>NC_064616.1:163706912-173706912 GCF_023898315.1 Schistocerca nitens | reverse complement strand
GCTGAAGTTGTTTCAGGGGGACACTTTATTCGATACGGTAAAGGGTTCTCCGATGTTCTGCGAGTTGAAAGATACTTAGAGACTGTGAAAATAATACCAACACCTTGTTATAAAAACTACAGTTCCTCAGCGTGTTTCCAGGACCAACTGTGCGGTACTGTCGATATCTTTTGTTTTCTTCTTCAAGTTAAATGTCTCTAGATGGTATTGTTTCCGTCCTTACACTTCCAACGGAGCGAATTCTACGAGCCATCTTGGTTGGTGTGTCAAGTAAATCTAGCGAGGTGGCTCTTTGGTTGAGGCAATGGTATCCCATTGAGGAGCACCGGGATTCTAATTGCCGTCCGACTGTTCTGATGCATAGCATTATAAAACTTTATTTCCGTCTCGATCACAAAGTATTTGAACTAAAATTTGACGGGTTTAGAAGTTTTGTGCACAATCATGAGATATAAAATGTTTGTCTACTGATAGCACGTCAACGTGAACTGCAGCCTCACCAGGAGCCAACTTAATATTCGTACTAAGCATTTTTAACTGATCATGGTACATAAGGCATTGAAGGCTGACACATGTTAATAAAAGCACTTTACGACAGAGACGGACGATCGCTACATAACAGTGACGATGTGTCCATCAACTGCCGTGATTTACCTACTGAGGCGAATACCAGCACGGTTCCTCTGAGAAGGAAACTGACAATTTCCTCCCTTATGCATCGTATCTAATGAGCTCATCATCAACGGAGAGTGCAACTTTAATAAAAATTCATTATTCTATGGAAGTGGACATTACAGAAAATTGTTACTATAAATAAGAAGAGTGCAGCCACGGAGGTTACTTTGTAGAGAAACCATAATCGAAAGTAGTGCAACGGGAACTCCATAAATAAGATATCTTTGGAAGACTTGCTGTTTCCAAACGTATTGTAAGCTCAGCGAGTAAAAGAGAAGATATCTGTGATGCAAGAAGCTGTCGGCCAATAAATATATGTAATGCTGCCTTCAGCCGTCCTTCCAGGTCGTATGAAGGTGTTGGATAAATTTCTTTTCTAGAATCTCTGTTTAGAGGGGACCCCTGGAAAAACGTTGCAAAACCTGGTGAGCTTATGTAATGGTTTTTTCATATCCTGGCTTTTAATTAGATCTTATTGCACAAGGAAGTGAAAGACAACTCAAATTCATTTCAAGGTCTGATTTTTGTTCACTGACACTGTTCTCAGTTGCATCTTCCAGCATGAAAATTAACCCTATCAGACGGCTGAACATTCTGACCATTAGTGTGTTGGCTGTGGGGATTCAACAACACGTAACTTTTGTGTTTTATAACTGGCATATTTAAACACAGAGTGTATCTAAAAGAATCATCATCGATGAAAAAAAATCATAACTACTATGTTATTTGAGATATTTGCGTGAACAATGTACTGTGGGAAGGAAAAAAACTTTCGAGTCTTATTGGCTCACGCCAGCAAGCGGCAGTGTGCGCCCACTTCAGTTCTAGTAAAAATGGTGTCAGGACAACAGAAAGCGTTTTGTGTTCTACGTTTTGCGCAGTGTGGGTCAGTAATAGCTGTACAGCGTGACTCTCGTAATAGGTATGGTTTGTATCCCGCTACAACACAAAGCATTAGACGATGGGATCAATAATTCCGAGAAACAGGTTGTTTGTGTAAAAGCAAATCGCCAGGCCGTACCCGAGTGTCTGACACAGACGTCGAACGCATCCGTCATAGTTTCACAAGGAATCCTCAGAAATCCGTTCGCTTTGCAGCTCGACAGTTCAACATGCCCCAGATGTCTGTCTGGCGCGTGTTGCGTCGACGTTTACACATGAAACCACACAAAATTCAACTACCGCACGCTCTTCTTGAAGCTGACAAGCAACAACGTGAGGAGTTCTGTAATTTCGTTCTTGGCAAGATAGAGGATGACAGTTTTCTTCCACGCTTAGTATTTAGTAACGAGGCAACATCCATTTAAATGGAAAGGTGAGCCGGCCGCGGTGGTCTCGCGCTTCTAGGCGCGCAGTCCGGAACCGCGCGACTGCTACGGTCGCAGGTTCGAATCCTGCCTCGGGCATGGATGTGTGTGATGTCCTTAGGTTAGTTAGGTTTAACTAGTCGTAAGTTCTAGGGGACTGATGACCTTAGATGTTAAGTCCCATAGTGCTCAGAGCCATTTGAACCATTTGGAAAGGTGAACTGTCATAATGTGAGAATATAGGGTATGGAACAACCACATGAAGTTGTCCAACATGAGGGGGACTCTCCAAAATTTAATGCGTTTTGTGCAGTTTCACGGGAAAAGGTGTATGGTCCATTTTTATTATGCGAGAACAATCTTACAGGAAGCGCATTTCTCGGTATGCTTGAGAACTTTCTTTTCCCACAGTTGAAGACTGATTCGAACGACTTCATTTACCAACAGGATGGGGCACCGCCACACTGGTATCGGGAAGTGCGGGGATTTTTAAATCAAAGTATTACTGAACGATGGATCGGTCGCACTGCACCAAATGATTCAGTCTTACATAACTTGCAACCAAGGTCACCGGACCTGTCTGTATGTGATTACTTCTAGTGGGGGTTATAAAAGGCTCTGTTTATGTGCCTCCGTTACCAACAGCAATGAATGAACTGAGACATCGCATAACAGCAGCTGTGGAAGACGTAACTCAAGACATGCTCGCTGCAGTGTGGGGACAATTTGAATATCGCACTGACATATGCCGTGCATCTCAAGGAGCACATATTGAACACCTATGAAAAGGTTCGAAAAAAAAAACATTTTGAATTTCCCGTTCATAAAAAAACAAAATTCTTTGTGTATGTTTACTAGTTTCAGAAATATACACGTGCCAAATTGGATGATTCTTTTTGAAACAGAAGTCAACAAGTCATTTGTGGGTCGGAAAAGTCATCATGGAAAAACGTGCGCTCTGGAGTTCCCCAAGGCTCCGTCCTTGGTCCATTACTCTTCTCACTGTACATTAATGATATTTCTTCAGTGATTCACTCCTGCAACTACCATCTATATGCCGACGACATCCAACTGTACAAGCCCCAAGAACATTGCTGACGCAGTAGCGAGTATGAACGCGGATCTTTGCTCTGTTTCTCGATGGGCACAGAACCTAGGTCTGAAACTAAACCCCAAGAAATCCCAGGTCATACTTATATCTCATCCAAAGTTAATCAGTCGGCACTTTCACGAAACAGTCCCTCAAATACACCTCAATGGTACCCAACTACCATACCAAAAAACAGTAAAAGACCTTGGAATAATCTTGGATGAACACCTAAACTGGGAAGAACAAACAGTTACAGCTTGCCGGAAATCGCTCTCCTCCCTACATGCAATTCAGAAATTTAGAAAAATATTTCCAACCCATGTTAAACAAAAATTAGTCCAAACACTAGTCTTGCCTAATCTTTACTACTGTGATGTGGTTCAACACGGCACAAATAGTGAAAATTCGAGACGCCTCGAGCTAGTGATGAACGCTTGCGTTAGATACGTATGCAATATACGGTTGTATGATCATATCAGTCCTTCATACTCCCAGCTAGGTTGGATACGCCCACATAAGGCACGCGATCTCCACACGATGTGCTTACTTCATCGATTTCTTAGCCACTGGTGCCCCCAATACTTATCTTCTCACATTAAACACCTATCATCATTCCACAACCGCAATACCAGATCGGATACGTCTAGCATCTTGGCTGTACCTTTACATAACACAAAATCTTTCTCCATGTCATTCTCCATCTCAGCCATACGACTATGGAACGCGCTCCCCTGTGATCTGCGTCTTATCCGGAACCACTCAACATTCAAGAGTGAACTCAAGACTTACATATTAGGGACGGTATAGCCACCATTGTTGGGCCCCTCTCATCTCTTTCTTTCTCCTCTCCATCATAGCTTCGAATTTTACCATTCTATTTCTCTTCCTCTAACCTATCTACCTCTTCTATATCTCTTTCACCCCATTCTATCGTCTTATGTTTCTGCTTGATGAGAATAACTCACAAGCTGCAAGAATATAACGAGAAAATTCCCAACTAGCAATAGGACTGACATTCATAAAAGAAAAATATGTTTACTTTCATATACATAGTCATTATTATTATTATTATTATTACTATTATTATTATTCTTGATTGTTATAATTAATTTTTGATTGTTATAATTATCATTGTACTACGTTTATAATCTCTATTTTTTTTCTTAACATTAATACTGTATAACATGTAATATGTCCTTAATGTTCTGTAGAAACTGAAATTTGTTGAATCTGAGTATGCCTGGTTAGGTGTAAGAGAGGGCCTGAAGGCCCTAATCTTGCCAGGTAAAATAAATGCATAAATAAATAAATAAATAAATTGATACGTCTTGTATTATTGCAATACAATCTTCACTGAAATAAAAATAAACAGTTTCGTAAAACTGTATGTATGAAGCAATTGAATCAGTTTTTTTACAAGGTTTGACACACAATTTCATAAGCAGATTCATACTCATTGATTTCGAGGAAGAATGAGCCTGCTTTAGATGTCGAAGGTGACTCTACTCAACATTAGGTGAGTGATCACATTACTTTTTTCAATCGCATTGTCTATACAGTTTCAGAATTTCCTTTCACTTTAACATTCCTAGGAAAATGGATAAACTTAGCCCCTCGATTAGTATTCAGAAAAGTTTTGCGCTACCCGCATATCTGCAGACGTGTGTGGGCTTTTATTCATGAAGAGCAGGGAATGAAATGCTAAACCTTATGAAACTACAAAAATTAACTTTACTCTGAAATGAAACGTAATATTAACCGACATACAGGCAGTCTCCTCGAAAGTGCGTATGTTTAGACACCTGAGAAATCAAAATCTGCTACACCGTGATTCACAATGTTTTGACGGTTTCAAATTTGAATAACGCGCAATAAAAACAAGATACAGCGACCGTATCGCCGTCTATTAGTAACACGGGATGTCAAGTTTGATCCAACATGTCTTACTGGTCGAAGTAACATCGTGCGTTCATGGTGCAATACTATTTTCCTTACGTCGAAACTGCCGTGTGCGTGGAACGTGACTTTTATGTAAGTGTTTCAAGATTCAGCCGAGATATCCAATTGCTGCTCGTGGAACAATATTGAAATGGATAAGAAACTTTCGTGCAACCGCCAGTCCATCGAACTGAAAGTCAACCGGCCCTCGAGAAACAGTGCTAAACAAAACTCCGACCGGTCGAGAAGCTTGCAGCAGTTAAAAGATAGAATTCACAACGAAATTTCCAGATCTCTCCATCAGATACGAAGGATGTGTTCAAAAACCCGCTGAAACGCCTCGAGTGTTGTGTAGCTGCGAATGGTTGTTATTTGTTCGATGGATTATTTCATAAGAAAAGTTGAATAAATGTTGTACCTTGTGTAAAATATTCATCTTTGTTTCGCTATTAGTTAGTGTGTTATTCAAATGTGAAGTTATCGAAGCACTGTGAAACACTCCGTTCAAGGTAATTCAGCAATGATCCTCTCCGCTCATATCAAGATGTGTTGGTCCTCCTCATGCACTACACAACGAGGTTCAAATGTTGCTGCTTAAGCCTGAGCGACTCTTAGGTGGAGCTCATCCCGAAACCATTCACTGTGTGCCGAAGGTTCTTGCGGTGATGCATCCAAGTTTCAAGTAGTGAAAATCATGCTCACTGGACCTCATATCAGTAAGTACCGCAGGTCTTTCTATTCGGTTGATTCTGGTCTCTTGGAGGAATGTGTTTATGTGGTGGGTGCTGTGTGTTTCTGTATGAATATATTCAAATACGAACCGTCGTCTAGTGTTGACTATATTCCGGACAAAGGGTTTGCGGATCGAGCGGCGATAATGTACAGCCTTCAAATTACCCTCCATAGCGAACAGAGGCGTCCAAAATCCTTACATCACATCGATCCATAATATGACCAGCACAGTTTCCTGCTGCAGTCTATGACACGCATGCCTGACACATTAGTTGATACCACGCCGCTTTCACACTCTTCTATGCAGATAATCAGGTGTTAGATAAATACTCCTGTCATCAGTGAAGAGAACCAGCCACCTTTGATTTATTTATTTACGCCTCAAGTTCCACAGGACCAAACTGAGAAACAAATCTCCAAGTTCATGGAACGTGTCAGTACATGATATTACAACATAAAAGTAATAACAGGTAAAAATAAAATGTTTATGAACCCGCGAATCAGCTTAATTTTCCAAGGAATTCCTCGACAGAATAGAAGGAGTTACCATGAGGAAACTCTTCAGTTTCGATTTGAAAGACCGTGGATTACTGCTAAGATTTTTGAATTCTAGAGGTAACTTACTAAAAATGGATGCAGCAGTATACTGTACACCTTTCTGCACAAGAGTTAAGGAAGTCCGATCCAAATGCAGGTTTGGTTTCTGCTGAGTTTAGCTGAGTGAAAGCTAATATTGTTAACAAGAAATGACAGTAAGGAATGCATATATTGAGAGACCAATGTCAAAATGCCCAAACTCGTGAATAGGGGTCGACAAGAAGTTCGTGAACTTACACCACTTATTTCCCGAACCGCCCGTTTCTGAGCTAAAAATATCGTTTTAGAATGGGAAGAGTTACCTCAAAATATAATAATAATACGACATAAGCGAATGAAAATAAGCAAAGTAGACTAATTTTCGTATCGAACGATCACTAACTTGAGATACCAGTCGAATCGTAAAAATGGCAGTATTAAGTCTTTGAAAAAGATCCTGAAAGTGGGCTTTTCACTACAGTTTACTATCTATCTGAACACCTACAAATGTGAACTGTTCAGTGAAATTAAAACGTCAGGTTATGTTGAATTGTGTGTTAGAAACTGTAAAAACTGAGTCTTACTGTGACTTAGCGTTAGTTTATTTTCTGAAAGCCATGAACCTATGTCATGAACTGCACTATTGCGCACAACATCCTTTACTACCAAGCTAGTGTCATCAGCAAACAGAAATATTTTAGAATTACCCGCAATACTAGAGGGCATATCATTTATATATATAAAGAACAGGAGTGGCCCCAACACTGATCCCTGCTCCCCCACCCCATTTGACCGTACCCCACTCAGACCCCACATCACAGCCATTCTCAACACAGTGAATAATGACCTTTTACTGTCTGTTGCTAAAGTAAGAGGTGAACCCTATGATCTGCATCAGATCATATGAATTTAGGAGAGCTACCAACATGCTTTTTCTTGCACCATCATATACAAAATTTATATTGAAGTCACCACATATAACAAATTTCTGGTAATTCCTGTAAAGTGATCCAACACTGTTCTAAGTTGTCCACTGCCCACCTCTTACACACATAATGTTTCTGGAAGAGGTACGGTAGGAGGGGGTACTGTGGGCTAGGAATAGTTATGGTGTAACGCTGTTCGTAATAGTCGCCTAGGGATGAAACTGACAATGCAGAAACAATTGGATGCAGTCTGGGATCTCCCAGTTACTTCCAAAAAAAGCATCGTGCCGTTCTCCCACATTCACTTCGGAGTAACTACAGACCATAATTCGAAAATAGTGGCTATCAACTGGTTTTGGTGACTTTGTGTAACCATTGTGGGGCGGATTACTGTGTCCAACTGACGTCGACGGTAGTGTAGGGTAAACCCGGGAGAGAAGGCTCACGTTCTCAAAATCGCATATGTGAAGTCTCATGGAGCACTTTTGTTAAACATTTTTTGTGTACAATGAAACATACCATCTGTCTGTCACATACAACTTTTTTTATTTTTTCAATGTAACGTTTAAACATAATATTTTACCATGAAAACTTCTGTACATTACAGCGTCTATCCCTCGTACTATGGCTGATCTGCCGCACCGTAAAAGACCGCAAAGTACCCTGTTTTTTAAGTCAAAACACTATGTATATATATAGTTATAAATATGTTGTGGGTTAAGAAAAACGATGTAGTGTTAACACCAGTTTTTTAATGATGAATTATGTTATTCATACACTGCTGGCCACCGTAAATGCAACACCAAGAAAGACAAGAGGTAGCACAACAAAATTTATTTTGTAGATAACATGTTGACCAATTATCAAATGATTACGTTTACAGAAGTCTGTGACATGTGGTTCCTGCCAGAATCAGTAGCCAGAGTAGCCGCCATTGTTGGAGATCACAGCTGCCACACGTCTCGGCATTGAGTCAAAGAGACGTTGGATGTGTTCCTGGGGTACAGCAGCCCAAGCAGCTTCCACACGTTGCCAAAGATCATCTGGTGTGGCAGCTGGGGATGTAATCTGGGTCACTCGTTGAGCAACCATGGACCACATGTTTTCTGTCGGCGAAAGATCCGGAGAGCGAGCCGGCCAGGGAAGCAATTCAATCTGGTTATTGACGAAGAACCTTTGGACAATGCGTGCCACGTGTGGTCGCGCATTATCCTGTTGAAATATGGCTGTGGCGGAGCCCTGAAGGTAAGGAAGGACAACTGGCTCCAGCACCTCGGATATGTAGCGCCGGCTATTTAAAGCACCGGCAATGCGTACTAGAGGCGTGCGAGAGTAATATCCAATACCGCCCCATACCATAATACCCGGTGCAAGACCAGTGTGGCGGTGCATAATGCAGCTGTCCAGCATCCTCTCTCCACGGTGTCTCCACACTCGAATCCGACCATCGTGGTGCTGCAGACAGAAGCGTGCCTCGTCAGTAAAGACAACGTCATTCCATTCTGCCGTCCACATCCGTCTGTCATCACACCATTGGCGACGGAGACGTCTGTGGTTCTGCGTCAATGGTAGACGAAGCAATGGACGTCTTGCGGACAGACCACTCTGCTGTAAACGGCGTCGAATGGTACGCGCAGACACTGGATGATGCGTTACAGACGCAATGTGCTGTGCTATGGTTCGGGATGTCACTGAGCGATCCGTCACTGCCATGCGCACAATTTGCCTATCAGCACGTGCAGTGGTGCACCGAGGTGAATGCGATCGACCACGTCGGTCCGTCGTACCCTCCTGCATCCAACTGTCACATATCCGCATTACAGTTGTTTGGTTTCGTCCAACACGGCTAGCGATTTCTCTGTATGATAATCCACAATCTCGGTAAGCCACTATCCTTCCTCTGTCGAACTCGGATACTTGATCAAACGATGTTCGCTGTTATCTACGAGGCATAACTGATCGTCTTGGGAAACAACCACAAGGTAAACACACGTGCCGAACGTACACTCGTCGAAATCGCCAAGCATTAAAGGGCGCTATGAGGTGGCGCCACAGGCGCGCGTGATGTGTGTCTGTGCTGAAATTCTAATCAGTTGCATATCTCATCGCTGCAAACTCATGACGTAATTTTCACGTGATTCGGATGCTTCCTTCAGGGTGTTGCATTTACGGTGGCCAGCAGTGTATATCTAAGTAGTTCACTCGTTTAGATAACTAGTTGACTTATTGGTAGTTGAACACATTAAAATTATGACATGTGCACATCCTGTCTCCTCGAAAAGGTAAGCATGTTAATCAAGCTGAAAGTGGGCTGCATATAATTATTAATTTGATTATGTGTTTTACTCTAAAAATCAAAAACATTATTTTATTTACAAATAGGGTATATTTATTTTATCAGTATCCGGCGAAAAATTGTAAGTAATTGGCTGACACACATTTTCGG
This sequence comes from Schistocerca nitens, assembly GCF_023898315.1. Classification (NCBI taxonomy): domain Eukaryota; kingdom Metazoa; phylum Arthropoda; class Insecta; order Orthoptera; family Acrididae; genus Schistocerca; species Schistocerca nitens. The sequence goes on along the minus strand of NC_064616.1, from coordinate 173,697,222 downwards.
GAATATTTAATAATATTGTATATTGATCTTCGCGTGACTATGAAAACCCTAAAAATGCATGCTATGCCATTTGAACGAAAATACAAACACAAAAATATGTTCACTTATTTAAAACTGCTATTTTGATTTTTGTGGCAAGTATACCTAATGAAAATATGTTCTGCATATGTACGCGATTTTATTACGACATTTATCCCATTATGTAGGGGAGAGACGCCGCACCTTATAAATTCACGACTCCGATAGCCAAGATGGCTGTACGACAATCAAAACATGTCGAATTGAACTTACTCTTAATACAACTACTCAAACATTCGGAAACATTTGACTATTTAGCATGGACTAAGAACTAATCGTGACGCTGAAAAGGTTCTGAAGGGATTTTTGTAGACTTCCCCCCAGAGCTTTTGGAGAACTTACTCGATCTGAACGTAACCACTTTTATTATAGTCTAGCGTCCACTGAGCAACTGTAGTGGCTATTTGCGCACACTTTGTCGGTATTTGCCGAAACCATTGTACTATGGGTGTGCTGTCTATCCCGCATGCGACGCCTCTCCCGGATTTATCCGACATAGAGCACTCCACTGAACTGCACCCGAAAAAGGGGTCTACTTCTACCTCCATTGAAAGATGTCGCTGCACGTAGCGACATCCTAAGGTCAGAGAGTACTGAGAAGGGTTTTCCGATCAAGAAGAAACACAAATTACGGAAGTCAGGAGATAAGAACCAAATATTTTATAAGGTTCCACCCGGTAGCTGCCTCACCTAATCGTATTTTTAAATCCTGGAATTAGCTAACTACGTTACAAATTTACTCACAGTGTGTACACTCATTTGGTTATCATTGTGCGCATGGAGTGTAAAAATCAGTTACATATTTATGCTCAATAACTGTCAAAGAGTTACATTCTTTCAGTGCACCAAATAAAATTGTTTGCCAAATATTTGTTAAATAAGCTGCTTTTTCACGAATTTTTACAACCGCGATTAACCCACCTTACAGGTTAAAGTGTCTGTTAATCCAAAGGTTGAATTTTGCAGTTTTCTGTTGGTCCGCTATTATTTGAAACAAGACGCTGCTCGGAAAGCCGTGGGTTCTCTACGACACATTTCGTCTGTTGCTTATTTTCCCAACTCTGAACACTCAGACAAGAAAGTGCCTTAATACGTGAAGCCTATAAAGAACAAGGGGATTTGCTAATGGCTCAAGTTTTCTGTGGTAGTGCTCTTCAGGAAAGTAATTGCCGGCAAAGCCTCTTAAGTGAAGCCCTTTCTTCGGTGGACTCGTCTTAAGGTCTTTATTTGACTAGTGAGGAGAAAATGTCTCTGAATAATATACAAGTATTTCTAAACTCTCGAACATCTCTTCGCTGCTCATCAGTGTTTCCGTATTCTGACGATTCTGCTAATGTTTCTTTTACCAAATTTATTGAGCTATCTTCTAAATTATATGCTATCTTCAGAAGTATTAATGTCGGAGACTTCGGACAGGCATGTCAGAAAAGAATTTACTACAGCTACAACCAAAACAAGTGCAGACTCATTCCTAGCACATACAAAAACATAACACCTTCTAAGCTTATTGTAAGCGCCGGCCGGAGTGGCCGAGCGGTTCTAGGCGCTAGTCTGGAACCGCGCGACTGCTACGGTCGCAAGTTCGAATCCTGCCTCGGGCATGGATGTATGTGATGTCCTTAGGTTAGTTAGGTTAAAGTAGTTCTAAGTTCTAGGGGACTGATGACCTCAGCAGTTAAGTCCCATAGTGCTCAGAGCCATTTGAACCATTTATTGTAAGCAGTGTTTGAGGTAAATGATAGGGACTCGATAATTTAAGGTACTGCAACCGTTATCAAATTGTAGATGTGAGATGCTATGTCAGAAGATTTGTACTTGCCCTCAAAGGGAAGCTTAAAGTCTAAGAAACTAATTTTAGCAACCAAAACGTATTCACGATGATTACATGTCGCAGCTGCGATTTTGTTAGTACATTCTGCTGCACTCCTACACATTCAGATCCTTATCCCACAGTACTTACTGTAGCACACCTCTTTATAATGAGATGGATTCGGATTGACGTCAACTGTTTGTGATACATGAAAATTCGTGCTGGACCGGGACTCGAACATAGATATCCCGGTTATGACAAGCGGACACCTTAACAACTTCGGCTATCTGAGCATACCTTCAAGACCTGTCCAGACTTGCAATGTCACGGACTCTATAACCTATACGTTAGCACATTTCATGATTCCCGCACAGGGAGAGACAAATATTTATGGTGATTTTTAGTCCGACGAGGCATGGATGCAGCATTGATGGCAGCAAAGCCTATGTTTACACAGTGTCTGTATCTTCACATTACCACGTCCTTCAGACATGCATGCTTACGGACATCACGAAATATGCGAGCATAAAGATTGTGGATTCCATGGCGTATGGAATTTTGGATCGGTCCTGGAGGCGTCTTCGGATAGCCGAAGTTGTTACGACGACAGCTCATGACGAGCAGAAATTCCAGTTTCGAGTCCAAGTGTGAAACAAATTTTCATGCATCACAAACAGATGATGTCAGTCTGGATTCGCCAAATGGAAATACATTTCGTAATATTTACCACAGCTGTAATCGTCTCCACAGTGTCTGTTCTTTGAGACAGGCATGCATATCAGCAGGACATTGCAAGGTGAAGACAGTGACACTGTATAAACATAGGCATTGTTACCATCAATGACGGTACCATACTGAGTTGTCGGAAGTGTACGGCAACCGTGGAGTATCATATGACACAGGTGTCGCAGAACCTTCCCGTGTGGTCAACAAGTCAGAATGACGATGAACACACTGCCGGACCCTCTCCCTGTGGCGAACCGGGAATAAAAAGAAAAGTTGAGGACCTTGTGTTTGAAGGCTGGAGTATCACAATCGAAGTGACTAGGAAAAAGTGAAAATCAACTGCTGATCAGTTCTGAACAACTTACACAAAATACTAAATATGACAAAGATCGCCGCCCGCTGGATTGCCCTACTGCTCACACCCGCCGGCCGGTGTGGCCCAGTGGTTCTAGGCGCTTCAGTCTGGAACCGTGCGACCGCTACGGTCGCAGGTTCGAATCCTGCCTCGGGCATTGATGTGTGTGATGTCCTTAGGTTACTTAGGTTTAAGTAGTTCAAAGTTCTAGGGGATTGATGACCTCAGATGTTAAATCCCATAGTGCTCAGGGCGATTTGAACCATTTGCTCACTCCCATTTGGAAAGGCCACCGAAGCGAGGAAACAAAGGTAGTGTAGCACCTGTGTCAGGCCAATTCAGTTTACTTCTTTGGTCGCCTAATAACCATGGAGGAGTGCTGGGTGGATCACTGCGACCCCAGGCAAAGGAGACATGCAAGCAGTGGAAACATGTGGATTCACCACCTCCGAAAAAAAATGAAGACCAAACTATCATCGGGTAATGTGAAGCTAAGTGATATTACAATGTTGTGGTGATAACAGATTATGCTCGTAAGGGACAAACCGTTACAGTAGCACGCTATCGAAATCTTCAAAAGAGGTTGTGGGAGATTATCATGACGAAGCGTCGCAAGAAGCTACCCAATGGAGTGTTTTTCATCCACAGCTAGCCCTGGCTCTTTCTGTACAGTCACACATGCTGCTTCTTTGGGATATCAGATTTTTTCTCACCCCCACCCAATGACTTCTTCTTGTTTCCTCTAATGAATAAACCATTGCGTGTCAGACATTTCCAGAGTGATTGCGTGATGACTCACGGGGAGGAATTTTTACTAAACAGCAACAAGGTATTCGCCATGTCATCCATCGGTGAGAGAAATGTCTCGCATTGATATATGAATATGTGAAAAATGGCTTACACCACCTGCATGCTTCACAGACGCTGCTTCATTTTTCTAGGTGATAATTAAGGCTATGGAAACCCCTCGTATTTCATTAAACAGCCTCCTTCAGATCCATTTTTGCACCATTTACTCCCGCATCCCATACCTCGTGGCAGGGATCTCACTAATCTCTAACTAGGCAGAACCGAGCATTAGGAAAAAGTGGTAATTGGGGACCAGGACTATGATCAAATCTGATCCTCTACGGAGGATGCTATATCGACTACCATGTCAGTGCTCATAAGGTCTACTTATTATGATATCACAACTATTATAGCACATTATCACATTGAAACTCACAAGGAATCGAGAATATTACTCATGTATTTTCTTTTCTTTTTTCTTTTATTTTACCTGGTTTGTTGTGTAGGTAGTGTCAACTAATAATTCATTATATTTGTGTATCAATAGCTATCTATAAATCAACTCTTCGCAAAACAAAACTGATACTGTTCCTTCTTGTACTCCCCCCATTGTTTTGTGCCATCCATCAATTAATCCGTATCTTAGATTAATTTTTATACGTCTTACAAACATCTACAAAATTTCAAAACTTAATGCAGAGCTCCTGAGGGCACTATAAATGGTTGGAACATACTCCACCTCACAGAACATGTTCGAGACTTTAATATCATATGTAAGGCCAACGATGAGAAACAATAAAATTGGCTGGTAGGTGAAGAGGTTGCCTAAGTGCAGGGAGGGGGGGTGGGGAGGGTTATCAATCAGACCAACTACGTTGATGCCATCTCTAATGAAATTGGAGTAGCTCCGAAAGAGACAGACAAACGTATACGGCAATGTTGAGACATGAACTCAAAATATGTAATCATCAGCTTTAGCTCCGCAGTACTTAAACTTCATTTAAACGGTATCGAAAACATTGTCCATACTCACTACCGGTGACTGGTTTACAACTCTCCCATTCATTATTTTTTCCTATGACACCGCCTAAAAAGATACAGAAACTATTTGACACAATAAAACGGTATGCCAAGAAGGGTGTCATACACGAATCTTTGCCGTAACGGTTATGTTCGCATCCGCCACAAACCATAAGGTGGCTTTCGGAGTGTAGATGTAGATGTAAATTAGCTTTCCAAATACAACTTTCGATCCATCTTTATAGTTTCAGTCTTGTCATTACTGCTTCCCCATTTTCAAAACTATTACGTTCTTATTGAATACCTATCAACTAGCGTGCCGGCCGGGGTGGCCGAGCGGTTCTAGGCGCTACAGTCTGGAACCGCGCGACCGCTACGGTCGCAGGTTCGAATCCTGCCATTTGAACCATCAACTAGCGCTTCGCAGAGGAGGGTTATCTTGGGGTGTAGCATGGTCTTTCTGGGATACATTATGAAACTAACATTCTGCTTTTTGCATGGAAGTATGGACAATTGGGGTTCACATCCCATGTACGAAAAAGTTATCAGAGATGGAGCACGTCATGGAGAAGGATGGGAAAGTAAATAGGTCATGTCGATTCCAAAGGAACGATCCTGACTAGAGCGCAACCACATACATGTTAATGCGGATAACAGTGTCGACCGTGGCTCGTCACTCCTCTCGAGTACGAAGCCAATGGCTTATTTGTTGTATTACTTTAACCGAAATACATTCAGTTGATTGTCGTCATTGTTTATGCTACAATACTTACCCGATAACGTTCCGACCTTTTAGTGGGTGTTGGAAAATTAGTGATGTACATGTGTCGCTTAGTCATTTTTTGCACGATAGATAATTTCAACACCAAGACTAGCTGTATACTTAGTATATCAATATCAGATCAAACAGACACTTATCGGTCTGTAGTTTCGCATGCATATTTCCAGGTGATGTCTGACATATACGAAAGAGTAAATTTCACCGCCGTGGGAAAATTAGTCTAATTTATTTGGATCGCATAATGGTCTATTTATTTATCGTCATATTACTGTGAACGGTGATTTCTTGCAATTGAGAAGAACTTTGAAAGCGTTTCCATAGACTGGATGAATATGAGATAGGCTCTAACGAATGTATGCAGATCGCTTGTGTACCACCTATAATGAAGGACTCTAAGACAATTTGATGCACCAACACCCGCCCCATCCACCCGTTTTCGTTAAATCCACCCGTAAAGTTTATGGCTCGAAATCGACTCAATTGATTGATAATTCGAGACTGAGCACTTTTCATTTCATGTCTGGGTGATTCAAACGTATTTTTTTCCTAGAAGTCGAGGAAAGATACTTTTACTACTGCTGCTTATGTACCTATAAGTTTAACGGTCTTCATTGAAAGTGGCGTTGGTCGAACGGTCATCCCACCTGGCTGGGAGGCCGGAGGACATCTGTTTGATTTCTATACGTACTCCGCAGTTCTTTGTGTGTATTTAACAATTAACAAGACAGTTAAACAAATTTATTAAAAGACTAGCATTTGTAAATAATTAATATTTTAATCCTCGTTGTCTAGATACAACTTGGAAATGGACCGCTTAGAATTCCTCACGGCGGACCACGGAAAATTGATGACTCGACGATTTTTTACACCGAGGTGCGGGACAGAATGCACGCAGGTGTAGGAACCCAGGTACACTATGTGATCAAAAGTATCTGGACACCACCAAAAACATACGTTTTTATACTGGGTGCATTGTGCTGCCACCTACTGCCAGGTACTCCATATAAGCGACCTTAGTAGTCATTAGACATCGCGAGAGAGCAGAATGGAGCGCTCCGCGGAACTCACGGACTTCGAACGTGGTCTGGTGATTCGGTGTCACTTGTGTCATATGTCTCTACACGAGATTTCCAGACTTCTAAACATCCCTAGGTCCACTGTTTCCGATTTGACAGTGACGTATAAACGTGAAGGAACACGTACAGCACAAAAGCGCACAGGCCGACGTCGTCTTTTGACTGACAGAGATCGCAGACAGTTGAAGAGGGTCGTGATGTGTAATAGCCAGACATCTATCCAGATCATCACACTGCATCAGGATCCACGGCAAGTACTATGACAGCTAGGCGGAAGGTGACAAAACTAGGATATCATGGTCGAGCGGCTGCTCATAATCCACACATCACGCCGGGAAATGCCAAACGACGCTTCGCTTGGTGTAAGGAGCGTATACACTGGACGATTGAACAGTGGAAAATCGTTGTGTGGAGTGACGAATCACGGTACAAAACGTGGCGATCTGATGGCAGGGTGTGGGTATGGTGAATGCCCAGTGAATGTCAACTGCCAGCGAGTATATTGCCAACAGTAAAATTCTGAAGCGGTGGTGTTACGGTGTGGTCATGTTTTTCATGGAGGGGGCGTGCACCCCTTGTTGTTTTGCGTGGTACTGTCACAGCACAGGCCTTCATTGACGTTTTTAGCACCTTCTTGCTTCCACATGTTGAAGAGCGATTCGGGGATGACGATTGCATCTTTCAACACGATCGAGCACGTATTATAATCCACGTCCTGTGGCGGAGTGGTTACACGACAATAACATCCCTGTTATGGACTGGCCTGCACAGAGTCCTGATCTGAATCTTACAGAACACCTTTGGGATATTTTGGAACGCCGACTTCCTGCCAGGCCTCACCGACCGACGTCGATACCTCTCCTCAGTGCAGCACTCCGTGAATAATGTGCTGCCATTCCCCAAGAAACCTTCCAGCAGCTGACTGAACGTATGCCTGCGAGAGTGGAGGCTGTCATCAAGGCCAAGGGTGGGCCAACACCACACTGAATTCCAGCACTACCGATGGAGTGCACCACGAACTTTTAAGTCAGTTTCTGCCAGATGTCGAGATACATTCTGTCACATATTGTATGTATCCCTCGTTGGCTGTTCATCACTGGATATTTTTCAATTTCGAAAAGTGATGGTCTCCACAACAATCTGAAGGTGTTATCCTACATCACTAGCCTGTTTCGAACCTCGAGCATAGTTGTAGTGAATTTTTGTCGTATATCCGCAGAATAAAACACATTTTTGGATATAACATAGCGAATTTCAGTATGCAATATATGTATTCTGCAGTTTGTAGTTTATATGAAATCGCAGTTTTGTTTGTGTCGTAATAGCAGGTCGCTTACTATAATTTTCCAGTTGCATAATTTTAATAATGGAGGACCCACAGCCTTTGAGCAGCGCTGAAATAAATATTTTGTGAGCCTCTCACAGACTAAGGATACCTTAGTTACGCTCCTTTTACCGCCAGTTTTGATATGGAGAAAACTACGCACACAAAAACCTACAGCATCTGTGTAGGAATCGAATACAGGTCCTCCGTTTCCCAGTTAGATGCGTTGGTCGCACCGCCATGGCCGCTTTTCTTGCGTAAATACGTAAATAACAGGCAGTCGTAAAACTTTCTTTTCTCGATAAATATGGTTTTGCCAACCCCACTGACGTTGATAAAAGATGTTCGGTTTTCAATTGCCTGTCAATCCTGTCACTTCTCAGTCGATTACGCACAATGAACTTTCGGGGTGGTTTTTGTCAATAAAGGAGAAGATCGTGAACCAAAGTATCTGAGTCCCCTTTAGCCGGTACACAACTGCAACACATCGGTAACATGAGCCGAATCGTTTGGTCTTGTCTGAGGTCTTCCTGCTTTAAGTGCCATTTCACATCATGTAGCGACAAATTTATTACAGTACTGCGTAAGACACACTTTCTTGTAGCTTAGAGAAGGTGTTTAAAGTGGCTCTCATGGGCATCCGCGCATTTACGCACTGTGGCAGACTACATCCGGAAGCTACTACGGACAACAAGACGCGTTTTCCAGTGTGTGCATATCTCATGCAGTTTAACGTACAACAGTTCTTTTCATTCCCCCATAAGTAGGAAAAGGTGTTATGTTGTTCAGCAACAAGATGGCCACGCACTGAACCGTCTATTGTGGTCTGTCGACAGGGGTATATGATGTCAAGGTACCTCCGCACTGCACCGTGAAAGAGGACTGTAATAACATCACATAGCATCCGTATGACGTTTCTTGCTGTGAAACGTACTTTCTTAGCAATAAAGTCAGTGAGTCCTGCAGGAATTGTTGATCAGATTTCCATATGGGGCTTTGAAGACAACCAGTCCCACAAGTTGATCTCTAATAACCTCTCCCCACACACTAATAGTTTGTAGTTACCATATGACGAGGTTTCAGCATAGCCAAAAATGGATGATGTGCAGGTTGACGATACCGCCCATCGTAGTTGTCGTCTCGTCTGTGAATTGTACCAATACACTAACTTCTGGCAAGGAAACTGTGCATATCAGCACTTAAATTTCTGTGACCTTAGTCTTATCTTCTCCTACTAAGGATACGCTGTCACACCTTATTTTTGTTGTTCAAACTTAACACGTGCAAGCCGATAAAGAATACTTCATTCACTTTGGTGGCCTAGTTAAGCAAGTGCAGTTTGTTTTATTTGGTTTTAGTTTGTTTTGTTTACTTTTAGTGTTTATTCGGGTTTATAACACTTTATTTAGTGTTTCTTGTGCGCTATATACGTGTGTTCCGAAATTTTCGGCGTAACATGGTATATATGTGTCGTTTATGTTCTGTCGGACGTATCCGGATAGCCGAGACGGTCAAGGTGACCGCTCGCGAAAGCGGCAAATCTTGGTTCGTATCCTGGGCCGGCCAAATTTTCAACTTTCGCTACTGAATTATTCCAATGCCTCGAAATACTGATATTAACGGCAGCTGTATCAAAAATTGTGGTGTCTGCTCTGTTGGCCACACCACACGAACATATACACTGAAACCAAACTCCACCGCCGCCGCGGTGGTCTCCGGTTCTACGCGCGCAGTCAGGAACCGTGCGACTGCTACGGTCGCAGGTTCGAATCCTGCCTCGGGCATGGATGTGTGTGATGTCCTTAGGTTAGTTAGGTTTAAGTAGTTCTACGTTCTAGGGGACTGATGACCACAGCAGTTGAGTCCCATAGTGCTCAGAGCCATTTGAACCATTTGAACCAAACTCCACCAGAACAGGCCATGAATGCCCCACGGTAACGACCGGCCGCCGTGTCATCCTCAAACCACAGGCGTCACTGGATGCAAATATGGAGGGGCATGTTATCAGCACACCACACTCCTGGCCGTGTATCAGTTTATGAGACGGGAGCTGCTACTTCTCAATCAAGTAACTCCTCAGTCTGCCTCACAAGGGCTGAGTACACCCCGCTTGCCAAAAGCGTTCGGAAAACCGCATGGTCACCCATCCAAGTGATATCCCAGACCGACAGCGCTTAACTCCGGTGATCTGACGAAAAAGCTGTTATCATTGTGGCAAGGCCGTTGGCATAAGTACTCACTGATGAGCCAAAAGATTATTACCATCTGCATTAGAGCCTGTTGGCCCACTTTTGGAATTCAATACTGCAGCTAATCTGGGTGGCAGCGATTCGAAAAGTCCTTAGTAGTTCTCTGGTTGTATATGACGCCAGATGTCCAGACACAGTTCGCACAATGAACGTAATTTAAGGACCAGTGGGTTGAGAGCCTGACGCCGGCGCCCGATAGTGCGTTAGATATTTTCAACTCCGTTCAGATCAGACGGGTTTGTTCACTGTGATGCTTTTTAATCCACTTATTACTATTCTGGCCTTTTTACTCAGACAGTTATCCTGTTTGAAGATGCCATCGCCGTACAGGAAGTTGTTAGGCAGGAATGGGTGCAGGCGGTCCACAGTGATATTCACTTAGTTTACAGTTGTAATGGTGCGTTCGACTATTACCAGATGTCCCAGGAAAGCCCAGATTTTCCGCATATCATTATACTGTTCTCACAGGGCTGCGCCGTGGCGTGGCTCATGCTCCTAACAGCCCTTCGCCTGGATGATACAGCAACCGGAATTCGACCGTTGGTCATGTGTAACAAGAAACCTGATTCATCGGGCTAGGCGACACGTTTTACATTTATCCGTGCTACAATCTCAATAATTCTGTGCACACTGCAATCTTAACCGACCACGTCGTGGGGTCAACATGGGACACGTAACGGTCACCTGCTGCAGAACCCTGTATTCTGCATTCTGCGCTGAACGGTGTGCTCGGAAACAAAGCGGGCAAGCCTTCGACTTATACGTTCTATGACGAGGCGTGGACGCCCAATACCTTGTCGCCATCTCCTGGTTTCCATCGTCTTTCAGTCCCGATCCATAGATACTTGACCGTGTCCTACGTGAGCGACAGCTTCAGACGACAAAACACAACCGCAGATGTAGTTATGGAAGTGTCCTACGTGAGCAACATCTGTGTCGCTGCCTGTCTCCCGCTGTATTTGGCGACGTTAGAATTCAAACGTGTTCCAATTTTGTCGCTGCAGCATGTGCGACCCAGAGCGACAGTCACGTGTCTTCCTGGCAAAGCAGTGGAGCGGACGCGACGGCAGCTATGAATTACTTAACATCCGATTTCAAGAAAACGATTCGGCGAAAAAATTTAATTCTTCCTCGACCTATAGCTCGATATCCTTGAATGATAAAGGTCAAAATTTATTTTCGTTATGCGTCATAGTTACTGTGCTACACGAAATTGAGTATATGGCTGCACGAAATTTTTAAGAATTTGCAGTGGTAAAATCACATTGCGTAGACTTTTCGTATCGTTCATTTAAGGCTATACATTATTGCTTATGAAATGTAACCAAAATATCTAAATTGTATTTAAAGTTGAGACTGGAATGATATCTCTTTTCATTCTTGAGATATTGGTTCTTATATCCGCGGACTGGTCGCTCGCGTCGCGTGCGAACCTTTCCTGCACTTCGGGAATCAAGCGGTCGTAAAAATTGTCGTATCTCATAAAAGGTTCAAGATATCGAAACGACGACTTTTGGAAATAACAGCACGCAGAAAGAACTATTTTCTCATATGATTAACACTCGATACGTTTTTCTAAACGCGTGAGCAGAGCGAAAACAAGACTCCCTATAACTTACACATGAGGCTTTGTCCAAATTTTCAAAGGCAAACAATGGGAGAGAAACAGGTAAACAGGGGATCAAAGTGATCAGCATGAGGTATATTTTGGCATGAAAATATTTAACTGCATGAAAGTAATCAGGGTAATGAACGAAAACTTAATCAATAAGCTGAGGAAAAATTGAAATATTTCACGAAAAGCTGCTTTAAATGAAGTGTCAAAAGTGTCACCTGTTGAAGACATAGCTATTTTGCACATAAGAAGATACATTGGTGCGGTATTTAAATGTCAAAAAGGCTTCCTTCGAATCAAGTACGTCAGGAAGGCAAACGAGGAGTCAGTAAGGTCATGCTTTCTGAATGAACCATGAAATTAAAAAATAGAAGAAATCACTCAAATATTTTATGAAATTATTTGTGTAAAAGAAATAAGTAGATCAGAGAAACGTTCTATGTGCCTTTGACTACAGCTGACAATTGTCCATGTGTCTCCTTGTTTGTGCTTATGCTTTTATTTAGCGTAGTCAGTCATGTAATAGTCATTCCTCCGCATTTATTGGCTGTCAAAAGTTACTGATCATGTAAAAAAAACATTCGTATTTAATTTATTGATTAGATAGTCGAATGATCCTCTGCTCATTCACGTGTATTCGAAGAACTTATCTGGTGATCTTCGTAGTTGACGATACCTACGAAATTCTCCATGGAGATGACGCCATTTTTAAATTTCATGCAGACCATTCCTTTTCGCTTTGTTTTCTTAAGTAAACCTAATTCTGTAGCCTTACTCTCCAGCTACAGTATTCTACATGTTATGGCCGCCGTTTTATAGAAACAGCTGGTTCGCTCTAAGCAGCCATCTTGTAGCGCGACATGGTCGCTTGCACGCAGGACACCAAAGGTTGTCGCCCGATGTTGCTGCTTGTTGCTGGAGTGTCGCGTATCCAAAAGTCGCTCGCTGTAGCTCGTTTCTGTCGCTCACGTAGGACACGGCCTTTACTGCCAGAGGGTGCGAAAAAGTGACAAGCATCGCCGTTTCTGTGGTGTTGGTTCCCTAGCTCCAGGTTGTAACAATCTGCTTTTGGTCAAAGTCGCTTTCGTCAGTGGATTTCACAATTTGTGTCCCATATCGTCGCTATAGAAGATTCCCAATTCGCCCTGCTCCTCTTACATTTCTTACTTACAACACCACATGCCTGAAGCCTCACCAGGCGGTGTACAATCACGCCCTGGGAAGTGGTCATAATGTTCTGTGTCACAAGCGTATGCAGTATATCTGTAAGCTTGACTGCTAAGATATCCTCAGTGTGGATGCACACTAGGGTCCGAGAACCTTATGTGGGGATACAGGAAACGATGCGAGCAAATGAGGTAAATAGACAGGGACGCTTCTTCGTAGTGTGATACGAGGTGTGGCTAGAAAAAAACCGGACTAGTACTGGTGAAACAATAAAACGAATGCAATAAGGCTGAAAGTCGCGTGGCCTGTCACGTGACTCTCGCTCCGCCTACTGCTCGAGTTTCATCTGCCTCCTGCACTCAGTCTGCCCATGGCGTCTGTTTTAAGTAGTTGACGTTTTGTCTGTGCGTCGGAAAATGTTGAGTGTACAGAAAGAACAGCGTGTTAACATCAAATTTTGTTTCAAACTAGGAAAATCTGCAAGTGAAACGTTTGTAATGTTACAACAAGTGTACGGCGATGATTGTTTATCGCGAACACAAGTGTTTGAGTGGTTTAAACGATTTAAAGATGGCCGCGAAGACACCAGTGCTGACACTCGCACTGGCAGACCATTGTCAGCAAAAACTGATGCAAACATTGAAAAAATCGGTAAACTTGTTCGACACTTTCCTTGTCAACTCCTGTTAACTCAGACACTGCTCTGATTGTTAAACGGCGATCTTGTCGTGTCTGGCTAGCCGAGGCGCTCTACATCTACATAGATACTCCGTAAGTCACGGTATGGTGCGTGGCGGAGGGTTGCTTATACCACTACTAGTTATTTCCTTTCCTGTTTCACTCGCAAATACAGCGAGGGAAAACGACTGTCTCTATATGTCTCCGTATGAGCCCTAATTTCTCGTATCTTACCTTCATGGTCCTTACGCACAACGTATGTCGGCTGCAGTAGAATCGTTCGCCAGTCAGCTTCAAATGCCGGTTCTTTAAATTTTCTCAATAGTGTTTCTCGATAAGAACATCGCCTTCCCTCCAGGGATTTCCGAAGCTTCTCCGTAATACTTACTTGCTGTTCGAATTTACCGGTAAAAAATCCAGCAGCCCCCCTCTGAATTGCTTCATTGCCTTCCTTCAATCCTACCTGGTACGGATTGCAAACACTCGAGGAGTACTCAAGAATAGGTCGCACTAGCGTCCTATATGCGGTATCTTTTCCTAAAATTCTCCTAATAAACCGAAATCAGCCATTCACCTTCTGTAAGACAGTTGTCACCTGCTCGTTGCATCTCACATCGATTTGCAACGTTACGCCCAGATATTTAACCGACTTGACTGTGTCAAGCAGGAAACTAGCAATACTGTATCCGAACATTACAGGTTTGATCTTCCTACCCATCCGCATAACTTAAAGTTTTCCACTTTTAGGGCTAGGTGCCATTGAACACACCAAATGGAAATTTTGTCTAAGTCGTTTTATATTTTCCTGCAGTCACTCAAGTTTGACACCTTACCATACACCACGATATCATCAGCAAACAACTGCAGATTGCTAACCCACTCTTTCCGTCAAATAATTTGTGTATATAGAGAATAACAGGGGTTCCTATCACGCTTCCCTTGTCTCTGTTGAACACTCGCTGTCGAGGACAACATATTGGGTTTTATTATTTAAGAAGTCTTCGAGCCACTCATTCCATATGTTCGTACCTTCGTTAACAGCTCGCGTAAAGCGGGATATCCGTGTTCGGGTTCCGATTCAACACAAATTTTCAATTTTCGCCATTGAATTACTTCATTGTCCAGTTGCAGCTAACGTCGATACGTCCCCCGAATTATAAATACCTCAGCTTAAGGGGCTCCGGAAAGGCTCAAAATAATGAAAAGTTCAATTTTTACTTTTTGCGTTTTCTGAATCTGCAGACTATTACTTTTTAATAGATATATAATTTATTCAATTCCGAAGACTACAACTATTTTTAAATTTTTTTTGAAATGTGTTCTACATGGGCGTGACCCACTGTGGCGCTGTTAAACTGCTGTCATTTGGTGTTATTATTAACGTCCGTGTTCATCAGGTACATTTTAGTAATGTGAGATAAAGTATGTCTTGTGGCTAACCTGTGATGGTTCAATATATATCGCTGGTGTGATTGTCGATTGTTTCATGTTTATTTACTCTGTCGTTATCTCGAAAATATTCGTAATTAATTCTGTTTCTTGAGTCTCTGTTTTGTTGTAGTATAATAATGAGTAAAAGTAAAGTTATTAGAAATCCTCTGAAGGCTTTTAAGTAAAGGAGAAATGTTGGAAAGCCAAAGGTATTTAGAAATATGGGAATGAAGATAGGTTCTAACATGGTACGAGCGATGCTTGCTTTAGACAAGCAACGCCTTCGGGCAGCAGACAGGGCTGTATAGAAATACAAGCAAGAGTAAACAGGAGGAGGAACAAGAGGAAGCTGGAGGAGGAGTTTGCAGAGGATGAAGATAATCCATCCTATGGACATGGAATGCACTAAAAAGTTAATCCAATCTTTGTCGCTCGATTCCCAAAACTTTTATTTTCTCATACTAATTACATGTTTTCTAAGGATCTTCCAAACATATTTGTTTCAAACTTTCAGTAAATGTTACACAGTACCTTCTGCATAATTTAACACAGCCTTTTTCCAAAAAAACTGTATATTTTTGAATATATAAACAAAAAATTGCAAAAAATGTTGTGAATTTTCATTGCAATTGAAAGAAAATCATCTTTAATAACTGAACTAAAATTTTGTAAAATCCCTGTGTTAAGTTGTAGCCCATATTCCAATAAATAATCTGTAAAAAGTTCAACTTCCTACCTCAAATACTTTGTGAGGAAAGATGTAATTTATAAGCGTTATTTTAGCATTGCAAGTATAGGGCGTTCCGGAGCCCCTTAATGTCATGCCACCAGAAGTACTATTTTCTCCATGTTCTCTTTCTTAGCAAACACGAGCCTATTTGCTGCGTTTTAGTAGTGATGCTTCGTAAAAAGCACCTACCAGTATGGAGTTCATAGTGAAGATTAATTAGCATTAGACTTTCTTCAGATTACAGTGCGTAATTTCTGTTAACCGAACGTGAACGGGAATTGCTCTGAATTAGTTCAGCTTTAGGCGAGGTGGCGGTGGATAAGTGGCCGCTGCATGAAAGCATTGATTCCGACAGACGGGATGGGGACTGCTACTGACCTCTGGTGTGCTAGGGTGGAGCGCGTGGGAGGGCTGCTAAAACACTTGTGTTGCCTCCTGGGGGCTGTGACGCTACTGCGCCAGTCCACGCGCCACCCATCGCCGTATGCGATTGGCGGATTGCGTCACGCTCTCAAATGTCAGGGCAGACGGAATGCGAGTGTTGTCTCCTGCATTCATATTCTGCAAGAAACATTACTAGGTGTGTGTTGCGGTTGTTATCCTGGGTACAACTGCTGTCTGCACCACTTCCTTGCTTTCTATTCGTGAATTGTGTATGGGAAGTAAGACTCGCGACAGGTCCGAGTATAATCTTGTAGCACATCGTTTTCGAGACTTGCACTGAGAAATGGCAGCTGCCCTCTGATTTTTAATGTGCCAACACCTCACTGACCGAGCGAGGTGGCGCAATTGTTAGCACACTGGACTCTCAGACGAACATTTCTTCGCCCTCAGTCAGTTACATACAGTCAGATAGCCGTACGTAATTATAGTTAAGCCGGCCGTTGTGGCCGAGCGATTCTAGGCGCTTCAGTCCAGAACCGCGCTGCTGCTACGGTCGCAGGTTCGAATCCTGCCTCGGGCATCTATGTGTGTGATGTCCTTAGGTTAGTTAGGAATTAGCAGTTCTAGGTCTAGGGGACTGATGACCACAGATGTTAAGTCGCATAGTGCTCAGAGCCATTTGAACAATTTTAATGTTAGTTAAACAACACATTCCGTCAGTCTCTCCGATCTATAGGGCTGCAGTAGTTGTTCCACAGGAAAATTCTAAAACATTTTTTTAAAGTCTTCATAAATGGTACTGGCACGTTTCTCGGGAGAAAGGAGATTTCTTGTACCCAAAGTCCCAGGGCTAAGTATCATGATCTCATCTACAGGACACGTGGCCACTGCTTGCAAGTAGGAAATACAGTGTTGCTAGCTGTTAGGTAAATAATCTGGAATACTTCCAGAATGCAGCGGAGTGTGCACTGATATGAAAGTTACTGGCAGATTAAAACTGTGAGCGGGACCGAGAATCGAACTCGGGACCTTTGCCTTTCGCGGGCAAGTGCTCTACCAACTGAGCTACCCAAGCACAATTCACGCCCACTCCTCAGAGATTTACTTCTGCCAGTACCTCGTCTCCTACTTTCCAAACTCGCAGGAGACCTTCTGTGAAGTTTGTAAAGTAGGAGACGAGGTACTGGCAAAAGTAAATCTGTGAGGAGGGGGCGTTAGTCGTGATTGGGTAGCTCAGTTGGTAGAGCACTTACCCGCGAAAGGCAAAGGTCCTGAGTTCGAGTCTCGGTCCGGGACAGATTTTTAATCTGCCAGGAAGTTTCAATCTGGAATACCTTGAGTGTGTAAAGGAAAGTAGCGTTTCCTAACGTTAAGAGACTCAAAACATTCTCTCTTGTCCTTCAGTCATTTAAATAACTCTCCCACCAGAAACGCTATAACTTCCAAATTGAATGACTTTAAAATCATGACCACTTTCTGAGATTTATTTGGGAGGAAGTAATGTGCAGCGTAACTCTTGTAGGAAAAAAGCTCTCGAAATTTTATTAGCAGATCTCTCCGTAATCGACAACATCTCTGCTGTACCGCCTGTCTTTGACAACAATCGTGCATGAATTACAAAAACTCTTAAAGCTTTTTAAATTAAATGTGCGTTATTACAATTCTTCATCTCTATTCAGCATATCTGCAGCCCTCTGGCGCTAGAGAGATCCGAATTGTAAAGTATAACATAGCGGTGTGTAACGTAACTATGTAGCTACGTGAGAAACAGCGTGCTGTAATCGAGTTTCGGATTCGAAGAATTCATCCACACATGGAACACCCTCTCCTTCAACACTGCAGTGACAGATCACACGAGAGAGCTGCTATATTTGCGTAATCCGACGGCTTGGGTTCAATAACATCGATCACCCCCCGTTCAGTCCCGACGTGGCCACGTTCTATTTTCGTCTGTTTGAAAACTTAAAGAACATCTTCAAGAGCTTCACTTTGATGACAGTCAAGCGGTGCAAACAGAGGTGAGATTGTGGCTCCGTTAACAAAGTCAAATATTCTACAATGGCGGTAAAAACAAAGGGGTCTCTCGTTGACAGAAATGTGTTCATCACCAGAGCGATTAATTTGAGAAATATATATGTAGACACAAAGAATAAAGTTATAGCAAGTTAATAAAGTTTTTTTATTTACAACTATATAAGAGTTTTCAAATAAAAATGCGGAGGTATTACTTTTCAGCTTGCTCTTGTACATCTCTCTATTCTAAGACAGGATGTTATTTAGCAATGGGAGGAGGAATGACTTGATGTGATGGCCAATGAGCGGCTTCTACTGAATCAAATGTGTGCCAGCGGCGCTTGATTCATGCCATCCATGTAGTGACTCCCACCCGTCACATTACTTGTCTCTAGCCCATGGCTGCCTGAAAGTGGCGCGTTCTGCATGAGCATCCCAATGCGGCACTTTTCAGTCGAATCAGTTTCTATTTCTATTTTCCTCTAGATGAAAACTGTAAATTTCAGAGGATAGTTGCTTCCTTGTTTTGTCTAAGTATAAGACAAGTGTATGGCTCTATTTGTAATTTTGTGATATTTCAAGAGTTCAGCCTCAAATTTTAGGCTGGAGGTTTTAAATTTTTCTAGAGTGGAATACCTAACCATATTCAATTTGTTTCTCACAGCGCTGGATGTTTCTGACGCAGTATTTCCAACATTTTACTTCCTTCTTTTCCCATTTTCATCGGAAGTATTATGAACTGCCATAACCCATGTGTTAATCACACTTCTCTATGAGCAGTCTGAGTAAACCTTATTAGCTCCTTGAATGGATTGCCTCCGTCAAAAATAGGTCACACATCTATCGGCTCCAAAACACTGCACGTTAAAGCCCATAAGCAGCTCAAAAAATGGCTCTGAGCACTATGGGACTTAACATCTGAGGTCATCAGTCCCCTAGAACTTAGAACTACTTAAACCTAACTAACTTAAGGACATCACACACATCCATGCCCGAGACAGGATTCGAACCTGCGACCGTAGCGGTCCCGCGGTTCCAGACTGAAGTGCCTAGAAGCGCTCGGCCACACCGGCCGGCCCATAAGTGGCATCCAGATCATAATGGACAATAATAATCTTTATTATGGATCGATAGTTATTAAAAAATAGACGGAAATAGTATATTTTTACTGACGCTGATACTAAGTAATGATTTTTGCGGATACTCGCAGACCCCGCAGGAATATTTGCATCGCTGTAGGCTTTTATACACAAACCTCATATTACTGCCGATATGTATACAGATATCCGAATCCACGCTTACCAGTATTAGAGCGTCAACAGCCTGACGCGTAAACAGTTCTCACTTTTGACTTTCCGGAACTTGATTCAGCATACTTTTTTTGGCGAGCAAAACCTTTCCTTAGTTGTACTTTATCAGGAAGCCTCATCCACGATCGTGGAGGTGTCCCATGATTGTCTGTTAATTTTTCTTGTATTTTGAGTAAGTTTTCTGCATTCGTCGGAATAAGTTGGGACTAGAGTGCTATAGAGCAGTTTCGTGTTCTGAGGATCACACATATGGACCGTAGTGACATTATAGTAGCAAAGGCTAAAGTACGTAAAGCGACTGGACGTTGATAAACAAGATTTTTTTAAATATTGGCAAGTGAACCTTCATATAAGATATTTACTGGAATGTAAGTTGACTTGTGAAAAATTGTAACAATCTTTCAAAGCTCTAATAGTGATGAATAGAGTCAATAACGAAGATCAAGTAATTAGGTGTATCTTTCTGAAGCAATTCAACAAGTGAAGGCAACAAAATCCTTGTATCTGAGAGACGAAATTCCAGATTATGATTCAATGAAGGAAATTTAGTGTTCTTTGGACTTAGATCTATAATGTCAGTCGCATCTCTGGATAGTCAACTGAATTCTGAAGCACATTTTCATTGACCTTTTTGTAATGTACATTATGATACACGAAGGAACTGTCAAACAACAGTCAAGGCATTTAGAGACTGATCCCCAAGTTCCCATTAGTGCATGTTTCTCATTTAGCCGGCCGGTGTGGCCGAGCGGTTCTAGGCGCTTCAGTCTGGAACCGCGCGACCGCTACGGTCGCAGGTTCGAATCCTGCCTCGGGCATGGATGTGTGTGATGTCCTTAGGTTAGTTAGGTTTAACTAGTTCTAAGTTCTAGGGGACTGATGACCTTAGATTTTAAGTCCCATAGTGCTCAGACCCATTTGAACCATTTTTTGTTTCGCATTTAACACAGAGCTAGGTTTTAAACAAAAGGGTTTCTGACACTTAACTTCATGAGGCTTCCTATTATTGTAAGATACCCTATAAACTGAGATTCCATTTCTCACAGCTCTCACGCCCTCTGGCTGAGTACAGCAACAATGGGTGTTTAGCTGCAGGTAGGCTGTGGGAACCACTACGGTAAAACGAAATACTTCCGCCTACTCATAGTCATCTCTCTGCCAAACACTAAAGTGTGAACTGCAGAGTAATCCTGTAGATGTACATTTAATAGATCCATTTTTCTCCAAGAAGTGATAGAATAAATTTGGAAATATAATCTGTGTTACTAAAAACGTCGTTGGAGTACCAGGAAGCATGTTTTAAAAATAGGTAAGGAGAAAGGGAAGAGAAAATATCGAGTTCTTCCTTTACATCGACGACAATTTCATTAGAGAAGAAACTAAAGCTATCATACCCAGGTTCTCCTCGAGCGAGTTAGGGAAACCACAGAAAAAGTGAATACACAGCCCTGTTTTACGCATGAAATTGAAAACTCGAGCAAGATTTCTACATTTCCGATCTACTGGGGGCTCTAACATGATTTAATTCGACTATCACCGGCAACCCTTCGCGAAAGCTGGGTTTACGGCAGCAAGCAATTGCTTAATCCATATAGGTCAGCGGACCATGTCCGACAGGTGTTATAAGCAGACCGGAAAAAAACCCTCTCTTTCACGGACACATCACGCTGATACCAATGAACACCTGTTCTAACCACGGCGATGGTCTCATTTCGGCGAGGAAGAGAATCCAAAAGGTTCTCCAGATATGACACAATTGTTTTTTTTTTTACTGTTTGTTTATTTTACAGGTCTAGTTCCGTAGGACCAAATTGAGGAGCAAATCTCCAAGGTCATGGGTCGTATCAGTACATGAAATTACAACATAAAAGTAATAAAAGATAACTTCAAATGTTCATGAACTAAAAAGGGACAGGACGTAATTTTATGTAAACGCAATCAACAATGTAACACAGGAATCTGCTTAATTTCTTAAGAAACTCCTCGACTTAGCAGATGGAGTGACCCATGCGGGAACACCCTTTCTGTAAGTAAATATATCACCCAAATAATTTCTGCTATTTGTATTTGGGTAATTTTGGCGAGTACTTTATGGCTAGTGACAACTTTGTGTAGGTGATAGGATATACGTGCAAATCTGTACTAATCCCACTTGCAATTTAAGGGTTATCTATATTTTAATATTATTGATATAAATTAACATTTTAAAATACTGTAAGAGAGTCGACGTAATAGCATTTCTGTGAAATAAATCTGTAAGCTGCTTTTACAGTAAGCTGGTGTAACAGTAATTGGACGTTATGTACAGGAATAATTTAATTCAAAATGTGAAGCGTTCAAAACAAATGTAATTATGCCACAGAATTCCTTTCTGTCCAGAATAATGCTGTGAATATTTTTTGTTTTGATTATTTATTTATAAAATCACCTGACTTCAGTCAGTTGCACATTGCGCGAGACATATCAGGCTCAGAGAGACAAACTGAAAACAAAAGTAACAGATAGTGTCCATCATCCCACCGCTAGCATTTATAATTCTCTGTAAAACGTGCTACATATGTATCACAACAAACTATTCTCTGTGAATTTATTTAGTTTTTACGGTACTCTATCAATTTAGAAAATATGGATTTTGTTTACGAACCACCCAGAAACACCTCACATATATGTAAAACTTCATAATAACGAAATATATTCAACTGTTCGGCTGATTTTTGAGAAATGTCATCGCATGTGACTAGATCGCTGCTGGTAATCGCAAACCCTTTGGGTCGTTGTCTTGTCTTCAGAAGCATCTGGCAGCGATGGAAGAATCCTAAGGAAATGCAATCCGAAAACAAAGGAAGTAGGTTACAGTACGCTTGTTCGCCCACTGCTTGAATACTGCTCAACAGTGTGGGATCCGTACCAGATAGGATTGATAGAAGAGATAGAGAAGATCCAACGGAGAGCAGCGCGCTTCGTTACAGGATCATTTAATAATCGCGAAAGCGTTACGGAGATGATAGATAAACTCCAGTGGAAGACTCTGCAGGAGAGACGCTCAGTGGCTCGGTACGGGCTTTTGTTAAAGTTTCGAGAACATACCTTCACCGAAGAGTCAAGCAGTATATTGCTCCCTCCTACGTATATCTCGCGAAGAGACCATGAGGATAAAATCAGAGAGATTAGAGCCCACACAGAAGTATACCGACAATCCTTCTTTCCACGAACAATACGAGACTGGAATAGAAGGGAGAACCGATAGAGGTGCTCAGGGTACCCTCCGCCACACACCGTCAGGTGGCTTGCGGAATATGGATGTAGATGTAGATAGTTCCACTCCTTCATCAATAAATCTTCCCTTACTTCTGGAACCTCATTACCATCCTCGGGGACGGTAAAGGCGAAAGAGAGGCAAAGATAGTAGTTTTGCTTCCCTGATTGCAACTTATGGAACAGCAACAAGATTCTGGTCGCCTTCTTTAAAACTGCTGGATTTTCTCTCCGGATCACAGAACTCATTACATGGTTATAGGGTACTTTAGACGATTGCAATAAACTCTGCAATAAATATATTTTACAATCGGGCTGATTTCTACTTTGAAATTAATTTACGGTTCTACTCGTAGTTCTTGCTCATCTCTAACATCTTATATGAATTCGCCAATCATTGATTTAATACTATTAGCTTAGTTACGCAAATACAGCATAAGAAATTTTTCCACGTACCTGTAGGGTTCCTCGATAAGAAACCGACAGTAATTCAGAGTCATCCCAACAGCGTCAGTGTACAAACCACGGTCATTTCTCATTGACGTAAACAACGTTTCGAAAATGTACTTGTGGTGTCACTGCCAGACACCACACTTGCTAGGTGGTAGCTTAAATCGGCCGCGGTCCATTAGTACATGTCGGACCCGCGTGTCGCCACTGTGTAATCGCAGACCGAGCGCCACCACACGGCAGGTCTCGAGAGACGTACGAGACTCTCGCCCCAGTTGTACGACGACGTTGCTAGCGACTATATGGACGAAGCCTTTGCTCTCATTTGCCGAGAGGCAGAATAGCCTTCAGCTAAGTTAATGGCTACGACTTAGCAAGGCGCCAATTGTATCAGTGCATGTATCTTACGAGTCTCATTTGTATAGTCAAGAGAGATGTACCAAAGGAAGCATTAAAAGTTAAGTATATACCAAAGCTACGTATTGTCTTTATAGCAGTCATAACTTATCGTGTTCCAGACTTGACGCCAGTCGGCGTGTGTGTACGCGTGCCTTTCGGCTTCCTCCTCAGTGTGGCGTGACTAGCTTGTTACGCCACAACAGATTGGCGACGAGGATGGGATCCAATCTGTTGTGGCGTAACAAGCTAGTCACGCCACACTGAGGAGGAAGCCGAAAGGCACGCGTACACACACGCCGACTGGCGTCAAGTCTGGAACACGATAAGTTATGACTGCTATAAAGACAATACGTAGCTTTGGTATATACTTAACTTTTAATGCTTCCTTTGGTACATCTCTCTTGACTATACAAATGAGACTCGTAAGATACATGCACTGATACAATTGGCGCCTTGCTAAGTCGTAGCCATTAACTTAGCTGAAGGCTATTCTGTCTCTCGGCAAATGAGAGCAAAGGCTTCGTCCGTATAGTCGCTAGCAACGTCGTCGTACAACTGGGGCGAGAGTCTCGTACGTCTCTCGAGACCTGCCCTGTGGTGGCGCTCGGTCTGCGATCACACAGTGGCGACACGCGGGTCCGACATGTACTAATGGACCGCGGCCGATTTAAGCTACCACCTAGCAAGTGTGGTGTCTGGCAGTGACACCACAGTACTCAAATGTTAATGTTAGCTTCTATAACCGGCAATTTAATTTGAATACTCTATATGCTCATTATGTTTGCACTTCTTCTTGAAATCAGCACCACACAGACTGTACATAAAATACCTGTGTGTATCAGAAAGGTTATCTAAAACTTGTACAGAAACCAGACTACAGTGGTAAGAGTTGAAGGACCACAAAAAGGAACTGTAGTTAAGTAGGAAATGAGAAAAGCTTGTAGCTAGAGTTGTAAAACTATCGTAGGCTACCATTGACTATACCATAAGTAAGCGGAGACTACAGTAGTTCTTCTAGCAGCTTTGGTAATTTAAGGTCGTAACTACATTACCCATATGTTAGATGTGTTGCGTACCTAAGGGGCGTTCCCTCATAACGATCGTTTTCCTTTCGTATGCGATCAGGGTGTTACTAGATTGCATTCAATCCGGAAGCTGTAAACCATTCAGAAACTTCGTGAGGGCCACGTAACCTACCCAAAATTTTTGTTATCCTCCTGCCCGTTACTTAAAAATAAACAATATTTCTAGAAAAATTGAATTTGTCAATTATTAATCGAAGTTTTATTCGAAGGTTGTTCATTGGTAACGTGAAACAGAGGCAGTTGTAGTAAAAACAAAGAAAACAATACAGATTTATCACATAGTACTATAAAAGGCAATTTCCTCAACAAAGTTTCAAATAACACAAAATAAAAACATATCAAACAGCTCTTCAGTACTGCGTTGAACTTATATAAAACGTTTCTGTTATTCATAAATTAATTTTGCATTTATCAGTAATTTACAGGAAACTCTTGCCGTTCATCATGATGAAGAACGTTCCACAAGTACAAAATAGCAATAATAATTACATATAATTATTTATGTTTGTGCATGTAAACCGTACATATTTCAAAAGCAGTAGCTTCTGTTACATAAAAGCGCAGAAGTTACGCGATCACCTAATTGCTATTACGCATGAAACGCTATTTATATTCTGTAATGATATAAAACATACAAGGGACTGACACTGAATGGTGTGTGTTTCTAGTTATGTGCAAAACAAACAACCAAATAAAAAAAACAAAGAGAAATCGTCGACTCACAGTTTCTCTGTTACACATCCATTTATGTTTCTTTCCCTACCAATGCTACCAACACCACCGGTAATCCTATCATTTACTACGTGATTATGTAATAAATCAAAATTACCGGACTGTAGTTTAGGTAGAGCACAACTATAGTTGTTGCCCTTCCTGAAGATGTTCAGTCTGTACGTTGAGCGAGGTGTGAAGGAATCCCGTGAGAAATTTGGACAGGTAATTCAAATGCCGAAAAAGAAAACAGCTGAGATAGGAATGACATTGCCCTTCTGTCAGAGATGGGAAAGGACTTGGAAGGTCAGTTGAATGAAGTGGGTAGCGTCTTGAAAAGAGGCTGTAATACGAACATCAACAAAACATGATTAATGATATGTAATCGAATTAAAATCCATGTCAGGCCATTACACAAGGAAATGAGACATTTAAAGTGATAGAAAAGTTTTGCTCTGGTGGCACAAGCTTATTAAAAGAAGGGATCTGTTGATAGGACATATCCTGCGGCTCCGAGGAGTCGTCAGTTTGACAATAGAGGAAAGTGTGGTTGGGTGGGGGGTGGGCCAGGGGGTAAAAACTATTTAAAGTGACCAAGTCCCAAGTGCAGTCGGTAGTGTTAAATGACTTTAGGTTGCAATAGTTATGCAGAGATAACGAGATTTACACAGGATAGATTAGCGTGGGAATCACCGTCCAACCAGTCTTCGGACATACGAGCACAACGACAGAAATTTTCCATTTCTGTCCTTCGACTACTCAAACATTCAGTGTAAGGGAGACTGTATTGATAATTTAATCGAACAAGTGCCAAATAACAAAAGAGTTTTTTGCGGTGTCATCCTTGGACAAAATTCGCATGGTGTTCATGCTGCCTCACTTTCTTCTTATTGTCATGATTGTTACTATTAATACTATTAATACTTCCACACGTGTGATGCAACTGTTTCTTTCTTCTTCTTTTCAGATTGTTTACGTTTATTCTGTGAAACTACAAACGTACTCTATAGGTTTACTAATTTCAAATAAATGAAGCGAAAGCAGACTGCCAATGGAACACTGTTATAAGATCCGAAGAGTGCTTTTACATGTGAGGAATATGTTGTACCATATAACAGTTTAGAAGTTGTGACCCTTGGTACGGCAAACTCACGTTATATCGACTTCTCCACGGGAGCTCTACACGCTGACTGTTACGCTTTTCCTGCGTTTCGTAGTTCATGTATTACTTATTAGTTACCGTTTACGCACGTTCTCCTGGGCGACAGCACTTAGCACACACCATACTGGAGTTTCGGTTGATAAATTTTGGTAAAAAATGTCTGGTACCGATCTGACTGTCTGACATCTGGAGGTTTGGGTGTCAGCAGGTGAACCTCGCTCTTCACCGACTTACGTACAATACTTCCTACAGTTATTGCACTTGACTTGATACTATTGGGCTGACTTCTAACATTGCTGCAATTAGAGATCGTGCTACAGTGCCGTTATTACTGTGCCTCGACCACTCTTTAAATACTTAGTTGTACCCTGTACCACTATATGTGTGTGCCAGATAATGTGCTCCGTGGCAGGGACAAACTTCGGCTTAGAAATTCTGAAACTAAGCTTGTTTCCTGCATTTTCCATTAATTTAAATGTCAGTTCATTCATACTGGTATCCCGCGTCCGGCCACCCTTATTTAGGTTTTCCGTGATTTCCCTAAACCGCTCCAGGCAAATGCCGGGATGGTTCCTTTGAAAGGGCACGGCCGACTTCCTTCCCCATCCTTCCCTAATCCGATGAGACCGATGACCTCGCTGTCTGGTCTCCTTCAACAAACAACCCAACCCCAACCCCATTAATACTGGTATACCAGAAGCGCGTTTTATAGTATTAATCACGGACTTATAATTTCTAAGAAAGAAGGTCTATTTAACCGGTAGAAAGACCTACAAGGAAGGTTTGGATATTGCCTTTTGTTGACTGCTCGTGATAAATGTTACTTGGATGACTTTTGTACCTCATCCATACCAAAAAGCGTCGTGTACCATGTTTTAATACAGGAAAATGGTCAGCCGTCAAAATGTAATTTGTGAGGGTACTGTTACTAAAGTGGTGGGTATTTGTGTGATAGGAATACATGGGACGAAGCGAGGCGTGTATGAGACGAATCTGGTGGTGGACCCAAAGTACTACGTAAACACTCATCCACAATACAGTGAAGAACTATAAAGATTCACTTAGAGTGTGGACACAGGGATGGAGTGCTGCAACAAGAGAATCACTGATTACCCTCACTATTCACCGATGTGTACTTCTGCTAGAACTAGCTACAAGTACTTTTTCTACACATTGAGCGTGATGCCAAATTAAACATGCGCTCAGCTACAAGAGATTCGCCACTAGACAATATTTATTAGCAATAAATCGTACTTTCCTTAGAGTGCGATTCCGGTCTGAATTATCAAGGTTATCGATAACACTTGAGATGCAGTAGACGGTAGAGGATAACGCCATTTCCCAGTGCGCTTTATTCACAACGGACATAGACTGGCCGATAGTTCACAGCTTCACTGAATATTTCAGACAATATTACCTTGCCTGATCTACGTACACTGCTGGCCACCGTAAATGCAACACCCTGAAGGAAGCATCCGAATCAAGTGAAATTTACACCATGGGTTTGCAGTGATGAGATATGCAACTGATCAGAATTTCAGCGCAGACGCACATCACGCGCGCCTGTGGCGCCACCTCATAGCGCCATTTAAGACTTGGCGATTTCGACGAGTGTACGTTCGGCACGTGTGTTTACCTTGTGGTTGTTTCACAAGACGATCGGTTATGCCTCGTAGACAACAGCGAACATCTTTTGATCAAGTATCCGAGTTCGACAGAGGAAGGATAGTGGCTTACCGAGATTGTGGATTATCATACAGAGAAATCGCTAGTCGTGTTGAACGTAACCAAACAACTGTAATGCGGATATGTGACCGTTGGATGCAGGAGGGTACGACGGACCGACGTGGTCGATCGCATTCACCTCGGTGCACCACTGCACGTGCTGATAGGCAAATTGTGCGCATGGCAGTGACGGATCGCTCAGTGACATCCCAAACCATAGCACAGCACATTGCGTCTGTAACGCATCATCCAGTGTCTGAGCGTACCATTCGACGCCGTTTACAGCAGAGTGGTCTGTCCGCAAGACGTCCATTGCTTCGTCTACCATTGACGCAGAACCACAGACGTCTCCATCGCCAATGGTGTGATGACAGACGGATGTGGACGGCAGAATGGAATGACGTTGTCTTTACTGACGAGGCACGCTTCTGTCTGCAGCACCACTATGGTCGGATTCGAGTGTGGAGACACCGTGGAGAGAGGATGCTGGACAGCTGCATTATGCGCCGCCACACTGGTCTTGCACCGGGTATTATGGTATGGGGCGGTATTGGATATTACTCTTGCACGCCTCTAGTACGCATTGCCGGTACTTTAAATAGCCGGCGCTACATATCCGAGGTGCTGGAGCCAGTTGTCCTTCCTTACCTTCAGGGCTCGGCCACAGCCATATTTCAACAGGATAATGCGCGACCACACGTGGCACGCATTGTACAAAGGTTCTTCGTCAATAACCAGATTGAATTGCTTCCATGGCCGGCTCGCTCTCCGGATCTTTCGCCGATAGAAAACATGTGGTCCATGGTTGCTCAACGAGTGACCCAGATTACATCCCCAGCTGCCACACCAGATGATCTTTGGCAACGTGTGGAAGCTGCTTGGGCTGCTGTACCCCAGGAACACATCCAACGTCTCTTCGACTCAATGCCGAGACGTGTGGCAGCGGTGATCTCCAACAATGGCGGCTACTCTGGCTACTGATTCTGGCAGGAACCACATGTCACAGACGTCTGTAAACGTAATCATTTGATACTTGGTCAACATGTTA
The DNA here is from genome assembly GCF_023898315.1 of Schistocerca nitens. NCBI lineage: Eukaryota > Metazoa > Arthropoda > Insecta > Orthoptera > Acrididae > Schistocerca > Schistocerca nitens. Next base: position 173,667,851 of record NC_064616.1, on the reverse strand, counting down.
TCTACAAAATAAATCTTGTTGTGCTACCTCTTGTCTTTCTTGGTGTTGCATTTACGGTGGCCATCAGTGTATATACTGAATAGCGGCCATTGCGTCAGAGAACCTGTTCCCATCGATGAAGAGGTCATTAAAGATAGAACATAAACGAGGAATGGACGACGCCTGCTGAGGTTAGAGGTCGTAATATCCCCTAATACATTACTGAAGCTATATTCCAACGCGACTATTCTCTGTCCGAAGTATCAGCATTTCCTTGCGAGGAAATTATTGCCATTTAGTTTTTATTAAAATCTACTGCAGTGAATGTAAAGCTAGCAATAACATCCATGTACAGAAGTATTGAAATAAGACTACTATTTTTATTCTGGTGCCAAAAACCAAGCATCTAATAACTGCTCTAATACTTAATATTTCGTCTGTATTATAGAACTGTATTTTTTACTGTTTTCAGTAATGTAATTGTCATTTAACCCCTTGTTTTGCAACGACGTTATTTTGTTACCGTCTGACCGAATACACAGTGTATCGAATGAGTAATGACACAACTAGCATCACGTCCAAACTAAGAAAAAAATGGTTCAAATGGCTCTGAGCACTATGGGACTTAACATCTATGGTCATCACTCCCCTAGAACTTAGAAATACTTAAACCTAATAACCTAAGGACTTCACACTACACCCAGTCATCACGAGGCAGAGAAAATCCCTGACCCCGCCGGGAATCGAACCCGGGAACCCGGGCGTGGGAAGCGAGAACGCTACCGCACGACCACGAGCTGCGGACCCAAACTAAGAACATAATTTCAATTTAGCAGTCACATGGGCTCAAACAAATTCCATCGCACCTCCAAACAACGTTTAAATCGATCATATTAGTTGCTGAAAAAACACTGGAAGTCCTGATTGTATACCCTCTTCAGGCTGGCAGTCACAGCACGTTGGAGGTTCCGAATGTTACTGAAACGTTCAACTCAGCAGGTACCTAAATCAGGTGGACAGGGTGGATGTTCGAGCACACAGTTATGTTTTAATGCTGAAAACTGATTCACGGGTAGTGCTCAGTGAGCCGGTGCATGCTTATGCAGAAGAACCCAACCCTTGCTTTGAAACAGATGTGTCCTGAAACGACATATATGTGAAAAGACGAGTTGGGTGACTCCTGAGTAGCACTTTCCGGTCACTGTTCTGCCCTCAGGGGAAGTTAATGATGGATCACTCCACAAGCGTAGAAAAAAACGGTCAGCGTTGTCTTGAAACGTGATTTCTGCAACCTGAGTTTCTTCTGTCTCGATGACAATATCCCATGCAATTCTGATATCTGATTTTTTCTCTCTGGGACGAGCTGAAAACATCAACTTTCACTTCTAGCCATAACTCGTTTCGACAGATTGGAATCATCATCAGCTATAGCGATGACACTGGAGCAACATGTAGCTCGATACTCTCTCTGTCAATGAATGTGGCACAAACCATGAACATATCATCTCTTCTGCAAATCTCTCTCTAAAATGGACCTACCTGTTTCCATACTGGAAACAGTTGTCACTGGAAGCATTCGGGTGGTAATTTTCATCCGCCCAAGCAGACCTCTGACGCGTGCTCCATCTTCTAGGGACTTTCGCACATTCCTAAATAATGAAAACCAGCGGAACACTTGTACAAGACTCTCATCCCCGTAAGCACGCTCCATATCACTGCAAACTTCTAATGCAGTTTTCCCCAATGTACAGTAAATTTTTTCACAGCTCTTTGAACCACCATGTTACGTCCGACCATCGATACTTGCACAGCCTCACTTTCACGGCAGCTGTGCATGCACTGGCTGATTCACTGGCACGATCGAAGCGTCTGCTTGTTCAGCACAATCTAGTGGGTGAAATCTTAAGCACATGTAGCTCGTTTCTTGGAATCGTTCCTGAAAAGGAATAGTCTCATTAGTTATTTTTCACGCTGCGTAATATAAGTAAAGGAATCAGCGAGACACAATCTCTATTCTTGAACCCCGTTGTTTTCATGTTGAAAGGATGTCTTCTTCTGTCCTCTACTCTCGAATTCATGGTCCCCATAACATGCCAATAACACGCTCTGTTTCGCCCGAATCATTGCGCCGAATAGTGGCTGATCGCATTACTCCTATCACGGTGACGGCATTATAAGTTTTTGTTGTGATATTCGTGAGAAGATCATTGTGTTAAATAAGGAGACTAAACAGTACAGCCGGCCGGTGTGGCCAAGTGGTTCTAGGCGCGTCAGTTTGGAACCGCGCGACCGCTACGGTCGCAGGTTCGAATCCTGCCTCGGGCATGGATGTGTGTGATGTCCTTAGGTTAGTTAGGTTTAAGTAGTTCTTAGTTCTAGGGGACTAATGACCTTAGATGTTAAGTCCCATAGTGCTCAGAGCCATTTGAACCATTTTTTTTTAAACAGTACACTTTTCTGAGTCGCTAATTATTATTAACCAATTATATTCTGAGCACCAACTGTTAATGAACAGAGCTAATACCGACTATTTTTTTTCAGTCATGTTAGACACATCGGGGAACAATTAAATGAACGCAGTACTACGACTATCATTCATTCTAGATATTCACTCTTCTCTGCACCTTCGACACGCTTCTTACAGTCGTCAGTTTTTGTCAGTTTTGCACGTGGTGTCTCCACTTGCCTGTCGCGCTCTGATCACATGGACACCATTCTAAGGGCCACAGTAGCAAAGTATGCGTTACTTGCGTCATTGTGAAACAAGAACAGTTCTTTTCTGAACGATTCGTTTCCTCACTGTTGTTTTTTAGCGAAAGAATTTAGTCAAAGGGGCACTGACTCAGGGGCAAATTATGATATTAATTTAAATATTAAAAATTAATCCATCGCTTGTGTCCTATTCCCGCGGCGTCGCAGGGTCGGCATAGTTAATCGGATTTGGCAAGGTTAACTGAAGGGGTGGCCAGATGCCCTTTCTGCCGCCACCCCGTACACCCCCCCCCCCTCCCCAGAACAAATTTAGTGTACACCAACTGTCTGCGCCTAGTGTAATCCATAGAATAGTGTGAATGTCTTCAGATGTGACTGAGGCGGGTCGTGGGAACCAGCCCGGTATTCACCTAGTGGGATGTGGAAAACCGCCTGAAAGCCACATCCAGACTGGCCGGCACACCGGCCTTCGTCGTTAATCCGCCGGGCGGATTTGATCCAGTGCCGGCGTGCCTATCCGAGTTCAGGAAGCAGCGAATTAGCGCTCTCGGCTAACCTGGCGTGTATTAAAAATTAATCATATGTGGGTTTATAACATTTCAGGTGACATGTAATAGGTCCGAGAAGACGGTCTTCTTATAGCATGATTGGGGTTTCGTTGCCATTCATCTAGCACAATGACTGTGCGTAGGTAGTTAAAAAGAGTGGGGTATTATGGTCGAGCAGCTCCTCAGAAGCCACAGATTTCTGCAGGCAGTGCTAAGCGACGCTTAAGGTGGTGTAAAGAGCGACTCAACTGGACAGTGGCTGACTGGAAACGAGTGATATGGGCTGATGAATCACCCTGTACACTGTGTCAATCCAATGGAAGCTTTTGGGTTTGGTGAATGTTTGGAGAAAGTTACTTGCCACCATGTGTAGTGGTTGCAGTGAAGTATGGAGAAGGAGGTGTTACAGCACAGGCGTCTTTTCCGTGTTTAGACTATGGTCTCCTTACTGCCCTTAAGAAAACGCTATAGCAGAAGGATATTAAGACACTCTACTGAATTCTGTACTTCGTACCGAAGAAGAACAGTACGGAGAAAATGTGTGTTTGTATCATCAAGAAAACACTCCGTTTCATAAAGCAGCAACTGTGAGGCAATGATCTGTGGACAATAACATTCATGAAATGGACTGGCCTGCCCATTGGAACATGTCTGAAATGAATTCTCTCCAGACCCCAGTTAACAACATCATTACCTAGCCTAGTTTGAGTTCTTGAGGAAGAATGGACTGCCATTCCTTCACAGACATTCCTACAACGCACGGTAGTTGTCTCCAGGAGAGTTCAAGCAGAGATGAAAGATGGCCACATCCCATATTAATGTCCACTATCATACAGTGTATGTAGTGATCATTGCTGTTGAATTAGACATGTTTGGTCTTACATAAAAGGTTACCGTCAGACGTTACACGCACGCACTATCCTAGACTGGAACAGGAAAGGACAAAAGTCATACTTATACATTTTTACTCTTAACAACACGCCATAGTGAACGTTACAGAATACAGATTTACGCGTAAATGTATTTCGGTATCCTGCTCACACTACAATGAAATCTTGTTTTGTTTGTTTCTACGGCTTTTATATGAAATTATCTCATTCCGTGATGGTCTTTCCAACACTGTATTTTCGCCATAAGATATTGCCAAAGAGGAAGGGCTGGAAGAAGGATTAGAATATGATGGTCCTCCTACGACAAGGTCGTTACAGACTGACCATAACCTGTGCTTAGACAAGGGTGGGGAAGTAAATCAGCAGTGTCCTTTTGACAGGAACAATTCCAGCATTCGTCCTCAGTGATTTTCGCCTCAGATTTGAGCTCCACTACTTTCAGAATAAGAAATGTGGAGGCTCTCCACAGAATCTGTGAGTAATAAAATATGTGGGAAACACCGACAAGAATTAGTGCAAGGTGATAGGCCAAGTGTTAAGAAATCCGGAAACATCTTTCATTTGATTGTAGAGCGCTGTAAAGGGTAAACACTGTGGGAGGAGACAAAGGCTTGAATATATCCAACAAATAGTTGCCCGCGAAGTCAAAGGTCCCGAGTTCGAGTCTCGATCCGGCACACAGTTTTAATCTGCCAGGAAGTTTCATATCAGCGCACACTCCACTACAGAGTGAAAATTTCATTCTGGTATTCAATGGACTGTTTACATTGCTACACAATAACAATATGAATGGTACATAATGTCAAATCAAACATCTTTCCGCTGTCTAAATTTCCAAATTGTTCTTTAATGTTTGAAGTGATCGCTGTCTCAAAAATCTACACATACCAGTCTTTGAATGCTGGCCCCTATTTTGACCGGATCAGAGGTTGAAATCTTCGACACGTCGGTCAGGGGGTCTGAATATGGTGTAATATGTCGCCGGAACTGGTAGCTCAATAAAATAACAACTTGGAAATTTAGAGGGCTGAAAGGTGTTTGATTTGACATTCTGTACTGAACAGCCAAGGTCTCGAACCATATCTGAAAAGAAAGACATGCAGAAATATGAATGGTAGGTTGCACACATGGAAACAAAAATGATTTGGCGATCCTTTATCTCTTTCTGCGTATACTGATTTCTGGTAGGACGCAACCCACAAAAGTGTATGCGGTTCATGTCTTTGTGATTGGTTGCTACTCGTATGATCTTTCTCTTATCACTTGATACGAATGGGGTCCGCAGCTCGTGGTCGTGCGGTAGCGTTCTCGCTTCCCACGCCCGGGTTCCCGGGTTCGATTCCCGGCGCGGTCAGGGATTTTCTCTGCCTCGTGATGACTGGGTGTTGTGTGATGGCGTTAGGTTTAAGTAGTTCTAAGTTCTAGGGGACTGATGACCATAGATGTTAAGTCCCATAGTGCTCAGAGCCATTTGAACCATTTTTACGATATGAATGGGGAGCTGATGAATTTCAACGCAAAAATATGAAGCAGCACGAGTATCTAATTATCATCTCCCCAAATTAATATTAGAATATTTATGCCATTTATGACGAAAATGGTGATAAAGAAACAAATACAACCACACCACCCAAACAAAACTGGTATGTTAAGAAACTACTATGAGGCGCAAATAAAATGTTTCTACACATCGAGGTTATTAAAGAGTAAGAAGGTTCGAATTTTTAACGTCGTTGAGATCGAGATCATTGAGGCTATTTTAAGTGATGTTATATGAACATGGGAACGACCGTCTGGACCGGAGGTCTGTAGTATAAGTTTCATGTAATCTGGCCAGTATGCCACAGAGACTTTTATGTCTCTATGTCTCTGGGTACACTTTGGTTAGTTAAAAAGTCAAATACAAAGCTGAGATCATGCCTGTTCTGAGGTAGTGCAGTGTCATGTTCAGATGTTCAGAACACAGGAACATGAACATATTTACCTACATGTGTAATTCACAGACCAAGTTCAGGCGTAGTCATCAATGCAATACCTTGCAGTGTGTCCGTTATAAGTGTTGTGGTCGGAACGCAGCGACAAAAAAAAGTGAATCCCTAAGTGCAATTGATTAACGTTGAGATCTACGTATATCTCACTACAGTTGAATATAGACTCACATTTCTCTGATTTTGAATACAAACGCATATCCAAATAAAATCTATTATTCACGCCCGTGTGAGTAATGTTGAAATTACAAACGCACCCGGCTGGCAGTTAATGTAAAAAGCGCAACGGACCCGTAATGAATATCTGACCATAACGAATTCTTGAAAGCAACTGAATTAATTTACTGTTATTTAAACAAAAAATGCACACATGTATACCGTTTATGACTGTATTTAAGACAACCCTACTATCCGCTGTATTGTCCTATATCAACCCAGAGTCTAAGCCCTCTAAGAGCCCTTTGTGGTAAGCGGACAAATTTCCACCTACCTCTGATTCTGACCGCAAGCCGATTCAGAGCGGAATATAAAACTGAAAGAAAGCGATGCTTATAACAAGTAATCTTGCGATGGACTAACTTGGTCCTGACAACGTGGTCACTTAGTGTCATTTGACTGAATTATCTCCTTTGTCAGTTATCCGGCTGAAACCATGGATGAATCTTCAGACAAAAGATCTGTATTTATAGAGAGGAATCGAAGCTGTTTGGGCAGTGTGTGGTAAGAAAGTGCAAAAATTACTTTAAATATAGTTTAATAAGACACAAGAGGACTGTAATTGCATTATTTGGATGCAGCAAAATTTATGCTGTGATGAAAGTGATCTAAACTCATAAGTGTACATCATATCTCGCACATAGTTCGTCCCAGCACCCAGCATAAAGCACTCAGGACCTATGGAAAGCTGCCATGGTGGCCGACCGGTTCTAGGCGCTTTAGTCCGGAACCGCGCGACTCCTCAGGTCGCAGGTTCGAATCCTGCCTCGGGCATGGACGTGTGTGATGTACTTAGGTTAGTTAGGTTTAGGTAGTTCTAAGTTCTAGGGGACTGATGACCTCAGATGTTAAGCCCCATAGTGCTCAGAACCATTTGACCAAGGGAAGTCTCTAATCAATCCTCTCGAAGGTTGTTTTTCCACTTACATAGTGTACTCAAAATATCATATTAACGACAGAAATCATATTACTGATACGAAAAATTAAACTAACAGGAGATGTGTGTTGTCAAAATTGATATAAAGTTAGTTCTCGCTCTCTCGTGCAGAAAACCTATCTCCCCTATCACAGTGTCTCCGACACAAGTGTCTCCATTAGTCTGTGTCCCTAACCCTTTGTTCTCTGCTTCTGCACCCAAGTCCTTTACCTCAGAGCCTAAGCTAACACACTTTAGCGGTGTTGATAGACTGTGCTTAGCTAGAGAGTCATTTGTCTTAATGAACCACTGTTATTGTGACGTGTTCGACCAACACAAAGGCCAGAGTATGCGCGAGGAATGAAAAACAGTTTACGATTCATGGAAAGACCTCTCTGGTCACGTATGCCAAATGTACGAGCGCCTTGTAATAAAATAGATATGAATACTGAACTATCACTGTCGTGTGCGTACTTTAAGACCTTCGGTACACACACTAACAGATTATTTGACTTGTCGCTCTAACGAAGTAGGCGAGTGTCAGCAATATGTCTCGTGGTCTTATCGTGGCGTGTTAATCTTCTGCCGTTAGGTCAGATGATAGAAATGCCACTTGCACGCTTAGAGTAGCAGATTGACGGTGACCAACTGTAACAGAACTTGATTAATTTTTACACACATTTATTAAAATAATAACAAGCATAAACCTTACGTAACATGATTCTGGATGCTATTTACAATTGAAAATCTGAAGTTCCTTTGGTCTTGGTACGTTAATCTTATTCTCTCATATCTCTGATACTTGACAAAGTGTCTATATATTTCTGTTCATGGCTATGTACAGGAATATGAAAATCTTATTAGGCGCAGACTGAAACTTGACTATAGACTGTTACACACTAATGCAGACTGGTACAGACTAATGCAGACAAATGCAGACTGACTGATTGGAGGTCTGTACACTCGTTATAATACCTCGCACGTTCAGTTGTCACTGCGCGAGTGTGATCTGCGAGGAGAAAAGGTTCTACGTTAGCAGCAATCTCATTGGCTGCGTTACATATTAATACGCGGATCGGCGGAAGCAGAATTTGGTCCGTCTCTAAGGCAGCGCCATCTCTTAGTGCGGAGACGGACGAGCGCTGCGCCTGCCTTGTTGTGCTTAGCGGGGCGCGCTCTAGTGGGAAAGTTGTGTACGCGCTGACTATGCTGAACTATGTACACAACAATCACATAAAAATCTAATTATACACTGTTGCCTAAACAGTCACACCTCAGGAAATTTTCAAGCTTATAGAAACACTGATTCAGATTAAAAAAAGAAGTCATGCAAGGGGCAATATAAAATGTTTTGGTAATGACAACTGAAACTGCGGAATGAATTGTTGGTACAGCAACACTACACGCCAGATTTGTTCCCACTGATTCCTACTTATTCTTACATCAAAAGATAATTATGACTGGAACATATTTTAGCCGGCCAAAGTGGCCGTGCGGTTAAAGGCGCTGCAGTCTGGAACCGCAAGACCGCTACGGTCGCAGGTTCGAATCCTGCCTCGGGTGTGGATGTTTGTGATGTCCTTAGGTTAGTTAGGTTTAACTGGTTCTAAGTTTTAGGGGACTAATGACCTCAGCAGTTGAGTCCCATAGTGCTCAGAGCCATTTGAACCATTTTTTTGGAACATATTTTCAGTTCACTGGAGTGATTATGCAGACATTTTTCAGACTTTGGCTTCAAATGGCTCTGAGCACTATGGGACTCAACTGCTGTGGTTATCAGTCCCCTAGAACTTAGAACTACTTAAACCTAACTAACCTAAGGACATCACACACATCCTTGCCCGAGGCAGGATTCGAACCTGCGACCGTAGCAGTCGCACGGTTCCGGACTGCGCGCCTAGAACCGCGAGACCACCGCGGCCGGCTTTTCAGACTTTATAGAATTACTTTTCAATGATCTGGAAAGAGAACTTTGAACAAAGAGTACCTTCATCCAATATAAGTGTATTTTTAACATAAAGAAATCTGTCTTCCACAACAAAATCCAGAGCGTCTCTCCTTTCTTCTGTTTTAAACAGAAAAAGTTGTACATTTCTCCGAGCAACTCGTTTCGGTAGTCCAAAGCTATATTCTCTGTGCCTGCTGTAATCATTACTGGCGATCCTGTTAGTATAACAAGAGGACTCAAACGATTCTTTGTTTCGGAAGCACCGCTGTAATAAGTCTGCTCTAAGTTACGTCACAGATTGCCCCCTTATTCCGCTTCACAGAGCTGACACGCCTCTGAAATTCACGCGCTTGTATCAAAGGTAGACAAAGAGTCCTTGGCGGTGGCGTGGTCCTTAAATTACTCGTCGTAAAATCTAATAACAGCAGCTCATCAATAAAGGCGAAACAGCTGCTTTCTAACACTAATGTTTAAATCAACAGCCACCCTCGTCCCTTGCGTTTGGAATATGTCAAATCGTTCCTCTAACACTATTTAATAACATTTTATCTTTGTGTTTATCAGGCATGCATGCTTGGATGCTTATATTGTTGATAATGCCAATATATATCGGCTTTCTGGAAGAAGCAGTGAAGTCGTATCGCTTAGATCGTTAGTTGGCGCAATAAGTATTTCACACTGGAGCGGGGTATACGCAGTTATAAATCTTATGTTCCAAAACGGAGCTCGAACTCCAACCATTGCCTTTCACTGCAGTGTTCTTATCGACTGAGCTATATAAGCTCCACTCACGAACCGCCTTCATAGGTTTGCTTCGGCAAGCAACACTCTCCTACCTTTCACTTTCCAAACTTCGTCCATACCTTCTTGTATACATTGTTCGACTAACATTCCTGGGCCGGCCGGGGTGGCCGAGCGGTTCTAGGCGCTACAGTCTGGAACCGCACGACCGCTACGGTCGCAGGTTCGAATCCTGCCTCGGGCATGGATGTGTGTGATGTCTTTAGGTTAGTTAGGTTTAACTAGTTCTAAGTTCTAGGGGACTGATGACCTCAGAAGTTAAGTCCCATAGTGCTCAGAGCCATTTGAACCATTTAACATTCCTGGAGACATGATAATGTAGAGAACTGCTCAACTACAGCCTAGGGTTTGTTTCCAGAATGAAGCTTGCATATTTCTACAGAGTGAGGTCATTCTGAGTCTTTGTCGCCAAAAGGCAATCATCTCGTTTCGAATTTCAGTCTTAATCTGTCAAGAAAATTTAGCTCATTCAATAATACAAAAACTACTCTACTGATAAATGTGAATTTCAGATTATGGTATTTTGGAAATCTAATGAGAGTCACACAGTATATTGGTGCACACGTACTTTTATAACGTCTCGTATACGTATGGAAAAAGAATAAAAACCTGTTTTTGAATCAATGAAGCGGCAAAAGACGAAAAATAAAGAAGTTTTACATCGTTTCAGTGGAATTTGGCCAAAATTGTATATGTTGTGCGAACTTAGTTATTGGTGGATAATACCGTGGTAGCTCTTACATAAATAACTGCAAGAGGTTTAACCTCAAAAGCCACACACACACACACACACACACACACACACACACACACACACACACACACACACACACACACACACACACACGTACACACTTGATTCTGTGCGGCGATGGATTTGAGTTTTGCGTGCAATCAGGCCTGCGGTTAAAGGCGAGGGCCTTTGCTCCGATTAACGCAGGGTTATTCATAATTACAGCGGAACGATCACAAGCTGATGAACTGCAGCAAATATTCGGTAGAAAAATTAAGTCGATTCTGCTAACAAGATTTTGAAATGCATGCTCCATCATCGTCATGCCTTGTATACACCACCCCGAAACGAATATCATAGGATCAATATATATAAATTTATGTAATGACGGCTTCTATATTTAGGTGTTCAGCTAGAATCAATATCATATTCATGTGGCCGAGCGGTTCTAGGCCCTTCAGCCCGGAACCGCGCTGCTGCTACAGTCGTAGGTTCGAATCCTGCCTCGGGCATGGATGTGTGTGATATCCTTAGGTTAGTTATGTTTAAGTAGTTCTAAGTTCTAGTGGACTTATGACCTCAGATGTTAAGTCCCATAGTGCTTAGAGCCATTTGAACCATTTTTTGAACAGATTGCGCGGCCCCTCCCGCAGGAGGTTCGAGTCCTCCCTCGGGCATGGGTGTGTGTGTTGTTCGTAACATAAGTTAGTTTAAACTGGTTTAAGTAGTGTGTAAGTCTAGGGACCGAGGACCTCAGCAGTTTGGTCCCTTAGGAATTCACACACACACACATTTTGAACATAGATTAATCACCAGTTGTAGCGTCTTAGTTTTTGGAGTAAACAATTCCTTAATATCTTGCGAGGTTATCACGGATTCTGAATGTGAATTAATCTGGGTAGAGTTCAGCATCCAAAGTCAGTCAAAAATGGTAATCTTATGCTTTAATAGACCAACTGTGTCAAGAACTGTATTAGTAGAGCATTTAAGAGAGAACTAGTAGAATATCGTTTTTAATACTCGTGAAAGTAACGTCTTACCTCATAGCAAAAGCAGACCTGAATTTATCTAACCAATTAACGTATCAGTAATCGTAAAGCTGTAGTAGCTAGTATGACCACAAATATTGTAAGGAGTGTTAAGGAAAGTAGGAAAATAATTTTGCTTAGCAAGAATGTGTCGATACAGATAACAGAGTATCTGAGAATTCGGCATCAGATATTCAGTGGTGAAGCACAAATGGAAAATATTCAAAAGCATCATCCAGTATGCGTTAGACAAGTATGTTCGGTGCGAGATCTTAAGGGATAGAAAAAACCCACCGTGGTTTAATAGCCGTGTTAGAAAACTGCTACATATACGAAGAGAGTTTCATTACAGATTCCAAAAAAGTCAAAACCTACCTGAAAACCAAAAGCTGAACGAAGCAAAAATGAGAGTAAGGAGATCAAGGAGAGAATCCTTCAGTGACGTAGAAAGTAACATTTTGTCAACAGATTTGAGTAACAAACCTATGAGCTTTCGGTCTTAGATAAAACAAGTAAGCTATAGTACTAAGAGCCATTTGAACCATCAGATTCATATTTTGTTATCCAAGAGACTGAAAAGAGGCTGAAATTACCTTCCGAGCATAAAAATACAACTCTAACATTCTCAAGTAGTTCCACAACTACCTTAGTGATCCTTTGTGTCGCTAAGTCTTATGAAGAGACTACTGTCTGTATTCTTAGAGAAGGCAACTGGAGAAGATGAAATGGTAGGTCATTTGTTTCCCAGATGGTCGACTAGGCTAATTCTTTTATTCTTGTTTCGTCATGAGAGTCTCCAAAAATAACAAAAAATCAGCCACTCAAGTGTTGGCAGTTAATTTTAATTCTGTGGCGAGGTGCTTTCCTGTCGCTACAATGATCAGTTCTCTTCAATGGGAAAGTCATATTACGTATATTTTGTTTTTGTGCATGGATGGCAAACTAGCCAGAGATTTCTATGTGGAAAGGAACCTGAAAGCCACAGGCGGGCTGGCCTGCGTACCACAGCAACTGTCATTAATTTGGCATGAGGATTCGATACGGTTCTGACTCACAGCCGTCTCGCAATCTAGCGTGCTGCACGTTAGGCTTCAGGAATAACTGCAGAGCACCTCAGACCTACTACCTGATCAGATAATTGCTGAAAATTACTACGAAGTTATAGGTTTATGTGTAATGGGGATTAGCAAGAAGTGAGGTTTCACAATCAACTGCTATTTGGTCTCAGTGGGTTGTCATTTACACCTTTGTCCTGAAAATGTACACAGTGATTACAAACAAGAAAATTACCTTATGCTCAGTTTCTCATTACAGCAGTCCTACTAGCGCCGAAGGATAGAAGTGAAACCAAGTTCATAAGGTAAAGTATCATCGAAATTCGTAGAACATTAATAGAAATAGCAGCGCTGTGTCCTCTAGAAGTTTACTTGGGTATATTGATCGTAGGCCACAAACATAAGGATGCAAGGTAACCTCAACCCCGCATATCCGGACACTGGCTGTGGATATCTACTTTCCATGTATTGTGCACCTCTACCGATGGCATAACGAACGTTGAAACAGATTGTGATGGCCTACCATGTTTATACTGCATGCGTACCCCTATCCCCCTACTCGTCTCTTATCACGCACCAGTCTATCCAGCTTGATTTATAACACCTCCCACTGTTGAAGAAGCACTCTCTGAATGGCATAAATTGTCCTTAGTGAAAGTGGTACGCCTGCAATCTTTCGACCCTGATTCATTGGCAGAACACTTAGAAGGTGCAACAGGTCTACTAAACAGACTGCTTACACCACGCTTGTCCGCCCTATTCTGGCTCTGAGCACTATGGGACTTAACATCTGAGGTCATAAGTCCCCTAGAACTTAGAACTACTTATACCTAACTTAACCTAAGAACATCACACAACACCCAGTCATCACGAGGCAGAGAAAATCCCTGACCCCGCCGGGAATCGAACCCGGGAGCCCGGGCGTGGGAAGCGAGGACGCTACCGCACGACCACGAGCTGCGGACCTATTCTGGAGTATTGCTGTGGAGTGTGGGATCCGCGTCAGGTGGGACTGACGGATGACATCGAAAATGTTCCAAGAAGGGAAGCTCGTTTTGTATTATCGCGGAATACGGGAGATAGTGCCAGAGATATGATACGTGAATTGGTCGGCAATCATTAAAACAAAGGCTTTTTCGTTCCGACGGTATCTTCTCATGTAATTTCAATCACCAATTTTCTTCTTCGATTGCGGAAACATTCTGTCGGCGCCCGCCTAAATAGGGAGAAATGATCATCATGATAAAATGAGAGAAATCAGGTCTCTCACAGAATAATGTAAGTGTTCGTTTCTCCCCCACGCAGTTCGAGAATGGAACTGTAGAGAGACAGCTCGAAGGTGGTTCATTGAACCCTCTATCAGGCAATTTACTGTGAATAGCAGAGTAATCAGTAGATGTAGATGCAGATTGTCCCAAGCAAGTTAAATGGCCTTTAAACCCGTTAAGCGAGCTGGGCACTTTACACACGTTATGTTCGGGTATAATAGGGCCAGTCTGTCGTATCAGCCGTTATTACACATCCAGTGAAAATGGTTCAAATGGCTCTGAGCACTATGGGACTCAACTGCTGAGGTCATTAGTCCCCTAGAACTTAGAACTAGTTAAACCTAACTAACCTAAGGACATCACAAACATCCATGCCCGAGGCAGGATTCGAACCTGCGACCGTAGCGGTCTTGCGGTTCCAGACTGCAGCGCCTTTAACCGCACGGCCACTTCGGCCGGCACACATCCAGTGAAATCGAGAACAGCATGAACCAGAAAAAAGACGTACATACAATTGGAGGATACAGTCCCATAGTCTTCAGCCACCATAGTTCTCCCTTGGGTACTCATACCATGGCGTTCGTGTTCCCAGTGGAATAATGGCCAGAAAAGAATAGTAACTACCCAATAGTTTCATTTACACTATTTTATCAGTGTCGAAAATTTATCCCAGGGCCACGCCAACCACCTGAATGCTAGAACCATTCTCCAGCTACCCAAGGCATCCATGAGCAGAACACTATCTTACAATGTTGTATTTGGCGCACTTTGTTTAGATTCGTGACGTCACATTCGCCAGTCATTGCCCTACCCATGACATCACAAGTTATGCGTCCCGTCTATGACGTCATCATCATGACATCACAAGTTATGCCGTCTTTGCCGGCCGCGGTGGCCTAGCGGTTATAGGCGCTTCAGTCCGGAACCGCGCGACCGCTACGGTCGCAGGTTCGAATCCTGCCTCGGGCATGGAAGTGTGTGATGTCCTTAGGTTAGTTAGATTTAATTAGTTTTAAGTTCTAGAGGACTGATGACCTCAGATGTTAAGTCCCATCGTGCTCAGAGCCATTTGAACCATTTATGCCGTCGTTACGATAAAACTTATGGCCAATAATACGAAATAGCCAATCACTGCCTAGTCCCTAGTATTATACCAGCTATTAAAATGAAACTGATCAGCTGGAATGTAGATGCCACCTTCGTCTTGTTCAAAAGTATCTGAACAATGAATGTTATTTATTTATCAAAAATACACAGATTTTGACAATACTGATGTTGCTTGGCTCTGACAGGTTAACTCTCGCAATACGAAGTGTGGAAGGGTTGGAGGAGGGGGGACGGAGGAGATTCTTCATGTTTCACTGTTATCTTGCCATGTACTTTGTATTTCAAAATTTTGAAAGGTTTATTTATATTTTTGTATAATTGTTTTAAACGTTTCAGTAGACTGCAGTCCAAAAGTTTGAGTCTCACTACTGAATATGACTTTTACCAACAAATTTAATATTCATATATTCAAGTTCAGGCTCCTTCTTAGACATATATATACCTTTAAAAGTTACGTTGTGAACGAAAGTCAACAACAATTAATCTTCGCGTTACCAGTGACAGTGGGGTGGGGATGGGGATGGGGAGTCGGGGGGGGGGGGGGAAGCATCGTAGGCCCTCTGACTGAGTATTGGTATGTTGTTGTATCCACGTCCTTTGATATAAGAACTTGAACTCAAACAAATTGTTCATTACTTCATTTACAATAAAGTGATTATAGAATACGTTAATTAAAATTATTAATAGTTCATTTGTTTTGTAAATAAAAACGCATTCTCTTTCTGCACGGTATTTTATTTTCCCAGACGCGTTTCGCCTTTTTTCACTTTAAGACATCAGTGGGGTCTATAGTGATACAGTTATGATACACTTTTGTTTTGTCATGTTTTATTCGTTGATTACAAAACGGTTCACTTCATCATAAATGTATCGTGATACATCCCAATGATGTCTGGGAAAGTAGGCAAGTGTACCAGCTTCTTTGGTTCTTCAGTGTATAACACTACAAAACATATGTGACTAAAAGTAACATTTGAAGCTGGCAGTGGACACATCATTTTAGGTATGCATAAGGCTTTTTATAAATGCGACACTGACCATGCCTGTAAATAACACTTGTTGACTAAAATACTACAGGGAAGTCATGACAGGGTAAAAAAAATTCCTGCAGTACAAAACGTTTATCGTCTTGTGC
Source organism: Schistocerca nitens (assembly GCF_023898315.1). Classification (NCBI taxonomy): domain Eukaryota; kingdom Metazoa; phylum Arthropoda; class Insecta; order Orthoptera; family Acrididae; genus Schistocerca; species Schistocerca nitens. Next base: position 173,651,527 of record NC_064616.1, on the reverse strand, counting down.
GGATAATGCTTACTTGAGCTATCTCACAGTGGAGACTACATGACATTTTGCCCCAGTACATTTACGTTACATCAAAATTGTCTCAAACTGCCCTATATAACACAACGTTACAGTAAAATTTTAGCAAATTGCCCCATACATGACCATGTTAGAGCATAACTGCAACAAACTGCCCCATATGTCATGAATGCATGATGGATACGATTGTCACAATGATGATCGGTTGACATGGTGGTTACCATTCCCCTGAATGTATTGTGGGCACTTAAGGTGGGATGAGGGTCAGTTGAGAATTCATGACTACCATTACCTCAGGTAATTCTGGGCACAATGGTCACTTGACAGGGTGACTACCATTACTGCGGATACTGTTTTGGGGCAATGACATTCAACTGACATGGTTACTCCCATTACCCCACTCATACACGTATCATGAATCGGCAAAATATGACAGACAAGATAAATGCATTAATGCAGACCCATAGATGTCAACAGGTCAGATGATGGTATTACTTCTGATTATGCCTTCTAAGTTTAGAACAACTCTCGACTCATCTGTGATATTGTTAACTAAGCATACACACACGCTATAGCGCAGTCTCACTAACATCACATACATACAGCCCCACTTCCTCCTCACCATAAGTTGTTCGTTCAAAAACTTTTGAACATGTTCAAGATGGTTGATACATATCAATTCGACTGTTTCATTTTAATGGCTAGTAAAATACACTACTTGCCATTAAAATTGCTACACCACGAAGATGACGTGCTACAGACGCGAAATTTAACCGACAGGAAAAAGATGCTGTGATATGCAAATGGTTAGCTTTTCAGAGCATTCACACAAAGTTGGCGCCGGTGGCGACACCTACAACGTGCTGACATGAGGAAAGTTTCCAACCGATTTCTCATACACAAACAGCAGTTGACCGACGTTGCCTAGTGAAACGTTGTTGTGATGCCACGTGTAAGGAGAAGAAATGCGAACCATCACGTTTCCGACTTTGATAAAGGACGGATTGTAGCCTATCGCGATTGCAGTTTATCGTATCGCGAAATTGCTGCTCGCGTTGGTCGAGATCCAATGACTGTTAGCCGAATATGGAATCGGTGGGTTCATGAGGGTAATACGGAACGCCGTACTGGATCCCAACGGCCTCGTATCACTAGCAGTCGAGATGACAGACATCTTATCCGCATGGCTGTAACGGATTGTGCAGCCACGTCTCGATCCCTGAGTCAACAGAAGGGGGCCGGCCGCGGTGGTCTAGCGGTTCTAGGCGCTCAGTCCGGAACTGTGAGACTGCTACGGTCGCCGGTTCGAATCCTGCCTCGGGCATGGATGTGTGTGATGTCCTTAGGTTAGTTAGGTTTAAGTAGTTCTAAGTTCTAGGGGACTGATGACCACTGATGTTAAGTCCCATAGTGTTCAGAGCCATTTGAATCATTCAAGAGATGGGGACGTTTGCAAGACAACAACCATCTGCACGAACAGTTCGACGACGTTTGCAGCAGCGCGGACTATCAGCTCTGAGACCATGGCCTTTCTGGATACAGAAAATGTTCAACTGCTGTCCTTGCCAGCTCATTCTCCAGATCTCTCACCAATTGAAAACGTCTGGTCAATGGTGGCCGAGCAACTGGCTCGTCACAATACGCCAGTCACTACTCTTGATGAACTGTGGTATCGTGTTGAAGTTGCATGGGCAGCTGTACTTGTACACGCCATCCAAGCTCTGTTTGACTCAATGCCCAGGCGTATCAAGGCCGTTATTAAGGCCAGAGGTGGTTGTTCTGGGTACTGATTTCTGAGGATCTATGCACCCAAATTGCGTGAAAATGTAATCACATGTCAGTTCTAGTATAATATATTTGTCCAATGAATCCCCTTTTATCGTCTGTATTTCTTCTTGGTGTAGCAATTTTAATGGCCAGTAGTGTAATTGGCTGTTTCATTCGAATTGCCAGTAAAATTAGTTGGAAATATTGCATGGCTTGTAACATCATGATGATGATGATGTCATAGGTACGGAACGTGGCTAGTGATGTCATGGATAGAGTACTGACTGCCACACATGATGCACAAATGTAAACAAACCAGACCAGGTAGTGCTTACCTGTACTACAATGGTGGCTGAATGTGTTCGATCATTTGTGGACAGGTAGAAATTCTGGTTAATCCAGACCATAATGTCGCTGGAAGTTTCTTACGTTTTCTTATCTACAACTACACACTAACTGGACCAGTTTACAGTCTACCAACGCTCTGGTAATCTAAAGGTGGTTTTTTGTACCAGCCTTCTCCTATGACACTAATACTGTTCGTAAAACGTTCACAATATGCAGTCAGAATCATTACACTTAAATCATAGACTACTGCAGTGCACTGGACACTAATACTCTGGCATGCTACATACATTGATTTTCCGTGGTGTTCGATCTGCACAATATCATCACAGCGATATTTTTTATAGTCGTGATTATGCACCGATTTATACGAGGTTCACCGTTTTCTTGATTTTCCACATTTATTTAATATTAGTTTTGATACGACATGTCCAACCTCTCACTACAGCCTTCGTCTAACCAGAGGAGAGTAGTCATGTGTGCTATGTGTTTGTTAATCATTTAAACTTTGTTCTGTACATAACCGTACTTCAAATGTTTATTTTTCTTATTTTTGTGGAGTAGATACTGGGGATCAGCCCAGAATTTGTCCGTGAGCGTGGTAAACAGCATAAGACCGACACTCAGTTTCGCTCGTGTACTAGATTCTTTGTATGGATATTCAGCTCCCTGTCTCGCAAGCTCGAACGCTAAAGAATAAGTATTCGATCTCCTTTGTGAATAAGTACGTTTTTATTTGTCACTACGTCTTTTATATGATAGCTACATTAGTATTCTTTGTCACGGAATTTACGGCATATAGTCATAAGGTAAAAAAGCAAAAACTTAAGTTGCATTAGAAATTTTTTGTAGTAATATCACCAGCAACGTCTAGTTGAAAGCAAATATTACACTTTTACAGATTTTGCGTTTAACTGTTTTGGCTGGCGCCGCAGATGTTTCATGGGCGTCGATACATTTCAGGGTGATGTCCCAGAATTTCTGCGATCAATACTCCTGACAAGTCTTTGATACCAGCTACAAGAGCAACAAACACACGATGTCGCACCGTGAAGGGGGTGAATGGCAGAATAATGTGTTATGATACAAAACATTTTCCCTCAGTGATTGATTTTCTCGTCCTCAATAAAGTAGAAGGGTCGTATGAATCAATGTTGTTAGACAACAAGCAGCTCCTCAAGTGACATGCTCTTCTGTTTATTACCGTCACGTTCTTCATACTAAGGAAAACAAACACGACGTCCGAAACTCAAACTCATCTGATGTACAAATTGTGTTCTATAAGCAACAGCAAACAATTGAAGGGTGTGTGATTGAAGCCGAAGGAGACAAGACTATTTTACCTAAAAATATGAGCTAATGCTTTTCTATTGCAAGACCATAGCAATGCGAACATCTGTCAATTTACGTTGCAATGTGTAACTGACAATTTTTTGTTGTTGCCTGAATTAGGTGTTATATGAAGAAGTGAGGTTCAATTGGAGCTAACACCAATGTAGACAATTCAACCTTACAGCCTTACCATCCTTCAGCAGACTACTGGTTTCTATGCTGTCAGTGAGAAAACAGATAGTACGTTCGATATTCGAAGTACATGTGATTTGGCAGATATGATTGCATGTGGTACATGTCCCTTCCCTTCACATATACGAGGCCACTTCATTAAACACGATCGGTGAGTAGGGAATCTTTAACTGGTGACAAGACCACCATACTCATAGATCCTTAGCCCATTAAAGGTTTTCTTGTAGGGGATTTATCCACTGTGTGGTTTATTGTGATATAGTGAACAATGTGGACAATATGCCAGTTCAGAATACTCTGGAGTTCGACATGTTTCGCGATATATATTGAATACTAATAATACAAACGGAGTCAGTGCGCTGGTGTAAGGGTACTGGTTTTCAGATATATAGATATGGTGAGTATGACAGAAATATGGACACTACAGTCGTAAAACATGGGCTGGTATTTCGTGATAGAGGGATTTGGGCTCTCATATCTGTATGCATTATTCAATTCCTTTTCTTCTCAAGAACATGCTCTCGAAGTATCTAACAACATTTATTGATAGCTCTCATACTCTCATATACAGAGCGCTGGGTAAATGTGAAACACGTGTACAAATGTGAAGAAACTTTGCTTCCATTCAGATAACCCAAGAAATACTTTTTTCAGATTACTTTCGGAGTCATGATTCGTAATGCCCTGAACAGTTGTTCGAAGATGACGAATACTCAGTAGTACATCTTCGAAAATTTTGTTTTCTCTCTTTTATGAATTTACGTAATTCATTTAGCATTAGGTATGCATTGGTTTATATGGAGAGAAAACAAAAGCTAAATCATTATTCCTGCAATGTCATATACAGCAACCAGCCTAGCGCAGTAAGAAATAGACTAACACTGGTGCGTGATTGAGCCACAACAAAGATCCCCCTTTGTACACTGCGTATTGGAAGTCCAGCCGCATATACTCGACCTGTTAACCTTACCTGCCTTCATCTGCTATGCAGCTTTGCATACGCTGTGCTTCCGTATGTCAAAACTGATTAAGTTTTGCATTAACGCAACACTCCAGGAGGGTCTGCCACTCCTTATAATAAATAACAAGATAGTCGGATAAAATATTAATGCATTGTTGAGGCGCTGTATTACCTAATTTGGTTCGTGTGCATCAGCTACAGTAATTAGGCAAAGCTACAAGTGGCACTCACCAGTATTCACGGAGCTTACGTGACCGAAAACTAATTCCAGTTAACAAGAAAAGTCTGTCTTTATCGAAATGGCTACTCGTGTATAAAATTGCCACAACGCCGATCCTCTGCCAACAGCAGATAGAAACGACACTCCAGAACACCTCTGGGTCTTCTTGCAATAAGTCACACGATATTCTCCAAGAAACAAAATAACTAACCATACAGTCACGATCAAGAGGTCATCAACAACAATGTATTAACAACACTGAGGCCGTATAAACTACGGCTGGCCGGAGTGGCCGAGCGGTTCTAGGCGCTACAGTCTGGAACCGCGAGGCCGCTGCGGTCGCAGGTTCGAATCCTGCCTCGGGCATGGATGTGTGTGGTGTCCCTAGGTTAGTTAGATTTAAGTGGTTCTAAGTTCTAGGGGACTGATGACATCAGATGTTGAGTCCCATACTGCTCAGAGCTATTTTTTAGTATAAACTAGATAATATAGTGCATCTAGTGCTGTAATACCGACACCATCAAAATAGGTTTTAACACCAACTAAAACACTGTGCATGTGACTGTATGTATTAAGACTTTGTCGACATCAAATGAAGAAAAACAAAGCTTATTAGGCAACTGAAGTGACATTACCATATCCCACAGATCCTGCCTCAGCCAACAACGACGGGTTCAGCCTTACGCAATGGACTTTCACCCGTATTTATAACTTTGTAGAGTACTGTGACGTCAGACAATTCGCATTACTAACATTTTCCCTTTTAATAATATAGTGTCTCAAATTGGCTCCTCCAGCAGAGAATCTTTCGGAGTACTACTTCAAAATAATTTTCCCTTCATCGTAACTCTGAAGACAACTAATTATTGGATGGACTATTTTTCCTTTCCCAGTCTACAAGGCCTGGGATGGGTCCACCTACTCGTTGTTAAAGGGTATCTGACCCTGAAAACTTCCTCTAACGTTTAGTTGTAGCACTTCGTATTCTTACGCCAGCCCTCACAAGCTACACACCGCCGGGCTCCGAACCTCCGCTATGATTATGTTTGGTTTGTGGGGGGCTCAACTGCGAGGTCATCAGCGCCCGTACCAAGTCCCAATTTTTACTCAGTCCAATTTTTCACGCAATCCAATCGAGCCACTGTCACGAATGATGATGACGATGATGAAAGATGAGGACAACACAAACACCCAGTCCCCGGGCAGAGAAAATCCCCAATCCGGCCAGGAATCGAACCCAGGCCCCCGTGATCCCGAGGCAGCAGTGCTAGCAATTTTTTAATTTTTCATTTTTTTATTATTATTTTTTTTTTATTGTGGGGGATCAAGTCACGGGCTGGCGGAGGCAGGGTGGGCAGGGATCGCAAGCCGAGGTCTGGCCACCACGTCTCCACCCACACTTTTCTGCGGATGTGGTCCAAGATATGAAAGGGATTTTTACATTTATTTTATTTTATTTTATTTTAAATTTTTAGTTGAGATTTTTTTTGTGTCTTTAACTTTTATTGTCTTTCATAGGGGCTAAACACAACAAACAGAAACTAAATGTGCCATTCAACACATCCAAATGTAAAACGGCTACTAACACCACCTGGATTTGAGGAATTCACTAGAAAAAGAAAGTAAAGAAAACGGGACCATGCAACGGCCCTGTTGGACTGTATCCAGGTCGGCTTCTCGATAACTTAAAAACTATATATACTCCCCTGAATACATCGGGCTTGAATGTTAGTTCCTGGACGTTGAGCTATCTCCTCATTTCACTTCTGATACCCGGAACACCCCAACTAGCCGGAGGGTCCGTGAATAACGAACCCAAGCAATTGGAAAAACATATTCTGTATTTCACGTGTCGCAGCAAGATATCATGTTGCTCTTGCAAAAAGTACCAGAAGTCTATGACGTTCTTGTCATCGGTGCGATACAAAAAATACGTCGCCATCCCCTTTATCCAGTTTACGGTGTTTGTCCTGGCGTTGGGAAAGTATACTTTGTCGGGGAACAGTAGGTCGTCAGCTTTGATCGCCTTTAGCGCCGCACGCAGTAAAAGGGACAGCAATTCCGTCGTTAGAAGCCAACAGTCGACTGCCGTGCAACAAATCAAACGGTGCTCGTCGGAATCGACGACCGCGCAGTGGGGGAATATCGGCGTGTCTGTCAGATGAATAGACTGCAGTCGTTGACGGTTCGGGAATTTGCCTTTCTCCACTACATACCTCTGTGGGGGGAGAGGGAAGATGGACCTCTCTCCACATTCTCTGCCACTGCATCGCCGTGTACATCTGTTCGGCCACATTGCGTGGTTGTTGCTGAAGAAAGCTTCGATAGATATCTTTCGCTGTGGGCAGCCTGGTCTCCGGAAAACTGTCCTGAACGCAACAGTAGTCGACGAAGAAACCCAGAAGGTGCGCGAGCGGTGCCGTAATGTGGCCTACATTGACTGGTGGACAGAGTGAATTGGGAGCCACTTCGTAGATCGCGGTTCCCTTTAAGGTGACGTGCTCGGTTCTCCAATAGCGTTGCATCGTACTAAGAAACAGCGCACGCGCCCGGTTCTTCACGTTTACGATGCCTCCTCCTCTCTGTGGCAGCGCCAAGTTATCGTTGCTGATTTGGAAGAGGTGGTCAGTACTTACGTAATATCTGTAGGCCGACTGTAATCTTGACGCGATCGTGGTGGGCAACGACAGTATGTGTGCCAAGTGACTTAATTTCGGTGCCAAATAGACGTTAACATAATGTGTGCGCTGGAACATATTTATGGCGCGCAGTGCATGTTGTCGCACCAATGCGCGAATCCGTCGCAGTAGCCATCGATAATTACCCGCCGCTCTACGTCGTATGTTTCCATGTAGTACCACTCCCAAACACTTGAGAGTGGCGACCTTGGTGATGGGCACTGCTGTCCCTGGTGGCAGCCCTCTGCCCACTTCCAAACATCGGGTCTTTCGTAGGTCGGTGACACTACCCGCCACCGCTCCATACTGCTGAACCCATTCCAGCGCCACCTGGATTTCGTCTCCTGACTAGAGCAAAAACACGACGTCGTCGGCTTATGCACGGCATTGGGAAGATGCGGTCCATAGTTGGACGCCTTCAAGCCGTCGTCGGAGCCAAAGGGGGTAACCTTGCCGCACTGAGCGCTGGATCGGGGAAGGTTCTGAGCTAACACTGTTCACTAAGACTCCCGAGTTCACGCCATTAATCAACCTCATGATCGTGTCCTCAAACAGGAGTGGGATTCCCATCCGATCCATGACCCTTCGTACGAACACATGGTCTACTCGGTCGAAAACGTGATCGAAATCCACTGCCACAAGGGCTCCTTGTAATCGACATGCCGACATCAATGCTATGACATCCCTGTACGCCAGAAGCGCTGTGTATATATTGCTCTTCCCACCTCGCCGACCGTTGTGGCCGAGTGGTTCTAGGCGCTTCAGTCTGGAACCGCGCGACCGCTACAGTTGCTGGTTCGAATCCTGCCTCGGGCATGAATGTGTGTGATGTCCTTAGGTTAGTTAGGTTTAAGTAGTACTAAGTTCTAGGGGACTGATGTTACGTCCCATAGTGCTCAGCGCCATTTGAACCATTTTGAACCATCTTCCCACCTCGACACGTTTGATCAAAACGTATTTTGTCCTTTATCGCCGTTTGAAGGCGAGGACGGAGGATACGTGCAACACTTGGTTTTGGAACGGGTATCATGATACCCTCTGTGAACTCGGTAGGGACACGTAAGGTTGGTGTTAAGAGTTCATTGTACATCTGTACCCACGCCAGCAAAGGTGCAGTAGAACTCATGAGGGACCCCATCTCCATGGGATTTGTTTATCGCACCACACTTTAGGACAGCGTTCAGATAATCTATGGTGATTTCAGCCATAAGGCCGTCCACTTCAGTGGGATGCTCGTCCGCTGGAATTTCGCGAAGCGCGTCTGTCAGTCCAGCTGGTCCTCCGCATAGAAACTGCGCAATGGTGAGCAAAAGCACGCGCAATATCCTTCTGTAACGTGGCCCGCGGTCCATCGGCCATTTCTACATCCCGTGTAAGTGTACGTCGCCGCTGCCTTCTTTCTCTCAGTATATAGTGTAATGACGGCCGTTCGTTGCGTAATCCGTCGAGTATCCTCGCACGTACTTTAACTTCTGCCATCTTAACTGACGTAAGACGCGGCAGTTGTACTTTGATTGTAAGGTGTCAGGCTAATCCAACACCTTCCATGAAAACCCCGACATGATAAGCAAATCCAGTAGTATGTCACATAGCTCTGAATAAATCGTGACATTAAATTAACCAAAGTAATACGAGTAACGAGTGAGCAAATGGAATACCACAGACTAACACAAGAATGCCTAAATGCATGTCATACCTTCCCACCGTGAGACAGACGCAGTTCCGAGGGGAGAAACGAGAACAGAAGTCGAGAGCAGAACCGTGTTAAGCTAGAAGGCCCTACGATAAGGGACGGACGCCCACGTCTCCAGCTAACCGCTAGGACCACCCCCCAGCCCATGTTAAAAGCTAGAGCCCTACAGAAGAACAGTATAGATCTTACGATAGCAAAAAAACCCAACCGCAAGTTTTAGCGTGAGACTTTTTCGCGCCTCTGTTACGTTGCAAACTTTAAAAACATTGCCCCACCACGAAAAAGTATAACGTTTCTCATTGGATAGACAGAATTTTTGTAGGCGCAGCTTAAGGTTAACAGTGAGACCCTGATTGGTCAGATGAAAACACAGCCAGATAGTTTTTTTAAACCAACTTCGGTAAATTGTAGTAAGGAGAAGTTAGGAGGAGTTGCTTCCGAGACGGCGAGGTGAGCGGAGCTGTGCTGTCCGCCGCCCACTGACGAACACCGACAAGGTAATGAACGCACGCGATGCCGCATAACAGCACATAAAGCTTCACTCAAAACTGCAGAAGTCTCATCTGTTACACCCCCTTTTCGTGTAATACTAGTGTCGATCGTCAATTAAAGCTCATGGTGTTCACATTTGCCACTTGAAGTAAAAATCTGAAACGCAATGATTTTTCTGTTATATAGTTATTGAGAAGCCACATCAGCCACTGTAATTTACGACAAGTTAGATAAGTAATTAAAGATAATTGACGGTCACTGTAGACCATTTTGATAGTTTTCTCTTTTGTGAAACTTAATTTAAACCTAGATTATAGATGTGATATGGCATAGGTCATCCTTCGACCCTTTGTAGAACTTGGAAACCCATTCAGGGAATATTCGTTCACATTTTTGTTGAACGCAGTTGGTTTTTACCATCCTCTATTAAAACATTTCCTGTTATCAATAGTGCAATTTATAAACAATGTTTTGTGAGTAGAATAAAATTTCCAACGCTAAACTTAACTGCTTTTTCGACGTTATTTTACCAGCTAACTAAAAATAGGAAAGCCTTGAACCCCTTCCACTAAATTTAGTTAGTATTAAGATTCTTTTACATGGAGTGCAGTGGAGCTGACGCTGAAATCATTAAGTATTTGGTTGTATCATCGCTAGTCTCACTGAACTCTTCTGAACTCTACATGTCATGTGTGGTCTGGCGTCTCCTTACCAGCAACAGGTCCCAGGCTCAAACTAGTCAATTCCCTAAAAAACACGCTCAGAGTGTCGTTGCGCGAAAGTGGTAGGGAGACATGATATAGAACAAACAGACACCACGCAGAATGTTAGATGATCCGTTGGACAGCCTGCTGATGGTCGGGTGACGGTGGTTGTTTCGCCAACTCATGTAGTTCTATGAAATAAAATTCGGAAGTCGACCATTGCCAATGTGACTTATCTTGGCCATATCGTGTGAACGTTCTGCGTAAAGTCAGTCTGATGCAGTAAAGCCTCTACTTAAGCGTTGAATCGTAAGAACGTTGACGCCGTTGACATTGTCGCCATGTGACTTCAGCCTCCCGTAAACAGTTTTCATACTGCAGGTGGGTAACGTTGAGCTTCCATGGGCCCCTACTGCGACATGTCTTCTGTCGTGGCAGAGCAGTGGTGCAGATGTAAGCCTGGTGGTCTGTAAAGGCCATAGGCCACAAATCGGCGTCAATCGTTGCCTTGCGTAGCCCACGCGACACATACACCTTGTCTAGTCCACTGTCTGAGTGGTTTGTAAAGTACGTATATCCGCGGCTGTCGCCGTGCAACATTTCCCAGGTGTCATGCAGTGCAAGATCCCGGACCAGCGTCTGTAACGCCGGGCAAAGAACGAGATGTGGTCGGCGGTCCTCGGGCCGCAGAACGCAGTCGCTGCCGACAATGTAATTCTCTTGACGTCCTCGAAATAGCTGCGACACTTTCCCTGTGTGAAAGGTTGTGCGTTCATATCTCTTGGTCGTGTCAGACGGTGCGTAAACATTCACCAAGCGTACATTCCCTACAGTTAGGGCAACAGCACGCGTCCATGGTAAATATTCCACATCTTCCGCCACATACTTAACAGTATGGCTGTGCCACCGCTACCGTCCTAACCTGTTAAACGACATCATAACCATAAAACTCAACTGGGGCATCGTTTCCTACTTCCTGCAGAAAATCTATGTCTACGTCCGCTGTCTGCAACATATCTTGCAGCATTTGTAACTTCACTGAGGTGCGAATGCTATAGATGTTAGCCGGCCGAGTGGCCGAGCGGTTCTAGGCGTTACAGTCTAGGAACGCACGACCGCTGCGGTCGCAGGTTCGAATCCTGCCTCGGGCATGGAGGTTTGTGATGTCCTTAGGTTAGTTAGGTTTAAGTAGTTCTAAGTTCTAGGGTACTGATGACCTCAGAAGTTGAGTCCCGTGGTGCTCAGAGCCATTTGAACCATTCGAACCATAGATGCTAAGTGTACCAATACGGTAGACGTGTGACATCTTATGTCACGCATCTACTGATCTGCCGTCCACGGAGTGTTCTTCCTGGACCGGGACCACACGACACGGCCTCACTGGCCGCCATGGACAAGGTTCCCTCCAAACTCATTGTCGATAGGAGCCACTGATTGAACGCCGACCGCCTGCATTTCATCAGATTGTTCAATTTCTTGTGCCCTATCTCCCAATGCATTGGTGAGGAATCTCGCCGGTGACGGGCTTTCATCTGCAGGCGGGACCTCATCCTGTTGCATGTCTGTATCCATCGCGTCTCTTTGATGTGGCAGCTTCTCCGCGGTTTGTAGCACCGACGCTGTATATGTGACGTCGTCCTGGCCTGGCGGTGGAAACGAATCATGATCGTTCCCACTGTCTTGTTCGTCGCCTCGGTTGTGGTGTTCGCCTTCTGTGGAGAGCCATCTGTTCTTTCGTTTCTTCGACCGCTGTTTTCGTAGTGGAGCTTCCACGTCTGCTGAGGGATGCTGTTCACTGCGATCCTCTTGCGGATCCGCTTCCATACCTGAAGATGGGTTCGACTAGAGCGTGGTAGGACCGTGGCTCCGCAGCTGTTGGGGGGCGTCTGGCTGGTGGTGTGACAAGGTCATTTGCGCCCTCAGTGACTTGGGATCGGGGGAGATAGTCGCAGACTCTACGGGCAACGGCCTGTCATGCGCGTCGCCCACGTCGTTCTTAGCGCTTCCACGTACGTAATAGGCAGCGATGTCATCTGCTGTGGCGGGTTCTGGGTGTAGCGAGGCAGCTGTACTAGACGTCGTTGAAGACAGACAGTTTGGACATGGCCTTCCTGCTGCAGCCAGAGAAGGTTTTCGGTTGACCATCGTATATAACGATGGCTCGACAGCCACCTATTGTCACATAAGACGGTATATGCTTCTAGAATTCAATTCTTATTTGGAGCACTCCGTTGAGTCCGGGATACGTCTCGATGCTGGTCGCTACAACAAACTGAGTTACGTGTTTGGTTCCATCTGGTACATTAGCGCAGATGTTTGAAGTGGCATCTTTCCTGATGGTGCGACAGTTTGCAGCGGTATTATCTTTTTACTGCATCATTAGGTTCTACACATGTCCTTGGTGCTGAAGTCACCTTCGCACGCTTTTCCCAATGACACCGCACGCCGTCATATTTCCTCTTATCCGGTATATTTAGGAAGGCTTGACTTAGCCCTTTCACCCTGTATATAAATTTCAAAATGATGCATGTAAGAGAAGGTAATTTTCTTTATGTCTGTTATGTTATTAAAGGTGGTATGAAGTTACGAGTAAAAACCTTCAGCGAAAGTTTGTTCATCAATACTGATCACTATCATAATGTCACTGATAGAGTAATAAATAGACCGACCCATTTTTTGAGTGACTGCTAAACTCTGTCAGTACACTCTATTTTTAATTCGTAGCTCAAATAGAAGAACGTAATTTAGGAAAACGAATTCATAATGGCAAGGAAAATATTTTGAATTGTGGGTAAGAGTGTTACACTATTCAGCTGAAAAAGTACTGACATCAAGTAGCTATGGTTATCAATTTTAAATATTACTACTGAATTATTGATTAACCCACTTACCTGGAAAATTAATGGGGTAAGCACGCTATCTGAAGAAATGGTCTCCGTAATCACTCGGAGCTACACGCTACAACGACAAAAATTTAATTTGAGACGGCTGGATCTGCAACCTACACCAGCCTCAGTGTGATGACGACTGAGCAGGTTTGGCATTGTGTTACGTTGGTCACGGATACGTTACAGATTTTTCTTAACTACGCTGTCTATAACTATCATTCAAACTATGCGCTAATTATTTGAATGTAAATACAGAACCACAGAAGCAAACATGATTGCATATGACCATCCAGTGTCATATCAAATATGGGAAACTGACAAATGTACTTAAAAGTATTATTTTTTAAAAGAAAAACGCTGTGGTTCTTAAGCCAGTGATATAGGAAACTAAATTACTGATCCAGAAAACTTAACAGGACAGTTCACGACAAGAAAAACTACATAGATACCTTATACAGGGTGTTACAAAAAGGTACGGCCAAACTTTCAGGAAACATTCCTCACACACAAAGAAAGAAAATATGTTATGTGGACATGTGTCCGGAAACGCTTACTTTCCATGTTAGAGCTCATTTTATTACTTCTCTTCAAATCACATTAATCATGGAATGGAAACACACAGCAACAGAACGTACCAGCGTGACTTCAAACACTTTGTTACAGGAAATGTTCAAAATGTCCTCCGTTAGCGAGGATACATGCATCCACCCTCCGTCGCATGGAATCCCTGATGTGCTGATGCAGCCCTGGAGAATAGCGTATTGTATCACAGCCGTCCACAATACGAGCACGAAGAGTCTCTACATTTGGTTCAAATGGCTCTGAGCACTATGGGACTTAACATCTATGGTCATCAGTCCCCTAGAACTTAGAACTACTTAAACCTAACTAACCTAAGGACAGCACACAACACCCAGCCATCACGAGGCAGAGAAAATCCCTGACCCCGCCGGGAATCGAACCCGGGTACCCGGGCGTGGGAAGCGAGAACGCTACCGCACGACCACGAGATGCGGGCTCTACATTTGGTACCGGGGTTGCGTAGACAAGAGCTTTCAAATGCCCCCATAAATGAAAGTCAAGAGGGTTGAGGTCAGGAGAGCGTAGAGGCCATGGAATTGGTCCGCCTCTACCAATCCATCGGTCACCGAATCTGTTGTTGAGAAGCGTACGAACACTTGGACTGAAATGTGCAGGAGCTCCATCGTGCATGAACCACATGTTGTGTCGTACTTGTAAAGGCACATGTTCTAGCAGCACAGGTAGAGTATCCCGTATGAAATCATGATAACGTGCTCCATTGAGCGTAGGTGGAAGAACATGGGGCCCAATCAAGACATCACCAATAATGCCTGCTCAAACGTTCACAGAAAATCTGTGTTGATGACGTGATTGCACAATTGCGTGCTGATTCTCGTCAGCCCACACATGTTGATTGTGAAAATTTACAATTTGATCACGTTGAAATGAAGCCTCATCCGTAAAGAGAACATTTGCCCTGAAATGAGGATTGACACAATGTTGGATGAACCGTTCGCAGAAGTGTACCCGTGGAGGCCAATCAGCCGCTGATAGTGCCTGCACAAGCTGTACATGGTACGGAAACAAGTGGTTCTCCCGTAGCACTCTCCATACAGTGACGTGGTCAATGTTACCTTGTACAGCAGCAACTTTTCTGACGCTGGACATTAGGGTTATCGTCACCTGCACGAAGAATTGCCTCGTCCATTGCAGGTGTCCTCGTCGTTCTAGGTCTTTCCCAGTCGCGAGTCATAGGCTGGAATGTTCCGTGCTCCCTAAGACGCCGATCAATTGCTTCGAACGTCTTCCCGTCGGGACACCTTCGTACTGGAAATCTGTCTCGATACAAACGTACCGCGCCACGGCTATTGCCCCGTGCTAATCCATACATCAAATGGGCATCTGCCAACTCCACATTTGTAAACATTGCACTGACTGCAGAACCGCGTTCGTGATGAACACTAACCTGTTGATGCTACGTACTGATGTGCTTGATGCTAGTACTGTAGAGCAATGAGTCTCATGTCAACACAAGCACCGAAGTCAACATTACCTTCCTTCAATTGGGCCAACTGGTGGTGAATCGAGGAAGTACAGTACATACTGACGAAACTAAAATGAGCTCTAACATGGAAATTAAGCGTTTCCGGACACATGTCCACATAACATCTTTTCTTTATTTGTGTGTGAGGAATGTTTCCTGAAAGTTTGGCCGTACCTTTTTGTAACACCCTGTATAAGTGACTCTTCATTTCTCCGAGTTTCACATCTTGTATTGTTCTGCAGTGCGAGTAAAGTTCGATTCCGTTATGCCATTAACACTCACTTGCAAACTGAGCGTAATAAATACAAAATATTTTGTATTGCCTTTAAAGAAGAAAATCCGTTTAGGCCATGAGACTTCGTCTAAACTTAACACAGTGAGAACATGCTGATTACATTCGTTACGAGTTTGTGGAAGGTTGCTGCTATAAGAGGCTGTTAAGCCGCGGCAGCTTGGCTCAGTAGGGATAAACGGATTAACAGTGAACCAGACAGTCACTGTTCATCGACAAAGTATTAGCGACGTAAGGGCAACAGTTAAAAGCAGTGACAGATAAAAAAGTTTCCCCTTCGAGAAATTCAGCGAGACTGTAAATACCTAAAAATTGGTCGGTGCGTATTTCATTTCCAGTGATCCTAATGAAAAGCATTTCTCATTCGATCCACAGTTAAACAGTCAATGTCTACTATCAGCACTCGCGTATTATATATGACGTGTATGCTTACGATAGGAAGTAGAGTAACTGACATCTACCAACATACAAGCAAATGTAAATTGTTTGTGCATGTGTATATACAGTGAGCATATATAGTTACACACATCTGGAGGTTGTAGAGGGAACTTACTAGATCAAGTTTTACATAGAAGGAACCCAAGTCCGGAAGCGTCATCCAACGGTTTAAGTGTATGTATACACACGGTGATTCCGTGATGATGTTAAAAAGTTTCTAGGATGTTTGAGAGGGATAAATGTATCAGTTTGGGGTCAGGTTCTCTCTACCGGAAACGAGCGAGTCGAAAGTTACAAGCGATAACCGTTCTGACGCCTTTGACAGTGGAATGCATGTGCTGGTGCTGTTGTTGCTCAGACTGTAGTGTAGGCTACTTTTAGGGCCGGTAGTAAGGACCAAAACAACGAAAAATTGTCCAGTAAACATAGGCTCTAAAATATACTTGAGGAGCACTTGTACATGTTCGCTACTGTGAAACAGATCTTCTCTATTGACCAAGCGCTTATAGCTCTGAAGGTACGCATTTTAGAACCCATGTTTCCTTATTTTGATCCTTATTTCCACCTATGAAAGTTGCCTATCCTACAGTCTTAGCAACAACAGTACCGGTACATCTATGCCACTGTCAGAGATATCGAAACGGTTTGCGCTTACAATTTTCGACTCGTTAGTTTCCGGTACGGGGACCCTTACCTCAAATTGAGAGATTTATCCATCTCCATTGTCCTAGAAACTGTGTAAAATCATAACGAAATCACCCCGTACGTACATACGTTTACAGGTGCCGGCGCCTGTAACTTTGACAATCTGTAGGGTCGTCGGATGACGCTTCCAAACTTGGGTTCCTGTGTAATACTTGAGCTACTAAGTCGACACTACAAGCTCTAGAAGTGTAACATGAATTGTGAAACACCCTATATGTACATAGGCGAACATTAATAAAACAGACAAACTGCAGGGACGGGCCGGTTGCGGTGACCGTGCGGTTCTAGGCGCCACAGTCTGGAGCCGAGCGACCGCTACGGTCGCAGGTTCGAACCTTGCCTCGGGCATGGATGTGTGTGATGTCCTTAGGTTAGTTAGGTGTAAGTAGTTCTAAGTTCTAGGCGACTGATGACCTCAGATGTTTAGTCGCATAGTGCTCAGAGCCATTGCAAGGACGGATTTCCGACTGGAAATGGAACAAAAACGGTCCTATGTATTTATCCCCCGAAACGCATCGTTGCCACCGTAGATGACGCAGACGAATGAAGGTTCCTCTGACCCAGTGTCGTGTGTTCCTTGTGAGTTGCAGGCTGTGCGGTTGACGCAGCGTACTGTAAGCAGCAAAACGGTCGTGATTCATGTCGGGAACAAGCCGGGAAGATGTCTGTGTACGGCCAACCACATAGAAACCGTCGAGAGGCAGCACGACTATACTAAAACAAGTACCATCGAAGACACCAACCACATCACACAAAATTCTAAGCCCTTTTAGGACGTTTGCGTGATCATAGGCCTTTTAAGACAGACGAACGTGCAAGGAGGTGGCGGTCTGTGCGTACACCAGATTTGGAGGACCGGGTTCTATAGGATTTTGAGACGAACCCTAGTACAAGCTCCAGGCTAGTAACCCCCAAACATGGTTTAAGGCAAAGTACGATTGTGTATCCTGCATGACAACCGCTACTATACCTATCACCTGCAATCCCATGCAGGCCACTTTGAACATCTGCTGTGAAGTGGATCCGACGCAGCTCTGTACTCGGTTCCGGGACGATTTGTCGTCGTTGTACGCACACCGTCCATTTCCAGACACATATCCAGGGGACCATTTTTCTTCCACTTCCAGTTAGGAATCCGTCCCTGCAGTTGGTCCGTTTAATTAACATTCACCCTGTTTATCCTTCCTAGTACTGCCTAGTACTGGGTCAGCTGTTCTCCCCGTTTTCAAGAAGGGACGTCCAACAGATGTGCAGAACTATAGACCTATATCTCTAACGCCGATCAGTTTTAGAATTTTGGAACACGTATTATGTTCGAGTATAATGACTTTTCTGGAGACTAGAAATCTACTCTGTAGGAATCAGCATGGGTTTCGAAAAAGACGGTCGTGTGAAACCCAGCTCGCGCTATTCGTCCATGAGACTCAGAGGGCCATAGACACGGTTTCACAGGTAGATGCCGTGTTTCTTGACTTCCGCAAGGCGTTCGATACAGTTCCCCACAGTCGTTTAATGAACAAAGTAAGAGCATATGGACTATCAGACCAATTGTGTGATTGGATTGAGGAGTTCCTAGATAACAGAACGCAGCATCTCATTCTCAATGGAGAGAAGTCTTCCGAAGTAAGAGTGATTTCCGGTGTGCCGCAGGGGAGTGTCGTAGGACCGTTGCTATTCACAGTATACATAAATGACCTTGTGAATGACATCGGAAGTTCACTGAGGCTTTTTGCGGATGATGCTGTGGTATATCGAGAGGTTGTAACAATGGAAAATTGTACTGAAATGCAGGAGGATCTGCTAAGAATTGACGCATGGTGCAGGGAATGGCAACTGAATCTCAACGTAGACAAGTGTAATGTGCTGCGAATACATAGGAAGAAAGATCCCTTATCATTCAGCTACAATATAGCAGGTCAGCAACTGGAATCAGTTAATTCCATAAATTATCTGGGAGTACGCATTAGGAGTGATTTAAAATGGAATGATCATATAAAGTTGATCGTCGGTAAAGCAGATGCCAGACTGAGATTCATTGGAAGAATCCTAAGGAAATGCAATCCGAAAACAAAGGAAGTAGGTTACAGTACGCTTGTTCGCCCACTGCTTGAATACTGCTCAACAGTGTGGGATCCGTACCAGATAGGGTTGATCGAAGAGATAGAGAAGATCCAACGGAGAGCAGCGCGCTTCGTTACAGGATCATTTAGTAATCGCGAAAGCGTTACGGAGATGATAGATAAACTCCAGTGGAAGACTCTGCAGGAGAGACGCTCAGTAGTTCGGTACGGGCTTTTGTTAAAGTTTCGAGAACATACCTTCACCGAGGAGTCAAGCAGTATATTGCTCCTTCCTACGTATATCTCGCGAAGAGACCATGAGGATAAAGTCAGAGAGATTAGGGTCCACACAGAGGCATACAGAGAATCCTTCTTTCCACGAACAACACGATACCTCGTAGAAGGGAGAACCGATAGAGGTACATAAGGTACCCTCCGCCACACACCGTCAGGTGGCTTGCGGAGTATGGATGTAGATGTAGATATGGCAAATTCGTTTTCTCTTAATTTCCGACCGGATGTCCTCGCTGACGCCGTTGTAATCAGTTACGTAATGGAGGGAAGTCGTTTGCTCCGCCTGCCTGTGACATGAAACTTTTTTCTGTGCGTGATCGTATTTTAACTGTGTGTGCCTCCGGGTTTCTGAGGCGGAAATCGAGGACTAGCCAAGCATTTGCTAAACGAATGTGGGAAACCGCAGTGAGGCTGAACAGTGCACTAGCCACAGTCTTTCTTCCGCTGCGTGGATTCAGTCAGGGTGTGACTCATCTTCCTGGATCGTAAGCTGCCTTCCGAACAAGTCGTAGTTTAACTAACTGAGGGGCAGGTAAAAGCCATAATTAACCTGGAGGGGTACCAACAATAATTTACACATTTGAAACTGATCCAACTGTAAATGGTTCAAATGGCTCTGAGCACTATGGGACTTAACTTCTGAGGTCATCAGTCGCCTAGAACTTAGAACTAATTAGACCTAACTAACCTAAGGACATCACACATATCCATGCCCGAGGCAGGATTCGAACCTGCGACCGCAGAGGTCGCTCGGCTCCAGACTGTAGCGCCTAGAACCGCACGGCCACTCCGCCGGCGATCCAACTGTAACACTTCAGTTTTATTGCTGTGATATGTTTCCTGCAGTAGGTTAGTAACGATTAATATTAACAACAACAAAATACTAGCATTAAATGTGGTCACCGCAGGTCACCATCACCCCATTACAGTATGCAAGTTCGATAACTGGTGGTTCAATCTTGGTATAACTTTCTCATTAATTTTCGTGGTATTTCATGAAACAGTTCTTGCCTGTTCTCGGCAGAAAGGTACTCTACACACTGAATACATCTACACATGTAGGACCAGAGTTTTTCTTGAACTGCAAACTGCGAATCTTGTAGAAGATGAGTGATTAGGGTGAGGTTTACTGCTTTCTTGGAGAATAATTTCGTCTACGTATCAGTTATGTGCCTTGATCTGAGATGGTAAACTATTTTTGTGTGTAGAGAACGAAGCAGCAGCCATTGAAACTATTTTTGGAGCCAAATAACTTTTTTTAGCTCTTGACGGAACTGAATGTCGGGTAATTGTTATCACTTTAATCACTGGTGGTGGTGGTTAGTGTTTAACGTCCCGTCGACAACGAGGTCATTAGAGACGGAGCGCAAGCTCGGGTTAGGGAAGAATTGGGAAGGAAATCGGTCGTGCCCTTTCAAAGGAACCATCCCGGCATTTGCCTGAAACGATTTAGGGAAATCACGGAAAACCTAAATCAGGATGGCCGCAGACGGGATTGAACCGTCGTCCTCCCGAATGCGAGTCCAGTGTGCTAACCACTGCGCCACCTCGCTCGGTCACTTTAATCACTGTCAACACTATTGTCACTAGAAAGAATTTCATCAAATAATTTTCGGCAACTTTCTTCCTGTGTTATTCTTTTTCGGCGAGACATACTGAATGGAGAAGACGGGCTGTGCTTAGTGCCACTAACCACAGAGAAACCCGTCTGTTAAGTACAGGTAACTCTATTCGAATAAAATTTAATATTTCATGTAGATTTATCGAAGATCAACACGAAACTATAAACAATTACTACCAGAAATAGCCGTATACAGAAGAGCTACAGAGAAAAATGCACGATACTTCCACGAACAGTACCAACAATGCACGAAGTATAAGCTCGTGTCATAAAAACGCAGCAAAATTACTGCACTATGATTCTCGTGCCATATAGTGAAACTTTGGTCAACAATTAGTTGGTTAATTGAGAGAACTGCCGCCCCTGAGCGGTAAGCCGAGAAAAATATGTGGTTAGCCACAGTGATCATCGCCCTTTGAAAGAGTCCGCCCTTCACAGAGTTAATCAATTTTAAAATAAATTATCACAGTTCTGACCGAACTATAGAATAAAAGTTACAAAACAGCTCAGGAATTTGTGGCTGACTGATGACTTATAAAACACAAAACACCACCTTGATCAGTTATTGAAACCTTCTCCCCAAACGTTTATGGTATAAATCGGACATCACACAAAATCTTGAAACTCGTACCACATTCGTTTCGTTGTCAGCGAAATACCTCTGGTGTTATAATATATCTTTATTGAAGACCAGTGTCAATACACTGCAAGATCAATCTCTCTCCACTCCCCTCCACATTCCTCGCCTCCCCCACTTATCTCTCACCCTACTGGGGAATTTGATGTCTATACGGAATAGTGAAAGGATCGCCATGTAGCGCTATCAGCGGAGATAAGCGAAAAAAGGAAGAAAGTTGAAAGTAAGTATTCGTCCATCAATTAATGAAAACAATGTTAGTAATCATTCATAAATACACTGAAGGAAAAAAAACTTACAACACCATATAGGAGTTGTGCGAATTAAACGGAAGTTGGTCGGCGTGTTTCTATATCTGGATGATGACGTCTAAGTAAATTTCACTCCAGTCACATAATAGCGCCAATACCAGGATGCAAATCAGGTTTGCTTTACATATGTGATGTAATAGTCTTGAGTGTAAGTTAATTTGTAGATTGGAGGTAGTAAGCTGATGTTAGTAAGGAATGCCTTTTAAAGGACGAACACCCCATAATCAACAAAAAAAAAAATGGCTCTGAGCACTATGGGACTTAAAATCTGAGGTCGATGGCTCTGAGCACTATGGGAATTAACATCTATGGTCATCAGTCCCCTAGAACTTAGAACTACTTAAACCTAACTAACCTAAGGACATCACACAACACCCAGCCATCACGAGGCAGAGAAAATCCCTGACCCCGCCGGGAATCGAACCCGGGTACCCGGGCGTGGGAAGCGAGAACGCTACCGCACGACCACGAGCTGCGGGCTAAATCTGAGGTCATCAGTCCCCTAGAACTTAGAACTACTTAAACCTAACTAACGTAAGGACATCACACACATCCATGCCCCAGGCAGAATTCGAATCTGCGACCGCAGCAGTCACGCGGTTCCGGAATGAAGCGCCTAGAGCCGCTCGGCCACCGCGGCCGGTCATTATCAACAGCTTAGTAAGCTTGAACGAGGTCGTGTAATAGGGCTACGAGAAGCTGGATGTTCATTCCACGGTATTGGAGGAAGACTTGGTAGGAATATAACCTCTGTAAATGATTGCTGGCAGAGGTGGTTACAGCCGCGCGGGGTTAGCCGAGCGGTCTGGGGCGCTGCAGTCATGGACTGTGAGGCTGGTCCCGGCGGAGGTTCGAGTCCTCCCTCGGACATTGGTGTGTGTGTTTGTCCTTAGGATAATTTAGTTTAAGCAGTGTGTAAGCTTAGGGACTGATGACCTTAGCAGTTAAGTCCCGTAAGATCTGACACACGTTTGAACATTTTTGAGACGTCCTGTGGCGTGCATTCCACATACTCCAAGCCACCGTTGTTTGCGACTTCAGTGGTGCCAAGCGAGTGTTCATTGTAGGGCAGAGTGAAGGTATGGAGTGTTTCTTGGTGAAAGCTGGATGTAGCCTTGATGACTACACTACAAAAAGCTTAACACCTCGCCTTGTCCCGTCAACACCAACATTGGACTGTTGATTACTGGAAATATGTTGCCTGGTCGGAAGAGTCTCGTTTCAAATTGTATCGAGCGGATGGACGTGTGCCGGTATGGAGACAACTTCATCAATCCAT
This sequence comes from Schistocerca nitens, assembly GCF_023898315.1. Lineage (NCBI taxonomy): Eukaryota > Metazoa > Arthropoda > Insecta > Orthoptera > Acrididae > Schistocerca > Schistocerca nitens. Next base: position 173,628,535 of record NC_064616.1, on the reverse strand, counting down.
AGACCCTGCATGCCAGCAGGGGACTGTTGAAGCATGTGGAGGCTCTGAAGTAGTGTGGGGCGTCTGCAGATGGAGTGAAATGAGATCCCTGATACGTCTAAATACGACACTGACGTGCATCAATTCATATCCGTTGTACATTCCGACGGACTTGGGCAATTCCAGCAAGACAATGCGGTACCGCACACGTCCAGAATTACTACTGAGTGGCTCCAGCAACACTGTTCTGAGTTTAAACACTTTTTCTGGCCACCAAACTCCCCAGGCCTGAATATTATTGAACATATCTGGGATGCCTCATAACGTGCTGTTCGTAAATGGATCTCCTTCGTTCTCTTACGGATTTATGGACAGCCCTGCAGGATTCATGGTGTCAGTTCCCTCCAGCACTACTTCAGACATTAGTCGAGTTCATTCCACGTTGTGTTGCGGCACTTCTGCGTGCTCGCTGGGGCCCCAAACGGTATTAGTCAGCTGCACCAGTTTCTTTGGCTATTCAGTGTATTAGTATGTGATGTAGCCTTTACGGGGGGGCAGTTCAGGAGCTGAATCTGGCATCCAGCCGATCGTAATATGGAAAATACTGTCCTGCGATACGTTGAGCCACGCCTGCTCGACCTGTTCACCTAGTTCTGCAGGAGTTGTTGGGTGTCGAGTAGCACGAGTGACTTCTCGTCCCATCAGTACCCCACATGTGTTCCGTTGGAGACAAGTCCGGAGATCGTACTCGGCAGAGAAGTTGCTGCACGTCTTCCAGAACACGTTGAGTTTCACGGGCAGTGATTTGGCAAGCATTATACAGCGCTGACCAGGTCTACGTTGTAAGCGCAAAATGACTATATATTGGGTGAAGGCAGAATTTGTTTTCGTTGCTGAAGACCCAGGCGCACTATTCCATCTTCCAAGTGATCCTCTGACGGCACTAGTCAAGCCGCGCACGTGGCGTGAGTGTAAGACGGGCAAGAGTTATGTGTACCCGTAGTCCAGCTGCTAATAACCGGTTAGTAATAGTTCGTGATGGCACCCATTATCTGTACTGTGGCAGCTGTACGATCATCCCCTGCTGACGTTACAGTACGACAATCCTAGCGGGTGTCTGTACTGCGTGGAACCAAGTCTACGGAAGTGAGAATATTTGTGTGACCAATGATACAAGCATCGTTGTACAACAGACGTAGCACTCCCAGCGTATTGTGATATTCCTGGCTGTGACCGCCAGTATTTTATCTTGCTAGAAGTTCGCCGTGATGCAGCTTGATACACATGAAGTAGCATATGATACGTGAGTGGAGTGAGGTACAAGCAGCAGACGGTACAATATGTACTATTCCTGTGGGAGAGACCGCCAATTGTACTGAACTTGCTTCTGATTGGTCGGCACATTCGGGTGTTAGGCGCCAAAACGCCAGACTTCTCTTATTAATTATTTATATTCTATGCGTTGTATTTAACCCAGTTTTCAGCATGACAAACTCTCATGGTTAACGTACGAGTCTATCGTTTTTGCTTATTAAATTTCACTAGTTTTGAGAAACATAAGAGTAATAATATTACAACCGAAGTGCTTGGGACACCCTCAGGTCGCTTTGTGCGCCTGGGAGACGAAATACTTCGGCTTCACTAGTCAGACTGTTTCGGGCGTTTTTGAGAGCCGGACGTGTATCTATGTTTCGGACGGACATTTCGTAGTCTATATCGGAAGTTGCCGGAAAGTTAACGTACTATTAAGAAAGCTATGTTGAGTGTTGTACAAGACAGTGTAAAAAGTGATTATTTAAGATATAAACAAACAGGATACATTAATGAGAGGTGTCGCCTACCATCATTGTCAGTACTACCGATCTGGCCCTTTGTAGACACAGAGACTAATCTGGGCAAGTGGCATTCCATAAAAAGCGCTATCGCAGGTTCCAGTTGGAGATGACAGCATAGGCAAGCTGTCTTCTGCGCTGGGGACACAACTTTAGAAGACGACAGGTTGGTGGAAAGAACGGTTAGGGACTCTTACTCAGTCTCAACAGATTTCTCCAGCTTCCAGATCTGACTTCCAACAAGACAACGTATAAGTTATAGTGTGTGGAAATTCTCCGAAAGGGCCATCCCGGCACTCGGCAGGACTCAATCCGCACCCTTTCAATCTCCTTCTGTTGCCTGTAGGAAGGGCGAGTTAGTGTCCGTGGCATGATTGCCTACTTACTTCACACGCCTACGTCACAGCTAGCTTTCTGGCTGTGACCATTCCCTCCTAAAGAGCAGACATGGTGTGCGATCTGGTAGCAACGGCACTACGATATACGCTGGCGGACGACAGCACATCTACTGTATCTCAGGTGGCAAATGCTGTTATCGGATCAAAATGGATGTCACTTTCCAGAGGTACAAAATTTTATTTTCAACATGATCAAAAGTATCCGGACAACCCCAAAAACATATGTCTTTAATGATAGGTACAAAGTGCTGCCACCAACTGGCAGGTACTCCATACCAGGGACCTCAGTAGTCATTAGACATCGTGAGACAGTAGAATGGGGCGCTACGCGGAACTCACGGACTTCGCACGTGGTTATGTGATTGGGTGCCACTTGTGTCACACGTCTGTATGCGAGACTTCGACACTCCTTAACATCCCTAGGTCCACTGTTTCCGATGTGATTGTGAAGTGGAAACGTGAAGGGACACGTACAGCACAAAAGCGTACAGGCCGACCTCGTCTGATGACTGACACAGACCTGATGGCTGGGTGTTGTGTGCTGTCCTTAGGTTAGTTAGGTTTAAGTAGTTCTAAGTTCTAGGGGACTGATGACCATAGATGTTAAGTCCCATAGTGCTCAGAGCCATTTGAGCCATTTTTGACTGACACAGACCGCCAACAGTTGAAGAGGGTCGTAATGTGTAATAGGCAGACATCTATTCCAAACTGCATCAGGATGCACTGCAAGTACTATGAAAGTTAGGCAGGAAGTGAGAAAACTTGGATTTTATGGTCGAGCGGCTGCTCATAAACCACACATCACACTGGTAAATGACAAACGACGCCACGCTAGGTGTAAGAAAGCGTAAATATTGGGCGAATGACCAGTGGAAAAACGTTGCGTGGAGTGACGAATCATGGTACACATTTTGGCGATCCGATGGCAGGGTGTGTTATGGTGAAGGCCCGATGAACGTCGTCTGCCAGCGTGTGTAGTGCCAACAGTAGAATTCGGAGCCGGCGGTGTTATGCTGTGGTCGTGTTTTCCATGGAGGAGGCTTGCATCCCTTGTTGTTATGCGTGGCACTATCACGGTACAAGCCTACATTGATGTTTTAAGCACCTTCTTGTTTCCCACTGTTGGAGAGTAATTCGGGGATTGCGATTGCTTCTTTCAACACGATCGAGCACCTGTTCATAATGAACGGCCTGTGGCAGAGTGGTTATACGACAATAACATCCCTATAATGGACTGGCCTGCACAGAGCACTGACCTTAATCCTATAGAACACTTTTGGGATGTTTCGGAACGCCGACTTTGTGCCAGGCCTCACCGACCGACATCGATACCTCTCCTCAGTGCAGTACTCCGTGAAGAATGGGCTGCCAGTCCCCAAGAAACCTTCCAGCACCTGACTGAAAGTATGCCTGCGAGAGTGAAAGCTGTCGTCAAAGCTAAGGGCGGGCCAACACCATACTGAATTCCAGCATTACCGATGGAGGGGGTCACGAACTTGTAAGTCATTTTCAGCCAGGTGTCCGGATACTTTTGATCACATAGTGTAAGTGTGAGATTGAGTTGAGGCGTCCCGTCGGCGACTAGGTCATTAGAGACAGAACATAAGCTCAGATTCCACTAGGATAGGAACTGAATCCGGCCTTATCCATTTCAAAGCCGGCATGCAGGCATTTACCTTAAGCAGCTTAGAGAAGCTACGAAAGCCCAACATATGGATGGCCAGATGGGGAGCTGAACTTAACGTATCTATTTGTTCTCTTATTCGTAAACGAAATCTGGCGACTGGCTAAAGAAGAATTTCTTTCTATGACGTCATGATTGGCGACATTGCCGGAAACAAAGAAGAATCCCGTTTCAGTACATAATTTCATTTTCGAAAATGATACTTTTTATACGTGTTTTCTGACAAGAGTAATAGAACCCGCCAACTGAGTGGCAAGCTTCGCCTTTCTCGGACTTTCCCTGATAGACTGATCACATCATAAAATCATTGTGTCTGAGAATGATGTGAGGAAACACTTCAATCGAGAAATGAAAAATCCTGTTGGCATCATCTTATAAAACAGCGCCAAAGAAAAGCAGCAATGAACACAAAAGAAATAATAAAGTCACTTATGATTAAAATATCTATAATATTTTGTAAAACAGTGTTCTCCTTACCCTGTGCTGGACACGCTCTTCCTACAACCACTGAAAGTATTCTGCGTGGAGAAATACCGAAAAAGCATTTGACATATAACTCTGATGCGAAAAAACTGCGACTGCAGGACACAGAAGTGTATCGTGCATGTCAGTCGAAATGGGCTCCTCCCGATGTACCCTTTCAGCTTGCTGTGTTGTCGGATGTCACAGGCTGTCCCCCCACAACGAGATCGGAAAACGTACTTGTTTCGACGTAGCTGACATACGTGCAATCGGACGCGACTACCGCATTGCAATGCTCGCTGCAAGAGCCGCAGTGGCGGTTATTTGCTCGTGTAGCAATTAATTTAAAGCAATGACAGTTTCGGTGTGCCGTAACCTCATTCCACCAATGTGTGTGTGTGTGTGTGTGTGTGTGTGTGTGTGTTTGTCTACAGATGTTGATCAAATGTAACTGTTAATTAGGTAATTGACTTCCAAAGCTATTGTGAGATATATTGTATGTTATAATTTGCGTTGGCTGTCGATACTCCGTTCCCGAAGCTATAGATGGTGGCCTCAGCCAATATTAGGGAAATATTTCCTGGACAGATCTACATCTACATCTACATATACAGGGTGTTTCAAAAATGACCGGTATATTTGAAACGGCAATACAAACTAAACGAGCAGCGATAGAAATACACCGTTTGTTGCAATATGCTTGGGACAACAGTACATTTTCAGGCAGACGAACTTTCGAGATTACAGTAGTTACAATTGTCAACAACAGATGGCGCTGCGGTCTGGGAAACTCTATAGTACGATATTTTCCACATATCCACCATGCGTAGCAATAATATGGCGTAGTCTCTGAATGAAATTACCCGAAACCTTTGACAACGTGTCTGGCGGAATGGCTTCACATGCAGATGAGATGTACTGCTTCAGCTGTTCAATTGTTTCTGGGTTCTGGCGGTACACCTGGTCTTTCAAGTGTCCCCACAGAAAGAAGTCACAGGGGTTCATGTCTGGCGAATAGGGAGGCCAATCCACGCCGCCTCCTGTATGTTTCGGATAGCCCAAAGCAATCACACGATCATCGAAATATTCATTCAGGAAATTAAAGACGTCGGCCGTGCGATGTGGCCGGGCACCATCTTGCATAAACCACGAGGTGTTCGCAGTGTCGTCTAAGGCAGTTTGTACCGCCACAAATTCACGAAGAATGTCCAGATAGCGTGATGCAGTAATCGTTTCGGATCTGAAAAATGGGCCAATGATTCCTTTGGAAGAAATGGCGGCCCAGACCAGTACTTTTTGAGGATGCAGGGACGATGGGACTGCAACATGGGGCTTTTCGGTTCCCCATATGCGCCAGTTCTGTTTATTGACGAAGCCGTCCAGGTAAAAATACGCTTCGTCAGTAAACCAAATGCTGCCCACATGCATATCGCCGTCATCAATCCTGTGCGCTATATCGTTAGCGAATGTCTCTCGTCCATTAATGGTAGCGGCGCTGAGGGGTTGCCGCGTTTGAATTTTGTATGGATAGAGGTGTAAACTCTGGCGCATGAGACGGTACGTGGACGTTGGCGTCATTTGGACCGCAGCTGCAACATGGCGAACGGAAACCCGAGGCCGCTGTCGGATCACCTGCTGCACTAGCTGCGCGTTGCCCTCTGTGGTTGCCGTACGCGGTCGCCCTACGTTTCCAGCACGTTCATCCGTCACGTTCCCAGTCCGTTGAAATTTTTCAAACACATCCTTTACTGTATCGCTTTTCGGTCCTTTGGTTACATTAAACCTCCGTTGAAAACTTCGTCTTGTTGCAACAACACTGTGTTCTAGGCGGTGGAATTCCAACACCAGAAGAATCCTCTGTTCTAAGGAATAAACCATGTTGTCCACAGCACACTTGCACGTTGTGAACAGCACACGCTTACAGCAGAAAGACGACGTACAGAATGGCGCACCCACAGACTGCGTTGTCGTCTATCTCTTTCACATCACTTGCAGCGCCATCTGTTGTTGAAAATTGTAACTACTGTAATTTCGAAAGTTTGTCCGCCTGAAAATGTACTGTTGTCCCAAGCATATTGCAACAAACGGTGTATTTCTATCGCTGCTCGTTTAGTTTTTATTGCCGTTTCAAATATACCGGTCATTTTTGAAACACCCTGTATATTCCACAAGCCACCGTACGGGCCGGCCGCGGTGGTCTAGCAGTTCTAGGCGCTCAGTCCGGAACCGCGCGACTGCTACGGTCGCAGGTTCGAATCCTGCCTCGGGCATGGATGTGTGTGATGTCCTTAGGTTAGTTAGGTTTAAGTAGTTCTAAGTTCTAGGGGACTGATGACCACAGCTGTTGAGTCCCATAGTGATCAGAGCCATTTGAACCATTTGAACCACCGTACGGTGCGTCAAGTACGGTATCCTGTACCACTACTCGTCATTTCCTTTCCTGTTCCACTCGAAAATAGAGGGAGGAAGAAACGACTGCCTGTATGCCTCCGTATGAGCCCTAATTTCTCGTATCTTATCTTCGTGGTTACTACACGCAATGTATGTTGGCGGCAGTAAAATCATTCTGCAGAGCTTCAAATGACAGTCCTCTAAATTCCGCAATAGTCTTATGTTGCAATGAACTGAACTGCGAGTTAGACCGAGATCAGACTTTAACATCCTAATGATGCAGAGGTCATTATAGGTGGAGCACAAATTAGGAGAAGGTGAGGAATTAATCAGTCTAGTTAGGAGTGCGAAGAGTTACTGAGCGGAAGATACCAATATAAACTAAAAATATACCTTCTGTCAAAAAAAAAACTTTAGCACCCAGAAGGGAAGAAGGATACGAAATGAAACTTCACGAATTGAGAGTATAGGTGATGTAATTTCAATGGTTACAAAATCGAGTCACATTTACAAACAACAGTACAATATGTGCCCATCCATTATTATGACGTTGCACCACCTCTAGCCTGGGCGGTGCACTGACTCTGTGTGATAAATCCGTTGTACACTCTCCTGAGGCAATCTAGCCCACAAATGTTGGAACTGGTCCTTGATAACCGGGATACTGATACTGGGACAGAGTCGACACCTGAACTGGTCCCACAAATGTTCTATAGGGGACAGATCCAGGGAGCTTGCCGGCCACGAAAGTACTTTAATATCACGCATACAGATCATAGAGAAATGTGCCGTGCGTGGGCGTGCACTACCTTGTTGAAAAAAGGCATAACGATGCTGTTGTATGAGGGTAACACATGAAGACGCAAGGAGTCTATAGTGTACTGTACTGACTACTCAGGTCACTGCCAGCCGTGGCCTGAGATCATACCCGACGGCTCCCCACTTCATGATGCCAGGATGAAGACCACTATTCCTCTCCAAAACATTAGAAGAATGGGACCTCAACTTACGTTGTCACTATATTAGCCGATGATGATCATCCGAATAAATGGAGAACCGCGATTCATCGATGAACATAATGCGACGGCATTCATCGGCAGTCACTTCTACTCGGACGCGCCGCCACTCCTAACGCAGACGTTTGTGATGTAGAGTTAACGAACACCTGCGAAAGAGACGGTAATTGTCTGGTCAAGCTACTGTTAGACTCCAGCCAATGGTGTGGGATGACACAGAATAGTCAGATGTGGTCGAACGGAAATTTGACCACAAGAATGCTTGTCCTCACGTTTCGATGAAGTCCAGCATGGAGCCACTCTCACATCTGAATGTCCACAAATTTGTATATTGCACGATTCGAACAGTCGGCCAAATGGAGACTCACCATAAAGCCCCTTTGATACCCTGTCATGTGCTGATAACGCTGTCTCACACGAGTATTCGGCATCTCTGTGTCCTTCACAGTGATCAAAAAACATCTAATGCTATTGATGCCCCTTATGTACCATACCAGGTCTGGTAACAACACAAAACACGAACAATTCTAATGCAATCTGGTGAGCGTTCTACCTGTCACCTCTCGATGGTGTGCATTTGAACGAAGTTTCACAGACATCCGACCATATGTTTCACTTTTTTGTGAAATAGTGTGTCTACAGTTGAAATTATATTCGTAGAAGAAAACTGAAGAAGCTTTAGAAGTCTTCGTTCGATCGTGATTTGTTTTCCAATCTACAATGTAGGTCACAGTTTTATGATCAAAGCTCTATAGTGGGACGCTGTATTGCCTAAAAGGATTGACTCCTGGAATGTTGTCCTGTGACGTGGCAATTCTCAGTATGATATATTTCGTGAATGGATCTTATTTTTCTACTATGATTTCTGGAAGATAACAGAATAGACCCTGTGTGTCATTAATTGAATCTGCAGATGAACATGTAGGAGCAGCCTCCTCAAAAGCTTTTTCCACTGATAGAGATATTTAATTGCTTCCTGACCAACAGACCATGAATATTTCCTAGACGGCTGCCGCTGTAGTTCCACAAGCGATTTTATGTAACCAGAGAACATATGGTTGATCAACAGTAACGAAACTAGAAACGTGATATGCCCAAGAGCCACACATTGATCAACATTACAGATGATGAAAACTTTAAAAGAGGTCTTACCGGCGTAAAGACCATTCTGAGTATACTGAAATACTGTCTTCCATAAAAACAAGTTTCTTAGTCGGCAGCGTTTTCCACAATGAAGAAAACGGGATATATTATATTTCAGGACCTTAGTAACATCAGTGTCGCCTCTGTGTATACACTATCGTGTGAAGTGTTATGCGCACATTTACAACACCGGAACTGCTATTGATACATGCACTTAAAGCATAAACTTGTCACGGGAGTATGTTTCTGCCTTCCTACAACATCGGATAATGATTGTAACACTGCAAAACTAGATCGCTTTTATGCAAGCACATGTATTTTGTGACAAAGGCGTTAATTAGTGGGAGAACCAAAACCGTGTGCGGCACAGCCCTGGGTGAAAGTAAGTTAACTCGTGGAAGTGATAAGGACACAGTTGTCTACTTCAAATTTATATTCAACCTCAGTGAAGAAAATTAATTTTCTTTGTGTTGTCGGTCTCGTAAAAGCCGGGAGAGCGGTGTGCTAACCACATGCCCCTCCATATCCGCATCCAGTGAGCCCTGTGGGCTGAGGATGACACGGCGGCCGGTCGGTACCGTTTGGCCTTCCAAGGCCTGTTCGGACGGAGTTTAATGTAGTTATTTGTGTTGTCCGCCGGTGGCACCCCTGCATGTTCGGCCACCACATTTACAAACGTGTAGTGCGGCCCACGTCAAGCTGCTAGTTACTTTAGTCATGGAGGTCGCTTGTAAACATAAGACGTCAACATAACTCACCGGACCGTTTTCCTCCAAGCCTCTCGCAGCCTCTACAGCGTCAGAGGGCACGAGCAGCGCTCGTATGCGACGCGCATACCAATTCGCTTCAGCGCGGTCACGTATACACGTGATGCCGCTCCAGTACTATTCCGCCGACGCGTATTTAGGTCGGCTCTCGTCCCCTTCGTGCTGAAGTTACGCTTCTGGCTCTGGACTTCCATCTGATATTGTCGAGTCTACGCTTCGAACTCAGCGCTCGCCGCTTCTGCTGCCGATCGGATGGAGTCGTCTTATTGTGTGCACTCATGACGCTGGACTTCCGTCAGGTCTTCCACAGGGCACCGCTTCACTGGACTTGCACCACGACTGTCCACGAGCTCACAGCCTGGAGCGGCGGCTTACTTACCACTTCACAGAACCTTCATACTGATTGCCAACGAACTTACAGCCTCGTGACGTCATGTCGCTACTCCTCCACTGCACGTGCTGCTCATTGTTGACAACCCACGTGCCGGACAAGGTCGGTGCTCTTCCTCGGCACCTCCCTACTCATTGCCAGCTACAGCTTTTATTGGGTTTGTCATTGTCAGCGTTTTCTAGGCATCATCAAGGTTTCACTTTTCAGTTAGTAATCAAGTATCTGTTGACACTTGTCCCAAAAAGCTGTATTATTTTATTGGAAATTGGAAATTTGTGGTAAGTATCTATGGGACCAAACTGCTGAGGTTTTCTGTCCCTAAGCTTACAAACTACTTAATCTAACTTAAACTAACTTACGCTAGGGAAAACACATACACCCATGCCAGATGGAGGACTCGAACCTCCGATGGGGGAAGAAGCCCGAACCGTGGCAAGGCGCCTTCACCGCACGGCTACCCCACGCGGCTGTATTGTTTTATGTTTTGGTTAATAAACAAATAGTAGTTGTAGGTACGAGTGTATTTCAAGTCTGGCCTGTCACAACACTCAACAGCGGACAGAACACTTACACAGGCTAGGGAGTTTATAGCATTTGCTCCTGGTCCTAAAAATTACGTGCTTTTGATCGAAAATGTGAAAATCTGCCAGCAGGATGCAATATTATGAGGTTGCAGAGCCTAACCACCCGGACTTAGGTCCTGAAATGGATACCGCATTGGAAAACGTACCATGACAATTACCTACTTAATGCACAAAATCTTTAGGTAGTGCGCAGCTGTTCTCTGTCTCCCAAGCCATTAACGAGCAGTCTATAAATCAACAGAAGCAATAGAGGATCCCCCCATATCAACATTTAAGGCAGGAAGTGGCCACCATTTGCTTGCAAAAAGAAGTAGTTTTCTAATGTTCAGTTACTTTTGTTTCCATTACCAGTTGACTGGCCGGCCGCTGTGGCCGCGCGGTTGTAGGCGCTTCAGTGCGGAACTGCGCTGCTGCTACGGTCGCAAGTTCGAATCCTGCCTCGGGCATTGATATGTGAGATGTCCTTAGGTTAGTTAGGATTAAGCAGTTCTAAGTCTAGGGGACTGATGCTCTCAGATGTTAAGTCCCATAGTGCTTAGAGCCATTTGAAGCAGCTGACTGTCAACATGTTATTATGTGTGTAGAGACAAGTCAGATATAAATAAATAACATATAAATAATATGGGTACGCTTACACGAAGACCCGTGTGGAGTTGATAGTCTCCCATCGGGCGCCTCCCCAGGTGGCGGATAGGGGAATGCTCTCCAGATATGGAGGGTACCGGGGAAATAAAATACCCGGGGTGGACCAAAACTATCAACCGAAATCCACTAACGTCTGCCTGGTATCCAGCGGTTAGGGGTCAGCGTCTGTTCGCCTAGATGGTGCGGCTGCAGCAACCTTCTTGATCTCAACAATCAAGTCGTATTCCTCGTGATCTTTCCTCGGAAGGACCACCACCAAGTTAGTTTTCAACTTGAAAACCAAACATGATGATAACACAAGGAATGAATCCACTACCCCGGGCACCAGTCGCAAGGCTGGCTTTACCTGGTCATCGGATTCCGGGGGACCAGGAGCATCATGTTACGCCTAAGGTTGAGAACCAGACGACGTCCAAATTATTACACACAAAACAAAGACACTTCATCGGTACACTTAATACTAATACTCTTTTCAAACTGGGCAAGATCAAACAACTTACAGACGTGCTGCAAAAATTCCAGATAAAAATCCTTGCAATCCAGGAAACACGATTTACGGATGAAAACCATTTTGATACGGACAACTACAGGATCTACAAAGGAAAACCAGCAGTTAAAACTAATGAGAAAGGACTCAAACAGTTTGGCACAGCATTTGCAGTCCACAAATCTATCAGAGACTCTGTCATTGACTTCCAGTCTGCCTCAGAACGTATATCAACGCTCTCCGTCAAATCGGCCAACAAAGCATATACCTTGATCAACGCACACGCACCCACAAATAACTATAACAAGAAGAACCGCCAGAAAGTGGATGACTTCTGGAATGACCTTGAAGAGACGACAAACAAAATTGCCAAACACCATGTAATAATCTTGTTAGGCGACTTTAACGCACAATTAGGTAAAGAGAAAAAATACAGGAAAATCACCGGAATCCATATAGCTCACAAGAGAACTAACAAGAATGGGGAAAGATTGATAAACTTTTGCGAAAATTTCGGCCTCGTAATTATGTCAACACAATTCAAAAAACCCAACAAGAAACTGTATACTTGGAAGTCGCCCAACACAATGTTGGGTGAATTCCAGATAGATCATGTGGCCATCTCCAAGAGTAACACAGCAGAAATTCTGAATGTGAAAACGAGAAGAGGATTTTTTGACTCAGACCACCATCTCCTACAGATAAAGACCAGATTACAACCCAATAGAAAAAAGCCAAAACTAAACAAAGTGCTGAGACCAGACCCCGAATACATAAAACTCAACAAGGAAAACATCTTACAGGAAATTAGTCAGACAAACACCACAAACTGGACAGAACTTGTGGACGTCCTCAAATCCACGATGAAATTGGGTCAACCCCCGAGAAGGAGAAAACACAGGTGGTGGAATATAATATGTGACCAAGCAATAGAAGAAAGGACCAATGCCTGGAAAAAACTTCAATAGTCACAAAACATCAGAAAAATGGCAACAATTTCTAGTAATCCGAAAACAAACATCGAAAACTATTCGGAGGGAAAAAAGAAATTATGACAAACGGCGACTAGATGAGATAGAACAAGATTTTAAGAAGAACACCACCAGGAATTTTTATAAGACGTTTAAAGAACATATTGCAGGATACCAGCCACCCAATCTTTGTTTCAAGAAACCGGATGGTTCACTAGAAACTAACACAAAGAATAACTGCCAAATCCTCGCAGACTATTTCAACAAACTTCTCAACTGCGAAAGACCTACAGAGGATATTCACTACGAGACGTCTACACCAAATCCTGACGCTAAACCGCCAACCATCAACGAAATAGTAGAAATTATCAAGACTCTGAAAAACAATAGAGCCCCAGGAGAAGATGGAATTATTGCAGAACTATGGAAACTAAATGACGAAAGATTAACAGGAAAAATTCACAAAATCATATTAAACATTTGGGAAACAGAACAGATCCCTTCTGAATGGAAATGCGCACTCATCCATCCACTCCACAAAAAAGGGGACAAAACTGAACCAAATAATTACAGGGGTATCTCACTCATACCGGTCACATATAAAATCCTATCAAAAGTTCTCATGAATAGATTAGAAGAACAAGCTGACCCACAAATAGGAGAATACCAGGCTGGTTTTCGCAAGGGACGATCATGCATAGAGCAGATCTGGAATCTGAAAATGATTCTCCAGATGAGAAACACCCGAAACACAGTGGTTACTTTTGTAGATTTTAAAAAGGCCTACGACTCAATAGACAGAGTAGCGCTCTGCAAGACGCTGGAAGAATTCAGCATTGACAGAAAGACAAGAGCAATCATTCGGGAAACATTAACTGACACAATCTCCAAGGTTAAATTTATGGGGGATATCTCGGAACCATTTGAAATCCAAACTGGAGTGCGACAGGGTGACGGACTTTCACCATTACTCTTTAATATCATTCTTGAAAAAATTATCAGGACATGGGAAAAAGAAGTCAAAGGAATCCAAATTGGCATTAGAAAAGATAATAGATTCAATGTGAAGTGTTTAGCTTTTGCAGATGACCTTGCAATCCTCACAAATAATAGAAAAGAAACTACTAACGCCATAGAGAAATTACACGAAATTGCACAAAGAACCGGCCTGCAAATCTCATATGAGAAAACCCAGTACATAGAAAGAGTGCCACAAGACAAATTGCCTATTGTGACAACCCATGGGAAAATTGTACAAGTACCACATTTTAAGTACCTGGGAGAAATCATCCAGCCATCAGGGATCAACCTAAAGGCCAATGAGGAAAGATTAAAAAAACTACAGAAAGCATATAAACTCACGTGGAACTATTATAACAAAAAGTCCATATCCATTAACGCAAAATTGAGGCACTACAACACCGTCGTACTTCCGGAGGCACTGTATGCGTCTGAAACAACACAAATAGGTGGGCAAACTAAAATCAAAGAAATAGAGAAACAAGAAAGGAAAATTCTCAGGAAAATTTTTGGCCCGATACAAGAGCAAGGAATCTGGAAGAAGAGACCAACATCAGAATTATATAAATACACAGACAAGATTACAGATACAATAAGGAAAAGAAGAATGCAGTTCTACGGACATATCCACAGGATGAATGAAAACAGAATTTCAAAGCGAATTCTTAAAGTCATCAACTCAGGCAGGGGAAAAACAAAATGGATAAAAGAAGTTGAAGAGGACCTCAGACAAGCACACATAACAGTAAATTATGCAGAAAATAGAACTGAATTCAGGAACATCATCAAAAAACATAAATTTGACACCACAACACAGAAGAGAACAGGATGCAAATGGACAGCGGAGCGAAAGAAACAACACAGTGAACACATGAAGAAAATTTGGGCTCAGAAAAAACATAAACAATCATCATAAAGGAATTCAAGTTCAAACGCTCTCTTAAATGGGAATAATCGAAAATAATAATAATAATATGGGTACGAAGAAGGGCTAGGAGAGGTCCTTAGTGTAGTATGTCAAGTCAGTCAAGTCAGTAAGACACTCACCTCTAAATAGCGACATTGTCTCGTGCGAAAATAGTGTAGCGTATTATAGACAACTGCGTGTTTCTGTGACAGCATACGCAACAACTCTGGCCACTGAGTGCAGTGGCAAGATGTTTAAAAGTCTGCTCTAAATATAGATAACACAATTGTTCAAGAAGTCTCCAGGTCCCATCTGACGCGTTTTCATCATCATCATCAAGAAACCTTCTTGCCATACGACAGCTTTGGGCCAGTTACGTGATTTCCTACTCAGACATTCTCACAAGGGAACCTCCCCATCGCACCCCCCTCAGATTTAGCTATAAGTTGTCACAGTGGATCGCTCTTGAAAAACTGAACACAGATCAATTGAGAAAACAGGAAGAAGTTGTGTGGAACTGTGAAAAAATAAGCAAAATATACAAACTGAGTAGTTCATGGGAAGATAGGCAACATCAAGGACAGTGAGAACGTAGGAGCGCCGTGGTCTCGTGGTAACGTGAGCAGCTGCGGAACGAAAGGTCCTTGGTTCAAATTTTCCATCGAGTGAAAAGTTTAATTTTTATTTTCAGTTTATGTGACGAACTATCATGTTTTCATCACTTTTTTGGGAATGATTATCACATCCACAAGAAAACCTAAATCGGGCAAGGTAGAAGAATCTTTTTACCCATTCGCCAAGTGTACAAGTTAGGTGGGTCGACAACATATTCCTGTCATGTGACGCACATGCCGTCACCAGTGTCGTATAGAATATATCAGATGTGTTTTACTGTGGAGGAATCGGTTGACCTATGACCTTGCGATGAAATGTTTTCGGTTCCCATTGGAGAGGCACGTCCTTTCGTCTACTAATCGCACGGTTTTGCGATGCGGTCGCAAAACACAGACACTAAACTTATTACAGTGAACAGAGACGTCAATGAACGAACGGACAGATAATAACTATGCAAAAATAAAGAAAGTAAAATTTTCACTCGAGGGAAGGCTTGAACCAAAGACTTCTCGTTCTGCAGCTGCTCACGCTACCACGGGACCACGGCGCTCCTCAGCTCCCACTCTCCATAATGTTGTCTATGTGGCCCATGGACTACTCAGTTTGTATATTTTGCTTATTTTTTCACAGTTCCACACAACTTCTTCCTGTTTTCTCAATTGATATGTGTTCAGTTTATCAAGGCCTATCCACTGTGCCAACTTATAACTAAATCTGAGGGGGGTGCGATGGGGAGGTTCCCTTGTCAGTAAATTTACGACATTGACCTATAAAGAACCAGAGTATGTCGCACAATGCGTACTCTATAAACCACGGGTTTTAAAGATGACTCATTTGTGAAAAATATTTTATTTCTATAAACATCGAAATTGGTCTTGAAAGTTATTTAGAGTAAAAACAAAATCTTGCTCTTAGGGAAATTATTGCTTTGATTAATTTGAATAGTGTAAACACATTACAGAAACAATCAACAAAAGGATTTTCTACGCAATTAACTTCATTAAAAGTGTTGCTGTATCTACAGACCTATACATACACAAAGCACAATTCTGCGTCGTTCTTCTTGCAGTACCTGTGGTCATACTAGCTACTATAGCTTTACCATGACTGATACGTCAATTGAGTCGATAAGTTCAGGTCTGCTTTTGCTATGAGGTAAGACGTTACTTTCACGAGTATTAAAAACGATATTCTACTAGTTCTCTCTTAAATGCTCTACTACTACAGCTCTTGACACAGGTGGTCTATAAGAGCATAAGATTACCATTTTTGACCGACTTTGGATGCTTAACTCTACCCAGATTAATTCACATTCAGCATCCATGGTAACCTCGCAAGATACAGGGTGTTTCAAAAATGACCGGTATATTTGAAACGGCAATAAAAACTAAACGAGCAGCGATAGAAATACACCGTTTGTTGCAATATGCTTGGGACAACAGTACATTTTCAGGCAGACAAACTTTCGAAATTACAGTAGTTACAATTTTCAACAACAGATGGCGCTGCGGTCTGGGAAACACTATAGTACGATATTTTCCACATATCCACCATGCGTAGCAATAATATGGCGTAGTCTCTGAATGAAATTACCCGAAACCTTTGACAACGTGTCTGGCGGAATGGCTTCACATGCAGATGAGATGTACTGCTTCAGCTGTTCAATTGTTTCTGGATTCTGGCGGTACACCTGGTCTTTCAAGTGTCCCCACAGAAAGAAGTCACAGGGGTTCATGTCTGGCGAATAGGGAGGCCAATCCACGCCGCCTCCTGTATGTTTCGGATAGCCCAAAGCAATCACACGATCATCGAAATATTCATTCAGGAAATTAAGGACGTCGGCCGTGCGATGTGGCCGGGCACCATCTTGCATAAACCACGAGGTGTTCGCAGTGTCGTCTAAGGCAGTTTGTACCGCCACAAATTCACGAAGAATGTCCAGATAGCGTGATGCAGTAATCGTTTCGGATCTGAAAAATGGGCCAATGATTCCTTTGGAAGAAATGGCGGCCCAGACCAGTACTTTTTGAGGATGCAGGGACGATGGGACTGCAACATGGGGCTTTTCGGTTCCCCATATGCGCCAGTTCTGTTTATTGACGAAGCCGTCCAGGTAAAAATAAGCTTCGTCAGTAAACCAAATGCTGCCCACATGCATATCGCCGTCATCAATCCTGTGCACTATATCGTTAGCGAATGTCTCTCGTGCAGCAATGGTAGCGGCGCCGAGGGGTTGCCGCGTTTGAATTTTGTATGGATAGAGATGTAAACTCTGGCGCATGAGACGATACGTGGACGTTGGCGTCATTTGGACCGCAGCTGCAACACGGCGAACGGAAACCCGAGGCCGCTGTTGGATCACCTGCTGCACTAGCTGCGCGTTGTCCTCTGTGGTTGCCGTACGCGGTCGCCCTACCTTTCTAGCACGTTCATCCGTCACGTTCCCAGTCCGTTGAAATTTTTCAAACAGATCCTTTATGTTATCGCTTTTCGGTCCTTTGGTTACATTAAACCTCCGTTGAAAACTTCGTCTTGTTGCAACAACACTGTGTTCTAGGCGGTGGAATTCCAACACCAGAAAAATCCTCTGTTCTAAGGAATAAACCATGTTGTCTACAGCACACTTGCACGTTGTGAACAGCACACGCTTACAGCAGAAAGACGACGTACAGAATGGCGCACCCACAGACTGCATTGTCTTCTATCTCTTTCACATCACTTGCAGCGCCATCTGTTGTTGAAAATTGTAACTACTGTAATTTCGAAAGTTTGTCCGCCTGAAAATGTACTGTTGTCCCAAGCATATTGCAACAAACGGTGTATTTCTATCGCTGCTCGTTTAATTTTTATTGCCGTTTCAAATATACCGGTCATTTTTGAAACACCCTGTATTAACGAACTGTTTACTACAAAAAATAAGGCGCCACAATTGGTAATTAATCTATGTTCAAAATGTTTGTGTGTGAATTCCTAAGGGACCAAACTGCTCATGTCATCGGTCCCTAGACTTACACACTACTTAAACCAATTCAAACCAACTCACACTACGGACAACACACACACCCATGCCCGGGGGAAGACTCGGAACTCCGCCGGGAGGGGCCGCGCAATCCGTGACATGGCGCCTCAAACCGCGCGGCCACAACGTGTGGCTGATTAATCTGTCCTTACGATAAAAATTCCAATGTGAACTTAGGAATCCGTTGCTATTCACTTTCGGTTTCGATCAACTTCCTGTTCGTAATACTATATGGGCATTATAACTTTCAATAAGCAATACTACACGATCCAGTCACATTAACGTTACATACATGTATGTTCGATGTCAAAGTGCAATAACCACTCACAGACGACAGATGGCCACACTAGTGGTGGAGGATATACAAAGCCTGTCGAGGGGACATGGTAAACAGTGCAGTGTTGGCGTAAAGTGGAATCGGGGCGATTTATCTGATGTCGAAAAGGGCATGATCGTTAGGTTTCGGGCCAAGGGTGGAAGCATTTTCGAAATGTCTAAGTTTGTGAACTGTTCGCGTGCCACCGTGTTTAAAGTGTATTGTACATGGTAAAATTGCCTTATGCAAAATTGGCCGCACGGGGTAGCCTCACGGTCTTGGACGCCTTGTCACTGTCCGTGCGGCTCCCCCGTCGGAGGTTCCAGTCCTCCCTCGGGCATGGGTGTGTGTGTTGTCCATAGTATAAGTTAGTTTAATATTTTAAACATAGCTCCACAACAGCAACGGTTTCACGTAATAAAATTATGAAGAGCCGACCAGTTGCAATGGATAAAGAAATTCTTTACCTAGGTTTCGACAAATATAAATTTGTCTTCTTCAGAAGGTAGCCTAAGGACAAGGAACATCAAAGCTTACATTAAAAAAGTATGAACTTTTAAGCCAAGAATAAATTTTAACAAAAATTAGAGAACTCTTGCATTACAGAAGTATGATAACGACTTGTACTTACAAAATGGCTCTGAGCACTATGGGACTCAACTGCTGTGGTCATAAGTCCCCTAGAACTTAGAACTACTTAAACCCAACTAACCTAAGGACAGCACATAACACCCAGCCATCACGAGGCAGAGAAAATCCCTGACCCCGCCGGGAAGCGAACCCGGGAACCCGGGCGTGGGAAGCGAGAACGCTACCGCACGACCACGAGATGCGGGCGACTGGTACTTACAATTTTACATTAGTGAGGACTAATGTACCATCGCCGTTTTTACAATTGTCGGCATAGATCCATGTGTCAAAAATGAAATATAGACCTAGAATTAGGGTTTGTCACGTAAATATAAAATAGCTCATGGATTTTGCTGATATCACGACCGACTGAGCGTAATCGGCGAGCGTAGTTACTCCGAAAACAGGGCAGGTGGCGCTCGTGCCGAGAAACATGTGCCAATCGGCGTACAAAGGCAACGTGTAAATTATCAGTATTAATAACGTCCTTAGGTGAAGTAACAATGAAAAAGGAAGGAAATTAACACTCCCGTTATAACAGTATGGGAGCATTGGTAGAAATAATGTAGTTATACATCAAAAAAGCAGATGGCGCTTACGCCGAGAAACTTACGCTCAGTGGCATATACAGCCAAAATATAAAAAAATTACGTTACTATATTAGTGAAGCCCACAAACGGTATACATGTCAGAACCTTAAAATTGACAATAATGGCTCTCGTCAAGAAAGAATTACGAACACTGGTACACGATCCTGTTAATACACATTCACATGGAAAACCAAAATTTTAGAGCCAGGCAAAAATCAAATAAAGGCCTATGTAGTAGCAAACACACATCGTGACAAAACCACCATTACATACGGGGTAGTGACCTTAAAGCAATGAAGGTATAGCGTAGCTTCCTGAGAAAATAAACCACTAAGGTTACCAGCATTAATGTTATACCGTTAACAATACAGGTTCAAAGCCTTCGAAAAATTGTCTGCAAGCAAGGTTCAACTGGACGTTCAGTATATTAACGTCCTTGAGCTCAAGATGTTTGAAAATTTGTAACTCTTCCCACAGATCTAATCTACGCCCTTTGTCTTCTCTGTGTAGGAATACAGTGTCTTCTAAGTGTTTTGGCGTATGACTGGCTATCAGGAGGTGTTCAGCAAAAGTAGAATTGTGTATATTCGCTTCTTTTTTTACCTAATAGGTGTTCTTTATATCTTGTTTTCACAGCTCTGCCTGTTTGACCAATATAATATGAAGGACAGTTACAGGTTAGTTTGTAAACCCCTGAATTGGAAAACCAATCGCCGGCGATCTCTACTGAATGTACAAGATTTCTCTTTAAACTGTTATCTGTAATCGGAGGAATAGAAATGCGCACACATTCGTAATTTACGATATTCCACTCAGCGGCCCTTCAATATCCAGTGGCACGTGGGCTCCCACCTATACGTTGCGAAGGTGGGCAAGGTCAGTATTTCACAACTTCTGGTTGGTAACGGCATTGTTAACGTTGTATTCCTCCGACATTTCGAACAGGGTACTACTCGACGCGCCACTGTAGCCGTGAGTGTTCAAACGTAACATCGCTGTCTTCAATACACTTATTGATCCGCTTTTCAAATGACCGTACACAGGAGAGAAGCATCTCTGCGGGAATCTCAGCACAGGCATTTCTGATACGGTATCTTATGTCTTATGTCATGTTGACACTTGCTGGTACACGTTATCCTTCAAATATCTCCACAGAAAGGAATCCGGCGACCTAGCGGTCAAATTAATACGAGCGGTCTAAGGCGCAGCAGTCATTTGCTGTGTGGCTGATCCCGGCGGAGGTTCGAGTCCTCCCTCGGGCATGGGTGTGTGTATTTGTCCTTAGGATAATTTAGGTTAAATAGTGTGTAAGCTTAGGGACTGATGACCTTAGCAGTTAAGTCCTATACGATTTCACACACATTTGAACATTCAATTTAATAGGACCACCTCTTTCGACTCACCGAGCAGCGTAAACATGGTCTATACCTCCCGTGCTTCAATTGCGTAATGCACTAGGTAATCATCTTGCTGAAACCACATACGTTGTCGAACGTCCAAGGAAACATCCTGCAGCAGTACCGGTAGTTCCTGTTCACAAAACGTTCGATATTTGCGTCCACTCTAGGTGCCGTCGATAATATACGTGCTATTGAGTTTGTTCCCCATGATGCCAAACCATACGTTTAATCACCAAGGACGTTGATGGTGAACTTGCCGTAACCAGTGGAGTTGTCAACACTCCACTAATACATGCTATGCCGGTTAACGCTATCAAAATGGTTCAAATGGCTCTGAGCACTATCGGACTCAACTACTGTGGTCATCAGTCCCCTAGAACTTAGAACTACTTAAACCTAACGAACCTAAGGACATCAACACATCCATGCCCGAGGCAGGATTCGAACCTGCGACCGTAGCAGTCGCACGGTTCCGGACTGCGCGCCTAGAACCGCGAGACCACCGCGGCCGGCGGTTAACGCTATCATGCTTTGTGAGTGTAGACTCATCGGAATGTAGTACCTCGGCAAAGAACGTGGGGGTCGTTTGCATTTGTTGTCGTGCCCATTCACAAAACACGACCCAGTTGCGGAAATCAGCGTGATCAAGTTCTTGATACAGTGACACGTGGTGTAGACAATACTTATGACGATGCAATATTGTGACAATATTGCCTACGGACATACCGAAATCGCAGTATAATTTCCGGACGCTTATCCATAGGTTTTGGTGCACTGCCTCTGGTACAGCTATTTCATTAGATTCTCTTTTAACACGTTTGCTTCGTTTCCTTTTGCCAGTCTGCACGTTGCCATCAGACATAAAAGCGTCCAAAACCTTGTAAAAGAACAAATGAATGCGTGCTTTCTCTGAAAGACGCTCGGAATACAAGACAACAGCAGCCTCAACACTTCTTCTACACTCTACGTAAACAGGATCATTTCAATTTTTTTTTCCTTTGGTCGCAACATTCATCGTCTGTTGACAAATGATAGGTATGTGTGCAGGCCATAAACACTGCGCAAGTACTGTAATGATTAGAGCCGCTATCTGTTCTATGTCTGTACTATAAGTGAATTCCAGTCGCAGTGTGCTGCCGGTTATGACATTTCGTAGTTCGATACCCGGCAACGGTGACGCGCCGAGTAGTCTATTGTTCGACATGGGGGAATACAACGTTGAGAATGAGGTTTCCATTTAGAAGTTATGAAATACTGGTCTGTCCTACCATCGCAGCTTGGAAGTGGCTTCGCATGTGTAATTGGATATTCAAGTAGTACATCACGATCGTGTACCCGTTTCTATTCTTGCGATTTCATAGCTGTCTGTGGTGAAACGAAAAAAATCCTTTAGAAAAAAAGTATGTAAATTTTTCCGCAGAATCGTAATCTGCAATAAAAGAACGGGCGTCCCTGTTGAAGATTTCAAACTTGCCCGCAGTCACCCACACACGGGGTGAGATGAGGATTCGAGTGTAGTAAAATTGGATACCGCCCTCTGAGACGAACAAATTGCAATACACAATCAGTGGCTCCGATATTGGACAGGTCATTAGACACAGCGATCATATATTAGCACTTCACAGGTAAACAAACGCAAATTAAATCACAGGTAAACAAACGCGAATTCAATAATTCCATCATGGTAGTTAGCAGTTGTCCTCAATTCGCCAATTTCGTAGTTGTTGAATGAGTGTTAGGAAAATAACGATGGAATAGTACACCGATGAGGAATTATCCATTGTGATGTAATGATTTTAATAACGACTCATACTGGAAATATTCACCGTAATCATAAATCTAACGATAAATTTTAGACATTTTCAATACTAGCTGCATCTTCCTCTTCTGCTGGCTGCTTTTAAGGGAGTTAGGACGTCAAACGGGCCGACTTGGAGCAGGAGAGGCACCAAAGGACATTTTAATTTCCACTGTCTATACTTTTACAAATAAATTCATAAAACTTTAACAGCATGACCAGGAAGGATTCAGGATTCATACTCATAGCAGTGGAAGCTCAAAAACGCAACAAAACACTTTTCTTTTACATGTGAAATTTCATCATTTTTTCACTTACTACTGGCTGTATTTGTTGCTATGGGTACACTTTCCTTCCTAAGTAAGAGAGATTCTTCGATTTCTTTTGTACAGCATACAAACCATAGTTACAGGTGTATGAAACTCTAGAAGTTGTTTAATTTATGAAAAAATGAATGAACTGTTACATTTTAAACTTCATGTTTAGAAAAAAACTCAAGTTTTATAGTTAATTATCTCAATTTTTTCCACAGTTTTTAATATATTTGGAAAATTCTAGAGTTTCATACACCTGTAACTACTGTTTGTATACTATGAAAAATTCATCTAAGAATCTCTCTGACTTAGGAAGAAAAGAGTACCTGTAGCAACAAATGCAGCCAGTAATAAGTAAAAAAATGATGAAATTTCACATTTAAAAAAAGGTATTTTGCTACGTTTTTGAACTTCGGCTGCGAGTGTGAGTCCTCAATCCTTCCTGATCAGGGTGACAAAGTTTTATGAATTTATTTGTAAAAATATAGACAGTAGAAATTAAAATGTCCTGTGGTGACTCTCCTGCTCGAAGTCGGCCCGTTTGACGTCCTACCCCCCTTAATAGGAGACCGATCTAATCAAAAGTGTGTGGAAAGCTTTCTGGCCATTTCTGTGCTACCCAGACATAGAGACTACTATCCGTCTCTCTCTCTCTCTCTCTCTCTCTCTCTCTCTCTCTCTCTTTCTCTCTCTCTCTCTCGTTTATGAGAAGCGTGGGAGGCTTCTGGCAGTTGATAGCGGTTAATGTGTGTCGAGTACCGTTGGAAGCAGATACCTGTCTGGGCTGTGGCCAGCGTCTGCAGCAGTACTTCCCCATCCTTCAAGCTCTAGTAAAGAAGTTGGCTGGGTCTGGTGGTATCGGGCTGTTGCACGAACAGAAGCCCCTGAGCTATAGCGAGATTCGTGTTGAGACGATTATGTGTGATTCTCCACGTCGCATTTTTTTAGTTTCTTCTTTTCAATAAAGTGTATCCTAGCCTGTGGGGTTATTATTTACAGTGTAAATTTAGTAATGTATTTTGAGTAGATTTTTTCCCATCATTATTTCCAAGTCTGCTTTAACCCTGTAGTGTAATACCCCCCCTCCCCCCCCTTAGGCAACCTTATAATGTTGTCATTGTTCCCAGAATGAGAAGGTAGGAGACGAGGTACTGGCAGAAGTAAAGCTGTGAGGACGGGGCGTGAGTCGTGCTTGGGTAGCTCAGATGGTAGAGCACTTGTCCGCGAAAGGCAAAGGTCCCGAGTTCGAGTCTCGGTCAGGCACACAGTTTTAATCTGCCAGGAAGTTTCAAATCGCTGTCATTGTTCTTTAACACACTAAAAATGCAGGAGCGAGTTCCTTGTAGATTTGGCAAAGCAGTGCGCTATTTGTTTAACGTGGTATATGGGTACATTGTAAGTAGGCTGTTTAGGTTTTTATGTTGGTAACGTCACCTAGCGCTCTGTGTGAAAATCACTGACTGTGCTGTGTGCAGTCTGTGGCTGGTTGGCATTGTTGGAATATTCGCCATTGTAGTGTTGGGCAGTTAGATGTGAACAGCGCGTAGCGTTGCGCAGTTGGAGGTGAGCCGCCACCATATGAAACGTCCCCTTAGAAAAATTAATGAATTACTGTGCTAGAAAACCTCTTACGTTATTTGCTTTTCGAACAGCTGAGCAGAACTGAACGTACTCAGACATTCCGCACTTTACCTATTCTGATCAACACTAAACTGACACACAATATTTTTAGCGCCACACAATCTGCCTTTCAAAAATCCCTACAAAAGAATGGCCCTGACTAACAATAACCTATACCTTTCATGAATCACTTACCTCACAAAAATCTTCGTTACTCGAACTACTGCAATACAGCGAGCGCCACTACTGCCAGCTAAATAAAAGATTCCAACTACTGTAGGCACTAACTACTGATAAGCAGTCATCAAATGAAAGATTTTGAGAGAGAACAAACAATGTATTTACCTTAATAATGTTCCAAAGTCATCATATATATATCAGTTGATGATATCCAGTATTACAAATTTACTCTTTCTGATGGACACACGTCCAGATCGTCCGCTCTCAAAATTCTGCTATTTCTCTCCCCACATCCACCACTGATGGCGGCTCACCTCCAACTGCGCAACGCTACGAGCTGTTAACAGCCATCTGCCCAACACTACAATGGCGAATATTCCAACAATGCCAACGAGCCACAGACTGCACACAGCACAGCCAGTGATTTTCACACAGAGCACTAGGTGGCGTTACCAACATAAAAACCTAAACAGCCTGCTTACAACATGTGTTAAAAATATGTTGGTGTGTTACTTGTTTAATGTGGAGTATTAGTCTGTTTCACACTGTGTTAATTGTTCAGTCATGTATTTATATGAAATTTGGTTGACGAACTTGAAAACTGTGTATTTGAGGAACATTAGGCATAAATATAAGCAATTGCAAAGGGCAATGGCAGGTCGTCATATGTTGGAGTGCTTACAGAAGAAAAATTATTGACATCATTAATTTATGTTAATTCAGCAGTGCCTCAGTCACACACTTGTCTGTCAAAGCGTCTTACCTCATAAAGTTATTGTATTATTTACTGCCATTTTTAAGAAGTATAACTGCTGGCGATGATCCTTTGACTATGGTCCACAGAGCACAAGTGACGAGACTCAAACAACTGGAATAATAATGGAAGGGTGGGAGGAAAGGGGGATTTTAATACCAATTGGTCTGGAGAGAAGAGGGCTAGGGTACGGAGGAGGGGGAATGTGATCTTCAATTTACCTCCATATTTACAGTATGTCACGCAGCCTCGCAAGAGGTATGGGCGGGCTATCAGGTTACATACTGCCCTTAAACATATGACACACGAGTGCCCCAGAGGCGTAGGTGAAAGAAGAAGGGGCAGGGGGTGGAGGACACATGAGGTGTAGAGGGTTTCATCCTGACCTTGAATGTATCACACATTAAGTTCCCGACAGGCGTGTGCAGAGGGGATCTTACCGGGAAGCGTGGACGTGAACTTGGCAGAAGATCGTTATCTAGGTTCAGAGCTCTTCTTGTATTACAGGCAACACCCCTTGTACGATTAAGATTACAGGCGGAGGTCATGTGGATCATTATTTCATGCGACGTTCTCTGACACCTCAATTATTGCCTCTATCGGTGTATGACACTTTGACTACAATTATATGCAGTGTACCACCGGTTAGTTCAAATGGTTCACATGGCTCTGAGCACTAAGGGACTTAACTTCTGTGGTCATCAGTCTCCTAGAACTTAGAACTACTTACACCTAACTAACCTAATGACAACACACACATCCATGCCCGAGGCAGGATTCGAACCTGCGACCGTAGTGGTCGTGCGGTTCGAGATTGTAGCGCCTAGAACCGCTCGGAGACTCCGGCCGCCCACCACCGGTTAGTCTGCGGATCAAATTTCATTCGTGTAGGGTCACTGATTCCATATACTCATTTTTCATTTTAACGAAAATGTATATTACCGCAAGTCGACAAGAATGATAATAATTCGTTCTATCTTTCCTTTGTAGTTATTCTTTGATTTCTAGATATGCTGAAGGTTCCGCAAGAACGATTTTCACACTACGCTTTTGTTTGACGGTAACTAGTCACTATTTGGTAATTTGTGACTTATTTAATTTAGAGCCAGAATATCAGTACTTCAGAATCTCCATATAGACGAGATTTCTGAAATAATTTAAATCTAGGCAGCAGAAGCAGACAATTCCAAAATTATTAACATCAACTGGAAAGTGCAGCTGTCGTGAAATATGGGGAAAGGGAACACACAGTCCTCTGCCCTTTACTTGAGGTAAACCAGTGTCACAAAACGGAGCGCTGTTGTGAGTTTCACTCTCATTAGCTCAGTGCCTTTGTTACTCAGTGGCCCTACATTTCTCTCTGTCTGAGTAGGTCTTTGTTCCTCTCGGCTTCCAGATGTTTCTGGGCTTAAGTATTCTACGAGCCCTACTGTGATGGATTAGCATGGCGATATCTCTGATGAACATCCCTTAGAAAATTCGTTGTCATCCTCTTTTAGTAGATAGGGCGTTTCGACCAATCTATTTCCCTCTGTGTTCACCTATCACTAGCCGCCGGCGTGAACTGTCTCATTCGAATTTTAAGCTGTTTTTTTTAGACTCCTGAATACAATGGCAATTACTACAGCTTAACACTAATAATGACTGCCAATACGGCCGCACGGACAAAATGTGAGACACAGCTGTGCAGGGAATTTGTTATATAGATGGCATACATCAGGAGCGAAAAGCAAACAATAATCATGAAACGGGAATTAACTTCATGAACAGGATATCGTAAAAATTATGCCGTAAGATGCATTTTAATAAAAAATTATTCGATAAGTACACTGCAGGCCATTAAAATTCCTACACCACGAAGATGACGGGCTACAGACGCGAAATTTAACCGACAGGAAGAAGATGCTGTGATATGCAAATTATTAGCTTTTCAGACCATTCACACGAGATTGGCGCCGGTGGCGACACCTACAACGTGCTGACATGAGGGAAGTTTCCAACCGATTTCTCATACACAAACAGAAGTTGACCGGCGTTGCCTGGTGAAGCGTTGTTGTGATGCCTCGTGTAAGGAGGAGATATGCGTACCATCATGTTTCCGACTTTGATAAAGGTCGGATTGTAGCCTATCGCGATTGTGGTTTATCGTATCGCGACATTGCTGCTCGCGTTGGTCGAGATCCAATGACTGTTAGCAGAATATGGAGTCTGTGGGTTCAGGAACGCCGTGCTCGATCCCAACGGCGTCGTATCACTAGCAGTCGAGATGACAGGCATCTTATCCGCTTGGTTGTAACGGATCGTGCAGCCACGTCTCGATCCCTGAGTCAACAGATGGGGACGTTTGCAACACAACAACCATCTGCACGAACAGTTCGACGACGTTTGCAGCAACATGGACAATCAGCTCGGAGACCATGGCTGCGGTTACCCTTGACGCTGCATCACAGACAGGAGCGACTGCGATGGTGAACGACGAACCTGTTTGCACGAACGGCAAAATGTCATTTTGTCGGATGAATCCAGGTTCTGTTTATAGCATCATGATGGTCGCATCTGTGTTTGGCGACATCGCGGTGAACGCACATTGGAAGCGTGTATTCGTCATCGCCATACAGGCGCATCACCCGACGTGATGGTATGGAGTGCCATTGGTTGCAAGTCTTGGTCACCTCTTGTTCGCATTGACGTCACTTTCAACAGTGGACGTTACATTTCAGATGTGTTACGAGCCATGGCTCTACCCTTCATTCGATCCCTGCGAAAGCATACATTTCAGCAGAAATGCACGACCGCATGTTGGGCCTTTCTGGATACAGAAAATGTTCGGCTGCTGCCCTGGTCAGCACATTCTCCAGATATCTCACCAAATGAAAACGTCTGGTCAATGGTGGCCGAGCAACTGGCTCGTCACAATGCGCCAGTCACTACTCTTGATGAACTGTGGTATCGTGTTGAAGCTGAATTGGCAGCTGTACCTTTACACGCCATCCAAGCTCTGTTTGACTCAATACCCAGGCGTATCAAGGCCGTAATTACGGCCAGAGAAGGTTGTTCTGTGTACAGATTTCTCACGATGTATGCACTCAAATTGCATGAAAATGTAATCACATGTGAGTTCTAGTATAATATATTTGTCCAATGAACATCCGTTTATCATCTGCATTTCTTCTTGGTGTAGCAATTTTAATGGTCAGTAGTGTATATTACCAGAAAGGCGCTGAATCTACAGATATACATAAAACAGTGACGAAATCGGGAGAACTATTCCACAACAGGAAGAATGGATGCCATTACATCTAGTTACCACATACGCTTGGGTAATGACAGCATGGTGACCTTTCTGAGATCGATAAAGCCTGTGATAGGCATTCAGCAAGAATTTTGACAAACACTTATGTATCGGTCTGAAAGAGTCGTCGGTGACGTCTGAAGAGCCTCCGTTCAGCTCCTTAGTGCATCCCACATACACATTAAAGAGTTCGTAACAGGAGACTTAAGTGGCCAACTCATGTGTTGCATATAAAGGCTGGGCATAATGGAACATGTCCGCGAATTTTTTATAAGACTGATACGAACCCTTGTTAATGAGCAGGACAACTGCCTGTCATGGAAAATGCTGGAAACCGTAATTTCCGTTCACCATTCGATTTCTGTCTTATGTCTGCGCATTTGCGTCTGTCACATGCTCTGCCCCAAATACTTTTCTAAGTCAACACGTTTCAGTGAATGCAGACGTGTTTAGCGACCAGGCGAATGCAACAGAAAATCGTGCTCGCTATAAAATAGGGCGTGATAATTGTCGAGTGTCTTGCGAATTATCATACTTGGAAATCGTGTGGAGAACTGTCTGTGCAAGAGTTGAGGACTTGGTGTTTTGGCAACGCCTCCAATAAAGTCTGCAATGCAGTCCAATGGCGCGAAACGGGCTCAGTTGCGAATAAAAACCGCAACTTTCCTGGAAGAACTCGAATACCAACAACACTGGTCGAGTAAAGGAAACTGTGGAACAATGACCGACGAAATCTCAACACCGTTTATTCGTGCAAGTGGAGGTTAACAGATCGTCGTATCGAAACATCATCAAAAAGGACTCGCACCTGTATCCTTAGAAATATGCTCTTGTGCACGAGTTAAAGCCCCGAAACAAACATTCCCGTGATGAGTTCTGTCTGTGGCTTCTGAGTAAAATGAAAACATGACTTTTAGATCCTCATTTTTTCAGATAAGGCCTAGTTCAGCCTATTAGGATATACGAACTCACAGAATACTCTCCAGCCGGCCGGGATGGCCGAGAGGTTCTAGGCGCTACAGTCTGGAACCGCGCGACCTCTATGGTCGCAGGATCGAATCCTGCCTCGGGCATGGATGTTTGTGATGTCCTTAGGTTAGGTAGGTTTACGTAGTTCTAAGTTCTAGGGGACTGATGACCTCAGAACCATTACGCATCGGAAATTCCGCATTACTAATCTGTAGGGTCCTTGCATAATCTGAAGTTTATTGTTTGCTGAGCAGTGTTCAAAAAAATGGTTCAAATGGCTCTGAGCACTATGGGACTCAGCTGCTGAGGTTATTAGTCCCCTAGAACTTAGAACTAGTTAAACCTAACTAACCTAAGGACATCACAAACATCCATGCCCGAGGCAGGATTCGAACCTGCGACCGTAGCGGTCTTGCGGTTCCAGACTGCAGCGCCTTTAACCGCACGGCCACTTCGGCCGGCTGCTGAGCAGTGTCTGGTGCCCGCATCGTTAACTGTTAATTCTAACAAATCTACCCAAAGAAATGCTAATCTTTTGTGCATCAACTTACTAAAGATGGCCGACTGTATGGATATTTTCAACAAGACAGAGCAAGAGCTTACATCTTCTTGAGAGCCTTGTCAGGAGTGCCTGTCGTGTTCGGTGAGGCGCGAACAATCATCACAGGAAGTGCAGGCTCTTGGATACCTCGATAAGCTGATCTTCTTCCATGAGATTTTCACTAAACTACAGGGTTAGGTGTAGTCAAACAATCCTCTCAGGCAGAGCTACCGCGCGTCTCGCAGTTTGATAAATCGACCACTGGATTAATATAAAATATAGAAAAGTTAAGAATGGCTCTGAGCACTATGGGACTCAACTGCTGTGGTCATAAGTCCCCTAGAACTTAGAACTACTTAAACCTAACTAACCTAAGGACAGCACACAACACCCAGCCATCACGAGGCAGAGAAAATCCCTGACCCCGCCGGGAATCGAACCCGGGAACCCGGGCGTGGGAAGCGAGAACGCTACCGCACGACCACGAGATGCGGGCGAAAAGTTAAGATGGTGGTGTTAATGCTTCAGGCGTTCTGACTTGTCTTCCACCGCTTGATTATAACGCACAGAAAGTTCATACAATTATATGAAACTATCAGGAAAGTCCTTTTGGATTTGTTCAATTCGCGCGTTACATTGGCTTAAATGTCAGTTATGTTGTGAAAACGTTTAACATTCCTGTCGATTTCTGAACTTTTTCGTTTTGTGGTAGGTTCGCATTGATAACATCAAATATCGTTAGCGGTGATAATTTTTTCCAGAACAGAACTGTCCCCGTTTTGCATTTCATTCAAGTCGCGACGGGCGTCCAAGCGTCGTAGTTTTTGTTCGAGAGTCAATATATGTGGGACGAACTTTGCGCACACTTTTCTCTTCTTCAAAACATTCTAGAGAAAGTCTAGAATACTTGATTTAGAGATGTTGCTCCATTGCGATTTTTGACACAAAAACGTTGACACGCTTCGGTCACACGTCCATTACTTAACACTGCCTGCTCAAATCTGACTTGTCGAATGCCCATCTGTTATTTACAGTTGTTAGTTGAAGTTATCACGCTGAAATCGCTTATGCGCCAGGAATAAAATCAGTTTCCTAACCTTTTGGACGGAAGGTGTATATCATCAAAATACACTATTGCTGCAGGAGTTATGATTTAACCTGTTAAGTACCTCCTCAATCCAGGATGTCTGTCTGCCAATGTGGAAATTTGATATAGCTCTTACGTTCTCAAAAATCCTTGACGGTATGCAGAGCGTACATTGGAGGATCTAGTTATGACACTGGTTTTCGAAAGTAGTGCCAGAAATAACTTTTATATGAATCACGAATTCACGTGAAACGTTAGTTGGTTAATTATTTAGACAGTTACTTGTCCCGTAGATCAAATTATCAATAAACGTTATGGTACGGAATATGTCAACAGAACAAACATAGAATACATATACAGGGTGTTTCAAAAATGACCGGTGTATTTGAAACGGCAATAAAAACTAAACGAGCAGCGATAGAAATACACCGTTTGTTGCAATATGCTTGGGACAACAGCACATTTTCAGGCAGACAAACTTTCGAAATTACAGTAGTTACACTTTTCAACAACAGATGGCGCTGCGGTCTGGGAAACTCTATAGTACGATATTTTCCACATATCCACCATGCGTAGCAATAATATGGCGTAGTCTCTGAATGAAATTACCCGAAACCTTTGACAACGTGTCTGGCGGAATGGCTTCACATGCAGATGAGATGTACTGCTTCAGCTGTTCAATTGTTTCAGGATTCTGGCGGTACACCTGGTCTTTCAAGTGTCCCCACAGAAAGAAGTCACAGGGGTTCATGTCTGGCGAATAGGGAGGCCAATCCACGCCGCCTCCTGTATGTTTCGGATAGCCCAAAGCAATCACACGATCATCGAAATATTCATTCAGGAAATTAAAGACGTCGGCCGTGCGATGTGGCCGGGCACCATCTGGCATAAACCACGAGGTGTTCGCAGTGTCGTCTAAGGCAGTTTGTACCGCCACAAATTCACGAAGACTGTCCAGATAGCGTGATGCAGTAATCGTTTCGGATCCGAAAAATGGGCCAATGATTCCTTTGGAAGACATGGCGGCCCAGACCAGTAGTTTTTGAGGATGCAGGGACGATGGGACTGCAACATGGGGCTTTTCGGTTCCCCATATGCGCCAGTTCTGTTTATTGACGAAGCCGTCCAGGTAAAAATAAGCTTCGTCAGTAAACCAAATGCTGCCCACATGCATATCGCCGTCATCAATCCTGTGCACTATATCGTTAGCGAATGTCTCTCGTGCAGCAATGGTAGCGGCGCTGAGGGGTTGCCGCGTTTGAATTTTGTATGGATAGAGGTGTAAACTCTGGCGCATGAGACGATACGTGGACGTTGGCGTCATTTGGACCGCAGCTGCAACACGGCGAACGGAAACCCGAGGCCGCTGTTGGATCACCTGCTGCACTAGCTGCGCGTTGCCCTCTGTGGTTGCCGTACGCGGTCGCCCTACCTTTCCAGCACGTTCATCCGTCACGTTCCCAGTCCGTTGAAATTTTTCAAACAGATCCTTTATTGTATCGCTTTTCGGTCCTTTGGTTACGTTAAACCTCCGTTGAAAACTTCGTCTTGTTGCAACAACACTGTGTTCTAGGCGGTGGAATTCCAACACCAGAAAAATCCTCTGTTCTAAGGAATAAACCATGTTGTCTACAGCACACTTGCACGTTGTGAACAGCACACGCTTACAACAGAAAGACGACGTACAGAATGAAGCACCCACAGACTGCGTTGTCTTCTATATCTTTCGCATCACTTGCAGCGCCATCTGTTGTTGAAAATTGTAACTACTGTAATTTCGAAAGTTTGTCCGCCTGAAAATGTACTGTTGTCCCAAGCATATTGCAACAAACGGTGTATTTCTATCGCTGCTCGTTTAGTTTTTATTGCCGTTTCCAATATACCGGTCATTTTTGAAACACCCTGTATATATAAGGCAGCACTCAGTCTTCAGGTCGTATCATCCTCAGCTGAGGATGCGTATAGGAGGGGCGTGTGGTCAGCTCACCGCTCGCCCGGTCGTTATGGTGGTTTTATTCGACCAGAGACGCTACTATTCCGTCGAGTAGCTCCTAAGTTTAAAGCTATCCAATTTCTGCAAAAGCATTCAGTAAATTTCACGAAAACAGCATTCACTATTTTGTCTGTTGATGCTTCTTTGCTCTGCTTCACCAGCAGTGTTCCTCCTTAATGATCTTCTTAGAGTCTTAGTTTCCATTAAGTAATTAAGAAATTAATCTGGTGATTTTTTCAGAAGATAGAATCATTAGGCTTCGTACTGTATATAGTAAAATGTAGCAGTATAGCAGTATACCATTAATGTGTTCGAACATTAAAGGAACGTATCCCCCATCCGCCATCATTAGCTTACAAATATCTACATTTAGAGCAGGCTCTCATTCCTCGCACCACATAGAAGTTCGATCCAAGTAATTCTGAATCCCCTTACTGTCACTTGAAGTACACAGAAACGAGATCATCAGCCGACTGTCTCCGGTTGCTGCTCACTTTGCATGAGATGTTTTATGTATATGGAGAACAAAAGTGGTACTGTTACCATCACACTTCCCTGGAGAACTCCTAACGTTCCTTTTACTTTGCTGCTCAGGACAACCTACCATCTAAGTGTAACGTTGCGAAACGAGGAGAAATGGAACGATCACATACGATGAGGTAGCGTATCTCAATAAACGACGGCTTGTAGAAGGCATTCTTTAACACATTCTTGAATTCGGATTATTTGATCTGGAGTCACATAATGTCTCATAAAAGGCAGACACCGACGCAACTTAGGTTTATGCTGCTATATTGGTTATTGGTCTGTTCGTTCGGAACTGTTGGGTCTTAAGTCAGTAACTGTGTCTTGGTACGAAGAAAAAACATGCTGATTTTATTGCAAACGGGTTTATACGATGCGATGACAATTTTAGAGTGCACTGGTTCTATATGGGCACTGTTCTGGGAATAGAGGCACGTTGTTATTTGTTCTAATATTTATTGTCTCTTTGGCATGTTTGTGGTTGCCTACTTTTTCTGTTGTTGTCTAATACAGTTTGCGAGTGCTCCTCCGTGTTATGCCGTCTGGCCGTTCTTCCTGCCTTCAGGTATTTCTAGAAACCATCAGCGCTGGTGGATAGCAATTTCAGCCGCCCTTGTTTCACAAGCGTACCAAGATAAGGGAGTTAATTACACTGTTTTGTCAATTATTTAGTTATGAATCCAACTACAGAAGTTTGTTAGAAAATACTTTCGCTATGGCCCTGTACATAATTTTAATACAGAAATATGCGTTTGGCGAACACGGAGACGCGACTTTCGCGTTATACGGCATGGGGCTCGGGGAATCCCTGCTGTAGTTTCGTCCTACAACCCCGCCGAGTACACGAAATTCTATACAGCCTCCGGGCTATCTCTTTGAGCAGGCCCACGGTAGCTTGGGGAACGTCCCCTGACGCCTCTACACGGAAAGTTGAATCATTCCGAACTCATGAGGTCTCTAAGTGAAACAAGTAAAAATTAAAGAAAACAGCACTAAACCGCCACAGGATATGTTACAAGTAGAGGACCTTCACAGTTAATTTTGAGTGTTCCAACGATATCTGTGTTAGCTCACAATTAGAGACAACCGAGATTCCTCTTATGGATATTCTAAATGTTAACCAGTACGGTAATACTTATCTAGAAATATTTCCTTCTTTTAACCGCCTTCATGATGCCAAATTTTTACCATCTTTCTATTCGGCTGTGACAGAGAGAAAGTAACTCTTTTCGCCTTCAAATATTCCAAACAATTTCTCTCGTAGGGGTTGCGAATTATTTATCTTAATTAGGTTCTAGTATAAAAAACTGATTCCGTCTTCAGGGGATATGTTTTTCGCCATGTCACACGTTTACTTTTCGCGAATTTAAAACATGAGGAAGGAATTTTTTCTTCCGAATAATTACAGCTATCACTTCAATACGGTGGCCGTGCGGTTAAAGGCGCTGCAGTCTGGAACCGCAAGACCGCTACGGTCGCAGGTTCGAATCCTGCCTCGGGCATGGATGTTTGTGATGTCCTTAGGTTAGTTAGGTTTAACTAGTTCTAAGTTCTAGGGGACTAATGACCCCAGCAGTTGAGTCCCATAGTGCTCAGAGCCATTTGAACCATTTGAACTTCAATACGTGAATCAAATTTACTCTGCTAATGCTCTATCGAGGTGGATAAATTTTTCTAGTAATGAACTATTGTAACACAACCAGAATCGGTATTTTATGAGATAGGTCCACGAGGTACAGCTTGTATTCGAAAACACGGTTTCGCTGTATTTATTATTGGGGGACTATCATTAGCTAGTCTCCTTCAGATACAGTTCCAGATAGATGGAGTGAGATGGACGTGAAGTGTATTGCAAGGAAGCATATTTGATTTGCAGTCGCTGTTGGGCACTGCCACACGTGGACGAGAATCGTCCTCTTGCACTAAAGTTCCTCAAAGGGATTGAGAAGAAAGGTAGTATTACAGAATCTAAAAATTCATTCATACGCAACAGATATTGAGATAAACGAAAGAAATATTACCAAATAGTGAAAATAAGAAGTTAATGGTGATTAGTTGTCGAAAGCTGCTCAAAGAAGAACGAGAGAGGGAACATCTTCGAAAAAACATCAGGACTCACAAAATACTCTGTATGTATTATTATTATTATTTATTTTATGGCCTTCATTGGACCACTCTAGTCAAAAATACAAAGTTGTAAACAATTTGTTACACAGGGATACAATTTGGTTCAACAATAACTTAATATGATCTTTAGGTAATACACTCCTGGAAATGGAAAAAAGAACACATTGACACCGGTGTGTCAGACCCACCATACTTGCTCCGGACACTGCGAGAGGGCTGCACAAGCAATGATCACACGCACGGCACAGCGGACACACCAGGAACCGCGGTGTTGGCCGTCGAATGGCGCTAGCTGCGCAGCATTTGTGCACCGCCGCCGTCAGTGTCAGCCAGTTTGCCGTGGCATACGGAGCTCCATCGCAGTCTTTAACACTGGTAGCATGCCGCGACAGCGTGGACGTGAACCGTATGTGCAGTTGACGGACTTTGAGCGAGGGCGTATAGTAGGCATGCGGGAGGCCGAATTGCTCAACACGTGGGGCGTGAGGTCTCCACAGTACATCGATGTTGTCGCCAGTGGTCGGCGGAAGGTGCACGTGCCCGTCGACCTGGGACCAGACCGCAGCGACGCACGGATGCACGCCAAGACCGTAGGATCCTACGCAGTGCCATAGGGGACCGCACCGCCACTTCCCAGCAAATTAGGGACACTGTTGCTCCTGGGGTATCGGCGAGGACCATTCGCAACCGTCTCCATGAAGCTGGGCTACGGTCCCGCACACCGTTAGGCCGTCTTCCGCTCACGCCCCAACATCGTGCAGCCCACCTCCAGTGGTGTCGCGACATTCGTGAATGGAGGGACGAATGGAGACGTGTCGTCTTCAGCGATGAGAGTCGCTTCTGCCTTGGTGCCAATGATGGTCGTATGCGTGTTTGGCGCTGTGCAGGTGAGCGCCACAATCAGGACTGCATACGACCGAGGCACACAGGGCCAACACCCGGCATCATGGTGTGGGGAGCGATCTACTACACTGGCCGTACACCACTGGTGATCGTCGAGGGGACACTGAATAGTGCACTGTACATCCAAACCGTCATCGAACCCATCGTTCTACCATTCCTAGACCGGCGAGGGAACTTGCTGTTCCAACAGGACAATGCACGTCCGCATGTATCCCGTGCCACCCAACGTGCTCTAGAAGGTGTAAGTCAACTACCCTGGCCAGCAAGATCTCCGGATCTGTCCCCCATTGAGCATGTTTGGGACTGGATGAAGCGTCGTCTCACGCGGTCTGCACGTCCAGCACGAACGCTGGTCCAACTGAGGCGCCAGGTGGAAATGGCATGGCAAGCCGTTCCACAGGACTACATCCAGCATCTCTACGATCGTCTCCATTTGAGAATAGCAGCCTGCATTGCTGCGAAAGGTGGATATACACTGTACTAGTGCCGACATTGTGCATGCTCTGTTGCCTGTGTCTATGTGCCTGTGGTTCTGTCAGTGTGATCATGTGATGTATCTGACCCCAGGAATGTGTCAATAAAGTTTCCCCTTCCTGGGACAATGAATTCACGGTGTTCTTATTTCAATTTCCAGGAGTGTATAATTATTAGAGTCTATTCTTATATGAAAGGTGTTTTGCTCTTCTGTCTGCCCAATATTTCTTCATTCTTTCCGATATTTTCTTTCTTTCTTGATCTGAGACCACTCTTCCTGTACTCCTTTTATTGATTTTCATTTGTAGTCTGGTTTGCGGGTCTTGCAGTATTCTGCTTTTCTCTGTCTTGTTTTTTAGGTCATCTACTGTAATTTGAAGTTCTTTTATATCTTGCTTCATTTCTGTGATCCATTTAATGTCACTCTTGCTATTCCACAATTTTTGTATTTTTTTTTTACTAATTCTGTTTTCTGGAGTTCTCATCAGATGTCCAAAGAATGAGATACGTTTCCTCCTGCTTGTGCTCATGACTGGTTCTATTTTCTTATATACTGTTTCATTTGATGCTATTCTCCAGTGTCCATTTATTTTATACTGTTTATTTATGCATGTCCTAATTATTCTTCTTTCTATTTTTAGTATTCTGTCAATTTCTGCTGTATTAGTTGTTTTGAAGATAGTTTCAGCTGCATACGTTATTTTTGTATGTTGAAAATTTGACATACGTCCGATTTTTGGAAACAACCTAACTAACTACCAAGACGGCAGGCTGCTCAGAAATGGCGAAACCTTAGTTTTCGCATTCGTAGCTATGGATAAGAGAATTAAATCTACAAACTAGTTATAGAATTTGTGCTTGAAGTTTGTAGAAAAACGTTTAATAGCAAGGATAGGGTACAAGCTGCACTTGCATCCTTCATACTGGTACCGGAGCCGCATGCAGAACAGAGAACTTCAGTTCCCAAATACGTACTGTGCTGAGTACTGCCATACTCGTTACACAAGGTATTAAACAGCTGCAACAGATAGAAAAAAAATTACTATTTCTTAAAGCGAGGAGGAGATGGAACTTCCAGTGTATCAACTGCAAAAGTTTTCTATGAGAGCTGTCTGGAACAAGTAACGCAAAATATAGTTGTAGTCGACGAAGTAAACTGGCCTTAGTAAGATATTCACAAAATGTGTGTCTTAAATGATTACGAAGCAGTAGCAACAAATGATCACAAAGATGCAAAGAGCTTCAAAACTATTCTGGCGTAACCACAAGCGCCGGAACGAAGATAAAGAACGCAAGAGAAGAGAAGGCGGTGAAACGACGTCGGCCAATGGTGCGCTGATTGGGACCGCACCACGACAGGAGCGGCCTCTACAAGAGGAGAATTTAAGCGCCGCTCCTGCCAGCCTCGAAAAAAATGGTTCAAATGGCTCTGAGCACTATGGGACTCAACTGCTGAGGTCATTAGTCCCCTAGAACTTAGAACTAGTTAAACCTAACTAACCTAAGGACATCACAAACATCCATGCCCGAGGCAGGATTCGAACCTGCAACCGTAGCGGTCTTGCGGTTCCAGACTGCAGCGCCTTTAACCGCACGGCCACTTCGGCCGGCTACCTGCCAGCCTCGGTCGCTCAGTAGAGGCTCAGTATTCGAACAATATAACGTGTATGAACACTGCCTATAGCAAAGGACTCGGATTTATGTTGCGTGTCACCAATCGCTGGCGACACCATTGATATTTCAAAGTTAAGTATTGTCAATCTGCTTTATTGAAATAAAACGACTAATGTTGTTTACTTGAACTGTTGTATAGCGTTCCGAGAACGCAGCATCCCTTAGACATCCTATACGAGACGAGTGGGCAAGACCCCACAAAAACAGACATAAATGACTATGTCCTACAACACTTTATAAGCTGGTAATAGTTTTAGACAGGAGAATGAAACATTTAAACTTGACAAAGAACATGTACTGGAACTGTAGCTGAAGTTCGGGGGAATATCGGACCAAACTCTACACAATATTCACCTATCAGAATGTTAATGCTGCCTGGTATATAAAAAAGGTACCTATTCTGCTATAGATACACAACAATATAAAAATCTGCATGTAGGCTGACGTTAATCAAAACACACTTATGATAAAGGTGACGAGCAACACTTTCAGTAGACACCATAAAATAATCCTATCTACATAAATACTCTGCTTATATCTGTCTAGTTCATAGTTAAGGTAACTTTGGATCACTGTATGTCATTTCCTATCCCATTTCACTTACAAATGGAGCAAGAATAAAGTGGTAGCATGTATGCTTCTTTAGGAGCTCTTCCTTTGTCTTGTCGTTATGGGCCTTACGTTGGAGGCAGTAGAGTCGTTTTGTTGTCGGTGACAAATGCTGGTTGCCTAAACTTTATTAACACCCATCAGCGATTAGAATTACTTCTTCCTTACAAGCATTCCCATTTACGTTCACCGAGGATATCCGTGATTTTATAAATGTAAGTATAGCTCTGATCTCTCAATAACTCTCCTTGAGAATTTGTAATAAATGTTCCTCGTGGTGGTGTTTAACGTCCCGTCGGCAACGAGGTCATTAGAGACGGAGCGCAAGCTCGGGTGAGGGAAGGATGGGGAAGGAAATCGGCCGTGCCCTTTCAAAGGAACCATCCCGGCATTTGCCTGAAGCGATTTAGGGAAATCACGGAAAACCTAAATCAGGATGGCCGGAGACGGGATTGAACCGTCGTCCTCCCGAATGCGAGTCCACTGTGCTAACCACTGCGCCACCTCGCTCGGTGTTCCTCGTGGAAAGGAAACTTGTTTCTATCATTTTGCTGTCAATTATGCAAAACGTTTTCATTGTGCTAAAGGAAACTTCGCTCTATCATGTCACTTACACTAACTGAGAAATTATTCAGCTTACCTATGAAAACTAACGCTCTTTTGTTCCTATCTAAACAGAAGAACTATAAATCCTGTGTGAAAGAGAGAAAGCTGGAAAGGACAGGTACTGTATCTGGTGTCGTCCGAAGAATGGGGTGCCAAAACAAGATTGACGCCTCGCAACGAAACCACAGAAAACGACAGTCGCTGCACGCCGCACCGATGAATGAAAAACGCGGGGGTTTCGAAGCACAGTTATTTTGAACTCACTGAAATAAAACTTACATGCTGAAGCAGTTGATATTCGCAGGACTGATTTAGCAGGGAAGTGATATTATCTGTCTACGTTTATCGGTTTGATTTCAATAAGACATAAATCTAATCTGCATTAGTAACTGATTTGGAACTAACGTGAGAGCGCCAGTCACTCGTCACCTGGTTTAACACATGCATATTATGTACTATTCCAATCATTATTTCGTCACTGCGTACAATGGAAACAGTATTACATTGAAAACACCAGCTTAGAGCGTACATGGTTATATTTGTTAATAAGGGTTGCTAATCATGGGGGAAGGGAGATACGGTTCAAAAATGGACGTCGATTTCACAATTTTTATTCAGATTTAAAGACCAACATGAAATCTTACTGCAACGTTACTCTTAAAAACAAAAGCTCAGGGATAATTATTATGTGAGACTTTGACTGGAAAAGTTAGGAAGACTGAAGTCAGAAATAAAAAGAGCTCTACACCCGGCCAACTCGCATTGTCAAA
Source organism: Schistocerca nitens (assembly GCF_023898315.1). Classification (NCBI taxonomy): domain Eukaryota; kingdom Metazoa; phylum Arthropoda; class Insecta; order Orthoptera; family Acrididae; genus Schistocerca; species Schistocerca nitens. Next base: position 173,587,052 of record NC_064616.1, on the reverse strand, counting down.
TCAAAAAGACAAATAACGCCATGGACTCTGTATACCAGAAGCACAAATGAACAAAATTAGATGCGAGCTGCGCAAAATACCGACTCCGAAACACAACTAGCACCTCAACTGACACTTAAATTTTCTAAATCCGCGGCCAGCATGGGACGAAAGCCAGAAAGGGAATGATAGGAATTCTAAGTTCTCTGTTTTCGGTCCAAACTCTCCTGCGACGGGCGATAGCATGCTCCTTGCCAATGTGACGAACGTGAATATGCTTCGACGCTTGAAATAAAGAGCGTTGCTGTGAAAAATTCTCTGACATGGTGTACAAATGCGCATATAACTATTCTCAGAATGGTACCAATTGGAACGGTCTTTTCCTATGGTTGGATATAGCACACACAGTGTCTAGAAGAGGAGACAATACGCTGGACTGGACGGACATAAATTCCGTCGAGACGGTATGAATTTTCTCACACTCTAGCGAAAAGAAAGGGCGGTGTACTTGTTAACATTTACGCTGAATAGTGCTTGTCACAGCTGAAGTGGGCACTAGAGAACTTAGGCACTTCTGCCGCCGTGCGCAGAATTTGCGCCAGGAAACCGCTACTTCAGAATACAGCAAACCGGCCACCACGACTTGTCCCTGGGAACCTCCCAATGTTCCCACCTTTGTCATAGGGAAAGAATTTCCGCAGCAGCTGGGCACGTTTTGTCCCGGAATTCACTTCCTTATATGAGAACCTTCAATTATTTCTCAACAGTTTGTTCTGCCCGTTTTTATTTATTAAATAAATGTTACGGGACAGATACGGGATCCTAAGGGGACATGCACCAGTCATGTAACAGGCAACAGCAAGAAAAAGCAGTTGTCTTAAATGTTCACGCTTTTTTATTGTTCAGTATAGGTCTACTTATTATACACGGTGTCTCACGATGTCTGGACGATTTCAGATTTTAATAATACACAAACTAATAACGAAACAAACTTGAACAATTTATGAAAGGTACAACCTTTATTCAAGAGTACTTAAAAAATGATACATCGGACAAATGACGACCATTCGTGGCTACACAATACTCGAGGTGTTTCGCCCTGTTTTGGAACACATCTTGCCGAGGGGTTCTGTAAATTTCATCGCTAATTCGATCTCTTAATTGTTACAAGCTTTGAGCACGTGTTAGTAACGAAAGACGAGGGCTCTCCTGTAAACTGCTGTGCACACGTTCGATGTTCTTGGGGGTTTGGACGGTTTTCTGAGGTCCGGTTGACTTTCTGTTCGATTCACTGGCAGTTGCACGGAAGTTTCTTACCCAATTCAATATTGTTCCACGAGCAGCAATTCGATATCGCGACTGAATCTTGAAATGCGTACGAAAGGCACGTTGCACTCTCACGACAGATTCGGCGTATCCAAAATAGCACTCCACCGCGAATGCACGATGTAGCTGCGACCAGTAGACATGATTGCTGACCTGCATATGGGATGAATCTTGTCACTTTGCGCTATTAATAAATGGCACTACCGTCGCTGTCTCATGTTTTTAGCGCACGTTATTCAAATTTGAAATCGTCAAATCATTGTGAAACACTCTGTATGAAACACAAAGTTCACTTGTTCTACAAAGTGCTGCACATTAATGTTATAACTAATTCAATGTCTTCATTGCCAGGACATGTGAACTAGGTAAAACAGTGACTTAGTAATCCATTAACAGTTATATCAGTACGCTGTCAGTGATTCGTGCGTTGTGTTGCATTCTTCAGAGTTGATCTAACAATAAGTGATCATTATTATGTGGGAAACTTGATATTATACAAAATTATTTAGATTTTTTGAATATATGTTGTTTTGGCGGTTCTTTCTGAAATCCATTTTCAGGGAAGAATGTTTATACATGAATTATTTGTGTTATTTGAATACTCAAGTGGAGCTGTTAATGTTATACACTACACTCAAGAGGTTATACTATATTCCAAAAAAAAAAATTCACGTGTCATGTAGTTAGTGAGTGGCATAGTAATACTTTCGCCAGTCTGAATCTGCTGCCTCAGTCTTACACGGTTCAAGATTATTACTCGAGTTATTATAAAAGTGACATGACAACATCTAATTGGTCCAAATGGCTCTGAGCACTAAGGGACGTAACATCTGAGGTCATCAGTCCCCTAGAACGTAGAACTACTTAAACTTAACTAACCTAAGGACATCACACACACCCATCCCGAGTCAGGATTCTAACCTGCGACCGTAGCAGTCACGCGGTTCCAGACTGTAGCGCCTAGAACCGCTCGGCCACCTCGGACGGCCAACATCTAATTATGTCATAAAATTGCTTCACGATAAAGAATGACAGCCAAAAACAGTTGCAGGATAAAAATTTATTAAAATTCTTCACCAAGGTTTCGGTACATATAAATATACCTTCATCAGAAGTAAAAAATCTAAAATTACATCATGCAATGGAGATTAATAAAACAATTGTGCCAAAGGAAGTGTTGGCAGACAAGTGGTTCTAGGAGCAATAACTGTATAATGGTACAAAATATACTTGTACATTGTCCATTTACACTTCGCTATCAATTAACATCTGTATGCAGAATGAGATTAGAACATAGCTAGAATGAACTTTAAGCGTTCCGTGGCAATCATTTTAAAAAAGGTACGGCTATAAACTTTATTCTTACTTTAGATTAAATGAAGACGTAAGCTATTACACGAACTGAACTCACAATTTTGTTTGAAAACTGCGTGTTAGAAATTCTTATATGCATTCCTCCTAGGGGGAGCTGATACTAGAAACCTACCCGAAAATGAGTAACGAGCTCAGCAGGAAAATAATTTAACTCGCTGCTACATTTTGACATTCGATTTTATAAACTAGCGTTCTGCAAAATTATCTGCTGAAATATAATGCGCATAAAAAGAGTAGGAAATAAAAAAAAATCATTCATCGAGTTTGAATTGCGTCGGCAATAAGTGCGCCGACTCGTTTCATAACTTGATTCATATTGAGCGCTCCATACAAGACAAAGACGAAAGAGATTCACATACCCGGAGCCATAAGATGTATTTTATGGTCTTCAATGGATGTTTTCACATTATTCTTTCTTTTTTAGCACAGTAATCGTAGTTGGGATCCTCTCTGATCTTTAAAAGCCTCATCAGTAGTTCAAAATAACTGTGTGGTATATCTTTGATTCTTTGTTTTGCACTCACAGTCGTTGCTCAGAGAAGTTTGCGAGACATCATCCAGGCAAAGTTTAATAGCGGTAAGTGTGAACCTCTCTGAGCTATAGTGGTAATCGAAGGGAGGGATCTGCGCGCGGTCAGTGTGGGGTACTCGTCTACTGCGAATAGAAATAGGTACACGCGCGGTCACGCTGCTCGTGTACGTTCACTTTGGTCTTCAGAAGCAGCTGCGTTTTCTGCGGATAACTCAGGCTGTTGTCGATAGGTTTCAGAAGTATCTTTTCTCTCATATGATGCAGAATGCCTTGTGCTTATTATTTGGATATTGACTGCTGACTAAATTTTGCAATTTGGTGACAGTCTCTTTGTGTGATGAACCACGTGGGTTGTAGATCAGCTAGAACTACTATAGGTCAAATACGTGGTTTCGTAATGTCTCTGTTTCTCTTTAAAATGCTGCAGAGATGTTCCGCTCATTATTTTGATATATGTAACTGATTTTCTTGTTTGATTTCTAGATGTCTTCGAATGTTGAACCATGAGTGTGTTGAGCCAATAAGGAATCACTCAGATTGAATATTTCCGCAGTGTCCATTTTTCCAATTCGAATGCCTTAGAAGAAATTTAGTTTGTCATTTTAGTATTAAATATGGGGTTTACTGATTAATTTCGACGTGCTTACTGTGTCTGAAAAGCCACGTGTTTTGTACTACGAGAGAGTCCAGGGATGATGCCATGGCCTAAAAGTTTCAAATTCGAACTCACCGATGGGCTGTCTCGGCTTGTGTTAAAAAACCGCAGCTATTTTGTATGCAAAACCTTTTCCGTGGTACGCTTTCCTATCCCTTTTTTACTAGGAGGAGTCGTTTAACCGACTGACGTAGCGTAGTTCAGAAACTCCACAGATTCTTGTACCGCAACTTTCCTTCGCACGTCTGGAGCGTGTGTTTGTCCTTTTTACGGTTATAATACGTCCCACCATTGATTAACTGCCGTAGGGTGCGGCTCTTAACATGTTTGCCTTATGATTTGGATTTATGTTTCTGTATCTTGTAACCGGTAGAAGAGTATGGGATGTTGGACTACTGTGCAATAAATACCACGATAATTTTCAATGCACTGCTTCCTACCAAATTTCTGCTACACCATCTGGAAGCTAGATCCTGCACTGTTTCTGTTATCTTTGTGTTCAAAACCTATTTCAGCTGTTCTGCTGACCAACGAGGTACAATCAAAGTGCTGAAATGCATACTGATGTTGTGAAAGTAACTGGATGCGCACTGTTCAGTCTTTTCGGAGACACTGAAACAAGCTATAAAACAGTTTTTAGAATTCATGGAATATTACATCGGTACTTGGATGTACAGAAATATTTTAAAAACTGGAATAGACAGTATTAATTGCACACAATGTTGTAAATTATATATTTTGTTGTGAACCGGATTTCGTCTTTCTAGGCCATTATCATACAACTTAAGACTAAACAGATAGTTCAAACAACATTAGCGAGAGCTTCTACTTGTACAAAGACTGTTACTTCGTAAGATAATTATTTAACATTGAAGATTATGTATCTATATGAAAAACACAAAATTTAAATGCTTCACATGGTCGCGGGTACAGAACAAAACTCCTTATATAATAATGTAATGAGTATTTTAGACTCCGAAAATATAAGTGATGATATATCTTCGTCAGTCATCATCACTTATACCTAAAAATCTGAAAATAAATGGTTAAGTGATCTAAACAAATTGGTCTACATAAGTCATACAGATATTCCTTGGCTCTGAGCACTATGGGACTCAACTGCTGAGGTCATTAGTCCCCTAGAACTTAGAACTAGTTAAACCTAACTAACCTAAGGACATCACAAACATCCATGCCCGAGGCAGGATTCGAACCTGCGACCGTAGCGGTCTTGCGGTTCCAGACTGCAGCGCCTTTAACCGCACGGCCACTTCGGCCGGCCAGATATTCCTTAAAATCCCTAAACTATACACAAACTGGTGTTTATACAGTAAAAAGATATGTACGCACGTATCTTATTTCATATGGTACTCAGAGCTTAAGTGTAAGAAAACAAAGGTCAGAACAGTACACCAAGCGAGTACTGGCACAGACTACTATTTTATATGATCATATAGTCAAAGACAAAAACAATGGTACCACCACTGCTGAGAATGCTATGAATGAATGCTATTCTTATGATATTAAATGTGATGGTCCCCATAAAACAAAAGAAGTCAGAAATTTTACATTACTAGAAATTCTGGCTATCAAATATCAATCATGTAATCTTGACTTAATATTTAGTCATCAAATACAGCTCCATAATTCAGCCTTAAGTTGCAGCAACTGATTAACCGTAGTAGTACCAACGCATTTTCAATAACGCGTTTTACCATGGGCAGGGGGGGGGGGGGCGTGGAGGGGGAGGGGGAGGGGGAGGGAAGGTGGGTGGGGTATTTTATGCCCACTCTAAAAACACTGGAGAAATACAAAATTCGTGAATTTATGTCCACTTTAAAACATTTTAAAATGCAATTTTTTTTTAACTTTTGTTGATTTCTACATTCAACATAACTTTTAAGGAGATATTGAGGTGTATATGACGTCCTGAATCTGAAAATTCTGAATGTGACATTCATTATGGAAGTGGCATATACGGCAAAAAATTAATTTTATGTGTTAAGTTTGACTGAAAAATATAAAATTTTTATGGAATCCGGTAGGAAAATTCGTAAAATACAATAAATTTTTTTTTCTAAATTTTGAAGTATAAAGCAACTAAGTAGATTACAATAGTGTCAAAAGATGGGCACAATGTACCGCATCCCCTTGGTATTGCGAGGGTTAACATTGTTCTCATCCTAAAATAATACGTTCATTTAAATATGAATAAATAGTGTAACGTTTCCCACTCCCCACATTACACTGCCTCCTTCCTTCCCTCTACCATCTGATCTTGCCCATTTCATCACATTCAACAACATTTGGATTTTTGTTCATATACCATAGTAGTGTCTGTAAAACATACGTAGCTCAGTATATTTAGGTCAGACAAAATTTGGGTTTGCGGATTAATACCTACATCTTTAGAGCCTAAAATATTCAGTTCATAATTACATAATATTTCTTTTTTATTTTATGTTCTTCGTAGTGATGCATAACCTTAACGTCACCTATGTTCGGAAGTACCCGTTTTTGTGCAGTCAGAAGCTCTCTCTGTTTTGTGAAGTGTCTGTTTGGTCTTAATTTATATGAAGATGACCTAGGAAGCCTCTTCCCAATAAAATATAAAATTTGTATTATCCTGGAATATCAATACTGTGTATTTCTGTTTTTAACAGTTTACAGCAGTTTTATATGCAGCCATCCACCTAAATAAATTAATGCTGAACTTCTACTTCATACATTCTCATAAAATGAACAAATACCTTGGCTTAATAGCTGGAGAAAATGTGGTCTAGGTAGAACACGAGCTGTATATCACTTTTTCCGTACGTATTTTGATAATGCTGTATAGTGTTCAGTGCTTCTCTTGCAATTTCAACCGATTTCATTCAACGATTCTTTTACCCGACAGTACATTTCGACGAGGCGCGTACACTGAAATTACTGGCCTACACGTTTTCTTAATCAAGGCCTAGATTCACGCACGTAATTGTGCCAGCTGATAAAAAATATCGCAAACAAAGGAAAACTGAATAATTCGTGAAGCACTGTCATTAGAGCGATATGGTTTTCACGGGAATATGCAAGGAGATACAAAGAGTTCAGCCAACTAGTTCACAGACAGAACAGTTTATTGTATTATGGATCGCAGTAGTAGTCATTAGAATCTTCTGTACGTAAAAAGTACTCCTCGACTAACTGCAGGGCGTTTAGCTGTCAATCCGTATTTCCCATTTGTATTAATCAGAAAGTTTGTGTCAATAACGACGGACAGAAGCTCTGGGACTAGAATCACCCATGTGTTGAAACTCAAAATATCATGCCCGAAGAATAAATTTATCCTGTCCTCTCCGTAAGAAAGTACGACAAATTCATATGGGACAAATCACAGATAGTCCAGTTTCAGAGTCTTCTCGGCCAAATTATCTCAATTTTGGTAAGCGTTGTCAAGGTCTTCTAAAAATACTGCTTTCTGGCAGTGTGATTCGTGAAGTTCAGGGAAAGCTTTGAAATGAAAGCAACAGAAATTTTATAGCGTACTTGAATAGTGTTTTGGTTTGTCGTCGGAGTAGACGTGACCTTAGAAAGTGGAGAAAACGAATGGTGAAGACGCCGTTTTGTGAAGGGTCTGAGTGCAATACCGTGTGGCGAAACAGGTTTAGCGGAATGGACTGCAGCCGCAAACTTCCCGCGGCACCACCTGTCCACAGTTTACACACGCCGATGGCAATCGATTTCGTCTTTGCCTTTGCGACTCTGGACTCCAGCTAGGAACCCCGGCGAGCACAGAAAGCCCGAAAAGCATGTAGGATTTCAGCAGTTCTTTACATCTTGCTTGAAGTTTCCGAATGTGCCTCGCTCTTTTGTAAAGTAGCGTAGTTGGCGAGAAAATTTTATCGCTGCTATCTTCTGAATGAGTAGAAAGAAAGTAGATCATCCCGGTAGCACTTCAGCGTAGAAGCACTGTAATTCTCATGCAAATACGGATGCGGTAAATGGCGCTTATTTTGTCCCACACTAGCAGAAATCTTCGTAGCTCGTCTCAAAATGAACTCACGACGCTTGCTCTTTTATAACAAACTTTCCCCTTGCTCCAGATCCATTTTAAACTGTGAGTACCCGAAAACACCAAGAGAACGCCATGTTGGTGGAAGGCAAGGGTGAATCTAATAACATGAAGTTTACTCAGTAGTATACATAGGAAACATAATTCATATTATTTGAAGTTTACAAGACAACTGAGCTCTGAGCACAGCAGGAGCTGGCTACTTTGCTGAATTTTGATTCATTTATCCCACAAACTATTATAATTTTAACGAATGTCTGCTTAACAGTCGTCATGAAATTCATAAATTTGCAAAACGTGGAAGATTCATTGAATTTTAGTTTTAAGGATTTTTCAGTCCAGTAAGTTGCAAATTTACGTTTTCAGAGGCTTTGAAAAGAAATTCATCCAGGACGTCTGTGAAATGAGGAGACAGCCTAATAGCACAGCAGGTTCAATAAGCAGATAACATCTTAATATGTTTGGAGATATTGTGGTAAATATGTTTGTCAGTGAACGACAAAGAAGAGAAGGAAATAATGGAAAATAGAGTCCAGAAAAGACAGATGTGGTTACTGCAGAATTAAAAGAAATGACGTAAAACAGATTAAGGAGCAAAAAATATACTTCACAGAACAATAGGAAAAAACGCAAAGATATAGTACAAAGAGAGAGAAGTGACAGTCGAGAAAGACATTACGCTGTAGAAAATATTGGGCAAATTTCAGAGAGGACAAGATAAGTCAGGGGTAAGGCGACGTTGTTTTCGAGGAACACTACTGAGAAAATTTAGAGAACCAGGATTTGAAACTTAATACAGAACGATTCTGCTGCCACCAACACATATTTCACGTGGAGATCACGAACATAATACCCGAGAAATTGAGGCTCATACGGAGGCATGCAGACAGTCGTTTTATTTCGCTCTATTTGAGAGTGGAACAGGAAAGGAAATGACTAGTAGTGGTACAGCACATCCTCCGCCACGCACCTTGCGGTGGCTTGCGGGATGTGTGTGTAGATGAAGATACAGAAATTCAGAAACGTGGGATGGGGGAGACAAGTAGGCAAAAAAATGAGATATCCGTGTTTGTCACGTCCAATTCGGCGCGAAGACGGGAAAACGAAACAGAAACAAACCTAACTTTTGAACGTCTGATGAATAAGTACTTAAAGAAAGTGAGGGACGCAAAGCATAGTCTCTCATTGTTCTGCGGAGCTTCATGTACAGTATGTCAATGAACACTGCCCACATTCATGCGACCTTTACCACCTTTGTGGTTACGTGTACGTAAGTAACTGAAAACTAGGTGCACATTATCAGTTTACTAATGAACAGACTGGAGAGAACAAGAACGGGAGGGAGTCATTTCTTGCACTGATTGTCTTTTCAGACTTGTGAATGGGCAGGTTTATTCGCCTTTACTACGTCGTAGTCTGAATCTTTCTATTTTTTCACAGTTTAAAGCTATGATTAGCAGAACTAGTGACTATTATCTCTCATTTATAATGTTTTATTGATGCTATTCTTTAGCAATAATGTCTCTCTAATGACACTTTTATGGCAACGAAATATGATTAAAACAACTGTACAGTCCATGTTAGTTACATTTCCCAAGAAAACTAAGTACCGGGTGATCAAAAAGTTAGTATAAATTTGAAAACTTAATAAACCACGGAATAATGTAGATACAGAGGTAAAAATTGACACACATGCTTGGAATGACATGGGGTTTTATTAGAACCAAAAAAAAAACAAAGTATTGCTAGACGCTGAAAGATCTCTTGCGCGCGTCGTTTGGTGATGATCGTGTGCTCAGCCGCAACTTCCGTCATACTTGGCCTCCCAGGTCCCCAGACCTCAGTCGGTGCGATTATTGGCTTTGGGGTTACCTGAAGTCACAAGTGTATCGTGATCGACCGACATCTCTAGGGATGCTGAAAGACAACATCTGACGCCAATGCCTCACCATAACTCCGGACATGCTTTACAGTGCTGTTCACAACATTATTCCACGACTACGGCTATTGTTGAGGAATGATGGTGGACATATTGAGCATTTCCTGTAAAGAACATCATCTTTGCTTTGTCTTACTTTGTTATGCTAATTATTGCTATTCTGATCAGATGAAGCACCATCTGTCGGACATTTTTGAACTTTTGTATTTTTTTGGTTCTAATAAAACCCCATGTCATTCCAAGCATGTGTGTCAATTTGTACCTCTCTATATACATTATTCCGTGATTTATTCAGTTTACAAATATATACTGACTTTCTGATCACCCGGTATTTAAACTCCCACGTTACTTAGAGATTAGGCTCATATAACCTGTGCGTATCGAAAATTTATTTCCACGCACGCCCAATGTATTTTCAGTTAACAGTAAATCTGGTAATGAGGAGCCAAATGGACTGGTGGGGGTAAGACGAAGAGTCCTATCAAAAATGTAGCTGTGTGTACACGATCATCACATCGTGGGAGACAGATTTCAGCGTTACCAGAAAGAAATGAAAAAATGTAAGACAGCAGGGTCACCACCATACTGCCACTGTAGTTCAACACAGTATGGCTGTACATGTGTCTGAAAAAGTAATACCTTCTCTAGATCACTGATAGGTCAAGTAAAGAGTATTTTATCTTATCCGAAACATGTGTGCAGCCACCAGCATTATAAACCGTCTCAGATCGGCCACATCCCGCCAGCTACGCAGTTTTATAGACCGGAAATCCTCCTACCTCCAAGTTCTGTGGCCAGGCGTGTATGTCCAATACGTCGATGCCTACTCGTACTGGACCCGTATTTCAACCGTTGTTCGTGCTGTAACAATAGTGGTGTTACTGATGATAGCGCCGCTAAGGCAGAGTTGCTAAACACGCGAGCAGCCGACCAGTTTCGCCGTTTCCCAAGCAGCGGTTCATTACAATCTGCCTCTTGCCAAATCACATATGTCTGTGAATTATCCATTTGATTTGTGGCCTTATGTGTGTGTGTGTGTGTGTGTGTGTGTGTGTGTGTGTGTGTGTGTGTGTGGTGGGGGTGGGGGGGGGGGGGGGGGAGGGCGTCCAGAAATACTCAATCATCAACATTTTATTTTCGTTTTAAATGTACTGTATTTGTTCATACTGTTATATAAGTTTTATATTTACAAATGTAGAAAAAATGTATAAGGCCTGAGAGACGTGCCCTTAACGTGCCCTAAACGCGCAACCAGAGTGACCTAGTGAGGTGGCGCAGTGGTTAGCACACTTGACTCACATTCGGGAGGCCGACGGTTCAAATCCACGTCCGGCATCCTGATTTAGGTTTTCCGTGGTTTCCCTAAATCGCTTGAGGAAAATTCCAGATTGGTTCCTTTGAAAGGGCACGACCGACTTCCGTCTCCATCCTTCCCAAATCAACCAACCAGCGTGCAATTCAATGCCAGATTGCAGAAAGTCCAAAGAGATTCTGGTAGTATGTAAAGCACACCAGTGGCAAGACGCAATTAATACCTTTACTGGACGATAACAATGGAGGTGTTATTGATGACAGCCGGCCGGAGTGGCCGAGCGGTTCTAGGCGCTACAGTGTGGAACCGCGCGACCACTACGGTCGCAGGTTCGAATCCTGCCTCGGGCTTGAATGTGTGTGATGTCCTTAGGTTAGTTAGGTTTAAGTAGTTCTAAGTTCTAGGGGACTGATGACCTCAAAAGTTAAGTCCCATAGTGCTCAGAGCCATTTGAACCATTTTTTTGATGACAGGGCCGATAAAGCAGAGTTGCTAAACACGGTTTTCCAAAATTCCTTCATGAAAGAAGACAAACCGCATACTCCAGAATTCGAATCAAGAACAACTGCCAACATATGTAACTTAGAAGTGTGTGTTGTAATGAATCACCTTTAAACACTTAACACAAAGGCAACGCTTCAGGTCCAGATAGTATACTACTCAGGTTCTTTTCAGAGTATGCTGATACGGTAACTCCATACTTACTAATCATATACAACCGCTCGCTCGTAGAAAGATCCGTATCCAGAGAATAGAAAGTTTCACAAGTCACACTAGTACCCAAGAAAGGAAACAGGAATGATCCGCTGAATTACAGACCCGTATCGCTACCGTCAATTTGCAGTAGGAGACTAGAACGTATACTGTGCTAGAACATCATGAATCACCTCGATGTAAACGGTTTATTGCGAAGTAGCCCACACGGATTCAGAAAATATCGTTCTTGTGAAACACAACTAGGTCTTTATCCACACGAATTAATGAGCGCTATCGACAGGTGACGTCAAATTGATTCCTGTTTTTAGATTTCCAGAATGCTTTTGGCATCGTTTCTCACAAACGATTTCTATTCAAATCCCGTGGTTATGGAGCATCGTCTCAGTTGTGAGACTGGACTCGTGATTTCCAGTCAGAAAAATGTTTCAGTTATGTGAATTTTTGAACTACACTCCTGGAAATGGAAAAAAGAACACATTGACACCGGTGTGTCAGACCCACCATACTTGCTCCGGACACTGCGAGAGGGCTGTACAAGCAATGATCACACGCACGGCACAGCGGACACACCAGGAACCGCGGTGTTGGCCGTCGAATGGCGCTAGCTGCGCAGCATTTGTGCACCGCCGCTGTCAGTGTCAGCCAGTTTGCCGTGGCATACGGAGCTCCATCGCAGTCTTTAACACTGGTAGCATGCCGCGACAGCGTGGACGTGAACCGTATGTGCAGTTGACGGACTTTGAGCGAGGGCGTATATTGGGCATGCGGGAGGCCGGGTGGACGTACCGCCGAATTGCTCAACACGTGGGGCGTGAGGTCTCCACAGTACATCGATGTTGTCGCCAGTGGTCGGCGGAAGGTGCACGTGCCCGTCGACCTGGGACCGGACCGCAGCGACGCACGGATGCACGCCAAGACCGTAGGATCCTACGCAGTGCCGTAGGGGACCGCACCGCCACTTCCCAGCAAATTAGGGACACTGTTGCTCCTGGGGTATCGGCGAGGACCATTCGCAACCGTCTCCATGAAGCTGGGCTACGGTCCCGCACACCGTTAGGCCGTCTTCCGCTCACGCCCCAACATCGTGCAGCCCGCCTCCAGTGGTGTCGCGACAGGCGTGAATGGAGGGACGAATGGAGACGTGTCGTCTTCAGCGATGAGAGTCGCTTCTGCCTTGGTGCCAATGATGGTCGTATGCGTGTTTGGCGCCGTGCAGGTGAGCGCCACAATCAGGACTGCATACGACCGAGGCACACAGGGCCAACACCCGGCATCATGGTGTGGAGAGCGATCTCCTACACTGGCCGTACACCACTGGTGATCGTCGAGGGGACACTGAATAGTGCACGGTACATCCAAACCGTCATCGAACCCATCGTTCTACCATTCCTAGACCGGCAAGGGAACTTGCTGTTCCAACAGGACAATGCACGTCCGCATGTATCCCGTGCCACCCAACGTGCTCTAGAAGGTGTAAGTCAACTACGCTGGCCAGCAAGATCTCCGGATCTGTCCCGCATTGAGCATGTTTGGGACTGGATGAAGTGTCGTCTCACGCGGTCTGCACGTCCAGCACGAACGCTGGTCCAACTGAGGCGCCAGGTGGAAATGGCATGGCAAGCCGTTCCACAGGACTACATCCAGCATCTCTACGATCGTCTCCATGGGAGAATAGCAGCCTGCATTGCTGCGAAAGGTGGATATACACTGTACTAGTGCCGACATTGTGCATGCTCTGTTGCCTGTGTCTATGTGCCTGTGGTTCTGTCAGTGTGATCATGTGATGTATCTGACCCCAGGAATGTGTCAATAAAGTTTCCCCTTCCTGGGACAATGAATTCACGGTGTTCTTATTTCAATTTCCAGGAGTGTATGTTGTTCAAATTCTGCCTGTGAATTTAAATAATTACTTAAATGGTTGTTATGTAATGTACTATAAATGACTTGGTCCTTAATTACGGAGCGTAGTATTGAATGTAAAAGATGTAGGGAAGCCCCGCAGCTACGGAAGTGGTCTGGCGGAGTGAAAAAGGTGTGGTTGGCGCGCAAATGGCAACACGTCCTTTGTGACGAGTAAGGAGTCTGGGCTGAGCAGTGCTGTGGTTCACACCTCGCTAGCAGCAGAGGATAATAGTGGCTCATATTCCTGGAATTTTGAGGTCAGGAGAGCTTAAGGGTAGTATTTATCGGCCTCAGGTGCTACATTCGGTGCTACCATTATCATGGCAGGTTTTTTGGTCCCATAAAAATCTTATTTAGACGCCAAGAAGATCAGGAATAGGGCGAGGCCAACAGTACTGCCATGACTGCATCGCCGCCAGGTTAATAGTCACTGCAAATTGCGCTACAAGTGCCAGCAGCTTCCACTAATTTGTTTTGTATTTGGCACTCTGTAAATGGATCAGGTATTTGTGAAATTTGCTTAATTTTAATAATAATCGTGGCGTTACTAAAAACTCTATCTTACACCCGTGATTATTCCAAATCACAAACCAGGACCGGACTCCTATAATAGTGAATTTAATTCCGAGTGTCCTAATTTACTAGAAGAAAGTGGCTGAACTTGAATTTAACGTTGTGTTGCCATTTGCACTGCAAATTATAAGTTTGAGTAGGTCAATAGACTGCTTATGAAAGAACATTTGTTATTTAAAGTTTTATAGTTTGCTGTGCTTTACTTAATTAATAATTAAGGATAAGGATGTTTACCTTTTCTCGTACATACTGGTGTAGTTTTGTTAATGAGCATGGTTCTTCAAACCATGAGAGTTTAAGGGTCCTCATGTACGAGCCTAGTTATTTAATGAAGCAATGCAAAGGCTCCTTCAGAGCCAGTGTAGTTAGATTTGCATTCTGTTTAGTTGCTTCAAACCGAGTTTAAGAAAGAACTGTTTACTGTGTTACCTATTCTAATGCAAATTGGTTGATGCACAGGCATAGAGAACCTGTATTAGGCAATGATGTTATAGATTATGGTCAGTAGTAGATCTCCTGATTTAAATCCAGAATTATTTCAAGCTTGCCAGCCGTTGTGGCCGAGCAATTCCCGGCGTTTCAGTCCGGAACCGCGCTGCTGCTACGGTCGCAGGTTCGAATCCTGTCTCGGGCATGTATGTGTGTTGTCCTTAGATTAGTAAGGTTTAACTAGTTCTAAGTCTAGGGGACTGATGACCTTAGATGTTAAGTCCCATAGTGCTTAGAGCCATTTGAACCATTTCAAGCTTTTCCCTGTTCAGTATTGCTACTAGTTTCATGTTTATCGGTATTTGGTTTTATAAACTGTTGCACCTATTTCATTTAAGGTGGTTGTTGTTCACTATCGCATTGGCCATTTGCTTATCTCACTTGCTGGTCAGTAGCACATTTATCTGCAACGTTAGGTTACAATGTTGTAGTGTGACTAGATATAACGGAAGAGTTTAGTGGGTGTGTCAAGGAATGTTAGGTTAGACTTAGCACTGCCTTTTGTTTTATCATTGAGCTTGACACAAGAATGCCTAATTAGTCTGGCAACCTGTTTTCACATGTAATGTTACAACTTGCTTTTGTGCTGGGAGAACGACTGTTTCTGACCCACTGCTTACAATTGTTTAAACTCTGGTGGAGTGTTTCGGAAACGTATCCCAGTTTGATTGCTCTGTTTCCATTATGTTATCTCACGGTCAACTTTCTCAAAAATTCCTCGCAGAGGTATAACGTTAGCATCAATTATCGTTTAAGGTGGTCGGTGGTACCGTTAAAAGCTGACTGTTCAGCGCGTGTAGTTGAACATGGGGCTCTGCAGCTGACAATACCTTTCTATTCCCGTGTTGATCCGACGGCATAGTCAATTACAATTACACTGGGCAAACGATCGTCGGGATTAAACCTTTCATTAATTGAAACCTGACACCTAGTCACATGAATAACGTTTCTGGCTATATCGGAGCGATGGTCATGTCCGGATACACCGTCATCCAATAGAACGTTGCTCGAAAACTTGCAACGCGCTATGGACGCACATCAGTTGGTGCTGTATTATGGTTTTTTGAGATATTTGCTTGGGCTTGCATGGAGCCTGTGATAGTCATCGAAGGCAACATGAGAGCTGTAAAATATATGAAAATAATAGTGGTCCGTTGCATCCACTCATACACTCCTGGAAATTGAAATAAGAACACCGTGAATTCATTGTCCCAGGAAGGGGAAACTTCATTGACACATTCCTGGGGTCAGATACATCACATGATCACACTGACAGAACCACAGGCACATAGACACAGGCAACAGAGCATGCACAATGTCGGCACTAGTACAGTGTATATCCACCTTTCGCAGCAATGCAGGCTGCTATTCTCCCATGGAGACGATCGTAGAGATGCTGGATGTAGTCCTGTGGAACGGCTTGCCATGCCATTTCCACCTGGCGCCTCAGTTGGACCAGTGTTCGTGCTGGACGTGCAGACCGCGTGAGACGACGCTTCATCCAGTCCCAAACATGCTCAATGGGGGACAGATCCGGAGATCTTGCTGGCCAGGGTAGTTGACTTACACCTTCTAGAGCACGTTGGGTGGCACGGGATACATGCGGACGTGCATTGTCCTGTTGGAACAGCAAGTTCCCTTGCCGGTCTAGGAATGATAGAACGATGGGTTCGATGACGGTTTGGATGTACCGTGCACTATTCAGTGTCCCCTCGACGATCACCAGTGGTGTACGGCCAGTGTAGGAGATCGCTCCCCACACCATGATGCCGGGTGTTGGCCCTGTGTGCCTCGGTCGTATGCAGTCCTGATTGTGGCGCTCACCTGCACGGCGCCAAACACGCATACGACCATCATTGGCACCAAGGCAGAAGCGACTCTCATCGCTGAAGACGACACGTCTCCATTCGTCCCTCCATTCACGCCTGTCGCGACACCACTGGAGGCGGGCTGCACGATGTTGGGGCGTGAGCGGAAGACGGCCTAACGGTGTGCGGGACCGTAGCCCAGCTTCATGGAGACGGTTGCGAATGGTCCTCGCCGATACCCCAGGAGCAACAGTGTCCCTAATTTGCTGGGAAGTGGCGGTGCGGTCCCCTACGGCACTGCGTAGGATCCTACGGTCTTGGCGTGCATCCGTGCGTCGCTGCGGTCCGGTCCCAGGTCGGCGGGCACGTGCACCTTCCGCCGACCACTGGCGACAACATCGATGTACTGTGGAGACCTCACGCCCCACGTGTTGAGCAATTCGGCGGTACGTCCACCCGGCCTCCCGCATGCCCACTATACGCCCTCGCTCGAAGTCCGTCAACTGCACAGACGGTTCACGTCCACGCTGTCGCGGCATGCTACCAGTGTTAAAGACTGCGATGGAGCTCCGTATGCCACGGCAAACTGGCTGACACTGACGGCGGCGGTGCACAAATGCTGCGCAGCTAGCGCCATTCGACGGCCAACACCGCGATTCCTGGTGTGTCCGCTGTGCCGTGCGTGTGATCATTGCTTGTACAGCCCTCTCGCAGTGTCCGGAGCAAGTATGGTGGGTCTGACACACCGGTGTCAATGTGTTCTTTTTTCCATTTCCAGGAGTGTACTTGATGTCTCCGCTGGCGGCCATGTCCTCTTCCAGCATGACAACTGCCCTAATCACAAGGCCTGAATCGTGCTACTGTGGTTTGAGGAGAATGATACTGGACTCACGTTGACCGTTTCGCCCAATCTGAACCCGGTGGAACACTCCTAAGACGCTTTCAGGCCGACAAGTCAATGGCCCGTAATTTAAGGGTACTGAATGACTTGTCCAGAGGCATCTGGCACCGCTTACACCTGCAAACATGTGAAGAACTTGTCGAGTCCGTGCCACGCAGAATCACTGCTGTATTATGTCCGGTAAGTGGACCAACACGCTACTAAATAAGTGTTTATAATGTTATGGGTAATCATCCAGCCAGTACATTCGTGTAGTCTTGAAATAGTGTGCTTGAAGGCATGAGTTCTGTTCTACATATAGCGGTCCACAGCTTGTAAGTGCAAGCGGTACAATTTGAGTAGCTCAACTGAATAATATAATTTATTCATTAAGTTGTACAGTTGTGAACAATGCTGATCAAATAATCAGAAAATTGAATTATTTTCCGTTTGTTTATGGTTGCTTTTAATTATTTCTACACGACTGATGAAAATGTCGCTGATCTTCAGATTTGTGGCAGGCCTGTGTGACCGAGCGGTTGTAGGCGCTTCAGGCTGGAACCGCGCGGCCGCTACGGCCGGAAGTTCGAATCCTGCCTCGGGCATGGATGTGTGTGATGTCCTTAGGTTAGTAGGTCTAAGTTCTAGGGGACTGTTCACCTCCGATGTTAAGTCCCATAGTGCTCAGAGCCATTTGAACCATTTATTTCTTCAGATCGGTGAACCAGTATAGAAGTAAACAACAACTGAGTTATAGTCTTGTGTTTACAGTAATTCAGAGTTAAAATAACTATCTAATTGCAATTCAAACGTTATCTACCATACCACTTCTCACAGTCACACAGTAACCAGTTTTAAGGGAACTGTGGTACTTGTAGATCATTGTTTTCCCTCCATTTTTCAAATGTTCAAATGTGCATGAATTCCTAAGGGACCAAACTGCTAAGCTCATCGATCCCTAGAGTTACACACTACTTAGACTAACTTAAACTAACTTTTGCTAAGAACAACACATACACCCATGACCGAGGGAGGACTGGAACCTCCGGATACTGTAGAAGAAAATGAACTTTTCTGTTAGACTATTTTTGATTAGAGGTCGGTTTTTTTTAACTCCTAACGTTGGTCTGTTGTTTCCTGTAAGGTAAACTTGGAACACTACTCTCATAGCACTGTGTGCAGTTGCCTGTTGGACTGGTCCACGTACAGTGACGCTTTATAGGTCACTATAACGGAAAGGCGAGAGTCTCTTGAATTCTGTCCCCGACAGTACATCTACATCTGCATAACTACTTTGCAATTCACACTTAAATGCTTAGCAGAGCTTTCCTGGAACTACTTTCAGATTATTACTCGAACGTTCCACTCTTGAACAGAACATGGGATAAATGAACAGCGAAATCTTTCCGTGTGAGCTCTGATTTCTCCTACTTGATTACAATGGACATTTTTCCCTATGTAGTCGCCGGCCGCGGTGGTCTAGCGGTTCTAGGCGCGCAGTCCGGAACCGCGCGACTGCTACGGTCGCAGGTTCGAATCCTGCCTCGGGCATGGATGTGTGTGATGTCCTTAGGTTAGTAGGTCTAAGTTCTAGGGGACTGATGACCACAGATGTTAAGTCCTATAGTGCTCAGAGCCATTTGGACCAGTTTTTGGACCCTATGTAGTCAACAAAATATTTTCGTATTTGAAGGAGAAATTTGGTGAGTAAAATTTCGTTAAAAGATATCGCCACAAAGAAAAACGTGATTCTTTGCATATTTTCCCCCCGAACTCACGTACCATATACGCGATACTCTCTCATCTGTTTCCTTACAATACAAAGCGTGCTGCCCTTCTTTGCCCTTTCCGGTGTCCTCCATCAGTCCAGTCTGGTAAGGATCCCATATACCGTAGAAATACTCCAAAAGAGGACGTACAGGTTCCGATGCTACCCCGGAGTGCAGTGCAATGTCTTGGTGAATGTGTGACGGCTGTCAATGTTGTGTTCGCAATGGAGTGGTCACGTCTAAGGGTCAATTAAATTAACTCTGCCATTGCCAGTCTGCAGCCGGGTATAACACGTGAATTAGTTCCCCTGGTTCTGACGATACTTTGCTCTAACTTAATCAGGATGGGTATTTGGAATCTAATCCTAGGAAAAGTTAAAAAAACTGGGTACTGATTAGATACATTTACTGTAAAAACAACGCTCAAAAGTATACATATTAAAAAAGCATTGACCTAGAATGTTAACTTCTATTCATTAATCTAAATCTGAGATCGGCAAAAGACCTATGACTTGAATCCCAATCGCGCCCCCGTTTATTCGATGGTAACACTAAATGGTATTGATTAGCATCGAAGTTACGAAAGCCTCCAACCCTTACTGGCACTGACAATAAATAACTCCGTGATCAATGAAACTTAATACATTTACTCTTAAACGTTCCCTAGCTGCCGAGCCGTAGTGTGTATATCAAGCTATTCAGTGCTGGGAAGGGCCATTCTGCAACGCCGATCTGCGCAGTACTGGCGGCCGACGTCCAGACGACTGCAATTTCTGACTGCACAGAGAACGTCAAATGGCGTCTGCAAACTTCTGTGTTCGAAACCACTTCAATACAAAGCCGGACACGAATCAAGAATTCTGCTTTCTCATAAACCAGAAGCAGAAATTTGACTCATGTGTGCTGTCATAAATAAGAACTTCCAAAAGTATCCACAAAGAAGCACAAATTCGTTTCCCTGTTGACGGAGAAACGAATCATGCCGTTCCTAGTGGATAAATCAGCACTTTATCAAATTTACGCAGAGGTGACGTAAGTCATAGAATACCTAGTAATACCATGTCGGACATCCTTTTGTCCGGCATAGTGCAGAAACTCGACTTGATATGAAGTCGTTGGAGTCATCTGCAGAAATACCGACCATGCTACCTGTATAACTGTACTTAAATACGAAAGTGTTGCCCGTGCAGGATTCAGTTCACAAACTAACCTCTCATTGAAACTTCCTGGCAGATTGAAACTGTGTGCCCGACCGAGACTCGAACTAGGGACTTTAGCCTTTCGCGGGCAAGTGTTCTACCAACTGAGCTACCGAAGCACGACTCACGCCCGGTACTCACAGCTTTACTTCTGCCAGTACCTCGTCTCCTACCTTCCAAACTTTACAGAAGCTCTCCTGCGAACCATGCAGAACTAGCACTCCTGAAAGAAAGGATATTGCGGAGACATGGCTTAGCCACAGCCTGGGGGATATTTCCAGAATGAGATTTTCACTCTGGAGCGGAGTGTGCGCTGATATGAAACTTCCTGGCAGATTAAAACTGTGTGCCCGACCGAGACTCGAACTCGGGACCTTTGCCTTTCGAGTCTCGGTCGGGTGCACAGTTTTAATCTGCCAGGAAGTTTCATATCAGCGCACACTCCGCTGCAGAGTGAAAATCTCATTCTGGTAACCTCTCATTATGTGCCACAATCATCAATAAGATTCATATGGGGGCGATCTGGGTGACCAAATGAATCGTGTGAGTTGTTCATACTGTTCCTCAAATCAGTCCCAAACAACCGTGGCCCATCGACATGGCACATAGTTATCCATAAAAATTTCGTCTCTGTTTGGGAACATGAAGTCCCTAATGACTGCAAATAGCCTGTAAGTAACCGAACATAACCATTTCCATTCAGTGGTCGGTTTGTTAGATCAGAAGACTTATTTCATTCCATGTAAACACAGCCGACACATTTATGGAGACACGAACTGCTTTCATAGTGCCTTGTTGACATCTTGGGTCCATGGCTTCGTGAGGGCTGCGTCACACTTCACCTACTATCAGCACTTACCAACTGAAACCGAGACTTATCTCAGCAGGCAACGGTTTTCCAGCCACCTAGGGCTGGGATCATGAGCCCAGGAGGGCGCTGCAGGCAAAGACACTCGCATCGGTCGTCTGCTACCATAGCCCATTACTTCCAGATTTCACCGTACTGTCTTAATGCATACGTTCGTCGTTTGTCCCACATTGAGTTTTGCTGTTATGTCACACAGTATTGCCTGTCTGTTAGCACTGACAACTCTAGGCAAGTGCGCTACCCTCGATCGTTAAGAGAAGGATGATGACAACTGCGTTGTCCGTGGTGAGATGTAATGCCTGAAATGTGGTATTTTCGTCACACTCTTGACACTCCAGATCTCGGAATATTGAATTCTCTAACGATTTCCGAAATCGAATGTCCCAGACGTCTACCTCCAACAATTATTCCACATTCAAAGTCTCCTGTCGGAATTTTTAATCTTGCTGATATTAAATAGTTTGTGTGACATTCGGTACCGTTTATCCTACAAATTTATATCCAAAGATTTTCATCGCATGAAGTCGTTTTTTGTTCGTCACCATTAATTAAAGGACGAAGAGAGACGGCAACTGACTCTTGAACAGTAGTTTCATCCTCTGTAGCTACAATAATCAATCTTCATGGTGTTTACTTGTGCTGTCTGTGAACAATACCAACTATCGAAATTCTCCCTCACCCCTTTACATACCGTATGTCCATGGAGGAATGGTACTGATGTCGATATTGCCCATTTTGTGCTACATATGTTCCCATAAAAACGTGCCAAGTTATAAGTGGGTATAACATTAAGTTTTCTTTTACTGTTATGTACAAAGCAAATCTCACAAAAATGTACAATGACATATAGGTGAGTAATTAAGCGGTTCAGTCATACGACTCGAACATTTTCCAGTAAACTACTAACTTGAAAAGTTTTAGCTCACTTTCAATAGTTAAATTTCACTTTGCTGAGCACGTCTGTTGTAAGTAGAACATTTTTCATAAGGCGAGTGACTTATTCGTCTCTTGTGTTTAAATTTACACTGAAGACCTCGTATTCATATATCGGCTCGGAAAGAGCTATGGGCCCCTTTTGGACTATCGTCTGGCTACCTCAGAGGAAAATAGACGTGACCTGTGTGACCTATCTATTAGCGAGTGATCTACACTTGTAGATGCTGTGTTACCTGAGGGAAAAATATGCAAGTGCTCCGTCATTCTGAAGTAACATCCATAATCTCTGAGTGAAAGCATCCTCTACAGTTAACAGTAGAAACTCATTTTGCAGCAAGTCGACATACCTGAACACTGCAAAACTTTTGTTAAGAAAGTTGTCCCAGTTAACTGATTGCCATTCACAATGGACCAGGCGTTTGCGCAGAAGAGATGTTGAAAAAAATTCTGGAATCATGAAGTATGTTGCCTTGCACTAAACAGTATGGACAGATTTAATGGACAGTCATGACTTACTCATCGTCAGAAACCCAATCGTTATGTTCATCACTTGCTTGAAGGTGTTGAATTTACTGGGGATAAGAACGAAACACGACAGAACACAGCAGTACTTACTGTTCGCCCTACTTTAGATGCGCTACACAGATATGAGCAGAAATATTTTCAAGAACGCCTCGGAAGACGGCACTTAAAAAACACTTTTAAAAAATTCCTTATATATACTAAACAAATGGTAGAAATGAATTTTCAGCTGAAAATTGTGTATTAAAAACTATATCTCCGACTCTAATTTTATTGGTAACACATTAAACTGCTACCTTTTTTATTATAATCTTGACATTTACTTCTTTAAAACTGCAATTCCCACTTGACTTGAACGTTAAAGCAGCAATAACGATATGTTTCAGAAACTGAAACGTACACTTGAACTAGAAGATCAAGTTTATCAACACTGAAATTTGTATAAGCGTACTTAAGACTGTCTTCAATACAGATTGTTCTTCCAATTTCCTACTGAATACGTACTCTGATTCTAGAAACATGTTTTATACAGTAAGTTTAAAAAAGTTTACCAAGTTACTGTTGGAGGCAGTATTACTCAAAATATCATGAAACTTGCATGACACTATATCCAAAGATAAGAAAAAATATTGAGGTACATACCTCTACCCTTCAGCAATTTGTAGAAAAATGGTGCAGAAATGTCCGAATAACATCATTTAGATGGGTTCTCTTACGTGATACACGAGGTAAATTACTGGCAACGGAGTGTGAGCGATATACGAATGAAGTAGCATTCCCACGTTCCTTTTTCCAGCCATACAGAAATTATGACCTTTGGATGGCAGGCCTCAGGGTCAAGATGTCTGTACTCACTAAGCAACCCACTCAGAAGTAAATTTTTGTCAATCACCACAAAGATGAAGACATAAAACACCATCATCTGCGCCATAGTACTGCACGGTTCATAAAGCTGGACGCTTACAAACATTGAAAGAGAAAAGCGAATGTTTTCGAAAGAAAAGTAATGAGAAAAATCTGGGGACCTGTGTTGGAGAATGGCGTACGGACAATTCTAAACAATAATGAAATTTATCAGCTAATTAAGCAACCCACTATCATCCAGAAATTAAAAAGTAGGAGTCTACAATGGGCAGAACGTGTGGCTAGAATGGAAAACAACAGAATCACCAAAAAAGGCATTTGAAGGAACTCCGCAGGCAACAAGACCATTGGGCCGACCTCGTACAAGGTGTACGAGAAGGATACAAGATAACATAGAGAGCGACATCGTAGTATTAGAAATTTCGGCAGGGTGGAGAGAGACTGCGAGAGATAGAAGGCGGTGGACGCAGATAGTTGATGCAGCGCGTGGTGTATAGGGCCTGTGATCGCCGAGGAAAAGAAGAAGAAGGAGGAGGATGGCAGGCTACTACAGAAGACTATTTGGAGTTCATTACTGTGTTTTCACGGTTTTGTTACATCCCATTCGCTTCGAAAGCAGACCATTTTCTTAACGTTTCCGCCCATAATCTCAGACGAGTATGTTTATAATCTTGTTTGTCTTAGTCGATGCGGTACCACGACGTGGACCACGGAAAGCAGCCGGAAACCGTGTAGCACATACTGCTAAAGTAGCCTCCCGCACTGATTGTTTTCGGATTTTTATCGGCAAACAACCTAACGACGCGTGCATCGATGTTGGTTCACTGACCGCTACAACACGCTACACTGAGGCTAAAATTCTTGGCTGTGGATTTGACAAGGCATTCTCGGCTCGTTTTCGTAGTGTTGGTATGACGTTTGTGGTCACACTGGCTATTTTATGTACTTCAATAAATGAACTGTTCAAAACCGTATTGCGTCATCTGAATATCAGTGAACGTGTGTGGGCTATATTCAACGGGAGCAAGATTTGGAAAAATGTACCTTACGAAACTAAAACGAAACACCTTTGTAGTAAAATATGTACATAACAATAGCCAAAATAAGATAATCTGCCCGGAAGTGCACATCATTATATTATTACGCTGAAAATAAATTAATATGCCCGTAAGTGCCATTGTTTGTATTATTACGCTCAAAAGTACCTGTAAGGTCTGATGAACTGCGTTACGCCTGGTTAGCATCCAGCCCACACAACGTAACTTTCTTGCAGGTCCTATAACCTGTGTTCGCTACAGGCGTTTGATTATACAAAATACTTACCAAATGTGATCACTAGAGAACTCTGATTTGTATGACAATAAATCCAGATGTAAATTAATTACAGGACGTCATTAGTACCAGGAAACGCGATTTTAGAGATGAGACATTTCTTAACGCTCTTAAACTCAAATTTATTGCAACTACTGACATTTCAAGTATGTTACCGCTCTCATTAGCGCTTGAGGCAACTAATATTCGTATCTCCGTCACATAAATCATTCAAGTAACCCTTAGTCGAAAACAATTTTTTTAATAAGATTTTCGTGGATATCTGGACATCCACAGTTCTATATAATTTGATGCATTTTTATTCTCTGAAAGGTTTTCCAACCACCGGTTACCCAACGTTCGCTTGCTTGTGGTTTTACAAGTACTGGTTAATGAACTAACCAATTAGAAGAGCCGCGATTAACCACGTCAAGCGCTGTATGGAAACCTCAATATCAATGGAGAGTATCACTAGCAATTTTACCGTATTTATGACGAAAAGTGGGTCTGTGCGAAGTTCAAAAGTCACTTGTAGCCCTTGTTACCCAGGAGAAGTGACATTAAATACTGAAATGGTTTATGAGCAGCTAGGATACGCACACGTTTGAACATTAAATAATATGTCATACTGTTTTATTCTGGATATGGATTTAGATCCAGCACCTACAGCCAACGTTGACGAAGCGGATTCTTCGTGTCTGACCGAGACTCGAACACAACACCGATCTTCATTGCTAACAAGACACAAAGCTTGGTGAAACACGTAATTTTCGCCCAGTATAAGTTAGCAAGTCTCAACTTGAATTATGGGACGAACTTTATTGTACTCCATTCCAGCATCTACTGTCCCTGTTACCTAATCATGAAAGATGTTAAATATGATTTCATTCACAAGATCGACATACGTGAATTTTTAAATTTGAAACGACGTTAATTTTGTGTTTCATGGAGATTCGAACCCAGACGTAACTGGATTGTTAAATAAGCACAGCCAGATCTCATACATCGAATGTTATCACCAGCTGCGAGCTGTCTGAACTTGAAATGGCGAGACGAATTTTTTTTTTTTTTGTCTTATCGGTGTTTCAGCCCAGCACCCATCTCCGTTGTTTCATAGGCGTCAATGTACGTTAAATATCGGTGCCTTTCACCAGCAGCAACATGTGGGCACATATGTGGCAGAAATAATGTGATGAATAGTTCTGTGCTGACTGGGAGCTAAACCACACTTATTGTCGTTGTTGAATCCATACGAAGAGATTTTAACTGGCGAATTCGTTTTCACCAGCAGCTCGGAGTGGCATATTTTAACTAGAAATAATGTGACAAGCCCTTCTGTGGCCTGTCTTTGGAACGCAATACAGCAGCGATTCTGCATGACGTGGATTAGACAACTCCTTTGTAGGTTTTTGGAGGTATGTGACACCAGATGTCTATGAACATATCACACAACTCCACAAGTAGTGGGGAAAGAGAGAACGACCATCATTTGTTTGTGCAGTTTGCATACATTCAGAGGCAAGCATACGTTCAAGGGCAAACCTATTGTTACACTAACTGATTTATGACCCCCTGGGCCTTGCTTTATAACCCACTGGGGATGATCCAACTTTCTGAGAAACACCCCACTGCTCCTCCTCCCACCCTCCTGGGAAACCCCAACCCCTCCCCCTCATCGATACAATTACTTTTCATCCCCTCTCCCCATCAGAAAAAATGGCGGAAAATGCTGAGTTTGTGCTGAGCTGTTGGACTAGAAGCAGCAAGTACTACCTCGTCCAGGAACTACATGTCCTAGTTACATAATTACACTGCTGTGTATTGGAGCTGTTGTCTTGTTGGAAAAATTTCATGTGTGTGCTCACCTTAACATGCAGGGATCGACTCAGCTAGAGCACAGTGCCACCACCAGAGGCCACCACACCACCAGTACCTCACCTCCTTCCTCCCCACACTTCTTAGAAAAAATTGGTGCCTGAAATCGCTCAGTCTGTTCTGAGCTGGTGGACTCGAAGGACCCCATGACAGGAAATTCAAGAACATTGAAGAGGATGTAATAATATAATGTTTATTTATTAAGTTCAATTTTCATACCAATTTGTAGAGGGTTGAGCTGTTTATTTCATGGGAAAAGTTTACCATTCTCTGGTTTTTATTTAATTTTGGAAAATGCACGTCTTTACAATACATCGAAAGGCAGTAATTAAATATGTAAGTAGTTCGCTTTTCTCTGAAATCTGGAAATCTGTGGTAAGGTTCTATGGGACCAAACTGCTGAGGTGGTCGGTCCCTATGCTTACTCACTAATTAATGTAACTTCAACTAACTTACACTAAGAACAACACACACATCCATGCCTGAGGGAGGACTCGAATCTCCGACGGAGGAGCCGTACTAACCGTACAAGGCGCCTCAGACCGTATGGCTACCCTGGCCGGCTTTCCTCTGATCACGTGAGGACTGCTGTCATGAAATCAATGTCAACATAAAACACTCGCTGCACGAAATTACTGCCTTGCTGGTCGCACTGAACAAACCTGGTACAAAAAATAAAAAAAATCTCTCAATTGCTTCTTGATGCATGCCGCACTGTACCACACATGTCAGACCACCAGCAACCCTATGAGACCAGAGCGCTGGACTGGGAGGCACCAGTCACCTGTGGAGGAATGCGTGGTACCAGATGTCAGCTTCCTTTGAAATTTGCTACCAGGCTCACTTCCTGTTTCATTCCTGAACACATACCGTCCCCTCCATGTCACAGGAAGTAGTTGCTCTATGTGCTCGCCCTGCTGTGCAGACACTGACTGGGTTAGTTCACAACACCACCAGCAGAGGACACTGGGAGAAGCAACGTAATCATCCCTCCTCCCTTAAATCCCGTTCTCCCCTCCCCCTTGCCACTACAGTTGCTTCCTGTCAGACAAAGCATCAGGCGGCAGGAAATCTTTCATACTGATTGTTGATACCTAGAAAATTCCTGTTGAAACACATGTCCCCCCCCCCTCTCTCTCTCTCTCTCTCAATGACTGAAGATAATCGTTCAACCTCACAGAAGTGCAACCCTTTCGCTACAGACTTCAATGCTGGGCCATCAACAAGTATCAGTGTGCAAACCATTCAACTAAACATTATAGATATGGACTTTCAGAGCCAAAGGCCCACTCGTGTACCCTTGATGACTGCTCAAGAAAAAACTTTATGCCTCGCCTGGGAACCTCAACACCGACATTGGACTCTCGATGACTGGAAACATGTTGTCTGGTCGGACGAGTCTCTTTTCAAATTGTATCGATCGGATGAACGTATACGATTATGGAGACCACCTCATGAATCCATGGAGCCTGCATGTGAGCAGGGGACTGTTCAAGCTGGTGGAGGCTCTGTAATGATGTGGGGTGTGTGCATTTGGAGCGAAATGGGACCCCTGATACGTCTAGTTACGACTCTCACAGATGACACGTACGTAAGCATCCTGTATGATCACCTGCAACCATTCATGTCCGTTGTGCTTTCCGACGGACTTTGGCAATTCCAGTAGGACATGAGACACCGCATACGTCCAGAATTACTACAGGGTGGCTCCAGGAACATTCTTACGTGTTTAAACACTTCCGCTGGCTACCAATCTCCCCACACATGAACACTATTGAAGATATCTGGGGTGGCTTGCAATGTGCTATTCAGAAGAGGTCTCTAACCCCACGTTCTCTTACGGATTTATGGACAGCCCTGCAGGATTCATGGTGTCAGTTCCCTTCAGCATTACTTACGACATAAGTCGGGTCCATGCCACGTCATGATGCAGAATTTCCGCATGCTCGCGGGGACCTTACACGATGTTAGGCAGGTCTACCAGTTTCTGAATAGAATTGGGGAGATGAGGAATTTGTGGCACAACTTGACTGTAAGACGGGATCGGTTGGTAGGACACGTTCTGGGGCATCAAGGGATCGCCCATTTATGATTGGAGGGAGTTGTGGAGGGTAAAAATCGTAGAGGAAGACCAAGAGATGGATACACTGAGCAAATTCAGAAGGAGGTAGGTTGCAGTACTTATTCGGAGATGAAGAGGCTTGCACAGGATAGAGTAGCTTGGAGAGCTGCATCAAACCAGTCTCTGGACTGAAGGCCACAACAACAACAACCAATTTCATTGCCTCTTCAGTGTGTCTTCGCACGTTTCTAAAATGTGTAAAACTTCGGCGGAACGCCAAACTCCAAGGGCTTATTTAGATTCGTTTAAATTTGTATCAAGTTTGAAATTTGATGCAATTATTTGAGACTGTATGCTTTTGTGTTACTACTTTAAATTGGAGATTGAAATACACAATTGCAGATCTAAACTCTAGGAAATGTAGATTTTTAAATATTTAGATTCTTGTGAAACATAATTAACATATGCAGTACTGAGATTTCATTATATTGGTCGTTCGCACTTGAGCATTCAAAACTGTATTTAAATTAACATCGTCGAAAATTTTATTAATCCCGACGCAAAGCACAACACTCTGCAATGACTGGGATCACTATTTCTATCTATTCAAAGACCAACAGGAGTCAACGCCAGAATTTAACGATCAAATTTTGAACAGCTAAATGGACATATTGCTGTGTGTGGTGGATACAGACGACCGGGCAGCGAAGTTGGAACAGAACGGCTTTTCTGTCTCCATGATTCGCTAATGAAGTGTTACGTGGAAGCACATGATCTGCCAGAAACATTACATCATTTGCTGGAGAGCTTTTGTTCATTATATGACCCGGTAACATCTGAGGAATTACCAAATACGGGTTCAAATGGCTCTGAGCACTATGGGACTCAACTGCTGTGGTCATCAGTCCCCTAGAACTTAGAACTACTTAAACCTAACTAACCTAAGGACATCACACACATCCACGCCCGAGGCAGGATTCGAACCTGCGACCGTAGCAGTCGCACGGTAAATACGGGTTCTTCAACCACACCTCAAACTAAGTTCCATTCGGTAAGTTACTGTCACAATCGTTCACAAGACAATTGAAGACATCATATCAACTAACAACAAACAATGTATCCTTTTCAGGTATCTTGTTTGTCTATTGTTTAATGATTTTACTTAATGTAACTCACCGTCAACGTTGATGCGTTTTGTGATATTCTAAACAAATCGTTGTATCCTTCATACACTGTTTCTTGAATAATTAAAGCAATACTGACAGCAAACCAATCACTTAATAACATCATTAGGTTAGAGGTTTCAGTCTCCGAGTTACCGTACAATCGCACAAACGAGTCGTCGCAAATCACTACTGGGCGTTTCACACTTCATAAAAATGTAAAAGAATCTAAATAGCCATTGGTATTGCGCGTTGAAGCGGAATTTTACACGTTTTAGAAATGTGAAAAGATACATCTTTTGAGACCTACAACCGTGAAGCGAGAAAGTAAGACATGCACCGAAGGTGTTTCTAGTCGGCGACCTCCCTCCCGAACCCCTCGAACAGTGAGCCAGTAAGGCGAGCAATACGCATGGTGGTAAAATACACTTCTGGAAATTGAAATAAGAACACCGTGAATTCATTGTCCCAGGAAGGGGAAACTTTATTGACACATTCCTGGGGTCAGATACATCACATGATCTCACTGACAGAACCACAGGCACATAGACACAGGCAACAGAGCATGCACAATGTCGGCACTAGTACAGTGTATATCCACCTTTCGCAGCAATGCAGGCTGCTATTCTCCCATGGAGACGATCGTAGAGATGCTGGATGTAGTCCTGTGGAACGGCTTGCCATGCCATTTCCACCTGGCGCCTCAGTTGGACCAGCGTTCGTGCCGGACGTGCAGACCGCGTGAGACGACGCTTCATCCAGTCCCAAATATGCTCAATGGGGGACAGATCCGGAGATCTTGCTGGCCAGGGTAGTTGACTTACACCTTCTAGAGCACGTTGGGTGGCACGGGATACATGCGGACGTGCGTTGTCCTGTTGGAACAGCAAGTTCCCTTGCCGGTCTAGGAATGTTAGAACGATGGGTTCGATGACGGTTTGGATGTACCGTGCACTATTCAGTGTCCCCTCGACGATCACCAGTGGTGTACGGCCAGTGTAGGAGATCGCTCCCCACACCATGATGCCGGGTGTTGGCCCTGTGTGCCTCGGTCGTATGCAGTCCTGATTGTGGCGCTCACATGCACGGCGCCAAACACGCATACGACCATCATTGGCACCAAGGCAGAAGCGACTCTCATCGCTGAAGACGACACGTCTCCATTCGTCCCTCCATTCACGCCTGTCGCGACACCACTGGAGGCGGGCTGTACGATGTTGGGGCGTGAGCGGAAGACGGCCTAACGGTGTGCGGGACCGTAGCCCAGCTTCATGGAGACGGTTGCGAATGGTCCTCGCCGATACCCCAGGAGCAACAGTGTCCCTAATTTGCTGCGAAGTGGCGGTGCGGTCCCCTACGGCACTGCGTAGGATCCTACGGTCTTGGCGTGCATCCGTGCGTCGCTGCGGTCCGGTCCCAGGTCGACGGGCACGTGCACCTTCCGCCGACCACTGGCGACAACATCGATGTACTGTGGAGACCTCACGCCCCACGTGCTGAGCAATTCGGCGGTACGTCCACCCGGCCTCCCGCATGCCCACTATACGCCCTCGCTCAAAGTCCGTCAACTGCACATACGGTTCACGTCCACGCTGTCGCGGCATGCTACCAGTGTTAAAGACTGCGATGGAGCTCCGTATGCCACGGCAAACTGGCTGACACTGACGGCGGCGGTGCACAAATGCTGCGCAGCTAGCGCCATTCGACGGCCAACACCGCGGTTCCTGGTGTGTCCGCTGTGCCGTGCGTGTGATCATTGCTTGTACAGCCCTCTCGCAGTGTCCGGAGCAAGTATGGTGGGTCTGACACACCGGTGTCAATGTGTTCTTTTTTCCATTTCCAGGAGTGTAGTTAATTCCTTCGGAGGGGTATGTTAAAGCTGTTGAACCAAAAAGTTCAGAAAACTAGAACAGCTATTTCCGAAGAGGTTTATTTATTTTCGGAACAGAGAAAAACTTAAAAACAGCAATCTGAAATTTCTAGCGTAGCTGTTTAAATAAAAGAAAATACTGACGAAGTGCACCACTTTATGTAACTGTAATCATTGGTTTGGAAATACGACATAATCTACATATTTGCGTAATCATTTCGTATTACATTAAGAAAGTCATTAAGGTTGGAATGATCACAAAGTACTCCTAAAACTAATCGAAAATTGTATTAGAAAAATTTGGAAAGATACACTGTTTGTGGAACATTTAATGTTTAATAAATAATACAAATAAGCCAGTTAAATATTTTGCACCAACTGTATATCTGTGAACTTTACTGATCAAATTTCAAAGGGAGCAGAACTTTAAAAAATAAGCTTTGTGATGGATAAGAAATGCAGTAAAATAAGAACATTACCCAAAAGAAAGTAAGTCTGTTTGAAACTGCACCTCTGTCTTATACTGGATAACATTCAATAAAGTGCAGCTACACGAGGTGCGTTGTACAATGTTGGATCTTTGTTTGCGTGCTGTCCACTCACGGGAACATTACTATGAGGGTTGCCCAGAAAGTAGTGTACCGCAAATTTTCCTTCAGCAATTTTTTATTGAGCATAATGAGAATTACACACACGAAAGAATGGTGTCTTATCTAGACACGCTATTTTTCAACGTAATCTCTATCCCGTTCTACGGCCGTACTCTCGCCCTAAACATGGGCGTGTACTCCCTGGTGGTGGCGCCAGTGCTTCACTGTGTGAACGTCCTTTGCTGATTAACAGATGTAGCGCCAACTGTCTAGTCGTAATGCGTCTGTCCTCGCGCATGACAACATCAGCTCGCTGCAACATGTGAAGTGTGACAGCCGTGATTGGTCTCCCCGCTGCAAATCGTAGAGCTCCGCAGAACCGCCTTCTGCTGACCTCACCCTCCATGCCCAGCTACTAACTGTACTTCTGTCGACATCAGATGCTCCATAGACTTTGCACGAACGTGTGTGAATATTCCAACAGTTTCTTTCTCTGCAGTGAGAAGTTCAGTGACGGCACGCTACTTGTAACGTACATCACCTACAGACGCCATTTTGAAACTGTTCTGCAGCTACGCTACCTGTCGGAAGCAATGGAAGATTGGCGCGCTCACCGAGGAGACTTCAAATAATACATACGTAATGTTTCCAGCTGAGGAAAAAATTGCGGTGCATTACTTTCTGCGCAACCCTCGTAAATGCCTTCTTTGAAAACTACCTGGAACAGATATTTTGAAATGCCACTACTGAAGGAAATATATCAGATCTAATGGCAACAAACAGATCTAACGCCTTTGAGGATGTCCGTATGTCAATGGCAATGAGGCAGTTGCAGAAAAAGTGATTACCTAATTACCGTCGACAACTATAACAACTAGAATGACTTAAATTTTCAGTTAACTAGATATCTGAAGGAGCACTTCGATACACTTAGCTCTGGACAGGAACATGTATAAAAACTGTAGTTAAGTTTCAGAATAATGCTTAAAAATTGACTGAACAGAAATGTGTCCAGTGGAATATTTCATTATGCTATGCATACTATAATGGGTGGTCATGGTATGCATAAAGTGTAAGCTGCAACCAGCCGCTTGTGCAAATCCACACAACGTTTCCGTAATCAGGCAGCCCTTAGGCATTCCATATCCTAGGTTTAGCACAGAGCGTCATCGTATATACTGAAATAGACACTCGTGAAAACTTTTTTCTGCTCATTCAAAATCTTGTCGCATTCTTTCTTTTTGCACAATAAGTTTCAAGTTACTCCAGCAAATCTAGAGACTCCTTATTGACTCTGTGGTGGATCTCCATGTTTGTGTCCATGCCCAAGATTGTATGATTCTATGTTAACATGCGTATGCCCACTCAGGTTTCATTTTGGGCTTTGATGTGCTTTTTGAAACGCACTTTAAAGGTTTTACCAGTCTGCCCATTAATATTGTTTTATGCAGTCACCACACGTGATGCCATAAGGTAATTACACTCCTGGAAATGGAAAAAAGAACACATTGACACCGGTGTGTCAGACCCACCATACTTGCTCCGGACACTGCGAGAGGGCTGTACAAGCAATGATCACACGCACGTCACAGCGGACACACCAGGAACCGCGGTGTTGGCCGTCGAATGGCGCTAGCTGCGCAGCATTTGTGCACCGCCGCCGTCAGTGTCAGCCAGTTTGCCGTGGCATACGGAGCTCCATCGCAGTCTTTAACACTGGTAGCATGCCGCGACAGCGTGGACGTGAACCGTATGTGCAGTTGACGGACTTTGAGCGAGGGCGTATAGTGGGCATGCGGGAGGCCGGGTGGACGTACCGCCGAATTGCTCAACACGTGGGGCGTGAGGTCTCCACAGTACATCGATGTTGTCGCCAGTGGTCGGCGGAAGGTGCACGTGCCCGTCGACCTGGGACCGGACCGCAGCGACGCACGGATGCACGCCAAGACCGTAGGATCCTACGCAGTGCCGTAGGGGACCGCACCGCCACTTCGCAGCAAATTAGGGACACTGTTGCTCCTGGGGTATCGGCGAGGACCATTCGCAACCGTCTCCATGAAGCTGGGCTACGGTCCCGCACACCGTTAGGCCGTCTTCCGCTCACGCCCCAACATCGTGCAGCCCGCCTCCAGTGGTGTCGCGACAGGCGTGAATGGAGGGACGAATGGAGACGTGTCGTCTTCAGCGATGAGAGTCGCTTCTGCCTTGGTGCCAATGATGGTCGTATGCGTGTTTGGCGCCGTGCAGGTGAGCGCCACAATCAGGACTGCATACGACCGAGGCACACAGGGCCAACACCCGGCATCATGGTGTGGGGAGCGATCTCCTACACTGGCCGTACACCACTGGTGATCGTCGAGGGGACACTGAATAGTGCACGGTACATCCAAACCGTCATCGAACCCATCGTTCTACCATTCCTAGACCGGCAAGGGAACTTGCTATTCCACCAGGACAATGCACGTCCGCATGTATCCCGTGCCACCCAACGTGCTCTAGAAGGTGTAAGTCAACTACCCTGGCCAGCAAGATCTCCGGATCTGTCCCCCATTGAGCATGTTTGGGACTGGATGAAGCGTCGTCTCACGCGGTCTGCACGTCCAGCACGAACGCTGGTCCAACTGAGGCGCCAGGTGGAAATGGCATGGCAAGCCGTTCCACAGGACTACATCCAGCATCTCTACGATCGTCTCCATGGGAGAATAGCAGCCTGCATTGCTGCGAAAGGTGGATATACACTGTACTAGTGCCGACATTGTGCATGCTCTGTTGCCTGTGTCTATGTGCCTGTGGTTCTGTCAGTGTGATCATGTGATGTATCTGACCGCAGGAATGTGTCAATAAAGTTTCCCCTTCCTGGGACAATGAATTCACGGTGTTCTTATTTCAATTTCCAGGAGTGTATTTTCTTTCGCGTGAAGTGTTATGTGTAAATCTCTGTGCCAAGATGTTTTCTGCTTTGAATGCAACTTCTGAATTAGTTTTCTGTAAGATCTTTCAGGTCTGTCTCTTATTTAATTAAGTCGCTTCCCCCCCACTCCGGCCCCCGTCTGCCTTCTTAGCAGAGTGGTTAACGCGTTTTCCTATCATGCAACGAGCCCGGGTTCGATTCCTGTCCGGCTTGGAGATTTTTCAGCTCGTGAACGTGGTGTTGTGTTGTACTCGTCATCATTTCATAATCATCAACAAACAAGTCGCCCAATGTGATGTCACTTGAAATAAGACTTGCAACTGGGCGGTTGACCTTTCCCGGTTGGAGCCTCCCGGCCATCAATGCCACACGATCATTTCATTTTTTTTCTTTCCCTCTTACGTGTGATTATGAAGCTATTGTACCAAAATTTTTTTCAGAATATCAATTCCTTTTCTAATCACATCTTGTTATAATGAGAGACTGGACATTCTGTGTAGCGCTGAACGAAAGTGTGCTTACTTGTATTAGTGGGCTGACATGATTATTGACGGATTACAGTATCGGGAGACGTCGTTTTGCAAAAGATTCTAATGGTAAGCTCGTCATTGGATTTGGAACTGGTTAAGTTAAACTATTGGTTGTTTTCCATTTTTGTAGTACATTTTATTTTGTTGTACATCGTACACATTTCGAAAGCAACCTGTCTAACACCTTCCTCAGTCCCTCCAAATAAAACGATCCTGTCATCGAAGTATCAGTGATAATAAGGCACTTAAGCTCTAAGGAGAAATATTTATGAAAAAGTCTTAGTTCTAAATCATTTAGAAAAATGTCTGCTATGGTGCCAGCAACACAGTTGCCCTCACCCAAACCCTCGACCTGTTAGTATGTATTGTCTTTAAAAGTGAAGCACTTAAAAGTCAACTAAGACAACGTATTAAATTTTTCGCTACGTTTTGCCTCATGGGCTTCGAACTTTTGGGCAAATTTTATTGCATCTTAGCAATTCTTACTGAATAAAAACTTCTGGTGTTTTTAGCTGAAATTTAGTTTTGCATCTCTCAAAATAAATTTCTTCATGCGCCTGGTAACTTTTTCTACTATTACAAAACATTGGAGGTCGGTTTCTTGAAGAGTACTGATTACACTTAATAGTTCAAATGATCAATAGAACATGTAACTGACATTCGAGCAAACTTTAAATACTCGTAAAATCTCTCCCTAGTTTTAGCGACTGGATATGCTAATACCTGACGTTACTGATCAGTACTCAGTATAGGATCTGTATAGTTAATTTTTTTTATTTCCCTACACAAAAACAATTGTCTTCAAAGATAGTGGGTTTCGACCGCCTTTATTTCCAGTTGCTGCACAAGAGAATAATGAGTTGTCAGTACAAGTTTCTCATTGAAGGTCTTGATTTCTGTATTCTAGATTGCACAGGACTAAGTGCAGTCTCCTGCCCAAAGGCGTAATCAGTATCCCCGCTTTGGCCTCAGCTAGATTCAGGTGGCGCCTAGGACGAGACTGACAGGACTCAAAATGGAAAAGTTATAGGATGTAGAGGCAGGGACGAAAAACTTTTATATATTTGTTTCTGCCATTGATTTTGGTTGCCAGACACCTCTAATGAAGCTAATACTGTAACTGCTCCAAAGTTTCCTCTTACAGTCCGTTCTCAGTGTTGAGCAGGGGAAATTTGCGTAAATACTTGCCCACAACCAGGCAAGTGTGTTTATTCATCAGCAGATTCTTTTGGTGGTAAAACGCGCTCAGGACGTCAAGTTATCTCAGGCGCAGGATAGACCTATTATTGTAGTTGCCCTCCACTTCTATTTGCTGTCTTAATAACTGGTCTCAAGACCGCTGTTGACAAGCCACCAAGAAACAAATTTATTGGGTGAACATAAGGTTGTATGATGGACAAATAGCCAGTGGAAAGCTATTTACTTTTAACCAAACAAATTCATAAGCATGTTGTGCTTTGTTTTACACCATCCTGGCGCGCGGTATTAGCCGAGCGGTCTGGGCGCTGCAGTCATGGACTGTGCGGCTGATCCCGGCGGAGGTTCGAGTCCTCCCTCGGGCATGGGTGTGTGTGTGTTTGTCCTTAGGATAATTTAGGTTAACCCTTTAGTGACCAGTGGGAACTATAGTTCCCACTTATTTATTTTCGCTGTAAGTCCTGTGGTAACCCGTGTTCCCACTTTTAACTTGTGCTGACAGCTCTGTTAGAGTATGTTAACTATATGTAAATTGTCAACGGGTGTGCGAAAGCGGTTGTATTTCTACCTTGTTAGTCAATCAATGCAGAAGCCCAGTTTCCGCGTGAAAACGAGCCACTAGTTTGACCGCCACAGCGTTTTTTGTATAGTATGCTTTCCTTTTGCGTGTGAAGTGACTTGTGTAGTATTTATCTACTTTTACATTTGTGAGGGAGATAGTATTCATGTATATTTGTTGGATTTGACTGAAAATTACGTAAATATTACAAGGTAAGTTAGTGGGAATTATTTTTCCCACTGAACTTGGGTGAAGTGCAATGCATATGGCTGCGTAATCGGCATCGTAGTTATTGTTTGTTTCTTGTTGTTTAGAATGCCTGGACTGATGCCAGAAGAGGTTTTCAGAATTTTGTATGCTTTACCAGAAGATGTAGAAGATTCAGATATCGATTCTGACTCTGATGATGATTTTGAGTCACCAAATACTTCACAGATATGCTGAAAAAAAAATTCTAGACTTAGCAGGGGAGAATTCGAATTTTCTATCAGGTCATGTGTTGCTGCAGTGAAGTGGCAGGATAGCAAACCTGTTTGTATACTATCAAATTACCACAATCCAAACACATTAAAACTGTTTTGAGAAGAAACAAAGATGGAAGCAGAAGTGAAGTATTCTGCCCATTGGCTGTGGCAGAGTATAATAAAATAATGGGAGGAGTGGATAGATTTGATCGGCTGCGTGAACGGTATGCTGTAGGCTATCGTTCATGGAAGTGGTGGCACAGACTGTTTTTCTTTCTTGTAGATTTGGCAGTTGTCAATTCCTACATTATGTGGAAGCTACAGAAGACAGAAGCAGACCAGCTTACGTTTAGATTGCAGTTGGCAAGGCAGCTTATCTCTGGATTCTCAAGTCATAAGCGAAGACGAAGTCCCGTTCATTTTCAAACACCAGAAAGGTGACAGTTTTGGAGTGCCAGATGAAGTTCGTCTGGAGAAAGTTGGAACTCATTTGCCTACAAAATGTACAACAAACAGAAGATGCCGCCAATGTAGCACCAAGAACAAAGAAAAGAGAACAAAAATAATGTAGCAACTGTCAGGTACCTTTGTGTGTAGCACCATGCTTCTCTAAGTTCCATAGTACATCACCTTAGTGAACTCTAAGGACAATATGAACAAATACAAATATAAATGTAATGTTTAACATGCTTTTTGTACTAAAAAAAGGGATATACATTTTTTTTTAAATTAGCAAGAGAAGCTACTCCAGAGTTTGGTGGGAACAAAAGTCCCCACTAATTTTTTTATACTCTTAGGCTAAACTCTCACTTTCAAGATTTAAACTATGATTTTATGAATGGTTCCTTAGCCCAATAAAGTGTTCATAAAAAGTCTACACCTTCTGGAAATAATTTGGTCACTAAAGGGTTAAGTAGTATGTAAGCTTAGGGACTGATGACCTTAGCAGTTAAGTCCCATAAGATTTGACACACACACACACACACACACACACACACACACACACACACACACACACACACACACACACACACTCCTGATTCCCGGTCCCAGCAAACCGTTACGAAAATCGACTTATATGGAACGCCCATCTGCTGTAAAAATGAAAACCGCATCCATTTGCTTCACTGAAAATCCAGTAATCTCCGAAAAGGATGTCTTAACCTGTAATCTCCACGTCAGTGCAGTACTTGAAACTTCGCCAATCAGATCTACAAACTTGTCAAAAACGCCTGCTACAAAACCGTAAATGAGTATCTCCGAATCCCCATTGAGACACTAATCCATCCAAACATCTCCCTACATCTCCACCTCCTACAGTGACGTTATAATCTGTTTTGGCAGGAGTGCCCTCCAACATACCTGCGAGTTTGGTTCACCTTATGTCCTGCACCACATCACACTGATTTACCACTTCGCATACCACCCGAGTGCCACTGTGACACACTACATGATCCACTCTAATTTCTCTTTCCCCGACCTAGATTCCCTTGTTTCACTACACTTTAATCCTACAATGTGAATCCTAATGCACCGAATCCCCTCAGCAAAGTGAATTTCCCTTCCATTACCTTGAAATGCTGCACCGTTTATCTCCTATTACGATATGGAAGATTAAGGTCGATTAAACCTTGTTAACAGCCTGACAATCATATACTAAACCTGCCTGTACTCATAAAAATCAGTCATGTAAAATATGGTGAAAGACAATTTTTCATTTGTCACGACATGTATATAACTTGGAAGATTGTCTGTGACCTTTAGATGTTTTGATGTTATTTATGCAACTCATAGCACCAAAAATGCAGCAGGGAAAAACTCTAGTTCCTTTCCTACCTACACTAATGAGCCAAAACATTATGGTCACCTGCTTAATAGCTTGTCTGTCCATATTTGGAAAGAAATACATCACCCATTCTGCGTATCAGGGACCTGACAGTCTCTTGCTAGGTTTGTAGAGGTATATGGTATCAGATGTCTAGGCACAGATCAGGTAATTCTCGTAAATGAATGGCCGCTGATATGCGTACGTGATGATGGCGCGTGATAGCAACCCAGAATTTGGTCGCCGAATCATGGACGTGAGTTTATTACAATGTTCCTTAATCCTCTGCAGCACGGTTCTGACTCCGAGACACGGACGATTACAGTGCTGAAATCTGACACCGCCGTCGGGGAAGACATCAGGCATGAAGGAATGCAGGTGATTCGTAGCTGTCAGAATGTCTCGGATTACTACCACAAGTCCCATGCAAGAGCAGCAGAATGTCTCCCATAGCATAACACTGCTTCCACCAGCCTGTGTCCGTGGTGCGCTGCACGTTTCGAGTCGCCAGTCACCTAAATGATAGCGTTGGTGGAGACGGCTATCGACCTAGTGTGGCCAAAATGTGATTCACGCGAGGAGCCGAAACATTTCCATTGATCAAAGGTCGAATTCCGATGATTCTGTGCCCAGTGCAATTGTAATTGACGATATCGTTGGGTCAACATGTAAATACGTAGGGACGTCTGCTGAGGGACTCCATGTACGACGATCGGTGTGCTCCGAAACACTTGTGCGTGCACCAGCACTGCGCTCTCTCGGCAGGAATGCCACTGATCACCATCTACCGTACTTAACAGAACATACAAGCCTTCGAACCCTTCGTTCTGTGAAGAGTCGTGGACGTCCAACCATTTAGCGCCTAGTGGTAGTTTTGTGGTGTCACTGCCAGACACCACACTTGCTAGGTGGTAGCTTAAA
Organism: Schistocerca nitens; assembly: GCF_023898315.1. Taxonomy (NCBI): domain Eukaryota; kingdom Metazoa; phylum Arthropoda; class Insecta; order Orthoptera; family Acrididae; genus Schistocerca; species Schistocerca nitens. The sequence goes on along the minus strand of NC_064616.1, from coordinate 173,546,076 downwards.
TCGGCCGCGGTCCATTAGTACATGTCGGACCCGCGTGTCGCCACTGTGTGATCGCAGACCGAGCGCCACCACACGGCAGGTCTCGAGAGACGTACGAGAACTCGCCCCAGTTGTACGACGACGTTGCTAGCGACTATACTGACGAAGCCTTTGCTCTCATTTGCCGAGAGACAGAATAGCCTTCAGCTAAAGTTAATGGCTACGACTTAGCAAGGCGCCAATTGTCACAGTGCATGTATCTTACGAGTCTCATTTGTATAGTCAAGAGAGATGTACCAAAGGAAGCATTAAAAGTTAAGTATATTCCAAAGATACGTATTTTCTTTATAGTATTCAATACGTATCCTGTTCCAGACTTGACGCCAGTCGGCGTGTGTGTACGCGTGCCTTTCGGCTTCCTCCTCAGTGTGGCGTGACTAGCTTGTTACGCCACAACAAGTTTCACTATCCTTCTACCTCTTTCCATAGAGGCTCACGTCAGTAGCACGTGAACATTCGACCAGCTTGGACGATTTCGAAATACTCGTTCACAGGCTCTGTGTAATAATAATTTGCCCTTTGTAAAAAAAAGTCGTTTATCTCAATGGATTTTCTCACGTGCAGGCTTAATCTTCGGCAGGGTGATCCCCTGGTCGTGTCTGCTCTGCTTGCTTACTTTTGTTACCGCTTGATGTGCCCGAAACGTCACCAGGCGGCATCCAACGACGCTGTGAGCAGTGGTCATAATGTTTTGGCTTATTAGTGTTTATAAACAGTAAATAGTAAACAACATAAACAGGGAACCTCTTTTAATAGATGAATTTAATGCGCCCTAAAGAACAATTAAGGGGCTCCGGAAAGCCCTATACTTGCAATGTTAAAATAACGCTTATAAATTACATCTTTCCTCACAAAGTATTTGAGGTAGGAAGTTGAACTTCTTACAGATCAGATTATTTATTGGAATATGGGCTACAACTTAACACAGGGATTTTACAAAATTTTAGTTCAGTTATTAAGGATGATTTTTTTCAATTGTAATGAAAATTCACTACATTTTTTGCAATTTTTTATTTATATATTCAAAAATATACAGTTTTTTGGGAAAAGGCTGTGTTAAATTATGCAGATGGTACTGTGTAACATTTACTGAAAGTTTGAAACAAATATGTTTGGAAGATCCTTAGAAAACATGTAATTAGTATGAGAAAATAAAAGTTTTGGGAATCGAGCGACAAAGATTGGATTAACTTTTTAGTGCATTCCAGGTCCATAGGATGGATTATCTTCATCCTCTGCAAACTCCTCCTCCAGCTTCCTCTTGTTCCTCCTCCTGATTACTCTTGCTTATATTTCTACACTCTTTACAGCCCTGTCTGCAGCCCGAAGGCGTTCCTTGTCTAAAGCAAGCATCGCTCGTACCATGTTAGAACCTATCTTCATTCCCATATTTCTAAATACCTTGCACCTTACAATGTTGCCATCATTGAAAGTCGCAACAGCATCATACACACCAAAGTGAAGTGTTTCTATTCCAACAAATACAGTCTTGGGGATTCTCGACCATATAACACTATTTACACTTTCATTGGGGTTTTGAGTTTTTCCGTGAAAACACTTTTTCAACAGTTCAGGTGCTGCTAAGTCTCTGAAAATAGGTTTTATCACCTCCATTATTGCATGAGGCAGACTATGCTTATGAGTGTACACTTCACCAGTTAGCAATCCTTTGTTATATTTACACCAACTGTCTTCTTCTTTGGGACACAAGCTATGTTGGGGATTTTCATCGTCTTTTTTGTTTACAGTAATGACACATACCTTTGGCTTTCCAACATTTCTCCTTGTCTTAAAAGCCTTCAGATGATTTCTAATAACTTTACTTTTACTCATTATTATACTTCAACAAAACAGAGACTCAAGAAACAGAATTAATTACGAATATTTTCGAGATAACGACAGAGTAAATAAACATGAAACAATCGACAATCACACCAGCGATATATATTGAACCATCACAGGTTAGCCACAACACATACTTTATCTCACATCACTAAAATGTACCTGATGAACACGGACGTTAATAATAACACCATTTGACAGCAGTTTAACAGCGCCACAGTGGGTCACGCCCATGTAGAACACATTTCAAAAAAAATTTAAAAATAGTTGTAGTCTTCGGAATTGAATAAATTATATATCTATTAAAAGGTAATAGTCTGCAGATTCAGAAAACGCAAAAAAGTAAGAACTGAACTTTTCATGATTTTGAGCCTTTCCGGAGCCCCTTAAAATGAAGGGAGAAAAACATAGTTTAAATAAGAATCGTAAGTCAGCATCTACATCTACATCCATACTCCGCGAGCCACCTGACGGTATGTTGCGGAGAGTACCTTGAGTACCTATATCGGTTCTCCCTTCTATTCCAGTCTCGTATTGTTCGTGGAAAGATGGATTGTCGGTATGCTTCTGTGTGGGCTCTAATCTCTCTTATTTTATCCTCATGGCCAGGCCTAATATCTGACAAAACTGAAAGATCATTATATAAAAGTAAACGAAAAACTGCATTCAAAGCAGAAAACATCTCAGCACAGAGACTCAGACGTAAAATATGCACCTACCCTCGGGTATCTTTTTCTCTTATTGTTGGTAACTGTCACTACTCATGATGTAATTGTTTCCAAATGCGAGTTATCGATTCGATAAAATCGTTTCATATGCCGAATACTCGTTTACGAGCTACAGCAAAAATTTAACTTAAGACAGTATTTAGTGGACTTTTTAAAGTAATGAAATGAAGAGAAAAAACAACATTGTCTGCAATTTATAAAGGCTCAAAATCTCAATAATGTATCAATTATCAACGTAAGTCTTTAAGGGACAAGGGAAGTTACACACAAAGAGAATCAAGGGGTTGAACCATTAAGCTAGCGGATAATGGCAGTGGCTGCTACGATGGCACGTGAATGACCTGATAGCGGCTCGTTTACGGTCTGACGAATCCATTCATATCTGGAGATGGGCGGGATGGCTTTAATACCGGGCCTTCCGAGCTCCTGCTCGGCTGCAGCATAAATTGTCTGTCCTAATAGCAGCAGCCCTGAAAAGGCCCAGCGATTCTTTTACCTCGGAGGCAGGGGGCGATGTGGAGGGACGGGGCAGCGGAGGTTTCCATTACAGCACGCTGAAAGCGTCAGAGCCGTTAGAAAATTCGTTACTTGCCACCATATTGGCGGCGACGGACAGATAACTTCAGTGAAATTGAAGACCTGTCGCTACTTACAAGGGAACCTCCCCATCGCACCCCCCTCAGATTTAGTTATCAGTTGGCACAGTGGATAGGCCTTGAAAAACTGAACACAGATCAATCGAGAAAACAGGAAGAAGTTGTCTGGAACTATGAAAAAAGTAAGGAAAATATACAAACTGAGTAGTCCATGAGCAAGATAGGCAACATCAAGGATAATGTGAGCCCAGGGGCGCCGTGGTCCCGTGGTTAGCATGAGTAGCTGCGGAACAATAGGTCCTTGGTTCAAGTCTACCCTCGAGTGAAATATTTTCTTTCTTTATTTTCGCAAAGTTATGATCTGTCCGTTCGTTCATTGACGTCTCTGTTCACTGCAGTACGTTTAGTGTGTGCGTTTTGCGACCGCACAGCAAAACCGTGCGATTAGTAGACGAAAGGACGTGCCCATCCAATGGGAACCGAAAACATTTGATCGCATGGTCATAGGTCAACCGATTCCTCCACAGGAAAACACGTCTGATATATTCTATATGACACTGGTGGCAGCATGTGCGTCACATGACAGGAATATTTTGTCGACCCACCTAACTTGTACATTTGGCGAATGGGTAAAAAGATTCTTATACGTTGCCCGATTTAGGTTTTCTTGTGGATGTGATAATCACTCCCAAAAAAGTGATGAAAACATAAGAGTTTGTCACATAAACTGCAACAAATAAATGCAACAGTTTCACAGTCGCACAGTTTTCCCTGTGCTCTATTAAAACATATGTTTTGTTTCGATGTTTGTTTAGGTGTAGCGTCCCCATACTACGGTGCAGTTACCTCGCATCGGACGGACTGACGGACAGATAGTAATTGTCTGAAAATAAAAAATTAAATATTTCACTCGAGGGTAGACTTGAACCAAGGACCTCTCATTCCGCAACTGCTCAGTCTAACCACGGGACCACGGCGCCGCTGAGCTCACATTATCCTTGATGTTGCCTATCTTGCTCATGGACTACTCAGTTTGTATATTTTGCTTACTTTTTTCATAGTTCCACACAACTTCTTCCTGTTTTCTCGATTGATCTGTGTTCAGTTTTTCAAGGCCTATCCACTGTGCCAACTTATAACTAAATCTGAGGGGGGTGCGATGGGGAGGTTCCCTTGTTAGCTTTCTGGAAGAGCACAGCTACCGGTTTTCGGGGTTTGAAAGTCACGTAGCAGTTATCGTTGAAAAAAACTCCCAGGACGACCCTTCACAAAATTCGTAGAAAACAGAAACTGTAAATAATTTGTTTGCTTTTCGAGTTTAGAGAAAGTACCAAGTAGGCTGATGTGTGAACGGTGATTTGTATTGAGCAGGGAGACGTGCTAGGGTACTCTGTGCAGTTGTGGAAAGCCACTGTGTCAGTGTGCCTTGTGAGCAGGAGGCCTGGTTTCGAATCCCTGGCTTGGTACAAATTTTCATTCGCCGCTTCACTCTGAACATATAGATTTATTTGTTTATTTCGCTAGTCAGCCATATAGGGACCACATATTTGCTTAGACCTATAATGATAGTTTCTTGATTATCTCCCGGCTGATAGAGTTATTCATTATCTTGCTGACTTCCATACAGGACAAAACTAGAACTTTTTGAGAGATTTCGGATGATAACCAGCGAGCCATCCTCAAGGTGTGTCGGTAAATGAATTAAAATCCACTTGACTTCTTTTCGATGTAGTGTCCGACAATGACAGCCTACAGGACGAACTGGTACACTTGGAAGAGGTATTTAGTAAAACTGGATAAACAAAATATCAGATACAGAGCGAAAATGCCAGGCCAACCAAAGACAGAGCAACAAGAAAGAGACATAGAGCCAACAGCCTTTCTGCAGTGTGTGGGCTGTTTCTTTACGAATTGTCAGAGTAATGAAAAAACATAAATCTGGTGTGTTCTTCCACCTATCGGCCAGGACGGCAGAAATTCTTTCATATTTGAAAGATGATCTGTTTTTACAAAAAAACGAGTATTTATGAAATTCCTTGTCACTATGGCAAAAGTTACATACAACAAGCATTCTATTTATGTTTACATTTGTCCTCTGTCAATCCGTTGAACTCCACGCTCTTCGTACTAAACCCACTAGGCTTTAAGTTGTTGGAGTATTTGAAAGCCCTTCTGTACGGAAACACGGTACAAGACGTACAGAGGCTTCATGTCCGTGTTGTGGAAGACAGTGACACAGTACAAAACTCTGCAGCGATACATCAGCGATTCTAAGGATTCAATAGGGCGTTGGGTTGATGCGACGTATCCTTGCTAATGGAGGAAATTTTGATCATTTCATTCAGGAATGTGTCTCATACTGTGCTGATACGTTTTTAACTGTGTATTTCCCACCGTTGTGGTGTTGAGGGGTTGTGTAAACTGAGTTCTGACATAGAAATAAATGGTTTCGTATCTATGTTTATATAACTTATTTACGAGGTATAGAAGTATGAAATCGGAATTTGGTTGCAATAATTACACGTTTGTTGTTGGAAACTGATAAACAATATTTTATGCAAAATAATCTCTATTACTATTTATGCATTTCTCCCACCTCTCTGGCAGACCATGAATGCCACGCCAAAAATCCGTTCGTCTTTCAAGCGAACCAGTCAGCGAGCCATTTTCGTGCATTTTCATACGAATTGAAGCGTTGTTCAGCATGAGCGTGTCCCAGTGATGCAAATAGATGGTAATCGGACGGAGCCAAGTCTAGAGATGAAGCCGCATGCCCTAGTATTTCATAACTGAACGCCTCGATCGTTTTCCTGACCCGTTTAGCTGTGTGTGTGATGGGGCGTTATCGTGGAGAAATATAGCTTTGTGTTGCGTTTTTCATATTCTGGTCGTTTTTCACGTAATGATCGATTAAATCGATCATTTGCTGCTGGTACCGATCAGTGTTAACGGTTTCACCAGGTTTTAGCAGATGACACCCTTCTGATCCCACTAAATACGGAGCATTATCTTCTTTCCAAAGCGATTTGGTCTTACAGTGGATGTAGATAGTTTGCTTGGCTTCACCCATGATTTACAACGCTTAAGATTCTCAGAATATATCCTTTTTTCATCACCTGCCACTACTCTATGGAGAAACGAATTTCTTTTTTATCTGGCGAACAGCATTTTACAAATGGTCTTTCGATTTGCTTGCTCTCTTTCATTCAGTTCATGCAGAACCCATTATCTCACTTTCTGCACCTTTCCCATAGCTTTCAACCGAAGAGAAACGCCTTTCTGCATCACATTCAGTTGTTCCGTGAGTTCCAGTTGAGTATCATTTTCATCCAATAAGGCCTGCAGTTTGTTGTTTTCGAACTTTTTCGGTGGTTTCCAGGGCTTGTCGCTTCTCACGTGAAAATCACCACTTTTGAATTTGTTGAATCACTCGAAACACTGTGTTTTCCCAAAAGCATTTTCGCCGAAGGCTTTGACAAGCATTTGATGCGATTCTGCAGCAATTTTCTTCAAATTATAACAGAAAACCAATGCTGTCCGCAAATCGTAGTTCGTAGGCACAAAACTCAACATGTTTACGGGGTGAAACAGATACCGGTGTATGGAACTTGGGTTACTGTGTGTCGACATTCTTCGTCAGCCGTTACAGGAAGCAGATGGCGCTGTAGACGCGGCCTCACGGGCCCTACACTGACGGCTAGCATCATCTATAGGAAAATTCCGGTTTCATAGTTCTACATCTGGTACTTGTTCTACGCGTTAGGAATATTTCCTTAAAGTTTGGCCATACCTTTTTGTTACATCCGGTTTTTTATACTGAGTATTATGTATACGTTATACCTGTGCGTTTCACGAAGAGTCTTGCAAGGGGCGTGTTGGCAAGTTGTCAGCTAAGATTGAGGCAGGAAACGCAGTGAGAACAAATGTGTTAAGCAGATCTCCTGTTGGCTATTCCTGAGAAGACGTACTACCACATTGCTTGTGGACGCAGATGATGAGTAAGAAACATGTCCGAAATACTCTGTTATATTGAGGGTTGAATAACACTTAGGCGGTTTTTTGTTCTACTGATTTTTATTTGTATGAACTAGTTTTCGGCTATCTGAAGATGGCCTAATAAGCCGAAAACTAATTCATACAAACAAAAACCAGTAGAACAAAAAACCGCCTGAGTGTTATTCAACCCTCAATATGGACTTGTTCTATCAAGAAGCGACGGAAGACTCTATAAAAAAACTCTGTTATATCAAATCATGAAGTTGTTATTAACGATGAAAATATTCTGACACGGTCTGCCTTGTAAGGTTGCGTCAGTCGGAGATGTGGAGTTCTCAGCGATCCAGGTGTCCGTTAAAACCATGGCAACTGCAGTTTTTCCTGGTTGTATTAATAGATACACACGAATAATAGATACATAATACAACTACTATTATAATGCAAAGGCATATTTGACTCACTGTAAATTGTATGTTCGGGTTAAAAGGTGACTAACCCGTACTGGATGGCCAAACAGTGTGAGCATATTCTAGGATTTCTATACAATATTGTTTTTCGAATGTGACGGTAGCGTCTTTCAAATACTCTCCCAGCTCCGCTTTTTATGCCCGCCGGCCGAGGTGGCCGAGCGGCTCTAGGCGCTACAGTCTGGAACCGGGCGACCGCTACCGTCGCAGGTTCGAATCCTGCCTCGGGCATGGGTGTGTGTGATGTCCTTATGTTAGTTAGGTTTAAGTAGTTCTAAGTTCTAGGGGACTGATAACCTCAGATGTTAAGTCCCGTAGTGCTCAGAGTCACTTTTTTATGCCCATACAATGCCTTCAAAATGCAACCAAAATTCAGTTCATTTCATTTTTTCATTTCGAAACAACTCCCTCCCTAGCTAGACCCATCCTTCACCATACCGAACGTGTCACCACTTCGTCGTCTGTGCACAGCATTATTCTGCATTTCTTGCTGTTTTGTACCTTAAAATGATTCACTTTTTGATTTGGCTCCAGATTAGTTAGTGTCCTATTTGGTTACACTATGTTACGATACACAAGTGTTAAAATTAAAAACGAGTAATGATTGCGACCGCTATATTAGGCACTGGTACTGAAAACCCAGAATAATCGAGGTTATGCAATATATTTCAGTCCTTCTTTGTTATAGAGGTCGGTATGTGTTGGTCATACGTATGAATTATGATACAGTTAATCAATGGTTTCATGGCATTCCATTTTGATTTTACTTTCCCCCTATTTTCCTTCTCCCTACCTTCACAGTTCCCGAGTCCCTATTAGATGTCTCCTGTCACTTATATGTCACTCTCCCCTCCTCCCAACCTCCAGTTCCCTCTTTCCCTAATTCCAATCCGTGTACCGCCACCTCCCTCCATCCCTCCCTCACCACCACTCTTTCACACCCTACACGCCCGGCCACACACATTTTCTCACCACGTGTATTTTGTATTGGAAGTGTTTTGTGTAAATGGGTGCACTATCGGATCATAAATTCACTTATGTTTGAGTCTTTACATTTGTCACAGTGGCTCATAGTAATTGGTTTATCACAAATTCTCCTTTTATTCTCTGGCGTTGTTCACCAATATTATATATGAAGTAACTGAAATATTTTGGGAATAGTCGTCATTAGTTTTTATGCTTTACGATATCTTTAAACTTATTTAATATCAAATTCTCAAGTATTTACATAATTTATGTTTGAATTGGGTAATTTTAACAAATTTCTGATTGCAATTACGTGACCTTGGAAGTTAGTAGCCTACAGTAATAATTTTTGCTAATTCGAGGTATGCTGCCACGGGATGGTAGGTCCGCAACTGTTCAAAAATGGTTCAAATGGCTCTGAGCACGATGGGACTTAACTTCTGAGGTCATCAGTCCCCTAGAACTTAGAACTACTTAAACCTAACTAACCTAAGGACATCACACACATCCATGCCCGAGGCAGGATTCGAACCTCCGACCGTAGCGCCTAGAACCGCTCGGACACTCCGGCCGGCGCAACTGTTCAGTACTGAGGAAATTGGATATGTTTTCTGACTGAATTTTCTCATTTTGAGAGTGTTGAAGGAGCGATCTGTTTTACTTACCAAAATCATTCAACGTCATAATTCGCATAAAATATTTCTCTATTTAAAACAATTGGTTTCGACAGACTTTTCTGTCATCTTCAGATCTTTAAAATCATTTGGTTATGAAACGTGTTCTTTTTACGTTGGACCTAATGTCATATTGTTAAATAGATAAAAATCAAATTTTTAAGACGTGAAGACGACAGCGAAGTTTGTCGAAACAAATTGTCTTAAATAACGAAATACTTTATGTCTTATGTGCTGTTGAATGTTTTTAGCAAGATAATGTCTTTTTCATTTCGTCCATCACAGTTGCATTAATGTATAACTTTTGCTGTAGTGGTTACCGGTTTCGGGCTGACATGCACTGATTTACACCACACACCTTGTATATTAAAGGAGCTGACACCGAAAAAATGAAAAGAAACGAAAAAGGTTACAAGTTTCCTCAGTATTGTGACTATATATATATATATATATATATATAATTAGAATTTTGCTGTTTTGAGATTTTTAGGATTAATGTTGCGTATATGACTATTAGCGTGGTCTTAAACAGTGTATACATTCGTATTTGCACTGTGTTATTCGAATGTATTCTGATTATGCAGTGGTATATTTGGCTATTGTAAAGTTCACCAGTCTCGTTAAATTATTGGAGTATGTCAGGTATGTGGGCCAGTATGCTATACTTGGCATCCCTCACAAATATTTCCAACACTTTTTGTAAGTATTAAGCTATACGGTTTTTGAACGTAGGTACGTTTACAAGAGCTCTGTACAAGGCTTAATGCTTCCCAGTATGTGATGAAAATGCCTCGCCCTGGAAGCCAGTAAGACTTTATTACGCAAGACATGCCTTCTAGTCTTACGAAGAGAACACGGCAAGTGCCATAACACGATTTCCCAGATACTTATCTCAGTGGAAGAGGGGTCAAAGTAAGCAAGCATGCGTCTCGGTTTATCCGTAGATACTGGACCGTTTCTGAGAAAAGGACGATCACAGTTTCCGATGTAATTTCAATGGTTTTAGCGCGCAATATCATCATATGAAATGTTGGTACAGTAGCTAATGTCGTAGCCTCTCCCTTTTGCGCCCCATGTTCAAAACCCGATATTGTTTTAATTTATTTTTTTCAATTATGTACGCAAGTCCTTAGAAGTTTCCTACACGAATGTTTCTTATCAATTTAGGGAATACAAGGGCGTTATATGAATTGTAAAATCACCATTGGAATGCAGAATGGGTGTCATACATTACTATATATTATATGATTGTATGGTATTTTCACGGGTTACAGTCTTTCAAAATTATCCCAGTTTTACATTTCCTTCTTATATCAATTTTTATATTTCATACTTATGTTTATTCTTCAACAATATTTGGAGCATTTCTGTGGATGATACCGATCGTAGAAACATTGGAAATATAGAAATCCCGAACAAAACAAGTATCGTGCGAAGGAAGGTTAGTACAGTGATACTTCCTGGAACAGATCTCACTCGGGAAAGAAGCGTCGTCAAAAATGCTGACGATTTCACTTGTTGACTATAATTTCACGGCAAACCACACATAACGGATCACTTTAGCGAAAAGTGACGCTTGTAACTGATTGTGAGTCGAGATACGCGTAGACCACAAGAACTTCGCCGAAAACAATTTCTAATAGCTTTCTCATTGATTTATTTTCATTTTTTTTTAATTCAGTCACCATACATACATTTACCAGACGAATACTGGCAACGTCATTTCAATATTTATTGCGAGACATTCATTTAGAAATCTTCTAAGGGGGAGTCGCTGTGACCGAGCGGGTCTAGGTGCTTTAGTCCGGAACCGAACTGCTGCTACGGTCGCAGGTTCGAATCCTGCCTCGGACATGGATGTGTGTCATGTCCTTAGGTTAGTTAGGTTTAAGTAGTTCTAAGTCTAGGGGACTGATGGCCTCTGATATTAAGTCTCACAGTGCTTAGAACCATCTTTAAAAAAAATAAAAGTACGAATCGGGTTTCAAAAAAAATGGTTCAAATGGCTCTGAGCACTATGGGACTCAACTGCTGAGGTCATAAGTCCCCTAGAACTTAGAACTAGTTAAACCTAACTAACCTAAGGACATCACAAACATCCATGCCCGAGGCAGGATTCGAACCTGCGACCGTAGCGGTCTTGCGGTTCCAGACTGCAGCGCCTTTAACCGCACGGCCGCTAAGGCCGGCGATCGGGTTTCCAACACGGGGTGTGAAAGTGTGAAGCAACGATGTTAACCACTGCACCATCATTTTACTTGGACGCGCTTCCCGCTAAAAGATACATACCTTGAAAAATTTTACTATCGTTTTCTCACAAGCGGTCGAGTATCTATGGATAAGCGAGACATGTGTTCGCTTATTATGACTCCTATTCCACTAAGTGAAGTTTCTCGGAAAATAGGATATGGCAATTGAAGTTTTCTCCTTGATAGGATAGCGTCAGTCATATTGTTTTTGAATTCTGTTTTATTCTAGACGTAGTGTTAGTAACCGTAACCTAAATAACCAGGCTGCAGCTTTCGACGTCCGTATTTTACTTTTTTACTTCGGAATACCACCTGCTTCATATAATTGTAATACGTGAAAAACGTCCAAAAGGGATTAGTTACATAATGCTGAAGTAGCTGTAGCACAGAGGTTTGATAATACTGAACTGGAATACAAAATTTATAACAATGGGTGATTTTAGTAACGACGTCCGATACCTCAACGGCACGCCAGTGTTAATCCTTCCCGCTAAGCTGCTCTCAGCACCGTAGGAGACTCGGGAGGAGTACTGCGAGAAGCTGACAAAACGGAATACTTTCTCAACGATATTTACAGGCTGCAGATGTGAGAATCGAAAGACAGAGAATCTGTCCTTGACATAAAACGAAGGTAACGTGAATCCATGGACGTTGCCTGGATCAATACCGACGTAGTAACTGTATGTGGGAGGACATCTGGCGGACGCGTCCGTAACTACGTGGCGCCGCCAAGTCTGCCGTAAGCGAGCGCCGCGCAGCAGCTACTTCCTGAACGAAAGTGTCGACATCCAGGAGTGCAAACTGGGGATGCATTTCAAAATGAATAGCGCACTGCTCCTTGTAGAATCCTAAACTACCTTTTGGTATATGTGATGTTTCTATTGATATAGATAAATGGCGTTTATTTGAATGCCTATGTCCACATCATATAACAATTATTTTCGTTCTTTTTACTAGAATGTTACGCATTGGAATAAAACAGAGCCTCGCGGTAGGAAAACAAAGATATTCGCAAACAGAAGGGTATTGTCATTTGTTGCACTCATAATGTTTGAAAATCCCGGTGCTGTATAAAAAGTACACTAACATCCGTGAAATTTTAACATAACAGAAATGACCATCACTTACATGAAAGAACTAATACTTAAGGTTAAAGAACTGCACATAGTCCCTGGCAGTTGAGAAGTCGGAATTAATAATCCTCATGGGACGAAATAAAAGTACAGTGCGAATGTCGCCAGTCACAAGTGATGTACAAATACGGTAGCTGGTATTATTAAATTGTTTTGAGTCTGTAATGCCCTACGGTATCATATTTTAGAGTAACTCATGAAGTTAAGCTAAGCCTTTCCGTGTCCAAATGAGTGTACTGCGGTTTATTTATGACGAGAAATCAAGAACTCTCTGCAGGGGCCTATCCAAAGTTTTTAATATAAGTACCGTTTCTCAGACTACGTATTTGTCCTATGCGCACATGGGTCTCTGCGCTACTAACTTCCTCATATCGAAGCAGATTGTTTCTTACAATATTAGTAGTCTAGTCTTTCGCTGACTACGTCCTCAACGATCAGATTAGGCTGGCTAATAATTCTTTTCTAAAAAGCTTCCAGAACATACTTTTCGAACTCCAATATAAAGCTTCTACACCTATTTGTATATTAAATTACTAATCACATAACACTGTATGTTTTCGCTGTAGTCAGTACTTTTATGGCACAAATTATACAAGAAATTTTAAATGTGCTCTTCACAACACCATTCAAATGACATCTGGCTTTAGATGTGTTTTTAACGGCATTTATTCGTATGCGATTCTGTAATGCAAATTTGTGATTATGTTAATTTCTAAAAATCACTTTATTTACCACTCTCTTGTGAATGCCCTGTCTGAACGTAACTTAGCAGTAATGCAGGACTCCTTCCTCTGAAATTCAAAACTTTCATTTAATTGTCCAGGGATATTTCTTGAGCATTTACATGCAAGAGATGCGTGGTCTCCGATGTGTCGTTACAGAATAATTGCATCTCGAATGATTTCTTACTCTCATTTATTTTCGTATCTTTATTGAACGTAAAATATCAGTAAAACACTGCAAATTTAGACGGAATGCGCTGTAGGTAGAGTTGCGCTCTACCAAAACTACGGCCTGGTAGTTTTGGTACACTACATAAATGACTTAGTAATTATTGGGATTAGCGGTGCTGTTTGTAGCTGTGGTAGGGAGAGAAACTTAAATGAATGTGTAAGGGAGACACTGGGAACCGACGACTTCTCATTGCTTTTTGTTTGTTTGATATTATATATTTTGCAACATAATTGAAACTGCACATAATTCAGTGTTAGTGTGTTGTGTATTTTATATCCTTGCGGAAAGTAACATGCGTTTTGTAATACAAATTATTTCATCGCGTAACCTATGTGAATTTATTGAAGCAAAGCAATTACTTTTGCTGCAACTATAGTTTACACAAAATATATATGCGTATCCTTATTATTTTTTTTGTACTCAATAAAACGTTCATTATCATGAGCAACGGCTAGAGTTTCACGTTATTACTGATAAATGTGAAAGTTGCTTTTCAATAATAGAATCATGTTTACGTGAGTTTGACAAAGTATTGAAGCGATATTTGATATATTTTTGTTTCGCATTTTTTTTTACCTCTTCGTTGAGGAAATTTTATTGTATAGCGTTATATGATAAATCTGTATTGCTGTCTTTCTTTTCACTGCAACAACATTTTGTTTCAAGTCACAAATCAACAACTTTCGAATGAAACCTGAATTAAACACTGACAATTTCAGTTTTTCTATACATACAGATTACTTTTAAGTAACGGACAGGAGGATAACTAAGTAGAACAAAAATATTCCATAGGTTCCTCGGCCCTTAGTATGTCCTCCCTCAGTTTCTAGGCAATTCAATGGCTATGGGTTTTAGGAGAATTTATTAAGACACAGACTGCATACGTACACTATGTGATCAAAAGTATCCGGGCACCCCCCAAAGCATATTAGGTGCAATGTGCTGATACATACTGCCAGGTACGCCATATCAGCGACCTCAATAGTCATTAGACGTCGTGAGAGAGCAGAATGGGGCGCCCCGCGGAACTCACAGACTTCGAACGTGGTCAGGTGACTGGGTGTCCCTTGTGTCATACGTCTGTACGCGAGATTTCCACACTCCTAAACATCCCTAGGTCCACTGTTTCCTATGTGATAGTGAAGTGGAAACGTGAATTGATACGTGCGGCACAAAAGCGTACACGCCGAACTCGTCTGTTTACTGACAGAGACTGCCGACAGTTGAAGACGGTCGTAATGTGTAATAGGCAGCCATCTATTCAGACCATCACATAGGAATTCCAAGCTGCGTCAGGATTCACTGCAAGTACTATGACAGGCGGGAGGTGAGAAAACTTGGATTTCATGGTCGAACGGCTGCTCATAAGCCACACATGACGCTGGTAAATGACAAACGACGCCTTGCTTAGTGCAAGGAGCGATTGGACGATTGAACAGTGGAAAAACGTTGTGTGGAGTGACGAATCACGGTACACAATGTGGCGATCCGATGGCAGGGTGTGGGTATGGCGAATGCCCGGTGAACATCATCTGCCAGCGTGTGTAGTGCCAACAGTAAAATTCGGTGGCGGCGGTGTTATGGCGTGGTCGTGTTTTTCAGGGAGGGGGCTTGCACCCGTTTTTGTTTTTCGTGGCACTATCATAGCACGGGCCTACATTGATGTTTTAAGCACTTTCTTGCTTCCCACTATTGAAGAGCAATTTGGTGGTGGCGATTGCGTCTTTCAGCACGATCGAGTACCTGTTCATAATGCACGGCCTGTGGCGGAGTGGTTACACGACAATAAATCCTCTGTACTAGACTGGCCTGCACAGAGTCCTGGCCTGAATCTTATAGAACAACTTTGGGGTGTTTTGGATAGCCGACTTCGTGCCATGCCCCACCGGCCGACATCGATGCCTCTCCTCAGTGCAGCATTCCGTAAAGAGTGGGCTGCCATTCCCCAAGAAACTTTCAGCACCTGATTGAACGTATGTCTGCGAGAGTGGAAGCCGTAATCAGGGCTAAGGCTTGGCCAACACCATATTGAATTTCAGCTTTACCGATGGAGGGCGCCACGAACTTCTAGTCATTTTCAGCCAGGTGTCCATATACTTGTGATCACATAGTGCAAAGAAATTGGTCGTATTGAAGTTACGCTTAATAGGTATGCATCACATAACACAAGTAACACCGGTACAGTCTTACCTGACCAAACCTACTCGGAAAACCACCGTAGCCTACGCTTGGTAGTCTACGGTAGCGAACGGTAGTTATATAGCTGTAGTTATGTGTCTTGTGGAACAAAGTTGTTCCATTCAGTCGCACTTATTGCTGTTGACAGTGGTAATACTCACTTTCCTCTTCACTCTTTAAGTTTGCATTCAGTACTTCTCAGTAATGTCTCTGATATGTTCTTCTGGTAGTGTTAGTCGTACGTTAGCATGGTACACAGTAGTGTCTTCAGGTCAGTTGGTAAAGTGTTGTCCAACAGGCCTTGCATGTATGTTCCTGAAGAGTGGTACAGTGACGCAATCCTGAGCTATTCCCACAGAGCCGGCCGGGGTGGCCGAGCGGTTCTAGGCGCTACAGTCTGTAACTGCGCTACCGCTACGGTCGTAGGTTCGAATCCTGCCTCGGGCATGGATGTGTGTGATGTCCTTACGTTGGTTAGGTTTAAGTAGTTCTAAGTTCTAGGGGACTGATGACCTCAGAAGTTAAGTCCTATAGTGCTCAGAGCCATGATTGCCCACACTGATATATAATTAACAGAAGGTTCTTTACCAATTTCACGATAACTTTTAGTCTGCGAATGCAATAAAACCGCTTCACTGTGGAATGCTCCTTCCCCTTCGGACTGTTTGTCATCTCCAACTATGGTACGCGTGGCGCTGTTTATCAAGCACGGTAACAAACGTCGTACAGTGTGCCAATACTTTTCTGAGCCAGAGGAAACCCCCATTTACTTGATTGCATGTCTTCCTGTTGTGTTGGGAAAATATTTTAATAAACTAATTATTTCTTTTATTGAATCAGAGTTAATGGTATACATACAATGTTCCTAGTATTAATACATTTAGTATTGAAAAGCTCTTACACATCCTCCATAGCCGGCCGTGGTGGCCAAGCGGTTAAAGGCGCTACAGTCTGGAACCGCGCGACCGCTACGGTCGCAGGTTCGAATCCTGCCTCGGGCATGGATGTGTGTGATGTCCTTACGTTGGTTAGGTTTAAGTAGTTCTAAGTTCTAGGGGACTGATGACCTTAGAAGTTAAGTCCCATAGTGCTCAGAGCCATTTGAACCATTTTGAGCCATCCTCCATACAATACCGATACCCCATGCGATTTCCATATTTTTGGAGCCCTGAAGGAAGACAGTCGTGGCCATCGACTTGCTTCGGACGACGAGGTGCATACCTGGGAACTGTTATGGTTCCGTAGGCAACCACAAATATTTTCCCATGAAGACATTGACCATCTTGTCTTACAATGGGGTAAAGGTATTAACAGTTACGGCGATTACCTTTGCAATAATAAACAGTTCATTTACTTTTTCCAACTGTCTCATTTTCATTTGACTGCCCCTTATATCATCTACAAATTAAAATCATTTTGATCAATAGAACGAAAATGTTCTTAATATTTCTTGAAGAGGAAAAATATTGTTCGCTTTACTTTTTCGTCTTTCTGAATTATCCGCTTACATTCTGATACATGTCAGTGCGGATATTTTATTGGAAGTAGGTGAAGATCTAAATATGATTTACGATTTGCATAAGGCATTTAAAATAGCAGATGAAAGATCATAAATATTGCAAACAGCATTGAAATAAAAACGAAAACGCTAGTAGTAGTACTAGTGCTTGTTTTACATACTTCTTACACATTTATTTTAATTTAAGTACTAATGGTATAACAGCCTCCCGTGTAATTTTGGATAGGCTCGTTATTTGGAGGTGAAGTTAAAATAAAGCGCAAAATTTTTAACCGTGAAATGTATGAATGACGTAAAAATACGAAGTTATCTGAGTTCTCACTGGATGAAACTCCTGCGGATCTGCGCATCACGATATATGACACATAACGTTTCGTCACATTCGACGCGGAAATAAGGTAATTTAAATTCGTACTAATCTGGCCATAGTTCACACTTAAAAATGTAGTAACATTCAGTTAAGAACTTCGAAAATCTAGTTATTTTGTTTTTATGGTAAAGTGCTTTCGAGGAGTGAGTACTCAGCAACAATTCCATTAAAAAAAAAATTCAATAAGGAACACGCGAGCAGAAAACAAACATTTTCGAAGCATGCATATTTCTGAGAGTTATATAATATCTTTCTAGCTGACGATGGTATACTTCATCCGACGAAACTTACAATTTCCAGTATGTAAATGAGAGTTCCTGGCATTCACAGCATCTTACAATAGCAGAACACGTAATATGGCATTTGAGAGCATAAAAGCCAAAAATAAGCCTCAGTAGACGAATGTGTAACAGATATTGACTTGACATCAGAAGCTTCCTTTCGGACCCTTGTGGAGTGAATTTACTGCAAAACTCTCCTCTATTAGAAACGGCATTACATCCTCCTGTCCTCCTCGTAATATGCTCTACATCTATAGATATTCGCAACTTATGTGGACCACAGCGAAATGCGTAAAGCCAACGGTCAAAAAAAGCTTCCTTTCTGTAATTACTCAGACGGTCTCAATGAGTTTCAAGCCTCAAAAAACCATCACCCATTCATTTGCGTTTGTTCCTTCGAGAAACACCGAGAGAGCTAAATCTTCTTTTCTGACCAACTCTCCGGCAACATTTTCATATGCTCTATTTTATCACATAGTACGGTAAATGAAATGCAATGAGCGTATGGCATTATTGGCCGGAAGGTTCCAACCGGGGAACTTTGGCCACCGAGTGCATGTCTTATTTCAGTCGTAGCCACATTGGGCGACTTGCGTGCCGGTGATGGGTTGAAGTTTACAATGAACCTAACGAAAGTTCTGAATTCAATATGTTCCTTAATGAGCTGTATCCACTTACGAAATTAGTTTTTCTTAAAAAATTGTTAATGGATTGTGGACGACGGGATCCTGAAGACGGCTGTAGTTAGTCAGGCTGACGGCGCCCGAGTCTTGCTCGTGATGTGCTTAAAAGCAAGCGCCTGCTATGTAGTGTGCATGAGGAAGGGTCTCTGCATTGTTGTTTTAGAATTTTTAAGCTTTATTTACCATCTGGAATAGACGAAGTGAACAAAATAATTTTTGTTTGTTCGCAGGTACATACATGCAATCCTGGTACATACTGTAATCCGGCACCACAGTACCGTAGGACGGTGCAACAGAGGCCCAAATAAAATGGCGTAGCCCACTCGTAAAGAGGAGCTTCGGGGAGTAATTGGTTTTCGGCGGCAGCGAAATAGTTTCAACTGTGTCAAGCCAATTGGGATTAATTCTGCAGCTATCTGGGTAAGCCCGACACAGCTAAAACACTTCTGCTGTTGCTGAGAACTAACTACCGCTCGGCACTCCACCTTCTTAATAGGCTTCGCCTTTTTGTTTTGGCTGCTCTAGTAGCAAGCTACGGCATTGCAGTCTAGGTAATTCCATGTGTACAACGACTGTGTGAAGTTCCTGGCTGTGGCTGCCAATATTTTATCTTACTAGAAGCTCTCCTTGATGCTGTAGCAGATGAAGTAGCATATGGCACAAAAGTGGAGTGAGGTACAAGCATCAGATGGTACAGTATGTACTTTTCCCGGGGGAGAATACGTCAATTGTACTGAACTTGCTTCTGATTGGTCGGCACATGCGGGTGTTAGGCACCAAATCTCCAAACTTCTCTTATTAATTATTTATATACTTTTCATTGTATTTAACCCAGTTTTCAGTATGACAATCTATCTTGAATACCTTACAAGTCAACCGTTTTTGTTTATTAAACAGTGTAAAAAGTGATATTTTAAAATATAAACAGACAGGATACATTAATGAGAGGTTTCGCCTACCATCATTGTGAGTACAACAGATCTTGCCCTGACTAACCTGGGCAAGTGGTATCCCACAAAGAAAGCACAAACACAGGTTCAAGTTCGAGATGATAGCATAGCAGCTTCCGCCGTAGAAGATCCCACGACCGATGAGCTGTCTTCTACCTGGGGACACAACTTTAGAAGACGACAGGTTGGTGAAAAGAACGGTTAGGGACTCTTATTCAGTCTCTACAGATCTCTCCAGCTTACAGATCTGACATCCAACACGACAACGTATAATTTTGTAACTGCAAGTAAGTATCTTCAGATCAGCTACAAATGAACCGCATTACTTTATTTCCCCATGTGGACAGTCAATACTTTGAGATAGCCGTCTGTGGCCGGCCGCGGTGGTCTAGCGGTTCTAGGCACTCAGTCCGGAACCGCGCGACTGCTACGGACGCAGATTCGAATCCTGCCTCGGGCATGGATGTGTGTGATGTCCTTAGGTTAGTTAGGTTTAAGTAGTTCTACGTTCTAGGGGACTGATGACCACAGCCATAGTGCTCACGGCCATTTGAACCAATTATAAGTAATAAATATGATTCCAGAAAACATTGTTTTACTGACGCCTAAAGGAAGATGACAGCCACCCACATCAGCTCCCGGAATTGGCGTCCTGCACCCGTAGCATCACCACCTAAACTTCTCAGCTTCCGTGCCTACTGAAAATTCTGACCACAGGAGTGACCGCTACACCATTGACAGAATAAGAAAAATTATAACTACGTAACAGGTGCATTGTACAGATGGAGCCTCGAAAATAAATGCTATTTGATGTTTCAGATTATCAGGAAATATGTGATACCAGAATATTATACTCTATGTATTGTATTGTATGTTAACCGGGGACCTAGAAACGACGGGAAGACTCCGTCCCCGCCGCAGCCGCAGTGGTCCACCACCCCACGACGACTACCGCAGTCCACTTCACCCCTCCGCCGCCCCACACTGAACCCTTCTTTCAGGGTTATTGTGCGGTTCGGCCCTCGGTGGACCCCCTCAGGAAACGTCTCACACCAGACGAGTGTAACCCCTATGTTTGCGTGGTACAGTAATGGTGGTGTACGCGTACGTGGAGAACTTGTTTGCGCAGCAGTCGCCGACATAGTGTAGCTGAGGCGGAGTGAGGGGAAGCATGGCCGGCTAACCGGACCTCGACTGAAGTCGACCTGACAGATTCGTGCCGGGGACAAGGAGCTTCTTCCCAACTCGGAACGCCGTGTGTTAGAGCGCACTGCTAACTGTGTGGATGATCCTCTATATACTTTAGTATTAAACTTTTATGTATGAATATATATTAAAGGCACCGAAAGATTATTTTCGGCAGTGTATGTTTCAAAGTATTTTATTACTTGAATCAGAAGGGCATATGTACGTCATGATGTACAGTATTTTCTAATGAATTGCCGGTCGTTGGGGTCAAGCGGCTCTAGGCGATTCAGTCCGGAACCGCGCTGCTGCTAGGGTGGCAGGTTCGAATCTTGCTTCGTGCATGGATGTGTGTGATGTCCTTAGATTAGTTAGGTTTAAGTAGTTCTAGGGGACTGATGATCTGAGCTGTTAAGTCCCATAGTGCTCAGAGCCATTTGAACCATTCTAATTAATAAATGGCTGTACAGAATTACTCTAGAACGCAGAAAATGTAGCCATAGAAGAAGCGGACCTCAAGATTTGGATGCAAGTGAGTACGTTATGCCTCTGGTAATTATTAAATTATGATACAGAGGCCTGACAATAGTAAATCACCAAAAACTGATGTTGCCTAAGCTAATTAAAGACACAAATTATCTGTCACCATGTCAACGCCTTTGGGTTTTAACTTGCAGGATCGACATTTAGGACACAGTTCTAGCTTCAAGGACTAATGTTTCGTATTGTTCACGAACTTGGCTAGATATCTTTCCACTATGTTAACTTGCCGTAGTGACACAGTTAACATAGGATTGTAGGTCGACGAACTCATTTACTTCTTTAGTCACCAGAAAACGTATGAACTAAAGGAGACAGTAACTGCGACGTTGAGATACTGGCAGTATTAGCAGGGAAATACCGAAAAAATAGGTTTCCTTTGTTTGCGCGCTTAAGGATCTTTCCTTCGGCCAGCACTAGCGCGCGCTACAATTATCAATATAAAAGGTACTAGCGGAAGTAAAGATGTCAAGGCGGGTCAAGGATCGTTTCGGTTGCTCAGTAGGAGGAGGACACGGTAGCTCAGCTTGTTGGGTCAGAGGGTTGGCTGTCCTCTGTAATAAAAGAAATGAGTGAAGTATTCAACAAAGTTCAAAGGAGTGTCGCCATGTGGCGTCCGCTCAGATCAAATGACGAGAACAATGACGACCAGAATGAAAAAAAGTCTGTTAGAGCACTTTCCCGCGAAAGGCGAAGGTTCCGATTTCGAGTCTAGGTCCGGCAAATAGTTTTAAGCTGCCAGGAAGTTTCATATCAGCGCATACGCCACTGACGAGTGAAAATTTCATTCTCCCAACAATACAAAAGTTGAGAAATGATAAAATCACACTGTATTTCACCAACGCTACTTACATCACTCCAATTATACGTTAAATGTATTTTTGGTGCATTTTTATTTTTTATATTCTCTGGGTTTTCCTTGACTGCAACCTCTGCACATAATTTCCCCGCCCTGTAGGGGATACTACTCACAAATTCGTTTCTACCACTTCGTGATGATCCATAAAAAATTTGCAGTGTTGCGATTGGTCGCTGAGCTTTCATGTCCTGCGCTGTCAATCTGTTGTTGTGAATGTGCTGATCATACGGAATTTTTTAGTTCAGCAAACTGCCGACTGGCCATAAAAGCTGATGTGAAGGGAGAACATGTTCGTATAAATATTTCACGATTAAAACTGCCTCAGGGAAATACGTGATTTTGCTAAAAATTTGCTACGGTTTTCGGATTTACCTAAAGCACAGAGGTATGTCGCGTGTTCCTCATTCACCAAATTTCATTGTTTGTCATCATACGTTTGGGCATTAGTTCTTAATAAATCCATCTGCTACATATTATGTAGACGTATCGTTACTATAACTTGCCAGAGGTCACATTAATATTATTTGCTCAACGTTACAAAGAATGAGCTACGAGTAGCTACGGTTGCTCGCAGGAGATTACAATAGTCTGTTTAGTTTTTGTGAATATCGACTGCAAAACAACTGAACTAAATTCTTGGTAGGTCATACGACGCATGCAATACCAGTAGCTCCTTATATAGGCCGTTGTATGCATGTGACTAATTTCGTTTTATATTTAAACAATGTGATTCATAAAGAGGAGAAAAAACATTCCATTGTGCAGTGATGCTCAGTACATATGTTGCATTCTGTATTTAAATGTTCTGGAAGTATGGTTGCTTAATCCTATTCATTCAGTGATTCGAAGGTTCCTATTTACAATATTCAATATCGGGCAATGGCTTTCTCACATTTAGACAGATTCAGTGCTCCTCCGCAAAGTAATCACATCTAGTAAGACCAATATAATTTTAGTTTCACCGTTTAAATTAACAATACGACTAGTGTCATGATAACAAACTCTTAGAAAGTTCTGCTATATTCACTCCAATACTCAATTTTTTTCTTATGTGGGAGGTCGTTTATCTTAGTTCACAGATTTGGAGGGAATTTCAAACATTTGTTTGACATTAAAAAACTAATCAACATCGCTTCCTGTTTTGCATCAGCTGCTCGCAGATATCGAGAAAATCAACTTCTGCGTTTTCTGTGTTAACTAATGATTATATTAACTTGACACGTGGGTCATAACAGTCTGTGGCGAACGTGCTCTGCTCCTGATTTACAAACTCGGGTTCAAGACCATCTACTGATCTTGGAGAAAACATTTCTTACGTAAAATGTGTTTCTTTTCCTTCCCACCCCCGCCCAAAAAAACAGCATACTTATGTTAGAATTGTTTTATTAATATCATATAAAAGAGATGGTGAATATCAATAAACTACGTTCATTTACTTCATTAACTGTTAATATTTATTTCATTTAATCATCATATATTAATTACAGCTAAATTTGTGAGTGACAATAAATTGCATTTCCCGGTAACATTAATCTAATTTTAGCTTGTACGTCCTGCATTCTGCAAGCGTTCCGACGGAGATTAACGTGAAAACAGCAAACACGTATGTCTGTACATCACAAAGTCCTGGAAATTGGAAATCATATTAATAGAATATCAAATTTTAAGCCAAGAAAAAATTTGCGTCAGTACTGGGAGGCGGACTTCAAGCCTAGTCCGTAGGTGAGAGATTGCTTTCAACAGCCGCCTCTTTAGCCTACAGTTCCATACTTTACAGTCTTTCTCTACAGAAAAGGAGCGGAAGAAAGGCATTACCAACAATCGACTAACGTTTTAGAAGAAAAACTTATTTTTACTGGCGTAACATAACTGCAAAACGCACTAATTCAACTACTAAAACTTCTTAATAATCAGAAATATAGAGGAAAATTAGAATCCTCTTAAACAGGGAACTCAAATATTCTTGAAGGCAATAATCTCGCATACCTTACTGTGTAATTTCTTCTTGATAAATAAAATTCTGAAACGGAGATACCCTCTGAAACTATGCAGAACAGAGAAATTCACTTAATCTGCAGCCTGTCTTGACCTCATACCTGCCCGCATCTCGTGGTCGTGCGGTAGCGTTCTCGCTTCCCACGCCCGGGTTCCCGGGTTCGATTCCCGGCGGGGTCAGGGATTTTCTCTGCCTCGTGATGGCTGGGTGTTGCGTGCTGTCCTTAGGTTAGTTAGGTTTAAGTAGTTCCAAGTTCTAGGGGACTGATGACCATAGATGTTAAGTCCCATAGTGCTCAGAGCCATTTTTTGACCTCATACCATCCTTAACACAGTTCTTTCTAACATTGCTTTTTTGGAGCACCAAAGCTTTGTGGACACTCCCCCATTAAACAAAAATGCTGCTGCACACCGAAGAAAAGAATTTCTTAGTAACTAAAATTCGAAAACAAAGATTCTTCTCGAAACTAAACGTCCATTTAATGACAAAATCTTCTCAACAGAAACCTCTCTTCGTTCCATGGCTACGTTTTGACCACAGAAACCTTCGCAGATTCCACGTCATGAAACCTCCTCTTATAGAATAGAAAGGCAGGGTTCTTGTCACATAACTGTTAGACTTTTCATTTCCTACATTTGTAAGAGTTAGAACAATCACTCTACATTAACAATAACAACAACACAAAGTCTCAAGAGACTGGAAAAAGGCGCAAGTAACTACAGTATGTTAGAAGAGTGAAAGAACGGACCCGCAAAAATTACAGACCAATATGTCTAAATTCTGTTTGTTGCAGAATCCTTGCAGATAGTCTCAGTTCGAATATAATAAATTTTCTTGAGACTGAGAAGCTTATGTCTACGAATCAGCATAGTTTTAGAAGGCATCGCTCCTGCAAAACTCAGCTTGCTCTTTTCTCACATGACTTAATGCGAACTATGGATGAAGGGCAGTAGGCAGATTCCGTATTTCTAGATTTCCGGAAAATATTTGACACGGTGTCCCACTGCAGGCTGTTAACGAAGGTACGAGCATATGGAGTAAGTTCACAGATATGTGAGTGCGTCGAAGACCTCTGAAGTAACAGAATCCAGTATGTTGTCCTCGACAGCGAGTGTTCATCGGGGACAAGGATACCGTCAGCAGTGCCCCAGGGAAGTGTGATACGACAGCTGTTGTTCTCTATATACATAAATGATGTGGCAGACAGGATGGCAGCAATCTGCGGTTGTTTGCTGATGATGTCGTGGTGTGCGGTAAGGTGTCGAAGTCGAGTGACTGTAGGAAGATACAAGACGAAATGGTTCAAATGGCTCTGAGCACTATGGGACTCAACATCTGAGGTCATCAGTCCCCTAGAACTCAGAACTACTTAAACCTAACTAACCTAAGGACATCACACACATCCATGCCCGAGGCAGGATTTGAACCTGGGACCGTAGCGGTCGCGCGGTTCCAGACTGAAGCGCCTAGAACCGCTCGGCCACAACGGCCGGCATACAAGACGACTTAGACAAAATTTCCAGTTGGTGGGATGACTGGCAGCGAGCCCTAAATGTGGAAAAATGTAAGTTAATGCGGATGAGTAGGAAGAACAAACCTGTAAGGTTCTGATACAGTATTATTAGTGTCCTGCTTGTCACAGTCGTTCAAACATCTGGGCGTAACGTTGCAAAGCTATATGAGATGGAACGAGAATGTGAGAAATGTTGTAGGGAACGCGAATAGTCGACTTCGGTTTATTGGGAGGATTTTAGGAAAGAGTGGTTCACCTGTAAAGGAGACCTCATATAGGACGATGGTGCGACCTGTTCTTCAGTCTGCTCGAGTGTTGGGGATGCGTACCAGGTCTGAAGGAAGGAAGACATGGAATCAGTTCAGAGGCGGACTGCTAGATTTGTTACCTCACATATAGTCGTTTTTCCCTCGCTTTATTTGCAAGTGAAACAGGAAAGGAAGTGACTAGTAGTGGCACAGGATACCCTCCGCCACGCACCGTACGGTGGCTGCGAAGTATCTGTGCATATGTAGATGTAGACTTATGAGTCAACACATTGTGGCCACATGACTGATAGCGTGTTGCTACGACTTTGGAAAGCAGTACAGCAGCGATTCTGCGTGGCATGGATTCCACAAGTCCTCGGTTGACGTCAGTAGCACTGGATGTCTACGCACAGGTTACCCATTGCCCGCACAGTATGGGCCGGTGATTTTTGAGCGTGGAGCTGGTGGTCACTAGCGCACCTGTTGTGTTCCGTTGGGTTTATATCAGGCGAATTTGGTGTCCGAGACTTCACCTTGACTACACTGTCATGCCTCTCAGACCACTATACCACGATATTGGGCTTATGACAAAGGCAGTTTTCCTCCTGGAAGATCCCATCGCAGTCAGGGAAGACATCGAATACGAAGGGATGCAGCAGTCCCGCAATAATGTTCGCGTAGCCCACAGCAGTCACAGTGGCTTCGATTACTGCCGCAGGTTCCATAGAAGGCGAGGTGAATGTCCCCCACGGCATAGTAGGCTATTTTTCTACGTTGAAATTTGGTTCAGGTTGCTGTTATTCTTATTGATTATTACATTCAAATAGCATTTACGGTCAATATTCTCATAAAATAGGTCATTTTTATGTGCTTAAAGATTATAAATCATTAAATATCAAGATTTTGTCGTATCATCGAAAATGCTCTGTTATTGGCAGAAGTTCCGGTGTCGTCAGAGATTAGGAGTAAAACGAAGCCTACGTGCGTTATAGTAGTGTTAGTCGACGTTAAGAGGCTTTCACGTACTTTTTCTACAAACAGTTTGGCTATTTTGTGATGTCAAACGCAATTGCAACTTTTAAGTAATAACAGAAAGGAATTTTGTGAATGCTGATAGTGGAAACCTAGCGAAAGTTGATGTGTTTATGATCCACCCATTTAGAGCGGCGGTATGTGCAACGACGGACGTTCTTTCCCCTGCTCCCTGCAACATAATTAAACTCGCTCAAAACATTATAACAAGATTGTCGACTATTAGTCATGAACCTACGAACCAAAGCACAATAAAATTATTCTTGACAAATCTTAGTGACGATTGCCTTTGTAGAAGACACTCGAGAACTCTTTCATCCATAATTATTAATTAAATAAATCACAGCAGACTATAACAATTTAAATACTAAATTTGCTTTTATAAGCAATCTATTAACCTACTCGAAATATAGTTGGCTGTGCAAATGCTAACTCAACATTAAATTCAAGTTCAAACACTTTTTAGTGAAATGAACACTGATAAAACTTTGTCATTCTGATCAAAGTGCATAAATTAATAATCTTTTTCACTTCACATCTTTACTATTTTGAGGCAGCTTTTCAAGTAAGGCAAGTTATTTAAGAAAATGACTGCCGAATAAGTCTTTCCATTATAAATTAGGACACTGGGAATTAAATTCTCTACGATAGAATTCCTGTCCAGGTTTGTGATTTGGGATAATCATGCGTGTAGGATAGAGTTTTTAGCAACACCACGGTTGTTATTAAAATCAACCAAATTTCACAAATATCTCGTCCATTTACATAGTGCCAAATGTAAACAATTTAGTGGAAGGCTGGTGGCACTGGTGGCGTGATTGGCAGTGGCTGTTAACATGGCGGCGATGCAGTCATGGCAGTACTGTTAGCCTCGTCCTGTTACAGATCTTCTTGGCGTCGGAATTGTATTTTATAGGGCCAAAAACCACGCCATGATAATAGTATCACCAAATGCAGCATCCGAGGCCCATAAAAACTGCTCTTAAGCTTCTCTGGCGTCAAAACCCCAAGAAAATGAGCCACAATGATCCGTTACTGCTAGCGAGATGTTAACCACAGCACTGCTCAGCGCGGCCTCCTTGCCCGTCACAACCGAAAAAATGAATATTCAAGATTTCTAGCTGTATGCATTGATGAGGGGTTGAACTGGAAAAAGCACACTGAAGATCTGCTGAAAAGTTTGAGTCCAGCTACTTACGCTATTAGGGTCATTGCAAATTTTCACGATATACATCTCAGTAAATTATCTTACCACGCCTATTTTCATTCTCTGCTTTCGTATGGCATCATATTCTGGGGTAACTCATCATTGAGTAAAAGAGTGTTCATTGCACAAAAGCGTGTAATCAGAATAATTGCTGGAGCTCTTCCAAGATCATCCTGCGGACACTTATTTAAAGACACTGTAGCCTCACAACATATATATTCACTTATGAACTTTGTTGTTAACAATCCGAACGAATTCAAAAGTAATAGCAGTGTACTTGGGTACAACACTAGGAGAAAGGATGATCTTCACTATTCAAGGTTAAATCTAACTTTGGCTTAGAAGGGGGTAAATTATGCTGCCACAAAAGTCTTTGGTCACTTACCTAATAGCATCAAAAGTCTGATAGATAGCCATATAGCATTTAAAAGGAAATTAAAAGAATTTCTTAATGGCAACTCCTTCTACTCATTAGATGAATTTTTGGATATAGTAAGTGGGTAATTTCCCCAACCCCCACCAAAAAAATGTTAAGTGTCATGTAATATTTGTGTAATGTAATATGTTGTATAGACACTTTTTATTAACCTGCATTCGGGAGGACGACGGTTCAATCCCGTCTCCGGCCATCCTGATTTAGGTTTTCCGTGATTTCCCTAAATCGCTTCAGGCAAATGCCAGGATGGTTCCTGTGAAAGGGCACTGCCGATTTCCTTCCCCATCCTTTCCTCACCCGAGCTTGCGCTCCGTCTCTAATGACCTCGTTGTCGACGGGACGTTAAACACTAATCTCCTCCTCCTCCTCCTATTAACCTGCCACGTTCCACATCATTACGAAGTGTCGTATTCATGATCTATGGAACAAGTACTAATCTAATCTAATCCGAAGAGTTGCCACTTGCGCGCCAACGACACCTT
Source organism: Schistocerca nitens (assembly GCF_023898315.1). Lineage (NCBI taxonomy): Eukaryota > Metazoa > Arthropoda > Insecta > Orthoptera > Acrididae > Schistocerca > Schistocerca nitens. The sequence continues at coordinate 173,516,953 of NC_064616.1, read as the reverse complement.
TTCCACTCAGCTAGGCTACTTACGTACCTGCGGGGCTTCCCCATATATTTTAGATTCAACCCTACGTTCCCTAACTATGGACCAAGTCATTTACACTACATTATATAACAATCATTCCAGTAGTTATTCAAATCCACAAATACAGTTTAAATAACATCATTCAAAAGTTCACGTAACTGAAATACGTATACATAGTCAAAGAATTTCCATGACAGATACTACACTCTGCATAAGCAACACTACGAATTTCCATAAAAATATCGATACAGATACAAAAAGGCCGAAATTCGGTGTTCAGTCTCTAGCATGGAAACCATGCATTTTCTGGCGCTGCAGTCCGGAACCGCGGGACTGCTACGGTCGCAGGTTCGAATCCTGCCTCGGACATGGGTGTGTGTGATGTCCTTAGGTTAGTTAGGTTTAAGTAGTTCTAAGTTCTAGGGGACTTATGACCTAAGACAGGGCTTAACAACTGGCCGGTTTTGAGCGCGAGTACTCGCGTCTGCTCAGGCACGTGCTCGCGAGCAGCTGTATGGTCGCGGAGTACAGTGGGAGGGGAGGGAGGGGAAATGCGCGCGCACGTTTGAATGGGGCCGCAGCGTGCCTATTGAATTCGCGCCGACTGTGTAACGTTTAAAGTACTACGATCAGCTCTTAACAGTCACTTCGCTGGTTAAGAATCATGTGAAGTCGCCGTTGTGTAACCCCAACCATGCTTTCGCAGTTCAACCCCCATTGGGAGGAATTTTATCTGTTTACTGAAAAAGATGGTGTTGCAAAATGTTTAGTATGTCATAAAACGGTGAATTCTTTTACGAAATTTAATTTGCAGCGACATTATATGTCGTACCACGCGAAAGACTACGGACGTGGAAAATGTGATTGACCAGATCGTGCACAGCTATCCGAAGAAGATCTGGACGACGAAGAAAAATCAACTGAGGCAGCTCTCAGAGCGGGTTACAAAATTGCTTTGCTTTTAGCAAAATCCCTGCGCCCCTTAACTGATGGCGATTTAATAAAAGAATGTTTGGTAGTTGCAGCGGAACATTTGTGTCCATCTCAAGTTGAACAGTTTCGGATTTTGCCATTATCTAACATGATCATTATGCGTCGCATACAGGACATGGCAGACGACGTCCAGAGCCAGCTTGCAAATATCTGTTAAGATTTTATGGCGTATTCTCTAGCTCTGGACGAAAGTGTTGATATCACTGGAACAGCGCAGCTTGCCATATTTATTAGAGGTGTTAACAGAGACCTTCAGGTGAGGGAGGAGCTCCTCGATGTAGTAGCCATGAAGAACACTACAACCGGAGGTGATATTTTAAGTAGTGTTGAAGAAAATGTTGAAAATATAGGATTGTCGTGGAATTCTTTAGTTTCAGTGTCTACAGATGGTAGAGGCATACACTAAGCTAATAAAATTATGTGGCACTTGTACATTCTCCTTTATTTGTTTCATTTGTCGCAGTAATAATTCGTGAGTGATATCCCTGCAGCTGGCCGCGGATTTACATCGACTGGCGGCAGCTGTTGTGTACCCCACGGGACTCTCCCCACTCTCCGCTCTGGTCCGGTAGTGGGGGTAGCGTGCTCGCGCTGCTCCGTGCTCGCGCCTTGCTGCTCACAGCTTGCTCCGCGAGCACGTATGTTGTGAAGACCTGACCTAAGATGTTGAGTCCCGTAGTGCTCAGAGCCATTTGAACCATTTGAACCTGGGACCCAGCACTCAACAGGATAAAATCACAGCGGCGGTCGAGAGCTACTTCCGCTCCCTACGCAGGGCACAAGTGTACTGAGTGACCTGAGTTCGCTCCCAGATAGCACGGCGTACAGTCGGCAGTGGTGGTAGGGGGGCGGGGGCGAAAAGAGTGTATAGGACGCGGGATGTAGCAAAGATGCTTATCCTACAGGTATCACCTGAAGGTAATGGAAAGGTATGATGTCGAAATATCGTGCTATGAAAACGACTTTAGTTCAGTGTAGAATCTCGCGCTAGCGGCTGTACTAAAAGTGCGCTCTCAGCACGGTCCAGCATGCAAGAGGCATCCAGAATTCACGGACAGTGATTCGAGCACAGCTTCCTGCGCACCCGAGACGCCCACCACTGCAACAACATCCCCCTCCAGAAGCGTCGGCCACGCAGTACCCAGCCGCCCACTATAAATACTACGACATCTGCGTAAACTTAACCACAAAGTGATGGGCATCACGGTCTTAGAAACGTCATGGCATCTTAACTCTGCCACCTGGCTGGAAAATCTAGAGCTTTTCACCAGTACTATACACCGAGAAAATCTATACCCACTTTTCTATACTTATTTGTTTACTTTTTGTATTTATAAGCTGACTAGAAATTAGGAGTCACTGAACTGAGTACCACAATTTTAAATATTTAGTATATTACACTAGCAACATACAGAGGTGATTACTAATAACGAAATTTCACTTTGTATCGGTGTCTCCGATTCACTTCCATGGAGCCGAAGTTGTCGTCCTCTCGCACAATAACTGACTCTTCGACAGTGTTCGCAAAACTATTGTTATTTGTCACCTGCAAATTCCTCTTTCCAAATAAAGTATATACGACACGATTTCGGTTCTCATGATTCCAACTGAGAACGTAAGTAAACATTTACTATTGACTAAATCGATAAAACAAGAACAGAGTTTGTAGTTATATTTAAGAATCACTAATAAAAGTAACTGACAGTTAAAGGTTAGCCAATTACTGCGTTAATTAGCGGTGCATCGTCGTTTTGAGCGCCAAACAGGTCATGCAGTTCCCACAGCTCACACCACCTGTAACAATTCAGGTCGTGGCTGGCTGACGACTGGTTTTAGCATTAGATTCTCTCGCCGTTCTAGTCTAACAAAGTCACCTATAGATAAAATAAAATAACTTGGGACTACAGTGGCGGGTGGGCAGTGATAGTGGACACGCTTTGCTAGGCCTGCATATACGAGGCTAAACTGGCAGCACAGACAGTACGTATCTCTCGAGAAAAAAACTACAATTGACTGGCATACCATACGACTCAGTGAAACATCAATAACAGCGTTATTTTAATCAAAGTATTCCCACGGCAATTAGTATTGTGTCGGCTACTGTGGGGAGTCAGCATCGACACAAGTAAGGAAGGAAATAAGTTGCGATTGCCGGTGGCAGGAATGCAAAATGATCTGTACGTACACTTTCGGATTAATACAAAAATTTATTTATAAAAACGAAAGAAACACAACAAAACTTCTCATTATGAAGTGGCTTCCTGTGCTTCCTGTGTCTCCTAAATGCAATTACATTGTCACGCTATTATGATGTACTAAAAACAGAGCATATAAAGGCAGAATGTTAGAAACAGGTAAGGTGAAATTTTACCGTAACATGTCCGCCGATAATGGAATAAATAATATTTCCAAGCAACGAATTTATTTGCAGGAATCAATATTTGGAAAGACAATCAGGAAATGCTTTAAAGGATTGAGGGTGGGGGGTTAGAAGGGGACTGGGTGTTAAATTCGTTGCATAGTCGACAAACGTGGAAGAGACATACCGGAGATGAGTTTGTTTTGCGTAATTTCCGTGTGCAGCTTTTGTAGTGTTTCCTTTCCCGCAGAGCAAACTGTGATAAGGTTTGTAAGTGAAATTGAAGACACGCGCAGAAAAATGGGCTAACCCTCAAACGTAAAAATTTACAGACATTGGTCTCATCCCTAAGTGGTATTCAGGGGTGAGACTAATGTCAAATTTGGTAGTTCCGGTATCCAGCGACAGATGGCAACCCTTAACTGTAAGTTTTTACATTTGAGGATTAGCCCGTTTTTCCGCTCATATATTCAATTGCAACAGAAATTGTATCAATGCATGCTCTCACTCCATGCATCCATTAATAAAATATTCTCGGGTTTCAAGTTGCGTCAAGCGGGTTAACTGCCCACAAGCTTTCAGCAGAGATCTCCTCTGCCATTGTCAACCGGTTGACTGTCAACCACTTGACAGTGGCGGAGGAGATCTCCATTTTCCTAACAAACATTCACTCTTTCCAACGCCCCCACACCCTTTCCCAAATCGCCCACACTGCCCGTTCAGTCTTGCACCTCACCACCTATGCCACCTACTCCCGCAACCAGGCCCACTTCACTTTCACCCCCCTCACCACCCTCGTCTAAATCTCCCCTAACACTCCCTCAATCACCACCTCGTGGATGTCTTCATCCTAAATGAAATCTTCCTCCAACCCTCTGTCACCATCTCCACAGCCGCTTACACTCTCCACCACACTGAGAAGCCGTAACCCCTAGCGTGTGGTGGGGCTGCTATAGGCCACTTTAAACACCTACCTGTTCAACCTCAACCTCTCTTGAACAATTCCGCCGAGCATCTCACCCTCAGTCTCTTCTTCCCCATCCTTACTGTTACATGTGCCACCATCTACGTCTGCTCTCACACCCCCATCCCATACGATTTCCTGGCCCACATATTTCGCACCTTCTCCACCTATGTGATTGCTGCAGACCTCAGTATCGACAGCTGTGTTGCTGCCAATCTCTAGTGGTGGCACTGGTGTATCACCACTCTCCAGGAAGACCTGGTTCCCCTCCTCCAACACACCTGACCCGAATCCGACAAAACTCCTGACGCGATCCTAGCTTCTCCCAACATCCTTGGGCGCAACACTGCGACAGTCCTTGACGTCATTGGTAGCAACCTCATCCCCGTCCTCCTCACTATCTCTGATGGTCGCCATCCCCGTCTCATTCCTCGACCTGACATCCCACCTAAACTTGTCCACTATAACCCCTGCACCAACTGGGATGCCTATTGGGACTCCGTACACACCCTGGTCGAATGCCACAACCATAACCTACAATTTCCTGATGCCATCTCCCGAACCACTATCTTCCTCCACCAGACCTTGACTGACACTGTAGCCACCCATATCCTTACCAAAGCCATGCGGACACAAAATTCCACGTTCTCCTGCACATATTATAACATATTTATGCACTCAGATGTGATTAGAATAATGTTCTAAGCGATTTTACTCTCAATAAAACGTTAATGCTTCGTTATATTTCCCGAGGCTGTAGTCACAGTGAGTAATGACAATTACACGTATCTACTATAAATCAATTTTACACGATTTACTTTATATCTATTTTACTTATGCAACGTTTATTGGTAATCTACTGAACGTTCAAAATAACGTTAAACAGAACTATAGCCCCATGCAGTTTTTGCAGCACCCTTTTCAGCTCCAGATTTTGAAAACATCCTCTCTACACAGGTCACCGATCAATCTCTAGCACGCTTCCCGCGCCCGGGTTCCCGGGTTCCATTCCCGGCGGGGTCAGGGATTTTCTCTGCCTCGTGAGGACTGGGTGTTGTGTGATGTCCTTAGGTTAGTTAGGTTTAAGTAGTTCTACGTTCTAGGGGACTGATGACCTCAGATGTTAAGTCCCATAGTGCTCAGAGCCATTTGAACCATTTTCGAATCTCTAGCACAGTCCTTCCCCCATGAACCATGGACCTTGCCGTTGGTGGGGAGGCTTGCGTGCCTCAGCGATACAGATGGCCGTACCGCAGGTGCAACCACAACGGAGGGGTATCTGTTGAGAGGCCAGACAAACATGTGGTTCCTGAAGAGGGGCAGCAGCCTTTTCAGTAGTTGCAGGGGCAACAGTCTGGATGATTGACTGATCTGGCCTTGTAACATTAACCAAAACGGCCTTGCTGTGCTGGTACTGCGAACGGCTGAAAGCAAGGGGAAACTACAGCCGTAATTTTTCCCGAGGACATGCAGCTTTACTGTATGATTAAATGATGATGGCGTCCTCTTGGGTAAAATATTCCGGAGGTAAAATAGTCCCCCATTCGGATCTCCGGGCGGGGACTACTCAAGAGGACGTCGTTATCAGGAGAAAGAAAACTGGCATTCTACGGATCGGAGCGTGGAATGTCAGATCCCTTAATCGGGCAGGTAGGTTAGAAAATTTAAAAAGGGAAATGGAGAGGTTAAAGTTAGATATAGTGGGAATTAGTGAAGTTCGGTGGCAGGAGGAACAAGACTTTTGGTCAGGTGATTACAGGGTTATAAATACAAAATCAAATAGGGGTAATGCAGGAGTAGGTTTAATAATGAATAAAAAAATAGGAGTGCGGGTTAGCTACTACAATCAGCATAGTGAACGCATTATTGTGGCCAAGATAGACACAAAGCCCATGCCTACCACAGTAGTACAAGTTTATATGCCAACTAGCTCTGCAGATGATGAAGAAATTGATGAAATGTGTGACGAGATAAAAGAAATTATTCAGGTAGTGAAGGGAGACGAAAATTTAATAGTCATGGGTGACTGGAATTCGTCAGTAGGAAAAGGGAGAGAAGGAAACATAGTAGGTGAATATGGATTGGGGGGAAGAAATGAAAGAGGAAGCCGCCTTGTAGAATTTTGCACAGAGCATAACTTAATCATAGCTAACACTTGGTTCAAGAATCATAAAAGAAGGTTGTATACCTGGAAGAATCCTGGAGATACTAATAGGTATCTGATAGATTATATAATGGTAAGACAGAGATTTAGGAACCAGGTTTTAAATTGTAAGACATTTCCAGGGGCAGATGTGGATTCTGACCACAATCTATTGGTTATGAACTGCAGATTGAAACTGAAGAAACTGCAAAAAGGTGGGAATTTAAGGAGATGGGACCTGGATAAACTGAAAGAACCAGAGGTTGTAGAGAGTTTCAGGGAGAGCATAAGGGAACAATTGACAGGAATGGGGGAAAGAAATACAGTAGAAGAAGAATGGGTAGCTCTGAGGAATGAAGTAGTGAAGGCAGCAGAGGATCAAGTAGGTAAAAAGACGAGGGCTAATAGAAATCCTTGGGTAACAGAAGAAATATTGAATTTAATTGATGAAAGGATAAAATATAAAAATGCAGTAAATGAAGCAGGCCAAAGGGAATACAAACCTCTCAAAAATGAGATCGACAGAAAGTGCAAAATGGCTAAGCAGGGATGGCTAGAGGACAAATGTAAGGATGTAGAGGCTTGTCTCACTAGGGGTAAGATAGATACTGCCTACAGGAAAATTAAAGAGACCTTTGGAGAGAAGAGAACCACTTGTATGAATATCAAGAGCTCAGATGGCAACCCAGTTCTAAGCAAAGAAGGGAAGGCAGAAAGGTGGAAGGAGTATATAGAGGGTTTATACAAGGGCGATGTACTTGAGGACAGTATTATGGAAGTGGAAGAGGATGTAGATGAAGATGAAATGGGAGATAAGATACTGCGTGAAGAGTTTGACAGAGCACTGAAAGACCTGAGTCGAAACAAGGCCCCGGGAGTAGACAACATTCCATTAGAACTACTGATGGCCTTGGGAGAGCCAGTCATGACAAAACTCTACCATCTGGTGAGCAAGATGTATGAGACTGGCGAAATACCCACAGACTTCAAGAAGAATATAATAATCCCAATACCAAAGAAAGCAGGTGTTGACAGATGTGAAAATTACCGTACTATCAGTTTAATAAGTCACAGCTGCAAAATACTAACGCGAATTCTTTACAGACGAATGGAAAAACTGGTAGAAGCGGACCTCGGAGAAGATCAGTTTGGATTCCGTAGAAGTGTTGGAGCACGTGAGGCAATACTAACCTTACGACTTATCTTAGAAGAAAGATTAAGAAAAGGCAAACCTACGTTTCTAGCATTTGTAGACTTAGAGAAAGCTTTTGACAACGTTAACTGGAATACTCTCTTTCAAATTCTGAAGGTAGCAGGGGTAAAATACAGGGAGCGAAAGGCTATTTACAATTTGTACAGAAACCAGATGGCAGTTATAAGAGTCGAGGGGCATGAAAGGGAAGCAGTGGTTGGGAAAGGAGTGAGACAGGGTTGTAGCCTCTCCCCGATGTTATTCAATCTGTATATTGAGCAAGCAGTAAAGGAAACAAAAGAAAAATTCGGAGTAGGTATTAAAATTCATGGAGAAGAAGTAAAAACTTTGAGGTTCGCCGATGACATTGTAATTCTGTCAGAGACAGCAAAGGACTTGGAAGAGCAGTTGAACGGAATGGACAGTGTCTTGAAAGGAGGATATAAGATGAACATCAACAAAAGCAAAACGAGGATAATGGAATGTAGCCAAATTAAATCGGGTGATGCTGAGGGGATTAGATTAGGAAATGAGACACTTAAAGTAGTAAAGGAGTTTTGCTATTTAGGGAGTAAAATAACTGATGATGGTCGAAGTAGAGAGGATATAAAATGTAGACTGGCAATGGCAAGGAAAGCGTTTCTGAAGAAGAGAAATTTGTTAACAGCGAGTATAGATTTAAGTGTCAGGAAGTCGTTTCTGAAAGTATTTGTATGGAGTGTAGTCATGTATGGAAGTGAAACATGGACGATAACCAGTTTGGACAAGAAGAGAATAGAAGCTTTCGAAATGTGGTGTTACAGAAGAATGCTCAAGATAAGGTGGGTAGATCACGCAACTAATGAGGAGGTATTGAATAGGATTGGGGAGAAGAGAAGTTTGTGGCATAACTTGACTAGAAGAAGGGATCGGTTGGTAGGACATGTTTTGAGGCATCAAGGGATCACAAATTTAGCATTGGAGGGCAGCGTGGAGGGTAAAAATCGTAGAGGGAGACCAAGAGATCAATACACTAAGCAGATTCAGAAGGATGTAGGTTGCAGTAGGTACTGGGAGATGAAGAAGCTTGCACAGGATAGAGTAGCATGGAGAGCTGCATCAAACCAGTCTCAGGACTGAAGACCACAACAACAACAGCACAGTGTCTTTGCGACGCAGAGGATGTTTGGAAAAGAGCTTTGCTTTTTTTTTTGGTGGTATGGAGCAAGAAGGTAGTCTACTCCTTCAGTTTCACTTCCTTGATCCTGGATTCAGTTACCCTAGCATTATGATTCCTAAAATAACCGTTTGGAATCCGTGATTTTTAGTCAGGAGGACATTCCTTCTCAAATCTATGGAGCTCCTACTCTGAATACTTAATAATAAGACACGTTTATAAAAGATTCTAAAATTTCCGGTGAAAAAATTTGTAGGTACAAGACAGCGAGTAATTGAATTGTTAACTGTCGGTTAACTATGTGAAATGATTCAAATCGACAATTCCGAATGCACTGACACAGGACATTATTTAAATTTGTTTTGACTTAGAAGAAATATCTCAAAAGAGATTTTTAACAGAAGTCATGGCGAGTCATTTGCACTATGGTAGTGTATTTGATTTTTCTGTATACTCTGACGTTTTTTATCTACACTTCGTATTATCAGTCATTCACAGATATCATTACAAGCTTCGTTTGCAGTGCAGATGTATTACGTTTCGCAATTTTTTTAATGTAAACTCGAATAAAAACTAACATCTGGAGTACAATTATATGACCATTATATCATCATCATCATCATCATCATCATCACGAGGTTTGATCGGCATTTTATATTTAAAGTTTTGTATTATTCAGAAATTCTCTCTTCACTGTATAGCTTACAAAAGTTCAAAATGGAATATTTTGATAATGTATGAAGAATCACGTTGTAGACGTCATTTTTGTTGATGATGTGAGTAATTACAACTGGTCACTGTCAGTATGTAACATAATTAATATCCCAGTATTTTCATAAACTACATGGGAGAAAGTTGGCATTAGCGTCAACCAGGTCTAAGTTACTACTTATATGTTTTACGTCATTTATAATCATATTATCTGATTGTAACAAAACTAATTATAACGTATATGGACTACGTTAATGTGATACTTATGAATGAAAAAAATTTACATAAGAAACTGAAATGTTACAAAACACTTAAATACTCTTGATTACTTGTCGTGAACACTCGCCACATGTAATTTCTTTTGCGGCATTTCCATTCTGGACTCTTTGTAGACAAGACGCATAGGTCATATATGTTGTGAGAGGAAGAAATTATGTGAAGGAGACAATGTTAATAAGTGTTGAATATTGAGGAAACGAATAAAATTTGGTGATAATGTGAGTAGAAAACCTGAGTAGTTTCATTTGACACCATGTTATCAAGTAAAGAATCCAGTGAACCTCGGTCAGTAAGTAATAAATCCCCTGATATCTAAAGCATCACAAACAACGACTGAAGAAGGATGACTCGAAACTTTTCAGGCAGGTAGCAAACTTTCTCACTTATCTAGATACAAACATCCGTTACTGGTTCTAACAGTCCCTCATAATCAAAGTTTATTTTATTTGAAAACATTCACAGGAGGGTTATGTGACAATGTGAACTGGTTTATCATTCAGCAATAAATAAATAAATAGGATGTGCCAGGTAGAAGCTCCAGAAGCAGAAGTTGCAAGAGATGTCTTTGCGCATGATGGTGGGTCTTGTTTTTCGAATGACGTGAATGCGTGTCAAGAAAGATATTACTTCTTCCTACGTTTATATGACGAAACTCTCATGACTATAGATTCAGAGAAATTCCAGTCCGTGGAAAGTCTTATCAACTATCGACCTTTCCATGCACGGTATGGGAGTGGAATAGTAAAAGGAGGCGTAAGGGTGGAGAGGTGAACGATAGTAGTGCACTGTGGTTCCTCGTGCTGATACCTACGCAGCACAAATGTAGACGTAAAAATTTGACACGGAGGGGTACAGTGCGATCGAACATGAGAAATACTTCTGTAATAATCAGGTACCAAGACGTCATGTAGGAAAAGTCTTATGCTTTGTTAAAGATAGTTTTATTACGGTTATGGGAAATGCTGATGTTATTTATTGTTCCTATATCTATGATTTTACTCACTAACTCGTCAGAGGTGTGAGGAAGGAGCTATAACCCAGGAACTGCTTTCATTCTCCTTGCAATTAAATTCAGGGAGATCTCTCGGGAGCGGATAAGTGGAACTCTCGTTCTGCCTTGCTGACGATTAACTTGCATGATTTCCTTAATACACTCCTGGAAACTGAAATAAGAACACCGTGAATTCATTGTCCCAGGAAGGGGAAACTTTATTGACACATTCCTGGGGTCAGATACATCACATGATCACACTGACAGAACCACAGGCACATAGACACAGGCAACAGAGCATGCACAATGTCGGCACTAGTACAGTGTATATCCACCTTTCGCAGCAATGCAGGCTGCTATTCTCCCATGGAGACGATCGTAGAGATGCTGGATGTAGTCCTGTGGAACGGCTTGCCATGCCATTTCCACCTGGCGCCTCAGTTGGACCAGCGTTCGTGCCGGACGTGCAGACCGCGTGAGACGACGCTTCATCCAGTCCCAAACATGCTCAATGGGGGACAGATCCGGAGATCCTGCTGGCCAGGGTAGTTGAGTTACACCTTCTAGAGCACGTTGGGTGGCACGGGATACATGCGGACGTGCATTGTCCTGTTGGAACAGCAAGTTCCCTTGCCGGTCTAGGAATGGTAGAACGATGGGTTCGATGACGGTTTGGATGTACCGTGCACTATTCAGTGTCCCCTCGACGATCACCAGTGGTGTACGGCCAGTGTAGGAGATCGCTCCCCACACCATGATGCCGGGTGTTGGCCCTGTGTGCCTCGGTCGTATGCAGTCCTGATTGTGGCGCTCACCTGCACGGCGCCAAACACGCATACGACCATCATTGGCACCAAGGCAGAAGCGACTCTCATCGCTGAAGACGACACGTCTCCATTCGTCCCTCCATTCACGCCTGTCGCGACACCACTGGAGGCGGGCTGCACGATGTTGGGGCGTGAGCGGAAGACGGCCTATCGCTTCTAAATGTACACTCCTGGAAATGGAAAAAAGAACACATTGACACCGGTGTGTCAGACCCACCATACTTGCTCCGGACACTGCGAGAGGGCTGTACAAGCAATGATCACACACACGGCACAGTGGACACACCAGGAACCGCGGTGTTGGCCGTCGAATGGCGCTAGCTGCGCAGCATTTGTGCACCGCCGCCGTCAGTGTCAGCCAGTTTGCCGTGGCATACGGAGCTCCATCGCAGTCTTTAACACTGGTAGCATGCCGCGACAGCGTGGACGTGAACCGTATGTGCAGCTGACGGACTTTGAGCGAGGGCGTATAGTGGGCACGCGGGAGGCCGGGTGGACGTACCGCCGAATTGCTCAACACGTGGGGCGTGAGGTCTCCACAGTACATCGATGTTGTCGCCAGTGGTCGGCGGAAGGTGCACGTGCCCGTCGACCTGGGACCGGACCGCAGCGACGCACGGATGCACGCCAAGACCGTAGGATCCTACGCAGTGCCGTAGGGGACCGCACCGCCACTTCCCAGCAAATTAGGGACACTGTTGCTCCTGGGGTATCGGCGAGGACCATTCGCAACCGTCTCCATGAAGCTGGGCTACGGTCCCGCACACCGGTAGACCGTCTTCCGCTCACGCCCCAACATCGTGCAGCCCGCCTCCAGTGGTGTCGCGACAGGCGTGAATGGAGGGACGAATGGAGACGTGTCGTCTTCAGCGATGAGAGTCGCTTCTGCCTTGGTGCCAATGATGGTCGTATGCGTGTTTGGCGCCGTGCAGGTGAGCGCCACAATCAGGACTGCATACGACCGAAGCACACAGGGCCAACACCCGGCATCATGGTGTGGGGAGCGATCTCCTACACTGGCCGTACACCACTGGTGATCGTCGAGGGGACACTGAATAGTGCACGGTACATCCAAACCGTCATCGAACCCATCGTTCTACCATTCCTAGACCGGCAAGGGAACTTGCTGTTCCAACAGGACAATGCACGTCCGCATGTATCCCGTGCCACCCAACGTGCTCTAGAAGGTGTAAGTCAACTACCCTGGCCAGCAAGATCTCCGGATCTGTCCCCCATTGAGCATGTTTGGGACTGGATGAAGCGTCGTCTCACGCGGTCTGCACGTCCAGCACGAACGCTGGTCCAACTGAGGCGCCAGGTGGAAATGGCATGGCAAGCCGTTCCACAGGACTACATCCAGCATCTCTACGATCGTCTCCATGGGAGAATAGCAGCCTGCATTGCTGCGAAAGGTGGATATACACTGTACTAGTGCCGACATTATGCATGCTCTGTTGCCTGTGTCTATGTGCCTGTGGTTCTGTCAGTGTGATCATGTGATGTATCTGACCCCAGGAATGTGTCAATAAAGTTTCCCCTTCCTGGGACAATGAATTCACGGTGTTCTTATTTCAATTTCCAGGAGTGTAGATACAAGTTTTCCTAGAATTCATTCGTAATTCTTTTACTTACGTCAGTCTTAAGTATTCTAATTTTCCGGAGATTGTCCAATGGAAAGATAACTCGTGTTCGCGTTAACGAAAGCCCTAGGTATCGGGAAGAAAAACATCACCGCGTTATGCTGTCTGTTATTCTGAAGAGCTACTGAACCTGAAATATCAAATTAATTGCGGCAGCATTCTATATATGTATCCAAACAGGATGGCATACACTAGTTAGTTCTATTGTACGACAATATGTATTAAGTAACGAAACGTTAAACATTCCGTCAATACTTACACGTGGTGCAAAACGAAGTATGTGTCTTGCTTTGTTTATAGCAATACGACTTGCGTCTGCTATTTAGGAAATAACTAAGGGTCGACAAAATTCTGTGTAGTCCACAGTGACTGGAAGATTATTTTCTGGTTTCAGCCAAGTGCCTGTGGATCGGTGGGGGAGCCATTACGTTGCAAAGACACTCCCGGTAGGAGGACGTCGCGTGATTAATGGGGAGGAAAGCCAATTAGAGGCTACTGTTCATTGAGAAATATCGCGTTACAACAAAGCAAAGGTAAATTGAATCCAGAAGCAACATCCTCTCGTAAATTATGGTGCGAAATAGATTGTTCAGACTGGCAGTACGGAGGAATTTCTACAAACGGAAATGAGACCATCCGCTACGTAAGCTGCTAGTAAACTGTGGCCGACATTCTGTAACATACAAAACAATGACAATCTTGGAGATCAGCAGACGTACGGCGGACTAGTTTGCGACGTAGAACAAGCGTTCGTGACTGATAACACTCTCGGATTTGCATGTTAGTTACAATAAGTGTGACTATTTCATATAGATAATTTTAATGACTATGTACTTTATATAGCATTGCGTTGCTGATGTTAACGATGGCGAGGTAAGGGAACTGTCGCTCTCAACGCCCACCAGACGGACAGACCACACTCTAGTCAACAGTATCACTCGTCCTCATTCTACGAGACCGCAGTGGTTTGGAATATAATTCAAGACTTTGGAGAAGAATGTGGTGTTCAGGAACTGTACAACATTGTCCCCCCTCCCACTTTCACCCAAATCCTAGCGATGCAAACTGTTTCACGAAAAGAATTTGATTTGTGTTCCTCTATAAAATAGTCATTTGGTTCCGAAAAACCTTAGTATATCTGCTTATATCTAGGTTGGCCCCTGTATGCAACGGCCTATACGCAACGAGGGGAAGTTGATTAAAAATACACTACTGGCCATTAAAAATCCTACACCAAGAAGAAATACAGATGATAAACGGGTGTTCATTGGACAAACATATTATATTAGAAATGACATGTCATTACATTTTCACGCGATTTGGGTGCATAGATGTCCGCAGCTCGTGGCCGTGCGGTAGCGTTCTCGCTTCTTACGCCCGGGTTCCCGGGTTCGATTCCCGGCGGGGTCAGGGATTTTCTCTGCCTCGTGATGACTGGGTGTTGTGTGATGTCCTTAGGTTAATTAGGTTTAAGTAGTTCTACGTTCTAGGGGACTGATGACCATAGATGTTAAGTCCCATAGTGCTCAGAGCCATTTGCATTTTTTTTGGGTGCATAGATCCTCAGAAATCAGTACCCAGAACAACCACCTCTGGCCGTAATAACGGCCTTCATACGCCTGGCCATTGAGTCAAACAGAGTTTGGATGGTGTGTACAGGTACAGCTTCCCATGCAGTTGGAACACGATACCACGGTTCATCAAGAGTAGTGAATGGCGTATTGTGACGAGCCAGTTTGCTCGGACACCATTGACCAGACGTTTTCAGTTGGTGAGAGATCTGGAGAATGTGCTGGCCAGGGCAGCAGTCGAACATTTTCTGTTTCCAGAAAGGTCCGTACAGGACCTGCAACATGCGGTCGTGCATTATCCTGCGGAAATGTAGGGTTTCGCAGGGATCGAATGAAGGGTAGAGCCACGGGTCGTAACACATCTGAAATGTAACGTCCACTGTTCAAAGTGCCGTCAGTGCGAACAAGAGGTGACCGAGACGTGTAACCAATGGCACCCCATACCATCACGTCGGGTGATACGCCAGTATGGCGATGACGAATACACGCTTCCAATGTGCGTTCGCCGCGATGTCGCCAAACACGGATGCGACCATCACGATGCTGTAAACAGAACCCGGATTGATCCGTTTTGCCATTCCTGCAACCAGGTTCGTCGTTGAGTACACCATCGCAGGTGCTCCTGTCTGTGATGCAGCGTCAATGGTAACTGCAGCCATGGTCTCCGAGCTGATAGTCCATGCTGCTGCAAACGTCGTCGAACTGTTCGTGCAGATGGTTGTTGTCTTGCAGACGTCCCCATCTGTTGACTCAGGGATCGAGACGTGGCTGCACGATCCGTTACAGCCATGCGGATAAGATTCCTGACATCTCGACTGCTCTGAAAAGGTAATCATTTGCATATCACAGCATCTTCTTCCTGTCGGTTAAATTTCGCTTCTGTAGCACGTCATCTTCGTGGTGTAGCAATTTTAATGGCCAGTAGTGTAAAATAATGATAGCAAAATTCGGTTTTCACCTGGTCGCTAAGAGTTTGACGACTTCAATAAAACCAGTGATTATACATGAGGACGTGCTGAAAAGTGATGTCTACGAACTTTTTATATGAAAACTCTTAAAGCTTTTTCAACAAAACAAATTTTGTTAACATTATACATGTTTGTTCTTCATGTCTACTTATTTGCAGCCCTCTACCACAAGAGAGCTTCGAATTTTAGCGTGTAACGTGGTGGTGTCTAACTTAACTGTGTCGGTGAATGAGAAATTCGAAGAGCTCGTCCACACACGGAGCACTCTCTCCTTTAGCATGACATTTCCAGACTACAGACGAAAGCAATGACATCTGCAACAATCCCACGCCTTGGGTTCACTGTCATCGATTATCTTCCACACAGAGCCGACTTGGCCCCATCCAATTTTTATCTGCTTCCAATACTTAAATAACACCTTCGAGGACTTCACTTTGATAGGTGACGAAGCGGTGCAGACAGAGGTGAGGTTGTGACTCCGTCAACAGAAAACTTTTTCAGTGACGGTGTCAACAAACTGGTCTTACCTTGAGAGAATTGTGTTCGTCGCCAGGGTGACCATGTTTAGCAATAAATATGTAGACATTAAGAATAAAGATATAGAATGTTAGTAACGTCTGTCTTAATTAAAAAGCTTTGAGAGTTCTCACACGAAAAATTCGAAGGCATTACTTTTCAGCGCGCCCTCATACATTAAAGTTTATTACATTTATACTACCAGCACCTTTATAAAAATATCACAACGGCGCTGCGAATGTCAGAACATCTGATATGTTACTGGTTTTATCACGTGATTCATATTAATTCTGTTCACAAAAATCTAACAATTGTCACTGAAACATAAATGTGTCTTGTGTTTTGTGGACGAAACGGATTCCAGCCCCACTCTGTTGACTTTTGCTATACTTTTTAATATCTAACTGATCTCTATCGCAAGCTACTGTTTCTCTTCTCTAAACGCTAGTTTTAATTATTATTGTGTTAGTCTAATTATCTTTGTCCTCCGATTTGTTGAGACTATAGTTAGAGGGCAGCTGTTGCTTTCCACCCACTAGGAAAACCTTTAGATATCCTTGCTGCTCATGAAAACCGACTTTCGCCGATGTTCTGACCTAAACGGTACACATTTCCGAGAGTACGCTACGTCTTTGACCTACAAGTAGCGCCTCTGGCTGCTCGCGGCACCCGTTCTACGCATCATAAGAAAACCAATCCGCAGAATCCTAACCTCTCTGACATATCTTAGGAACTACGTGGGAGGACTGTATAGTTACAAGTTGCAGTAAGATTCCAGCAACACAATCATGTTTTAACGGTGACAGCTGCATAAGAGAAAGGCACAAAAACGTCCATCGCAGGAAAGATTTTTAAGTCTTATTTGTTTCCATTTATTGTTTACAGAATGACACCTAAGTTAAAATATTCAATTCAAAATGGTTCAAATGGCTCTGAGCACTATCGGACTCAACTGCTGAGGTCATTAGTCCCCTAGAACTTAGAACTAGTTAAGCCTAACTAACCTAAGGACAACACAAACATCCATGCCCGAGGCAGGATTCGAACCTGCGACCGTAGCGGTCTTGCGGTTCCAGACTGCAGCGCCTTTAACCGCACGGCCACTTCGGCCGGCTATTCAATTCAGTACGCCTTGGTCATGTAGTACAATGCTTTTATTTCCAGCTTCCAGTAACACGTGAAAAATTTAAAGTTGGGAGGCTGATAAATTGGTAAGAATACAGCGGCTATAATTTTCGTCTTCCATAAATCATGGATCATGCCTTTGGTGAGGCAGCTTGCTTGCCCCAGCGATACAAGTACCCGCACCGCAGGTACAACAACAATGGCGGGGTATTTGTTGGGAGACCACACGAATGTGTGGTTCCTGAAGAGGGGCACTAGCCTTTTCAGTACTTGCGGGGGTAACAGTCTGGATCACTGGCTGATCTGGCCTTGTAACATCAAACAAAAAGGGCCTTGCTGAGATGGTACTATGAACGGCTGAAAGCAAGGGGAAACGGCTAACGTCAAATGGGGTTAAGGGGCTCCGGAACGCCCTATATTTGCAATGTTAAAATAATGCTTATAAGTTACATCTTTCCTCACAAAGTATTTGAGGTAGGAAGTTGAACTTTTTACAGATTATTTATTGGAATATGCGCTACAACTTAACACAGGGATTTTACAAAATTTTAGTTCAGTTATTAAAGATGATTTTTTTCAATTGTAATGAAAAGTCACAACATTTTTTTGCAATTTTTTATTTATATATTCAAAAATATACAGTTTTTTGGAAAAAGGCTGTGTTAAATTATGCAGAAGGTACTGTGTAACATTTACTGAAAGTTTGAAACAAATATGTTTGGAAGATCCTTAGAAAACATGTAATTAGTATGAGAAAATAAAAGTTTTGGGAATCGAGCGACAAAGATTGGATTAACTTTTTAGTGCATTCCAGGTCCATAGGATGGATTATCTTCATCCTCTGCAAACTCCTCCTCCAGCTTCCTCTTGTTCCTCCTCCTGTTTACTCTTGTTTGTATTTCTAGACTCTTTACAGCCCTGTCTGCAGCCTGAAGGCGTTCCTTGTCTAAAGCAAGCACCCTTACCAACTGAACGCAAGGAATAAACAAATCTAATGTTGTGTTCGTAGATTTTGCTACCATTTTCTTCAGTTGCAGTTACTGCAACACTGTTACAAAAGGTGGTCATGTATGAACACTTATCACATTTCAGTTGTATTTCACTAGCAAGTCCTACGTGCTTTATTATGGAGAGTTCCAGACCAACTTCACTACAATGAATACATCTTACACAGTTTGAAAAAATTCCTTTGAGAACCGACATATCAAATATTTCATTCACATCCGATTCGCCCATAAAACATTCATAGTTTTCACTCATTGAACCAAGCTTCTTCTGTGAAGTATTTCCTTTCCCACTTTGACTGCTATGGGCAGGTGTACTTGAGAGGTTAGGTTCACTCACTTGGTTATCGTCTTTATTGTTTACAGTAATAACACATACCTTTGGCTTTCCAACATTTCTCCTTTTCTTAAAAGCCTTCAGAGGATTTCTAATAACTTTACTTTTACTCATTATTATACTTCAACAAAACAGAGACTCAAGAAACAGAATTAATTACGAATATTTTCGAGATAACGACAGAGTAAATAAACATGAAACAATCGACAATCACACCAGCGCTATATATTGAACCATCACAGGTTAGCCACAACACATACTTTATCTCACATCACTAAAATGTACCTGATGAACACGGACGTTAATAATAACACCATTTGACAGCAGTTTAACAGCGCCACAGTGGGTCACGCCCATGTAGAACACATTTCAAAAAAAATTTAAAAATAGTTGTAGTCTTCGGAATTGAATAAATTATATATCTATTAAAAGGTAATAGTCTGCAGATTCAGAAAACGCAAAAAAGTAAAAATTGAACTTTTCATGATTTTGAGCCTTTCCGGAGCCCCTTAATGCAGGAGTAAGCTTAATAATGAATAAGAAAGTAGGAATGCTGGTAAGCTGCTGTGAATAGCATAGTTAACACATTGTTGTATGATGTTTGGTTTGTGGGGCGCTCAACTACGCGGTCATCAGCGCCCGTACAAAGTCCCAATTTTTACACAGTCCAATTTTTATATACTGTCACGAATGATGATGATGATGATGAAGAAATTATGAGGACAACACAAATACCCAGTCCCTGGACAGAGAAATTCCCTAACCCGGCCGGGAATCGAACCCGGGATCCCAAGATCCAGAGGCAGCAATATTAGCCACTATACGAGTACCACGAGCTGCGCACCACATTATAATAGCCAAGATAGACACAAAGTGAACACACGCCACAACAGCACAAGTTTATATGACAAGAAGCTCGGCAACTGATGAAGAGATTGAAGAAATATATAGTGAGATAAAAGAAATTATTTTGCTGGATGAGGGATACGAAAATTTATTTTCGGCGGGGGACTGGAATTCGATAGCAGGAAAAAGAAGAGAAGGAAAAATTGCTGGTGAACATGGACTGGGGCAAGGGAATGAAACAGGAAGCGGCCTTTTAGATTTCTGAACACAGCACAATTTAATAATCGTTAGCACTTGGTTTAAGCCTCATGAAAGAAGGTCGTATGCGTGAAAGAGACCAGGAGACACCACAATGTTTCGGATTAATTATATAATGGTAAGACAGCTATTTAAGAACCAGATTTTAAATTCTAAGACATTTCCAGGGGCAGATGTGGACTCTGACCACAAGTTATGAACTGTAGGTTGAAACTAAGCAAATTGCAAGAAGGTAAAATACTAAAAAGATGCATGTTGGTAGATTGGATGAATCAAAAATTCAGAGGGAGCATTAGGCAACGGTTGACTCGAAAAAGGGGAAAGGAATACAGTAGTTGACGAATGGGCAGCTTTTACAGACGAAACAGTGAAGGCAGCAGAATGTCAAATAGGAAAAAAGAAAAGGCTTAGTAGAAATTATTCGATAACACAGGAGATATTGAATTTAACTGGTGGAAAAGAAACTATAAAAATGCAGCAAATGAAACAGTCGAAAGGGGATACAAACGTTTAAAAAATAAGATTGACAGTAAGTTCAAAATGGCTAAACAGCAATGACAAGAGGACAGATGTAAGGATTTAGGAGCATATTTCACTAGGGGAAAGACAGACACCGCCTACAGGGAAATGAGAGGCCTTTGCAGAAAAGAGAACCAGCTGTATGAATATTAAGAGCTCAGGTGGAAAACCAGTCCTAAGCAAAGAAGGGAAAGCTGATTAGGAAGATGAACTTGACGGCAATATTACAGAAATGGAAGAGGGAATAGATGATAATGAGGTGGGAGATACGACATTGCAAGAAGAATTCGATAGAGCACTGGAGCATCTAAGTCGAAACAACGCCTCAGGAGTATGCGACATTCCGTCAGAACTACTGACAACCTGGTGTGCAAGATGTATGAGGCAATCGAAATACCCTCAGACTTCACGAAGAATGTAAGAATTCCAATTACAATGAAAGCAAGTGCTGAAAGGTGTGAATATTACCCAACTATCAATTTAATAAGTCATCGTTGCTAATACTAACAACAATTCTGTACAGAAGAGTGGAAAACTGGTAGAAGTCGACCTCGGGGAAGATCAGTATGGATTCCGGAGAAATGTAGGAATATTATAGCATTTGTAGATTCAGAGAAAGCTCTTGGCAATGTTAACTGGAATACACTCTTTTAAATTCTGAAGCTGACAGAGGTAAAATAAAGGGATTTAAAAGCTATTTACAACTTGCACAGAAACCAAATGGTGTTTATTAAGAGTCAAAGGCCTTGGAAAAGAAGCAGTAATTGAGAAGAGAATGAGGCAGTGTTTTAGCCTCTCGCCCGTATTATGCAATCTGTACATTGAGCAAGCAGGAATGTAAACCAAAGAAACATCTGGAGTAAGAATTAGAGTTCAGGGGGAAAAATAGAAACCTTCAGGTTTGCCGTTGGTAACGTAGTTCCTTCAGAGACAGCAAAGAACTTGGAAGAGCAGTTGAACGGAATGGACAGTCTTGAAAAGAGGACATAAGATGAACATCAACAAAAGCAAAAGAGGGATAATGGGGAGAGGGATAATGGGGAGTAGATCAGGAAACGAGACACTTAAAGCAGTAGATGAGTTTTACTATTTGGGTAGAAAAATAACTAATGATGGCCGAAAGAGAGAGGATATGAAATGTAAGTTGGCAATGGCAAGGAAAATGTTTCTGAAGAAAAGAAATTTGTTAACATCGAATATTCTGAAAATATTTGTTTGGAGTGTAGCCATGTATGGAAGTGGAACATGGGCAATGAACAGCTTGCACAAGAAGAGACTGGAAGCTTTTGAAATCGATAGAAGAATGCTGAGCGTTAAGTGGGTAGACCACGTAACTAATGAGAAGGTGCTGAATAGAACTGGGAAGAAAATAAATCTGTGGCTTAATCTGACTAGAAGAAGAGATCGGTTGATAGGACAGATTCTGAGACATCAAGTGACCACCAGATTAGTACTGGAGGGCAGGAAAAATGAAATTTAGCATGTAGCTGACATCAATGTCATTAAGAACCACTGCCGCAGATTCTGAACTGACGGTGAAAACACTAGACGGAGAACTTGTACAGATGATCATCTTTGTAGTTTGGTTCATGGATACCACGTAAACTCTTAAAGTGGGAGGCCATACGGGAATTAAGGCTTTGTCTTGCATGTCACCAATACAAACTGTGACATGTAGAAACGAACTATCAACGCACACAGGTAGCATCGAAACGAAATTTTGGATGAGGTTGTACGATTCGATAACGACGTGGGCGCAAGATGGTGATATTCCCGTGCTGCAGTCACGCTGCATTGAATAGCATATGCTCATCGGTATCTATGACCAACTTATAGCCACTGCTACATATACTAAAATCTTGTGCAAGCACGACCTGTATGAGCCTAAATGACATGTCTCACAAACCCATTCCTTTATATCCGATTACTTTGCCCTTATAAAATGCTCTCTAATGCCGATATTGTACTACCCTTCAACATTGAATACGCTTTGGGGTTAATGTCTCATATAGTTTCAGAGTTCAGCACTGCCGTTCTCGGTCACGTAAATAGCACTGGGCGTATGTGTGGGACATTAAGTGCAATTTTAAGTACTCTTTGCTGGCAGTACACAGCCGCCGAGTTTTGATTCATTCGTGCCACCTTTATGAGATGTAGTATTTTATACATTGCGAAAGTCAGTGTATTAAAATCGTCATTGTGTCCTGTAACGTCTTCTCGAAGTTCCCGGATTTGTTCACATTCTACGTGCTTGCATGATAGTATAAACGATTCCACTATTATGAGAGTTGCATTGTCTACCATACTTAACCAAGTACTTCTCAGATATTAGGGATTCTCCAGGACTCACCCGGTCTTCAAGGCAACGTTACTAGAAGATTCCATCAGTTCAAAAAGTTTCGTGAAAGGATTAATCAAAAGTAGAGAAGCCTTAGAATGGTCGTTTCAATGCTTCAAGTGTCTACATAGTCTACACTCACTTGAGTAAAACGCACAGAACGTTCATACAACTTCTTTGGGATGCTGTTCATTTCGTGCGTCACATTGGCTTCAATGCCGATTACGTCGTCAGAGCGTTGACCCTTCGCGTAAATTTGAGCGTTTTGTCATTTGCTAGTAATTTCGTGCTGATAACAACAAGTCACATCACCCGTGATGACATTTCCCAAAAAAGAATTCGCCGGGGTTCGCACGGCAATCAGAACGTGACAGGTGTCCACGAGTCGTCGTTTTCAATCGGGAGTCAACGTGTGCGTGACAGCTTCGCACACTCTTCTCTCTTGTTCAAAACATTTTAAAGAATGTCTCGCATATTTGATTTAAAAATGTGACTCCACTGTGAGTTTTGACACAGTATGGTCTCATGTCCTCTACTTTAAAGTGATTCGTCGAATGCACATCTGTTTTTTAAAAATTAGTCTAACATTTTGGATGGACGGAGAAGCTTATGAAAGGTGTTAGTAAAAACAATGTTGGGGGAATTTGTTGGACTGTTTATGTGGAGCGTGCCTCAGTTTTTTTGTCATTCCACAGATAAACTTCGCTGACAAGAAATTTTGTTAGCCATTCATCTACACTCCTGGAAACTGAAATAAGAACACCGTGAATTCATTGTCCCAGGAAGGGGAAACTTTATTGACACATTCCTGGGGTCAGATACATCACATGATCACACTGACAGAACCACAGGCACATAGACACAGGCAACAGAGCATGCACAATGTCGCCACTAGTACAGTGTATATCCATCTTTCGCAGCAATGCAGGCTGCTATTCTCCCATGGAGACGATCGTAGAGATGCTGGATGTAGTCCTGTGGAACGGCTTGCCATGCCATTTCCACCTGGCGCCTCAGTTGGACCAGCGTTCGTGCTGGACGTGCAGACCGCGTGAGACGACGCTTCATCCAGTCCCAAACATGCTCAATGGGGGACAGATCCGGAGATCTTGCTGGCCAGGGTAGTTGACTTACACCTTCTAGAGCACGTTGGGTGGCACGGGATCCATGCGGACGTGCATTGTCCTGTTGGAACAGCAAGTTCCCTTGCCGGTCTAGGAATGGTAGAACGATGGGTTCGATGACGGTTTCGATGTACCGTGCACTATTCAGTGTCCCCTCGACGATCACCAGTGGTGTACGGCCAGTGTAGGAAATCGCTCCCCACACCATGATGCCGGGTGTTGGCCCTGTGTGCCTCGGTCGTACGCAGTCCTGATTGTGGCGCTCACCTGCACGGCGCCAAACACGCATACGACCATCATTGGCACCAAGGCAGAAGCGACTCTCATCGCTGAAGACGACACGTCTCCATTCGTCCCTCCATTCACGCCTGTCGCGACACCACTGGAGGCGGGCTGCACGATGTTGGGGCGTGAGCGGAAGACGGCCTAACGGTGTGCGGGACCGTAGCCCAGCTTCATGGAGACGGTTGCGAATGGTCCTCGCCGATACCCCAGGAGCAACAGTGTCCCTAATATGCTGGGAAGTGGCGGTGCGGTCCCCTACGGCACTGCGTAGGATCCTACCGTCTTGGCGTGCATCCGTGCGTCGCTGCGGTCCGGTCCCAGGTCGACGGGCACGTGCACCTTCCGCCGACCACTGGCGACAACATCGATGTACTGTGGAGACCTCACGCCCCACGTGTTGAGCAATTCGGCGGTACGTCCACCCGGCGTCCCGCATGCCCACTATACGCCCTCGCTCAAAGTCCGTCAACTGCACATACGGTTCACGTCCACGCTGTCGCGGCATACTACCAGTGTTAAAGACTGCGATGGAGCTCCGTATGCCACGGCAAACTGGCTGACACTGACGGCGGCGGTGCACAAATGCTGCGCAGCTAGCGCCATTCGACGGCCAACACCGCGGTTCCTGGTGTGTCCGCTGTGCCGTGCGTGTGATCATTGCTTGTACAGCCCTCTCGCAGTGTCCGGAGCAAGTATGGTGGGTCTGACACACCGGTGTCAATGTGTTCTTTTTTCCATTTCCAGGAGTGTAGGTGTTAATACTTTCCATAGTTGAACAGCATGACAGCAGTTGAGTGCCGCTCAGATACACAAAATAAGGGTTCACAGTTTTAAAGCGCTTTTTAAACTTGTTCTTACGAGTAACATATCGAGGTAATATCGGTACTCATGTTTCCCGCCACTTCAAATGGTTCAAATGGCTCTGAGCACTATGCGACTTAACTTCTGAGGTCATTAGTCGCCTAGAACTTAGAACTAATTAAACCTAACTAACCTAAGGACATCACACACATCCATGGCCGAGGCAGGATTCGAACCTGCGACCGTAGCGGTCGCTCGGCTCCAGACTGTAGCGCCTAGAACCGCACGGCCACTCCGGCCGGCCCCGCCACTTCAGTGGTAATCTTGGCAGTTGCATAAATACAGTTACCATGTTATAAGGAAATGGGCTATCACTAACCTGGAGTACAACAATAAATATAGCGCCTAGAACCGCACGGCCACTCCGGCCGGCCCCGCCACTTCAGTGGTAATCTTGGCAGTTGCATAAATACAGTTACCATGTTATAAGGAAATGGGCTATCACTAACCTGGAGTACAACAATAAATATATCCGTCTACAGCATTGCTGGTGAATTAAATAAAAATTTAGTTTCTACAGGGAATCATATAAATATGTTGGCAAATGCCTTTCCGAGACTGAAGTCTGAAATACTCTTCTGTGATACAGACAAGGGAGATGTTGAGTCAATAATTAGATCACTGAAGACTAAGGACTCTCATGGATATGATGGAGTGCCTAGTAAAATATTAAAGTACTGTGTTCCACGCGTTAGCTCTGTATTTAGCCATATTTGTAATTTTTCCATGAGGAATGGCCAGTTTCCTAAACGATTAAAGTACCCAGTAGTAAAGCCGCTTTATAAAAAGGGAGAAAGGGATAATGTACACAATTTTAGACCTATTTCTAAGCCATCGGTGTTTGCTGAAGTTGTTGAAAAGGCTGTGTATGTAAGGATAATTGATCATTTTATATCACACGATTTGCTATCAAAAGTAGAGTTCGGCTTTAGAAGTCGTTTAACAACTGAAAATGCTGGAAATGCTATATTCTCTTTTCTCTGTGAGGTACTGGATGGGTTAAACAAAAGGTTTCGAATGCTAGGCATATTTTTTGATTTAACCAAGGCGTCTCATTGTGTTGATGACAAAATATTGCTTCAGAAGTTGGAACATTACGGATTACGGGGAGTAGCTCACAATTGGACGCTGGACCTGATGGGATACCAGTTCGATTTTACACAGAGTACGCGAAGGAACTTGCCCCCTTTCTTGCAGCGGTGTACCGTAGGTCTTTAGAAGAGCGTAGCGTTCCAAAAATTGGAAAAGGGCATAGGTCATCCCCGTCCTCAAGAAGGGACGTCGAGCAGATGTGCAGAACTATAGACTTACATCTCTAACGTCGATCAATTGTAGAATTTTGGAACACGTATTATGTTCGAGTATAATGACTTTTCTGGAGAGTAGGAATCTACTCTGTAGGAATCAGCATGGATTTCGAAAATGGCGATCGTGTGAAACCTAGCTCGCGCTATTACTCCACGAGACTCAGAGGGCCATAGAGAGCCACAAATGAGACTCCTCACAAATCATTGGTACTGCGTAAATTTCATTTTGTGGGCGAGAACATGGAAGGTATAGAACGAAAAGTAGCCCGAATTGACTGACCTAATTGACTTGGCAGAGAGTGTAACGGAAATGTTGAAAACTCGAAATTAGCAGAAACTTAGAGAAATTTACGGGAATAGCTTTTCACAGCAGAATTTTCGAATGTTTCTCAGCCTCCCAGATACCTCTCTCAGAGAGAAATGGTTCAAATGGCTCTAAGCACTATCGGACTTAACATCTGAGGTCATCAGTCTCTAGACTTAGAACTACTTAAACCTGACTAACCTAAGTACATCACACACGTCCATGTCCGACGCAGGATTCGAACCTGCGACCGCAGCAGCAGCGCGGTTCCGGACTGAAGCGCCTAGAACCGCTCGGCCACAATGGCCTGCTCTCTCGTAGAGACTGAGCATAGTATTAGACTAACAGTAGCTGACACGGAGACATACATTCACACATCGTGGTGATCGTCGCTTTCTGTAGATCATAACATACAGGTCCGATTTCCGACCAGGTCGGAGATTTCCTTGGCTCGGGGACTCGATGTTTCTAATGTCCCCATCGTTTCATCTCACCTACATGGACGCGCAAGTTGCTGAAACGGAGTTAAACAGAAAGACTTGCACCAAGCGGCAGGACAACCCCAGACGGGAGTCTTCCAGCCACTACTGCCACGCGAAAACGCATGAGCAAACCTCTACAAAAGCTGCATATGAATATTGGGCGGGAAGAAACAGGACTATATGATACCGTATGAAGTGAAACGTGCCAAGTGGGCGTTAGTGATTAGAATAATGTGGATGTAAAAACACCGGACAAGCGCAAGTAGGACTCGTGCCCCGAGGCTTCCCTAGAAACATAATTACACATATACAGGATGTTTCCGTGAAAGCGCGCAAAAATTTCACGGGACATAGAGGATGCTCCACTCAACAATATGAGGTAGAATAACTGGGGTCGGAGAAGTCAGCTTAAGGAGATAATAGGAATAAAATCACTGTGTACCTTTTTTTTATTTGCAATAGTTACAACTGCAAATACCATCACTTACACAATGAGCGTACCTTTTGTACTGCATATTACAAAACATGCTGAAACTGACGGCCCTCAACCTGAATGGAAGTATGACAACGGCGATAAGATTCTGACGCACCCTGACAAATACCGCTGGTGTGGTCGTCATGTTGGCACATCCCTCGTTCCGTCTTTCCAGTGAACCAGCCTCGCACATTCGTCGATCGAGACAAATGGAAATCGTTCCCTGTACAGCCTTTCAGCAGCGAGAACATTGCAAGATACTTCTCCATACACAAGGTGCATTACAGTGCTTTTTGCGAAACTGTACTGTACTGCTCCATCGTATTGCATTGTACGTCTCTGAATAGCACTGTGGAATGAGTGGGTCTGTCGTTGATTCACAGCACGTTCTGTCATGGGACAATGTAAAAACGATGCAACAGAACCATCTTATGGACAAGCAAAGTAAACATTACCTGCATCTTGACTTCCTAGTAAACAGGCTCGTCCTCCTTGTTTCCTTGCAAGAAATAAAGAATGTCCATGTAAGTAAACAGCACAGCACGTGTAAACTTACACGCATGTTAGTTGTAAATATGCTGGAAAACAGTAACGCTAGACAAAGCTGTAGTCACGCTTACTTCCATATCTCCATAAACTGGTTTCTACGACCCCAGGTTCCCTGTCTCATATTGTTCAGTGGAGTTTTTTCTATGTCCTGATACATTTTTGCACGCTCTTAACGGAAACTGTAGATATCTCATCCACGCCGGGAATCGAGAATCCCGACGATGTTTGCCCGTTATCGATATCGATACTGGGAAGATATTAGTCCTGGGAATTCTAAAATTTTCAAGTGTTGCGATTACTGGCAAGATATGACGGAAGTCACCAGAGACGAATATGTTACAGCCAACCATAGGGCTCTTTTGTTGGTATGCAAATATCTAACTGTTCTGTAAAATGCTTTATTGGATGATTTATGGTATATCGGAACCTCGTCCGAAACCAATGAAGTGCAATCCCGCATCAGTTACCAGTATTATTTTCATCTGAAATGTTACAGATGCTGTATGTGTCGTAGCAATAAACTGTCAGCGAGTGTTAATGTGTGGCACAAGCAGTTAGTACAGGAACTGCGATGCTAGCGCCGACGTCTGACGACCTTACTCCTGTCACCGCTAGATGGCCAAGGTATAGCTTTCATGGCGGCACTGAACATCACTTCATCATAGCTGAGCCAATTCGCACTAAATATTTGTAAATTATAGACCCAAACCTTCCTTGTGAATCACTCTACCTATTACTGAAAATCATATGAAAGCCCTTACAGTAGTTCCTGATATTTTTGACGGATTACGAATGCAATGTAAGTTTCTAGTGGCAAAAGAGAAAAATGCTTTTATTTGATATAGCTACAGATTAACATACGAGGGTTGTTCGGAAACTAAGGAACGATCGTTCGCGAAATGGAAACTACAGTGAAAATAAAAACTGTTTTCTTTGCACATTTAACTACACCTTCCAGGAACTTCTCTACATGGTCGCCGCTCCGACTTAGACATTTGTCGCAGCTTTATACAAAATTTCCAACACCATCGTCATAGATGGCTACACCGGTCTATAGCGCGTAGCCTGCACCCAAGTGTTGTCTTCGTATCCAGCGTTTCATGTAAACAGAGATGATACTCAGGACGTGCAAATTAGGGCTGTGTTGTGGGTGATCGAACACTTTCCATCGAAAAGGCTGCAGGAGTCTTCACTGCCCCTGCAGAGCGCGGCTGAGAATTGTCAGGAAGAAGGAAGTGCGTGGCAGTTGTGTTAGGTGGGCTGCATTCATTAAGGCGAAGACTCTGAGTGGGCCCTCCTACTTGGCGGAAGACATTGTTGTTCTAGGCACCTTTACTCGCTCACAGTGCGCTCACAACTGAAAAGAGCGTCTTGATGCGATCGACGGGAATACTAGAGACACTGACCAAAACGTCTGTGAAAAACCTCATCGGACTGTCACAGTGGTTTCCATTTCGAGACCGATCGTTGCTCACTTTCCGAATAGCCCTCGTATAAATGGAAAGTAGAGGGAGGCTAAAGGAAAGGGAAGGGACTATTGATGATTGCTGCATCATTACTTAACGCAGAATCAACGCTGAAGAGTGAAAATGTGTGCCAGACTGGGATTCGAACCCGGGATATCCTGTTTTGTAGGCACATGCGTTAACCACTATGCCACCTAGTGAAGTATCACAGCTGTAGATTCCACATGGTGTCTGTTCTATCGGACATGTCAGAAAGAACAGACGCCACGCATTCGTATAACTGATTCACCTCAACGGGCAATTAATCCATCTTCTTCACCGCGGATGCATAATTCAGTCTGACCTCTAGCAGGCCGGCCGCAGTGGTCTAGCGGTTCTAGGCGCTCAGTCTGGAACCGCGCGACTGCTACGGTCGCAGGTTCGAATCCTGCATCGGGCCTGGATGTGTGTGATGTCCTTAGGTTACTTAGGTTTAAGTAGTTCTAAGTTCTAGGGGACTGATGACGACAGATGTTAAGTCCCATAGTGCACAGAGTCATTCGAACCTCTAGCAGGAGTCTAACAGTAACGAGCATGGAGAACATGGACAGGGACTGTGGATAGGTGTTGCTACATGGGAAAGTGGATCGGACGAGACGTGTGCCGAGATAGTCTTCGAAGTTGCGATAATCACTGTGCCTGGGTGACGCAGTGGTTAATGGAACTGACTAGTAAACAGTTTATCCCGGGTTGAAATCTCCATCCGGTACACATTTTCACTCGCCGCCGCTGATTCCGCGTAAAGTCCCGATGCAGCTATCATCAAGAGTCCCTTCCTTTTCCATTCATTTCTGCCCCTTCCACCTTCAATTTACATATAATGTATCACAGCTGCGTATTCCGTGTGGTGTCTTTTCTTTCGGACATGTCCGAAAGAATACACACCACGCACTTGTATAATTAGAAACTAAACATTTTTCTTTTTTCTTTACTTGTACTTGCATGATTCTAGGTCTTGGGGAAGTACCTCATAGGTTTAGATGTGTGAGTTTGCGAGTGTCAAAATATTGCCGTATCTAATGCTGACATTGACTTAGAAAACTAAATGTTTTTGCACCGCTAAGTTACCGTAGATGTTAATATGTGCCTTAAATTTGAAGTTAATATCTGTACCCATTCTTTATCAAAAGGAGTCTTAACAGAAAGAAGGATCCTATAAGGGTTTTGTTATTAACTACTGAGATACGGAATCCTAAAAATGTTGAGCTAAGGAAATTACAGAAATTCTGATTAGTGTTTTGTAAACATAGCTTACAGCTTTAAGCACTACTTAATGTATGCTGGGTATACCCCTGATGGTGCACGTGTCCTTGGAAGACACAATATCGGATTTGTGTCCTTTTCAAAAAACGACTCTTACATTCGGGCTATTTTCAGAAATCACGGACAACCTGAATCTGTCATTACATTATAGGGATTTACATTCTACTTATTTCGGATGACAGGAGAAAGATTTAACCACTGCGCAACGTTCCCAACCACGCATGGAAATCAGCTACCTGTGAATTACAACATACCTAAAACTGGTGTGTGCACCCTTGCTGCTTTCACCGAGACTGCCCTTTGTGTTTTTAGTGCGGTGTACCTTTTGACA
Source organism: Schistocerca nitens (assembly GCF_023898315.1). NCBI lineage: Eukaryota > Metazoa > Arthropoda > Insecta > Orthoptera > Acrididae > Schistocerca > Schistocerca nitens. Next base: position 173,485,712 of record NC_064616.1, on the reverse strand, counting down.
GTGTTCACAGTTCATATTAGCACTGTGGATTCTCTAAACTGACAATGTAAAATGACTCAATATCACTGTCTAGAGGCGCAGGCTCTCCGATTCAGTGATGCTATCTTTAATAAATTTATGGGGTTACTTCCCAAACTGAAGTCACCTAAGAAGTGGTTTTCGATTTCTTATACCAGTAAATAGGTTTCATCCTTACACTTGCGAAGAGAAACTGCACACATGCTTTGCTGGCAACTTAATACATTTTATCTATGTGATCAGAAAAACGGCGATGTCTGTAAAACGTCACATACATCGAACATACTAACGCCCACAGCCACTTAGTTCCAGTGAACGCCAGCATCACTAAGAAGAAGTAAAATAGATTTTAGGAAGTTTCAACGTTGGTGGTATGTATTTCTACCTTTAGAATTTGATTTAAACTGGTCTGAAACTGTAATTTGTCTGGATTGCGTGTGTGAATTGAAATTAATGATTGCGTGAAGGTTACTTAATTACTTAAAATAGTAGCGTTTGGGTGAAACTAAGATAATGAACGGATTTTTATGACATCTAGCTTCTACTGGCATAGCTCAATAACTTCAAAAAGCTGTTTACAATAAGTAACAGACACCATGTTACGCAGCATTTTCGTATTTCAGGCATAGTGGAATTAATTTATAGAATCTGCTGCCAGAAAGTATATTGACTCATTGCGAATAAAAGATAGCACTGACTCTCGGACATGATATCGAAAGATGAAGCCAAAAGAGGAAACCATTTTTGTTTTTCGGTATTAGACCCAGTAAATACATGTAAAGAGTTTGGCATCACACAAATAAACACAAACAGCGAATTCCTGTGCGCGTTCTAGTTTTAAGGCCTCAGAATTTTTTCTCTGGAATGGGAGTACACAGGAAACTGCCAGCCAGATGGTAACCCGCTGCCTTTCGTTTTGCAAGTATGACACAAAATAGCATCTCTGCCTGGTGCACCAAACTCTAGAAATAGCGACGTTTTCGTTACAAAAATGCGATTAATCATTCGTTTTCTCCATTTTCGTGGTGTGTATGTAACCCACTGAAATTGGTTGCCTCTAGTGAGACGTATAGTGGTGGTGTCATGAATATGAAGAATGTGCGTTCATGCACGTGTCGGTTCAGAGAAGTCCAAACATCATGTGAGAACGAACGAAAACAACCTCTTTCTCGCACTGACCGGTCTGACGACTTAGTCACGCTGTAGGGAAGCAGCATACTCACGCCTTATAAAATTCACATCAGTCTTTCCATTGTGTGCCAGCCTAGTCCGCTGTAACTAGCTCTGACGTCATAAATGTTGTGCAATGCTTTAAAAATCAAGTAAATAAACTGAAACGTTTCTAGCATGTCAGGAGTAATACTAAATCAATATGTGTTGGATATCAGTTCAATAACTTTAACCATTTTCGAAATTTTGATTTTTTCTGTAAAAATCATTGGCGCAAAAGGAAAGAGCTAGAAACTTAAAAATTTATATTTAGATTCCTTTTGCATAATAATTTAGTAGAAACAGTATTCTGGATCTCACAAATTAAAATTTTAGTTGAAATTCATGATTTTCTGGTTTTTGTCTTAGAAATTAAGGAAGCAAGATAGATTAAGTAGGCGAATAAATAAAGCTAGGATATTTAAATTTAAGTAGAACGAAGATCCGCTATAATCATAAAAATGTGAGAAGTTTCAACAGAATAACTATAAAACTATAGCTATAGCGTATCTCCAAAGAGCAAGTTCAGAGCTCGTCTACTGCGTGTAGTGTAATTAAATTAATTCTCTCGCCCAAAATATTTGACTTAGCCACGTCAGACTTTTATTATGATTACTTACTTGTGTGCTGATTGCACAATTAAATTGAAAGCTTCATCGGCCATCAGCAAAGGAAGCAATGATTTATTCGATAACTTTAAGTGGTGCATTAATAGCCTCGCAGCTAGTCGGGAGAGCAGATTTGATCAGGCGTTCCCTTAGCCGTCCGCACAGCGGCTTTATATGTAAGAACGCTGCGCGAGAAAAGGTAGGCCCCAGTTCTCTCCAGACGCTGATTAGCGCACCACCTGTGCCGGGAGTCGCGTCGCGTCGGTATCGTTGATATAAACAGCCTCGGATGCAGTAATAAGTTACTCGGGATCATGTAACCATGAAATCGTTTTCGAGTGAAGTGTTAATTTTGGGATGACGTTAATGATCTATCTTTAGTTTGCGTATGTCGTATTTTCACATGCGCCACAGGACAGACATTCTACCATTATTTAGCGTGGCGTTTGATGAACATTATCATCAAATTATGGCGAGCATTCACTTGAACATTTAATTTGAACAGTTATGGTTGCAGACTCTGAACTGCTCTGGTAGTTGGACTGTGTGGATTCTTTTTGGTCTGTGACTTTCAGAATATAGTGAACATTTTAGAGAGAATGGTTTTTGATTATGAATCCCAGACAATCTCCTAATTCCTCAGAGCTATAAGCTGTAGCTATAAATGTATTTCTCAGATGAAGTGGGCACTAGGAATTCTAATTACAGGCTTCACGTTTTGCTAATCACTTTTTGGTTGCCAATATTGTAGTTAGAGAGCTAGTGTTGAGAACGGCAAACAACAGCATTAAATAAATAATAGGAACATTTAACACTTATTCCACCCACTGCCCCACAACGCGAGTGAAGAAAACTGTTGCGAAGGATCCCCGAAGGGGACTACAAGGACAAGCGTGAGCTACCAACTTTTTGTGAACAATATCCTTTCAGCATTGCGAGAAAAACGGCCGAAAAATTTTGCAAGTGTGCCCTTTCACCAAGACAGTGCACCAGCATGTCGAACGAAAGTGACGCAGTGATTTATTCGTGAAAAAAATTTAGAAGTGGTTTGTCATTCTCCTTCCTCTGTCGAACTAGCTCCTAGAGATTTTTTTAGATTTTTCGACGGATAGAGAGATACTATCTGGCGGGACATTACGCAGTTGTGCCATTAATGCATCAGCGACTCGTTGCATCGACTATGTGAACAGTGTGTATAGCTGCAGAGAGATTACGTTAGCAAATGGCAGAAGTTATTTGTAACTATTTTGTGAAAACGAAAATCGCAGACCTTCGCTTTTAAACGGCTCTGGTTCAAACAATATGCTACAGCTAAAAGATGGTGTCGTACCAATTTCTATTTTGGATGAACTGAGATTAGAAAAAAACGAAAGAGCTTCTACTTTGACAAAAATGCTCACTTTTTGATCATGAAATTTCAATCGACATGTACGGATAGATTACCGTGATATTTAGATGGTTGTGGCCGGTATCTGCGAGGGTGCTGCAAATAGAAAAGCGATGCCAATTGCTAACAGGCATCGGGGCGCCTCCAGCTGGCCATACTAACAGGAAACGAGTATCGAGAGCTCTCGAAGCAGCGAGAAAACGTACGTCACTGATAACAGGAATAATGAGGAACCATAGAATTTCAGATAACTGAGAGAGCTCCTGCTAAAAGTTCAACATTGCAAATGATGGAAGCTATTTCGAGAATACCTGTGTATCGTTTTTGTTAAGTTACCAGCCCATACATTTTTAGTGTTCGCGCGTGCACTCAACATACACAGACAACTGTCTCCAGTGTCCGAGAATCAACTAAAAATTAATACCTTCTATATTTTTTATTTGTCATAAATGTTTAATGCTACTGCATAGGTTGAAAACCACAACAATAACGCTAAAATTTTGACTTTTCTGAATAATTTACGTCGACTTCCACAGTTCTGGTCTATCACTTAACAAGGGCATGTATTTCAAAAAATGGTTCAAATGGCTCTGAGCACTATGGGACTCAACTGCTGTGGTCATTAGTCCCCTAGAACTTAGAACTACTTAAACCTAACTAACCTAAGGACATCACACACATCCATGTCCGAGGCAGGATTCGAACCTGCGACCGTAGCAGTCGCACGGTTCCGGACTGCGCGCCTAGAACCGCGAGACCACCGCGGCCGGCGCATGTACTTCAGTATGGTAAAACGCACGTTACTGGTCCCGAAGCCATTGAAGCACGAACGTTCTCACTGACGCCTTATTTTCAAAATGAAACCAACGATGAGCTTCTTTTATCGGCCCAAACAGATGGAAATCTGATGGTTCCGAATCAGGGCTGCATTGGGAATGAGACAGGACTTCCCACACAGTTTTCACGATCTGTTCAGTGCTGTGGCGATTGGTGTGTGGTCTTGTATTGTCATACAAAAGAAGAACATCCGCCATGGATTTTGTTGGGCGAAATCGCTGAAGACGTTCTTTAAGGTGCTTGTGGGTTTTGCCGTACTGGACGGAATTTTTTGTGCATCTCTGCTGTCCGCATCTCGTGGTCGTGCGGTAGCGTTCTCGCTTCCCACGCCCGGGTTCCCGGGTTCGATTCCCGGCGGGGTCAGGGATTTTCCCTGCCTCGTTATGACTGGATGTTGTGTGCTGTCCTTAGGTTAGCTAGGTTTAAGTAGTTCTAAGTTCTAGGGGACTGATGACCATAGATGTTAAGTCCGATAGTGCTCAGAGCCATTTTGCATCTCTGCTCCATTACATCAACCACAGTGACACCCTCTGCATCCCGGAATACTGTGGCCGTAACTTTTCCTGCCGACCACAAAGTTTTGAACTTTCTCTTCTACGGTGAGTTTCTGTGATGCTTTTCCACTTCAAAATGGCTCTGAGCACTATGGGACTTAACTTCTGAGGTCATCAGTCCCCTAGAACTTAGAACTACTTAAACCTAACCAACCTAAGGACATCACACACATCCATGCCCGAGGCAGGATTTGAACCTGCGACCGTAGTGGTCGCGCGGTTCCAGACTGTAGCGCCTAGAACCGCTCGGCCACCACGGCCGGCGCTTTTCCACTGACAGCCCCTTCAATTCTAGTTGAAAAAATGATCCCATGGTTCGTCTCCAGTCACAATATTTTCCAGGAACTCCTCTCCCTCCAAACGGAAGCGCAACAAGAGTTGGGAGGCAGTTGTTTTTCTTGTCTCTTTGTTCTGGTCGGTCGTCATATTTGGTACGCAAGTTGGACAGAGCTTTGCGTATCCCAGTTGTTGATCGCTGAACATTGTGTGGAGTCACTGCAGTCACCAGTCTGCCGCTCCGCGTTTCTTCAGTCAACAGTGTTTGCCATTCAGCTTCGTTACAGCGACGAACCCGTCGTGTAACAACGCTGATATCCGCTGTTGCCTCACCGTAAACATTTTTCAGGTTCTCATGAGTGTGAATTGGTGTTTCACTTTCTACATTCAACAATTCTATCACAGAACACTGTCTAATACGAACAACGATGGCGGCTGTTTTGCAAGCGGATGCAGTATTGGCATTTGTTGACACAGAAAGTTATTGCTGCAATGTATTAGAGAAGAAGCATTGTGAAACAGATCCAAATTGAAACTAACCACCTAAAAACATTATTTGACTGACCCTTGTAAGTAGAATACTGGAATTATCGTATTAACATCTCATATTGTGAGGCAAAACACGTAAAACTGCCAGAGACAAACCCGGAGAGGCTTAACAGATTTACTTGAACTTTCCATAAATACTGCAATATTTTGGAGTAGCGTATTGCAGGACTTAAAGTAATGCAAGATAAATTATGTAACTAATTTCTATTAGATACATGTAAGACAGTTATATTTTGATATTCACATGCCGACACGCAGTTAGAATGCTGAAGGCTTTTTCGCCACCTACGTGGAGACAAGAGTACCAGCTAGGAATTGCTAGCTATTTCACAATACACACACAATTCTTGTAGTACAACAACTATTTTTCAATCAATACATATCTAACCGACTTTCCAAGGATGACTATTTATTGCCAGTTAATACGAACTGTACAATATACACTGACGGAGAAAAACTGGAAACACAAGAAGGAGTTGGGCGACATAAACGAAAGTTCGTAGGCCTGTTTCTACATCTGAAAGATGATGTCTATTCAAATTTCGCGCCGGTAGCGTAAGAATGGCAGCTAACTCTAAATATAGATAAATGTAAATTAATGCAGAGGAATAGGAAAAAGAATCCCGTAATGTTTGAATACTCCATTAGTAGTGTAGCGCTTGACACAGTCACGTCGATTACATATTTGGGCGTAACATTGCAGAGCGATATGAAGTGGGATAAGCATGTAATGGCAGTTGTGGGGAAGGCGGATAGTCGTCTTCGGTTCATTGGTAGAATTTTGGGGTTGGGGTTGGGTTCTTTGGGGAAGGAGACCAGACAGCGAGGTCATCGGTCTCATCGGATTAGGGAAGGACGGGGAAGGAAGTCGGCCGTGCCCTTTCAAAGGAACCATCCCGGCGTTTGCCTGGAGCGATTTTAGGGAAATCACGGAAAACCTAAATCAGGATGGCCAGACGCTGGATTGAACCGTCGTCCTCCCGGGTGCGAGTCCAGTAACCACTGCGCCACCTCTCTCGGTCAGAATTTCTGGAAGATGTGGTTCATCTGTAAAGGAGACCGCTTATAAAACACTAATACGATCTACTCTTGAGTACTGCTCGAGCGTTTGGGATCCCTATCAGGTCTGATTTAGGGAGGACATAGAATCAATTAAGAGGCAGGCTGTTAGATTTGTTACTGGTAGGTTTGATCATCACGCGAGTGTTACGGAAATGCTTCAGGAACTCGGACGTGGGGGGGAGGAGTCTCTTGAGGAAAGGAGGCGTTCTTTTCGTGAATCGCTACTGAGTAAATTTAGAGAACCAGCATTTGAGGCTGACTGCAGTACAATTTTACTGCCGCCAACTTACATTTCGCGGAAAGACCACAAAGATAAGATGAGAGAGATTAGGGCTCGTAAAGAGGCATATAGGCAGTCACTTTTCCCTCGTTCTGTTTGGGAGTTGAACAGGGAGAGAAGATGCTAGTTGTGGTACGAGGTACCCTCCGCCACGGACTGTATAGTGGATTGCGGAGTATGTATGTAGATGTAGAGTGGCATTAGTATCATCACTCTGAGGATGGAAATCTGGTTTGTTTTAAATGCACGCTGTAACGACCATAAGCGTTAGTTGCCTTTGAGAATGGACGTGGTGAGTTGATGTTAGTCAAAACCGGCGACAAGGACGCCATTATCAGCAACTCACTGATTTTATGAGGTTGTGTAATACGGGTACTGTACGTGGTTACTGGTAACGGTGGTCACGGGAATGTACGGTCGCAAGAAGACCGTGCTACGGACGGTCACGTGGCGCTACAGAGAGAGCAGACCATCGTGTTCGGCGTGTGGCCCTGGCCTATCGTACTGCATCTGCAGCAGCAATTTGAGGAGCAGTTGGCACCACAGTGACACAGTGAACTGTTACAAATCGGTTACCTCAAGGACTGCTCCGAACCAGGCGCCTTGTAGCGTGCATTACACTGACTCCGAACCACTGCCATTTGTGACTTCAGTGGTGCCTAGCGAGAGCTCACTGGAGGACAGGTCTGCTGTGTTCTCAGATGAATGCTGGTTCCGCCTTAGTGCTGGTTGCGAGGAGGCCATTTGAGGGCCTGCAACAAACCTATCTGCTTTCTAGACACACTGGATCTACGCTTGGAGTTACGGTCTAGGGTGCGATTTCGTATGTCAGCAGAAGAACTCTCGCGGTTATCCCACGCACCGTGACTGCAAATCAGTGTGCCAGTCTGGTGATTCGACGTCTTGTGCTGTCATTTGTGAATAGCAGTCCAGGGGGTGTTTTCCAACAGGATAATGATCGGCCACACACCGCTGTTGTAACCCCTCACACTATACAGATTGTCGACATGTTGCCTTGGTCTGCTCGATCACCAGATCTGTCTCTAATCGTGCACATATGGCGTTTAATCGGAAGCGTCATCTACAGCCGTCATTAACCGTCCCTGTATTGCCCGATCAAGTGTAAAAGAAATGGATCTCCATGCTACAAACTAACACCCGGCACTTGTGCAAGAAAATGCATGTACGTTTGCACGCTTGCATTCAACCTTCTGCCAGGTAAAATAACTATTAATGTAACAGCATTTTCCATTTGGAATGGCTTATCTCGCGCTCACAATAACCTGTGATCTTGCAATATTAATCACTTAAATATGTTATCTGGACAAATGTGTTCTCGAAATGTTATTACTCTACAGTAATTAATTTTTGCTGCTGCTGATTTTTTTTCCGTCAGTGCGTGTGATATTACTTTTATAGAGAATACAATGAAATTTCGTGCAAACTTCATTCTGTATAAATAAATTGTGTAATTCCACATTCAGTATTTTAATTTTCATTAATTTTATTAATTTTGAAGTTGTATTATTATGCTAAGGTAAATGGCAATTGTAGACGCGTTGGATTCCTGTTGCTATTACTGGTAAGAGCTGACACAAGTTCCCAAAGAAGAAAATGGTACAGCCGGCCGTAGGACTATCGTTGTCATGCGAACATAGAGTTATTCGGCAGAATGCTTCAATAGATGTTTTATGAGATATCGGAACCTCATTCCAAACAAAGCACAGATCTGCATCCCGGCGATGATAGCGCCGACGTGTGCGTTAGTCGGGCGGCCTCACGCGCATCACAGCTAGATTGCAAAAGCATTGATTTCACAGCGTCAGGGGACTTCACTTGATGGTAGCTCAGACAATTAGTACTAAATAATTACGAATTATATACATATACCTTACTCGTGAACCATTCTACCTATTACAAAAAACCAAATCAAAATTCCTATAGTAGTTCCTGATATTTCTGACGGATTACGAATGCAATGTAAGTTTATAATTGCAAAAAACATGCTTCTATGTGATATAATTACATATTAACAGTGTTCCTTTTTCCACTACCTGTACTTGAAACCTTGCTGCTTCCAAAATTTCATGATTCTACGTCAACGGCAAGTACCACATAGGTATCGATGTGTGAGTTTACGGGTATCAGAATATGACCGTATCTTTTGCTTGAATGACTTAGAAGCTTAAATTTTTTACACAAGGAACGTTACACCGTAGTATATACCACAGATTTCAACTTGATACTTCTACCTGTTTGTGAGAAGAAGGGGTCTTAACAGTTGGACAGGCAGACCGACATTGAGACAGCCGAACAACAAAATCAATCTATAAGTCTTCCGTTTTTACCGATTGAGGTACTCAACACAACAGAAAATCAACAGAAAATATTTCTAGAAGTTGATGTGATCAAAAGAATACGGAGACCCCAGGTGTCGTGAGAGAAGAGCACATTAATGTAAAAGGAGGTGGACGGTTATTGTGTTGTTAGTAGAGAAGCAACAACCGCAGAATGGGTAGGTTAGGAGAGATACCGAGGGAGGTGGGACAGTAGTTAGCACACTGGACTCGCATTCGGGAGGACGAAGGTTCAAACCGGTGTCCGGCCATCCTGAATCTGGTTTTCCGTGTTCTCCCTAAATCACTTCAGGCAAATGCCTCGATGGTTCCTTTGAAAGGGCACGGCCGACATCCATTCCCATCCTTCCATAATCCAGTGGGACAGATGACCTCACTGTTTGGTCCCCTGCCCAAATCATCCGCCACCATCAGGAGAGCTCTGTGGCATCTAATGAACACTAATCATTCGAGTAAAAAATGCATCAGAGGCGTTTCAGATTTTTTAAAGCTGCCCAGGTCGACTATTGGCGTTGTGATTGGGATGTGGAACCGTGAAGTGGAACTCCACAGGTAAGCCCCGACTAGACCGATCTCAAGTGCGGACGGACAGCAAACATCGAGTCTTGAGGAGGAGGGACTGTAAAAAAAACGCATGAAATCAGCAGGAGCTATCACTCGTGAATTCCAAGGTCTACAAACAGTCCCGTTAGCACAATGATTGTGCCTAGCGAGGTAATAAGAACGACGTGCCATGGTCGAGTGGCTCCTCATAAGCGACACATTTCTGTAGTGAATGCTTAGCGACGCTGTAGGTGGTGTAAACAGCGACGCCACTGAAATGTGGATGGCAGGAAACAAGTGATTTGGAATGATGAATCATGCTCTACCCTGTGGCCATTTGATGAAAAGGTTTCACGAATGCCTGGAGAACGTCACCTGTCATCATGTGTAATGTCAGCAGTCAAGTATCGAGAAGCTGGTGTTACGGCGTGAGAATGTTTTTCAATGGTTGGGTGTGACGCCCTTAATGCACGTGAACCCAAAATATGGAAGCATATTAACACTTAATGCAGGATTATGTATTGCGTTTCAATATGAGAACAGTTCGGAGATGATGACTGCTCGTATCATTACGATAATGCACCCTGTCATGAAACAGCATGTGTGAGGCAAAGGTTTGTGGGCAATAGCAGTCCTGAAAATAATGGTTGCCCAGCCCAGACACCCAATCTGAATCAAGAGGGACACTTTTAGGCTGTGTTAGAAAATTGAATTACCTCCAGACCTCAGCGTCCACCGTGTTCCGTAGTTTCGGCTCTTGAGGAAGAACGAGTTTTTTTTCCTACACAGACATTTAGACGCCTCATTGAAAATTCCCCTAGAAGAGATCACTCCGTCACAAGGGCGAAGGATGGATAAAGCCCACATTAATGTCCCAAGACGTCCAGATACTTCTGATTGGATAGCGTATTTCTTGCAAAGTGGGTGCACAAAACATAGCCTGCTGTTGAAAAGAATGAGGCTTCCACCTGTCAGCAAATAATGTACAGTGTTGAGTAAAACATTTAGACCATTTGCTTAATAATTTGTATGTTCATCTTTGGAACGAACTATATCACTGATTCTGCGTATCGGGGATCCGACAATTTGTAGGTAGGTTTGTGGGGGTATGTGGCATTAGATCTTCGCACAGATCATGTAATTCGTGGAAATAACGGACTACTGACTTGTGTACGTAGTGATGGCTCCCGTTAGCGACCCAAATGGGTTCCATACAATTTACATCAGGCGGATTTGGTTGCCGAGGGATCAACGGGAGATCCCTATAATACTTCTCAAGTCATTGCAGCACGGTTCTGGCTCCGAGACATGAGTAATTATACATATCGTTGTCGGGGAAGACATCAAACATGAAAGGATACAAGTGGTTCGAAGCTGTCAGCGTGTCTTCGAGTACTACCACAGGTCTCGTGCATGTGCAAGAGAATATCTCCCATAGCATAATAGTGATCCCATCAGCATTCGTTCGTGGTGCGCTGCACGTTTCGGGCCGCTGTTCACCTCGATGACAGCGTTTATGAAGAGAACCATCGACCTAGTGTAACATTATATATGAAGACAGTAACTGTTCTCGAAAGAGCAGATACCACTGATGACCGTGCAGCCGCTTTAGAATAAATGATAATTAACTGAAACCCTCAGCTGCCGACAAGTGTTGTTGATATACCTCGATGGGGACAGCTGAAAACCCGGGATCTCCTGCTTACATGGCATACGCTCTAACCATCTGAGCCACCGAGGACACAGATGAATAGCGCGACTGCAGGGACTTATCCCTTGCACGCTTCCCGTGAGACCCACTTTGCCAACTGTCTACAATGTAATGTACCTAATAGATATTTGCCCATCCACTCATTACTCGCGCACACTTTATTCATCTGTGTCCTCGGTGGCTCAGATGGATATAGCGCATGCCATGTAAGCAGGAGATCCCGGGTTCGGGTCCCGGTCGGGGCACACATTTTCAGCTGTCCCCATCGAGGTATGTCAACAACACCTGTCGGCAGCTAAGGGTTTCAATTAATTATCATTTATTCTAGTGTAACGAATATGTGATTCGCCAAAGAGTCAAAACGTTTCCACTGACGGACGGTCGAATCCCTATGGTCCCGTGCCCGCTGCAGTCGTAAGGGACCCGCTGCAATCGTAATTGTCGATGTCGTTGGGTCAACATGTGAACGCTTACGTGTGGTCTACTGTGGAGCTCCGTGTTCAACAATGCACGATGAATGGTGTTCTCAGAAACACTTGAGCGTGTGACAGCATTGTGCTCTTTTGGTACAGGTGCCACAGATCATCATCTACAAAGCAGACAAGGCCCCGAACCCCATGTTTGGTATCGAGCGAGGTAGCGCAGTGGTTAGCGTACTGGACTCGCCTTTGTGGGGGAGGGGGGCGCTGGAGGGTCGACGGCTCAGACCTGCGTCCGGCCATCCCGATTTAGGTTTTCCGTGATTTTTCTAAATCGCTTAAGGCAAATGCTGGGATGGTTCCTTCGAAAGGGTACGGCGGCTTTCCTCCCCATCCTTCCCTAATCCGAGCTTGTGCTCCATCTCTACTGACATCGTTGTCGACGGGACGTTTAACCGAATCTCTTCCTCTTCTTCTTCTTCCTCCTCCTCCTCCTCCTCCTCCTCCTCTTCCTCCCAGATTCTGTGAAGAGTCGTGGACGTTCAACCATTTAGTGCCCAGTAGTAGATTCACTGTCCTGTCTCTTTCCATAGAAGCTCACGACCGTAGCACTTGAATATTAGATCAGTTTCGCCATTTTCAAGATACTCGTTCACAGGCTCTGCGTAATAATAATCTGCGCTTTGTCTAAGTTGCTTATCTCAATGTATGTCGCCAGTTGCGGCCCATATCTTCGCTAGGGTGATCCCTCGCCCATGTTTGCTCCGCTTACATACCTTTTTTAACATTTCACGTGTCCACAGCGTCACCAGACGGCATCCAACGTCGCGGTGGCCAGTGATCGTCATGTTTTGGCTTGTTAGTGTACTTCATGTGTTTACAGCATCAACAGCCACAATTGCAATTGGTTTTGCAATATTGACCAAACGGCAGAAATTTTATAGCTTATTTTAAGCAATATCATGCAATGAAAATATTGTATGTTTGCTGGTTTTTGATAATTCTGCGTGTTGTGGTCAACATAACATTAGTTTCCTGATACACTCAGTTCAAAGTACAGAAATTTAACAAGCTATAAAAATTTGAGGGACAGATCACGGTGTATGTTATGCTGAATGAAGGATTAAAACAGCGGGAGTCATGCAGCATTTGAGGATTTTGCTCATACGCACTGTTCATTACAACAACAACAACAACAACAACAACATCTGTTCATTGTTGACTGCATCATTCACGATTACAGCCTTGCAAGGAATAAACTACTGAATAGCAGTAGTACTTCTTGATGTCGGTGGGTGTAAATATAATAATACAGGTTTTCATTTAATCTTTGAAAAGAAGTATTATCAGTGAATATTTTGTGTTTTTGTGTATGTGTGTGATGGTGGGCAACCCCTAATTTCGGAGTAATTGTTTGAATGAATACATTCTTTTCAAAAGAATTTTCCGGATGAGAAATCATGAAGAGGTTACCTAACATTCTTTGCTATTATCTGAAAGTACGTTATCACGTGCTAGCCAGACTTATCTTTTGCCCAGTTTACTTTCCTTCTGGGGAAATTATACTTCAGATCCACACTTATAGCCACATGGGAGAATAAGTCGACCACACTGTATATCACCGTCATGTTCTAATTTTGTAAACATAATAACTCGAAGATGTCCTCACCAGATTATTTTATCTATCAGATTGATTCAATAACATTCTTTTATCTCGTTGAAGCGCTCACTTAATTTTTGCTATTAACATAAAATAATGTATCTCTGTTCTAGAACCGTACATCCGGGGAGGATCTAAATACGACTGTCGATTTTATTTATTGTTTTTATAGTTTGTCTATTCTTCGTCTCTGAGGCTACCACAAAAACTAATTTTATTAAGTAATGGGAAAGTACTAAGCCCGTCACTAATCGACGGTTCGATAACTAAGGCCGAATAATTGAATCATCGTGTAGTGTCGTTCAGCAGAGTTCCTGGAGCCTTTACCCATGGGAATGTGCTAGCTCATACAGGCAGTGTGCCATGGGACATTACATTATTTCGGTCGTATTCCAGGGATACCTCCTAGAGGGGTCTCAGGAATGTGCAATGAAGTGAAGTATATGCGTTATGTTTAAGCGCAGTATAATGTAAAAACAAAACATTAACAAAAATGTTTATTTTAATTGTTAATATTGATAAGAATATTACTGGTTGAAATTGTTAACATTAATAATTAAAAATTGAAAATTTTAAATTCTGGGAGTTTCTGTGAAGATACTCTTCAATGAGGAGGAGGACTTAAGCAACAGTCAGTCTTCAGCTCTCCCTAACCACCCGTGCTGCACTTGGTATGAAGGTAGGGATGAAGATAGAAGTTTATCGTCCTGTCGATGACGACGTCATTAGAGGCGGAGTACAATCTCGGGTCGTGGAAGGACGAGAAAAAATATTGGCATTTGCGTTCAGCGATTTAGGGAAAATCAATGGAAACCTAAAAGTTGATGGCAGCCAGGGATTTGAAATTACGTCCTCCTGAATGCGATTTCATAGCGCTGGCTACCGCTATCTCACCCACCCACAATTTTATGGTCCGGCTGGTTGGTGGATCCGTTTATAAGACGGTGTATGTGTCCCTTCTGTACTGATGATAAATCCTTGAAATCTCTTTAGTAGTTTCTTTTGATTATAGTACAACGTTCATGCTTTGCATTATTACAAGAGAAACTTAAGGACAACGGTAAAGAAAATTAATAAACATGCTCGTATGTTTTGCGCAACAGTTGTCAAAATACCGTGTTTTTCCAAGAGTATTTTCAACTATTAACTTACTTCTGTATTTTGGTAACACTGTCCCAGAAGATGAAATTCCCTCCTCTCCAAAAAATGATGCTATAAAAAGTTACAGAATGGAAATATACATAATTAACTACTTTCTTCATTATTATCCCACTCCATTCAAAAACTAAGGCGTTTCTTTAATTCTAGTGTACGAGTTATCCAATGAACGTTGCGATCTATCTCTGGTGGAAAAAACTTCAAGTTCTTCTTGTATTTCGTTGCAAAGTACACTATTTTTACAGTTCGTGGTGTTTTATAAAATGCACTGAACTGTATGCACAAACTCTTTTCAAAATTTAATGCTTATCCATTTCCCTTCAAATATTTCTTTCGTTGCATTTTAAGCGAGAAGGCTTGTGTCATGTTGATGGTTCAAATGGCTCTGAGCACTATGCGACTGAACTTCTGAGGTCATCAGTCGCCTAGAACTTAGAACTAATTAAACCTAACCAACCTAAGGACATCACACACATGCATGCCCGAGGCAGGATTCGAACCTGCGACCGTAGCGGTCGCTCGGCTCCAGACTGCAGCGCCTAGAACCGCACATCCACTCCGGCCGGCTCATGTTGATGACTCATGTCATCTCCAACAGGAGAAAGTTAATATATACTCTGACAACGCAAGTGGCAGATTATGTGTATATATTAGAAACAACAGACAATCACAAACGTAACCTTACAGTAAACCATAGAACTGACACAATCTGCATTGGTTCAAATGGCTCTGAGCACTATGGGACTCAACTGCTGAGGTCATTAGTCCCCTAGAACTTAGAACTAGTTAAACCTAACTAACCTAAGGACATCACAAACATCCATGCCCGAGGCAGGATTCGAACCTGCGACCGTAGCGGTCTTGCGGTTCCAGACTGCAGCGCCTTTAACCGCACGGCCACTTCGGCCGGCACAATCTGCATTTCGAGACGCAGATGAGATATAAACCTTGAAACCTTTCAGATTACTGTTCCATAATATTTTAACATTTGCATGAGGATATTCATGGTTCACTCAATAAAATGTTTTTTTCGGGTTGTAATGTACTCAAAGTGCAATAATTTACAATTTATCGATTCCAGTAAGTCATCTGTTAAGGTAAATACGGATTACTGACAATCCTTTTTTGAAATCCAAATAGTTTGCTAACAACTATGTTTTGCTTTCCTCAGAGTTCACAAACTCTATGGTGCCTAATTTCTATTATTGCATTATTTTTTTTACGAAATGGCTGCGGAAGAGCAATTTTAAGTGTGCCTTGGAAAAATTTCATTAGCAAAATATTAATTGTATAACTAAGTAAATGTATTACAAGCGTCAGCGGGACTACAATCACTTTGAAATTTGTTTTTATGAAGGTTCAGAACATTAGAAGCTTCTTTTGGAGATTCTATATGAATCTGAATTTTATAGAAGTTGCTTAGGAACGTTTTACCGAAGACTGTAGATAATCTGCTAAGGTAGTGTCAGTATCTATATTAACTGCTACTGACACAAAAAGAGTCATCGAAAGTGTTTGAACTTTTGGTATCATCTTTCATGAGTTCATTATTTAAATTTTAAGGAATTTTCTTATTTCATTATTGGTTTCCCGAGCTCATTTTACAATGTTCTACATTGGTCTTATCTTATTGTCGGAGGAGGTAAATTTTTGTTGAAAGCTTATATGTATCATTGTTTAATAACTTTGCTTAGAATTTTACAGTATAATTCGTAATTCTGTCATCTGTGTCCTTAATGTTACGGAACCATCTTATCCCATTTTAATAAGCGGTTTACAAGAGTTTGCTTCACGTACAACGATTAATTTCTTAGGGAAACCGATTTCAGAGTAGCCTGCGAGTATGTTACAGAATATATTGTTTTTCTTTACTACGTCCTTATCTCAGCGATATGTATTTTTCTGTAATTTTACATACGGATTTCTGTATTTTCGAATACTATAGTCACATCTCACATGCCAACACATAGAAACTGATCCAAGATATAGTGCCAATATCCGTTATTATAGATCATTTGTCGTGAAATGTGCCTCCTCTGCAATGGAGTCGGATTTGTCGAATATTACGTGTTTTGCTGTCATTCTAAATTGACCACTGTCTTTGATTCTCAACATAAGTATACTGAGTTTGGCGATCTTTTACAGGGCTATTTAGCTATGCTGATTCCTTACAACTGAAGCAGAGGCACCCAGCCCCACTGATTTTCAGCCGGCCGAAGTGGCCGTGCGGTTAAAGGCGCTGCAGTCTGGAACCGCGAGACCACTACGGTCGCAGGTTCGAATCCTGCCACGGGTATGGATGTTTGTGATGTCCTTAGGTTAGTTAGGTTTAAGTAGTTCTAAGTTCTAGGGGACTAATGACCTCAGCAGTTGAGTCCCATAGTGCTCAGAGCCATTTGAACCATTTTTTTGATTTTCAATCCCGCGGAAGTTAACTCAGAGAAAAATCGTTAGATAATTATCTGGAAGTAAAGTAGCATCTAGACAAATTTCTGTTATCTCCTCCTCGAATATAAGTCGTTGTTATACACACGTCTGACCTCTGTACGACCGTAAATGAGTACTAAGGAAGGTACGCGGGTGGCTTAACACTGATGAACCGTGTCTGCGCTAGACACAGACAAAGGGAACCACGTCCACAATAAGAGGAGAAAAATAGCTGGTGGTGCCTGCACACCCCTGCTTTCTGCGTGTAATGTGGCTTAAATCGAGACACATGAGCCCGGCGCAAGCTCATTAGCCTGTGTGTGCGGACGTGACGCGAGAAACACTCTCCTCAGCCCAGAGGAAATCTCACTTCGTTGTTCTGTACCTGTTTTTTCCTCTAGAGTAGTCTCTCAGCTTTTCATGAAACTAGGACTACGCTAATACGTGTTGGTTTCTTATTCATGGTCCTTACGTACAGCATCAGCTTAAAAGTTTTACTAACGTTCTGATGTGTCTCGCAGATTTTGTAAGCATGAAACTGGCATCTATGTGTCATTTAATACATTATTCTTCTGAATATACACAATGAAGCAAATAATCTTTAGTCGCTTTTATACTTGGAAGTTCTCTTACTAATACAATGTCTCAGTTTAACATTCGCCATCACTCTGACAACATTTCCTTAGAATATTTCAGAAAGTAAATGCAGGAAACAAAACTTACGTAATAACATAATTATGCTTCCTAGTACACGTATCGAAATTTCAGACTGGAAACTGTAAGCAATATTTCGCAGATTGTTGTTTAAATGGTGCCGAATTATTACACTTTAACTACAGTGCAGACGTGTGTATTTAGCCTCGTTGAAGTAGTAACGATGTCGCGTACCCATCTGATTTCTTATCTTGTACCACAGTAGTTACATTTTCATTCTTACAGAAGCACTCCACGTGAAAGAAGTAGAGTTACTTCTAAGGATCCCTCTGTCAGCGACAGTTGGTGATCTACCACCAAAAAGTGAGTGATTCCCTCAGCGATGCTGCATATTTGTTCAGCATACCTCGCGACGTCGTATATCAGTACAGACATGAAGGAAGACTCTGCTACAGATCGTAGTAATTGAGAAAGACACCTCGTTGTGTGGAAGAAAACGGAAAGTCATCTCCTAAACGAGTCCAACCTATGGCTTGAACTGTTTAAGAAATCTGATCCGAAAGTAAAAGCAGTGATAATAAAGACAGAATGGGATATCCAAGACGACAACAAGTAGAAAGGGAAAATGACCTATATATTTAGGTGAAGTGTAGGCAAAGGCTGTACTGTGGACAAACCGACGTTAATAGGTGCAGCGCGTCCTCAGAAGAAATAAAGTTAATCTCTTCATTTCTGACATAAGTTTCTGCATTGGCACGACGTAAACGTAGAAATACAAGCACGACTAATCAGGACACATTAAAACATAACAGGGATTATGTAATTGTAAAAGTGTATGTATGTCAGACTGAATTGGCGACAGTATGAACAAAGGCAAACAGCTATTATCAGCAAGTTATTACATACAAATGCTGGTAATCGCGGCAACAGGTCGACTTCCAAATTCTTTCTAGATAACAGTCTAATGCACGAACAATACATAGTGCACGCTTGAGTTTTTTCTAACTGCCTTAAAGTAATTTAAAGATTATAATGATCGGATCTCGGCTGTTATACAATTGTGGCAATTAGTCATGTTTCCCTATCGCAAAATCATACAGCAGTCTTGTTTCTTTTTCGTAAGTGGAATTCATGTATTATAAAAACCTTTGTCATACCTGCTGCCGCATCCTACAATGAGACATCACATTCATATCTACTTTAATACTTCTAAGTCACTGATCAGTGCATAAATTTATTATGTCATGAAGTTTATCATTAAGAAATGACCAAAATTAGAAATCGTTAGTATTTACAGATCAACTAGTGGAAATAAAATTGAACGCCATTATTTACACGTCAACTTCCCTGATAAACAAAAGAAAAACAATTTTAAAGGGAAATAAAAATAATCGCTCTTCATCAACTTATGCAAAAGTCGAAATTTTTTTAAAGAGATAATTTAGTCAATTTCTTTTTTGTTAGAAATGAACAGAACTAACTATATATAAAAGGCATTCCCAAAATGTGATCATTCAAGTACCGAGAAGATACGATATTTCTGTGAACCAGTCTATAAGTTCCATCGTCGTTTTCTGTTACTGCAGATATGAGCTTGCATATACGAACGACTATGTAGCCAACGGCTTTACTGATTCGTTATCCGCCTCCGCATCTGAGCTCTAAATTAATCCGAGCGTCACGTGGATGACCAGTGTTTGGTCTTAGATACTGATTCCTTGATGGAAGGATTCTAGTTTACTCCGTTCACTTTCATGACAACTGAGGCGCCGCTTGGAAGAACAATAGCTGCTAAAGGGATATTAGTTGCCTGAAGATAAGTATACTTACCTCATTCATTTCTCGTACTGCCTTTCCATGCTGGCTTAGAAAGAGGCTACAGAATTGCTAAGTAAAGTGGTCTATGTCCCATCGACAGCGCCGTACAAGATAATACTCTGTTGATGAGTTAGATACTGATTTTGCTTCAGGATGACTGCCCCCTTGGGGCGAGAAAGGTTATCTGTTGAAGAATCCGTGGTGTGGTCAAAGAAAAAGGAAAGAAATGTTAAGATTTAGCTTGCCGTCGTCGGTGAGGTCATAAGAAAGGAAGCACAAGCTCTAACAAAGCGACGATAGGGAATGAAGTCAGCAGTGTCATCTTCAAATCTCCCCCCCCTCCCCCCCCCCCCAATCCGGGCTCTATCCTTAATCGACGTCAGGAAACCACTATTAAATTAAATCACAATGTGAATACATTAAAATATACTTACCCAACATGTTCAACTTTTGATGAAGAAGTAATTACAGTGGACTTGATTACAAATAAATTGCAACGTAGAAGAAATGACTGTAAGTCCAAAACGAGACGAAGTGAAGTTATCTAGGAATCACATTAGCAAGTTGGTAGTTTATATAGGTATAACATGCAGTCAGTCACTTTTTGAATGTGTTACGATTTATTGCAGCCTTAACTAGTTTTCGAGCTACTGCAGGATCATCAGTTGACAGTCTCAGAAGAACATTATTTTCTGGACCATTTGTGGATACTGCAGGGTCCTGTATCTGGTGAAAATAATGGAAATTTAGGCGTAACCTAACGAAATTCTTGCGAAGCCAAAGTACAGATATGTTGATATGTTTTAGGATACTTTCGTTGCATCTCCGTAAACGTTTCATTAACTTACGCCTAAATTTCCGCCAGCTGCCAATGGTCCAGAAAATAAAGGTCCTTTGATACCTCCATCTAATGATGAACCTACAGTGACTGAAAGACTACTTAACTGATCAATAAAAATTATCATTTCGTTGAATGCGAATATCTTGGCACCAGCTGTTGTAGTTATAGATGTACTACCTACCTGTGAAATATGAAAATTTGTGTCGGACTGGGACTCAAACAGAGGACAAATTTACGTACTTCACTAATAGATAGTACATCTATACCCAACATAACTCATGCCAAGATAGTCGCATTCACGAATTTATTTCGAATTAATTTCGGACGGTTCTCAATCGTCTAATGTCTGTTAATCCGAATATGCAAGTAAAAATTATGTGATTTAAAAAGCAATTGTTATACTTTGAAAGTTGACTGTTCAATTTGCACTTTCATTTATTACCATTATATTTTGCTGTTAATGGATTACGACATTTATCTTCACATTACTTTACGCGTATCCAATGCGACCAGTTTAGATTAATCGGTATAATAACTGCGAACAGCCTCTTTGCCTGCTCTATGAAATAATTTAATTTCACATCTTTGAGGGTTAGTCTGTTTTTCAAACAATGGGAGGCTTTCGCGGGCTGTAAACTACGAGGCTGGCATGATTTGACAGGTTATTCGCCATTCTGTTTCCTGTGTTATAATGTTTAGGAGTTCAGCTCTGTGTTCCGTTATTGGAGAGAAGATTGAATTAATCATGTGGCAACCTATGCTGCTGTGGAGATTCAGCAATGAATAAGGATCTGGGTGCGGCCATTTCAGTTAGCGGACGTGGTTGTAATTAGTTAAGGTGGTTAGGTTATTTAGAATTCTTTGGTCGTTACTACTCCGCATGTCGGAGTGGGGCAGAATGCTTGCGCATAGTAACATGGAAACTTTTAGGCTTCTCACATTTCAATGAATGGAAGCTGATTATAGCGCACAATGTTATCTTTTCACTTCCTAATGCTGTAAAAACAAAGTCATCACCGTCTCCTGAATTATGAAATAGTTTTTCTTTGTTCAAAACCGTGTACTGGAAAAGTAATGCTACAATTACCTATCCTGAGTTTTATTTTTGTACCTGTTGTTTCAAATACCATGAGGCCTTGAAAGTCATTTATCTGTGTTTAGTAACAATATACTCGAATACCAATCTATTTCTTACGGAATTATTTCGATATAAATCCAGTCATTCTTTGTTATAAATGTGTAACGTCATACCAAGTTGCACTGCCACTATATTGTGGGATATTGTGGACTTGGTTAACGATCCATTAATTATTGAGTTCCGATCATTAAAAAAGACAATAGTAATAAGTAGCTCTTCTTTGTACGCTATAACGTTCCAGGTGCAGACAAAGCAGGTCAACGGATGCTGTTTCGACTATTGATATTTCTTACATATCGTGCGGACTGGTCTTGCACGTTACTACGATGTTAAATAACCGCGCTATTTAGGACTTACATGTGAATTCAGATGATTGACCGATTCTTAATAGTCAAAATGAGTTATTACAGAACTGAGGAGACGTTCTCATTGCACAACTGGATGCTATAAGCAGAAATATAGCACTCGATCAAGTAGGTTCATTGTCATTACGAATCAGTGCACACTAAATAATATTCAAATACTAGCTTTGTAGGCCCATTTTCTTAGATGTGTAGGTATATGAGAGTTCGTGTTTATGTTTTTATTTCTATTAAATTTTATGTGTCAGCTAGCGTCTCCAAATAATTTACTTGAGATAACAGTTATACTTTTTGCAAAAGTCGGAGGTTTCTCGCCTTTACTATTACTACTATTACCACCAAATTAAATCACAGTTGCAGTTCTTTGTTCACATTGGATATAAAGAAATTAAGAACTTAATCCGTGATTATTCTATCTAAAAATCAACGAACTGCAGCACAGCATTTAAAAACTTAAGAGCAAAGAAAATACAGCCCTTGATGGTTACGATTTTCTTGGTGTTTATTATAAAGGAAACGTTCTCGAAAGAACAGCCAAATAGTGGTAGCAGACATGTAGAATATGTCGACGATAGAACGGGTTGTCAGCAGGGCACATTTGGATAAGGCTGGAGAGGCTACAATATACACGGATCACACAGAACCTTATGACCACCAATCTGCTATCGAAATAAACTCGTTCAGGTAACAGAAGTGATAGCGTCACCTGGCGAGGAAAGACTGCCAGCACTTGCACGGTGCATGTAGTATCAGTGAGCATGCTGTCCGTGTGTAGAATGGGGAAGGCGCGTCATCTATCTTTGTTTGACAGGAGTCAAACAGTGCTCGTCACAAGCATTTCGGCAACTGCACGACTTTTCAGGTGTTCCAAAAGTTCTGTGGTGAGTGTCTTCAACACGTAGCGAAACCAACATGAAACCACGTCCAGACGTTGTGCGGTTGGGCGGCCACCCCTGATTACAGATATCGGACGTCGTAGGCTGGGCAGTTTGGTATAACAGGACAGGCGGCCAACTGTGGCGGAACTAACATCAGACTTTAATGTTGTGCAGGGTATTAGTGTGTCTGACCACACACTGCACCGAACATTCCTAACGATGGGCCTCTGCAGCCGACGACCTATGCATGTAGTAATGTAAACGCGACTACATCGGCAACTATGACTGAAATGGGCACGTGACCATCGGCACTAGGCTTTGGCGCAGTAGCAGAGAGTTGTGTGATCTGATCATGCCGGTGGGATGGTGCGAATCCCTTGTCATCGAGGGGAACAGCTCCTTGACACCTGTTCTCCATGACGGAGGCAAGCTGGCGGCCACTCCATTATGCTCTGGGGAACATTCACGTGGACATCCATGAGTCCAGTGGAGCTCTTGCAAGGCACCATGAGGGCCAAGGAGTATCGTACAGTGGTTGCAGACCACGTACACTCTTTCATGACGAACATGTTCCTCGACGGCAGTGTCAATATTCAACAAGATGACGCACCATGTCACATGGCCAGGGGAGTGATTGAGTGGTTCGAGGAACACAGTGGCGAGTTCCAGTTGATGTGCTGGCCCCCCAACTCGCCAGCGTCTGAAAGGCTACGAGCCCTATGTACGAAGGGAGTTCAATAAGTAATGCAAGACCCGTTCGAACACACATTTGATGTGATTGAACGTGCCGTCAGAGCTCTTCGACCCTTCCCCAGAATTTATGGAAATCAGGCGACTTGTGTGCGCAGCTGTGGTGCCAACTCCCTCCAGCGACTTGCCAAGGCCTCACTGTTTCCATGCCACGACATGTCGACGTTGTTATACGTGCCAAAGGTGATCTGCACCAGATTAGAACTCAGTGCCCGCATATGGTTCGCTGTCTTTACGACTTTCATCCTCGACATTAGCCTGACCACCTCTTTGTCTGATCTTTAACTGCTCGTACTCTGGTCTATGTTCCTTCCGTTAAGCAGACTGAAAGCAGGATACCTGACTTTACTGAGGGGCCTCCATGAGTTGGTAAGGCTCCCAATGAATTTAGTTTCAATGGATTATTTTATGGCCGGCCGTGTGGCCGAGCGGTTCTACGCGCTGCAGTCTGGAACCGCGCGACAGCTACAGTCGCAGGTTCGAATCCTGCCTCGGACATGGATGTGTGTGATGTCCTTAGGTTAGTTAGGTTTAAGTAGTTCTAAGATCTAGGGTACTAATGACCCTAGAAGTTAAGTTCCATAGTGCGCCAGAGCCATTTTTGATTATTTTATGACGGAATCCCTTAAGTTGCAGATGTGTGTCAGTGCATTATTTTGGTTGAAATTTGTGGAGTGTACAGTTACCAAACAATGCTCAATGGCAGATTTGCGCAGTTATCCTAGGCGTGTATGCTGTTCGCGTTTAGTGTAGCGTTCTTCCACGGTTCTGACGTTAGGCTTGTGGACGATAAACCACACATGCAAAGGATCAGGTACTCTCCGGACTTGCGATGGCCTAAATCGACTTTCACGTTGATCGGGAACGGTTTAATCTTGGTGGGAGGGCGGAAAATGTGCCACAATTTATGCGTTTACATAATACTGCCTATTCTGCTGGACAGAGCGCCAGAGTGTGGAAGAAAGGCTTTCGCTCATTACTTGTGTGCCTCCTTCTGCATTTTCCCTATGTTCTGACGGTTCAGGTCAGAGAGCGAGACTAATTCGATGTTCAGTGTAGCCACAGCTGTGGAATGCCGTTTTCAGATGTCCTATATAGGCTGCTAAGTTTTCAGCGTCTGAAAGGTTCCGATCCGTACGTACAAAGGTAGTTCTGTAAGCTACGCAACATACGTTTTCTGGAAGCAGATTGATTTTATGCGGGATTTCAATACCCCACGCTATTCCCCACTCTTTTGGCTAGACCCTATTTATCAACATAATCTCCGTTCAATGCGAGAGTATTACGCAATCTTACTGGGGCAGTATGTAAGGTCGCACGGTGTCATTCTACAAGTCTATGACGGAGCCAACGTTTTGCTGCATCAGTAACGTCCCAATCATCCACGTATTGCTACCCTTGGAGTGCATCACTCGTTGGGCTAAACAGATGGAAGGCGGAAGGAGCGAAATCCGAGCCGTAAGGCGGATGAGGAAGAGCGTTCCCCGCGTGACCGCTGCGGTCGCAGGTTCGAATCCTGCCTCGGGCATGGATGTGTGTGATGTCCTTAGGTTGGTTAGGTTTAAGTAGTCCTAAGTTCTAGGGGACTGATGACCACAGCAGTTAAGTCCCATAGTGCTCAGAGACATTTGAACCATTTTTGCGCAGACTTGTGTGATTCATCGATTAGTCATGGAGAAGGAGAAGAGCGTTTGCATTTTTGTGGCGACAGACACACGGAAGTCATTTCTTCAGTTTCCTGATGGTAACACAACACACATCAGGGTTGATAGTTGCACCATGAGGGACGACATCAAATAGAACACCTCTTCAGAGTCCCAGGAGGACGTCGCTGTGACTTTACCGGCAGAAAATGCGGCCTTGAACTTCTTCTTCGGAGGAGAGATGGTGTGGCGCCACCCCATGGATTGCCATTTTGTTTCCGATTCGAAGTGATGAACCCAAATTTAATCGCCTCTGATAATGTTCGACAAAAAATTTTCACTATCAGCCTCGTAACGCGCAAGCGATTCCGCACGCACGGTCCTTCCTTAATGGTCTGTATGGCGACGAGTAACCCATCGGGCACACACCTTTGAGTATCCCAACTGTTGGAATAGTGTGTCAGCACTACCAACAGAGACGTCCAGTTGAGCAGCGAGATGTTTGGTTGTGATACGTTGATCATCTCGAATGAGAGTGTCCGTACGTTCCAACATCGTAGGAGTCACAGCTGTGGGTGGCCGACCGACATGCTGGAGATCGGACTGGTTGCGACGTTGCTACGATGATGACAAACGCCTCGCCCAATGGTTCACCGTGCTTTTATTCACTGTCAGGTCTCCAGAGACATTCTGCAAGCGCCTGTAACCGTCTGCGAAGCTCCTGATTTCCGCCAAAAGAAATTCAGTGACAAGTCTCTGCTGGAACGCACCTCAGTTGCAGACGCCATTTTGGAGGTTACATATTGCCACCTATCGAAACTTCATGAAACTATAGGCGTTGAGGCGACAATATCCCACAATGTCTCACAACAATTTCCGAATTTTTTAATGGAAACTTGCCGAGAAACAAAGTGTTGCATCACTTATTGAACGCCTCTCGTACCAGTGTCTTGTGTTGTCAAGATTTTTGGAAAAAATACGTAAATTTTAGCACATGAAATTAAATAGTTATACCTTCGTGTTGAGAAGTCCACATTCATACCAGCAGCTGTATCTGGCAGATTAAGCCTAACACGTACAATGATGTACATGACTACGGTACTAAACAGTATATTAACGATATGACAGTGCAGCAGAGACTCTGAGGTAACACAGTGAAAGTATGGAACATTCTCGACAGATAAAACACGATTAGACAGTCAGCACAACAATAGTATCTGCTTAGCAGGCTATGACTGCAACTTCTATGAGAAGAGATGCAGAAGAACGTTATCTGTCAACAGACGATACATCCACGAGGAGAATGGGAGCACGAGAAGAACAAAAATCTACCACGAATCCGGCTGTGAAATAATTTTACTAATGAATACAATTTAACTTCGTGTCGGGACTGCGGCTTTTACACAAGCGAAATTCACTCAGTTGGAAGTTATCGTGACTTTTTTAGAGAACCATCCTACACTGGGAAGGCATAAAGCAGTATGACCGCTTTTGGATTTTAAAGCTGCTTCTATTGAAATGAATTCAACATTGTGCCATGTATACTACTATTAGTATTTGGTATATACGAGAGAAAAGTGAAGCGTTATCGGTCCGTCACACAAGCAGTGTCAATTTATTGAGTTTTATTTGTGATGCTGCAGCACTTTGAGCAGCTATGTTAATTTAATATCAACTTCATTTCCGAAATAGTTTACTTTAACCTGCTATTTAATGTAGTTGTCGCTCGAGTTACTTTCAAATCGACGAACTGTAATACGATGACAACATAACATTTTTCTACTTTTAAATTTTGGTTTCCAGAAGTCTGTCGGCACCGTTCTTCACAAGCGGCCTCTAATCAAATTGTGTGCCTATGCAGTGTGGTCTCAACTGTGTGACTGGATTCATGATTTCCTCTCACAAAGATCACAGTTAATAATAACTGACAGGAAGTCATCCAGTAAAATTGAAGTGTTATAAGCCCTATACAGTTATTAACCTGTATAAGCGGTTTAAGAGACAATCTGAACAGCCCCCTTAGACTGTTTACAGAATATGTTGTCGTTTACTGTCTAGTAAAGTTATCAGAAGGTCAAAACGAATTGAGAAAATATAGACAAGATATATGCATAATGCAAAAAGTGGCAATCGAACCTAAACAATCAAAATTCTGATATCTTCCTTTTGAAAAAAGTTCCATTGAAGTTCGGTTACACGATAAATCACACAACTTTAACTGTTTTCGATTAAACTAAATACGTAGCGATTACAAACACGTACACTCTAAGCTGGCAGTATCACACAGATATGTTATGGGAAAAGCGAACCAAAGACTGCTTTTTATGGGCTTAGCACTTAGAAGATGCAACAAATTTGCTGAAGAGACGGCGCTCACTACGCCTGTCCGTCCTTTTCTGGGGCACTGCTGCACGGTATGGGATCATTGCCAGATGGGAATGACGGAGACATCGAAAAATTTACAGAAGGGTAGACGGTTTTGTATTGTCACTAAATGGGGCGGACACTGTTCATGACTATGATAAGCTAGTTAGGGTGGAAAACTTTAATGCAAAGACGTTTCTCATTGTGGCGAAATTTTTTCACGACATTTCTGTCTCCAACAGTGTCAAAATGTTTTTCTGACTCCCACCTACAACGAGTGGAATGGTCATTATGATAAAATAAGAGAAATCAGAGCTCGCATAGAAAGCTTTAGGTGTTCATTTTTCCCACATGCTATCCGATATTGGAACAATCGATCAATAGTCTGAGGTGGTACTGTGTCCTCTATGCGAAACACTTCAGCACTATAAGCACTGCAGACGGCGAAGTACAAATGTGATTTAACTTGGCAATTTATTTGGGTATAATATGCAACCAATTCGTTTTATGTACCATTAACTAGTATTCAAGCTACTCCACTTTCATCATCTGATGAGTGTTTTACAAGAGGATTATCGGAAAGTGTAGTAAATCTTCCTGTGTAGCTTGACGAAGCAAAGCAGCTCTCATTTCTTCTCTGTGGATTCTTTTCCTTTGTTCAGCCCACATTATCCCTGGTCTGATGTGGTTTTCTGGCAGTGCTTCCCATTTGCTAATCTTTTATTCATATATTTTTCCTGGCGTAGAGGCCCATTAGTTAGAGGGCCCACACAACAGACAAGCAAGGTGGGCTGCCGACCTCCCTTCAAGAGCTCAGATCGAAACATCGCCAGTGGATGTAAACAGACTTTCCGCATAAACACTGAACTACTTTGTGAAAAGCCATGTGACAGTGATCCACCAATTAGAACTAATTTGACTACGTGTAGCACTCTGCCGAACTGGCGTTATAAGCACGCCAGCAGAGTCAGGGGGCAGTGTGTACCTACAGGTAGGACAGCTCCGGCCAATACCTACGCTGGCTTTACCATAGTAGACACTAACCATAGCCTTCAGTAGGAAATGGTTCAAATGGCTCTGAGCACTATGGGACTTAACATCTATGGTCATCAGTCCCCTAGAACTTAGAACTAATTAAACCTAACTAACCTAAGGACAGCACACAACACCCAGCCATCACGAGGCAGAGAAAATCCCTGACCCCGCCGGGAATCGAACCCGGGCGTGGGAAGCGAGAACGCTACCGCACGACCACGAGATGCGGGCCTTCAGTAGGAAGTTTTATCTTCGTAGTATTATGTTTATGATTTTATTTTCATTGTCTTCTACTCTTATCTGGTTTTTGCCACCACAAGAACTGTTCTGCTACTTGTTGTTCTTGCGTTTGGAAATTAGTGCACGCCAAGAAAGCGTTTCAGTTATAATAAAGTGTGTTCAAACTTGATCGTTGAACCCAGAAGACATGGTTCGGGATGGAAAACACGTAGAACATGTGTTGTAGCAGTCGGTATCAAGGTAATTTCCCTACTTTGAACATTAATAACCTCTAAACTGTACAATATAGACAAAAACAAATTACACCAAGAAATTACAGAGCTCAAGCGAGTGTTATTTGATGTGCCATAAACCTCCCTTCCCATAAAAAAAATGACTACGTCAAACCTATGTTCCCATAATCACATTTCAATTTTCCTTTAATCTTCCAACTTATGAAGGTGTCCAAGGACTTTTGACTCGCCGTGTATAATGGGCATGAACATCGTCAGATGTTGAATGATTACTATGAATTACATGGACATGACGTGTCCTTGTGTTAAACAGCGTTACCAAAACCCAACAGAGTTTGAAAGGGACCTCATTGTGGGTGTCAGTTTGGCCAGCTAGTTAAATCGAGCAATATCCAGATTTTCGAGGCTTTTGGATGTGACAGTGACTCGATGTAGGACGGCAAGGGAGCGTGAAGGCAGACATACTCGTCATCAATGTATCAGTGGACAACGTCTAAGCCGTATTGTGCACCAAGCACATCATAACCACTTCACATCTGCGCCTGCCGTTTGGCCAGCTTGTCAGATCGAGCAATATCCAGATTTTCGAGGCTTTTGGATGTGACAGTGACTCGATGTAGGACGGCATGGGGGCGTGAAGGCAGACATACTCGTCGTCAACGTTCCAGTGGACAAAGTCTAAGCCGTATTGTGCACCAAGCACATCATAACCACTTCACATCTGCGCCTGCCGTTTGGCCAGCTTGTCAGATCGAGCAATATCCAGATTTTCGAGGCACAGTACCATTTAAAACGCATCCCTATGCAGGTATGGACTGCTGACGAATAGCTTCGCATCATGTGCAACGATGGATTGTGGCTCTGCAGTATCCCGGGTGGCCATCATCGACTAGTATGACCTGGGAAGAGGACCCATTGATCCAATGTTTTGGAGAACCACAGTGGTACTACTCCTAGCGTCATGGTATGGGGAGCCATCCTGTATGGCATTAGGTCACAGCTGGTAGTCATTGAGGGAACTGTAACAGAACAGCTAGACGTGGCCTGTACCTGAATACGAGAGGGAAAGATAAGTTGGCTGAACTTCTCACATAACATGTGCGGGGGCTACCGTCACACAAAACAAAATCCGTCGGGTTACTGGCGTCGGAGAGGTACCTTTTTTAGCTTAGAATTCAGGAACCCTAAACAATCCGTCCGAACAGGCCTTGGAAAGCCCAAGGGTACCGACCGGCCACCGTGTCATCCTAAGCCCACGGCCATCACTGGTTGCGGATATGGGGGTGCATGTGGTCAGCACACCGCTCGCCCAGCCATATGTCAGTAACGAGACCGGAGCCGCTACTTCTCAATCAAGTACCTCCACAGTCTATCTCACAAGGGTTGAGTGCAACCTGCTTGCCAACAGCACTCGGCAGACATGATGGTCACCCATCCAAGTGCTAGCCCAGCCCGACAGCGCTTAACTTCGGTGATCTGGCGGGAACCGTAGTTACCACTGTGGCAAGGCCGTTGGCATTCAGGAACCCTGTTTTGAAAAAAGTCAGAATAATAGAAGAGCCCCAAAAATGCTTAATAACGCACAGAAATGTAAGGTTAGCTTATTTCATAAAAATATTAGAGGATTGGGTAATGAGGTAGAGTTTCTTGTCTGTTTGGAAAATTTAGAGAGCCCTGAAAAAATAGACGTACTGTGACTATCTGAGCACCACATAACCACAGAATTAGATAAGTAACATATAAAAAAGTACACTCTAGCAGCTTGCTCACACTGATGTAGGAAACAGAGATGATGTTACATAGTACTAAAACTGAAAACAGTCTCAAAAACATTGAGACAAGTAGATTTTGAGTTGTTCAACAAATAGAAGTGTGTACTTATGAACCGATAGAGAAAAATAGCTCAATTTTAATTCGAGCTGCATACAGACTGCCACTGGGAAATTTTGGACTGTTCGCAGGGAAGCTGGATTCCTTACTATGCCATCTGTGAGAAAGCAGCAAGCATTTAATAGTCTGTGGTGACTTCAATGTAGATTTTCTAAGGGATTCTGATAGGAAATATGATCTGAAACCTTATTTGTATCGTACATTTTGATCTGAGTAATTAACTTTCGAACACATGTGGATAAAGACATTAGGACCCTAACTGATAATGTTTTCTTTGGTGAGCTCAAAGCAGAAAAATAGCTGTTTTCACACTAACATATTCTCTCTCTGATCATGACGCACAGTTAAGATAAATTACATAGTGCATTACGGTACGGATACTCATCAGTGGAAATCAGGTAGAATAACTAATGGCAGGACACATGTTTTTAAGAATACCTTGCGGGCGATGACCTGGGATAAAATTTATAATGAGCCGAAAGCTAACATAACATTTAATCTAGTTCATGATAAATTCATATCACTATTTGAAAACAGCTTTCCACATAGGCTAATCAAAAAGGCGGCCGCTGTGACCGAGCAGTTCTAGGCCTTTCAGTCCTGCACTGCACTGCTGCTAAGGTCGCAGGTTCGAATCCTGCCTCGGGCATGGATATGTGTGATGTCCTTAGGTTAGTTAGGATTAAGTAGTTCTAAGTCTAGGGGACTGATGACCAAAGATGTTAAGTTCCATAGTGCTTAGAGCCATTTGAACCATTTTGCTAACCAAAAAGGACATTAAATATCCATTCTAAAAGCTGTGAATCACTACAGGGATCTTGTGGAAGGAGGAGATTAGTGTTTGATATCCTGTCGACAATGAGGACGCTAGAGACGAACCACAAGCTCGGATTAGGGTTAGATGGAGAAGAAAATCGGCTGTGGCTTTTCAAAGGAACCATCCCAACATTTGCCCAAAGCGATTTAGAGAAATTACAGAGAACTTCAATAAGGATGGTTGGCCGCGGGTTTGAACCGTCGTCCTCCAGAATGCGAGTTCAGTGTGCTGCCTCACTCGGTCTTGTGAAAGGAACAAGGGAAATGTGTAAGTTGGCAAGAAGAAGCGGAGATCTCAAAATTATTAAGAAAATTGATTAAAAATCAAGGAACATGCACATAATGTCATAAAACAGTAATTTCTATAGCAGACTTAAGGCTACATGAAATTTAGTGAAATAAGAGTCTGGACAGCCAATCACGGAATAATGTAACAGCGTTGCTGAGGTGAACGGAAGGAATATAAACGATCAGTCACAGGCAGCTAATACACTCCTGGAAATTGAAATAAGAACACTGTGAATTCATTGTCCCAGGAAGGGGAAACTTTATTGACACATTCCTGGGGTCAGATACATCACATGATCACACTGACAGAACCACAGGCACATAGACACAGGCAAAAGAGCATGCACAATGTCGGCAATAGTACAGTGTATATCCACCTTTCGCAGCAATGCTGGCTGCTATTCTCCCATGGAGACGATCGTAGAGATGCTGGATGTAGTCCTGTGGAACGGCTTGCCATGCCATTTCCACCTGGCGCCTCAGTTGGACCAGCGTTCGTGCTGGACGTGCAGACCGCGTGAGACGACGCTTCATCCAGTCCCAAACATGCTCAATGGGGGGCAGATCCGGAGATCTTGCTGGCCAGGGAAGTTGACTTACACCTTCTAGAGCACTTGGGTGGCACGGGATACATGCGGACGTGCATTGTCCTGTTGGAACAGCAAGTTCCCTTGCCGGTCTAGGAATGGTAGAACGATGGGTTCGATGACGGTTTGGATGTACCGTGCACTATTCAGTGTCCCCTCGACGATCACCAGTGGTGTACGGCCAGTGTAGGAGATCGCTCCCCACACCATGATGCCGGGTGTTGGCCCTGTGTGCCTCGGTCGTATGCAGTCCTGATTGTGGCGCTCACCTGCACGGCGCCAAACACGCATACGACCATCATTGGCACCAAGGCAGAAGCGACTCTCATCGCTGAAGACGACACGTCTCCATTCGTCCCTCCATTCACGCCTGTCGCGACACCACTGGAGGCGGGCTGCACGATGTTGGGGCGTGAGCGGAAGACGGCCTAACGGTGTGCGGGACCGTAGCCCAGCTTCATGGAGACGGTTGCGAATGGTCCTCGCCGATACCCCAGGAGCAACAGTGTCCCTAATTTGCTGGGAAGTGGCGGTGCGGTCCCCTACGGCACTGCGTAGGATCCTACGGTCTTGGCGTGCATCCGTGCGTCGCTGCGGTCCGGTCCCAGGTCGACGGGCACGTGCACCTTCCGCCGACCACTGGCGACAACATCGATGTACTGTGGAGACCTCACGCCCCACGTGTTGAGCAATTCGGCGGTACGTCCACCCGGCCTCCCGCACGCCCACTATACGCCCTCGCTCAAAGTCCGTCAACTGCACATACGGTTCACGTCCACGCTGTCGCGGCATGCTACCAGTGTTAAAGACTGCGATGGAGCTCCGTATGCCACGGCAAACTGGCTGACACTGACGGTGGCGGTGCACAAATGCTGCGCAGCTAGCGCCATTCGACGGCCAACACCGCGGTTCCTGGTGTGTCCGCTGTGCCGTGCGTGTGATCATTGCTTGTACAGCCCTCTCGCAGTGTCCGGAGCAAGTATGGTGGGTCTGACACTCCGGTGTCAATGTGTTTTTTTTCCATTTCGAGGAGTGTATATTTCATCATCATCATTGTAGTAGAAATTACATGGACAAGTAGTTCAAGAGAAAAATCACAACGATAATAACACAGGTCTGCGACTAAAAAACTGCATAGGATTTTTTTAAATTTTCTTATAAATTTTTACCTCCCAAAAACAGGAAAAATATTCAAAAAGTTCTATCACATATGTTTTTAAGTATATTGCAGTATTTTTGTTCATTAGTAATAAACCTATGTGGTTTTTTAAATTTAAAATTTATTAAAAATTATATCAGTTATAATTGATAAAATAAACTTAAATTTAAAAAAATTACAATGTTAACTATTCTTTGTTACCACTTGCAGGTTTTATCGTGAACTCCTGGGCGCCAGAAGCAATTGCAAACAATCTTATTGTTCAGTTTTATCGCGTTGCGACAAGTCAAATGACGTTTTATATCTCGCATGAAATGAAGAGAAACTCTCAGTAGACATATTGCTATTCACGTGAACAGTGCAGTTGTTTCTGTCTAGTCATAGCTACAAGAGGTTTTGTTATTTCTCTAAAATTTTTTGTTATTTCTGTAGTGAATATACTATTAAAAGTCAACAGAGAAACATAAGTGATTTTGTAAGGAAAGTTTATTTTGCTTACTTTAAATTAAAACTTGGTGATCAAGATAAACTATGGGCCCCACATAAGGTGTGTAGAAGATGTGGAGAAAATCTTCGTTTGTGGTTTAAGGTTAATAAAAATGCATTTCGAATTGGAATTCCTATGATATGGCGTGAGCAGAAAAACCATACCACTGACTGCTACTTCTGTTCAGATGACGTAAAGGGATTCCATTCAAAAAACAAAAGTAGCGTAAGTTATCCTAACCGTGACTCAGCTATACGTCCAGTGCCCCATAGCTCTGAAATACCTACTCCACAGCCACCTTCCTGTTTGGATGAATACCCGAGTGAGTTGGAGGACGAAGTTACATTACCTCCTCAGGATGAATCAAGCACAGATTTTTCTTCAGTCGAAGATGAAAGGCCTCAACTATTTTCTCAAAGTGGGCTCAATGATCTAGTAAGAGATTTATGTCTTTCAAAAGATGCAGCCGAACTGTTAGGTTCCAGATTAAAAAATAAAAACCTTTTATCATCTGGCACCTCGTTTTCATGGTACAGACACCGAGAAAAAGAATTTACCCAGTTTTCCTCAAAAGAAGGAAATTTAGTTTTTTCAGCGATGTGGAAGGACACATGCATTGCTTTGATATGCAGTATGACTCATCTGAATGGCGCCTATTCATTGATTCATCCAAAACCAGTTTTAAAGCAAAATTATTGCACAATGGAAATAAATTTGCATCGCTTCCGATGGGACATTCTGTGCATAAGGACGAAAACTATAACGATTTGCCCATTGTCCTGGAAAAAATCAAATGTCAGGACCACCAGTGGATGGGTTGTGGGGACTTCAAAATACTCACGATGCTTTTGGGTCAGCAGGCAGGCCATACTAAATACCCATGCTTCTTATGCTTGTGGGATAGTAGAACTAGAGAACAGCAGTGGAGTAAAATTGTTGGGCCACTGAGAGAAACTTCAAAACCTGGAGAGAAAAATGTTATCAATACTACTTTGTTACCTCCAGAAAAGGTTTTGTTGCCCCCTCTCCGTATCAAATTGGGATTGATGAAACAATTTGTAAAATCGCTGCAAAAGGATGGGGACATCCTGGTGAAACCGCTCCCCCTGTGCTTCACTGTAAGCTCCAAGGTTTTGAGGAAAACTGTCTATGTGGGAGTGTAAAAAATGGACCTTCAAGCTCATCTTGCAGCCTGGAGCTTCGTATGCTGCTAGCATCCGTTGAACAATGGTTTTATAGTCAGGATCCTTAGTATTTCCCAAAAACTTTTGCACTACATCCTTGGACGATACCTAAGCTTCTATTTCCTTCTCATTCATACTTTCCACAAAGAGGGTGTCGGTTGAAAGTTTACTTATGTCGGGGCCAGTGAAAACTCCCTCTTTCAACTTTGCTTCTGACAGCTTCGAGAATTTTGTACATAGATATTTAATTAAAGTTCCAACCCTCGTACTTTACGCAGTCGTCTACACGACTTCCAGCCTCAACTACTACTAGTTTCTGCTTCGGCTAGCCACAGGCCTATGGGCTACGACTAGTCCTGATGGTGCCGGGAGTTGAACTGGTGCCTTCCAGCTGGGAACCTACTTCTGACTGACTTCAGGTGACTCGAGAACACCATCCAGTGGTCCTCGATTCACAGACTGTGCCCGGTAGCATCTCATTCCTGACCTACGGTCAGCGACTGTTGGCGTTCGAGACTTCTGCGCCTTAGGATGTCGGCGAGCCGATGGAACTGCTTGAGCCGTATGGCAGCTGATGCAAGTAACAACAACTAGGATTGTGTTGAGGCGGGCTCGCGTGGCTGAAGACATCCCACACAATTGAGACGACGTCTTTGGCTGCTGTGTGAATTCTGTTCAATATACTTGTTACCCTCACTGCCTGTTGCTGCATTGACGGGCAAAGAGCTGTTTCATCGTACCTGCTGTCCTGTCCTCCATTCTGCACCAACATCGTGGTCTCTAAGGTGGTCAACAACACTAGTCCAGCAACGTATGGAAGACACCAGAGAAGCTTGGAAGACATGACAGAGTTATTGATGGACATGTCCGAAAGAACAGATACAATGAAAATTGTTAGAATGAAATTACAATGAAATGAATACCCCTAACTTCATACAGGCGTTGATATATAAGGCCACGGGGACAGTCGAAAATGTGAGCCCCGACCGGGACTCGAACCCGGCATATCCTGCTTACATGGCAGACGCTCTATCCATTTTTTTTAGTTGATCTTATTTTTGTTCTATATTGTTCGTTGAATTTGTTCAGGGCAGACGTCCAATGACACCCGTTCTGGTTCTTCGTTGATCCGTTCATTCAGTTTTTTTTTTTTTTTTATTACAGAGGGTAGCTGACCTTCTGACCGAAGGCGCTGAGTCACCATGCCAGCATTGCTTACATCGCAGACGCTCTATCCATTTGAGCCACCGAGGATACAGAGGATAGTGCGACTGTAGGGACTTATCTCTGGCACGCCCCCCGTGAGACCCACATTCCCAACTGATTTTCCAGCGCTATATTCATAGTGCCCCTGCCCATTATACTCATTACTCGCGGCTAGTTGCCGATTCCCGTAAGCGTTGGGGCACTGTTTGTGCATCCACACAGAAGAAGATGGTCAAATGGCCGGTGAGGCTTTAACTATATATATATATATATATATATATATCTTCTTATATATACACTCCTGGAAATTGAAATAAGAACACCGTGAATTCATTGTCCCAGGAAGGGGAAAGTTTATTGACACATTCCTGGGGTCAGATACATCACATGATCACACTGACAGAACCACAGGCACACAGACACAGGCAACAGAGCATGCACAATGTCGGCACTAGTACAGTGTATATCCACCTTTCGCAGCAATGCAGGCTGCTATTCTCCCATGGAGACGATCGTAGAGATGCTGGATGTAGTCCTGTGGAACGGCTTGCCATGCCATTTCCACCTGGCGCCTCAGTTGGACCAGCGTTCGTGCTGGACGTGCAGACCGCGTGAGACGACGCTTCATCCAGTCCCAAACATGCTCAATGGGGGACAGATCCGGAGATCTCGCTGGCCAGGGTAGTTGACTTACACCTTCTAGAGCACGTTGGGTGGCACGGGATCCATGCGGACGTGCATTGTCCTGTTGGAACAGCAAGTTCCCTTGCCGGTCTAGGAATGGTAGAACGATGGGTTCGATGACGGTTTGGATGTACCGTGCACTATTCAGTGTCCCCTCGACGATCACCAGTGGTGTACGGCCAGTGTAGGAGATCGCTCCCCACACCATGATACCGGGTGTTGGCCCTGTGTGCCTCGGTCGTATGCAGTCCTGATTGTGGCGCTCACCTGCACGGCGCCAAACACGCATACGACCATCATTGACACCAAGGCAGAAGCGACTCTCATCGCTGAAGACGACACGTCTCCATTCGTCCCTCCATTCACGCCTGTCGCGACACCACTGGAGGCGGGCTGCACGATGTTGGGGCGTGAGCGGAAGACGGCCTAACGGTGTGCGGGACCGTAGCCCAGCTTCATGGAGACGGTTGCGAATGGTCCTCGCCGATACCCCAGGAGCAACAGTGTCCCTAATTTGCTGGGAAGTGGCGGTGCGGTCCCCTACGGCACTGCGTAGGATCCTACGGTCTTGGCGTGCATCCGTGCGTCGCTGCGGTCCGGTCCCAGGTCGACGGGCACGTGCACCTTCCGCCGACCACTGGCGACAACATCGATGTACTGTGGAGACCTCACGCCCCACGTGTTGAGCAATTCGGCGGTACGTCCACCCGGCCTCCCGCATGCCCACTATACGCCCTCGCTCAAAGTCCGTCAACTGCACATACGGTTCACGTCCACGCTGTCGCGGCATGCTACCAGTGTTAAAGACTGCGATGGAGCTCCGTATGCCACGGCAAACTGGCTGACACTGACGGCGGCGGTGCACAAATGCTGCGCAGTTAGCGCCATTCGACGGCCAACACCGCGGTTCCTGGTGTGTCCGCTGTGCCGTGCGTGTGATCATTGCTTGTACAGCCCTCTCGCAGTGTCCGGAGCAAGTATGGTGGGTCTGACACACCGGTGTCAATGTGTTCTTTTTTCCATTTCCAGGAGTGTATATGTTCATATCAGCTAGGGGTATTCATTTCATTGTAACCACTCAAATACATTTCTACTTTTATATTCAGTACGAGGAAGAGTTTCATTTTCCAAAATGCTATTCACAAAAAGTCGACAATTTATTGCACATAGCAGACTAAGTCCATACCCACGAAGGCAAATGTTGCTGAGCGGGGGGAAGGGCTCTAGAGGAGGGTGGAGGCTCTAAAGCAAGAGCTCTTTAAGAATACTGCAAGCAAAAGGCAAGGTTCTGGGTTCAAGACCCAGCCCGACACACATTTCTGATCTGCCAGGATGTTCCAAAACAGCGAAAAATTCACCTAAAATTGTGACGTTAATTTCGTTATTGGTGTTTTGCTTATGTTGACCTGGTGATAATCTATCATATGTTGAATTAACTGTTAGACTGTTTTCTGTGTGTATCAAAATTGGGTTAGAATAAACCTCTAATGCCGACAAACGAAGTTTATGAACGTGTAGTTTTCAGCCATTCGTGATTACAACTTTTTTCTTTAATTAATGAAAGCCACAGTATGCTTCTACTGAAATCTACTAGTAACAATAAAGGTTAACAGGTTGTATCACTTTGCGCAATGTGGTTCTGAAATTCTCTAAACACATCACCAAATAACTATATTGAATGTGAGAAGAGGCAGCCTTCTCACGTACAGGCGCAAGTAATTCACCGCGCTTTTCCACCAGATGCGCTTCCCTACTATATCAAGTCGAGAGCAAACCTAATAAAAAGGCGACAGCTGCAAGCGCACCGCGTGCTGTTTTCGTGTGGCCGGCCTCACCGCTCTCTGCCAATTAAGAGACCGTCCGCGCTGACTGCTTTATTGGACACTCCACAACAGCACACACCCTTTGCGCCGCTCCCACCTGTCTCGGAAAACAGCAAAATAACAGCCTGCTCCACGTGCGCACTCTGCCAGAATACAAATGAGTGCACATGGTGGGGTGCGTCACTTAGAGAAATACCCTGGAATATGCATGGAGCGTGAAAGAGCGGAAATATACGGACAATTTGTTATTTACCTACGACACAGCTATCTTCAGCACACTCGGAATCAAGTTCGTGAATATGTGTCGTGTTCCAGGCAAATGTTTGTCTGAAAGGAAGGCGCACAATTGAACGTTATTTATAGACGGCAAAAATAAAATTTTTCAGGCATTTCATCTGTTAATATTTACAAGGCTCGTTTGGACGAAGTAAGTAGTGTAGTAGCGGGCATATTAGAGCAGGAATATCAGCCGCTTTCTCCAATGCCAGATTACAACAGGGTTCTGGTCAAAGTCAAGGTCAAATCTCCCTGTACACTCCCCTCCCCTCCCTACCCTGACCAACCGCTCTCCATCCCCGATTTGATCTCAGCTGATTGCTTTATGATGCTCTCACAGGACAATCATAGGACCCCTTTGCTGAGACTAGACAGAACTACTTCCTTCTGGCCATACGTGTGAGTTCTTTGATTGGTCTGGGAGAGGGCTCATCAAGCTAAAACACATGACGTAGTTCTTTCCATTGCATTACTTGATAGCTGACAACTGCCATTGACTATGAAAGCACCACTCGATGTACAGATTAACAAACATCTCTCTTTCAATACAAAACGTAACGTTTACGAAAGTTCATTTCCTCTGAAACTTTAACTGCTCATTCATCCTACTTCATCATGTTGGCTGCAGTAGCTGAGGTTTCAAACTGACTGAACTATTCCATCCTCAACACTGTATTGACACCAGCAGCAGGGTGCTGTTATGATGAGAGGGAGTGCCTCCCATTGGTTGCTGCTCATTGCAGCGAGCTCTTGCTAATGTCTAGGGTATCGATTCACATTGCTGACTTTGAGGTGGCACTGCAGTCTCTGGACGACACCACACACACACAGATTTCAGTCAATAGAGATCACTTGAGGTCTGTACTTTGTAGAGAGAGCATCATTAAGTTGGCGCTCAAATTATCTGAATTGTGTAGAAATGAGGAAATATGTTTGCCTTACTGACTTCCAAGAATCGTTCATATACTGGCTCACCATTCACATCCATAAATTTCATCTGATAATATAAACCACGCATTGTGAAATATTGTAACGTTTATGTAGGATATACTCTATAAATAATTAAATACCAAAGCTTCCTTGTAAAATTTATGTAACGAGTAAGTAATATATTGTTGTCAGATATTAGTTTTACTTTAAATACTATTCAATGAACACTCAAAAATGTAAAAATAGAAATGAAGTCAACTGGTGTCTCATGTACCAGTTTCTTACCGTCACCAATGGATGGCTGCACTGCAGAAAATGTGGGTTACTCATTTATTTTATTACAAGAGTCTTACTGTCACCAACAGTTGGATGCACTGTAGAAAACGAACTCACTTCGACCTTTAGACCACGAGTTCCTTACTGTCGCCTACAGTTGTCTGTACTGATTGAAAACGATAATTGTTCATTCTATGTACAACGAATGATTTAAGGCACGACAGAGTCTTAAATTAGGTCTTTTTCACATTTATGATACTTCTCAAATGTCCCAATATTCTCTCTGATAGTCCTCTACGTCAATGATACTTTTCAGGTGTCACAATATTCATAGGTGTTTGCGAAAATACGCCTACAATATAAAGGAAGAGCAAATATCGTAATGTTAATTTTATCATACACGCATACTTCCTAAACTAGTGTCTAAAAGTCTAAAGTACTCCAAGCTATTTTTCCATGCCTAATAACAGTTGACAATTTAAAAGGATGCCTACAGAATCGATGTCATGAAACTAAGCTGACCAGGCTGATAACTGCAGAAAAATACGTGATAGCTAAAATACTTCGCTATGCAGAAGACAAGCACAGAAGCAGATGCACTACCTGAATGCAATTAATCAGCATACTCTTGTTTAAAGTCACAGTAGATAGTCACAGTAAATATTTCCACATTTAAATAGTTCTCAAGTACCATTATAGGAGGGATTAAGAGAATGTATCATTTTATACACTACAAAAATATAATCTATGATACTGATTGACAGGTATTGATATTATTACAAACGGCAGAGCCCTACTGGAGGTTATGTACAACAAATAATTTCGACTACGTTTGGTATCAGAACTACGGTGCAAGTCTCTCTAGAATGTTTATAGGTTATATTTCCTGCAATTAACAATTAAATAACACATTCTTCTAATACAAAAATGTGCAACACACAAAAGACAAAGAAAGATCATATTAGGAAGGAAGGAATGAAGGAAAGAAGAAAATGTTTGATTTTCAGGAAGGAAGAAGGTTTTTTTAATTACATTATATCAATTAAACTGCAGAATCACATGCTATGTTTATACATATTTATGACATCACCAGAGAGGGTAACAAAGAGAGATGTGATATCTCCAAAGACGATGACAGAGTCGATTTCCCAAAAATAAGTAAAATCATTTATAAATTATTGTATTAGGGAGCTGAATATTTCCGATTCTAAGGTGTCCGCATAAATTATTAAAAAACACGCAGCTTGCAAGTTTATCGCAACATGTAGAACCTCAACGAAAATTCGAGGACAATAATTAAGTTTTATTATATGTAAGACTTCGCATGCTATGCAAGGAAAACGAGGCATCAAGTTAAATATTTCTGCACCTAAATTGTATGTGGTACATAAATAAATAACAGGTTAGCAGACAACAATAGTTCACTCACATCAAATTCCTTAAAACATGTAAAAATTGATTGCACATGAGGATTCAAGCTCATTACCATCCTGTATTGTCATCTAATGTGAGATAAATGTATACAAGACATGTATGGTTAATGAAGCTCAGTGTATAACCAAGTGGATTCAAAATGCATGCTTATAGTACTATTAGCATTATTCCAATAACTTGCTCAAATACAATGACCACATATTTTTCGAAGAAAAAAGATTTTACTGTGGAAATTTGCCTCTTGTGAGTTAGTAGATAGACCATCTACCCCTCTGCATAAATTGTGTGTAACTGGGAGCTATCCTGCTAAAATCAGTACACAACATTACCGTATTTATTGCCCACCTTCAAGTTACATATCTTGATCAACACGATTAGCAGCAGAGTTTTGGACGTTATTCTGTAAGCTCTCCACTTTCCACTGCTTCTCAATATGTGACTGTGAAACAAATAAACTTTTGGTGTAGGTAAACACATACCCTGAATTCATGCACTGCCTCCACTCATTTTTGCGTATTTACATTACATGCTTGAGTGTGCTGATTATGCGAGATCTACGCCATGCATTAACAATCTCGACAGACAAACTGAGTCACTGGTATTCTTACATTAGAAGGCATATTATGACTTTCTAGAGTATTTGTTTATAAAAAAATCACACACTTATCGATTAGGCAACAACAAGCATGAGCTCACCGCTTAAGTAATTTAGCAAGAATCATCCCGTTTCGAGAAAAGCACACATTCGTTTCTGTCGATTTGGTGATATATATGGGAGGTGGTGGAAGGTTTGACCCACTTCAGCAAGCCACGACTTGTCAGAAATTGTCAAATTTGAAATTACAGACGGATATTAATACAAGATCTGTGTACTAGTCGAATCAGATGTTGTGTGTAAACCAGGAAATGATGAGTGTGCCAATGCTATTGTGGTTGAAGCCTCACTTAAACGCTACCAGAACTATACTATTCTCCAGCACATAACTTTTCAGTCCTAGCGTATCTGAACCTGCGAATGTGGGCTAGCAACCAGTAGCAACATGCCCGTCCTTCTGTGTCCACCACCTTCGTAATACTAGCCTGGAGGACATGGTTTGGTGTGATGACTTACAAGAGACTATTGCTGAGCCCCTGTCAATGTTGTCTATACATTATTAGTGTATGATGCCATACAGTGTATTAAAATGAATGCATTGTCCTTCAACAGAATTAGTGTCATTTAATGATGTCATGGCGTTGTCTTAGCACTATAAAGCATGACCACCACGCAGTATTCTATAACACTTATGTTAATACGAGGTACTTTAATGTTTAACAAACTCTACAATAGATTCTTTAACAAGAAAGACACATCATGTCTACATCATCCCCACATCATTAGTGCGAAGTCGATGTATCGCCACACTCAGTGGAAAAACTCCGATTATGCTAATCTACAGAACATCGATACACACACACACACACACACACACACACACACACACACACACACACACACACACACACACACAACATAGCTATGTTTTCATTTACCCTCAACAGAACAAAA
Source organism: Schistocerca nitens (assembly GCF_023898315.1). NCBI lineage: Eukaryota > Metazoa > Arthropoda > Insecta > Orthoptera > Acrididae > Schistocerca > Schistocerca nitens. The sequence goes on along the minus strand of NC_064616.1, from coordinate 173,442,112 downwards.
TATATAGACAAATGAACATAGTTGCATCGTCCCTACATTACTAGTGCATGTTAAAACATACATGTCTCCTATTGATGTCACGACAGTTGTGCAATAACTACCCAGGATTCACCGATTCACTGACATCATGGCATTCTTTCTACAAGCAATCCATTGCATGTAAAGGATTCAAAAAATAGCACTCTGTTGCTTAAAGAATTAAATTATTTATTTGCACCAAGTCTACTACCCTCGCACACAGCCACACATTAGTAAAAGCAGTCGACAGAACAGTGCACCAGCAGTGGTTGAGAGCAGTGTCCACAAGCAGTCGACGATCACATATGGACACCAATCGTAATGATCTGGCACATAAATGTAATCAGCGCCTAACTCTTTGAAGAAGAATCACTCTTTGTGATTAAAAAGAGACTAATGGGAGAGATTCTTCAATACAAGCAGACGAACGTAAACGCCCTTAATGATCGTGATTCTGTCATTCAAGCGTTGTCTGTTTGTCCTAGATCTTACTATCCCACTTCACACACGCTGTACAAAATATTTGCTTGCCTACCTACATCTATTGTTACAGTAGAAAGACATGGCGTAAAAAGACATGGCTGAGGTCGACAATGAAGTAGGATCGACTTAATGGCTTACCTCTGTTGAACACTCACCCTGACATCATTCTCCTATTGACGGCGTAATTAACCAATTTGCCAGGAAGAATAGGAGCATAGAATTCATCATTTAAGGCAGAGAACCATAAGTGCAACTTTTTATATCATAAGATGGCATTGTCTTGTCTATTTGTATGATTAGTTTCAATAAGACTTTCTTAAACTTTGCAAGTAACTTGATTATTTTTTATTACGGTAAAAGTAAGGGTAGCTCAAGATATCTTTAGCGCCCCCTCCTTGAGGTTTCTCTGTATTCACCACTGCGCCGAGCACAACCTACGCCTTACAGTGCATATAAGGGTTGGCTTTGAGAGCTGCCAGAATATTAACGGAAGTTTTTTCCTGGGTATGCATTTGTAAGAAGATATGCTCTGCAAATACTTCGTGCGTAAGGGGAACAACTATATCAAACATCCCATTTGATGTTTCATTGTGTAGTCAACAACATTACGAGATTATGTGGTATCATCATCAACCCTTGAGAAAGAAGATGGCATTTGTAGGCCTGAAAGGATTTAAAGATGGTGCAAATAGTTTTGAGCTGAGACAAGCAGCTGCTAACGTCGTTGACTGCAAGCAAGTTCTTGCTGAGGTTTGTCCCACAACAGCACAGGATGCAGCATTCTGTAGTCTGCTAGACAAAACGCAGAAGACAAACTCTTGGTTGCCACGATATCACCACCTTCAGCAGTGGACAATGGGTGGAGTGCAGCTACAAACTACAAGAACTTCTCTTAGGAGCTGTGTACATGTGGAGATTACATTATGGTAACTGGTGGTGAGAAAGTAAAAAGGATATCAGAATGAGATTTTCACTCTGCAGCGGAGTGTGCGCTGATATGACACTTCCTGGCAGTTTAAAACTGTGTGCCGGACCGAGACTCGAACTCAGGACCTTTGCCTTTCGCGGGCAAGTGCTCTACCAAGGTAGGAGGCGACGTACTGGCGGAAGTAAAGGTGTGAGGACGGGCCGTGAGTCGTGCTTGGGTAGCTCTGTTGGTAGAGCACTTGCCCGCAAAAGGCAAAGGTCCCGAGTTCGAGTCTCGGTTCGGCACACAGTTTTAATCTGCCAGGAAGTTTCCAAATGGATATCGTTTTCTAGTAGGTGTGCATCCTGTCAAAACCGTAAACATGCGCTGTCATGACTCTCCATTACTCAAAAAACATATCAAATGTTTCAATAGCCCTGAAGACCACCATTTGACACTGAAAAATGTTCAGAGTAATGATAAGACAGTATTTGGAGAATAAAAATTCCATATAAACGGTTTTTTTCATCCATTTTCTCCTTCAACACCTGTAAACTATAACTTCAGCTTACAAAAAATTGAAGCAAGAAACCATGAGGTAAAATGTAACAATTTTGTTTGTTGCTTACCTGTAACTGAGAATACTATTTGTGTTGTGGTAGCTGATACATGGTGTTATCCCCTGGTGGTACAACACAGTTTTAACATTCAGTAGCTGATACCTCATGTCACTTAATGACACATACAGTAAAGTATCTAATCAAAAGCACCTACTAGTACACATTAATACGGGATGAATCCGCTGCTGCACAGTTTCCAGAATTTTCACTAATACAGATGGACTAATAGGTTAACTGTCATACACAGTCACCTGATGATGCACCTGCATCCACAAGCACATACAAACACAACACATCTGGTATTTATCAACTAACATGTCAGGACTGTAAATCATTTTATATAGGACAGACAAGCAGAAACTTTAATACCAGATACACTGAACACCGGAGAGCATTAAAAAGTAACAGCTGTCACTCCACATTCGCTGAACACCAGTAAACATCTCTCAACAGACATCAACACTGGTTACAAAATTCTCAAATGCAGCAACAGCCCCCCACAAAACTATCAAATACAAAAAGCATAGTTGAAGGAAAGCAAGTAATAAATTAATACACAGCTCTGTGCAGTGGAACTCTGTTCTCTGCCCTCGAAGAACTAGTAGATAATACCAACCTATATAACTCTCCCCCCTCCCCCCCCCCCACATGCACACACAGTCACATAAAACTAAAAATAAATTAATATATATAATTATAATAATAATGATAAATCCTCAAACCTTCTCTCTCTCTCTCTCTCTCTCTCTCTCTCTCTCTCTCTCTCTCTCACACACACACACACACACACACACACACAACATTTCACATAAATTATTAATCTCAGGCATAGCCACAACAGTTTGTAAATCGTAATTTGTGTGTAAATGTTTTGAATACATTAAGTTGTATACAGTTGGAGGTGACAAACTGACACTATAAAAACGTAACACAGCAGGAAAACCGCGCCATGTGGTAAGAAGGTATGAAAAGACAATTTTATGTGCCCCTCAAAAACCTGTAATTACGATTTATAAACTAATATTTGTGTGTATCTAAACAGTAAAGAACATTCCTTAAGTTTAACAGCCATAACAATAAAAAAACACTGATGATTCTGCAACTGCAGTGAAACATGTCTGGGACAAAAAACAAAATCGTGTTTTGCTAAAGGTGGACCCCGCTCAAAAACATATGTTATTGTTAAAGCAAACACAGACATAAGAGCTTCAACATCAAGATGAGCAGATTTAATGAGGAGTTTAGCACTGTGTTGACACTAGTGCTAAAAATCGCCTTAATTAATTGTTTCGTTCGTGATATTTTTGATGTGTGTGTGTGTGTGTGTGTGTGTGTGTGTGTGTGTGTGTGTGTGTGTGTGTGTGTGTGTGTGTGGTCTGCTAACTTACTGTTGTAACGCTATGGACATTTAATAGTATATGTGGAAATGTGTCACAGTTTGCCCATGGTAAGACCCACTTTGCTTTTCCATGCTGCCAAGTAGAGTGGGACTCTTAATACTACTGGCAGGCGTGGTCAAGGCACGATACTACAAATTCTTAGCTGGAAATTATATCGGTATTTAGAGAGACGTGAAATACCGAAGTTTTTACATCGCCCACATACTGCATCGTCTGCTGGGTGATCACACAGATACGATGTGCTAGCATTACATTTTTGTTTGCTGTCAACTGTTCGCCTTACCGTTGATGTCTCATGTGCGATCGCCGACGGCTTGTGATCATAGCTTTAACCTATTACTGACGAGATGTTCTGTCGACCTTTTTTACCACCCTGTGTTTGCGTCAAAGGGTAGTACACTTAGTACATATAAAGAATTAGATGTTTAAAGAACACAGTGCCATTTGCTTAACATTTATAGCAATAGGAGGTTGTTATATACGATGGGGTGATTACAGAGAGAATATCAATATGTCATTCATACAGTACATACCGAGTACTAATTATAGAAATGTTGTGTTATTTTAACACATACTGTGGTAACACAGAGTTGACACAACAAGGTTTATTTGCCTATAGATTGTGTTTAGTTGAAGGTAAATATTTTATGTGATGTGTGTGTGTGTGTGTGTGTGTGTGTGTGTGTGTGTGTGTGTGTGTGTGCGGGAGCCGGCCGAAGTGGCCGTGCGGTTCTAGGCGCTGCAGTCTGGAACCGCGAGACCACTACGGTCGCAGGTTCCAATCCTGCCTCGGGCATGGATGTGTGTGATGTCCTTAGGTTAGTTAGGTTTAACTAGTTCTAAGTTCTAGGGGACTAATGACCTCAGAAGTTGAGTCCCATAGTGCTCAGAGCCATTTTGTGTGTGCGGGGGGCGGTCTCACCCTCTTTCATCTGCAGCGCTGTGACGTCTGCACGTTTGATCTTATAAATTCCTGAGGCAGTTATTCTAGGTTCGGGGTATAAGCATCCACTCAGTATGTATTTATACTTGTCTTTGGTTTGCTGTATGCGCACACTGGTTTGGGTATGGCGCTATTTTTAGTAATGCACGGTTAAATTATTTGGAGCAGTCATTTTAAATGCTGTAGTGTGTTAGTTGTCCAGCCTAGTTTTGTGTCTTCGGAAAACTATTGAGGAAGTAAATTGGACAAAACAGCATAAATATCGATGTACTGTGGGTGGACATGCTCGGATATTTTCCGCTGTTTATATTTTTTACGAGTATACTAGGGTGACCTTATAGCGACGTCACAGTAATAATGTGAGGATAGTGTAGACTTGATATGTAGTTTTTGTTAAAAAGTAAAGTGTGTAGTTTCTTATAAATTCTCCTGTTTACGTAAGTGTTTTTGGAATACTGCGAGGTGGTCTTGTTCTGTAGATGTTTAGACAACGCCATGACGACATTATATTACTGTAATTCTTTCAATACAACAATACCATCGTTTAAAACAATGCATGACGTGGAGCACAATTTAAATGGCATACTCGCCATTTCTTGGTTCACGCACTACTTACGATCAGAGTAGTAGACGCATCTCATACTAACGTCCGTCTGCAGTTTCATATGTCACAGTCTCGAAAAATCCCGACACGTTAGGGGTTGCAGAAGTACTTCATCAACGACCCAGTACTTACACGATCACCCATTTGCATCACTGACTCGACAGAGATGCTTGTGGGCTTTTCTCAGGACAGACTGAGGTTTGCAAAAATGTTTAGACTGCGAGTTGAGGCTTGCTGCCGCCTAATCGACATGTGTGTCACATTACGACATAAGTAATCTAAAAGGTATGCGTCTCTTACATACAGACACCAGTGACTCACTCTGTTTGTCGCGGTCGTTAATGCATAATATAGATCACCCACATTCAGATCACTCAAATGTTTAATGTAAATGCGCACAGAAGGACGAGAACAGGCAGTGAAAAAATTCAAGGGATGTTTCTCCTCGCAGCAGTACTTTATTTGCTCCACAGTCACATATTGAGAAGAAATGGGAGGTGGAGTGCTCACAGGAAAATTTCCGATACTTTACCGCTAATGTGTTAATTAAGATTAGCAACTTGAAGGTGGGCAGTAATTATGGTAATGCTGGCTATTAATTTTAAGTAGGATAGCCCCCAGTCAAGTTATGTAGAGGGGTGGATGGGTCAGAAATTTTCTTGCATTTTGTAGGATATGAAATGCTAAAAACTAATGACTCACAAAAACTCAGATTTTATAATATCCTTGCTTCTTCCTGGGAGCGCACTGAGGATTTTTACTTCCATTCGGAGTTCATCAGGTGATGCTTCAGCCGAGAGAGGGACTTTGATTCTAAGTTCTACGGGAGGGCAGCTTTCGGTGCAGGAAGAAAGAATTTGCCACCTGCAGGCACTGGAAACTAAGTATAGTTAGCCACTACAGTGGTCACAAATGAAGAGACAGGATGTAGATAATGGTTTCAGACTGACGTTGGCGCCTTTGCGTTTCTAACTCAATAATTTTTATTAGCAATATCGAACCTAACATCTGCTCAGTCAAGACAGAGGGCACATACATTATTCTTTCTGTAGTTCTTCCTTTCCTCCCTGCCTGATTAACACTTGGCAATCACTGTGTGACTCCCATGAACTTAATCGTTTCCCCTAAATGTTTTTTTGACTCAGATGTATTGACCTCAGTGTAATTACCGGACCTCTGTGAAGGTGATTTCTTTAAATTCATTGTAACTAGTACCAGTATATAATCAATGTAAAGAGTTCATGTCCGTGTGCACTTGGGTTTAACCAGAAGCGTTCAGAAAATATCAATAAACAGGGTTTTATAACAATGATCGTTTCACTCACTGTTTTGATGACCTCTCTACTTTATCATAGTGTGAGTTACAGTACCACTATCTCACCTATGCTAGGGCCAGCCCTGTATAGTAAATTCAGTTATCCATAGTGTGACACCTGCAATTAATTTCACGTGATTCTATGGGCAGTGAGCTGTTTAATAGTAAGGTTACCAGGTACAGTTCTTTGTGACATCAATATGGGTATGTTAATGGCCGTCCGATGTGGCCGAGAGGTTCTAGGCTCTTCCGTCTGGAACCGCGAGACCGCTACGGTCGCAGGTTCGAGTCCTGCCTCGGGCATGGATGAGTGTGATGTCCTTAGGTTAGTTAGGTTTAAGTAGTTCTAAGTCTAGGGGACTGATGAACTCAGATGTTAAGTCCCATAGTGCTCAGAGCCATTTGAACCATTTTTATGTTAATGACTCATCAATTATCTCTTCCAGAAATTCGGTGACCCTGACACGATTTCGTTTATTTGCCACCTCCTGATTTAGCAGTCAGGACTTTTACTTTCAGTTACAATTTTGTCTCGTCCTTAACATTCAGCGCTGTGCAGACAGCATCATCATTGAATATTAATTACCACTGAACTAACGAAGCTGAAATATTTAGTTGCTGGCACATAACTAACCCTTATATTTTCTTCCAGCAAGAATATATGGTTTGTATCATTTAGTCGTTGTCCAATTTGAAGATCGTCGTTGACATTTTGGGTGGGTTTCTGTGTATAATTTTGCATTTTTGGAATGTTTTATTGTGTTTTATACCTGGGTTTGTCGAATATGATGGAGATCTCCTAGACTGTCTTCAGTTGTTAGAATTATTCAATATTAGTTTCATTAGAGTTCGCCGAATGTTCAAGCGCGAGTGAGAAGTCTAACAAGGATGAGAGAGATTGGAAGAGAATTGTCTGGTGACTCAGAAACAGTGGATAGTGAGTTGAACGTGGAGATTAAACAGGAAAACATTGAGCAGATTGATTTTAATCAACCACGGAGGGAAATCTCACTTTGGTGAATAGATGTAGAAGAGGAACAAATTAATAACAAGAACAGTAGATCCCATTCGCGAGGAGAGTGTGACAATCTCACAGACTATGGAAGCATTCGAAGCCACTGGCCACGATACATCGCTGCAAAGTGTCGTAATTCGTGAACAGAATCCTCATGTTCCAGTAGCATTTACTTACAGACACTTTTGGTACAGAAGTTCGTGAAATTAGACGTGAAGATGGAGAAGTTAGACAAATAAATGAGAAGAACAAGCTAACATGAACGACTGGTGAGAGAGAAAGCACAATGAACAGTTCAAGACAGCACAGGGAGGACATCAGGCAATTCCAAAACTTAGACAAGGAGACAGAAGATTAAGTGAAACGGCTGCACCATCACTTAATTCCGAAAGTTGGCAAGGCAGTGTGGTTTTGATAATAAATTGGAGCAGCTGGCAAAATCACTGAAGAAACTACTGATAATTCAAGGAGGGATATTGATGTTAACGTGAAGAGTATCGAGATAATTAGAGCATTGAAAGGAGATGCCGTGGAGGAGGTAAATATTGTTAAAAAAAAGTATGAGGTCATAGTAAGATGCAATTAAGAAAGTAGTTAGGTGAGTCGACGTTTTGACCACACCCATGGATCAGTCATCTATGCATAATGATTCGCCATTTGATAGGACCACTCCAGTAAATTTGTGCAGTCACGAAGAGATCAAAGACCTGATATAGTTTAAAGAAATACAGGCTCCTATCAATCGGCGCAACACTGCAACGTTGACTGCGTTACGGAAGCAATAAAGGTAGGTGCGGCAACTCCGAGAGTAATAGAAAAGATAGTAATTGGAACATGACAGAAGGAGAAAAGAGGTGGGAAGAAGAATCATGATACCTAACAGACAGACTTTGTCGTTTTTGGGTCATGCTGACACTTTTATCTTCCTCCGACAATTCAGCAACAGTAATATGCGAAGTAAGTCAAGACTGATGAGATTGGAACCAGATAACACTTTCTTTCAGTACATAAATTCTCTGTGTTACTGGATTCTTCAAAAAGATTACATTACAAAATCTGGATTGGACAATTTGAAGAAGAATTGCATAAATTTTGTTTGTGAGAATTTTCGTGAAGAAGCAGCTGCACAAATGTAAGTGGTCGCAGGGTAGTGCAAAACAGAGGATTTTAAGCACACGACCTTGAATAAGTACTGGGCGAAGGCTAAAGAAGATCAAGTAAAGTTAAGAACAGTGATAAATTTGTATGTTTCATTTTTCTTACAGGACTGATTGATAAGCTTTAAAGTGTTATAGGTGTTGTTCAATTTTGTTTCACGGTGCCTTAATAACGACTTAATAACGAACAAAATACCAAAATACACTCCTGGAAATGGAAAAAAGAACACATTGACACCGGTGTGTCAGACCCACCATACTTGCTCCGGACACTACGAGAGGGCTGTACAAGCAATGATCACACGCACGGCACAGCGGACACACCAGGAACCGCGGTGTTGGCCGTCGAATGGCGCTAGCTGCGCAGCATTTGTGCACCGCCGCCGTCAGTGTCAGCCAGTTTGCCGTGGCATACGGAGCTCCATCGCAGTCTTTAACACTGGTAGCATGCCGCGACAGCGTGGACGTGAACCGTATGTGCAGTTGACGGACTTTGAGCGAGGGCGTATAGTGGGCATGCGGGAGGCCGGGTGGACGTACCGCCGAATTGCTCAACACGTGGGGCGTGAGGTCTCCGCAGTACATCGATGTTGTCGCCAGTGGTCGGCGGAAGGTGCACGTGCCCATCGACCTGGGACCGGACCGCAGCGACGCACGGATGCACGCCAAGACCGTAGGATCCTACGCAGTGCCGTAGGGGACCGCACCGCCACTTCCCAGCAAATTAGGGACACTGTTGCTCCTGGGGTATCGGCGAGGACCATTCGCAACCGTCTCCATGAAGCTGGGCTACGGTCCCGCACACCGTTAGGCCGTCTTCCGCTCACGCCCCAACATCGTGCAGCCCGCCTCCAGTGGTGCCGCGACAGGCGTGAATGGAGGGACGAATGGAGACGTGTCGTCTTGAGCGATGAGAGTCGCTTCTGCCTTGGTGCCAATGATGGTCGTATGCGTGTTTGGCGCCGTGCAGGTGAGCGCCACAATCAGGACTGCATACGACCGAGGCACACAGGGCCAACACCCGGCATCATGGTGTGGGGAGCGATCTCCTACACTGGCCGTACACCACTGGTGATCGTCGAGGGGACACTGAATAGTGCACGGTACATCCAAACCGTCATCGAACCCATCGTTCTACCATTCCTAGACCGGCAAGGGAACTTGCTGTTCCAACAGGACAATGCACGTCCGCATGTATCCCGTGCCACCCAACGTGCTCTAGAAGGTGTAAGTCAACTACCCTGGCCAGCAGGATCTCCGGATCTGTCCCCCATTGAGCATATTTGGGACTGGATGAAGCGTCGTCTCACGCGGTCTGCACGTCCAGCACGAACGCTGGTCCAACTGAGGCGCCAGGTGGAAATGGCATGGCAAGCCGTTCCACAGGACTACATCCAGCATCTCTACGATCGTCTCCATGGGAGAATAGCAGCCTGCATTGCTGCGAAAGGTGGATATACACTGTACTAGTGCCGACATTGTGCATGCTCTGTTGCCTGTGTCTATGTGCCTGTGGTTCTGTCAGTGTGATCATGTGATGTATCTGACCCCAGGAATGTGTCAATAAAGTTTCCCCTTCCTGGGACAATGAATTCACGGTGTTCTTATTTCAATTTCCAGGAGTGTATAAAGTAACTGTTAGCCAGACGGTAAATAGATAGCAATACCATCAGAGGTGTAAATGCAGTAATCATTGAAAATTTGTAATAAAGTATTACACAAATCAGTAATGTTATGTAACCTTGAGCTCAATGTGGAGGTTAATAACTTTATATAATGCATAGTAAACTCTGTTTTATTTATAAAACTGTATGAGTTTTCATATAAGAAATTTGGAGGCATTCCTTTTTAAAAATGGCTCTGAGCACTATGGGACATACCATCGGAGGTCATCAGTCCCTTAGAACTTAGAACCTTACTAACCTAAGGACATCACACACATCCATGCCCGAGGGAGGATTCAAACCTGCGGCCGTAGCGGTAGCGCGGTGCCAGACTGAACCGCCTAGAACCGCTCGGTCACGACGGCCGGCTATTACTTTTTAGCGCACCCACATTTATTACTTGTTTTGATATAAACAGACCTTCAGCATAATTCATATACCATATTTATGTGCCAGATTTACAGATAAGTATATAATTTTTGTTAGACACATGAAAAAGGAACGAGAATGACTTTTGATAACCCGTATATGTACATAACTGCATGATTTGTGTGTTGATAGATATACACCATTATCGCAGAAAAGGCGAAGTAGCACTGTGGTGTAGTGCTTATGATACTAAACTGTTGCATGGTGCGTCGTGAGTTCAAGACTCACATTGACTGTACAGTTTTAATTTCTATATTCAGTTCGAGTTCATTCTAGAAGTATCCACAAATGTCAAAAATCAATGTACTGAAATGTTCTGTAGCTGTATATATACTGTATGTGTTCTGGCTGGAGGTAGTTCGCTCCGCGGTCATGTATGTGCAAGTGCTGAATAAACCTTCGTTAAGCGAACTAAGCGTTCGTCATTCACCTAATTACACCTTCTTCTACGTGCCATTATTTGTGTTGCTATACATTTATGTTCTCGAAAAGTATGAATGACTGTGTGTATTTAATGGTATAAAGTAAGACTGAATGTGATTTAACATTCCCGCACGCAATAAGGAGTGTGCCTGAATTAGTTTGTAAGCCGTCAGTGAGTAAGTAATAAAACTGAGACAGTGCCATTTTATGAAGTAAATGACTTCAATGAGAAATTTAAACAAAGACCAGAGAACTGTTAATATGAGATAAAGGACGAATGAAAATCTTTGAACTGAAAACCATTGAATACGATGTCACATTTAATAAAATTTATCCTTACTCCAGCAGTTAGTGCGAAAACTTGGTGGCTTACAATAATTGTTAATGAATTAGATGGTAAATGTACCCTTGGCAAAGATCCTTTCTCTTACCTGATTATTTATGCCCTAATGAGCACACAGGTAAAATGCTAGACTAACGAAAATTTCCCTGAGGTACTTGCGCTGTGAAAAGTCTACAAATAACTGCATCTGCACATATTTTGAAAACGAGGAAGGAGTGATGTTATGGTACAATTTTTTTCAGGATCGAGAAGTAGTAAAATTAAATTCCTACAAATCAGTAAGTCCATCCAATCTAAATCAACACCAAGCTAGAAAAGAGACTACTAGTATTATTAAAGTTAATGTCAATGAGTGCCACAGCTAATTGCTATATTTACACATTAAATTCTTCTTATTGAGCGGAGGCCAGATGATCAGAGAAGACAGCCAGTATTTGGCCCCTAAGAGGGACTGCCGGCCTTTTCAAATGAAAAGCTTTGCCAGGGGAAGGAACAAAATAAGGTATAAAGTTTGAAGCAGTATATTAAATAAATAAATTACGTGTGGGTTGCATTCTGTCAAAGAGGCACCATCTATTTTGTGTTACAGATGACGGAAATTCATTGTACAGTGTATTTAAAGTGTGCAGGAAGCGCTGTGAGTATACAATGAGGGAGAGCAGTTTTCCAGAACACTTCCCTCAGCAGGAAACCAATATTTTGTGAAACTCTAGATCTGAAGTAATAAAATGATAAAATATCTTAAATGGTGCGAGATGGGAAGTCGTCTGGCGATTTTGTGTTTCAGAACATGGGCCACCCGCCAAGTCGTTGTTGACTTTATTAAGTAATAATAACAGTTGCTACCGTTGGATAGTACAAATAAATTTCAAAAAGTGGGAGAACAGAAGTCGCTGTGTATATGTGGGGAAATCCTGGTTGACCAAGACACGAGGCAAGACAGATGGTGGTAAGCAAAACCTGCTTGTTTCTTAACTCCAGCACTCAAAATTCGCAATACTGGTTAATTATGCTTAAACTGAGTATGCAGGGGAGGTTGTTGCATTATTTTAACGTATCTGATTGGCGGACACTTCGAATAATCACTGTCATTGGTATTAAAAATCATGCACTAGCCCCACACCTAAAATGATGCAACAAAAATCTTGCGTCTTCCTAGGAGCGCACTGACGATTTTTACTTTCACTCGAGGCTCCAGCCGAGAAAGGGACATTGATTCTGAGCTTTGTGGGAGGACAATCTTCGGTGCAGGGCCAGAAGACTTAGCATTTTTAGTCACCACAGTTGCCACTGGAAACTAAGTATTTTGAACCTCTACAATGGTGGCGAACTATGAGACAGGATGTAAAGGGCGTATTCAGAGTGACGTTGGCGTGTTTATGTTTCTATTTCAAGTACTTATATTAGAAATATCGAACCTAACATGCACTCAATCAAGACAGAGGGTTCATACATGATTCTTTCTGTGGTTCTTTCTTTCCTCTCTGATTAACATTTGGTAATCACTATGGACTCCCGTGAGCTTAATCGTTACCCCAAACACTGTGTTGACTCAGATGTACTGACCTCAATCTAATTATTAGACTTTTGTGAAAGTGCTTCAGTTTTAATTCCATTGCAACTGGTTCTAATATATAATCAATGCAAAGAGTTCATGTCCTTGTGTTCTTTTGCTTAACCAGAAGTCTACAGCAAATTGTAATAAATAGGGTGTTATAATAATGATCGTTTCACTCTCTGCTTTGATGAACTCTGTATTTTATAATATTGTGAGTTACAGGACCAATGTTTCACATACGCTAGGGTCATCCCTGCGTAGGAAATTCAGTCCATTTAGTTATCCGTCGTGTGACACTGTTATTAAACTTACGTGATTCTATGTAGACTGAGCTGATTATCAGGACAACTCTTTCTGACAACCACAGAGATATGTCGATGGTTCAGAAAAACCTCACAATTAACATGTGTTTATGTTTCAGAAACCTTACTCATTGAGCTACATGGATTTCACATATTTTATAAACTGTTAGCTCACAGTAAATGACAAGTTGGAATGGTGATACGATTATGTGCTTATTTGCAGTAAATTTTTACGTATTTAGAAGAATTTACCGCAATCAGACTTCAGTGTTCTGGTAATTTATAATATATTTGAATAATATAGACAATTTAGGTGCAGAAATAATTAATTTGATGCCTCATTGTTCCTGCAAAGTGTGAGAAACGTTACATTTATTACAACTTTATTTTTTTGTTCAAATTGTCATACAGGTGCTGTACTCATATAATACAACCAGTAGTCAAGCTGTGTGCTTTCTAAATTAGTTGTACAGACGCTTTAGATGAGACAAACAATTAATTTTATGCTCCATTGAGCTTGAAATGTTGTACCATACATATTATACTATATCTGATAAATAATTTTATTTATATTCGAGATATCGTACCTATCATCGACTTTGGGGATTTGACACCTCTCTGTGTTACCATCTTTGTTTGTGTCATGCATGTGTATAAACATTGCATGTCGCTCTGTAGTCAAAGTGATTTGTTGTAATAAAAAATATCTTCCTTCATAAAATAAAACACATTCTTTCTTCCTTCATCTATTCTAATATCATGTTTGTTTCTCTTTTGACTATGTTGTGTGTGTTGCATATGTTTTGTCACGTGATGATATTATTTAATGGCTGATTGTAGGAAATGCAGCCTATAATGCTTGTAGAGACTCTTGACAGCCTAATTCTTATAGCAAACTCTGTCAAGATATATTGTTGCACATAACTTCCTGTAGGGCTCTGCCATTTGTAATTATATCAATATCTATCAATCAGCATCATTCCACTACAATTTTCTAGTGCACAAAATGACACATTACCTTAAACACTCTGAAATGGCGCCTGACAACTGTTTAAATGGGGAAATATTTCATTTGAAGCTGTACTGTGATTTTAGATTAGAGTATGCGTAATTAATTACATTCACAGTGTGAATCTGCTTGCGTGCTTACCTGCTTAGCGTAGTACTTTAGCTAACACGTGTTTTTCTGCAGTTATCATCCTGGTGAGGTTATTTTTACGAGAAAAATTCCTTCGACCTGCCTTCTAAAATGTAAAATGTTATTAGGTACGGAAAAATAGCATTGGAGTACTTATTTTAGGGTGTTGGACACGAATTTGACGATTATGTGTGTATGTGGAAATTACCATTATGATACACGCACCTTCTCTACATTGCAGACATACTTTGATCAGACAGAATCTTATGACCACCGACCCACTGTCAGTTTTTATGCCATTCAGATACATTGAGCTCCAAACGAATTCTAGTCCTCCCACTATGGAGCACATACCTCGAATGATACCTATAAGCTGAGAGCAGTAGGGGTCCTTTGGTTGTCCATCAAGAGCACCATAATGCAGCTGGCCAAGAGCGAAGCTGGGGAACTGAGGGGAGCGAAGGATAGGGGGAACGGTAGGGGTATGAGAGGGGGAGGGGGAGTGGCGACCTAGAATACAACAAGAACAATAACCTCAAAATAAATCTGACATTCGGAAAAGTGCTGACTTTGCTGTTCCTGTATGCCCACTACTACGCTATCAGAGTCATCGCACCTTTTTCTCTTAAATAGCGATTTTAAGAATAAAAGTCTTTTTTTTTTGGCACACTACAATTTTTCTTAGACATATGTTACGCTGCAGCAGAGAAAGTTTGATAATAAATTTGCACTTTATGTGAAATTGTACTTTTCATTATTCTTTGACATCTACCAATAACTGATCAGTTATTCACTTTTGTTTTAAATCTCTCTTTTGGCAGATTGATGGTGTCGTGTATTTGTCCTTGCATGGCTCCATTTTCAATTACCTATGTTTACTATGACTAATAGCTTCAATGATCTGTCTCGCTTATTTGACTCCAGAAAAGCCTAAGTTAAAATGGTGCGACAGGCACGGTAACTTTCATTGCCTCTCTCCGGTGCATACTCGTGGTGATTGTCGGAGAATGTCAAAGAGAGCGGCAGGGTGTAGCAATGTGCCAGATATTTTGTTATGAAAGAACTGTCCTAGAGGCTACTGACTTGTCGACAGTGCTCCTAGCGATATGACCACGATCGAAATTGACCCTTATCACCTAAGGGTAAATACAGGACCAGCAATAAAAGTGGTGAAGGTCCGATGAATTAGGTACAAATACAGACAAGGAGCAATCAAAAGGAATCCATAGCCTGAGAAGGCTATCGTGTCACAAACCCTCGTTGTTAGAAACAGACCTGAGGGAAAACCTTACTCTGGGGCTACAGCGCAGTCGTCCAAGTAGTCTATGTTTGAGAGCGTCCCCAATGACCAAGAAAACTGAACCAAGATAACCTGAGGAGACGCCTACAATTTCCTTCACGTAACTAGCCCAAACTGTGAACTGTATGTATTAGACAATGTAGGCTTCGATTGTTCTACTAGAAAAAATTCTGTAATGAAATTATTTTCTGGTACGTTATTCAGAAAACTGTAACCGGTCCGTGACGCAACGCTACTAACTAAAGAATGTCTGTTAAATGACTTGTAGTGTAATTACTTACTGCAAATCAGTAGCAGCTTTAGTGATTTCCTTTAAACTCTTGGAGAACAATAACTGATAACCAGTTGGTATGTGGAAGAAAATTTCTTGAATAAAATTATCTTAGAGGTCTCAGTGTCAAACACAGGTTTACAATTTTTGTATTCTGTCTCATACGGTATACGTCATTAACAAAACACCTAAGATTACGTGCTTCGTAGACTGACCTTACCTCAACGCTTCTTCTGGACAGGACTTGACACTTATTTTTTTCGATTTCTGTTCCGTTTGAAATCAATAGGTTTCTTGCTTTATGTCCATTTCTTTTTTAATATTCTTATAACTAAATGAAAAAATAAAACATCTCTCAACCCAATGATGGTTTCAACGCCACAGTGATTTGCAAGACGCTTCTAGTGGAGGTATCCACATTTTCGCGTGGACTATACACGAATTAAACGGCATTAAGTATCAGTTCTTTCAGCTTCCATTTCTGTGCTATTTTCATCATGCAGAATAAAATTCCTGGTGAAATTATCCAATCTAAAGACACTCTAAGATCGTAATTAATAGTTCAGGTCAAGATTCAAGATGAAATTGGAATGTTTACTATCCTAGGTAGGAGAGTAGTACTAAGGATGGTGTTGAGTTACATAAGTTATGACAACACTTTCATTTCGTAGCCGATTTGCTAATATGCTGAAAAATTCATTACAAATGTACAAAATGATATATTGAGAAGTCCAAGATATATTGAGAAGTCCAATCAAAAATCAACAGCTACTACATTCAATAAATAATGTGTCAGCGAGATTAACATATTAATAGTCTAAAGTCAATTCAATTCTAAACAATTTTTACACTGAAGAGATCACAGATCTGTTTACGAACCGAAACGTCTGTTCGAAGCAATACCACGAATTCGGTCAAAGAATGCAGTCCTCTGAATGGAGTCTTCGAAGAAAATTCCGAGTACACGGACAGTATACGAACCGAGAAATAAAGAATGTTGTGGGTAATATTTACGACAGTAAGTAGAAAATTTATCTATCTACCTTTCATAGTATGCTTCACAAGGTCAGAATTAACTTATGTGTTGAAGATGTCCCTACAGACCTATTAGTTCACTTATGTCATTAGGAAAATGTTGTGCGTATCGTATTATAGCGGACCCAAGGGTCATTCCAAAATAATGATGCCATTACAGTGGACCAATTCGGATCCTAAAACTGATTATCAGATGGACTTCCATCTGTTCAAAATTATGGGTTACATTACTTGTTACGTCAGCTTCTGAAAGGAGACAGTAGCCGTTCCTTTAGGCAGAGAGAAAGCCAATGACAAATTTTGAAAGGAGAAGATTCCCCATAAAAAATCAACACTAACAGAAATTAACACCTTCTACAACCGACAAATAAGATGATTTACTTACTGGTCGGTGCTACAGTCGCTATAGAACCTTGGATTCCTTCGTCACCTGCCTCTATCCTTCTCTGTTCATTGCTTCCCTTCCCAATTTCCTGGCTCCAGTTGCTTTGAGATTCTCCTCCATATCTTGAAGCCACGTTCTCCTTCCTGGGTCTTCTTCTTCTCCTTCTCCCCCCAGGCTTGCGTATAAACACCCTATTAACACTTCGAGTTTCTGGCATTCTCTGTACATGTCCAGACCATCTTACTTTTCGTTGCTTGATTGATTTTCACTACAATCTGTCTCAAAGTGTCTGTAGTTCTGCGTTTGTGCTTATTCTCCTGCTTTCTTCCTATCTTACTGCACCAAATATCTATCTCAAAGTCTTCCTTTCGCACATCAATAAACAACATTCATGCATTACTGTAGCTCCTATAGCCAAATGTATTTGGGTTTTTGTATTCCTACAAACATTTCTGGACTTTAATACATTCTTCAAGGAATAATAACATTGGTTTCCACTCGCCATCCTTTCTTGACGTTCTACTGCTGTCCTATTATCTTTTGTTATTATCGAACCTTAACATGTGTACTTTTCCACTCTCAGGTGTACTTTCCCATTTATTTTACTGAAGTCTCTCATATATCGCCATTAGGATCTTCCCTCATCATACACTTTGTTTTATCTACATTCACTTCCAGTGATAATTTCCGCGCTGCTCTTTCCATTGCAGCATTACTACCTTTCAAAGCTGTAACATTCCTTGTAATTAACGATACAACATCAACGTTGCCACCATCTGGATCTGTCGGTTAAACATTGTTCCCCGTCGGACTTTTGGCATTCACGGAATTACCTTTTATAGTGCTAAGTTAAAGAGCAGCACAAAGATCACATCTTCCTGTCGGAGCACCCTCTCTACATACAATTGTGTGATAACTCTTTATCTGTTTCGACTTAGCAATCTATTTCTTTCGTTGTCATTTCCGTCAGCCTATCTAATTTTAGCGGAATTCTAAAATATTTCATACTTTGGAGAATCTTATCTCTGTCTAGTGTGCTGTATGTGTGTTTGAAATAAACGCACAGCTGATGCAGTTGCTTCTCATTTTCGTAAGATTTGTCCAGCATTTACCTCAATAGAAATATCTGGTTCATTTTAGACTACCTCTCCTAAATCCAGCCTGATAATTCCCCAGTCTTCCCCCATGAACCATGGACCTTGCCGTTGGCGGGGAGGCTTGCGTGCCTCAGCGATACAGATGGCCGTACCGTAGGTGCAACCACAACGGAGGGTTATCTGTTGAGAGGCCAGACAAACATGTGGTTCCTGAAGAGGGGCAGCAGCCTTTTCAGTAGTTGCAGGGGCAACAGTCTGGATGATTGACTGATCTGGCCTTGTAACATTAACCAAAACGGCCTTGCTGTGCTGGTACTGGGAACGGCTGAAAGCAAGAGGAAACTACAGCCGTAATTTTTCCCGAGGACATGCAGCTTTACTGTATGATTAAATGATGATGGCGTCCTCTTGGGTAAAATATTCCGGAGGTAAAATAGTCCCCCATTCGGATCTCCGGGCGGGGACTTCTCAAGAGGACGTCGTTATCAGGAGAAAGAAAACTGGCATTCTACGGATCGGAGCGTGGATGGTCAGATCCCTTAATCGGGCAGGTAGGTTAGAAAATTTAAAAAGGGAAATGGATAGGTTAAAGTTAGATATAGTGGGAATTAGTGAAGTTAGGTGGCAGGAGGAACAAGACTTTTGGTCAGGTGATTACAGGGTTATAAATACAAAATCAAATAGGGGTAATGCAGGAGTAGGTTTAATAATGAATAAAATATAGGAGTGCGGGTTAGCTACTACAAAAAGCATAGTGAACGCGTTATTGTGGCCAAGATAGACACAAAGCCCATGCCTACCACAGTAGTACAAGTTTATATGCCAACTAGCTCTGCAGATGATGAAGAAATTGATGAAATGTATGACGAGATAAAAGAAATTATTCAGGTAGTGAAGGGAGACGAAAATGTAATAGTCATGGGTGACTGGAATTCGTCAGTAGGAAAAGGGAGAGAAGGAAACATAGTAGGTGAATATGGATTGGGGGGAAGAAATGAAAGAGGAAGCCGCCTTGTAGAATTTTGCACAGAGCATAACTTAATCATAGCTAACACTTGGTTCAAGAATCATAAAAGAAGGTTGTATACCTGGAAGAATCCTGGAGATACTAAAAGGTATCAGATAGATTATATAATGGTAAGACAGAGATTTAGGAACCAGGTTTTAAATTGTAAGACATTTCCAGGGGCAGATGTGGATTCTGACCACAATCTATTGGTTATGAACTGCAGATTGAAACTGAAGACACTGCAAAAAGGTGGGAATTTAAGGAGATGGGACCTGGATAAACTGAAAGAACCAGAGGTTGTAGAGAGTTTCAGGGAGAGCATAAGGGAACAATTGACAGGAATGGGGGAAAGAAATACAGTAGAAGAGGAATGGGTAGCTCTAAGGGATGCAGTAGTGAAGGCAGCAGAGGATCAAGTAGGTAAAAAGACGAGGGCTAATAGAAATCCTTGGGTAACAGAAGAAATATTGAATTTAATTGATGAAAGGAGAAAATATAAAAATGCAGTAAATGAAGCAGGGAAAAAGGAATACAAACGTCTCAAAAATGAGATCGACAGGAAGTGCAAAATGGCTAAGCAGGCATGGCTAGAGGACAAATGTAAGGATGTAGAAGCTTGTCTCACTAGGGGTAAGATATATACTGCCTACAGGAAAATTAAAGAGACCTTTGGAGAGAAGAGAACCACTTGTATGAATATCAAGAGTTCAGATGGAAACCCAGTTCTAAGCAAAGAAGGGAAGGCAGGAAGGTGGAAGGAGTATATAGAGGGTTTATACAAGGGCGATGTACTTGACAATATTATGGAAATGGAAGAGGATGTAGATGAAGATGAAATGGGAGATAAGATACTGCGTGAAGAGTTTGACAGAGCACTGAAAGACCTGAGTCGTAACAAGGCCCCGGGAGTAGACAACATTCCATTAGAACTACTGATGGCCTTGGGAGGGCCAGTCATGACAAAACTGTACCATCTGGTGAGCAAGATGTATGAGACAGGCGAAATACCCACAGACTTCAAGAAGAATATAATAATTCCAATCCCAAAGAAAGCAGGTGTTGACAGATGTGAAAATTACTGAACTATCAGTTTAATAAGTCACAGCTGCAAAATACTAACGCGAATTCTTTACAGACGAATGGAAAAACTGGTAGAAGCGGACCTCGGGATAGATCAGTTTGGATTCCGTAGAAATGTTGGAACACGTGAGGCAATACTAACCTTACGACTTATCTTAGAAGAAAGATTAAGAAAAGGCAAACCTACGTTTCTAGCATTTGTAGACTTACAGAAAGCTTTTGACTATGTTAACTGGAATACTCTCTTTCAAATTCTGAAGGTGGCAGGGGTAAAATACAAGGAGCGAAAGGCTATTAACAATTAGTACAGAAACCAGATGGCAGTTGTAAGAGTCGAGGGGCATGAAATGGAAGCAGTGGTTGGGAAAGGAATGAGACATGGTTGTAGCCTGTCCCCGATGTTATTCAATCTGTATATTGAGTAAGCAGTAAAGGAAACAAAAGAAAAATTCGGAGTAGGTATTAAAATTCATGGAGAAGAAGTAAAAACTTTGAGGTTCGCCGATGACATTGTAATTCTGTCAGAGACAGCAAAGGACTTGGAAGAGCAGTTGAACGGAATGGACAGTGTCTTGAAAGGAGGATATAAGATGAACATCAACAAAAGCAAAACGAGGATAATGGAATGTAGTCGAATTAAATCGAGTGATGCTGCGGGGATTAGATTAGGAAATGAGACACTTAAAGTAGTAAAGGAGTTTTGCTATTTAGGGAGTAAAATAACTGATGATGGTCGAAGTAGAGAGCATATAAAATGTAGACTGGCAATGGCAAGGAAATCTTTCTGAAGAAGAGAAATTTGTTAACATCGAGTATAGATTTAAGTGTCAGGAAGTCGTTTCTCAAAATATTTGTATGGAGTGTAGCCATGTATGGAAGCGAAACATGGACGATAAATAGTTTAGACAAGAAGAGAATAGAAGCTTTCGAAATGTGGTGCTACAGAAGAATGCTGAAGATAAGGTGGGTAGATCACGTAACTAATGAGGAGGTATTGAATAGGATTGGGCAGAAGAGATGTTTGTGGCACAACTTAACTAGAAGAAGGGATCGGTTGGTAGGACATGTTTTGAGGCATCAAGGGATCACAAATTTAGCATTGGAGGGCAGCGTAGAGGGTAAAAGTCGTAGAGGGAGACCAAGAGATAAATACACTAAGCAGATTCAGAAGGATGTAGGTTGCAGTAGGTACTGGGAGATGAAGAAGCTTGCACAGGATAGAGTAGCATGTAGAGCTGCATCAAACCAGTCTCAGGACTGAAGACCACAACAACAACAATTCCCCAGTATCATTTCCACCCGGTATTCTAACCTAGAGGCTGAAATCTTACCAAACATCTTATACGTTGTATCTAAGAGAGTAAATGGTGCACTCTGCCTTATCACCTTCCTTATGTAATGGGCAGATTATTCTCATGCTCAAATCCTTAGGTATTCTTTCCAGCTTTCCATATTTTCTTTACCCCATTATTTTGTAATTTGGCCTCTATACCATCTTCTCTTGCTGATTTACTATTCTTTAAGTTTTTAATTGCATCCTTCGTTTCCTCTAAGTCCGGCGGTTCGACTACCTGTACCTCCGTTTCTGATTCTAATTCCAGTTCAATATCCATTTCTTCCTCGTCCTGATTCAAGGTTTCCTCTCTCTTCTCACTTTCCCCACCCCCACCTCCCCGATTGCGTCAAGTAACTGGGAAAAATACTCCTTCCATCTTCCCAATGCTTTGGTTTGATCTCCAATTAGGGTGCCACATTTATCCTTCTAGAAGACCGCTCTTGGTTGTAATCCTCTCTTCTTTCCCTAGATCTTTAATAGAATTTTCGTATTCATTACTATCCCTCATTTCGTCAACTGTTCTAGCTTCCTACTTTCATACTGCCTTTTCTCTCTAGATGATTTATATGCTCTTTTCCTTTTCTGTCTATAGGCTTCCGCAGCTACAATCCGACTAAAATTACTTGATAGTTGAGATATATCATTTGTCGCTACAGAGTTACCACATCTACTGCCGGCCACCTTTCAGTTATAGACAACACACGAACGCGACGAGTCACCTAACAAATTCTGTTAACGTGTAATGCGGAGCGATGTTGGAAGCAGCCGCCGCGAGATTTTCAAGGAAATGGTAAATGCTCTGTCGGCAGCTGATTTTAAATGACCATTGAGTGAACTGCGGCAGACGACGGGTTTTGTCGCCCTGAACTAAACTCATGTCCTAACCTAACCACAACGTCGTGATGTGCAATGTTTACGAGAAAACGATGATCAGTGATCTGCAGCAGAGCCAAAATCATGATCGCTTGGTTGACGGCGTTTAATACTAACTTCTACGAGCAAACACAAGACAGCAAAATTTAATAATGTGTTTCTTTTCGTAGCCATTTTCCGCAGCAACATTTCAGTTTTAGTGCTAAAAGCAAACTGTAATTTCTCTCTGTCGTTGGTTACCTGAAACTATCCTCACACTGGTTACACGGGATTCCATGTTCACAATCAGACAGCAATCCTGGCTGGCACCTGGTTGCGGGTTATAGATGGAAAGCAAAAAAAGGAGCAAATAAAACTGCCAATAAGATGATGAAAATGACGCGAGAAAGTAATAGAAATAAAAAAAAAGCATGGGTAACCCGTTAACCAAATAAAATTGATGATCAAAGCCTATTGATTATACACTCCTGGAAATGGAAAAAAGAACACATTGACACCGGTGTGTCAGACCCACCATACTTGCTCCGGACACTGCGAGAGGGCTGTACAAGCAATGATCACACGCACGGCACAGCGGACACACCAGGAACCGCGGTGTTGGCCGTCGAATGGCGCTAGCTGCGCAGCATTTGTGCACCGCCGCCGTCAGTGTCAGCCAGTTTGCCGTGGCATACGGAGCTCCATCGCAGTCTTTAACACTGGTAGCATGCCGCGACAGCGTGGACGTGAACCGTATGTGCAGTTGACGGACTTTGAGCGAGGGCGTATAGTGGGCATGCGGGAGGCCGGGTGGACGTACCGCCGAATTGCTCAACACGTGGGGCGTGAGGTCTCCACAGTACATCGATGTTGTCGCCAGTGGTCGGCGGAAGGTGCACGTGCCCGTCGACCTGGGACCGGACCGCAGCGACGCACGGATGCGCGCCAAGACCGTAGGATCTACGCAGTGCCGTAGGGGACCGCACCGCCACTTCCCAGCAAATTAGGGACACTGTTGCTCCTGGGGTATCGGCGAGGACCATTCGCAACCGTCACCATGAAGCTGGGCTACGGTCCCGCACACCGTTAGGCCGTCTTCCGCTCACGCCCCAACATCGTGCAGCCCGCCTCCAGTGGTGTCGCGACAGGCGTGAATGGAGGGACGAATGGAGACGTGTCGTCTTCAGCGATGAGAGTCGCTTCTGCCTTGGTGCCAATGATGGTCGTATGCGTGTTTGGCGCCGTGCATGTGAGCGCCACAATCAGGACTGCACACGACCGAGGCACACAGGGCCAACACCCGGCATCATGGTGTGGGGAGCGATCTCCTACACTGGCCGTACACCACTGGCGATCGTCGAGGGGACACTGAATAGTGCACGGTACATCCAAACCGTCATCGAACCCATCGTTCTACCATTCCTAGACCGGCAAGGGAACTTGCTGTTCCAACAGGACAATGCACGTCCGCATGTATCCCGTGCCACCCAACGTGCTCTAGAAGGTGTAAGTCAACTACCCTGGCCAGCAAGATCTCCGGATCTGTCCCCCATTGAGCATGTTTGGGACTGGATGAAGCGTCGTCTCACGCGGTCTGCACGTCCAGCACGAACGCTGGTCCAACTGAGGCGCCAGGTGGAAATGGCATGGCAAGCCGTTCCACAGGACTACATCCAGCATCTCTACGATCGTCTCCATGGGAGAATAGCAGCCTGCATTGCTGCGAAAGGTGGATATACACTGTACTAGTGCCGACATTGTGCATGCTCTGTTGCCTGTGTCTATGTGCCTGTGGTTCTGTCAGTGTGATCATGTGATGTATCTGACCCCAGGAATGTGTCAATAAAGTTTCCCCTTCCTGGGACAATGAATTCACGGTGTTCTTATTTGAATTTCCAGGAGTGTATTTAGAAAAACTAAAATTTTCTCTGCAACACGAAATTCGAACCATCGACCTTCTTCGGGTCAGTTTTATGCACTAACCACTACGCTATTCCGTTACATCACGAAACTCTCCGTTTATGATGCTATTATCCCGGTCGCAAAAGTTAACTGACAGCCTTAACAAATTAGACGTCACGCAATGCCGTTCGAAGCTGAAGTAATGTAAGCCGATGTATGTGATTATAATAACTGTATAAATGAGACGAATCGCAACTTGTGCGAAATGACTACGTAGTGTTTGATTAGTGTCGTGTATGAAACGTGCGTATTTCGTCAGTATCATTGCGCGCGCTTATGTGTGTGTTGTTTTTGGTTTGGTTATCATGTCTGATTAAATACGAAATAAAAGGGCCAAACCCAGGATTCGGGATCAGCAGGAAAGAAAGCCAGACAAGGAATAGGAAGTGAAGTAATTGTTGTGGCAGTTTGGCAACGACGAACGTTTCAGGGGTGACGTTCTGCGATCTGATGAGACGAAACCAACTACAAAGCATGAAGTGTCAATTAGGAGGTAATTTTAATCGGACTATAGTGTTGTTTCCTTTTGCCGTATTCTTTATCGCTTCCTTTCTCTCTCTGATTACCAGTGAGCACTCCTCGTTGAACCATTTCAATGTTTTTAGGTGTACTATCCTCAAAGCTCATCTTCCGTGGTTACATTGATGGCTGATTTTCATATGTCCCATTTAGTTTAAACATTTCCTTCCTTCGTTGTGCTCTTTCTTAACTTCCACAAGACTTGCCCTTTTGACTTCCCACGCTTTCTAAGTGTACACTGGTAACTAACTGAAGGGACTAGTTAAACCGAATGCATCAAATCTTTCCTCAGAGCCAAAGTTCATGAAAGCAGTTATGACTCGCTTTAGGAAAACACACTGTTTAGAACGAAGACATGGTTCAAATGGCTCTAAGCACTATGGGACTTAACATCTGAGGTCATCAGTCTCCTAGACTTAGAACTACTTAAACCTGAATAACATATGGACATCACACACATCCATGCCCGTGGCAGGATTCAAACCTGCGACCGTAGCAGCAGCGCGGTTCCGGACTGAAGCGCCTAGAACCACTCGGCCACATCGGCCGGCACGAATACATGTATGTTTCACGTGACTCACGTGTTCCGCCCGAAATTAGTGTGACACCACTTGCGTTCTCTATGATCTATAGATCCTCTACGATTTATAGATGTTTCCGACAATCGTCCACTCGAGCAGCAGTGAACAACAAAGCCGTTAGTTTTTCATAGGTGGTCCCAACTTTTAACATGGTTCGAATGAAGTAGAGTGAAAGTACTCAGTGTTTCCCAGCTAAAGCCGGCCGAAGTGGCCATGCGGTTCTAGGCGCTGCAGTCTGGAACCGCGAGAACGCTACGGTCGCAGGTTCGAATCCTGCCTCGGGCATGGATGTGTGTGATGTCCTTAGGTTAGTTAGGTTTAACTAGTTCTAAGTTCTAGGGGACTGATAACCTCAGAAGTTGAGTCCCATACTGCTCCGAGCCATTTTTCCCAGCTAAATCAAACAGGAAAATTTGCATAAGTAATACACGTCTTAAAGATAAATAAGTTCAGTCCCAGTAAGCAGAACAGATACTGTACGTTAAACTTTCCCATCAGTAAATATCATTCTAGAATAAAATAATTGCATATTGATGTAAGTAAACTTGTAACGTAATTGGACTAACTGCATATACGTAGATAACACACATATATACGAGGGCTATTCCGAAAGTAAGGTCCGATAGGTCGCGAAATGGAAACCACGGTAAAAATCAAAGATGTTTTATTTGCAACAGTTAGATACACCTTGCAGCTACTTATCTCCATAGTCGCCGACCCGACTTAGACGTGTATCGTAGCGTTGTACCAACTTTCCCATACCCTCGCTATAGAAGGCAGCCGCCAGTGCTCTCCGCCAATTCTCTACGCTGGCCTACGGCTCGTTGTCTTGTGCCGAAATGTTGTCTTCATAACCAGCGGTTCATGTGACCTGAGCTGAAACTCAGAGGGAGACAATTACGGGCTGTATTGTGGGTAATCTCACATTTCCATTTGAAAACGATGCAGGAGCATCTTCATTGCCCCTGCAGAATGCGGCTGAGAATTGTCTTGAAGACGAAACAGCACGACAGTTATGTAATGTTAGCTGCATAGCTTCAGGGGAAATTTCTCACCAGGCCCCCGTACTTGGCGGCAGACACTATTTTCTAGACATCTTTACGCACTCACTGCGAGCTCAGACATGAGAAGAGCGACGTGATGCTAACTGGGGTTATACTAGAGACACTACCCAACACATCTGTGCAAAGCTTTATCGGATTTTCATAGTCGTTTCCATTTCGTGACCGATCGGACCTTACTTTCGGAATAGCCCTCGTATGTATGTGGTTTATCATACGCCTTTTTACTATTTTTTGTTAAACCTGCTTAATGTATACAAGGTGTAAAAAAACGTACGGCACAAAACAGCGCGACATATTCCTCACAAGTAGACGAAGAAATTAAATTCTAGTAAGATTGGTCTGGAAACGCTTTGTTTCCAGGTTACAACTCATTTTCTCCAACTCATTAATCATGGTAAACATACAAGAACACAACCCTAGAATCGTGGAGAGTATGCACTCTTGATGACGTCTGAATACGTTTTGCACCACTAGCTTTTTGTTTTACATGCCCCTGTTGCCATGCGACGTACGTCATTGCTTGTTTACAGGTAACATCAACTGTTCCAGTGTTCAGTATGACCGTTGCAATTACAGGGTTTACTGTGTAGAGTTAATCACAGACTTGGCTCGTGCAAAGGCAGTGTACACAAATGCACATATGGTAGATGTCCATTTGATGTATGAATTAGCTGGCGGCAATGGTTCTCGCGCTCACCGTTTGTACAACGAGAGATTTCCAGAGCGAAGGAAAACGTTTGAAGCCATTGATCTTCGACTTAGGGAACATGGAGGATTTAAGGGTGGATGTAACGGAAAATGTAAACATTTATTTAAAAATTATTACAGCTGTATATATTAATGTAGAAATCTTAAATTTTGCAAGTGTAAAACAAAAGAGCTATGTTTTAACGGAAAATATAATAAAATATGCAGGATTAATATTTTGCCAGAAATTTTAAATATTAATTTTTATTGCCTTTTTTATAAAAAGCCGTAACTCAAATTCTAACCAAGTAATTTATCTGAAAAATTTATTGTTGTGTCTTGAGGAAGTTATAACACCACTGAACTACAGTTATTACTTTATGGTAAAAATTGTATCATTAACAGCGTTTATAATATTGCACATCCAAAATTAACTTTTTTCTACATACAGTCATCTAAAACTCAGAATATAATTGCAGGATCTTGTATTTATTAGTTACAGGGAGACAGCAACACGTTGCGAACAGGTTCTGAAAATTTCGTAGCGTTAGCGGTTATACTTTTTAAGAAAAGACTTCTAGTAACGCCGCGCGGGATTAGACGAGCGGTCTAGGGCGCTGCAGTCATGGACCGTGCGGCTGGTCCCGGCGGAGGTTCGAGTCCTCCCTCAGGAATGGGTGTGTGTGTGTTTGTCCTTAGGATAATTTAGGTTAAGTGGTGTGTAAGCTTAGTGACTGATGAACTTAGCAGTTAAGTCCCATAAGATTTCACACACATTTGAACATTTGAACTTCTAATAACGTAAAATATGTAAAACAGAAAAAATGAGGTTCAAAGAATTTCTTCTCATACTTCTACATGTAATAAGATTACTTCAATTTTAAAATCCTCCATACTGATACTCCTCGTCCGCCAGGTTTCTCTTTTCGAATCTGCCTGGCCTGTATTTGCAGGTAAGACACTGATCTGTTAGCTCTCTTGACCCTGCTCTCTTCGATGGTGTAAACTGCTTTTGTTGTAAACACACCAGGATCTACACCAACTCTCTTCAGCACTTAAATTACTTCCATTATTGTAGCATAAAACTGCATCATAGACAAATATTTTGAGTACTTGAAGTCCACAGAATGTCATTTTTGAGCATGTAATCGAAATTATATTATTGAGGCTTTCATTTGCATTTTGTGTCTTTCCGTGAAGACACTTCCTCAATAAATCAGGGTTTGCAAGAAATCTGAATGTGGACTTAATTTCATCCGTAAAAGTTTCTGGTAATGAATGGTTATGTGAATACGTCTCATTTCTGTTGTTGAACTTACACCAATCGTCTTTCGGACGCAGATTGTGCATTAGTGTTTGGTCAGTGGATAGTTTGTGCAAAAAAATTGCGACACTGCACGCCTCATTGCCTCTAAATTATGTGTAATTTTCCTGATAGCTCTTCCATAAAATAAGTGAAGAGAATTAATTTCTTTCAGAGTACGCCTGCCTTTTCTTCCTAGTGGTTTCCCACCATCAAGTACTTCAGTTATCATCTTTTTCAGCAAGCGACGAGGCCTACCACCAAGCCTCTTTTGGATGTGGCCAACACATTTCAACTTTTCTATTGTTGTATTGTACGGATTTTTATCTGTTACAGCTTTGAACGAAGAGGAGTCCCCATCACCAGGGTATTTAGTACGTCTAACACCATAGTTGTCCTCAGATCTGGAGAACATCCTCACAACTGGAGCAGCCTCCATCCCCCCACTGGAGCCACTACAATTTTTAGAGCATGCCACTGCATTCGTTCCTTGCCACAGTTTTTCACTGTCTTCATTGTTGGAAATTTTCCTTGTTGCACACTGGTGGCAGTATTTAGACATAATTTCTACATCAAATACCTTACGTGAGTCAATACCAACAACAAATGCAACTTCTTACAGAGATGTGTGACCCCTTTTCATCCAGGTCCCATCAACAGACACACACACGTCAGTAACATTTGTAGGAGATTAACTGTCATCAATATCTAACCCAGGATATATTTCGTTTTGGTTTATGTCCACCAATTCCTCCACTGTTTTCTTCCTAGAAACTTTTCGCAGTACCGCATACAGCAGCAGACATTTCTTTATTTATTTTTTCAAACCCTGCACAATGTGGAGGCATGTTAAAAAACAAACACAGTAAATTACCTCCTTCCCTGTCCTGTCCAAGGAATCTCAGAGCATATGCTGACCTAAAATTGCTTTCATAGGTACCAGTGTTTTTTTTTTTTTTTTGAGGAAAATGAAAATTCATTGTCACATGAATTACAAATTAATTTAAAATTTTTCTTTAACAAGCCGGCCGGAGTGGCCGTACGGTTCTAGGCGCTACAGTCTGGAACCGAACGACCGCTACGGTCGTAGGTTCGAATCCTGCCTCGGGCATGGAAGTGTGGGCTGTCCTTAGGTTAGTTAGGTTCAATTAGTTCTAAGTTCTAGGCGACTGATGACCTCAGAAGTTAAGTCGCATTGCGCTCAGAGCCATTTGAACCACTTTTCTTCAACAACAATCATGGCTCTGAGCACTATGGGACTAAACATCTATGGTCATCAGTCCCCTAGAACTTAGAACTACTTAAACCTAACTACCCTAAGGACATCACACAACACCCAGTCATCACGAGGCAGAGAAAATCCCTGACCCCGCCGGGAATCGAACCCGGAAACCGGGGCGCGGGATGCGAGAACGCTACCGCACGACCACGAGCTGCGGACAGGAACAATCATGCATTCCGTATTTTTACAGCTAACACATGATGACCTTATAGCCTGGAAGTGAAGCTCAGTCAATAAGTCTGAATCCAGTGGAATCCATATCAACATCATTCACGAACCTGTACAATTCTCCAGTCCCAAGTTTCGATGCTGAAGCTGAAAGTTTATGTTCTTCATTTCCAGCTGCTTCCACGTTTTTGTTGGTAAACCAATTTCCATGAAACCTCCGTTTCCTAAACACAGTTTTTCCACTACCCATTATGCATAAATCTTGGCTTCCACCTAAAGGTTTGCGAATTCAGCCTTCCACCTACTATGTGTTAGTATTGTCAAAACGTAAATAAACCACATACAAGAAAGTCAGATATAGATGTCAGCCAGAGATATAGATGTCAGCCAAAGATATCGAAAGAAAATAGCCTTGACATGGACAAAAATTCCGTTGCAGCAA
This sequence comes from Schistocerca nitens, assembly GCF_023898315.1. Lineage (NCBI taxonomy): Eukaryota > Metazoa > Arthropoda > Insecta > Orthoptera > Acrididae > Schistocerca > Schistocerca nitens. Next base: position 173,411,420 of record NC_064616.1, on the reverse strand, counting down.
GCAGTTTCCCAAATGTCGGAAAAGATGGGAGTGGCCGCCAGTGCAGAGTTAATCAGTTTAAAAATTTAAAGGCAATTCTGAAGCTGCTATCACGATAAAATTCACATAAAACATAGATTAAGTTGTGTAGATCAAGATAACATTTTTGAAAAACCGATTTTTTGGAGCAAAATCCGTTACTAAGCCTGATACTCGCGACCGGGGGAGGCCTAGAAGTACTAGAGGACTCTGCAGTGGGAGGCGGGAGACGACAACTCTTCACGCACTTACCGGAGACTCTAGTGTCAGTACAAGATGGATAGGTAGAAATGGACCAATTGTCTGGCCTCCACGCTTTACGGACCTAAGTCCACTGGGCTTTTATTTGTGGTGGCATCTGTAAACTCTTGTGCATGGAAGCACAGCATAAGATGTTCAGATTCTCCGTGCCCGTATTATGGAAGGCTGCGAACCGTATCCTATACTCCAGCGGTACATCTGCGCATTCGAGATTTATTACGACAGCGGGCCGACACCTGCATCAGAGCCCATGGAGGGTATATTGAATAATTCCTGTGAGAAAGAGTTGCATGTGGTATGCTGGTACTTTCTGTTCGTGTGTGTTTGCCATGGTTAGCGAGTTGGAGAAAATGAGCTGTAACAAAGATATAAAGCGTTTCTAGACAGATGTTCATATGGCATAATTTCTCCGTCTGCGTGCGAGGAATGTGTCCTGCAATTTGTGCTGTACATTTATGTTACATCCTGTATACCCAGTTACGTAATTATTGTAACGCTATTTCTTTATTGCTCTTCTTTCACTTGTAATTATAGTACGAGAAAAGTGCAGAGATAATTTCAATAAAATTATGACTGTCAGCCGTTATGTAGGTTCTCACTCTGGTTAGGATAACATTTTCTACCCCTTCGAGATGGAAATTCACTGATCGCATCGCACGTTAGCGTGCGAGCGAATAGATGAGTCCTCAGTCCTATGTGTGCAGTTCTATAATTAACAGTGTCGTGTGCTTATGTAAGGGTCTGACTATGCTGTGATGAACGTGAGGCAAGAACAATTTTATAGAAGATAAAAGGTTGATTGTTTCTGGTCTTAACTGCAACTACAGCCTCGGATGCATGTTATGTATCACGTAAAGCTATTAGAATAATAAAAACACGTAATGCTGTATGCAGAGAAGGAGGACGTGCAAATAATACGTGAGCCGTACAATATAGAGCAATATTTCCGTGCACCTTTAAACTGAGGACAAGATTCAGCATCGTCGATCATCATAAGCAAGATCTGACCTTTGAATAAACTTAAGGTGGTAAAATTGTGAAGATCCGTGTTTTTCCTGAATTTCAAAATATACGAATCGTTTTAAACTCATTGCGTGTTTATTTATTTATTTGGCGTATGGCTTGCAGAATAATATTTTACAGCTACATGCAGTTATGTTGATACAAGGTTATTTATTTATTTATTCGTGTCAAAAGGTTGCGTACAAAATATACAAAAACATAAAAGCAAGCTAAATTTATAAAATTAATGCGTAGAAAGAAATATAGATGTGAGGATAAGAGAGCCATATAATAACAGTTATATATGAACAGATTACAAACGCAAAATACAGTGAGACCTCGATGGCATTACCCCTGACTCACAACAGGTCCTCCAGCGTGCAAGAAACTGGGCACTGAGGACAGCTGTACAGGTGCTTGGTGGTTTGTTCGGCTCCACATTCGCATAAAGTTGATGGCTCCCCACGATAGTTCCATTTGGCCATATTATCTTTTGTTCTACCCACACCACCTGGTACTCTGTTGAGGGACTTCCACGTTTCTCCTGGGGGAGAGCCTCATAGGGTGAGATCCACGATGCGATATGTGTGTTTCTGGTTGTCCGTAGGTTCTGTCGTGCCATTCATGGTGCTGTACTGTCTTTGACAGAATTTTTGTAGAAAACTTTTCCAACATTTCATCTTGCTTGGAGGAGGTTGGTGTGTAAATTGTACACGTTTTTTAAATAAATAAGTTTCTGGATCTTTTGAGTTTCATCCATTCATGGGTTACTGCTTGTGGTTTTCGGAAATTTGGAAGGGCAATGTTGGCGAGTACTGACGTCCATGGTGTTGGTGTGGAAGTTAAGGGTCCCTTTCACGATTCTCACGGCATCATTTAGATGGGTATCTATTTCGTTGACATAGCTACTTTTATTCCAAGTCGGAGATCATTATTCTCGACGGGATACCGGAGTTCCCTGGTGTAGCTCTTAAGGTGTTTGCATTAGAGACCCTGCCAGCACCAGTCACTTTCCTTAATATGGTACTTATCGATTTTAGCTTCTGCCCCGTTAGTTCTAGGTGGTTCCTAATCTACAGGGATCTGTCGAGAGTCTCACTCAAAGATTTGGGGTGTCGACAGTTTCGTTAAGTTTTTGTTGCGGAAGATTTTATTCAGTTCACCGTTTGTCATTCTGTTAAATGGAATAAGCTGACTTCTGTTTTAGTAGGATTCGAGGGAAGTCTCCACTGCAATACGGGTCGAGCTTTTCTAGATCGTTAGTAAGTGTTTGTTCACCTTCTTCGTATACTGTATGTTGCTTTGAACTGCTATCGTTAGCTCGTCGGCGTAGTTAAACTTTACAGAATTAGTGGTGACTATGTCGCTGGTGTACAAGTTAAAGAAAAGCGGGGACAGAAACGAGCCCTATGGCAGACCATTCCTTGTGGTACAGAATTTACACGTGGTTTCTCAAACGTTAACTTTAAAAAAGCGATTTGAAGCATATTTTCCAGTAGTGCTATCATCTATGAGGTTGGGACGGTTTGATTTAGCTTATACATTAATCTATCCTGCCCCACTGTATCAAACGCTGCTGTGAGGTCAATAAATGGTGTTGAGGTTTCTTTTTCTTTAGGACGCTTGTTTCTACAAATGATGTTACGGCAAGATTTTAGTAGCAGCAGTTTCCATTCGCACTAAGTCCTGCTTGGTCTGTTGATGACTGTACAGTTTGTTGTCATTTAAATCGTTAAGTGTAACTTTTTATGTAGGAATAGCACATTTTTAACATTAGTTTTTTTAACGAATATGAAACCGTTAAATTACTAGCACTGTCTCATATTTACGATGGTAAATATGCGTCATTAGAGCGGCTATGTGCAGACTGGTTTAAATGTTAAGAGCCTTCAGCATTCCACTGTGCTAATAACTTTGCATAATCCTGATTAATTAGAAGGAATCGTTTCCAAGGCAATTACGATCTGCTCTGATAGCCTGTGAACTACTTTTGCTTTATCCAAGTTCGGTTGAAAAGACTGTATTAGCGTGCACACATCCTTAAACCAGCCAGTAACTGACTTTTTCCGAATTATATGAAAATAGATTGTTTTGAAGTAGACATGTCTTCAAGTTTGCCAGTAAATAAATTACTTTAGCTTTTATCTGGAATTTCCTGTAGAAAGACAGTTTTAATGTTCCCAAATTTAAGGCTTGGTTTTTCATCCAAGTATTTACAAAGAACATTACTTTGGTTCAAACACTTTAAAAATTGCTGGTGTGTGAAGAATGTCTGATTTCGTAAGTTAATGCATATTAATAGCATGCACGTTCTGGAAAGGTTAACTTCTTCGCCTGGAAGATTCCATAGTATTTTCGAAATTGTGAAGTTTACGTCGATTGTCTAATGGTCAGTACTATCTGTCTTCGTCACTGTGTACTGCACTGCCACAAACTGTAACGCTCTTGAAGTAGAATAATGTAGCAACTTTAGTAGTTTATCAACGTCCATACTGTGTCGTCGTCTTCGGATATCAATTGACATTACTGTTAACTTATTACACGGTTCAGGCAAATTGTAACTCATTCAGTGATTAGCAGCATTTTCCTACGGTAAACAGCAAAGATCTGTAGAATAATTTATTAAGGGGCCGTTACAAGCTCTGTGAATACATAGTTATCTTTTATGGAGGCGAGTTTTACGTTTTTGTAACGCTGAAGCTAATTCTAGCTAACTGAAGTGGCATACATAAACACCACATTTGCACAATTGCGAGAGTTCTCTAGAGTTGAAGAGCTGCGTGCTGCCTCCACAATGAAGTAAAGTGGAAACGTGGTTGTAAAACGGCTCGAATGAAAAATTCAGGGCTGTCGATTATAACTGTTTCAAATGATATCACGAGCCGCGTATTTCGAAGTTTTCCGACAACAGCTTGTGTAATTTAAAAATTCACTGTAGGAGGTTTTGGAAACGACTTTCACGCCCTAATGTATCACATCCGGTTGTCCACATCCTATAATGGATTAAGAGCAGGAGTGACGCCTGTCCAGTGGTTTGATTAACAGTAACTGTTATAACGAAAGATCCATAAGATACACTATGTGATCAAAAGTATCAGGTATCCGAGCGGTCTAAGCGGCTGCAGCCATGGACTGTGCGGCTGGTACCGGCGGATCTTCGAGTCCTCCTTCGGGCATGGGTGTGTGTGTTTGTCCTTAGGATAATTTAGGTTAAGTAGTATGTACGTTTAGGCACTGATGACCTTAGCAGTTAAGTCCCATAAGATTTCACACACATTCTCAAAAGTATCAGGACACCTGGCTGTAAATGACTTACTACTTAGTGGCGCCCTCCATCGGTAATGTTGGAATTTAATATGGGTTGGCCCACTATTAACCCTGATAACAGCTTCCACTATCGCAGGCATACGTTCAGTCAGATGCCGGAAGGTTTCTTGGGGAATGGCAGCACATTCTTCACGGAGTGCTTCACTGAGGAGACGTATCGATGTCGGTCGGTGAGGCCTGGCACGAAGTCGGCGTTCCAAAACATCCCAAAGGAGTTCTGTAGGATTCAGGTCAGGACTCTGTGCAGGACAGTCCATTACTGGGATGGTATTGTCGTGTAACGACTCCGCCACAGACCATGCTTTATGAGCAGGTGCTGGATCGTGTTGAAAGATGCAATCGCCATCCCAGAATTGCTCTTCAACAGTGGGAAGCTAGAAGGTGCTTAAAACATCAATGTAGGCCTGTGCTGTGACAGTGTAACGCAAAACAACAACGGGTGCAAGCCCCCTCCATGAAAAACTCGACCACACCATAACACCACCGCCTCTGAATTTTACTGTTGGCACTACACACGCTGGCAGATGACGTTCACCGGGCATTCGCCATACCCACATCCTGCCATCGAATCGCCACATTGTGTACGGTGTTTCATCACGCCACACAACGGGTTTCCACGAGACATCGCTTGGCATTTACCGCCGTGATGTGTGGCTTATGAGCAGCCGCTTGACCATGAAATCCAAGTTTTCTTACCTCCTGCCTAGCTGTCATAGTACTTGAAATGGACCCTAATGTAGTTTGGAATTCCTGTATGATGGTCTGGCTATTACACATTACAACCCTCTTCAACTGTCGGCGGTCTATGTCAGTCAACAGACGAGGTCGGCCTGTACGCTTTTGTGCTGTACGTGTCCCTTCACGTTTCCACTTCACTATCACATCGGAAACAGTGGACCTAAGAATGTTTAGGAGTGTGGAAATCTCGCGTACAGACGCATGATAGAAGTGACATCCAATCACCTGACGACGTTCGAAGTCCCTGAGTTCCGCGGAGGGCCCCATTCTGCTCTCTCACGATGTCTAATGACTACTGAGATCGCTGATGTGGAGTAACTGGCAGTAGGTGGCAGTATAATGCACCTAATATGAAAAACGTATGTTTTTGGGGGTGTCCGGATACGCATAGTGTATAAGGGTCTGCACATACTGGTTTCATTTACTCGTTGATTTTTTTTTATTTAAATCTAATGGGACTTAACTGCTAAGGTCATCAGCCCCTGAGCTTACACACTACTTAACCTAAATTATCCTAAGGACAAACACACACATCCATTCCCGAGGGAGGACTGGAACCTCCGCCAGGACCAGCCGCACAGTCCATGACTGCAGCGCCTAGACCGCTCGGCTAATCCCGCGCGACTCGTTGATTAAGTATGGCATTTACGATGTGGATTTGAGTATACACATAAAGCGTGTACTTTCCTTGTATTTAAATCTTGTGAAGGTCACTTACTAACAAGTGTCGATTTACTTCTTACCTTTGATCTAATGTACGAAACTCTTCCTCAGTTCATCATGACGAGAGCTGCACTTGAGTAGGTATTTTCACTGACCTGCAAACAAATACATAAAAAGTGTTAATTTATGACAGAGCGACAGTGAGAGAGGTTTACAACTGAAGAGCATAAACATTAATTTTACTGTGGATCATGTAACTTTTACTTTCTAAGCGCTAACGATGACAACAACAAACTGACATTATTAATGTCTGATACGTAACATGTGACTATTTCTGGAGTAAACTAGTTTACTATGCACAGCACAATATAGCAGTGATAATAAAGTATGAAAGATCTAAAAATTAATTGTAATGGAAATATGAGACAGGTTAAACAAAAAACCTACGTTATCCTAATGCTTTAAGTTTGAATTACACTCTGTCAAGATGCCACTAGTCCACTGAACTGGACTTCTCTCATTTTTTACTTCTGTCCTCGGTTTCTTAATGGATGATATACAATGGCGTGTAAAACTTACGGACGAAAGTAACTTTCGCATAATGTGTCACAGCCAAGTAACATGACTCGATGAAACTTTGATCATACGTAGGTAGAACTGCATTATAGTACAGAAAATAACTGAAAAAATCCGGAACGAGACGAAAAGAAATAACTTTTATTAAAAAGCACTAATTAAACTCAAGTCACAGCGATACATGATGGTCCGCTCTACATTACAACAGGCGGGTCAGTGGTGTTTAAATGGACTGTTGTCACCACAGACAGCAATGCATGCTGTGGAGCGTGCTCCCACACTCTCAAAAGACTGGTAAGGAATCTTCGTAATAAGGCGTTCTATTCCTCTACAAGCGCGGTTGAAAATTGCTGGGTCGCCGTTATTGACCGGGTGATCAAAAAGTCAGTATAAATTTGAAAACATAATAAACCACGGAATAATGTAGACAGAGAGGTAAAAATTGACACACATGTTTGGAATGACATGGGGTTTTATTATAACAAAAAAAAAAAACTAAGTATTGCTAGACGCGTGAAAGATCTCTTCCGCGCGTCGTTTGGTGATGATCGTGTGCTTAGCCGCCACTTTAGTCATGCTTGGCCTCAGTCCGTGCGATTATTGGCTTTGGGGTTACCTGAAGTCGCACGTGTATCGTGATCGACCAACATCTCTAGGGAAGCTGAAAGACAACATACGACGCCAATGCCTCACCATAGCTCCGGACGTGGTTTACAGTGCTGTTCACAACATTATTCCTCGACTACAGCTATTGTTGAGGACTGATGGTGGACATATTGAGCACTTCCTGTAAAGATCATCATCTTTGCTTAGTCTTACTTTGTTGTGCCAATTATTGCTATTCTGATCAGATGAAGCGCCATCAGTCGGACGTTTTTTGAACGTTTGTATTTTTTTGGTTCTAATAAAACCACATGTCATTCCAAGCATGTGTGTCAATTTGTACCTATCTATCTAAATTATTCCGTGATTTATTCAGTTTTCAAATTTATACTGACTTTTTGATTACCCGGTATATGGACGTGCAGGAGTGCGTTTCCCCAACGCATCCCACACGCCCATATGTCTGGGAAGGGTGCACTTACCGGTCAATGTCACTGTGCCGCTGTGCTCCTTCACCATGTGTGTTATATCACGAGTACATTCGACATCGACTTCATTTTTATGGCTGTCAATGCGCAACTGCTTGGAGGGATGCAGTTGGAGTACCGCTTGGAACTAGAGGATATTCAGCGAATGGACTGGCCTACCTGTTCCCCCGACTTAAATACCAACGATCACATACGGGATACACCGGAGAGACGTATAATAGCACGTCCACAAGCGCAAACGACCATGTAGATTTTGTAAACTGCTGTGGTGGAGGAATGAAAAGTCCAAACACAAGAGATCTTTACCAGCCTCGTGGTGATCATACATCGTATTACGAACCATGTCCAGCCTTTCGTACTGTCCAGGGAAACAACATGAATCGCCAGTACTTCGCTGTGATTACGGTAGTTGGAGAAAAGTGTCATTTCTGTTCATCTCATTACGTTACGTATGTAGGAATTGTTATCTCATTACGTACTCTTTTATATATGACTTCATTCAAGCAGATGATGGGTGATGAGCAACTGACACCTATATACCTCGCATGTCTGAGAGCTAGAATAAGGCTACAACCCATTTCATTGGTGGCTATGAAAGGAAATAACTATCGACACAGTGTATAATTCGTTATTTAAGGTGAAATGGCCACTGAGTCGTGGGGAAGACCTTTGAGTAACTGAGAAACAAGCAAGCCAGTTACAAGAGTCTTCGATCTGCCTATTTTTGAATCTAGTCCACAGCCAGAGTTGCACTCTACCAAAACTAAAACTACCGTTCGGTAGTTTTCGTACAGAACATAAATGACGTATTAAACGGTAGCATTACCGATGGTACTGGTAGAAGTGTTAGGGCAAAAAAAAAATGAATGTATATATAATAGCTCGATTTATATATAAGTAAAATGTAAGAAACCGCAAAACACACACACACACACACACACACACACACACACACACACACACATTTTCTAATAAAATCTGAGCTAAACACTGGCAATTTTAATTTTAGTGTAAGTACTGTGTATTTTAAGTAAAGACAGGAGGTTAATTAATCGGAATGAAACTGTTTCGTAGGTCACACGGGCCTTTATAAATTCTCAGTTTCTAGACGGCTCATAGTTTTCTGTTTCTAGGGAAATCTAGTAAGAAGCTAATCACATACGCAAACAAAAGGGATCGAAATAACACCCGACAGGTATACAACACACCTAACGTACAGGTGACACGGTTACGATCTTAACTGACCAAGGCTACTAGGAAAACTGGCGTAGTCTGCGCTTACTTACGATAGTCTGCGTTCGTTTTAACTCTATCCGCAGCACAGGAACACTAACTAGGCTGGATTAACGGAAGAGTTAGGGAAGCATCACAGGAAAACTTATCACGGGATGTTTAGTCAGAGCGAGTGTGTAATAAAAATGCATAGCAAATCCCAGTGGGAGACCCTACAAAAGAAGCGTTGTACTCGTACATTGCGTAGCACCTCACTCTCAGGCTTTTGAGAGTCAGTTTTCAATATATGCCAAGAAAAATATTGCGTCCTTCAACGATCACTTAGATAAACTTCGGGCCTATAGAGAATAGTAACGATCCTCTTTGTTTTTTTTTTTTTTTTTTTTTTTTTTTTGTAAAGAAGGAACGAAAGTATTATAAAGGTAGGAATGAAGGAATGATTTTTGTGGACTGTTTGGTTTGCGGGGTACACATGTAAATTCAGATGCAGTAGAAGATTTGTGGAATAGCGACGAAGGATGCACAAATATTGTTTGCTACGGAATGCTTTTGAGCTAGGTGATTGCTATTACTTAATTTCTTCCGCTGCCTGAGTGGAGATTATGTAAGTTTATTGCTTCTCTGTGGTTTTCTTCTTCGCAAAAGCAAAGTTAACACTTGACAAAATGGTATCTGACTCCTGTGAAAAGTTCATAATGGAATGTTCTAACTTGTGGTAACCTACATCCCTGTCCACTTCGGAATCAATTTTATATATTTACACATTCAGGAAGTAAACATGTCTACGGTACTGACGAACCGTGTGTACACGTTTATGCTCTCGATTTCATGCCTGCAAATCACCTTCAGTAAGGTCCTCTTATACTGTTTATTACATGCTGTTGCCCTCTTTACGTGGAAGCCAAGAGATTCACTGTTATTTTAGTTCGTACCTAATTCCAGTATGGACCTGTTATGTCCGCCTACGCATTTGGTTAATAGGTATGACCGGCAGAGCTTTTGTTGAGGAGGTTGATTTTGCTGGGACTGCCAGAATTTCCAGTTAGATAGAAAGTAGCCTGTCCGCAACTTTCCATTTTTTGTCATATTATTACTGTATTTTGCGACCAGAGCATTCCTGAAGCAATTCAAAGATGGTACTCTGTACCAAGAACCGATTGCAAACAGTGTGATAAGATTGTATCGTCCTTGAAGCTTACGGGAAGCAATGGGTTCGGAAACGCGACTATGTGAAGTAGCTGTAAGGAGCGGCTAACAACACCAAACTAAAGACACTCCTGGAAATTGAAATAAGAACACCGTGAATTCATTGTCCCAGGAAGGGGAAACTTTATTGACACATTCCTGGGCTCAGATACATCACATGATCACACTGACAGAACCACAGGCACATAGACACAGGCAACAGAGCATACACAATGTCGGCACTAGTACAGTGTATATCCACCTTTCGCAGCAATGCAGGCTGCTATTCTCCCATGGAGACGATCGTAGAGATGCTGGATGTAGTCCTGTGGAACGGCTTGCCATGCCATTTCCACCTGGCGCCTCAGTTGGACCAGCGTTCGTGCTGGACGTGCAGACCGCGTGAGACGACGCTTCATCCAGTCCCAAACATGTTCAATGGGGGAAAGATCCGGAGATCATGCTGGCCAGGGTAGTTGACTTACACCTTCTAGAGCACGTTGGGTGGCACGGGATACATTCGGACGTGCATTGTCCTGTTGGAACAGCAAGTTCCCTTGCCGGTCTAGGAATGGTAGAACGATGGGTTCGATGACGGTTTGGATGTACCGTGCACTATTCAGTGTCCCCTCGACGATCACCAGTGGTGTACGGCCAGTGTAGGAGATCGCTCCCCACACCATGATGCCGGGTGTTGGCCCTGTGTGCCTCAGTCGTATGCAGTCCTGATTGTGGCGCTCACCTGCACGGCGCCAAACACGCATACGACCATCATTGGCACCAAGGCAGAAGCGACTCTCATCGCTGAAGACGACACGTCTCCATTCGTCCCTCCATTCACGCCTGTCGCGACACCACTGGAGGCTGGCTGCACGATGTTGGGGCGTGAGCGGAAGACGGCCTAACGGTGTGCGGGACCGTAGCCCAGCTTCATGGAGACGGTTGCTAATGGTCCTCGCCGATACCCCAGGAGCAACAGTGTCCCTAATTTGTTGGGAAGTGGCGGTGCGGTCCCCTACGGCACTGCGTAGGATCCTACGGTCTTGGCGTGCATCCGTGCGTCGCTGCGGTCCGGTCCCAGGTCGACGGGCACGTGCACCTTCCGCCGACCACTGGCGACAACATCGATGTACTGTGGAGACCTCACGCCCCACGTGTTGAGCAATTCGGCGGTACGTCCACCCGGCCTCCCGCATGCCCACTATATGCCCTCGCTCAAAGTCCGTCAACTGCACATACGGTTCACGTCCACGCTGTCGCGGCATGCTACCAGTGTTAAAGACTGCGATGGAGCTCCGTATGCCACGGCAAACTGGCTGACACTGACGGCGGCGGTGCACAAATGCTGCGCAGCTAGCGCCATTCGACGGCCAACACCGCGGGTCCTGGTGTGTCCGCTGTGCCGTGCGTGTGATCATTGCTTGTACAGCTCTCTCGCAGTGTCCGGAGCAAGTATGGTGGGTCTGACACACCGGTGTCAATGTGTTCTTTTTTCCATTTCCAGGAGTGTAGTTTTGATTTTCACAGTAGTTTCCATTTCGCGACCGATTGGAACTTAGTTTTCAAATAACCCTCGTAGTTTTGGGCAGGCTCTCGTATGCTGGTCGTGGTAGTGGTGAGATGTGCTGTGCTAAATGGAGCCGCTTGCTGCTTCCTGTGTTTGCAGTTTGGCGAACAAGTTCGTGTTATTGGGTTACCGACGGGCATTGTGTATATGCAAATTTATTTCGTGATATTTCATCAAATCTTTACTGATTAACTTAGCGAAATTGCTACGATCGCCGCGAAGGGATCTATGATACACATTCAGTTACAAAATTTTGTCTTATGGGGTCGGCAGCCATGAGCTTTGGTAGAGTATCCGACGTCACTCATTTAAAACGAAGAGTAATACGGTCAGCTCAATCACACTATCAATCATTGTAATTTATTAACTATTTTGTGTCGTGTATAGAACTGGATTCGTATGGTGATTGCATACTTAGCTTACATACCAGGTGTCTTTGTGCAGTTAAGAGCTCATGTGTTTCCAGCTCACTTGGTTTTTTAATTAATTATATACCGTGTAACTTAAATATTCTACCTCATTTCCACTCCCCTAATAGTATACTTGATTTTTACGTAGCAGTTACTATTGTCTTTCATCTTGCTCCATTACATGGTCACGTGTTTCGAGATACAACTTTCGTCTTACATCCTTGATAAATTTTGTCTAATATTTCACATAACTAATAGCATCTCCTATTTTAGACATTACATATTTCCATGCTTTGCATGAATTTCGCAGAAAATAACCATGTGCCTCTACAGAAGTATATTTGTTTAGTGTTTCACATTTGACTGCTATAATAACAATATGGGGTCTCCATTCCCATAAAACAGTTATCAAATATGAGGTAAGTGCTTAGAACAGATTCACTATTGCTAGCATCTTATGATTATGATTTGTTAGGTTTATTTATATTTAACTTATTGATAATATACGAAGCCCACGCCTACCACAGTAGTACAAGTTTATATGCCGACTAGCTCCGCATATGACGAAGAGATTGATGAAATGTATGATGAGATAAAATAAATTATTCAGATAGTGAAGGGAGACGAAAATTTAATGGTCATGGGTGACTCGAATTCGATAGTAGGAAAAGGAAGAGAAAGAAACGTAGTAGGTGAATATGGAATGGGGGTAAGGAATGAAAAAGGAAGCCGCCTGATAGAATTTTGCACAGAGCATAACTTAATCATAACTAACGCGTGCTTCAAGAATCATAAAAGAAGATTATATACATGGAAGAAGCCTGGAGATACTGACAGGTTACAGATAGATTATATAATGGTAAGACAGAGATTTAGGAACCAGGTTTTACATTGTGAAACCTTTCCAGGGGCAGATGTGGACTCTGACCACAATCTATTGGTTATGAACTGTACATTAAAACTGAAGAAACTTCAAAAAGGTGGGAATTTAAGGAGATGGGACCTGGATAAACTGACAGAACCAGAGGTTGTAGAGAGTTTCATGGAGAGCATAAGGGAACAATTGACAGGAATGGGGGAAAGAAGTACAGTAGAAGAAGAATGGGTACCTCTGAGGGATGAAGTAGTGAAGGCAGCAGAGGATCAAGTGGGTAAAAAGACGAGGGCTAGTGGAAATCCTTGGGTAACAGAAGAGATACTGAATTTAATTGATTAAAGGAGGAAACATAAAAATGTAAATGAAGCAGGCAAAAAGGAATACAAACGTCTCAAAAATGAGATCGACAGGAAATGCAAAATGGCTAAGCAGGGATGACTAGAGGACAAATGTTAGGATGTAGAGGCGTATATCTCTAGGGGTAAGATAGATACTGCCTACAGGAAAATTAAAGAGACCTTTGGAGAAAAGAGAACCACTTCCATGAATATCAAGAGCTCAGATGGAAACCCAATTCTAAGCAAAGAAGGGAAAGCAGAAAGGTGGAAGGAGTATATAGAGGGTCTACACAAGAGCAATGTTCTTGAGGACTATATTATGGAAATGGAAGAGGATGTAGATGAAGATGAAATGGGAGATATGATACTGCGTGAAGAGTTTGACAGAGCACTGAAAGATCTAAGTCGAAACAAGGCCCCGGGAGTAGACAACATTCCATTAGAACTACTGACAGCCTTGGGAGAGCCAGCCCTGACAAAACTCTACCATCTGGTGAGCAAGATGTATGAGACAGGCGAAATACCCTCAGACTTCAAGAAGAATATAATAATTCCAATCCCAAAGAAAGGAGGTGTTGATAGATGTGAAAATTACCGAACTATCAGTTTAATAAGCCATGGCTGCAAATTACTAACACGAGTTCTTTACAGACGAATGGAAAACTGGTAGAAGCAGACTTCGGGGAAGATCGGTTTGGATTCCGTAGAAATGTTGGAACATGTGAGGCAATACTGACCCTACGACTTATCTTAGAAAATAGGTTAAGGAAAGGCAAACCTAAGTTTCTAGCACTTGTAGACTTAGAGAAATCTTTTGACAATGTTGACTGGAATACTCTCTTTCAAATTCTGAAGGTGGCTGGGGTAAAATACAGGGAGCGAAAGGCTATTTACAATTTGTACAGAAACCAGATGGCAGTTATAAGAATCGCATGAAAGGGAAGCAGTGGTTGGGAAGGGAGTGAGACAGGGTTGTAGACTATGCCCGATGTTATTCAATCTGTATATTGAGCAAGCAGTAAAGGAAACAAAAGAAAAATTCGGAGTAGGAACTAAAATCCACGGACTAGAAATAAAAATTTGAGGATGGCTGATGACATTGTAATTCTGTCAGAGACAGCACAGGACCTGGAAGGGCAGTTGAACTGAATGGACAATGGCTTGAAAGGAGGATATAAGATGAACATCAACCAAAGCAAAACGAGGATAATGCAATGTAGTCGAATTAAGTCGGGTGATGCTGAGGGAATTAAATTAGGAAATGGGACACTTAAAGTAGTAAAGGAGTTTTGCTATTTGGGGAGCAAAATAACTGATGATGGTCGAAGTAGAGAGGATATAAAATATAGACTGGCAATGGCAAGGAAAGCGTTTCTGAAGAAGAGAAATTTCTTAACATCGAGTATAGATTTAAGTGTCAGGAAGTCTTTTCTGAAAGTATTTGTATAGAGTGTAGCCATGTATGGAAGTGAAACATGGACGATAAATATTTTAGACAAGAAGAGAATAGAAGCTTTCGAAATGTGGTGCTACAGAAGGATGCTGAAGATTAGACGGGTAGATCATATAACTAATGAGGAGGTATTGAATAGAATGGGGGAGAAGAGAAATTTGTGGCACAACTTGACTAGAAGAAGGGATCGGTTGGTAGGACATGTTCTGAGGCATCAAGGGATCACCAGTTTAGTATTGGAGGGCAGCGTGGAGGGTAAAAATCGTAGAGGGAGACCAATAGATGAATATACTAAACAGATTCAGAAGGATGTAGGTTGCAGTAGGTACTGGGAGATGAAGAAGCTTGCGCAGGATAGAGTAGCATGTAGAGCTGCATCAAACCAGTCTTTGGACTGAAGACCACAACAACAACATTCCTGCTATTTTTACGTTGGGAGATTAATGTGTGATTGTTCTCCTCAATTTACTTTCCTTTATCTTGTCACATCCAGACTGTGTTCTGTAATTTATTACATGCGTCATTACTTCAAATCAGAGCTTGTTGTGTTTACTTTGAACTAGTAAGCAACATTTTAAACAGAGCAGAAACTATACAACGTTTACTATCAAGTTCGGAAACCTGCCTTAAGTGAGTGGCCAAGGGCCTTGCCACAGTGATAGCAACGGTTCCCGTCAAGTCACCAAAATTAAGCGCTCTTTGGCTTGGCTAGTATTTGGATGGGTGACCATTCGTGTCTCGCGAGCACTGTTGGCAAGCGGGATGCATTCAACCCTTCTGAGGCCAACTGAGGAACTACTTGATTGAGAAGTAGCGGCTCGGGTAACGGAAACTGCCAACCGGGAGAACGGTGTGCTGACCACACGGCCCTTCATATCTACATCCAGAGACGCCCATCCGGTAAGGTTGACACGGGGTCGGTCAGTAGCATTGGGCTTTCCGAGGCATGTTTGGCTGGAGTTTCTAAGGCAGTGAGCTGTAGTGTTCTCTCTTCCAAGGGAGGGGAACGAAACAAATCTAGTGCCTTCCGCCGCGGAAGTCGAACACGCGGCAGAACAAATGGACGTGGTCAGCCCATAGAGGGCTCCGCCTCCGGTTTCGTATATAGGGACCCGCTCTGCCTAGTCGAGTCAGTCTGGTACTCGCTCTGGATTTCGTTTGTATCTCGGCGGTGCTGCGTTCTGGTCGTTGCTCGTTGTTGACATTTGCCTGGCTCTGGTTCCGAGTGGATTTACGTTTGGTGTTTGGTGTTGTGGCTTCCACAAGCCTCCGTTGTTTATCTCTTCCTTGTTGTGTCGCTCATAGTCGGTTGTGGTCGGTTGTTGTCAGTTGTCGTTGGTCTGTCGTCCGACTCGTCCTGTGTTTACCCGGTGGTGCGTGCTCCACCCTAGGCGGTTTCCCCGCCTGGCGGCTCCGATCCGCAGCCCAAGGCGTTCCCGCTGTTGGTTGTGGTTCCAACAACAAATCCTAGTCGAAGCTTTCCTTTCTGCAGAGTCTGACTTGACTCGCTTTCGGGAGGAGGGGGAGTCTGGATTCTAATTCTCGTTCTGTCATTTACATTTAGGGTCTCCGTAGTTCCGTAAGTCACTTAAGGCGACTGACGGAAATAGTCTTTTGAAAACAACACGGACGATTTGCTTTTCGATATTTATAACGTAGACACTTAAATATACGTAGATTGTGTGACCTTAACTACTTACAAACCCTCAAATGTAACTACAACCCTTCAAATGTCATTCATTTCACAGGTAGGTTAAAAAGGTAAAGTAGTAGAGGGAAGGAGAATTCATTCTGCTAGTTGCGTCACTTTTAAGGACGAAAAGGCTCAAAATTAGAAGTTACTTGCAAAAGCCTTGGAAAATGAGGAGTGCACTATTCGCGACAAGTGGTGTATCATTGCCACAGGTCTCCTGGAAAAGTCTTTCCGTATGGGATTTGCACATTTTCTCAAGACAGCATTTTGTATCGAAGGGTCCAAAGACGTACATAGCTGAAAGTTTTTCACGAAAGCTGAAGAAGATATTTTATAGTATTCATTGCTCTCAAGGATAAATTACTTTTGTTCAAGTACCTTTGTTTTTATCTTTAATTCCAAAAACGGTCAGTATACTCTTAGTTGGCCGGCCGCGGTAGCCGTGCGGTTCTCGGCGCTGCAGTCCGGAACCGCGGGACTGCTACGGTAGCAGGTTCGAATCCTGCCTCGGGCATGGATGTGTGTGATGTCCTTAGGTTAGTTAGGTTTAAGTAGTTCTAAGTTCTAGGGGACTTATGACCACAAGCCGGCCGAAGTGGCTGTGCGGTTAAAGGCGCTGCAGTCTGGAACCGCAAGACCGCTACGGTCACAGGTTCGAATCCTGCCTCGGGCATGGATGTGTGTGATGTCCTTAGGTTAGTTAGGTTTAAGTAGTTCTAAGTTCTAGGGGACTGATGACCTAAGATGTTCAGTCCCATAGTGCTCAGAGCCGTTTGAACCATACTCTTAGTTGTAAAGATAATCTCTTATGAAACTGTGCTAACTTATTTGAGAAACTAGTTCCATAAAGACAAGCAGTATTAAATACTTGTGTTCAATAAAGTGAATGTAAAAACAATCATAATGTATTCTACAGTACAGTGAGGAATAATTTGAAGAGTTCGACTGAGTACTTAAGCAATGCTGTCTACAACGTATTTACTTTGAGCAACCTCATTATGCAACATTCGTGGAGTATCAGAGGCTGGAAACCGAAAAATGTATCAGACTCTCTTACTTCTCTCTTTAGAACTAAGCAGTCTGCCGTTCCTGAAACACATGCTATAACAATCATAGCGTTCTTGGGCAACTGCGTATAGTGCATGAGGATTAGCAATCTGTGTAAGACACAAAAAAAAAAAAATATTTTCAAACCATGTCAATAGTGGTGTACTACGCTGTCGCTTCCTTTCATTCCGATAGTCAGCATCGTTTAGTGCTTATTTCTGTGTTCTGTTTGATTGTCTGTGATTAGTATAAGAGTCAATAACTCATACTACAACTGCTACTACTATCACCGCGTCGAAGTAGATAACATGTTTGAATTTCCTACCGAAAACTAGAAAATGTGTATTATACACTCCATTTCTTCCATAAAACCAGAGTGATATATTCAAGGATACGCAAAACATTAAAAAGCATAATTTAGAATACAGGTTTAGTGTAATAAATGATATCCTTAGCTTTGCTGTTCATTCCAGAGATCATAAGCGATGTGGTTTAGAAGTAAGTATAAGTGAGAAAAATGACAAATTCCTTACAGTAACAAATTGTACAACTGAGGTACGTCATACAAGTACATACGCAAATATATCATTATTTAAGCACAGAAAATAATTCTTAGGTTACTGCATCGATTTATACAGGGTGTCCAGAAAAGGACTCCCTGATTTCAATATTAAATATCTCGAAAACAAAGATCGATAGAGGAATGCAGTAAACGGTATGTTTATTGTGAAAGCTGTAAGTAGTTTATACAGCAGTTTGAAATAATAGTTACAAAAGCTGCTAACAGATGGCGCTGTAATCGCCATACGTAATGCCTAGTATAAATAGTGCTCCAAAGCCCAAAGCGATCAGTTCCACTATTGAAACGTGAAAGGAAGTTAGCGTACCGAAGGAAGAGATTTAAACCAAGTACTCCATTGAACAACGCGTTTTTCTGGTGCTAGAGTACCACAGGTTAGAAGAGACTCCTACGGCAACAAGGCGAAGTTTTCAAGCACGATTTAATGTTCCAAAAGGACCCGATGCAAAAACCATTCGTACGTTCTTCGCAAAATTTCAACGACCAGGCAGCGTAACTGATGATCTAGTGGGGCATGTTCAAAAAATGGTTCAAATGGCTCTGAGCACTATGGGACTCAACTGCTGAGGTCATTAGTCCCCTAGAACTTAGAACTAGTTAAACCTAACTAACCTAAGGACATCACAAACATCCATGCCCGAGGCAGGATTCGAACCTGCGACCGTAGCGGTCTTGCGGTTCCAGACTGCAGCGCCTTTAACCGCACGGCCACTTCGGCCGGCAGTGGGGCATGTTGGCCGCAAGCAAACCGCAGTTACGCCTGAAAATATCGCCACAGTTTCTGGAATTATTCAGCAAAATCCAATGTCATCCGTCCGTAGAATTGCATCTGAGACTGGTTTGAAGCGTTCCAGCACGCAAAAAATACTGAGAAAGAGCCTACACATGTTTCCATGCAAAATTCAAACGCACCAGGCCATACCCGTACGAGCTGTGCAACAAAGGGATGCCTTTGCTAATCAGATGCTCACAATGATCTATAGTGAAGGATTTGTTGTTGGCTGCATCTGGTTTACAGATGAAGCACACTTCGACCTGAATGGATACGTGAATAAGCAGAACTGGCGATTTTGGGGTTCCGAAAAGCCATATTGGTGAGTAGCGAAACCCCTGTATTCTCCTAAAGTTACTATGTGGGCTGCAGTATGCAGCAGAGGCATTATTGGCCCTTTTTTCATTCGAGAAACGGTCACTGGTGCACGTTACGTTGCAATTTTGGAACAATTTGTCGCCACACAACAAGCGTTAGAGGATCGACCAGGTACTGAATGGTTTAAGCAAGATGGAGCCCGACCACATCGGACCGAACAAGTGTTTCGCTTTCTTGAGGAATACTTCGGGAATCGAGTCATTGCTTTGGAATATCCCAAATTTACTGGTGCAGGCATGGATTGGCCTCCATATTCGCCGGATTTGACTCCCAGTGACTTTTTTTTTGTGGGCCACAGTGAAAGACATGGTCCACCCGAAGCAACCCGCCACGCTGGACGAGCTTGAATCGGCGATCTCTGTGGTATGTGGATCAATTTCGGTTGAGACACTACGAAATGTGATGGCGAATTTCATTCTTCGTTTGCGCCACCTCTGTAGTGCCAATGGTGAACATTATGAAAACATTGTGATGTGATTGTTTGCAAAGATTGTTTTCATACGATTATTTCACTTATGTATGCTGATATGAGGTGTACAGCGTACAGCGCCATCTGTTAGCAGCTTTTGAAACTATAATTTCAAACTGCTGTAAAAACTTCTTACAACTTTCACAATAAACATACCGTTTACTGCATTCCTCTATCTATCTTTGTTTTCTAGATATTTAATTTTGAAATCAGGGAGCCTTTTTCTGGACACCCTGTAGTCAAATGTAAAAAAAAATTACAATTTTTGCTTCTGTTTATCACGTCACTGCGCTGAAGGTGAGTAGAGACTCCGAACACTGCATAACTCTCACATTTGTTAGTATAAATTTCTCCCACTTGTATATTTTGCTACGAAAGTCGTTTATGCTATAAAAGGAGTTGATCCTCAATAAATCGTTCAGGGTTCTTCAAAGCTATATTTTATTACTAGGAAAATATATTATAGGCACTGGCAGTATATTCAAACTGTTGTATTGCGTAACGGATACCTTTTTTGGACTAAAGACTGTATACATTGTTTTTATTGCATGCAATTTGTATTATGAACTGGAATATTTAATGAAAAATTGATGTATTACAAGTGTCCAAATTCATTAAGGCATTATTATACTGAGAAACAGTAGATAGTATTCTAAATTCATTTAAAGCTCCCCTGCAGAATGTTTTTCAGCGGAAACTGCCAATAATTTATGGTACACCCTATTTTGAGTTCTAAAAATCTTGAGTTGGGCTTGATAAATTACCAGAAATACAACCATATGACGTTATGCGATGAAAACAAGGAAAGTAAGCTAGCTTTTCTACTTGTATGTCATCTACGTCCGACATAGTGAATAATGATTCCTTTAGGCGATGTTTTAATTGTGTGGTATACTTCTCGTAACTGAAAGGAAATCGATACTCTCGGAATGCAACGACGGTCTCAAGGCGGCTCGTTGTGGTCTCACGGTCTTTCATTATCGTACGGGAGACATTTTTTCGTCTACAGTAGACGCCCCCCCCCCCCCCATCACCCTTACACGCTCTCTCTCTCTCTCTCTCTCTCTCTCTCTCTCTCTCTCTCTCTCACACACACACACACACACACACACACACACACACATATTGTATGTAGGGTGTACCACCTAAAACTTGCACAGTAGATATTGTGAAACTGGAAAGTGCTATTAATGTGCGGTTTTCACAGAATGCATTGGCAGTAAGGGGCTCGTATTGTCAGCCAATAAGCAGATTGTAGTGATACTTAGAAAGTGTATTTTTTGTGCAGACATACGCTTTTTTAATTGGAAAAATGCCTAATGACATAAGTAGTGTTAATTAGACTGTCAGTGGTTTTTTGTAGAGTCTAGTACCAGTCGTTTACGAGGTATCGCATTTTCAAAGGTTCCCACATCGACACTTGTTTCTGCCATTCGGCCTACATAGTTGGTATGTACAGGGTGTTTCAAAAATGACCGGTATATTTGAAACGGCAATAAAAACTAAACGAGCAGCGATAGAAATACACCGTTTGTTGCAATATGCTTGGGACAACAGTACATTTTCAGGCAGACAAACTTTCGAAATTACAGTAGTTACAATTTTCAACAACAGATGGCGCTGCAAGTGATGTGAAAGATATAGAAGACAACGCAGTCTGTGGGTGCGCCATTCTGTACGTCGTCTTTCTGCTGTAAGCGTGTGCTGTTCACAACGTGCAAGTGTGCTGTAGACAACATGGTTTATTCCTTAGAACAGAGGATTTTTCTGGTGTTGGAATTCCACCGCCTAGAACACAGTGTTGTTGCAACAAGACGAAGTTTTCAACGGAGGTTTAATGTAACCAAAGAACCGAAAAGCGATACAATAAAGGATCTGTTTGAAAAATTTCAACGGACTGGGAACGTGACGGATGAACGTGCTGGAAAGGTAGGGCGACCGCGTACGGCAACCACAGAGGGCAACGCGCAGCTAGTGCAGCAGGTGATCCAACAGCGGCCTCGGGTTTCCGTTCGCCGTGTTGCAGCTGCGGTCCAAATGACGCCAACGTCCACGTATCGTCTCATGCGCCAGAGTTTACACCTCTATCCATACAAAATTCAAACGCGTCAAACTCTCAGCGCCGCTACCATTGCTGCACGAGAGACATTCGCTAACGATATAGTGCACAGGATTGATGACGGCGATATGCATGTGGGCAGCATTTGGTTTACTGACGAAGCTTATTTTTACCTGGACGGATTCGTCAATAAACAGAACTGGCGCATATGGGGAACCGAAAAGCCCCATGTTGCAGTCCCATCGTCCCTGCATCCTCAAAAAGTACTGGTCTGGGCCGCCATTTCTTCCAAAGGAATCATTGGCCCATTTTTCAGATCCGAAACGATTACTGCATCACGCTATCTGGACATTCTTCGTGAATTTGTGGCAAACTGTGTACAAACTGCCTTAGACGACACTGCGAACACCTCGTGGTTTATGCAAGATGGTGCCCGGTCACATCGCACGGCCGACGTCTTTAATTTCCTGAATTAATATTTCGATGATCGTGTGATTGCTTTGGGCTATCCGAAACATACAGGAGGTGGCGTGGATTGGCCTCCCTATTCGCCAGACATGACCCCTGTGACTTCTTTCTTTGGGGACACTTGAAAGACCAGGTGTACCGCCAGAATCCAGAAACAATTGAACAGCTGAAGCAGTACATCTCATCTGAATGTGAAGCCATTCCGCCAGACACGTTGTCAAAGGTTTCGGGTAATTTCATTCAGAGACTACGCCATATTATTGCTACGCATGGTGGATATGTGGAAAATATCGTACTATAGAGTTTCCCATACCGCAGCGCCATCTGTTGTTGAAAATTGTAACTACTGTAATTTCGAAAGTTTGTCTGCCTGAAAATGTACTGTTGTCCCAAGCATATTGCAACAAACGGTGTATTTCTATCGCTGCTCGTTTAGTTTTTATTGCCGTTTCAAATATACCGGTCATTTTTGAAACACCCTGTACGATGTTATGTTTTCTTACAGTGTGCTTGTGTGTGCGCGACCTGATAGTCCATGATAGTCCAAGCAGTAGATCGTGAGGGGACGATGGGATTTGCCAGTGTACAAAATGAAAACATACTCGTGGTGTATGGAGAGTGTAGGAAGAATGCAGTTCAAATGGTTCTGAGCACTGAGAGACTTAACTTCTGATGTCATCAGTCCCCTAGAATTTAGAACTACTTAAACCTAATTAACCTAAGAACATCACACACATCCATGCCCGAAGCAACATTCGAACCTGCGACTAGAATGCAGTTCGTTCTTATTCGGTGTATGTGCAAGATATCACAGTGGACGTCAACCATCTCGGCAGTTATTTATCAATATCTTCCAGCAGTTACGTGAAAGTGGTGGTGTAACACCTAGACAACGTAAGAGAAGGAAACAAGTGACGACATAAGAGAGGGCAGCTAATGTTATTGCTGCTTATGCAGCTGTATCACACGTTAACTAAAGCGCAGTTGCACGACAGAGTGGCATGAACCAGCCAAGTGTCCTAAGCACTCTCCATCGAAATAAGTTTCTCTCTCCACCAAGAACTGAATGGAAACAGGTATGAGACTCGTGTTAATGTCTCCACATGGCATTAAGGCAGGATACCCCAGATGTATCGTGTACCTTGTTTAGTGAGGAGGCCACATTTACTAATCATGGCCACGTAAACAGCCAAACCATGCACTATTGGTCTGTTGACGATCCCCATTTTCTTCGTCAGGTGGAACGTTAGCGTCCGTGGTGTGTATACGTATTATCATTTACCTACAATATAGCAGGTCAGCAACTGGAAGCAGTTAATTCCACAAATTATCTGGGAGTAGGCATTACGAGTGATTTAAAATGGAATGACCACATAAAATTAATCGTCGGTAAAGCAGATGCCAGACTGAGATTCATTGGAAGAATCCTAAGGAAATGCAGTCCGAAAACAAAGGAAGTAGGTTTCAGTACACTTGTCCTCCCACTGCTTGAATACTGCTCATCGGTGTGGGATCCGTACCAAATAGGGTTGATAGAAGAGATAGAGAAGATCCAACGGAGAGCAGTGCGTCGTTACAGGATCATTTAGTAATCGCGAATGCGTTACGGAGATGATAGATAAACTCCAGTGGAAGACTCTGCAAGACAGACGCCCAGTAGCTCGGTACGGATTTGTCTTGAAGTTTCGAGACCATACCTTCACCGAGGAGTCAAACAGTATATTTCTTCCTCCTACGTATATCTCGCGAAGAGACCATGAGGATAAAATCAGAGAGATTAGAGCCCACACAGAGGCATACCGACGATCTTTCTTTACACGAACAATACGAGACTGGAATAGAAGAGAGAACCGATAGAGGTACTCAATGTACCCTCCGCCACACACCGTCAGGTGGCTTACGGAGAATGGATGTAGATGTAGATGTAGATAGTGAACCATCTGCTCATCAGCCCATGTTTCAAAGACGGAACAATAAACACGCACAAGTATCGCAGCCTCATCACAGACCATCTTCCATGGATGCTAGAAGACATTCCTCTGAAGACTAGCAGGAACCTGTGGTATCAAAATGATGGCTGTCCACGCCATAGTGCACGAAGTACTACATCATGTCTTTACGAACTGTTTCGAAATCGTTGGAATGGACGCAGAAACCTGTACCTTGGCCAGCTTGTTCGCCAGGTTTGACGCCTGTAGGCTTTTTTCTCTGGGGAAAGCTGAAAGACGCTGTCTACAAGGACATACCAGCTACACCCAATGATATGCAATGACGTATTACTACATACTGCTCGGACATCTCATCTGAGATTCTAGCACGTTACAATAGTAGTTTCAGACCACACTGGAAGCGTGTATTGTCAGTACCGGTGGTCATTTTGAACACAACCTGTGATGCTTAATTGTCTTGTTAGTGGTCAGAATCGACATAACTAGTGTATGCAATTGTCTTGTTCCTTTTTCTGTACTACCTCAGGAACTGCACAAACGTCGGTGTTGAACCTTTCAAATTACCATCTCTCGCAAACGACTCGAACTAGAATGCTGCAGTAAACACCAGTGACATTTTAATTTACACTATTTTAGTTTATGAATGTCAAGACTCATTGTTCCATTTAAAAAGCTTATGTTTACGGAGAAAATGCACTTTCTAGGTATTATTACAGGCTGTTGATGTGCTAACAATTAGCCCCTGACTACCAATCCAATCTGCGAAAACCGTCATTAATAGCTCGTTCCATTTCCGCAACATTTGCGGTGCAGGTGTTAGGTAATTCATCCTGTATATACAGGGCGGTCCATTGATAGTGACCGGGCCAAATATCTCACGAAATAGGGATCAAACGAAAAAACTACCAAGAACGAAACTCGTCTAGCTTGAAGGGTGGACATAGATGGCGCTAAGGTTGGCCCACTATACGGCGCTGCCATAGGTCAAACGGATATCAACTGCGTTTTTTTTAAAATAGGAACCCACATTTTTATTGCACGACCTGCAACATATGATGCCCAAGTAGGTGTTTTAGCTGCTGTCGCGGATAATCCGCACATCAGGAGCAGACAAATTGCGCGAGAATCGGGAATCTCAAAAACGTCGGTGTTGAGAATGCTACATCAACATAGATTGCACCCGTACCATATTTCTTTGCACCAGGAATTGCATGACGACGACTTTGAACGTCGTGTACAGTTCTTCCACTGGGCACAAGAGAAATTACCGGACGATGACAGATTCTTGCACTCGTTCTATTTAGCCACGAAGCGCCACTCACACAACAGCGGTAACGTAAACCGGCATAATATGCACTATTGGGCAACGGAAAATCCACGATGGCTGCGACAAGTGGAACATGAGCGTCCTTGGCGGGTTAATGTATGGTGCGGCATTATGGGAGGAAGGATAATTGGCCCCCATTTTATCGGTGGCAATCTAAATGGTGCAATTTATCCTGATTTACTACGTAATGTTCTATCGAAGTTACTTCAAGATGTTTCACTTCATGACAGAATGGCGATGTACTTCAAACATGATGGATGTCCGGCACATAGCTCGCGTGCGGTTCAAGCGGTATTGAATAGCATATTTCATGAGAGGTGGATTAGTCGGTGAAACACCATACCATGACCCTCACGTTCACCGGATCTGACGTCCCCGGATTTCTTTCTGTGGGAAAAGTTGAAGGATATTTGCTATCGCGATCCACCGACAACGCCTGACAACATGCGTCAGCGCACTGTCAATGCATGTGCGGACATTACGGCCGGCCGCGGTGGTTTAGCGGTTCTAGGCGCTCAGTCAGGAACCGTGCGACTGCTACGGTCGCAGGTTCGAATCCTGCCTCGGGCATGGATGTATGTGATGTCCTTAGGTTAGTTAGGTTTAAGTAGTTCTAAGTTCTAGGGGACTTATGACCACAGATGTTGAGTCCCATAGTGCTCAGAGCCATTTTTCGAACATTACGGAAGGCGAACTACTCGCTGTTGACAGAAATGTTACACGTATTGCCAGTTGCATTGAGGTTGACGCACATCATTTTGAGCATTTATTGCATTGATGTGGTATTTACATGTAATCACGCTGTAACAGCATGCGTTCTCAGTGATAAGTTCACAAAGGTACATGTATCACATTGGAACAACCGAAATAAAATGTTCAAATGTACCTACGTTCTGTAATTTAATTTAAAAAACCAACCTGTTACCAACTGCTCGTCTAAAATTGTGAGCCATATGTTTGTGACTATTACAGCGCCATCTCTCACAAAGCGAAAGAGTGGTCCAATTAAAACATACATATTTATTTACGTACTACACGAATATGTAATAAAATGGGGGTTCCTATTTAAAAAAAACGCAGTTTATATCCGTTTGACCTATGGCGGAGCCATCTAGCGGGCCAACCATAGCGCCATCTGGTTTCCCCCTTCAAACTAGACAGGTTTCGTTCTTTGTAGTTTTTTCGTTTGACGCTTATTTCGTGGGACATTTGGCCCCGTCACGATCAATGGACCACCCTGTATACACTCATGTTCAGAAAAAAAACAGATCACCATTAACGACTAGAGACAGGACGTTCATATTCACAGGAGGTGTAAATCGGCACGTTCTGCATAAGTGATTAGCATTTGAATCATATCAGCCAGCGGGTTCAAGGTAAACTTCGATACTGCATTGCAACACCACCTACCCGTATAATGTGCCTACGGCTCGCGTTATCCTTATAAGTCGTAGGTAATGGATCAGTGTGACTTGAGCAGACGTCCAGGATGCCTCGCAAACGTATGCGCGACCCGTAGCATCAAATCAATGAGTTTGAAAGAATTCGCATTACTGACATGAGAGAATATGATGCATCCATCTGGGAAGCTGCTGTTGATGTGGAATCAAGTGTTTGGGCAGCGCAACGGATGTGTGCCGAATGGTTCACAGAAGGCTGTAGAACACGAAGAGATGTGTCAGTTTGCACAACCAGCCCCCCCCCCACCTCCCATCCTCTCCCGATAGATCGACACCTCATCCGAATGGCACTGCATGACAGATCTGCGTCCTCCTCAGCTCTGGAGCAATAATGGAACTGGAATGAGATTTTCACTCTGCAGCGGAGTGTGCGTTGGTATGAAAGTTCCTAGCAGATTAAAACTGTGTGCCCGACCGAGACTCGAACTCGGGACCTTTGCCTTTCGCGGGCAAGTGCTCTACCATCTGAGCTACCGAAGCACGACTCACGCCCGGTACTCACAGCTTTACTTCTGCCAGTATCTCGTCTCCTACCTTCCAAACTTTACAGAAGCTCTCCTGCGAACCTTGCACAACTAGCACTCCTGAACGAAAGGATATTGCGGAGACATGGTTTAGCCACAGCCTGGGGGATGTTCGCAGGAGAGCTTCTGTAAAGTTTGGAAGGTAGGAGACGAGATACTGGCAGAAGTAAAGCTGTGAGTACCGGGCGTGAGTCGTGCTTCGGTAGCTCAGATGGTAGAGCACTTGCCCGCGAAAGGCAAAGGTCCCGAGTTCGAGTCTCGGTCGGGCACACAGTCTTAAACTGCCATGAAGTTTCAACAGTGGAACTGTTTAACACATCCTACACTACCAGGTGTGACAGTCCGTCGACGTTTATTATGACATGGGCTATGTCCGCGTCGACCGGCCGTTGTGGCCGAGTGGTTCTAGGCGCTTCAGTCGGGAACCGCGCTGCTGCTACGGCCACAGGTTCGAATCCTGCCTCGGGCATGGATGTGTGTGATGTCCTTAGGTTAGTTAGGTTTAAGTATATCTAAGTGTAGGGCACTGATGACCTCAAATGTTAAGTCCCATAGTGCTCAGAGCCATTTGAACCATTTATGTCCGCGTCGTCCACTTCTCTGTCTACCTTCGTTGAATGTGCAGAAACATGCTAGATGGAACTGAAATCCGGGTGGGGTACTATTGGGTACAACCACAAATCGCAGTTGGTGCGTGTCCAGGGCACTGTGACCAGTGTGACCTACGTGAATGGCATCCTCTGACCCACAGCCATGCCCTTTCTGCACAACAGCACAGACGCTGTTTTTCAGTAAGACAATGCATGACCACACGTTGGTGTACGAACACATGCTTACTTGGTGTCAAAGGATGTCAGCACTTTTTTTCTGGTCTACCAGATCACCAGACTTGCCGCCAGTCGAAAGTGTGTGGGATATGGTGAAACGATGGGTGCAGCATTGTCACCCAATGCCAACCACCACAGATGAACTTTGGAACCAGGTGAACGTGGCATGTATCTCTATACCTCATGACACCATTTGCGCCTCTAAAAGTCGATGCCTTCACCCACGAAACAAGTTACCAGGGCTCATGGCGAACCCTATGTCTACTAGGCAACAGCATATGCTGAACTGTCGTGAACGAAATGCCAATCTCATTTCGGCAGAACATACTAATTTATATGTTCTGTGAATATGAATATCCTATCTGTAGTCGTTCAAGGCGTTCTGCTTTGAGAATAAATATACACTCCTGGAAATGGAAAAAGAACACATTGACACCGGTGTGTCAGACCCACCATACTTGCTCCGGACACTGCGAGAGGGCTGTACAAGCAATGATCACACGTACGGCACAGCGGACACACCAGGAACCGCGGTGTTGGCCGTCGAATGGCGCTAGCTGCGCAGCATTTGTGCACCGCCGTCGTCAGTGTCAGCCAGTTTGCCGTGGCATACGGAGCTCCATCGCAGTCTTTAACACTGGTAGCATGCCGCGACAGCGTGGACGTGAACCGTATGTGCAGTTGACGGACTTTGAGCGAGGGCATATAGTGGGCATGCGGGAGGCCGGGTGGACGTACCGCCGAATTGCTCAACACGTGGGGCGTGAGGTCTCCACAGTACATCGATGTTGTCGCTAGTGGTCGGCGGAAGGTGCACGTGCCCGTCGACCTGGGACCGGACCGCAGCGACGCACGGATGCACGCCAAGACCGTAGGATCCTACGCAGTGCCGTAGGGGACCGCACCGCCACTTCCCAGCAAATTAGGGACACTGTTGTTCCTGGGGTATCGGCGAGGACCATTCGCAACCGTCTCCATGAAGCTGGGCTACGGTCCCGCACACCGTTAGGACGTCTTCCGCTCACGCCCCAACATCGTGCAGCCCGCCTCCAGTGGTGTCGCGACAGGCGTGAATGGAGGGACGAATGGAGACGTGTCGTCTTCAGCGATGAGAGTCGCTTCTGCCTTGGTGCCAATGATGGTCGTATGCGTGTTTGGCGCCGTGCAGGTGAGCGCCACAATCAGGACTGCATACGACCGAGGCACACAGGGCCAACACCCGGCATCATGGTGTGGGGAGCGATCTCCTACACTGGCCGTACACCACTGGTGATCGTCGAGGGGACACTGAATAGTGCACGGTAAATCCAAACCGTCATCGAACCCATCGTTCTACCATTCCTAGACCGGCAAGGGAACTTGCTGTTCCAACAGGACAATGCACGTCCGCATGTATCCCGTGCCACCCAACGTGCTCTAGAAGGTGTAAGTCAACTACCCTGGCCAGCAAGATCTCCGGATCTGTCCCCCATTGAGCATGTTTGGGACTGAATGAAGCGTCGTCTCACGCGGTCTGCACGTCCAGCACGAACGCTGGTCCAGCTGAGGCGCCAGGTGGAAATGGCATGGCAAGCCGTTCCACAGGACTACATCCAGCATCTCTACGATCGTCTCCATGGGAGAATAGCAGCCTGCATTGCTGCGAAAGGTGGATATACACTGTACTAGTGCCGACATTGTGCATGCTCTGTTGCCTGTGTCTATGTGCCTGTGGTTCTGTCAGTGTGATCATGTGATGTATCTGACCCCAGGAATGTGTCAATGAAGTTTCCCCTTCCTGGGACAATGAATTCACGGTGTTCTTATTTCAATTTCCAGGAGTGTATATATTAGGACATTTCACGAGGAGCTTACACTCAGTCGCAACCGCCAATATGTTTCGATCTATTAGGGACCCCAGCATTAGGATATTGTATGTGGTACCTTAATACGTACACACATCAGTCTGTTGGCTGTTTTTTCTTTGCTTAGAACAATCTTCCCACAAACAATTCACATAATTTGCTACCTCATGTTTTCTGCATGGTCATAACTGCACTACAGAGTGAACTACGCCTTTCATTATAGACTAACCGTTTTGCGTTCACGCATTCACACTTCACACCAGGGGAAAATAAGCATTAACGGCTTGCTCCTGCCACGTGCGCTTCGAAGTACTACCCAACCTAAAAACATGCAACTTGTAATAACTATATTTATTAGTCTGAAAATGACGTAAATATTCAAGGAACGTTGTTCAGTACACCGTCCTCAGCTACCAATAGAAATATCTGCACCCCATATATACACTGTGAGATCAGAAGTATTCAGACACCTAGCTGAAAATGACTTACAAGTTCGTGGCACTCTCCATCGGTAATCTTGAAATTCACTGTGGTGTTGGCCCACACTTACCCTTGATGAGTTTGCAACTACGGAAAATTTTACTGAAATGCAGGAGGATCTGCAACGAATTGACGCATGGTGCAGGGAATGGCAATTGAATCTCAATGTAGACATGTGTAATGTGCTGCGAATACATAGAAAGAAAGATCCTTTATCATTTAGCTACAATGTAGCAGGTCAGCAACTGGAAGCAGTTAATTCAATAAATTATCTGGCAGTAGGCATTAGGAGTGATTTAAAATGGAATGATCATATAAAGTTGATCGTCGGTAAAGCAGGTGCCAGACTGAGATTCATTGGAAGAATCCTAAGGTAATGCAATCAGAAAGCAAAGGATGTAGGTTACAGTACAACTGTTCGCCCACTGCTTGAATACTGCTCACCAGTGTGGGATCCGTACCAGATAGAGTTAATAGAAGAGAGGGTGGTTCAAATGGTTCAAATGGCTCTGAGCACTATGGGACTCAACTGCTGAGGTCATTAGTCCCCTAGAACTTAGAACTAGTTAAACCTAACTAACCTAAGGACATCACAAACATCCATGCCCGAGGCAGGATTCGAACCTGCGACCGTAGCGGTCTTGCGGTTCCAGACTGCAGCGCCTTTAACCGCACGGCCACTTCGGCCGGCAGAAGAGAGGGTGAGAAGGTCCAATGGAGAGCAGCGCGCTTCGTCGCAGGATCATTTAGTAACCGCGAAAGCGTTACGGAGATGATAGATAAACACCATTAGAAGACTCTGCAGGAGAGACGCTCAGAAGCTCGGTACGGGCTTTTGTTGAAGTTTCGGGAACATATCTTCACCGAGGAGTCAAGCAGTATATTGCTCCCTCCTACGTATATCTCGCGAAGAGACCATGAGGATAAAATCAGAGAGATTAGAGCCCACACAGAGGCATACCGGCAATCTTTCTTTCCACGAACAATACGAGAATGGAATAGAAGGGAGAACCGATAGATGTACTCAAAGTACCCTCCGCCACACACCATCAGGTGGCTAGCGGAATATGGATGCAGATGTAGATGCAGATGTAGATGTAGATGTAGATGTAATTGAGAGCTTTCACTCTCGCAGGCATACGTTCAATCAGGTGCTGGAAAGTTTCTTGGGGAATGGCAGTCCATTCTTCATGGACTGCTGCACTGAGGAGAGGTATTTAAGTCGGTCGTTGAGACCTGGCACGAAGTCGGCGTTCCGAAACATCCCAAAAGTGTTCTATAGGATTCAGATCAGGAATATTTGCAGGCCCGTCCATTACAGAGATGTTATTGTCGTGTTACCACTTCGGCACAGTCCGTGCATTATGAATAGGTGCTCGATCGTGTTGAAAGATGCAATCGCCATCCCCGAATTGCTCTTCGACAGTGGGAAGCAAGAAGGTGCTTAAAACATCAATGTAGTCCCGTGCTGTGACAGTGACACGCAAAACAACAAGAAGGGGTAAGCCCCCTCAATGAAAAACATGACCACACCATAACACCATCACCTCTGAACTTCACTGTTGGCACTACACGCGCCGGCAGATGACGTTCACCGGCCATTCGGCATATCCACACCCTGTCATCGGATCGCCACATGGTGTACCGTTATTCGTCACTCCACATGACGTTTCTCCACTGTTAAATCGTCGAAATAATGAGGAGCAACTTTTCAAAACGCGTTATGTCCACTGGTGGACAAAATTGAGTTTGATACGAAATCTGATATTTTATTACCCGCTCTACACACTTCTGCAACCAGATTGTGTCCAAATGCATTTTAACAGCTTCAAAAAGAGCACTGAAAAGTAGCAGATGCAAAAAATAGCATTTTATCATCTGGTATGATTGAATCAAACTGCATTAAGTCCAACAGTTGCCTTTATTTTGTTTTATTAAGCTATTTTGGCTTCAATATAAGACTGGTGGACTAAAGAGAAACTCTTTAAGTGATCAACAATGACCAATTAATATTCGTTTTCAGTTTTACAGCTTTATTGTGTTTAAACGTTTACTATTCTGTGTGTTAGACTTACAGGAAGTCAAACGCAAAAACGTTATTGTGCTAATATGGAGAGTATTATAGCAAGTGCATGTCTGATTTTTGGAGAGGGAACGAGAAAACGAGAAAACGAATGAAAAGCAAATCAAAAAGGGAATTAGATTATGCAAACAGGTAAGAGCAAAGAGTAATACAATTACTGTTATTGCAAAGCTGCGCAAATTAATGTATTTGTTCTTTACCTATATAGTTATTTCTCTTGTAATTTTTTTTTGTCAGATATCGGGTTAAGGATCCTTATCTCATGAGCTTCGAACCTCCTAGCCAGCATAAAGCAGGAGGCTTTTGCTGTTGTTAGATTCCTGTTAACAGTCTACACAAAACTAAAAGGGTAGTGTTTGCTAAACCAGATAAAACGCGACAAGATAAAAGACTTTCCTTCCCCCTCAAGGTGAGCAGTCCTAAGCGTAGGAGAGTCCGGAATGATCCGAAAAATAAACCAATTGATCTAACAGTGCAGTATCATTCAAATAAAAAGATTGTCAAATTTACGATTTATTACTTTGATAAAACGTGATAGAGGAATAATATTGTAATTGCTACCTTTAATGCTTTTCAGGTTTACTCAAAAGTTGGTAGGGTTCCTGTGTGTCTACTTTCTTCAGGAAGCTTTTTGGCATTGGTCAAAGAAGAGTGTACACCATTGCTTATGGCCTTAAAACGGATGAAGGTGTGCTTGACAAGAGAGGAGCAGACCATAAAGCTGGAAAGTGTAATGCAAAAAGGATAAAGGTACCTGCATTCATTTCACACATACGAACAAGGGAGAGTCACCACTGCAGAAGTAAGAACCAGAACCTTTATCTGCCAAGTGACCTGAGTATAAACAAACCTTTCCTCTTGTATAAAAATTCACTCACATACGATCTGAAAGTGAAGAAAATATTGTATACGAACATATTTAATAGAAAATTTAATCTAGGTTTTGGAACTCCGGCAAGTGATACCTGTAACTTCTGCCATATAATATATAACCAAATAAAAACTGCTACGGACACCAACACAAAGAATAAGCTAATGATTGAACTTGGGTCACATAAATTAAGAGCTAGAGCTTTTCACAAATAAAAGAAGTAAAAAATATTGTTACTAGTTCTATGTCACTGAAAAGTAATCAGAACGCATTATGTCCAAAATAGCTTACATCAAAAGGCAGATTTTCCAACAGAACCCAACAAAACGCATTTTGTTCATCACTGAGGTGCTCATAGCTTGAAAGTATAAAAAGCAATTTCCTTGTATTAAACGCATTTTGATCTACAGCCCTACCTGAGTATGTGGTATAAAATTCGTAAAAATAAATCAAATATTTTTTGCGGTGTACGTTTTTCGCTTCTCCCGAAAAATTTACTTTTTGGGAAATAACGCATCTTAAAAAGTAGCTCCTCCAATGGTTACGCTCCTTGCACCAAGCGAGGCGTCGTTTGGCATTTACCGGCGTGATGTGTGGCTTGTGAGAAGCCCCTCGGCCATGAAATCCCATTTTCTCATCTAACTGTCATAGTACTTGCAGTGGATCCTGATGCAGTTTGGAATTCCTGTGTGATGGTCTGGATAAATGTCTGCCTATTACACATTACGACCGTCTTCAACTGTCGGCGGTCTCTGTCAGTCAACAGGCGAGGTCGGCCTGTTCACTTTTGTGCTGTACGTGTCCCTTCACGTTTCCACTTCACTATAATATCGGAAACAATGGACCTATGGATGTTTAGGAGTGTGGAAATCTCGCGTACGGACGTATGGTACAAGTGACATCTAATCACCTGACCACGTTCAAAGTCCGTGAGATCCGCCGAACGCCCCGTTCTGCTCTCTCACGATGTCTAATGACTAATGAGGTCGCTAGTATGGAGACCTGGCAGTAGGTGGCAGCACAATGTACCTAATAAGAAAAACGTATATTTTTGTTGGTGTGTGGATACTTTTGATCACATAATGTATCAAACCGATGTAATGACTATTAGGAAAGTACTAATCGATCGACGAGACAATGAGTTCCAAGATTATATTGTGACTATGGCATCTCCCTCACTCTCCTTCATTCTCGCTCTCTGCACTCGTTGTTAAAACAGATCGGTGCCATCTGATCACAAGATGCTAAAACATCCTTAACAAACTTGAAGTTAATTTGCAGATTGCCAATTTGTAATAGTAATAAGAGAATTTGAGATGACTCCGCTGGTGGTTTCTGCTTGCAGCCAGTGTAACGCCTAAGTGAAACCCGAATCTAGACGCTCATTAGCGCTTAACTAGATGGGCGGCCGGTGTGTGTTTCATCGCTAAGGACATTTTGCGAGGACCTTGCACTCAACCGCAACCGCCAATCTGTTTCGATGTGTTAGATTTGCTTGAATTGTTGTCTAGCGATTCGAGAAAGTAGGTCTCCTTAGGCACCCTATATTAGATGAGTCGGTAGAACACAACAAGTGTCTCAATTTCTTTCACAGGAATACAGGACGTTCTGTGAGTTAAATGACATCCTACACATGTGAGCGGCAAACTTTCATCCAGAATCTACTGAATCCTCCAACTACAACAGAAACTAGTCCACGCCTTAAACAGTGAAAAAGTTCTCAGACTGAAGACTATACAAAATAACATGTAAAACTTGGTCAAGCCACTACATAGGACAAACTGGAAGTAATTTTCTAATTCGATACATTAAACACACACAATCAATTTACAAAATCAGCAACACGCATAAAAATAACACTGGAAACCCATTCGAAAACATAGAGGAAGGTCTGAACATACTCCACCACCTCCAAATATCTCATGCAATGGATTTAATGGAGGAGCTTCAAATTTTTGTTTACCACAAAATCAAGTGAAGTGAAGTGTCGTGTGGCTAGGGCCTCCCGTCGGGTAGACCGTTCGCCTGGTGCAGGTCTTTCGAGTGGACGCCACTTAGGAGACCTGCGCGTCGATGTGGATGAAATGATGATGATTAGGACAACACAACACCCAGTCCCTGAGCGGAGAAAATCTCCGACCCAGCCGGGAATCGAACCCGGGACCTTAGGACTGACATTCCGTCACGCTGACCACTCAGCTACCGGGGCCGGACGTTTACCACAAAAAAGTGCTCTGGACTTCCAAGCAACGAATGGCGAAGCTACAGCACGTCAGATTAGTGAATATGCTCTTAAGCTCTTTCTCTCCACCTAAAGCAGCACACTTCAGAACAGTAATAGACCATCAGGAAAACTTCAAGGTCTCCTTCAAAAGATCCAACTTCTTATAGTAAGGCCATTTGACAATGGTGCCTAGTTGGACGTCCATTTGCCTTCTAGCAGAACAATGAAATTTTCTCTGCTGTGTTCCTTTGGGGCGAACAGCAATGGACCCAAGCCCAGATAAAAGACGTTTACACCACTCAGTGGGTAGAGGTACAGATGCAAAATCAGGCCTATTCACAGAAATACGTCAACCAGCTCCATGCTCGACGAAATTCCGGCTTATATTACAATGCTGCTGCCACGTTTTCTTTTTCAGAGGTACTCGTGTGGACAAGGGTTCAGATCAGTATCGTCTTCCGCAGCCGGAACCCCCATGGCCTCGAGACCACAGCTCCAGGGTCTCGGAAACGGCCGCAACAGGTGCCCTCAACCCCATGACTGTCCACTATGACGGCGCTCATCCATCGGAAACGCCAATCGCGGCTGATCTGTCTGACATGTAGACGGCTAGAATGGAGGGATGCAGTACACTACACACTGCAAGACAGTGGAGGCTAATGGTTTGCCACACCAATGGGTGCCAACCACCTATGAATAATAAAAGCAGCTCGCATCCACTACCAATAAACAACAACATCGGCTTGCTTCCACCACTGGTAAATAACATGTTTACCACCTGACCTGGGGAATGCTCTTCGCAAACTCATAGTACCAGCATCGCCATCCACGGCGCCTGAATTGCCACCAGCGGCACTATAGTCACCAGACTATTTCTTTATTCCACTAACATGTCCAACTGGATACAGGATTAGTACCCTTCACGAAAAGAGTACTTAATAATTGGCCTGGCAGCTAGTCGGCGAGTTCCAGTTGCAGAGCAGCCCTGGATATTCTTCTCCCCAGGGTGTTTAGCGAGCAGCCCGGAGATCTACAAGCAAGAAGCCGCCACTCTCACCATTTACCACTGCCTCATTGGACTCTGATTCAGAAGATAAATTCTGAAGTGAATTATTTTTAGTTGTGTGGACTTGCACCGTAACTAAATGCTGTATTGTGATTAACTACACTCCTGGAAATGGAAAAAAGAACACATTGACACCGGTGTGTCAGACCCACCATACTTGCTCCGGACACTGCGAGAGGGCTGTACAAGCAATGATCACACGCACGGCACAGCGGACACACCAGGAACCGCGGTGTTGGCCGTCGAATGGCGCTAGCTGCGCAGCATTTGTGCACCGCCGTCGTCAGTGTCAGCCAGTTTGCCGTGGCATACGGAGCTCCATCGCAGTCTTTAACACTGTTAGCATGCCGCGACAGCGTGAACGTGAACCGT
The DNA here is from genome assembly GCF_023898315.1 of Schistocerca nitens. Taxonomy (NCBI): domain Eukaryota; kingdom Metazoa; phylum Arthropoda; class Insecta; order Orthoptera; family Acrididae; genus Schistocerca; species Schistocerca nitens. The sequence goes on along the minus strand of NC_064616.1, from coordinate 173,374,188 downwards.
ATGTGCAGTTGACGGACTTTGAGCGAGGGCGTATAGTGGGCATGCGGGAGGCCGGGTGGACGTACCGCCGAATTGCTCAACACGTGGGGCGTGAGGTCTCCACAGTACATCGATGTTGTCGCCAGTGGTCGGCGGAAGGTGCACGTGCCCGTCGACCTGGGACCGGACCGCAGCGACGCACGGATGCACGCCAAGACCGTAGGATCCTACGCAGTGCCGTAGGGGACCGCACCGCCACTTCCCAGAAAATTAGGGACACTGTTGCTCCTGGGGTATCGGCGAGGACCATTCGCAACCGTCTCCATGAAGCTGGGCTACGGTCCCGCACACCGTTAGGCCGTCTTCCGCTTACGCCCCAACATCGTGCAGCCCGCCTCCAGTGGTGTCGCGACAGGCGTGAATGGAGGGACGAATGGAGACGTGTCGTCTTCAGCGATGAGAGTCGCTTCTGCCTTGGTGCCAATGATGATCGTATGCGTGTTTGGCGCCGTGCAGGTGAGCGCCACAATCAGGACTGCATACGACCGAGGCACACAGGGCCAACACCCGGCATCATGATGTGGGGAGCGATCTCCTACACTGGCCGTACACCACTGGTGATCGTCGAGGGGACACTGAATAGTGCACGGTACATCCAAACCGTCATCGAACCCATCGTTCTACCATTCCTAGACCGGCAAGGGAACTTGCTGTTCCAACAGGACAATGCACGTCCGCATGTATCCCGTGCCACCCAACGTGCTCTAGAAAGTGTAAGTCAACTACCATGGCCAGCAAGATCTCCGGATCTGTCCCCCATTGAGCATGTTTGGGACTGGATGAAGCGTCGTCTCACGCGGTCTGCACGTCCAGCACGAACGCTGGTCCAACTGAGGCGCCAGGTGGAAATGGCATGGCAAGCCGTTCCACAGGACTACATCCAGCATCTCTACGATCGTCTCCATGGGAGAATAGCAGCCTGCATTGCTGCGAAAGGTGGATATACACTGTACTAGTGCCGACATTGTGCATGCTCTGTTGCCTGTGTCTATGTACCTGTGGTTCTGTCAGTGTGATCATGTGATGTATCTGACCCCAGGAATGTGTCAATAAAGTTTCCCCCTCCTGGGACAATGAATTCACGGTGTTCTTATTTCAATTTCCAGGAGTGTATATTCGGTCTCGTTTACAATGAATTACATTTTCCTAAACTATCCCAATAAATCGAAGTCGAGCATTTCCCTTCCCTACAACAATCCTCACACTCTCGTTCCACCTCATATCGCTTCGCAGCATTGTGCCCAGATATTTGTGCGAAGTGACTGTGTGAAGCAGGACACTACTTATGCTGTATTCGAAAATTATGGGTTTGTTTTTCCTACTCATCCACATTAACTTCCATTTTTCTGCATTAAGATCCAGCTGCCATTCATCACACCAACTAGAAATTTTGTCTATGTTATCTTGTATCAACCAATAGTCACTTCTCTTCAAAACCTTCCTGTACACCACAGCATCATCAGCGAACAACCGCAGACTGCTGCCCACCCTGTCTGCCAGATCATTTATGTATATAGAAAATCCTATCACACTTCCCTGGGGCACTCTTGATGTTCCCCTGTCTCTCATGAACACTCCCCGTCGAGGACAACATACTGGGTCTTCGCGCCCGTCACATATCTGGCTGGGATCCTATTCCGTATGCATGTACCATCGATTACAGTATGCAGTGGGGTACCGTGCCGAACGCTTTTCGGAAATCTAGAAATATGGAATCAGTCTGTTGCCCTTCATACACAGTTCGCAGTATATCCTGTGAGAAAAGTGCAAGTTGGGTTTCGCATGAGCGACGCTTTCTAAAGCTGTGCTGATTCGCGCACATGGTCTCATTGGTCTCTAGGAAATTTATTATATTCGAACTAAAGAATATGCTCTAGAACACTGCAGCAAACCGATGTTAAGGATATTGTTCAGTAATTTTATGGGTCCGTTCTTTTACCCATCTTATATACAAGAGTCACCTGCGCTTTTTTACAGTCGCTTGGCATTTTGAACTGGTCAAGACATTCGCGATAAATGCAAACTAAGTAAGGGGGCAAATGACGACGAATAAATTTTGTAAAACTGAATTGGGATTCCATCCAGACGTGGTGACTTATTTGTTTTCAGCTCTTTCAAGCGTTTCCCTACGCCAGGGATGTTTATGTCTATGTCATCCATACGGGACTCTATGCGATGGTCAAACGACGGTACGTTTGTACGATTCCCTTGCGTGATCGACCTCTTAAACGTGGAATTCTCAGACTCAGGAATATACAAAATGGCACGTAATACTTGCTCAAGCTACTACATAGGACAAACTGGAAGCAGTTTTCAAATTAGATGCAATGTACATATCAACTGTTAACCAGTTTACAAAATCAGCAATAGCAACATACATAAAAAACCACTAGACACTGTGAAATAACACCGCAAAGATATTCGGGCTCACATGCTGTACCTCTTCGTCGAAATGTCTTGGTTCAGACTCGTCTAGTGGTTGAACTGCAAGTGTCGCATTACATGGCCTAAATCAGACACTTCTGACCCTTCGGTTGAATTGTCTGGCTGATGGCAAATTTGTTAAGTTGCATGAAACGTACAACGGTAATATAACATATAATAACAGTAATAATAATGTCGGGAGCTAAATTAACGATCCATAATTGATGTAGGACACCCAGTTGCGATTTGGTTGGAGTAATGTTTATTTAGAAAGCAAACTAATAGCGAAAGTGGTCGTATTTAGAGTTACCGTTACACTACAGTGCATTTCCATTTGACACAGTTCGATCATTTACAATCTCATCGCGAATTACAAGTCCAGTACTCCACCTCGTTAACTACGCGAAAAGTTAGAGTACACGCCAGGCATGCGGCTGTTCACCGCTCAGAGACTAAGTCCCGCGATACCACACAATTTCCTCAGTCGTTTCACTTCCTCGCTACCTAAAAACCGACCGTCCGCTTTCGCGTCACAACCAGAACTGACCTCTGCCCGTCTCCGGCCGCGTATCGTGCGTGCCGAACATCGTCGCTCAACTGACTAGAGCAGTTCTCTTCCCTAAAGCCGTCCATCTGATTTGTTACAGCTTATTCTACATTATTTTAGATTTTAATATATTTCAATAAGCAAAGCTTGACCACTTTCACGTTCTAAATAAAGTAACAATAATATCCATTACATAATAAACATTAAATCCTTTTACATAAAAGGAATACAATTTCCTTCTTAACTTTGAATATCATGGCCAGTAGCCTTGCACCAATGTGCTCTCTGATAAATAACTAAAGAACAAAAGTAACTGTGATGCACTAAACTTTACAACAAGTATTCTATTACCAAATGATTCAATAAGGTGTCATGCTGTCACTGTTCAATGTGTTTTGTGTGGAGAAAATGATGATCTGAGGCTTAAACGAAAATCCTGATAATTTACTATATCTCTTGAACAAATAAAGTTACAGAGTTACTATTTACAGCACCTGTCATTTTAATTATGCGCTTCTATATGAAATGTCGATCGTTAAAATCGACCAAAGCGTTCAGATTTTAGCATTCAGGTGTTTGTTACGAAACTTATTAATTTCACTTTAACAGTAAATCCTAAACTATTATAGATATAATCAATATTCAAGTTTTATTGGGATCACCATGAAAATTTAAGAAAGGTGGTAGATTAAAGTTACTGCGGTTCAAAATGGTTCAAATGGCTCTGAGCACTATGGGACTCAACTGCTGAGGTCATTAGTCCCCTAGAACTTAGAACTAGTTAAACCTAACTAACCTAAGGACATCACAAACACCCATGCCCGAGGCAGGATTCGAACCTGCGACCGTAGCGGTCTTGCGGTTCCAGACTGCAGCGCCTTTAACCGCACGGCCACTTCGGCCGGCAAAGTTACTGCGGATTCATACAATGAATTACTACAGAATTAAACGGTTTTCATAAATGTTTTCCTTTATGGCTGATCTTAGGTCCGCCATATATAAAACTGCTACGCCTACCTGGTCGCAAACAGCTCCTACGGGGTTTCCCTATGACGTAGGTTCTTGTCTCTCCCACTCGCACACTACAAAGCTTAGGCCTGAGCAGCCTGGCCTCTTTCAGCACAACAGACGCCTGTGAATTTCCCCATCTCGTGGCTAATCTGCGCTGTCTACATCTACATCTACATTCATACTCCGCAAGCCACCCAACGGTGTGTGGCGGAGGGCACTTTACGTGCCACTGTCATTACCTCCCTTTCCTGTTCCAGTCGCGTATGGTTCGCGGGAAGAACGACTGTCTGAAAGCCTCCGTGCGCGCTCTAATCTCTCTAATTTTACATTCGTGATCTCCTCGGGAGGTATAAGTAGGGGGAAGCAATATACTCGATACCTCATCCAGAAACGCACCCTCTCGAAACCTGGCGAGCAAGCTACACCGCGATGCAGAGCGCCTCTCTTCCAGAGTCTGCCACTTGAGTTTGCTAAACATCTCCGTAACGCTATCACGGTTACCAAATAACCCTGTGACGAAACGCGCGCTGTTTGTGGCACACGGCCCTGGACGACGGGATTCGTTTCACAATTCCTGGAAGGCTGTCTATTTCGGCCATATACTTATATGAGAGCGAAATACTCGTTAACTCACAACACCTGTAAGTAGGCTGTTTAGGTTTTTGTGTTGGTAACGCCACGTTGTGCTCTGTATGAAAATCGCTGACTGCGCTGTGTGCAGTCTGTGGCCGGTTGGACTCATTGGTGGAATATTTGCCAGTGTAGTGTTGGGCAGTTGTATGTGAACAGCGCGTAGCGTTGGGCAGTTGGAGGTGAGCCGCCATCGGTGGTGCATGTGGGGAGAGAGATGGCAGAGTTTTTAGAGGTTACTACGAGCGGACGACCTTGACGTGTGTCCGTCAGAAAAAGGAAATTTGTAAGGTTGGATGGTTCAAAAGGCTCTGAGCACTATGGGACTTAACATCTATGGTCATCAGTCCCCTAGAACTTAGAACTATTTAAACCTAACTAACGTAAGGACAGCACACAACACCCAGTCATCACGAGGCAGAGAAAATCCCTGACCCCACCGGGAATCGAACCCGGGAACCCGTGCGCGGGAAGCGAGAACGCTACCGCACGACCACGAGCTGCGGACAAGGTTGGATGTCATGAAGTGATTATATATATATAGCGTTCAAAAGCCATTATATATATATATATATATATATATATATATATATATATATATATATATAATGGCTTTTGAACGCTATTAAGGTAAATACATTGTTTGTTCTCTATCAAAATCTTTCATTTGCCAACTATGCCTATCAGTAGTTAGTGCCTTCAGTAATTAGAATCTTTTATTTAGCTGGCAGTATTGGCGCTGGCTGTATGGCAGTAGTTCGAATAACGAAGATTTTTGTGAGGTAAGTGATTCATGAAAGGTAAAAGTTATTGTTAGTCAGGGTCATTCTTTTGCAGGGATTATTGAAAGTCAGATTGCGTTGCGCTAAAAATATTGTGTGTCAGTTTAGTGATGATCAGAATAAGTAGAGAGAACTGTGAGTACGTCCAGTTTCGCTCAGCCGTTTCAGTGTCACACAACGTAGAAATTTACCAGCATAGTCATTCCTTACAAATGGTTCAAATGGCTCTGAGCACTATGGGACTTAACATCTATGGTCATTAGTCCCCTAGAACTTAGAACTGCTTAAACCTAACTAACCTAAGGACATCACACACATCCATGCCCGAGGCAGGATTCGAACCTGCGACCGTAGCGGTCACGCGGTACCAGACTGAAGGGCCTAGAACCGCTCGGCCACACCGGCCGGCTCTTCACAATTCTCTATTGTTCCAATCTCGTATAGAGCGCGGAAAGAACGAACACCTATATTGTTCCGCATGAGCTCTATTTCCCTTATTTTATCATGATGATCGTTTTTCCCTATGTAGGTCGGCGACAACAAAATATATTCGCATTCGGAGGAGAAAGTTCATGATTGAAATTTCGTGAGAAGATTCCACCGCAACGAAAAACGCCTTTCCTTCTAATGATGTCCACCCCAAATCCTATATCATTTCAGTGACACTCTCTCCCTGTTTCGCGATAATACAAAACTTGCTACCCTTCTTTGAACTTTTTCGATGTACAGTCGTGGACAAAACGAGCGACACCCCTCGTCTTTTCGTTATGCTGATCCGCACAGCTTTAAAGTCTACTACACAGCATAACAGGCAAGGCGGCGAAGTGCTACCAACATACTATTCAAGTTCGCTCAGCTAATGTCTGCACTGGAGAAACTCGCGCTTCGAAGACGCCACAGCATCGTCTGCCACCACTTCGTGAGAAACGAAATACCTCAAGTATAAGTCAATGTGTTGCATTCGCATATCCGTGACTTGGATCTAAAGTGTGGTTATGGATAGTGCGTATACTCAGATTGCGAATCTAACATCATGAATAAAGACAAGCGGAAATGAATTAGGCGTCCTTCCTCTTCCCTAACATCAAATATATTTTAGTTAATCTTTCTTAAATGAACTGCGCAGAAAATCATTCATCAGAATGAATAACTTTTTAGCAACACCAGATGATATTAACAGCCTGCCGGCGTGGGTTAGCCGTTCGTTCAACGGCGTCATATCGCGGGCCGCGTGGCACCTTGCGCAGTCAGTTCGAATCCTTCCTCGAGCATGGATGTGTGTTTGGTTAGGTAGGTTGAAGTGGTTCTAGATCTAGGGAACTGATGACCTAAGCAGTTTGGTGGCAGAGTTCTTAGAGCCATTTTTTGACCTTTCGCGTAAATTTTTTTACATAAACAGCCGTATCTGATTGCGTTGACATAGCTCACTTTTTTACACCACCAAGGGACCGTATACCGCAGGAAGTGCGATACATTTCCGCTTATTATGCCCACCCGTACTCGATGTAAACGGGTTTTAAGGGTTGGGTAGACAGATAGACGGTCAAGAAAGTGAGACCAGTAGGGTTCCATTTTTACCGATTTACGTGACGAAATCCTAACAACGAAAATAGCTACCACAGTTGCTGAAGATGAGGGCCGCATAATAATTTCCCCAACTCTTTATTCGAAATGTTCCAGTTGCAGTCGATACATCAGCATATTAATCGTAGCTACGCTTTCGATCCAAATCACGTTTACAGGAATGCAAATAAAATCCATTTGTCAATCCACGTGGTAATTCAGATCCCACTATTAATGCCACCGCGTTTTAGATGTGCGAGCATTCCCATTGCTAGCTACCTTAAGGAACACTTCGGCTAATGAACGTTTTCTGGCTGAGGCACGTCTAATGGAGAATTCGAAACATTGTAGAATACGTTTTGCAGCTACGTCGCCGTTTATTTCCTGGGGTGGTACTGAATTATCCTAGTAAATTTACTCGCTAATAACAGTTTTTTGTTATTTCGATAAACATCCCGAATGATTGTCACATAAGTGGTGACATAAAGAAATGTAGACAGTTCATGTTTTTGAGTCCATAAAGCTCTATGCAACAGAAACTGCAGATCATTTTGCCATTTTCATTGCGAAATTGCCGGCTTATTCATGTCTGTGGTAATAATAGAGGGCTGTTTGCCTGGGTTGTCTGCTGGCGTAGTGAAAGGTGTTTGCTACTGCAAGGGAGGTCTTGTTTGTTTTCGGTTCTAATCTCGATACAGGCAGGAATTTTAAGAAATTCTCGCGCCCCCAGTACGTTTTATTGCTACCTTTATTCTGTACCGGCGCCCTGTGGATATCGATATGAAACTCTTGTAGAATTTCGTAATTGTTACTGCCTACTTTTTCCGTTTCTGTCAATAATTGAATTGACTTAAGTGTGGCACTGAATGATTTTTAACTGAATTACGTTATGAATCTTCACGCACTGCTAAATTTGCACACTTTCGTGGTTGGTCAGCAACGATAATCCAGTATGACTGGTCTGAACGTTGACACAGACCATTTCGCGTCCGAATGCGCATAATATTTTACTAATTCGAAACGATCTGGGGTACATTGTCTTATTAAAACAGTTATATTATCTCGATAAGCTGAAATTCATTTTTATTAGTATAGTTCATTCTAATTAGCGTTTCTGCTTTCATTTATATCTCATATTTAGGTATTGTGGTTAACACACTAATCAGCATTAATTATTCTTACACATGATTGAAAACAGTCTGATAAATTTCGGATAGTTTTTGAATTTCACGCCTGTGCATAGTATGTTGGTAGCACTTCTTCGCCTTGCCTGTTATGCTGTGTAGCAGACTTTAAAGATGTGCGGATCAGCATAACGAAAAGGCGAGGGGTCTCGCTCGTTATGTACATGACTGTACTCTGTCAATACTATCTGGTAAGGATCCCACACGACGCAGCAGTATTCTAAAAGGGGACCGAAAAGCGTCGAGTAGGCAGTCTCTTTACCAGATCTGTTACATTTTCTAAGTGTCCTGTCGATAAAACGCAGTCTTTGGTTAGCCTTCCCCACAGCATCATCTGTGTGTTCCTTCCAATTTACGTTGTTCGTAATTATAATTCCTAGGTATTTACGGCCTTTAGATTTGACTGAATTATCGGGTAACCGAAGTTTAATGGATTCCTTTTAGCACTCATGTAGATGACCTCACTCTTTTCGTTATTTAGTGTCAATTGCCAATTTTCGCACTGTACAGATGACTTTTCTAAATCGTTTTGCAATTTGTTTTGATCTTATGATGATTTTATTAGGCGATAAACGACAGCATCATCTGCAAACAACTTAAGAGGGCTGCTCAGATTGTCTCCCAAATCGTTTATATAGATAAGGAACAGCAAAGGGCTATAATACTACCTTCGGGAACGCCAGAAATCACTTCTGTTTTACTCGATGACTTTTCGTCAGTTACTACGAACTGTGACCTCTCTGACAGGAAATCACAAATCCAGTCACATAACTGAAACGATATTCCATAAGCACGCAATTTCCCTACGAGCCGCTTGTGTGGTACAGTGTCAAAAGCCTTCCGGAAATCTAAAAATACGGAATCAATTTTAGATCCCTCGTCAATAGCCCTCAACCCTTCATGTGAGTAAAGAGGTAGTTGTATTTCACAGGAACAATGTTTTCTAAATCCATGTTGACTGTGTGTCAATAGACCGTTTTCTTCGAGGTAAATCACAATTTTCTAACACAATGTATATTCCAAAATCCTGCTGCATATCGACGTTAATGATATGGGCCTGTAATTTAGTGAATTACTCTTACTACCTTTCTTGAATATTGGTGTGACCTGTGCAACTATCCAGTCTTCGGGTGAGGACCTTTCGTCAAGCGAACGGTTGTATATGATTGTTAAGTATGGAGCTATTGCATCAGCATACTCTGAAAGGAACTTAATTGGTATACAGCCTGGACCAGAAGGCTTACTTTTATTAAGTGGCTTAAATAGCTTCACTACTCCGAGGATATTTACTTCTACGTTAGTCATGTTGGCAGCTGTTCTTAATTCGAATTCTCGAATATTTACTTCGTCTTCTTTTGTGAAGGCACTTCGGAATGTTGTGTTTAGTAATTCAGTTTTTGCAGCACTGTCTTCGATAGTATCTCCATTGCTATCGCGCAGAGAAGGCATTGATTTTTTCTCACCGCTAACTTACTTCACTTATGGCCAGAACCTCTTTGGATTTTCTGCCGTTTTGCGTACCAAGGGGGTTCAGATTTTTCGTTTGTGGAATCTATTATAAGCATCTCTCAATAAATTCCGCGCTAAATTTTGATCTTCTGTAAAAGACCGCCAATCTTGGGGATTGTCCGTCTGTTTAAATTTGGTATATTTGTTTCGTTATTTCTGCAAGTGTTCTGACCCGTTTTGTGTACCAAGGGGATCAGCTCCATCGTTTGTTAATTTATTTGGTATAAATCTCTCCATTTCTGCCGATACTATTTCTTTGAATTCAAGCTGCATGTGGTGTACACTGATATTGTTAATTTGGAAGGAGTGGAGACTGTCCCTCGGGAAGGCGTCAAGTGAATTTTTATCTGCATTTTTGAATAGGTATATTTTTCGTTCAGTTTTGGAGGATTTTGGGGTTACGATATTCAATCTCGCTACGTCAACACTGTGTTCACTAATCCTGTACCCGTTTTGACGCTCGTTATTAACTCAGGGTTATTTGTTGCCAAGAGGTCAAGTGTGTTTTCACAACCGTTGTGTGTACACGTGCGCTCATGAACTAACTGCTCGAAATAATTTTCAGAGAATGTGATTAGCAGAATTTCTAATGATGTTTTCTGCGTACGTCCGGAATTCAACATGTATTTTCGTCAACATACCCATGGTAAATTACAGTCACCACCAACTATACTCTTATGAGTCAGGTACGTGTTTGATTGGTTGGTTGGTTGGTTTGGGGGATCAAAGGGACCAGACTGCTACGGTCATCGGTCCCTACGTGTTTGAAATCAAACTTAATTTTTATTTGAACCTTTCTGCAATTGTATCATCTGAAATGGGAGGCCGGTAGAAGGATGCAATTATTATTTTATTCTGGTTGCCAACAATGACCTCTACCCATACTCACAGGAACTATCTACTTTCATTTTGCGACAAGGTAAACTACATCTAACGGCAACAAACACACCACTGCCAACCGTGTTTAGCCTATCCTTTCGGAACACCGTTAGGTTCTTCGCAAAAATTCCGGCTGAGCTTATCTCTGGCTTTAGCCAGCTTTCAGTGCCTACAATGATTTGAGCATCAGCGCTTTCTATTAGCGCTTGGAGTTCCGGTACTTTCCCAACACAGCTACGACAATTTACAACTGTTATACCCATGGTTCCTGTATCTACGTTCTACATGTGTTCGACCGGCACCCTTAGTGACAAAAGCCTTGTTTGTGTTTTCCCGAGACTCTCTAACCTAAAAAACAGCCCAATCCACGCCACATAGCTCCTGCTTCCTCTTTGGCACAAGTCAAGGTGTCTGCAGCGTACACTGTCGCAGAACAGTCTGAGCCTCTGATTCAGATCCCCCATTCGGCTCTGTACCAGAGCTCCGCAATCGGTCCTGTCGAATATGCTGCAAATGGTCAGCTCTTCTTTCATCTCGCAAGCAAGACTGGCAGTCTTTACCACTTCTGTTAGCCACTCGAAACCATAGAGAATGTCTTCTGATCCAAAGTGACACGCATAATTGGTACCGACGTGAACCATCACCTGCAGTTGGCTGCACCCTGTCAAACTAACTAGATTGTGAATCAGTTAACTTCTAGAAATGTCTCTCCTGTATGATAATTGTAACAATTTTCACACATATGTACATTTCGTCGCTAGAAATAGGAAGTAATCAATAATTTAGCAGTCAGTTCGGTTCCGAGACTTCCGGAACCTGTACAGAAAATTGGAGTAGAAATCAACATAAATATCATTTCCGCCCTTTTTATTGCTCATGAAAATCACAAATTGCATGTTGTATCACCATACAGCGAGACATTCAGGGGTGGTGGTCCAGATGCTGTACACACCGGTACCTCTAAAACCCAGTAGCACGTCCTCTTCTATTGATGCATGCCTGTACTCGTCGTGGCATACTATCCACAAGTTCATGAAGGCACTCTTGGTCCAGATTGTCACACTCCTCAACGACGATTCGGCGTAGATCCCTCAGAGCGGTTGGTAGGTCATATCGTCCATAAACAGCCCTTTTCAGTTTATCCCAGGCCTGTTCGATAGGGTTCATGTCTGGAGGACATGCTGGCCGCTCTAGTCGAGTCATGTCGTTATCCTGGAGGAAGTCATTCACAAGATGAGCACGATGGGGGCGCGAATTGTCGTCCGTGAAGACGAATGCCTCGCCAGTATGCTGCCGATATGATTGTACTATCGGTCGGAGGATGCATTCACGTATCAGACAGACGTTACGGCGCCTTCTATGACCACCAGTGGCGTACGTCGGCCCCACATAATGCCACCCCAAAACAGCAGGGAACCTCCAACATGCGGCACTCGCTTGAGAGTGTGTCTAAGGCGTTCAGCCTGACCGGTTTGCCTCCAAACACATCTCTGACGATTGTCTGGTTGAAGACATATGCGACACTCATCTGTGAAGAGAACGTGATGCAAATCTGAGCGGTCCATTCGGCATGTTGAGGGGCCGATCTGTACAGTTCTGCATGGTGTCATGGTTGCAAAGATGGACCTCGCCATGGACGTCGGGAGTTAAGTTACGCATCATGCAGCCTATTCCCCGAAAAGCATTATTCAACATGGTGGCGTTGGTGTCATGGTTCCTACGAGCCATGATCCGTAGGTAGCGGTCATCCACGGCGGTAGTAGCCCTTGGGCGGCCTGAGCGAGGTATGTCATCGACAGCTCCTGTCTCTCTGTATCATGTCCGAACAACACCCGAGACATGAGGACAGTTCCCTTGTTGAAAGACCTTCCTGGCACAAAGAAACAATAATGACGCGGTATTGACCGTCTAGGCATGATTGAACTACAGACAACACTAGCCATGTACCTCCTTGCTGGTGAAATGACTGGAAGTTATCTGCTGTCGGACCCCTTCCGTCTAATAGGCGCTACTCATGGATGGTTGTTTACATCTTTGGGCGGGTTTACTGACATCTCTGAACAATCAAAGGGGCTGTGTCTGTGATACAATATCTACAGTCAACGTCTATTTTCAGGAGTTCTGGGAACCGAGATGATGCAAAACTTTGTGTATATATCCAATAACACTGTAACAACTCTGACTGTGTACAAAATCTTTGTAAATCCATAAGATAGTAACATCTTTATAGACTGTTTCGAAAACAATCACTGTAAGTGATGTCCGTTCCCTGTAGCTGAGTGGTTAGCGCGAGACAATATCAATCCTAAGGGCCCGGGTTCGATTCCCGGCTGGGTCAGAGGATTTTCTCCGCTCAGGGACTGGGTGTTGTGTTGTCCTAATCATCATCATCATCATCATCATCATCATCATCATCATCATCATCATCTCATCCCCATCGACGCGCAAGTCGCCGAAGTGGCGTCAAATCGAAAGACTTGCACCCGGCGAACGGTCTACCCGACGGGAGGCCCTAGTCACACGACATTTACATTTAGTGTAAGTGATGATTTGCATGTGTGTGATGTTCTGTGTAATGTAGGGGGCACAATACCTGTAAGCAGTCAAAGAAAAATACCATTTCTAATAGTAGGGTTTAAAAACACTCAAAGACGCATTTTGTCTGATTTTCCGATTGCAATCTGACTTAAAAAAGACGCAAAAAATGCAGAAAATCATACATGAAAATATCATCAAACATATTCATGTAAACAAATGCACAAATGCACTTGGTAATGAGAATAAATTCTCGGATCGCGTTATGTTAAGCATAAAAAATAAGGCACTGGTGCGTTTTTCATTATTTAAATCATGAATGACATAGTTGCATCCTTTCCTGAATTATCTAATATGACGAACGAAATTAAGTTCATCTTTTTACCTAGTGGAGACGTGTAAAAGGCTAGGTCCCTTCCTAACTGATCTACTTTACCGTATCCAACGCATGAATCTCAGAGTTAATTGTTTAGATAAGTGAAACGCATCTAAAGAGGAAAAACTGGTAACCTGAATATCGAATAGCTAAAAAAAATGGTTCAAATGGCTCTGAGCACTATGGGACTCAACATCTTCGGTCATAAGTCCCCTAGAACTTAGAACTACTTAAACCGAACTAACCTAAGGACATCACATACACCCATGCCCGAGGCAGGATTCGAACCTGCGACCGTAGCAGTCCCGCGGTTCCGGACTGCAGCGCCAGAACCGCTAGACCACCGCGGCCGGCTATCGAATAGCTCTCCAGTCTATAGCAAAAAATATATTACTCACAATCTGTATACCTTTGAAGGAGCTCTAAATGTTATCAGTTTGAGATATCACCTAGATCTCGCAGTTAAGATCAATAGCAACTGTGTCCTTTACTTAACGAGAAAATAAAATACTATCATTGATATTCACGGATTTCCGACCGCGAAGAAGAAGTATAACTTCATGTAACGACACCGGTTCTTCTGCCGGTTGTTAGATATTGATATTTTAGATTTCGTTTGTCAGAAGGAGAACCAAAAAAAGGTGATGTGGCAACTACTGGTGGCATTATAATAGAACACTCAAGAGTTGTACTTGATCTGGGTAATTGTTATATCTCCTTACAAAAATATCGCACGTAACTGCAACATCGTTCTACTCAGAGTTACGAAATGGGCTATGCCCGAGACAAATCTGAAAAGCTACTAAAAAGTGGGAGTGGCCAATTTGTAAGACATGCGGTTTAAATTTGGGACACAGTACAACTAGTGCGGCAAATGCCTTCTCTCCGGGAGAGTGGACATAAAAGGCAGCGATAGATGGTGGCGAGAGAGCAGAGCTGACAGGCTCTTTGCGGCCATTACTCTGGTGTCGCTCCGAGGGTTTCGTCATCGTGGCCAGTGGCGAGCCACTTGTGCGAGCGAAAGCTGAAGGCAGAGGAGCAGCGTGTATATCAAATGTCAGCCTAATATGCGGTAACAATTTGTTTAACCCCCGTTGTCTACACCTCTGAAATTGTCACACGAAGTGTACAGCAGGATCGCAGTGGCCATTCAAAAAATATTTCTCTCAAATTAAACAACAACGTCCCACAACTTCGAACGTCCGCCCTCTACTAGATCTCACTAAATTCTGAATTTACATTGGTGGCAGCGGGCTGTGAATCTGCAGTGACGCATACGCAGTAACAAATAAAAAATTCCAGGGCCTGAGGGACTCTGGTGTACACTTCTAGGATTAAGCCGGATGTTAGTGTTTCGAGCATATGTACGAGCTCGAATGTATATTGCCACAAAATACAAAATTCTTTGTTTTGAATGGTTTATGGTGAATGAAATTAATGGAAAGCTGATAGCACAATATGTCACTTGATTCTCGACGGGGAAGTAAAGTCATTGGCCGATTCCAGAGGCGGTAGACTTCTCTTGAAAATAATGTACCTGAAGAACGCTCAAAAACCCACACTGTACTTAGAACCGTCAAAAAAGAGCTAAATTTTACTTTCGGTGAACTGTAACTAATGACGCATCAAACTACGAATGCACATTAGAAAAAGTGATATGATGTATTTGTTGCAAAAAATGCACGATATTTATGTTATATTCGTGCCGCATTTTGTCTACGCCGAGCAACAGTAAATGCGAACATCCATTTGTCATCAACGTTTGGATTCTTTTAAAAGGAAATCAACTGATTTATTAGTATTTATAAAACATAGAGCTACCACACCACGCCAGGAATGAATGAACAAAGAAGGCAGGAGGATCAAATCGATTTCATTTCCCGGAAACGTTACAAAAATGGTTCAAATGGCTCTGAGCACTATGGGACTCAACTGCTGTGGTCATAAGTCCCCTAGAACTTAGAACTACTTAAACCTAACTAACCTAAGGACAGCACACAACACCCAGCCATCACGAGGCAGAGAAAATCCCTGACCCCGCCGGGAATCGAACCCGGGAACCCGGGCGTGGGAAGCGAGAACGCTACCGCACGACCACGAGATGCGGGCGGAAACGTTACAAACAGTCGCTCATGGGATACAAAATGGGAAAGTCTTGAACACCAACTGGATTGAAAATAGGGGAGAATAAGCCTGTGTCACAAAAGACGAATATTATATTCCATCAGGAAAGTGAAGTGTATTATGCCAATGTGAAACCAGAGTGATTTGTAATAAGAACTATGGGACTATGCACTTTATTTCACAGAACTGCACGTCTTCTGATTTTCACGTATTTCCACATGTAAAGAAATTGGTACGAAGGAGAAGTCTAGGGTACAATGAAGTCCACTGACTTTAATATAGACTATTTCGAATAAAAAAAAATCGTTTTATGAGCGAAATACAGTCTTCCAACACTTAGCTAAAAATTTTCACCTTCCTCTCATAGTTATGCGACTTTCCGCAGCAAATCAATACTTGGAGTACATACTAAAATCACATCTTAATTCATTTCGGACGAAGGAATATTAGGCAATGGAGATGATCGACGATGTTGACGACGACGTCGACGAGGCCAACGACAACTACTACTAGTACTTGATTTTGAGGGGCTCAGTTTCGTGTCTTAAGTGTGTTAATACAAAAGTAATGAGTAACGCAAGTGGTAGAAAAAGGTAAAAATAGCACACATTACTCCCACAGGAATACCAATGACTGTATAATGGAACATTAACCTATATCTAAGTGCGTGATTTCCACTATTTTGGTGTCTGTCATTGAAAGGAGAAACGCAAGGGTTGAGCATTCCCTTTCCTCACCCACAAGCTCTCTTCTTCCAACTGACATACGACTTTCTACCCAAAGAGCGCGATGATTTCCCTTAAGCAGTAATACATTGTCATACTTTGTAACGCCTGATGTCCTCCTCGATTCTTGAATTACCTTTATCATTTCACAGAAGTGCAATTTTACGTGGTAATCGGCTGCTAATTCCCAAAACTTGCAGCAACGCATTGTTTTCTCCATGTACTTTCACAACTCTAACTAAGCTTCTTATTTATTTTAACGCACAGCTACGATCTACATACATCTAAACACAAAACACAGTTCAACAGTTACACATTTTATCTTGTACGAGATACAAAAATTACAATGCTACTGCGTTTCCTCGTTCTAAAATAATGACACATTTGCACTGAGATCGAGTACGAGCGTGAATTTTAGAATTTCCCGTATAAATCGCAAAACGTCCAATAATCTGTGTATTCATGGATTAAAACTATGCGTGAAGTTCTTTCGCCTCTGAATAGTAACAAAACGCATTTTTACACAGATAAAAAATAAATTACTAGGCTAAATCTTCACATTATATTAAAAAGAGCTGAAGATCCCCATTAATGGAGGCGTCTAGACTACGTTTAATTTAAGTACGAAATGAGTGAAGAAATTAAGTCCTAACACTTAACACTGAGTAAAACGAATGATGATGATTATGATGATGATGGTGATGATGATGATGATGACAAGTAAACAAAGCTGCTGGACGTGCTTTATTATTTTCTCCTTTATATTCCGGAGGTGCAGGTTCGAAATCACTATCAGATCATCATTACATGCGTTTTTCTTTACGGTCTACGGAAAAAAAACTTCAAGTGACTGCTAGGATTACATCACAAACAAGTGAAGCCACTCCCTTTACTCATATCTTTTATAAATAAGGTGGTGCTCTATCTGTGAACGTATCCGTTTTAACGAAATAGAGAACTCCAATCTCTCTTTCTTCTCATTTTCCTGTCTACTGTCAATTGTTTCCAATTCAGCAGATAAAATAAAATACTGAAGTAAATACCGAAATACAGCAAGCTTTTACAGTTGGCTAGTGCAATAGTTCGATAGTATGTCATCAGACGTTATTATACAAGAACGTCGCAATAAATCATGTGGCTTAAGTCTGGAGTGGCCAAGAATTCCGTTCGCAAGCCGTGCGCTGGCGCAAATGCCATAGCACTCGGCCTGACCGTACACCTCACCCGCCACCACCCCACGCTGTCTGAGCCGTGGGAGGGGGAAGAGGGATAACTGTGAAAGCCCCGCATTTAGATGTAAATGCAGTCGCAATGCGTATGAATTGATTTCACATTTTTCAATAACACAGATCATAAAAGAAACAAATTTTCTGTGCTGTCAAATTATTTTTGCCGTGCTGAAGACGTAATATAATTTTTATCTTGTACAAACAGTCGGCATACGGACAGATGCAGACTATTTCAAACAATTTCGTACTCAAGTTTCCATATAACCGTGACTTAGTTTCATATCCGAAAAAAGGTGTTTCACAAACATATACTACACTCCTGGAAACTGAAATAAGAACACCGTGAATTCATTGTCCCAGGAAGGGGAAACTTTATTGACACATTCCTGGGGTCAGATACATCACATGATCACACTGACAGAACCACAGGCACATAGACACAGGCAACAGAGCATGCACAATGTCGGCACTAGTACAGTGTATATCCACCTTTCGCAGCAATGCAGGCTGCTATTCTCCCATGGAGACGATCGTAGAGATGCTGGATGTAGTCCTGTGGAACGGCTTGCCATGCCATTTCCACCTGGCGCCTCAGTTGGACCAGCGTTCGTGCTGGACGTGCAGACCGCGTGAGACGACGCTTCATCCAGTCCCAAACATGTTCAATGGGGGACAGATCCGGAGATCTTGCTGGCCAGGGTAGTTGACTTACACCTTCTAGAGCACGTTGGGTGGCACGGGATACATGCGGACGTGCATTGTCCTGTTGGAACAGCAAGTTCCCTTGCCGGTCTAGGAATGGTAGAACGATGGGTTCGATGACGGTTTGGATGTACCGTGCACTATTCAGTGTCCCCTCGACGATCACCAGTGGTGTACGGCCAGTGTAGGAGATCGCTCCCCACACCATGATGCCGGGTGTTGGCCCTGTGTGCCTCGGTCGTATGCAGTCCTGATTGTGGCGCTCACCTGCACGGCGCCAAACACGCATACGACCATCATTGGCACCAAGGCAGAAGCGACTCTCATCGCTGAAGACGACACGTCTCCATTCGTCCCTCCATTCACGCCTGTCGCGACACCACTGGAGGCGGGCTGCACGATGTTGGGGCGTGAGCGGAAGACGGCCTAACGGTGTGCGGGACCGTAGCCCAGCTTCATGGAGACGGTTGCGAATGGTCCTCGCCGATACCCCAGGAGCAACAGTGTCCCTAATTTGCTGGGAAGTGGCGGTGCGGTCCCCTACGGCACTGCGTAGGATCCTACGGTCTTGGCGTGCATCCGTGCGTCGCTGCGGTCCGGTCCCAGGTCGACGGGCACGTGCACCTTCCGCCGACCACTGGCGACAACATCGATGTACTGTGGAGACCTCACGCCCCACGTGTTGAGCAATTCGGCGGTACGTCCACCCGGCCTCCAGCATGCCCACGATACGCCCTCGCTCAAAGTCCGTCAACTGCACATACGGTTCACGTCCACGCTGTCGCGGCATGCTACCAGTGTTAAAGACTGCGATGGAGCTCCGTATGCCACGGCAAACTGGCTGACACTGACGGCGGCGGTGCACAAATGCTGCGCAGCTAGCGCCATTCGACGGCCAACACCGCGGTTCCTGGTGTGTCCGCTGTGCCGTGCGTGTGATCATTGCTTGTACAGCCCTCTCGCAGTGTCCGGAGCAAGTATGGTGGGTCTGACACACCGGTGTCAATGTGTTCTTTTTTTCATTTCCAGGAGTGTATGTGATCAAATGTATCCGGACACCCCTGAAAAACATACTTTTTTCATATTAGGTGCATTGTGCTGCCCCCTACTGCCAGGTACTCCATACAAGCGACCTCAGTAGTCATTAGACATCGTGAGAGAGCAGAATGGGGCGCTCTGTGGCATTCACGGAGTTTGAACGTGGTCACGTGATTGGGTGTCACTTGTGTCATACATCTGTATGCGAGATTTCCACACTCTTCAACATACCTAGGTCAACTTTTTCCGATGTGATTGTGAAGTGGAAACGTGAAGGGACACGCACACCACAAAAGCGTACAGGCCGACGTCGTGTGTTGGCTAACAGAGACCGCCGACAGTTGAAGAGGTTCGTAATATGTAATAGGCAAACATCTATCCAGACCATCACACAGGAATTCCAAACTGCATCAGGATCCACTGCAAGTACTATCACAGGCGGGAGGTGAAAACTTGGATTTCATGGTCGAGCGGCTGCTCGTAAGCCACGCATCACGCAGGTAAATACCAAACGACGCCTCGCTTGATGTAAAGAGCGAAAACATTAAACGCGTGGACAGTGGAAAAACGTTGTGTGGAGTGCCGAATCACTTTACACAGTGTGGCGATCCGATGTTAGGGTGTAGCTATGGCGAATGCCCGGTGAACGTCATGTGCCAGCGTGTGCAGTACCAAAAGTAAAGTTCGGAGGCGATGTTGTTATTGTGTGGTCGTGTTTTTCGTGGAGGGGGCTTGCACCCCTTGTTGTTTTGCGTGGAACTATCACAGCACAGGTCTACATTGCTATTTTAAGCACCTTATTGCTTCCCACTGTTGAAGAGCAATTCGGGGATATCGATTCCATCTTTCAACACGATCGAGCACCGGTTCATAATGCACGGCCTTTTGTGGAGTCATTACACGACAATAACATCCCTGGCTTGCACAGAGTCCTGACCTGAATCCTATAGAACACCTTTGGGATGTTTCGGAACGCCGACTTCGTGCCAGGCCTCACCGACCGACTTCGAAACCTCTCCTCAGTGCAGCACTCCGTGAAAAATGGGCTACCACTCCCAAGAAACCTTTTAACACCTGATTCAACGTATGCCAACGAGTGTGGAAGCTGTCATAAAGGATAAGGGTGGGCAAACACTGTATTGAATTGCAATATTACCGATGTAGGGCGCCACGAACTTTTAAGTCATTTTCAGCCAGTGTAAGTTGATATAAATATTGTAGCTCTTTTGCAACCCCATTATGGAGACGTGCAAACTCTATCTGATGAAGAAAATAATGTATACGTTCTGGACATTTCTAACGTAAGAAGATTTCCCAATCAAAAGGGAACACTGTAGATCGATCAGTTACATCTGCAGAGACAAAGGATCACTTTCAACTGATACTACTAACGTCTAGAAAACAGCCCGAAAACAGATGTACGATTGGCAGTGTTTTCAAAATGTTTAGAAAACTAACCTTGTAATTCTTTTAAGGTGTAGACCTTCATATCTTACGTTCTCTTTCCGACCACTGAAATTAAGGAACTGAACTGTGTTTGTTATAATTTGTTCTTTATATAATGCGATTTTCTTTTCAAATGGATCTCCGTCAAATCAGAAATAAGTGTCTTACTCTGGGCAGTTTGCAGTCAAGTCTATTAACAATTCGAGGTTTGCAATCAATTCTGGATGTTCTAATTTCCGTTTCTGCACTCCTTTCTCCTTCATAAATTCAACAACAGCGGGTTTTAAATAAAAATTTCGATCAAAGTATGCCCCTCTACGGAACTAACGCACTTATCAGTATCATATAAAGTCTCCATACTCTTCGTTCAGTTCCTCTGAAAACTGTTGCAAACTGACAATGTGTACAGCTTCAGAAATTTCACTATTCGTACAATCAGTTTCTTCATGTGTCTAATGCCTGCAAATTTAGCAAAAAGTGCTTCTTGATGTGCAGAAGAACGTCTGTCGATCGCTGGAATTTTTTGCTCTTTCATTGACAACTAAATATTTAAATTCGTTCCACATGGTAATGTAATGTCGTTTTACAGTAAATTTACAGTACTCGTCGATTATGCGACGGCGTAATAGACACTGAGAATTGTCATCCCTCTTTTATGTCAGTCTCATTCATTTTTAAAGGCTTGAGACGATAGATCGATTGACTGCCTCTATTTGTGCAATCAGATATTGGACCTTGACCGTCCTCCATAACATGAACAAACAGCAGAGGAATAACAGCGCTGACACCACGATTCTGCAGAACAGCAGAGAGCTACACCGACTGAAATATGCGGCACCGTGATACTAAATGAAATGCTGCGCTGTTCCACGTACTTCCGAGATGGACCGGGCAAAGATGAGACAGGCCGAGCGTCGGTCCCCACGCTGCCTGCTCAGCTTTCCATCAACCGCAGAACTGGATTCAGTGCGTCTCACATTAGATCAAGCTTCTTCCAGTATTGCTTTAAGTATATGGATCTAATAACGTGCACTTCTCAAAAAAGTTACGTGACAGGGAAAAATATATCTTTTGTGGTGTGCGTACTGTACGACCTTCGGTACACACACCATCAGATCATTTGACTTGTCGCTCTGACGAAGTAGGCGAGTGTCAGCAATATGTCTCGTGGTCTTATCGTGGGATGTTTATCTTCTGCCGTTAGGTCAGACGATAGAAATGCCACTTGCACGCTTAGAGTAGTAGATTGATGGTGACCAACTTTAAACAGAACTTGATTAATTTTCACACACATTTATTAAAATAATAACAAGCATAAAAATTACTTAACTTGGTTCTGGATGCTATTTGCAATTGACAATCTGAAGTTCCTTTGGTATTGGTACGTTAATCTTATTCTCACATGTATCTCTGATACTTGACAAAAGTGTGTATACATTTATCTTCATTGCTATGTACAGGAATATGGTAATCTTATTAGGCGCAGACTGAAACTTGACTATAGACTGATGCAGACAAATGCAGACTGGTACAGACAAATGCAGACTGACTAATCGGAGGTCTGTACACTCGTTATAATACCTCGCGCATTTATGTGTCACTGCGCGAGTGCGATCCGCGAGGAGAAAAGGTTCTACGTTAGCAGCAATCTCATTGGCTGCGTTACATATTAATACGCGGATTGGCGGAAGCAGGATTTAGTCCGTCTCTATGGCAGCGCCATCTCGTAGTGCGGAGACGGACTAGCGCTGCGCCTGCTCTGTTGTGCTTAGCGGGGCGCGCTCTAGTGGGAAAGTTGTGTACGCGCTGACTACGCGGAACTACACTCCTGGAAATTGAAATAAGAACACCGTGAATTCATTGTCCCAGGAAGGGGAAACTTTATTGACACATTCCTGGGGTCAGATACATCACATGATCACACTGACAGAACCACAGGCACATAGACACAGGCAGCAGAGCATGCACAATGTCGGCACTAGTACAGTGTATATCCACCTTTCGCAGCAATGCAGGCTGCTATTCTCCCATGCAGACGATCGTAGAGATGCTGGATGTAGTCCTGTGGAACGGCTTGCCATGCCATTTCCACCTGGCGCCTCAGTTGGACCAGCGTTCGTGCTGGACGTGCAGACCGCGTGAGACGACGCTTCATCCAGTCCCAAACATGCTCAATGGGGGACAGATCCGGAGATCTTGCTGGCCAGGGTAGTTGACTTACACCTTCTAGAGCACGTTGGGTGGCACGGGATACATGCGGACGTGCATTGTCCTGTTGGAACAGCAAGTTCCCTTGCCGGTCTAGGAATGGTAGAACGATGGGTTCGATGACGGTTTGGATGTACCGTGCACTATTCAGTGTTCCCTCGACGATCTCCAGTGGTGTACGGCCAGTGTATGAGATCGCTCCCCACACCATGATGCCGGGTGTTGGCCCTGTGTGCCTCGGTCGTATGCAGTCCTGATTGTGGCGCTCACCTGCACGGCGCCAAACACGCATACGACCATCATTGGCACCAAGGCAGAAGCGACTCTCATCGCTGAAGACGACACGTCTCCATTCGTCCCTCCATTCACGCCTGTCGCGACACCACTGGAGGCGGGCTGCACGATGTTGGGGCGTGAGCGGAAGACGGCCTAACGGTGTGCGGGACCGTAGCCCAGCTTCATGGAGACGGTTGCGAATGGTCCTCGCCGATACCCCAGGAGCAACAGTGTCCCTAATTTGCTGGGAAGTGGCGGTGCGGTCCCCTACGGCACTGCGTAGGATCCTACGGTCTTGGCGTGCATATCTGTCAAATAAATAAGCAGTCACTTAGCCTGCAGTTTGTATTGTTCACATCTAAGTCTGCCGTTCGTGTGTTACTTGCCAAGTTTGTACCATCTGCTCTTCACATTTTACTTACACCGAGGCTGAGTGTCCGTTACTCAAAATTACTTTCTTATCTCCTGAATCTTCTCCAAGAATATATTTTCGTGTGTACACTGTACCAAAAACAACGAAAATAAACGCGTAACTACCGATTTTGGCTCCATTCATAAAATACTGGCTACCAATGAGATATGAAGTGAAAGACGAAGTGGGAGCCAAGTTTTCCAGAAATTTTGTATTTCACAGTTTAGTGATGAAATGAGAGATGTTGTGGCAGCGGAAAACTTAGCATCGTTGAAGTACATACATTTGTTTAGCGTTCTGGGGCTAGCCTGAAAGCTCCTAAAACGTAGTACAACAGTTTCTATAAGTATCTCAGTTGCAGAATATCTTGCCATCACAGAGTTCAACTACGTTCAATGAAATGTAATACGCAACGCTTAATTAAATAACTGAGGATTTTTTAAATTAAATAGTAAAGTAACTTCTTACGGCATTACTGGTTTGAGAGATGCCAAAGGGCAGGTTCGGCCGCCTGCATTGGAAAGATGTATTCTAGCCTTCGCAACCGTCGGCGAAGTCTGAGCACTTTGTGTGGTTTAAGTGTAGCTTTTAAGTGAAGGTGACTGTAATGAGTGTGTGTGTGTAGTGTGGTGTAATGTATGTGTTGGATGATGATGAGGAAAAGGAGCAGACTAAATCGGGTGCCGGCACATAACATACTCATCTAGAATAACACCAAACGGGCCGCTGAGGTTAACGTCCCCATCCGACGGACGGATCATCAGGAACGGTGTGGCATGCCCTCACTTCACGAGGTTTGCAGTTTAGGCTATGACATTGGCTCAGAGATTGGTGACCAGGGGCCTTGCGCAACCAATCTTCCTGTCTCCTAAGCCGCAAAGACAAAGCAAAAATTGTCAACAGCGAGCGGCGTACCCATCCAAGTGCTGGCCACGCCCAACTGGTCTTAATTTCGGTAATCTGTCGGAAACAGGTGTGTCCTCCGCGACTAGGCCGTTGAGTTATATTAAATGAGCAGGTAACATTTGAGTGAGAAGTTACTAATCTCCCGTCTCTAAGCCATACAGTGTTTGTTAGCAATGTCTACGCACTATACCGGTGTAAACTGGAAAACGGTCAAAGAATCTGTCAGCTGTGACTTTGCATTGTGAAACATCATTAGCTTCAAATGAGTTAGAGAAAAAAAATTGGTTTTTGAATTATGTGTATATAATACGTTGTTGGAATCAGATCGCGTCAAACAAGACTTCTTTATTTCATTATTGCGTATTCAGTATGATGTCCCGCTGTCACCATAGTTTAGGCAGCATATTCACAAAGAACAGTTGCAAGATCAGTAGGATTGTGAATTTATATCAGCCATTGAGTATAAAGCAGTGGGTAGTTCCACCGCGCAACAGAAGCTTCGAAAGCTACAGCGGAAACGGCATTGTGAACAACCGCTGCGGCTTGCTATTCACGTCATTCAGTTTATCTAAGACGACAAGGAAAGGAGAAAAGAGAAATAGTTGAGATTGAGAAGATGATAAGACGATCTTGAAAAATGTAGAAACTGAATTCTGAGTTATAGGCGTGCGATTCACGTAAAGACATGGAGTAAAACAGTAGTAATATCTGGAGTTCTGCTGTTCTTGACCTTCATGAACGATTTAGGAAACAATCTGAAAAGCGTTGTTAGATTTTTTAGCAGATTATGCTGTCATTTATGGTCTTAAAGACATCAGATGATCAAAAATACTTGCAAACCGCTTTAGACAAGACATCTGTATGGTAGGAAAAGTGGCAGTTGACTCTAAATAATAAAAAGTGTGAAGTAATCCAAATGAATAGCGAAAGAAATACGCTACATAAAAATCACACAAATCTACAAGCTGTAAATTCAGCTAAGTACTTAGGGATTACAACTACGAATAACTTAAAGTGGAACGATCACAGAAATAATG
The DNA here is from genome assembly GCF_023898315.1 of Schistocerca nitens. Taxonomy (NCBI): domain Eukaryota; kingdom Metazoa; phylum Arthropoda; class Insecta; order Orthoptera; family Acrididae; genus Schistocerca; species Schistocerca nitens. The sequence goes on along the minus strand of NC_064616.1, from coordinate 173,348,606 downwards.
TTGTGGGTAAAGCAAACCAGATACCACGGTTTATCGGTAGAACACTGCGAAAATGCAACAGGTCTACTAAAGAGACTGCCCATACTAAGTTTGTAGGTCCTCTTCCAGAGTACTGGTGTGCCCTGTGGGATATGCATCAGATAGGATCGACGGAGGAAATCGAAAAAGTTCATAGAAAGGCGCTCGTTTTGCGTTATCGTGAAATAGGGGAGAGAGCGCTAGAGATATCATACGTAAACTGGGATAACAGTAACTATAACAAAGGTCTTTCCCGCTGCGGCAGGAGCTTCTCTTGAAAATTCAATCATCAACTTTCTTCTCAATGTGTGAAAATATTTTGTAGGCACCCGTCATCATAGGAAAAATGATCATCATAGTAAAGTAAGAGAAATCAGAGCTCGCACAGAAAGGTTTAAGTCTTCGTTTGTCCCGCGCGCTGTTCGTGAGTGGAGCGTTAGGTAAATAGCTTCAATATGATCGATGAATCTTCTGCGAGGCACTTAATTGTGAATTACAGATTAGTCATCTAAATGTAGATGCAAGTTACAGACGATGGCACACGATTCCAAGGGACATGACATTCTACTATCTACGGAAATTAAGACGCAATGAAACTAAGTGCTCACAGTAAGTATTCCATTAGGAACACAAATTTTTGTAATAGGCGAAGGCTAAACGAAAATACTATTTCTGACCATATTTCAACCTTTTGTCGTACAAAACTGAGCTGTATGTGTGCCAAAGAAATTCTCAGAGACAGTTATAAAGGAAAGAAAAGAAAAGAAATAGAGAGAGAGAAAAAAGAATGTTGGAATTCAAAGGACTAGTGGTTTATTTAGATGGAGTGTGACTTACATTTCTTATACAATGAATGAATGCCGGCAATGTGGCAATGTTCGAGGAGTATTATCAGATAAAAGTGCCACTAAACCTGTAAGAGTCGCTGGACTCTTAGCGCGTGACAAGATGTAAATGCATTTGTACTTTTGCTGTTCCTCCCTCCGCCAACTGTTTCTCGGAAGTGCTACGAACTGGCTAGGACCTGAATTCACCGTCCAGAGTTAACAGTGCAACACGAAGAAGAGAGAGGATTTGCCTGAACCGCTTCTAGGAAAAAAATCAGTTCGCAAACAGTTTTGCATTGTTTGCTAAGCCGCAGGGAGGCACTGCAATGAAAGTTCTTGAGATCGTATACGCGGTAACTGCATTGTTTCATGACGACGTGCGTAGCAGAAGACTAGTTTCAACTTTCCGTTGTGGGATCTAATGGAACAACACGCGGTCCGTCTCATTAAAGCGAAGCACCTAGGCGGTTTGAGAGCGTGGAAATGCTCCGGCTACTGGGAGTTGCCGGCTAACACTAAGGTATTTCGGCGAAGGCCGGCTGATCTCATTTCATGGTGGCTGAGCAGCGATGCACAGGGGGCCGAAGACCACGTAATCGGACGAGTTGCTCCTCGTCTCTCGACTTGCGTTGCCTCGGCTCCGTTCCGGGCGCAACCTGTAATGGGCACTCGTCTCGCTAGAGGAACATGCTGATGAATAAGCAGTGTCGTGCCGCCAGAGTCGGTAAGCATCCCGTCACATTGCAAGCCTAGCTCTGAAAATAAAGCGAAGGATTGACATTTCGTTTACGTCAACGACAGTCCATAGTTTGCCAGGAAATTTATTACTAACTCTTAGAGTAAATACTTTAAATTTCTTTTTACAGAATACCATCTACCGGGGTCTACTGACTGCAGGGGATATCACTTGATGTGCCCAGTTTCTCAGCCAGTGCAGCAGCAATATACTGATGTCAAGACACAGAGAGAGGAGCCCTCAGAACTATTGCAGTGCAGGATAATACAGTTATCGGAGACAATTGGAGGACAATGGCAACATATTTCTCACACTATTATACAGCGTGATTCAGCTGCCCCTACCGATTCGTTTTATGCAATCCGCACTACGTCTGTGTCAGGACAGCAACGTAACTGAGATGAGTTCCCTCTCAAAGCTTTGGGTGATTGCTTGCAAACAGAATCATACCACAAAAAATACATGTGAGGTTTGGCCATGAGTTACATGGCACTTTTGGACCAAGATATACCTTACTTCGACCATACTTATCAAAGCGTCTTCAGTCCTTCTTTATGTAAGTAACGTGAACACAAGATGTAGAGATCCCTGTCAGTTTATTCCGTTTATAGTACTCAATCTTTCACGTATGGTTCAAAAACGTTGGCTTTGTAAAGTTTGTTTCACCATCAGAAACAACGAAATTAACAGGATATATCAAACTTGGAAGTGTGGAAGTAACAGTTTTCCAGTATATAACCTCTGAATCATTTACGAAAGATCAATTACTACAAATGGAATAGCCTTACAGACACACACAGAACTTGTGTGGCTATACCACTAATTGCACAATGAAAGATTGGAGACACTTGGATAAGTACAGCAGAAGCAAGCCATATCTTGGTTCAAAAGTGCTGTGTAATTCACGGTCAATCCTCACTTGTACTTTTTTACAGTATGATTCCGTTTGCCAACAGTCGCCCAAAGCTGTGAAAGGGAACTTACATCGATTATGTGGCCGTCGCGTGTCTTGATATCGTTGCTGATACAGATGTAATGCTGGTTGCATAAAACGATTCCGTAGGGGCAGCTGAATCACCCTATATAGAAACAGTCTGAAAATAACTGTAACTACATATTAAATGATGGTTCCTACACAACCAAGGAACTGTACAACCATCCCATATGACCTTCGTCAAGCTTTTTGCAATTACATTACCACAAATCAAGCGCCACAATCAGTCTTCTCATATACTTTTACCAGAATCATTGCGCAGATTGATCTCAAAGCGAACAGCAAATACCGTCTATGGTACCTTATTTGCTTCAAGCCCATACTTACAGGTCTTTATATTACAGGTAGGATGTATTCGATTCAGTTTTAAGAAAATCGTATAGCTTTGAGGTTGACGACAGGGCATTTCGTTGAACCAAATGACCAATAAGTGAAAAGAACTTGGGTCCTACCATGTGTTTTATATCAGAATTCATGATCAAGCACCTGATACTACGACTATCTATAGCTCTGATACACAGATACTTAGCTAACAACAATATTTTACAAATGATTCAAGATTTTAAGCGACTGGTTATTGTACAAAAATGCGACTGTTATTAATCTGATGTAATTACTTTCTGACGGCCTTAGGGAAACTGTGAAAAAGTGGACGCACAACAGAGTCCTTTGCTTCGATTGTAGGCAATGTGACGTAACCAGTACTGTCCCGAGAGTCTTAAGCTTCACATAGTTTACATTATTCGACTCTCTTCCGAGACGTTTCATTGTAGACTTTAACTAGTAGCATATTAGTATAATTCTGTAGGATTCCACTCAGAAAATTTCACATTCGATGAAACTTCCTGACAGATTAAAACTGTGTGCCGAACAGAAACTCTAACTCGAGACCTTTGCCATTCGCGGGCAAGTACTCTAGCAAATGAACTACTGACGTACGACTCACGCCCCGTCCTCACAGCTTTACTTCCGCCAGTGCCTCATCTCCTAACTTACAAACTTCACAGAAGCTCTCCTACCAAGCATGCAAGACTAGCACTACAAGCAGAAACAATAGTGCGGAGACATGGCCACAGCCCGTGGGACGTTTCGAGAACAAAATTGGCATTCTACAGTGGAGTGTGCGCTGATATGAAACACCCTGACAGAGTAAACCTTTTTGTCGGGCCTGGACTCGAACTCCGGATCTTTGCCTTGCTCGGTCAGTTTTGACGTGCCAGAGAGTTTCATATCAACGCATACACGGCTGCATAGTTTCTTTCTAAAAGAAACATGGTTGGTTCTTTACACTGGTACATAAAAACCAATACGCATTGCTCACCCTCAAAGTTACTACCATCTTAGATTACAACCATTTTTCTGAAATAACCATCCGATTTTTGTGCCGTATTTTAGACATTAGACGTGTACACTTTAATTGGGACACCAGTTTAAAGTTCTCCATTGCTGCCAAATTGTGTGACATAAATTAGCTTGACCAGGAAGAATCAGTGTCACCAGTAACACCCAGAAGATGAATAAATCGTAATGCGATCAGTTCCTTGTCCTTCCCAAACAGGCGACGGTGACTGAATTGTGTGACTGATTTTAATTAGCCTGCCTGTGCTTCCACCATCTATAAACAGCTAATCCCAGACTATTGATGACCCCGGTGTGCATCGTCTCACTATATCGAGTACATCGTTTCTGTACGTCCACTTTGTAGTTTTGCGTAAGCACTTTGTGATATACAGGGTGAGTTACCTAACATTACCGCTGGATATATTTCGTAAACCGCATCAAATACTGACGAATCGATTCCACAGACCGAACGTGAGGAGAGGGGCTAGTGTAATTGGTTAATACAAACCATACAAAAATGCGCGGAAGTATGTTTTTTAACACAAACCTACGTTTTTTTAAATGGAACACCGTTAGTTTTGCTAGCACATCAGAACATATAAACAAATACGTAATCAGTGCCGTTAGTTGCATTGTAAAATGTATTGTAACCTAAAGTTGACGCTTGAGTACCACTCCTCCGCTGTTCGATCGTGTGTATCGGAGAGCACCGAATTACGTAGGGATCCAAAGGGAACGGTGATGGACCTTAGGTACAGAAGAGACTGGAACAGCACATTACGTCCACATGCTAACACATTTTTATTGGTCTTTTTCACTGACGCACATGTACATTACCATGTGGGGTGAGGTACACGTACACACGTGGTTTCCGTTTTCAATTACGGAGTGGGATAGTGTGTGTCCCGACATGTCAGGCCAATAGATGTTCAATGCGGTGGCCATCATTTGCTGCACAATTGCAATCTCTGGCGTAATGAATGTCGTACACGCCACAGTACATCTGGTGTGATGTCGCCGCAGGCTGCCACAATACGTTGTTTCATATCCTCTTGGGTTGTAGGCACATCACGGTACACATTCTCCTTTAACGTACCCCACAGAAAGAAGTCCAGAGGTGTAAGATCAGGAGAACGGGCTAGCCAATTTATGCGTCCTCCACGTCCTATGAAACGCCCGTGTAACATCCTGTCAAGGGTCAGCCTAGTGTTAATTGCGGAATGTGCAGGTGCACCATCATGCTAATACCCCATACGTCGACGCGTTTCCAGTGGGACATTTGCGAGCAACGTTGGCAGATCATTCTGTAGAAACGCGATGTATGTTGCAGTGCTCCCCGATACACACGATCGAACAGCGGAGGAGTGGTACTCAAGCGTCAACTTTAGGTTACAATATCTGCGGATGTAATTAACATTTTACAATGCAACAAACGGCCCTGATTACGTATTTGTTTATATGTTCAGATGTCCTAACAAAACTAACGGGGTTCCATTTAAAAAAACGTAGATTTGTGTTAAAAAACATACTTCCGTGCATTTTTGTATGGTTACACTAGCTCCTCTCCTCACCTTCGGTCTGTGGAATCGATTCGTCAGTATTTGATGTGGTTTACGAAATATATCCAGCGGTAACGTTAGGTGACTCACCCTGTATATCCCATAGTGCTAGGCCCACATTAAAGATTGAGCATTCATAATGTGTAAGTCGAGTGCAATGGTACGTGGAAATAAATGTAATTATAAATATGTGACGTTTGTTCGTTCTCAGAATGCTAGCGATTCTAGTTTTATAACAACTACTACAATGGCACTCTCAAATATAATGACAGTGGACGACATTCATGTATTACATGTAAATTTTGAAATTTGTGGTAAGTTCTATGGGACCAAACTGCTGAGGTCATCGGTCCCTTACACACTACTTAATCTAACGTTAACTTAGGCTAAGGACAACACACACACCCATGGCCAAGGGAGGACTGGAACCTAAGACGGAGGTAACCGCGCGGACCGTGGCAAGGCGCCCTAGAGCGCACTACCACGCGCCGTCAGTATCGCCGTACACTTGTTGTAACATTACAAACGTTTCACTTGCAGATTTTCCTAGTTTGAAACAAAATTTGATGTTAACACGCTGTTCTTTCTGTACACTCAACATTTTCCGACGCACAGACAAAACGGCAACTACTTAAAACAGACACCACGGGCAGACTGAGTGCAGGAGGCAGATGAAACTCGAGCAGTAGGCGGAGCGAGAGTCACGTGACAGGCCACGCGACTTTCAGCCTTATTGCATTCGTTTTATTGTTTCACCAGTACTAGTCCGGTTTTTTTCTAGCCACACCTTGTATGTGCAGAGTCTACTATAGCATAATTTAACATCGCTGAAATTTAGCACAGTAATTTTTTATTATTACTACTACATTCTGTATCTGAGTTGTTATTGTGTTTAACTTTTAACAGAATGGTAACGGACTGATTTACCCTTCTCTCTGTTTATCACGATACTTTTAACTTGCAGGCAGTATAAAATCATCTAAACAGTGAACAGTTTTTGACAATACAGAAATAAACACGATTAAGGAAAGCACTGTACAATATCTCCCATTTTAATAATTCAGTATGATGGGCACGTCGCATACTGCAGTCAGAGAATCTAAAAGCCTTGACGTGAGCTGAGTATGTTCGAAGGGAATATTCCTTCAGCCGGTTTGAGAGGTGTGCCCAATAATAAGCACCGATATTAATGACTCTAGGATAGTGACGAGCAAGTTACCAACCGACAATATACTAAACATATTCTAGCAGTGACATAGGTGAGCGTGCAGAGAAAATTTGTACTGATGCCTGTCGTTTATGAACAAAACTTGCACGTTAGTCGCAACCTGTAGCCAGTCATTGTCCTCCTGAAATATACCGAGCGAGGTGGCGCAGTGGTTAGCACACTGGACTCGCATTCTGGAGGACGACGGTTCAATCCCGTCTCCAGCCATCCTGATTTAGGTTTTCCGTGATTTTCCTAAATCGTTTCAGGCAAATGCCGGGATGGTTCCTTTGAAAGGGCGCGGCCGATTTCCTACCGACTCCTTCCCTAACCCGAGCTTGCGCTCCGTCTCTAATGACCTCGTTGTCGACGGGACGTTAAACACTATCCTCCACCACCACCACCACCACCACCACCACCACCACCACCACCACCACCACCTGAAATATGGCAATCCTGCATGGTTGAAAGGCAGGTGGCAGTAAATGGTCTAAAACACACCTGATATAGCAGCTCGCAGTAGGTAAGAGTCGGAACTGGCTGTTGCATCCAAGGATTATCTGCAGTCGTAAGACTTGAAGGACACGAAAGGAATGCAGTGACTGCCAAAGGAGTGAGACAAGATTGTAATTTATCACCGATACTATTCAGGCTGTGCATTGAACTGGAAGCGAAGGAAATCAAAGAGGAATTGGGAAAGAGAATTACGATGCAAGGAGGAGAAGTGTTAACGATTGTAATTGAAACAGTAATTCTCTTAGGGAGACGCCAAAGAACTTGGAACAGCAGTGGAACGGAATGAATAGTGTCCCGAAAATAGAGTATAAGATGAAAATCAACGAAAGTACAACAAGGGTAATGGAATGTGGTCTAATTAAATCAGGCAGTTCGGAGGGAATTACGTTAAGAAACTAGACACTGAAACTAGTAGATGAATTCTGCTATTAGGGCAACATGGTTACATGATGTCCATAGTAAAGAGGATACAAAATGAAGACTGGCAACTACCTGAAAATAATTTTTGGAAAACAGAAATTTGTTAAGACTGAATGTAAATTTAATAAATTTCTGAAAGAATTTGTTTGTAGAACAGTCCCATGTGGAAGTGAAACGTGGAATATAAACGCTACAGGCAAGCAGAGAATAGCAGATTTTAAAATTAGGTGATATAGAAGAAAGCTGGAAATTAAGCTGTGTAACCACAGAAGAGGTACTGTGTGTCGAATAGGGTTAAAAGTACGTTTATGGCACAACTTGACGAAAAGAAGGGCTCGGTGGATAGAGCATATCCTAAGACGTCAAGGAATAGTCAGTCTGGTTATGGAGGAAAGTGTGTGGCGGAGGAGGGCAAAGGGGAAGGCGGATAACAACTGCAAACGGGAGATCAAGGCTGAACGACGGTGAGCAGGCTCAAGTCGATGTAGTTAGCACTTTTGATCGAATATTTTATACTAGATGCATAGATGGAAAAGGAGGAGAAACTAGCACGGACAGCTGCACCAAATCAGTCTCCGGAATCAAGACCAAAGCAACCACTTCGAAAGAAATCTCAACTTATTACAATTACTTTCTGCCACCTATTCCTCTCAGGCTCTTGCTTCTGCTTGCGAAATGGCTGTGAGCACTATGGGACTTAACTTCTAGGGTCATCAGTCCCCTAGAACGTAGAACTACTTAAACCTAACTAACCTAAGGACATCACACCTAATGCCCGAGGCAGGATTCGAACCTGCGACCGTAGCGGTGGCGTGGTTCCAGACTTTAGCGCCTAGAACCGCTCGGCCACCCCGGCCGGCTCTGCTTGTAACCACCGCGGTACTGTCATCAGGGGACTGATGACCACAGCAGTTAAATCCCATAGTGCTCAGAGCCATTTTGTCATCACATATGTGGTCATCTGAAGGACAGGTCGACCAATAATACGAAGTACTCTGCTGTCATGGAAACCTGTCTTGAAGGAGCCAAAATGTTACGCAAAGGCGAACACATTTTCCAGAAGTTGATCATTTTCTACGACTGTAACTTACGTGGGCCTTCACCGTTGAGGAGACCTGCTGGATTTTATTTTCTCGTTTTCACCGGGTTCATCCTACGTGTATGGCCCCACACAGATATCTTACTTAGTCACTTATTGCCGATAAATGTTCTACGCATCCCCTATGTCAGGTTTCATTCGAGGTGGAAAAGGAGATTAGTGGTTAACGGCCCGTCGACAATGAGGTCATTAGAGACGGTGCAAAAGCTCGGATTAGGGAAGGATGGAGAAGGATAGAGGCCGAGCCGTTTCGAAGGAACCATCCGGGCAAGTGCCTTAAGTTATTTAGGGAAATAACGGAAAAGCTAAATCAGGATGGCTGGACGCGGGCTTGAACCGTCTTCGTTCCGAAAGCGAGTCCAGTGTTCTAGCCATTGTGATATCCCGCTCGATTAGCTTCATTCTCATAATTCTTTCTGGATACCGAAATTTTCACAAAAGTTAGAGTAGATTTACTAAAACTACCAAGGTACTGTTAAGATACCTAGACTGAAACAGGATGCCTCGTCACTGTTGACAGTCACGCCCCACACCATGATATCGGGTTAGTACGTTTCGTCATGCTCGCAGAAAACCTTGAAACTTGTAGTTGACCATGGTGCTTCCCCGCTCCTATCCTACGCCAGATGCAAAAGCAGGAGTCGTATCTAATAATCACCACTTTTATCTGGCGCGAATCGTTGCCTGCAAGACTTCGCTGACACTTGTATTTGGACAGCGCACATTGCTATGTAGGTCCACGAGCATTCTTCATGAGGGACACATCAAGTGATAGTCCGGTTGGGCCCAGGATGTTTTACCGTGTGCCCCATTCTTCTGTAGATGTCTCAGGGCCAGTCGCATTATCGTGAACCATAATATTACAGGGTGTTTCAAAAATGACCGGTATATTTGAAACGGCAATAAAAACTAAACGAGCAGCGATAGAAATACACCGTTTGTTGCAATATGCTTGGGACAACAGTACATTTTCAGGCGGACAAACTTTCGAAATTACAGTAGTTACAATTTTCAACAACAGATGGCGCTGCAAGTGATGTGAAAGATATAGAAGACAACGCAGTCTGTGGGTGCGCCATTCTGTACGTCGTCTTTCTGCTGTAAGCGTGTGCTGCTCACAACGTGCAAGTGTGCTGTAGACAACATGGTTTATTCCTGAGAACAGAGGATTTTTCTGGTGTTGGACTTCCACCGCCTAGAACACTGTGTTGTTGCAACAAGACGAAGTTGTCAACGGAGGTTTAATGTAACCAAAGGACCGAAAAGCGATACAATAAAGGATCTGTTTGAAAAATTTCAACGGACTGGGAACGTGACGGATGAACGTGCTGGAAAGGTAGGGCGACCGCATACGGCTACCACAGAGGGCAACGCGCAGCTAGTGCAGCAGGTGATCCAACAGCGGCCTCGGGTTTCCGTTCGCCGTGTTGCAGCTGCGGTCCAAATGACGCCAACGTCCACGTATCGTCTCATGCGCCAGAGTTTACACCTCTATCCATACAAAATTCAAACGCGGCAACCCCTCAGCGCCGCTACCATTGCTGCACGAGAGACATTCGCTAACGATATAGTGCACAGGATTGATGACGGCGATATGCATGTGGGCAGCATTTGGTTTACTGACGAAGCTTATTTTTACCTGGACGGCTTCGTCAATAAACAGAACTGGCGCATATGGGGAACCGAAAAGCCCCATGTTGTAGTCCCATCGTCCCTACATCCTCAAAAAGTACTGGTCTGGGCCGCCATTTCTTCCAAAGGAATCATTGGCCCATTTTTCAGATCCGAAACGATTACTGCATCACGCTATCTGGACATTCTTCGTGAATTTGTGGCGGTACAAACTGCCTTAGACGACACTGCGAACACCTCGTGGTTTATGCAAGATGGTGCCCGGCCACATCGCACGGCCGACGTCTTTAATTTCCTGAATGAATATTTCGATGATCGTGTGATTGCTTTGGGCTATCCGAAACATACAGGAGGCGGCGTGGATTGGCCTCCCTATTCGCCAGACATGCACCCCTGTGACTTCTTTCTGTGGGGACACTTGAAAGACCAGGTGTACCGCCAGAATCCAGAAACAATTGCACAGCTGAAGCAGTACATCTCATCTGCATGTGAAGCCATTCCGCCAGACACGTTGTCAAAGGTTTCGGGTAATTTCATTCAGAGACTACGCCATATTATTGCTACGCATGGTGGATATGTGGAAAATATCGTACTATAGAGTTTCCCAGACCGCAGCGCCATCTGTTGTTGATAATTGTAACTACTGTAATTTCGAACGTTTGTCTGCCTGAAAATGTACTGTTGTCCCAAGCATATTGCAACAAACGGTGTATTTCTATCGCTGCTCGTTTAGTTTTTATTGCCGTTTCAAATATACCGGTCATTTTTGAAACACCCTGTACATCATCGATATATATGAGCATATTTACTTGTCTGTTTCCTTTGGTGTCTACTATCCATTGATGACCTGGGCTCAATGTATCAGACATCATAAAATCGTAACATCGCATCATCGAGAGACATGCAAAAAATGAAATCAGTGCACGTTGAAGTAATACGATGGGTCAGATGCGGTAAGTTGACTGTGTAATATGTATGCTACTTTTCCCTTAATTTGGCCTACTTGAATCCTGTCCTATCAATAGCTGATACGTCGTTACGTATCAAATTTAATGTCCACTGTGTGGGTAGTGTTATACAAAAAACTGGCTGTCTTACCCATGCAGAGCCTCACATGTTACCCAGTATTAGCATTGTCTTGAAGTATCATTGGATGGCCATGCACATATTTTTCAATTTCTGCTTGTTTTAATTTTATCTGTTTCAGTGAAATTCCGGAACTGTCGTACGACAGAGCTTTTCCTCGGCTTGGAATAGGGTAACTACACTATCTTTTCAAAACCACCCGCAGACCCCTATATAATGCGAAACTGCTACCACGTGTCAAGAAAGACGGATCCACCAGTATAAAAGGTGGTTTGGGCAGTGTTGTCAGTATAGAAGCAGAAACAGCAGAATGGATCGGTCGGGAGAGCTCAGTGACTTCGAACGTGGACAAGTCATTGGATGTTACCTGGGAAACAAATCCATCAGGGACATTTCAGTCCTTCTAAAGCTGTCCAAGTCGACTGTTGGTGATACGGTTCCGAAGTGGAAACGCGAAGAAAATCACAACTAAACCAAGACCAGGCAGACATCATTTACTGACGGACAGGAACCGTCGAAATTTGCGGAAGATAGTAGTAAAAAATGGCATGAAATCAGAAGAAGGAATCATTCGTTAGATCGAAAGTGCACAATGACTGTGCTTAGTTAAAAAAGGTACGTACAGCAGTCTAGCAGCTCCTCATTAGCGAAACATTCCTACAGTCAGTCCGCCTTCTTGGATGAGTGGTAATTTGCTTGCCTACCATGCAGCGGACCCGGGTTCGATTCCCGACCGGGCTGGAGAATTTCTCCGCTCGTGGACTAGGTGTTGTGTTGTCCTCATCATCATTTCATCCTCATTACCGGCACGCAAATCGCCCAATGTGGAGTCGACAGAAATAAGACGTACACTCGGCGGCCAAATTTCCCCGGATGGAGCTTCCTGGCCAACAATGCCAGACGCTCTTTTAAATTTTTTTTTCTGCAGTCAATGCTAAGCGACGCTTGGGGAGGTGTAAAGAGCGACGACACTGGACAGTGTATGACTGGGGACGAGTGACTGTGGTCTGGAGTGATGAATCACGCTATATCCTATGGCACTGCGAGGGAAGGGTTTGGGTGAACGGTAACTAACATCGTGTGCAGTGTCAACAGCGAAATACGGATGAGATGATGTTACTGTACGGGGATATTTTTCGTGGCCAAGTTGTGTTCCCCGAACTGCGCTCAAGAGAAGACTAAATGTGGAAGGGTATGAAGAGTTTATTCAGCATTGTGTTCTGCGTACAGCAGAGGGACACTTTGGAGGATAAGGTTATTTTTATCGGCGTGCCAATGAGCCCTCTTGTAATCCAGTATCTGTGAGTCAATGGTTTGTGAGTAATAATATTCCTGAAATAGATTAGCCTACCTAGAGTCCCGGGCTAAACCAAACTGAACACCTTTGGGATAATTTACAACGTTGACTTGGCTCCAGACCACAGCGTTCACTACTCTCTTGAAGATGATTCGGTTGTCATTCCTCCACAGGCATTCAGACACCCCACTGAAAGTATCTCTAGCAGAGTTGAAGACGTCATATAGGCGAAGGGTGGACACATTTGATCAGGTAGTGTACATATAATAACTGGTAGGGCACACACTGAAATGATTTAAACTGTTGTTTCCTTGTCATCGCTCAACGATTCTTATTTGGGCAGAGTATAAGAACTTTAAATTAAAAATCGTTAGATGGCTTATAATTGGCAAAATGGTTGACACCACCACACTGCAATATGTCTCACGACCGCACGCCCACCTTTACCACGATTTAAGGAACTATATTCATATTTAATACGTTTGGGTGTTATAACAAACTAGGTTACTGAATAGATGAATTTCGAGAATGGGGATTTCGTTACATCCACGCTTCGTAACCTACGCATATTCCACACTGTTTTCTCTCGTGTATGTTCAAATGGTTCAAATGGCTCTGAGCACAATGGAACTCAACATCTTAGGTCATAAGTCCCCTAGAACTTAGAACTACTTAAACCTAACTTACCTAAGGACATCACACACACCCATGCCCGAGGCAGGATTCGAACCTGCGACCGTAGCGGTCACGCGGTTCCGGACTGCAGCGCCAGAACCGCACGGCCACCGCGGCCGGCTTCTCGTGTATGTAAGTTTGTGTGTGTGTGTGTGTGTGTGTGTGTGTGTGTGTGTGTGTGTGTGTGTGTGTGTGTGTGTGCGTGTGTGTGTGTGGGCGTGTTTTTCCAATATTGTGAAAGATATATTCGACGCACAGTACATAGAATGTCTGTGTCGGTTTGTGGGATTAAAGGGACCAGACTGCAACGGTCATCGGTCCAGAATGTCTGTGTGTTTACACGGGTTAATTCATCTTTGAGTTGAAATACGCGAGTTTTTTTCGATTATGGTTCAGTTCATATCTTTTTTCAACATTACGCTGGAAAGAGCCGGGCTAAAAAGCACTAAGGCCATCCTGATTCACGTTTATTGTAGTTTCCAGTATTCACTTCAAATAAATACCATATGGATGCTTAAACAAGGTCACTTTCAATTTATGCATAACAGGTCCGCTCTGTCTAAAAACACATCGACCAATACGTCCCCTTAAAAACAGAACTTCCCTCCTCCTAGCTGTACGGGCTAATATCACCAGTCTGGTCTAGCAGCAGTGGCAACAGCAGCTATCACCTCCTGAAGGCGTCGAGCAGTTGCTTCGATGAAATAACGTCGGAGTTGCACAGTTTTATCCGACGGCAAGCACGAGAAGCGTATCTGCGACAGATCCGTCGGGAAAGCCTGAAAAGTCACAACTGTCCATTTGTGGCACACAATGAAGCGCCAAAGAATCTGGTATAGGCATACGTATTCAAATATAGAGATATGTAAACAGGCAGAATACAGCACTGTGGTCGGCAACGCCTATATAAGAGAAGTGTCTGGCGCAGTTGTTAGATCGGTTACTGCCGCTACAATGGCAGGTTATTAAGATTTAAGTGTGTCTGAACGTGGTGCTATAGTCGCCGCTCAAGCAATGACGCAAAGCATGAAGTGGAGATTTTCCTGTACTACCATTTCAAGAGCGTACCGTGAATATTAGGAAGCCGGTAAAACATCAAATCTCCGACATCACTGCGTCCGGAAAAAGATCCAGCAAGAACGGGACAAACGACGACTGAAGATAAAAGGGCTGCAGATTTCAATTCTGGGCCATCAGCAAGTGTCAGCGTGCGAACCATTCAACGAAACATCATCGATATGGGCTTTCGGAGCCGAAGGCCCAGTCATGTACCCTTGACGACTGCACGACACAAGGCTTTACGCCTAGCCTGAGCCCGTCAACACCGACATTAGAATGTTGATGACTAGGAACATGTTGCCTGGTCGGACGAGTCTCGTTTCAAATTTTATCGAGCGGATGAACGTGTACTGGTAAGGAGACAACCTCATGATTCCATGGAGCCTGCATGTCACCAGAGGACTGTTCAAGCTGTTCGAGGCTCTGTAATGGTGTAGAACATGTGCAGTTGGAATGATATGGGATCCCTGAAACGTTTAGATACGACTCTGACAGGTGACACGTATGTAAGCATCCTGCCTGATCACCTGCAATCATTCACGTCCATTGTGCATTCCCACGGACTTGGGCAGTTCCAGCAGGACGATGTGACACCCCACACGTCCCGAATTGCTACAGAGTGGCTCCAGGAACAGTCTTCTGAGTTTAAACACTTCCTCTGTCACCAAACTTCCCAGACATGAACGTTGTTGAGCTTATCTGGGATGCCTTGGAACGTGATGTTCAGAAGATTTATGGACTGCTCTGCAGGATTCATGGTGCCAGTTTTCTAAAGCACTACTTCAGACATTAGTCGAGTCCATGCCACGTCGTGTTGCGGTACGACTGTGTGCTCGCGGGGGCCCTACACAATGTTAGGCAGGTGTACCAGTTTCTTTCGCTCATCAGAGTAGTTACACCCACAACTCTTATGTCAGTTTATTTATAGGCGTATTTGCTATTCAGAAACGTAATTAGAGCATGACATTGATATTGTATTTGTGAATTTTGAGTGTTTTCCAAATCTAATATGGTTCAAATGGCCTTGATACTTAACTAACCTAAGGACATCACACACATCAATGCCCGTGGCAGGATTCGAACCTGCGACCGTAGCGGTCGTACGGTTCCAGACTGACGCGCTTAGAACCGGCCGGCCCAATGTAATATCTGTGCAATGAAAATTCTTCGGTACATTTCTCGTACCACAGTTGAAGACATTTATAGTTCCAAAATAATCTTGCCCCTCAACAATCTGCGAACACATTATTTGAATCTTCTACATGACTTACTCAACCCCCTATGAGGTCGCAGCAAATTTATCATTGTGTACAACTGACCAATAACATAATTTACTTAGTTTTCTAGGTTCGACACGGAGATCATTCGCCGTGACTATTACATTTCTACTACCTATCTTGTTCATGAAGTACATGAAACAGTTTGACTTACAATGACGGAGGATACCACAATTACAAAGCTGTTGTATATTATGTGTTCAGGGCCACTTAGGCCTTTCGACGATAATACTGTCAGCTCCCCATATATTGATGAAATTTAAAAAAGGTACTAGTTGGCCTAGATAATGGAAGAAATTGATGGGGTAGCACAATTAATAAATGTATATCACTTGCTGACTTGTAAACTAAGCATTTTGTACTACGACCGTCCGTAAGATTTTTCCCCATAATTTACTCTATTTGCATAAGAGCTAAACCTTGCTGAACATTAGTTCGCCTCTATACTATACTTTATTTTTGTCTAAGGCAGCAGTCATCACAATGGCTGTTTCGAATACATGGGAAACAGCACTCTTGTTGTAGGTTTTCCCAATCCATTCAGTTACGAAACACGCAATGTTTAAAGTGGGCTCTGAATCGTGCTGAAATGTGGAATTCTTTTCATACACAAAACACCGTGAGATGAAAATCACATCCATAGACTATACTTTTCCCGTAAAGGTGTATGGAAACAGAAATTTTATTTTATGACAATGAGAAACTCTTTTGAAGTTATAAGTATATAAATGTATCTCTCTGAATAAAATCCATGAATTTTCAAATTGTATTCAACTCTAGTGTGGCCCGGCTTCGCAACGGGAGAGAAATATGAGAAATCTTTTTAGCTTCCTTCGGATTATACAGTTGCTGAAGTTCATATGCACAACAAACTATAGCCCCTATTTGAACTTAATGAATGCCTTTAAACCCTTCAAGATATTTCACTTCACTTTCAAACGCAGATAAAAGACAATAAATAGGAACAGGGGTTGCAGTTACAAGAATCAGAATAGTGTGCAAATATCACACCATTTCTTCCATAAAGTATCATTATCACGCTACCGAAACCAGTTCCAGGAGCAGGGCTAGGGTCGTGTGGCGGCTAATGTTAAAATCCTCTTCTTTAAGAAAAATAACAAGAAAATGGGAAGATCGATAACTCATTAGCAAGCTGTTAGCACGATTGCTCGGCGCCAGGGACAGTGCAGAATGCGGTCAAATCTTTTTACACAGACTGTGGCAGCAGTTCGCGGTCTCCTCGTTTGTAATGTCTACAAGGACTGTCTCTGTTATAAGCAATTGAGATTACTGTAAGCTGCTAAATTAGCTTTTGTTTTAAATACATGTAAAAAGATTCACGCCGTATTTCAGTCCATAATAAGGCCATGCACTGTAACAGAACAAATTTTAGCTGCTACGCCATACCTGTTAATGAACCAAAAAGTAGATTTTAAGCTGCAAAACGAATTTGCGCAACGACGCTGAGCAACTCCGTAGGCTGGTAGCGGAGTTCCGTTTGCGACGAGATACCCCTGCCCATGGTGCCTCCTTGTTTTATGGCTCATACCATCAGCGTTTATGACCAGTCGTCCTGTAAGGCCTAAGGGTGGCTTCCTTATCATCGTAACAGCGGCCGCAAAACAGCAACTGTGGTGCAGACGAACCAGGTGTAGCGGAAGACGATAATGGATGCTGCAGTGATGAGAAGGGAAACATAGCCGGAGTGGAATTTACGGCCAGTATTCTGCTCGTACTGTCGTACTGATAAGACCATGAACTGATTGTAGACAGTTTACAACGTTGTACCGAAAATACTTTTTCGTTCTCCTGCCTCACCCAGTCTACACAAAAATCGTTAACATAAATGTATGAAGTTCGATCACCGTCCTCGATGAAATAACCCCTTTTCTGTCCGTTTTGCATGATATTTCACAATCCTCAGGCCATAAATTTTTGGATACTGGTCTGTTACCTGCAGATAGCTACAAAGAGCGCAGTTTAATACCTGTGAGCCTACTCACGTGTAAATAGAGCCCTGTCCAGTTGATTCCCAATGCAATACGTTTTCAGACTTTTGTCACACTTTCTCTCAGCAACAACGTTTTGTGGTTGGAACATAATTGCTGGTTTCATCTTGTAATTTTGAAATTGTATCCCCTTTATAAAACAGGTTTTCTGAGACTTTCGTTCAAAATGGTTCAAATGGCTCTGAGCACTATGGGACTTAACATCTGAGGTCATCAGTCCCATAGAACTTAGAACTACTTAAACCTAACTAACCTAAGGACATCACACACATCCATGCCCGAGGCAGGATTCGAACCTGCGACCCTAGCGGTCGCGCGGTTCCAGACTAGCGCCTAGAACCGCTCGGCCACTCCGGCCGGCAGACTTTTGTTACCAGCTCCCAAACCTATGTCTGTGCACCAAAAGCTGAACTTTTCACAAAATTCATATCTTGTTACATTTCTCACAGTATCGGAAAAATTCTTTTTAATGACAAAGCTTAGATTGTTATTGGTATTCTTACTACGAACACATTTCTTCGTCTTCAGCGAAGATGCTAAAAATACCACTTCCGTCGGCACTGCTTCCCTCCTCCAGTCATTAGCACACCACCCGTGTAAGATTAAAAACTGAACGATGTGGCGCAGTGGTTAGCACACTGGACTCGCATTCGGGAGGACGACGGTTCAATACCGCGTCCGGCCATCCTGATTTAGGTTTTCCGTGATTTCCCTGAATCGCTCCAGGCAAATGCCGGGATGGTTCCTTTAAAAGGGCACGGCCGACTTCCTTCCCCGTCCTCCCCTAATCCTGACCTCGCTGTTTGGTCTCTTCCCCCAATCAACCCAACCCAAGATTAAAAATGTGGAAGCTTTCATCGTCGACACTGTCACAACTTTCCGCTTCTCATAATGAATTTAAATACATAAACAACAAGCAATCTTGCCTGTCGATGACGCCATTTTTGCTACTGATTTTCGTGCCTTCATCGAGGCACGGGACCGTGTTAATTCCTCATACTGCTGAGAAAACAGTTTTCGTTTTCAAGTAATATAGTTTTTCCCCGTCCCGATTAGGAATGGACCAAGCAATGACTGATTGCTTTACTTATCAGCCAGAAGATTATGACCACCGACCTACTGTTGATATAAACCTGTCCAGGCGATAGCAGCGTCACCTGCTGAGGAATGACTGATAGTCAGACAAACGCGCGATGCACGTAGTATCAGCGGGCGTGCTGTACGTACATAGAAGAGGAACGAGCGCGATCTGTTTGAGTACGACCGAGAGCAAATTGTGATGGCCCGAAGGCTCGGCACGAGCATTTCGGAAACTGCGCGACTTGACGGGTGTGCGACAAGTGCTGTGGTGAGTGTTTTCAACACGTGGCGAAACCAAAGTGAAATCACGTTCAGACATCGTGGGGCTGGGCGGCTACACCTCATTACTGATGCCGGACGTCGTAGAGTGGGCAGACTGGTAAAACAGGACAGGCGGCGAAATGTGGCTAAAAAAACATCACACTTTAATGCTGGGCAGAGTACAAGTGTTGGGGTTGGGTTGTTTGGGGAAGGAGACCAGACAGCGAGGTCATCGGTCTCATCGGATTAGGGAAGGATGGGGAAGGAAGTCTGCCGTGCCCTTTCAAAGGAACCATCCCGGCATTTTCCTGGAGCGATTTAGGGAAATCACGGAAAACCTAAATAAGGATGGCCGCACGCGGGATTGAACCGTCGTCCTCCTGAATGCGAGTCCAGTGTCTAACCACTGCGCCACCTCGCTCTGTGTAGTACAACTGTGTCTGTACACACAGTGCACTGAATACTCCAAACGATGGGCCATCGCAGCCGACGACCCATGCATGTGCCAATGTTAACACCACGACATCGGCCACTACGACTGAAATGGGCAGTGGATTTCGGTACTGGATGGTGGTGCAGTGGCAGACTGTTGCATGATCTGATAAATCCTGATACCTTCTTCATCATGCCGACAGAAAGTCGTGAATCCATCGTCTTCCAGGGAAACATCTCCTTGACACTTGAGCTGTCAGATGGAGGCAAGCTGAGGGTGGCTGCATTTATACTCTGGGGAACATTCACGTGGGCATCCATGGTTCCAGTGGAGCTCGTGCAAGGCACCATGACAGCCAAGGAGTATCGTACATCGGTTAAATACACGTACAACCCTTCATAACGATCATGTTTCCCGATGGCAGTGGCATTTTTCAACAAGATATAGCACCATGTCACAAACCCACGAGCCAGATGGAGTGGTTCGAGGAACACAGTGTCAAGTTAAAGTCGACGTACTGGCCCCCAACCCACCTGCTTGAATCCTATCGAACACATATGGGATGAGATTGAACGTGTGGGCAGATCTCATCGACTCACTCTCCGGAATTTACGGGAATTAGGTGACTTGTGTGTGCAGATGTGGTGGCAAATCCCTTCAGCGACCTACCATGGCTTCATTTCTTCTTTGACACGGAGCATCGCCGCTGTTATCCGTGTCAAAGGTGAACGTACAGGCTATTCGTTAGGTGGTCATAATGTTCTGGCCGATCAGTGTATATGTCTTTGTTAAGTAAACTCACCCCGTAATGTAAACACATCGAAAAAAATTTTGCATCACCCCAGTACCCAGATATTGCATCACTGACATAGTCCATTTGAATGTTCAGAGATGTCACTAAACCCACCCCAAAGATGTAAACAACCATGCATGAGCAGCGCCTATTAGAAGGAGGGGCTCCGACAGCCTATCAGTTCCAGTCATTCCACCAGGAAGGAGGTACACGGCTCGTGTTGTTTGTAGTTCAACCATGCCTAGACGGTCAATACCGCGGTTCGATCACGTCCGCATTGTTACTTTGTGCCAGGAAGGGCTCTCAACAAGGCAAGCGTCCAGGCATCTCGGAGAGAACCAAAGCGATGTTGTTCGGACATGGAGAAGATAGATTGAGACAGGAACTGTCAATGACATGCCTCGCTCAGGCCGCCCAAGGGCTACTACTGCAGTGGATGACCGCTACCTATGGATTATGGCTCGGAGGCACCCTGACAGCAAGCCACCATGTTGAATAATGCTTTTCGTGCAGCCACACGACGTCGTGTTACGACCCAAACTGTGCGCAACAGTCTGCATGATGCGCAACTTCACTCCCGACGTCCATGGCGAGGTCCATCTTTGCAACCACGACACCATGCAGCGCGGTATACACTACTGGGCATTAAAATTGCTACACCACGAAGATGAAGTGCTACAGACGCGAAATTTAACAGACAGGAAGAAGATGCTGTGGTGTGCAAATGATTCGCTTTTCAGAGCATTCGCGCAAGGCTAGCGCCGGTGGTGACACCTACAACGTGCTGACATGAGGAAAGTTTCCAACCGATTTCTCATACGCAAACAGCAGTTGACCGGCATTGCCTAGTGAAACGTTGTTGTGATGCCTCGTGTAAGGAGGAGAATTGCGTACCATCACGTTTCCGACTTTGATAAAGGTCGGATTGTAGGCTATCGCGATTGCGGTTTATCGTATCACGACACTGCTGCTCCGGTTGGTCGAGATCCAATGACTGTTAGCAGAATATGGAATCGGTGGGTTCAGGAGAGTAATACGGAATGCCGTGCTAGATCCCAACGACCTCGTATCACTGGCAGTCGAGATGACAGGGCATCTTATCCGCATGACTGTAACGGATCGTGCAGCCACGTCTCGATCCCTGAATCAACAGATGGGGACGTTTGCAATACAACAACCATCTGCACGAACAGTTAGACGACGTTTGCAGCAGCATGGACTATTATCTCGGAGACCATGGCTGCGGTTACCCTTGACGCTGCATCACAGACAGGAGCGCCTGCGACGATGTACTCAACGACAAACCCGGGTGCACGAATGGCAAAACGTCATTTATTCGGATGAATCCAGGTTCTGTTTACAGCGTCAGGATGGTCGCATCCGTGTTTGGCGACATCGCAGTGAACTCACATTGGAAGCGTGTATTCGTCATCGCCATACTGGCGTATCACCCGGCGTGATGGTATGGGGTGCCATTGGTCACACGTCCCGGTCACCTCTTGTTCGCATTGACGGCACTTTGAACAGTGGACGTTACATTTCAGATGTGTTACGACCAGTGGCTCTACCCTTCATTCGATCCCTGCGAAACCCTACATTTCAGCAGGATAATGCACGACCGCATGTTTCAGGTCCTGTACGGGCCCTTCTGGATACAGAAAATGTTCGACTGCTGCCCTGGCTAGCACATTCTCCAGATCTCTCACCAACAGAAAACGTCTGGTCAATGGTGGCCGAGCAACTGGCTCGTCACAATACGCCAGTAACTACTCTTGATGAACTGTGGCATCGTGTTGAAGCTGCGTGGGCAGCTGTACCTGTACACGCCATCCAAGCTCTATTTGACTCAATGCCCAGGCGTATCAAGGCCGTTATTACGGGCAGAGGTGGTTGTTCTGGGTACTGATTTCTCAGGATCTATGTACCCAATTTGCGTGAAAATGTAATCACATGTCAGTTCTAGTATAATATATTTGTCCAATGAATACCCATTTGTCATCTGCATTTCTTCTTGGTGTAGCAATTTTAATGGCCAGTAGTGTAGATGGGCCCAACAACATGCCGAATGGACCGCTAAGGATTGGCATCACGTTCTTTTCACCGACGAGTATCGCATATGCCTTCAATCAGGCAATCGTCGGAGACGTCTTTGGAGGCAACCCGGTCAGGCTGTAGGCCTTAAACATACTATCCAGCGATTGCAGCAAGATGAAGGTTCCCTGTTGTTTTGGGAACTTGTGGATAGTATGCCACGACGAATACAGGCATGCATCTGTGGAAGAGGACGTGCTACTGGGTACTGGAGGTAACGGTGTGCACAGCAGTCTGGACCACAACGTCTGAAGGACTCGCTGTATGGTGGTACAACATGCAATGTGTGGTTTTCATGAGCAATAAAAAGGGCGGAAATGATGTTTATGTTTATCTCTATTCCAATTTTCTGTACAGGTTCCGGAAACCTCGGAACCGAAGTGATGCAAAACTTTTTTGATGTGTGCATATTTTCGTTGTCTATACTAACGGGTTAGCGGAGAAATAATTATTCAATCCATATTTCATCCCGCAGATTTATTTTATGTGTAAAATGCATTGTAATGATATCCCACCGTACCTTATACAATCTTTTACACATGTTTCTTATTTACTGCTACCGCTTTCGAGCATGCCTCGCTTTCAAGCGGTACGCAATAAGATCGTAAATGCTGGTTTTCAAGAAGGATGTACTTTTGTTTTGTTACATTTGTACGTGGTCGCTACATCAATGTATTAAAGATCGATAACAAAATGACCATGTACAAATGTAACAAAATAAAAGTAATCCTACTTGAAAAATAACTGATGCGATCTTGTTCCGTACCGCTTGGAAATGATCCATGCGCTAAACAGGTAGCAATAAACAAAAACATATTTAAAAAAAGCATCTCTGGTGAAATTTATGCAATTTTAGATTAAGAACAGCATACACAAGATATATTTAAAAAATTGTTTTATTGTTTTATTCGCGCCACAGGATACCGCCGACGTCACAGGAAACGGGATGAGCTTTAGCGGGACTTAGGGAAGGCTTTCCTAACTCCACGGCACCGGGATAATCCCTGTGTCAGCAGTCTGACGGAGATAAGTGTGGGCGATTTTGTCCAAATCCGAGAATAGCCTGGCACTCGAAAATGCTTTCACTTAACGCGGTATTCTTTGTCTTGCCGTGATGTCACAAGAACATTTCTGGTCGTTCGTTTACCAAATTTCGTCACAAATTTGATGCTGTGCGTGATTTTACGGCGTTAGTTTTGCTGTAATCACAGATTATCTGTAGTTCTGACTTTCAGGTTAAAGTGTATACTGATTTCGTCAACGCTGATGATATTATTCAGTGGTAGTTATTAACAGAGCCACATGCTAATATAATCTAACAACAGCGAACTAGCTTGCGAGGCAGGAAAGTAAGCCAGACACACATTAACTTCCGTTGTATACTACACAGTATAAGTGTTTTAGGTGATTTCCACGCTCGTTTAGACAAATTCTGGGGTGTTTCCAAGCAAGGGATAGCATATTTGTGGGGCATAATGCACCACTTACACGGCTGTAGCTGTACAGCATGGATTTCAGAAGCAAGAGCCAGAAATTTCAACTTTATGTTGGCCTCCACAATCGCAATAACTGAATATTACACTGAAGAGCCAAAGAAACTGGTACACCTGCCTAATACAGTGTAGGGCCCCGTGAGCACGCTTAAGTACACACAACACGACGTGACATTGACTCGACAAATGCCTGAAGTTCTTCTTGAGGGAATGGACGCCATGAACCTTGCATGACTGTCCATAATTCAGTATGAGTAGTAGTGGTTGGCCATCTCTTCTAAACAGCACGTTGCAAGCAATCCGAGATATTCTCAATAATGTTCATGTCTGGGGAGTTTGGTGGCCAGACGACTGTTCCTGGAGCCACTCTGTAGCAATTCGGGACGTGTGGGGTGTCGTATTGTTCTGCTGAAATTGCCCAAGTCGATATGCACACTGGATGCAGATGATCAGACAAGATGCCTACGCAAGTGCCATCTGTCAAAGTGGCATCTAGACGTATCAGGAGTCCCATATCACTCCAACTGCACACGCCCAACAACATTAGAGAGCCTCCACCAGGTGAGGAGTCCTCTGCTGATACGCAGGGTCCATGGATTCATAAAATACACTCCTGGAAATGGAAAAAAGAACACATTGACACCGGTGTGTCAGACCCACCATACTTGCTCCGGACACTGCGAGAGGGCTGTACAAGCAATGATCACACGCACGGCACAGCGGACACACCAGGAACCGCGGCGTTGGCCGTCGAATGGCGCTAGCTGCGCAGCATTTGTGCACCGCCGCCGTCAGTGTCAGCCAGTTTGCCGTGGCATACGGAGCTCCATCGCAGTCTTTAACACTGGCAGCATGCCGCGACAGCGTGGACGTGAACCGTATGTGCAGTTGACGGACTTTGAGCGAGGGCGTATAGTGGGCATGCGGGAGGCCGGGTGGACGTACCGCCGAATTGCTCAACACGTGGGGCGTGAGGTCTCCACAGTACATCGATGTTGTCGCCAGTGGCCGGCGAAAGGTGCACGTGCCTGTCGACCTGGGACCGGACCGCAGCGACGCACGGATGCACGCCAAGACCGTAGGATCCTACGCAGTGCCGTAGGGGACCGCACCGCCACTTCCCAGCAAATTAGGGACACTGTTGCTCCTGGGGTATCGGCGAGGACCATTCGCAACCGTCTCCATGAAGCTGGGCTACGGTCCCGCACACCGTTAGGCCGTCTTCCGCTCACGCCCCAACATCGTGCAGCCCGCCTCCAGTGGTGTCGCGACAGGCGTGAATGGAGGGACGAATGGAGACGTGTCGTCTTCAGCGATGAGAGTCGCTTCTGCCTTGGTGCCAATGATGGTCGTATGCGTGTTTGGCGCCGTGCAGGTGAGCGCCACAATCAGGACTGCATACGACCGAGGCACACAGGGCCAACACCCGGCATCATGGTGTGGGGAGCGATCTCCTACACTGGCCGTACACCTCTGGTGATCGTCGAGGGGACACTGAATAGTGCACGGTACATCCAAACCGTCATCGAACCCATCGTTCTACCATTCCTAGACCGGCAAGGGAACTTGCTGTTCCAACAGGACAATGCACGTCCGCATGTATCCCGTGCCACCCAACGTGCTCTAGAAGGTGTAAGTCAACTACCCTGGCCAGCAAGATCTCCGGATCTGTCCCCCATTGAGCATGTTTGGGACTGGATGAAGCGTCGTCTCACGCGGTCTGCACGTCCAGCACGAACGCTGGTCCAACTGAGGCGCCAGGTGGAAATGGCATGGCAAGCCGTTCCACAGGACTACATCCAGCATCTCTACCATCGTCTCCATGGGAGAATAGCAGCCTGCATTGCTGCGAAAGGTGGATATACACTGTACTAGTGCCGACATTGTGCATGCTCTGTTGCCTGTGTCTATGTGCCTGTGGTTCTGTCAGTGTGATCATGTGATGTATCTGACCCCAGGAATGTGTCAATAAAGTTTCCCCTTCCTGGGACAATGAATTCACGGTGTTCTTATTTCAATTTCCAGGAGTGTAGTTTCCATACCCGTACACGTGCATCCGCTCGATACAATTTGAAACGAAACTCGTCCGACCAGGCAAGACGTTTCCAGTTGTAACAGTCCAATGTCGGTGTTGATGAGCCCAGGCGAGGTGTAAATCTCTGTATAGTGCAGTTATCAATGATACGCGAGTGGGTCTTCGGCTCTGAAAGCCCATATCGATGACGTTTCGTTGAATGGTTCGCACGCTGTCACTTGTTGATGACCCAGCACTGAAATCTGCAGCAATTTGTGGAATGATTGCACTTCTGTTATGTTGAACGATTCTCTTCAGCTGTCATTGGTCCCGTTCTTGCAGGATCTTTTTCCAGACGCGGCGATGTCGGAGATATGATGTTCTACCGGATTCCTGATGTTCAGGAGTTGCTATGCCATCGCTCGTGCGCTAACCGTAACACCACGATCAAACTCACTTAAAACTTGATAACCTGCTATTGTGGCAGCAGTAACCGAAGTAACAACTATGCCAGACACTTGTTTTTTTTTATATAGTCGTTGCCGGCCACAGCGCTGTATTCTGCCCCCAGCTTGTCACAAGCAAGTAATGCCCATGACTGGGCAGAGGATGCTGTTTTTATCAAGACTGACCCAGAGCACATTTTGGACAAGCCCTCCACTTCCCCAAACTTGTCTTCCAAATGCACCACAAAATACTGAGGCTTCATGGACACGAAAGATTCTGCATCAACTCTCGTACATGCGACGTACTGGGGCGGATAAGCTTCACTGCCGTCTTTAGCCTGGCGTTCCTCCCATGGTGTGGCCAGGGAGGGAAACGATTTGGGGTCGTATTTCTTAGCACTGAAGTTAGAAGAATGAATTTTTCAGTCTACAGCGGAGTATGCGCTGATATGAAACTTCCTGGCAGATTAAAACTGTGTGCCGGACCGAGACTCGAACTCGGGACCTTTGCCTTTCGCGGGCAAGTGCTCTACCATCTGAGTTACCCAAGCACGACTCACGCCCCGTCCTCACAGCTTTATTTCTGCCAATACCTCGTCTCCTACCTTCCAAACTTCACAGAAACTCTCCTGCGAACCTTGCAGAACTAGCACTCCTGGAAGAAAGGATATTGCGGAGACATGGCTTAGCCACAGCCTGGAGGTTGTTTCTAGAATTAAGGCTGTGAGAACGGGGCATGAGTCGTGCTTGGGTAGCTCAGTTGGTAGAGCACTTGCCCGCGAAAGGCAAAGGTCCCGAGTTCGAATCTCGGTCCGACACACAGTTTTAATCTGCCATAAAGTTTCACTGAAATTGGACTTGGCCCGCTTAGAGACTGCTGGCGGCGGACCATCATCAAAATATGACGTACTATGCTTCATGGCGTGTCATTCACACTGATGACACCCACTGCGACCAGGGGCCCTCCCCCACAGGCGCCACCCAGCTTCAGCAAGGGCCACCTCTCATGATGGCCATTGCCGGGAGTCCCGATGTCCCAGGGACATGGGCATTACTCCATGGAATACGATCGGAGTAAACGGCGCAGGCATCAGCAGAGCGATCCCTGTGTTGTCAGGGGGCTACAACCAACGGGGTACATGGCTGTCCTACCACAACGGACTGGCTACCGTGCGGGATATGAGGTGCTAAAAGGTCCATGGTTATCGTCGGCGCAGAAAGCGACACTGCATAGTGCATGGTGGAAAATGCACCCAGGAAGGTGTCCTCACCCAAGAGAAGGAGAATGAGTGGGACTGCAATGCGACTACGAGAAAGTGGGCTAAAGATTTCAATGCACGATGGACAAGATGCACCATGTAAGCCGTCCTTCCCCTATTGGCTCGCTCTTCGGGAAAACTTAGAAAGATGGAGGTCAAACTCGACAGGGGACCATCACATAAAGACCGAAACGTGTGAGACCCCTTTTAGTCGCCTCTACGACAGGCAGCAATACCACGGGCCTATTCTAACTTCCGGACCCACAGGGGGGAAAGATTATGTGCTCAGAAAAATGACGTCAAATAAAGATTGTTTATTTGCAAAGTGACACAGCTCATTAGAAAGCTATTATTTCCCTATTTTCAGCAATAAGTTTACATTTTCTGAAATCACATTGATTAAAAAGTTATTCGTCTCTAAGTTTCTCGTCCACCTGAAAATACTTTCGTTATTATGACCTTCAAGCATTTTTAATACGGAGAATTGGTGTTTTAATTCTGTAGCCCTAATTTCTGTGACCAAGAAGATGCATTTGATCATTGAAATAATGTGTTAATTAAGAAATTAAACAAAGTAGGCAAGTTATCGTCCTGTGAAATTTATGTTAAACTTGACAAGCTACACATTGTAACAGCAAAACAGAAATCGAATTTTGTTAAATTTACGGTTAACTAAAACGTAGTTAAACCAAATTACTACTCACTAGAATATCATTACTAATAGATTCAACCTAATGTTTTTACATGATTTCACTAATTATCCTATCACTCCTCCACATACAAAACCAGCAGATCACAGTTCTACTTAGTCTCTGGGAATAATTCGGTTCGATAACATCACTCAGTAACTTGTGTTATGAGTAGTACTTGTAGTGATTTTCTTTGAATTTGCTGTACTCGCGAGGTGTACATCTATGTGTAGAAGTCCACGATTAGCAGTATTCATGTTAGTATTTCAAGGTTGATATTCTAGAGTTGCACTCGTCGGATCAACATTTGAATGTCAACTTTACCAATATGTGCAGATATGATTGTTACAGATCAGTGTAAATGTTTTATGAACTTATTTGAACAGTCCGGTTGCAGTCATCCACATCACTTCTCTGTGTCACTGTGTTAGTACAGGGTGTTTCAAAAATGACCGGTATATTTGAAACGGCAATAAAAACTAAACGAGCAGCGATAGAAATACACCGTTTGTTGCAATATGCTTGGGACAACAGTACATTTTCAGGCGGACAAACTTTCGAAATTACAGTAGTTACAATTTTCAACTACAGATGGCGCTGCAAGTGATGTGAAAGATATAGAAGACAACGCAGTCTGTGGGTGCGCCATTCTGTACGTCGTCTTTCTGCTGTAAGCGTGTGCTGTTCACAACGTGCAAGTGTGCTGTAGACAACATGGTTTATTCCTTAGAACAGAGGATTTTTCTGGTATTGGAATTCCACCGCCTAGAACACAGTGTTGTTGCAACAAAACGAAGTTTTCAACGGAGGTTTAATGTAACCAAAGGACCGAAAAGCGATACAATAAAGGATATGTTTGAAAAATTTCAACGGACTGGGAACGTGACGGATGAACGTGCTGGAAAGGTAGGGCGACCGCGTACGGCAACCACAGAGGGAAACGCGCAGCTAGTGCAGCAGGTGATCCAACAGCGGCCTCGGGTTTCCGTTCGCCGTGTTGCAGCTGCGGTCCAAATGACGCCAACGTCCACGTATCGTCTCATGCGCCAGAGTTTACACCTCTATCCATACAAAATTCAAACGCGGCAACCCCTCAGCGCCGCTACCATTGCTGCACGAGAGACATTCGCTAACGATATAGTGCACAGGATTGATGACGGCGATATGCATGTGGGCAGCATTTGGTTTACTGACGAAGCTTATTTTTACCTGGACGGCTTCGTCAATAAACAGAACTGGCGCATATGGGGAACCGAAAAGCCCCATGTTGCAGTCCCATCGTCCCTGCATCCTCAAAAAGTACTGGTCTGGGCCGCCATGTCTTCCAAAGGAATCATTGGCCCATTTTTCAGATCCGAAACGATTACTGCATCACGCTATCTGGACATTCTTCGTGAATTTGTGGCGGTACAAACTGCCTTAGACGGCACTGCGAACACCTCGTGGTTTATGCAAGATGGTGCCCGGCCACATCGCACGGCCGACGTCTTTAATTTCCTGAATGAATATTTCGATGATCGTGTGATTGCTTTGGGCTATCCGAAACATACAGGAGGCGGCGTGGATTGGCCTCCATATTCGCCAGACATGAACCCCTGTGACTTCTTTCTGTGGGGACACGTGAAAGACCAGGTGTACCGCCAGAATCCAGAAACAATTGAACAGCTGAAGCAGTACATCTCATCTGCATGTGAAGCCATTCCGCCAGACTCGTTGTCAAAGGTTTCGGGTAATTTCATTGAGAGACTACGCCATATTATTGCTACGCATGGTGGATATGTGGAAAATATCGTACTATAGAGTTTCCCAGACCGCAGCGCCATCTGTTGTTGAAAATTGTAACTACTGTAATTTCGAAAGTTTGTCTGCCTGAAAATTTACTGTTGTCCCAAGCATATTGCAACAAACGGTGTATTTCTATCGCTGCTCGTTTAGTTTTTATTGCCGTTTCAAATATACCGGTCATTTTTGAAACACCCTGTAAATACTCAGTGACCAACTCTGAGAACTATTTATTGCGATCAGTTTTCTTTCAAACGGTGTTTCGTGACGATTCGCTATGGAAATGTATATTGAATAAATTACCAATGTTTGAAGTTAATCTAGTGCAGTTGATGACGCGACTTATTTGAACTGTTAAACTCCTTATTATGTGTTTTGGCGATAATAAATGTGAAGGAATCTCAAATTTAAAGTAACGCAGTCATATCCTTCATCAAACAATTGGGTTACAACTTCAACCAATTTCAGCGAACAAGACTTCGAAACCTCAGCGTTACGAGAGAGCAGTATCAAAATAATCATGTCAGTAATATCACAACCATTACATGTTGACTCCGCCGACAGCTGTTTTTCGCTACTCACATGCGTGTGGCTCCTACGATCTTTTCACAATCAAAAGCGCTTGCATCACAGATCTTGCCTATCATACACTAGACATCACATCACATCACACTACCCATTGCGTTTGTTATACGAAAATGCATAAGCAGGTCACAAAGAAAATGGTGAAATTGTGCAGTTCACAAAGGGATATAGATGCTAAATATCGTAATTAACCATAAATTTGGCTATTATGAATAAAAAACCTGAAGTTGAATGTTACTTTGTCTGTCAATCAGGACGAAATATCTGCACATATATTTCTGTAAGACACTCAACAGCTCTTTAAAGTCGCCAGTGGATAAAAATTGGAGTTAGCATGCTTGTAAATCATTTCTTAATTATATGCGTCCTTAATAGTTTGCACAGATAATAAAAATATGCCTACGCTTTCTTTTGTATGGATGAAGCCGTTTTTGCGTCATTTTGATTACATCGCGATAATAAGCAAGCTCAGTGGAGACATTATGAGGCCATTTCGCATTTGCATAGGCGCGGAGCGGTGAAATCTGGCTATAATTGTCGACCACGCTAATGAATCGGTTCAAAGGGGCAAATTACAACTGAGAGGTCTGCCCTTTAAACGCCTCACTTCAATAAATTATCGAGCGTTATGCCATTACTCACGGTCATGACTGTACCGCAAACGAATTAATCTTGTAATTCTACTACTGTCAGGGCCATTTAAGTTTCACTGCTCGAGGACTGCGCTATAACCCTAGGCGTAAAGGTGGAAATTGCGGCTGCGCTCGCAGTCCGTGTTCCAGTACAGGGCCGTAATTTCCTGTTAAGGCCCTCGCTCTGAGGAGCAGTTACGACGCTCAGGCGGCTGTGAGACACACGACAACTCCCCTGGAGCCAATTGCCGGGAAGCCAAGGCGGCTGCGGTACAAGGGCGTAAAGACTTCAGTGCGGCCGAGAACGTTGTAGACCCGGATTACGGCGGCATTACTGGCAGTGGAATGAAAACTAAGCACTGGCCAGAGAACGTTATTGAACATCGTAGGTCTTCACCCCTTGATCCAAATCCCCATCTGCACAGCTCAAGCTATCACGCCGGTGTGGCGGAGACTGTAATGTTCCCGCATCTAATAAGGGGAAGGCCTCAGACAAGGCCAACCGATTCGGCTCAGATTTGGCAGGTCGCTTGTGTACAACCTAAAACGAAGGAATTTAAGATATTTTGGGTCAACACCCTCGCAATTTTGAGAAAATCACCCCTAAAGGTTATGACGAGCAATCGACTAAAAATTGGAGTGATTGATAGATAATTGTAAATAGAGCATTCTTCATAATCAGGTGTGAGGTCCGCAAACGCATACTTTTCCAGAAATCGAGGAAAGAAACTTTTACAACTGCCCCTTCTTTACCCACATGGTAAACGCTTTTCGCCGACAGCGCCGATAGCGCAACGGCCAAGGTAACTGGCTGGGAATCGGAAAAAACCGTGTTCGAATCTCGAAGAAACCTAGCGGATGTTATTCTTTTCGTTTGTATGTTTCCATATCTCAATTGACAGGGATAGGACGATTAATAAGGTAAGTAAATCAATAAGGAATGATAATAATAAGGTAGGCAAATAAATTTCTCAAACCTCTTGGGATAGTAAGCAACTAAAATGTTACTCCAGGTCAATTGAGATATAGAAAATACAAACGAAAAGAAGAAATCCGCTAGGTTTCTTCGAGATTCGAACCCGGGTTCTCCGATTCCCAGCTAGTTACCATGGACAACTTTTTTTTTGTTTTTTTTTTTTTTTATCGTTGTGTTTGGTCGTTGCGGACGTCACACGACATCCGTTCAAGTTCGTTTGTTGATCGTTCTACTCAGTTTTTTTTACTACAGAGGTCAACCGGCTTTCTGACCGGACGCACTTAGCTACCGTGCCGGCCCATTGCGCTATCGGTGCCGTCGGCGAAAAACGTTTACCATGTGGGTACAGAAGCGGCAGCTGTAAAAGTTTCTTACCTCGTTTTCTGGAAAAGTATGCGTTTTTGGACCCCACACCTGATGATGGAAAATGCTCTATGTACAATTATCTATCAATCCCGCCAATTTTGAGTCGATTGTTCGTCACAACCTTTAGGAATTATTTCCTCAAAAACGCGGGGGTGTTGACCCAAAATATTTTAGATTCCTTCATTTTAGTTTGTACACAAGCGACCTGCCAAATTTGAGCCGAATCGGTTGGCCGTGTCTGAGGCCTTCCCCTTGTAAGTTGTCTGCTCAGTGAGTTCTTTCAGAATACAAACGGAACACAATGTAATGTGTGGACAAGACACGGACCTTCGGACGTGGGGTAATGTTAGCATTCGCAAGCGTTTCACGTTTCCGCTGGCCTGAGCAGAATTGCAGGAACATTTAAAGTGAGGTTAACTTACGCCTACACAGTACTCCGTCTTCAGGCCACGAGTGTCCTACTGGGACCATCCGACCGCCGTGTCACCCTCAGAGGAGGATGCGGACAGGAGTGGCGTGGGGTCAGCACAGCGCTCTCCCAGTCGTTATGATGGTATTCTTGACCGAAGCCGCTAGTATTCGGTCGAGTAGCTCCTCAATTGGCATCACGAGGCTGAGTGCACCCCGAAAAATGGCAACAGCGCATGGCGTCCACGATGGTCACCCATCCAAGTGCCGACCACGCCCGACAGCGCTCAACTTCGGTGATCTCACGGGAACCGGTGTATCCACTGCGGCAAGGCCGTTGCCTGCTCCTACACAGTACGTTATGAAATGACTGGAGATCCTGATGCGAAACTTTACTTATCGAACATCGTAAAACTGGGAACTGTGTGACTCATGTATTGCTTCGTCACAACAGTGTGCTCTGGATTTGCCGGCCGTGGTGGCCGAGCTGTTTTATGTGCTTCAGTCGAACCGCGCAACCGCTACGGTCGCAGGTTCGAATCCTGCCTCGGGCATGGATGTGTGTTATGTCCTTAGGTTAGTTAGGTTTAAGTAGTTGTAAGTTCTAGGGGACTGATGACCTCAGCTGGTGAGTCCCATAGTGCTCAGAGCCATTTGAACCATTTACTCTGGATCTATAGTTTTAAATAACCTAATTCGAGTCAATATTCAACATATAGCTCTGCTGTAGCGTGTTCTTGCTCAGTGTTGCGATTAGTGACGTTAGCTACAGGGATGTGTATTACACTTCAGCTGGTACCAAGCTCAATTTGTCTGTAGGTGGAAAAACACATCTGTGCATTTCTTGGAAACTTCTTGTTACTGTCGACAATTTTGAAGAGCTGTCTAACTAATGGTAAGTTCATGTTAATAAGTTGCAAGTGCAGATCATTGTATATAAAATTCAAATTTTACAATTTTTTTTCTGGCATTGAAAAGCGAGAAAAGTTACTTCCGTAGATTATAGGGATAGCTTTGTGGCAGCACACTTACCTGCAGAAACAAGTGTGACAACTGAAACGGTAGAAAAGAAGTTTCATTAATTTAATTAGGAACATGTATGAGTGGATTAGTAAAAAAGAGGAAGTTTCATTTCGCATTATCACTTTATTCTAAATATAACATGCAGTTGCTCAAAATATTGTATTAAATGTGTCTTGATTTTGTCTTGTTCTCATATGCTTGAATTTTTATGTAAGTGTCTCACAGCTGGAATTAATTACCTTGCTTAGAGGATACTTCCTTACTTGTAAGTATTGTAACCTTTCTTTCATCATATACACTCCTGGAAATTGAAATAAGAACACCGTGAATTCATTGTCCCAGGAAGGGGAAACTTTATTGACACATTCCTGGGGTCAGATACATCACATGATCACACTGACAGAACCACAGGCACATAGACACAGGCAACAGAGCATGCACAATGTCGGCACTAGTACAGTGTATATCCACCTTTCGCAGCAATGCAGGCTGCTATTCTCCCATGGAGACGATCGTAGAGATACTGGATGTAGTCCTGTGGAACGGCTTGCCATGCCATTTCCACCTGGCGCCTCAGTTGGACCAGCGTTCGTGCTGGACGTGCAGACCGCGTGAGACGACGCTTCATCCAGTCCCAAACATGCTCAATGGGGGACAGATCCGGAGATCTTGCTGGCCAGGGTAGTTGACTTACACCTTCTAGAGCACGTTGGGTGGCACGGGATACATGCGGACGTGCATTGTCCTGTTGGAACAGCAAGTTCCCTTGCCGGTCTAGGAATGGTAGAACGATGGGTTCGATGACGGTTTGGATGTACCGTGCACTATTCAGTGTCCCCTCGACGATCACCAGTGGTGTACGGCCAGTGTAGGAGATCGCTCCCCACACCATGATGCCGGGTGTTGGCCCTGTGTGCCTCGGTCGTATGCAGTCCTGATTGTGGCGCTCACCTGCACGGCGCCAAACACGCATACGACCATCATTGGCACCAAGGCAGAAGCGACTCTCATCGCTGAAGACGACACGTCTCCATTCGTCCCTCCATTCACGCCTGTCGCGACACCACTGGAGGCGGGCTGCACGATGTTGGGGCGTGAGCGGAAGACGGCCTAACGGTGTGCGGGACCGTAGCCCAGCTTCATGGAGACGGTTGCGAATGGTCCTCGCCGATACCCCAGGAGCAACAGTGTCCCTAATTTGCTGGGAAGTGGCGGTGCGGTCCCCTACGGCACTGCGTAGGATCCTACGGTCTTGGCGTGCATCCGTGCGTCGCTGCGGTCCGGTCCCAGGTCGACGGGCACGTGCACCTTCCGCCGACCACTGGCGACAACATCGATGTACTGTGGAGACCTCACGCCCCACGTGTTGAGCAATTCGGCGGTACGTCCACCCGGCCTCCCGCATGCTCACTATACGCCCTCGCTCAAAGTCCGTCAACTGCACATACGGTTCACGTCCACGCTGTCGCGGCATGCTACCAGTGTTAAAGACTGCGATGGAGCTCCGTATGCCACGGCAAACCGGCTGACACTGACGGCGGCGGTGCACAAATACTGCGCAGCTAGCGCCATTCGACGGCCAACACCGCGGTTCCTGGTGTGTCCGCTGTGCCGTGCGTGTGATCATTGCTTGTACAGCCCTCTCGCAGTGTCCGGAGCAAGTATGGTGGCTCTGACACACCGGTGTCAATGTGTTCTTTTTTCCATTTCCAGGAGTGTAGTTCTACTGACCTGATGCGTAAATAAGTTTGTAAACTTATGTTTAATTAACTTGTTTAATGCAGATTAGTTTTCCTATTCCTATTTTTTTCAGTGACGATAGGTCTATAATTATTTGGATTTTAAGAAAATTACAAAGCCAAACCTCACCAAATTTTTAAATTTTGGGACAAATGTGTTTCTGTGTCTGTAGAAACAAAACGCATAAAACTGGGAAAACTGGTAATAAAGTCTTAATTTTGTGTCATAAAGATACACTAGTTCACTCTGTCTTTGTGACAAATGAATTTAACTCTACTTTCCGTGCCTTAAACTTCATGACACTGTTTTTCACTGAGCTTGGGTGCGGGGGAGGGGGGGGGGGGGGGAGGTTAACTTTGTGACAGTTAATATTACATATTACGAATGCCTCACAGCGTATAAACACTTTATTACTATCAGAATTAAGTGATAAACGTTATAAAATTCAATAAATTTGGTAATTAAATGTTGCAGTACGTATTTGTCTGAAGTTCTGTGGAAAATACTACTGCAAGTGCCACAATGTTTTCAAGTTTTACGATACACGGCATGTGGAACACTCCTGCATTTACCAAAAGTAAAATTGGTAAAGGGAAGGAGAAAGGATGGAATGTCGAGGATTGGTGGGCAGAATACATGAAACAAGCCAGTTGTACCGAAACTAACCAAAGCCCATGTCCTCTGTGATGAATGGAAGGAGAAATGTCTAAATACGGATATGTAAGTGATATTTCCAACAGTTCAACGATAAGTCGCCAAGTAGGGGATTATTTCTTGTGAGATTAAGGTAGACGCAGCCGAGACGCACAAGGCAGCGTCAACCACACACACAGCCACCAAACGCAGACAAGAAGCCAGCTATAGCTTGTGGGTATAGTGTTTGTTTACTGACTGACCACTGACACACTAACCGAGACAAAGAATCCACCCGGTAGCCGTCTCATGAGCAGAATTCCTCACGCAGAGCGTAATGCACTTCTGTGTTACCGAACCAGTTCAAATTACTCAGAACACAAGCCATTAGTATTCATTCGTGCAATTAACTGCTTATGAAGTCAGGCAAACTAAATGTTATTTTTCTACGTCTTTTCTGCGTAACGGCCCTCCATAGTTATGGCAGGAGGTGATACGATACGAGGGAGAGATTATAGTAAGCGTAGAGCAATATGCAGGTTAGTGTCGCACCCTACAGGTCCTCTCACCCACTGGAATAATTTTCCATTAATTCTTATGAGAAAAAGTATCGCATCACAAATCTTCAGTTAAAAAAAAATGTTCAAATGTGTGTGAAATCTTATTGGACTTAACTGCTAAGGTCATCATTCCCTAAGATTACACACTACTTAACCTAAATTATCCTATGGACAAACACAGACGCCCATGCCCGAGGGAGGACTCTTCAATTCCAACTACCGAACACAACTGCCAACAAAGTTTCAAGTGCATATTAACTTGAGCTTATTCTTTTACACTAAATATCCTCCATTGAGAGTGAAGGCATGAAAATTAATGGTCAAAACACCGAAATAACTGGACAGTCATTAAGCGCTAATTTTTTCTTGTGGTTCTAGAACTAGGATAAAGATAGTGGACTGACCAACTAACGCCCAAAAATCACTGGTTTATGTTGGTTTAGGACACAGTATGTGGTAAAACCTGGATGAGGAAGTTACGCATTATGAGAAGAGATTACCGCTTAACGTATACCATTAAATAATTTCTACATAATAAGCATTTCAGTGTGGCAATGATAGCAAGGAAGGCTACGGATAAATTTGATAACATATATCCTTTGTCAGACATGGTACAAGATTCTATGTATGCAAATGACAAAGACGTATAAACGCATCCAGTCAAAATAAACTATAAATTATATTGAACTTTAAGATTACTCTCAAGGTGCTTACTTCGTGGATAAGACGAAATAAAGTGGGGGGGGGGGGGAGGGGGACTATGATGGATTTTATACACACAAAAATCACTGAGGCCTGAAGCAACTTCTAGGAAATACTATCGAGCAACTTTACACGACAGCGTCGGGAAGAAATTCTTGTCAGCAATAGAAATTAGTAGAAAACTCTATCTACCACTGTGACGCCAATTCGATCAAAGCTGCTAAGGACATCTGAGACTTGTAGAAGAATGTATGCTGTCAAAAAATCGATCTCTTATTACAGCTAAAGACATGCATATCAGTGGTAAAGGGGTACCAGTAACAGCTCACATACCTATCTTATCTCGAGGTCATGTCCACGCTTCCGGGGAATACACCCCACTGCCCATGTCTGTCGTGAGGTAATTTCAAGGTCAGGATGTAGTCTACTACACGTCACGTGTCCTGCCCAAACCGTCAGGCAATTTTGTGTGGTGCATACAGGGTTACGATGTAATATAATACCCTGCCCATGCATCTTGGGCAAATGTGTGATATAAAAATAAAGGTCACCCACCAACTGTGATAGTTCTAAGTCACATAAAGATTTAAGACGAGATCACCGTCCCCCTCCCCAACTGATCTATACCAATAGAATGACTCAGAAAAGGAGGGAAATACAACTCTCTCCCACATCGAGTATGGCCAGTAATAAAACATTAAAATGGTGGCAAACCCCTCCTTTCCCGCTTTTCTCACAAGAGCGATTGGGTGAGTTTCGACATTTTAGATCTGTTCGCTGCAGTGAGAGGTAAGACACTTTGGCATTGCCGGCCAGGGTGGCCGAGCGGTTCTAAGCGCTACAGTCTGGAACCGCGCGACCGCTACGGTCGCAGGTTCGAATCCTGCCTCGGGCATGGATGTGTGTGATGTCCTTAGGTTAGTTAGGTTTAAGTAGTTCTAAGTTCTAGGGGACTGATGACCTTAGAAGTTAAGTCCCATAGTGCCCAGAGCCACAACAACAACAACTTTGGCATTGCAGTGTGTGACTGAGCTGAGACTGAATTACTTTCCTTTAATGCTGTCGTCACATATTTTGCAAGTAGTGGGATAGAAGAACAATATTTATGACACAAGACACGTTGCACTTACGCGGAGTGGCTGAATTACTATAATTTAATGACATCATAGAATATTCTGCTAAACGGCGGGAAATATTAACGTAACTGATTTCGTAAGACATTTTGACATTACAGTACGTGAATGGGGCGCTACTGAATTACTATGAATTAATGATGTCGCGACATTTTCTGTAAGCAGTATGAGGACATGCCATTGATTCAATTTTTGACCGATTTTCTCCATATTTCCATTCTAAGGTATGTGTAAATTAAGTATGATATTTATAAAACACATTGAAATAGCACGTTAAACAACTCAAACAACATATTTTAACAAATAAACGCATATCCTTCGTTAAATAAATAACACACTGCAACAAATACGTACGAAGTATACTTTATTCCTGCACTATTAGTTCAAGACATCACTCTAGAACCGCCCTCAGAAGACTCGTAAAAAACGACAGAAAAATCTTAGTACATACACTCACAATACATTGCTCAATGTATACTGTAAGCAGTTAACACCACCGGTGTTGAAAATTCGCGCCAACCTGTGTTGAAACAATGACGTCACTATAAGACTGCTTACAAGGGAACCTCCCCATCACACCCCCCTCAGATTTAGTTATAAGTTGGCGCAGTGGATAGGCCTTGAAAAACTGAACACAGATCAATCGAGAAAACAGGAAGAAGTTGTGTGGAACTATGAAAAAAATAAACGAAATATAGAAACTGAGCAGTCCATGCTAAAGATATCCAATATTAAGGAAAATGTAAACCGAGGAGCGCCGTGGTCCCGTGGTTAGCGTGAGCAGCTGCGGAGCTAGAGTCTCTTTGTTCAAGTCTGCCCTCTAGTGAAATGTTAACTTTTTATATTTTCGCAAAGCTATGATCTGTCCGTTCGTTCATTGACGTCTCTGTTCACTGTAACAAGTTTAGGGTCTCTGTTTTGCGACCGCACCGCAAAACCGTGCAATTAGTAGACGAAAGGACGTGCCTCTCCAATGGGAACCGAAAACATTTGATCGCAAGGTCATAGGTCAACCGATTCCTCCACAGGAAAACACGTCTGATATATTCTATACGACACTGGTGACTGCATATGCGTCACATGACAGGAATATGTTGTCGACCCACCTAACTTGTACACCTGGCGAATGGGTTAAAAGATTCTTCTACCTTGCCCGATTTAGGTTTTCTTGTGGATGTGGTAATCACTCCCAAAAAAGTGATGAAAACATAAGAGTTTGTCACATAAACTGGAACAAATGAATGCAACAGTTTCACAGTCGCACAGTTTTCCCTGCGCTCTGTCAAAACATATGTTTTTAACGTTTTCAAATTTTTCCGTGTGTAGACCGTCAAATCCTGCATATGTCCAAGCAATATGTCCTGGAATTTTGGAGAGCGAAGTTGATTTTATGTGAGTGCCTGAACTTTGATAATTGTCTAAAAAAAAATTTCTCACTCCAGGAAAGACTTGAACCAAGGACCTCTAGCTCCGCAGTTCCTCGCGCTAACCACGGGACCACGGCGCTACTGTACGCTAAGTACCCTTGATGTTGCTTATCTTGCACATGGACTATTCAGTTTGTATATTTTGTTTATTTTTTTTCTTAGTTCCACAAAATTTCTTCCTGTTTTCTCGATTGATCTGTGTTCAATTTTTCAAGGCCTATCCATTGTGCCAACTTATAAATAAATCTGAGGGGGGTGCAATGGGCAGGTTCCCTTGTTAGAGTAAACTTATACTAAGATGTTGAGTCCCATAGTGCTCAGAGCCAGCCATTTGAAGTAAACTTATAAATAAAGAGAGAAATGAATTCATTCACAACACATCGATAAATTCGAATCTAAAAAATATTCACAGCATAGGATAGGAATGGTAGAGGAAACACACTTTATTTAACCCTTCCACTACCAATGGCGGTAAAGGAATTACACAAGCTACCGTATTCACATGTATTTATACTTTCACTTGTGCTTACAATCTGAAAGCCTGTGTATTTGTTCATTATATACCCATTAGTGTTTTTCACTTAATATTTTATATTCCACGATTCAAGTGGGCTTTCCTGACTACCTCCTTGGTATGGTTTGTTATGAAATTTTTAGCGAATATAATTTCATTTATATCCTTGCTGCTGCATGCAGAAACAATAATAGTTATATTTTCATCAATATTGCTGCCGTCCTGTACTTGGACTTTAATTGTTGCGCTAGGAAAGCAATGACCACAAAGAATATTCGTAACGGTTCTTTGTTGTTATTGTGATTTGTGATATTCTTAAGCTGTACTTCTGAATGTAAGCATGGACAACCTATTATAATCTGTAGGTGTCTGAAACGATTGTAAGTACTGATAATCCAGATGACCTGTGTGGCGAAGGTCGTGATGTGTATATTTTGTGGTATGATGAAGATGAAAAAGTTAATGGTGTCACAGAAATGAGTGAAATGCAGCAAATGACAGAGATATCAGGGACAGAATATTTATCAGAACATATCAACGAGGTTTCAGATCCAACTGGTTCAGGTATATTTGAGAATAATAGTGGTCTAGCGTAGGATTCGACACCCTTCTATCAACGATCTATCAACGAAAAAGGTCATTTTAAAATGTTCTTCAGCAAACCCTTGGTCTAATAAATGGCAGTAAAATTGTAGATGCAACTGTAAATATGTTTGCTATTTTTTCCTGAAAACATGCTTGTTACTAAAAGGGGGGGGGGGGGATGCTAATCAAAAAAGTCAAGACGTTTGATAAATACAACATAATTCACCAAGAAGAACCTAGAGAATGGCAAAACAGAAGAAACCAGGAGTTGTTGACATTTATTTCCACATTACTGGCTGCAGGAAATGTTCGTGGAAATCACACTAGTGTTTCTGAGTTATGGACTAGCCACTAAACTGTTTGAAATCCATTTATCATGGCTGTTATGTCCCGTACCTGATTTCATAAATTTTGCGCTCCTTTGAGGTTTGATGACGTAATACTCTGCAACATTAGGCTTTCAGATACATTTGACAGGCTTCAGGCGTTACAGAATGTTTCTCAATATCTTTGCGAGTCCATGTATAAATAATTACATACCTATTGAATACGTAACTGTTGATAAAAGCCTGGAGACTTTATCTTGCAACAGCCCATTTCGAACATACATGAAACCCAAATCAGGGATTTGCGGAATAAAAATCTGGGTATGTGCAAATGCTGAAAATGGATATGAATGTAATCGACAGGTATATACAAGCATTGAGGACAACCAAGGAGACGTTCATTAAAGGCAACGTGTTGTGGTGGATATGGTTGACCAAGGTTTTAGTATGCAAGTGGAATCACAACAAATATTTTCTTTTTAATTCCATAGCGCTAGACGAAAGCATTGTTCGATTATAATTTGACATTAATTGAAAGTCTAAGAGTAAACAAAAGAGAAATACCTCTTGAGTTTCTGCCTAACGCAACAAGAGAGATATTTGGATTCACGAGAAAGATGACTATTGTCCTACACATTCCAAGGAAAATGAAGGTTGTTATTCTGTTTTCAACCAGACATGATGATGACTCTGTTGAAGAAAAGAAAACACATCCACTACCATAACCGCTCATACTAATCAGACAATACGGTGGAAATAGATGATGATATGACAAGATAATACAGCCGTGTACGTACAACAGGCAGTTGACTGTACTGAATATTTACTGGAATTTACAGTCCTCAATGCGAAATTTCTATGTTCACATAAATACTTACAGAAAGAATCCACTGAAATAAAGAGGCAGGAACTTATCATCAAGTTAGCGAAACCACAAGTGGAAGAATGAGCAAGAAATCCAGCAGAACCACATACAGAATTTTTAAGAGCTACTATTTAAATTGAAGTAATGAAGATGTATTCTGCTCAAGGTACCAAGAAAGAATCTTCCAATTCATCAATCGGAGAAATGTATGCATTATGTACTACAGATGTGGATGCGGTGCAAAAAACCATTGCACTAGAACAATAGAGGAGAAGCAATTATGAAAAGCTGTTCTCAGTATTAGGACAAGCCATCTAGAAAGACTAATCTTATTTCGTACTTAAAATTTTGATTTCTACTGTGTCAGCAAAGTGACCATACATCTGGAATACTTAGTTCTGTATTTTTCCACACCAAACCGTAGCCGGCCCGAGTGGCCGAGCCGTTATAGGCGCTACAGTCTGGAACCGCGTGACCGCTACGGACGCAGGTTCGAATCCTGCATCGGGCATGGATGTGTGTTATGTCCTTAGGTTAGTGAAGTTTAAGTAGTTCTAAGTTCTATGGGACTGATGACCACAGCAGTTAAGTCACATGGTGCTCAGAGCCATTTGAACCATTTTTGAAACCGTCAATGATTGCTTCCAGTCTATAACAACTCATGTGTTTACATTTGTAACTGAATCTCTGAATTATTTTGTAACTGTATGATCTACAGTAACAAATTTTTTTTGCTATGTTCAACTGGCACCCTCGTGGTCATTGGATGGTGTAAAATAATCTTGCTAGCAGAAGGGTTAAAAACAGAGAGTGCGATGCAGAGACGTATATATCAGTGTATCCGTGTTCAGATGCAACTCTGCAAATTGTCGGCTTTGAGCCTTGTGGCACCGCCACCACTGCCCCTGGGGCCGCGCGAAATCCCAGACGCCTCAGATCTCACTGGCGCGAAGGTCGGATGTTGCCAGATGCAGCCAACTTCTTCAGCACAACTTCAGTGCCGGGAAGGTACCGCGGACGACGCCGGCCACATTCAACACAGGTACTTGTAACCGACTGGACCCAACACGCATTAACCTTTTGCAACTGCCAGGAACGTACACGCATCTCGTAAATGAGAGACAGAAATACTGACGAGAGAGAGAGAGAGAGAGAGAGAGAGAGAGAGAGAGAGAGAGATTAGGCGCTCTCTTTGTAACACATGAAATCGCCAACAGTCCAGATAACTACCACTTACAACCACGATAAGGCAACAGACCATATCCTGTCGATCGGTGAGGCAGCCAGCGGACACAGAATGCTGCCAGTGTTGAGAAAACTATCTCATATTATTATTGTTACAAAATAACATTTCAAGAAATACTTCGTTTTTAAAATCATCAAATCAGAAGTGAATAATCGTACAACAGTGTACTACTCCTTCTTTATTTTCCTAAAATTCATTCCACAGCTACGAAATTGGTGGATTCCTACAAATTTCACATGAATGCGAATAACCGCTGTAGATTATCATCCGCCGTTGGAGACAATTACCTAATTTAGGCTAGCGTTCTTGTTTTGAGTGCTGGAAATGATTTGACGTCCATGTACATTAATTTCTTGGTGTTTACTTCGTTAACACTCATCGATTTAAGCTTTATCCATCTCCACAGATCAGTAACTTGTGGTAACCTACAGCTTTACACAGAGTACGCAAAGGAATTTGCCCGCTTCTTGCAGCGGTGTACCGTAGGTCTGTAGAAGAGCGTAGCGTTCCAAAGGATTGGAAAAGGGCATAGGTCATCCCTTTTTTCAAGAAGGGACGTCGAACAGATGTGCAGAACTATAGACCTATATCTCTGACGTCGATCAGTTGCAGAATTTTGGAACACGTATTATGTCGAGTATAATGACTTTTCTGGAGACTAGAATCTACTCACAAGGGAACCTCCCCATCGCAACCCCCTCAGATTTAGTTATAAGTTGGCACAGTGGATAGGCCTTGAAAAACTGAACACAGATCAATCGAGAAAACAGGAAGAAGTTGTGTGGAACTATGAAAAAAATAAGCAAAATATACAAACTAAGTAGTCCATGCGCAAGATAGGCAACATAAAGGAATATGTGAGCTCTGGACCGCCGTG
Organism: Schistocerca nitens; assembly: GCF_023898315.1. NCBI lineage: Eukaryota > Metazoa > Arthropoda > Insecta > Orthoptera > Acrididae > Schistocerca > Schistocerca nitens. Next base: position 173,303,915 of record NC_064616.1, on the reverse strand, counting down.
GTCCCGTGGTTCGCGTGAGTAACTACGGAATGAGAGGTCCTTGGTTCAAATCTTCCCTCAACTGAAAATTTTACTCTCTTTATTTTCGCAAAGTTACGATCTGTCCGTTCGTTCATTGACGTCTCTGTTCACTGTAATAAGTTTAGTGTCTGTGTTTTGCGACCGCATCGCAAAACCGTGCGATTAGTAGACGAAAGGACGTGCCTCTCCAATGGGAACCGAAAACATTTGATCGCAAGGTCATAGGTCAACCGATTCCTCCACAGAAAAACACGTCTGATATATTCTATACGACACTGGTGACGGCATGTGCGTCACATGACAGGAATATGTTGTCGACCCACCTAACTTGTACACTTGGCGAATGGGTAAAAAGATTCTTCTACGTTGCCCGATTTGGGTTTTCTTGTGGATGTGATAATCACTCCCAAAAAACTGATGAAAACATAAGAGTTTATCACAAAAACTGAAAATAAGAAATGAAACTTTACACGAGAGGGAAGACTTGAACCTAGGATCTCTTGGTCCGTAGCTGCTCTCGCTAACCACGGGACCACGGCGCTCTTTAGCTCCCATTGTCCTTGATGTTGCCTATGTTCGCATGGACTACTCTGTTTGTATATTTTGCTTATTTTTTCATAGTTCCACACAACTTCTTCCTGTTTTCTCGATTTATCTGTGTTCAGTTTTTCAAGGCCTATCCACTGTGCCAACTTATAACTAAATCTGAGGGGAGGGGGTGGGGCGGCGGCGATGGGGAGGTTTCCTTGTCAGTAGGAATCAGCATGGGTTTCGAAAAAGACGATCGTGTGAAACCTAGCTCGCGCTATTCGCCCACGAGACTCAGAGGGCCATACACACGGTTTCCCAGGTAGATGCCGTGCTTCTTGACTTCCGCAAAGCGTTTGATACAGTTCCCCACAGTCGTTCAATGAACAAAGTCAGAGCATATGGACTATCAGACCAATTGTGTGATTGGACTGAAGAGTTCCTAGATAACAGAACGCAGCGTGTCATTCTCAATGGAGAGAAGTCTTCCAAAGTAAAAGTGATTTCAGGTGTGCCGCAGGGGAGTGTCGTAGGACCGTTGCTATTCACAATATACACTCCTGGAAATTGAAATAAGAACACCGTGAATTCATTGTCCCAGGAAGGGGAAACTTTATTGACACATTCCTGGGGTCAGATACATCACATGATCACACTGACAGAACCACAGGCACATAGACACAGGCAACAGAGCATGCACAATGTCGGCACTAGTACAGTGTATATCCACCTTTCGCAGCAATGCAGGCTGCTATTCTCCCATGGAGACGATCGTAGAGATGCTGGATGTAGTCCTGTGGAACGGCTTGCCATGCCATTTCCACCTGGCGCCTCAGTTGGACCAGCGTTCGTGCTGGACGTGTAGACCGCGTGAGACGACGCTTCATCCAGTCCCAAACATGCTCAATGGGGGTCAGACCCGGAGATTTTGCTGGCCAGGGTAGTTGACTTACACCTTCTAGAGCACGTTGGGTGGCACGGGATACATGCGGACGTGCATTGTCCTGTTGGAACAGCAAGTTCCCTTGCCGGTCTAGGAATGGTAGAACGATGGGTTCGATGACGGTTTGGATGTACCGTGCACTATTCAGTGTCCCCTCGACGATCACCAGTGGTGTACAGCCAGTGTAGGAGATCGCTCCCCACACCATGATGCCGGGTGTTGGCCCTGTGTGCCTCGGTCGTATGCAGTCCTGATTGTGGCACTCACCTGCACGGCGCCAAACACGCATACGACCATCATTGGCACCAAGGCAGAAGCGACTCTCATCGCTGAAGACGACACGTCTCCATTCGTCCCTCCATTCACGCCTGTCGCGACACCACTGGAGGCGGGCTGCACGATGTTGGGGCGTGAGCGGAAGACGGCCTAACAGTGTGCGGGACCGTAGCCCAGCTTCATGGAGACGGTTGCGAATGGTCCTCGCCGATACCCCAGGAGCAACAGTGTCCCTAATTTGCTGGGAAGTGGCGGTGCGGTCCCCTACGGCACTGCGTAGGATCCTACGGTCTTGGCGTGCATCCGTGCGTCGCTGCGGTCCGGTCCCAGGTCGACGGGCACGTGCACCTTCCGCCGACCACTGGCGACAACATCGATGTACTGTGGAGACCTCACGCCCCACGTGTTGAGCAATTCGGCAGTACGTCCACCCGGCCTCCCGCATGCCCACTATACGCCCTCGCTCAAAGTCCGTCAATTGCACATACGGTTCACGTCCACGCTGTCGCGGCATGCTACCAGTGTTAAAGACTGCGATGGAGCTCCGTATGCCACGGCAAACTGGCTGACACTGACGGCGGCGGTGCACAAATGCTGCGCAGCTAGCGCCATTCGACGGCCAACACCGCGGTTCCTGGTGTGTCCGCTGTGCCGTGCGTGTGATCATTGCTTGTACAGCCCTCTCGCAGTGTCCGGAGCAAGTATGGTGGGTCTGACACACCGGTGTCAATGTGTTCTTTTTTCCATTTCCAGGAGTGTATATAAATGACCTTTGCGGATGATGCTGTAGCATATCGAGAGGTTGCAACAATGGAAAATTGTACTGAAATGCAAGAGGATCTGCAACGAATTGACGCATGGTGCAGGGAATGGCAATTGAATCTCAATGTAGACAAGTGTAATGTGCTGCGAGTACATAGAAAGAAATATCCTTTATCATTTAGCTACAATATAGCAGTTCAGCAACTGGAAGCAGTTAATTCCATAAATTAGTTGCTAGTGGGCATTAGAAGTGATTTAAAATGGAATGACCACATAAAATTAATCGTCGGTAAAGCAGATGCCAGACTGAGATTCATTGGAAGAATCCTAAGGAAATGCAATCCGAAAACAAAGGAAGTAGGTTACAGTACGCATGTTCGCCCACTGCTTGAATACTGCTCACCGGTGTGGGATCCGTACCAGATGGGGAGACACAGAAGATCCAACGGAGAGCAGCGCGCCTCGTTACAGGATCATTTAGTAATCGCGAAAGCGTTACGAAGATGATAAACTCCAGTGGTAGACTCTGCAGGAGAGACGATCAGTAGCTCGGTACGGGCTTTTGTTGAAGTTTCGAGAACATACCTTCACCGAGAAGTCAAGCAGTATATTGCTCCCTCCTACGTATATCTTGCGAAGAGACCATAAGTATAAAATCGGAGAGATTAGAGCCCACACAGAGGCATACCGACAATATTTCATTCCACGAACAATACGAGACTGGAATAGAGGGGAGAACCGATAGAGGTACTCAAAGTACGCTCCGCCACACACCGTCAGGTGGATTGCGGAGAATGTAAGTAGATGTAGTTCACGGTATGGATATGTCGACCATACCGCAGCGCTGGTAGTATGAATAACTTCTCAGTTTTATTTCGTGGCGATGCGATGGTGTCGAGATTAAATCATTTACAAAAGTGGCGGACGGTGATAATTAAAGTACAGCCACTCACGAAGGTCTGCTGTGGGCTGTAATTATCATATGGCACGAAACTAAGTAGATACGCTTATGTGATAACGCGGAATCGCTTTACGGTTGAAAACAAATGAGTTCCAGTCGTGCCCCCAGATCCAAATCTGATGCTGCACACTGTTTCTATGGTGGTACGACATCCGTGCTGTCATTTGAGAAGCCATAATTTGAATGAATAACGTGGCTATCAAAAGGAGAGACCGGGCGCTCTTAGTGAAACTGTTTTATGTGAACGGCATCAATTACAGTGCTGCATTGAGAGAGTATCGTCGACTGAAAGGTTTTAGAAGACACCCGATGTCACTAAATTGTTTGACCCTTTATGTCTTGATTTTTTTATTTTTTTAAAATTTTTTTAAATTTTTTTTTACTTTTGCATTTCGTAATTTTTCTGTGGTATTGTAGTTGTTAGGAAAGAGGTCTGTTGTAAATAAAAACCAGATCAAATAATATTATGCGAATTTTATTAATTTTTTTAAATAATGGACTTGAGAGTCCCGTCAGGTTACAATGGTACAGACAGTAACAAACATTACTTCATGAAAAGTGTTACTCATAAAAGCAGTTTATTCTTTCACTGGCACAAAAATGTACTTTACAGTGAGAACATGTAGATCGAGGCTTTGACTCTAAATTACGAATAGTGCAGTCTTCACATCTACCATTATTTGCAGCGAAATTTGTCCAAAGAGCTCCGATATTTGGGGTTCGAATTTTATTTGGAGGTGAAAAACCTTTCTTCTATCTTTTATTGAGTAAAGAGCTGAGCTGAAGGAAAGATATTCGTCCATTGAAAAAAAATGGTTCAAAAGGTTCTGAGCACTATGGGACTCAACATCTGTGGTCATCAGTCCCCTAGAACTTAGAACTACTTAAACCTATCTAACCTAAGGACATCACACACATCCATGCCCGAGGCAGGATTCGAACCTGCGACCGTAGCAGTCGCGCGGTTCCGGACTGCGCGCCTAGAACCGCTAGACCACCGCGGCCGGCGTCGTCCATTGAAATCTGAGTATATAACGTATGAATTCACAAGTGTTACACAGTTTTGTCTCCCGAAATTTGGGAGCAACTTTTGGATCGCGATTCAAAATTTCGGCATTTATTTCATTTTCAACGGAGGGAGATTCTGTATTGTCTTTGCGTCTAGCGGTTTGCTTTTTGTTATTTCCATCTTGTTGTGCTTGTACATTGTTGCTTTCTTGTTCGTCGTCTGTCGGGTCAGTTTCAGTATCACTACTGTCTTCGAAAGGTATTTCTTCAGCTTTTTAAGAACAAGTGGAAATATTGTATTGCCGGCTGGTGTGGCATTTTTTGTTCTTTGCACCTGTACATTGTTGAGTTCGAATTTTTCTAAAACTTCTTCTGAATCGGAATCACTACTTTCCTCATCAGGCGTATCGCTGTCAGATAGAAAATCCTCCAGGAGTAACTCCAGTATCTCTTCATCTTTCAACATTCTCGCCATAGCATATCACGCAAAAACACGTATCTATAGGCCTGATGGGACTTACAATTACCAAAGTATCTTTACAAATTTATTCTAAGGATTTATAACGTATTTCGCTTCTAGCCAATTATTAGCATAAATTGTCTTACTGAGTAACAGGAAAAAAAATTATGAAAATCGGATTCTCACAGGAATTTCACGTAATAAAAACTGTACTATCACCCTGTAACTGCATACAACCAAATCTGCATCTACATCTACATGGTTACTCTGCAATTCACACTTAAGTGCTTGGCAGAGGGTTCATCGAACCATTTTCATACCACTTCTCTATCATTCCACACTCGAATGGCGCGTGGGAAAAAGGAACACGTAAATCTTTCCGTTCGAGCTCTGATCTCTCTTATTTTACCATGACGATCATTTCTCCCTACGTAGGTGGGTATCAACAAAATATTTTCGCATTCGGAAGAGAAAGTTGTTTTCGTAAACAGATATCGCCGCAAAGAAAATCGACTTTGTTTCAGTGACTGCCACTCCAACTCGCGTATCATATCAGTGACACTCTCACCCTTATTGCGCTATAACACGAAACGGGCTGCCGTCCTTTGCACTTTTTCCATGTCCTCCGTCAATCCTACCTGGTAAGGATCCCATACCGCGCAGCAATATTCCAGCAGAGGACGGACATGTGTAATGTAGGCTGTCTCTTTAGCGGGTTTTTCGCATCTTCTAAGTGGTCTCTCCAATTTTAGTTGTTTCTAACTGTAATTCAAATGGTTCAAATGGCTCTGAGCACTATGCGACTTAACATCTGAGGTCATCAGTCACCTAGAACTTAGAACTAATTAAACCTAAATAACCTAAGGACATCACACACATCCATGCCCGAGGCAGGATTCGAAGCTGCGACCGTAGCGGTCGCTCGGTTCCAGACTGTAGCGCCCAGAACCGCACGGCCACTCCGGCCGGCTCTAACTGTAATTCCTAGGTATTTAGTCGAACTGACAGCCCTTACATTTGTGCGATTTATCGTATACCCAAAATTTATCGGATCTCCTTTAGAACTCATGTGGATGACCTCGCACTTTCCTTTGTTTAGTGCCAACTGCCACTTTTCGCACCATACAGAAATTCTCTCTAGATCATTTTGTAATTGGAATTGATCGTCTGATGATTTTACTAGACGGTAAATGACAGCGTCATCTGCAAATAGTCAAAGAGGGCTGCTCAGATTATCACCTAGATCATTCATGTAAAGCAGGAATGGCAGCGGGCCTATGACACTACCTTGCGGAGCGCCAGGTATCACTTCTGTTCTACTCGATGATTTACCGTCTATCCCTACGAACTGTGACCTCTCTGCGCGTGCTGAAATTCAAATTGCTTTGGTGTCCCATGTAACACATCCATGAAAGAACTGCGATATGTTAACAATGTACGAAAGCAAGAATAAGTGGCACGCTACATTTCCAAGGCAATTCAAATGACGAAGAATGTTTTACACTCATTTTTATTAAATGGGAATCTGAAGTCCCGTCAGATCATAAAGGGTTAAAGAACATGCTAATGAAATTTGAAAACGCGGGTGAGCTTGGTGTAGCATCTGGAAGAAGACGGCTTCCTGGCCCGGTTGGCGTTATTGATGAGATTGCTATTGCTTTAGCCGGCCGAAGTGGCCGTGCGGTTAAAGGCGCTGCAGTCTGGAACCGCAAGAACGCTACGGTCGCAGGTTCGAATCCTGCCTCGGGCATGGATGTTTGTGATGTCCTTAGGTTAGTTAGGTTTAACTAGTTCTAAGTTCTAGGGGACTAATGACCTCAGCAGTTGAGTCCCATAGTGCTCAGAGCTATTGCTTTAACTGACCATGCAGCACGTGCTCTGGGTACCGCTATTGATCGTGCAGTGTCACAAGACTTTATATCCGTTAACGAACAGTATGGAAAGTTTTGCGGCCTCACACTGGTATCCGTACAAGGCGCAGACTTTGGAGCAACTGAAACCTCATGTTCAGCAGCAACGTTCCGAATTTGTTCTTCAGTTTCTGGCATGGACCGAAGTAGATGACCTGTGGCGGGCTATATTCTGTGGAGAGACGGTGCACATTTTACACATCAGGATGAAGTTAATACACAGTACTGCCAAAATTTTGTGTACTGTTAAACATGTTGCGCACGAAGAGCCACTGCAATCACCGTTTGTGTCTGTGTGATGTGGATTCACAGGCACCTTTGTTGTCGGCCCACTTTTCTTTGAAGGAAATACATCCAGACCGAGCGAGGTGGTGCAGTGGCTAGCACGCTTGACTCGCATTCGGGAGGACGACGATTCAATCCCGCGTCCGGCCATCCTGATATAGGTTTTCCGTGATTTCCCTAAATCGCTCCAGGCAAATGCCGGGATGGTTTCTTTGAAAGGGCACGGCAGACTCCCTTCCCTAACCCGATGAGACGGATTACCTCGCTGTTTGGTCTACTCCCTCAAACAACCGAACTGAACGGAACCGAATACATCCAGGCGATCAGTCAGTTGTACCGAGATGTCTGCACGTTATCGAGACCTCGTACAACATGTGTTTCCTGCTTTGGAAGACCGCACCTACGTGAAAACCACTCTTTTCATACAAGATGAAGCAACACCTCACGTCGCTCCCCCAGTGAAAGAACTACTTAATGGAACCTTCCGCGAACGTATTATCTCTAGATGTTTTCCGTATTGGGGACAAATGAGAGAACGCGCTTACTAGGGACACGTTCAATCTCTGCCTAATCTGAAGGTCAGCATACAGGAACACATTGCTCAAATTACACTGGAATTGTTGCGAGCAACTAGTAACCACCTCTGTTTTCAAGCTGCAGCATGTCGTCGATGTCTCTGACGCTGACATTGAACACGTTGTGTAAGTGGCTGTTAATAATAACATTGTCATATGCAAATTTCATGTAAACATGTTGATCACTAAAAATTTGATCAGTGGCGCCTTTCGAGTAATCATCATCAGAAAACTATGGAAAAATTTACACAAAATGCAAATTGGAAAAGCTTGTACACAGGGTGGTCGGAAATTCCCGTTACAAACTTCTAGGACATGCAGAGAGTAGTGAGTACCGAACATTTTGAATAGGAACCCATGTCCGGAATTGTATCGTTTCCGTTCTACGACTGTTTCAGTTCACATGTGTACCTCGTCAACGTCTGCTTAGGGCAAGAGAAACGTCTCAGAGTTCCCTGTCTGGGTATGCAACAGGGTAGACACGATGACGTGAACTACGTCAAACGATCCCCAGATGTCACTTATTGTCCGCTTTGCTTTGAGACCGAGTCAATACCTGTGCATAACCGATAGAGGAAAAACATGGTGCAGTACACGTTTGCGGAATACACAGGCATGCTGCTCGTGTACGGCGAAGCTGGAGGTAACGGAAGAGCTGCTAGTCGGCTGTATCACGAACGTTTTCCACACCGTCACACTCCATAAAACAAACTGTTTGCCCAAGTTACACAACGGCTACGAGAAACGGGTACCTTCACCGTGAGGAGGCAGGGCTGTGGTGCTCTACGGCGAAGCCGCACTCCCGAATTTGAAGAAGGTGTGCTGCGTCGCATTGAAGATAGCCCGTCAACGAGTTCGCGGAGAACTGCGTGTGAAATGGCTGTTAGTCACAGTACCGTCTTGGACGTCCTACATGAGCAACAATTACATCCGTACCATACAAAGGGTACACGCTATGGGTGCAGCAGACTTTCCACAACGCGTCGCCTTCTGCACATGGTTCCTGCACCGTTGCATCAACGCGCACCTGGTGCCAAGTCTAGTTCTCTTCAAAGATGAATTTAGGTTAACAAGGGATTGTGTTCTGAATGCTCGAAATAACCATGTCTGGGCGGACGAAAACCCTCATGCCACGCATGTTCAGGGATTTCAAGACAGGTTTGGAATTAACGTGTGGGCAGGTATTCTGGACGGTCATGCGATTGGATCATACCTCCTTCCATTCAAGCTCACGGGTCCCGTATACTTAGTCTTCCTACGACACGTAATGGTCCCGTTCTTGGAAGGTGTGCCAATGAATGTCCGTCAGGAAATTTGGTTTCAGCATGATGGAGCAAAACCTAACTTTTCACTGGCTGTCCGGAAACATCTCAACAGACGGTATGGTGAAAGATGGACAGGCTGTGGTGGTCCAACCGGGTGGCCGCAACGATCATCGGATTCAACCCCTATGGGCTACTTCTTGTGGGGTCCTATGAAGAGTCGAATTTATGAGACATCTGTAGAGACAGAGCAAGATCTGCTGGCACGAGTTCTGGCCGCTGCACAAGACAATGAAGAGACACCAGGTGGGATGGAGAGAGTGTTCCAGAACATGATTCGGAGGTACAATGTGTGTAACAACGTTGGTGGTCGCCATATCGGGCCACTGTTGTAATGCATCGGTACGTTGCGGCTGGTGCCGTAGATGCTGGGTTCTCGTTGTTGTAGGCTAATGAAAATCATAAGGTGTAAGTTGTAATGCAAATGCGTAAGTAATAACGGAACAAGTCAGTATTATTCCAAACAGATTGCAACAATTGTACTGGGTCACGCCTAAGTACATTCCTCACGTGGGTGTGGATGAGATAATCATCTGCATTGAAACTGTCGTAGAACGGAAACGATAAATTTCCGCACATGGGTTCCTATTCAAAATGTTATCTACTCACTACCCTCTACATGTCCTAGATGTTTGTAACGGGAATTTCAGACCACCCTGTATAAATATTACAAGGCCAATGTAACATCTTGAATGAAAGTACATTTTCAGAATAAGTTCTTACTATATCTTTGGGAAAGTTAATACAAGTGAGCAGGTACTAGAAATACAGAGAACCTCACGTGCAATTTCTGTTAGTCGTATATGCAAAAGACGTTATTTTGAGACACCACATGCAGGACTGAAGGCAGAAGACTCGAGGACCCCACTATTTCAACTTGGGGCCAGATGACGTTGGATTCAAAAGTCGAAACAAACCGGGACATGTCTTTTGTAATATTGAAAACATCGTAAATACTCGTTACCGTACTACATCTGTTTTCTTTTTTACAATAAGCGTCCAATCGTCAATGAAAAATCAATCACAGAATACCTTATGAGTCAAAACCTGTCATGAGACATAGACAAAGATGGTACAGCACACTCGGCACAATGTCCAAATATTCCATTGAGAGAGAGAGATAGAGAGAGAGAGAGAGAGAGAGAGAGAGAGAGAGAGAGAGAGAGAGACTGAGACTGAGTGCAATGTAAAGCCCATCATTATTACAGTTTTTAATCACTATTTTCCAAACAAAGGAAGCAAACTTCAACCTAATGAGACCACTGATGGGTCATGTCAAAAACAAAACCTTATCACAAAGCAGTAAATAGTAACACTACCACGAGCGGTTCTTCAAGAAACGAGTGCTCTGCTTTCTACTGCTATTGAAGCAGCGACTGCACTGACGAGGAAAAAAGTAATTTTTCATCTGCAGTGTGCGGCTCTTAAATCTGGATAAATGAAACTTTTTTAAAAAAGCAAGTACATTAAAACAAAAAACAAATGAAAATGAAAGTCTTTGTACATATAAGTACTGGTATCTTTCAAGAGCATCATTACTCCATGTAACCTCCTTCAGCCACAATGCCTTCCTTCAATCTTCTCCTCAAGCGATCGCACGCACTCTTTAATACAGGGCTGTCTATATTCGCGAATGCTGCTTCGATAACGGTTCTTAGACATGCGAAATTAGGGTGCCTCGTCTTATTGGCAATTCCTTCGACTACGCTTCAAACATAGTAGTCGAGGGGATTCAAATCCAGGCTATTCGAGGGCCAGAAGTCGTTTGACCAGAACATGTCAACGTTACGTATTGTTCGCACGCTGACATTCAATACTGATTCCAATTTCCTCAACGTTTGTCCCGGGTCCACCAAAATCAGCGCCGGCCGGTGTGGCCAAGCGGTTAAAGGCGCTACAGTCTGGAACCGCGTGGCCGCTACGGTCGCAGGTTCGAATCCTGCCTCGGCCATGGATGTGTGTGATGTCCTTAGGTTAGTTAGGTTTAAGTAGTTCTAAGTTCTAGGGGACTGATGACCTTAGAAGTTAAGTCCCATAGTGCTCAGAGCCATTTGAACCATTTGAACCAAAATCAGCACGTTAACCATTTCCATGACCGCCGCAGTTCGCGACACACGTTTCCCCGATTGAGGTTCCCTCGCCGGGTTAGCGGAACCTTCCCTAGACTTCTCCGAAGCATTATACATAGGCACAATATCGTTAACAGCTGATCTCGTGCCCCCGAAGAATCGAACTATTTCAGTGTGCTATTCTGTTGTACTCCGCACTTGTCCGTAACATCTCGACCAGTTTGAGGTTCTCACTGTTTGCTAGATGCCTATGGATTCCAAGAACACCAATCGCGACCTCTGGCAGAACTACGATATGGCGGGAGATTCAAATTGAAATTTGTCCGGAGTTAAGGGCCGTACCCTTATGATTCTTAATCTTACCTACGTTTTCTTTACAGACGACGAAATGAATCTTTTAAATAAAGGTCTCAAACATAGTACGCCGGCTCGTATGAATGGACAACTGATTAAAAAAAAAAGAACAGTCATGGAAGTAAAGTCACTACATGAGTATGCTAGGTTGCCAAGATCGAAGCAAAAAGAAAGAGCCGTAGAAACCAGTAAGGTTCTTAGGTCCCAAACTAAATGGCCTAGATACAGGAATGGCAGTAGGACAGTAGTAAGGCACTGGAAATTATAACATCAAATTACAAAATGAGAAAGCATTAATCACGAAAATGGATAAAGGTAACGCACAGATCGTTGTTTCAGATGACGATTACATTTCTAAAATTTATTGTTGTTTCGATGAAGCAGGGATTCAAGACATTAAAAGTGACCCAACGAAAAAATTTAAATAGATTTTTTTTAAAAATGTCAATCACTGTGCAATCTTATTTCCAGCGACCCCTGATAAGAAACGTGTCATAATTATGAAACACATAACACAAGGGTTGGAAGTTTAATAGTGGAAACTATTTACTTACAGCTCGTACAAAATAGATACTTGTTTCAAAGTTTTACTGACCTTCAGAGCAGTCACCAGCATTGTGTATAGCCCGTTGCCAGCGATGTGGAAGTCGTAGGATACTCTTAGTAGTGCCAGTTGTGTTGACAGTTCGAAGGGCGCGGTCTATTGCTCGACGAATTTGTAGCATTTCTGAAGGGAATGTCGTGAAGTGTTTCGTTCGGTTTAGATATCGAGTTGAAGTCATGGGGGCTTAAGTCAGGGGAGTGCAGTAGGTGGTATAGCACTTAGCGGGCCCCATCAGTCAAACAAATCAGTAACAGCTTACACTGTACTTGCTTGAGCATTGTCCTGCAAAATGATGGTCAGGTCCTGCAGAAAGTGTCATAACTTCTGTCTCTAAGCTGGTCGTAGGTTTTGTTCCAAAAGTTCAACTCGATTCCTAAACGGAAGGAAACACTTCACGGCATTCGCTTCAGAGCTGCTACAAATTCGTCGGGCAGTAGACCGCGACGCTTGAACTGTCAACACAACTGGTACTGCTAAGAGTATCCTTCGACTTCCACATCGCTGGCAACGGGTTGTACACAATGCTGCTGACTACTCTGAAGGTCAGTAAAACTTTGAAACACGTGTCTATTTTGTTCGAGCTGTAAATAAATAGGTGTCACTATTATAGTTCCAACCGTCGTACCTTGATTAAGAGTTCATAGAAAGCTACGAGTTACCGGTACGTCCTATTGAGAACAATTGTCCGAGTCCGAACTATAAAATTAATCGGTTCTTTAGCAGTAAACGCAAAGTGTATTACTCGTTCACAACAGTCTGTAACTTAAAAAACTGATATAACTTGGTGGAGAAATTGAAAGCGATCGACCTATCACTTGCTGCACGACTGGCGTCGTTGGATGTTGTAAATCTTTAGACCAATGTTTCAATAGACGAAACACTTGATATGATTCACAACAATTTATTGCACTATAAAGAACTTAGTGTAGGAGAAGCAACGGAAGTTGTTGAGTTATTGCATACATCACTTTCTTTTCACTGATTTATTTTCAATTGCAAATCTTACACCCAAGAAAAGGCAATGGCATTGGGTAATTCCCTTGTGGATGCGTTGGCAGAAATTTTTATCAATAATTTGGAATTTGGATTTTTAGCTTCTGGCTCAGCCCAGGTACCAAAAATTTTTGAATATTTTCGTAATGTGGACGGCGTTTTGATAATTTTTGACGTGACTGAGGCTACATTAGCAAGTCTGAGTGCTTCCTTTAAAGCGTTACGTCCAATCATTAGTTTCACAATAGAATAGGAAGTTAACTGTGCAATAAATTACCTAGATTTCACAATTGCGCGGCCCGAGGCGTACCTAGTAATCTACATCCTTAGGAAACCAAAGTGTACCGATGTAATTATAAATAATGATTCATACCATCCAGGGACTTATAAATGGGCTAATTTTCGGTCAATGATTCACAGACTTTTGAAAATAGAAATGAGTAATGAAGATAGGGAAAGGGAACTTAACAGAATTGTTGAAGTAGGAATTGCTAATGGATATTCAGGGCGCAGTGTCCGTAAGATGTTCACATGTATAAAAAGTAAGAAGCAAGGTAAAGGTAAAGAGGTCAACAGTAAATAAGTCATTCTCACGTACAGTAGATCGCACTGTAAAAAAATAGCTAATATTTAAAAAGTGAATATCAAGCTGGCTTTTAAAACGCAAGTAAATACATACGACAAATTGAGACACGATGTCACATATAAAGCGAGGAAGTTGACTAAAAAATCGTGGGGTTATAAGATACAGTGTGGACAATGCGATAATTATTAGATTGGCAAAACGGTGAGGGATTTATATGTATATACAATACAGGGAGCATGGCTATGCTAGCAACGCCAGTGCGCTAGGGCAGCACGTGCAGAAAGGGGAACACAAATTACTTCCGATCGATGAGGGTCTTAAGGTATTACAATTACCTCCAGGTAGTCGATTTTTGGGTATTATGGAGGAATTTGAGAGCTACACTCACAAGAGTCGTGAACCCCATCGTATGTTGAATAAAGACGTATTTCACTGAAGTTGTTTTTTTGAATTATTTTGAGTGTACACTCAAAGTATTTAAATAGTTCATGGTCTTCAGCTGTGTTTAACCCTTTTGTTTCAAATATAATTGTCACTAATTAGCCTGTTTCGTTTTCCAACCACCCCCCACCACCCCCTCCTTAATTCACGACTTACTCAATGAGATTTGTTTCACCTGTGGTCTATGGTTTTTAATGTGTTCTAAACCTGCTTGTGTAAAGTGCTGGCCCCTTATTATATGGATGTTTCAGTGATTTTATGTTCAGCTATGGTCTACAATTGTTTATATACTTTAAATTTGGGCATGTAACTTACAACACTCCCTTCTCTCCACGCCCCCCCCCCCCCCCCCCAACCAGACTTGTAACAAAATGATCATGACGTTACAGCGTAGTAATCCATTTTAAATTTTATTCCTAACCAAAATACATGTAAATTTCTTTTCTATTATAGCAGGTGGCCCACGCACCCTGTGCTCTGTAGACGTTAGTTAATGGCCGATACTACAGACGCCGAAATGTTGTCTAAGCACAACAGTGAATGGGACTCCACACCAACGGAGAGGAGACACTGCTAAACGGAAGACCAGAGCTTGAAAACAAACACTTTATAGGTATAACTGGTCCTATAACTCGCCCCTAGAAAACTTACTTGCTGTGGGAAGGGTGCTGTGTTCAATTCCTGGGATCCCGGCGGAGGTTCGAGTCCTCCCTCGGGCATGGGTGTGTGTGTTTGTCCTTAGGATAATTTAGGTTAAGTAGTGTGTAAGATCTCACACACATTTTTTTTCAATTCTTGGGCTCGAGAATGGTGTCTGTGTAGAAGAATGATTTTCCCTGACCAAACCACTACGCACAAAGGCCAAAGCATATTAATTATCTATTTCAAGGCATGTCAACATCTGACAGCTAATTTATTAACAACACATAATACACCAATTTATGATTAACGACCGGCAGTTTTACATAAATGCTATCATATCTCTGATTGCAATAAAGAACAATGAATATAATGAATATCATCAATGTATTCCTTTAAACCAGGGCTTCACAACATACGTGCTCGCGGAGCAAGCTGTGAGCAGCAAGGCGCGAGCACGGAGCAACGCGAGCACGCTACCCCCACTACCGGACCAGAGCGGAGAGTGGGGAAAGTCACGTGGGGCACACAACAGCTGCCGCCAGTCAATGTAAATCCGCGGCCACCTGCAGGGATATCACTCACGAATTATTACTGCAACAAATGAAACAAATAAAGGAGAATGTACACATGCCACATAATTTTATTAGCTTAGTGTATGCCTCTACATTCGCATTAATTTGTGAACTGTTACACAATAAAAGGTGTCACTGAAGTGTGAGATTCTCGGTTACCTTGTACTTTTTGCCCTTTACAATTGCGTCTATGTTCGGAGTAATTGTTCTTGTGCATTTTAGGTGCAGCGTGCAGTTTAAATTTAGATCAGACAATGCGTTTCTCAGGTGCGTCTTCTTACATTTCATTGCAGAGAACAGTTGTTCACAAACATATGTGGAACCGAACATTGATATTATTGTAGCCGCCAGTTTGTGCAAACGAGGAAATCTATCCTGAGGGAAGTGTCTGTAGAATTACAAAATGTTTTTCTTGTTCTGAAATTTGTCTCTGTATTCTTTGTCACACTGCAGGTCAATAATTTCTTGCTGCAGCTCAGGACGAATCTCTTCAATATTCGGTGAATATAGAGAGGAGAACAGATCAAAATCACTGTCTAGTGGTGTCAGATCTTGAAAGCGCTGATCAACTAAACTACGTGAATAACGTCCACAGTCTTTGTGAACATCTTGCATGGATGATAATTTAGGAAAATGAGCTAGGTTTCCTGTTTCCAGCTGACTCACCCAAAGTGTCAATTTCATTTTAAAAGCTCGTATTCGATCTATGAAATGAGTAATCAGCAAATCTTTACCTTGTAGTGAAATGTTCAAAGCATTCAGATGGCTAGTTAAATGTGCTAAGAACGCGAGATGACATTCAAACGTGTGCACGCATTTCCCCTCCCTCCCTACTCCGCGACCTTGCAGCTGCTCGCGAGCACGAGCCTGAGCAGACGCGAGTACTCGCACTCAAAACCGGCCAGTTGTTAAGCCCTGCTTTAAACCTATGTTATAGACTGACAGATCTTTGTAACTGCATTATTCATAATACAAATGCATATTAAAACGCAAGTCCGCCTAGTATGAACATTTATTAGCATTTGTGCAAAGCAACATTGACAGCAAAGCAACATTGGTGGCCTCTGTTACCCAACCCATAAAGATTTTCTTCCATCAAAACTTGACTGTTTCTGGCGCGGAACATGCCATCAGTGGTAAAGGTGCATCCGTCAGAATACAGGCTACATAGTAGGAAGTAAGGATGCAACATAATTTGTTCGTGCAGCCATCGGCAAAAGTGGAGGAAAGCCGTCGTCAGTCATCGCTTGAACCATCTGAAGTTTTTAGGGGTGGATGTCCTCACTGTGCCGAACGTAATACACTGTCGTGTCGTTCACACCTACGGCATGTTCTAAAACTCGAGTACCCGTAGAAGGCTGCTCTGCAAAATGCTGACGTAGAGCTTCTTCAGCTTCTAGTGTACGGCTTGTCCGCGGGCATCTATTGTGGTGACATTTAGGACGTGAGCTGCCCTCTTCACGTAAACGCCTCTCCAGTCTTGCAAACGTGGTATGGGAATACCCCTGTTGGGGTAACGTTCTTCAAAGAGCCGGCAAGCCTCTCTTGTATTTCTTGGAGCTTCCCCGTAAACGAGATGCATGTCTGTGTACTCTGCAGGTGTGTAAACGACCGCCATAGTTCATACCCGTTTTACGAGATACACAAATGCCCTAAAAGTACGTACAGTATGAGCTACTGGACACAAGACAGTAATATCCTATACCGGTGTCTACGTAAGACTTCAGAGTGCTATTAAAAAAAAAATGGCTCTGAGCACTATGCGACTTAACTCCTGTGGTTCAAAATGGTTCAAATGGCTCTGAGCACTATGGGACTCAACTGCTGAGGTCATTAGTCCCCTAGAACTTAGAACTAGTTAAACCTAACTAACCTAATGACATCACAAACATCCATGCCCGAGGCAGGATTCGAAACTGCGACCGTAGCGGTCTCGCGGTTCCAGACTGTAGCGCCTTTAACCGCACGGCCACTTCGGCCGGCTAACTTCTGTGGTCATCAGTCGCCTAGAACTTAGCACTAATTAAACCTAACTAACCTAAGGACATCACACACATCCATACCCGAGGCAGGATTCGAACCTGCGACCGTAGCGGTCGCTCGGCTCCAGACTGTAGCGCCTAGAACCGCACGGTCACGCCGGCCGGCTTTAGTGTGCTATGTGTGTCGTGTAACAGATGAAGCAGAACCACTGGTAAACACTCCAGTCTTACAGTACACACAGTACGTCCTTTTCTGCTTGTCTGCTTTGGTTTTTATACATACAGCACCGTTTCCGAGGCCCTGGCGCGTCAACAGTCTCAGCGCGACTGCAATTCGCGTCTCCTTTACTCGTAGCCTAACTAGTGAGGTCGAAAATTCCTACGCATTCCTCCACGTTTCAGAGGTACTAGTATGCAAACGAAACCTTTTCGAACATACGTTTATTTGCAAAATACGCTCACGTGTTACCCATCTCCCAACCATGACGCCTTGTAACATACGTTTTGATACACCGTCTATATAGAAGGAAAGGATGCAAGAGATAGCGAAGCATGAATTTATGAGCCCGTAACAAATAATACACTCCTGGAAATGGAAAAAAGAACACATTGACACCGGTGTGTCAGACCCACCATACTTGCTCCGGACACTGCGAGAGGGCTGTACAAGCAATGATCACACGCACGGCACAGCGGACACACCAGGAACCGCGGTGTTGGCCGTCGAATGGCGCTAGCTGCGCAGCATTTGTGCACCGCCGCCGTCAGTGTCAGCCAGTTTGCCGTGGCATACGGAGCTCCATCGCAGTCTTTAACACTGGTAGCATGCCGCGACAGCGTGGACGTGAACCGTATGTGCAGTTGACGGACTTTGAGCGAGGGCGTATAGTGGGCATGCGGGAGGCCGGGTGGACGTACCGCCGAATTGCTCAACACGTGGGGCGTGAGGTCTCCACAGTACATGGATGTTGTCGCCAGTGGTCGGCGGAAGGTGCACGTGCCCGTCGACCTGGGACCGGACCGCAGCGACGCACGGATGCACGCCAAGACCGTAGGATCCTACGCAGTGCCGTAGGGGACCGCACCGCCACTTCCCACCAAATTAGGGACACTGTTGCTCCTGGGGTATCGGCGAGGACCATTCGCAACCGTCTCCATGAAGCTTGGCTACGGTCCCGCACACCGTTAGGCCGTCTTCCGCTCACGCCCCAACATCGTACAGCCCGCCTCCAGTGGTGTCGCGACAGGCGTGAATGGAGGGACGAATGGAGACGTGTCGTCTTCAGCGATGAGAGTCGCTTCTGCCTTGGTGCCAATGATGGTCGTATGCGTGTTTGGCGCCGTGCAGGTGAGCGCCACAATCAGGACTGCATACGACCGAGGCGCACAGGGCCAACACCCGGCATCATGGTGTGGGGAGCGATCTCCTACACTGGCCGTACACCACTGGTGATCGTCGAGGGGACACTGAATAGTGCACGGTACATCCAAACCGTCATCGAACCCATCGTTCTACCATTCCTAGACCGGCAAGGGAACTTGCTGTTCCAACAGGACAATGCACGTCCGCATGTATCCCGTGCCACCCAACGTGCTCTAGAAGGTGTAAGTCAACTACCCTGGCCAGCAAGATCTCCGGATCTGTCCCCCATTGAGCATGTTTGGGACTGGATGAAGCGTCGTCTCACGCGGTCTGCACGTCCAGCACGAACGCTGGTCCAACTGAGGCGCCAGGTGGAAATGGCATGGCAAGCCATTCCACAGGACTACATCCAGCATCTCTACGATCGTCTCCATGGGAGAATAGCAGCCTGCATTGCTGCGAAAGGTGGATATACACTGTACTAGCGCCGACATTGTGCATGCTCTGTTGGCTGTGTCTATGTGCCTGTGGTTCTGTCAGTGTGATCATGTGATGTATCTGACCCCAGGAATGTGTCAATAAAGTTTCCCCTTCCTGGGACAATGAATTCACGGTGTTCTTATTTCAATTTCCAGGAGTGTATTTCTGCAGTCCAATCGAAGCGAAGTACCCGATCCAGGACTGGGACATCATTCGTTATAATATACATAATATAGTATTAACAACGCGTGTGTAGGCCATAGGGTTCGAAGTGGTTAAGAGAACTATTACCAAGACGGAACTTCTGCACAAAATTACACTACAGCCACGCCCTTACTGCGATTATTGTCGCATGATCGCCGCTTCGCACACTCCTTCATATGTAACGAGAAAGCACGACCCTGGAACTACACTTTCAAGAAACCCGCAGTGTTAAACATTCCACCGAAATCAGTGACAAGTTTCAGAACGGTTCCTGCATCTGTCCTACCGCATAAATGAATAGTTACACGTGGGTGGTAGAGCTTTTTACTTACTGTTTAACTATCCTGCCTTGCAAGATTCGACATTTTAGCTCGAGGAGGAACACCTACAAATCAAGTAATGATTAAATCTCTGCTACGAGAAGCACAACATTTTTTTCAAATTTTATGTTATCCACGAAATAATTTTATATACGTGCGCTGCTTAGGTTTCTTGCCAACGATTTCGGAAACTACTGCGCATTTCAGGGAAAAAAGTACCATATAATTTCAGTTCATTGCGTTGGAGCAACTCTACTTTGTTCAACATTTACTGTAAAAAGACAGTCAAATGTAATTTGCAGCTAGAGGGATTTGAGCTTCATCAGCGTCATATCAAAAAAATGGCTCTGAGCACTATGCGACTCAACTTCTGAGGTCATCAGTCGCCTAGAACTTAGAACTAATTAAACCTAACTAACCTAAGGACATCACACACATCCATGCCCGAGGCAGGATTCGAACCTGCGACCGTAGTGGTCACGCGGTTCCAGACTGAAGCGCCTTTAACCGCACGGCCACACCGGCCGACGGCGTCATATCAGTTTCAGTTACATAAGGAACCAAATTTTCAGTTTATTCTTTTGAAGGGGACTAATTTCGGTCCCACACTGCCGTTTAACGTGTGAAAGAACATATTTTATAGTTACATTAACATTACCGAATAAATGTTCCTGAAGATACCTTTACGGAGAGAGAAACCATGCACTGGAAAGGGAGGTAGGGATGCCCTAAGAAAAATAACTGAAGCGTCATTATCTTTGCTGGCTACAAACGCGAAGGTCCCACTTTTGATTCCTGCTGACTGATTTTTATTTTTTTTATTTTTTTATACAGTGGAATGATCGGGGCCGCAATTAAATCGGACTTCTGAGCGCAAATAAAGCGCTTGTTGAGTAAATAAGGAACAATACAGATAAATAAACGTCAAACGAAGAGAACTGCACTTGGCTGGAAGTATCAGCACCTTTATTTTTAGTCCAACTTATACTTTGCAGTAGCCACTACGAAGTTCCTTCCTGTGAACAGCAGAAACGTGGATAACAACTTGCATACAAAACAGTTCCGTGAAGCAGTCAGTGTAAAAGTTCTCTACGATACTACGCTTCGAATACCAGCAAACATTTACCCAGGAATCTGCCTCAATTAACATGGCCCAGATCTTAAATTTCATCTTCGCATTTCGTCCGCTAACTGACAGCGAGACACCATTCGACCAACACTAAGTTGGGTAGCCCAGATTTCTTCTCTCTCACAAAACACCAACAGCTATCCTACTTCTCACCATTGTTCAGATAACTTCACTTGTGTGTATGTGGCAGTTTTTCCCAACACTAAGGTAATAATGAGACATCAATTTGTTTTCCGTTGGTTTATGTTTTCCAGAGGAATTATCATTTCTTGAAATCAGTAAAGGGATAAATGATAGGACAAATGATGAAGGGGAATATTGTTACTAATTTTCTCTTTGCTTGTAACACAGTAGCTATCTGCAAAACAAATGAAAATTTCCAAGCGACACTATGTGCATGTGATAGCGTGTAAGCTGCAGAATGTGTGGAGCACGTGCTGAAATCAGACGTGAACACGTGGACAACAAATAAATAAATATGCAATACTCATATAGGCTGATGGAAGCTCCACTAAACACAATTTGTCAAAGTGAACAATTTTTCCCCATGTGTATCATCATCTTATTTAGACGATAAGTACAAGCCGTAGTTACATTCTCTAATTCTGCGTCTTACAGAGAGTGTTGCACTTACAAGTGCGACTTTGAATTAAACCATTATTTTAAGAAATTTCTAGGAGCTCATAGAGCAATGCACTAACATCTCGGAAAAATCTCTCAACACCAGCAGTACAGTTCGACGTTAACGACACGTCCGGCAAAACAGTTTCGCAGCAGCTACGCATAAAAATTTTTCTTTTTTCAACGATAATGCCTTTATGGTTCTTTTACAGCTTCACATGATTTAGTAGCTTTGACACATGGCGAACTGGACTGCCGATACCAGTCATAATGAAACTCGTAATTTACAAACTCCGTTCTCAAGTCTCTTTGTGAAATTGTGGATTTAATTTCCTTTGTAAGCACCTAGAACTAGATAGGGCAGTATACTTCGAAACTAAATGAAACACTGTTCTCGACCCGACTTCCGTATCGACCTGATATATTTAGGAACGTTCCTGGCACAGCTGAATTTTACAACGCTGTCCGTGAAATATGACGCCCATAATCTGTTACGATCCCGTATAATGTGCACGAAATATTCCGCATCACGTAGATACCATCGCCGTTCACGGCGTTCGCCGTCGCGATTGTCTTCACGCGGTCTTCGCTTTTCCTTCTGAATTTAATTGGGGGCTTTAGTTTCTGCTGTACACGTGCAACACAGTCACTGCATTCAAGAGCATTTCTAATTCATCATACTACATTATGTTACTGAACATTTCACAAAATAATTTATTAACAGTTCGGAAATATGCGTATTTCACTTTATTTACTCGTTCGGCATCACAGAGGCATAATTTACAATATTCTTATCACTATATACTAAAAAAGAAAACAATATAATTCTACACTATATTAGATATCTTTTTGAGCCACTCTATGGCTGAGTCACTGAGTCTATGTATGTCCATGAGTTCACCACCATAGCCATACACTTTGCACACGAGTAGATGGTCCATTGTCTGTATTTCTCCGCACTCACATACAGCGCTGTCTGCCAGGCCCCACTTGTTCATCAGGTGTTTACATCTCCCAACACTCGTTCTGACCCGGTTTAGAGCTGTCCACACTCTTCTTGGTAGGTTGAAGCCATCAGTCTTCTTGTTCGGATCGTGTACTAAATTTTTGTTCTTAAATTCACTTGCCGACCATACTTCGTTCCAGGCCGTTCTCGGCTCAAAGGCTTGTAGTTCTTCACCGATTTTCCAAAATGGTGATCTGGATTTAAGCCTGTTTGTCGGTGTCAGATCTTGGTGGATAGGGAGGTCCGGGTTGTCTATAATTTTCCTGTAGGTTTTTAGGGCTAGCTGTGATCGCCTGATTTCTGGAGGCTCTATGTTCGCTAGTACAGGAAGCCATGCACAGGGGGTGGCCCTGAGTGTTCCCGAGATTATTCGCATTGTCTCCCTCAGCTGGACATCCACTTTAGATACGTGTGCACTTCTCCTCCAGACTGGTGAACAGTATTCAGCTACACTGTAGACAAAGCGTATTTCACTATTAAGAATGTAATCGGCAGAGCTATTTTGTTTCTGGATGACATATTGCAGGTGACCGTTGCTTTAGTTTAAAAAAGGTTACTAAGTTGGTGAAATACTTAAATAAGTTGTTATTTAGTACTCCTATCGTCCTCGAACAAAAAAAAAAAAATGGCTCTGAGCACTATGCGACTTAACTTCTGAGGTCATCAGTCGCCTAGAACTTAGAACTAATTAAACCTAACTAACCTAAGGACATCACACACATCCATGCCCGAGGCAGGATTCGAACCTGCGACCGCAGCGGTCACTCGGCTCCAGACTGTAGCGCCTAGAACCGCACGGCCACTCCGGGCGGCGCCGTCCTCGAACACTCTGTTCATTTTGCGAATGTTATTATATTTATTATAACATTTCTGTTACTACTTTTTGCGTCGACATTCCCTATAGAAAAACTTAACTTCAAATGAAAGGGAGAAGAAGAAAAAATTTACTTTCAGTCGAGAATGTTGGAATTACCAGAGACAGTCTCATAGCCGACGCCACGTCATGGACAGTGGCGCCCTCTGCACTGCCTTTGTAATCAGCGCTTTCTCGAGTTCTCTTAGCAGTTCGCCACTGTACCTCGGAGGATGTCTCCCGCAGTCGGACACGAAACGTCAGGTGAGAGTTTTATACATCGACCACGGCCTATCAGCCCGAAAGTTTTAAGTGAAGGCACACTGAAAAATGGTCGTATGTAAATATAACGTCGTACCCTTACACACGACTGGTGGGTATGTAAATAATTAGAACTGCAATGTTTTGTGACTGGTCCCCCCCCTCCCCTCCCCCCCCCCCATCTGCCTTTGGCTCGGGAGTGTCATCTTTATGCTGCCGCTTTCGTGCAGTGTTCTCCAGTGAGTGTTCTACAGTGCGTGTTTTACAGTGAGTGTTCCGTGTTGTGTTTTTTTGGGACTTGTTGCGAATGGCCATCATACTGTCGCTGGGTGTGCCTTTTATCTCTTGCGAACAGAAACCAGACTGTCGCCGTGTTTTTTAATTGTGTGTCTACTATGTTACTTGTCTGATTCCTGTGTATTTTATCTACACTGCCAACCCCTTTTGCTTTCTGCCGGCCGAAGTGGCCGTGCGGTTCTAGGCGCTGCAGCCTAGAACCGCAAGGCCGCTACGGTCGCAGGTTCGAATCCTGCCTCGGGCATGGTTGTTTGTGATGTCCTTAGGTTAGTTAGGTTTAACTAGTTCTAAGTTCTAGGGGACTGATGACCTCAGATGGTAAGTCCCATAGTGCTCAGAGACATTTGAACCATTTGAAGCCTTTTGCTTTCTGTTTCAACTTTCCGCATTTTTACGCCATTTTACACTTTAAATCACCATTTTATCGCCTGTCTTACCCTGTTTCTTTCTTCTTCCTTTATTTAAAAAAAGTCTGTAGGCTGTAGAGCAGCGTAGTAAGCTGCTGCCAGCCCGCCCCCTTCGGGGGGAATTGAAAATCAATAAAGAAAAAAAAATTGTGACCGGTTTCCCCCTCATGGTTTCCCCCTACCATCTCTCTCCCGGTGGTAGGTCCTCTCCCTTCGGTGCTTCAAATGGCTCTGAGCACTATGGGACTCAACTGCTGAGGTCGTAAGTCCCCTAGAACTTAGAACTACTTAAACCTAACTAACCTAAGGACAACACACACATCCATGCCCGAGGCAGGATTCGAATCTGCGACCGTAGCGGTCGCGCGGTTCCAGACTGTAGCGCCACAACCGCTCGGCCACCAGCGGCCGACCCCTTCGGTGCAGTGATTTTCATCGTTTTTGTGGTGGTGTCAGTGTTTCTCCAGTGCCGTGTGCTGTGCTACGTTACATCGCCACCAACAGTGTCACCAGTGTCACTCATTTGTGTTCCTGCTGTGGTGCTTCTTTGTTCTCGCTTCGGTCTACAGTGCTCATCCTCCACATGCGTGTGTGGCTCTCATCTATGTTTTTTTCATCTATCTTTTATACACGTCTGTTTTTGTTATCGTTTATTCACCCATTTTTACCATTCTCGTTTATGTATTCCTTTCTAATGTGCTTACGTTTCTTGTAACTCTCTTGGGTGAAGAGCAGCGTATTGTGCCACTGCCAGTCTGTGACTGGTAGAATGGTCACCAGAGTACATTATTGTTACCCCTGTTTAGTGTTGTTGCCAGGGCTGGTGGGAAATATAAGGGGTGTGATCAGCTTCAGATATATAAAGTGATCACTGTGCAGCACGGGAAAATACCGCAGCCGGCCGCTGGTGGCCGAGCGGTTCTGGCGCTACAGTCTGGAACCGCAAGACCGCTACGGTCGCAGGTTCGAATCCTGCCTCGGGCATGGATGTGTGTGTTGTCCTTAGGTTAGTTAGGTTTAAGTAGTTCTAAGTTCTAGGGGACTTATTGTGCTGTCACCGCCAGACACCACTCTTGCTAGGTGGTAGCTTAAATCGGCCGCGGTCCATTAGTACATGTCGGACCCGCGTGTCGCCACTGTGTGATCGCAGACCGAGCGCCACCACACGGCAGGTCTCGAGAGACGTACGAGAACTCGCCCCAGTTGTACGACGACGTTGCTAGCGACTATACGGACGAAGCCTTTGCTCTCATTTGCCGAGAGACAGTTAGAATAGCCTTCAGCTAAGTTCATGTCTACGACCTAGCAAGGCGCCATTAGCCTTAGATAGCTTGTATCAAAAGAGTCTCACTTGTATCGCCACAATCTCCAGATGTCTCATCAAGAACGATGTATACAAAGGCTGTATTAAAAGTTAAGTAGTCCATAAGCTACGTACTTTTCTTTATAGCATTCATTAAGTCTCCTGTTTCAGACCTCACTCCATCCTTCGTGAGTTAGCGCGTGCATCTTGGCCGCCTCTTTCATTTAGTGTGCGTAGTGTTGGCAAGTCTGCCGACACTACACTTATGACCTCAGCAGTTGAGTCCCATAGTGCTCAGAGCCATTTGAACCATTTTTTGAAAATGCCGCATACTCGTGTAAGGAAGTGTTACCAACTCCTGTCAGAGTCTGAAACAGGGCTCATAGTGAGTCTCCATTTGGCCAGCTGGTCCAATAGTGCTACATCCAGATTGAGGGGCATCGGATGAGACAGTGGCCCGATACAGGACTACATGCGAACGTGAGAGCAGATATACTCGTCGTAAAGTTTCTAGTCGAACAAATCTATCCACCATAAAGAAGGAAAGATGTTTTGCGCACCAAGCACATCGCAATCCCATGAACATCATCACCTACCATCTGAGAACAAGTAGCGGACTCCGTGCGAGATATGGTATTATCCCGCACCATTGGTCAGAGACTAGCAGCTGTCGGACTAGGGAATTCCTGTCCTATGCGTAGGCTGAACACGGTCGGTTACATTTGGAAGGGTGCCGTGACTGTGAAGCACGGACTGCTGATGACTAGTGTCGCATTGTGTGCAGCTCTGAATCGTGGTTCTGTAGCATGATAACCATCATCAGGTAATATGTCGGCGACCTGGGGAGAGGTCCCATTCTTGAAATGTTTTGGAGAGACAACGTGGTGTGAAGAGCCATTGGGCTTATGGTTGGTGGTAATTGAAGCATCTCTGATGACATAACCATACGTCATGAACATCCTGAGTCCTCATGTGTATGTTGTTTGTTTGTTCTGCCAATGTTCATAAAAAAGCTTGACTTTGATGTACGTCTTAACGTAATTTACTTGCTATTACAGAACATATAATTCTATATGTTTGGATGATATGGAAATGGGTTCAGATAAGCGCAAACTAGTCGTCAATTAAATAAAAAACAATTTTGGAATAGTGATTGTTTTCTATATCAAACTGAAGAATTGTTTTGAAAATTAATACAATTTCTGATTTTCTCGAGACGAATAAGTCAGATATAGTTACATGGATAATATTTTATAATACAGAAGCGTATTATAAAAATTGTATCCGGTTTTAATTCAAGAAGATAGTGGACAAAAATGTTCAAAATCTGATTATTTTGGCAATTACTTCACAACACATTTTTTCATTAATGTCCTTTGTCATTGACAGAAATTTTTAATTTCACACGTCCGTCTTGATCACATACATTTCTTTACACTTTATGACCGGTTTCATCAAGTTTCAGGAGGTAATTGTTAAGCATATGCTGTAAGCATTCGTCTCTACGAGCTAACGGTTCAAAGCAAAACATGAACGAAGATTAGAGTTCCAAGTCCCATCGACAGCCCAGCACTGTTGTAAATAGAAATATTTACAACAGATCTGAAGATGGCGATAAGCTGAAAACGGTCATAAAGTGTAAAGAAATCTATGTGATCAAGGCGGACTTCTGAAAACAAAAGTGCTCATATACAGACTTTATGTCTTCAATTGATAAATTCACAGAAATGTTTAATTTAAACATTGTAAGTTAATGTGTTGTTAGAGTTAACACTTGCAAACAGTAATGTAATGTCATTTCATTGTTTTGCACTTAAGTTAAATTATATGTACAGCTTTGACTTCTTCCCTCAGCCCAGAGACCACGGAACGCTACAAAATTAAGGTAACGTGACGTTACTGAAGCTCGGAACAACTCTACAGAGTGACGATAGTCAGTCTGCTCGAAACATTCTGTATGGAATGTGTTTGGCCAACTTCTTATGGCTTTAACGTCCTAGCATCAAGACGAGAAATTTGGTCGAAATACGAAGACGCCTGTTGCAAAACTTTTCTCTATACATTCGTTCGGCTTTCTGGACGGAACATCCTGATTCTGAATACCTGCCAATTTGCGTAATGAGTAATGCTCCGTCATCAATTGCCAGTTATTCACTGTAGTCATTTGCGAATACTCTGTGGTCACATCACGGACGATTCTGTATTGTTTTTCAATGTAGCGCCGTCACGCTGACGCGGTAGGCAATTGCTATTTATGGACCGTAATAAAATAAATGAAAAGCGCTAGTTTACGTTTGTTGTACAGTATTAGTTTGTTGTGTTATCCGGTTTTCAGCTTACAAGACCACCATCAGAAATTTACTAAGTATTGTAACTAGTAAGTTACAATGGTTCTAAACGAAAACAGAAAAGAAAAATGAAGTTACACATCTAAATTGAAGCAAAAAGCAATAGTTAATGACATCTTTGAAAGTATGGTGGTAATGCAATGCAAAAAGTGAAAAAGCTACACAGCAAATGAATACAAACAACTTTAACACAAAACTGAAAAATCATGCTAATGGTAATAAATGAATCCAATAAAATAAGTTAGTTCTTGACAAGGCTACTTCAAGAGGTATAAAAGATGGAGAGTGATACACAAACTAATTAAAAGACAGAATTATCAATTGTAGCTACAGAGTATATGAAGAATTTAATCAATACCAATAAGATAAACAAAAATGAATAAATGCAGGAAAATGAAGGAACATACAGTACATACCATCTTTGAGTGTGTGGTGGTACTGTATCTTGAAAAGTAAAACGCTGAACGATATACACATATAAAGGGAAAAAACAGACAAAAACGTTAACACTGTACTCAAAAATGGTGCCTATATAATAGTTTGCATTAAATATATGAACAAAGTAAAATAAAATAGTATTTGACGGAACAATTGAAAGAGAGATTAAACAAGGGAAGTAATACAAAAGAAAGACTTAAAAATTGTAACTACAGACTACATTCATTACATAGGTAAAATAAAAGAACTCAGTCAGTACAGGAAAATGGGGGACATGAGGGAACAGTCAGTATGGGAAGTAATGAAAAACTTAGTCAAGTTTAGAAGTGGGGTGGTATTAAGCTGTATCCGGTCCTTTATCTGAAGTTTGAGCTGGATGTTTGTTGAATCAAGTTACTAACACGTATTTCACACGCACTGCCCATCCAGTACCTCACACTACCTGAAATATTAATTTCAGATCATCCGTTCCTTACCTCAAAACACTCACATCACGATCCTCTATAAAAAATTTGATCCTAACCGATCCGGACAGCCTGTAGTACAGGCGCTGGAAGTGGTGGATCTGGGTGAAACAGCTGTCAGCCACCAAGTTTCAGCCGGTAATTGTTAAGCAGATGCTGTAAGCATTCGTCACTATGAGCTAACGGTTCAAAGCAAAACATGAACGAAGATTAGAGTTCCAAGTCCCGTTGACAGTCCAGCACTAGTGACCAGGGTAGTGGTGGGGGTATCCATGTAAGCTAACTTTGTTGTTGGCGTACTGAATAATACTGTATATTGAAGAGCCAATTTACAAGGCACTGGTCACATTTGCCATCGTTGTTTTGTGAACCGTTAGGCATAACTCCTATTCCATTTTCCAACTGAAGAGAGACATTTCGTAATCGCTATCTTTAAAATATAGAACATGCACATCGTCAGAGAATCACAGCAACAGATGAGGTGCCTAAGCGAATCTAAAAAGGCTAGGCTACTGACGGTTTGTTTACATCGTCTCCAGAAGAGCATTTTGGGGATGAGACTTCCTGAAACACTTATGCTATATCCCATTGGTGCTGGTCACGTAAACCGTGAAGGAGTGCCTCTGTGGAGTTACATACGTAAGGAAATGAAGCGGGAGTGGGAGCGAAGACCCAACTGCACATCTCGGCTGGCAAGAGAACTAACTGCGAAAGACAAGAGTTTGGATTAAGTGAAGACACGGCAAGCAAATATGAAGTGTCAGGAAATACCTTTCATTGCAGCGTGAAAGATTCAGTTTGTAAATTCCGACTAAGATTTCTCGAAATTTTTTGCCGCAGACTCCAGAAGTGACCATTTTGTAACAATCAAGTGTACCAAGGTTATTATACTCAGATAACCACAAAGGGTTCAAAAAAATGGCTCTGAGCACTATGGGACTTAACATCTATGGTCATCAGTCCCCTAGAACTTAGAACTACTTAAATCTAACTAACCTAAGGACATCACACACATCCATGCCCGAGGCAGGATTCGAACCTGCGACCGTAGCGGTCGCGCGGTTCCAGACTGTAGCGCCTAGAACCGCACGGCCACACCGGCTGGCTGTCACTCTAATGGCCCCTCTGACAATCCCTGACACGGTGTTTCCTTCGGTCCAGTACTTGCCTAACAACTTACAGCAAGTTGTCAATATACGTCATTTCATGCATCTGTTGCGTATGCGCAAGACTTCTTCGGAAGACACCAACATATGATAGGGTATTGCGTTGCTGGGTCCGATGTAGAGTACCATACTAAAAAGATAGTGTTACTTCACGCTTTGTAACATCTCAGATTTAGCACAGTACCACAGACTGAATACGATACTTCAGGCAAAAACCTACAATTACTCCAGTGCGGCAATGGAAAATTGTTATACTCACGAAAGAAAACAGCTATTTACGTTACTCGCGCAACTTTTAACATTGCACGTGACACATTTCGATTGTTTGAATCCTTGTCTTTACGTTGCCATTATAGGTTTTTAATTGACTGCGTCTGCGTAAAATTTAACGTCGAATGTATCACAATAACGGCGGCCTGTGTGGCCGAGCGGTTCTAGGCGCTTCAGGCTGGAACCGCGCGACCGCTACGGTCGCAGATTCGAATCCTGCTTCGGGCATGGGTGTGTATGATGTCCTTAGGTTAGTTAGGTTTAAGTAGTTTAAGTTCTAGGGGACTGATGACCTCAGATGGTAAGTCCCATAGTGCTCAGAGACATTTGAACCAACTTTTTGTATCACAATAACACCTGATGTCTAACTGTATACAGAGGTAATCTATCTGTAAATTTTCCCAGAAATTTATGAACTACAGTCTGCACATAAAAATGAGTGTTGATTATGCAAAGCCTCAGAATCCCGGTCGGTTATATTAAAAGGATTGTCCAACGAACAAGAAATTTCTTAAGAGAAAAAAAAATAAAGAGCACAAGCAGGGAGTTCTTAACTGATAGAAACGATCAGCTCGAAATGTGGAAAGAAAATGTTTTGGGCATTTCTGAATAGAACCAGCGACCTTGTCGATAAGGAAGGGGGCAAACCTTCAGCAACATCTGCAGACCGATATCAATAGTACATACGAAGGAGGAACTGCCTCAACTACTAAAGGGATCAATGAAGAAAATATCGTTGGGACTGACAATATCGTCCCACAAATTTAAACGTCCCATTTCGTTCGGATGGTGGGCATCATCTTCCTCCACGAGAGCTCGTCTCCAGTTCCTTACGCATGCGGCTCACAGGAGCGTCCATGATAAGTGCATCATTCACGTACTCATTCAGGATGCGACCATTATCAATGATCTCAGATGACTAAGAGCAAAGCAAGGACTCTCACCACCTTGGAACATCAATCGATCCGCTTCGATGTACCTCGTGGTGCAATGCTATGTCTCATCAAAGAACAGGCTTCCTGCGGCGTGCTAAGACGAATAGAAGAAATATGAAGACATGCGAGCAGATCCCTTAATGCCAAAGGCAAACGAGGACCATCCTAGCGAGGACACTATCCGCACCCAGAACTACACCAGCGTGACATTAGGGAGTCGTCTATGTCCTTCCAACGCAGCTGTACACTGCCATCATCATGAACCAACGTACGCAGCTACCACCTCGCTCTACTACTGCCTCAAGCTCCCTTGGTGGTTTATCTCCCCTGCGAGTTGCGATGCTCTTCTATGTTCTCGTGTAAAGTTACGAGCTCATCTTACAAGCTGCGGCTGCTCGTATGTTATTGTTCAAAACTGAATGTGGACGTTCTCTACTGTCCTCTAACCTCTGTATCCATGAAATAAAGGAAAAGAAAGCTAACAGTTCGACGTCTCGAGGGCGACGAAGTCATTTGGAATGCTACATAAGCTGTAATTGTACTATAAAGAAACAGAAAAAGCACCATGACCTTTCCCGAAGATTTACTGTATCAGTTCATTTATTCAGTTTATAGAAACCACGCAAAAGCTTAAGAAGAGTAGCTAGACTTCCACTCAGTCGAATCTTAGACCACTTCCTTAGCCATTGTTCCGTCTCCGACGGTTCGAGGCTACTCTCCATATTAACTGACAGAGACGAGTCACCCTAAATTTGATGACTATTTTGATGATTATCTTACCAAATCGTGGTACTCAATGTCGAATGTTGATACGGTTAACTAGGAATGTGATCAGCAACGGTGATAGTGCTACATTCGCAAGTCGCAGTCAAATGCGCGAATATCTTATCTCTTGTCACTCTGTGCTAAACTGTCACTCCTCCTGTGACAATACTGATTGATGGTAAAGTTACCACCACCTTCTGAAATGCGTAATAACGGTAATTGAACAATATACCAGCTACCTACAATTCTGTTTTTGAATGATGTATTTTAAAATAGAAATCTTCAAAATTTTCCGCTCAAATGGTAAATTATTAACCATTTGAGTGCCGGTGTTGTAAACGTAGTATCGCCATCACGTATCATTAAAGGAAGAGACGTTTTTCTCACCAGTAACTCAGTTCTTAACCACTTCATTTACATTTTACAAGGAGTGTTATAACTCGGTCTTTCGTGTAACTTGGATAGCTTTCGTCTGCTCAAGAAGACTTTTCGGCAATATTGATCTTATGACCTTTTAAGGAGGCAGCTACGCTCATAATGGTTTGTTCTGTGTACATTAACAATTGAATAATGTAGCCACAGAATTACCCGTAATCAAGTAATCCATCCAGATGTAGGTTTTACATAGTTTCCCCAAATTACTTTAGTCCGCAGCTCGTGGTCGTGCGGTAGCGTTCTCGTTTCCCACGCCCGGGTTCCCGGGTTCGATTTCTGGCGGGGTCAGGGATTTTCTCTGCCTCGTGATGACTGCGTGTTGTGTGATGTCCTTAGGTTAGTTAGTTTTAAGTAGTTCTAAGTTCTAGGGGACTGATGACCATAAATGTTAAGTCCCATAGTGCTCAGAGCCATTTTGAACCAAATTACTTTAGGTGAATGCTGGGCTTAGTCACTTGAAAGAGCACAGCTGATTTCCTTCACCACCCTAGAGAATTTAGGTTTCTGTCCCGTCTCTAACGCTATCGTTGTCGACAGAATTTTGTAACTTAATCTTCTTTCCATCTGCTATTAACAGTAACAACTGCTCATTCTCCGTCACAGGAGACGATAATTACATTCCACTACTCTTTCTACAAAGTTACTACGTTAGGTTCTTTGCAGAGTAGCCTTGAACGCATTCTGCAGTTATATATTTCATAGAAACAATATTTCAATTTTCTCTCCTCATGTTTGCATTAGCGGCGACATTCCAGGAGCAGAGGTGAGAATGGCTGGAATGCGTCGATAGTATCCGACGTTTCTGTGATCGCCTCTCTGAATTACAGCAGTAGTTCGCTGTAGCTACACGACGCTATACACGAGAGTGAAACTGTCGTCCAAGACAATCGTTTAATAATGGTACGCTTTTGTGACTTTGATTGTGATCATGAATGACGTAAAACTTATAAAATACGTAAAAAAATTCATTTGCACGGAACCATTGCTTCATGGTATTCAATTTCATATGCAACTAACATATCATCAGACTGTGCTAGAATCTTAACTTACGTTTTGCCTCTTTACCGTCTAGAGGATTGGCAACAGAAACTGAAAAAATTTCCACGTACGTATTCCAATATGAAGTTACAATTTAGGTATAAACTATGGTTTGGACAGTAAAATTTTTCGTTAAACTTCTATTTTGTCTCCGCAATATCCTTTCTTTCAGGAGTGCTAGTTCTGCAAGGTTTGCAGGAGAGCTTCTGTAAAGTTTGGGAGGTAGGAGCGAGGTACTGGCAGAAGTAAGGCTGTGAGGGCGGGGCGTGAGTCGTGCTTGGGTAGCTCAGTTGGTACAGCACTTTCCCGCGAAAGGCAAAGGTCGAGAGTTCGAGTCTCGGTCCGGCACACAGTTTCAATCTGCCAGGCAGTTTCAAGTTTCTATTATGTAACTGGAGATAAGGTATTTTCTGAAATATCTGTGAGAATAGACGAGAAGTTGATCCGTAACGACGATCTTGAATATAAAAGACAAAGCAAGAAGTTAGAGGGCTTCAAATCTCCCATTAACGAAGTATTCAAGAGCTGTTATCGGCCGAGAAAATGGGAGAAGATATATGGTTTTACCTTGAAATACAACGTAGTACGAATAGTGAGTTCTAAAAAGAGATACTCAGAAGTAGCGAGTGTACAGTACGATGTAAGTATATAGTGAATTTCGTCTAACAAACTGCGTTACAATTACACCAGCGGTTTTCTTTCCTTAAAAGGTTATGCAGGTTCACTTCTCCATACATACGAGACATTGAAGAAGGATAGTTCTGTACCCCACAAGGCTAGTTATTCGCAGATCGTTCTGTCACTAAGAGCTGTCATCCGTCATCCTGTATGATGAAGGTGCCCCTTCGTTTCGGCTGAGTTGTGCGTGCGAGACGCAAATTTCCCTTAAAAGCGAGCTGCGCGGCAACGTCGGTGAAATGCGCGGTGAATCTTATCGCGTGTTATTGTTTATTTTTGACGTCTGCGGGGAACGACGGTGAAACTTTGCACCCTATCGACCAGCTCACCGTTTCTGTATTCTTTTCATGATTATATGGAAAAGGCGGGTTCAGTTCGCCAGAGAAATCACGAAAAACTTTTCTCCAGTACACACAAAAATGAATTAAACTACAACTCTTTGTGTGGTGGATCAGTATACCTACTTTTCGCACCTTATTCTGAGAGTGAATAAATCTGCAGAGAAGCTTGATTAGTTAACCCGAAGTAACTTGATTGTAAAGTGTGTAATGAAAGTAGCAGCAATAAAATAGGATCAGTTTCATCATGATAAAATGAGGAAAACATGTATTAACATTGGTCCGGATATGCTTGGTTGCCAAGTTATCTAACAGTCAGTTATTGTTTCTATCTCATTCACACATGCTTTTGTGAGTTAAGAAGTTTTCTTGCTCAAAGTATTGTTTGATTTACCGGCCGACAATCAGTAGTAGCGTGGGAAGAGACGTGCCTCACACATAATGGAGCCCTAGAGCACCCTAATGCACATTACTTTGTACGGTGACCACGTACCGGTGAACTATTTCTTCGGCATCAGTTGTCGCTTACCTTAAGCACATTGGAATTCGACTTGTGGATACATGTGACGCAGTCCACACGCCGCAAAGTGTATGCGACCGAATTTGTGATTGTAACTGCAGGGACTAGATAAAGCTTGTATTCTAATACTTGATGGCCACTTTTAATGTATTACGTAAAGAGCCTGTGTGAATGTGGTAGGATTTTACGCCATATTTACTAGCAAATTTCATGTCTCATGTAAAGAAAATAATATTCTGAGATTTACCGTACGATCTCATACGGGTTTTCAGTTAAAAACATTTGAAGTGCATGTTTCCAAACGTGTACTACATGGCATAATCCCTGAGTCCGTTCCATACATATTGCCTCATAGCCCGTGCTTTCTTTCGCCAAGTAGGAAGCTCCTGCCGAAGTAAACGTATTTCTGCAGCTGTACTGGCATTGTTCTCTCTAGTCTCAGTACGTGCAATAAATTTTAGCAAACACACTCTTTTATTCGATTTAATATTGTCTTAATATACAGCCCAGTGTACGTCTGTTCACATTTCTTGTGCGTTTTAAGCTTTTTTCTTTTTTTAAAATATCTCTCTTATAACGTTTGCACGTCATATTATGTACATATGAAATTAATTTTAACACATCTATGTCAGTCTTCCAGTTTCGTCGTTTTTAGATGTTACACCCGAAGAGATTTTTCACTTAACCCTGGGCATTCTATAGTATTTTCTCTACTCTGTCATCTTTTTCCATTAAATCAGTTTCTTTCTAACCTTTGTGTCAGATTAAACGCTGTTATGTACTGGGACTCATGCTGGCAATCATGCCTTTCTTGGACAGTGCCCTCAGCAGCTGATGTATCCTTGTTCATTAACGTTAGTATCATCTATTACCGATATTCTTTTTCCGCGATAGTATGATTCATATGTCTTAATATCATACATCACTTGATATCTTCTCCTTCCTCTGCCCTTTGGACTTCTCAGTATCCTTTCTAATGCAGAAGCGCACCAGTAAAAGTATTCAACTTCACGGTACCTAGCTTCAACAGTCCATCTACGTATCTCAATGTTCAGCGTGCCTGCTTGTTATGCTGAGGACCCGGTTCGATTCAACATACTGTCAGGATTTTTTCCTTGTTGGGGAATAGGTATGTGGTGCACTTCCTTCTCGTGAGGCCAGATGAGGAGCTCCTTGAATAAGGAGCAGCGGTTCCGAGGTATGCAAACCCGATTGTAAGCGGGATAGCGTTGTGCTGACCCCACATCGCTCCCTACCTCATCCAATGACGCCGCTGCAGAGGATGCTGAGGCGGGCAGTCGATTCCGATTCGCCCATGAGCGCCATAAATCAGAGCTTTGCTATCCTTTACTTTCTTCAGTAAGTTACTATGCATCTATTGTCTCCCAATTTCCAACTGCCATGCCGCTGTGGTAACACCGATCCCTGTCAGATAACCGAAGTTAAGTGCTGTCGGGCTAGGCTAGTAATTGGATGGGTGACCATCCGGTCAGCCGAGGACTTTTGGCAAGCGGGGTGCACTCCGTACCTGTGCTGTGCGGCAAACTGAGGAGCTACTTGATTGAGAAGTAAAGGCTCCGGTCTCGTAAACTGATATACTGTCGGGAGAGCAGTGCGCTGACCTAATGCCCCTTCATATCCGCATCCAGTGACGCCTATGGGCTGAGGATGACACGGCGGCCGGTCGGTCCGTTGAGCCTTCATGGCCTGTTCGGGTGGAGTTTAATATTATACTGCAAAAGAATAAATTGAAACTATACTTGCAGGTAGCATGTTATAACACTGTTCACGATACATCTACAAGTCTTTCGTATTGTTCTTTGTATTATGTAGTAAGCTATGCGAGCATTTCTGCAGTTCATGTTCTTGCTTTTACAACCGTTAATCGCAGCCATCAACGAGTTTCTCTCGTCCAGTCCAGTTCAGTAACTGCTAGCAGTCATTCTGAATAGATACGTTAATACAAAATTCAAGTTATGGTTTTGTAACTTCCTAAGTTCGTCATATAATTGACCTTTATGTCTTTGACAATGAGAGACATGTCATTTTTAAACCATAAGCTGGTTTTCTGTGAGAATAAACAAAACAAAGACAATAGCATGGGGTCATACTTCTGTATATATATATATATATATATATATATATATATATATATATATATATATATACATATATACATATATACAAGGTGAACCGAAGCTCCGACACAAAATTTTGACTCAGAGGCTCACGGCAAAATAAACATTTAATTATAATCGATTCCTTTTGTTACGCCATCAACTTATGTTTTTGTGAAAATTGCTTCACAGTAGTGAAAAGTTCTGTAATATCAATCACCAAAATATACAAAACAATACGCAGACTAATGCAACGAACCTGAGATGTAGAAGTACTGCGATATGGTTCTCGTCGTTACCGAAATTGCTCTGAACGGAATTTTTGTGTCGCTGTTCCACTGCATTCGCTTAGCCCACGCAGGAGGCGCATATCGGTCTACTCTTCACTAGTAAGGCTGTTCATAATACTATTAGCGTACAACTAACGCTGCAGGAAAAATCGAACACGACACAAACAGGACCAATACTGAATGCAAACTTGCGGGCGAAGAATAAAATGGGCATTACTCATGTCAACATCAAGTACTGCGAGTGAATGGAACAGGTTCGTTTCCAAACAAGAGACACTATCGTGCAATCTTTTCATTGCCAGTATGGATATAGGAGTAAGAAATCAATACAAATTAAATTACGCTGTAATGAGCTCTAGGACACCACGGTTCCTTCATACCAAATTTCTAAACGACTTCCTAAATACTGTTGGTAAAGTTCGGTTATATGCTGTGTACAATTACATTTTTAACAAATACGTACAAAATTGCTAAACGTATGGTACTGTTGGGATGTAGTTATCGACTTCATTCTATTATGATGTATGAGACATTCGTACAACTCCTGTGCTACATGAATAACTTGCTCAGTAGTGAAGGACTGAGTGCCCAGCACAACACTATTTCGCACAATCTGCTTGAGACTGTGAATTCGGAAATCAGGAAAAATTAGTTTTCAACAGTTATCTAAGTTACACGATATAGTTAACGTAGTATGAATTATGCTGCACACCGCATCAACGCCAAAAGTAATGAGACAAATTAGATAATAATAAAAGGAAAATATGTTTTATATAGTCTCTTCTGAATTTAATAAAAGTCTTGTATAGACTCAGTCTAAATAGGTTTTTTATTACCGTTGCAAAATACGGCATATAAGCTATACTACTTGACTGACTGCGACTGCCGAGAAAAGAAGGCCTACAAACGTAAGAGACATGTAGAAAATAAGTACGTTATTAAAACTGGTTCTAAATTTTTACAAGCTGATTCAAGTAAAGAAGAAAACAACAAGCAGCCACGGTAAGTAATGCTATTTATTTAAACAAATAGCCCCGTTACCGTTTTCGTACCATCTTCAGAGCGCTGTTCATGTTTATATTACATTCATTGTTGTGTACACTAGTAGTTGACCTTTAGCAACTAATTTAACAGCAACAAATGGAATGTAAACTTAAACAACCGTCTGAAGATAAGTCTGTCAATTGGAAACCAGTGACTGCAACCTTAGCGTAACTTAACAGCGTTATTAACACTGATTGGTCGCCGTTTTCCTTTTTGCAAGAATCAGCTTTTATTTTGTACACAGCTACAGTCACAAAGATGTCACTTGCCGACAAAATGAAAGGAAGAACGTTTTTATTCCAAATGCCCCTAATACTGAGGTATTACGCGTTATTTATAATAATACAAGTACAGAAATACTATATTAGATTGTTAACTGGTTGAAATGTAGTCAGTTAAAAACACTTCTCATATATTGTAAGTTTTGGAAATCCAGAAAAGCACATCATGGCGCAAAGAGAATGCGCCATCTACTAAAGCGTATTTGAAAGAGTTTCTCCATGGGTTGGCATCTGGATCAAGTCTAGGGACATGCAATATAGTACCGAGAATACAATGGCACTGAAAACGCGTTTTATAAAAAAAATGGCACTTTTCACATAATAAACTTAAAATGTACGATTTGAGTAGATCCTGCGTCACATTAACGAAACTGAATGTAAAGTTGTAATATTTTCCTTGTAAGTCTAATTAATTCTCATTGGGAACGACTATAAATAGTGAACAATGTGAGGCAGTAGTAAATTATTAAAGGTAGTGGCTTCGGATTCAGGTGAAATTCCACCCTAACCTCTGTCCGACTATCCAGATTAAGACTTTTCGTAACTCCTCTAATCCACATCACGCGAATGCTGTCATGATTTCAGAAGGTATCCACCGGTTTTCTGCACCACTTTTGTTCAATACGATCTTATGCAACGTCCCTAAGTACTTCGTCACTGACAGGAAGTTAAATGCTTAACTCCTCTCCCTTACAAACTAAAGCAACGCATAACAGAGCCAATTCAGCACCTACGCAATAGATATTCTTATGACTCATTTGTGAAGCGGATTTTTTCGACGACTGCGACCGAAAGGTACCTATCTTGTTTTGTTGAACGTTGAGATCATTCTCTGATATATTCATCGGAATATAATTGTGTAATGAGACATATTACTCATTTTTGAAAGTCATTTAGATGCTGTAGATAGTCAAAACGACTCAAAATAGAAGGCACCAACGAGGTAGTGCAATTACTAAGATACTGGGCTCGCATTCAGGACAAGAGTTTGAAGGGAGATTAGATGTGCTCGTGTCTAAACAACCATCCCGAAATATGCTCGAAGAGATTTAGAAAGCTTCAGAATACCTAAATGTAAAGTACGAGACAGGCTCTTTGGAACGTCTGAATAAAGAGCAGTGGCTTCAATGACATACCAGATGACGTATCTCTTGCCCAATC
Source organism: Schistocerca nitens (assembly GCF_023898315.1). Classification (NCBI taxonomy): domain Eukaryota; kingdom Metazoa; phylum Arthropoda; class Insecta; order Orthoptera; family Acrididae; genus Schistocerca; species Schistocerca nitens. Next base: position 173,264,089 of record NC_064616.1, on the reverse strand, counting down.
AATTTCCCGTGAGAGTGGAATTAACGGCTGATGCGTCGTTTGCACCATCTCAGAACAACATAAGTACACTTATTGTATGCTATTCTACGAAGTAATTACTTATCAGAAGCCTGAAATAATTGTATCACTAAAATTGTCTCACAGAGAACTACAAGGTAGACGGAAAGTTCCTCCCTCAAGTTTATATAATATTTTTAGTAAACAGATTTTTTTATAAAAACACATCTCTGTACTTGATTTGTAGTCTCACCTGTTCACTTTTCAGTCTCTAGAAGAGCGTAACGTTCCGAAAGATTGGAAAAGGGCACAGGTCGTCCCCTTTTTCAAGAAGGGACGTCGAACAGATGTGCAGAACCATAGACCTATGTCTCTAACGTCGATCAGCTGTAGAAATTTGGAACACGTGTTATGTTCGAGTGTAATGACTTTTCTGGAAACTAGAAATCTACTCTGTGGGAATCAGCATGGGTTTCGAGAAAGACGATCGTGTGAAACCCAGCTCGCGCTATTCGTCCACGAGACTCAAAGGGCCATAGACACGGGTTCCCAGGTAGATGCTGTGTTTCTTGACTTCCGCAAGGCGTTTGATACAGTTCCTCAGAGTCGTTTAATGAACACAGCCGAGCGGCCAAAGCGCTGCAGTCATGGACTGTGCGGCTGGTCCTGGCGGAGGTTCGAGTCCTCCCTCGGGCATGGTTGTGTGTGTTTGTCCTTAGGATAATTTAGGCTAAGTAGTGTGTCAGCTTAGGGACTGATGACCTTAGCAGTTAAGTTCCATAAGATTTAAAACACATTTGAACATTTGATTTGTTTAATGAACAAAGTAAGAGCAAACGGACTATCAGATAAATTGTGTGACTGGACTGAAGAGTTCCTAGATAACAGAACGCAGCATGTCATTCTCAATGGAGAGAAGTCTTCCGGAGTAAGAGTGATTTCAGGTGTGCCGCAGGGGAGTGTCGTAGGACCGTTGCTATTCACAATATATATAAATGACCTTGTGGATAACATCGTAAGTTCACTGAGGCTTTTTGCGGATGATGCTGTAGTATATCGAGAGGTTGGAACAATGAAAAATGGTACTGAAATGCAGGCGGACTTGCAACGAATTGACGCATGGTGCAGGGAATGGAAATCGAGTCTCAATGTAGACAAGTGTAATGTGCTGCGAATACAAAGAAAGAAAGATCCTTTATCATTTAGCTACAATGTAGCAGGTCAGCAACTGGAAGCAGTTAATTCCATAAATTATCTGGGAGTAGGCATTAGGAGTGATTTAAAATGGAATGATCATATAAAGTTGATCGTCGGTAAAGCAGATGCCAGACTGAGATTCATTGGAAGAATCCTAAGGAAGTGCAGTCCGAAAACAAAGGAAGTAGGTTAAAGTACTCTTGTTCGCCCACTGCTTGAATACTGCTCACCGGGATTGGGATCCATACCAGATAGAACTGATAGAACTGATAGAAGAGATAGAGAAGATCCAACGGAGAGCAGCGCGCTTCGTTACAGGATCATTTAGTAATCGCGAAAGCGTTACTGAGATGATAGATAAACTCCAGTGGAAGACTCTGCAGGAGAGACGCTCAGTAGCTTGGTACGGGCTTTTCTTGAAGTTTAGAGAACATACCTTCACCGAGGAGTCAAGCAGTATATTGCTCCCTCCTACGTATATATCGCCAAGAGACCATGAGGATAAAATCAGAGAGATTAGAGCGCACACAGAGGCATACCGACAATCTTTCTTCCCACGAACAATACGAGACTGGAATAGAAGGCAGAACCGATAGAGGTACTTAGGGTACCCTCAGCCCCACACCGTCTGGTGGCTTGTTGAGTATGGATGTAGATGTAGACATCACATTGTGTCTCTGATTATGAAGAGTTCATTAACTCCTCTGCTTAAACTACCCAGGAATATTGCTGTCTCTTCAGGGGCAACTCAGATCATTTCCTCTTGAACTCGTCGAATAATCTGGTCGCTGCTGAGTGGACGAAGTGCTTTGAAGCCTGCATACTATGGTCTGGCCCACAGGTGTTGTACAGGGTTTACGTCTAGACTTTTTCCAGGCCAGTCAATTTGAGCAATTTTCATGTTAGACATTTCACTAGCAGGGAGGGTTTGAATCTGGGAACGAACATGTTCCCATTTTTCTACAGCCTTAGAAATGACGAAAACCGCAAATAACCTCAGAGCAGTATACAGAAAAAGTAAAAAATTAATTTCTTTCGGATTGTGTGAATCCATGATATGGAAGATAATTAAACTTTTACATCACCGTCTTTTTTATCTCCATAATTAAACTTTACAGATAACATTAATTATTTTCCTATTATTTCATTAGGTCAAGATACAATTACCTGTTAAAAATATTGAATGACGAATTTTCGTCAGTTTCCCGAGTACAGTTGTTTTAAATTTAAGAAAATGAAGTTCTAAGAAGGAGTGCACCATCACAGCAACACTTGCAGCAGCAGACAAACAACTATGGGAATGTGTTCGCTATGATTCGTGAAGTAATACAGACTGCCATAAACTTCATATAGCCAGCAACATCATTTGGTATAAAACGGCACTATCTCCACAAAACATCAGATACCGGTGGTTCTGCCAATAAAAAAAAGAGGAAGTTTCCGTCCATGCCGTAGAATTAAAAAAAAGTTTCGACAGGAAAAAAGTTATTTCTTAGTTATGTCTCTATCTTAGCGATAAATAATTTTTTGGAAACATTTTAGACACTATTTAATGACACCTCTGAGAGTATTCGTGTGGATAGAAACAGATCACCATTTTCGTAAAGATCTCAAATGTCCTTTGCGGTGGGAGAATTATGTGGTATGCACTGAATAATACTTACTTCATTATTTTTGGGCTTGTGTTCGTCTTTTGAAGTGTTTGGAGATTTACTGTCTTGTCAGTAATCGACATAATGAGAACGCGACTGTGATGTCTTACTGGAAGAAAGAACAGTCACCAGTCAGTTTTAGTTCCCACATTAACGCGTAAAATATTCGTTAATTCCTTCGAACAAGAAGATTCATTTTCTGTCGACAATCCAAACTTAGTGTTAAGTCTCAGGTATCAATAAGATACCAACATAATTCTGCTCTGGCTTCATTTGCTATGAGTAGTTAAATTGATTCTGGAAACATACTGACATTACGAATCTCTTTATCTAAAACCTGTATTTGATGTACGACACTGCTACTTCGATAATGTGTAACTATAGCACGAAAGCGAAGGCAGTTGAATGTCAGCAAAGAGGGATAAAGCTGAGCGTACGCAGCTTTTGCACTGATTAGGAACCTGTAACGACTTTATTGTAATTTAATAAAGTAATTGAAAGTGAATGGTTGGTATCATTTTCATTAAGAATTCATTTGTGATTCCAGATTTAACAGTTCATTCGAAGAAATGAAATACCAATTGTCTATCATTCAGTTCGTTGAGCTTTGTCACTGCGACTGATGAAAGAGAATGTTTGTTTCTCTGCCGTGTACTTACAGGCACAGGTAATGGTGGGATATTACAGTCTGCTTCATTTTTCAAAGACTCAGCGTAAAATGTTCCCTGTCTATAAGTAAATCAATGCGCGGGACGGGACACGGTTTTAGTAGAAGGGCGTGACGCTCATGGCGTAACGTGAACCCCTTGGCGTCATATTGACGACGAAGTTCCACCCTTCCGATATCGTTTGGATCACCAGCTGTCAGCAGCAGCAGCAGCAGCAGCAGCGAAGGCGGCGACACCATCTGTGCCTGTTATTAATCAGAACTTTATTATCTCGAGCTAATAACGTGCTGGTAAGAGGTGACGGCGCATTAAGAGACTTGCAATAAAGGTCAAGAAGTGCGTCATCACGGTACTGAAACGGAGAGAAGAGGAACAGAAATTAAGATTAGACGTCATGCTAATGAGAAACAGAGCTTTCGATACGACTGCACAAAACTGAAAGAAGGATCTGGGCCTAGAGTTTCACAGTAAATGAATGTTAATGAGCCTGAATTTTATCTTCCAATATTGTTTGGCCGAGGAAGATCAGAATTGCGTTCTACCAAAGCTCGAACTTGTTTGGGAATCGGCGAAATGAAGCGAGTAATCAGGACAATGGACAAGGGCACTACATTAGTAGTGTTTTTATAAGTCGCGAATTTGGGTCTGACGGGAGGCATGCTACGGTAGTCCGTGCAGTTGCGATGACCACTCTTTCCGGATGGCGCAGTGGTCAATATACCTGCCTATAAACCAGAGGGTTCGAGACCCTGTCTAGCACAAATTTTCAATTTTTCCCATCGGTTCAAATGGTTCAAACGGCTCTGAGCACTATGGGACTTAACTTCTGAGGTCATCAGTCCCCTAGAACTTAAAACTACTTAAACCTAACTAACCTAAGGACATCACACACATCCATGCGTGAGGCAGGATTGGAACCTGCGACCGTAGCGGTCCCGCGGGTCCAGACTGTAGCGCCTAGAACCGCACGGCCACCCTGGGCCGGCTTTCCCCATCGGTTTAACCCAATGCCCACTCGCAGTCAGTGTCTGCGATTCCTTTGTGTCTTGATTCGCCACGTATACAGAAATGTATACGTCATACCATGCTGCCTCGTCTCTGTGCTACAATCGTATCGTAGTGGTCAGCGAGTGATACTTGACCAGTCTGCAACCATGACGAGATGTTTTGAATGAGTGAAAAGAAAAGTGTAAAAGTGCTGACAAGGGAACCTGTTCAACACCCTCTTTATTGACGTAGGTCGGAACCGCACCGACAACATGTGGCCTAGGTTATCTTGTTGAAGGATAACATCACGAAGATGCAGAAGATTGGGCATAAGCATCGGCCTTAAGAAGTCAGTAACATAACACGTGTTGTCTAAATTGTATCAGAGGCAAATCTGATCGTTATGGGTACCCAATGGCCCCCACACCAGAAGTGCAGGTGGTGGGCCCATATGACAACAACGAATGCAATATGGAACGTTCGTCCTTCATGGATTTTCCGTGTCCATTTTGATGCTGCAGAAGTACGTGGAACCTGTCTCAAAAGTCCACGTGGTGTTACTCCTGTGTCCAGTAATGTTGGGCGCGCCTCTCTTTGTTGTCGCATCAAAGGAATCTACAACAACGATCGCTATGCTGTCAGTTCGCCGTTCTCCAGACGTGCAGGCCTCGTCCCACTCTGCAAACAAGACCATTCCAGACCCACGATAGGTGATGTGGCGGTATATATCCGGCACAAGATTCCACACATTCTTGAAGACTCTTCTCCCTCTTGCAATAGGCATATCACGATCCTCTCACAAACAACAAACATTCACATGTCTTTTCTGAATGAGATACTTGCCGCAAAATCTTTGCTCATACACGAAATACACTACTGGCCATTAAAATTCCTACACCACGAAGATGAGGTGCTACAGACGCAAAATTTAACTGACAGGAAGAAGATGCTATGATATGCAAATTATTAGCTTTTCAGAGCATTCACATAAGGTTGGCGCCGGTGGCTACACCTACAACGTGCTGACATGAGGAAAGTTTCCAACCGATTTCTCATACACAAACAGCAGCTGACCGGCGTTGCCTGGTGAAACGTTGTTGTGATGCCTCGTGTAAGGAGTAGAAATGCGTACCATCACGTTTCCGACTTCGATAAAGGTCGGATTGTAGCCTATCGCGATTGCGGTTTATCGTATCGCGACATTGCTGCTCGCGTTGGTCGAGATCCAATGACTGTTAGCAGAATATGGAATCGGTGGGTTCAGGAGGGTAATACGGAACGCCGTGCTGGATTTCAAACGCCTCGTATCAGTAGCAGTCGAGATGACAGGCATCTTGTCCGCATGGCTGTAACGGATCGTGCAGCCGTGTCTCGATCCCTGAGTCAACAGATAGGGACGTTTGCAAGACAACAACTATCTGCACGAACAGTTCGACGACGTTTGCAGTAGCATGGACTATCAGCTCGGAGACCATGGCTGCTGTTACCCTTGACGCTGCATCACAGAGAGGAGCGCCTGCGATTGTGTACTCAACGACGAACCTGGGTCCACGAATGGTAAAACGTCATTTTCTTAGATGAATCCAGGTTCAGTTTACAGCATCATGATGGTCGCATCCGTGTTTGGCGACATCGCGGTGAACGCACATTGGGAGCGTGTATTCGTCATCGCCATACTGGCGTATCACCCGGCGTGATGGTATGGGATGCCGTTGGTTACACGTTTCGGTCACCTCTTGTTCGCACTGACGGCACTTTGAACGGTGGACGTTACATTTCAAATGTATTACGACCCGTGGCTCTACCCTTCATTCGATCCCTGCGAAACCCTACATTTCAGCAGGATAATGCACGACTGCATGTTGCAGGTCCTGTACGGCCCTTTCTGAATACAGAAAATGTTCGACTGCTCCTCTGGTCAGCACGTTCTCCAGCTCTCTCACCAAATTGACGACGTCTGGTGAATGGTGGCCGAGCACCTCGCTCGTCATAATACGCCAGTCAATGCTCATGATGAACTCTGGTATCGTGTTGAAGCTGCATGGGCAACTGTACCTGTACACGCCATCCAAGCTCTGTTTGACCCAATGCCCAGGCGTATCAAGGCCGCTATTACGGCAGAGGTGGTTTTCTGGGTAGTGATTTCTCAGGATCTATGCACCCAAATTGCGTGAAAACATGTCAGTTCTAGTATAATATATTTGTCCAATGAATACCAGTTTATCGTCTGCATTTCTTCTTGGTGTAGCAATTTTAACGGCCAGTAGTGTACAAATAGCGTTATTGCTAGCTACTCATTGTGGTTGCGCTGAAATATTAATCATTCGCAAGTCTAAGCATTTAGGACACAGCATGCTAATTTGACGCTTGTTGCATGCAATCATCATGAAGTTGAAATTTTAACAGCCAACAGTGTAAAAATAGATTGATCAGCCAGACATTGTGATCACCCACTGACTATCGATATAAACCCATCCAGGTTATAGCAGCGACACCTGGCGAGGAATGACTGCTAGTCAGACACACGGACGGTGCATCCGGTAACAGTGAGTGTACTGTCCGTGTGTAGAATAGCGGAGCCGCGTGATCTGTCTCAGTTTGAGAGAGTGCAGATTGTGATGGCCCGGAGGCTGAGCACGAGCATTTCGGAAGCTGCACAACTTGTCGGGTGTTCGAGGAGTGCTCTGGTGAGTGTCTTCAAAACGTGGCGAAACCAAGGTGAAACCACTTCCAGACATTCTTGAATTGGGCTGCCACTCCTCATTACCAATGTCGGACGTCGTTGGCTGGGGAGATTTGTAAAGCAGGACAGGCGGCGAACTATTGCGGAACTAACATCACACATTAATTCTGGGCAGAGTACAAGTGTGTCTGAACACACAGTGCACCGGCCATTCCTAACGGTGGGCCTCGGCAGCCCGCGACCCAGCTACATCTACATCTACATCCATACTCTGCAAGCCACCTGACGGTGTGTGGCGGAGGGTAACCTGAGTACCTCTATCGGTTCTCCCTTCAATTCCAGTCTCGTATTGTTCGTGGAAAGAAGGATTGTCGGTATGCTTCTGTGCGGGCTATAATCTCTCTGATTTTATCCTCATGGTCTCTTCGCGAGATATACGTAGGAGGGAGCAATATACTGCTGGACTCTTCGGTGAAGGTATGTTCTCGAAACTTCAACAAAAGCCCGTACCGAGCTACTGAGCGTCTCTCCTGCAGAGTCTTCCGCTGGAGTTTATCTATCAGCTCCGTAACGCTTTCGCGATTACTAAATGATCCTGTAACGAAGCGCGCTGCTCTCCATTGGATCTTCTCTATCTCTTCTATCAACCCTATCTGGTACGGATCCCACACCGCTGAGCAGTATTCAAGCAGTGGGCGAACAAGCGTACTGTAACCTACTGCCTTTGTTTTCGGATTGCATTTCCGTAGGATTCTTCCAATGAATCTCACAAGGGAAGGCCGCCAATTGTGAAATTCAGATTCGATTCATACTGTGCATCATAAAAGCTCGTGGCCAGAGGTGTAATGTGGCAAAGCACCAAGATGCACTTCTCAGCCGTTGTCGAGAAAATCGACAGTTAAAAGAAACCGTTGCGGTGAAATACTCTCTACGCTTATTAATTTTCTACAGCGTCGTGGCGCAGCGGTACGCGCTCGGGTTCGTAAACCGAAGGTCGCCGGATCGAATCTCGCGCCATGAAACTTTTTTTTATTATTTGTTTTTTTGTAATTCAAATGTACACACACACACACACACATTATATATAATTCCCGGCAATCAGTTGCAACAATTATGCATATAATAAGTTGTTGAAAGTCGTTTGTCGTGGAAAAATAAAACTTGAAATAAAACACAATATCACAAACAATATTCAAGTGGATACAATTTATTGATAAGTTCGGTATACACTCGCACATAATTAACAATTAGTTACCAGAAGTAGCTGGAGTATCGCACGAACCAGAGTGATAGTTATCATAGAAACATGGAAAGCAGAAAACAGCACGACATCGAGCACATCTGATAAACGATGCGTTTTTACAAGAACAATTGTTTTTTAAATTATCTGTTGGGAAACACACCTGATTGACATTCTGAAAAATTGTTCTATCGTTCGTCAGGTTTAATGCATACCACGCGTATCGTATCACATCGGCAAAAATCGGAGAAGACAATTGGTGGTGGACGATGGATTGGATTTATTTCAAGTGTGTATATATATATATATATATATATATATATATATATATATATATATATATATATTTGAATTAAAAAAAACAAATAAAACAAAGTTGCATGGCGCGAGATTCGATCTGGCGACCTTCGGATTACGAACCCGAGCGCTTACCGCTGCGCCACGACGCTGTAGAAAATTAATAAGCATAGAGAGTATTTCACCGCAACGGTTTCTTTTAACTGTCGATTTTCTCGACAACGGCTGAGAAGTGCATCTTGGTGCTTTGCCACATTACACCTCTGGCCATGAGCTTTTATGATGCACAGTATGAATCGAATCTGAATTTCACAATTGGCGGCCTCCCCTTGTCAGTCTAGCATCTGCTTTACCGACGATCAACTTGATATGACCATTCCATTTTAAATCACTCCTAATGCGTACTCCCAGATAATTTATGGAATTAACTGATTCCAGTTGCTGACCTGCTATTTTGTAGCTAAATGATAAGGGATCTATCTTTCTATGTATTCGCAGCACATTACACTTGTCTACATTGCGATTCAATTGCCATTCCCTGCACCGTGCGTCAATTCGCTGCAGGTCCTCCTGCATTTCAGTACAATTTTCCATTGTGACAACCTCTCGATACACCGCAGCATCGTCTGCAAAAAGCCTCAGTGAACTTCCGATGTCATCCACCAGGTCATTTATGTATATTGTGAACAGCAACGGTCCCATGACACTCCCCTGCGGCACACCTGAAATCACTCTTACTTCGGAAGACTTCTCTCCATTGAGAATGACATGCTGCGTTCTGTTATCTAGGAACTCCTCAATCCAATCACACAATTGGTCTGATAGTCCATATGCTCTTACATTGTTCATTAAACGACTGTGGGGAACTGTATCGAACGCGTTGCGGAAGTCAAGAAACGCGGCATCCACCTGTGATACCGTGTCTATGGCCCTGTGAAGGTGCCAACGTTCACATCCGCTATTACTACTGAAATGAGCTCTTGACAATCGGCACAGTATGTTGGCGCAGTGGCAGAGCGTTGCATGGTCTAGTGAATTTCGATACCTTCTTCATCATTCTGATGAGAGGGCCCCGAATCCGTCATCTTGCTGGGGAACAGCTCCATGACACCTGTACTGCGGGACGAAGTCAAACTGCCAGAGGCTCCATTATGCTCTGGGAAACATTCACGTGGGCATCCAAAGGTCCAGTCGAGCTCGTCTGAGGCACTATGTCGGCCAAGGCGTATTTTGCACTGTTTGTAGAACACGTACACTCCTTTATTACTATCATATTTCCTGACGGCAGTAGAATTTTTCAGCAAGTTAATACGCCATATCACAAGGCCAGAAATGTGAGTGGTTTGAGGAACACAGTGGCGAGTTCCAGTTGATGTGCTGGCCCCCCAACTCGCCAGATCTGAACCCGATCGAACACATCTGGGATGTGATTGGACTAGGCGTCAGAGATCATGGCCCGCCTCCCCGGATTTGACGTGAATTGGGTGACTTTTGTGAGCAGATGTGGTGACATCTCCCTTTAGCGACCTACCGAGGCCTCACTGCTTCCATGATAAAACTATTTACTGCTGTTATCCATAACAAAGGTGGACATTCCGGGTGTTAGATAGGTGGTCATAATTTTCTGGCTGATAAGTTTCAATTATCCAACAGATAAAATGCAAGTGTATGTTGTGGGATATGTGGACAATATTGTAACAATTATTTGGAAAGACACACTCCCAAGTTAACTATAGTTAAGCGCAGTCGCCTGAGAGCAACGAAATGTGTTTCAAGAGATTGCATAAATATGCGGCATATTTCCATTCTCAGGAAGGATAGTCGGAGATATGCGAACATCGGCAGGCCCCTACCGCCGTCGCCAATCAGTTGTAGAATTATGGAACACATTTTTTTACGCTCTTTTGTAATGGTGTCTGCGTAGCGCGACTTACTGAACACATGAAAAATACACCCGTAGTAATGCTAAGAGTATACTGACAATCATAACCATAGAATATCCTAGTCCTCGATTGATTAGGTGAACAAGATCAGCCAGAACCAATTTCCAGTTTTTAATCAGTTCCGTAGCAATGGCTGTGGGAAGAACGTCTTCCTTGTGACATGGCCGCGTGGGAGAGCTCCGCAGTCTCATGCACCTTGCCACGGTTCGCGCAGCCCCCCTCTCTCCCCCCCCCCCCCTCCCCCTCTCTCTGCCGTCAGAGGTTTGAATCCTCCCTCGGGTATGGGTGTGTGTGTTGTCCTTAGCGTAAGATAGTTTACGTTAGATTAAGTAGTGTGTAAGTCTAGGGACCAATGACCTCGGAGTTAGGTTCCACAGAAACTTACCGCAAATTTACTAATTTCCGTGTGGCACCTGAAGAGTATCTGGCTGGAATAAGACTGTATCTGCTGCCTCGGGCAGTCTAATCTATGGCGCACTGATGCTCGACCAGTGGTGCTGCTTGACCCAGAGATTCTTGGCATGACTGAGATCACTGTCGCTGTCGTCGATAGCAGTGCTGCAGCTGCTCAAGATGGATGACGATTTCGGTAGTGAAAGCAGTCACAATATGCCTCCAGCTTTGAAGCCCAGGAGTGTGGGTAGAAATGTCGAGAAAAGTGAAACTACTGAAACAAACCAATCCCAAAGAAAGCAGGTGTTGACAGATGTGAAAATTACCGAACTATCAGTTTAATAAGTCACAGCTGCAAAATACTAACGCGAATTCTTTACAGACGAATGGAAAAATTGGTAGAAGCGGACCTCGGGGAAGATCAGTTTGGATTCCGTAGAAATGTTGGAACACGTGAGGCAATACTAAACTTACGACTTATCTTAGAAGAAAGATTAAGAAAAGGCAAAACGACGTTTCTAGCATTTGTAGACTTAGAGAAAGCTTTTGACAATGTTAACTGGAATACTCTCTTTCAAATTCTGAAGGTGGCAGGGGTAAAATACAGGGAGCGAAAGGCTATTTACAATTTGTACAGAAACCAGATGGCAGTTATAAGAGTCGAGGGGCATGAAAGGGAAGCAGCGGTTGGGAAAGGAGTGAGACAGGGTTGTAGCCTCTCCCCGATGTTATTCAATCTGTATATTGAGCAAGCAGTAAAGGAAACAAAAGAAAAATTCGGAGTAGGTATTAAAATTCATGGAGAAGAAGTAAAAACTTTGAGGTTCGCCGATGACATTGTAATTCTGTCAGAGACAGCAAAGGACTTGGAAGGGCAGTTGAACGGAATGGACAGTGTCTTGAAAGAAGGATATGAGATGAACATCAACAAAAGCCAAACGAGAATAATGGAATGTAGTCAAATTAAATCGGGTGATGCTGAGGGAATTAGATTAGGAAATGAGACACTTAAAGTGGTAAACGAGTTTTGCTATTTAGGGAGTAAAATAACTGATGATGGTCGAAGTAGAGAGGATATAAAATGTAGACTGGCAATGGCAAGGAAAGCGTTTCTAAAGAAGAGAAATTTGTTAACATCGGGTATAGATTTAAGTTTCAGGAAGTCGTTTCTGAAAGTATTTGTATGGTGTGTAGCCATGTATGGAAGTGAAACATGGACGATAACTAGTTTGGACAAGAAGAGAATAGAAGCTTTCGAAATGTGGTGCTACAGAAGAATGCTGAAGATAAGGTGGGTAGATCACGTAACTAATGAGGAGGTACTGAACAGGATTGGGGAGAAGAGAAGTTTGTGGCACAACTTGACTAGAAGAAGGGATCGGTTGGTAGGACATGTTTTGAGGCATCAAGGAATCACAAATTTAGCATTGAATGGCAGTGTGGAGGGTAAAAATCGTAGAGGTAGACCAAGAGATGAATACACTAAGCAGATTCGGAAGGATGTAGGCTGCAGTAGGTACTGGGAGATGAAGAAGATTGCACAGGATAGGGTAGCATGGAGAGCTGCATCAAACCAGTCTCAGGACTGAAGACCACAACAACAACAACAACAACAACAACAACAACAACAACAACTGAAACAACTGCAGAGAGACAAGGATTATTTGCTCATTCAGTGGCACTGATTAGAAACAATGCGTAGATGGTGTTCTTAGGTAGCATGGACCTTTGCTGGCAGCCATTCTGGATGGAACGAGGTCAGAGTGCCCAGTGCATGGTGGCAGCGGTTCTCGTGAGAAGCAGATGTAATGATTGACATCAGGTGAACTAGCGTGAGAGGTTGGTGTCACTGTGGGAGTTCTGCCGAAATCCGTTTGTCAAAAATGTGAAATGTAGTGAGCGCTTCAGCGAAACCAATGATATCATAGCTTAAAATGTGCGAGACGCTAGTGAAAAATGGCAGGTTGTACTGTGGCTACGAGTTCAAGCTGACGTGTAGATCCTCCGTGACTGACTTGGTACTTAAGTTCAGAGGGCAGAAGAAGGCAAGGATATACTCCATTAACACCATGCCTGGTAAAACACAGCAGTATTCAAACAAATGTTTAACATGAAGACAGGTTTCCGTTTTTAATTATAAGACACATCCCATTCAAGAAGCGGCGCTTCAAATTAAATGGAATAAGCATGTGAGGATTGTGGTAGGGAAGTTGAATGGTTTATTAAGAGAATTTTGGGAAAGTGTGTTTCACCTGTAAAGGAGACCTCATATAGGTCGCTTGTACGACCTATTCTTGCGTACTGCTGAAATGTTTGGGATCCATGTGAGATCGGATTAAAGGAAGGCATCGAAGCAATTCAAAGGCGGGCTGATAATTTTGTTATCCGATAGGTTTGAGCAACACATAGTGTTACGCCGATGCTTTGGGAGTTCAACAGGGAATCCCTAGAGGGAAGGCGACATTCTTTCCGAGGAACACTACTGAGAAATTTAGGTAACCGGCGTTTGAGGCTGAGTGGAGAACTTTTCTTCTGTCGTCAAGAAACATTTCACGCAAGGATCACGAAGATAAGATAGGAGAAATTAGGACTCGTACTGAGGCTATAGAAAGAAGTTTCCCCATCGTTCTGTTCGGGGGTGGGACAGGAGATAAAATGGCTAGTAGTAGTACAGGATACTCTCCGCCACCCGACGTATGGTGGCTTGCAGAGTGTAGATGTAGATGCAGATGTCGAAATGAATGACTCCCATAATTCAATAGGCGTTGGCCAAAGGGAAAAACCTTTTGACAACGCAGGCCATAAGAAGCAAATTAGTGGTTCGCGATCAGAGTCACTTCATGACAGCTATATGGCTTCCGAGAAACCCGAAATTAGAGCTGCAGCTACCAGACAAAAGAATGAACCACTCCTTAGCTTCCGTGTATTTTGAGACCAGAAATACTTCTGTTGGGGACAGTACTAGAGATGAAGTGCGTTGCCATTGCGAAGTTGCTCTCTGGGCCATGGGATAACTGGCAACTTAGAGGTTGTCGAGATGAATCACGGCAGCCCACAATGAGAGTACTCAATGGTTACTGGATACCAACAAAGACCAGTTGGTGGTGTCGATTAAATACACGAGAAGACTATAATTGTTCTAGTGGTTTTAATCACATGTTCCAGTTTATTACCATCCAATCGATGAAGAAGTCACTTGTGACGGAGCAAACGATTCCATTGTACGAGGATGACAAATGAAATCAGCTGTACCTCTGCAGGTGACCTACCCTGCCACTGCAGATGGTGATTTGAACCCTGCTCCTCCAGAATGTGAACACAATTCCTTAACCTTTGGACCACCTTGCTTGGAAAAATGGTTCAAATGGCTCTAAGCACTATCGGACTTAACATCTGAGGTCATCAGTCCCCTAGACTCATGACTAATTAAACCAAACTAACCTAAGGACATCACACACATCCATGCCCAAGGCAGGATTCGAACCTGCGACCGTAGCAGCAGCGCGGTTCCGGACTGAAGCGCCTAGAACTTCTCGTCCACAGCGGCCGACTCTTGCTTGGACTCAGACACAGATCAGTAATGGTGACCGCATTGAAAAACTGCTTGGGGTCCATTTAATGACCTCACGTACATTTTAAATGATGTAGTGATCCGGAAAAATAATAATTAATATTCTTACGTAATTCAATCGGTACAGTATGAAATATTTTGCTATTAGTAAAATAAATTAAAGTTAGTTTCAGTGCTATTATAAAAAAAACGTTCCGCGCAGAATAGCGATTCTGTGTACATGAATGGAGTTAGTAGCTTCGTACCTCAAATAAGTTCAAACTTGAATTTTTGCTAACCTTACTGTACTAAACAGTTGTTCCTTTTATTTTTTATTGTTTTGTTGAGAAATGTTCTCGCAAAAATACCATTCACTAAGCCACTATTATTATAATAGTGAATGATAGTTTCAATAGAGATGACGGCTTACAGGTCAGCAGTCAGCTGCAGGATTAACGCGAGAACCGCAGTATTTCAATGTTCGCGTTCACACGTCACCGGAGTCAGCTGTTCTGATGGGACGGTGATTATACCGGACATTCTGCAGGCGTGAACGTGACAATGACGGAGGGCTGCTCACCGAGAGATGGGGCGAGTTTTGCGGTCGACGTTGACGGATATCCTCCATACTATGAAAACACAACTATCAAAAACCCGTGTACCGCGCGCTATTTCATCTGTCACAGTGGCATGATTGTTTTTCCGAGACTGCGTGTTATTAAAGGTTAATGTTTTCGCCCAACTAGTCACAATGTTTCTGTGTTGTTTATTTACGTTTGTTTATTCATTATGCTTTCGAGCCTTTGCAGCTATTTTTGTAGCTGTAGGCTGTGTGTTGGATGTATGGTGCTACTGAGAATTATTTCTTTATCTGACACTATGTTTAAGGTTTTCTTGAAATCGGTTTTGAGTTTCCTAGATGTCAGGCAAACGTAACGAGCCTGAAATTAGCCACAACAATCCACCATGCAATAACAGCAAAAAAATATGCATAAGTAACGTTTATATGATTTGAAACAATATCCGTTCCTTGCGCTACACCCAAAAAACAAATTAAAGAAATCGTGGACGAACCGTAAATACGTATTTGGAAAATTAGCTGAACATTATTTAACAATAATGAAAATTAGGACAACCAAATCGAGACCGAAATGGTAAAGCACGATTCCGTTCTGCTCAGACACTCCACTGTCCTTAACACGCCACACTACACGAAACCATTGTATGAGCAATACTTCGTTAAACGTCTAAGTCTTTGAATAAGTCTAGCGAATGGATGCGCATATACGAATACCATGTTCAACGATTATTTTTTCGTTCACCTTACTTGATAAAAACTGTGCTGCATAAAATTTCAATATATCGATTTTTGAGGGACTGTTTAATTTAATATTGTACTACAAATATATTTCGAGATTAAACTTAAGTAACTGACTAGAATTGACGTTATTGCACTGATATATGCCTGAAATGTAATTGCAGGTACATGTATCACAGTATTATTCTGTAATAGATCACACTTCATTTGTAAATGAGAGGTCGGCGTCCACTTACACATATTGAGTGAAAGAAATAGTGTGTCTGATCGAATCATGCCCGTGTCCTTCCGATTTCCGAAGAAACTGCATAATTAGACCTGCGATGTGGCGAAATTACATCAGTTAGGACCAAAAATGACGCACAGAGAAACTGAAGAGGACAAAAGTACAGCGACTATATTACAACATGTGTAGGTAAATAAAGAAATAGAATCTTCGACTATCGAGCATTAAAACGAGCCGTGAGACTGATTTGCCAGTTTGATCGTTATTGTTATTTTACCACGATAGAGAGTGTACATTCAGCTTACTATCTGGCATATCAGTTGTTCGAGCCTAGACAAAGCGGTCTACTCAGACGACAGATATTTACGGTTTAAGAAAAAAAGCCAACTAATCAAAAGGAAGGCTCCTTGAATCGTGACTGCGAGCTGCGAGGGGCTTGTGAAGCCGACTAGTTGGAAAATATATCTTCCAGCATGCACGTTGCTCCTCATCGATGTATATTTATGTATGTATGGTGTAAATTTTAATTTTACAAACCAGAATAACTCGAAAAATAAGCTTCACACAAAAAAAAATTGTAGAATCCAATGCTGATTACTTTCGAGGGGGACATCTGCTGGTGCTAAAATTAGCTCGCCACCACAGCCCCCTGGGGGTGGGGAGGGAGGCAATTTTAAAATTTCAAACGGGATCTCCCTTTTTTTATTGCAGGATCATATTCTACATAAAAAAACTGCGTACATTTTGTCTTAAACATTTGTTTTGATTCTTGGTAGTTGGAGCAGTAATTCAAGAAAATCCATGTTCTCGTTTTTGCGTAAATTTTGATTCGCTAAAACTAAAATTCTCCCTCTCTCCCCATAGGGTGCGGTTTGAGAAAGAGGGATTATAGTTTTACAAATGTTTACCCAAATATTATTTTTTTCCGCAGATTCGGATAAGTTTTATTTGTTTCGTGGTCATGAGGCCACACAACTTTTAATTATCAAACAAATTATCTGACTAGCTAACTAACTAACCAAACATCCTACTTACGAAGTAAATAAGTATTTTTTATCCATCCGTAACCAATTTCCATACAAAAATGAGAACATGGATTTTCTTGAATCACAGCGCAAACTACCAAGAATGAAAACATGTTTAAGACAAAATGTACGTACTTTTGATGTAGAAACTGATTCTGCAATAAAAATGTGTGTTCCCATTTGAAATTTTAAAGTTGCCTCCCGCACCAACCTCAGGGGCCTGGGGGGGTAGGCGGGCTAATTTTAGCACCAGCAGATGTCCCCCTCGAAAATAATCAACTTTGGATTCTACAAGTTTTTTCGTGTGAAGCTTATTTTTGAGCTATTCTCGTTTGTCAATTTAAAATTTACAGACAGATATATATATTTTTACGAAGTAATAGGCGACGAGTTACAGCAAAAAGACAGAGTTTTTGAAATGAAACAATAGTTGTTTCTATCATGCACTGGAATCAGTAACACCAGCTGTGTATACAGGAATTTAAATTACACTCATGCTCAGAAATTAAGGATAATTGCAGAATGCACACAACGTGGCACTACACACACGACACAGATCTTTAAGTCCACGGTATTGGTGATAAGTTAAGAAAACTGTCCCGAAACACTGTTTCCTGCGCATATACGCCGACATCAATATGGGATATGATCACTATGTACACGTACACATGCCGCACAACAGGTTGGTATACTCTGGATCAGATGGTCGAGCAGCTGCTGTGGTAGAGCCTCCCAATCTTGCACCAGTGCCTATCGGAGCTCCTGAAGTGTCCTAGGGTTTGAAGACGTGTAGCGATACGTCGACCGAGAGCATTCCAGACGTGCTCTATAGGGTTTAGGTCTGGAGAACAGGCAGGCCAGTCCATTCGCCTGATATCTTATGTTTCAAGATACTCCTCCGCGATGGCAGCTCGGTGGGGCCGTGCGTTATGATCAGTCAGGAGGCAGGTGGGGCCCACTACACCCCTGAAAAGGCGGACATAGTGGTGCAAAATTACGTCCCGATACACCTGACCTATTAGTTCCTCTGTCCAAGACATGCAGGGGTGTACGTGCACCAATTATAATCCAACCCCACACCATCAAACCACGACCTCCATAGAGGTCCCTTTCAAGGACATTAAGGGGTTGGTATCTGGTTCCTGGTTCACGCCAGATGAAAACCCGGCGAGAATCACTGTCCAGACTATACCTGGACTCATCCGTGAACATAACGTGGGACCACTGTTCCAATGACTATGTACTGTGTTCTTGATACCAGGCTTTATAGACTCTCCTGTGACCATGGGTCAGTGGAATGCACCTTGCAGGTATCCGGGCGAATAAAAAACCTCTATTCAGTCGTCTGTAGACTGTGTCTGGAGACAACTGTTCTAGTGGCTGCGGTAAGGTCCCGAGCAAGGCTACCTACAGTACTCCGTGGCAGTCTGCGGGCAATGATGGTGAGATAGCGGTTTTCTTGTGGTGTTGTATACTAAGGACGTCCAGTACTGCAGCACCTGGACACGTTTCCTGTCTGCTGTAATCGTTTCCATAATCTTGAGATCACACTTTGTGACACACAGAGGGCCAGTGCTACGACCTGCTGTGTTTTACCAGCCTCCATTCGCCCTAGTATTCTACACAAAAAATGGTTCAATGGCTCTGAGCACCATGGGACTTAACATCTGAGGTCATCATCAGTCCCCTAGAACTTAGAACTACTTAAACCTAACTAAGCTAAGGACATCACACACACCCATGCCCGAGGCAGGATTCGAACCTGCGACCTTAGCGGTCGCGTGGTTCCAGACTGTAGCACCTAGAACCGCTCGGCCACCCCGGCCAGCAGTATTCTACCCCTCATAACGTCATCAATATGTTTTCTTTGAGCCATTTTCAACAGACAGTCACCATTAGTACGTCTGATAACGTCTGCACCGTACTCTGACATGCACCAACACACCTGTGCGTATGAGGACTGCTGCCAGCGCCACCGTGCGACGACCGCAGGTCAAATGCACAGCATGGTCATACCTCGAGGTGATTTAAACTCGCAAACCACCCACCAGAGCGTTGTTTCACCACGAATCAGCATTATCCTTAATTTATGAGCGTGAGTGTACATTCCTATCACTTTTAGTTTGTGAGCTAAAACCCTTTAAAGTTTCAGGGGCAGATATCACACGCTGTACATAATACATGGTTGTGTGGTGTGTGATGGATGTTCTGGCTGTTGGAAGTTTATTTAAATGAGATGTTCAAATGTGTGTCCATGTTCCTGAAGGAACAATGCAATGCGCCTTCTAAAGGATCTGCGGACGAGATGTAACATCGCCGGTGTCACGGAGCAACACGCGTCCTCGATGCGCTGTTTTAGATCATCTGGGGATGTGGGCTCAGTGACATAAACACAATCCTTTAGATATCCCCGCAAAAATAAATCTAATGGTGTTAAATCTGGCGACCTTGTGGGCCATGATCGAGGACCATGGTGCCCAAACCACCTTCCTGCAAACCTGTTATTTAGTTCTTCTACAACAGCACGCGCAGAATGGGCTGGGTAACCATCGTGCTACATCCACAAATGGACTCTCGTGTGTAGATACATATGTTCAAGGAGACTATAAACGCGAGATATAACTCACCTGTCAGTGTACCTGGACTGATGATTTCATCCGCAAGGATTCCACACCATACATTAATAGACCACCTACGTTGACGGTCGACAGGTCGTACCCACCGAGGATTGTCTGCACCGTAATTTGTGAACGTGGACTCAGAGAACATAACACCTTGTAAAGACTCTAGCGTGAAATTACGCATGACGCGTTCAAGGAATGTAACTCTCGCACGGAAATCGTTCCCATGCAGCTCCTGGGTCAATGACAGGCGGTACGGGTGAAACCTGTGGTCGTGTACTATACGCCACACAGATGTGACACTGAAACCAGCGACTGCAGCAACGGCTCGTAAGCTGACATGAGGGTCGTGGTGTACTGCAGCTAAAACAAACACCTCCGTAACCTCAAAAAAAATGGCTCTGAGCACTATGGGACTCAACTGCTGAGGTCATTAGTCCCCTAGAACTCAGAACTAGTTAAACCTAACTAACCTAAGGACATCACAAACATCCATGCCCGAGGCAGGATTCGAACCTGCGACCGTAGCGGTCTTGCGGTTGCAGACTGCAGCGCCTTTAACCGCACGGCCACTTCGGCCGGCCGTAACCTCAATTCCCGCAGTTCTTCTTCTGTTACTGCGGCGCATTACCAAGCCGCTTGTTTCCCGAAGTCGTCGTTCAGCACGTAAGAATGTAATAGCCGCCGGAGCCCTTCGCCTAAGATATATCATGGCGTACGCCATGGAAGTTTCAGTGACATCATGTCAGCACTCACCGAACATCAGCAACACGTCACCGTACCCGTTGTTCATGTATGCCATCTTCATCCGATGTCAGTAACTGTGGTATATTGAGCCCCGTTTGTTTGTGTGGCTCGAACTGTCGGGTATACGTCCGCGGCGGCGACAGTCACGGCATCGAGGAAGCTTCTCGCTCCGTGACACCGGCGACGTTACAACTCGGCCGCACCACATTTAGAAAGTGCATTGTCTTATACGCAGCGTTTGTGATATTTGCCCCTGAAACTGTAGCTCCTAAACCAAAAGTGATAGGAATGTAATTTAAACTGATGTATACACAGCTGGTGTTACTGATTCCAGTGCATGATAGAAACAACTATTGTTTCATTTAAAAACTGTATCTTTTTGCTCTAACTTTTTGGATATTAACACAATAAGCTATGTTCATAGCTCCGCAGACAGTGTAACGTTTCTTATGGTGACCTACCGCAATAAATACAGTATTTCCGTCGCCTATTACTTCGTAACAAACAGAGGCAAACTCATTTAGTGAAACATAATATATATATATATATATATATATATATATATATATATATATATATATATATATATAGGGTGTGAACGGTATAATGCGCCAAAATTATACAGATGGCACATCTCGCAATGCCTGACAAAAGTCTAGTAACATGTTTGCGTATTTCCTACGGTTGTCCCAGAAGAAAAACATTTCGTCTCAGGATAATGGTTTTGGAAAAGTAGATACTTGGCCGTGCACGTACGTAAGCAATCGGTTACTGTTATTGCCCGCTGCGCGTATTGACATCGCGAGCGTAAATCGTAATCACATACGCAACTGCGGCCTTAGTGGCTGCGCCGGCCGAAGTGGCCGCGCGGTTCTGGCGCTGCAGTCTGGAACCGCGAGACCGCTACGGTCGCAGGTTCGAATCCTGCCTCGGGCATGGATGTGTGTGATGTCCTTAGGTTAGTTAGGTTTAAGTAGTTCTAAGTTCTAGGGGACTAATGACCTCAGCAGTTGAGTCCCATAGTGCTCAGAGCCATTTGAACCTTAGTGGCTGCGTCATTGTAATACACCGAGCGACGACAGTAGGCGAGTAACCTGTGCAGATGTTATTGCAACTGTTAACTGTTAGGATGAAAAGGAGATTTACTATAGCTGAACTATGCGATATTCATTTAATTTATGGCGAGTCAAAAGGTGTTGCGAGGGCAGCTGTACGAATTTATCGAGAACGCTTCCCACAACGACGACTTGCTGCACAAAAGACATTTGCTGCTGTGCACCAAAGGTTTGTGTCATTCTAATTCTCTTCTTGTGTGCGATTATTATGCATTTACATCTTAATAAAGTACAGTAGTTCTCTGCACCTTTGTAACTTTTCGTCCGTATGTGAAACGTATCTTCTGTTCTGATATGCTTTCCGTTTTTGTTACATCATGACAGAATACAACCGACGAGTACGTATTTAATTTCCTTAGATTGAGAGATACTGGCTCTTTACAGCCCCGCGTAGAAGGCAGAGGCCCACAACGCGCCAATCGTACATTGGAAGCTGAGGAAAGAATTCTGGACCGCATCCAGGAGGATCCTTCTCAGAGTACTAGAAGCATAGCCCGCCACGTGGGTATATCGCACACTGTCGTTCATCGCACTTTGTAAGAGGAGCGTCTGCGTGTAGGGAAGCAGTCCACTCACGCTGTAGTAAATTCACATCAGTTTTCAATTGTGTGCCAGCCAGTCTGCTGTAACTAGCTCTGACGTCATAAATGTTGCGCAATACCTTAAAAATCAAGCAAATTACCTAAAACTTTTCTGGCATGTCAGGAATAATACTAAATTAATGTGTGTTGAATATCAGTTCGATAACTTAAGCCATTTCCGAAATTTGGACGTTTTTCTGTAAAAATCATTGGCGCAACAGAAAAGAGCTAGAGACTTCAAAATTTATATTTAGATTCATCTTTCATAATGATTTAATAAAAACAGTACTTTGGATTTCACAGATTAAGATTTTAGTGGAGATTCATGGTTTTGTGGTTTTCGTCTCAAAACTGAAGGAAGCAAGATAGATTAAGTAGGCTAGTAAATAAGGCTAGGATGTTTAGATTTAAGTAGGTTGGAGGTCCGCTATGACTATGAAGATGTGAAAAGTTTCTTTTGAATACCTATAAAATTATAGCGATAGCGGATCTCAAAAGGGACAGTTCAGAGCTCATCTACTGCATGCAGCGCAATTAAATTAATTCTCTCGCCCAAAATACTTAACTTAGCCACGTCAAAATTTTATTATCAATACTTACCTGCGTGCTGAATGCACAGTTAAATTAAGAGCTTCATCGGCCATCAGCAAGAGAAGCTATAATTTATTATGTAACTTGAAGTGGTGCGTTACTAGCCCAGCGGCTAGTCGGGAGAGCCGATTTGATCAGGCGTTCCCTTAGCCGTCCGCACCGCGGCTTTATACGAGGGGCGTTCAGAAAGTAAGCTCCGATCGGTCGCGAAATGGAAACGACTATGAAAATCCGATAAAGCTTTGCACAGATGTGTTGGGTAGTGTCTCTAGTATAACCCCAGTTAGCATCACGTCGCTCTTCTCATTTCTGAGCTCGCAGTGAGTGCGTAAAGATGTCTAGAAAATAGTGTCTGCCGGCAAGTACGAGGGCCTGGTGAGAAATTTCGCCTGAAGCTATGCAGCTAACATTACATAACTGTCGTGCTGTTTCTTCTTCAAGACAATTCTCAGCCGCATTCTGCAGGGGCAATGAAGATGCTCCTGCATCGTTTTCAAATGGAAATGTGAGATTACCCACAATACAGTCCGCAATTGTCTCCCCCTGAGTTTCATCTCTGGTCACATGAACCGCTGTCTTTGAAGACAACATTTTGACACAGACAACGAGGTGTAGGCCAGCGTGGAGAATTGGCGGAAAGCACTGGCGGCTGCCTTCTATGATGAGGCTATTGAAAAGTTGGTACAACGCTATGACAAAAGTCTAAGTCAGAACGGCGACTACGTAGAGAAGTAGCTGAAAGGTGTAGCTAATTGTTACAAGTAAAACATTTCTGATGTTCACTGTGGTTTCAATTTGGCAATCAATCGGAGCTTACTTTCTGAACAGGCCTCGTATATAAGAACGCTGCGCGAGGAAGGTAGACCCCAGTTCTCTCCAGACGCTGAATAACACGCCATCTGTGTCGGCAGTCGCGTCGCGTCGGTATCACTGCGACAAACAGCCTCGGGTGCCCTATTAAGTTACTAGAGATACGCGTAACCATGAAATCATTTCAAGAGAAGTGTTAATTCTGGGATGATTTTCATTTTCTAGCTTCAGTTTGCGTATTGTCGTATTTTCACGTGCCGTCGCGGGACAGACATTCTACCAATAATTTAGCGTGGCGTTTGATGAAACTAATCATCAAATTATGACAAGCATTCATTTCAACATTTAATTCGGACATTTATAGTTGCATCAGCGCATTAGACTCTGAACTGCTCTGTTAGTTAGGTTGTAGGGATACTTGTGTTTTTTATCAGTGACTTTCAGAATATACTCAACTATTTTGGAATATCGTTTTTGATTATAAATCCCGGACAATCTCCTAATTCCTCAGAGCTATAAGCTGCAGCTATAATTATATTCTCAGATGAAGTGGGCACTAGGAACTCTAATTACAGGCTTCACGTTTTGTTAAATCACTTTCTGGGGGCTAAAAAGTAAATAGAGAGCCAGTGTTGAGAACGGCGAAAGACAGCATTAACAACATTCTAAAAGCCAGAAACTGATTCAACATTCAAACATTTATACAGCAAACGATTAATTTTCAATCCTCTACTCGCCGCCCCACATGCGGCCTTATCCCATTCAACGCGTACAAGGCGACGGAATAACTAATTTCCATAACATGCACACGTGGAGTGTACACAATCCTTACCACGTAGGGGCAACACATTTTCAGCGACGATTTTCCGTAAATGTGTGGGCGGGTATGCTCGATAATTGCATTATTGGGCCCTATGTTTTACCTGCACGTTTGACTGGTAACTATTACCGAATGTTTCTAGAGGAAACATTGTTACCAACGATGTTAGAAGACATTCCGTTAGGCATACGTCATAACATGTGGTTCCTCCACGATGGTGCTCCACCCCACATTGGCCACAGAGTACGCAGATTTTTGGATAGTCGATTCCCAGGACGATGGATCGGGCGTTCGGGTCCACGTCGATGGCCAGCACGGAGCCCTGATTTAAATCCACTGGATTTTAACTTTTGGGGCCATATGAACTTGTTTATGCTGAGCCAGTAAATAATGTGGACGAATTGACGTAGAAGATTTTAGATGCTGCCAATACCATAAAGGCCAATGCGCATGTGTGTGAACGAGTGCGACAAAACTGGTTTCGCCGTAATGAAGCATGTGTAGAAGCGAATGGTGGTCATTTAGAACATTTATTGTAGTATTTGTGTAAGAGGAAACGAAGTAATGTGTTTTCTCTTCGTTACAATGTTGTTGTACAGAAGGAAAATAATGTGAATTTAGTATTCGTTATGGCATTGCCGTAAAAAGGTGAAACAGTTGATTGTAATTAATGCACAACTATCTACTTGGTGATTGATTGAATTTGTACTAATGGAAATACATTGTGTTTGATATTAGCTTGCCATTACTACTACGACCTTCGTTATCGACTTGTTGAGAAACAGACTGGTTGTATTCAATTCACGTAAAGCGAATTACACATTCTTGACAACCCAAAAACCGTTTACATTTCTTTTTTCGGTACCACCTGATTATCACACCACGTCGTTGTACACGTCTAATGATTTCAATCCTCTGGTCGGCTCGTTGCCTTTCTCTGGCCGCCACGTCATTGTAGGCAATAAGCTCGGTACGCCGTGTACTGTCGGTTAACTACGTAAACAGAAATACGTATACTATCTATCCTACGAACATTATGTTTTATTAATACAAAAAAGTACATGATACAAGAAAATGTCATTAGACTTTTTTGTGAAGCACACCGAGATGTACCATCTGTGTAATTTTGGCGCCTTTTGTGTGTGTGTGTGTGTGTGTGTGTGTGTGTGTGTGTGTGTGTGTGTGTGTGTGTGAAGAGTCTAAGGCGTATGTGTTTAATCAAGACGAGTTAACAAATGGATGTATAATGAAATTCTAGCGAATGTTACTGACTTCACAGTTGGACTGTAGAACCCGGTAGCCTGCTCATAGCCTCATCTTCGGATATAAAGAGAATCACATCAAATCATTGCAAAGGCTAAATTCTCATTCGACTAATTTTACACTGCGCAACACTATTAAAGGACCATTTTTTCTAAACGCTGTGATTGTCTGTAACCGCGACGTGGAAGCTTGGAATTCGGCTCAAAGATGCCTACAGCAAAGTGTCGACACATATGAGGAAGCTCATGTGAGATGTAAGATGGGGTCATTATGTCACCTGGGTACCAAATTTTACCACAATTCTGCCCAAAGCCAACGTGGAAGTGACACGCCATAGGAAGGTCGTCACATGCACTCATATCCACATTTCACCCCTTCTCTTCATGTGTCTGCAATGGAGGTTAGAACGCCGACTACCAGCGCTGAAATCCCGGTGTTTTATTATGGGAGGCCAAGGAAAACATTTCTGGCACACCGAAGCTCAGAATCGATACGGAAAGGCCTCATGAGGTGGCATAAAGTCGTCAGTGGAACCACCCCTTTCCTTGGGGCTTTGATTGCCACACATTTCGCGGTCTAAAACGACAGTCTGCAATGTTACAAAAACGACCATTCGCAGTGACAATATTCTTCACAACCTTTGACACTGCCGAGACCGGCCAGGAAGATTCAACCCATCCTTAAGGACACTGTGGGCCAGCAACCTGACTGAAAACGTTCTCATCTTGTGGGGTGCATTGTGATTGCAGTTTCTGCTCTAATGTACAGGGTGGAAACACTGAGGTCTGTTCATAACTGTAGTGGACTGACAAGGCAGCCAGTCCACAGTGACGGGTAACCGAAAGGCACGCGTACACACACGCCGACTGGCGTTAAGTCTGAAACAGGATACGTGATGAAAGCTATAAAGAAAAGAACGGAGCTTCTCGTATACTTAACTTTAATTCATTGTGGTACATTTCTCTTGATAATACAAGTGAGACTCTCTCCAGATATGGTTAATGCGCCTTGCTAGGTCGTAGCCATGGACTTAGCTGAAGGCTATTCTAACTGTCTCTCGGCAATTGAGAGAAAGGCTTCGTACGTGTAGTCGCTAGCAATGTCATCCGTACAACTGGGGCGAGTGCTAGTACGTCTCTCGAGACCTGCCTTGTGGTGGCGCTCGGTCTGCGATCCTGACAGTGGCGACACGCGGGTCCGACATGTACTAATGGACCGCGGCCGATTTAAGCTACCACCTAGCAAGTGTGGTGTCTGGCGGTGACATCACAATAACCATACGATGAAATTTGTCTGCTATCCGAACATGCATGCTAATGCTTTATCAGCCCTCCTGTTTCGCACAGTTCCTGTGGCATAATTATGTAAGGGTGCGGCATTGATCCGTGTTTGAGTAAAATGACAAAGTTCCCCTATAAGATCCCCAAGTTTGACATCATCAGAACCACCCATCCATGTTTGTTGAGCACTTTAAAAATGTACCTGTACAGAGAGAAACTGTGCCAAGGTTCCTTGGCGCTTGGAGGTAGGCAACGCCTTCACACACCACTTGATTCCACTACCATGAGAACGAAGCGCAGAGTAGCCTGCCTGCAGGCGCTTAGTACTCTCGTCATAGTTTGTCTCCATACAGCTACATGCCCGCCCCGGTAGCTGAGTGGTCAGCGTGGCAGACTGTCAATCCAAATGGCCCGGGTTCGATTCCCGGCTGGGTCGGAGATTTTCTCCGCTCAGGGACTGGGTGTTGTGTTGTCCTAATCATCATCATTTCATCCCCATCGACGCGCAGGTCGCCGAAGTGGCGTCAAATCGAAAGACCTGCACCAGGCGAACCGTCTACCCGACGGGAGGCCCTAGCCACACGACATTTCCATTTTTTTATACAGCTACATTTTTAAAGTGCTCAAAAAAAGCAGGTAGGTGGCACCGAAGGCGTGGCCGAACTGACAGGTTTTAGAAGAAGCCTCTGCTGTTTTATTCACGCATATGTCGACGATGCTCTTTTCTATAACTACGCCACAGGAGCACGCAAAACAAGGAGGCGGAAGAAGCATTAGCATCCTTTGCTGCTTCTTATGGCATGGACGGTGCTAGTGGTTCCACTCTGTGCAACAGAGCGAAAATTTCACACGGACTCCATTCCAAAAGGATCCAATCATGTCCAGAGGGGTTGCTGGACCACGATGTCCCTAGAGAAAGGTTGAGTAGTCCGGGGGTGTCAGTAGCGTCAAGGTTTGTGAACAACGTCGTCCTGACGCACATCAAATTGCGAAGTGTCGTTTTCGACTGCAAAATATGTAGGAATCAACCTCCCAATGGAAGAAGTAGTTTTAGTAACGCCCTTCATGCCACTACCTAAAGCCTTTCCGTGTCCATCCCGAGCGTCGGTGTGTACGAAATGTTTTTCTCGGCATCCCACAAGAACACCGTACGATTTCAACCCAGAGCATTGCGGATCTGACCCCTATCACACAAGCGTCAAGAGAGGGGGTTAAATGCGAGTAAGAGGGGGTGAGACGACCTTCCCATCGAGTGACACATCAACCGTGAAATTGGGCTGAATGTGGTGAAATTTGGTGTCAATGTGACATCATTAACCCCCTTACACCTCACATGAACTTCTGAGCTCTGGACTTCCCTTCACATGTGTCAGCACATTGCTGTCTGACTTGTCGCAGAGACTGAGGGTGATGCCGCAGGTTGCCACCATTACAGGAGGGTGTTCTAGACACCTTTTAGTCAAATTACAAAATTCTACGTGGTAGTGGAAGTCAATTAAGGCGTTCTGTACAAGTTACCTGTTAAGTGTGTTGCGCAGTGTCGGATTTTGCTCGTCCATCCTGAATCCGTTTTATTAACAATAAAGCTAAATAAGAGCAACAAAACGATAATGTTCTTGAGTGCATTACGTGTTCCCACCTCTCACCACATGGAGGTACGTCCAGCGTTGTCGAACATTATCGTTTTGGTGGTCCAGGTCGTATGGGGAGACATATTGTTGTAGGAGTATACTGACATGCAAACGTTCGAACACAATACACTTACAGATCTTCGTTATGGCGACACTGCAATCTTAATCAATGTGCGTCTTTTAGGTGTGCATTTGACTCCAACTTCGTTTACATTGGTGACAGCATGCGACCACACTGAATAGTTCAGGTGGAGGGACTCTTAGAGCGAGGGGTATTTTGTGAAAGAACTGGGCTGCCCCTTCACCAGACGTAATTACCATTGAGCTCAGGTGTGATGCATTTAGAATACTATTCCAGCACGTTCACATGCACATATGTACCAACGACCTCCAGCAGATGTCAACCGCGCTGATGGAGGAATGGAACGTTCTACCACAAGAGCTCTTTACGAATCTTGTGTTCGGCACAGAAGAATGTTGGAGAGCATGCATTGCTGACTGTGGTGATCACACGTCCTATTAAGGACAATGTCCAGGTTTCCTAATGTTCAGAGGACCATCACGGACTTTAGTGTAACTATTCACTTTGGGAAAAGAGTCACATAGGTTCGTTTTATTGCGTATTTCTCTCAGCTACCTTCAGTAACACACTCCATCAGGTCTAGGAGTGGTATAAGTTTCATTGAGCTATGATAGTTTTGTACACCAATGTGTTTCTAATTGTGCTTTTTGCCATTAAGGCACTTGTCTATTTGAACGTCACCGCCGCCTCTTCGCCACTCGGGGACACCCCCTCCCATTCACTTTACCCACCTCCTCCGGAAACCACTTCCCAAACCCCCCCCCCCCCCACATCAATGTGATTCCTCCCTCCCCTTTCTGTATGTGCCCTACACAATTTCAGAGTACTGTAGTTGCATGCCTTGTTATCATCATTTATTTATAAACCATTTTCGTATGAGCACAAGCAGTGCATGAGCAATGGATTAGAGTCCGCCCATGAACTGCTCAGTTCGAGACACGCCTGTTGATTGCTCCCAAGCTCATGGGAAACATCTCCCATCTGGTATCTCACAGCTGGTTTTAAAAGCTCCCTGCATATTTCATGTCTCAGAGAACCACTACTCCTCTAATCGGTGGTCTGAGAATCCTGCCTGGACGCTTCTGATTCTTTACCTCCTCCCACAACCACACTTTGTCTGTGGTCCTGCTGTTTCTAACACAATTTTTAATGCATCTACGGCTGTGTCATGAGAGACGACTACATGTCCATTCCATCCACCTTCCCTATTATTGATTACATGTGTTATAGCCTTATCGTGTTACACCTATGTTTTGAAACAATGTGACGGACCGTTACTGTTGTAATACGACTTTAACAGGTTAGCCGGCCGGAGTGGCCGTGCGGTTCTAGGCGCTACAGTCTGGAACCGCGTGACCGCTGCGGTCGCAGGTTCGAATCCTGACTCGGGCATGGGTGTTTGTGATGTCCTTAGGTCAGTTAGGTTTAAGTAGTTCTAAGTTCTAGGGAACTGATGACCACAGCAGTTAAGTCCCATAGTGCTCAGAGCCATTTGAAACATTTTCTCTCAAGTTATTGAATGCGTTTAGGAGCAAAATTTAGTATTCGTCCACATTTAAGAAGAGCTTACATTCATAATACCAAGAGCAAATACTATTGTAACACAGTGTGGAATTCTGACAAGTGCACAATTTTTTAAGTTTCACTCCGGGAAGCACCGATCGCAGTTGAGGAAGACTCCAACTCAGTGGCTCAATAGTGAGACAAGTTAGGAAGGAAAGCCAGTTCTGTCAATAGCAAGGCACATTGCTGGGGCATTGCCATACAACACTCGGTCATGAAGTACAGAGTGTGACCACAGCAGTATGACCACACTATAACGTTGAAGTGAGACCGTGTAACATACACGCACCGGCGCCTCCACAAAATACAGGCGTTGCAGGAATTCAGTGTCTAGAGGAGATTTGCATCTAACTATACAGACACTCCCGAATACAGATACTGCCCGAACTGTATTTCATGCCAAAGGTAGGCAAAACTGATGAGAAAGCATTGTCTCTCCCTATGCGGGAAACACATGAATGGTTTGCGAGCACTATGGCATGTTAACAATATGACATATGGAAGTTTGGATAGATCCAGAAGACATCACGGATAGCCAATGTGGTTAAGGCAACCGTTCACGATAAGTGGGAAATCCGGATTTGAGTCCCGGTCCAACAAAACTTTTCATGTGTCTGTAGTAAAACATTCAGCTGATATAAAATTATAAACGGAATTTGCTAAAACATTTCTTAATTTGCATTAAGTCCGAAGCTGACGATCTGAAAACAACAGCTGGGATACTGCAGTGCGTTTTAGAGCACTGACCGTCTGAAAGCAAGAGTTGGGATGCTGCAGTATAGCATAGCGCACTTAGAAGCCTAGGAAATTAGGTCAGATTTGCTCATCGCCACAGCTTGGTAATGTCAGAATCACGAGGTAACCAATATAAATATTCGGAATTCTGAAGCACAGAGTTAGTCGGTGTGACGGTCTTGTAAGTTAAAGTGAACCTATGTTGGAGCTGTTCCGTGATGTGACACCTATCGTTCGTCTGATGACTTCAGCTACAAGACACCAACCAGACTGATGTATTCCATTGCTATGTAACCCTTGCCGTCATCCTTGCTTTAACTGATATGAAGACTTCAGCGCCTTTAGCCAACGACCATCTTGGGGTCAATTAAGGGCGACCCGCAATACAAAGACTTGAGCACCTTTGAGCAACGACCCTCTAGGGGTCAATTGAGGAGGACCGGCAATCAGACTTCCAGGAGCAGTACATTTATCGTGCCCCTGACTGTAAGTGTGAGCAATTTTCCTTATTCACCCACAGTTGCCTCTTTTCGCAACACACAGATATCTTGTCTAAGTTATTGGGATTGATCCTAGATGGTAAATGGCAGCATCATCTGCTAAAAATCTAAGAGGGCTGCTCAGATTGTTCCCTAAATCGTTTATACAGATTACGGAGAGCAGGGGATCTATAACATTTCCTTGGGGAACGCCGACCGTTCTGAGAAGAAACCATAAATCCAGTTCCGCAACTGAAGCAATACTCAATAGGTACGCAATTTGGTTAGAAGTCTCTTTTCAGGAACGGTGTCAAAAGTCTTTTCTTAATCTAGAAATATGGCATTAACGTGACATCCCCTGTCGATGACAATCATTATTTCGTGCGAATAAAGAGCTAGTTGTGTTTCACGAGCACGATGCTCTCTTCATCCGTGCTTACTATGTGTCAATAAACCGTTTATTGGTGTGACCTGTGCAAGTTTCCAGTCTTTAGGTACGAATTCATTCGCCGAGCGAGCGGTTGTATATGACTGCTAGGTATGGGGAAACTGAATCAGCATACTCTTTGGTAATTGGTGTACTGCCTGGACCGAAATACTTGCCTTTATTAAGTGACTGAAGGTGATTCGCTACTCCGTAGATATCTGCTTGTAAGTTACCCATGTTGGTAGCTGCTCTTGATTCGAATTCTGAAACATTTCCTTCGTCTTCTTTGGTGAAGGAATTTCGGAAAGTGGCGCTGTCATCTGTAATAGTACCATTGTTATAAAGCACTGATGGTATTCATCGTGCCTTGCCGCTGGTATTCTTTACAAACGATCTAAATCTCTTTGGGTTTTCTGCCAGATTTCGAGACAGTTGCGCTGTGGAAGCTATTAAAAGCATCACATTGAAGCAAACGCAATAAGCTTTCAATAATATTTTAGACAACACAATTAGTAATTTGTCTACCATACTAGATTTAAACTGAATCATCTAGCGAATAATGTTTCTCAGCAATTGCAACGCTCCCAAAGGTGATCCACCATTTTTAAGATGTAGCAAACTTACTTACTTCGATCCAAAATGATCTGTGCACCTAGAAGGGATTATTTAGGAGTTTGGATACATTTTGACTCAATTATGTAGTGTATAGGAATCATTATTCTTTACTTGTGGCCACCTAATGTGTGGATACTGTTCGATGGGCTAATGAGAATGCTTAAACATGTACAAGTGTAGACGAATTTAAAACAGTTTTCTGAGGTTAATATTGGTTAAAAGAAATTAAGCAAGACTTATTAATTGATTTCTGGGTTGGTGGTAAGTATCAACAAAATAATGGTGAAATAAAAAGCTTCTGTGAAAGCTGTTGAATATGTCTCAAGTATTTAGATGAAGTTATTGAAATGGAAATTTTCGTGTCAGGTATAGAAAAAAATTACTGTTTCACATAAGCAGCGAAATAATAACAGTCTCCTGGGATACTTTTGATCAATTTGTAAAATATTTAGAGCATACAGAAAGACTACAAACAGAAGATGACGTCGGAGTAGAAAAACAGTGTCGCCAAGAGGGGACACTTTACGTTGATAAGGTACTGGTAGAAGAGCACAGTGTTTTATAGATAGATCTTCTCAGTTGGACTGTGCAGTCAGCCATGTCAAAAATACCGAATTGAAATCAAAAGATGTTTTATTTCAATTATTGTGTATAATACTGTCCATTGCCTTAAGTTTAGTTTGCAATGTTAAAAAACTTGTTTGTTACACAATATAAATCTAGACTGCTGGTTTAACAAATTCTCAGTCAATTTCAGGATCTCACAAAACGTAGCATGATAAACATTTAACCTGTAATATTGTGCAGTTTAATTATTTATTGTACTTAACACTGTCCATTGTGTAAACTGTAATTTCAGTGTTAAGAAGCAAGTTTGATGCACAACACTCTATACAAGTGGAATGTATCTTTGCTTATAGCGTTTGGTTGCTTGAGAACTAGTGTCCCTTTCAAATGCTAGTCAGTTGATTCCTGAAGATGGCCCAATAAGTTGGAAACTAGTTTGAAATAAACAGAAAACAGTAGAACAGAAACAATGAACTTGTTACTGAACCTTAAAAATACGGAATTGTTGGTAGTTTATCTAGTTTTAACAATGAAACTCAGATGGCTGATGAGTGGGAGAATATTACAGAAATATGAGTTGATGAATGTGGCAGTTATGTTCAACAGAAAATGATAGTCGTAAATTGAGTAAAGTCGTATCCACTCCAGATGGGAGAAACAATTCGGAAATTAACATGCAAGAGTCCAGCGAGGTTAAAGCGCCCAAAGAAATAGAGTGTACTGATTTTAGGTTAGTACTTGAAGGAGAAGCTGAATGTGTACAATCCTGCAGGCAGTCTATGGAGGAAACACTTTTACCTAGCGCATGTGAGGCACGGTATGAGGCAAAGAGTTCGTTCAAATGTGTGTGAAATCTTATGGGACCTAACTGCTAAGGTCATCAGTCCCTAAGCTTACACACTGCGTAATGTAAATCATCCTAAGGACAAACACACACACCCATGCCCGAGGGAGGACTCGAACCTCCGCCGGGACCAGCCGCACAGTCCATGACTGAAGCGCCTGAGACCGCTCGGCTAATTCCGGGCGGGGGCAAAGAGTTTATATGACTTGTAACTTTAAGTTGAGCACATGAAAACCAAAGTATACCTCTAGTAAAATCGCAAAATAAGGTGTTCTCTGTAATGATGAGGCCCGCATCTCGTGGTCGTGCGGTAGCGTTCTCGCTTCCCACGCCCGGGTTCCCGGGTTCGATTCCCGGCGGGGTCAGGGATTTTCTCTGCCTCGTGATGGCTGGGTGTTGTGTGCTGTCCTTAGGTTAGTTAGGTTTAAGTAGTTCTAAGTTCTAGGGGACTTATGACTACAGCAGTTGAGTCCCATAGTGCTCAGAGCCATTTTTTGTAATGATGATCTTAGCTGGAAAACTACAAATGACAATTCTTTGAAGGAGGACGACAGTGTTTTTGTTGCAGAACTTGCTGATCCTGTGGTACGGGTAAGAGTAGGAGGAATTAACATGGAATTATTAACTGATAGCGGTTCGGAGGTGCCTGTGATAAACCAAAGCTACTGCCAAGTATTTCCAAGTACGAAGTATGGTAACAATGCCAGTGGTTTGTTTAAGGACAACTGACACAATGGGAAAGCTATCTAAACCAGAATGGTATGACGTCATGCTGTCTATTAAGATCTATACAGTGGATATAGACCACGAATATCTTTTCATTCTCAGCGTGAATATGATAGCATGTAACGATTTTTTGAAGAAATATGAAAGTCAGCTGAATTTTGAAATTTACCAGACAGACGTGAGATTGTAACGGGCTCGGTTAACAACACCTTTTCTTTCTAAAAATATAATGTACTGGGATCCTCAGATGATAGAGTTTCAGGCAAGGTCAGTGCGGACAAATGTATCAGGGTGTTCGACTTATTTGGTATAAAAATGCAAAAAGGAGAGTGAATACTGAATTAAATAACAGAACAGATGCTGTATAGGTCCAAGTAAAGGGGGAGATAGGTAACAGAGTAGAAGCAACAGCTAATGTTATTATCAAGAATACTAAATCAAGGAAAGCTATACCTTTGGACTGGAACTTAGGAGGCTTCGTGTTAGTTAAATCAAAAATCATCTACTACTGTAACTTGCAAAGTCCAAGGTTTTATGACAAGAATTGGTGAGAGAACCTGAAGGGTACGTTCAGCCACCTAACTGGAGAGGTTTACAGTATCCTCCAGGCCCGCAGGCAACATTCCATCACGAATATGAGAGATGTGTATATAGATGTGTGTGTTAAGTGTTGGTGACTGTAATGGTTTTGTGTGTGGTGTAGTGTCATGTTCGTGTTTAATGATGATGAAGGAAGGCATAGGTAAAACCCAGTACCAGCACATAGCCTAGTCCTCTCGAAGAGTATCAAGGGTGCCGCCGAGCTTAACGTCCCAGTCCAGCAGACGGATCACCCTCAACAGTGTCAGAAGCCATAACTTCATGACACTATGGAGAAGTCTTGAATTTTATCCAGGACATTGGTACAAAGACTGGTAATCAGAAATTTCATGCCACTAGATCTTCTCCTCTTCCTAGCCAAGTATTAACAGTGAAACTTTCATCCAATACCAGGATTTTAACTGGCTTACCCCCGGCTGGAGCGCTACTGCACTGGCATGGATCACTGACCTCTGCTACAGAGGTGGTTACGGTTACTGGATGAATTCTCGTTCAAAAACAATACTAAACCTGAAGCGGTTAGAGTTTATATATTCTCGCTGTTACGATCCTGTAACTTCATTGCCTCATGTACTTTGTTACTTATTTGTGGGTGCAGGTAGCATGCCAGGAGTACTGATACACGACAATGAACGACAAATACTGGCGTCAGCCACATGAGGGCGCCGAACGAGTTCAATGGCAACAAGTGAAAATTTATGCTGGCCCGGGACTCGGAACTCAGCTTTCCCGTTTTACATTAGCGGTAGCCTTAAGTGCTACGGCTATCAGAGCACACTTGCTGCCCAACCCAATTTCCCAACTTGTCACGCACATCTTCTGTATCACCTCCCTAGCCACCCTCCTAACTGCTCACAGCATTTAGCATGATTTCCGCAAGAGGTCAGACCTAGGGTGCATTCACACGAAAGATATCGTGATATGCCACCAAACAGCATATATTTCTATTATAAGTGTGGTGTCTGTTCTTTTGGACATGTACGAAACAACAGGCACTACATATATAACAAGAATTTCTACAGACTCTAGGTCCTACAAGAGCCCTGAACACCAACATCGCAGCATTTATAGTACTCGACGGTAGCCCTGTTGCTCCACTCTTGCAGATGCACACTGTAGTTAAACTAAACTGAACTCCTCGCGAAACAGGCCATGAAGGCCCAACGGTAACGACCGGCCGCCGTGTCATCCTCAGCCCATAGGTGTCACTGGATGCGGATATGCCGGCCGCGGTGGTCTCGCGGTTCTAGGCGCGCAGTCCGGATCCGTGCGACTGCTACGGTCGCAGGTTCGAATCCTGCCTCGGGCATGGTTGTGTGTGATGTCCTTAGGTTAGTTAGGTTTAAGTAGTTCTAACAAGGGAACCTCCCCATCGCACCCCCCTCAGATTTAGTTGTAAGTTGGCACAGTGGATAGACCTTGAAAAACTGAACACAGATCAATCGAGAAAACAGGAAGAAGTTGTGTGGAACTATGAAAAAAATCAGTAAAATATACAAACTGAGAAGTCCATGCGAAGATACGCAACATTAGGGACGCTGGAAGACAAGCTGCTCCGTGGTCCCTTGGTTAGCGAGAGCAGCTACGGAACGAGAGGTCCTAGGTTCAAGTCTTCCTTTGAGTGAAAATTTTAATCTTTTATTTTCAGTTTATGTGACAAACTCTTACGTTGTCACCACTATTTTGGGAGTGATTATCATATCTACAAGAAAACCTAAATCGGGCAAGGTAGAAGAATCTTTTTACCCATTCGCTAAGTGTACAAGTTAGGTGGGTCGACAACATATTCCTGTCATGTGACGCACATGCCGTCACCAGTGTCGTGTAGCATGTATCAGACGTGTTTTCCCGTGTAGGAATCGGTTGACCTATGACCTTGCGATTCGGTTCCCATTGGAGAGGCACGTCCTTTCGTCTACTAATCGCACGGTTTTGCGGTGCGGTCGCAAAACACAGACACTAAACTTATTGCAGTGAACAGAAACGTCAATGAACGAACGGACAAATCATAACTTTGCGAAAATAAAGCAAGTAAAATTTTCAGTCGAGGGAATACTTGAACCAAGGACCTCTCGGTCTGCAGCTACTCACGCTAACCACGAGACTACGGCGCTGCTGAGCTCGCGCTCTCCTTGATGTTGCCTATCTTACGTATGGACTACTCAGTTTGTGTATTTTACTAATTTTTTTCACGGTTCCACATAACTTCTTCCTGTTTTCTCGATTGATCTGTGTTCAGTTTTTCAAGGCCTATCCACTGTGCCAACTTATAACTAAATCTGAGGGGGGTGCGATGGGGAGGTTCCCTTGTAAGTTCTAGGGGACTAATGACCACAGCAGTTGAGTCCCACAGTGCTCAGAGCCATTTGAACCATTTTTGATGCGGATATGGAGGGGCATGAGGTCAGCACACTGCTCTCCTGGCCGTATGTCAGTTTCCGAGACCGGAACCGCTACTTGTCAATCAAGTAGCTTCTCAGTTTGCCTCACAAGGGCTGAGTCCACCCCGCTTGCTAACAGTGCTCGACAGACGGGATGGTCACCCATCCAAATGTTAGCCCAGCCCGAAAGCGCTTAACATCTGTGATCTAACGGGAACCGTCGTTACCACTGTGGCAAAGCGGTTGGCCACACTGTAGGTACTTGTTTTACATAGAGGTGGCCACGGAAAGGGGGTGGTTAAGCCGTAAAATAATGTGTACAAAACGATACTGAACATAATATTTAATGCAGAAGATCGTTGTCTTGTGTAATTCGGCGTAAAATAAATACAACGGATTAGTAACAACAGTCGCTCATGTTTGGCGCCTTATATTTAGCGAGAGCACACGAAAGACCTCGGTCTTCCACACGTGACTTTCCGTACCTGCTTTTATGAGCTGTCCATCATCTGTGGTGATACTTGAAGATGGTTAGCCGAATACTCACTAGGTACTAGATATTAACATGTTCTAACATGTCTGAAAGAACAAACACCACACATTCATGTGATTCACCTCGATGGGAGATGAATCTACAACCTTCAGTGCAGGTGTATATTTAGATTCGACCTACCGCAAGAATCTAAAATTAGCGACCATGGAAGACGAGACGTGGACTGCGGATAGCTGGCCCTAGGTGGGAGTGGCAGTCGGTCAGGGTGCATGCGGAGATAGTCCACACATTTGCGGTAAACACTTCTTCTGGATGTTGCAGTGGTTAATGCGACTGCCTAGTAAGCAAGAGATCCTGGGTCTGAGTCCTGGCCCAGCACACATTTTTACACGTCATCGCTGATTCTGCACGAAGTCTCGATCCAGCTAATATCATTAGTTCCTTCCACTTCCTCTTCTTTGTCCCATCCTCCCCTCCACGTTCAGTTTATACAGGGTGGTCCATTGATAGTGACCGATCCAAATATCTCGCGAAATAAGCATCAAACGAAAAAACTTCAAAGAACGAAAGTCGTCTAGCATAAAGGTGGAAACCAGATGGCTGCATGGTTGGCCCGCGAGGTGGCGCTGCCATAGGTCAGATGGATATCAACTTTTTTTTTTTTTTTTTTTTTTAATAGGAACACTCATTTTTATTACATATTCTTGTAGTGCGTAATGAAATATGACTGTTTTAGTTGGACCACTCTTTTCGCTTTGTGATAGATGGAGCTGTATTAAACACAAACGTATAAGTACGTAGTATCACGTAACATTCCGCCGTCCGCAGCTCGTGGTCGTGCGGTAGCGTTCTCGCTTCCCACGCCCGGGTTCCCGGGTTCGATTCCCGGCGGGGTCAGGGATTTTCTCTGCCTCGTGATGACTGGGTGTCGTGTGATGTCCTTAGGTTAGTTAGGTTTAAGTAGTTCTAAGTTCTATGGGACTGATGACCTCAGATGGTAAGTCCCATAGTGCTCAGAGACATTTGAACCATTTGAACATTCCGCCAGTGCGGACGATATTTGCTCCGTGATACATTACCCGTGTTAAAATGGACCGTTTACCAATTGCAGAAAATGTCGATATCGTGTTGATGTATGGCTATTGTGATCAAAATGCCCAACGGGCATGTGCTAAGTATCCTGGACGA
Source organism: Schistocerca nitens (assembly GCF_023898315.1). NCBI lineage: Eukaryota > Metazoa > Arthropoda > Insecta > Orthoptera > Acrididae > Schistocerca > Schistocerca nitens. The sequence continues at coordinate 173,224,754 of NC_064616.1, read as the reverse complement.
CATCATCCAAGTGTCCGGACCGTTCGCCGGATAGTTACGTTATTTAAGGAAACAGGACGTGTTCAGCCACATGTGAAACGTCAACCACAACCTGCAACAAATGATGATGCCCAAGTAGGTGTTTTAGCTGCCGTCGCGGCTAATCTGCACATCAGTAGCAGACGAATTGCGTGAGAATCGCGAATCTCTAAAACGTCGGTGTTGAGAATGCTACATCAACATCGATTGCACACGTACCGTATTTCTATGCACCAGGAATTGCATGGCGACAACTTTGAACGTCGTGTACAGTTCTGCCACTGGGCACAAGAGAAATTACTGGACGATGACAGGTTTTTTGCACGCGTTCTATTTAGCGACGAAGCGTCATTCACCAACAGCGGTAACGTAAACCGGCATAATGTGCACTATTGGGCAACGGGAAATCCACGATGGCTGCTACAAGTGAAACATCAGCGACCTTGGCGGGTTAATGTATGGTGCGGCATTATGGGAGGAAGGATAATTGGCCCCCACTTTATCGATGGCAATCTAAATAGTGCAATGTATGCTGATTTCCTACGTAATGTTCTACCGATGATACTACAAGATTTTTCGCTGCATGACAGAATGACAATGTACTTCCAACATGATGGATGTCCGGCACATTGTTCGCGTGCGGTTGAAGCGGTATTGAATAGCATATTTCATGACAGATGGATTGGTCGTCGAAGCACCATACCATGGCCCGCACGTTCATCGGCTGACGTCCCCGGATTTCTTTCTGTGGGGAAAGTTGAAGGATATTTGCTATGGTGATCCACCAACAACGCCTGACAACGTGCGTCAGCGCATTGTCAATGCATGTGCGACCATTACGGAAGGCGAACTACTCGCTGTTGAGAGAAATGTCATTACACGTACTACCAAATGCATTGAGGTTGACGGACACCATTTTGAGCATCTATTGCATCAATGTGGTATTTACAGGTAATCTCGCTGTAACAGCATGCGTTCTCAGAAATGATATGTTCACAATGGTACATGTATCACATTGGAACAACTAAAATAAAATGTTCAAACGTACCTACGTTCTGTAATTTAATTTTAAAAACCTACCTGTTACCAACTGCTCGTCTAAAATTGTGAGCCATATGTTTGTGACTGTTACAGCGCGATCTATCACAAAGCGAAAAAAGTGGTGCAAGTGAAACATTCATATTTCTTTGCGTACTACACGAATATGTAATTTAAAAAATGGGGGTTCATATTTTAAAAAACGCAGTTGATATCTGTTTGTCCTTTGGCAGCGCCATCTACCGGGCCAATCATAGCGCTATCTGGTTTCCCCCTTCAAGCTAGACAAGTTTCGTCCTTTGTAGTTTTTTTCGTTTGACGCTTATTTCGTGAGATATCTGGCCCGGTCACGATCAATGGACCACCCTGTATATCATCCTCGCTTTGCTACACAGTAAGCTACTATCCAGTTTCCGTGTTGTTCAGCCACTGAAGACGTGCAGGTATATGCGACGCTGTGAGCAATGGCACTTTATAAGGTAATCAACTCCGAATGTCCACTGCATGCACTTTCTCTTCTCAATGCTCGCTTGAGAGCTGGTTGGGCTGGACATGCATTCATTAATAGCAACAATTTCTTCCGAATTTTGCGTCGATCATTATTCACATGACATTCGATGCTGGTTTCTGTCGACTAGGGATCTTTTTACCAGTGTGCTACACCATATTACATGTCTGTGGATGGCGCACTATTCCATGTACACAGCTAGCACCTATTGATACACCACCATATCGGGCAACTTCACTCACAGTATGGTCATGTGCACCTCCAAACACAATAACTCCGTTGATCGACATTACTACGCTGATCACATACAATCGACTGTGACACACACATCCCTTTCGTACTACGACTTATGTCAGAGGTGGAGGATCACCTGGTACCAGTTCTACACCGCCTACAGCGGCCCAAAGAGACCAGCACGCTCTTTTAAGGGGTAACTAATATTTTGACCGGTGATCTTACATTCTCCCTCTCCCTCACCTACCTCTCTCCCTCTCTCTCTCTCTCTCTCTCTCTCTCTCTCTCTGTCTCTCTCTCTCTCTCCCTCCCTCCCTCCCTCCCGTTCTCTCCCTTTCGCTCCTCGTTCAACCTTCAACCCCTCCCCCTCACACTCTTTCTTTTTCTCTCTTCCCCTCTCTCACAATGACGTTAATACGACAGTGCACCTCTTCTGACAAGTACCACAGCTTTCCCCGTCAGCTATTGTTAAGGTCTTAGTTGTTACAAGATTTGCAACCATTTTCACATGTGTCAGTTACGCTACCTGATCAAAAGTGTCCACACACCAGTCAGTGATCATTAATGTGGAGTGTGTCCCTCCTTCGCCATTACTGCGGCTTGATCTCTGCTGGGAACACTTTCATTGCGGTGTGAATGTTTGTGGAGGAATGGCAGCCGTTATTCCTGCACACCAAAAATCAGGAATGGCAGTAATGGTGGACGCTGAGGTCTGAAGCGAAAACAACTTTCTAACCCATCTCAAAGGTTCAGGTCACAACCCCGGGCAGGCTAGTCACTTTCAGGAATGTTACTGTCCACAAACCACTGCCTCACTGACTCGATTTTATATGAGAGGATGCATTGTCGTGCCGGTACATTTACCACCACCGAACATTCCCTCTACTGTACGCAGAACACAATGCTGCAAAATGTGCTCATATCCTTCCACGTTTAGAGTTTTCTTAAGCGCACGAAAATCACCCCTACACTTACATTACATGGGATGACAGGTAATGTTCAACAGGCACTGGCGAAACCCACGCCCTTCTGTCGGATTCCCTTACGGTATAGCGTGATTTATCACTCAAAATCACTCTTTTCTAGTCGTCCACTGACCAATGGCGTCGCTCTTTACACCACCTCAAGCGTCAATTAGCAGTCACTACAGAAATGTGTGGTTCATAAGGAGCATCTCGACCATTGTACCCAAATCATTTTAACTCACTACACACGATCATTGTATTAGCTGGTCTGCTGGCAGAACTGTGGAACTCACGAGTGATTCCTTCTGCAGATTTCATGCTAAACTACTGGCCATTAAAGTTGCTACACCACGAAGATGACGTGCTACAGACGCGAAATTTAACCGACAGGAAGAAGATGCTGTGATATGCCAGTGATTAGTTTTTCAGAGCATTCACACAAGACTGGCGCCGGTGGTAACACCTACAACGTGCTGACATGTGGAAAGTATCCAACCGATTTCTCATGAAACGCTGTTGTGATGCCTCGTGTAAGGAGGAGATATGCGTACCATCAAGTTTCTGACTTTGATAAAGGTCGGATTGTAGCCTATCGCGATTGCGGTTTATCGTATCGCGACATTGCTGCTCGCGTTGGTCGGGATCCAATGACTGTTAGCAGAATGTGGAATCGGTGGGTTCAGGAGGGTAATACGAGACGCCGTGCTGGATCCCAACGGCCTCGAATTGCTAGCAGTCGAGATGACGGGCATCTTATCCTCATGGCTGTAACGGATCGTGCAGCCACGTCTAGTTCCCTGAGTCAACAGATGGGGACGTTTGCAAGACAACAACCATCTGCACGAACAGTTCGACGACGTTTGCAGCAGCATGGACTATCAGCTCGGAGACCATGGCTACGGTCAACCTTGACGCTGCATCACAGACAGGAGCGCCTGCGATGGTGTACTCGACGACGAACCTGGATGCACGAATGGCGAAACATTTTTTCGGATGAATCCAAGTTCTGTTTACAGCATCACGGTGGTCGCATCCGTGTTTGGCGACATCGCGATGAACGCACATTGGAAGCGTGTATTCGTCATCGCCATACTGGCGTGTCACCCGGCGTGATGGTATGGGGAGCCATTGGTTACACGTCTCGGTCACCTCTTGTTCGCATTGACGGTACATTTAACAGTGGACGTTACATTTCAGATGTGTTACAACCCGTGGCTCTACCCTTCATTCGATCCTTGCGAAACCCTACATTTCAGCAGGATAATGCACGACCGCATGTTGCAGGTCCTGTACGGGCCTTTCTGGATACAGAAAATGTTCGACTGCTGCCCTGGCCAGCACATACTCCAGATCTCTCACCAACTGAATACGTCTCGCCAATGGTGGCCGAGCAACTGACACGTTACAATACGCCAGTCACTACTCTTGATGAACTGTGGTATCGTGTTGAAGCTGCATGGGCAGCTGTACCTGTACACGCCATTGGAGCTCTGTTTGACTCAATGCCCAGGTGTATCAAGGCCGTTATTACGGCCAGAGGTGGTTTTCTGGGTAGTGATTTCTCAGGATCTATGCACCCAAGCTGCGTGAAAATGTAATCACATGTCAGTTATAGTATAATATATTTGTCGAATGAATACCCGTTTATCATCGGCATTTCTTCTTGGTGTAGCAATTTTAATAGCCAGTAGTGTATTTTTGCAACCTCTCTTCGCTATGTTGGACAGCCGTTGTCCATCAGTACGTGAGGTGTGCCTGGTCTTGATTTAGGTGGAGTTGTTCCTTCACGTTTTCGTTTCACAATCACATAACTAGCAGTAGACTTAGGGTTCTTTAGCATGGTTTAATGCCCCTGATGGATTTGTTACTAAGGTGACATTCGATGAGTACTCCACGTTCCAAGTCACTAAGCTCTCCTAAACGACCCATTCTGCCGTCACTGCCTCTCTCCTGGCAACGCAATACTCCCCGCCTTCTTTTATACTGTGGGGCCCAGTGGTCAGTTCCGCATTCCATAATGGTGTCCAGATACTTTTGATCAGATAGTGTTCTGCAAATAATTAACAATCTATTGGCAGTTGTTTTACTAATTTAATAGGCTGAGACGCAGCTGGATGTGAGGCTTACCTGAGCCGGACGTTGCGGTGCTCGTCGGTGCTGAGCGACATGGGCCAGGCGATGTGCATCAGTGAATCTCGGACGATGATGTCCCAGGCAAAGCTGTGGGGGTGTTCTGACACGCGCTCGGATCGCACGAGGCGCGCGCGTCGCTTGAGGGTGAGCAAGCTACGTGTGGTGCGCGGCGTGCAGCCGCTGTCCACTGTGTCTGCGCGAGGCACCTGCTTGCTGGCCATTGTCTGCAACACACCACACCCACACTCTATTATTTTCATCATTATCAGTGGAACACGTGAGGCAATACTGACCCTACGACTTATCTTAGAAGAAAGATTAAGGAAAGGCAAACCTACGTTTCTAGCATTTGTAGGCTTAGATAAAGCTTTTGACAATGTTGATTTGAATACTCTTTCTAATTATAAAGGTGGCAGGGGTAAAATACAGGGAGCGAAAGGCTATTTACAATTTGTACAGAAACCAGATGGCAGTTATAAGAGTCGAGGGGGATGAAAGGGAAGCAGTGGTTGGGAAGGGAGTGAGACAGGGTTGTAGCATCTCCCCGTTGTTATTCAATCTGTTTTTGAGCAAGCAGTAAATGAAACAAAAGAAAAATTCTGAGTAGGTATTAAAATCCATGGAGAAGAATTAAGAACTTTGAGATTTGCCGATGACATTGTAATTCTGTCAGAGACAGGAAAGGACTTGGAAGAGCAGTTGAACGTAATGGACAGTGTCTTGAAATGAGGCTATAAGATGAACATCAACAAAAGCAAAACGAGGATAATGGAATGTAGTAGAATTAAGTCAGGTGTTGCTGAGGGAATTAGATCAGGAAATGAGACACTCAAAGTAGTAATGGAGTTTTGCTATTTGGGGAGCAAAATAACTGATGACGGTCGAAGTAGAGAGGATATAAAATGGAGACTGGTAATGGCAAGGAAAGCGTTTCTGAAGAAGAGAAATTTGTTAACATCGAGTAGATTTAAGTGTCAGGAAGTCGTTTCTGAATGTATTTGTATGGAGTGTAGCCATGTATGGAAGTGAAACATGGACGATAAATAGTTTGGACAAGAAGAGAATAGAAGCTTTCGAAATGTGGTGCTACAGAAGAATGCTGAAGATTAGATGGGTAAATCACATAACTAATGAGGAGGTGTTGAATAGAATTGGGGAGAAGAGGAGTTTGTGGCACAACTTGACAAGAAGAATGGACTGGTTGGTACGACATGTTCTGTGGCATCAAGGGATCATAAATTTAGCATTGGAGGACAGCGTGGAGGGTAAAAATCGTAGAGGGAGATCAAGAGATGAATACACTAAACAGATTCAGAAGGATGCAGGTTGCAGTAGGTACTGGGAGACGAAGAAGCTTGCACAGGATAGAGTAGCATGGAGAGCTGCATCAAACCAGTCTCAGGACTGAAGACCACAGCAGCATTATCAGTATTCCTATACAGGATAATGAGAGTGATTAGGATACAAATTTCCAGAAATGAATGCGGAGTAAAATTCTATCATCTAAATCTACATACATACGTAAATATTCCGGAAGCCACGTACAGACGGTGAGGGAGGCTACCCAGCCATTGACCTTCGTCTGTGCGAATGCACACGGGTTGCCCAAACTCTTACGGGAATCGCCAAAGCGTGCGCGAGTAATGAGTGGGTGGGCAAATGTCTATAAGGTACAATACATATGTAGAATTGTGGACAGTTGGAAATTTGAGTCTCACGGGAGGCGTCCAAGGGGTAAGTCCCTGCAGTCGCGCTATTCATCTGTGTCCTCGGTGGCTCAGATGGATAGCCGGCACGGTAGCTCAGCGTGTTCGGTCAGAGAGCTGGATGGCCTCTGTAATAAAAAAACTGAGTGGAAGGATCAAAAAGGGAACTTCATCGGATGCCATGTGACGTCCGCAACGAACAAACAAAAAAAAAATGGATAGAGCGTCTGCCATGTAAGCAGGAGATCCCGGGTTCGAGTCCCGGTCGGGGCACACATTTTAAGCTGTCCACATCGAGGTATAACAACAACACCTATCGGCAGCTGAGGTTGTCAGTCAGTCATATTTTAAACTCACACAATTTTGATAATATCAAAATTTGCAAGATATAGAGTCGGAGTGAGGATTCGATAATCACTATGTGTCTGATCACTGCGACTGAGAAAACACGTCTACAGACTATGAGCATGAAAGCGTAACTGAGGGCACTGCTGTTTGTTTCGGTTGCTTCCGCATGCTATTGGCTTTCAACGACAACATTTCTTTTTCTTAGTGCAGGGTTTTTTCCTTTTCCAACTCAGCGTCGTGAGGCGTGCCGGTCGTACTATGGGCTCCCCAACCGAGTCCAGCTTGTTGCTGTTAGCATGTCACCGTGTTCGGTCAGCCTGTAAATTGACGCCTTTACCTAGTTTGAATGTTCTCCATAGGCAATCAGTATGCACGCTCATTCATTCAGCAAGGAAAAGTATTCTGTGTCAAATATAGTTTTTAATATCTAGAGATCTTTGCCATTTTGTAGACTCTGTTCTGGAGCAACTTTATGCTCCGTAAACTGGTTGAAAAATTTGTAAACTGATATTTGTAAAAGTATAAACGCTATCTCTATTGCGTTGGTGCTTAAGGTTTTTTACAACACACCGTCGCTGTTCCTCCAGATGCATGACATTATCTTTTGGGAATGATTGAAGGTCTATCTACGTGGAGTTGCTGCTTTGTTTGGGCTCGGCCATTCCATTCTTTCCCTTATGTTAGAATGAAGACACTATTTGTCGTCTCCGGTAATAATACAACATAGGAATGATCAGTGTTGTTCACGAGCCAGCTGACGACAAGCAAGCACAGCGCAGATATGGCCACCAGTCGTTTTTTGTGATTTTGGCTTAGAGCAAGCGGTACTTATACGCCCGATTTTTGAACCTTCCCCATTGCACGCAAATGTCTCGCGATGGTGGAATGATCACTGTTCACGACATTTCCCAGTTCTAGAATACACTAATGTAGGTCAATGGGGATTAATGCGTCTAAACGATCACACACCGAAATTCATCCTGAACTTTCTAACATCCCTACCACAACAAAAGTCAAAATTTAATAATGATTGTGGTGTTGCTCACGCTGCTGAGTACTGCATTTTCGGGCAACAACTAAGTTATTATGTGGCAGGTGTCTTTAGAGCACAGTTAATAAAGTCATTTCATGTAATAATGAATAAACTAGGCACCCATCTTTTCGTGCTTCTAACGCTGGTCTCGTTGTAAAATCATGGCTCAATCGTAGAAAATCTAGGTGGTGATGATTCCAAGCTCGGATGGAAAGAGGCCTAGGTTTTATTCTGCTAAATTCAAAAGTTTTGTAGATGCGCTTCACAAACCATTCTTGAATATTACACTTTTGCAGGACAACGGTGATGTAAAAAAGTAATCAGCACTCTGAATTTAAGTTACACTTCCTTTTCATTGCTTTTGTTGCAGTATCACGTAGCACACAAAACATCACTTCACAATACAAAACATACTTGAAAACATCTTCCTCATAGTCACTGTTAAAGTTCTCATTTTATAAGCTGACTATAATATGCGTCTTTCCAACATGACGTCCAACACTTGACTTTTTCAAGGTCGGACTCTCTTAACAACTAACTAATAATCGCTTACGCGCAAAAAAAATCAGAGTTACAAGTACGTCAAAGATCATAGTGACAAAAGAAATAATACACATAAGAATAATATCATTGCAGTATAAACATATCGATGTATCACAAATGAAATCAAATCTGGATGTTGTCTTAGAAATATGTTAACTACTTTACAGAAACACAGTAGAATATTACTGGTATCGAGAGGTTCAGGTGAGGTGCCGTAATGGTTACGTAATTCAAGTACCATTAAAACTTGGAGAATCACTATTGTCAAAACGATTCTCCTTAATATGATAAAGTTTTTTTCTTGCCGTGCTCTGTCCAATGGCATTGTCCCCATACATGGCGCAAACGTTTCTGGCTGTCACCACTGGTGTCGCCCCTCTACTTAACTCCAAACAGAAATATATATATATATATATATATGAAATTTTCCGATTTCTCCACTTGGCACTCCATTTTCTAGCATTCAAAACTCCACTAAATAGCTCCAAATGACAAAATAATAGCAACAGTGAACTACAAATAAAAGATAACAATCGATAATTAAACCCATACCAACAGATTTATCAACATGCAAAACAAAAACACTACGAACTTAGGCACTAACCTAAAAAACCTTAGTTTGGGTGCGGGTCACGACAGAAGTTTTCCAACTGCCCGTCTTCCTCTTGGATCTGCGTTTGGGTAGCAGTTTCCACACTGTTGTAACTGCGACCGGAACGGTCGGTGGGTTGAAGTGACGGAAAGCGCGGCGGGACCTGCGGAGCGGCCCGCGAACAACTACACAGCGGGAGGCGACGGACACGACAAACGGAGGACAGAACGAACAACAACAAGATCGAAACAATGAAGTCACAAGGAAACATAACAACCACGTTCACTCGTACACAGAGCAAGAAAGTAAGTAAGCTGTCTAATGTGAGGCGATGTGTCCAGAGACGTACGCAAGATTAGACTGGCTGGCTGAGCGAGAGGCAGGCGCTTAAGTACTTTCTCGGGGGCGCCGCTATTGGCCGCTGGAACCACGTGTTCCACTGTGGCGCCCTCACACTAAATGCGGGCCAGGAGGCGCGCGTCGCCACACTTACGGTGCAATGGTGCAGAGACCTCTAGGGGTCTTCGACGTCCATGACTTCTGGCGGGGATTCAAATTCCGCGGCGCGCGGTACCAGACACACAGTCACGTTTTATAAAATTACCCAACAGCGTTTCGAGAAATGTACGTAGTCTTTCTTCCAACGATTCCCATTTCACTTTAATACCCTGAGCATTTCTGTTACAGTTTAGTATGGGCTGTACAGACCTGTTACTATAACAGTACTGTGCCACGGAATTCTTTCGATGTCTTTTGTCATTCTTACGTGGGTAAGAACTCCAATCTTTTGAACAGTACTCCAGAATTGGGTAATATTAGCGTCCTGCATTCTCCAGTTGCACTGCATTTTCCCAGGTCTCTACCAACAAATCTAAGTCTTCCATTCGCAAGATCCGATATTTCGTGATTGTCCAATTTCACATCACTTGGAAGTATTACTCCTAATTACTTACACGATGTGACCTGCTCAAGTAGTTCACCACTAATCCAGTAATCAAATAGTTCTTCGTTCTTTCTCTTCGTTGCAGGTATTATCCTACATTTTCACATTTAATGACAGCTGTCATCTGGAAATTTTGTTGAATTCTTTCTGTCAATCCTTACAATCGTCCAACGAGGGTACTTTCCTGTATGTAAGACCGTCGCTGGCCAACAATCTTATAGCAATGCTAATCCTACATGAAAAATAGTTTATACACTATGTGATCAAAAGTATCCGGACACCCCAAAAAAACATACGTTTTTCATATTAGGTGCATTGTGCTGCCGCCTACTGCCAGGTACTCCTATCAGCAACCTCAGTAAGCATTAGACATCGTGAGAGAGCAGAATGGGACGCTCCACGGAACTCAAGGACTTCGAACATGGTCAGGTGATTGGTTGTCACTTGTATCATACGTCTGTACGCGAGTTGTCCACATCCTAAACATCCCTAGGTCCAATGTTTCCGATGTGATAGTGAAGTGGAAACGTGAAGGCACACGTACACCACAAAAGCGTATAGGCCGACCTCGTCTGTTGACTGACGGAGACCGCCGACAGTTGAAGAGGTGTAATGTGTAATAGGCAGAAATCTATTTAGATCATCACACAGGAATTAAAAACTGCATCCGGATCCACTGCAAGTAGTACAGCAGTTAGGCGGGAGGTGAGAAAACTTTGATTTCATGGTCGTGTGGCTGCTCATAAGCCACACATCACGCCGGTAAATGCCAAACGACGCCTCGCTTGGTATAAGCAACGTAAACATTGGACGATTGAATGGTGGAAAAACGTTGTGTGGAGTGACGAATCACGGTACACAATGTGGCGATCCGATGGCAGGGTGTGGGTATGGCGAATACCCGGAGAACGTCATCTGCAGGCGTGTGTAATGCCAACATTAAAATTCTGAGGCGGTGGTGTTATGGAGTGGTCATGTTTTTCAGGGAGGGGGCTTGCAACCCTTGTTGTTTTGCGTGGCACTATCACAGCACAGGCCTACATTGATGTTTTAATCACCTTCTTGCTTCCCTTTGTTGAAGAGCAATTAGGGGATGGCAATTGCATCTTTCAACATGTTCGAGCACCTGTTCATAATGCATGGCCTGTGGCTGAGTGGTTACCCGACAATAATGGACTGGCCTGCACAGTCCTGACCTAAATCCTATAGCACAGCTCTGTGATGTTTTGGATCGTCAACTTCGTGCCAGGCCTCACCGACCGACATCGATACCTCTCATCAGTGCAACACTCCATGAAGAACGAGCTGCCATTCCCCAAGAAACCCTCCAGCATCTGATTGAACGTATGCGTGTGAGAGTGGAAGGTGTCATCAAGGTTAAGGGTGAGCCAACACCATAATGAGTTCCAGCATTACCGATGGAGGGCGCGACGAACTTTTAAGTCATTCTCAGCCAGGTGGCAGGATACTTTTGATCACATACTGTATATTCTGTGAACATTTGTCGTCCTATTACGGTTCCTTGAAGCGCATCCGATGTTACATTCGTTTCTGTGGAATATTCAGCGACCAGAATAATCTACTGCGTTGTATGACTGAAGTATCCATCAAGCCTAATACAGATTTGCGGGGATACTCCACACGATGTTACCTTGGTCAGTTGGCACAGTTTCTGTCGCCTTTCGGATATCTAGGAAAACACAAGTAGGAAAGCATTGTGTGGACACGACTGAGTTTAAACTGTTGTGTGAAACCTCTGTCAGTGGAATCCGAGGACGTACGAATAGTTGTCTCTGCGATATAGTAATACAGTATAATTACGATCTTAGTTGTTACGATAGTCGTGTAGTCAACAACAAACAATGTGGAAGAGTCCATCATGAGGTGCGTGGATATAAAACTCAATAAACGCAGTGCGTCTAGGGTGACATATACATTGACCTACTCCAGATGTAAAGGTCTGTAACACTGCTGTCAGTGTAAGTCGACCAGTCATATTGAGATAGCTTTTTCCCAGTTGTCGAATTAGCAAATGTGATTTGTGATTTTCATTTACAAACAAGTAAATGGAAACTCTATACAAAAATGGCTCTGAGCACTATGGGACTCAACTTCCGAGGTCATTAGTCCCCTAGAACTTAGAACTAGTTAAACCTAACTAACCTAAGGACATCACACACATCCATGCCCGAGTCAGCATTCGAACCTGCGACCGTAGCGGTCTCGCGGTTCCAGACTGCAGCGCCTACAACCGCACGGCCACTTCGTCCGGCGAAACTGTATACAAGCTGACAATTTTCATTGACTGAACTACCTAGTAGAAGACGTCGCGTAATTGGAGACAACGAAGAGCATAATCGTGTGTACCAACTACATCTATATCTGCATCTACATGTATTCTCTGCAAATCACATTTAAGTGCCTAGTGCCTGGCAGAGGGTTCATTGAACCGCCTTCACAATTCTCAATTATTTCAATCTCGTACAGCGCACGGAAGTAATGAACACATCTTACCGTACTAGCTCTGATTTCCGTTATTTTATCGTGGTGATCGTTTCTCCCTATGTAGATCTGTGTCAACAAATTATTTTCGCATTCGGAGGAGAAAGTTGGCGATTGCAATTACGTGAGAAGATTCCGTCGCACGTTTTAATGATGTCCAGCCCAAATCCTGTATTATTTCAGTGTCACTCTCTCCCATATTTCGCGATATTACAAAAAAGTGCTGCCCTTCTTTGAACTTCTTCGATATACTCCGTCAATCCTATCTGGTACGGATCCCACACCACGCTGCACTGTTCTAAGAGAGGTCGGACAAGCGTAGTGTCTCCTTAGTAGATCTGTTACATTTTCTATGTGTCTAAGTGTCCTCACTCTTTGGTTAGCCTTCCCCACAACATTTTCTATGTGTTCCTTCCAATTTAAATTGCTCATAATTGTAATTCCTAGGTATTTAGTTGAATTTACGGCCTTTAGATATGACTGATTTGTCGTGTAACCGAAATTTAACGGATTCCTTTTTTGCACTCATGTGGATCACCTCACACTTTTCGTTATTTAGGATCAACTTCCAATTTTTGCATCATTCAAATATCTTTTCTAAATCGTTTTGCAATTCCTTTTGGTCTTCTGATGACTTTATTAGTCGATAAACGACAGCATCATCTGCAAACAACTTAAGACGTCTGCTCAGATTGTTACCAGACCAATTAGATAGATGAGGAACAGGAAAGGGCTTATAACACTACCTTGGGGAACGCCAGAAATCACCTCTGTTTTACTCGATGACTTTCCGTCAGTTACTACGAACTGTGACCTCGGCCGGCCGGAGTGGCCGTTCGGTTCTGGGCGCTACAGTCTGGAGCCGAGCGACCGCTACGGTCGCAGGTTAGAATCCTGCCTCGGGCATGGATGTGTGTGATGTTCTTAGGTTAGTTAGGTTTAACTAGTTCTAAGTCCTAGGCGACTGATGACCTCAGAAGTTAAGTCGCATAGTGCTCAGAGCCATTTGAACCATTTTTGAACTGTGACCTCTTTGACGGGAAATCACAAATCGAGTCACATAACTGAGACGATATTCCATAAGAACGCAATTTCACTACAAGCGGCTTATGTGGTGAAGTGTCCAAGGCCTTTCGGAAATCCAGAAATGCGGAATCAATCTGAAATCCCTTGTCAGTAGCACTCAATACTTCATGCGAGTAAAGAGCTAGTTGTGTTTCACAGTAACGAGGTTTTCTAAATCCATGTTTACTGTGTGTCAATAGGCCGTTTTCTTCGAGGTAATTCTTAATGTTGGAACACAATATATGTTCCAATATCCTGCTGCATATCGACGTTAATGATATGGGGCGGTAATTTAGTGGATTACTCCTACTACCTTTCTTTAGTATTGGTGTGACCTCTGCAACTTTCTAATCTCTGGGTACGGATATGTCGTCGAGCGAACGGTTGAATGTGATCGGCAAGTATGGAGCTAATGCATCAGCAAACTCTGACAGGAACCTAAGTGGCCTACAGTCTGGACCAGGAAACTTGCTTTTATTAAGTGATTCAAATTGCTTTACTACTACGAGGATATTTACTTCTACGTTACTCATGTTGGCAGCTCTTCTTGATTCGAATTCTGGAATACTTACTTCGTCTTCTTTTGTGAAGGCATTTCGGAAGGCTGTGTTTAGTAATTCTGTTTTGGCAGCACTGTCTTCGATAGTATTTCCATTGCTATCGCGCAGAGAAGGCATTGATTTTTTCTTACCGCTAACATACTTCACATACGACCAGAACCTCTTTGGATTTTCTGCCGTTTTGCGTACCAAGAGGGCTCAGCTTCTTCGTTTGTTAATTTATTGTATACAAATCTCTCAATTACTGTCGATACTATTTCTTTGAATTCAGTCCACATCTACTCTACACTTACTGATACATTTTTAATTTGGAACGAGTGAAGATTCTCTCTCAGGAAGGTGTGAAGTGAATTTTTGTCTGGTTTTTTGAATAGGTATGTTTTTCTTTTATTTTTGAAGGATTTGGGGGCTACAATATTCAGTCTCGCTACGACAACCGTGTGGTCACTAACCCCTGTATCCCTTTTGATGCTCGTTATTAGCTCTGGATTATTTGTTACTAAGAGGTCAGGTGTGTTTTCACAGCCGTTTACTATTCGCGTGGGCTCACGGACTAACTGCTCGAAATAATTTTCAGAGAATGCGTTTAGTTCAATTTCAGATTATGTTTTATGCGTGCACAATGCTGATTTAAAACTCTCACCTGATCTGTTGTGATGATAGTTCCGTGTTCTGCGTAGGTTATATGTTTTGTCACACTAGGTGGGCTATAATGCACGTTACGAAGATAATTAATGCTAGAAAATTCAATATCGCATCGCACCACATGATGAACAGGTTGAGCGCACATTTATCAAAAACCTGTATGTAGGGACTGGTTATCTGTGATAACGTAACTTATTTGGATGATTAAGAAGGCAAATGCAACAACTGGAGACAGATAACCCTCATAATCAACTACTGAGCAGAAAATATAAACAAAAATAAGAAATTACTAAATGATGATGACAAAAATTCAAAACATTGTAGACACTTCTGGTAACGTTTTGCCGGCCGAAGTGGCCGTGCGGTTAAAGGCGCTGCAGTCTGGAACCGCAAGACCGCTACGGTCGCAGGTTCGAATCCTGCCTCGGGCATGGATGTTTGTGATGTCCTTAGGTTAGTTAGGTTTAACTAGTTCTAAGTTCTAGGGGACTGATGACCTCAGCAGTTGAGTCCCATAGTGCTCAGAGCCATTTGAACCATTTTTTTGGTAACGTTTTAGTTACTTGAGTATTTAGTACAAGGAGATATATTTCTGTTAGTTGTTAAAAATAACGTCTACCAGCTGCTATACAGTCATAACCTCACCGCAAAATGTTATTTTTTAAACACCTCTGTATTACAAGCGGCGGGAATTCTTGCCGAGGTTTCTGTTCGTGCTCGACAGATTTCCCGCTCACAAATTTTTTCCGTGATACCGCAAGGACAGTTAGAGTCAGATTAGATGCGCGAGCTTGGTGAAACACAGAAACACTTTCTCTTGTACCTCCTTTATCGAACGTCTCACCCTGGTGTTCATAGGTAGGATGTACAAAGTGAGGCATAGCTGCATCACGTTGATCAGAACTATCCAGACACATATTAGACTGTCTTAATAAGAGTGAGTACAGCCCTTGCGTTGATGACGGCTTCACCTCAGCTGGGGACACTTTCGATGAGGTCTCTGAATGTTTGTGAAGGAATGGCAGCTCATTCTTCCTCAAGAGCCGAAACCATAGAAGGTAGTGAAGTTGGACGCTAGGATCTGGAACTAAGTCCGTTCTAACTCACTCTAAATGTGTTCCACTGGCCTCAGGTAGGAACTGTGGGTGAGCCAGTCGATTTCAGGAATGTTATTGTTCACAAACTATTGCCTCAGAGATGCTGTTTTATGACAGAGTGCACTGTCATGCTGATAAAAACAATAATCTTCTCCAAACTGTTCGTCTATTGTACGCTGTACACAGTTCTGCAGAAAGTGTTCAAATCCTTCCATATTTAGCGGTTTTTTTTAAGTACAATTAGAGAAATACACCCTAACCACGAAAATCACCCACATATTTTAACATAGCCTACGCTCTACCTCAATTTTGGCACTGCACATATCAAGTAACGTTCTCCAGGCATCCGCAGACTCAAATCCTACCATCGGATTGCCACAGGTTACAACTCGATTCATCACTCCAAATTATTTCTTTCCAGTCATCTCGCTCTTTACTCCATCTCGAGAGTCGCTTAGCGTTGACTGCAAAAATGTGCGGCCTTGAGGAGCTGCCCGACCATTGTACCCTATCCTTTGTTATTACGCACAGCCGGTGTGCTAATTGGTCTGCTGGGAGTGCTTTGGAACACGAGTGATTCCTTCAGCTGATTCTGTGATATTTTTGGCAACAACCCACTGCCGTACTCGAAGCTCCCTGTCCCTCAGTACAGGAGATCTACCTGGTCTCGGTTTACTGCGGTTGTCCCTTCGCGATTCCGTCACAATCACATCACTAACAGTCGAGTTGGGCAGCATTAGAATGGTTGAATGGTCCCTGATGGATCTGTTCCTCAGGGCACATCCAATGACTAGTCCACGTTCGAGGTCTCTGAGCTTTTCTGAGTTGCTCACTCCGCGATTAGTTTCTCTGCTGCTAGGACTATTCTCCCTAACTCCATTTATACTGGCGCGTTCGATTCTCGTGACATCTAGTGGCCAGTTCTCCATTACATAGGTCTGTCCGGATACCTTTGATCAGACAGGGTACGGGCATTAACATGATGAGGTTATCATCAAACGACGTGTGAAGTACATAAACTTCACACAAATGCACTTAAGTAAGGAGGAAGCAGACACAAACCTGTCAAGAGACCACCACAGCCAGACAGGGTGGTCGAGCGGTTCTAGGCGCTACAGTCTGGAACCGCGCAACCGCTACGGTCGCAGGTTCGAATCCTGCCTCGGGCATGGATGTGTGTGATGTCCTTAGGTTAGTTAGGTTTAAGTAGTTCTAAGTTCTAGGGGACTGATGACCTCAGAAGTTAAGTCCCATAGTGCTCAGAGCCAATTGAACCATTTTTTTTTTAGACCACCACAAATCAGTGTTTATGATTCTCTACAACTAAAGCGAAGTATTCTCTAAGTCAAATACATGACTAGTGCCACTTTTAGACGTTCCCTTTTTGGTGAACTAGGGTGCGGCCGAGGAAAGTGTACACAGAAGGAATTGAGGATGGACCATTCAACTCTGTGACATGAACTGGTTGAACAGAGCGAGAGGTCGAATGATATCATCATTCAAAGCTTGCACGTTGTATGAATGGCAGAAGTGTTGCCGATTTTCCCGTATTATTTTGCACACAAACCTTGGGTGCCTCTCATTACACCTACAACTCATAGAGAACATTGTTTTTTTGAGGTCTGTACTTGTTTGTACTAGAAAATCGGGTCTGCCAATTAGACAACTGGTCAGAACACTGTTGCAGAAACAACGAAACAAACATGCCAAATTTAAACAGACGCAAAATCCCCAATATTGGCGATCTTTTACACAAGCTCAAAATTTTGCGCGGACTTCAATGCGTGATGTTTATAATAGTTTCCACAACGAAACTTTGTCTCGAAACCTGACAGATAATCTAAAGAGATTCTGGTCGTACGTAAAGTATGCTAGTGGCAAGACACAATCAATGCCTTCTCTGAGCGATAGCAATGGAAGTACTATCGATGATAGTGCCGCCAAAGAAGAGTTACTAAACACAGCCTTCCGAAATTATTTCACCGAAGAAGACGAAGTAAATACTCCACAATTCGAATCAAGAACAGCTGCGAACATGAGTAACATAGAAGCAGATATCCTTGGAGTAGTGAAGCAACTTACATAATTTAATAAAAGCAAGTCTTCCGGTACAGACTGTATACCAGTTAGGTTCCTTTCGGAACATGCTGATGCAATAGCTCTATACTTAACACTCATATACACACTCTCGCTCGACAAAAGATCAGTACCCAAAGACTGGAAAGTTGCACAGATCACACCAATATTCAAGAAATAAAATAGGAATAATTCACTACATTACGGGCCCATATCATTAATGTCGATATGAAGCAGGATTCTGGAACATATGTTGTGTTCGAACATTGTGAATTACCTGGAACAGAACGATCTATTGACACACAGTCAATACGGATTTAGAAAACGTCGTTCTTGTGAAACACAACTAGCTCTTTACTCACACGAAGTGTTGAGTGCTATTGGCCACGAATTTAAAATTGATTTTTAGATTTGCCACGAGAATGATCTGGAAGGAACATTCTGATTGATCGCTGAGATCAACAGCCAATCAGAATTAAGTTGTTCCCGCGCGAATGTAGTGGAGTGGGCAGTGAGTAGAATAGCTCAAGATAGTCTCTTGCTAACCTGCCTACGGATAACACCATGGTAGATATTGCCGTAAAAATAATCTGAGAGATGAAGAACTAGTGAGTTAATTTCGTTTAGAACGTGTCGTGACTGAAGCGACTGGTGTTATGAAAATTTCAATGAAAGTTTGTTGTTTCTAAACTAATAGTTTGAGAGTTATGAGCGTGTGAGCTTTCTAGCCGTAGTAACAATTCGGCGTGGCATGTTTCGTGCTCTATACGGAATACTTTGGCGAGCACTTCTTTCGTAGAAGACCACTGAAACGACCGAATGATTAACTCGCGAATAGTTGTGGGTCTGTGACAGTTAGAACGTGAAAATTAGTCGGGTCGGCCTTGCAAAATTCTGGCTGCTTTTCGAGTGAAACTGATGTGTTGGCAGAAGAGCCAACACCGTGTTGCTAGAGGAGGCCGAAAAGCACGCGTTTAAGCTCACGCAGACTGGCGTGAGGTCTGGAACAATTAAAGGAGTTGAGTCTAATAAATAAAGTACGAAGCTCTTGGAATACTTAACTTTAATCCATAATTGGAGAACATCGCTCTTGTTGATACATTAATAACAATCTCAATATAAACTGGTAATGGCGCCTTGCTAGGTCGTAGCAAATGACGTAGCTGAAGGCTACGCTAACTATCGTCTCGGCAAATGAGAGCGTAATTGTCAGTGATCCATCTCTGGCAAAGTCTGCTGTACAACTGGGGCGAGTGCTAGGACGTCTCTCTAGACCTGCCGTGTGGCGGCGCTCGGTCTGCAATCACTGACAGTGGCGACACGCGGGTCCGACGTATACTAGCTGACCGCGGCCGATTTAAAGGCTACCACCTAGCAAGTGTGGTGTCTGGCGGTGACACCACAGAAACTATGTTGTACAGACAGTGAACTTCGAATGAAAGAGTATTACCATAGTGAATACGGACTTGATAGCCATTTCATTTGTTTCCATATGAATAAAAGGTAGATTCAATCCAATTTTAAATGCTTTCTGCAGGTAGACTGCATCTTCCGAACGCCCGATTTTCTAAAAGTGAACTTTGAGGAACTGATTTTCAATTCGAGTTACGCGGCCTCTGTACGGTAGGTATTAGTGGTCACATCAACGCTGCTCTACACTGCCTAGCGCGTATATGCTACTGCAGAGTGAAGGGACGTCGGAAAGGATCATATCGAGGTAGGTGGACTTTCGGTAAGTGAAAGAGAGAATGGAGACGACCGACCCAGGCCCGCCGCACGATGCTGTCGTTTATCGTTGCAAAACAATTTAGAAAAGATATGCGTATGGGGTGCGAAAATGGGCAATTGACCCTAAATAACGAAAAGTGTGAGGTAATCCACCTGAGTGCTAAAATGAATCCGATAAACTTCAGCTGCACGATAAATCGGTCAAATCTAAAGGTAGTAAATTCAACTATATGCCGAGGAATTACAATTACAAACAGATTAAATTGGAAAGAACACATAAAAAGTGTCGCGGGGAAGGCAAACCAAAGTGGCAGAACACTTAGAAAATGTAACAGATATACTAAAGAGACCGCCTACACTACGTTTGTCCGTCGTCTTTTGCAGTACTGCTACCCGGTCTGAGATCCTTACCATACAGAATTAACGGAGTACACCGAGAAAGTTAAAAAAGAACAGCACGTTTTATATTATCGTGAAATGGAGAGTGTCACTGACATGATACAGGACTTGGGGTGGGCATCATTAAAACAAATGCGTTTTTTTTTTTTTTTTTGCGGCAGGATCTTCTCAAGATACTTCAATCGGCAACTTTCTTCTCCGAATGAGAAAAAATTTTGTTGACGCCAATCTACATCGGGAGAAACGATCATCATAATAAAAATAAGGGAAGTTAGAGCCTGCACGGAAAGATATAGGTATTCGTTTTTTCCGCGATCTGTTCGAGACTGGAACAATAGAGAATTTTTGTGAAGGTGGTTCGATGAACCCTTTGCCAGGCACTTAAGTGTGATTTGCAAAGTTTTCATGTAGATGTAGGTGTTATTTAATATAGAACATTAATATATAGTATCTGCGATTTATGTGAGGTAAAGGGACAGTAGTTGAGAGTATCAGATCCCTTTAAGTACAAGGAAGATTAACTAATCTGATAAAATGTGGGTCTGGAAGAAACATACAACAACCAAATAGCCTTAAACATGTTAAAAAGCGTCCTCTTTCTCAGCTTACCATGCGTAAGTTATTCCCGAACATTTTGTTCATTTACACGTTGCCCGTCAGAATCATGTTCATAATTTAAGGGATGCCCTTCTTTTCCTACTTTTTGTTTCTTTGGGAGAACACGACCAATGTCACTGTGTGCTTGCTTCAGAGCTAAGAATGGCTTAAATTAGCTAACCATTGATTACTAATAAACAAGAATTCTGTATGAATTACAGGTAAGTCTTTCGAAAAAGATGGAAAGTCTAAAATGAAGGACTTTCGAAAGAAGGCATTAATTATCTCTCCAAAGTCTACTTTCAAATTTCATAAAACTGATTTTACACCTGGAAACAGTCAGTATCCTTTAAGCTCCGTGTACAGATTTCTTTGGTTCGCTAATGTGAAACCAATTTACACTTCGTGCAAGTAAATACACGTAGCAATTCTTTCCTTATCTGAGCGTGAATGGAACGAAAAGAACTCTAAGTATTTGGTAACAAGAAAAAATCCTCATCCGTTGAGCATTCTCAAAGAAATTGAGGGTGTAGGGAAGATTTAGATGAAAGCCTGCAGTGTGAATACGAAAGGAAGTCCCCAGTCATGGAATACACACGGAGACGTTCTTGATACTCGAGGTTCCGTCGTTAGTGTTATTTAGGTTCTATACCAGCACGAAATACACCTCACCGCAGACCTTTCGTTTTTATTCTCTTCCACCAACAACTTTTTAATGATCCATGAGACAGTGAGAGAGGCTGCTTTGAAGAATGTCGTCACCTGGCTTTCCTGAAAGCACCGAAGAAGGTAGTACAGCGGCAGAACTCTAGATTCGCATTCGGCAAGACGGTAGTTCAAATCCCCGTCCAGCAAACTAGATTTAGTTTTCCCATAGTTTTTGTAAATCGTTTATGGAAAATGGTTCGTCTCAGAATGACACGGTCCATTTCCTTTTTTATAATTCTCCAATCAGAGCTTATGCAAAGTCGCTCGTGACCGCGATATCGAATTGGATATACCCCAACGTTATGCTTTTTCCTTTCCCATAAGGAAAACGACCCCTCGACAGCCAGAAAAGCGTTGAGACGTGTCGTTGTAGTAGGCTGAATCGACATGAAGCATTTTATATGAAAACATGAAAGCGCGCGCCCGCGCCTGTGTGTGTGTGTGTGTGTGTGTGTGTGTGTGTGTGTGTGTGTGTGTGCGTGCAGTGGGTGGGAGGGTGAGCGGGTGAGCACGCACTCTGTTCTCTAAGATGAAATACATTCCTGGTTTTACTGCGCTGTGTGTTCTCTAAATTAAAGACGAGAAATAAAATGAAATAGGATTTTTCAAATGAAGACAGCGGCGGGGCTTGATACAAAAGACAAGTAAGCAGTTAATGGATACAGAGGTAATTGATTTATTAGGTTTTCTACAGGGATGTCTCTCTATCTAGAGTGACATGTTGTCTGCCGAGAATGATGCAGCAAGAGAGAAATTACTGTGTAACTGTGATTTGTGGAGAAGCGCTCATATCGTAACAGCTCAAATTGAATTTAAAATTTGTAAAAAAAGTTAAAATTAATCTTTGAACGCAAATGTCAACTTTAAGGACGGCTTTCAAGTCTCTAATATCCCTAAATGATAGTGCATAAATAAATACTTGTTAATATCTACTATATGACTGCAATATTCTTAGGATCAATAATTATATGTTAATATTTTAGAAGGAAACATATGCTAGACAGGGATCCACTACGGACTCTACAACTGATTGTTCTGATGACCTTGGAGAGCCGAGTGGAATGCAGGCATAGAAAAGCCCCGAGGCGAAGACAGGCTAGCAGTGTGTGCCAACGTGGAAGTGTCATGTCCAGAGAGGTGAAATTAACAGTGCAAACACTGTGTTAAGACTAGTGAGATTTGGAGTGGTTACGGTAGTTATGGTGAAATATCTTCTCTCAGACTTATGGGTTGCGGAATGCAAGATATTCCGGTCATAATCTAAGGTGGAATTTTGAGCCAAGGCTATTTCATGAACAACGGCGCCTGCTGGCATTGTGGTTCCGTAAATATTGTTCCATCAGTTGTGAGACTTAAAGAGTTTGAAACCTCCCCTTAGAAAAATTTATGAATGATTGTGCTGATAAACCCCTTACGTCATTTGATTTTCAAACAGCTGAGCAAAACTGAACGTACTCAGACATTTCTCTCTTTACTTATTCTGATCATCACTAAACTGACACACAATATTTACAGCGCAACGCAATCTGACTTTCAATAATCTCTACAAAAGCACTTATCTCACAAAAATATTCGTTACTCGAACTACTGCAATACAGCGAGCGCCAATACTGCCAGCTAAATAAAAGATTCTAACCACTGAAATCACTAACTACTGAAAGGTATAGTTAGCAAATGAAAGATTTTGATAGAGAACAAACAATGTATTTACCTTAATAGTGTTCAAAAGTTATAATACATATATCAGTTCATGACATCCAGTCTTACAAATTTACTGTCTCTAATGGACACACGTTCAGATCGTCCGCTCTCCAAACTCTGCCATCTCTCCCCTCACATCCACCACTGTTGGCGGCTCACCTCCAACTGCGCAACACTACGCGCTGTTCACATCCAACTGCCCAACACTACAATAGCGAATATTCCAATAATGCTAGCCAGCCACAGACTGCACACAGCACAGTCAGTGATTTTCATACAGAGCGCTACGTGGCGTTACCAACATAAAAACCTAAACAGCCTACTTACACCTAAACAGCATACTTACAAGTTTAAGAAATTACTTGCCACCAAAACTTTGTGAAGGCACTACAACACCTTCAGCAATTAAGACAACAACGTTTTCGTAACCTAAATTGTGTTTAGAACTGTGCTCTAATATTACAGTTACTTATTAATGTGCCATTTCTAATGATAGTTGATATTCAATATGCATCGTGATTTCTTTCTCTGTTACTTACTGAACCATGTTTCCTGGTTACATACTTCATAAAAATGGGTTCCTATATAGATTTACATGATTTAAATAATCGTATCTGGATCAAAGTTTTATGATAAGGCCTTTTTGTTGTAAGTTCTAGGCAATTCTGTTCCAGCTTAAAGAGCTGTTATTTTTTCAACTAACTACTGTGGTCGCATTGGCACCATGCTAAAAATTGACTTTGGTTTAAAGTAACATCTTAATATCAATAATTACAAATTTGAAAAACTTTAACGATGCTAGCCATTGTGCTACGTAGTATTCTCACAGTTTGCATTCATCTTGTCTCTAACAAGGGAACCTCCCCATTGCACCCCCCTCAGATTTAGTTATAAGTTGGTACAGTGGATAGGCCTTGAAAAACTGAACACAGATCAATCGAGAAAACAGGAAGAAGTTGTGTGGAACTATGAAAAAAAATAAGCAAAATATACAAATTGAGTAGTCAATGCGTAAGATGGCCAACATCGAGGAGACTCTGAGCTCAGGAGCACCGTGGTCCCGTGGTTAGCGTGAGCAGCTGCGGAACGGAAGTTCCTCGGTTCAAGTCTTCCCTCGACTGAAATGTTTACTTTCTTTATTTTGGCAAAGTTATGATCTGTCCGTTCGTTCATTGACGTCTCTGTTCACTGTAATAAGTTTAGTGTCTGTGTTTTGCGACCGCACCGCAAAACCGTGCGATTAGTAGACGAGAAAGGACGTGCCTCTCCAATGGGAACCGAAAACATTTGATCTCAAGGTCATAGGTCAACCGATTCCTCCACAGGAAGACAAGTCTGATATATTCTATACAACACTGGTGATGGCATGTGCGTCACATGACAGGAATACGTTGTCCACCCACCTAACTTGTACACTTGGCGAATGGGTGAAAAGATTCTTCTACCTTGCCCAATTTAGGGTTTCTTGTGGATGTGATAATCACTCCGAAAAAAGTGATGAAAACATAAGAGTTTGTCACATAAACTGCAACAAATGAATGCAACAGTTTCACAGTCGCACAGTATCTCCTGTGCTCTGTCAAAACATGTTTTTAACGTTTTCAAATTTTTCCGTGTGTAGACCGTTAAATCCTGCATATGTCCAAGCAAATCTGAACACGTCCTGGAATTTTGGAGAGCGAAGTTGATTATGTGTGAGTGCCTGAACTTTGATAATTCTCTGAAAATAAAAAATTAAAATTTTCATCCGACGGAAGACTTGAACCAACGATCTTTCCTTCCGCAGATGCTCACGCTAACCACGGGACCACGGCGCTCCTGAGCTCACATGATCCTCGATGTTGCGTATCTTGCGCATGGACTACTCAGTTTGTATATTTTGCTTATTTTTTTCATAGTTCCACACAACTTCTTCCTGTTTTCTCGATTGACCTGTGTTCAGTTTTTCAAGGCCTATCCACTATGCCAACTTATAACTAAATCTGAGGGGGGTGCGATGGGGAGGTTCCCTTGTAAGTAAAAGGTCAATTTGACAGAAGATAATCAAATTCATTTCAGTAAAATGAAAACCGTTTCCGGAGTGATAAAATTGAATTGTTCCACAAGAGCTGTCGACCGAAATCTTGTAAAACAAGTCCTCTTCGAGTGTTCAAACTGTATGTTGCTGCGCTGGGGATGAAACCAAATTGTAAGTAACAAATAGTGAAGTTTGAAAGAAGCCAATGATAGCTTTTGATAGCCACACGACAGTGTTAACACGAATCCAAAGAACTAACTGGTGGGAAACACAAAACATTTTTTTCTCGTTATTAAAAACATATCTCATGTCCTGCACCAGGCAACGCTTTTGAATTGATTGACTTTCACGTTTTCTGTATTTTTTTGGAACGTGCAGTAAATTTACAAATAAGCTTCTCCACCGGCTTTCAATGATATGTCATGACGTGCTTTACGTGTGGCGGCGATTCTCCTATGCAGTTCAATCTCTAAAATTGACTCCCAGTTAATTTTAAACGGATAATAATTCTCCGTGTTGCGTGTGCATGGAAATAATCCGAAAAGGGGAAATATGTACTCGTCTCGCAGTGAACTTTCGTTTAGGATTACTGGCTACTTTGCGCCCGACTATGAGGTCGCGGTACATCGGTGCTACTCCATCTGCGGAAAGCGTTCTCAATTCACAGAGGTGAAATAATTTTCGTATTTGCATTAATCAGACACTTGTTGAAGAATGAGATTTCCACTCTGCAGTGGAGTGTGCGCTGATATGAAACTTTCTGGCAGATTAAAACTGTGTGTCGGACCGAGACTCGAACTCGAGAACTTTGCCTTTCGCGGGCTAGTGCTCTACCAACTGAGCTACCCAAGCACGAACGTCTCGGTTCGGCACACAGTTTTAATCTGCTAGGAAGTTTCAGACACTTATTGTTTGCGGTACGTAAATAGTATGCCAGTGTGATATACACTCATGGAAATGGAAAAAAGAACACATTTACACCGGTGTGTCAGACCCACCATACTTGCTCCGGACACTGCGAGAGGACTGTACAAGCAATGATCACACGCACGGCACAGCGGACACACCAGGAACCGCGGTGTTGGCCGTCGAATGGCGCTAGCTGCGCAGCATTTGTGCACCGCCGCCGTCAGTGTCAGCCAGTTTGCCGTGGCATACGGAGCTCCATCGCAGTCTTTAACACTGGTAGCATGCCGCGACAGCGTGGACGTGAACCGTATGTGCAGTTGACGGACTTTGAGCGAGGGCGTATAGTGGGCATGCGGGAGGCCGGGTGGACGTACCGCCGAATTGCTTAACACGTGGGGCGTGAGGTCTCCACAGTACATCGATGTTGTCGCCAGTGGTCGGCGGAAGGTGCACGTGCCCGTCGACCTGGGACCGGACCGCAGCGACGCACGGATGCACGCCAAGACCGTAGGATCCTACGCAGTGCCGTAGGGGACCGCACCGCCACTTCCCAGCAAATTAGGGACACTGTTGCTCCTGGGGTATCGGCGAGGACCATTCGCAACCGTCTCCATGAAGCTGGGCTACGGTCCCGCACACCGTTAGGCCGTCTTCCGCTCACGCCCCAACATCGTGCAGCCCGCCTCCAGTGGTGTCGCGACAGGCGTGAATGGAGGGACGAATGGAGACGTGTCGTCTTCAGCGATGAGAGTCGCTTCTGCCTTGGTGCCAATGATGGTCGTATGCGTGTTTGGCGCCGTGCAGGTGAGCGCCACAATCAGGACTGCATACGACCGAGGCACACAGGGCCAACACCCGGCATCATGGTGTGGGGAGCGATCACCTACACTGGCCGTACACCACTGGTGATCGTCGAGGGGACACTGAATAGTGCACGGTACATCCAAACCGTCATCGAACCCATCGTTCTACCATTCCTAGACCGGCAAGGGAACTTGCTGTTCCAACAGGACAATGCACGTCCGCATGTATCCCGTGCCACCCAACGTGCTCTAGAAGGTGTAAGTCAACTACCCTGGCCAGCAAGATCTCCGGATCTGTCCCCCATTGAGCATGTTTGGGACTGGATGAAGCGTCGTCTCACGCGGTCTGCACGTCCAGCACGAACGCTGGTCCAACTGAGGCGCCAGGTGGAAATGGCATGGCAAGCCGTTCCACAGGACTACATCCAGCATCTCTACGATCGTCTCCATGGGAGAATAGCAGCCTGCATTGCTGCGAAAGGTGGATATACACTGTACTAGTGCCGACATTGTGCATGCTCTATTGCCTGTGGCTATGTGCCTGTGGTTGTGTCAGTGTGATCATGTGATGTATCTGACCCCAGGAATGTGTCAATAAAGTTTCCCCTTCCTGGGACAATGAATTCACGGTGTTCTTATTTCAATTTCCAGGAGTGTATTAAGTCTTTGACACTTTCACTGTGATACGGTGGCATGCGGATATTCTTGACTGAATCGAATGTATACTTCGGATTTGTACTCTTACCTAACGAGTCTTACACCAAAGTAACGCACAGCATTTCAACCATAGCGAAGAGAGCCATCCACGTTTAAAAACGTACTTTGCAGTAATTCGATGTAAAGAGCTCTTCTTTTCTAAGTGTAGCTAGTTTGACATTTTTTCCGTTTTAGGTGAACATCCTAGCATCCAAAATTAATTATCGACACCATGCACATATCCTAATGCACATATCCTAATGCACATATGCCACGTAAACGTTTTATTAAAGTTCATTGTATGTTATAAGATACATCCATCTCAGAACGTAGCAGTATCGTGCTAAATTCTTCCGCGTGTCGATCTTAATTATATACAAGGGGGATACTGAGACACCCATTTAGACACAGGCGCTTTCTTTGTAAGCTTACGGATTATAGAAAGGGATGTGAAATAGAGACGAGGCAAATGGAATAAAAGTAAGTGAACTGTTTATTATTTCATAAATAATCGTCATAAATGTTAACACATTTATCCTGCTGTGTAACAAGACGGTCAGGGCCTTCATTAAAATATGTGTGCAGTTGCATCTCTTCGTTCGAAGCAAATCGACGGCCAGGAATGTCTTCTTCAGGGCTGCGAAAATACGGAAATCTATTTCATAGATGGGGGCTGTATGGAGATGTGTATGGGCCTGCCACTGAAACTTCTGCAGCGTAGTCGAAACAACCTTTGCAACATGTGAGCTCGATATTTATTTGATTTCTAAGGCGATTCTGATGACCAACAGCCATTCATATAAAGAACAAAACCATGACGTCGCTTAGGGCAGGGCAAACGGCGATGGTGTTAGCTCCCGTTGAAGAGGAAGGAGGATTATTAGACTGGTGGGTCACGGTTTATGTACACTCAGTTAACGTCCTTGGACCACCTGGCGAATGAGTAGATAGTAGCTGTCATTTGAGTGTCTTAGGGACGCAATGAAACTCGACTAAGGTCGTGTGATGTTCTGGTTCTCTTGGTTTCTCTCGGAATATTACTTCCAAATTTTAGGCAATAAAGTGCTTACCACACGCCAGCAAAAATTAGCAGTGAGCCCTTTGCTACACAAACATGGAAATGACGCTACACAAAGATGAAGGAATACTGCATATTAGCTCCAAAGAAATCTGATTGCATTGCTGGACTGGATTCCTCAAATCCCCTATCAGAAACCGATTGAATCTCTTTGGGATGAACTAGAGAACAGATTAGTGGCGGAAAAATTTCAATATAAATCCAAAATCAAGTAATCACTACACATAAGGAACAATAGAGGCAGATGTTTATTAGGGTTATCAAAATGTAGTGGAATGTTCAAACACCTTACAGGAATGTAACCCAGTAACGTCTTCAAAAACCGCTGATATTTCGACACCCTGTCATATTTAAGGCACAAATGCAGCGAGAGAAAGTTTTGCAAGTAAATTTAAAACTTTGGTATGCAGGGCCACTGCTCACTTAATGACAAGAAAATGGTTAAGATGGCTCTGAGCACTATGGGACTTAACTCCTGAGGTCATCAGTCCCCTAGAACTTAGAACTACTTAAACCTAACTAACGTAAGGACATCACACACATCCTTGCCCGAGGCAGGATTCCAGCCCGCGACCGTAGCAGTCGCGCGGTTCCGGACTGTAGCGTCTAGAACCGCTCGGCCACTTTGGCCGGCACACTAACAATATTAATGCATTGAGATACATACTAAGCAGCATGCGGTTACCACACTCAATGTTGAAAGACATAATGTGTGGGACACATACAAATAGTAACCGAGTATGGACATTATTCGCAAATCCAGTTGCTAGTCCTACTGGTAACGTAGGTCCTAATGAAATGTAATGGACCTAAACGTGGCAAGAATAATAGTTGGTACTAATCTATTGGACCATTGGAGGAGGGTACAAAGAATACAGGTTTCGCATGTAATAGATGGTGCGAATATATTCATGCCCACAACGTGGAAAGGGCTGACCAATCTTCCATTTCTACGATTGTAGTATGTAAGTGCAAATGTCTTATAGCGCACCTGCGGCAATCGCTGTTGACGATTAAGATGCCAGATACCGTACGAGCTGGACTATATTTACCAAATAAAAAACATATGCCTCAATCCAGGATCGAACCATCGACTTCCTGCATGCTATCCCAAAACTCTATCCACTGCACCGACTATACAGCACTACTGTTTTGTGCTGACCACGTAGTTACCATACGTGAAGTTACAGTGTTGCCAGATTGTCCCTATTATCGTCCTTTTTCTGCCGGATGTACTCACTAGACGAAATTTTGTGAGAGACATTTTTTCATCACTGGCATGTGAGCAGTCGCGCGAATTTCGCTTCACCCTGTATACGCTTCGTAGCTATGCATCACGAGATTTGCATTCTTTTTTTACTGCTAATATTTGCCGTTTTAGTAGCGTGTTAATGTTACCGTTCTCGCCACCACTATAATTCTGTGCATTTTAGATAATGCACTTTAACAGCCGCGCTATGTACAAATATGCACTTCCGTACGGAAAGACGGTAGGGATGCATCTCCATCTGTTATAAGTAGTTTTTATGTTTGTGAAAATACTACGTCCAATGTAGTTTTATGGCCTGTATGTCGTAACTTTCTTTCCATCACGGTGTGTTATGTTTTTAGATGCACTTGAAGACAAGCCATACTCAAAACTCGCAGTACTAAATAAAGCACAATTTTAAAATACAGCCTGGTGTAATTTGCTCTTTCCTCAAATTAACTAAAGCTGCGGTGCCCATCCACACGAGAATGATCTTGTCCTGTTATTTTGCTATATTTTCTCAAAAATGTCGTTTCGAACCACTTATTCAGTATTGTACCCGTTGTGTGATTCTCATTGTATAGAGGTTGGTTGGTTGTTTGGGGAAGGAGACCAGACAGCGTGGTCATCGGTCTCATCGGATTAGGGAAGGATGGGGAAGGAAGTCGGCCGTGCCCATTTCAGAGGAACCATCCCGGCATTTGCCTGGAGTGATTTAGGGAAATCACGGAAAACGTAAATCAGGATGGTCGGACGCGGGATTGAACCGTCGTCCTCCCGAATGCGAGTCCAGTGATTGTATAGAGGGTGATCAGGAGCTCCATGAACCAAAATTTTTAGGCTGTTCAGTGATAATTTCCGAGCATTTTGGTATAAGGGATTCATAGTCTCCGGTGTTTCGTTACAGAGTAATTGAATTTCGTGTGAATTCTTACCCGCATTGGTATTTCTGCAGCACTTAAAATATTTGCACAATAGTGTAAAAGTTAAAGATGTACGCTCTGTGTTGTCTGTGACGACCCAGATCCCGTGTGTGTGCTGTGGACATAAATTGTCGCATATTACGGGCTTTTTTAATACAGCTTTTTCCTTATTGTGAAAGTATTTTCCAAGTTGTCGCCATGCAATTCCTGGTGCATAGAAATATGGTACGGGTGCAATCGATGTTGATGTAGCATTCTCAACACCGACGTTTTAGAGATTCGCGATTCTCACGCAATTCGTCTGCTATTGATGTGCAGATTAGCCGCGACAGCAGCTAAAACACCTACTTGGGCATCATCATTTGTTGCAGGTCGTGGTTGACGTTTCACATGTGGCTGAACACTCCCTGTTTCCTTAAATAACGTAACTATCCGGCGAACGGTCCGGACACTTGGATGATGTCGTCCAAGATACCGAGCAGCATACTTAGCACATGCCCGTTGGGCATTTTGATCACAATAGCCATACATCAACAAGATATCAACATTTTCTGCAATTGGTAAATGGTCCATTTTAACACGGGTAATGTATCACGAAGCAAATATCGTCCGCACTGGCGGAATGTTCAAATGGTTCAAATGTCTCTGAGCACTATGGGACTTACCATCTGAGGTCATCAGTCCCATAGAACTTAGAACTACTTAAACCTAACTAACCTAAGGACAGCCCACAACACCCAGTCATCACGAGGCAGAGAAAATCCCTGACCCCGCACTATTTCAGTTACTCGAAGGACAAGCCAAAATGCTCAAGTTGTTAAATCCCATACGCTCAATGCCAAGGCAATGTTCTGCAATAGCAGAATAGATTCGGCTTCTGTAAGCGCGTATGATGCTCATGCTTAATACACTGGTCCTCTACGGTGGTGGTGGTGGTCTGAGCAGTTTATGACACAACAAGAATGGATGTGGTAGGCACTCACCTTACACAAATCAGAACCACTCTTTACAGATACAAAAAAGTCCATATTCCGCGTCATGATTCTGCAAAATACAACAAATTCTGTTGGAAATATTACCTGCATAAGACAATAAGGCCGTAGACGTTGGTGCCACCTCGTTATCTTAATCGCAAACCAGATTCGCCGTTGGTAGATAGTGCAACGCTCGTATGAAACTTCGTGGCAGATTAAAACTGTGTGCCGGACCGAGACTCGAACGCGGGACCTCTGCCTTTCGCGGGAAAGTGCTCTACCAACTGAGCTACCCAAGCACGACTCACGCCCCGTCCTCACAGCTTTACCTCTGCCAGTACCTCGTCTCCCACCATCCAAACTTTACAGAAGCTCTCCTGCGAACCATGCAGAACTAGCACTCCTGAAAGAAAGGATACTGCGGAGACATGGCTTAGCCACAGCCTGGGGGACGTTTCTAGAATGAAATTTTCAGGTTAAAACTGTGTGCCGGACCGAGGAAGGTAGGAGACGAGGTACTGGCAGAATTACAGCTGTGAGCCCAGAGCAGATACAACGAACGAAAACGAACAAAATGAGATTTAAAAAAAAAAAGTAGCTCAGTTGGTAGAGCACTTGCCCGCTAAAGGCAAAGGTCCCGAGTTCGAGTCTCGGTCCGGCACACAGTTTTAATCTGCCAGGAAGTTTCATATCAGTGCACACTCCGCTGTAGAGTGAAAATTTCATTCTAGTGCAACGCTCATCTGATTTGTCTTTTACTATAACCATTCTGGCGAAAGATGACTTCGAGATGGGCTAATTCAGCTGACAAATTTTCAGGGTATCAAATGACTTTTCCCCTATGAACCAAGGTACGAAGTAGCCCTTCACGTTGAGCCGGATGGCGATATCAGCCTGGAGATGCAAACCAGTTTGAGATGGGTTCCTATAAAAGGCATGTCCTAATATGTCATCAACCTCCTTCCTGATCAGTATCTCAAGGAAGGAAGGCAGCCATCCTCTTTCCACCTCCATTTTGAAGCGAATATCAGTGTGGACTGAGTTAAGATGTTCTGAAAATCCGACTAAACTCGAACTTCCATGATCCTAAACAACAAAATCATCGTCTACAAATCTGGAAAAAAATAACACGCAGATTTCAATGCCACCGCTTACAGGGCATATTCTTCGAAATATTTCATTAACAGATTAGCAATAACAGGTGAAAAAGGGTTGCCCAATGCAACCCCATGTGTCTGTTCATGCAGCTGCTCACTGAATAAAAGTAAGTGGAGTCAACACATGTCGAAATATGTTCATTAACTCAGCACCGAACCAAACCTCAGTTACCTTTAACGAATGACACAGAGGAAGGTAAGTGATGGATGGATGGATGGATGGATGGATGGATGGATGGATGGATGGATATGGTGTTATGGGCGCTCAACAGTGTAGGCTTTAGCGCCCGAACGGAAACAACAACGGAAAAAGGTAAGTGAAGAGAGAGACAACATCTACACTTGCTAAAATATCAGAGTCATTCAAACGCACTCCCTCTGATCGACGCGAGAAATCTGTCGATATCTTGATGTGATGCACATTCACCGACCTGCTACCTGCCCTTGAGATGAACGGATTAACAAGGTCTTTTGTTAGACTGTTTATCGGAGCACCAATATTACTTAAAATAGGCCAAGGGGCTCTTTCCTTTTGGATCTTCGGAAGGCCTCGTAATCTAGTGGGCACAGCATAATAGACTCTTGTGACAATGACCTTTCCTTCAGGTGGTTGTTAGTCTTCCTCTCTACCCTTTTTGTCAGTTTAGTACTGAGTCTGCGATACGTCGGATCAGATTGTAAACACTGTATCTTTTGAATGTAATCCTGCTTGTCCAACACGACTGTAGCACTGCCCTTGAGTGTAGGAAACATTACAATATCGGGATGCACCGTGAGTGAACTCAAAGTAGTCCTCTCAGCTACTGCTGCGTTACTCCTGGGCGAGTGTGCCCTGGTTAACACAAGACGTGCTTCTCTCCTAATCTCTTGGGTGACATCAGGAGATAGTTTAGAAGTAGCCTGTTCGGCAGAACTGATAAAATGAGCAACTGCTAAACGCTTGGGTGTCAGTGCAAAGTTTAAACCCTTCTCCAGCACGGGTAAAGCTGCGCCGTCCAAAGCTAAATTCATCACAGAGTTTCCAAATGTAGTATTACCTTCTGAGCCACAGAAACGTTCAAACTTAGCCGAATGGTGGGTGGTTACAGAACTAAATTCCCAGTCAGACTGCAACCTAGAAGCACTATTCAGCAATTTCAAAAAAGTTCCGAAATTTACGAAGCAATCATTAACATTAGCCAAAATAATTCCTTGGAACCAACATCCTTTCACGAACAAGAGCTAAACCAATGGGCTGCTTGACGCGATTAGCGGCAGGAAAGTTAATGTGATACACAACTTTGGCAACAGTTGGAACAACATTATGGTCTCGTCACAGTAATAGCTAAAGTGCACGCTGCAGTGTCACTACTACTGCGAAGTTTATCCGACTTCTGTAAGCAACGACACAGTTCCTCTCCGAAGAAGTAAACAATTTATAACTTGAGTTTCTGCTGTCACTTAAACTGTTGAAACAACTTCTGACGTGGCCATGTTTCGTTGTGTGGTGGTGGTAGTGTTCCACTGCGCTCTCTCGTATCAAGTTGTTATAATTAAAGTGGAGGTACTCACGGTGGTCCAATGTAAGCTGTAATTACCGTATGGCAGCGAAATTTGGTAGATATTCTAATGCCTTAATGTGGAACCGATTTACGCAGCAAAAAGTTAGTTCCAATTTTGGCCACAAGGAGCAAATTTGGCGCTGCGTATGCAAGAAAGACGTATAGAAATGTTTCTAAAAGATATAACCGCCAACAACAGGTTTTATTTGACAATCTAGATTTCGGCCTTAGACCACTATCAAGTGTTACAGCTGCAACAGATTAGAGCACAATAAAAGTACAAGTATCAGACAAAGTACTAGAAAAATTGCACGGCGAGCAGTTAAACCAATGCATGGACTGCATGATTTGTCCTCTTAACGTTTATAAACGTTTCCATATGTAATAGGTTAAGAACGGGACATGGGCAGGAAAGGTCCAAAAAGTGAGAAAGGTATACTGTTGAAGAAAGGCGTGCTGTTAGTATTACTAAGCGCGGCTTACGCAGGTTGTTGAATATTAACACTGAAAACGTCGACGAGATGCTGTACAACGCTAGATATGCAATTGGTGACCAAAACAGGACCTATTTTTTCATTTTTTTCCAGCGTAAATCTGTCCCGCATTAACACATTATCTACCACGTTTGGCTGCCATACGATAATTATAGAACATACCGAATCTCTATGAGTAACTCCACTCTAAGTGTAACCACCTGGTAGCATTAGCGACTGGAAAATAACAGAATGCGCACCTGCCGAAGTATCGGCTGTTGTCGAAGACGTCACCCAGCTGCAGTCACGTAAATTGTTTGAACATATTATATATCGGGAGAAACTCAAGTTTCATGGTTCAAATGGCTCTGAGCACTATGGGACTCAACATCGTAGGTCAAAAGTCCCCTAGAACTTAGAACTACTTAAACCTAACTAACCTAAGGACATCACACACACCCATGCCCGAGGCAGGATTCGAACCTGCGACCGTAGCAGTCCCGCGGTTCCGGACTGCAGCGCCAGAACCGCTAGACCACCGCGGCCGGCTCAAGTTTCATGCAGCGGAAAGTTTTACAGGGAAATTAAACAGAGCAACAGAATCAGGAGGAGGACGCCCTACACGCTGTAAAATAAATGGCTCGTGTGTTCGTAAGGAACAGTGAGACTTTCGTCCACGTACTGTACCTTTTATGCCGTGCCGTGTAAGTATTTGCAGGCCTTTACATACCACGACGACCAAAGGCAGTTTCCGCTAATGAGGGGACTACGTGACTTCTCACATTGTACTTGATAGGCGGCTCTCTCTCGGTTAAGTCAACACGGGCAGGCGCCTCTCTACGCCGGATCTGCAGGCACTTACAACTTGGGCTTTAGGACGCCGAGCTCCAAGTACGGAAGTTTCTCACTGCCGCCCTCTACCGGCCCTTGCTAATTTCCTTCTCTCCGGGCAGTGCCCTTAAGAAGTCTTTACAGTACTTCCCTTGAACTAGTTATTCCCCAGATTGCTGTTTCCACGAATGTTCTCGAGTGCAAGAATGCGTGAAAGCTCAACACGCGCTGTGGAGGTCATTCTGGTACATCTAAATACTTTCAGTTTAGAAAGAAGCCTCTGAAACAGAGATGTAAATTCTACCAGGTACGAAATAGGCATCACCTGTCAACAAAATATTGTGGTACACCATAAAAACTAAATAAAACCCCTCCGACATTCGCAGGACACTGAATTCTTATTCATAGTTCAAATCCCTGTCAGATAATTCACATTCAGATGTTTGTTGAGTGTTTTAGTTTCCTTACATACGTGTACCATATATGATAAACACGTAAACTTTATTATGTGATATTTGTAGGTTTAGCAACATATACACATATTACAAAGATATTTAAGCTGGCCATTCACGAATCTGTAATTGATTACTTTCTTCAGAACTTCTATAATCGACAGATTGATTTGTTATGAAGAAAGAACTTTAATCCATAATTGCAAAAGCTTCTGCCGTCTGCAAAGCTATCAATCCACAAAAATTGAAAGTCTAAGCATTTTAAAGCTGTGCATTTCACTCCTTTTGTGCTAAAGTTAGATTAATCTGTGCGTAGTGCAAATCATAATTCTTACTATTATTGTGATTTTTCTATCTCTTTAACTCTTAGACCAAAATGTATTTAGAAATTGAATTAATAATTATCTGCAAAATAAACCTGTGGTTAGTATTCCCAAGTGTGTAAACAAAGTTATTTGCGGGAATAAACACACATTCTTTGGGCAATGAATTTCTTGTCTAACCCTAGCATAACTAACGCATTTTCCATATCGCGCATTACCAAGGGGGTGGGATGTGGAGGGTGCTTTATGTCCACCATAAAAAATTAAAAGAACAGAATTCTTTAATTGTTTTTGACTTCTTTAACAACACATTTGTTGAGGAGGTGTGTATGTGTTTGTATGGTCCAGAACAGGAAAATACCTTCTAACGCACTCTTAGCAGTATCAACGCATTTTCAGTAACGTGTACTACCAAATTACCCTTAAAAAGTACAAAAAATGCACATTTCTTTAATTGTTGTTGACTTTTATACAAAAAGTACTTTTTAAAGAGATACTGATATGTAAGTAGTGTCCTGAATCTGAAAATATTCACTACAACCTTGCATGGGGAAGGTAACATCTACTACTAACAAGGGAAACTCATCAACGCACCCTCTTCAGATTTAGTGGTAAGTTGGCCCATTGGATAGCCCATCAAAAAATGAACACAGATCAAGCATGAAAACAGGAAAAAGGTGTACTGAACTGTGGAAAAAAGAAGAAAAATAGAAACAGTGAACAGTCCAAATTTAATATGTGCAATATCTAGCAACGTTATTGGCTGTTGTATGGTCACGATGTTGGACCGCCGTGGAGTAATGTCAGTTTGCAACAGCGACGTGTAACGAAGGGACCTACAGACGTACGTACCACCTCCTACTTGATCTACACAGATACAACATATTATGCATCTTCCGTACCGTTTTGGAGGTTTTTCCTCTTGAATTTCTTCGTTGTAACATAGTTCACACCTGTTTATTTGTTGCTTTCCTTTGCTATGACAGGTCTATGCGGCATCTCGCCTGCTGTCACTATTCATCACATTTACTTGCGGTGGTAACATATTCTTACCACATGACTACTATTTTGTCATTTTCTCCGACAGCCATCGACAAACAGAAAATGAGAATATTAAGTGAATTAAATTTCCCCTATCCGCTGAGATCAGTGACTGATTGGCACACTCATTACTATCGAAATTTTTAGTTAAACCTTAACATAAAAAACCAATTTCGTACTGCGTCTAACACATTAATGTAGGAAAAAGCTATAAAGGGAACAGTGTTCTGACAGCATCCCCCAGATTCCTCTGTCTGATTTTTTTTCTATTTTCAACTGGTTATTACGAGTATTATTGAATAATTGAGCAGAACTATTGACACACAAATTCTACTGTAAATAATACGAGGTTTCTTTGTTCCCAGTCGTATCTATTAGTCTAGGACATTAGTGCTGGCAGACATTATTATCCTCAGTGACCCTCATAGATTTTATGTTATCTGCAGGCGCTGAACAGTCGGATTACCCACGCCAGTCAGTAACTCACAGATCCGCATAATCTGTTACCTGCACAATTCAGTGATTCCCTTGTAGCTGTTCAAAAAACTATTACAATACGAGACGGAAAAGAAGGCTTTAATCCGAATGCCAATTGGGAGGAAGGGTAGAGGTAATGAGAGAGTGGAATAACTGGTATGTCTGTTGAATGTTTTTCCTGTGGTGAAGTAACTAATTCCCTTGGCATTATCCGTCATATATGTCTGATATTTACAATATAAAGCTAACTTCCACGTGTTTGCTATTAACCACGAAGAAACAATCTCAATGCCGTATTACAACACTCATATTGTTCTACCGCGTGAATAAGGCTACACTGGAAGACGACCTCAGTGCTGTTTTAAAAAGTTTCATTAGCCTTCCACATTTAGATGTCTGATGATAGTTTCAGCTCGATTCTTAAATGCAACTTGAAATAAATAACAGTTTCCCACATGACTGTCGTTAGTTATAGTATTGTGGTAGTAATAATTATTCGAAAGTTTATTTACAATATCTGCAGGCAAAGTGGACAATAGGTTACGGGAAATGTATTAACCTAGTATTCCTAATAAGCACTCACTGGCTCATAAATCGTTTTATTAATGGCTAATATTAACAGCATCATATCATACAGTTTCTGTAACGTACAACATCCACATGACATGTAACGTTGAACAATACTGTCAATAGCACGTTAAATTACCTCCAAAATAAAAGTACTTCAGGAACGCGGAACAAATGCAACTTCTTTTGGTGACTGTAGTGCAGGTGCGAAGGAATTGAGAACCCCATGGTTCCGTCTAATGTTACTCATTGCAGAATATTAACAAACGTAACAGCTACCGGCCACGTTCAGTATTGTCTCCCGCAGAGGTTACTCGTAACTCAAATTCCATTATTTTCTCCAGTTTCAGGAGAGCTTTTGTTGACCGGCATAATAAATATTGAAGGTCAGTATTGGGTTCTCAACGACATGTCTTCCAGTAATTTCAGTATATCGTCTGTGGGTGCGGGCTGTAGACAAGATCAGACAATATTTCAACATCCAAAGTGTGACCTCAAAAACTGGGAAACGTAAGGAAAGAACGGGAGAGGGAGGGAGAGGCGAGAAAGGGGCCGCATTTGAAGCAGCGTATAAAACTGTATTAAATTAAGAATGTCTGAAGTTCACTGACATAAGCAAAGTGCTCCATATCTTATCAGATTATTCTAGAATATATGGTTGGTAGCGATCACATAAGATATTGAAATGGCGCTCTTGAATGCTAGAAGTAAACCAAAGTGATTTATCAGTCATCCACTACAAATCATGTGTATGCGACAATTACATACTAACATATTACACCTAGGAATCCTCTCAGTCCTCCACGGATGATTAATGTGCTCCTCAAAAATGATAGGGAATGACTAGTAGAGCGTATTAAAAACCAGAATTTATGTTCCCGAGCCGGCCGAGGTGGCCGACCGGTTCTAGGCGCTACAGTCTGGAACTGCACGACCGCTACGGTCGCAGGCTCGAATCCTGCCTCGGGTATGGATGTTTGTGATGTCCTTAGGCTAGTTAGGTTTAAGTAGTTCTAAGTTCTAGGGGACTGATGACCTCAGATGTTAAGTCCCATAGTGCTCAGAACCATTTGAACCATTTTTTATATTTCCGAGCATCAAAGTTCGTCAGCCTGAGGTGTATCACATAGTCTCTCACATGGCTAAGAGCAATCATATTTTAATTTGGCTATTGCTGCCTGAAGTCTCTGGCCTCACAGAATTCCGTTGACAGGATGGAAAGTTAATATACAAACGGCCACAGGAGAATGTCGTGATTTGAATCCACTGGCAACGGCGTGCTGACTCCGCGCCGCGATGGTTGCCATGGATTTTGACAGAGCATTCGACCAGGAGCGGCATAGTTTTCTGTTATCAGTAATGAGCCGAATGGGTTTTTCCACCAGCCTTTAACGATGTCATCCGGCGCCTGTATAGCACCGCCGAATCGCTGATTCAGGTCACTTGGCCGGCCGAAGTGGCCGTGCGGTTAAAGGCGCTGCAGTCTGGAACCGCAAGACCGCTACGGTCGCAGGTTCGAATCCTGCCTAGGGCATGGATGTTTGTGATGTCCTTAGGTTAGTTCGGTTTAACTAGTTCTAAGTTCTAGGGGACTAATGACCTCAGCAGTTGAGTCCCATAGTGCTCAGAGCCATTTGAACCATTTTTTGAGGTCACTTGCCGTGTGGCGGGACCAGTGATGATCCGCCGTTCCATATGCCAAGGTAGCCCATTTTCGACCCTACTCAATGCCATAAACCTGGAGCCACTCATATGGAGTCTGACGAGCCACCTTTCTGGTCTCACTTTGTGACAGCACAGTTTTCGGTGTCGTGCGTAATCGGACGACCTCCTGTTCTTGGTCCGCCCATGAAATGAAACACAAATGTTGCTTGATTTGATATGAATGTACGGAACTTCAGCGGGCAGTAATATGAATATGAGTAAATACATGACTATGTCCATTGGACGCGGCCTCTCACACGATGACTTAGCACCTCTCCAGTGTTTGCAGAAACTACGATACCTTGGTATCATGCTCACTTCCACCGTGCGCCGCTCCGCTGCCATCAATTTTCGGCGTGTACTCCAAATTATCCGTACGGCGGTGCGACCAGATCTTCTCCACCGACTCGATTCTTTACAACGTGTCCAGTACCTCAATTAACATGTGGGGTCCAGAATGGTCCACATCGCACAGGTACTAACGCTGCCATCAACTATTGGACGCGCCTCCAGGCTGCTTTCGGATACTTTCTTACGGCCGGTACGTTCTTTAAGATCCGTTACGAAAAGCTCACCCTCTCCCCGCGAGTGGGAGGCCTCGGCTTTGTCAATGTGCAAATCCGAGCGACCTCCTTGTACATGTTCACCATGCACAAGCAGTGGAATGGCGGCCCCTCCCTTACGCGCAGGTTGCTGGAAATTCTTATGCCCGCGACCATAACGCCACCAGTACCAGTCGGACACACAAGCACCCTCTGACGCACATTTCTGATTTCGTCGTCGAATTCAGTTATGCTCACACACGCTTACCGAACACGCGTTCTTCTCCGTCTAAAGAATTTACACCCCACTGCTTCGTTACATGTCCAGCAACAACATCGAACTCAGACATCCATTGACGCGGTGGCCCACGATTTGGCGTTATATCCACCAGCTTCTCGTTCCCTCCAACGTTCGGACAACATGGTATCACATCCCATTTGGAAAATTCGCTACAAATCAACACCTTCACGCCATCGGACTAACGGACTCTCCGCTTTGTTCAATTAGCCACCTCATGGATGACGATGTCCACCAACTGACTTGCGATGCCACCAGTGACGTCTAGAAACTTTTCCGACAATTAGTTGCCTGTTACTTTCGCATTCCTCCGGATTCTATTGACGCATGGACTTTTATCCGCCCAGAGGATACTTATTTTCCCGCCACCAAAAATCATGCGATTGTATGGGTCGAGGGGTGGACGATCACCGACATGTATAGTCATGGCGACAAATCACGCCTTGACTTCTGGCAGTACTTACATGGCACAGTGAAGTCGAGCACCGATCCCGCTACAGCGCCTTCTTTTCTTCGCCGATTGCCTACACACAATCTTTAAGTCACCCCCCCCCCCCTCAGCTGGATGGTGCCACACGCGGACGTCACTCCCACGCCCCCCCCCCCTTTCCCACACCGGTTCTGACATCTGAGATTCTCCGCGCTACTTTCAATATCGTGACGCATAGTGGAGTAGGCGCATGGACGCGCACCCCCTTTCTTTTATGCACTATACCAAAGAGCGCTGGTCATTCCCTCAACTCTACTGTCAACTCCTCTTTGGCTTCTACCCCCTTTTCGGGTGCTTCTTCACGGTAGCGGCGCCGGGGACACAGTGGCCAGGCCTCGCATGTTGACCCCTGCCCACTCTGCCTCCACGCTCCATCTGCCGGGCAGTTGCCTGCAAGTCTTATCACGCCCCCGCACCTTCTTCCCTTTTTGTCTATTGCCTCACACCTCTTAGCTTACTTCAGTATTATTGTTATATTTTTTTCCGACACCTTGTTAGTAAAGACTTTTGCTCGCCTTGTTCGAGTGTAATGTCTCATGTTGATTCCGCCGGAAAGATGGAATTTCTGTTGTGTTGATGCTTGTACAAATAAAGGTATTTTGTTTACTTATCATGCTCCCGGTAAAAAAAAAGAAAAAAAAAACTAGAGGAGAGTGATTCAGGGATGGGAAGGGGGAGGCATTGTGGCCCTGCCAACCCTGTCTCCACCACCTCAGAACTAACCACTCTACTCTTCACCACGTTTTATAATTAAAAAAAAGGTGAGCAGGAAAAAAAAATGATAAGGCGACCGCTCGCATTAAGCGGGAAATCCGTGTTCGAGTCCCGGGCCGGTACAAATTTTCATTGTCGTCATTTCATTCTGTAGCTGATGGTTGTCCTTATTCGCAATTGCGAATTCACTTCATGTATTTCATAACGGCTGCTGTGACCGCAGTGCATGTTCATTTGGAGATGCATGCATGTCAGAAAGGCGCCGCGCGGGATTAGCCGAGCGGTCTTGGGCGCCGCAGTCATGGACTGTGCGGCTGGTCCCGGCGGAGGTACGAGTCCTCCCTCGGGCATGGGTGTATGTGTTTGTCCTTAGGATGATTTAGGTTAAGTAGTGTGTAAGCTTAGGGACTGATGACCTTAGCAGTTAAGTACCATAAGATTTCACACACATGTCAGAAATGAACTTTGTGTGGAGATCAGAGTAACACAGGCATTGCAATATCGTATATTACTGCTTTCACCACACAAGCTCTCTATTCCCATTTTATTAGGTAGTCCAGGCAACAGGTGACAAACACATTTGCCCCACAGAAATCGAGCCTACAATGCGCGATTTTAACACGCGTCGCATAGTGTGAGGTTTGCATTTAATATTCCAATTCAGTACCCAATTGCGTTACTTCCGAGTAACACATAATTTCGTTGCACTTTGCGTAAGCTTCGCCATCTCCAAAATCCACCTTCGAAGTCAGATTGCGTTATTAATGGGTAATAATTCAGTGTCTGCTGGTACGTTTCAGAGTATAGGCCTTGATCATAATCTTGTATGAACACACATGTATTGTTCCAAAAGGAGTGGCAGGCTTATAAAGTTGTACGGTGTTCTTTTGCAGCGCCGTTTCGAACAGACGGAAAGGATCATGATTTGGCGTCAAACTGTCCCCCTTGGATGATATGAAAGTTTAATTTAAAGCATCGTGATGAATTGGGAAAGAACGTGAAGTGACGAAGTTGGAAGCGCAGCGTTTTAAAATGTTTCCTTCCACCTGCTATTTAACAAATGAAAAATATGCAATGGTCTATACCTCATACCTGTAGATTATTTAAATTAACTCTCTTTTAATATTAACGGAAATAGAAGCTGTGACGTAAAAATGGTTCAAATGGCTCTGAGCACTATGGGACTCAACTGCTGTGGTTATCAGTCCCCTAGAACTTAGAACTACTTAAACCTAACTAACCTAAGGACATCACACACATCCATGCCCGAGGCAGGATTCGAACCTGCGACCGTAGCGGTCGCACGGTTCCGGACTGCGCGCCTAGAACCGCGAGACCACCGCGGCCGGCTGCTGTGACGTACGTCACAACAATAGGACGCCCTGAAGTTTTGATGAAATGTTCGTACATAGAAAAATACTTTTCTCTAATATTTACGTTTATTCACCACTGGAAACGTCCTTGCAAACAAAGTCTGTAACGGCACTGGAATTGTTTCAAATATTTGATTACGTGGGTACGCTCTTCAGAAGCTCTAGAATGTGTGCACAATGGTTTCCAACTGATTCTGGAAACTTTCGGGATTAGTCTGATGTGGTGCAAAGTTTTAATGCATTCAGTATAATAACAGTAACATCAGACGAATTGGGAGAACTTTTACGCGTATGTGAC
This sequence comes from Schistocerca nitens, assembly GCF_023898315.1. Classification (NCBI taxonomy): domain Eukaryota; kingdom Metazoa; phylum Arthropoda; class Insecta; order Orthoptera; family Acrididae; genus Schistocerca; species Schistocerca nitens. Next base: position 173,180,685 of record NC_064616.1, on the reverse strand, counting down.
AGTTTCGATACGAGCATATCATTATCGACATCGTTCTTTCATGGCGTTTAAGTGCGGACGAGGATACGGGATGGCTAAATGTGCCTAACCTAGTCTAGTGCTCCTGTCAAAAACATTCGAGTCGTGACGACCATTTCTGTGTAAGCTAACGAAAAGAGGCGGGCTGCAGTCTTCCACAGTTCTAGGAATTCTCGGCACAAGAAAGTGTACAGCGCACGAGATTCTGCAAGTACCGCCCGTATTCCGTTTTGTTAGCGAGCGACCGCACTGTTGTTTTGGCAATGAAAAGCGCTTGCCACACCCTTCAGGCTCGCACGCAGCACGTAAGAGTTTTGTTAGAAAGCAGGTGTGCTGTTTTTTCCGACTCTGTGTGCTGTCGCAGAGAACGAGGTGGATGCGGGTTTGTGCGAGACAGGCTACGCGCTTCTGTGAGCGCTGCCATCTGCTCCACCGGCTCACCCAGTACGCCTGGCTGCTACAAATGACGTAACACATATATCATGCAACTATTTCTGGCTTAATATCTAAAATACGTGCTGTTCGCTGCACTGAGGCCACAACTCGCGTCTCATCTGATTAGAGCTTTGCACTACGGTCTCTCTTATTTGGCCCATTTTCCAATTTTTTCTTCGGCTACCTCTCTGCGCCCCCTCCCCCCCACCCCACCCCAAAGTGTTGTTCTGTTCTGTGTAAAAATGAACTGTGAGAAATTTGGAATCATTATGTTCAGGGAAAACAGTGCCCTCTACGTCCATATGTTCGGAAAATTCATAAAAGTAAAACCGCGATTTTCTCAAAGCATCACTTTTGCATGACTTATTTATTTATTGAACAATATATTTAGCTTTTTTATCTTCCCCTCGTCAAATGAATGCGTTCTCATCTCTCAGATCGCATTGGGTGGGTTTTATTTCATCGTATGGCTAACGCCCCCCGTCGGGCAGGGCGTTCGCCGGGTGCCCATCATTCAATTTGACGCCACTTCGGCGACCTGCAGTCGATGAGGATGATAGGGAGGACAGCACAACACCCAGTCCCTGGACGGAGTAAATTCCCCGGCCCAGCCAGGAATCGAACCCGGGCCCAGAGGATTGACAATCCGTCACGCTGACCATTCAGGTAGCAGGGCCAGACATTGGGTGGGTGACGTCATGAGTTAATGATTCCAAAGCAAGTAAAGGGACGTCAGAGTGAGCCGTGCGATTCTAAACATTCCCAGCCGTCGTTCACTGTCGAGGGTAGATGGTAGATGGAAGGCGTGGTAAGACCAGTTTCCTTGTCCAGTTCGTTTATGAGTGAAAATTTATTTGTTCGGGTACTGTGGTGTCACCGCCAGACACCACACTTGCCTTCAAATCGCCCGCGGTCCGTTAGTATACGTCGGACCCGCGTGTCGCCACTATCAGTGATTGCAGACCGAGCGCCGCCACACGGCAGGTCTAGAGAGACTCCCTAGCACTCGCCCCAGTTATACAGCCGACTTTGCTAGCGTTGGTTCACTGTATACATATGCTCTCATTTGCAGGGACGACAGTTTATCATAGCCTTCAGCTACGTCATTTGCTACTACCTAGGAAGGCGCCATATTCAGTTACTATAAGTCATACCTTCAAGAATGTCTTCTGAACAGATAATATTGTGACTCATGTACCGTCAAGAGCGACGTTCATCATTAATGAATTAAAGTTAAGTATCAAACTAATTATGTCCGCTTTCTGAATTCTCATTCCTTGTCATGTTCCAGACCTCACGTCAGTATAGTTCTTCCCTCTTCACGCTAGCCTGCGTTAGCTAAAACGCGTGCATTTCGGTCTCCACTCGTAACACGGTGTTGGCTCTTCTGCTAACACAAAAGGTACTACACCCATTCAATTACTGGAAGCAAACTGTCATGTGCCATTCAATCATCAAAGGTTTTCGTGAACTAATTGTGAATCAAAGCGTCGCACTAATTGTACGGAAAGTGATGATTTATAGGGAAAAACACAAAGTGACTCCGTTCATACCGATTTTTTAAACTTTTAATCAAGTACAGAGGCATCAACAAAAACAAACTGAAAGCTCATCGGGCATTCATAAGCGGAACGAACAGATTTTGTTCAAACTATTGATGACATTTTTGACACAGCACTTGCTAAAGCATTAAGCATCGCTACCATTGAAGAAACAGCTTCTTCAAAATTTCAGCTGTTGAAAGGACGCCTAGGGATCATGCATAGAATCGATAACCAATATTTGAGAAAGAGGGAAGATCATCTGAACGAGCAGAGGCAGCTGGGAAGAGACGACAGTGAAGAGAATTTTAAATTCAATTATCTGGTAAGTGATTTATTTATATATTTATAACACAAATACATATGAAAATGATATAAGAGAAAGATTTGGAGCTCATTCAGTTTTAATAATTTGAGCCATATCTCTTTCGTGTAACTTGCTATTTATCAGATCTTTTTGCCATTTTCTCTCAAACGTACTAGCCGAATCGACGACGTCAGGTTCAAGTAGTGTTCATTTAGAGTTACGTCAATTCGACCCAGCTTCAGGAACAGTAACTTTGTCTCAAAAATTCCAGCATTACAAGCAAAAACGAGAAGAGGTCGTTCAACAGTCATGATTTCCAAGCTTGCAGCTACCTTTGGTAACTGTATGATCAGTGATAGGGAGGCAGTTTACATCCTGATAACTACAATCAAAGCGCTAGGACGAGATACTGACGATTTTACAGTGAACAGCCTTTGTATCACAGGTCCTGAAAGCAACTCCGCGAGAAAAGGGCTACTGGAATCAAGATCCAATTTAAGGATAAGAAATTGCAAGCTACTGCTGTCGACTCGGATGATAAATTACTACCAACATTAGCAAGTAATTATGCGATAGAAAGACTTTCTGCGATTATTTCGAACTGGGGCGCCAAGCAACTTCTTGGAGAGCCTGCATGAAAATGAAGAGTTCATCAAGGCTCTACAGCTACTACATAAATTTAAATCTGCAAGAGATGTCCAGCTCATGGAGGAATCCAACAAACTAATTGAAAAAAAAAAAAGAAAAACAGAAAGAGAAGGAACATGTGCATCAAGTTGCATCCGAACGTCGCCGTAAGTTCCCAGGGCATTAAAAAACACAGATTTGTAAAAGAAAATGTGATTAATCATGTTTGTCTCAGAACTACTTTACATAGAACTGTTACTTTTTAAGTTATTAAAATTAATCTAACAAAACTTCATAGTTAACTTGGTAGTAAATGTTTTATAAGATACTTCAACATAGTATTTCCTGGATAAAAAGTAAATGAGATTTTTACATACTTTTTTTGGTTTTTTCTTTTGCAGAGGCCGAAGAGCTCTGCTTGCCCATTTCCTCTAGATACAAAACTGTAAATAACTCATTTTTTCGTGTAGTGCAACCAATATAAAGGAGAACACAAAGAAAAAATCAAATTATAGAACTAAACGCCACCCTAGTGTGCACCCGTCAGTCCAGGCCGACAGTCAACTTCTGACGACTGAGATCTTGCAAATCTTCGAAAATTTCTCGTTCAATAAATATGGAGGCGCACTCGTACGCTCCACGACTTCTGTAGTAAAACTTGCGTATGGGAACAGAAAGAGGTTCATTTTGATCCCGTTTCCGATAAATGTGCCCCATTCTCATTATCGTTATAAGCATAAAGAAGAACAAACTACTTTGAGAGGTCGATAACAGCACGTAGATGTGGTATTTACCATGTTTACGTTATACATGGTAATCGCAAAATATTTAACTGTTCCTAATTTTTAACATTTCTCAGACAGGTCGCTGCTGAGATTAGAGCCTATGCCAATTATCAGAACCTTATTTCCAATATATCTAAGCAATAGCCAAAGCATGAAAAACTATCAAAAACACAACGATGTCTTCGAGGAAAAACGAATAATTACAGATAACATAATAATAGAATCACAGGCTTCATGTCAACTGCTTACCTTTCCGCGCAAAAAATAATACATACTGTAGCGTATTCTGTAACCTATGGTTCATTAATTCGCTGACTATCGAAAGGACAGTGATGGCTGTTTAACCGCCAGGCCAGGCCAGACCACCGCGTCGGGCGTAAAAAGGCTCTGCTATGGCCGCTGGCGGTCTGATAACAATCAACGTGTTAAACGTTAAATCTATCCGTGTTATCGGTTAAAGCTATCGCCCCCCCCCCCCCCCCAACTCTGTGGCTCGGAAAAATGTATATTATCCATCGCCTTATCAGTCTTTTGAGATATCACCCAATTTTATCTCTCCGTTAATTTGTGTCTCAATTTACTTCACTGCTGGTATTCCCTCTTCCCCCATCCCTCCCCTCCCCCGACCTCCGCAAAGATAAATTCGCTTCTCATCGACTGAATAGGTTCGTCTAATACTTGTGTAGTGAAGTGATTCTGTCACTAAGCATACCAAACCCAGCGTAGAACATATAGTGAGTGATAGGACCCATTACAGAGTCACTGAATACAGCTGAAAATAGGAATACAAAGAAAGGTAGGAGCATCTTTCTATTTAGCATGAGTGACAGAAGACAGATTTCAGATTATCTCACGCGTCAACACAAAAACATTATATCCAGCACTGACAATGTTGAGCATCAATAAATGAAATTCAAAGGCATCGTATTTCACGGTGTAGACAGATATGTACGAGTAAAATTGTGAGGGATGAAAAAGACCAACCGTGATTTTGCATCCACGTTAGATAGCTATTGCGAAAGCGAAGAGAACATCACTGCAAATTTAGGCGCAGCTAAAGCCTCACAGACCAACAAAAACTGGCCGGCCGGTGTGGCCGAGCGGTTCTAGGCGCTTCAGCCTGGAACCGCGCGACCGCTACGGTCGCAGGTTCGAATCCTGCCTCGGGCATGGATGTGTGTGATGTCTTTAGGTTAGTTAGGTTTAAGCAGTTCTAAGTTCTAGGGGACTGATGACCACAGATGTTAAGTCCCATAGTGCTCAGAGCCATTTGAACCATTTGAACTAACAAAAACTAAACGAATCCAAAATTAAAGAGAATAGGGCCATCGGTGCGTCGTTCAACAAATTCGAAACTGAAAATCCTAAGAAGTTTCGGCTTTATGTGAAACTATTCATTGAATCGATGCTGTCTGTCAAGACAATGTGTGACCACAATGGTATTCAAACAGGAAATGAAACAGAAAAGGGCGAAATAGTGAACGTCGTTTTCCAAAGCTGTTTCATGGAACGACAAAATGCCCGATATCGGAACATTTGACAAAGGAATAGAAAATCATCTGAAATCACTCAACAGAAGAAAGGCCACAAGACCTGATAATATACCAATTCGATAATACACAGAGTATGCGAAAGAACTTGTTCCTCCTCTAGTAACCGTGCACCGTAAGTCTCTTAAGGTACGAGGCGTTCCTAAGGATTGGAAAAAAGCATGGCTCATCCCCGTTTTCAAGAACAGTGGTTGAAGAGAAGCACAAAACAAATGGCCCTTACACTACGTCATCAAAAGTATCCGGACACCCCCAAAGACATATGTCTTTCGTATTAGGTGCATTGTGCTGCCACCTACTGCCAGGTCCTCATATCAGCGACCTCAGTAGTCATTAGACATCGTGAGAGGGCGCGGAACTTACGAACTTCGAACGTGGTCAAGTGATTGGGTGTCACTTGTGTCATACGTCTGTGCGCGAGATTTCCACACTCCTAAACATTCCTAGGTCCACTGTTTCCGATGTGATAGTGAAGTGGAAACGTGAACGGACACGTACAGCACAAAAGCGTACAGGCCGACCTCGTCTGCTGATTGGCAGAGACCGCCGACAGTTGAAGAGGGTTGTAATGTCTAATACGCAGACATCTATCCACACAATAAAAAAATGTTCAAATGTGTGTGAAATCTTATGGGACTTAAATGCTAAGGTCATCAGTCGCTAAGCTTACTCACTACTTAACCTAAATTATCCTAAGGACAAACACACACAACCATGCCCGAGGGAGGACTCGAACCTCCACCGGGACCAGCCGCACAGTCCATGACTGCAGCGCCTTAAACCGCTCGGCTAATCTCTCGCGGCTCCGCACCATCACACAGGAATTCCAAACTGCATCAGGATCCACTGCTATGACAGTTAGGGGGGGGGGGGGGGTGAGAAAACTTGGATCTTGGATTTCATGGTCGAGCGGCTGCTCACCAGTCACACATCACGCAGGTAAATGCCAAATGACACCTCGCTTGGTGTAAGGAGCGTAAAAATTGGACGATTGAACAGTGGAAAAACGTTGTGTGGAGTGACACGTCACGGTACACAATGTGGCAATGCAATGGCAGGCTGTGGGTATGGCGAAGCCCGGTGAACGTCATCTGCCAGAGCGTGTAGTGCCAACAGTAAAATTCGGAGGCGGTGGTGTTATGGTGTGGTCGTGTTTTTCGTGGAGGGGGCTTCCACACCTTGTTGTTTTGCGTGGCACTATCACAGCACAGCCTACATTGACGTTTTAAACACCTTCTTGCTTCGCACCTTTGAAGAGCAATTCGGGGATGGCGATTGCATCTTTCAACACGGTCGAGCACCTGTTCATAATTTACGGCAGATTGGTTTCACGGCAATATCATCCCTGTAATGGACTGGCCTGCACAGAGACCTGACCCGTATCCTATGGAACACCTTTGGGATGTTTTGGAACGTCGACTTCGTGCCAGGCCTCACCGACCGACATCGATACCTCTCCTCAGTGCAGCCCTCCGGTGAAGAATGGGCTGCCATTCCCCAAAGAAACCTTCCAGCAGTTGATTGAACGTATGCCTGCGAGAGTGGAATCTGTCATCAAGGTTAAGGGTGGGCCAACACCATATTAAATTCCAGACTTACTGATGGAGGGCGCCACGAACTTGTACGTCATTTTGAGCCATGTGTCCGGATACTTTTCTTCACATAGAGTGTCCTTGACATCGTTATATTGTAGAAGTTTGGAACATATTGCATGCTCACTTATTTCTACTTCTGTGGAGACCGAAAATCTCCTCTGTAGGAAGGTGTGTGACGAGACCTAGAAAGCAGAAGATGCCAGCGTCAAGGTAGATGATGTGTTCCTTGTTTTCGGGAGGGCGTTCGATACAATTTCGCACTGCTGCCTCATAAACAAAATGCGAGCGTGTGGAATATCAGAATAGCTGCATGATTATATTGAAGAGTTTGTAGCAAACATGAATCAGGATGTCATTTTGAATGGAGGGAGGTCTTCAAACGTAAAATTAATTTCTTGTGTGCCCAAAGGATGGGTTACAGAGCCATTACTTTTCACTATATACATAAATGATCTAGTAGATAACGTCGTAAATAGCATGAGGCTCTCCGTGGATGATCCTGTTGTATACAGAGAAAATTGTAGCGAAATGCAGGAAGACCTGTGGGGAGCCGAAGCTATGTGCCGATGGTAGCAACTAACCCTCAACATAAACAAATGCAACGCATTGCAGATATATAGACAGGAAGACCCTTTACTTTATGATTACACGATTTCAGATTATTCACTGGAAGGAGTTAAATCGGTAAAATATCTAGAAGTATGCGTTCGAAGCGACTTGAAGTGGAGCGATCTCACTAGCAGGTACGGCAGATGCCTGACTGAGATTCACTGCAAGAATAATAACGAAGGTGAGCCGTCAACAAAGGAGATAATTTACAAAACACTCCTTCGAACAATACTTAAGTATTTCTCCTTAGTCTGGAATCCGTATCAGATACAATATATAGATGAAATAGAGAAAATCCAAAGAAGAGCATCACGGCTCGTTATAGGTTCATTCAGAGTGAAAGTGTCACGGAAATGCGCAGTCAGCTTCGGTGGTAGAAGCTGCGAGAGTGGCGTTCTGCATCACAATATGGTCTACTGTTTAAGGTCCGACAGCGTACGTCCCTTGAAGAGTCAGCCAACATATTGCTTCCTACTTCTTATATCTCTCGAAAACATCACGAAGATAAAATTAGAGATTCGAGCCCATACGGATGCCCACCAGGAATCGTTCTTCCCGGGGAGCATACGCGGCTGGAACAGGAAAAAGGAGGAGTGATACTGGTACGCAAAGGACCCTCCGCTACACACCGTATGGTGGCTTGCTGAGTTTAGATGTAGACGTATATGTAAAAACTGGTTATGTGAATCATCTGCGTCAATTTATTTACACTTCATGACTGACATGCTTAAATTCTTCTCTAGCACAAAATTAAATGTTCTGTGGGAGGATTGCTCCAAAAGCAGGATACCAACAGTTTCAACAATAGGCCAAGCTACAAACTCTCGACCGAACGGTGTTTAATACTTAATAATTCAATGTGTGAATAATTTTCCAGCGGAGGATCAGTAATATGATAGTTCGCTACCATAACCTAGTACATTCGTTCAGCTATCCTTTGTTTCATGACACATAGCTATAAAGTTTATTTCAGTCAATGAACACGTAAACCGTTTGATGCCTAGTCTGGTTTCGATCGACCAGTCATGAACAGTAGCCCATAAACGCTTCCCAGCCGACGGCTACGAGAAAGTGTACTACTGGTCAACATTTCCAGTCCTCTAGCAGGAGTTGTATGTAAATAAACTTTATAATTGAAAAGAAGCGCTCACTGGTGCTCTCTACCAATAAGGTGAGAAATATGGATAACACATACACTATAGTTAATACTACACCTAAGGAAACTTCCTACCAGATTAAAACGATGTGCCGGATCGTGATTCGAATGTGGGTACAGGTTCGAGATCTCATCCGGTACTGTTTTAATAGCACATTAATTTTTATATCATTGCACCCTCCACTGCAGAGTGAAAATTCGTTCTGAATTAAGCTACGATACAGCAATGTGTGTTTCAGATCTACACACACAGAAAAAAAGTTTTACATCACCCCGCATCCCAGAACTCCTGAAGACAGACGTTGACTGTGGGTATTGTATCACAAACACAGTCCCTTTGACTGCTCAGAGATGTCACTAAACCCGCCCAAAGATGTAAACAACCATGCGTGAGCAGCGCCTGTTAGACGGAGGAGGTCCGACAGCCGATCAGCTCCAGTCATTCGACCAGGAAGGAGGTACGCGGCTTGCGTTGTCTGTAGTTCAACCATGCCTAGACGATCAACACCGAGGTTCAATCGCGTCCGCATTATTGCTTTGCCCGCCCCGGTAGTCTGGAGGTTCTAGGCGCCCAGTCCGGAACCGCGTGACTGCTACGGTCTCAGGTTCGAATCCTGCCTCGGGCATGGATGTGTGTGATGTCCTTAGGTTAGTTAGGTTTAAGTAGTTCTAAGTTCTAGGGGACTTATGACCACAGATGTTGAGTCCCATAGTGCTCAGAGCCATTTGAACCATTTGAACACTCTGGGCGAGCGCGCCGTGCGAAGTGCAATCGCGTCAGCAAAAAATCAGACTCATTACATTTCATACAAACCCTGTAGCCACAGCCAACTTGTAGCTTGTCTCTCAGTAGGAGCGGAGTGGGGAGGTGGGTGGGGGCGTCTCGTTGACACTTTCCTCAAGAGATACGCTTTCGTATCTTCATTCGCTATCTCACTCGGAATAAGCTGTCTTGCTTTGAATGGTCAGATTACTCTGGCGATTCATTCGGATTTATTCTCCTTAATATTGTGCAACAGCTCTGTTTTCATTTCATTTTGGTTATTACTGCTACTGTAATTCTGGTTTTGAATCTGGTTATTATTGTGTGTGCTTTTCTATTGATGTTCGTGAGAATACGGAAAAGAGAGAATACTGAAAACGCTGTTTTCAAAGACAAATGAGGGATTACGTATTTTTTTTTTGTGTGCAACTCCTATGATGAAATGCCGGCCCATATTACAGAGCGGTTCTAGGCGCTTCAGTCCGGAACCGCGCTGCTGCTACGGTCGCAGGTTCGAATCCTGCCTCGGGCATGGATGTGTGTGATGTCCTTAGGTTAGTTAGGTTTAAGTAGATATAAGTTCAGGGGACTGATGACCTCAGATGTTACTCCCATAGTGCTCAGAGCCATTTGAACCAAAGTCGTACTATTGAACAGGACTTCCCGAACCGTGTACATTTTACGGGTGAGGCATCCTTTAGACGACAGGGTATGTTCAACAGCACAATTATCATGTACTGGCGCGGGGAAAACCGGAAACTGCCTTTGCTCGTGGTCACCAACATCGGTTCGCTTTCAACATAGGCGATAACCTGGTCGATCAATATACATTTCCCCGGGACTGAACGGGGACACTTCATTTTTTTACGAGAAACTCTGCCAGAGTTGTTGGAACATGCTCCACTCAATGTACGACAGCGAATATGGTACCAACATGACGGTGCACTTGTACACTTCGCACATGCAGTGCGAATTCATTTGGATGAAACCTTTGGTCAGTACTGTATAGGGCGCGGTTCCCCCGATTTCTGACCCACTGGTTTTTTATTCTGTCTATCTTGTCTATGAAACACCCATTGAGACAGATGAAGAGCTGATAGCGCGCATTATGGCAGCCTCCGATGCAATTTCCACTTTGCCAGGAGTGTTTGAAAGAGTGCGACAGTCACTCCAGCGTCGTTTCATGGAGTTCATTAAAGCAGGAGGACGTAATTTCGAGCACTTGTTGTAACTGTTTTCAAGTAAATGTTATGGAAGTTCACCCCGACTTCTCAGTTACCTTGGTGCCATATATACATGAAAACTTCGCCCTGCAGACCTGCTACCATGACGGCTAGGATGACATGTTGTGTGGCCACCCTCTTGGCGCCGCGTGACTTTGTTCAACGACGCCTAGCGCCGTACGCCAAGGGATGCGGATTGGGTTACTATGTGAACTATGCGTGTCATGACCCACTCTACCAGCCTTATCATGTTTTTCACTCATTTCAGATACACCCTGTACAAGTGAAGTTATGATAACTTGTAAAGTCACGCTCGAGAGAGCCTTTCTCTGCATATAGCGAGTCCACGAGCAAATTGACCTGGTGTGTAACATCTTTTAAGGACCACAGCTTGGGGTTACGAATAAAGGCTTCGACGGAATCTACCACGGAGTGAATAGCCTTTGATACTTTGGAGATAATGCACGAAGCAGCTCAGTACTTACGGGCAGTACGTGTGAAATCTCTGAAGACCTGCGGGCGTAGGACATAATGCACCGTACACTGTGAGAATGACGGAAAAAGGCTTTAGCCGCGTCAGGATCTTCAGACGTTGCTATTCCTTCGACCTTGAACAAATATTCTGTCTCAACAACCATGTGTTTCTATTGATCCGAAAAAAAAACACTTCCACGCTAAAGGAATTGACACGAAGGTGTTTTCTAAAAACGAAAAAGAGACATAGGAAGCTTCATCGATCAGCTTATTGTTATTGAGACTGGAGCAGGGATGTGTGTTCTGCAACCTCGCAGTGACAAACTGACACATGGGCGACTAACGTGAGATCGTGACTTTGGCCTTAGAGCGCTTCATGCGCTGCATTTGTAACAGAGAATGCCTATTTAGGGAAAGCTCTGGTCATCCTGACTGGCGAGGGGCTCGAAAAGGTGCACTCTATATAGTCAGCGTCCTTACTATCTCACAGGGAGACCGCCTTGAGAAGGTATATCTTTATTTGAGGAAAATAAATCTAAAACGACTTGTGGCATGAGAGTTGCCCCGTGGTACAGGGTGTTTCAAAAATGACCGGTATATTTGAAACGGCAATAAAAACTAAACGAGCAGCGATAGAAAACACCGTTTGTTGCAATATGCTTGGGACAACAGTACATTTTCAGGCAGACAAACTTTCGAAATTACAGTAGTTACAATTTTCAACAACAGATGGCGCTGCGGTCTGGGAAACTCTATAGTACGATATTTTCCACATATCCACCATGCGTAGCAATAATATGGCGTAGTCTCTGAATGAAATTACCCGAAACCTTTGACAACGTGTCTGGCGGAATGGCTTCACATGCAGATGAAATGTACTGCTTCAGCTGTTCAATTGTTTCTGGATTCTGGCGGTACACCTGGTCTTTCAAGTGTCCCCACAGAAAGAAGTCACAGGGGTTCATGTCTGGCGAATAGGGAGGCCAATACACGCCGCCTCCTGTATGTTTAGGATAGCCCAAAGCAATCACACGATCATCGAAATATTCGTTCAGGAAATTAAAGACGTCGGCCGTGCGATGTGGCCGGGCACCATCTTGCATAAACCACGAGGTGTTCGCAGTGGCGTCTAAGGCAGTTTGTACCGCCACAAATTCACGAAGAATGTCCAGATAGCGTGATGCAGTAATCGTTTCGGATCTGAAAAATGGGCCAATGATTCCTTTGGAAGACATGGCGGCGCAGACAGTACTTTTTGAGGATGCAGGGACGATGGGACTGCAACATGGGGCTTTTCGGTTCCCCATATGCGCCAGTTCTGTTTATTGACGAAGCCGTCCAGGTAAAAATAAGCTTCGTCAGTAAACCAAATCTTCCCACATGTATATCGCCGTCATCAATCCTGTGCACTATATCGTTAGCGAATGTCTCTCGTGCAGCAATGGTAGCGGCGCTGAGGGGTTGCCGCGTTTGAATTTTGTATGGATTGAGGTGTAAACTCTGGCGCATGAGACGATACGTGGACGTTGGCGTCATTTGGACCGCAGCTGCAACACGGCGAACGGAAACCCGAGGCCGCTGTTGGATCACCTGCTGCACTAGCTGCGCGTTGCCCTCTGTGGTTGCCGTACGCGGTCGCCCTACCTTTCCAGCACGTTCATCCGTCACGTTCCCAGTCCGTTGAAATTTTTCAAACAGATCCTTTATTGTATCGCTTTTCGGTCCTTTGGTTACATTAAACCTCCGTTGAAAACTTCGTCTTGTTGCAACAACACTGTGTTCTAGGCGGTGGAATTCCAACACCAGAAAAATCCTCTGTTCTAAGGAATAAACGATGTTGTCTACAGTACACTTGCACGTTGTGAACAGCACACGCTTACAGCAGAAAGACGACGTACAGAATGGCGCACCCACAGACTGCGTTGTCTTCTATATCTTTCACGTCACTTGCAGCGCCATCTGTTGTTGAAAATTGTAACTACTGTAATTTCGAAAGTTTGTCCGCCTGAAAATGTACTGTTGTCCCAAGCATATTGCAACAAACGGTGTATTTCTATCGCTGCTCGTTTAGTTTTTATTGCCGTTTCAAATATACCGGTCATTTTTGAAACACCCTGTAAATACAAATGCTAATAGAGTATGATACGCGTGAAAATCCCGAAAGGCGAACATAAATAGCGGATCATGAACTGGAGACATTCAGTGTTGCCATTGTTCCATTTATCGATCCAAGACAGTCAGATGATGACCAGTTCCACGAACGACAGTGACGGAAATGAAACTGATGATAGCTGAGTGATAAGCCGGCACGGTAGCTCAGCGTGTTCGGTCAGAGGGTTAGCAGCTCTCTGTAATAAAAAACTGAGCTAATCGATCAACAACGAACTTAAACGGATGTCTTACGACGTCCGCCCCGAGCAGATGCAACGAACAAAAGTGAACAAAATGAGATTAAAAAAAAAAAAAGTGGTCAGCGTAGCGGTCTGTCACGCCAAGGGGCCCGGGTTCGATTCCCTGCTGGGTCGGAGATTTTCTCCGCTGAGGCACTGGGTGTTGTGTTGTCCTCATTATCATTTCATCATCATCAGTGGAAGGCAACGGGAAACCACCACTGGAATCACTTCCCTTGACGCTCATGCGGTGGACCTCTCTGACGAGGCTCTTCCCACGACAAGACCTGCCGTAAGGCAGAACACAAAATTTTTTACTGTAGTCAGTGCACATGCTCCGATTCCTGTATCTGATGAGAATCAAAAGGAAAATTCTTAAGTAATTCCATGTACATCCATTAGTCATTCTAAAAATGGACGAACTGATTCTCCTAAGAGACTTCCCAGTGCTCGAACAGGCAAGGGCTCCGCACTATGCTCTAGTATCTCAGGCAATGAGAGCACAGGTGAAAGTAACAGCGACTAAATTCTTGTGATAACCTAAATTATGGAACAATGTCTTATGATAACAAATACTCTCCTTCGATAAAACAACAGATTTAAGACATCGTGATTTTTATTGTATGCGCTTTAGGCCGTGCCCCAAGGCAAATTGTTCTGCCTGACATTTCATCCCTCAGTACTACACATATCAGAGGCTGTAAAGACTCAGATAGCAGTTTCGAGCTTAAACAACCTCAGCAAGTGCAACTGTTCATACGTCACACAACGGTCTATTCCGGACGTCATTAGACAGCTGTTTAAGATCGCTGAGTTGAGCCGACGTGTGTCATGGAGCTTGTAATGGGAGAAAGCTGCAAGCTTGTGTTACAGTTGTTTTTCTACTTTTGAATTCCCATGGCCTCTCTCTACATCCTAGCATAGTAGTGATTCGACTTTCATAAAACCACAGTAACGAAGAAACGAATTTCCAGATTGGCTGGTCCCGGTACATGATCTGCTACTGCCAATTTATTCGCATTTGCCAGACGAATATTGCTCTTATGTTCCGTGAGTGGGACGTTAATGCTTGTATTTTATATGTAGTCGGTGCACTTAATCGCATGTGCAAGGGGTTTTGTACACTCTAGCTTTAGCAAGCGACGGGTATAGATCCTTTGCAGTGTTAAAATGTTGAGGCACCTTTCTTCTTGGTCTTCGTCAGTGTATCCGTTTCTTCTGAAAGCAGTTCTTAAATGAACGACGTCTTCCTCGAAGCACTATGGTACTCAGATTCCTTTAGCTGGTCAGTTATTGTTTTGATCATTTCCCTTATCTTCTTGGTATCGTTATTGCATTTTTTTCAAGGTTTCTTCCTTACATCCGAAATACAAACATTTTCATATTCATATAATGGACTACTTACTCGTTTGTTTCCATGATACAGTTGATGATTTCCTAAATAAAACTCTGATAAATGTTTACTACTTGTAGAAAGAAGGTAAACTGGTAAGATCAGTAATCTCATTCTGGATTCATGTAGGGTTAAGGACGCAGAAGAAACGAATAGGAGATATAGTGCTTCGAAGATGTTGGGGACAAATTTAAGTACCACCAGCATCCCATTGATGCCTTTCAAATGATAAACTTGAAAGTGTTTAACGACCTTGATCAATGATCAGTTCTGTATTCTTGAAATATGGTGTAGAATCAGAAGGACATCAAACGAAAAAATCACGACTGGTTTCCCGATGGTGATCTAGAAAGTAAATTCTAATTAAATATTGTTCGTAATTGAAACCATTTCCCTCAGTTTCTATCTTCAGTTATTTTTTCTTCAAAAGATAATAAAAATTCCATCTTTTGCAACTGAATTTAATTATGTATATCAGACGTGTGTCACCTGTCCATGTTAGGCATCTTCAGTAGTCTATGAGATATAAAGTATTGTTTAATTAAACATATTTTGATATCAGATATGTAGTATTTTTGTCTGTTTTGTTTAAATGTATGTATTTCAATTTATGGTTGTGATTTTTGCTTACATTCACTTTACATCCTGTTCATGCAACCGTTATTTGTTCTATATGTACTAAATGCACACAGTACATGTTTCTTGCAGTAAACATTTCTTTCCGCATAACCTATACTATAGTACACAGCACATGCTTCCACTCCATGATTTAGAGATAGTGGGGTGAAGGAAGGACGGGTTTAGTGCACTGTGTGTGTGTGTGTGTGTGTGTGTGTGTGTGTGTGTGTGAGAGAGAGAGAGAGAGAGAGAGCGAGAGAGAGAGAGAGAGAGAGAGAGAGCGAGAGAGAGAGAGAGAGAGAGAGAGAGAGAGAGAGAGAGATTCCTTTATTATTTGTATTTTATTTGCATGCAGTTACTTAAATCAGCATTCAAACTAGAAAACAGTCTGTATAAAAATCTCCTTAGAATTAATACAAAAAATACAAAATACCTCCATCCTGTCAACTGCAAACGTTATATCCCTTGTTGTGAAATACTAGTACACTTCAGAAGTTTTGCAAACATGATGGAAACAAAGGAATATGAAGTAACGTACTGGTACAGATATGTAGACGATACCACATGCCTCAGAGATGAACCAAAAGGACATGTAAGCAGCTTACATGGGCAGATAAATAATATACACCACAACATTCAGTTCATCAGGGAAACAAAAATAGAAGATGCAGTACAATATCTCGACCTCCAAATCATAAAATCTAGCAGTAGACCCAGTTTCAACGTTCCTAGAAAGGGAACAGCTACAGGCATGAGGAATCAACTTACTGACATTCTCAAAAAATTTGCAGCTATCAGACATTTGGTATACATACTGTGCAGAATACCTTAAACAAATAGTTCTTACAAGAAGAACAAATCATGACAACAGCACAAAACGATGGATACAGCAGCTAAATGGTACACTAATTGTATGATATCATTATAAATAAAATACAAACCGAAGACAGCAAAATTAAAAACAACCCAGGTATTCTAACAAATGGCAATGAAACACGATGCAAACTCAAACCAGAAAACATTCCCACTACAAAAAAAAAGGCACACCATGACATACCACAATCAACTCATACACAAGGTCAGTGACATCTTCAAAGAATATACAATTAATATATCCTTCAAGACAAATAGTACAATACAAAAGAAACTAAAATTGTGACTGGAGAGAGATAGAAAAGTTCAGGTGTATACGAATCAACTACTAATAGCTGCAAATCAAAATAAATTGGAATGGCTGAAAGAAACTGCGATATCAGGTAGAAATAACAAACAAATTTAAGGAAAAAATACAACTACAGAGTTAGAAATGAAAATAGCTAGATTTAAAAGAAACTGCAGAAGAATTAATACAAATCTCATATCAAAATATGTACAATTAAATAAGTTTTCATGCATTATAGAGCACTGAAAATGCCTAACATGAATAGGCGAAACATGTCTCATACACAGAAATAAATTCAGTTGCAAAAGACAGAATTTCTATACTCGTTATGATGAAGCATAATTATCTGATAAAAGCTAAGATAAATGCTGTAAGACATCTTCGAAGAAACAGCAGTATCAAGACCCCAAACTTGCAGTTTGAAGAATGATGTTGTTCATGGAAGAACCTACAGTGCACGAATAAATCAGATAGTTATACCACCTAGGAAACTACTTTAATACATTAACCAGTTCCCCAAACCATGTAAAAACAAGGAGACCTCTGTACTTTATGAAGATAGTTTTTTTTTTTTTTTCAAGTGGAATGATCAGTTCAAAAGCTGGAGTACAGACGCACGTGTACGATAGCCTGTGATATGGTCACTTATTTTGGTCGTATATTTAAACATGTCACCCTTGATCTTATTCAAAGCGATAAGTTACTTAACATTGCAGATACTGTTAAATACGTTGTATAAAAGTTCAGCGTATTTACAATAAGACAATATTATTATACGACAGAGATGTCATGCAAGACATTTAACAGAGTATCAGAAGAAAATCAGGTGTCGTGTTTGCAGGGAAGTAGGAGTCTTTGCAACGGGAACATAGGGTGACTTCAAATGCTAATTTTTGGAACATTAAATTTATTTAATAAATGAACTCTCAAAGACTTCTACCTATTCTCCTCTCATAAGGAAATTCGTGGAAAACATTTTGGGTCTATGATGATGCTACAGTGCCCATAGACGGTATTTGACAAGCCATGAAGAATCGTACTTCAGTGCAAAAATATAATCTGAAAACCAACGTTGGCCTCATGTGGACTACAACGGAAGTTCAGATTTTTGTGGACGTACATTTCCCGTCTTTCACTTCCAGGACAAATATTTTATGAGTGGCTTTATGTAAGTGCCTGAAGGGAAAAAAGGATTTTCTTAAAACAAGTATAGTTGTTGCGTTCCTTATTGAACGAGGGCATTATGTAGAAATAGCGATCTGCGTAAATGACTTCATCCGTGCTGGTATAGCCACAGGGGCTGTTACCGAGCACCCCTGGGGGGAGTGGCCTCACGCAGAATTGCACGCTTTAACTATGTGGCTCTCATGATTCCAGATTGCCCTTGTTTACGATGCCAAAGTTCTGTAATAAAGATACGTCAAGACTGCATGCCTCGCGAAGCTAATTTAACTGAAATTACTTCAGTTTATACGATTATTCGTGGGCCAAGGTACAAAACATATTACCACGTGAACTTTCTCCCGATGTCGGACCGTAAAAGAAGAGGTGTAATCCGAAAACAAGAGTGAAGTCACGTCGAGCTACGTCTTTGCCAATAAAGACACTGCGGGCTAAAAAGAAAACTTTTTTAGCCTTCTGCGAATGACGGAAACAAGAATCGCAACACCAAGAAGGAGTTGTAACACAGAAACGAAAGTTGGTAGGCGTGTTTCTACACCTGAGAGATGATGTCTGTTCAAATTTCGTATCATTCGCGTAAGAGTGGCGCTAGTACCACCGCAATGACGATGTACATTAGGTTACATGTTGTGACGGCTGTAACCGATAGTTAATTTTGTGACTGGATGTGGTAAGTTGGTGTTAGTCAAGAATGCCTTTAAGGTTAAAACGATGCCGTAATGAGTTTGAACGAGGTCGTGTAATAGGATTCCGAGAAGCTGGAACTTCCCTCTGCGATACTGCACAATGACTTAGCAGGAATGTAATTACTGTACATAATTGGTGGCAGTGGTGGTCACGAGCTTGCACGGTAGCAAGAAGACAGGGATCCGGAAGACCACGAGACATTGCCGGGAGGGAAGACCATCGTGTTCGGCGTATGATTCTGGACTCTCTACTGCATCTGCAGTAGCAATTTGAGCAACAGTTGGCACCACAGTGACACATCGAACTGTCACACGTCGGTAACTTCACGGACAGCTCCAAGCCAGACGTCCTGTAGCTCGCATTCCACTTAACGCCAAACCCACCATCTGCGACTCCAGAGGTGTCAAGCGAGAGCTCATTGGAAGCCAGGGTGGAGGTCTATTGTGTATTCTGATGAAATCTGGTTCTGTCTCGATGTCAGTGATGGCTGTGTGTTGGTTAGGAGTCCGGCTGAGAGCCTGAAATTGATCTGTCTCCGTGATAGACACAGCATGTTGTTCTCAATGGAGAGACGTCTACAGATCTCTGGCGTGCCACAGTGGAGTGTTATGGGACCATTGCTTTTCACACTATATATAAATGATTTAGTAGATAGTGTCGGAAGTTCCATGCGGCTTTTCGCGGATGATGCTGTAGTATACAGAGACGTTGCAGCATTAGAAAATTGCAGCAAAATGGAGGAAGATCTGCAGCGGATAGGCACTTGGTGCAGGGAGTGGAAACTGACCCTTAACATAGACAAATGTAATGTATTGTGAATACATAGAAAGAAGGATCCTTTATTGTATGATTATATGATAGCGGAACAAACACTGGTAGCAGTTACTTCTGTAAAATATCTGGGAGTATGCGTACGGAACGATTTCAAGTAGAATGATCATATAAAATTAATTGTTGGTAAGGCGGGTGGCAGTTTGAGATTCATTGGAAGAGTCCTTAGAAACAGTCCGGAACCGCGCGACTGCTACGGTCGCAGGTTCGAATCCTGCCTCGGGCATGGATGTGTGTGGTGTCCTTAGGTTAGTTAGGTTTAAGTAGTTCTAAGTTCTAGGGGACTTATGACCACAGCTGTTGAGTCCCATAGTGCTCAGAGCCATTTAGTCCTTAGAAAGTATAGTCCATCAGCAAAGGAAGTGGCTTACAAAACACTCGTTCGACATATACTTGAGTATTGCTCATCTGTGTGGGATCCGTACCAGGTCGGGTTGACAGAGGAGATAGAGAAGATCCAAAGAAGAGCGGCGAGTTTCGTCACAGAGTTATTTGGTAAGCGTGATAGCGTTACGGAGATGTTTAGCAAACTCAAGAGGCAGACTCTGCAAGAGAGGCGCTCTGCATCGCCTTGTAGCTTGCTGTCCAGGTTTCGAGAGGGTGCGTTTCTGGATGAGGTATCGAATATATTGCTTCCCCCTACTTATACCTCCCGAAGAGATCACGAAAGTAAAATTAGAGAGATTCGAGCGCGCACGGAGACTTTCCGGCAGTCGTTCTTCCCGCGAACCACATGCGACTGGAACAGGAAAGGGAGGTAATGACAGTGGCACGTAAAGTGCCCTCCGCCACAAACCGTTTGGTGGCTTGCGGAGTATAAATGTAGATGTAGATAGACACACTGGCCCTACACCTAGCGTTACGGTCTGGGCGGTGATTTTGTATGACAGCAGAAGCGCTCTCGTGGTTTTCCCACACATCCAGACTGTAAATGTGGACATCAGTCCAGTGTTTCGTCTTGTTGTGCTGACATTCATGAACAGCATTCCAGGGGGTGTTTTCCAACATAACGCTATCTTTTCCACATACCGCTGTTGTAACCCAACATCTCTACAGAGTGTCGACATGATTCCTTGTTCTGTTAGACCACCAGATCTGTCTCCAATCGAGCAAATATGAGATATCATCTGACGACAACTCCAGGGTCATCCAAAAACAGCATTAACCGTCCCTGTATTGGCCGATCAAGTGCAGCTGGTATGGAACTCCATCCGACAGACTGACATCCGGCACCACTGTAACACAATGCAAGCACGTTTGCATGCTTGAATTCAATATCCCGGCTGTTACACCGATTATTAAGGTATCAGCATTACACATTTGCAATGGCGTATCTCGTGCTTACGTTAACCTTTAATCTTGCAATGTTAATCACTTAAATATGTTACTTAGACAAATGTATTCCCGAAATTTCATTACTCTGCATTAACTACTTTTTGATGCTGCAGTTGTTTTCCGTCGATGTATTTATGGCTCACATGACGTTTATTTGTTTCAGTTTTCACCACCAGGTGTTATATTCCCATCGACACATGGAGACCTCGATTTAACTTTTAATTTATAACAATTTATTGTTTATCAGGGCTTCTGACGTGTATTTTCGACATAGAGTGAACAGTAATTTAGTGGGAGAGGATTCCAACAAACACTCAAAATGGATGACCTGTCGGAAGCTCATGGAAACCAAATGAAGTTTGCGTGACCGCTGTGGCGGAATTGTCCAAGAAGGGAAACAGACTAATGTGTAGGAAAGAAACTGAAAATGTCTGATGTAAACAGGGAAAAACTTTTGGATTGTGGCTCAAGAAGAGAAAAATTTGAGTCAGAGCCACCATTTTAGGATTATCTACAGATGTACGTAAGATGAAAGCTGACGACTGAATTTAGAAAAAGAAATTTAGATTCAAAGTATTCTTCTTCGGTTCTTATTCTTCATATCACGCTGTTTTAGGCGATTTATTGTCTGTTATTCTCGATTTTTCCTCTGTCGTCCAGGCTCTCTTTCTTCCTTTTAGTATGTTATTCCTTAACTCTGCTAGTAAACTCTCAGGATCCATTGTTCGTAGTTGTTCGATTTATTTTTATTTATTTATTTTTTTCTAACTTGATTTACACGGAGCACATTTTTACTTCAAGAAAGGATCTATCAGGAACTGCTCCAACTACCGAACTATTGCCCTTAGCCGGCCGAAGTGGCCGTGCGGTTAAAGGCGCTGCAGTCTGGAACCGCAAGACCGCTACGGTCGCAGGTTCGAATCCTGCCTCGGGCATGGATGTTTGTGATGTCCTTAGGTTAGTTAGGTTTAACTAGTTCTAAGTTCTAGGGGACTAATGACCTCGGCAGTTGAGTCCCATAGTGCTCAGAGCCATTTGAACCATTATTGCCCTTATATCTCACGCAAGTAAAATTTTGCTCTACATCCTGAAGCAACGTTTGAAGCCGTACATTCAACCTCACATATCCAGAGAACAAGCAGGTTTTGTTTAAGGGAAAGGAACTAGTGAACAAATCCTGAACATAAGACAAATAAAGAAAAATCGCGAGAGTTCAATGTTCCTGTTTTCATCTGCTTCCTTGACTATAGGAAAGCCTTTGACTGTGTTTTCTGGGAAAGGTTGTGTCAGGTGCTTGCAGAGTTCGGTGTCCCACCCTACTTGATACCATTGATGAAAAGTCTATACAATAATCACTTCGCAGTTGTAAAGGCACGTCTGATTCCTTCAGAGTATCAAAAGGTGTGAGACAGGGTTGTGTCCTATCCCCACAACTGTACAACATCTATGCAGAACATGCCATTAGGAAAGCTCTTGATGGTTGAACGAAAGGCATCTCAATTGGTGGGACAACTATCAACAACTTCCGCTTTTATGATGACACTGTGCTTTTAGCCAACAGCGAAAATGAAATTTCTGAGCTACTAACAAGAATAAAGGACATTCCAGGAATTCAGCATATGCCGGCCGCGGTGGTCTAGCGGTTCTAGGCGCGCAGTCCGGAACCGCGCGACAGCTACGGTCGCAGGTTCGAATCCTGCCTCGGGCATGGATGTGTGTGATGATGTCCTTAGGTTAGTTAGGTTTAAGTAGTTCTAAGCTCTAAGGGACTGATGACCACAGATGTTAAGTCCCATAGTGCTCAGAGCCATTTGAACCATTTGAATTCAGCATATGGATTATACACCAACCTCAGCGAGGCCAGACTCATGATAATTGATCGAGAATAACAGATCCAGCTCACAGGCCGATTAAAGGACCTGGAAGACGTGCATTGCTTCATCTATCTTGGGTCAACCGTCTGCAGAATGGGAAGTTGTGAAGATGAGATAAGAAGACGGATCATGCTAGGGAAAGTGGCTACGAAGAAGCTCACCAAGATGTGCCAGAGCAGAGCAATAACAAATAGCACAAAGATACGGCTAGTTGAAACACTAGTGTTTTCTGTCTTCTTTTATGGTTGCGAAACATGGACACTCAAGTTCAGAGACAAACAGCGCATTGATACGTTTGAGCTTTGGTGCTGGCGTAGGATGCTTCGCATAAAATGGACCAAAAGAAGAACAAATGTGTCCATTCTTTAACAACTCGATGTCTCTTCGAGCCACCGAAAAAATTCTCCAGTTTTCTGGCCATAGTGTGAGAAGAGATAAAGAAAATCTAGAGAAAATAATCTTGCAAGGAAAGATCGAGGGCACGAGACCAAGAGGAAGAGCAGCGAGCAGGGGGATAGGTCAAATCAAGAAGATCTACGGTCTACCTCTTTAGTAGGCACTAAGAGTAGCTGCCAACCGTCCTGGATGGAAACGCTTGGTTCATGCGGTCACGACGCTCAGCAATGAGCACAACGACTTATGATGACGATGATGATGTTTACTTCATTTCCAATATAATTATTCCTGAATTTGTTTATTCTTTTCATTGTGTTAACACTTCTTAAAAACCTCATGTATGTGCACATGTATGCATTTCCTTCATTTTTTTAAGTACCCATGTTTTACTTCCATTCAACAGGGTGGTGCAGAAACAGTTTAAAAAACATTAATCACATTTGTTTCACGTTCAGAATATTTTCTAATTGAATTCATAGTAAACATTTACAGAATAAGTTAGATACAATTTTCCTTTCTTCGAGTAGTTACGAATTTCAAGTCGTTCGTACAAACTGAATGAAGTTCCTACAATATAAAAACATTCGATCTGCCAAATTCAATACTAAATTTGCAACGTTTCCTTAACGATAACTCGCAGTATCTATCTTGAAAAAATAACTGTTTGCAGTGATTATAACAGAGCAAGGGTTATAAGTACCTGCTATAAACATAGCTACTACGGTACATCAAATATTACTGTCTGTAGCAGAATTCCTGAACATATTCCGAGCGCAGCCTGTCTAGAATATAAAACAAACATTGCTCCGTGAAAACGAATAGCTTTTTAGAAATAATCGGTTGTTAAAAATCTAAATACCCGTCTCAGGCACGATATAAAAGTTTAAAGAAAGACTTATGGCCAGCGACTAAGAAAATTAAGTTTACTGGGAATATCAGCCAAACATGACAGGATTTAGCAATTTTCGACATGTAAACACTAATCTTAATGTTAACTGTTCATGAATTAATAGGTAACACAACAGTTTTCCCTAGACTTTCGGTAAGTGAAGCTTATTTATATGTGCTTTCAATAGCAAGAGAGTTGGTTCACTATAGACAAAACGGCAGAAAAATCCGACCATTTGGCAACAGAAGCATAGAAACTGGGCCATGACGTTACGTCAGACAGAGGAAGCGAGTCATTGATTTAGGAAACGTGAGATATCGGACGGTTACTCTGTATTCACCTAAGCCCCACGTGCTAAGGGCTGCTTACTTTAAGGCACAGATTAGGGACCTGACTGTACGTTGGAATCCCTGGATACCATCAAATATGAGGCACAGAGACTATAAAACTTTCAAGGATGTGCTTACAGTGGCTCACTATCTACCGTTCAGGGTTAACTAATAATAAATGACAAATTTTACCAACAAGTTTTTTTCCAAAATTTCTGATATTCGCCTTTTACAGCTTGATAAATTTGCACGACAGCCACAAAATTACCTTCCACGAATGTACTGACTCAAGTGTTCAAGGAGACTGGTCTTACATCTGTTTCTCGTGGTATGATGGTTCGAAGAGTGGAGTAGTAAACTGAAGTTGCAGAGTTCAAAACTCTATGATTCCAATTCCTTATAGTCATTTCTACGAATTCAATAGAATGAAAAAGATAGCGAAATATCGGACAGTGATTCCCAGAATTATGAAACTGAGTGTGAGAGTAACGAAATAGTTGGCCTACTAGACAACGGCTTCGCTGTAATGCAAATATTTTTCTTCAATTGGCTGAAGTCACGAATGATATGGTGCTTAGTGCCAGAGAAAATATCGAAACACAAAAGCATTTTTACGAGAGCTATTATCAAAAGACAGAACAGGACATGAAGTCATTATTAGTTCAAGGTAAGAAATGCTACAAATTCGTACAGATACACCCAGTAGTTACTATCCCTAAGTATTTAGAAGCAGTGATTTTCCTAGTAAATTAACAACAGAATACTTCGATTTACAGCGAATGAGTACGGATGTAACTAGTGCTTATGCGGATATAAACATCCATTAAAACTCATCTGCTTCTCATAAAATATTAATTGTAATGCAAGAGGTTCGTTACACCCTGATGGTTAGGTGAGGAAGTGATAGAGAAGAATCACATATTTTTATACCTGCCAAATGAAAGATCACACATTTGGCATTGTTTTCATTGTAAATAAGAGAAAAATTTTTGTTATTGACTAGGCCAAATCACACTGATTGTGCAGACTCAGATTCGGAGGAAAATTTCTTAACTATAGTCTTGTGTGTACTTATGACCCAACTGAAGAGAAGAGTGAAGAAGAGAATAATGCTGTATATGGTGTGTTAGATAAAGTGTACACTGAATGTCCGAGAGGAGATTGTAAGATCATTTTTGCAGAGATGAATGCTGAAATATGGAAAGAATATGAATATCAGTCTTGTATTGGAAAATACAGTCTACATGAATCTCAAATGACAATGGGATCAGACCTGTACACTTTGCATCTTCAAGGAGTATGATAGTGGGCGGTACAACTTTTAGCCAAATCTGGGTACATGAAATGGCATGGAAATCTCCAGATGCAAATACTTTTAAGCTAATTGATTATCTCCTAATAGATGCAAGACATTTGTGTAATATAATGGACGTTAGGAGTTATAGGTGTGCGAATGCTGATACTGACCATTACGTTGTAATAGCAACAAGCAGAAGCCGAGTAACTAATGCAAGAAAGGTATGAGGATTTCGTGCAAGAAAATTCAATATGGACAAGTTGAAGGACCCCGAGTCTGCTCCAGTATTCTCTGTCTTACTTAAGGAAGACCTGGCACAACTCCCTGACGGTGAGAGCGTCGAGGAAATGTGGAAGAATCTAGAAGACATCTTTACAAAATCTGTAGATGACGGTCTAGGAAGAGTAGATCGGACCATACACAACGGTTGTTCTAGGAAGAGTAGATCGGACCATACACAACGGTTGGTTTGATGAAGTGTGTACACTAGTAACAGAAATTTCAAATGAATCCACCAGAAGAATGTATCAAGTAAACCATACCTAAAGATCTGTAGAAAATTATAGAAGAGCGAGAAGAGAAGAAAGGGGCTGCACAAAAAGAAAATGAGAGAGCATGAAGGGAAATAACTGAAAGAAATGTAAGAAAAAGTTCAGCAGAAAGGGGTAAATGAAGCGAGATATTTATATCAGAAGTTAAATAAGGGTCAGAAGGATTTCCAGCCAAGAACGAATTTATGTACACTGCTGGCCACCGTAAATGCAGCACCCTGAAGGAAGCATCCGAATCACGTGAAAATTACGTCATGAGTTTGCAGAGATGAGATGTGCAACTGATTAGAATTTCAGCACAGACGCACATCACGCGCGCCTGTGGCGCCACCTCATAGCGCCATTTAAGGCTTGGCGATTTCGACGAGTGTACGTTCGGCACGTGTGTTTACCTTGTGGTTGTTTCACAAGACGATCAGTTATGCCTCGTAGACAACAGCGAACATCTTTTGATCAAGTATCAGAGTTCGACAGAGGAAGGATAGTGGCTTACCGAGATTGTGGATTATCATACAGAGAAATCGCTAGTCGTGTTGGACGAAACCTAACAACTGTAATGCGGATATGTGACAGTTGGATGCAGGAGGGTACGACGGACCGACGTGGTCGATCGCATTCACCTCGGTGCACCACTGCACGTGCTGATAGGCAAATTGTGCACATGGCAGTGACGGATCGCTCAGTGACATCCCGAACCATAGCACAGCACATTGCGTCTGTAACGCATCATACAGTGTCTGCGCGTACCATTCGACGCCGTTTACAGCAGAGTGGTCTGTCCACAAGACGTCCATTGCGTCGTCTACCATTGACGCAGAACCACAGACGTCTCCGTCGCCAATGGTGTGATGACAGACGGATGTGGACGGCAGAATGGAATGACGTTGTCTTTACTGACGAGGCACGCTTCTGTCTGCAGCACCACGATGGTCGGATTCGAGTGTGGAGACACCGTGGAGAGAGGATGCTGGTTCTGCATTATGCACCGCCACACTGGTCTTGCACCGGGTATTATGGTATGGGGCGGTATTGGATATTACTCTCGCACGCCTCTAGTACGCATTGCCGGTACTTTAAATAGCCGGCGCTACATATCCGAGGTGCTGGAGCCAGTTGTCCTTCCATACCTTCAGGGCTCGGCCACAGCAATATTTCAACAGGATAATGCGCGACCACACGTGGCACGCATTGTCCAAAGGTTCTTCGTCAATAACCAGATTGAATTGCTTCCCTGGCCGGCTCGCTCTCCGGATCTTTCGCCGATAGAAAACATGTGGTCCATGGTTGCTCAACGAGTGACCCAGATTACATCCCCAGCTGCCACACCAGATGATCTTTGGCAACGTGTGGACGCTGCTTGGGCTGCTGTACCCCAGGAACACATCCAACGTCTCTTTGACTCAATGTCGAGACGTGTGGCAGCTGTGATCTCCAACAATGGCGGCTACTCTGGCTACTGATTCTGGCAGGAACCACATGTCACAGACGTCTGTAAACGTAATCATTTGATACTTGGTCAACATGTTATCTACAAAATAAATTTTGTTGTGCTACCTCTTGTCTTTCTTGGTGTTGCATTTACGGTGGCCAGCAGTGTAGAAATACAGTGTTCAGTTTTGAGTAGCGGTTAAGCAATAAGTAGAAGATTGGTTCAACACATTGATGAACTGTTGAATGATGGTACAGCCGAGAACCAAGGAATCTTACCCCCTATAAATACAAGTAACTCGGAAACAGAGGAACCAGTCCCAACTGCTGAGGAAGTGGGGGCAGCCATCAAGAATATGAAGAATAATAGGTCGCAGGAATGGATCTAATACCAGGAGAACTCATTAAAAATGCAGGAAAGGAATATGTCAAACATTTACGCAACCTTGTTAAGATTTCGATAGAAGAAAGTATCCTTGATGATTAGAGCGTAGGTATCATATCCCCAATATACAGCAATGCCTGCCCTATGGCGTGCTCTAACTACAAGGGAATTTGCCTATTATCTACAGCATATAAAACATTCTCCACAATCGTTTTTAATAAGGCTTACACCCTATGCTCTTGGTGATTATCAATGTGGGTTTCGTCGGGAGGGATCTACTGTTGATCAGATCTTCACAATATGGCGAATACTAGAAAAATGCGAAGAATCTGGGATTGATGTACATCACCCCTTTACAGACTTCAGATCAGCTTACGGCATTCTTGACATAATGGAGCTGTATACGGCAACGGAAGAATTGAACGTTCCTGAAAACATTGATTGCCTCAGTGAAAGCTGCTATGGAAAACACACGTAGTCAAATTAAAATACGGAATATGTTATCAAGTGCTGCGATCACAAAAAATGGAGGAAGACAGAGAGACGTATTAACCTGCTTTCTGTTCAATATAGCCTTGGAAGAAAGGTTATAACAAATTAAGTCATCAATAGAAGAGGGACTATCCTGCATAAATCAGTTCAGGTGCTGGCATATGCAGATGATATCAGAGATTGGATCAGAAGGAAACTGTAAGGACAACGTCGGCTTTGAAATCCAAAACCAAATATTCTCCGCCAACAAGTGCTACCATGGCCTCAGAAAACATCTAAATTCTAAGTTTCTGTTCAGGAAAAGTGAAGTTATGATGTATATAGTTTTAGGTATGCCGAGCTACCATACGGTGCTGAAACATGGACATCAAAAAATCTGACGAAAGTCAACTCTGCATATTTGAAAGAAACATCTTGAGACAAATTCTTGGAACAGTGGAAAAAAATGGTTGCTGGAGGAGGAGATTCAGCTATGAATAATATAATCTGTATACCGAACCAAACATTGTCAGCTACGTTAAGATTAAAAGGATTGAATGAGTAGGATATGTACTGAGAGCAAACGACAGCGCAGTTTCTGAAGGAATCGGAAGAGTAGGAACACCAAAGCTAAGGTGGAGGAAAGGATCAAAAAGGACATAAGGGAAATTGGACGACGTTCACACTAAACAGGGAAGCATAATCTCCCACAGAAGGCCAAGGCTCACAGAAGGCTTTTGTACCAACGGTGATAAATTTTTCCCATAATGGCAAAACTGCCTCATATAGTGAGTCTGCATTCCTTATTACACTAGGACTGCACTGATGATCGTCACTACGAACTGTAGCAGCGAAAGTAACAAACCGTCTACGACGGGTATTAGGGGTTCTTCCGTCATTTAGGGACAAACAAATAAAGAAAAACTAACATGCAGTGAACTTCCTTTGATGCCTAAATGTCTGATCTATTCCAGTCTCATATCACCTAAACCCGTTAATTTAGCATTTTTCGACTTATTAATGACTTTATCGATTTCTTTCATGTTGATTCCAACAGTGGGTCTGCTATTCTCGATATTTATTTGTCATTGCCTTATCTCATATTAATGTGACCCACAATGTTTCATTAAGCAGTAGCTGGTGAGCAATAGTAAGAAGAGACAGTTTGATGTTCCCAGAATCTATCTCTAAAATGCAGTAGTCCGCCGTTACAAAAGACAGTAAGAGTTTTGACTAGCTTAGGGCATGCTGAACGCGGATTTAAATCAAACGATTTC
Source organism: Schistocerca nitens (assembly GCF_023898315.1). Classification (NCBI taxonomy): domain Eukaryota; kingdom Metazoa; phylum Arthropoda; class Insecta; order Orthoptera; family Acrididae; genus Schistocerca; species Schistocerca nitens. The sequence goes on along the minus strand of NC_064616.1, from coordinate 173,151,107 downwards.
GTTTATCTGCCATTAAGCATTTCAGCTACATCTCTCTATCAGACAGTTAGGTTAAACAGAGAACGATATTCACATAACACGACATTAGATTACATCCAGGAATATAGTTTACGTTTCACCCACATGCTCGGCATTGATAGTCTGAAACTATTGTTTGTCGTTTCTACGGCAAGGTCTAAGTCTACTACAAACAGAACTAAGTTGTCTACCTACTTAACAAATCGTTCAGTGCCAAATAGTATATATGTAATCAAATTACTCCTTCACAGAATAAAAATTAATTTTGTTGGCGGAAGTAGATAAAATCTGGTATTGCCAAGTGCGTAATTTAAGAATTTTATAAATTTTTATCCTTCATATCTAAAACGTACTGAATTAAAGTTACGGGAAGTCATAGAAAACAGAGGTTTTCTTAAGATTTCCTTGCTGGTTTTCGATGTGGCAATTTAAAGAATAGGCTAAAAGTAGTTGCAATACAGTAGACCCCCAGTCACTTTGGACCCCACAGCTAATACAGCCGTCGCTTCAGAAGGCAGTCACGTTACCACTGCACTAACGAACCACAGCTGTATTCCATACTCTGTCACCACCATAGTGACAGGTAACATAGACAGTTTGCAATGTAAAAGACGAGAGTAGTTGTATTTTCTCCAGGGAACGAACTTCATAGACTCAAAACCATACATTTGATAAAGTGATGTCACACCTTACATGAAAATTAGTCACATTTTTTTAATGCAGCCGACAATATAACATGAAGTGACTTTTGTAGGATAACTCTGTGCCACTCCAGGAATTTACTTAATTCTCACAGACCTGCCAATTTTTCTAGCCATAGGATTAATGTGTTTAAACAGCCGATGGTTCTCCAGAGCAGGCTTGAAAGAGAAGAATGTAGATCATATCTCAAAGATACACTGCCGAGTTGAATATAGGGCCGAAATATCAACAGCATTAGCTAATGACTTACTCTTATTTCTTTAACTAGGCTTAGGGGCAAGAGCATACATACTAATAACACACACATATACTGACTGCAGGATGAATCCCATAAATCAATAGCTGTCACATTTATAATTATTTTCCTTTCTTAAGCATACTGCGAACTGGAAAGATTATCCACCAAACGTGATTATCTCTTTTGGCGCATACACGGTGGTTCTAGTGTAATCATTATGCTTACTTAACAAATCTTTGATATTTATAGACTAGAGAGAAAGGTATTTCTTGAGAACATTGTCACTGGAATTACCCCCAAAACACAGGAACGCTATTGAGAAGACAATAACAGACCATTTATTGCAAAACGAGACCATCCTTAGATAAACTTCGTAAGCTACAAGTAGTATAAAGTAGTGAACGAGGGACACAATACGCTGACACCACAGTCTTTAATACGTAATTCGAAAGTAAAACTGTCGTTCATTGTGTAATAATGAGAAGTAAGCAAAGGAACTTCTACCCATAACGGTTACAAAACAACAACTGCTGAAGCTTTGTTCACGGAACTGAAAATTTTCTTGTGAGTAAACTATTCAATTTGCAGTATGTTTATGACAGAAGAGACGGAAATAACAAGAAGCGTTCATTTACTTGTGCGCGGGGCACATTTTTAAAGCAACGCCTCGCAGCTAGTTCAGGTTTCCCTTAAGTTATTGCCTGAGGGTTTGATATTAACGACTTCTCAAGGGATTCACAATATTTATATGAGAATCGTGAAATCACTGAGGAGAATTTGCTGCAACAGACTGCTATGTTACGTGGCAATTTGCGAAACACGGCAGGGCTCATTTTTTGATTCCTACCCTTGAGGCGTTCTGTGTGCCCCAAAATAATCATAAAGCCTGTACATTACCGTATAGGTTTAATGACGCCTTGAGCACATTTCCTTGTCTGCAGAAGGAGTTCAACAGCTATCCAGCTATTCTTTACCTGAAAACACTTGGATAGACAACTAGAGCAAAACCAACATAAATGAACACTAGCGATTTGCCAGGCGACATCAGCATGGACAAACACGAAAAATGACACAGAAATATACATAGCTCAATCCCTAACTCGTATCCTGCGATGTGATCGGAAATTTCAGCACAACAAAAAGCATGTCAAACAAAATAACAGTACGTATTCCTAGTTCAACGAGCCTCATGACGTCCATCAACTCCCACGGCTGGTTATTTACTCTGTAAGGCTACCTTCGCTTAGTTACACTATCTTCTTCTGTCTTCATACACTATACTCTGAAGAACAAAACTGCTGATCACCTGTCAACACCGGAAGCTCCCACGGTCAAGTCAAGCGCTTCTGTGCCAAATCATAATACTTGTCTCCATATGTCGGATTCTGTTGATCAAACTCAACGCCCGCACACAGTAACAGAACTTATTGTTCTAGTATATTCATACCTAAAATGAACCTGACCAATCCCTATGGATCCCAAATGCTCGGCCGGCCGCGGTGGTCTCGCGGTTCTAGGCGCGCAGTCCGGAACCGTGCGACTGCTACGGTCGCAGGTTCGAATCCTGCCTCGGGCATGGATGTGTGTGATGTCCTTAGGTTAGTTAGGTTTAAGTAGTTCTAAGTTCTAGGGGACTAATGACCACAGCAGTTGAGTCCCATAGTGCTCAGAGCCATTTGAACCATTTGAACCAGATGCTCGTTTTGATAGTTTATACCACCGAAATAAAATTCCCCTCCATTTAGATACTTCTACACTCGACGAGGGTCAACAACGACTCATCGAATCCACTAGTTCCCAGCGGTCCCTAAAATTTTTAATATCCATGCATTTTTTTCTTATTGCTCGGTAGCTACAGTTTGTGTGGCAATATACCGTACCCACGGCCGTCCAGGCTATCCCAGCCTCCTATGCCTCTAAAAGCGCTATTATATAATGTGCTGCATTTTAATGAAATATGAAGTAGCTTTCTCAACGTAAATATCAGAAAAGTTCTCATGGCGTCACGGGAAATCGCCACGTCATGTCCAGGACAACAGGTAAAAGTCTTCAACGTTTCAGTCCTCTTATCAACTTTTCACGGCAATTGATAGATGTCATTTACATCTACAGAGAGACAAATGATTACAATTTCTGAAAAACAGGATAATTTATTCAGCAGAAATAAGTTCACAAATTGAGAATGCCATTTACGCGTTGATCAACTTGTGACCTTTATGCAGGCAGTTATTCGGCCTGACACTGACCGGCAGAGTTGTTCGATGCCCTTCTAAGGGACATCGTGCCAAATTCTGCCCAATTGGAGCTTTAAATCATCAAAATCTCGAGATTGTTGGAAGGCCCTCCCCATAATGCTCCAAATGTTCTCAACTGCGAAGATATCCGGCGACCTTACTGACCACGGTAGAGTTTGGCATGCAAGAGATAAAGTGGTAGAAACTCTGGTTCTGTGCGGCGGCCATTATCTTGCTGAAACGTAAGCACAGGATGGCTTGCCATAAAGGGATATAAAACGGGGAGTAGAATATTTCCGACAGACTGCTGAGCTGTAAAGTACCGAGAATGACAACGAAAGGGGTCCTGCCACCTCGGTCCATACGGCAGGCAACAGTAACGCTTTACGGGGCCTCTCCAGATACGTCTCCGCTGGTCATCGTGGCTCAGATCGAAGAGGGACTAATCAGTGAACGTAATTATACTCCATTGAAAGAGATTCCAGGCCAAAGACATATCTGGAGACGCCATGGATGGTGGTGGTATACCAAACTGACTGGCCGGCCGCGGTGGTCTAGCGGTTCTAGGCGCTCAGTCCGGAACCGCGCGATTTCTACGGTCGCAGGTTCGAATCCTGCCTCGGGCATGGATGTGTGTGATGTCCTTAGGTTAGTTAGGTTTAAGTAGTTCTAAGTTTTAGGGGACTGATGACCACAGATGTTAAGTCCCATAGTGCTCAGAGCCATTTGAACCATTTGAACCAACCTGACTCTTGTCCGGCGTACAACCCGAAAACTAGGAGTGATGGTCTAGGGTGCCATTTGTTTTCATAGCAGGGCCCGTTTGGTTGTCATCTACGGCACCCTTACAGCACATTGGTAATTCGACGAACTCTACCCCTCGTTTTGTTTCTCTTCGTGGCAAGCCGTCCTCGGTTTACACTTCAGCAAGATCATGTCCGCTGGCACACGGGGAGAGTTTTACTGATTGCCTTCGTGTTCGTCAAATCCTACCTTGGCCATCAAGGTGAGAAGTTTGGAGCATTCTGAGCAGGGCCCTCCAATCAGCTTGGCATTTTGGCGATCAAACGCATCAATGGCACAAAATTTTGTACAATTTCTCTCAGGAGGACATCCAACAATCCTATAAGTCAGTGACAGGCCGAATAGCTGCTTGCGGGCCAGAGGTGGACCAGCGTGTTACTGACATTCTCAATTTATGAAGCTCTTTTTGCTGATTAGTCCCTCTTCGATCTGAGCCACGATGACCAGTGGAGACGTATCTGGAGAGGCCCCGTGATCAGTTCCAGACAATCCACCAGGAAGGAGGTACACGGCTCGTGTTGTCTGTAGTTCAACCATGCCTATACGGTCAATACCGCGGTTCGATCGCATCCGCATTGCTACTTTGTGCCAGGAAGGGCTCTCAACAAGGAAGTGTCCAGACGTCTCGGTGTGAACCAAAGCGATGTCGTCCGGACATGGAGGAGATACAGAGATAGGGTATGTCGATGACTTGCTTCGCTCAGGACGCCCAAGGCTACTACTGCAATGGATGACCGCTACCTACGGATTATTGCTCGGAGAAACTCTTACAGCAACGCCACCATGTTGAACAATGCTCTTCGTGCAGCCACAGGACGTCATGTTACGACTCAAACTTTGGGCAATAAGCCGCATGATGCGCAGCTTCACTCCCGACATCCATGATGAAGTCCATCTTTGCAACAACAACACCATGCAGCGTGATACAGATGGGCCCAACAAAATGCCGGATTGACCGCTCAGCATTGGCATTACGTTCTCTTCACCGATGAGTGTCGCATGTGCCTTCAACAAGACAATTGTCGGAGACGTGTTTGGAGGATACCCGGTCAGGCTGAACGCCTTAGACACACTGTACTGCGAGAGCAGCAAGGTGGAGGTTACCTGCTGTTTTGGGGTGGAATTATTTGGGCCGACGTACGCCGCTGGTGGTGATGGAAGGTGCCGTAACAGCTGTACGATAAGTGAATGCCATCCTCTGACCGATAGTGCAACCATGTTGGCAGCATATTGGAGAGGCACTCGTCTTCATGGACGACAATTTGCGCCCCCATCGTGCACATCTTGTGAATGACTTCCTTCAGAATAACGAAATTGCTCGACTAGAGTGGCCAGCATGTTCTTCAGATATGAACCCTATTGAACATGCCTGGGATAGATTGAAAACGGCTGTTTATGGATTATGTGACCCACCAACCACTCTGAGGGATCTACGCCGAATCGCCGTTGAGGAGTCCGTCAATCTAGACCAACAGGGCCTTGATAAACTTTTGGGTAGTATGCCACGACGAATACAGGCATGCATCAGTGCAAGATGACGTTCTACTGGGTATTAGAGGTACCGGTGTGTACAGCAGTCTAGACCACCACCTCTGAAGGTCTCTCTGTATGGTGGTACGACATGCAATGTATGGTTTTGATGAGCAGTAAAAAGGATGGAAATGATGTTTATGTTGATCTCTATTCCAATTTTCTGTACAGGCTCAGGAACTCTCGGAACCGAGGTGATGCAAAACATTTTTGATGTGTGTAGTTTGTTTCCATCTTTAATTGTCTTAGGGACTTGTACTTATTTCATGTAATCGTTTTAATGTGCTCTATAAAATGATTTTTACGTTTGTTTGTATGCCCGTAAGTGGTCTTTGATCGCTTATTACCTAATACACAAGATATGAACTAATTTTGGCATATAGGAGTATGTATGTATATAAAATATGAATTTAAAAATGAGAAGCAAGAAGAGTCATGCTGATCATCTAATCCATATCAGTTTCAGTTGACCTTTTGTTTCTAGAAAAGTGGTTCAAGTTCAATTCTGAGGAGGTGCTGAAGATAAGCCCTTTATTTAACTTCCACACAGAATTTTAATAAAGAAAGTGGCAGTGGATTAGTAAGGAATGTTCAACGTAATAGGTCCTGATTTTGATTACTCCTAAAAAAAAGACGAATAAAATGAGGACTGGTGACCCTGATCGTCAATGAACTTGAATGGTGCGGTCGATGAACCAATCACGAACTCTTATATGAAATACTGACGTACGTGTCGGATGGAATATGTAGATTGTCCGTGAAGGCGAAAAAACACACACTCTCTTGTAGTACAGTTGTCCCTACCAATACTGACAACCCAGGTCATAAGAAAAATGTATACGTGAGATATTCAGCATGTTTCAGAAAGAAATTGGGATTCATCAGTGTCACTGCCTACACTATTATGGGGAAAATGACGTCGAAATTGAGTCTGCACGCGGTAAATTGACTGCTATCGCTCCATCGACTGCAGATTCCGTTGATGATGTTGAAAAATACGTCGGTATTATTCACTAATATCTGAATGCAGACTGTGTATATGCCATGATACGTTAAATCGTGTGAAACAATGTAACAGGGATTTTCTGCTAGTGGTGAGTTCAGCTGCACTAATTTTCTGGCCAATAAACTTCCTGTTTACCTTCGTAGGGGAAACTGATGACATTTTTTACAGGTGTGGCTACAACTAGGGTGAGAGTCTATACCTACATCCATACTCTGCTAGCCACTGTGAAGTACATGGTAGAAGGTAAGTCCCGTTCCACTAACGCATGGAGCGCAATATGAATGACTGTTGAAATGCCTCTGCGTGCACTGTCATTAATCTAAGCACGTCTTCACGATCCCTAAGAGGACGATACGCAGGGGGTTGTAGTAGATTCAGCCTATAAAGATGATTAATATCATCTATTTCTGGATAGTTCGGGCTTTAAAGATCTTGCTGTCGTGTGCCCGCAAACTCTTATCATCGTCAGAGTTAGCGTTTGCATACAACTGCCCGCCAGTGTAGCTTGTACAGCGTTTCTGTGACAATCTCCCACTGACAAACCATTCATATTGCCAGTCTCTGTCTACGTTCAATATGGGGTGAGTGGATTGCTGTAGCCTCTTGTAGGGTTGTGTACCACTGAGGCTACAGCGGGGACGAGGCCTCTCCGTCGTTTCTGGGTCCTCGGTTCAATGCAATACAAGTCCATGGAGCATTATGCCTTCCTGCACGGTCTACAGCTACATCTTCATGGATAATCGGCAAATGACACGCAAGTGTCTGGCAGAGAGTTCATCGAACCACCTTCACAATAATTCTATATTATTCCATTCTCGAAATTCGCGGAAGAAATGAACACCATTTCTTTCCGTGCGAGCTCTAATTTCTCTTATTTTATTAAGATGACTTTTTCTTCCTATGGAAGTCGGAGCCAATAAAATATTTTCACATTCGGAGGAGAAGGTTTGTGATTGATATTTTGTGAGCAGATCTCGCCGCAACGAGAGATGCATTTGCTAAGATTATGTTCACCCCAGATAGTGTAACATGTCCGTCACACAGTCTGTTCTGTTTCTCGATAAAACGAAACATACTGCTCTTCTTTCAGATTTCGCGATGTTCACCGATAATACACTACTGGCCATTAAAATTGCTACACCACCAAGAAGAAGTGCTACAGACGCGAAATTTAACCGACAGGAAGAAGATGCTGTGATATGCAAATGATTAGCTTTTCAGACCATTCACACAAGGTTGGCGCCGGTGGCGACACCTACAGCGTGGATGACATGAGGAAAGTTTCCAACCGATTTCTCATACACAAACAGCAGTTGACCGGCGTTGCCTGGTGAAACGTTGTTGTGATGCCTCGTATAAGGAGGAGAATTGCGTACCATCAAGATTCCGACTTTGATAAAGGTCGGATTGTAGCCTATCGCGATTGCGGTTTATCGTATCGCGACGTTGCTGCTCGCGTTGGTCGAGATCCAATGACTGTTAGCAGAATATGGAATCGGTGGGTTCAGGAGGGTAATACGGAACGCCGTGCTGGATCCCAACGGCCTCGTATCACTAGCAGTCGACAGGCATCTTATCCGCATGGCTGTAACGGATCGTGCAGCAACGTCTCGATCCCTGAGTCAACACATGGGGACGTTTGGAAGACAACATCCATCTACACGAACAGTTAGACGACGTTCGCAGCAGCATGGACTATCAGCTCGGAGACCATGGCTGCGGTTACCCTTGACGCTGCATCACAGAGAGGAGCGCCTGCGATGGTGTACTCAACGACGAACCTGGGTGCACGAATGGCAAAACGTCATTTTTTCGAATGAATCCAGGTTCGGTTTACAGTCATGATGGTCGGATCCGTGTTTGGAGACATCGCGCTGAACGCACATTGGTAGCTTGTATTGTCATCGCCACACTGGCGTATCACCCGGCGTGATGGTATGGGGTGCCATTGGTTACACGTCTCGGTCACCTCTTGTTCGCATTGATGGCACTTTGAAAAGTGGACGTTACATTTCAGATGTGTTACGACCCGTGGCTCTACCCGTCATTCGATCCCTGCGAAACCCTACATTTCAGCAGGATAATGCACGACCGCATGTTGCAGGGCCTGTACGGGCCTTTCTGGATACAGAAAATGTTGGACTGCTGCCCTGGCTAGCACATTCTCCAGATCTCTCACCAATTGAAAACGTCTGGTCAATGGTGGCCGAGCAACTGGCTCGTCACAATACGCCATTCACTACTCTTGATGAACTGTGGTATCTTGTTGAAGCTGCATGGGCAGCTGTACCTGTACACGCCATCGAAGCTCTGTTTGACTCAATGCCCAGGCGTATCAAGGCCGTTATTACGGCCAGAGGTGGTTGTTCTGGGTACTGATTTCTCAGGATCTATGCACCCAAATTGCGTGAAAATGTAATCACATGTCAGTTCTAGTATAATATATTTGTCCAATGAATACCCGTTTATCATGTGCATTTCTTCTTGGTGTAGCAATTTTAATGGCCAGTAGTGTATTTACCAAATATAGAAACCGGTGCATGTCAAGATTCATTTCAAAATATGTATAAACCTCCTATACAAGTTTCTCTTACAATTATAATTACAAACGAAAGGAATGGTAGAGGAAATTAAAACAAATAATTTCCATAATCATAGGTCTTGAAGCAATGCTTTCCTCGATATGAGGTATTACGACTGAGTACGTGAACACCTTTCCCGAGGATCCAAATGGCATATACGCACATAAGTATAAACAACATTACAATATGTGTTCCACATGGTTACCAGTAATGTCATGGTAAAGCTTCAGCACGTCTCATCCATGCCTGTACACGTCAAATAACCTATGCATGTTACGAATGCACTGACAAAAATTCACAGTGCGTACTCGAAGTTCACCGTCACTATAACAGCGCATAAATAAACCAAAGTTTTGAAATATTCCCACACATAAAATCCAACGGATGTAAGTCGGGGCCGGCCGTTGTGGCCGAGTGGTTCTAGGCGCTTCAGTCCGGAACCGCGCTGCTGCTACGGTCGCAGGTTCGAATCTTGCCTCGAGCATGGATGTGTGTGATGTCCTTAGGTTAGTTAGGTTTAAGTAGCTCTACGTCTAGGAGACTGATGGCCTCAGATGTTAGGTCCCATAGTGCTCAGAGTCATCTGAACCATTTTTGTAAGTCGGGGACCTGAGACGCCACCGTGTTGGCGAGCCGCAGTTGCCACAGCTATTGTCGACACGCAATTTACCATTCCTTAGTTATCTGCAATGATGATAAAATGAAACGAGGGCAGTATATATCGTTGTAATTTACGTGTCACTTGCAGTGTTTTAAGTAAGTATAGCTTTAGACATTAGCAGTGTCGTAACATTGGCACGACTGCATTCGTGCAAACGCCGTATCGGGAAAACCATTTGTTACCGGACATACGTATATTAGGATTATTTTCTTGTTCCATTGTCCTCTGCTCACCGCTGTCTTGGCTGTTTCTAAGAGTAAGCGTCACGTAATTCCTCTGTGAAATAGTCTCCATTAAATGTGTTCTCTATGTCCTCTAGCTCGAAATTAACGTTTTACAAATTAAAATATGCATCGATTTGCAACTGAGGAGTCACTACGTTAAGACTCAGGGGTCACTAATTTGTTTCAGCAGCGCGAAAAGTCAGTAATTAACTGTACATCCTTCACTACATTCGGCAAATGTAAGTTTCATCTTGTGGATACACCAATAAAAAAAGTTCGTAAAGGCTACAGAGAGTTCATGAATTGCGGCCCTAGCATGCAGAGACTTTCTCCTGGCGTTTCTGTTAGCGAATTTTCGCTACAAAACTGGGCTGCAAACAAAAGCGAAATTGGCACCAAATTTCATGCTTCTGCCTTGCTGCGAGTTCCCTTACGAGCCACGTTTCGCAAGGGATCCATTTTCGCCACGCGTTGGCTGGAAGCAACGACACAAGACGGGCAGTAACAGCCAGGCTGCTGCTCGCACGTTGTAGAAACGACCACGGCCCCAGAATAACGCCCCATGAGAACATATCACTCATGCTGCACTATCAAAATTAGTGCAAAGGAATTTTGAATTTGTAATTACTGAGACTGGAGATATCAGTGGGGAATGCATGCATCTGCAGGGTGTCCAACAAAGGTCTCTTAGATTTTACACTTAAAATAGACATGCAAACACAAATCTAAAGAAGAATGTAGCGCACGATATGTTAACAGTGAAAGCTGTAAGAATGTTATACAGAAGTTTCGAAATACTAATTATGTAAGCTGCGAACAGATGGTATTGTACTCTGTAGAGATCGTATCAGCACACGCAAATAAACTCGTAGGCTTACTGTGTTAACAGTCTTTGCAGTCACATCACAGTCTTTTCAAAATAACCGCTCACAATAGAGAAGTTGCATCCTGTATAGCCTCAACAGAAAAAGAGTTAAGATGCTGGCGGAGCTGTTCTAGAAGCTTCAGTCCGGAACCACGCGAATGCTACGGTCGCAATTTCGACTTCTGCCCCGGGCATGGATGTGTGTGATGTCCTTACGTTAGTTAGGTTTAAGTAGTTCTAAGTTCTAGGGGACTGATGACCATATATGTTAAGTCCCATAGTGCTCAGAGCCATTTGAACCAAGTTAAGTTGCAAACATTGGTCGACGTTTCAAGTACGTCCTACGTGGCAGGATAGTTCCGCTAAACAATATCTTTCAAAGAACACACAAAAAGCAGTCACAAGTAGTCGGATCGGATGAACAAGGAGGCCAACCGTCGCCTGAGCCAGTAGATTCGGGATAATCCAAAACAAGGACTCTATTCCAGAAGTATTCCTCAAGAAGGCTGAACATCCGTCCAGTGCGATTTGCTCGGACTCATCGAACATAAACACTCGGTGCTTGGTCGACCCTCCAAAGCTTATACTGTGCCGATAAATTTTCCAGAATTACAACTTAAAAATCACTAGTTATCGATTCACGCATGAAAAAAGGACCAATAATGTCTCTGCTGCATATCCCAACCCAAATAATGACTTATGGAGAATGCAGTAGTTTCGCTTCGCATAAATGAAAATTTTGGGAGCCCCAAATCACCACTTTCGAGTATTCATGAATCCATTCAAGTGAAAGTGTGCCTCAGCTGTGAACCGTATGCAGCCAACATCAAACCCTTCACTAATTGTCATTGTGAGGGTCTAGACTGCAATGTCAGCCCTCTGTCGCACATCAGGGACGGGTATCACCTGGTGATATCGGATTTTGATTGTAAACATGCAGACTGTTTCTCAATATTGTATGCGTGCTGGATCGCTTCAAACCTGTCTCTACTGGCCCATCAGTCGGATTTCTTCGAATGTTCCTCAATAAGTCAAGAAACCGTGGTGACATTTTCATGAGTAGCTACATGGACTGTCTTTGACATCGCCATTAAATCATAAGTCGCGCTGCCTGTCCACTCAAATCTGGCAAAGAACTTGTCAATAGTTTTCGCATAGGGTCCTTTTGGAGCATTAACTCGTGTTTTAAACCTGCACCTTACACTGTGTTCTAATCCGTGATATTCCAGGACCAGAAACAAGCGTTGTCCAGTGAAATACATGATTTCAACTTCTTCTTTTGGTACACTAACCTCCTTTCACGTTTCAAAGGCGGGACTGATCGCCCAGGGCTTCCGAGTTCTATTTAAAGGCACTAAATACTGCGATCACAGATCGCCATCTGTTTATAGCTATTGTTAATACAGCTTCCAATCATCTGCATACAATTTTTACAGCTTTCACAATAAATACACCGTTTTTTGCATTCTTCTGTCGATCTTTGTTTTCATGTTGAATAATTATAAAATTGTGTAATCCCTTGTTGGATACCCTGTAGCTTCATAAGTGTACAATGACAATCGAATTATTTGCCTGCTCACCTCCAAAAGGCCACTTGTCGACATGAATCCCCTGTGCAGAAGTATCTACATCTACATGACTACTCTGCAATTCACATTTAAGTGCTTGGCAGAGGGTTCATCGAACCACAATCATACTATCTCTCTACCATTCCACTCCCGAACAGCGCGCGGGAAAAACGAACACCTAAACCTTTCTGTTCGAGCTCTGATTTCTCTTATTTTATTTTGATGATCACTCCTACCTATGTAGGTTGGGCTCAACAAAATATTTTCGCATTCGGAAGAGAAAGTTGGTGACTGAAATTTCGTAAATAGATCTCGCCGCGACGAAAAACGTCTTTGCTGTAATGACTTCCATCCCAATTCGCGTATCATATCTGCCACACTCTCTCCCCTACTACGTGATAATACAAAACGAGCTTCCCTTTTTTGTACCCTTTCGATGTCCTCCGTCAATCCCACCTGGTAAGGATCCCACACCGCGCAGCAATATTCTAACAGAGGACGAACGAGTGTAGTGTAAGCTGTCTCTTTAGTGGACTTATTGCATCTTCTAAGTGTCCTGCGAATGAAACGCGACCTTTGGCTCGCCTTCCCCACAATATTATCTATGTGATCTTTCCAACTGAAGTTGTTCGTAATTTTTACACTCAGGTACTTAGTTGAATTGACAGCCTTGAGAATTGTACTATTTATCGAGTAATCGAATTCCAACGGATTTCTTTTGGAACTCATGTGGATCACCTCACACTTATCGTTATTTAGCGTCAACTGCCACCTGCCACACCATACAGCAATCTTTTCTAAATCGCTTTGCAAATGATAATGGTCTTCGGATGACCTTACTAGACGGTAAATTACAGCATCATCTGCGAACAACCTAAGAGAACTGCTCAGATTGTCACCCCGGTCATTTATATAGATCAGGAACAGCAGAGGTCCCAGGACGCTTCCCTGGGGAACACCTGATATCACTTCAGTTTTACTCGATGATTTGCCGTCTATTACTACGAACTGCGACCTTCCTGACAGGAAATCACGAATCCAGTAGCACAACTGAGACGATACCCCATAGGCCCGCAGCTTGATTAGAAGTCGCTTGTGAGGAACGGTGTCAAAAGCTTTCCGGAAATCTAGAAATACGGAATCAACTTGAGATCCCCTGTCGATAGCGGCCATTACTTCGTGCGAATAAAGAGCTAGCAGCGTTGCACAAGAGCGATGTTTTCTGAAACCATGCTGATTACGTATCAATAGATCGTTCCCTTCGAGGTGATTGAGTACAGTATATGCTCCAAAACTCTACTGCAAACCGACGTCAATGATATAGGTCTGTAGTTAGATGGATTACTCCTACTACCCTCCTTAAACACTGGTGCGACCTGCGCAATTTTCCAAACTGTAGGTACAGATCTATCGGTGAGCGAGCGGTTGTATAGGGGTGCTACGTAGGGAGCTATTGCATCAGCGTAATCTGAAAGGAACCTAATCGGCATACAGTCTGGACCTGAAGACTTGCCCGTATCATGCGATTTGAGTTGCTTCGCAACCCCTAAGGTATATACTTCTAAGAAACTCATGCTAGCAGCTGTTCGTGTTTCAAATTCTGGAATATTCCATTCATCTTCCCTGGTGAAGGAATTTCGGAAAACTGCGTTCAATAACTCCGCTTTAGCGGCACAGTCGTCGGTAACAGTACCATCGGCACTGTGCAGCGAAGGTATTGACTGCGTCTTGCCGCTTGTGTACTTTACATACGACCAGAATTTCTTCGGATTTTCTACCAAATTTCGAGACAATGTTTCGTTGTGGAACCTATTAAACGCATCTCGCATTGAAGTCCGTGCCAAATTTCGCGCGTCTCTAAATTTTAGCCAATCTTCGGGATTTCGCGTTCTTCTGAATTATTGCTACGTTGAGCATCTGTCCTATGTCCACATTACATCGACAGTAAAATGGCTTCTACTTCATTTACGGTACACAGAACGTATACATGAATCTTTTTAGCACAATCAGCATGCATAAGTAAGTGTAGAATTGTTTAAATACTTTTAACACAACAATAGTCTCATTTTATCAGAATCGAGAAGAAATATTCGGGTGTAATTCCTGGCGACGACGAGGCCATTAGAGACGAACTACAAACTCAGACCTGACAAGAATGGAGAAGAAAACTAATAATGTGCTTCACATTATAACCATAACGGTATTCATCTTAAATGATTTAGAAAAGTCAAATGGCAACTGCAAAGCCGTTCATTCCGAAAGCGAGTGCAGCGCATTAATCACTGCTCTTGTTCACTATGTTTTATTATCTGGAGTCATAGTTGTCTTTCATGATTACTAATGCATGGGACACAAAGACCCTGAATTCATCATCTTCAAGACCTACTGTTGCAGCCAAGAGGCTTCAACACTGATTTCTGATCTTTCATGTAAATTCCATGACAAATGAACGCACAACAGGGGATCTTATGTTGACACTAAGTATTGGAATTATCGACCTACATGTAAAATTTGTAACTATTCTATACTTACTGGGTTGCTTAATTATATATGATTCAATCATGTACTCTAATTGTGAAGACTCAGTTCCCAGATTTATTCCATTAGGTGCGTATATTCAGAGACACATGTAAAAGAAGGTTTAACAAAGGACACTGTGGGTTACATACACTACCGGAAAAAAAATTAGTACACCCGGAAAGACGACGTCGATTTTGATCCGATGACGGCATATGCCACCTCGGGATAATAAATGTACTGATAATGGTTTCAACGTCGTCCGCCAACAGATAGCGCAGTGGCATAGCTACCAGGGTACCATCTGTGTCTAGCCTTTAATAGGGAATGCTCACAGTCAGAAAGCTCAGAGTGGTGCAAACGTGTAAAGCAAGCAGGCAACCTTTCCAGAGAGAGGAGCTTATGCTTCCTACAGCCAAATGAACTAGTTTAAAAGCGGTCAAATTGTGGCCTTCAGAGTGGAGGAATGGTTCTTTCGGGGGACTGCCACCTAAGTTGGAACTGCTGCGTCAGCTGTGCAACGATGCTGGTATCAGTCGTCAGGTAACGATTCTCACGCCCATAGGCGAGGTTCTAGACTTCCACGTAGCACAAACGCCCGACGGTATCGACGTATCGTAAGGGCAGCAGTGACACATCGTACAGCTACAACAGCAAGATAAGAGGGCTTGCGTATCCTCTAAACCAATGGCACCAGTTTTTCCCTCAACCGTCACCTGTCCCACTACTAGCCGGGCCCAGCGTTGATGGAAATGATGGAAATAATAAATGAAATACGAAGTGGCCTCCGACTGAAACACTGGCACTGGGCCATTACGCCAGTTCGCGTTGACACGTCACGAGGGTCAAATTGTGGTAATCATACAGGTCATCGTAAGACAGTTCACTCTTTTCATGAGATATGGAATTTGAGTAGTTTTATTCCATAGGTATACCGTTTCGTTGACTGGATCTTTCTTTCACCAAAGTACAACAGAAGCTAGGAAAGTAAAGCCTTATGTAGGGCTCACCCCTGGCTGTAAGGCCTGCAAAAAATGCCTTGCTGACAGAAGTCGGAACTGGAATCGCTGGAGCGGAGTGTGAGAGAGCGCGTGTCAATTTGGCTCGGCATGCAATTTGCCATTTGTCGCTGTCGTTGCGGCTCCTCCCTACGAGTTTCTGGCCTTCCAAGTCAGGGCAGGCTTTAATTAAGACACACAACCCGCTCTTGCGAAGTGAGCCTTGCGTCGTTCTCCCAGACACCCTCTCCCAGACACTACGAGCTGCAGAGCGTGGCTGGCGACTTCACAAAAAAGACTTCTCCACAAAAGAGTCACTTCTTGTTTTCGTATTCTACCGCATTATCAGCCAAAAAGTGAGTTTTATCTTGTGAAAGACAGGGTGTTACAAAAAGGTACGGCCAAACTTTCAGGAAACATTCCTCACGCACAAATAAAGAAAAGATGTTATGTGGACATGTGTCCGGAAACGCTTAATTTCCATGTTAGAGCTCATTTTAGTTTCGTCAGTATGTTCTTCCACCTACGCTCAATGGAGCAAGTTATCATGATTTCATAAGGGATACTCTACCTGTGCTGCTAGAACATATGCCTTTACAAGTACGACACAACATGTGGTTCATGCATGAAGGAGCTCCTGCACATTTCAATCGAAGTGTTCGTACGCTTCTCAACAACAGATTCGGTGACCGATGGATTGGTAGAAGCGGACCAATTCCATGGCCTCCACGCTCTCCTGACCTCAACCCTCTTGACTTTCATTTACAGGGGCATTTGAAAGCTCTTGTCTACGCAACCCCGGTACCAAATGTAGAGACTCTTCGTGCTCGTATTGTGGACGGCTGTGATACAATACGCCATTCTCCAGAGCTGCATCAGCGCATCAGGTATTCAAATGGTTCAAATGGCTCTGAGCACTATGGGACTCAACTGCTGTGGTCATCAGTCCCCTAGAACTTAGAACTACTTAAACCTAACTAACCTAAGGACATCACACACATCCATGCCCGAGGCAGGATTCGAACCTGCGACCGTAGCAATCAGGGATTCCATGCGACGGAGGGTGGATGCATGTATCCTCGCTAACGGAGGACATTTTGAACATTTCCTGTAACAAAGTGTTTGAAGTCACGCTGGTACGTTCTGTTGCTGTGTGCTTCCATTCCATGATTAATGTGATTTGAAGAGAAGTAATAAAATGAGCTGTAACACACCGAGCGAGGTGGCGCAGTGGTTAGCACACTGGACTCGCATTCGGGAGGACGACGGTTCAATCCCGTCTCCGGCCATCCTGATTTAGGTTTTCCGTGATTTCCCTAAATCGCTTCAGGCAAATGCCGGGATGGTTCCTTTGAAAGGGCACGGCCGATTTCCTTCCCCATCCTTCCCTCACCCGAGCTTGCGCTCCGTCTCTAATGACCTCGTTGTCGACGGGACGTTAAACACTAATTTCCTCCTCCTCCTGAGCTGTAACATGGAAAGTAAGCGTTTCCGAACACATGACCACATAACATATTTTCTTTCTTTGTGTGTGAGGAATGTTTCCTGAAAGTTTGGCCGTACCTTTTTGTAACACCCTGTATTAATCGTTAGTAGATATAGGCCCCTCGCGTATACTAAGCGTATGCTTTACCCGCTCAATTATTCGATAACATAGAGTATGGTGGTAGAATTTCGATTATTTCGGACAGATGCTCTTGTAACTGGAAACATATTGAAGAGAGAAATAATTTAAATTATTGCACTTGTTCTCTGTAACATATTTATTATACCATTACAGGTGTTGATTTCAACACCCGAAAAAGTTACAGCCTTGAGTAAAACAGTTTGAAAATGTACCAAAAAAATGGCTCTGAGCACTATGGGACTCAACTGCTGAGGTCATTAGTCCCCTAGAACTTAGAACTAGTTAAACCTAACTAACCTAAGGACATCACAAACATCCATGCCCGAGGCAGGATTCGAACCTGCGACCGTAGCGGTCTTGCGGTTCCAGACTGCAGCGCCTTTAACCGCACGGCCACTTCGGCCGGCAGAAAATGTACCACACTAGGTACAATTCTGATCGCTTCTTTGTACAAGTCTGATCATTGACGTCTTCCACATAATAAGCCCTCTTTCACTCGGGCAACGACGCAAAATTCGTGGTACCAAACATCACATTTTTGGCAGCAAATCCAGTCACCCTTTGCCAATGACTCCGCACTATAATAATTCAAGAAACAACATCCACAATTATTCTCGTTGTTTGCTGGTGATTTGAAGCTTTTAATACGTCTTTCATCATTTCTCATAGACCTACATGTGTGTTTATGCTGGTAGTAGCTTGATTGGTGAGGGATTAAGGAGCAGGAGCTTCGGATAGCACTGAAGGGGCAAATTGCTCTTCGGGAACAATGTCTTCGCAGAAGGGCACTATTCCTGTGCCCTGGAACCCCTTGACTGAAGACCCAACAGACGCCGTTTTGCCCCAGGCATAGCAGAAAATAGTGCAGAATCTTTGTTTTGTAATGTTTTAATTAGGTTTACGATAAATCCACTCAGTTAAATCTCTGTGATGCTGAGCCTTTAGAGACTTGAAGAAAGTTCTGTCTAATGGCTGTAGTTCATGAGTACTGTATGGAGGCAATCCCGAAAGTTCTATCCCATTTTCCCGAGAGTACTCTACAGCATCCAAGCTAGTACGACTGCCGTAGTTGTCAACAATAAGAACTGTAATACTACCCACTGTTTTGTACTTCTTGAAGTGTCGAAGCCAGATCATAAAAAAATTTCTTCATTAATGTACCGTGATTCACTCATCTCATTAATGGAACCGGGAGGTATGCCATCTTGAAATTGAGGGCGTTTGCTTACTCCTTTGGAGATAACCGTTGGTGATACCAGATGCATTCATGCATGCAGCAACAGTCACATTTTGCCTTATTTCCACGTTTGTTAGTGAAACAACTTTTCGCTTACTTTTACAAGCAATTAGCTTTAGGGGTCTGTTAAGAGGAGGAGGTGAAGAAGACCAAACAGAAAGGTCATCGGTCTCATCGGATTATGGAAGGATGGGGAAGGAAGTCGGCCGTACCCTTTCAAAGGAACAATCCCGACATTTGCTTAAAGCGATTTAGGGAAATCACGGAAAACCTAAATCAGGATGACAGGGCGCGGGATTGAACCATTGTCCTCCAGAATGCGTGTCCAGTGTGCTAACCACTGCGCCACCTCGCTCGGTGTTAATAAGAAAGCCGGAATCCTCCACATTACAAATACATATTGTTAATACACTCTGTTTTAGCAAACAAATCAAATTCCTTTAAGATTTCTTCCAAATTCTGGAAATATTTACTTACTTCCGCATTAGTTAAGCCTTCAACTGTGGCTCGTGAAAGACCTTCCGGTTTTCGCAGCCTAAGGGTAGCGTGTCTCTTAACTAATACTCTAAACCGATCTAGTCTAGCAACGTTGCTTTCTAAGTTCCATGAATGTCTCAAATTATTTTTCTTAGCCAACGAAATGCACCGCTTCTTAACTGTTAACTGGAGTGGTGACAGACCAGATCCTCACTGTTCTAGAAATAAAGGCTCTCTAGTCCAAACCATCTTCCATCTCACAATTGAGTACCGTTGATAACCAATTCTGTTTCCTATAGCTGGAGGTAATCCAGCCTGCATTTTCTTTTTAATTTGTACTTTACCATGCAGAGTGCTGGAGAGAATATCGTATAATTCTGATGCAGCTCGAAGGCTCAAATGTCCATCTATTACACTCTTTATTGTCTCATGTAATGCAGTTAGACTCCATTTATTGTAAATTTTCTTTTCTGGTCGTTTTCGGGGCATCTAAGAGAAAAACAAACATGGATTTGCTTTAAGAACTCGCGAGTGAAAATATGTTTTAATATACAGAATTAATTTTTTGTAATTCTGTACAATATATCTACAGTAACCAAAAAATTTGTATCTATATAGCACAAACTGGTCTATTCAGGGAAAATATAGGAGCTGGGGAAACCTTCCGCGATGAACGCCACACAAAGCAAGTGCTACCAAATCTACAAAACCGAAAAATGGCGTGAAATCTTATGCTGATCGGAATTGTACCTATATCTAAATCGTATCACCTTACGCTACTCATGCTGACGTAAAAATATTTTTTCACGTGTGTATTACCCGACAAAGTGAACTGAAGACGTGGCACGGTGTTGCGCCTGGGAATCAAGTAATAATAGCGGACGCAACAACCTAAGGACATTACAAACATCCATGCTCGAAGCAGGATTCGAACCTGCGACCGTAGCGGTCGCGTGGTTCCAGACTGAAGCGCCTAGAACCGCTCGGCTACACCTGCCGGCGCGGACGCAACACTACTCTTACAAGTGGAGCGCTGTCACACGCTACTCTTCTATACGGCAATGCCCTGAGAAACACAACACTTAAACAATGATCAGAACTTTTGTTCGACAGTGTTCCTTGTATCTTATCACTGCAACAACATTTATTCACCGGCCGCTTAAAATCTGATACTTTATTTTTTACGTAAAAATTTATTGTAGTACGACTTTTTTGAAAGTACGTCGTCACTTTCGCAACTAATAATTGGTTTATTCCGGACTCTTTTAAAACCACTAGTAAGAACAGTTTTCCCAGAGTTTCCTCGATAAACGTAAAACCAGTTCTCTATTATAAAACGTGGTATTTCTTTGTAACTATTTTTCACAATATCGAATAAACTGCGTCATAATAATACGGGAACAGGTGCGAATGCACTGTGGAGTTACTGCAGATTGCGCAAATGTCACGAAGTGCGTTGCGCGGCGAGGAAGCTTATAGTGTATAAAAAAGAATCATCCGATTTAAAAAAAATCATAACTATTATGTTATTTGAGATATGTGCGTGAACAACGCAAACTCGCGAGTTTTACATGGTTCCAGTTAGGTAGCAGCAGTGTGCGCCCACTTCAGTTCGAGTACAAATGGTGTCGGGACAACAGGAAGAGTTTTTGTGTCCTTCGTTTTGCGCAGTGCGGGTCAGAAATAACTATTCAGCGTGACTTTCGTACTACGTATGGTGTGGATCCTCCTACAGCACAGAGCATTAAACGATAGCATGAACAATTCCTAGAAAAAGAGTTGTTTGTGTAAAGGCAAATCTCCGGGCAGTCCCAGAGTGTATGACACAGACGTTGAACACATCCGCCATAGTTTCACAAGGAGTCCGCAGAAATCCGTTCGACATGCAGCTCTACAGCTCAACATGAGCCCGATGTCCGTCTGGTGTGTGTTGCGTCGAAGTTTACACATCAAACCATACAACATTCAGCTACTGCAAGCTCTTCGTGAAGATGACAAACAACAACGTGTGGAGTTCGGTAATGTCGTTCTTGGCAAGATGGAGGATGACAGTTTTCTTCCACGCTTATTGTTTAGTGACGAGGCAACATTTCATTTAAATAAAAGGTGAACCGTCATAATGTGAGTATGTGGGGTACGGAACAATCACATGAAGTTGTACAACATGGGAGAGACTCTCCAAGCCGGCCGAGGTGGCCGTGCGGTTCTAGGCACTTGAGTCCGGAACCGCGTGACTGCTACGGTCGCAGGTTCGAATCCTGCCTCGGGCATGGATGTGTGTGGTGTCCTTAGGTTAGTTAGGTTTAAGTAGTTCTAAGTTCTAGGCGACTGATGACCTCAGATGTTGAGGCCCATAGTGCTCAGAGCCATTTAGAGACTCTCCAAAATTTAATGGATTTTGTGCAGTTTCACGGCAAAAGGTGTATGGTCCACTTTTCTCTGCCGAGAACACTGTTACAGGAAGCACGTATCTCGATATGCCTGAGAACTGTCGTTTCCCACAGCTGGAGACTGATTAGAACGACTTCATTTACCAACATGATGGGGCACCGCCACACTGGCATCTGGAAGCCCAGGAATTTTTAAATTCCTATATAAAACCACTCGCTCACAGAAAGATCCGTACCTAAAGACTGGAAAATTGCTCAAGTCACATCAATACCCAAAAAGGGAGGTAGGAGTAATCTGCTGAATTATAGGCCTATATCACTAACGTCGATTTGCAGTAGGGTTTTAGAACATATACTGTATTCGAAATTTATGAAGTACCAAGAAGAAAACGATTTACTGACATGTAGTCAGTACGGATTCAGAAAATGTCGTTCTTCTGAAACACAACTAGCTCTTTATACTCATGAAGTAATAATTGCTATCGACAGGGGATGTCAAATTGATTCCATATTTTTAGGTTTCCAGAAGGCTTTCGACACCGTTCCTCACAAGCGTCTTCTAACCAAACTGTGTGCCTACGGAGTATCGCGTCAGTTGTGCGACTGGAATCGTGATTTGCTGTCAGAAAGGTCACAGTTCGTAGTAATAGACGGAAAGTCATCGAGTAAAACACAAGTATCATCCGGCGTTCCCCAAGGAAGTGTTATAGGCCGTCTATTGTTCCTGATCTATGTTAACGACAAATTTCAATCACCAGTTTTCTCCTCCAATTGCGAAAACATTCTGTTGGCACCCACCTACAAAGGGAGAAATGATCATCACGATAAAATAAGAGAAATCAGGGTTCGCACAGAAAAATTTAAGTGCTCGTTTTTCCCGCGTGCCGTTCGAGAGTGGAACGGTAGAGAGAAAGCATGAAGGTGGTTCATTGAACCCTCTGCCAGGATTTTTATTGTGAATAGCAGAGTAATCACGCAGATGTAGATGTAGAAATCAAAGGATTACTGAACTGTGGATCTGTCGCACTGGACCAAATGATTCAACCTCACATTACTGGCCTCCAAGGTCACCGCACCTGACTGTATGTGGGGGTTTATAGGAGACACTGTTTATGTGCCTCCGTTACCAGCAACAATTAATGAACTGAGACATCGTTTAACAGCAACTGTGCAAGCTTTATCTCAATACATGCTAGTTGCAGTGTGGCAACAATCTGAATACCACATTGACATATACCGTGCATCTCAAGGAGGCATACTGAACATCTATGAAAAAAATTTTTGAGTTTCCCGTCCATCAAAAAACAAAATACATTTTATATGTTTATTAGTTTCAGAAATATAGACGTGCCAAATCGGATGATTCTTTTTGATACACCCTTTCCATGTCATCAATGGGCTATTTCTCATTAGTACTTCACTTCTTTTTCCATGGGGTAGACACTTCAATCCCACTGCGCCCATCATCTTGTCCCTAGTTCTGTAATTTTAGAGCTGTCCGCTTACACTACTTCAACATTTTGCTTCCATGTTCCATTATATTTTTTGTCAACGCTGCAATCCGTCGCTCAGGCGACAACGTACACTGATTTAAGATAGAAGTTGGTTGAACCTAGTAACCTGACAAGGATATTTCCCACTATGGCCAGGTGAATGGTTCACTTTGTCGAGTAATACATATCAAGTTTGTTGTTTTAAAATAATTATCAGAATATTAAAGCCCTTCGATGAACGAACGACTTGTATGTGAAGTATAGCTTCATTGTCCTTGGGTCGCCGGTAGTTATAATATCTCTGGGCGTACCATGTTATACAATTTACTCTTTACCCTTGTTATCCGCGAATGTTTTCTGTAGTTTCAAAAGCTATACCGGGTGTCCCACACAGTTAAGTTCAAAACTATGTACTGTACATTGTAGAAAACGTGAACTGGGTACTTTGATGTGCAAAAGTGCTGGAGAGAAATGAATATATTGTTTTGTATTCACATCAATAAGACATCTTCTAGCAACAGCATAAGCTCATATTACTGTTCAAAGCGCCGAGCGTTAGTCCCACTGAATGCACTACTACGTTTCATAAAATTTTAACTTCCTGTCAAATATCCCTGTGCCGAATCAAAGAGACATATTGGAGCCTGCTAACTAGCTGTTCCCATACCCAGCTGGGAATTTACGCAACAAATGGTTCAAATGGCTCTGAGCACTATGGGACTTAACTTCTGAGGTCATCAGTCCCCTAGAACTTAGAACTACTTACACCTAACTAACCTATGGACATCACACACATCCATGCCCGATGCAGGATTCGAACCTGCGACCGTAGCGGTCGCGCGGTTCCAGACTGAAGCGCCTAGAACCGCTCGGCCACACCGGCCGGCATTTACGCAACCGCACGGGGAAAATCACTTCCAGGAAAATCACAGCGACTGATAATTGCTACTCACAGTACCGCCACCTGCAAATATAATAAAATATAAGCAGGCTCCAAACATCGCCCCTCACCAATTGCTCGTTTTATATGAATTATTTATTTCCACCCGCTAGTTACACATCTCAGAATACTCTGGGACGAAATTATTGGTATGGTAGAGAATTTAGAGTCTAATCGAAGCTCGAACAATTTTTTTAAAAAATAGAATGACTATTGCTACAGTTGGGTCAACAACTTCCACAAAAAGGGGATCACCAAACTGTCGGAATTCTAACTACTTATGGAAAGAAACCAGAATCTCCGTATCAAGTACTAACGTATTTACTATACAGAGCAAACAGACTCTGTTATCACTCGAATCAAGGTGCAGTTTCATTCAGGTACGATTAATACGTATTTAGTATTGGTGGGTGAAGGACGTTTAATTCCAGTAAATTACTTCTACATTATGCTAAATATTTTTTAACAAACAGTTGTCTTCTTAACGAAAGATGGAAATACTTGGGTTAGCAAAAGCTATGCACATCTTGAAGTACACGAAAGCCGAATAACATTTCTAGTTTCTCACAGCAATGGCTCGCCGTTCCGATATCCCAGATTTTTTCTCTCAGAAATCTGGATTATTTTTCAGTTTCTCCCGTCTTTAAATAATCATGAAACTAAGAAATGCCGCATTTGAAATACAAATCGCCTATCAATTGCACAATTTTGACCTTAGGTGAATCACGCCATATTTGTTTCATGTCGTTTCGGAATTTTTCAGTGACTTCTAGCAGTGTACCAGTAACACCAATTAAACTAAATTTTGGTGTTAACAGTAATTTAGGAGGTGGGTAACTAAATAATGACACTAAAATATACAGTGTTCCGAAATAACCTTATATACTCGTATGATCTCTGTTTAGAAATTTGATGAAATTACTTCACAATCAAAGATGACTTTAGCCCCATTAAGGAAGCCTATTCCATGACTTTTTTGTGTGTATAATATAACA
This sequence comes from Schistocerca nitens, assembly GCF_023898315.1. NCBI lineage: Eukaryota > Metazoa > Arthropoda > Insecta > Orthoptera > Acrididae > Schistocerca > Schistocerca nitens. The sequence goes on along the minus strand of NC_064616.1, from coordinate 173,126,001 downwards.
AATTTAATTAAAAAGTGGTATTAAATCGAAAAGACCAAAGAAAGCGAATAGATCTCTGTTATGGGAGATATACACTCCTGGAAATGGAAAAAAGAACACATTGACACCGGTGTGTCAGACCCACCATACTTGCTCCGGACACTGGGAGAGGGCTGTACAAGGAATGATCACACGCACGGCACAGCGGACACACCAGGAACCGCGATGTTGGCCGTCGAATGGCGCTAGCTGCGCAGCATTTGTGCACCGCCGCCGTCAGTGTCAGCCAGTTTGCCGTGGCATACGGAGCTCCATCGCAGTCTTTAACACTGGTAGCATGCCGCGACAGCGTGGACGTGAACCGTATGTGCAGTTGACGGACTTTGAGCGAGGGCGTATAGTGGGCATGCGGGAGGCCGGGTGGACGTACCGCCGAATTGCTCAACACGTGGGGCGTGAGGTCTCCACAGTACATCGATGTTGTCGCCAGTGGTCGGCGGAAGGTGCACGTGCCCGTCGACCTGGGACCGGACCGGACCGCAGCGACGCACGGATGCACGCCAAGACCGTAGGATCCTACGCAGTGCCGTAGGGGACCGCACCGCCACTTCCCAGCAAATTAGGGACACTGTTGCTCCTGGGGTATCGGCGAGGACCATTCGCAACCGTCTCCATGAAGCTGGGCTACGGTCCCGCACACCGTTAGGCCGTCTTCCGCTCACGCCCCAACATCGTGCAGCCCGCCTCCAGTGGTGTCGCGACAGGCGTGAATGGAGGGACGAATGGAGACGTGTCGTCTTCAGCGATGAGAGTCGCTTCTGCCTTGGTGCCAATGATGGTCGTATGCGTGTTTGGCGCCGTGCAGGTGAGCGCCACAATCAGGACTGCATACGACCGAGGCACACAGGGCCAACACCCGGCATCATGGTGTGGGGAGCGATCTCCTACACTGGCCGTACACCACTGGTGATCGTCGAGGGGACACTGAATAGTGCACGGTACATCCAAACCGTCATCGAACCCATCGTTCTACCATTCCTAGACCGGCAAGGGAACTTGCTGTTCCAACAGGACAATGCACGTCCGCATGTATCCCGTGCCACCCAACGTGCTCTAGAAGGTGTAAGTCAACTACCCTGGCCAGCAAGATCTCCGGATCTGTCCCCCATTGAGCATGTTTGGGACTGGATGAAGCGTCGTCTCACGCGGTCTGCACGTCCAGCACGAACGCTGGTCCAACTGAGGCGCCAGGTGGAAATGGCATGGCAAGCCGTTCCACAGGACTACATCCAGCATCTCTACGATCGTCTCCATGGGAGAATAGCAGCCTGCATTGCTGCGAAAGGTGGATATACACTGTACTAGTGCCGACATTGTGCATGCTCTGTTGCCTGTGTCTATGTGCCTGTGGTTCTGTCAGTGTGATCATGTGATGTATCTGACCCCAGGAATGTGTCAATAAAGTTTCCCCTTCCTGGGACAATGAATTCACGGTGTTCTTATTTCAATTTTCAGGAGTGTATTTTGTTATTCCACGGTAAACCCACGTGTAAGAAAATGTTTTCAGCTATAGAGTAAATTTTATTTTACATGGTTATAGGCCACTCAGAGAATAGGGTTGGGATCAGTTTTTGTTATTTTGTCCCAGACATAATTTGGGCAAGAGGCAGTCACGGATATTTTACAACTGATTCGTGCGCAGCTGGTGGTGAGCAGTTGGCGGCACTGTCTGTAGATCTCGGATTCTTGAGTTCGATTCCCGGCGGAATCGGAGATTTTCTTCGTTCGAGGACTGGGTGTTTGTGTTGTCCTCATCACTTCATCACGTCTTAAAATACGTGGAAATCGCCGATGTGGCGTCAAGTAGACGTGTACCAGGGGGCAGATGAACCCTAGTTGGGGTTTCTCGGCCGATAACGTCATACGATCATCACACTTGAACAAATGACTCAAAATTTGTGATAGAAAACCTTTCCAGTCGGGCCTCATAAGACATAGAGCTACTTTTTTCTTTTTCTTTTTTTTTATAAATCTCATTGTGTTCGCTTTTGTTCGTTGCATCTGCTCGGGGCGGACGTCGTAAGACATCCATTTATGTTCGTTGTTGATCGATTGACTCATTTTTTTTTTTTATTACAGAGAGCACGTAACCCTCTGACCGAGCACGCTGAGCTACCGTGCCGCCGTTACTCAGCACAAATCCGCCGAGAGATGCTTGCCCGGAGAGATTACACTCAGCATACACACATGTGACAAATATTGCTGCATCGAATGCCCGAACGCAGACTTTCCAAAAAACCTGCATAGAAAGCTTTGATTGATAATGTAAACAGCCAATCAGTTGCCGGAAGTTTATTAATTTAAACCTGAACTAGGTTTAGATACTTCCTTGAGTATCTTCTCCAGAGGTACATCATGATATTTGGTTACATTAATAAAAACATGGTACATAATCACGAGCCAGTCATCTCTAGTCACATACAGTGATTAAAATTAAAATATTTATTAAAACTGTTAAAGTGAAGTACATATGGCTGTTGAACAATTTTAATCACTGTATCTGACTTAAACTGGTTAGCTCGTGATTAATGCAACATGTTTAAATTAATGTAACCAAGCAATATCATATACTTCTGAAGAAGGGACGCATAGTACTATCGAAACCTGTATCAAGTTTTAATAAATAAACTTGCGGCAAACGATTGGCTACTTACTTCGTTAATCGAGCTTACTCACAGATGCTGTTAACAGCCTGTTGAAAACTGCTTTCAAAATGCGCTGAGTAAATTTTATTTCATCGTTGTATCGAATGTTCTTCGTATTCGATTTCACGGATGAACGGTTCGAATGTCGTCACTGACCGTTCAAATGACACCACGTGCTACAAGTAATTTTACCTCAATGTGGTGCATGGGACGTATATCTTCGAGTGATTATTGATACTAATTGTTCAGAACTTTCTGGGACAAAGACATGTTGCTAAATCCATGTCAGCATGTGCCCATTTTCCTACGTTAACACAACTTGGTACGGATACCACACACCACAGTTACTTCATCATGCAGCATCAAATAGTCTAACGAATCTCTGTTGCTACCACTGTTTATTTTCAGTCACAGTTCCATACGAGGTGCGGGTAGAAAAAAACCGGACTGATGCTGGAAAAAACATTTATTTACAATTATTTACAATTTCATGTTATCTCCTTCAATGTACTCTCCTCCTCGGTCTCTACACCGCTCCATACGAATTTTCCACTGTTCATAGCAATGCTGCAGATCATTTTCGGTAAGTCCATACATTACTTCCGTCGCTTTTTCTTTTACTGCTTCAACAGTCTCAAATCTAGTTCCTTTCAAAGCTGACTTGACTTTAGGGAAAAGAAAAAAGTCACAGGGGGCCAAATCAGGTGAGTAGGGTGGATGATCTAAGATGGAAATGTTGTGTTTTGCCAAAAACGTCTTCACTGACAACGCACTGTGAGCTGGGGCATTGTCTTGGTGAAGGATCCATGACTTTTTTCTCCACAAATCGTTCCGTTTTCTCCGTACTCGCTCACGTAGGGTAGCCAGGACGCTAATGTAGTAATGCTGATTCACTGTTTGTCCCTCTGGTACCCAATCAATATGCACAATCCCTTTGATGTCAAAAAAAACAATCATCATTGCCTTGAATTTCGATTTTGACATTCGTGCTTTTTTTTTGTCGTGGAGAACCAGGAGTTTTCCAATGCATCGATTGGCGTTTAGTTTCGCGATAAAGAATCATCGCCGTACACTTGTTGTAACATTACAAACGTTTCACTTGCAGATTTTCCTAGTTTGAAACAAAATTTGATGTTAACACGCTGTTCTTTCTGTACACTCAACATTTTCCGACGCACAGACAAAACGTCAACTACTTAAAACAGACGCCACGGGCAGACTGAGTGCAGGAGGCAGATTAAACTCGAGCAGTAGGCGGAGCGAGAGTCACGAGACAGGCCACGCGACTTTCAGCCTTATTGCATTCGTTTTATTGTTTCACCAGTACTAGTCCGGTTTTTTTCTAGCTACACCTCGTATGTTATTAATAATATTAGCGATTTCAGTCTACAGCAGCCATTTACAGATCTTTTGTCATCACACGGTAGTCTGGGTTCAAATGGCTCTCAGCACTATGGGACTTAACATGTGTGGTCATCAGTTCCCTAGAACTTAGAACTACTTAAACCTAACTAACCTAAGGACATCACACACATCCATGCCCGAGGCAGGATTCGAACCTGCGACCGTAGCAGTCGCGCGGTTCCGGACTGAGCGTCTAGAACCGCTAGACCAACGCGGCCGGCACGGTAGACCGATACTGTAGGATCAGGAAGACCGGAAGATGGCCGTTATAGACTGCAGCCCTTTATTTGAAGTATTATACGTGCAAACGTTACTGCAAATAAAGTGCACTAAATATACCAATCTTCCCGAACAGTGTGTAGCTCTTATCTCACCGTATTCTTTTCCAAGAATCTTAGTAATAAATTACAGTTTAATTACCTGTCCGCATTCGCCCATGTTGAGTTATGTTTCCTGCATATTGTTTAAACAACATTACTCAGATGCCCTTCTCCGTCCTCGTCGAATTGAGCAACAGTTGTCTCTAATGACCATGCAGTCGACTGGATTTTCATCTCATTATGCTATTTCCTTCGATCAGTTCATTTTACCGTTGACATATGAAGTATTATTATTGTTATTAGAATTGAATTTCGCAGAAAGTTTCAGTGTTACTACACAGTACTTATATGACCTTATTGATTCTACATTTGTCTTTTTATTCCATAGTGTAGGACTGCTACATGTATAACAAGGGCTAAAATTTTCAATAAACGCCAGTGTAATACCTGTATCGCTAATTGCAGGGTAACTACGTACGATATCAAATTTTCAAGAACGTCTAGATAAAGTTAAATTGATTTATAGTGGCCATTCGTCCAGCCATAGTCTGCTTAACACAGATCAAATAAAAATGCTATTACGGAAAGCCAGATTTTAGACTACTTGACTAACACCTTCTGTGGTAGCGCAGTAGGTAAGAAAAGGGACTCGTATACAGTTACCTCTCTGGCCATCCGAAAACAAGTTTTCCGTGCTTTCACTCAATAGATTAAATGAATTCCGAGATGGTCCTTTGGAGAAACTCTTGATCAGTTTCCTTCTCTGGCGTTATACAATCCTAGCTTGACGTATTTTAAATGTTAATATGAAACTGACGGACGAGGACTAATAACGGATCTCGAAATATCGTAGAACAAGGAGGTAATACTGCTGACCATAAAGAGCATCTCACTAATGAAAGGAAAATCGTAAATATATGTTTAAGATCGTAATTAATAGACTGGCATCATTGATTTTCCGTTAACAGCGAAGCACATAATTTGAGCGTCAAGGCGACGACAGATAAAAAAAGAAAGGCTTTGACCGCAGTTGGATACTTACACACCAGACTTCACGGCAGAGAGAAAAGCCATCAGCGAAATGAGTACTCTTCCACGGACAATGTACGCCGCAGCCCTTGCACCTCGCTTGACAAAAAGACTGAACGTACTCAACTGCTTGTTCTCTGTGGTTGCCGACGCGCAAAGATGAGGGCAGGTTTCTTGTAGCATACAAAATAACTGTTCTCAAAAAATGTAAGATAGAGCGGCATGGTTCTGCTCCTCATGTTACTCACATGAAACCAACAATTCTTTCTCACCATAGGTCATACGATAATAATGTGACAATACGTGGAAATGGTACATCGATAGGAACAGTTATACACATTCAGTAGAATGAGGCTTCGAAGTCTTGTAAGGCTACTATGATCTAACTCGAAACGTAGTAGCTTGAAGCCGGAGCGAAAGAAAAAGGCAATCAAACTTCGTCTGGCAACACTCGCTGTGTCTATCATGTACAGTACTTGAAATATTTCTGTTATGTTTCAGTACACGAGTGAAACTACTAGTAAAGAGTTAAAACGTTAACCGTAATTCTTTCATAAATGCAGTAATAGAGATGAACTGAAAGAAAAGAGCTTAGCTGAGTCCACAAAGTGTTCAAAAGCAACAGAAATATATCGAGAATGGTCTAGAAATTTTTCTGTGTGGCAAAAAACAGTCAGTACCGTCAGTGCACGATATCGATGGAAATGTAACTGATGATGGTGCCACTAAAGCGGAGTTACTAAATACAGTTTTCCATAATTCCTTCACGAAAGAAGACGCAGTAAATATGCCAGAATTCGAAACCAGAACAGCTGTTAGCATCAGTGCCACAAAAGTAGATATCTTAGGTGTTGCGAAACAAATCACTCAAGAAAGGCAAGTCTTCCGATACAGATGGTATACCAATCAGGTTCCTTTCAGAGTATGCAGACACAATAGCGCCTTTCTTAGCAGCCATATACAACCGCTCACTAGACGAAAGGTCTGTTTCTAAAGACTGGAAAGTAGCACAGGTCACACCAGTATTCAAGAAAGGAAATAGGAGTAGCCCATTGAATTGCAGACCCATACGAATGACCTCAATTTGCAGTAGGATTTTGGAACATATACTCTACTCGAACATTATGAATCACCTGTGAAGTAATGTGTGCTTTCGACAAGGGATCTCAGATCGCTTCCATGTTCCTAGATTTCCAGAAGGCTTTTGATACCGTTCCTCACAAGCGACTATTAATCAAATTGCGTGCATATAGAGTATCGTCTAAATTGTGTGACTGTATTCATGATTTGCTCTCACAGTTCGTAGTGATAGACGGCAAATCATCGAGTAGAACAGAAGTGATATCTGGCGTTCCGCAATTTAGTGTCATAGTCCCTCTGTTGTTCCGGATTTACATAAATGATCTAGGTAATAATTTCAGCAGCCTCCTTAGACTGTTTGCAGATGACGCTGCAATTTACCGTCTAGTAAAATCATCAGACCGTCAATTCGAATTACAAAATGATCTAGAGAGGTCATCCACATGAGTACGAAAAGAAATCCGATAAATGTTGTGTATACGATAAATCGCACAAATGTAAGGGCTATCAGTTCGACTAAATAACTAGGAGTTACAATTACCAGCAACTTAAATTTGAAAGACCACATAGATAATATTGTGGGGAAGGCGAAACAAAGACTGAGCTTTGTTGGCAGAACACTTAGAAGATGTGACAAACCCACTAAAGAGACAGTCTGGATTACACTTGTCCGTTCGCTGCTGGAATACTGCTGCGCGGTATGGAATCGTTACCAGGTAGGATTGATGGAGAACATCGCGAAAGTGCAAAGAAGGGCAGCTCGTCTCGTATTATCGCGCAATTGGGCGGGACAGTGTCACTGATATGATACGCAAGTTGGGGTGGCTGTCACTGAAACAAAGGCGGTTTTCTTTGCGGCGAGATCTATTTACAAAATTTCAATCACCAACTTTCTCATCCGAATGCAAAAATATTTTGTTGACACCCACCTACGTAGGGAGAAATGATCATCATAATAAAATAGAAAAATCAGAGCTCGAACGGAAAGATTCAGGTATTCCTTTTTCCCACGCGCCATTCGGGAGTGGAATGGTAGAGAAGTAGTATGAAAATAGTTCGATGAACCCTCAGCCAGGCACTTAAGTGTGAATTGCAGAGTAACCATGTAGATGTAGATGTGATTTACATGATTCCAGACATCTTGAACCAACGTCATCCCGAATAGTAGTCCAGTATGCTAACCACTGCCTCACATCGCTCGGACTAAATAGATCGAATTAAGGCGTTTCTTGGGTAGTTCATTAAACAGTCAGATTTTACGCGGTAAACGTCACACAAAGGTCGTATGTAAGGAAACGAACCTTTAACATGAATTTAAAGTTTCTCTATTTCTGGCTGTTTGACTCATCTTTACCTTGAGCTAATTTAAGTAGCAACTGCGTTCTTCAGCATAAGAGGTATTAGCTGGGGCAATGCAAACCACCATGATTAATTTCAGTTTTATGACCTCTCATTCACATCGTTGTACAGGGCATTACTTTGAAGAGGCAATTGTGTATTCAGAAGACTAAGTTCTTAAAAGGAAATGAAGGCTGGATAATGATTGGGCAAGAAATCGCATCATATACACTCCTGGAAATGGAAAAAAGAACACATTGACACCGGTGTGTCAGACCCACCATACTTGCTCCGGACATTGCGAGAGGGCTGTACAAGCAATGATCACACGCACGGCACAGCGGACACACCAGGAACCGCGGTGTTGGCCGTCGAATGGCGCTAGCTGCGCAGCATTTGTGCACCGCCGCCGTCAGTGTCAGCCAGTTTTCCGTGGCATACGGAGCTCCATCGCAGTCTTTAACACTGGTAGCATGCCGCGACAGCGTGGACGTGAACCGTATGTGCAGTTGACGGACTTTGAGCGAGGGCGTATAGTGGGCATGCGGGAGGCCGGGTGGACGTACCGCCGAATTGCTCAACACGTGGGGCGTGAGGTCTCCACAGTACATCGATGTTGTCGCCAGTGGTCGGCGGAAGGTGCACGTGCCCGTCGACCTGGGACCGGACCGGACCGCAGCGACGCACGGATGCACGCCAAGACCGTAGGATCCTACGCAGTGCCGTAGGGGACCGCACCGCCACTTCCCAGCAAATTAGGGACACTGTTGCTCCTGGGGTATCGGCGAGGACCATTCGCAACCGTCTCCATGAAGCTGGGCTACGGTCCCGCACACCGTTAGGCCGTCTTCCGCTCACGCCCCAACATCGTGCAGCCCGCCTCCAGTGGTGTCGCGACAGGCGTGAATGGAGGGACGAATGGAGACGTGTCGTCTTCAACGATGAGAGTCGCTTCTGCCTTGGTGCCAATGATGGTCGTATGCGTGTTTGGCGCCGTGCAGGTGAGCGCCACAATCAGGACTGCATACGACCGAGGCACACAGGGCCAACACCCGGCATCATGGTGTGGGGAGCGATCTCCTACACTGGTCGTACACCACTGGTGATCGTCGAGGGGACACTGAATAGTGCACGGTACATCCAAACCGTCATCGAACCCATCGTTCTACCATTCCTAGACCGGCAAGGGAACTTGCTGTTCCAACAGGACAATGCACGTCCGCATGTATCCCGTGCCACCCAACGTGCTCTAGAAGGTGTAAGTCAACTACCCTGGCCAGCAAGATCTCCGGATCTGTCCCCCATTGAGCATGTTTGGGACTGGATGAAGCGTCGTCTCACGAGGTCTGCACGTCCAGCACGAACGCTGGTCCAACTGAGGCGCCAGGTGGAAATGGCATGGCAAGCCGTTCCACAGGACTACATCCAGCATCTGTACTATCGTCTCCATGGGAGAATAGCAGCCTGCATTGCTGCGAAAGGTGGGTATACACTGTACTAGTGCCGACATTGTGCATGCTCTGTTGCCTGTGTCTATGTGCCTGTGGTTCTGTCAGTGTGATCATGTGATGTATCTGACCCCAGGAATGTGTCAATAAAGTTTCCCCTTCCTGGGACAATGAATTCACGGTGTTCTTATTTCAATTTCCAGGAGTGTATATTTCACTAGGCACTCGCTATAAGTTATTTGGGAAAATCGTGGATATTTAACTGAAAATAGGTTTCTGCCTTATTAGTTCTCCCTTAGCATTCTTCATTTACGTATGAACAGGTATTCAGCTTCGATAAACTGAAACTGAAAACGATTGTCTGAATTTTATGAAGCCCTGTCGCACGTTCTCGCTCGTGTCAGTTCTCACAGATTCCTTATGATGGCGAAAAGAACAAAAATATAGAAGGTCAGGTGGACACAAAAAGCTCTGTATATCATTTCATGAGCAATTATTTAACAAATACGAACGAATATGCAGAAGCAGCCACTCCGTTGAACAGCTACTGATGGAAATAATAAATTAAATACTGTGTGGCACAATGGCCCAGTGCCAATGTTTCAATTGGAGGCCACTTCGGCCACTTGCGTATCCTCGAAACCATTGGCACCAGGTTTTCCCTCAACCGTCACCTGTCACAGTATTAGCCGGGCCCAACGTTTCTTAACGTCGGTGATCGGGCGGGGACCGGTGTTACCAACATGGCAAGACCGTTGGCTAGCTGCTTCTGCTGCGAAACTGATAGCATATGTTGCCGAACGGGGAAGAGGTAAGTGGATTAGATTATAAGAGACTGTAGAAAAGGACGCAAATGTAAATTCTACTTGGAAGTTAGGAAATGGCAGTGGGTCGACGATGCTGTAATGGTCGTGATACACGACAAATCGCTTATGAAAATGATAGCACATTTAAACAGTGATACAGCCTGTGTCTTAAGGGTGGTTATTGGCAACGGTTAAGATAGCGACTACTCACGGAAGCTACTGTTCAGTCAATAACGGTTGCCTCGTACCAATACTGTGGCTACTGAGAATCAGGGCTGTTTCCTGTAAAAAATGCGCTCACGTAAGCCTCTGTCAAAGGTCTAAATAAAGTTAAAAAAGGACTGTGAAATACTTACTCAGATAGCTGTTCAGGACAAACGTACACTAAACTGACTCAGTCCGGTGTAAAGTGAAAGAGCGGAGACACTCTTGAGAAAGAAGATGACCGCGCACGGAAATGGAATTCGTCAGAAAGTTTCTGACTGCAACGGAGCGACATTTCGAGTTTTCGCGACTGTGGCGAGACTGCCAGTCACGCCTGAGAATGAAGGAGCGGGAGTACGAGCGGTCCACGATGCTGTGCTGTCACGGTAAGAAGGGTTGTTAAGTACAAGCCACACAGATTCGCTGCGGTTTTACGTTCCAAAGTTGGCCCAAGACGCTATTAAGCGTGTGGTCATAATGTTTCGCTCTTCAGTGTACTTCGTATGTGATGCGTTATTATTCGTCATTCCGAATCGACCTTAAGCTTTCGGTCCCCCCATAAATGACTGCGTCCGTCAGTTAAAATCTGAACGAATGTAAATGCATACTACCTCTGACGGGACCACGCCTAGTAGCTCACCGTAGTATTCAAACTAAGTCTCGGGGTGATGAAAGTTTTACCTTACTTATGGTTGTTTAGCACCTATATGCCGAATATGAACCAGCCCTTAGGCTTTCCCTAAGGCCATCTCAGGTACAAATCATTTTTCTTCAGTATTGTGATCAACTCAAAATTTGAATCGTCGAGTAAACTATTAAAAAGTCATATCACACCCAAATATTTTAAATTTTTCCATGGAGAGGTATTTTCCATCGTCATCGGTGGTACACTGCTATCTTATCGTTGTAGTCTCTCTCTCCCTCCCTCTCTCTCTCTCTCTCTCTCTCTCTCTCTCTCTCTCTCTCTCTCTCACACACACACACACACACACACACACACACACACACACAAACAAACCAGAGAGAGAGAACTTGGCATATTCCGAGATGTGCATCTAAATCTGTCCAGAAAAGTCTTATCTAAGCGGACTTCAAATCTTCAGTAACATACTCTCAGCAATAGTAAGATGCAAATTAGTCCAGTCATTAGTCCTGCCAAATCTCTGCTGCAGTGAAAAGTACAGAAACTCAGTACCTACGTGAGATATAAATATGACGTCCAGTTACTTGGCTATCAGATAAAAACGCGACTTTGACCCGCTATGTCTTCTTCATTTTCTTCAAACACTAATCATAATCTCGAAACTTCATCACAAGATCTGATGTGTCCAGCGTCACGACCATAACTACGAATAACACGAAATATCTCCATTTAAGCCATATGTCGAATCAATAAAATAACTAAGAAATTACGTATCACCCAAAACCACGCTGTATTCAATAGGTTCAAAATGGTTCAAATGGCTCTTAGCACTATGGGACTTAACTTCTGACGTCATCAGTCCCCTGGAACTTAGAACTACTTAAACCTAACTAAACTAAGTACATCACACACATCCATGCCCGAGGCAGGATTCGAACCTGCAACCGTAGCGGGAGAGGTTTCAGACTGCAGCGTCTAGAACCGCTCGGCCACCCCGGCCGGCTATTAAATAGGAAAATGGCGCTCGTGGTAGCCATCTTTTCGGTACACGTAAGCTCTCTTCCTCCTGTCCGTTCTCAATTATGTATATTATTCATCTCTTACTTCTCTTCTGTTTCCCTTGTTTTTAATTTTGTATCTTCTTCGTCTCGCTTCCTCCTATTCCCTCTCCATTTTCCTCGTCCTCCATATTTGATTCTTTCCATAAAGTTTACGACCCATATGTTAGTATGTCATTTACCTTAGTTGATGCCGGCCGAGCGGTTCTGGGCGCTACAGTCTGGAACCGCGCGACCGCTACGGTCGCAGGTTCGAATCCTGCCTCGGGCATGGATGTGTGTGATGTCCTTAGGTTAGTTAGGTTTAACTAGTTCTACGTTCTAGGGGACTGATGACCTCAGAAGTTAAGTCCCATAGTGCTCAGAGCCATTTGAACCTTAGTTGATAAAAACAGTGTAATGTTAAGAGAAATTTACTTATGACTGTATTAGCAGTTCTAACATTACTGACATGACTCATGAACATTAGTGAAGTAGTGCTTTCTATATACATTGTACTGGGAGGATTTTTAAGTGCATTCCTCGTTAGATCGAGAAACTACATGATGTCCTACTAGAAACTACATGAATGTTCTAACATCTCTTGGCAAAATAAATGCCTAGATAAGTAAATGAAATGAAAAGAATTAACCGAGGAAAAAAATAATTACTAGAAGAAACCCTAGTACAAAGAAAAACGCTCATAATGAGTCAACTGGCAGAAGAAGCGAAGCACAATGAGAAAGGTGGCAGGCTGCAGCTCTAAGCGTAATCCCGCGTCTGCGTTCTTAGGAGGTCCGCCTCCTCGTAATCCACGAGACTTTCTCCCTTGGGCGCGCTGTAGCGTGACATCCAGCGAGGGACTCTAAAAGTATCGTTTCTTTGCACGCTAACCACTTTTTGTAACATCAGTTTACTCTAAAATTGTAACTACCTTGAAATGAACATGACTTTTGTGACATCGAAAGAACCGAGGCAGAAGCTGTTACCATGAAAGAAAAACTCATAATAAACTAACGTATGTGCAGTTTGCTACTCAACGGCTGACAACATAGACGTCGCGAAGGTGCAAGTGGTTCAGAACCTTAGTCTTGCCTGTCTCTAATACGCGTGTATCACATATAATGGGAAAATGGTACTTTCGCGGTGGTCTAACGGTTCTAGGCGCGCAGTCCGGAACCGCGCGACTGCTACGGTCGCAGGTTCGAATCCTGCCTCGGGCATGGATGTGTGTGATGTCCTTAGGTTAGTTAGGTTTAAGTAGTTCTAAGTTCTAGGGGACTGATGACCTCAGAAGTTAAGTCCCATAGTGCTCAGAGCCATTTGGTACTTTCAAAACTGAAAATAACGTCATATGGCAACTAATAAATAAAACATTGCATATTAGTGAAAACAATAAACTGCAAAGAATATACATCATACTCAGTAAAACGTTTAGGTTCTTCTTCTTTTGCCTCTAGAGTAACTTTGGGCTTTCAGTCGCACGAAATAGTAGGTTAACATGTTTTGCATTTTTATTTCTCTGAAAACCTGCGAGACAATAACTGGCGTAACTACTATCAAAGAAATAAAGCGATCTTAGCATAAAACAAAGTAATTAGAGTTCTTTATTGGCCTCACACATTTAAGTCTTACATGTATGTGTTTAATACTAGGTGTAAAAATGGTACACACGTTCCTCTAATGAATCGAACTCTTGTACAGAAATACGCACATACAAAATTGTTTGATAATTTGTAATTGCTTTTCACAAGTGCCGGCCGAAGTGGCCGTGCGGTTAAAGGCGCTGCAGTCTGGAACCGCAAGACCGCTACGGTCGCAGGTTCGAATCCTGCCTCGGGCATGGTTGTTTGTGATGTCCTTAGGTTAGTTAGGTTTAATTAGTTCTAAGTTCTAGGGGACTAATGACCTCAGCAGTTGAGTCCCATAGTGCTCAGAGCCATTTGAACCATTTTTCACAAGTAGATGTAAGTTGTTTCGTTCGGGCAACACGTTCCACACCAGATCATTTGTCGTAAGTAATATCTATGGAACACGACAAATACCCTAGCGAACAGAAAAACATTTACTATCTACTCAATATAGCACGAATAACAAAAGTTTGTTTCACAGGCCAAGGTTTCTGCAAGTACCTATATCAACGATCTATTATATCGTGTCTCCACATAGTAAAATGACGACAGTCAACATTCAGTGACTACAGGCATGTTCTGTTCTGAGCAGTGAAGTGGAAGTGCTACAGGAATTATAAATGTACAGGATAGTGATCCAAAAATTAAACAGTTCTTATCTTCGGGTCATGCTTCCAAGGTATCAGCCAACGAGAAGTCGCACTGAATATTATTTATACAGTCCTACGTCAGACGAAATACTTCACAAGATAGAAGAGAAATATAACGTATATATCGCCAGTATTTGTGCAATAATAAGGCAGAATGCTAATGAAATTATATTGCACTTGCTAATGACTAACGGAACACCAATATCCTGGATTAAATGTCATACCACTTATCACTTCCTTGTTCAGTGAATGTACAGAAAACTGTTGACTGTAATTCGTCCATCGCAGGGTAAGCTTAAAGCTCAATGGTCTTTTGGTGCACAGCAAAAAAAAGTGTTATTCAAACTGGGTGTCGTCATCTTCCCTCTTTCCATAGTACACTGATCACATTTCACCAGCATTTGTTTTATACTTCTAAAAAGGAATCATATGAACGGTGCAGGATTTCTCCACTGCCTCCAGCGATTATTCATGAACATAGGCACAAGATTGCGTCGATTCAATTAAGTGTAAAAAAAAGGCATGGACTACCATTTTACCGTAGTGTAGTTCTAGTTCGACATCCCTATCAAACGACGACCAACATGTACCCTCTCAGATTGCTCGCGAAACATACATTTCACTTTGACAAGACAGGGTCAGAACAGTAAAAGTAAAACTAAACACAGCTGATATTAATTCTACAGAATACTGCAGGAAATTAACAAGACGGTGATCCGTTTAAAATGAACAATTAAAGTTCAGTTTGCTTAAGATGCACTTATTTAATAGGTTGTTGTACATTTTTATGTCTCGATAGAGAAACCATAGTAACAACCGCTCAGTAACAGATTTTTTTTAGCTGCGCAGCGTAAAGGATCAGTCGCCTAAGAACACGTATATGCAGTTCACCTGATTTTTGTATAATAAGCAACGCTGACAAAGTTAGTTATCGCCAGACGACATGCCTAATACAATGTCCTGTATGATTGACGCGATTTCATAAATTCACTGTAGCTACATTAACTTGAACGTTGTCACAAAACTCAACTCTAAAGCAGAAAAGCTCATAGCGTTTTGTAGCCGAACTTCGATTTGTGCACGAGAGCGCAGCAGTGGGCAGTTATCAAGATGGCGACAGGGGCATAGAAAGCGTATGTTGTGCTCCAAATGCATTCACATGAGTCTGCCGTAACAGTGCAACAACACTTCAGAACGAAGCTCAACAAACATCGACCAACAGCTAACTTCATTCGGCGATGGTATGAGCAGTTTAAAGTTTCAGGCTGCCACTGCAAGACGAAATCGACTGGTCAGCCTGCACTGAGTGAAGAAGCGGTTGACTCGGACGGGTTTCGCACATAGCCCACGGAAGTTAGCGAACAGAGCAGGAAGAGAGCTGAACGTATCACAGTCGACCATTTGGAGAACCTGATAGTAACGACTGAAGCTGAAGCCTTACTCCTTGCAACTACTACAAGCCCTGACTACCACTGAAAAATTCAGGTGATGAATTTTCGGCACAGTTTCAACAGCTTGTGGAAGAGGACGAATTTCGTGAGAAACTCATCTCCAGCGATGAAGCAATTTTTTTTTGTGAATGGCGCAGCGAACAAGTAGAATGTGTGAATCTAGGAAGGGGGAAGGGAGGGCAGAAAATCCACACGCTATCGTGCAGCAAATTCGAGATTCACCCAAAGTTAATGTGTTCTTGTAGTCCCACAGTTTAATGCTTACCATCTTTTTATTCTGCAAAAATACCGTTACAGGACACTTGTATCGGGACATACTGCTTTTCTACCTTATGCCACAACAGGAGACCGACAGTGTGGACTTTATCTACCAACAGAATAGTGCTCCACACCACTCCCATCATGATTTTTTGGAATTCTTAAACAGGAAACCGAGAAAGCGAGGGATTAGTCGTGGTGTGTTTCATGATCGGCAATTCATGTCATGGCCACCTCGATCTCTCGACCTAACCCCATTCAGTGGGGTTAACTGAGGTATTCAGTGTTTACGCATCCTCTGCCAATACACTTACCAGATCCGTGAGCTCGCATCGACAGTGCTTTTGAAAATATTGAGAGGGACATGCTGCGCCGAACGTGGGAAGAAATTGTCTGCCGACTTGACATCAACAGAATACAATATAGCTACACCAAATCTGTGAAATTGCTATAATAATTTATAATAATGTTGTACATACATACAAACAGCCTGAGGCAGTGTTTAAGAAAATATATGCATTTGTCACTGGCATTTTCTATATTGTTATTTATTATATATCACAGAATATACCGTATAATACCAGTCTAAAAGTATTCCTAATGACTAAATATAATAACTTTTGATTACTACGAGATTCAGATAAGTCCAAACATCTCAATGTCGTCAATACCCAACCTTCCAGGCCGTCTACAATTGGCGATTTGCTAGATTTATGATAAACAGTAACGTCAGATCACTAGACAGATTTTTGTCATAATGTTCAAATATTTACCCAACTTTATTTGCATAGCATGAACTACTTGTTGCAAAAAAATCAGACGGACTGCACGGATTACAAAAAAAGTATATTTTAAGCTATCAGACATTTTATCGTTAGTACTAGTCACATTTTTTCTATATTATTAAGAAAAATTAGGAAACCTGGGGAGTGGACACAACGAAACGACATCTTAAATATGGCGAATAGCCATTACAGATATAACACAGGAGTCGAAATGAGTCTGCTCTGTTTTTTTATAAATAAATCGTCTGTCATGTTTTTATTACAAATAAATTATGTGCCGCTGTATGTATAAGCCATTTAATGAGTTCTCTTTGCTGACATTGCTAGTATTACAGTCAAAATTGACATACTTCAGTATTTCAATATTTTTTAAAGGAACAGGTATTCTGTGAATGGACTGTTATTGAACTTGAGTGAAGCACACTACATGCTGCTCTGTGCTGAACATGGCTTGAGCATTCAATTACAAACAATTCATTACATAAATAATAAATTCGACAGAATATGCTAAATTTTAAGATTTTTTGGTTCAAAAGATCCGAACGTGTAACTTGACATGGCACAGGTCCTCATAAACCCCTCAGTTCAATTTTCACATTAATAATATTAACTCACTTCAGCTATGAAAATTAAAAATAACTGACCCACATCTCGTATTTCCATCCACGTGTGTCTTCTAGCATCATACTCTGGGATAGCTTCTCATTGTAGAAAAAAGTACGTGTTACAGACGAAGACGTGATGGAGAAACGCCGACGGGAGAGGTGGGGGGGGGGGGACGCAAATCTGGTAAAAACGCACATATGAGAAAAATGTAGATACGGGAAAAACTCAGATATTGCGTGTAGTGCCCTTTAAACAGTTGGGCACACAACAACAGCTTCACAGTACATTTCCTATATTAGGACATTTGTCAACAGTCTGTCACAGTTTTAAAGCATCTGTAACACACATAAATATAGCACCAGACGTAGAAATTTTTACACTGTCCATCACTCAGCGGTGCTGTGAGGTATTCAATCATTTCAAATTTCTGACCATGTTCGCAATTATGTTAAGACTCTAGTAGGTACTAAAACTGACTTCAAACAAAAACTGAAGTCATGTCTTCTTGATAAGTTCTTCTGTATCATAGAGTAATGCGCGCGCGCACACACACGTGCGTTTGTGTGTGTGTGTGTGTGTGTGTGTGTGTGTGTGTGTGTGTGTTTTCCGCATCATTGCAATAGACAGCACTTACGTTCAGTGGAAGATTTAATAAGAAACCAACTAACAGTAACTTTCGTTGATGCAGTTGTTTCCCTTTTAATGAGAAGGTTTACAATATCAAAATATTTAAACCAGCTTATTGGCAAAACTGAAATATCAGAATGAAAAGTTGACTATAAATCGAAGGAGGTACATGGAAAGTCGTCCGCAATGAATGAATTCCGTTGATATACAGCACATCGAAATCCATGACGCTCAGTGCAGTCGTTCTATACAGGAGAAAATATTTGGAAAAAAGTGCTTTACCGCTTCCGATTTCCATTCAGAGCTACTGAAAGGCTATATCAAAGTGCTTGATGAATGGAAACATTCGAATAGCTAGCAGACAACATTTGACTGATGAACAGTTGTCGCAGGCATTTCACTGTGTAGAAAGCGGGCAGAATTAGTTCACTCTGCCCTGATTACTACGCCTTATAGGGTATCTATGATGTGGAAGGTATTTCAGTTAGTAATTAATATGACAGTGAAACGCCAGTATGAAACATTTTATACTTTCATACCACCATGCCCCAATTTGAACCATTTACATCGCTGTATAAAATACCTGTCGCACCGGAAGCGCCCCTACCTTCAAATACTAGTCTTTAAGCAGAAAAATATCACATCGTGGCTAAGTTTTTAAAAGGAAAAGGAAGTTGAAGAAAAAAATCAAGCAAGGCATATGTAATGATGCACGACTTCCAGGCTAAAGAAAACTGTCAAATAGCAAGTAAACGTGTAATCACGTCCTCCAAAAGCAGGAGACGCGTTTTCTTCATCGATCACGGGACAAATACGTCAGACAAAAGAAAGACTTGCATGTAATGAGTTTTAGCGGAAGCACAGCGCAAAACTGTGGCGTAGTTTGGCGAATAATTTTGTTATTACTTGAGTTGGTCATATTAACTGTAATATTAACATCAACATCAATGACACTTCGCACAACTGGACTTGTATAAGTTTACTCCTTCAACTTTTAAATAAAGTATGATTTTACATGAGTAAAACACCTTATTGCATTCTGTATTGGGTTTACGGCGGTGAAGCACTTAATGTCAAACAAGTAAACATGAATTAGCAGTTCAAATTCACAGCTAACTGCAGCAGGTCAGTCTCTGTTACCAATATGAATCTTGGGGATCTACATCAATAATTAAAAAAAATCAACGTTGATTAGTGTGTATAAACAGTATTCTGAGACCTGTCTTTTAATGGTCACAAGCTGTTTTTACATTTATTCAAAAAAAGATGAGACTATCAATTTGTCGTGTTCGTTCACGAGTAGATTTTCAACGTGTTGATCAGTTTTAATGATTTGGGTTGCATTTGGGTATTTAATGGAGGGTGCTTCTAGGATCATGCCATATCATCGTGAGCTGGCATCGGCCTAGGACAAACAAAATCACACTTTCTAATTTTCCACATTTCAAATGGTTCAAATGGCTCTGAGCACTATGGGACTCAACTTCAGAGGTCATCAGTACCCTAGAACTTAGAACTACTTAAACCTAACTAACCTAAGGACATCACACACATCCATGCCCGAGGCAGGATTCGAACCTGCGACTGTAGCGGTCTCGCGGTTACAGACTGTAGCGCCTAGAACCGCACGGCCACTCCGGCCGGCGTTCCACATTTATCATACTTGCAGTGGAGTCCCTAGTCACAGTCGCATTGCGGGTTGCCTACGTGGCACGTTGCATGCTCGCTGTTCAGTAGCATCAACCCGACGGTTCGGTAGTAATGGCACAATACAGAATTGACGTAGTAAAGGGTAGGGTTGCCGGTAGTGGTGGCAGCATTGGTAGGGGAAAAAAACAATGTGTGAGAGAGAAACTGGGAGTCGCCGAATTCTTTGTCTTGTTGTTTGTTTGTTTTGTACCGATTTAGAACCGCACATCGTCAACTGTGTATTTTATATCCTTATAAAATATAAATTACATTTTAGAAGTAACAAAAATTAGTTGATCGCGTAACTCTAGCGCTATCATGTAACCGAAGCAATTACTTCTGATGCAACTACAATTTACATGCACCAAACTTGAAAGATCTATGTTATTATTAGTTTTATTTTGTGCTCAATAGTACGTCCTTCGTCATGATCAAAGGCAAGACTTTCCAGTTATTATTGATAAGCACAGAAGAAGTTGTTGAGTAACAGAAGCATGTTTTATGTAACCTTGATGAACCTTTGAAGTAATGTTTGAGATGTTCCTTTTTTTTAAAGGAAATTGCGTGTAATAGCACTATTTGATAAATCCGTATTTTCTTTTATTTTCACAGCCACAACCCTCTGTTTCTCGTTAAAGGTCAATAATTTTAGAATAAAACCTGAATTAAATATCAACAGCCGGCCGGGATGGCCGAGCGCTTCTAGGCGCTACAGTCTGGAACCGCGCAACAGCTACGGTCGCAGGTTCGAATCCTGCCTCGGGCATGGATGTGTGTGATGTCCTTAGGTTAGTTAGGTTTAAGTAGTTCTAGGGGACTGATGACCTTAGAAGTTAAGTCCAATAGTGCTCAGAGCCATTGAACCATTTGAAATATCAACAATTTCACTTTTGCTATAAGTGCAGTCTATTTTTAAGTAAAAGACATGAGGATAACTATTTAGAACAGAAATGTTTCGTAGATTTATATATCCCCACTCAGTTTTTAGACGGCTCATCGTTCTAGTTTCTAGGAGAATCTACACTGTGCAACACTATTAAAGGCTTACTTTTTCGAAACCGCGTTACTGTCTCGCATTGTGACGCAGAAATTTGAAATTTGGCTAAAAGGTGCTTACAACATTCCTCTGTAATCGTGCCAAAATTTGTCCCCTTTGACGTCACCCAGAGACTCGACGTCCCTTCAAACCGCAAGGTGTCGACACATGCGAAAGAGAGGCCAGAGCTCAAAGCTAGTGTGACGTGTAAGGTGCGTTAATGATATCTCATTGGCATCAAATTTCACCACAATTCTGCTCAACTCCGTCGTGGACATGTCACACGATGGGAAGTTCGTTAAATTCCTTCTTATCCTCATTTCATCTCTTCATTTGATGCCACTGCAGTAGAGATTAGAACCCGCTGAAATCACACGGGTTTTGTCGTGGGTGGGCGAGGAAAACGTTTCAGACACATCGCCACTCAGAACTGACACGAGAAGGCCTCATGGAGTGGCCAAAGTAGCGTCAATGAAGCCACCACTTCCATAGCGGCGTTTACTTTCACACATTTCGAGCTAGAAAACGACAGTTTGCAGTGCATTGTGCACGTTGACGACGTTCCTGACAAATTTTGCTACTGCTGTCACTTCGTGGACGATTAAACGCTTCTCTAAGGACATGGGGGGCTGTAACGCCATAGAATATGATCTTACCTCTTTGTACGTAGCGTCACCGCAAGTTTTGTTTTGTGATACGGAATACAACCACTAGGTACGGTTCAAAACCATTTGACGATATTTGAACGTGATCCTAAACTGCAAAGGCTGCTTATGCTTTTTGTGCGCTCACGTTTGACGCCCTCTTGTGGCGAGGTCGCAGCGGGGTGCGTCATTGACACATGCGTGAATGAAATGGCAAAGGATGCCTCTAAGACCCCCGCCCCCTTCTCAGTTCTGTACACCCACGGTGGCACCCGCTCACCTTTATGGGGAATTTTAGAGATTTACATGCGGAGTGGCAACCTGTGAAGTACTACTAGGTCCCTCCATGCAGGCAATCTTTTGACACACCTAGGATTTCGTATGCGTGCCTGCAGGCGACTAGGACTCCTTGGCAGGTTGTCTCTATACAGGCAAGTTTTTAAAATTCTGAATAAAGGCATGCAGGTGTCATCGAGGGCGTCGCCGGACTGGTGTGCCGTAGAGAGAGTCTTTGCCATGTTATTCATGCATGTGTTAACGCCAGGCCTTCACACCCTCCGTTATCCCGCCACAGGACGACGTGTAGCAGGAGGGCTGAAATAGCATAAGCACGCTGTTCTGCTTTGTATCATGTTCACATTTCGCCGAATGGTTTTTAACGGTCCTTGTTTGTTTGTTTGCTTGTTTGTTTTAGGGCCCAAAAAACAACTGGGGTCATACGCGCCAAAGTCAAAACTAAAGAACACGAACACATAGAGGAGGTAAAAAACGATTGCACGTCAATCCCAATCGACGTAAGAGAAGACAGCTAAAAACAGGGACGTGGAGAAAGGGCTATAAAATACACCATAGAGAAACGAAGGTTCAGGACGGAAAATTACATGGTCTTCGCCGTATTGCTACGACGGACGCGTCGTTTGCTAAAACAGCCGATAACTCAGACGGAAAACCCAAGCGGGAACGTAAACGTTAAAAAATGGGCATTTAGTCAGGAAATGGCAGACACTTAAAACTTGTGCACAAAGTGGTGAGGTAGCACCACTTAATAAATGGTGGTGGCTAAAAAGTCAGTGCCCTATACGCAACCTAGTTAAAATGACCTCCTCCCGGCTGGAGGGCCGAGAGGAGGTTATCCAAGCCGCTGGGATATTCCCATGAAGGGAGGACCAATGGCGATGCCAAAGTGACACCACTTCCTGACAGACGGCAACACAGAGATCATTGGGGTGAATGTCGGATCTAGTGGGCTGAGGTACAAGGCCTGCAGCCCTGGCAGCAGAGTAAGCGGCCTCGTTTCCTAGCAGACTGACGTGACCAGGAACCTAAATAAACAGCACAGTGGCTCCATCAAGAGTGAGCAAGTGACAGTTTTCCTGGACCCGTTACACTAAGGGATGGGCGGTGTACAGCGCGCACTTTGAAGGGCGCTGAGAGAGTCTGAGTAGAGGACACAATTGAAAAGCCTGTGTTGCCGGATGTACTGAGTGGCCTGATACAGGACGAAGAGCTCGGCTGTAAATACTGAGCAGTGTGCCGGAGGCAGATACCGAAAAACGGCAGCGCCAGTGACGAAGGCACATCCGACACCACGGCCTGATCGAGAGATATCAGTCTACACAAACGTACTATCGTCAAGTTCCATGCGAAGGTCGAGGAAGTTACGGCGATAGAGCGAGGCTGGAGTAGTGCCCTTAGGAAGTGAATGAAGGCCAGGGTGAACACGGGCTGCCCTACGAAGCCAAGGTGGTGAAGGGATCACACCCACCGGGAAAGTTGAAGGTAGTTTGAAGTTAAGCCGCATGGAAAGTGCCGAAAGAAGACTCCAGGAGGTAACAGAGAAGAGGGACGTGCCCCATACTGCCGATCAAAGGAGTCATCGGAGAAGGAGGCATAGGATGGGTGCCACCGGATGGCAGACAAACGGCATGCATACCTCCTGAGGAGAAAATCATGGCAGTAGGACAATGGTAGTTCAGCAGTTTCGCCATACAGACTCTCAACCGGGCTAGCATAAAAGGCGAAAGTGGCCAACCGGATGTCACAATGGTGGATAGTGTTCAGACGGCGTAAGTGGGACAGACGTGAGGACGCATAAACAAAGCACCCATATTTAGATTCGAACGGACAAGGGACCGATACAAACGGAGGAGGGTGGTTCGATCCACGCCCCAGGAAGTATCATTGAGGACCTCGTACAGCCGGCTGCCAGGTAAGACACGTGGGATAACCAAGAGAATTTCCTATCTAGCAAGAGCTCCAGGAATTTCGTAATTTCAAAGAAGGGAAGAGCAACAGGCCCAAGATGCAAAGATTGTGGGAGAAACCAATTGCGCCGCAAGAAATTCATGCAAACGGTTTTGTTAGTGGAAAAACGAAAGCCATAGTCGATACTCTACGAGTAAAGACGATCGAGACATCGCTGAAGACGCCGCTGAATGAAACAGGTCCGTGGAGAAGTGCAATAGATGGCAAAATCGTCAACGAAACGGGAGCCGGAGATACCCGGTGGAAGACAAGCCATTATAGCATTAATGGCGAAAGCCTAGAGGACGACGCTCAGGATGGAACCCTGAGGCACACCGTTTTCCTGGATAAAGGTGTCCGTCATGACAGAACCCACATGCATCTTCAAAACTTGATCTTTTAAAAATGCCTCAAGGAAACGGGGCAGGTGGCCACGGAAGCCCCAAAAACACGGCCAGTGTCTGCTAGTTCCGCAGAAAACCATTCACATGGGTGAAAAAGGTAACGAGATGATCAGCTGCAGAACGGCGCGCTCGAAATCCACACTGCGCAGTCGTTAGTAAATTCCGAGACTCGAGTCACCTTACCAAGCGGGCATGGGTTATATGATCCATCAACTTGCAAACACAGCTGGTGAGAGAGATGAGGCGGTAGCTAGAAGGAAGGTGTCTGTCATTAGCGGGCTCAGGTATGGGTATATCGGTGGCTTCACTTGCCCTCTGCCCAGATGCGGTTGTACTTATTAAGCAAAAAGTATTTGCGTGCGAGAGAGAGAGGTGCTGCAACATCTGAATGTGGGCAGCGTCTGGCCATGGGGCGCAGGATCGGGATGAACTGAGAGCGTGATTCAGCTCCCTCATAGTAAAGTCGGCGTTGTAGCACTCACGATTCTGAGAAGAGAAGGGTATCGCTCGAGCCTCCTCCACTCGTTTCCGATGGAAAAGGCAGGGTGATTGTGGGAATAGCTCGAAATTGCTGCAAAATGACGGCCCAAGGTGTTTGTTCTTACAGGGATTAGGTATGAGTCTGACTGGCTTCACGCCAGCGTCTGGGAAACGTGCCCTGTGCCCAGATGTGATTGTACGTATGAAGGAGGAAGTGCTTGTCTTCAAAAGAAAGGTTCTGCAACATCTGAATGTGAACATCGTCTGGTCCTGTGGCAGAGGATCGGGATAAAGCGAAAACATGATCTAGCTCCCTCAGCGTAAAGTCGGCATTTTAGCACTCACGATTCTGAGAAGAGAAGGGTGTCCCCCGAGCCTCCTCCATTCGTACCCGATGGAGGAAGGCGGGGTGATAGTTGGTGGAGCTCGAAATCTCCCCAAAATAGATGCTGAAGATAGCAACAGCGTCCACGCTGACATCATCTGCTACGGTCAGGCCGGAAATTCGTGAGTGGACCCTGGCCACAGAGAACCGTCGGAGGTTGGCCTACACGACGGAAGAGGGAGTAGAAAAAGTAAAACAGCTAGCAAATGGTATCCAGCTAGCTTTTTTGCAGTCCCGAAGAACGCGACACTGTACACGCAACTGTTTATAAAGAATGCAGTTTTCCATCGTAGGATGACGGTAACAACAGCGGAGAGCACGTCTCTACGAGCGAATTGCGTCGCGGTATGCCTTAATCCACCAAGAGACTGGCACACAGCGTGGTAAAGAGGAAGTGCGAGGAATGGAGCGTTTCGCGGCGGTAACTTTAACGTTTGTAAGATTTTCTGCCTGGTTGTCAGAACTGTAGAAACGTTGTTCATGGAATGTCGCCAGGGAGGAGTATAGCCTCCAGTCGGCCTTAGAAAGCTGCCATTTGTGTGTCCACTTAGGTGAGGTAGGAGTCATCAGACTGATAGCAAATGGGAAATGGTCGCTCCAGTATGTGTCAGAGAGAACTGACCACTCAACACGACGAGCAAGCTGGGCAGTGCAGGAGGAAAGGCCCAAATGGGAATAGATTGCGTGGAGTCGCAATGGCACATGGGTGCTCCTGTGTTAAGAAAAATGAGGTTAAGGTGATTGGGAAGGTCAGCCAAGAGGGCACCACTTGGACAAGTTCTGGAAGAACTGCAAAGGGGATAGTGAACATCAAAGTCGCTGGGCAGCGAGGAGTGAGGGAGTTGCCCAATAAGCTGGAGGAAATCTGCGCTGGTGACAGAATGATGGAGGGATGTAAACGGTACAAAGGGAAAATGTCAAGTGAGGAAGGAAAATGTGGACTACCACAGCTTGAAGCCAGGTAGTCACAGAGATAGTTTGAGTATGAACATCATCCCGTATGAGCAGCATGACTCCCCCATGAAATGGAAAGCCGTCCTTGAGGGGAAGGTCAAAGCGGTCGTGAGGACGCTGTTTTGTTTCCTGGAGGCAGAGAACAAGTGGACACTGCGATTTCAAGAGCATCCATAATTACTCTTTGTTGGATCTATTACCGCGATCATTCCATTCAAGGAGAGTGATGACGCAGAAAGGGGAGGAGGGAAAAAATGAAAGGGTGTCATCTCGGGGGCTGCCAGGTTCCAGTCTTCGAAGACTCACTGCTACAGGGTTCAGAGGTTCAAATGGTTCAAATGACTCTGAGCACTATGGGACTTAACATCTGAGGTCATCAGTCCCCTAGAACTTAGAACTACTTAAACCTAAGGACATCACACACATCCATTCCCGAGGTAGGATTCGAACCTGCGACCGAAGCGGTCGCGCGGTTCCAGACTGAAGCGCCTAGAACCGCTCGGTCACACCGGCCAGCAGGATGGAGGTTCCTGCTCCATGAGATCTACATTAGCGTCGGCAATCTCCCTCTGTCGGTCTGTGGAGTCCAGGGCAGATAAACGGTTGGCGGTGCACACCGGTGAGACAGATGTCGGCTGCGTGAAGGTATGATGTGGCGACACCGTTGGAGAGGATCTCCGAGTCGGCGAAGGAGAAGATCACTTGCCTCTGTTTGACTTCTTGCAGCCTTTCTCATTGACGATTGGCAGATGAAGACTCAGATGTTTTTTGGCTGAAGGGATGTAAGAAGGCTGTGCAGGAGTATTCCTTCTGTCCTTTCTGGTCTGCCGGTTGTGTAGCAGGTGACTTCGCTCCATGAGGCGGAAGTTTGGTGGCTTGTTGCACAGCTGGAGGAGGAGACAGGGATGCTGCTGTGACGCTGGGCGATTTTACAACTGTGTTGCTGAATTTGAGGTAGCATTTTGGGGGCAACGTCCTTCGTGGGGCGAGATTTAGCAAGAACAGTACTGTAAGTACTGGATGATAGAATATAAGGTATTTGACTAGAAAACAACTTTCGAGAGACAGGGTAAGGCACCTTTTCCTTCACCCGGATCTCCTGGATGGCCTGCTCATCGAGATAGGGAGGACAATCTTGGAAGGAGGCTGCACGGTAGTCATTGAATTTGATTGAGAGGGAAGAAGGGGGCGGACATTCGCCCTCTTGAGCATCCTTACCACCGGTTGTGTGTCAACAGGACATTCGAGTGTGGTTGTAACTATGACATTGGCAGTAACTCATCGTTTTCGGAATGTATTGTCGAACTGTGACAACTCCATTGCCTGTTTTCATCTTCGATGGAAGCATGGATGCATGGAAGCACCACTCTATGAAAAATGAGAAAAAGAGTTATGTGGGCACTAAGGATGTATCTATCTTTTTAATCACCTGATGGACTGCAATGACGTCCTGATCAGAGAGGTCCATTTGGATTTCTGCCTCGGCCAGTCCATCGAGCAGCCTAGTGCAAATGACACCACAAGAAGAATTCAGCATACGATGGGCCTCGACACGAACAGGATAGCCGTGGAGGAGCGAAGCAGTAATCAGTTGTAGTGCTTGAGAACCAGAGTAGTCTCCAAAAGCAAAGTGCCATTGCATAAACGAGAACAGGATTTCACAGGGCTCGCAATTGCATAAACACCTTTCTGAATAATAAACGGATTTACCGTAGCAGAGGACTGACAGCCTTCAGTACATGAAACCACGAAGAGCCGTGCTGCATCTGGGAGTGTCTTTGAATCGTGAACCTCATTCCGTTTTCGTTTAGTGGACGTTGACTGTGAAGAAGACGATTGGATAATTGCGATAAAATCCCCCATGATTGCCAGCGTCTCCGATGGCGCGCTCCCGTTCAGAGGGGACCGCACCCGCCTTAGGTGATTGTTCACACCTCCGGTCACACCTCCTGAACACCTGACAGAACGACCAGTCGGCAATTTGGGAAGGTAGCAGCTCAGGCAGTCACATCTCCCTGGGCCTGGCATGTGCCAGGAGGTACGTGCGAATCCTACTTGTCGACCTGGGGCTGGGAATCACGCGTTATCCAGTCACTTGTTGGCGTTAGACGCTTGGGCCGACCTTCAGGAGCGCACAGGGAGGAAGAAGAAAAAGAGGAACCTCAAACACCGAAGCGGAGAAAGGGTAGGTGAAGGGGAATGAAGGAAAAAAGGAACGAAAAAAAGTGGAGAGACTGTTCTGGTGTCGGCTACCGAAAATGCGGAACACATTCCCAAAAATATATTCCGCAAGTGAGAATGGCAAGAGGATAGACATGCAGTACAGAAAGGGAAAGATGCTGTAAAGGCTGGGGCCCCGTGGTAGCCAAGTACGAACGCGCCAAAGAGCGGCGAGCCGCCTGGGAGGGCCAAAGAGAAGCGATCACGTTCAATGGAAATGTGGCCGCCCAGTGTCCCTAGAGAAGGGCTGACAGGTCCTGTAGTGTCACCAGTGTCAAAGGCTGTCGAGAAAGTCGTCCTTTTGCTCATCGCACTGCGAACTGTCGTTTCCGACCGCGAAATGTGTTAGAATCAATGCCAAAAGCAAGGGGCTGGTTTCACTGACGCCTTTTATGAACCCGGATAAGCCTTCTCGTGTCGATTCTGAGCGGCGGAGTGTCTCCACTGTTTTCCTTGGACACGCAAGAAAAAAGATTGATTTAAACGATGGTTCAAATTGTTCAAATGGCTCTGAGGTCATCAGTCCCCTGGACTTAGAACTACTTAAACCTAACTAACGTAAGGGCATCACACACATCCATGCCCGAGGTAGGATTCGAACCTGCGACCGTAGCAGCAGCGCGGTTACGGACTGAAGTGTCTAGATGCCCGAGGTAGGATTCGAATCTGCGACCGTAGCAGCAGCGCGGTTACGGACTGAAGTGTCTAGAACCGCCCGGCCATAGCGGCCGGCTTTAAACGATGGGCGTCGCGATTCTCACCATCACTGCAGAGTCCTGAAAAGAAGGGACGAAATCTTGTAAGAAGAGGTGTGACGACTTTTCCATCGTGTGACACGTCGAGCTGACATGAACTTCCGAGCTATGACTATTTTTTCGCATGTGTCGACACTTTGCAGTTTGAAGCGTCCTCGAGAACTAGCGTAACGCTGGAGGACGCTACTCCTTTCCGCCATTTTGGAGAAGGATTGTAGCCACCTTTGAGACAAGCTACAAACTGCTGCGTTGCAATTGGGGAGAATTACGTGTTTTCCAAAAAGTAATCGTTTAATTTTGTTGCAAAGTGTGTTAAGACACTGTTCGCATACGTAAGCAAAGGGATCGAAATGAGGCAGCGCCCGATAGGTATGCAAGACAACTAACGGGCTGGTAATGCCGTTGCGACCTTAGCTGACCAAGACTACCAGGAAATCTACCGTAGTCTATGCTTACTTATGATACCGTATGGTAACCTACGGTAATTTTACAACTCTGATTGTGACCAGCTAACGATTTCATTCAAGATGCTACTACGTACTAAACTCAGTAGCGCTTAAATGATTTATCAGATTATCTGCATAACAGATCTCCAATGTCCTTTTGTAACCGATTTCCTAAAGATGATAGAGAGAAGTGGAACCTTGGTGCCATCATGGCCAACAGCAGAATTTTTGGAAGTCGTATCTCAATTACATCTTTGTCACATAAAATAATTTGTTTCTCGCGTCAATCTTGGTTGTAACGACCTTGAACTTTGACGATTGCCGGCCGTAGTGGCCGAGCGGTTCTAGGCGCTACCGTCTGGAACCGCGCGATCGCTACGGTCAGAGGTTCGAATCCTGCCTCGGGCATGGATGTGTGTGATGTCCTCAGCTTAGTCCGGTTTAAGTAGTTCTAAGTTCTAGGGGACTGATGACCTCAGAAGTTAAGTCCCACAGTGCTTAGAGCCATTTAAACCTTTAATGATTTTGCGAAAAACATAACTTTGCATAACGGACATTGTTCAACATCTGGTAAACTAAGTAGTCCTGAGAGGTACACATCCCTTCTTATTTTATTCCAAAGCATCTCCGTGAGATCTTTATATTTCTTAAGTGTAATTAAGCATCGAGAATACTATAATATTCACTTAATGTCTGATAAAATTCGTGGAGAAAACAAATCTAAATTATCCGTACAAATATTGTACCACTGCTGCGGTTATAATGTTTTCTTGCATATGGAACATGGTACATCACTGAATACGTTGTTTGCTGATTTAAAAACTTCAGGTTCTTCATTCTAGACTATTTGGAAACCACAGTTTCCAACCATAGCTAATCGGCATACGTTTCGATCTGCAGTTGCAATTATTAATATTTTGAGTACGTAAGTCAGCTGAAGAGGACGTTTCTCAGAAACTTCATTTGAAAGATTTATATAAAACTCAGACGACACACTTTTCGATGCACAGTTTCTCGAGATGACGTAGAATTTACGTACTCGGGCATTCCAGAGAGCGTACAGAGTTCTTTCTGCACTTTGTGCCTGCTTAAACTTTTTTAATTCATACGATCCTTACAAACGAATTACTTTTTTCAGTAAAACATGACATTTGTCAAAGGTAAATGTTTGGAAAGGAGGACCTTCCGGCGAGTGAGGAGAGGAGTACACAGGTACCAGAAAGCAGCGAGGTCAAAGGATGGGCTGAAGGCAGTAGGGGAGCGAGGTTCCTGTGCCGCATGAGCGGCAGGTTGACAACAGTTGTTCGAGAGGCTATTAACGTGATTCAGTGGCAGCGGAAACTGTTAGTTCAACTGTTTTATGCGGGCTGGGATTTGTTATAGCACAACGGTTGTCCAATTTTGAGCACTTTGAGCAACTTCCCAACCGCCGACTGATAAGAATTGATTCTGGAATGTACAATAAACACTTGTTTTAACCTAAATCCTTGCATTCGTTTATGTGACTGAACAGCTGAACCCCTCTGTAATGTTCTGCCTATATTCTATTACTCAAATGGCTCTGAGCACTATGGGACTTAACATCTACGGTCATCAGTCCCATAGAACTTAGAACTACTTAAACCTAACTAACCTAAGGACATCACACACATCCATGCCCGAGGCAGGATTCGAACCTGCGACCGTAGAGGTCGCGCGGTTCCAGACTGTAGCGCCTAGAACCGCTTGGCCACTCCGGCCGGCTCTATTACACACAGTGGAACGTATTCGACGAGATCGTCGAAAGTTATAAGAGGACAGCAGGATTCTCTCATCAGGTTGCATCTCTTATAAGCATTCTCATTATACATAAAATTTCGTGTAACGAAACAACTTAATAAAAAAGTATGTAACAAAAATAGAAATTGGAGAAAGATAAAGATCACACACAAAAAAGCAGCAATCAATAATTTTGTTCTACATAAGAAATAATTTTTTGGATTATTATAAAGAATGAATGAAACTAAACTTTTGGTACTGTACGTTCTATAATGAACAACTAGTTTTCGACATAGTCTAAAGCAAACCGAAATGTTTGGCAGTGCTTACTTTCTTCTTCCACACCTTTAGAGACCATTTTGACGCGATAAGCAAGATATGATATCGCAAAAAATTCACGAGGAAGTTAACATAGATCAGCATTAATATTATTCCAGAAATAGCGTACTATGAAAATTCTAGTATCTCTGTATGCGCATTGCAGAAAATGTACAATTTATGACATTGTCAGTGTAACAGTAATGGGAGTGATTGACGTAGCTGAAGGATTATATCTACAACCAGCCACCCGGAGAATTCTTCAAGGCGGCCACACTGTCAGCCGGCTCTGCCAAACGAAGTGTCACTGGGCCAGTAGTGCACGGCATATGGTATTACGTGTGGGCACGAACCGGTGCACGCAGTGAGAAGTGCAGAAAAGGGTGCGACAAATCCTCTCGCCCCCTCACCCCTCCAACCCTCTCCCGGCCCACACTCATCCCCCGAACTATATCCACAGAGGGTAAAATATGTAAGGACATGTCTACTAGCAGATTGCCCCATCATTTCCATTCCTTGTAAATATGGGCTGACAGGGTTGAAACGGTAATACGGCTGCATACTTAGAGCCAATTTTTAGAAAATTCCATTCATTTATACTTAAAGTACTGTTCTCAATGTTGTTGTGCTGTAACATTGCATACGTGATTTTACAGCTCTCAAATACTGTAAGTAAAGTTCCTCATTCCGACGAAAAGCATGTTTTCCTCCGTAGCTTGATAAATAATGTCACAAGTATTAACCATACACCGTATCATTATTTTCCAAATCGCTAGTTTCAATACCTTCAAACATTTTTGCAATATCATGTTTGTTACGACTTGTGTGTTACATACTGCATATATTTTAAGAAAACACCAAATTTTTTGTAATTTTTACCAGTAAGAATTCTCATGTTGAACTAAAAATAAATTTAGTAGCTACTTACCGATCTGGTTAGTTACAAGTAGTAGCTGAAGTTTTGGGTCTTTCTTCCGAGCTAATGTATTCATGTATGTATTCAAGTATGTATTACAGGTGCCAGGTTTTTTTGTGTTTCTACTTTAACCACACGTTTTCTATGCTGACACAAAGCTCAATGAGCTTAAAACACTAGAACAAATTAAAGCTCTTTAATTATTAGATAGCCGGCCGGAGTGGCCGAGCGGTTCTAGGCGCTACAGTGTGGAACCGCGCGACCACTACGGTCGCAGGTTCGAATCCTCCCTCGGGCATGGATGTGTGTGGTGTCCTAAGGTTAGTTAGGTTTAAGTAGTTCTAAGTTCTAGGGGACTAATGACCTCAGCAGTTAAGTCCCATAGTGCTCAGAGCCAGCCAGCCAATTATTAAATATATGGTTCAAATATTAGTTACAAAATGTAAATTGTACTACTAACGTCCCAAAGAACATTGTTGTTTTCCGAAACTTGGTCGCAAATTGTAATGATTGTCAGAAGTCTGGACTTAACTTCCGGATAATACGGTGGGGCGAAAGAAACTCTCAGCCAATGAAGTCACATAAATGCTCCAATATAAGGGTATCGCATTGCTTCGATTATTAGCCCACCTGTATCTAGAAGTTTATTTGGCACTTGAAGATGTTCTCCACTGTGTGATTGAAGTCTGCTGGGGCCGAACTATAGCAATGGAATACATTACTACTATTAAATCGTGTGTTATAATACCAGTCTATGCGAAATTTAGCTTTTGATGTAGAGATTGTTTTTGACTGAGACTAAAGAATTAACGAAGTGCAACTTGAGCCAAGCATTTCTTACAAACCTCTACGAGAGGCTAAACTTGGTATTAACCAATAACATCGGCTCAGTTGTAGGCAAAGCAAACAACAGGTTTCTATCCAGCTGTAATGTGATGTTTAAACCTCATAATGTTTGTCGAACTGGTGTAAAATTTTGTTACTCTCAAGTCAAAGACAGCTTTCAGAACTGTTCATCAAACTAATTGTTCCGGCATAAAGTCAAACGCCGGCACCCCAGGCGGGAACGTTAGAGCAGAGAGGGCTGTCAGACGACGTCAGCCAATTGCACGCTGACTGACCCTTCTCCAGGGCAAAACAACGGCCGCGCCCTTTACACGAAGAAGACATAAGCGCCGCGCAGCCTGGCCGCGCTCCAGTTCCCCGAGTTCTACAGCAGCGAGTTCGCGAATGGCATCAAGACTAGTCCTTTCGCTTCGACTATGTAGCATTATTTATACTGAAGAGGTTTCATATATTGTGTGTCGCCCTTTGTCTGCGACACATGTTTAACACAAAGTTAAGTATTGTAATCATTTCCTTTTGTTATAAACTTCATTAATACGATTTGCTTGAATTGTTGTCTAGCGAGAGGAGGAAGCAGGTTTCCTAGGCACCCCATACTGACAAGTGGACAGCATGCAACACACACGTGTTATTTTGACTGTGGATTATTTATTGGATGTAACAAGGAAATGGAAACTGGTTTATGAAAATCCGCAAAACTGTTGTGGTAGGAACCATGATAGAATGTATCATCGTACAAAACACAGAGATGTCAAGCCACTGCACCACAGATGAGATGCAAAAGACATCAGGTAATCCCTGTGTTTAATAGGCACTTAGTATATAAATGATTATTTTACAGCCAAGTAATTCTTGTATCAAGGTTAAGAACTAGTGAGAGTTTAGCAACAAATGTTCAGATGTGTGTGAAATCTTATGTGACCTAACTGCTAAGCTTACACACTACTTAACCCAAATTATCCTAAGGACAAACACACACACCCATGCCCGACGGAGGACTCGAACGTCCGCCGGGACAAAATCTATTTGCCTGCTTACAGCTAACGTAATCATTGTTATTAGAAGGGCGTGCTGAAAAGTAATGCCTCCAAATTTTTTTATGTGAAAACTATTAAAGCTTTTTACATATAACAAACGTTAAAATGTTCTACTGCTTTATTCGTTATGTTTACATATTTGCCGCCCTCTGCGACTAGAGGGCTCCGAATTGTAGCGTGTAACATAGCGGTGTGTAAGGTAACTAGAACGATGCGTGAAAAACAGCGAGCTGTCATCGGGTTTCATATTCGAGGAGTTCGTCCACGTATGGAGCACCCTCTCTTTCAGCATGACAGTGCCAGACCATACACGAAAAATGGTTCAAAAAATGGCTCTGAGCACAATGGGACTTAACATCTGATGTCATCAGTCCCCTAGACTTAGAAATACTTAAGCCTAACTAATCTAAGGACATCACACACATCCATGCCCCAGGCACGATTCGAACCTGCGACCGTAGCAGCAGCGAGGTTCGGACTGAAGCACCTAGAACCGCTCGGCCACAGCGGTCGGCACCACACACGAGCTCTGCGACAATCCCATGTGTTGGCTTCACTGTCTTCGAGCATCCTCTGCACAGTCCATACTTCGCCTTGTCAGAATTTGATATTTTTACAAACCTTAAAGAACACCTTCGAGGACTTAACTTTGATAGTGTTGAATCGGCGCAAGCAGAGGTGAAGTTGTGACTTCATCAACCCAGTCAAACGTTGTACGGCGAAGGTATCAACAAACTGGTCTTTCGTTGGGGAAAATGTGTTCGTCGCCAGTTTAACTATGTAGAGAAATATATATGTAGACATGAAAAATAAATATGTCGAATGTTAATAACGTTTGTTTTATTTAGAAAGCTTTGAGAGTTTCCACATACAAAATTCGGAGTTATTACTTTTCCTCGCCCCTTCGTATTATTCGAATGTAAATGACAACACTTTAACGATACCATAGTATCTGCCTAAATTGCATAGTTATTACGACATTATCTCTGTGCATCGGATTTTAATTCTTTTGTAGTTAGGGTCAGATAAACTGTCGAATCTCACCTATTGCCCTCAGAGCGAGAGAAGATCTCTGACATTTAAAATGGCCTTGGATGTGCAGTCTTGCGCGCCTACCACGGCCAATCACGCGACGCGACTGTTTATTTTCCTATTGCAACCCCTCTGTGTTGCTGCGGTTGTAGACGACTATGGATTTCAGGCACTACTGATAACAGCCTTTTGTGCCTCGTGCTTGAAAGCGGCAACAGCGTTGTCAGCTGTCAGCTGCCATGGAGTTTCTTTCGCCGTACAGAGTACAGAGTAAGTTAAGGATTCAGTTGTAGCTGTTACACACACTAGGCACATTTTCTCTTTACCCATTATACAAACTACTGTTTTACAAGAGACAGTAGTCTGCACATGTGTGATGAATTCAACGTTTCCGGCTGGCATGTTGAATTATTAATTCTATTAAACTTCTAACTTTTGCTTTTCAAAACAGCTGACACGATATTTATATTACGAAACGTCATTTTCATTACACTCGACTCACCCACCGCGTATACCTAAAATTTCTAAAACTTTGACATTTCATGTTTCAGTTATGTTTTTGTTGTGGTTTTCAGTCCGAAAACTCGTTTGATGCTGCTCTCCATGCTAGTATTTCCTGTGCAACATTCTTCGTCTGTGCACAAACACTGCAATCTCCATCCACTTGTACCTGTTCACTGTAGACAAACCTTGGTGTGCCTCTACGATAAGTATGTTTCTGCTACGCTTCCATTCGTTTCCAAATGGACGATTCATTCTTTTCGTAGAGATCGGCCATAAATATGTTTTGCTCAGTTCGATAGAGTACCATTTCATTATTTATCCAATCTACCTTTCTAATATTCAGCATACTCCGGTAGCGACATATTTCAAAAGCATTATTGCAGTGCCAGTATTGTTCACAAGTACGATGCTACTCGTATATTCCTTCGGACATGCATACTTGTCTGAAGGAACAGGCACTGAGCGACTACAGCCGTTATGAAATTCATGAATTGTATTCACAATTCCGAATATGAACAACCACCAGCTGGATACTGGAAAATTGCAGCGTACTTACGAACAACACAGACAATGCAGTATCGTGTATATCCGCCGACACCGAGCAAGCGATTTTCAATTAAAATGTCTCCCCTGTACGGTATTATAAATAATGGAATACGAGTGCATGTTGTAAATACATGGTTGATAACATATGGAGGTTCGGCTCTGGCCGTGAGCCTTGCTCGGACGGTTGCCTGCACGGTAGCTCAGCGTACTCGCTCGGAAGACTGTCTCCAATCCGTAACTATAAAAAAATAAATAAATAAATAAAATAAAATAAAATAAGTAAATAAATAAAAAAATGGAGTGAAGTATTCAATGATAAACTTGAGTTGGTGCCATGTGACGTCCGCCCAGACCAAATTCCGAGAACAATGACGATGGAAATGAGGGGAAAATATAAGGTAAGGCGACCGCTCGCGATGAACGAGAAATCAGGGTTCGAGTCCCGGTCTGGCACAAATTTTCATTGTCGTCACTCCATTATACAGCTGATGGTTGTTCATATTCGTAAGTGCGAATACATTTCATGATGACTGGATGTTGTGTGATGTCCCTAGGTTATTTAGGTTTAAGTAGTTCTAAGTTCTAGGGGACTGATGACCATAGCTGTTAAGTCACATAGTGCTCAGAGCCATTTGAACCATTTTGCGAATACATTTAATGCATTTCAAAAACTTTGATTGTCTTCTTGTGTGAATGGATTATTGTCCAAATTTCAGTTCCATACAAGGCTACTCCGTACAAATATCTTAAACAAAGACTCCTCAACATTTAAATGTATATCAGATCTTAACATATTTCAGTTTTTCAGAGTTAGTTTCCTTGCCATTGCTATATTCTCTCTACTTCGGGCATTGTCTGTTATTTACTGCCCAAATACAAAACTTATTTACTACTTTTGGTGAGTCATTTTTCTCTTCTGACACCCTCAGCATCGCAAGATTTAAGTCGATTGCATTACATTATCTTTGCTTTACCTTTGTTGGTATTCAACTTACAACGTTCTTTTCGAGACACTATCAATTCCATTCAGCTATCGTTCAGAGTCTTGTTTCCATCTCTGGCGGAGTTACTGCGTCATCGAGCAGCCTCGACGTTTTAATTTAATTTCCCAAATTTTCTGTTTCCAAATTTCTCCTCAATTTCGTTTAAGGACTCAATGTACACGTTGAATAATATCGTGTTGCTCTGTGAGATTTATTGAAGAAACCTCATTAACAATACAGGGTGATTCAAAAAGAATACCACAACTTTAAAAATGTGTATTTAATGAAAGAAACATAATATAACCTTCTGTTATACATCATTACAAAGAGTATTTAAAAAGGTTTTTTTTCACTCAAAAACAAGTTCAGAGATGTTCAATATGGCCCCCTCCAGACACACGAGCAATATCAACCCGATACTCCAACTCGTTCCACACTCTCTGTAGCATATCAGGCGTAACAGTTTGGATAGCTGCTGTTATTTCTCGTTTCAAATCATCAATGTTGGCTGGGAGAGGTGGCCGAAACACCATATCCTTAACATACCCCCATAAGAAAAAATCGCAGGGGGTAAGATCAGGGCTTCTTGGAGGCCAGTGATGAAGTGCTCTGTCACGGGCTGCCTGGCGGCCGATCCATCGCCTCGGGTAGTTGACGTTCAGGTTTCATAACTAACCTTTTTCGTAGGACTCTCCATACAGTTGATTGTGGAATTTGCAGCTCTCTGCTAGCTCTGCGAGTCGATTTTCCTGGGCTGCGAACAAATGCTTGCTGGATGCGTGCTACATTTTCATCACTCGTTCTCGGCCGTCCAGAACTTTTCCCTTTGCACAAACACCCATTCTCTGTAAACTGTTTATACCAACGTTTAATACACCACCTATCAGGAGGTTTAACACCATACTTCGTTCGAAAAGCACGCTGAACAACTGTCGTCGATTCACTTCTGCCGTACTCAATAACACAAAAAGCTTTCTGTTGAGCGGTCGCCATCTTAGCATCAACTGACGCTGACGCCTAGTCAACAGCGCCTCAAGCGAACAAATGTACAACTAAATGAAACTTTATAGCTCCCCTAATTCGCTGACAGATAGTGCTTAGCTCTGCCTTTTGTCGTTGCAGAATTTTAAATTCCTAAAGTTGTGGTATTCTTTTTGAATCACCCTGTATAATCATGTCTCTGGCAACTTATAGATTGTCACTCGTAGAATGAATACTTACGATTTAACACTAAGGGAAACGACTGTATAACGAACAAGAAAAGAGACTCATTATTGGTTTTCGGTGTGCAGGTGACATAGTGTCCCAGTGAACGAGAGACGTGTGCTGCCGCAGGTTAGTTAACGGAAACCGATTACGTATGAGCTATATGAAGCAAGAGGGCGCTTTAAAAACATTTTTAAACGAAATTCCTTCACCCTCGTAGCTGTCTGACGGACACGACGTGCTCTTGCATAAAATTGGAACGTGGAATTATTGATGGTGCAGCGCGCTAGCAAGCTGCGATGTACACGCAACATCAATCTTGGCCGGCTATTATGTCGCCAGACGACGCCCGTGGCTGGTGGCCGCGGTATACACTCAAAGCCACTGCATATCAGCAGCGCCACGCTTCATAATCGCCGCACCGCCGCATTTTCGGCTACCTGCTCTCCACACGGGAATATAAAGGATAGCGAGAAACGCCTGCAGAGGTCGTGGCTGATGTAGCGCGTGGCTTTACTCTGACATGAGCTACTTTCGCAACATAACGTGCTGGTGTGAGAATTAAACACCCACGAATGACCAATAAAACAAGAATGAGTTTTGTTCCACGTACACGGACAAGGTGAAAAATTCTACGTCATGTAGTGAGAACTGTACACTTTACATAAAATCAAGAATGTTCTAACAGTCACTTCGAAAGAATTTAAGCTCCGGCCATGGTAATTATTAACGGCGTTATTCGCTCTCTGCATATTCACCGTTCTATGTTCTAGCTTCCTGCATTTTGACTGTCCAGGAAATGGTCCACTTCGAAAATCACCACGTCGACATTACATAGGGTGGCCAGAAACACTCTGAAAACCCTGTAAGGGTATTCAGGGTAGATTGAGCTCACAAATAATTAATAAAGAAAAATTTCGATACGTTGTGCCTGTTCCGAGTTAATCAGCATTGATGTTAGCCAATCAGGCCGTCGGGCGCGAATTGATGTGGCCGACAAGAGACGGCGTCGCCAAATGTGCTATTCGTTGAGCTTCCTAAAACCGAACATTTGAGCGGTACAAAAATAGGACATTGGACGGTAGTCGGGATCGAACCCGAGCCAAACGTTGAGCAGCCCCATATGCTATCATCTACGCTATAAGAACAAGTGACATTTACTGTACCTGGCAGGCCGCTTGAATTTGAGCCCGTAAGGGCCTGATTGGCTAACTTCAACGCCAGTTACCTCGGAAAAGGCGTAATATAACGAATTTTTTATTAAGAAATGTGTCTCAGTGCAACCTACCTTGCAAGATTTCCAGACTGTTTCTGACCGAGCTGTATAAATGCCTGCCATGAAATTATTCGTGCTAATAAAGAGGAAGTCATTCTTCGCTATGTCAGGTAAATATGAGGAGAGAGGCACAGTTTGACAGCCCAAAAGAGAACCGAGTGTGACTGTCGTGTGTAGAATAAGCTAGGACGTCGCAGAGAAGAAACGCCCATTGTACAGTTTCCCTTGACAATTCGTCTTGATAGCATCTCGTACTATCATCAGGAGACTTTGGCAGTATGTTTCAGTGGTTGTTTACCCGCGACGTAAGACCATTATCCGCTGATATCACACCGTGACAGTCCCAAAATACACTCAACATCATTTGGTCCCATGAGGCTGAGTCTTCATCTTTCTCGGTAGTCGCGAATCCACATGACTCGACTGCTTGCCTCGCACCTTTGTTTTGGCTCAAATGGCTCTGAGCACTATGGGACTTAACTTCTTAGGTCATGAGTCCCCTAGAACTTAGAACTGCTTAAACCTAACTAACCTAAGGACACCACACACATTCATGCCCGAGGCAGGATTCGAACCTGCGACCGTAGCGGTCGCGCGGTTCCAGACTGTAGCGCCTAGAACCGCTCGGCCACTCCGGCCGGCTCCTTTGTTTTGGGATAACAGTGATAACACCCAGCACTGACAAATTTATGACATGTATGCTGATGAACCTCTTTTACGGGTCATGTGTTTTTGTCACAGAATTATCGCGGTCTTGTGACATTGCCAAACTTCGCTACAACTTTGATTAGTTTTGTTTACTAGTGTAAGGAGACATGGGAAGCTATTAATTAAAGAAAAAATGAGGTCAAAAACTGTTTCGGATTGCTCAATTAGTTAAGTATATCTGTTGTGTGTAAGTGAGTGTAATACGAGGGCTAGGCCGGCCGCGGTAGCCGAGCGGTTCTAGGCACTCAGTCCGGAACCGCGAGACTGCTACGGTCGCAGGTTCGAATCCTGCCTCGGGCATGGATGTGTGTGATGTCCTTAGGTTAGTTAGGTTTAAGTAGTTCTAAGTTCTAGGGGACTGATGATCACAGATGTTAAGTCCCATAGTGCTCAGAGCCAGCCAATACGAGGGCTATTTGGAAAGTAAGTTCCGATCTGTCGCGAAATGGAAACCACTGTGAAAATAAAAAATGTTTCATTTGCGACAGTTAGCTATACTTTCCAGCCACTTCTCTGCATAATCTGCGCTCCGACTTAGATATTTGTCATAGTATTGTACCAACTTTCAAAAACTCTCATCACAAAAGGCAGCCGCCTGAGCTTCCCGCCAATTCTCTGCACTTATCTATAGCTCGTTGTCTGTGCCAAAACGTCCTCTTCACAGCCAGCAGTTCATGTGAGCAGAGATGAAACTCAGCGGAGGTCAATTATGGGGTGGGTGATCAAAGACTTCCCGCTAAACACGCTGCAGCAACATCTTCATTGCCCTGCCGAGAATTGTAACGAAGAAGGAACCGTAAGACAGTTATGTAATGTGGGCTGCATGTCATCAGGAGACATCTCTCACTAGACCCTCACACATGGCGGGAGAGATTACTTTCTAGGCATCTTCACGTGCGCACCGTGCGCCTAGAATTGAAAAGTGTGACATGATCGACGGGCATACTAGAAACACTACCCAGCACGTATGTGCAAAACTACACTGCTGGCCACCGTAAATGCAACACCCTGAAGGAAGCATCCGAATCAAGTGAAATTTACACCATGGGTTTGCAGCGATGAGATATGCAACTGATTAGAATTTCAGCGCAGACGCACATCACGCGCGACTGTGGCGCCACCTCATAGCGCCATTTAAGGCTTGGCGATTTCGACGAGTGTACGTTCGGCACGTGTGTTTACTTGTGGTTGTTTCACAAGACGATCAGTTATGCCTCGTAGACAACAGCGAACATCTTTTGATCAAGTATCCGAGTTCGACAGAGGAAGGATAGTGGCTTACCGAGATTGTGGATTATCATACAGAGAAATCGCTAGTCGTATTGGACGAAACCAAACAACTGTAATGCGGATATGTGACCGTTGGATGCAGGAGGGTACGACGGACCGACGTGGTCGATCGCATTCACCTCGGTGCACCACTGCACGTGCTGACAGGCAAATTGTGCACATGGCAGTGACGGATCGCTCAGTGACATCCCGAACCATAGCACAGCACATTACGTCTGTAACGCATCATCCAATGTCTGCGCGTACCATTCGACGCCATTTACAGTAGAGTGGTCTGTCCGCAAGACGTCCATTGCTTCGTCTACCATTGACGCAGACCCACAGACGTCTCCGTCGCCAATGGTGTGATGACAGACGGATGTGGACGGCAGAATGGAATGACGTTGTCTTTACTGACGAGGCACGCTTCTGTCTGCAGCACCACGATGGTCGGATTCGAGTGTGGAGACACCGTGGAGAGAGGATGCTGGACAGCTGCATTATGCACCGCCACACTGGTCTTGCACCGGGTATTATGGTATGGGGCGGTATTGGATATTACTCTCGCACACCTCTAGTACGCATTGCCGGTACTTTAAATAGCCGGCGCTACATATCCGAGGTGCTGGAGCCAGTTGTCCTTCCTTACCTTCAGGGCTCGGCCACAGCAATATTTCAACAGGATAATGCGCGACCACACGTGACACGTATTGTCCAAAGGTTCTTCGTCAATAACCAGATTGATGTGCTTCCCTGGCCGGCTCGCTCTCCGGATCTTTCGCCGATAGAAAACATGTGGTCCATGGTTGCTCAACGAGTGACCCAAATTACATCCCCAGCTGCCACACCAGATGATTTTTGGCAACGTGTGGAAGCTGCTTGGGCTGCTGTACCCCAGGAACACATCCAACGTCTGTTTGACTCAATGCCGAGACGTGTGGCAGCGGTGATCTCCAACAATGGCGGCTACTCTGGCTACTGATTCTGGCAGGAACCACATGTCACAGACGTCTGTAAACGTAATCATTTGATACTTGGTCAACATGTTATCTACAAAATAAATTTTGTTGTGCTACCGCTTGTCTTTCTTGCTGTTGCATTTACGGTGGCCAGCAGTGTACATCGAATTTTCACAGTAGTTTTCATTTCGCGTCCGATCGTAACTTACTTTCTGAATGGAACCTCGATGAAGCGTGTATAGCATTCTGTCATGTCTGGGTTGCATGATGATGATGACGACGACGACGACGACGACGACGACGACGATAACAGAAGGGATAGTGTGAAACCCCTCTTTGAAAAATATCCTACTCGTATAGCCGGCCGGAGTGGCCAAGCGGTTCTAGGTGCTACAGTCTGGAACCGCGCGACTGCTACGGTCGCAGGTTCGAATCCTGCCTCGGACATGGATGTGTGTGATCTGCTTCTGTTAGTTAGGTTTAAGTAGTTCTAAGTTCTAGGGGACTGATGACCTCAGAAGTCAAGTCCCATAGTGCTCAGAGCCATTGGAACCATTTTCTTCTCGCATACATCACCGGGCTCATCGACCTTAAGGTCCATATCCGACAACCTGATCATTATCAACAGTATCATGTATCCTCACTCCGTGAGATACTGCCGGGTGGTTTGGAATTTAATCCAGAGCTTCGGTTCAGTGTGTGTTGACCATGGACTTCAGGTCCGCACATCTTCTCTCCTTGCCAGCCAAATACACAAGGTGACAATTTCTTCCACCTTAAAGTTTCGAACGTCCGAGTCGATGGCCACTGTACAGAGTTGCGTTAGCGACCTCGGCTACGTATGTGGTTGCTTAATCGGTGTTTTGACCTGTGGTTGCAATCGAGGAACGTCATCCATGAAAATAAATTTATGACCAAGTTTGAATGTATTTTCCTATCTCTTAATTGTTGAAAACTGAGAAGTAATCTCCTTATAAACCTTCACCAATATAACACAAGTTGCAATCTGTAGTAAACTGTACAAATCAGAAGTTACCCTAGAATGTTACACCACAGGATGAAATAACGTGCAAATAATCAGCGATGACAAACAATTTTTATTGTTTTTCCCGTCTTAAACTTACTACAATATAACAGTTCCACCAACACCAACACAAAATTACTGCCAGAGCCACAGACATAGAAATCACGAGGATACAAAAAAAAAAAAAATTCTCAACCTATAGGAAAACAACAATATTCATAAAACCGTAATAGAAAAAAAAACACTCATAGATGATTAGAACAACACGGCAAACCACACTTTTTAAATTAACGGACCACATAGTATAATATCAAATACTCGAGTATAAAAAAATGACTGCACCTCTCCTTATGTTACCCATTCTTTACCGCATCAATACCCATTCAGTTCTCGTGCCACAGTACCACTACCTCCCCATTGCTTCATTTGCAATAACTGTCCCTTCTATCCCGAACATTACCACCACTTTTGTCCCTCACCTACTCGCATCACTGATGAACATCAAACACATCTTCTGCAATTTACACTGCCACACACAAACAAACTAATAGTTAACACACACACACACACACACACACACACACACACACACACACACACACACACAAAAGCTGAAAGATATATTCACAAGTTTCGCAATACTCACGGTCTACACGAAAAACAGATGAAGAAGAGGAAAACTATGCTGAGTATGGAACAGGTGATACTGCAGTGCTATTACTACGACAACAACTTTTGTGGCGTAATTATTAAGGCATTCGTCGCCTCTTGTTGACGTACTGTCTGTTGGCTTCTGTTTCGAAATTTTTGACTGGCGTTTGTTTAACGATTTCCTTGACGTTG
Organism: Schistocerca nitens; assembly: GCF_023898315.1. Lineage (NCBI taxonomy): Eukaryota > Metazoa > Arthropoda > Insecta > Orthoptera > Acrididae > Schistocerca > Schistocerca nitens. The sequence goes on along the minus strand of NC_064616.1, from coordinate 173,081,518 downwards.
GGCCAGCATGAGTAGCATTCATTACCAAAGGTTCACCCTCCGCTACCAACAACAGAGAGTGAAACCGACACTGCTAGCCATTCGCGCTAGCGGAACTTAAGGAAAAATCGTTAAAAAAATATCGGCTGAAGTTCCCGAGACCGACGCCAACAAACAATACGTCAACTTTTGTGATGATAACGAAAGTGAATCAATGTACCAAAAACTCAGATTCAGCTAATGGAGAAGCATGTTTGTAAAAGCCGAAAAATTGCGGAAGGTGGCTGTACAACAACACAGAAATTCGAAAAAGGTTGAGGAACGAAAGGTTGTTGCACACTCAGCTCGAAAGAGAACGCGTAGGTGACGACAGGATTACGTGAGCAGAAATTCGTGCGCCTGTAAAAAAAAAAGATATGTACTAAACATACAAGTACCACCGTCTACCGTAGCAAAACATATTGCTAATGTTAAGTCCCATGGTGCTCAGAGCCATTTGTACCATATTGCTAAGAACCAGAGAGAATTCTGGTCCTATGTTATAACGCCAAGCGGGTCTCAGGCTTCTATACAGTCACTCGTTTAACAGTCTAGTGTGGTGATAGAAGACAGCAAAACGAAAGCCGAAGTTAAAATTTCACGTGTAAGAAATCGTTCATGCAGGAGAATCGTGAAAACGTTCCGTCGTCTGACCATCGCACTGACTCCCATATTGAGAATATTGTACTTGGCATCCCTTGAGTAGAGAAGCGACTGAAAGAGTTGAAAGCAAACAAGTCACCAGATCTGGATGGAATCCCACTTTGGTTTTACTATGAGTACTCTCCAACAATGACCTCTTACTTAGCTTGCATTTAACGCGAATCTGTCGCTGAGTGTGAGGTCCCAAGTGACTGAAAAAAGCAGGTGAGTCCTTTATACGAAGGCTATTCGGAAATTAAGTTCCGATCGGTCACGAATTGAAACCACTGTGAAAATCCGATGAAGCTTTGCGCATATGTGTTGGACAGTGTCTTTAGTTTGCCTGTCGATCCAGACACGTCGCTCTTTTCAGTTCTGAGCGCATGGTAAGCACGTAAATATGCAAAAAAAAAAATAGTGTCTCCCGCCAAATAAGAGGTGAGAGACTTCGCCCGATGTCAAGAAGCCCACAAAACACAACTGTCATACGGTTCCTTCTTTGTGACAATTCTCGCCAGCGCTCTGCGGGGGCAATGATCATGCACCTGCATCGTTTCCAGTTTGCTGTGTTTGATCACCTACAATACAGCCCGTAATGGGCTCCCACTGAGTTTACTCTCTTTTCACATGAACTGCTTGCTATGAAAAGAACGTTTTGGCGCAGACGACGAGCTGTAGATTAGCGTAGAGAATTGGCGGAAAGCACAGGCAGCTGCCTCTATGACGAAAGTTTGGAAAAAAGTCTAAATCTGATTTGTCACTATGCAGAGAAGTGGCTGGAAGCTGTAGCTGACTGTTGATAATTAAACATTTTTAATTCTGACAGTGGTTTCCACTTCGCGACCCACTTGAACATACTATCCGAATAGCCCTCGTATAAGAGGGGTGAAACAACGGACTCGTAAAATTGCAGACCCATATATCCTTAACATAATTTTGCTGTACAATTCTTGAAGATATTCTGTCACGATGATGATCCAGTCCGACATGCTAAAACCTACCCTGAAATTTTTCACGCTGGTAGAATACACTGAAAGAAATGCACTAACAAAACTTTAACTGCTAAGACACATTGAAAACTATTTTTTTTTTTAATGTTAAATTTACTCATTTTTACTACACGAATAACTGCTTACAACAGCGTATACTTATATGGATCTGGTGTCTGTTCTTCCGGACATGTCCGAAAGAGCAGACACCACATCCACATAAGCACACTACTGGCCACTTAAATTGCTACACGACGAAAATGACGTGGTACAGACGCGAAACTTAACCAACAGGAAGAAGATGTTGTGATATGATTAGCTTTTCAGAGCATTCACACAAGGTGGGCGCCGGTGGCAACACCTACAACGTGCTGACAGGAGGAAAGTTTCAAACCGATTTCTCATACACAAACAGCAGTTGACCAGCGTTGCCTGGTGAAACGTCGTTGTGATGCCTCGTGTAAGGAGGAGAAATGCGTACCATCAAGTTTCCGACTTTGATAAAGGTCGGATTGTAGCCTATCGCGATTGCGGTTTATCGTATCGCGACACTGCTGCTCGCGTTGGTCGAGATCCAATGACTGTTAGCAGAATATGGAATCGGTGGGTTCAGGAGGGTAATACCGAAGGCCGTGCTGGATACCAACGGCCTCGTTTCACTAGCATCCACATGCCTGTAACGGATCGTGCAGCCACGTCTCGATCCCTGAGTCAACAGATGGGGACGTTTGCAAGACAACAACCATCTGCACCAACAGTTCGACGACGTTTGCAGCAGTATGGACCATCAGCTACGGTTACCCTTGACGCTGCATCACACACAGGAGCGCCTGCGATGGTGTACTCAACGACGAACATGGGTGCACGAATGGCAAAACGTCATTTTCTTGGATGAATCCAGGTTCTGTTTACAGCATCATGATGGTCGCATCCGTGTTTGGCGACATCGCGGTGAACGCACATTGGAAGCGTGTATTTGTCATCGCCATACTGGCGTATCACCCGGCGTGATGGTATGGGGTGCCATCGGTATCATGTCTCGGTCACCTCTTGTTCGCATTGACGGCACTTTGAACACTGGACGTTACATTTCAGATGTGTTACGACCCGTGGCTCTACCCTTCATTCGATCCCTGCGAAACTCTACATTTCAGCAGGACAATGCACGACCGCATGTCGCAGGTCCTGTACAGGCCTTTCTGGATACAGAAAATGTTCGACTGCTTCCCTGGCCAGCACGTTCTCCAGATCTCTCACCAATTGAAAACGTATGGTCAATGGCGGCCTAGCAACTGGCTCGTCGCGATACGCCAGTCACTACTCTTGATGAACTGTGGTATCGTGTTGAAGCTGCATGGGCAGCTGTACCTGTACACGCTATCCAAGCTCTGTTTGACTCATTGCCCAGGCGTATCAAGGCCGTTATTACAGCCAGAGGTGGTTGTTCTGGGTACTGATTTCTCAGGATCTATGCACCCAAATTGCGTGAAAATGTAATCATATCTCAGTTCTAGTGTAATATATTTGTCCAATGAATACCCGTTTATCATCTGCATTTCTTCTTGGTGTAGCAGTTTTAATGGCCAGTAGTGTATTAGTTCTGGCAATACCGGCCATGGCCTTCTTCCTTTGTGCGGATGCATACATATTCCCTGAACTCTTATGGGACCTCGTAAGGATGTCTTCCACAAGAAATGAGTGTGTTGTGTGGGACACTATGAATGTAGTGTGTGAACATACAAGGTGAGACTTTGGGTCTCGCGGGAGGCGTGCGCGAGGTAGTCCCTGTAGTGGCGCTATCCTCTGTGCCCTCGGTGGCTCAGATGGATAGAGCGTCTGTCATGTAAGCAGGAGATCCCGGGTTCGAGTCCCGGTCGCCGGTCGTGGCACACTTCTTCACCTGTCCCCGTTGATATATATCAACACCCGTCAGCAGCTGAAGGTATTAATATAATTCTAATCTCGCTTATAACAGCGGTTTGTACAGCCCTTCCTGACTAGCTCTCGAATCGGCGAAAAAGCAGACGTAGCCGTGAGAAGCGGACGTAGCGCCACCTAGCGTTAAGTCCGAAGTGTTCACAAGCGAATTTTGGGTACTTTTACTATGCCAAAAATGTTTCACATCATTAATTTTTTGAATAACTTGCAGTTAGTATCGACAGCTAAACTGTTGCAGATGCAGTTGTCACCCAAGTGGCTCGCAGAGGGATGAAAATCAGGGCAGTGTATGATGTTGCATCACGGACGACTACCATTGACATTAAATATTCTAAAAAATTACTATAGCACACTTCATATATAAATTTTGCTGACATTGAAACAGTTCCTTGTTTATTCCTTGTAGCCATCACAAAAATGCATTTCTGTACTGGATGACGAGAGCAAAAATTTTCGTTGCACCAGGCACATCTGTTAAAAGAAGAATTAATGCATTCATGCATTTCACAATAATTACTAGTTTTGTTTAAACAGAAGTGGACTGGAGTAAGAAATGGTTGTGGCCATTATTCTGCATATTGTGCTGTGTACCAGACTTACTTGATAAAATTCGTAAAATGTGGTGAGCTGGTGATTGCAAACTGACAATGCAGAAATGACTCAATTTAACAATACTGTTCCGCTGATAAACCTGAAATGGCAAAGAGCTATCGGAAATTACGTTGTCTGGCAATTATCTGACAGATGCTTTACGTTGTTGAAAATATTTTTTTATCGAGAGGCTGAATTACGCTACTAGTTCCGGGTGGAATCCTAATTAAATTTGACACCCTTTTTGTCGTCCTCCTAAGGACAGAGGTGTCGTTATGCCCAGGCCAATAGCGCCACAAAAGCAATGAATTATTCTCTGCCAATAGTGAGAAGACGCCTTAGTTCTAACGCTGATAAATATTCTATACTATTTTCCCAGATTTTTTAACTTCCATTTCAAAGCTTTTGCAAGTAAACAGTCCTTTTTGTTTGGCCTGATGTTCCTCAAGACTGAGATGAAGTTGCGGAAAGAATAATCCGTTGACACTTATCACTGGCATTGTTGTATACGAATATGTCATACCATTCATCGATTGTACAAACCAATCTGTCCTTTTTTTCGTCAAAGTGATTGTGGAATCTTGCCCACTCGTTGCTTATAGGGTGCCTAAAGAATGCTGCGTTCTGAGAATGCTACACAACAATTCACACGCACAACATTAGTAGTTTTATTTCTATAAAGCAATTGACAATTTGGAGTTACCAGAATGAGAATTTCACTCTGCAACAGAGTGTGCGCTATTATGAAACTTTACTGACAAATTAAAACTGTGAGCCGGACCGAGAGCACTTGCCCGCTAAAGGCAAAGGTCTCGAGTTCGAGTCTCGGTCTGGCTCACAGTTTTAATCGGCCAGGAAAGTTTCATAGCAGCAGACACTCCACTGCAGAGTGAAAATCTCATTCTGGAAACATCCCCCAGGTTGTGGCTAAGCCATATCGTTTCTTCCAGGAGTGCTAGTTCTGCTAGTTTTACAGAAGAGCTTCTGTGGAAAGTAGGAGACGAGGTACTGGCAGAAGTAAAGCTGTGAGGAGGGGGCGTGAGTTGTGCTTGGGTAGCTCAGACGGTAGAGCACTTGCCCGCGAAGGCAAAGGTCCCGAGTTCGAGTCTCGGCCCGGCTCACAGTTTTAATCTGCCAGGATAGTTTCAATTTAGAGTAGCATCGTCGTCGCAAGTAACATGCAAACAGAAATAGTCATTGCTACACACCGAGTCCAGGCAAGTAACTGATAAGGATCACAACTAGTTGTTCTTGTAGCACGCTCCGCAAATACGTTCCTCTAATGTCAGTACTGTGAGACGATATGAGGGCCCGAGGATAGCAGGAGTGGTGCTTTTATTTACTTCCAGGTGTCGCTCTTAATCCGGCACGGTCCACTTCAAAAAATGGTTCAAATGGCTCTGAGCACTATGGGACTCAACTGCTGTGGTCATAAGTCCCCTAGAACTTAGAACTACTTAAACCTAACTAACCTAAGGACAGCACACAACACCCAGCCATCACGAGGCAGAGAAAATCCCTGACCCCGCCGGGAATCGAACCCGGGAACCCGGGCGTGGGAAGCGAGAACGCTACCGCACGACCACGAGATGCGGGCATCGGTCCACTTCCGCGCACCATTGGCCGACGTTTCCTCACCGTCTTCTCTGGTCTTGCGTTCCACATCTTCGTTCGTGTGCCTGTGGTTACGCCAGAACAATGATGGAACGCGGTCTGCACAAAACCTGATTGGATTTATACGCAATTTTCAGGCGATATCAAGAAGCCTCGTCTTCACCTCAGCTACGAATTGTTCTATAGCATTACCCATTAATGACAACTCCTCTAAAAGGTTGGCAAGGTAGACTTCATAATTTTACGACGTTTCTTCCCGTATAATTTCCTGAATCTGTTTAAGCAGGTCGAAGAAGCATCGATGAGTAACGTTCATCTCATTTGCAATACAGAGCTCCCAGTCTCGTAGATCTCCCTCGGTAATGGTGCTTTGACTGAGAGCAGTGCTGCCGGCCGAAGTGGCCGTGCGGTTAAAGGCGCTGCAGCCTGGAACCGCAAGACCGCTACGGTCGCAGGTTCGAATCCTGCCTCGGGCATGGATGTTTGTGATGTCCTTAGGTTAGTTAGGTTTAACTAGTTCTAAGTTCTAGGGGACTAATGACCTCAGCAGTTGAGTCCCATAGTGCTCAGAGCCATTTGAACCATTAGAGCAGTGCTAAGCCTTTCGAATTGGGTTTTTTCTAACATTTTTGTGAGTTTCATTTTGGTGCGTATTTCGTACTACGTGTAAATTTTTCTTTCATTCATCAAATTCCGGTTCAGATTTTAGGAAACAAAGTTTGCTTTGCCCACAGCTTAAGTTTAAGCGTTTTCTCCCTCCTTCGTTTAATCAAAAACAGCCTTATCTTTGTCTCTGAAATCTATTACTGTATATGTTTTCTTTGGGATTAGAAGGTAGTCAATTTCTGTTCTGGGCATTAATTATTTTATTTATTTATTTATTTATTGTTCCGTGGGACCAAATTAAGGAGAAGTCTCCATGGTCATGGAACGAGTCAATACATGAAATTATAACACGATAGTAGAAACAGATAAAATGAAATACAAGAAACATATTCAGGCGACAATTCGTAAGTTTAAATAAAGAAAATCAGCAATGTAACACTGGAATTTGCTTAATTTTTCAGCTCTTCCAGGAGCTCCTCGACAGAATAGAAGAAGTGAGCCATGAGGAAACTCTTCAGTTTAGACTTAAAAGCGTTTGGGCTACTGCTAAGATTTTTGAGTTACTGTGGTAGCTTACTGAAAATGGATGCAGCGGAATAGTGCACTCCTTTCTGCACAAGAGTCAAGGAAGTGCATTCCACATGCAGATTTGGTTTCTGCCTAGTATTAACTGAGTGAAAGCTGCTAACTCTTGGGAATAAGCTAATATTGCTAACAACAAACGACATTAAAGAAAATATATACTGTGAGGGCAATATCAGAATTCCCAGACTATTGAATAGGTGTCATCAAGAGGTTCTCGAACTTACACCACATATAGCTCGAAAGCCCGTTTTTGAGCCAAAAATACCCTTTTCGAATCAGAAGAATTACCCCAAAAAATAATACCATATGACATAAGCGTATGAAAATATGCGAAGTAGACTACTTTTCGTGTTGAACTGTCACTTTTTTTAAATACTGTTCCAATGGTAAATAAAGCAGCATTTAGTTTCTGAACAAGATACTGAACATGGGCTTTCCACAACAGCTTACTATCTATCCGAACGCCTAGGAACTTGAACTGTTCCGTCTCGCTTATAATATGCCCATTCTGTCTGATCAAAATATCGGCTCTTGTTGAATTGTGAGTTAGAAACTGTAAAAACTGAGTCTTACTGTGATTTAGCATCAAATTATTTTCCACTAGCCACGAACTTATTTCATGAACTACATTATTTGATAATGTTTCAATATTACACACAAGATCCTTCACTACCAAGTTGGTGTCATCAGCAAACAGAAATATTTTTGAATCACCTGTAATACTAGAAGGCATATCATTTATATAAATAAGAAACAGCAGTGGCCCCAGCACCGGCCCTTGGGGAACGCCCCACTTAACAGTGCCCCATTGGGACTGAACATCACTACCACTCTCAATATTGTGGATAATTACCTTCTGCTTTCTGTTCTTAAAGTAAGAGGCGAACCAATTGTAAGCTACTCCCCTTACTCCATAATGGTCCAACTTCTGCAGTAATATTTTGTGGTCAACACAGCGAAAAGCCTTCGTTAAATCAAAGAAAACACCTATCGTTCGCAACCTTTTATTTAATCCGTCCAAAACCTCAGAGAGAAAAGAGAATATAGCATTTTCAGTTGTTAAACCATTTCTAAAACCAAACTGAACATTTGACAGCAAATTATGTGAATTTAAATGCTCCGGTAACCTTGTATATACAACCTTCTCGATAACTTTAGCAAACAACGATGGCATAGAAATAGGTCTATAATTGTCAACATTATCAATGTCTCCCTTTTTATAAAGTGGCTTTACTACCGAGTACTTTAATCGGTCAGGAAACCGACCACTCCTAAAGGAAAAGTTACATATATGGCTAAGTACTCGGCTAACATACATAGAACAATACTTCAGTATTCTGCTAGATACCCCGTCATATCCATGAGAATTCTTGGTCTTTAGTGATTTAATTATTAACTCAATCTCCCTCTTGTCAGTATCATGGAGGAGCATTTCAGGTAACAGTCTCGGAACACTTTTTTCTACGAGCGCTATGTGATTCCCTGTTGGGACTAGGTTTCTATTTAGTTGACCTGCTATATTCAGAAAATGATTATTAAATACTGTACATATATGCGACTTATCAGTAACACGGACATTAAAACAACAAACATCGCTCGAACCACAATTCATGCATTTATATGAGTTATATTCTGCTTTTTTCTAGTGTTCCCACTATGTCTAACGAGATGTCGACATCAGTGGAATGAATGTCTAAGAAATTAACTTACGACACATATGTAGGTCTTCAGAAAAAGTAAGTGATTTCGACTGCATACCATCTTCTTCACATTTTATCTTGGCAAGGTTGAAAATATTAATTAGATTCCACATTACTGTGAAACTATGGAACATGCATAAATACAAATGCTATTAACAAGCATATACCAAAAGCCGCAAAGAAATGTAATTCAGTTTCGCCTCCATTGTTAACACGATTGTTAGCGATACCACAAAGATAACTGCTAATTACTATGGATATTAAATGAGTCCTAAATTCGAACTAATAGTAACTGTGAATAATTGTCTCAGAAACTATGAACAGAAGCTGCAATTAACCTTACAAATTACGATCGTGTTGTGCTGTGTTATCTGTTTACCGATGTGCCGTAAATGAGGATATGTGCCCACCGTTTTGTGCGTGAGCTGTCTGCTATTGCTATGGGAAGGATGTAAAATTCTGCAGCCGCCTGGCGGGCTAGAAATTTTGCGTGTTTCAACATTTTTCGGAAGTACTTGCACTTGACAATAACAATGTGAGTGTAACGTGGAGTACTTTTTGTGTTATTCATTTCGTAGTTCATGGAGTACTGATAATAATGATATAAGCTAAACAATTATGTTAAAATTGTTGTCATTTCTATTATTGTATTATGCGGCTGTATTTCTTTTGTTATTGTTTGTATTCCCAAGAAAGTAAGGAAGTATAAATTTAACAAATGCTATATGTAATAATATAAATAAAAATATGCATTTTCAACAATGCTGGCATATAATAAACACTACAGCACATAAAAAATAGTTGTGGAAAAAGCAGACGGAATTAAAGTAGATAATATAACTAAGCTGACCAGATTTCAAAGAGAAAATATCGGGACATTTGTGTTTATACTTTATGCCTAACTTGACTACTGTCCTTACACTGATCTTGGAATCGATTATATGTCAACGACGATGCAGCAGCTGCAAAAGCCCCAGCAAGAATGTATCTTCATTTTTTGCGCTGCACATAAATAAAATTCTTTTCTTCAGAAATAAAAATAATGATACATATTTTTATCGTAATAGCCTCCACATATTTTGTGCAATGTTTAGTCACAAACTGAGTACATACAGTTTGATAACCCAAAGTCTGTGTAATATTGTTAATCAGTAATCAGACAGAAACTATACATTTCATATTACAATTTATGATTCCCTTTTACTGCAGATTGTTTTGGTAACGTGCATACATGCCAAACGATATTCAATGAGCATTGCAAAAGCCCGACGCATCGCTCACATTCTCCAAAAACGTATCTTCCATATGGCTGCAGTCCCGTTAAGAGATATGGTTTGTGATGCTCTTTTATACTCCCTTTGGTTTTTTTCGGGAAATTACGGGCGGCGGTAGGTAATACCTATTTTGCTTTCCAACATAGGGCTATCTCTTACTCTTTCTTATGGCGTAAGACTGGTTAAATGTCGTAGGCCTATAAGGGTACTGTGAAAATATTATTTCTATGACGTTGTACTCCTACGAAATTTTTTTTACAAATATTTAATTAAATGAGGAATTTTATTGCATGCTTCTTGTTTGTCCATTAAAAACCGGTGCAGTTGTGTATCCCGAATGATTTTCTCGGGAACCTGGGCATATATGTGTAAACTTTGACTATCGTTTCAAAACTGGGACTTACGGTCAGCCTAAACATAACTGGTGTCAGAATTCATTATAAGCGTTTATCGGCTTCTGAAAAAAAATGGAAAATCACACCTTAATATATTGTTATAAGAATTAAATTTTAATGCATTTCATTGCAACCGTTTATTAATGCCACTGAGATTTAGTAGTCATGTAAAAATTCGAATGCTCAAATATATCTATGTAGGTGAAAACAGAAAAACTCATTTTATGAAAAACGGTATCTGTCGCATTTATCGAGTTTTGAAAAATCGAAAAAAAAGGACTGTGCGGCTGGTCCCGGCGGAGGTTCGAGTCCTCCCTCGGGCATGGGTGTGTGTGTTTGTCCGTAAGATAATTTAGGTTAAGTAGTGTGTAAGCTTAGGGACTGATGACCTTAGCAGTTAAGTCCCATAAGATTTCACACACATTTGAACATTTTTTTGAAAAAAGAAACGCTCCTCAGTTACGTGGATTGATGCATGTCGGCTACAAACGTGCTGAAAAGAAGTGGTACTACGACGGCCCCCTGAGGGTCACCATTCTCAGGTTAATTTGTTTGCTCGTTCTATTTCTTATGACGACTTAAAAGATCTGCTGCAGAGCCGGGTGTAACGTCTAGCAACTTTTAAAAGAAGTTTTACTATTGGCGTTATGCCCACACGGAAAACTCGAAGCAGAAATTGAAGCCCCTACTTCTTTCCCTCGCTTCCTTTTTTTAAGCACTGTCGTACTGGCACCGTATCTCTTGTGGCAGAAACGCACGGCCGGACGTTAGCAAAGGCACGTTTCCCGTGGAAGGTAGCAGCACGCTCGAGCGAGGTATTTTCATGCAGGCAGGGGTGCCGGGCCGGCCGGCAGGGTGCCCGCGGGGCCTGGAGACGTGCTCAGGTGGCGGCGGGATGGGGATGACTGTTTAGAGCCACAGATCGATGCTCACGTTAGAGCGCGCCACGCCGCGCCACGCGCAACACGGCCAGCGTAATGCATTCCGCGGCTACCCTCTGCTCCATCCTATTACACTACTTTGATGTAGCTCTGCGTCGCCCGCCGCAGTGCGTGGGGCTTCGGGGGCGATCCCTTTCGCACTGACATCAACAGTCCACCACGCGTGCCCGTCAAGGGCTCGTTTATAGTTGACACCATGACTGACACACAGGGATAAATGATGACTAACTGACAACCTCAGCTGCCGACAGGTGGTGTTGTTATACCTCGATGTGGACAGCTGAAAATGTGTGCCCCGACCGGGACTCGAACCCGGGATCTCCTGCTTACATGGCAGACGCTCTATCCAGCTGAGCCACCGAGGACACAGGTGAATAGCGCGACTGCAGGGACTTAACCCTTGCACGCTTCCCGTGAGACTCACATTCCCAACTGTCCACAATTCTACATATGTTTTGTACCTTATAGACATTTGTCCACCCACTCATTACTCGCGCACGCTTTGGCGATTCCCGTAAGAGTTTGGGCAACCTGTTCGCATTCGCACAGACGAAGGTCAATGGCTGGGTAGCCTTTAACTATATATATGAAGACAGTAACTTGTTCTCGAAAGAACAGTTACTGTTGATGACCGTGCAGCTTTTCCCTGGGATAAATGATGACTAACTGACAACCTGAATTGTGGACAGTTGGGAATGTGAGTCTCACGGGAAGTGTGCAAGGGATAAGTCCCTGCAGTTGCGCTATTCATCTGTGTCCTCGGTGGCTCAGATGGATAGAGCGTCTGCCATGTAAGCAGGAGATCCCGGGTTCGAGTCCCGGTCGGGGCACACATTTTCAGCTGTCCACATCGAGGTATAACAACAACACCTGTCAGCAGCTGAGGTTGTCAGTTAGTCATCATTTACTCCAGGAAAAACCTGCACCGTCATCAACAGTAACTGTTCTTTCGAGAACAAGTTACTGTCTTCGTATGACACACAGGGTTTAAGGTACCTACCTGCATTCGTCTAAACTCTTTCATAGTTCTAAGTTCTAGGGGACTGATGACCGCAGATGTTAAGTCCCATAGTGCTCAGAGCCATTTGAACCATTTTTTGAACCTGTTTCCAGGGAAAGATATCACTTGCGTTACACATCAATATGAGGAGACGCAACCTGTTCCTTACTTCTAATGGCGAAGGATTATTATAAAACGTACCTAAATTTCGTATCATACAAAAAAAAATATCCATGCAATTTTAATTTGCTCTAGAAGTTAATATGTAGCTGACTTTCATACTTTTCAGTCTTTCAAAAAGACCATAGAGCAATTTTATTCACTTATTGAAACTTTTTTGGAAAGGCCACAGTCTGTCTGTCACAAACTCGTTCTGCAGAACGAATGTCTAGGAATCTCTTTAGTGTATTCTCCTGAATTGTGAGATTCAATCCAAACCCACTTAAACACTCATCTTTTGAAACTACAGTGTTCAAGACATCAAAGACTTCGTTACTGTGTTCAGTAAAATTAGTTTCAGCGTCTTTCTGAAAAACATACTTCAAGGTCTAAGCTGTTAGTAGTGAAAATAGCCATGCGCTTGTCCAGTTACATCTAAGTGCGCTTCGGTACACAGTGCGTTATCTTTAGATAACTTTTTTATGTTTAAAAAGCTCTTGTATAGCTGTCTTACTTCTTTTGAGCACGTTACGCAGCGGTATGAAATGGATCCTGAGTAACTTTAACAGATGTGGCACATCGAAGAAAACCCATGCATTCCGGGTATCGTCTGCAGGGTTTACAAAATATATTTTTCCAGTATAGAAACACACTTCCTTCCAAACATTTTTATTTTTGCCACCTGTATCAGTTGTTACTCTAAGACATTTATTCCCGATTCCTCAACTGCCACCGGCCGGAGTGGCCGTTCGGTTCTAGGCGCTGCAGTCTGGAACCGAGCGACCGCTACGGTCGCAGGTTCGAATCCTGTCTCGGGCATGGGTGTGTGTGATGTCCTTAGATTAGTTAGGTTTAATTAGTTCTAAGTTCTAGGCGACTTATGGCCTCAGAAGTTGAGTCGCATTTTGCTCAGAGCCATTTGAACCTCAACTGCCTTAATGATACACTGAAGCAAAATATTAGTCATAATTGTGTCGCCTTAATAAACTGGTTGCTAGCACTGCTTACGCAACCCTCGTATCATGCAAGCTTGACCATTGGAATGTGGACCGACTACTGTGTCCTCCGACGTATCGTGACATATACGTACTTCAACATTCATTTCGCCAAATGTCAAAACAGCTAGCCTCTCTTGGGTAGTAAAAGTATTTGACTTTGCCTTAAATAAACACAGGATCATTAATTACTATTTCACTGCGCTCATGAGCAGGATCATTAGTTATGATGTGATCGACTTTTTTTTTTTTTTTTTTTTGCGGTGTACAGTTTCTAAAGCCATCAATTTTGTTTTTTTGCAAACTTATTGCTTCGCAGCTATGTGCACGACTTCAAGATCTCTAAGGGATGAATTTACTTTTATTACTCCTTGAATTATGTACTAAGTACTATACAGCTACATTAATTTCTCATTGTAAATCAAATAAATAATAGACAAAAGCAATAAAATAACAGTGACATAAACAGCAGCAATAGCTTACTTCCTAAAAATCTAAAGATCAAAATCCAAGTAATCGACAAGTTTCGAACTCACGACCTTCAACATGTCAAGCACACATTTTAGCAATTTTTTATTATTATTATTTCGCCAAATTATGCCTTCATCGACTAGCTTCCTTTAGCTGTAATCAAGCTTCCTGAAGTAATTAAATTTTTCTTCTTTATATTTAACTAAAAACTTCAATTTCTCTGGAAACTCAAAGCTCCATCTTCTAAAGGGTATACTAATATTTAATTTATGGCATTGTTACTCTTCAAATTCAACTTAAAAATTCCATTTCCTCTAAAAATCAAACCCTCTTCTTTTTTAAGGGTATGTTAATTTTAGTTTGTTGTCGGGACTGAAGAATTTCTGTGTCCGTGCGTTTTTACATCTAAACCTCTGGTCCATTCTGTATTGCTGGAACGTTATCGGGCTTCTGTTTCCTTGTATCTGTGCCGATTTCTCTTCAGGGTCTTCTTCGTGGTTCGTACTGCCCTTTCCTATTGGCCATTTCTAGGTGTTCTGTTTTCACTGAGAACAAGAACGGCTTTCATTTTTCTATGTCTGTTTCAGTTTCTCACTCTTGAACTGAAATCTTATAGACTCCGTGTTGTTCAAATATGTGTGAAATCTTATGGGACTTAACTGCTAAGGTCATCAGTCCCTAAGCTTACACACTACTTAACCTAAATTATCCTAAGGACAAACACACACACCCATGCCCGAGGGAGGACTCGAACCTCCACCGGGATCAGCCGCACAGTTCATGACTGCAGCGCCCAAGACCGCTCGGCTAATCCCGCACGGCTGTAGACTCCGTACCTGTTTTCCTGAACGGTTGTTGCAAACTGGTCTTCATCGGTTTCATCCTTTGACAGTTATCTGATTTCTTGTGTGCTTCATTTCTTGCTGGTCTTTTGATCCAGGGCGGGAATTCATCTTCAACTAAGCTAGGGGTTGGTCAGTGGATTCCATGTGAGTATTCTCTGCCTTGCCTTCAGTCTTGTCCGCAGTTGTAGATTATTTCGTAGAATAAACACGCGCCATGGGCATTTTTCTCGAAGGTGTCCTGGTTCGTTGCACACGTGACGTGTGGGAGTTTTCCCAACATACATTATATGTGCCCTGCAACCACCTGCAAGAATTTGGGACAGGATATCGGACGTAACATAAATTCGTACAGATCGAATCCCGACGTAGTACTGAATATTGTGTCACTTTTAGAATTCAGTGCTTTTTACTTTTCCCTAATTAGAAAGTACTTCTATCAAGTCGTTGTCTAGCTCTGGAAAAAGATTTAGCATCCGGACAGTTTTCAGTTCGCTGTTAGCATTACTTTTATCAAAGGTACTGACAAAATCATCAAGATAAAGGAATTAAAATTTTTCATGTGTTTTCAGTAATATTCTATCTAGCCTAACAGAACTGTGCAATTTAGCAAAAGCACAATATTTTCACCATCCATTTGAATGAACTCAGCATAAAAACACCAAAATTTTCATTCAGCCAGTCATGAATTTCCAAAGCTGTAGGTCGCACATGTCTTGTATTCTTGTCAAAGGAGAGCCTTGAAGTACTTTTCCTAGTAGAATTCAATGACATTCTTTACGGGTACGAAACGAAACCTTCGATTCACGAACAATACTCAAAGAGGGTGAAGACGATGAACGAGAAGTGTCATTACTTACAAGTTCTGTGGCCACACAAGGAACGCGTTCCACGCGATACACGCAACCAGTCAGCTACACACAGGCTGAGCACTTGGCCGCGACTGCAGCAACTGAGCAAAGCTGCCGCTGTAACGTATCTTCTTATTGGTAAGGTCTTATAGACACGCGAAATGTGCAGCTACATGAGTTCATTGTACTACATTCTTCGAATCCAACGTCCTGGAATGGTGTCATACAGGTAATGTTCAAATGGCTCTGAGCACTATCGGACTCAACTTCTGAGGTCATCAGTCCCCTAGAACTTATAACTACTTAAACCTAACTAACCTAAGGACATCACACACATCCACGCCCGAGGCAAGATTCGAACCTCCGACCGTAGCGGTCGCGCGGTTCCAGACTGTAGCGCCTAGAACCGCTTGGCCACCCAATATATATATATATATATATATATATATATATATATATATATATATAGTGGTCCATTGATCGTGACTGGGACAAATATCTCACGAAATAAGCGTCAAACGAAAACACTACTTGTCTTGCTTGAAGCGGGAAACCAGATGGTGCTATGGTTGGCCCGCTAGATGGCGCTGCCATAGGTCAAAAGGATATCAACTGCGTTTTTTAAAATAGGAACCCCCATTTTTTATTACATATTCGTGTAGTTCGTAAGGAAATATGAATGTTTTAGTTGGACCACTTTTTTCGCTTTGTGATAGATGGCACTGTAATAGTCACAAACATATAGCTCACAATTTTAGACGAACAATTTCTAACAGGTAGGTTTTTGAAATTAAAATACAGAACGTAGGTACGTTTGAACATTTTATTTCGGTTGTGAACTTAACATTTCTGAGAGCGCATGCTTTTACAGCGTGGTTACCTGTAAATACCACATTAATGCAATAAATGCTCAAAATGATGTCCGTCAACCTGAATGCATTTGGCAATATGTGTAACAACGTTCCCCTCAACAGCGAGTAGTTCAACTTCCGTAATTTTCGCACATGCATTGAAAATGCGCTGACGCATTGTTGTCAGTCGTTGTCGGTTGATCACGATAGCAAATATCCTTCAACTTTCCTCACAGAAAGAAATCCGGGGACGTCAGATCCGGTGAACGTGTGGGCCATGGTATGGTGCTTCGACGACCAATCCACCTGTCATGAAATATGCTATTCAATACCGCTTCAACCGCATGCGAGCTATGTGCCGAACATCCATCATGTTGGAAGTACATTGTCATTCTATCATGCAGTGAAACAACTTGTAGCAACATGGGCAGAACATTACGTAGGAAATCAGCATACATTGCACCATTTAGATTGCCATCGATAAAATAGGGGCAATTATCCTTCCTCCCATAATGCCGCACCATACATTAACCCGCCAAGGTCGCTGATGTCCCACTTGTCGCAGCCATCGTGGATTTTCCGTTGCCCAATAGTGCATATTACGCCGGTTTACGTTACCGCTGTTGGTGAATGACGCTTCGTCGCTAAATAGAACGCGCGTGCAAAAAAATTGTCATCGTCCCGTAATTTCTCTTGTGCCCACTGGCAGTACTGTATACGACGTTAAAAGTCGTCGCCATGCAATTCCTGGTGCATAGAAATATGGTACGGGTGCATTCGATGTTGATATAGCATTTTCAACACCGACGTTTTTGAGATTCCCGATTCTCGCGCAATTTTTCTGCTACTGATGTGCAGATTTGCCGCGACAGTAGCTAAAACACCTACTTGGGCATCATCATTTGTTGCAGGTCGTGGCTGACGTTTCACATGTGGCTGAACACTTCCTGTTTCCTTAAATAACGTAACTATCCGGCGAACGGTCCAGACAGTTGGATGATGTCGTCCAGGATACCGAGCAGCATACATAGCACACGCCCGTTGGGCATTTTGATCACAATAGCCATACATCAACACGATATCGACCTTTTCCGTAATTGGTAAACGGTCCATTTTAGCACGGGTAATGTATCACGAAGCAAATACCGTCCGCACTGGTGGAATGTTACGTGATACCACGTACTTATACGTTTGTGACTATTACAGCACCGTCTATCACAAAGCGAAAAAAGTGGTCCAACTAAAACATTCATATTTCTTTACGTACTACACGAATATGTAATAAAAAATGGGGGTTCCTGTTTTAAAAACCGAAGTTGATATCCGTTTGACCTATGGCAGCGCCATCTAGCGGGCCAGCCATAGCGCTATCTGGTTTCCCCCTTCAAGCTAGACGAGTGTCCTTCTTAGTCGTTTTTTCGTTTGATGCTTATTTCGTGAGATATTTGGCCCGGTCACTATCAATGGTCCACCCTGCATATAGCTCTTGTTTAAAACAAAAATTTCCTGATGTTCGTGACACAGTTATTACTCTTTATGTAAGAACAATAAGTATTAGGTTTCTGAATCAAGTAGCAAAGTTGAAAAACATAAGCAGGAAGCAGCTATGGATGGCATCTTCAACTGGTACACAGCAACTAAAATCTGTATGAGGCTACATCACAATAAGCTTCTTCAGCAAGTGGGTGTTGCATTTCAATTTAATTATCATTTATTTGGTCTTAACCTATAATACATCTATGATGCCACTTCATGTGGTTTGTACAACTGCGTAATGAACCAAACAGATGGTAAAATGACCAAGCAGCACACCACATCGTCTATGGTGCGGCGCATCTGCCGTATAATCACACTGCTGCGCTGCGCTACGCAGCCTCACCGTGACATCAGGGGTCTCCAGCCTATAGCATACGTTTTTGGCGGAATGCCTCCCCTTCCCCCCCCCCTCCCACACACACCTTCCCCCCCCCCCCTTCAATGCTGTAATACGTCTGCCTAACACATCCCACAGGAATGTCTCCGGTGCGGGCAAACCAGTCCATTCCCCGAACCCCGAATATCCTCTCGTTACAAGAGCTTCTCTACTTGCATTGTCATTCACAAAAATGAATTCAGAGCCGAATGCACCAACGAAAAGACGCTCATGAGGAAGGAATACAATGTACACCGGTCAGAATGCCAATCACTTAACACCTGGACCACTAAAACGATCAGGTTTGACAGTGCTCCTGGATGCATTACGTACCCTCATATGGCGAGGGGTGAGACGACATAATGCACCTCGAACATTGCCGAACATAATTGTTTTGTTGATCCAGATGTTAAGGTGTAGGAAGTAACAATGTTGCCTAGGCGTACAGACTTCAAAGTCCCTCAATATAGTACACTCGGCGGTCAACGTTATTATGACACTATACTCGTTCCCAAAGTGCGTCTTTTCAAGAATTAATTTTGCCTTGAATTCATTTTTATGAATCACAATGCACTACCATATCGAACAGTGCGAATGGAGGGGCCCTTGGAACGAGAGAATTTTCGGGAAATAGACTTGTCTCCCTGTTCCCCAAACTTAAATCCAATCCACCATGTGTGGGCTGCGTCTGAGGGACATATTGCTACACATCCACATGTCCCAGTGACCATCGAGCAGTTGTCAATCACGCTGGTGGATCAATGGAACGCCCTACCACAAGAACTCTATACCAACCTTGTGGTCAGCTTGGGTGCAAGTTTCAGGGCATGAGGTGCCGTACTTAGCGACCACACACCTTATTAAGAATAATTTCCCGCCTTGTGTAATGTCCATGGGTCCATCTAAATCCCGGTGACCTCAGTATAATTATTGTCTTTGATTGAAAGTGTCATTTATGTTCGGCTTACTGTGTATCTCCTTCAGTTACCTTCTGTACTATACTGTAGAAGTTATTTCTATGTATGGTCCACGTTTCATCTAGCTATCTTACTTGGCTGTAACATACCATTCGCGAGTTACTTTAGCCCCACGGGGTAGCCGCGCAGTCTAGGGTGCCCTGTCACGGTTCACACGACTCCACCTGTCGTAGGTTCAAGTCCAACCTCTGTGTGTGTTGTCCTTAGCGTTAGTTTAAGTTAGATTAAGTAGTGTGCAAGCCTAGGGACCGATGACCTCAGCAGTTTGGTCCCATAGGAATTTACCATAAATTTCCAAAAAAGTTAGTTTCGTCTTTAAGTTTTGCGCATCACTGTATTTTTCAGCTGTTTCAGGTCACAAACATAATGTTTCCTACTGTTTTATGTCATACTTTACTTGTGTTTCTGTTGATGGTCTGCTAACAGCCCTGCAGCAAGCTTAAAGCTCGTATGTCTGATCTGTAAATTAGGGGAGTGTAAGCTACCATGATTGGAAATGCAAAATTTACAGTGCTTGTATATAACTGAATTCTATTTCTTTCATTACCGTTCGTGAGTTACTCTCTAAACGTCTCAGGACGCCGTGATGAATGCAGATAGATTAAAGTACTTCTTACAACCGAGGCAGGATCAATACCCAACACTAATTAATTTCTTGTATTGGGGTCTTCAGCTTTTACAAGATGTCTCATAAAGAGCAGCCCCTTTCACTTTCAGTAGATGTCAAAAGCCAGTGAAGAAAACTGATGTGTTGGCAGAAGAGCCAACACCGTGTTGCTAGAGGAGGTCGAAATGCACGCGTTTAAGCTCACGCAGACTGGCGTGAGGTCTGGAACAAGGTAAAGTAATTATAGTAGCCAAAAATAGTACATAGCTTGTCGAATACTTAACTTTAATCCATAATTAGAGAACATCGCTCTTGATGATACATAATTACAATCTCAATATAAACTAGGTAATGGCGCCTTGCTAGGTCGTAGCAAATGAAGTAGCTAAAGGGTATGCTAACTATCGTCTCGGCAAATGAGAGCGTATTTGTCAGTATATCATCGCTAGCAAAGTCTGCTGTACAACTGGGGCGAGTGCTAGGAAGTCTCTCTAGACCTGCCGTGTGGCGGCGCTCGGTCTGCAATCACTGACAGTGGCGACACGCGGGTCCGACGTATACTAACGGACCGCGGGCGATTTAAAGGCTACCACCTAGCAAGTGTGGTGTCTGGCGGTGACACCACAAAAACAAAAAAACGTAACCATGCAACATACTATAGAACGCAATAATAGCAAGGATTCTCGTAACGTCGTGGGCATAGTCGGGCTAGAAGTCCGCCATATGCTCGACAACAGGAATCCCATTTAATGGACACGACGAAGTCTTGGTGGAATCGGTTTACTGTTGTATTCCTGTAGTTTGTCCAGAAGTGTCAACTGTGTTTATGTATCACGCAATGTACTGTGATGAGTGAATGTGGTGTGTGTTTTGTGCTGGGTTTATGAGCTAATCATGAGGCCGCCACTGGGCTACTACTGTCGATTAGCACCGAAAGGGGTGTCCAACTTAATGCCTATGTCATGAAAGGATTATCACCAAAAGCGTCACAGAACCCCTCCCTTCCCCCCCCCCCCTTCCACCGCTCGCGCTCTCTTCCTGTTCACAGTCAATGACGGAAACTAACAGCCAAAGCATGTTACTGGTCAGTTTGAAAGACAACCGCGTTTCGAAAGATGGGTGGTACGGATACCTATAGTATCTAATTACAACACTCGTTAATGTCACTTTCTAGGAAGTGAAGTCATTCTTAACAACATTCTGTAATCGATACCTGTACGCATATCTACATCTACACTCTATAAGGTACTTTATGGTGTGTGGCGGAGGATAATTTGTATACCACTTCTACCCTTTCCTGTTCTAGTCGCGATTGTCTCGCGGAAAGAACAATTGTTAGTAAGCCTCCACATGAGATCCAATCTCTCTACTCTTGCGTTCATGGCCTTTTCACGAGACATATGCATCCGCCGTGGCCGAGCGGTCTAGGTGCTTCAGTCCGGAACCGCGCTGCTGCTACGGTTACAGGTTCGAATCCTGCCTCGGGCATGGGTGTGTGTGTTGTCCTTAGGTTAGTTAAGCTTAAGTAGTTCTACATCTAGGGAACTGATGACCTCAGATGTTAAGTCCCATAGTGCTTAGAGCCATTTGAACCATTTTTGAACGAGACATATGTGCGACGAAGTAATAGTGGGTATCCCAGGAGGAATGGTCAATATTCAAGAATGTGACAGAACGATGATTCGAAGCAAAAAAGTCTAGTAAACATGGTCTTTAAAATGCATACGCTACAAGCCTTGAGCACTTCATCTTCGATACAGTGAGTAAATCTCTTATACTGTAGTATGGTAGTATGGACCAAAACAAAATAAAGTATCAAATGAACGTGGGATCTAAAATATATACCTATATAGCTACCTAGATAGCTCTTAAGGTAAGCATGCATTTTAGAGCCCATGTTTACTAGACATTTTTGCTTCGAATGATCGTTCCTGTTATGTCCCTGAATACTGGCTATTGCTCCTGGGACACCCTGTATACAGAGTGAGTCGAAAAGAACTTTACAACTTTGGAATTACACAGAAATTTATTGAGATAACTTTAAAAAAAACGGTAGATGAACATGAAGTTGATAAGTGTCATTTTGGTTCGATGTGGCTACATTAGTGGTGCGGCAAACATCCCACCGGTAAGCAATTTCTTCCCACACACGTTGCAGCAAATCGGGCATAACTTGTGCAACGGATACCTTAGACATGATTTCTCAGGTCAGCTACATTGTTTGGTAGGGTAGGAACAGCCACACGGTAGTCAATGAAATCCCAGAGAAAGAAATCCAATGGTGTCCAGTGTGTGGAGCGAGGTGGCCAACGACTGGGTCTTCACAGCCAGTACACCAAACTGAGAAGCGATTATCGAAGAAACCGCGAACTTCATGAGGTCATCTTCACCGATCTATGTAATTAAATAGCTTTCAATTGTATCGAGATACACAATACTAGTGACAGTTTTCTCCATATAGATGTTTCGACTGGCTCTAAGCCCTATGGGACTTGCCATCTGAGGTCATCAATCCCCTATACTTAGAACTACGTAAACATAACTAACCTAAGGATAGCACACACATCCATGCCCGAGGCAGGATTCAAACCTGTGTCCGTAGCAGCAGCGCGGTTACGGACTGAAGCGCCTAGAACCGCTCGGTCACAGTGACCGGCTCTCTATGAAGAAGAAAAGGCCGTACACTTTCAATCTGCTGAGGGCACAAAACACATTAACTCTCGGGCTGTCACAAATGTTTTCCAAGGTTGCATGTGGATTTTCGCTGTTGACTAACGGCTGAAAATTATTGTGTTCAGGAACGTCTCGTCGTCCTCTATCTGACGCAACATTTCCGCATAGATTTCCCCACGAACAAACTTACCTGCATCGTTAATGTGCTGCGCCATTCTGAATCTGTATGGTTCGAAGTGGAAACGTCTACGCAGTTCTCGCTAAGCAGTCTTTTGTGGAATGCCGGTGTCGCGAGACACACGTCGCGTTGATTTTTGTGAACTGCAGGCAAAGCTCTCCCTAACCTGTTCGACATTACCTTCAACACGCAGGCGACCTGGTGGTTTATCATGTCGCAGTGGACATCCAGTCTCAATGAAATTCTTGTGCCAAAAGTAAACTGTAGGCCTGTTTGGAGGTTCTCTAGCGTATTCGGTGCGGAATTTACGACGAACGATTGTTGCAGAGTTCGTTTCGTGAAACCAAAAAACACAGTGTGCACTCTCTGCTCAAGTGAAAGTAGCCATTTTAACTGTGCACTACGCTCGCGCTCCTGGTGGCGGAATGGGGTACAGATGCACTACGTGAATCAAACTTCAGGTTGTTTGCTACAACATGACTCATTTACGGCTTCTGTGAGCTATCTCAATTGCCGCGCGGGGTAGCCGCGCATTCTAAAGCGTCATGTCATGGTCCACGCGGCTCCCCACGTCAGGGGTTCGAGTCCTCCCTTGGGCGTGGATGTGTGTGTTGTCCTTAGCGTAAGTTAGTTTAAGTTGGATTAAGTAGTGAATAAGCTTAGGGAACGATGATCTCAGCAGTTTGGTCCCATAAGACCTTACCACAAATTTCCAACTTATCTCAATAAATTTCTGTATCATTCCAAAGTTGTAAAGTCCTTTTCGGCTCGCCCTGTATTGGTTGGCACCTGTAGTAAAGTACTTGCTGAAAGTAATTACTGAATGAACCCGTAACGACATGCGCTTCTCTTCTTTCCATCTTGTCTGCCAGTCGTATCACGTACGAATCCCTGACTGGCGAGCAATATTTAAGTGCTGGCCGAACGACAGTTTTGTAAGCTAGCTCCTTCACATGTGAATACATTTGCCGAGGATCCTTCCAATGAGTCAGTGTGGCATCAGCCTTACCTGCGATTAGTTTTATATCGTAGTTCCAATTTAAATCGCTCCGTACACATGCCTTAAATATTTAATGGATGTAAAAGCTTTCAGTGACGGTTCCGCACTCGTGTAATCATACAAAAGTAGGTCATTGTGTGTATTTATGCGGAATACTTAATATTTATTTATGCTGAATATCATCTGTCAATCCCTGCATCAAATGTCGATTCTTTAAACGTCTTCCTTCATTTCGCTACAGTTTTCTGGCGATGCTCGCGAAAAGCCTCATGGAACTTCTAGCGTAATGCGCTAGATCATTGCCATTTATGTCTTTTTTTACACGGATGACTACTCAGTCGCACTTTGTACTTATTTTAAATAGATTAAAATATTACAATTTATTATAAATTCGATGTGTTAATTACTGAGCTACAAAATTCTATTTACCTTGTGCGTAACATTAATTGAACTCTGCACACGATCCATTGGTCCGTACTGCAGACCATGTAATTATAAAAAAGAGCTTGTCATACGTTTCAGATAAATTAGATTTGAAGGTATCATTAAATGTTCTCAATCTGATTATTTCGTCGTCCAATGTAGTTACATAATTGTAATTTGTGTCGCTCCACATCAGCCACCCCCGAATACTTCCTGTGGCCGTAATCGCTCTGACAAATGTGTAAGCCAGTTGAGTTTTTGGATGTGTAGCGTATTTCATCACTAAAAAGCAGAGATTCTTTTAACCTTATCCCCATGTTCCGAAGGCAGAATGATCCGGACATAGCTACCACGACCTTAACAATAGCCTTACTTTCATAACTACTGACATATTTTCATGTTTTTGTGAGATCCCAGCACAGCAAAAAACAAACAAACAAAAAAAATTAAGCCTGCACCGACCTGTAGAATCTGAAATACACTACACAAACCATGGCGGTGCATCTTTCTACCAATATTTGCCACTTGTTGTCCTACTTCACTTGTATATTGAGTGTGCTACCTAATGTCAGCAACCACGTTTCCTTGTGTTCACCTCGAATATTGCAACTCTGAATTTTCTAACAGGGTTTAGTGACAACAACGCCGTATTTCTGTCAGATATTTCCCTGAGAATATCTGTTACATTTCAGTAGGTCTTACATTGATCTGTTACTATCATAGCAACATGTAATCAAATTCCTCCATCGTTTACAAGGTGACTAACTTGAAACTGGCTCCAAACATTGGAGCGGTACCCTAGTACACGTAGCACTAGAGTCTTCTATGCAAAATGCTAGCCGGCCGAAGTGGCCGTGCGGTTAAAGGCGCTGCAGTCTGGAACCGCAAGACCGCTACGGTCGCAGGTTTGAATCCTGCCTCGGGCATGGATGTTTGTGATGTCCTTAGGTTAGTTAGGTTTAACTAGTTCTAAGTTCTAGGGGACTAATGACCTCAGCAGTTGAGTCCCATAGTGCTCAGAGCCATTTGAACCATTTTTGCAAAATGCTGTATAATTGCACTGCACGTTCAAGGACGTCCAGTAGTTAGTCTCATATTTCAGTTCGCATTCCGTACTACTGATTTCACTTGTTCGTTCTATTTGCCATCCCTTTGTATTACCGAGCGAGATGACGCAGTGGTTAGCACAATGAACTCTAATTCGGGAGGACGCCGTTTCAAAGCAGTGTCCGGCAATCCTGATTTAGGTTTTCCGTGGTTTAGCTTACTTGTCAATCACATGGCGATTACGGGCAGCATGGGGTTCACGCCTGAGCCTCAGGACGTGCGCTAGCAGCGCATGTTGGGTGTTTCAAGCGTCAACTTCGCGTCCCAATATCTCGGGATGTAATGGGAATATTGCGATGCAATCAACGCCATTGTGTATGTACTTTGTCATGCTATGGATTGCTGAAGAAAAAATATAGGAGGTCCATTTAAAAAAAACATAAGTTTGTGTTAAAAAAACACATATGCTTTCGTTTTAGAATGTTTCCAAATATGTACATTCATGGGCCCC
The DNA here is from genome assembly GCF_023898315.1 of Schistocerca nitens. Lineage (NCBI taxonomy): Eukaryota > Metazoa > Arthropoda > Insecta > Orthoptera > Acrididae > Schistocerca > Schistocerca nitens. The sequence goes on along the minus strand of NC_064616.1, from coordinate 173,055,728 downwards.
AGCCCTACATTGATACCGGTGAAAGTCGTTTTCCAATAGCTGTTATTGTTCCAGAGATATTTTGGGTGGACAAGATAGCTGGGACACCCTGTATAGTTTACAGAGCGGTGTAGGTTTGATGCAACCGGTTATTAGTCGGCATATGTCATTTAAACTTATGTTGACCTTATGTAGATCTGGACCACACCAACAAGCAAATTCTGCTATGGAGAAACATAGTGCCTCGACTGTGGTTCTAAGCGTCTTTGGCTTAACAGCCTAATTTCACATTTACTGTTAGCCAATTTTCTCACTATGTTATATCTGGCTGCGACTTTGTAACGGGTCTTCTCACACTGACGTTTGTTTGTCAATGACTAGTCCAGTTCGATAGCAGGTATGTCGATTTATTTGTGAGTTCCAGGGTGATGACATTATAGTTTACATGCAGCTTTCCGTTCGTTTGCTTTGAATGAAGATGGAAGAAGTTGACTTCTCACTTCTGTCGTTGAGGGATGTCATTTACAGGATTTTCTTAATAGTATTCTCACGCGGTGCTTAGATCGCGTTCCATGCTTCGTTCTACCTCCTCAGAACCCTTTCCATGAGTTGCGTGCTTGCGTGCGTGTGCGCGCGCGTGTGTCTGTGTCTGTGTGGTTGTGTGTGTGTGTGTGTGTGTGTGTGTGTGTGTGTGTGTCTGTGTGTGTGTGTGTGTGTGTGTGTGTGTGTGAATTCCTAAGGGACCAAATTGCTGAGGTCATCGGTCCCTAGACTTACACACTACTTAAACTGACTTATGCTAACAAGGGAACATCCCCATCGCACCCCCCTCAGATTTAGTTATAAGTTGGCACAGTGGATAGGCCTTGAAAAACTGAAGACAGATCGATCGAGAAAACAGGAAGAAGTTGTGTGGAACTATGAAAAAATAAGCAAAATATACAAACTGGGTCGTCCATGCGTAAGATATGCAATATTAAGGGCAATGTGAGGCGAGGAGCTCCGTGGTCCCGTGGTTAGCGTGAACAGCTGCGGAACGAGAGGTCCATGGTTCAAATTTTCCTCGACCGAAAATTTTAACTTTTTATTTTCAGTTTATGTGAAAAACTCTTATGTTTTCATCACTTTTTTTGGAGTGATTATTACATCCACAAGAAAACCTAAATCGGGCAAGGTAGAAGAACCTTTTCACCCATTCGCCAAGTGTACTAGTTAGGTGGGTCGACAACATATTCCTGTCATGTGACGCACATGCTGTCACCAGTGTCGTATACAAAATATCAGACGTGTTTTCCTGTGGAGGAATCGGTTGACCTATGACCTTGCGATCAAATGTTTTCGGTTCCCATTGGAGAGGCAACTAATCACACGGTTTTGCGGTGCGGTCGCAAAACACAGGCACTAAACTTATTACAGTGAACAGAGTCGTCAATGAACGAACGGACAGATCATAACTTTGCGAAAATAAAGAAAGCAAAATTTTCAGAGGAAGGCAGATATGAACCAAGAACCTCTTGTCTCGCAGCTGTTCACGCTAACCACGGGACCACGGCGCTCCTCGCCTCACATTGCCCTTAATATTGCCTATCTTACGCATGGACGACCCAGTTTGTATATTTTGCTTATTTTTTCATAGTTCCACACAACTTCTTCCTGTTCTCGATTGATCTGTGTTCAGTTTTTCAAGGCCTATCCATTGTGCCAACTTATAACTAAATCTGAGGGGGGTGCGATGGGGATGTTCCCTTGTAAGAACAACACACACACTCATGCCCGAGAGAGGACTATAACCTCCGGCGGCAGGGGCCGCGCAATCCGTGACATGGCGCCTCAAACCACGCGGCCACTCCGCGCGGCCCATGAGCTGTGATGACCAGATTACCGGCGTACTGGAAGTGGGTGGAGTAATCTGCTGCTCATCGGTCATTGGTATACAAGTTGAATTGGAGAGGCCAGGACACTAATCTCGGTGTGCCCACTTTTCTGCCCTTTCCATCGGCTCTTTCTGCCTTCCAGCGCAACCTATTGTGCTTTGCAGCAGTGATTCAGTGTCTTTGACAAGATGGTAATCTTTAAATGTCATACAATTTCCACTTCATCGACCTATGGTTCACTGTATCGTAAGCAGAGCTTAGGCTAGTCCTGTTATTAGTAGCTTTTCATATTCTTCCTCTGTATATTCAGTAAGGGCAGGATTTAGCTGGTGAGCCGGCCGAAGTGGCCGTGCGGTTAAAGGCGCTGCAGTCTGGAACCGCAGGACCGCTACGGTCGCAGGTTCGAATCCTGCCTCGGGCATGGATGTTTGTGATGTCCTTAGGTTAGTTAGGTTTAACTAGTTCTAAGTTCTAGGGGACTAATGACCTCAACAATTGAGTCCCATAGTGCTCAGAGCCATTTGAACCATTTAGCTGGTGCTAGATTTTCCTGTTCTGAAATAAGTCTGTTGAGGGATGAACTGTAGGTCCATGAATCCTACTATGTGGTTCACTATGAAAAAGAGCGCTAAGCATTTCATCAAATGCAAAATCTGTCTAAGGTGTACTGCACTTCACTACAATCATTCAGCTTGAATACTTACTGTAGGCACCAGCTTCGTCAGCTAGCTGTCTGAGAATGTTGCTCACCACATATGATGAAAACTGCCTTCTGTTGCATGTGCGAACTGGGATTCTCGATAAAAGATAAACTCATTCGTCTCTGACTTTTGTTCAGAACTTTTAGGCCGTGCTCTCGTACCCAGAGAGATTTTCGCCATCTTGTATGCCAATGGGAAAAATGTACACAAGATACATGGCGTAGATGGCCCAGTAAATTAATTACTAAGAGATCTGTTCCTGAACGACGCATAACGATAGTAGTTACCAATTCAGTACTCCATGGAAATACAGGTGGTAGCGAAAGACAGCGTCCCGAACCGTGCAATCAGCGATTTGTATCCTAAGAAGGCTAGGCTTTCTTTTAGGACTCAATGTACTCAAAGTTCATGTTCATATTATACTCTTTTGGTGGCCCTTAGAGTAACTAGAAAAGGGAGACAGACATAATATGGTGGGTGTGATTATTCATATCAAAGTATATTGATTATTGGGCTTATTTATTACTTAACATTGCAAACGAAATTTTTTGTGGCGTACCATCCCACTGAACAAAATCTTAAAATTATGTGATATTTAATACTAAAAACTGATCCCTTGTTTAGTAAACACTCATACAGAACGATGTAATTAGGTGGGTAAGACTTAGTTAAGTACATTCCACTTTTTGAAGATCAGAATAGGTAGAGGGGGATGCACGCACGAATCATTCATTCCAGACGCATACACGTGTTAAATTAAATGGCTTAATGCCTAGTAGAACGCAGAGAGCACTGGGGAGTATCACAGGACTATATCGAGATTCACTGCTGGAATCAACCAGCAACACATACGAGGGCATAAAAAATAAAAATAATTCATTAACTGGCAGATACTTTCCAAAAATGTATGTAACCATCTTTCTTGCATAAGAAAATGCTTGAGTGGCTGATTGGGTAGCGTTCCAACAGAATACATACTCACATCCTGACGAAGCCGGCTAGTGTCCGAAAATCAACTAGATTTCATAAATTCGGAAAACGAGAAGTAATCTATAACCACTCTTGCATTCGGGTGTCCACTGAACTCAAGGGAATGAGATCTATCCATTAAACAAGACCACAAGAAAGTAGCTATGAACGGTAAGGGATAAGCTGGGTAATTGGTCAATAATCAGTCACTTTAATTATATTCCGAAACTGCAAGATAATTCAATAGGGACATACGGGTATTCAGCGACCTCAGAGGAAAAACATCTATTCATTAAACATGACCACAAGGAGATAACTTTGACCTAAGAGACACGTGGTGATCTGATGGCCAAAATCAATTTCTTTACACAAAGGAAATACCATCAAAAATTGGAGAAAACGAATAGGTACAGTTCAATTCGTGGATAGTAGAACATAAAAACTCTTTGCAATTAATATCCCTCATCCTTGTACTACAGAGATCACGACGAGACCCCAGGTTTCTTCATTCTCTGAAGACAAACACAGACCCACGGAATTCTGCAAAACATGTAAGTTGACCCCAAAAGACTTCATAATAACCAAGACATGCATAGCTATGCCTTATAAAACTGAGAAGATGTTCTTAGTTAATTGCAAACACAAACCAATATAACGTAACAGATCGCTTTGTCCATAAATCAGAGTACAGTTAGCAATGTGTTTTGGCAACTTACCGGACCCTAGCAAACTGTCCCTTGTTCCATAGCACACCTCTAGCCCGGGCAAGTGTATTCAGGGGAATGGTACGTCCAGTTCCTGTGACTGACTAGGTCTCTGGTTCTACCGCAAGTGGTCAAAAGATTAGGTTGATGCTACTAGCCTAGGACTCTATGAAACCTTAAACTCTGCTCTGGAGTGTACGTCAAATAAAATGAACAGTTCACTGTTGATCAATGGGTGACCAAGCGTCGCAATCTAGTTTTCAAAGTGAGAACAGGGGTTACACAAACAACATCGGTTTTCTGGTGAAGATGCTGTTTATCCATGTCCATTACGCATTTCGGTAGTCTTGCCGTTACGATCATATGGATTTCATTCAGCTCCCATTTGGGACAGCTTTAGCGGCTCGTGTCACATTGGCAGACAGCCGTGATATAAGAAGGTTGTTTGTCATCATCTTGCAGAAGTGGTGAAATAATGAACATTATCTACAGCACTTAAGAGTGAGTAATGTATTTCAGCATGTTCGTAAATATTCTGTTTACTAAGTAACAGAAAACTACCCCACACGTGATTGTCACTAACAGTTTTAAAAACAGTGTTTTACAAGGCTTAGATAGTAGCTGTCACAAGAAATATTTTTGTAAATTTTTTATCAAAAATACAAAATCATATTAATCAATTAGTGCATCGTAACATAATCAGTTACAGTAGCATAACATTTTTAATTTTCAAAAAAATGAACTCTGATAAAATCAGTACCAGGAACCTTTAGTTTTGGGCATATTTATACCCCCGCTTCATATACTATTTGAATTATTTTTCTTAAAATCTAGGAAGAGCTTTGGCATATGTATGTAGTTTTTAATTTAATGTTACTTCTTTAGTATGTTTGAGAAACATTAATAAAGTCCTTCGAGCATTTTTGTGCTTGATTATCAAGTACGAGTAATTTTTTATCGATGTGCTTGTTGTGTATGAAAATCTTGAAATACTTATTGAGTTCCAGCTTAGCGTTTGTGTTTAATTTATCCAGTATTTTTAATTTTAAGTTCATATTTTTAATGTTTGTGTTTAATTTATCCAGTATCTTTAATTTTATGTTCATATTTTTTATGTTTCAGTCTGTAGCTACTGTTGATATATCAGTTAAGTCAGATAGAGTGGCACAGATGTTTCTTGAAACGTAATAGTGAAGTTCTCATCAGCATGACCTATTTCCTGAAAGGGATAGTAAGTAAAATTAATTTTATAGATTCCAGAATTTGAGTTAATTAAAGGGTTGCTATCCACATTATGTATAATGAAACTGAATTTTAGCTGTCCTGATGTCAAAAAACTTAAGGACATTGCTTTTCATTTTCTGAACATCGCCTAAAAATTATGATACGTAATATTGTTGTCTGTTTGTTTGTAATGTCATGGTCATTTTCCTCTAATTCCTACCCTGTTTCCTCGAATAAATTGAGTGAACACGGGGACCTGGCATTCAGTAGCTGCAGTTATTTGTTTCATGGTTTCCATTTCTATGTTGTGGTTCTCATCATTCAGTAAAACGGTCTATGCCCCATACATCAATGGGTGAGTATGCTATTAACTTGCGTGAATTTGCGTGATGGTGAATTCTGCCTGCTATCGGTAGTTGTCAGCTTCCTTAAAATTCTTAAAACAAGTTTTCCATCTTGCCTGGAGACAGCTAGATAAAGAAAACTAATTGCGTTACTTTTTTTGTATTCACATGTGAAGTAGATCTTCCTGGCTATTTTACTTAATATCTGAAGGATAGGTTTAGTAAATTCTTTTTTGTTCCCATCAATAATTATAAATGTGTCATCCACATATCCATTATACAAGAAAACAGGATTAAATAAAATGGTAGCTACTCTCTGGAAAATATCTACTGGAAGTAATAAAGAAATATTTCAGGTTTTGAGCCATATAAGCCGATTGGCATTGTTTACCCGCTGACTTGCTTGCTTATCTCATCTGAAAACTGGCAAGCTGTTCGACTCATCTCTTTCATTTATACAGAGGGGTCCAGAAAAATGTAGATATTCTTTAACAGTCAATATTAATGGAACAAAATGACATTGCGTTACAATTCTTGCTCGGGAGGTAGGTTATTATATGTGTTCGATCCTATTAGCAGCCGAATAACATCGACGCTGCTGAACTGCTGACCGAACTACGGCTGTCAGTGTTGGCGGTGTGATAGCCGCACAGGACGCCTCGATGGCTTCTGTTGATAAACTTCATTTTTCAAGCCCCCCCTCCCCCCTCCCCCCACAGACAGAATTAAAGAGGTGTAAGGTCTGGCGACCGTGTTTGGCACTCAACAGCTCCACTTCGACCTATCCATCGTCCATGTAAATTTTCATCCAAGTAGACTAACATTTCTGTGGTACTGAGACGAAGCGCCATCTTGTAGGTATAATCTTTCATTTCCAAGTAATTCTCGGATGGCAGCTAAAATCGCTGTTTGCAGTATCTGAAGATATACAAGACTAGTTACGGTACCTTCAAAGAAGAGTGGGCCAATCAAACTGCATCATGCCAGACCACACCACACATTAATACCAGCTAGATTAACATTTCTGTCAATGTGAACCAGAGGATGTCCAGGAGCTCAGTACAAGCAGTTGTGACGGGTCGCAATACCGTTCAGTTTGAACTGGACCTTGCCAGTAAAACGCAGTCTTTGGTTCGCCTTTCCCACAATATTTTCTGTGTGTTCTTCCCAATGTAAGTTGTTCGTACTTGTAATTACTGCGCATTTAGTTGAATTTAGGGCCTTTATATTTGATTGATTTATCGTGTAACTGAAGTTTAATGAAATCATTTTAGCACTCATGTGGATGAATTCACACTTTTCATTATTTAGGGTCAACTGTTAATTTTCACACCATACACATAACTATATCGTTTTGCAATTTTTTTTGATCTTGTGGTGACATTACTAGACGATAAACGGCAGCAACATCTGCAAACAATCTAAGAGGCTGCTCAGATTGTCTGCTAAATCGTTTATGCAGATAAGGAACAGAAGAGAGTCTATAAAACTACCTTGGGAAACGTCAGAAATCACTTCTGTTTTGTTCGATGACTTTCCGTCAATTACTATGAACTTTGACCTCTCAGACAGGAGATCACGAATCCAGTCGATATTCCATAAGCAGGCCATTTGATTACAAGCCGCTTGTGAGGCACGGTGTCAAAAGCCATCTGGAAATCTAGAAATACGGAATAAATCTGAAATCCTTTGTCGATAGCGCTCAACACTTCGTGTGAGTAAAGAGGTAGTTGTGTTTCACAAGAACGACTTTTTCTACATCCGTGTTGACCGTGTGTCAAATGGCTCTGAGCACTATGGGACTTAACATCTGAGGTCATCACTCCCCAAGGACGTAGAACTACTTAAACCTAACTAACCTAAGGACATCACACGCACCCATGCCCGAGGCAGGATTCGAACCTGCGACCGTAGCAGTCGCGCGGTTCCAGACTGAAGCGCCTAGAACCGCTCGGCCACACCAGCCGGCGACTGTGTGTCAATAGACCGTTGTCTTAGAGGTAATTCATAATGTTCGAACACATTATATGTTCCTAAATCCTGCTACATACCGACGATAATGATGTGGACCTGTAATGTAGTGAATTATTCCTATTTTCGTTCTTGAATATTGGTGTGACCTGTGCAGCTTTGCAGTCATTGGGTACGGATCTTTTGTCGAGCGATCGGTTGTATATGATCGTCAAGTATTGACCTACTACATCAGCTTACTCTGAAAGGAATCTAATTGGTTTACAGTCTGGACCGGAAGACTTGTTTTTATTAAGCGGTTTGACTTGCTTCACTGCTCCGAGGATATCTATTTCTAAATTACTCATGTTGGCAGCTGTTCTTTATCTAATTCTGGAATATTTACTTGGTCTTCTTTGATGAAGGAATTTCGGAAACCTGTCGTTAGTAACTGTGGTTTAGCAGTACTGATATCGATAGTATTCCCATAGCTGTAGCGCAGAGAAGGCATTGATTGTCTCTTGCCGCTAGCATACTTCACATACAACCAAAATCTCTCTAGATTTTCTGCCAGGTTTTGAGACAAAGTTTCGTTGTGGAAACTATTATAAGCATTTCTCATTGAGGTCCGTGCTAAATTTCGAGCTTCTGTAAAAGATCGCCGGTCTTGGGGATCTTGCATTCGTTTAAATCTGGTGTGAATTTTTCGTTGTTTCTGCAACAGTATTGACCTGTTTTGTGTACCATGGTGGATCGGCTTCGCTGTTTGTTCATTTATTTGGTACAAACATCTCAATTGTTGTCGATACTATTTCCTTGAATCTGATCTAAACTTACGTTGTCAATTTGGAAGGGGTGGAGATTGTCTCTCAGTAAGGCGTTAAGGGTATTATTGCCTGCCTTCTTAAACAGATACATTTGTTGTTTATTTTTGGACGATTTGGGAGTTACAGTATTCACTAGTCTCCGTGTCCGTTTTGATGCTCACTATTTGCTCAGTATTATTCGTTGATAAGAGTTCAAGTGTGTTTTCACAACCGTTTAATATTCGAGCGGTCTCATGAACTAAATGCCAGAAATAATTTCCAGAGAATGCGTTTCGCACAGTTTCGAATGATGTTTTATGCCTACCTCCGGATTTAAACACTATTTACACCAATACATCGAAGGTAATTTGAAGTCACGACCAACTACAACTGTATGAGTTGGGTACGGTTATAAATGAGACTCTAGTTTTCTATGAACCTTTCAGCAACTGTATCATCCCAGTTGGGAGGTCGTAAAATATTCCGGTTATTATTTTATTCTGTTTGCCGAAAATGACCTCTACTCATACTAAATCACTGAAACTGTCTACTTCAATTTCGCTAAAACTACTTCTAACAGCAACAAACACTCAACAGCCAGCTGTATTTTGCCTATCCTTTCTCAACACCACTGGGTCCTTCGCAAAATTTTCGGCGGAAGTTATCTCCAGCTTTAGCCTGCTTTCAGTACCTATAACTACTTGAGCATCAGTGCTTTCTGTTAACGCTTGGATCACAGCTATGACAGTTTATTTACACCTGTTATGGTGGTGGTTCCTAGATCGACGTTCTTCCTGTGTTCGACCTACAGCCTTTGAGACTGAGCTGTTTCTGTGTTTCCCCGTGGCCCTCTAACCGAGAAAAACGCCCAGTCCACGCCACACAACCCCACTACCTGCGTAGCTGCCTCCTACGTGTAATGGACTCTTGACCTATTTAGCAAAACCCGAAACCCCACAACCCTATGGTGCAAGTTGAGGAATCTGCTGCCTACACGGTATGATTCAGACCCTCCATTCGGCTCTGTACCAGAGGTGCACAGTCTGTCCTGCCGACTGTGCAGCAAATGGTGAGCTCTGCATTCATCTCGCAAGCAAGACTGGCAGCCTTTACCACTTCTAACAACCGCTCGGAACCAGAGAGTATGTCTTCCGATCCAAAGCTACACATATCACTGATACCAACATGAGCACCACCTACAGTTGGCCGCAGCCTGTGCTCTTCGTGGCATCCAGAAGGACCCGTCCCACGACTGGAATGCCTCCACCCACTTTTCACACGGGGTGCACATTGACTTTCTTTTCCTCCTTGGCAGCTATGTCTCTATGGGGCCCCATAACGCGCCTAACACTTGAGCTCCCACCTACCAACAATCCTGACCTCTGTGGCCGCACGGATCTTGCAGGCTCAGAGGTTTCCTTTGAATCCGGCTGAAGGACACTGTCAGCCACAGATAGCACCTGAACCTGTTTGTCAGACTATCTGGGGGGGGGGGGGGGGGGGTGGAGAGGGCTTACGTTCGGTCCCCCAGGATGTCTGCTACACCCTGAAGCGACCTCCCACTCCACTGCAGGTGAGTGGTCAACCTCAGTGTGAGCAGTGACTGGGCTGGCAACCGGTGCGGACCGATTGGTGGATTCGTAGGTAGTGCTTGACGTCCGTTGGATCCCAATGGCCGGTCCACAACAGTGACGCCCATCCACTTGAGCCTCAAGCTTTTTAACCGAAGCCAATACAGACTCGAGCTGAGAGCGAAGTCTCACCAACTCAGCTCACAACAATCACAGTCCCTATACATACTAAAGACGGTGGAAAATTGCACTCCACAGACAAACGACCATCGACACGCGCTACTAAACTCTACAGTAGACACTGACGAAAAATCAGGAACTATATTTAATAAAATAGATTAACACGCAGATATTCAAAATCTAAACCACCAAAGCAAACAGGTGAGACTAAATAATTCTCTCCTGGTTAGGAACTCGTAAAGTACCACAAAATCGGTTACTTTCCGACACAAACGAAAAGGCGAGAACTGTGTCTATTAAATATTAAATTCACACACAGAAATTCATGAACTAAAGCACCAACTATCAACTGGAATATCAGACTCCATCAGCAGAGTGAGGTCCAATGTTCGAGGCTTGGAAGAGCGATTCTAGCATCGCACTTTATGACATTCAGCCACAGAATCATTGTACTGCTCACATCACACCACCGATGATAGTGAGTATAATTAGTCGCTTTGGCATGGTAGGACCATAACAACCTAGAAGTTCAGATACATGATCGTTTCCCTTTTCAAAGTTCGTCAGCGCATTCTCGTCTGCATGGCTTTCTTACGCTTTCTGTGCAGAATAACAATCACTGTAATTGGTGTGTAGCCAGGTGGACACAAATTTCAGATACATGATTAATAACCAATTGTGACCCTCACCGAGTACCGAACATCGCCAGACAATAGTTCGCTTTTCTGAGTTTCATAGTTAAAATTCAAGGCTTTTAACTCTCGTGATTTGATGATTTATTTAGATGCTTGTCCATTCTAATGTTTTTGTAATAAACTAAAGAGTTAACTTCAATTCTGTATCGGATTTGAGTGGATTTTACCTCCCTTATCATATTTAATATATTACAATGGTAAAATGCAAATTCCCCACCTTAAGATTCACTACTAGAGCCGCGATGTTTAATTGCGTTAATCAATCAGTTGCGTACATTTATTCCATCATTGGGTCTACAAGATGTGTCCTTGTAACGATTAGTTCTGATTCAGTTAAATTCATTCGTACATGCACAGGTTTTTGCATATTATTGAAAAGGAAACAGTTATATGTCACTGCTACCAACAGAAATACGCAAAATCATTAATTTCTACCAGAGAACCTTTGTATTTAATTAGGTACTGCTGCTGCATTAACAATAAGTATGTATACAAATTAGGAACATCTACGTTTATCATCTGGCGTTTTCTAGGAATTAGGAAGTTCTTCACATCACGTGATAACTAACTGTTAGACTACACCGAATAGCTTTGTGTAATAACTTTGTAATTTTCCAGTGATGATTGAACTTATGTATTAATCTATGTCCTGAACTGTGAATTGAGTTAGTGATATACCTCGTAGGACTGTCCTCATTACGAATTTCAGGATGAGAACTTATGCGATGAGATTTGGGATACCCACACACACACAACAGTTTTCCTGCCTCAGTAAACAGTAATTTAGCTAACATTAACTGAATTTGCCGTTTGTGCTTGGCAGAAGTTGATAATATTTTTATTAGTAAGGTAGTTAAAAGGATAAGTTTTTATAACACGTTAGCCGGACAGAGTGGCCGAGCGGTTCTAGGCGCTTCAGTCTGGAACCGCACGACTCCTACGGTCGCAAGTTCAAATCCTGCCTCGGGCATGGTTGTGTGTGATGTCCTTAGGTTGGTTAGATTTAAGTAGTTCCACGTTCCAGGGGACTGATGACCTCAGATGTTAAGTCCCATAGTGCTGAGAGCCATATGAAACATTTTTTTTGTAACAAGTTATCATTTACCAACTTCCGTAACACGAATATCTTCGGCAGAGTGAGTAACTGCGAGTGTGATGATTTACCTGAAGATGGGTGAAATGATCGACTCTTTCTCTGAGGTATTTTGAGTGTGCAGATCTATATATACGGCACATCTAATGCACATACGTGTGCCACTGCAGGAGGTGTTCATTTAATCCACAGAAGTGCAATTTTCGGATGCATGGACCATGTTTTGTTGTGGTATACGCTGTATTGCTGTTCAGGATAATCACAAATCGTATTGTCTATGCATCAACCATACCGGAATGACACTCATTTTGTACATTTCAAACAAATTTTTATTCCGAATTTTTTACCTGGGATGTTTCGTCAATAGAAACATTATGTTCCGTGGTGTATTTACATTTTCCCCTTCCCTTTTGTTTTTGTGTAAACTTAAGTAAAAATTGTTACGTATCTGACGTAAAGAAAGACCACTTGTTTCTGGTAGCAATAAATGAATACCAACAGCCTACGTATCTACAACAGATTGGAAGAAGTCCCGAGATGGAGAAATGTGGACACAGTGGAGACTTCTATACAACAAATGTTCCGGATATACATGCCAAGACGTATCTGAAAAAGGCACAGGAAAGTACGGAAAATGATGTGCAACAATTGTGCTTGAACAAGGATGAAAAATCTACAGGTAAGACTTACGGCTTCAGCAAAGCGCCAATTAAGCTACAAGGCGCAGCACCGGGCCAAGTTGGTCCGTTGTATACCAGCAGCAAGTCACGGTACGGAGTATACTATCTCCGACAGTATACCTGAAACCAAAGTGAACACTGATTTAGTTGAATGATCACATTCTTCGTCAAAACAAAAAATATAATGTATATATAATACGCATTAGAAGCACAATTACTTAATGCTGCGCGTAATCAGATTTTCAGGATGGATTCCTGGTGCGAAGAGAGATGTAGTGTTAGCGAACTTATCCGTGCCATATAACGTCGCTGTCAGACCTCTTCCGATCTCTTATCACTCACCTTCTCATTGAACGATTAGATCTTATTTTATGTAAGGTCCCAGTCATTGTGTAATGCATCCATTTCTAGGCGTACGAGTGCGTTACGATATTCTCGAATCAGTGATTGTGCCCCTAAATCGAAAGAAACCCTTTCTAAAATTACCCCAGTGCCCTAATTCTCTATATCTACGGTAATTTCAAGCTTGGAAGTAAATGATTATCTGAAAAGTTGATTATTAATATCCAGAAGTGGCAAGTATTCTCCTTAAAGAAGTAGGTGACAATTTCCATCGGCCTCTGAAATAAATAACGTAGAAGACTTGGGGGACTATTACATACATCCGCGTACGGTTTGTAGATTCAAAAATGTGACAGGATATGTCCCACAAACGCTACGAAACATGTGAGAATTTGAAATACACTCAGAATTAACACATACGTTTGAATGTACATACAAGAAACTTCCTGCGAAATAAGCACACTATTGGTAGAAATTTAATATTTAAATATGTACAGTTAAATTATTTAATCTCATCTCAGAATAGACTACTTCAAGCACACAGGGAATCTCTACTGAAACTACAACACAATAGGCTTAGAAAGAGGTGCATGTCTAGCAGCTGCGAACAGAAAACTTTGGACTTATATCAATATCCTAAGAAAAAGGATGCTAAGTATGAAATCCACAATTTGTTGATGTCAGTGTACTAAACCGCCAGTATTATTGCTTACATATGCGACTTTTAGGGTGATGGATGTGAAAAAACGATCAATATTTGAAAGGGAAACGTCGTGAATAATATGTTGAGTTGTAATAGAACAAGACGCCAGAGACTGGAGGATTAGAAAAAAATTAAAGGACTATGTGAGTTTTTTAAACTTAAGTTAAGAGCGTTTAACTTGGTTCATCAGGCAGTAATAATGTCTAAGAAGAATGCTTGTTAATCTATTATTCAGGGTCACCTTACAAGTTAAGAGTTACCGGCTTGACAGGGAAAACTTTTTCTTTTACGCCAGAAAATACCATTTTTTCGACCTCACCTTTCAGATTCATGCTCGATGCTCAATGATTCTACCATTAGTAGATTCTATACACTGAAATGCTCTTTTGGTAGATCTATAATTCCCGTTATCTTCCGTACACAAAAATGTCATTCTGGCAGGTCTTTAAAATACCATTCTATAAAATACGAACAATCTTTCGAGCAGATCAACTGACTTGGCGATTTATTGCACAATGTCGCTGTATGATTGCTGTTTCGCTTGTGGCGCACAGCGATGGATCCACATCTAAACGCCCGAAATTCTTTGTTTTGGACGTTTTATCACAAATGAAATTTCTTATAAAGTTATTAAAGTTTTACAATGAACGTGTTCGTTTACTGACATCTACTAAAGAGTGGGTGATTAAATTCAGTTGTTGTTGTATTTCTCTTGCAGAAGATGTACATGAATGGATGTCAAAGTCTTTCAAACACAGATGAAAAAAATACTGGAAGCTAACTATGTATTAAAAATGTATGAAATAACTGCACCCTCGACATATCGGGATAAATAGTATGAAAAATTTAATATGAAGAATTACCTCCAAGGAAATTGTTGGCAAGAAAATTCTTAGTGTCGTCTCGATCGTTTTGAAACCAATAAAATAGACGTCGTGCAACTATTTGTTACTGTTACGACAGGGGTGCGCTTTACTCTAGCATGGCAAAAAGCAACAAAACTGTCAGTGGAATCTCTCGAAGTCGTTTTCATCTGGTGGAAAAGTTACTATTTTCTGGAATACAAAACGGATTCTTGTTATTGGTTAAGTTGAATTGTTAAGACAGTAATTAGTAAATACTATGCCAGACGAACGGAATTTAAGAATAACTGAAGAAGATCCGTGTATTTCAAAAGAAGTAACTTCATCAGGGCAATATACCCACCATAAAGATCATTTGTCAGTGGGAAAATAAAGGGACTTCTCTTTGATAAGTTAACTTAAACCAATGAAGTTTGTGACTACAAAAGCTTAGGGTCCAACGAAAGTCTTACGATTTTCATTGGCGTATCTTTTGTAGGCCTTCAGCGATGATATACACAAAGTGGCAAAGTGTCAGACCAATTGTATTGAGTTATAAGGGCATTACGTCCAATCAAAAGTGTGCTTTCGACATAATAATCACTGACTTTTGCTGACACGCCGACAAATTTTGACCTTGTCCACGCATGTTCTTCATGGACGGGTGGAGGGTGGAAGTGTTTGCTGAATGGTGCTCAGGCTTGTCCTTCTGATTTGTTCTTGGGTTGAATGAAGAAGAGGGCATAAAGTCCGTAAACACAAGATTTAGTGAAAACTTAAACAGTAGATGGCTATCCTGCAAGTCCGCTATAATATGTAATAAATTTTGATGAGTATTGATGTTCAAGAGAAATCTTATCTTACGTTTTACATCGACGTCTTGGCGACACCAAGATCGTAAAAGACTAAGTCTTAGCTTAGTTGAACAAGGCTGAAGGAAGATATTGACAGTGAACTGTCTTAAATAATCATTTTGAAACTCACTTAAGGTGAATTATGACCACTGTATTCCGACGGGGAATTGTACTCTGACCATCAGTTGTAAGGGAGAAGGAATAGTATAGCTTAACTTCACGTCTACATATAGCTCACTTCAGATTAAGCACAAATGGACAAGGATGGAGACGGGAACTGGCAGCGCCATTGCTGAAGTACGAATCACGACATTAAACTAAAATAATTCAGAGAAACCAAACGAAGATTTATGTCAGGTAGGCGAATACGGACGTTTAAATCAACTTCTCCGGAACTTCAGTGACTTACCCCCTTCTGATATTGCACCCCAGTGGCTTCGCTACATTTTTACTTCTGTAGGCCTTAGCAGATTCATCAGGATTCCAGCACTAAACATCATTATGTACGGGAGAAAGTTAGTTCACTTTTTTGATACATCAGGTACTCACCGTACTCGCGAAACGAATATCTCTGCTGCAGATGTAAATGAGGTGTCAAGAGTTAACATGTGCACGTATTTCTCTCCCAGAATTCAGTTACTTTGATAAGAAGAAGGTGGAAGAAATTAGGCTTCTCACAGAAGTTATGTAGGTAAAAAATTACACCGTAGTGAGGAATTATCTGTGTTCAGAGTTTTTTCTCTACTGGGAAATTGCCAGCAGTGTGAAGGTAATTGTAGGGCGCATCTCGTCGGCATGTAATTTCTGGCAGATATCTCATCTAAAAAGAAGCCCGAAACTTTGTCACTCGAGAGATGGAATTAAGGCAGCTTGTAAGGCTATAAAGAATATAGCGGTATGAAGAGTTCCTGTGAAAAACGGTTCAGTTACTAAGAGTTCCACCAACTATCCATCTTGTAAGCAACTTTTCTTTTTCCAATTCAGTAAACGTAATTGATCTACTGCTCTACCAGTGTTCTGTATACGTGACGCAAGGAAATCACGGAAGTGGTCACAAATTTAAATATTTAATCGTCGCTTTGTTCCAAATTATCTTTTCGTGGATACTAAAGAGAACAATTCCTTTGTGACAGCAGGGAAACAAAATAAGACATTCACAAAATATGTCGTCGATAACAGCATTTATCGTTTATAGGCGGTGAAACATTCGAAATACTACAGTAAAACGAAGACTTGTGAGGAAATTTGATATCACAGGGAGCACTCGACCAACTGTGTTATCACAGCAGTGCTCATGAACCAAATATCGTAACTTTAAGCTAAGAAACCACAAGGAGCCATCACGCAAGCGTATTTGAACCTTGGAACGAAACAACAGAACCAGTTGCCGCACGACGGTTTCGACCACCAAGGCCATTTTCAAGCGGTTATCTGAACAATATTGAGAAGCAGATTACACTAGAATAAGTTACATGAAAAAGAATGTAACAACAAACATTGACATATCAAACATAGTAAAATAAATAATTTTAAGTAGAACTCATCCAGAAACGCCTCAAGTTTCTTCAGAATACACCCAAAAAATACTGTGATGATCCTGTACGAAGTTTAAAAATTGTCATTTTTATCTTTTATGGTAATCTTCACTACTACATAAAGACAAGACGTAGTTACCAAAAATCTCCGAAAATTCTTTACCGATTTACTTCTAATTTTCGGCCGGGGTGACCGAGCGTTTCTAGGCGCTATAGTCTGGAACCGCGCGACCGTTACGGTCGCAGGTTCAAATCCTGCCTCGGGCATGGATGCGTGTGATGTACTTAGGTTAATTAGGTTTGAGTAGTTATATGTTCTAGGGGACTGGTGACCTCAGAAGTTAAGTCCCATAGTGCTCAGAGCCATTTGAACCGTTTTTGAATGTGCTCATGTGCGCTAAAAGTTCAGAGCACCGATGTTCGTGTGAAGTGTAAGGTGGGTCAGTGATGTCACGTCGGCATCAAATTTCTGCACAATTCTGCCCAATGCCCGTGTTGACGTGTCTTACGATGGGGATATTGAGTTCTGAAAAGCTTCCACAGCGACTCTTGCACAATACCTGTGGAAGCACACACTAGAGCACAACACAAGTGCATACACTAGTTATGTGGATTCTCACCAGTAGCGAGACAATTGACCATAGCAGGTTGTGTCCGAAATGACCATTGGCAACAATACAAGCTTCCAGTCTGGTATGCAGCAACTGCTGCACACGTGCTGACATTTCAGCGAAGATCTCAGAGAGTTCTGCAGTAATACGTCGTTGCATATCATCGGACGTAGATGGTATGTCCTTTTAGACAGCGTCTTTCAGATTTCCCCACAGAAAAAAGTGTACAGGCGTCAATTCCGGGGAACGGGCCGGCCAGTGTACAGGTCTTCTGCGCCAAATTCAACGATTTGGAAAAAATTCGTGAAGACATGCTGTAGTACTTCGTGCACTATGGACTAGACAGCCATCACGTTGGTACTACAAGTCCCTCCTAGTCTGCATAGGAACGTCTTCTAGCATCCGTGATTAGACTAGATTAGATTAGATTAGATTAGTACTTGTTCCATAGATCATGAATACGACACTTCGTAATGATGTGGAACGTGTCAGGTTAATAAAAGGTGTCTATACACGATATTACATTACACAAAATATTACATGACAATATTTTCAATTTTTTTTTTGTGGGTGTTGTGGAAATTACCCACTCATTATATCTAAAAATTCATCCAATGAGTAGAAAGAGTTGCCAGTAAGAAATTCTTTTAATTTCCTTTTAAATGCTGTATGGCTGTCTGTCAGACTTTTGATGCTATTAGGTAAGTGACCAAAGCCTTTTGTGGCAGCATAATTTACCCCATTCTGGGCCAAAGTTAGATTTAACCTTCAATAGTGAAGATCATCCTTTCTCCTAGTGTTGTAGCCATGTACACTGCTATTACTTTTGAATTCCTTTGGATTGGTAATAACAAATTTCATAAGTGAATATACATATTGTGAGGCTTCAGTGAAGACCTCTAGCTCTTTAAATAAGTGTCTGCAGGATGATCTTGGATGAGCTCCAGCAATTATTCTGATTACACGCTTTTGTGCAATGAACACTCTTTTAGTCAATGATGAGTTCCCCAGAATATGATGCCATACGAAAGCAGAGAATGAAAATAGGCGTCGTAAGCTAATTTACTGAGATGTGTATCGCCAAAATCTGCAATGACCCTAATAGCGTAAGTAGCTGGACTCAAACGTTTCAGCAGATCTTCAGTGTGTTTTTTCCAGTTCAACCCCTCATCAATGCATACACCTAGAAATTTTGAATATTCTATCTTAGCTACCGATTTCTGATCGAAGTCTATATTTGTTAATGGTGTCATTTCATTTACTTTGTGGAACTGTATGTACTGTGTTTTGTCAAAGTTTAATGAGAGCCCATTTGCAGAGAACCACTTAATGATTTTCTGAAAAACATCGTTTACAATTTCACCAGTTAATTCTTGATTGTTGGGTGAGATAGCTATTCTTGTGCCATCGGCAAAAAGTACCAGCTTTGCATCTTCGTGAATATAGAATGGCAGCCGGCCGAGGTGGCCGAGCGTTTCTAGGCGCTACAGTCTGGAACTAAGCGACCGCTACGGTCGCAGGTTCGAATCCTGCCTCGGGCATGGATGTGTGTGATGTCCTTAGGTTAGTTAGGTTTAACTAGTTCTAAGTTCTAGGGGACTGATGACCTCAGAACTTAAGTCCCATAGCGCTCAGAGCCATTTGAACCATTTTACAGAATGGCAAGTCATTAATATATGTTAAGAACAGCAGACGACGCAAGACCAAACCTTGCGGCAACCCTTTGTTGATTGTTCCCCAGTTTGAGAAATCACTGCTTATTTTAACTTTCTGTATTCTTCCAGTTAGGTATGGTTTAAACCATTTCAGCGCTGTCCCATTCATACCACAGTACTTGAGCTTATCTAGAAGTATTCCGTGATTTACACAGTCAAAAGCCTTTGAGAGACCACAAAAAATTCCAACGGGTGACTTCAGT
The DNA here is from genome assembly GCF_023898315.1 of Schistocerca nitens. Lineage (NCBI taxonomy): Eukaryota > Metazoa > Arthropoda > Insecta > Orthoptera > Acrididae > Schistocerca > Schistocerca nitens. Next base: position 173,036,153 of record NC_064616.1, on the reverse strand, counting down.
TACTCAGAGCATTTAATAGTTCATTAGCGAAATTATATATAGCATTTTCCGTTGAAAAAACATTCTGGAAACTAAACCCGGAGCGGGGGGGGGGGGGGGGGGGAGGGGTGGAAGTGTTTGCTGAATGGTGCTCAGTCTTGTCTTCCTGATTTGTTCTTGGGTGTGGATTAGAAATAGGGTATAAAGTCCGTAAACACTAGATTCACTGAAAACTTAAAGCAGCACATGGCTATCTTGCAAGTCCCTTATAATGTGTGATAAATTTTGAGAATTATCGATGTTCAGGAGAAATATTATCTTAAGTTTTATATTAACCTCTTGGCGACGCCGAGGTCGTTAAATACTGAGTTAGCTTAGTTGAACAAGATTGGAGGAAGAAGTTGACAGTGACTGTCTTAAGTAATCAGTTTGAAACTCACTTAAGGTGATTTATGACCACAATACTCCGACGAGGAATTATACTCTGATTATCAATTGTAATGAAGAAGGAATAGTATAGTTTCACTTCACGTCTACATATAGCTCACTTCTTACTACGCACAAATGGACAAGGATGGAGACGGGAACTGGCAGCGCCATTGCTGAAGTACAAATCACGACATTAAACTGAAATAATTCAGAGAAACCAAAGGAAGATTTATGTCAGGGTAGGCGAATACGGACGTTTAAATCAACTTCTCCGGAACTTCAGTGACTTACCCCCTTCTGCCATTGCACCCCAGTGGCTTTGCTACTTTTTTACTTCTGTAGGCCTTAGCAGATTCATCAGGATTTCAGCACTAAACATCTTTACGTACGGGAGAAATTTAGTTCACTTTTTTGATACATCAAGTATACACCGTACTCGCGAAACGAAAGTCTCTGCTGCAGATATAAATGAGGTGTCAAGAGTTAATATATGCACGTATTTCTCTCCCAGAATTCAGTTACTTTGATAAGAAGAAGGCGGATGAAATTAGGCTTCTCACAGAAGTTATGTAGGTAAAAAAAATTATACAGTAGTCATGAATTATCTGTATTCAGAGTTTTTTCTCTACTGGGAAATTCTACTGGGAAATTGCCAGCAGTGTGAAGGTAAATGTAGGGCGCATCTCGTCGACACGTAATTTCTGGCAGATGTCTCATATAAATAGAAGGTCGAAACTTTCTTTGCCACTCGAGAGATGGAATTAAGGCAGCTTGTAAAGCTATAAAGAATATAGCGGTATGAAAAGTTCCTGTGAACAATGGCCCAGTTACTAACAGCTCCACCAACTATCCACCTTGTAAGCAACTTTTCTTTTTCCAATTCAGTAAACGTAATTGATCTACTGCTCTACCAGTGTTCTGTATACGTGACGCAAGGAAATCACGGAAGTAGTCGACAAATTTGAATATTTAATCGTCGCTTTGTTCCAAATTATCTTTTCGTGGATACTAAAGGGAACAATTCCTTTGTGACAGCAGGGAAACAAAATAAGACATTCACATAATATGTCGTCGATAACAGCATTTATCGTTTATAGACGGTGAAACATTTGAAATACTATAGTAAAACGAAGACTTGTGACAAAATCTGTTTATCACAGGCCGCACGCTACCAACTGTGTTATCACAACAGTGCTCATGGACCAAATATCCTAACTTTAAGCTAAGAAACCACAAGAAGCCATCACGCAAGCGTATTTGAACCTTGGAACCAAATAACAGCACCAGTTGCCACACGATCCGTTTCGACCACCAAGGCCATTTTCAAGTGGTTATCTGAACAATATTGGGAAGCAGGTTACACTGGAATAAGTTACACGAAAAAGAATGTAACAACAAACATTGACGTAACAAACACAGTAAAATAAATAATTTTAAGTAAAACTCGACCACAAACATCACAAGTTTCTTCAGAATACAACCAAAAAATATTGTGATGATCCTCTACGATGTTTAAAATTTGTCTTTTTTTATCTTTTATGGTAATCTTTACTACTATATAAAGGCCAGATGGTGTCACCAAAAATCTCGGAAACTTCTTTACCGATTTACTTCTAATTTTCACAAGATGCTCTAATAAACATTATACAACAGGTCAGTCAACAGATTGGAATAACACTAATAAAAAAAGTGTTTTTGTGCTGAGGTACACTTCTTAAGTGGAACAATACCTACTGACATTAACAAACTAAAAATAGTGTAAATTAGACTGTCAGTGGTGCTTTTTGCAGGATTCTAGAACGAGTTGTTTACGAGATATCGAGTTTTGAAAAGTTTCCACAGCGACTCTTGTACAATACCTGTGGAAGCACACACTAAAGGACAACACAAGTGCATGCACTAGTTATGTGGATTCTCACCAGAAACGAGACGATCGACCATAGCAGGTTGTGTTCGAAATGACCACTGGCAGCAATACAAGCTTCCAGTCTGGTATGAAAAGACCGCTGCACACGTGCTAGCATTTCAGCGGAGATGTCCGAGAGGACTGCAGTAATACGTCGCTGCATATCATCGGGCGTAGTTGGTATGTCCTGTTGTAGACAGTGTCTTTCAGCTTTCCCCACAGTAACAAGTATACAGGCGTCAAATCCGGGGAACGGGCCGGCCAGTGTACACGTCTTCTGCGTCCAATCCAACGCTTTGGAAACAATTCGTAAAGACATGCTGTAATACTTCGTGCACTATGGACTAGACAGCCATCACGTTGGTACCACAGGTTCCTCCTAGTCTGCAGAGGAACGTCTTCTATCATCCGTGAAAGACTGTCTTTAGGAGGCTGTGATACTCGTACGCGTCCAGTATTCCGTCTATAAAAAACGGGACTATGAACTGATGGTTCACTATCGCACAGCACTCGTTTATACTCCATGGATGCTGACTTTCCACCTGACGAAGCCAACGGGTTTGTAAACAGACCAATACAGCACGTTTCGGTGGTTTACCAGGAAAAGACTGGTAAATGTGGCTTCATCAGTAAACAAGTTAAGCCTACACGATACATCTGGAGTATCCTGTCTTAACTCTCAAGTACAGAAGTTAACTCGAGTCCAATAATCGTTTTCATGAAGCTCTTGATGGAGATAAATGTGATATGGATGTAACCTATGTCGGTGGAGAGAGTGTAGGACACAGGTTGAGATTCATTGGGAGGGTCCTTAGAAAACGTAGTCCATCAACAAAGGAGGTGGCTTACAAAACACTCGTTCGACCTATATCTGAGTATTGCTCATCAGTGTAAGATCCGTATCAGGTCGGGTTGACAGAAGAGATAGAGAAGATCCAAAGAAGAGCGGCGCGTTTCGTCACAGGGTTATTTGGTAAGCGTGATAGCGTTGGGGAGATGTTTAACAAGCTCAAGTGGAGGACTCTGCAAGAGAGGCGCTCCGCATCGCGGTGTAGCTTGCTGTTCAGGTTTCGAGAGGGTGCGTTTCTGGATGAGGTATCGAATATATTGCTTCCCCCTACCTGTACCTCCCGAGGAGATCACGAATGTAAAATTAGAGAGATTCGAGAGCGCACGGAGGCTTTCCGGCAGTCGTTCTTCCCGCGAACCATACGCGACTGGAACAGGAAAGGGAGGTAATGACAGTGGCACGTAAAGTGCCCTCCGCCACACACCGTTGGTGGCTTGCGGAGTTTAAATGTAGATGTAGATGCAACATTCTCATATGCGTATCGACTGCAACAGAAGCAATAACATCAATTTCCCCCTCTATTACGTTGTCTAGGTGTTACACTACCACTTGCACGTAACTGGTTCAAGAGGTTGATAAGTGACTGCCGAAATCGTTGACGCCTGTTGAGATATCTTGGCGCATACACCGCACAAGAACGAACTGCGTTTTTCCTACACTCTCCATACACCAATAGCATGTCGGCTTTTTCGGAAAATCTCATCGTCCAATCACTAACTGCCATGTCGCACTACACTCACCCGGAACACACGAGCCCAATGTAAGCAAACATAACAACACCGTGCCGAGAAACTACGCAGGTTGAATGGCACAAACAAGTGCCGGCGTGAAAATGGTTCAATTGGCTCTGAGCACTATGGGACTTAACATCTATGGTCATCAGTCCCCTAGAACTTCGAACTACTTAAACCTAACTAACCTAAGGACATCACACAACAGCCAGTCATCACGAGGCAGAGAAAATCCCTGATCCCGCCGGGAATCGAACCCGGGAACCCGGGCGTGGGAAGCGAGAACGCTGCCGGACGACCACCAGCTTGTACAAAAAGTATACTTTCTAAGTGTTATTAGAATCTGTTAACTGGCTAACAATACGAACCCCTAACTACCAGTCCAGTCGGTGAAACCGCACATCAATAGCACTTTCCATTTTCAAAACATCTGCGATACAAGTTTTAAGTGATTCACCTTTCTTTCTTGTAGCCAGGGTTAGATGCGAAAGCAGAACTATTTCTCTAAGCACGTTCGACATTACCTGAGCCGGCCGGTGTGGCCGAGCGGTTCTAGGCGCTACAGTCTCGAACCGCGGGACCTCTACGGTCGCGGGTTCGAATCCTGCCTCGGACATCGATGTGTGTGATTTCCTTAGGTTAGTTAGGTTTAAGTAGTTCGAAGTTCTAGGGGACTGATGACCTCAGATGTTAAGTCCCATAGTGCTCAGAGCCATTTGAACCATTTGAACTTCACCTGTATGACACCATTCCAGGACGTTGGATTCGAAGGGGAAAAGCAGAAAAAAACCTTCATTACCGATGGCCTCCCAGGCCTCCAGACTTCAGAACTTATGAATTTTATCTGTGAGGTTACGTAAAATACCGCATTTCTGTCCCCCCCCCCCCCCCCCCATGCCTGACACTCCTGAAAGTCAGCGTCGTCGCACTGTAGAAGCTGTGAATTCGATAACGAGAGACCAGATGCTTCGTGTGTGGCAGGAAATGAGACACCGTTTTGATATTTGCCGTGAAACATACGGTGCTCACATTAAATGCATAAAAATTTGAACTTTTCTCTTTCCAGGAAAACTGAATTGTGTTTCTATCTTTTGTAGTTTTGAAACAATAAATGTTTGATACCGGTTTCTTCTTTTTGAATAGCCTTGTATTTGTCGCCTAGAAGAAAACTATGTGCGAGTTCTACTTCAAAAAAGTCCTATTGTATGCATTCCCGGGCCACAAGGTGACAATCCCATATCTTTGACACGTCAGACATTACGTTTTAAACATTTCGTAACATGGGAGCTGTGCTCAGTTAGACGTTGGCCTTTCTAGAAGACTGCATTACACGAGAAGACTAGGTCTGTCAATCGCAGCGGTGTTGTTGGGAGCGTTGCGCTACTGCCTTCCTCTCACAGTCTGAGAATCCGTTCCTCCCGGAAATTAAAAACTACGCCGCTGAATGTTAAGCAAAAGGAACTGCTTGCGGTGCATCCCGACAAAGCTGGATGCTTCGCAGGAGAAGATTACGCATACGATCAAAGGGATTCTGAGTGTTGTAAGCGAGACGTATAAATTTGAGACGTATGTATAGAGATGGTACCACTGAGAGAGAATTCCATAGCGTAATACACCGCTAAGATCCCTACTATTCCTCCGTCTGTACTTCAGTAAAATTTACTGTCTTAATTATTGGTTATTGTCATCGTTATTAATTTCAAATACCGATTACCAAACACTTTGCAGTGGCTGAAAGCTAAATAAAGAAAAATACACTGAGCAACTCAATTGAAGGGTCACTTTTTTGGAACCCGTTACTGTCTACCATTGCGACGCTGTAGTTTGAAATTTGGCTCAGAGGAGCCGAGAACGTTCCTCTGTGGTGGTGCAAAAGCGTGCGCCCTCGGAATCGGCGGCGCTTCAAGCAGCTACGAGTCGAAGCATGCGGAAAAAAGGCCAGAGCTCAGAAGTTCATGTCAGACGAAGGGTGTATTAATGAAGTCACGTTGGCACCACGTTTTACTGCAATTCTGCCCAACGCCAACGTGGACGCGTCACACGGTGTGAATGTCGTCACACTCACTCTCACCAACATTTCACCCCTTCTCTTTGACGCCTCTGCGGTGGAGGTCTGAACCATGAAGTCCAGCGTTGAAATTACGCGGTTTCCGTATGGGTGGCTGTGGATAAATCGACGCTCAGAATCGATATGAAAAGTTTTCATGTGGTGGCATGAAGGAGGAAGTCAATGAAACCATCCGTTGCGTATGGCCGTTGGTTTTCATACATTTCGCGCTCGAAAACGACAGTTTGCAGTGCGACGTACAAGATGACGTTCTTGACAAATTTGACTATTGCTGCCACCCCTCAATCCCCGCTGGGCATTTCAGCTCTACTCTATGGGCACTGCGGGCCTGCAAACCCAATGAACGTTATTACACCCCTTTGGAGTGTAGCATGAGAGCACTTTTTGCTCTCCGATACAGAGCGGAACCACTAGGGGCCGTTCAGAATAATTCAACGAAATTTGAACGTGATCCGAAGCATAAAAATGTTTTTATGCTGTTTAATCCCTCCTGCTTTTCGCCCTCCTATGGCATGATCACAGATGGGTTCGAAACTGACACTTGCGTGAATAAAATGGGAATGTGTCCCTCTAAGACCCCACAGTTTGGCAACATCCTTGGTGCCACCCGATCATCTTTCTTGGTCACTTTAAAAATATCTCTGTACACAGATATTCACTCTCTGACCTCTGCCCCCTGCATGCAGAGGGGATTGTCATCTCACTACACACTAGAGACTGCAGACCGCATACGAAATCAGAAGGGCGTAGAAAGGATTGCGTATCTGGCCGGCGTGTAGAGATAGATCGCTGTATCTGTACAGACTCCTTCTTTAGGTGTCCAACAAACGTGCAAAGATGCCGCTAATGGTGTTGCCAGAATACCGCGGGTGGGGGGGGGGGGGGGGCGTGTTTTAGACGTGTCCTTTGCCGTTTTGTTCTTGTAACAGTGCCTAGTGGTTTCATCCTGCACGTCAAAGAAAACTTACAGACACGCTACACTCCTAACGGTAGTGGCACATTCATTGGGGTTTTCAGCCTGACGAAAAGTGTTGAATCGTCTGAGGGTGACAAAATTTGTCAGGAACGTCGTCCTGTACATTGCACTGCAAACAGTCGTTTCCGAGCTCTATATGTGTGAAATGAACACCCTTATGGGAAATGTCATCGCGAGGCCTTATCTGTCGATTCTAGGCGGTGATGTGTTTGAAATGTTTTTTTTCTGCAAACAAGAAGAAACTCGCATGATTTCAAGGCTGGGTGTCGCGGTATTGATCTCCATAGCAAATATTGCAAGACAAGGGGTAAAATGTGGGTAAGAAGGAATGTGAAGACCCTCCCAGCGTAAGACACGTCAACAGGGGCATTGGGCAGAATTGTGGAGAAATTTGATGCCGACGTGACATCACTGACCCACCTTACACTTCCCACGAACATCAGCGCTCTCAACCTTTAGCGCACATGTGCACGCTTTGCTGTTTGAAGTGTCACCATGACGAGGATGACGTCACAGTGCGCCAGGCTTTCTCGTCATTACAGAGGGGATTCATTCCCCTTCATTGTAAGCCATCCTCGGCTTATATTTCAGCAAGATAATGCCAGCTCGCACACGGCAAGAGTCTCTAGTGCTTCTCTTCGTGCTTGCCAAACCACATCTCGATTAGCAAGGTCGCCGGATCTCTCCCAGTTGAGACGTTTGGAGGACTATGGGCAGGACCCTTCAACCAGCTGGGAATTTTGAAGATCTAATGTGCAAATTAGACCGAATTTGGCACGATATCCACCAGGAGGACATGCAGCAACCCCATCAAACAATGTCAAGCTGAATAAGAGCTTGCATAATAGCCAAAGGTGGACCAACTCGTTTCTAACTTACTCAGTTTGTCGAGTTCTTTCTCTTGAATAAATCACGCAGTTTTTCCTAAACTGTAATCATTTGTTTCTCTGTACATGTAAATCACGTCTACCGATTTTAGTCCCTTTCGGAGAATTCCTACTTGGTGCATGTCTTTTTTTTTTGTTCGAGTTTATTAACACATCGGAATTTCCGGACTTTCTGCAAGTTTTACATTCATCAGGGAGGAACAGCTTGTGAGTACGAATCCTTCGTGTGCATGGATGTGGAATTTTATGGGGATGCCCTACGTCTGTGTGTTGTTCTGGTAAGTTCTATCCACAACGCTGACACTGTAGCCACAGGCCGAGCGATTTGAAGTAATGATTCAGCCCAGAGACCCGTATCCGATTATAGCGGGAATCAAAGATTCGTCCAGCCGTCCTTTTTAAGTATCATAAATCATTTCCATAGGGCCGCTGCAATATCCCACTCATAGACTTGTCCCGCTGGTATAGTTCCGCTCTGATGATCTAGACGTCGACAGGACGGAAAATCTGTACGTCTTTCTTTTCTTTTGCCATATAGATGCTCTAGTGTGTCACAGACTAATATTGCCTGTTAGTAGAACGTAGATATGTCGCAGATAAATGTCATGTTGCCGTCAAAAATAAGGGTGTACGAATACATTAAAGTCAAGATACCGTTTTGTGAATAAAAATCTTCTATGGTTTGGATTTAAGCAGTTTTGAGAGAGAGACGTTTTTAATTGCACATGTTACATTACAAGTTTCATCTGTCTGTTATTAATGACACACAACACTGTCTAATTCATTTAGAAAAATATCACCTAATACTAATTGCCCGCACCGGTAGCTGAGTGGTCAGCGTGACGGATTGCCGTTCTGCGGGCCCGGGTTTGATTCCCGGCTGGGTCGGGGATTTTCTCCGCTCAGGGACTGGGTGTTGTGTTTTCTTCATCATCATTTCATCCCCATCCGGTGCGCAGGTCGCCCAATGTGGCGTCGAATGTAATAAGACCTGCACCAAGGCAGCCGGACCTGCCCCGTAATGGGCCTCCCGGCCAATGACGCCAAACACTCATTTCCATTTCACCTAATACTAATTAAGAGAAGTAGCACGTATACATGTTAATGAGATGCCATTCACTGTATGGCCACGTGTGGAGTATTTATGTAGATGTAAATAAAGTGTAGACAAGAGGAGATCCACGGAGAACATTCCACACTAGTTGTTGGGAAATTCTGTTCACATACGACCGAAAGACAAAAATCACAGTAGTAAAGTAACAGAACATAAACAGACTGGATGCAAAATAAACAGCTGAAAGGAAAACAAATGAAGTAGTTTAGGAAAACATGATTTTTCTGAAGCATTAAAAGTGCTCTATGGGAAGGAACCCAGCGATTAATGAGACGGTGACAGTAGCAAAGTGTGTACGCAGCCAACACGTCCATACGTGATGGCTGCTTATTATTCTGGGAATAAGGAAGACAATATTTCATTAGCTTGAAGGACAAACTGTTCTGCAGTTTCAGTAAAGAAAAAAGTGCCAGAAAGTTTCAGTTTAAAATGAAATAATATATTATATTACGAAACAACCAATCGCATGTAATGATATGGGCTTGCGACAAAATGGGTACATTCGAATGCCTTGCCCACGTATATAAAGACAAAATCAATATACGTGGGCGAAAACTAGAGCGGTGTTATTACAGAACGGAAAGTAATGTGTAATCTCAACAAAAACTTTTCGTTTGAGAACTATTTTAAAATATAGCTTCTAAAAGTAAAAATTTTCGCTTTTCTTCGATATCATGTGATATACCAATGTGACAGAGACATTGACCATTATTTGACTCATTTCCGAAAGATGTGTGGCATTCAGGACAACGTTAGGAACTACACTCCTGGAAATTGAAATAAGAACACCGTGAATTCATTGTCCCAGGAAGGGGAAACTTTATTGACACATTCCTGGGGTCAGATACATCACATGATCACACTGACAGAACCACAGGCACATAGACACAGGCAACAGGGCATGCACAATGTCGGCACTAGTACAGTGTATATCCACCTTTCGCAGCAATGCAGGCTGCTATTCTCCCATGGAGACGATCGTAGAGATGCTGGATGTAGTCCTGTGGAACGGCTTGCCATGCCATTTCCACCTGGCTCCTCAGTTGGACCAGCGTTCGTGCTGGACGTGCAGACCGCGTGAGACGACGCTTCATCCAGTCCCAAACATGCTCAATGGGGGACAGATCCGGAGATCTTGCTGGCCAGGGTAGTTGACTTACACCTTCTAGAGCACGTTGGGTGGCACGGGATACATGCGGACGTGCATTGTCCTGTTGGAACAGCAAGTTCCCTTGCCGGTCTAGGAATGGTAGAACGATGAGTTCGATGACGGTTTGGATGTACCGTGCACTATTCAGTGTCCCCTCGACGATCACCAGTGGTGTACGGCCAGTGTAGGAGATCGCTCCCCACACCATGATGCCGGGTGTTGGCCCTGTGTGCCTCGGTCGTATGCAGTCCTGATTGTGGCGCTCACCTGCACGGCGCCAAACACGCATACGACCATCATTGGCACCAAGGCAGAAGCGACTCTCATCGCTGAAGACGACACGTCTCCATTCGTCCCTCCATTCACGCCTGTCGCGACACCACTGGAGGCGGGCTGCACGATGTTGGGGCGTGAGCGGAAGACGGCCTAGCGGTGTGTGGGGCCGTAGCCCAGCTTCATGGAGACGGTTGCGAATGGTCCTCGCCGATACCCCAGGAGCAACAGTGTCCCTAATTTGCTGGGAAGTGGCGGTGCGGTCCCCTACGGCACTGCGTAGGATCCTACGGTCTTGGCGTGCATCCGTGCGTCGCTGCGGTCCGGTCCCAGGTCGACGGGCACGTGCACCTTCCGCCGACCACTGGCGACAACATCGATGTACTGTGGAGACCTCACGCCCCACGTGTTGAGCAATTCGGCGGTACGTCCACCCGGCCTCCCGCATGCCCACTATACACCCTCGCTCAAAGTCCGTCAACTGCACATACGGTTCACGTCAACGCTGTCGCGGCATGCTACCAGTGTTAAAGACTGCGATGGAGCTCCGTATGCCACGGCAAACTGGCTGACACTGACGGCGGCGGTGCACAAATGCTGCGCAGCTAGCGCCATTCGACGGCCAACACCGCGGTTCCTGGTGTGTCCGCTGTGCCGTGCGTGTGATCATTGCTTGTACAGCCCTCTCGCAGTGTCCGGAGCAAGTATGGTGGGTCTGGCACACCGGTGTCAATGTGTTCTTTTTTTCCATTTCCAGGAGTGTATTTTCTCAGACTGAACCACATCTAGCTTGAGGATATAAGAAAGAACCTAATCATGTACTAAGCGTGAGCCTTAAACGTATAGCAAAGCATGTTGTGGAAGATAAGTAACAAGAGAAGTTTTGAATGACTATAATCGAGATCCGAAGATAAACTAAAATGACCGCTTAGCCCTAAACTATAAAGCAAACAGTACTGGTTAACCTAGCAGTCGGTTTGGTCAAACGAATATGTAGATCTTGTAATTCCAGTTACTGTATTTTTATGGTGAAAAGACACATGTCTGACATTTCTTGTATTTTTAGTTTTTTAGTTGACAGGGTTTATATTATCATGAACGAATTTTTACAATAAATTTTAGACTTTACGGTGACAAGATAGAAAACATTTCTTGGCAACTTAATACGTATGTAACGTTGTCAATCAATATGGTATAATTATGTGTGCTGTTACAAACTAACCATAAAAGATTCGAACAATTATTCGACGCGGTTACGGTTTCAGTAAAAACCGTCTGTACAGTTGCGATGTAATCCTTAGCTCACATCTTTTATAGTCAACATTTTGTTTCAGAGTCGGGCACAATGCGCTGTTTGAAGGCAACACGGCGTTAAAATGTACTGGAGACAAAAAGAAAAAAAACTGCAGCTATTACGGAGAGAGGGCCGATAATGGCAGGAGAGCTCCACAAATCCTCTCAAGGTATTCGTCGATGCAGCAGCGCATACAGCGGCAGAGAGTAGTTGCTTGTTGCGCGAACATCCATTTAAGGAGCTTCATCTACTAACATGACGCTTAAAAACCCTGTGAGTAGCCGTCTAACCTACGAGCCTCGACATACGGCACCTCTAGGCTTCTCTATCAAGTCCATGGGACGGTGGTAGATAGCAAACGTTTGAGTAATTTTACAACACTCGTAATCTATCGTTACCTTAATCTACATGGGAAGCACGTGTGACGAATATCATAGCCCATCTGGAGTCATCTACTTCAGTGTAGTACGAGAGTAATGATCGGAGACGACGTTGTAAGCCTTTATTTCGTCCATTAAACGTGATTTACAATGTCAGACGTTATAATATAGTTTGCGAAATACAAAAGACTCATTCGGTTGCTATGCACAGTCAGACCCACAAATTAAAATACTAAAATAACTGTCACTAGTACTCGACCCCAAAGGGATATGGAATTTCAATCCAATAAGTATCCAAGAGAAAATATACGACGAACTAAAATTTTTAAGCAGGCGAATGCGAAGACTAAACACAACGACTAATATTCACAGTTTTGAGAGACTCCCATCGAGTCTGTCCTGCCCTATGTAAATGTTTCGCGGACCTCCACTCGTTTTCACAAACTCGTAAACGATATTAACTACGTTTCGTCATTTTTACTCCCCATAGTGTAAGTGTATTAACCATCAACTCAAGCCGGCCGAGGTGGCCGAGCGGTTCTAGGCGCCACAGTCTGGAACCGCGCAACCGCTACGGTTGCAGGCTCGAATCCTGCCTCGGGCATGGATGTGCGTGATGTCCTTAGGTTAGTTAGCTTTAAGTAGTTCTACGTTCTAGGGGACTGATGACCTCAGAGGTTGAGTCCCATAGTGCTCAGAGCCATTCGAACCATTTGAACCATCAACTCAAAACATGATGTTCCCATAGCTCTTATACCTCTTTTCTACCAATATTAAACACATTACATACATTATGTGATCAAAAGCATACTAGGTGCATTATGCTGCCACCTACTTCCAGGTCCTGCATATCAGCGATCTCAGTATTCATTACACATTGTGATAGAGCAGAATGAGGCGCTCCACGGAACTCACGGACTTCGAACGTGGTCAGGTTATTGGGTGACACTTGTTTCATACGTTTGTACCCGAGATTTCCCCTCTCCTAAACATCCCTAGGTCCACTGTGTCTGATGTGACAGTGAAGTGGAAACGTGAAGGGACACGTACAGCACAAAAGCGTACAGGCCGACCTCGTCTGTTGACTGACAGAGACCGCCGACAGTTGAAGAAGGTCGTAATGTGTGATAGGCAGACGTCTATCCGGACAGTCACACAGGAATTCCAGACTTCATCAGGATCCGCTGCAAGTACTATCACAGTTAGGAGGGAGGGGAGGAAACTTGGATTTCATGGTCGAGGGGCTGCTCATAAGTAACCCATCACGACGGTAAATTGCCAAACGACGCCTCTCTTGGTGTAAGGAGCGTGAACATTGGGCTACTGAACAGTGGACAAACGTTGTGTGAAGTGACTAATAACGGTACACAATGTGGTGATCCGATGGCAGGGTGTGCGTATGGCGAATGCCCGGTGAACCTCATCTGCTAGCGTGTGTGGTGCCAATAGTAAAATTCGGAGGCGGTGGTGGTGTGGTATGGTCGTGTTTTTCATGGCAGGGGCTTGGACCCCTTGTTGTTTTGCGTTGCACTATCATAGCACAGGTCTACATTGATGTTTTAAGCACCTTCTTGCTTCCCACTGTTGAAGAGCAATTCGGGGATGGCTATTGCATCTTTGAGCACGATAGAGCACCTGTTCATATTGCACAGCCTACAGCGGAGTGATTACACGACAACAACATTCCTATAATGGAATGGCCTGCACCTGATTGAACTTATGCCTGCGAGAGTGGAAGCTGTCATCAAGGATAAGGGTGGGCCAACACCAAATTGAATTCCAGCATTACCGATGGAGGCCGTCACGATTTTGTAAGTCATTTTCATCCAAGTATCCGGATACTTTTGATCACATAGTACTCTTTTCAAAGGCAATTTTAATCAAATCCCTACACGAGATAGTGAAATCATCACAGAAATCTACCCGTCCTACGAAGCCTAGCCTACTCTGCGTTTACAATCCCTGATGTACGCCCCAACAGTACAAGTTTCATGACTGATGAAAGCCATATTCATCTGATAATTCATAAACACCATTTATCAGTCCGTCTCCACATACATACACTGTACCTTCTTTTCACATAACGGCTCTCCAGTCACACATTCCATACCTAAAAAGTTTTACCATATGCTGTTTCTATCGTCATCTCTATGGGATAGAGAGGAACTCTTGTCACGGAACCTCATACACTCATGAGCCAAAACATTATGACCAGCTACTTATGATGGTGTTGGCCCGTCTCTGAAACGAAATTCATCAGTGATTCTGGGTGCCATGGATTTGACAAGCACTTGATAGGTTCCCAGCGGTTTGTGGCGCCAGATGCCTACGCACAGGTCATACTCTTCCCGTAATTTCCGGGCGATTGGTTTGTGAGCGCGGAGTTGGCGTCCTATAGCGTTCCATGTGGGTTTCATCCGATTCAGATAAGCCAAATTTGATGGCCAAGAGATCAACGTGAGTTCACTATCACTCTCCTCAAACTACTGCAGCGCAATTCTGGCCTTGTGGCACCGACAGTTGCGTTGCTGAAAGATGCCATCGCTGTTTGGAAAGATATCAATCATAAGAGGTTACAGGTGGTCTCTAATAATGTTCACGTAGTCCGGAGGTGTCATGGTGCCTTCGATTACTGTCGCAGATCCCATGGAAGCCCAGGTGAGTGTCCCCCCAAAACATAACGCTGCTCCCATCAGCCTGCTTCCGTGGCGCGCTGCCGAAAAGCGATACAGTCTTTTGGATATTGAGTCATGTGAAATAGACAATGTACACTTTTGCTGAGACCGCATTGCGTAAAGAAAAAAAAATAGCGAGTGGTAAACTAAACTGTGTTTCAACATAGTATCCGGCTTGTAAATTGGCGAACAAGCGCGAAATCTCACACAAGTACTGCCCACCATGGTGAGTAATTGGCATGTAAATATACAGCAGTTGGTATAAAAGGCTCTGGACAGTCAAAATATCCTGAAAAGCGTCTCTACCATATGGCAGTAAGCTGACTCTGAAGCACTAATTAATATGTTCATAGGGCAGATTACAAGGCCGGAACAAAATCCTACACACTTCTAGAGGTTTACGATTCACTCAAAATTTATTGTTGCAATAATGCATATGGAAATGATTATGTTTACAGATCAATAGCACAAGTGACTCTGGGGTACCAGATATCGAACCATGCCAAATCACCCACATTAGTACGTGGTGTAGCCTCCAAGGGTGGCAGTGGAGATGCAGACTATGGGATCCAGTTGATCGTTCAGCTGGCGACTACTGTCCTGGGATATGCCACGCCTGCTCAACCTGTTCACGGAGTTCTGAAAGAGTGGTTGGTTGACGAGTCACACGAGTCATTTCTAGTACCATCATATCCCACACGTTCTCGAGAGGAGATAAGTACGAAGATTATGCTGGCGAAAGAAGTTCCAGCGCGTCTTGCAGAGTTAGCGAGCATTATCCTGTTGGAACACCACATCACCTTTCTATTGCAAGAACGGCAACGGAGTTGGTATAAGAACATTCGGCACGTACGGAGCGTTGGTTATCGTCTCCTCCAGAAACACCAAAGTTGAACGAGAGTTGTAGTTCATCGCACCCCAGACGATAAAGCCTGGGGTGCGGCGATTGTGTCTAGGATGAATGACTCTACGAGACACCGCTCACCAGGTCTACGTCGTAAGCGCAAACGACCATCACTTGCTTGCAGACATAATCTGCATTCATCGATGAAAACCACGGCGCGCCGTTGCATCTTCCAAATGATCCTCTGACGGCACGTCGATGTTGTGGCGTTAGTGGAAGATGGGCTAGAGGCGTGCGTAAACACAAATCCATTACTAATAACCGGTTCGCTAAAGTTCGTGTTGACACGCCTGAGCTCACAAAAAAAAAAAAAAAAAAAAAAAAAATGTGTGAATTCCTGAGGGACCAAACTGCTGAGGTCATCGGTCCCTAGTCTTACACACTACTTAAACTAACTTATGCTAAGAACAACACACACATCCATGTCCGAGGGAGGACTCGAACCTTTGGCGGGTGGGGCCGTGCAGTCCTTGACATGCCGCCTCAAACCGCAGGGCCACTCCGCGCGGCGTGGGCTCTTATATGCATTGGGATAACTTTATTATCTGCCACTGCTGCCCTCACAATACGATGATCGTGGCGGGCGTCTGTGCAACTTGGACGTCCAGAATCTCGTCTACGGCTGTTAGAATGTCCACGTGACCACTGATACCTGTATAGTTGCACTGTCAACGCAGCACGTCCAAATTGCCTGGTAATTCTCCAAAGGGACCACACGACCACTCCGAAGGCCACAATTTCACCCCCCTTCAAACTCGCTCAATTGGCTATGGGAAGCACGAGAGCGTCTCAGTGGCATCGTTACTTACTCGCTTCACACTTACGCAGCACAATTAAACTTCTGGCAGTGAGCATTCCTCATTAAAGGCTAGATACAGATGGCCCTCTAGCAGAAACACTACCTATTGGCGAACGCCGCTGAAACCTGATCATCACGTCTGCTATCTACCAGGTGGTATATGCCGTCATCAGATCTAAATCGACTTCGTCTTTCCAGGTGTACAGTTTTCTTTTTTTCCAGTAGTGTAGATAGTTTCTCAATAGCGGAAGCTTCCTCTGGCACGGTGGGTCAAACGGGGCCATGCCATTACAGTCGTCTCTGAAACTGACTTGTAATCAAGAACACTTCGCCAGGGAACGCTCTGATTGTCGAAGCAAGGAGGCCTCTTCAGCTCCGTCTTGAAATGCTAGCAGATGAGGTTGTGAATGGCAACTAACGGCTCATTAACTGCGACTGACAAATGTTCTCAGTAACTTTCACGGTCTTTTACACACTACATCTCACCACAGAAAAAGTAGAAACCTTTTGGTAAGCCGCGCGCGATTAGCCGAGCGGTCTTGGGCGCTGCAGTCATGGACTGTGCGGCCGATCCCAGCGGAGGTTCGAGTCCTCCCTCGGGCATGGTTGTATGTGTTTGTCCTTAGGATAATTTAGGATAAGTAGTGTGTAAACTTAGGGACTGATGACCTCAGCAGTTAAGTCCCATACGATTTCACACACATCTGAACACCTTTTGGTAAAAGCAATAGAGGAATTAGAAATAAATATTAATGTGCTGAATAGGCCGATGAATCAGCCTTTGTATTAATTTACATATGAACATCGGTTAGTAACTCCTCAGTTGCATGTAAATTATATTACGCCAACCGTAACGAAGATATCAGAAATTACAGACGGAGCCTGTATAGGACCAGAAGGGGGTCAGTCACTAACTATTGCCACCAAGAATAACTCCGAAAGCCGGCCGCGGTGGTCTAGCTGTTCTAGGCGCTCAGTCCGGAACCGCGCGACTGCCATGGTCGCAGGTTCGAATCCTTCCTCGGGCATGGATGTGTGTGATGTCATTAGGTTAGTTAGGTTTAAGTAGTTCTAAGTTCTAGGGGACTGATGACCACAGATGTTAAGTCCCATAGTGCTTAGAGCCATTTGAACCATTTGAGCCAATAACTCTGAAAGTATGATAGTGGCTGAAAAGTTTGTGGGACAAAAGTTGCATGAGACAACCGTGACCATAATATAGCGTTGGTTTTATGTTGCTAGGTGGCATCGCTTCAGAGATATGAAGGTCAATTTTTTTTTTTTTTAAATCGGGTGCTATAGTTTGGTATTTATTTTCTGATAGCGGTTATCGAGACGAATCCAATGACGTGTAACAGTAAGTTCTTTGAAGGTGAACGAAGGTCACAAAGGATACATGAACGTCCATTTACAGAAGGTGTCCGAAGTGATGACCATTGGTATCAATGCAGTGCTGCAATCTCCTTATCATGGATTGAGTGGTATTCCTTATCACATCGGCACTTATCGAAGCACATACTCTGCCAATTCCCTCTCGCATATCTTCAGGTGTAGCTGGAATGTCTTTATGCATAATGTCTTTTACGAATCCCCACAAGAAAAAAACCAGAGGCGTCAAGTCTGGCGAACGAGCCGGCCACGACACATCTTCTCGGCGACCAATCCAACAATTTGGGAATTGTCTCTGCAACTCATTTTTAGCCATCAGCGATAAATATGCCGTACACCTATAGTGGCCGGCCGGAGTGGCCGAGCGGTTCTCGGCGCTACAGTCCGGAACAGCGCGACCGCTACGGTCACAGGTTCGAATCCTGCCTCGAGCATGGATGTGTGTGATGTCCTTATGTTAGTTACGTTTAAGTAGTTCTAAGTTGTAGGGGACTGATGACCTCAGAAGTTACGTCCCATAGTGCTCAGAGCCATTTTGAACACCCATAGTGTTAATACCACATTCACTGCCTTGTTCCTCAAGGTATTTCTGTCAATAACAGACAATGTTTCTTGCAGGAATGTGGTGTACTTCCTACCATTAAGATTTCCTACAGTGAAATAGGGGCCTATAATACTGTCCTCCAGAATCCCACACCATACATTCACTGACCACAGTTTTTGGTGTGCAACTTTCCGCAGCCAACATGGATTTTCAATTGTCCAATAATGCATATTATGCAAATTAACCACTCCATGGTTCGTAAATGTAGCCTCGTCAGTAAATAAAATCAAATTAATAGATGTGTCATCCCTCTGAATCTGAAGTTGAGCCCATCGGCAGAACTCAATGCGACGCATACAAACCGTACCAGTTAATTCTTGGTGATGATGATAATTGTGGTAAACCAGAACACGAACAACACTACTCTGGCTCATGCCAGATTCCCTTGGGATTTGTCACGAACTAATACAAGGATCTTGAACCACAGTGGCAAGAGTACCAATCCCCGTTTCCTCGTTAGTAACTTTCCTTTGCTGAACATGTTTGCGATGCGTTAAAGATCCACTTGTTCTCAATTTATCATACACATATTTAAATGTACGACGTGTAGGGTGAGTACGTTGAGGATATCTTTCAGCGTGTAAGTCTCTAGCTCTCACTGAATTTCGTTGGCATTCTCCGTAAATGAGAAGCATATCGACTTGTTCTTCGAAGGAATACATCATTCATATTCGCTTGATTAGCTTTTGGCAGCGGTTACTTATTTCCAAAAGAATAACTCAGTCAGTTAAAATTTTATAGATATTATTAAAGAAGCTCCAACATACAGCGACCCGCTTCATTTGGATACCTTGGCGTATAGCTGTCGCATTCAATGAATCCGGGGATGAACGAGGAAAAAGTGCAATTTAATTAGGAATCGACATATGTGAACTAGAGTCTAACTCTATTAGACGTGATGATTTCGTGATGACAATACAAACATTCAGGGATGATGGAGAAGGGTACATGTATCAATTTGAGGTAAGGGAGTCTGATTTGGAAACTACAGAGTCGAAAGTTATAAGAGGAATTGTACTGATACCTTTGACAGTCAATCTCATTTACTGCAAATGCTTTTCTTTCCACATCTGCGGACCAAAACAAGAAGAGATATGCTTCACAGTAACAAAGATAAAGAAGTGCTTATAGCTCTGAAAGTATGAACCGGTGTATTGTCCAGTCAACATTTTAAAACCTCTTTCTTCACTACTGGCCATTAAAATTGCTACACCACGAAGATGACGTGCTACAGACGCGAAATTTAACCGAAAGGAAGAAGATGCTGTGATATGCAAATGATTAGCTTTTCAGAGCATTCACACAAGTTTGGCGCCGGTGGCGACACCTGCAACGTGCTGACATGAGGAAAGTTTCCAACCGATTTCTCATACACAAACAGCAGTTGACCGGCGTTGCCTGGTGAAACGTTGTTGTGATGCATCGTGTAAGGAGAAGAAATGCGTACCATGACGTTTCCGACTCTGATAAAGGTCGGATTGTAGCCTATCGCGATTGCGGTTTATCGTATCGCGACATTGCTGCTCGCGATGGTCGAGATCCAATGACTGTTAGGAGAATATGGAATCGGTGGGTTTAGGAGGGTAATACAGAACGCCGTGCTGGATCCCAACGGCCTAGTATCACTAACAGTCGAGATGACAGTCATCTTATCCGCATGGCTGTAACCGATCGTGCAGCCACGTCTCGTTCCCAGAGTCAAAAGATGGTGACGTTTGCAAGACAACAACCATCTGCACGAACAGTTCGACGACGTTTGCAGCAGCATGGAGTATCAGATCGGAGACCATGGCTGCGGTTATCCTTGACGCTGCATCACAGACAGAATTGCCTGCGAAGGTGTACTCAACGACGAACCTGGGCGCACGAGTGGCAAAACGTCATTTTTTCGGATGAATCCAGGTTCTGTTTACAGCTTCATGATTGTCGCATCCGTGTTTGGCGACATCGCGGTGAACGCACATTGGAAGCGTGTGTTCGTCATCGCCATACTGGCGTATCACCAGGCGTGATGGTATGGGGTGCCATTGGTTACACGTCTCGGTTACCTCTTGTTCAATTGACGGCACTTTGAACAGCGGACGTTACATTTCAGATGTGTTACGACCCGTGACTGTACCCTTCATTCGATCCCTGCGAAACCCTACATTTCAGCAGGATAATGCACGACCGCATGTTGCAGGTCCTGTGCGGGCCTTTCTGGATATAGAAAATGTTCGACTGCTTCCCTGGCCAGCACATTCTCCAGATCTATCGCCAATTGTAAACGTCTGGTCAATGGTGGCCGAGCAACTGGCTCGTCACAATACGCCAGTCACTACTCTTGATGAACTGTGGTATCGTGATGAAGCTGCATGGGCAGCTGTACCTGTACACGCCATCGAAGCTCTGTTTGACTCAATGCCCAGGCGTATTAAGGCCGTTATTACGGCCAGAGGTGGTTGTTCTGGGTACTGATTTCTCAGGATCTATGCACCCAAACTGCGTGAAAATGTAACCACATGTGAGTTCTAGTATGATATATTCGTCCAATGAATACCCGTTTATCACCTGCATTGCCTCTTGGTGTAGCAATTTTAATGGCAAGTAGTGTAAATCTTCGAAATGCCGTAATCGTAATTTTGCCCTTCATCAACCTCTGTTCTAAGGTAAGGCGTAATTTAAGTGCTGCCTCGATTATTCCTACATTTCCTGGAAGCCGAGCAGATCTTCACTGAGTTCGGCCTATAGCAGGAATTTTAATAACATAACTTTGTTTTCTTTTCTCTAGGTTATTGTTAAAGTTTTATGCCTGCCCCTAGTGTTAATATCAATGGCTACGGAGAAACAACGGAATGATGATGCGAAACAAATGATAAATGCGCCGTACTTTATCTCTTCTCTTAACCTGCAACAGTACATCGTCACAGAAAGAAGCAAATGAAATTTGAGCTCAGGAGGGGGCATTAGTGGCTGCGGGCTGGGAGTGCAGTAGCTTATGCGGGTGGCTCATCCGTCGACGCGGCCGGCGTGAAGGCGGGGTGAGAGGCAGGGCTTAGCGCTGGCGGTCGCGTTGCGTGCCGCATCCGGCGCGCAGATTACTCCCGCCCACTCTGCTCATCTCTGCCTTCCTGCCCGCCTGCCTCGTCCCGCACTACTTTGCGCCCTGCCATTCATTCTTGACGGCAACGCCAGGAGCCTCTTAATCATACTCTTCGGCGACAATTCTAATTTGCAGTTCCCAAAATTCTGCAACGAGCGTGAATATTTAAGAATTTAGATAACGTGAGCTGTTGGGAAAGCTTAATTCCACATGCCATTATACCTATACACAATACAAGATATGTTCTACTTTCAGCAAGTGCTTGACCGAACAAAAAAAAAATCTCGGCCAGTTCCGGTTGAAAACAAGCGGAATCAGTTGTGGAAATTTCCGCTTCAGCCTCTTTAGTTTCATAAAATTTGGATAAGTGGCGGCACTGTACATAGCCTTTAAATTGGTGTCCGTATGGAGACGCGTTCTGAGCAGAGAGCTGTCGCTGAGTTTCTTTTGACGGAAAACCAGAGCATCGCTGATATTCATTAGAGAATATCTGCGGAGACCTGGAAATAAACAAAAGCACGATGAGTCGTTGGGCGAGGCATTTGTCATCATCGCAATAAGGTCGTGAAAACCTAACCCATATTCCGCGCACCAGCGGCCGCAAACAGCTGTGACTCTTGCAATGTTGGAACGTGCGGACACCCTCATTCGATGTGATCGATGGATCACAATCAAGCACCTCGCTGCTCAACTGGACGTTTCTGTAGTATTTCTGACACACTCACCCGACTGTTCTTCCTCGTCTACCCTACAGTGCGGATCTCCTACCTTCTAACATCCATCTGTCTGGCTCAAGGAGGCATCTATTCAGCGGGTAGTAGTATATGTATGATGGGGAGGTGATTGATGTAGCAAGACGTTGGCTCCGATGTCGACCAGTACAGTGGTACCATGTGAGCATACAGGCCGTCCTAGTAAGGTGGCGTAATGCTGTTGTACTCAATGAAGATTATGTCGAAAAATTCGGTTTTGTAGCCAAAAGAGTGGGGAATGGTATGGTGTATTGGAATCCTGAATAAAACCAGTCTGTTTCCAGAAAAAATTACTTACAGAATGCTCCTCGAACTAGTGGCTGTTTTTGCATATTACCTTCACCCTAGAAGCAATTGCAGATCGTGTCCCAAAGCTATTATTATTATTATTATTATTATTATTATTGTTGTTGTTGTTGCTGCTGGTGCCGTGGTGACCTAGTGGGTAGAGCACTATGTTCCACTCTGAACCTCATTGCGTCTCTCCCGGATAGGAGCAAGGATTTTTCTTCATTCCAGTCCCTCCACGACGGCTCTAGGTCCATTCAGATAGCTATCAAATGAGTGGTGGGGATTTTCCCGGAGGGAAAAGGCTGCTGCGGCGATGAATTTGCCACCTGACCCCTCCTACTACAGCGGCGACGAAAAGCTGAATTATATCTACAGACAGGCCAATAGCTCGGTCACGGGCTGTGGGCCGAAGGTTTTACCTTTTTTTAAAATTGTTATTACAGTCTTCAGTCTATTAATAGAACATTCATAAATGTTTGCTGATGGGTCACCCACAGCTGCTATGTGTAATGTTCTCGATTAAAAACTTCCGCTACAGTTGTACAGCTATTTATTGACTGAAGTCTCTACACTACCAGGTTTCAGGGACTCAAGCCAATCTTCAGGTGTATCTATGTTACCACTCAAGTGCAGAAATCAGTTACTCTATCGATTATCTAGGTAATGTGCAGAATCAGTAGGGTGATGCTTTAAAGTGCCGAAAATTGTTTTGTTTCTCAAATTACGTAGATAATCTGCAAAGTGCCTAGATCTCTACAGGCACAGCAGCAACGTTTCTGTACTCTTAAAGTAACAGAGCGTTATTTAGTTTTCAATATCTAAAGAATCAAACATATACAGAGGAGGAGGAGGAGATTTGTTTTTAACGTGCCGTCGACAAAGAGGTCATTATAGACGGAGCACAATCTCGGATTAAGGAAGGATGGGGGAGGAAATCGATCGTGCCCTTTCAAAGAAACCATCCCAGCATTTGCCTGAAGCGATTTAGGGAAATCACGGAAAACCTCTATCAGGGTGGCCAGACGAGCGTTTGAACCGTCGTCCTCCAGAGTGAAGGTTAATACAATCAAACAATGAACAAATTAGTTCATAGAATCAGTCATCAATCAGTTAAAAATATAATACAAAGAATCACAGGTTTTAAAATATTATTACAATTAAGGTAATGATTTTGCAAAACCTATGATAAAATTATGCTTACTTATTAGCGCAATCTAAATATTGGTAACACTTCGAATTACATTGCAATTGGTTTTTGCGACAAGCGCACCAATTTGTGGTTTATTTAGATTTGCAGTCACATTTTCTGAAACTCTGCCCAGCAATAAGGGATTTCTTTATTGCTGTTTGATGTAAAGATATTCCTACAGCACAAACATCTTCTTTCGTTTAAAATCTGTCTTTGCGAACACTGAATTCAGATTTAGCATACCATCTTTTTAAAAGTCCCCTTTTAAGTACCAAGTTAGTAGAAGCCTTCCTGTTTCACTAAGAACCACGTGTAAAATCGAGTTGCCATCAGATTTTGCCTTGTCTATTTCAGGTAGTTTAATTCTCACAGTAACACCTTGATCGACATTTGAGTGCTTTGGATTCGAAACGGCTAAAATTTTCTTTGATTGCTCTTCCAAACCATTTATCGCTCTATCATGCTGTATTTTCTGATCCATTCTTTTTTTTTTTTTTTACAGATGTTGCACAATATATTCATACCACACGCTTGCTCTTTAGGATCTGTTTCATCAAAAATTATATGAACAAAGGTATCACTCGATTTGCGCTTCAGAACCCCTGATGCTGCTTTTGAGCCAATAATACGGTCTTTTCGACCCTGTACGATACTGTAATGGCAGTTATGCTGAAATTGAGGGTAAGTCAGTGATGACTTCTTCAACATGTAGAGGTGATTCCTTGGAGGTGCAAGGTAACGTAGTACTCTTCATAGTTGTATCCTCAGTCAACGGTGTAGAAGGAAATTTAAGTTTACTAACCATTAATTCTTGTATTTCTATAGGTTTTTGTATAGAATTAGAGGATAATGGAATGTGATCTTGAGTAAGATTTGACTGTGGTCCCATAATCACAGTCTCTTATGAATCTTCTAATTTTTCAATATCTTCTTCGGGTATTTATCGAATGTAATACACTCTGCGGTATAAAAGAGGAAGACAAACCCATTTTCGCGGGGCAACCGATCATTGCTTCGTATGGACTTCTTTTAACTGCAGAATGATGGTCACAGGCCTTCATGAATTGCACAAATTGTAGGCCCTCACTCCATTTGTTAGTTTGGTTATCAGCTATCCAAGTAGTGAGCGTATTTTCAGCTTTTTGATTCGCTCGTTCTGCACTTCCTTGAATTGAGCTGTGCCTGTGTCTCCCATTAATTATTTCGATTTCTGGCAACAACTGCTTTACACATTATAGGATTTTATTGCA
Source organism: Schistocerca nitens (assembly GCF_023898315.1). Classification (NCBI taxonomy): domain Eukaryota; kingdom Metazoa; phylum Arthropoda; class Insecta; order Orthoptera; family Acrididae; genus Schistocerca; species Schistocerca nitens. The sequence goes on along the minus strand of NC_064616.1, from coordinate 173,011,181 downwards.
GAATTCGCGTCCACTGTCAGAATGCAAAATACTTGTAGCGCCAAAAATGAGAAAAACATCAACCAAGTTATATGTTACTTCATCCGTCCGTTCTGATTTGAGTAGCTTCAATACAACAAATTTTGTGAAGTGGTCTTGATATACGAGAAGAAGCTTAAATTTTCTGTCTGGTTGAGAGTGGTAATCGATGGGATACACCTGGCATCTGACAGTGAAATGTGATGAAATAATCGACTTCACAACATCCCCTTTTTCGCTCTTTTTTGTTTTTGTTGACAAGGTTCGCATAAATCCTAAAACATTTTTGTTTGGGCTTATTTCTTTATAAAGCGTATTTAATTGCTTGTTCCTTCTGCCTCTTCCACCGTGGTAAATTGACAAATGAGTAGAATATAATGTGTCAAACAGTTCTTCGGCATGGATAAATATTTCCCCACTTTCTCGTACATCAAACAATTGATGAATGACTTTTTCACTGTCTTGTGCAGTCAGTACATCACACCTTTGAATTATTCAATGGTCTAGAGATGATTCTTTCTTCTTCGAAACTTCTGTCCGCTATACATCTCCAATTATGAAATCATACATTCAATTTGTCATTGTGTTGTTGTGGTCTTCAGTCCTGAGACTGGTTTGATGCAGCTCTCCATGCTACTCTATCCTGTGCAAGCTTCTTCATCTCCCAGTACCTACTGCAACCTACATCCTTCTGAATCTGCTTAGTGTATGCATCTCTTGGTCTCCCCCTACGATTTTTACCCTCCACGCTGCCCTCCAATACTAAATTGGTGATCCCTTGATGCCTCAGAACATGTCCTACCAACCGAGCCCTTCTTCTGGTCAAGTTGTGCCACAAACTCCTCTTCTCCCCAATCCTATTCAGTACCTCCTCATTAGTTATGTGATCTACCCATCTAATCTTCAGCATTCTTCTGTAGCACCACATTTCGAAAGCTTCTATTCTCTTCTTGTCCAAACTATTTATCGTCCATGTTTCACTTCCATACATGGCTACACTCCATACAAATACTTTCAGAAACGACTTCCTGACACTTAAATCTATACTCGATGTTAACAAATTTCTCTTCTTCAGAAACGCTTTCCTTGCCATTGCCAGTCTACATTTTATATCCTCTCTACTTCGACCATCATCAGTTATTTTGCTCCCCAAATAGCAAAACTCCTTTACTACTTTAAGTGTCTCATTTCCTAATCTAATACCTTCAACATCACCCGACTTAATTCGACTACATTCCATTATCCTTGTTTTGCTTTTGTTGATGTTCATCATATATCCCCCTTTCAAGACATTGTCCATTCCGTTCAACTGCTCTTCCAAGTCCTTTGCTGTCTCTGACAGAATTACAATGTCATCGGCGAACCTCAAAGTTTTTATTTCTTCTCCATGGATTTTAATACCTACTCCGAATTTTTCTTTAGTTTCCTTTACTGCTTGCTCAATATACAGATTAAATAACATCGGGGAGAGGCTACAACCCTGTCTTACTCCCTTCCCAACCACTGCTTCCCTTTCATGCCCCTCGACTCTTATAACTGCCATCTGGTTTCTGTACAAATTGTAAATAGCCTTTCGCTCCCTGTATTTTACCCCTGCCACCTTTAGAATTTGAAAGAGAGTATTCCAGTCAACATTGTCAAAAGCTTTCTCTAAGTCTACAAATGCTAGAAATGTAGGTTTGCCTTTCCTTAATCTTTCTTCTAAGATAAGTCGTAAGGTCAGTATTGCCTCACGTGTTCCAGTATTTCTACGGAATCCAAACTGATCTTCCCCGAGGTCGGCTTCTACTAGTTTTTCCATTCGTCTGTAAAGAATTCGTGTTAGTATTTTGCAGCTGTGGCTTATTAAACTGATTGTCCGGTAATTCTCACATCTGTCAACACCTACTTTCTTTGGAATTGGAATTATTATATTCTTCTTGAAGTCTGAGGGTATTTCGCCTGTTTCATACATCTTGCTTACCAGATGGTAGAGTTTCGTCAGGGCTGGCTCTCCCAAAGCCGTCAGTAGTTCCAATGGAATGTTGTCTACTCCGAGGGCCTTGTTTCGACTCAGGTCTTTCAGTGCTCTGTCAAATTCTTCACGCAGTATCGTATCTCCCATTTCATCTTCATCTACATCCTCTTCCATTTCCATAATATTGTCCTCAAGTACATCGCCCTTGTATAGACCCTCTATATACTCCTTCCACCTTTCTGCTTTCCCTTCTTTGCTTAGAACTGGGTTTCCATCTGAGCTCTTGATGTTCATACAAGTGGTTCTCTTATCTCCAAAAGTCTCTTTAATTTTCCTGTAGGCAGTATCTATCTTACCCCTAGTGAGATAAGCCTCTACATCCTTACATTTGTCCTCTAGCCATCCCTGCTTAGCCATTTTGCACTTCCTGTCGATCTCATTTTTGAGACGTTTGTATTCCTTTTTGCCTGCTTCATTTACTGCATTTTTATATTTTCTCCTTTCATCAATTAAATTCAATATTTCTTCTGTTACCCAAGGATTTCTATTAGCCCTCGTCTTTTTACCTACTTGATCCTCTGCTGCCTTCACTACTTCATCCCTCAGAGCTACCCATTCTTCTTCTACTGTATTTCTTTCCCCCATTCCCGTCAATTGTTCCCTTATGCTCTCCCTGAAACTCTGTACAACCTCTGGTTCTTTCAGTTTATCCAGGTCCCATCTCCTTAAATTCCCATCTTTTTGCAGTTTCTTCAGTTTCAATCTACAGGTCATAACCAACAGATTGTGGTCAGAGTCCACATCTGCCCCTGGAAATGTCTTACAATTTAAAACCTGGTTCCTAAATCTCTGTCTTACCATTATATAATCTATCTGATACCTTTTAGTATCTCCAGGGTTCTTCCATGTATACAACCTTCTTTCATGATTCTTAAACCAAGTATTAGCTATGATTAGCTATTTGTTATTATAACACTGTTAGCCGGCCGAAGTGGCCGTGCGGTTAAAGGCGCTGCAGTCTGGAACCGCAAGACCGCTACGGTCGCAGGTTCGATTCCCGCCTCGGGCATGGATGTTTGTGATGTCCTTAGGTTAGTTAGGTTTAACTAGTTCTAAGTTCTAGGGGACTAATGACCTCAGCAGTTGAGTCCCATAATGCTCAGAGCCATTTGAACCATTATAACACTGTCATATTTAGAACCTTCCATAAAGAGGTTTGCAAAGAATTCTCTCCTCATTTTACTCACAATTTCGGGGATTGCTTGCGCACTAGAAGCTAAATTTATCTGCTTTAAATAAATCATGACAATAATTCAAACACGGGCAACCGACGGAAACTATGAGAAATGGAAACCACCGCCGATAGCAAGATGCTGGCTAAACCGAACAAAAAATGGAGGTAGAGAGGGAAGGAGCTGGGAAAGGAAATGAGAGAAACAAACTTTTGAACTATAGCGATACGGAAGCCTTTGATGTGCTCAATATGCAAGTAAAACTCTGAAATCTCTTGACTCCGCACATTAACGGAGCAAATCAGTTAATCTACGCATCACCTTGATAATTTGCACTTAAATGGTTTTCAAGTTTTAGCTCCAACATGTGTAAACAGTAGGTCCAAGCATCCATGTCAGTGAACTATGTACGGCACATATGTTGCCTTGGCTTTGACATGGACGCTTCGAACTATTATTTACAAATACACCTGAAGATGGGGCTGTTGCCTGACAGCGTAAGGAATTCAGTCAATTAGTAACTGCACAACTGTTGCGGATGTTTTAATCATGAATGATTAAACTCTTCCCTTCATTTATAATTAGTTATCTATACAGACAAGAAACCAAACACCACATTACATTACATTACTTAACTATTTAAAAAGAATACAAATAAATCTAACCAGAGAAGTAGGAAAGATGGAGAAGGAGAGAATACCACTGAGAAAAAGTAATTTACTACATAACTACAAGTCAGTTAAAATAATGAAATGACGTTGACAATAATGACAATAAAAATGTAAGATTAGTGAGACTGCTAGCCATAAGTCTTAATTTTCGTGAAATCGGCAATGTATCAGATATTCAAAAAATGGATCAAATGGCTCTGAGCACTATGGGACTTAACTGCTGTGGTCATCAGTCCCCTAGAACTTAGAACTACTTAAACCTAACCAACCTAAGGACATCACACACATCCATGCCCGAGGCAGGATTCGAACCTGCGACCGTAGCGGTCGCGCGTTTCCAGACTGTAGCGCCTAGAACCGCTCGGCCACTCCGGTCGGCGACTATCGAATATTCACAGGACTTCCAGCTGTTACTTCTTTATTCCAGTTAAATTCAATTTCCTTGCAGCTGTACTTTTATTTCATTTTCATGTTTGGCATAAATTATCAGACAGTGTGGCAGGAGTACTATAGGAGTCTCCCGTGGTATCAACGTTGGATACCACACTTTTCAGAGGTTGCAGTTATCGACCGCGGTCCGTAATAGTATCGTTGGACCCGCGAGTCGCGACCAGCGCCGCCAGAACCGCTCCGCGGCATGTCTCAAGTTTCTAGCGAGCCCTCGTCCACTCTTGCTCGGGACGTCAAGTAGTAAAGTAGCATAGCCTTCAGCTGATAGGAAGCAACCTCTAACAAGGCGCTTAGTAACGTATGGCCTAAGTAAGGCCTCAATAGCTATCTATTTATAATTATAGGTATGCAGCCAAGAATACTGTACAACCATTTAAGTACGATGTATATTATTTTTTACCGCCCGCATCTCGTGGTCGTGCGGTAGCGTTCTCGCTTCCCGCGCCCGGGTTGCCGGGTTCGATTCCCGGCGGGGTCAGGGATATTCTCTGCCTCGTGATGGCTGGGTGTTGTGTGCTGTCCTTAGGTTAGTTAGGTTTAAGTAGTTCTAAGTTCTAGGGGACTGATGACCATAGCTGGTAAGTCCCATAGTGCTCAGAGCCATTTGAACCATTTTTTTTTTTATTTTTTACCAACGACTTCTAATTATTTTAGTCGTTGAATATCCAGACCATGCAGCCAGCACCTTATCGGTGTTTCTGACAGAACTGCTGTGATTAATATGTTTCTATTTAGCATTGGCCACCAGTGAACATTGGCGACGACTCGTTCGTCGTCATCATAACTTCTGCATTGATGTGACGAGAGTTACGTTACTTACAGCATTCAATTCATGAATCACGCCTAACAGCAACTGAGTATGGCACAATATCACAATAAAATAAAAATAGAGACTTAAAGAAATTGACTTTAATATGAATGGAATAAGAATTCAATGTTAACGATTGTCTTGTTATTTTAGCCGAACTGGTCACATCCATGACAAAGACAATATAACGTTTATGAGATGATGTCCATTCTTTTTCCAGAGTCACAGTGTATATTATATAGTGATAGAATGGGAAGGACGCCAGTGTTAAACTTTCACTGAACTAGTATTAATTAGCGACAGCCTTCTTGAGTAGCCTGAAATATGAATTCACATCCCACTTACGTGAGACGCCGTTTTCGACTTCCGGAAAAGGAAATTCCCAAGATAGTCTTATTTGAAAGGCAAGTGACGAGGTGGAAAAACGAGGCGATCATGTGTTCTGGTAAGGGGGCGATATCGGCAGTCTGTTGTGGCATATGGAACTCAATTTTTTTTTTGCTGCCTCTTACATTGAATCTGTCACCTAGTGAATAAGAAAAGTTGTTTCGAAATGCTAAATTTTGAATGTACATAAAATAAAACTTATTCAGTTTCTAGATGTTTCAAAAAAGTTTCAGCTTTAAGTACTTGGAATGTGAAAACTAATTACTAAACTGAAATGCTTGTGTAACATATTTCGTGGGGCGTGTGACTTCCTATATGATGATCTCCGGGTGCTGCAACTACGAACCGCTGCGCATCTGAGACGGTGTGACAGACAAACACAGACAGGCAAATATGTTTGGCGGCAGTGGACCACAGTAACACACTCCTCAACTGAATGTTGCTGCGACAACAACCACATCGAGAGTTGGCAAACCGCTGAGAGGTAGACGAGTGAGGTGCCCACGCTGGAATAATGCTGGCGCACCATGCTGCAGCACCACAGTTCACCGCAGTGGTGGGCTGAATTTTCACATTCCGTGGCACAACACTGCGCTTCTGAGTTCAGCACGCGGCTGAAACTATAGATAGTCGGCGCTTAGTCTCAAGCAGCACTCTTATTTATGCTACGACTAGTACCGTGACTTCCGGCTACAGCCGAACCGTCTTCACGCCAGTCAGTGGTCCTATGAGGGGCCAAATAACTTCTACTTCGCCTAGCAGCATAATCACCTAACGGCTGGTCTATTGGCGACTGCTACATCTGATAGTACCGTGTCTCGCGCCAGCGCTAGCAAGTGAAGACCTCGTCAAGTGAATCTTCATCCGGCATTCCAACGGTCCTGGGTTCAATGCTGGCCACCAGCGCGACAGACATGCTCTTCACAGTCACTGCGGAGAAAGATTGTTGGCTGCCAGAGGCTCCCACATTACACTAATAAGTCAAAACATTATGACTACTGCCCAATGCGACCTTGGATGTCGCCTGGTGGCACTGCGGACAGATGACGCGGTAACAAAATTACGTCAGTGGAGCGGGAACAGACTGGGTATCATCCTAGCAAAGATATGCGCAGCAAGTGGGGAAATCCAGTGAGATAATCGACTCTGACAAAGGGAAGATTTTTATTACTCAGAGTCTGTGAGTATGCAGCTCGTGGTAGCGTTCTCGCTTCCCGAGCATGGGGTCCAGGGTTCGTCCCGGCGGGGTCGGTGATTTTCACCTGCCTCGTGATGACTGGGTGTTGTTGTGTCGTCTTCATCATCATCATTTATCCTCATTACGGTCGGAGGAAGGCAATGGCAAACCACCTCCAGAAGGACCTTGCCTACCATGGCGGCACGTGTCTCCTGCATCGTTCCTCTACGCTCTGTCAAGGAGTATGGGACTTCATCATCATCATCATCATCATCATCATCATCATCATCATCATCATCATCATCATCATCATCATCATCATCAGAGTCTGTGAACGAGTATGTCAAAAACGGCGAAGCTGGTCGAATTTTCACATGCTGCTGTCATAAGCGTGTACGGAAAGTGATAGGACACTAAAATTACCACTAGGCGCTAAATGGTTGGGCGACCACGACCATTCACAGAACATGAGGTTCGGAGGCTTGTCTGCTCTGTAAAATACAAAAGATGGTCATCTGTGGCTTCTCAGCCGAGAGAGCGCAAAGCTGGTGCACGCGCAAGTGTTTCGGAGGACACCGTTTTTTGCACATTTTTGGAACATGGAGCTCCGCAGCGGACCACTGGTACGTGTTAACTTATTGGCCCAACGACATCGTCAGTTACGATTTGAGTGGGGACGGGACCATCGGGATTCGACCGTCTATATATGGAAACGTGTCAGCTCTTCGAGTAAATCACATTTTTGCTACACTAGTTTGGTAGTCGTCTCCACAAACGCCGTCATCGAGGTGAACGGCGGCTACTGTGGTAGTAACTGAAGACATGCTGATAGCTGCGAACCACCTGCATCCATTCATGCTTGACGTCTTCCCCGACGGCGATGTAATCATTCGGCAGTACCACTGTCTGTGTGTCGGAGCCAGAACCGTGCTACAGTGGTTTCAGGAACATTATAATAAACTGATTTTGATGTTTCAGCGATCAAGTTCACCCGATGTAAATCATATGGAACCCATCTGGGTCGCTATCGGGCGCCATCACATCGTACGCAAATGAAAGGCCCATTATTTACTCGAATTACGTGGCCTGTGCATGGGCATCTAATGCTACATACCTCCACAAACCTACTGACAAATTGTCAGATACCTGATACGCAGAATCAGTGATGTATTTCATTCTAAAGTCGGACCAATAAGCTATTTCGCAGGTTGTCGCAATTTTTTGGCTCATCAGTATGCATCAACACAGTCGCCACACGTCCCACGGCATTCACCACTACTTACAAGGAAACATTCCCAACCTTCTTGATGAAACTTGGCGGCTCTCTATAGGGGCAAAGTAATGCACAATGCATTTTTTGTTTGTCCCCAATTTCGCTTTTAAGGGGTAAAACACACCCAAGGGGTAATCTGGCATATGAAGCTTAGAGGAAATTTCTTCAAAACTATGATATAAAAATGTTTTTCATATATAAATTGATATGTAATTAAATTTCTTGAAAATCGCATAATGAATTTTTGTAATAAACTGAAATCCTACAAAATCACCACAACCCTTAATTTACAAAGGTGAAAACTCTTGTAATAACACAAATTAAAGGAGCTTTCAAGCCATATACTTCCATGTGTAATAAAGCTGGTTTCTGGTGTAATATTTTTGGAAAATAGTTGCACACAATGTGCAGTCAGCGTATTTTCAACATACCTAAGTATCTAAACATTCATTATTATTCACATGTTACTTACATTTGTTTTATGTTTTACATTGTTGTTTTGCATTTCATACTCTCTTTTTGTGTTTTAGTTTGCCGTGTCACATATGTATATTTTGTTAACTGAAAATAATAAGTAACTCATTATTATGGTACAAAATCATTACAGTAATTAATAACGAATCTATCAGTCGTCATTCCGTAGTACTGGCAGAACACAACCCACAGTTTCTGGACACGCCATACCGGGACAGAAACGACTGTCGTAGTTAATAATGGACTCCACACCTCCGACATCATTACAATGGCGTTCATATCGGGCACTGAGTTATTTAATTAACGAGCAGTTGCGCTTGTGATTATGTGATCTGTTACAATAAATAGCTTCATAGAAAACTCTCTTTAAATTAGAAAGAACCCAGAAACCCAGCCAACCAGTCTTACTTCCCATTTAGAATTTACATTGCACCACTATCACCAATTCAAATTTTTAATTATTATTTCAGTGCTTCTGCTTTCGTTTCAAGAACGAATAGTTCAAATGGCTCTGAGCACTATGGGACTTAACATCTATGGTCATCAGTCCCCTAGAACTTAGAACTACTTAAACCTAACTAACCTAAGGACAGCACACAACACCCAGTCATCACGAGGCAGAGAAAATCCCTGACCCCGCCGGGAATCGAACCCGCGAACCCGGGCGTGGGAAGCCAGAACGCTACCGCACGACCACGAGCTGCGGACGTTTCAAGAACGGATCAAATTATTTCTGCCACGCCAAGGCAAGTGACGTCCATAACTTAATTATCACATATTTTTAAGTTCCTCTTAAGTATTTGTATTCTTAATGACGGATACTTATCCATCCAAAACACTATGACCAATGCCCACCGTAAGGTTCATTGCCGCCGGGCAGCGTTGTGGGCACAGAGAGAAGAGTACGTAAACCGAGCAGATACAAATGGTGGACCATCCTAGCCACAATAAGGAGCACTAATTGGGAAATCCATTAACATAAACATTACTGGTAAGTAGCAGGTTTTATACCCCTGCGCCTGGGAACCAGTATCTCGGAAACAGCAAAGCTCATCGGCTAGCACTCCCTACTGTCGTGAGCATATATGAGAAATGGTTGAAGATCGATGAAACAACCAGTAAGCTACTAAGTGTTCTATGTTCACGCCTCGCCACAGGAACTACACATCGGAGGCTTGCTACTCGATAAAACAGGATAGGCAGTGATCTGTCCCAGATATGACGACAGAGTGCAATACTGATCCAGGCGCAAGTGTTGTAATTGCACTTCATGCCTACAACGTAGCTACAGTATGCCCTGCAACCTGCTGACAGACCAAACCTTCACGGTTTGCAATTTCGATTCTGAGTCGCATCAACGATGCCGCAGGCTATCTGAGAAAGGCGATGTTCACGGTCGAAGGTTGGTTTCGTGTTTCCGGCAGGTAAACCGACACACTGCAGGGCTCTGGGGCTCTATGAAACCCCACTTTAGCATGTGAATTTTATGCGACAGTCCTAAGGTATGGCGTGGCGTGGTGTGTTGTACTTCAGAATCATGTAGTAGCACCGTTTTTCTTTGAAGACGTCAGTAACCTCTACTGTTTATTTCGACATATTGGAAGACTTTGCATTTCCACAGGTCGAATAGCTGCAACTTGAAATCATGCTGGAGCAGGTTGATACCCATCCTCATTGGGCCTCAAACGTTAGGAAGACTTTGGATGAGACATTTCCAGATTGCTGGAGTGGCAGAGAAGAGCCCATTTCCTGTCTTCCTCTGTTTTCAGGCATAGCCCCATTGTGTTTTTTTCTTTGGGCTTTGTGAATGATGCTGACTACCAGACCTTGGTGCGGTACCTGCAGGAACTGCGAACTCGCACCAGAGCATCAATTGCGCGGGTTAATGAGGACATGCTAGGCGGACATGGGAGGAACTGGTATATCGCTTAGATATCGTACGTGTTACAGATGGCGCACACACTGTACTCTGTTAAACCGCTACTTCAGCTGTGTGTGAGTGAACGCTACACCGCAAACCGTATCTTTCTACCTATTTCCATTTTGGAACACGCCGTACTCCTTTTTATCATCATAGTAAGCCATCTAAAGAGTATGAAACCGCAGCCAAATATCCACATTTTGGAAGAAGTAATCCGCACTGGCTGTAGAATACTTTTTATTAAATGTCACGATCGGTTTCGCGCCACTAGAAGGCGCATTCTCAGGTGGTCTGTACAAATAATAAGGAAAAATTCTTTTACAAAAAATTCTTAACAACGGTGTATAGAATAAAAGGATACTGAAAACCAGTATTACAGAGTTGTGCTTGAAGAGTACTCACAAAGATTCATAGTAACAAGTCTTCGCCAAAGGGTAACTGCCTTATAGCCACTCCCCATCGTTCACATCAAATTTTAAACTAATAGCGCGCCAAAAGCGGTAGTCCATATTTAAAACGGAGGGGATAGCAGAACCTATAAAAATAAAATCTGGATAAAAACTAAACGGACCAAACCCAAGCTGTAGAATACTAGTAATGCACCGAGAGAATTTCAAAGTATGTACGCAGTAAACGGGGAGAGCTTTACCACGCCACAAGCCGGGAGGTGGTTGAGCGACAGCAGGCAAGTCACTGCTGACCACTATGTAATGGGGAAGATGTCTACAGTTGGAATCAGAGGCGACGGAAACAAAACCGTCGCTATGGAAGACGTGAAGGGAGGTGGGGGAGGGGCGGCTTAAAAAATATATTTAGAAAGGCCGAGTCCCATTTACAAAAATACTGAAAGTGGACAATTAAAATGGAACATATTAATAAAACCTGTGTTATAATATGATTCCCTCTTTCGCAACTACAATACCAAACTGGTGGACAAACCCAAAGGGCTAGCCTACGAGACGTGCGATAGTAAACTAGTGGGCTATAGGAGTAATACTTACCTGTATAGGGAGTCAAAATTTTCTAAAAGAGTCGTACGTTCGCGAGATAACAATAAATTAGCTTCATTTACGTCATTTCCGCGTTCCATAAAACCTCTCAGAATGTCTTTCGTTGTAAGCTAGTGGTATTTCCTATCGTTCGCTGTGTCGATGTAAAAAGATAGGATTCCTCCACTACAAGAGCTTTAAGTCCATTTCACTTATTACGACGATATTCTGAACTTTCATACATCATCTCTCACCCAAGTGTTTCATTATCAGTCCAAAGAGATTTGGAAAGAGGGCCTGAAAATGAAGGCACCACATGTGAGAGCTTACTCATCCTTATTTCCTTCAATCATACATACGTGATGTGTTTGTGCACATTGTTTTGTCCAAATCCATGAACGTAAACTCAGTATGCGTATCGAGCACTAACAACAGTACTAACTGAAGTTATATTAAATTCGGAATAGCACTTACTATCTCTGTTATTGCATTAAAGCACTGCTATCATCTAAATTTGTTCCATATTACATTGCGCTGATCAGCTTAATTAAATCTGATAAACTTTAAAAAGCTACACTAAACAACCGTAACTGATCTGCCATTGTTTCAGTAATTATTGTCCCATATACTGTGGTGGTTTGTACGATTGTGTATGAAATCTGTTTGTGCAAATAACAGTGCTTCAGTTAATGATTTTCTTTCTTTCACACTGCTGCTTTCGACGTGGGGTTTTGAGCCTGCACCGTATGTTATTATGACGTCGTAATCAGCGTCGCGTATCAAAGTTTCTTGTATTGCACCCTTTAATCGATTGAGTGTTTCCTTATTCTACATTTTTTTTTTTTCCAAACGCGTTTCTTAATTACATTTTGCGCGGAGGAATGTATTTTAGTTCCTGTGCATTTTTATCTGATTACCTCTATAACATTCAGAATACTATTCCATGCTGTATCTGGTCCGATTGCCACTAATTATAATTTTCCTGCGTACTTAATGCCGAGACTAACATGAAAGAGTATTAACCCTACGTATAATAAGTATAGTTTGGCACATTAATATTTACGACTCCTCGAAGTGTAACTTCAAAAACGTCTTGGGCAGTATTTGCACTATGAAGTTTACCTATATGAATAGCACTGAACAAGTGAAGTGCAATGACGGTAACTTATTTTTTATCGGAGGAAAGACAACATTTTTTCGTCGGTGGGTATCGGAGAACATCTCCTTGATTCTGGAGTTGGAAAATATAGCCTTTGTTGGGCGCATTCAGATTTTTTTAGCGTGTATCGTCTAAGACTCTTGCATTATGTCAAATGCTTCACTTGCATATTAAGACACCTTAACCAGTTTGGATTTTGGTGTGGGTGAAGGAGGACGTCATGTAGCTGGTTCTTTTAAAAGAAACAGTTTAATTGTATGTGTTCATATTTCTGTATAATTGATATTGTGGAATCCTTATTTGCTTTAACTGCACGTGGAAGGACTTGAGCACATTTCTGTAAAAATTATTTTCTTTCACTTGATATATTTTTATTATTGTACAATTATGTTACCTTTGCTCTCTGATACTGGTAGCTGCGCGTTATTAAGCTCAGCAATGTCTGGAGCTTTATTCAGCGAGGACATAATATCCTCTATGTTATCGATTCACATCTGTTTTTAAAATTTGCTTCAATCCTTCATCGAGCAATCCCATTAGACTCAGACTGCGCTAGTTGCGGCCTATGTTCATAACACTTGGGTAGACACTTTTAGGGCTAGTATTCTTATTTATCGTCGTTGTTGTGCACAGCTAGTTTTTTATCTTGAGTAGGTAGTTACACCTTCCATAGATATACAGATGTGAGTTAATAATTCCTACCAACTATCTTTTATACATTAGAGTAATGGAAATTCTTCTACAGAATGGAAGGAGCTGTCACGGAGAAACTTTCTCAGTTTCTTACCAAATTTTACTATACTGTCTATCAGACATTTTATATCACTGGGTAAATGATCAAAAACTTTTGTTTCATCTTTGTGCATCCCTTTTCTTTGGTAAAGACAACTTCAATGTAGAGTAATAATTTCGTTCTCCCTTCTGGTATTGTAATTATGTACCGAATTGTTCCTTTTAAAGAGTAGTCGATTATTTGTGACAAACTTCATGAGGGAATAAATATACTGTGGAGCAGTAGTCAGAATGTCCAGCACCTTGAACAGATGTTGACAAGATGATCGTGGGTGAGCACCAATTATTATTCTTATAGCACTTTTTTGTAAATGAAGACTTACTTTCTTACGGATTAGTTACCACAGGGCATTGTCCAAATGACATTATTGAATGAAAATATGCGAAATTTGTCAGCTTGTCTGTCTCCAAGATTTTCAATGATTCTAAACGCAAATTTGGCTGAACTAAATTATTTTAGGAGTTCCAAAATGTGTTTTTTTTTCAATTTACATTCTCATCGATATCCATCCCTAAGAATTTTGAAGTTACCACCCGATTTATTGTTTCCTCACCATATGTTATACGTATAATTGGTGCAGTGCCTCTTAGATGTACAAAACTGAATATGATGTGTCTTTTTAAAATTGAGGGTGAGAACATTTGCAGAAAATCAATCGATAATATTTTTAAGAACTTTGTTTACCATTTCTTCTATTTCTATAAGTGTATTTGGACTGATTAAAATACTAGTGTCATCTGCAAAAGAACTAATTCTGCTTGTTGTATACTAGATAGAAGATCGATTACATATATGAGGAACGCTAGTGGACCTAAGATTGAACCTTGGGGAACCCTATTTTGTGGTTTCTACCTAATCAGAATTACGTCCCTGGACTATACTGCTTGAATTACTAAGTGCAACGTTCTGCATTCTTTTGGTTAGATATGACATTATCCACTGGTTGGCTATACCATCAATCCTATAAACCATAAATTTATCTAAGAGAATACTGTGAGTCACACAATTAAATGCCTTAGAGAGGTGGCAGAAAATACAATCGGCGCCATCTTTTAATTTCGTGCTTGTAGAATCTGGTGAGTGAACCTGTAAATGGCATTCTGAGTAGAGCAACCCTTTGGAAACGCAAACTGTGATTTGCTAAAGATACTACTGTTGCTAAGGTGAGATATTATTCTAGAATACATCAGCTTCTCAACCATTTTGAAGAATGTTGTCAGCAGTGAAACAGGTGAGTAGTTATCGACATTTCTCTTATCTCATTTTTTAAAGAGGGGTTTGACAATAGACTATTTCAGTCTCTCTCGAAAAATGCCTCGAGTTAGTGATGCATCACAAATTTCAGATTAGACTGGGCTTATTGCACAGGAACAAATTTTTAGTGCGCTATTGGAAAGACCATCAAAACTAGATGAGGTTTTAATTTTGAGAGAATGTATAATTTTCTTAATTTCAGAAGAAGAAGTTGATGATTCGTGTGATTGAATTTTATGAAAGCTACATTTTCAACACAAAGCTCTGATTTTGCCCTCCAGCAGCTTGCCCCTATGCTTTTACGATATTTAAGAAAAGAGTATTAAATGAATTTGCAGCCTGTGGCTCACGAAGTTTTGATTGATGTGTGTCTTTTACTTTTTTCATATGTATTTTGTTTTATGTTACTGAGGATGTCAGAGTAATTGAATTTGAACTGGGTGTTCTAACTGCATCAATAATT
The DNA here is from genome assembly GCF_023898315.1 of Schistocerca nitens. Lineage (NCBI taxonomy): Eukaryota > Metazoa > Arthropoda > Insecta > Orthoptera > Acrididae > Schistocerca > Schistocerca nitens. The sequence goes on along the minus strand of NC_064616.1, from coordinate 172,996,155 downwards.
CTCTACTCTGATGTTCTGCATTATCGTTAAGTTGCCTGACTTCATGTTTCTTTTTCCATGTCTGACCATGAGCCGTAGCAAAGTGTGCTGTAAAGGTGTTACTTGTTGCATATAGTTTGGTACCAGATTTTCATATAGACAGGTTTTTGTTGAATATTATGTTTTCAAGTGTTTTAAGAAAATTTAACTGGAAATACGTGTATGAACGAAAAACGTTCAAAACTTGATTTGTTCAATTATAACCAACTGTGGACATAGTGCCAGAGCGTAAGTAGTGTGATACTTGTGAATAAATTATTTGTTTTGTATTACTACTAGTCAGATTATATATTTTGATTAATCTATCACATTGAGATGCGAAACATGTAACGTGCCAAGAGAATGTTATGTGACTAGTGCGAACTAATAACTGATGGTAAAATGTCTTCATGTGTACAGAATAGATTAGCTTTCACAGCTTCACAATCATTTATATGCAGCACTGCGTAAAAGTACAACAACAACAACGACGACGACAACTACAATAACAATAACAACTAGAAAAATTGGCCACCCCTTATTACCAACACCCCAGTCTCCCACAAGAATCTACTGAAACAATATTACAATGAATATAGTAAATTATCACATATTTGTCATTAACGTAGCAGCTTTTTTTCGCAAGTATACAACAAAGCCCTTGACGATAAGCATAACGTCCTCGAAAAAGAGACATAATGCGTTAAATGAAAACAATGTGACTGAACGTTACAGAACAAGTAATTTTTCATGACAGGCACTATAGCCACAGCATATGTTAATTTGTTTCCTCTGATTCCACATAATAAAGTCAACATATTGTTCATAAGTAAAGTCGAAATCTCATTCCATCGTTGCCTTTGACTATCACTGAAACTTGCACATACTTCTCCATTTAAGTATAAATTTTAATTTATTTATTAGATTCATGATGCTAACATATTCACAGTCTGAAGTCATGCATTCACCAAATTCGTACTTGTGTCATCCAGTACCGGATGGTCCTCATGGGGTAGTGACCATTCTGATTGAATCCGGGAGATAGGTAAACCTTACATCGTACTATGGACGAGGAGTGCATTTCTCTCTCTTTACAATAATCAGTTATGTTCTTTGATCAATGTGCTCAGTAGACTGCTTACCTATTTCATTTGTTTGTGTGTTTGAACAACAATCAAGGAAAAGTGCTTTTGGTATGTATGTCCATTTCCGTTGTGACTATATTGTTGCAAATGAGGATTAGATGTTTTTCAGCAGAAAGCAGGGGGCTATCCATTCCAAGAGCAGTCGAAAACTGTAACAACAAAGCTTCTGTAATGTGCTTCGTCACGGAGTGTCGACCTAGAGATGTTCTGCTTCCAGTCGGCACATGTACATGGATTCACTGAGGCGTTTCATGTAAACCATTTGAATAATCAGACACCAGCAGAAGGCATTTTCGCCCGTCTTTTCTTGGCGGTAGGCCAGCACCGTTCCGCATAAAACTTATTTCTTATTCTTCCGCCAAAGGAGAGGAAAACAGCACTCTCGCTGAAGTCGTCGTGAGTACGGCAACGGCTTGAAGCGAGGACGTGCCGAGTACTGCTGTTATTTTATACCAAAGATCCCCTAAAAATTACGAAATTAATATAAACAGCAGCGACCGTTTTCCGTCATACGTAATTTAAGAACAAATACGAAAAACAGATCATTTCGCTGTAGCCTTAGCGAGTGAATAACACTGTTGTTTCTAGCGTCCTTGTTTACCATTGATTGTCTCCGGGCCTCTACCATCACATCTAGTCAGCGACGGTACAAATGGGACAAATATAATGAACGTGTGGTGAGAGAAGCGTTAGGTCAATGTTCTTAGCTATGGATATACACTGAAGAATTTAAAAATGCAACACGATATGAGACAATGTACCTGTAATAAGTGATCAAAATTGCACCGAGAGGGTGTATAAAAAGACCCAGTAGTGCCCCACTGATAACTGAATGTGACATAATGGTATGCCTGTAGAAAATGTCTTTCTCAAGCAGTGACGTCTCGGCTGCTACAGGTTGTGTTGCTATGACAGTGGTGGGTGATTGGAACCAACGAACGTAAAACCGACGGTAGAGTACAGGATCTCGTAATGTAATTATCATACAGCATGATCTCATTTTCGACGCCGAATGGGTGCCTACAGTTTCTCCCCTTCTTTAGTTCGAAGATGGAGCCCTAGAATAGTTGTAGATTTCTCTGTCTTCACAGAGCCATGATATACCTGTACTGTAATGTAGCAACAAAGAAGACAAGAAGACAGCACGCTGTCCTTAATGGAGTCAGCGAGGCATCTTCAGAGACCGTGCCGAGGGCGGCACGGACTGATACAGAGACAGTTATTGACGTTTTACACAACTGTAAAATTTTCCGGCTTCGATCGTATTTTGCCTGGCCGTCGTCTTCCGGATTCCAGAAATGCTATGTTACTGCTTAAGGCCGCCAACTTGATGATATCTACAACGCCTATGTAAGACAACAAGTGTCTGGCGCAGTTGTTAGATCTGTTACTGCTATTACAATGGCAGGTTATCAAGATTTAAGTGAGTTTGAACGTGCTGTTATAGTCGGCGCATGAGCGATGGGACATAGCATCTCCGAGGTAGCGATGAAGGCGGATTTTCCAGTACGCCCATTTAATGAGTGTACCGTCAATATCAGGAACCCGGTAAAATATCAAATCTCCGAAACCGGTGTGGACGGAAAAAAATCCTGCAAGGACGGGAGCAACGACGACTGAAGAGAACCGTTCAACGTGACAGAAGTGCATCCCTTCCGCAAATTGCTGCAGATTTCAGTTCTATCCCTTAACAAGTCTCAGCGTGCGAACTATTCAACGAAAGATCATCGATATGAGCTTTCGGAGCCGAAGGCCCACTCATGTACCCTTGACTGCACGACACAAGGATTTACGCCTCGCCTGGGCCCGTCACATCGGAATTGGACTGTTGATGACTGGAAACATGTTGCCTGGTCGGACGAGTCTTGTTTCAAATCGTAACCCGAGCGGATGGACGTGTACGTGTATAGAGACAACGTCATGAATTCATGGACCCTGCATGTCATCAGGGGACTGTTCAAGCTGGTGGAGGCTCTGTAATGGTGTGGGGAGTGTGCAGTTGGAGTGATATTGCACCCTTGATACGTCTAGATATGACTGACAGGTGACACGTACGTAAGCATCCTGTCTGATCACCTGCATCCATTCATGTCCATTGTGCACTCCGACGGACTTGGGAAATTCCAACTAGGTAATTGGACACACCACACGTCCAGAATTACTACGGAGTGGCTCTAGGAATACTCTTCTGAGTTTAAACACTTCCGATGTCCACCAAACTCCCCAGGTATGAACATTATTGAGCATATCCGGGATGCCTTGCAACGTACTGTTCAGAAGAGATTTCCACCCCTCGACTCTTTTGTTTATGGTGTCATTTCCCTCCAGCACTACTTCAGACGTTAGTGGAGTGCACTCCACGTCGTGTTGCAGCACTCCTGCATGCTCGCGGGGGCCTTACACGATACCAGGCAGCAGTACCAGTTTCTTTGGCTCTCCACTGTATTTTGAATTAAAATGCAGTTATAAGTGGAGAAAGATATTAGTAAACAGTAAGCATATTGATAAATTCAGTTAGTAAACACTTTTATCTTACTAATTAATAAATTATCTCGAAATTGTTATTGCTTGGAAAGTAATTGCCAAATGAACTTCTAGAGTAATAGTTATTATACCCAACACAAAGCTACGGTCTGCTTTAGTTTCTATATGTATCTATATGTATCATCAGCTATAAATAAATAAAGTATGATGACTTCTGTTGTTCACTTGACTGGTGATATCCATGTCACTGCGTCGGCTTCCATTGTTCTGATCACAAAAACACGTCCTTCTGCGAAAGGGCCATGAATGACGTCGCAGACGTGTTGTGTGGGAAACTGCAGTGGTTTTGGATGGGTTCTCATTTCAACCTTGCCTATTGAGTAGGCTATATGCGCGTCAGAATCTGTGTTGTTGACTGCAATCTGAGGGCCTGCTCTTTGGCGTAACATATGAAGTGCTGGGCGTAGAAACTAGAGTTGTCATGAGATGTAAAAGCGGTTTCGACGTCTACTGAATGAGGGAATCTGCAAAAAGTACAGAGACGTTTTAGAGAAATATATGCTGACCGTTCTTCATGCAACTTCACGAGCCAAATTTCAATAGGAATACGTACAACCACGTATGGCGAAGAACGTGCAAGCCTTTTTCGAATAACGAGTACCCTGCTTCGTTGCGTTCACTTGGGTGCAATTGTCATCCATACAACGTGCCTGGGATATAGTTGTCCTCCATTTTCTCGTCCAGTGTGCCAGTAAGCACTATTGTTGTTTTGCGGACTCTAAAAGAAGAAGATAAAGTCTTAACGTTCCTCCTGTATGAAAGTTCAGTGCCTTTCCCAGTACATCATCTCTCTCCTGTTGTGGATTAGCAAACAAACCACATAGATTCGCCGGGACACCACGGTTAGATGCTCTGACTCCTAGAATTCATTAAGATTACAGTCAGAGATCAAGTTCAGTTCAGAAAGATTATCGTGTGATGTCCTGTTCCTAATCAGAGGTATGAAGATAATTTACAGAATCGTTAGTGCGCAACAAGAAGAAACCTGAGTGTCAAATTGAGTGCTGGTGAGAAGTCTGCTTTTATTGTTTAAAACCGCTCAAGATTCCTCCTATTATCATGCTGAGATGTGACATCACATTTCACCAATACTTTTTCATATGTTGCTGTAATACCACATGACGTGTGTTTTCCAACCTATCTTCGACGCTAGCGCGTGGAATGGTTACTTCACGCTACACGTCAAGGTTCCTCAAATTTAGTAACTACCTAGAAATGATAAAAATGAGCCTCACCTCTGAGACAGGAGCCGAATGACCAATGGTCGACATCTGTTACAATTTTTCCTGTTAGCTACGTAACACGCGATGATGGGTACTATCGTTGCGTCACGAGCTATTGTGTAACTTGTCATCGATTAACGGGAGAGTGTCAGAAAATATATTCTGAATTTCAGGCTTGATCACATCCTTGTTCCTTTATTTTATCGCTGGTTGTTAAACATCTTAGGTCCCTCACATGGTTTTACATACAAGGAAAGAGAGAATTTTGCACGTAGTTTGGGTTTCAAGTTAAGCTGAGTGTAAGTGGAAGAGTAAATATAACCATAGGTCCGAGGCAGACAACAGTATTCCATCTGCAATAAGACTACGCCAACCGAAGTGAGTGTTTTTGAACCAAGTTTGGTGTTAAGGACCTTTCTAACTAAGGACGTCTAATGACGTAAAGGAAGACGTATCAACTTGGTTGTAGCGTTAATTGTGACACATCTCCTCGAACAAGGCAGAAGGGTAACATCTGTAACCACTCCAATATTCGCTTTTGATACATAAGGTGGAACGTAATGCTGGTTCCTCTGAAAGTAGAAGTACATTTCTTTCCGCAGTTTCCTGTTCCATTCGTGCAATGGCTCGTTGGAAGAATGATTGTCGGTTACCCCGTCTCTAATCACTTCTATTTCATCTTTCTTTCCTTCCTTCCATCCCTCAATGAAATAAACTTGAAACAACTGTTATGCTGATTCTCCATGCATTCCAGCCAATATACTTAAGTGTACAGGGTGGCAATTATTCAACTATATAAATAAAACGTAAATTAGTTACGAACTACGGCGTGCACACACGTTATTCAACATGTAAACGGCCAATCGAGGCTCATGCCAGTGGCCTCTGGGTACCCCACATCCAGAATGCGGTCTCCAAAGTGCTTCTTCAGGACATCAAACACTCTCCTGCTTCGATGGGGTTGAGCTCCATCTTTCATGAACCATATCTTGTCGAAACCAGGGTCACTTTGGATATTGGGGATGAAATCATCTTCCAAAACCTTCATGTAACATTCGGTAGTCACCAAGCCATCATCGAATATCGCACCGATTATTCCGTGTCTGGTCAGTGCTCACACAGTCATCCGTTGAGGGTGAAGAGACTTTTCGATCGCGAAATGCGGATTATCGGTCCCCCAAATGCTCAAATTTTGCTTACTGACGAACCCATCCAAACGAAAGTGGTCTTTGTCTCTAAACCAAACCATATTCACATCAAAGTCCTTTTTGTCAATTCTGCGGACAATAGTGTTGGCGAAACGCAACCGCTATTCCATGGCCCTGGGGCTTAATGGTTGATGGGTTTGAGTCTTGAATGGGAAGAGATGCATGTCTGCAACAATTTTTCGCAGTGTCTCCCTGTTGATTCCCAGCTGTTGTGCAGCTCGCCTGATCGATTTCCTGGGCTGTTTTGAAACACAGCACGCGTCTTCGCGATGTCTCCAGCGTTTTCACCCTTTTAGGGCGACCGACATTGTTAACAATGTCATCACGAACATTACGCGAACTTGTGAATCAAATACATAATTGTTAGCACACCTGGGCCGTTGTCTTCAGCGTTAACTCGGTCGCAAACTTCCTTTGAGCCGCAGTTGCTCGCGTAATAGGCATTAAAAGCGCTATACACTCAGGCACGATGTACCGTGGCATTTTCACGTGCAAATGACCGACAACAGCAAGGCGTGTTAGAATGCGCATACTTATTTCCATCATGCCCCGCGGTTAACAGTGAAGTTGGAACGTCCTAATACAAACCGTTCAGGAGTTATGACGATTTTATTTCATGTAGTTCAGTAATTGTCACCCTGTGTTTAGAATGCGTGTTTCTGGTTCATTGTTGCCATGCACAAAGGTGTGCGGCTTCTTGCATGATAGAGGAAAGTGAAGATACTAATCCAAGGAAATACATAGCCTTGTACACTGGTTTTTATCTAGGGTTTCGTGAAACAATGAAGAAAGAAATATTAAAATATTGGTATTTAAAGCAGTTTCGTATAAAGTCAGCCGGGACGTGCCTCAGTTATTTACGTTGTGAGATAAATGTATATTTGCCTTCAAAATGATAGAAATGATGAGATTAAAACAAAAGATTATTACTGTCTTACTTCTAAACTCTACCATCGTTTATTCATTGCAGATTTCTCTAGACACATAGTGACACTGTGTTGATTTGTTGGTTGGTTGGTTGTTTTTGGGGAAGGAGACCAGACAGCGTGGTCATCAGTGTCATCGGATTAGGGAAGGAAGTCGGCCGTGCCCCTTCAGAGGAACCATCCCGGCATTTGCCTGCAGTGATTTAGGGAAATCACGGAAAACCTAAATCAGGATGACCGGACGTGGGATTGAACCTTCGTCCTCCCGAATGCGAGTCCAGTGTCTAACCACTTTTTTTTTCTTTTTTTTAAAAAAATCTCATTTTGTTCGTTAATGTTCGTTGCATTTGTTCGTGGCGGACGTCCGATGACACTCGTTCTGGTTGTTCGTTGATCCGTTCACTCAGTTTTTATATTACAGAGGGTAGCTAAACCCTCTGACCGAACACGCTGAGCTACCGTGCCGGCAACCACTGCGCCAACTCGCTCGGTGTTGATTTGTTAATAACAGGTGTGCTGTACTTTTCTGTGTGCGTGAATGTGGGGTGGGGGTGTACGGTAACAGATGTACTGAAGTGTGCCGTTTTGTAGACGTTGACCTTTATATGCCGAAAGCCCATCACTGGGATTCAATTCTAATTATTTATCTAAAGTTCAAGGGAAAAAATGAACAACAAGAACAGTCAAGTACAGAAGTGCACGTGGAATGTTTAAACGGAAAATTAGGTCTTTGTTAATTGGAGTAGCGCTTTATCACAAAGGGCGCTAATCGCACATGTTCAAAGCATGCTGCCGCTTATTCGAGATAAATGCCCGTCAAGCACGAGCTCTTTCAGTCAAAGCTTTTTGTTAACTAATGACCTCGATTGGTGGACACGTTCTTAAAAATGGAACGGTGAATGAGAAAAATAATAAAGAAATTAGTGGAAAATAGTAAGAGAAGTAAAGACAAACTGATTAGGCCGGCCACTATATGTATATTACATTTTTTTCCAAAAAAATCCCAATACATTTAAACCGGCGTTTTCTATTTAAAGTTATTAGTTATATATTTATGGCACTTGTACAATGTATTCAGTCTCTGTAATCTACAAATCTGCCGGTACTGAATATCCTACACATTAAGTAGGTGAAACTGGACAGAACTTCAGTATCAAATAACGTAACACCTTCAAGAGCCAGCACACCCAGTACATCAACTACAGCCCTTCACACGAAAGGTACGTTACGTAAAATGGAAAGCATCTGCAGAAACTTAAAAACATTAAATAATTCAAACATGTTACCCGACACTTATTCAGAGGATTAAAATTTACTTAAACGGTAAATTATACTTACCAACAATACGGAAAAAATCTTTGGGGTTTTGAAAGTAAGTAACAGCGAAACGGGCGCAAGTGAAAGTACAAAATAACAGAAATAATTGCGTTCCAGCAAACTTATCGCCACAAACGAGCCGACTGCGAGATAATTGGGAATATCTGGTTTCAAGCCTACATTGACTTTAGCATGAAATATTGTCCTAGTTAGTATAAGTGTATCTGGCACATACATTTTTCTGTCAAGTCTCCATTTAATTGGGCTAAAAGACCGAGATAATACTGCTACCCTGGAGTTATTGCACGTAATCATTCTTGTCTCTGCCGTTGTGAAATGATTCCTCCGTCCTTGAATTTTATCCATGCTGAAATGATGTTAAGGGCGAGTTTTATCTCCGGCGCTCCTCACGTTGAATGCGTCCATGGTATAACTATCCAGTGACATACGTAGAGGAACTCGGGGCGGAACGAGATGCTTAATGCTTAACAATATTTTCTTTAAATAAAGGAAACCAAGAAAACAATCCTTAAAGACGACAAAAAATCACTTTGCAGTGTAACCTAACTTACGTTACTGGAAAATCTCTTAAAACAGTATGTTACGCATTTTTACAGTTTTTCATAGAAATACTTGCCTGTCTCCCGTTCTGCTCCACCCGCCGGACGGACTGGGATAAGGAAATTTTGTTGTGAAATTATTATATAAACGATGAAATTATTAATCATCTTAAAACGAAGACATAAAACAGTTTAATGAACAAATTAGACTACGGAAAATGGAATCTTCAAAAACTCCAACAATAAGAAACTATTGTAATGTCGGTTTGAAAAATGTACAATTATTTTTAAAGCGTAATACCAAACTACTGTTACTGTTACGTTATTGAATTCCAAGGCTGACCTCCATTTTCTACAGCTATGCTACCAGCTCGTATTCTTGTTGTGCAATGAACACATTTTTAAATTTTCAGCCTTATTTGTTAACTCTGTAGCTGGCATTATTCTTAGCTTTACGGAAGTCTCTTTCCAAAGTTGATTAGGGAACTTTAAACTCCTTAGATGCATGTAGAACATCCATTTCAGAAGATAAAGCGCCTGAAACTGTCATTTCCATTGATTTAATATGCCATTTCTGTCTATCAGTGTTTCTAATATAAGTTCACACTGAATGAAAAAGCAAGGAAAAAATAAATAAATGGTTTGGTATGTACCTGCATCAAAAAATTAGTGCCATTCCGCCCCAAGAGCACATTACAGCTTAAACATTTTTATAGATTAAGATAATCGACGCAGACAAACGTATTATATAACTACGTGGAATGCATTTAAGATTACGAGATATTTAACGGCGTATAGTTATCAATTAACGGCTTATCTTGAGTAGAATTCACAAGAAGTTAAAACACAACCGAAAACTGAAGGACAAGCGTTTAATTACAACTCGCACGCCAAACCAAGTCAAAATGGCTGTCTCACCGACCCTTCCAGAGACGTAGTTACATGTCACTATAATAGGTTGAAGCACTCTCCAGTTCACAAAAGAGCACAATCCCGTTGTACCCCACATCCCGTACTGACTTGAATTCTCCTACTTGAAATGTCATCCAAATGTATTCGTTGCAGTGTCGACTTCCATGTAACACCAACACGTCCTGCAAACAGCAAAAAAGGAAACCTCATTCACAAAGACCATACAAAATCCTTCTGACTATAAAGACGTTATCATACGCACAAAGTGGTTTCGGAGCGACATGACACATATGCCAAGTATTTTGAGGTTAGAGCTGCACCATGTACTCTATACAGTGTCGCCATAATCGAAACTTTAGCGTTGATATCAATGGTCTACTAAACGAGATAAGTGTATTTATGTAGTCCATTGATAGAGGTGGCACAGAGGTTATCAGAGTGGATTCGCATTAGGTTGGGTCCGCAGCTCGTGGTCGTGCGGTAGCGTTCTCGCTTCCCGCACCCGGGTTCCCGGGTTCGATTCCCGGCGGGGTCAGGGATTTTCTCTGCCTCGTGATGACTGGGTGTTGTGTGATGTCCTTAGGTTAGTTAGGTTTAAGTAGTTCTAAGTTCTAGGAGACTGATGACCATAGATGTTAAGTCCCATAGTGCTCAGAGCCATTTGCATTAGGTTGGAGGCGGGTTCAAACCCATGTGTAGCCATCCAGTTTTATGTTCTCTGCAGTTTCCCTAAATCGATTGTTGAGTTCCGGTATGGTTTCTTTGAAAACGGTGCAGCCGACTTCCATCTCCATTATTTGGGCTTGGGTTACGTCAGTAAGGCCGTCGTCCGGAACGTAACTTTATCTCTCTTCCTTTATATCACCTTTCGTTGATACACACTTCAAAAAAAGTTTTGCATCACCTCGGCTCCGAGAGTTCCGGAGCCTGCACAGAAAATTGGAATGGAGATCAACATAAACATCATTTCCGCCCTTTTTATTGGTCATGAAACCCACACATTGCTTGTTGTACCACCATACAGCGACACCTTCAGAGGTGGTGGTCCAGATTGCTGTACACACCGGTACCTGTAACGCCCAGTAGCACGTACTCTTGCATTGATGCATGCCTGTATTGGTATACTATCCGCAAGTTCATCAAGGCACTGTTGGTCCAGATTGTCCCACTCCTCAACGGCGATTCGGCGTAGATCCCTCAGGGTGGTTGGTGGGTCACGTCGTCCATAAACAGCCCTTTTCAGTCTCTCGGGCATGTTCGAAAGGGTCCATTTCTGGAAAACATGCTGGCCACTCTAGTCGAGCGATGTCGTTATCCTGAAGGAAGTCATTCAAAAGTGCAAAATGAGGGCGCGAATTGTCGTCCATGAAGAAGAATGCCTCGATAGCATGTTGCTGACATATTTGCACAATCGGTCGGAGGATGGCATTCAGGTAGCCTACAGCCGCTACGACGCCTTCCGTGACCACCAGCGGCGTACGTCTGCCCCACGTAATGCCACCCCAAAAAGCAGGGTACCTCCTACTTTCTGCAGTTGCTGGACAGTGTGTCTAATGCGTTCATCCTGACCGGGTTGCCTCCAAACACGTCTCCGACGATTGTCTGGTTGAAGTCATATGCGACATTCATCGGTGAAGAAAACGTGATGCCAAACCTGAGCGGTCTATTCGGTATGTTGTTGGGCCCATCTGTACCGCGTTGCATGGTGTCGTGGTTGCAAAGATGGACCTCGTCATGGACGTCGGGAGTGAAGTCGCGCATCATGCACCCTAATTCGCACAGTTCGTGTCTTAACACGACGTCCTGCGGCTGCACGAAGAGCATTATTGAACATGGTGGCGTTGCTGTCAGAGTTCCTCCGAACCATAATCCGTAGGTACCGGTCATGCAGTTGAGTAGTAGCCCTTGGACGGCCTGAGCGAGGCATGTCATCGACAGTTCCTGTCTCTTCGTATCTCCTCCATGTGCGAACAACATCGCTTTGGTTCACTCCGAGACGCTTGGACACTTCCCTTGTTGAGAACCCTTCCTGGCACAAAGTAACAATGTGGACGCGATTGAACTGCGGTAGTGACAGTCTAGGCAAGGTTGAACTACAGACAACAAGAGTCGTGTACCTCCTTCCTGCTGGAATGACGAACTGATCGGCTTTCGGACCTCCTCCGTCTAATAGGCCATTTTCATGCATGGTTGTTTACATCTTTGGGCGATTTTAGTGACATCTCTGAACAGTCAAAGGGACTGTGTCTGTGATAAAATGTCCACAGTCAACGTCTATCTTCAGGAGTTCTGTGAACGAGGTGATGCAAAACTTTTTTGATGTGTGTTTTTAACATTTTTAGTATCGATGACGAGATGATTTGTCCTGAGAGTAGTACTTTTAACCATCATATTTATATTTGTACCTGACGATGGCGTAACAGCGAAAACCAGTTTGTAAAGTAATAAATATTATAGAATATTACACCAGTTTCGTGGTTTTCTTTTGTTTTTCATAATGACGTTCACAGAGTTTTTGACAGCTTTCTCAGATCTAGTGTTTAACGGTTCAACTGTCGTAAACTCATCAGTATTACAGTTGCTAACTCGCCAGATTTTCTGTAACGTCTAACCAGCGAGTGTGAAATATCACACAAATACTGTGCTGAACGAATCGGGAAAACAAACTTTTCAGAGATATAACAGAAAAGCAAAACCGGATGCTGCAGTTCCGCAGAAACTCCGAAACAGGATATTAAACTCAGGGAAAGCGCAAATTAATTGCACCAAGCGTTTGATGAAAACACTTTTAAGGGAATTGCTGTGATATGATGGAATTGGTAACTCTTTGCAAACCAACAGGATATGTAGAGTTTTCGCTCTTTTGTTTCCAAAGGTTCGTTTGTTTGAAAATTCACTGTTGCGTACACTTCATTACAGTTTTATTTAAGTATTTTAGAACACAAATTTATTCTTTTTAGACAAAAAAGCTGATGTCTATCTCTCATAATACTGTCGTTGAATATTGGCGCTGTAGCTGTGCCATCATTCATTATTCTTTGTAAAGAGTCAAAAGAAATCCCTATGGTCTTTGCTTGCGATTACGAGAGGAAAAGAAGATACTTCAAAAGAATCTGTCGAAGAACCAAAGCGATAAGAATGAAACCTGCATGTCGCATGATGATGAAAACAATCGTCTCGCTGATTTCTCCTTTCCAAGATAATGTTAAAGTAGTGGCACTTGAAAGATGGCTTTCGTAAGTTCAGGATGAGAATGGACATTATGTACGATGGCTTCGGAAAGATATGTAACAATCAGAGAGTAACGCTTCTTGCAGAACGAAAGTAATATAGCCTCTTTTAGTCGTGACCATAATCCGAATATGTGCTTTTATGTCTAAGTCTGAAGTGATAACAACAGCTGTTGGCAAAGGTTACTACAAAAATCAGGTTTAAATTACAAGAATTTGCTAGTTTCAGATTACGAAAGTCATAATTCACCGATCATACGGATTCAGGAATGCACAAATATAACTCTGAAATGCAGGGAATTTAAGGTGAAATGGGTACATGAAAAATGTGAAGAAATCGAAAATGAAACAACTTTCTGGAAAACTGACGCACCACATCGAAAAGTTAAATCAGTCTTCAGTGAAATTAAAAGCAAGGGTAGTAACATTAGGAGTACAATGGGAATACCACTATCAAATGCAGAGGAGAGAGTGGATAGTGGGAAAGAGTACCTTGTGGGTGAAATGAGGAAAAGAATAAAGAAGAAACGGGAGACGACAGGGGAAGAGGTAAGCGATCCAATATTAGATTCAGAATTTAAAAGGGCTTTGGATGACTTAGGGTCAAATAAGGCAGAAGAGAGAAATAATACGCCATCAGAATTACTAAAATCATTGGAGATGTGGTAACAGAGCGACTACTTACGTTGGTGTGTAGAATGTATGATACTGGCGATATGCTACCAAATTTTCCTAGAAAACATCAACACAATTCCGAAGAAAGTGCGAGAATTATCGAACAATCAAATTGACAGCTCATGCATCCAACTTACTAACAAGTGTTATACAAAGAATAACGGAAGAGAAAATTGAGTACCTGTTAGATGATGATCAGTTTGGTTTTAGGAATAGTAAAGGCACAAGAGAGACAGTTCTGACGTTGTGGTAGGTAATGGAAGCAATACTGAAGAAACAAGACGCGTCCATAGGATGTGTCGACATGGAGAAAGCATCCGATAATGCAAAATGGTGCAAGATGTTCGAAATTCTGAAAAAAGTGGCTGTAAGATATAGGGAAAGACGGCAATATACAGTATGTACAAGAACCAAGAGGGAAAAATAAGAGTGGAAGACCAAGAAGGAAGCACTCGGATTAATAAAGGTGTAAGACAGGGTGTAGTCTTTCGGCCGTGCAGTTCAATTTGTACATCATCACTTAAGCAATGACGGAAGCAAAACAAAGGTTCAAGAGCAGGATTCAAATTCAAGGTGAAAAATAATGATAAGATTCCATGATGACATTGCTATCTTCAGTGAAGGTGAAGAATTATAGTATGTACTTAGTGAGTATAGATTATGGATTGAGAGTAAATCTAAGAAAAACGAAAGCAACGAGAAGCAGCAGAAATGAGAACAGAACGGAACTTTATATTAGAACTGGGGATCACGAAGCAGACTTAGAATTCTGCTACCTAGGCAGCAAAATAATCTATGATGGCCGGAGCAAGGACGACGTAAGAAGAAGACTAGTACTGGCAAACAGGGCATTTCTAGCCAAGAGAAGTCTACTAGTAACGAAAGTAGGCATGAATTTGGGGAAAATTTCTGGGAATGTAAGTATGGAACATGGCATCGTATGATAGTCCACGTCACGCTGAGTGGAAACCGTAACAGAGGAGAATCGAAGTATTTGAGATATGGTGCTACAGAAAAATATTGACAGTTAGGTGGACTGATCAGGTTAGAAATGAGGTGGTTCTACGCAGAATCGGCGAGAAAATGAAGATATGGCAAATACTGACAAGAAGAAGGTTCAAATGGCTCTAAGCACTATGGGACATAACATCAGAGGTCATCAGTCCCCTACGCTTAGAACTACTTAAACCTAACTAACCTAAGGACATCACATACATCCATGCCCGAGGCAGGATTCGAACCTGCGACCGTAGCAGCACCGTGCTTCCGGACTGAAACGTCTAGAACCGCTCGGCCACAAGGACCGGCAAAGAAGAAGGGACAGGATGATTGGACATCTGTTAAAACACTAGGGAATAACTTCCATGGTACTAGAGTGATTGTAGAGGTAAAAACTGTAGAGCAAAACAGAGACTGGAATTCTTTCTTTCTTTCACTCGTGCCATGTCCCATGCCCACGCAGGGTCGGCATTGTTAGGAACGGATTTGGTTAATAGAAAGGAGTGGCTGGATGCCCTTCCTGCCGCCACCCTGTACCCCCCTGGGACGGAAGTAGCGTACCCCTACTGACTGCGTCTAGTGTAATTGATGGAATAGTGCGAACGTGTTCAGATGGCTGCGAGTCGTGTAACTGAGGTGTGACGTGGGGACCAGCCCGGTATTCACCTAGCGGGATGTGGAAAACCGCGTAAAAACCACATCCAGGCTGGCCGGCACTCCGACCGACGTCGGTAATCTGCCGGGCGGATTCGATCCGAGGCCGGTGCGCCTACCCGAGTCCAGGAAGCAGCGCATTAGCGCTCTCGGCTAACCTGGCGGGTAGAACGGGAAAATATACAGCAAATAATTGAGGAAATAGGTTGCAAATGCTACTGTGATATGAGAAGGTTGGCACGGAAAGGGATTCATGGCATCCCGCCCCTCATCAGACCCATCAGACAAACAAAAATTCCACGTATAAAAGTGGTCTCTTACGTAATATACGGACACTTTCAGCTAATACATGAAATTGCTTGAAATTCTCCGGTTCTTGCCACAACGGTCTTTTACTTACATTTTATTTATCAGCTTTCTTATATGATTCAGAAAGCATCCTCAATATGACTAACATTTATAGGAAATTAGGTGCATATCTTATTCGCAATGGTATAACAGCTTTTGCTGCGGGATAGCTACCTTGAAATAAACCCTGTCAGCTTGGTGATGAGAGTCCTGCTCATCTGTATTTTTGACCTTCTGAAGGAATTTAGGTATCACAGTTGGTTTACGAAGTCTAACTACCTCGGCAGAGGTAATCTCATTAACTAAAAGACGGTTTTATAATTAATTACAACATTGATACGAATGCATCGATAACTTACGAAACACTCTGTCTTGACATAATCTGACTGCAGATCTGCAAACTACGAATCGAATTTCATGTTTTCATATACATTTTAACTACATTGTTTTATTTTTATGTTAATCGTTACCTACTGATTTTCTTTTACGTGTGTTTTTAGACCCCCTAACTCCCAGCCAACGCGGTTCAATCAATCAAGCTAAAAATTTGCCTCCAGTGTCCCTTGAAACTGTATAAATAATAATTTGATTCAGAAAACGTTTCCTAATTCTGCGCGGAACTTAGTTGACGGCTTAACAGTGACGTCACATGACACCACAACAAAAGAAACTGCTTCAGCTGAAGACGAGCATCTTACAACGAAACCTCCCCATCGCACCTCCCTCAGATTTAGTTATAAGTTGGCACACTGGATAGGCCTTGAAAAACTGAACACAGATCAATCGAGAAAACAGGAAGAAGTTGTTTGGAACTATGAAAAAAATAAGCAAAATATAAAAACTGAGTAGTCTATGTGGAAGATAGGCAACATCAAGGATAGCATGAGCTTAGGAGCGCCGTGGTCCCGTGGTTAGCGTGAGCAGCTGCGAAACGAGAGGTCCTTGGTTCAAGTCTTCCCTCTAGTGAAAACTTTAATTTTTTATTTTCAGACAATTATCAAAGTTCAAGCACTCACTCATAATCAACTTCGCTCTCCAAAATTCCAGGACATGTTCAGATTTGCTTGGACATATGCAGGATTTGACGGTCTACACAGGGAAAAATTTGAAAACGTTAAGAACATGTGTTGACAGAGCACAGGGAAAACTGTGTGACTGTGAAACTGTTGCATTCATTTTTTGCAGTTTATGTGACAAACTTTTCTGTTTTCATCACTTTTTTGGGAGTGATTTATTACGTTCACAAGAAAACCTAAATCGGGAAAGGTAGAAGAATCTTTTTACCCATTCGGCAAGTGTACAAGTTAGGTGGGTCGACAACATATTCCTGTCATATGACGCACATGCCGTCACCAGTGTCGTATAGAATATATCAGACGTGTTTCTCTGAGGAGGAATCGGTTGACCTATGACCTTGCGATCAAATGTTTTCGGTCCCCATTGGAGAAGCACGTCCTTCAGTCTACTAATCGCACGGTTTTGTGGTGCGGTCGCAAAACACGGGCACTAAACTTATTACAGTGAACAGAGATGTCAATGAACGGACGGACGGATCATAACTTTGCGAAAATAAAGGAAGTAAACTTTGCACTAGAGGGAAGACTTGAACCAAGGACCTCTCGTTCCGCAGCTGCTCACGCTAACCACGGGACCACGGCACTCCTGAGCTCATGCTGTCCTTGATGTTGCCTATCTTCCACACGGACTACTCAGTTTGTATATTTTCCTTATTTTTTTATAGTTCCACACAACTTCTTCCTGTTTTCTCGATTGATCTGTTTTCAGTTTTTCAAGGCCTATCCACTGTGCCAACTTATAACTAAATCTGAAGGGGGTGCGATGGAGAGGTTCCCTTGTTAGAAGAGTTTTCGTGAGGTAGACCATGTACTAGCAGAGTGACAAAGTTAACAGTCTCTATGACTCCGTTCCAGTGAATAGTGTGACGAAAACACTTAGAACGCCATGATGAAATGGAAGAGGCAAAGTTTGTGTTTGTCATTTATAATTTTATTATTACCTCAGACATTGTATGACGCCGAGGACCTGCAGCTTTGAAAAAGTTAACGACCACAAGTTAGGTACAACCACTGGAACTGCGAATCTGATAAATTACAGATTCGGCCTAGAGACCAGGGAGAATAACCGTGCGCGTGAGCACATCGCTTCTTGGCTTCGGGAAGACGCGCGGGCCCCGCACTAGATTTGCCCGCGGGCAGTAGTCTAGCTCGCTTCAAACTTTTGCATAATACAAAAGTGTATATAAAATCGTACAGAACTGCGATCTTTCTTAATTCTGGGGTCGCTGATTACGAATCCGATACGGGAATTACAAAATTCAAAATGGTGGATCAAAAATTATAAATTTTCATGAAACTTTATACTTAAAGTGTTTTGTGGTGGCCAAGTCGGTAGAAGTCGGAATTTCCGTATTGAAATGTTTCATTCTACATTTTATATTTTTAAATCTTAGTCAAATTTGTCGCTTGCGTCGTAATTGCTAACAGAATAGTCGCTGTCGGCTTGTCCACTGCAACAGTCGAAAAGCAGGTCTTTTATCTGAAGCTGCATCTGTTTACCTTCTTCAATTGTCACTTTCCGGAATCTCGAGTTGAGTGGATCTGAAGATACCAGAAGCATTTCTCAGGGGAATATTTGCGCCTTCGGTAATACCAGACATCAACATTCCGTGCTTTCTGCGCATCTTCACGTAGCTCACCAATTAGAAACGTAGCAGGTTCGATTATGGCATATCCGTGCAGGAAAACTACGTGTACTGGTGTTGGCATCGAGAACCGTGAATATAAATTTATATGTCGGCCTGCAAACATAAGCAGAAAGTTTTAAATTTCTCGACATTAATGGCAGACTCGCTTGACATTGTCTCAATGATTACTTCGTGCTTCGTCGTCAACTCATCGGTTTCCAAAATTTGGGCATTTAAGGGCACATCGTCAAGAAAAGACTACCGACATTACCACAATTTGTTGCGCTCGATCTCTGTTTTGGAACTTCAATCAGTTAACCGAAATTACGTTTGACGTCGCTTTGAATTTAAACTTTGCGAATTACAACACACTGTTTCTGCTTTAGCACGGAACCTGTCATATTTTCTCCGTTTCGTCATGGCCGTTCTCGCAAGCCTAATGTATAAACCACTTCATAAACCTTATCCAGGCACTGAATGAAAATGAGGTTTGCGGAGCCGGTGTCCTCATCCACAAGTGAATCAATGTTATTAAATTGTTTCGATTTTCGCTTACAAGCTTAACAACGTTGAGCCGATAAATTGTCCGTCACAGCATTTTTCGCTTTTCTGGCGACCATTCTATTGTATTGCATGTATTGTATGTTAACCGGGGACCTAGAAACGACGGAGAGGCTCCGTCCCCGCCGCAGCCGCAGTGGTCCACAACCCCACGACGACTACCGCAGTCCACTTCACCCCTCTGCCACCCCACACCGAAAGCAGGGTTATTGTGCGGTTCGGCTCCCGGTGGACCCCCCAGGGAACGTCTCACACCAGACGAGTGTAGCCCCTATGTTTGCGTGGTAGAGTAATGGTGGTGTACGCGTACGTGGAGAACTTGTTTGCGCAGCAATCGCCGACGTAGTGTAGCTGAGGCGGAATAAGGGGAGACAACTCGCATTCGCCGAGGCAGATGGAAAACCGCTTAAAAACCATCCACAGATTGGCCAGTTCACCGGACCTCGACACAAATCCGCCGGGCGGATTCGTGCCGGGGACCAGGCGCTCCTTCCCGCCCGGAAACCCGTGCGTTAGACCGCACGGCCAACCGGGCGGGCTCTGGCGACCATAGTGAACACTAACTGATGTTTGACCACTATATTTCTGTCATTGGCAAAACAGTGCAGAACATAACAAGAAAAGCAATCTGACTTTCGACAATTTGTTTCTCCCACCGAATATTGTCAGCAGACTCTTTCAGAAATTGCGTTCTCAGCGGTCTGAAAAAAAAAAAATTTAAAAATTGCGTTGACGATGCCTTCTGATACCTCTTTATCGCCTTTTTCAGACACGGCAGTAGAATCCAAAGGTACGACCGAAGTGAAGAATAGATCTGCATCGCTGCAGTTCTCGTTGACGAACTTTTGCTTGTATACTTGAGCGGCTGATCCGACACAGACCCACTTACAAATCAAGACTTTATTGCCAAGAAAGTCGGAATCTATCGCGTTACTTTTGCGTTTCGCCACGTCACTCAATCTCACCGAAATATGGTCCAGCAGCCCCTGCTGTTACATTTCTGCAGTAGTCTCAGTTACTGTGATACTCTATTTTGGCGGATAACAGGGTTTTTTACCTAATAATATTTTGGCGTACTGTGGATACACGGATTCGTATTTATCACATCTTGTATTATGAGATACGTTGCCCCAGTCATTTTAACCGAGATAATAACGTTCAGAACTAAGTCGGTATGTATCTCTGTTAGAGTTGCTTTCTGCCCATCTTCATATGCCTTCTGGTATTTGGTCGCTCGCTCCGGTGAACCTGTTGTAACCACTTCCATTACACTGAAGACTGCAGGGGCACTATCACCACGAAGACTCATTTTCGCGGCGTATACCAAGTCAGTTGTTCTCGTCGGTGACTTGAGTTACTGCGTCCTGCGACGTTTCGTTCATTCGGTAGTGTTGTCAAATAGGGAACGATTCTGTACAGACGTCTTCCTGCCAGTTCTTTCTCTAAGATGCTGATCTGTGGCTATAATGACATATTAATATTACTAAGCTAGTATAAAGCACAATTTCGACCAAATTAATCGCAGTTCCTTTTCATTAGCAGCAGTCAGCTGAAACGCACAACCACCTTCCTCAGTTTGCACTGTACAACTGGGACTTGACTGTCAGTGTCTGCTACCCATGCAACTCGAACAAAGCCAAAAATTTTCCTATGTGTGTAGTTTAATGAATGGGAAGTAGATGCTGAAAAAGAAGTCACTGAAAATGTTCGCTACAGAATTATCCACAATACAATGTTTACTGATTAATTTTCAGCTCAGTAACAAAGCAATTGTTTAATTGAGCATTACTTAATTTATTAATTATTGTGAGTTGCTGCACAATAATTTCCAAAACATTGAACATTATTATACACTCCTGGAAATGGAAAAAAGAACACATTGACACCGGTGTGTCAGACCCACCATACTTGCTCCGGACACTGCGAGAGGGCTGTACAAGCAATGATCACACGCACGGCACAGCGGACACACCAGGAACCGCGGTGTTGGCCGTCGAATGGCGCTAGCTGCGCAGCATTTGTGCACCGCCGCCGTCAGTGGCAGCCAGTTTGCCGTGGCATACGGAGCTCCATCGCAGTCTTTAACACTGGTAGCATGCCGCGACAGCGTGGACGTGAACCGTATGTGCAGTTGACGGACTTTGAGCGAGGGCGTATAGTGGGCATGCGGGAGGCCGGGTGGACGTACCGCCGAATTGCTCAACACGTGGGGCGTGAGGTCTCCACAGTACATCGATGTTGTCGCCAGTGGTCGGCGGAAGGTGCACGTGCCCGTCGACCTGGGACCGGACCGCAGCGACGCACGGATGCACGCCAAGACCGTAGGATCCTACGCAGTGCCGTAGGGGACCGCACCGCCACTTCCCAGCAAATTAGGGACACTGTTGCTCCTGGGGTATCGGCGAGGACCATTCGCAACCGTCTCCATGAAGCTGGGCTACGGTCCCGCACACCGTTAGGCCGTCTTCCGCTCACGCCCCAACATCGTGCAGCCCGCCTCCAGTGGTGTCGCGACAGGCGTGAATGGAGGGACGAATGGAGACGTGTCGTCTTCAGCGATGAGAGTCGCTTCTGCCTTGGTGCCAATGATGGTCGTATGCGTGTTTGGCGCCGTGCAGGTGAGCGCCACAATCAGGACTGCATACGACCGAGGCACACAGGGCCAACACCCGGCATCATGGTGTGGGGAGCGATCTCCTACACTGGCCGTACACCACTGGTGATCGTCGAGGGGACACTGAATAGTGCACGGTACATCCAAACCGTCATCGAACCCATCGTTCTACCATTCCTAGACCGGCAAGGGCACTTGCTGCTCCAACAGGACAATGCACGTCCGCATGTATCCCGTGCCACCCAACGTGCTCTAGAAGGTGTAAGTCAACTACCCTGGCCAGCAAGATCTCCGGATCTGTCCCCCATTGAGCATGTTTGGGACTGGATGAAGCGTCGTCTCACGCGGTCTGCACGTCCAGCACGAACGCTGGTCCAACTGAGGCGCCAGGTGGAAATGGCATGGCAAGCCGTTCCACAGGACTACATCCAGCATCTCTACGATCATCTCCATGGGAGAATAGCAGCCTGCATTGCTGCGAAAGGTGGATATACACTGTACTAGTGCCGACATTGTGCATGCTCTGTTGCCTGTGTCTATGTGCCTGTGGTTCTGTCAGTGTGATCATGTGATGTATCTGACCCCAGGAATGTGTCAATAAAGTTTCCCCTTCCTGGGACAATGAATTCACGGTGTTATTATTTCAATTTCCAGGAGTGTAGATTATGTGCATTACTGCCACGCGGTCTAAGGCACCTTGCCAGGGATCACCTCTCGCAACCGAGGTGATGCAAAACATTTTTGATGTGTGTACGATGAACGGTGTGCTCTGAAACACTTGTGCGTGCACCAGCTTTTCACCCTCCTGCCAGAGAAGCCACAGATCACCATCTATCCTACTCTACAGAGCAGACAAGCTCAAAAAATAGTTCAAATGGCTCTGAGCACTATGGGACTTGACTTCTAAGGCCATCAGTCCCCTAGAACTTAGAACAACTTAAACGTAACTGACCTAAGGACATCACACACATCCATGCCCGAGGCAGGATTCGAACCTGCGGTTCCAGACTGAAGCGCCTAGAACCGCTGGGCCACACCGGACGGCAGCAGACAAGCCTCCGAAACCCATGTTCTGTGAAGAGTCGTGGAAGTCCAACCATTTAGCGCCTAGTAGTACTTTTACTGTCATTGTACTTCTTTCTATAAAAGCTCACGACAGTAGCACGAGAACACTCTGCTAGCTTCGCCTTTTCGAGACATTCGTTCACAGGCTCTGCATAATTATAATCTACCCTTTGCCAAAGTCGCGTATCTCAATGGATTTCCCCCTCTTCCCTAGGGTGATACCCCGTCCGTGTCTGCTCCGCTTACGCATATACGTTATTAAACCGGTTGAAAATTTCACAAACAGACCACCCCGAGTGCTACCCATCTTATTTTATGCTGACAACCTAACTGGGTAGCTGCCATGCATTAAACAAGCCACACAGATAATATCTGAAGGCTGTGTCATTTATTTATTTATTTATTTATTTATTTATTTATTGTTCCGTGGGACCACATTTAGGAGAAGTCTCCATGGTCATGGAACGAGTCAATACATCAAATAACAACACGATTGTAGAAACAGATAAAATGAAATATAAGAAACATATTCAGGCGACAAGTCGTTAGTTTAAATAAAGAAAATCAAGAATGTAACACTGGAATTTGCTTAATTTTTTAGCTCTTCCAGGAGCTCCTCGACAGAATAGAAGGAGTGAGCCATGAGGAAACTCTTCAGTTTAGACTTAAAAGCGTTTGGGCTACTGCTAAGATTTTTGAGTTCTTGTGGTAGCTTATTGAAAATGGATGCAGCAGAATACTGCACTCCTTTCTGCACAAGAGTCAAGGAAGTGCATTCCACATGCAGATTTGATTTCTGCCTAGTATTAACTGAGTGAAAGCTGCTAACTCTTGGGAATAAGCTAATATTGCTAACAACAAACGACATTAAAGAAAATACATACTGTGAGGGCAATGTCAAAATTCCCAGATTATTGAATAGGGGTCGACAAGAGATTTTCGAACTTACACCATACATAGCTCGAACAGCCTGTTTTTGAGCCAAAAATACCCTTTTTGAATCAGAAGAATTACCCCAAAAAATAATACCATATGACATAAGCGTATGAAAATATGCGAAGTATACTAATTTTCGTGTTGAAATGTCACTTATTTCAGATACTGTTCTAATGGTAAATAAAGCGGCATTTAGTTTCTGAACAAGATCCTGAACATGGGCTTTCCACAACAGCTTACTATCTATCCGTACGCCTAGGAACTTGAACTGTTAGGTCTCGCTTATAACATGCCCATTCTGTCTGATTAAAATGTCAGTTCTTGTTGAATTGTGAGTTAGAAACTGTAAAAACTGAGTCTTACTGTGATTTAGCATCAAATTATTTTCCACAAGCCACGAACTTATATCATGAACTACATTATTTGATAATGTTTCAATATTACACACAAGATCCTTCACTACCAAGTTGGTGTCATCAGCAAACAGAAATATTTTTGAATCACCTGTAATACTAGAAGGCATATCATTTATATAAACAAGAAACAGCAGTGGCCCCAGCACCGACCCCTGGGGAACGCCCCATTTAACAGTGCCCCATTGGGACTGAACATCATTACCACTCTCAATATTGCGGAGGATTACCTTCTGCTTTCTGTTCTTAAAGTAGGAGGCGAACCAATTGTAAGCTACTCCCCTTACTCCATAATGTTCCAACTTCTGCAGTAATATTTTGTGGTCAACACAGTCAAAAGCCTTCGTTAAATCAAAGAAAACACCTAACGTTCGCAACCTTTTATTTAATCCGTCCAAAACCTCACAGAGAAAAGATACTATAGCATTTTCAGTTGTTAAGCCATTTCTAAAACCAAACTGTACATTTGACAGCAAATTATGTGAATTTAAATGCTGCAGTAACCTTGTATATACAACCCTCTCGATAACTTTAGCAAACACCGATGGCATAGAAATAGGTCTATAATTGTCAACATTATCCCTTTCTCCCTTTTTGCCCGATTTACTATTTCCCGGCAACTGTCACGGCGCGTATCATATCGACTAGTGACTGTAATGCCACTGCAACCTTGGGCAAGTATGTACCAGAGCTATGTACGGAAGATTTCGCGGAAGTAAAAAAAAACGCGCACCTCTTTGTATTTCCTCTCCGTCCATTTTTTGAAGCGAGATGGCCCACTGTGCGGCAGATTACAGACGAGGGCCAGTGGGGTGGACACGAACTCCGCAACTTAGATGCCATCGAGATAGGCCGCCACTAATCCCCCTACACGAGTTCCGGAACTTTCCCTTCAGTTAGAAAGGTGCATACCTGGGGCTTCCCGCCCAGTTGAGAGTGACCACCAGCGCCGCATGATATCCATTAAGCTGGCATCTGCTAGCAGTGAAGAGTATATTAATGGTAAACTAGTACCAAGGCACCTTTTCTGAAAATTTTTATTAAACGTACAGTCCAGTGCTACTGAATATGGAGAACAGGATAAAAGTAATGTAATGGGAAAGGAGTCAGACAATCCTCCTTTATGAAACTTCACATTCAGACATTATAGGGAGCCTAAACCTACTGGCGAAGGGCGCTGGAGATACTCTGACAAGGAGAACTGTAACGCTAAAGTTTTTACTATAGGCAGTGATCATGTTTTGTCTACGTGCGAAGGAGATCATACTCATAATCTATAGTCATTACAAGCGTTACGAAGAAAATCAATGACGAAAGCGATAAAAAAGAGAGCTACAGATGTTATCGATGGGCGCCCGACAAAAATCAGTAAAGAGCTGGAGGAGCAGAGCGATTTCATCAGCATCGAGACATAACACACGTAAGGAACAATATCCACAGTACAAAACTTAGCTGCCAACCGAAATACCCCAAATTGTGAGGTACACTTGGTTGTCAGTTCTATGAACACTAAGACGAGAGAAGATGAACGTTTACTCAAAAATGATCCTAACAAAGGTTTTATAAATTTTCAATGCTATGAAATCCTCGTTATTTGGGCAACAATGACACAGTTTTGATGGAGGTCACATCTGATTATGCTCCAGAAGAGTTTTTGCAATTGTTTGCATTACATGGATATAGTGATTGAATGTATATCCCAATGGTTTTCGGTCATTTAAAGAATAAGAAGTTGATAGCTTACGTTAGTGTTCTGGACTGTGTTAAACAGCGATGTTCGAACAAAGAAATGTGTTTCGAACCGAAAAATTTCGTTGTTCATTATGAGGTAATTATCCAAGTCAGTCGTTCCTCAAAGTGAAATAGTTACCTGCAGGTTTCATTTATCCCACGCTTGGTAAGTATTCATTCTTTTTTTTTCTTTTTTTTTTATCTTATACTAGTAACACATCCTAGCTTCTCACGGGATCCAAGGAATACTTTGTATGCAGAGTGGAAAATAGAACTAACTATTTTCGTAGGTAAGACATTTACGGTCTACAAATAGCTGTCTGTGAAGACACTCAAAGCTTACATCTGTTTCTGTCGCACATCTTGCTTGACCTTGTGTTTTGTCAGTAGTCGTATTAAACGATACCGTTACTGAGAACTGTCATATAAATTCAAAAGTTAGGTCCAGCACTATCATGCGGCTTCGCTGTATTAAGACTGTTCTACAAAAAAAGAGTGGCCGGCCGAGGTGGCCGAGCGGTTCTAGGCGCTACACTCTGTAGCGAATCCAGCCTCGGGCATGGATGTGTGTGATGTCCTTAGGTTAGTCAGGTTTAAGTAGTTCTAAGTCCTAGGGGACTGATGACCTCAGACGTTAAGTCCCGTAGTGCTCAGAGCCATTTTTACAAAGAGTGAAAATTGTGCACTCAACCAAAATGCCCCTCTCGTTCCATTAGACAGTTTGGGTACTAGGATTTCTTGATAATATAATGGGTGACATTCCTCTAACACCAGGAGACTGTAAGAAATTAGAAATGTGTCAGATAAAGCACGTTTTAGTGTAGTTCCACAGTCAGAAAGCTTAGATTCGTTCAAGTACTTGAGAGGGAATGAAGTGATTGACTTTCGCTACTACCTCGTGGGTAGGTGACATAACAGCCCTCTTTTTCGAAACAAGCTATTTATGTAGTACGGTTTTGACTAATTCTTAAAGACTGCTTATCAAAACGGAAAGATTTGGATTTGGATTATATTTGTACTTGTCCATCACCTTGAGAAGAGTACAAACAGACTCTTGTATTAGAATAGTGTCGGGTGTGGTTACTTTCTAAACACGGAGAAGAAAACGAGAGACACAAATATTCATCCAGAAAAAAATTGTGCAATTGCAAAATGGTGAATTTGACAAGCACATTTGAAGTGTGTTTCATACAAAATTTAGATATTTGCTTTACCTAGAAAATAAAAGTATTTACAAACGAAGCTCGTTATTAGATACTTTATTTTGTCGCCCTTCT
The DNA here is from genome assembly GCF_023898315.1 of Schistocerca nitens. Taxonomy (NCBI): domain Eukaryota; kingdom Metazoa; phylum Arthropoda; class Insecta; order Orthoptera; family Acrididae; genus Schistocerca; species Schistocerca nitens. The sequence continues at coordinate 172,969,095 of NC_064616.1, read as the reverse complement.
TTCAGTTTCGAAGTTTGAGATAATGTTTTACCGTTTTGTACGTTTTGCAGGAAAATGAAATAAAATTGGTACACTTATTGTATGTGGTTTACTGCTGGCTAAAAGGAAACTACCAGTCTGTACATTAGTTGCGGAGTTCACGTACCGCCGGTCAGGACCGTTTTCGCCAAGTTGGGTTCTTGCGAGACGGGTCAGTGGGCTAGTCGGCCTGGATGTGATTTTTAGGCAGTTTCCCCACATATGACCTGGTGAGTACCGGAGTGGTATCCATGTCTGTCCTCAGTTACAAGGTTCGCAACTATTTAGGAACCGTTCGCACACTTTCATACAGGTACAAAAATTCCGTCCCGTCCCGGGACGGGTGTGGACGGAGTGGGAGGCAGTGGCGGCGAAGGCTTGCGGCACGAAGGACATACGATCACCCTATACTACCAACATTGCCAGATCCATAAATTAATAAAGACGGGAGATGAAGGAAGACTGTCGCTCGAATTCTATGTCATAATAATAAAAAAAGAATGGCTCCGAACACTATGGGACTTAACATGTAAGAAGGCTGTTTAGGTTTTTATGTTGGTAACGCCACGTAGCACTCTATATGAAAATCACTGACTGTGCTGTGTGAAGTCTGTGGATGGTTTGCATTGTTGGAACATTTGCTATTGCAGTGTTGGGCAGTTGGATGTGAACAGCTCGTAGCGTTGCGCAGTTGGAGGTGAGCCGCCAGCAGTGGTGGATGTGGGGAGAGAGATGGCAGAGTTTTGAGAGCGGACGATCTGGACGTGGGTCCATCAGAAAGAGTAAATTTGTAATATTGGACATCATGAACTGATATATACAGGGTGTTACAAAAAGGTACGGCCAAACTTTCAGGAAACATTCCTCACACATAAATAAAGAGAAGATGTTATGTGGAAATGTGTCCGGAAACGCTTAATTTCCATGTTAGAGCTCATTTTAGTTTGGGCCACATGTTCTTCCACCTACGCTCAATGGAGCACGTTATCATGATTTCATACGGCATACTACCTGTGCTGCTAGAACATGTGCCTTTACAAGTACGACACAACATGTGGTTCATCCACGATGGAGCTCCTGCACATTTCAGTCGAAGTGTTCGTACGCTTCTCAACTACAGATTCGGTGACCGATAGATTGGTAGAGGTGGACCCATTCCATGGCCTCCACGCTCTCCTGACCTCAACCCTCTTGACTTTCATTTATGGGGGCATTTGAAAGCTCTTGTCTACGCAACCGCGGTACCAAATGTAGAGACTCTTCGTGCTCGTATTGTGGACGGCTGTGATACAATACGCCATTCTCCAGAGCTGCATCAGCGCATCAGGGATTCCATGCGACGGAGGGTGGATGCATGTATCCTCGTTAACGGACGACATTTTGAACATTTCCTGTAACAAAGTGTTTGAAGTCACGCTGGTACGTTCTGTTGCTGTGTGTTTCCATTCCATGATTAATGTGATTTGAAGAGAAGTAATAAAATGAGCTCTAACATGGAAAGTAAGCGTTTCCGGACACATGTCCACAACATACGTATTTTCTTTCTTTGTGTGTGAGGAATGTTTCCTGAAAGTTTGGCCGTACCTTTTTGTAACACCCTGTATATGATGACTTTTGAACATTATTAAGGTAAATACATTGCTTGTTCTCTATCAAATTATTTCATTTGCTAACTATGCCTATCAGTAGTTTGTGCCTTCAGTAATTAGAATCTTTTATTTAGCTGGCAGTATCGCCGCTCGCTGTATTGCAGTAGTTCGAGTAACGAAGATTTTTGTGAGGTAAGTGATTCATGAAAGTTATAGGTTATTGTTTGTCAGGGCCATTCTTTTGTAGGGATTGTTGATTGCGTTGCGCTAAAAATATTGTGTGTCAGTTTAGTGTTGATCAGAATAAGTAAAGAGAGAAATGTCTGAGTATGTTCAGTTCTACTCAGCTGTTTGCAAATCAAATAACGTAAGAGGTTTATCAGCACAGTAATTCATTGATTTTTCTAAGGGGACGTTTCAAACATCTGAGATATCTGTCCCCTAGAACGTAGAACCACTTAAATCTAACTAACCTAAGGACATCACACACACCCATGCCCGAGGTAGGATTCGAAACTGCGAACGTAGCGGTCCCGAGGTTCCAGACTGAAGTGCCTAGAACCGCTCGGCCACACCGGCCGGCTAATAATCCACGTAGCTGTATCTCAACAGGACATCAGGAATTTATTCAAGTCCTGATAAGAGAAATAGAAAGGTAACAAGACACACGTTGTTACACATTGCAGGAAAAAGTGACAACTTCCGACGTATCGTACTCCTAGTGATAAATTATACACCATTTGAGATACTAAAGTCTCTCTGAAATTACTCCAACCCTACATCCAGTGAAAGTACATACAGTTACTGTGATGTATAACAAACAAAAATATTTACTAGATACAAATATTAAACACGTTGCTTACATGAATTCTGAATAACTGAGGAAAAATTTGCCACAAATTAGTTGTCTGAGGATTGCCTAGGAAGCGGAAAGCTGGTTGACAACGAACCACAAAAACGATTTTATCGTGGAACATCAGTTATGTGTATCTGTTTGAAAATTATTTTTGCGCTCAGTCACAGGGCACTTTCCTGTTATGTTTCAATATGGTGAAACAGGAGTTAAGATTTCCTATTCTTTTGGTTTTCCGAGGGAGTGAAGGACCTGGCGGAGCCTTTGGCCAACCCTGGCAGCGTTTACTTATTCCCAGCGGCGGTTCTCGCAATCTTGCCGCCACACGTCACCACTTGTTCCAAATGCTCCATTGTGTTCCGAAACAGCTCCCCTTGCTCGCAAACCGACATTCAGCCAGAGAGAGCACGGTCTCAAAAGTTTGGCTTTACGTTCATCTACTTCCTTGAATTTAGTCATAAAACTGAAAAGTACCACTTCTATAACTCTAAAACACACACACATATTTTAAAAACAATGAATTCTGGGTTTCATGGGAACTAACAGCGCCACTCACCACAAATACGAATTAAACAAAATTTGTTTGGATCACGAACATAAAAAAAAGAGTCTAAGTTGCGTTCTGAATATTTCATTCATATGTACTTACCAGCACTTGCCCTCAGATTTATTCTATAGTTAAGGAAGAGGTGCTGTGTAAAATACCGTATTGGAATGACTTAGTATTTTAGTGTGACACGTGTCATGTAAATGCGCCGACATTTCTTCCGAGATTGTTTATTATGTTGCTATTCGTAGCCATAACATAAAACTAATCTCTGTTCACTATTTCTGAGGGACAAATATCTGTCGCAAGCAACGTCACTGATCAGCTACAGAAATTACAACAAAATAGTGACAACAGATCATTACCTCCCTGGGAAAAATTTTGTATGTCATATCAGGAAGACGTGTGGAGCACATATCGAACACTGTTTTATGATAAATGCCGTAAAAATGCATGGAAAATTTGAAGCATTCCATTCTGGTTCAAAGGAGACGGTCACAGTTTCAAATCATCTATATATTCACTTGCATGCATCACTTCTCGAAATGGAGTTCCATTTATCTACTCAAACATTTTAAGAAGATTGCGCAGGATTCTGACAGCTTATTTTACCGTAAGACTACCTCCATTTCCATCCGCATTCATAAAACAAAAACGTTAGCTCAACTTAGCAAGTACAGACTGTAGTCATTCGTACTGAACATTAACACATTGGAACTAATTTACAGATTTATGTATCGAACAGTTTTAAGCCATAAGAGTAAAATCATTTTTGGAGTGCCGGCCGGCGTGGCCGAGCGGTTCTAGGCGCTACAGTCTGGAACCGCGCGACCGCTACGGTCGCAGGTTCGAATCCTGCCTCGGGCATGGATGTGTGTCATGTCCTTAGATTAGTTAAGTTTAAGTAGTTCTAAGTTCTAGGGGACTGATGACCACAGCAGTTAAGTCCCATAGTGCTCAGAGCCATTTGAACCATTTTGAACCATTTTTGCAGTTCAAAACGTGAGAAGAGCAATAGGGCATGATACACTATGTGATCAAAAGTATCGGAACACCCCCAAAAACATACGTTTCTCATATTAGGTGCATTTTGCTGCCACCTACTACCAGGTTCTCAATATCGGCGGCCTCAGTAGTCATTAGACATCGTGAGAGAGCAGAATGGGGCGTGGTCAGGTGATGGGTGTCACTTGTGTCATTCGTATGTACGCGAGATTTCCACACTCCTAAACATCCCTATGTCCACAGTTTCTGATGTGATAATGAAGTGGAAATGTGAAGGGCCACGTGCATCACAAAAGCGTATAGGCCGATTTCGCCTGTTGACTGACAGAGACCGCCGACAGTTGAAGTTCGTAATGCGTGAAAGGCAGACATCTATCCAGACTGTCACACAGGACTTCCAGACTGCCTCAGGATTCACTGCAGGTACTACGACAGTTAGGCGGGAGGTGAAAAAATTAGAATTTCATGGTCGAGAGGTTGCTCATAAGCCACACATCAAGCCGGTAAAGGCCAAAATACGGCTCGATTGGTGTAAGGAGCATAAACATTGGACGACTGAACAGTGGAAAAATGGAACGCCTACCTAATATCGTGTATGGCCCCCACGATCACAAAGAATTGCCGCAACACGACGTGGCATGGACTCGACTGATGTCTGAAGTAGTGCTGGAGGGAACTGATGCCATGAATCCAGCAGGGCTGTCCACAGACCCGTAAGACTTCGAGGAGGTGGAGATTTCTTCTGAACAGCACGTTGCAAGCCATCCCAGATATGCTCAATAATGTTAATTTCTGGTAAGTTTGCTGGACAGCGGATGTGTCTAAACTCAGAAGAGTGTTCGTGGAGCCAGCAATTCTGGATGTGAGGAGTGTCGCATTATCCTGCTGAAATTGACCAAGTCCGTCGTAATGCACAATGGACATGAATGGATGCAGGTGATCAGACATGATGCTTACGTACGTGTCACCTGTCAGAGTCGTATCTAGACGTATCAGGGATCCCATATTACTCCAGTTGCACACGTCCCACGCCATTACAGAGCCTCCACTAGCTTGAACAGTCCTCTGCTCATAGGCAGAGTCCATGGATTCTTGAGGTGGTCCATACCCGTACACGTCCATCCGCTCAATACAATTTGAATCGAGACTCGTCCGTCCAGGCAACATGTTTGCAGTCATCAGCAGCCCAAAGTCTGTGTTGTCGGGCCCAGGCGAGGTGTAAAGCTTTGTGTCGTGCAGTCATCACGGGTACACGAGTGGGCCTTCGGCTCCGAAAGCCCATATCGATAATGTTTCGTTGAATGGTTCGCACGCTGACACTTGTTGACGGCCCAGCATTGAAATCTGCAGCAATTTGCTGAAGGATTACACTTCCGTCACGTTGAACGATTATCTTTAGTCGTCATTGGTCCCGTTCTTGCAGGGTATTTTTCCGGCCCCAGTGCTGTCGGAGATTTTATGTTTTACCGGATTCCTAATAATCACTGTACACTCGTGAAATGGTCGTTCGCGAAAATCCCCACTTCATTGGTCCCTCTGAGATGCTGTGTCCCATGCGCCGATAACAACACCTTGTTCAAGCTCATTCAAATCTTGCAGCAATAACCGATCTAACAACTGCGCCAGACACTTGTCTTATATAGGCTTTGCCGACCGCAGCGCCATATTCTACCTGTTTACATATCTCTGTATTTGAATACGCATGCCTATACGAGTTTCTTTGGCGCTTCAGTGTATGTACAACAATATTTTCCTGGACTTAAATTCTATTAAAGATGCACGAGGCATTCTAGGCTGAAAGACTGCAGACTTAATCCTCCATGACGTATCATCGCTATCCTACGTACGACGCTTTTCCATTAATGGAAAACGTTACTGCAAGTCATATTAGATGGCCTCATGGATACAGTGTATGCAGCTTTTGTGCATCCATTATTGCTATGCGAGTGCATCACACACGATATTAACGTTCTGCGTACATCCGCCGAAAGGACACTAAACACAACTGGCACCCTCCCGATACCCTGTCCCCTCCCCCCCTCTCATCACCCACAATTCACTGCGTAACTGTTGCCAGGATGCGTTTAGAGTAGGGCCTACCCATCACTGTTTCACGGTAGAAGTGTACTTGGCACTCGACATATGGGTATTAGCGCAGCCTAGCTGCCGTCGTATTCGATCCTGGGGTAGTCGTGGAGCTGTACATCCACAGCAGTGTAGTACACTTCCGTTAATTTTAGTGACTAACTGGCTGAATTCATACATTAAATTATACATTATATTATCCCCCTTGGTCTGAAAGCAAGTGAAGTGCGAACGCAATTGTGAGACACAACTAGCTCTCCATTCACAGGAAATAATGAGTGCTATCGATAGGCGCTCTCAGATTTATCCTGTATTTATAGATTTCCAGAAGGGTTTTCATATCGTTCCACACGAGCAGTTTCTAATCAGGTGCAATGCCTACGGAGCCCTATCTCAGTTGTGCAACTAGATTCGTAGCTTCCTAACACGTGGGGCGTAGCTTCCTAACTTATATAAACAATTTAGGAGACAATTCGAGCAGCATTCATGGACTGTCTGCAGATGACGCTGTCGTTTACTGTCTAGTAGAGTCATCAGTAGATAAAATCAATTGGAAAATGATGTAGACAAGATACTGTAAGGTGCGGAAAGTGTCAACTGCCTCTAAACAATAAAAACTATGAGACCTTCCACATGAGTACTAAACGGAATATGTTAAATTTCGGTTACACTATCATTCAAGCAATTCTAAAGACTATCAATTCAATGAAACACCTAGGGATTACAATTACGAACAACCTGAAATGGAACGATCGTAGAGAAAAATCTTGTGGGCTAGGCAAACCAAAGATTGCGTTTTATTGCCAGGACTCTTAGAAGATGGGACCCGTCTACAAAAAGAACTGTCTACACTACGCTTATCAGTCTTCTTCTGGAGTACTGCTGTGAGGTATGGAATCCTTTGTAGGCAGGATTGACGGACATCAAGAAGTTCAAGGAAGGGCAGCGTACACTGTATACCGATAAATAGGGCAGGAAGCGAGTTGGGGTCGCAATCATTAAAAGACGAGAGCTTTTCACGAAATATCTATCACGAGCTCTCTCCCCCGATCGCCAAAGTATTTTACTGGCGCCCACCTACGTAGAGGGAAATGAACGTCGGAGTACAATAAGAGAAATCATAGCTCTGACTTAAGGATTTAAGTCCTTATTTTTCTCGCGGGCTGTTCGAGGGTGAAACGGTAGAGAAGTAATCTGGAGGTGGTTCGATGAACCCTCTGCCACGCAATTAAGTGTGAATCGCGTAGTAGCCATGTAGCTGTAGAATTAAGACCTCGTTTCCGCTCTCAGAAACTCGGGTACCTCCGAAAACATTCGAGAGCTCTTCTCTCAATGGAAAATGTTTGAGGCTTTCGTGGCCACGTGTTGACGTACTCCCTGTCTGCTTTTGTCTCGGGACCTTCAGCCGACGCCTGTTTAACGACGTTTCTGGCATTCTACCAGCACGAGTGGCGGGCATTCACCATCCACCCTCCAAAATCAATTCAGGGTGAAGCTTTGACACTGCCAACAACACGTTCTGTCGAAATATCGAAAACATCATTTCACAAGCGGTGGCCGAAGACCCGCAGACAAAAGCCAGCATGCCATTCGCCTTTTCTCAGTATCTAAAATCTTCGGAAAATATCACGTGGTCGCTCTTAAAGGAACTTTTGTCAGCTTTCGAGGCTGCACGCCTGTAACGAGAGGCTGCCAGTTAGCGGGACTGTTGTAGAATAACGAAAACATTCAAAAACCATTTGTACGGGCTCTGCATTGGTAAAAACATTCCCCCCGTTGAACAACTCCAGTGCCTAGGATGAAGCTCAAACTCTGTGAAGAGATTTGACAAACAAAATGGCTCTGAGCACTATGGGACTTAACAGCTGAGGTCATCAGTCCCCTAGAACTTAGAACTACTTAAACCTAACTAACCTAAGGACATTACACACATCCATGCCCGAAGCAGGAATCGAACCTGCGACCGTAGTGGCCGTGCGGTTCCAGACTGAAGCGCCTAGAACCGATCGGCCACACCGGCCGGCTGAGATTTGACAATTATGATAGATGTGTAAGTGTTTCGTTATATATATATATATATATATATATATATATATATATATATATATATATATATATATATACTCCTGGAAATTGAAATAAGAACACCGTGAATTCATTGTCCCAGGAAGGGGAAACTTTATTGACACATTCCTGGGGTCGGATACATCACATGATCACACTGACAGAACCACAGGCACATAGACACAGGCAACAGAGCATGCACAATGTCGGCACTAGTACAGTGTATATCCACCTTTCGCAGCAATGCAGGCTGCTATTCTCCCATGGAGACGATCGTAGAGATGCTGGATGTAGTCCTGTGGAACGGCTTGCCATGCCATTTCCACCTGGCGCCTCAGTTGGACCAGCGTTCGTGCTGGACGTGCAGACCGCCTGAGACGACGCTTCATCCAGTCCCAAACATGCTCAATGGGGGACAGATCCGGAGATCTTGCTGGCCAGGGTAGTTGACTTACACCTTCTAGAGCACGTTGGGTGGCACGGGATACATGCGGACGTGCATTGTCCTGTTGGAACAGCAAGTTCCCTTGCCGGTCTAGGAATGGTAGAACGATGGGTTCGATGACGGTTTGGATGTACCGTGCACTATTCAGTGTCCCCTCGACGATCACCAGTGGTGTACGGCCAGTGTAGGAGATCGCTCCCCACACCATGATGCCGGGTGTTGGCCCTGTGTGCCTCGGTCGTATGCAGTCCTGATTGTGGCGCTCACCTGCACGGCGCCAAACACGCATACGACCATCATTGGCACCAAGGCAGAAGCGACTCTCATCGCTGAAGACGACACGTCTCCATTCGTCCCTCCATTCACGCCTGTCGCGACACCACTGGAGGCGGGCTGCACGATGTTGGGGCGTGAGCGGAAGACGGCCTAACGGTGTGCGGGACCGTAGCCCAGCTTCATGGAGACGGTTGCGAATGGTCCTCGCCGATACCCCAGGAGCAACAGTGTCCCTAATTTGCTGGGAAGTGGCGGTGCGGTCCCCTACGGCACTGCGTAGGATCCTACGGTCTTGGCGTGCATCCGTGCGTCGCTGCGGTCCGGTCCCAGGTCGACGGGCACGTGCACCTTCCGCCGACCACTGGCGACAACATCGATGTACTGTGGAGACCTCACGCCCCACGTGTTGAGCAATTCGGCGGTACGTCCACCCGGCCTCCCGCATGCCCACTATACGCCCTCGCTCAAAGTCCGTCAACTGCACATACGGTTCACGTCCACGCTGTCGCGGCATTCTACCAGTGTTAAAGACTGCGATGGAGCTCCATATGCCACGGCAAACTGGCTGACACTGACGGCGGCGGTGCACAAATGCTGCGCAGCTAGCGCCATTCGACGGCCAACACCGCGGTTCCTGGTGTGTCCGCTGTGCCGTGCGTGTGATCATTGCTTGTACAGCCCTCTCGCAGTGTCCGGAGCAAGTATGGTGGGTCTGACACACCGGTGTCAATGTGTTCTTTTTTCCATTTCCTGGAGTATATATATATATATATATATATATATATATATATATATATATATATATATATATATATATATATATATATATGCTCAGCATTGCACTATTACTACCAAATGGGGCTCTGTTCTCTCGTAAGACAGTAAAATGTAAATTTTATTGACCAACTTACATCTACTTCTTCATAAACAGTTGAAAACATGCAAAATAGAACACGTCTAACATTTTATACGTTAGCAGAATCGAAACGAGGCATCCGAAAATGAAAGACAAAAAAAGGGTGATTATGTAAAAACTTCTTGGCAGATTAAAATTGCGTGCCGGAGCGAGTAGAACTCTGGTCCTTCGCCTTTTCCGGGCCAGTGCTCTACTGAATGAGTTACCCTGCCATGAATAGGTTCTGGCGCAAGTACAGCTGTGGGGAGGGATCGTTCGTTGTGTTTGGGTTGCTCAATCTGTAGCGCACTTGTCGGCGTAAGCCAAAAGTCGCGAGTTCGAGTCTCGATTCCTGAACAGTTTTAATCTGCCAGGAAGTTTCATATTAGCGCGCACTCCACGGCAGTATGAAATATTTCATTCATTTGATCATTTTGCTATATGGATCATACTCATATATTTACCCAAGTACTGAATCAAATAACGACATTCGGTTGCTCTTGCGAAGAAGACTACAAAGACATAACACCTGCCAAATAGAATAAGGAAACTTTTAGTAATAAACGCTGGAAAATCTGCTAAGGGTGTAGCCAAAGGCTGCCGGCAGAGGGTAGCTCCAGCTTTATTAAGCAGTGTTTACAAAGAAATGGAGAAGGAAGAGCACTGTGCTATAATACTGCACATTTATCACGCCTTTGCACAAAATTTCAGTGTAAATGTTCTGTGTCGCTGTAGTCCCTTTCTTATTTGCTACCGGATACTGTTAAAATACTTCCACAGCAGTTGTTTTTCAGTCTTAAAAGCACTGGAATTTAAGAGATTATTACACGAAAGGCGTTCTACTGTTATTTACAAAGCTTGATCGATGGCCGTTCTGTGAGTGCGTACATAACACGTTTCTATGCTATTTAATGATTAAAAACATTTTTATTATGAATACTCATAACAATGGAACTTTATTACAGAGAGATAAATGCTACGTTATTTTAAGAATAGTAGGATATAACGACGGCTTGCCGTTCAGTACCATAGACACTGAAACTAATGTCAATAATTTTTTAAAATATTTAATACAAGCGAGGAAATTTGTATTTCATTTATTTTGCTATTTCATATAAAAATACAGGTACTTGTATGAACGATCCTGTAAAACGTTTACACACAATGTTACTTCACAGATATGTTACTCGTTTGGACTATGGACACAGTACAACTGTTATACTTATCTCGTTTTAACACTTTTTCTTCATTAATACGTTTAATTTTCTTCTGCTCATATCAAGAAATGTATTTAATTATTTCAATGGAAATCATGTAATGTTGCGTAGATAAAAGTCGAAAATAAAAAGGGAATAAGTAGTGTGCAGAGCTGCCGATTGACTCAAACCTGAATCTACTTATTCACTCATATATTCTTCGATACTATCATTGAGTCGGAGAGGATACTAACCTTTTAAAAGGTGTTGCAACTGGTTTACTGAAAAAACGATAACATTTATCATCTTTGTTTTGTGGTTTAGACATAGTTCGTAAGAGTCATGTTTTAATATGAATCTCGTCAACTGCTTGTATCTTCCCTTATTTACGTCTTATTTGAACCAGAGATTTCATTTACAAGATATGGTTGATTCCATGGGCTCATATTCAGATTCTAACCCATTAAGACCTCACGGCGATCTGTCTCTGAGTATGTAAAGATGACCACACAATTAATCCGACGGACCGTTTTAAGATTTCATGGACGGTTTGCCTGAGGCCAGAAGAAACTAACTCGACCAAACAAAGAGACTCGTTTCATTTCAGCTTTTAATCATGTTCATTACACTCTTTCACATTTCAAACGAGCCTCGGGTAAAGTCGAGTTTTTGTGTCTCTCGGCATCTCTCTGTCGTACGGCTGCGGGGAACACCCATCTCATAAAGAGCTCTTCAGGACAAACGTGCATTAAGAAAATAACACTGTAGGACGAAACTTCTCTGTTACAGCTTCACTAATTCGCGCGTTCACGGATCCTTTGCACTGCAGTTGTATAACCGTGGAAATCCTTTTCTCTGAAGTTTTGTAACTCCATGACGTCTCAGTATACAGGGTGATTCAAAAAGAATACCACAACTTTAGGAATTTAAAACTCTGCAACGACAAAAGGCAGAGCTAAGCACTATCTGTCGGCGAATTAAGGGAGCTATAAAGTTTCATTTAGTTGTACATTTGTTCGATTTCTGTGATTTTATCCTTGCTCAAATGGAAACAGATGAATCTTTCGTTTCAAAGATTGTGTTTAGTGATGAAGCAACTTTCCACACTAACGGGAAAGTCAACCGTCACAATGTCTGTATACGGGGCACTGAGAATCCGCGGGAAACAACTCAGTATGAACGTGACTCGCCTAAGGTGAACGTTTTCTGTGCCATTTCAGCCAATAAAGTTTTTGGTCCCTTTTTCTTCGAAGGTGCTACTGTAACTGGACTACAGTATCTGGAGATGTTAGAGAATTGGCTGTTCCCTCAGCTCTAACAAGAAGCACAACAATTCATATTTCAGCAGGATGGAGCGCCACCACATTGGCACTTATCTGTCCGTAACTACCTGAACATCAACTACCCGAGGCGATGGATCGGCCGCCAGGCAGCCCGTGACACCCGAGGCGATGGATCGGCCGCCAGGCAGCCCGTGACAGAGCACTTCATCACTGGCCTCCAAGAATCCCTGATCTTACTCCCTGCGATTTTTTCTTATGGGGGTATGTTAAGGATATGGTGTTTCGGCCACCTCTCCCAGCCACCATTGATGATTTGAAACGAGAAATAACAGCAGCTATCCAAACTGTTACGCCTGATATGCTACAGAGAGTGTGGAACGAGTTGGAGTATCGGGTTGATATTGCTCGTGTGTCTGGAGGAGGCCATATTGAACATCTCTGAACTTGTTTTTGAGTGAAAAGAAACCTTTTTAAATACTCTTTGTAATGATGTATAACAGAAGGTTATATTATGTTTCTTTCATTAAATACACATTTTTAAAGTTGTGGTATTCTTTTTGAATCACCCTGTACTCTACATAAATACTACTATGAATTTTTATAAATTGCTAAATACCATTATAAGGTACTCTTCAATGGACATGTTCGTTTTGTTTAAGATTCACGCTGACTACTCTGTTTCAGTCTCTTCGTATGATGACTGGCAGCTAAGTATTGAACTATAGATGCTTATGACCTCTCCCTGCCACTTAGTTCCGCAATCTACTGCTCAGTTATTATTCTGACAGACAACCATTCGTACATTAACAACAAAATTTTGTGATTAATTGTTTTTAATATTTATTCTCCTGTTGGCTAGTTTTCAGTACACCATAGGCTCATCGTCAGAGTTATCTTCCACAGAAACATTATTCACTGCGTTCTACGTTGTTGACATTTTGTTTCGTCTAGTAGTGTCTGTACAAACAATTAATCAATCTTGTTGTTCCTAGTAAAAGGGTAGAAAAATCATATACCGCTCACAGGGCAAATGGTCCATAATCGAGCCATATGGAACAGCTTTCGCAGCTTTACCCTATGCACGTGATTTGTTGTCCATATACAAGCTACCAGAACAATGTAGCATAGCGTTTTGCTTCCTACCGTTGAATGCAGAATAAAATCGTCGTAATGCGTCCATTAATTCCACAATGACTCATATGTAAGAGAGTTTTTTGGTTGACAGACAGGCAACGTCTAATTTTAGTTAAAGAAAGCTAGAATTCGTGTGGTATTGTAGTTTAAAAATATTACAGTTCGTTCAGTGAACGTATAAATAACTTTTACCAATAAAACAGTCGGTCATATGTACAATCTGTAATTTGTTAAGTATGATATTACAACGTAGTAGTGTAAAATCCCGAGAGTAAATAACTTTTTCACAACATTCTAGGAAAATGAAGTAAATAGGCACACAATACCCAACAGAATATCAAATGGCTCTGAGCACTATGGGACTTAACATCTATGGTCATCAGTCCCCTAGAACTTAGAACTACTTAAACCTAACTAACCTAAGGACAGCACACAACACCCAGCCATCACGAGGCAGAGAAAATCCCTGACCCCGCCGGGAATCGAACCCGGGAACCTGGGCGTGGGAAGCGAGAACGCTACCGCACGACCACGAGATGCGGGCCCCAACAGAATATCAAATACATTTTTAACAAATGCATAACAATACTCTCGCGTAAATTAGAAGATAAAGATGGAAAAATGCTGTACGGTGAAGACTTAGTGAAAAGAAGGAAGCCGGCCGTTGTGGCCGAGCGGTTCTAGGCGCTTCAGTTTCGAACCGCGCAGCTGCTATGGTCACAGGTTCGAATCCTGCCTCGGGCATGGATGTGTGTGATGTCCTTAGGTTAGTTATGTTTAAGTAGTTCTAAGTCTAGGGGACTGTTGACCTTGAATGTTAAGACCCATAGTGCTCAGAGCCATTTGAACATTTTTGAGAAAGCTTTTAAAGATGTACAGGTGAAAGAAGCAGCGGGTATTGATGGCATTCGTGCAGAACTAATCACGAACTCTGCTGTCAGCATGAAAATGATCCGGCTGAAACTGATTAGGTCTGCCTGTAACACATGAGAGCTACCCACAGACTTCGAGAAATGCCACCCTTCTAACAGCCGTGTACCGCAAGTCTCTAGAGGAACGGAAGGTTCCAAATGATTGGAAAAGAGCACAGGTAGTCCCAGTCTTCAAGAAGGGTCGTCGATCAGATGCACAAAACTATAAACCTATATTTCTGACGTCGATCTGTTGTAGAATTTTAGAACATGTTTTTTGCTCGCGTATGGTGTCGTTTCTCGAAACCCAAAATCTACTCCGTAGGAATCAACATGGATTCCGGAAACAGCGAATGTGTGAGACCCAACTCGCTTTATTTGTTCATGAGACCCAGAAAATATTAGATACAGGCTCCCAGGTAGATGCCATTTTCCTTGACTTCCGGAAGGCGTTCGATACAGTTCCTCACTGTCGCCTGATAAAGAAAGAGCCTACGGAATATGATACCACCTGTGTGGCTGGATTGAAGAGTTTTTAGCAAACAGAACACAGCATGTTGTTATCAATGGAGAGACGTCTACAGACGTTAAAGTAACCTCTGGCGTGCCACAGGTGAGTCTTATAGGACCATTTCTTTTCACAATATATATATATATATATATATATATATATATATATATATATATATATAAATGACCAAGTAGATAGTGTCGGAAGTTCCATGCGGCTTTTCGCGGATGATGCTGTAGTATACAGATAAGTTGCAGCATTAGAACATTGCAGCGAAATGCAGGAAAATCTGCAGCGGATAGGCACTTGGCGCAGGGAGTGGCAATTGACCTTTAACATAGCCAAATGTAATGTATTGTGAATACATAGAAAGAAGGATCCTTTATTGTATGATTATACGATAGAGGAACAGACACTGGTAGCAGTTGCTTCTGTAAAATAACGGACTATGCGTACGGAACGATTTGAAGTGCAATGATCATACAAAATTGTCGGCAAGGCGGGTGCCACGTTGAGATTCATTGGGAGAGTCCTTAGAAAATGTAGTCCATCAACAAAGGAGGTGGCGTACAAAACACTCGTTCGACCTATACTTGAGTATTGCTCATCAGTGTGGGATCCGTACCAGGTCGGGTTGACAGAGGAGATAGAGAAGATCCAAAGAAGAGCTGCACGTTTCGTCACAGGGTTATTTGGTAAGCGTGATAGCGTTACGGAGATGTTTAGCAAACTCAAGTGGCAGACTCTTCAAGAGAGGTGCTCTGCATCGCGGTGTAGCTTGCTGTCCAGGTTTCGAGAGGGTGCGTTTCTTGTTGAGGTGTCGAATATATTGCTTTCCCCTGCTTATACCTCCCGAGGATATCACGAATGTAAAATTAGAGAGATTCGAGCGCGCACGGAGGCTTTCCGGCAGACGTTCTTCCCGCGAACCATATGCGACTGGAACAGGAAAGGGAGGTAATGACAGTGGCACGTAAAGTGCCCTCCGCCACACACCGTTGTGTGGCTTGCGGAGTATAAATGTAGATGTAGATGTAAATCATGGTTCCTATACCGAAGTAATCAGTAAATACAAAATGAGAACAGTACCGAAAGTTAAGCATAATATCGCATGCCTCAAAAATTTTAATGAAGATAACTTCTGAGGAGAATTGACGGGAAGATAGATGATACGCTGAGTGAAGATCAGTTTGGATTCAGAAGGGATTAGGAGCAGGAGAGGCGATTGTGGCGCTGATACTTCTTATCGAAAAGCAATTACAGAAAAATAAAGCAAATTATATTGCCCCTGTAGACCTGAAAACGGCATTTGGTAATGTTAGCTGGCAAGAGATTTTCAGAATGCTGAAAAAACCAGGTGTAAAATAAGCAGACAGGCGGCCGATACTCAGCTTTTATAAGAAAAGTGGCTGAGATAAGCAATTTTCACCGGGAACAAGAAGCAAAAATTAGAAAAGGCGTGCGAGAAGGATGTGCTCTCTTTCCTCTTACATTCACTGCTTACATACTGGAAGTTACAGATCAAGTTCGCGAAACAACTGAGGTTGAGCTGAAAATTAATGGGAGGAAGATAGACATGCTGCGTTACGCAGATGGAAGAAGAACTAGAGAAGGTCCTTATCCCAATCGAAAGGATTTTCTGTAATCAGTATGGTATGAAAATAAACGAGCGAGAGACTTAAGTGATGGTATGCAGTACTGAAGATGAGTATGAATCTTTAAGAATAAGAATTGGAAGAGAGAAGCTGAAAGTGAAAGAGGAATTTACCTATTTTGGAAGCAGGATCGCAATGGATAGTAGAAGCCGGAAAGAAATTGTTAGCATAACACAGCAGGCCAAAATTGGATTTAATTTGAGAAAGAACTTATTGGCCAGAGAAAATATCTGTCTTGAAATAAGGAAATGGATCATGCATTTGTTTGGAGTGTGGCCCTATACAGGTGTGAAACTTTGAGAGTAAGAGTAATTAGAGAAGACAGCTAGAAGCCCTAGAGATTTTGTGGTGCAAAAATATGATGAAGATAACCTGAAGAGACAGGGAAGAGTACAGGAAATCAGATCTCTGTGGAGGCGCGTCAGTGTAAGAGGAGACAATCTCATACGACACATTTTAAGACACAACACTATCAATAGAACACTAGTAGAAAGAGCTACTGAGTGAAGGAGTCGCCAGGACGACCAAGGATGACATACATCCAACAAATTATGTATGATGTACGACGCACCACATACATTTAAATGAAGAGGAAGGCAGAAAGAAGAGGGAATGGCGAGCAGCTGCAACCCAACCTCAGTGTTGACACTAAAGAAAAGACACACAATCCACGTGTTCAGAATGCCAGGAAGTTTCAAGTTTCAATCCACGTGTTATTTCCATTTAGAGAATCGCCCACCATTCAGACATGGCTTCAAGTAAAACTATTGAATTTGTCTGGACATTAACCATGTAGCAAAAGATTACATGTTCTTTGGTATCCTACTGGAATATTATGCATCAAATAAGAACTCCGGCTTTAAAGAGCCGATGATTTTCGCTGTAACACAAAGATGTAGACGAAATTTTCATTAAACAATGTTTTTTATGTATATTAACTTCTGTGCACTTTTGCTTTCGAACGACCTGGTAATTTTTCCATCCATGCTAAAAACAGTATACATTATAAATATCTGCTTCACATATAGGTCTCCTAGCCTTTATAATGTTACCATACTCCTTAACAGAAATACTGTCAACTCGCTTTTCGTATATCCCACAATGGTTTCGTAAGTTTTCTTTGTTTGGTCTCTAGATTTCTAGTACATAACTTTTCTAGTATTTAACATTACTAGTATATAACTTTTCTTCGTGTATAATAATAATTCTTCTTACATAATAGTGATTTCTGGTAGTTATTTTACATTAATGGACTTTAACGGATTTCTCTCGGCAGAAAGCGTGATTCCTATACCTATCCAAAATCATGTGTCTAAATTCAGTATTAAGAATAAATTATTTGTTAACATCACGCCTTTCATTTTTATGAACTCTGCATAATGTTCTCTGTTGCATAATTATTCTTTTTACTGTATTGTGTTTGCTTTGTAAAAGTTCTTGGAAGTAAACATACACTATTAACTATGCATACGACCTAACAATTCATTTCCCAGATAATACCAACATATTCGAATTGTATCAACTTTTCAGATTAGTGCTCTGTTTTCCTGTTCGAATGGTGGATATCAGTATAATAACAAATAAGAGATGGTCAGCGGTATTTGCAGACAGCTTTTTGACAGACACCTTCACCTTCAAGAAATACACTCTTAAATCGACAAAAACATATCAGCAATTCATTTTATCTGGCAGACACAGTAAGATTTCGTTATTTTCACAGAAATATTCCAGTGGATAATTTCTGTAACAAATAGGCCTACATACAACAAAAGCAACGTTAATTGCTGGGCCGTTAACATACAGTATCTCTTTCCTTTCTGTGTTCTGTAAATTCCCGAGAAACGAGGTGAAATTGAAGGTCGTGGGTAGAATATTAAAAAAAAATTTCCACTGGAGTGTCAACTTTCAAGGCTATTCCAGCGACACCAAATGAACATTCAACAACCATATTGTGGGCCCTCAATAATGAGCACAATACTCGGAGTATCTTATTATAAACTTTACATTCTATTTTAACAATCATATATCGCTATTAAATAAGAAATGAGCAACTGCGAATCTCACTGTAATAAATTTTCGTTTCTGTGTCAGGCAGTACTGTGTCCCATAACAAAAGAACGTGACGAATCACACTTCAGAAGTGAAGTATTTCTTATAACCTCCGTGTCTACTACGAGATTGCAGGGAACGGGGAAGCATCACCGACTAGCTGTTGTTCACTCCCCGTGGGCGTATACACACTACCAGTGCAAAAAGCTTTGACCTGAGAGGAAAGAGGACAGGGATTTGTAGTGTTGTGGCCATTTCCCACAGGAAGTCTGCATCACCAGTGACAGACCAATTTCCCCATGCTGAGAAGACCGAGGATCCGAATCGATCCGCAAGGCAATGTAGTACGGAGACAAGGCCACTAATTTACAGAGAAAGTGAAAAAAATCCTATTTTTAGTTTTCGAACTGGTTTCTGTTCATGGTCCACAACTATTTCAACCCCTTATTTTACAGACGCAATTTCTGGTCGATGTAAACTTTTCACGAAATTTCCTATCATTTGGCAACTGTATCACATCCATGCAGACGACGTGACGCTATCCCTGTTTAGACACCTGTAATGAATACAGAGTTTGTATGGTGGTACGCCTTTTATCATCCTTCAGTGCTGTTCCTTTTTGATATAGATGTCTTTAAAATACATATTTCGATCTAAATGGCTCTGAGCACTATGGGACTTAACATCTGTGGTCATCAGTCCCCTAGAACTTAGAACTACTTAAACCTAACTAACCTAAGGACATCACACACATCCATGCCCGAGGCAGGATTCGAACCTGCGACCGTAGCAGTCGCGCGGTTCCTGACTGAGCGCCTAGAACCGCTAGACCACCGCGGCCAGCATATTTCGACCTGAAATCGACAATAGATTCCGTTTAGTTTGAGTGGAGATGCTTGCGTAAGATGTCTCAGAATTTTCATAATATCAGAACAGTTTCCGATAGTATATAAAATAATAATCTCCGTTACGCCTATTTTTGTACACCTGAAAATACTATTGTTAAATAACTTTATTCTATCACAAATGTTATAAAATTCACTAAGTCGCTAAGTAGTTCCCTCGTGTATTTTGTTTCAGTGTGTAATGGGACACCCTTTTTTAGCATTACCTTTTTTTATATATAGAAGTAGCCGATACCAGGATTCATCTCGAATTTCGTATCAGTGAACATTATCTCGGTTGTTTCACTAAACGAATTTCATATGATTTTAAATACGATTTATTATATCTCCGGCTAAAATGTATAAAAAGAAATTATTTTGTTAGTACTCTGGCCGTACAGTTAAAATTACTCTTCTCTTGGAAATATCTGAAATTACGTTATCTGGCATATTTAAAATTCATATTATTAATTGCACAATCTAACGCTAATTATTAAATTTAAATCTGCACTCGTTTATAAAATACTGATGTGACTTGGTGAAGATTCTTCTTTTGTCAAGAAAGCTTGTAAACTCTTTTGCTTTGTAAAGTCTGTCGAATATTTTGAGTACCGCAGAATATAATTAGTAGTGGGCATTCCTCTGATGGAAACGCACGTGTTTCTTTTTTTTAATTTTGTCTACAACGATGTAATTGACGGTTGTATAAAAATGGAGATTGTGAATCCACTCTGATATAGAAGAATGGGATAAAATAAAAGAAAATCATAACAACAGATAGTACTTCATCAGTTATTTCGTCTTCTGGACCCAGTAAGTCAAAATTTCAGCCGCAAAAATGTACCCCCAGACGCAGGAACCGAAGCCAACAACAAGAGAAAATGAAGATAAGTAAAAAGTTTGTCTTTTGTATATCTTACGCCTCACAAAGTTTTCAAAACTTGTGTAGAGACAGAACTGTAATAGTGATGTGTAGGAGGGTAAGATCACAAGTGATAGTAACAAAACCGATTTATCTCGAAATATGAGTCCTAGTTACTAGAGCATTATTTCAGCCATAAACTCTGTAAAAATACCCTTACCATAATCTTATCTTGCTTACAGTTACGTACTATCAGTTCCCTACGTGAATACCAGAATCGTGCGGCGACAGTTGATAGAAAGGGCTCTCAGGCGTTATGCAGGCTCATTGCTTTCAATGCATGCATTCAGCCAATTTTGGTGCATACGCTTTTGTTCCCGTGATTCCAACAGCGCCTGATAAATGAAGCTTCGTGTTGACCTATCGTAACATCGGCACCGCGGGCTGTCACTGGCAACTACTCGGCTATTGTTCAGAAACGGGAGGCGTTACCGGAAACCATCCTGGATTACTCGCTGGGGCGTCGGGTAGGACGCATTGTGGAATTCACCAGAATCCAAGAGCCTTTCGAGCCTACGATGACCTTAGCCAGATCATACAGCGGTCTTGTAACGAAGTATGAGATCCATTCAGTCCCTTGTACGAGGTTGAAGGTCATATACTGACATCAGAAATAAGTTCCTGAAGCAAAGCATAATCATTATCATTATCTGTGGCGATTATTCACACGCGTAGAGAGAAATGTATCGATCAGGGGTGCTATAGTGCGAGTACTTCAAAACTCTTGGGAACATACTGAGAAACCCTTGGTAATCCGTGCCAGGCAATGGGTGCATTTGGTATCTTGACATTGGACCGAAATTTACTGTATGACTGCTTCAACAGCACGTCTAGCAGATTTGCTACTAGTGGTTGCTAGCTGTAAGTGCATCTCTTGAGAGTGATCGATCTGCTTTTACCCGAAAGTTTTAGAGCTGTGCGGGGATGCTTCTACAATACCTTACTCCTCCTTACCGATAGACTGGCCGCTGCCAGACGACAAATACACTTTTTTTTATCGGCCTGTTTATCTTCTTGGTTACTTTAAAATTTACCAAGTTCCGCAAAGAAATTATATTAAGGTATACTATATGACCTGATCCAAGCTGGGACGTCGGCAGCACCTGTACCGTCATATGAAGGCAGCACACAAAGTTCTGACGTTACATATGTAACTGGTGGGTTGAAATTATGCATACACTACTCTTGAGAGAAATGGGGCAATAGCTAGAGGGGAGATCTTTGTCCTTTCCAGGTTTCGGAACAGGAACGACAATAGCTTCCCGCCATCGTCTGGGAAAAGTACTGTTGGTCCAAATTCGATTATAAAGGCGAAGGATGTAACGCAGACTATGGGTTGATAAATACAGCAACATTTGGATGTGGATACCATCCGGTCCTGGGGCGGAGGAGCGAGAAGAATAGAGTGCATGTTGGAGTTCCCGCATGGAGAAAACAGTATTATAGCTTTCGCGATTTTGAGAAGTAGAAAGCAAGGGGTTGCACTTCCGCTGCACGTTCCTTCGGGAGAAACGCTGGCAGGTAGTTTGAAGAGCTCGAAATCGCAGCAAAGTGTTTACCCAAGGAGTTAGAAATTGCGACGGGGTCCACTAACGTACTACGCGCGACAGTGAGCCCAGAGACCGGGGAGAAACTAGGCGCGCCAGATAACCGTCGAATTCGGCAACTAACTTCCGAGGAGGGAGTGAAGTTGTTAAATGAGCTAGTAAAGAATTTCCAGCTGGCCTTCTTGCTATCGCGGATGACGCGACGGCATCGCGCACGGAACTGCTTATAGCGGACACAGTTGGCCAAAGTAGGATGGTGGCGGAAAACGCGAAGAGCACATCGCCGCTCATGTACTGTGTCACGGCATGCCTCGTTCCACCAAGGAACTGGGGGGCGCCGGGGCAATTCGGAGGTGCGTGATATTGAACGTTCCGCAGCTGTAAGAATAACGTCGGTAAGATGTGTGACCTCATCGTCGACGCTAGGAAAGTGATGGTCATCGAATGTCGCTAGAGACGAAGAAAGTGTCCATTCGCCTTGGGAAAACTTCCAGCGTCGCGGGCGCATATATGGCAGTTGAGGCTGCAGTCTAAGGACACATGAAAAGTGGTCACTCGAGTGTGTATCATCGAGGGCGAACCATTCGCAGCGCCGAGCTAGCGGAACAGCACCGACCGAAAGGTCCAAATGAGAGAAATTTGTTGTGGAGGCAGACAAAAATGTAGGGACCCCAGTGTTAAGGCAAACTAGATCCGCTTGGTGGAAGACGTCTAGCAATAGTGAGCCACGTGGACAAGGATGTGGAGATCTCCCAGGCGGGTGGTGGGCATTGAAGTCCCCAACCAGCAAATAGGGGGGTGGAAGCTGACCAAGAAGATGAAGGAGATCAGCTCGTGCCATTGGTGTGGACGATGGAATGTATACAGTACACAGAGAAAACGTATATCCAGAAAGGGAAAGACGGACAGCGACAGCTTGGAAGGAAGTGTTTAAGGGGATTGGGTGATAATGGAGAGTATCATGGAGAATAATCATGGCCCGCATCTCGTGGTCGTGCGGTAGCGTTCTCGCTTCTCACGCCAGGGTTCCCGGGTTCGATTCCCGGCGGGGTCAGGGATTTTCTCTGCCTCGTAATGGCTGGGTGTTGTGTGATGTCAAAATGGCTCTGAGCACTATGGGATTCAACTGCTGTGGTTATCAGTCCCCTAGAACTTAGAACTACTTAAACCTAACTAACCTAAGGACATCACACACATCCATGCCCGAGGCAGGATTCGAACCTGCGACCGTAGCAGTCCCACGGTTCCGGACTGCGCGCCTAGAACCGCGAGACCACCGCGGCCGGCTGTGTGATGTCCTTAGGTTAGTTAGGTTTAAGTAGTTCTAAGTTCTAGGGGACTGATGACGATAGATGTTAAGTCCCATAGTGCTCAGAGCCATTTGAACCATTTTTTTTAAGAATCGTGAGTCCACCATGGGCTGGAGTGCCTTCAACAGAGGGGAGATCAAATCGGACGGACTGAAAATGGGGGAGAACAAATAGGTCATGGGGACGCAGCTTTGTTTCCTGAAGACAGAAGATGACCGGCGAGTAGGATCGTAAGAGGATCGACAATTCATCCCGATTGGCTCGAATGCCGCGGATATTCCAGTGGATAATGGACATAGGGTGAACAGAAAATTGAGGTAGGTGACCAAGGTTGCCGTCAACTCAACGACTGCTCCGAGCTTGCGACCGACAGCATGGAATGGCATTCAGCCGAAGGCAGAAGATCCTGATCCATAGGTTGTTCAGGAGCAGCTCCTGCCACCAGCGATCGGCCGGTTGATCGGCCGCCAGCAGTGCGCCTCGGCGACACAGAAGACGGCCGACGGAATTTTCCGCCAGGTGGTGCTGTAGATGGGACACGCCTTGGCGGAGAAGGAGATGAACTGGGTTTCTTATTAGCCTTCTTGGAAATATGATGTTTAGATGAAGGAGGAAGCAATGGTTGTGAAGTTGTGGTATGTAAAAAATCTTCACGGGTATGCTCTTTTTTCGAAGTCTTGGTATCTGACTTTTGGGCTCGAGATTTAGCAGAACCCGATGAAGGGTGAGCCATAGAGTGGGCAGGCGAAAGTGGTGAGGTTGAACGGGCGATCTTTGCGCTGGCCGATCTGACGACCGTGGTACTAAAAGTGAGGTCGCAAGTCTGCGTGGCCGCCTCCTTTGTTGGCCGAGGAGAAGCAAGGGCAGTGCTGTATTTTCCTGTCTGAGGCACGGTGGGCTGTCGACTGGCGAATAATTTTCGAGCAGCAAAGGTAGACACCTTTTCCTTCACTCTGATTTCCTGGATGAGCTTTTCGTCTTTAAAAATGGGGCAATCTCGAGAGGAAGCAGCGTGGTCACCCATACAGTTGATGCAGCGAGGGGATGGAGGTGGACAAGCACCCTCATGGGCATCCTTGCCACACGTAACACATTTGGCCGGATTGGAACAGGACTGGCTGGTGTGATTGAACCGCTGACACCGATAGCAACGCGTAGGGTTGGGGACGTAAGGGCGAACGGAAATTGTCTCATAGCCTGCTTTGATTTTCGATGGGAGTTGAACTTTATCAAATGTCAAGAAGACAGTGCGGGTTGGAATGATGTTCGTGTCAACCCTTTTCATAACTCTATGAACAGCCGTTACACCCTGGTCAGACAGGTAGTGCTGAATTTCTTCGTCAGACAATCCGTCGAGGGAGCGTGTATAAACGACTCCACGCGAGGAATTTAAAGTGCGGTGCGCTTCAACCCGGACAGGGAAGGTGTGGAGCAGTGAAGTACGCAGCAATTTTTGTGCTTGGAGGGCGCTGACTGTTTCTAACAACAAGGTGCCATTCCGTAATCTGGAACAAGACATTACAGGACCTGCAATTGCGTCGACGCCTTGTTGAATAATGAAAGGGTTGACCGTGGAGAAGTCGTTACCTTCGTCAGACCGAGAAACAACACGGAACTGTGGCAACGATGGGAGAACCGTCTGTGGCTGAGACTCAGTGAACTTACGCTTGTGAGCAGATATAGTGGAAGGTGAGGAAACCATTGCGGAAGAATCCCCCATGATTACCGGCGTCCCCTATGGCGCGCACCTCCCTTGTGGGATTGTCTGGTTGAAGGCAAATGCGACACTCATCGATGAAGAGCACGTGATGCCAATCGTGAGCAGTCCAATAGGGGTGTTTTTGGGCCCATCTGTACAGCGCTGCATGATGTCGTGTTTGCTAACATGAACCTCCCCATGGGTGTCTGGAGTGAAGTTGCGAATCATGGAGCCGACTGCCATTGTTTGACTCTTAACACGATGTCCTGTGGCTGCACGAAAAGCACTATTCAACATGGTGGCGTTGCTGTCAGGGTTCCTCCGAGCCATAATACGTAGGTAACGGTCATCCACTGCAGTAGTAGCCCTTTGGCGGCTTAAGCGAGGCATGTCATCGACAGTTTCCGCCTCTCTTTATCTTCTCCATGTCCGAACAACATCGTTTTGGTTCACTCCGAGACGCCTGGACACTTCCCTTGTTGAGAGCCGTTCCTGACACAAAGTAGCAATGTGGACGCGATCGAACTGCAGTATTGACCGTCTAGGAATGGTTGAACCGCAGACAACACGAGCCGTGTACCTCCTTCCTGGTGGAATGACGAACTGATCGGCTGTCGGACCCCCTACGTCTAACAGGCGCTGCTCAAGCATGGTTGTTTATATCTTTGGGCGGGTCTAGTGACGTCTCTGAACAGTCAAAGGGACTGTGTCTGTTGGTTGGTTGGCTGGCTGGCTGGTTTTGGGGAAAGAGACCAAACAGCGAGGTCATCGGTCTCATCGGATTAGGGAAGGAAGTCGGCCGTGCCCTTTCAGAGGAAACATCCCGGCATTTGCCTGGAGCGATTTAGGGAAATCACGGAAAACCTATATCAGGATGGCCGGACGCGGGATTGAACCGTCGTCCTCCCGAATGCGAGTCCAGTGTGCTAACAACTGCGCCACCTCGCTCGGTTCACTGTGTCTGTGATACCATATCCACAGTCAACGTCTATCTTCAGGATTTCTGGGAACCGGGGTGATGCAAAACTTTTTTTCGTGTGTGTAGTTAAGTTGCTTCACAGAATAATCACCTAACTAAAGTCTAGCAGTTCTTCAGAATGAGAACGCAGGGTCTTAAGCTTGAAGAAATCCATCACCGCATGTCACTTCGTGATCTGTATGTTCCCTTACCTTGTCGACAGGAGTGCAGAACGTTTCGTAAATTACGAATCAGTTCGGTTTATATTCGATAACTCTGTGATATTGTCGCAGAAGAGGTTGAGTGGCGCGGTTGCCGTGGTGTGACGGTTGTGATGCTGGACTGTTGTATGGAGGGCCGTGAGTTCAAAGCCCATCTTAACTGTGAGATTTTAATTTCTATATTCGATTCCAGTACATTCTAGAACTATCCACAAATATCAAGAAGCATTGTACTGGAATGTTCTGTAACTGTATATGTACTTTATGTGTTCTGGCCGGAGGCAGTTCACTTAAGGAAGGTTTATTCAGCACTTGCACATACAAGAGCGCGGAGCGAAGTTAGTGTTCGTCATTCGTCGAATTACACTTTCTTCTCCGCGACAGTATAAACACGCCGAATTCAGGGACAAGGTGATATTTTGTGGATGCCCTAGCAATAAACGGTTTCGTAGAAACTGTATCCCTTTCCCTTTGAAGTCGAAGTCAGTCATAGGTGGAGAACGTTCGGAAAAATCCTGAAAACCAACGTTACTGTTGGCAGCAATGGCCAAGCATACAAGCAGGAAACGTTCATGTCTATGATGAGTCTTTGTGGAGTGAAGTGCTTGGGAATAGATGCATATTATATGCAAGGAAGGGCCGGGCAGAACCTGGTGCGGGCGCACCATCCGCTAGTTTGGTAGAACACGCGGGGAATCACCGAACTTAGGTTCAAATGGGTCTGAGCACTATGGGACTTAACATCTGAGGTCATCAGTCCCCTAGAACTTAGAACTACTTAAACCTAACTAACCTAAGGACATAACACACATCCATGGCCGAGGCAGGATTCGAACCTGCGACCGTAGCGGTCGCGCGGTTCCAGACTGAAGCGCCTAGAACCGCTCGGCCACAACGGCCGGCGAAATTTAGGTGCCATATCGATTATTAATGAACAGTCCCACCAACGCTCATTCGGTGACACACTGCGGTCAGGGATGAGACCTAATCCAGAACGTTTGTACTGAAATAATTTCGTCTGAATT
Organism: Schistocerca nitens; assembly: GCF_023898315.1. Lineage (NCBI taxonomy): Eukaryota > Metazoa > Arthropoda > Insecta > Orthoptera > Acrididae > Schistocerca > Schistocerca nitens. Next base: position 172,942,013 of record NC_064616.1, on the reverse strand, counting down.
TGAGTGGTTAATAACTGGTACAGTCACTGGATAGAAAAGGCGTACTTCTGTACTGTAAAATACTAGTTTTCGTGCACTATACCGTCCACGAGAGAGGTTGAAACATCAAGAATGAATATTCAAGTAATGATTTGAGGTTTACAACAATCAAATTCTCACAACAAAGACTCATCTTTCGTCTAGTATGGTATAGTGTTCTGTTACAAGTTCCGTCCATACTCGCAAGAAACGACATAAACGTAAGTAAGGAGCTTAATATGGGGTTGAAGGTCGATTAATGCTGTATTTCTGATGATTTTTTTCATTCCTGTGAAAACCTTTCAAACCCCTACAAAAAATTTCTCGTTGACAATAACATCCCCACAGTGTAGGGTTTGTTTCCAAAACTAATCTCACTTTCTGTATCGGAGTGTGTGCTGTTATGGAATTTCCTGGCTCGGAGGTCCGGGTTCGAACCCCTGCCGAGTACACAGTTTAAGACCGTACGGAAGTATTACAACAGAACAAACTGCAGTGCGAAGTTTAGAATTTATTCATGTTGGTATCTCCGCCTATTCATGACGTAATTCGAGGAAACTTTTGCATAGTGAAAGAGCTTTCACAACCTAGGTTTCTCCATTTAGCCACTGTAACGTTTGTCAACAAACTTCGAAATCTTTCTGCAGTACAAGGTACGGAAATTAAATTACTCGTGACTGACATATTTTCGCAGATTTAGTATTTCGAGGAAGCATTTTTATCTAATTCAAGCATCCTTTATTATATTGAGAGAAACAGCATTCCTAGTTGGTATGCGGAGGTGTAGACGTGAGTGGCTATGAATGTCAAGCAATTTCAGCCTGGAGTAGTGCTTCGCCAACTTGCAGTATCGATTGCTTGGATCCACTGGAACCAATTTCTCCTTTTCAACAGAAACTTTAACCCGGTATCAAATTCGGGAAGCAATAAGGTTAAGACTTCCGCTTTCTTTTGAGGAGAAAACGAAGTTACCGTTCTGGGAGCACGCTGCGCCCACGGGTGACCCGCTAAAAGCCCCGCCCAGCCTTCCTCATTTTCCCTGTTTGCCACAAACTTAGCAGCTGCCTCCGGAACGCGCGGTCTAGATACTCGCGACGAGGAATGATGTCAAGGTCGTTAGTTTCGCAAAATTGTACGGAAGAATGCAGTGACGCCAAGTAGACGTGACGGAATAGCTCTTCTTGGCTTCTAATTTACACGTGTAACATCCAGTAGCGAGAGAGTACACCGGGGAACTCATAGATTAAAACAGAGGCTCCACACAAAAGAACCGAAGAAAACTGTATCTTCGACTGTGAATCAAGTGTTTAATAAAAGAACACTTTGTCCGCTGTAGGCTATATTGCGTTTTATTATAATCGTACTATTCTCTAATTTCGGCCGTGAGCCATTATCGAGCACCTATAATACACCAACGTAGAAGAGTGTCACATGTGTGCATAGATCGTCATGTATAAATAAAGCATTCCATAACTCACATTAACATAATCAGATTTAAAGTGCAATAACATTACTTACACTTGTTATGTCATATATTACATATCGTGCTCATCACATTCTGTAATGGAAATTTAGAAGTTTGTGGTAAGTTCCTATGGGACCAAACTGCTGAGATCATCGGTCCCTAGGCTTACACAGTCCCTAAACTAACTTACGCTAAGGACCTCCCGTCGGAGGTTCGAGTCCTCCCTCGGGCATGGGTGTGTGTGTCGTTCTTAGCATAAGTTAGTTTAAGTTAGGTTAAATAGTGTGTTAGCTTTGGGACCAATGACCTCAGCAGTTTTTTCCCATAAGACCTTACCACAAATTTTCCATTTACTTGCACTAAGGGCAACACACACACACACCAATGCCCGAAGGAGAACACGAACCTCCAGCGTGGAGAGCCGCACGACATGCAAGTGTAATTAATGTTATTGCACTGTAAATTAGGTTATGTTAATGTGAGTTGTGGAATACTTTATGTACACATGATGATCTATGCAGAAATGTGACGCTCTTCTACGCTGTTGTATTCCAGGTACTTGATAGTGTCTCACGGCCGAAATTAGCTAATAGCATGATTTTAATGAAGCACACTACAGCCTTCAACGGACAATGTATTCTTTTATTAAACACTTATAGGCTGTGGATCCCCACTGAATCAAAATGGATCAAACGTTTCCATGTACGTACAGCAGTGGAAAATGGAAACTAAATATGCCTAAGGACCGACTGCGGACCTTTGGTGCAGAGCCGGGTGGAGGGTCTGAATCAGAGGCTCAGACGGTTTTGCGACCGTGTTGGCTGCAGATTCCTTGACTTGCGCCATAGGGTGTTGGGGTTTCGGGTTCCGCTGAATAGGTCAGGAGTTCACTACACTCAGCTGGCGGCTACAAGGGTAGCGGAGGCTGCGTGGCGTGGACTGGGCGGTTTTTTAGGTTAGAAGGCCTCGGGATAGTACGGGGTGGGCTGCAATCTCAAAGGGTGCATGGCAAATACAGGACGTGCTTGGATCAAGGAACAGTCGGAATTGTAGTTGTAAATTGTTGTAGTTGTGCTGGGAACGTCCCTGAGCTTCAAGCGCTAATAGAAAGCACAGCTGAAATCTTTATAGATACAGAAAGCTGGCTAAAGCCTGAAATAAGTTCTGCAGAAATTTTTACGAAGTCTCAGACGGTGTTCAGGAAAGATAGATTAGGCAGAATTGGTGGTGGAGTGTTTGTGTGTGTCAGTAGTGGTTTATCTTGTAGTGAAGTCGAAGTAGATCTCCGTGCGAATTGGTATGGGTGGAGGTTATACTTAACAGCCGAACTAAGTTAATAATTGGCTCCTTCTACCGACCCCCAGACTCCGATGATATAGTTGCTGAACAGTTCAGAGAAAATTAGAGTCTCGTAACAAATAAATACCCCACTCATACGATTATAGTTGGTGGGGACTACAACCCTCCCTCGATATGTTGGCAAAAATACTTGTTCAAAACCGGTGGTAGGCAGAAAACATCTTCCGAGATTGTCCTAAACGCTTTCTCCGAAAATTATTTCGAGCAGTTTGTCCACGAACCCACGCGAATTGTAAATAGTAGCGAAAACACACTTGACCTCTTAGCCACAAACAATCCAGAGCTAATAGAGAGCATCATGACTGATACAGGGATTAGTGACCACAAGGTCGTTGTAGCTAGGCTCAATACCGTTTCTTCCAAATCAACCAGAAACAAACGCAAAACAATTTTATTTAAAAAAGCGGATAAAGTGTCACTAGAAGCCTTCCTAAGAGACAATCTCCATTCCTTCCGAACTGACTATGCAAATGTAGACGAGATGTGGCTCAAATTCAAAGATATAGCAGCAACAGCAATTGAGAGATTCATACCTCATAAATTGGTAAGAGATGGAACTGATCCCCCGTGGTACACAAAACAGGTCCGAACTCTGTTGCAGAGGCAACGGAAAAAGCATGCCAAGTTCAGAAGAACGCGAAATCCCGAAGATTGGCTAAAATTTACAGACGCGCGAAATTTGGCACGGACTTCAATGCGAGATGCCTTTAATAGGTTCCACAACGAAACATTGCCTCGAAATTTGATAGAAAATCCGGAGAAATTCTGGTCGTATGTAAAGTACACAAGCGGCAAGACGCAGTCAATACCTTCGCTGCGCAGTGCCGATGGTACTGTTACCGACGACTGTGCCGCTAAAGCGGAGTTATTGAACGCAGTTTTCCGAAATTCTTTCACCAGGGAAGATGAATGGAATATTTCAGAATTTGAAACACGAAAAGCTGCTAGCATGAGTTTCTTAGAAGTAGATACATTAGTGGTTGCGAAGCAACTCAAATCGCTTGATACGGGCAAGTCTTCAGGTCCAGATTGTATACCGATTAGGTTCCTTTCAGATTACGCTGATACAATAGCACCCTACTTTGCACTCATATACAACCGCTCGTTCACCGATAGATCTGTACCTACAGATTGGAAAATTGCGCAGGTCGCACCAGTGTTTAAGAAGGGTAGTAGGAGTAATCCATCGAACTACAGACCTATATCATTGACGTCGGTTTGCAGTAGGGTTTTGGAGAATATACTGTGTATCCAAACATTATGAATCACCTCGAAGGGAACAATCTATTGATACGTAATCAGCATGGTTTCAGTAAACATCGTTCTTGTGCGAAGCAGCTAGCTCTTTATTCGCACGAAGTAATGGCCGCTATCGACAGGGGATCTCAAGTTGATTCCGTATTTCTAGATTTTCGGAAAGCTTTTGACACCGTTCCTCACAAGCGACTTCTAATCAAGCTGCGGGCCTATGGGGTATCGTCTCAGTTGTGCGACTGGATTTATGATTTCCTGTGAGGAAGGTCGCAGTTCGTAGTAATAGACGGCAAATCATCGAGTAAAACTGAAGTGATATCAGGTGTTCCCAGGGAAGCGTCCTGGGACCTCTGCTGTTCCTGATCTATATAAATGACCTGGATGACAATCTGAGCAGTTCTCTTAGGCTGTTCGCAGATGATTGTGTAATTTACCGTCTAGTAAGGTCATCCGAAGACCATTATCAGTTGCAAAGCGATTTAGAAAAGATTGCTGTATGGTGTGGCAGGTGGCAGTTGACGCTAAATAACGATAAGTGTGAGGTGATCCACATGAGTTCCAAAAGAAATCCGTTGGAATTCGATTACTCGGTAAATAGTACAATTCTCATGGCTGTCAATTCAACTAAGTACCTGGGTGTTAAAATTACTAACAACTTCAGTTGGAAAGACCACATAGATAATATTGTGGGGAAGGCGAGCCAAAGACTGCGTTTCATTGGCAGGTCACTTAGAAGATGCAACAAGTCCACTAAAGAGACAGCTTACACTACACTCGTTCGTCCTCTGTTAGAATATTGCTGCGCGGTGTGGGATCCTTACCAGGTAGGATTGACGGAGGACATCGAAAGGGTGCAAAAAAGGGCAGCTCGTTTTGTATTATCACGTAGTAGGGGAGAGAGTGTGGCAGATATGATACGCGAATTGGGATGGAAGTCATTACAGCAAAGACGTTTTTCGTCGCGGCGAGATATATTTACGAAATTTCAGTCACCAGCTTTCTCTTCCGAATGCGAAAATATTTTGTTGAGCCCAACCTACATAGGTAGGAATGATCATCGAAATAAAATAAGAGAAATCAGAGCTCGAACAGAAAGGTTTAGGTGTTCGTTTTTCCCGCGCGCTGTTCGGGAGTGGAATGGTAGAGAGATAGTATGATTGTGGTTCGATGAACCCTCTGCCAAGCACTTACATGTGAATTGCAGAGTAGTCATGTAGACCTGATGTGGAACGTTATTTGTAAGGGACACTGACAGATGGCTGTAGAAGCAATCATTCAAAGGCATAGTGCTGTCGAAATATCGAAATTAAGCACTGATCATGGAAACATAAGACTAGATGCAAATCACTGAATGAGTGGTTTGTTTTGATTGTGGTACTGGGTTAAAACATATTTTTGTAGGGCCCACCATTTTAACTTTGGCTGTATTTATGAAGATATAGTACTACTCATGACATTCTACGCTTAGGGGTTAAACTTAGATTTTCTCGTTCTCACCTGAAGCAGAAGAACCAATGTTTTAAGAGCGCTTATTTTATTACGTATAGGCTACCTGGAGTGATCTCCCAGATTCCTACGCGTCTGCCTGCCGCATGAGTTACGTAACTTTAGACTATGAACCGATAATAAAAAGTCTGTTGTCATAGCTGACCCAACGGCGCCCAATACGAGAAACTCGTACTTAAAGCTTTGTGTATCATGCTCATTCGCTTTAAAATCAGTAACACTCTACTATCAAATGACTGGGCTTGCGATCTCAAATACGTGTTCATCGTAACATGAGCACACCAGAACTATTGTCCTGTGGAGATTCTAAATAAAATTGCTTGGGTAGTCGGCTAATATGACGCATTCAGATGCGAGATTGTAATGGACACAGTGGAGGGTAAATCCAGCGTCCTGGTTAACAGATAATATGAAGCCCAACTACACGCATTTGACAGGTGATCGAACAATTTTCCAAGGATAACATACTGAAGCTGATTAATATTTTAGTGGGTAAGATCCTTTCCTCCTCCAAATGTTGCCGACAAGCTGAATGAACAAATTGTGTTTGGGAGAAACAAATTTTTTGTATTTAGTACTCTAGGATGTATGAGTTAAGTTGTGTATGTGGGTTTTTATGCCCAGTGTGTCATGAAACCTATTTTATAATGTAATTTGCACATCCTACTAGTCTGTATAGACGATTATTTAACGTCTCATAAAAACTGCAGACAATATTCACTATGGCCAACGTTTGAACAGCTAATTTCTTCTTCTTCTTTCCGTTTACTATGGCAAGGGTGACCTGTAATTTTCTGCAGCCATGGGCTCTCTTTAGCTGGCTCACAATGGGAAAGTTAATTTAGGACTAGAGTATCATAAACTTGTCTGACACTCAAAGCCACCTCTGAGCAGGAACAGAATAGGGATGTCACAGTGCCCCATTTCCACACAGATGGTGTGTATGTGGGCAGCCTGCTTTCCATGAAAGCTACCCTGTGTTAGACGCTGAAGGAAATACTTTTTGGTGAAATAAGATCTGAAAATCAGGTGAAATATTCAGAGCTTGAGACCATGGGACCAGCCATTGCTCACAGTCAGGTCATGCAGGAATGTTTAATTAAATTCGAGTAAGAGGATTTATGATTGTTTCACAGTAATTATTTCCGTGGAAGGTGCGTTGTCTCACACGTGTCGACATGTAACATGCAAGGCTTTTGGTGGCTCGAGGTTGTAAATCTTTCATGTATAGGAATAGATTCTCTGCCTTCTTCCCTGCACCACAGCATTATTAGTTAACCATGGCAAAATCCGTGACAGTAGGAAAGTGTTCAACTTGTTTATAAAATTATTATTGGTCGTAACTTGCAAGGTGTGCTACAAGCGGCTGACTAGATTCCTACGCTGGCTGATACAGCTGAGTTTCAGAGAGCAAGTCAGAACACACTTGCTAGAGGTGTGTTGAAGAATACAGTTGCTTCAGGGGTGCAGTCGAAAACGCAATTCACTTTAGGAAGCCACTAACAAGGGAACCTCCCCATCGCACCCCACTCAGATTTAGTTATAAGTTGGCACAGTGGATAGGCCTTGAAAAACTGAACACAGATCAATCGAGAAAACAGGAAGAAGTTGTGTGGAACTATGAAAATAATAAGCAAAATATACGAAGTGAGTAGTCCAGGGGAAACATAAGCAACAACAAGGATAATCTGAGCTCAGGAGCCCCGTGGTCCCGTGGTTAGCGTGAGCAGCTGCGGACCGAGAGGTCCTTGGTTGAAGTCTTCCTTCGAATGAAAAATTTTAATTTTTTATTTTCAGACAATTATTATCTGTCCGTCCGTCCGTCCGATGCGAGGTAACTGCGCCGTAGTATGGGAACGCTACACCTAAACAAACATCGAAACACGCGACGTCAATGGACTACAGCGCACGGAAGAGAGAGTATTCCTGCTAACGAGGCTCCCTGGCTGGCAGTTGACTGTTCGCTACTTTGGACGAGAGTGCATTAAATACGTGAGATGTATTTCGTGGGCAATATGTTTTCGGTTCCCATTGGAGAGGCACGTCCTTTCGTCTACTAATCACACGGTTTTGCGGTGCGGTCGCAAAACAAAGACACTAAACTTATTACAGTGAACAGAGACGTCAATGAACGAACGGACAGATCATAACTTTCCGAAAATAAAAAAAGGAAACTTTTCACTCGAGGGAAGACTTGAACCAAGGACCTCTTGCTCCGCAGCTGCTCACGCTAACCACGGGACCACGGCGCTCCTGGCCTCGGATTATCCTTGATGTTACATATCTTGCGCATGGACTACTGAGTTTGTATATTTTGCTTATTGTTTTCATAGTTCCACACAACTTCTTCCTGTTTTCTCGATTGATCTGTGTTCAGTTTTTCAAGGTCTATCCACTGTGCCAACTTATAACTAAATCTGAGGGGGGTGCGATGGGGAGGTTCCCTTGTAAGAAGGATGTGCCTGACTTGGAGCAAAGCACAGAGTCCGAGCTGGATGTAGAATTTCGAGCTGCTAGTGTAGCCATCTTCCACACTTGCGCCATTTGGGAGTTATACTCAGGGGATGACGATGCATTCTTAAGGTGAGGGGGACGCAAAGCTACTACAATCGCATCAGGGTTTAATATTCGCAACCAGCTAGTTGAATTCATCAAGCACTTGGCGAATCTATTGGTATTCGTTCTTCCTTTTCTTGGGATCTTTCTTCAAATCACTAACCACTCTCGCAATCGCCGGCCGAAGTGGTGGCGCGGTTCTGGCGCTGCAGTCTGGAGCCGCGAGACCGCTACGATCGCAGGTTCGAATCCTGCCTCGGGCATGGCTGTGTGTGATGTCCTTAGGTTAGTTAGGTTTAACTAGTTCTAAGTTCTAGGGGACTAATGACCTCAGCAGTTGAGTCCCATAGTGCTCAGAGCCATTTGAACCATTTTCTCGCAATCATTGCCCATATCCGTAATACACACACATCAAAATTTTTTTCATCATCCTTGTTCCCAGAACTCCTGAACATAAACGTTGACTGTGGATATTCTATCACAGACACAGTCCCTTTGACTGTTCAGAGATGTCACTAAACCTGCCCAAAGATGTAAACAACCATGCAAGAGAAGAACCTATTAGACGGAGGGGGTCTGACAGCCGATCAGTTCCAGTCATTCCACCAGGAAGGAGGTACATGGCTCGTGTTCTCTGTAGTTCAACCGTGCTTAGACGGTCGATACCGCGGTTCGATAGCGTCCGCATTGCTACTTTGTGCCAGGGAGGGCTCTCAACAAGGTAAGTGTCCAAGCGTCTCGGAGTGAACCAAAGCGATGTTGATCGGACATGGAGGAGATACACAGTGACATGAACTGTCGATGACATGCCTCACTCAGGCCGCTAAAGGGCTACTACTGCAGTTGATAACCACTACCTACGTATTATGGCTCGGAGGAACCCTGAAGCCACCACGTTCAATAATGCTATTCGTGCAGCCACAAGACGTCGTGTTACGACTCAAACTGTGCGCAATAGGCTACATGATGCACAACTTCACTCCCGATGTCTTTGCAACCACGACAACATGCAGCGCGGTACAGATGGGCCCAACAACATGCCGAATGGACCGCTCAGGATTGGCATCACGTTCTCTTCACCAATGAGTATCACTTATGCCTTCAACCAGACAATCGTCGGAGACGTGTTTGGAGGCAACTCGGTCAGGCTGAACGCATTAGATACACTGTCCAGCGAGTGCAGCAAGGTGGAGGTTACCTGCTGTTTTGGGGTGGCATTACGTGAGGCCGACGTACGCCGCTGGTGGTCATGGAAGGCGCTGTAACGGCTGTACGATACGTGAATGCCATCCTCTGACCGATAGTGAAACCAATCGTCAGCATACTGGCAAGGGACTCGTCTTCATGGACGACAATTCGAGCCCCCCATCGAGCACATCTTGTGAATGACTTCTTTCACGATAACGACATCGCTTGACTAGAGTGGCCAGCATGTTCTCCAGACATGAACCCTATCGAATATGCCTGGGATAGATTGAAAAGGGCTGTTTACGGACGACGTGACCCACCAACCACTCTGAGGGATCTGCGCCGAATCGCCGTTGAGGAGTGGGACAATCTGGACCAACAGTGCCTTGATGAACTTGTGGATAGTATGATACGACGAATACAGGCACGCATCAATGCAAGAGGACGAGCTACTGGGTATTAGAGGTACCGGTGTGTACAGCATTCTGGACCACCACCTCTGAATGTCTCGCTGTATGGTGGTACAACATGCAAAGGGTGGTTTTGATGAGCAATAAAAAGGGCGGAAATGGTGTTTAAGTTGACCTCTATTCCAATTTTCTGTAGAGGTTCCGGATCTCTCTGAACCGAGGTGATGAAAAACTTTTTTCGATGTGTGTACTTCCATATTATGCTTTCATGTGCGCACCTACCTGTGACAAGGCTATCGTTCATAGTTACAAACTTTGTCTATTTATTGGCTGTTATGTATTCGATACAGTGTGTAAATTATTTTGATTGGTGGCTTATGGCAATAAACTAAATTGCTACAGAGACCACTAGTTTTTTTTGTAGTTCGGTAGGTCCTTCATTAATATATCCATGTGAGCTGTGGTGCCCTTACTTTAATGCTAAATTAGGGCAACCCTAGTACTTCTCATTCAATAAACGTCATCCACTGTACAACATCGTTTCTCTTAAATTTACGTGGTCTTGTGAGGAGTGTCTCATCCCTATAGATCAATGGGCACCGGACTTTTACCATCTAATTACTATACTAAACAGTTCAGCTGACTCATCACACTTTTCTAGTATTAAAAGAAGAATATTGAAGATTAGATGGGGCGATCACATAAGTAATGAAGAGGTACTGAACAAAATTAGGATTGATGATTACATCACTACAGTGAGCAGACTCAGAAGGATGCAGGTTGCAGCTGTTATTCGGGAACGAAGAGGCTGGCAAAAGATAGAGTAGCATAGAAAGCTACATCAAACCAGTTTTTGGACAGAAGACCACAACGACAACGACATCGATAGGACGTTAATCTGAAACCTACGTCTCCTCTTTCAGAAGGGATTTATACGTCCTAATCTGCAAAATACCCATAGTAGCTATTTGCTCAGGCACGTGGCATTGGTGTATTTATGAAAATTAAGCTAGTTTACACATTCACAGCGCTACACGCTGTAAGTATCAAATCCAGCTGAGAGTCACTCGAACAGGTCAACTGGCGCCGAATGGAACAGAGAGCGACGGATAGATTCCAGGAGCCGTGTTTGTACTGCACAGCCGGCTGAACTCAAACACAGCGTCCACTAGATCGTGGATTGTTGGCACAGTACTCACAGCTCCATGGAGCCGACCGCGAGAAGCAGACATCTGCGTTGCAGCTTTGTGCCGTCTCTGGGACCAGTGATGGGATTTGGTAACGATTGCATCACTCATGTAAAGGAGCCTCACTTGCTGACGTATACAACAACATTATTTCCCGTATTCACAAAAATTTACGATTATTTGATTAGTACTCTTTGATTCCTCATCCGTCTAGTAGCCTAATCGGGCATTAATAACCACCGTACGTCCCCATGTATTTCTTCTAACGTTTTATAGCCGTTCTTGCTAACACTGTAAAATTCCGCGGGTTAACCCTCGACTGTAAACTAAAATGGGAACCTCAGCTACTAACCAAACAACAGAAAACCCACAGTAAACAAATCATTAGCTGACCAGACATAGGGTCTGCATCTCTCCACCCCCTCACACCTAAAAAGCCGTGATCCATCCCTACATGGTCCTACTAGAAGAAGTCGGGGTGAAAAGGGGGTAGAAGTAAAGAAGGTTAGAGATTTACACCACATGCACATGCCAGCGTAGCCTGGATGTTGGCTCCAGTAATTTCCGTCATTCACTCCATCCCCTGCTCGTCAAGCATGATGCCTTGCTTTATGGATCCATTTACATTCCACTGTATGAATTCCATATAGCTCCTCACACATATTAGATATCCTCACCCAGTAACCCGATACTCATGCCAAATCAGCTTCCTCAAAGCCATATATTCCCTCTAATTTTCAATTCTTGCATGGTGCCACGTCTATGTAAAAACGTATCAGTAACCCGACGCGTACACATTGTCCATATCCCCTCCCTATGCAGTTTTAACAGACGCTTTTGCCCTGACGCTTACCCTTTCTACCATATATGGCCCGTTCCTATCCTTCCTCACAGACTCCCTCTTTCCTTCCCGGCAACTCCAACCCTTTCCTTCTAATAACCATGGTTCAAACTCGTCCGTGTATGGTGAGAGGTGAGGAAATAAAAGAACCAAAATAAAAACCGCTGCCATCATTATCCATGGTCCTACTAGAAGAAGTCGGGATGAAAAGGGGGTAGAAGTAAAGAAGGTTAGAGATTTACACCACATGCACATCTCGAGGGTCAAAAAACGCTGTGTACACTGTCAGGTCAAAAGTTTCCGGATGTCCTTATATGAGGCGGAACTAAATGTCACGAGACGAGGACCAGCGCAACAGGAGTCGAGGAGTATTTTGTTGCCAGCAGAGAAGCAGTAACAACAGAATGGATCTGTCAGGAGAGCTGAGTGCCTAATCATTGGTGAGTAACAAATCCATCAGGGACATTTGAACATTCTAAATCTCCCGACTTGGCTATTAGTGATGTGACTGTGAAATGGGGACGCGAAGGAATAACCACAGCTAAACTAAGAGCATGCAGTCCTCATCTGCTGATGGACACGGATTGTCGAGCATTGCAGAGGCTACTTATAGGAATCGCACTACATGGGCAGAAGGGAAAACTCTTGAGTTCCGAACTGCTACCAGAAATTCACCTACCGCAATTACTGTGCGTAGCGAGCTACAAAGAATGGGGTATAATGGTCGAACAGCGCTTCGTAAGCTAAACACTTCTGTAATCAATGTTAACACTTTGCCGTCCGCACGTCTCGTACAAATTTATTCGCTTGGCGCCAGCAGCACTAATTCGGAATGCTTGGCTTGTCGCCGGCCGCTTGTCACCTTTTCATTGATGACAAGCTTCAAACGCATTGACTTTTGCTCTCTCTAATTTTCCGTAAATCCTCTATTTTGTCGTTTCGTTCCAAAAACTCGAATTTTCTTTCCAAGTAACTTCTCTGCACGTTCTACACTGTTATAATAATTATCGATACAGAGGTGATACCACTTTCCATCAGAAGGTGTCAATAGTTCCATCAGTGTTTTTGTTAAAGGCCGTCCAGCGCCGAAATGTATCTTGAATGAGGAAATATATCCCGTACTCGAATCACACAGCATCCGAATGAGTCTTCGTAAATTTCGACGGATTGTAAACTTTAAAATTTAACCGTCCACGCCACGGTATAATTTCTTCATGAGTTGAGATCTTTCGACTTAGATTAAACGTTTCTTTAAAATTTTTGGAAAAATAATCAATTACGAATTACACTTGTCAGAAAAATGTGAAAATGATAATATTTGTCTGAATCGGTTGCGGGACATCGTTTTGCGAAATATCGGTGTGTCTATCAACGGATGCGTCGACTAATAATCACCGATCCTCGTTTTTTTTACAATTCCCATTAGGATAGCAATCCCAAACCATTTTCTAAGTTCGGGTCCCGTAACGTAGAAAAATTTGGCATTTTTTTAAATCCAGTTTCCTTCTATTGCAATGTTGACTGTAGTACTTGTTGGTTTCCTTGCTAATATATTCAAATATACCGTTCCCAGTATATAATTCTACGATATCATCGACGCTCTGTGTATCTTTGCGAAATATGTTTGGACCCGGGATCCTTCAGATTTATTATTGGTTCTCGGTAAATCAAAGTCTGACCACTGTGCACTGTCTTCTTCAACCGAATCAGTTGGCAACCGTAGTGTTCGCCGAATTCTTCTTGGACGTATTTCACTACCTTCCTACGATTCTGCTGCACTTTAATTTTTTGATATCCATTGTCTTCTTCCCAATCGGCCAAGTCGTCCGGAACGTCAGACAAGACGTCCGCGCATTCATCGTAAATAATCCTATTGTCTCTTCCGTCCGCCATGATGAAAGGGCACAAGTACTTATAAAAACAAAAAACTTGATGAGGTGTGTGACGTATTGTTACCTAAACAAAACACCAACAGAATGCAAAAGGTAATAAAGTGCAGTCGCCGGTCTCTGCGCGATACGATGGTCACGACACCACTCTGGTGTCGCCGGCCACTGAGCGATACTATGCACACGACACCACTGTGGTGCTGCCGGACAGTACAGTGTTAAGGGACGCTTGAGGCGGTGTAAAGAGCGACGCCAGTGGATGACTGGAAACGAGTTATTTGGAGCGATGAATCACGGTATACCTTTTAATAATCCGATTGAAGGGTTTGCGTTTGGTGAATGCCTGGAGAACTTTATGTACCATCGTGTGTAGTGAAGTATAGAGGAGGTGGTGTTCCAGTATGGGCTTTTTCGTTGGTTTAAGTGTGATCCTCTTACTGCGCTTAAGGAAAAGCTAAATGCAGAAGGATATGGTCACATTTAACAGCATTGTGTACCGCGTGCAGTAGCAAAATAACTCTGAAATGATCACTGCATCAGCATGACAATGCATCTCGTTAAAGCAGTGTATGTGAGGCAACGGTTTATGGACAATGACATTTCTGAAATGGATTCGTCTGCCGGAGTCTGTACCTGAACCTAATGAAACGACTTTTCGGTTATTTAGAACGTCGACTTTGCTCTATACCCTAGCGTCGAGTATCACTGCATTTTTTTGGTTTCGGCTCTGGAGGAAGAATTCCTTCCCAGATATTCAGACACCTCACTGAAAGCGTCGCCAACAGATTTCCAGATGTCATCAAGGCGAACGATGGACACATTCAATATTAATGTCCACTAGTAGGAGTCTGAATACGCCTACTTAGGATCAGCTAGTGTACTAGCTGTAAGATTCGACAAGGATAAGGAAGCAAATCGGCAATGACCTGCTCGAAAAAACTATCTTGGTATTTATCTCTATCGATTGTAGGAAATCTTGAATATAAACCAGGACGGTCGGGCTGGAATTTGAACTATGGTCTTCTGGAAGGCGTTCTCGAGCGTTCCAGTACCATCGCAGAAGACAGGCAGCTCCTTCGACAGCTTACCGTAGTAAAACAACTCCAATTTAGTAAGTGCAAACGGTTTCATTTCTTAAATTAATTGCCGCAAGGTGGAAAAATTTAGAAGAGAAACCAAAAATGTCCAGGATAATCGTCCAATGAAGAGTGTGTACTACGGCAGAAACTGTATTTAAGACATAATGGCGTGGCAACTTACTATGAAGTATATCTTGCGTGTTACACAGAACACTGCCAAGAGATACTTTTGCCTAGTTGAACCAGTTTTGTTATTACTTTGTGTGTGCTGTTTGGGTATCTATATCGGGATTCTGTGTGCATAAACATATTTGTACCTCTGCTCTGTAGCGCAAGAAAGCTTCAGTACACCACTTCCTAACTGTCGGCGAAGAAATTCTCCAAATGGCTGAATCATATGCAGCAATCGTTCCTAGCCCCGTATGAATCGAAGTTTTAAATATTCTGGGAATATTGATGTACCGTCTTTGAGAGATAACTTATTCAATACTACTGTAAGTGAATGCTATGGAGATCATTATATGAGTATTTCTGTCTGTCCCTGCATTGGGCATCATTCTTCAATATGAGAATTCCTGTCCACGTCTGCTCGGCCAGTGGTCGCAGTAGCGCAGTATCAGAGAAGAGTACATGGACGTAGGTCGACGCTTGGCTGGCTTGCTTTCATCCCACATGTCCCTCCCACGTACGCTATCTCCTTCTGTCCTACGAAGAATATAAAATGATTTCAAAAGGCCACGTTCGTAGACTCACATGTACATCACACGACTTTTGAATTTTTGTTCAGGGCGAATACGATCCATATCAAAGCTTAGATGCAACTTTTTGTAGGATTTTCTCATCGTGTACTTCAATATGACGGCCATGAAACGTGAACTACTAATCCATGTTAAGTAGATGCATGTATGTCATCTAAACAGCCGTGAGCCAATTATTTCCTAGTCGTTATCTAATGTGGCTTGTGTTCGGCCCATGAAGACCTCGACGTCATCGCTACAGGAAGGAAAGATGGAAGGAACGTCTGTCAAAGGAGGAGGTCGTTCCAGACGAAGATCAGGTTGATGGTGGAGAAGAATGGCAGAAGGAAATCTGGTATGTCGTTTACGAAGAAACGGGCCTTGAATGCGTCTCAAGTCACTGAGAGAAATCACGGATAACTTAAATCTGTGGGGCCGGACACACTACTCCTAAAGACGAGCTCTGTGTCTAAAACTTTGTCCATACTTGTTATGCGTTCACGTATCGTACCAATGTCTTTCGGTGTGGACACTACCCGTTTCATTGTTCTCCATTATAATGTTATTATGTTGATACATAATGGCTTTGATCGCTCACTTGTTGGGTTTTTGACCCCCAATTGAAGGGATGATACCGAAGGCTACTCTGTCAATCCAGAATCTTTCTTGATCAGGAATTGACCTGCTAAACGCTGTATCTAATACCAATATGGGGCCTAGGGTGAGTGTGGTTCCCGGTAGTTTCCAGAGTGTTTTGTAACGACAGCCTCTTTCAGTGGAGTTGGTGTGTGTGTGTGTGTGTGTGTGGTTCAAAATTGGCTCTGAGCACTATGGGACTCAACTGCTGTGGTCATTAGTCCCCTAGAACTTAGAACTACTTAAACCTAACTAACCTAAGGACATCACAAACATCCATGCCCGAGGCAGGATTCGAACCTGCGACCGTAGCAGTCGCACGGTTCCGGACTGCGCGCCTAGAACTGTGTGTGTGTGTGTGTGTGTGTGTGTGTGTGTGTGTGTGTGTGCGTGTCCGTGCTTCAACAGTTGCTTTTGTTCCACAGGAGAATTGAAGATGGTTGTCTGAAAAATATTCTATAGCGTAGCCTGGTTCCCAAATAATGATCGTAAATTGCAACTGGATCTTGCCAGAAGCAATATGATTAAGTCCTTTCCACGAACAACAGCAAACTTTTTCCAAATGTGAACAAGATTAGAAAATTACCATTTTTGATATAGCTGAGTGTTAACACGACTTAACCCAAAAATTAAATTTTATTAGAAGACCATAAAACTCACTGCATCTGAAAATAGTGACGGCTATTTACTACGTATTTTAGTCAGATTACTTCTACGTTATTTCCTCAATTTTGGTTGGAAAGCACCATAGCTGTTTTCGCAAATATATGCTGTAGGATATAACGCAACCAGTCACGAGCTTTTTGAAATGATTATGTTGTACCGGTAAAAGTTTCGGGCCTGAGCCCATCGTCAGATGGTAGCGATGACTTCTCTGCAAGTTTTACATTTGTGTCCTAAAATCTGAAATGATAGAAATAATAATTAACTGACAATTAGAAAATTCTTCACTGGCAAATTACCAGCATTTTTCAAACCTAAATAATCAAAAGTGTAACTGTATATAATTATCTGTAGTACGAAGAAGTATCTTTACAGTAGCTCCAGGCGTGTGCCATATCTGTACGCAAATCACGTTCTCTGGTTCATCATATCAGGAACCGATGTATACGTCATTTTGTAATTAGTTCAGTTCAGTCATCATCAGCAGCATGGATCGTAAAAGAAAATCAAACCTCTGTCTTGTAATATCTAAAGAAGGGCTTTTCATGAAGTAAGTATAATGTATGGAGCATATACAAGTGTAAAACTATGTAATCACAAAAACTTTGTTATATTTCAGGATGCAAGCGTTAAACCTTCTGTAAACTATGCGATCACAAGAACTTTGTTATATTTTAGGACGCAAGCGTAAAACTTCCAAAGAAGTCAACGCTACCATCTGATGTTGGGCTCAGGCCTGAAACTAGTAACGGTACAATAAAATCATTTAAAAACGGTGGCTGGTTGCAGTATTTCCTTCAGTGTAAGATTACTTCCTAAACGGTACGGATATATCAGCAGTATATACAAGATACATATTTTTATGTTATTAATATAAATCAGGATACCATTTTTTTGATTCATCATTCTGAAATGAAGTCCTCATACGGTAAAACGTAGGCTATCAATCGGCTTGTAAGGTAAAGCTAGGATACGCTAATACAACCTTTCTATATTCGATAAGGTTAGACAAACTGAAAATTTTAAAAAAAAAACAACGCCATTTTTATACTCTTCGAAGTAGATAAAAAGGACTATATTTTTAAACTGTCTGATTCTACTTTGATACCTTCTAAAACACCTTATATGCTGAAAAAGCTTCACATTTTAACCAATTTTTTACGTTATTTTTATGCTTAATTTGTTTTGATGTTGACTAGTGTATCTAAAGTTGAACAAAATGTGTTTTGTAAGCTACACTTTCTTTTGGGATTTAGGGGAAAGTGGGGAGGGGGGGGCGTGGGGGGGGGGGTTATTAGCTAAAATATAACCCAGAGGCAGTACAAGACTGGGTAAACTTCAGAAATGTGTCGAAGCAACTTTCATATTCGCTGGTGGACTCGGCTTTCGATAGTCAACGACTGAACCAACGCCGTACTTGTCTCTCCGTTTTGTCACATAATTGTGCAGCAATGCCAAATAGAATGCACAGCTCATAGGTCAATAATAAGTCATTCTGTGCTACAACCTGTAGAGTTGAGAAGATCTCAGTTCCGGAATCAGATATCTTGTTTTGAAACTTTACATATTGTCCGTCTTTTATAGTGCGGAAAATGGTATTTTCTTTCTTCTGTAGATTCGTTTAGGCTCGCAGATAAAAAAATGTACACACCTACTCTAAAACACGGCTGTGTTCTTCACACTCTACTACAACAGCTCTGACGTATAATAAATTGTTAAACGCTATCATGGGCCGTCTTTGTCCAGAGGCAAATTGTAAACTAGTTATGTGATTACGTAATGCAACAAATGAAGGGGGCGTCCTTGTGGGGATTGTGGACAGATAACGGGGGCGTATACTCCACCCGTATTTCGTTGTGCTGGGATTTAGGGCGTCAGGGTATAAATTCGGTTAATTTCTGCAGCTCAATTAGAGCTGTATGAGGAAGTGAGAAACAAAATATTGCGTGCTCAATTTCAATACTTTCTTCTAAGGACAGCAGAGCTGCCCCGCACCAAGAAATCGGCAAAATTTCCCATGAACAGTGTAGAAACCGAGACATCCAAATATACATGATGACTACAAGAGCCACCGTGTTTCCCATCGCACTCTGAGATAATACGTCTTTAGTTTAGCAGAGTCGTAGATAATCATTGCTAGAAATTAGTGAAAATTCTGTAATGACTAAAAAGTCTGTACCCAGCTTCCAGAAGGGTATTCCCTCTGTTCTCCCTCCCCCAACCTACCTTTCAGACACCCATGCTCCCATCCG
Source organism: Schistocerca nitens (assembly GCF_023898315.1). Lineage (NCBI taxonomy): Eukaryota > Metazoa > Arthropoda > Insecta > Orthoptera > Acrididae > Schistocerca > Schistocerca nitens. The sequence goes on along the minus strand of NC_064616.1, from coordinate 172,922,973 downwards.
TGAAGCAGGGACCATTTCGCCGTGACTAACAAGGGAAGTTTCCCATCATGACCCCTCATATTTAGTAGTAAAAGGGCCTAGTGAATATCCCGTCAAAAACTGAACACAGATCAAGCATGAAAACAAGAAGAAGTTGTACTGAACTATGAAAAAAGAAGCAAAATGGAAACAGCGAAAGGCCCAAGCTTAAGACGTGCAACATGAAGCGAGTTGCAAGAACTCCGGTGTCGGAATAGTTTGGTCACGGTGTAGGACTGCCAAGCGGGAGATTTGTGTTCAAATGTCCATCGTGCCCCTTTCTTTCACAAATTTATGAAGTGTCCGTCCGCTCACTGACGTGTCTCTTCTCCTTCTGTAGTCTTGGCAATTGGCATACCACACATTGGTTATATAACATGAGTACGTGTTAATAATATATTACCGTCGCAAGTAAATGCGGTGTACAGTGAGAGCAGGCGAGATGCTGCACAGATCTCTCACAGAAATGGAAACAACAAATAAACGGAAGTGAACTGTGTTACAACAAAGAAATTCATGAGTCAAAACTTCCAAAACGGAACGCAAGAGTCGTAACATGTGGTACTTGTGTAGAACAAATAAGAGAAGAGGTACGTACTGTTGCAAACAGACGTTACTTCACGATACAGAGACAAATCTGAATACAGCGAACATACACGTCAGTGATCGAATGGACGGTTCATAATTTTGTAAAAAACATTGGACACGAGCAAAATTTGAACACGGCTCTCCCGCTTCACAGTCACACTCAGTAACCACAGAACCACTAAGCCATAGCTACTGAAGTTCGGTCGATGTTGTATATCAAGAGCTAAAACGTGTCACTGTTTTTATTTTGCTTCGTGTTTCGTAGCTCAGTACACGTTTTTCTTGTTTTCATGCTAAATCTGTGTTCAGTTTTTGACGGGCTATCGACTAGGCCATATTAACATTAAATCTGCAGGGGGTGCGATGGGGAGTTTCCCTTCTAAGGAAATACCGAGAGAGGGGGCCCAGTGGTTAGAACACCAGAGTCGCGTTCGGGACAACGACGGTTCTTAACTGCATCCGGCCATCCAGATTCAGGTTTCCGTGATAGCCCTAAATCACACCAGGCAAATTCCGGGACGGTTCCTTTGAAAGGGCGCGGCCGATTTCCTTCCCCATCTTTGACACAACCCGAGATTGTGCTCCGTCTCCAGTGACCTGAATGACGACGGGACGTGAAACTCAATCTTCTTTCCTTTTTCGAATTTCCGAAGAGAAAGGTCTAGATTTTTACGCATGTCCGTGGTATTTTGTTCACACAGTTAGCCACAGAGAACTATAAAGTAGCGTACAATTAACCACACCGAGCGGGGTGGCGCAGTGGTTAGACACTGGACTCGCATTCGGGAGGACGACGGTTGAATCCCGCGTCCGGCCATCCTGATTTAGGTTTTCCGTGATTTCCCTAAATCGCTCCAGGCAAATGCCGGGATGGTTCCGTTCAAAGGGCACGGCCGAATTCCTTCCCCGTCCTTCCCTAATCCGAAAAGACCGATGACCTCGATGTCTGGTCTCCTTCCCCAAAACAACCAACCAACCAATTAACCACATGATATTAAATTAATATTTGACAAAAGATTATTCCTTAGTAAACAGCCCTCACGATGTCTATAAGATAGAAGTATGTAAGATTTGTTCTGTGCCTGAGTAACAGCTTTTCTCCCTTGCGACAAGTGAGTAAATATTTTACCCAGAGTAATGCTACTGTCTTCTGAAACACCACGTGGTTAACAGGAGGGAGCTGTAGACGCCATGCCCTCACCCCCCCCCCCCGCCCCCCACACACACACACGTCTTGTTTCTTTCTTTTACCACAAGGCAGGGTTTATGGCCTTTCGCAGACCGCAATAAAACCAACCCTTGTATTTGGATGCACATGCTATCTTCCCCATAAAAAGAAATTGGCTCATCACGGGCATTCACAGTAGTTCCGCCACACGCCGTGAAGAAGTGGAGGGTAACTTATGTTTACAGTTTCTCTACGCTGAAATGTTTACCCTGCAGCGAGACGTGCTATATCATAAAAATTAAGGTCTGTATGCTTCAACGTTGCCTGTACACCTTTGTAACGATATTCAAACTATCTATTCTCAGCGAAAAACAACATATTTTGTGTGTTTTTTTGTTTGTCTCTGTGCGTGTGACAGAAAGAGAGAGAGAGAGAGAGAGAGAGAAGAAACATAAGAAAGCGCAATATTTTGCTGTGCGACATCGTCAATTAGGGCACGTCTTTCGTTTCCATTACGGTGCACCTCCTTTGACGCTAACTTATTCCGTCTTCTGACTGTTAGATTGAAATGAACAATGTTTCACCTCACTCCGACGGTAATGGAATGCGAATAAATTTTCCTGCCTTTTGTAACACGTCGAACAACATCGCTTTCGCAAAACTTCACGTCTTATTCTTTCTTTCGTTTTCCTTTTCTTGATTATTTCCTTCTCAGGGGTGGTACCTGATGAGCAATTACGTATCACAATTTTGTCCTGTTTGTGTCTACCTTTGTTTCTTTCTTTTCAGCACAACTTTAAGCAATATCGGAAGGGAAGTCGAACTCGCATATTTTACATTACTTTAGACTGATTGTCCTTTCCAATGACCCACATTTAGACAGTTAGGAGATCTGCGTAAATGTAAAATAAATTAGAACAAAACATTCTATACAATACATATTTTACACAAGAATATATGTGCTTGGAATCAATGTTCATACCAAAGGTTCTTAAGAGATTTCAAAAACTGATCTCTTAGGATTTAGTCCTGATCCAATATCGAACATCATGATGAATATCTGGATTAGTGATTGCAAGGTCGTTGAAGTAATACAGAATATTTTAAGAATCAAATCCAGCAAAAATAATATATCTATTTAGGAGAGCACATAAAATTTCATTTGACGCCTTCCTAAGACATAGTCTCAACTACTTACAACCTGATTAAGTAAGCGTAGACCAGATGTGATTGAAATTCGAAGCCATATTATCGACGGCAATTGACAGATATATACCGAATAAATTAACATGAGATGGTATTGATTTCCCACGGCGTACAAAACAGCCCAGACCATCGTTAGAGAAGCGACGAGAAACGCAGGAAAGTTTAAAGGAAGGCAAAATCACTAGGGTTGGGGAAGTTTTACAGAAGCTCGAGATTTAGTGCAAACTTCAGTCTGAGATACTTTTAATAGTTTCCACAACGAAACTCTGTCTCAAAATCTGGAAAAAATTCGAAAGACATTCTGGTCGTATGTAAAGTACACCAGTGGCAAGACGAAATCCTGATTTTCACACCACGATAGCAACGGTAATGATACTGATTACAGTGCCAGTAAAGCAGATCACAGATCTGATTTCATACGCGGGGTCATTTTCAATTACGGCTGACATTATAAAGAAGCACTACAAAGCACACGTCGGCAGCAGTAATGTGAAAATGGCGTACATGTCTTCTCCTTGAGTCAGAGTAACTGCCGCGCATGCTCGGAACTGCGATCGTGTCGGTGCCGCGGATAAAATAGAAACGGAACTTACTTTGTGGACGACCCTCATATTTGCAGTACCGGTATGCACTGAAACCTCCCCACGCCACAGTGCCGTAGCACGTCGCTAGAAAAAGCCACTGAGAAGATAGACAACCGTGCGGAAATTTGTTTCCCGTGTTTGAGGAGGAACAACGGCTCTGTCTGTTAAGGATTTGTTTTCTACATCCTGCGCGACAGGATGTCGTAACTCACTGAGATGCGCAGCCGATCACTCCCATTCAAAAACTCGCCGAACCAAGGTAGCAGCAGAAATGTTGCCACTGTGTCAGGTCAATCCAGATGACTTATCTAGCCGAAACACCGAAATTTCTTGATGAGGTTACTACAGTCTGTCATGACAAAGCTTTGTGGAAATCTGTCCAAAGGGGTGTCTTTGATAAGGGAAAACGTCCCAGCTATTCTAAACAGGATGTGGTCTCCTCCTGTATTTTCCTGATAGCACCAAGTGAACAACTCCTTGCCGCGCGGCATTAGCCGAGCGGTTTAATGCGCTGCAGTCATGGACTGTACGGCTGGTCCCGGCGGAGGTTCGAGTCCTCCCTCGGGCATGGGTGTGTGTGTTTGTCCTTAGGATCATTTAGGTTAAGTAGTGTGTAAGCTTAGGGACTGATGGCCTTAGCAGTAAAGTTCCAGAAGATTTCACACGCATTTGAACATTATTTTTTTTTTAACAACTTCTTCTTCTTTCATACTATACGTATTTCAAGGATGACAGAGGTGGATTTCGAGGCGTAACGTTTCCTGAACCGTCAAAACTACAGACTTCTACAACCAAGGTCTCCGCCAACTCATTGACAGTGTGGAAAAATGTGTCACATTCAAGGGTGAATATGCACAGGAAGATACCATCACCAAGTTTCACGATTACAGCCTGATTCGTTTCAGACGAAAATTAAAACTTTTTTGTCGCTTCGTATCGCATTTCACGAACTTCTGACTCTCAGATTTCACACAGGAAAAAATAAACATTGTAATTATTTTTTACGACGTGTCAGTTATTTCCTACCTCACTAGTCTCTTAGTTTGAATTACCTTGTCAATATCAACACAAACAGTGCTCTCGACCTTGTTTCATACTGCAGATAGAATGAAACGAGCAGCGTGAGCTGGGAAGCGCACAATCTCGTAACCGGCGTAGGTGGCTGTGACGAGACGGCCCACAGACACTGTCTCCCGCTGCGAGCCAAAAACACCCTCCCTTCCCGCCCCTCTCTAATTCACCGCTCTCCCGACCCCGCTCTCCCGGATGACCCACCGTTCGATAGCGGTTCTCAGTACAGATGCTCCCGCGAAACTCACAGGACAATAGCTCCACGCCGAAATAGGCCTCGCGCCTCGTGCTCGATACGCCTTCTGATGCCATCCGACTGTCTGGGGCATTTCAGGCACTCATAACTATTTATAACACTATTCTAGCCCCGCTATTTCCAAATAGCCATTGCGGCGTCTTATCCAGCAATTAATTAAAATAGAGTGTAATATTTTCTCACTTTGTAGCTATACAGGGTGTTACAAAAAGGTACGGCCAAACTTTCAGGAAACATTCCTCACACACAAAGAAAGAAAATATGTTATGTGGACATGTGTCCGGAAACGCTTACTTTCCATGTTAGAGCTCATTTTATTAATTTTCAAATCACATTAATCATGGAATGGAAACACACAGCAACAGAACGTACCAGCGTGACTTCAAACACTTTGTTACAGGAAATGTTCAAAATGTCCTCCGTTAGCGAGGATACATGCATCCACCCACCCTCCGTCGCATGGAATCCCTGATGCGCTGATGCAGCCCTGGAGAATGGCGCATTGTATCACAGCCGTCCACAATACGAGCACGAAGAGTGTCTACATTTGGTACCGGGGTTGCGTAGACAAGAGCTTTCAAATGCCCCCATAAATGAAAGTCAAGAGGGTTGCGGTCAGGAGAGCGTGGAGGCCATGGAATTGGTCCGCCTCTACCAATCCATCGGTCACCGAATCTGTTGTTGAGAAGCGTACGAACACTTCGACTGAAATGTGCAGGAGCTCCAACGTGCATGAACCACATGTTGTGTCGTACTCGTAAAGGCAAATGTTCTAGCAGCACAGGTACAGTATCCCGAATGAAATCATGATAACGTGCTCCATTGAGCGTAGGTGGAAGAAACTAAAATGAGCTCTGACATGGAAATTAAGCGTTTCCGGACACATGTCCACATAACATCTTTTCTTTATTTGTGTGTGAGGAATGTTTCCTGAAAGTTTGGCCGTACCTTTTTGTAACACCCTGTAGATCTGTTTCGTCCATTTCAAATGGCTCTAAGCACTATGGGACTTAACATCTGAGGTCATCAGTCCCCTAGAACTTAGAACTACTTAAGCCTAGCTAATCTAAGGACAGACACACATCCATGCCCGTGGCAGGATTCGAACCTGCGACCGTAGGAGCAGCGCGGTTCCGGACTGAAGCGCCTAGAACCGCTCGGCCACAGCGGCCGGCGTTTCGTCGATTTCAGGGGATTAAATACACGTTAGCGGATATGCAGTAAATACATAAAATGAGTATACAAGATGTCCCATGTTCGCGACACTGTTGTGATAGAAATGTTGCTTTCGGAACCAGAACTCTCTTATACAGGGTATTTCAAAGTCTTTGCATCGAATATCTAGGGGTGATAGAGCACGCTATGGAGAACTACTCCTGTTGGACGCTTTTACTGCCCCTTCTCAACGACTCCTTGAGTTGTTTCTGTTGGATTTGCCTCTGAGAGGCGACAGGTCTAAGCGCTTTGCGGCGTGCTTATAGCTTCTGCGTTGCCCAAAACAAGTCATCTGCTCCATATGAAAGCAGAAGATCCTAATTCGGTTCTAAAATATCTTTCTTCACTTAGTGACACGCATTTGTGAAGTTCTCTTGCTGAAAATCACACTGTCAGTTTACCGGTATGCGTAGTATGCAGCGCCCCCGGTTCGTAGAGCCTGCTAGTTATCTCATCTTCCCAGGGCCGTGGAATGCTGAAGGACGGTTAGCGGCGTCGTGAAGCACAAGCGAACATTATGTCTGTAACAAAAGTTATTCTCCGTGACGTGAGGCATCACCACAACACGTTTTATGCAGAGATATTGAAGCACCCTGTATTTCGACGTAATCATCTTTTAGGGTGAAAGCACTTTATGCAGCGTTTTCCCCTCTAGTATAGTCCATCCTTCAAAAGTCTTTCTGCTCCAGTGACAACGACCATTTGCTCTTTATTGGACTCAAAACATTTTCCATCCCCAAATTTCTTTTGATGAACATGCGGCAGTCCGAGGATGCAGATCATGGAGAATTCGTATTTTCTATTGCTTCGTTTTATAGCTACTGACGCTCATTGGCAAGTCGGTGCTTTGTCCTCTTGTTCGCATGCTTCAGACATTGTTCTACCTTCTAGTGATAATCATAGGTGTAACTCCTTTTCCATCCAAAAAAGAACTGCCATAACGTTATCGGCCCATGAAATCGACTTTGCTGTTTTGCTGGGTCACTTCCTACCAAGTATTACTTTGAATGCTGTTTCGTTGCCGGCTCTCAAAGTGGTGGATGCACTATAACCAATCTATGCGCACATTCAGTTACATTGATTAAAGGACAACACAAATAATGATGAGGGATTGGTTCTTGCATTTACTTCTGGTCAGCACACAGCTAACGCGAAACCCTCTTTGCATAAAATTTCTCATAGTAAATTCTTTTTGTAAGAAGTACGTTCTCCTGTTATGCCTGTGAGACAACTTCAATTTGCTGTTTCTTAACATGGATCACCGTCAAGCAGATTGCGTGCCCATTTCGGTAGCTGCGTGGTCACCGCGGCAGATTGTTAATTGAAGGGGCCCGGGTTCGGTTCGAAGTTGGGTCGGAGATTTTTTTTTGTCCATTCGGTGCTGGGTTTGTATTGTCCCTACGTCCGTGTCGTCATAATTGATATTCCACTACTGATACGGCTGTACGGGCAGGTTGTTGTTGTTGTGGTCTTCAGTCCTGAGACTGGTTTGATATAGCTCTCCATGCTAATCTATCCTGTGCAAGCTTCTTCATCTCCCAGTACTTACTGCAACCTACATCCTGCTAAATCTGCTTAGTGTATTCATCTCTTGGTCTCCCTCTACGATTTTTACCCTCCACGATCCCCTCCAATACTAAATTGGTGATCCCTCGATGTCTCAGAGCATGTCCTACCAACCGATCCCTTCTTCTTGTGGCCGGCCGCTGGTGGCCGAGCGGTTCTGGTGCTACAGTCGGGAACCGCGCGACCGCTACGGTCGCAGGTTCGAATCCTGCCTCGGGCATGGATGTGTGTGTTGTCCTTAGGTTAGTTAGGTTTAAATAGCTCTAAGTTCTAGGGGACTTATGACCTCAGCAGTTGAGTCCCATAGTGCTCAGAGCCATTTGAACCAACCTTCTTCTTGTCAAGTTGTGCCACAAGCTCCTCTTCTCGCCAATTCTATTCAATACCTCCTCATTAGTTATGTGATCTACCCATCTAATCTTCAGCATTCTTCTGTAGCACCACATTTCAAAAGATTCTATTCTCTTCTTGTCTAAACTATTTATCGTCCACGTTTCACTTCCATACATGGCTGCACTACATACAAATACTTTCAGAAACGACTTCCTGAAACTTAAATCTATACTCGATGTTAACAAATTTTTCTTCTTCAGAAACGCTTTCCTTGCCATTGCCAGTCTACATTTTATATCCTCTCTACTTCGACCATCATCAGTTATTTTGCTCCCCAAATAGCAAAACTCCTTTATTACTTTAAGTGTCTCATTTCCTAATCTAATTCCCTCAGTATCACCCGACTTAATTCGACTACATTCCATTATCCTCGTTTTGCTTTTGTTGATGTTCATCTTATACACTCCTTTCAAGACACTGTCCATTCCATACATATGAAAGTGGAAGCTCCTAATTCGCTTCTAAAATATCTTTCTCCACTTAGTGACACGCATTTGTGAAGTTCTCTTGCAGAAAATCACACTATCAGTTTACCGGTATGGGTAGTATGCAGCGCCCCCGGTTCATAGAGCCTGCTAGTTATCTCATCTTCCCAGGGACGGGGAATTCTGAAGGACGGCTAGCGCCGTCGTGAAAAATGGTTCAGATGGTTCTGAGCACCGTGGGACTCAACTGTTGTGGTCATCAGTCCCCTAGAACTTAGAACTACTTAAACCTAACTAACTAACCTAAGGACATCACACACACCCATGCCCGAGGCAGGATTCGAATCTGCGACCGTAGCAGCAACGCGGCTCGGGACTGGAGTGCCTAGAACCGCAAGGCCACCGCTGCCGGCGCCGTCGTGGAGTATAAGCGAACATTTTGTCTCTAACAAAAGTTATTCGCCGTGACGTGAGGCATCACCGCGAGACGTTTTATGCAGAGACTTTGAAGCACCCTGTATTTCAACGTAATCATTTTTTAGGCTCAAAGCACTTTATGCAGCGTTTTCCCCTCCAGTATAGTCCATCCTTCAAAAGTCGTTCTGCTTCAGTGACTACGACCATTTGCTCTTTACTGGACTCAAAACATTTTCCATCCAACAATTTCTTTGATGTACATGCGGCAGTCCGAGGATGCAGAATATGGAGAATTCGTATTTTCTATATCTTAGTTTTCTAGCTATTGACGCTCATTGGTAATCTGCTGCTTTGTCCTCTTTTCACATATTTATTTATCCAGTTGGTCCGTAAGATTTGTTGGGTATGCTCCAGTCATTGTTCTACCTTCTCGTGACAATCATAACTCATTTTCCATCCAAAAAGAACTGCCATAACGTTATCGGCCCATGAAATCGACTTTGCTGTTTTGCTGGGTCACTTCCTACCAATTATTACTTTGAATGCTGTTTCGTTGCCGGCTCTCAAAGTGGTGGATGCACGGTAACAAATATGTGCACACATTCAGTTTCATTGATTGAAGGACGATACAAATATTGATGAGAGAATAGTTCTTGCATTTACTTCTGGTCAGCACTCAGCTAAAGCGAAACAGTCTTTTCATAAAATTTCTCATAGCAAATTCTTTTTGTAAAAAGTACTTTAGACGTTCTCCTGTTATGCCAGTGCGATAACGTCAACGACGTCTTCACTTGAATTTGCTGTTTCTTAACCGTCAAGCAGATTGCTTGCCCATTTCGGTAGATGCGTGGTCAGCGCTGCAGATTGTTAACTGAAGGGGCCCTAGTTCGATTCCAGGTTGGGTCGGAGAATTTTTGTCCGGTCGGTGCTGGATTTGTATTGTCCCTACGTACGTGTCGTCATAATTGATATTCCACAACTGTTATGGCTGTACGCGCAGGTACCGAGCCAATAAATAAAAGAAAAGATAGCAACGTTTGAATAAGCTCATCAGTTCGCCAAATGTTTAAAGTGAGAGAGGAGGCTTACGTACGTCTCCACAACCTTTCAATATATTTTCTGTTGTAGCAACACGCTAAAAGAAAGAAAAAGAGAGAGAGAACCTTAGGATAACTTCTCCAGTTTGACCATTTGAACGGCGGATAGGCAATATGATTACTTTAGAAAGCCGTGTAAGGATAACTGCAGTCCAGGTCAAGGTGACACTTGATTAATTTGTTGTACAAATAATCCAACGTTACAAAATAAAATTCCATTCACGTCAGTGCAGTATTGTACCACGGCGATAAATTTTCCTCGGTCTCTAGAAATCATTTTCATTCAGACCGTTCCATTACTTTGATGGTACAGGAAGTACTAAAAACAGTGGGCCATACTTAATGATCAAATACCTTCCCTAAAAACTAAAATATGTTCTCTAAAAACTAAAATCTACATCAAAACAGGTCGGAAAATTTTAATTACTACCAATGTTTCATATCTTACATGGAGTATTCAAAGAGAAAAGAAAAATTACAGTTCAAAGTTCTGTCAACGACGATGTCATTCGAGACGGAAAACATGCTCTGGTAGGGCAATCACACAAAATAAGGCCGGCTCTATACTTGACAAAGCAATCACACTGGGCTTTGTATAAATTGTTTTGCCTAATTAGGGCCAAACCTAAATCTCGGAATCATGCTGGCTTTCGTATTAATTGCTGTATCTAATGAATAGAAAAGCTACATCTTGATAGCTGAAGAGAACATTTCAGTATTGGTGCTCTCAAATGAGAGTGCCTATCTTAACCACTGTCCTACGTTGCACGGCGAAATATCTAACTGACCATTTTCCGTTTGAATACCCGGCCGGTAGAGCCGTGCGGCTCTAGGCGCTTCAGTCTGGAACCGCGCGACCGCTACGGTCGCAGGTTCGAATCCTGCCTCGGGCATGGATGTGTGTGATGTCCATAGGTTAGTTAGGTTTAAATAGTTCTAAGTTCTAGGGTACTGATGTCCACAGCTGTTAAGTCCCATAGTGCTCAGAGCCATTTGAACCATTTTTTGAACCGTTTGAATATTGGTTTCAGTACGGCGCCGCAGTGCGCACCCGACATGTTGCTATTTTCAGTTCGGAGACTGGTTTAATGGATCTCTTCCCGCTAGTCTGTTCTGCGAATGCATTTTAATTTCACCGAACTGGCGATTATTTCTTTAACTCAAGTTTTATCACAAGTTTCATTTTCCTCAGTTCGGTTCATTGTCTGTCAATAAGTTACTCGATCTACCCACCTAACCTTCAGTATTCTCCTCCACTGTGACATTTCGAAATTTACTATTTTCTTACTGTCTGAACTGCTTATGGTTCACGTTTCACTTCCGAATAAGTGGAATCACTAAAGACTACTTGACAGTTACATTTGTATTCGATGTTGAAAACGGAAGTCTTCTTTTTAAGAAATGCTTTCTTGCTATTACCAGTCTGCATATTACACCACCTCTACTTCAGCGATCGTAAAATATTTTGCTCCTCAAACAGAGAATTCAGATGACTTTTAGTGTCATTTCCTAATCCAGTCACCTGTCTTACTTATCTTGCATACCGGTAGGAATGACATTCTGTCAGAATTATTCAGACCCTTGGGAGAGCTAGCCTTAGCAAAACTACGTCACTTGACGTGCAAGATGTACATGTGGCAATTGAAATATCGTCTGACTTCAAGAGGAATGTAATATTTGCAATCACCGAGCGAGGTGGCGCAGTGGTCAGCAAACTGGACTCGCATTCGGGAGGACGAGAGTTCAAAACCGCTTCCAGCCATCCTGATTCAGGTTTCCTGTGATTTCGCTAAATCTCTTTAGTCAAATGCCGGGATGGCTCCGTTGAAAGGGCATAGCCGATTTCCTTCCCCACCGTTCCTTAATACGATGATCAGTGACCTCGCTGTTTGGTCCGCTCCCCCAGATCAACCAACCAACCTAATAATTGCAGTCTAGAAAAATTCAGGTTCAGACAGGTGCCAGTATTAACGAAACCAGTTTAATACGTTGTGAATTGAAAACTACTGACATGAATTGTTTACAGAAGAATGGAAAAACTCGTAGAGGCCAACCCCGGGGAGGCTCAGTTTTGGTCCAGAAAACATGTAATAGCACGCGGGGCAACACTAATCCTGCGACTTACCTTAGGAGATACGTAAAAAGAACGAAAATCTTAGTTCGTAGTATTTTAGGTACAGAGAAATCTTTCGACAACGTTAAATGGAGCACTCTCTTTGAAATTATAAAGGTAGTAGTGAGCATGGTCTGGGTATTCTGTCTGCAAATTGAGCAAGCGGTACAGAAGACCAAGGAGCAATTTGGAAAGGGAATTAAAATTCGAGGAGAAAAAGTAAAAACCTGAAGGTTTTCCGATGACATTGTGTTTCTATCACAGAGAGCAGAGCACTTGGAAGTGCAGGTAAACGGAGTGTAGAGTATCCCGAAAGAAGAATATAAGATGAACATCAGTAAAAATAAAACAAGGGTAACTGAATATAGTCGAATTAGACGGAGATCAACACATGAGTACAGGAGATAGGTTCAAATCTGTGTATGTTGCAGTAGTTATGCAGAAATGAAGAGGCTTTCACAGGGTGACTAGCGTGCATAGTTGCCAGACTTCGGAGTGAAAACAAAAACAGAAAACCAGGCGCTACGGTTCTGACTGGCTCTCACAAGACTCTCAACAATTTTAAGGGAATGAATACATGTCGCATATTAGTGTTTCACACATTTCCACAATTTGGCAAAATGAGAAGCGTCGTAACCAACAAGTATTTCGTAAACTGCTGTTTTGACATAATCCCGCATAAAGAAGTCCAACGGCTGTAATACAGATAAATGTGGAAGGAAATCAGGTAGTCAGCCTGTACCTATCCTCTGACTTGGAAAGTGCGCGTTAAGATGCACTTAAGAAATCTCACTGAAATGCGTAACTCAACAATACTGCATACTGAACGGCCATTGCAGGATTTTGCTGCCATATCATTGTGTGAGGAGGCTACGTGTTGTGCAAGGTATGTTCGTATTTACCTGAAACATACGCGTAAAACGAGCCATTATTGATAAATGACTGTCTCGAAGCTTGCAAACTAAGTACCTTCAGGCTAATGTTGGCGTGATGTGAAGTCTTTTGTTTCCAGGCGTGTTTCCTGTCCGAAGTATAGCACATTGTTTTCGACACTCACTGTATAGGTGATGAATGACGTCTAGCTGTTCTATACGGCGACCTCGGGGCACAATGCACAGGGACGCAACAGGGATAGTCTTGTGCGTTCAATATCAACAGCTCGGTCCTGTTAGCTGTAGACGTGCAGCTCGGGAGGACCTGCACTGCCCTATACGTTACTGCCGTCGATGAGGAATTTATGCCCTTGTGGTGAACACACGAAATGAAATCCAATGGCGACAGGTAAAAAAAAAAGACTAGCCACGGAGATTGGGTGAATGTGAAATAAATGTCAACTGGGCTTTTAAAATGACGCGGAAGATTACCATCCTGAAACCTCAACCCACTCATCTGGTATGATAGGTGAGTCACTTGCCAAACAACTGTCAAGTGCGCCTTTGGAAGAGATCACTGTTGGTGGTCGAAGAGTCCAAATGGCTGACGACATTAGTGATCAGTTGGTGAAAAAGCTCGAAGGTAACTATGATTTCGCTGTTCAGTTATATGAAGCTACTGACAGTCGTCTATACGTGAAAAAAGGAAAAAACTCACAAAGATCTTTTCTGCTGGCAAAGAACTCCTAGAACAAAACCAGTAGATCTCTTTGAAACACTACAGTCCAGGTGGAAGAAAACAACGTGAATTGGGGTAATTATGCAGGCTTGTGGACAGATCGACGTCATAGTACTGATGTCTGTTACGCCGGATTCCAAGCTCTGATCAGTAAAGAGGCTGGTTATGCTAGAGGGGGGTGGACAAAAACCTGAAAATACCAAAAAACATTGCCACGCTTAAAACTGTTTAGGAAAAATCTTTGGCATTCTAAATAGCTTCCAGTCGTCCCACAACGAATAAACACAGGTCCTGTACGGTTTTCAAAGGAATATACAGGGTATCCCAATTATCTTGACCACCCTAAATAACTGTTTGTTCAGATGCAAATTACAAAATGTTTCAAGCAAATGTTCTTTAGCCGTCATGGTGACATCAATGAGCATGATTTCCATCGTTGTAGCTTTGGTTTTTACAAGGATATGAACAGCGGTATGACTTTTTTAAATGGCTCCCTGTATTTTTTATTCGGTAATCCATTACATCTCCTAAAGAGCTATTCAAAAATGCATCATAGTGTACCATTCACTGAAATACAACGTTATTAATTACGTATCATGCCCGCATCTCGTGGTCGTGCGGTAGCGTTCTCGCTTCCCACGCCCGGGTTCCCGGGTTCGATTCCTGGCGGGGTCAGGGATTTTCTCTGCCTCGTGATGGCTGGGTGTTGTGCGATGTCCTTAGGTTTTGTTAGCTTTAAGTAGTTCTAAGTTCTAGGGGACTGATGACCATAGATGTTAAGTCCCATAGTGCTCAGAGCCATTTGAACCAATTACGTATCACAACACTGACTTTGAGCCCGGTATCACAAACTCGTCCACTTGCTGGAATTCTCAGAAAACAAATGAAAACCAAGTAAAAAACATAACACAAAATTGACTGACTTGGCCGGCCGAAGTGGCCGTGCGGTTAAAGGCGCTGCAGTCTGGAACCGCAAGACCGCTACGGTCGCAGGTTCGAATCCTGCCTCGGGCATGGATGTTTGTAATGTCCTTAGGTTAGTTAGGTTTAACTAGTTCTAAGTTCTAGGGGACTAATAACCCCAGCAGTTGAGTCCCATAGTGCTCAGAGCCATTTTTGAACTTTGACTTGCCTGTACCATTGCCCAGGATTAGAACTTTCAACGGTGCTCAAAGGGGTGACCCTGGACACCGATAAGCTGGTGCACTCGTTGAATGAAAGAATTATTTACTGCTTGCATGGTTGCCTGATGAAGAGAATTTCAAGCAAGCACGATACGTTCCTGCATGTCCTCTTGAGTTATTGCAATATGGCGGCAGAGAACGTCTTTAATGCATCCCCAAAGAAGAAAGTCCAGAGGATTTAAATCAGGAGACCTAGCAAGGCAAGTAACTGTTCCTCCTCGACCAACCCAACTGATAGGATACCTTCGGTTCAGAACACGACGTGCACGCAAGGCGTTATGTGCTGGATATCCATCGCGTTGATACCACATAAGCGTTCTGGATCTTAGCGGCACTTCATCCGGAAGAGGAGGAACAATTCGTCTGAGGAAGTTGGCATACGCTCTGGTGTTTAGACTACCATTGATGAAATAAGGGCCAATAATTGTAGTACCAAACGTCCCACACCAGACGTTAACTCTCCATTGACGCTGATGTTGCACCTGTCTAAGCCATCGTGGGTTGTCGCTGGATAAATAACGCATGTTCCTTGTATTTACCGGTCTTTTGTTTGAGAAGGAACATTCATCGGTAATTAGAACATTGGGGAAGAAGTTCGGGTTGGCGATCATTTGCTGCTGCGCCCACTGACAGGACTGAACACGATTCTGGAAATCATTCCCATTCAATTCTTGTTGTAGGACTACATGGTAAGGATGGAACCGGCGACGTGTAATAGTACGATGTACACTAGTTTTAGGAATGCCAATCTCGTGTTCACGCTGTCGTGTGCTCACGTGTGGATTCATAGCAACGGAAGCGAGAACAGTAGCTTCGGCAGCTTCGTCTGTGCGAGTGCTACGACGATTGCGGTGTCGTGGGCTGAAACTTCCCGTTTCCTGAAGCGTTGCAACAAGACGAGAAAACATCCGTCGGCACATCGCTCTCTGTACAGTTCCGCTGCCTGAGTAGCATTTGGCCTACCTTCAACAACAACAAAAAAGGAAACGTCATGTGGATGCAGTTTGTAGGAAGGACAGCCATTATTGTGTGCCTACTCTACACAACAGTATTTAAAAGGACTAAACTACTGTACTAATTGTATCCGTACATAAGAAAACAGTATTGTAGTTACAGTTCGGCTAACTTAGATTCCCCATAGATGAGTAGCATTTCTACCTTGTTTTCGTTGGTGTACATTCTACATACACAACTCTTCAACTGACGATGGTTTGACGGAGTGACAGGTGTGGCATTCTACTTGTTGTGTACATAGTTCCGCGTAGTCAGCGCGTACAGCCCTTTCCCACTAGAGCGCGCCCCGGTAAGCACAACAGCGCAGGCGCAGCGCTCGTCCGTCTCCGCTCTACGAGATGGCGCTGCCTTAGAGACGAACCAAATTCTGCTTCCGCCGATCCGCGTTTTAATATGTAACGCAGCCAATGAGATAGCTGCTAACGTAGAACCTTTTCTCCTCGCGGATCACACTCGCGCAATGATACCTGAACGCGCGAGGTATTATAACGAGTGTACAGACCTCCGATTAGTCAGTCTGCATTGGTCTGCACCAGTCTGTACCAGTCTGCATTAGTCTGCATTTGTCTGTACCAGTCTATAGTCAAGTTTCAGTCTGCGCCAATTAAGATTATCATATTCCTGTACATAGCCATGAAGATAAATGTATAGACACTTTCTCAAGTATCAGAGATATGTGAGAATAAGACGAACATACCAAGACAAAGGAACTTCAGATTGTCAGTTGTAAACAGCATCCAGAATCAAGTTACGTAATATGCTTTTTATTATTTTAATAAATATGTGTGAAAATTAATCAAGTTCTGTTTAAAGTTGGTCACTGTCAATCTGCTACTCTAAGCGTGTAAGTGGCATTTCTATCGTCTGACCTAACGGCAGAAGATAAACGCGCCACGATAAGACCACGAGACATATTGCTGACACTCGCCTACTTCGTTAGAGCGACAAGTCAAATAATCTGATAGTGTGTGTACCGAAGGTCTTACAGTACGCACACCACACTGCTTCTGTTTACATTTGTCCTCTGTCAATGTCAGCACGTGGATGTGTTCCATTACCCCGAGTACCTGCACTAAGCGCTCGGAGCGTCAACGTCTATGTTGTGATAAGTAATTAATAACGTTTTTCAGTTAATGGTACACTGTGATACATTTTTGAATAGGTATTTAGGAGAGGAAATGAATTACCGAATAAACAATACAGGGTGCCACTTCAAAAAGACATACCGCTGTTCATATCTTTATAAAAAACAAAGCTACAGCGAAGGCAGTCATACTGACTGATGTCCCCCTAACGGATAAAGGACATTTGCTTGAAACATTTTGTAATTTGCATCTAGACAAACAGTTATTTATGGTGGTCAAGATAAATGGGACACCCTGTATATAATACTTCCTGCAAAAGAGTGGCAAGTACAAGTAACAATGATGGAGGTGGACTGCGATCACGCACACTTCTCTCCAAAGTAGACTACAGAGGCTCAATAATATTGATATCTGGTGATTTTGGTAGCCCAAGCAGACGCGACAATTCATATCCATGCCAAAAAAACCAGTCCTGAACGATGCAACCTGTGGGAACTGGGCGCTGTCGTTTTGGAACATACCATCCCCATTTGCGAAACAAACGTACCGGAGATGGACTTTTATTAAAAATGAATTAAACTCCTCCAGCTGTACTTAAGATTTCATATTTATTTGGCTACTAGTTTCGATGTTGCGTCAACGCCATCTTAAGGCCCGTACTCTTTGATGATATCAATTGTGTGTGGCTGAATACCAGAAGTCCGCGGTGAGACAAATACCTGCTCCACCATTGGGATCACCACGAACTTCTAGTTGGTTCAAATGGCTCTGAGCACTGTGAGACTTAACTTCTGAGGTCACCAGTCACCACTGAAAGCCATCAACTCGAAATACAGATCGCGAATGGGAACGGAGACAGAGATGCTAGTCGCTGTTTCCAATCTTGTGCGGAGATTTGCAGAGTAGATAATCAAGAATCAAGCTTATCCTTCCTATTGTCTCGTTGTAAGAATAAGATGCAACAATATTAGAAGTTGACAAAATGTGTTATCTCAACAGTTAATAAGGAAATGACTATTGTTATTCATTTGTGTCGAAACTGAAGTTTGTTTACTCCACAGTTACAGACGGATGTTATCTGGAAAGGAGCTCAGGTCAACGCAGCCGTGGACCCGAAAAGTTTGAAAACCACTGCAATCCCATATAGCCCTCTAAGTTCATTCACCACTAGGTTCCACGTTAGTGGAACAAAACCTCCTTGCGGACACCCTGTGGTGGTGTTACCATCATTTTCTCATTTATCATGTTTCCTTTTACCTTTTATTTTTATTTTACTACTACTGAAGCACTTTGAAGTATTTAAATCTTATCATCGAAAAAGTGAGATAGGAGAAACATTTTTCTGACAGCGAAAGATACGCTTGAGTGGAATATCCTTACGAGCTGTAAGGTCACAGTTTCTTCCCTTTGATTCAAAGAGGAACGCGCTCACAAGTGTCTGTAATATTAATTCGTTCACTTGCTTAAAATTAAATTCTTTAGTCAGTGTTGCAAAATAAGTATGCACTTTTATGAAAGAGTGTTTGGGAAGTCAATTTGTCGCGATGGTGTCGCATATCGGATGATTGCCAGGGACCACTTGCTGTAACGACAGAATTTCCAAGCCAAAATTGCGGCTACTCTGTTTCGTTGATCAAAAAATGCGACAGTAAACACATTAGCCGACGTGCGTACGACCATTTTACGCAATGGTCCGCGCATCTGTTGGTCTGATGGCACTTCCGCCCTCACGCATGACGTTAGGGTAGGAAATTGACCTTATCTGAAAGGCTTATCTGGTGCACAGCTTATCCCAAAATGCGCGTCGTTATAAGGCCTGTATTCCAAACACATTTCCCTAAGCAAACAACGTACTCACAAATGAAATTCAATCCCGGCACGGAAGCGTGAGCACGCACACAGGGCGGAGAATGCAGTAATTCTGTTTTAGTGTAGCGGTACGTATGACATGAGGACGGTGGCTATAGCGGTCGAAGTCTATGATTACCGCGTAAGCATTCGGTAACTGTCCACAATTTATCAGACAGGGAATAGAGCATCACAAAACGGTACACTGACCTATAAAGTTTAATTAGAAGTCCGTTGCATATGCGCTCAAAGAGTGAGTGAGCAGTGAAATCCTTTTCCTATAGATAGCAACGTAGAGAAAACCGGAGTCTGAAGATTCTTAGAGCTGTAATAATTTCTGTAAAATTAAAAATGTGTAGTTAACTGCATCTCACAACAGGATTCTGCCATTCTTCGTTAGTGTTCGAAGAGGACCAATCATAGGTTCTCCTTAAATTGTCTAAAAGTTAATTTTATCGCTCTATGTACTGTGAGATAACGTCATCGGAAGACGTTTCGTATTAAGTATCTGGTTTTATGATTAGATACATTCCAGAAAATGAACAACGCCAGCCTTCTCAAAATAAAATAACAAATACAACTATTTCGTTGCAGTCACAGGAAAATTGTACAATGATTCATGTTAAAGGAGAATTCAACTGATGTTTGATCAATTATCTAATAGGCGCATTCTGTAAATGCACACTATCCTGATCTGCAGTGTCAATTCGTTGAGTAATGCATTACTTGGAGCTCTAACTTTAAGCAGCGGTAAACATACCGAGGACCCTGTTGCTCTCAGAGAAGTATTTTTAACTTGGCATGACTTTATGAAAGACAGTTTTATTCCGCTTTCTCTGTGGCTGAAAATTGGGAAGGCACGTTGAAGACTACGTACGCACGCTTATACACACACACACACACACACACACACACACACACACACCACACTAGTGAGAGAGAGAGAGAGAAGAAGGAAGAAGGCGATGGAGGGTAGGAATAGGTAAGGGGGGGGGCGTAGGGGGAGGGGCAGAATATCGCGTAAAGAAATAAACATGAGGACAGGTATCCGCGTGTTCCAATAACAGGCAGGTCTCCGCGTAACGGCTCCGTGGGGAACGCTGTCGCTTTCCGTAAAGGCATGTAAACGGGGAACATTCTGCGAAAGCCTTGATATGTTCCTGTAAGTGTAAAAAGAATTCCCTAATGTTCCATAAATACCGTTTCCTGCTTTTTTTCCTATATGGCGTTCAGTGCCTACAAGAATACTCCTTTAATGTGGAGGAACATTTCTTTTAATCTAAAGGGACCATGGACCACGCAAAATTGCCGTAAACTGCCAGTGCAAGTATCCTGAGCTTGATTTCTGTGGTCTTAGGAGAAGCAAATTATTTTATATTAATCTTCAGTACTAAGTTGCGACGTTTACCAGCTGGTGACGTAATACGGAGAGTACTCTTACGACATCGTTGATTCTGAATCCCACCCACAATAACGGAAGGACATCAAGCGCAAGTTTACTTGAAGCGAGAACTATGTGCCAGTTATGAAATGAAAGACCTGGCACACAGTTATAGTAACTTTTTCGTCTTTTTTCTCCGAGATTTCCCTTGCGATGTTACCTATCACATCCTCCTTGCAACTCATCCTAACGCTCAATGTTTATATTGAACAGTTTCTCTGAGAACAGACTTGCGTGTCAGTCCACTTCATGTAACACTAAAATTTCGTTCTCTGCATTTTGCCTGATTTGGCAGAAATAGCTGCAAGCAGGAAATAAACTTCAACGTTAGTCCTAATAGTTTTAGAAAAATTGAAAGAAAACACACTTAAACTGGCTCGACTAAAGTGTCATCGACTGTTAATCTACCTAAAGATTTGGAACATGTCGAACCAAATCATTAGCTATCTCACACTCCATTCCATACAACTGGCTAACTTCAGTGTAAACTGTTATGTACCATAATAAAATAAGTTCGTTCGCATCTATTTCTCGAAACCGACAAGGAAAGTACTACTTAACACAAAATTTAAAAACTTTACAATGTATTATATCTCTGTTATTCGATCTCCAAAGGACCACGTGCACAACGCATTGTCTGATATTCTAGTGGATGTAATTAGTGAAATAGAGGCCATGCAGAAACTGCCATGATCAATGTGCGCATTACTCCAACAGTCAACGACTGCTAACCCTGCTGTTTTACTCGGGTCTATATGACCCAAAATGTTTATAAATTTCGTTTCTCATTATTTAAATACCAAGAAAATTTCATGTAACTTTGTCTTAAAATACGCGAGCAATGCGTGTTAAAAATGTTTCGAAATATTCTGAGTAATCGGGTCATAAAACTTAATAGTCACGTCCGAATAAATGTAGATACTCTGATGTCCATTTTTTTAAAATTTTCTGTTATACTTTATGGTAATAATATCTTTATCGTTCGAAATTAACCAGAACAGTCAACACAGTCTCTAGCTTTACAAAGGGGTAGTTTCTTGATTTTTCTAAGGCCTTGTTTAGCGCTTCTCAGTTATTTCAATCTCTATTATTCCTGCTCAGTTTGAATTGTGACACCATGGCAGTTATTGACAGATGTTGAGTTGGAGGTATTAGTACATTCCTCAACAGATGAATGAACACTTCCGGAGTTTGAAGACCATGGCGGTACTGCATCTGAAAGCAATGTTCTGATGGCAATGACGAGAGCCCGCATTCTGTAGAAAATAGTGTAAAGTCTTTTATTTCTAAAAATAGGATTACAGAATGGCCGTTACACCCACCCGCACAACATGACCGCCTACCATCTTCGAAGGACATGGCGTGTGTGTCAGGAGCTACTGGGTATGCAACCAGATGGATAAGTGAAGTAAAAAGTTCATCTGAACAACTATCTTGCACACATCCTTAAAATGAAGTAATAGAGACGTCAAATCCTGGGGGTAGAGAGTTTATGGTCAACAATAGGAAACATTGACGATTTTGTTTTTCACAGATACTTAAGAATCTTATTCGTTGAGGGTGTATATTGGTCACAAGTATAGTGGGCGGAAAATACTAAGAGCAACCAAGTCCAACGAAACTAAGATACCGCGTGTAGTGTGATCTGATTAGAAATTTATTAAAGAGGAAAAACAACGTTCTCATCAACTTGCTCCAATTAGTAGTATTTGGAAAATGTGATAGAAGTCCTTCTTAAACCTTATAAACCATGAGAAAATGTTGCTTTGAAGAGTAGTCAGTAGCATTTAGAGGTCGCTGTCCATTCACACAGCTAATCCCAAGTGAACCGGCGAAGTATGAGACCCAAATGTGGACTCAGTGTGGCAGCAAATCTTCAAATGTAATGAAAGTCCAAATTTATACATAAAGCAGGGGGAATTAGCGCCAGAAGGATGTCAGAGAAAGTGGGTAGTTGTTGATCTCACATCTGACAATGTCTTGCGGGTTCGGGATGTAACATGTGACACCTTATTTACGTTACACAACTGAGAACAGCTGCTCCTGAAAAGGAAATTAAACAATGTTACTACCTACACGGAAAAATAATCCAGAGCTCCAACAAAATATGGCCAACAAGAAGGTGCATAGCTCTTCATTGTGCTTTACAAATGACAGTAATGTGGCCAGTTATATTCCTAAGAGAAATAAGAATGTTGTACTAATGAGCACAAGCCACTACGATGATGAAATCAGTGACAGGACCAATAAAAAGGTAAAAATGATTCTGGATTATAATTCAATCAAAAGGGCTTGTAGACACATGTGATCAGCCAACAAGTAATATTACAGGCAAACGAAATACTAATGGGTGGACCATGATAGTTTACCTCAGTATTCTCGATTTTCCTGCTCATAACACTACTGTCTTACGGGCTTCGATTGACTCCAGTTCTAAAGCTAGAAAATTGGTTAATAGGAGAATATTCGTCGAGGTACCTGGAAACTCGTTGGTTACAGAACGCATTGCATCAAGGATGCATTTCTCAAGAACAAAAGTTTCTCTGAGAACGGTCAGGGGCCTGAAAGCCCTGAAGGTAAGGCAAATTAGTCAGAATTAGTAACATGAAAACCTGCTAAACGTGTATGTTTTAAGTTCTAGTAGTAACATCAAAACAAACATACGTTCTAGAAAATGTAATAAACATCTTTCCAGCAACACATCTCAGCTACTTGTGTCAACTTGCAACGAGTAGGAAGGAACGTTGGAAAATAAATAAATGGCAATTGTTTAAAAATAATGGCCTGTATTGAAAACTGTTGTTTCATATTTATGATTCTGTCTATATTTGTGTGGCCTCTAATGTTCAAACAAGAATAATTAAAGTAACAAAAAAGTTTAAAAAAATAATTTCATGCTTTCTAAGAAAAATACCTTACTGAAAACTATTTTATCTCAAATTTATTCTTTGTGAATATTAAAATAAGATATTTTTTGAATGAAGTTCTGTTTATTATTATTATGATTATTATTATTATTTTCAACAACGTATTGGAATAAAACAATGTCAACAACTCTTCGGAAAATGTGTTGGTAGCAATTTTTTCTGTATTTTAAAGTCGACTCATTAACCCCAACAGAGCGTTTGTTTAGAAAAACTCCAGAGAACAACAGGTTACGTACGCAGCTCCTAACTTTTACGTTAGCACACGTGATAAAAATGTAGATATACATCATAATTTTGGGCTGGGCTCGGGAAAATTTACTAGTGTACTGGAAATGGTACAATGTGTACAGCGACAGTGTCGCTCCAATTGTAAACACCTGTAGGAACGGTGTCTGTGTTTACAAATTGGTTTATACAGTCGATCAGCTTTAGTGTAATGGAGTTTTACGGGGTTACGGAATTAACAGGCACGATTTTCGTGTATCGGCAAGCAAATGGAAACTGAGACCAATAATAGATAAAGTATTAGACGAAATACCCTTGTAGTATTTGATGTACGTGAAATGGGCGTCCTGCGTATCACCACGTGGTACGTAATGGGGAACACCTACTGCTCACACAAAGTGAAGGCTCAGTTGGTTCAAATGGCTCTGAGCACTATGGGACTTTACTTCTGAGGTCATCAGTCCCCTAGGACTTAGAACTACTTAAACCTAACTAACCTAAGGACATCACACACATCCATGCCCGAGGCAGGAGTCGAATCTGCGACCGTCGCGGTCGCGCTGTTCCAGACTGTAGCGCCTAGGACCGCTCGGTCACTCCGGCCCAAAGTGAAGGCTTCGACCCCTTCAGTCTTTGGAAATTTTCAGTGTTGTACAGTCGATTCTTATTTCCTTGCGTGTCTACTTTTCTCGGATTAAGCTCATTTCACCACAGATGGAACACTCAATAGTGGCAGTAGTCATTTACGGGCTGTTGAAAACCTTCACGCTACAGTTCTGAATAGACATAAACAAAGATTAGTAATAAATAGTGAACAGACCAGTATCTGCTTCCTCTCCGTCTAATTGCAATAATATGCATTGTGGTTATTTATTTGTATTAACGGTACAAGAGAATTCTGTTCGATATTGTGATGTCTCCACAGAAACTTGGAGGTAGCACATTCGACAATTGTTGTAACTTCAGCACGTTGTGCAGATAAATGAAATTATTACAACAATGGCTCTGCTTGAATGTTTATCTTCGTGAACAGGCAACTTTTAAATACACAAGCTTACGTTTCCGCTGATGACTTTAGACCAGTGGTGGATACGTATCGCCCCCCCACCCCCCCCAGCCCCCGTCCCTCCGCTCCGCCCCTCCCCCTTGCGTGGCCTCCCGCGTTGCCACCCACGCCGCCCCCACCAGTCAGCCCGCACACTATTCGTATCTTTCGTCAGTCGACTGGACTGAGACGAGTTATCGAGTAGTCGTACTTCCCTATGTATCACGCGCGTCCCCGTAATAGTATTTTATACGTTTCTGTCTGGCACATAGACAGCTAACATATACCTACGACAAAAGTCGCGGCCATTCTAGTGATCTCGATACGTTATTCTGTCTGGTATTTGTTCGGGAAAAGTCGCGAATATTCTGCTGTTTTCCTGTACAGGGAACCTTCGATACGTAGCGTTATAAATACGGACAATTCGCCGAATAGAAAGCTAGTTTACATTCAGAAGCAGAAATATTCAGACTGAAGAATGAATAATTAAAACGTCCTAGTTGTAGCAAGTGCAAACGTGAAGGTCAGTCAAGAGTGAGAATGATCAGCTGATTGTGAAATATTAATAATAGTAGTAATAGTGACATGTGGATTATTCAACATGTCAAGATCTCGCCGGGAAAGCCTGAAGAGTTACAGTAAAAATAGTAGTAATAGTAAATTGAATCAGTGCTTAACTGAACTACCATTTTTTGAAGGAGAATCATTCTTTGTCATTAATATGAGAGTAATGGGAGAGATTCTTCAGTACAAGCAAACGAGGATAAACGCCCTTAATGTTCAGATGTGTGTGAATTCCTAAGGGACTAAACTGCTGAGGTCATAGGCCCCTAGACTTACACACTACTTAAACTAACGTAAGCTAACTTATGCTAAGAACACCACCACCACCACCACCACCACCACCACCACACACACACACACACACACACACACACACACACACACACACACACACACACACACACACGCGCGCGCGCGCCCGAGGGGGGACTCGAGCCTCCGGCAGGAGGGACCGCGCAGTCCGTGACATGGCGTCTGAAACCGATGGCCATTCCGAAACGCACGTAATGATCGTGATTCTGTTATGCAAGCTTGTCTGTTAGTCCTAGATCTGACTATCCTACTTTGCGCCGCTGTACAAAATATTTGCTTGTCTACCTGCTTCTATTGGTACAGGAGAAAGAAGTTTTTCACCATTGCGGCATACAAAGACATGGCTCAGGTCGACAGTGCAGGAGGATCGACTTAATAGCTTAGCTCTGTTGAACATTCACCTTGACGTTGATTGTCCTATTGACGATGGAATTAACCAATTTGGCAGAAAGAATAGGGGCATAGAATTCATCATTTAAGGAAGATAACCACAGTTGTTCAAAAATGGTTCAAATGGCTCTGAGCACTATGGGACTTAACATCTTAGGTCATCAGTCCCCTAGAACTTAGAACTAATTAAACCTAACTATCCTAAGGACATCACACACATCCATGCCCGAGGCAGGATTCGAACCTGCGACCGTAGCGGTCCCGCGGTTCCAGACTGTAGGGCCGAGAACCGCTCGGCCACAACGGCCGGCCACCACAATTTTAACTTTTTAATATTATAAGACGGCATTGTCTTATATATGTGTATAGTCAGTTTCAATAAAACTTTCTTAAACTCTGCATGTGACTTGATTATTTTTTATTACGGTAAAAGTAAAGGTAGCTCGAGATATCTTTAGCGCCTCCTCCTTGAGGTTTTCTGTATCCGCCACTGCTTCAGACTCAGTCGTTTCCTGACCAGGATACCCTATCTTAACGATACATTTTCCCTTTTCCAACAGCCGGATAGTTTGTAGAATTATCACCGTAAGTTTGTGTTAAAAGGAAGTGAAAAATTTCAAATTATATGCACTAGTAATTCCAACACAGTGTACTGAAGCTGGAGGCAGATAGGCCTATGCGTGGTTCATCAGTGTCCATTAACTTTTCCTTGAATGTGTGCGGCTCTTTCAATTGCATGAACTTTAGATGTGAAAAGACAGATACAAAATTTAACTGAAAATATTCTCCAGGTTTTCTAATGTATTCTAAATCCAATATTTTTATGCACGCGATGTCTCCAATTTCGCCCTCTGCATGTAGTGCCGCGAATTGAGCTGCTAGAAGCTGAAAAGCTATAAATTCGTCCGCTGGAGCTAGCCAGCGACAAAAGACCCTGCTGGCAGACTTTTTTTGTTGCATTTCCGCCTGGAAAGGACTCCATTACTTTGCTGCCCCACACAGTTCTGTGCAGCGCGGCCAGAGCGAAGTCGCAGTCCACATTCCCGTCGCCTGCCTGTGCTGTCGTCTCCGTCCCTTACGGTCGTTCCGCGACAGACCCGCAGTTCAACGCCAAAGACGTCATTAAATAGAGTAACTAACTTGCTACTCTCGCGAATAACGCAGTCACCAGCTGCGCCAGCGTCGCCGAGGCCGACATTCCTACATTCACTGATCTTTAATGATTTCACAGTAATGTTTACAATATATTCCATATATTAACACATGCCCGGATAGCCGAGACTGCTTGCCGGCACGGTAGCTCAGGGTGTTTGGTCTAGAGATGGGTCGTTCACCAACTAACGGGTGCAAAAGAACGGTTCACCAAGATGAACGGAAGGAACGAGGAACTAAATGTAAGGAACGGTCTTTCATAGTTCACTTCGCAGCTTTCTACTTTTAGTTCCTGGGAATGGGAAACGGTCGGTCTCGTTCCCGCAACAGCACGTCAGCCGGTCTCGTTCCAGTGGGGACCTATTGTGTATCGTTCATACCGATCGGTGCAGTAGGTTAGCTTCGAAAGTGACGTCATTTCCGGTTCTTTATCTGAAGTTATTATTCTGTAAGCTTCTGAGACCTGTTACAGATCGGTTCCCCTGCCGATTTTTCGACAACTGTACCGAGAGGTTTTGGATTTCGGTATGGCCGTCTCATTCGGTTCGCTGTGACTTATTTAAACCTATAATTTGGTACTTTAAACATTTTGAGCGGTTTTAGCTTCGGATTTAGTGATTGTGTTGCTGAAGAATCATCAGGGTGCATCCGGGTGGAAAGTAAGTTCATAATAGGCTATCTTACTTTGTTAGAAATAAGATATCTATTGCTGTTACAGTGAATGACTATAACATAAAAAAACAGTTTAGGTCAATATTCTCACAAAATACTTGTTATTTTTACTTAATTAAAAGTTTAAAATATCATTAAATTTCAAAACGTTGGCTCTGCTTACGTATATCGCATGAGTGTCAGCTGAAATTACTAGTGACTTCGCGTACTTTTTTCCACAAATGGTTTATTTATTAATCATCGAAATGCATTTAAAAGTTTTAAGTAACAATGCAAAGGAATTTTGTGAAGCCTGATAGAGGAAGCCTTCCAAATTTTCATGCTTTTACGGTTTACGCCCAAGTCATTCGGCAACCAGGACAGCATGCGTCTCTTTCAACTAGCATTATACGGAGTAAAAATTTTTGAAAAGCGATTTGAAGGAGCACAGTGCGTTAGACAACGAACTACCGAGTCAAAGGTCGCAGGTTCGGATACTGCTGGGTACCAAAATATTTTTTCTCCTCTTCGTGTTTGTAACACATTCTGACACTTCGTTAATCGTCAAAGTTAAGCATTTTTCTGATATATTCGTTGTTATTTACATGCAAGAGAGCGCTTTCTCAGTAATGAGTATGTTCGAATTCGTGATTTCCATATGTTTAAGACATGAAAGATGAAATTGCTGTGCGTGGAACAACTGACAGTGACATTTGTACTTTTCCTTTTCGCAAATAACTCACCATTTTTTCTGAATACTTAGCGATTTCCGAGTGTGTGGTCAGACAGGAATCTAAGAGCACGACCTAAATTACTGCGAATGAAAGTAGTCTTTATACTTCAGCTTGTCACAAGTATTTATTTGCGATCGAATCCTTAAGACAAGAGACAGAAATGAAATATTCCCGCCACAATATTCTTAGATTATACTACCATATATGAAACATTTTGATTCATCAGATGCATGTTATAAACTACAACGAACTTCTATAGCTGCACTCGCCATGCGCTCTCGAAAAGTCTTTTTTTAAAAAAAAAATGGCTCTGAGCACTATGGGACTCAACTGCTGAGGTCATTAGTCCCGTAGAACTTAGAACTAGTTAAACCTAACTAACCTAAGGACATCACAAACATCCATGCCCGAGGCAGGATTCGAACCTGCGACCGTAGCGGTCTTGCGGTTCCAGACTGCAGCGCCTTATTTTTTTTAATTGTTTTTATGAACCAAATCGTTTTTGTATCATATAGGCAAGTAGGCTACCTCATAATTTGGATCTATAGGAGCGAGTTACAGTCACATTCTATGCTTGTTCTTATTCTTTGACACTCTCTTAAACAATTTTTCGGGTTCGTGGAGATGTGTTCCGTCTGCAACTAATTGAAGGCAGTTACTTTGTTGCCATACACATTTCACTTCTTTTATTTATGAAGCATCTTCACAACTAAAAGAAGCAAAACGCGTATGGCAATAAACAAGCTGCCTTAAATTAGTTGCATAGCCGAAATGTACCCCCATGAATTCTGAAGCAGCTAAGGAACGATGGAAAACAGAAAAAAATTACGAATTTTTCGGGTGTTTCTATACATTATTTGGGCAATGTGGTACTACACTATTCCTAACTCATATTCTGGAACGTAAAATCCAAAACAAGACGTCGTTGTCAATGAGAATAAAATGACATAATGGGACATTTATGACTGTTTCCACAACACAGTCAATATTCTATCGTAGTCATACATTCATGGAAGCATGTGGTCAGCGAAATTTGAACCGTATTACATACTTTAACCACACTTTTCGGTACTGTGAAGAGCAGTGTGCCTGTGTCGGCTGCTAGCCGCTTTGGGCTCGTGCTTCTGTGGTGCAGCATTGCACAAGCGTGGATCTGAGGCAGTTTGCTTTTGATTGGTTGGCGGGAGGAGAACTGACAACAGCGTCTCGGTCCGCTAGGACCGTTCAGCATCGCTTGCGAAATGCTTACGGAATAATTTTTCGGCTCTCCTTCGAAGAAGGAAAAAAAAAAAAAAACCGTTCGGTGCGCTCGCGTACCGAACCGATCGGCAAAATGGCGGAAAGATACAGAATAGGGCCCAGGCAGCCTTGGTCCCATTTCCATCTCTGTCTCGGTCTCCCTTGGCCAGACTCTTCCTCCTTCGTGCAGCCCCTCGTCGCAGTTCCACTGCCGACTGCTCCTACTTAGTTTTGTATCGAGTTGTTGTTCGTTTCGTTTGCTGCATACGCCCATTCTAGATCTGTTCCAAAACCATCCTTGAACTCTGAACTTATGATTCTTTTTTGTATTCTATTCATCGTCCTTGACCAGAAATTAAAATGTATTTTATAATTATATACATTATATAAAAATTATGTTGTACATAATACATATACACTCCTGGAAATGGAAAAAAGAACACATTGACACCGGTGTGTCAGACCCACCATACTTGCTCCGGACACTGCGAGAGGGCTGTACAAGCAATGATCACACGCACGGCACAGCGGACACACCAGGAACCGCGGTGTTGGCCGTCGAATGGCGCTAGCTGCGCAGCATTTGTGCACCGCCGCCGTCAGTGTCAGCCAGTTTGCCGTGGCATACGGAGCTCCATCGCAGTCTTTAACACTGGTAGCATGCCGCGACAGCGTGGACGTGAACCGTATGTGCAGTTGACGGACTTTGAGCGAGGGCGTATAGTGGGCATGCGGGAGGCCGGGTGGACGTACCGCCGAATTGCTCAACACGTGGGGCGTGAGGTCTCCACAGTACATAGATGTTGTCGCCAGTGGTCGGCGGAAGGTGCACGTGCCCGTCGACCTGGGACCGGACCGCAGCGACGCACGGATGCACGCCAAGACCGTAGGATCCTACGCAGTGCCGTAGGGGACCGCACCGCCACTTCCCAGCAAATTAGGGACACTGTTGCTCCTGGGGTATCGGCGAGGACCATTCGCAACCGTCTCCATGAAGCTGGGCTACGGTCCCGCACACCGTTAGGCCGTCTTCCGCTCACGCCCCAACATCGTGCAGCCCGCCTCCAGTGGTGTCGCGACAGGCGTGAATGGAGGGACGAATGGAGACGTGTCGTCTTCAGCGATGAGAGTCGCTTCTGCCTTGGTGCCAATGATGGTCGTATGCGTGTTTGGCGCCGTGCAGGTGAGCGCCACAATCAGGACTGCATACGACCGAGGCACACAGGGCCAACACCCGGCATCATGGTGTGGGGAGCGATCTCCTACACTGGCCGTACACCACTGGTGATCGTCGAGGGGACACTGAATAGTGCACGGTACATCCAAACCGTCATCGAACCCATCGCTCTACCATTCCTAGACCGGCAAGGGAACTTGCTGTTCCAACAGGACAATGCACGTCCGCATGTATCCCGTGCCACCCAACGTGCTCTAGAAGGTGTAAGTCAACTACCCTGGCCAGCAAGATCTCCGGATCTGTCCCCCATTGAGCATGTTTGGGACTGGATGAAGCGTCGTCTCACGCGGTCTGCACGTCCAGCACGAACGCTGGTCCAACTGAGGCGCCAGGTGGAAATGGCATGGCAAGCCGTTCCACAGGACTACATCCAGCATCTCTACGATCGTCTCCATGGGAGAATAGCAGCCTGCATTGCTGCGAAAGGTGGATATACACTGTACTAGTGCCGACATTGTGCATGCTCTGTTGCCTGTGTCTATGTGCCTGTGGTTCTGTCAGTGTGATCATGTGATGTATCTGACCCCAGGAATGTGTCAAAGTTTCCCCTTCCTGGGACAATGAATTAACGGTGTTCTTATTTCAATTTCCAGGAGTGTATTTTTCATTGAAGAAAGGGGCTTATCAGCTTATTTCAGTATTTCGATAAACAGCAGAAGACATAGTTATATAAAGGCAAGTGTTTTGTTATTACACATGCAAAGGAAGTCGGCGCAACACACACAAGTGGCCATTTTCCGTCCTTTTTGATCCAAGGTGAAAGAGCGTTTTCACTGTTAAGGAAGACAGACCGACTTACAACAGAATGAAACTCGCGCTCCATAATCGAATATCTGGTCTCATATTCCGTAAAGAGAAAATATCTTGTACAATATTAAATTAGTGGCACAAGGTGGCGCACGAAAAATCGGCCCAGATACTAGACTGTTCACTGCTGCCCACCAATCGTCATCTATTGTTTCGAAGTTGTTTTCATTAACTTTTTTGTTATTTCTTCACTGCCTAATTATTACACGTTTATATGTTCTGCTCATTGCGGTCAACAAATTGCGAAATTGGCGAGAAGTCTGTACTCCGAGTCGGTTTTTCGTGCACCACCTTATATTACTTCACTGCGATCAGCCACATAACACTACAGTTGGCAAAACGAGAGGTTTTGCAGAATCACGGAAATTACATCTACAAGTGTCATTTATTTTTTCATATGCTCCAGTTTCTCAAACATGAGGTCGAAAAGTAGTAGTAGTAGTAGTAGTATGAAAGTTGTATATAAATTTGGAATCTTCAATTCTTCCGTACAATTTGTGTGATGTCCGTGTTTCTTCTCCTTCCTCGATCTAACTAACACTCTTGTCATCACTAGTTTTGTAACTATTCCTACCATTGTCAAACTTTTTCTTCGGTTAACTTCACTAACCGAGTCGAATCAGCGTTTAGATTTCCCGCGTTTATTCTCCAGTTACGCGTTATTGCGTGTTCGTACAACATGTTTTTCGCGCTGTTCTAAGAATAGTTGCGGCTGCTAACCGACGACTGTGCAACTGGCCACTAGTAGTGTAGTGATCTGGAAAAAAATTTCATGGATACACCGAGAAGATAATACGTAATCTTTCTTACCTGTTATTCCTGTTAGTAGTTTATTTCCACTCTGGTAGTCTGAATCTCTGGTCTTCGCTAATAATTATAACAACTCTTATCATTCGAGTACCCAATCAACCACATAAACAAACAGCGGTTGGCATTCACCCGTTCAGGTTTATTCGGCTCAGCTCGTTTAGCCCTGTCCCCAGGGAAGTTTGTTATAGCCTGATGCGACGGGGATTCCCCTTGCAGTCACATCACGTGCACTACGCACGCATTCAAAAATCAACTTAGATCATGTTCAAAAATGTTCAAAACCTAATAGGGATACGTTTCAAAATCATATGAATAATCGGTAGAACAACGTGCGCTGTATGTTAGGCGCTTTGTGGAACAAAGCTTTTTCTTCTTCAAGAATATGAATTTTTCGCAACTTAAAATTGCCGCCCGGGGCAGATACCCCGGTTTACCCTCACCCGCTAGGTGTGTGTGTGTGTGTTCCAATGGTT
The DNA here is from genome assembly GCF_023898315.1 of Schistocerca nitens. Lineage (NCBI taxonomy): Eukaryota > Metazoa > Arthropoda > Insecta > Orthoptera > Acrididae > Schistocerca > Schistocerca nitens. Next base: position 172,890,107 of record NC_064616.1, on the reverse strand, counting down.
CAAATGGCTCTGAGCACTATGGGACTTAACATCTGAGGTCATCAGTCCCCTAGAACTTAGAACTATTTAAACCTAACTAACCTAAGGACATCACACACACCCATGCCCGAGACAGGATTCGAACCTACGATCGTAGCAGCAGCGCGGTTCCGTACTGAAGCGCCTAGAACCGCTCCGCCACAGCTGCCGGCTTTTGTTTGGGGTGGTAGGTGTTAGAGAGAGAGAGGGGGAGAGAGAGAGAGAGAGAGAGAGAGAGAGAGAGAGAGAGAAAGATAGATAGATAGATAGATAGAGAGAGAGAGAAAGAGGGGGGGGGGGGGAAGCGGATCTCTCCAGAAGAAACTGCTGCGACTGTGCACACTTACTGAGGTGATATCTTTCATGGTGACAACTGTCGACCCCGCAATAGTCATCTCATGGAAGAATGCCTGCAACAACAAAAATTCATTGCTGTGAATACGCAGCTGGATTCCCCGAACTTATTCCCATGAAGTGTCTCTGTTATACTTACATAAACTTGTTTCTACTGACAAAACTGATACTCATAACCTTGATCCAGCAATAGGACAATAGGCAATGGGTTTTCGTTTCCTAGTCCTACGATACTCGCCATATAGCGAGTAAAAGATATCCGTGTTTGTGCTGAGTAGGTCCTTGTAATAACCACATTTAAAAATGTACTACGAAATCCACTGTACAATACAGTGCACAAAAGTTTTTCTGTGTTATTTATATCGTGTTGTTTTATATGTCTTGAACACTTTTCATAACATTCACATGAGATTTGAAGTTTTACTTTGTTGGGTAATTTTCCTTGCATGTATTTTAATCCATGTAGTTTTCATGGGCCGGACATCACAACATTTTCTTTCTTCTTCGTTAGTAGAATGTACAGGAATGTTAGTTTCTCAGTATGAACAAGAACATTTTTCCTTTTCTTCTGCTTTATTTCTTGGTGTTGGTTTTACACGCTCTCGATTTCGAACCTAGACAGTTTCATTTTCCAGCACATTCATAGGCCGCATTAATCAGTATAGATTCGCATACTTGCGCTGTCTCATACAAACCCGAGACACACACTCCCGATGTGCAGGTACCAGCTTCATTGGATGATCGAAGTAACTGTAGAACTGCTGGATACTCCTCAGAAAAATGGTCCGTACCGAGGTGATACGAAAAGGCAACTCAAGTTTTCGAATCAAAATTGATTCACGCATCTCGCAATGAAGATACGTAACGTATAAAATTAATACCAATAAACATAGCTAAAGGAAAGGAAACTCTTTCGTCCAGAACTTCAGTTGACTTTGCTTCACGCTCAGCGTAGGAAGATATTCCTATTTGGGCTGTAGTTAATTATTGTGATCTTGCTGAGGTTGACGCTGGCTGTTCCGTACGGAATATTAAATGACTGTATTGTCTCCGAGTTTCTAGTGATGGGGTGGAACAAGCCAGGAACTGAATATGAAGAAATCTATGTATGACGTGTCTCCTTATGTGAAAAGATCACACAGGCAGTGTGTGGCGTCATTGTAAAAGATTTATACATGAAGTCAATACAAACATTGGTCCAAAACCTGAACAATACCTGAAAAGCGTACAAAAGAGAAAATAAGTACTGAGTACTAAATGTGAGCAGTACTGTCTAGTTTTTAACCCTACCAAAAGAGTGGAAGCGATTTAAAAAAAAAAAGTGGGTGTTGTACTACAAGATCGGGACACCAGATGAAACGCAGTCCATCTACACAACTTCGTGATCTATAGTGAGCACACTCTTTCTGACGACATTTACACACATAGTTGTAAAAAATGACTTCAGTGTCGTAATACTGAATTTGCAGCATCAACTGAATCTACCGAATGCTAAACAGAGAACAGGTGTTAACAACAGCAAACACTGCTACAATAGGTTAGGTTAAGATAGATGGGATGGGTTTCAGTTTCTTTCACACTACAGTGATGTGTTTTGTATTAATCTTGAGCAAATAAGGCACCAGATGATGGTCTAAAGGCGAAATGCGTAGTAATATGTACATACAAGGAAAACATTTGAATCAAAAATGTTATAAGACTATGTAACCTCTCTACCAGTAATTTTTTTAATAATTTTTTTACTTTTTGAGAATCAGACTGTTTGATTTATAGAAGAGCTCATGTCCGCTGGTCGTCTTCATTGCGAATGGACGTGTACCCGAACCGATACGACCACATTTAAAGTCTTAATGAACGTAATTACTGACAAAAAATATTGAATATAAACAGTTCGAGTTCCAAAAATTATCATCCGATATCAATCACTATTATTTCCAGCTCTTACACGCACACTGTTGAGATCACTGTTCTTACATTCATACACACAACTTCATCAGCAATATTTGCTTTTCAGTAAATCCTAATAATGGACGTAAGATACATATCGCATGAATCACTGGCGATATTATTTCATCACTTCCTTGCCATTTTAACGCGGCCACACGCCTCACTTCTATACTCCGGCACCAAAATCTACGGGATCCACGGTGTTGACTTAAGCTATGCTTTTCGGCCGCACTAGTAATGCGGTTCTAAGAGAACGCTGCAGATACACCTCTTATGTGATCGGTAGGGTGGCACCCTACTGCAGCCACAAACAAACTGCTATATTTTCGTCGAAGTCTCGGACTAGAGACAATTTGGTTCAGTGTAATAGAAATACAAGGTGGGGCAAACGAAAGTGGCCCGGATGGGTAGATACGATTGGACGTGAATTTGTGGCAGCATTGACGGAGGAGGAAAAAAGCCACAGTTACTTCCAACAAGATGAAGCAACTGCCCATACAGCCGGCCGAACCTTGGAGCACATTTACACAGTCTCCATGCCTGACAGAATTGTTAGGAGAGGTTCAAAATGGATCAAATGGCTCTGAGCACTATGCGACTTAACTTCTGCGGTCATGAGTCGCCTAGAACTTAGAACTAATTAAACCCAACTAACCTAAGGACATCACACACATCCATGCCCGAGGCAGGATTCGAACCTGCGACCGTAGCGGCCGCGCGGTTCCAGACTGTAGCGCCTTTAGCCGCTTGGCCACCACGGCCGGCATTAGGAGAGGTCAGTCTGGTCGGGGCCCTAGCTGGTCACACAGGTCAGCTGATCTGTCGGTGTGCGATTACTTTGTGTGGGGAGTCCTCAAGTCTAAGGTGTATCGCAACAAGCCTCATCTTCAAGAACTGCAGCAGAACATGTCGGATGAGACTGCAGCAATTCCAGCAGTCCAGCTTCGATCTACACTACTGGCCATTAAAACTGCTAGACCAAGAAAAAAATGCAGATGATAAACGTGTATTGATTGGACAAATATATTATACTAGAACTGACATGTGATTACATTTTCACACAATTTGGGTGCATAAGTCCTGAGAAATCAGTACCCAGAACAATCACCTCTGGAAGTAATAACGGCCTTGATACGCCTTGGCATTGAATCAGACAGAGCTTGGATGGTGTGTACAGGTAAAGCTGCCCATGCAGTTTCTGCACGATACCACAGTTCATCAAGAATAGTTGCTGGCGTATTGTGACGAGTCAGTTGCTCGGCCACCATTGACCAGACGTTTTCAGTTGGTGAGAGATCTGGGGAATGTGCTGGCCAGGGCAGCAGTCGAACATTTTCTGTATCCAGAAAGGCCCGTACAGGACCTGCAACATGCGGTCGTGCATTATCCTGCTGAAATGTAGGGTTTCGCAGGGATCGAATGAAGGGTAGACCCACGGGTCGTAACACGTCTGAAATGTAACGTCCATTGTTCAAAGTGCCGTCGATGCGAACAAGAGGTGACCGAGACGTGTAACCAATGGCACCCCATACCATCATGCCGGGTGATACGCCAGTATGGCGATGACGAATACACGCTTCCAATGAGAGTTCACCGCGATGTCGCCAAACACGGATGCGACCATCATGATGCTGTAAACAGAACCTGGATTCATCCGAAAAAATGACGTTTTTCCATTCGTGCACTCAGGCTCGTCGTTGAGTACACCATCGCAGGCGCTCCTGTCTGTGATGCAGCGTGAAGGGTAACTGCAGCCATGGTCTCCGAGCTGATAGTCCATGCTGCTGCAAACGTCGTCGAACTGTTCGTGCAGATGGTTGTTGTCTTGCAAACGTCTCCATCTGTTGACTCAGGGATCGAGACGTGGCAGCACGATCTGTTACAGCCATGCAGATAAGATGCCTGTCATCTCGACTGCTAGTGATACGAGGCCGTTGGGATCCAGCACGGCGTTCCGTATTACCCTCCTTAACCCACCGACTCCATATTCTGCTAACAGTCATTGGATCTCGCCCAACGAGAGCAGCAATGTCACGATACAATAAACCACAATCGCAATAGGCTACAATCCGACCTTTATCAAAGTCAGAAACGTGATGTTACGCATTTCTCCTCCTTACACGAGGCATCACAACAACGTTTCACCAGGCAATGCCGGTCAACTGCTGTTTGTGTATAAGAAATCGGTTGGAAACTTTCCTCATGTCAGCACGTTGTAGGTGTCGCCACCGGCGCCAACCTTGTGTGAATGCTCTGGAAAGCTAATCATGTGCGTATCACAGCATCTTCTTCCTGTCCGTTAAATTTCGCTTCTGTAGCACGTCATCTTCGTGGTGTCGCAGTTTTAATGGCCAGTAGTGTACCTTTAGCAACTTTCTGAGAGGGGCCGAAAAGTGCCAAGAGGTGAATGGTGGTCACTTTCAACATCTGCTATAGTCAGGTTAGCATTGTATTGCTTTTCCTCTGTTGTGTTTCTTTGTACCCTCGAACTGCGTTCACCGGGCTACTTTTATTTGCCCCACCCTCTATATCTAAAGATACGAGTGTTGTGCAGTCATGTTTTTCTGATCATTCATAACTGTTACCATATGCAATATTAATTTGCATAAGGAGAGAGGAAGGAAAGACTGAAGGCTAGACTTTAGTCTCTCGTCAACATCTGATCACTAGAAGTGGAAAAATAACCAAACTGCACACGGATGGAAGTAGAGAACATGGGACGTCATTGTTAAATCCTAAGGTACTTCAGAAGAACCATTTAAAACCAAAACAAGATTGGCGGCAGCGAGTATCTACTAAACTCCCCCACCGTCTTAGCTACTGCATCGCCGCATTCACTTTTCACATCGGTGTAAATAGTACTTCTTTATCCAATTAATCGATATTGTAATCTGTTAGTACCTATTTCCATACACAATGAAAATTCTTTGTATCAGTTTGATTAAAAAATTCGTGAAGCCAGCAGTGTTATGAAAAATTATGTCGTTGGTAAACTAAAGAAAGATTGCAAAAATCACACATCAAGTTTGTGAATTTTTTCCTTTTTTTGTGGACAGATGACACAATATTAAAGTATTTTTCCGTCTTTACTCCCACGTCTCACGTGTAAGGAGAGAGACAGAGTTGCTTCGAAAAACCTAGAGGCCTATTTCTGCGTCACGCCCACCGCACGTATCCCGGGCAGTTTTTAGCTTCAAACGAATTGGTGATAAAACACGACCTCGCTCCGCCTCACCCTGACATGATATTTTTGTTTTATTTTTCCCAAATTAGAAATGTTTTCCAAGTGAAATGTTTCAACAACATTCAAGACTTGACCACGTCTGCGTTACGGATGAAGATATTAAGACAAGAGGTTCAAGAAACCTAACCACCTTGAAAGTAGCTTTACGCTTTATCCATCTCGAAATTTGCCGATAAATTCTTGGATGTTGTGACTGGTTAAATTACTAGCTCTGCAAACATTTCTGCCATCTCAGGTGTCTAATGATGAGAAGACGAACTAATCCAAAGGAACGCCCTTCTACATTCTTATGAGTGCCCCTATTCGAGACAACTCCCTACTGCATTTAGAGTGAGTTTCTGGGGGATTGGGGATGTAGACGGATTGTGAGCGTCGCTGCTGCACTGTGACTGTTTTACAACCCTTTTCACAACCTGCACTAATTTTACCCATTCCTTGCTAGGATGGAACCTACTGTCTTCGTTACCCTCTATCTTATCAATCGTTAGTCGTCACCTGAAGATGGCAGCAAGTGATAACACCAAAAATTCGATTAGTACGCACGACTCAAGCCGACAAACCAACAAAGACAAATTTCGACTACAGTGTTGTTTTCGACATAGGTGGATGTGCACTTGGTGACAGTCAGAATCGCCACAGATATGGCATTTCTGCAAACCGAAGTACGGGTTTCTAGGCACTTAAAAAGTCTATGGATTCTCGTTCACCACGTTATAGGACAGTGCTCTGGCGTGAGATTGGTGGGTAGTTGCCCGCTATGCACTAGGCTGACCTTTCTTCTCAGTAAACTGGCAATGAATTTGTAACACTACCTGCCGTTTTATATTCTATTGTTTAGTCTCCTTCATTGACTTCCTTTGTCTTTGGGGAACCAACGCTTACGGAGAAGGGTGGTAACTGAGACGAGCCTCGTTATTCTAACCATGTGCCTCATTTTGAACCCAATTCCCTTTTTTGTGTTCAGATCCCTGTCATTCAGATTAAAAATAATTATTGCGTGGCCTGAAATAAAGCAGTTTATAACAACTACGGGAAACACAATTCAACACCCTAGCCCGCAGCTCGTGGTCGTGCGGTAGCGTTCTCGCTTCCCACGCCCGGGTTCGATTCCCGGCGGGGTCAGGGATTTTCTCTGCCTCGTGATGGCTGGGTGTTGTGTGATGTCCTTAGGTTAGTTAGGTTTAAGTAGTTCTAAGTTCTAGGGGACTGATGACCATAGATGTTAAGTCCCATAGTGCTCAGAACCATTTGAAACATTTTTTTTTCAACACCCTACCAAGCCCAAAGTCCACTTACTGCTTTGTTTATCACAGAATTTGCTACTTCTTCTTGGTCTACTTGGCGTTGCTGAATTCGTTTGTCTTTATCTGTTACTACGTTCGCTTTTACAGAAATTATATTTCTCTCCCACACTTAGCCAACATCGATCTGGCTGTTCCTGACCTGATGTACAACACTGTAATAAACCGCTCAGCTCGCACCGGCAACCTAAATAACCATTTATACAAAGTTTTGCCTCGAAGTGCATTTGCCATCAGTGATCGAATCATAAACGAATCAAATATATGGTTCCCCAATAACATATTTCACCATTTTCTGCGCTGATCTACCCGGTGTACCTGTTCTCCGTTTCATTGACAAAGCGAGACCTCACTACATATGGCTCCTGTAATCACTTGTTCCTTCATGTGAAAAATAATTGAATGTTCTAGTCGAGTGAAGCAACTCTAACGCATTCTGCAGTAACGGGTAGTGCGAGAAACCTAACGTACAAATTAGCGTATGAAAAGAGAGATGTTGAAGCGCTGAGATTACCACTACCACATGGGCTAGAAAACTCGTTCGTGAACTACTGAGACATGGGCCAAGAAGCAGTGTGCTACGGCGACATTGAACAAACCGCAGAGTGGAGGAGTGCTCCAGCACGATAATGGTGGGCCATTTCCTCACTCTGTGGCAATCACCTTTTTTCCCAGTAAATCGTGATGAAGACATTGCGTTTCGGTTACTATAGCCTCTCGAGGAGGAGGAGGAGGAGGAGGAGGAGGAGGAAGAAGAAGAAGAAGAGGATGAGAACAGTAGTGTCTAACGTCCTATCGACAACGAGGCCATTAGAAACGGAGCACAAGCTTGAATTAGGAAAGGATGGAGAAGTAAAGCGGCCTTGCCCTTTCGAAGAAACCATCCTAGGATTTTCCTTAAACGATTTAGGGAAATCATGGGAAACCTAAATCAGCATGGCGGGAGGCGGGTTTGAAAACGAATGCGAGTCCAGTCTGCTAACCACTGATCTTTCTCGCTCGGTGTTGTCTCTCAACATTACTGTTAGATCACAATGGCCTATCAACGGATTTTTTCCCTTGAAACATTTTTTCTATGAATTTACACACCCTGACCGGAGGAAGGACCCAGACATCGCCAACCAACACTGATCAGCCAGAATATTATGACCTAACAGCCGGTATGACCACTTATGGCGCGGATAATAGCAGCGATGCGTCGTGGCATGGAAGAAATGAGGCCTTCGTAGGTCGTTGGAGGGAGTTGGCACCATATCTGCACACGCAGGTGACCTAACTCTCGTAAATTCCGGGGACGGGGGCCATAAGCTCTGACGCCACGTTCAATCACATACCGGATGTGTTCGATTGGGTTCCGATCTGGCGAGTTGGAGGACCGGCACATCAATTGGAACTCACCACTGTGTCCCTGAAACGACTCCATTCCACTTCTGGCCTTGTGACATGGCGCATTGTCGTGATGGAAAAATACCGGTGCTGTCGGGAAACACGATCGTAATGAACGGGTGTATGTGGTCTGCAAGCTGTGTAAGATACTGCTTGGCCGTCAAGTGCCTTGCACGAGCTCCACTGGACCTATGGATGCCCACGTGAATGTTCCACAGAGCATAATGAAGCCGCTGCCAGCCTGTCTTCGTCCCGCAGATGTGAAGGAGTTGCTTCCCCTCGAAGTCGAGGATTCACGCCCTCTAATCGGCATGATGAAGGTGTCAGGATTCTTCAGACCATACAACGCTCTTCCACTGCGCGAACGTCTATTGTCGATGCTCACGTGTCCATTTTAGTGATAGTTGCCGATGCCACGATGTTAACGTTGGCCCATGAATGTGTCGTCAGCTGCGGAGGACCATCCTTAGCACTGTGTGTTCAGACGCAATTGTACTGTGCCCAGTATTAAAGTCGCCTGTCCTGTTTTACTAGTCTGTCCAGCTTGAGACATCCGACATCGGTAATGAGGGGTGGCCGCCCAACGCCATGACGTCTGGGCGTGGTTTCACCTTGGGTTCGCCACGTCTTTAAGACACTCACCACAGGAATCTTCGAATACCCGACAAGTCATTCAGTTTCCAAAATGCTCGTGCCTAGCCTCCAGACCATACCATTGTACCTTCGGTCAAATTGAGATAGATCGCACACTTTTCCCATTCAACGCACGGACAGCACGCTCACTGATACGTCATGCACCATGCGTATTTCTGACTTGCAGTCATTCCTCGCCAGGTGACGCTGCTATTGCCTGGACGGATTTATATCGATAGTGGGCCGGTGGTCAGAATGTTCTGGCCGATCAGCGTCTTCTGCTTGTGTGCGGCAAGTCACCTGTGAACTGTCTAAAATTAAGGACATTAAATTATTTTAGCACATTACCATACCTCCCCTCCCCCCCCCCTTCCACACCGGTCGGTTCTGAAAAATTTCCCTACGTTCATGGCTCTCAATAGACTCCAAACAGAGTGTCGATAGGTAATAGCACACAGCATATTCCAGCATCATACGTGGTGTCCACAAACGCATGTTTTCCGATTAATCGAAAGAAAGATCTTTTATGACTGTCGCTTATGTTTCCGCAAGTTTAACTCTCTTCAAGATGTGGCGCTATCAGAACGACCAAGTCAAATAGCTGGGGACGTAAGGTTCTCTGTTACATTCCTGCATGTCTGTCACATGTGCTTTTCTCGAAATTGTTGGGAATAGGAAGGTTAATAAGGTAAACTTATCAATAAGGAATGCTAGCAAAAAATGGTTCAAAAGGCTATGAGTACTATGGGACTTAACATCTGAGGTCATCAGTCCCCTAGAACTTAGAACTACTTAAACCTAACTAATTAAGGACATCATACACATCCATGCCCGACGCAGGATTCGAACCTGCGAACGTAGCGGCCGCGCGGTTCCAGACTGAAGCGCCTAGAACCACTCGGCTCCAAAAAATGCTACAAAGTAGGTTAAAATGTCTCAAACTACTTAGATTCGTGATGAATTTAGATTGTCAACAGCCGGCCGGAGTGGCCGAGCGGTTCTAGGCGCTATAGGCTGGAACCGCGCGACCGCTATGGTCGCAAGTTCGAATCCTGCCTCTGGCATGGATGTGTGTGATGTCCTTAGGTTAGTTAGGTTTAAGTAGTTCTAAGTCTAGGGGACTGATGACCTTAGAAGTTAAGTCCCATAGTGCTCAGAGCCATTTGTGATTGTTAACAGAACAAGTCTACAGCACTGCAGTTCGCTGCTGGAAACCCAGCGATAAATCCAGGATTTCACATACGCGGTATCGATACATACCATCATTCATTATCAACTTTCAGCACTGGTTTTTCATGCGATATTATCTGACATGTGGAAAGCATCAAAAAAAATTCCAGCAAAAGAAATATTTTTAAGTACGAAGTTTTTTTCCGTCGAATCTTGGCAAAGAACAATGGGGTTTCGCGAATGCTGCAGTCGGTAGATATTCTTGGTGGCGCGAATATATTTCCCTCGAACTATTATATGGTAAGTACCACTCATCTATTTGTTCGATGTAATATGAGGACATCTAACAGTAAGTAAAAGAACGACTATAAGAGGACCAGGACTGAAATTTTAATTGGCTCTGAGCACTATGGGACTTAACAGCTGCGGTCATCAGTCCCCTAGAACTTAGAACTACTTAAACCTAACTAACCTAAGGACATCACACACATCCATGCCCGAGGCAGGATTCGAACCTGCGACCGTAGCAGTCGCGCGGTTCCGGACTGCGCGCCTAGAACCGCGAGACCACCGCGGCCGGCGAAATTTTAATTCTTCACTAACCAATGCTCTCTCAGAAATTTATTTAACCACCTTGTTTGTATTCGTTACTAATTTATTACCTTATTAAAAACGCTCAGTTTTAAGTTATCAATCGATCCCCTAAACTTTTAATTGACTGTGCACCATGAATTTTAGGAGTGGTTTTCTCAAAACAGGAGGTAGTGAACCAAAATATTATCCCGGTTCCCAGAACGCCTGAAGATAGACGTTGACCGTAGATATTGTATCACAGACACAGTCCCTTTGATTGTTCAGAGATGTTACTAAACCCGCCCAATGATGTAAACAACCATGCATGAGCAGCGCCTATTAGACGGAGGGGTCCGACAGTCGATCAGTTCCAGGCAATCCACCAGAAAGGAGGTACACGGCTCGTGTTGTCTCTAGTTCTACCATGCCTAGACGGTCAACACCGCGGTTCGATCGCGTCCGCATTGTTTCTTTGTGCCAGGAAGGGCTTTCAACAAGCGAAGTGTCCAGGCATCTCTGAGTGATAGAAAGCGATGTTGTTCAGACGTGTAGGAGATACAGAGAGACAGGAACTGTCGATGACATGCCTCGCTCAGACCGCCCAAGGGCCACTACTGCAGTAAATGACCTACGGATTATGGCTCAGAGGAACCCTGACAGCAACGCCATCATGAAACCACAGAACGTCGTGTTACGACTCAAACTGTGCACAATAGGCTGCATGATGCGCAACTTCACTCCCGACGTCCATAGCGAGGTCCATCTTTGCAATCACGACACCATGCAGCGCGGTACAGATGGGCTCCACAACATGCAGAATGGACCGCTAAGGATTGGCATCACGTTCTCTTCACTGATGAGGTCGCATTTACCTTCAACCACACAATCGTCAGAGACGTGTTTGGAGGCCGCGGGATTTGCCGAGCGGTCTCAGGCGCTGCAGTCATGGACTGTGCGGCTAGTCCCGACGGAGGTTCGAGTCCTCCCTCGGGCATGGGTATGTGTGTTTGTCCTTAGGATAATTTAGGTTAAATAGTGTGTAAGCTTAGGGACTGATGACCTTAGCAGTTAAGTCCCATAAGATTTCACACACATTTTGGACATCTGGTGGTCATGGAAGGCGCCGTAACGGCTATACGATACGTCATTTATTCGGATGAATCCAGGTTCTGTTTACAGCATCATGATGGTCGCATCCGTGTTTGGCGAAATCGCGGTGAACTCACATTGGAAGCGTGTATTCGTCATCGCCATACTGGCGTATCACCCGGCGTGATGGTATGGGGTGCCATTGGTTACACGTCTCGGTCACCTCTTGTTCGCATTGACGGCAATTTGAACAGTGGACGTTACATTTCAGATGTGTTACGACCCGTGGCTCTACCCTTCATTCGATCCCTGCGAAACCCAACATTTCAGCAGGACAACGCACGACCGCATGTTCCAGGTCCTGTACGGGCCTTTCTGGATAAAGAAATTGTTCGACTGCTGCCCTGGCCAGCACATTCTCCAGATCTCTCGGCAATTGAAAACGTCTGGTCAGTGGTGGCCGAGCAACTGGCTCGTCACAATACGCCAGTCACTACTCTTGATGAACTGTGGTATCGTGTAGAAGCTGCATGGGCAGCTGTGCCTGTACACGCCATCCAATCTCTGTGACTCAATGCCCAGGCATATCAAGTCCGTACTGATTTCTCAGGATCTATGGTCTTAAATTGCGTGAAAATGTTGTCACATGTTAGTTCTAGTATAATATATTTGTCCAATGAATACCCGTTTATCATCTGCATTTATTCTTGGTGTAGCAATTTTAATGGCCAGTAGTGTATGTAGAGTGTGTTCGATAAACAAATAATCTATTTGTGGATATGAGAGTCGTTGTTTTTAGTACTTTTTATGTAAGAAGTAATTAAAACATTAATATACTCCGAGATAGCGACTGATAGGTCGTTAACTACGACGCGCTCCGCCTTGAGGACGAGAGTAGGGGGGTTTGCTTGGTACGCAGCGTGGCCGGAGCCCGATTTAATTAACTGGCTGCTTGTGTTTCCAGTAAGAGGCCTGACAGCGCATACGTGAGCTAGCAGTTAGTAGCTACCAGCCGGGCGGGGTTTCGCCGCGAAGCACCTGTCGCTGCGCCACCCACACCCGGCCGGAACAAACGAGCGGCGCTTCCACCTGTGGCTGCCTCCGACCTCAGCAAATCGTGCAAGTCGTTCAAAGCACACCCCCACAAGCACAAGCGGCCACCGAGTCTCACATATCCCCGAGCACTTCAATTTTTTCTTGTGGGTTCTTCCTCTGGTCTACTGGTGATCGTTGAGCAGACAAGTTCATGCGTTCACCAGCAGACATCTCGCTAACGCTAGGAAGAAAATGTCACTTCTTTCTGCCGCAAGTGAGAGGGTAACGCCCTGTTAAACTACTTGTTGTGATGGGCACGTCATTCTGATTTTTGTAAGTTATCGATGTGTCCGTCAGAGAGAGAGAGAGAGAGAGAGAGAGAGAGAGAGAGAGAGAGAGATGGATTTTATGTTACTCTGAAACAATCTTTGGTCTTGTTGTAGTACAGTCTTTGCCTCTGCGTAGTCTGATACATTCTTAGTTGAAGTGTGGTAGGTGCTGGACGTATTCAGTAGTGCTGTGTTGAGTTGTGATTATATCTGCTAGATGAAGAGAGATTTGTTATGAAGGACAGCATGGATGAATATGATGTATATTTTAAAAGGCGAAAAGAATATAAATTTTGAATAATTTTTTTTCTACGAGAAGTAGCACCGCGAGCTTGTCAGTTAATTTGCTCAATTCCACAGACCTGAGAGAAAGACACCCCCTACGTTTCTGAGTCATGCATTAACAGATCAACTGATTAACCTGTTCGATTTTTCATATAAATTCTATTTTTAACTTTGTCCCTTTCTAAATCATTGTTATGGTGTATAGATTATGCGAAGTTTTGCTCTATGTTCTGGAATACATACGTCATTCTAAAACCTTTGTCTTCGAATATCATTTAATAGGAATCGTTAGTCTCCTCATCACACTGTTTAAAGAATGTTTATCAAATGGTTCAAATGGCTCTTAGCACCATGGGACTTAACATCTGAGGTCATCAGTCCCCTATACTGAGAACTACTTATACCTAACTAACCTAAGGACATCACACACATCCATGCTGGAGGCAGTATTCGAACCTGCGACCGTAGCAGTAGCGCGGTTCCGGACTGAAGCGCCTAGAACCGCTCTGTCACGAAGGTTTATCAATACGCATTACCACATTCCCCCATATGGTATGCAACACTTCAAATACTGTTTGGAAATTTTATTTAAAAATACAAATCCAGCTTAGGCACTGCATGCTTGCGTTTTGCTGTTGTCCTTTTGAAAATCTGAAGCGCTGTCGTCAATAGGAGAGTTAAGTGGAAATTTTGATTAGGGCCAGATAAATGTTTTACTTCAGTTGCGCATTTAATATAAAGGCAAGCTGTATTCAGACCAGTTACAGTTCAATTCAGATCAGGTTCTGTTTAGTCAAAGGTTGGCATAAGAGTTTAAATTGGATAACAGGTTATGGTTGCACAGTTTTGGGAATACGTACACTTTTTGTAGAGTGGGAGGTAAACTTGGGCTAAATTTCATCCAGAAACACATACTGAGGAACTTATACACTTTTAACACGTAATTAATTCTCGCATTTTCATTCTAGCGCGGAGTGGACGGACAGATTTCCGCAGAAGGCCATTCTGAAATCATGGAGAAATTTGGAAAGGGAGAAGAAATAAAAACCTTGGCAATGATGCTGTACTTCTGTCAGGGATGACAAATAATTTGGAAGATTAGTTGAACTGAATGGGTTGTGTCTTGAAAAGAGGTTATCAGATAAGCGTCAACAAAAATAAAACAAAGGTAATGGAATGTGGTCGGATTAAATCAGGTAATACGGAGGGAATTAGATTATGAAATCAGACGCAAAGTAGGAGATGAGTTCTGCTATTTGGGCATCAAAATCATTGATGATGAAGATGATGTGAGAAGTTGAGAAAGTAAAAGTATAAAAGGCAGACTGGCAATAGCTACAAAAGAATTTATGAAAAAGAGGTATTCGTGTACATCGAATATAAGCTTTAGTATTATGAAGCCTTTTTCTGATGGTATTTTTCTGGAGTGTAGCCTTGTACACAAGTGAAATGTGAACAATAAGCAGCTCAGACATAAAGAGACTAAAAGCTTTGGAAATGACAGACGCAGGTTGAATATTTTAGTAACGGAAGGAACACCAGATTTTTTAATACAATAAGAAGCTTCAACTGGATGGAGATAGCAGTATTCACGCAGAGACGAACAAGTTTACTCAGGAGAGACTAGCTTTGGGAACTGTATCAAACCAGTCTTTAGACTGAAGAACACAACAGCAAAAGCAGATTCTGAAGTATAATTTTACACCTTAAATCTGCAATGAAAGTACATGCCAGTCTACACTAATGTAACAGGGGAAAATCTTCGTACCTGTGGTTTTCCAAGATCGTCCTCGAGAGGCACTTTCCTGATTAATTTAACGCCTATGACAGACATGAGATCTTCAGGCCTTCGCAGCACACTAGAACACATTAGAGCTAGTAAAGTAATCGCTCTGAATGATTAAGTGCATTTCACGTTATCCTATACACGTACTCAGCAGAGAGACCAGTCCAAGACAAGCTGCTACATCCACAACTTCTACAGAAGGATGGGAGCTTCCTTTGAGTATCACAGCATGTGGGAATTCGGGCAACGAAGTGCCAGTTGTAGGAGCCAAGTTAACCTGCACGATATTTAACTATGTCCCTGTTAATCCAAAAAGCCATGTATTGTTAGGAGAAAGCGTGCTTTGAAGTATCTAATGCTGCAACCAGCTACAGTCGTAGTATTCAACGACCCGGCTACAGTGCAATTGCTTGCACCCATTGAGGAGGAAAGAACATGTTTTGGAACTGGGTGCAGTACCTTGACGCACATATCCATGCATTTTTGTTTACACAACAGGGCAATGATTAGTTCAGTAGGTTATCTGCCCAAATTTTAGTAAAAGGTGCATGGTGCAATAAGTGGCAATTGACTCTAAATATAGAAAAATGTGAGGTCATACATATGAATTGTAAAAGGAATCTGTCAAATTTCGGTTACGCCATTAATCACACAAATCTAAAGGCTGTCAATTCATGTAAATACTCAGGGATTACAACTACGGAAAACTTAAATTGGTACGATCAAACGGATAATGTTGTGGGAAAGGCAAACCAAAGACCGCAATTTATTGGGCGACTACTTAGAAGCTGTAACAGGCTTTCTAAATACATTGCGTACAGTATGTTTGTGTCTCCTCCGCTAGAGGACTGCTGGACAGTATGGGATCCATACCAGACGGGATTGACGGATACTATCGAAAAAGTACAAAGAATAACAGTTCGTTTTGTGTTATCGTGAAGTGGAGATTGTGTCACATATATGATAGGTGATGGTTCAAATGGCTCTAAGCACTATGGGATTTAACATTGGAGGTCATCAGTCCCCCAGACTTAGAACTACTTAAACCTAACTAACCTAAGGACATCACACACATCCATGCCAGAGGCAGGATTCGAACCTGCGACCGTAGCAGCAGCGTGGTTCTGGACTGAAGCGCCTAGAACCGCTCGGCCACAGCATCCGGATGATAGGTGAGATGGGGTGGTAGTTATTAAAACAAAAGCGCTTCTCGTTGCAGTGAGATCTTTGCACGAAATTCCAATCACCTCCTTTTTCCTCTGAATACGAAAATATTTTACTGACGTATTCCTACATAGGAAGAAATGATCATAACAATAAAGTAAGAGAAATCGGAGCTAATTTTTGCTCAGGAGTGGAACGGTAGACAAGTAGTCTTAACGTGGTTCGATTAACTCTCTGCCAGGCAATTAAGTGTAAACTGCAGACTAGTCATGTAGATGTACACTTCATTACAACTAAACTTTCGCCACTTGCGCCACTGTAGACGGAAAACGATTAGCCGTATAGCTAGCCAACTGCATAGGAACGGTGTTCAGACTGTGCGCTGCAGGATATGCGTTCTTAAGTGGTGTTAGTGCCACGGCTTGTCGTTAGGTACGGCGACGTAGAGATGAAACGCAATCATCGGTGTACATCACATTTGCAGGCAGGCAATATGGGTCTGGACAAGGTGAGTAGGGCTTTACTCGAAAAGCTGTGTTATCAAAACAACAGCTGTAACAGGTCTTCTAAAGATATTGCCTACACCACGCTTGTGCCTCCTCCGCTGCAGAACTGCTGTACGGTTTGGGATCCTTACCAGAAGGGATTGACGGAAGACATTTTTTTAATGTCTAAAGACGGCCAGCGAGTATGAAAGCATTAAAGGAGTACGGAAAGGTCCTCTTTCTGCACCGTGGTTGGACAATATGATTCGGAAGTTCGAATTAACAGGTGATTTGGGAACTGCTCCTGGGTAAGGCTGATGACCAATTACACCACAGATTGTTGAAGTTACTGTAGACGTATCTGAGAATGCTGGGTGCAATATACGACCTCCAAGCAGTGCACGAACTGTCTCACGCCAATTGAATATTCCTTGGTCCACTGTTGGGAAATAGTTGCGAACAACTGCGGAATGGCATCGCTGTCGCGGATGCAGGTGGTTGTCACACTGAGCAACGTTACAAACCTGGAACGTAAACATGGTACGCAGTTGAAATAGTTCGCCCTATTATGTGGAAATCAAAATGTGCTTTCTTCAGTGGCTTAATCGCTATTTCTCATTCGCGTGCCATTATAAATTTTCCACAGAGTTTCGTTGTCCTTCGATGACGTTTTTCATGAGGGCCCTCTCATGCAGCGAACATTTAATTATAAACATCCTCTAATAGAGAGGTTCTGTAAAATGTCTGTTCCTAAGAAGCTTTGGACGAAATTTGAAACGGTTGTCATGGTGATTATCCATGCCAGTTCTCTTCACAAGTGATTAGCCGCTCTCCATTACCTAATTATATTGCTAGCCATTTAATTTGAAGTATCAAGAAGGATAGAAAATAATCAAATTTCAAAATGTAGGTGGTATACAGGCTAGTACGAAAATAAAGGATTAAATCTGTAGGTGATTTGTGATATACAAAGCGCTAAATTTGGCACACAGTGCTACTATCTTTGACTTTAACAATGGGTACAACCCGACTGGGAATCGAGTTCAACTGCGCTGGAGTGACAGATGCGGTTAAGCCGCTGCATGCTGTTTTCAGCTCTACGTCAGAGCGTATCAATTGTAGTAGCTCATGAGTAGTGCTGGGGACCCATTCCTACAGGTTTCCAGTGGGTAAGAGATCTATAAAACGTACGTTCCAGAGCAACTATTGAACACATTCTGTATACGGGAAGATCATGACAGCATGGGAAGCTGGCTGTATTGCGTTATCTTGTTGAAAGGTAACACAGTGGTGACTTGTAAGATATACTGATGAGGCAAAACATTATGCCGTCTGCTTAATAGAGTGTTGTCTATCTTTGGAATGAAATACATCACTGATTCTGCGTATCAGGGATCCGAAAGTTTGTGGAGGTATGTCGCGTTAGATGTATGCGCATAGGTGATGTAGCTCGCGTAAATAACGGGCCGCTGATAGGCGTACGCGGTGATGGCGCCCGACAGCGACCCAGATGGGTTCTATCGGATTTACATCAGGCGAATTTGGTCGCCGACACATCAGTTGAGTGCATTATAATGATCCCCAAATCACTGCAGCAGGCATCTGGCTCTGAGACAACAGTAATACTGCTGAAAAATGACATCTTCATCGGGGAAGATATTAAGGACGAGGGATGCAGGTGCTCGCAGCTGTCAGCAGCGTGTCTTCGCTTACTACCACAGATGCCATGCAAGCGCAGCAGAATGCCTACCATAGCATAATACTGCTCTCAACAGCCTACGTCCGTGGCTCGGTGCACGTTTCGAGCTTGCGTTCACCTTGATGATGGCGTTCGTAGAGACGACCGTCGACCTAGTGTAGCACAAATGTGATTCACCCGAAGAGCCGACACGTTTCCACTGATCGACGGTCGAATCCTCATGGTCCCTCGTCTACTGAAATCGTAATGTACGACGTAGTTTGGTCAACATGGGAACACGAAGGGTTGGTCTGCTGCGGAACTCCATGTTCAACAACATGCGATGAGCGGTGTGCAGTGAAACAGTTGTGCGTGCAACAGTTTTGCGCTCTCTCGGCAGAGACGCCACGGATAACCATCTACCCTATTTTACAGAGCAGACAAGCCTCCGAACCCCACATTCTGTGGAGAACCGTGGACGTCCAACCACTTACCGCCTAGTGGTAATTTCACAGTCCTGCCTCTTTCCCTAGATGCTCAAGATAGCAGGACGTGAACATTCAGCCAGCATCACCGTTTTCGGTAGACTCGTTCACAGGCTGTGCGCAATAAATATCTAACCTTTGTCAAAGTCGCTCATTTCAAAGGATTTCCCCACTTGCAGCCAATATCTTCGCTAGCGTAATTTCCTGTCCACGTCTACTCCGTTTACATGCTTTCGTTACTATGTGATGTGCCTGCAATACCACCAGGCGGCCTCCTACGCTGCAGTGGCCAGTGGTCATAATGTTTTGACTTATCAGTGTAGGATACAGCAGACTGCATTAATAAGTCAGAAACGTAACGGCTGCTGTCAAAATTAGCGGCTATGCAAGTAAGAGGTGATCATGTTCTGTACCCAATGGCACCTCATACCATCGCATCAAGGACGAGAACACACACAAATGCGTTCATCGTGATACTGCGTTCAGAAACAGGAGTTGTCTGCAAAGACGTCATGATGCCACTCCCGTGGCCAGTGTAGGTATTGGGCTCACCAATGCTGGCCGGCCGGTGTGGCCGAGCGGTTCTAGGCGCTTCACTCTGGAACCGCGCCACCGCTACGGTCGCGGGTTCGAATCCTGCCTCGGGCATGGATGTGTGTGATGTCCTTAGGTTAGTTAGGTTTAAGTAGTTCTAAGTTCTAGGCGACTGATGACCTCAGATGTTGAGTCCCATAGTGCTCAGAGCCATTTGAACCACCAATGCTGGTGTGCCTCTTCTGCCGTGTCAAGGGAAACTGCGATAGTAGTCGTCGTGTTGCTCCAGGCGTTGCCGCACTGCCCGTGTCTATACTTCCCTTGCTGCAAACAGACCTATTTCAAAAATGGTTCAAATGGCTCTGAGAACTATGGGACTTAACTTCTGAGGTCATCAGTCCCCCTAGAACTTAGAATTACTTCAGCTAACTAACCTAAGCACATCGCACACATCGATGCCCGAGGCAGGATTCGAACCTGTGACCGTAGCGGACGCGCGGTTCCAGACTGTAGCGCCTAGAACCGCTCGGCCAACCTCTGCCGGCCAGACCTATTTCTGGAGTGAAGGCGCGTGGCGTGCTGTAGCATCACGCTCCACCGAGCGGCCTCCAAAGATGATTCCGTGATGATATTACAAACTTTCAGGAATGATGGAGAAAGGCATATGCATCAGTATGAGACCCTCGTTCGGAAACGACGGATTCCAAAGCTATAAGCGAAATTATTCTAATACGTCTCACAATGCAATTCATGTACTGTTACTGTTGTTACCAAGATTGCAGGGTAGGCCACCCCGACGAGCACTTACGTGTGGAGGTTGGGGTAATAATTCAGCTAATCCAATGAAGAAGGCGTATGTGTACTAACAGGAGCAGTCCTGGAGTACAATATCTGTAGTGTAGCAGACTGCAGTCCGTGCTTACAAGTTGGACTAACGTCAATCAGCGCTAACCAAATGGAGTTGTCCCGGCGACGAAATTGCAGATATGATTTTCGTGTATGGGCAAGCAAATGGAAGCACCAGAGAAGAAGAAGGTCCAAAATGGTTCAAATGACTGAGCACTATGGGACTTAACATCAGAGGTCATCAATCCCCTAGAACTTAGAACTACTTAAACCTAACTAAACTAAGGACAGCACACACATCCATGCCCGAGGTAAGATTCGAACCTGCGACCGTAGCGGTCGCGCGGTTCCAGACTGAAGCGCCTAGAACCGCTCGGCCACACTGGCCGGCGAAGAGGAAGGGTTCTACAGAACTAAGTATCCGCGTAGAGGACATTCGACTAGCACCATACATCCAAGACTGTTACAACAATGAAGTCAAACAAGGAAATAGGTGTACAGCGCAACGATTGCGGAGGCCACATACTACACCGATTCCCAACTTGGAAGATGCAGTGCTTGTTGGAGCGGATGGGGAGTCTGCAATCAGCACTCTGTCAGTTTCACGCGAAATGAATGTTTCGTAGCGAGTATAACGGGAAATGTAGCTACACCCCTATCATCCCTAGAAAGTGAGTTCTTTGTCTCCTGATAGCTTCGGACCTCTTGCCGTGTCTATTCATTGGTTTTTGCAAAGTCTTACAGTCAATCCTCATTCTCCTGACTATGTGCTTTTCAGGGATAAAGTCTGTTTTACCACAGACGGAATCCTAAATAGTGATACAGACATGTTTGGGTCGATGATAACGTCAGGCTACAGTTACAACGAGCCATCAACACAGATTATCAGTCAACGTGTGGGCAGGCATAGTCAATGTTTACGTACTAGGGCCGTTTCTTCTTCCTCCCTGCTTAAATGCACTGTTGTATACAGTGTTTATCAGATACATACTACCTTGGCTCCTGGAACGTTATCAACTTGTTATTCGTCAACGGATGGGGTTCCAACATGATGGAGCCCCACTTCACTTTGGACTCAGGGTTCACGAACACCTGGATCACACATTCTCTGGAACATGTGAAGGCAGAGGTGTCCTTGTTTCGTGGCCAGCACGTTCATCTAATCTCACCCCACTTGATTTCTTCTAGTGAGGTCATGTGAAGAATCTTTTGTACGACATGCCTGCCGAGAGTGTAAAAGATCACTTGGCAATAACTCTCGCTGCCCACGACACTGTTCAAACGACGCCAGGGATAATACCAGGGTACCACAGAACTTCGTGCAACGATGCCTTGCCAACATTTACGCTGGGTGACACCATTCTGAACAAGTGTCGTAAATGCAGCACATTGTGAACCTTGTGTAGGTAAATGGGATCCACTTCTTCTGTTCTGTAGACTTAGGATTTTCGGTCTCTGCGACACCAAGTTATGTGTGCCGTTACTAGCCTAATAACAGGAGAAATTCTCCGAGGGTATTAGAAAGTATTCAGCGGGAATTCTGTATAGCATGACCAGGGTTCGGAGGCTGCCACTCTTAGTCTAAGCACTGTACGAGGCCAAGGCGGAAGTTGACTACAGTGATCAGCCAGAACATTATTACCATCAACCTACTGCCTATATAAAACCGCCCAAGCGACAGCAGCGTCACCTGGTGAGGAATGACTGCTAATCAGACACACGCACGGTGTATGTAGTATCAATAAGCGTGCTGTCCATGTGTAGAATGGGGAAGTCGCTCGATCTATGTCAGTTTGACGGAGGGCAGATTGTGATGTCTCGGAGACTCGGCACGAGCATTTCAGAAACTACAAGACATGTGGGGCATTCGAGGAGTACTGTGGCGAGTATATTCAAAACGTGGCAAAACCAAGGTGAAACCACGTCCAGACGTCATGGGGTTGAGCGGTCACCCCTCATTACACATGCCGGACTTCTTAGGATGGGCAGACTGGTGAAACAAGACAGGTGGCGAACTGTGGCGGAACTAACATCAGACTTTAATGCTAGGCAGAGTACAAGTGTGTGTGACCACACATGGGCACACACATGGGCCAGTGTTATCACCACGACATTGGCAACTACCACTGAAATGGGCACGTGACCTTCGCCACTGGACTTTGATGCAGTGGCACAGCGTTGCAGGGTATGATGAATCCCGATACCTTCTTCATCATGATGATGATGTCCTCCGCGCCGTGTCCGGCGACAGCGACTCCGTCAGTCTTCTCTGTCCTTGTTGTGGTAGGCTCGGATGTGACTCGCGAATCCGAATTTCGCTTTGAATATCCTGTTGCATGAAGCACAGTGAAGTTGACCAGCAGAGTTGTAAGTATACGTGTAGACAGGCTTGAGCTGAGATTTTCGGAGCTCTCTTTTAGCATCCAGGTTCATTAGACGCTTTTGCTCGAATTGTTCGATGCTCTTATGTACAGTTGATCGCCACTCCGATCGGCGCAATGCTAGCTCCTCCCAACGGTTGCTTGGAATGCCGCAGGCTGCAAGGTGGCGTTTAATGGTGTCTTTATATCGCAGGTGTTGACCACCTTTCCTCCTCTTCCCGCACGAAAGCTGCGAGTAGAACACCGCTTTAGGTAGCCTACTGTCATCCATGCGTGCTATGTGACCACTCCATCTCAGTTGATGTTTCCATTATTAAAGCTTCAATGCCAGCCACTTTCACGCGGCGCAAAATCTCCGTGTTTGGGACACGGTCTTCCCATTTGATGCGCAGAATTGATCTCAGACATCGAAGATGAAATTTATCTAGCTTCTTAATGTCAGCTTTGTAACAGCACCAGGTTTCCGAGGCATAGAGTAAGGTGGATAATACTACTGCTTTGTAGACTGCAATTTTTGTTTGTAGTTTGAGATCATGTGATTTCCATACTCGGTCATTAAGCTTAGCGAAGGCTGAGGCTGCGCTGGCTATACGCGCTGCGATTTCCGTTGTCAGGCTGTTGTCACTTCTAATTTGGCTTCCCAGGTATTTGAAATTTGACACATTTTGCAAGGGTTTGTTATTTATCTCGATACTGGAGTCATCTGCATTAAGACCTCTAAGTGGCTGTTTGAGAACTTGCGTCTTAGTGATGCTGATGGCTAAGCCAAATCTTCTGCAGGAGGCATTTAGCAGATTTATGTAAGTCTGAAGAGTTTCGCAAGAATTAGCCATCATGCATACATCATCCGCGTAAAGAATCTCTAAGATGGATAGTTTGGTTACGCGACTTTTTGTTCTGAGGCGAGAGATGTTGAAGACACTTTTGTCTGTCCTTGTGTCGAGACTAATTTGATTACTACAGGCTTTGGTCGCGTCTCTCATAACAACTGCGAAGTAAAGTGAGAAGAGTGTGGGAGCCAGAACACAGCCTTGTTTTACAACACATGTCACGGGAAACTGTTCTGAGAGCTTGTCCTCATGGCGGATTTTTGCCATCATGTTTTCATGAAACTGCCGAATCAAACTGACAATTTTGTCAGGGCACCCAGTTTTCTTTAGTATGATCCAGAGAGCTTCCCGTGGGACACGATCAAAAGCTTTTTCCAGGTCTACAAAGCACATGAACAAAGGCCGATGTTGCTCTAAGCTTTTCTCTTGCATTTGTTTGACAACAAATATGGCATCCACTGTGCCTCTGTTTGGGCGAAAGCCACACTGGGTCTCTGGTAGCAGTTTTTCTGCAAAGTGTGTTGACCGATTGTTAATTATGTGGGCAAGGACTTTTCCCGCTGCTGAGGGAAGAGAAATGCCCCTGTGGGATCTGCAGTCTGATATGTCACCCTTGCCTTTATAGATCTTGGAAATGCAAGCATCTTTCCAGTCTTGTGGAATCATTTCATACTCCCAAATCCTTAAGATCAGAGCAAACAATGGTTTCTTGATGTTTGGCCCCCCATATTTATATAGCTCTGATGGCAAGTTATCTAATCCTGCTGTTTTGTCATTTTTCAGCTTAGCGTTGCAGGGTATGATGAATCCCGATACCTTCTTCATCATACCAATGTTGTTGTTGTTGTTGTGGTCTTCAGTCCTGAGACTGGTTTGATGCAGCTCTCCATGCTACTCTATCCTGTGCAAGCTTCTTCATCTCCCAGTACCTACTGCAACCTACATCCTTCTGAATCTGCTTAGTGTATTCATCTCTTGGTCTCCCCCTACGATTTTTACCGTCCACGCTGCCCTCCAATACTAAATTGGTGATCCCTTGATGCCTCATAACATGTCCTACCAACCGATCCCTTCTTCTGGTCAAGTTGTGCCACAAACTCCTCTTCTCCCCAATCCTATTCAGTACCTCCTCATTAGTTATGTGATCTACCCATCTAATCTTCAGCATTCTTCTGTAGCACCACATTTCGAAAGCTTCTATTCTCTTCTTGTCCAAACTATTTACCGTCCATGTTTCACTTCCATACATGGCTACACTCCATACAAATACTTTCAGAAATGACTTCCTGACACTTAAATCTATACTCGATGTTAACAAATTTCTCTTCTTCAGAAACGCTTTCCTTGCCATTGCCAGTCTACGTTTTATATCCTCTCTACTTCGACCATCATCAGTTATTTTGCTCCCCAAATAGCAAAACTCCTTTACTACTTTAAGTGTCTCATTTCCTAATCTAATACCCTTAACATCACCCGACTTAATTCGAATACATTCCATTACCCTCGTTTTGCTTTTGTTGATGTTCATCTTATATCCTCCCTTCAAGACACCATCCATTCCGTTCAACTGCTCTTCCAAGTCCTTTGCTGTCTCTGACAGAATTACAATGTCATCGGCGAACCTCAAAGTTTTTATTTCTTCTCTATGGATTTTAATACCTACTCCGAATTTTTCTTTTGTTTCCTTTACTGCTTGCTCAATGAGAGGACGTGAATCCGTCGTCGTCCAAGGGAATAGCTCCTTGACACATGTACCCCGGGACAAAGACAAGCTGGCGGTGGCTCCATTATACTCGGGGGAACATTCACGTGAACATCCGTAGCTCCATTGGAGCTCGTGCAAGGCACCATGATGGCCAAGGAGTACCGTACACTGGTTACAGTCCATGTACATCCATCGATGGCGATCATGTTTCCCGACGGCTGTGTCACTTTTCAACAAGATAATGCGTATGTCACAAGGCCAGGAGTGCGATGGAGTGGTTCGAGGAACACAGTGGCGAGTTCCAATTTATGTGCTGGACGCCCAACTCACCAGATCTGAACCCGATCGAACACATCTGGGATGTGATTCAACGAGGCATCAGAGCTCATCGCCCCTCCCTGTAATTCAATAGAGTTAGGTGATTTTTGTGTGCAGATGTGGTGCCCTCTCCTTCCAGCGATTTACCAGGATCTTACTGCTTCCATGTTACGACACGTCGCCGCCATTACTCGCGCCATAGGTGGACGTACCGGCTGTTTGGTAGTAGGTCATAATGTTCTGGCTGATCAGTGTAGATATTCGCTTTTATGAGGGCGTGCTGGAAAGTAATGCTGCCGAATTATTTATACAGGAACTCTTCAAGCTTTAAGTAAATCGAACTTTAATAAGATTCTACATCTTTATTCCTTATGTCTAAATATCTGCAGACCTTTGCCGCTAGAGGGTTCCGAATTGTAGCGTGTAACATGGCGGTGTTTTACGTAACTATATTGGCGAGTTTCCAATTAGAAGTGTTCGTGCTCGTATGGAGCACTCTCTCCTTCAGAATGCATACGCCAGACAACACACGAGCGTTCGACATCTGCAACAGTCGGAAGCTTTAGGTTCACTGTAGTTGATCGTCCTCTAACAGTCCCGACTTCGCCCCAGCCGATTTTCACCTGTTTCCAAAACTTAAAAGAACGCCCATAAGTTCTTCACTTTGATAGCTATGATGCGGTACAAGCATATATGAAGTTGTGTCTCCGTCAACAAAGTGAAGGTGATGGCATCACAAAGTTTCTTATTGGGAGAAATGTGTTCGTCGTCAGTGTGACTGTGTCGAGAAATAAATATGCAGATATGGAGACTAAAGATGTAGAATGTTAATAAAGTTTGCTTTATTTAAAACGTTTAAAGAATTCGAAGACATTACTTTCCAGCATGCCCTCGTACCTTTCGACTATCATTTCCGGACTATGATCCCGTAACTCAGATTGATACAAATACTGTTCGCCATCATCACTGAAAGTTGTAGCATCATGACGGAATGACTTTGTATATCTATCCTCTCGCACGCTAGTAACGTGGGGTGGTTGAGATACTGTATGACGTTAAAAATTGCGAACACTGGTGATGTTTTGAATTTTGGTTCTCCCAGTATCTGTGCGACTGAGCCTTTGAAGAGGACTACCAGTAAGAGCATGGGTAAGCTGTAGAAGGATTACATGGTAAAAGTGTTGAAACCAGAAATAATTTTGTAGGAGCTGAGAGATTGTGCTGAACATGTGGAGATACTATGTAAGTCTGCAGGCTTTTGTGGCCGTTGTTACTGAAGTTAAAATCTTCTGGGTTATTAGGCCGCGTCATGTTTCTTCTAAAATGTTCGACGTTTCGAACCCTCTGTTGGGTTCCTCCTCAGGATCTTCTGGTGCCCACTACTGCTAGAACACTGTCAGAGACGAGTGTCGCGTCCACTTATAAAGTGGGAGTTTTCTGGCGTTCGTGCTGGAGAAGTGATAGTATTGGTTAAAATTCATATGGCTACCATTGGTGGACCATAGTCATAAGCTAATATTCCCGCTCCGATGCAGAAGAAGGGGCGTTGGTAGCTCATCTCCTGTGGATACCATTGGCGGTCCATCGTCATTGGATAGAGAGGCACTATTCCACACTATGCTGGAGAAGGGTTATTGGTTTCTTCCTGAGGAAAATCCCAGCAGAGGGTTCGAAACGTCGAACATTTTAGAAGAAACATGACGCGGCCTAATAACCCAGAAGATTTTAACTTCATTTCGAAATACTGATCGCACACCAATCTCGTTCTAAAAATGTGTGGACTACGTAGTTATAACCGCTTCATACTACATACTACAATCTCCAGACTTGTGCTGTTCCAATGTTTAACTGAAAAAAAAATTGAGATTTGTGGTAAGTTCCTATGGGACCAAACTGCTAAGGTAATCGGTCCCTAGGCTTACATACTACTTCATCTAACTTAAACTAACTTACGTTAAGGACAACACACATACCCATGGCCTACGGAGGACTCGAACCTCCGACAGGTGGAGCCGCGCGAATCGTGTCAAGGCCCCTGACCGCACGGCTACCCCGCGCGGCGTTTAATTGAGAATTAGACCTAATAAACTATAAACTATGTTACTTCAAGGTCAGCTGCATTAGCGACTGTAAAATTTAAATATATTCTAGACACGAAACTTTTCCAGAATGAAACGATCGTATAGTTTTATTGGGTTGGAGGCCCCGTTTGGCGTTATTTGGCCACCATTTGAGAGTTTGATGATTGAGGGCAATGCGCACACACCCAGTCGTGAATGGAGAAAATTCTCGATCCAGCTGGGAACAGAATTAAGGGCCCTGCGATCAAGAGGCAGCAACGCTAACCAGTAGACCACGATCTTCTGACTACATTTACGGTGATTTGTAAACATTATTGATTGAGAGTCAGGGATAAGGCGGTGTGTTATCGAACCCCAGAAATCAGTAAATGAGGTAGATTTCCAAAATATCGGTTGCACATTTTGTATGTTTCCTTTATTATATTTAAAGAAGGGACGTGAAGAGTCCTGAGTAGAAACTAGAGGAAAAGGAGTAAGATAACGATTGTGATAATGTTGATGGTGACGAATTAGCTGTGTATATACCATGCAAAGGTGAGACTGTTGTCATAGATGTAGGAACTATACACACAGCAACGATCTGCCCTCATTACCAACTGACAAGAGCTGATGGGTAAGTTCAAAACGGTTCAATGGCTTTGAGCACTATGGGACTTCACATCTGAGGTCATCAGTCCCCTAGAACTTAGAGCTACTTAAACCTAACTAACCTAAGAACATCACACACATCCATGCCCGAGGCAGGATTCGAACCTGCGACCGTATCGGTGGTGCAGTTCCAGAGTGAAGCGCCTAGAACCGCTCGGCCACACCGGCCGGCGATGGGTAAGATTATCAGCCGAATACGATTAGGATAACCGATATGCTGGTTGCTCAGAGCGTTTCCAGAGATTTGACTGTTAGCGGAGAAGACGGAAGACAATGTTAGTGCATTCATAAAACGTCACCAACTAGTTTTGTAGCAGAAATTTTTAAATTTAGGTGTCCATCCTATCTGACCTTACCCCAGTGTCTTACAAAATGCTGCTCTCTGGCAATATAATGGTGTGCAAAACTGAAGGACGAAAGCAACTTTTCGCCTGATGTGCCACTCCCAAATAATGTAGCTCGATGGCACTTGGACCACAGTAACAGTATAGCACAGGAGGTAACGAAGAAATGCACAATGAGACGAACAGAAATGACACTTTTATTCGAAAACAATAATTATTGTGAAGTCACCACGATTTATAATGGTGCACAGCCCCCCTCTCTCGCCCCCGCCACCCTACCCCTGGACGTTACAAAATGGTGGTGATTAGTGTTTAATGTCCCATCGACAACGAGGTCATTAGAGACGGAGCGCAAGCTCGGGTTACGGAAGGATGTGGAAGGAAGTCGGCCGTGCCCTTTCAAAGGAACCATCTCGGCATTTGCCTGAAACGATTTAGGGAAATCACGGAAAACCTAAATCAGGATGGCCGGAGACGTTACAAAATGTGGGAATGGTTTTACTATGATGTGTAATCATCACGGACGGCAGTGCACGCTATGCGAGGTGCTCCTATGCTAGCCGAATGTTTGGTGGGGAGTTACTGTGGTAGGGCATTCCATTCCTCGACCAGCGGAGTCGACAACTGCTGGACGGCCGTCGGTGCATGTGTACAGCTGCAGTACGTCTCCCAAACTCATCCTACACGTGATCATCGGGATTTAACCCGGGGGAACAGGTAGGCCCGTCCGTTCGCCAAATATCGCCCCCCGTTCCAAGATCATTTCGATGCGGTCGAGCACTGCCATCTATAAAAATGAGGTCATGGCCGAATGCACTCCTGGAAACACGCACATGAGGAAGCAGTACAGTGTCACAATAGCGTGAGGGTGTCGGGTTCAAAAATTTTTATGTCAGTACGCCCATGCAACGTTATGCGGTGGTGGTGGTGGTGGTGGTTAGTGTTTAACGTCCCGTCGACAACGAGGTCATTAGAGACGGAGCGCAAGCTCGGGTTAGGGAAGGATTGGGAAGGAAATCGGCCGTGCCCTTTCAAAGGAACCATCCCGGCATTTGCCTGAAACGATTTTAGGGAAATCACGGAAAACCTAAATCAGGATGGCCGGAGACGGGATTGAACCGTCGTCCTCCCGAATGCGAGTCCAGTGTGCAACGTTATGCCTCCCCACACCACTGGACTATCAAAACTATCGTGTTCGATAATGTTCCTGGATGCATTACTTACCTTGAAATGGCGAGAGGTGGGTATAGCTTGACATAGGTCCCGACGTGACACATCACAAGTGTCCTACATCTAATTGTTTGTTTCGACGTACTGTACACCACTGTAGGACATAGTGATAGACATCCCTGGGGTTGTGAAGCAGCTGAATTGGTTGAAAATAAATAAATCGTCAGGTCCTGATGGGATTCCAATTCGGTTTTACAGAGAGTACTCTACTGCATTGGCTCCTTACTTAGCTCGCATTTATCGCGAATCTCTTGCCCGACGTAAAGTCCCGAGCGACTGGCAAAAATTCGCAGGTGACGCCTGTATATAAAAAGGGTAGAAGGACGGATCCTCAAAATTACAGACCAATATCCTTAACATCGGTTTGTTGCAGGATTCTCGAACATATTCTAAGTTCGAATACAATGAATTTCCTTGAGACAGAAGTTACTGTCCATGCATCAGCACGGCTTTCGAAAGCATCGCTCCTGCGAAACGCAACTCGCCCTTTTTTCACATGATATCTTGCGAACCAAGGATGAAAGGTATCAGACGGATGCCATATTCCTTGACTTCCGGAAAGCGTTTGACTCGGTGCCCCACTGCAGACTCCTAACTAAGATACGAGCATATGGGATTGGTTCCCAAATATGTGAGTGGCTTGAAGACTTCTTAACAGAACCCAGTACGTTGTCCTCGATGGTGAGTATTCATCCGAGGTGAGGGTATTATCTGGAGTGCCCTAAGGAAGTGTGGTAGGTCCGCTGTTTTCTATCTACATAAATGATCTTTTGGATAGGGTGGATAGCAATGTGCGGCTGTTTGCTGATGATGTGGTGTACGGGAAGGTGTCGTCGTTGAGTGACTGTAGGAGGATACAAGATGACTTGAACAGGGTTTGTGATTGGTGTAAAGAAAGACAGCTAACAATAAATATAGATAAATGCAAATTAATGCAGACGAATAGGAAAAAGAATCCCGTAATGTTTGAATACTCCATTAGTAGTGTAGCGCTTCACACAGTCACGTCGATTAAATATTTGGGCGTAACATTGCAGATCGATATGAACTGGGACAAGCATGTAATGGCAGTTGTGGGGAAGGCGGATAGTCGTCTTCGGTTCATTGGTAGACTTTTGGGAAGATGTGGTTTATCTATAAAGGAGACCGCTTCTAGGACGCTAAAGCTACCTATTCTTGAGTGCTGCTCGAGCGTTTGGGATCCCTACCGGGTCGGATTGAGGGAAGACATAGAAGCAATTCAGAGGCGGGCTGCTAGATTTGTTACTGGTATGTTTGATCATCACGCGAGTGTTACGGAAATGCTTCAGGAACTCGGGTGGGAGTCTCTGGAGGAAAGGAGGCGTTCTTTTCGTGAATCGCTACTGAGGAAATGTAGAGAACCAGCATTTGAGGCTGACTGCCGTACAATTTTACTTCCGCCAACTTATATTTTGCGGAAAGACCACAAAGATAAGAGAGATTAGGGCTCGTACAGAGGCATATAGGCAGTCACTTTTCCCTCGTTCTGTTTGGGAGTGGAACAGGAAGATAAGATGTTAGTTGTGGTACGAGGTACCCTCCGACACGCACCATATGGTGGATTGCGGAGTAAGTATGTAGATGTAGACGTATACACTTATCGTTTACAGCTTGTATATACTGACAGACAAAAGGAAAATAAAGCACCCAGAAGACACGGTCGGCTGTTATTGTAACTTTATACACGTACATAACATCGGCGGTTATGTAAATGATTATAATTGTAATTTTCCTGACAGGTAGAGCGGCTACCACACTGCACTGGTTAGTTCTTGCTCAGTGATATTAACAATCCTGTTTGAGTACAAGGTGTGACAAAGTAATGAGAGTGATTTTCTTTGCTAACACTGTAGGCTTGCATAGGCACAATATCTTTGACCTTGGTCTATAAGCTGCTTCTAGTCCAAGCGGCACATCTATGCAACTACTCAATCGCGAGTTGTGCTGTAATAAATTAACACGTGTTTGTGTCTCTCGTAACGGAAATGGAACCGCATAATATTCCGCAACGGTACGCCATTTCTTTTTGCGTTAAATTGGGTGAAAACATGACAACTTACAGTAAGTTTCAGAAGGATTTTTGAGAGGAGGTTATGTCAAGAGCTCAAGTTTTCCGTTGGCATAAGATGTTTAGTGAATGTAGAACGAATGTTGAAGATGAAGATCGCAGTGGACGACCATCAACCTCACGGACTGATGTCAACTTGGCCAGGATGCATGAACTCGAACGATCTGATCAAATATTATCCGTGAAAATGATTGCAGAAGAACTGAACATCAATAGAGAACAGGTTCGTCTAATAATAACTGAAGATCTTGGTATGAGAAAGATTTGTGCCAAAATGTTCCCCAAAAATCTCACACCACAACAGCGAGAAACACGGAAAAATGTGGCAGCCGATCTGTTGGAGCAAACAGAAATCAACCCAGAATTGAGCCATGTTATCACTGGTGATGAAAGTTGGTTTCTTCAGTACGATCCAGAGACAAAACGCCAAAGTTCGCAATGGTGCTCAAAGGGATCACCCAGACAAAAAGAAGTTCGCATGTCAAAGTCAAAAGTGAAATGCATGCTTGTGTGTTTCTTTGATTCCAAGGAATTGTTCAGAAAAGAGTGGGTGCCTCCTGTACGAACACTTAACCAATATTACTACAAAGAAATTTTAGAAATGCTTCGTAAAAAGAGCTCTTCGTGTCCGTGCCAACATTGCTGATAATTGGATTCTGCATGACGATAATGCGCCATCCCATACTGCTCTGTCAGTACAGAAATTTTTAACCTCAAAACAAATTTCAGTACTACCACAGCCACCTTATTCACCAGATATCGCTCCGTGCGACTTTTTTCTTTTTCCAAGAGTAAAAACGGCGGTCAAGAGACACCATTTTCAAACACAAGATGTCCAAAAAGCTGTGACGAGGGTCTTTGAGGATATTACAGAAGATGAGTTCCAGAAACGTTACCCTCAATGGCAGAAGAGCTGGAAAAAGTGTTCGAAATCAGAAGGGAACTACTTTGAAGGAGACAAGACTAAACTTGAATAAAACGGTAAGCACCATTTTTTTCACATCAGCCTCATTACTTTATTATCGCACCTCGTATATAAGAGGCGTAAACAGAATCACTGGGAAGGATACTGAGATACCGCATACTCTTGTGAGTCACATACATCAGCCCCTGGCACAATTTGATACGGTCCCATTGTGGGTCTCTATTTGGTCGGCTTATCGATTTGTGCAGTATCCAGATTTGTGAGACATTCAAATGTGACACAGATTCTATGTTGGACTGCAAGAGAACGTGAGCTCAGATATTCTCGTCTTTGACGTTCCAGTCGAGCACAATTGACCACCAACGAGAGAGGATCACTGAATTGTGTACCAAACACTTTGTAATCCCTTCACATCTATTCCTGCCAGCTGCGAACCAGTAATGGACCCCCTCCAACATGCTGTGTCATCCCAGTCATTGACCGTAGATAGCAGGAAGCGGGCTAGGGAATTACCATCGCCGGCCGGAGTGGTCGAGCGGTTCTAGGCGCTACAGTCTGGAACCGCGCGACCGCTCCGGTAGCAGGTTCGACTCCTGCCTCGGGCATGGATGTGTGTGATGTCCTTACGTTAGTTAGGTTTAAGTAGTTCTAAGTTCTAGGGGACTGATGACCTCAGAAGTTAAGTCCCATAGTGCTCAGAGCCATTTGAACTATTTTTTGAATTACCACCCTGTACTTAGGCTGTCTTTAACATCACAACATAAACGTTTGGATTTGTGGTAATGCTGTCATCGGGAAGCACGGACTGATGACGTGAACGAAAACAGCTGATGAATGGCGTCGCATTGGGTTCAAGAGATGAATCGCGATTCTGCACCCGTCGGTGGATACTGCGGTGCATTGGGGCAGGTCCCACTCTTCCAATGCTTTGGAGAAGCCCAGCAGTGTTATTCATACCGCCACGATATGGTAGTAAGTTTCTATGGGACCAAACTGCTGAGGTCATCGATCCCTAGGCTTACATACTACTTTATCTAACTTATACTAACTTGCACACACGCACACACGCCCGAGGCAGGACTCTAACTACCGGCGGGGGAAGCCCCGTGAACAGTGGCAAGGCGCCAAGACCGCGCGGCTGCCACGGTATGGGGTGCCATCAGCTATAACTTCAGCTTACTGCTTGTATAGACAGGAGGAACTATGATAGATCAACGATACGTCACGGACCTCTGTATCATCATGTGTTACCTCTTATGCGACAGTGTAACTGTGTTATTTTTCAATAGTACAATACTTGTCCAAACATAGCACGTTGTGTATTAAGGACCAGTTACTTCGGTCGTGGGCCAGCTGGTTTCGACTTCTGAACCAAATCAGTGCAAGCATCAAGGCCTCATAGAATGCAACGTCACATTGGTAAGTGGACTCATACTGCCCAGTTCTTTGTAAATCTGACGTGATTTTGGAATCAATGAAATAACATCATGTACCCTCTTAAACCGCGACGTTTCATTTTCTTTCCTCCTCCCCTTCTGGTTGGTTCACTTATTTCGTCAGGCAGAATAGAACTTGAAAGAACAAAGTGCAACGCGTTTTGTTTTCAGCCATGGACTATAAGAGAACGCTTTAGTGGCTCATATATGAGGCACGACTACAGTTACAGAATAGCCGAAATGTATCGTATTCGTGTCAACAACAAACTGTTTAGCATCGGTTGAGCCGTATATATATGAAACCTAATAAAATATTTAGCACGCCTTCGATAGCCCAAACATATGAACACAAGCACGAAACGCATGCTTCTGAATATTTTAACGCTGAAATGAATTAATGAAAATCGTCTATACAGCCGAACGAGCAGTATTTAACTAGTGACATGTAATAAAATGCGCTCACACGACATGCGAGAGGTCTCGCGTCCATCATTCCCTACAGCCACTGTCTTCGTTAATACAGTTTGAGAAAACAGCTACAAATTTATTCGACTGCCTACACATATAAGATTTACAGAAGTACAAAACTAAATTGAAGGTAAAATATATAATACATTAGTGAGACTGGCAATGGTTCGAAATTGCTAATTACGTACAGGAAATGTATGCACGTCCTAGCCTCCTCCTCCTTCGTCTCTCTGTCCATGAGTATCTGTGGGGATAGTAGCGTTATTGACAGTATCTCACTTCGGTTTAATATGCAAAAGGGTAGGATTGAAAAGTTAGCCCAAAATACAGGCTCTGAGCACTATGGGACTTACATCTGTGGTCATCGGTCCCCTAGAACTTAGAACTACTTAAACCTAACTAACCTAAGGACATCACACACATCCATGCCCGAGGCAGGATTCGAACCTGCGACCGTAGCGGTCACGCGATTCCAAACTGAAGCGCCTAGAACCGCTCGGCCACACCGGCCGGCCCAAAATACAGCTTTATAGTTTTCTGGCAGGAAAAAATAAAACACTACGTGGCTGCCATACAATTTTTGTGTAAAATTATACACAAGGAAAAAGAATATGTATGGTAGAAGTGATTTGTCTAATGGTTTTAATGCCTTGCTACCGTAGGTAAGACCGACTGCGACAAATATTGCGACATCGCAAAGTCTAAGACCGCAGCATAGCATTTTATACACTGAAGCGCCAAAGAAAGTGGTATAGGCAGGCATATACAAATACAGAGAGATGTAAACGGGCAGAATACGGCGCTGTGGTCGACAACTCCTGTACTGTATAAGTAAACAATTGTCCGGCGCAGTTGTTAGAACGGTTACTGTTGTTACAACGGCAGGTTATCAAGATTTAACAAGCTCGACGTGAGGATACAGTCAGAGCACAAGCAATGGGACACAGCATCTCCGAGGTAGAGATGAAGTGGGGATTTTCCCGAACGACCATTTCACGAGTGTATCGTGAATATCACGAAACCGGTAAAACATCAAATATCCGACCTCGCTGCGACCGGAAAGAGATCCTGCAAGAACGGGACCAACGACGACTGAAGAGAATCGGTCAACGGACAGAAGTGCAACCCTTCCGCAGACTGCTGCAAATTTCAATGCTGGGCCATCAACAAGTGTCAGGTTGCGAACCATCAAACGAAACATCATCGATATGGGCTTTCGGAGGCTAATCCCCACTCGTGTACCCTCGATGACTGCACGATTGAGAGCATTACGCGTCTCCTGGGCCCCATCAACACCGATATTGGACGTTTGATGACTGGAAATATGTTGGCTGGTCGGACGAGTCTCGTTTCATATTTTGTGTGTGTGTTGGGGCTTATGGGCGCTCAACATCGAGGTCATCAGCGCCCTGACACGCATTAAAAGGAACGAATGTGGACAGACCTAATAAAACTGAAAAACATTTCAGATTTTACCGAGCGGATGGACGTGTACGGGTATGGAGACAACCTCATGATTCCATGGACCCTGCATGTCAGCAGGGGATTATTTAAGCGGTAGAGGCACCGCAATGGCAAGCGGCGTGTGCATTTGGAGTGATATGGAACGTCCGATAGTCTAGATAGATTCTGACAGGTGACACGTACGTAAGAATCCTGTCAGATCACCTGCATTCATTCATTTCCATTGTGCATTCCGACGGACTTTGGCAATTCCAGCAGGACAATGCCACACCCTACACGTCCAGAATTGCTAGAGTGGCTCCATGAATACTTTTCTGTGTTTAAACACTTCCGCTGACCTCGAAACTCCCCAGACGTGAACACTATTGCGCATATCTGCGATACCTTGCAACGTGCTGTTCAGAAGCCATCTGTACCCCCACGTACTCTTAAGGATTTATGGATAGCCCTCCAGAGTTCATGCTGTCAGTTCCCACCAGAACTACTTCAGACATTAGTCAAGACCATGCCACGTGGTGATGCGGTACTTTTTGGTGCTCGCGGGGGCCTTACACGATATTAGGCTTGTGTACCAGTTTCTTTGGCTCTTCAGAGTATTTCGCAGTTGGTTGTAATACCAACAGCTTCGCAGTGATACCAACAGTTTCGCAGTGATACCAACAGTTTCGCAGTTGTTTTTTTAAGTACAGTCTTCAGGCGTCTGAATGTGTATTAGATATCGTGTAAAAGTATTACACTACGGGCCATTAAAATTGCTACACCACGAAGATAACGTGCTACAGACGCGAAATTTAACCGACAGAAAGAAGATACTGTGATATGCAAATGATTAGCATTTCAGAGCATTCACACAAGGCTGGAGCCGGTGGCGACACCTACGACCTCCTGACATGAGGAAAGTTTCCAACCGATTTCTCATACACAAACAGCAGTTGACCGGCGTAGCCTGGTGAAATGTTGAGATGCCTCGTGTAAGGAGGAGAAATGCGTACCATCACGTTTCCGACTTTGATAAAGGTCGGATTGTAGCCTATCGCGATTGCGGTTTATCGTGTCGCGACATTGCTGCTCGCGTTGGTCGAGATCCGATGACTGTTAGCAGAATATGGAATCGGTGGCTTCAGGAGGGTAATACGGAACGCCGTGCTGGATCCCAACGGCCTCGTATCACTAGCAGTCGAGATGACAGGCATCTTATCCACAAGGCTGTAACGGATCGTGCAGCCACGTCTCGATCCCTGAGTCAACAGATGGGGGCGTTTGCAAGACAACAACCATCTGCACGAACAGTTCGACGACGTTTGCAGCAACATGGACTAGAAGCTCGGACACCATGGCTCCGGTTACCCTTGATGCTGCATCACAGACAGGAGCGCCTGCGATGGTGTACTCAGCGACGAACCTAGGTCCACGACTGACAAAACGCCATTTTTTCGGATGAATCCAGGTTCTGTTTACAGCATCATGATGGTCTCATCCGTGTTTGGCGACATCGCGGTGAACGCACATTGGAAGCGTGTATTCGTCATCATCATACTGGCGTATCACCCGGCGTGATGGTACGGGGTGCCATTGGTTACACGTCTAGGTCACCTCTTGTGCGCATTGACGGCACTTTGAACAGTGGACGTTACATTTCAGATTTGTTACGACCCGTGGCTCTACCCTTCATTCGATCCCTGCGAAACCCTACATTTCAGCAGGATAATGCACGACCGCATGTTGCAGGTCCTGTACGGGCCTTTCTGGATGCAGAAAATGTTCGACTGCTACCCTGGCCAGCACATACTCCAGATCTCTCACCAACTGGAAACGTCTCGTCAATGGTGGCCGAGCAACTGACTCGTCACAATACACCAGTCACTACTCTTGACGAACTGTGGTATCGTGTTGAAGCTGCATGGGCAGCTGTACCTGTACACGCCATCCAAGCTCTGTTTGACTCAATGCCCAGGTGTATCAAGGCCGTTATTACGGCCAGAGGTGGTTGTTCCGGGTACTGATTTGTCAGGATCTATCCACCCAATTTGCGTGAAAATGTAATCACATGTCAGTTTTAGTATAATTTGTACAATGAATACCCGTTTATCATCTGCATTTCTTCTTGGTGTAGCAATTTTAATGGCCAGTAGTGTAGTTTTCACGTTTGTTTGGTTTTAAAGCAATGAGCTCATTGAAGCTTCACGATAAAGGATGACAG
Organism: Schistocerca nitens; assembly: GCF_023898315.1. Classification (NCBI taxonomy): domain Eukaryota; kingdom Metazoa; phylum Arthropoda; class Insecta; order Orthoptera; family Acrididae; genus Schistocerca; species Schistocerca nitens. Next base: position 172,851,646 of record NC_064616.1, on the reverse strand, counting down.
CCAAAACAGTTGCAGGATAAAAATGTATTAAAATCTCTCGGCGAAACCATCTGCCCTAGTGCTTTCACACTCTTGTCTCGATAGTTCATAGGCGAAGTACTGGTGCTAAACTGTTCGCATTGACCCTGTGCCCATAGTCATGTTGTACAAATGGAGAAGATGTCTTAATTATTGACGAAGCCTTTGGCACAATTGTTTTATTAATCTCCATTGCATGATGTAATTTTAGTAAGTAACTAAAAGATTTTGTGCCTGTATTACTCTGGTAATTTTACTGTTACTTAAGCTTTTGTTTCTCACTTCAGATGCTAAGGTTTTTCTAATGAAAGTGTCTTCCTGTTCAGGATTTTTTACATCTGATGAAGGTATATTTATATATACCGAAACCTTGGTCAAGAATTTTAATAGATTTTTATCCTGCAACTGTTTTGCCTGTCATCCTTTATCGTGAAGAATTTCAACAGTTACTGTTGCAGCCATTTTTAAAATATTGTCTCATTGAAGCTGCCGTGAGCAATTAAATATGACGGCGCAGTAATATTTTGGTTTGTAACAGCGGGTACGCTCAGTGCAGAAAATTGACTCTAGCTGGAAACGCATGGTTGTGTTTCGTGAACATTTCTTGTACATCGTTTCGCCTCCTCTTGTGTGCAACCTCATACTTCTGGCAGTAACGCAGATCAGCGAACGCATATGCAGAAAGCAGATGGATAAATCGTTGAATATTCTGCACGAATGCAGCTCGAATCGTGGCACCACTGAGATGTGATTAAGTCGATCACTGCAAATGCAGCGTATGAGTGGTGCTCCATAAGATCATGTTAGGTGTTAATGACTGTGCAAGGATGGCTGATGTCTCTCATAACGCAACCAGATCCTAATTACTCCTGTCTGATCAGATGACTGCTGATACGAGTTGCATCTGGATTTTGAATTTACGAGACTTAGTCCTCCAATTTGATCTCTACAATGACCCTACGTTTTTAATGGTGGTAGCGCTAAAGTTAATATTACACACCAGGTTTAGAAATTAGGAAAATAATCAAAAGCCGGCCGGTGTGGCCGAGCGGTTCTAGGCGCTTCAGTTTGGAACCGCACGACCGCTACGGTCGCAGTTTCGAATCCTGCCTCGGGCATGGATGTGTGTGATGTCCTTAGGTTAGTTAGGTTTAACCAGTTCTAAGTTCTAGGGGACTGATGACCCCCGCTGTTAAGTCCCATAGTGCTCAGAACCATTTGAACCATTTGAACCATTTTTGAATAATCAAAAAGTGGTAATAACTTGAGAACATAAAAAATTGCCATGAAAGTGAAAAGCAATAGTTATACACTAATTACCCACATTAAAATCATCGCTACCATTATTTTTCATCACCTTTACACGACAGACAACTGCATGTTTCAAAGTAGGCGTTGAGTTGATCGTGTTAGAGTCACAAAATGAAAGCTGATTAACCAACTTGATCGAATGGCGTGGAGACACAACTTGCCGAAGGAACAGCAATGAAGATCCACTTACAAACTGATTGCAACACACACTGAAACGAAGACGGCCAGGTAGTTAACTTTCCTTTGGGCCTCTATGAGTCCAAAGTGAAAGGAAAATTAGAGCTAATACAGGGGCTTAACGACAATCATTCTTCCCACGCGCCGTTAGCGAGTGGAACAGGTAAGGAGAATCAGTTTGTGATACCAGAAGTATCCTCCGCCACACACCGTCAGATGGCTTATACTGAGGTAAATGTTGGTGTATCTTATTCTGGTTGATGCTCACGCATCCGGTGACTAAGCGTAGTGAAGATGCTACGAGTATGCTTTAGCAGTGCGATCTCTCTCCCCAAGTGGTCGGCTCGCGTTTCATGTTGCTGCAATTAAAGAACCACATTGCCAATAAATACTTGTTGCATTAGATATGAAACTTGTCAAAATTAAAACGTCACGGTAGAAAGACTATTTCGGTGTGGCTAAAGCGGCACTGTAGAATTAAAGGAAATTAAGTTTCCTACGTTCTTACAATCGAGACAGTTTGTATAACAGTAAGGAAATCTGACCAGATCCTGACAGTAGATCTACTCCAGTATATGAAGAACTTTCTTGTCAAAAGTTTACACTTCATTTTCAATAACGGTAGGTTTATACAGCATCTTCGTTGACTGCAATGGTCAGAGTATTCCCTATGCAAGCTCCACGTGTAGGAACATACCGGTCAAGTCAGAGTCGGCAGCCATCTGCGATCCCAGCAAGTAAGTAGTTTATTCTAGTGTCTTCTGCAGTGTGGGCAAGCCATTTCTTTCTCCAGAAATTTAATTTTAGTTCTCCCGGATACCATACATGTGCAGTGCCTATTAGATGAAGGAGGTCCGACACCCGATCAGTTCCAGTCAATCCACCAGGAAGGAAGTACACGGCTCGTGCTGTCTGTAGTTCAATCATGCCTATGCGGTCAATACCGCTGTTCGATCACGTCCGCATTCATTATTACTTTGTCCCAGGAAGGGCTCTCAACAATGGGAAGCGTCCAGCCGTTCGGAGTGAATCAAAGCGATGTTGTTCGGACATGGAGAAGATACAGAGAGACAGGAACTATCGATATCCCTCGCTCAGACCGCCCAAGGGCTACTACTGCAGTGGATGACCGATACCTACGGATTATGGTTCGGAGGAACACTCACAGCAGTGCCACCATATTGAATAATACTTTTCGTGCAGCCACTAGAGGTCGTGTTACGACTAAAACTGTTCACAATAGGCTGCATGATGCGCAACTTCACTTCCGACGTCCATGATGAGGTTGATCCTTGCAGCCCGCAGCTCGTGGTCGTGCGGTAGCGTTCTCGCTTCCCACGCCCGGGTTCCCGGGTTCGATTCCCGGCGGAGTCAGGGATTTTCTCTGCCTCGTGATGGCTGGGTGTTGTGTGATGTCCTTAGGTTAGTTAGGTTTAAGTAGTTCTAAGTTCTAGGGGACTGATGACCTCAGATGTTAAGTCCCATAGTGCTCAGAGTCATTTGAACCATTTTTTAGACACGGTCAGTTATTTACCCTTTATCCCCACAACCCTTCCTTGTGCACTGCCTCTAATGACTTCATAATCGAACGTATATTAATTCCGTATCTCCCTTCACTTCTTGCTTCCAGACATCTGCTCATCCTGACAATGAAACTAAATCTGTTAACTGAAACTCTCACAGAAAATCTTCTGCATAATAAGGGTGGTACAGTCGATGCCAGAGACAAAGCTGGTAACTTTCGGAAAAAAAGGAAAATTGTACCTGTCACTTGTAAATTAGATGCTTGGCTGAATGAAATATTCATAATTTTGCTCGTGTAGAAAAACGTTTCGCAATTGAGCCGGAGATGTACAGATATAAATGAGAATACTTTAACTGAAATGAAGTATGCTCTGAATCTTCTTCTAGTGATATAGAAATAACTTTCCACCGTCCACAAGGTTCCACTGCTTCTCATTAAAATAACTTTTCGACCATCTTTACGCTACACAGATAACTTCATGGTAATTCCGCTAGCTGTGGCTTTCAAGAATAACAGCGCAGAAATACATTACATTTTGGGGGAGAATAGGATATAAGGTAACAAATAACGACTGGTTTCCTAGTTGGAATTATTGCACAATTTAAAAATTTGGTTTTAAAATATACTCCGTCTAACAAAATATTTCCTTCTCTCGTTCACTGACATATGTTTGTAAATCTGTTTGGTATCACATGTGACTGTCCGGTTATTTATACCTGCAGTTATATTATTCTTTCAAAATTCTCTTCCTTTGTTACTTGATATTGAACGAAGTGCTGACAATAAGTTTTTAAACGCTGATTTTGGTTTCTTGCATTGCTACGACAGGTGAAAATAGCCAACATTCAGCCCCCTCTGCCGGAGAATAAAATAAGGGGTGCTACGTTTTCTTTTTTCGCCTCATTACGCCACGTTTATTTTGATTTACTTACTTCTCTTGTACGCTTTTAATCTGGTAGCCACTTTAGCAACTTGCTTGTTCGACCACTCAGAGATATAAGACACTTTTCTATCGGTACTGTAACGTGTGCGTGTAACGTGTGGTTAGTGATTGTGTGATCGATTGAGAAGGAAGAGGGTTGCACCCTGATCCAGCACGTAGCCTGCTCCGCAGGAATAGCTTAGCGCTTGTGTTGTCGAAAGCAAATGAAAAGGTTTGCACGCTGATACAGCACGTAGCCTCCTCCTCACGAATAGGAGAAGGAGCCCATTATTCCGACCTATTTATCACCTTCGCATTAACACGCACCGTCATTCTTAAGACACTTCGCTTATGTAAACTGTACGCTTAACTTTATCCACAGTCATGTTGTCAGAATCTTCCTATCAGCATCACTTCTACATCTAGTGGTCAAAGAATCGCTATTGAAACTTCTTATCCTCGCCACCGGAATTCGACATGTCGCCCTCAGACTCGGCGCCACTCAAGCTAGCGTTAGTGACTTCGGCTACATGTGTGGGTAAGTAGTTTCGGATCACATTAAGTCGGTTGGTTGGTTGATTGATTGATTTGGGGGAGGGAACCAAACAGCGAGGTCATCGGCCCCTCGGATTAGGGAAGGACGGTGAAGGAAGGCGGCCGTGCCCTTTCAAATGAACCATCCGGGAATTTGCCTGATGCGATTTAGGGAAATCACGAAAAACCTAAATCAGGATGGCCGGACGTGGGTTTGAAACGTTGTCCTCCCGAATACGAGTGCAGTATGGTAATCACTGCGCCACATGGTTCGGTCACATTAAATAGCTAATGGGTCTGAGCACTATGGGACTCAACTGCTGTGGTTATCAGTCCCCTAGAACTTAGAACTACTTAAACCTAACTAGCCTAAGGACAGCACACACATCCATGCCCGAGGCAGGATTCGAACCTGCGATCGTAGCAGACATTAAATAGCTCAATTTCGTCTTACACTGGGTGAACTCTAACTCCCGTGCAAAAGTTAGTGGGTTGTTTAGAAATATTTTTTGACTCTTTTGGTATGTTGTATCCGTGGTCTCCGGTTGCACGTGGCAGATTAATAATGATATTAAGGTTTATTTCGTTTGTTTACCCAATGAGGTTTTCGTGTAAGTACATCCACAACGGTGAAATAGCCTGTAACGTGCAATGACCTAATCGTGCAACAAGACACACAGAGTAATGTAGCCGCGCGGGATAGCCGAGCGGTCTTACAAGGGGAGGCCGCCAATTGTGAAATTCAGATTCGATTCATACCGCGCATAATAATAGCTCATGGCCAGAGGTGTAATGTGGCAAAGCACCAAGATGCACTTCTCAGCCGTTGTCGAGAAAATCGACACTTAAAAGAAACCTTTGCCGTGAAATACTCTACGATTAACAATGTTCTACAGCGTCGTGGCGCAGCGGTAAGCGCTCGGCTTCGTAATCCGAAGCTCGCCGGATCGAATCTCGCACCCTGTAACCTTTTTTTGTATTTGTTTTTTGTAATTCAAATATATATATAATTCCCGGCAATCAGTTGCAACAATTATGCATATAATAAGTTGTTGAAAGTCGTTTCTGGTGGAAAAACTGGCGACTTCGAACATCATTACGTTTTTCGCAAACAAAGTTGTATTTCACAAATGTTATTGTCTTCATAATGTTAACCACGTATAGTTAACGATATTCCGAAACGAATACGTATAGCGTAAGTCAAACGTTCGAATTAGAACAAAGACCCCACGAACACAAATTTGTTGTGCCAGGTATGAAATATAAACTCCGTTACTCGCTCGTTACACTTGAAGGACGGATGTTGAATGGGCCGAAACGAGCCGCCGCATAACAGCGTAGTTGCCTGCTAACTTCGAAGGAAGGTATATGCGGTCCCTAGCGCAACTTATAACATCGTCGAAAATCAGTGCGGGTGTGAGAGCTTTGGTACACCCTGTTAAACAAACGGAAAAATGGAGGCGGTACAATTGGAGAGCGATCCGCCTTCACCAACATGCATAAGCAATTGATTAATAGTTTATATATATATTTGAATTACAAAAAACTAATAAAAAAAATTGCATGGCGCGAGATTCGATCCGGCGACATTCGGATTACGAACCCGAGCGCTTACCGCTGCGCCACGACGCTGTAGAACATCATTAACCGTAGAGAGTATTTCACGGCAACGGTTTCTTTTAACTGTCGATTTTCTCGACAACGGCTGAGAAGTGCATCTTGGTGCTTTGCCACATTACACCTCTGGCCATGAGCTTTTATTATGCGCAGTATGAATCGAATCTGAATTTCACAATTGGCGGCCTCCCCTTGTTAAGAGTCTTGCCACGGTCCGCGCGGCTTTCCCCGTCGTAGGTTCGACTCCTCCCTAGGGCATGTGTGTGTGTGTGTGTGTGTGTGTGTGTGTGTGTGTGTGTGTGTGTGTGTGTGTGCGTGTCGTCCTTATCATAAGTTAGTTTAAGTTAGATTAAGTAGTGTGTAAGCCTAGGGACCGATGACCTCAGCAGTTTGGTCCCATAACACCCCACCACAAATTATCAATTTCCAGAGTAATGTAAGAACAGATGCTAAAGTACTGTGATGTGGTTTGCCGTCGCTCCGGGAACAGCTCTCAAAGTCGTCGTACCGTTCATCCATTGCATCCAGTGAACAACTTCACGAGTTACATTTCGCCTAATTCATCTGTAAACCTATCCGCAAAGGTGTGTACCACTGATAACGTACAACTGAACTACCGAAAAAGAAACCCGAGGGAGAACCGAGTAGTTACTGACGGCAGGGCTAAGGGCGACCGCTACGGTCGCAGGTTCGAATCCTGCCTCGGGCATGGTGTGTGTGATGTTCTTAGGTTAGTTATGTTTAAGTAGTTCTAAGTTCGAGGGGACTGATTACCTCAAAAGTTAAGTCCCATTGTGCTCAGAGCCATTTGAACCATTAAGGGCGAGGAGAAAAGAGGGCACTACTGCTCTCAAGTACCGTGGTTGAATGGAACTAGATTCTAAACAGTCACTGTGCGTATTCACGAAATTTCTGTTGTGTAGATATTTTCTCCGCAATACACGTACAGAGAAAAATGGGGTAAGGAAACAAATAAAATGCTGTTACTTTTTTTAACGAACCACCGGAGACCAAGGATCCCTATCCCAAAATACTCCGAAAATATCCCTGAAAAACCTCATAAATGTTGTCGGTGGAGTTGGGTTTAAGCGTATATATGCATCAAACAATGTGCGGTCAGGAAAGACAGAGTATCCGTATTTTCTAAAGAAAAAACATTTATTTGTGAGGTTATAAAAACCTGTAATCGATAATTAAGTGCTAGAGACCTGGACATATGTGAGTTCAATATATCGCAAAAAGAAGAAGTCGGCGACAGCTACAGATGCAACATGTGCTTGGATTGGGTAAGAATTGGGAAGGAAACTGGTTGTGTTCTTTCCAAAGGAACCAGCCAGTCATTTGCCTTTAGTAACTTAGGGAAAACCATGGAGAATATTAATCTGTATGACCTGATGGGAATTTCAACTGCTGTCGTCCTAGAAACGAGTTCGGTGCTTTAACCACTGTATCACATCCTCCGATGTGTATGATAATACACCACTCGACGTCTAGATCGACTGTATATGACTGCTCTAAAATTAACGATTTAATATCTTAATTGTTTATAGTACTCGTGTGAATGAATTCGCACATGTCATTATAGTCAAATATAGTGTTTAAACTATTTTGCAACTTGTTTTGATCTGATGTTTTCACTAGAACGTAAATGAGAACATCATCTGAAACAATCGGAGATGACTTTGCTCAGATTGTCTCCAAACCCGTTTATACAAATTATCAACAGCAAAGGACCAATTACTGTTGGGGAACGCCAGATATCACTTCTGTTTTACTCTATGACTTTCTGTCAGTTGCTGTGAACTGTGATCTTTGTGACAGGAAATCATGAAGCTAGTCGCACAACTGAGACGATGTTCCATAGGCACACAATTTCATAAGCTGTCTCTTGTAACGAAGTAAATAAAATCAGTAATGTTTTGTGGCCACCGAATATTAAAGCAAGACACTTATCAGCGCCACAGTGTCATATTTCTGAGACACGGAAAGAGGGTAATAATAACAGCATACCTTCATGATATCACTCGCCTTCACATTACCGAAGGTAGGCTAATATTTAGTTCTCAGGGAGCGTGTACCTTTTATTCAGAACTAGCCGAGTACTTGGCAGTTTTTCTATTAGTCCATCTTCTCCTTCCTCCTCTGTCTGCGCATCTCCTCTACCCTTTCCCTCTATCCACTTCCTCCATCCCTCCCCCCCCCCCCACAATCTGTCCATCTCTTCCACCACCTCTCCGTGTCTGTCTTCTATCTCCCCCCCCCCCTCATCACACTGTTTATCTCTTCCTCTCCCTGTCTCTGTCCCTCCTCCTCTCCCTGTCTCTGTCTCTTCCTCTCCCTGTCTGTCTCTCTTCCTCTACCGGTTTCTGTTTATCTCCTCTTCTGCCCTCCCTCTGTCCATTTCCCCCTAACCTACTCCCTGTCTACATCTCCCCCCCCCCCCCATTCACCGTATCTGTGTCGATCTCTTCCTTCCCTTTCTCTCTGCACGTTATCAAGCTCATTCCATTAGGAGGCTGATGTTCTTATCCAACAGTATTTCTTTCCAGATCGTAACTCATGTGTGTACCACATTTCGTTGAAATCGTTCCAGCGGTTTAGGATGAACATTTTATCCGTGATTTTGCCAGCTTTCAAATGTACTTAACAAATTTCACACTTATTTGTACACGTATTTCACCTGTATCTCTAGCGAATTTCGCCCTATATTTTCATTTTCTCACAGCTCGGTGTTTATGACGTGTTATCTCCTCAGCTACAAGTTGTAGAATGACAATTTTGCAGGCGCATCCAGTGCCAGTGCCGGTGGCTACTGGGTGCGAAGTGTGTTGTGGATATGATTAGTTGTAAAGATGTAATAAATTTAAACGTCTCGCATGATGTGGCAGTTTATCACGCATCTCATCGTTTATGACGTCATATCTTTTGAACTGTGTGCCGTACAGCGATAATTTTGCTGATACATTCAACGATAGAGGTGCATACTGTCTGCAAAACCTGTCGGCAGTCTTACCGCATGAACAGCGAAAACACAGAAAGCGATAAGGTTTTTTCAGGTTTTCAGCGAGAAAAAGTTCTGTGTAAAGATTGTTGCAAGGCAGTAATTACTCTCATTCTAAAATACTCGATGACTACAGTATGGGAAATGTCGCGTAGTGGACTACACTGCTTTTTCACACCCACATTTTAGATAAATAGTTCTACCACAACGATTCTTTCCAGACAGTAAGTAATATGTGTGCAAAGTCTGGCTGAAATCGATCCGCTGGTTTAGGAGGAGATGTAGACTATACACACATACACATGCATACATATTTATGTACATCCATTTTTATAATACTTATGAATGACATTTAAAGGGATTTTAGTCCCCCCGATCGCCACATAACTCTTCCTTTATTATGTCATCTGGATTAAGCAAGTTTAAGAACCAAGAACACGCTAAAAGTGTATTTTTCAAGACGTAAAAGTTATCCTTTCGAAGAATTTGTTAGAAACAAATACCGCCAATATAACAGCTCACTACAGCAGCCTTCCAACTAACTGGGAAGAAATTATGAAAGAAAGGCGCCGCTGGATTCTGAAATAGGCTATCTCTTGTTGCACGGTAATGCTGAGGCTCATTTTAGCCGAAGAACGGCAGATGAGCCACGCTCATGTGACTATCAAATTTTACAACAGCCTCAGTCTTCTCCCGTCCTACCCCCATTAGCGTGTTTCGTTTCAGCGCTGGCGTGGTCCAATTTGCTACGGCAGTATTATTATGAAAGTAGGCCATTTACGTTGCTGAAACACAGTTGCCTCATCAACATTACAAAGACAGCATTGGAACATGAAAGACACGCAGGAACAAATTCGTCGCTTTGTAGGCCGACTTGATTAGGTGATATTTAATGAAATTCTGTGTTGGAATAGCTTTATGATTTTCCATGGTTACACATTTGCTCCAATGTAGGCGAGTGGTTAGTGGCGTACCTGGATTCGATGCCCAGTACTGCTAGGGTTTGTTTTGTGGTGTGGCTGGACATGATGTATTAACAAGGAACCCTTTGAGTGCGAGGTCGCAAGTTCAGTCTCTAGTAAGGCTCATGTGAAAGTGTTGTGTTAACAGCTACGACAGGAAAAATATTGACTGTTAATGACTCACCATGTACATCAGGAGGGCGAAACTAAATTAGTGCCTGGAAGGTGCAGAGATCAACCTTCTATGGGATGCATGCACTACACTTCACAAAATGGTCATTGTCGACATTCAACAAATGTTGAAAACAAACCATTAGCATGCACCACGACCAACGAATGAAAAACGGGGCGCCACATCGATCACAAGGTTTCGCACCATCAAGGGCGAAGGCGAACTCTTTCTGAGCTGCAAACCGTGTACGAAGTTGATCTAGGTGTCCACTTGTAAGTAGGCTGTTTAGTTTTTTATGTTGGAAACGCCACGTAGCGTTCTGTATGAAAATCGCTGACTGCGCTGTGTCCAGTCTGTGGCTGGTTGGCATTGTTGGAATATTCGCTATTTTAGTGTTGGGCAGTTGGAGGTGAACAGCGCGTAGCGTTGCGCAGTTGGAGGTGAGCCGCCAGCAGTGGTGGATGTGGGGAGCGAAAGATGCCAGAGTTTTGAGAGGTTGCTATAAGCGGACGACCTGGAGGTGTGTCCGCCAGAAAAAGGAAGTTTGTGAAGATGGAGGTCATGAATTGATAGATGTATGTATGATGACTTTTGAACATTAAGGTAAATACATTGTTTGTTCTCTGTCAAAATCTTTTATTTTCTAACTATGCCTATCAGTAGTGCCTTCATAAGCTAGAATCTTTTATTTACCTGGCAGTATTGGCGCTCGCTGTATTGCAGTAGTTCGAGTAACGAAGATTTTTGTGAGGTAAGTGATTTGTGAAAGGTATAGGTTAATGTTAGTCAGGGCCATTCTTTTGTAGGGATTATTGAAAGTCAGACTGCGTTGCGCTAAAAATATTGTGTGTCAGTTTAGTGTTGATCAGAAAAGGTAAAGAGCGAAAGGTCTGAGTAAGTTCAGTTCTGCTCAGCTGTTTGAAAATCAAATAACGTAGAAGTTTGCCAGCACAGTCATTCATAATTTTTTCTAAGGGCACGTTTTACGCCCTTAAAGAATGCATGTAGAATAATATCGGTGCAAAGCGGTGATGAACACAGGATGGAATGTGATGGCACGCAACGCAGTGCGAAACAGTCTGCCGTGAAGCTTATCGTGAAACTGGCTATCCTTTAAGGCGTAGCAGCAGATAGAGCAATAATTTGTTTTATAGGCATGGAAAAAACGAACATCCAGAGGCTGAATTTGTAAAGTACTCCCAGGTGGTATGAACTGCGATGTCACACATTTTCTGGGAGGAATGGTTAGCTCTAAAAGGGTATGATGTTTACACGCAGACCAGAAATCGATCAAAAGCGAGTTATTTCGACCAGATGTTGGCCAAAGGCAGTGCTCATACCATAGTTGTTCTCTTACGCCCATTTTCCCACTCTTGCTGTCTGTGACGCAAATATACCCTACTCCCTTGCAAGATTACGCATACGAGGAAGAATCAGAGAGCAGAGCACATCTAACTTCTCGCAGCACAATAAATAACTTTCCAGCCCAATTTCCATCCAAATTAACAGTCGGCACAATTGTATACGAATGTGTTACGACACTGAAGTTAGTTGATGTTGGTACAATTCTCTTGATACCTCAAATTTCCAGTGTTCCTTTCCCTTACATTTCCTCTTCAAATACCGATTGGTCGGAGTTGGAAACAAATTCCTTACTGAACTATGGAATACGTTTGTTTATCTCTTCTAAAAATTTTCGGGCCGAGACCGCAGTTTTCTGTGCATCACAATGTTGACACTTTATTTGAAATTTCGTTATCTTACGCCTTCCAGTGCTGTAGCAGTGTTTGCAAGTATACAACCATCCATTTATTCCCTTGAAATCACTGCAGTCTACACTGAAGCGCCAAAGAAAGTGGCATATGCATGCGTATTCAAATACAGAGATACGTGTCTGGCGCAGTTGTTAGATCGGTTACTCCTGCTACAGTGGCAGGTTATTATGCACCCTTGTGACTAGACACAAAGCTTTAAGTCTTGCCTGGGACCATCAACACATTGGACTGTTGATGACTGGGAACATGTTGCCTGGTCGGACGAGTCTCGTTTCAAATTGTATCGAGCTGACGGACATGTACGGGTATGAAGCCAACCTCATGAATCCATGGACACTGCAATGTCAGCAGGGGACTGCTCAAGCTGGTGGACGCTGGGCGTGTGCAGTTGAAGTGATATGGGACCCCTGATACGTCTATATACGACTCTGAAATGTGACACTTACGTAAGCATCCCGTCTGATCACCTGCATCCATTTGTGTCATTTGAGCATTCCGACGGACTTGGGCAATTACAGAAGAAAAATGAGACACCCTACAAGTCCAGAATTGCTACAGAGTGGCTCCAGGAACACACTTGTAAGTTTAAACACTTGCACTGGTACCCAAACGCCCCAGACATGAACATTGAGCATATATGGGATGCCTTACAACGTGATGTTCAGAAGGGATCTCCACCCCTTAGTACTCATACGGATTTTTGGACATCGCTGCAGGATTCATTGTGTCAGTTCCCTCCAGCAGTACTTCAGACATTAGTCGAGACCATGCCACGTGGTGATGCGGTACTTTTGGGTGCTCGCGGGGGCCATACACGATATTAGGCAGGTGTTCCAGTTTCTTTGGCCTTTCAGTGTATGTCGTGCGCATTTGATGTCCATAACGTAGTAAGCCGCTATCATGCACAACTTGAAAACTGTATCGAGCATCTTGAAACGCCCCAATACCAGTTTTCGTAACAAGTGCGCCTTGTCCTTCATCTACATTTATACTCCGCAAGCCACACAACGGTGTGTGGCGGAGGGAACTTTACGTGCCACTGTCATTACCTCCCTTTCCTGTTCCAGTCGCGTATGGTTCGCGGGAAGAACGACCGCCGGAAATCCTCCTTGCGTGCTCGAATCTCTCTTACGAGGTGCGGCTAGAAAAAAACCGGACTGATGCTGGAAAAAACATTTATTTACAATTTCATGTTATCTCCTTCAATGTACTCTCCTCCTCGGTCTCTACACCGCTCCATACGAATTTTCCACTGTTCATAGCAATGCTGCAGATCATTTTCGGTAAGTCCATACATTACTTCCGTCGCTTTTTCTTTTACTGCTTCAACAGTCTCAAATCTAGTTCCTTTCAAAGCTGACTTGACTTTAGGGAAAAGAAAAAAGTCACAGGGGGCCAAATCAGGTGAGTAGGGTGGATGATCTAAGATGGGAATGTTGTGTTTTGCCAAAAACGTCTTCACTGACAACGCACTGTGAGCTGGGGAATTGTCTTGGTGAAGGATCCATGACTTTTTTCTCCACAAATCGTTCCGTTTTCTCCGTACTCGCTCACGTAGGGTAGCCAGGACGCTAATGTAGTAATGCTGATTCACTGTTTGTCCCTCTGGTACCCAATCAATGTGCACAATCCCTTTGATGTCAGTTTTTGCTGACAATGGTCTGCCAGTGCGAGTGTCATCACTGGTGTCTTCGCGGCCATCTTTAAATCGTTTAAACCACTCAAACACTTGTGTTCGCGATAACCAATCATCGCCGTACACTTGTTGTAACATTACAAACGTTTCACTTGCAAATTTTCCTAGTTTGAAACAAAATTTGATGCTAACACGCTGTTCTTTCTGTACACTCAACATTTTCCGACGCACAGACAAAACGTCAACTACTTAAAACAGACGCCACGGGCAGACTGAGTGCAGGAGGCAGATGAAACTCTAGCAGTAGGCGGAGCGAGAGTCACGTGACAGGCCACGCGACTTTCAGCCTTATTGCATTCGTTTTATTGTTTCACCAGTACTAATCCGGTTTTTTTCTAGCCACACCTCCTATTTTACATTCATGATCTCCTCGGGATGTATAAGTAGGCGGAAGCAATATATTCGATACCTCATCCAGAAACGCACCCTCTCGAAACCTGGACAGCAAGCTACACCGCGATGCAGAGCGCCTCTCTTGAAGAGTCTGCCACTTGAGTTTGCTAAACATCTCTGTAACGCTAGCACGCTTGCCAAATAACCCTGTGACGAAACGTGCCGCTCTTCTTTGGATCTCCTCTATCTCCTCTGTCAACCCGACCTGGTACGGATCCCACACTGATGAGCAATACTCAAGTATAGGTCAAACGAGTGTTTTGTAGGCCACCTCCTTTGTTGATGGACTACATTTTCTAATGACTCTCCCACTGAATCTCAACCTGGCACGCGCCTTACCAACAATTAATTTTATATGATCATTCCACTTCAAATCGTTCCGCACGCATACTCCCAGATATTTTACAGAAGTAACTGCTACCAGTGTTTGTTCCGCTATCATATAATCATACAATAAAGCATCCTTCTTTCTATGTATTCGCAATACATTGATTGCATTTGTCTATGTTAAGGGTCAGTTGCCACTCCCTGCACCAAGGGCGTATCCGTTGCAGATGTTCCTGCATTTAGCTGCAATTTTCTAATGCTGCAACTTCTCTGTATACTACAGCATCATCCGCGAAAAGCCGCATGGAACTTCCGACACTATCTACTAGGTCATTTATATATATTGTGAAAAGCAATCGTCCCATAACACTCCCTCTCCATTGAGAACAAAATGCTGTGTTCTGTTTGCTTAAAACTCTTTAATCCAGCCACACAGCTGGTCTGATATTCCGTAGGCTCTTACTTTGTTTATCAGGCGACAGTGCGGAACTGTATCGAACGCCTTCCGGAAGTCAAGGAAAATAGTATCTACCTGGGAGCCTGTATCTAATATTTTCTGGATCTCATGAACAAATAAAGCGAGTTGGATCTCACACGATCGCTGTTTCCGGAATCCATGTTTATTCCTACAAAGCAGATCCTGGGTTTCCAGAAATGACATGATACGCGAGCAAAAAAACATGTTCTAAAATTCTTCCTTGAATAACCGTAGTTTTTCTTATGCACTACACGGTCATATTACTGCAGACTTCGAAATCTGGTCATAATTTTTTTTCTATGCTGCGAATGACCTTCCATGTAGGTAATCATGTTTAGTATCCAGTACTTAGACAACGATTCTCCTTTACTACGCTTCGCTGGACACAGGATCTGTTGCTCACTGACTCACAATGATGATGAACTGCTTATCTCGACATCTGTTTCAGCATCACTTTCACTTGTTACTTACGTATCACCATCATTGTACTCCTCATGCACATTGTCGACACAGTCGAGCGTATACGACACCACAAATTCCTCCAGCTCATCTTGCAGAAACGCCAGTATCTCATCTATCACTTCTTTCTCACTCTGAAAAATTCCTTGGGTCCCTTTCTGACCAAATATCAACTGCGGCAATTTTTGGTTTCGATATATTGCAATGTTTGCTTTATTTATCGTTGCCACTGTTCTGCTTTGTGTCAACACCACTAGCACTGTAGCACTGTTGTTAGTTATTCACCTACTAAGCAGTTCAACTACTCTCCGTAGCCTTATTCTGTGTTCACCATCGGATGACTGCAGTCACGTCTTCTGTTTCCATTAGCAGTCAATATTGTACTTATATGGTAGACAATATGTGGGGCGTCGAATTCTGTAATTATTATAGGCCTTCTGCGACCTCTGACTCAAGGTGTTCATTGGAAGACTTAAAATGAGGCTACAGTTTATACCGGTTCAGTCGGAACTATCCCGACCACCTTTCTACAGGTCGGTTAGTTTTACTGTTTCGTCACGCAATGCTACGAAGTGACTACCGTAGTTAGCTTTGTGATTTTATTGTATTGACTATAACCGAGCGAACTGACGCAGTGGTTAACATAGTTATAGAGAAAAGATTAGTAACGTATTAATAAGGCAACCAGTAGAGTATTTTCATAAGCGAGTGTGAATTACTAATTGAACCTAATATGATCTATTAGTTTGTACTTATGCATTCTGATGATGACCGCAGAACTCTTATTTACTGCTAACCGTTATTGCGTACTTACAGAGCAGAACGATATGCCGCAATTTTTATTTCCTTTCTGTACCGAGTATACCTGAACCCCAGTGCCTTATTACGAAATGTATGCCGTGTCTCACATTATTCGTAAGCAGCAGAGTTAATGGCGTATTGCCTATTCGCGCTCAGACTAGCGTGCATGGCGCTGGCAGTCTTAGACCCCGTAATGGTCGTATGAGCATATCTAAAAAAGGAAAACAGTGTACTACTTTTTAAACATCAGTTAAAACTAGTAATGCTGTATGACTGATCCATAAGGGAGCATACTGGGTCTGCATACATTAAGACTATAGATGGGGTTTGGGCCGCTGAACATCTAGACTATCAGGGAATAGGTTCTAGAATGTCCAAACAAAGTGATTGTGGAACAACAAAAAATGCTCCCAGTTGTTAGTGGCTCGAGAACCCATAAGAAAGGAAAACACATTTAGAACAATCTACCTAACTTGCTCAACATGATGCGACATCCACGACAGATATAGGGATAAACCTCAAAATGTGATCGTGTTATCACATCTACACTATTAATACTTAGATTGAAAAACACTAGAATAGTTTCATGTACGTACTCATGTAACCTTCGTGAAATTTATTATTCACTAAAATGTATATTACTAGCTAATCAGAACGTAATACTCACTTTAATCTGTCTTCATATTATTCATCCGTACTCTCTCTCTCTCTCTCTCTCTTAGTACTATTTTTATTTAATGAGTGATAAAACTTTTGGTCCTATGCTTAAGAAGCGCAAGTTTTCTGTAGCTGGTCATAATACCCCTCAGATCCGGAAAATAAAAAATAAAGAAGTTGTTAAATGGTTAGCCATATCTCGAGTTTTCTTTGCCTCTGTTTCGTTTCTTAGTTTCCGGTATGAATTAGTTTACGTATCTTCTGGAATTCTTGAGAGTATGAACTTAGTACATAGCACTTTACTGTGCAAATATCACTATCATGAAACTTCCTGGCAGATTAAAACTGTGCTCCGGACCGAGACTCGAACTCGGGACCTTTACCTTTCGCGGGTAAGTGCTCTACCAACTGAGCTACCCAAGCACGACTCACGCCCCGTCCTCACAGCTTTACTTTTGCCAGTACCTCGTCTCCTACCTTCCAAACTTTACAGAAGCACTCCTGCGAACCTTGCAGAACTAACACTCCAGAAAGAAAGGATATTGCCGGGACATGGCTTAGCCACAGCCTGGGGGATGTTTCCAGAATGACATTTTCACTCTGCAATGGAGTGTGCGCTGATATGGAACTTCCTGGCAGATTAAAACTGTGTGCCGGTCCGAGACTCGAACTCGGGAGTCCGAGTCTCGGTCCGGCACACAGTTGCCAGTAAGTTTCATATCAGCGCTCACTCCACTGCAGAGTGAAAATCTCATCGCTATCATGTCGGTTAAATTTTTGAACGCTCCTTGTAAAGAAACTTCTAATAGTTTACTATACGGTACGGTAACACATTGTTGCTTTACTGTGTTCTGAAAGTGTTCTTTATCTGTTCCTCTGCACACGCTAGTGAACTACTGTTTTAAGAGTTAAAGCCTGCGGGCACAAAGAGCATTTCACAGTGTTGCCCACGGCAAGAACTATCAATCAGTACAAATATTTTCTTTACAAATACGCAGTTATTTCGAACCGTAAGCATTTGTACTAATGTACAAATCACCGAATTAGCAAGATTAATAAATTATACGAATTACTATGTAACATCTTAAGACTGATCGAGCGAGGCGCCGCAGTAGTTACGGCTCCGAGCTAGTATCTGCCACTAACGGGTTTCCAATCCCTGTCCAGCCACTGGATTTGGTTTCAGTGTCTATCTTATGCCTTGTAAGGAACGGCATTTCCTAACCTATACGAGTCAAACGCGAGCTTGAATTCCGTCTCTATCGATCACGTCGTGGACGGAACGCAGAATTCATTTTATTCTTTTCTTTAACAAGGAGTGGGAAAATTTGGAGAACTTAAGGCGATACCGTTAATGAGATACATGAATGAAATTTTTACGGAATCAAGGCCACACCGAACCTCTTCTATGGCAGCAGAAGTTAATAAAAGGCAACGAAAAAGCAAAATTTAGATTACTGAAATGGAACTTCTTAGAAGAGTTCAAGAATGCGCTAGATCAGGTAGCACCAGAAAGGAAATTTATTTGCTGCAAAAATAATATTGAATATTATAGATGGTGTTTGTAGCCGGACAATAGAGGAATGAAAGACAATTACCTGTAAAATTAATTCTAGCGTGCCACACTGAGGGAAGGAAAACAGAGGGGCTACAAAAAACAAGTTAGAATAATGAAGGTGAACAAACACTAGAGTTTCCTGCCATAGAGTAATGACGATAAAACGGGAAATATATGAAATAATGGACTGAATTTGAATCAAAAAACTCGTTGATAAGTTGATAATTTTAGTTCAAAATGTTTCAAATGGCTCTGAGCACTATGGGACTCTACTGCTGTGGTCATAAGTCCCCTAGAACTTAGAACTACTTAAACCTAACTAACCTAAGGACATCACACACATCCATGCCCGAGGCAGGATTCGAACCTGCGACCGTAGCAGTCGCACGGTTCCGGACTGCGCGCATAGAACCGCGAGACCACCGCGGCCGGCGATAATTTTAGTAATCAACCATTGAAGTATTATAATAAACATATGTGAACAACCAACTGAACTCACTAATGGTCCTATAGAATTAAACATTGTGTAGAATGGAATCAGTACAGTTCGCGGTCAATAATATTTTCGGCATGATTTTATATGCGCTCCACGACTGTCTTCATCTGATGCGAAAAGGACAAACAATATCCCAGTCGTATTTTAGTACCGCTCTGCCTTAGCGGCTGACGTTTCTCGTCGCTGTACTATAATGATCAGACTATTTATATATCAAGATTAATTAAAACGAGTGCTTTAAGCTGAATTTATTCAAAATATTCAGTTATGTGATTTATTTAATGGAATAAAACAATGATAAAAAATCCTAGGTAGCTTTCCATACCCAACAACGGAGTGCCCATTCTTTGACGGTAGTCTTCTTTTCACCACTGTGTTAGTCTGCGAATGATGCGGTGATGTTTATGGTACTATTTTCTGTAACAGGTATAGCGAGGTTAGCGCGAAACAATGAAAAAGAATTTCAAACAAACATCATGTTGGCGTGTTGTTAGCTGGTGCACCCAGTACGTACATTGTAATTTTAATCGGTGTATCTAAGGGCACAATGTTGAAGGTCCTTACAGAGGAATTAATCAGCACGAGACAGTTCCATCCAAGAGAAGGACAAGTCATAAAACACTTGAAGCTGAGACAGGTCGCTGTAAATGAGTAGGATTGTTGTGACACTATGTCGAACTTACTCAGCATAGGATAGTATTGGTGGAGTTAAAGCCCCGCAAAATTCAGTTTTTCTCATATTGTGATCAATGAAGGATAGATTTTTCGCGATTTCAAATTAAAGTCTTAGGCTCGGTTGTTAACTATAACCCATCCAAATGTCAGCTCTGTCTGATTATTAATTACAGAGAACTTCACAATTTAGCTACAACATAAAGTGCTAGACTTATTCCACAAAGTGGGATAAACACGACAGTGCGGGTCTTTGCCCCGTTTGAGATAAACATGGATAAAAATGGATGACTGCATAATGGAAACATTTAAAATAACTCCTTTTAGCAGTGGTGTATTGCAGCCAAGCTACCCAAAGTAATATAGACGTGGAATGTTCGCAAATTTGAACATAACGCTTAAAAATACACGCATAAAAATACTCTCTCTACGAAAGGAGGATTAGTAGAGTAACCTGCAAGAGTTCAGTTACTGAGGCTAAGCTATCTAGGTACCTACTAAATAATCCACTTTGTTACGTCTCCTGATTCTTCCTTGTTCTTCTTCTTCCGATACTTCTTTGTCCAATACTAAGTCCATACCAATATCTGAGCTATTGTCACGATGTGGGAAGTCCTAATCTGACTCTGAAGAATAATCAACTGGCTGATTCTTTTTTTCAGTGGTGTGATGAAAAACCATTATTTTAGACAGCAGAATTATACAGGGTGAGTCACCTGACGTTACCGCTGGATATATTTCGTAAACCACATCAAATACTGACGAACCGATTCCACAGACCTAACGTGAGGAGAGGGGCTAATGTAATTGTTAAATACAAACCATACAAAAATGCACGGAAGTATGTTTTTTAACACAAATCTACGTTTTTTTAAATGTAACCCCGTTAGTTTTGTTAGCACATCTGAACATATAAACAAATACGTAATCAGTGCCGTTTGTTGCACTGTAAAATGTTAATTACATCCGGAGATATTGTAACCTAAAGTTGACGCTTGAGTACCACTCCTCCGCTGTTCGATCGTGTGTAACGGAGAGCACCGAATTACGTAGGGATCCAAAGGGAACGGTGATGGACCTTAGGTACAGAAGAGACTGGAACAGCACATTACGTCCACATGCTAACACCTTTTTATTGGTCTTTTTCACTGACGCACATGTACGTTACCATGAGGGGTGAGGTACACGTACACACGTGCTTTCCGTTTTCAATTACGGAGTGGAATAGAGTGTGTCCCGACATGTCAGGCCAATAGATGTTCAATGTGGTGGCCATCATTTGCTGCACACAATTGCAATCTCTGGCGTAATGAATGTCGTACACGCCGCAGTACATCTGGTGTAATGTCGCCGCAGGCTGCCACAATACGTTGTTTCATATCCTCTGGGGTTGTAGGCACATCACGGTACACATTCTCCTTTAACGTACCCCACAGAAAGAAGTCCAGAGGTGTAAGATGAGGAGAACTGGCTGGCCAATTTATGCGTCCTCCACGTCCTATGAAACGCCCGTCGAATATCCTGTCAAGGGTCAGCCTAGTGTTAATTGCAAAATGTGCAGGTGCACCATCATGCTGATACCACATACGTCGACGCGTTTCCAGTGGGACATTTTCGAGCAACGTTGGCAGATCATTCTGTAGAAACGCGGTGTATGTTGCAGTGCTCTCCGATACACACGATCGAACAGCGGAGGAGTGGTACTCAAGCGTCAACTTTAGGTTTCAATATCTCCGGATGTAATTAACATTTTACAATGCAACAAACGGCACTGATTACGTATTTGTTTATATGTTCAGATGTGCTAACAAAACTAACTGGGTTCCATTTTAAAAAACGTAGGTTTGTGTTAAACCTATTTCCGTGCATTTTTGTATGGTTTGTATTAAACAATTACACTAGCCCCTCTCCTCACGTTCGGTCTGTGGAATCGGTTCGCCAGTATTTGATGTGGTTTACGAAATATATCCAGCGGTAACGTTAGGTGACTCACCCTGTATATTCACGTGAGAGGCTCTCATTCAGTGTGTGTTGAATGCCATCTTTTGAGGGTGTTATCACTGAAGAATTGTCGTCGCACTGTTGGAGTTGGAGGGATTTACCAAAAAGCACTGCTAGGATTTGACACATTTAGCTATTTTCTGACAAATGCGCCAGTGTTGATTTTCGGGACCAACAGGAACAATTATTTTCACGCGAATGTTAAGCTTACACGCAGTAGTGTCAAAGAGTAATTGTTGATCCTTCTTTTGAAACGCTAAATTATACAATGTTCAAGTAGAACACAATAAAAGTTACATTAAGCAGAAAAAAAGATACTTACCTCTTTTTTTTCACCTTTCGATACACTGCCGGGAAGAACTTCCTTGGATACAGTACGACAAACCTGCCACCAGG
This sequence comes from Schistocerca nitens, assembly GCF_023898315.1. Taxonomy (NCBI): domain Eukaryota; kingdom Metazoa; phylum Arthropoda; class Insecta; order Orthoptera; family Acrididae; genus Schistocerca; species Schistocerca nitens. The sequence continues at coordinate 172,829,698 of NC_064616.1, read as the reverse complement.
TAGTCAATTGCTGGATCTATGGCAGTTAAAAAACTCTGTGCGAATTTTTACCTGACGCGGGGCTTTACCCATACTAAGTGAAAACAGCTATATGAATACTGTGGACTCTCTTCAGGGAAATTACTACCTCGCAAGAGCCTTGTCAACTCTACTTCAATGACAAAACGCCTTAGTACTGTCCGTGTTCAGAGCCACGGTGTACAAAAAATCAAAGATGAAATACTCATGAATGGAGAAAATGGTTTCACAGCCTGGTGAATCCTGCTTCGCTTGGCGAAAGTAGGACGGGGTTTCCAAGGTGAATTGACAGTAACAGATCAGATTTTAGGAGTATAGACGGAGATATAATGGTGGTCACCACAGCAGTCTATTGTGTCCCAGTTTTAGCGACAAATTACTGACATCGAGCGTGTACAAATGTTAGGTCAGATGTAGCCATTGAAGCAGATGTTGACAGTAGCCCGTCCTAACAATGCTACAATACGCAACTCCGGTGCTGTTCAGCTCAGTGTGTGAAATTTCCTAATAAATAAACAAAAAGATACAAGACTTTAATAAAAATGGTAATTTACTGCCAGGATTGTTGCTTTTTTTACCGATAGGTTGAAGTTTATTGCGTAGTGTTTCACTTCTCCTCGCTGTTTTCCACAGTCATACTTCTGTTAAGAGTAAAGTAATCCTCCTCTACTCATTACTCACCTGTTTTCCATTTTCATCAGCTAGAAAATCTTTTTCGGGAACAACTGGCACCAGTAAATATAAAAAACTATTTTTTTCCTTATTACAAAATTTTGTCACGCCACTCTGTATACAGGGTGGTCCATTAATCGTGACCGGGCCAAATATCTCACGAAATAAGCGTCAGACGAAAAAATTACGAAGAACAGAACTTCTCTAGCTTGAAGGGGAAAACCAGATGGCGCTATGGTTGGCCCGCTAGATGGCGCTGCCATAGGTCAAACGGATATCAACTGCGGTTTTTTGAATAGGAACCCCCATTTTTTATTACATATTCGCGTAGTACGTAAAGAAACGTGAATGTTTTCGTTGTACCACTGTTTTCGCTTTGAGATAGATGGCGCTGTAATAGTCACAAACATATGGCTCACAATTTTAGACGAACAGTTGGCCCCAGGTAGGTTTTTAAATTAATATACCTAACGTAGGTACGTTTGAACATTTTATTTCGGTTGTTCCAAAGTGATACATGTACCTTTGTGAACTTATCATTTCTGGGAACGCATGCTGTTGCAGCGTGATTACCTGTAAATACCACATTAATGAAATAAATGCGCAAAATGATGTCCGTCAACCTCAATGCATTTGGCAGTACGTGTAACGACATTCCTCTCAACAGCGAGTAGTTCGCCTTCCGTAACGTTCGCACATGCACTGACAATGCGCTGACGCATGTTGTCAGGCGTTGTCGGTGGATCACGGTAGCAAATATCCTTCAACTTTCCCCAGAGAAAGAAATCCGGGGACGTCAGATCCGGTGAACGCGCGGGCCATGGTATGGTGCTTCGACGACCAATCCACCTGTTATGAAATATGCTATTCAGTACCGCTTCAAACGCACGCGAGCTATGTGCTGGACATCCATCATGTTGTAAGTACATCGCCATTCTGTAATGTAGTGAAACACCTTGTAGTAACATCGGTAGAACATTGCGCCATCTGTCAGAAAGGGAAAAAAGTGGTCCAACTAAAACATTCATATTTCTTTACATACTACACGAATATGTAATAAAAAATGTGGTTCCTATTCTAAAAACGCAGTTTATATCCGTTTGACCTATGGCAGCGCTATCTAGCGGGCCAACCATAGCGCCATCTGGTTTCCCACTTGAAGCTAGACAAGTTTCGTACTTAGTAGTTTTTTCGTTTGACGCTTTTGCATTTCACACACTTCTTCCTCCAGAATGGCTGTGGTGGAAAGACAAGTGCTGCCCCCATCATCTTGAAGGAACCGCGAAAAAAGCTTTCGCACACTTGCATATCTGCAGACATTTGTAGACTAAAAGGATGCAGAAAATGAAGGAATCAGCTTTATGAATCTAAATACAATGCCGGAAAAAATTAGTACACCCTTTTAGTAGATAGTTTCTCTCTCTCCCACGCAGCGCGCGCTGTGTGTGTGTGTGTGTGTGTGTGTGTGTGTGTGTGTGTGTGTGTGTGTGTGTGTTTCAAATGTGATTTATGGACCACTCTGCAGGAGGTGGAAATAGGGAAAGCACTTGAGAATGCCACACCTAAGTAGCTCAATTTTTCTATCAGCATCCTTATGACAAGCATAGTTTGCATCGTTTTATCAGAGACGTCAACCTCTACTCTTTTGTCTACAGGAAATCGCTACGTACTGCCAACCGTGATATGGAGGTGAAAGTAAAATTGCGTCCTCTGTGCAGTTCAGCATATTCCAAAATCGTAAACAGGACAATGCTTCTTGTGGACATTTAATGTGATTCGAAGGCTCATACCAAGCACAGATCATAAGCGCATTGCCCAACTACGCCGAGAAGTGAGTCAAAACATTATGACCACCTCTTTAGTAGCGTGTTGGTCCACTTTTCAGACGCAGTACAGGAGCAATTCTGTGTGGCATGGATTCTAAAACTCCTTGATAGGTTTCCAGAAGTATGTAGCACCAGATGTCTATTCACAGGTCACTAATTCCCGGAAATTACGGCCCGGTGATTTGTGGACAAGCAGCTGACGTCCGATTTGTGTTCCAATGGGTACAGATCAGAGGAATTTGCTGGCTGAGACATTTAATTTTATTTCACTATCATGCTCGTCAAACCGTTGGAAAACTATTCTGCCGTTGTTTCGTGGAGAGTTTTCCTGGTGGAAGATGTCATCGCCATCACAGAAGACGTGAACCATGAAAGGATGCAGGTGATGCTCAGTAATGTTCACGTAGTTCATTGCTCTAATGATTTCTTTGAGTAATACCGTAAGTCCCATAAAAACCCAACTCAATTTACCCCATAGCGTAATTGTGCTCTCACCTGCCTGCATCTGTGGCGCGGAGCATGTTGAGGACTCGAACCTCCGGCGGGAGCGGCCGCGCTATCTGTGACGTGGTACTTCAGTCACACTAACTTCAGTTGTGACCCCTTCGCTAATGATCGAATGTTAAGTTACAACCGAATCAGTGAGGCAGTTTGTGAACAGGTGACATCATGTAATATCAGGTGATCTTATCATATGAACACCCGATGTGGTTTGCGTACCACACAGGGAAACTGCGCGTGGAACATCGAAATTAGTGCAACTGTAAAAAAAATGGTTTTATCTCCCTTGTAACACAGACGGGGACCATATGTTCCTCTGTAAAACTTTACATACGACGTTCTTTATCCAACGTCAACAGTTGCATAACAGGAATTTTTGACCATGGGCAAGAACACAGTCTAGAGCATAAATTTAAGGACAGAACTAGAAGTATAGTTAAAAATAATCTGTTGGCTCTCCAAAGCCAATGTGTTTCTAAGAAGTGTACAAAGCCAGTTTTAGTGGCCACACTCATATCATTAAGTCATGTACCTCCAACAACGTCTTATGTTTTGCGGTTATACTTACACAACACTGCTGTGGCTTCTGATAGAACTGCTTACTTCCCTCACCATTATATCGAGCTGTACTTACCTTCCTCTGAGAATTTAAGGGCCTGCCGCTGTGGCCGAGCGGTTCTGGGCGCTTCACGCTGGAACCTTGTGACCGCTACGGTCCCAGGTTCAAAATCCTGCCTCTGGCGTGGATGTGTATGATGTCCGTAGGTTAGTTAGTTTTAAGTAGTTCTAGGGGACTGATGACCTCAGAAGGTAAGTCCAATAGTGCTCAGAGCCATTTTGAACATCCCACACATCCATACACGAGGCAGGATTCGAACTTGCAACCGTGGCGGTCGCGCAGTTCCAGACTGTAGTGCCTAGAACCGCTCGGTCACTCCGGCCGGCCAGTTTTGCTAACGAACATACATAATATGCAACTAATTATTTTTCCTTCTTTACTAGAGTGGTTTAGTAAACTTAATTATTGCTCCTGCTCAACAATTTTCTAATTTAATGTACCCACATCACATCTGCCTATGAAACATTCCCTCATTCCACCATCCCTCCGTGCATCTCTTTTTACAAATGGAGATAATTTTTTTTAAATTTATGAAGTTTTTAATGATGGTCCAAAAATACATTCACACTACTCTAATAAATATAGCTATAAAATCTGACAAAGTAGCCATTCCTTCCGCGAACATAGATATGTATGACTAGAAGAAGAGAGGATTTTACTCTTCCTGCTGTTGCCTTCACATGCTTTGACAACGGAAAGGAAACATTACGTAACCGCTTGTACCGCGTGGCTTTAGATATGGCTTTATTCTTGTTTATCAATACAAGGCATATTTTGTAAATTCTACAATGATTCTTTGTCTGCTCGCTCTTTGTCGACAGTCTAAACCATCGTAAGGAGTTTGCAGAGTAAAATCTGGAAATAAACCCAGTTAAAATATCATAAACGATATGGAAGTGAAGCCTGGACAATAACAAGACACCAAGAAAGTATAATAGCAGCTATAGAAATGAGATTCCCAAGAAGAATGGAAGGTTGTGCAAGGGAAGATCGAAACAGAAATTAAGATGTAAGGAAAGATTTAGGAATATATAACCTAAACGAGAAAATAAATAGAACTATGAGACAATGGAAGGAGCATGTATGGCAAAATGGCTCTGAGCACTATGGGACTTAACATCTGAGGTCATCAGTCCGCTAGAACTTAGAACTACTTAAACCCAACTAACCTAAGAACATCACACACATCCATGCCAGAAGCAGGATTCAAACCTGCGACCGTAGCAGTCGCACGGTTCCAGACTGAAGCGCCTAGAACCGCTCGGCCACATCGGCCGGCTGAAGGAGCATGTAGCCCGTATGGATGGAGAAAGACTACGGTAAAGACGCTCACTCACAAATGAAATGGAAGACCGTACAAGTAACAGAGTATCGTAAAAGAATACTTGCCTAATACATGAAGTGAAGAAGACGAAGAAGAAGAAGAAGGAAACTACATCATATATCAACCACTTAATTCGCATGGACACTGCGTCAATTTTTTCGAGAAAATATATTCAGCGACTCTTTGCAAGTTTCTTATACTAAGCTCTTTACGCAGAATGGTGTTCTTGCAAAGTATTCCATGAAGCGAAAGCATTAAAGCTTCCAGTGTATCGGCCTTTGAAAACTAAAGGAAAAATTTTCTGATACCGTGTCGCCTGCAGAAGATAGTCCGATGTCTATAAGCAGCTCAGAATCCACTATTGTGCTACACTCCCTCTGCAGGAGAAGCGTGAGCCCCGTTCTCGGAAACGACAAACGAGGTCACGCAGCAGAGAAGAAACAGCCTCCCCTAACTGCTGCCAACTCGGGCCCAGCCAAGTGTTTTGCAAGATTGCCGTACTCCGTTTCCCCTCTCGCAGTCTACCGAACAAAATCTAAAGCTCAAGTCCAGAGGAATGCTACATAAGAAAAATTGTACAGATTTTCAGTTTGACCACACCATCGAGTCAGACGAAGAATATATATACATTTCGCGAAATTACTATGAACTGTATATAGGAGGCTATTTTTATGAAACCTTTATTAAGACTTATTTGTGTTTCATCCACGAATGCAGCATGTCAGGAGTATTTGCTTGTACGTGTGTGTGCGCCAACTGTTGCTAGTTGGATATAATTTTTGCGATCTATGCAGAATGGTTACATGCAGCTGATGAATATTCCTAAGTTTACCTCTTAAATTCGAGTCTTTGAATTCTGAACCCAGGTTTGAGCGGCGTATTTCTTTATTGTTTGCCAGTTGAGTCACCCACTACTTCTGTTACACACTCTCATTGGCATCACCTCCTTCGTATATGCGCGTCGTCCTCCGTTGGTCTACCCTGAAGTTGCTCCTACACACGTGTGCGATGTTTTAGTATGAGACCAGTAAAATTACTTATAATTTCAATTATGTACATGCGTTTTAAATTTCGTCGTAAGTAACCCCATCATCTGCGATGAATCTAACATTGCTAATAGTAGTACTTAGACAGTTTTTTTTATTTCTAACTAGCAATATTCTACTTGCTTAGAGTTACAAGGCCCAGTGCTCAACACATTTGTCTCATGTTGGGGCCGACTAGGGTTCCGATCTCCACCCAGAAATTCTGACTTAGGTTTTCTGTGGCTCCATATATGGTGGAACAGTTTTTAAGGGGGGGGGGGGGGCGAAATAAGACACTGCTGATAAGCTCCCCCCCCCCCCCCCCCATTCTTTCCTTACGCGAGTGTGTGCACCGCTCCTTACGACCTCTTCGCCTACGGGAGGTTGAGCGCTAGTTTTCGTTCATTTCTTTATTCAGCATCTACAATCATCACTCATTCCATCAAACTGAATGGAGTCCTTCAGACAGAATTTGAGAGCTATCGTAGCCCCAGTTGAATACTATGTGGTTGACGAGATTCATGTTACACATTAGCGACACATCCACTCTGAACTGTGGATGATTTTCAATAGAGAAAAGAGTCTGGCTGCTGGTACTAAAGGTGAGAAAAATACATAACATTGTGCAATTCAAGAAATCAATAATTTTAGTTAATGATTGAAAAAATGGTTCAAATGGCTCTGAGCACTATGGGACTCAACCGCTGCGGTCATAAGTCCCCTAGAACTTAGAACTACTTAAACCTAACTAACCTAAGGACAACACACACATCCATGCCCGAGGCAGGATTCGAACCTGCGACCGTAGCGGTCGCGCGGTTCCAGACTGTAGAGTAAGACAATGGATTCGGACTCGGGAAGGCGGAGGTTCAAATTCCCGTCCGGCTTTCCAGATGTAAGTTTTCCGTGGTTTTGCTCAATAAATTCGAGCAAAGATGCAGTCCTTCCTTTCTGAGGGACACAGAAAATTTCCTTCCATAGCCTTCTCCATGCGAACTTGTGCTCCGTCTATGACAACACCGCTGACAGACGTTAAACCCTAATACACCAACTTTTCATAACCACTTGTGGTTCATATCCAATATATTTTACAATTAATAGTAATGTATTTAATACGATATATACTTTTCATTAGTAGGCACGTAATACAGTTGTGAAAACATAAAATCTTCTCTGACGGCCTTTTCTTTGGGAAAGCGTAACTGTACTCGGAAACCACGGAGCAGTTAACAGCGTAAATACGTCTGAACTCAACAACAGGGTGTGTTTCCTCTGAAATGGTACCGCAGTGTTTGGATACTGCACCGCGAAACAGCGGCTCACACACTGTTGCTTTAGAACGTTCCGGTAAACAGCTAGTGAGCCGGCTAATGATCGAAGATATGCATGCGAAATCTGGGAAGTCAGTGGTTGATTGGTTGATTTAGGGGAGGGGACCAAATAACGAGGTCATCAAATGGTTCAAATGGCTCTAAGCACTATGGGACTTAACATCTGAGATCATCAGTCCTCTAGAACTTAGAACTACTTAAACCTAACTAACCTAAAGACAGCACACACATCCATGCCCAAGGCAGGATTCGAACCTGCGACCGTAGCAGTCGCGCGGTTACGGACTGAAGCGTCTAGAACTGCTCGGCCACGGCGGTCGGCTGAATGCATGGTAATAACAATGCTAGCGATAAGAAATGGACCGTACGCATAGCTCCATTAGAGTGTAGATTACATTATATTTACTGAATACTATAAGACAACAGTTGTTTCTAAAAAATACGTTGCTAAGAAACCGCACGAGGCATCTTCTAATCTCGTTTTAATGCACGGTTTCCAGCGTGTACAAAAAATGCGATTGCAGATGGTCGGCCTCTCACTTGTACAAGATTTATTGCGCAACAGCAACGTAACAGCGTAGTTTGTCGTCGACGTAGCTGTTCTCGGACAAGCTACAAACGTGATTGTTGTTCTAAAATTATTTGGGACCTTTGCGACAAACTCTCATTCTCGTTGCTGTTCAGTTAAACACTGAACATAACAGTATTTTCTTTAGCTGAGAAAATTCTAACTTGTTACACTAATATCTGCTTCAGTTATCACCAGCCTGCCTCTGACTAAAATCGCATGTCACCCATGCTTGAGGAAATGCATTGCACTGTCTTCCGTAAAGCTTTGTTGTTCTCTGGTAGCAGCATCTGTGCCTTTTTCATACTTTGTTTTTTTAAGTATGGTCCAATCGACAGGAAAATGGAATAATAGCAAGGTAGTATCTCTGGACTATATAAAAGAACCATTGCACTCTAAAGAGCAACCGCGGTAAAGCTATATTAAAATGTCAGAGATGGGATCTGAAGCCGGCTCCGGCAATATTGGCGAATGAGTTATTTCTTGCTGAGCGTGGTCAATGAACAGAGTCCCACTCACTAGCTGTTTACCGGAACGTTCTAAAGCAACAGTGTGTGAGCCGCTGTTTCGCGGTGCAGTATCCAAACACTGCGGTACCATTTCAGAGGAAACACACCCTGTTGTTGAGTTCAGACGTATTTACGCTGTTAACTGCTCCGTGGTTTCCGAGTACAGTTACGCTTTCCCAAAGAAAAGGCCGTCAGAGAAGATTTTATGTTTTCACAACTGTATTACGTGCCTACTAATGAAAAGTATATATCGTATTAAATACATTACTATTAATTGTAAAATATATTGGATATGAACCACAAGTGGTTATGAAAAGTTGGTGTATTAGGGTTTAACGTCTGTCAGCGGTGTTGTCATAGACGGAAAAAAAATGGTTCAAATGGCTCTGAGCACTATGGGACTCAACTGCTGAGGTCATTAGTCCCCTAGAACTTAGAACTAGTTAAACCTAACTAACCTAAGGACATCACAAACATCCATGCCCGAGGCAGGATTCGAACCTGCGACCGTAGCGGTCACGCGGTTCCAGACTGCAGCGCCTTTAACCGCACGGCCACTTCGGCCGGCGTGTCATAGACGGAGCACAAGTTCGCATGGAGAAGGCTATGGAAGGAAATTTTCTGTGTCCCTCAGAAAGGAAGGACTGCATCTTTGCTCGAATTTATTGAGCAAAACCACGGAAAACTTACATCTGGAAAGCCGGACGGGAATTTGAACCTCCGCCTTCCCGAGTCCGAATCCATTGTCTTACTCTTCCGCCATCTAGTTCCGTGTCATGTGATAGAATGGATTATAACCAAGAAAGCTAACCACTGCTGCGGCTCTTTAGTTGAAAATATTATGATTCCAAGTTATCAGAAAGGCAGGTGCTGCTCAGATAACATTTTCTCATTAAAAGAAGTAATAGAAGAAAGAAGAGAATGCAGTTTAAAAACCTACATAGTCTTTATAGACTATAGTGAAATTTATGGTAATAGGTTCAAATGGCTCTGAGTACTATGGGACTTAACATCTATGGTCATCAGTCCCCTATAACTTAGAACTACTTAAACCTAACTAACCTAAGGACATCACACAACACCCAGTCATCACGAGGCAGAGAAAATCCCGGACCCCGCCGGGAATCGAACCCGGGAACCCGGGTATGGCAATAGGCACCTATAGAATGATACCGAAATAAGTAGAATACCGCTACATCTTACCAGAGTTATCTAAAACGTATATACAGCAACGTAGTTAAAAATCTGGAAATATTTCCCGAGGAAATATTATTAAAGCTGTCAGACAAGGGTATTTATTTTATTTTCATTTATACTTATAAGACGGTGTGATGGAAAGGAAACAACGGTTTACCAGATTAAATATAGAGGAGAGTTTCGAAGGAAGAAATGTTCTCAAAACTCATGTTTTCTGACGACCAGAGTCTAGTTGCGTGTAACTAAGGTTACTTACAGAGAACGCTGTATGATCTATGGAAAATGGCAAAGATAGACAATTTAGCATGCCGATAAATGAAACGAATTCCATGATATTCCGAGGCTCACAACCTTTAAGATAAAAATTTATGTTAGAAAACAAAATTGTTGAAAACATTAACACCTTCAGTTTCTTGGGCTGTGACGAATCATATCTCGGTGAAGTGGACTTTGAAAAAAATTGAGAGTTTCCGTGTGAGGTATGGTAAGATTAAGAGGACGATCAGGTGGAAAAAACGGACACAATACCAAAATGTATGAAGTTATGGGAACTCCCTGTGGACTTTATGGAATTGGAAACTGGGCTATGTGCTCTACAATGCACAATAAATTCTAAGAAACCGAGATGAGATTTTTGGGAATTTACAAGTTAATTCTAAGGAATACTCAAAAGAATGGATAGAACAAATATAAAGAGTGGGCGATGAACGTATTCCAAAAGAACTGCTATAATACGTCCCTAAAGGAAGAAGGAACATTAGAAGACCTAAGGGAAGATGATTAGATCAAAATATTGCAGCTGACCAACTGGTCCAGCGCATCAGGGAGAAGAAGATTATGATGGCTCCTGTATTACCACACATCAGACTCGTCTGGTACTTTTTTAATTAAAAACGTAAGTTCAAGATGGAGTAGCAAATCGACGTGGAAGAGACGTAACATCACTGATGTGGGAAATTAAATGGAAATTTGTGGTAAGGTTCAAATGGCTCTCAGCGCTATGATACTTAACATCTGACGTCATCAATCCCCTAGACTTAGAACTACTTAAACCTAACTAACCTAAGGACGTCACACCCGTCCATGCCCGAGGCAGGATTCGAACCTGTGACCGTAGCAGCAGCGCGGTTCGGAACTGAAGCGCCTAGAAACGCTCGCCCAAAAATGGTTCAAATGGCTCTGAGCACTATGGGACTCAACTGCTGTGGTCATCAGTCCCCTAGAACTTAGAACTACTTAAACCTAACTAACCTAAGGACATCACACACATCCATGCCCGAGGCAGGATTCGAACCAGCGACCGTAGCAGTCGCACGGTTCCGGACTGCGCGCCTAGAACCGCGAGACCACCGCGGCCGGCAAACGCTCGCCCACAGCGGCCGGTTTTTAGTAAGGACTATGAGACCAAATTTCTGAGGTCATCGGTCCCCAGGCTTACACACTACTTAATCTAACTTAAGCTAGCTTACCCTAAGGACAACACACACACCCATGCCCGAGGGAGGACTCGAACCTCCGACGGGGGCAGCCACGCGAACCGTGACAAGAAGCCCAAGACCTCACTGTTACCCCGGCGCGGCATGGGAAATTGGTTTTAATTTTTAATATGTATTAATAGTAACTGCGCGCTTAATCTCACAACTATAATCACGCGCTATTACTTTCCCGTATTGTTTTACAGAGTTTGGAACAAATTCTTCAGTAGCCTTCTATGGATTTCTGTAGTTTAAAGTTTGGTAACTTACAGATAAAGAGATCTAAAGCTAGTTCATAAACTTTTTTTTAATCTTCAGTCATTTATTAGCAGTCAATGAATTCAGAAAATATGCAATACATTGCGTTAGAGTCTACCGTTTTATGTTCATTTCATTCTGTTGTTTACACAGACCATAGACAGTAAAAAATGGTTCAAATGGCTCTGAGCACTATGGAACTCAACTGCTGTGGTCATCAGTCCCCTAGAACTTAGAACGACTTAAACCTAACTAACCTAAGGACATCACACACATCCATGCCCGAGGCAGGATTCGAACCTGTGACCATAGCGGTCGCATGGTTCCAGACTGTAGCGCCTAGAACCGCTCGGCCACCATATACAGTAACGTCATATTTAAAACACAGGCTCATGAGAACCCATGGACGAATAGGACATTAGAAACACAAGTTCTGATAGGAGAAAGATTTGGAAAGAAATCACCCACGCCCTTTTGAAAAGGAATGATTCCTGCATGTGCCTCAAGCGACTAAATAAAACGCCGAGGACCCTAACTCTGGATGGCAGGAAGTGGATCATCCTTCAGACAGCAAGTCCAGTGTCTTACCTCTGCGGCACATTGCTCGGTCTCAGATAACCAACGACATGAGTGTGTTCCAAATTATAACCTGTACGTAATTTGAAAATTGGTCTGGGATAATGGAAGGCACACACCATACATCCGCGCGTCGACAGCTGAAAAAGAACCAGTTCATCATCAATTCGTATTAAATTTTTAGTATTTGTTGACACCACTGAAACTTACCTCTCCTTGCTAATAACAATGGGATTCCATTACTATCACGACAACAAGGGAATTAATACTCTCTGGGTGCTCCTGTAGTTCGGAAAAATATGAATATGTTAGACAAGACATTTGCTTACGGCTCAGTAAAATGCCTTTTAGACTGTAAGAACTTTTACAAGCAGTACATCAAATGGTTCAAAATGGCTCTGAGCACTATGTGACTCAACTTCTTAGGTCATAAGTCCCCTAGAACTTACAACTAGTTAAACCTAACTAACCTAAGGACATCACACACACCCATGCCCGAGGCAGGATTCGAACCTGCGACCGTAGCAGTCCCGCGGTTCCGGACTGCAGCGCCAGAACCGCACGGCCACCGCGGCCGGCAGCAGTAAATCTTACAACATTAATATTATATAACAAATGTGTTCTGTGGTTATTTATTTAATTTCTTTTCAATCTGTCTGTATAGACTAGTGATTACTGTGAATTGCTGGAAATCCTCTTAAAATGGCTCAGATGGCTCTAAAGTCTATGGGACTTAACATCTGAGGTCATCAGCCCCTAGACTTAGAACTACTTAAACCTAACTAACCGCCGTCCGCGGTGGCCGAGCGTTTCTAGGCGCTTCAGTCCGGAACCGCGCGACTACTACAGTCGCAGGTTCGAATCCTGCCTCGGGCATGGATGTGTGTGATGTCCTTAGGTTAGTTAGGTTTAAGTCGTTCTAAGTTCTAGGGGACTGATGACCTCAGATGTTAAGTCCCATAGTGCTCAGAGCCATTTTTGAACCCATCCTAAGGACATTACACACATCTATGCCCGAGGCAGGATTGGAACCTGCGACCGTAGCCGCAGCGCGGTTCCAGACTGAAGCGCCTAGTCCCTTTCGGCCACAGCGGCCGGCAAATCGTCTTATTTACTACACTTAGTCAATATAAGGGATGATTTCTGAGTGAGAATTTACATTGTATTGATGAATACCTCTTTTTGTACCTGATGTATTCAGGAACATATATTAGGAATCGACAAAAATTGTGTCTAACAGTAATGGCATATAAAACTGTAATAACTGAGGATGCAGAACATAGCTGTAACAATACATTACGAGGACAATAGATGTCTTCGCGTCGCGCTTAAATGTGACAGACACAAACTCCTTGAAAATTTGGGAAATGTGTTGTCTTGTACCGTAGGTGTAAGTTAACACTCAATAACAACATACACAGGCACAAAAACAAGCTCATTTCAACGTTTGATCCAATTAGGTATTTGATTTACCCATATATTTAAGTTTTTATATAATTGTTTATAATGAGAGCAATGTTACATGTGAAAAACTTGAAACACTCAGTAATACTAAGTTATGCAGTACTCCCAAGTGCGTCTTACATGACCACTTTTAATAATTTTCGACGCAGCATACTCTTCCAAAATATGTCGTGCTAGATTTTGCACTAGCCGTAGAAACATCATCTACGTTTACGGTTCTTCTATCACAGAAGCAAAAATGTGAAGAGTTATGGGTTACGGACTTGTCTCGGAAGCGGCTCCTCAAGAAAACGAATTTCTGTCGTGCCTGATTATTTAGAAGGATAACCATTATCGAATGGCTTTAGATCTTTTTTGCCTTTGATATGTTAATGGAGGGCTACTGTCGGGCCGCCCAGTGGAGCTGAAAGGTAAATACGAGTTCATAGGAGCTGCGGTAGTAACTGAAATCTTGCTCTTGAGACAGACGCAGTTTTGACTAAACTGATTAAGCATTGATATATATGGTGCTATTCTACGAACACACGCTCCAATTGAGGAAAATATTACGTTTTAGAGTGCTGTTTGTGACTCGTTTAGAAACATACGACATAAATTATCTTTATCTACAACGAAAACCATATAGAATATCGCTTAAATGTAGTACCTACGCTATTCCCATCGTTCGTTCGTGGGTACTGTGTGTTTTTGTCACGAATTTATAAAAAGCAAAATTTATTTGGAAAATGTACGCAAGCGGGAGTAAAAGTAGTTGTTAGTTCTGTCGATAAGGAAAAGACGCCAGTATGTATTATCCGACAAGGCAAACTGTAGTCCCACATGCAGTTTTAACTAACTAAATCTCGTCACTATGTACGTCACATTTCTCTTAACATCTTTCAGTCTTTTGACGATGAATAGGGGAAACTAGCAACACATGCTACGGAACTGGGCACAGCACATGAGCTAACAAAGGAAACTTTGTGATTTCGTGATAAAATAAAGAAATGCATATAAAATTAAAATAGCTATAGAGAAAAAAATGTATGTTTTAACACATGTTATACAGCGGTAAACTGTTGACAGCAATAGGACTCATGACACACTAAAAGCGCGATAAGATACAACGTTTCTCTATTCGAAATGGACGAAAAATAGAATGTGTTTTGTTGCCTGCAGACAAGCTGCATCAAGTGTAGTAAATGTAAGAGACAAAATATTACATCAACGCTTATAAAAAGTAAATGTAACAGAGTAACCATCTTATCTTCGATATCAATCTTCTTCAGTAATAATTTTCAACAGGGCCTAGATGTGCAATACTTCATGGCTCTACTGTGTAATGATTGCCTCAACCTTTAGCTCTGTGTGCATACTAAAATACAACTAATGACTAATTATCACTGCAGGATTTCGTATGAACCTTTGGCAAATTTGTCACATGTTCTCTCATTCTCATTCTCTCTCTCTCTCTCTCTCTCTCTCTCTCTCTCTCTCTTAGTCATTAAGAAAAACCCTGCTGAAGCACGTATGCATAAAACTAAAATGTGCAAACTGTGTACTGCAGAAGGCGGAAATTAGATTCAACTTTTCTTTACAGGAACAAAATTTAAGAAGTGCTACAACATCCAAAATATATTAGTAAGTTTTGTAATTGATGATATGTACAAATGTTTTACTACGCAGCAGTCTCTCCACAACTTAAGAATGTAAGCAGGGACTACTCTGAAAACTTCATAGTCTTAGTAACAAAAATTTTGAGTTCAAGATTACCAAATAATCTATTACAGAAGCTACTCTCTCTATAATACGATAAAGCCTTGTTCGCGTTAAAATCGCCACACTTGCATTAAATAAGACACTAAACTTAAAAAGTCTCGTGACAAGCCAACTTAAAATTCTTCTCTAAAAAGAGAATGAAACAGGATTACAGTAGCAGGTGTTCAGAACTAATGGGAATGATACACCGTGGAAAAGACCAATCTTACACGAGCTAGATATATATATGCTACCAGTTCAGCAAAGCAAGTGGAAAGAAACTGCTTTTTGTACAATATAAGAGCATCAAATCATGTAAGAAAAAAGTAGCCTTTTGTTGTCTAAGGCAATATTCTTAAAAAATTTATTCTTCGTAAGGAAAACACGGTTATAGATAGCGACCTTGTCAAAAGGTTTCGAAAGGGGCCAGATAAAACTAAGAATCATGTGTAAACAAAAAAAACAAAAAAAAGGAAAGAATTTGCGAAGAGGGCATAGCTACATTAATTTTTTTTTTTTATCATTGATATTCAAAGGATGAGTGGCTATTTTGATTAGAGATGAGATCGCACGTATTGTACTGTGACAGAAGTCGGCAAGGTGCCGGTGCGCGAGGAGTATTGCAGAACAATGTTCCGGTCAATTGTTGCTAGGTATTAATCGCGTGACAGTGTGCGCTTTTGCTATGTGGGGCGCAGGCACTGTGGAACGGCCGGGGCTCTGGTTCGCCTTGCCGTGTAATGGGAGTGATGTGCAGTTGTGAGCAGCAGCTAAGCGCGCAGCGCGTGGCGTCAGCGAGCGCTTACAGAGAGAGAGCCGCTGCAGCCGAAGGCGGGCCGTCGGCGACTGTCGTCGAGGCGGCCGCCGCGGCCGCATGTGGAGAGCGCGCCGCTGTGCGCATGCGCGGCTGCCGGCCCTCCAGCGCCTCCTCTGGACTCTGGAGATGCAGACGCCGCGCCGCTGCTCATTGGACAGCTATCGAAGCGTTTACGGCTACTGGTCATCCGACAGGAAACCCCGCCTCCTTCACTGAGAAGACGATCCTCAGCACAGCGCGACCGCTACGGCCGCAGGTTCGAATCCTGCCTCGGGCATGGATGTGTGTCATGTCCTTAGGTTAGTTAGGTTTCAGTAGTTCTAAGTTCTAGGGGACTGATGACCTCAGATGTTAAGTCCCATAGTGCTCAGAGCCATTTGAACCATTTTTCGATCCTCAGCTGCTTACATAACGGTCCCGCGTGCTCCGTCACTAGCTATGACAAATTTCGCTCGAGGCTAATGAGAACGTTAAAGCCGGCAACCAGGGAGAGACAACGTGGCAGTTATGGAACTGAGCCCTAGATTCGACACCGGGTGACGTAGCGCAGTGTTTACAACGGATTCGTATACTGGAGGGGCAAAGTCCCAATCGCCGTGCGACATCCACATTTGGGTACTTCATGTTGTTCCTTTACCACTTGTTGAGAATACCGGAATAATTCATCGAACAGAGTAAGAAGAAAGATTGGGATTTAACGTTCCGTCGTCAGTAGAAACGGAGTGTATTCTCCGATTTGGGAGGAACATTTTAAAAAATTAGCCGTGCCGTTTCAAAGGATTCATTCCAGCATTCACCTTAAACGATATAGGGAAATCAGGACGGTCAGACGACTATTTAAGCCACTGCCCCCATTACCCCCCCCCCTCCACCGCAAATACAAGTCGCTAAATCGAGTGTGCCCCCGCCGCGCGGGATTAGCCGAGTGGTCTGGGGCGCTGCAGTCATGGACTGCGCGGCTGGTCCCGGCGGAAGTTCGAGTCCTCCCTTGGGCATGGGTGTGTGTGTTTGTCCTTAGGACAGTTTAGGTTAAGTAGTGTGTAAGCTGAGGGACTGATGACCTTAACAGTTAAGTCCCGTAAGATTTCACACACATTTGAACTTTTTTTTATTTTTTTATTTTTTTTTTTTTTTTTTTTTTAGTGTGACACCGCAGCGCCACCTTTCGAAGTCTCTCAAACAAATACGGCCTAGTACTTCCTCCACCGTCGTTGAGTAACAGTGAATACTACTTTTGTAATGAACTCGAAGCGACATGGCGCTTCAGTCCGGAACCGCGCGACTGCTACGGTCGCAGGTTCGAATCCTGCGGCGGGCATGGATGTGTGTGATGTCCTTACGTTAGTTAGGTTTAAATAGTTCTAAGTTGTAGGGGACTGATGACCTCAGATTTTAAGTCCCGTAGTGCTCAGAGTCATTTGACTGACTCATTCACTGACTCATCGCCCATCCCAAACAACTTAGGGCGGAAATTTGGAATTTGCGTAGGTTGTTGATCTTATACTGTAGGCGTCGTTTAGGAAGGTGTTTTCCGGTATCCCATCCCTAAGACGGTAGAACAGGGAATGAAAGGCTTTTTGAAAATATGTCGCTACTAAGACAATTTTGAAGCTAGAACTATGAAAATTGGTATTTCGTTTCTTGTCAGAAATTAAAAAATGCGCATTTCTGCATTTTTGGAAATTCAACACCTAAGAGGGTAAATGGGGATGAAAATCTTAAGAAAATATTTCGTTATATTTCAAAAATGTTAAAGGTAAATCTATGAAAATCGATATTTCACTTCTCGGTTATATATAAAGGTATATGTGTTATGGGATGAAAGTTTCTGTGGGAATACCACCACAAGAACGCAAAAGCAATACTTAACAAAAACATGGACTCCGGCTAGTAGAGTGTGTTTTTGATCAGATGTGCATTCGGCAAATACTGTAGTTCTATGACCTTACGTAGCGTGAAAAGTTTAGAAGGTGTTGTAATTTGTGCACGACATATAAATTCCATTAAAGAAACAGAAAAACAAACATCTGTGCAGACTATAAAGTTTATGCGAACGAAGCAACAGGCGCTAAGCTACTTGCATTATATTTCTTCGTTGGTTATCCTGAAACTATGATATTATTTGGCCTTACATTATGCGTCAGCCAATTCTCCATCGTCGATGTTCTTCCTTTTCTTTCTTTTTTTTCCCTTCCCTTGCTTCTAGGTCTACAGGTGGTCGGTAAGTCCAACAGACCACGACCATAAAAATGTAATGGTCAATTTCCTAGGGTATCCTGAGATTTTTATCTGTCTAGGCGTAGAGATCTGACGTATCACGTTCCAGTATTGGCTCTAACGCGTTCTGAAGAATCATTCTACCTTTACTTCCGTTTTTCTATCAAACAAATCTTCTATGATTAGCTCAAATGGTTCAAATGGCTCTGAGCACTATGGGACTTAACATCTGAGGTCATGAGTCCCCTAGAACTTAGAACGACTTAAACCTAACTAACTTGAGAACATCACACACATCCATGCCCGAGGCAGGACTCGAACCTGCGACCGTAGCGGTCGCGCGATTCCCGACTGAAGCGCCTAGAACCGCTCGGCCACCCCGGCCGGCTTTATAATTAGTGATAGACGCTTCCTGGCCCTTAACAAACAGAATGAATGGCTGTTTTGTAGACTTTAAACTTCATATTTCACGAGAAGTATTTCTTGCTGTCAGTGTTTGTTGTCGATCGACAGGGTAGTTTTAATTTCTCTCCCAGAAAGAGGGTCATTCTCTTACACGTTTGGCTCCGTCTATACACCGAGACATCTTCGTCATTTTTCCCCTATTACACAGATACCTCTTCCTGTTCGAGACTGATGCAATCCTGGGATTTCTCCATCGACAGTGAGTCCTATTTCGGCTGTTTCCCTGCTCACGCAGTTTAACCGGAATGCTGACGTTTCCAGAGTCGGCAAAAGACGAACATTCAACTATAATCTCCTCTCAGAGTAGGCTCCGAAGAGTCAAATTGTTTAGGTCCCTAAGTGATCCTCTCACCACCTTTTTAAGTGATCTGTGAGAGTAGAATGAAGGAAGCGCTTACGCTGTTTGAATCTCAAAAATATCAGACAACTACCCTCTAGAAACTTTACTTTGAAGTGTGTATCGTGACGTTTGTAGATGGAACTTACATGTTTTATTAATTAGTGCCACCTCTTGATAAATTTCACCAACATGCTGTCGGTTCACACTCATCAGCCCGCCTTAAGTTTTAAGCAAAACATGACTACTGTCTGCTGGTTTTTGATTTTGGAGCCAGTCATTTGTATTACAGTGGACAGTGAAGTCAGCAGCACAATGTCACAACAAACACAAAACTTATACGGGAACGTGTGGGCGGCATATTCGTTGCCAGCGTTCCGGTAGATCACAGTGGCAACCACAGGGGAGGATAGCCGTATTATGCAGCTAGCTCATCGTAAATCCTTCGCGTCTACTCTCGCCAACTGATGGCTCTGAGCACTATGGGACTCAACGGCTGAGGTCATTAGTCCCCTAGAACTTAGAACTAGTTAAACCTAACTAACCTAAGGACATCACACACATCCATGCCCGAGGCAGGATTCGAACCTGCGACCGTAGCGGTCTCGCGGTTCCAGACTGCAGCGCCAGAACCGCGCGGCCACTTCGGCCGGCTCGCCAACTGAGAAAAAATAATGGGCCCCCTGCAACTTTCTGTGTAATTCCGCACTGCTGGTCGGAGGCTAGCAGAAGCCGGACTAGAGAATTACCGTCCCATGCGTCATGTCATTAACACAGTGCAAACAGCTCCTTTTGGAGTGATGCCGTAACCGGGAACATGGGCCCATGTCATGGACTGAAAGCATGGACTGAACCGGGAACATGGGCCCATGTCATGGACTGAAAGCATGGACTGAACTGGGAACATGGACTCATGTCATGGACTGAACCGGGAACATGGGCCCATGTCATGGACTGAAAGCATGGACTGAACCGGGAACATGGGCCCATGTCATGGACTGAAAGCATGGACTGAACCGGGAACATGGGCCCATGTCATGGACTGAAAGCATGGACTGAACTGGGAACAAGGGCCCATGTCATGGACTGAAAGCATGGACTGAACTGGGAACATGGACTCATGTCATGGACTGAACCGGGAACATGGGCCCATGTCATGGACTGAAAGCATGGACTGAACTGGGAACATGGGCCCATGTCATGGACTGAAAGTATGGACTGAACTGGGAACATGGACTCATGTCATGGACTGAACCGGGAACATGGGCACGTGTCATGGACTGAAAGCATGGACTGAACCGGGAACATGGACCCATGTCATGGACTGAAAGTATGGACTGAACTGGGAACATGGGCCCATGTCATGGACTGAAAGCATGGACTAAACCGGGAACATGGGCCCATGTCATGGACAGAAAGCATGGACTGCTCACGCATGCGTCGCATTGTCTTCGGCAATAAATCGCGGTTGTGCATTCCCCCGGATGACCACCGTCAACGAGTACGGCAGCGACTCCTTGTGCCATGGTGTAGGTAGCCAACTGGTATGACATTCGGTTGTACCTCTACATTTACTTCTACATAGATACTCCACAAACCACCAGACCGTGCGTGGAGGAGGGTAGCCTGTACCACTACTTGTCATTTCCTTGCCTGTTCCATTCGAAAATAGAGCGAGGGAAAAACGACTGTCGTACGCCTCCGTATGAGCCCTAATTTCTCGTATCTTATCCTCGTGGTCCTTACGCGCGATGTATGTTGGCGGCAATAGAATCGTTCGGCAGTCAGCTTCAAATGCCGGTTCTCTAAATGTTCTCAGTAGTGTTTCTCCAAAAGAACGTCGCTTTCCCTCCAAGGATTCCCACTGGAGTTACCGAAGCATCTCCGTAACACGTGTCGCTCGAACCTACAGGTAACAAATCTAGCTGCCCGCCTCTGAACTGCTTCTATGTCTTCCTTCATTCAGACCTGGCACTCGAGTAGTAGTCAAGAATAGGTCTCACAATCTCACAAACGCCTAAAAGCGGTCTCCTTTACAGGTGATCCACTTTTTCCTCAAATTCTCCCAATTAACCGAGGTCGAGAATTCGCCTTCCCTTCCACAGTTCTCACATGCTCGATCCACCTCGTATCGCTTTCAGCGTTATGCCCAGATATTTAAACGACTGGACTGTGTCAAGCAGGACACTAGTAATACTGGTTCAAACGGCTCTGAGCACTATGGGACTTAACATCTGTGGTCATCAGTCCCCTAGAACTTACAACTACTTAAACCTAACTAACCTAAGGACATCACAAACATCCATGCCCGAGGCAGGATTCGAACCTGTGACCGTAGCAGTCGCGCGGTTCCGGACTGAGCGCCTAGAACCGCTAGACCACCGCGGCCGGCCTAGTAATACTGCATCCGAACATTACAGGTTTTATCTTCCTATTCATTCTCATTAATTTACATATTCCCACATTTAGGGCTAGCTGACATTCATCATATCTGGGAATTTTGCCTAAGTCGTCTTGTATCTCCCTACAATCACTCAACTTCGACATCTTATCGCAAACCACTGTATCCTCAGCAAACAACAGCAGATTGCTGCCCACCCTGTCAGTCGAATTATTTACGTATGTGATGAACAGCAACGGTCCTATCACACTTCCCTGGGGCACTCCTGACGATACCCTTTCCTCTGATGATCACTCCCCGTCGAAGACAACATACTGGGTTCTATTACTTCAGCAGTCTTCGAGCTACTCTCATACCTGTAAACGTATCCAATATACTCGCACCTTCGTTAACAGCCTGCAATGGGGCATCTTGTCAAATGCTTTCCGAAAAGGCCGGCCGAAGTGGCCGTGCGGTTAAAGGCGCTGCAGTCTGGAACCGCAAGACCGCTACGGTCGCAGGTTCCAATCCTGCCTCGGGCATGGATGTTTGTGATGTCCTTAGGTTAGTTAGGTTTAACTAGTTCTAAGTTCTAGGGGACTAATGATCTCAGCAGTTGAGTCCCATAGTGCTCAGAGCCATTTGAACCATTTTTGAACTTTCCGAAAATCTATAAATATGGAATATACCTATTGCCCTTATCCATAGTTCGCAGTATATCATGTGAGGAAAGGGAAAGCTGAATTTCGCACGAGCTATGCTTTCTAAAACCACGCTGATTCTTGGAAATAAGCTTCTCAGTCTCAAGAAAGTTTATTACACTCGGACTGAGAGTATGTTAAAGGGTTCTGCAGGAAAATAAGTTAGGGATATTGGTCTGTAATTTTGCGGGTCCGTTCTTTTACCTTTCTTATATACTGGAGTCATCTGTGCTTCTTTTTCCAGTCACTTGGGAGTTTCCGCTGGGTGAGAGATTCACGATAAACGTAAGACAGGTAAGGGGCCAATACCGTTGAGTGCTCCGTATAAATTCGAAATGCCATTCCATCCGGACCTGGTGATTTATTTGCTTCCAAATCTTTTAGTTACTAGTGACTGATGGAACTCCGACGGCACAACGGCACAACATGGATATCCTGAGTCCTCGGGTGTTATCTGTCATGCGGCGGCGGTGTCGTGGTGCCATTTTTCAACAAGACAATGCTTGTCTTCACATGTCATTTGTCTCTACAAACTCTATGGGTAGTGTTACTCCCATGGTCAGACAGATTTCCAGAACTGTCCCTGACAGAACATATGAGAGACCAGCTTGGGTGTCAACTATGACACCGTTTCCAACCGTATCACTTCACCTATGCTGGTCAGACGAGGTGCAACGTCATACTGATAAGTGGGCTCATCCACCCTAGTTCTTTGCGAATTTCACTCGGTATTATAATACGAGGCGTGTTTTTTAAGTAAGTACCATTTTGAAATTAAAAAAAGACTTGCTAAGATATCTCAATTTTATTTTTACATGAAAGCCTATACCTTATTCTACTTTTCTACATAGTTTCCGTCAATATTGAGGCACTTGTCATAACGTTGTACCAGTTTTTGAATACCCTCCTCATAAAAGTCTGTCGCCTGACTTGTTAACCACTGCATCACCACCCTTTTGACTTCGTCATCTTCTTGAAGACGCTGACCGCCCAGGTGTTTCTTCAAGTGCGGAACAGATGGTAGTCACTCGACGCAAGATCGGGGCTGTACGGAGGATGATCTAGAGTTTCCCATCGAAAAGATGTGATGAGATCTTTGGTCTGATTCGCCACATGCGGACGGGCATTGTCTTGCAGCAAAACGAGCCCTTGCTCAACTTCCATGGACTGTTGCTTTGATTCTGATGTGACGCAGGCCACCCATGTTTCATCACCCGTAACAATTTGGCTTAAGAAATCATCACCGTCGTTGTGGTACCGCTCAAGGAAAGTTTAATGCACTGTCTAAACGTTTGGTTTTGTGCACATCCGTCAACACTTTCGGTACCCAACGTGCGCACAATTTTCGCTAATTCAAGTGCTCGGTCACAATGCCATACAAAACAATACGAGAAACATTAGGAAAGTCATCCCGCAAGGAGGAAATCGTAAAGCGTTTGTTTTCTCTCACCTTATTGTCCTCTTCCTGCAACAAACTTTCATTAACGACCGAAGGACGCCAACTCCGTTTTTCATAATGCACATTTGTGCGGCCATCTTTAAATGCTCTCACCCACTTTCTTACCATTCCATCACTCATAATGTTTTCTCCGTAAACTGCACAGATCTCACGATGAATACCGATCGCTTTTAGGCCTTTAGCACTAAGAAATCTTATAACAGCCAGTACTTCACAGTCGGCGGGACTCACGACTATCGGAGGCATCTTAAACACTCAGTACACAACGTAAACAAGGAAGAATCAGACTGTAATGGAGTCAGTGCGTAGATTAAGGTACAGGCTTTCATGTAAAAATAAAGTTATTGAGTTATTTTAGCACGTCTTTTTTAATTTCAAAACGGTACTTACTTAAAAAAACACGCCTCGTAGCATCACATACCCTCCCAATCCGTTAAGATTCATTTCGTTTCCTCGTCCCCTTGTGGGTGCTTCACGTTTTTCTCAGGCAATTTTTTAGTCCATAACTCCTCGCAGATAACTGAGTCATGAAAAAAAGTTACCAAAAGAAATCATTAATATCCATTCTGATATTTACAAAACATTAGCGTCTTGACAAGACCTGTAATTATGCACTGACATAGAAAAAAATGGGATTTACACAGTTCTCGAAATATACAGGGTGTTTCAGTAGAGATGGTCAATAATTCCCACATGGAAAGTAGAAGCCAAAAGTAGCTAAAAAGCTCCAATAAACATGGGGCCACAAATCGACCGTTGTCGATATACAACACATTTTCTGTTGGGGTTTATCAGGGTCTACGAACAGATGGAATATCTAAACGTTAAAATAGGTGTTCGAAATATTGTCCATGCGTCTAAATGCAACATTGAACTCGTCTCTGGCAGTCCTGGGGAATTCTGCAAATACTGGATGGCTGCTTCAATCCGCAAGCGTATTTCCTCAAGAGAGTTGACCTCGGTTGCGTAGACCAGGCTTTTGACATGAAACCACACATAGAAATCCGGAGACTTTGGAGGCCATGGAACCTATCCGATGTTGACAATACGTTCGAGTTAGAAGCCGGCGCACTCGAAAATACAAATGAGCTGGAGCAACATCATGCATGAACCACACGTTCAGGCGTTGGTTCAGTGGGACATCATGATGTACACCTGGAAGTACAGTCTGCAGAAACCGCACATACTGCTGTCCGGTTACTGTCTGTGGTAGGAAGTGTGGTCCAGTTATGTGGTCTCCGAGCAGTCCTGCCGAACCGTTCACCGAATAACGCTGCTCATGTCGTGATACGTTTGTTGCATTAGGACTGACATCGACCAAAATGTGACAGTTATGGTAGTTAAAAGTATCGTCATGGGTAAATCTAGCGTCATCCGTGAATAGAAGACTGCTTACAAGCAGGGGATTCGGGGTACGCTGTTGTTGCACCCATCAGCAGAAATTCTCTCCAGGAGCGATATCTGCATTGTTGACAGCTTGCACTCGCTGGAGATGATATGGATAGAGTGCTTGCCGATGTAATATCCACCACACACTGCTGACTCAGGACAAACCCTTGGATAGCAACCCTCCTTGCTGAAGTACTCGGACGTTCGTGTACAATGCGTAATACCCTTTCCTCAACATAGAGTGTTATGGATCTGGGTCGACCTTATCGTACATTGTGTGCGAAACTCTCGGTTTCTCTACGGCGCTGATGTAACCTGCTAAATGTACGCCTGTCGGGCTGCCTGCGGAGAAGAAAAGCTCCTTCATATTATCGTGCTGCCCCAAGGGCACTGCCATTCGCTTTGTCATACATGCCATGAATGTCAGCGTACTCTTGCTTGCTATAACATTTGTCCATGGTGCTTTCACGTTCATAAATGATTTTGAGGCCGGTACGGCATAGTGCACGGAGAGAGAAAGGGAAATAGTTGCGCATGAGTAAACAAACAGATAGCCGATACTAATCCTTACCGCGTCCTGCCATCCTGATTTAGGTTTTCCGTGATTTCCCTAAATCGCTCCAGGCGAATGCCGGGATGGTTCCTTTGAAAGGGCACGGCCGACTTCCTTCCCCATCCCTCCCATCCTTCCCTAAACCGACGAGATTGATGGCCTCGCGGTTTGGTCTCTTCCGCCAAAACAACCCCCCCCCCCCCCCCCCATCACAGCTAACTAATCCTTGAGATATGAACATAAATGCCACGGTAACCAGGGAAGTTTACAGTTGGATCCCAGCTCGAATGAATGCGATACCTCGGAAATGTGTGTCACAAAATTTCGTCCTGGGCATATTTCGGACAGTAAATGGGCGTTAAACATTGCAATCTGGCAACACTGTAATCATGTGTACGGTAAATATCTCTGTTAGCAGATGAGAGTAGCGCTGTGCAGTTGGTGCAGTGGATAGCATTTTGGTGTAGCATGCAGGAGGTCGAGGATTTGATTCTTGGTCGAGGCGTATTTTTTTCATTTGCCCACTTAATTCTGCCATATGATACTGCAGTATACACCGTTTATTAAGCCACATGTATCCGACATTTACATAGTACGTGTCTGGAAATTATTTTCGAAACACGTTACTGGTCCTACTGGTGACATAAGGCTATAACTAAATGTAAAGGATATGAACGCGGCAAGAACAATTCTTGGTAATAATCGATGGAGCCATAGTGGCAGGGTACACAGAAGACAGGTTTGTAATCTGGTATATGCAGTGGTGTGAAACAATTCAAGTACACAACGTGCAAAAGGCTTCTTGGCAAGCCGACCAGTGAAAACAATTAGACTATTTTTGTGTTAGTAGTATGTAAGTGCAAATGTTTTATAGAATATCGACTGTAATCACTTTATGGCGGTTAAGACACCAGATATCGTACCACCCACACTACATGTAGCAAATAAAAATAGATATGCCTCGACGCAGCATCGAAACCTAGCCCTCCTGCACGTTAACCCAAAACGCTATCCACTGCACCAACTGCACACCATTGCTCCGGATTTCTAGCAAAAGTAGTTACCGTACATATGATCACAGTGCTGCCAGATTGCCAGTCCTTAATGTCCATTTACAGCTGGGAATATGCGCAGGACGAAATTTTGTGAGAGGCAGCACCCTCTCCCAGTCGTCCCATCGATTAATACCCCTTATTATTTTTGGAAATTTGGAAATTTATGGTAAGGACTTATGGGACCAAACTGTTTAGGTCATCGGTCCCTAAGCTTACACACTACTTCATCTAACTTAAACTAACTTACGCCAAGGACGACACACCCACACACACACAAACACACACACACACACACACACACACACACACACACACACACACACACACCCATGCCCGAGGGAGGACTCGAAGCTCCGACGGGGGGAGCCGCGCGGACCGTGACAAGACGCGTCAGACCGAGCGCCTACTCCGCGCGTCATAATATATATATATATATATATATATATATACTCCTGGAAATGGAAAAAAGAACACATTGACACCGGTGTGTCAGACCCACCATACTTGCTCCGGACACTGCGAGAGGGCTGTACAAGCAATGATCACACGCACGGCACAGCGGACACACCAGGAACCGCGGTGTTGGCCGTCGAATGGCGCTAGCTGCGCAGCATTTGTGCACCGCCGCCGTCAGTGTCAGCCAGTTTGCCGTGGCATACGGAGCTCCATCGCAGTCTTTAACACTGGTAGCATGCCGCGACAGCGTGGACGTGAACCATATGTGCAGTTGACGGACTTTGAGCGAGGGCGTATAGTGGGCATGCGGGAGGCCGGGTGGACGTACCGCCGAATTGCTCAACACGTGGGGCGTGAGGTCTCCACAGTACATCGATGTTGTCGCCAGTGGTCGGCGGAAGGTGCACGTGCCCGTCGACCTGGGACCGGACCGCAGCGACGCACGGATGCACGCCAAGACCGTAGGATACTATGCAGTGCCGTAGGGGACCGCACCGCCACTTCCCAGCAAATTAGGGACACTGTTGCTCCTGGGGTATCGGCGAGGACCATTCGCAACCGTCTCCATGAAGCTGGGCTACGGTCCCGCACACCGTTAGGCCGTCTTCCGCTCACGCCCCAACATCGTGCAGCCCGCCTCCAGTGGTGTCGCGACAGGCGTGAATGGAGGGACGAATGGAGACGTGTCGTCTTCAGCGATGAGAGTCGATTCTGCCTTGGTGCCAATGATGGTCGGATGCGTGTTTGGCGCCGTGCAGGTGAGCGCCACAATCAGGGCTGCATACGACCGAGGCACACAGGGCCAACACCCTGCATCATGGTGTGGGGAGCGATCTCCTACACTGGCCGTACACCACTGGTGATCGTCGAGGGGACACTGAATAGTGCACGGTACATCCAAACCGTCATCGAACCCATCGTTCTACCATTCCTAGACCGGCAAGGGAACTTGCTGTTCCAACAGGACAATGCACGTCCGCATGTATCCCGTGCCACCCAACGTGCTCTAGAAGGTGTAAGTCAACTACCCTGGCCAGCAAGATCTCCGGATCTGTCCCACATTGAGCATGTTTGGGACTGGATGAAGCGTCGTCTCACGCGGTCTGCACGTCCAGCACGAACGCTGGTCCAACTGAGGCGCCAGGTGGAAATGGCATGGCAAGCCGTTCCACAGGACTACATCCAGCATCTCTACGATCGTCTCCATGGGAGAATAGCAGCCTGCATTGCTGCGAAAGGTGGATATACACTGTACTAGTGCCGACATTGTGCATGCTCTGTTGCCTGTGTCTATGTGCCTGTGGTTCTGTCAGTGTGATCATGTGATGTATCTGACCCCAGGAATGTGTCAATAAAGTTTCCCCTTCCTGGGACAATGAATTCACGGTGTTCTTATTTCAATTTCCAGGAGTGTATATATATACAGGGTGTTTCAAAAATGACCGGTATATTTGAAACGGCCATAACAAATAAACGAGCAGCGATAGAAATACACCGTTTGTTGCAATATGCTTGGGACAACTGTACATTTACAGGCAGACAAACTTTCGAAATTACAGTAGTTACAATTTTCAACAACAGATGGCACTGCGGTCTGGGAAACTCTATAGTACGATATTTTCCACATATCCACCATGCGTAGCAATAATATGGCGTAGTCTCTGAATGAAATTACCCGAAACCTTTGACAACGTGTCTGGCGGAATGGCTTCACATGCAGATGAGATGTACTGCTTCAGCTGTTCAATTGTTTCTGGATTCTGGCGGTACACCTGGTCTTTCAAGTGTCCCCACAGAAAGAAGTCACAGGGGTTCATGTCTGGCGAATAGGGAGGCCAATCCACGCCGCCTCCTGTATGTTTCGGATAGCCCAAAGCAATCACACGATCATCGAAATATTCATTCAGGAAATTAAAGACGTCGGCCGTGCGATGTGGCCGGGCACCATCTTGCATAAACCACGAGGTGTTCGCAGTGTCGTCTAAGGCAGTTTGTACCGCCACAAATTCACGAAGAATGTCCAGATAGCGTGATGCAGTAATCGTTTCGGATCTGAAAAATGGGCCAATGATTCCTTTGGAAGAAATGGCGGCCCAGACCAGTACTTTTTGAGGATGCAGGGACGATGGGACTGCAACATGGGGCTTTTCGGTTCCCCATATGCGCCAGTTCTGTTTATTGACGAAGCTGTCCAGGTAAAAATAAGCTTCGTCAGTAAACCAAATGCTGCCCACATGCATATCGCCGTCATCAATCCTGTGCACTATATCGTTAGCGAATGTCTCTCGTGCAGCAATGGTAGCGGCGCTGAGGGGTTGCCGCGTTTGAATTTTGTATGGATAGAGGTGTAAACTCTGGCGCATGAGACGATACGTGGACGTTGGCGTCATTTGGACCGCAGCTGCAACACGGCGAACGGAAACCCGAGGCCGCTGTTGGATCACCTGCTGCACTAGCTGCGCGTTGCCCTCTGTGGTTGCCGTACGCGGTCGCCCTACCTTTCCAGCACGTTCATCCGTCACGTTCCCAGTCCGTTGAAATTTTTCAAACAGATCCTTTATTGTATCGCTTTTCGGTCCTTTGGTTACATTAAACCTCCGTTGAAAACTTCGTCTTGTTGCAACAACACTGTGTTCTAGGCGGTGGAATTCCAACACCAGAAAAATCCTCTGTTCTAAGGAATAAACCATGTTGTCTACAGCACACTTGCACGTTGTGAACAGGACACGCTTACAGCAGAAAGACGACGTACAGAATGGCGCACCCACAGACTGCGTTGTCTTCTATATCTTTCACATAACTTGCAGCGCCATCTGTTGTTGAAAATTGTAACTACTGTAATTTCGAAAGTTTGTCCGCCTGAAAATGTACTGTTGTCCCAAGCATATTGCAACAAACGGTGTATTTCTATCGCTGCTCGTTTAGTTTTTATTGCCGTTTCAAATATACCGGTCATTTTTGAAACACCATATATATATATATATATATATATATATATATATATATATATATATATATATACACAGTAATTCTGTAGTCGACTAATACAAGATGGGCATCACATGTCAAGACAATGTGCTGCATACAAACAGCATGCTTACACGCCGTTTGCACTGGCGGACTACAGTTCAAACCCGCGTCCGGCCATCCTGATTTAGGTTTTCCGTGATTTTTTTAAATCGCTTTAGGCAAATGCCGGAATGGTTGCTTTGAAAGGGCCGACTTCCTTCGCCCTCCTTCCCTAATCCTCTGGAACCGATGACCTTGCAGTTTCGAGCCTTCCCACAAATCAACCAACCAACCAACACGCAGTTTGCTCCAGGCTCCGCCAGGGTGCATCAGCTACGCTTCCGAGCAGCGCACGTGCCAGAAAACCGTTGGCTCTGCTACTGAAAAACAAACACCGTCCGTTCATCACGTTGACGGAAACGCACCTCCGCCTGCTGGGCACGTAAGGCCAGGTACATCTTCCAGCAGGCCAGTTCAAGTTGAGTTCAGTTCACTTGTTCTCTCAATTCCGAGCCAGGAGCCGGTTACCCTCCTAGTCTCACCGAGAGAAGCCAGGACGTTCCACTCTGCTTCGCACGGTCGTTGTGCCTATGCGACTCCAAGCGGCGCGGTCCCTGAAGCCACCGGCACACGGACCGTGCTTTTGAACGTCAACGCTGAGCATGCCGAATTCAACGTGCTGCTAAACGCTGAGAAGAGGCGACTTGTGCATACGGTACGTTGGTCCAACGTGGTATACACGATCGCAAAGCGCTCCAGTGGCAGTTCTCGGCTGTATCTGGCTCGTAAAGTACTCTGTTTACGAAATGGACGGGCGTAAAATTCCTGCATTTGCTCTATTAAAACGTACCGGGTGATCAAAAAGTCAGTATAAAATTGATAACTGAATAAATCACTGAATAATGTAGATAGAGAGGTACAAATTGACACACATGCTTGGAATGACATGGAGTTTTATTATAACCAAAACAATACAAAAGTTCAAAAAACGTCCGACAGATGGCGCTTCATCTGATCAGAATAGCAATAATTAGCATAACAAAGTAAGACAAAGCAAAGATGATGTTCTTTAGAGGAAATGCTCAATATGTCCACCATCATTCCTCAACAATAGCTGTAGTCGAGGAATAATGTTGTGAACAGTACTGTAAAGCATGTCCGGAGCTATGGTGAGGCATTGGCGTCGGATGTTGTCTTTCAGCATCTCTAGAGATGTCGGTCGATCACGATACACTTGCGAGTTTAGGTAAACCCAAAGCCAATAATCGCACGGACTGAGGTCTGGGGACCTGGGAGGCCAAGCTTGACGAAAGTAGCGGCTGAGCACACGATCATCACCAAACGACGCGCGCAAGAGATCTTTCACGCGTCTAGCAATACGGGGTGGAGCGCCATCCTGCATAAACATCGTACGTTCCAGCAGGTGTTTATCAGTCAGGTTGGGGATGATGCTATTCTGTAACATATCGGCGTACCTCTCACCTGTCACGGTAGCAGTTACAAAACCAGAATCACGCATTTCCTCGAAGAAAAAAGGCCCGATAACGGTAGATGTGGTAAATCCAACCCATACTGTGACTTTCTCGTCGTGCAGTGGAGTTTCCACAACAGTTCTAGGATTTTCGGTAGCCCAAATTCTGCAGTTGTGCGCGTTGACACGGAGCGTGAAATGGGCTTCGTCGGTCCACAACACGTTACTCAACCAATCGTCATCTTCCGCCATCTTTTGAAACGCCCACGCCGCAAATGCCCTACGCTTCACTAAATCGCCAGGTAACAGTTCATGATGCCGATGGATTTTGTACGGATAGCATCGGAGGATACGCCTAAGTGCCAACCAAACAGTAGTGTATGGAATGCCCGTACGACTGCACGAGCGCTGACTTCCCCGTGCATAGACGAACCCGCTACAGACTCTATTTCTTCCTGAACTGTCTCAGCAGCATTACGCCTTGTGCTCGGTCGGCCACTACGGGGTCTATCGTTAAACAACCCGTGGCTTCGAACTTCGAAATCATTCTCGCCACAGCTGCATTTGTCAACGGACCTATACCCGTTCGAATCCCCTTCCTATGGCGATAGGATCGTAACGCTGAACTAGCACATTCACCATTCTGATAATACAGCTTCACTAAAAGCGCCTTTTCAGGTAACGTCAACATGCTGCGACTGCTGGCGCATCTGATTCTCTCTCTCATTACAGCTCCTTTTATACACGATTGTCATGCGCAGCCACTGACATTTTGCAGTCCAGCGCCATCTGTCGGATATTTTGTGAACTTTGTTTTTGTTTGGTTCCGATAAAACCCCATGTCATTCCAAGCATGTGTGTCAATTTTTACCTCTCTGTCTACATTATTCCGTGGTTTATTAAATCTATACTGACTTTGCTAGCGATGGTTCACTGTCTACGTACGCTCTCATTTGCCAAGACGACAGTTTAGCATAGCCTTCAGCTACGTCATTTGCTACGACCTAGCAAGGTGCCATATTCAGTTACTATAATTTGAACTGATAATGTTGTGAATCATGTACCGTCAAGAGCGACGTTCTTCATAATGGATTACAGTTAAGTATGAAACTAATTACGTCCGCTTTCTGAATTCTAATTCCTTGTCATGTTCCAGACCTCACGTCAGTATAGTCCTTCCCTCCTCACGCCAGCCTGCGTGAGCTAAACGCGTGCATTTCGACCTCCAATAGTAACACGGTGTTGGCTTTTCAGCCAACACTACATTAATTCAGAAAGCGGACGTAATTAGTTTAATACTTAACTTTAATCCATTATGATGAACGTCGCTCTTGAAGGTACATGATCCACAATATTATCTGTGCCGGCCAGTATGGTCGAGCGGTTCTAGGCGCTTCAGTCTGGAACCGCGCGACCGCTACGGTCGCAGGTTCGAATCCTGCCTCGGGCATGGATGTGTGTGATGTCCTTAGGTTAGTTAGGTTTAAGTAGTTCTAAGTTCTAGGGGACTAATGACCTCGGATGTTGAGTCCCATAGTGCTCAGAGCCATTTGCCCAATTTTTTAATACTAACTGAATATGGCGCCTTGCTATGTCGTAGCAAATGACGTTGCTGAAGGCTATGCTAAACTGTCGTCTCGGCAAATGAGAGCGTATGTAGTCAGTGAACCATCGCTAGCAAAGTCGGCTGTCCAACTGGGGCGAGTGCTAGGGAGTCTCTCTAGACCTGCCGTGTGGCGGCGCTCGGTCTGCAATCGCTGATAGTAGCGACACGCGGGTCCGACGTATACTAACGGACAGCGGCCGATTTAAAGGCTACCACCTAGCAAGTGTGGTGTCTGGCGGTGACACCACAGTCTCTTCGCGAGATATACGTAGGAGGGAGCAATATACTGCTTGACTTCTCGGTGAAGGCATGTTCTCGAAACTTCAACAAAAGCCCGTACCGAGCTCCTGAGCGTCTCTCTTGCAGTCTTCCGCTGGAGTTTATTTATCATCTCCGTAACGCTTTCGCGATTACTAAATGATCCCATAACGAAGTGCGCTACTCTCCGTTGGATCTTC
The DNA here is from genome assembly GCF_023898315.1 of Schistocerca nitens. NCBI lineage: Eukaryota > Metazoa > Arthropoda > Insecta > Orthoptera > Acrididae > Schistocerca > Schistocerca nitens. The sequence goes on along the minus strand of NC_064616.1, from coordinate 172,796,225 downwards.
TCTATCTCTTCTATCAACCCTATTTGGTACGGATCCCACACCGGTGAGCAGTATTCAAGCAGTGGGCGAACAAGTGTACTGTAACCTACTTCCTTTGTTTTCGGACTGCATTTCCTTAGGATTCTTCCGATGAATCTCATTCTTGCATCTGCTTCACCGACGATTAATTTCATATGGTCATTCCACTTTAAATCACTTCTAATGCCTACTCCCATGTAATTTATGGAATTAACTGCTTCCAGTTGCTGACCTGCTATATTGTAGCTAAATGATAAAGGATCTTTCGATTCTATGTATTCGCAGCACATTACACTTGTCTACATTGAGATTCAATTGCCATTACCTGCACCATGCGTCAATTCGCTGCAGATCCTCCTGCATTTCAGTACAATTTTCCATTGTTAGGGGGGACGATGCGGGAGACCCGCTGTACTAGGCAAGGTCCTAGCGGAGGTAGTTTGCCATTGCCTTTCTCCGACCGGAATGGGGATGAATGGTGATAATCGTCTTGACACAATAATACCCAGTCATCTCGAAGCATGAAAAATCCCTGACCCGCCGGGAATCGAACACGGGACCCCGTGTGCGGACAGCGAGAACGCTACCGCAAGAGCACAAGCTGCCTTAAAACATTCCCACTTCCGTCCCTATAGTTTCACGAACCGATAGGTGGCGGCACTATACATAGCTTCAAAACGGCGCCTGTAACGAAAGTGCTAGCCAAGAAGACAGCTGTCATTGATTTTCTTTTGACGGCAACCAGACCACCGCGGATATTCACAAGCGCTTGCCAGTGAACGAAAGCACGGAGAGTCGTCGGGCGAGGGGCCTGTCATCTTTGCAACAAGCTTGGGCAAACTTGTCCAGTCTCTCGCTTGGCGGCCGACCACACACATTTGCAGCTCCTGAAATGCTGGAACGTGCGGACAGTCTCATACTCAGTGCTCTTTAAGAATGCAAAGGAACTTCTCGTTCTCCATGATAGCGTAAGGCCTCACTGAAGCTTGCACACCCGAGAGGAGCTCGCTAAACTACATTGGACTGTTGTTTCTCATCCATCCTACAGCCATGATCTCACACCATCCGATTACCATCTGTTTGGCCCAATGGATGATGCACGCCGCGGGAAGCACTAGGTGGATGATGGGAAGGTTACTGTTGCTCCGACGTCAAGCAGTAGAGTAGTACCATGCGGGTATATAGGCCCTTCCAGTTAGGTGGCGTAAGGTCGTCGTATTGAACGGAGATTATGTTCCAAAATAGGGTTTTTTTTTAGGCAAGAGAGAGAGAGGAATAATACAGTGTATTGGAACGTGAATAAAAACAATCCTCTCTCAGAAAAAAATTCACTATTGGCTGTTAAAATTGCTACACCAAGAAGAAATGCAGATGATAAACGGATATTCATTGGACAAATACATTATACTAGAACTGACATGTGATTACATTTTCACGCAATTTGGGTGCATAGATCCTGAGAAATCAGTACCCAGAACAACCACCTCTGACCGTAATAACGGCCTTGATACGCCTGGGCGTTGAGTCTGTGGTGTCACCGCCAGACACCACACTTGCTAGGTGGTAGCCTTTAAATCGGCCGCGGTCCATTAGTATGCGTTGGACCCGCGTGTCGCCACTGCCAGGATAGCAGACCGAGCGCGACCACACGGCAGGTCTAGACAGACGTACTGGCACTCGCCCAGTTGTACAGCCGACGTTCATAACAATGGTTCACTGACAAATACGCTCTCATTTGCCGAGACGATAGTTAGCATAGCCTTCAGCTACATTTGCTACGCCCTAGCAAGGCGCCGTATTCAATTGATATTGAGATTCTATTAATGTATCATCAAGAGCGATGTTCTACAAATGTGGATTAAAGTTAAGTATTCCAGAAGCTACGTACTTTTCTTTATAGCATTCATTACGTATCCTGTTTCAGACCTCACGCCAGCCTGCGTGAGTTTAAGCGCGTGCCTTTCGGCTTCCTCTCATTGTGTCTAGGCTGTCTTGTCTAGACACAACAGAGTCAAACAGAGCACGGATGTCGTGTACAGGTAGAGCTGCCCATGCAGCTTCAACACGATACCACAGTTCATCAAGAGTAGTGACTGGCGTATTGTGACGAGCCAGTTGCTCGGCCACCACTGACTAGACGTTTGCATTTGGTGAGAAATCTGGAGAATGTGCTGGCCAGGGCAGCAGTCGAACACTTTCTGTATTCAGAAAGGCCCATACAGGACCTGCAACATGCGGTCGTGCATTGTAGTGCTGAAATGTAGGGTTTCGCAGGGATCGAATGAAGGGTACAGCCACGGGTCGTAACACATGTGAAATGTAACGTCCACTGTTCAAAGTGCCGTTAATGCGAACAAGAGGTTGTAACCTCCCCGCAAGAAATAAGATAATCTAAATGTGAGCCAAGCTTAAACTCCCCAGAAAAATTGATAAATGGAAATTGACCATAAACCCACAATAATACTATTTAGCTAATGAACCATGAACTGAATGTAACATCTCAACACAAATAATTAAACCTGATAAATTTTATAAGGGCAGCAGCGCTGACCTTCGGCCCTGAGAAATAATTAAACCTCATAAATTCTTACTTCAGTAAAACTGCATCTATATCTGCTCTTATTTTTCGGCACAGCTTCGTGCAATGCTGGCCCATATTTAATTTTGATTCTTGGAGGGAATGCATGGGAAATATTATTTAACTTGTAATGAATCCTTTTCTTTAAAAAAGTTACTTTATAGAAAAATTATTATTGGGGCATTACAATTAACATACGTTATTAGCTGAGCGCAATGCTGCTTCATTACCTTCTACAATAACACACATCGTCCACCACAATCCTGACCAGATTCGGAAGAACAGCACGCCGTCGACGCATGGCGACGCCTGCTTAGCACAACCGTCCACTCGCTACAACTACTGCCGACTGACTACTACTACAGACAGAGTGCAACTACTGTTCCTGCCGACTCGCTACACGCAACTGCACCAGACTGCTACTACTATCCAACTGACTACTCTCTCTGCCCACTCGCCACACACAACTGAACTCTCGCGCGGTCAAGCGCAGACTAGCAACGATAAATAACTCTCTGGTCAGAGATTCTGTCATGCCTCGCCATCGCTGGTAATGAATACATACGTGTTTCAAGGTTACCGAGACGTGTAAGCAATGGCACCCAATACCATCACGCCGGGTGATACGTCAGTATGGCGGTGACGAATACAGGCTTCCAATGTGCGTTCACCACGATGTCGCCAAACACGGGTGCGACTCTCATGATGCTGTAAACAGAACATGGATTCATCCGAAAAAATGACGTTTTGCCATTCGTGCACCCAGGTTCGTCGTTGAGTACACCATCGCAGGCGCTCCTGTCTGTGATGCAGCGTCAAGGGTAACAGCAGCCATGGTCTCCGAGCTGATAGTCCATGCTGTTGCAAACGTCGTCTAACTGCTAGTGCAGATGGTTGTTGTCTTGCAAACGTCCCAATCTGATGACTCAGGGACCGAGACGTGGCTGCAAGATCCGTTACAGCCATGCTGATAAGATGCCGGTCATCTCGCCTTGTAGTGATCCGAATCCGTTGGGATCCAGCACGGCGTTCCGTATTACCCTCCTGAACCCACCGATTCCATATTCTGCTAACAGTCATTGGATCTCGACCAACGCGAGCAGGAATGTCGCGATACGATAAACTGCAATCGCGATAGGCTACAATCCGACCTTGTCATAGTCGGAAACGTGATGGTACGCATTTCTCCTCCTTACACGAGGCATCACAACAACGTTTCACCAGGCAACGCCAGTCAACTGCAGTTTGTGTATGAGAAATCAGTTGGAAACTTTCCTCATGTCAGCACGTTGTAGGTGTCGCCACCGGTGCCATCCTTGTGTGAATGCTCTGAAAAGCTAACGATTTGCGTATCACAGCGTCTTCTTCCTGTCGGTTAAATTTCGCGTCTGTATCACGTCATTTTCATGGTGTAGCAATTTTAATGGTCAATAGTATTACTTAGTGAACGCCCCTTGTATTTGTAACCTAGAAAGGAATATTGTGTAGTTACGTACTAGTAACCTCCTATTGGGAGGGGGCTGATAGCGTTGAGAGACAAGGGTGAAGGAAGTGACAGACACACACATGGAAGAGTAAGGAGGAGATGGACTTGGATGGGGACAAAGAATGGGCAGTTGGGGAAGGAGCAGACGGACAGAGAGAGAGAGAGAGACAGGCAGGAGGAGATGGACAGGGAGAGGGAGCAGAAGATGGGCAGACTGTGGGGAGCCGAGCAGGAGGACACATACAGGGAGAGAAGAACAATGTAATGGGAATAAATGCATACCCAGGCAACGCTGGTACTCGGCTAGTTTTTATAAAACTGAGCTATGAGACAGGGGCGACAATTTGGTTCTGGCTCTTTCTTTGTCAAGAGATGCCCTACACTTACAAATCACTTAATCACTAGACTTGAAACTTAGTTTACGATAAGTTAAAACAGTAATTAAACAGCGCTGCTTGGAGACTTTTAGATTAATCCATATTAGTTTGTGAGATATTCAAGGAATCTCTTATACAAAGAAACATCAACCGAACTGGAGTAAACTGATACTTATTTAACAACCAAAAGGAAATGTATTCTGGAATTCTGAAATATTTAAAATTAATGCGCGGCATAGACCTCTCCCCAACCCATTTTTTCCTACGTAGATCGTGAAACGTGGAGTGTGAGGAATGTTTAATACGATTTCCAGTCTGCTGCATAGTTACGCAAATCGGAAGTGGGCAGTAACACGTTTAACGGTTGCTACGGTCACACCAGGAGATAAAACCGTGGCGCCCCTCACTGCTGACTGAATAAGTTGGTAGTAGGCGTCCGAAATGCACGCAACTGCCATAGCGGGTGGAGTGGCGCTAGAAGAGCAGCAGCGGCTGCTCCTCTTTTGCTCCGGCACTTATTCAGTGAAATCGTTTCCACTTATTGTTTCAAACGAAAAGGTTAGTACTCTTGTAACCGATACGGAGAGGTCTTTTTTATTTAGCCTCCAATCACCGTCGAAGGTACGCAAGGTTCGCCACTAGCTTTTTACCATGACTATACGTAACTGTAGCCGCCAGCACACGCTTTTGCGGTGGTACTCGACCCGGATGCCGGCCGAAGTGGCCTTGCGGTTCTAGGCGCTGCAGTCTGGAACCGCGAGACCGCTACGGTCGCAGGTTCGAATCCTGCCTTGGGCATGGATGTGTGTGATGTCCTTAGGTTAGTTAGGTTTAACTAATTCTAAGTTCTAGGGGACTAATGACCTCAGAAGTTGAGTCCCATAGTGCTCAGAGCCATTCGACCCAGATATAGCCGGTTAGAATAATGGCGGAAAAAACCTTACTTGCCAGTATTTCGCCGCGAAAGAGACCAGAATTACTCCTGATCACAAGACGTAATGGCTAAGTTCTGAGTCGGACACGAAATACGTTCAAGTATCCCATGCAGTGAGGACATATACGAGGTGTGGCTAGAAAAAAACCGGACTAGTACTGGTGAAACAATAAAGCGAATGCAATAAGGCTGAAAGTCGCGTGGCCTGTCACGTGACTCTCGCTCCGCCTACTGCTCGAGTTTCATCTGCCTCCTGCACTCAGTCTGCCCGTGGCTTCTGTTTTAAGTAGTTGACGTTTTGTCTGTGCGTCGGAAAATGTTGAGTGTACAGAAAGAACAGCGTGTTAACATCAAATTTTGTTTCAAACTAGGAAAATCTGCAAGTGAAACGTTTGTAATGTTACAACAAGTGTACGGCGATGATTGTTTATCGCGAACACAAGTGTTTGAGTGGTTTAAACGATTTAAAGATGGCCGCGAAGACACCAGTGATGACACTCGCACTGGCAGACCATTGTCAGCAAAAACTGACGCAAACATTGAAAAATTCGGTAAACTTGTTCGACAAGATCGCCGTTTAACAATCAGAGCAGTGTCTGAGTTAAGAGGAGTTGACAAGGAAAGTGTTAGGCAGATTCTTCATGAAAGTTTCAACATGAACAAAGTGTGTTCAAAAATGGTTCCAAAGTGTCTCACAATTGAACAGAAGGAACGCCGAAGAATGATTTGTTCTGACATCCTGGAAAACATTGAAAGTGATCCCACCTTCTTACAAAATGTTATTACTTGCGATGAATCGTGGTTTTTTACTTACGATCCCGAAACTAAACGCCAATCGATGCATTGGAAAACTCCTGGTTCTCCACGACAAAAAAAAAGCACGAATGTCAAAATCGAAATTCAAGGCAATGATGATTTTTTTTTGACATCAAAGGGATTGTGCACATTGATTGGGTACCAGAGGGACAAACAGTGAATCAGCATTACTACATTAGCGTCCTGGCTACCCTACGTGAGCGAGTACGGAGGAAACGGAACGATTTGTGGAGAAAAAAGTCATGGATCCTTCACCAAGACAATGCCCCAGCTCACAGTGCGTTGTCAGTGAAGACGTTTTTGGCAAAACACAACATTCCCATCTTAGATCATCCACCCTACTCACCTGATTTGGCCCCCTGTGACTTTTTTCTTTTCCCTAAAGTCAAGTCAGCTTTGAAAGGAACTAGATTTGAGACTGTTGAAGCAGTAAAAGAAAAAGCGACGGAAATAATGTATGGACTTACCGAAAATTATCTGCAGCATTGCTATGAACAGTGGAAAATTCGTATGGAGTGGTGTAGAGACCGAGGAGGAGAGTACATTGAAGGAGATAACATGAAATTGTAAATAATTGTAAATAAATGTTTTTTCCAGCATCAGTCCGGTTTTTTCTAGCCGCACCTCGTACTGTTGATCGTGCTCCCGCCGTTGAATGGGCATCCTTGGAATTGTATACAAAAGCACTGACACAACATGGATATTCAGCACGTTTTCATCATAATCACTTCCGCTAAGCAGATATATCAACGACTCAACACGTATTTCGCAGCGGAAGGCTCTCAACGTAGAAGAAGAAAGAGAATCTTTCGACTTTGGAGGACTGCACCCAGTTTTGGAGTCTCCCTTACGATTTAATTTGTATGTAATAAGTGACGTCGATTTTCTTTTATTAGGCTGTATGCGTTCGACTAAAGACAAGATTTCGGCCTCTTTGACCATAAACAAGTGATATACTGAGGTGACAGAAGTAATATGATAACGACATCACTGATACGTATGACGATATAGTATCGCTGTCATCTGTAGTCAGGTGATTGGCGTGAAGAGTTTTCGACTTGATTATGGTCGCAAGACTGGAATTAACAGATATTGTTGAGTGGTACTTAAGTAAATAAATTAGTGAAATCAAAGTGAACTAGAAATTAGAATATAGATGAAAAACTTGGTTTAGTTTAGAGAGTTACATACTCGCAAACAGCGGGCCGAGCAGCAGAACAGAAGAGACAATGACCGTGGAGTCAGCAACTTCCACATAAGCGGGCGCTGTCGATTCAGCCGTCAGGGCATCGCCCGACCGGCTCACGTGTTTCTCAGTTGTCGTATGTGAGCAAAGGCCCTCGCCTACATCCCAAGAGCCAATGACCGACGTTAAGAAGATTCTTCGAGAAGCTTTTCAACGTGACAGACGAGGCAATGACCGTGAAGTCGTTCACCTCCAGTAAACTGAAGTGAATAAATACGCGAGACGCAGTGAGCCAGAGGGATGAAGTCAAAGACGAAGACGGAGACGGAGACGGTGACGGAGACGGAGAGGAGAGACGAAGAAGACGAAGACGTTTTCAGTCAGTTTCGGTGCTGAAGACCGTCATGCAAGAAGAGACTGCATCATGCACAGACGCACCAAGTCCGCCGCTGTAATGGAATAGCAAGCAGCAGCCGCGGCGCCAGAAGACAGAAGTTAAAAGGTATTTGAAGTCTGATTTTGACGTACCCGGGTGACTCGTGAGGACGGGAAGGAGACGGCCTCACCTCAGCAGTCACCTGTGAGCTGGGATGAAGACCTGACAGCCGAAGACTGGCAAGCGGGAGTCCGTGGTTCGAGTCCGGGACACTGGCCTTGCCCCGCCGCGCCGCTCCGCTGGTCGACGCACAACACACGCGGCCGCTTAGAGAAGAGAAACACTGGGACGCCACACCCAAGGTATCATCCGATGCACGACTTCGCTCGCAATAATTAAACCGGCCACCTCGCGCTGCGCGTCTCCCGTCAGCTGGGCGAGACGGCGGCACGAGATACACACCGCTACGCGTATTCAGACGCCGCCGCTGCCGCTGCCGCAGCAGAAGACTTCACAAACGACACAGCTGCCGCTCTCCGAACCAGAATATTCCGTAAGATACAGTTGTACAAATCTTCAATAAAAGTTATTCTTATGTAAAAATGATGTTTCATTCGACCTCATACCCGAGCCAAGGAAGAACCCACCCTGCCCACATGTTGTTAAGAGAGAAAAGTTAATTTATTTAATATTTTCACCCTGACAGAATGCTTTAGAATGCTCATCCTGACAATTGACAGCATCCAAAGAGAAAACCCAGTTACATTTAGTAGCAGAAGTGTCACATTTAGTAACAAAATTGTTACATTTGATATCAGAAGCCGTTATAGTTGTTACAATATTGAACGCGGAATGGTAGTTCGAGCTGGACGCATTCTGAGAGACCGTGTCTTGCAAATCCTTCAATGCTTGTTTTTGTTCTTGGTTCACTGCATTTAGATCTTGCTTAAGAGTCTTTTGTTGCTGTTTTATTGAATTATTGAATTTGGTGTTCATATTGTGTTTCATATCATCAAATTTCGCATTTATGTTACATGGTAACTGCCATAACAATGCTTCAGTTGTACTACTATGATTTCTGTCAGCTGTACTTTCTAAGTCAATATTTGTCTTGTGAACAAGTAGTTTTTGTTACGTGTTGTCAAAATTCATATTGGAATCGCTCTCCAATATTTCATTCATGAACGGTACGTCGCTTGGGAGATGCGTGACATTGTCTGCACGAAATTACCAGAACTATATGATTAACACACTGCAAAAAACCCGCGTGTGACTAGTAACAAGAAGACAAACCTAGTAATACATAAAAACAAAACATACCAACAGACAGGTTTCTATGGTACTGTCGCATGTGTACGACTGCACGGGGGAAAATTGTAGCTGTCAGTTAAAAAAGTGTAGATAAAAAGGATCGTACAGTAATATCGACACACAATTTGAAGGTGCATATTGTGTCTTATTCAAACAGTTACATGGAAGACAGAAGGTCATACCGTTAATATTTGCGAAACGTTATCACACAGAGGCACCAGTACAGACATGGGTGACAACGTTTCGTAAATATTTATATAATATCCTCCCGTCCGTCACGTACCTGTTAGTATAAGACACAGGATGTACTTTCAAATTGTGTATCGATAATACTGTAAGATCCGCTCTATTTACACATTCTTAGTGACAATTTTCCCGTCCACGCTTGTACTCGTGTAACAGTACCATAAACAGCTAAACAGCTGTGTGTGTTCAAATGGTTCAAATGGCTCTGAGCACTATGGGACTCAACATCTTAGGTCATCAGTCCCCTAGAACTTAGAACTACTTAAACCTAACTACCCTAAGGACATCACACACATCCATGCACGAGGCAGGATTCGAACCTGCGACCGTAGCAGTCCCGCGGTTCCGGACTGAAGCGCCTAGAGCTGTATGTGTGTGTGTGTGTGTGTGTGTGTGTGTGTGTGTGTGTGTGTGTGTGTGTGTGTGTGTTCAGGGTGAAGCGAAATTCGCGCACTCTGGCTTCGCATCGCCACTCGTCAAAAGCCAGCGATAAAAAAATGTCTCTCACAAAATTTCGTCCGGTTAGTACATCCGGCAGAAAGAGGATGTTAAAGAGCGGTAATCTAGCAACACTGTAACCACATGTATGGTAACTATCTCTGTCAGGAGCGCTTGGGGATGCTGTACAGTTGGTGTGGTGGAGAGAGTTTTGGCTTAGCAAACAGGAGGTCGAAGGTTCGATCCTGGGGTGGGGCGCGTTTTTTTATTTTCTAATTTCATTCAGACATTTCATTCTGCAATATACACCGTTTCTTAGGTAACTTTTGTGACGCTGAACCTAGAAAATACTTGGTTAGACAAATAAAAACAATTGAAACAAATGAGCTGTCATAGGACAGAATAACTACAAAAACAATATAAGTTTCGAGGTGCTAAAGATGATAGCCAAGTACAATAACACAACGTCTGCTTATCATTTATACTACATGTAATATGAGCACTCAGATTCGTACATTAGCAACCAGTGACAATAATAATGTCTGTATTAATGACTGCATGACCTTCACAACAGAATAAGTTGTTCTCAGAACAACAGATGCTCAAAGAGCCCTCCCTCCATGTCCAAACGTTGCGCAACCCGTCGGATAATACAGCTCTGGACCCTTAGCAGCAAAGCTATTCTTCCACATTCGTCGGCGGAGTAGAATACACGTGCTCTCTCAGGTGTCCCGACAGGAAGAAATCCAGGGGATTTAGGCCAGGTGAACGTTGTGTCCATACAACAGGATCTCCACGTTCGAGCCATTTCCCTGGAAAAGTTCTGTTCAAATACTGTTGCACATCAGTTCCAGAGTGCGGAGGTGGACCAACATGTTGGAACCATATCCTCTGCCGGACATGTAGCGGAACTTCTTCCAACGCATCAGGCAGATAGTTTAAAAGAAATGCATGATACCTTCGTGCAGCCAACTGGTCAGGCAACATGTATGAGTCCAAACACCTGTCGCCCAATATTCTGCCCCAGAAGTTGATACCAAAGCGAACTTGATATCCACGGTTGCGGGTGACATGCGGGTTAACCTCACACGAATGGTAGGCATTGTGCATATTGAAGACACCCTCACGAGGGAATGCTGCTTCATCCGACCATATTACGGTGTTCACGAATTCGTAGTTGGCTACGCATTGTTGTTGGAACTACTCACAGAATTGCATCCGCTGATGGCGATCTGCGGGATGCAGGTGTTGCGTGAAAGCATAATAATAGGGGTGCAGCCCATGCTAGCGCAACGCGTTAACGACCGTGCGTCACGAGACACGCAGCTGCCTTGCTATGCTACGTGTACTTCGCTGAGGTTCTTATTGTATGACCTCCAGAACAGCTTCCTCCCAAGGGAACCTCCCCATCGCACCCCCCTCAGATTTAGTTGGTTCAAATGGCTCTGAGCACTATAGGACTTAACATCTGTGGTCATCAGTCCCCTACAACTTAGAACTACCTAAACCTAACTAACCTAAGGACATCACACACATCCATGCCCGAGGCAGGATTCGAACCTGCGACCGGAGCGGTCACGCGGTTCCAGACTGAAGCGCCTTTAACCGCACGGCCACACCTGCCGGCTCAGATTTAGTTATAAGTTGGCACAGTGGATAGGCCTTGAAAAAACTGACGACAGATCAATCGAGAAAACAGGAAGAAGTTTTGTGGAACTATGAAAAAATAAGCAAAATATACAAACTGAGTAGTCCATGCGCAACATAAGCAGCATCAAGGAGAAGGTCGGCTGAGGAGCGCCGTGGTCCCGTGGTTAGCGTGAGCAGCTGCGGAACGAGAGATCAATGGTTCAAGTCTTCCCTCGAGTGAAAAGTTTACTTTCTTTATTTTCGCAAAGTTATTATCTGTCCGTTCGTTCGTTGACGTCTCTGTTCACTGTAATAAGTTTAGTGTCTGTATTTTCCGACCGCACCGCAAAACCGTGCGATTAGTAGACTAAAGGACGTGCCTCTCCAATGGCAACCGAAAACATTTGATCGCAAGGTCGTAGGTCAACCGATTCCTCCACAGGAAAACACGTCTGATATATTCTATACGACACTGGTGACGGCATGTACGTCACAGGAATATGTTGTCGACCCACCTAACTTGCACACTTGGCGAATGGGTAAAAAGGTTCTTCTACCTTGCCAGATTTAGGTTTTCTTTTGGATGTGATAATCAATCCCAAAAAAGTGATCGCATCGGACGGACGAACGGACAGATAATAATTGTCTGAAAATAAAAAATTAAAATTTTCTCTGGAGGGAAAACTTGAACCAAAGACCTCTCGTTCCGCAGCTGCTCACCCTAACCACGGGATCACGGCGCTTCTCAACCGACAGTCTCCTTGATATTGCCTATGTTGCGCATGGACTACTGAGTTTGTATATTTTGCTTATTTTTTTCATACTTCCACACAACTTCTTCCTGTTTTCTCGATTGATCTGTGTTCAGTTTTTCAAGGCCTATCCACTGTGCCAACTTATAACTAAATCTGAGGGGGGTGCGATGGGGAGGTTCCCTTGTCAGTAGCTGGAGTACGGCGAGTCCCTGGAGACCTCTGTCCTGCAGTGGTGGAAGGAGAGAACGTGACTCCCGAACACATTTTGATCCGGATGGCGTCGACGAGGGTATCTAGCAGCATATTCACTAGCAGCAACACCAGCCCGGTTGTCAGATGCACCAAGGACCAGAACTATATTCACATATTCATCGTTTGTGTATGCCATACGTCTGACACACTGGTTTAGAGGTTTACAATGAGAAAATTCGATACGTGTACGCATGTACATTGGAGTGCATCACAGGCGCGTTACTCCGCTGGCAATTAGTCCCTGTCTGGTGGAGTGTGCATGCGGTATAAACACACCGTCAGTCCTGCGCGCTGTTCCATCTAACGCGCCGTACCCCTCTGACAGATATTGTTCTGCGTGATTCATCCCAATACCGCTAATTGTGAAATGTTCGGTCTCGAATTACACTGTTTACCTAACGGTAATAGACATGATGTTTCCAGAATTCTATCGATAGAATAATAATAACAATAATAATAGTTCATGTGGTGTCACCGCCAGACACCACACTTGCTAGGTGGTAGCTTAAATCGGCCGCGGTCCATTAGTACATGTCGGACCCGCGTGTCGCCACGGTCAGGATCGCAGACCGAGCGCCACCACAAGGCAGGTCTCGAGAGACGTACTAGCACTCGCCCAGTTGTACGGACGACATTGCTAGCGACTACACGTACGAAGCCTTTCTCTCAATTGCCGAGAGACAGTTAGAATAGCCTTCAGCTAAGTCCATGGCTACGACCTAGCAAGGCGCCATTAACCATATCTGGAGAGAGTCTCACTTGTATTATCAAGAGATATGTACCACAAGGAAATTAAAGTTAAGTAAACCTAAGCTCCGTTCTTTTCTTTATAGCATTCATAAGTATCCTGTTTCAGACCTCACGCAAGACGGCGTGAGTTGACGCGTGCCCTTTCGGCTACTTCAGTGTGGCGTAGCTAGCTTGTTACGCCACAACAGTTTGGAGAAAGAACACATCCCATCCTCGTCGCCAAACTGTTGTGGCGTAACAAGCTAGCTACGCCACACTGAAGTAGCCGAAAGGGCACGCGTCAACTCACGCCGTCTTGCGTGAGGTCTGAAACAGGATACTTATGAATGCTATAAAGAAAAGAACGGAGCTTAGGTTTACTTAACTTTAATTTCCTTGTGGTACATATCTCTTGATAATACAAGTGAGACTCTCTCCAGATATGGTTAATGGCGCCTTGCTAGGTCGTAGCCATGGACTTAGCTGAAGGCTATTCTAACTGTCTCTCGGCAATTGAGAGAAAGGCTTCGTACGTGTAGTCGCTAGCAATGTCGTCCGTACAACTGGGCGAGTGCTAGTACGTCTCTCGAGACCTGCCTTGTGGTGGCGCTCGGTCTGCGATCCTGACAGTGGCGACACGCGGGTCCGACATGTACTAATGGACCGCGGCCGATTTAAGCTACCACCTAGCAAGTGTGGTGTCTGGCGGTGACACCACAGTTCAAATGACTCTGAGCACTATGGGACTCAACTGCTGAGGTCATTAGTCCCCTAGAACTTAGAACTAGTTAAACGTAACTAACCTAAGGACATCACAAACATCCATGCCCGAGGCAGGATTCGAACCTGCGACCGTAGCGGTCTTGCTGTTCCAGACTGCAGCGCCTTTAACCGCGCGGCCACTTCGGCCGGCTGGTTCAAATGGCTTTGAGCACTATGGGACTTAACTCCTCAGGTCATCAGTCCGCTAGAACTTAGAACTACTTAAACCTAACTAACGTAAGGACATCACACACATCCTCGCCCGAGGCAGGATTCGAACCTGCGACCGTAGCGGTCGCGCGGTTCCGGACTGTAGCGTCTATAACCGCTCGGCCACTTTGGCCGGCACACTAACAATATTAATGCATTGAGATACATACTAAACAGCATGCGGTTACCACACTCAATGTTGAAAGACATAATGTGTGGGACACATACAAATAGTAACCGAGTATGGACATTATTCGCAAATCCAGTTGCTAGTCCTACTGGTAACGTAGGTCCTAATGAAATGTAATGGACCTAAACGTGGCAAGAATAATAGTTCGTACTAATCTATTGGACCATTGGAGGAGGGTACAAAGAATACAGGTTTCGCATGTAATAGATGGTGCGAATATATTCATGCCCACAACGTGGAAAGGGCTGACCAATCTTCCATTTCTACGATTGTAGTATGTAAGTGCAAATGTCTTATAGCGCACCTGCGGCAATCGCTGTTGACGATTAAGATGCCAGATACCGTACGACCTGGACTACATTTACCAAATAAAAAACATATGCCTCAATCCAGGATCGAACCATCGACTTCCTGCATGCTATCCCAAAACTCTATCCACTGCACCGACTATACAGCACTACTGTTTTGTGCTGACCAGGTAGTTACCATACGTGAAGTTACAGTGTTGCCAGATTGTCACTATTATCGTCCTTTTTCTGCCGGATGTACTCACCAGACGAAATTTTGTGAGAGACATTTTTTCATCACTGGCATGTGAGCAGTCGCGCGAATTTCGCTTCACGCTGTATACGCTTCGTAGCTATGCATCACGAGATTTGCATTCTTTTTTTACTGGTAATATTTGCCGTTTTAGTAGCGTGTTAATGTTACCGTTCTCGCCACCACTATAATTCTGTGCATTTTAGATAATGTACTTTAACAGCCGCGCTATGTACAAATATGCACTTCTGTACGGAAAGACGGTAGGGATGCATCTCCACCTGTTATAAGTAGTTTTTATGTTTGTGAAAATACTACGTCCAGTGTAGTTGTATGGCGTGTATGTCGTAACTTTCTTTCCATCACGGTGTGTTATGTTTTTAGATGCACTTGAAGACAAGCTATACTCAAAACTCGCAGTACTAAATAAAGCACAATTTTAAAATACAGCCTGGTGTAATTTGCTCTTTCCTCAAATTAACTAAAGCTGCGGTGCCCATTCAGAAGAGAATGACCTTGTCCTGTTATTTTGCTATATTTTCTCAAAAATGTCGTTTCGAACCACTTATTAAGTATTGTAACCGTTGTGTGATTCTCATTGTATAGAGGGTGAACAGGAGCTCCATGAACCAAAATTTTTAGGCTGTTCAGTGATAATTTCCGAGCATTTAGGTATAAGGGATTCATAGTCTCCGGTGTTTCGTTACAGAGTAATAGAATTTCGTGTGATTTCTTACCCGCATTGGTATTTCTGCAGCACTTGAAATATTTGCACAATAGTGTAAAAGTTGAAGATATACGCTCTGTGTTGTCTGTGACGACCCAGATCCCGTGTGTGTGCTGTGGACATAAATTGTCGCATATTACGGGCTTTTTTTAATACAGCTTTTCCCTTATTGTGAAAGTATTTTCACAAAAACACACAAGGTTAACAAACGGAATAAGCCAAATTTTCATTAATATACTACTCTTACAAGCTGAGTACCCATTGCTGCCTGAGTATTTATTTACTCCAATTCTATTAGTCTGTTTCCTCCTGCTCCCCCTATCTTTGTCCATCTCCTCCCCGATTTCACCGTCCATTTCCAGCTTGCCCTCTGTCTCTGTCCATTTCCTCCTCTCTTCTTTCTATTTCAATGTTCTCCTCTCCCTCTTCGCTATCCGTCTCCCCATTCCCATCTCTTTCTGTTCACCTCCTTCTCCCCACCCCCCCCCCCCCCCCTCTTCTCTATCTAAGTTATAATCCCCCTCACAACAGGGAGTTGCTGGTTCTTACCCCCACAGTATTTTTTTCCTGATGGTGAGTAATATATGTATCAAGTTAGGTTGAAATCGATCTGGGGGTTTATGAACAGCTTTTTACCAGTGCCTGTGCCGGTGTACTCACATTTAAAACATTTCACACATATTTGTTCAAATATTGCACCTGTATCTCTAGAGAATTTCGCTCTGTAGTTTCGTTTTCAGGCAGCTTAATGTTTATGACGTCATATCTTCTGAACTATATGTCGTACAATGATACAGATTTGCAGGTGCATCCAGTGGCATATGTGGATACCGACTGCGAAATTTCTTGCTAATAGAATTGGTAGTAAGGAAGTAATAAATTAAAACGTTATCCAAGATGAGTAACTTTCACTGCAGGAACAGCGAAAAAGTAGCAAACGATACACCCTGTTCCTTTCATGATTTGGCGGGGGTGTCAGCGAGAAGAGGTCTCGTAAAGGTTCGAAATTACACATAATGTTTTTTTGCAAGTCAGTAAGTGCTCTCATTCTCAAATAATGGATAAATATAGTCTGGCTATTTGGGCGTCGTGAGCTACATTCATTTTCCACCCCTACCCTTTCGAAAGGAACGTGGTTGTTACACCACAGTGGTTCTATCCAGACAATAAGAGATTTTGTAGCTAGTTTGATTGAAATCCATCCAGTCGTTTGGGAGAAGACGTAGAACATACATACACACATACATTCAGGGGATAGGCAAAATAATGTGAACAGTAGTGATAATGGGACGGTTGTGTTTGACGGTCAACAACGCAGGTAAGACATGTCGCGCTGGACACAATAGTGGCATCAGCGCAGGTTGTTTACGAGTAGGCACACTTCGTATTTGCATTCAGAGACCGAAGTCGTCTTGCAATAAAAAACCTAAGAAAGTACCAAAGAGGGCAGATGGTGGGGGCCCGATTACCTGGAGCATCAGTAACCAAGACAGCCAATTTATTGATTGTTTCAAGAGCAACTGATTCAACATTCATGACAGCCTGCACAAAACATGGAAAGACATCATCGTGTAAACGTAATAGTGGGTGCAAATCAAAACTAAATGACAGAGATCGTAATACGCTAACACGAATTGTGCCATACACCACAAAACTACGGCGGCTAAAGTGACTGCAAAGCTCAGTAGCCATCTTCGAGTCCCCGTATCTATCGACACTGTCCAACGAGAACTCCATAAAGAGAATATTCATGGACGAGCTGCTGTACCGAAACAATTAGTGAGAACAACAAACGCAAAGAAGAGTAAAACATGGTGTCAGGAGCATAAATCCTGGGCAGAAGATCGGTGGAAACACGTCATCTGGTCCGACGAGCCTAGTTTCCGTATTTCCAACTTCGCGCCTGGTTTTGCGTCAGGAGAACGCCAAAAGAAGCCTACAGTGTTGATTGCTTGATTCCAACGGTTAAGCATGGAGGTGGAATTGTGATGGTGTAGGCAGCCATATCATGGTATGCTGCTGGTCCCATCACTGCTTTCAAAGGCCGTGTTACAGCCAACAATTATCTGAACATTTTAGGTGGTCACGTGCACCCCATGATTTAAATGTTGTTCCCTCACAATTACGCCATATTTCAGAACGATAATTCACCCATTCACACAGCCAGGACAGTACAATCGTGGTATGAGGAGCATGCAACTGAACTGCAGCTTCCTCCCTGGATAGCACAGTCCCCGGACTTTAACATTATCAAACCCTTGCGGGCGGTATTGGAGCGCAGCCTCCGGGCCAGATTTCTGCCTCCCTCGTCACTACAGGAGTTAGAAGAGTGGCATAACATTCCACGAGAGACTATACAATCAATATATGCCAGTATTCCAAGATGAATCGCAACTGTGTTACGGGCAAAGGGGGGTCCAACCCCTTATTAATAAACCATTCCAAAGTAAGTACACGTGTTCACATTATTTAGCCTATCCCCTGTACATACATACAATTTTATAATACAAATATGTATGGATTACTATGTAATTATCAACAGGAGAACACGGGTCCCTCATAGAAAAATTCTCAGACAATATCGCTGAACACCCTTAGTAATTTTGTCGGTGTAGTTCGGGTTTGTCCTGACCGAGTGTTTATAAAATGATAATCCAGGCCCTTAGGGATTATAGTAAAAGGAAAACGTGTCAATCTGATACTGGGAACTTTGGTCCGGAAACGAACACGTCAAATGTTACGAAGCCAAACGTGTATAAGGCTAGCTGCTGTAAGAGGAATATCAGCACCTACGAATCGTTCTCTGCACTTTTTGTTACTAACGTAGTTAGCATTGTGAGCTTCTGTAAAGTTTGGAAGGTAGGAGACGAGATACTGGCAGAAGTAAAGCTGTGAGTATCGGGCGTGAGTCGTGCTTCGGTAGCTCAGTTGGTAGAGCACTTGCCCGCGAAAGGCAAAGGTCCCGAGTTCGAGTCTCGGTCGGGCACACAGTTTTAATCTGCCAGGAAGTTTCAGTAAAATAAAAGTTCGTCAGCAATCTGAATTATGAATATGATAAAATGCAAGCAAACTTGATCTTACTATAGCCTCTTTTTTAAAGTTCCTACTCCATTCGAACCACAGTTTTTTTCTTTTTTTTTTTTCTGCGATGCCTTTCCAAGTATCCAGTGTATTCTTTCAGAATTTCTTCCAACAAATACTTACTTTTCGGGTCACGGTCAAGGTTGTTTGTACACAGTCTCGAGACTGGCCAGCGTGATCTCAGTCGGTAAAGTACGAGGAGCTCACACTCTTTGGCAGCCTGCCAGTTGGGAGGGGCGAGAGTGCCCGTATTTTCGTCTGGCGTTGGCGGAGACCTGTCATGGAGAAGATGAATTAAGCACTCCAGATTCATTGATCAGTAAACATACGTCCTCCCACACAAAGCGTCATGAGCGGCGGTAAATTGATAAATGTGTGGCTGTACGTATAGACATAATCTTCGTTAATAATTTATCATCAGAACTCGCTTGTTCAACAAGTAACAAAAACAGACACAGAAAGATACACTGAATATGAACGAGGATTTAGTCACCGAGGCGGTGTTTGGTCGGGTGTGTTGGCCGGCCGCGGTGGTCTCGCGGTTCTAGGCGCGCAGTCCGGAACCGTGCGACTGCTACGGTCGCAGGTTCGAATCCTGCCTCGGGCATGGATGTGTGTGATGTCCTTAGGTTAGTTAGGTTTAAGTAGTTCTAAGTTCTAGGGGACTTATGACCACAGCAGTTGAGTCCCATAGTGCTCAGAGCCATTTGAACCATTTGAATCGGGTGTGTTGAAGTAATAATCCCGCACACGAGTAGTTTTATTCATCTAAATCTACATACGGTGCGGGCTGTAGGATACTCACTGTCCCAAAACGTTTTCCTGTTTCCATTTCCAGATGATAGGTGGATAGGAGGCTTACTGGTATACCTCTACGTAAGTCCGAATCTGTATAATTTTCACGTTGTCACAAAAATGGTTCAAATGGCTCTGAGCACTATGGGACTCAACTGCTGTGGTCATCAGTCCCCTAGAACTTAGAACTACTTAAACCTAACTAACCTAAGGACATCACACACATCCATGCCCGAGGCAGGATTCGAACCTGCAACCGTAGCAGTCGCACGGTTCCGGACTGCGCGCCTAGAACCGCGAGACCACCGCGGCCGGCCACGTTGTCACAGTAACGTTAAATGTGCGTTGTGGAAAGTAAAGTTTCTTGCTTCATACTGAAACGTAAGCTCTCAACATTTGGAGAGTGAAGCTGTCTGCGATAGATAACACCTTCATGTTGTCTCTCCCACTTTAACTTCTTGAGAATTTTTGCGAAGTTCTCCTGCTGAGTAAAATGCCCGAGAAAAACGGCAGATGTTTCTTCTACCGTCTATAGTTCCTCTGTAATCGAACTTTGTAAGTGTTCCAGACAACACTAAAAAATCGGCCGAATGAATGTTCTGCGTTCTTCGTGCGTTACAATGCTTTAGGGTTCTTCAGATAAATCACTGCCCATCAAATGAACTCATCACTACTCTGTTTATGTGATCGTGTGACCTAACATAGCTCCGAACACGTAATTCTTGAAACTCTGTAACATCACCATTCGTCATTACTGACAAAACGTTATGATGTGGGCTATTTGTAAAAGGCAGACATTTCACAAGGGCATTGCAGGTGAGCACGTACACTTCAAGTACACGCCGCCAAAGTTGTTTCCGATTATCTTGCGTCTTCTATAGGTGTGTCCCTTTCGCAGAAGATATCACGTCGTAGATCCGTTAATAACACTCACACGGCTGCTATGAGGATTGCTAAAAATGATTAATGGGCAGTTTGACTATAGGAAATGAACAATGAATAATCAAATATTTTTTGAGATGTCAAAACATTTTTAATCTCTCACGAGAACTATCTTTGTGTAATGCGTATCACTCGTATTCACAATCACTTTGAATAGCAACCTCCACAGCTGAAATGAATCACAATTAAATTAGTAATTTCACACTCTTGCACCACGCACGTCTTTCTCCGTTCATCTCAAACTGCCTAGGTACATTTTCGAGTCGGGCCTTTCCGGTATTTTCATTCTCGAATGCTGAGCAGTCACAGGCCACCAAAAACAACATTTCCCTTCAAGAGCGTGCTCTAGAGTGCCAACGAAAAACCAGTTTTTCAGTCGTTTCACGTGTTGAGCCACACACCTAATGCGTTATCACGATGCAGTAAGCGTCGCCCTGTTAAAAATGGTTCAAATGTCTCTGAGCACCATGGGACTCAACATCTTAGGTCATTAGTCCCCTAGAACTTAGAACCACTTAAACCTAACTAACCTAAGGACATCACACACACCCATGCCCGAGGCAGGATTCGAACCTGCGACCGTAGCAGTCCCGCGGTTCCGGACTGCAGCGCCAGAACCGCACGGCCACCGCGGCCAGCTCGCCCTGTTAAGTTTATACCATGTTGCACAACATTACACTTGCCTTATATCGAATTTCCTGGCTGGAATGAATGTTTTCCTATAAACTAATATCATATTTCAGACTTGGCAGGTCTCAGGACAGGGACAACCAGCCGAACACATTACAACTTGAGGGTTCGGGCTGATTACAGTAACTAGTTGGCGATCGTGTAGTAAAATATTCTCGGATATGTTGGTCTATCTGCGATACACTGCGTTACATTTCCAGAATTAACTTTTCACTCTGCGGCCGAGTGTGCACTGATACGAAAATTCCTGAAAGATTAAACTTGTCTGTCCGACCGAGACTCTTAGTCGGGCCATTTGCCTTTCGCGGGCAAGTGCTCTATCGAATGAGCTACCTAAGCACGGCACACGACCCGTCCTCACAGCTTTACCTCCGCTAGTGCCTCGTCTCCTACCTTCCAAAATTCACAGAAGCTCTGAAAGCTTGAAAGTGAAAATTTAATTCTGGAAACATCCCCCCAAGCTGTGGTTAAGCTATGTCTCGGCAATATACACTCCTGGAAATGGAAAAAAGAACACATTGACACCGGTGTGTCAGACCCACCATACTTGCTCCGGACACTGCGAGAGGGCTGTACAAGCAATGATCACACGCACGGCACAGCGGACACACCAGGAACCGCGGTGTTGGCCGTCGAATGGCGCTAGCTGCGCAGCATTTGTGCACCGCCGCCGTCAGTGTCAGCCAGTTTGCCGTGGCATACGGAGCACCATCGCAGCCTTTAACACTGGTAGCATGCCGCGACAGCGTGGACGTGAACCGTATGTGCAGTTGACGGACTTTGAGCGAGGGCGTATAGTGGGCATGCGGGAGGCCGGGTGGACGTACCGCCGAATTGCTCAACACGTGGGGCGTGAGGTCTCCACAGTACATCGATGTTGTCGCCAGTGGTCGGTGGAAGGTGCACGTGCCCGTCGACCTGCGACCGGACCGCAGCGACGCACGGATGCACGCCAAGACCGTAGGATCCTACGCAGTGCCGTAGAGGACCGCACCGCCACTTCCCAGCAAATTAGGGACACTGTTGCTCCTGGGGTATCGGCGAGGACCATTCGCAACAGTCTCCATGAAGCTGGGCTACGGTCCCGCACACCGTTAGGCCGTCTTCCGCTCACGCCCCAACATCGTGCAGCCCGCCTCCAGTGGTGTCGCGACAGGCGTGAATGGAGGGACGAATGGAGACGTGTCGTCTTCAGCGATGAGAGTCGCTTCTGCCTTGGTGCGAATGATGGTCGTATGCGTGTTTGGCGCCGTGCAGGTGAGCGCCACAATCAGGACTGCATACGACCGAGGCACACAGGGCCAACACCCGGCATCATGGTGTGGGGAGCGATCTCCTACACTGGCCGTACACCACTGGTGATCGTCGAGGGGACACTGAATAGTGCACGGTACATCCAAACCGTCATCGAACCCATCGTTCTACCATTCCTAGACCGGCAAGGGAACTTGCTGTTCCAACAGGACAATGCACGTCCGCATGTATCCCGTGCCACCCAACGTGCTCTAGAAGGTGTAAGTCAACTACCCTGGCCAGCAAGATCTCCGGATCTGTCCCCCATTGAGCATGTTTGGGACTGGATGAAGCGTCGTCTCACGCGGTCTGCACGTCCAGCACGAACGCTGGTCCAACTGAGGCGCCAGGTGGAAATGGCATGGCAAGCCGTTCCACAGGACTACATCCAGCATCTCTACGATCGTCTCCATGGGAGAATAGCAGCCTGCATTGCTGCGAAAGGTGGATATACACTGTACTAGTGCCGACATTGTGCATGCTCTGTTGCCTGTGTATGTGCCTGTGGTTCTGTCAGTGTGATCATGTGATGTATCTGACCCCAGGAATGTGTCAATAAAGTTTCCCCTTCCTGGGACAATGAATTCACGGTGTTCTTATTTCAATTTCCAGGAGTGTACTTTCTTCCAGGAATGCTGGACTTGCAAGTATCACAGGAGGGCTTCTGTGAAGTTTGGAATGTAGGAGGTAAGGCACTGGCGGAGATACTTGCTCGCGAAGGACAAAGGTGTAGAGTTCCAGTCTCGGTCCGGCACAGAGTTTTCATCTGCCAGGAAGTTGCACTATTTGATCTAAACCATCCGGACAACCCCAAAAATATAGGTTTTTCATATTAGGTGCATTGTGCTGCCACCTACTCCCAGATACTCCATACCACCGACCTCAGCAGTCATTCGACATCGCGAGAGGGCAGAATGGGGCGCTCCGCGGAACTCGGACTTCGAACGTTGTCAGGTGATTTGGTGTTACTTGTGTCATACGTCTGTACGCGAGATTTCCACACTCCTAAACATCCCTAGGTCCACTGCTTCCGATGTGATAGTGAAGTGGAAACGTTAAAGGACACGTACAGCACAAAAGCGTACAGGCCGACCTCATCTGTTGACTGACAGAGACCGCAGACAGCTGAAGAGGGTCGTAATGTGTAATAGACATCTATCCACACCATCACACAGGAATTCCAGACTGCACCAGGATCCACTGCAAGTACTATAACAGTTAGGCGGGAAGGGAGAAAACATGAATTTCATGGTCGAGCAGCTGCTCATAAGCCACACATCGCGCCGGTAAATGCCAAGCGACGCCTCGGTTGGTGCAAGGAGCGTAAACATTGGACGATTGAACAGTGGAAAAACTTGGTGTGGAGTGACGAATTACGGTACACAATGTGGCGATCCGATGGCGGGGTGTGGGCATGGCGAATGCCCGGTGAACGTCATCTGCCAGCGTTTGTAGTGCCACAGTAAAACTCGGAGGCGATGGTGTTATTGTGTGGTCGTGTTTTTCATGGAGGGGGCTTGCATCCCTTGTTGTTTTGCGTGGCACTACCACAGCACAGGCCTACATTGATGTTTTAAACACCTTCTTGCTTCCCACTGTTGAAGAACAATTCAGGGATGGCGATTGCATCTTTCAACTCGATCGAGCACCCTTTCATAATGCATGGCCTGTGGCGGAGTGGTTACACGACAATAACATCCCTGTAATGGACTGGCTGGTACAGAGTCTTGACCTGAATCCCATAGAACACCTTATACATCCTGTTACAGTTTTCGATGCATAGTGGGACTACCTGGCCATCCAGATTTACACTGATCAGCCACAACATTATGACCACCGATCCACTGTCGATAAAATTCCGCCCAGGCGATAGCAGAGTCTCCTGGCAAGGAGTGACTGTGAGGCACACACACTCACGGTGCCTGAAATATCACTGAGCGTGCTGTCCATGCGTAGAATGGGGAAGGCGCGCTATCTGTGTGAGTTCACCCAAGAGCAGATTGTGATGGCCCAGAGGCTCCGCATGAACATTCTGGAAAAGCACGACTAGTCGGGCTCTATGGCTCTGAGCACTATGGGACTCAACTGCTGAGGTCATTAGTCCCCTAGAACTTAGAACTAGTTAAACCTAACGACATCACAAACATCCATGCCCGAGGCAGGATTCGAACCTGCGACCGTAGCGGTCCTGCGGTTCCAGACTGCAGCGCCTTTAACCGCACGGCCACTTCGGCCGGCCCACGACTAGTCGGGTTTTCGAGGAATGCTGTGGTGAGTGTCTTCAGCACGTGGTGAAACCAAAGTGAAACCACGTCCAAATGTCGTGGGGTTGAGCGGAAACCTCTCGTTACACCTGTCGGACGTCGTAGGCTGGACAGACTAATAAAACAGGACAGTCTTCGAACTGTGGAGGATCTAAGATCAGACTTTAATGCTTCACAGAGCACAAGCCTGTCTGAACACGGTGTGCACCGAACACTCCCGCAGCCGACGACCCACACATGTACCAATGTTAACGCTATGACATCTGCATCTACTAGAGAAATTGGCACATGACCACCGGCAGCAGACGTTGACGCAGTGGCAGAGCGTTGAATAGTATGACTAATCCAATACCTTCTTCACTATGCCGATAAGAGGGCGCGAATCTACCGTCTTCCAGGGAAACAGCTCCTTGACACCTGTACTGCGGGTCGGACACAAGCTGGCGGCGGCTCCATTATGCTCTGGGAAACATTCACATGGGCATCCATGGGTACAGTGGCGCTCGAACAAGGCAGCATGGCGGCCAAGTAGTATCGTACCGGTTGCAGACCACGTACACCCCTTCACGACGGTCATGTTTCCCGATGACAGTGGCATTTTTCAACAAGATATTGTGGCATGTCACAAGGCCAGGTATGTGATGGAATGATTCGGGGAACACAGTGGCGAGTCCCAGTTGATGCGCTGGCCCCCCAAATCGCCAGATCTGAACCCGATCGAACACGTCTAAGGTGTGAACGTGGCGCCAGAGCTCGTAGCCCCCCCCCCCTCCCCCAAATTTACGGGTATTAGGTGACTTGTGTGTGCAACACTCTCCAGCGACCTATCAAGTCCTAATTGCATCCATACCACGACGCGTCTCCGCTGTTATCAATGCCAAAGATGGACATACCAGTTATTACGTAGGTTGTCATAACGCTATCGCTGATCAGTGTAAGTTTCCCGTGGGTTTCCTAAATTGTTTACGGCGAACGCTGAGATTGTTCCTTTGGAAAAGAACTCAGCGTATTTTGTTCCGTATAGTGACATGATTGTATGTACCGTGACAAGTAAAGGTCTTTGACATTTTCTTGAGAAACGCAGAACGTCGATACCGCTTTTGACGATTTATCTTCATGAGAAGGGACCAAGTTATTTATCCAACGAAGGCTTGAGTCTATTAGTGTGCTTGTTCAGTTACATGGTAAACGTGTACTGAGTGTGTTCTAGTCGACGTCATAGAACTGAAACGAAGTCTTTCACAAAGTGTCGACTGAGGTAACGCAATGGCAAGACACTGAACTTTTATTTATGAAGACGGCCTTTCAAATACCTTGAGTTAAATTGCGGACTGATTTCTTTGAAACGATTCCCTCGGTTTCCTTCCTCATCTTTCTTCAGCCCGAGCGTTAATCCCCGATCTTCCTGCCTTCCCTCTGGAAGTCTATCTACTCGGTACGAACCCGCCATTTTTACTCTATGACTTGCAGTCAAATCTGTAATCCTTTGATAACTCGCTCCATAGATAAGGACGAGAGAGTAAGTTTCACACGCATCGTTATTTGTTTTTGGGTACTGGAAGGCATTAAACGCATCGTTATTTATTCTCGGATACTGGAAGGCGTGAAACGTGATTAGTTTATGCATGATCTGTATTCACAATTTTTAGAGACATGCGTTTGTAGAGAAGGTAGGGGAAGAATAGAATGGCGAAACCACTATAGTTTTGTAGTAAGGTATCGACCATTATTCATCTGATATCAACCAGATAAGCTCGTCTGTTCGCTGTGGGAAAGGCAAACCGCTGGCGTTTCGTCGTACTGGGATACCCATCGGTAAGTTAAACAGGCAAGCAGCCATAAAGAGGCATCGAAATAAGTGTCCAAGGAATAGAAAAGCAACTGGAATCACTCAACAGAGGAAAGTCCACTGGACCTGACGGGATACCAATTCGATTCTACACAGAGTACGCGAAAGAACTTGCCCCCCTTCTAACAGCCGTGTACCGCAAGTCTCTAGAGGAACGGAGGGTTCCAAATGATTGGAAAAGAGCACAGGTAGTCCCAGTCTTCAAGAAGGGTCGTCGAGCAGATGCGCAAAACTATAGACCTATATCTCTGACGTCGATCTGTTGTAGAATTTTAGAACATGTTTTTTGCTCGAGTATCATGTCGTTTTTGGAAACCCAGAATCTACTATGTAGGAATCAACATGGATTCCGGAAACAGCGATCGTGTGAGACCCAACTCGTGTTATTTGTTCATGAGACCCAGAAAATATTAGATACAGGCTTCCAGGTAGATGCTATTTTTCTTGACTTCCGGAAGGCGTTCGATACAGTTCCGCACTGTCGCCTGATAAACGAAGTAAGAGCTTACGGAATATCAGACCAGCTGTGTGGCTGGATTGAAGATTTTTTAGCAAACAGAACACAGCATGTTGTTATCAATGGAGAGACGTCTACAGACGTTAAGGTAACCTCTGGCGTGCCACAGGGGAGTGTTATGGGACCATTGCTTTTCACAATATATATAAATGACCTAGTAGATAGTGTCGGAAGTTCCATGCGGCATTTCGCGGATGATGCTGTAGTATACAGAGAAGTTGCAGCATTAGAAAATTGTAGCGAAATGCAGGAAGATCTGTGGCGGATAGGCACTTGGTGCAGGGAGTGGCAACTGTCCCTTAACATAGACAAATGTAATGTATTGCGAATATATAGAAGGAAGGATCCTTTATTGTATGATTATATGATAGCGGAACAAACACTGGTAGCAGTTATTCTGTAAAATATCTGGGAGTATGCGTGCGGAACGTTTTGAAGTGGAATGATCATATAAAATTAATTGTTGGTAAGGCGGGTACCAGGTTGAGATTCATTGGGAGAGTGCTTAGAAAATGTAGTCCAGCAACAAAGGAGGTGGCTTACAAAACACTCGTTCGACCTATACTTGAGAATTGCTCATCAGTGTGGGATCCGTACCAGATCGGGTTGGCGGAGGAGATAGAGAAGATCCAGAGAAGAGCGGCGCGTTTCGTCACAGGGTTATTTGGTAACCGTGATAGCGTTACGGAGATGTTTAATAAACTCAAGTGGCAGACTCTGCAAGAGAGGCGCTCTGCATCGCGGTGTAGCTTGCTCGCCAGGTTTCGAGAGGATGCGTTTCTGGATGAGGTATCGAGTATATTGCTTCCCCCTACTTATACCTCCCGAGGAGATCACGAATGTAAAATTAGAGAGATTAGAGCGCGCACGGAGGCTTTCAGACAGTCGTTCTTCCCGCGAACCATACGCGACTGGAACAGGAAAGGGAGGTAATGACAGTGGCACGTAAAGTGCCCTCCGCCACACACCGTTGGGTGGCTTGCGGAGTATGAATGTAGATGTAGATGTAGACATGTAATAATTCTCTGCGCAGTCACCATATGGTATCTGGCAGAGGATATTTAGTGGCCGGCCGGAGTGGCCTGCGGTTCTAGGCGCTACAGTCTGGAACTGGGCTGCCGCTACGGTCGCAGGTTCGAATCCTGCCTCGGGCATGGATGTGTGTGATGTCCTTAGGTTAGTTAGGTTTAATTATTTCTAAGTTCTAGGTGACTGATGACCTCAGAAGTTAAGTCACATAGTGCTCAGAGCCATTTTGATATTTAGTGCACAGGAGCCTTTTCCCCCTCCACACTCCATTTGCAGATCAAATGAAGGTTTCATAAGCCACCTCCTTTGAGCGTGAATCACACTTCCTTACGATCATTCCGAAAGGTTCAGTCCCATCTGCCTTCCTCATGGTTTGACTAATGTGCTCGCTCAACCTTAACAGCCTCCATAAGCTGACTTCTAGGTAACTGACGAATGTGACTGATTCCAATGACTTATCACCGGTTTCTTAGTCAGTTGATGTTGGGTCCTTTGGTCTATTTATGCACAATCCACTATATTTATTTTTGCTGAAGATAGCGCTATAGTCCTTATACGAAGCATTTACCACATGCAGCTTTGCTTGCATTCGTAACAATTTTCTACTCACGTAATCTGCCACCAGATAACTATGTCGCCTACGAACAGCATTATAATGCTACAGGCGCTATCTGCCAGATCATATACATGTAGTGCCACTGGCCGTGGGACCCCTATAAATATCCCCAAACATTTTGGAATGGTGTCACAGCCTTCTGCAACACATTCACGATGCAGTCTGTTATCAGGAATGTCTGTTGCACAAACCAGTTGACTCAGGTGGCCCCAAGGCTATTGATGGAAAGGACTGAGATCGCGAAGAAAATGCAGACCATATAACTGATCGTTCTAAACCTGTCTAGCCAATAGAGCTCGAACGATGTGACTGAAATATGTTGAAGGCCCGTCATACACAAACTCCATGCTCCCCTCAGTTGCATGGACCTACCCTGTATCGTGTCTAGAAGAGCGATCAGAATCATTCACTTCAAGACAGCAACAGTGAAAGCTGCTGGGAGTATAAAGAGACATACAGACATTTACTTGTAACTCCTTCCACGCCTTGTACCTTCAATGCAGATAGTAATGTAGTCTTTACTTTGCTTTGGTGCGAAGGATTCACACCGAAAGTTTATAGAAATGTTTCTAGCATATATAATTTTGACCGCTCTCTCGACAGTTCACATTCATAGACACGTATGGTCCCCATCTGAAACGTGATATAGTAATATAGTGAAAAAATCTGTCTATGGTATGCACCCATTAAAGTGTGATCAAATGTACCCTGATGTGTTTATTCGTATTGATGCCGAGTGATTTTAAGATATGAAAGCGTCTGAAGAATTTCACAGTCCAGTCTAAAATTGTAATGTGTTTAAGCTTTAATTTATGTTTGGTGCCGGCCGGGGTGGCCGAGCAGTTCTAGGCGCTACAGTCTGGAACCGCGCGACCGCTACGGTAGCAGGTTCGAATCCTGCCTCGGGCATGTATGTGTGTGATGTCCTTAGGATAGTTAGGTTTAAGTAGTTCTAAGTTCTAGGGGACTGATGACCTTAGAAGTTAAGTCCCATAGTGCTCAGAGCCATTTTTTTTTAATGTTTGGTGAAAAACAAATTTTTAGCACTGAACTGAATTTAACGCCTCAATATCATCGGAATGTTTCTACTGTTGAGGCATTCGTCAACACGTTATATCGATGTAGAGACTTGCAACGCTGTTGGATGTTTGGAATTGCTTCAGTTGCGTTTGACAGCAACAGGGATCGATATTTCAGAAACATTGAACCACTATATAATTGTGCTAAATTGGCAACTGATTGTGATCCAATAAACAGAAATAGTCATTTCAAATTATAGGAATAAAGTTGTTTCACTGGATATTTATCAACAGAGGCTGTCGTTATGAAAAAGCCTGAATGCATGGAAATGAACTAACAAGCAGTCTCTGTCTCTGCGGTTAAAGTGAACATATACTTCTCGCAGGAAAAAGAATTTCTATCAAAGCGCCTTACATAGAGCAGGAGTCAGACGACGATAATGAATGCTCCTATTTACAAGGATCTGGGATGAAGGCACGCTATCTCTGCAGGTTCTGAGCGCCAACGTGAATTCTTTATGAGGTCTGATGGTGTGTGATATGAAAGAACACGTGAGTGATGTCGCCTTCAGCGCTGCGGAGCTCACTGAAGACGCAGAATGATGTAGCCGTTCCCCTACAGCAGCGCAGTGTCTCTTCTGAATTCCAGAAGTGTGTATCTGAGTGTGCCACACGAGTGAAGCGTACCACGTAAAGTAATTTATCAAAACACACAGACACGCGCGCACCCGCGCCTTGTATCTGTAGTAGTAGTAGTAGCAGTGGTGGCAGTATTAGTAGCAGTAGTAATAGTAGTAGTAGCAAGATACTAGACTCGCATGCGGGAAGATAGTGGCTCAAATCCCGGCCAACTATCAAAATTTCGATTTTAAATGGTTTCCATAAATCACCTCAGGCTAATTACAATATGGCTCATTTGAAAACGATAAGGTCGATTTTCTTTCAACACTTAATCAACACAAGCGTGTGTTCCGTACCTAATAATCAAATCGTCGACGGGACGTTAACCTCTACATCCATACTTCCTTCTTTCTCCTCCTGCTTTACTACCTATATTACTTTGTTTAGTAGCCTTTTTCTTAAAAAAATGAGCTAATAAATTATTAATACCACACCCTCCGTAGTGTATGTTACTTATACCATTTTATGTGCAATACGATATGTTTTAGAATGCAGATAGCGAATTTCTTGTTTCCATTCAATGAATATAGAAAACAGAGTTCCCCCTTCTAACGACCCTACCACAACAAAGCGCAAAACTTAATAATGATTGTGGTGTTGCTCACGCTGCTAAATACTGCATTTTCGGGCAACAACATAGTTATTAAGTGGCAGGTATCATTAGAGCACAGTTAACAAAGTCATTTCATGTAATAATGAATAAACTAGGCACTCATCTTTTCTTGTTTCCCACGCTGGTCTCGTTGTAAAATCTTGGCTCAATCGTCGAAAATCTAGGTGGTAATGATTCCAAGCTCGGATGCAAAGAGGCCTAGGTTTTATTCTGCTATATTCGAAAGTTTTATAGATGTGTTTCTCAAACCATTCTTGAAGATTAAACCTTTGAAAGTTAGCATAATGGTGATTTAAAAAAATAAACAGCACTCCCAATTTAAGCTACACTTCCTTTTTATTGGTTTTGTTGCAATATCACGTAACACACAAAACATCACTTCACAATACAAAACATACTTGAAAACATCTTCGTCACTGTTAAAGTTCACATTTTATAAGCTGACTACAATATGCATTTTTCCAACATGACGTCCAAATCTTGACTTTCTCAAGGTCCGACTCTCTAACAACTAACTAATAATCGCTTACGCGCCCAAAAATCAGGGTTACAAGTACGACAAAGATCATTGTGACAAAAGAAAGAATACACATAAGAATAATATCATTGCAACATAAACAAATCGATGTATCAAAGTACCTCTACATTAATGAAATCAAATCTGAATGCTATCACAGAAATATGTTAACTATTCTACAAAAACACAGTAGAATGTTGTTGGTATCTTAAAATGGCTCTGAGCACTATGGGACTTAACATCTGATGTCATCAGTCCCCTAGGACGTAGAACTACTTAAACCTAACTAACCTAAGGACATCACACACATCCATGCCCGAGGCAGGATTCGAATCTGCGACCGTAGCGGTCGCGTGGTTCCAGACTGAAGCGCCTAGAAGCTGTTGGTATCGAGAGGTTGAGTTGAGGTGCGGTAATGGTTACGTAATTCAAGTACCATTACACCCTCCAACAAAAATCTATTACCTATACCATACAAAGTTGTCTAATTTACGTAAATTAGCATTTCTCTTTACAAACCTGTCACGGTTCAACATCCAGGCCCCTAACGATGTACTGAGAAAAGTTCTACATAACTCATACTTTAAAGGGGACTGTCGATTAATGAAAAACATATGCCCCTGCAATCCGTACCGGAACAGGCGCATTTTTGAACATAATGGTTGATACAATGATAGTTTGTTTCTTAGGTGTTCTGTAACAAGGAATGAATCAATATATCAGCTACATTGACTGGAGTTCACAAATTCCATGAAGTATATTGTATCTCAATATTATGCATGTGAGTATGATAAGAAACACATTTAGCGAGTCGTATTTTTTTTTAATTGATTCATGTTACGCACTGTGAAAATAACATTTCAGTGATTCAGAATCGCTGAAACAAAGCAGACGTCTAACTGCAATTGTTTTCCCACTTTTCAGAACCCACTAGCCGGCCGAAGTGGCCGTGCGGTTCTAGGCGCTGCAGTCTGGAACCGCGAGACCGCTACGGTCGCAGGTTCGAATCCTGCCTCGGGCATGGATGTGTGTGATGTCCTTAGGTTAGTTGGGTTTAACTAGTTCTAAGTTCTAGGGGACTAATGACCTCAGCAGTTGAGTTCCATAGTGCTCAGAGCCATTTGAACCATAACCCACTCATATAAGCACTGTACTAAAATACTGCAGTTAACAATTTGCTTCAAAGACGTCACAGCTACTGAATATCTTATCCCGTACGTATTCATTCATTCATTCATTCATCTCCGCTGTATTCCTACGTGTGTGAGATAAATGAGAGTATGTGGTAGGGAAAACACAGAGTGCGGTTTGAAAAACACATATGCCACGTAGCTATGGTGTTAAACGAGCTCTCAGGCTATTGCAGCTGTTGCTGACAACAGAAATGTAATTGTGTTGCGGTTTTCTCCACTCTGTTTCTTTGCTACAAGAACTGTTTACTACAAGATTTTTACGAATGTGAGCTTTTACGACATGGATTGGTAGCACAGTCTACACTTCCCAAAAGACCGCTGTACAGAAACAGCTCATCGTTTCATTCCACATGTTGTTTCAGGAAAGAGTCTCTATGCCGTGGAGACGAATCTGTTCTTTCCGTTTCTCTTTCTACTCTATACACGATTAACGTGTCTCAAAGAGCTTACAAGGAACCAGGATTGCTGCAGTTTACAATTAAAACACTGTTTATCTTCCCCTTGGTGTTAAGGAAGGTAGGTTCCCGTCGACACTAAGATCTTTATGGAGGAAGTTCTCACCGTCTTGTTTTGTTTTAGGGCGCAAATACAACTAGTCGCACGCGCCCATGCCAGAACCGTAGAACACAAAGACAAACAAAGAGTTAAAAACGACTGACTACACGTTAAGCCCAACAGACGGAAGGAAAGACAGCTAAAATAGTGACATGGAGAAAGGTCCATAATATATGCCATACAGGCAACGGAGGTCCTGAACTAAAGATTAAATATCCATCGCCATATTGCTAGGACGGATAAAAAGTAAAATGCGGTCGACAGCCCGCGCGTCGTTCGCTAAAACGGCCGGTAAATCAGACTGCAAATATAAATGAGAACTTAAGTGGTTAAAAAAAGGAACACCGTCAGGAAAGGGAGAACAGTGAAAGGCTGAGGGTAATGAGCACAAAGTGGTGGGGGAGCATCACTTAAGAAATGGCGATCGCTAAAAGGACAGGGGGCCGAGAGGTGGTCTTCCAAGCCCCTGGGAGAGTCTTAATCCCCCGGAGCTTGCTCCCATGAAGGAAGGATCAGTGACGATGCCAAAGTGACACCACCTGCTGACAGATGGCAACACAGAGATCATCGGAGGGAACGGAAGAACTAGCTGGCACAGGAACAAGGACTGCAGTCTTGGAAGCAGCGTCATCGGCCTCGTTTCCCGTCAGACCAACGTGACCAGGAACCCACATAAACATCACAGTGGCTCCATCAAGAGTGAGTAAGTGAAAGCTTTCTGAACCCGTTACACTAAGGAATGGACGGTGTACAGCACACAGAGGCTCTAAAGGGCACTGAAAGAACAGGAGCATATGACACAATTAAAAAGCCTGTGTTTCTGGATGAATTAAGTGGCCTGATACAGGGCGAAGAGCTCTGCTGTAAACATTAAGCACTGTTCTGCAGCCGGCCGCTGTGGCCGAGCGGTTCTAGGCGCTTCAGTCAAGAACAGCGCTGCTGCTACGGTCGCAGGTTCGAATCTTGCCTCGGGCATGGCTGTGTGTGATGTCCTTATGTTAGTTAGGTTTAAGTAGTTCAAAGTCTAGGGGACTGATGATCTCAGATGTTAAGTCTCATAGTGTTTAGAGCCATTTGAACCATTTTTGAACTGTTCCTGAAGCTAATACCAAAAGTGATCGGTGCCAATGACGAAGGCACACCTGACATCACAGTCAGTCTTAGAACGGTCAGTGTACATCAACGTGCTATCGCTAAGTTGCAGGCGAAAGTCGAGAAACATACGGAGATACATCAAAACCGGAATGATTTCCTTAGAAACCGAATGAAGTCCAAGATCAACATCGGCCGCAGCATGAAGGCGCCTTGCTGAAGACACTTTCCACGCAACTGTTTATATCGAAAGCGGTTTTCCATCGTAGGACGACGGTAAAAACGCAGAGAGCACGTCTCCGTGACCGAAATGCATCGCAGCACGCCTCAGTCCGCCAAACGAGTGGGACACAGCGTGGTAAACAGGAAGTACGAATAATGTAACTGTTGTGTACATAGTTCTGCGTAGTCAGCGCGTACACAACTTCCTCACTAGAGCGCGCCCCGCTAAGCACAACAGCCCAGGCGCAGCGCTCGTCCGTCTCCGCACTACGAGATGGTGCTGTCTTAGAGACGGACCAAATTCTGCTTCCGCAGCCAATGAGATTGCTGTTAACGTAGAACCTTTTCTCCTTTCGGATCACACTCGCGCAGTGATACCTGAACGCGCGAGGTATTATAACGAGTGTACAGACCTCCGATTACTCAGTCTGCATATGTCTGCACCAGTCTGCATTAGTCTGTACCAGTCTGCATTAGTCTGCACCAGTCTATAGTCAAGTTTCAGTCTGCGCCTAATAAGATTACCATATTCCTGTACATAGCCATGAAGATAAATGTATAGACACTTTCTCAAGTATCAGAGATATCTGAGAATAAGATGAACATACCAAGACCTTCAGATTGTCAGTTGTAAACAGCATCCAGAATCAAGTTACGTAATATGCATTTTATTATTTTAATAAATATGTGTGAAAATTAATCAAGTTCTGTTTAAAGTTGGTCACCGACAATCTGCTACTCTAAGCATGCAAGTGGCATTTCTATCGTCTGACCTAACTGCAGAAGATAAACACGCCATGATAAGACCACGAGACATATGGCTGACACTCGCCTACTTCGTTAGAGCGACAAGTCAAATAATCTGATGGTGTGTGTACCGAAGGTCTTACAGTACGCACACCACAGTAACGTTCTGTGGCGGTAAGGATAACGTAAGATATTTTAGCTGGTCATCACAACTAGGGAAATGCTGTTCGTCGAAGGTCGCGAGGAAGGAGTAAAGCCTCGAGTTGGCCCTGGAAAGCTGCCAATTAGGTGTGCACGTGGGTGCGGTAGGAGTCAGCAAACAGACAGCACATGTGTAATGGTCTCTTGAGTATGTTTCAGAGAGAACGGACCACTCGAGACGATGGACAAGCTGGGCAGTGCAGAAGGAGAAGTTCAAATGGGCATAGGTGCGCGTGGAGTCCGAAAGGAACGCGGGTGCTCCTCTGTTAAGGCAAATGAGGTTAAGTTGATTGAGGTCAGCGAAGAGGATACCTCTTGGGCAGGTTCTGGGAGAAACCCAAAGGGAACAGTGTGCACGAAAGTCACCAAGGAGCAGAAAGGGGTGAGGGAGTTGCCCAATAAGCTGGAGGGAAGTTGCCCTGGTGACACCAAATGACGGAGGATGTAATCAGTACAAAGGGAAATGGGCAAGTGGGAAAGGAAAATGCGAGCTGTAACAGCTTGAAGCCAGGTGGATTGACTATGAACGTCATCTCAGATGAACAGCATGACAGCCCCATGAGTTGGAATGCTGTCCTCTGAGGGTTGGTCAAAGTGGCTGGAAAGAATTGCGAGAGGTCAAAGCGGTCGTGAGGACGCGATTTCGTTTCATGGAGGCAGGGAAAAGCGGATGCTGAGATTCCAAGGGCAGCTGTAAATCCTCGTTGTTTTATCAAAGGTCGCGAACGTTCTATTGGAGGAGAGTCATAAAGAGGAAGGGAGAAGATGGAAAAATGAAGGGGTACTACCTCGGGGGCCGCCGAGTGACAGCCTTCAAAGACTCACTGCCACAGGGCCCAGAGGCTAGATGATCCTGCTCCATGCGATCTACGGAGGCATCGGCATTCTCCTTCTGCGATCTCCAGAGTCCAGGGCAGAGAAACGTTTGGCAATGCGTATCAGCGACACGAAGGTTGGCCACTCGAGGGTATCAAGTGGCGACACCATCGAAGAAGATCTCCGATTCTTCGAAGCAGAAGACCGTTTGCCTTTGTTTGATTTCTTGGAGCCTTTCCAGTTGTCAGAGGGAGTCTCAGATGTTTGTTCGCTGGAGGAACGTAAGAAGTCTTCGCAGGAGTGTTCCTTCTATCCTTCATAGTCTGCCAGTTGCTCAGCAGGTGACTTCGCCTCGTGAGGCGAAAGTATGGTGGCTTGTTGCACAGCTGGAGTAGGAGACAGGCGTGCTACCATGACACTGGACGATTTACAACCGTGGTGCTGAATATTAGGTCGCATGCCTTCGTGGCCATGTCCTTCGTGGAGCGAGCTGTAGCAACAACAGTACTGAAAGTAGTGCATGGTAGAACACAGGGTTTCTGACTAGCCAACAACTTGCAAACGACCGGGAGAAGCAGTTTTTCCTTCACCCGGATCACCTGGACGGCCCACTTATCGAGATACACGGAACATCTCGGAAGGAGGCGGCATGGTCGCCACTGCAACTGATATAGCAGGGAAGAGGTGGTGGATAATCACCCTCATGAGCAAATCTCCCACAAGTTACACATTTGGCCAGGCATCGACAGGACTTTCGAGTGTGGTGGTAACAATGACACTGGTAGCAGCGCATTGGGTTCGGAATGTATCGTCGGACTGTGATAACTTCATACCCTGTTTTGATCTTTAATGCAAGCACATTCTATTAAAAGTGAGAAAAAGAGTGTGTGTGGGCACTAAGGTTACATCTGTTTTTTTTCATCATTCAATGAACTGCAATGACATCCTGATCAGAAAGATATATTTCGGTTTCCGCTTCGATCAGACCATCGAGCAGCCTAGTGTAAATAGCACCACAGGAAGAATGAAGCTTTTGATGGGCTTCGCCACAAACAATACAGCCATGTAGGACCGAAGCTGTAAGCAGTTGTGCTTGAGAATCAGAAGTAGTCTCAAAAAGCAAAGTGCCATTGTATAAACGAGAGCAGGATTTCACAGGGCCAGCAATTGCGTCAGCACCTTTCAGAGTAATAAACGGATCTACCACACCAAAGGACTGACAATCTTGAGCACGTGAAACCACGAGGA
Source organism: Schistocerca nitens (assembly GCF_023898315.1). NCBI lineage: Eukaryota > Metazoa > Arthropoda > Insecta > Orthoptera > Acrididae > Schistocerca > Schistocerca nitens. The sequence continues at coordinate 172,758,685 of NC_064616.1, read as the reverse complement.
ACCGTGGTGTGGCTAGGAGGGTCTTTGAATCGTTAGCCTCATCCCGTTTACGTTTAGTAGACGTTGACTGTGAAGATGATGATTGGCTCATCACGAAGAAATCCCCCGTGATTGCCAGCGTCTCCGAAGGCGCGCTCCTTCCAACTGGGGAGCCCCCCACCCCTCCCCTCCTCAGAGTTGGGCGTGTGCGAACGCCCTGACAGAGGGACTAATCGGCACTATGGGAAGGTAGCAGCTCAGGCAATCATCTCTCTCTGCGTCTGGCCTGTACCAGGGGGTAAGTGCAAACCCTACCTATTCGACCCAGGGCTGGAAATTACGCCTAACCCAGTCACATGGGGGTCGCAGTCATAGTGGCAGGTTGAGGCAACCACCCATTAACTCGCTTGAAATGACCAAGTCACCAAACGAGGATGTACAAACACTAACGCTTTTCACTCTTTCCTAATAACCAAACCTTTAGTCCTGTCATGGGAAAGGCACGTACATAACTAACGTGCCCTGAAACACGCTAATGTTACCCTCTGAGAGGATTTAGAAGTTTGACCATGCGTGTGTCTAATGGACAAGGGTATCGAACTATAATTTCGAATTTGGTGAAATAACAGAATAACCAAACGGGCTTTAATGATGGGAGTTGATGAAAGTGGTAAAATCATAAATGAATGAAAAAAATGAAGGGTCGCCAGCCCAATTAGGCACATTAATTTGGGAATATATATTTGAGAAAACTGAATATTGGTTATTGAAGTTACTTCCGTTGAGATTTCCCTTTGAATAGCAAACAAGGTACAAACTGACACAGTGTACTCGATACTGTGTATAGCAGCAGTTACCAATAACACACACACCAGTAAATTATGGGGAGTAGATCTGCACCAAGCTCATACTAATGACAGCCACACTCAAGAGCATTACTTAATCAAATACTGAAATGTCACTGCATGAAGTGCAGAACCAAATTTGGACATGACTGACATCACAAACACAAATAAAGATGAATAATATCTTAAATACACTGTTTAAGCTCCTCTACAGCATTTTTCGTTAGTAGCAGTAATAGTTCAATATTTTCATAATAGGTGGAGGACATGATGGCGACCCATAAACTAATATAGTTTCACTAGTCAACGCTCTTTGATTATTACCATAATAAAAACTAACTGTAAAAGCTAAGCATTCACTTCACTTTGAGTAGTTCATAAATTACTTTGCAAGACATTAAAATACAACAATGGGCTTAATTAACTTCATAAAAGCAATCATTAATGACAGAAACCAAAACCACACAATTTTTGAAAATGAGCAGAACTTCACTTCTAACATTACTATCGTACATCTGTTCATTAAAGATTTGTACGTATTTGCTTTTTAATCACATGCCCTGCGAAGCAGGTATTCTAGACAATAGTATCTACACAATCTTGCACTGTAATCCTACAAAACTATATTTCATAATAAACTGAGGATAATTTAACAAAAGCCTATCCAACTTCATTTTTGTGGTTTTAGCTTTAACTACTCCTTTTTCTTTAGACAAAAAAATCACTTTTAAACACATGAAAGCGAGGACTGTTCATTTGAATCAGGATAATCTGTTTTAGTAGCACTTAGGTGAGGACCCTGCATAGGTTCGTGATCAGGATTGAAAGTATGGTTCTGGACACGAATTTAGGTTTTATATGGTTATTACTGAAATAACCCACAAATTAATTAGTCCATGCACATATACATCACTTAACAGAATGTATGAAGTTTGCGGAGCAGTGGCAAAGATTTGTGGCAGGCGATACGGCAGCCATCTGTACTCACTGCTCTTGATGTACGCATACTCTATGAAACCTCTTCTTGGCGTCGGATTTTTAACATATGAGAGCCATTCCATTATGCTTTGAATACCGAATAATTGCCAGATCCACATCCGAGGTAGATCCCTTTATAATGCAGCTCCCAATTGCCTCTCTCAGCACTGGCGAAGTGTACCGTGCTTAGGCTAGCCACATACTGCCTGCTGTTCACACAAAGGAGCCGCTCAGTTTGACCGCCAAACCCACTTCCGTTGCGGAGGGACTTCCCTACAGCTTTTTACATGTTACAAATACAACTGCCCTAAGCATGAAATAGCTTTTAACAAACATTTTCTTTTTGTAAATATATTCATATTAAAATAATTTACGATTTCAACATATTCTTTTGCTTTTTACATATATACATTACAAAACTCTAATTTTCTTGCCCTCGATCAAGGAGTTTAAAACAACATAGAATACACTCTTCATAACGTGCAAATATACAGTTACATAATATAAATCTACTTCTAATCGATATAAGTGTTACAGATGGCTGGACGAGGGTTAAGATACATGGAGTCAGATGACATGATAGGATGCTTCTAGGGAAGAGTTTTAGCTACTGTTAAACATTTTTGTAATAATACTATAATGGGACCAATGAAACTTTAAATACTCAAATGATTCTTGTAAGTAATAAGCATATTTGTATTAACTCATTTTTGTGCTGCAAATGAGCTTAATACCATCATTCCTTTCGTATTTTGGTTCCATGTTCTCAACATAGTCATTAGATCAATTTAGTTTTCACATACACTCCTGGAAATGGAAAAAAGAACACATTGACACCGGTGTGTCAGACCCACCATACTTGCTCCGGACACTGCGAGAGGGCTGTACAAGCAATGATCACACGCACGGCACAGCGGACACACCAGGAACCGCGGTGTTGGCCGTCGAATGGCGCTAGCTGCGCAGCATTTGTGCACCGCCGCCGTCAGTGTCAGCCAGTTTGCCGTGGCATACGGAGCTCCATCGCAGTCTTTAACACTGGTAGCATGCCGCGACAGCGTGGACGTGAACCGTATGTGCAGTTGACGGACTTTGAGCGAGGGCGTATAGTGGGCATGCGGGAGGCCGGGTGGACGTACCGCCGAATTGCTCAACACGTGGGGCGTGAGGTCTCCACAGTACATCGATGTTGTCGCCAGTGGTCGACGGAAGGTGCACGTGCCCGTCGACCTGGGACCGGACCGCAGCGACGCACGGATGCACGCCAAGACCGTAGGATCCTACGCAGTGCCGTAGGGGACCGCACCGCCACTTCCCAGCAAATTAGGGACACTGTTGCTCCTGGGGTATCGGCGAGGACCATTCGCAACCGTCTCCATGAAGCTGGGCTACGGTCCCGCACACCGTTAGGCCGTCTTCCGCTCACGCCCCAACATCGTGCAGCCCGCCTCCAGTGGTGTCGCGACAGGCGTGAATGGAGGGACGAATGGAGACGTGTCGTCTTCAGCGATGAGAGTCGCTTCTGCCTTGGTGCCAATGATGGTCGTATGCGTGTTTGGCGCCGTGCAGGTGAGCGCCACAATCAGGACTGCATACGACCGAGGCACACAGGGCCAACACCCGGCATCATGGTGTGGGGAGCGATCTCCTACACTGGCCGTACACCACTGGTGATCGTCGAGGGGACACTGAATAGTGCACGGTACATCCAAACCGTCATCGAACCCATCGTTCTACCATTCCCAGACCGGCAAGGGAACTTGCTGTTCCAACAGGACAATGCACGTCCGCATGTATCCTGTGCCACCCAACGTGCTCTAGAAGGTGTAAGTCAACTACCCTGGCCAGCAAGATGTCCGGATCTGTCCCCCATTGAGCATGTTTGGGACTGGATGAAGCGTCGTCTCACGCGGTCTGCACGTCCAGCACGAACGCTGGTCCAACTGAGGCGCCAGGTGGAAATGGCATGGCAAGCCGTTCCACAGGACTACATCCAGCATCTCTACGATCGTCTCCATGGGAGAATAGCAGCCTGCATTGCTGCGAAAGGTGGGTATACACTGTACTAGTGCCGACATTGTGCATGCTCTGTTGCCTGTGTCTATGTGCCTGTGGTTCTGTCAGTGTGATCATGTGATGTATCTGACCCCAGGAATGTGTCAATAAAGTTTCCCCTTCCTGGGACAATGAATTCACGGTGTTCTTATTTCAATTTCCAGGAGTATTTATTTAATTGCTGTTTTTCTTGTCAGTTTGTTACAATGAATCCTTAGATTGCCGTAGAGTGCTAAAAGCTTTTTCCTAACTTAATTTGCAATTTTTCCACCTGTTTCTGCACTTCTGTGTTCTATCCGAATTTAAATCCTGTGACATTTAAAAGCATATGATAAAAATCTCCTGTAAAAAATCGTCACCGTCTTTTTTTTTTCAGACTTCACTGATAAATAAGAAATCCTTTACAGAGTTTTGGCATTAAGAATGTGTTCAGTCCAGCTGTCAAGTTTAGGGATCTACTCACCTCCATCAAACATGATTTTGGACCTGGAAGTTTGAATATGCAAAATTCTTTTTCACTGTGCTAAGGCTTACATCGGTGTGTCTATTCACAAAATATATGATAGGTGCGTGAAACATTGCCATTCACACAATGCTGCAGCAGCCTGAAAAATCGGCGGTAGTCAAACATTGTTAGTAACAAGTGCATGTAGTGTTGCAAACCTCTTAAAACAATTACATGGCTATTGTTTTTGAAAGCTTGGGGATATCAGGTATAGTAAACAGTGGAATGGAGTATCTAAGGCCATTCTTTAGAAATAACTTCAGTAAAATGGTAATGACACTCACGGCTCCCAAAGAAGTAGATCCATTACGAAATTCTTAAAATTGAAGTATTCTTGTAGTTCTAGTGGTTATAAACGAAGTTAATCAAAGAGTGCTCATGCGAGTTGAGTTCCATCTACAGCTATTTGTGAAATCAGTCTATTATCAGCGGAACATTTCCATACTGGCTAAAATATGCAGAAGTTGAGCCTCCTTACAAGGAGGGGGATAAAGAGAACCGTCAAACTCGACCAATTCCAGTTTTGCCGGCTTTTTCAAAATTATTTCAAAACGTTGTGTTCAAGCGTCTTCTTAAGCATCTGACTGCTAATAATATATTTTCCGAGTCACACTTTGGGTTCCTTAAGGGTTCCGTTATAGAGAAAGCTATTTACACGTACAGTGAGAATGTACTTAATTCATTAGATAACAAATTAAAGGCTACTGGCATTTCCTGTGACCTGTCAAAAGCCTTTGACTGTGTGAGTCACACAATTGTCTTATGTAGAATAAAATATTATGGTGTCATTGGCAGTGCTGTGAAGCGGTTCGGGTCTTACCTAACTAACCTGAAACAAAAGGTGTAATTACGAAATACTAGTGGAGTAAGCAGTCAGCCTTCATCTGATTGGGAATTAATTACATGTGGTATTCATCAAGGTTCCATCTCGGGTGCGTTGCTTGTTCTTGTGTACATTTATGATCTCTCGTCCGTTAGATTGCCAGATGCTAAGTCTGTTTTGTTTGCAGATGATATATACATTGCAATAAGTAGCAAGTCAAGCACAGATTTTAAATGGCTTCTAATCAAAATTTCATTGACATTAATAAATGGTTTAAAGCTAATTCACTGTTATTAATCTTGGAAAAGGCGTTATATGCAGTTCAGAACCTATAAGAGATTTCCTTCCAGCATGTGTATGACTCATGAAGGCATGCATATCGAAGAGGTTGACAGTGTTAAATTTCTGGGATTAAAGCTCGATAATAAATTCACTGGGGAACGGCATACCACAGAACTTCTGAAGAGCCTAAATGAGTCTATATTTGCAGTGAGAATTTTGCCAGATATAGAAGATATAAATATTAAACAGAATTGCATACTTAGCTTGCTTTCATTCTATTATGTCATACAGGATCATATTTTGGAGTAACTCGTCAAACCGAGCAAAAGTTTTTAGTGTGCAAAAGGGTATAACAAGACTCATTTGTGGTGTAAATTAATGAACATCACGCAGAAACCTGTTCAAAGAACTTTGTATTCTAACTACTGCTACTCATTACATTCAATCCTTAATGAAATTTGTTGCAAATAATATGTCTATTTCCAACCAACAGGTCAATTCACAGTATCAAAACTATGAATAAGAACACTGTTGTGTGCATAGTTCCGCGTAGTCAGCGCGTACACAACTTTCCCACTAGAGCGCGCCCCGCTAAGCACAACAGCCCAGGCGCAGCGCTCGTCCGTCTCCGCACTACGAGATGGTGCTGTCATAGAGAAGGACCAAATTCTGCTTCCGCCGCTCCGCGTATTAATATGTAACACAGTCAATGAGATTGCTGCTAACGTAGAACCTTTTCTCCTCGCGGATCACACTCGCGCAGTGATACCTGAACGCGCGAGGTATTATAACGAGTGTACAGACCTCCGATTACTCCGTCTGCATTAGTCTGTACCAGTCTATAGTCAAGTTTCAGTCTGCGCCTAATAAGATTACCATATTCCTGTACAAAGCCATGAAGATAAATGTATAGACACTTTGTCAAGTATCAGAGATATGTGAGAATAAGATTAACGTACCAAGACCAAAGGAACTTCAGATTGTCAATTGTAAATAGCATCCAGAATCAAGTTAAGTAAGGTTTATGATTGTTATTATTTTAATAAATATGTGTGAAAATTAATCATGTTCTGTTTAAAGTTGGTCACCGTCAATCTGCTACTCTAAGCGTGCAAGTGGCATTTCTATCGTCTGACCTAACGGCAGAAGATAAACGCGCCACGATAAGACCACGAGACATATTGCTGACACTCGCCTACTTTGTTAGAGCGACAAGTCAAATAATCTGATGGTTTGTGTACCGAAGGTCTTACAGTACACACACCATATACACTCTACGTAAAAAGACCTAAAAATCACTTACCTTGGTCCAGAAAGAGGTCCAATACGCCGAAAAACACATTTTCAATGAATTGCCGGCAACCATTAAGAGTTTGGTTTCAGATAAAACACAGTCTGAACTCAGTTTGAAAGACTTTTTGATAGGCAACTCCTACTTTATAGATGAATATCTTAACGGGGACTGTTAGACCAGCTTAAGTAAATATGCCTGTTTGATTCAAGTTTTGACAGCACTTTGTCACAACAGTCAAGATTAAGTATTTTGTGTACGATGAATTTATTAGAAGTGCACAATTGTGTTACATTCTGACAGTGGATTAATTTTGTAAATATTAGCAGTTCCAGTTTAGTAAAATATTTTCACATGTTTCACAATCTCCTGACAAATGATCAGGGTAGTCAGTATTCTACTCAAATATTTTGATTTTTTTGTGTTTCATATTTTGACTTGTTCGACATCCGCGAGAATCATCTCGTTCTTGGGTCTATAGAACGAAAACTAAATGTAATCTAATCCAAACAAGGGACACGGGATGAAGTCTGACGAGACCTTGATAGTTACCAGTACGTTCGGCTTTTAGAACAGCTTTATAAGGAGGCGATTGGTTTGATTAATGGAGACAATGGATTTCCTTTTATCAGGACGCAGAACGCTGTGCTGCTGAGTATCAGATCAGAGAGTTTCTTCGGTACGGCCAGTCCGAGTGTTAGGCCCCGGCTACGATGCGAGAGGTAAGCGGCGAGCGATGGGCGAAAAGCGACAAAGCGGCGCCGCTCACATTTATGTTTACATTGACTTCAAAGTAAATGTGGGACGGCCGGCTAGGATAAGCGCGAGCGTCAACGCAAAACATATTGTCGCTTGAACTTCATTGCTCACCGCTCGTCCCAAATATTAAGTTTAGCTTACCGCTCAGTTTTTTCCAATTGCTTAGAAGCTCTCGTGCAGCAAAGCTGGCAGGGGGGAAAAATGACTGACCTCGAGTGCGAGTCGTTGATCTCGAAAGTTCACTCCAGACCATGCTTGTAGAATGATAGTCACATTAATTTCAAAAACCGCATTGTGAAAAAAATGTTCAAATGTGTGTGAAATCTTATGGGACTTAATGGCTAAGGTCATCAGTCCCTAAGCTTACACACTACGTAACCTAAATCATCCTAAGGAGAAACACACACACCCATGCCCCAGGGAGGACTTGAACCTCCGCTGGGATCAGCCGCACAGTCCATGACTGCAGCGCCCTAGACCGCTCGGCTAATCCTGCGCGGCCAGCATTGTGACAAATTGTGGGATGAAATAGGAAATACTATAAACTTGTCAGGTAAGATTAACTTATTTTGACCAGTTTCTTATAAATATGATCATTTTCTATTGAATTTTTTTTATTCTTGTCTACCAGTGTTGGACAAGAAATAGTTCAATAACTAGTAAAGTAAGTATTTTAACATTAAAATATGCCACCAATAATTAACAAAGAATGATGGCTCTCGATTAAAATAGATCATGAATTTATTCCTTATTTCCATTGCTTCGGCGGTTGGCCTTCTATATTGATCTGGAACGGGATTTACTGGAGTTCTTAATTCATTCATGGTCTCTGCACGGAGGACGGATTTGTAGTCTGCATCATTAATGGCACCCCTGTTCCTGATACTGTTGTGCAATATGGAAGCAGTTTGTTTAAATTTCTTTAGTTTCGACACGTTCGGTACTTCTAAACATGTTTCTGAAATTCGCCATCTCGTTCGTAAAATCTCAAAAGCACATTCAGTGGTTTGTCTTGCTTTTGACAGATTGATACTGAAATTTCCTTCATAACCCGTTATCCGTTTTGCAAGAAATGGACGCAGAAGGTAGGGTTTCAGTGGGAAGGATTCATCTTCAATGAGAACGTGTGGCGCTGTAACATTGCTATTTGGCTAAAATTTTTTGTCAGGTACATCAAATTCGTTGTTTTCCAGCCGTCTAGACAATTCGCGGGCCGTAAAAATTCCCCCATCACTTTGTTTCCCTCTAACGCCTACATAAGTTACCAAAACAGCAACACCCATTAGAACTACAGGAAAGTATTTCAGATAGTTGAAATAACTAGATCCAGTACGTGGTGGGCATTTAAGTTCACAGTGGTGTCCATCTATTGCTCCGATGTAGTTGGGGAATTTCCGTAACAGAAAATATTTTTCTGCTACATTCTTTAGGTGTTCTTCGGTGTGTGGCGTCATTACTTCAGGTAGAAACTGAAGCGCAATAGCTGAACATGTGCCATAAACTATGAAACTAATAGTAAGTCTTCCAAGTCTAAATTCAAATGCCAGATTGTAAGACGTCTTAGTCTCCTGACCTTCACTGCTTACATATTCGGCCCTCACAATCATATTCCGCACATCAAGACGCTTCATTCGAACCCCAGCTCGATGAGATAAAGTCAGTGTTGTATGAATTCATGTAAAAGATATGCAAATAACTAATAAATCGCAAATGCACACCGAGATTGAAATACTCGAGGTTGGCGTACACACACACACACACACACACACACACACACACACACGACACGACGGTCGCAGGGGCTTTTAGTTCGGAAGAGCAACCGCACGCCAGGAGGCCAGTCCCAACCCATCTATGTCGGCCGGTGACCGCCTGTAGAGCAGACAGCGTTTGCCCGAGTGAAAGGACGACCCCGTGTTCAGCTTAAAAGCAAATTCCGCTACATTGTGTGGGAGCGCCCAGCCGACGCATTCTTTACAAATATAGCACGCAGTTTCAGAGATTTTCACAGGGAGACAGCAAACGCCAAACGCCGATGCTACAGATTTCCGGACTGAGTTTCACGCAAAATTTAATGCAGAGACGTTGCTCGTCTGACTCTGCCATCTCGAAATCCACAAACTGTGCGACACAACGTTCTACTCAATACAGCAATGAACAATAACTACCAGAAATACATATGAAACTGCCGGCAGTTACACATTAAACACAGGCGTGTGCAGGGATGCCAATCGCTTTCCGCTGCAACACACCATTGGCACGAAATTACGAATGTCCCGGAATTCTTTGAACAGACCTCTTATACAAACATCTATTATTCCAGAATGAGATTTTCACTCTGCAGCGGAGTGTGCGCTGATATGAAACTTCCTGGCAGGTAGGAAGGTAGGAGACGAGGTACTGGCAGAAGTAAAGCTGTGGGTACCGGGCGTGAGTCGTGCTTCGGTAGCTCAGTTGGTAGAGCACTTGCCCGCGAAAGGCAAAGGTCCCGAGTTCGAGTCTCGGTCGGGCACACAGTTTTAATCTGCCAGGAAGTTTCATCTATTATTCCAGAACATACGAACACTGCAAACATTATTTCAAGGATCTTCCGCAAGTGATTAACACTAAATAACGAATAACTACTGGTGGTAGGGTGTGAAGTAGAAACCACCAGGCACGGACACTGACCATTACGTAACACAGCATGCACCGGAACTTGCGGCAATATAATGTTATAATAAATTACCTGTTATGCACAACGTTCGTCTCCTTTTGTACATTTACAGTATTAGACGGTCAATTGTATGGTGGGGATGGTCAGATGGCAGACTAAGGATCATTGGAAAATATTGTGGAGGATTAGCTTCCCTACGAAAATAGTAGCTTAGCAGACTTTCATGTTGCTATTCCAATAGGTATGCTCCCACTTCTTATCCACTGACAATAAAAAATCTGAAAGAACAACTGCATACTTTGTGGCACATTCGCTTTTGTAACATGGACCCTGACAGAGAAGCTGTTATAACCAGGAATAACACAATAACCTCTTATTAAATCACAAATCACTTTTTAACAATTATGTTAGCCAAGCGTCTACCCAGGCTCACACGCTGAAGTAATGCATAATTAAAGTTTGGTTATACCAATGTCCAAATGTGCATGGTGGGGTGCACGTCCCGTAATTATTTCCAAGACCAGTGAAGTTCAGTCTCTCCAAGTGAAGTCGCAAGATTTCCGCCGAGCAGCCAGGAAACCTCGAGTGGTGCGGCGAGTCATCCACAAGCAGCTGGAACACGGCGTATTGCACTTCCCGATGAGAACTGTCGTTTGCGGCGGCGGCCGGGTTTATATGAGACTTGCTAGTTAATGGAGCCGTCGGCTGGGGTCGCTGTTTTCCAGGGAAAACCAATCGCAATGTTTCCTGGCGTAGCCAATTGCTGGGTGCTGACAAACGCGCGCGCGCGAAGGCGGCCAGCGATGGTAACCGCGAGCCGCCCGGAGAAGTGCGGCCAGCGATGTACAGGGTTATTACAAATGATTGAAGCAATTTCACAGCTCTACAATAACTTTATTATTTGAGATATTTTCACAATGCTTTGCACACACATACAAAAACTCAAAAAGTTTTTTAGGCATTCACAAATGTTCGATATGTGCAGACACAAGCCGATAATCAAGTTCCTCCCACACTCGGCGCAGCATGTCCCCATCAATGAGTTCGAAAGCATCGTTGATGCGAGCTCGCAGTTCTGGCACGTTTCTTGGTAGAGAAGGTTTAAACACTGAATCTTTCACATAACCCCACAGAAAGAAATCGCATGGGGTTAAGTGGGGAGAGCGTGGAGGCCATGACATGAATTGCTGATCATGATCTCCACCACGACCGATCCATCGGTTTTCCAATCTCCTGTTTAAGAAATGCCGAACATCATGATGGAAGTGCGGTGGAGCACCATCCTGTTGGAAGATGAAGTCGGCGCTGTCGATCTCCAGTTGTGGCATGAGCCAATTTTCCAGCATGTCCAGATACACGTGTCCTGTAACGTTTTTTTCGCAGAAGAAAAAGGGGCCGTAAACTTTAAACCGTGAGATTGCACAAAACACGTTAACTTTGGTGAATTGCGAATTTGCTGCACGAATGCGTGAGGATTCTCTACTGCCCAGATTCGCACATTGTATCTGTTCACTTCACCATTAAGAAAAAATGTTGCTTTATCACTGAAAACAAGTTTCGCACTGAACGCATCCTCTTCCATGAGCTGCTGCAACCGCGCCGAAAATTCAAAGCGTTTGACTTCGTCATCGGGTGTCAGGGCTTGTAGCAATTGTAAACGGTAAGGCTTCTGCTTTAGCCTTTTCCGTAAGATTTTCCAAACCGTCGGCTGTGTTACGTTTAGCTCCCTGCTTGCTTTATTCGTCGACTTCCGCGGGCTACGCGTGAAACTTTCCCGCACGCGTTCAACCGTTTCTTCGCTCACTGCAGGCCGACCCGTTGATTTCCCCTTACAGAGGCATCCAGAAGCTTTAAACTGCACATACCATCGCCGAATGGAGTTAGCAGTTGGTGGATCTTTGTTGAACTTCGTCCTGAAGTGTCGTTGTACTGTTATGACTGATGTGAGTGCATTTCAAGCACGACATACGCTTTCTCGGCTCCTGTCGCCATTTTGTCTCACTGCACTCTCGAGCGCTCTGGCGGCAGAAACCTGAAGTGCGGCTTCAGCCGAACAAAACTTTATGAGTTTTCCTACGTATCTGCAGTGTGTCGTGACCACATGTCAATGAATGGAGCTACAGTGAATTTATGAAATCGCTTCAATCATTTGTAATAGCCCTGTATTTCTCGGCCACGTAAGGGAGCGTGCGTGTGAAGACGGCCAGCGATGGAAGCAGCGGGCCGCCCAGAGAAGTGCGGCCAGCGATGTATTCGGCGGCCGCGTACTGGAGCGCGTTGTTCGGTGTTTGTTAGAAGTGGTGTATACCACAGAAGCCTAACTGTTTTTCCAAAAGAGAGGTACTGCGAGGTCAATGTATGTTCTACAAGCGGGAATCTATTCAACACTCATTCATGGGAAAACAAACGTTTTCATACAGACAGCTGTCTTCGCATCTGTGACTGGACAATGAAGCGAGCAAAGTAAATGTCCTTACAGTTAACGTCTCTGTTGTATGAACGTTGTAGATTATTCTTGAACTAATCTAAAATGCGTGCTAAAATGGAAATTACTTAAGAGACCACATGGGAGCTAAATCACGTTCATTGAAACGTAATATTTAAATCTTTCCAGTTTGTCTGTCATACAGCGAAATGTTTCGAGAAATGCAGCATAGTACACGGAATACCGGAGTTCTGGCTCTCTTAACTATGTGTTATCCCCGCACTGAGGTAACAGGCATCTGGCTTATTTGGCGCCACATCGGCAGAGAGAAGTCTATGTGCATTATTTTGCGATTTCTGGAAACCTCTACCTCCAAAACGAGCGCTGTAATTCGTTTCAAGGTCTCTGTCGGCTCTCTCCAGTGAACCATATTAATGAAATCCGACGTTCATCAACTCCCGGCGTCATATAGTTGTAACAGTGTTCAGTCTGAAGACTTGTTTGATGCAGCTCTCCACGCAGGCTATCCTGTGCAAGATACTTCATCTCTGAATAACTACTACATCCTTTTAAACCTGCTTACTGTATTCATTCCTTCGTCCCCATTTACGATTTTTATTCTAACGCTTCCCTCCATTACTAAACTGATGATTCCTTCACGCTTCATAATATGTACTTTCAACTGAACCCTTCTTGTCAACCTCGTCCCGTCTGTCCCCAGATCGGTCTGCCGCTGTGGTTGCCCCGGTTGCTGCCCGCAGTGGGGCTGAGCCCTCGCCTGTGGTTGATTGGGAGGTCGTTCCAAGGCGTGGCAGGCAGCGAAAGACGTCCCCGGAGGCTGATCAGAAAGCCTCCCCGGTGCGTCTGACAAACAGGTTTCAGGCACTGTCTCTGGCTGAGCCAGGTGCAGCTGCCTGCCCTGTTTCAGAGCATGATTCTCAGCCTTCAAGGTCCGGGCAATCACAGAGGGTGGGCTTATTGGTAGTTGGGAACTCCAACGTTAGGCGCGTAATGGGGCCCCTTAGGGATATGGCGGCTAAGGAGGGGAAGAAATCCAGTGTGCACTCCGTGTGCATTCCGGGTGGAGCCATTCCTGATGTGGAAAGGGTCCTTCCGGATGCCATGAAGAGCACAGGGTGCAGCCAGCTGCAGGTGGTGGCACATGTCGGCACTAATGACGTGTGTCGCTTTGGATCCGAGGAAATTCTCTCTGGATTCCAGCGGCTATCTGATTTGGTGAAGGCTGCCGGTCTTGCTTACGAGATGAAGGCAGAGCTCACCATCTGCAGCATCGTTGACAGAACCGACTGCGGACCTTTGGTGCAGAGCCGGGTGGAGGCTCTGAATCAGAGGCTCAGACGGTTTTGCGACCGTGTTGGCTGCAGATTCCTTGACTTGCGCCATAGGGTGGTGGGGTTTCGGGCTCCGCTGAATAGGTTAGGAGTTCACTACACTCAGCTGGCGGCTACACGGGTAGCGGAGGCTGTGTGGCGTGGAGTGGGCGATTTTTTAGGTTAGAAGGCCTCGGGAAAGTACGGGGTGGGCTGCAATCTCAAAGGGTGCATGGCAAATACAGGACGTGCTTGGATCAAGGAACGGTCGGAATTGTAGTTACAAATTGGTGTAGTTGTGCTGGGAAAGTCCCTGAGTTTCAAGCGCTAATAGAAAGCACAGAAGCTGAAATCATAGGTACAGAAAGCTGGTTAAAGCCTGAAAAGTTCTGCAGAAATTTTTACGAAGTCTCAGACGGTGTTCAGGAAAGATAGATTAGGCAGAATTGGTAGTGGAGTGTTTGTGTCTGTCAGTAGTGGTTTATCTCGTAGTGAAGTCGAAGTAGATACTCCGTGCGAATTGGTATGGGTGGAGGTTATACTTAACAGCCGAACTAAGTTAATAATTGGCTCCTTCTACCGACCCCCAGACTCCGATGATATAGTTGCTGAACAGTTCAGAGAAAATTTGAGTCTCGTAACAAATAAATACCCCACTCATACGGTTATAGTTGGTGGGGACTTCAACCTTCCCTCGATATGTTGGCAAAAATACTTGTTCAAAACCGGTGGTAGGCAGAAAACATCTTGCGAGATTGTCCTAAATGCTTTCTCCGAAAATTATTTCGAGCAGTTAGTCCACGAACCCACGCGAATTGTAAATGGTTGCGAAAACACACTTGACCTCTTAGCCACAAACAATCCAGAGCTGATAGAGAGCATCATGACTGATACAGGGATTAGTGATCACAAGGTCGTTGTTGCTAGGCTCAATACCGTTTCTTCCAAATCCACCAGAAACAAACGCAAAATAATTTTATTTAAAAAAGCGGATAAAGTGTCACTAGAAGCCTTCCTAAGAGACAATCTCCATTCCTTCCGAACTGATTATGCAAATGTAGACGAGATGTGGCTCAAATTCAAAGATATAGCAGCAACAGCAATTGAGAGATTCATACCTAATAAATTGGGAAGAGATGGAACTGATCCCCCGTGGTACACAAAACAGGTCCGAACGCTGTTGCAGAGGCAACGTAAAAAGCATGCGAAGTTCAGAAGAACGCGAAATCCCGAAGATTGGCTAAAATTTACAGACGCGCTAAATTTGGCACGGACTTCAATGCGAGATGCCTTTAATAGGTTCCACAACGAAACAGTGTCTCGAAATTTTAATAGAAAATCCGAAGAAATTCTGGTCGTATGTAAAGTACACAAGCGGCAAGACGCAGTCAATACCTTCGCTGCGCAGTGCCGATGGTACTGTTACCGACGACTGTGCCGCTAAAGCGGAGTTATTGAAGGCAGTTTTCCGAAATTCCTTCACCAGGGAAGACGAATGGAATATTCCAGAATTTGAAACACGAACAGCTGCTAGCATGAGTTTCTTAGAAGTAGATACCTTAGGGGTAGCGAAGCAACTTAAATCGCTTGATACGGGCAAGTCTTCAGGTCCAGATTGTATACCGATTAGGTTCCTTTCAGATTACGCTGATACAATAGCACCCTACTTAGCAATCATATACAACCGCTCGCTCACCGATAGATCTGTACCTTCAGATTGGAAAATTGCGCAGGTCGCCCCAGTGTTTAAGAAGGGTAGTAGGAGTAATCCATCGAACTACAGACCTATTTCATTGACGTCGGTTTACAGTAGGGTTTTGGAGCATATACTGTATTCAAACATTATGAATCACCTCGAAGGGAACAATCTATTGATACGTAATCAGCATGGTTTCAGTAAACATCGTTCTTGTGCAAAGCAGCTAGCTCTTTATTCGCACGAAGTAATGGCCGCTATCGACAGGGGATCTCAAGTTGATTCCGTATTTCTAGATTTCCGGAAAGCTTTTGACACCGTTCCTCACAAGAGACTTCTAATCAAGCTGCGGGCCTATGGGGTATCGTCTCAGTTGTGCGACTGGATTCGTGATTTCCTGTCAGGAAGGTCGCAGTTCGTAGTAATAGACGGCAAATCATCGAGTAAAACTGAAGTGATATCAGGTGTTCCCCAGGGAAGCGTCCTGGGACCTCTGCTGTTCCTGATCTATATAAATGACCTGGGTGACAATCTGAGCAGTTCTCTTAGGTTGTTCGCAGATGATGCGGTAATTTACCGTCTAGTAAGGTCATCCGAAGATCAGTATCAGTTGCAAAGCGATTTAGATAAGATTGCTGTATGGTGTGGCAGGCCGGCCGCGGTGGTCTCGCGGTTCTAGGCGCGCAGTCCGGAACCGTGCGACCGCTACGGTCGCAGGTTCGAATCCTGCCTCGGGCATGGATGTGTGTGATGTCCTTAGGTTAGCTAGGTTTAAGTAGTTCTAAGTTCTAGGGGACTTATGACCACAGCAGTTGAGTCCCACAGTGCTCAGAGCCATTTGAACCATTTTTTGGTGTGGCAGGTGGCAGTTGACGCTAAATAGTGAAAAGTGTGAGTTGATCCACATGAGTTCCAAAAGAAATCCGTTGGAATTCGATTACTCGATAAATAATACAATTCTCAAGGCTGTCAATTCAACTAAGTACCTGGGTGTTAAAATTACGAACAACTTCAGTTGGAAAGACCACATAGATAATATTGTCGGGAAGGCGAGCCAAAGGTCACGTTTCATTGGCAGGACACTTAGAAGATGTAACAAGTCCACTAAAGAGACAGCTTACACTACACTCGTTCGTCCTCTGTTAGAATATTGCTGCGCGGTGTGGGATCCTTACCAGGTGGGATTGACGGAGGACATCGAAAGGGTACAAAAAAGGGCAGCTCGTTTTGTAATATCACGTAATAGGGGAGAGAGTGTGGCAGATATGATACGCGAATTGGGATGAAAGTCGTTAAAGCAAAGACGTTTTTCGTCGCGGCGAGGTCTATTTACGAATTTCAGTCACCAACTTTCTCTTCCGAATGCGAAAATATTTTGTTGAGCCCAACCTACATAGGTAGGGATGATCATCAAAATAAAATAAGAGAAATCAGAGCTCGAACAGAAAGGTTTAGGTGTTCGTTTTTCCCGCGCGCTGTTCGGGAGTGGAATGGTAGAGAGATAGTATGATTGTGGTTCGATGAACCCTCTGCCAAGCACATAAATGTGAATTGCAGAGTAGTCAAGTAGATGTAGATGTAGTCAGATTGTGGCATAAATTTATTTTTTCTCAAATTCGCTTCAGTAGCTTCTCATTAGCTGCGATATCTACCCTTCTAATATTCAACATTCTTTTGCAGCCTCACGTTTCAAAAGCTTGTAAGCTTCTCATCTCCTTGCACGAACTGCTCGTCGTCCACTTTTCACTTCCATACAAGTTACACCTCAAAAACATACCTTCAGGAAAGACATCGTGACACTTATTCGATATTAACAAATTACCCTTCTTCAGAAATACAGGGTGATTCAAAAAGAATACCACAACTTTAGGAATTTAAAACTCTGCAACGACACAAGGCAGAGCTAAGCACTATCTGTCGGCGAATTAAGGGAGCTATAAAGTTTCATTTAGTTGTACATTTGTTCGCTTGAGGCGCTGTTGACTAGCCGTCAGCGTCAGTTGATGCTAAGATGGCGACCGCTCTACAGAAAGCTTTTTGTGTTATTGAGTACGGCAGAAGTGAATCGACGACAGTTGTTCAGCGTGCATTTCGAACGAAGTATGGTGTTAAACCTCCTGATAGGTGGTGTATTAAACGTTGGTATAAACAGTTTACAGAGAATGGGTGTTTGTGCAAAGGGAAAAGTTCTGGACGGCCGAGAACGAGTGATGAAAATGTAGCACGCATCCAGCAAGCAATTGTTCGCAGCCCAGGAAAATCGACTCGCAGAGCTAGCAGAGAGCTGCAAATTCCACAATCAACTGTATGGAGAGTCCTACGAAAAAGGTTAGTTATGAAACCTGAACGTCAACTACCCGAGGCGATGGATCGGCCGCCAGGCAGCCCGTGACAGAGCACTTCATCACTGGCCTCCAAGAAGCCCTGATCTTACCCCCTGCGATTTTTTCTTATGGGGGTATGTTAAGGATATAGTGTTTCGGCCACCTCTCCCAGCCACTATTGATGATTTGAAACGAGAAATAACAGCAGCTATCCAAACTGTTACGCCTGATATGCTACAGAGAGTGTGGAACGAGTTGGAGTATCGGGTTGATATTGCTCGTGTGTCTGGAGGGGGCCATATTGAACATCTCTGAACTTGTTTTTGAGTGAAAAAAAACCTTTTTAAATACTCTTTGTAATGATGTACAACAGAAGGTTATATTATGTTTCTTTCATTAAATACACATTTTTAAAGTTGTGGTATTCTTTTTGAATCACCCTGTATTTTTCGTGCGTTTCGGCCATCATCAGTGGTGCTGGTACCCAACTAACAAAACTTATCGACTGCTTTCTTAAGGTAATTCCCTCAGCGTCCCCTAGAATGTAAGTGTTGTGTGACTAGAGCCTCCCGTCAGGTAGACCGTTCGCCGGGTGCAAGTCTTTCGATTTGAAGCCACTTCGGCGACTTGCGCGTCGATGGGGATGAAATGATGATGATTAGGACAACACAACACCCATCCCCTGAGCGGAGAAAATCTCGGACCCAGCCGGGAATCGTACCAGGGCCTTTGGGATTGACATTCTGTCGCGCTAGCCACTTTTTTTATCTCATTTTGTTCGTTTTCGTTCGTTGTATCTGCTCGCGGCGGACGTCGCAAGACACCCGTTTCAGTTCGTCGTTGATCCATTAACTCAGTTTTTTTATTACAGAAGGCAGCTAACCCTCTGACCGAACACGCTGAGTTACCATGCCGGCATCACTCAGCTACCGGGGGCGGATCAGCGTCCCCTTAATCAGTTCGACTACATTACGTTGCCCTAGTTTTGCTTTTATTAGTGCTCATCTTATAACTTCTCTCCAAGGCGCCATCCATTCTGTTCCGCTGTTCTTCAAAGCCCTTTGTTGTCTCTGACAGAACTACAACGTCATCAGCAAACACCAAAGTTTTCGTTTCTTCTCCTTGAACTTTAATTCCTTCTCCAACTCTTTCTTTTGTTTCTGTGCTTCTACATCCACACCTAAATCTACATCACTAGTGTACAATTCACACTTCATTGCCTGACAGAGGGTTCAAACAACAGCCTTCAGACTATTTCTCTACTGTTCCACTGCCGAACAGCGCACGGGAAAAACGAACACTTAAGCCCTTCCGTACGAGCCCTAATCCTCCTGTTTTATTACGAAGATCTTTTCGCGCTATATAGACTGGCGTCAACAAAATCTTTTCACATGCTGAGGAGAGAGTTGGTGACTGAAATTTCACGAAAAGATCTCGCAGCAACGAAAAACGCCTTTGTTTTAATGATTGCCACACCAACTCGCATTTCATATCCGTGACTCTGTCTCCCCTATTTTACGATAACATAAAGCTAGTTGCCCTTCTTTGAACTACTCGATTTCCTCCGTTAATCTTATCCTGCATGGGTCCCATACCTCACATGAGTGCTCCAAAAAGAGGACGGACGAACCAAGTGTGGGCAGTCTATTTGGCAGACCTATTCAACGTTTTAAGTGTTCCGTCAATAAAAAGCAGTCTCTGGTTCACTTTCCCCACGACATTATCTGTGTGATTGTTTCAATATAAGTTAGTTTAACTGACAGCCTTTAGATTTGTGTGATTTATCGTGAAACCGAAATCTAATGGATTACTTCTAGGACTCATGTGGATTACACTTTTAATTATTCTGAGACAGTTGCAATTTTCGCATCATATAGATATCTCGTCTACGTCATTCTGCAAATGTTTGTGACTGATAACTCATCTGCAAAAATCTAAGAGGTGTACTCAGACAGAACTGCTAAAATCAGCGTGTCTGCTTCTGTAGTTAGGAAAATATGTCTCTTCTGGACACCATTTGTTGTCTTAAGGTTCGCCGGAAGCGGTGGCCGAGCGGTTCTAGACGTTTCAGTCTGGAACCGCGCGACTGCTACGGTCGCAGGTTCGAATCCTGCCTCAGCATGGATGTGTGTGATGTCCTTAGGTTAGTTTGGTTTAAGCAGTTCTAAGTTATAGGGGACTGATGACCTCCGATGTTAAGTCCCATAGTGTTCAGAACCATTTTTTGTCTTAAGGTTCAAAAATGTTACAACTGCTGTAGCTCTGAGTTAACAGTATTCAACGAGAGGCGATGAGGCTATAGTGCGATTTCTCTGGGCTATTGTACGTGCATGCCAACCTTGTATAGTGCAGTAAACCGGGTTAAAATTTTCCCAGATCGAAGCTATCTCGCTAGGTTACAGCAATGTCGATACGAGGCGGCCGCAATAAAACATTCCGCCAACGAGACCGGGTGAGGGAAAAACACAACATAGGCATTTGTGGAAAGGCCAGGCAGCAGATTTCAACAGAAAGTAGTGGGTGAGAGCTGCCAAATTGGGTCACGTCGCCTTCGTTATGTGACGAAAGAATGGCTAAGGCGAATGCAACAAACAGTACCTAGACCTTTAAAGAGCCAGTTCCATACTATAACAAACTCGTTAAGCAAGCACGGCAGAAGGAAAAAAATGGAAATGGCGTGTGACGAGGGCCTCCCGTCGGGTAGACCGCTCGCCTGGTACAAGTCTTTCGATTTGACGCCACTTGGGCGACTTGCGCGTCGATGGGGATGAAATGATGATGATTAGGACAACACAACACCCAGTCCCTAAGCGGAGAAAATCTCCAACCCAGCCGGGAATCGAACCCGGGCCCTTTGGATTGACAGTCTGTCGCGCTGACCACGCAGCTACCGGGGGCGGACGGCAGAAGGAAAAAAGCTGATACCTTCATAACGTGAAGCCTAATGTGGGCATGACGAATGACGTCAGGCAAACATTAGCCACTACTTCGCTCCGTAAATACCACTGAAGCTTAGCTCGTAAGGCAGTGGGTCAGACGGATCTACAGTGTACATGACGTTCGCAGTCGATTCCGTTATTCCAACCAAGTGATGTCTGACACAAGTCTGTTGTAGATTTCCTGCAAACTCAGGACAACAATGGACGTTACTGGGAGAGATGGCTACCTAGCCACATTAACCAGTCACAGTATTCAACGCCACAGTCTACCTCAGTGACAGATGGGAGGATCTAGTGGTTTTTCCTCCTCACCAAGATTAGGGCACCAGCCTTCCTGACCTCCCTGCGGAATGAATTGGGCCTACTTGGACGGCAGGCCAATACCGTCGAACACTCCGGCTACATGGAAACCGTGATGGGGGTACGACGGATGATGAAGAAGGGTAGTGAGCGTGAGGGGACAGAGTAACTTCAATACCCGCAACGCTGCCTCTCAAAGCCGCAGCGTCGCCGTACAGCCGGAACCACCAAATGTTGAAATGTTTGAATGTGTGTGAATTCCTAGGGGACCAAACTTCTGGGTCATCGGTCCCTAGACTTACACGCTACGTAAACTAACTTATGCTAAGAACAACACACGCACCCATGCCCGAGGGATGACTCGAACCTCCGGTGGGAGGAGCCGGCGAACAACCAGTGCAGCAGTCTGGTGGAACGAAGTGTTCGGTGTCAGCTGCCTCGAGATGGCTGAAGGTTTGTTACGACGCGATTCCTCAGCGGGCACTGACAGATGATCCCAACCACTAGTCAAGACGCTACCTGTATTGTTATGGAAACAAATAGCTTATTCTAAATCTTCTTTCACTGCGCCTACCGGCTACCACAGGTCACTACCATCGATCCGAGGAAAACTGGCAAGGAGCGAACAGGGAGAATGCCTCCTGACATAGAACTAACTCTACTTACGCCCTCCCAGTAGTCGCTTCTTGCTGGTTTACTAAATTTGCACATCTGTCTACGAAGATGTTCTCTACACACAGACCTGGTGCGGAGTAAGGCGAGTCTTAGGTCATATGTTTATGTTTGAATAACTCATATCAAGTGTAATTTCACATACCTTAAGTGTTTGCCCTTGTCATATCAAACGATGTACGCAGCTAATCGCTGATAGTGTTATTAAATTCTTCTGCTCTTTAAGATCAGTGAATTTTTCATTGGATATGATGGCTGATTTTGGTGATCAAAAGGCCTGGAATAAGTTTATTTTCAGCATTTCCGTCAAGATTAGATTAGATTTACTTTCATTCCAACTGATCCGTAGTGAGGAGGTCCTCCAGGATGTGGAACATGCCAATAAATGCCGAATGCAATAATATTTTAGCGCAGTTTTAGGCTTAAATACAAATTATTCATCGCAAAAGTACGTGAAGAAACAAATTCCTGAGGTGCCTGTAGAGAACGTTTCGCTCAAGTAGACATACTAAGTACAATACTTTTGCGTCATAATAAAGTATCTCGTTAACAACAGTCGGTATTTTCAAAAATGGTTCAAATGGCTCTGAGCACTATGGGACTCAACTGCTGTGGTCATAAGTCCCCTAGAACTTAGAACTACTTAAACCTAACTAACCTAAGGACAGCACACAACACCCAGCCATCACGAGGCAGAGAAAATCCGGTATTTTCAAACAGCCGGCAGCTGGTGGCCGAGCGGTTCTAGGCGCTTCGGTCTGGAACCGCGCGACCGCTACGGTCGCAGGTTCGAATCCTGCCTCGGGCATGGATGTGTGTGACGTCCTTAGGTTCGTTAGGTTTAAGTAGTTCTAAGTTCTAGGGGACTGATGACCTGAGATGTTAAGTCCCATAGTGCTCAGAGACATTTGAACCATTTTTTTGACTACATACTAGGAAATAACCATACCTTTCTTTGGCGTCTTCAAGAATAAACACCGCGAAAAAAATACATATTCACAACGTAAACTGACGCCGGTAAAGAGAGAGAGCAAACTATGCAGCTATAAAAATATTCATTTAGGTTCTTATAAACAGTAAGAGAAATTTGAGATATCAACCCACAACCCTTCCTAATACACTGAAGAATTTTCGTGTGTGATAATTTACTGCGCGGATGTGTGTTTCAACTCATCATTTAAAAATAGGTTATTATATAATTACAACTGGTAAAAAGACATGTAAATTATTTTTATGCGGAATTATTTTCGTTGAGAAAGTATTATACATCACAGGGCGATGATGCGAACATGATCAATGGAATGCCAAATTAATTAACAAATGACATATTTCATAATACGCAAAATTGGAAAGAAATGTGGGCTAGGTACCATCAACACCTAGTGCTTTGTAGCGAATGGACAATGAGTCACCAACGTAAAAAAAACCGCTAAGAATCAGTAAAAAAATTACAATAACTGGACTATTCATTCTGTACAGGCTCCAACAGACTAAGGACGTCAACATGCCCTGAACTGGAGATTCTTTGTCTTTTGTAGACTGGGAATTAAGAGAAAAATGTTTATGAAATAATTCTGTTCTGCGGAAATCTCTTTAGAAAATATACACCGAATTCTATTCGACGAAACATCTGTCATTATGAGGACGAAGCGATTTTGGGAGTGTGCTATAAAAGAACCAATAGCAATAAAAATACATGAAAACTCCATCAATAAGGACGGTGGTTTGCAGATCATTATCGGCCACTGGAAAGTTCAGGCGGTCGCGACAGAGGCAGGACGAAAATAGTGCCATATCTGACAAGGAAGGAATCACCAGTGGCGTCACAACCAGCAGCACGGCTATATAGTGGCGAATCCACGGCTACACGTCAGTCAATTGCCACTTGACAATGGCGGAGGAGAGATCGGTCAAAAGCTCGTCGGTTTTTAACAGCCTGCCACGGCTGGAAGTCCGAAAATATTTTATCAAAATAAAGTTATTTAATTCAAAAATTTCTAAGCTAATTACAAGTTTTACTTTTCTTTTGTCACCTTAAAGCCTTTTGATTCCCACTATTTTGTAGTGATTAGTGAGGAATAGCTAATTCGTGAAATCAATCTCATGGTGTACACTCAAAGAAAGAAGGCAGTAAAGTTTTTCACGTTTCATGCTAATTAGCGAACAAAACTAAATACTATAGTACACTGAACCGTAGATCAGTGTCTAGTTCATACTTTGCCTATGGTACCTCGATCGCCAGCACTAGAAAGTATGTGGTCAGCCGACTCTTCGGCTGTTTATATTGTTTTGCAGAGTCGCTATTTTTTCTTTAATGTGGCTCCTCGGTTATACTCATCAAGCTGAGTGGGCGCCATTCTAGTCGTTCCATCAAGTAAATCGCCTGCACTGAGCCTGGCTCCTGCGCCTTGCTGGTAGATCCGTTGACCGCTACCCAAAATAAATTGGTATATCATTATTTTAACTCTGTCTTTTGAATCCTTGAACGTCCCACTGATCACATCGATAATAGAATACAGTTCTTTTTGAAGACACTCACAACAAACGCACTATTTCTTTTCTTATTATTATCAATTCCCGGTGTACGTTTACAGCTTATCTAACAGACGGAGGCCACCTTATTATACAACCTTAAAATCAATGTACAACCTCTTAGATAATGAGACATTGTTCGACGTACTACCCTTTTCAATCAATGCACTTGGCCCAAATCTTTTACATTGTGTAGATTCCATTCCCGTAATCAGATTAAGGACTACATCAAACTAAACAGATACGTTTGTTCTCCATCGGACAAAAAAGTTTATCAAATATATTTTTCTATAGATTTGGGAATATGTTTGGTCTGAGGATTCGAGAAACTGGTTAACAGAATGGATATTTCAGCAGCTAGCAGCTATAAGGGTAGCGGAATACGTGTGGAGTGCACATGTGGGTTTTTAGATTAGAGAATTCCCTTCCTAGGCCCGACAAGACGCCTCCTGAGAGGCGACAAGGTAGGAGTAGGCAAAACGCAACATGGAATGACAATACTAATGTGGTAATAGTAAACTGCAGGAGCGTCTATAGAACGGTCCCAGAACTGCTCTCATTAACAAACGGTCACAATGCACACATATTACTAGGGACGGAAAGCTGGCTGAAACCAAATGTAAACAGTAATGAAATTCTAAACTCGGATTGGAATGTATACCACAGAGACAGACTGGACAGTGAAGGGGGAAATGTGAAATAATTTGGGTGAAGGTCACGGTTAAAGCAGGCTCAAACATGATAATTGGATGTCCCTGGCTCAGCAGCTGTTGCGGCTGAGCACCTGAAGGAAAATTTGGAAAATATTTAGAGTAGATTTCCCGACCATGTTATAGTTTTGGGTGGAGATTTTAATTTACCAGATATAGACTGCGAGACTCAAACGTTTATAACGGGTGACAGGGACAAAGAATCCAGTGAAATTTTTTTAAGTGCATTATCTGAAAACTACCTTGAGGAGTTAAACAGAGAACCGACTCGTGGCGATAACATATTAGACCTTCTGGTGACAAATAGACCCGAACTATTTGAAACAGTTAACGCTGAACAGGGAATCAGCGATCATAAAGCGGTTACTGCATAGATGATTTCAGCCGTAAATAGAAATATTAAAAAAGGTAGGAAGATTTTTCTGTTTAGCAAAAGTGACAAAAAGCAAATTTCAGAGTACTTGACGTCTCAACACAAAAGTTTTATCTCAAGTACAGATAGTGTTGAGAATCAGCGGACGAAGTTGAAAACCATCGTACAATATACATTAGATGAGTATGTGCCGAGCAAGATCCTAAGAGATGGAAAAGAGCCACCGTGGTACAACAACCGAGTTAGAAAACTGCTACGGAAGCAAAGGGAACTTCAGATGAAACATAAACATAGCCAAAGCCTTGCAGACAAACAAAAATTACACGAAGCGAAATGTAGTGTGAGGAGGGCTTTGCGAGAGGCGTTCAATGAATTCAAAAGTAAAGTTCTATGTACTGACTTGGCAGAAAATCCTAAGGAAGTCTGGTCCTATGTCAAACCGGTAGGTGGATCAAAACAAAATGTCCAGACACTCTGTAACCAAAATGGTAGTGAAACAGAAGATGACAGACTAAAGGCCGAAATACTAAATGTCTTTTTCCAAAGCTGTTTCACAGAAGAAGATTGCACTGTAGTTCCTTCTCTAGATTGTCGCACAGATGACAAAATGGTAGATATCGAAATAGATGACAGAGGGATAGAAAAACAATTAAAATCGCTCAAAAGAGGAAAGGCCGCTGGACCTGATGGGATACCAGTTCGATTTTACACAGAGTACACGAAGGAACTTGCTCCCCTTCTTGCAGCGGTGTACCGTAGGTCTCTAGAAGGGCGTAGCGTTCCAAAAGATTGGAGAAGGGCACAGGTCATCCTCGTTTTCAAGAAGGGGCATCGAACAGATGTGCAGAACTAGAGACCTGTATCTCTAACGCTGATCAGTTATAAAATTTTGGAACACGTATTATGTTCGAGTATAATGACTTTTCTGGAGACTAGAAATCTACTCTTTAGGAATCAGCATGGGTTTCGAAGAAGACGATCATCTGAAACCCAGCTCGCGCTATTCGTCCACGAGACTCAGAGGGCCATAGACACGGGTTCACAGGTAGATGCCGTGTTTCTTGACTTCCGCAAGGCGTTCGATACAGTTCCCCACAGTCATTTAATGAACAAAGTAAGAGCATATGGACTATCAGACCAATTGTGTGATTGGATTGAAGAGTTCTTAGATAATAGAACGCAGCATGTCATTCTCAATGGAGAGAAGTCTTCCGAAGTAAGAGTGATTTCAGGTGTGTCACAGGGAGTGTCGTAGGACCGTTGCTATTCACAATATATATAAATGACCTTGCGGATAACATCGTAAGTGCACTGAAGCTTTTTGTGGATGATGCTGTAGTATATTGACAGGTTGTAACAATGGAAAATTGTACTGAAAAGCAGGAGGATCTGCAACGAATTGACGCACAGTGCAGGGAATGGCAATTAAATCTCAATGGAGACAAGTGTAATGTGCTGCGAATACATAGAAAGAAAGATCCTTTATCATTTAGCTACAATATAGCAGGTCAGCAACTGGAAGCAGTTAATTCCATAAATTATCTGAGAATAGGCATTAGGAGTGATTTAAAATGGAATGATCATATAAAATTAATCGTTGGTAAAGCAGATGCCAGACTGAGATTTATTGGAAGAATCCTAATTAAATGCAGTCCAAAAACAAAGGAAGTAGGTTACAGTACACTTGTGCGCCCACTGCTTATAGAGAAGATCCAACGGAGAGCAGCGCGCTTCGTTACAGGATCATTTAGTAATCGCGAAAGCGTTACGGAGATGATAGATAAACTCCAGTGGAAGACTCTGCAAGAGAGACGCTCAGTAGCTCGCTACGGGCTTTTGTTGAAGTTTCGAGAACATCCCTTCACCGAGGAGTCAAGCAGTATATTGCTCCCTCCTACGTGTGTCTCGCGAAGAGACCATAAGGATAAAATCAGAGAGATTAGAGCATACAGAGGCATAGCGACAATCTTTCTTTCCACGAACAATAAGAGACTGGAATAGAAGGGAGAACCCATAGAGCCGGCCAGAGTGGCCGAGCGGTTCTAGGCGCTACAGTCTGGAACCGCGCAACCGCTACGGTCGCAGGTTCGAATCCTGCCTCGGGCATGGATGTGTGTGATGTCCTTAGGTTAGTTAGGTTTAAGTAGCTCTAAGTCTAGGGGACTGATGACCTGAGAAGTTAAGTCCCATAGTGCTTAGAGCCATTTGAACCATTTTTGGAGAACCGATAGAGGTACTCAAGGTACCCTCCGCCACACACCGTCAGGTGGCTTGCGGAGTATGAATGTAGATGTAGCGGCATTGTCGCACTGCCGAAGCACCTTTGTAGAAGACCTTCTGTACCTTCTGCAAAAGACTTGTGTAATTTTCCGTTACTTATTGCTTCACTCTTTGAAGGTAAAGAATAGTAAAATTCCCTCCTGCATCCCAGAAAGAAAGCACTGGTCACGGTCTTTTCTGTAAGCGAAAACTTTCTATGTGAAACTATCGGTTTCATAATTTCGGTTTCCAATCTTTTAATTTTACCGAAACTGCTACGAATATTACCGTGTGCAATCACAGATCAAAAACCCAAAATCTTAATATCTGTTTTTTTGTTTTATCTAAAATCTTAGAGACAAATTCTATGTTTCTGTAAACCATTTCAACACAATGATTATTAGAATATCAATGAAAGTAATGGTCTTATGTGGTACTTCCCACTTACCCACATACTTAGTACAGAAGGTGTTAAGAAAATGTTCCATAGTTTGGGAGGTATTAGTGTGGACCAAACCAACATAAAAATGTCCAATAAAATCGGCTCTAAAATGCATACTTTACTAGCTATGAGCAATATTTCGTCTTTGCCTACTGTGAAACATCTCTTCTACTGCAAGCTCTTTGCTATTACGAACGACTTACATAATACAGTAAACAAATGAGGACACATTCATCTGGTATGGGTACAGCAACCAGTTAACATCTGTTTGTGCAGTAACTGTAAACCGTATTCACGCTTCTGGCAACATGCAGCGAATGCATTAGTTCTAATGGAACTAGTTCTGTACTATAGTAAGTTTTTGAAATGCTTTCGCATCGTAGTTTTAGCTTTCCACATGCCGGTTGATGGAAGCCGTTTGTTTTTCCCACGGGAAATGCCTTACATGAACTTCTGCTTTGGCCCGGTAAATGGAAGCAACTGTCGAACCCGTGTCCTGTATACTGAAAAATATCCAGAACACAGAGTACGACCTGCACAATTGAAGGAACTGGTGCAATAAACAGTTTTGCACATCGGGTTTTTGGGACAATAACCACGCACGTACAGAGTTGGCCCTGTCATTGCACCGAACAGTTTTCTATAGATTCTAACAAATGAAAGACGTCTAAGAGGTTCGCTGTGGTTGATGTTGCACAAGACCTATTTTTAGATGTTTCATCTGAGAAACTGTTCATTAAGAGTGCTTGTAATGAGTTCTCTATTTCAAAGCACAGGCTGACTGAAAAATCCGCTTAACACAAGCAGCGACTTCACTGTATTAAATCATTACCACAACTTACAGATCATGATTTTGTTTTTCGGAAAGGCTCAACTGACTGACTTCTAGTAAGGAAAACCTTTGTAAAGTGCTTCTGAGAGTTAAATGTCAGAAATATAAAGATGTAATGAAGCGTGCCTCAGGCATGGAATATTCTAATAAACTGTCAGTGAGAGAACTGTTACAGATACTAGATGCGTTGGGTGTTCATGTGAGTGAGTGAACATATTTTTTAATTAAGGATGGCTAGTTTTATTCAGGACTCCAACAAACCATATTGTTCCCCACTCTTTTGGCTACAAAATCCTATTTTTCAACATAATCTCCGTTCAATGCGACGGCCTTACTCCACCTTACTGGGAGGGCTTGTATACCATTCTACTGGTCAACGTAGGACCCAACATCTTACTGCATCAATCATCTCCCCATCATCCAAGTACAACGTCCCGTGGAGTGCATCCTTCATAGGCCGAGCAGATGGAAGTCGCAAGTGCAAGGTCCAGGGTGAAGGGTGAATGAGGAAGAAGAACACTGTGAAACTTTTTGAGCTCGTGGATTTGCAGACTTGTGTGAGGAATTGCGTTGTCACGGACAAGAAGTTCATTTACATTTTTGTGGTGACGAACACGCTGAAGTCGTTTCTTCAATTTCCTGAAGTTTGCACAATACACTACAGAGTTGACCATTCCACTATGAGGGAGCACAGCAAACAGAATAACCCCTGCAGACTCTCAGAAGACTGTCGCCAAAACTTTACAACTGTGGGTGCGACTTCGAATGTCTTCTTCAGAGGAGTGGTGGTGCGGCTCCACACCACAGACTGCAGTTTTCTTTCCGGTTCGAAGTGATGAGCCCATGTTTCATCGCCTATGATGAGATTCGAAAAAAAATTGCGACGGTAAGCCACGTAACGTGTAAGCAATTCCGCACAGATGCTCTTTCGTTGGCCTTTATGTTGTTCTGTTAGGCGGCGAATAACCTAGAGGGCACATACGTTTGAGTACTTCAGCTCAGAACTACCAACATAGACGTCCAGTTCAGCAGCGAGGCGTTTGTTTGTCATTCGTTGATCACCTCTCTGACTCTCCACTCCGTTTCATATTCGTCAGACATCAGCAAAAACACCCTGTGAGTGCGTTAGCATCACTAGAATAAATTACTGGGGGTACGAGTGGACCCTTATTCTACAACAGTGCACATCAGAGCTTAGCTGTACACAATTTGTATAATTTCCGTATTGTTGTCAATGAAGCGCGCTGGTTTACGTAGATTGTGGCATGACAATTTCTGGACAACTGTCAAGATAGCGTATTACGTCCTGATTGACAGAAATAACACTGAACACAACAACATCAAATTCAAATAGAAGGTTCTCTACCAGATTTTTCTTTCATCTAGACAGTGAAGCACTATCTGAGTTGGAAAACATTATGTCAAATCATCCGATTCTGATTCTAAGTTCGGTACTATTCAGGATGACAATCAAGTCTACGGAGGATGGTTAGTTTTTGTGACAAGATATCCAAAAGATTACTCAAGGTTGCTCATGTTCACAGTGGATGCAAGCTGGTGATCTAATAATTTTACATCTCTTCAAGTGGCATTTATCTTTCGTTGCGACGCATTTTTGGCTACATGGCTGTTCTCGCCTTCTGAAATTCCTATAAAAAGCTAATCGAAATCTTTACTGGCTTTATCAGCTGAAACTGCCCTATGTTTCTCGTAAGGCGAGGAAACATGCACTCATCCCCAGTCTGGAAAATATGGCGATATACACGTGCATAGATGGAGCAGCGTGTATACTTCAACGCCCTCTCAGTTCTTGCAAGAACAATTAACTACGTGGCTGTTTCGTTTCTCCACTATCGGAGCTCAACGACTCTTCAGCTAATTTCTAGCTGAATGTCAGCCAAAGTGAATGCAGTGTTCATACAGAATTCCTCCTTTGGCGTCGTACAGAGCGTGAGGCGCCCTGTTCTTCACTTGACACTGGTTCAGAGAATAATCCCCAAAGCTTTCGGTATTCTGTCTTTCGTAGGAAACTGTCCCCAACCTGTGTCCTTTCGTGCTCCGCGTTACAGCCTTTTCAGACCAATGGGAGCATTCTTTTCCTCTCGTGGAAATTCCCCGACCAATCGCAAAGGCCATACCTTTAAACTGCGCCGTAATATCGATACTTCCACTCCTTCCGAGTTTATTTCAGGCAATCAGAAATCTTGAGCCTGATCCTGACGCCTGAAAGTTACGTGCATGCATCACAAGAGCACCACGAAACTTTCAAGTGATCAGTAAATGCAAGTCTCTTTTAACTGCATCTCAGGCCTGTTTGTGTCCATCTGGAAATTCCCCAACACAATTTTGCTAAAGAATTTCTCCGTCGCAGGCAGCGCTGGACCATTACCTGCTCCCTTCGATGTATCGCCTGGTGTGTTCATTGTCTCTCTCGCCGTGGCTCACTGATCCCTGTTAGAAGCCTTCTGTTGCATGCGGCTGTGGTTTCTCAACTCGATCCTGTCCCAAACGAAAGCGTTTCTTCCTTCAGTTTTTTTCACCATTTGCTCATTGACATGCAGTGTGTTAATACCGTCGAATCGAGTCTCATACCTCTTTGCATTACATTCTGTACATTTTGATAGGCAAATCTGCTCACTATCACCGAAGTATGTCAAAATGGTTCAAATGGCTCTGAGCACTATGGGACTTACCTTCTGAGGTCATCAGTCCCCTAGAACTTAGAACTACTTAAAGCTAACTAACCTAAGGACATCACACACATCCATGCCCGAGGCAGGATTCGAACCTGCGACCGTGGCGGTCGGAAGTATGTCAGATAACATATCCATCTACTTGTTGTGATGTATAAAATCTCATGTAAGGTGCGAAATTAACACTCATTCAAGCAGCCACCTTGCTCCTCGAATGAGTGTGTCCGCACGTTCCAACATTGCAGAAGTCACAGCTGTGTGCAGCCGGCCTGCACATGGGAGATCTACATCTACATCTACATTTATACTCCACAAGCCACCCAACGGCGTGTGGCGGAGGGCACTTTACGTGCCACTGTCATTACCTCCCTTTCCTGTTCCAGTCGCCTATGGTTCGCGGGAAGAACGACTGTCTGAAAGCCTCCGTGCGCGCTCTAATCTCTCTAATTTTACATTCGTGATCTCCTCGGGAGGTATAAGTAGGGGGAAGCAATATATTCGATACTTCATCCAGAAACGCACCCTCTCGAAACCTGGCGAGCAAGCTACACCGCGATGCAGAGCGCCTCTCTTGCAGAGTCTGCCACTTGAGTTTATTAAACATCTCCGTAACGCTATCACGGTTACCAAATAACCCTGTGACGAAATGCGCCGCTCTTCTCTGGATCCTCTCTATCTCCTCCGTCAACCCGATCTGGTACGGATCCCACACTGATGAGCAATACTCAAGTGCCTATCCGCTGCAGATCTTCCTGCATTTCGCTACAATTTTCTAATGCTGCAACTTCTCTGTATACTACAGCATCATCCGCAAAAAGCCGCATGGAACTTCCGACACTATCTACTAGGTCATTTATATATATTGTGAAAAGCAATGGTCCCATAACACTCCCCTGTGGCACGCCAGAGGTTACTTTAACGTCTGTAGACGTCTCTCCATTGATAACAACATGCTGTGTTCTGTTTGCTAAAAAACTCTTCAATCCAGCCACACAGCTGGTCTGATATTCCGTAGGCTCTTACTTTGTTTATCAGGCGACAGTGCGGAACTGTATCGAACGCCTTCCGGAAGTCAAGAAAAATAGCATCTACCTGGGAGCCTGTATCTAATATTTTCTGGGTCTCATGAACAAATAAAGCGAGTTGGGTCTCACACGATCGCTGTTTCCGGAATCCATGTTGATTCCTACATAGTAGATTCTGGGTTTCCAAAAACGACATAATACTCGAGCAAAAAA
This sequence comes from Schistocerca nitens, assembly GCF_023898315.1. NCBI lineage: Eukaryota > Metazoa > Arthropoda > Insecta > Orthoptera > Acrididae > Schistocerca > Schistocerca nitens. The sequence goes on along the minus strand of NC_064616.1, from coordinate 172,725,746 downwards.
CATGTTCTAAAATTCTACAACAGATCGACGTCAGAGATATAGGTCTATAGTTTTGCGCATCTGCCCGACGACCCTTCTTGAAGACTGGGACTACCTGTGCTCTTTTCCAATCATTTGGAACCCTCCGTTCCTCTAGAGACTTGCGGTACACGGCTGTTAGAAGGGGGGCAAGTTCTTTCGCGTACTCTGTGTAGAATCGAATTGGTATCCCGTCAGGTCCAGTGGACTTTCCTCTGTTGAGTGATTCCAATTTGCGCTACAGACGCCTCACCCAAAGACTGCCATGTCTCCGTAGACGTTCGCAAGCACCTATGAATGTCTACGATGCCCTAGTTCTCTGCCAAAGCCGGCCGAAGTGGCCATGCGGTTAAAGGCGCTGCAGTCTGGAACCGCAAGACCGCTACGGTCGCAGGTTCGAATCCTGCCTCGGGCATGGATGTTTGTGATGTCCTTAGGTTAGTTAGGTTTAACTAGTTCTAAGTTCTAGGGGACTAATGACCTCAGCAGTTGAGTCCCATAGTGCTCAGAGCCATTTGAACCATTTCTCTGCCAAAGGAAATTCAGTGGTAGCTCTCTGCTTGGAATGTGACTATGTTACACATAATATTTTGAAGGCTACATACATAGCTGTCACCTATTGGAATTTCATGAATCTATAGGGGATGAAACGGAAATATTCCACGATGTCCCACAACAAATAACAAATTTTCCAACCGAAATCGGCAGAGAGGAAAAATGTGTTGCATGACTTGTTGAATGCATCTCGTACAGTTCGAAAGGGAAAGTACAATGAACTTCTTATGCAGCTATGAATTTTATTAGGGCATCCATTTTTTATTTTTGCATTTCTTAGGCTCCTCTCACTATTCAATAACCTGTAAAGAGCTAATAGTTGGTTTTTCTTTGTTATTTGTTTATTTGTTTGATATATTCAGAAAAAAATCAATGAATATCGTCACAAAATTTTGTTTGCCTATGGAGTGGGATTTTATGGTGTGCTGGTGGTTTGAATAAAGGTTGGAGAAAGACAAGTCCGATTATTTTCATCCAATTTGTGGAGAGTTTTTCGTTCTTTGCTCGAAGTGATGTAAACAGAACTTACCTGGTTATTGCAGCTCAGTTATTCAGTCATCACATCCAGGGACTAGCAGCCTTTGGCTCCATAGCTCCAACAATGGCGGATAGTGGCACAGCTAATTAATGAAACACTGACTATTACCTCTTTGCAAGTTACTGAATATTACTATGAGTCTGAGAATTACACAAGATGAGCCTGCCAGAATGTAGTTCTGCCAAGAGAAGATATGGTGAGAAACATTCTGCAAAAGAAAGGAATACCCTAACAGAATTCATAGGTGAAGAGATCCATTGTGCTACTCCTGCTGATGAACTGTATGTAGCATCCGTAACAGTCCTCTCACAAACCATCTTACTGTATTATAAAAAAGATATCGTGAAGGTCCACTTTTCACAATAAACAAGAACAGACGAGTCTCGTTTCACGCGTGATAAGAGTGTCAGTTTTCGTAACCAATATGTGTGGGCTGAAGCAAATCCATTAGCATCAGCGCCAATTTTCACTTACTATATGGACAGGAATTATTGATGCTAGATTAACAGGACCTTACTTAATATAGGAAAGGTTGGCTGGTGCAAGGTATCGTCAGTTGCTATGAAACCACTTGCCCGTCCTGCTAGTGGAGGTACCTTTCCAGAAAAGGCTGGAGCTTTTGTTCTTGCACGAAGAAGCACCAGCCCATCTTCTCCGAAATATCCGAGAAAACCTCACACACACATTTCATTGGCAACTGATTAGTAGGGGTGCTCCAGAACAGTGGTCAGCTGTTTCTCCTGATCTTAGTAGTGGTCCAGAATGGTGGTAACCTCTTTCCCCCGATCTTAACCGCTTGGATATTTTGTTGTGCGGACGCTTTAAATCTTTGTTGTATGCAGTCCCTACTGATGATGCATATACGCTACAGTAAAGCGTAAACAATGCCTGCAAGTTCACTCGTGACCAACCTGGAGTTTTCGAGACTGCGTGAATTCCACACTATGAATGGACACCATTTTGAGCACCTCCTTTCGGGATGGCTTGCAAGTGCAGGTCGTACGTAATAGAAAGCAGATTACATCAGAATCTCTTCAGTGTTTGCCTTTGTTATCGCCAACGGAAATTAATTCACAGTTAGTTAATGTTCTTATAGACTCTGTACCACTATTTTCAGCAATTAAGAAATAAGCGGCTGAATTTAAACTGGTCTTACATCTTTTGACGATGATCGAGGTGTAGAACGTACAGAATATACGAAATCATCGAGACATAGCAATTTGATACTGTAGGACTGAGGAATAAATGTGAAATAGCTGGCACGATCAAAAAAATTACTACAGCACACGTTAGACGAATGAATTAACTAATGAGAAAGCTGTGTATAGTATGCTGCTGCTGACTGTTTACGCCAAATTATTTCCCTACAGGATACCTCGATTAACCACTGGTCGCCAGAAAGAAAAGAGCAATTCAAGTAGTGGGGGGAACTCTGTGGTCGTTGACCAGAAAAGGTTAAACTTACCAGCCGAAACAGTTATGACAACTATTTTCTGGAAATTAAAAGTGCTCCTTATTACTGATTTCGTTGTATAGATAATTACAAAAATTCACGAATAGTACGAAAGTCTTCTGCAATAAATGCATGAAAAATTAGTTAGTTATGTTCAGCAATGCAAAACAATAAATCATTTTTCGTTTGGACATTTCTACTCACTCACTCCGAATAATTCTTAGAAGTAACTAAAACTGATGTAGGAAACCGTTTCGAGTCCAATGAATAGGTTATAGAAGCCGTAAATAGATATTTCTAGAATTACGCTTGTGAGGGAGTGGCAGGAATGTAACCACTAAAGAATCATTGTACCAATTGCATTGATCTCTTTCACTGGCAGAGAAATTTTCACTCCACCTTCTCTTTGCGGGCCACTTCATGAAGGTGATATTCCGTTTCAGTCTATACTAACCATCTTCCTTCGCTTCAGCTAACCTATAAATGCTACGAGAAGAGACGTCAGACTCGTTTTACATATTTCTCACAAAACTGTAATTAGCTACAATCTCAATATAACACTGAGTAGCGGAGTATTATTTATTAGGCCTAATACTGGAGGGGGGGAGGAAGGAGGGGGGGGGGGGGAAGTGTGACACGTGGTCGTTTCTTATTACTACCAACGCTTATCCTTTTATGAGAGGACTGGAATTGCATGTGATCAGCCTAGTGTGTACGACAGAGCTGAAAGTTCAGGCCTAATCTCGAAAGACAAGTAACGATCCTGCATTGTAAAATCTCACATTAACGATCGGAAGCGATACCTGAAAACCACATGCCCTTCATTGTTACCTCCAACGCCAAAGAACGGTATGGTTATTTCCTAGTATGTAGTCAAAAAGATGTTCAAATGGCTCTGAGCACTATGGGACTTAACTTCTGAGGTTATCAGTCCCCTAGAACTTAGAACTACTTAAACCTAACTAACCTAAGGACATCACACACATCCATGCCCGAGGCAGGATTCGAACCTGCCACCGGAGCGGTCGCGCGGTTCCGGACTGTAGCGCCTAGAACCGCTCGGCCACCCGGCCGGCTCTAGTCAAAAGACCGATTTATAATATACCAAGTGTAATGATCAGATTTTGACTAACTGTGAATTTGCAGAGGGTGTCTTGTGGATCAAACTGATGATAAGATTCCATGTTTAGAAACATCATCCAGTGACGCGACAGAGCGCCTACGTTACACTGTCTGACCACATTAAAGTGACTACCTGTCAGAAACCTGAATAACCATCTTTCGCAGCGCAGACTGCTGCGAGACGTACAGGAAGACAGTCAGTCAGTGAAGTTTTGAAAGGTACCGACAAGGTTCTGGAGACAAGACGCCTCCAGTACCTAGGCCAGCTACACTAGGATTCTCGGTTGAGGATCCATGGCGCGTACAGCCCGATCGAGGTGGTCCCACAGATTTTCTGCTGGGTTATGTCCGCCCCCGTTAGCTGAGTGGAATTCCGGAGTGGGAAGGAGCGCCCGGTCCCCGGCACGAATCTGCCCGACGGACTTGTGTCGAGGTCCGGTGAGCCGGCCAGTCTGTGGATGATTTCGCCGGCACGGTAGCTCAGCGTGTTCGGTCAGAGGTCAGAGAGCCGGTTGCCCTCTGTAATAAAAAACTGAGTGGAAGGATCAACCACCGAACTTGAACAGGATGTCTTGCGACGTCCGCAACGACCAAACACAACGATCAATATCGAAAAAAAAAAAAAACCTGGTCAGCGCGACAGATTGTCAATCCTAAGGGCCCGGGTTCGATTCCCGGCTGGGTCGGAGATTTTCTCCGCTCGGGGACTGGGTGTTGGGTTGTCCAAATAATCATCATTTCATTCCCATCGACGCACAAGTCGCCGATGTGGCGTCAAATTGGAAGACTTGCACCAGACGGGTGGTCTACCCGACGGGAGGCCCTCGTCACACTACATTATTATTATTTTCTACTGGGTTTTAATCCGGGGAGTTTGGTGGCCAGGGGCCGGTCGGAGTGGCCGTGCGGTTCTAGGCGCTACAGTCTGGAATCGAGCGACCGCTACGGTCGCAGGTTCGAATCCTGCCTTGGGCATGGATGTGTGTGATGTCCTGACGTTAGTTAGGTTTAATTAGTTCTAAGTTCTAGGCGACTGATGACCTCAGAAGTTAAGTCGCATAGTGCTCAGAGCCATTTTTTTGGTGGCCAGGGGAGAGCGGTAAACTCAACCTAGTAATGTTCGAGCCATGTACATAAACTGCGAGCTGTGTAACACGTTGCATTCTCCTGCTGCTAGATACTATCGCGTCGAGGGAAAATAAACTGAATGTAGGGGTGAACATACTCCCCAAGGATAGATGCTTGCTTGTGTTGACCCACTGTGGCTTCCAGAATGACAAGATCACCCAGGGAGTCCCATTAAAACATTCTCCAGATCATAACGCTTCTTCCTCCGCCCTGGACCTTAGCGACGATCGTTGCACAATGTTTGCTTCCAGACGTTTCAAGCCGAACGAACTATTGGCGATCTGTCCGATGGAGCATAAAACGTGATCCACCTGAGTAGGCCACTCTGTGGACGTCTAGCTGCGGTACTGGTGTGCACATTCCAGCCTTCGTGGCCGATTAACGGCAGTCAGCATGGGTGCATTTATCAGGCGCCTGCTACGGAGGCCCATACCAACGTTAACTCGACAATCATTGGGGAGACACTGTTGTGCCCTTGGTTCATCCTGGCGGTCAGTTGCTCAACAGTTGCACGTCAGTTCACCCGTACACATCTCCACAGCCGTCGTTCACAACGGTCTTCTATGGCCCGCGGTGCAACACAGTTGCCTAGGCGTCTGTTTTGGATAGCGCCATTTTGCCATTCACGGTATACATTAACCACGGCGGCACGCGAACAGTCTACAAACGTTGCCGCTTAGGAAATGCTTCCACCCTTGGTCCAAAAGACAATGATCATGCTCGTTTGGACGTTAGATAAATCGCTCCGTTTCCGCACAACTGCACTGTTCCCGCTTGCCCTCCGACAAGCTTTACACACCCTCCACGGCTAATGCAGCCACCTGTGAGTGGTTACTGCACGCTGACTTCGAACATAGGCGGTGGTCCAATTAATGTGACTGGACCGTGTACAACGGGCCAATGCCTGCCTCTGGGCATCCACTTTGTCAGCAGTCCAGAATTTGAACAATCACACAGAGTTGTGAGAGCATTCAATGTGCAAGTTACGTTCCTTTCGACCTTCACTGTTTACTTTTATTAGATGTGTTTATCTCTGTACTTAGTCATCTGACTGTGATGTTGGTGTCACACAGTATTGAGATGAGTGGAATATTTCCCCGAAACACGTCTGCGAAGAATTGTAGCTTGCAGGGATGCATAGTCCGCGATTCCTCAGCTTACAAACTTACATTTTGTGCCCGAGCGGTTCTAGGCGCTACAGTCTGGAACCGCGCGGCGGCTCTGGTTGCAGTTTCGAAAATGGCTCTGAGCACTATGGGACTCAACTGCTGTGGTTATCAGTCCCCTAGAACTTAGAACTACTTAAACCTAACTAACCTAAGGACATCACACACATCCAGGCCCGAGGCAGGATTCGAACCTGCGACCGTAGGTTGCAGGTTCGGATCCCGCCTCGGGCATGGATGTGTGTGATGTCCTTAGGTTAGTTAGGTTTAAGTAGTTCTAAGTTCTAGGGGACTGATGACCTCAGCAGTTAAGTCCCATAGTGGTCATAGCCATTTGAACCATTTAGCCAAACTTACATTTTCTGCCGAAGATGTGTCCTAGTGGCAGGCAGTCGCCGACACCTTACACCGTCATTGGATGACACAGGCCTTCTTACCCTGATTTTGTTTCTCAATTATCGTATACAAAACGTTCAACTTTGTGAGAACCGCTTTATTGCGCCATGTATATCTCTGCTCACGATAGTAACACTGGATGTCTGGTCACAGTGGTGGCTTGGACATGTTCTTGCACACTGAATGAAATTCGTAATGGAAGACCTTAAACAGAAATGCAGTGTGGTAGCGCCTCCCGTCGGGTAGACCCTTCGCCTGGTGCAAGTCTTTCGAGTTGACGCCACGTCGGCGACTTATGTGCCGATGGGGATGAAATGAGGATCATAAGGACAACACACATCCAGTCCCTCAGCGGAGAAAATCTCCAACCCAGCCGGGAATCGAACCCGGACCGTTAGGCATGACATTCCGCGGCGCTGACCACTCAGCTACCAGGGGCGGACATGGGAGGGCGGTGAAAGAGGAGCAGTGGCAGACGAAATTACTACCTCCATCGAGGATAATAGTTCAGACAGCAGAGGGAACTTATGAGTTAACGCGAAGATGATGAGATTCAGGACCTGCGATCTGACTAAGAATGCCGCGGTGACATCGCTATAACAGCAAGTGAAGCACGTTACTCAGAAATTGTCCAGATGAATATACAAGCATATTGCTAACCCAGTGGTTTCAAGGTTGAAAAACGCTTTGCAGCCAGAAACAGATCACGAGCCATCGTAACAGACAATTGCTGACACATGAGCAAGACACTCTCGTGACATATTCTCAGAAATAAAAGGAAAAAAGGAGAACTATTTACGGCACAGATCAAATTAAACTGAGTGATTGTGAAGGAAATTGCTATTAGTCTCACACAAGAGGACGCGGTAGTAGTCAAGAACGAACAGCATGGATATTAACAGAGTACAGTAAATGTGAAATTCAGAAAAGAAAAAATTTAAATCAGGAAGATGACACAAATTTGAACATGAAAGAAAACCATCGCGAAACCAAAAATAAAGATGCAACGGGTAGTGTTAAACAGTACATGAAGTCACAAAGTGTTGACGGTACAATGAAGTGGGAAGGCGTGAGTCCTCGTACAGCTGAAAATATGAAATATTGTGTAGTGGGAGAAGGAAAAGTTTTTCAGTTTTTCATGTCGAAACAGAAAGACAATATTGTTTTTCGTTGTTGCCCACAACGTACAGGTAAGGGACAGTCCGATGGTTAAAATAATGTTTTATGTATTTGGTACGGTTGCTTCCCGAATATATCCACATAGAAGATTGATTTAAAGTTCGCAACCACTCGCTCAGAATACAGGTTGCTGGCCGGCCAGTGTGGCGGAGCTGTTATAGGCGCTTCAGTCCGAAACCGCCATGCTGCTACGGTCGCAGGTTCGAATCCTGCCTCGTGCATGGATGTGTGTAATGTCGTTAGATTAGTAGGGGACTGATGACCTCAGATGTTAAGTCCCATAGTACTTAGAGCTATTTTTGAACAGGTTGTTGGTTGGTTGATTGCTTTGTTGATTTGGGGGAGGGGACCAAACAGCGAGGTCATGGGTCCCATCGGATTAGGGAAGGACGGGGAATAAAGTCGGTTGTCCCCTGTAAAAAGAACCATCTGGGCATTTGCCTGAAGCGATTTAGGGAAATCACGGAAAACCTAAATCAGGATGGCCGGACGCGGCTTTGAACTGTCGTCCCCCCAAATGCGGGTCCAGTGTGCTAACCACTGCGCCACCTCGCTCGGTATACAGGTTGTTTAAATACACTACTTGCCATTAAAATTGCTATACCAAGAAGAAATTCAGATGATAAACGGGTATTCATTAGACAAATGTACTAGAACTGACACGTGACTACATTTTCACGCAATTTGGGTGCACAGATCCTGAGAAATCAGTACCCAGAACAACCACCTCTGGCCGTAATAACGGCCTTGATACGCCTGGGCATTGAGTCAAACAGAGCTTGGATGCGTGTACAGGTACAGCTGCCCATGCAGCTTCAATACGATACCACAGATCTAGAGTAGTGAATGGCGTATTGTGACGAGCCAGTTGCTCGGCCACCATTGACCAGACGTTTTCAATTGGTGAGAGATCTGGAGAATGTGCTGGCCAGGGCATCAGTCGAACATTTTCTGTATCCAGAAAGGACCGTACAGGATCTGCAACATGCGGTCGTTCATTATCCTGCTGGAATGTAGGGTTTCGCAGGGATCGAATGAAGGGTAGATCCACGGGTCGTAACACATCTGAAATGTAACGTCCACTGTTCGAAGTGCCGTCAATGCGAACAAGAGGTGACCGAGACGTGTAACCAATGGCACCCCATACCATCCAGCCGGGTGACACGCCAGTATGGCGATGACGAATACACGCTTCCAATGTGCGTTCACCGCGATGTCGCCAAACACGGATGCGACCATCATGATGCTGTAAACAAAACCTCGATTCATCCGAAAAAATGACGTTTTGCCATTCGTGCACCCAGGTTCGTCGTTCAGTACACCATCACAGGCGCTCCTGTCTGTGATGCAGCGTCAAGGGTAACTGCAGCCATGGTCTCCGAGCTGATAGTCCATGCTGCTGCAAACGTCGTCGAAATGTTCGTGCAGACGGTTGTTGTGTTGCAAACGTCCCCATCTGTTGACTCACGGATCGAGACGTGGCTGCACGATCCGTTACAGCCATGCGGATAAGATGGCTGTCATCTCGACTGTTAGTGATACAATGCCGTTGGGATCCAGCACGGCGTTCCGTATTACCCTCCTGAACCCAGCGATTCCATATTCTGCTAACAGTCATTGGATCTCGACCAATGCGAGCAGCAATGTCGCGATACGATAAATCGCAATGGTGATAGGCTACAGTCCGACCTTTACCAAAGTCGGAAACGTGATGGTACGCATTTATTTTTATTTATTCATTTATTTATTTATTGTTCCGTGGGACCACATTAAGGAGAAGTCTCCATGGTCATGGAACGAGTGAATACATGAAATTATAACACGATTGTAGAAACGGATAAAATGAAATATAAGAAACATATTCAGGCGACACGTCGTTAGTTTAAATAAAGAAAATCAAGAATGTAACACTGGAATTTGCTTAATTTTTTAGCTCTTCCAGGAGCTCCTCGACAGAATAGAAGGAGTGAGCCATGAGGAAACTCTTCAGTTTAGACTTAAAAGTGTTTGGGCTACTGCTAAGATTTTTGAGTTCTTGTGGTAGCTTATTGAAAATGGATGCAGCAGAATACTGCACTCCTTTCTGCACAAGAGTCAAGGAAGTGCATTCCACATGCAGATTTGATTTCTGCCTAGTATTAACTGAGTGAAAGCTGCTAACTCTTGGGAATAAGCTAATATTGCTAACAACAAACGACATTAAAGAAAATATATACTGTGAGGGCAATGTCAAAATTCCCAGACTATTGAATAGGGGTCGACAAGACGTTTTCGAACTTACACCACACATAGCTCGAACAGCCCGTTTTTGAGCCAAAAATACCCTTTTTGAATCAGAAGAATTACCCCAAAAAATAATACCATATGACATAAGCGTATGAAAATATGCGAAGTAGACTACATTCCGTGTTGAAATGTCACTTATTTCAGATACTGTTCTAATGGTAAATAAAGCGGCATTTAGTTTCTGAACAAGATCCTGAACATGGACTTTCCACAACAGCTTACTATCTATCCGTACGCCTAGGAAATTGACCTGTTCCATCTCGCTTATAACATGCCCATTCTGTCTGATTAAAATATCAGTTCTTGTTAAATTTTGAGTTAGAAACTGTAAAAACTGAGTCTTTTGTGATTTAGCATCAAATTATTTCCCACAAGCCACGAACTTATTTCATGAACTACGTTATTTGATAATGTTTCAATATTACACACAAGATCCTTCACTACCAAGCTGGTGTCATCAGCAAACAGAAATATTTTTGAATCACCTGTAATACTAGAAGGCATATCATTTATATAAATAAGAAACAGCAGTGGCCCGAGCACCGATCCTTGGGGAACGCCCCATTTAACAGTGCCTCATTGGGGCTGAACATCATTACCACTCTCAATATTGCGGAGAATTACCTTCTGCTTTCTGTTCTTAAAGTAAGAGGCGAACCAATTGTAAGCTACTCCCCTTACTCCATAATGTTCCAACTTCTGCAGTAATATTTTGTGGTCAACACAGTCAAAAGCCTTCGTTAAATCAAAGAAAACACCTAACGTTCGCAACCTTTTATTTAATCCGTTCAAAATCTCACAGAGAAAAGAGACTATAGCATTTTCAGTTGTTAAGCAATTTCTAAAACCAAACTGTACATTTGACAGCAAATTATGTGAATTTAAATGCTGCAGTAACCTTGTATATACAACCCTCTCGATAGCTTTAGCAAACACAGATGGCTATAATTATCAACATTATCCCTGTCTCCCTTTTTATAAAGTGGCTTCACTACCGAGTACTTTAATCGGTCAGGAAACCGACCACTCCTAAAGAAAAGTTACAGATATGGCTAAGTACTGGGCTAACATACATGGAACAATATTTCAGTATTCTGCTAGATGCCCCGTCATATCCATGAGAGTTCTTGGTCTTTAGTGATTTAATTATTAACTCAATCTCCCTCTTGTCAGTATCATGGAGGAGCATTTCAGGTAACAGTCTCGGAACACTTTTTTCTACGAGCGCTATATGATTCCGTGTTGGGACTAGGTTTCTATTTAGTTCACCTGCTATATTCAGAAAGTGATTATTAAATACTGTACATATATGCGACTTATCAGTAACACGGACATTCCCACTACGGACTGGTTCCTTATCATCGACCTGTCTCTGCAGACCAGCCACTTCCTTTACGACTGACCATATGGTTTTAATTTTATCCTGAGACTTAGCTATTCTATCTGCATACCACATACTTTTTGCCTCCCTAATAACTTTTTTAAGCACCTTACAATACTGTTTGTAATGGGCTACTGCATTTAGATTGTGACTGTTTCTAACGTTTTGATATAATTGCCACTTTGTTCTACAAGATATTCTTATACCTTTAGTCAGCCACCCAAGCTGCCTGTTTGTGCTAGTACCCTGTTTTGAACGTTCTAACGGAAAGCAACTTTCAAAGAGCACGAGAAAAGTCTTGAGGAAAGCATTATATTTATCGTCTACTGTATCAGCACTATAAACATCTTGCCACTCTTGTTCCTTGATAAGGTTTACAAAAGTCTCTACAGCAACTGGATCAGCTTTCCTAAAAAGTTGGTAACTATATTTAACATGTGTTGCAGCACAAAAATCTTTTAGACTTAAATTTTGTGCATCATGATCTGAAAGGCCATTCACCATTTTGCTAACAGAATGCCCTTCTAGTAATGACGAATGAACAAAAATATTGTCTATGGTTGTTCTACTGTTCCCTTGCACTCTCGTTGGAAAGAATACCGTTTGCATAAGATTATATGAATTACGGAGGTCTACCAGCATCCTTTTCCTTGCACAATCACTTATACAATTTATATTGAAGTCACCACATGTAACTAACTTTTTGCATTTCCTACAAAGTGAACCAAGAACCTCCTCTAGCTTTAGCAAAAATGTTGTGAAATCGGAGTCTGGGGATCTATAAATAACAACAGTAAGAAGTTTAGCTCCACTAAATTTAACCACACCTGCACAACATTCGAACACCTTTTCAGTGCAGTACTTTGAAACATCAATTAACTCAAATGGGATACCGTTTTTCACATACATGGCTACTCCCCCCACACCGCAAAGAGCTTCTAGAAAAGCTGCCAGCCAACCTGTATCCTGGTAAAGGAAGCCTCTGAATTATCTCCTTATTTAAGAAGTGTTCAGATATACTAATAATTTCAGAGTCAACATCTATAAGCAGTTCACTAACTTTATCTCTAATGCCTTGTATGTTTTGATGAAACATACTAATTCCCTCATTAATCGGATACCTAAGCTTTGTCGAAAGTGGTTTCTTTGTTAGAGAGACTTCCCTTAAGCAGGAATACCTGTCAGCTGACTTCAATCTAAAAAAGGTACAGCTCTAACACCCACAACTACCGGAATTTTCCCATGAGTGATCCCACCACCCCCACCTATGCTGTCACCTATAAGCTTTGCCAACCTCCCCTTTCCATACCTGTTGAGGTGCAGGCCATGTCTAGTGAAACCCGTCCTGCTGACAGACTCCACCGACACCACTGAAATGTGACTCATGCCTTCTGTCATTAGCGCACCCCCAAGTCTCATGTTATTACGCCTGACGGCTGTATTAAGATGAGGCCGATCGTGACGCTGAAACAGTTCCACGAAATGCACATTCGTGTTGCCAGTCTGAGCGGCTATCTTTTCCAGGTCACCATCTATGTCATACTCCCCATCCCTATCAATACTATTACCAGCCCCACCCACAATCACTACCTGATCCTCTTTTGTAAAATCCCTACATAACCCCCCTATGTTAAAAGTCACCTGAGCCAATCCTGCATTAGGCTTCACAATGCTGGTGACCTGGTACTCACTCCCCAAAACTTCCTGCAACTGCTGGCCTACACCTCTACCATGAGAATTACCTAACAGCAGAACCTTCTTCTTTCTCTTAGACTTTGCAACTGCCCTAGCCACCGTAACTGCTGAGGTCTGCTGCATACTTCCTACATCTACAGCTACTAGAGATTCCTCTCCACTAGACTCTGACAGTTGGTCATATCTATTACAAACACCAATAGTAAAACTATCTGAATATCTCCTTCTCCTAGCAGATCTCTTGCCAACAGCCAGCTCCCATTCCCCAACCCCCTTCTCCCTCCTCATCCTATCTAGCTCCTCCTGTGCGTTTTTCAACTGCACTTGAAGGGCACAGATCTTACGCTCCTGCTCCTCTATCAACTTACTCTTGCTACATAACCTGCAGTTCCAGGAGAGGATCTCACCAGAATGCCCACTGGCTTCCCCACTGCATCCCCCCCCCCCCCCCCCCCCAGTGAAAATACTTCGAACAAGTGTCACACCGCAATCCACTACTCACGAACCTACGGCAAAGCCCACACTTCTCACTCATGGTAAAATTTACAGTTATTGAAATAAGAAAACAACTGTATCTAAGTTCCGCTACTACAATAAGAAAATGTTAAAAACTGACTACAGTAATCACAAACTTGCTCTACAAGGAAAGTAACTACTATTATTGACAGTATTAATCAACAACAAATGAGAATATAACAAAATACTAACACAGAAAGAAAATCAAACGTCTAATGACAGTAACGAAACAAAGCAGTTCGCTAAAATTTCTTCTGAAGTTATTTCACCGGAAAACACCAAGGACTCCGGTTGAAGACTACTAAAGTTCTTAAATAAACTACTATACACAAACAATTAATTAGTACTTACATTTCGATGCGCCGCTACAGCTGCAACTGGTCAGCGCGAAATGTAAACACGGGTAAGAGGTTAAGTTGCTCGATACGGAACACTCACAAATATCAGGTCACAACACAAGAAAGGCAAAGGTAAATGAAGAAACCACTAATAAGTCACTTATATAGTAAATATCACAAAAACCGTTAAAATATATATCTGCAACCTAAAAATAGATGAAAACTTAGAGAGCGATCTCACACGCAGTCACGCGCTTATTACGTCACACCAAAGATCGTCTCCTCCTTAGACGAGGCATCACAACAACGTTTCATCAGGCAACGCCGGACAACTGCTGTTTGTGTATGAGAAATCGGTTGGAAACTTTCCTTATGTCAGCACGTTATAGGTGTCGCCACTGGCGCCAACCTTGTGTGAATGCTCTGAAAAGCTAATCATTTGCATATCACAGCATCTTCTTCCTAATGGTTAATTTCGTCATCTTTGTGATGTAGCAATTTTAAGGGCCAGTGGTGTAGTTCAGACAGCAGAGGGAATTCATGAGTTAACGTCAGGATGATTAGATTCATGACATGCGATCTGACTAAGAATACTGCAGTGACATCGCTACAACTGCAAGTGAAGCGCGTTTCTCAGAAATTGTCCAGATTAATTGACAAGCATTTTGCTAACCCAGTGGTTTCAAGGTTGCAAAACGCTTTGCAGCCGGAAACTGAATTCGAGCCATCGTAACAGACAATTGCTGGCACATGAGCAAGGCACGCTCGTCACATATCATTCTCATAAATAAAAGGAAAGGAGATCTATTTAGGACACAGATCAAATTAAACTGAGAGATTGTGAAGAAAATTGCTATTAGTCACACACAAGAGGAGACGGTAGTAGCCAAGAACGAAAAGTATGGAAATTAGAAGAGTATAGTAAATGTGAAATTCAAAAAAGAAAAAATTTAAGTCAGAAACATGACACAAATCTGAACATGAAAGAAAACCATCGAGAAACCAAGAATAAAGATGCAACGGGTAGTGTTAAACACTACATGAAGTCACAAAGTGTTGACGGTACAATGAAGTGGGAAGTCGTGAGTCTTCACAGAGCTGCAAATATGAAAATATGTGTAGTGAAAGTTTTTCATGTCCGAACAGAAAGACAATATTGTTTTTGGGTGTTGCCCACAACGTATAGGTAAGGGACAGTCCGATGATTAAAATAATGTTTTACGAATTTGGTACGGTTGCTTCCCGAATATATACACATAGAAGATTAATTTAAAGTTCGCTACCACTCGCTCAGAATACAGGTTGTTGATTGGTTGATTGGCTTGTTGATTTGGGGGCGGGGACCAAACAGCGAGGTCATCGGTCCTGTCGGATTAGGAATGGATGGCGAATAAAGCCGACTGTGCCCTGTCAAAGTAACCTCTGGGCATTTTCCTGAAGCGATTTAAGGAAATCACGGGAAACCTAAATCAAGATGGCCGGATGTGGATTTGAACCGTCGTCCTCCCAAATGTGGGTCCAGTGTGCTAACCACTACGCCACCTCGCTCGGTATACAGGTTGTATAAATGTATTGATATGACTAGACGTGATTATATCACACACGTGATGGAAGATACAAACCTATGGTGGATCTTACGTGATGAACAGAACTACAAACTTCGTGAAAAGAACCATTTATTTTTTTAAAAGGCACGCCCCTCAAATGCTTGTGTACACCCTCTGCCAAACACACAAGTGTGAGCTGCAGAATAATTATGTAAATGTAGATCGGCGTTTTCATTTACTTTACACAAATATACAATGTGCCTTCCATCCCAAATTCCTATTGTCGCGCATGTGTAACATACAGTCCTGTGGAATCGGATGAATCTCTTGAAACATCCAGTAAACATTTGGCTACGTATGGGCTGGACCATAAGAGGCACGTAGTTCCCCACTACGAAAAGCACATTAAGAAATTAAACTACAGAAAATCTGCCCTAGTTCGTAGTTCAAACTTTAACCAGATTTGCGTATCTTGAGAGCCTGTGGAACATTCATCTGTTCATTTTGCCGAAGATACGTGGCCATGTGGATATGAAAGTGAAGGAAAGGTGTTCCATGGTAGAATAAAAATACCTGTATTTCATCACTAAAATCCGCAGCTCGTGGTCTCACGGTAGCGTTCTCACTTCCCGAGCACTGTGTCACGTGTTCGCTTCCCGGCGGGGTCAGGGATTTTCACCAGCCTCGAGGTAACTGGGTGTTGTTGTGCCGTCTTCATCATCATCATTCATCCCCATTACGGTCGGAGGAAGGCAATGGCAAACCACCTCCACTAGGACCTTGCCTATTACGGCGTTGCGTGTCTCCCGCATCGTTCCCCTACGCTCTGTCAAGGATTATGGGACTTCATCATCATCACTAAACGCCTGTATATTTGTTACAAAGTTCTCTGTATGAAGAAGATGAAAATGTGAATAATTACGGAATAATATAGGTGGAAGAATGACTCTTTTCAAGTTGCAGACAACACAAGACATCAACTGGCGAAAGAGACACAATGAGAAAAATAGCAAAAACAATTCGGATTGTTGTGTGTGTTCGGCAGATAGACTGAGTACGATTTTGACGACTGTTCTTAATCGATCCACAAATCAAACAACGGAAAGCAACTATGAGAGGAGACATTTTTTCACGAAAGGACAATAAATCTTACAATTATTGTATTCACAAACGGAGCATTATTTACACCATCGGAAAAGTGCTCGTACCAGAGCACAAAAAATGCCAATATGTCCCTGTTTGTTTCAGTGACACTGACTGAAAAGTGGTGTAAAAGCTGTTTGATTCTACCTTCCTCAGTATCCTAAAAATTTTCTCTTAACTCACTGACATCCATTAGACCATCGCAGTAAGCCGCTTATAGTCATCCACTCCCAGTTGCCCTTTCTCACTCATTCGGCACAGTTCATTGTCATTATCTCTTTGTGTCTCTGTCATTGTCTCCTGTGTCACAGCCACAGTTCCCTTCGTTCTGTCCTATTATCACAGTCTCCTCTCCCTGTCATTGACTCTCTCTTGCTCTCTCGTAACGCTAATTCTCATTCCTTGCTTCCTACTGCTGATGTCTTTTCTCACTTTCACTATCTTTCTTTTTGTCGTTGTCATTGTCATATACTTTGTCTCTGATTATCACTGGCTCTCACCCACTTCCTCTTTCTTTTTATGTGCCCCCACCTTCCCCCGCTCCTGACACTGTATCCTTCTGTGTCCTTCACTGTTTTCCTACCACTGTTCTCTCACTGTCAACTGTGTTCCTCTGCCGCTGTGTCCCTTTCTTTCTCTCAAACTGCCGTTGTCTCTTCCATTGTTTCCATAACACAACCACTGCCTAATACCTTGCACTTTTCCGATTCGTTTCGGCCTACTAGGAACCATGGGACTCGCCTTAATTCTCAGCCAGGGTCTTCTACTTTTTCTTGGCCCAGTAGGCCTTCATCTTCTTCCTGTGAGAATGCTTCCTCTCATCCGTCCACTTAAGTCTGGTGGTGCCTGTACACTTCTTGCTTGTGAGAGACAATGGGAATGCTCCCTGTAGAGTGGCCTGTCGGTATTGAGTTCGGTTCTCGGTTGTCTTTAATGGGATCTGCAGTTCCTCTAAGTACGATTTAACAGAGGTGATAGGTGATGCACTTGGCTTTGGACGCCTTTCCCCTGTTTGTCACTGTGAGGATCCTGTTGGTGACCCTAGAGTGATTCAGGCTGGTCATGTTCCCATAGGTCAGTTGCCTTTTCCTCATACTTGTAACTATGTCTTCCTGATGTTCGTAGACCTCGTTATTGTGCCCGATTCTGTAGGTACAGTCTTCCTCTCTTATGGGCCCCAGTATTCTCCTCACGATCTTCCTGAGTAAGTTCTAGTTTCCTGAGTAGGCCCCTTCGATTCATCAAGAGGCACTCAGAGGCATAGAGTGCAGAGGGTTTTACTACCGAGTTATAGCGCTTCAGCTTTATGTTCTTGGTAGGTACTTGGAGGTATAGATGTGCTTACGGGAATGACAGGCCCTTTCTAACTTAGTGCACCTGGAGTCTATGGTCAATGTTTCGCTCTCGCTTGCTGAGATCCATTCTCCCAAGTACTTTACTGCAGGAACTTTACAGATAGTATTGTTACCTAGTGGGACTGTAGAAGAACCCTGCTTGATATTGGTGATGAACTCAGTCTTATGTATGTTGACCCTCAAGCTGGTTTTTTCCGCAATACTGTAGAGGCTCTTAGTTGGTGAGTAGCCTCCTCCATGCTCTTGGTCAGTAGGATGAGATCATCAGCAAAGCCTAGACAGGGTACATTGAGGTTGTCTTTCCTATAGCCAAGCTTCAGTCCTGCTTTCGGTGACAATGTGGAATTCCATTCTCTGACGATTTTCGCCAGAACACAGTTGAAGAGGATGCAAGGGACGCCACACCATGCCTAACTTCTGTCTGGATGGGAATGCTTTCAGAGAGTTCACCCCTGAACTTGACTTTGGAGGTGGTATTCTTCAGGGTAGCTTGGACCAGTCTGGTAGTCTTCCAATCTAGGCCTAGTTCTCACAGAGTAGAGAAAACGGTCTGTCGATCTATTGAGTCGTGTGCCTTTTGGAAGTCTACCATAATGGCTACCCAGGTGTCTCCCCCTCGGCTCCTGTCTGAGAGGATGGTCTTGAGGTTTTGAATCAGTTCTGTGCAGGGCCTACTTGAACGGAATCCAGCGTGGTATTCATCTAGTTGGGAGTCTAGCTGTTTGGTGACTCTATTTTGCAGGGCTTTAGAGAAGATCTTGTAGATTATAAGTAACAAGGAGATGCCTCTATAGTTGTTGAGGTCGGTCTTACTTCCTTTCTTGTCTAGTGGATGGATCACGGCTGAGGTCCATCCCTCTGGCAAGACCTCTGCTCTCCAAATGTCCTGAATGATCTGGGTGATACTCTGCAGGGACTGGTCATCTACGTGCTTCCACATTTCTGCAACTATACCATCTTCACCTTGGGTCTTGTTGTTCTTAAGGTCTTTGATGATCTTCTCCATTTCTTCCCTGCTGGGTGGTATAGGGTCCTGGTTCCTGACAGCGGGCTCGGTAAAAGAAAGTCGCTCTTTCGGTTGTTCTGCATTGAGGAGTTTCTGTAAGTATTCCGCAAAGATTTTTGTGCAGTCCCTGTTATTCATTTGGAGTTTTCCATCTGGCCCTCTGAGATGTAGGGTTGGGGCCGTGTATGAAGTAGTCTGTTTCTTGAGTCGCTTGTAGAGGTCTCTTGAATTTTTCTTCTTGAAGTCTTCTTCTGCCTGTAGTATTTGAGACCTGTTGTAGTTCGACTTGGTTTTGTGGATGATGCTCGCTCTTGTTTTTCTTTGCGCCATGAAAGCCTGATGGTTGGGCTCATCTTTGCGCTGATTCCACTTGATCCAAGCTGTATGTCTTTCCTGTATAGCTTGATAACATTCTGTGGTCCACCAGGGGTGCTTGCCTTTGTTCTATGAAGCAGGTATAGTTTCAAGAGCGGCATCCAGTAGAGCCTTTTGAAGAGTATGCCACCCTTGTTTATGTGTGTTCTTCTCAAGAGTGGTCTGGAAGTCGCAGTCCTTATCGCTCAGCCGGTGGGTGTTGAACCTTGGTATTCTCGAAACCTTAGGGGTATTGTGAGCTCTTCTCAAAGGTTGTAGGTTGGTCTTCACTAGGGAGAGATAGTCGTCTGAGTGGAGGTTTGCCCCCCTCAATACCTTGGCACTTTGTGTTTCCGTGTGGCATCTCCTATCCATAGCCACTTGGTCTATCTGAAATTCACCCAGCATGTGATTTGGTTTCCTCCAGGTCATGGCCTTCCTTGGTAGTCACTTGAATGCAGTTGATTTAAGGACTTGGTTGTAGTTGTCACAAAAGTCTATGAGGTGCTCGCCATATCTGTTGGTCCTCTTGTGGGCTGGGTAACCGCGTACCTTCCTGCGGTACTTCTTCTTCTTGCCAACTTGTGCGTTGAAGTCACCCGTGAGTATGATAGTGTGGTGGTTAGGGATCGTGTCTAGGGTCTCATCAAGGGTGTTCCAGTAGTATTCTACTGCTTCTAGATCTTTCCTATTGATATCATTTGTAGGTGCATGGAAGTTAACTATTGCGGAACCTCAAGGATAACGAGAAGTTTCTGCCATGAGGGACGTGAATTCTGAAACATGGTCGACCATTCTATGATGTACAGCAAAGCCAGTACCCAAGGGTGGAACTGTATTCATCACTCTTTCACCTGGTTTTCCTTTATAGATCCGGTAGCCTTGGGATTCCATTGCATTGTCATCTGGGAACCGAGTCTGTTTTAATTCCGCTATCTTGATGTTATACTTCTCCAACACATCAAGGGTGTGTTTGAGTTTACCAAACTTTAACTGGGAGTTCATGTTCACTGTAGCTAGGTAAGTGATGTTCCTTTTCTTTTTCTGTTCTTGTTTATGTGACGTCAGTAGTGGTGGAGTACATGAAGGTGCAAGCTCCCCAGAATCCGATGACTTGCTTGCCCCATCATGACTGGGTGTGGATTGGTTACCGCCTGGGATATTATTTCTGTTGACATTTCTCTTCATGTTGAGTCCAATGAGTGTGTGTATGGGATCATCTCAAGGTTGTTAGCCCTGAGGTATATTTTATCAGCCGCCACTAACATGTGGAACAGACGATGTTGGGGTACCGCCACTGGCATGTGGAACCGCCGTGCCCTAGGTGCTAGTTTTCGTCCACCCCGAGTATTTTATTTCCCCGCGACCCACCATACGTGGTGAGCATTCCCCTTCCACTATTTATTACTCTTCCGTCTTTTTGCCACTGCAACTGTCATCTTAACTCTCAGCATAATAAGCGCTAATATGTTGGCACGCAAAAATTTTTCAGAACATTTTTAAAGGATCTGAGGATCGCAGAATAAGGCAGCTGGCAATCCACTTTTCAGTCAGAGTCTTTCAAATATACAGGAAAAAATTCACTTTCTTGTGCTCCGAAAGTAGCGTTTTTCCGCTGGTCCCTTCTTTTCCCTGTTGCTGCATATCATGTAATAACTCAAATGAAAAGGAATGTATTAGTCAGTAAAATTTAATCAGTTTACTTACGTGGAACTGAAATAACGCCAAATTAATTTTACACATCAAACCGGATTTTACGTGCAAAAAAAAAAAAAAATTGCATGTGCTTCAGTACTACAACATGGGGCCGCCTCACGATAACAGAGACACTTTACAACATATTTCTCCGCGCTAAGTGATTTTATAAACTACGTTTTCGCTTCAGATCAGTTTTTTCATGCCTATTTGACGTGTACAAGTAGGGTAACATTGAACCTCTATATCTCGGAAACGGATAAAGATATGAGAAAAATTTCAAGGCTGTTCGAGGTCGAGATCTTAGTAACATGGTAAAAATTTCAGCCATTTGTTGTGCATAGCCGTTTTGGAAATCTCGGCTCGTTTTTGGCCCGCTGGTGAAGGCGAGATACAGTAAAAAACTCTTTTTGTGGCGTTTCCCGAGGAGCTGTCCACGACCTAATGGTGCCTTCGTAAATCCCATGAAGCCCACCGTACACCGCATCCAGTGCAAACAGAACTAACCGATTGGCTCCACTTGCCTAAGCAGGAGGAAGTGTGTAATGTACGTATTTTGAATCTGTACTGTAGGATAGTGACACTAAGATCATCCTTCTGTTGGCTATACAAATGGCCCCTAGCCCAAGGATTATCCAAAACACTTTATCTCCAATAGAACCCCAGGCACGAACACCTGGAAATCTCGTTTTTATGCGCGACGTTTTGGAACATATTAGATACGCACGCTGTTGCATGCATATCGATTATTACCTTCCTGATGGACACAAAAAATCATCTTTCAACAAAAATACGTGATATCAGCAACAAACTGGAGTTGCAACGACTAATTTTAATTTTTATTCACAAGTGAGAAGAATGTACCGATTAGGAGAAGTGTATATTTCTCGCCATCGGTCAACGTCCACCAAGAAGATGAGGAAGATATTAAAACTACTCCGTCTGCAAAGCCAATTTTTTATGTCCAGTGCGACGATGCATGAATTTATTTAAGTTTCTCCGGCATGTCTGGGATTGTATAGCGCTGAAAATGGGACATACAATTATCACACACATTACGTGGAGTGCTCTGCGCAAGAGAAGAAATAAGTCTGCCGTGTGGTGTTGTTAACCCTCTGCCCACAAGGTGAATTGGAAGGACGTTAACAAGGTCGGGTGGAAAACCACTTGGGTAGTACGCACAGTGCAGGCTACCCCTGCAATACCGTGAGCGTGACGGGCTAGAAGGGTACACAAGCTGGGAAACACCTGAGCTACGTAGCGCATGCCCACTAACGCAGATAGGGCGGGCGAGTGGTTACCCACGCCACCTTGTGGGAAGAACGTTAAGGGGGGACGTTGATGAAATTGACCAAAAATGTCAATTTTCGATTTATTTTTTATTTGTTAGTTCAACTCATGGACAATAAGTTCCCAAAGTTTCAATGTTAAAATCGCATCCGAAGTGCCTGAAAATTAATTAAAAGTGTGACGTGGCCTCCCTGCCACGACCACGTTTTGAAGCAGCACTTTAATACCAGCTCAGTGAGAGGCTTCCAAATTGTATCCTGGATCTTGTCAAGCCCACTTACAGGTTCCTGGCCGATCCTGCACTTCTAAAAAAGCGTGTTCATGGCAAAATCCAAAATCCAAATCAGTCTCTAAATTCACTGATTTGGAAACGATGCCCTAAAAACACATTTGCATCTGCTGCAGTTGTCAGAATTGCAACTTATGATGCAGTATTTAATGAACGTCGGGAGGATGACGGTATTAGAAAGAATGGGCTCCAAGACAGGAAATTTTACTGAAGACATCCCGAGAAAAATACACTCCTGGAAATGGAAAAAAGGACACATTGACACCGGTGTGTCAGACCCACCATACTTGCTTCGGACACTGCGAGAGGGCTGTACAAGCAATGGTCACACGCACGGCACAGCGGACACACCAGGAACCGCGGTGTTGGCCGTCGAATGGCGCTAGCTGCGCAGCATTTGTGCACCGCCGTCGTCAGTGTCAGCCAGTTTGCCGTGGCATACGGAGCTCCATCGCAGTCTTTAACACTGGTAGCATGGGCGACAGCGTGGGCGTGAACCGTATGTGCAGTTGACGGACTTCGAGCGAGGGCGTATAGTGGGCATGCGGGAGGCCGGGTGGACGTACCGCCGAATTGCTCAACACGTGGGGCGTGAGGTCTCCACAGTACTTCGATGTTGTCGCCAGTGGTCGGCGGAAGGTGCACGCGCCCGTCGACCTGGGACCGGACCGCAGCGACGCACGGATGCACGCCAAGACCGTAGGATCCTACGCAGTGCCGTAGGGGACCGCACCGCCACTTCCCAGCAAATTAGGGACACTGTTGCTCCTGGGGTATCGGCGAGGACCATTCGCAACCGTCTCCATGAAGCTGGGCTACGGTCCCGCACACCGTTAGGCCGTCTTCCGCTCACGCCCCAACATCGTGCAGCCCGCCTCCAGTGGTGTCGCGACAGGCGTGAATGGAGGGACGAATGGAGACGTGTCGTCTTCAGCGATGAGAGTCGCTTCTGCCTTGGTGCCAATGATGGTCGTATGCGTGTTTGGCGCCGTGCAGGTGAGCGCCACAATCAGGACTGCATACGACCGAGGCACACAGGGCCAACACCCGGCATCATGGTGTGGGGAGCGATCTCCTACACTGGCCGTACACCACTGGTGATCGTCGAGGGGACACTGAATAGTGCACGGTACATCCAAATCGTCATCGAACCCATCGTTCTACCATTCCTAGACCGGCAAGGGTACTTGCTGTTCCAACAGGACAATGCACGTCCGCATGTATCCCGTGCCACCCAACGTGCTCTAGAAGGTGTAAGTCAACTACCCTGGCCAGCAAGATCTCCGGATCTGTCCCCCATTGAGCATGTTTGGGACTGGATGAAGCGTCGTCTCACGCGGTCTGCACGTCCAGCACGAACGCTGGTCCAACTGAGGCGCCAGGTGGAAATGGCATGGCAAGCCGTTCCACAGGACTACATCCAGCATCTCTACGATCGTCTCCATGGGAGAATAGCAGCCTGAATTGCTGCGAAAGGTGGATATACACTGTACTAGTGCCGACATTGTGGATGCTCTGTTGCCTGTGTCTATGTGCCTGTGGTTCTGTCAGTGTGATCATGTGATGTATCTGACCCCAGGAATGTGTCAATAAAGTTTCCCCTTCCTGGGACAATGAATTCACGGTGTTCTTATTTCAATTTCCAGGAGTGTAGATTTACAGCGCGCCTCTGCAGCTGAAAAGTCAGATGAAGACATGGTAAAGGGAAGAAGACAGACAACAAGAAACCAGAAGATAAGCCTTGAAGGGAAAGACGACCCAGAGTACAAATGTGGTGCCTTCTGAAGAAGTGACATAAGGAAAAAGTTAGGTTGAACTTTAAATGGCGTTTCCTGAAAAGTTTGTTTTTTAAAGTTTATGTACCTTGTCCGCAGAGTCTATGAATGCTAGAAATATGAAATTTTGTAGACATATTTCTGTAAACCTAATGAACGTTGTCTCAAGAGCAAATTTTGAAATTCTGATTGCAAGCTGAGATATGGGGCAGTGTGCTTGGAATTTTGTATGAATTTAAAATTGTTCTTCTGGATTTATAATTACAAAATTATGAAAATTCTCCTATGTTACCTATTCCAAAAACCTCATGAGAGAAACCTACTACGTATAAAGAGATGAAACTGAGAAATTTTTGTAAAAATCTCTTGCATACTTTCTGAGAAAAAGGAACATAGATTCTTTTTTTAAAATAAAACTTCAAATTTCATTAAAAAAGTTGAATATACAGGGTGAGTCACCTAACGTTACCGCTGGATATATTTCGTAAACCACATCAAATACTGACGAACCGATTTCACAGACCGAACGTGAGGAGAGGGGCTAGTGTAATTGTTTAATACAAACCATACAAAAATGCACGGAAGTATGTTTTTTAAGACAAACCTACGTTTTTTTAAATGGAACCCCGTTAGTTTTGTTAGCACATCTGAACATATAAACAAATACGTAATCAGTGCCGTTTGTTGCATTGTAAAATGTTAATTAGATCCGGAGATATTGTAACCTAAAGTTGACGCTTGAGTACCACTCCTCCGCTGTTCGAACGTGTGTATCGGAGAGCACCGAATTTCGTGGGGATCCAAAGGGAACGGTGATGGACCTTAGGTACAGAAGAGACTGGAACAGCACATTACGTCCACATGCTAACACCTTTTTATTGGTCTTTTTCAATGACGCACATGTACGTTACCATGAGGGTTGAGGTACACGTACACACGTGGTTTCCGTTTTCAATTACGGAGTGGAATAGAGTGTGTCCCGACATGTCAGGCCAATAGATGTTCAATGTGGTGGCCATCATTTGCTGCACACAATTGCAATCTCTGGCGTAGTGAATGTCGTACACGCCGCAGTACATCTGGTGTAATGTCGCCGCAGGCTGCCATAATACGTTGTTTCATATCCTCTGGAGTTGTAGACACATCACTGTACACATTCTCCTTTAACGTACCCCACAGAAAGAAGTCCAGAGGTGTAAGATGAGGAGAACGGGCTGGCCAATTTATGCGTCCTCCACCTCCTATGAAACGCCCGTCGAACATCCTGTCAAGGGTCAGCCTAGTGTTAATTGCAGAATGTGCAGGTGCACCATCATGCTGATACCACATACGTCGACGCGTTTCCAGTGGTACATTTTCGAGCAACGTTCGCAGATCATTCTGTAGAAACGCGATGTATGTTGCAGTGCTCTCCGATACACACGATCGAACAGCGGAGAAGTGGTACTCAAGCGTCAACTTTAGGTTACAATATCTCCAGATGTAATTAACATTTTACAATGCAACAAACGGCACTGATTACGTATTTGTTTATATGTTCAGATGTGCTAACAAAACTAACGTGGTTCCATTTAAAAAAACGTAGGTTGGTGTTAAAAAACATACTTCCGTGCATTTTTGTATGGTTTGTATTAAACAATTACACTAACCCCTCTCCTCACGTTCCGTCTGTGGAATCGGTTCGTCAGTATTTGATGTGGTTTACGAAATATATCCAGCGGTAACGTTAGGTGACTCACCCTGTATATAATAAAAGGATTTTGTATGTAAATGTGGTACTTTAATGTAAAGCGTGGTACAAAATTTCATTGCCATATCTCCAAAACTGTGGATTTGGTGCATTTTTGAAATAGTGTGCGTTTTGCATCAACGTCCCCCCTTAACAGTCATTAACTGGCATCAAGTACTCTCTTATTATGACAGTCACCACTACGACAAACAGCAGATAATTGACCATGGTGGACAGGTGAATGTTACAGTTAAACCATATTTCAAAGTAGATTGATCATGATGGATAATTCATGGTCCAGTCACAATAATGTGACCACCGCCTATTTTCAACGTCAATGTGTAACGAACACCCAAAGGCGGCAGGTGGTAGCACTAGCTGGGCAGAGTATACAAAGCGTGTCCCGGGACGCAGAAAACAGTGCAGCCGTTGTTGTAATCCAGAAATGCAGCCCTTTATCTTACGTCCAAAAGGGTCAAAGGTGGAAGAACTTCCAAAACTGGTAAATTCGCAAACCGTTTGCGTGTCGACGTGGTTAAAGAATATAATGCATGGCAACAGTATCCCCTCAACGAGCGTTCAGCAAAGTTGCTGCGTGTTGTCCTCAGCAGCAGGCGCCTGGATCATGCAGCCATGCTGACAGCTGTTCATCAGCAACGGAGGCTTGAAATTGCAGGTGGCCTTTTCAGATGAATCACGTTTTATGCTCCATCGGAGTGAAACACCGGAAAGGAAACACCCTGTAACAATCGTCGGAAGGGTCTAAGCCGGAGAAGGGTGTGGTATGGTCTGGGGAATGCTTTCTTGGCATTCCCTGGGTGTTCTCGTCTGTCTGGAAGGTACAATGGATCAACAAAAGATTTCTCTTTTCAGTATGGTCCATTGTGGCTAAGTACATGTGATTATCACAAGTATACGTGCCATGTAGTTTCAGTACACATTTTTTCGGCGCGTGATCACATCCGCAAGAGTATATTTGAAATCTTCATTGAGCTACAACGCAGGTATTGGTTGCGGATAAGTAAGAGAAAATGGCACAACAACCAAAGAAACCTTGGTTATGTCCGCCAATATAGACTATCGCAAAGACTAACACTCAGTAAAAATACTGTACAATACTGATTTAAGATTTACCTTTCATGGAGCTGTCATAATTCTACACTACTGGCCATTAAATTTGCTACACCACGAAGATGACGTGCTACAGACGCGAAATTTAACCGACAGGAAGAAGATACTGTGATATGCAAATGATTAGCTTTTCAGAGCATTCACAAGAGGTTGGCGCCGGTGGCGACACCTACAGCGTGCTGACATGAGGAAAGTTTCCAACCGATTTCTCATACACAAATAGCAGTTGACCGGCGTTGCCTGGTGAAAAGTTGTTGTGATGCCTCGTGTAAGGAGGGAAAATGCGTACCATCACGTTTCCGACTTTGGTAAAGGTCGGGTTGTAGCCTATCACCATTGCGGTTTATCGTATCGTGACACTGCTGCTCGCGTTGGTCGAGATCCAATGACTGATAGGAGATTGTGGAATCGGTGGGTTCAGGAGGGTAATTCGGAACGCCGTGCTGGATCCCATCGGCCTCGTATCACTAACAGTCGAGATGACAGGCATCTTATCCCCATGGCTGTAACGGATCGTGCAGCCACGTCTCGATCCCTGAGTCAACAGACGGGGACGTTTGCAAGACAACAACCATCTGCACGAACAGTTCGACGACGTTTGCAGCAGCATGGACTATCAGCTCGGAGACCATAGCTGCGGTTACCCTTCGCGCTGCATCACAAACAGGAGCGCCTGCGATGGTGTACTCAACGACGAACCTGAGTGCACGAATGCAGAACGTCATTTTTTCGGATGAACACAGGTTTTGTGTACAGCATCATGATGATCGCATCCGTGTTTGGCGACATCGCGGTGAACGCACATTGGAAGCGTGTATTCGTCATCGCCATACTGGCATATCACCCGGTGTGATGGTATGGGGTGCCATTGGTTACACGTCTCGGTCACCTCTTGTTCGCACTGACTGCACTTTGAACAGTGGACGTTACATTTCAGATGTGTTACGACCCGTGGATCTACCCTTCATTCGATCCCTGCGAAACCCTACATTTCAACAGGATAATGCACGACCGGGTGTTGCAGGTCCTGTACGGTCCTTTCTGGATACAGAAAATGTTCGACTGCTGCCCTGGCCAGCACATTCTCCAGATCTCTCACCAATTGAAAACGTCTGGTCGATGGTGGCCTAGCAACTGGCTCGTCACAATACACCAGTCACTAATCTTGATGAACTGTAGTATCGTGTTGAAGCTGCATGGGCAGCTGTACCTGTACACGCCATCCAAGCTCTGTTTGACTCTATGCCCAGGCGTATCAAGGCCGTTATTACGGCCAGATGTAATTGTTGTGGGTGCTGATTTCTCAGGATCTATGCACACAAATTGCGTGAAAATGTAATCACATGTCAGTCTAGTATAATATATTTGTCCAATGAATACCCGTTTATAATCTACATTTCTTCTTGGTTCAGCAATTTTAATGGCCAGTAGTGTATATTTTCTTAAATCTAAAAGAACTTTGGGCTTTCACGATTCCAGTCCAGTCATACATCCGGAGTTAATAATCCTGTGCCAGTGAATCTTGTATGATAGAAATCCCGAAAGTTCTCTCCACGCGTGATTTATTTTTTCCGACGTCAGTTATCAAAGACGTAGACATGATGTACTGCAGATTTGACGCAGAAGAAATGCTCACGGAGAAGAAGTTGCTCAATTGTTACTATACCGGGTCTAGTCGTGTAAAGGGATTAGACACACACCCGGCTACTTGCACCGTCATTACGGCCTGCAAAACACACAATAATCACTCTCTTCCTTGCGTAAGACCAACTACACTAATTCTGTGGCAATGAATGTGTATTGTCAAAACTTACAGCTTATGTGACATTTCCGTTGAAAAATGACTCCCGTACTGGGACAACTGGTTACACTACTATTTAAGCACATCTTTCTCTATACGGATATAGTACACTAAGCCACTAACTACTATAGCTTCGTTCATTCCTAACACCACTGTTGAGACGTCGACTTACCATTTCCCTCCTAACATCACAAAACAAGATTCCGAGCACTGATCAGATCTTTAGTGTCCAAGCTTTGGCTTCTTGCAGTACTCCTTTGCCGACCCTACTCAATTGTTACCCGATACACCTTTAATTCGTTCCCTATTAATAAATATTAGTGGAGCAAAATGACGTTTGCATTCTTTTCGTCTTTAATAAAATCTATTTTAGGAAGAGATGATCTTACAAAATCTTGAAATGTGTACACGTAATGAGACTGGAACTGGCCAAAGAAATTGTAAATGAAAACGGAAAAGTTAACGTGCTCCAATCGACTGTGGCTGGTACACTTTAAAATGCTCTGAGAATCAGTGTTTCCTTCATGTCTTGTAAGAAAAGCAACTATGTAATCAGGTTGTCTGCAAGTGTCAGGGATCTCGATGGATCTATAAATCATAAGGATACCTGTCGTCCAATGTTAGCTCTTTCTGAAAGTGTTACGAGACTATTAAATCTGTCTTTCAAATAATTTATCTTTATGCGAGTTACTAGTCACTGAAGAGGTGCAAAGACATACTATGCTCGCATTTCGTCTGTTACGAATGCCACAGTCTTTGGAAAGTAGATATATACGCTAGACTTTGGGGGATAGCTATCTGATCACACCGATGTCAGCGCGGCAGAGTTTTGACCAGTTCGCCTGTGTACACTTCAAGACAAAGCACACTTGTATTTCTGTGATCGTTGGGATTAGATGCATCACGAGGGCGCTACCTGCTCTTATTCGAAGATTCCGGTGTTCCATTCCGATAGCCTGTATGCTGAAACATACAGATATTTAGGTGAGGTCCTTGCATACAAGCGCACACTGGCGTAGTATTTCATTCGTCGAGTTTTCTGCTTCATAGATGTACCTTCCTTGTGTACGAGGTTAAATCCGCTGAACGAAGCAAGAGGCTTTGTTCCAAGTTGAAGGATAAATATCGGTATTTCACTTATTCATCCTTAAATGTAGGTCACAGCATACGTTACAATTTCACATATTTAATATTACTACGAGAGTTTAAGATTATATGAGGTTCCTTTTTTGTTCTGCTTCAAATGCGTTGGGAACTGTACTCTGCGAGGTCCGTTAAAGAACAAATGTAACGTTGTTACTATAATTTCTCACTTGTTTAATGAATAATAAAAAGTTGTTCTACATTTCTCTATTTATTTTGCCCTATAGCCGTTTCGGAAAATGATTACGTTTTCCTTTGCTGCTCTTATGTGCTCATGTATTCTTACTGAAATCGGTAGCCGATTACACCATTATTCATCAGACATGTTCTGCCTTCAGCTGAATCATTTTCAGACAATCTGCAACATAGCAAAAATATTTTCAATCCTTCACATGCATTTTTACACCGACTACAAGACAGATTTATGTTTCTGGTAAGCTGGGAATCCCTGTCGACCCTGAACATGTTCAAAGTGATTACTGTTAATAATGTTAATTTCAAGTAGGTGTTACACCATACAAAGTGAGCTTCACATCCTCATTGGGCATATCCTTTGTATACTTCCAGAGCGTATCAGGAGGTCAGTGCGTGCTGATCGTAATGTTTTGCCTTCACATGTATTTACGTTTTTAAACTCCCCTTATATTTCTCGAAGCGCAGTGGATGTCTCTCCTACTCACGAGTATATCAACAAAAGAGCAGTCAAATCGCGTTAATTTCCATTTATTTGTCAAAATTGTGTACAAAAAGGGGAATAATTTCAGCGAATTCTTATCTGGAGTCATACCATTTTTTTACTCAGCTTGAATTCAAAAACGAATAGGAGGCTTTCAACTAGGTTATGGGTCCTGCTCATCAGACTTATGACTTTAGCTAACTCTCAGCCTTTGGTGCAGTGCCTCATGAATGGTGGTCGTATGATGGTACACTGCGTATAGAGTTAAATCTCAGACCTCTCAGCAATGAGACTGAGAAGCTTATATCAACGAATCAGCTTGGTTTTTGAAAGCATCGCATGTGCGAAACTCAGTTTACTCTTTTCTCATATGATATACTGCGAACTATGGATTAAGGGCAACAGGCAGATTCCATATTTCTAGATTTCTGGAAATCATTTGACACGGTGCCCCATTTCAGGCTATTAACGAAGGAATGAACACATGGAATAAGTTCACAGGTATGTGAGTAGCTCGGAGACAGCTTAAGTAATAGAACCTGAGCACATGGAATAAGTTCACGGGTATGTGAGTAGCTCTAAGACAGCTTAAGTAATAGAACAAAGTATGTCGTCTTCGACGGCGAGTGTTCATCAGAGACAAGGGTACCGTCTGGAGTGCCCCAGGGAAGTGTGATAGGACCTCTATTGTTCCCTATATACACTCCTGGAAATGGAAAAAAGAACACATTGACACCGGTGTGTCAGACCCACCATACTTGCTCCGGACACTGCAAGAGGGCTGTACAAGCAATGATCACACGCACGGCACAGCGGACACACCAGGAACCGCGGTGTTGGCCGTCGAATGGCGCTAGCTGCGCAGCATTTGTGCACCGCCGCCGTCAGTGTCAGCCAGTTTGCCGTGGCATACGGAGCTCCATCGCAGTCTTTAACACTGGTAGCATGCCGCGACAGCGTGGACGTGAACCGTATGTGCAGTTGACGGACTTTGAGCGAGGGCGTATAGTGGGCATGCGGGAGGCCGGGTGGACGTACCGCCGAATTGCTCAACACGTGGGGCGTGAGGTCTCCACAGTACATCGATGTTGTCGCCAGTGGTCGGCGGAAGGTGCACGTGCCCGTCGACCTGGGACCGGACCGCAGCGACGCACGGATGCACGCCAAGACCGTAGGATCCTACGCAGTGCCGTAGGGGACCGCACCGCCACTTCCCAGCAAATTAGGGACACTGTTGCTCCTGGGCTATCGGCGAGGACCATTCGCAACCGTCTCCATGAAGCTGGGCTACGGTCCCGCACTCCGTTAGGCCGTCTTCCGCTCACGCCCCAACATCGTGCAGCCCGCCTCCAGTGGTGTCGCGACAGGCGTGAATGGAGGGACGAATGGAGACGTGTCGTCTTCAGCGATGAGAGTCGCTTCTGCCTTGGTGCCAATGATGGTCGTATGCGTGTTTGGCGCCGTGCAGGTGAGCGCCACAATCAGGACTGCATACGACCGAGGCACACAGGGCCAACACCCGGCATCATGGTGTGGGGAGCGATCTCCTACACTGGCCGTACACCACTGGTGATCGTCGAGGGGACACTGAATAGTGCACGGTACATCCAAACCGTCATCGAACCCATCGTTCTACCATTCCTAGACCGGCAAGGGAACTTGCTGTTCCAACAGGACAATGCACGTCCGCATGTATCCCGTGCCACCCAACGTGCTCTAGAAGGTGTAAGTCAACTACCCTGGCCAGCAAGATCTCCGGATCTGTCCCCCATTGAGCATGTTTGGGACTGGATGAAGCGTCGTCTCACGCGGTCTGCACGTCCAGCACGAACGCTGGTCCAACTGAGGCGCCAGGTGGAAATGGCATGGCAAGCCGTTCCACAGGACTACATCCAGCATCTCTACGATCGTCTCCATGGGAGAATAGCAGCCTGCATTGCTGCGAAAGGTGGATATACACTGTACTAGTGCCGACATTGTGCATGCTCTGTTGCCTGTGTCTATGTGCCTGTGGTTCTGTCAGTGTGATCATGTGATGTATCTGACCCCAGGAATGTGTCAATAAAGTTTCCCCTTCCTGGGACAATGAATTCACGGTGTTCTTATTTCAATTTCCAGGAGTGTACATAAATGATTTGGCGGCCAGGGTGGGCAGCAGTATGCAGTTGTTTGCTGATGTTGAGGTGTGCGGTAAGGTGGCGAAGTTGAGCGACTGTAAGAAAATACAAGACGATTCAGACAAATTGTCTAGTTGGTGTGATGAATGGTAGCTAGCTCTAAATGTGGAAAAATGTTAGTTTATGCCGATGAGTCGGGAGTACAAACCTGTAATGTTCGGTTACACTATTACTAGTGTCCTCCTTGTGACAGTCAAGTCCTTTAAATATCTGGGCGTAAAGTTGCAAAGTGATATGAAACGGAACAGGTATGTGAGAACCGTGGTAGGGAAGGCGAATGGTCGACTTCGGTTTATTGGGGTAGTTTTAGGAAAAAGTGGTTCACCTGTAAAGGAGATCTCATATATAGGACACTGGTGCGAGGTATTCTTGAGTACTGCTCGAGTGCTTGGGACCTGTTCCAGGTCGGATTGAAGGAAGACATAGGAGCAATTCAGAGGGGACTGTTAGAATTGTTACCGATAGGTAACATAAGTGTTACGAAGAGGCTTTGGGAACTCAAATGGGAATCCCTGCAGGGAAGGCGACGTTCCTTTCGAGTGAAACTATAGAGAAAATTTAGAGAACTGGTATTTGAAGATGACCGCCGAACGACTCGTACTACCGCCAACATACATTGCGCCTAAGGACAACGAAGATAAGGTTCGAGAAATTAGGGCTCATACGAGGCATACACACAGTCCTTTTTCCTTCGCTCTACTTGCGAGTGGAACAGGAAAGGAAATGACTAGTAGTGATACGGGGTACCCTCCGTCACAAAACGTACGTTGGTTTGCAGAGTGTTTATGTAGATGTATATGTAGAAAGACTGCTTTCCATTGGTTTTAACACTTACTGTTTTCCATCACCACACAGATAAAGCATTACACCTTACATCACTCCCCATCAGCTGTGTACACTTAACAACCTTTAGTGAAGACGTGTCACGTGCAAAAGCGCCAATCTGCACTAAGCAAGATAATCTTTCCAATGCGCAGAGCAGATCAATCCCTTCGGTTCTACCCAAAATGAAAAACGGCTATTTTTAGTATTGCTTTCTGTTTATTTCGTAATTTTGACTCAAATACGCTGGAAACATTTTTATAATCTCTTATGGCACTATTGCGACCCTAAATTTTTATATTTGGGTGCTTGAAAGGTACTGCAAATGAAGTACGCCATAATGATTTTCCAGATTTATATTTTAGAGCGTGTGGCCCATTTTGGGTTACAAATGATCCCAATACTTAGTAAATTCAGTATTGATGTTTTATGCCAACCGAACATGATATGACTGAATGAAGAAAATGCAATTTTAGCTCAAGAGTGAAAATATTTTTTGCAACAAAATTTTTATATTTCTCCAAAATGTTTCAACTTAAGATGTGGCATCCGGCAGTCGCAGTGCATTGTGGGGCTCTTTATGGGAGAGCTGTAGGGAAATGGCGGCTGATAATTCTAGCATTTCCGAAATGGTTCTTCAGCAGCTGCTTAACTGGATTTTCAATGTGTGCAGTTGCGCCATCTTGCATGAAAATCGTCCCATCCACGAATCCACACTGTTGGAGATTTGGAATGACGTGGTTACACAAAAGACACTCATAGCTCTTTCCAGTGACGGTCCAAGTTACAGGACCAGAAGCACATGTCTCTTCGAAAAAATATGTCCCTATAATAAATTATGCCGTAAACCCGCACCATATAAGACCTTTTCAGAATGAAGTGGTACTGGTTGATTTGCGTCTTGGTTTTCCGTTGCCCATATTCAACAATTCTGTGTATAGACGGATCCTGTCATATGGAAGTGGGCTTCGTTTGTCCACAAAATCTTCCACGGCCAATCATTGTCCACATCCATGCGAGCAAGAAATTCTAAGGCAGAGGTCTGCCGCGCGGGATATGGCCGATAATATCCCGTTGCAATTTGACGTCATTCTGACCAGTGTTGTTATTCCTACAGGGTTTTGAAAGTTTAACTTTAATTATAATCACCCTGTATATGATGTGAAAGTGGTTCGATGAACCCTCTGCCAGGTACTTAACTGTGAATTGCAGAATAGTCATGTAGATAAATGTTATATCCAATCTGTACTGTGGGCAACGGTCTTGCCGCAGTGGATACACCGGTTCCCGTCGGATCACCGAATATAAGCGTTGTCGTGCGTAGCCGGCACTTGGGTAACCGTCCGGGCCGCCATGCGCTGTTGCCATTTTTCGGGGTGCACTCAGCCTCGTGGTGCCGATTGACGTCAAATCCGACAAGGCGCTACAGTCATAGGCTGTGCGGCTGGTCCCGGCGAAGGTTAGATTCCTCCCTCGGGCACGGATGTGTGTGTTTGCCCTTAGGATAATTTATGTTAAGTAGTGTGTAAGCTTAGGGACTGATGACCTTAGCAGTTAAGTCCCATAAGATATCACACACATTTGAACATTTTTTTTTTTTTGGCAGAGGTCTCTCATGTTGGTAGGTCAACAGGAAGCAACTAGTGCACATTAGTAATTTTGAATGGATAGGAAAGAAGGATGTTTCGTAGGATTTTACGCACCATGCTCATGGGTCTGTCCAGTGTTCGGGCAATTCTCCGTGCACTACACATTTGCACACCACCACTCGTCTCCTTCAGCATTGCTGTGGCCGCTGCTTCCACTGACGTCGAATCAATTTGTTTCCTCCCTGTAGCAGGTTGCACACCAAAAGAACCCGTATTTTCGAATATCCGAATCATTTTCTCCAGACCCACGGCAGTCATCGGACCAAGGCCTTTTTTAAACCCTTCAGTGTCCGGAGCTTTTGCAGAGCGTCGTGTGCAAGTCACCATTCTTGTAATACAGCTTTACAAGCACAGCGCGATCCTGCATTGAGACAGTCATTGCGAATGTCGCAGATGCGACAGGAAGAAAAGCCGTGTATCTGGGGTGTTTATACCAATTTGTGTGGGTCGTGCGCATAGCAGGTTTTTCGTTTTACGTATTCTGACACATACAGCGCCATCTATTGATCAATTTTCACACATTTATTTTTCTTCTGCCGTACGTTTTCCCCCTTCTCCGATAATATCCCGTTGCAATTTGACGTCCT
Organism: Schistocerca nitens; assembly: GCF_023898315.1. Taxonomy (NCBI): domain Eukaryota; kingdom Metazoa; phylum Arthropoda; class Insecta; order Orthoptera; family Acrididae; genus Schistocerca; species Schistocerca nitens. The sequence continues at coordinate 172,689,806 of NC_064616.1, read as the reverse complement.
TCTGACCAGTGTTGTTATTCCTACAGGGTTTTGAAAGTTTAACTTTAATTATAATCACCCTGTATATGATGTGAAAGTGGTTCGATGAACCCTCTGCCAGGTACTTAACTGTGAATTGCAGAATAGTCATGTAGATAAATGTTATATCCAATCTGTACTGTGGGCAACGGTCTTGCCGCAGTGGATACACCGGTTCCCGTCGGATCACCGAATATAAGCGTTGTCGTGCGTAGCCGGCACTTGGATGGGTAACTGTCCGGGCCGCCATGCGCTGTTGCCATTTTTCGGGGTGCACTCAGCCTCGTGGTGCCGATTGAGGAGCTCGTCGACCGAATAGTAGCGGCTCCGGTCAAAGAAAACCATCGCATCGTAAAGACCGTGATAGCGGTGTGCTGACCACACGCCCCTCCTATCCGCATCCACAGCTGAGGATGACACGGCGGTCGGATGGTCAGATGGGCCACTTGTGGCCTGAAGACGGAGTGCTAGAGTGTGTGCAATGTCTACTGTGGAATCCCTTCCTCCCGAAAGCCATGCCTTGTTTCTCTCGGGTGCAATGAATATAATTAAAGAGTAATTATATTTTCAGCTTCATGTTGCGTCTGTTTTGACAGAAACGAAAGAAAACGAATGCAACTTGAGAAATTCGAGTGGAAAAGCAGTAAATATTAGCTAGACTCAATGAAATCCTCAAAACAAAATTCTGTCTAAAATTTTTTTTCGATATGATGCGTGTTTAAAAACACGTTAGTGAAGCCTGAAGAGCTGCTGTTTGGTATCGAGTGCCTTTGATAAGTTGCAGAACTGCACCATGCTCGGCAAAAGTCACTTGTTGATTCATAGCTAGTCTGCCCTGAGTCGCATCTGTCCGCGACAGCGACTCATCTTTCCAAAACAAGGAGTTGCTTGTTTATCTTACCGCGAGGCAATAGCTTTGACCGGAGCCAGCGCATGAGAACGCAACGGCAGGGTTCGTTTTCAGTTCCATCGTGATTTGAAACACAAAGGCACACACTCGCCACGTCTGTCGTTGCCGATTCTCGTCTCGTCCTTTGGTATAACCAGCACACAGTAGCAAGCAGTACTTCAGACATTTGTCCAGTGTTTGATATGGACACATTCGACCAGCAAACTCTGGGGCGAGACTGCAGCAAGCAGCGACCGTTTCCGCTGCGTTCATATTGTTGGGATCCGTTGCAATATTCAAGTTAGCTAAAATCGCATATTCTTCGCGTTGTCTTTTACATGCGGACTTCACTCGCAGAATACTGGATCTTTATTATTTTCAGCTGCTTCAGAACATGTGGTGATTGGAATCCGTCTCTGTGTTAGCCATCTGTAAATTCAAGTGACTTAAAAACAACTTCTCTCATTCGCGACCCTGTTTTAAAGAGATATGTAATGTTATTTTGTAATTGTGAGATGTTGTTGAAGGTGACGTTAAACATTCCAATTCGAGGGTTGTTCACGGCTACCAATGCTTAACTGTATATCGAATTTGCTTTCAAATTACATCGAGTTACCAATACATTTCGATTTCACGATTTCGTTATCTTACATCTTTTTTCTGGAATTACCAATTCAACCGCGTGTATTTGCATCCATGTTTGGCTCTTTAAACATAGTTTCGTGGGGAAATGTTCGTCTTACGCTTATGTTCCATTTCCTCATGGGTTACAATGCATAGAGTTGACCTAATAGTTTTTGTATTTATTGTAAGAAACTTTCAGGAATCCAAGTAAATTGACGCTGATGCAGCTCTGAGATATCCTGCGACCGAGACCATCCGACTGCGACCTCAAATGCACAATGTTTTCAGTTTATTGAGCAATATAGGTAACAGACGATAAAAACATTTTCCCTCGCACAAATCAAATGTATATGGTGCGATTTATTACACTTTGAAGCTGTGCATTATGTGGTTTGCAGTTCATACCCAAGTTCAGCTGTCAGTTGCGTTACACCCGACGTCACGCTGCATGTAAGCTTCGCCATCTTCTGTTACGATACAAGTGTCATATTGCGTTGTCAGTAGCTCGTATTCACGGTCTGGAAGTGTATTTCACGGTATAAACTGTCTTCATAGCCTTGTATGGACAATCGTGTGTGGCAGCTTACTGACTTAACTGTACGTTTGACATAGATGTGCTTAGAGATTTGATTCATTACATTTGTTTACTTTCGAGCTAATGTTTCCGTAAACGTATTTTTTTGCTATTTTAACACAAAAAACACGATTTTTAGAGGTGTTATTCTTTTTTACAAATACACTCCTGGAAATGGAAAAAAGAACACATTGACACCGGTGTGTCAGACCCACCATACTTGCTCCGGACACTGCGAGAGGGCTGTACAAGCAATGATCACACGCACGGCACAGCGGACACACCAGGAACCGCGGTGTTGGCCGTCGAATGGCGCTAGCTGCGCAGCATTTGTGCACCGCCGCCGTCAGTGTCAGCCAGTTTGCCGTGGCATACGGAGCTCCATCGCAGTCTTTAACACTGGTAGCATGCCGCGACAGCGTGGACGTGAACCGTATGTGCAGTTGACGGACTTTGAGCGAGGGCGTATAGTGGGCATGCGGGAGGCCGGGTGGACGTACCGCCGAATTGCTCAACACGTGGGGCGTGAGGTCTCCACAGTACATCGATGTTGTCGCCAGTGGTCGGCGGAAGGTGCACGTGCCCGTCGACCTGGGACCGGACCGCAGCGACGCACGGATGCACGCCAAGACCGTAGGATCCTACGCAGTGCCGTAGGGGACCGCACCGCCACTTCCCAGCAAATTAGGGACACTGTTGCTCCTGGGCTATCGGCGAGGACCATTCGCAACCGTCTCCATGAAGCTGGGCTACGGTCCCGCACTCCGTTAGGCCGTCTTCCGCTCACGCCCCAACATCGTGCAGCCCGCCTCCAGTGGTGTCGCGACAGGCGTGAATGGAGGGACGAATGGAGACGTGTCGTCTTCAGCGATGAGAGTCGCTTCTGCCTTGGTGCCAATGATGGTCGTATGCGTGTTTGGCGCCGTGCAGGTGAGCGCCACAATCAGGACTGCATACGACCGAGGCACACAGGGCCAACACCCGGCATCATGGTGTGGGGAGCGATCTCCTACACTGGCCGTACACCACTGGTGATCTTCGAGGGGACACTGAATAGTGCACGGTACATCCAAACCGTCATCGAACCCATCGTTCTACCATTCCTAGACCGGCAAGGGAACTTGCTGTTCCAACAGGACAATGCACGTCCGCATGTATCCCGTGCCACCCAACGTGCTCTAGAAGGTGTAAGTCAACTACCCTGGCCAGCAAGCTCTCCGGATCTGTCCCCCATTGAGCATGTTTGGGACTGGATGAAGCGTCGTCTCACGCGGTCTGCACGTCCAGCACGAACGCTGGTCCAACTGAGGCGCCCTGTGGAAATGGCATGGCAAGCCGTTCCACAGGACTGCCGCCGTTGGATAAGCAGCTGCAGCAGCAAGTCGTATACTCCTAGCTCACTCATTTCTTACATAGTTTAATTCTTAATTTCTTTGCGTGTTTTTGGTATTTGCATTGTTTGATACATAAATTTCGGGCGTATTATAGTATTTGCGAGTTGTAGCATCGCGTTTTAGTACCTGAATAGTGTAAAATCGCGTAGTCTCCTTCCGCTGCCGAGCAGTGTGTCAGCAGTGCGTTAGTAGCAGCATTACTGCATTTACTAGGCAATCTTGTATTTTAATAACCGTTTAAATTTTGTCGATTTGTTTGCGCTCTCTGTAGATTAGTTCAGACGTTCTTTGCAAAACAGTTTTTAGCATGGATAGGGACTGCAACTGCTGTGTTCGGATGCAGGCTGAGTTGGCATCCCTTCGCTCCCAGCTTCAGGCAGTGTTGGCTTCGGTCACACAGCTTGAGGCTGTTGCCAATGGGCATCACTGTGGGGGTCCGGATGGGGGTTTGTCGGGGACGGCCAGCTCGTCCCACGCATCCCCCGATCGGACTAAGACTGTGGTTGCCCGGGATACTGCCCACATTGAGGCTGATCCCTCACCTGTGGTAGAGTGGGAGGTCGTCTCAAGGTGTGGCAGGGGGCGAAAGACATTCCGGAGGGCTGAACGGAAGGCCTCTCCAGTTTGTCTGACGAACCGGTTTCAGGTTCTGTCTGAGGCTGATACTGATCTTCGGCCTGACATGGCTGCTTGTCCTGTTCCAGAGGTTGCCCCTCAGTCTGCAAGATCCGGGCGGTCGCAGAGGGTGGGCTTACTGGTAGTTGGGAGCTCCAACGTCAGGCGCGTAATGGGGCCCCTTAGGGAAATGGCAGCAAGAGAGGGGAAGAAAACCAATGTGCACTCCGTGTGCATACCGGGGGGAGTCATTCCAGATGTGGAAAGGGTCCTTCCGGATGCCATGAAGGGTACAGGGTGCACCCATCTGCAGGTGGTCGGTCATGTCGGCACCAATGATGTGTGTCGCTATGGATCGGAGGAAATCCTCTCTGGCTTCCGACGGCTATCTGATTTGGTGAAGACTGCCAGTCTCGCTAGCGGGATGAAAGCAGAGCTCACCATCTGCAGCATTGTCGACAGGACTGACTGCGGACCTTTGGTACAGAGCCGAGTGGAGGGTCTGAATCAGAGGCTGAGACGGTTCTGCGACCGTGTGGGCTGCAGATTCCTCGACTTGCGCCATAGGGTGGTGGGGTTTCGGGTTCCGCTGGATAGGTCAGGAGTCCACTACACGCAGCAAGCGGCTACACGGGTAGCAGGGGTTGTGTGGCGTGGACTGGGCGGTTTTTTAGGTTAGATGGCCTCGGGCAAGTACAGAAAGGGCAACAGCCTCAAAGGGTGCGGAGCAAAGTCAGGACATGCGGGGACCAAGCAGCAATCGGTGTTGTAATTGTAAACTGTCGAAGCTGCGTTGGTAAAGTACCGGAACTTCAAGCGCTGATAGAAAGCACCGAAGCTGAAATCGTTATAGGTACAGAGAGCTGGCTTAATCCAGAGATAAATTCTGCCGAAATTTTTACAGAGGTACAGACGGTGTTTAGGAAGGATAGATTGCATGCAACCGGTGGTGGAGTGTTTGTCGCTGTTAGTAGTAGTTTATCCTGTAGTGAAGTAGAAGTGGATAGTTCCTGTGAATTATTATGGGTGGAGGTTACACTCAACAACCGAGCTGGGTTAATAATTGGCTCCTTTTACCGACCTCCCGACTCAGCAGCGTTAGTGGCAGAACAACTGAGAGAAAATTTGGAATACATTTCGCATAAATTTCCTCAGCATGTTATAGTCTTAGGTGGAGATTTCAATTTACCAGATATAGACTGGGACACTCAGATGTTTAGGACGGGTGGTAGGGACAGAGCATCGAGTGACATTATACTGAGTGCACTATCCGAAAATTACCTCGAGCAATTAAACAGAGAACCGACTCGTGGAGATAACATCTTGGACCTACTGATAACAAACAGACCCGAACTTTTCGACTCTGTAAGTGCAGAACAAGGAATCAGTGATCATAAGGCCATTGTAGCATCCCTGAATATGGAAGTTAATAGGAATATAAAAAAAGGGAGGAAGGTTTATCTGTTTAGCAAGAGTAATAGAAGGCAGATTTCAGACCACCTAACAGATCAAAACGAAAATTTCTGTTCCGACACTGACAATGTTGAGTGTTTATGGAAAAAGTTCCAGGCAATCGTAAAATGCGTTTTAGACAGGTACGTGCCGAGTAAAACTGTGAGGGACGGGAAAAACCCACCGTGGTACAACAACAAAGTTAGGAAACTACTGCGAAAGCAAAGAGAGCTTCACTCCAAGTTTAAACGCAGCCAAAACCTCTCAGACAAACAGAAGCTAAGCGATGTCAAAGTTAGCGTAAGGAGGGCTATGCGAGGAGCGTTCAGTGAATTCGAAAGTAAAATTCTATGTACCGACTTGACAGAAAATCCTAGGAAGTTCTGGTCTTACGTTAAATCAGTAAGTGGCTCGAAACAGCATATCCAGACACTCCGGGATGATGATGGCATTGAAACAGAGGATGACACGCGTAAAGCTGAAATACTAAACACCTTTTTCCAAAGCTGTTTCACAGAGGAAGACCGCACTGCAGTTCCTTCTCTAAATCCTCGCACAAACGAAAAAATGGCTGACATCGAAATAAGTGTCCAAGGAATAGAAAAGCAACTGGAATCACTCAACAGAGGAAAGTCCACTGGACCTGACGGGATACCAATTCGATTCTACACAGAGTACGCGAAAGAACTTGCCGCCCTTCTAACAGCCGTGTACCGCAAGTCTCTAGAGGAACGGAGGGTTCCAAATGATTGGAAAAGAGCACAGGTAGTCCCAGTCTTCAAGAAGGGTCGTCGAGCAGATGCGCAAAACTATAGACCTATATCTCTGACGTCGATCTGTTGTAGAATTTTAGAACATGTTTTTTGCTCGAGTATCATGTCGTTTTTGGAAACCCAGAATCTACTCTGTAGGAATCAACATGGATTCCGGAAACAGCGATCGTGTGAGACCCAACTCGCGTTATTTGTTCATGAGACCCAGAAAATATTAGATACAGGCTCCCAGGTAGATGCTATTTTTCTTGACTTCCGGAAGGCGTTCGATACAGTTCCGCACTGTCGCCTGATAAACAAAGTAAGAGCCTACGGAATATCAGACCAGCTGTGTGGCTGGATTGAAGATTTTTTAGCAAACAGAACACAGCATGTTGTTATCAATGGAGAGACGTCTACAGACGTTAAGGTAACCTCTGGCGTGCCACAGGGGAGTGTTATGGGACCATTGCTTTTCACAATATATATACATGACCTAGTAGATAGTGTCGGAAGTTCCATGCGGCTTTTCGCGGATGATGCTGTAGTATACAGAGAAGTTGCAGCATTAGAAAATTGTAGCGAAATGCAGGAAGATCTGCAGCGGATAGGCACTTGGTGCAGGGAGTGGCAACTGACCCTTAACATAGACAAATGTAATGTATTGCGAATACATAGAAAGAAGGATCCTTTATTGTATGATTATATGATAGCGGAACAAACACTGGTAGCAGTTACTTCTGTAAAATATCTGGGAGTATGCGTGCGGAACGATTTGAAGTGGAATGATCATATAAAATTAATTGTTGGTAAGGCGGGTACCAGGTTGAGATTCATTGGGAGAGTGCTTAGAAAATGTAGTCCAGCAACAAAGGAGGTGGCTTACAAAACACTCGTTCGACCTATACTTGAGTATTGCTCATCAGTGTGGGATCCGTACCAGATCGGGTTGACGGAGGAGATAGAGAAGATCCAAAGAAGAGCGGCGCGTTTCGTCACAGGGTTATTTGGTAACCGTGATAGCGTTACGGAGATGTTTAATAAACTCAAGTGGCAGACTATGCAAGAGAGGCGCTCTGCATCGCGGTGTAGCTTGCTCGCCAGGTTTCGAGAGGGTGCGTTTCTGGATGAGGTATCGAGTATATTGCTTCCCCCTACTTATACCTCCCGAGGAGATCACGAATGTAAAATTAGAGAGATTAGAGCGCGCACGGAGGCTTTCAGACAGTCGTTCTTCCCGCGAACCATACGCGACTGGAACAGGAAAGGGAGGTAATGACAGTGGCACGTAAAGTGCCCTCCGCCACACACCGTTGGGTGGCTTGCGGAGTATGAATGTAGATGTAGAATGTAGATGTAGATCCAGCATCTCTACGATCGTCTCCATGGGAGAATAGCAGCCTGCATTGCTGCGAAAGGTGGATATACACTGTACTCGTGCTGACATTGTGCATGCTCTGTTGCCTGTGTCTATGTGCCTGTGGTTCTGTCAGTGTGATCATGTGATGTATCTGACCCCAGGAATGTGTCAATAAAGTTTCCCCTTCCTGGGACAATGAATTCACGGTGTTCTTATTTCAATTTCCAGGAGTGTATTTACAAACGGCACAATCTTTTTCCCCACATTATGTTACCATTGTGGCCGGATGTACTTTGAAGGGAAGAATATCTCGTTCGTGAATCGCGAGTCGCGGGTCACCAGTAATTCAGTTTCATCAATTTTCTTTTTCGGGAACACATCAACAGTGTCTTACAACAATTAATATGCCTAATTCGGAAATGAAACCGGTAGCTGTCGGCTGTACAGTTAATTTTAGAAAATCTAAACGCCCAAAATAAAGTGACGACCATGATTAGAACAAATTGGTAAATCGTTTCTACACTTATTTCTGTAAATCAAAAATGGATATATGTTCTTTCCTTATAATTTCAAGCTAGTAAGCTCGATTCTGACTGGAAAACATTGCAATTTCCTTCCGTTAAAGTTGCATAAATAACTTCATTAAAGTCGAGACACAAGAAATATTTTATAAACCATCTTTAATATTTGTTTTTAAACCCATGATTAATCCTACAAAAATTACTTTATTTAAGTGTGAAACTCGCTTGTCACAGTGACAACTTTCGTAAATATTATCTCTTCCACGTATTCTGGATCGCAGGCATACTAGAAAGATATTCTGTACGAATCGATCGATTGCTGAAAGCATCAGTCTTTGACTAGCTGAGCAAAACTATCTGCTTGTAGCGGCAAAGAATTGGTTTCCTGTCGGTGGTTACATGAGCTGCTGCCCTGCTATGGATGAGTCATGTAGGAACCTGCATTGAAGTTTCTTTCTGTTGGTTATTCTCAGGCAACGAGTTAGATGAATGTTGGTGAGAGTCCGGCTGACGTAACGCCGCTTGGAATAATACTGTTTGTAGCATTTTCTGAACTTTATCGTGCATTTGTTAAGTTCAAATTAAGGTTCGTTGTTCAGCAAGGTGATTAATTTTCGGACATATAGTGCACAATTGGTTTTTCAATAGTCAGTCCGAATTATAGGCTTGTTGAACTCATCACATTCTCATTTAGTTAAATCTTTCCAGCATTTTTCAATGCATATAGAATTTTTTGTTGATCTGTCCTCGGTTTTGTGGATTCCATGATCACACTCACATGCATTGTTGTATGACTGATTAGGTTTCAGACAAACTAATTACCAACTGAATAGCAACGTCTGAGGTTTATTCATATTCCCGTGCCACTGAAAAATTCATGTTTATGGATTCCATTTCCTTCGTGACACTGTGTGCACATTGTAATCTGCATGTAACTGCAGCATTACCCGTAACACCTTCTCTGTCTTCAACAGGAATGCTAGTCACGCACTGTTACAGTCAGTATACACATTTTAAGAACTATAGTTAGGAGAATGTTTTTGCCATTCTTTGCATGCCTCGCAGGTCAGAAGATAAATTGCGATGTGGCGATTCCAAGAGAGCTGCCTGATTATCGTATTATGTTCAGTGTGACTGCTACCCATCTTTAGGCTTCACATTTCTAGATAGAAAGTGTTAGGTTAACAGACGGAGCAGGTTGTCCTCATTGCACATAACTCGCCTATAAGATGGGTTACTTACATGTTCTAGAAATAAGAGGGCGGCGACACTCATAAAGTTCACTTAAATATTGCCCGTGTTCTTTCCATTGCGCAAAGTAAACAGTAACAGACCTTAAACATGTTTCTTTCTTTTCTGAAATACAGTCATACTGCGCCACAAATCGTTTCTTAAGTCTAAACTATATGTGGAATAGGTCATTTATTCTGGGCCTGTTTCTGAAGACACATTTGCATGCATTCATATAAGAGGCGTAGCGTTGTTAACTTACAAGTGGAACGGAACTACTTGGAGCCGAAATCCTTGTATGAGAATATAATCTACTACTCACACAAAAATACTCCAAATACAAAGTTTTCAGCTATGAAAACTCCGTTCACCCTTACCAGTTTTGTACTAGTTTCCCATTTAAAAATCTGGTATTTACCACTTTTTCCGTTGTTTTCGTACAATGTGAATCTCGCTATTCAATTCGTCCTTCGATTTTTGCCTAGGAAAAAATTCATCTGTAAAGATTAGCACGAACCATTTTCGAGAAAGAGGCCTTGTACGATTGTCGTGTGACCACCCGTACGCTGTATACTGAATAGGATTGAATAAAAGTGAATCCCCTGGTAGGAAGCTGGGGACTGAACATGTTAGCGGGCAAGTCGCTCTGCTCTCATGGGGGACCGCGTCCTGCGAACTAGACGGGAATTGACAATGGGCGCAGGACGCCGTCAGAATACTTAATAGAGCAGCCGGCGACGCGCCATGCCACGCCACTTACCACACACCCTTCTGGACTACGTTCTGTTTTCTCCTCCCTAAAATGCCGGCAAAGTTTCTCCGTGTGAACTCGTCTACGTTCTGGAGATTTGCTCGAGAAGCACAAATTTTTTTAATCGACGTTTTATGTATTTCAGAAAGTTTTCCTTAGCGTCCTAGTATCCTCGTGAATGAACGCACAACTTGAGTATGAAGTATTTCTTCATATTACGGCGTTCCTATCTCTACTCGAAATTTATATTTAAGTGTGATAATTCTACCGAAAATAAATTGTTAGAGAAGATTCAGAATTTAACTGAAGTGTATTTTATTTCGAATCAATGTCCAAAGGCGGAGTTCATGACATCCAATTTTCATATCAACGGAAGCAGATCAGCCTGAAGAGTATACTACACGGCTTTCAGTCGGAGTTCTTGTTAGATCTTATTTTCGCAGACGGACACATTCTAGCTATATTTTCAATTATTTCAAAAATGGTTCAAATGGCTCTGAGCACTATGGGACTTAAAAGCTTAGGTCATCAGTCCCCTATAACTTAGAACTACTTAAACCTAACTAACCTAAGGACATCACACACATCCATGCCCGAGGCAGGATTGGAACCTGCGACCGTTGCGGTCGTGCGGTTCCAGACTGAAGCGCCTAGAACCGCTCGGCCACTTCGGCCGGCTTCAATTATGTATCTGAATGGATAAGCCTCAAGGTAATCATATAGCGTTGCCTCACAAAGCGGATTTTTTTATTTGTTTTATGGCGCAAAAACAACAGAGATCATAAGCGTCCATGTCATAACCTTAGAACACTAACACGAAAAAGAAGTTAAAAGCGACTACACGTTATGCGCAATCGACTGAAGGTAAGAGAGCTAAGAAAGAGGACTTCTTCCTCTTGGAGGAATGTCCACAAAATGTACCGTAGGGACAGCGGAGGTCCCGGACTGAAGATTAAATTTCCTTCGCCACAGTGGTACGACGGATAAAAAGTAAAACGCGATCGACAGCCCGCGCGTCGTTCGCTAAGACGACCGATAACTCAGATGACAAACATGCACTGGAAGGTAAGCGGTTAAAAAAAAAAAAGGAGGGGGCATTGGGTCAGGAAATGGCGAACCGTCAAAGAGTGATGACAACGAACACAAAGTGGTGGGAATCACCACTTAACAAATGGCAACCTAACTAAAATTATCTCCTCGCGACGACAGGGCCGAGGAGAGGTCTGCCAAGCCGTTGTATGAGGTTTAATTCCCCGGAGCTTGTTCCCGTGAAGATAGGACAAGTGGTAATGCCAAAGTGACATCATCTGCCGACAGACAGCAACATGGAGATCATCCAAAGGAATGGAAGAGCCAGCAGGCGGAGTTAGGAGTTACAGCCTTAGGAGAAGCTACGTGTTCAGGTCCCATGTGAACATCACAGCAGCTCCCTCAAGAACGATCAGAAGCTTTCTTGGACCCACTCCACTAACGTATGGACTGTCTAAACCACATAGAGGCTCTGAAGGGAACTGAGAGAACCGGAGCATACGACAAAATTAAAAAGCCTGTGTCGTCGGATGTAGTGGGTGGAGTGATAGAACAGCACTGTTTTAAATACTGAGCAGTGTTCCGGAAGCCGATAAGGAAAATGGTCGGTGCCAATGACGAAGGCAGGTCCGTCTTCATAGTCAGTCTTAGACTCATCTCAGTACACCAAGCTACTACCGCCAAATTGCGTACGAAGTTAGAGAAACTTTCGGTGATACAACAAATCCGGAGTAGTGTCCTAAGAAAGCGAATGAAGTCGAAGACGAACAAAGGCCGACGCACGAAGCCAAAGTGGTGAAGCCAAAGTGGTGAAGCCCGTCGGGAACGTGGCAGGTAGCGAAAATTAAGCTGCTGGAGCGGTGGCCGAAAGCGAACTCCAGGAGGTAACAGAGAAGAGGGACACCCCTCATACTGGCGGTCAATGGAGTCGTCGAGAAAGGAGGCATAGGATGAGTGGCCAGGCATGGCAAACAAATGGTATGCGTATCCTCTGAGGAGAGCCGGCCGGTGTGGCCGAGCGGTTGTAGGCGCTTCAGTCTGGAACCGCGCGACCGCTACGGTCGCATGTTCGAATCCTGCCTCGGGCATGGATGTGTGTGATGTCCTTAGGTTAGTTAGGTTTAAGTAGTTCTAAGTTCTAGGGGACTGATGACCTCAGATGTTAAGTCCCATAGGGCTCAGAGCCATTTTTGAACCCAACTAACCTAAGGACATTACACACATCCATGTCCGAGGCAGGATTCGAACCTGCGACCGTAGCAGCAGCGCGGTTCCAGACTGAAGCGCCTAGTACCGCTCGGTCACAGCGGCCGGCAAATCCTCTTACTTACTACACTTAGACAATATAAGCATGATTTCTGAGTGAGAATTTACATTCTATTGATGAATCCCTCTTTTTGTACCTGATGTATTCAGGAACATATATTAGGAATCGACAAAAACTGTGTCTAACAGTAATGGCATGTAAAACTGTAATAACTGAGGATGCAGAACATAGCTGTAACAATACAGTACGAGGACAATAGATGTCTTCGCGGGACTGATGACCTCAGATGTTAGTCGGTCGGAATGTCCGAGCGGTTCTAGGCGGCACAGTCTGGAACCGCGAGACCGCTACGGTCGCAGGTTCGAATCCTGCCTCGGGCATGGATGTGCGTGATGTCCTTAGGTTAGTTAGGTTTAAGTAGTTCTAAGTTCTAGGGGACTGACGACCTCAGAAGTTAAGTCCCATAGTGCTCAGAGCCATTTGAACCATTTCAACCTCAGATGATAAGTCCCTTAGTGCTCAGAGCCATTTGAACCACTGAGGAGAACATCACGTCGGTATGACAGTGGTAGTTTGACAGATTCTGTATTGAAACTGTCAACCGAGCTAGTGTGAAAGGCACCAGTGGCCAAACGGATTCCACGATCGTGGATTGTATTAAGACGGCTTAAGATGGACGGACGTGCAAATGAATAAACGAAACACCTGTAGTCCAGTTTCTAACGGACGGGGAATCGGTACAAACGGAGGAGGGAGGTCCCATCCGCTCCGCAGGAAGTACCACATAGGGCACGTAGGATACTGAGGGACCGGACGCAGCGTGCGGTAGGTAAGACTTGTGGGAGGACCAAGACAGTTCTCTATCAAGTATGAGCCCCAAGAATTTCGTAGTTTCAGCAAACGGAAGAGCATTAGGGTCAAGATATAAAGATGGTGGTAGAAACCCATTGCGCCGCCAGAAGAATATGCATTAGAAGAGCATGTGCGAAGCAAGATCGTAAGGGATGGAAAAGAGCCACCGTGGTACAACAACCGAGTTAGAAGACTGCTGCGGAAGCAAAGGGAACTTCACAGCAAACATAAACATAGCCAAAGCCTTGCAGACAAACAAAAATTACACGACACGAAGCGAAATGTAGTGTGAGGAGGGCAATGCGAGGACCCGCCAGGGTAGCCAAGAGATCTAACGCGCTGCTTCTTGGACTCGGGTAGGCGCGCCGGACCCAGATCGAATCCGCCCGGCGGATTAACGACGAGGGCCGATGTGCCGCCCAGCCTGGGTGTGGTTTTTAGGCGGTTTTCCACATCCCACTAGGTGAATACCGGGCTGGTCCCCATGTTCTGGCTCAGTTACACAGCTCGCTGACATTTGAACCCATTCGCACTATTCCATGGATTACACTCGTCACAGGGTGGCGGCAGGAAGGGCATCCGGCCACCCCTTAACCGTTCACATGCCAAATCCGATTAACGATGGCTGACCCTGCGTAACTGCGGGACAAGGCTCAAGCGATAGATAGAGGGCTACGCATAAGGCGTTCAGTGAATTCGAAAGTAAAGTTCTGTGTACTGACTTGGCAGAAAATCCTAAGAAATTTTGGTCTTCCGTCAAAGAGGTAGGTGGATCAAAACAAAATGTCCAGGCACTCTGTGACCAAAATGGTACTGAAACAGATAATGATAGACTAAAGGCCGAAATACTAAATGTCTTTTTCCAAAGCTGTTTCACAGAGGAAGACTGCACTGTAGTTCATTCTCTAGATTTTCGCACAGATGACAAAATGGTAGATATCGAAATAGATGACAGAGGGATAGAAAAACAATAAAAATCGCCCAAATGATGGAAGGCCGCTGGACCTGATGGGACACCAGTTCGATTTTACACAGAGTACGCGAACGAACTTGCCCCCCTTCTTGTAGCGGTTTACCGTAGGTCTCTAGAAGAGTGTAGCGTTCCAAAAGATTGGAAAAGGGCACAGGTCATCCCCGTTTTCAAGAAGGGACGTCGAACAGATGTGCAGAACTATAGACCTGTATCTCTAACGCTGATCAGTTATAAAATTTTGGAACACGTATTATGTTCGAGTATAATGACTTTTCTGGAGACTAGAAATCTACTCTTTAGGAATCAGCATGGGTTTCGAAGAAGACGATCATGTGAAACCCAGCTCGCTCTATTCGTCCACGAGACTCAGAGGGCCGTAGGGCCGTAGACACGGGTTCCCAGGTAGATACCGTGTTTCTTGACTTCCGCAAGGCGTTTGATACAGTTCCCCACATTCGTCTAATGAACAAACTAAGAGCATATGGACTATCAGACCAATTGTGTGATTGGATTGAAGAGCTCCTAGATAACAGAACACAGCATGTCATTCTCAATGGAGAGAAGTCTTCCGAAGTAAGAGTGATTTCAGGTGCGCCACAGTGAATTGTCGTAGGACCGTTGCTATTCACAATATATATAAATCACCTTGTGGATAACATCGGAAGTTCACTGAGGCTTTTTGCGGATGATGCTGTAGTATATCGAGAGATTGTAACAGTCGAAAATTGTACTGAAATGCAGTAGGATCTGCAACGAATTGATGCATGGTGCAGGGAATAGCAACTGAATCTCAATGTAGACAAGTGTAATGTGCTGCGAATACATAGAAAGAAAGATCCTTTATCATTTAGCTACAACATAGCAGGTCAGCAACTGGAAGCAGTTAATTCCATAAATTATCTGGAAGTAGGCATTAGGAGTGATTTAAAATGGAAAAACGATATAAAATTAATCGTCGGTAAAGCAGATGCCAGACAGATTCATTGGGAGAATCCTAAGGAAATGCAATCCGAAAACAAAGGAAGTAGGTTACAGTTCACTTGTTCGGCCGGTGCCTGAATACTGCTCACCGGTGTGAGATCCGTACGAGATAGGGTTGATAGAAGAGATAGAGAAGATCCAACGGAGAGCAGCGCGCTTCGTTACAGGATCATTTAGTAATCGCGAAAGCGTTACGGAGATGATAGATAAACTTCAGTGGAAGACTTTGCTAGAGAGACGCTCAGTAGCTCGCTGCGGGCTTTTGTTGAAGTTTCGAGAACATACATTCACCGAGGAGTCAAGCAATATACAACTCCCTCCTACGTATATCTCGCGTAGCGACCATGAGGATAAAATCAGAGAGATCGGAGCACACACAGAGGCATACCGACAATCTTTCTTTCCACGAACTATATGAGACTGGAATAGAAGGGAGAACCGATAGAGGTACGCAAAGTACCCTCCGTCACACACCGTCAGGTGGCTTGCAGAGTATGGATGTAGATATAGATGTAGATGTTCATACAAATGGTTTTGTTAGTTGGAACAAGAAAGCAATTGTCGATGCTCCACTACTAAAGACGATCGAGACATCGCTGAAGACGTCGCTCAAGGAAAGTCGTCCGTGGAAAACTGTAACAGGTCGCAAAGTCGTCGACGAAAAGGGATCCGGAGATGCACTGTGGGAGACAGGCCGTAATAGGAGTAACGGCTATAGTAAAGAAGGCTATGCTCAGGATGGAGCCTTCAGGCACCCTTTTGTCATGGATAAAGGTCTCCAAGAAGGCCCAACGCAGATGTACCTTGAAATGTCTGTCTTTTAAAAACTCCTGAAGGAAACGGGGTATGTGGCCTTGGAAGCCTAATGTGTATAGAGTATGGAAGATACCAGTCCTCCGGCGGGTGTCATAGGCTTTCACCAAATTAAAAAAAAACACGGCCACAAAATGGTATTTCTGCAGAAAACCGTTAATGACATACGTTGACAAAATGACGAGCTGGCCAACAAGGGGAAGAAAGCTAATCTGCACTCCGTGTGCATACCGGGTGGGATCATTCCAGACGTGGAACGGGTCCCTCCGGATGCCAAGAAGAGCACAGAGTGCAGCCACCTGCAGGTGGTGGCTCGCGTCTGTACCAGTGATGTGTGTCGCTTTGGATTGGAAGAAATTCTCTCTGGTTTCGAGTGGCTAACAGAAGTGGTAACGGCTGCCAGTATTGCCTGCGGGATGAAATCAGAGATCACCATCTGCAGCATAGTCGACAGCACCGATTGTCGTCTTCTAGTACAGAGTCAAGTGAAGGGTCTAAATCAGAGGCTCAGACGGATCTGCGACAGTGTAGGCTGCAGATTCCTCGACTTACGCCATAGGGTGGTTGGGTTGAGGGTTCCGCCGAATAGGTCAGCAGTCCACTACACACAGGAGGCGGCTACATGGGCAGCAGGGGCTGTGTGGCGTGGACTGGTCGGTTTTTTAGGTTAGAGGGTCTCGGGAAAACACAAAATGGGCTTCAGTCTCAAAGGGTGCAGGCTGAACACAGAAAGAACGTAGATACAGGAACCATCGGTATAACTGTTGTAAAATGTCGTAGCTGTTTTGGGAAAGTACCAGAGCTCCAAGCGCTAATGAAAAGCAGTGATGCTCAAATCGTTATAGGCACTGAAAGCTGGCTAAAGCCGGAGATAAGTTCAGCCGAAATTTTTGCGAAGAACCTACCAGCGTTCCGAAAGGATAGGCTAAACACGGTTGGCGGTGGCGTGTTTGCTGCTATTAGAAGTAGTTTACCCTGTCGCGAAATTGAAGTAGATACTTCCTGTGAGTTAGTATGGGCAGAGGACATTCTTGGCAATCGGAATAAAATATAAATTTAATCCTTTTACCGACATCCCAATTCAGATGATATAATTGCTGAAAGGTTCAAAGGAAACTGCAGTTTCATTTCAATTACGTACCCGACTCATGAAAATACAGTTGGTGATGGCTTTAAATTACCCTCGATATGTTGGAGGAACTACTTGTTTAATTCTGCAGGTACGCATAAAACATCATCAGACATTGTGCTAAAAAGATTCTCTGAACATTATTTCGAGCAATTAGTCCATGAGTCCACGTGAATAGTAAACGGTTAAGAAAACACACTTGACCTCTTAGCAACAACTAATCCTGAGCTAATAACCAGCATTAAAATGGATGCAGGGATTAGTGAACATAGGGTTGTCGTAGCGATACTGAATATCATAACTGCCAATTCCCCCAAAAATAAACGAAAAATATCCTATTCAAGAAAGCAGATAAAAATTCACTTGACACACAATCTCCGCTCCTTCCAAATTAACGACGTAAGTGTAGACCAAGTGTGGCTTGAATTCAGTGAAATAGTATCGGCAACTATTGAGAGATTTATAGCAAATAAATAAACCAACAAAGGAGCTGATCCACTTGGTACACAAAACGGGTCAGAACACTTTCTGAGGCCGGCCAGTGTGGCCGAGCGGTTCTAGGCGCTACAGTCTGGAACCGTGCGACCGCTACGGTCGCAGGTTCGAATCCTGCTTCGGGCATGGATGTGTGTGATGTCCTTAGGTTAGTTAGGTTTAAGTAGTTCTAAGTTCTAGGGGACTGATGACCTCAGAAGTTAAGTCCCATAGTGCTCAGAGCCATTTGAACCATTTTTTAAACACTTTCTGAGAAACAACGAAAAAAGCATGCCACATTTGAAAGAACGCAAAATCTCCAAGACTGGTAATCTTTTACAGAAGCTCGAAATTTAGCGCGTACTTAAATGGGACGACATTTCCACAATGAAACTTTGTCTCGAAAGCTGACAGAAAATCCTAAGATATTCTGGTTGTATGTGAAGTATGGTAGCCGCAAGAGACAATCAATGCTTTATCTGCACGATAGCAATGGAAATACTACCGACGGCAGTGCTGCCAAAGCAGAGTCACTAAACGCAGCCTTCCGAAATATCTTCAGCAAAGAAGAGGAAGTACGAGTAAATTTCCAGAATTCTAATCAAAAACAGCTGCCAACATGAGTAACGTAGCAGTAGATATCCTCGGAGTAGTGAAGCAACTTAAATCACTTAACAAAAGCAAGTCTTCGGGTTCAGACTGTATACCAGAGTATGCTGATACAATAGCTGCATTCTTAACAATCATATACAACCGTTCGCTCGACGAAAGATCCGTACCCACAGACTGGAATTTGTGCAGGTCACACCAGTATTTAAGAAAGATAATATGAGTAATCCACTAAATTACAGGCCCATATCATTAACGCCGATATACAGCAGAGTTTTGGAACATATAGTGTGTTCGAACGTTATGTATTACCTCGAAGAAAACGGTCTATTGATAAACAGTCAACACGGATTTAGAAAACATCGTGTTTGCGAAACACAACTAGCTCTTTACTCATACGAAGTGATGAGTGCTATTGACAATGGATTTTAAATTTATTCCGTCCGTATTTCTAGATTTCCAGAAGGCTTTTGACTCTGTACCACTCAAATGGCTTGTAGTGAAATTGTGTACTTATGGAACATCGTCTCAGTTATGTGACTGGATTCGTGATTTCCTGTCAGAGAGGTCACAGTTCGTAGTAACTGACAGAAAGTCATCGAGTAAAACAGAAGTGATTGCTGGCGTTCCCCAATGTAGTGTTACAGGCCCTTTGATGTTCCTCATCTATATAAACGATATAGGAGACAATCTGAACAGCCGTCTTAGGCTGTTTGCAGGTGACGCTGTCGTTTATCGACTAGTAAAATCATCAGACGATCAAAACAAATTGCAAAATGATTTAGGAAAGCTATCTGTATGGTGTGAAAATTGGCAATTGACCCTAAATAACGAAAAGTGTGAGGTCATCCATATGAGTGCTAAAAGGAATCCGTTAAAATTTAGTTACACGATAAATCGGTCAAATCTATGCTTGTTTATAAATAATTCTTCTGCTACCAGTCACGGTTTTCTTTATTTACTTTTTACTCGACGCGTTTCGGGAAATGATTCCCATTTTCAAGTGTGTTTTTTGTATGTATGTTGTCGATGTGTGAGAGTCTGCTTCATTTCATTGACTTCACTGCAATACGTAAGAAACGCGTGATTTTTAGTTGGTTATCGATCTTGTTGCGAAGTTACTGGCGAAATTTAGAAGAATTTGTACTTATGGGCCATTTGGGCAGAGTCCCACACCCGCTAATCATCACACACAACTTGCTGTACACTTTAACCGTCGAAAATATATTACATAAACAAAACCGTTACAAAAATTTATACGAAAAACACGATGACCGACACCAATTCCTGCAACCTCACGTCACCCACAATCCATAAACAGGCAGCACACAGGTCAATGCGACATAGAGCAACTAAAATAGCATTGAACGAAGAAATCATGCAACAAAAAATAAACACAGTGAAAAAGATTGCAGTTGCCAATGATTACCGTGTTTCTACGGTTGACATGTATATTTAGTATCCCATATGTTGGAAACGTATCAGAGAAGATGGCAAATACACACATTAAAAAAAAGTTTTGCATCACATCGGTTTCGAGAGTTCCGGAACCTGTTCACAACATTGGAATAGAGATCAACATAAACATCATTTCTGCTCTTTTTTATTGCTCATGAAAATCACACATTGCATCTTGTACCACCATGCAACGAGACCTTCAGAGGTGGTGGTCCAGACTGTTGTACACACCGGTACCTCTAACACCCAGCAGCACGTCCTCTTGCATTGATGCATGCCTGTATTCCTCGTGACATACTGTCCAGAAGTTCATAAACGCACTGTTGCTTCAGATTGTCCCACTCCTCAACGGCGATTGGACGTAGATCTCTCAGAGTGGTTGGTGGGTCACGTCGTCCATAAACAGCCCTTTTCAATCCATCCCAGGCATGTTTGAAAGGGTTCATGTCTGTAGAACATGCTGGGCACTCTAGTCGAGCGATGTCGTTATCCTGAAGGAAGTCATTCACAAGATGTGCACGATGTGGAAGCGAATTGTCGTCCACCGAGACGAATCCCTCGCCAATATGCTGCCGATATGTTTGCACTTTGGGTCGGAGGGTGGCATTCACCTATCGTATAGCCGTTACGGCGCCTTCGATGACCACCAGCGGCGCACGTCGGCCCCACGTAATGCCAACCCACAACAGCAGGGAACCTCCACCCTTCTGCACTCGCTAGCCGGTGTGTCTAAGGCGATTGTCTGGTTGAAGGCATATGCGACACTCATCGGTGAAGAGAACGTGATGTCAATCCTGAGCAGTCCATTCGGCATGTTGTTGGGCCCATCTTTCCCGCGCTGCATGGTATCGTGGTTGCAATGATCGACCTCGCCATGGACGTCGGAAGTGAAGTTGTGCATCATTCAGCCCATTGTGAACGGTTTTACTCGTAATACGACCTCTTGTGGCTGCACGAAAAGCATTATTCAACATGGTGGCGTTGATGTGAGAGTTCCTCCGAGCCATAATCCGTAGGTATCGGGCATCCGCTGCAGTAGTAGCCCTTGGGCGGCCTGAGCGACGCATGTCATCGACAGTTCCTGTCTCTCTGCATCTCTTCCATGCCCGAACAACATCGCTTTGGTTCACTGCGAGACGCCTGGACATTTCTCTTGTTGAGAGCCCTTCCTGACCTCTAATACCCAGCAGCACGTCCTCTTGCATTGACGCATGCCTGTATTCGTCGTGACATACTATCCAGAAGTTTATAAACGCGCTGTTGATTCAGATTGTCCCACTCGTCAACGGCTATTCGGCGTAGATCCCTCAGAGTGATTGGTGGGTCACGTCGTCCATAAACAGCCCTTTTCAATCTATCCCAGGCATGTTCGAAAGGGTTCATGTCTGGAAAACATGCCGGCCACTCTAGTCGAGCGATGTCGTTATCCTGAAGGAAGTCATTCAAAAGATTTGCACGATGGGGGCGCAAATTGTCGTCCATGAAGAAGAATGCCTCGCCAACAAGATGCCGATATGGTTGCACTATCGGTCGGAGGAAGGCATTCACGTATCGTACAGCCGTTACGGCGCCTTCCATGACCACCAGCGGCGTACGTCGCCCCACATAATGCCACCCGAAAACAGCAGGGAACCTCCACCTTGCTGCACTCGATGGACAGTGTGTCTAAGACGTTCAGCATGACGAGGTTGCCTCCAAACACGTTATAACACTACCTTCCTGCGACACAAACCGATGTAACCCTGTGGGAAGATTTGGGAAATTTTGACCGCTTTGTTTGCCTAATGAATGAAGGTATCGGACTGTAATTTCGAATGTATTGTAATTTATAGAAAAACTAAACAAGCTTTAACTTTGGGGTTTCTTGAAAGTAGAAAAGTTCATACGAATGAAACAATAAACGGTCCCCAACCCAATTGGGCACATTAATTTGAAATATTATGTTTAAGAAAATTGAATATTAGTTGTTGGAGTGACTTTCATTTAGATTCCTTTTGAATAGCACACTAAATACACATGAATACAGGACAATGCACAAACCAGCAGTCAAAGATGTAGTGTCGGCAGACTTGCCAACGCTACGCACACTAATTGAAAGAGGCGGTCAAGATGCACGCGCTAACTCACGAAGGATGGAGTGAGGTCTGAAACAGGAGACTTAATGAATGTGATAAAGAAAATACGTATCTTTGGAATATACTTAACTTTTAATACATCCTTGTATACATCGTTCTTGATGAGACATCTGGAGATTGTGGCGATACAAGTGACTCTTTATATACAAGCTATTTAAGGCTAATGGCGCCTTGCTATATCGTAGCCATTAACTTAGCTGAAGGCTATTCTAACTGTCTCTCGGCAAAATGAGAGCAAAGGCTTCGTCAGTATAGTCGCTAGCAACGTCGTCGTACAACTGGGGCGAGTTCTCGTACGTCTCTCGAGACCTGCCGTGTGGTGGCGCTCGGTCTGCGATCACACAGTGGCGACACGCGGGTCCGACATGTACTAATGGACCGCGGCCGATTTAAGCTACCACCTAGCAAGTGTGGTGTCTGGCAGTGACACCACAAAAGAAATCAAAATAATACCCAACTCATAATAATAACTGTTACAATCACGATCATTACGTGACTCGGTATTGAGATGTTACTGCAGGAAGCACCGAACTAAATTTGGACATGGAGGGACTTCTGACTTAAATTACATACAAATACCACTAACGAAATTAAATAATATTACGATTACACTATTTATACTCCCGTTTCTAGCAATGTGTCAAATTTCTCTAGTAGCAATAATATTCCAATTATCTTTCGAACAAGAGAAGAATATGGTGGGGACTCATAAACTGATACTGTATCATTAGTCAAAATCTATGATTATTTCAGTAGTAAGATTGAATTCAACTAAATTTAATTTTCAGCCTCACTTGGAATAGTTTATGTTTCCATCGTCCAAAGTAAATTAGCCAACACTCAGCTCGATTGACCTCAAAAAATCGTTCATCATAACAATCAAGGCTAGATTATGTTTCAAATAAGTTTAGCTTACGTGCCTTTTACATTACCTGTGAAGCAGGTAGTTTAGAGAGCAACAATTACATAGTCTGGCACTGAATTTTTGCACATTTAATACACAGAAATAAATCACTAATGTGTTAGAAACAGCATACTCGGTTTTCTCAACACCGAGGAGGGGATCCTGCACCAGTTCGTGATTAGGATAAAAGTTATGCTCTAAAACAGGTTTATAGTACTTGGATTGTTATTGAAAACACTGACACAAATTAACTGTTCCATGCTCTAATACATATTTGTATGCAGGAAATTGGTGGAGCAGTGGCGAAGTAGTGGTGGCAAGCGGCTTGGCGGCTAACTGTACTCACGGCTCTTGATGTTTGAATGCTCTTTACAATTTCTACTTGGCGACGGATTTATAACGTGTTAGAACATTCCTTATTGCCGAGAGTACCATGTAACAGCCAAATCTACATCCGAGGCAAAATTCCTTACAAAACGGCTTCCAGTTGCCTCCCTTAGCACCCTCGATGTGTACCGTGCAACGGCTAACCACTGACTGCGTACCGTTCCTACCAAAAAGCCGCCCAGTTCGACCGCCAAAATTACCTTTTACTTCGCGCCAAGCCACTTCCGTTCCGGAGTGACTTCCCTACATCTTTTATGTTAGACAATACAAGCGTCCTAAACACGAACCAGCTTCCAATATACAAAGTTTTCTTTATAGACATACATATATTATAAAATTTCATTATTTTAAACATCATTTAGCTTTTTCCATACATATATTACAAACATTAAATTTCCAGCCACAAATCTAAGATCTTAACTAACAAAGAAAGGAACACTTCATAATCACAGATACACAGAATAAACCTACTTCTAATCGATATAGGTATTACACTACTGGCCATTAAAATTGCTACATCACGAAGATGACATGCTACAGACGTGAAATTTAACCGACAAGAAGAGGATGCTGTGATATGCAAATGATTAGCTTTTCAGAGCATTCACACAAGGTTGGCGCCGGTGACGACACCTACAACGTGCTGCCATTAGGAAACTTTCTCATACACAAACAGCAGTTGACCGGCGTAGCGTGGTGAAACGTTGTTGTGATGCCTCGTGTAAGGAGGAGAAATGCTACCATCACGTTTCCGTCTTTGATAAAGCTCGGATTGTAGCCTACCGCGATTGCGGTTTAACGTATCGCGACATTGCTGCTCGCGTTGGTCGACACCCAATGACTGTTAGCAGACTATGGAATCGGTGGGTTCAGGAGGGTAATACGGAACGCTGTGCTGGATCCCAACGGCCTCGTATCACTATCAGTCGAGATGACAGGCATCTTATCCGCATGGCTGCCACGGATCGTGCAGCCACGTCTCGAGCCCTGAGTCAACAGATGAGGACGTTTGCAAGACAACAACCATCTGCACGAACAGTTAGACGACGTTTGCAGCAGCATGGACTATCAGCTCGGAGACCATGGCTGCGGTTACCCTTGACGCTGCATCACAGACAGGACCGCCTGCGATGGTGTACTCAAGGACGAACCTGGGTGCACGAATGGCAAAACGTCATTTTTTCGGATGAATCTGGCTGGTCCCGGTGGAGGTTCGAGTCCTCCCTCGGGCATGGGTGTGTGTGTTTGTCGTTAGGATAATTTAGGTTAAGCAGCGTGTAAGGTTAGGGACTGATGACCTTAGGAGTTAAGTCCCATAATATTTCACACACACTTTACACTTCGGATGAATCTAGGTTCTGTTTACAGCATCATGATGGTCGCATCCGTGTTAGGCGACATCGCGGTGAACGCACATTGGAAGCGTGTATTCGTCATCGCCATACTGGAGTACCACCCGGCGTGATGCTATGGGGTGCCACTGGTTACACGTCTCGGTGACCTCTTGTTCGCATTGACGGCGCTTTATACAGTGGACGTAACATTTCAGCTGTGTTACGGCCCATGTCTCTACCATTCATTCGATCCCTGCGAAACCCTACAATTCAGCAGGATAATGCACGACCGCATGTTGCAGTTCCTGTAGGGGCCTTTCTGGATACAGAAAATGTTCGACTGTTGCCATGGCCAGCACATCCTCCAGATCTCTCACCAATTGAAAACGTCAGGTCAATGGTGGCCGAGCAACTGGCTCGCCACAATACGCCAGTCACTACTCTTGATGAACTGTGGTATCGTGTTGAAGCTGCATGGGCAGCTGAACCTGTACATGCCATCCATGCTCTGTTTGACTCAATGCCCAGGCGTATCAAGGCCGTTACTACGGCCAGAGGTGGTTGTTCTGAATACTGATTTCTCAGGATCTGTGCACCCAAAGTGCGTGAAAATGTAATCACATGTCAGTTCCAGTACAATATATTTGTCCAATGAATACCTATTTGCCATATGCATTTCTTCTTTGTGTAGCAATTTTAATGGCCAGTAGTGTACAACGTCTCCGATGAATGTGTGGTTGAAGGCCTATGCGACTCAGGTTGAAGGCATATGCGACACTCATCGGTGAAGAGAACGTGATGCCAATCCTGAGCGGCCCATTCTCCGTGCTGTTGGGCCCACTTGTACCGCGCTGCATGGTGTCGTGGTTAGAAAGATGGACCTCGCCATGGACGTCTGAAGTGAAGTTACGCATCATGCAGCCTATTGCGCACAGTTTGAGTCTTAAAACGGCGTCCTGTGGATGCACAAAACGCATTATTCAACATGGTGGCGTTGCTATCAGGTTCCCTCCGAGTCATAATCTGTAGGTAGCGGTCATCCACTGCAGCAGTGGCCAATTGGCGGCCTGAGTGAGACATGTCTTCGACCGTTGTCACTCTTATCTCCTCCATGTCCGAACAACATCGCTCTGGTTCACCTCGAGACGCCTGCACACTTCCCTTGTTGAGAGCCCTTCCTGGCACAAAGTAACAACGCGGACTCGCTCGAACCGCGGTACTGAACGTCTAGGCATCGTTGAACTACGGACAACACGAGTCGTATAAATGAATGTCGATGGTGGAATGACTGGAACTTATCGGCTGTAGGACCCCTCAGTCTAATAGGCGCTGCTCGTGGATGGTTGTTTACACCTTTCGGCGGGTTTAGTGACATCTCTGAACAGTCAAAGGGACTGTGTCTGTGATACAATATCCACAGTCAACGTCTGTCTTCAGGAGTTCTGGGAACTGGGGAGATGAAAACCTTTTCTGATGTTTTTTTTCAAAAATCACAAATTGGGTTTTCTACATCTAATAAACTACGACAATGACTAACACATAATATAAAGAGTAATCATGATCCATATTCAGACTCTGAAATATACAAGGTAGCATGCCAGGAATGTTACATGTTCTACCTAGGACAAACAGGCCAAAATTTCAACACAGAGCACATTAAAACCTACACACACAATAGACACACAACATCAGTCACAACAACACACGTGCATAATACAGGACACCTGTTTGGAAAAATAGAGGAAAAGTCAAAGGACTCCACCGACTAAATAAAGGACACAAAGTGGATTTGCTAGAAGAACTGGAGATATATTCACATCACAGAAAATATGAACATAAATATTAAACGAAAAACTTAAAAGTGAATCAGTGACTTCCTGCGGATGTTTCGATAGTATACTTAAATAAAAATAGTAAAGCATAGAAATGAGCACAGTTGTAACATTAATAAAAGCAAATTATGATCCACATTGCTGAGATAAATAACCTCTGTACAAAAGCATATCATACTCTATAGAAGACCTATAATGTTATCTCTCTTCTAGGAAGAGTTTTGTAACTTTTTTTTATATAAAATATTTTCAATGTTTAAAATGTACAGCAAGTTGTGTGTGATGTTACGTGTGTGAGAGACTCTGCACAAATGGACCATAAGAAAACTGTAAGTACAAGTTCTTCTAAATTTCGACACTAACTTCGCAAAAAGATTGATAACCAATTAAAAATTGTGTTTCTTATATATTGCAATAAAGTCAATGAAATGAAACAGACACTTACATATCGACAACATCACATAGAAATGGGATGATACACACAAAAAACGCACTTGAAAATGGAAGTCATTACCCGAAAAGCGTCGTGTGAAAAGTAAATAAGGAAAATCGTGACTGGTAGCAGAAGAATTATTTATAAACAAATATATTGATTTCACAGTCGCAGGCTTTCGAGATCACTTATAATGGATCAAATGAGAGCCGTAAATTCACGTAAATACCTAGGGATTACAATTACGAACAACTGAAATTGGAAGGAACACATAGAAATTGTTGTGGGGAACGCAAACCGGAGACGGCGTTTTATTGGCAGGCCACTTACAAAATGTAACAGTTCTACTAAAGAGACTGCCTACACTACGCATGTCCGTCATCTTTGAGAATAATGCTGCGCGGTGTGGAATCCTTACCAGATAAGATTGGCGGAGAACATCGAGAATGTTCAAAGTTCTAAGAACGGCAGCACGTTTTGTATTATCGCGAAATAGGGGAGAGAGTGTCACTGAAATAATACAGGGTTTGGGATGGTCATCATTAAACAAAGGCGTTCTTAGTTGTGGAGGAATCTTCTCACGAATGCGAAAATATTTTGTTGGCGCAGGACTACATAGGGAGAAACGATCACCATAATAAAATAAGAGAAATCAGAGCTCTCACCAGAAGACATAGGTGTTCGTTTTTTCCGTGCGCTGTACGAGATTGGAAATAATAGATAATTATTGTGAAGGAGGTTCGATGAACCCCATGTGGATGTAAATGTCGATGTAGATGTTATCATCGAATATCAATGGAAGTGTTAGAAAGTCTTTCCCGATGGTATTTCTGTGGAGTGTAGCCTTGTTTGCAAGTGCAACGTATACGACAAGCATTTGACATAGGAAGAAAATAGAAGCTTTTGAAATGTGGTGCTACATAAGAAAGCTGAAGATAAGGTGGGTAAATTGTTTAGCTAATGAGGTACAGAACAGAATTGGGCTGAAACGAAGTATGAGACACAGATTGGCTGAAAGAAGGGATCGGTTGGTACAACACATTCCAAGTCATCAAGGTATCATGAATTTAGTATACGAGGGAGGTTTTGAGTAAAAATTGTAAAGGGAGTCTAAGAGTTAGATACAGCAAGCAGATTCAAACGGGTGGAGGTTGCAGGAGTTGGTAGGAGATCAAGAGGCTTGCACAGGAAAGAGTACAGTGGAGAGAAGCATCAAATCAGTCTTCGAACTGAAGGCGACAACGACAACAACAACAACAACAACAACAATAACAATAATATCACACCGAGTATGCGTAGGGGACAAAACTAACGAAAAGAGCAATAGAGAGAGAGGGAAGAAAAGAAGGATAGTTTACCTAACCTACTTGGTCCGTAATAATCGGGATTCCCCTCTCACCATAAGAGATACTGGTTCCTCTTTGTAATTTTAATGACAATGCAGGGCTGCTAAAACAACTTGTTTGCCGTACACCGTGCCAGTGAGGCAGGTGGCAAGTTTTACAAACATTACAACTTTCGAGTACAGGTGCAACCAAAGTCAGCGATACACCTGATTAAACAATCAAGCCTAGTGCCGCCAGAGGAATGATCGTTTGAGGATGTATTCTAGTGCGACTTTAGAAAGGTAGAATATTTCAATATAGCGCTATGGCTAAAATACAGGGCACTTGATTGAATTAAAATGGGATGTTTTGCTTAAAGAACGCACTAGTGTAATCAAGTTCCTGGCTGGTTTGATGTGGCCCGTAAAAACCTGTTTTACGCCAACCTTTTCTTGGAGTAATAGTTATGCACATCTCTGTCTTCCAATACAGTTTTTCCCTCTAGTACCATGGAAGTTATTCACTGATGCCTTAACATGTCCCTTTATCCTGTCCTGTTTTCTAGTCAATGTTTTCCGCACTCTCTTCTCCTCGCCGTTTCTGAGGAGAACCTCATTTCTTATCAGTCCATTTAATTTTCAACATCCTTCTACAGCACCAAATCTCAAACGCTGCGATTCGGTATTTTCCCGGTTTTCCTAAAGACCGCGATTTACTTCTATATAAAGCTATGATCCAAATGTACATTCTCAGAATTTTTCTTTCTCAAATAAGGCATATGTTTAATTTGAGCGCACTTCTTTCAGCGAAGAATGCTCCAGTTCCCTGTGTTAGTCTACTTTTTATGTCCTCCTTGCTTCGTATGTCGTATGTTGTTTTGCTTCCTAGGTACCAGAACGTCTTAACTTAGTCTACTTGGTGGTCACCTGTTTTTACGTTAAGTGTATCGATAATCTCATTTCGGCTAATTCTCATTACTTTAGCCTGTCTTAGGTTCAGTCTCAATCCATCTTCTGTAATTGTTAGAATTCATTCCTTTCAACAGGGCCCGTAAATCTGTTTCACTTCCACTGAGGACTCAATGTAATGAGAGAATCCTCTCATCGATATTCTTTCACCCTTCATGTTGATCCCATTCCTGAGTCTTTTTTCTATTTCCTTCACTGTTTCTTCGATATACAGGTTGAACAGTAGGGCAGAAAGACAGCATCCCTGCCTCACAACCTTATTACTTCGAGCAGATCTCTCTGCCTTCCATTCCTATTTTTCTCTCTTGATTTTTGTATACAATGATGGGCCAAAACTTTATGACCACCTGTTTAATAGCGTGTTGGTTCACTATGCTAACGCAATAGAGCAGCGGCTCTGCTTGGTACGGATTCTACAAAATCTAGACAGGATCCCGGAAGTAAGTCGCACCAGATGTCCACGCACAGTTTACAGATTACAGAATGGTGGTTTACGGGCACGTAGCTAGAGCCCGAAATGTGTTCCAATGGGTACAGATCAGACACATTTTCTGGTGAAGAAATCAATGTGAGCTCAGTATCATGCCCCTCAGACCACTATAGCACGATTCTGACCTTGCAACAATGCTCACACAGTTAACTGCTATTATATTGCCGTCGGTTTCCACCACAGACCTACCCCACGGAAGCCCAATTCGATGTACCCCATAGCGTAATTCTGCCCTCACTGGCCTGCATCTGTTGTGGTGCGGTGCACGTTTCGTGGAGCCATTCGCCTGTATGACTGCGAGTAAGAATCCAATCATTGACCTAGTGTAACAAGAAATGCCTTTATTTCGACAGGGGACATGTTTCTATCGACCCAGTGTGAATATTCAGAGATACTGTGCCCCCTGCCAGACCTGACGATGTTGTAGGATCAACACAAAACACGTATGGGATGTGGAGCTACATGTTCAACAATAGCCTCTGAACAGTGTGTTCCGCATCACTTGTATCTGCACCAGCATTGTACTCTGTCTTCAGATCTACCACAGATCGATGCCTATTCTGGATTACACAGTGGGGGACTCTCCAACCTCCACGTTTTGTGACGAGGTACGGTCATCCACCAATACCATGCGGCCTGCTTGTATTTCACCACCCTCCAACCACTTTCCATAGGTCCCCACAAAAGTAGTACGCAAACAGCCGACAAACTTCGCCGTTTTAGAGATTCTCGTTTCCAGTCGCATAGCCACAACAGTGTCAAAACCGCTTATTTCAGTGGATTTCTGCTTTGCCGCCCGTATCTTCGCTGTAATGACTACCCATTTGTATCTCTTCCGTTTACATTCTTTCCTTACTGCGTCACATGGCCGCAAGGTCACCAGGAGGCATTCAGCCTCGCGGTGGGCAGTGGTCATAATCTTTCGGCTCATCAATGTGTCTTGTGTACACCATTGCCGGCCACTGTGAGCCAAACTTCACGCATGCAGCGTGTGTGGGCTGTCACTCGGTTCTTCTCGCCAGTACCTGGAACAGCGCGACATTTCATTCAGCGCTGCGGCGGGGCATTTTGCGGTCGGCACAACTCTTCGAGTTCGGCAGAATCGAGGTGTCAGAGTTTTTCCCCCTTCCCTATTTGTTCGCAGTATGAAGGACGTTCTTAGGTCCAGTGGCCGTTTGCACAAAAAGACGCAATCTGTCGATCGATAGTCACAAGCCTTTAAAATACACTCCTGGAAATTGAAATAAGAACACCGTGAATTCATTGTCCCAGGAAGGGGAAACTTTATTGACATATTCCTGGGGTCAGATACATCACATGATCACACTGACAGAACCACAGGCACATAGACACAGGCAACAGAGCATGCACAATGTCGGCACTAGTACAGTGTATATCCACCTTTCGCAGCAATGCAGGCTGCTATTCTCCCATGGAGACGATCGTAGAGATGCTGGATGTAGTCCTGTGGAACGGCTTGCCATGCCATTTCCACCTGGCGCCTCAGTTGGACCAGCGTTCGTGCTGGACGTGCAGACCGCGTGAGACGACGCTTCATCCAGTCCCAAACATGCTCAATGGGGGACAGATCCGGAGATCTTGCTGGCCAGGGTAGTTGACTTACACCTTCTAGAGCACGTTGGGTGGCACGGGATACATGCGGACGTGCATTGTCCTGTTGGAACAGCAAGTTCCCTTGCCGGTCTAGGAATGGTAGAACGATGGGTTCGATGACGGTTTGGATGTACCGTGCACTATTCAGTGTCCCCTCGACGATCACCAGTGGTGTACGGCCAGTGTAGGAGATCGCTCCCCACACCATGATGCCGGGTGTTGGCCCTGTGTGCCTCGGTCGTATGCAGTCCTGATTGTGGCGCTCACCTGCACGGCGCCAAACACGCATACGACCATCATTGGCACCAAGGCAGAAGCGACTCTCATCGCTGAAGACGACACGTCTCCATTCGTCCCTCCATTCACGCCTGTCGCGACACCACTGGAGGCGGGCTGCACGATGTTGGGGCGTGAGCGGAAGACGGCCTAACGGTGTGCGGGACCGTAGCCCAGCTTCATGGAGACGGTTGCGAATGGTCCTCGCCGATACCCCAGGAGCAACAGTGTCCCTAATTTGCTGGGAAGTGGCGGTGCGGTCCCCTACGGCACTGTGTAGGATCCTACGGTCTTGGCGTGCATCCGTGCGTCGCTGCGGTCCGGTCCCAGGTCGACGGGCACGTGCACCTTCCGCCGACCACTGGCGACAACATCGATGTACTGTGGAGACCTCACGCCCCACGTGTTGAGCAAGTCAGCGGTACGTCCACCCGGCCTCCCGCATGCCCACTATACGCCCTCGCTCAAAGTCCGTCAACTGCACATACGGTTCACGTCCACGCTGTCGCGGCATGCTACCAGTGTTAAAGACTGCGATGGAGCTCCGTATGCCACGGCAAACTGGCTGACACTGACGGCGGCGGTGCACAAATGCTGCGCAGCTAGCGCCATTCGACGGCCAACACCGCGGTTCCTGGTGTGTCCGCTGTGCCGTGCGTGTGATCATTGCTTGTACAGCCCTCTCGCAGTGTCCGGAGCAAGTATGGTGGGTCTGACACACCGGTGTCAATGTGTTCTTTTTTCCATTTCCAGGAGTGTAGATGGGAATGACAGAAGAGAGGGATGAGAATTTTCAACTTGCATAAAACGACGTTATAGATGTTTTAGATGACAAAGAGCAAAAATTTACAACAAATGACAGATGGAAATCAACGATCTGTTCAACAAGAAGCACTTTGTGTTAAATTTGCAGGTATAGGGTACTTGAAGAAACTGCAGGTACGAATAGTAAAATTTCTGAAGTAGCATCCGTTATTCCATTGTCAGTTGCAACAGTTTTCAATGGGAATTAACAAAAAGTATGGAACTTCGTATGTTACTGCAAAGCGCAATGCTGAAGTCAAGCGCCACACCGCTAACTATTTTTTTATTTAAATTTTTCGTGTTTATGAAGGAAACAGGAGTGCAGAACGAAAAGTAGAATATCTGGAATAGATTGCAGCCTTCTCATTTTAAGTGGACTGGACTGCACAATAATCACAGCAAGAAATTTCAAGGCCACTTATTTCTAAGTTGATGGGGATGCATTTGGCAACGGCCTTGCCCCAGTGGATACACCGGTTCCCGTGCGATCACCGAAGTTCAGCGCTGTCGGGCGTGGCCGGCGCTTGGATGGGTCACCATCCCGCCGCCACGTGCTGTTGCCATTTTTCGGGGTGCACTCAGCCTCGTGATGCCAATTGAGGAGCTACTCGACCGAATAGTAGCGGCTCCGGTCAACGAAAACCGTCATAACGACCGGGAGAGCGGTGTGCTGACCCCATGCCCCTCCTATCCGCATCCTCACCTGAGGATGATACGGCGGTCGGATGGTCCCGATGGGTCGCTTGCGGCCTGTAGACGGAGTTAGTTAGTTTTTAGATGGGGATGCATTTAAAAAGATATTCGCGTGGTAGAAGGGAATCATTCTGACGAAAACAATTCAGTTCAAAGGGGTTCTAAGCACTATGGGACTTAACATCTGAGGTCATCAGTCCCCTAGGCTTAGAACTACTTAAACCTAACTAACCTACGGACGTCACACACATCCACGCCCGAGGCAGGATTTGAACCTGCGACCTTAGCAGCAGCGTGGTTCCGGAATGAAGCGCCTAGAACCGCTCGGCCACAGCGGTCGGCCACAACTCTGTTCCCTAAGCTCAAGAGCGTTTAAGATAGCAAAATGTTTAAAGAATGCACTATGGCCTTGCAAGAATTGCAACGACAGTTTTCTAAAGGTTCGGAGGGCACTGTCACTCTCACATCTGTTTTCGAGCGGTTTTCGAGACCGTTTGCTATTTCAGCTGAAAATGCCCGTGAGCAGGTGTAAACGACTAGCCTACAAGGCAATTCCATTTTTTATTACAAATTTTTTACGCTAAAACGATCCAGTACGTCTGCATATCTTTTCTCAGGTAGATTTCTCCAAGCCTCCATAATGTGTTTGCAGAAGGGCTACAGTATTTCAATCGACGTATTTGTGTGAAAGACATTTTGTCGATTATGAAATTAAATAAATCACGATTACATGGCAACTGGAGTGCGAAACTCTACGGAACTGTCTGCATCTGTCCGTGTGCCAACAGTCTGTACAAGATAAAAAAAAATTATATTACGTCTTCAGCGAGCCAAAAGAAATTAATTAATAGTAAAAACTCGTTTTGCCTGTGATCTATATTGCTGAGAAACGTGAAATATAAAACCAAGTCATGCGCAGTACGACTATACTGTCTAATTAAAATGCTGCACGTTCACTTTTTCCCCCTCTTCTCCCTCCTCGCGCTCATAGACAGCGTGGCGTGGCTGTGGGGGAAATGTGAAGCAAGACTGACCACTTTCGCACTCGGGCTCGAGCATAGTCGGCAAGCCGCTAACTTCGTAACCTCTGGTATGCACTCTAAGATGGGGAGATGATGCACCACGAAGGAATTTTTGTGTCTTACAGTGTATAACCCGTCTTTCCCTAAAACGGGAATATTTTCCTGAGGGCTTCAAAGATTTTACACCATTTTATGTTTTCAAATATTTTGTTTAGTTCGAACATCCTTATTAAACTGTCTTTTTTTCTTAATTCTTGCATCGATGTTAAGAGTAATGTCGGAATAACCTCTCTGGTGCCTTTACCTATCATAAAACCAAACTGATCGAAATCTAACATATCCTCAATTTTCTCTTCCGTTCTTCCATTATTAGTCTTTTTTTTTAAACTCGGATGCATAAACTCTAAGGCTTTGTGAGAAATTGTTCTCGACCTTGCAATCTTCGGGATTGTGGGAATGATAGTCCTCCGAAAGGTCGATGGTATTTCTGTGCTATTGCTGGAGTAACGATATTGTGTGCGATCCGACGAGGAGGGGGTAGAAACGAAAATTAATTTACTGCCTGGGAAAAAAATGAAGCACTTAGAAAGTGAGGAGGAAACGAATTAAAACTTCACAGATTGAGAGGGCATGTGATATTTCGGCGATTAAATACTCGACAAACATTCGCAAAGAACTTGGCCGTAACAGTCCACTTTTCGAAATGACGTAGCACCCCGTCTGGCCTGAATTCACGTACTGATTCATTTGGGAAGGGTGTCAGAGTCGTTGTATCATCTCATCATGTGGATTAACAAGTAGGTGTACACCACATCAGTAACAGATTTAAGAGCTCAAATCTGGAAAATAAAGGAAGGAAGATTTGCGTTCTAGTGGTCATTAGAGACGGAGGACAAGCTCGGAAGGAAATTGACCGTGCCCTATCAAAGGAACCATCCCAACATTTGCCTTAAGCGATTTTACATGAATCATGGAAAACCTAAATCATGATGGCCAGACAGGGGATATGAACCATCGCCCTCTCAAATGCGAGTCCTGTATGCTGGCCACTGTCAAATTTGGAATCGACATTGAAATGTACTACACACTACAGATTTTCGTATACTTTACCAAACCAATATGTTGTACTTACGTCGGCTTACATCGGAGAAAGAGAGTGCATTATACTGGTCGTTAGGTTTCTGTGGTGTCACCGCCAGACACCACACTTGCTAGGTGGTAGCCTTTAAATCGGCCGCGGTCCGTTAGTATACGTCGGACCCGCGTGTCGCCACTGTCAGGATTGCAGACCGAGCGCCACCACACGGCAGGTCTAGAGAGACGTACTAGCACTCGCCCCAGTTGTACTAGCGACGCTACACTGACAAATACGCTCTCATTTGCCAAGACGATAGTTAGCATAGCCTTCAGCTACGTCATTTGCTACGACCTAGCAAGGCGCCATAGCATTTTATAAAGCATGTACAATCAAGAGCGATGTTCTCCAATTGTGGATTAAAGTTAAGTATTCCAAGAACTACGCTCTTTTCTTTATAGGATAATTACTTTACCTTGTTCCAGACCTCACGCCAATCTGCGTGAGCTTAACGCGTGCCTTTCGGCTACCTCCGAGTGGCGTGGCTGTGTTGCAACGCCACTACAGTTTCATGGTTACAAATCCATCAATTTAAAAACAAGGTTAAAATAATTAATTTCTTTTAGAATTTAGGAAGGCATCATGGGACAGAGACAATCGACAGAGGAAGATGCGAACAGTGAGAAGCGACAGTGGAAGAAGGTGACACCTTTCCCAGCCTGTACGCTGTGGGATCTCGACATCTATCAGCACACGGCTGGCGCGCGAGTGATCTCCAAAACGCCTGAATTATGAAGGTAATTTTCGTTTCGCTAACGGCAAACTTCACACATTATATCAGAAGCTCTTATTCCCTCTCTGTGTGCGTGAGCGATCAGTAGAA
The DNA here is from genome assembly GCF_023898315.1 of Schistocerca nitens. Lineage (NCBI taxonomy): Eukaryota > Metazoa > Arthropoda > Insecta > Orthoptera > Acrididae > Schistocerca > Schistocerca nitens. Next base: position 172,653,866 of record NC_064616.1, on the reverse strand, counting down.
GACTTTTGCAACAGGATGCGTAGATCAAGGACCATAGTGAGGAACTCTGGTCTCTCTACGTAGAAAACTTGTAAATAATAGTTCGAGCGATCCTGCTGAGCCCTCTCTAAAGACACAGTCACAGCAAGAAAACAGATACCGTCGTGACTGACGCCACTTAGTATTGCCACTCTAAATGAACGTTCCTAGTAAAACATAGGTCATTTTCATAAGTGAGTTTTAAGCGAACTTTTAGGTTTATAATATCTGGATTATCCGTTACCTGTCTTCCGACTGAGGTGAGATTGTCGTCATGGAGCCTTCCATCATAAAATGATGTCTCTACCATCTTCATCCTCTTCTTATAGTAAATTAATAATTATATACTAAGAGGATATACATAATAAAAAGGCAGCTCAATAACACTTAACTAACAAGGGAATGATTCTCTTCCAGACAAAAAAAAGTGAAGTACCCAGCAGAGATGGCGGGATGTCAGTGTAACTTGGTACACATACACTACCTGTGGGTGTGTAAAGGGTTAGAGATGTGGTTCTCTGTGACAGGGTCCTTATTGTGAGTCTCCCATTGGCTGGCCGGTCGAATAGTGCAGTTTCCAGATTGGTGAACCATTCAGATGTGACAGTGGCAAAACGTTGGAATGCATGTGGACGTGAGGACAAGGTTCCAGTCAACCACGTCTGAGCACCAAAACAGAGGATCGACATATTGTGTACAAAGCACATCATAATCCCTTCACATCTGCACCTGCAGTGTGAGAAGAAGTAATGGACTAACTGCAGCATTATGTGTCGTCCCATACCACTGGTTGGAGACTAACAGCAGCTGGACTGGAAAATTAGCATCCCATGAATAGGCCTCTGTTACCACCACAGTGGGAGGTCAGTCTATGTTCTGGTCTGAAAGTCACTGATGTTAGAACTTAACCACGTCGGCACGTAATTACGTCGGCACGTAATCACGTCGGCACGTAACCAGGTCGGCACATGCATACCTCGGCACGTAGACACGTCGACACGCAGACACCTCTGCACGTGGACATATTGGCACGTAGACATGTCGGCACATAATCATGTCAGCACGTAATCATGTCAGTATTCCAGACCGACAGTGATGTCAGCTCTTTTTTGGTGTCAGCATTCCAGGGACTGGCGATATCAGCACATTTTGGTGTCTTTGTTTCGGTGCAGAGGCAGTTGTGTTTGTTATCTTCAAGGTCTCTCACCTCGCCTTCCCGACTTTGCTCCTGGATAATTGTGAAACATCAACATCATGCTTCCAAGCCATTGGCGGGGCTGGGGGGGGGGGGGGAGGGAAGGGGGACGGGGAAGGGGCACTGCTTTCAGGCAAAATGTTCTCAGTGAATAGCAATCAAGTTCCTCATTCTCTTCACTTTTCATTAATCAAGATCTAATTGCTTCTGATTGAGGCCCTTCATGTTAAAGTTAAGGGGTCACTGTGAAGTGCCATGAACAGGGACCAGCCACTACTTCCAGCCAGAAAAGAAAGAAGATGTCTGTCAGATTTGGAAGTAAGTATTTGTTTATCAATTATTAATCATGAAATGGCTATTACTATATTGTATTTTTATACTTACGTTTAGTTATTTACGTTTTTACAGGAGTGCATCATGTCCCTCATTTGGTACTAGCAGAACTGCAGGACCCATATACACAGGTGCCCGACGTACTATTGTCTGTGCACTACAGTAACAGCAGCAGCCCACAGGTTGTCTTCCAGGTTTATCGGATCTATCATTCAACTATTCTATCCCATCACAGCAGCAGCAGCAGCAGCAGCAGCAGTAGAAGCCGCTGCTTCTGCTGCTTCTGCTGCTGCTGCTGCATTCAACTGCTAGTGTGTCTAAATCAGTGAATGTTGGGCTGGCACCCGACGGTGACTTTGATGTAGTAATTGAAGTACAAAACGTTTTCAGTGTGTTAGGACTGTAGTACAGTATTCATGATACAAATGGGGCAGCATGTTATATTTAATAGAGAGGAAAAGACGACTCGGTGTGATACATCCCATATATCAATTAACATCCATATGTTTGGGAGGAAGATTTCAGTAGTAGATACATCTGGAGAAGCTGTGATGGAATTGAATTCAGGAGATACACAGATTACTAAATACTGACTCAGTGCATGTCTCACTGCAAGGATCTGCTTCGTGAGACACCATGGGTGACCATGAACACTGCACAGACATTGCACCAGCAAAAGACACATGGTGCTGATCAGGTAAAAGAAAGCGATGGACAACACTCGCTAGCCACTTTGGGTCAGCATACTATTGGTTCTGTGTCAAAAAGAGAATGCGTTATCTATCGACATATTATTATATGTTTATTATGCATTGATGTCTCAACAACTTCTCTTCACATGCACACCCAAGCAGCCGTGGTGAAATACTATGTTTTGCACACACGCACATGTGCGTGCACTTACACACGCGCATGCATGCACACTTGCGCACACTCGTGATATACAGATGCTGACAGTTGCACCATCATTATTATTATTGTTATTATTATTATTATTATTAGGCATCAAGGGATCACCAATTTAGTATTGGAGGGCAGCGTGGAGGGTAAAAATCGTAGGGGGAGACCAAGAGATGAATACACTAAGCAGATTCAGATGGATGTAGGTTGCAGTAGGTACTGGGAGATGAAGAAGCTTGCACAGGATAGAGTAGCATGGAGAGCTACATCAAACCAGTCTCAGGACTGAAGACCACAACAACAACAACATTAGTTTTCTAAGAACGAGTTGAAAGATGTACTGATTGTAGTACTGTTTGCTTATTACACATTTATCCCCATACCGTCTTCCTACCATTTGAGTATGCACAAGCTGAAAGCTGCATCATCAACATTATTCTAACAAGTTGGCAAAGGCGCTCTGGCACTGGCTACAAATAAGCCACACTGAACGGCTCTTGTCTACTTCAGTTCAGTCGTCACTCACAGCTACTTCTGAATCAATCTGAAGCATCAGTCTGAGTGCCCTCAGTGATGAAGTAAGTAAGCATTCTAGACTGTCAGGTGATGACAACAAGGTCACAAGCATACCGTCACTGCTCCTTGATGATGGAACTATGGTTTTCATAATGAATGATTTGCAGAAAGTGGATGTAAGTACTCACACATACACACACAGAACCACACACACACACACACACACACACACAGAGATTCATATAGAAATGTGTGTGTGTGTGTTCTTATAATTAATGGTTTATGGTTGCAGACATGGTTATAAGTTTTTTTTTGTGGTCTGAATACTATATGTGAGTGGAATAACAGCATGCTAGATGCAATTACTAAAACCCCAGAAACCACTGTTCTCATCCCAAACTCAAGTGGTTGTGGTGCAATTTTGGAAAATCGGATACTAAGGACTACTTCTACTCCTACTACTACTACTACTACTACTGTTGCTACTTCTCCTTCTTCGATAGACAATTTACACTTGCATGCGATACTTATGATTTGTGCTCTTGTTTATTTATTTATATTTTTTCTAGTTGCATCCAGTAGATCTGGGAATACACTAATATACAGGGTGGTCCATACCCGTTTGACCTACGGCAGCGCCATCTAGCGGGACAACCATAGCGCCATCTGGTTTCCCCCTTCAAGCTAGACAAGTTTCGTTCTTTGTAGTTTTTTCGTTTGATGCTTATTTCGTGAGATATTTGGCCCGGTCGCGATCAATGGACCACCCTGTATAGCCATGATACTTGTCAATAATAAACGTTACACACATCTCACCACAGTCCATTGGTTCTCGACATCCATCAGTAGAGGTGATCAAAATTTCCATTTCTCGATCTAACGGAATTACGTTGTATGGAAATTACTTAGGCAGCCACCATATGCATTGTAAAGCTTTTTATTAAGAGCCATAAAATAGCGTTTTTCTCCTTCACTAGCAGTGACTTGTTCACGTGTACTGTATTTACTATATAATTCGTCTTATATCCGCAACGTTCTTTGCAACATTAGTAAGGGTATAGAGCACCAGACAGACGACGGAAATTTTTGGAGAGAAAGAAAATTCTGAAACGACGCATATGTGTTACACAGTTTGGTCACAATTCCACGACAACAGATATACATGTTGCATATGCTTCAGATGCGCTGGGAGGCCACTGCCTAAAACGAAAAAGCGTCTACCTTCATAAAGATGAACATTACACTTTTCTCTACGAAAAGTACGTACATTCTGATGATAATGAACCCATACAATTGCAAATACCGGATATTACATCTGGTTTAGACCATGTCTCCTATGTGAGAACAACATAATAAGTATTGATTGTCTTCAAGTAGGTCCGTTCAATATTTCAACATAACAATTAACTACAGTTTCTTCTGAAAGTCAGAAACAGGTACGAAGTACTCATAAAGGCAGAGCTCGCCTTCAACTCTGCCTCGACGCAAACACAAACAAATTTCTCGCTGATTTATTCATGACTCTGTAAATAGGCGTCAAAGGAAAAACACAACGGGTCTGGCTACAGCAGTGCTATGCAAATATCGAGCGTTGGCATTAGCTTGAGTGATTTCATACGGCAACTACTCACGGGCGTCGACGAGTTTTCATTCTAACACTGCCTGTTTAACTAATGACCTGCTAGTTCAGAACGGTCCCAAGTATATCTTATGCGTGACAGAAGCCTCCGCAAAACAGAAAGAGATTATATGGTCTTAACGTTAGTGAATCTGTCATGTGGCAGCTGCAAAAGTTTCAGTACTCTTAGCCAGTCACCAAGCTTCTAATTCACTTAACTGCTTCACGATTCCTATGATAGCAGCGAGAATCACACTGACAATAATTGTCGGAAGTAAAAAAAAAAATTCGTTATCTGTAGCCAACCGAAAAAGAAGCAATCTAAATATAACATTACGACGATATCAAACACAACGCTCCCGGGAGCTGGTTCATACCCCCAACTCTACATGTTATTTCAATTTTCCTGTTCTGTTTGGAATGTTCACCTGTAAGGAATCCGTGATCCCAAGAACATAGATGCTAGTATCCGAAGCCCAGGTCGATAGAAGACAGGAGTCGATTGTTGAGCGCTGCAGTAGGCAGTGAGACGAGTGTCGAGTGCGGAGTAGTACTGGAGAGTGTCGAGTGAGCGGTGGTGCTGGAGAGACGGGCAAGAATGGTGGTCGAGTAAATTTACCGGAGTGTGAGATGAGCGCGTCCCCCAGACCGTCGTGGGGTGGACCCTCATCGATACCGACTCGCGAGTGATATGACACCAAAAGTGACAAGTGCCGAATTTCGTGTTTCGCGTCGGCCAGCAACAACCATGCATTGCAGTGAGGATTGTTGTGGATGTTAACCATCATCATTGCGTGTGACGAAATACCTAAAATCAGCAACCAATAAGAGATATAACCGTAGTTAGATGTGTAAGGCGAAGGTAGCAACTGCCTCAGAATTTGTGTGTTAGTAGAAAATATACAGTTTGTACATCGCAACCTTTGTGGTCCTTAATAATAGACAAACTTTCAATCATTCCACTATTCAGTCTCAGAACAGCCGCACTCGGTTGAAATACCCCCGAAAACATAGCAGAAAAACCGATAGCCTTTCATCCATTAAGCACACGGTCATATAATCATAATAATTAACTGTTTGGCGGCTTCGATAAATTACGCAAAACCCAATAAGGAATTTTAATCGGGGGTGTTTCACACCGTTTTCATATTTACACTAAAATGATCCTATGAATTGATTGAGCGACTATACTAAGTCATCTGCATGTAGGATTTGTGGATGAAGCAAAAGCAGTCGTATTGCTATCGCGAACGCAGTTTATGTTACACGTTTTCCGCACAGAGAAGTTAACAATGTTTTACGTTAACTCGGTGTCCATCCCGACGCTGCAGGGTGCAGTTATCTGGAAGTAATCCGGGGTGCTGTAACTAGCTGCAGTTGCCAAGCTGCTATGACCTACTTCGCCCAACTTCACCTTAATGGTCAGTGCGTACTCTTGGGTGAAACTAGCTTCCTGTTCGTCGAATTCACTGTTTTCTTGCTCCGTTGTTCTTCGGTAGAACATTAATCCCGATAGTAAAACGTAACGAAGGACCAATGACGTTGCTTTGTGAGACGTCTTGCGAAATTAGTAGCAATCTAGTCCAGAGATGGAATTTCGTTATCTGTACACAGAGAGAGAGTAGTTATCTTAATCAGAAGACAGAAATAAAAGAACATGTTGCGACGTCACTGGGGATTTTGGTATCTGATAAATGATGTGAAATTAATCGCCAGCTCGGATCAATTTGTTCCTACGCAACCACCACATGACTTAAATTTGAGTATGGCTCATCTGTAAATTAAGGATTCGGTCATGCACTATTGCTCTAAGCCCTTTTATAAACATCGGTCTTCCATCAATACCGGTCTTTCATCAGAGACATTAATTTAGCCGACAGAATCAGTGAAAATTTTATATAACAACATTATTCAATGAAAGGATTAATACGATAAAGACGTTAAGAGAGTTACATCTCACGATGATGATGTAGCCTAACCACAGCATTAGAGTTCATTATCTGTTTATTCAGATCAGTCACAAAGTTATCCTAGGACGGTGGCCTTGCACTGGCTGACATTAAAACACAGTAAAGTAAAAATAAATCAACTGACTGACTTACAATGTGACAAGTGTTGAACGTTATGAAACAAAATCATCATACCCTCTGAACAGTTTGTGTTAGGACATTCAAACTGCACGATTGGCCGCGAGGCATGATGGGAATTAGTATGCGCATGCATGGCTTCGTTTAGTGACGAGGCCCACTTTCATTTGGATGGGTTCGTCAATAAGCAAAATTGGCGCATTTGGGGGACTGAGAATCCGCATTTTGCGATCGAGAAGTCTCTTCACGCTCAACGGGTGACTGTGGTGCGCAGTGTCCAGTCACGGAATAATCGGTGCGATTTTCCTTGATGGCACGTTGACTACCGAATGGTACGTGAAAGTTTTGGAAGATAATTTCATTCCCATTATCCAAAGTGACCCTAATTTCGACAAGACGTGGTTCATGTAAGATGTAGCTCGACCACCTCGAGGCAGGAGAGTTTTTAATGTCCTGGAGGAGCACTTCGGGGACAGCATTCTGGCTTTGGGGTGCCCAGAGGTCACTGGCATGGGACTCGATTGGCCGCCATATTCTCCGGATCTGCACACGTACGACTCCTTTTTGCGGGGCTATATTAATGACAAGGTGTACAGCGGTAACCCCGAAGCCATTTCTGAGGCAAAATAGCTATTCAGGAGGTCATCGACAGCATCGATGTTCTGACACTTTAGAGGGTCATGCAGAATTTCGCTATTCGTCTGCGCCACATTATTGCCAATGATGGCAGGCATATCGAACAAGTCATAATCTAAATCCGAATAACTGAAGTGACGTTTACATGCTGAATAAAGTGTGTACACGCCGTAGTTTATAACTAAATTCCGTTTTTTTTTTCATATAGTTCAATAATTGTCACCCTGTAGCATAGCAAGCAAACGTTCGCAGGTAGCAAAGAAAATATTTTTTTCCTAAATTTATTTAGCCATCTCAGTAGTAATGACAATTATGACGATACGACAGCAAGGACAACGCAACACCTGTTCCCCTGAGCCGACAGAACCTGGCTGTGAATCGAACTCGGTTTCGTTAGCTTCGTTATCTGCCGTGCTGACTGATCAGATGCCGAGACGGACAGTAGCGAATGTAAGCCAAAGGCACTGCGCAGAGCACCAGATCACTCAAACTGAAATAAATCCCTGAAGTTCAGTTAGTTCGTTCAAGACTATGTACAAAAACGAGTTCACGATGCTGAAATGCCAGCCAGCCACTAGAACTCCCTGTTCAAATATTTTGAAAACACCGAACCGTTACACTGAAATATTCCGAAGTGCATATTCTGTTCCCTGATCAACACAAACTCAAGTGGCTCACCGTCAGCGCTAACCTTACCAGACAATATTATCAACAACATTTTGTAAATAACGCCGTCTAGATCACTCAGTAAAATTAATTAATTTATTTTTTATTTCGACGTTTCGGCTACTGTCATCAGATATCTGCAGTTAAAACTAAGGAGCATAAAGAGTGACAGGAATCTGTTGTATAACATCAAGCTCCATAAATTTACAGAGTTGAAAAATACTTTAAAAAGTTAATTCACCAAAAACGTCGAAATTAAGAAACAAGGTTCAGGGTTTGTATAAAAACCTATACTTAATAGGGTGAACAGCTAACAACTGGATCAAAAATTATACAAAGGTGGAAGGACTAGTCGAAAGTGTCGCTAGTGTGCGGGACGTTGCCGTCAAATTTTTTTTGTATTTCATTATTATTCTATTTTTCCATTCTACTTAAATTACAAAGAAATAAATTAACAGAAATTTGCGATTATAAAAGTAGTATTTGCTTTTGAAATTACTTGTGTCCAATAAGTAAAGAATTGTGCCCTGTTGTTGTTGTTGTGGTCTTCAGTCCTGAGACTGGTTTGATGCAGCTCTCCACGCTACTCTATCCTGTGCAAGCTGCTTCATCTCCCAGTACCTACTGCAAGCTACATCCTTCTGAATCTGCTAAGTGTATTCATCTCTTCGTCTCCCTTTACGATTTTTACCCTCCACGCTGCCCTCCAATACTAAATTGGTGATCCCTCGATGTCTCAGAACATGTCCTACCAACCGATCCCTTCTTCTAGTCAAGTTGTGCCACAAGCTCCTCTTCTCCCCAATTCTATTCAATACTTCCTCATTAGTTATGTGATCTACCCATCAGCCTTCTTCTGTAGCACCACATTTCGAAAGCTTCTATTCTCTTCTTGTCCAAACTATTTATCGTCCATGTTTCACTTCCATACATGGCTACACTCCATACGAATACTTTCAGAAACGACTTCCTGACATTTAAATCTATACTCGATGTTAACAAATTTTTCTTCTTCAGAAACGCTTTCCTTACCATTGCCAGTCTACATTTTATATCCTCTCTACTTCGACCATCATCATTTATTTTACTCCCCAAATAGCAAAACTCCTTTACTACTTTAAGTGTCTCATTTCCTAATCTAATTCCCTCAGCATCACCCGACTTAATTCGATTACATTCCATTATCCTCGTTTTGCTTTTGTTGATGATCATCTTATACCCTCTTTTCAAGACACTGTCCATTCCGTTCAACTGCTCTTCCAAGTCCTTTGCTGTCTCTGACAGAATTACAATGTCATCGGCGAACCTAAACGTTTTTATTTCTTCTCCATGGATTTTAATACCTACTCCGAACTTTCCTTTTGTTTCCTTTATTGCTTGCTCAATATACAGATTGAATAACATCGGGGAGAGGCTACAACCCTGTCTCACTCCCTTCCCAACGACTGCTTGCCTTTCATACCCCTCGACTCTTATAACTGCCATCTGCTTTCTGTACAAATTGTAAATAGCCTTTCGCTCCCTGTATTTTACCCCTGCCACCTTAAGAATTTGAAAGAGAGTATTCCAATCAACGTTGTCAAAAGCTTTCTCTAAGTCTACAAATGCTAGAAACGTAGGTTTGTCTTTCCTTAATACTTCTTCTAAGATAAGTCGTAAGGTCAGTATTCCCTCACGTGTTCCAACATTTCTACGGAATCCAAATTGATCTTCCCCGAGGTGGGCTTCTATCAGTTTTTCCATTCGTCTGTGAAGAATTCGCGTTAGTATTTTGCAGCTTTGACTTATTAAACTGATAGTTCGGTAATTTTCACATCTGTCAACACCTGCTTTCTTTGAGATTGGAATTATTATATTCTTCTTGACGTCTGAGGGTATTTCGCCTGTCTCGTACATCTTGCTCACCAGGTGGTAGAGTTTTGTCAGGACTGGCTCTCCCAAGGCTATCAGTAGTTCTAATGGAATGTTGTCTACTCCGGGGGCCTTGTTTCGACTCAGGTTTTTCAGTGCTCTGTCAAACTCTTCACGCAGTATCATATCTCCCATTTCATCTTCATCTACATCCTCTTCCATTTCCATAATATTATCCTCAAGTACATCGCCCTTGTATACACCCTCTATATACTCCTTCCACCTTTCTGCTTTTCCTTCTTTGCTTAGAACTGGGTTTCCATCAAAGCTCCTGATATTCATGCAAGTGGTTCTCCTTTCTCCAAAGGTCTCTTTAATTTTCCTGTAGGCAGTATCTATCTTACCCCTAGTGAGATAAGCCTCTACATCCTTACATTTGTCCTCTAGCCATGCCTGTTTAGCCATTTTGCACTTCCTGTCGATATCATTTTTGAGACGTTTGTATTCCTTTTTGCCTGCTTCATTTACTGCATTTTTATATTTTCTCCTTTCATCAATTAAATTCAATATTTCTTCTGTTACCCAAGGGTTTCTACCAGCCCTCGTCTTTTTACCTATTTGATCCTCCGCTGCCTTCACTATTTCATCCCTCAATGCTACCCATTCCTCTTCTACTGTATTCTTTCCCCCATTCCCGTCAATTGTTCCCTTATGCTCTCCCTGAAACTCTGTACAACCTCTGGTTCTTTCAGTTTATCCTGGTCCCATCTCCTTAAATGACTTCAGTGCACAGAAAAATCTAAGAAACAGTGAGAGAACGTTATCAAAATTTTATAAACCGTTATTTCGACACAAACAGCACGAGACGCCGTTGAAAACTACTAAATTTAATAACTGTATAACAGTGCACAAACAACTTTGTCAAAACTTACGAACCGCTACATCTGCACCTGCACGCCGCGAACTGTGAACCCACTGCTAATATTGGAATGGACAATTGAAAAGTACTAAACTTAATATTCGAATGAAGTGCAGAAACAACTCTGACAGTACTTAGCTTTATAACCGCTACAGCTGCAACCGCACGCCGCGAACTGTGAACCCAGTACTGAGCTCTGTTTCCGTGGGTAAGAATTTCCAGGTCTTCCTGAATGTTTAACGCATAACCCTTTGAAACTCTATGCAACACTCCGATGCTTTCACTTCTGTGACCTAGCATATGCTTCTCTGTTTTAAAGTGCGTCGGCGATGAGCTACCGCTCCCATCGTAGGAGTGATCCATAAACTTTGTCATGAATTTCTTCCCTGTTTGTCCTGTATAAAACATATCAAATCGTTGCAGCTTATTTTACACACGCCTGCGTCGCTGTACTATCCACCAAGAGACGATCATCAATAGACTACGAAATATGTTCTACCGGCCTATTCAAATCAATTTCGTCACGTGAACAACCACTGCAGTGAAGTGAACAACTTACATCTAGACCATTATTCTTACGATTACATACTTTTACAACCTTCACATGTTTCAAAAATTGTTCAAATGGCTCTGAGCACTATGGGACTTAACATCTGAGGTCATCAGTCCCCTGGACTTAGAACTACTTAAACCTAACCAACCTAAGGACATCACACACATCCATGCCCGAGGCAGGACTCGAACCTGCGACCGTAGCAGCAGCGCGGTTCCGGACTGAGGCGCCTAGAACCGCTCGGCCACATCGGCCGGCGTCACATGTTTCATACATACAGTTCAGATAGTTTGCAGTGTGATATATTATTACTCGCTGCACATCGGAGAATAACCAACTTTTATTTAGACTTCACACTTTATAGGCGGAATAGCAAAAAGCTAGTCGAATTCATATCTATATTCAGCTTGCGCTGTAATACTAAGTTCCTGAAATAGTCATCTTACAAACATTAACTTACAAACTTCTCATCAAAAAACCCATCCCTGTTTCCTGGGATATTAAATAATTTATTTATAACAGTTTGTTTATCTCTTCAACAATAAAATAAATATAGTTATTTAGTTGCTTGCGTTAAGACTTACCAAGCAGGATATGCTCTCGTAAGCATATGTAGCGTGTCTGTAGCTTTTTTGTTGATTTTCTAGAGTTCCACACATAAATGTTAAAGATTTTGTTAATATTTACTTTAGAAATATAGTAATTATTTTTCTGAATTCGTCTCTTTATTGCGTTATTGCGTTTCCGATGTAGTCTCTAGCTATTTTTTTGTGTATATCTAGAATCGTTTTCGTTTGTTTAGTGAATATTCCAAGTTTTTTAGTTTTCGCACAGTCAGAGCCTGGTCATATTTCTCGGCGTTTATAATCATGTGGCGGCACAGTTTAACCAACCGTCGCGGGAATTTCGAGTTAGGGCTGCACAGAGGGCTGCTGGATAGCTACAATACCTTTCACGGCTTCATACTGTGACTTGGAACGCCCCTAAACGCCCGCTTCTCTACCTGACCCTTCCACTTTACAGCATTTCGCCTGCAATATATATGACGCTTTTTTTTCCTTTTGTTATACCTTGCAAAACGGCGACATCGCTCTCATCCTTAGTGTCATGATTTAAAATTACTAGAAAATATACGGCTAGAAAACTTATTTTCATGAAACCAGCTTCTTTAACAAGATGGAGAAATTATGGTGAAGCGTTTGAGTTCGATCAACTAACATAACAAATTTCTCTCCTCAAAATATCATAGTGAAGGACTCAGGTGATATGAACCGAAAATTTTCGAATACGTGAAGGTATCCCATCTCTGACCGTTTAGCGTACATACTAGAACTCACCGAGAGAGGTGGCGCAATGGTTAGACACTGGACTCGCATTCGGGAGGACGACGGTTCAATCCCGCGTCCGGCCATCCTGATTTAGGTTTTCCGTAATTTCCCTAAATCACTCCAGGCAAATGCCGGGATGGTTCCTCTGAAAGGGCACGGCCGACTTCCTTCCCCATCCTTCTCTACTCCGATGAGACCGATGACCACGCTGTCTGGTCTCCTTCCCCAAACAACCAACCAACCAACTAGAACTCATGGCGGACACCAGTGCCAGTTCACTGCATGTTAACATGCCGGGAAAACAGGTTATCACACTTCCACGCACTGTACTTATCAGGCAAGATAAGTATGCATCTCCATGGATGGGCAAGATGTCAGCACTTGTCTCAACCCGTAATAACCGTCTCAGTCCAGGCTACAGTTGCGCTCTACCAAAACTACGGTTCGATAGTTTTGGTACAGACATAAATGACGTAGTAAATGGTAGGATTATCGGTACTATTGGCAGCACTGGTAGGGAAAGAAACAAATGAATGTGTGAAAGAGAAACTGGGAGTCGACGACTTCTCTTTGTTTGTTTGTTTGATTGATTTGAATATAATTACAGCCGCACGTTATTCAGTGCCAGTCCATTTTGTATTTTATTTCCTTACAGAACATAAATTGCATGTAATAAGTGATGAAAATAAGTCGATCGCTCAAGTTCTGAGCTCTTATGTAAACAAAGCAGTTGCTTTTGATGCAAGTACAGTTTACATGCACGAACATAGAAATATACGTACTTCTTGTTATTTTGTAGTCAATAAAACGTTCATCCTGATCAAAGGCAAGAGTTACCTGTTATTATTGATAAATGCAAATGTTGTTTATGAATAATAGAAATACATTTTATATAATTTCGACGAAGTATTGAAGCGATGTTTGATATATTTTTGGTTTGCGTATTTTGTTATAATTTTACCTTTTATGAGGAAATTGTTTTTGCTAGTGCATTATGATATGGCATTTTTATTTTTAATATAACATCGCTCTGTTTCATCTACATATGCATCTACAATCTGAAAACCACCGTGAGGCGTATGGCAGAGTGTACGTCCCACTGCACTAGTTATTAGGGTTTCTTCCTACTCCATACACATATGGAACACGGGAAGAATGATTAATTGAATAGGTCTGTTCCTTGAATCATCATTTAAAACAGGTGCTTGGAACGTTGTTAATAGACTTTCTCGGGATAGTTTACGTCTATCTTCAAGAGTCTGCCAGTTCAGTTTCTTTAGTATCTCTGTAACACTCTCCCACGGATCAAACACTACTGTGACCATTCGTGCTGCCTTTCTCTGTATACGTTCAATATCCCCTGTTGTCCTATTTGGTATGGGTTCCAGGCGCTTGAGCAGTATCCTAGAACCTATCCGACGCGAGTTATCGAATAAAACCTGAATTAAACATTGCCAATTTCACTTTAGCTATAAAGAGTTTATTTTTAAGTAACAGACAAGGGGATACCTACGTAGAACGAAAACGTTCCGTAGGTTTGTGACCCTTTATATACAGAGTGAAGCGAAATTCGCGCACTCGAGCTTTGCAGAGTGACTCCTCACATGCCAGCGATAAAAAAATGTCTGTCACAAAATTTCGTCTGGCGAGTACATGCAGCAGAAAAAGGACGTTAAAGAGTGGCAATCTGGCAATACTGTGACCAAATGCAGGGTAACTACCTACGTCCGCGCATATGCCATACAGTTCCAATTGGTGCAGCGTATAGCGTTGTTGGTTAGCATGCAGACGGTCGATGGTTCGATCTTGTTTTTTTTTATTTTTTTTTATTTTATTTTTTTTAATGTACTCCAGGTTCTACGGTATCTGGCATCTTAATAGTCAACGGCGACTTCAACGGGTCCTCTAGAAAACATTTGCACTTACATATTTCAATCGTAGAAATGGAAGACTGTTCAGCTTTGAAAGAAGCCCTTTCCATGTCGTGGGCGTGAAATTATGCACAACACTTCATGTACGAGCTGCGAAGTCCTCCCTGCTTAGCTGGGTGGTAACGTGCTAGCGTCCCGTACGTTGGTCCCGGGTTCGATTTCCCCCCGGGTTGGAGATTTTTCTCCGCTTGGGGAGAGGGTGTTGTGTTGTCCTTCTTGTCATTTCATCCTCATCATCGGACACAAGTCGCCCAATGTGACGCCGACTGAAAGAAGACGCACTTGGCGGCCAAACATCAGGTAGTGTGCCCTCATACCGTCGTTCGTCTCTTGCTTCCTAGTCCACGAATTACTGTTGTGACCACCCGAGATATAACCATAAGTTGGTGACTAGGTCAACTGCTGCAATTTCCGCTGTACCATTGCCTGGACTTGTACGTGGACATTAAAATAAATTAAAAAAAAAAAAACGAATGTGACCTCCTGGCCAACATGGCCACACGATAATTTCATTTTGTACTAGATGTGAAACCTCTTTTCTTTGTACTCTCCTCCAATGGTGCCATAGATTAGTACCAACTATTGTTCTTACCTCGTTCAGGTCCATTACATTTAGTTAGGGCCTTACGTTACCAGTAGGACTAGCAACGTGCTTTACGAATAATGTCCAAACTCGGTTACTGTTTCTATGTGTTATCACCATGGTCCCACTAGTTATGCCTTTCAACGTTGAGTCTGGTAACCACATGCTGTTTAGTATGTATCTCAATGCATTATTATTATTATTATTATACTGATGGGACTGAGGAAACATCACCTCTATTACCGTAAGGGAAACAGTGTAATTCCAAACCGAAAATTTCACAATTAACGGTGTCGGGATGAATCATACAGAACAATAACTGTCAGAGCGGTAGTGCGCTTTAGATGGAAAAGCGCGCAGGACTGACGGCGTGTTTATACTGTAGAAACTGTCCACCAGACAGGGACTAGTCGCGAGCAGAGTAACGCGCCCGTGACAGACTCCAACGTACATGAGTACACGTATCCAATTTTCTCATTGTAAACCTCTCAACCAGTGTGGCAGGCGTTTGAAATACATAAACGATGACTAAGTGGATATGCTTCTAGACTGTGGTGCATCTGGTAACCGGGCTGGTGTTGCCGCTCGGGAATATGCTGCTAGATATATTCATCGACGCCATCAACATAAAAATGTGTTTCGTCGTCTGGAGCTGTGCTTTCGGGAGTCAGGTTCTCTCCTTCCACCATCGTGTGACAGAGGTCGTCCACGGACTCGCCGTACTCCAGCTACTGAGGAAGCTTTTCTGGAGGTCATACACCAGAAATGAAGTATATGTAGCGTAGCAAGGCAGTTTCTGGTCCCGCAATGCACTCTCGTTAACGTGCTGCACGAGCATGGGCTGCACACCTACCATTATGCTTTCATGCTTTCTGCATCCTGCAGATTGCCGTCAGCGGATGCGATCCTGTGACTGGTTCCACAAACAGCAGGAAGCCAACGATGACTTCGTGAACACTGTAATATGGTCGGATGAAGCACTAGTGAGGGTATCTTCAATATGCACATTTCACACCATTGGTGTGAGCTTAACCCGCATGTCACCCGAGACCGCGGATATCCAGTTCGCTTTGATATGAACGTCAGCGCCGGAATATTGGGCGGCAGGTGTTCGGGCCCCTACACGATTCCTGGCCAGTTGACTTGTACGAAGGTATCATGCACTCCTTTCAAACTATCTGCCTGATGCGCTGGAAGATGTTCCACAACAAGTTAGGCAGAGGATATGGTTCCAACGTGATGGTGCACCTCCGCACTCTGGAATTAATATGCGACAGTATTTGGAGAGAACATTTCCAGGGAAATGACTCGGACATGGAGGTCCAGTTGTACGGCTGCCGCGTTCACCTGACCTAAATCCCCTGGATTTCTTCCTGTGGGAACACCTGAAGGAGCACGTGTACTCTACTCCGCCGACGAATGTGGATGTCCGCAGCTCGTGGTCGTGCGGTAGCGTTCTCGCTTCCCGCGCCCGGGTTCGATTTCCGGTGGGGTCAGGGATTTTCTCTGCCTCGTGATGACTGGGTGTTGTGTGACGTCCTTAGGTTAGTTAGGTTTAAGTAGTTCTAAGTTCTAGGGGACTGATGACCATAGACGTTAAGTCCCATAGTTCTCAGAGCCATTTGAACCATTTTTTTGGCGAATGTGGAAGAATTGGTAGCACTTGTTCATGCTGCTCTTGTTACTGTGGATGGTTGTGAAGCGTCCAGAGATGTACGATTCGTAGCGTTGCGCAATGTTGCGACGTGCAGGAAGGTCGCTTTGAGCATCTGTTGTTCTGAGAACAACGTATTCTGTTGTGAAGGTCTTGCGGTCATTAATATGGACATTATTATTGTCCCCAATTCCCTAATATGCGACATCTGAACGCTCATATTACATGTAGTATAAATGACAGGTAGATTTTGTGTTACTGTACTGTGCTTTCATCTTTAGCATCTCGAAATTGATGTTGTTTTTGTACTTATTCTGTGCTATGACAGGTCATTTGTTTCGAGTGTCTATTTCTTATTTGTCTAACCACGTATTTCTTATGTTCAGCGTTAAAACAGTTGTAAATTCAGGATACATGTCACGTAAGGAACGGTGTATATTACAGAATGAAATTAGCAATAATAATAATAATAATAGTAATAATGCTGCCCAATCGATCGAACCTTCGATCTCCTGCATGCTAACGAAAAACTCTCTCCTCTGCACCAACTGTCCACCACAACTAACATGTGCGGACAGAGGTAGTTATCATACTTGTGGTTACAGTGTTGCCAGATTGCCACTTTTTAGAGTCCTTTTTCTGCCGGATGTATTCGCTGGACGAAATTTTTTGAGAGTCTTTTTTTTATTGGTGGCATGTGAGGAGTCGCGCTAAGAAACCCGAGTGCGCGAATTTGGCTTCACCCTGTATACTCACTCAGTTTCTAGACGGTTCATCGCTTTCGGTTTCTAGGGGACTCCAGTAAGACACTGATACGTAAAAAAAAGGTGGTCGATATTAGGTAACGCCAGATAAGAATGCTACGTACATAAAGTACAGGTATCGCGAGGAAGATCTTAACTGACCAAGAATAATAGGAAAATTGGTATAGTCTACACTTCTTTACGACAGTCTATGGTAGCCTACGGTAGTTTAACAACTCTAGTCCAGGTGGACATTTCCGTAATTTAAGAATCCATTGACAGTATTTTTTAATTTTATTCCCATGCCCTGCAACACTTTGTTAAAAGTAATAGTTTCGATATCAGATATCAGCTACACTATCACATTGTTCGTTGATGACGCCTTTGTCTACATGTAAGTATCGTGCCTCTATGATTGTAATGACTAAAAAATTGCAGTGTTTTCACTTAGTATACTGGATGGCAGTTCTATTTAAACGTGGATTAATGCAAGATACTGGTCATAACAAAGAGAAAGAACCAGATAATAGCTGATTAAGAGATTAGTTGTGATATTCTGGAACCTGTCACGTCGGTTAGATTCCTGAGGATAATACTGAAACAAACCATTTCTTCAGTCCTGAGACTGGTTTGATGCAGCTCTCCATGCTACTCTATCCTGAGCAAGCTTCTTCATCTCCCAGTACCTACTGCAACCTACATCCTTCTGAATCTGCTTAGTGTATTCATCTCTTGGTCTCCCTCTACGATTTTTACCCTCCACGCTGCCCTCCAATGCTAAATTTGTGATCCCTTGATGCCTCAAATCATGTCCTACCAACCGATCCCTTCTTCTAGTCAAGTTGTGCCACAAACTTCTCTTCTCCCCAATCCTATTCAATACCTCCTCATTAGTTACGTGATCTACCCACCTTATCTTCAGCATTCTTCTGTAGCACCACATTTCGAAAGCTTCTATTCTCTTCTTGTCAAAACTATTTATCGTCCATGTTTCACTTCCATACATGGTTACACTCCATACAAATACTTTCAGAAACGACTTCCTGACACTTAAATCTATACTCGATGTTAACAAATTTCTCTTCTTCAGAAACGATTTCCTTGCCATTGCCAGTCTACATTTTATATCCTCTCTACTTCGACCATCATCAGTTATTTTACTCCCTAAATAGCAAAACTCCTTTACTACTTTAAGTGTCTCATTTCCTAATCTAATCCCCTCAGCATCACCTGATTTAATTTGACTACATTCCATTATCCTCGTTTTGCTTTTGTTGATGTTCATCTTATATCCTCCTTTCAAGACACTGTCCATTCCGTTCAACTGCTCTTCCAAGTCCTTTGCTGTCTCTGACAGAATTACAATGTCATCGGAGAACCTCAATGTTTTTACTTCTACGAAGCGGTAATTCAGTAACACGGAAGGCGGAAGGAAGACTTAGATCGTGGAGAGAATTCCATGAAAACAAGGCGCTGGTATGATCTATTACGAAGCATTACTCCGATCTGCGAATTTAATATCAAGTAGGCATCAAACAGATCCACAGCGTCTGTGGCTTCTGTTGTCGAATGACGTGTCACGGCAGGGAACATGGGCTACAAGTTTAACAGTATTAGAAGACCAACAATAACAATAGAAAAGTCGTCATTGAGTTTTGCAACTCAGAATTATTAGTTAATTAATTCTGTCGTTTTATTCTTCTACTTGAAGAAATATACATCAAATACTGACGTGTTACTTCATGAGATGAAATGCGAGTACCAGTTGTAATAAGCTACTGCTGCAAGTAAAAGTTATTCTTAATTCTCAAGCGGAGAAGTCCACTATAAATTACATAACTATGCTTGAAAATCTTATTAGTTATCTCTATTAGAAGAACGAACTAACGTTGATAGCAGTTACACGAAGACACATAGAAGTCCATCCGTTCAGTTCAGTCTTGCTGTGTCTCAAAAAGGGAACGTGCTCGACAGTTAAAAACACATCCTGCTAAATGAGTAGTTCGTAAGAAGCGCCAGACAATCACAGGACGGCATTTCTCTTAGGCTATTCATACTTAATATGATTTTACTAAGCATATCGAAGTTTTTAATCAAACACGTCGGCCAGTTTTTCATTTCTACTAATTAATTTGTTGCTGCTCGTCGATTCTCTGGAGTGATTTGATGCTCAAACATGAAGATGCGTTCTTTCGGCTAACGGTCTGGCCGTGTCTTCTGCCTTTATACACACTACGAGTACTGGACAGCGTCGCTCGTCTTACCCACTGCGGAGGTTTCTGGAATCCTGCTGCGGCCTGTGTAAGTTCTCCCATTATTGAGGCCGTTACTAAAGTGATATTAACAGCTCATTTGCGATTATTGCAAATTCATTGATGCGCTAGACGCTTCTCGAAGTTAAATTTACGCACTAGTGTTTTGGGAATCCCAGGTAGACTGCGCACGATTTCGAAACTTCTGAGTGAGTTAGTCGGTGGCCTGTGGCTGAAGGTGACGGTAAGGCTGCGGCTTTCAAAGGCGGACAGTAGTTCGTACTGAAGCATATTGAGTCTTAAAGGGGTAAGGAAATACAATGGGGCCGTGTTCGGAATCGAAACTTCATGAGAAGTAATTTTATCAAGCAAACAGCGTATAGAATCCCAAGTTTTGAGCAATTACAAGATCTTGGAATGTTACCCGAATGACAGCCATTACAAGCACATGGCAAGCAAATTTCTTAGGTGACCGTATATAAAAGCTGAAAATCGGAAATAGTCTTCAACAATTCCGGATGGAGTAACTAAATAATTATAATATACGGATCGTGAAATACTGTAAAGACACTTAACTACACTCCTGGAAATGGAAAAAAGAACACATTGACACCGGTGTGTCAGACCCACCATACTTGCTCCGGACACTGCGAGAGGGCTGTACAAGCAATGATCACACGCACGGCACAGCGGACACACCAGGAACCGCGGTGTTGGCCGTCGAATGGCGCTAGCTGCGCAGCATTTGTGCACCGCCGCCGTCAGTGTCAGCCAGTTTGCCGTGGCATACGGAGCTCCATCGGAGTCTTTAACACTGGTAGCATGCCGCGACAGCGTGGACGTGAACCGTATGTGCAGTTGACGGACTTTGAGCGAGGGCGTATAGTGGGCATGCGGGAGGCCGGGTGGACGTACCGCCGAATTGCTCAACACGTGGGGCGTGAGGTCTCCACAGTACATCGATGTTGTCGCCAGTGGTCAGCGGAAGGTGCACGTGCCCGTCGACCTGGGACCGGACCGCAGCGACGCACGGATGCACGCCAAGACCGTAGGATCCTACGCAGTGCCGTAGGGGACCGCACCGCCACTTCCCAGCAAATTAGGGACACTGTTGCTCCTGGGGTATCGCCGAGGACCATTCGCAACCGTCTCCATGAAGCTGGGCTACGGTCCCGCACACCGTTAGGCCGTCTTCCGCTCACGCCCCAACATCGTGCAGCCCGCCTCCAGTGGTGTCGCGACAGGCGTGAATGGAGGGACGAATGGAGACGTGTCGTCTTCAGCGATGAGAGTCGCTTCTGCCTTGGTGCCAATGATGGTCGTATGCGTGTTTGGCGCCGTGCAGGTGAGCGCCACAATCAGGACTGCATACGACCGAGGCACACAGGGCCAACACCCGGCATCATGGTGTGGGGAGCGATCTCCTACACTGGCCGTACACCACTGGTGATCGTCGAGGGGACACTGAATAGTGCACGGTACATCCAAACCGTCATCGAACCCATCGTTCTACCATTCCTAGACCGGCAAGGGAACTTGCTGTTCCAACAGGGCAATGCACGTCCGCATGTATCCCGTGCCACCCAACGTGCTCTAGAAGGTGTAAGTCAACTACCCTGGCCAGCAAGATCTCCGGATCTGTCCCCCATTGAGCATGTTTGGGACTGGATGAAGCGTCGTCTCACGCGGTCTGCACGTCCAGCACGAACGCTGGTCCAACTGAGGCGCCAGGTGGAAATGGCATGGCAAGCCGTTCCACAGGACTACATCCAGCATCTCTACGATCGTCTCCATGGGAGAATAGCAGCCTGCATTGCTGCGAAAGGTGGATATACACTGTACTAGTGCCGACATTGTGCATGCTCTGTTGCCTGTGTCTATGTGCCTGTGGTTCTGTCAGGGTGATCATGTGATGTATCTGACCCCAGGAATATGTCAATAAAGTTTCCCCTTCCTGGGACAATGAATTCACGGTGTTCTTATTTCAATTTCCAGGAGTGTAATATGGCTTAACAAGATGAGTGACAGATTAAGAGAGACTAAATACGGACCATTAACTTGCTGTAAGTACACAAATAAGAGCAGAGCACTGTTTGTCCGAAAACCACGAAATGCACTACTAACATACCAGGGTCTTGGCACAGACATCTAAATACTGGGACAGCGTCGTCAGAGAGGCTATCGAAATTCGTACCAGGGACGGACTCATCAACCGAGACTGCGGCTACATCCTCAGCAGGGCATGGGAACCAGCACTGAGTGTAATTAAAAAGACGCTCAGCAAAGGAAACGAACGGACGACTAGGGCGGACGAGGCAATTACACCGACGCCACCACAGACGGCGATGCCAGCGTCTGAGCGACCGCTGACGCGCGGGCGCAGACCGCGAAGAGAACGCCTCGTGGAGGAATGGGATTTAATATGTCCGCCCTCCCTCAGGAGAAGGGGACTTAATTTGTATCACTGAAATTTAGTTCACTGTGCATATTGGATGCAGTATGAAGGTTCGTTTAGGCACGTGGTTCAGTTTCATAGACGCCTGCGTATCTGATGTAACGAACTGCTTTCATTTGTCCGACTGTCGTCAAACTTTAGTGAACCCTTCAGTTATTCAATAATTAGATAAGGTGGGGAGGGGGTTTGCCGATTAAATACTGTACTAACCGTCAATTTTCGCCTCTCTTAATTGTGAACAGAGCAATACGAAAGTTGGTAAAGGATGGTAAGAAGGATCATTTTCTATGCTCTGTAGTGTGGCTTATGGAATTGTGTATTTAGATGATGTAACTTGAAAACCAACGTTCGAGCCTAACTAAGTGGCCAATGTCTTGCTTGGTGCCTGTATGACTTCTAAAATGGAGTGTCCAGTTCTTCTGCTCTTTATTACAGCAAAGCTCTGGCAATGATTGCTTACACTAATTTATGATCTCCTGGACGGCCTGTGCTCAGTTGTCATCACCATCTTGTGACACATCGAACAATTACAATGACTGCAGCGACAGGAGCGCTCTCCATCTACTCCCGCTCCCTCCCCCCCCCCTCCCTCCCCCTCCTGTCACACAACAGCTGCCAATAATCCAATTGGCCGTGAGTGTATTAGATGTGCAGCAGCCGATGTGCACATTATCATACATTGCTGTAATTAATAGGGGTGATGATTTAGAATTATGGAAACGGGGTTTTCATTGGTTTTTGGGAAAGCACAGGTATTTGTTCCTACTGGCAATGCTATTCAGATGAACGTATATTATCAATGAGGTTGCGTAGCATCATATGTTAGTGAAGTTACCCGTAAACATCGCCAACGATGAGACGTCACACTAGGGTGCCGTCTAAATACAATGAAGTTCTTAGTCCCCTATATGGCCGAGAGATATGACGTCATCATTTAGGAAAGTATCCGTGCAGTACAGGAAGGTTTGCTCGTCCCTTATTTCAGTCACTCAGTAAGGGCTTTTACTTGCACGAGAGACTTTCATATGGCAATTTATGTAATCTAAAGAGACGAAGTACAATAAAAGTAAACAGTGATACAAGGAAGTGTGAAACAATTTTAGATTTTCTGAGTCACACCCTCAGCTTCTGAAGAAGTGAGCGGTACTGGGTAACATGTAAATTTTACTTTATTTTTTAATGCGATGATCATTAGGTGAACTAAAACATTTAATAACCTGATTTACAACTGACAAACTACGCTACTGTGAGATTATTCAATAGCAATAGGTCATTAATCCAATAAAGAAATTGTCTGCAGACACAGCAACGCTTTTGGTAGTAAATCAAATTACTTAACTTCTAAAGTAATGTTTCATTTACAATTTATGTACAAAATTTAAGTAGTTTATGTCAGATTGGAAATGTGATTGAGTGATTGATTTCAAAACGGTTCAAATGTCTCTAAGCACTATGGGACGTAACATCGGAGGTCATCAGTCCCCTAGACTTAGAACTACTTAAACCTAACTAACCTAAGGACAAAACACACATCCATGCTCGAGGCAGGATTCGAACTTGCGACCCTAGCAGCAGCGCGGTTCCGGACTGAAGCGCCTAGAACCGCTCGGCAACAGCGGCCGGAGACTGACTTCCATTTGTTTCAGGATATGACCAGCTGCGTCCATAGTGGAATTAGTTTATGTAAACTTGTTGTTAATAATCGTTATAATTGATATACAGGATGAAGGAAAAATGCCGCACTTGGTGGTCAGCATGTGATTGCTCATCCCGATTCAAGACAAAAATGTACCTATCAAAATCATGCCAATAGGTCTAATAGAAATGTGATTTAAAAACCAAGGCTCTGGCAACACTGTAACTGTGTGCAGCATGGTAAAAAGAAGGTAGCATAAACTGTACAACTTTTCCGGAGCTGTCCCATGAGCTCACCAGTCGGCATTTAGCCGTCACACGGCTCGGACTCGTGGTGCGTCGAGCAGCTCTCCGCACGTGTGTTTGTTATTCGCTGCACGAGGTGTTGCGTTCCTTGTTGTGATTTAGAGCTCTCACTAGATATGGCGTTCTCTTACCGCCAGGCGACAGTGAAACTCACGTTCGACGATTCCAACGCGCGTTCAAAGGCTTATGAAATGGAACTGTTTTTGAGAGATGACATGCATGACGATCCCCATCCATCTATCACCTGCAGTACAGTCTCTCTCAAGATGAAGACCGAAGAGCCGACGTTCCACCGACGGCTACCGCTTTCGCCATGCAAACGGTATTGTCAGCACGGTAACCGTGGACAACGCGGGTATGGGAGTGCGTATGGTGCGCATATTCGCACTGCCGTTCGAAGTCCAGGCCGCGCTCGTCACCGACGCGTTACGGCCATATGGCACGGTCCTAAACTACATGGAAGAGAAGTGGAACACTTTTGAAACCTATCATGTTTTCAATGGCGTCCAACATGTACGCATCGAACTCCGCACACACGTGCCGTCGTACATGTAATCGGCGGTTGCTGAGCCATCGTTGCTGCGCGGGGTAGCCGCGCGGTCTAGGGCGCCATGTCACGGTCCGTGCGGCTCCCCTCGTCGAAGGTTCGGGCCCTACCTCGAGCATGGGTGTGTGTGTGTGTGTGTGGTCCTTAGCGTAAGATAGCTTAAATTAGATTACGTAATGGGTAAGCTTAGGCACCGATGACCTCAGCAGTTTGGTCCCATAAGATCTTCCCACAAATTTCCAAAAATTACCGAGTCATCATTATTTATAACGGACAACCGCGGACGTGTGCCGGCTGTGCACAGGAAGGTCACGCCCGATCAAACTGCCTCCAGCGCCGCCTCGTGCAGGTGCCACGTGCCGAACCAGTACAGACAGCGGTTGCCGCTTACGTATGTGGAAGCTGGTGTGCAAAAACGCAGCACCCATGTTGCAGTCCCACGCGACTGCTAGCCCAGCCTCCGAAGACGCCGTGACGGCTGCGCCGTATGACGAGACGCCCTTGAAGGGCACAACGCTCGCCACCACCACCACCACCACCGTCATCGTAGCAGAGGCGTCGTTTCCGAACGCCGGACTCATGGTCAAGGGTACTGACCCCAGACCTTCGACAGAGATGGACACACGGACGCGGGAACAACGGTCGCCGAAGCGTCATAAGAAACGCACCTCTCGATTATGATGATGATGTTTGGTTTGAGGGGCGCTCAACTGCGCAGTTATCAGCGCCCGTAGAAATTCCCAATATTTACTCAATCCAAACTCGCCACTTTCATGAATGATGATGAAATGGTGAGGACAACACAAACACCCAGTCTGACCCCGCCAGGAATGGAACCTGGGACCCCGTGCTCGGGAAGCGAGAACGCGACCGCGAGACCACGAACTGTGGACGCCACCTCTCGAGGGAAGACAACCAATGGGGCGGAGACAGGGAGTACGCTGCCAACGCCGTCTCTGACGCATCGTTGCCACCGGACTCTACCTGTACCGCCCCACGGCAAGCATCTGACACCACGGGCCGGACGATAGACACACTCAGCCCAGACGCCCTCATGACTGAAGCCCCTCAGGACAAAGACCAGATGATGAAGTCCATTGCCAGCGACGAACCGCCGTCACCGACCCCTTCCTCGCTCGGTGACTGGGCTACTGCAATAGAGGCAGAAATCGTACCAAGCGCCCTGGACGCTCCTCCGCCACACAGGAACGGCGAACCTCTTAGGGAGAGCCTAACACCCGCAGAAGGGTCACGTTAAACATGTCTGCCACAAGGATGGGTAGCCATGCGGCCCCATTACCATCGAATGGCCACCATTTGCATCTAACTACTCCACAATTAGATGTCCCAATGCTACCGTGTGGGTACAGTCAACGTTAACGCCATACACTCCGCCATCAAAACGCGCTAGTTCCATGACATGCTCCGGGCTGCGGACATGGATAACAGACTTCAAGAAGTCTATCCGGATCTGCAATTGAACACTTATGGATACACAGCCTACTGCATCCCATTATCGGCGACGCCGGCGGCACCGCCATCATACACTCCTGGAAATTGAAATAAGAACACCGTGAATTCATTGTCCCAGGAAGGGGAAACTTTATTGACACATTCCTGGGGTCAGATACATCACATGATCACACTGACAGAACCACAGGCACATAGACACAGGCAACAGAGCATGCACAATGTCGGCACTAGTACAGTGTATATCCACCTTTCGCAGCAATGCAGGCTGCTATTCTCGCATGGAGACGATCGTAGAGATGTTGGATGTAGTCCTGTGGAACGGCTTGCCATGCCATTTCCACCTGGCGCCTCAGTTGGACCAGCGTTCGTGCTGGATGTGCAGACCGCGTGAGACGACGCTTCATCCAGTCCCAAACATGCTCAATGGGGGACAGATCCGGAGATCTTGCCGGCCAGGGTAGTTGACTTACACCTTCTAGAGCACGTTGGGTGGCACGGGATACATGCGGACGTGCATTGTCCTGTTGGAACAGCAAGTTCCCTTGCCGGTCTAGGAATGGTAGAACGATGGGTTCGATGACGGTTTGGATGTACTGTGCACTATTCAGTGTCCCCTCGACGATCACCAGTGGTGTACGGCCAGTGTAGGAGATCGCTCCCCACACCATGATGCCGGGTGTTGGCCCTGTGTGCCTCGGTCGTATGCAGTCCTGATTGTGGCGCTCACCTGCACGGCGCCAAACACGCATACGACCATCATTGGCACCAAGGCAGAACCGACTCTCATCGCTGAAGACGACACGTCTCCATTCGTCCCTCCATTCACGCCTGTCGCGACACCACTGGAGGCGGGCTGCACGATGTTGGGGCGTGAGCGGAAGACGGCCTAACGGTGTGCGGGACCGTAGCCCAGCTTCATGGAGACGGTTGCGAATGGTCCTCGCCGATACCCCAGGAGCAACAGTGTCCCTAATTTGCTGGGAAGTGGCGGTGCGGTCCCCTACGGCACTGCGTAGGATCCTACGGTCTTGGCGTGCATCCGTGCGTCGCTGCGGTCCGGTCCCAGGTCGACGGGCACGTGCACCTTCCGCCGACCACTGGCGACAACATCGATGTACTGTGGAGACCTCACGCCCCACGTGTTGAGCAATTCGGCGGTACGTCCACCCGGCCTCCCGCATGCCCACTATACGCCCTCGCTCAAAGTCCGTCAACTGCACATACGGTTCACGTCCACGCTGTCGCGGCATGCTACCAGTGTTAAAGACTGCGATGGAGCTCCGTATGCCACGGCAAACTGGCTGACACTGACGGCGGCGGTGCACAAATGCTGCGCAGCTAGCGCCATTCGACGGCCAACACCGCGGTTCCTGGTGTGTCCGCTGTGCCGTGCGTGTGATCATTGCTTGTACAGCCCTCTCGCAGTGTCCGGAGCAAGTATGGTGGGTCTGACACACCGGTGTCAATGTGTTCTTTTTTCCATTTCCAGGAGTGTATTACGTGACGGTGGGAGCAGTATGTATTGTAATTGTACACGCGCCCTCCGGGACATCTCACCGTGGTGAGAGGGTCACCTTTTATTCTGACAAAATTGCTCCACTCCTGAGTGGGAATACAGATAACTACATCATAGGAGGCGATTTAAATAGCGTCTTGGATCCAGTGGGCCAAACACCGCTCTACTCTACATGCCTGGCACTAGGGGCTCTCGTGCGAGATCTGGCCCTACACGACACGTGGCGTCTCCTTCACCGGGACCGCCGTGGCTATACAGATTTCACCGACCACTCTGCCAGCCGCCTCGACCAGATATACGTCTCCCGAGGTCTCCGAGCCGGGACAAAGGACGCAGAACTGTGGCCGACAGCCTTCAACGACAATTTGGCATACGTCTGCTCTGTCACTCTTCCCCGACAACTTGCATTCTGCAGCCGCGGTCCATGGACGCTGAACGTTTCCTACCCGTACGAAGACGCATGACGGTGGGAGATCGCTGCTACGTGGGACAGCTGCCTCTGGAGTTTGCATGCACATCCTTCCACCATCCATTGGTGGCTCGATCGCGCCAAGCCGACCCTCCGGCGGACACTCGTGGGATATGGTCGTGACAGAGCGTGCTGGCATCGGGAGACGTCGGAATTTTATTACACAGCGCTGAGGGAACCAAGGGCACAGCCGCCATCACGAGAACGGCAGACAGCGGTTAATCGTTTCAAATCTCACCTACTCCGTCTCACCGCGGAACAGTCTGACAGAGCCCGAGTCCGCCAACGCAAGCGCCACCTTATAACATCGGTAGAGACAGCAACAGGAGGACGTGTCAACTCTCAGTGTGCTATCGCTGCGGCATTCGTCCATTAATACAGGACTTTTTATGCTGAGGCCCCGCAGACCGTCCACGAATATGAAGGTATCCTGTGAGATTTACCTGACTCCAGGGTAGTAACCCAGGACGACGCACTTCTGGCTCCCACAACTGCTTAAGACTTCACAGCGGCCTTGACACGCGGCGCCCTGAACAAGTCGCTGGGCCCGGATGGCTTCCCAAACGAATTATACCGTGCCTTCATGCCCTGATGGGCGCTCAGTGGATTCAAATGTTTCAAAACCTCCTCCGCGATGGTTTTACCGTCCGCACGGATTTCCTCGAAAGCATCATGGTACCGGTTCCTAAACTGAGCGGTTCTCTCACCGTTGTCAAGACTATTGTCCTCTTACGCTCCTGAACGCGGATTATAAACTTTTCGCCCGTATCCTTCGCAAACGTCCCCAGGCCACCATCGGACTCATGGTCCACTCTGACCAGACATGTCTAGGCGGTGACAACAGCATCCACAGTTCACCTGGCGCCTACAGCGACGTGACGGTGCTGGCGGCAGCCTGCCGACTCTGAGGCTCCCTTGTCGCCGTCGATTTTGATCACGCCTTTGATCGTATCGACCACGGTTTCCTGCGCGCCGTGCTCGAGCGCATGGGCTTATCGCAGGCGTCACCAAGGGCGATCTTAAGTCTGATCCACGCGGTGCGATCCCGGATTACTGTCAGTGGCCAACAGACTAACACATCACCCTTGGACGGTCGGTGCGACAGCGATGTTCTTTATCAGGAGTCTCATTCGCGGCGGCCCTCGAACCCGCGCTGCACGGCCTTCGCCAAGGACTGGAAGGCATCTGCATTCGAGACGCGGCCTTCCGATGTGATGTCTTTTCTTGGTGCTGTCAGGTGTCGAATCCAAGCGACGCTACAGTGGTTGTATCGATATGGCGCGGTATCAGGCAGCGTTGTCAACATGTGCAAGACGACATACATGGATGTCGGGAGAGGCCTTCTACACCCGACAGCGATCCCCTTCCAAAAGGTTTCCTCACTGAACGCATCGGGGGTGCAATTGTCCAGTACAGTTCGCCGAACTGCGACAGCCATGTATCGCTGGCTACTACAAAGGACACGTGCGCTGCTCCGTGATAGCATATTCCGCAATATGGGTATGATTCTCCGAACGCGTTACGTCAACACTTACCCAGCGTCCAAACTTAAATTTTGCACACATTCTTCCCTTAACGGTCACCATGGTCCAGAGTTTCCAGGCGGCATACGGATAATTGTGAGTGTAGGTTACTAAGTCCGCTCCACTACTTTAATGAGACCTCCATTGACAGGGGGCCTCGGGTTGATTCACATCGTCCGCAGCTCGTGGTCGTGCGGTAGCGTTTTCGCTTCCCGCGCTCGGGTTCCCGGGTTCGATTCCCGGCGGGGCCGTGGATTTTCTCTGCCTCGTGATGACTGGCTGTTGTGTGATGTCGTTAGATTTAAGTAGTTCTGAGTTCTAGGGGACTGATGACCATAGCTGTTAAGTCCCGTAGTGCTCAGAGACATTTAAACCATTTTTTTTTTTTTTTTTTTTTTTTTTTTTTTGGCTCACGTCCACAAACGCTCACGGGCGCTATACCTACGGACGATGCGACTCGCATGAACTGCGGCCAGCACCAATTTGACGAGGACATTCCTTCAGACCGTCGCGCCTCCAGATCTCCGACCACCGGTCGCCGTGGGCCACATAGCTCCGTCTCTTGCCCACACCCAGATTTGCTGGTCGAATTTAGATACATGTCTGAGGATCTACCGGCGACGAGGTCGCTGAGCACGAGAGATTACTGCCGCATCTATCAAGCACGACAACCCCGTAGTAATGTTGAACAACGACACCCGACCACCTGCAGGATCAGGGTGTGTCGAACCGTCCTCTCCCCATACTTGCCGACGTATGCTCGTTCCTTGTGATATGTGGCGGTGAATGGCAAATTAGTCACACGCCAGCGCCTCCATTTCATTCATCTCACTAACGACCCTTTCTGTCTGCACTGCAAAGTCGTCGATTCGGAAGCGCACCGCTTGATATGTGATGCGACGGGCAACTGCTGGGATCTTATACAACGTATGCTGGCGCTCCTGTTACGACGACAGCCAGTCTATATCACGCGAGACGAACTCCTACGCCCAGATACTATTTACTTTCCCACTACCAAAACGAACTCCGTCAACTGCCTGAAGGGCATGGTGCTGTATTGCAATCTGCAAAGCGCTCCAGGAAGCGCCCTCAACTTGTGGTTCCGCCTGACGACGACTCATGAGATGTTCCGCCACCATGCATTGTACAGAACACAACTACCGAATTATTTAGGCGTATTATTGGAGGCTCCTCCTGCCCATTGGGGCATTCCGGGTACCAGAAGACACACTTTAAGATGATTCACGGCACATGATTGATACTCTGAAGAAACAGTTTAGAGGTAGTCCCCTCCAATCATTACGCGAAGACGACTCTGAAGCTCCTGGTGGCGGTAGTAGGATCCAGTTAAAAATAATAATTAAAAAAAACTAAAAATATAAAACTAGATAAATAATGACACATATGCATATACACTTATCAATGATCCTGTAAGATCGCTTTCCTTCCATGGCTCCGGGAAAGCGGAATGGGACACTGAGGCCAGGCCTCGGAAGGCGACCCCTGCCCTCTTTGCCGCTGACCCTCTCCTCGGGTCATGTTTAACAAAACTGTGACGATGCAACGCTGTGGGCCGGCCGGAGTGGCAGAGCGTTTCTAGACGCTACAGTCTGGAACCGCGCGACCGCTGCGGTCGCAGGTTCGAATCCTACCATTTCCTCGGAAATGCTTCATTTAAATAGTTATGTACACTAATTACCAGCACCATCATGCTGAAACCATAGCTTTCGCCAAATAGCAAGTGGAACGTTTTCGAATGCGTCAGGTGAAGTATTGCAAAGAAACGTATGATACTGTGGGGCATTCAACTTCTCTGACAGTAGGAAAGGGCCTAAGAGCACTACTCCCACGATTCCTGCACACAGGTTTATGGCAAAGCATGGCTGAAAACTACGTTAGCAGGCAACATGTGGGTTGTGTTCTGATCAATAACAGCTGTTGTGGAGGTTGAAAATACCTTCACGACTGAATCTAGATTCGTCAGCCCGTATCACGCAATTTATAAAATGTTTGTTATCTTTCACTTGGTGCAAAAGCCATTCACAAAACTGTACTCGTGGAATGCGGTCTTCTGGCCGCTTGTGCTGAATTAACGTGCAGTGATGTTGATGCACTTCTTTATTGACCAACACTTCAACAATCAGTCTTTGAGATTTCTGGAACTGCCTTGCAATATCACGGGCAATTAACCGAGGTGACTGGTCAACGGTTCAAGAATCGCGTCCTTTGTGGAATATATCTAGTCCTTGGACGACGTCCGTCCATTACATGTGGAGTTGCTCAGGCGACTAAAGCATTCCTATCGGGGTGGCGCCTTTGGAGGTATTGGGTAGCATATGCACGAGCAGCAGCAGTAGCTCGGTTACCGGATACACCCAGCACCAAAAGTATATCGACGTTGTCACCGTTAGTGTACTGCATCGGTTAG
The DNA here is from genome assembly GCF_023898315.1 of Schistocerca nitens. Classification (NCBI taxonomy): domain Eukaryota; kingdom Metazoa; phylum Arthropoda; class Insecta; order Orthoptera; family Acrididae; genus Schistocerca; species Schistocerca nitens. The sequence continues at coordinate 172,621,731 of NC_064616.1, read as the reverse complement.
TAGACACATGCATGCGGTTTAATGGATTCCATATAATAGGCTACTGTCATATGACACAATGATATCCTGCTTATAAACGACAAGAACTGGCGAACGTACATCTAAAAACGGAAATAGTAATCTGACAAGGATTCCAACTATAGCTCCAAGGCGGATGTAGGAGTAATACACTCCTGGAAATTGAAATAAGAACACCGTGAATTCATTGTCCCAGGAAGGGGAAACTTTATTGACACATTCCTGGGGTCAGATACATCACATGATCACACTGACAGAACCACAGGCACATAGACACAGGCAACAGAGCATGCACAATGTCGGCACTAGTACAGTGTATATCCACATTTCGCAGCAATGCAGGCTGCTATTCTCCCATGGAGACGATCGTAGAGATGCTGGATGTAGTCCTGTGGAACGGCTTGCCATGCCTTTTCCACCTGGCGCCTCAGTTGGACCACCGTTCGTGCTGGACGTGCAGACCGCGTGAGACGACGCTTCATCCAGTCCCAAACATGCTCAATGGGGGACAGATCCGGAGATCTTGCTGGCCAGGGTAGTTGACTTACACCTTCTAGAGCACGTTGGGTGGCACGGGATACATGCGGACGTGCATTGTCCTGTTGGAACAGCAAGTTCCCTTGCCGGTCTAGGAATGGTAGAACGATGGGTTCGATGACGGTTTGGATGTACCGTGCACTATTCAGTGTCCCCTCGACGATCACCAGTGGTGTACGGCCAGTGTAGGAGATCGCTCCCCACACCATGATGCCGGGTGTTGGCCCTGTGTGCCTCGGTCGTATGCAGTCCTGATTGTGGCGCTCACCTGCACGGCGCCAAACACGCATACGACCATCATTCGCACCAAGGCAGAAGCGACTCTCATCGCTGAAGACGACACGTCTCCATTCGTCCCTCCATTCACGCCTGTCGCGACACCACTGGAGGCGGGCTGCACGATGTTGGGGCATGAGCGGAAGACGGCCTAACGGTGTGCGGGACCGTAGCCCAGCTTCATGGAGACGGTTGCGAATGGTCCTCGCCGATACCCCAGGAGCAACAGTGTCCCTAATTTGCTGGGAAGTGGCGGTGCGGTCCCCTACGGCACTGCGTAGGATCCTACGGTCTTGGCGTGCATCCGTGCGTCGCTGCGGTCCGGTCCCAGGTCGACGGGCACGTGCACCTTCCGCCGACCACTGGCGACAACATCGATGTACTGTGGAGACCTCACGCCCCACGTGTTGAGCAATTCGGCGGTACGTCCACCCGGCCTCCCGCATGCCCACTATACGCCCTCGCTCAAAGTCCGTCAACTGCACATACGGTTCACGTCCACGCTGTCGCAGCATGCTACCAGTGTTAAAGACTGCGATGGAGCTCCGTATGCCACGGCAAACTGGCTGACACTGACGGCGGCGGTGCACAAATGCTGCGCAGCTAGCGCCATTCGACGGCCAACACCGCGGTTCCTGGTGTGTCCGCTGTGCCGTGCGTGTGATCATTGCTTGTACAGCCCTCTCGCAGTGTCCGGAGCAAGTATGGTGGGTCTGACACACCGGTGTCAATGTGTTCTTTTTCCATTTCCAGGAGTGTATTACTGCAGTCTACTCAATGAGCTACGACAACTGCTACGGTACTTACGGCAGCGTGGTGTTATACACGTTCCTCTGTACACTCTCGTGCGCTGCAAGATGTGATAGTGTTGCCAGCTCCTAGTTTTCATACATGTGTTTCAACATGAACTGGATCTGATTTTGCTACATGACCTTTTGTCTCGAATATGCATGAGGAATCACATGCTGACCTCTAAGTGTGGCATTTCTGTCTTCACCCTGTATATACACTATGTGATTAAAAGCATCGGGACGCCCACAAAAACATACGTTTTTCATATTAGGTACATTGTGCTGCCATCTACTGCCAGGTACTCCATATCAGCGACCTCAGTAGTCATTAGAGATCGTTAAAGAGCAGAATGGCGCGCTTCGCGGAACTCACGGGCTTCGAACGTGGTCAGGTGTACTTGTGTCATACGTCTGTACGCGAGATTTACACACTCCTGAATGCCGGCCATTGTGGCCGAGCGGTTCTAGTCGCTTCAATCTGGAGCCGCGCGACCGCTACGGTCGCAGGTTCGAATCCTGCCTCGGGCATGGATGTGTGTGATGTCCTTAGGTTAGTTAGGTTTAAGTAGTTCTCAGTTCTAGGGGACTGATGACCTCAGATGTTAAGTAACATAGTGCTCAGAGCCATTTGAACCACACTCCTGAACATCTATAGGTCCACTGTTTCCGATGTGATAATGGAGTGGAAACGTGAAGGGACACGTACAGCACAAAAGCGTACAGGCCGACGTCATCTGTTGACTGACAGAGATCGCCGACAGTTGAATAGGGTCGTAATGTGTAATAGGCAGACATCTATCCAGATCAACATATAGCAATTCCAAACTGCATTAGGATCCACAGCAAGTACTATGACAGTTTGGTGGCAGGTGAGAAAACGTGGATTTCATGGTCGAGCGGCTGCTCATAAGCCACACATCACACCGGTAAATGCCAAACGACGCCTCGCTTGGTGGAAAGAACGTAAACATTGGCGAATGCCCGGTAAACGTCATCAGCCAGCGTTTGTAGTGCCAACAGTAAAAGTCGGAGGCGGTGGTGTTATGGTGTGGTCGTGTTCTTCATGTAGGGGGCTTGCACCCCTTGTTGTTTTGCGTGGGCGTGGCACTATCACAGCACAGGCCTACATTGATGTTTTAAGCACTTTCTTGTTTACCACCGTTGAAGAACAATTCGGGGATGGCGATTGCATCTTTCATCGAGGACCTGTCAACAATGCACGGCCTGCGGCGGAGTGGCTATATGACAACGCGACAATAACATCCCTGTAATACACTGGCCTGCACTGAGTCCTGACCTGAATCCTATAAAACACCTTTGGGATGTTTTGGAACGCCGTCTTCGTGCCAGGTCTCACCGACCAACATCGATACCTCTCCTCAGTGCAGCACTCCGTGAAGAATGGGCTGCCATTCCCCAAGAAACCTTCCAGCACCTGACTGAACGTATGCCTGCGAGAGCGGAAGCTGTCATCAAGGCTAAGGGTGGGCCAGCACCATATTGAATTCCAGCATTACCGATGGAGGGCACCAAGAACTTGTAAGTCATTTTCAGCCAGGTGTCCGAATACTTTTGATCACATAGTGTATATCAGAAACGTAGGGAGCCAATATCAAACCAACTTATTACATGATTTGAAATGTATAGATCTAGAACTTTTCAAGATTTATGCTAACAATGTGGCCCTGTCAGATATTATACATAAGAAAAATATAAAGCCCATGTCCATCCTAATGTTTATTAGAGTATCGTGTAAAAAGATGAAGTAATCCGGTGAACAACTTTTCAAAATTTCTGGTATCAATGTTGAACAACAACTCGTCTTTCTATAGTAGTATAGATTTCTTTAGCCAATGACACGTACCTAAATCGCCGTAAACGACTTAAAAGCTGTGAATGCAAAAAGTGCAGCCAGAAGTTTGACACAAATTACAATGGCATACAGCATGTGGACACCCATTAGATCAATTATTAATACTTTCATGGAAGGGAACTTTCGCAAATAAACGTCCGAAATTGATCGCTAAGTTCCCTTCAAAGAATTTAGCAGAACTATTTTAAAAGTTTTTGTTGATCCAACTGCTAGGTGATGGTCTTCACACTAGTATACTAACATAAAAACCTTTTTTTAAATGTATTGCTCAGCTGCAAAAAAGGGGAACTTCACTACTTCTTCGTTAACCAAAGACAGATGATGGAACAGCCGCAAATGATTTCGCAGTTGCGAATGCGGTCTGAATGTTAACGTGCCCTCAGAAAATAAACAAATTAAATTGCCAATAATCCTTGGCTCCACCCCTTGGCCATTCTTCACACGCTACACCAAATACATTTTCTTGAACAATGGTTTCCTACAGCACGTAGCTAAATACAATGTTGGTATTGCTTGACTTCCTGTACGGGTCAATCAAGTCCTTGTTTGTTGATTGGTTGAAAGACTTTACTCAAACTTTTTTGGTATCCTACGGGTATGACTTTCCCACATGATGACGTTACGTATCTCAGACAGTCGTGGAATAGGACTTTACTGTACGGAGACGCCACCCAGTTCTAGAGGCTTGCCAAATGTGTATGTGGAACGTTTCATGGGTGCTTGCTTTATATGAATGCGTGGTATCTGTTCTTTCAGACATGGACATCTCCGAGAGAACAGACACCACACGGAATCCGCAGCTGTGATACATTATATGTAAACTGAAAGTTGAGGGGCGAGAAAGGAAAGGAAAGTGGTTGTATATGTCAGCTTCATCGGAACTTAATTCGGAATCTGCAGCAACGAGAGAAAACATCTGGCAGAATGGGATTCGAATCTAGGATCTCCTGTTCACTAGGGAGTAGCGTTAACCATTGCATCAACCGGATTCGGTGTTTATAGCATCTGCGCGGACATCTCGGCACACCTCTCAGTCCTACCCAGCGCCACCTATCCACCGTCTCTGTCCATGTCCATATCCATGTCCATGTCCTCCATGCTCGCTACTGTGAGATTCCCGCAGGAGGTCAGAGAGTCGGGGATTTTCTCTGCCTCGTGATGACTGGGTGTTGTGTGATGTCCTTAGGTTAGTTAGGTTTAAGTAGTTCTAAGTTCTAGGGGACTGATGACCACAGATGTTAAGTCCCATAGTGTTCAGAGCCATTTAGGAGGTCAGAGGTGATTGGGCATCCGCACCGAAGAAGGTGGTCTCGTTGCCCATCGAGGCGAATTAATCATATGAATGTGTGGTGCCCGAAAGAACAGACACCATGCATTCATGGGACTGATTCGCCTCGATGGACAACAAATCCACCTTCTTCAGTGCGGATGCCCAATCACTTCTGACCTTCTGCGAGAATCTCTCAGTAGCGAACATGAGACTGCAGATGGATGTCGCTGGATGGAAGTGTGGGTCGAGTGAGAGGCGTGCCGAGATAGTCCGCGCAGTTACGATAAAAACTGTATCTGGCTGGCGCAGTAGTTAGCCCAACTGCCTACTAATCAGAAGATCCCAGGTTCGAATCCCAGTCCGGCACACATTTTCCCTCGTCGCCGCTGATCTCGCGTAAAGTCCCGATGCAGCTGACATCAATAGTCCCTTCCCTTACCTTTCTCTCCCCCACCGCTTTACGCATAATGAAACCTGTTTTGCAGGAGATGCCAAAGAGATCGACAATCGTTTACTGGAGTGATGTTAAAGGCTAAACAGCGGTAGGTAAAACATCATTTTCCCGAACTGTATCCAAAGTTGGCTTTCACTGAAAGAGTAGTTCCTCATTTCTGGCCGGCCAGGGTGGCCGAGCGGTTCTAGGCTCTACGGTCGCAGGTTCGAATCCTGCCTCGGGCATGGCTGTGTGTGATGTCCTTAGTTAGGTTTAAGTAGTTCTAAGTTCTAGGGGACTGATGACCTTAGCAGTTAAGTCCCATTCATGGCTTTGTTTGATTTATTATACTTTTCGATTTTTCTTTTAGATGGAGTACATATCGCTGTAGTGTCTCCTACAGTTTCTGAAATGCAAGCGATGAGTGGGAAAATCATACGTTATGGTATTAGAAAAATTAGAAAATAATCTGTTACGAATGTTTAGTGTGCTGTAGCAAGGAAATGACTGGTTGTAAGTGCTAGTACCAAAGTTTTAGTTTTAAGTGCCATTAATACTGAGGCATCACGTTTTATTTGTGATGATGCAAGTACGGAAATACAGCAGTAATGTTTTCAGAAATGTGTGTGAAATCGTAAGGGACTTAACTGTTAAGGTCATCAGTCCCTAAGCTTACACACTACTTAACCTAAATTATCCTAAGGACAAACACACACACCCATGCCCGAGGCCCGAGAGAAGATTCGAACCTCCGCCGGGATCAGCCGCACAATCCATGACTGCAGCGTTCCAGACCGCTCGGCTAATCCCGCGCGGCAGTAATGTTTTACCTAGAAGAACTGTACTCATCAAAGCCCAATTTTCCTACCTCTTAAATTTGTTGCAAGACCATATCCAAAACAAATTTTAAAATATCTGAGGATTACTTCCGTTTCTTGCACAATTCCATTGTTGGCATGAAATGTTACAAAGAGTACTGTAGAACTGCTTGTGGCTGTTGAAGAAATGTTGTCAACAGGTGTTGACAACATGGCATGGCATGAAGGAGCCTTTCTTGATATGTCCATCCTTTTGACTGGAGATCTTGGTAACCACGGCCTTTCACTATTGTAAGAAAATGAAATGCCTACGGCCGTCCTTATGACCATACTTACTGCGTAGCTACCAGTTTCCGCGCTTCAACGCGACATCTTCAGGCCTTAGTTGATGCTGAAGGGGTTATCATGATCTATATATACGTTGCATCAGTGACCAACATAAATGCAGACTGTCTGTAACTGTAATGTCAGCGCCGGCCGCGGTGGTCTAGCGGTTCTAGGCGCTTCAGTCCGGAACCGCGCGACTGCTATGGTCGCAGGTTCGAATCCTGCCTCGGGCATGGATGTTTGTGATGTCCTTAGGTTAGTTAGGTTTAAGTAGATCTAAGTTCTAGGGGACTGATGACCACAGATGTTAAGTCCCATAGTGCTCAGTGCCATTTGAACCATTTTTGTAATGTCAGCACTTCAACCATGGATGGTTGGAGTGCTGACATCACAGTGACAGATGGTACCTGTAAACCAGTTATGTTGGCCACTGATGCAGCGTATATATGGATCATGATAACCACATCAGCGTCAACTAAAACCTGAAGATGGCGCTTTGAAGCGCAGAAACTGGTAGCTGCACAGTAAATAAGATCACAAGGACGGTTGTAGCCATTTCGTTTACTTACAAGAAATCAGCTGTGGTCGTGCCTCTTGCATACAGGCACATATTTCCATTCTTATGTTTCAGTGGAAGAAATTTTAGTAGCTATTTGAGATGGATGAGGCACTTTGATAAAACATCATTTTGAGGTATTTCATTTGTACACTGACTATGTTTTAGCTGCAAATTTAAAAACAAACAACTCAGTTGTATGCATTGGACTTTCATGGAATGGGATCATAACTTTAGCTGACTCAGCAACCTGGTGTAAGTCCTGCGGAGCAAAAGCCTTACTTACCTTACTGCAAAATCTTCCTTCCATCACAAAGATGTTTTATTGATACAAACAAAAGCTTACATCCACACTCCTTGTCACACTAACTGCGCATCAACTAAATGGAAGAGACCTTGACTCATTCCTATGGGAGCTGATAACCTCGTCATTAAGCACCCCAAACGAGGAGGAGGAGGAAATTAGGGTTTAACGTCCCGTCGACAACGAGGTCATTAGAAACGGAGCACAAGCTCGGATTAGGGAAGGATGGGGAAGGAAATCGGCCGTGCCCTTTCAAAGGAACCATACCGGCATTTGCCTGAAACGATTTAGAGAAATCACAGAAAACCTAAATCAGGATGGCCGGAGACGGGTTTGAACCGTCGTCCTCCAGAACGCGAGTCAAGTGTGCTAACCACTGCGCCACCCGCTCGATGAACACCCCAAATACACACACACACACACACACACACTTGGCGAGACACAGAGAAGCATTGCTTGGCACAATGCCATAGGCCATCTAGTGATGTATGCGTTTTCCCCATGACCTGGCAATTGCAGCAAGTTTACCGGCATAAAACAAAGTACTGAGAATACAAAAGCACTGGAAAGGAGTTATCTGGAAAAAAAATTGAACCTACAACGTTTCACATTTGCATTATTCAACTGGTGTTCCCTGAGTGATTTGTTATTTTTAAAGTTTTACGTTTGTTTCAGTTCTTTCTGGTGGTACTGATACTCTTTCGTTTCTCCACCACGTGACCCTACGCCGCTTTGGGATGCAGCGAAGGCAACATGGCTCCGTATTTCTGCAAGTATATAGAATAGATGAATGACATGGCTTTGTGATTCAAGCATAGCATTTTATTTCATTTCCGACCAATTTCAGCTTTCGGAATTTTTATTTTTATTTTTCCCTAAGTTATGTCAGCATCTGATAAGGAACCTCACAGTGAGAAAAGGGAACATTCCGGTCTAATACCTTGGTGTACGTATTTATTATGAGTATTTCTTGGCATACTAGAGAGGTGGGCACAAAATGAGTAACAACGTAAGCAACTTGGTAAACGTAGAGGAGAAAAATATCTGTTTGCTTTCCACGTTCAAGAAACAGTGTCATGTTCCGCTAGAATTGGTGCTGTCGGACCATAGAAGACGCATAAGACCTTTCTGTGCAGTTTAAGCAGGAGATCTGTGTTATGCATTTAACAGGGATGTTCTGTAACAACAAAATCAGAACAGCATACATTTAAATATTTGTTCATGCTGGGTGCAGGACATATGAACACCTTTCCAATATAGGAATTCCTCTGACACTGAATCTTTTCAAGTCCCACATAGGCCTCACATTTCTTTACAATACATGGCCCACACCGTCCTTACCAGCACATGATTACCACACGACCCCCACGGGCATGTCATTGAGGAGTTTAGAGGATATCAGAGTATATACTGTCGGAAAAAAACACACTAAGGCATAAATAATTCATACGTAGTACGTATAAAGGATTTGTATCATTATAACCGCCAACGGACAGCTTCAAATAAAGTCCCGAAAATCCGTCTTAGGATTTATTTCCACAGATTTAGGAAAACAATGGAAAATGTAAATCTAACTAAGCGAACAGTTACATGGACACCAGTCCTTTAAAAATCAAAAAATAAAACAAAGGAATATAGAGGTTTGATATTCACTTGAAGTCAAGTTTGCTAGAAACGAAACACAAGCTCCATCTATTGGAGTTCAGAGTGGCAGACTGACAGTGCAATTTTTCTGATCAGTTACCCTAGCATTGGCCTTAACCCGCAAGAAACTTTAATCTAGACTGCTGAACGTACCTCCCGAATGACAGCTACGTCTCCTATACGAATGTGCAACTTCGTTCCGTGTCTTACAGACGAAAGATGCCGCTAATGTTAAAAGCGTTACAGCAACAAAAGAAACAAAAATAAATTCAGCATCTACGGTTTCAGCATTACTCTCGTACAACGATTATTCGCTACACAGCGAACTGGAAGTATCCTCCTCACGTCTGCCAATGGAATTGACTCAAATGAGGCTTCATATTTCAGCTTTAGTCGTTTCAGACAGCGGATCCGATGAAACTAAAGCCCTTTTTCATTGGGCCTGCAGCTGAAAAACTGTGTGACCTGCGTAACTCTACTAGAATTCTGTGCGGCGTCGTGTTGCAAGCCCTCAACATGCAAAGTGCTTCTAATTCGGACAGCTACTGAGTTAGCGGCGTAATTGGTCGGGAAACAGCCGGGCTCCCTGTCGGTGACTGCTAATAAGGATTTAGGCTTAAAGTTGACCATTCCCCACACTCGGCTACACTGACTCCCTGCGGACACGGGGACATACGTTGTCAAGCTAATCTTAAGACTTGTTGCTCTAATTCAGACAACGCGATGTATTTTACCGATGATAATGAACGATTGCTTTCCGATCACGTAGTAATGTTATAAATCAGCGTGCCTGTAATTGTAGTTCTGCAGCTGAGATGCCTTTTCTTGTTACTTAGATATAATTTGTCATCTCGCTGACGAAGTCGGTTGATGATCACAGAATACCCTCGGTTTCAAGACATACTTGTATCAAAACTGTCGCACAGTGTACGTTAGAGGCATCGACACACAATTTCTATTTTACTGCAACAGCTGTTATGCTAATTTAGAAAGGAGCAGTATATTAAAGAGGCAAGTAGGAATCGCTTTCTCACAAAGAATTATCTGTTGTGCTAATACATCTGGAAAATCACAGATAAGTAAAATATTTTTATTTCCATTTGTAGAACTACTTTATTGATCTAGCAGTGATTCTCTGGAAAATTATTATCAGAACAAATCATACGAGCTGCAGAAATTAAATGATTTACATGGTACATTTGAATTAATACGTCTATACCGCCTCAATCGTTTTAGACTTTACAGGTTAAAGTTCGTCCGGGGGAAATTTTCTAAGCACAAGGAGCAAGGGAAGAACTTAAATAATTAAACACGTTGCAAGGAGGTCCGTTTCAAACAACCTGCAATTATAGGTGTTTTCGCAACTGCGTAACGGAAACCGTTACATTACATTTTTATGATTGTTTTATGGTATGAGATGCAATCTATATCACACACATTTCCGAAAGCAATGGCTAATTTATAGTTGTGCGCGGCTTAAGTAAAGCATACCCAGTAACACTCGTAGCGAGCAACCGTGAGAGATTAATTACAAATGGAGTGTATTAAAACTTAATCACGATTTTGCATTTATGATACAATGGTAGTTGTGATTCAGGAATCGCAAAATGTTTTTTTTTATTTGGAATATATTGTATTTCAGATTCAATCTTGTCCAGTTACTAACCCGGGCCTACATTGCACATAAATTGGTATACAAGAAGTACTAAACAGAACCTAATACTAAAATGTAGTTGTACATTTCATTATAGCCTTGCCTTTTGGATAATGACAGTAAGAAGATTAAAATGGATAGAATTGAAGGAAGGTGGTGGTGGATGAGGAAAATGGTTAGTTACTGTCAAGAAAACAGGTACAGGCTTGTCTACTTACTGCACTTCAAGACGTCTGGCGCACAGACACTAATCATAAGACTCTCTACGTGTTGCAGTATTATCCGTCATTGCTGTGCCACATATTTTATAATGTACACTCCAGTACACAATAAATTAAGTTGTGAACTGCCAGGTGCATTGTTGGTGTGTGGCCTGATTTATCATTTCTTCATTCTTCGCCAGATTATTAGTCTATTAGATATTAATGCGTAGCTCAGGTCTCTCTTCATTCCTACGTCTTTCCTAGTGCATAACTCAGCTTTTTCTTCATTACCACACTTCTGTTCGTCTTTCCTCTTCTGAGGCCGTGTTCACTGGGAAGGTATATCTGTCAGGGTATCAGCAAGTCCTCCCAAAAATGGTTCAAATGGCTCTGAGCACTATGCGACTTAACTTCTGCGGTCATGAGTCGCCTAGAACTTAGAACTAATTAAACCTAACTAACCTAAGGACATCACACACATCCATGCCCGAGGCAGGATTCGAACCTGCGACCGTAGCGGCCGCGCGGTTCCCGACTGTAGCGCCTTTAACCGCTTGGCCACCACGCCCGGCAGCAAGTCCTCCCTCTTTGTTCCAACGGCTCATCTCTCCGCTGCTTCCGGAATAACGTCACGTCGTTGTGTGTCTTGCCTTTGTTGCTGTTGTTGTAGTGTGACCCCTCTTCCTGCCTGTCTCTTACAGATACATGACCCTGCAGCTCATAGCTTGATTTCTATTGGTAAGCATAATGATCTTCTGGCACAGATTCCTATCCCTTAACAAGTTACAAAGCGTTTTATTGCATTACATCAAAGATGCTCTTGTCGCATTGTATAACATCTTACCTACTGGAACACTCTGGCATTATTAGGTGCCGATTTCTGTGTATTCATATGTACATGTGGTGCGTTAAAACATTCTTAATACACACGTGGAATATGGTCCGTGACATGTCACGCAGTAGATTACATCTGGAAAATCACAGATAAGTAAAATATTTTTTTGGTCGCCAAAATTCTCTTTTTTTAAACTTTCCCATTCTGCAAGAAGTTTTAGAAAAATGTCCCACATATTTATAGGATACAGTATTGGTTACATACAGAGAAAAATCCTATTAACAGGTATCTGGAAAACAGAACTGTTTAACATACATGCTTTTCCGCCTTATTGTAGTCATTTTTCTGTTGACACTACTAGAGATGTACAGTCGTGTTCGAAAGTATCCGAACGACCTGAATTGCATTTCGCCTGATTCGAATGCAACCCACATAACGCAGCTGTCTAGAAGGTCCTCTAATCGCCCCTCGGTACAGTCGTTTGACTATTGAAAATGGCTCCAACAAGTCACCACTAGAAAACACTGCTCTGTATCGCAATAACTCAAGATGTAAAGTAATACCAAGGTACTACAAATATCAGGGAACATCATATCATAGATAAGACGGTCTTTAAGGCTTGTAAGCTCACATTTATTACAATAAATAACATAACTGAAATGTTACCACTCTCACTATTACGCCAGATAGGTAATTCACGTAGTAAGTTCGTCGTATTCATGATTTCCTCTTCAAAGTAACATACAGTACTTAAATTTTTAATGCCATTTGGTGTTAAATAATAAGTTATTCGCGAACAGCTAGTTGAGAATATGTATGAACTTCAAATGACACGACGAACCGTCTCGTTCTGCATATGGATTCAAACCCAGGTCATGCAGACTAAGTAACGACTTCAAGACTGACGGAAACTAACAGTCATTCCTGACTAGGCATACAGAGAGTGATATACCTCGATTTTAGACAGTATCAGTTAGCAAATATCAACTTTAAATTACATAACGTAAACATTTTTAACGGACGCGAATTCCTACCCAGCATCTATTTTCCGTGTTAACGAACTACGAGAGATGTTACATATTGCTTCTTCACAAGTAACGTACTTGAAATGCCGTGAGATAAAGCTTTTTGTTGGACAGGGATTCGAACCCAGAACCTAATCGGATAGATTTCGAAGCACAATCAACTATGACATATCAGAGTTTCTCGGCAGTAGCTAGATGTTTTAACTGAAATGACGAGACGAAACATTAATTTTTTCTTTCCCAGGACTCCAACCTGGCACCTATCGCTGTTATATTCTAGAGAAAACGAACATTATAAACGGGTTTGTTACACCAGTAGCGACATGTGAGCATGTTTGAACTAGAAATAATCCGACGAAGAGTTCAGTGCTGATTGGGAATCGAACCCCACACATATCGTTGTTGACTGCACACAAAGAGACGTCAGCTACCGAATTTTTCTCCACCAGCAGCTCGGAATAACATCCTTGAACTTACAGTGATCTCGCAAACAGTTCTGTGTCTCACTGGGACTCAAAAACGTCAGATATTGTTAGTGTTGACAACGAATGAAAATACATTAAAAATCAAAATTATTATCCACCAGCAGATAGCTGTTCTCATACTAGAGCTTGATAATACATAATGAAAGCTTTAGTGCCGGGTCAGGATTCGAACCCTTTCATGCACAATATGTGTAGATGTTGAGGAATCTGCAGTTTTGAACAAACAACCAACTGCAGTAGAGCTGTATTGCCACTATGGGTTCAAATTCCGCGTAAAGGCGATCTGAGTTGCAGTCCCAGTTCAGAAGAAATTTTATTGACATACAGAAGCTCAAATAAAAGATGGAATTAGTGTCCTGTGACCCTACATAGTGTTTGTTCTTTACTAGAAATAAATAACTAGTATAAGAAAGGTTACTGTTGATAGAGTTTCTACGTGTCGCGACTCCTGACTTTATTGTGGTTCAACCTAACGTCTACTAGGTAGGGAAGGAATATCATGTTTAACATGAATGTCAGACCGCAATGCCATTATACCTTTCTCACTTGGCAGAGCCAGAAGAGAACAGAATCTGTCTCTCCTTATCAAAAATCATCAGCAGAAGTTGGAATCGAACCTAGACCATAAGTATATGAACCTAGAATCAACCCAAGAGACCATCAAATCCTCTTCTGTAGCACTCATTTTTCTATCATAAGAATGTTGCGCCACACTGGATGAGAATACTGATACACAGGCTCCCTGTAGTGGTTTGCAGCATGTTCAGTACATTCATTTACTTGGTTGACCGAATCGTCATGAACTAGCTGCCTCGGCTACCCAGTGCATACATTCGACTCTATTTTGTAATCACCGAAATAAAATCACGTAAATGACACCTACACAGAACTGTCAACACTGTAGGATGCAGAAATTCGAATAGGAAGTGTTCCTTTCGACTTGAGCTACTCTATTGCGGTATATGTTTGTTGTAAACGTCGTGCAGTGCAAAAGAAAAGCTGCAACTGTCTGTCTCTCAGAAGTCTAGACCCGGCCATATGCATTATCTCACAGCACTGTGCAATGCGGAAGTTCTGGAGGAATTGTTGTTGATTTATGGAGGTACTGTAGCTATGGTTCAGATAGTAGCGTAACGGTAAGTGAAGTGCACTGTTGATAAGACGTCGCGAGTTCGGGTACATTCACTGCTACATTTTTTAAAACGCAACAATGCTGTCTGCTGAAGTTATCGATCTAATAGAATTTTGAACATAATCCCCTTCACTTCTCAACCCAAAATGGTCACATGTGGAAAAAGGGCTAACTTCTGCGACATTTTGTTCTTTTCAGGTTTAATAGATGGCCAGGGCGCAGATGCATCTCGAAATTTTTGTATTATGTATGGGTAGAGGGCATCGTGCCAAAATACATCAGAAACGTATTTTCTACATTAGCTGTCATGTGGCAGTGGCATTTTATTCTTCATCAAACCTTGTTTGACAGCTTTAACTCAGAACACGTTTTCTACATGTATGTAATCAATAAACTGCATGTGCATTGTCAGTCTGTTATAGATAACATCAGAGAATTCGCATATGTCGTTGATGATTAATTTCTCTCTCATGTTAACTAATGTTTTAACAGCACTAAAAGAAACCTTACGAAAATTGTGCACTGTATTATAAGAAATGAAATAAAACTACCCACGATAACCTTACGACGAAAGTCTGTTTCAATAAAACTGCGTATCTGTACACAAGAGTGACTCTATCGGCACGAATTAGTAAAATACTAATCACTTAGATTTCGATTGGGTCTGTGTTTGACTGGTATTCTGTGTCATACTCAAGTGGAACGTAAATGTGGCATTTCATAAATAAAGTTACGCATTCCTAGAAACTCAAAATTTGCTTGTCAGCAGTGGAAAGAGGCGTCACCTGTTGTGCAGCACTGTACGTTTTTCACCATTGCACTATGGGCCGAAAGTATTTTCTTGCGATTTCCTTATCGATGTGTGATCTGACTGCTTGTAGCTCTTTCACAGAAGGGGTAAAGACGTTACAGTCAGCAATACTCGAAGTGCAAACCATAATAGACTCTTTCTCACAGGTCAGCACGTTTCCATAGAGCTAGGGAAGAGGTATGCGTCTACCTTTCCTCTTACGAGACCAATAGTGGCTACAACTCGTAAACCGCTGTTTAAAGGACGAGATTAGATGCGATTTTCACGTTCAAAGACTTTCCTGTGCAGAAAACCGTAAATTTAGAATCTTTTGTTACAGCTCAAGCGATAATAACTCAGATTATTCAATGGAAATGACAGGAAAAATCAAGTGAACCTTGAGGCTTAATTCCGTGCACACCAGGAAGTAACTCGTCGATCACAGAGTTGCCAAACATACCTTGCCTTGTTGGCAAATCTCAGTTACATTACCAGCAGGAAGAAGACGAACCGATGTGATCCTACAGTGGGCTGGGAAGTGACCATAGCTGACGTCTCAAAGACGTGGTTGCTATGGCCTGGAATACGTAATCCGTCTGATTCACATTTCTGTAACTGGGTTTAGGGACTGGAGCGTAGTTACTAATAATACTCAGAACGGACTGAAACTAAACTTCATAAATCGTAACTCTCAGAGTTGTTTTTATATTTCTTCCGTAAGTGCACTCAAAACTAAGAAACTCATTGACGGACGTTTTCGTGCCTCGCCGATAGTCGAGCACAACAAACAAATAAAAATAAAATAAGAATGTGTGTGTGTGTGTGTGTGTGAGTGAGTGAGTGTGTGTGTGCGTGAGAGAGAAAGAGAGAGAGAGAGAGAGAGAGAGAGAGAGAGAGAGAGAGAAGATGGAGTGAGGGGGAGAGATAAAAATAAAAAAGAATGAGAGAGAGAGTAAAAAATTGTTGCAAAGGAACTGAATCATCGTATGTAAAGAAGTCTTTCATTAAAATGTCACGTTCCACATCATTACGAAATGTCGTAATCATGATCAATGGAACAAGTATTAATGTAATCTCATCTAATCATATAATCTTGCTGACTAGTCGTGAAGAGGCACGAATTACAGAAATTTTCGCCAATATCAGTAACCAAAACTAAACTTGAAAATAAAAGACGACAGTTTTTGTAATAAACCGGGACTCCTATAAAGACCCTTTCGTCCCTGTTAACTAACCACGAAAGATGTGTGATATACCTCCATTCAGAAGGAACAAAGTGTACATGTATTTAAAGATGAAGCGCATGATGTGAAGTTCTGTGACGGAGATACGAATCCAACACGCAATCGGATTGTTAACTAAGTTCAATGTTACGCAACGGTTTTTCTTACCAGCTGCTAGATGTTTGAATCTAAAATAAGGATACAAATTTTTGTGCCTGAGCGACAATCGAACCGCACATCTACCGTCCTTCTTTATCATCCACGAATATAGCTTAAGTAACACTTGCGTACCCACCAACAAATGTGTACGTGTTTGACCAGAAATAACGACACCTATTGCGATTGTTGGCAACACACGAAGAGACATGAAAAATGCACCTTAATTTTCACTAGCAGACTGGTATGCACGTGATAGGGCTTGAAATGAAATTATGAATATTTTTGTCCTGGATCAGGAGTCAGACCCACATACTTACCTTTGGAGAAGACCTAGAGAAGATTGCTGTCTTGGGGAAAGGAACGAAATGATTGAACTATACTGTTCCGTGAGATTCAGATCCTCGAAAGAGGAGATACGAATTCGAATCACAGTCCAGCACCACATTTTTCAACGTCTCTAGTTCAATCAAGTACAAGTAAAATAAGAGCCCTGTTCCTTTAAATGGCTATCGGTTCATCAAATAAAATAAAATTTTTTAATGTAAGTAAGTTTACTGGAAACAGTATTTCTGTTTACCATGACTTCCGCCTATGTCATTTCCCAACGTAAACCGGCTCTGTCCAGTTGGTAATGAAAGAACGTGATGTTTAATGCGAATTCTGGATTACAATGTCTTTCTCTTGAGGTTACCAGAGGTAAAGTAAATGTGTTTGTGCCTCTTAAAAGTAAATGCCTGAACCCACGCATTGCACCTGTGATCTTTCGTTCCACCAGACCATTGTGGTCACATTTCCCAGCCCCAGGAGTATGCTGTAGCGGATGACGTGCTTAGCTCACAAAATTAGTCACGGTGGAAAAAAAGCGAGTCTATTAAATGGTTAAGTAGAAGCAATATTCTGAAGTGGAGATTATGCTATTCTCATGTCAGCATGATGTAAAGACTCTTCTAGGCATCATAGCCTCGATGTGAAGCCATTTTGAAATTTTCACTAATTCAGCAAATTTCTTAGTTCGAGAAAATCCACTGTGAAGTGTGAAGTTACCGGATAATTCGATTATTACAGTCATTATTACCATAATTTTCTTCATACCGTCGCTGGAACACATGTGCTTGAAGGTCATTTAATGCCTTTTGGTCATTATAGAAGTAGTTGCCCAAGAAGAGGCTCTTTCCCTGTACGGAGTCCTTTTCATGTTAATATCAAACATCAGCAATTACTCGAAGATTACATTAAAATTAAAGTAATTGATGAAGACGTTACTTGATAACAAAAACGCGCTGCCTTTCTTAATTTACTTGCACCTAGAAATGGCTGTCGAATACTGCCCAATCAAAAGCCAAGGGATCTTACTGCCTTTCGTTATACGTCGCTGTCAGTTCTTCCACATGATTTGGTCGACGTGACCTGTTTCAAGTTGTGCATGGCAGAGAATGTTTTAGAAATTCAATTGTTTTCCTTTGCAATAAACAGAAATATTTTCATTCTAAGCTATCCAAGTTCAAAATTTTCGCAATATTAGTTCAAATTTAATATTCACTTCTATAATGTAGGAAAATATTTCACCGTTGTAAAACCCGCATCCGACTCATTGACCTTATACTTAGTCGCTGACCATAAATTCCAGCTCAGAGTGACACAAGTTTAAGTAACCTAATGTAGCGAAGACTATTTGCCAGTGCTCTTTCTCACCGGAAAATATGCAACTCACTCATTGGGCTCCAATAGTACACTGTAACAGTAATTTCTGAGTGTATGCAATGCATGCGGATTGTAGAATTTAGTGGTGTTCTCTCTTCCACTTCTGTATACAATATGCCTGACTTAAACGGGCCCTTTATCATTACAGGCCGTGGGCAGTACAACATCATACTGACAACAGTTATGTGCTAATACTGACAGCCTCACTGTTCGTTTTAGCTGATTTTGTAATCATTTAAATAAAACAACATGACCTTCCAGGGAGAGATATTTCGTCCCCCTTTTCCTTGTGTGAAATTTGTCAGTAAGCTTTTTGCCTTCCAACCAGCGAAATGCAGCAGAGTACGGCCAGTAAACGATTCACAAACCACGATTTAGTGCCGTTTAGACGCTTAGCTGAAGGAATTTAGTTTCTTCTTAAATTGTCTTATGCAGCAACATTCACAAATATCTCAAATAGGAAAAGCTCTTTATCTAGGTACGAAGGTTGTAAAACAAACTTCCCACAGTTTGTGGCAGGTCGATCTTTTCGTCTTATAGCACTGCATAAGTATTTTGTCTGAGAGGTATCACAAGTAGTGTTCCTGTACGTGGGGGAATCATTGGTTGAAACCGAGTTTAACACCAATGCGTACAGTACTGCCAAATATTCAAAATGATTATCAACCTAAGTCTGAGTTATCCACAAACTGAGGCGAATTTATAATACTGTAGCTGGACTGTGTATCCTTGTCTTCTTTGAGTGGGCATTGGAAGACATTTACACACACGTACACAATACTATGAATACTTCGAACGCTGTAGCTAACGTTGCTCTCATAAAATAATTTTGTTTTGTTAATTTTTCTGGGTCTTCAGTGTGCAATATGTGTTGTAAATACAGTCTTAAACAAAAAAATTGTCCGTAAGGTGGACAATACAATCGTGCTGCCCTCAGAATTCTATGTCCGGCAATATGCTCGATCTGGCTACATTGTAGGATGCGGAACTTCCTGGAGGAAGTCTTGACTGCAGTCTGAGTGCAGCACTTTCGACTGCGAATATAGTCTTGAGGTCGGTCTGCTTTCCGCAGCGCTGCGGCAAGGACGTCTTGTTACGGCCCGTCCGCGCGGTCACGAGTGCCCGTAGTTGTTTACTACTTCGTCGCCGCTACTTTAGAGTCCATCAATACCGACGCAACATGACACATTCATACAGACAAACCACCATCAAGATCAGTTTTCAAACCGATCATGCACGACCACGAGCTTTTGAAGTGGAACGTTTTCTACGTGACGACGTTAAAATTGACCCGCAAGACATAATTGGTATCCATCTCTCTATCACGAGCAGTGTTGTCTACGTCAAGCTAGTAAATGACGAGGTGTGCAACAGAATCGTAAGCGCACATGCGAACGATCTTAAATTCAAACATTCTGATGGCCATATTTGGGCGGTCTCTATCGATCACGCGGGGCTTGGCCTCCGTACGATACGCTTCTTCGAACTCCCTTTCGAAGTACCACCGGACGTAGTCACCGCGGCTTTCCAGCCCTACGGCAAAGTGATCAGCCATATGGCCGAAAAATGGACCACCTTTACAACGTACCCCGTTCTTAACGGCGTACGACAGATTAAAATTGAATTGACCAAACATGTTCCGTCATATCTTGTCATCGGCGGATGTAGGGCGATCATTATGTATGACGGTCAGCCACGCACTTGCTCTGGTTGTGGCCAAGTAGGGCACGTCCGGTCGGATTGTCTCCGACGACGGCTTACTCAAATCCCGACAGGTGAACCTATGACTCCTTCTACGGTGACGACCCTTCCTCTCAATTACGCCGAAGTTACACGGGCAGCAACCTTTTCCGATGCTGACGACATTAGTCCGATAGCCGCCCCCGACGGAGAGACCAAAATGGCTTCTGCAGTACAGGATCCGGCCTCTACAACGGCGCCCCCACCTTAAGATAATCAGCGACCGACCTTACAAGAAGGCGTGGATGCCAGGATGGACATTGACCCACGGGTTGTGCCGACAGCGGCTTTTCTTCCAGACACCGGAGCAGCTGACGAAATCCACCCACATTCAGATACTGAAACACACGTCCGTAAACAGCGTTCCCCGCGAAAACACAAGAGACGGCGGCGTGCTCCATCGGACGAGTGTTTGCAGCGATCGTCTGACATGCTGTGGAAATTCCGACGACGGTACCGGCGGTACAGAGGCCGCTGTAACTTCAAACTCAACAGATCGCCGTGGTGACGGCTTCAGCCCCTCAGACCCCACAGCACAGCAGGATCACAAGCAGACAACCGCTGCCGATTCCCAGCCAGCAGAGCCGATGGAGTCAGCGCCGAGTGCCGCAGCAGCCACTAACAGCCACCAGCAGCCGATGGTGTTTCATGGCGACTGGGCGGACGACTGTGAGGAACACTCCTTGCCCATCGTGTCGGACGACACGGGGGGAAATTTACCCCACCAGTGTTGATCCTTTCCCGCCGTCAGTTACAGTGACGAGACAGCCTTACCAGGGTATTGATGGCCAACACGGATGCTATGGATAGACCTCAAACTTATCGCGTTGCAACTATAAACATCAACACTATACGGACGCGCGCTAAGTTATCCTTGCTCCAGGATATGTTGAACTCTGCTTCCATCGACATAGCCCTTCTCCAGGAAGTGTACGTCGACGACTTCCCAGGCATGTACGGTTACGATGCTTGCGTCTCTCCAGCTTCCCAACCAGGCAGCGGTGTCGCTGTACTTCTTCGGGAAGGGATAGTGGCGGACGATATCCTGTTTCTGCCTGGGGCAAGAGGAATGGCACTCACAGTACTGGGTGTCCGCCTTATCAATATCTACGCACCTTCCGGGACGGACAAACGTCGCGAACGTTCACGATTCTTTGCGGAAGACGTCGCCCCGCTCTTCCAAGGCCGCCACGACCATCTGGTGTTTGGAGGTGACTACAATTGCGTACTGGCGCCCAGAGATCAACTCCCACGACATAATCCGTGCCCGGAACTCGGGACGCTAATTCGAGACCTGCAGATGGTGGACACTTGGGAACATCTTCACGGCCACCGACCGGGATTCACGCACTTCACAAGTCACTCTTCCAGTCGTATCGATCGGATTTATGTCTCACGCTCTCTCGCCGCTGGAACACAGGATGCGGAACTGTGGCCTGCAGCATTCTCGGACCACGCAGCTTACATTTGTGCCGTCACCCTGCGGCGGCAACAAGTGTGGAGAAGCCGCAGCCCGTGGAAATTAAACATCGCTCACCTGTCGTACCCGGATTGCCGCCAAGCCGTTGAGGATACGTGGCATTCGTGTGAAAATCGCCTCCGTGCTTATCCCACAACGATCCGCTGGTGGTTGGACTGCGCCAAACCGGCACTGAGGCGAACGTTGATAACCTACGGTCGTGACCACGCTACTTGGCGAAGACATACACTCGACTTTTACTTCCGGGTCCTGCGTGACTGCGATGCTATGGCGCCGTCTCCGGAACGACAAACGGCGGTCCACCGTGCTAAGGCTCAGATCCTCGCTCATATGCGACGCCACCTAGAGGGGGTAGTCATCCGCTCGAGGACGCAGGATCGGATGCCGAGCGAACGCCCGTCAATGTTCCACGTCCTTCGTGAACGTAAACGACGCCAACGAGCGCTGATACGCTTCATCGACACGGAGGACGGTCATCGCCTCACCACGCAACACGACATAAACACAGCGTTCTACAATCATTATTCCCAACTCTATTCCGCTCAGACCCCCGATCCGACAGCACTGGAGGACGTCTCTCAGACCATTTACGGCACCGTCACCCCGGCAATGGAAGCGACCTTGATGGAAGAAATTACAGAAGAAGAAGTGATCGACGCCATTAGAAAAGGAGCTGTCAACAAGTCTCCGGGTCCTGATGGCCTCCCCTTGGAATTTTACCGGACTTTTCAATATTTATTAGCCTCCCGATGGACGGACATCTGTCGCGAACTACTATCCCCGGAAGTGCCGCTCCCTGCGGCCCTTGTGGAAGGGATGATTATTCCTATTCACAAACCGTCCGGTGGCTCACGACTGCAGGACTACCGCCCGTTGACGCTACTGAACTGCGACTTTAAGATCTTTTCTCGACTGTTGGCGGCGCGGATACGCCAGACCCTACGAAATGTTATCTCACCCGATCAAATGTCATTAGGAGGCGACAATAATATTCAAACAGCACTCAGTGAATATCGTGACTTGATCTCACTGGCGAGGGCATGTCGTCTGAAGGGTGCACTGGCAGCAATCGATTTTAGTCAAGCTTTCGACCCAGTGGACCACAACTATTTGGAAGCGGTCCTCCAACATATGCGGTACCCACAGCCATTCGTCACTGTCGTCATGCGACTACTCCGTGGCGCGACGTCCAAGGTGATCGTCAACGGCCGACCTTCGCAGCCCCTCACCATTTCTCGATCGATACGCCAAGGGTGCCCTCTGTCCACTTTACTTTACGCTGTGGCCATGGAACCTCTCCTCTGCGGCCTGCGCCAACGACTAACGGGTATGACGTTACGAGGCCACACTTTCCGGTGTAAAGCGTACGCTGACGACCTGGTGATTGTCATCCGCAACGGTGACGACACTGCTAGCGCACTAAATTGGATAACGAAATATGGCATGGCCACTGGTAGTCGTATCAACGTCGCAAAATCGGTGGCGATGAACATCGGGGTCGGATTGTCTGAGAAGAGTGTCACCCCCTTACAGCTCAGAGATAGTTTGAAATGTCTCGGCATTGATTTTACAGACGATATACGACGGACCGCTGCTCACAACTTTCGACGGCTTTTACGGAATGTTCGGACTGGAATCGCCAACAACCGCCTACGAGCCCTGGACATCGTCCAACGGACCCAGTATGTTAACACACATTTAGCGTCACGCATTCCGCACATCGCCCAGATATTACCTATACCGGTGATGTTAGCTCGCCGTATACTTGCGGCTTTTGGGTCCTTCGTGAGTTCAGGAATGCTTTTCAAGATGAAATATGAGACTCTCACCCTTCCCCCGGATCGGGGAGGGCTTGGCCTATATCACGTTTATGAAAGAGCGGTCGCCCTATTTGTGAGCACATTAGTCAAACAATGGCACCGCCGTCCGGACAGTCTGACCAGTTTGTTAATAGAAGAACTAGCACCGCCCTCCCTGTTGCCGCCTGTGCCGATACACCACGTCCCCTCCTCGCTCTTCTACATCGGTATCTTTTACCTCGAACTCAGTTACGTTCGACTTGCCTTACCAGCGACTCAACTGGCGACGGTAAAGACGGTTTATAGGGTCCTGCAACGTGGACGACCCGATAACGTCGTGGAGAGGAAGCACCCGAACGTCAACTGGCGAGTAGTGTGGAGGACAATTCACCACGTAACACTGGACACTGACGTCACGGCGATGTGGTATATCACTGTCAACGGTAAGCAGGTGACCAGATCAAGGCTACATGCGATCCACATGGTAGACTCGCCCACGTGCACGAGCTGTGGCGTTCAAGACAACGATGAACACCGTCTTAGCTGTGGCGAGTCTACGGCAGTGTGGCACTTAGTGAGGAAAATGTCAGCATACTTCGTTCGGGTAACGCCGACTCATATCGACCCCAAGACTATCTTATTCCCGGATGAAACGTATTACCCACGCACTAAAACTAATGCAATGACGTGGCTTCGTGGACATGCAGTGCATTATTTGTTTCAAGACGGCACTAAGGACACTTTAGACTTTTGGTACTGTTTGCAGGAACGACATTGCAATATCCTCCGTAACCCTAAGTATCGACAATATTTTTCCAATTTTTTGTGGAGTGCGTTCGACGACCCTCCACGTAGCTGGAACATCACGGGTAAGAGAAGCTAAAATTACAATATGATGATAGAACACTACACGGTACAACGTGGGATCTACTTTCATCATTACGAGAAGTCATACCTGGATGATACAGCAGATGGAGAGTTTCGTTGTGAACCCTCACACTCTGTAGCAGTATTTGCCCCATTTCCTCTTTCTGTCCCCGGTGCGAAAAGGTCTTCGCAGTTTTAGTTTTCCCATCCGGTGCAAGATGTAGCACTGGTTAATGGTGGTATGGATTCCACCCTTCAGTTTTGTTTCATGGTTTCCTTCGCCCCGCACTTTGCTCTCTTTCTTTATGCCTTTTTCTACAACTATTAGCATGGTTTTAGTTATGTGCGTCCCCAACTCGACGCAAAGAGTGCACTTACTAGTTTTCAGTTCCTTAATGTTAAAAAAAAATTTGTTGTTGTTGTTGTGGTCTTCAGTCCTGAGACTGGTTTGATGCAGCTCTCCATGCTACTCTATCCTGTGCAAGCTTCTTCATCTCCCAGTACCTACTGCAACCTACATCCTTATGAATCTGCTTAGTGTATTGATCTCTTGGTCTCCCTCTACGATTTTTACCCTCCACGCTGCCCTCCAATGCTAAATTTGTGATCCCTTGATGCCTCAAAACATGTCCTACCAACCGATCCCTTCTTCTAGTCAAGTTGTGCCACAAACTTCTCTTCTCCCCAATCCTATTCAATACCTCCTCATTAGTTACGTGATCTAACCACCTTATCTTCAGCATTCTTCTGTAGCACCACATTTCAAAAGCTTCTATTCTCTTCTTGTCCAAACTGGTTATCGTCCATGTTTCACTTCCATACATGGCTACACTCCATACAAATACTTTCAGAAACGACTTCCTGACACTTAAATCTATACTCGATGTTAACAAATTTCTCTTCTTCAGAAACGATTTCCTTGCCATTGCCAGTCTACATTTTATATCCTCTCTACTTCGACCATCATCAGTTATTTTACTCCCTAAATAGCAAAACTCCTTTACTACTTTAAGTGTCTCATTTCCTAATCTAATCCCCTCAGCATCACCCGATTTAATTCGACTACATTCCATTATCCTCGTTTTGCTTTTGTTTATGTTCATCTTATATCCTCCTTTCAAGACACTGTCCATTCCGTTCAACTGCTCTTCCAAGTCCTTTGCTGTCTCTGACAGAATTACAATGTCATCGGCGAACCTCAAAGTTTTTACTTCTTCTCCATGAATTTTAATACCTACTCCGAATTTTTCTTTTGTTTCCTTTACTGCTTGCTCAATATACAGATTGAATAACATCGGGGAGAGGCTACAACCCTGTCTCACTCCTTTCCCAACCACTGCTTCCCTTTCATGCCCCTCGACTCTTATAACTGCCATCTGGTTTCTGTACAAATTGTAAATAGCCTTTCGCTCCCTGTATTTTACCCCTGCCACCTTCAGAATTTGAAAGAGAGTATTCCACTTAACGTTGTCAAAAGCTTTCTCTAAGTCTACAAATGCTAGAAACGTAGGTTTGCCTTTTCTTAATCTTTCTTCTAAGATAAGTCGTAAGGTTAGTATTGCCTCACGTGTTCCAACATTTCTACGGAATCCAAACTGATCTTCCCCGAGGTCCGCTTCTACCAGTTTTTCCATTCGTCTGTAAAGAATTCGCGTTAGTATTTTGCAGCTGTGACTTATTAAACTGATAGTTCGGTAATTTTCACATCTGTCAACACCTGCTTTCTTTGGGATTGGAATTATTATATTCTTCTTGAAGTCTGTGGGTATTTCGCCTGTCTCATACATCTTGCTCACCAGATGGTAGAGTTTTGTCATGACTGGCTCTCCCAAGGCCATCAGTAGTTCTAATGGAATGTTGTCTACTCCCGGGGCCTTGTTTCGACTCAGGTCTTTCAGTGTTCTGTGAAACTCTTCACGCAGTATCTTATCTCCCATTTCATCTTCATCTACATCCTCTTCCATTTCCGTAATACTGTCCTCAAGTACATCGCCCTTGTATAAACCCTCTATATACTCCTTCCACCTTTCTGCCTTCCCTTCTTTGCTTAGAACTGGGTTTCCATCTGAGCTCTTGATATTCATACAAGTGGTTCTCTTCTCTCCAAAGGTCTCTTTAATTTTCCTGTAGGCAGTATCTATCTTACCCCTAGTGAGACAAGCCTCTACATCCTTACATTTGTCCTCTAGCCATCCCTGCTTAGCTATTTTGCACTTTCTGTCGATCTCATTTTTGAGACGTTTGTATTCCCTTTTGCCTGCTTCATGTACTGCATTTTTATATTTTCTCCTTTCATCAATTAAATTCAATATTTCTTCTGTTACCCAAGGATTTCTATTAGCCCTCGTCTTTTTACCTACTTGATCCTCTGCTGCCTTCACTACTTCATCCCTCAGAGCTACCCATTCTTCTTCTACTGTATTTCTTTCCCCCATTCCTGTCAATTGTTCCCTTATGCTCTCCCTGAAACTCTGTACAACCTCTGGTTCTTTCAGTTTATCCAGGTCCCATCTCCTTAAATTCCCACCTTTTTGCAGTTTCTTCAGTTTCAATCTGCAGTTCATAACCAATAGATTGTGGTCAGAATCCACATCTGCCCCTGGAAATGTCTTACAATTTAAAACCTGGTTCCTAAATCTCTGTCTTACCATTATATAATCTATCTGATACCTATTAGTATCTCCAGGATTCTTCCAGGTATACAACCTTCTTTTATGATTCTTGAACCAAGTGTTAGCTATGATTAAGTTATGCTCTGTGCAAAATTCTACAAGGCGGCTTCCTCTTTCATTTCTTCCCCCCAATCCGTATTCACCTACTATGTTTCCTTCTCTCCCTTTTCCTACTGACGAATTCCAGTCACCCATGACTATTAAATTTTCGTCTCCCTTCACTACCTGAATAATTTCTTTTATCTCGTCATACATTTCATCAATTTCTTCATCATCTGCAGAGCTAGTTGGCATATAAACTTGTACTACTGTAGTAGGCATGGGCTTTGTGTCTATCTTGGCCACAATAATGCGTTCACTATGCTGTTTGTAGTAGCTAACCCGCACTCCTATTTTTTTATTCATTATTAAACCTACTCCTGCATTACCCCTATTTGATTTTGTATTTATAACCCTGTAATCACCTGACCAAAAGTCTTGTTCCTCCTGCCACCGAACTTCACTAATTCCCACTATATCTAACTTTAACCTATCCATTTCCCTTTTTAAATTTTCTAACCTACCTGCCCGTTTAAGGGATCTGACATTCCACGCTCCGATCCGTAGAATGCCAGTTTTCTTTCTCCTGATAACGACGTCCTCTTGAGTAGTCCCCGCCCGGAGATCCGAATGGGGGACTATTTTACCTCCGGAATATTTTACCCAAGAGGACGCCATCATCATTTAATCATACAGTAAAGCTGCATGTCCTCGGGAAAAATTACGGCTGTAGTTTCCCCTTGCTTTCAGCCGTTCGCAGTACCAGCACAGCAAGGCCGTTTTGGTTAATGTTACAAGGCGAGATCAGTCAATCATCCAGACTGTTGCCCCTGCAACTACTGAAAAGGCTGCTGCCCCTCTTCAGGAACCACATGTTTGTCTGGCCTCTCAACAGATACCCCTCCGTTGTGGTTGCACCTACGGTACGGCCATCTGTATTGCTGAGGCACGCAAGCCTCCCCACCAACGACAAGGTTTTTTAATTTTTTTTTATTTTTTTTTAAAAATTTAAAAAATTAAAAAAGAATTAAAAATAAATAAATGAATAAATAAAATTTAAAAAAAATCACAATAATACACCAACTGCATCCTTTGTACCACTTCACATCCCCCCCCCCCAAAAAAAAAATCCCGCATGTCGTGGTCGTGCGGTAGCGTTCTCGCTTCCCACGCCCGGGTTCCCGGGTTCGATTCCCGGCGGGGTCAGGGATTTTCTCTGCCTCGTGATGGCTGGGTGTTGTGTGCTGTCCTTAGGTTAGTTGGGTTTAAGTAGTTCTAAGTTCTAGGGGACTTATGACCACAGCAGTTGAGTCCCATAGTGCTCAAGAGCCATTTGAACCATTTTGAACCCAAAAAAAAGTGGTCAGCGCGACCCCGCTGGGTCGGCGATTTTCTCCTCTCAGGAACTGGGTGTTGTGATGACCTTATCATTTCATCCCCATCGACACGCAAGTCGCCGAAGTGTCGTCAAATCGAAATACTTGCACCAGGCGAACGGTTTACCCGACGGAAGGCCCTAGCCACACGGCGGACACGTCGATATAATTTTTATCGCCCCTATCCTCTCGGTGCTGAAGCTATGAGTGTATTTCAAGCGAATCTACAAAATATTTCGCTTTCTGTCACATTGGTAATAACAGTTTGGCTCAACAATATTTTAGCGAGAGATTTTTTCGCTGACCATCCGCCTCTGAACGTCGCATGCGTCTGAGTTCTCTGGCACCCATTTGCTTCCTACCGGCGGGGACTGAGGCACTGTGCTGCCACGCCTTCTGCCGGCAACGTCTGCTCCACTCCTCACTCTCGACGATGTAAAATGCTTCATTGTAGCTGCGTGGTGACCCATAAAACCTGTCCGCTTGAGTTCATTGTTGACCGACTAACTCAGTTTTTTTTATTACAGAGGGCAGCTAACGCTCTGACCGAACACGCTGAGCTACCATGCCGGCACACGCTACATCCATAGTGTCCCACCCCAACACACTCGTGGAAGACATTCTTACCAAGTCGCGTAAGAGGTCGGGGAATATGTGTGCATCCGCACAGAAGAAGAAGGTCATGGCCGGTATTGCCACAACTATATACTTACATGGATATGGTGTCTGTTCTTTCGGACATGTCCGAAAGGACAGACACCATAAACATATAAGTATATAAAATCAAAGGTCTGAGGTCGAGTGAACTAGGCCAGGCTAGTGGATCTTCTATACTAATTCATTCCTCATTCAACGTTTGCTTTGGACTGTCATTGAAATGTAGACACTTTGGTGGTATCCAGTTTCACAGCACTATCTTCCACACGGAGAAACATACTTTGTGTGATTTTTAAGTTACACATCGAAAGTAAAAGGTTACCTTAGCGCTATTTGTAAGTTGCATTTGCTGTTGGGGCTCTTCCTGGTGCAGCTCACTCGCTCCTGCATTCGGCTTTATGAACAGTTGTGGTAACATGTCTCAAATTTCATTTTTCAAGGGGACGCAACACCGCCGCACTGGCAACTACGTTTAAGGGAATTTCTTAATAATGAACTGCGTCAACGAAGGATATGAGTGCGGATCTGTCATTGTAACATTGGCTTCTAAGGTCGCCTGTTCACGCCGCAATATGCTTTTCGGTTGGAGTTAGTGAAAGACTTCGTCTATGTGCCTCCCTTACCAACGACATGGGTGAACGTCGACGCCGGTCAGCAGTGAATATAGTAACTCCAGACATGTTCGCAGAAGTATAGGACTAGTTCGACTATCGTCTGAATGCTTTCTTCGTGCGACAGATGGAGGACAAACTGCGAAACGTAAATGAAAACTGATTCTGAACCCAACTCTAAAATAGAACCTCAAGGTTGTATCTGCTTGTATTCAGAAGATAGCCGGCCGAAGTGGTCGTGCGGTTAAAGGCGCTGCAGTCTGGAACCGCGAGACCGCTACGGTCCCAGGTTCGAATCCTGCCTCGGGCATGGATGTTTGTGATGTCCTTAGGTTAGTTAGGTTTAACTAGTTCTAAGTTCTAGGGGACTAATGACCACAGCAGTTGAGTCCCATAGTGCTCAGAGCCATTTGAACCATTTTTTTATTCAGAAGATACATTATATTAAAATCAGAAAAACGTTGTAGTCGTATGTGTGAGTTAAAATGGATCCGAAGCATCTATCTTCATGCATGCAGAAGATTAGTCTTGTCAATTCGGATGAATCATTTTGACAAAGTTTGTTCATTCGGCGTATTTCTGCAGGAGCAGCGTTCTCCAAGAACCCAAGTTATCGGACACGCAGGAAATGTTCGTAAGCAACATGTGTCAGTGTATCCCATCACTTAAAATTCTGCCTACTAAACTATATTAAAGAGAATATTCCCACATGTGTTACTCTGAAAATTTCTTACTCTACTCGAAACATTAGGCGCTCAGTGTTGCACGTACAAAATGTGTCATGTAAGAAGCAGTTACAGAAGTTGTGACTCTCATCAGCAATAGTCAGTGCAAATAGTACAGACATTAATGCAATTAATAAGGAACGAGCAACCAGCTTCAGTAGGGAGACGGCGTGCAGCACCGAGTACATAACATTTTCGACACAAGTAAAATAACCCATCCTCAAACAGTATTTGTATGCGGACACACATTCAGAGGATTATCTCTAGATTTGACCAAAACATTCAGCTTTAAAAGGTGAGAAACTTAGCACTTCCTCAATCAGGCCGAGTAGTTCTATGTTACTATCCTATCCCACAATCTTTCCTATGTACTCAATTTCGTTCTTGGATGTAATTCTTGTGCCAAATATCTTCATAACAGTACTACTTTATCCAGTTCAATGAACCTCTCACTCTTAAACATACGTCCTATGGAGTTTACCTAGTATGACCAAAAGCAAAGTAGCCAGTATATTTCTATCTGCCCTAGTTAATCGCAGGAGTAAATTTCGTTGCGCTCATCGCAGGATACTTTCTTTATCTTTCTGTGGGCCCAGATACTTCTCCATAGGCTACAATCACATTGCACTCTCATATTTAATTTAGGGGAATCTACGAGGGCAGTTCAATAAGTAATGCAACACATTTTTTTCTGAAACAGGGGTTGTTTTATTCAGCATTGAAATACACCAGGTTATTCCCCAATCTTTTAGCTACACAACACTATTTTTCAACGTAATCTCCATTCAATGCTACGGCCTTACGCCACCTTGAAATGAGGGCCTGTATGCCTGCACGGTACCATTCCGCTGGTCGATGTCGGAGCCAACGTCGTACTGCATCAATAACTTCTTCATCATCCACGTAGTGCCTCCCACGGATTGCGTCCTTCATTGGGCCAAACATATGGAAATCCGACGGTGCGAGATCGAGGCTGTAGGGTGCATGAGGAAGAACAGTCCACTGAAGTTTTGTGAGCTCCTCTCGGGTGCGAAGACTTGTGTGAGGTCTTGCGTTGTCATGAAGAAGGAGAAGTTCGTTCAGATTTTTGTGCCTACGAACACGCTGAAGTCGTTTCTTCAATTTCTGAAGAGTAGCACAATACACCTCAGAGTTGATCGTTTGACCATGGGGAAGGACATCGAACAGAATAACCCCTTCAGCGTCCCAGAAGACTGTAACCATGACTTTACCGGCTGAGGGTATGACTTTAAACTTTTTCTTGGTAGGGGAGTGGGTGTGGCGCCACTCCATTGATTGCCGTTTTGTTTCAGGTTCGAAGTGATGAACCCATGTTTCATCGCCTGTAACAATCTTTGACAAGAAATTGTCACCCTCAGCCACATGACGAGCAAACAATTCCGCACAGATGGTTCTCCTTTGCTCTTTATGGTGTTCGGTTAGACAACGAGGGACCCAGCGGGAACAAACCTTTGAATATCCAAACTGGTGAACAATTGTGACAGCACTACCAACAGAGATGTCAAGTTGAGAACTGAGTTGTTTGATGGTGATCCGTCGATCATCTCGAACGAGTGTGTTCGCACGCTCCGCCATTGCAGGAGTCACAGCTGTGCACGGCCGGCCCGCACGCGGGAGATCAGACAGTCTTGCTTGACCTTGCGGCGATGATGACACACGCTTTGCCCAACGACTCACCGTGCTTTTGTCCACTGCCAGATCACCGTAGACATTCTGCAAGCGCCTATGAATATCTGAGATGCCCTGGTTTTCCGCCAAAAGAAACTCGAACACTGCCCATTGTTTGCAACGCACATCCGTTACAGACGCCATTTTAACAGCTCCGTACAGCGCTGCCACCTGTCGGAAGTCAATGAAACTATACGAGACGAAGCGGGAATGTTTGAAAATATTCCACAAGAAATTTCCGGTTTTTTCAACCAAAATTGGCCGAGAAAAAAAATGTGTTGCATTACTTATTGAACTGCCCTCGTATTTTATTTCCTCGCTGCAACAGAAAATCAATTAGAAGCAGTAAATTAGTACATCACTATCTAAAAATTAATTTCGGTGACACAAATCTTCTAAAACACATACGTAGTAATGGGCCTTATACTTAGCGATTTGTAACTTTCTGAACCAAGCACCTGTTTCTAAATGTTTTACAGTAACTAGTTCGATACATCCGTTGACAGGAAAAGAACTAATTTTCTATTCACATTTGATTGTAACAAAAACACTCACAAGACTTTCCATGTAGACCAAGCACCAACTTCTCAGATCTGGGAGGCATTGGAATACCTCTCTTCGTATCTACCATTCTAGAGTGTGATTTCTTATACATGTTGTAGAGAAACTACGGGCAACGGTATTGATGTACCAACCATCATGGTCCTTTCGGAAATTGCATAACGTGATTCATATTTCAACAGAGAACAATCACTTGAGGAGGTGACGCAACCACTTTTTGTCATTAGTATGAGTGTAAGGGAAAATATCTCTAATGCACCATTTAGGACGTGACGTAAATCAGTAAAAATTGGTTCAAATGGCTCTGAGCGCTATGGGACTTAACTTATGAGGTCATCAGACCCCTAGAACTTAGAAATACTTAAATCTAACTAACCTAAGGACATCACACACATACATGCCCGAGGCAGGATTCGAACCGGCGACCGCAGCGGTCGCACGGTTCCAGACTGTAGGCCTAGAACCGCTCTGCCACCCCGGCCGGCGCTAAAACAGTAATTTTTTGCATGAAACCACAATACTGTTGACTGACTAAAACGACTAATTCTACTACTGCAATTTTCTTTCCACTTATCACACTGTTTTCGGCTGACTGAAATAAGCCGTGACATACGCAGGTGCTAATAAAATCAATAAAAGCATTTTGCTGAAAATAAACTAAAAATAGTCGTAGTGTCACTTTAATTAGTAAAATAACGGACAAATTTTGATACAACTTTCTGTGAAGAAATGATTACAAAGAATTATTACTCCGGTAATAAGTCGAACGAGACAAAATTTACAATGTAAATAATGATGACTGAAATTTTTCACAAGAAACCAATTTTCAATGTCCATTTCCATTGAGTTTTAAGAGAAAAGAAAAAAAATATACTTATAAATTATTTCTCCTGTTCTCTAATAAATAACGCAATGGGCTGGACTGTAACTGTTATAGCTCATTTACAAACTAAGTTTCTTCGGCATCATAATACCAAGACCGGCTAAATAGAAGTACTTAAAATAACATATACGTTGTTGGCATTAACATACGGACTGTTAGTCAGCTGAGACAGGTTTTGACTGACATTTTACGAAACCTGTCTTCTAGTTCTAATTGTTAGGTTTTTAACATGGCTGTCAATCAGCGACTGTTGTGTAATACAAAATTTTGAAAAACGCACCCCTCAGTCGCGAACACAATTAATTTGTAACCTAGGTTTCGGTGTCACAAGGGACATCTTCTTCGAACAAAATTAAAACTAAACGTTACAGCATAATGTACCGGAAAACACGAAAGCTGTGGTCATACGTGACAGCGTCAGACTATCTGAATTACTACAGTCAACAGCAGAGGACACATTGCAGCCCCTAATGGCTTGCACCTCTGTTGCATTTCATTTTAAATCCTGACTATCTGACGCTGTCAGGTATGACCGCAGCTTTCGTATTTTCCGGTACGGTATGCTGTAACATTTAGTTTTAATTTTGTTCGAAGAAGGTGTCCCTTGTGACACCGAAACCTAGGTTACAAATTAATTGTGTTCGCGACTGAAGGCCGCGTTTCTCAAAATTTTGTGTTAGAGACTTGTTCGGTATGTGGTTCACTTGTGCTGATTATGGAGTCACATCAAAATTTACTTTACAAGTCGGGATGATGTGATGACAGTAATGTACTTCTTCGTTACGAGCGAGCTTCTGTTTCTCCTCTGATCATTCGGAAAGATTTTAGTCTACAGCACAGTACGGCTATAAACACTTCCGAGAAGTTGGGGCCGCTAATGCAGCGTTTGTCGTTCGTGTTTGGCCGATAACGGAAGGAAATTAAGTTGTGTACGCTTAATGATCATCCATTTGCTCACCTACGTTTTTAGTTTAATTCGTTTTTTTCTGGAAAATACTTCACACACTTGCCGCCGTTGTCGCCGCTGAGTTGACACCATTAAATAAAAGCAGTGGTTCACTCTTTCGAAACTTCCGGTAATTTAGAATAATGCAGCGGCCTCAAAATCCTAGCGAACAGCTAGCTCTTCATGGTTGCTAACGTGTATCTGGCGAGTATGGTCTTTCATCTTTGTGTTCTGTCAAAGGTAAATCAACCTCAGCGACAAACCCACCTTCCCCCAAAAGCAGCAGCCAAATGTGTTATGACTGCCAGAGAGCAGTTGCTATAGGTGATGGATCCTTCGCCAAGTATATAGAGGAAACGTCTTCGAGCCACAAGGCAAAATTTGAAAATGATTATGCCCATTTCTTCGTGAAGGCAGAACATACGATTAAGTCAAATTATCTCCTACAACTTCTCTCCAAAAACTACCGGAAAATCTTTACCAACGACATTGATACTGAATTTAATTTTCGTACACCATCGGACAACTTGTTAAATTTGAACCCTTCTTCGTACGTTAAAATAGCTTTTCCATCAAGCGGCACTAAACAGGGGTAATTCTAAGCTGTTGAGACGCTGGCGCTATCTTACAGCCCATTGGCAGTTATGCCAGACCTATGTCGAACAGTATCATCGAGTTTATGAGCTACTGTTGTGAGGCCTGATGAAGGGTTGTTTTGACATGCGAGAGTACCTCTTCGTCAAGTTCCATCGAGTCTTTTGGGAGTATGCATGCTCGCTTCTTTCCAACGCTGGTAAACAACTCCTCATATCTTGACTGCTTCCACTTTTGTGTCTGAATGCTCAGCACACCATCTTCTGCATCAATAGCTCTGCATCTCTCTGGTTCACACTGAGAATGTCGGCTGGTTTTTCGCTTGTGTCTCCGTTCTTGGTAACTCAGGTGCGATACGGTATACGGTATTAAATACAGTGCTGCACATCCGCCACAGCGAAGCACACCAGCAGCTTAGCTGATCACGCAATGCTGGCCACAGCCAACGAAAATATTACGGGAAAGACTACTGCGCGCCATCGCTAAAGCTGCAATTTTAAGACCTTAGCTCCACTGCGGTGCACTTACGACCTGCGATTATCAGACACACTTGTTGGCCTTAATGTGAACTTTGTTTTTCATCCTGTACGGTGCAGTAATTTAATGGGAATCCGACCGCTGTACCACTAATTCCTTACAACACAAAATTTGGTGATAGCGTTTCAAAACTTTGGGGTAAAATAGCGTCAAGTATACGGAAATCAAATGTCCATTGCATAAGAACAAAATAAGAACCAGTTGGTTCTGTAACCTAGAATTCTTACAAAACTTTCAACGCAAAGAAACTAAACAGTAACAACATAAAGATGTGCGGAAGGCCTGCCTCCCCGTCGCTTTAACACGCACGGATATCCGGACGGGTCTGAAAGAAGAAAATATGTTGGAAAACCACATACAGTAATTACAAGAACACGTTGCACGCCAACTACTCCTCTTTTTGCTACGATTGGCGTACCTGACAGTATTTCTGCAGAAAAATGCCTTGAATATATGCCCCCGTCTTACATAAAACTCTAAGCCAATAAATAATGTACCGGGTGATCAAAGAGTCAGTATCAATTTGAAAACTGAATAAATCACGGAATAATGTAGATAGAGAGGTACAAATTAACACACATGCTTGGAATGACATGGGCTTTCATTAGAACCAAAAAACTACAAAAGTTCAAAAAATGTCCGACATATTGCGCTTCATCTGATCAGAATAGCAATAATTAGCATAACAAAGTAAGACAAAGCAAAGATGATGTTCTTTACAGGTAATGCTCAATATGTCCACCATCATTCCTCAACAATAGCTGTAGTGGGGGAATAATGTTGTGAACAGCACTGTAAAGCATGTCCGGAGTTATGGTGAGGCATTGGCGTCGGATGTTGTCTTTCAGCATCCCTAGAGATGTCGGTAGATCACGATACACTTGCGACTTCAGGTAACCCCAAAGCCAATAATCGCACGGACTGAGGTCTGGGGACCAGGGAGGCCAAGCATGACGAAAGTGGCGGCTGAGCACACGATCATCACCAAACGACGCGCGCAAGAGATCTTTCACGCGTCTAGCAATACTTTTTTGTTGTTGGTGTTGTTATAATAAAACCCCATGTCATTCCAAGCATGTGTGTCAATTTTTACCTCTCTATCTACATTATTCCGTGGTTTATTAAGTTTTCAAATTTGTCCTGACTTTTTGATCACCCGGTGTAATGCAGCTTGACAAAATTTTATAAACACCTTCAAGGATAGGGAGTGCCTGCATTGCGTAATGGAAAGAAATGGGGGTATAAATTGATAGTAGAGTGACATATAAGATAACAGTTACTTCTAACTTTTTTGTAATGTCACTCTGAGAATGTGTAATTGATCTTCCATCTAGCTAGATCAAGTGCGATGAGCTTGCGCGGCTCCATCTGACAGCCTAACATTTTTCCACACAGAACTTGAAATACACGGTATAGTCCCATTACTGTGATCACCACCTGTGTTCGACCTCAACGCGCAATAACCACTCACAGGCGGCAGGTAGCATCAGTAGCAGTGGAGGGTGTATAAAATGTGGCGGGGAGACTATGAAAGAAAAGAAGTGGTCCTCACACGTCTTCGGATCGGGCACTGTCCTCTCACACATAGCTTTTTATTACGGCGGGAGGATCCTCCGTTTTGCGATGCTTGTGGTGTGCACATCTCTATCCGGCACATTTCAGACTGCATTTTATACCGTGCTGCACGGGCAGAAGCACGAGTTGATGGGGATCTGCCTTGTGTTTTAGCTAACGACGAGACGTGTATGTCTAGGGTTTTAAAGTCTTGTGATGTGTCTGGACTCTGGCCTAAACTTTTAGGCTGGAGGTTTTAGTGTATTGCAGAGTGGCTGACTCCTCCGTTTTTTTTTTTTTCTTTGCGGTCAGCCAGTCACTTCCATCTGCTACATTGTTTTAGCTCCCTCTACCACTTTCTTCCTGTGTTGTCCATATTTTACTGCTGACGCCCTGCTTCGTCCCACGCTTTGGTGTGGGTAGGCACATATTTTTAAAAGCTTGTTACCTGTGTTTTATGTTCTGCTTTATCTTACTGTTCTGCATATTTTCTTGACACCCGTCTCACTATGTTACTGAGCGGACGCCGAAGACCTTGCTGTCGTGCGCCCAAAAACCCTCTACTACTACTACTACTACTACTACTACTACCACTATGAAAGAAAAGGGATCATCATAATACGAAAACGGTGAGCCTACCCTGACCACCATAAGGACATGTTCATTGGCTTTCGGGCCAAGGTTCAAATGGTTCTGAGCACAATGGGACTTAACATCTGAGGTCATCAGTCCCCTAGAACTTAGAACTACTTAAACCTAACTAACCTAAGGACATCACACACATCCATGCCCGAGGCAGGATTCGAACCTGCGACCGTAGCGGTCTCGCGGTTCCAGACTGCAGCGCCTAGAACCGCACGGCCACTTCGGCCGGCTCGATCCAAGGATGGAAGCTCTTCCTAGACGGCTAAGCCTGTAAGCTGTTCGCGTACCACCTTGGTTAAATTACGTCGTGCATGGCAAAATGGCGCTATCCAAAACCAGCGTTGAGGCAACTGTGATGCACCATGGGTCTCTGATGACTGGGATGAACGACAGCTCCGGTGATGCGTGCGGGCGTATAGACATGCAACTTTTGAGCAACTGACCATCCAGATGAACCGATGGGCTACCAACAGTGTTTACTCAACGACCACGCAGCGAACATTGCTGCGTACGGTCTTCCACAGCAGGCGCCTCGTTTATGTTGACTGCTGTTGCCGGCCGTGGTGACCGAGCGGTTCTAGGCGCTTCCGTCCGGAACCGATCGACTGCTACGGTCGCAGGTTCGAATCGTGCCTCGGGCATGGATGTGTGTGATGTCCTTAGGTTAGTTAGGTTTAAGTAGTTCTAAGTTCTAGGGGACTGATGACCTCAGATAAGTCCCATAGTGCTCAGAGCCATTTGAACCATTTGACTGCTGTTTATCGGCGACCCAGGCTGCAGTTTGCACGCCAGTACCGCAGCTCCACATCTACTGAGAGGCGCCAGGTGGCCTTTGGAGATGAATTACATTTTATGTCCCACTCGATAGATGGCCGTTGGCGTGTACGACGTGGAATGCCTGAAAGAAAACACTCAACAATTAAGGTCCTGCAAGCGATTTAGTAGCATTCCCTGAATGATCTCGTTGTTCTAGAAGACACAGTTGATCCAGTATAAGTATGCACCTATCCTTGGCGATCATTTCCACCCCTACGTGCAGTTTATTTCTCCTCAGCGCGATGTCATCTATCAGCAGAACAAATGCAATGTTCCACACGGCTCGCAGTGTACGTGTGTGTTCCGAAGGGCACTGCCGTGAGTTTACCGTACTCGCCCGGTCAACAAACTTCCCGGATTTAAACCCTATGGAGAATCTGTGGGAACACCTCTGTCAGACTTTTTGAGAAATGGATGCTCAACCGAGAAACACAGAGTAGCTGGCCACGGCATGGCTTCACATCCCTGTCGGCGCCTTTGAGAACCTCATTGACTCCCTCCCTGCATTTCTCGCAGCGTTCTGCACTGCAGAAGGTGGTTATTCAGGCTTGTGACAAGTGGTGACTTTGTGCCTTCATTGTGCATGATGGTGCACAACAACCGTGTCGAAAATAAACAGATCAGCAGCAAGTAGACCCGAAGTCTGCACACAATCGCTTACCTTCTAAGCTGTAAGGCAAGCATGGAACAGAAAGAGCTTTCTCTTTATTGCAGTTTTGGAAGAACCTGCGCTGACGGCAGTTTTGCTTCGGATTGAAAAACGCTTCCGGTGAATGAAGAATTCTAATTGAATTTTGTCGTTGAAATAAGTGTCGAAAGTGTAGAAAATAAGACTGGGAAGTGGATACAATAGGAAGTAGGCAGTCATACATTTTGAAATGAATTTCGTAAGTGAGACGTGAACAAAAATAACTGAGTTGCTTTAGTTAAATTTCTGATTGAGGCAATCCGTAAAATGAAACATTACAACGTCCAGACGTGGACTGCGTCGCAGATATGGTTTCCACATAAGAGAGAACTGAACGAAGAAAAAGCCTAGATACAGAAGAATGTCCTGAACAACTCTGAATAAACGACAGTGCGATGCAGTCAATACGCCTACCATACGAAAGAACTAATAAGTAACCAGTACTATACCACTTGCATCGATAGGTAACTATCTCAATAAACAACAGAAGTAAAGTTTGGACACAACTGAAGGCACATCTAAGGACTTGAAAATACTGCAGTCAGGTAGCAGTATCGACAGATAGACGTAGCAACAGGGAAGTAAACCGCTTTTGTGACATTTACGAGTTCGTATCCAGGAGTGAATTTTATTATATCTGTGTGCTTTAATACTTTAGTTTCTTGAGTTTCTGCGTGTTAATAATATATCTAATAGTCACAGTTCTCGCGTTTTCGTTTGCGTCAGAAAATAAACCGATTTTGTGACATTTCAAGTTCCTTATCAGGGTCAAATTATTTAGTTTCACCTGAGTGCTTCGGTAGTTAGGTTTTTTAATATCTGCGTATTACTAGACACAGTTCAGGGTCTACAGTAGAGTTGCGCAGCACGTGCCGATAGTCCGTTTCTCTGCATAGTTTAGTTTTCCACGGTCTTTATTATGGACAGGGACTGCGATTGTTGTGTGCAGATGCGAGCCGAGTTGGTGACACTTCGCTCTCAGATTCAGGTTGTGATGGCTGCGGTTACACAGCTTGAGGCTGATGTGGATGGGCACCATGTTGTGGGCCGGCCGTGGGGATCCAACGGACGTCCAGCACGTCAGAGACCTCCGATCGGTCCTCACCGGAGGCCAGCCCAGTTACTGCTCGCACTGAGGCTGACCCTTCACCTGTGGTCGAGTGAGAGGTCGCTCCGGAGCGAAGCAGGCGGCGAAAGACTTCCCAGGCAGCCGCACGTTAAGGCCTCCCCGGTTTTTCTGACTAACAGGTTCCAGCTGCTGTCTGTGGCTGACACTGTCGCTAAGCCAGATGCTGTCGCCTGTCCTGTTTCAGAGGAAACCACTCAGCCTGCAAGATCCGGGCAATCGCAGAGGGTGGGATTATTGGTAGTTGGGAGCTCCAACGTTAGGCGCGTTATGGGGCCCCTTAGAGACTTGGCTGACAAGAAGGGTACGAAAACCAATGTGCACTCCGTGTGCGGACCGAGTAGAGTCATTCCAGATGAGGAAAGGGTCCTCCTGGATGCCATGAAGAGGACAGGGTGCAGCCAACTGCAGGTGGTTGCTCACGTCGGTATAATGATGTGTGTCACTTTGGATCAGAAGACTTTCTCTCTGGTTTCCAGCGGCTAACAGAAGTGGTAAAGGCTGCCAGTCTTTCTTGCAAGATGAAAGCAGAACTGACCATCGGCAGCATAGTCGACAGGACGAACTGCGGACCTCTGGTACAGAGCCTAGTGGAGGGTCTGAATCAGAGACTCAGACGATTCTGCGACCGTGTAGGCTGCAGATTCCTCGACTTGTGCCAAAGGGTGGTTGGGTTTCAGGTTCCGCTGAATAGGTCGGGTGTCCACTATACGCAGGAGGCGGCTACACGGGTGGCAGGGGCTGTGTGGCGTGGACTGGGTGGTTTTTTAGGTTAGAAGGTCTCAAGGAAACACAAGAAGGGCATCTGTCACAAAGGGTACGGGATGAACACAGGAAGAACGTAGATACAGGAACCATTGGTATAACAATTGTAAATTGTCGAAGCTGTGTTGGGAAAGTACCAGAGCTCCAAGCGCTAATAGAAAGCACTGATGCTCAAATCGCTGTAGGCACTGAAAGCTGACTAAAGCCGGGTATAACCTCAGCCGAAATTTTTGCGAAGAACCTAGCGGTGTTCCGAAAGGATAGGCTAAACACGGTTGGCGGTGGCATGTTTGTTGCTGTCAGAAGTAGTTTAACTTGTCGCGAAATTGAAGTAGATACTTCCTGTGAGCTAATATGGGCAGAGGTCATTGTTGGCAACCGGAATAAAATACTAATTGGATCCTTTTACCGACCTCCCAATGCAGATGATTCATTTTCTAAAAGGTTGAAAGAAAACTTGAGTTTGATTTCAAACAAGTACCCGACTCTTACAATAATAGTAGGTGGTGACTTTAATTTACCCTCGATATGTTGGCGAAAACACATGTTCAATTGCGGAGGTATTCATAAAATATCATCCGAAATTGTGCTAAAGGCCTTCTCTGAAGTCCGCAGCTCGTGGTCGTGCGGTAGCGTTCTCGCTTCCCACGCCCGGGTTCCCGGGTTCGATTCCCGGCGGGGTCAGGGATTTTCTCTGCCTCATGATGACTGGGTGTTGTGTGATGTCCTTAGGTTAGTTAGGTTTAAGTAGTTCTACGTTCTAGGGGACTGATGACCATAGATGTTAAGTCCCATAGTGCTCAGAGCCATTTCAACCATTTGAACCTTCTCTGAAAATTATTTCTATCAGTTAGTTCATGAGCCCAGTGTTGAGTGCTATTGACAAGGGATTTCAGATCGATTCCGTATTTCACTGTACGACACAAGTGGCTCGTAGTGAAATTGCGTGCTTATGGAATATCGTCTCAGTTATGTGACTGGATTTGTGATTTCCTGTCAGAGAGGTCACAGTTCGTAGTAATTGACGGAAAGTCATCGAGTAAAGCGAAGTGATTTCTGGCGTTCCCCAAGGTAGTGTTATAGGCCCTTTGCTGTTCCTTATCGATGTAAATTATTTGAAGGACAATTAGAGCAGCCGTCTTCGGTTGTTTGCAGGCTGATGACGCTGTCCTTTATCGACTAATAAGTCATCAGAAGATCAAAACAATCTGCAAAATGATTTAGAAAAAAAATCTGAATGGTGCGAGAAGTGTCAGTTGAACCTAAATAACGAAAAGTTTGAGGTCGTCCACATGAGTACTAAAAGGAACTCAAACTTCGGTTACAAGATAAGTCAGTCTAACATAAAGGCCGTCAATTCAACTAAATACCTAGGTTTTACAATTACGAACAACTTAAATTGGAAGGAACGCAGAAGATGTTGTGGGAAGGCTAACCAAAGACTGCGTTTTATTGGCAGTACACTTAGATGATGTAACAGACCTACTAAGGTGACTGCGTACACTAAGCTTGTCCGTCCTCTTTTAGAATACTCTTTTAGAATAGAAAGGCAGCACGTTTTGTACTATCGCGAAATCAGGGAGAGAGTGTCACAGAAATGATACAGGATTTAAGCTGGAAATCGTTAAAAGAAAGGCGTTTTTCGTTGCGACCGAATCTTCTCTCGAAATTCCAATCACCAACTTTCACCTCCGAATGCGAAAATATTTTGTTGACTCCAACCTGCATAGGGAGGAATGATCACCACGATAAAATAAGGGAAATCAGAGCTCGTACGGAAAGATATAGGTGTTCATTCTTTCCGCGCGCTGTACGAGATTGGAGTAATAGAGAAATGTGAAGGTGGTTCGATGAACCCTGTGCCAGGCGCTTAAATGTGATTTGCAGAGTATCCATGTAGATGTAGAATATTACACTGGGTTACGAAATGCAAGCCGCCAAGTCACCATACTCCTTGTCGCTCCTTGCATAAGAATGGCCATCAGAAAGTAACCTGAAAGAAAGGTATCACACCAGTCGCCCGTGGTAAAAACGTGAAAGCTAAACCGAGAACACCATCAGAAACAGAAAGCCTGCGGGAATCAGACTGTCGAATTCGCTTCGTTCGTGGTCCAACGGGACTCATAAACGTGCCACTCGGCCCGCACAAGCCCGTGATTGGCTCGAATCTGCTGCCTCCGAGGTATTCCCAAGCACACATGCGTTTACTCGACTAGTTAAAGGCTGTGATAACTGAGTGGCAGTCACCTTGGTCTCTGACGCTCACAAGTGGGCGTTCTAGCTTTCGTGGTAGGCGGTAGGGAATTTAAAAACACTTTAATTATGCTTTCACAACATCTTGATATAACTTACTTGCTAAGTAATTGTTAATATATGTATTAACTTGTTGTAACTGTGCTTTATGAAGTTTATATAGTTATTTCTCTACTGCGTAAATCACCATTGTTGTGCAACTGGTGACGGTTAGAAAAGATTATGACTTAAAGAAACACAAAAGTGGGCGGTAGATGAAAAAGGCTGACAACCCCTGCCTTAAGAAATCGATCATCTGGTTCGAACATGAATTAATATTTTGGAAACTGGCACTTCAAAGAACAATTTTCAACGTGAGGAAACTGTTGTGACTCTGCAAGACAGCCAAGTCACAATGAGAGGAAGCCGAAAGGCACGCGCTTAAACTCACACAGGCTGGCGTGAGGTCTGAAACAGGATACGTAATGAATGCTATAAAGAAAAGTACGTAGCTTCTGGAATACTTAACTTTAATCCACAATTGGTGAACATTGGTCTTGTTGATACAGTATTATCATCTCAACATAACTTGGTGATGGCGCCTTGCTAGGTCGTAGCAATTGACTTAGCTGAAGGCTATGCTAACTGTCTTCTCGGCAAATGAGAGTGTCTTCGTCAGTGTAGCATCGCTAGCAAAGTCGGCTGTACAACTGGGGCGAGTGCTACTACGTCTCTCTAGACCTGCCGTGTGGTGGCGCTCGGTCTGCTATCACTGACAGTGGCGACACGCGGGTCCGACGTATACTAATGGACCGCGGCCGATTTAAAAGCTACCACCTAGCAAGTGTGGTGTCTGGCGGTGACACCACAGACACATTTCATGATAGATCCCTTCTGCAGTATCGTTGAGAAATATAACTACATCATCTGGGTTATTTTATTAGGGAAATGAAGGT
The DNA here is from genome assembly GCF_023898315.1 of Schistocerca nitens. Lineage (NCBI taxonomy): Eukaryota > Metazoa > Arthropoda > Insecta > Orthoptera > Acrididae > Schistocerca > Schistocerca nitens. Next base: position 172,577,719 of record NC_064616.1, on the reverse strand, counting down.
GTCGAAAGAATGCCTACCAAAATGGGTATATAATCACGTTGAATCACAGAATGGTGCATTTGAGACGCTGAAGGCAAGTTTATTGTTACTCTCCAAAACAAAGACAACTTGAAACAATATTTGCTGTACGTTATGTGGTCGAAAGTCACCGGAGAGCTCACTGAACGGAGTCTAATGATAAGGGACGTCAGTTCATGCATCAGTCGGTACTAGTGAATGCACAAAGCATCTCCGGTCAGGAAGTGTCAACGGAGTGAACTGAACTGGAAAATAGCTCACAGCTGGGTCCATAATTTATGACATTCCGTTACGCATTAGCGATTTGCGCCCAGTCATACTCTTTTATTCCAGAAGTCGTAAAAAGGTAACTGATAGGGACTACCTAAATATAAATGGCACTGCCACGAATCAGATGTGAAATACTGAGAGCTGTGATTGAATCATATATTCAGAAACGAAGTTATTCTCTTCGTAGTGATGCTGTTGCTCAGAAATCACTGATTAAAAGCCAGAATACCTGGTATTTCGCTAATTTCGGCAATTTTTTTCAACTTTTGACGATGGAAGAGGGCTTAATGAGTGGTGAGTCGTGATTCGCGAAATGACACTCATAAACGTATGTGGAAGTGGTGTAACACAGTCAGTGGTATTTACATGTCAGTCAGCTAGGTCCGAGTAGGTTAGTGCATGGTACCAATGAGATGAACCAGTAGCAACAGACCATAATGCTGATCTCTGGTACGTCGTGGAATCGTACAACAAATATAGTTTTCGCTAGCTGAACACCTGAAATGGTTGATGTATTAGTTCTCATTTGAACTTTATTTTTAGTAGAGTCTATTAGAAACTGAGAACTACAAAATAAATGTGTCCTTTACAAGTAAAATCTTTCACGGTCGAGTAGATTCGATTGTTTAGGATAGTAACAGCGTTTCAGTTGGTAGTCAGTTAGCCCATATGTCAACCATGCAACAATGCCATTATCGCAGTACGTAGATTATGATGCATTTTTGTATGTGTAGTATCGTCGTTTATCAATATTGCCGAAACCGGTGTTTCGAACATTCCTGCGGGCGTCGCGAGCTAGGCTTTCAACATCGCCACCAATGAATAACCAGCAGGTTGTTGCCGAACATTGAATACCGCCAGGACGGTATTATAAGCTGTGGGCACATGAGTAGTAGTCTTCTAGTTCGAGATTGTTTCTAATCGAGATAACTTCCGTGTCGCTAGTTTGTGGCGAGCGTTTCGCAGCATTGTTCATAGCTGTCTCAACCGGTAATCATTCAGTGTACTTAGACGCACGCCCATGTCGGGCTTCTGCTTATAGTTAGCCACGGCTGCCACAAATTGTGAGCAGTGTATCATTTCTTCACCAGCAGGTTGAGTGCAATATTATTATTTGAAGTGCACTTTGCCGGCTGCGGTGGTCTCGCGGTTCTAGGCGCTCAGTCCGGAAGCGCGCGACTGTTACGGTCGCAGGTTCGAATCCTGCCTCGGGCATGGATGTGTGTGATGTCCTTAGGTTAGTTAGGTTTAAGTAGTTCTAAGTTCTAGGGGACTGATGACCACAGATGTTAAGTCCCATAGTGCTCAGAGCCATTTGAACCATTTTTGAAGTGCACTTGTGTCAACTAATCTTTTTCTGGCCTGTCCATATTCCTACGATGAACAGATGCCTTTGGCTATCAATCCACCCAATTATCATTAACAACGATGGCATAAGATTTGGGTCCTCGGAATATATCAGCTGCTGCCTCTCATTATAACAGTACACGACGATGTAAAATTTTGTTAAAGGAAATAGGACAGAATGTAAAAATGATATTTCAAAGCACTAAATGTTCTAGTTGTAGAACATTTCTAACTATTCTCACTGTGTAGCCACAGCATATGAATAGTTCTGTAACAGTGGGTATTTTCTGCTGGAAAAATTGAGGCCTATTGTGTCGGGAGCGATGCTGTGTTACGCGCGGACCGAATTTAAGGATTTTTCTGTGAAGTAGCTTTCCCAGAACGACTGCGACGCGATAGGATTTCGTGCGTATGTCTAGTGCTGGACACAAGCACAACTGTACGGAGTAAGCCGACCTTACAGAAGCTGCTTTAAACGCCATGTACTGAGGTGCACGTGAAGGGTTGCCACAAGCAGTTTAGTTTTAATAAACAACAATCATAGAATGACAATAGTTACGGTACTGAGCCAATTGCCTTAAAGCTTTTTGAATAAAAAAATGTACAATACTTAACAAGTTCTGGAGTATGATGCATTGCTTGTACACTAGAGGCAAACGTTATGACGACGAAAAAGAATGCGCTTGCATAGCAGAAAATAAATGGGAAGAGCTTTAGCTGTAAGTATGCCCGTTGCTCCTCCACGTTTTGTAATGACGCCTACCCATTATCCATTAGGTCCTAGATTCGACATTTTCTTGTCTCATTTTCTTGGCCCATCTAACATCTGCCGTTCACCTGCATTTCTCATTTCACTCCAAAATATGTCTTCCTCTCATGTCTCTTCCCTTAACCATACGCTTATTGCCGGCCGCGGTGGTCTAGCGGTTCTGGCGCTGCAGTCCGGAACCGCGGGTCTGCTACGGTCGCAGGTTCGAATCCTGCCTCGGGCATGGGTGTGTGTGATGTCCTTAGGTTAGTTAGGTTTAAGTAGTTCTAAGTTCTAGGGGACTTATGACCTAAGATGTTGAGTCCCATAGTGCTCAGAGCCATTTGAACCATACGCTTATTTTCAGGTCAGTTAGTGTCATCCCCTATGTCCATCTCCCCACTGCCCACCTAACAATCCTGACTTTCAGAATGATCTTTGTATCAAAAGTCCACGCCTCACTGCAGTAAACAACCCGATAATACACAACAATAAATTTACCGTTTTAGACACACCAGAAAGTTAGGTCTGAAGAACCTTCAGAAATTACCAAAAGCACACCAGATTTTTTACGCCAATTTTTATCTCAGTAATCCCCTTTCGCTTCAAAATTGTTCTGTTAATTTCATCTACTTCTTTGTTGACGATTATAAGACAAAAAATGCTAAGTATAAATTATACTTGACGTGTTTTAAGTAAGATCTGGAAGCTGGAGAGATCTGTAGAGATTGAATAAGAGTCCCTAACCGTTCTTTCCACCAACCTGCCGTCTTCTAACGTTGTGTCCCCAGGGCAGAAGATAGCTCGTCGGTCGTGGGATCTTCTTCGGCGGAGGCTGCTATGCTGTCATCTCGAACTTGAACCAGTGTTTGTGCTTTTTTTTGTGGGATGCCATTTGCCCAGGTTAACCTCTGTATCTACAGAGCGTACGATTTGTAGTACTGACAATGACGGTAGGCGACACCTCTCATTAATGTATCCTGTTTGTTTATATTTTAAAATATCACTTTTTATACAGTCTTCTACAACACTCGACATAGCTTTCTTATTTGTACGGTAACTTTTCTGACAACTTCCAATATAGAGTACGACATGTTCGTCCGAAACAGACACACGTCCGGCTCTGAAGAACACCCGAAACAGAGTGACTAGTGCAGCCGATGTACTTCATCTCCCAGGCGCGCCAAAGCAACCCGAAGAAACGGTAGACTCATAGGGTAGCCATGAGAGATTGTCATACTGAAAAATGGGTTAAATACAATGAAAAGTATATAAATAATTAATACGAGAAGTTAGTCGTTTTGGCGCCTAACACCCGAATGTGCCGAACAATCAGAAGCAAGTTCAGTACAATTTGCGGACCCTCCCCCGGGAATAGTACATGCTGTACCATCTGATGCTTGCACCTCACTCCAGTTTTGTACCATATGCTACTTTACGTGTATCACGCTGCATCATGGCGAGCTTCTAGCAAGATAAAATACTGGCGGCCACAGTCTGGAATATCACAAAAGTCATTTAGGTCCTTTACATATGTGGATTCTCCTTACATGATGACTCTTCATTTCTCAGTTTCTATGTTTATGACATCTAATGGAAGCTGTAGCGATGCCGCAAATACGTAAATGTTTTCGAGCATACCGGCATTTCTTGAACCTATGCATCGTTCGTTAGAGTGGTGTCAGTACAGATTTTGTTCAAACGGAAACTAATACTTTATCAAAATGTATGAATTCCAAGCAAATTGGTAATCTCCAGTCGTTACTCCGTTCTATAACTTCGTTCCGGCTTGCAAATGGCCCATTTGCGAGAGCCACCCTGTTTTGCCAGATCAAAATCGCATTTCTGTCTGTGTAGTTGTTGGTAATGTTAGTGACTGCCTCGTATTGTCCGATGAAGAGACAGATAAATATGACATATCTTGTACACTGCTGGCCACCGTAAATGCAACACCCTGAAGGAAGCATCTGAATCAAGTGAAATTTACACCATGGGTTTGCAGCGATGAGATGTGCAACTGATTAGAATCTCAGCGCAGACGCACATCACGCGCGCCTGTGGCGCCACCTCATAGCGCTATTTAAGGCTTGGCGATTTCGACGAGTGTACGTTCGGCACGTGTGTTTACCTTGTGGTTGTTTCACATGACGATCAGTTATGCCTCGTAGACAACAGCGAACATCTTTTGATCAAGTATCCGAGTTCGACAGAGGAAGGATAGTGGCTTACCGAGATTGTGGATTATCATACAGAGAAATCGCTAGTCGTGTTGGACAAAACCAAACAACTGTAATGCGGATATGTGACCGTTGGATGCAGGAGGGTACGACGAACCGACGTGGTCGATCGCATTCACCTCGGTGCACCACTGCACGTGCTGATAGTCAAATTGTGCGCATGGCAGTGACGGATCGCTCAGTGACATCCCGAACCATAGCACAGCACATTGCGTCTGTAACGCATCATCCAGTGTCTGTGCGTACCATTCGACGCCGTTTACAGCAGAGTGGTCTGTCCGCAAGACGTCCATTGCTTCGTCTACATTGACGCAGAACCACAGACGTCTCCGTCGCCAATGGTGTCATGACAGACGGATGTGGACGGCAGAATGGAATGACGTTGTCTTTACTGACGAGGCACGCTTCTGTCTGCAGCACCACGATGGTCGGATTCGAGTGTGGAGACACCGTGGAGAGAGGATGCTGGACAGCTGCATTATGCACCGCCACACTGGTCTTGCACCGGGTATTATGGTATGGGGCGGTATTGGATATTACTCTCGCACGCCTCTAGTACGCATTGCCGGTACTTTAAATATCCGGCGCTACATATCCGAGGTGCTGGAGCCAGTTGTCCTTCCTTACCTTCAGGGCTCGGCCACAGCCATATTTCAACAGGATAATGCGCGACCACACGTGGCACGCATTGTCCGAAGGTTCTTCGTCAATAACCAGATTGAATTGCTTCCGTGGCCGGCTCGCTCTCCGGATCTTTCGCCGATAGAAAACATGCGGTCCACGGTTGCTCAACGAGTGACCCAGATTACATCCCCAGCTGCCACACCAGATGATCTTTGGCAACGTGTGGAAGCTGCTTGGGCTGCTGTACCCCAGGAACACATCCAACGTCTCTTTGACTCAATGCCGAGACGTGTGGCAGCGGTGATCTCCAACAATGGCGGCTACTCTGGCTACTGATTCTGGCAGGAACCACATGTCACAGACATCTGTAAACGTAATCATTTGATACTTGGTCAACATGTTATCTACAAAATAAATCTTGTTGTGCTACCTCTTGTCTTTCTTGGTGTTGCATTTACGGTGGCCAGAAGTGTATATTGAATTTCTTGCCAAGTACAGTAATCAATGTATTGCTGCAGTTTTGAGAATTGTCTTTCTTCGAAAATGTTGCAACATCTTTTAGTATACTTTTTATTCTGATTTTGAGCATGACGGTTTTTTTATGACAAAGCAAATATCGGATTCCTTATTTTTGAAATGTGCGAAGATTATTCAACAACGCAAGTCGCTGATAGCGTTCAAATTATTGTAGCACATTATCTCCAACCGTTACATATTATCAACTGTTGTGTGCAGACGCAGTTTATGTATCTGTCGTAGTCATTTCTGTGTTGCTATCATGATAAAATGAGTTCTTTCCGATGAGAAACTGGAACCATTATTAAATACATCTTACAGCGAGGAAGATTTTTCTGAAGAAGAAAATCACCTCAGTGATGACAACATTCATCCTTCATGTGATTCAGAATGCATTTCAGATATTGGTACCTCAAATGACAATGTGCAAGCTGTTCACCAGATTCACTCTAAAGACAAAAGAAATTACGTGGAGCATAAAATCTTTTCGTATACTGCAAGAGCGTTGATTGCAAACATTATAAATCTGACTCCTGACCCAAGATACGGTATCGCCAAAGTAAGTGATATAAAATCATCTTTTAAAACCATGATGAACGATATAATTCGGTGTATTGTGGTGGAAATGACTAATAGCGAGGGTCGAAGACTTTATGGAGACAGCTGGGAAGCATTAGAAGAAATAGCACTTCAAGCCTATGTTGGCCTTGTATGTATAAATCATACGGTGAATCAACAAAGAGTCTGTGAGATACAGAAACACGTCGAGCCATCTTTCCTGTCGTAATATCGCTGAAACGTTCTGCTGTATCTCACGTGTATTACGTTTCGATGAGCAATCTGGTCTATGGCGCTGCAGTCATGGACTGTGCGGCTGGTCCCGGCGGAGGTTCGAATTCTCCCTCGGGCATGGTTGTGTGTGTTTGTCCTTAGGATAATTTAGGTTAAGTAGTGTGTAAGCTTAGGGACCGATGACCTTAGCAGTTAAGTCCCATAAGATTTCACACACAGTTATCTGGTCGAAGAGCACGAAGAGTAAATGACATGTTGGATGAAAATACTTTCAAAAACATAGCAATCCTGCTGTAAGCTTGGATGAAGAACTGGTGGCTTTCCGAAGACGTAGTCCGTTCAAACAGTACAGGGTGTTTCAAAAACGACTTTACAACTTTGAAAATTCACATAAATTAATTCATAGTGCCTACAGAGACGATTGTAGTTTCAGGTTTTGTGGCTCTGAGCACTATGGGACTCAACATCTTAGGTCATAAGTCCCCTAGAACTTAGAACTACTTAAACCTAACTAACCTAAGGACATCACAAACACCCATGCTCGAGGCAGGATTCGAACCTGCGACCGTAGCAGCCTCGCGGTTCCGGACTGCAGCGCCAGAACCGCACGGCCAGCGCGGCCGGCTTCAGGTTTTGTCTCGCGTAGTTCGCTAGGACCTAATCGCACCGTAAGGAGCGCTAGAGGCAGTTGCGATAAAGATGGCTGCCTTCACTGAACCCGCGTGTGCTAGCTGTGTGTTTTGGTTCGAAGAATCGAAATCAGCGACAACAGTTCAGCGTTATTTCCGTACCAAATACGCTGAAGATCCTCCTAGTAGTCTTACAATTTACGAGTGGCATAAATGTTTTGTAGAAACAGGATGCTCAGTAAGACATGGTAAATCATCAGGTCGTCCAAGCAAACGTGATGTCGTCGTTGAGCGAGTGAGACAACGTTTTGTCAACAGCCCTACGAAATCGACGCGGCGTACATCTCGCGAACTGCAAATCCCACATACGGCTGTGTGGCGTGTGTTGAGAAACCGCTTGCATTTGAAACAGTAAAGATTGTCAATTGTAAAAGCAATAAAAGACACCGATAAAATTGCTCGCAAGAACTTCTGTGCGGATATGTCAAATCGATTACACGAGGATGAACGTTTCTTGTATCTTTTCTGACGAGTAGAATTTTCACTTAAATGGCAAGGTTAACATACATAACTGTAGGATTTGGGAGAGGGAAAATCCATATCAAACATTGCAACATGTCCGTTATAGCCCTAAAAAAATGGTTCAAATGGCTCTGAGCACTATGCGACTTAACTTCTGAGGTCATCAGTCCCCTAGAACTTAGAACTAATTGAACCTAACTAACCTAAGGACATCACACACATCCATGCCCGAGGCAGGATTCGAACCCGCGACCGTAGCGGTCGCTCGGCTCCTGACTGTAGCGCCTAGAACCGCTCCGGCTGGCTTATAGCCCTAAACTGAATGTTTTTTGCGCATTGAGCAAGAACAATATGTACGGTCCCTTTTTTTTCCATGAGAGAACCATCAATGGGGTAGCGTACCTGGATATGTTACAACAATTTTTGATATTACAGATCGACGAGGATGACCACGAACGAAATGTTTACTTCATGCAAGATGGTGCACCACCGTACTACCTGGCTGACGTCTAGGATTTTCTCAGTGACCGCTTTCCAGGTCAATGGATTGGCTGTGATGCGCCAGTTGCATGGCTCCCACGTTCCCCAGATCTGACACCACACAATTTCTTTTTTATGGGGATTCATCGAGGATATCATGTTTGTACCTCCTCTGCTGGCTTTTCTACCTGAACTTAGAGTAAGAATTTACGCCACCGCCACTGAGCAAGTTACACCTGTAATGCTACAGCGGGTTTGGGAAGAAACTGACTTCCGGTGGGATGTGTGCAGGGTAACCAATGGAAGCCACATACAACATCTTTAGTTTAACGTAAGAGAACTTGACGTCTTTCTCTACAAAATAACACTAAATCCAGTTCTATATCTTCTTTCAATAAATGTATTTGAATTTTTAAGTTTGTAAAGTCCTCCATGAAACAATCTGTATATACGGAGCAAACCCTCAAAATACGGGGTAAAAATATGAATACTGTGTGATAGTGCTGCTTCTTATGTTTTGGACACAACCTACACTGGACAATTACCTGAGAAAAATCAAGGTATATGGGTTGTCATGGATCTGACACATGAGCTAAAAGGATAAAATGCCACATGTGACAATTTCTTCACATCATATGCATTAGGCCTACGGCTTCTCAAAAGCCGTTTTACAATGCAGGGGGCGGTGAGAAAAAATATGACTGAACTTCTTAATAATATATCAACCAAAGAAGACGTTCACTCTTCGAAGTTATTTTTACTAAGAATACCACAGTCGTATCTTACGTTCCAAAGAAGAACAAACAGGTTGTCCTAAAGGGCACAATGCACAACAGTGAAGAGATAATCAACAGAGAAGACAAGAAACCAAAAATAACGTTGGGCTACCATGTCAGTACGGGAGCTGATGACATACTGGATCAGCTCATCAGCACCTACATATGCAAGTGGAAAACCAGCCGTTGGCCAATAATCATTTACTACAGTATTATCGATACTTCTGCCTACAATGCTTATAAGCTATGAAGAGAAATAAATCTGGAATGGAAAAAAGTTCTTTAAAAAAGAATAAGCCGGCCGGAGTGGCCGAGCGGTTCTAGGCGCTTCGGTCTGGAACTGCGCGACCGCTGTGATCGCAGGTTCGAGTCCTGCCTCGGGCATGGATGTGTGTGATGTCTTTAGGTTAGTTAGGTTTAAGTAGTTCTAAGTTCTAGGGGACTGATGACCATAGATATTAAGTCCTGTAGTGCTCAGAGCCATTAAAAAAGAATAACATTTCTCGATTAATTGGGAAGACTCCTAGCTACACCGTACACTGAAGCTAGAAAAATGGTCCCACGAAATGAATAATCAGCGTCTATTGTTAGAAGAGTACAAACAGAAAGTCTATCAACACCAAGGTGCGAGACACAAATTCTGTCCATCAAGTTGTGACCAGACTCCAATTAATTATTCAAATTGTAAAAAACAAGTTTGTAAGGCTCAAATAAGATACGACTGCCCTAATAGTGGAGTTTTAAGTAAAACTATTCCAATTTTTCCCGGAACAGCTCATTAAGGGCCAGAGCTCACACCATTCTTGAAACTGTTTATATTGTAACAGACCTACATTTAAAATTATAATAATTTTTAACAATTTATAATTATCATGCCCTTTAAATACCACGCCTCGTCATTATGAACCGGAAGAGCATATACGTATAGCTTTTTCAAAGAAAGTAGTAGGGCTGAGGACACTTTTCCTTTTGTAGCAATGTTTTGACAAATATTTATACGATAATGCTATGATTTATACTCTCAATTCATGACTTGTATGCTTACAATGGTTTACATTTTTTTCTTATCCAGAATAGTGTGTCACACTGATGCAAGGTGATAATTATTGAACTATATGAAATAAAATATTCGTAACTTCTGAACTTGCGTTAGGACGTTCAAACTGCACGGTTGGCAGCGGGCATGACGGGAATTTATATGGTTTGGTTTAGCGACCAAGCCCGCTTTCATTATGATGGATTCGTCAATAGGAAAAATTGGCGCGTATGGGGGACTGAGAATCCGCATTTCGCGATTGAGAAGTCTGTGTTGTGTGCAGTGTCCAGACACGGAACAATCAGTGGAATGTTCCTTGATAGCATGGTGGCTACCGAACGGCACGTGAAAGTTTTGGAAGATGGTTTCATCCCCGTTATCCAAAGTGACCATGATTTCGGCAAGATGTGGTTCATGCAAGACGAACAAGACGAATCTCGACCCCATCGAAGCAGGAGAGTGTTTGATGTCCTGGAGGAGCACTTTGGTGACCGCATTCTGGCTTTGGGGTACCCAGAGGCCACTGGCATGGACCTCGATTGATCACCTTGTTCTCCAAACCTGAACATATGCGACTCCTTTTTGGGGGTTATATTGAAGGCAAGGTGTATAACCCCAAACCCATTGTTGAAATAAAACAGCCATTCAGGAGGGCATCGACAGCATTGATGTCCCGACACTTCAGCGGGTCATGCAGAATTTCACTATTCGACTGCGCCACTTCATCCCCAATGATGGCAGACATCGAACTTGTCATAACCTAAATCTGAATATCTGTAGTAACGTCTACAAGCTGAAGAAAATATGTGCACGCCGCAGTTCGTAACTAATTTACCCCTTTTTTCATGAAGTTCAATAACTGTCAACCTGTATAAGAAATTTAATTTATATGTCACTATGCAACTTTTATGGTAATTTGTCGATTTTTTGTGGATTGGTCTTTAATGCCACCACCAGACCTATTCTCTTATGGAAACTAACTTTCGGTATTTATTTGCGTAACGATATGGTAACACACACACACACACACACACACACACTCACTCACACACACACACACACACACACACACACACACACACACACCTCAATTTTTATTGGAGCTCTATATATTTCTTCATTTGCAAGAAAGTTTGTCTATTATGTATTAAGCTGAGGCAGAACATTCATGGAAACATTTAAGCGTACTCTTCTACGTAGTGAGACAGTTATGTAATGTATGGACTTTCTTTACATCAGTTGTAATTTCACACATACAGTTGTGAGAGACATTGGCTCTGAGTTGTAAGTGTAATATTTATGGATCAATGCTCCATCTCTGAGTCTGCCCTTAGCCTCCTCACAAATTAACACAATGATGCAAGTCACACAATATTTACGCACCAAGTCTTTGACAAAACATGTTTACTTCAAGACTCACGTCGACCAGTTTTCTTTGGTGATGTACCGGGCACACTCAATTTAATTACAATTTTCACTAAATACTTACACTCCTGGAAATTGAAATAAGAACACCGTGAATTCATTGTCCCAGGAAGGGGAAACTTTATTGACACATTCCTGGGGTCAGATACATCACATGATCACACTGACAGAACCACAGGCACATAGACACAGGCAACAGAGCATGCACAATGTCGGCACTAGTACAGTGTATATCCACCTTTCGCAGCAATGCAGGCTGCTATTCTCCCATGGAGACGATCGTAGAGATGCTGGATGTAGTCCTGTGGAACGGCTTGTCATGCCATTTCCACCTGGCGCCTCAGTTGGACCAGCGTTCGTGCTGGACGTGCAGACCGCGTGAGACGACGCTTCATCCAGTCCCAAACATGCTCAATGGGGGACAGATCCGGAGATCTTGCTGGCCAGGGTAGTTGACTTACACCTTCTAGAGCACGTTGGGTGGCACGGGATACATGCGGACGTGCATTGTCCTGTTGGAACAGCAAGTTCCCTTGCCGGTCTAGGAATGGTAGAACGATGGGTTCGATGACGGTTTGGATGTACCGTGCACTATTCAGTGTCCCCTCGACGATCACCAGTGGTGTACGGCCAGTGTAGGAGATCGCTCCCCACACCATGATGCCGGGTGTTGGCCCTGTGTGCCTCGGTCGTATGCAGTCCTGATTGTGGCGCTCACCTGCACGGCGCCAAACACGCATACGACCATCATTGGCACCAAGGCAGAAGCGACTCTCATCGCTGAAGACGACACGTCTCCATTCGTCCCTCCATTCACGCCTGTCGCGACACCACTGGAGGCGGGCTGCACGATGTTGGGGCGTGAGCGGAAGACGGCCTAACGGTGTGCGGGACCGTAGCCCAGCTTCATGGAGACGGTTGCGAATGGTCCTCGCCGATACCCCAGGAGCAACAGTGTCCCTAATTTGCTGGGAAGTGGCGGTGCGGTCCCCTACGGCACTGCGTAGGATCCTACGGTCTTGGCGTGCATCCGTGCGTCGCTGCGGTCCGGTCCCAGGTCGACGGGCACGTGCACCTTCCGCCGACCACTGGCGACAACATCGATGTACTGTGGAGACCTCACGCCCCACGTGTTGAGCAATTCGGCGGTACGTCCACCCGACCTCCCGCATGCCCACTATACGCCCTCGCTCAAAGTCCGTCAACTGCACATACGGTTCACGTCCACGCTGTCGCGGCATGCTACCAGTGTTAAAGACTGCGATGGAGCTCCGTATGCCACGGCAAACTGGCTGACACTGACGGCGACGGTGCACAAATGCTGCGCAGCTAGCGCCATTCGACGGCCAACACCGCGGTTCCTGGTGTGTCAGCTGTGCCGTGCGTGTGATCATTGCTTGTACAGCCCTCTCGCAGTGTCCGGAGCAAGTATGGTGGGTCTGACACACCGGTGTCAATGTGTTCTTTTTTCCATTTCCAGGAGTGTATAATTCAATAACGGCAAGATACTTTTTGCAATGCTGTACAAAAAATATGGCATTTTATCTTCAGTTTTGGACACAAAAAAAATTCTTAACAGTGGACTCACATACTATGCGCAGAGTAAAAAAAACCAACCAGTTACCACATTCGATATTACCGCCTCCGTTTTCTTAATGATGCTTTGAGTACGCTGATGTTTATGGGACTTTCAGTGCGATTGTGCACAATGATTTAAAACAATTTGTTAAGTTCTATAAGTCAGCCTGTGCACGACAACTGGAAACAATTTGTAAATACTGCGAATCATGTTATCTTTTTATGCAATTACGATTATCATTTTTTTATTTCTAATTACATACTTCGTGGTTTAACTTCATTAGCGAATTTTGCAGTCTAATCTTTGTTCATTACAATTCTAATCCTGCAAAATTCTAACTTGGGAGACCGAGGGAAAAAGTGAAAAGTGTGTGTGCGTCAATTTTCGTAGGAACTTTTCTTGGTTTGGATGTCTATAATCGTGCTCGTAAGGTTTGAATTGCTTAGACATTCGCCTACAGCCTCAACAGAGAAGCTGCGCTGCAAGGAGATGAGTTAGAAGTGATCTATACCCTGTGAAGGTGAAAGCCAGATTTATCTGTTGATCGCCAGGAGAGGACAGAAGAGGTGACAGACAGGTGAGTTTTGGTATTAGATTTGAAGAGTCTGGTTTTGGTTTGGTTGCAGTAAGTAGCAAACAATAAAGATTTGTGAAGGTGAAAGCCAGATTTATCTATTGATCGCCAGGAGAGGACAGAAGAGGTGACAGACAGGTGAGTTTTGGTATTAGATTTGAAGAGTCTGGTTTTGGTTTAGTTGCAGTAAGTAGCAAACAATAAAGATTTTTGGGAAGTATATTATGGATAGATGGCAGATTTATTGTTTAGAGAAAAACTATTTATTCTTACTTTGGTACGATTATACTCTTTGTGAAGAATGCATTACAGTTAACGATTCAGTTTGTTTTATCTGCAGTAGTGGTTTGACAATGCAGCGTTCTTGCGTTCTTGGTGCCAGAAATTTAGATAAGGGATCTTTTTGCTTTTTATTTTTTTTAAGATTATTGATCATTGAGAGAGAACTAAATTTAAGAATTAGATTTTGGAATTTTGTTTTTAGGAAATACTATGCATATGAAGTTTAATTATTGTGATTCTTGGCTTACAGTTATGTGACTTCAGAGGAAGCTCTACTGTTACTGACGTTTCATTAAATGTTATTAAGTGAAATGGTATGAGATTGTTATTGAGTTCATCCCAAGAAAAATTTATTTTCAATGTATTTGTAATCATTATCAAAAATTACGAACCATGAATGACAGCAATACTTTTATAGAACGCATTGCACCTTCCCGTATCGCGGTAGTTACATTTTCCAGCAGTATTATCGAGACGCGCTGTAGCTAGGACGGCAGTCTGCACGGCGTTAACCGTGTAGAAGACAGATTCTTTCTTCAATTAAATTTCACAGAGAAACTTTAGTTTCAAAGTAATCACTTCTTCATCAAAGTTCATAATGATATTTTGTAATAGCAGTTAGTTCCAGACAGAGCACGATTTTCTTAGAATTCAGGCTGTTAGATTTCGCTATGCATTCTCCGGAGTTGAATTTTGTGACCAACTGTTAGCGTTACGCAAGCTATCAGCTTTAAGGTCCGGTATGCGCACAGTTCGGAATAGGAAACCCAAAGACTAGCACTTTACAGACAGTTTAGCATCATTTTTTATTATTTTTTTAATCTCATTTTATTCGTTTTCGTTCGTTGTATCTGCTCGTGGCGGACGTCGCAAGACACCCATTTCAGTTCGTCGTTGATCCATTAACTCAGTTTTTTTATTACAGAGGGCAGCTAACCCTCTGCCTGAACACGCTGAGTTACCGTGCCGGCATAAAAACATGGCTTTCAGCGAATCTCGAAAGGAGAACGAAAGCAACTTGCACCTGGTAGGCAAGCATATTATCTCTGAGCTAGCGGAAAGGCGCGCATTAGGTACACAATCAATGTTGCAGATTCACTTACATTAAAATAAAATTGAAACAGATAATTTTCACTGTGATCAACGATTTGGAGGTCAGTATGCCCAACCGACAGCATGCCTCTCCACACCGTAACACGCGGACTACCGAAACGATCATGTCAGACCATATTCCTGGGTGTATTACGTGTTCCCACCTCCAGCCACACGAGGCTACGCCCGGCATCGTCTAACATGATCGTTTTGCAGGTCCAGGTGTTTCAGTGTGAGGACGCATGATGTTGCATGGGCATACTGACCATCAAATCTTTGGCCAGGGTACACTCAATGCTCAACGTTATTTTGACACTGTACTCCTACCCCATGTGCTTGTTTTCAGAGGTGTATGCGGCTTGACCTTATTTTTATGGGTGACAATTGGCGAGCGCATCGAACTGCGGAGAGGGAGCCCCTCATGGAAAGAGAGGATGTTCGGCGAATGGACTGGCCAACCGTTGCCTCTTCTTAAATTCCAACAGGCACGTGCGAGATCCGTTAGGGAAATGTATTGCAGCACAGCACTTCCATGTGCACCAACAACCATCCAGACGTTGTCAATCGCACTGGTGAAGGAATGGAACGCCGAACCACAAGAGCCGCCCGTTGTGGCCGAGTGGTTCTAGGCGCTTCAGACCGGAACCGCTCTGCTGCCACAGTCGCAGGTTCGAATCCTGCCTCGGGGCATGGATGTGTGGTTGAGGGTAATGAGCACAAAATGGTGGGGGAGCACCACTTAAGAAATGGCGATCGCTAAAAAGACAGTGCATAATTCGCACCCTAGCTAAAATGGTCTCCTCACAGCGAGATGGCCGAGAGGCGGTCGTCCAAGCCCCTGGGAGAGTCTTAATCTCCCGGAGCTTTTACCAATGAAGGGAGGATCAGTGACGATGCTAAAGTGACACCACCTGCTGACAGATGGCAATACAGAGATCATCGGAGGAAATGGAAGAGATAGAAGGCACAGGAACGAGGACTGCAGCCTTGGCAGCAGCGTCAGCAGCCTCGTTTCCCGTCAGACCAACGTGACCAGGAACCCACATAAACATCACAGTGGAAGAGTGAGTAAGTGAAAGCTTCCTGGACCTGTTACACTAAGGGATGGACGGTGTACAGCACACAGAGGCTCTAAAGGGCACTGGAAGAACAGGAGCATATGACACAATTAAAAATCCTGTGTTCCTGGATGTATTAAGTGGCCTCATATAGGGCGAAGAGCTCTACTGTAAACATTAAGCACTGTTCTGGAGCCGGCCGATGTGGCCGAGCGGTTCTAGGCGCTTCAGTCCGGAACCGCGCGACCGCTACGGTCGCATGTTCGAACCCTGCTTCGGGCGTGGATGTGTGTGATGTCCTTAGGTTAGTAGGTTTTAGTCGTTCTAAGTCTAAGGGACTGATGACGTTAACTCCCATAGTGCTTGAGCCATTTGAAGCACTTTGAACCACAACAACGCCTTGTCCACTTTCTGGCCTGCATGGAATCCCGTTGCAGAGGATACATTTCCGTCCTTAGTGATCACACATCCTATTAAGAACCGTGTCTCGCCTTTTAATATCAGGGGGAACCTCACGAATCGCGACGAATTCACTGTAATTATTGTCTTTGAATGAAGGTGTCATTTCTGCTCGGCTCATTAAATGTTTCTCGTAGATATCTCTGTACTATACTGTAGCAGTCCTTTGGCTCTGAGCACTATGGGACTCAACTGCTGTGGTCATAAGTCCCCTAGAACTTAGAACTACTTAAACCTAACTAACCTAAGGAGAGCACACAACACCCAGCCATCACGAGGCAGAGAAAATCCCTGACCCCGCCGGGAATCGAACCCGGGAACCCGGGCGTGGGAAGCGAGAACGCTACCGCACGACCACGAGATGCGGGCGTAGCAGTCCTTTCTATGTTTGCAGTCATTCGCAATTCTTCGTAATTTTCCCCACCGTTAGTTGGTGTTAAAGTGGTTCATATTCTAAATTCATTGAATGTGATCTTTTATGTAGAACGTCTGGAAACGTGTAAGTGGGGGCTAGATGGCCTCAATCTTGCCGGCGTAAATAAATTACGGTCTTGCAGTATTAGTGTGCGACTGTTTCATTACCTGTAACTGTGTTTCTGCGCTGTAAGAAGTTACAAGGGAATCGATTGACTCACTGGGAATGGACGAGCTGTTTACCACAGCCGTTTTCTCTCGCGAGGTCGAAAAACATGACACTCTTAACTCCCCCCCCCCCCCCCCCCTACCTCCCCACATCCCACGCAGGTAGTTCCTTAGAGCCGAGATAACTATCCTTATGTGACGAGTTAATAAGCCTGGCAGAATATATAGCTATTTTTAGCAACAAACCGCCTAACCACTGCAGTCTTTTATTATCTAATGATCCGTACTGTGTCTAACATCAGTGTAGACTGAAGTGCGGTTCTTCAACTGATCTTCAGTCATAACTGTGACCACGAACCCTCTTTCACTATAACTTCTAACCACCCTTTATCTATAGGCCTATGTTGCAATGCACTTAATGCCAAATAAGAAGATGTTAAGTTCGCACTTTATTTGCTCAAACATCATATGGGAGTGATATCTTGTGCACATAACTACAACTGAGTATAATTTCGCAACATGTTTCAGACAAATCAACAAATAATATTGTGTAATCGGGAGAACTGCGTTAGGTATCCAAAATGAAAACTGTTGTTCATGACACGTGCAACGCATGCACAGATGTATTATCTGCTGTTTTTTTCTATAAGACACTGTCACTGTGGACTATGTCGTTAACCCTGTTTACTAATAAAGCGACCGGTGGTGAGAATGGTGTGTCATCCTTAAAAAACTACATCTACGAGTTACAACAAATTCCCCTACAACGATTGATTTGTTGCATCAAGAGTCGTTCCGCATCACTATTCATGCAGGCGCCATCTACCTGGATCACTCATTCATCCATGAAACCAAAACTGGGAAATGTGTCAGATTCTGAAGGGACTAACACGCTCTCACGTTCGCATGTGCTGTAGATATCATAAGATGCGCTTTACTCCAATCTTTCTGCCACTTGACCAAGCAATAGTGGACTAATGAGTTAGGAAGAGGCCATCACAAGCAAAGCAAACAGAATCATAGAAGGGGGCGTGCTCAACTTACTTCCAAAACAACAGTTCCCTCTAAACTTAAAGGTCTTGATAAAGTTCTTCCTGAACTGAATATTTAGCGCAGATCATGACGTAACTAAAACTGGTTTCAAAGTGCTCACTTAAACATAGTATTAAATAAACTGCAAATTTCAGTAATATGGTCGTTAAGTCCTCCATGGGCATGCTTTATTGTTTCAACCAACTGCTAATTGGTCTCCTCCCCCAAAACAACCAACTAACCAACTGCAAATTTAAACATCAAATCACAAATATGGGAGAAGTTTGTAATACACCTACATAACAATACCACGTGCTAATGATACCAAATTTTCCTGCCTATAGAAAAAATAAAGTTCCATTGTATAAAAAATTTCCTAAGAATCTGAAAAAAACTCATATGGAAAAGTGTACAATAATTCCAGAATGAGATTTTCACTCTGCAGCGGAGTGTGCGCTGATATGAAACTTCCTGGCAGATTAATTACTGAAATAGGTATGCATGAGAATGTAGTCGTGTCGTAAAACATTGAAGTGTATCTTCGAAGATTTTACTATCCTGACTTGGGAAAAACTTATTTAAATTCCCTTTTTTGTATCAGTTTTAATAACTAAAGGTGAACAATGAGATAACGCCGGAATATTTTACTAAAAATAATCGCAAAAATGCCCCATCACAGAAAAATACATGTGTGATTGATTCCATAAATGAATCAGCAGTAATTAGTTAAAACTTAAATTTTACTGAAACGGCATCACATATTTGAAATAGTATTTCTATTAATGGTCTATAGCCGTTTTTGAACCAAGTCTGTCAATGAACGTTACGAACATGGCTTAAGAAAACTGCAAATACAAAAATTTCGTCATGCATTCATAATTTCTAATATGATATTTGAACGATACTCTGAAAATAATGATATAAGAACAGTATCTCATCTCACGTTACAGTCCATTAGGGAGACTAAGAAACTGCTACAAACTACAGCAAGAGTTCATTTAAATAAAAATTAATGAAATCTGTCACCTGGACAGCCATACAATTCAGTACTCTGAGCTCTAAGGGGTCCTTAGACAGATAGTGCTGAAAACGACAGGAAACTTTTTTACAGTCTTTTTGAATAGGTGAGGACGATTTTCACTGGGACCTCCTGGTTCATTTACACACATTTGTTAGAAGCAGTGAGGTGTCACAACTTGTTATAAACTCCCATTATTTCAGACTCTTTCCAGCCTGCGGAATGTGAAGGTAGAGAATATATACACAATCAAAAAAATTCTGCTCGAATTCACTTACGAGTGCAATGTCTCAGTCTCTTCTACATAATCAACGGCAGTGTTTACTACATCGAAACGGTATGTGGTGATATATAGACAGGTTGGAGAGCGTTTTCACGCTGAAATATTCAAGCTTCTGTCGTCAGCGGCAAAGCAGTGTAATTGAGGAAGTGTCTTTCCATATTTGACGATGTGTAGACCACTTTTGCAAGGTTTAACTGTCAGTGCAATAAGGCGAACTGCACAAAATTGTTTTGTTGCTGAAAGTCTCGTTTGCAGAAAAAAAAGGCAGACAGTCCTTCCACACCTGTAGCACCAGCAATTTTGCGGGTAAATTCAGTAAGAGCCAACCAGAATGCTCCATTCATTCACAAGACATCATTTGTGCTGGGACATAGGCGCCTCTACATAGTGGTGAGAATGTTTACGGTTTCAGAGACGTTTGTTGAAAGCGTGACATCACGATTTCCCGGAAGGGTAACACGTGATGCACGAGGTGCCTCGTTAGGAGCATCAGGAAGAATGCTTTCGGTGTAATTCTCGGCTAGTTTCGCGAACAGATCCTGTTAGGAAAAGAATTTCCGTGCAGACAAGCTGAGACATCATGAAAGATCCTACAACAACAAAAGTGAACGTTAACTACTTCTGCAACACTTTACATTTTCGGAGTGGGTGACTTGGCTCTTATTTAATAGACATGGGATGTCAGTATAACACTGACAACCATTTAGCTGCGCCTGCGAGTGTGAGCCACTATGAAAACATCTGGCTCGGCGCCACGTCAGCTGTGGTGGCTACGTAAACACCTGCACCGCCAGAGGCGTCTCGCATGTGGGAAGGATTGGACCAGCGTGAGCGCGCCACCCCAACGTGAGCGCCTTGGGAACTCTGTAGGAGACAGTTCGCTGATATGTCGTGGTCGAATTTCTTAACGATAGATCGGAAGCGTTTTTACGTGCCATGAATGTTGGTGCACTGCATTATTTTCGGCTGTTTAACGTTGTGAGCTTGTTTGCAGAGCGTTATACGTGCATTATTTTGACTATTTACGAGTTGTTTTGGTGTATGCACATCAGAGTACTGCATTATTTCGGTGATTCACGAATAGTTTCCAGGTCTGTCGTCTATTTACTGTGCGACCAAGCACCCCAGTGCGAGTGTTTTGTATCGGCGTAATAAATATACTATATGAAATCCAATGTAAACATGGGCTTCCGTGGCCGGACGAAGGCATGTGACAATAGCCGCCGAAATGTCGGAAGTTTGTTATTGACAATGCAGCCTCAAACGCAGAAGAATTTTATTGACTATATGAAATCAATCCCTAAGTAAATTGTTCTAACTTCCCACTGAAAAAGTAAATAAAAGTACACTCCTTCCTCTCTCCAGCAACTGGACACAGACTTTGTCCCACCATTTTTCCCCCCAGACCATCATCGGACGACAGCGTCCTCTTGTGATAGGGCTGTGTACTAGGTCAGTTGGACTCCATATCTCATGGTGAACACAATGGATGGAACTACTGTCTACGACAACTTAAACTGTTTAAATAAACACTGCATGCAAGATAAAGACTTATGTCCATCCTGTCCAGCAGCCCAGCACAAGCTGAGTCCTCTTCCTGTCAAATGCAGGGAAGAGGTGGTGGTTGGATGTCTTAGGTTAGTGGAGGTATCCCAAGTGACCTTTTTTCCCACCTTTATCATAGGTTAGTGGAGGTAGCCCAGATGACCTATTTCCCACCAAAATTTGAACTTGCTGCCATTTTCTTGGGGAGGTAGGAGGGACGGGGAGGGGTGGGGATGGGGGACGGGAGGGAGCGGGTTAGGTTAGTGGAGGTAGCCCAATTGACCGATTTTTCTCCAAGATTTGAATTTCCTCCATCGCGACATTGCCATATGTATCGCCGCCATTTTGGATCCGCCATCTTGAATAAATTTGGCAACAATGCAACGTGGGGTGACACGTCGGTTGTCCCACTACTCACGAGTGGTCCTTCGGCTCCGAAAGCCCATATCAGTGATATTCCGTTGAATAGTTCACACACTGATGCTTGTTGCTTCAGTATTAAAATCTGCAACAATTTACGAAAGGGTTGCACTTCTGTCACTTGAACGATTCTCTTCACTCGTCGTTTGTCCCATTGATTTCAGCCTCGTAACACTTGCAAGTAAATTTGAAACCTCAGTACGTTTTGCCTCTTACGAACAGGTTGGAGTAGCCGTAAATAGGTATTCTCCAATTCTTCAAACCTTCGAGAGTCATAGTTCAAGGAAAAATTCGACAAAGTGACTTGTTGGACTGAACTGTGAGAAAGATCCATCTGAACATAAAATATTTTCCCATCGTCCACAGCCATTTTTCACGTTTCTTATAATATCGTCCGTCGTCGCACATGTTTGTATCCAGCACTAAGGCATTATAAAACCCACATGTACCTGGAAGGTCCACTTTTACCATTCTTGAGTCGGTTTTCTACAAAGCGTACATTCACCTCGTAAGCGATGCTTGTCATGGCAGCAGCAGTGAAGAGTAACTATGTCGTACAACTGTAGCTAATTCCTACAGTAGGGAAATTCCTCATCACGCTTAGGTCAGACTTTTGATGAGCGTCAAGCACTACTGCTCAACGATACTGACATTGTTCTTTTCGACTATAATCTGTTATGGTTACAGTGCTATTCTCTCTGTAAAAATCACAGGACTCTCCTACCGTGACCAGCGAGTAAATTCCACGACTGCTGGCAAGCATCTACTACAGGATTGGAAAAGGCTATCGGTAGTTAGTTACAGGTTCCATAGATAACCTGAACGACTCTTTTATCGAAATGATGCGGAACGAGTCAATTTACAGGCTATGTATACATGATTAGTGTTAATATTAATGAACACATTTCTTTAGTCCTACTCGTACAGTTACACTTAAAAACAAGTTTTTTGACTGTCTTGTGGTTTTAAGTAGAAATTTCGCGAATGGAGCGGCTTTGTTCCGAGATAAATGATTTTAAGTTCGGTTTAAAACTTGCTTTTTTACCTGTCAGACGCATTATATCAATGGGTAAATGATCAAAGTTTTTTGTTGCTGCGTATCGAACTCGTTTCTAGGCCACTCACAGCTTTAATAATGGGTAATTAGGTCACTTTTCCCTCTAGTGTTGTAGGTATGAATGTCACTGTTCTGAAATTTTGATGGATTACTTATGACGAATTTCATTAGCGAATGTATTGTACTGCCCAGTGAAAATGCCTAGCTTCTAGAAGAGGTACCTACATGACTTCCGTGAATGAACCACACATGATATTCTTATTACTCGCTTTTGTACAATCATTACTTTCTGAGTGGTGAGTCACTCTAGAAAATTATTCCATAAGGCATTACTAAGTGGAAATATGTGAAATGTGTAAGGAGACCAATTCGTTTTTTTCAAAGATTAGTAGCTATACGAAAGCAAAAGTAACTAAAATTAATTGTGTGGGAAGCTCAGTAACATATTTCTTCCAGTTCAAGTTTTCGTCAGTATGTAGGCCCAAAAGCTTGGAGCATTCTACCCTGTTTACTGACTCTTGCTCATGTGCTACATCAGTTGTTGGTATGACTATGTGTTGTACAGAACTGAATATAATGCGTTTTTTTTTTTCAAAATTTAGGCGAGCCCGTTTTCTGAGAACCTCTTTAAACTTCTTTGAAAGT
Organism: Schistocerca nitens; assembly: GCF_023898315.1. Classification (NCBI taxonomy): domain Eukaryota; kingdom Metazoa; phylum Arthropoda; class Insecta; order Orthoptera; family Acrididae; genus Schistocerca; species Schistocerca nitens. The sequence continues at coordinate 172,554,673 of NC_064616.1, read as the reverse complement.
ATCCATTACCATCTCTGCTGTTTTCTCTCTAAAGGGGTACCGAGCGAGGTGGCGCAGTGGTTAGCACACTGGACTCGCATTCGGGAGGACGACGGTTCAATCCCGTCTCCGGCCATCCTGATTTAGGTTTTCCGTGATTTCCCTAAATCATTTCAGGCAAATGCCGGGATGGTTCCTTTGAAAGGGCACGGCCGATTTCCTTCCCAATCCTTCCCTAACCCGAGCTTGCGCTCCGTCTCTAATGACCTCGTTGTCGACGAGACGTTAAACACTAACCACCAACCAACCAACCAACCATCTAAAGGGGTTTATTATAACACTAGTGTCGTCTGCAACGAGTGAGAATTCTGCTTGTTGAATGTTAAGTGGAAGCTCATTCACGTATGTACGGGATAGGAATAGATCTAAAATTAAACCCTCTCGGAATCCCTTTGTGGTTTCTCCTCAATCTCTAAAATTGTCTGTCCTTCCAAGATTGTTTGAATTACTCAGCACAACCTTTTCTATTCTTTTTGCTAAGTATCATTCAAACCAGCTGTCCATAAAGCCATCAGTTCCATGGAACTAGGTTTTTGCTAGGAGAGTAACATAAGCTACACAATCAAACACCGTGGAAAGATCACAAAAAACACCAGCTGTAGGAATTCGTTAACTAAGGCTTGCACTATTTGATGCGTGAATATATAAATACCATTCTCAGTCGACCAACCCTTCTGGAATGCAAAACGTGCTATGCTAAGTAAATTGTATCCACTTAAGTGTGAGACTACTCTCGAGCACATTGCTCTTTGCAATATTTTGGAAAAACTGGTCAGTTAGGAAACTGGAAGATAACTATTTACGTATGTCTTGTCACCTTTCTTATGAAGACGTTTGACGCTTACATATTTTAAGCTGCCTGAAAAAAATTCCTGTGCAAGTGATGTATTGCATATATGACTTAATAAATTGGACCATCTTTTCAGAATTCTGTTTGTAATTGCATCAACATAACATGAGATTTTTCTTTTTAGTTTTTATAATTCTATTAACGTTAGTGTAGGATGTTGGTGCTACTTCTATTCGGCCACCTTCAGCTGAACTGTTGGAACGCAGAAACAAAACAAAATTTTCATGATTCGCACATACATCTCCGTACATGCCGTTTCCTGCCATCTCGGACTGGTGGTTTGCTGTGCACATAGGAGTCGCATATTAAAGCGAGTTAGCGCAGATTACAACATTTGAGAGGACCGTGGTTCAAGTTCTCAAAAAAATGGTTCCAATGGCTCTGAGCACTATGGGACTTAACTTCTGAGGTCATCAGTCCCCTATAACTGAGAACTACTTAAACCTAACTAACCTAAGGACATCACACACATCCATGCACGAGGCAGGATTCGAACATGCGACCGTAGCGGTCGCGCGGTTCCACACTGTAGCGCCTAGAACCGCTCGGTCAAGTTCTCATTCACTTTCCTAACTTAGAGTTTCAATGGTTTTCCTAAATAATTTCACGGCCATTATTTCTGTCGTTACTTTTACCTGATCAAGATGAATTTCCTGCCCCAATTTCGAAATTTTAATTACCAACTCGAAAAAGTAAATTTACGTAATTGATTCCACAGATACATGTCTGAAAATCTGGTACATATTCAAATCCCCACGCCACTTACAGCGCCACTTCGCTAGAGAAACCAGAACAGGATGGTGTAGCGTATTGACAAAATGGTTTATCGTGTGGTAAAGAGTTTTCTGCATTTTGGGTAGCAACGTTGCAACAATCACTTCTGAGATGGCGGAAAAATACAGCATGTATACACCATCGTATGACGCAGTGGTTAGCTGGTACAGATACTTCGTTTGTGATCTGACAAGTAAACGACGAAGGACGAAGTGGCAGACAATGAGTGAAGACTCGGTAACCACGGAAGTGGGGACCAAAAATCGGCAGATCAGAGTCGCAAAGGTAGCGCAAAAAATAAAAATCAGTCACGTATCAATTTCATCAGAATGAAAGACATTTTGACTACGACAAAGCTCTTCACCCGCTGGGTTTTGCGACTGCTCAAACCCATTCAAAAAGCCCTGAGACAGCAGCGAAAATCTTGCAGCTGCGTCAAGCCTATTCCGATGACTTCCTTAGGCATCTAATCGCCATGGACAAATATTTCGTGTGTTAAGATGACGCCGAACCAAAGGATCAATGCAGGCAGTGAAAACGTGGATTCACCGCGGTTGAAAAAGACGAAGAACCTACCATCACTGGGCTATGTCATGCTCAGTATTTCTAAGCACGCCCTAGACGCTCAATAATATTTTGCAATAATATTAAACGCTTAGGTGTGAGATAGAGAGATTGCGCAATAGTATTGAGAACATCAAAAACTTTTGAAATATATTGCACTGTCCGGAAATATTGCACAGTCTATAAGTAGTACTGACAACATCCTTGACTGTCTCTGACGTGCTACCACCTCTGTACATATTTGTATTCGCTTTTTGTTGTTCTTGTTATCATCGGATTTTGGTTTGGAAAGTTGAAAATCAGCACAAAACAAGGAGAATGAGCGTTTTTATTAAAAGTACATTGAACTCCATAAATCAACGCCGGCATTGTGGATCGTAAAGGCAGATAATTATAAAAACAGGAAATAAAGAATGATTGCTACTCATAGCAATCATTCTTTATTTCCTGTTTTTATAATTATCTGCCTTCACGATCCACAATGCCGGCGTTGATTTCTCGCGAAATACAGGGAACAGTATCTCTCAGTCGAAAAGGAAGATGTGTTAAGGAAATTAATTCCTTAAGGATAATTTTTCTAAAGTATGTGGAACGAAAGAAGTATCGTAGTGTAACAGATAAGCACTGACTTGTTGGAATTGGTCTCTCATTGTAGTGTTTTGCTCTTTGATCTTGGGGGCAACTATATCTGGTAATATATCAAATGTTGGACCATCAACACACAAAAAGTATTGATCTTTATTCGTTCAAACTCTATTCCCTCAGCAAGTTTTTGTGGGTGAATCTTTGGCGCTCCTTGTAACAATTTTTCATCCATCATCTTTCGTTTTTCGGCTTGCAACAAAGTAGAGCGAATTTCACCGAAGTACCGTCTTTATCGTCCATCGTTCCGAACACACTAAACCACCAAATTACTGTACAACATTACCGACCAGCCTAGAGAGAATTCAATAATATTGCACAATATTACTATGCAACATTATTGATCGTCTAGGGAGCGCTTTAGATACTGCCATGGTAAAGTGATACAATACGGTAGGAAGGTGCAAAAAGTGCCAACAGTGTACTATCGAAATCTGCTAACGAGTTTACGGAAGCCCGTCAAGATGATGCGTTGCTGGAAACTCTCCAAGAATTTTTTTGTTCACGACGCCCCAGTTTTTTCTGCTGCTTGTTTGGGCTATACAATTTTGCCTCGACCCCATATTATCCTGACAAAGCACACTGTGACTTGTTTCGCTTTACTTGGATGAAGAAACCACTGCGTGAAAGTCATTTTCAGAATGACAAACAAGTGTGTTTCAAGGTGTAACATTTCCTGAAAAGCTAAAATGCAGACATCTCGAAGAAAGATTCCACCAAGTCATCTATCGTGAAAAATGTGTCACGTTTAAGGATGAATATGTACGGAAAGAGTAACACAATCACTGATCCCCCCATGTCCTCAACACTAGTCAGAACACTGCTCCAGAAGCAGCGAAAGCAGTCATAGGCTGTGCGACTGGTCTGGTCCCGGCGGAGGTTCGAGTCCTCCCACGGCCATGGGTGTGTGTCTTTGTCCTTAGGATAATTTACGTTAAGTAGTGTGTAAGCTTAGGGACTGATGACCTTAGCAGTTAAGTCCCATGAGATTTGATAGACAAAAAAAAAGCAGCGAAAAAAGCATTCCAAATTTTAAAGAGCGCAAAATCCCCAAATTTTACAGAAGCTCGAAATTTAAGGCAAACTTCAATGTGAGATGCAAAAGCAATGATAATGGTAATGTCATCGATGATACTGTTATTAAAGCAGAGGTACTAAATACGGTTATCCGAAATTCCTTCAGCAAAGAAAAAGTAAATATTATAGAATTCTAATCAAGAACAACTGCCAATGTGAACAACTTAGAAGTAGATGTCCTCAGTGTATCAAAACAGCTTAAATCAATAAAGGGGAGGCCTCTGGTCCAAGTTGTATACTAGTCAGGTTCCTTTCGGAGTATGCTAATAAATAGCCCCATACTTTGCAGTCATATACAACTGCTCTCTCGTCGAAAGATTCATATCTAAAGACTGGAAAGTTGCACGAGTCACGTCAGTAGCTAAGATAGCAAGTAGGATTACCAATAACGTCCACTTATAGTAGGATTTTGGGACACGTTTTGGGTTCGAACATTATGAATTACATCGAAGAAAACGATTTATTGACAAACAGTCAACACAGATTCAGAAAATATCATTATTTTGAAACACAACTAGCTCTTTATTCTTACGGAGTAATGAGTGTTATTCACAGGGGTTGTCAAAATGATTCCGTATTTTTAGATTTTTTGAAGGCATTTGTACACCGTTCCTCACGAGAAATTGCTAATCAAATTGTGTGTCTATGGAGTATCGCCTCAGTTGTGCGACTACATTCTTAACTTCTTGTTAGAAAGATCATAGTTCGCAATAACTGACGGAAAGTCATCAAGTAAAACGTGGTGTGACGTCACGTGTGCTGGAGTGCTGTTGCAATTGCTCGTCAATATTTTATAAAGTTTTAGTCTTCAGTTACTTATTTTAAAGGTTATTTATGTTAAAATTTGCTCTAAAAGTAACTTATTAGTGGATTTTCATTAATCTCAGTCTTTTTTCCTGTGTTATTGACTCAAGTGGTCTGTTACCCGTGTGTGTGCATACGTCCTTCGTCCAAGCCTCACGCCTCAGTAGTGTGTTTACATTTTGTGGCGTGCAGTTACAGCTTAGCGGTTATAAAGCTAACTACTGACAAAGTTATTTGTGCACTGTTATGCAATTTTTAAATTTAAACCCGCCAGGTTAGCCGAGTGCGCTAATGCGCTGCTTCCTGGACTCGGTTAAGCGCGCCGGCCCCGGATCGAATCCGCCCGCTGGATTAACGACGAGGGCCGGTGTACCGGCCAGCCTGGATATGGTTTTTAGGCGGTTTTCCACAACCCTTTAGGTGAATACCGGGCTGGTCCCTACGTCCGGCCTCACTTACACGACTCACAGACATCTGAAACACATCCGCACTTTTCCATGATTTACACTAGATGCAGACACGTGGGGTACTCCGATTCCGTCCCAGGGAGTGCAGGGTGGCGGCAGGAAGGGCATCCGGCCACCGCTTCACATTAACATGCCAAATCCGATTTAACCACGCCATCCCCGCGCAAAATGCAGGACAAAGGCGCAAGCGATGGAATACAGTTACTAAATTTACTAGTTTTCAGCGGTGTTTGGTGCTGTTTGTGGCGAAATAAGGATTTAATAAACTACTGAAAACGCTGTGTTTAGTAGAGTTTTCTGTGCGTTGAAGTCGTTTAGTAAATTTCGTGCAGTAGTTTTCAGCTGACGTTTCTTATTGTTTCTAATGAAATATTTCAGTAAATTTTCATTCAGTGTTTTAACTTCGTTGAGAGTTCCAGTGGCCGCTTGAATTTTTTATTTTAGCTAATAATTTTGTGAAGTTTGTTGGTACTGATATTAGTTGCGGTGTAGTAGTATTAATACAAGTAGTTTCTTTCTTAATAGACGGAAATCTTCGAGACTACTCTTGTTACTATAAATAGTTCTATTGGTGTAACTGAACTTAAATAATGTAGACGTATAGTTTTTTTCAGTAACTGTAAAATTTTACCGTGAGTGAGAAGTGTGGAATCTGCCATAGGTTTGTGAGTAGTGGGTTACGGTGTGGCATTTGTTCAAAGTATTTTCATTGGAGGGAATGTAGTGGGGACGCCAGTGGGCATTCTAGCGAGATCCTCTCCTGGGAATGCAAAATCTGTAGTAGACGTAAGTTAATAGAGGAGCAGGAGCGTAAGATCTGTGCCCTTCAGGTGGAGTTGCAACGCGCAAAACAGGAACTAGATAGGTTGAGGAGGGTGAAGGGTGATGGGGAATGGGAGCTGGCAGTTGGCAAGAAGGCAGCTAGGAGGAGGAGGTATTCAGACAGTTATACAATAGATTTGACCAACTGTCAGAGTTAAGTGGAGAGGAGCCTCTTGGAGCTGTAGATGTAAGGAACATGCTGCAATCCTCGGCAGTTAGGAGGCCGAGGTCAGCTGCAAAGTCTAACAGAAAAAAGAAGGTTCTCCTGCTACGTGGTTCACACGGTAGAGATGTGGGCTAGCAGTTGCAGGAAGTATTAGGAAGTGAGTACCAGGTCACCAACACTGTGAAGCCTAGTGCAGGGTTGGCTCAGATGACTGACAGCATAGGGGAGTTATGTAGGAATTTTACGAAGGAGGATCAGGTAGTGATAATGGGTGGAGCAGGGGTCTTGATAGGGACGGGGACCTGGTAAAAATAGCTACTCATACTGGTGGCACTAATGAGCATTTCGTGGAGCTGTTTGAGCATCATGATCGGCCTCAGCTTTTAGGCGCGTTAACATCGGGCTGGAGAGGGCGCTGATGGCAAAGAGCACAGGTCACATTTCAGTGGTGCCAGTTGGGTCTATCAGTATATCAGGTGGGTCTGTCAGTAGATCGGGTTTCACAAGGCATGGCCTACACCTCAGTAGGTATGGGAAGGGGAGGCTGGCAAAGCTTATAGGTGACAGTGTAGTGGGTGGTGGTGGAATCACTCATGGAAAAATTCCTGTAGTAATTGGTGTTAAAGCTGCACCTCTATTAGATTGAAGTCAGATGATAGGTATACCTGCTTGAAGGAAGTCCCTCTATCCAAGGGGTCACCTTTAGAGGATGTCATGTTTCAGAGTAGAGAAGAAACTACCATATTTAATCAAAATATAAGAGGTATTAGAGATCAAGTTAGTGAACTACATATAGATGTTGACTGAAATTATTGGTATATCGGAGAAGCACTTAAATAATTTGACAGTTCAGAGGCTTCCTTTACCAAGATACAGATTAGCTGGCTGTTTTTCAAGGAGTTCTTTGCGGAGTGGGAGAGTGGCTTAGTATGTAAAACACAGCATTCCGTTTGAGTCCACAGACGTATCACGGCACTTCACTGAACAGATATTTGAATGTTGTGCAGGGGCAGTTGAATTTTGTGAATCGAAATGTTGTTGTTTATAGGTCCCATAACTCTGACTTCAGATCATTTCTGCTCAAACTAGAGAGGTTTCTTGATTCACTTTGTAGGAAGTACCAGATTAGTTGTGTGTGGTGACTTCAATATAAATTTTGTGTATTATGGTGCAAGAAAAAGCATGTTGGTAGATCTCCTAAATTCATGTGAACTGATGCATACTGTGTTTTTTTCAACTAGGTTGCAGGAGAACAGTAGCACAGCCATAGACAATATTTTTATTCATTCTTCATTACTAGATGGGCATTCTGTTAGTAAAAGGGTGAATGGCCTTTCAGACCATGATGCACAAATTTTAACACTAAAAGGCTTTTGTACTCAAACAAATGACACATATAATTACAAACTCTGTAGGAAAGCTAATCCAACGGCAACAGAGAGTTTTTTAAACCTCGTTAAGGGACAAGAGTGGCAGGATTTTTATAGTGCGGATAACATAAATGACAAGTATAATGCTTTCCTTAACACATTTCTCGTGCTCTTTGAGAGCTGATTTTCATTGCAACGTTCTAAACGGGATACTAGCAGTAAAAGCCAGCCTGGGTGGCTGACTGGTGGGAGAAGGATATCATGTAGAACAAAGTGGGAGTTGTATAAAAATGTTAAAATTAGTCACAATCAAGCTACGGTAGCCCATTACAAACAGTACTGTAAGATGCTTAAAATGTTATTAGGAAGGCAGAGAGGTTGTGGTACACAAATAGAATAGCTAATTCACAGGATAAAATTAAAACCATATGGTCAGTTGTGAAGGAAGTGTCTGGTCAGCAGCACAAGGTCGACGACATGAAGTCAGTTCATAGTAAAAATATTTCTGTTACTGATAAATCAAATGTATGTACAGAATTTAACAATAATTTCCTGCGTGTTTCTGGTGAAGTAAATAAAAACTTAGTTTCTACAGGGAGTCATATAACTTTCTTGAAAAAAGGCTTTTCGAGACTGATGTCGGAAACACTCCTCTGTGACACTGGCAAGGGGGAGAGTGAGTCAATAATTAAATCACTGAAGGCTAAGGACTCTCACGGCTACGATGGAGTGCCTAGCAGAATATTAAAGTACTGTGCTGCACATGTTAGCACTGTATTTAGCTATATTTGTAATTTTTCCTTTAGGAATGGTCAGTATCCTGAACCATTAAAGTACTCAGTAGTAAAGCCGCTTTATAAAAATGGAGAAAGGGATAATGTAGACAATTTTAGACCTATTTCTATGCCATCAGTGTTTGCTAATGTTATTGAAAAGGCTGTGTATGTAACGATACTTCATCATTTTATATCACATGATTTGCTATCAAATGTACAGTTCGGCTTTATAAGTCGTTTCACAACTGAAAATGCTATATTCTCTTTTCTCTGTGAGGTACTGGTTTCGAACGCTAGGCAAATTTTTTGATTTAACTGAGGCGGTTGATTGTGTTGATCACAAAATATTGCTCCAGAAGTTGGAGCATTATGGAATATGGGGAGCAGCTCACAATTAGTTCACCTCTTACTTTAGCAACAGACAGCAAAAGTCATGATTCACAATGTTGAGAATGGTTGTGATGTGGGGTCTCAGTGGGGTATAGTCATGTGGGGTGTACCCCAGGGATCAATGTTGGGGCCACTCCTGTTCCTTATTTATATAAATGAGATGCCCTCTAATATTATGGGTAACTCCAAAATATTTCTGTATGCTGATGACACTAGCTTGGTAGTAAAGGATGTTGTGTGCAACATTGGCTCGGTTTCATATAGTGCAGGTAATGACCTGCATTCATGGCTTGTATAAAATAAACTAGCGCTAAATCACAGTAAGAATCAGTTTTTACAGTTCAACACACAATTCAATAAAACCTTGAGTTTTAATGTCACAGGATCGGCAAATGATTTGTGAAACTGAACAGTTCAAATTTCTAGGTGTTCAGATAGATAGTAAACTGCCCACGTTCAGGATGTTGTTCAGAGACTTAATACTGCCACTTTAACTATTCGAACGGTATCCGAAGTGAGAGATCGTTCGACACGAAATTTGGTCTACTTCGGTTATTTTCATTCGCTTATGTCGTATTGTATTATATTTTGGTGTAACTCTTCCCATTCTAAAAGAATATTTTTGACTCAGAAAGGCCGGCCGATGTGGCCGAGCGGTTCTAGGCACTACAGCCTGGAACCGCGCGACCGCTACGGTCGCAGGTTCGAATTCTGCCTCGGGCATGGATGTGTGTGATGTCCTTAGGTTAGTTAGGTTTAAGTAGTTCTAAGTTCTAGGGGACTGATGACCTCAGATGTTAAGTCCCATAGTGCTCAGAGCCATTTGCACCCTTTTTTGACTCAGAAACGGGCGGTTCGGGCAATAAGTGGTGTACGTTCACGTACCTCTTGTCGACCCCTGCTCACGAGTTTGGGTATTTTGACATTGGCCTCTCAATATCTATATTCCTTACTGTCATTTCTTTTTTTACAATATTATCTTATTCTCAAGCAGCATTCACTCAGTTAATAGCTGTCAGAAATCAAACCTGCATTTAGATTGGACTTCCTTAACTCTTGTGCAGAAAGGTGTGCAGTATACTGCTGCATCCATTTTCAATAAGCTACCACTCGAATTCAAAAATTTTAGCAGTAATCCACGCGCTTTCAAATCGAAACTGAAGAGTTTCCTCATGTTTCACTCCTTCAATTCTGTTGAGGAGTTCCTTGAAAAATTAAGCTAATTCTTGTCGTATTGTTGATCGCGTTTACTTAAATTTATGGACTGACTTTCTTCGGGTTAATAAACATTTTATTTTTATCCGTTATTAGTTTGCTGTTGTAATTTCATGTACTGACACGTTACATAAGCTTGGAGATTTGCTCCTCCATTTGGTCTTACGGAACTTGATGTGCAAATAAAAAAAATAAATAAACTGGTGATATGTGGTGTTCCCCGAGGAAGTGTCACAGGATCTCTAATAAGAGATAGCTCTCAAGGAAATATTTAAGTGTTCGTTTGTTCCGTGAGCTATTCGATAGTGGAACGGCAGAGAAATAGCTTTAATGTGGTTCGATGAACCCTCGACCAGGCACTTAATTGTGAACTGCAGAGTAATCGTGTAGATGCAGATGAATAAGTTGCGTGGTCGCAGATTGATCTTTGCGAGATGATAAATATACTTTTATGACTATCCATCGTACTTACCACTGTCTAGTTTCGTAACAGCGTGTTCACCCCGCGTCATTTTCGGTTCCTCTTGAAAAACAGACGGAATTTATTCAAATGAACCGTTTTCCTTTTAACTGTCTTTGATGTTGGCTGTCACGTTACCAGAGGGTATGCATTTGACTCCGCCAGGGGCGGAGGACGCTTTTAAAAATTAATTCTGACTCAGAAACATCGCAAAGAAAGCATACTTTACTTCGGCATTAAAAGCTGATTTATTAGCACGATTTTTCACATTAGGTCATCTTTTGTACGCAAATGTCGTTTGCCATGAATATGTAATACCTATACTTCACTTTATGCGTGTCAGAAAAGGTGGACAAAGCGAAAATACCCCGATCGCCAGGTTAAAAAGAAGATCGTTATCGGAGCTTAAGAATCCGTTTGCTGCAGCTCATTTGCAAGTCACCCAACTCTAAAAGGCACGGACGCATACAACACACGCAAAGCAGTAACGTGACGAATATCGGCTGAAACGTCAGAAAATAAATCTTTCACAATAGGGAAAAGTAGCGAATATTATCACGGACAGCCGAAAAGAAGTTGTTCTCCAAATCGGCATAACTGCAGCGCTGTGTCTAAGACTTTTACAGTAATTCCGAAATTATGGCTGTTGTCAGTGATTGGGCTGTTCCCATTGTTCTTAAAATTGAGAACCCTTCTGAAGAACACATCTTTTCAAAGGCTGGTACGTAAGAGGGGAAATTGTAGTGAAGCTTAGTACGCAAGCAGAAGTTCCTGCGTTAGACGTTCTGCTAGCTGTTCTCAAGCCAGTAACATTCTGCACGAAATCCGAATGTCTGTGGCACTTGTAAGGAAATTGCGTGTTACACGGGAGGGCTACGGAAATGAGAAACACAGAGGTGCACTCCCTTCGGTTCACGGAGACCGCTTTGCAGTCGGAAACAGTATTTGCTTAGGAGATGATACTACACTCACAAGAGAAGGCCACGGCCTTGGGGTCACAAATTTACTTCGAACTTTGTACACCTAGTAGGCCATTAAAACAAAATAATGTTCACGTAATAAGCTGCACTACTCCGAAAATTACGAGATAATCGCATGAGAAGTTTTACGCGTCTATTATGTGGCTTATGTATCTGTACGTAGATGCCAGACGTTGGAGTTCTGGTGGTCAAGTGATTAGCGTTCGAGTTTCGTAAGACGAACGTATATGGGGTGACGGTTCGACTCCCACTGAAATTTAGTAATCATTGTTTTCATCACTGGTTATATTATTTAATTTAAATGACATTCGAGCGGTAATATAACGAAGAAAAAGACGTACATATGCATGTGGTACATGCATAAAGTTTCACTTTGTGTTCCGTGTCTGTATGACAAATACCATCCCGAATCGTGTGATGTCGAGAGCATATCCGACTAGTGATTACGCAATACCCTTTTGGTCTGGTACATTGTGACTTACTATATTACTGTTTATGAAAAACGTCATTTCCATCATTATTTATCGACGTTTGACTTGGCCTTTCCAAGCCTATCCCTCGTCCTTGAAAATTCGATTACAAATAGTAGCCGGCCGTGGTGGACAAGCGGTTAAAGGCGCTACAGTCTGTAACCGCGCGACCGCTACGGTCGCAGGTTCGAATCCTGCCTCGGGCATGGATGTGTGTGATGTCCTTAGGTTAGTTAGGTTTAAGTAGTTCTAAGTTCTAGGGGACTGATGACCTTAGAAGTTAAGTCCCATAGTGCTCAGAGCCATTTGAACCATTTGAACAAATAGTAAATAGTCAAATAACAAATGAAATTCGCTGCAACTTCATTAAACTGCACATGCGGTTTTTTCATTATATTACCTCTCAGATGTCATATAAATTAAATGATGTGGGGCTTGTAAGGAAATTGCATGTTACACGCGAAGGCTACGGAAACACAGAAGTGAACTCCCTTCGGTTCACGGAGATGTGATAAAAATATATAGACTAGGAAAGTCGTGTTAGCGAGATTTGAACAGTCGCCTCGCCCACAACCCTTCCCCCCCTGCGGGCCCGGGATTTAGAATTAGTCCGAGGTATTCCTGCCTGTCGTAAGTGGCGGCCTTTGTGTGATGGTCCCCTGTAAGGTTTGACCTCCATTTTTCAAAATTTTCCCGAAGAGCGAGCCAATTGGTGCATCATGTCCATCGTGCATTTTCTCGTCGTAGCATTGTAGTCCTGCTCATCCTCCATCTCTTGAGCGAGGACACCATACTGGGTGCGTTTTCCTCCACCCACTACGCAGTGTCGTTATCTGCGCCAACGATGATCATGGAATTCTTTGCACCTCATATCCAACACGGCAGCCAGTTCGTTGTGATGGGTCCGCCATGTACCCTGTTGGTTGTAGCCCCCTGCCTACACAGGGATCGCTCTGCTGATGCCTGCGCCGTTAACTCCCCACGTATGTCAGGGAGTAGATGTCCATCACCCTGAGGCATCGGGACTCCAGGCAATGGCCATCCTGCCAGGTGGCCTTTGCTGCGGCTAGGTGGCCCCCGTCGGGAGGGCCCCTGGTCGGAGTGGGTGGCATCAGGACGGATGACGCGCGATGCAGCTTACCACGTCATCACTTGCTGGCAAGCAAACACCAGCAGTCTCTAAGCGTTCCAAGCCTTAGTACAGTGCAAGGAAGTATGATCCTAAATCGTTCCCCTCCCTGGTCACACCATGGGAGGAACGCCAGGCTAAGTATTGCAGCGATGGGGACACCTTTGTCTCCATAAAGCTTCGGTTTTTTGTAGATCATTGAGAGGACAAGTTTTGGGAGGTGGAGAGCTTGTCCAAAATGCGGTCTTTATAAAAACAGCATCCTCTGCCCAGTCACAGGCATTACTCGCTTGTGACAAGCTGGGGTATGTTTTCGTTACCATCATACCTCATAAGACCTTAAATATGGTCCAGGGTATTATATTCCACAGTGACTTTCTTTTGCAGTCTGACGACGAGCTGCGCGCCAACTTAGAGTGACGAGGAGTTCATTTAGTGTGGCACGTACATCAGGGTCTGAGGGGTAATCAGGTTGCCACTGGTGCCTTCATTTTGGACTTCGAGGGTGACATTACCCGAGAAGGTCAAGGTGATGCTCTACCACTGTGACGTCAAGCCATGTATCCCTCCCTAATGTGGTGCTTTAAGTGCTGGAGGTTTGGCCATATGTCTCCCGCTGTACTTCCAGCATCACATGTCGAGATTGCAGATGTCCATCTTATCCCAATACTCCATGTGCCCCGCCTCCCATCTGTGTCAACTGTGGAGAGTATCATTCCCCTTGCTCACCAGACTGCAGGATTTTACAGCGAGAAATGAAAATCATGGAATAGGGGACCCTGGACCGACTGACCTACACTGAGGCTAAGATGAAATTTGAGGGCCTACATCCTGTGGCTATGGCCTTCTCTTATGCTGCCGCTACGGGAACAGTTGTAGCCCCGTTAAGTTCTGCGAATTCCAGTCAGCTCTCAGAGCTGGAAAAACGCACCTGCCCCCTTGCCCCTTGCTGTTGGGGGGCACTTCCCTCCCTGTTGCTCCCGCACCACCTACCTTGGGAGCACTGTCCCCCAAACCATCAGGGACACCATTCCCCACTTCTCAGTCAGAGAAGCGTAAGCCTTCTTCAGCTCCTCTCTCGCTAGGACGGAGTCCCTTGGGTCACTCCCTTCCCAGGTTTCTGCTAGTGGGAAAGATAACTCCCATCAGTGGCATCCTCAGTCCCAGAGACTGAATCAATGAAGCCCTCCCAGCCAGTGAACGCATTATCAGCGAGAGAAATCCAGAAAGAAGACCCCCTAGAGCAAGAGAATTGTGGTGGCACCCTCACCACCGCTGCCTACAAGTTCTGCGTCTGAGGATGAGGTGGAGATTCTGGCTTCTGCTGAGGACCTAGATCTCCCCAGACCCTCAGACACAATGGATATAGCCTGTTCAGGACATAAGTCGATGGCAGCAGATGACCTTGAAGTGTAGACTGTCTCATTGAGTGTTTCATGCCTTCCCAGTCTCATGATGAAGTCATCCTCCAGAACAATTCCGGCGGTTTTTTCCACCACCTGGGTGAGCTATGGCAACTGTTAAGCTTTACACCTGCTTTCTGCATTGCCCTCCAGGAAACCTGGTTCCAGGCAATGTGGACCCCTGCCCTTCGCAGCTACATGGGATATTACAAAAACCTTAGCGAATATGCTTGTGTCAGGTGAAGTTTGCATTTATGTCCTGAACTCGGTATGTAGTGAACCTGTGCCCCATTCAAACTCATCTTGAAGCTTGCGCTGTCAGGATATCGACAACGCAGGAAATAACTGTCTGCAATGTATATCTCCCTCCAGATGGTGCCATACCCCTGAATGTATTGGCTGCACTGACTGATCATCTCCCTAAGCCTTTCCTGCTTTTGGGAGACTCTGATGCACATAACCCCTTGTGGGGCAGCACCATACTTACTGGCAACAGCAGAGATGTAGCAAACTTACTGTCCCAACTCGACCTCTGCCTCTCAAATACTGGTACCGCCACACATTTCAGTGTGGCTCCTGGTATTTACTATCAATTTGCAGGACTTGTCCCATCTATCCACTAGAGAGCGCATAATGACCTGTGTGGTAGTGACCATGTCGCCATCTTCCCGTCACCCCCCCGACATCATGCCCATGGACGCCTACCCAGATGGGCTTTAAGCAAGGCGGACTGGGTAGCCTTCACCTCTTCTGTTACCTTTGAATCTCCCCACCTGATGCCATCGATGTTGTGATTGAACAGGTCATTACAACGATCATTTCTGCGGCGGCAAACGCGATCCCTCGTTCTGTTGCGTGCCCCAGGTGAAAGACAGTCCCTTGGTGGTCGCCGGCAGTCGCTGAGGCAATTAAAGACCATCGGCGAACTCTGCAGCGACATAAGCGGCACCCTTCCCTAGAGCACCTAATAGCCTTTAAGCGGTTTCCTGCCCACTTCCGCCTGCTTATAAAACGACGGAAACAGGAGCGTTGGGAGACGTATGTGTAGACCATTGGGTCCATACGTCACCTTCTCAAGTCTGGATGAAGATCGACGTCTTTTTGAGTACCAGACCCCAACAGGTGCCCCTGGCATTAACATCAATGGCGCTCTCTCTACCGACGCAAACTCGATTGCTGAGCACTTTGCTGAGCACTATGCTCGAGCCTCTGCGCCGGAGAACTACCCCCCCCCCCGCCCCCCCAACGCCTTTCGCACCCTCAAACGGCGGATGGAAAGGAAAGTCCTCTCGTTCACTACGTTCACTACACGCCGAGTGAACCCTATAGCGTCTCGTTTACAGAGTGGGAGTTCCTCAGCGCCATTACACATTGCCCCGACAGAACTCCTGGGCCAGATCGGATCCACAGTCAGATGATTAAACATCTCTCGTCTGACTACAAGCGATATCTCCTCGTCGTCTTCAACCGGATCTGATTCAATGGCGTC
The DNA here is from genome assembly GCF_023898315.1 of Schistocerca nitens. NCBI lineage: Eukaryota > Metazoa > Arthropoda > Insecta > Orthoptera > Acrididae > Schistocerca > Schistocerca nitens. The sequence continues at coordinate 172,538,786 of NC_064616.1, read as the reverse complement.
TTTCCATCGCAATGGTGGGAGAGCACCATCATTATGATGCTATAACGCGGTAAAAATCCTCTTGATGTGGATAGCTGTCGGCCCATCAGCCTCACCAACGTTCTCTGTAAGCTGCTGGCAAGTATGGTGTGTCAGCGGTTGGGTTGGGTCTTAGAGTCAGGTGGTCTACTGGGTTCTGCCAGGGTCGCTCTACCACTGATAATCTTGTGTCCCTCGAGTCTGCCATCCGAACAGCCTTTTCCAGACGCCAACACCTGGTTGCCGTTTTTTTTTTTTACTTATGTAAAGCATACGACACGACCTGGTGACATCATATCCTTGCCACATTGTATGAGTGGGGTCTCCGGGGCCCACCCGCGATTTTTATCCAAAACTTCCTTTTGCTCCGTGTTGTGTCTAGACACAATGAGAGGAAGCCGATAGCCACGCGCTTAAACTCACGCAGGCTGGCGTGAGGTCTGAAACAGGATACGTAATGAATACTATAAAGAAAAGTACGTAGCTTCTGGAATACTTAACATTAATCCACATTTGTAGAACATCGCTCTTGATGATACATTAATAGAATCTCAATATCAATTGAATACGGCGCCTTGCTAGGTCGTAGCAATTGTAGCTGAAGGCTATGCTAACTATCGTCTCGGCAAATGAGAGCGTATTTGTCAGTGAACCATTCCTTGCAAAGTCGGCTGTACAACTGGGGCGAGTGCTAGTACATCTCTCTAGACCTGCCGTGTGCTGGTGCTCGGTCTGCAATTACTGACAGTGGCGACACGCGGGTCCGACGTATACTAATGGACCGCGGCCGATTTAAAGGCTACCACCTAGCAAGTGTGGTGTCTGGCGGTGACACCACATTCCTCCCCCGCAAATCGGCGAACGGTGGTGTTATAAGGCTTCCGCCCGCCGTGGGGAGGACCCCATGTTGACGTATGCGACGAGGTGGGGAGCCTAACAACAGGCGAGGCTGTGCCACCCGCACCCTGCCATTCGGTCCTAGGGGAGCTAGGAAACGCCTGAAAACCTAGTCCAGGGTGCACGCCAACATGCGGTGTATGCGCCCGTAAAGAGACAGGAGGGGCCGTAGGGTCGACCTCCATCGCGTCGGGGCACCCGACGGGCGAAGACGACAACTGGTCCGGAGCGGGCAAGAGTTCCATGTCGGAGGACAGCTGGTCACGTGAAGCGATCGGCGGCGCGTGACCCAGGGAGGCGCTAGGCAGCTGCAGCGAAGCGTCCACTGCGGGCGTCGCCGGCGGGAGAACAGGCGGCGGCGGCGGCGGCGGCGGCGGCGCGTCGCCATGGGGTAAAATGGAAGGCAGCGTCGGTAACACCTGGGGATGAGGCGAGCCAGTAGATGGGTCCCCAGGGCGCCGACCGGACGGCACCGTCGCTGAAAGCAGACGGGGAGCGGCAGAACCCGTGCGACGACAGAGGCGCAGCTGATTGAGATGCCGACGCACCTCACCAGAGGCCCCCAAAACCAGATACATAGCGCGGCCGAGGCAGCGAAGAATGTGCCCTGCGAGCCAACGCCGTGAACCGCGATAGTTGCGATAGCATACAACGTCGCCTGGAGAAAAAGCAGGTGGCTGCCGCTGCACAGGAACCTGATGCGGCGGATGCAGCAAAGACATCAAGGTTCGATGAGGACGACCATGGAGCAACTCAGCCGGCGAGCGACCATCTCGGGGCTGAGAGCGATACGAAGACAAAAAGAGCAACAACGCGTCCTCCCGAGAATGCGACTCTTTCAACTTCAACATCTGCGACTTGAAAGTCCGGACCAATCTTTCAGCGGCACCGTTTGACTGAGGCGAAAACGGCGCTGATGTCAGATGTTGAATACCACTGGCCTTGCAGAATGACTGAAATTCTGCGGACATGAATTGTGGGCCATTGTCGGAAACAATAGTCTGCGGAAGACCTTCAATGCAAAAGATAGCGGATAACGCTTGGATGGTGGCAGACGACATCGTGGAAGACATCCTGACAACAAAAGGAAAATTACTGAAGGAATCTACAACAACCAACCATCGAGCATTCCAGAATGGACCAGCAAAATCGATGTGTAAGCGTTGCCAAGGGGAAGTGGCTTTTGGCCATGCAAAGAATTTCCGCGGTGGTGCGGATTGTTGTTCGGCACACGCCATGCAAGAAGAGCACATTTTCGTAATCGCAGCATCGATTCCGAACCAAGTACAGTGCTGACGAGCAAGTTGTTTCGTGCGCACTATACCCCAATGTCCTTGGTGGAGAAGCCGTAAGACAGAGGACTGTAACGAACGTGGGACCACAACCCTGGACTGATCATTATCAGAACGCAACAGCAAAACACCACGTCGTACAAAAAGTCTCTCCTTGTGAGCAAAAAATCGGCGAACCAACGGATTCTCGAACCGTGACTTTGACAAGGGCCATTGCGTAGCAACAAAACGCAAAACGGTAGCAAGGACAGGGTCAGCAGCTGTGGCTGTAGCTATACGACGAAAATCAATCGGAAACGATTCGACCACATCATCGGTTTCCGCATCCATGAACATGCAAGCAAGTTCGGAAGAATCGAATGCTCTATCCTCAGCAACAGGCAAACGGGACAACGCATCGGCGTTTCCGTGCTTAGCATTGGACCGATACAAGATATCGTAGCGGTACTGCGAGAGGAAAATAGACCAGCGAATGAATTTCTGGGCTGTACGTGGAGGTACAGGCTTGTTCGGATGAAAAAGCGACGTCAAAGGTTTGAGGTCGGTGATGATGGTAAAGTGACGACCATACAAGAAATCGTGAAACTTAGTAACACCAAATACGAGAGCCAAAGCTTCTTTCTCGATCTGTGAATAATTTCTTTGCGCAGACGAGAGCAATTTGGACGCAAAGGCAATAGGGCGATCATGCGAGCTATCTTTGTGCGCAAGCACAGCACCGATCCCGAAATCCGATGCATCTACGATCAACAAAAGGGGTTTCTGGGGATCGAATGGCGTAAGGCAAGTAATTGAAAGCAACGCCGATTTCAACTGGCGAAAGGCGCGTTCGCATTCCGTCGTCCAGACGAACGGAACACCTTTACGGCGTAAGCGATGAAGCGGAGCTGAAATGGAAGAGGCATGGGGAACATAACGATGATAATAGTTAATTGTACCCAAAACACTCTGTAGCTGCTTCAAATTCTGCGGCGAAGGCAAGTCCTGTATGGCACGGAGGTGCTCTGAACTCGGATGTATGCCTTGTGCATTGTTACATGTCCCAGATATGGTAAGTCACGAGCAAAAAACACACATTTGTCCTTCCGCAAGCGAAGACCATGTTGTCGCAAGACCTGAAATATTGTTCTGAGATTGGCTAAATGTTCTCCTTCCATCTTTCCGGAGATCACAATATCGTCCAGATAGTTTGCTGCAGTAGGGACCGAGGCACAAACTGTTTGCAGATATTGCTGGAACAATGCAGGGTCAGATGAACACCCGAATGGCAGTCTTTTGAACCGATACAAACCAAGATGCGTGTTAGCCACCAAGACCCGCTGGGATTCGTCGTCCACTGGTATTTGCAAGTACGCATCTGCTAGGTCCAATTTCGAAAAATATTTACCCGGGCACAGTTTGTCAAAAAGATCTTCCGGGTGGGGTAAAGGAAAAGTTGCAATCACTAGATGTGGATTCACTGTAGCTTTGAAGTCCACACAAAGTCTTAGTTTTCCGGAAGGTTTCGGCAAAATTACTAAGGGTTATGCCCAGAGAGAAGCCTGCACACGTTCAATCACACCTTGTGATTCCAAATCCTGTAAAGTTCTTGCGACCTCATCACGCAATGCGTAGGGAACATTGCGTGCTCTGAAAAATTTCGGTTGCGCGTTTACTTTCAGTTCCAAATGTGCTTTATAGTTCTTAGCGCAACCAAGGCCCGGTGCAAAAATGTCTGCAAATTCTTCACATAGACTAGAAACACTGGCTGAAGGCACAGTCTGGTTCACTGATAGGACCTGATTGACTATAGACAAGTTGAACAACTGAAATAAATCTAAACCAAACTAGTTCACTGCAGAAGAAGAACGAAGGACGTAAAAAGACACAAGTTTTGTTTGTCTCTTGTATGTTGCAAGAAGGCTGCACTGTCGTAACACAGGGATATTCTGACCTGAATAACTATTTAACTTAACATTTGCGGCACGCAACGGAGGTGTGCCCAGTTGTTTGTACGTGTCTTTATTGATCAATGAAACTGCAGCTCCGGTATCGAGCTGGAATGGGATCACGTTGCCATGAATGTCCAAATCTACAAAAAGTTTATTGTCCTGCTGACGACAAGAGCGACTGTCTCGTGCAATTTGAACAGACACTGGTACAGAATCACTTGCTAATTGACGTGATTTCCGGCGACGTTGTCGCACACTTTTTGTGGGACGCACAGAGTCACTTTTAGAGAGAGTGGCACTGGGCGGAGTGTAATTAACTACATGAATGTCCATGGGTGAAGGTTCACAAGCCTGAGTATTCTTGGTTCGATTCCGGCGCGAAGCAAAGGGCCTGGAATGGTTGTTAGTGTCCGATCTGAGCTTTTTCTGGCAAACACTTTGAACATGTCCTTTTCTATTACAGAAAAAGCAAATAGCTTGGCGTGACGGGCAATTCTCACGCGAATGTCTAGTAGCACACCGTGGGCATGATTTCACTGCATTTGCTTGCTGCCGCGGGACACGTGGTTGAGATCGTGGCGGCAGCTGCACGGACGGGCGCGAGGGCTGTTTACAGTTCCGTGCAGCTCGCCCGGCGGGCCGGTTAATGTGACACACGGCTGGCGAAGTTTCAAATGATTCCTGAGCAAAGTCAAGTGTGTCTTGCCTATCCAATATGTCGATCACTTGTTGAAGGGAGGGATTGACTAGTTTCAAAATTTGCTCCCGTATACGAACATCAGAAACGTTCTGTGCAATTGCATCACGTACCATAGTATCTGAATAAGGGAGTCCACATTCACACTCAAAAGCACAATCCCTAGTAAGGCCTTTCAAAGTTGCAACCCACTCCCTATTAGTTTGACCGGCCGTACGTTTTGTACGAAAGAACGTATACCTTTTTGCAACTACATTGACTGATTCCTTGAAATATGCATCTAATGCAGACAAAATTTCTTCGTAGGACAGAGTTGCTACGTCGCGTCGGGGAAACAATTTCACTATCACACGGTACGTCTGGACGCCGACACATGATAATAAGTGAGGCTGCCGCTCATTACTTTGAATTCTGTAGGCGGCGAGATGGAATCCAAATTGGCGTGACCACTCCGTCCAGCTTTCCATCGCCGCATCAAACGGACGAAAAGGCGGCGCAACTGCATGTTGTGGCTGCGGTAGCGGTGGAGCGGCGGCTGCCGCATCGGTATGCATTGCACGTTGACCCTGGACGAGCTGTCCAAGGGCATCCAATAACGATGCGTCTGCTGATTCTGCAAGCGATAAAATTCGGACAGTACATCTGGAGATTGTGGCGAAGCCATGACAAGTAAATTAGGGCAATACGAACGCTAAAGCCTCTTTTGAGACTCGTCGCCAAATATGTTGTGTCTAGACACAATGAGAGGAAGCCGAAAGGCACGCGCTTAAACTCACGCAGGTTGGCGTGAGGTCTGAAACAGGATACGTAATGAATGCTATAAATAAAAGTACGTAGCTTCTGGAATACTTAACATTAATCCACATTTGTAGAACATCGCTCTTGATGATACATTAATAGAATCTCAATATCAATTGAATACGGCGCCTTGCTAGGTCGTAGCAATTGTAGCTGAAGGCTATGCTAACTATCGTCTCGGCAAATGAGAGCGTATTTGTCAGTGAACCATTCATTGCAAAGCCGGCTGTACAACTGGGGCGAGTGCTAGTACGTCTCTCTAGATCTGCCGTGTGGTGGCGCTCGGTCTGCAATTACTGACAGTGGCGACACGCGGGTCCGACGTATACTAATGGACCGCAGCCGATTTAAAGGTTACCACCTAGCAAGTGTGGTGCCTGGCAGTGACACCACACTCCGTACTTTCCGTGTCCAAGTTGGTGCCTCCCATATTTCTCCCCGTACTGACAAGGGAACCTCCCCATCGCACCCCCCTCAGATTTAATTCTGAGATGGCACAGTGGATAGACCTTGAAAAACTGAACACAGATCAGTCGAGAAAACAGGAAGAAGTTGTGTGGAACTATGAAAAAATAAGCAAAATATACGAACTCAGCAGTCCATGTGCAACATAAGCAACATCCAGGACAAACTGAGCTCAGGAGCGCCGTGGTCATGTGGTTAGCCTGAGCAGCTGCGGGACGACAGGTCTTTGGTTCAAGTCTTCCCTCGAGTGGAAATTTTAATTTTTTGTTTTCAGTTTGTGTCACAAAGTCTTATGTTGTCATCCCTTTTTTGGGAGTGATTATCACATCCAGAAGAAAACCTAAATCGGTTACGGTAGAAGAATCTTTTTACCCATTCGCCAAGTGTACAAGTTAGGTGGGTCGACAACATATTCCTGTCATGTGACGCACATGCCGTCACCAGTGTCGTATAGAATATATCAGACGTGTTTTCCTGTGGAGGAATCGGTTGACCTATGACCTTGCGATCAAATGTTTTCGGTTCCTATTGAAGAGGCACGTCCTTTCGTCAGCTAATCGCACGGTTTTGCGGTGCGGTCGCAAAACACAGACACTAAACTTATTGCAGTGAACAGAGACGTCAATGAACGAACGGACAGATCATAACTTTACGAAAATAAAGGAAGTAAACTGATAACTCGATGGAAGACTTGAACCAAGGACCTCTCGTTCCGCAGCTGCTCACGCTAACCACGAGACCACGGCGCACATACGCTCAGATTATCCTTGATGTTGCCTATCCTGCGTATGGACTACTCAGTTTGTATATTTTGCTTATTTTTTCATAGTTCCACACAACTTCTTCCTGTTTTCTCGATTGATCTGTGTTCAGTTTTTCAAGGCCTATCCACTGCGCCAACTTATAACTAAATCTGAGGGGGGTGCGTTGGGGAGGTTCCCTTGTGAGGAGAATGGCGTTCCACGGGGCTCCGTATTGAGTGTATCTCTATTTTTAGTGTCCATTAACGGCTCAGCAGCTGCCGTGGGGTCGTCGGTCTCCCCTTATCTGTATGCGGATGACTTCAGCATTTCTAATTGCTCCTCCAGTACTGGAGATGCTGAGCGGGAGCCATTCACAAGGCACAGTCATGGGCTCTACCCCACGGTTTCCAGCCGCGAAGTCGTGTGTCATGCACTTCTGCCGGCGTCGTCCTGCACGTCTGGAACCTGAACTTTATCTTAATGATGATCCACTCACTGCGGTGGAGACGTATCGATTCTTAGGACTGGTTTTTGACGCCCGATTGACTTGGCTACTTCACCTTCGTCAGCTTAAGCGGGAGTGCTAGCAGCACCTCAATTTTCTCCGCTTCCTGAGCAACACCAACTGGGGTGCAGATCGCTCTACGCTGCCGCATCTCTATAGAGCCCTTGTTCAATCCCTCCTTGACTATGGGAGTCTGGTTTACGGTTCGGCGGCGCCCTCAGCGTTGCGTTTACTCAGATGGCTCTGAGCACTATGGGACTTAACATCTGTGGTCATCAGTCCCCTAGAACTTAGAACTACTTAAACCTAACTAACCTATGGACATCACACACATCCATGCCCGAGGCAGGATTCGAACCTGCGACCGTAGCAGTCGCGCGGTTCCGGACTGAGCGCCTAGCGCGTTTACTCGACCCAGTGGACCACTGTGGCGTTAACCTAGCGACAGGAGCTTTTAGAACGAGTCCGGTGACTAGCATCCTGGTGGAGGCTGGAGTCGCTCCATTGCAGGTTAGGCGTGCACAAGTGCTGGCCAGTTAAGTTGCACACGTTCATAGTTCTCCTGCGCATCCGAGTTACCGTCTCCCTTTCCCACCCACGGCTGTTCATCTGCCGCATCGGTCAGGGCTTCCAGTGGTAGTTCGTGTCTGATCTCTTCTTTCCGAACTGGAGTCCTTGCCTTTACCACCTATACTTCAGGTCCAATCACGTACACCTCCATGGTGTACACCTAGGCCGAAACTTCTCCTGAACCCTTCACCATTGTCCTAAGGACTCAATTAACCCCGCGGCTCTCTACTGCTACTTCCTCTAGATTCTTGACATGTACCGACGCCACGAAGTGGTTTACACCGATGGCTTTATGGCTGAGGATGACGTCTGCTTCACGTATGTCCTTGGAGGACATACTGAACAGAATTCGTTGCCTTATGGCTACAGTGTTTTCACTGCCGAGCTGGTTGCTATATCTCGTGCTCTTGAACACATACCGGCAGCAGTGGCCGAGCGGTTCTAGGCGCTTCAGGCTGGAGCCACGCTACCGCCACAGTCACAGGTTCGAATCCTGCCTCGGGCATGGATGCGTGTGATGTCCTTAGGTTAGTTAGGTTTAAGTAGTTCTAAGTTCTAGGGGTCTGATGACCTCATATGTTAAGTCCCATAGTGCTCAGAACCAGTTGAACCATTTGAATCATCTTCAGCACATCCGTTCATGCCTTGGGCAGTCGTTTCTTCTGTGTACTGACTCCTTCAGCAGCCTACAAGCTATCGCCCAGTGCTACTCTCGTCATCCTTTGGTAGCGACAATCCAGGAGTCCATCTGTGCCCTAGAACGATCCATTCGCTCAGTGCTGTTTGTCTGGACCCAAGATCACGTCGGAATCCCAGGCAACGACCTTGCTGACAGGCTGGCCAAACAGGCTATGCGGAAACCGCTTATGGAGATCGGCTTCTCTGCAACTGACCTGCGTTCAGTACTATGCCGCAAGGTTTTGCAGCTTCGGGAGACAGACTGGCATAACCTCAGTAAGCACAACAAACTGCGTGTCATTAAGGAGACTACGAATGTGTGGAAGACCTCCACGCGGGCCTCTCGCAGGGACTCTGTGGTTCTCTGTGGGCTCCGCATTGGCCACTCTTGGGTGACACACGGCTACCTCAGTGTCGATGTGGCGCGCGGCTGACAGTGGCCCATATCTTGGTGAGCTGCCCTGCGACACACTCTTCAGTTACCAGACTCGTTACCATTAATTTTAGCTGAGAACGCCTCCTCAGCTAATTTAGTTTTATGTTTCATACGTTTCATATGTTTCATTCTATATAAGTTTTCCCGTGCGTCCTTTGTCCCTTTGTGTTCTCCAATCTAATGCTTTTAGGCTGGATATTTTAATGCGTCGCAGAGTGGCTGGCTTTTCCTTTTTAATCTCGTGGTTGGCCAGCCACGGTCATCTGCTCTCTTTCTTTTACCCCTTCTACCTCTTTCGTGCTTCTCTCTGTGGTTTCCTTATCTTGTTTTGTCAAATGTTCAAATGTGTGTGAAATCTTATGGGACTTAACTGCTAAGGTCATCAGTCCCTAAGCTTACACACTACTTAACCTAAATTATCCTAAGGACAAACACACACACCCATGCCCGAGGGAGGACTCGAACTTCCGCCGGGACCAGCCGCACAGTCCATGACTGCAGCGCCTTAGATCGCTGGGCTAAGCTCGGCCGAGATTTAGAATATAGATTCATTACCCAAGGGTACTTGTACTCTGTTACTTCAACTGCGGGAATTCCCTTTGTCCCTGAATGTCTGTTCCGGCGTGTGCCCCATGTGGTCAGGATAAAACTTGTCCTTAGTAAGACCACTTGCTGGAGATGACTGCACACTGTTACTTTTCTTTCTGTCTGCTGTTCCACCGACGGACGCTCTACTAACAAAATTACAAGTTGAACTGTCCATTTTTTCCGTCACAGAGTAACAACTTTTTGCACGTGGTCAGGTATGGAACAATTATAGCAGAATTGGGGGAGAATTTCAATAGACGAATATTATCCAGTATTAGTTTTTTGTTAAAGGTTGGTGAAACAACTCATTTGTAATTCAAGGTATTATCATTGGTTGTTTCTGTTGCGTTTTGATTTAAAATAACTTCATTAGTTAAATCTGAGTATTCCGTTGCAAACAGTAGTTTAATACACAAAAAAGTGAAGTTCAGGTTTGGTATCTCTTCACTGGGTAGGTGTGTGTATTCCGTTGCGCTTAGCTCTGGATAAACAGAAAACTCTTTCAACGTTAAGGCCAAACCACTTTAATTTATCTCAGTGAACAATTTCTTTTTCATTTGGGATAAAAACTAATTCTTTTTAATTATCTGAAAGAAGTTATTTCCCTCAGTTGCTTCGTTTTGCATATATCCCGAATTCTGCTCTAATGATTTACAAATACGGTGGAAAAACTAAATCGAAACAGTCCGATTGGCATTATGGCTCTTGATTTGAAGTCTGCCGCCACTACGCTCGCTATCAAACCAATATTAGACAGTAGATAAATTCCGCTGTTAGTCAGTTCCCAAAAATGTAAAAATACGGAGGTGATTAGAAACGATCATTAATGTGGCTAGACATGCAGAGGGAAACGGTCCCATGCAGTGAAGCCAAAAGAATACTTGAATGAAGCTGTGTCATAATTTTATGATTCTAGCCTTAATGAACATGAAATTCTTGGGAAAGAAAGTTACTGGCAGTTCTAAAAGGTAAGGGTATAAAATCAATAAACGTATAAAAAACTCTTCAGTTTTTATGACAGTTATTTTTAAGCAGACATTGCACAAGTTTTGTATGAATATGAAGGACCATTTGAGCTACAAGGCATAACTAACCAACAGTGCACAAGAGTATGCACAGATTTTACATGAACTATCAGATTATTTTATTCTTACTGCTCTTATTTTGTTGTGTGACAGCGAGTTGAAATGGCTTCGGAAGTAAACAGTCCCACGGTAAGTGAATTACAGCCCGCATCTCGTGGTCGTGCGGTAGCGTTCTCGCTTCCCACGCCCGGGTTCCCGGGTTCGATTCCCGGCGGGGTCAGGGATTTTCTCTGCCTCGTGATGGCTGGGTGTTCTGTGCTGTCCTTAGGTTAGTTAGGTTTAAGTAGTTCTAAGTTCTAGGGGACTTATGACCACAGCAGTTGAGTCCCATAGTGCTCAGAGCCAGTTTTTAGTGAATTACAGCCAGTCTGATGAAAGTTCGTAAGAACTTTCAGCATCTAAATGAGCCAGTAAATGGATTAGCCATCTGTTCAGTCGTTTAGTGGTCGTTCTAGCACCGACGCGGAGAACAGATGAAGAAAACATAAATTCGAACTTCTGTAAATTAGTTCCTGAGATGACCCATACTACTATTCGTGGTTTAAATCCTGCACGAACGCGTAATTGGCCTACTGAGGTAGGAGACCGCGGAACAGAAACTCAAGAGCAATCGCTCAACAGCGAGAAGGCAACAGGAGGCCGGTAAGCCTCTCTATTGGCTCGTTAGATGACTGGGCGTCATTTACAGACAACAGTCGCAACAACTGAACAACTTACAACATATGCCCGTTGTTGTTGTTGAGGTCTTCAGTCCTGAGACTGGTTTGATGCAGCTCTCCATGCTACTCTATGCTGTGCAAGCTTCTTCATCTCCCAGTACCTACTGCAACCTACATCCTTCTGAATCTGCTTAGTGTATGCATCTCTTGGTCTCCCCCTACGATTTTTACCCTCCACGCTGCCCTCCAATACTAAATTGGTGATCCCTTGATGCCTCAGAACATGTCCTACCAACCGATCCCTTCTTCTGGTCAAGTTGTGCCACAAACTCCTCTTCTCCCCAATCCTGTTCAGTACCTCCTCATTAGTTATGTGATCTACCCATCTAATCTTCAGCATCCTTCTGTAGCACCACATTTCGAAAGCTTCTATTCTCTTCTTGTCCAAACTATTTATCGTCCATGTTTCACTTCCATACATGGCTACACTCCATACAAATACTTTCAGAAACGACTTCCTGACACTTAAATCGATACTCGATGTTAACAAATTTCTCTTCTTCAGAAACGCTTTCCTTGCCATTGCCAGTCTACATTTTATATCCTCTCTACTTCGACCATCATCAGTTATTTTGCTCCCCAAATAGCAAAACTCCTTTACTACTTTAAGTGTCTCATTTCCTAATCTAATACCCTCAACATCACCCGACTTAATTCGACTACATTCCATTATCCTTGTTTTGCTTTTGTTGATGTTCATCTTATATCCTCCCTTCAAGACACCATCCATTCCATTCAACTGCTCTTCCAAGTCCTTTGCTGTCTCTGACAGAATTACAATGTCATCGGCGAACCTCAAAGTTTTTATTTCTTCTCCATGGATTTTAATACCTACTCCGAATTTTTCTTTTGTTTCCTTTACTGCTTGCTCAATATACAGATTGAATAACATCGGGGAGAGGCTACAACCCTGTCTTACTCCCTTCCCAACCACTGCTTCCCTTTCATATCCCTCGACTCTTATAACTGCCATCTGGTTTCTGTACAAATTGTAAATAGCCTTTCGCTCCCTGTATTTTACCCCTGCCGTAGCGATTTAAAATGAAGAGCCCATCTACGACGAGTGTAAGCATATTTTAGCCTACAGAACCACCATTCTAGCGATTATTAGGTACTCATTGTCAGTCTGTGATACTTAGCAGCAAGGTTTAGTAATCGAACTATTGACGATAAACAGTGGGTTTTATAACAGGTTCGTTTAGCAAGCACATGGATAGTAGTGGGACTCTATTCTGGCACAGACTGCACTGTTGCCAGACTAACGACGTGATCATCGATGATGTCAAGCAATGTTGCCACATTTTCTCCCTGCACCCCCTGTTTAGACTGAATGATCTGCGACTGTCAATCGAAATATATTTGATTTTCACACCGAAAGGCTATAATCGTGGTATAATGTTGCCGCAGATTATATGTCAGCACTTTCTATGGTTTAAGGAAACTTAAACCTACAATGCCCCCAGACAGCTGTTACCCTCGAACAGGCGCGCCTACGTATAAAGTGTGCCAATCACAAATAACATTGTCTTTTACCATTCCATTATCCTTATACAGTTGCAAGTCCATACCTACCCCTTTGTAATTGCTTGATGTTCCATGCAACAAAATGACCCAGATTCCGAGCTAACAGAACAGTCCCACAATGGAGGACTTATCTATGAGCTAATGAGTAATCAAATAAGCAGTTGGCAGGGATCTGATATAACTGCATTATTTAATGCTTCGAATGGATCATTCCTATGGGGTAACACTTTTATGCGGCAACAGAATGATACAAAGAAAGGTTTATTTTATGATTGTTTAATTAAACAGTGATTTAGCTCTTACAATGTAATTTTATTTTATAGTTTATTTCGTTAAACTAAGATCAGACCATGATTTTGCTCATACATGTTTAGCTTGGTAAGATTAAGACAGATGTTCTTTACTTAAGTAGGAACTGCGCCGCGCGCCCGTTCGTGTTGTCTATCTACCTTGCAGAAATTGTACATGGAAGGTGTATTGCTCCGCCTACTCCATCGTCGTGCAATCTGTATTCATATGTGTATAAAATATTCTCTGACTTCTTGCTACAGTTATTCAGGGCAAAACCTGCAACTTTTGACGATTACCTCCATCGTATTTGTCAGGAGCAAGTGACTATCAAATATGCTGCTTTGGTGGCCTTAAATAATCCATGGATGGCTTCTGATTGGTCAGATAACTGTCGCAGATGGTGTTCATGTCTGCACTGGTAGTGTCACCACTCATATAGTAGTGTAAACATTTCGAAAAATATCTCTGACTCTCCTCTGCATCAGGAGGACTTTTAACGTCCTGTGTGGTATACTGTAATTACATGCTCTGTGTATGAGACGTGGCCATTAATTAAGTAATGACAGATGTGATGCGGCTTAAACAGTTTTAACCTTAATCCGTGAAGAAGGTCTGTGGCTGAAGCTGATCAATATTTGGGTCTAAATGAAAAGCAGCTGATGATGAAACATGCATTTTACGCAATAACAAAAGTGTTCTGCGTCAAGGCAGCTCCACAATCCCATATTACTGTTTTTATGCAAACATAAACCAATGGAAGAGTCTCAAGTAGAAATTATTAGTTGGCAGAGCATTTTCCTTCTGCAACGATAAAGCTGTTCCGACACTTATAACGAGAACCTACTTCTAGTACGGCCGTACATTTTGTGAAATGACTGATGGAATGCTTGTGGGTTCTCTGTTTTTTCCAGCCGTCAAATTCTTTGTGGAACATTTTGACGAACGTGCATTACATTTGGCTATGGTTCAGCATTCTACAAGGAAATAAAACGTGAAAATGCTGAACATTAACGTGGTGATCTGCTGACTGTATGTTTTCCTTTCTGTGGCGCTACATCCAGCAAAGAAAGGCAGAGTCTTTGGAAAACAAGGTCTACAACCTCTTTTCCCACCTTCATACGAAGATGAAGGAGATGCTATATCCTCTTAAAGACAGGCTTTCCCTCAGAATCCCTGGGATATATAGCTTTCCTTTTGAATGCTGTAGCAATTACACCGGCCAGTCCATCCGCAACGTTTCCGACCGTTATGCAGAACATCAATAGTATATTAAAAATCTAGAAGTGAGGAAATCGGCAGTTGCTGAGCACAGCTCACAGACACATACAAAATATAGTTTCATGAAACATAAGTTTTGTCCCAGGCTCCTACATACTGGTATTCTGCAGTTACAGAGGCTGTAGAAGTAACAACGTGCGACAGAAACTTCAGACATGATACAATCTTGGAGGTGCATGGAAGCGAACTCTCGATGCAGAGGAGGGTCAGAGAGATTTGTCAAAATGTTGACACTACTATATATGCGGTGACACCACCAGCCCAGACATTAACACCATCTCGACAGCATCGCACAGCCAAATTACAGGAAGACGGAGTTTTCATAGTTTCTAACACACATTTCAACAAAACCCGACGTTTTAATTTCACTGAATGGGCATATGACTAGTGAGACTGCACATTACTAATTTCTAGGTGTTCAGATAGATAGTACACTGTCGTGAAAAGCCCACGTTTAGGATCTTGTTCAAATACTTAATGCTGCCATTTTTACTATTCGAACAGTATCTGAAGTAACTGATAGTTCGTCACAAAGAATAGTCCACTTCGCTTATTTTCATTCGCCTATGTCGTTCAAATTGTTCAAATGGCTCTGAGCACTATGGGACTTAACATCTGAGGTCATCAGTCTCCTAGAACTTAGGACTACTTAAACATAATTAACCTAAGGACATCACACACATCCATGCCCGAGGCAGGATTCGAACCTGCGACCGTGGTTATGGGGATATAGTGAAAGAGGAGACACGTACACCAGAAAGGAACAGGAGCAAATAGCACTAAGGGTAGATGACACATTAGTAACCGATGGGCATAGTGTGGCAAATCTTTTTAACAAGTACTTTATATCCGTTACTGATAGAATGTGATTGTCAGGATCAGTAAATAATGCCCTTGAATATCTGAAACTAGCCTTTACAAATAGCTTCAGGTACATGAATATGTCACTCACTTCACCAAAAGAAATAACTTCCATAATAAAATCTTTAAAAACAAAGAATTCTAGTGGTTATGATGAAATATCAACAAAGTTAATTAAGGCATTTTCTTGTGAGTTTAGTACAATTCTAAGTTACTTGTGTAACCAGTCAATTATAACTGGTCATTTCCTGACTGGCTAAAATATGCAGATGTTAAGCCTCTATTCAAGAAAGGGGATAAAGAGATACCATCAAACTACAGACTGATTTCACTTTTGCCAGCATTCTCAAAAATTTTAGAAAAAGTAATGTACAGGCAGCTTCTCAACCATCTGACCACAAATAACATATTATCAAGAACACAGTTTGGATTTCTGAAGGGTTCTGATATCTAGAAGGCTATTTACACCTACAGTGGAAATGTACTTAATTCATTAAATAACAAATTACAAGCAGCAGGTATTTTCTGTGATATGTCAAAGGCATTCGATTGTGTGAACCACAACATCCTTTTAAATAAATTAGAATTCTATGGTGTCACGGGCAGTGCTGCAAAATGGTTCAAGTCATACCTCGCTAACAGGTAACAAAGGGTGTCAGTGCAAGGGACTAGTGAATTAAGTCATTAGTCATTATCAGAAGGGGAAGAAATTACATTTGGTGTCCCACAAAGATCCATCTTAGGACCATTGCTTTTTCTTGTGTACATTTATGATCTCTCATCAGTTACACTGCCAGAAGCTGAGTTCGTTTTGTTTGCAGATGACACAAGTATTGCTATAAATACTATGTCGTGTGTAGTTCTAGAAAGATCTGCTAATGATATTTTCATGGATATTAATAAAAGGTTTAAAGCCAACTCACTGACATTAAACTTCGAAAAGACCCACTATATGCAATTCAGAACTTGTAAGAGGTTTCCACCCAGCATATGCGTAAAGTATGAAGAAGAGCAGATAGAAGAGGTTGATAGTCTTAAACTCCTAGGATTACAACTTGATAATAAATTCAGTTGGGAAGAGCACACCACAGAACTGCAGAAACGCCTTAACAAATCTGTATTTGCAATTCGAGTGTTAGCAGACATAAAATGAAAAAGCTTGCATACTTTGCCTACTTTCATTCCATAATGTCATATGGTATAATATTTAGGGGTAACACTTCAAGTCAAACAAAAGTTTTCAGAGTCCAAAAGCGTGTAATACGTATTATTTGTGTAGTAAATTCACGGACGTCCTGTAGAAACCTCTTCAAAGAACTGCCTCTCAGTATATTTACTCCTTAATGAAATTTGTCCTAAATAACATATCTCTTTTTCCAACAAACAGCTCAGTTCATACATACAATACCAGGGAAAAAAAATGATCTGCACAAGGACTTAAAAGCACTTACTTTAGTTCAAAAAGGGGTCCACTACTCAGGAACACTCATCTTCAATAATTTTCCAGCAAACATAAAAAATTTAGTAGTTTAAAAGGAGCCTGAAAGAACTACTAGTGGCCAACTCCTTCTACTCCATTGACGAATTTTTTAATAGAAACAAATGATGTATTGTATATATTCATACTATTAGTGTTGTTATTTCAGCTTTAAAAAAAAATATTGACATGTTCCACATCCACGAGGATCCCCTCAGCACGGATCTATGTAACTAAAAAAATAATGTAATCTAATCTAATCTAATCTAAATTACCGTAGCGGTCGCGCAGTTCCAGACTTAAGCGCCTAGAAACGCTCGACCGCACCGGCCGGCCACCTATGTCGTATGGTGGTATATTTCTGGGTAACTCTTCCCATTCTCAAAGGATATTTTTGGCTCAAAAACGGGCAGTTCGGGCAATGAGTGGTGTAAGTTCGCGAACGTCTTGTCGACCCCTGTTCACTAGTCTGGATATTCTGACATTGGCCTCTCAGTGTGTATATTCTTTACTGTCGTATCTCGTTCACAGTACCAGCTTATGGCCAAGAATTAGCAGTTAGTTAATACTGGGAAGAAATACAATCTGCATTTGGACCGCACTTCCTTGACTCTTGTTCAGAAAGGTGTGCAGTATACTGCTGCATTCATTTTCCAAAGCTACCGCAAAAATTCAAAAATCTTAGCAGTAATCAACGTGCTTTCAAATCTAGACTGAAGACTTTCCTCATAGGCTACTCCTTCTACTCTGTCGAGGAGTTCCTTGACAAGTTTAGCTGGTTCCTAAGTAGTATTGTTGGTTAGTTTGCATAAATTTATGGCTTCTCTTCTTTTGGGTTCATAAACATTTTATTTTATCTGTTATTACTCTTAGGTTGTAACTTCATGTACTGACACGTTCCATGACCTTGGAGATTTGCTCCTCAATTTGGTCCTACGGAACTTGACGTGTAAAATAATAAAATAAAATTGTATAATTACTGACCAATCAGAAGCCATCTGTGGACTATATAAGGCCACCACAGCAGCATTTTTGACAATGAGTTGCTCCTGACGGAGAAAACGGAGGTATTCTTCGAAAGCTTGAAGTTTTACCCTGAACTGACGCGGCAAGAGGTCCGAGAATGTGTTGTACAACAGTGTCACCGTCGACAACTTCGTTTGCTATACAAATGGCATGTAATAGAAAATATCCTGTCGTTATCTCTCACATGTATGACTAATAGATTTGCCTTTTGACTAGTGTAAAAAATCACAAGATGATGTACTGGGTAGTGTGGCTCAGCAGTTTGACAGCATTACTAACTGAAGTCCTCTGAGGTGACAGCACACACCAAATGACACACCACGCATAGTTCACCGAAGGTAGATCGCATCACACAACTCAGCAAAACCTCAGCCAACACACATAAAATTAAAATCTCATGTAATGAATCTTAGATATAGTATAAAAAGCAGCCTAACAGACACCTACAAAACATGTTAATTTTCTGAATAAATGTAACATGTATATGGTGGATAGATATGGAAACTAATTATAATCGATGTAAAAATGATTTACATCACACAAAGTTATTCACTACAGTACATCATCACTACCGTCGCTGCACTCACACCTGCTACGAACTCTAATAAGTTACGATCATGAATGAATATACAACACTTCTGAAAAAGCATTACTGAACACTCAAATCGTGATGCTGTTCGGCCTGATCCTCAGCAAAATTGGCACATGACCATGTTATAACAGATGTACGCATAGCAGCAACACACCTACACCTGAAGTTTAAGAACATACTGAGAAAGTCTTGCTGGTTGGATGTTAAGCCTTTTAACAACAAGTCATTCTCATTGTTATCATTAGAATCTGCAAAACGAGATATCATTACATCAATATCATATTCGACAACGGTGCCACATACAGCTGCACACATCGATGAAGTTCATAAATGTTTACACAACTCTTCGGAAAAAAATATAATTATTACTCACAGTGAATACCTTACACAAATGGCGAGGACGAGGGTTATATGCAACATCATCTGCAAATGCAGAGATAAATAAAAATTTGAGTTTCAGATGTCAAATATATACTCACACCAAGGGTGTCGCACTGTAGTGCTATGAAAACCAACACAACTTTCACCAGTGGTGACATCTATAGCTGCACAGAGAAATAAACCCGTACAATATCATTTCCCAATTGGATACACTGTGCTAATTGTGTACATTGCAAGGCTGTATCATGTAGCATGTCTCGAATACATACAAAAAATAATTATAATCGCCAACGATGCGTGAAATTACTAGAGCAAAAGCATATTAAACCACAATAATGGAAAATTAATAGGTCATTATTGTATACATTTATTGTATAAATATAATACATATGATAACACAAAACTTACAACAAAATACGTCACATAGGTAAGAAACAGGGCATACAGTGCCTTCAGTTACCTAGCTTCAACTACTTTTCGATCTCACTCAGCCATCCATTTCCAACTACATTTCAAGATCACCAGCCAAAGACACACGAAGATTATCGTAAATACTATCCTTCAATGTTGCTGTGCGTGTATTGTAGGACAGGATACTACAGAAACGTTTATTCATTCAAACCAAAGCCGCTGATGTCCCAGTCACTTGTCAACCTAGTCACATGTCGACATCGCTACACACACAGCGCCGACTATGGCTGAGTCTGCCACCGAAACTACTTCATTTGAACAACTGGGGGGGGGGGGGGGGGGAGGGGAGAGGCGGCGTGTGTTGAACATGTCCTGCAGCAGCATCAGAGATGAGCATGCTTCACTTCACCACAACCCGAACTAGAGTGATTTGTGCAGCAGGCTAGCGTGAGGGAGGGGGGGCGGAGGCGGGGTGGGGGAAGGGGGCAGGCAACACAATAATCCCCTCTACAAACGCAACACCGACTGATGCATATTGTGCGCCAGTTACTGCAGCGTCACCTACAAAACGAAACACACAACGTATCCAAGGGCTGACGAACTGCGATGCACTGCAACTGCCCACGTCACCCTCTGTGGCTATCAGGACACCTCCGACTAAAGCAGTTTGTAGAAACTCCATTGTCTACATCTACATCTATATCTACATTTATACTCCGCAAGCCACCCAACGGTGTGTGGCGGAGGGCACTTTACGTGCCACTGTCATTACCTCGCTTTCCTGTTCCACTCGCGTGTGGTTCGCGGGAAGAACGACTGCCGGAAAGCCTCCGTGGGCGCTCGGATCTCTCTAATTTTGCATTCGTGATCTCCTCGGGAGGTATAAGTATGGGGAAGCAATATATTCGATACCTCATCCAGAAACGCACCATCTCGAAACCTGGACAGCAAGCTACACCGCGATGCAGAGCGCCTCTCTTGCAGATTCTGCCACTTGAGTTTGCTAAACATCTCCGTAACGCTATCACGCTTACCAAATAACCCTGTGACGAAACGCGCAACTCTTCTTTGGATCTTCTCTATCTCCTCTGTCAACCCGACCTGGTACGGATCCCACACTGATGAGCAATGCTCAAGTATAGGCCGAATGAGTGTTTTGTAAGCCACCTCCTTTGTTGAAGGACTACATTTTCTAAGGACTCTTCCAATGAATCTCAATCTGGCACCCGCCTTACCAACAATTAATTTTATATGATCATTCCACTTCAAATCTTTCCGACGCATACGCCTAGATATTTTACAGAAGTAACTGCTACCAGTGTTTGTTCCGCTATCATACAATCATACAATAAAGGATCCTTCTTTCTATG
This sequence comes from Schistocerca nitens, assembly GCF_023898315.1. Lineage (NCBI taxonomy): Eukaryota > Metazoa > Arthropoda > Insecta > Orthoptera > Acrididae > Schistocerca > Schistocerca nitens. Next base: position 172,518,153 of record NC_064616.1, on the reverse strand, counting down.
TATTCGCAATACATTACATTTGTCTATGTTAAGGGTCAGTTGCCACTCCCTACACCAAGTGCCTATCCGCTGCAGATCTTCCTGTATTTCGCTGCAATTTTCTAATGCTGTATCTTCTCTGCATACTACACCATCATCCGCGAAAAGCCGCATGGAACTTCCGACACTATCTACTAGGTCATTTATATATATTGTGCAAAGCATTGGTCCCATAACACTCCCCTGTGGTACGCCAGAGGTTACTTTAACGTCTGTAGACGTCTCTCCACTGAGAACAACATTCTGTGTTCTGTTTGCTAAAAACTCTTCAATCCAGCCACACAACTGGTCTGATATTCCGTAAGCTCTTACTTTGTTTATCAGGCGGCGGTGCGGAATTGTATCGAACGCCTTTCGGAAGTCAAGGAAAATGGCATCTACCTGGGAGCCCGTATTAACATTTTCTGGGTCTCATGAACAAATAAAGCGAGTTGGGTTGATTCCTACAGAGTAGATTCTGGGTTTCCAGAAATGACATGATACGCCAGCAAAAAACATGTTCTAAAATTCTGCAACAGATCGATGTCAGAGATATAGGCCTATAGTTTTGCGCATCTGCTCGGCGACCCTTCTTGAAAACTGGGACTACCTGTGCTCTTTTCCAATCATTTGCAACCTTCCGTTCCTCTAGAGACTTGCGGTACACGGCTGTTAGAAAGGGGGCAAGTTCTTTCGCGTACTCTGTGTAGAATGGAATTGGTATCCCGTCAGGTCCAGTGGACTTTCCTCTGTTGAGTGATTTCAGTTGCTTTTCTATTCCGTGGACACTTATTTCGATTGTCATGACTGTCAGATTTATTTACCGTTTGTAAATGCAACTTGGAAGAGTAAGCACCGAGTACTGAGTGCCAGCAGGCAATTAAGTTTTTTGAAAACGCTAGGGTGGGCCATGACACACCATAACAGTCCACACTAATTCTGCGACGCTGACATATCGATTGTACTGATGTGGGGCTGTTAATATGTCTAAGCCACAGAAGAGCAAGTCAGATCTAACTATGATAATGTTCTTAGTGTGAAAAAATACCTACTAGCACTGTGGATTTATATACCACAGCTTAACGGCTTACCCGTGAAATTTTATAGCGCTTTTATGTACCTCATGATGACAGAATGGCTAGCGATGTACAGTAATCTCATGCAGCCTGATACGTATGTGCTCCCGGTCTTCGTTGAATGCTGCCTCCTCTCGACACCGAAAAAGGCTGTAGGTCACAAAGTTATTCACTAATGATCGCTCACCATGCTTAATATTGATTACAAGTTCTTTAACTTTTGTTCGTCGGGGGCCAGCAGTGCAAAATATGTCTTTTATTAACATGATTATTATGAATAATAGCCAGCTACACTGCTATGTAAATTGTGTATATTTTATCTCATTCACAATGAACCTATTTCGGCAAATTGCCATCATCAGTGGCTTTTACATGTAACATCGTTGCTGTCATGTCCTGTCTGTTTATGAATTATTGCTTTCTCCCAGGTGTACGCTGGAGACGTATATCGGATATTACTTGTTTTCTATATATGCTATTTTTCTGTCATCCAAGATGCATAAAAGTAGCATATACGGAAAGCAAGTAATATCCGATATGCATCTCCAGTGTGCACCTGGGAGAAAGCAACAATTCTAAAACAGACAGGACATGACAGCAAAGATGTTACATGTAAGAGCACCTGACGATGGTAATTTGCCGAAATGGGCTCATCGTGAATGAGAGAAAATACAAACAATTTGCGTAGCAGCGTAGATGGCTGTTATTCATAATAATCATGTCATTACAAGATCTTTGCCTGGCTGATGGCTAAACGGCTCAATACGGTATTGTCACACAATATTTCCGCAGATCAAATGTGCCTTGGAATACATAGTAACATACGAACTGCGCTCAGCGACTATAACATCGCGCTACCCACTGCCAGTCGACTTCGAGCGGCTGTGGTATCTGTCTATTCTAATCAAGCTTTTGACGGAATTAATCATGACTTCCTAACCTCGGCCGTGCGCTGCATGGCTTTTTGGCCCATTTTTATTCAGGTCATCATGCAGCTGCTATAGGGTGCTGTCTCCAAAGTGATAATGAATGGCCGAGACGCGGGTGCTAAGCAGGTTATGAGCTCTGTAAGGCAAGGTTGCCTTCCATCAGTGGTCCCCTTCGCGGTAGCGCTTGAACCACTCATGACCGGGCTGCGACGGATGCTCATTGACGTGGACTAACTCCTTTATCTGCTGAGCGTTTTGTTAAAAAAAGAAAAGGATAAAGGAAACGGTACAATACTTTTATTATATTTTATTTATTTAATTTTTGTTGATATGTTTCCATTATTGTTGTTATGTTTTCATTATTTTTTAAGTCTTATTTCGGTGCGATGTCTAGCTCGTCTTCTCGTTCCGCCAGGGTGAAACACCCTATAATCACCGTTAATGGCTCTCATGAGTACATGATGTACTTTATTGTCAATTTCTTCTAGTCTGGAGGGAGCGTAAACAACGACCCCAAGTATTTCGCAAAGAACGAACCATACGACCAGTAGCAGGGAAGTGATCGACGTCGGGGTCGATCAGTTCGGTGGCCTCTACGGACTGAGGCGTCCGTCACAGCAAGAATGCCAACATGCGCCGTGTGAGGAGCCAGCAGTCACCGTATCACAAACGAAACGGTGCCAACAGCGGGGCATCTGGAGCAGAAAGGGTATGGACGTTGTCGGTTGGGTAATTTTTCAGTCTTTATCACATACCACAGCGCCCTCACCGCGGTGGGAAGGAAAGGTTAGCGTATGTTACTCCACACCCACTTCCAGCCAACCGCCGGATGTCGGCGTTCAATCACATTAGCAGGCAGTATCCGTTGAAAGTAGCGGTGGAAGTCCTTGATTCTAGCCGGCCGGAGTAGCCGTGCGGTTCTAGGCGCTGCAGTCTGGAACCGAGCGACCGCTACGGTCGCAGGTTCGAATCCTGCCTCGGGCATGGATGTGTGTGATGTTCTTAGGTTAGTTAGGTTTAATTAGTTCTAAGTTCTAGGCGACTGATGACCTCAGAAGTTGAGTCGCATAGTGCTCAGAGCCATTTGAACCATTTGAACCTTGATTCTAGAACCCCGCGTGGTCGGTAGGACATCCAACAGATAACTCATGTTGACCAGATAGGTGCGAATGTGATACAGTGCTGGCGCGCTACGTCGAACAAAAATCGGCAGCCGAAGGGATTGAGACGCCACCTCCTCAATTAGCGTACCAGTGAGGCTGTCCTTGTCGGAAGTACGTAGGCTGTGCATCGTCCGCAGAAAGAGAGCGCGCGCCTTATTGTGCGTGTTTATCATTCCAATGCCGCCTGCATGTGTGGGCAACGTTAGTGTCTCGTAACGGGTCTTGAACACCCTACCACTACTGACGAAATGAACTAAGGCCGCCTGGAACTTGGCAGCTACCGTAGCGGCCATTGGGAGAACGTGCGTGTAGTGATTAAGTTTCGGAGCGAGGTAGAAATGACAAAATGTACCTGCATGGATCAAGTCAAGTGTTCACATTAAGTAGTCTGCGATACGAAGCTGCTGCTATACGCTGCACGTTCCCACGGAAGGTCGCTCCCTAATATTTCATCGGTGGGACGTTGGTAATGGGCACTGGCGTACTCATATTCAGTCCTCTGCCAACATCCATGTAGTGAGATTCCGCAGGTTGACACGGCTCCCGGCCACTTCGTCGTATCGCTGAAGCCACGCGATCGCCATATATATATCTTCTGCAGATCTCGCCAAGAAAACGACATCGTCCGCGTAGGCACAGCATTTAAAATCCACGTTTCGGAGGCGAATACCCTCCAAACGCTGCCGCGGACCATGAAGTACAGGCTCGAGGGCGACGGTGAAGAGAGAGGCTGACAGAGGACATCCTTGTCGCACTGAGTGCTATATAGTGAACTGTGGCGAGCGGTAGCCGCTGACCAGAACTGTGAATGGGGCTCCGTGGATGAGACGGAGAACGAAATATGTCGATATTGGGGGCAGGCCCATCGTCTTCTAATATAGCCTGCAAGAAATGGTGCCCAACTCAGTCAAATGCGTGGTCTAAGTTAACTGCCACGAGGGCGCCTTCTAAGCGGCATGCCGACATGCCATATCTCTATAAGAGCTTAACAACGTGTGTATATTAGTGCCACCTCCCAGCCATGTTTGTTCGGCATGAATGGCATCTTTAACAGTAGTGAGGAGGCGAGCACGAAGTATGCGAGCGAACAGCTTGTAATCAGAATTCACTAATGTCAGCGGCCGGAAGTCTTGCTGTCCGGACTCCCCGCCTGGTTTTGCCACAGGAATGATCATTCCCTCCAAAAATTCGAGGGGGGGGGAGGGGAGGCGGGGCGAAAGTCTGGATCCAGGAGTTCGCAGCACATCTGCCGCCAAACTTCCCCATCAAGTCAAAAAATATGCTATAAAATTCCAGGGGATTTGTTTCTTGTGCCCTGAGACATGGCCATGCGCATTTCTCCCGCGCGACTGTCTCCAAGAATGTGGCGTCGCCTTGGGCCCTACCCAAAGGTAGCAGGTCGTGCAGGACGTCCTCAGCATCGCTGTCAGGCCGTTGACTTGCTAGATAGAGAGTACGGTGCTAACTTGAGACGGCACCGGAGATAGCGGTGTGTGTCTCTGCACGTTGCCCATCCGCCGAAATAACTGCCGTGATGAATCGCGTCTCCTTTCTCTGACGATGTGATAAAAAGAAGCACGATCGTCTGGGATGGAATCTTGCAGTCTCGCTCGAACTCGCGTGCCGTCCAATCTGTTGCGACGCCAGTTTTAGGGAGACTGTGTAGTAAAACTCAGAGGTCGATCGGAGCCAAAGAGCCCTGTCACGTCCATACACTATTAGTGTTCGGCGAATAGCTCGTTTGGAGCAGTGCGTCTAACATCGTATCACGGAATCATAGGTGTAACATCCTCGCTCACATTTGTGCCAGGTATCAGTGACGGCAACACGGCAAGTCTCTTCCTGGAGAATGTCGACGTTAAGAGTCCAAGGTCCTCTACCACGGCTCATCTGTTGTGGTAGAGTCACGGCGCAGATGAAGGCCTGATGGTCGGTGAATGCAGTGGGCCACGGCACCAACAGTCGCTGCCAGAAGACCTCAGGAAACGTAAATCCTGTCCAACCAGCTGGCCGAGTAGCTGGTGAGTTGTGCATAACCACGCCGGTCACCGTGGATTAGTGTCCATGTATCATGCAAAGCGACGTCTCTGACCATAGCATGAAGGGCTGCATATGGGACATGGTGAGGGATCTGATCCTCAGCTCGCAAGACACTGTTAAAACTCCCACCCAAGTGCTCTGTAGCGCTTTGACACAATGGAACTACATCAGTAGAATAAGAGAGCGTTCGCTCTCGACGCTTCGCAACACCAGACGGGGCTCACAGATTCACAAGGGGACTGCACCGTTGGTGAGCGCAATGCCTCGCGCTGATGGCAAATACTGAATATTCGTTGGTTCTATGCCATCGCGTAGTAGTGTGGCCGTACCACCACCACCACCGTCGGTAGTTGGACTCCCCCCCGTCGAAGGCTCGAGTCCTCCCTCAGGTATTGGTGTGTGTGCTGTCCTTAGCGTAAGTTAGGTTAAGTTAGATTAATTATTGAGTAAGCCTAGGGACCGATGACTTCAGCAGTTTGATCCCGTAGTCCTTACCACAAATTTCCAATTTTCCGACGACGTATCCTACAGTTGTTTCATACAGTTAGCGCCACGTCGCCCGTCTGACCGTCACTGACACCCGCACCATATATATTAGTGATCGGCAGAAACAAGACGTCCGCCGGACGATCCACCGGCCGCGGGCATCAGTTTGCCCAATCTTACATAATTCTTTCCACCTCCATCTAGGACGCCCAATCACCAAGCCGGAGGTGTGCTACGTTAGGCTACGGATGACGTTCATCTGGTGTCTTAGCCGCAAAATCTCCAGTGGTCTCGTCGGTGAGTTAAGCATCGTCAGCTTGTCTTTGTTCTCGGATGGACATTGTCAGCAGCGAACCAGGAATCGTTGGAGCCGCAGAGTGATTTTCCTCATCCTCCTGCAACGTGTCACCATTTCGCGAAGCACTTCCCGCATCTCCGTGTCCGAACTTGAAACGATCTTCTGGTGCTCTCCTACCTCACACGGCTGGAGTGCAGACGTGGTCCCTGCTATCTAGCACGTCGACGATTCCGGAGCGGACCGCGTCGTCGTGGGTTCGGAAACAGGGCCGGCGGGGATCGGTAACTGGGATGAAAGAACGTCCGCAGCCGTCATGTTCTTCACTGCCTCAACGTATGTAATAGGCAACATCGCCCCTTGCGATGCGGGCGTCATGTCTGCACGTGATATCTGAATGAGGCGTCTCTGCAGGCATTCAGAGCAAACACGCCCTTCCTGTCCGCACCCCTAGCACGATCGCTCGACAGCCACCAACGGTCACGTACGACGGGATGTGTTTGCGCAGTTCGATTTGCACCTGACGCACTTCATTCAGAACAGGATACGTCTCGAAAGTATACAACTTTTCCTTAGTACTTCCCCGTAAGGCCGCTGCGCGTTCACGACAAGCGTGGCGAGAACTTCAAACAGCAGCTCGAAGACTCGTATCGTCCGAACGCCGAGCTCTGCATGGTTGACAGTCACTACACCAACTTTGCCGTCCGAGTGGTGGACACGATATCCATCGGTGGAACGGAGAAAAAGCCGTTCCCACGCTGCTTCATCGACATAATTCAGGTAAACTGTGCTGGATACTATCGGAAGATGTATACTGAGAAGTTCCTGTGGATCTACGTGCATTATTTCACGCAGGAAACTTCGTATGCCTTAGGTCGCGCGTACTGGGCATGGAACATGAATTTAATCTTGACCTGTTTTCATGATTGATCTGTGTCCAGTGTGTGTGTCAATTCCTAAGAGATCAAACTGCTGAGGTCATCGGTCCCTAGACTTACACACTACTTAGATTATCTTATACTAAGAACCACACACACACCCATGCCCGAGGGAGGACTCGAACCCCCCGACGGGAGAGGCCGCGCAGTCCGTGACATGGCACCTCAAACCACGCGGCCACTCCGCGCGGCCTGTGTTCAGTTTTTGACGAGCTGTCCACTGGACCATCCTACCACTAAATCCCAGAGAGGTGCGATGGGGAGTTTCCCTTGTCAGCGTACCACTTACACGGAGATCAGACTAGAGGTAACTCTTTACCCTTGATTTCACATTCTTCCGCAAAAAAAGAAAAAAAAGACAATGCAATCAACTGGATCACAGGGAAAGCGGTGAGTTGCATGTATGAGGACAGTGGAATAGATGTACTGCAGTTTTGGATGTACTTGCACGGACAATACGAGAAGATGCAGCACCGAACAAACTATGGAACATGTTATGCCAATTTCTTAGGAAGAATATTTATGGATACTCCCAATAGTTGGGGCACCCTAGTTCTGAGACGTTTTACTGCGTAGCTAGTTACGACTGGATACGAAACCTTATGGACAGTGGATTCTGAGAAGCTGACTGGATCTCCACTGTTTGAGAGCTGGAGGTTCGTATGTTCTTTTTATTTGGTACAATGTTTGAAGTTACTTATTTTCATTTATTGCGGGAGTGTGTACATGATTATTTTGTGACTTTCTTGCCTTTTATGGCATTTTGTAATTTTCCTATGCAGTTTCTTGTGAAAAGTGTGGAATAAACTTCAAACACTTTTGTTTTGGGAAAGGAAAGGAGTGAGATGAGATAGTGCCGTGGGGAACGACTGAGCAGAATCGTCAATGTTCGAGTCCCCTTTGCGCCAAAACTTTTTTCAGTTAAAGCATCAATCTGTACCCATTTTACACCTCTACAGTGCGTTATTTTGTATATTTCTTTCAGTTGCTGTCACCTTTATTTTAATACATAACATGAACTACTTACGACCACTTTGTTTCTTCCATTATACACATAAAGCCATAGAAAACAATAGTGGATTCAGTAGCTGTTGTGTGTAACTTCATACACAATGACGAAGAGAGGTGGGCTACAGAGAAGTGCAGCAATTGTCGTCGTAGGGAAGCTGTGCAGGAGCAGAAATGATTAGCGATAAATTAACACAGGAACCAGAAGATTTATTTAACTCCTCTTTCTCCAAGCATTCGAAGACTCGTTACAAATAATGCAGCAAGAAGTAAACTAGGATGAGGCTCGCTGTACTAAGCACGAACGATGGTGTCGTAGCCATGAGGCTCCAAGTGCAAACTGGGTTTAGTTGCTTCCGCTGGCCATCCTATATTGCGGTAGCAGAGGGCACTCGTGTTACAGGGCCACTGAAGGCGTGCCTCAGTGAGTAGGCACCATAGGGTCCACCAGATACCACCCATTAGTTGTCGGTGTCAGATGGAAACCTACGATTCCGCTGCCAACTGTGATTTGGCGGTATCCATACCGATTGCAACTGTTATACATACTGAAGCCAGAACTACCTTCTGCGCAAATCGTCCCTAGCATCAGAAATTGCGGTCAGGGACCATATGCGCCATAACTAAAAATTTTTTCTTTTATGTTCTCCACTTCCTGTGTTAACCTGAACGAAAAGTTTCGGGATGCTCGTGTGTATATATATGTACATGGTGAAGGCTGACTGGTTGGTTGGTTTGAAAGGGACTAAACGGCAAGATCCTCGATCCCTTGATGCATTAAGTGGTAAACCAGGCGTGGTTCTTAAAGGAAGGAGGCGAAAGGCAAATCCTGGTAAGTCTAAGTGTAACTAACACAATAAAAGAGATAAAAACCCAGAAAATAGAACACACAAGTCGTTAAGAGATCAGTCCATTGAAACTGTCAAATGAAAGAGCGTATATAGGTGGAAGGGTAGAGGCCAGGCTGGGCCACTGAGCATGGGCCGCCAAGGAACCTCTTTTTGGGGGGGGGGGGGGGGGTGATGGTGGGAGCTGGAGAGGAGTGTCCCACCAAACCCTCCAATGGTGAATGAGGCAAGAAAGCTCTACCTTACAGGGATGAATAGAAACCACCTTCGCATGCAAATCTTGATACCATGTCAGCTGCTTTGGCATCGTGTACTAGCACTAGAGGTAGAGTGTCAGCTTATGAATAGGTGGGCCACCATCAGGCAGGCTCCACATACACAATGAGAAGATCCTCACATCTCAGAATGTGGCCATGGGTTAGCCAAGTGACGCCAATGCAGAGTCGACAGAGGATGGTGGATTCCTTGTGAGAAGCACACAGCGGAGTCTGCCACGTGGTACTGGTCTCCTTAATTGTCTTCAGTTTGTTTGGGGAATTAGGGCAGACTCAAGATCCATTTCTGGGATTCCCCCTCCCGAAACCAGCATCCTGGTGTCGAGGATGGCCAACTGGTCAGTACGTTCATTTCCTGAAATCTCAGCATGACTGGGGGTCCAAACGAAAACGACTGGCCACCCAGCTTGGTGGAGGTGAGAAAAAAGACCCTGGATAACATTAACCAGTGGGCGATGAGAGTAGCACTGATCTATAGCCTGAAGACTGCTAAGGGACAAACTACAGACTAGGATCCTCTTGCCAGTCCAAGGAGGAATATGGCTAAGGACTGATTTAACGGTCATCAGTTCAGCAGTGAGGACCCCGCAGTAGTCGTCTGAGAGTATAGTTTACAGCACCATACATGTGTGTATCCAAAGTCTGTTCGTCCATCGACTGTTGAGCCATCGGTAAACGCATCCAAGCCTGGATAATTTTCAATGACAGCCAAGAACAGGCAGCGAAAAATGGTGGCGTCAACGGAATCTCTTAAATCACAGAAGACTTCAAGAGAAATACGATGTTGGACCATAAACCATGGGGGCTAATGCTATGTCTCCCTGACCATAGGCTGCAATGGAGGAAGTTTCAGATCTGAACAGACAGAATTGAGGCGTGCAACAATTGTAGCCCCAGTTCTGTGTCGCTGTTATAGGAGATGGAGCTCCCTTCCAGGGAAAAGGACATGGTAGTTGGGATCTTCAGGAAAGGTATGAACGTGTATAGTGTAATTCAGCAGCAGTTGTTGGCTCCTGATAGGTAATGGAGGGACTCCTGCACTCCTGCCTCGACTAGTAAGCTATTCACAGGGCTAGTTCGGGAGACTCCTGTCTCGAATCCCACAGTGATGAATGGGGTTCCAGTATCCACAATGCTGAGGGTGGTGATGAACCATATGCAAGACTCCCATCGTCAAGACAGGACAGTATCAGGGCTTTGTAGAACCACAAAAGGGTAGAGCGATCTGTAACCCAGCTTGAGTTACTGAGACAGGAAAATGTATTGCGGTGTCGCCAGCACTTTCGCTGAAGTTAGCGAAGGTGGCGAAGCTACATAAGCCAAGGATCGAAGAGCAGGCCCATAAAGCGGTGTGTTGCAACTGAAAGAAGTAGTTCATTGTCTAGGTAAAGCCCTGGTTGTGGGTGGGTAGTACAACTGTGACAGAAGTCTTGGTGGCTGAAAACCAAAAGCCATGGCTGAAAGCCCATGACTGCTCATTCTGTATGGCGCCCTGTAGGCGACGCTCAGCAACAACCACACTAGAGGAGCAGTAATAAAACCAAAAGTCGTCACCTTATAAGGAGGGCGATAGCGATGAACCCACAGCCGCAGCTAGACCATTGATGGCCACCAGAAAGATGGGGACACTCAGTACAGGGCCCTGTGGGACCCCATTCTCTTGGATAAGGGATAATGAGTGAAGCACCCACTTTAACCCAGAATGTATGGTTCGACAGGAAGTTCTTGTCAAAAATAAGGAGTGGAGCCCCAGAGACCCCATCAATGCTACATAGTTAGGAGTTGTGACGCCATGTCTTGTCATAAGCCTTCTGTAGGCCGAAAAAGACAGCGATGAGCTGCTGTCGTTGTGCAAAGGTCGTCTGGACGGTGGACTACAGGTGAACCAACTTATCAGCAGTAGAGCAGCCTTTGCGAAAGCGCCCTGAGATGCAGCCAGAAGGCCCTGAGACTCAAGAGCCAACAGAGCCGCTTCCTCACCATGTATTTAAGCAACTTACAGAGAACGTTGGTAAGGATGATTGGGTGATAACTGTCCATCTCTAGAGGGTTCTTAGCTGGTTTCAGTACTGGAACTGTCGCACTTTCTCGCCGCTGAGATGGGAAATCACCCTTTTTCCAGATCTGATTAAACAGGGCAAGGGTGTGACGCTGACAACCCACAGAGTGATGTTTCAGCATTCGGTTGTGGATGCCGCCTGGGGCTGTATCAGGCCAATGGGCTAGGCCACTGCAGAGTTCCCATTCACTGAATGGAGCATTATACATATGGCTCCAAGTGGCAGATAGTAAAAGGCCAGTGAATGCACTCCACCCACAGTTTTATGAACCGAAAGGCAGGGTGGTAGCTCTCAGACGTAAATGACCGCGCATAATGCACAAAAAATGTTCAGCGACAGCGTCTGTATGTGTATAAATGGCTTTATCTACGGAAATACTTATCGCACCTGCAAGGGACTGTTCTTTGCCCATACCTGTGATGGAGAAATACGTCGTCTATTGATGGAAATGTACCGTTCCCAGGATTTCGGTTTTGTCGTTTTATGAGGAGTAGATGTGCACCCAGTACCACTTCTGGGGTTGGAGGGCCGCCCAGGATCTCTAATGGCCGCAGCAACCTCTGGGGTCCAGCAGAGTACTGTCTTCCAATAGAGGGATCCCGAGGAAGAGGGGATGGCTTGGTTGGGTGACAAAAGAATGGCTGCCGTTATATGCTGTCGTGCGATGGGGAGCTAAGGACGACAGAAGAGGTGAACCCACCCCAGTCAGCTTACGAAGAAACCATCTGGGTGGGAATCCAGGGGAGCAATTCTGTGGGAGGGACAAGAATATCAGAAAGTGGTCACTACCACACAGGTCATCATGGACCCTTCAGTGTACAGATGGTAGAAGACCAGGGTTGTGGAAGGAGATATCAATGGCCGAGTAAGTTCCATGTGCCATGCTGAAGTCGTCGGGGGCACCAGAGTTCAAGAGGCACACATCGAACTGTGCCAGTAAGGTTTCGATGTCTCCACAGGTCGTGAGAAGTTCTTAAACAAAGTCGTCACATATACACTGATGAGCCGAAACACTGTGACCACTGTTCACGGCGAGATTGAATGTCGCTTGGTGGCGTTGGTCTAAGTAAAGTACAGAAGGTGTTTCACAGTTCCTATTAAACGCTTCTAAGGGTTGTAGAGGGGCTTTAGTAAATACGTTTTGATAAGGAATCCTCGCCCGGAAATGTGCCATTTCGATATAAATTAATTTCGATCGGGCTCCCTTCAAACATTCAGAATTATGGAACGCGCTCAACGGAGGCAATGAGCTCCGACCTGTATGTTCTACAGGAGATGCTCCACGTAGCGACCCTGCTATTCGTGGCACACTATAATCTACAAAGCATGCTTTCGCACGAACGGTCCACAGACCTTGGTGCGCGTCCGTATAGCACAGAGTCCACTTTCCTATTTGTGAACAAACCAGTTTCTTGAATCCATTGTTGTAGTCGGACAGAAATGGTATGTGATGGACTGAGACGATCCTGGAAACAAACTCTCGACACATACGTTGTGAGGGGCTACCATTATGAACCGTATCGTGAAACGGGAGATTCGGAAATAATCCAATCAAGTGGTTCAAATGGCTCTCAGCACTAAGGAACTTAACATCTGAGGTCATCAGTCCCCTAGAACTTAGAACTACTTAAACCTAACTAACCTAAGGACATCACACACATCCATGCCCAAGGCAGGTTTCAATAATCCGATCTTCGAACTTACGTCTTATCCAAATGAAACATATCCGGACATAGTTTCCTCATCAAATGTTTCATCTACTACGCCCCTCATACAACCTCAAAGATCCTGTAAAACTAACTGTGAAACACCCTATTAGGCATAAAATGTGCTACTGTCGTTATCATCTACGGAAATTTGTTGAATGACAGTGAAACCACGAGTGGGCGACAAGTTCTTGAACGCCCACGTCTTATCACAGAAGATGGAGATTAGAGGCTCGCCCATTGTGCAAAGAAGGATTAGCGGTGGCAAATCGGACTACAGACTACAATGCTTGTTCAAGCACAAGTGTTTCAGTAAACACCGTTCAGCGCACAATGCGTAACATGGAGCTCAACGACAGACGACAACTACGTGTTCCCATGTGCACCCAACGACATCGTCAACTACACTACTGGCCATTAAAATTGCTACACCACGAAGGTGACGTGCTACAGACAGGAAGAAGATGATGTGATATACAAATGATTAGCTTTTCAGAGCATTCATACAAGGTTGGCACCGGTGGTGACACCTACAACGTGCTGACATGAGGAAAGTTTCCAACCGATTTCTCATACACAAACAGCAGTTGACCGGCGTTGCCTGCTGAAACGTTGTTGTGATGCCTCGTGTAAGGAGCAGAAATGCGTACCATCACGTTTCCGACTTTGATAAAGGTCGGATTGTAGCCTATCGCGATTGCGGTTTATCGTCTCGCGACATTGCTGCTCGCGTTGGTCGAGATCCAATGACTGTTAGCAGAATATGGAATCGGTGGGTTCAGGAGGGTAATACGGAAAGCCGTGCTGGATCCCAGCGGCCTCGTATCGCTAGCAGTCGAGATGACAGGCATCTTATCCGCATGGCTGTAACGAATCGTGCAGCCACGTCTCGATCCCTGAGTCAACAGATGGGGACGTTTGCAAGACAACAACCATCTGCACGAACAGTTCGACGACGTTTGCAGCAGCATGGACTATCAGCTCGGAAACCATGGCTGCGGTTACCCTTGACGCTGCATTACAGACAGGAGAGCCTTCGATGGTGTACTCAACGACGAACCTGGGTGCACGAATGGCAAAACATCATTTTTTCGATGAACCCAGGTTCTGTTTACAGCATCATGATGGTCGCATCCGTGTTGGGCGACATCGCAGTAAACGCACATTGGAAGCGTGTATTCGCCATCGCCATACTGGCGTATCACCCGGCGTGATGGTATGGGGGTGCCATTGGTTACACGTCTCTGTGACCTCTTGTTCGCATTGACGGCACTTTGAACACTGGACGTTACATTTCAGATGGGTTACGATCCGTGGCTCTACTCTTCATTCGATCCCTGCGAAACCCTACATTTCAGCAGGATAATGCACGACCGCATGTTGCAGGTCCTGTACGGGCCTTTCTGGATACAGAAAATGTTCGACTGCTGCCCTGGCCAGCACGTTCTCCAGATTTCTAGCCAATTGAAAACGTCTGGTCAATGGTGGCCGAGCAACTGTCTCGTCACAATACGCCAGTCACTACTCTTGATGAACTGTGGTATCGTGTTGAAGTTTCATGCATGGGTAGCTGTACCTGTACACTCCATCCAAGCTCTGTTTGACTCAATGCCCAGGCGTATCAAGGCCGTTATTACTGCCATAGGTGGTTGTTCTGGGTACTGATTTCTCAGAATATATGCACCCAAAAACGTAATCACATGTCAGTTCTAGTATAGTATATTTGTCCAATAAATACCCGTTTATCATCTGCATTTCTTCTTTGTGTAGCAATTTTAATGGCCAGTAGTGTATCACGCAGTGCAACGGGGTCGACGACACTGGACCGTGGCTCAATGTAAACGTGTGACTGATATATGAATCATGTTGCTTACTGGTCGATGGTCGTATCTGCATACGTCTTCATACAGGCAAACGGCTGCTCGAAACGTGCACCGCTCCACGGACGCAGGCCGGTGAGGTCAGTATTACGCTATAGAGGACATTCACCTTGAATTCCATGTAACCTGTGGTAGTAATCAATTTCATCTTGACAACTGTGGACAACATGAACGTTGTGTACCACATACATCACCTCATACTTCACGCAAGGGGCTTCCAATTGGTAATCCAACACTCTTTTCTGCGAGTCAGTTGGTTTTATGCAGGATCTAATACATTATATTATTACTCGCTCTTTTGGCAACAAAACCCTATTATTCAAAATATCTCCTGTTCAACGCGACGGCTCCGCACCTTACTCTGAGATCCTGTACGCCCGCATAGTGCCATTCCACTGGTCGACGTCGAAGAAGCCAAAGTGGTGCTGCATCAATATCTCCCTATCATCCAAGTACCACTTCCCACAGAGTGCATCCTTCATTGGGCCAAAAAGATTTAAGTCGGAAAGTGCAAGATCAGGTCTGACTTTGCATGAGGAGGAACAGTCTAGTGCAGTATTTTGAGCTGCTCTAGGGTGCGCATACATGTGTGAGGCCTTGCGTTTCCATGGAGAAAGAGAAGTTCGTTTGCATTTTTGCGGCGACGATCAAATGAAGTCATTTCTTCACTTTCCTGAGGGTAGTACAATACTCTTCAGGATTGATCGTTGCACCATGGGAATGGACGTCAAAGAGAATAACCCCTTCAGAGTCCCGTAAGATAGCAGTCATGACTTTACCGGCTGGGCGTCCGGCTCTGAACTTTTTCTTTGGGTGACAGGTGGTGTGGTGCCACTCAATGGATTGCCGTTTTGTTTCCAGTTCGAAGTGATGAACTCATGTTTCATCGCCTGCGACGATGTTCGACAAAAACGTGTCACAATCATGCTCGTAACGTGCAAGCAATTCCGCACAGATGGTCTTTCGTTGCTCTTTATCGTCTTCTATTGGACGGCGAGTAACCGAACGGGCACACATCTTTGAGTACCCCATCTGGTGGACCAGTGCCGGCCGCGGTGGTCTAGCGGTTCTAGGCGCTCAGTCAGGAACCGCGCGACTGCTACGGTCGCAGGTTCGAATCCTGCCTCGGGCATTGATGTGTGTGATGTCCTTAGGTTAGTTACGTTTAAGTAGTTCTAAGTTCTAGGGGACTTATGACCACAGATGTTGAGTCCCATAGTGCTCAGAGCCATAGTGTTCAGAGCCATTTGGTGGACCAATGAGTCGGCATTATCAGCAGAGGCGTACAATCGTGTATCGAGGTGTTTGTTTGGCATCTATCGGTCCCCTTCGAATGAGACTGTCGGCACGTTGCAACACTGCAGGAGTCACAGCTGCGTGCGACCGGCCGGCACGCGGGAGTTCAGACAGGTTTATTACCTGGTTGCTATGATGACAGGAGCCTCGCCAAACGACTCACCGTTCTTTTGTTCCCAGCCAGATCTTCGTTGAGATTCTGCAAGCGTATATAAATACATCTACATCTACATCCATACTCCGCAAGTCACCTGACGGTGTGTGGCGGAGGGTACCCTGAGTACCTCTATCGGTTCTCCCTTCTATTCCATACCTGCGATGTTCTGATGTTGCGGGAATATTCCACAATGTCCCACAACTATTTCCGCATTTTTGTAACTGAAATTAGCCAAGAAAAATATGTTTTGCAATGACACTTCCTGGCAGATTAAAACTGTGTGCCCTACCGAGACTCGAACTCGGGACCTTTGCCTTTCGCGGGCAAGCGCTCAAGTGGTAGAGCACTTGCCCGCGAAAGGCAAAGGTCCCGAGTTCGAGTCTCGGTCGGGCACACAGTTTTAATCTGCCAGGAAGTTTCATATCAGCGCACACTCCGCTGCAGAGTGAAAATCTCACTATGTTTTGCATTGCTTATTGAATGCCCCTCGTATCTTCTTCTAAAATCTGCTGGTATCTTACTGTAGGATAACTGTTAGCATCTCAAGGCTAGAATCATGCAACATGGCTTTGAGGAGCATTATAATGACTTCACATTGATGTCTTAGCCACTATATTCGTCCATTACTAAAGCGGTGGGCCGCATCTGGGACGCCACTGGGTGCCAAGTTCTCGCCTACAAACCACCGACGAGTAATTTACGGGAATTGTGTGACCTGTGCGCAAAAATCTAGTGCAACAACTTTCGTAAAACGACCAAGGAATTGTCGAATGCATGCTCAGCAGAATTGCTATTGTACTGCTTTCCAAATGGAGAACGTACTACCAAGCAGGTGTCGGCCGGAGTGGCCGAGCGGTTCTAGGCGCTACAGTCTGGAACCGCGCGACCGCTACGGTCGCAGGTTCGAATCCTGCCTCGGGCATGGATGTGTGTGATGTCCTTAGGTTAGTTAGGTTTAAGTAGTTCTAAGTTCTAGGGGACTGATGACCTCAGCAGTTAAGCCCCATAGTGCTCAGAGCCATTTGAACCATCAAGCAGGTAGCCGCCATGCTTCCGCTCATCAGGGCAGCTTGAAGTCTGTCACCTATCTGACAACCAAATTAGTGGACTTAAGACTATAATGTCTCCCTGTTGGCCTGCAGCCGAAAGTTTTCAGAGAATAATAGTAACCCTATATAGAAACAGGCAGAATATTTCCTTCTGCAATTATCAATACTTTTCTCATGTTATTATATGTCTAAGTCAATCATCCATTCCTTTTGAGATGGGCCTCACACTACGAGGAAAAGATAATGATTCAAAATCTCCGGCTTTATATTTCACACAGGAACACTTTCCGATTTCACACGTGTTTTGCCTCCTCCAGTGGCAAGTGGTTTCTCGGAGGCCTCAGCAGGGTTAAGAAGCAAAAATTTAATATTCACGCTCTGGCAGTAGCTGCCGCCACAAAAGCTATTACAGAAGGACTTGTTTTCCGGCAGCCTGCGTGGCGCGCCAAAGGGCGGAAAATGCCGAAAATCGGATGGCAGCGAGGAAGGCACGCGTGCGGAAGTAAAGGCAACCCGGGTGACCCAGCTGTCCCAGGCCGGGCCAGGCACGTGTTTCGACTGAGGCGCCTTCATCAAGCTCCCACTCGCGTACTCGGCCATCTCTCTCCCGACTACATTGCTCCTACTTGGAATGCGCTGGGGAAATCAAAACAGACCACTCCCAGGAGTGGCTCTTTTGCTGCCTTGACTCCTGTACGTGGCTGCTCATTAAAAGCCCTGCCCCACCCCGCTGACACGAGCTAAGGCGCCAATTTACGGCCACTGCTTCTACCCAGTCATCTTCTGCAGCCTGTCTTTCGCGCATTTTGTGGGGTGAGTAATAGAAGCGAATTTTTTGTAGCCTTCCACGAAGCCGCTACGAGGGCTTCTTTGAGTGTGACTCGGAGTGTGTTTCTTCGTGTTAAAAGTGAACACATGGAAAAGCAAAGTCGTGGAGCATATCTAATAAATGCTCTACAGCATTCCAATAATAAATCTGTGAAGGTAAAAACCCGTTTAATGCCCAATGACGTAGCAAACGAAATTATGGGAAGTGTGTTTTATTTCATCCACACGTTCTTATAAGCCGTGCGATACGGAAACGCTACACCTATTTAACCCAGCAATACAAATGGGTAATTAACTGTGCCAAGTAGTCTTTTGAATGTAGATTATCTCACTTTACTGGAAGATATGAAAAGTAGTTTAAAATTGGTCCCCTATTGTTTGTGAAATTGCTGTCCCTATTCCTGTTTCATATTCATATTTTAGATGTTTTGCGCCATATGTTACGGACTTGTAAAGATATTTATAAATGTTGTAAACGACGAGAACACCATTTCCATGCTCCGGTTCCACTGCGTGCTATGCTACGCGAAGTCCCTGCGAAAGTTTACTTCATTGGTTTTGTAAATACACTGAATGCGAAACGGAAATCAATACCGAGACTTCCAAGGGACGACACAGGGAACAGATTACATTACACGTTTGTCACACATTTCCTAAGCAGAATCTTCTATCAGTGATTTCACATTGGAGATAGGAATTCAGAGGAATATGTATGACAGGAGAGGAAAAGTGAATCACATTTTATGAAAAAGACGTTCATTACTAGCATAGATCTTTCCTAGCACAGCACACATCGTGTATCAAGTGACAACTAAACAACATGGTTCCTTAAGATGAAATGGGGTTTCTCCAAAGTCTTTAAATTTAACATCAGCATAGGGTCTTTGAATGACACTAATTCTGTGGTAAGCGTAATAAGCTCTGGAACTCACAGTACACGATCAATTAGACAGTACATACAAAGCAACATGCACTGGTATTGTAGGAAGGTTTCCAAGGGACAAAAATCTAAGTCCCTCGTCTTTACCAAAGTCTTCATAACTGCAGTAAATCCTTTTCTCCGCCTGTTGATATTTATTCTATTTAGAAAACTGGATACAATGCAATTTTACAGACCTATGGTGGGTCGACTGCTGTTCTTGTACCAGACCATCCAAAGCTGTTATAAAATACGCAAAAGCTAGCATACGAAAATTTAGATACAGGTATAGGTATTATTTCCGTTCCATGAGGTAATAATTTATCGATTGACTCGTCTTCTAGCGGAAAGGGGAATCTACTCAAGGCCCGACTGGTGGTTGTTACTACACAGGACTAAGTCCAAGCTGCATAAAAATATTTATGTGTAATTTATTGATTGCTATAAATGGATACAATGAACTGTGGACTTAAGATGGTATTAACTTGGTACAGCGCCCGTACTCATTGCAAAAACCTGAAAGCTATTGAGTCATTCATGTCACATTATACGTGAGAGTGTTAATTAGCAAATACGGGACCAAGTCCTCAACCGAATTAACGACCGTGCTGAAAATAGCGGTTCAGCAACAGAGCTAGGTCAGTTTATGGAATCACCAAAATCCACATCAAACTGAGGAAAAAATTCGGCTTTTTCGCAATGGATCTCTTGCCTTTATTAAGTAGGCGTGATGATTATCTACACTGTAACACGACAAGTTTAACGAATTCTGACAAAATAAAGCAGCTAGGCGTATTTCTAGGAGCACGATATATTCACAACGTCCTCTGAAAACTTTCTAATCACCCCTGTCAGCCACCGTTGTCCATAGCTTCTTTGCAGGATGGGGAAGAAGCAGAAGAATCGGGAAAACGGTAAAAAATCGTACGCTATTTTTTTCCGGGAATGGCACCGGCCTCCACCGCACAGCTCGCTCCAGCGCACTTTAACGTTTAGAGGAGGGCTAATAAAAGATATGTTTAATCAATGAGAAAGCCCAGCAAACGCCGCTATCGAGGAAATATGACGTGGGTGGCAGGTGACGCAGTCCCTGTGTCTTTACTGCACAGCTATTTCGTATTCGTAAAGTTTCCGAGCGAGATTTGTCCTTGTAGCTCTATACACGTAGGAATAGTATGTCAGGATATAATTTATTCGCTTTTTCAAGATCATTATTTAAGTCAGAAAAAAGGAAAGCGATAATACACGTTGCACCTTCCGTCATGTACTGTACAGTAACTTGTAGGGTATTTGTTTCGCTGCAAATGTAGGATGATGCATTTATCTGTAAGAAGATAGTAACGAATTGTAGGAAGATCTGTGAAGGATCGGTGCAGGGGCTGGTGCTTGACCTGAACATAATGAATGTAAGTATTACTCCTATATAGGGCCAAATATCTTCCACACCATGGCTAGGAACATTAACTTACGTGAAAACGTGCAAAGACTGGTAGTTGACTCTGAACGTAATGTAACTTACTGTGTATAAATAGACGGAGATGTCGTTTACTGTTCGATTACGATAATGATGTGGCAGCAAAGCTTATTTTATAATTTCACTGGAGCATCTACTAATCCACGTCTCCATTTATTCTCACCACTAACAAATGATTCATTAAAAACAACAGCCTTCGAGAGGAGGGGTGGACAAGCGTGGTGTATGGCAGCCTACTATTTTTTATGTGCGTTTGCTGCATCATCTTCTAAGTGTTGGAATACAGCTGGCGCCCTGCCCTTCCACGTGCTGTAATCACATTATTTCGTCTCCGTTTCTGACATATTTGCACGACGATACACATTAAACAATGTTGAAACGTTACTGTTGTTTCCCAGAAGATATTACGAAACCGTAACTCTAAATCAACACAGCACTTGCAGCTCGTATCAAATCCCGTGCGCACATATAGAACGTTTTTCTCTTTTTAAATATAGCTTGTTAATTGACCAGTGGACGGATCTCGTATTAATGTTGTAGTGTCACAGCCAGACACCACACTTGCTAGGTGGTAGCTTTAAATCGGCCGCGGTCCATTAGTACATGTCGGACCCGCGTGTCGCCACTGTCAGTGATCGCAGACCGAGCGCCACCACACGGCAGGTCTCGAGAGACTGACTAGCACTCGCCCCAGTTGTACGACGACTTTGCTAGCGACTACACTGACGAAGCCTTTCTCTCATTTGCCGAGAGGCAGTTAGAATAGCCTTCAGCTAAGTCCATGGCTACGACCTAGCAAGGCGCCATTAACCATTTCAAGATAGAGTCTCACTTGTATCATCAAGAATGCTGTATACAAATGATGGATTAAAGTTAAGTATTATAGCAGCTACGTACTTTTCTTTATAGCATTCATTACGTATCCTGTTTCAGACCTCTCTCTAGCCTACGTGAGATTAACGCGTGCCTTTCGGCTACTTCGTGTGGCGTAGCGGTCTTGTTACGCCACAACAAATGTCGCTTGATAGGTGTCTGGATGCTTCCTATTAGACTGAACATCGCTAAAATTGGCGAAAATTCTCTAGCAAGTTTTCTTGAGTGTCCTAAGTGTTATCGTCCATGGTCCCCAAGGAGCAGACGGTGCATCGCCGGCTGCGGGTGGTTTCGGCGAGTTTATAAAATGACACTCTGTCTGCACGCCTACTGCAGAGCTCTGCTTGTAGGAAGGTGAGAGTGTTTTCTTATGTTACTTCATGCAGGGCTGTTGCTGGCTGCCCTTGGCTGGTACAAAGTGTGAGTCAGAAGCGATGAGGCAGCCGTCATAACAGCACAGAACTGTCAGCAGTGCGGCAAAGACAGGTGCCATTCCTAGAAAAATATGAAGTTCTGTGATGCGATAGGAATGCACTGTTCCGAGTACAGAAGATTTTTTTTTTTTTTTTGTTCTTAAAGTGCACAGCTCTCTCTCTGTCTCTCCTATTCTTATCCAAGACGATGTGGCGCAAGTGCAGGTTGCTAGCAAAGCAACCAACTTCCTCTGTATAAGTGTTCCGGCCGTTATTCTTGTAAGTACAGTAGAGCCTTGTACTCTTAAAGGGTCTGATAGTGTGACGTCACACACTAATATGGGGGGAGGGAGATAACTTCATTTAAATGAAATATAGACCTAGTGAATATTTGTTGTTAAATGAATATTGTTTAACACTGAAGTTTCGTGTAATTTGTTACATTATCACATTGTGGTGATTAAACAATACTTTTAGTTTTTTCTTGCTAAAAAAGTGGTTATTTGTGGAATACTGAAAAAATCGATAAAACCAGATATAGTAGTGGTGTGCTTATAGCAGGTGTGTAGCAGGAATTTGTCTCTCAGTGATGCATTTCGGAAGTTAAGCAATCACAATTTACCTTTGCATTCCTCTAAAATCGGTCAAATAGTAACAAAACCAATGTTTACATGTATTTTCTTTAAGAGTTGGACAAAATCGATAAAATAGCTATGAAACCAGTATCTACATGCGTTGTCTTAAAAAATCTTTAAACTTACTCCACAACTGTAAGTAATGTTGTATGTTCCAGAAATTAGCAATGGGAGCAATATTCTGCCAGAAATTTTCGAAAACGAAACCAATACCATACATGTGGGTTGAAGGTGACTGTGGCTCATTTTGTTTGTGAGGGTTGCATCAATACAGGTGTAAGCATACATCCAGGGCCAAATTATAGCCCTCCCCCTTAACCTGTTATTATGCTAATTCATTTATGACCCACTAGGGGTTCATTTATGATCCCCTGGGGATAACCTATCCTGAGAAATCCCCCACCACTCCCCCACCCTCGCCCACCCTCCTCCTCCTCCTCCTTCTCCTCCTCCTCTTCCTCCTCCACTGGGAAAAAGAATGCCAATCCTGGGATACTTTTTGGCCACCATTTGCCAGATCAATTCTGAGCCACGTTTTCCCCCTCCTGCGAAATCCTCATAGCCCTCCCTTGCCCCACTGCACCCTCCCTCACTTGTGAACTGGCGGTAAAAAGTTTAGAAAGGAAGGTGCAGTCTTTATTTTTGGTGGGAAATGTGTTCAACTGACAAGATGTTGGTGTTGGACAGAGAGGAGTTTAATATGTTTATTACCTGTAAGCATGCAACTGTGGACTGCATCCATAGCCTCCTACATCAGGAATGGAAGGATGTGACAACTGACAACTGTAGAGGGAATACTTTCAGAAAATAATGGTGATGCAGTGGGATGGGTTGAAGGTGGATTTTCCAATCCATAGACACTATTGTCCATGCTGGAGCTGTTCATGTTTTTCAAAATGACGGGGCAGTCCACAGTGCAGGAGACAATTTTGCCCCACTCCACTACCCCTCACTGAACGAACGAGAGATACTCACTTAGGTGTATGAGCCACCACCATTGGCCAGGGGAGTTTCGATATTGGTGGGAAACTGTCCTACAATCACTTCTGGAAGACGTCTTGATGTCAGAAATTCAAATAAACACCACTGTTCAAATTTGGAGGATTGTAGTGGCAACTTCTATCAGCGAATGTATCAGGATGAGCAGATGTAGCGGAAAGAGGTAGAAGGCACCGTATTAAGACTCATCCAAGCTTTCCAAGTGATTTATTGTTTCCAACTACAGTGCTCCCATTCCTCTCGGTCTGCATTACTGGGTCCCGCAATGCTGGGGACACCACATCACTGTCTACAAAACGGCTTGGCGCGGAATGGCTGCCTCAGTGACCCGTGCACTCACTGTATACCGGCCTTGTATGCCAGCAGAGTTGCGGCGTCATCAGGATGCTGGTAATCAACTCAGCAGTCTGCATCCCTGCCGACTTAGCGCCGCTCGGTGTGAACCGCAGGCAGCCAACTGCGTGCTTCTCACCGGCGTGGCTGAGATTGCGGTGACAACAAGTTCCCATGATCTGGAGTCCGAATGTGTGTCCCTCGCCTCAGGATGCCTCCGGCGTGTGTTGAAATCCTGGACGACTGCCCACGGTAGTCAGCCGTGGAGTGGCTCGCTGCTGGCTGGTTATGGACCCCACCTCAGCCTCACAGGGTCGCACCATCGACCCACCGTGGACTGGAAGGCTGGCGTCCTATGTGCTGCTGCATGTAGGTGGTGTTGTGACACGCCCCGCTGTCCAGGGGAGCTGCCACACTTCAATGAATCTTGGTAGAAACCCGCACTATTTAGGTGCGGCTGTGCGCCTCTGTTTTGTCACATGTGCTGCATCGTGTCACGTACTCATAACACGATAGGTTGGCCAGTGGGCCCCTTCTGCTTGTGATTTGCGACATGCAAAAGTAGACGAGATGTGGCTCAAATTCAAAGATATAGTAGCAACAGCAATTGAGAGATTCATACCTCATAAATTGGTAAGAGATGGAACTGATCCCCCGTGGTACACAAAACAGGTCCGAACGCTGTTGCAGAGGCAACGGAAAAAGCATGCGAAGTTCAGAAGAACGCGAAATATCGATGATTGGCTAAAATTTACAGATGCGCGAAATTTGGCACGGACTTCGTTGCGAGATGCCTTTAATAGGTTCCACAACGAAACATTGTCTCGAAATTTGGTAGAAAATCCGAAGAAATTCTGGTCGTATGTAAAGTACACAAGCGGCAAGACGCAGTCAATACCTTCGCTGCGCAGTGCCAATGGTACTGTTACCGACCACTGTGCCGCTAAAGCGGAGTTATTGAACGCAGTTTTCCGAAATTTCTTCACCAGGGAAGACGAATGGAATATTCCAGAATTTGAAACACGAACAGCTGCTAGCATGAGTTTCTTAGAAGTAGATACCCTAGGGGTTGCGAAGCAACTCAAATCGCTTGATACGGGCAAGTCTTCAGGTCCAGATTGTATACCGATTAGGTTCCTTTCAGATTACGCTGATACAATAGCTCCCTACTTAGCATTCATATACAACCGCTCGCTCACCGATAGATCTGTACCTATAGATTGGAAAATTGCGCAGGTCGCACCAGTGTTTAAGAAGGGTAGTAGGAGTAATCCATTGAACTACAGACCTATATCACTGACGTCGGTTTGTAGTAGGGTTTTGGAGCATATACTGTATTCAAATAGTATGAATCACCTCGAAGGGAACGATCTATTGATACGTAATCAGCATGGTTTCAGAAAACATCGTTCTTGTGCAACGCAGCTAGCTCTTTATTCGCACGAAGCAATGGCCACTATCGACAGGGGATCTCAGGTTGATTCTGTATTTCTGGATTTCCGGAAAGCTTTTGACACCGTTCCTCACAAGCGACTTCTAATCAAGCTGCGGGCCTATGGGGTATCGTCTCGGTTATGCGACTGGATTCGTGATTTCCTGTCAGGAAGGTCGCAGTTCGTAGTAATAGACGGCAAATCATCGAGTAAAACTGAAGTGATATCAGGTGTTCCCCAGGGAAGCGTCCTGGGACCTCTGCTGTTCCTGATCTATATAAATGACCTGGGTGACAATCTGAGCAGTTCTCTTAGGTTGTTCGCAGATGATGCTGTAATTTACCGTCTAGTAAGGTCATCCGAAGACCAGTATCAGTTGCAAAGCGATTTAGAAAAGATTGCTCTATGGTGTAACAGGTGGCAGTTGACGCTAAATAACGAAAAGTGTGAGGTGATCCACATGAGTTCCAAAAGAAATCCGTTGGAATTCGATTACTCGATAAATAGTACAATTCTCAAGGCTGTCATTTCAAGTGAGTACCTGGGTGTAAAAATTACGAACAACTTCAGTTGGAAAGACCACATAGATAATATTGTGGGGAAGGCGAGCCAAAGGTTGCGTTTCATTGGCAGGACACTTACAAGATGCAACAAGTCCACTAAAGAGACAGTTTACACTACATTCATTCGTCCTCTGTTAGAATATTGCTGCGCGGTGTGGGATCCTTACCAGGTGGGATTGACGGAGGACATCGAAAGGGTGCAAAAGGGGGCAGCTCGTTTGGTATTATCACGTAATAGGGGAGAGAATGTGGCAGATATGATACGCGGATTGGGATGGAAGTCATTAAAGCAAAGACGTTTTTCGTCGCGGCGAGATCTATTTACGAAATTTCAGTCACCAACTTTCTCTTCCGAATGCGAAAATATTTTGTTGAGCCCAACCTACATAGGTAAGAATGATCATCAAAATAAAATAAGAGAAATCAGAGCTCGAACAGAAAGGTTTAGGTGTTCGTTTTCCCCGCGCGCTGTTCGGGAGTGGAATGGTAGAGAGATAGTATGATTGTAGTTCGATGAACCCTCTGCCAAGCACTTAAATGTGAATTGCAGAGTAGTCATGTAGATGTAGATACTCTTTCAGCAATTTGACGGCCCTGTGGCCTCTATTCTACTTCGCAACTGTTGGTATGCATAACTCACCTGGCTGTAACTTATGCTCAGAATATGGCACAAAACTATGTTTCGCTATCCTAAACGGTCATGCCGCTACATTATTCCCCTGTTCGGAAACACCCGGTCCCCGGGTCGACGCTTAACTAGCTCTTAACTTGTTTGGGTTGGCACCTATGGCATATTTCCTTACTATTAGAAAACTTAAATGTGGTATAGTACCATATAAAACCATGACATGAAACAAAACGTAAAAATTCCTTACTAGACGACCACTGCTCAATCAACCCCTTACCTACTCGTCTCACTCCCTCGGTATCCAGTCTACTGGTACTTGGACTACCCTTGGTTCCCGCTCTCCGTCTGATCAGAAAGCAAACAACACATAACAAAGTTAAGGCTGCGATGACACTTGGCACGGAGGTACTCAAAATGATCGATACTTGCCATTGCCTTTCCCTATGCTGAGCGTCATGTTGCACAAGATGTTCGGCTGATATGCGCCCCTCTTTCTGTCCTTCCTTCCTGTTCTGTCCTTCCGTTGGCCTGTGGATGCCGATCTCGTACTCAACTTCTTTACGTCAACAATTTACACAGCTCCTTCATTAAATCCGAAATGAAATTGCTCCCTTGGTCAGCTATTATTGTCTCCGGTACACCAGACTTCAAATTCCAGGTTCACTAACGCTTGCGTGACCATTGCTGCCCGTTGATTTAGTATAGCCACCATCTACACATACCTCGAAAAATGGTCTATTATTGTCAGAACGAATCTGTTCCCCAATGGTGTTCACCTGAAAGGTCCTAAGACATCGATCCCCAGCATAGAGAATGGACATGTCGCTTCCGGCAATCGTTGTAGCTATAACTGTTTCCGGCTCAAATCTGCTCTCTGCGCACATAGTATACAATTCTTGACATACTGATCCACATCTACTTTCCTACCTCTCCACCAATACCTCTCCGCCACTCTACTATTAGTCGCTCTACACCCTCCATGACCAGATAACAAGTGAGCATGTGCTCCTTTAAAAACCCATCCCTCAACATCGCTGCCACTACCACCCTTGGCCCTAACTTCGTTTCCCTGCACAGAAGACCGTCCTACACATTAAATTGTGGTTGTGTCTGATACAATCTATAATCGTTGTCCGCGTCTTGTAATTCTTGCCTTACTGCTAGGTCATAACCTATGACTTCTACTTTTACCACCTTCCTACTTAGTGCATCCGCATTACCGTGCTTCTTCCCAGGCTTTTGCGCCACCTCACAGTCGAATTGACTAAGCCTCACAGCCCATCTAGCGAGTCTAGTGGACGGATCCTTCAACCCCAACAACCACTGCAGTGCAGCATGATCTGTCACTACCCGAAATCTTCTCCCATATAAATAACATTTAAAATATGTGATTCCATAGATTACGCTAAGCGTCTCCCTCTCAGCTGTTGAGTAATTCCTCTCTGCTGCATTCAACTGCCTAGACACATGGGCTACAGGATGTTCTTTGGTTCAAATGTCTCTGAGCACAAGGTCATCAGTCCCCTAGAACTTAGAACTACTTAAACCTAACTAACCTAAGGACATCACACACATCCACGTCCCAGACAGGATTCGAACCTGCGACCGTAGCGGTCACGCGGTTCCAGACTGAAGCGCCTAGAACCGCACTGCCACACTGGCCGGCGAGGATGTTCTTTCCCATCAATTTCATGACTAAGAACACACCCTAATGCTTGATTCGATGTATCGCATACTAGTATAAACTCCTTTTCAAA
Organism: Schistocerca nitens; assembly: GCF_023898315.1. Classification (NCBI taxonomy): domain Eukaryota; kingdom Metazoa; phylum Arthropoda; class Insecta; order Orthoptera; family Acrididae; genus Schistocerca; species Schistocerca nitens. The sequence continues at coordinate 172,490,074 of NC_064616.1, read as the reverse complement.
ATCTGGAAACACAAGAACTGGACATGATGTCAACACTTCTTTCAGTTTGTCAAACGCTTTCTGACACTCTTCTGTCCACTCAAATTTCACACGCTTCCGTAACAATTACGTCAAGGGCTGTACTAAATCTCCAAAAATCTTCACGAACTTTCGATAGAAATTGCAAATTCCGATGAATGACTGCACTTCCTTAACTCTTTACGGTTCCCAAAAATCCCTTACAGCCTCTACCAACGTCGGATCTGTTCGCACTCCCTCCTTACTGTTAATATGACCCAAATATTTTACTTCTTCTGATGCAAAATGACACTTCTCCAGGCTCAACGTCAAACGAGCTGCTCTTAATCTCATAAAGACTTCCCTTAACAGCTGTCTATGTTGCTGCATACTACTTGAAAACACTGTAATGTCACCCAAACAGACCAGACACTGCAGTGGTTTCAAACCCCTCAAGATACTGTCTAGCAACCTCTGAAACGTTGCCGGAGCGTTTTTCAAACCGAATGGCATTCTAATGTACTGGTAATGGACTCCAGGAGTAGAGAAAGCAGCTTTTGGACGATCCTCTGGAGCCACCTCTAACTGATGATAACCACTTGTCAAATCCATCGTAGAAAAGTACTGGCACCGTCCTAAGTGTTCCAAAGTCTCCGATATGTTTGGAATGGGTATGCGTCCGTGACTGTCATTGTTGAGGTATCAGTAGTCACAACACAACCTGTATTTCTTAGTTAGATCCATAGATTTTTTAAGCACAACGATAATGCCCGCTCCTCAGCAACTATTACTATGCTCTATAATACTGTCCGCAAGCTGCTGATCAATGAAATCCTCCACAATCAGCTGCAAATACCATGGTATTCTATATAGTTTACAGCAAACAGGTGCTTCATTCCTTGTTGGTATCCTATGTTGAACTAATGGAGTTGCTGGTAATGCCCGCCGACCGCTGTGACCGAGAGGTTCTAATCGCTTCAGCCCGGAACCGCGCTGCTACTGTGGTCGCAGGTTCGAATTCTGCCTCGGGCATGGATGTGTGTGATGTTCTTAGGTTAGTTAGGTTTAAATAGATCTAAAGTCTACGGGACTGATGGCCTCAGATGTTACGTCCCATAGTGCTTAGAGCCATTTGGTAATGGCCCTTGCGGGAAAAACAAATCCTTAAATTCCCACAATAATTCTTCCATTTACTCGTTCACTAGGATCTAAAACCCAGCAGGAGGGTACTGTAACCCTGTTGGGTTTCTGAAAGCGTGCCTCCTTGCTCTGGACTCTGAGCTCCTCAGCGTTGTTGTGATCTGTTGTATCCCGCCATTAAATGCAGCACTGCACTGTGCATTGAACTGCCTCACCTCCTCAAACAGGCCTCTGGCACTGAAGAGACAAGCCTTCATTATCTTTTGGTGGGCGGAGGGGGGGGGATATCGCGGAGTACATCGATCGCCGAGTGGTTTCGTGAGTCCACCTTGACCAGTTTTCCAAGATAGAAGTTAGTGGGCCAGCTAAAGCACTCAGCCAAATACTACGCCTTGACATCCATGCACATATCTACGATCCAGTAAATGGATGGTCAAGCTATGGCAAGTTCCTAAGGATATAGCTAATAAGAAGACATGTATTAACGACGAAAATAAAACCGACAGTACTTGTTTTGCCCAATCCTGGCTTGTGAAAGAAACTGCACAAAAAATCTCCAGTGCACATCTCAATACGGTAGATTCCTTGACATTCATAAGTGATATAACTTTGATGATATCGAGTTCCCCATCAAGATCCAGGTGCAGAATACCAGAACATTGGTACCTGTTCATATTCATTTTCGGTTCATGTTTGTGGCCTAGAGAAATGCAAGTGAGATGAGCAGAACAGGCAGGATAAGCCCCTCCTTTTCTCAAAAGTTTCTAGTGAGCGTAATACGCATGAAAACATGATGCTGTTTTCAGATGACAAAAATAAGAAGAAACACAATTACCATTACTGCTGCATCAGGGATATTTCCTGATTCATTTCATCCCAAATGAGAAAACATAGTAATAAACAGCATATTTGCTTAAGGTGTCTGAATGCCTTTTCCTCATGCAAATTATTAGCAAGCATCTAGCAGACTGCACTTCCAAACACATGGTACATGTTGTTATGCCTACTGAGGAAAATTCATAAAGTTTAAAAATGCTTACAATCAGGAGCGATGCCCGTTTGTGGTATATGACGACTTTGAATGCCTTCTCGCTTCTGTGGCCTGTTGTGAATGTGACCCTACAGCCTGACATATCACCTTTGCAGAAAAACATCTACCATATGCGGAATCATACTTAGTGATTTCGTCCTATGATTTGAGTCTTTACCGATACAAATCTTATATCGAGAATAATCCTCCGGTTCTGTAGCTCCCTGAGCTCGAAGAACATTCATAGGAGGTTGATACACTTTACAGCTGCTTTATTCCGATGACCAAATCGAAGGAGAATTAAGATTTGTACATGAAGGTAGTTGACTGCCACATTTGTGGCCTGCCGTATAAAGCCCTGTACACCCGAAGACATTTCTTGAGCTATGACTGGCGTAGACATGAAATTGCTTCGTGTGAATAGTTACCTTGCGTGCCATCTGGTGGCGTGCCATCGCATTGCTAGTCAATAGAATGCAAACAAACGAAGCTATATTCCGCGCCATATTGCTGCCTTTTGAGTGCATATTTCTGTTTTTCCTATCAGTAGTGCACTGTGTGATAAGTGGTGTAAGGAAGCTACTGAAATTGTCATTGACGCATACAGGCACGAAACATGTCTTTATGTCACAAGATGACACACATACCACAACAAACACGCCAGAAAATACTCACTCGACAAAATAGTTGATTCATTGAAGTAGGTTAGGTTTTCGTCTCATGCTGAAATTATAATGGAGACGATAAGTTTATTCACGACTTTTGTGTCAGATCCTAATAAAATACAAACTTTGACAAAGAGTAGTATGGGAATACAGTGTGGTATTTTAAAAATGGCTCTGAGCACTATGGGACTTAACTGCTAAGGTCATCAGTCCCCTAGAACTTAAAACTACTTAAACCTAACTAACCTAAGGACATCACACACATCCATGCCCGAGGCAGGATTCGAACCTGCGACCGTAGCGGTCGCGCGGTTCCAGACTGTAGCGCCTTTAACCGCTTGGCCACCACGGCCGGCTGGTATTTTAAGACACTTATGTTTTTGCGAGACCACATTCAGGCAACGAAAGGAACTTGCAGCGCAGATTTCACACAAGATAGCGCTAACAGCACTAAAACAGTACTCACACAGAAAATAATATTTTACTCTTCAGTTTCCTCTGCAGTTACTACAGTAAGTTAAAAAAACTAAGCAGTTAACTGGTTTCTCTTAGCGAACTTCATAAGACACATTATACTAATAAAAATGCGATGTCATTGAATAGTTTAGTTGCCTGATGCGTATAGTTCCCAATACGAAGATGGTGAGTTCGAACCCCATTTGAGTAGGAAGTCTGTTTATTTACTTTCATTAAAATTTAGTTGCTTGATATCTATAAAATACCAGTTGAATGCAGTGTTTTGCCTTGAATGTGGATTGTAGTTATGGCAAATTGAAATTAAAAAATTGATTGCTAATACCAACTAAGTTTATTTATGAATCTCATACACTCTCCTCCATACTATTTTAACTTTTTAGTCATAATTTACGTTGCTTATTTTCAAGTTTTGAGATTTGTATCAGTACTGAACTTTATTTACTGATTCACACTGCCACTACACATACTCAGTAGTGTTGAAATATTTCTGAAGAGTGTCCCTCGCTTCCTACCTTCTTTAACTGACTTGTGTTGACCTCTTCTTCCTATGACCCTCAGATTATTTTGCTGCCGTCCTCCTGGAACGATAACACAGTAATTTGTGTCCTCTTTCTTTTCCAGTTGTCCAACATAACTTTTCCCACATGTGTCCAGTAAAAATTTATGTAGCACACAATTAGACAGTGTTATTTTCTCTACAGTTATAAGAGGTAGCTCCATTTTTAAAGAGAATTCTGAACGTATTGCTTAGTATTCCAAAAGCATTTTCTGAAGTTCTTCTTGCCCTTCTCAACCGGTAATTGAATATTTTCTGTTGCTGTGAGAGATTTCCGTTATACGGCTTCATTGTATGCTCTGATAAGAGGAAAGGATTATCATCTACAACTCTAAAAGGCACTGCAGTTTCAGTTCCTGATAATAACTCTGATGTAGGAATGTTCATTAAATTTTCAGCATCAGTAAGAATTTCGCAGAGTGGACTGTCCTGGAAAACTGCTCCATGACTAATTCTCCCGTTGCAACCTACATCCACACATGTAAATTTATACTGTGCATCAACAAGTGCCAGTAACACGATGCTGTTATCTCCTTTGTAATTGTGGTAGTATGATCCCATATGTCTTGGTGGTAGGAATTCTACATGCTTTGCGTGCAAAGCACAAGACAACTTGGAAAGTTCCAAATGTCGTGGAACTGTTTTGTTATATGTTTGCATTCACTTTCTGTTGATGGCATCTGAAAGACAGAAAACGTGATGAGTGTATGTCAACATGACTTTCATACACGTGAACTGAAAAATAAGTATGATCTTAGTCTGGAATCACCATGTATGAGACATGATGAATTGTGAAGTGCACTGATTTTATCTGAAAACAGTTTTGGTCTATAAATGGTAAGATTCAATTCTTAACATAAACTTTTACAATGTAGGGCTACATTTTTAATATAACTGCCGGATTATAAAAAAACATGTGATAATGCCTGGACACAGGGCACAGCTGAAGGTTGAATCAGATATACATTCTTCCCCCAAATTATTGTTTGAAATTGTTAACGAGGACACATCTTGCGCCTCTAATTGGTCCAATAACATGGTACAACTTCCTGTTCCAAGAGCTGCTATGGCATCTGGCAGATGCTTTTGTACACACAAAACTGCATATGGCGCAACATTATTTTACAAAAAGGCTGATGACAAACTGAGAGTGGCGGCTGCTGCTTATGCAGTCTTTAGTACAGTAATATCTCGGTGACGTCACGAACAAATTTACGTTGACATAACAGAAGATAGTGGAGTAGACCTTCGATTTTAAGACGTGACTAAGGCGGTCGAAATTGCACAGTCCGTTACACGATGAGGTTGGAGGACAGGAAATCATACAAAAACTTTCTGAGAATGAGCGAGACGCGATTCTTGACATTCCTTCGTTTAGTAGCTCCAAGAATAACTAAGCAAAACACAGTTATGCAAGAATGCATCTCAGCTTCAAAGACGTAAGTACCTTTATGTGAGCTAGTAGTACTAGGCTGCAGTACATACAGTGCACACTTGTAAGCTGTAACTAATTCCGTAATTTTCTTTAGGTTATTTCTAACACTGAGATTTCTAGATGCTAGAGAAAGCTACACAAGCCTAATGTTTCCAATGAGAATACTTGTAAGCACGATATCCTAAATTGTTCCTAAAACTTGCGATGCAGTTTACCAGTGATTGAAGGATTCGTACGTGACGGTACGTTGATTTTTGTTAAATTTCATGAGAATATGGTCAAAATAAGTTAATGAAACACACATTTAAATAAGCTCAAAAGTACAATAGGGAAACAATTTCTTACTTTCAGCAAGAAACGTATTTTGGGATAGGGGTGCATTCTGGGTGCCACTGCCACAACTTTTGATGCAGTTTTATTTGTTACGTTTAGTTAGTTGGCAAACCCTAGCATTCCCTTCATTCTGCTAAATTCATTAGAAATAGCAACAAATTCTTTAAAGGTGTATTCTTAACAAAGTCTAGAAAATATTTTGGGGTAAGGATGTTTCTCTGATCCAACCATCAGCTATGCCTGTGTCCAGGCATTTTCACATGTTTTTATAGTTTGGCAACTGTATTCAAAATGTATCTCTACATCGTGAAAGTTTATGTTAAGAATTGAACCTTACCATTTATAGGCCAAAGCTGTTTTCAGATCAAATCAGTGCACTTCATAATACATCATGTCCAATACTAGTGATTCCCGACTTTAAGATCATACTTATTTTGCAGTTCGTGGGTATGAAAGTCACGTTGACATATTCACATCACGTTTTCTGTCTTTCAGATGCCAGAAAGTGAATGCAAACATATATCATAACAGTTACAAGACATTTGGAACTTTCCATACTGTCTTGGTGCTTTACACGCGAATCATGTGGAATTCCGACCACCAATACATATGGGATCATACTACCACAATTACAAAGGAGATAACAGCATTCTGTTACTGTCACTTGTTGATCCATGGTATAAATTTACATGTGTGTATGTAGGTTGCAACGGGAGAATTAGTCATGCATCAGTGTTCCAGAACAGTCCACTCTGTGAAATACTTCATGGCGCTGAAAATTTAATGAACGTTCCTACACCAGAGTTATTATCAGGAACGCAAACTGCAGTGCCTTTTAGAGCTATATCTAATGATGCTTTCCTCTCATCAGAGCATACAATGAAGCCGTATAAGGGAAATCTCACACAGCAATAGAAAATATTTAATTACTGGTTGATCAGGGCAAGAAGAACTTCAGAAAATGCTTTTGGAATACTGAGCAATACGTTCAGGATTCTCCTGAAAGAATGGAGCTACCTGTTGAAGCTGTAGAGAAAATCACACTGTCTACTTGCATGCTAGATAATTTTTTACTGGACACATGTGGGAAGAGTTATGTTGGACAACTGGAAAAGAAAGAGGCCACAAACCACTGTGTTATCATTGCAGGAGAACGGAAGCAGAATAATCTTAGGGGCATACGAACATTAGGTAAACGAAAGTCAGTTAAAGAAGCTAGAAAAGCGAGGGACACTCTTCAGGAATATTTCAACTCTAATATATGTACAGTGCCAGTGGGAATATCTAAAAAAAATTGCAGTACTGATACAGTGCCAAATCTTGAAAATAAGTAACGTCAATTATGACTAAAAAGTTAATATAGTATGGAGGAGAGTGTATGATATTCACAAATAAACTTAGTTGGTATTAGCAAAAACTTTTTTAATTTGAACTTACTATAACTTCAATGAACTTTCAAGATAAATCATAAACAGACATCTAACACAAAGAAATAAACAGCCTTGTTACCCATTATTGCACAGGTCTTCCTCTTGTACAGTACGAAGTATGTTAAATCTCTCGCTCTTTCTTAGCTTTCATCACCAAAGCTTTGCTTTTTATTTTCTGTAGAGAAGCAGCTACATGCGAACCAAGTACTTAAAACGTCAGTTGGAGTAGTTTTTGGTTTATTTATGCGGGTCAGTATATTGTCAGCTCTTTTCAACATAGCATTTTCTTCTTCTTTGTAAGCACTCCTACTTTTTGTCCCATTGATCATACCTTTCCACATGGACTGCTGTATGATGATAACGATGATGCTGTTTGAAATGGCTGGCCATCTTGTACAACTTCACAATCCTCTGTAATTCAGAAATTCTCACTAACATCAATGGGAGATTCTGGGATCTCACTGACAAGACAGTCACCCTGAAAAATAATGATAATTGTAGACAGCTTACAGTGTCTGCCTTATACCTTCTGTGATTGGATCTTTACGGCCAATATAAAACACTGTGCAAGATCTTGGGCCACGAACTCGGCTTCACAACGTATTTAATTTTAAGTTAAGAAAAAGACAATTGGGACTCCAACCCCCATCTTCGAATTGGGGACTAAACATATCACACAACTAAGCTATTCATACACATCGTATTTCTGTTAGTATACTGTTTCTTGTGAAGTTATCCAAGAGAAACCAGTTACCAGCTTAGTGTTTTTCACGTACTGTATTAAACGCAGAGAACTGAAGAATAAAAAATTATCTGCTGTGACATTACTGTTTTTAGTGTAGTTCACGCTTTCTTGTGTGAAATCTGCGCTGCAAGTTCCTTTCCTTGACTGAACGTGGTCTCGCAACAACATAACTTTCTTAAAATACCACGCTGTGGATTCACACCAGCAATCCCATACCACTCTTTGTCAAAGTTTTTATTTTTTTAGATTGTGACACAAACGTCGTGCATAAACTTTTTGTCTTTATTACAATTTCAGCATGAGGAGAAAACCTAACGTACTTCAGTAACTCAACTATTTTGTTGAGTGAGTATTTTCTGGCGTCTTTGTTATCGTATGTGAGTGTTTCTGTGTCATAAAGATATGTTTCGTTTCTGTATTCGTCAATAACAATTTCAATAACTTCCTTACATCTTTTACAAGTTCCGTAGCACTGCCCATAACACATGCAACTCGAAGTATAATTACCGCGACACATACCCGTTTTCTTTCGTGATTTAAATGGGTATGACAGTTTGTCTTTGAGCATTTGGTTAATTTCGGTATGAAGAATGATGAGGTCAGTGTCCTGCCAGGAGTGTTGAGAAATGTACTTCGCTCTCTAAACGAATGGCGTTAAAAATTATGCTCCACTTCCTTGACTCGCTTTTTATACAGGCACCACTCTAGCAACTTGTTTAAACTCTCTCGAGCTGCAGTTCTCGATGAAGAAAATTTCAGCTTGAGACTAGGAAGGGGATTTTCCCATATGCGTATGTGGACAGTATGGAGGAACTTAACGAAACCAGGCTTCCCAACATAACTAAATTATCCAGCAACCTTACAGGTGATATCATAACTGATGTAGAGTGTGAGCATGCTGTGAACGTCTGGCGGGAATCTCCACTTTAAGGAAAATATGCACAGATTTATGTGGATACAGACGTGTGCTTGCTTCTGGACGTTGTAGAGAAATTCCAAAGACTATGAAAAACCACATATTCTCTGGAGCCCGACTTTTATTACACAGCAGCTGTGTTGTCTTGGGACGCTATGCTCAAGGAAACGATGCGCAGCATCGAACCAATGAGTGATTCTGATGTGCACCTTTTCCTTGAATTGGGGACCTGTGGGGGACTTTGCCCACGTGTCCGCAGGCATGCCAAGACAGACAACCCACAGGTGGGTGACAGGTTCAACACATCCCGTGATTCGAGTTACATCATGTACCTGGATGAAAATAACTTACACGGGCAAGCAACAATCACCACCGATTGGTGACTTAGATGCATCAGCTGTAAACTTATTGCAATGAATCAGTAAATGTATCCGTTTTTTTATTTTAAGTGTGCTTAAAACTGTAAAGCCCATTCACCAGATGGAAGTCATTCTTCTGGAGCGTTTCAGTGGTTATATAGTAAAAATTATGAGTAGGCAATACGTCTTTTGGTCATTATAGACTTCGATAGAATTTATCTTAAGAAAGCAGTCATTAGGACCATCCCCTCAACAGATAAATACAAATGAAAAAATAACACAACATTGATTGCTAAACTTAGACCTCCACAGAGACTCTTTGTAAGCTACAAATAACAAAGTTCCCAATCAAGAGAGTCTACTGTGCGTGGAATTAATACATCATTATCGAAAAAGCTGGCTCAAAAAGGAGTGGAGAAGATACAGTCTGCATGAAAGAAGCAAGTGTCACCATAATGTGGTTCAAATGGCTCTGAACACTATGGGACTTAACATCTGAGGTCATCAGTCCCCTAGCAGAATGTGGAACAAGGGAAACAGAACACTGTTGGTCATGGCTAGGGTAAGTGATCCTCAATCAAAACTGTCATTCAGTCTCTGAACACCGAAAGAACGCCAAAAACCAGCTACTCTGACTGTTTACTATAGTACAACTAATGAAGTCTCATCAACAAAAACTAAGAACTTCCATGTTGAAGGGGATTCCCACACTCAGTCTTTTACGTAAGAACCAACTGGAGCGTGGTGCTGATTTTCTGTGCAGCACTTCGCAGTTGCCCCAGTATGTTATTAATTTAGTATCTGATGGTTTCATATGAACGCTGTCTCTATGTTACCCCAATACTCATATGAGTGTTATCGAGGTCTAATGCGACACCTGTGATAGTGGGTGGTTGCCTCCCACAGTCCTGGTGGGTGCAGGATCACCAGTGTGGCCGCCCTGCCCTACGTGAGCATTTGTTCTTCCTCACCTCCATATCCTGAGCGAACATGCACTAAAAGCCTTTTTTGTACCCCAGGCAATTAGAGCTGAGTACCCGTCTGAAAGAACGTTGACTCTTTCTTCGTAACAACACAGGCGCTGTAATAACGTATTTATCCGCTGATACCAGGCAGCGACTTTCTATTAAAATGTCCTCCCCTCCATGGTAATTACGAAATATGCGTACAAGTACAGGTTGTTAGGCAGTAACGACGACATATTGAAGTTCAGGTCTGACGGTGAGTCGTGCACGAATAGCCAAAGCGGTTAGGGCGACCACTTGTGTGAAGTGGGAAATACGCTTTTGAGTCCTGATCTGGCTCAAATTTTTATTGTCGTCATTCCCATACTCAGATGATGGTTGTTCGTATCCGCAACGGTGAATACATTTCACGTATAGTATACAGGGTGGTCCATTGATCGTGACCGGGCCAAATATCTCACGAAATAAGCGTCAAACAAAAAAAAATTACAAAGAACGAAACTCGTCTAGCTTGAAGGGGGAGAACAGATGGCGCTATGGTTGGCCCGCTAGATGGCGCTGCCATAGGTCAAACGGATATCAACTGCGCGTTTTTAAATAGGAACCCCCATTTTTTATTATATATTCGTGCCCGCATCTCGTGGTCGTGCGGTAGCGTTCTCGCTTCCCACGCCCGGGTTCCCGGGTTCGATTCCCGGCGGGGTCAGGGATTTTCTCTGCCTCGTGATGGCTGGGTGTTGTGTGCTGTCCTTCGGTTAGTTAGGTTTAAGTAGTTCTAAGTTCTAGGGGACTTATGACCACAGCAGTTGAGTCCCATAGTGCTCTGAGCCATTTGAACCATTTTGAACATATTCGTGTAGTACGTAAGGAAATATGAATGTTTTACTTGGACCACTTTTCTCGCTTTGTGATAGATAGCGCTGTAATAGTCACAAACGTGTAAGTACGTGGTATGACGTAACATTCCGCCAGTGCGGACGGTATTTGCTTCGTGATACATTACCCGTATTAAAATGGACCGTTTACCAATTGCGGAAAAGGTCGATATCGTGTTGATGTATGGCTATTGTGATCAAAATGGCCAACGGGCGTGTGCTATGTATGCTGCTCGGTACCCTGGACGACATCATCCAAGTGTCCGGACGGTTCGCCGGATAGTTAAGTTATTTAACGAAACAGGAAGTGTTCAGCCACATGTGAAACGTCAATCACGACCTGGAACAAATGATGATGCCCAAGTAGGTGTTTTAGCTGCTGTCGCGGCTAATGCGCCCATCAGTAGCAGACAAATTGCGCGAGAATCGGGAATCTCAAAAACGTCGGTGTTGAGAATGCTACATCAACATCTATGGCACGCGTACCATATTTCTATGCACCAGGAATTGCATGGCGACGACTTTGAACGTCGTGTGCAGCTCTGCCACTGGGCACTAGAGAAATTACGGGACGATGACAGATTTTTTGCAAGCGTTCTATTTAGCGACGAAGCGTCATTCACCAACAGCGGTAACGTAAACCGGCATTGCACTATTGGGCAACGGAAAATCCACAAATGGCTGCGACAAGTGCAACATCAGCGACCTTGGCGGGTTAATGTATGGTGCGGCATTATGGGAGGAAGGATAATTGGCCTCCATTTTATCGATAGCAATCTAAATGGTGCACTGTAAGCTGATTTCCTACGTAATGTTCTACCGATGTTACTACAAGATGTTCCACTGCATGACAGAATGGCGATGTACTTCCAACATGATGGATGTCCGGCACATAGCTCGCGTGCGGTTGAAGCGATATTGAATAGCATATTTCATGACAGGTGGATTGGTCGTCGAAGCACCATACCATGGCTCACGCGTTCACCGGATCTGACGTCCCCGGATTCTTTCCATGGGGAAAGTTGAAGGATATTTGCTATCCTAATCCACCGACAACGCCTGACAACATGCGTCAGCGCATTGTCAATGCATGTGCGAACATTACGGAAGGCGAACTACTCGCTATTGAGAGGAATGTCGTTACACGTATTGCCAGATGCATTGAGGTTGACGGACATCATTTTGAGCATTTATTGCATTAATGTGGTATTTACAGGTAATCACGCTGTAACAGCATGCGTTCTCAGAAATGATAAGTTCACAAGGTACATGTATCACATTGGAACAACCGAAATAAAATGTTCAAACGTACCTACGTTCTGTATTTCAATTTAAAAAACCTACCTGCTACCAACTGTTCGTCTAAAATTGTGAGCCATATGTTTGTGACTATTACAGCGCCATCCAACACAAGGCGAAAAAAGTTGTCCAAGTAAAACATTCACATTTCTTTACGTACTGCACGAATGTGTAATAAAAATGGGGGTTCCTATTTTAGAAAAACGCAGTTGACCTATGGCAGCGCCATCTAGCGGGTCAACAATAGCGCCATCTGGTTTCGCCCTTCAAGCTAGACAAGTTTCGTTCTTTGTTGTTTTTTCGTTTGATGCTTATTTCGTGAGATATTTGGCCCGGTCACGATCAATGTACCACCCTGTATATGAATATACACTCCTGGAAATTGAAATAAGAACACCGTGAATTCATTGTCCCAGGAAGGGGAAACTTTATTGACACATTCCTGGGGTCAGATACATCACATGATCACACTGACAGAACCACAGGCACATAGACACAGGCAACAGAGCATGCACAATGTCGGCACTAGTACAGTGTATATCCACCTTTCGCAGCAATGCAGGCTGCTATTCTCCCATGGAGACGATCGTAGAGATGCTGGATGTAGTCCTGTGGAACGGCTTGCCATGCCATTTCCACCTGGCGCCTCAGTTGGACCAGCGTTCGTGCTGGACGTGCAGACCGCGTGAGACGACGCTTCATCCAGTCCCAAACATGCTCAATGGGGGACAGATCCGGAGATCTTACTGGCCAGGGTAGTTGACTTACACCTTCTAGAGCACGTTGGGTGGCACGGGATACATGCGGACGTGCATTGTCCTGTTGGAACAGCAAGTTCCCTTGCCGGTCTAGGAATGGTAGAACGATGGGTTCGATGACGGTTTGGATGTACCGTGCACTATTCAGTGTCCCCTCGACGATCACCAGTGGTGTACGGCCAGTGTAGGAGATCGCTCCCCACACCATGATGCCGGGTGTTGGCCCTGGGTGCCTCGGTCGTATGCAGTCCTGATTGTGGCGCTCACCTGCACGGCGCCAAACACGCATACGACCATCATTGGCACCAAGGCAGAAGCGACTCTCATCGCTGAAGACGACACGTCTCCATTCGTCCCTCCATTCACGCCTGTCGCGACACCACTGGAGGCGGGCTGCACGATGTTGGGGCGTGAGCGGAAGACGGCCTAACGGTGTGCGGGACCGTAGCCCAGCTTCATGGAGACGGTTGCGAATGGTCCTCGCCGATACCCCAGGAGCAACAGTGTCCCTAATTTGCTGGGAAGTGGCGGTGCGGTCCCCTACGGCACTGCGTAGGATCCTACGGTCTTGGCGTGCATCCGTGCGTCGCTGCGGTCCGGTCCCAGGTCGACGGGCACGTGCACCTTCCGCCGACCACTGGCGACAACATCGATGTACTGTGGAGACCTCACGCCCCACGTGTTGAGCAATTCGGCGGTACGTCCACCCGGCCTCCCGCATGCCCACTATACGCCCTCGCTCAAAGTCCGTCAACTGCACATACGGTTCACGTCCACGCTGTCGCGGCATGCTACCAGTGTTAAAGACTGCGATGGAGCTCCGTATGCCACGGCAAACTGGCTGACACTGACGGCGGCGGTGCACAAATGCTGCGCAGCTAGCGCCATTCGACGGCCAACACCGCGGTTCCTGTTGTGTCCGCTGTGCCGTGCGTGTGATCATTGCTTGTACAGCCCTCTCGCAGTGTCCGGAGCAAGTATGGTGTGTCTGACACACCGGTGTCAATGTGTTCTTTTTTCCATTTCCAGGAGTGTATAAAGGGGAAAAGCTGTTAGCAAAAATCTCGAAAAGTTCTTGGTCGATTTACTTCTGGTTTTTACACGTTACTCTAATAATCATTCGGATGGACATAGGATACATATATGCTGCTGCTGTTCACAGTGTCTTTCCGTAATACGTTAATCTCGGCAGAACTCTGTATAGATATACCAAATTAATTCGCTGCATCTACGAGAATCCCACCCTACATGCGAAAATAAATGGAGTCTAGATCAGTTGAAAGTTTCCCATGAGACGAGATGTCACACAGGGAGACACCATCTCCCCTAAGCCATTCGCCTTCGCTGTAGCCGATGGTTAACGTATCTGTCCTGGGGATAGAACGGTACCAACAAGGAAAACGTCTCAAACATCTTTCCTTTGCAGATGACATCATTATCTTTGGCAGTGATACGTACGAACTGTAAACAACGATCCGAGAAAGCAAAGATGCTTCTTATGCTGTAGGTTCAATATCAACCTTCAATAGATCAAGGTCATGAGCGCTGTCAGCATTACAGATTACGTCGGAAACTATGCAATGGAAGTAATAAATGAATATATTTATCTCGGGCATACAATTCAACTTGTAGTAGGTAAACAGATAGTAGAGATCACCTGGCAAACTACCCGGACCTGAATGGTATTAGATAAACTTGGTTACATTCTCCGTAAGACGAGCATTCCCAAAAATTTAAAAAGGACATTCTGCGACAAACGCATCCTGCCAGTAATAACATCAGTTTCCGAAACTATGACAACAAGCAGCACGCTCGGCTGGCTGCGCGGTCTAACGCGCTGCTTTCCGAGCGGGAAGGTGTCCCAGTCCCCGGTACGAATCCGCCCAGCAGACTAGTGTCACGGTCAGGTGTGCCGGCCAGCCTATGGATGGTTTTTAAGTCGGTTTTCCCTCTACCTCGGTGAATGCGGGCTGGTTCCCCTTATTCCGTTTCAGTTACACTGTGTCGGCGATTGCTGCGCAAACACCGTTTCCACGTACGCGTACAACATAATTACTCTACCACGCAAATATTTGGGGTTACACTCGTCTGGTATGAGTCGTTCCCGGTGAAGATGGGAGGAGGGGGGTGGGGAAGCAACCGCACCTCACAGTAACCCTAGGTTCGATTTGGGGCGGTGGTGAGGTGGGTGGACTGCTGTGGCCTGTTGTGGGGTTGTGAACCATTGAGAGCTACGGCGGGACAACGCCTCTTCGTCGTTTCTAGGTCCCCGGTTTAATACAATACAATACAAAACAATACAATACAATGACAACAAGCAGTGCAAAACAACTGCATATCCGTGAAAGGACAATAGAGAAAGCAGTACTTGGAGTGTGTGAGAGACAGGATGGAGAACTATGAGATAAATAGAAAAACATGGCTCTACGACTTCGTTATGCCGACTAACACTGAAGCAGCACTGAGCAGGACCAATTAAATGGAGTCTGGGGGTGTCAAAGAGGAGTTTGGACGTCGCCTGACGAGATGAAGGGCGACCTTCAACGGTATGTGGGGGAAACCCGGATCCAAGAAAAGATCGGCACGTAAATGTAGTGGATATTTAGTTGCTGAAGAAGAAAACGCATCTGAGGACACAGATGGTTCTGGAGACTATCATTACACTGCAGATTCGTGATGCCAGACTACCACTACTTTTTATTAGCAGTCCATTGCTAGCCGGATCATAGCCCTGACTTATTTTGTGATTTCGAAAGAATTACTCAACAGTGTGTGAAAAGTATCAACATCCCTGCACCCCATACACAAGAAGGACCCATTATGTTCTGGAAAACTACTGCAGATACACGTCTGAGACATGTTTCATTAGATTCACCAGACCAATAACACAAAATAAATCGAAATCGTGCTTTACTCTAACGTCGTACAGTTTTGCGATGGCTTCATATTAGCGAAGTTGTTAAATTTCAGGCAATATCTTTTATTAACCGTAACTGAACATTTGCTGGCTTATGTTTATATGGACTTTTTTCTTTAGTTTTACTTGTAGATAACATATTAAAGTATTTGACTATCTTCGTGATTCACCCTGTAGGCCAGTAATTACCGATGAACTTGTTATCACCTTTTGTTGAAGAGAAGAATGACCTCTGTGTTTCTTCGCGACTGGAGTCTCCCTTTCCTCGAGACAAAGTAGTGTTTCGTCTCTCCTCCAAGTTTACTCACCTTGCTCGTTGTCTCATCTTCTTCTGGCACCTTAAAGGTCCCGAGTTGTGTCAGAACTGTTTCCATTTCATTTTCGTAGATAGGTTCTAGTTCTTCCATAACAAATCTTCTTGATTAATCGTGCAGGCCTTGACTTTTCATTGACTGAAGCAGTTTACAATTTAGGTAAATTTGTCTCTCTCAGTAACAGCTTGGCCACGGCCATTCCGAATATTGTGGATAAAAGCTTCTCTTTTGACTGAATTGAACGAAGAACTCATGCTCACACTGATTTTGATGGTCTCCTCGGTAAGTCCTGCGTATTGCGTTCACTGATTTCTTCTGACCAATTACTTTACGTTGCTGTTGATGTCTCCGTATTTGGGTGAGTCTCTTGAGTTTTCGCGTTTCTTCTCTAAGTTGTTGTGTTTCGGGACTGAATTAAGGATTTCTTCTGGTTTTGGAGCGCACTGACTTCCTTTACTGCAGTTAGAATGCTGCTGGTAATTGCTATTGATTGTTTGTTCAGTTCGATTATTCTTAGCTTTTCTGTTGGTAGTTTTTTGTCTATGCGTTGGTTGAACTCACTTCTCTTTCGGTTCATTTATCGTAGGTCTGATTTTCATTTCCGTGATACATTTTCTCTCGAGCTGAGGATTA
Source organism: Schistocerca nitens (assembly GCF_023898315.1). Taxonomy (NCBI): domain Eukaryota; kingdom Metazoa; phylum Arthropoda; class Insecta; order Orthoptera; family Acrididae; genus Schistocerca; species Schistocerca nitens. The sequence goes on along the minus strand of NC_064616.1, from coordinate 172,473,230 downwards.
ACTTGGATGCTGTCTGTAACTACATCGTCGCTGCATGTGTTGAGTCGATATATAACTGACTGACCCGACCACATTTGGCTTTTAAATGTGATAATGTTAGCTATTTTATTCTTAACCACATCGCCAGGGCTTATCCAGGTACACTGTCGTTTCGTAATTTTCTTGTAAAATGTATTTATGCTCTATAAACGTTCGTTGTTAAGAAATTCATAATTATTTCTCCTTTTTGCTTTAGCGTTAAGAGTCCAAATTTTCCAGAGAATGGATGGTCTTCTGTGGACTTCACTCCTATCTTGGTATCAAAATCACTAAATATTGAGGAAAATAGGATGGTTTGTAAAGTTTTCAAATTTTCGTAAAACTATTCTAGTTCTTTATCGGTTGAGGTGTCAGCAAGTGAACAGGGACGTATGATTTGAAGGCTGATCTTAGCATGTAGAACACTGTGTGAAATGGACGTGATCTTGCTGATAAGGTGTCGCCTGCTACTGTGACTTAGCAGAGCTACACAGGTAAGGTGCTAATTTATGTTCGAGATGTTCTGCCATAGGAGGCGTCCAGATTTGAGGTTGTGGCTGCTTCGCCTATGCGACTCACCTCACTGATTCTGGACATATCCCATTTCATGTTCTGCACACCGTGTCCGAACAGCCGAGATGTTCTTGAAGTCTCATAGTGTAGGTATTATATGCAGCAACACAGGAAGTTTCGTTCAAGTAGTTCGTATGACCTTCGTGTTTACTTTGTTGTTTAATTTTATTAGTCAGTTTTTTGCCCTGTTATCCTCACCCAGTATCCATGAGGTAGACTTACTTTTAAGTGCGAGATTCCAGCTCTACGAGCCTGGGGTGCTCTTGTTTTGAAATCCGACTTTTTCATTCAGGGAAGCTTTGGACTATATCTCCTCTTCCTGATCTAATTTGGACTGCGAACAGATGGAGAGTTGTACAGGGATTAATAGACGAAGATTAGGACAGTAGATATACAGACCGTGGCATTGTAACCAATTATCGAGTTTAATTATAGCGAATGTATCTATAGACACAGAAGTCAGTAGTATTTTTACTTTAATTCTCCGGAATGTTGCTGTTTAGACAGCATCCCAGCCCGTATTAATATTTGAAAAAGTGTTGTAAAAACACAGGAATGGGTCTCACCGCGGCAATATCACGACCAACATAAAGCAGTGCATCAGACATAGGTCTTGATGGAACTACCGGTCAGTCGTGTGATGTATGTTTGGACTTTCAGTCCAGTTACACGCTATTTTGTCTGGACCCAGGAATATGCACTACACACAAAACAAACAAACACACACACACACACACACACAGAGCAAAGAAAACCTCTGGAAAGGTGCTGCTTTTTGTCAGCCTTAGTGACTGCAAATAACCATACGTTCGAGTACTGTTGGAAAAACAATATGTCGAAATCGGTAGGGCCTTAAGCGATACACGAAAAAAAATGTTTTAATGAATAGATGTCTACCAGCTTACTCCAAAACCACAATGGAATAGTATAGCGGGGAGCAGAATTGATCGCTTATTAGCCCCTGGCGAAAGACAAACAACAAACTGTATTTATAGCTGTACTTTTTTCCAGCCCAGTCCCATTTATTATCAGACATTGATGAACAGCTACTCCTGTGTCATTTTTAAAACCGTTCTTCAGTTTGCCTACTGAGATAGTAAGTCCCTATGCATGGTTAATGTGTTATGTATTTAAAAAAAATCTCTCTCAAACTTACAGCACATACCTATGTCAATTGTGGGAGTCAGATGGCGCTGTGATTCTAACAGATCTCTTCAGAACTAGGGGCTCTACTTCACCCTCCAAATTCCAACACAGAGAGCCAAAGCCAACCGTAAAACACACATGTTTTCTGTTGTAAGCAGACATAGAACATGTACGCTATTTTCTTGTGTTGGCTTCCCCCCCAATTCCGTCCCCCCCTCCTTCCCGCCCCCTCCTCCAGCTGCAGCGGCCGCTGCGTACCGTTGGTGGGTTCGGAGTCGAATCCTAAAGGTGGAATTCGCCTGCATTAGGTACAGGATATTACGACAATGGGTCTGTTGTAGACAGAACAGCTTTTTCAACGTGCTCTGTCAGTTTTCATCGTCCTCTGACAATGATGATGCCTGTTTGCACTAGTGACATAATTAGAACAATTCAAAAATGGTTCAAATGGCTCTGAGCACTATGGGACTTTACATCTGAGGTCATCAGTCCCCTAGACTTAGAACTACTTAAACCTAACTAACCTAAGGACATCACCCACATCCATGCCCAAGCTAGGATTCGAACCTGTGACCGTAGCAGCAGCGCGGTTCCCGACTGAAACACCTAGAACCGCTCGGTAACAGCGGCCGGCTAGTTCAAACAATTGCCTGACACGATGATGAGGAAAGCCATTCCTACACCACCATACCGTTCTGACTGTATTTCTTTCACATTTACCGTATAAAAGTAGCATACGTAATTCCTTCCCGTTGGTGTACAGCCCAGCATGCGGAGAATGTTGAAGTAGAAATTACCTGATGATAGGTGACACACAGTACTGCAGTGCAAGGAATTAAACAGTCCACACGATTGATACAACGACGTAGTGCAATGAGCCGTGGTAAAAATCGTTGTTTTGCAGAGCGCGCCGCAGCGCGTAGTGTGAAGTAGTCGCCCTCCGTTTCTGGCGGTGGCGCCGCTGTGGCAGTCGCAGCTTTGGTGTCTCCCTCTGGTGGAAAAGGGGAAAGGTTGTCTGTTCACGTGGTATTTAAGGGGTGCTAGGTGCTCGCCAGTGGGGCAGTCTGGAGTCAGTCTGAGTCAGTCTGGGTCAGTCTGGGTCTGTCTCTCTTCCGCATTTGTTAGGCAGTTAGTGTCTGTCTGTCGTTCGGATCAACCTTTAAAGCCGGCAAAATGACAGTCTTTCCACTCCGCCAGTAAGAGAACTCAGCGAGTGGTCGCCCGTTCGGGGCTTAGTTCCTGCATGTGAGTCTGCGTGTTACGCCGCCGGTCTGCTCGAGTTTGCTCAGGCAATGGTTATTGGCGGTTGGATCGATCGGTCGGTCGGTCGCGCACTGAGACACAAGATGACTTGTCCGCCTTGAGCGTCGGCGCATGTGAGGTCGCCACGTGGGTCCAGTGGGCCGCGGCGTATACCGAGAGGTAGTGACTTCGCGGTCGACAGGAGAGCAACAGGAGTCAACCCACGATATTAGTCTGGCCGGTGCGAGCTGCGACGCCGTGGTGTAACTGGCTCTCCGAGCGCTTCTGGGTCCCTTGAGTCACCATCTTGTGGAGCTTGGCTCGGTCCTTTCCTGGTGCAGGGATGTCGTTTTGCCAGTGGTCGTGTTTCCTCTGCTTGGTTGGGTCCGAGCCAGTATTTCCGCCATCGTGTGTCTGGAAGTGAGTGGGAGACGCACCAGCAGTGCAGTCGCGACGGAGCAGCAGTCGCGGACGGAGCAGCGGGCAGTCGGTCGGTTGGTGCGGACCCGGAAAGACGGAAGAACGGCGCATCTTCCTGCATCCGTTGAAGCGGCTGGCAGCGGACGGTTCTGGAGAGCGATGTGGGGGTGCTGCCCCAGGTCTTCTCGAGAAATCGCAGTTATTAGAAGTTAAGTGATTGGTGGTATGTTGTGTGATTTACTCTTGTTAGATTCTTCTTGTTTTCTTGGTCAGTCTCTCGTCCCCAGCTTGCTCGTCTGTCTCTCGCCCACATTTGTTAGGCAGTTAGTGTCTGTCTGTCGTTCGGAGCTGCCTCTGTCATGTTTGTCGAATTTGGTGTGTTAACGAATTTATTGCTTGGAGTGTAACGGCCTAATTCCTGAAATATGTTTTGATCTTGCCTATCATCTTGAGAGGCGGTATCTGTGTACTGTAGAGCATGTGAACTTGTTTGGCGAACTTGTATAATTTTATATAAGATTGCATTTGATGGGCTTTTATTTAAATGGTCATTTTAGTATATAAAGTTGCCACCCGTTCACCGTAAGACTTTTCTTGGAAGTTAAAATCAAGTTGCACCTTCGGCAAAGGTAATATCTTAATTTTGGTGTTTTGTACCATTTCTATCCCTCCTACGGGGTGCATAGTTTGTGTGCTTGTGTGAATTGTTAAAACTTTTAGTTTAAAGTAATCTGGTGTGTTGCAGATATGCACCAGTGTAGTCTTTCAGAGGTTGTTGTGAGCGGTCGTAGCTACGGCCGTGTCAAAAGGGAGCGGCAAGGTTCTCAGCCCAAAAGCTCATACAGTCAAAAATTTGTTTCTCTCTGCCTCTGAATAAATTGTAACTTGATATTTAGAGGGTTCTTTCTGATTATAATTTTAAATCTGTTTCTTTTAAAAAATGCTTTAGGCAACTTTAAAGTGAATAAGTTACCATCTGTTAAAAAGAAATTTCCTTATGATTTCATCAGTTACTCCCTGGCGAATACTTCCACGCTCACATAGTGTGAATAAATGTGTTAATGTTCTTGATGAATCGCTAGTAAGTAGAGTAAATTCTCAAGAAAATTCTTTGAAAATAAATCACGGTTCATCCAACATGAGTATGTTTACAGCACAATAACTGACTTCAAGTTAAGTTTTCAGAATATTTTTTCTCCGATTATTTTCCTCGGAGGCGACGTCGAGGATGCTATGGTGTTTGGGAGCCACATGGGAAAACCCTTTTTTACAGTAGTCATACGATATTAAAGGCTCTAATAAAACTGTCAAGTATTTAGACCTTAATTTAATGCTCAGACTTTCGACTGGAATGTTTACGTCTAGATGAATATCACCCCCGTTGAGTTATCCGGCAGTCGTCACCTAACTGTTACAGAGAGCTCCTGGGAGAGACTGCTTTATCATAAAGAAAGAAATTAGACTTCCCAGACAGACTGGTACATTTTTGTAAAGCATCTGGTAAGAGCTGTCTTAATCTCACCTGGGAGTACCACCTTCTGTCTCTCTCGAAACCAGCCTTCCTCCGAGAAAGTTCAGCTGTAGGGCGTTGCGTAGCCGCCGCCTCTGCTTCCGGAGCCGCATACCCCCACCTCATCCACGCCTACAACCCCGCCGCCGCTGAAGAAGGGTGGGGGGGGGGAGTTTCAAGGGAAGCCAACACACGAAAATAGTGTAAATATGCTGTGTGTGTTTACAAAGGAGTACATGTTTGTTTATTTAGCGTTGGCTTTGGCACTCAACGTTGGAATTTGGAGGCTAAAGTAGGTCCCGGCTCTTGTAATATGTCCATTCTGGCTCTTGTGGGATGTCCATTAGAATCACAGTGCCATGTAACTCAAAAATTGATGATGTACACTAAAAGGTTGAGACAGGATATTTTTATCATATACATAACGCATTAACCATGCATTGGAACTTATCACCTCAGTAGACAAACGGCAAAACCGTGTTAAAAACAACGTACTGTAGCCGTTCATCGTTAGTTTATACTACATAGAAGTGGCTGGCAAAGAATACAGTTATAAATACTGTTTGTTGTTTGCCTTCAGCCAGAGGCAAACACGTGATCCATTCTACTCCCAACTGTAAGATTCTATTGTGGTATGAACTGGTAGGCATTCACTCATTTAAACTTTTTTTTTTCATTTCTTTCGCGTGTCCCTTAAGGCAGTGACCGCTCTCGATTCCGACAATTTATTTTTTTCGGTAAGTACTCGAACGTATGGCTACTTGTAGTCATTAAGGTTCTCAAAAAGCGGCAGCCTTCCAGAGAGTGTTTTCTTTGCTGAGTGTGTGTGGCAGAGCACATTTGTAAATACGTTTGTCGACCTCTGTACAGGGTTATGCCCGCATCTCGTGGTCGTGCGGTAGTGTTCTCGCTTCCCACGCCCTGGTTCCCGGGTTCGATTCCCGGCGAGGTCAGGGATTTTCTCTGCCTCGTGATGGCTGGGTGTTGTGTGCTATCCTTAGGTTAGTTAGGTTTAAGTAGTTCTAAGTTCTAGGGGACTGATGACCATAGATGTTAAGTCCCATAGTGCTCAGAGCCATTTGAACCATTTTTACAGGGTTATGGTGTATTTACTGCTTTCGACACATGTGATATTGCCTGTTGTTTTAGAGGAGATTGAACACACGTTGGTGAGGGTGAGACACGTACGAATTTAACGTCATCGCAGATACTGCTTCACAGGTTAGTCTCAGCTGAATCTTTGATAACTCTGACAACATGTCACCGCTTGTTACCACTCTCTTTTAAACAATAAGAATTAGCCGCGTGTTTGCTACCGTGGGACTCTTAACTGATGTGCAAGTTAGGGGGCTGAACCACGATGCTATGTAAATCACATCCAAGTTGATTTATATTGAATCTGCATGAGGTGTATAACGCAGTCTTATAGTGTCCTTGCCGGCCGCGGTGGTCTAGCGGCTCTGGCGCTGCAGTCCGGAACCGCGGGACTGCTACGGTCGCAGTTTCGAATCCTGCCTCGGGCATGGGTGTGTGTGATGTCCTTAGGTTAGTTAGGTTTAAGTAGTTCTAAGTTCCAGGGGACTGATGACCTAAGATGTTGAGTCCCATAGTGCTCAGAGCCATTTGAACCATTTTTTTATAGTGTCCTTGATATAAATACTGTGTGCCGTGGCTCATGTAATTTGTTTATTAAATTAAGTGATCTAAATTCCCCTCCAAAAATGATAGGAAAGGATTCTAGTGATGGTGGCAGTTCAGCAGAAAATGCCGTCCTAAAAATTTATAATGACATTTATTTTCTTTTAATGGAACACAAAACTAATCTTGAATTTGTACAAGGAACAGTCATGTATATTACCGTAAGACAAACATATAAATAGTCCTCACTTGATGGAAGTGTTGGCAAGAACTTAGTACAAACGACACTGCATGGAATCTAGTGTGCTCCTCTACTACGAGAAAGGGGAGCAAAGAGAACAGGTGAAACCTATCACAACGATAAACGAGTGGGTAATCGGACGGTATCACCCAAGGATGCAAAGTGGCTCTACAGATGCCACCGCTGAGAAACCTCAATTCGAATTTTGGGTGGCTCAAAAATCAACTGAAACGCTATAGACCAGAGCTGCATGTATTACCGACAGTAAGGAGAAAGGCCGTGTGCTGATGACAGCTGCTACTCCTGGGCGTCCGCTGCACGGAAATGGTGTGGTATCAAATGGTTCAAATGGCTCTGAGCACTATGGGACTTAACATCTTAGGTCATCAGTCCCCTAGAACTTAGAACTACTTAAACCTAACTAACCTAAGGACATCACACACATCCATGCCCGAGGCAGGATTCGAACCTGCGACCGTAGCAGTCGCGGGTGTGGTATCGATAGCTACGATGCCACGGCGTAGGTGCGCTCTGCTATGTTGGCACTACGAAACCGACACCGACAACAGCGCCCTCTAGCCGGCGCTCTGCAGTTCTACGAGCGCCGCTTCCGATTCAGCCCATTTGATTCCGAGTAGACGGCCAAGCAACATTGTTTCTATTTCAAAATGAACGAGCGACTACAGATTTTGCCTTTGTAACTTCTGGCCAATGTAGATTTGATTGATGTACAGCTTCGCAACTACGTGCTCATCTCAGCCAAAGTTAAGTATAATTGATGTATTCAAGTTATTGTGTTGTGATATAGTAAAACCACTTTTCATTGCAGTACCGAGAGCTCTACTTCATCTGCTCCTACACACTTCCTACATTCGGTCTACCCTTCAGTTTACAGAAGCAGACCCACGCGCCGCTTTCCAGGCGGGATACAACAGATGGGTTCCACCTTGGAGACTGATTGAACCATGAATGCGGAAATAACTAAATGTTTGTCAGGGTGGCCGACCAAGTGAAACTGCGAATGAAATTACTCGGTAGCAATAACGGCAAAATGCGCTACCAACTCCTGTGGTGGAAACGCACCAAACCCTCTCAGTTCCCTTCCACCTCGCGCCCCGAGAGCGACAGCTCGGCTTGTGCCAGAATACGGCAAGTCGTCGCTGATAAGATTTTCGCCAATTATGGCCCTACAAAAAATTCATCTTGACTATCACTTCCATTCTCTATCAACTTAGACACCAATACCATTCCTTTCCGCCAATTACAGACGGTGACTGCAAACGTGTGCTGATGTAACAGTCGAGCAGCCTATCATAACCGCGGCCAGGACTTCACTCAGGAAGCTTCCTGGCGATAGGCACCAACGAAGTACGATAATTGGGTTGCTACATGTGGCGCTGTTCTGTCTCCGAAACGTCGGCCGCGCTGAGTGGCCGCGTAGTTTGAGGCGCCATGTCACGGATTGCGCGGCCCATCCCGCCGGAGGTTCGAGTCCTCCCTCGGTCATGGGTGTGTGTGTTGTCCTTAGTGTAAGTTAGTTTAAGTAGTGTGTAAGTCTAGGGACCGATGACCTCAGCAGTTTGGTCCCTTAGGAATTCACAAACATTTGAACATTTTCGAAACGTGGCAAACAATAGCACAGCCGTGGCGCCAAAGTGATGCGTTCCACCCCAAAACAGAAGGCTTAGTTTATACTACATAGAAGTGGCTGGCAAAGAATACAGTTATAAATACTGTTTGTTGTTTGCCTTCAGCCAGAGGCAAACACGTGATCCATTCTACTCCCAACTGTAAGATTCTATTGTGGTATGAACTGGTAGGCATTCACTCATTTAAACTTTTTTTTTTCATTTCTTTCGCGTGTCCCTTAAGGCAGTGACCGCTCTCGATTCCGACAATTTATTTTTTTCGGTAAGTACTCGAACGTATGGCTACTTGTAGTCATTAAGGTTCTCAAAAAGCGGCAGCCTTCCAGAGAGTGTTTTCTTTGCTGAGTGTGTGTGGCAGAGCACATTTGTAAATACGTTTGTCGACCTCTGTACAGGGTTATGCCCGCATCTCGTGGTCGTGCGGTAGTGTTCTCGCTTCCCACGCCCTGGTTCCCGGGTTCGATTCCCGGCGAGGTCAGGGATTTTCTCTGCCTCGTGATGGCTGGGTGTTGTGTGCTATCCTTAGGTTAGTTAGGTTTAAGTAGTTCTAAGTTCTAGGGGACTGATGACCATAGATGTTAAGTCCCATAGTGCTCAGAGCCCCCAGCCATTGTAAAAATAGCGAACGTCCGTCGCTCTCGCCCCTGAGACCCAACACCAAAAGAGAAAACCGCCAGCCGTGGGTCAGGGCTGTCCGCAATTCATAGTGCCCGGATTACCCCCCCCCCCCCCCCCCCCGCCGCTCTTCTTCTGAACGTTCGCTGCTATTGTGAGCGGTTGGGCTCCTCACAGCCCAAAAGTTTCACCTCGTCTCCCACGTGAAATTAACAGAATTACGATATGCATGCATCGTATTCCCGGTCGTGTACATGCCGGTACATAGCATCCGATTACCTACTTTGCTTGACAGTGTAATACAGCAGCGAAATGACAATTTGCATATATGAAAATTTAGATTCTAGAAATGGAAGATAGGCTGGATTGTTGGCCCTTAATAAGTGTATGAAGAGACCAGATTGCATGCCGTCTTGCAACATTTTTTACCGTTATACGTTATTACCTAAATAAACACTCTCATTATGAAGTGGTCTGGTGATCTTTTTAAGGGGGTTTCACCTACCTATTAATATGCATTTTGCAAGCAAAAAACAATCATATCTGCCTCTAGCCCTGGCTTCCCGAGCACGGGGTCCCGTGTTCGATTCCCGGCGGGGTCAGGGATTTTCATCGTCCTCGAGATAACTGGGTGTTTGTGTTGTCCTCATCATTTCATCATCATTCACGAAAGTGGCGAGATTGGACAGAGCAAAGGTTGAGAATTTGTACGGGCGCTGATAACCGCGCAGTTGAGCGCCCCACATACCAAACATCATCATCCTCATCATTTAGCCCTGGCGTTCTGCGTCACCGCACGCCCATAACAGTGTATTTACAAGCACATTTAGAAGGCATCTCCGAAAGTAATATCATCTTGAGTGCATGCTGCTGGGCCCATATCACATCCCATTGATCCGTTATACCCATCGCAGAAGCGCACACAAAATATAGTGCAATCAGATTGCATATTCAATCGCATTTAGAAGTTATGTCCCGTAGATCACGTTACGTCGTCTCATCATCGAGACCTTCACCCAAATGCTTTGCGTTTCCTGTTAGTGGTCATATCGCCATGCTAAGACTCATTCCTCTGTTCATTCTACACTTTTACGAATACTAAGGTAGGCTGGTGTCTAAACAGGAATATTCTGGAGATTTAAAGTAAAAATACTATCGACTAGCGTAGCTGTGCAAACATTCCATGTAAGCACGCTCGATAAATGTTTATAATGGTATGCTCTGTTTCTCTGTAGTTTTAAAGTGGTAAAATCAATTACCTGTACTACCAAGAAGCGATGCTGACGGTTCTACCGTGAACTATCTCCAGGCTGTATGGTAGCCTACACGTTGTAAGCAACCCAGTACGGAATACAGTGACTTCCCAGAGGATTTTTGATAGGAATATAAAAAATGCCCGAAACTCGAAAAGCATACATTATTATTATTATTATTATTATTATTATTATTTATTATTATAATGTTTATAATTACACACACGTATCTATGGCTGGTGCAAACACCGTCATACTAGGTATGTTTCGGCTCCATCACGCAGCAGCGCTAATGTCAGTATGGTTCTTGAAATAAATACCTACGATTGGCCTTCGAATCCATAATTATCACACACTCTGAGGTGACCAAAGTCATGGGATATCTCGAAACATCGTGGTGGACCTCCATTTGTCAGTCGTAGTGCAGCAACTCGACGTGGCATGGACTCAAGTCGTTGGGAGTCCCTTGCAAAAATATTGAGCCATGCTAAGTCTATATCCGTCCATAATTGCGATAGTGTTGCCTGTGCAGGATTTTGTGGACGAACTGATATCTCGATTGTGTCTCAGATGTTCGATGGGATTCATGTTGGGCGATCTGGGTGGCCAAATCATTCTCTCGAATTGTCCAGAATGTTCTACAAACCAAATCGAGAACAATTATGCCGGTGACATGTCGCATTATCATGCGTGAAAATTCCATCGTTGTTTGGCAACATGAAGTCCATAAATGTCTGCAGACGGCCTCGGGATACCATTTACAATCAATGATCGGTTCATTTGGACTAGAGAACCAGTCCATTCCTGAAACTTCCTGGCAGATTAAAACTGTGTGCCGGACCGAGACTCGAACTCGGGACCTATGCCTTTCGCGGTCAAGTGCTCTACCAACTGAGCTACCCAAGCACGACTCACGCCCCGTCCTCACAGCTGCCAGTGCCTCGTCTCTTACCTTCCTTCGAGTCTCGGTCTGGCACACAGTTTTAATCTGCCAGGAAGTTTCATATCAACGCACACTCCGCTGCAGAGTGGAAATCTCATTCCAGTCCATTCCTTTCAAAAAACGGCCCACACTATTATAGAGCTACCACAAGCTTGCTCAGTGCCTTGTTCACAACTTCGTTCCATGGCTTCGTGGTGTCTACGCCACACTCGAACCGTACTATCAGCTGTTACCACCTGAAATCGTGAGTCATCTGACCAGAACACGGTTTTCCGGTCGTCTAGGGACACAAGTATCACCTGAGTACAAATGAGAGATCGGCCAATGGGTTGGTTCAAATGGCTCTGAGCACGATGGGACTTAACTTCTGATGTCATGAGTCCCCTAAAACTTAGAACTACTTAAACATAACTAACCTAAGGACATCACACACATCCATTCCCGAGGCAGGATTCGAATCTGGGACCGTAGCGATCGCGCGGTTCCAGACTGTAGCGCCTAGAACCGCTCGGCCACCCCGGCCGGCTGATCGGCCAATGCACTGACCTTTCATACCTTGTGCTAGGGGTACTACCGCCATCTGTATATACAGGGTGAGTCACCTAACATTACCGCTGGATATATTTCGTAAACCACATCAAATACTGACGAATCGATTCCACAGACCGAACGTGAGGAGAGGGACTAGTGTAATTGGTTAATATATACCATAAAAAATGCACGGAAGTATATTTTTTAACACAAACCTACGTTTTTTTTAAATGGAACCCCGTTAGTTTTGTTAGCACATCTGAACATATAAACAAATACGTAATCAATGCCGTTTGTTTCATTGTAAAATGTTAATTACATCCAGTGATATTGTAACCTAAACTTGACGCTTGAGTACCACTCCTCCGCTGTTCGATCGTGTGTATCGGAGAGCACCGAATTACGTAGGGATCCAAAGGGAACGGTGATGGACCTTAGGCACAGAAGAGACTGGAACAGCACATTACGTCCACATGCTAACACCTTTTTATTGGTCTTTTTCACTGACGCACATGTACGTTACCATGAGGGGTGAGGTACCCATTCGACGGGCGTTTCATAGGACGTGGAGGACGCATAAATTGGCCAGCCCGTTCTCCTGATCGTACACCTCTGGACTTCTTTCTGTGGGGTACGTTAAAGGAGAATGTGTACCGTGATGTGCCTACAACCCCAGAGGATATGAAACAACGTATTGTGGCAGCCTGCGGCGACATTACACCAGATGTACTGCGGCGTGTACGACATTCATTACGCCAGAGATTGCAATTGTGTGCAGCAAATGATGGCCACCACACTGAACATCTATTGGCCTCACATGTCGGGACACACACTATTCCACTCTGTAATTGAAAACGGAAACCACATGTGTACGTGTACCTCACCCCTCATGGTAATGTACATGTGCGTCAGTGAAAAAGACCAATAAAAAGGTGTTAATGTGGTGTCACTGCCAGACACCACACTTGCTAGGTGGTAGCTTAAATCGGCCGCGGTCCATTAGTACATGTCGGACCCGCGTGTCGCTACTGTGTGATCGCAGACCGAGCGCCACCACACGGCAGGTCTCGAGAGACGTACGAGAACTCGCCCCAGTTGTACGACGACGTTGCTAGCGTCTATACTGACGAAGCCTTTGCTCTCATTTGCCGAGAGACAGTTAGAATAGCCTTCAGCTAAGTTAATGGCTACGACTTAGCAAGGCGCCAATTGTAACAGTGCATGTATATTACGAGGCTCATTTGTACAGTCAAGAGAGATGTACCAAAGGAAGCATTAAAAGTTAAGTATATTCCAAAGCTACGTATTTTCTTTATAGCAGTCACAAAGTATCCTGTTCCAGACTTGACGCCAGTCGGCGTGTGTGTACGCGTGCCTTCGGCTTCCTTCTCAGTGTGGCGTAGCTCGTTTGTTACGCCACAACAGTTAGCATGTGGACGTAATGTGCTGTTCCAGTCTCTTCTGTACCTAAGGTCCATCACCGTTCCCTTTGGATCCCTACGTAATTCGGTGCCCTCCGATACACACGGTCGAACAGCGGTGGAGTGGTACTCAAGCGTCAACTTTAGGTTACAATATCTCCGGATGTAATTAACACTTTACAATGCAACAAACGGCACTGATTACGTATTTGTTTATATGTTCAGATGTGCTAACAAAACTAACGGGGTTCCATTTAAAAAAACGTAGGTTTGTGTTAAAAAACATACTTCCGTGCATTTTTTTATGGTTTGTATTAACCAGTTACACTAGCCCCTCTCCTCACGTTCGGTCTGTGGAATCGATTCGTCAGTATTTGATGTGGTTTACGAAAAATATCCAGCGGTAATGTTAGGTGACTCACCCTGTATACTTACCGGTATCATACGACATTTGTCACTTCAGTGTACATAAAATGTTTAGGATTTGCGTGGTGTGTTGCGTGATCTGATCGGCATTCAGACAGTTACCGGGTTGGATTAATGGATGTAGGCTATAATTATCAAAAGAAATAGCTACTTCTATAGATCGCTATTTTACTGACTATGCAGTGTTTGCAAGCGTATATATTTAAGATAAATACTAGACACAGATTCAGCGTAAATACTTGTCCAACTCTAGGTCACGTATTGTTAATATGAGGATGATGCTAACGTGACGTTTGTCTCCGTAAGACTCAGGATCAGTACGATACCTTGCGCGACCAACAAAAACGGTGCTAGAGAGGGATACGTCTATCGATCCCTAACTTCTCTTATCGTACGCGAAATGTCACTTCACAGTAGTGTTTTTCGCGAAAAGAGTGTTTTCCGATTTGCGTTTCCGTAGTGCTAGCCTGTTGATGGAACCTGCTGCTTCAAAGACAAACGAAAAGGTTTTTTTCTTTTCTTTTTTGATTGGGAAGATGTACAGTCTTTTTACTTATAAAGGCGTGTGTTACAGCTAAAAGAGATGATCATTCAGTCCCTGGGCAATAGAAATCCGTTCCTTGGTCACGTAGACATTCTAGAACTGCAGTGTGAACGTTCCTGTCGTTGGAATATCTTTCCCTCAGATTTTCTTTCAGCTCGCCGAAAAGGTGGAACTCTCGTAGTGCAAGATCTTCACTTTCCGACCAATGTTACTCAGTCTGTGCGCCCTTTATCAAATTTTTGGCACCAGCTCACTACGACTGAGCACGACATTGTATTTCGTACACACACCGCAAGAATTTCACTGTGTGGATGTGCAGTTTAGATATTTTGCTCACAAGGATCGTGCTATCACGCGTACTTCAAGTTTAGGTACGTTTCCACTCTCTGTGACATTTCAATCGCACATAGTGTTGCACGTGTCGTCCGTACCGCAGCAGAACTGTCTGCAGGAAACCCGGAACATGTGCTCTATTCTGACAGTGCTCCGCTCTTCTTGCGCAATGGTCTTCGCGTGACGGCATGTGTCAGTAGGGCTGTAGATAAAATATAGATATATTGGTATATTCTCCAAAAATATCGATATATATTGGTGATGTTCCCTTCACCGATATATCGATATTTGAATGGCAATATCGGAAGCCGATATTTTTGTTTTATATTTTTTTCGCAATTTTCGGTAAAAATTTGAAACTTCTTTTGAAATTATAGTAGAACATAATCTTACTTTCACTGTGTGAAGAAATCGTACTACTTTTTGAGCTTTCATAACGTCTAGTCTTTCTCTTTGACTGTGTGAATCAAGTATAGATGGTAACTTCACCACGCCATTTTGACACTACAGTTGCTAGGTCGCTGGCGTTTGCAGAAACGAAAAAAACAGGAAAGCGGACATGAAGTGTTCCGGACAAATATGATATTTGACGAAACAGAACGACGGACGCATAGGACATCTTTTGCGCCACTTACATACAGTTACCTTTGCTAGCAAAGTGGTTATCGCCAAGCGTGAACGTGCATCGTTTTCCTTTCAAATCTTGTTCTAAGAGGGATAAGCAAGCTGATAGCTTGTTGATATACAAAATATTAATAACAAATCTATACTTCAATACACAGCTCTAAAACCGGCAGTACATTTACAATGTGCAGCTGATATTTTTGTAGGCTAGTACGTCGTGTTTCTTCCGTCGATATATACATATACGGATACTTTTTTCGATATAAATTTGTTTGAATACAGATATATTGGATCCCCGATACTTTCAAAAATATCAACAGTCTTAATGTGCAGCTTACTTTCTAAAAATAGTACGCCGCCATTCTACTGGGCACCTAAAAGCGACCCCCACTGTCAGGTATATCCGTCGATCAGAAGCTCAGAAAAATATTCGATACATTTTAGCCTCTACCACTAGCAGCTTCAGCGTCGAACCGTAGCGCGTGGTGCTATCGTATGTTGGCGCGATGTAGAGCACTTCGATGTGCATGTAAGATGAATGAGACGAAAACTGACGTGCGTAATGTGAGATCCTCTGCTGGACGTACGTGGTCATATCTGTTCTCTGACAAAATTGTGGATAGTTCCGCACATTCCAAGATTTTCACATACAAGTTTCCTGTATCTGTTAATAACATTCTCTACAGCTAATATATTTTTGCTCTGCATCACAGTGCTTACAAGGTATAAAACAGTTAAAGCTGACAGTTAACCAGACTACCCAGAAATCAATGAACGACTGATCATCTCTCATTATCGCAACTATCAGGCCCATACTTTTTCGTAACATAGTTTCAGATACCTCATTATTTCTTGAGAAGAGCTCTGTATACTGCACGGCACCAAAACATTTAACGAAACAGTGTTTAACGAAACGAACATTTTTCTCATTCTGTTTCTACATCTAACACGTTTCACAAAAATGTATTACATTCAACCTGGCAACAGTTTTGCAATAAATTTGTAGATATTAAATGGCAAGGCACGCCGGCCTCTACGATATAAATCTCTTTCCGTTATTATTTGAAACAGTTTTTCTTTTCTCCCGTCGGAAGGCCCACTTTGCAGCAGCTGTACGGTACGTGCCCGGACTTTCTGTGGCCAGAGAGAGGCGGATTTTGCTGTTGGACGAACATCCTTGGGAAATCCCGTTTTCCAGCTGTCACTTTGAGCTGCTGCTCAGTAACGACCTCATAGAATCCTGATGTGATATCACGTAGGAGTGACTAATATTAACACTACATTAACCGGAGGGTTTAAATCACTCTTTTCCAGTAATATGCTTCGCTCACACATCTAATAGGGCGGCAGGGAAGGAAAATTTATATTGCATACTAACCGACAACCACTTTAAAAATGTTCTTTGAGAAGAGTGTCCATACATATTATAAAATGAACATATGTGTGTTTCACATCATCTCTTAAACCACTGGACCAATTTTAACTGAACTTGGTATACATATCACTGTCTGGGAAGCGTCGCTGTGGGGTTAAGAAACATGTACCTTTCAAAGAGGTGGGTGAAGAAGCAGTATAGGCGATTACAGGCGATACCCATAATTTATTCATCCAGTATTTGAGAATGTGTCAGCACCCACAAAATGTGGAAACGAAAAAAGTTTGTCGCTTACCACATTTTCGCTGTTCATGTAGTAAAACTGTCGCATGAAGCATGACATTTTAATTTGTTACTTTTTTACTGCTAACTGTATTAGCGACACGTATTGCAGTCAGTGTTCACGTAGACCTCTGAATGTACCAGTAAAATTATATCATTATACGGCACAGTTCAGGAGATACGAACTTATAAAGATTGAGCTGCGTGAAGTTGAAACAAAAAAAAAAAAAAGGTGTGTTCAATCTTATGGGACTTAACTGCTAAGGTCATCAGTCCCTATGCTTACACACTACTTAACCTAAATTATCCTAAGGACAAACACACACACCCATGCCCGAGGGAGGACTCCAACCCCGCCGGGACCAGCTGCACAGTCCGTGACTGCAGCTCCTAGACCGCTCGGCTAATCCCGCGCGGCAAGTTGAAACATCAAGGCGATATTCGCTAGAGATACAGGTGAAATATTTTACAAATACGTATGAAGTACTTTAAAATATGTGAAATATATATGACATGCGCGTAAACGGGTAAAACCGTGGGTAAAAAGCTAATCCTAAATCCCTAGAAAGATTTCAATCAAATTTGGTACACATATTAGTTATGATCTCAATAGAAATAATATGGCGTTTGAACTGCCAATCTCCTTCTGTGGTGGACGTGAGGCGTCGGGAGGGACGAAAGGGCTGACCGACGGGGTTGGCCTCCAGCCTCCGCAATGTAGGTTGCAACTGACGGCTTGCTGTTCTAGCATTGGAAGAGGAACAGAAAACAGCAAAATAGTCCACAAGTAAGTAGTACAGGACTCCTTACCATAAACGTGCTACTGTTGATGGCTATGACAACGAGGGTAATACTTAACACTTTCAGCCTGAATTTCTTCTGGAGGAAGGACAATTTGACTTTATGTGGTAATAGTATTAAGTGATCTTTTAATGAATTTAGGATCAAGATTTACACAAAAATATGTACCCGTTTTCAAAACATACGTTGTACAGTTGCCTTCATTTTATTGACTAAAATAACTAATTACGAAATATTATCTATTGTAATAAATTGCAAAATGATCGAAAAGTTTGGAAGGTAGGAGACGAGATACTGGCAGAAGTAAAGCTGAGAGTACCGGGCGTGAGTCGTGCTTCGGTAGCTCAGTTGGTAGAGCACTTGCCCGCGAAAGGCAAAGGTCCCGAGTTCGAATCTCGGTCGGGCACACAGTTTTAATCTGCCAGGAAGTTTCATATCAGCGCACACTCCGCTGCAGAGTGAAAATCTCATTCTGCAACATGATCATTCAGCAATTACTATGCAAAATAACAATAACAGTATTCTACATTGGAATATAGCGAACCAGCCACATCTGTGTATTCTGTCAGTCACGAGCTGTTGCGCACTGCTACACTGGCTAGCTGATATTTTGATAGTGGTGCCCAACAGTTGGCCGCACTTGCGCATGACGAAAAGGTTGAACACTCACAAATGTGTACCTCAGGTTTACATTACGAGAAAATACTTCTGTTGCAGCTAAGACACAGTAAACGTTAATGTACACAATTATAACCAGACTGTCTGAAAGGGTTAAACCGTTGTCCTGAGGGACACCACTCTCCTGCTCAGAACGATCTGACAGCTTGTCACCAACTCGAGTCCTAAAAAACCGCTGGGACAGGAAAGACCGTATGAAAATGGGGAGGTGGCCACGAAATTCCCATTGATGCAGCTGCGCGGAAATACTGTGTCTCCACGTATTGTCACATGCCTAATGTTTACGTAGGAAAGTATACTGAATAGCCGCCTCCAGCAGGCTCAAATTGTCGACAGCAGACCGAAATCTACGGAAACCACACTGTGAACGGCTAATGGGAGTTGCCTGTTCTAGCAACCACATCAGACGACGGTTAATCATTCGCTCCATCTTGTTGTGAGCTAGATGTTTCAACCAACGGAGTCCCATTGCTCAAGCACGTGAGAAACGTGGGTACCAGGGGGTTTTGGCGGTGTCAAACTAAATATACGACAGTTCTAATGCTAAAGAGATACCAAAACGAATACTAACGTAAAACTCAAGCAAACGTGATACTGAGTCAATAACGACCAACCATTAAAACCATCTCGTATCGGAAATTTCACTAGACCTGTGCTCAAACGAAGCCCACGATACGACAAACACCCACAGCTCCAAATGCCGGAATCGGAAATTTCACTTCATCCCATTTCAAATAGTTTCTCTAATGTCTCTCTAGTCAGATCATGTAACTTGCCGTTTAGGTTGAACAGTGAACAAACATTGAATGTGGTAACACTAAAGCGTATAATCACCCGAAAATGGGCACAAACCCGAAAACACTTGTCATTCAAATAAACCACCATTTGTGAGTGGTAGAGGATTTTATTCAACATTAAGCGTTAAAGGAGCAGGCATGGAGTTCAAGAGTATCCACAATAAAAAGAACACTTTCGTTTAGAAACTATTTTCAGTATACTACACATGATTGATTTGTTCATGAAATAATTGTAGCCGTGTGATGTGATGCCAAATGTTTTTTCACCTTCTTAATAGTTGACACCACAGCCAAGGATTACATGAAGGCAGCATTTTTCATCTTATTCTGTATTTACATTGTGTTACAAAATTTGTTTCTTCCAGCGTGATAGCTTCACACGCTTTTTCCGCCTGTGATGCTGTGAATATATGTCACACAAGCCAAAACAACGAACCGTAACACATCGTGGCTACACTGCCATTTTCGTATGTAGGACTTCGTTATAAGTAACTTTCATCCCTATCTGCATCTAATCCTACCCTGCTTTTTAATTGCTTATACATGTACATGTTATTTAGGCATGTATCTGACATGTCCTGCACTCGCATGCATGTCTGAAAGAATGAAAATGAGCGTTTGGCGTAATTGGCTGGGAGGTCCCTTACGGGGCAGGTCCGGCCGCTTTGGTGCAGGTCTTATTACATTCGACGCCACATTGGGCGATCTGCGCCCCGGATGGGGATGAAATGATGGTGAAGACAACACAACACCCAGTCCCTGAGCGCGGAAAATCCACGATCCATCCGAGAATCGAACCCGGGCCCCTTAGGACGGCATTCCGTCACGCTAACCATTCAGCTATCGGGACGGACGTCTGAAAGAATAGACACTGTTTACGATCCACAGCTGTAAGAATTACTCAAAAATTTATTCGGTGAAAGCGGGAAATCCGAGTTCGAATCCCAGGCCACTACAAGTTTTCTTATGACAGTATTGGGTAGTAAATCTATACCTAATGTAGCTGATGTCAAGCAATTAGCAGCAAGAGAATTATTTATTTATTTACAGTGTGATGAGAGAAGTATAGACAACTATTTACAAGGAATATACGCATTTCGTACAGATATACTCAGTCTAAAGTTTATAATGGGTTCATAGATTCGAATCCAGGTTGGAAATTCAGTCTGAAGCTTCTGCAGACGAACTGTGAAGGTCTTTCATTGTCCCTTTGAACATTTTGAGGGAACATGCAACTGTTATGCAGTGTTAGCTGTTCTTCACCACACTCACATTCAGGGTATTATTTCCATCCTTATTGGTGCATCAATGCTCCACATATCCCCCGTTCAGTTCTGACCCAATTCAGCATGCACCACTGTCGTTAGATGAAAATTCTCATGTAGTTTTGATTAGTTGGTGCTGCTTCATGGAAGATTGCTCCTGTCATTGATTGGTCCTGGCTAATTACATCTTGAAGCTACTGTTCTGCAGGATGACTGCTGTGCGCCACGATAGTTTTGTAGACATCAGTCGCTGGGTCTGATAATGAAATATCTGAATGAATTGGTTATTCACGGTTTTTTATTCTTGTCCACACATTCAGCATGACTGATCGTCTTATGGTTGGTGGTGGAATATAATTACCGGCAGCCAGTCGTTTTTGTGAGTCGAATACACCTTGAGATAAGGCTCACTGCTTGACTGAGCCGTGTGTCAACTATTTTAGTGTGAGTCCTGTCTGACCAGATGGAACAGCAGCATTCTGAGACTGAGTATGAAAGAGCTAGATCTGATTATTAGAGCCGAATATCTGTAGTCAGCAAATTAATTTCGGTTTCTTAGACTGTTCTGCCATATTATTAAAGCACGAATAAATAAATAAAACAATCATTACACTAAGTTACGATCACATCACCGTGTTCCCTTTCTTAGCAGTAATTTAGTGAGATATTTTTCACCTAAACACTAGATATCTCAGAAATCCATAAACGTCTCTATAACTGGGAAGAGATGTAAGTAGAACCTAACTAATGTCTTCATTTAGTATGTTTTCATATTAATAGAACGTTGGAGGTACGCACGTCATTGTGTCAAAACACGTTGTCCGCTTAAGTGAATTTCTCACTTATTTCAAATAGCGGGTGCTGTGAGGGTCTATATAAAACACAGATATAAATTATGAATAGCAAATGAGTTAGGAAATTTGCGAAAGACATCATAATCGGACAGCCGGTCGAAGTGGCCGTGCGGTTAAAGGCGCTGCAGTCTGGAACCGCAAGACCGCTACGGTCGCAGGTTCGAATCCTGCCTCGGGCATGGATGTTTGTGATGTCCTTAGGTTAGTTAGGTTTAACTAGTTCTAAGTTCTAGGGGTCTAATAACCTCAGCAGTTGAGTCCCATAGTGCTCAGAGCCATTTGAACCATTTTTTGAATCATAATCGGACAATGGAGAATTTTCTTTCAATTAATTGATTTTATTCTTACTTGAAATAAAAAAATAAATGTTTTATACTTGAGTTTAACATCGAAGACCAATATGGGATTCTGAAGGCTGTACGTGGGTATGGTAATACGGCCCAAGCTAGCTCTCGAGATAGGCATGCCAGCCCCAGATCGAAGCCGCCTGCTGCAGTAACGACTTCGCCGGAACACTATCGGAATCAATTCAGTTGCCGCGATGATGCTTCCATCGAATATCAACTGAAAACCACTTTGGATCAGAATTTTCAGTTTTAAAGTCACTGGTCACGTCTTAATACTAGGTTCCGACAGCTACAAGATTGAAACTTCCTGGCAGATTAAAACTGTGTGCCCGACCGAGACTCGAACTCGGGACCTTTGCCTTTCGCGGGCAAGTGCTCTACCATCTGAGCTACCGAAGCACGACTCACGCCCGGTACTCACAGCTTTACTTCTGCCAGTATCTCGAAGTAAAGCTGTGAGTAACGGGCGTGAGTCGTGCTTCGGTAGCTCAGTTGGTAGAGCACTTGCCCGCGAAAGGCAAAGGTCCCGAGTTCGAGTCTCGGTCGGGCACACAGTTTTAATCTGCCAGGAAGTTTCATATCAGCGCACACTCCGCTGCAGAGTGAAAATCTCATTCTGGAAACATCCCCCAGGCTGTGGCTAAGCCATGTCTCCGCAATATCCTTTCTTTCAGGAGTGGTAGTTCTGCAAGGTTCGCAGGAGAGCTTCTGTAAAGTTTGGAAGGTAGGAAACGAGATACTGGCAGAAGTAAAGCTGTGAGTACCGTGCGTGAGTCGTGCTTCGGTAGCTCAGATGGTAGAGCACTTGCCCGCGAAAGGCAAAGGTCCCGAGTTCGAGTCTCGGTCGGCCACACAGTTTTAATCTGCCAGGAAGTTTCATATCAGCGCACACTCCGCTGCAGAGTGAAAATCTCATTCTGGGAGCTACAAGATTGTTACATATGTATACTAACATCATCGAAAAAACTAAAACAAACATATCAAGACTTTTTTCCTATCGTCACATTTACAGCATCCTTGAAAATACAACTTAATTTTCAGTAAGCGCCTGAATCCCGAAATACAGAGCGAATGACTGGTCGAATAAATGATTGCACCTCGTTATTGATACTATTCCTGATGTTTAAGCTGGCCAGTTAGTAAGCTGCCGCAGAAGGGACAGTTTAAACATTTAATGTGATCCAAAATGATTTTTTCACTCTGCAGCGAAGTGTGCGCTGATAAAGTTCCTGACAGACTAAAACTGTTTGCCGGACCGAGACTCGAACTCGAGACCTTTGCCTTTCCCGGGCAAGTGTTGCGTCATTTAATGTGATGTTTCGTTGTTAAGTCTCATTAGTCGTACTGTCTTTCGATCGTTTGATGAAGTTTACCTCTCCTACCACTCGCACAGTATTAGCATAGTAAGTACGTAGAAATAATGATCTACGAAATTGTTTCATTCTTAGTTAAGTGTCGTAGTTGTTCATGAAGTTTTAGACTGGTTACATCGACGAAACACGAAACTAGATATCCCTGTCTGACACAGACATTAAAGAGTTCGCAACTATAGATTCGAATTTTATTATATATTTCCTTTTATTAGTTAGTTTCATAAAGCAGAGATGTTTAATGATGCACGACATGTCATAAAAAACAAGATCAGATAATACATTTGAGAGACATGCTGATATCCATTACACAGATACGAAGTGAAATGGTCCTCATATACACTCCTGGAAATTGAAATAAGAACGCCGTGAATTCATTGTCCCAGGAAGGGGAAACTTTATTGACACATTCCTGGGGTCAGATACATCACATGATCACACTGACAGAACCACAGGCACATAGACACAGGCAACAGAGCATGCACAATGTCGGCACTAGTACAGTGTATATACACCTTTCGCAGCAATGCAGGCTGCTATTCTCCCATGGAGACGATCGTAGAGATGCTGGATGTAGTCCTGTGGAACGGCTTGCCATGCCATTTCCACCTGGCGCTTCAGTTGGACCAGCGTTCGTGCTGGACGTGCAGACCGCGTGAGACGACGCTTCATCCAGTCCCAAACATGCTCAATGGGGGACAGATCCGGAGATCTTGCTGGCCAGGGTAGTTGACTTACACCTTCTAGAGCACGTTGGGTGGCACGGGATACATGCGGACGTGCATTGTCCTGTTGGAACAGCAAGTTCCCTTGCCGGTCTAGGAATGGTAGAACGATGGGTTCGATGACGGTTTGGATGTACCGTGCACTATTCAGTGTCCCTCGACGATCACCAGTGGTGTACGGCCAGTGTAGGAGATCGCTCCCCACACCATGATGCCGGGTGTTGGCCCTGTGTGCCTCGGTCGTATGCAGTCCTGATTGTGGCGCTCACCTGCACGGCGCCAAACACGCATACGACCATCATTGGCACCAAGGCAGAAGCGACTCTCATCGCTGAAGACGACACGTCTCCATTCGTCCCTCCATTCACGCCTGTAGCGACACCACTGGAGGCGGGCTGCACGATGTTGGGGCGTGAGCGGAAGACGGCCTAACGGTGTGCGGGACCGTAGCCCAGCTTCATGGAGACGGTTGCGAATGGTCCTCGCCGATACCCCAGGAGCAACAGTGTCCCTAATTTGCTGGGAAGTGGCGGTGCGGTCCCCTACGGCACTGCGTAGGATCCTACGGTCTTGGCGTGCATCCGTGCGTCGCTGCGGTCCGGTCCCAGGTCGACGGGCACGTGCACCTTCCGCTGACCACTGGCGACAACATCGATGTACTGTGGAGACCTCACGCCCCACGTGTTGAGCAATTCGGCGGTACGTCCACCCGGCCTCCCGCATGCCCACTATACGCCCTCGCTCAAAGTCCGTCAACTGCACATACGGTTCACGTCCACGCTGTCGCGGCATGCTACCAGTGTTAAAGACTCCGATGGAGCTCCGTATGCCACGGCAAACTGGCTGACACTGACGGCGGCGGTGCACAAATGCTGCGCAGCTAGCGCCATTCGACGGCCAACACCGCGGTTCCTGGTGTGTCCGCTGTGCCGTGCGTGTGATCATTGCTTGTACAGCCCTCTCGCAGTGTCCGGAGCAAGTATGGTGGGTTTGACACACCGGTGTCAATGTGTTCTTTTTTCCATTTCCAGGAGTGTATGTGGAATAAGTCAAAAACCTGAAACAGTTTCATTTAAGAGGTAATGTTTTGTCACAAAGAAAGTAAATGTACGATACATTGTTTTTCATACGTTAATTCTTTGGCTGCTGTAGTCATTTAGCCGGCCGGGGTGGCCGAGCGGTTCTAGGCGCTACAGTCTGGAACCGCGCGACTGCTTCGGTCCCAGGTTCGAATCCTGCCTCGGGCATGGATGTGTGTGATGTTCTTAGGTTAGTTAGGTTTAAGTAGTTCTAAGTTCTAGGGGACTGATGACCTCAGAACTTAAGTCCCATAGTGCTCAGAGCCATTTGAACCGTTTTTGTAGTCATTCATGGCAAAAAAAATATGATTACAACACGTATTTAAATTGATCACACTGCTGCACTGAAAATGCACAGGCGTCAGATTTTACGTAACATGTTATTTGGTACTGTTAATATATACATTAAATGGTTCTGTTAGGAAATTTTTCAATGGTGAAGGAGTCGACCAACAATTCCTATAGGCTACTGTTAAACTGAACTTTATTAGCAATTAAATTTTTATGGCTGGTGGAAGCTTATTAAAAATTTGTGATTCTATAAAAATCTTTGTCAAGATTATTCGTATTTCTGCTATTGATTCCGTGAACTGAACTATTGGTTTGAAAAAGATATTGAAGGATTCATTAAGAAAAAGATATACTGGGAACTATCCTCAGTTCCTGAGACAGGCCTCAACAGGACGTAGAGTTCACGTAACAAAAAATCCGTATTATGAAGTTTTCGACTCTAAAGACTAGCCTGACTTGATGAGTTATCCCAAAAATGATCTCGTACCTCTTTATGGAATGAAAGCAAGCTAAGTATGATTTTTGTGCATCACCTGCTTCTGACAACATCCGCACAACAAATAAAGATCTGTTTATGCTCTCTAGTTCTGTGGTATGCCTCATCAGAACTGAATTTATTATACAGTTCAAATGAGAAGAATTTAAGATTGAAAACCTCTTCTTTACGCTTGTCATACTTTAGACATATGCTGAGGTTACACCGTCGACGGCACCAACAATGCCGCTTCCCTAAGCGCCGCTCTCATATTGTCTCTTGTGAAAAAACCACACTTGAGGCTAGCGAACACCAGTGCCGGCTCCGCAAGCCATTACTGTGTTTATCGTGGTTCATCATCATCTTGGTACAGTAGGAGTTTGGATCACACCCACGAAATTGTTTATGCCTCGTCTGCTCGGATATTCAGGTGTGTGTAAATTCCTAAGAGACCAAACTGCTTAAGTCATCAGTCCATAGTCTTACACACTACTTAAAATAACTTATGCTAAGAACACACACACACACAGACACACAGACACACTCACACACACACACACACACACACACACACACACACACACACACACACACACACATGCCCGAGTGAGGACTCTAACCTCCGGTGGGAGGGGCCGCGCAATCCGTAACATGGTGCCTCTAACAGTGCGGCCACTCCGCGCAGCGCTTCGTGTGCTCTTCGGCTGTTTACTTGTGACTCTACCATTGTATATTGTGCAACGGACTGATACACTATGTGATCAAAAGTATCCGGACAGAACCAAAAACATACGTTATTCATATTAGGTGCATTGTCCTGCCATCTACTGCTGGGTACTGCAAATCAGCGACCTCAGTAGTCAGACATCGAGAGAGAGCAGAATGGGGCGCTCCGCGGAACTCATGGACTTCGAAAGTGGTCAGGTGATTGGATGTCATTCTTTCATACGTCCGTACGCGACATTTCCACACTCTTAAACATCCCTAGGTCCACTGTTTCTGATGTGATAGGGAAGTGGAAACGTGAAGGGACACGTACAGCACAAAAGCGCACAGGGCGACCTCGCCTGTTGACTGACAGACTGCCGACAGTTGAAGAGGGAAGGCCGACATATATTTAGACCATCACACAGGAATTCCAAACTGCATCAGCATCCACTGCAAGTACTATGACAGTTAGGCAGGAGGTGAGAAAACTTGGGTTTCATGGTCGAGCGGCTGCTCATAAGACACACATCACGCAGGTAAATGCCAAAAGACGCTTCGCTTGGTGTAAGGAGCGTGAACATTGGACGATTGAACAGTGAAAAAACGTTGTGTGGAGTGACGATTCACCGAAGGCAATGTGGCGATCGGATGACAGGCTGTGGGTATGGCGAATGCCCGGTGAACGTCATCTTCCAGCGTGCGTAGTGCCATCAGTAAAATTCGGAGGCGGTGGTATTATGGTGTGGTCGTGTTTTTGATGGAGCGGGCTTGCGCCCCTTGTTGTTTTGTAGGCATTACCACAGCACACGCCTACATTGATGTTTTAAGCACTTTCTTGCTTCCCACTGTTGAAGAGTAATTCGGGGATGGCGATTGCATCTTACAACACGATCGAACACCTGTTCATAATGCACAGCCTGTGTTGGAGTGGTTGCACGACAATAACATCCCTGTAATGGACTGGCCTGCACAGAGTCCTGACCTGCATCCAAAGAACACCTTTGGGATGTTTTGGAACGCCGACTTCGTGCCAGGTCTCACCGACCGATATCGATACCTCTCCTCAGTGCAACACTCCATAAAGAATGGGCTGCCTTTCCCCAAGAAACCCTCCAGCACCTGATTGAACGTATGTCTGCAAGAGTGGAAGCTGTCATCAAGGCTAAGGGTGGGCCAACACCATAATGAATTCCACTATTATCGATGGAGGGCGCCACTAACTTGCAAGTCATTTTCAGCCAGGTATCCGGATACTTTTGATCACGTAGTGTATTTCTTAGGATGTTCCTACATCAGATTTCTCCATAGCCTACGACGGTTGCGCTTTTCTTGGCTTGGCACTGAACGTGTTTCTTTAAGATCATGTGGAGATTGTACCCTTCAGATTCAACAAACTTTTATTGTTGCAAGCACAAAACAGGGACGGCAACATATGTGCTTCACAGCATTGGCGTTACTAGGAGAAACCCAGGGCACTGTTTTCCAGACGGATGGGAATTCCTGGTGAATTTAATGGCTAATACTAGTTCTTTCTTGCTCGTTCTGACACAGCAGAGGCTCAATGCTCCCCCGTCCCCAGTGCAATTTTTTTACTTTAGTCAAGAGCGGGGTAGGAAAGAAAGTTCCCCAGTTTCTGTAGAAAAAAAAAAGAATCGGTTAAACAATGGGGCGTTGCTCCAAAATATGTGTGACTTGATACATTCCTCCTCCAGCAAAGTGCCTTCCTAACTTAGAAGGTGAGCCGAGTGTGAGAAACAAGGTCGCATTCCTGAATGCCGGAGGGAGAAGTGTCACTGGGATGCCATAGGGTTGCAGCTCCCACGCGTCTTTGATCTCAAACATTCTCGCGCCCACGTAACGTACTTCGGCTTACCACCCTGGCACAAAGGGTGCCGTAGCGCCGGCAGCTATATCTACGTGAGATCAACCACTCAGTTCCACACCCGGAATTTTCATTCTGAAAATAGGCCTGAGCGTGTCTAATTAGTACAGAAAAAAAATGCTCGTCATTGAACCACTTCCGCAACTGATCATTAAGCGTTGTTTCTTCTTACTTTAATCTATGTGCCTCTGCAGGAAAATTAAATAAATGAGGAAGAGTTACATAGTGGTCTCTTTTTCTGTAGTTCACGTACGATTTTTGTAATATACACCAAAGTGGTCGACGGATACATAACATAAGACGGCCTTTTTAAAATTAACTTTCTAGTTTTCGTCCTTATAACGAAAAGTCCGTTAAATGCGTAGCGAATATAGATATTGGGATGCTTTACAGATCAATCTGTTGCCACAGAAATTATTTCGTCCTCTCATTCGTTGCTTTCGGCAACTACCAAATCGAAACATTACAGCCGAACCTAGACCTTTGACTACGCTGTCAGGGTCACGAAAATCAAGCTTACAGGGACATGGAGTGCTCCAGCCAACAAGTATTTGTCATATTTTAGGAATAATAAATCAGTTGGTATCGTTTGTCATCCCCAATACATCGTTTCGTTGCATTTCAGTTATTCAAATATAGATAGTCGCCTGCCACAACGTAATACCCTGGAGAACAAGAGGGCTCACGAAAAACTTAATCATATATTTTTTCTGTAAACTGTTTCTGAATCTATGACTGTTCCATTGTTCTTTCCACTTCGTAATTCTGCTCAGCTGGTGCCTCTTCCGAAAGTTAGGTGGTACAGAGGTTCGCCTTCTATCTACGAGAAGCTGCATTATCAATCTTCGGTGAATATCGTCGCTATTATCAAGCAGTGATCATCACGACGTCCATGTAAGCACACTGTATATTGCTATTAATTTAGTTTCCTTTTAAAAGTACATAGTACAAACAAATTACCAGCGGTACCGCGTGGGAAAAAAATACTTCCAGCTAGTTAACTTTGTCCTTGCCAATTAGAGCATGCTAAGAAGTGCCGCACTTGGAATAGAAACTAATGACAAATAAAACACGGAGTAGGTTTCGTTACATGTTACAGATAATACGAAAGATTAAGGACGAAAGGCATAGATGACAACACGATTCACCAGCAACTATAAAATTCACCGTTGCTTTTAAAACACGTGTTTCTCTTTCTCAGTTCTCAAAGCACTAGTTAAATTAAACTGAACAGAGCACGTTCTGAAGATATGCTTCGCAAACAATTTAACGGACACGTGAAATTATTAGTTCTACAGTTACTATCATTCATTCTTTTGTTTAGGGTTTAAGAAGTTTACATGGTTTTATGTTTTTCCAGTTTAAACACTGTCGATGTACTAGAATACTTTTTGTATCGAGAACCAATTTTCGATTCTCAATAAGTGTTAACCGCAGTCAATGAAAGTGTATTGCTCGTGAACAACGAACTCTGAAATGAAATGGGCCCTTTGCAGCTTTAGACACGTTCTTTAACAAGAGGAACAGGCACATATTTTGAACGTCTGAACAACGCTGTTTCTGTATACGTATTATTCAAGTGCGAGAAGTTATTAGAGTCGCTCAAAAGATAGTACTGAGATACCATGATTAAGACGCGTGTACCACTGCTAAAACTCTATGGTCAAAATTATATTAATGGTGTAAAACTCGGAAACAACACTGTGAGGAGCAGATTTATCTGAAATCGGTTATACGTTACTTCAGTACTACTGGTGCGAACTAAGCGACGTTGCCCCAGATTGTAATTTTATGCTGTTACTCCTTAACTGTGTAATTCCTCGGCTATCTCTTTAAGATCAATTTAAATACAGCGATGGTCAGTTTACAGATTCCCCAAGGGAAAATAAAAAGCTCTTCTCTAATGAAATTCCTGGACAACTTTGAATTTATGAGAAAACTCAAATGATTTTGATAGTTCATGGCTTGAACCACAATGTTTAATAATGGTGATCACATTACTACACACAGGGAGTGGATCGAGATACCATGCTCCTCTCACCGGGCAAAACCCATTTAAACTCTCACAATCTGACATAAATTAAAATAATCAGTGCCGTTGCACCAGAAAAGATTAGACTTACCGGCTTTCTTGGTACCAACAGCGTTCTGCTTGCTCGCCGGATCCACATCTTCTATCGGTGGTCCGGCGTATTGTGTGCAGTCAATCTTAGCACCTGTGGATGGTTTCCATCAGCAGACCGTAGTACGCATCTACAACATTTCTCGTTGTTCCGCCGGCCGGGGTAGCCGAGCGGTTCTAGGTGCTACAGTCTGGAGCCGCGCGACCGCTACGGTCGCAGGTTCGAATCCTGCCTCGGGCATGGATGTGTGTGACGTCCTTAGGTTAGTTAGGTTTAAGTAGTTCTAAGTTCTAGGGGACTGATGACCTTAGAAGTTAAGTCCCATAGCGCTCAGAGCCATTTGAACCATTCTCGTTGTTCCTTCGTTACTTATACACCGAAGCGCCCCAAAGATTTCCTTGCCCTGTGATCGAAGCACCTCCTCTCGGAACACGTCGTTTCGTAATGTGATAAATGCGATTAAACATTGAGACGGAAGCTCATAACTTTTTTTTTAAAGCGTGATATAAACATGATCTCTCATCCAATAGAAATGGATAAAGTTTAACTGAGGTGCTTATACTTGCCATTGCTTAGTATACTTAGTAACGTAGTGAATAATTAGAGACACTCATACTGAAATAAAAAGTGTGTTGCATGAGTCAGCTTATTTTTATAAGGAAATTTCACCAGATGTGTAAAAAAAATTATATTTATGGTACATAAAACTCCTCAACCATTAATACGTTTATTCCACAATAATATAATAGACAAAACCGTGACCAATAAGACAATATAATCTAGGGACAAAACCTAATTTAAGGGTTTTTTCTATGAATTTTTGGAAAGGATGGAGCACATTTTATTGATTTTTCTTTCGTTTCTCTTCTTTACATAAGAAAATTTACAGAACCTGAAACAATAACTTGTTACATATTGGCAAATATGATGAACATTCCTAACTTTTGCCACGTGGCTCAGTAATTGCCTTGTGTATCAATTGCTGCAACCTTCGTATGTGCTACCAATCTAAAACGAAGATTTTATTGATTCAGTAAATCGAATTAAATGCAACTCATGGATGTATTCATATTAAGCTACAGATACCAGCGCCTACAGTTGTGCAACTACAACAGCTTGTTCTCCCGCTAAACAACACACTGCCCTGGCAGTTCTGAGACTGCATTGCTGTAAGTTCGGCTCAAATCTGACTAGAGAAAATCTAACATATTTTTCTGTGTACTGTACATTATATTTGTAATTGTGTTCACTTGGTCAAATTTAGGATGCCTTTAGTAATTTATGTATATATTTCACATCACTTCATCCACACACAGACCTTTGTTAATAACGCAACCTGTGATATTATACGTAAGATACTCCTTATACACAATATTAATACAGGGTGATTATCATTAAAGTTTCAAACCGCTGTAGAAATAACACTACTGGCCAGAATGACGTCAAATTGCAACGGAATATTATCGGAGAAGGAGAAAACGTATGGCTGAATAAACATAAATAGTTATAAAATGTAGCAATAGATGGATCTGTAAGCATCATAATTTGATAGTGATCAACTACAAATGACAAATGTATCATACAACAATGCCTAAGATGTGCGTTTGACTTTAAACAATCTGTACTACTCAGTGTGCATGGGTGTACAGGTGTGATACTGTTAGTTATGTAAGTCCATCTACCACGGCAACGTCATATCACATCGGGTGCGAAAAATCGGTTTTTAATTGTCCTGAGGCCAAAAACCGCATAAAAAGCATTACTGACAAAGGTTTTTAAGTACCCTGAGGCCAAAAACATCACAAAAAGCATCAATCACATCGGTTTTTAATTGTACTGAGGCCAAAAACCTCATAAAAAGCATCAATCAAAATCAAATCGGATTATTAATGTCCGTGTGTGTGAAATCTTATGGGACTTAACTGCTAAGGTCATCAGTCCCTAAGCTTACACACTACTAAACCTAAATCATCCTAAAAACAAACACACACACGAGGGAGGACTCGAGCCTCCGCCGGGACCAGCCGTACAGTCCATGACTGCAGCTCCTGAGACCGCTCGGCTAATCCCGCGCGGGCTATTAATGTCCGTGAGACTGGCGAAAAATATGTTCAATATGTTGTCCACCGTTTTCTGCAACAAATTGTAATCGAGAAATAAAATGTTCCACAACTGATCGAAGTTTTTCCGGGGTCACGTTCAGAATTTGTTGCGCCATGCGTGCTTTCAATGCAGCTAAGTTTTCAAAAAAAAATGGTTCAAATGGCTCTGAGCACTATGGGACTTAACTTCTGAGGTCATCAGTCCCCTAGAACTTAGAACTAATTAAACCTAACTAACCTAAGGACATCACACACATCCATGCCCGAGGCAGGGTTCGAACCTGCGACCGTAGCAGCAGCGCGATTCCAGACTGTAGCGCCTAGAACCGCTCGGCCACTCCGGCCGGCGCTAAGTTTTCAATCGGAACACTGAATACAAGATCTTTCAGATATCTCCACAGCCAGAATTCACACGGATTAAGATCAGGCGATGGGGACGGCAAAGCTGTAGGGAAATGGCAGCTGGTAATTTTACCATTTCCGAAATGGCGGTTCAGCAGCTGCTTAACTGGATTTGCAATTTGCGGAGGTGCGCCATCTTGCATAAAAATTATCCCATCCACATCCGCGCTGTTGGAGAGCTGAAATGTCGTGGTTGCACAAAAGACACTCATAGCGCTTACCAGAGACGGTACAGGTAACAGAACCGGAAGCACCTGTATCTTTGAAAAAATTTGGCCCTATGATAAATGATGCCGTAAACCTGCACAACACAGTGACCTTTTCAGGATGAGGTGGTACTGGTCGATTTGCGTGTGGATTTTCCCTTACCCATATTCCACAATTCTGTGTATTGACATATCCTGTCAGATGGAAGTGGGCTTCGTCTGTCCACAAAATCTTCCACTGTAAATCATTGTCCACTTCCATGTGAGCAAGAAATTCTAAATCAAAAGTCTCTCTTGCTGGCAGGTCAACAGGAAGCAACTCGTGCATATGGGTAATTTTGAATGGATATCAAGGAAGAATGTTTTACGATTTAAAGCACCGTGCTAACTGATATGTCCAATGTTCGGGCAATTCTCCGTGCACTACCACTCGCATCCTCCTGCATTGCTGTGGCCACTGCTTCCACTGACGTCGATTCAGTTCGTTTCCTCCCTCTACCAGGTTGCACACCAAAAGAACCTGTCTTTTCGAATTTCCCAATCATTTTCTCCACACACACGGCAGTCATCGGATCAACACCATTTTCTTATCAAACCCTTCAGTGTCCGGAACTTCTGCAGAGTGACGTGTGCATAGTCGTCGTTCTTGTAATACAGCTTTACAAGCAGAGCGCGATCATGCATTGAGACAGTCATGGCGAACGTTGCAGACGCAAAAGGAACAAAAGCCGTGTAGCTGGCGTGTTTACACCGACTTCAAATGGTCTTGCGCATATCAAATGTTTTCATTTACTTATTCTGACACATGCAGCGCAATCTATTGATCAATTTTCACACTATTTTTTTCTTCTGCCATATGTTTTTGTCCCTCTCCGACAATATTCCGTTGCAATTTGACGTCATTCTGAGCAGTGGTGTTATTTCTACAGCGTTCCGAAAGTTTAATTATAATCACCCTGTATATCTCAACTTAAAATAACGAAGAGAATCGTTTTCATTATCACAGTGGAACTCATCACTCAAACTCGTAGGAAAATAACCTCCCTAACAAGAGAACAGCTACTTTTACATCAGTTACATTACTTCCAGTAAGACCATTCTCATGAAACATTGTCCTCAAAACGATCTCACACCGTTACATCGTTTTGGTATTTGTCCAAACTTTGACTAGAAAATGACTTTGTCATTTCATAACAACGTAATCTAAAGATCGAAGATTTCAGTATATCGTCATAAAATAATAATCAACTAGCTGTGCAAGCAGGAATTAAAAGGTTATCGTGTCCGAACATTATCAAAAAGTACTGGGATCTTTCTTTTTACAAATCTTCTGTTTCAGATGCGTTAAAGTTTTCAGACGAATCTGCACGTTTGGCCAATCTGATGGTAGTTTTTGAATGAAGTGCTATCGGACATCAAACGCGTAAACACACAGCACAACGGTCATCGATGATTTAAAACTCGTCATTACTAGTATTCATCCAACAATTTACCGTTTATTCTGACAAAGAGTGCAGTAAACGAAGAGTTGTTCCAAATTCACCTTCAGATAGCACAGAGATTAAATAATCCTGCTATTTTCGCATCCATCACAGAAAAAGTCGAATGCTGCACTTGCATAGCTATAGACAAAATGCGACTAAAGCATAATGAGAGAACTGAAAATCTCAAATCGCACCACACAAAACCCCTTACCAACAAACACATTCACACACCACACTAAATTTCTATGGAACGATGGACAATCTTAGAGATATAACACTAAATGAAAACGAACAACAGCTCGTACAAAAAGGTTTAAAACACAAAGTTCACTCACCAGAAAACGAGCAACAAATCGAAGACCTCATTGTAGAGTCTCAATATATGCTCACTCTAGAAGAAAAAAATGACAGCAGTAATGTAAATATAGGGCTAACTAGGGAGTTAACAAAAGAAGAAATAAAAAACATAACAACACAAATTAAAAAAGAAAACAATAAATTGAAAAATAATTGTCATTAAACAAAACAAAGAACTCTAAATAAGAAACTGCAAGCAGAAATCATCATTATAACAAAATCTGACAAATGTAATAGTATTGTCCTCATGAAAATAAAGTATTACACAGAAAAAAGCAGAAAAAAATCAGCTGCAAAAAAACATAAAAAAGTTAAAATGAAACCCAACTAGCAGATTTCAAACACGTGTTAAAAACACACTCAAAAACGTAGAGTATACATTCAGAGAGAGAGACATGCACAAAAAAAATCCTCAAGTTCCCAACATGAAATGTCAATAAAAAGTCAATGCAGAAAATTATCTTGTCCGTCCAATATTGAAATTCAGAGCAACTCTCAAATACCTACTGGCAAAAAAAGAAATGCAGTCACGGTTCACCCAATACTGTAAACTAGAAAATGATAGAACGATGAGAAATACCTCTCAGCTAGTAGAACATATAAGAGACATTAAAATCCTTGGCACGGCAATACTACTCTCCTTTGATGTAGAAAGTATGTACGATTGCATTCTTGTAAACGAAACCATAAAAGTAACTCAAGAAAACCTAAAAACACACATCCAGCTACCACGTGAAGACACAGATGAAACAATAAAATTGCTGCAATTAATAACACAACAAAATTATTTTGAAGTCAGTCAATAATACTACATACAAGGAGAAGGTTTACCCACGGGTTCAGCTATTTCAGGAACATTAGCCAACATTTTCATGAATCATATACAAAAATTAATATTTGAAGAAATAATAATAAAGAAAAGCTACGACATCATCTACTGGAACAGGCACATGGATGACATAGTATGCATGGTAGATGAAACTAAAAATAGAATTCAGCATCTACACAAAGATATACGTTACGGCGTATAATCGGGAATGGCAGGGAATAGAAGGCTGTCAGAAGAAGACAGCCAATCGCGCAGGCTCACCCCTCTCCAGGACGACAACGCGACAACAGCGGCCCCTAAGTGAAGAGGACATCAGCACTGTGACCGACTGGCAATGGCTCAGTGGAATATTAGCTTCAAGATTAGGCACTTGTATAGCAGCGTTAACTCTAATCACCTTGCTTGTACTCTTTATGTAACACAGGCTTAGGATTATCTATACTGAAGAAGATTCCTTATCTGTGTGGTATCTCTAGCAACGATGCCACGGCGTAGGTTCACAAGTTGGCTCTACGAGACACCGACGACAGCGCCCTCTAGCCGGCGCTGTGAAGCTCTACGAGCGTCGCTGCGGATTCAGCCCATTTGATCAAGAGCAGACGGCCAGGACACTTCGCTTCATATAGATACGTGCTCATCATAGCAAAGTTATGTAACCATTTATTAACTTGGTTTTTGCCTATAGTAAACATCTATAATTTCACACGCAGTACCGACGTGTCTTACCTTTCCCTGCTCCTACTCACTTCCTACATTCGGCCTACCCTTCAGTTACAGGAGCAGACCCACAAAAATTTGAATGTCATCCTCTGTTTGCAACACATCAGTGTAGTTGCAAAAGTTAAGTATTGTAATTTTCATTTTGTAATAAAACTCATTAATACGATTTGTTTGAATGCTTGTCTAGTGAACCGAGTAAGCCAGCTTCCTAGACACCACATATTTGCCGACAAGATATAAAAAGAACCAACGTCACAACCTGTCCACATTTTGCACCCTGAGCCTGGCTGCCACAATTTTGTTTTGTCGTGCGCTTTGCTGGCACATTAATTCTGCCTTGTCTTTTCTTTTCAGGGGTGTATTTACATGTTTTAAGTATCGCTTTCTTGTTTTTTCTGTTCAGTGTTTTCAGATGGGCGTTGCAGAAAGTTTCTTTGCTTGTGTCCTCATTTTTCTTGCTTGCATTGTCTGTTTCTCGCATTTGCCTACTCCACAATGAGCAACCCGCCCCTCCCACCCCGTGCTCAGGCGTCTCAGCTGCAAGCGATAGCCGGCCAGAGTGGCCGAGCGGTTCTAGGCGCTGCAACCTGGAACCGCGCGACCGCTATGGTCGCAGGTTCGAATCCTGCCTCGGGCATGGATGTGTGTGATGTCCTTAGGTTAGTTAGGTTTAAGTAGTTCCAAGTTCTAGGGGACTGATGACCTCAGAAGTTAAGTCCCATAGTGCTCAGAGCCATTTTTTTGCAAGCGATAGATGCAACACAGCTAATACCTATGTTTCAGTTTCAGATGCAGCAGAATTCAACTGTACTAAACATGGTACAGCAGTTACCGGCAAATGCTGCGTGACCAGCAGAACAACAATCAATGCCTGTAGCTCCAAATGCTATACCTCCTTTTCATCTGTTTAACGAAAAAGAAGAGAAATGGCTCGAGTGGTTGCAACAGTATGAAGACCACATCTTTGCTCACAAAATGTCAGGTACTGTCAAACTACATTACTTTTTGTCAACGGTAAGAAATGCAGTCTTCCACCTCATTCAGAAATTGTTCCCTAATGCCACTCCGAGTGAACGTCCCTGTGATCAGGTTGTAGATTCTCTAACTAACTATTATGACAACAAGTGAATGAGGTGGCAGATAGGTACCAATTCTTTCCTTGCAAGAAACAGTCGGAATATACTTATCGCGAGTGAGTAGTAGATTTGCAGGGTATGATGAGGAAATGCAAATTCAAATGTGCTTGTGGTGCTTTATATTCAGATGTGATGTTGGATGATGTAATCATACACAATGTGACTGATGTAACATGGGAGAGGGTGGACAGCAGGTGGTTCGGCGTCAATAGAAGATTTGGCCACAGCATTGCAGCAGGAGGGGTGGAGCGGTGGTCTGCAGACACACAGTGCAGGAGAGATTGCTCGATCTTTGGACATGCCTGTGAGCT
Organism: Schistocerca nitens; assembly: GCF_023898315.1. Classification (NCBI taxonomy): domain Eukaryota; kingdom Metazoa; phylum Arthropoda; class Insecta; order Orthoptera; family Acrididae; genus Schistocerca; species Schistocerca nitens. The sequence continues at coordinate 172,435,504 of NC_064616.1, read as the reverse complement.
CGGTGCACAGCATTCTATGAAACATCCTGAATTTCTCTCCGTCAAAATTATCCATGTTCAGAAGTTGCTGACCCGCCAGTCAGCGACTCCAAATCTCTGTTGTCTGGAAAAGAAGATTTTAGGCTAGGGAGGCGTCGTTCTCACAGGAATCATGGCCATGATTGGGAAAAAAACTACCTAGAAAGGACCACAGTCACTCATTTACAGAGAGATGTAATGTTACCAGAATGTCAAATCAAACACCTTTCAGCCGCCTAGTTTCCAAAGCTATTTTATTTGGCTGTCAGTTCGGCTATTTACAACTCCATCTTCAGGCCTGTGACAGACGTGTAGGAAGATCCTTTCAACATCTGCCGACTGTAGCAAGCAGAAATCTACTAATACCAGTGTCGCTCGCCCCTATTTTCACCAGAACCGAGGTGGAATCTTCCTACGCATCGCTCACGGACCTGAACATGGCGTAGCAAATCGCCAAAACTGATAGCCAAACAAAATAAGTTTGGAAACTAGATGGCTGAAAGGTGTTTGATTTGACACCCTGTATAGAACAAGCAAGCCCCGCAAACATCTCTGAAAGGAATGACATACAGAGACCAAATGTTTCCAGGGCGACCGTTTCCAATTTCTGAAAGAAGACTGTTAAGCTTCCCAGACAGATGTGCCTCTGAAATATATACACTACTGGCCATTAAAATTACTACACGACGAAGATGACGTGTTACAGACGCGAAATTTAACCGACAGGAAGAAGATGCTGTGACATGCAAATGATTAGCTTTTCACAGCATTCACACAAATTTGCGCCGGTGGTGCTGACATGAGGAACGTTTCCAACCGATTTCTCATACACAAACAGCAGTTGACCGGCGTTGCCTGGTGAAACGTTGTGATGCCTCGTGGAAGGAGGAGAAATGCGTACCATCACGTTTCCGACTTTGATAAAGGTCGGATTGTAGCCTATCGCGATTGCTGTTTGTCGTATCGCATCATTGCTGCTCGCGTTGGTCGAGTCCAATGACTGTTGGCAGAATATGGAATCGGTGGGTTCAGGAGGGTAATACGGAACGCCGTGCTGGATCCCAACGGCCTCGCATCACTAGCAGTCGAGATGACAGGCATCTTATCCGCATGACTGTAACGGATCGTGCAGCCACGTCTCGATCCCTGAGTCAACAGATGGGGACGTTTGCAAGACAACAACCATCTGCACGAACATTTCGACGACGTCTGCAGCAGCATGGACTATCAGCTTGGAGGCCATGGCTGCGGTTACCCTTGACGCTGCATCACAGACAAGAGCGCCTGCGATGGTGTACTCAACGACGAAGCTGGGTGCACGAATGGCAAAACGTCATTTTTTCGGATGAATGCAAGTTCTGTTTACAGCATCATGATGGCTGCATCTGTGTTTGGTGACATCGCGGTGAACGCACATTGGAAGCCTGTATCCGTCATCGCCATACTGGCGTATCACCCGGCGTTATGGTATGGGGTGCCATTGGTTACACGTCTCAGTCACCTCTTTTTCGCATTGACGGCACTTTGAACAGTTGACGTTACATTTGAGATGTGTTACGACCCGTGGCTCTACCCTTCATTCGGTCCTTGCGAAACCCTACATTTCAGCAGGATAATGCACGACCGCATGTTGCAGGTCCTGTACGGGCCTTTCTGGATACAGAAAATGTTCGACTGCTGCCCTGACCAGCACATTCTCCAGATCTCTCACCAATTGAAAACTTCTGGTCAATGGTGGCTGAGCAACTAGCTCGCCACAATACGCCAGTCACTACTCTTGATGAACTGTGGTATCGTGTTGAAGTTGCATGCATGGGCAGCTGTACCTGTACACGCCATCCAAGCTCTGTTTGACTCAATGCCCAGGCGTATCAAGGCCGTTATTACGGCCAGAGGTGGTTGTTGTGGGTACTGATTTCTCAGGATCTATGCACTCAAACTGCGTGAAAATATAATCACAAGTTAGTTCTAGTGTAATATATTTGTCCAATGAATACCCGTTTATCATCTGCATTTCTTCTTGGTGTAGCATTTTTAATGGCCAGTAGTGTATGTTTTGGCCGCTGGCTGAAAGAACCTGGCGGTTCCTGGCGTCAGGGTAGTTACAGTCTTGCCTCTATTAAACACATGCAACAGCCGCACTGTCCATGTCGTCCCAGCTTCTAACATAAGAATGCACGGAGTTTTATGATCTTACCACCGTTTGCACAAAGACTCAGTTGACAGCAGTCTCTCTTAAAGCCGGCCGAAGTGGCCGTGCGGTTAAAGGCGCTGCAGTCTGGAACCGCAAGACCGCTACGGTCGCAGGTTCGAATCCTGCCTCGGGCATGGATGTTTGTGGTGTCCTTAGGTTAGTTAGGTTTAACTAGTTCTAAGTTCTAGGGGACTAATGACCTCAGCAGTTGAGTCCCATAGTGCTCAGAGCCATTTGAACCCATCTCTCTTAAATGGCTTCCTCCACCAACTTTCCGCCAACTGGCCGCCTTGGCGATGGACTGCCACCTGGCCCAGGTAAAATTCTTCATGAACCTGCGCCCTCCTGTCCAACCCTAAGTAAAAAGAGGAGAGTGCTACGGCCAGAAGTTCCTCCGCAGGTACGATCCACTGAGCGCTGCTTCCCAGAATCACTCACACAGCCTGATTGGTGCTCAGAATTTATGGACCCCAATCAAACTCTCTCCCTGTTCTCTGTCGCCTCCACGATGGCCCCTCGGGTAGAAGATCTCCACAGGTTACACATGCAGTTATAAGAACACACTGTCCACAATTTCCTCGTGTAAAAAAGTCATAAACCACACATACCAAATGTGGTACTGGGGAACACCGACATTATGACCTAAAATATGAATATTAATCTGACTGACAACGTTGTTAAAGTTAGAGAGTGCTGCGCCACCTCTCAATGTCTTGCTCCAGTCTGATGACAGTCAAACACTAATTTACTTGTTGCTTTTTATATGGTATTTGGCCTCATGGCATTAAAAAATGATGTCATTGTTTCTCTTTATGCGGCTTTTGGCCTCAGGACAGTTAAAAACCGGTTTTTCCCATTCGATGTGATAAGGCTTTGCTGTAGTGGATGGCCTTAGCTAATTAACATTGCAACAACTGTTAAATGCCAAACTTGTGCTGTCATGCAGATTACACCTACGGTTGGTTTAATAAGCAACTCACACTATAGCCGTCCTGTTAGGATTCATCTCTCATCTCTCATAGGACGCTTTCAGCGTCATCTATCTGGAAAATATTCGTAATTTTCTTTTTGTTTCCATAAAGTTTCCCCCTTCTTCGACAATATTCCGATCAAATTTGACACCATTCTGAGCTGCAGTTCTTTTTTTTCAGAGTTTAAAACTGAAACTTTAATCATAATCAACCTGTACGTTTTCCACTATTTTCACGAGTTTTTGTGTTTTAAGCAAGAATTTTATACAAAGACTAAAGAGCGAGTTTTATAGATTAAGTACTTCCAGTGAAAAAGTTCGTGAATCGAATGCACATGGGACACAGAAGAAAGCAGATCATTTAGGGATTTTACATGCAACTATTGACTTTTAAATATTTTAACTGCAGTAGTCTCAAAATATTTTAATAAGGGTGCTGACCTCAATGCTTAGTGGCCCAATCACACTCCACTACTACCAACACCACCATCATCACCTTCGCCTACAACCCAACAGACACTTCTGATATAAATGCTCATGAGTGTTCGTAACGTGCTTCTTTACAAAGAATGACTAGATGTCTTTTCTCTTCCTTCGAATGTATATTAAATTTTTTTTGATGATGTACAGGTGAAGTCAGGGCAAACAAAACCCATTCGTTGCTCGTTTCATGCGATTACCAGCGTCAGAAAAAATTATCGATAATTTTCTTATTTCGATAAAAATCTTGCTATTCTCAGTTATTGAATGGCACTAACTATCCTTGAGAATTATTCTGTACAGATATATGTATTGATGGCGACACCGTAAGGAGATGAGTAGTAACTCAACTGAGTAAAGCATCTAATGCGCCGAACTATATAAGCACACTTTCGCCACACAGCAGTTGTATGCAGTCTGGTTGGAAAACAGGACAACTTTACGACGTGAGTAACGAACCAAATTAGTTTGAGCCCTTTATATCAATTACACACAAAAATGTATACTTGTAGGTAATATTTTGTTTAAATTGAAAACTGATAAAGGCTACCGACCATGTTTCTCACTTCCCATACGCGAATGGAGCGGGAAGGGCTAACATGGTTTTGGTACACCAATCAACTTTCGCCACACGCCGCATACTGACTCGTGGTGAAGATATGTAAATGTAGTAGTTGTTGTTACAGCTTTCGCAAATTACAAAGTGCTTTTATGCTTATTGTTTACATCACTATATCAGTTAAAGATACTTACTTATTAAGGATAAATCGACCTTGAAGATAATGTGCGGATTCACAGTGGTCGCGCTATCGTGCTGTTTGCATCCAGTGCGATAAAAGCGCCAACTGTCGTAGGTCTTCAATGATTTCGTCCATCCATCGCTTCCTAGCTCTGTCAAGCGCACGTGTTCTTTCGGGTCTTCCCACCAGCACCGATTTGGTTATATGACGTTCTGGTATGTGAAACACATATCGTGTTCATCAAAGTTTTCTTACTTTGATTTCCTGGTCAATGTTTGGCTGCTTCGTCAATTCATACACCTCCCGATTCTTCCTTCTTCTCTAGCCATCCACATCTCGCACTGGTCCAAAGACCTTCCTCAAGATTTTTCGTTCAAATACTAGTAGTTTTCCAATGCCCGCCTTCATGATATTCAAGGTCTCTGCTGCATACAATACCACTAGAACTACTTTTTGTATTACATGTACACTCCTGGAAATTGATATAAGAACACCGTGAATTCATTGTCCCAGGAAGGGGAAACTTTATTGACACATTCCTGGGGTCAGATACATCACATGATCACACTGACAGAACCACAGGCACATAGACACAGGCAACAGAACATGCACAATGTCGGCACTAGTACAGTGTATATCCACCTTTCGCAGCAATGCAGGCTGCTATTCTCCCATGGAGACGGTCGTAGAGATGCTGGATGTAGTCCTGTGGAACAGCTTGCCATGCCATTTCCACCTGGCGCCTCAGTTGAACCAGCGTTCGTGCTGGACGTGCAGACCGCGTGAGACGACGCTTCATCCAGTCCCAAACATGCTCAATGGGGGACAGATCCGGAGATATTGCTGGCCAGGGTAGTTGACTTACACCTTCTAGAGCACGTTGTGTGGCACGGGATACATGCGGACGTGCATTGTCCTGTTGGAACAGCAAGTTCCCTTGCCGGTCTAGGAATGGTAGAACGATGGGTTCGATGACGGTTTGGATGTACCGTGCACTATTCAGTGTCCCCTCGACGATCACCAGTGGTGTACGGCCAGTGTAGGAGATCGCTCGCCACACCATGATGCCGGGTGTTGCCCCTGTGTGCCTCGGTCGTATGCAGTCCTGATTGTGGCGCTCACCTGCACGGCGCCAAACACGCATACGACCATCATTGGCACCAAGGCAGAAGCGACTCTCATCGCTGAAGACGACACGTCTCCATTCGTCCTTCCATTCACGCCTGTCGCGACACCACTGGAGACGGGCTGCACGATGTTGGGGCGTGAGCGGAAGACGGCCTAACGGTGTGCGGGACCGTAGCCCAGCTTCATGGAGACGGTTGCGAATGGTCCTCGCCGATACCCCAGGAGCAACAGTGTCCCTAATTTGCTGGGAAGTGGCGGTACGGTCCCCTACGGCACTGCGTAGGATCCTACGGTCTTGGCGTGCATCCGTGCGTCGCTGCGGTCCGGTCCCAGGTCGACGGGCACGTGCACCTTCCGCCGACCACTGGCGACAACATCGATGTACTGTGGAGACCTCACGACCCACGTGTTGAGCAATTCGGTGGTACGTCCACCCGGCCTCCCGCATGCCCACTATACGCCCTCGCTCAAAGTCCGTCAACTGCACATACGGTTCACGTCCACGCTGTCGCGGCATGCTACCAGTGCTAAAGACTGCGATGGAGCTCCGTATGCCACGGCAAACTGGCTGAGACTGACGGCGGCGGTGCACAAATGCTGCGCAGCTAGCGCCATTCGACGGCCAACACCGCGGTTCCTGGTGTCTCCGCTGTGCCGTGCGTGTGATCATTGCTTGTACAGCCCTCTCGCAGTGTCCGGAGCAAGTATGGTGGGTCTGACACACCGGTGTCAATGTGTTCTTTTTTCCATTTCCAGGAGTGTATTACTTTCCGTCTTCTCATAATTGATTTTAGGCTGTCTTAGATTGATTTATAGCCTGCCTCCACTATCTTAGCTTCCGACTTCGCCAGGACAATCATACCATCTGCATAGACTAACAAGCATATATTCTGCCATTCAGGTTCCAACTACCTCATTCTTATCCATTTCTTAAATGACTTTTCGTTTCAGATTCTGTGTTAAACAGTATGGGTAACATACCATCCCTTTGTCGCAAATCCGTGTGTATATCTAATTCCCTGGATATTACTCGAAAGTAGCTCTCCTTTGCTCTTGTCTGTGGTGTGCACGCTCTCACCATGTCCACCAACACCATACAACTCTTACACTGCTGCACAGGCTCAGATTGAGGACTAATCTGGAAGTATTGCCAGCATGGATATGCTGAGCTCTTATTACTTCTTCCACATTTGCCTGTTGGTAAACATTTTACCTGCAGTACATCTTCATGTAAGAATTCATGTATTTTTAATTATGTAATGCACTATGTTTTCGTTATGGTTTGCACTGTACTCCATATTAAGTGATACTCCGTTTATATTTAGCTCACATACCCAATAGTTTGGCATCTTTTTGTCTCGATACGATGTACTTTCTGTAATTGCTCTTTATTATGATTGTAGATACTTTGTTATCTAACGTACTCATCTACTGCTCGATTTCGCGTTATGTAAAGTAAAAGATTCATGCCATTTATTTATACCACATAACCCAAAGATAAAGTTTATGGAAACGCGTTATGTTTAGGACAAGAAATTAAAGTTTTCGGTCAGTACTTTCCTGAGCGGCACGGATTCTGAACAAAACTTAGTCGTTATATCTACAGATACTGTTATCAAGAAAAAAAAAACAGTCGTTACATCCACAGATACTGTTATTAAGAAACGAACGGGGTTACACCAACTCTTCTTTCAACTAGAGGGTTTTAACGTTATGAGCTGGTTTTCAAAAAGTAGGCGCTCCGTTTGAAACAGTGAATTACCTAACTCGGAGGATGCGACGCATGTGCACGTCATCAGATACGTGCTAGGCCTGTAGCGTCATCGTTGAAAGCGCTGCGCCTGCCAAAAGCTCTTATCGGCAACTTGCCAGACATCCCACTCTTGCGGGCCTGCAGCTTGACATAGCTACAATGCTTTCCTTTGATGTACGTGGCGCCTTGGCACTTGCGTAACATCATTTGTGACAGATCAGCTCTGCGTGCCGCCTAAGGTTCAAAGAGGGACGAAGCGATGTGAGGGGCCACTTTGCGACTCACCATGATAACTGCTGAAAAACATCGTTTACAGACGTGCTGAATACTCCTGCAGTTTCCCTCAAACTGGCTGGATATCCAATTTTCCTGGAGTTTTTTCTTTTTTTTTCAAATTATGTTCAGTTATGACTTTGCCCTGGTGTTCTAAAGATATACACGTTCCTGCCAAAACAAATAATGATTTTTGGTCAAAAGGAGCACAATTTGCTGCAATTTAAGTTAAACAGTTATGTTTTTGTGAACACTAGATAAGACGCAAGTGAACAACGGTTCTACACGTCATCAGATATGTGCTAGGCCTGTAGATCTGACAAGGCGCCGAACTGATTGTCGTCCACAAGTTCCGATAATATTTCATTTGTATACAGGGTGTTACAAAAAGGTACGGCCAAACTTTCAGGAAACATTCCTCACACACAAAGAAAGAAAATATGTTATGTGGCCATGTGTCCGGAAACGCTTACTTTGCATGTTAGAGCTCATTTTATTACTTCTCTTCAAATCACATTAATCATGGAATGGAAACACATAGCAACAGAACGTACCAGCGTGACTTCAAACATTTTGTTACAGGAAATGTTCAAAATGTCCTCCGTTAGCGAGGATACATGCATCCACCCTCCGTCGCATGGAATCCCTGATGCTCTGGTACAGCCCTGGAGAATGGCGTATTGTATCACAGCCGTCCACAATACGAACACGAAGAGTCTCTACATTTGGTACCGGGGTTGCGTAGACAAGAGCTTTCAAATGCCCCCATAAATGAAAGTCAAGAGGGTTGACGTTAGGAGAGCGTGGAGGCCATGAAATTGGTCCGCCTCTACCAATCCATCGGTCACCGAATCTGTTGTTGAGAAGCGTACGAACACTTCGACTGAAATGTGCAGGAGCTCCATCGTGCATGAACCACATGTTGTGTCGTACTTGTAAAGGCACATGTTCTAGCAGCACAGGTAGAGTATCCCGTATGAAATCATGATAACGTGCTCCATTGAGCGTAGGTGGAAGAACATGGGGCCTAATCAAGACATCACCAACAATGTCTGCCCAAACGTTCACAGAAAATCTGTGTTGATGACGTGATTGCACAATTGCGTGCGGATTCTCGTCAGCCCACACATTACCTTCCTTCAATTGGGCCAACTGGCGGTGAATCGAGGAAGTACAGTACATACTGACGAAACTAAAATGAGTTCTAACATAGAAATTAAGCGTTTCTGGACACATGTCCACATAACATCTTTTCTTTATTTGTGTGTGAGGAATGTTTCCTGAAAGTTTGGCCGTAACTTTTTGTAACACCCTGTATAATTCATGACTGAAATACAGTAGAGCGACAGGCCCCAGATAACTGCTGCGGTGTTTAGCATATGCTTTCTAGGCATGTCACCCTAGAACTTAGAACTTCTGAAACCTAACTAACCTAAGGACATCACACAACACCCAGCCATCACGAGGCAGAGAAAATCCCTGACCCCGCCGGGAATCGAACCCGGGAACCCGGGCGTGAGAAGCGAGAACTCTACCGCACGACCACGAGCTGCGGGCAGAATGTGGAAAGGCTGCCGCATTGTAACTACATCCATTATCGTTTTTCGAGTTTCCATAACTACACGATGTGATCAAAAGTATCCGGACACCTGGCTGAAAATGACTTAACAAGTTCGTGGCGCCCTCCATCATCCCCGAATTGCTCTTCAACAGCGGGAATAAAGAAAGAGCCTAAAACATCAATGTAGGCCTGTTCAGTGATAGACCCACGCAAAACAACAAGGGGTGCAAGCCCCCCTCCATGAAAAACACTACCACACCATAACACCACCGCCTCCGAATTTTACTGTTGGCACGAATTTTACTGTTGGCACTACACACGCTGGCAGACGAAGTTCACCGGGAATTCGTCATACCCACACATTCCCATCGGATCGTCACCTTGTGTTCCGTGATTCGTCACTCCACACAACGTTTTTTCACTGTTCAATCGTCCAATGTTTACGCTCCTTACACGAAACGACGCGTCTTTTGGCATTTACCGGCGTGATTTCTGGCTTACGACCAGCCGCTCGACCATGAAATCCAAGTTTTCTCACCGCCCTCCTAACTGTCATAGTACTTGCAGTGGATCCTGATGCAGTTTGGAATTCCAGTCTGATGGTCTGGATAGATGTCTGCCTATTAGACATTACGACCCTCTTCAACTGTCGGCTGTCTCTGTCAGTCAACAGACGAGGTTGACCGGTACGCTTTTGTGTTGTACGTGTCCCTTCACGTTTCCACTTCACTATCACATCGGAAACAGTGGAGCTAGGGATGTTTAGCAACGTGGAAATCTCGCGTACAGACGTATGACACAAGTGACACCCAATCACCTGACCACGTTTGAAGTCCGTGAGTTCCGCGGAGCGCCCATTCTGCTCTCTCACGATGTCTAATGACTACTGAGGTCGCTGATATGCAGCATCTGGCAGTAGGTGGCAGCACAATGCACCTAATATGGAAAACGTATGTTTTTTGGGGTTTCCGGACACTTTTGATCACATAGTATACATATCTAATGATTCATTGCATTTATTCTGTTAGTACCCAATTTAACCTGTCCTTATTTTAAGCAAGAGCGATACACCGTTCTCACAATCAAGAAGCACTCAGTTACTGGTAAACCTCTCCTCACTTAGCTGTACCGAATATCAGTATTAATGTCCAATCTATAATAAGGTCCAGACGGCATTCAAAACCATGTCCTCAAGGAGTTAATGGATAAAGCCTTTGAAGACTTAACACAGATCACGAATGCCATTCTACGACACTATAACTTCTCTGCCTTTGGAAGGCAGCCAAGGTCCTGATGTTCAGGAAGCCAGGGAAACACAACTGCCAATCCATCAGCCTGCTGAGCTCACTGGTTGGCAAAAGGTAATTCTAAAATGACTTACTAGGCTCGACGACAACAACGGCACCCTGGGGCCGGAGCAGTTCGGATTCAGGAATCACCACTCAACAACGTAAAAGTCCTTCGCGTAGTGGGACATAGTACAGACGCCTATGACACCAGAAAAGGCCCGGGGGCTGTGTTCCTGGGCATCTAAGAAGCCTTCCGTCGTCTCAGGCACAGTAGCCTTATCCTCAGACTCAGTGACACTGGTTTTCCCTACGGACTCGCATGTCTCCTACACTCATATCTCACTAACAGAAGTTTCAGTTTTGACATTCAGGGAAACTAATCAACATGACGTGGTATTCAAGCTGGAGTTACTCAAGGCAGCATCCTAGGCTCCCTCTGATTTAACCTCTACATTAATTAGCCTATATTCCAACAACACGTAAAACAATTGTTGCCATCTACGCTGATGACACTGTCATCCTAGCGCAAGACTGAACACCATTAACTCACGACTACAGATAGCATTCAGAACTGTCGATGCTTTGGTAGAGGAATGGCGTTACAACGTAAAAGTCGACAGTTGCGAAGCAGCTCTTTTTCACGCAGACCGAAACAACTACACAAACACGAATAGTGTAGACAAATAGCTCGACACTCATACCTAAAAAGTTTCCGTGACAAAGTCAAATACCTCGGTTTCTGGATGGATCGGAAACTCATATTTGGGGGGAGGGTGGGGAGGGACACCACATACAACACGACGTCAACAAAGCACACGCATGGCTACAGTAACTGTACCCTATACTTAACAAGCAAAAACACACGGAATAGGAGGGTGTCGAGTCCCACGTACATGAGACGTACTAGGCCTATGATGACATACGCAGCTCCAGTCCGGGGTTATCCAGTTCCAACAGGTCTCTACCACCTGCAGGTCATACAGATAAAGGTATTACGAATCATAAGAAATGCTCCAAGATACGCACGCACCGCGGATTTACATAATTAATTCCACCACGATACTCCTGTGGAGGTATTCGAAAACACGCCACCCGACTACACAAGAGCTCCAGACACTTGAACAAACCTTTCATCCTAAGTCTGTGGAACGAAGATCATAACCACAACTGGAAAAATAACCACCCAAAGAACACTTTAGATTTGGTAAAACTACCCACCTATGGTAGGATTAAATTGAGCACACAAACAACGTTAAATCGGCGAACGCCTGTATTACGGCAAACCTTCCTGGCACCGCCAGCTGTTCTTATGCAGGCACCTAATCGACACAAGCAGAGAAGCCGAACACACAAGACAAAGAAACCCCTGCCCACTAACAACTAACATCTAATCACAAGCTGTTGCCACTGTCACAAATCCGACAGTAAACCTACTACCCTCCCAGACTATCGCACAGGTTTTTTCCCCAGGGCATTTGCCGTGGCACTTTTACCCCACTCTCCCCTTAAAACCGCTATCCTTCAATCGCTTTGTGTCTACCTTCTCTTCGGTGTGGCCGTGCTAGTGGGTGATTGCACCCAGACATACGGGCAACATCTCAGACCCTCGTCCTGTGGCTCCTCATTTCGCATACTAACTATTTTTGCAGAGGTGACAGTAGAACGTTTTGTATTGGTCACCATGCTAGTGCGGGGCTTCACTTCTTATCTGACAGTGAAAAAAAGGAAAAAAAGTAAAATACTCGAATCGACAAAGCAATGGCGGTGGTGTGCAAGAGAAGTGTCGATATCATCTATGTTTATGTAGTCATTTTACGTGTGTTTTCTTGAAATGCAAAAGCTGTATACATGTGCCATCATAAATTCTTTTGGACGTGGCGGTTTGCTGCCAATACGATTTATCAGAAGTTGATGAAAATTTATAAGGAATCTACCCCTCCGTTTCCAAAGTTTAAGATACAGGCGTTTGAACTCTTGTCTTGAAGTAGATCCATGAGAATGACCCTTCGCAAGTGCAGTCACATATGAAATTGTAAAGAAAGAGCACGTTATGAGTTTTTCACGCTCGGCTGTTATGCCAGAAGAATTAGGATTTTTCTTTTCTTTTGTTTTGTTTTCTTTCCTTTTTTTTACCTTAAACACAGTGTTTCACTACTAGGCTGATCAACTTTATCCTTGGCTTCGTACGCTCAAATATACTTTCGCACGCCATAAACATTTCTTTGGTCCTTCTCGACTACATTCCCTATACCAGACCCACCTAATACAAGTTTTCACTGACGGCCGCGGCTTATAACTTCTAGATGCCTTAGAACCACACGCTCCTAACACGATAGTTCACAATCCACTGAATTCGCTGCAAACTTACTCTGATCTACAATCTTAGTTTTCAAAAATTCCTTTTCTTCCAACTCTTCAGTACCGTTCTATTCCTGGTTGACTATTACCCTCTAACTCCCTTTTTATTTTACTCAACAGCAAGTACTACAACACTCGTCCACCATTCTCTACCAACTCGCAGCCCCCTAGGACTTCTCACCTGTATCAAATTTCTTCACTATTTTATTGTAAAATGCACACAGTCAGAAGGAACAAACACTGCTTGACAATCCACAGCTGCTCTTAAAATATCACGAAATTTTATTCGGAAACTGTGAATTGACTTCAGCTGTACTATTTGTTGGTGACACTTGAAGATTTGTTTCGGACCGGGACTGGAAACCAGATACCTGCTTATCGGGAGCAGTCCTTTTAACCACATTGGCTATCCAAACATCCATATGTTACACTTGGCTACATTTCTTAATGTTCCCACACACATTATAAATATAACATATCTCGACGGATTAAAACGACAATCTTAACGTAGCTCTCTCTCTCTGTTGTAAGAATCACATAATGTGTGTAGAGTGCTAGAAAATATGGGCAAATGTGACATATAGAGGTCTGCATGGGTCCAAGAGGTGTGCACCTACAGCCGAAGTGGTCAAGGCGACCTCTTTGATAAGCGGAAAATCCAGGTTCGAGTTCCGATCCGGAACAGATTTTCATATGCCACTAATAAGTAGTCTACATCTACATGGATACTCTGCAAATCACATTTAAGTGCTTGGCACAGGGTTCATCGAACCACCTTCACAACAATTATCTATTATTTCAATCTCGTACAACGAGAGGACAAAACGAACCTCTATATCTTTAGGTGCGAACTCTGATTTCCCTTAATTTATTATAGCGATCGTTTCTCCCTATTGTAGGCGCCCCGGTGGTCCCGGTCGCCTACGGTGGACTGGAAGCCGAGCGGTCACTTCTCCAGTTTCAGGATGCTAGGAAATGACTGTGGACGCGTCAGAAACGCCAAGAAACATTATTAATTCGTGACACCTTTATTCCTGCCGAGTACAATGTGTCCCGCGTAACAGAGGCTGGCTGAGCTTGGTGATATCAACGACCTTCCCCGAGTCCTCGCATACTTGGAGCGATGAACCCAGCTCCAGGCCGCACCAGTCTTGCTAGCCCAGCGCCGCGTGATTTGGTGTGCTGTGACGTAGCGCTTACTTCGGCCGCGCGTGGCTGGCGGCGTCCGGCTTGCCGGCCGGCTCGGGGGTGGACGGCAGGCCGCTGCACATAGGAGGCTCCGGGTTGGAGTCCCGGCACTGTCGGCACAAGAAGCGTTCTCGTAGTGCGGAGTGTATTCTATCCCACCCCGTCTTCTTCCCTGCCCCTCCTGGTGGCTCGTCCACGGTGGACGGGCGGAACGGGCTGCAGTCCTCCAGCGTCGTCGGCTCACCCGGTTGTGACAGCGAATGCACAGGGCCTAGGCCCCGCACGATCTCGACGACGGCTCACTGATGTGGTCAGCATTGGCGGCGAGCGAGTCTGCCGCGATGTCTGCTAATACTGGGTTGATGATTGGCAGCGGCAGCAAAGAGGACCAGAGCTGGTACTGTCCCCGCACGTCTGCTGCTGGATGGGCCACCCTTACTGCAACATCTCCTTAATAAAGATTAACATGTCGATCACCGAGCTGAGCACTACGCAGCGTCCCAGTACACATCTAACTGCAAGTGTAACTGTGAGTGCCTTGTTGCTATCAAAGCTGGCGTATTTAAAGAAAGCACGAGCGACATCCTGACGTCATGCTCGTTTGTAATGAACGCATTCGTTCCACTTATACTGCTGATTTGTCTGTCGTACTCGCCCCTTAGGTGTTCTTGTGACGGAGTTACGTGTTGTTACAGCAGACGTATGCGAAGTTATGAAATGCAGTACAGCTGATGCTATACCTCTGTCTTACACTCTACGGAAGTCTCCGTCCAACACAAACCCGCATGCTAAGCAATTCTCTCTCGCCTGTTGTGTGTAACCAGGCCACTGCCCCTGCATGACGACACATTCCGATACATGTGCAGTCCTCTTACCTCTTGGCTAACCTGCTGCCTCTGGCTCTCGGCATAGGCAACAAAACTTTGGCAATATTCCACGTTTCCAACTCTTTACTATTCCACGACACTACACTATGTAGTTCGGCGTCAACAGAATATTTTCGCATTCTTAGGAGAAAGTTGGTGATTGGAATTACATGAGAAGATCCCGCCGCAACACAGAATGCCTTTGTTTTAATGATGTCCGCCTCAAATCCTGTATCATTCCAGTGACACTCTCTCCCCTATTTCGCAATAATACAAAACATGCTGCCCTTCTTTGAACTTTCTCGATTTACTCCGTCAATCATATTTGGTAATGATCCTACACTGCGTAGCAGCATTCTAAAAGAGGACGGACAAGTGTAGATTTGTTACATTTTATAAGTGTCCTGCCAATAAAACGCAGTCTTTAGTTATCCTTCCCCACAACATTACCTATGTGTTCCTTCCAATTTAAACTGTTCATAATTGTAATTCCTAGGTATTTACGGTCTTTAGATTTGACTGATTTATCGAGTAACCGAAGTTTAACGGATTCCTTTTAGCACTCACGTGGATAACCTCACACTTGTCGTTATTTAGGGTCAATTGCCAATTTCGCACCATACCGATATCTTTTCTAAATCGTTTTTCAATTTATTTAGATCTTCTGATGACTTTACTAATCGATAAACGACAGCATCATGTGCAAACAACCTAAGACGGCTGCTCAACTTTTCTTCTAAACCGTTTATATAGATAAGGAACAGAAAACGACTTATAACACTACCTTGGGGAACGCCAGAAATCACTTCTGTTTTACTGGATGACTTTACGTCAGTTACTACGAACTGTGACCTCACTGACAGGAAATCAAGAATCAAGTCACGTAACTGAGACGATGTTGCATAAGCACACAATTTCACTACAAGCTGCTTGTGTGGTACAGTGTCAAAAGTCTTCTGGAAATCTAGAAATACGGAATCAATTTTAAATCCCTTGTCAATAGCACTCAACACTTCGTGGGAGTAATGAGCTATTTGTGTTTCACAAGAACGATGTTTTCTAAATCCGTGTTGACTGTGTGTCAATAGACCATTTCCTTCGAGGTAATTCATAATGTTCGAACACAACATATGTTCCAAAATTCTGCTGCATATCGACGTTAATGCTATGAGCCTGTAATTTAATGGATTACTCATACTACCGTTCCTGCATACTGATGTGACCTGTGCAACTTTCCAGTTTTTCGGTACGGATCTTTCGTCGAGCGAACGGTTATATAGTGAAGTATGGAGCTAATGCATCAGCATACTCTGAAAGGGACGTAACTGGTATACAGTCTGGACCGGAAGATTTCCTTTTGTTAAGTGATTTAAGTTCCTTCACTTCTCCGAGGATATTTACTTCTGTGTTACTCATGTTGGCAGCTGTTCTTGATTCGAATTCTGGAACATTTTCTTCGTCTTCTTTGGTGAAGGAATTTCGGAAGGCTTTGTTTAGTATATCTGCTTTGGCAACACTGTCGTCGACTGTATTTCAATTGCTATCGCGCGGAGAAGCCATTGACTGTGTCTTGCCGCTAGCATACTTCACACACGACCAGAATCTCTTTGGATTTTTGCCAGGTTTCTCGACATAGTTTAGTTGTGGAAACTATCATAATCATCCCACACTGAAGTCCTCGCTAAATTTCGAGCTTCTGTAAAAGATAGCCAATCATAGAGATTTTGCGTCCTTTTAAATTTGGCATGATTTTTTCGTTCTTTCTGGAACAGTGTTCTGACCAGTTTTTTGTAGAAAGGAGGATTGTCTCCGTCGTTTGTTAATTTATTTGATATAAATCTCTCAGATGCTGCCGACACTTCTTCTTTAAATTTAAGTCACGTGTGGTCTACACTTACATTGTTAATAAGGAAGGAAACCATCAAGTGAATTTTTATCTACTTTTTGGATAGGTATGTTTGTCGTTTCTTTTTGCAGGTTTTGGGGATTACAATATTCAGTCTCGCTACGACAACCCTGTGTTCACTAATCAAATTATGCATTTTAATGCTCGTTATTAGCTCAGGATTATTTTTTGCTAAGAGGTCAAGTGCATTTTTACAACCCTTTACTGTTCGCGTTTTTTTATGAACTAACTGCTCCATATGATTTTCAGATGATGTTTTATGCGTACTTCCGGAATTAAACATGTGTTTTCGCCAACATATCGATGGTAAATTAACGTCACCACCAACTATAATTATTGAGTCGGGTACCTGTTTGAAATCAAACTCAAGTTTTCTTTAAACCTTTAAGCCACTGGTGTATCGCCTGAATTGAGAGATCGGTAAAAGGATCCAATTATTATTTTATTCCGATTACGAAACATGACCTCTGCCCATACTAACTCACAGGAACTATCTACTTCAGTGTTGCCACAAGCTAAACTACTTCTAACAGCAATAAGCACGCCACCGCCAGTTGTGTTTAGCCTATCCTTTCGGAACACCGTTGTGTTCGTCGCAAAATTTTCGGATGAACTTATCTCCGGCTTCAGCCAACTTTCAGTGCCTATAACGATTTGAGCATCAGTGGTTTCTACCAGCGCTAGGAACTCTGGTACTTTCCCAACACCGCCACGACATTTACAACTGTGACCGATGTCTCCTGTATCTTTCTCCCGTGTTCGGTCTGCACCCTTTGTGACTGAAGCCCTTTTGTGTTCTCCCGAGACCCTCTAACCTAAAAAACCTCCCAGTCTACGCCACACAGCCCCTGTTAGCGGCCTAGTCCCCTCCTGCGTCTAGTGGACTCGCGCCCTATTCAGCAAAACCCGAAACCCAACAATTCTAAGGCGCAAGTCGAGGAATCTGCAGCCTTCCGATCCAAAGGAACACACATCATTGTCACCGACGTGAGCCACACCTGCAGTTGAATGCACCCTGTGCTCTTCATGGCGTCCTTAAGGACCCGTTCAGATCTAGAATGACTCCACCCAGTGTGCACATGGAGTGCACATTGGCTTTCTTCCCCTTCTTGGCAGCCATGTTCCTAAGGGGCACCATAACGCACCTGACATTGGAGCTGCCAACTACCAATAATCCCACTCTCTGCGGTTGCCCGGATCTTGTAGGCTGAGAGGTTTCATTCGAAACAGGCAGGCGACTGCATCTGGCTGAGCGACAATGAAAGCCACAGACACCACTTGGATCCTGTCTGTCTGAGTAACTACGCAGTCCGTAAGTGTGGCCCCTGGGGAGTCTTTCGCAGTCTGCCACGCCCCAAGGCGACCTCCCACTCGGCCACAGGTGAGCGGCCAACCTCAGTGCGAGCAGTAACTGGGCAGGCCAATGGTGAGGACCGATCAGAGGACTCTGACGTGCTGGACGTCCGTTGGATCCACACAATCGGCCCAAAATAGTGGTGCCCATCCACTGTAGCTTCAAGCTGTGTAACTGAAGCTATCACAGCCTGGAGCTGAGAGCGAAGTGTCACCAACTCGGCTCGCATCCCCACACAACAATCATAGGTACCTATCCATACTAAAGACCTTGTAAAATAAACACTATCCAAACAAATGGACTATCAATACGTGATGCGGAACTCTACTGTAGACCATGATGAAAACGTAAGAACTGTGTCTAATAAATTAGATTAATACGCGGAGATTCAAATACCGATCTAGGCGCCTCAGTCCGGAACGTGCGACTGCTACGGCCACAGGTTCGAATCCTCCCTCGAGCGTGGATGTGTGTGATGTCGTTCAAATGGCTCTGAGCGCTATGGGACTAAACTGCTGAGGTCATAAGTCCCCTATAACTTACAACTACTTAAACCTAACTAACCTAAGGACATCACACACATCCATGCCCGAGGCAGGATTCGAACCCGCGACCCTAGCGGTCGCGCGGTTCCGGACTGTAGCGCCTAGAACCGCTTGGCCACTCCGGCCAGAAATGTGTGTGATGTCGTTAGGTTTAAGTAGTTCTAAGTTCTAGGGGACTGATGACCTCAGAAGTTAAGTCCCATAGTGCTCAGAGCCATTTGAACCATTTCTTCAAAAACCGAACTACCAAAGCACTCAGGTGAGACTAAATAGTTCGCCCTGATTAGGAACTTGTAATATCTCACAAAATCGGTTTACTTTCCGACACAGGCGAAAACGCAGGAACTGTGTCTATTAGATATTAAATTAACACCCAGAAACTGAAGAAACTTAACTATCGAAACATACAGATGAATTATATAATTTGCTCCTGATTAGGAACTTGTAAAAGTCATAAAATCAGGTACTTCCCTGTTGCTGCTCCCGTCTCGGGCAGCTGCTGCTGACTGACTGATTTTGGATTCTCAGTTTGAGAATAAGCATTTATCAACTTTCTCCCAATGGTTTGAAGTCACACAAGGGTTTAATAAACTAGACTCGTATTCGGTAGGATTCCGTACACCCTGATTTAAGTTTTCTGTAGTTACTTAATGTATTTAATGCGAATTCAGTGAGAAGACCTAGGTCACCATCGAAGAGATATTGTATACTCCAGCTTTTTTCCTCTGTAACTGTAAGACATTAATCCTAACTCTGATTGATTTTTGTAGATATTCACTGACGCTTTGCCAGACTCATCGTTCTCCCTAAACACGTAGCCAGTACAGTTTTCAAATAAAAACATAGCGTCATGTCGCGAAGAAACGAAGTTGCTCTAGAAAACTCAGCACTGTTTTGGGAAACGCTACTGGTGTGAAATACTGCACAATTCCTTAGTGCAACGGCTTTCTAACTGTAGATGTGTACAAACACGTAGATTGTCGTCTTCTTAAATTTCACAAAGGCGAACAACACCATAAAACACTGTGAACCGAAAACACCATAATACGCAGTATCTTCTGAAATACGCGGCTGGTGAAAAGAATTCTTCACCAGCAATAAACGCTCAGCAGAAACCAAAATTAAGACGGGATGTCTCAAGGGAGCTTTAATGGATTCCCAATGTCGTTCATAACCATTTGTCACATAGTGCTAGCAGCTCGTCAGATTTTTCACTGACTATACTGTTGTCTACAGGAAACTATTGTTCCTCGATCATTGTAAGGAACTTGAAAATTACTTTGATAGTATTTTCACCTGTTCTGCTAAAAGGAAGCTCTCGTTAGGTGCGAGCTAATGCTTGTTACAAACAGAGAACGCGATAGTATTATATTACTGGCGGTGAAAAATAAGTCATTTAAGCACGATCATGTCCGTAAGTCAAGACATTTACTGGAAAAAAATTGAACGGAAATAATGCGTGCCGCAAACTGTGTCCCAGCAACAATGTGACACGTGTCACAATTGTATTGGTCAGCACATATTGGAAAATGAGCTATGAGCAGCACTTTTTCTATTTGGTGATCCTTCACTCGTAGCCGGCCGAAGTGGCCGCGCGGTTCTGGCGCTGCAGTCTGGAACCGCGAGACCGCTACGGTCGCAGGTTCGAATCCTGCTTCGGGCGTGGATGTGTGTGATGTCCTTAGGTTAGTTAGGTTTAACTAGTTCTAAGTTCTAGGGGACTAATGACCTCAGCAGTTGAGTCCCATAGTGCTCAGAGCCATTTGAACCACCTTCACTCGTATGTTCAGAACGACAATACAGAATTTTATGTCCTTGCTTTGTAACAGAGGATGTGCGACTCGCCACATTGTGGTTCGGGCTGTCCATGTAGCAAAAATGGTTCAAATGGCTCTGAGCACTATGGGACTTAACATCTAACCTAAGGACATCACACACATCCATGCCCGAGGCACGATTCGAACCTGCGACCGTAGCTGTCCCGCGGTTCCGGTCTGAAGCGCCTAGAACCGCTCGGCCACCGCGGCTGGTTGTCCATATAGCATGCTGTAAGGACTCTCAGTGGTGGAGAAGAGCCATTTTATGGTCACGACTATGGTGTCAGATGCAATTTTCCAGCATAGAGAGCATCTTATTTGTTCAGTCGCACTTATTTTCACAGAAAGAAACCGGCCATTCTAGACATTTGATGTCGTCGTGCTGCAAGTATTCGTCCACTAGGTCATAAATGCTGTGATGCAAACATTCCTGTCATTATCACGCCTGAGACGAGAAAACCAGTGTTTCATTGTCGTAGCAGTTTCCAATACTAATCAGGTCGTTACGTGCAACAGGGCCACGCCAGATAACCAGACAGGGAGATTCAAATCCAGGCTAAACTGCGATTCATCTATCCCACCGTCGTTTAGTAAGCACGATCGCTTTACGGATGTGCTCATCCAACTCCAGTGGCAAGCGCTACAAAAGTGGAGTTGGGCATCACATTGTGATTTACTGTTAAAGCTCCAAGAGCTCGAAGAATGTTGTTACCATGGCTGGTACGCTATATAAGGAGCGTGAGCATCATCAGATGTTGGTGGTCACTGTGAATGAGATGGCACAGCAGTGTACTTCTGTGAGACAGCGTTATCAGCACCTTACAGAGTTTTAAAGGGGCAACATTGTGGGTTTCCATTTGGACGGCTTGTCAAATCGTGCTATATCCAGATATGTGGGGTATTCGTGTGTGCGAGTGGCCATGGACGTCATGGGAACGAGAGATCAGGCGTGCTAATCGTCCAGGTTTCAGTCGACCACGTCTGACCGCCACAAGGAAGGATGTCTGTATTGTGCACCAAGCATCTCGTAACCACCTTACATCTACACCTGCCATCTGAGGACAAATAATGGACACCCTGCAATAGTCCTTATCATCCCAATGACTGGAGGCTAACAGCAGTAATACTAGGCAATTACTGTCCCATGTGTTGGCTGTCGTTAACACCACAACTAAAAAGGCTGCTTTCGGTATGGTGGCATGACCAGGATTGCTAATGAATGGCTTCGCACTGAGTTCAGCGACAAATCTCTGCACTATACCAGATGATGATAGCCGGCAAGTATGGCGCTGATCTGGGTAGAGGTCCCTTTCATCCTGCGTTTTGGAGAGACGCAGCGGTGTTACTACTGGTGTCATAATGTGAGTGCCATCAGGTATGACCAGGTCACGGCTGACGGTGACTGAAGGGACTCTGGTGGCACTATGGTATGTCGTGAACATCTTGTGACCTCTTACGTTACCTCTCATGTGACAGTATTGTGATGCCATTTTTCAGCATGACAATGCTTGTCCATGCATGGTATGTCTCTCTATGCACTGTCATGGTGATGGTGAGGTTCTCCTGTGGCCAACAAAAATCTTAGATCTGTCCCCAATAGAACACACATGAAGGACCAGCTTGGATGTCAACTCTGTCCCAGTGCCAATACCCAGGATATCAAGATCCATTTACCACACTTGTTGACCAGCTTGCCTCAGAGGAGGATGCAACAACTTTACGACACCCTTCCTAACTCAATTACTCTATGTATCGAGGTTAGAGGTGGTACAACGTCATACTGGTAAGTGGGTTCATACTCCCAAGTTCTTGTAAATTTAATTCAATATTGTAATACTGAAACAACACCACATGCCCTCTCAGTTCGTGAAGTTTCATTTAGTTTCCTTCTTCCCTAGTGGGTGCTTTTTTTTTTGTCAGGCATGCGTGACCCACAGGCAGCCGAGAAGTCTCCAACCAGGAAGGGTGTTGTGCACTTGAAGGAAGATACAATTCTGACCCGGGGTGTATCACGTAGCGAACTTGCCTTCCCCGTCACTGAATAGTGTCCCCCCCCCCCTCTCCACCCCACCTGTAACCTTCTTCACAGTTATTGGAATAACATTAAAGGTACTTTGAAATACTATCTCACCTCCCTCTGACAGTTGCTAGCGTCTAACCTGAAAATGACCCAATAATCACGGGTAATGCCATCCATATGTGTTCACTAAGAAAGGCTACATTCCTATGAGTCACATTCTGTGTGCCAAATACAAACACAAACACACACACACACACACACACACACACACACACACACACACACACTTGAGACTTCTGCCTTATGTGTACCATTAGAGGCACAATAAGCTCGACTGCTGTGTCAGTCATGTACTGCGTCCCCGCGCTCTCCCTTCATTCAGTAGTCCACTATGTGTCCCCATGACGCAATATTTTTTCGTGAAACTCAGTTATGTTTTAACGAATGACATGAGTTTAGTTGGGAGTAACATTATGGGAGAGCGTCTCAGAAATTCTGACAAATCTGAACTGAAGAAAGAAGCCAAATATCCCCCGAAGGCTTCGTTACAAAGCTCAAGAACTAGTATTAAGCGAAAAATGTGGGAACATACTACAGCCCCTCATACCTGTCACTCCCGTAGGGATATTTAAGGTAAGATTGGACTCACTGCCGCGCTCGCGGAGGCATTTAAACAGTCGATCTTCCCACTTTCAGTACGTGCATGTATTGGGAAGACACTCTAACAGATCATATAACAGGAAGTACACTCCATCATACTTTTCACACAGGCTTGCAGAAAATCGACAATGTGCAATTAGCAGCATGGTTTAAGGAAATCGAATAAACCGCAAACAAGACGCTAGTCAGCTAGTGCAAACTGTTCTAGAGTGCTATTTCCGCTTTTGTGGACTTATAAAGTCGCCTGGCGGAAGATCTCAAACGAATTCAGAGGACCGTAACAGGGAGGTATGCACCATACGAAGTGTTACGGAGATGTTCAGCTGCCTTTAACGTGTATCGTTAGCGGAAAGGCGATGTTATCCTCGCGAAACTTTGTTAGATAAGTTTGGAGTAACAGTTTTCGAGGCAAGCTTGCCGCAAAGCAAACCGCCTTTGTTTCAGTGACTGCCACCCCATCTCGGGTATCATATCAGTGACACTCTCACCCCTGTTGCGCGACAACACGAAACGAGCTGCCCTTCTTTGCACTTTTTCGATGTCCTCCGTCAATCCTACCTGGTAAGGATCCCACACCGCGCAGCAATATTCCAGCAGAGGACGGACAAGTGTAATGTCTCCTTAGTGGGTTTGTCGCATCTTCTAAGTGTTCTGCCAACAAGGCGCAGTCTTTGTTTCGCCTTCCCCACAATATTATCTATGTGGTCTTTCCAATTTAAGTTGCTCGTAATTGTAATTCCTAGGTATTTAGTCGAATTGACAGCCCTTAGATTTGTGCGATTTATCGTATACCCAAAATTTATCGGCTTTCTTTTAGTAACCATGTGGATGAGCTCGCACTTTTCTTTGCTTAGTGACAGTTGCCACTTTTCGCACCATACAGAATTTCTCTCTAGATCATTTTGTAATTGGAATTGATCGTCTGATAATTTTACTAGACGGTAGATTACAGCGTCATTTGCAAACAATCTAAGGGGGCTGCTCAGATGATCACCTAGATCATTTATGTAAATCAGTAACAGCAGATGGCCTATGACACTACCTTGCGGAACGCCAGATATCACTTCTGTTCTACTCGATGATTTATCGTCCATCACTACGAACTGTGACCTCTCTGAGAGGAAATCGCGAATACAGTCACACAACTACGACGATACTCCATGTGCACGCAATTTGATTAATACTCGCTTGTGAGGAACGGTATCAAAAGCCTTCTGGAAATCTAGGAATATGGATGGATCTCAGATCCCTTGTCGACAGCACTCATTACTTCACGGGAATAAAGAGCTAGCTGCGTTGCACAAGAACGATACTTTCTGAATCCGTGTTGGTTATGTATAAATAAGACATTTTCTTCAAGGTGATTCATAATGTTCGAGTACAGTATATGCTCCTACTGCAAATTGAGGTCAGTGATATTGGCCTGTAATTCAGAGGGTTACTCCTATTTCCCTTCTTGAATATTGGTGTGACCTGTGCTACTTTCCAGTCTATAGGAACAGACCTTTCGTCAAGTGAGCGATTGTATATGATTGCTAAGAAAGGCGGTATTGTGTCTGCATACCCTGAAAGGAACCTGATTGGTGTATCATCTGGACCGGAAGACTTGCCTTTCTTAAGTGATTTGAGTTGCTTCGCATCACCTAAGATATCTACTTTTATGTCACTCATGCTAACAGCTGTTCTGGTTTCGAATTCTGGAATATTTACTTCGTCTTTAGTCGCGAAGGAATTACAGAAAACTGTATTTACTAACTTCGCTTTAGTGACACCATCACCGGTAACATTTCCATGGCTATCGCGCAGTGGCGGTATTGACTGTTTTTTGCCACTGGTGTACTTTACATACGACCAGAATCTCTTTGGGTCTTCTACCATATTATGAGACAATGTTTCATTGTGAAAACTATTAAAAGCATATC
The DNA here is from genome assembly GCF_023898315.1 of Schistocerca nitens. Lineage (NCBI taxonomy): Eukaryota > Metazoa > Arthropoda > Insecta > Orthoptera > Acrididae > Schistocerca > Schistocerca nitens. Next base: position 172,410,462 of record NC_064616.1, on the reverse strand, counting down.
GCATTGACGTCGGCACTAAATTTAGAGCTTCCGCGAAACTTAGCCAGTGTATGGGGATTTTGAGTTCTTCTGAATTTGGCATGCTTTTTTCGTTGGTTCTGCAACAATGTTCTTACGTGTTTTGTGTACCATGGTGGATCTACATCTACTTCTACATTTATACTCCGCAAGCCACCCAACGGTGTGTGGCGGAGGGCACTTTACGTGCCACTGTCATTACCTCCCTTTCCTGTTCCAGTCGCGTATGGTTCGCGGGAAGAACGACTGTCTGAAAGCCTCCGTGCGCGCTCTAATCTCTCTAATTTTACATTCGTGATCTCCTCGGGAGGTATAAGTAGGGGGAAGCAATATATTCGATACCTCATCCAGAAACGCACTCTCTCGAAACCTGGCGAGCAAGCTACACCGCGATGCAGAGCGCCTCTCTTGCAGAGTCTGCCACTTGAGTTTATTAAACATCTCCGTAACGCTATCACGGTTACCAAATAACCCTGTGACGAAACGCGCCGCTCTTCTTTGGATCTTCTCTACCTCCTCCGTCAACCCGATCTGGTACGGATCCCACACTGATGAGCAATACTCAAGTATAGGTCGAACGAGTGTTTTGTAAGCCACCTCCTTTGTTGATGGACTACATTTTCTAAGCACTCTCCCAATTAATCTCAACCTGGTACCCGCCTTACCAACAATTAATTTTATATGATCATTCCACTTCAAATCGTTCCGCACGCATACTCCCAGATATTTTACAGAAGTAACTGCTACCAGTGTTTGTTCCGCTATCATATAATCATACAATAAAGGATCCTTCTTTCTATGTATTCGCAATACATTACATTTGTCTATGTTAAGGGACAGTTGCCACTCCCTGCACCAAGTGCCTATCCGCTGCAGATCTTCCTGCATTTCGCTACAATTTTCTAATGCTGCAACTTCTCTGTATACTACAGCATCATCCGCGAAAAGCCGCATGGAACTTCCGACACTATCTACTAGGTCATTTATATATATTGTGAAAAGCAATGGTCCCTTAACACTCCCCCGTGGCACGCCAGAGGTTACTTTAACGTCTGTAGACATCTCTCCATTGATAACAACACGATGTGTTCTGTTTGCTAAACACTCTTCAATCCAGCCACACAGCTGGTCTGATATTCCGTAGGCTCTTACTTTGTTTATCAGGCGACAGTACGGAACTGTATCGAACGCCTTCCGGAAGTCAAGAAAAATAGCATCTACCTGGGAGCCTGTATCTAATATTTTCTGGGTCTCATGAACAAATAAAGCTAGTTGGGTCTCACACGATCGCTGTTTCCGGAATCCATGTTGATTCCTACATAGTAGATTCTGGGTTTCCAAAAACGACACGATACTCGAGCAAAAAACATGTTCTAAAATTCTACAACAGATCGACGACAGAGATATAGGTCTATAGTTTTGCGCATCTGCTCGACGAACCTTCTTGAAGACTGGGACTACCTGTGCTCTTTTCCAATTATTTGGAACCCTCCTTTCCTCTAGAGACTTGCGGTACACGGCTGTTAGAAGGGGGGCAAGTTCTTTCGCGTACTCTGTGTAGAATCGAATTGGTATCCCGTCAGGTCCAGTGGACTTTCCTCTGTTGAGTGATTCCAGTTGCTTTTCTATTCCTTGGACAGTTATTTCGATGTCAGCCATTTTTTCGTTTGTGCGAGGATTTAGAGAAGGAACTGCAGTGCGGTCTTCCTCTGTGAAACAGCTTTGGAAAAAGGTGTTTAGTATTTCAGCTTTACGCGTGTCATCCTCTGTTTCGATGCCATCATCATCCCGGAGTGTCTGGATATGCTGTTTCGAGCCACTTACTGATTTAACGTAAGACCAGAACTTCCTAGGATTTTCTGTCAAGTCTGTACATAGAATTATACTTTCGAATTCACTGAACGCTTCACGCATAGCCCTCCTTACGCTAACTTTGACATCGTTTGGCTTCTGTTTGTCTGAGAGGTTTTGGCTGCGTTTAAACTTGGAGTGAAGCTCTCTTTGCTTTCGCAGTAGTTTCCTAACTTTGTTGTTGTACCACGGTGGGTTTTTCCCGTCCCTCACAGTTTTACTCGGCACGTACCTGTCTAAAACGCATTTTACGATTGCCTTGAACTTTTTCCATAAACACTCAACATTGTCAGTGTCGGAACAGAAATTTTCGTTTTGATCTGTTAGGTAGTCTGAAATCTGCCTTCTATTACTCTTGCTAAACAGATAAACCTTCCTCCCTTTTCTTAGATTCCTATTAACTTCCATATTCAGGGATGCTGCAACGGCCTTATGATCACTGATTCCCTGTTCTGCGCTAACAGAGTCGAAAAGTTCGGGTCTGTTTGTTATCAGTAGGTCCAAGATGTTATCTCCACGAGTCGGTTCTCTGTTTAATTGATCGAGGTAATTTTCGGATAGTGCACTCAGTATAATGTCACTCGATGCTCTGTCCCTACCACCCGGCCTAAACATCTGAGTGTCCCAGTCTATATCTGGTAAATTGAAATCTCCACCTAAGACTATAACATGCTGTGAAAATTTATGTGAAATGTATTCCAAATTTTCTCTCAGTTGTTCTGCCACTAATGTTGCTGAGTCTGGAGGTCGGTAATAGGAGCCAATTATTAACCTAGCACGGTTGTTGAGTGTAACCTCCACCTATAATAATTCACAGGAACTATCCACTTCTACTTCACTACAGGATAAACTACTACTAACAGCGACGAACACTCCACCACCGGTTGCATGCAATCTATCCTTTCTAAACACCGTCTGTACCTTTGTAAAAATTTCGGCAGAATTTATCTCTGGCTTCAGCCAGCTTTCTGTACCTATAACGATTTCAGCTTCGGTGCTTTCTATCAGCGCTTGAAGTTCCGGTACTTTACCAACGCAGCTTCGACAGTTGACAATTACAATACCGATTGCTGCTTGGTCCCCGTATGTCCTGACTTTGCCCCGCACCCTTTGAGGCTGTTGCCCTTTCTGTACTTGCCCAAGGCCATCTAACCTAAAAAACCGCCCAGCCCACGCCACACAACCCCTGCTACCCGTGTAGCCGCTTGTTGCGTGTAGTGGACTCCTGACCTATCCAGCGGAACCCGAAACCTCACTACCCTATGGCGCAAGTCGAGGAATCTGCAGCCCACATGGTCGCAGAACCGTCTCAGCCTCTGATTCAGACCCTCCACTCGGCTCTGTACCAAAGGTCCGCAGTCAGTCCTGTCGACGATGCTGCAGATGGTGAGCTCTGCTTTCATCCCACTAGCGAGACTGGCAGTCTTCACCAAGTCAGATAGCCGCCGGATGCCAGAGAGGATTTCCTCCGATCCATAGCGACACACATCATTGGTGCCGACATGAGCGACCACCTGCAGATGGGTGCACCCTGTACCCTTCATGCCATCCGGAAGGACCCTTTCCACATCTGGAATGACTCCCCCCGGTATGCACACGGAGTGCACATTGGTTTTCTTCCCCTCTCTTGCTGCCATTTCCCTAAGGGGCCCCATTACGCGCCTTACGTTGGAGCTCCCAACTACCAGTAAGCACACCCTCTGCGACCGCCCGGATCTTGCAGACTGAGGGGCAACCTCTGGAACAGGACAAGCAGCCATGTCAGGCCGAAGATCAGTATCAGCCTGAGACAGAGCCTGAAACCGGTTCGTCAGACAAACTGGAGAGGCCTTCCGTTCAGTCCTCCGGAATGTCTTTCGCCCCCTGCCACACCTTGAGACGACCTCCCACTCTACCACAGGTGAGGGATCAGCCTCAATGCGGGCAGTATCCCGGGCAACCACAGTTGCAGTCCGATCGGGGGATGCGTGGGACGAGCTGGCCGTCCCCGACAAACCATCCGGACCCCCACTGTGATGCCCATTGGCAACAGCCTCAAGCTGTGTGACCGAAGCCAACACTGCCTGGAGCTGGGAGCGAAGGGATGCCAACTCAGTCTGCATCCGAACACAACAGTTGCAGTCCCTATCCATGCTAAAAACTGTTGTGCAAAGAACGTCTGAACTAATCTACAGAGAGCGCAAACAAATCGACAAAATTTAAACGGTTATTAAAATACAAGATTGCCTAGTAAATGCAGTAATGCTGCTACTTGCGCACTGCTGACACACTGCTCGGCGGCGGAAGGAGACTACGCGATTTTACACTATTCAGGTACTAAAACGCGATGCTACAACTCTCAAATACTATAACACGCCAGAAATTTATGAATTAAACAATGCAAGTACCAAAAACACGCAAAGAAATTAAGAATTAAACTATGTAACAAATGAGTGAGCTAGGAGCTGCTTATCCAACGGCGGCAGGGAGCACACTGACTGTGACCAACCGACACTGGCCGTTCAAAACAAAAACAGAAGACAAACGACTACGCGAATTTACACTATTCAGGTACTAAAACGCGATGCTACAACTCTCAAATACTATAATACGCCCGAAATTTATGAATTAAACAATGCAAGTACCAGAAACACGCAAAGAAATTAAGAATTAAACTATGTAACAAATGAGTGAGCTAGGAGTCTACGACTTGCTGCTGCAGCTGCTTATCCAACTTATTAACTTATTAACTTATACGGTATGAACCCATCTATTGCTGTCGATACAGTAAGTTTGAATTTGAGCCATATCTGGTCTACACTTACATAATTAGCTTGGAAGGAATGTGGACTCTCTCTTAGGAAGGCATCAAGCGAATTTTTATCTGCTTTTTTAAAAAGATATATTTTGCGTATATTTTGGTTGATATGGTTTTGAACCTCGCTACAATGACCCTGTGTTCACTAATCCCTGTATCCGTCATGACGCTCTCTATTAGATCAGGATTATTTGTGGCTAGCCGCGCGGGATTCGCCGAGCGGTCTGGGACGCTGCAGTCGTGGGCTGTGCGGCTGGTCCCGGCGGAGGTTCGAGTCCTCCCTCGGGTATGGGTGTGTGTGTGTTTGTCCTTTGGATAATTTAGGTTAAGTAGTGTGTAAGCTTAGGGACTGATGACCTTAGCAGTTAAATCCCATAAGATTTCACACACATTTGAACATTATGGCTAAGAGATCAAGTGTGTTGTCGCAACCATTTACAATTCGTGTGGGCTCATGAACTAATTGTTCAAAGTAATTCTCGGGTTTGCTGCGGTATCATATTATGCATATCCCACAATATTTTATCGATTCAAGTATTCGACATCTTGAGGAGGTGGTAGATTCTGTTGTCACTGCTACAAGACGCGACTGATGATAACCGAGCTGCGGCGTCGACATTTGTCAGTCCAGGGGCAGGGAATACCAGTGCGCCGCAAGACGCTCGTAGGTGGAGGAAAGCTGGCGCTCATAGTACACCCCGTCGAGCGCCGCAGAGAGGTCTTCCGCGCGTGCGCTGTGGCTCCACAATCACCCAAACACCTCGCTGCACAACTGGACGTCTCTGTCGGTAGTGCTAACACATTCGTTCACCATTTGGGGTACTCAAAGCTGTGAGCCCTCTGGGTTCTTGTCCGCCTCACAGATCACCATACAGAGCAACGTAGGACTATCTGTATGGAGTTACTATCGCGTTAGGACGATGATGGTGACAATTTTTTGAGGAACATCACCACAGCCGATGAAATATGCGTTCATCACTTCGAACTGTAAACAATACGGCAATCCATGAAGTCGCGTCGTATCACTTCTCATCCGAAGAAAATCTTCAAAGCCGCACCTTCAGCCCGTAAAATCACTGATATGGTCTTCTGGGCCCCTGAAGGAGTTACTCTATTCATGGTCCTCCCTCATGGTGCAGCGATCAACTCTGAAGTGTACTGTGCCATCATCAAGAAACTGAAGAGACTACTTCAGAGTGTTCGTCACCACAAAAATGTAAACGAACTTCTCCTCTCCATGACAACGCAAGGACTCATACAAGTCTGCTCACCGAGAGGAACTCACAAAACTTCATTGGAATGCTGTTCCTCATACACTAAACAAGCCGGCCGCTGTAGCCGAGCGGATCTAGGCGCTTCAGTCCGGAACAGCGCCGCTGCTGCGGTCGCAGGTTCGAATCCTGCCTCGGGCACGGATGTGTGTGATGTTCTTAGGTTAGTTAGGTTCAAGTAGTTGTAAGTCTAGGGGACTGATGACCTCAGATGTTAAGTCCCATAGTGCTTAGAGCCATTTGAACTATACACTAAACAGCCCGGATCTAGCACCTTCCGACTTTCATCTGACTGGCCCAATGAAGGATACACTCCGCGGAAAGCAGTACGTGGATGATGTGGAGGTTATTCATCCAGCAGGACATTGGCTCCGACGTCGACCAGCGGAGTAGTGCCATGGGGGACTAGAGATCTTCCCAGTAAGACGATTCAAGGCCGTCGCATTTAACGGTGATCATATTGACAAATTGGGTTTTGCAGCCAAAAGAATGGAGAATAATATGGTTTACTGGAATCCTGAATAAAACCAACCTGTTGTCATGGGAAAAAAATGTGTTGCATACTGTACGCCCACCTATTTTGTAAAAACAGAATATCATGTTTCCCTGAAAATTCACAGATATGCACTGGAATCAAGATACTCTGGTTCAGTCCAGGTACAAAAGTAACTGGGATAACAAACCGAGCGATTCACCCTGTAACGAACCATTGGAGAACAGAGATTTCTTCGGATGTTTCCATTCGTAATGATTATTTTTTAAATTTATTCATGCTAATTCTGTCAGTTAAGCGTGAGTGAAATGTGATCCCATTAAATGGTCAAGAAGCACTGCGTTGTAACCTTGGAAGTTGCCACTGTGATGATGATGATGTTCGGTTTGTGGGGCGCTCAACTGCGCGGTTATCAGCGCCCGTATAAATTCTCAACCTTTGCTCAGCCCGAACTAGCCACTTTCAGAAATGATGGTGAAATGATGAGGACAACACAAACACCCAGTCATCTCGAGGCACGTGAAAATCCCCGACCCCGACGGGATTCGAACCCGGAGTTGCCACAGTGTGAGGATCGCTTTCCCACTGGGGCCTATTTCGAACGGATATTTTCTGTCTTAATGGCAGTGACAACCACAATATGTTCGACGTGAATGCCTTCTGTAAACCTTGTAGCGTCTCCTCTACTTGACAGTTAGACAAAAATGTGTGTGAAATCTTATGGGACTTAACTGCTAAGGTCATCAGTCCCTAAGCTTACACACTACTTAACCTAAATTATCTTAAGGACAAACACACACACCCATGTCCGAGGGAGGACTCGAACATCCGCCGGGACCAGCCCCACAGTCCATGACTGCAGCGTTCCAGACCGCTCGGCTAATCCCGCGTGGCAGAAAGAAGTCATTCACAAGATGAGTACGATGGGAGCGTGAATTATCGTCCATGAAGACGAATGCCTCGCCAATATGCTGCCGATATAGTTGAACTTTCGGTCGGAGGATGACCTTCACGTATCGTACAGACGTTACGGACCCGTCCATGACCACCAGCGGCGTACGTCGGCCCTAAATAATGCCACTCCGAAACAGCACGGAACGTCCACCTTGATGCACTCGCTGGCCAGTGTGTCTAAGGCGTTCAGCCTGACTGGGTTGCCTCCAAACACATCTCCGACGATTGTCTGGTTGAAGGCATATGCGACAATCATCGGTGAAGAGAACGTGATGCCAATCCTGAGCGGTCTATTCCGCATGTTGTTGGTCCATCTGTACCGCGCTGCATAGTGTCGTGGTTGCAAAGATGGAACTCGCCATGTACGACGGTAGTGAAGTTGCGCATCATGCGCCCTATTGAGCACAGTTTGAGTCGTAACACGACTTCCTGTGGCTGCACGAAAAGCATTATTCAACATGGTGGCGTTGCTGTCAGAGTTTCTCCGAGCCATAATCCGTAGGTAGCGGTCATCCACTGCTACAGTAGTCCTTGGGCGGCCTGAGCGAGGCATGTCATGGACAGTTCCTGTCTCTCTGTATCTCCTCCATGTCCGAACAACATCGCTTTGGTTCACTCCGAGACGCCTGGACACTTCCCTTGTTGGGACCCCTTCCTGGCATAAAGTAGCAATTCGGACGTGATCGAACAGCGATATTGACCGTCTAGGCATGGTTGAACTACAGACAACACGAACTATGTACTTCCGTCCTAGTGGAATGACTGGAACTGATCGGCTGTCGGACCCCCTCCGTCTAATAGGCGCTGCTCATGAATGGTTGTTTACATCTTTTGGTGGGCTTAGTTACAGCTCTGAACAGTCAGAGGGACTGTGTCTGTGATAAAACATCCACAGTCAACGTCTGTCTTCAGGAGTTTTGGGAACCGGGGTGATGCAAAACTTTTTTTGATGTGTGTACTTCAGTTGATGCATGAGAGAAGGTAGCACACAAATGTTCAGGGAAATTTAGGAACACAGAAATACAAGTCGCTGAGGAATGAAATCAATATGAAGCTGGGAAGCAAAGACGAAATGCTGCATGAAAAATGTGAAGAAATCGAAAAAGAAATGTTTGTCGGAACGACTGACTCAGCATATAGGAAAGTCAAAACAAACTTCGGTGAAACTAAAAGCAAGGGTGGTAACATTAAGAGTGCAACGGGAATTCCACTGTTAAATGCAGAGGAGAGAGCTCACAGGCGGAAAGAGTATATTGAAGGCCTCTGTGAGGGGGAAGATTTGTCTGATGTGATAGAAGAAGAAACAGAAGTAGATTTAGAAGAGTTGGGGGTCCAATATTATAATCATAATTTAAGAGAGCTTTGGAGGACTTAAGATCAAATAAGGCAGAAGGGATAGATAACACTCCATCAGAATTTCTAAAACCAGTACGGAAAGTGGCAACAAAATGACCATTTACGTTGATGTGTAGAATGTATTTGCAAGGACCAGTAATTTGCTAAAAATTCGAATATACGTCATTATTCTTAACATTTTGTTTAGTACACAGATTTAGCCTCAGTCATTTGCCTGTTTAGGTTCCTTTTCGTAGTGCTGAAAGATACCGAGCTTTTCCCATTATAATGAACCACAGAATCATTACTGTCGAAATATTTATTAACTTCCGTAGAGTAATAGTATTCTTAAGTGGTTAGTTAGTCTATCGTGTGAAATGTTCCAAGTTGTCTTAAAAATGCTGTGTCATACTATTTCAAAGGTATAAATATTTAAAAACGGCTTAATGGAACTGATGAGTTTGATTCTTACTAAAAGTTTTGCACAATAATAGAAGCTCCATTAGAGAACAGTTAATCTGAAAACCAAGAGCAGTCCGTAACAGGTCGAAGGCCTACACAATTCTTATTTACTTTAAGGGTTTGTAATGGTACTTTTATTCACATATTTGTGTTTATGTATGTATTATTACTGAGTGTTGTGAGAAGTGTTAATCCTAAATCCAGTCACTAGACAGGACAGTTTCGATGACCCCACCTTATATTGCGCCAGCAGTTTAGTAAATTTTACAGTCAAATTTTTTATGAAGTTCAGTAATTATTCTAGAAAAATTTGTGCATTTGAAGTCGTAACTAGTAACATCTTATTAAAAGCCATAACAGATTCAGCATCCCCATGCATCAGCGATATTCTGTTTAATGCAAAGACTTACATGATACCCTCAAAGCAAAGACTTACGCGATTTCCACTAAAACAGATAGTGTTCATTATAGATAAATGACAGATTAGTAAATATTTCAAAATTCTTCCAATACACTTCACATATTCTCAAATTCTCTGCACTGTGTTATTGGTACCGAATTAAGTGTACTGGGTCAAAGTAAACACTATTGCTTGCCGATGAAAGACTATATCATCTAAACGAAAGAAGCCTTATTTCTTTAATAGTCGTCTTTTTGTTCACTGCATTTTGTCTGATAACCAGAATCATTACCTTATTGCGATCTTGAAAGGTTTGAAAAACTCGTCTACAGATGTCATAAAGCCTTCTATGATTCGAACATTTCTACAAATCACTAATTTTTTCCAGTCCCAAAATTCGTTTACAGACAAGCTCTCTATCTTCCTGTTAGCTACTGCAATCCAGACACCTTCACGCTTACTTTTTTATCCATTTGTTCCAGAATATTTGCTTACAAACCGACAGTTATTCTTTCACTCTTTGCATGGTAATCATTAAAAAGAATCCTTGCTGCATTCCTATAAATACTGGAAGTCACCTTTCTGGAAGGCGAAATCTATTTTGCCTGTATTTGTGAAAGACTACAGCATATTACCTATTTGTTTGGTTTCTGTTCCGCTTCTGGCGTGAAATGGTATATATGTGTCTCACACACAATAACAAACTGGCCCACGAAAGCATCTGAGCTGGTTTTAAAACTGTCCATTTCTTTCTAGAAAGTTTTTATAGTATTTCCTTTTGGTCAACATTCAACAAAGATTTTTACAGCAAATTCGTAATGGTAAATGTCAGAAATGTTTATGGCACCAGCTATTACCTACTTCATTTTTTTTGTCCCTTTGTCCTGCATCGCTGCAGGGTCGCCATGTTTATTAACGAATTTGGAATGGTTACTTTAAGAGGTGGCCTAAACCATTCCTGTCGTCACCCTATTACCCCCTGGCGCGAAATATGTGTAACCCAACTGTCTGCGTGTAGTGTTATTCACGTGAACGTGAACAACAGTCTTTTGAATGTTTTCGAATCGTATAACTGTGGCGGGATTTGTGAACCAGCCTGGCATTCACCTAGTGGGCTGTGGGAAACCGCCTGAAAACCACAACCAGTCTGGCCGGCACACCGACCCGCGTCGTTAATCCGCCGGGCGTGTTCGATCTGGGGCCGGTGCATCTTCCTGTCCGAGAAGTGCGCTTTAACACGTACGGCTGTATGTAATTTTTTTAATCAACAATCATCGAATACCGTATTGTGAATTATTCCAGTTTTTTTGTTGTTGTTACCGTTTTTTGTATGTTCTTTCCGTGATTTATCTTCAAGAGAAATAAGATCACGTTAAAAGTAAGCCACTCATTTCTTAACTGTTGAAAACGAAGTAGTAATCACCATAAAAAAATCTTCGCCAATTTTGCGTTATTTACCGCTGTCAACGAACAAAGCCCTTAATGGCGACACAGTACTTTAGTTTATCTACGAAGTACACACAAGACGACTACTTTTAAAAACCGTACACAAAAATACGACTCCGCACATCAAGTTCACACTCGAAGAGCGTTACATGTACTTACAGAAACAAAATTTCATTGAGATGAACACCATCTCTGTGGTAGACGAACCTTTCACCATGATCTCTGTACATACAGAAGAAATTTTAAATGGACAGCATAAACGACAGTGCCCTAGTGTGTTTATTACACACATGTGCGCATGAACACATTCAAAATACTTATTTGAATGCTTCCTGCATTTATAACTTACAAATTCTTAATCGATTTGACATTGATGGCAGGCGTTAACATGTCTAAAATACGAGTTTGGCGAATGAAGATGGTGGCAGAGCATCTCAGAATTGATTACACTTCTTTTTTCACACACGCGAGTGGCGGAAGTTGCATACCAAAGAAGAGACGAAAAATAATTTCCGTATCCTCCGGACGTGCCGGCAAATTAATTAAAAGTTTCCTAAATTAGTAGGGTCACACCGGCACGTTTTTCATATTTCGGGAATGAGTCTGTAGCAGCGTCCTGCCAATAAGAGGAACTGACCCACAATATGCACACGAGATGAAACCGAGGAATTAGACCCTAGTAATCAACTGCTGCGGCTTTCGATTAAAACCTACTCATCGAGTCCTTTATAACCGTGGCTCCGCAGTGCGGTATTGAAAACAAAACAAAAGCATTCTCTATAGGAAGCTTAATATTCTGGTCATCCGGTGATAGATTAACCTTATGTTGCTTCTCACAGACCAACAAACAACGACACGGCAAATCTCCCGTAGTTGATGTTAATCGTGTACGCTATGTATTTGTAGAAATATAGTAACTTGAATCCAACTAGTAAAAAACGTTCAGTCACACGGTAAAATAACTTTATCCTATATCCAACACTACATCCAACAACTGGCGTGTACTACAACTTATTTTTCCATATGCTCTACTTTTTAACTTTAAGCTATTCTGAAATAATAACTGACTCTGAACACAGCGTAACTATATACCAAAAAAAGCACGGGGCCGGAAGATTTTATAATGTCAATTTCTTTTCGTGGACAAACATAAATAAAAACGATTTTTTTAAGCAATGCACTTCAGAATTGACAAAATTAATTCACTTTTTGTTGTTCCTTCCAAACTCATGCAGCAACACAGAGCATAAAACAAAGCTACGGAAGAAACAAGGGAGAGATGTGTGCTATATTGAAAGCCGGAGAAAAGAAACGCAGAATTTAACTGCGTATTCATAAAGAAAATTTAGAGTCTGGAGTATGTTGGAATTCGTCTCTAACCGTGCATTACAATTAATAAAATGTTCAGTGCTATTTTGCCTTATTCGAGTGGATTTCACATTTAAACACAACGTTTCATTCGCATCTGCGGAGGACATCTTCATGGGAGATTGTAGCTTCTCTGAGTATCCGATTCACATCTTGGCATGCTACCGACTGCAGCAAAATTCCTTTTACGCATGCTTCCCCGCAGTAGCGTGACGTCACATTTTTGAATAACCGAGCGCAATTGGCCGTTGTCTACCTCTGTCGGTCATTGTTGCTATCACCCCATTGTGGAAGACTGATATAAATCTTCTTCAGCACCGAAATCCAGATGTCATTCAATTTCACGGCTTCCTCCTTCGTACTGAAATTCCTAGTGTTGTTTACAATGTCTATGGACTCTCTAGATAGCCTTTCTGATATCCGCTTGTGGCTGCCAGAACTTCAGTGCTTTCAAAATGAATGTGGTGGTACCTTGGCAGCATAGTATGTTCCGCAACGTTCGATTTAAATGTGAAATGCATTCGACCACTATATAATAGCCCGGAACATTTTATTAATTATAAGATTTTCGGCCGTCAAAGTTTACATTTTACAATCAATCGTTTATTACAAACCAAATCAGTACAATTAAATTCTATAATGAGTTATATTTTAAAATGTTCATCTTTATTCCATATTGGATGTACACGAAATTTCTATTGCATTGCGTCAGTTTTGATGCCTCGATGGTTGCTGAAGGTTATTAATTTTCGACACAAATAGCCAATGAAGATGGCTTCACAAGAAACAAAAAATTAGTATAAAAATAACAATTTGACTCTTGAAACTTCCTGGCAGATTAAAACTGTGTGCCATGGTAGAGCACTTGCCCGCGAAAGGCAAAGGTCCCGAGTTCGAGTCTCTGTCCGGCACTCAGTTTTAATCTGCCAGGAAGTTTCATATCAACACACACTCCGCTGCAGAGTGAAAATCTCATTCAGGGAATTTTATTCTTACCTTGCTCTCCGGGAGAAAGAAATATATCCCGAGATCCAATAATGCTACAAATCCTAAGAAATTTACTTTATAGATTATGGACGACGCTAGAAGCTTCCTTCGTTTGGCTCTTCGTTTTCAACGGCATTACAGGAATTTGGAAATTTGTGGTAAGTTGTTATGGGACCAAACTGCTGAGGTCATCGGTCTCTGGCCTTACACACTACTTAATCTAACTTAAACTAACTTACGCTAAGGACAACACACACACACACACGCCCGAGGGAGGACTCGAACCTCCGACGGGGGGAGCTGCGCGAACCGTGGCAAGGCGCCTAAGACCGGGCGGCTACCCCGCACGGCTCCCGGCAGCACAGTGATGATCAAAATGTCCCACCTAAGACGTACTGTACATAGCGCAGCGCCCTGCATTTTTACCTAAAATAATTTTTTTTACTCAGTAAAAATATTTGGAATTTATTTTCACACAGACGAATTGCGACTAGGAACTCATGAAACAAAGACCAACATATTTTTACAACTTCATTAATCACTGAGATACGAGCATCACCTTTGGTTTGCTAAACTGTTGCGTTTTTAACGCCAGAATAGCAGACCTGTATAAGATAAGTTCAGTCACATAACTCTTTTGTAGACCTTACAATACATTACGCAGTAAAAGTATACTGAACATGGGAACTTCTGGGCTGTTTTTGCGGACGTTTGAATGTCAAGTCGACCATAAATTCACTCGACTTTGTGGTCAAGTGTAATGTCTTGAGGAAAGAGTACTTTTTTCTTATGGTCTCCAAGCATATTGTTTTCAGCTCCTTCATGTCTTCTAATGCCATCTAGCCACCTTCCATTAGGTGTATCTTGGTCAATTCTTATATCTTACAATATATCAAAAGACTACCTTGGTCTTTCTACTATCGATTTACCTGGCTACATGTCCCGACCATTATGTCTCCTTCTCCAGCCTTTCTCCTGGTCCATTTCATTGTATACCTATTTCTCCTGATAATTCCCAACATTCTCACCTCTCTGCCTCCTATGTGATTGTATATATAAAAAGAACCATACTATTTCTTCTCATATGCCTGTCATATATTTTTACTCGCCAAACGAGCAATATCATGTTGTGCGCCTTCTCCTAGATGTAAAAGTGGTTACGGTTGTGAAACATCATTCACTACATTATCCTCAAGGTATGTACGCTCACATTAGAACTCAGTCTCCGTTCTCTTATTAGCTGAAAACCAGCGACAAGACTCATTATTAACGGCCACTAACTTTTGATGAGTTTCTGTTGCCAAGAAACCTCCCAAGAAAATGAATTTTATGACTTCACGGTATCTCAGTTTATCCATTAGTACAAAAACAGACTTCCTGTTTGTTAATTAGTATAAAGAAAACATCTGTTCTGCAAATAAGGTTTCTGAATTACATATGGTATTTCACAGGCTGAGATTCGTTCTGTTCCCCCCCCCCCCCCCCCCGCCCCACACACACATATACGCAAAGAGAGAGTGAGAGAGAGAGAGAGAGAGGGGGGGGGGCAGGGAGATGAGGAGATTGCTGATGCATGAGACTTTAATCAATTTAATACGAACATGTGGTCCATCATATCCTCAGGACAAGTTTATTGTCAGCATTACTACAAAACAAGACGTTACTGTTTCAATCGGAAACTGATTACTGGAATTTTTAGAGACTTTTATCGTATCTAAGCATTTTTTGTCACTTACTCATTTTTCATGATTTGATTTTGTATCGTGTGTACTCCATCAGATTAGCTACTCAGATTACTGAAATTATTTTATTACAGAATATTCTGCAGAATACGAACCAATGAAGTTTTCTTCAGTATGGAAATTGTAATCGTAATAGCAGTATACAGCAAAACTGAACTATCTAGTATAACTACATTGGTAATTTATACGAAGTTGCCAACAACTGAATATAGTGTCAGTCGTTACAAGAAGGCTATTATACACTGATTCCCAGTCATAACTTCTTAGATACTAACGCATTAATTTTTCCTTTGTCCTCCCATAGCATTATTTGTACAATATACTCAGTCTCATTGCTTGTTGCTTGCCAAAATATCAAGTGATTTGTGTCATCAATCTCTCGACTCGATGTAGTTTTCCATGGAATCATATCTTGCATCAGTATCTTCATTCTCTGAAACTTAAAACAGCCAGCACTTTAAGTGTTCTGCTATATATTTTCCATTATTTGTCTTTCTCTGTAGGTCATAATTATCAAGGGCTAATCACTGTCACTAAATGCATTAGGACATGTTCCGTCAAATTGAGCCTTTTTCTATTAGGATTTTCTGTAGAATTCTTTTCTCCTCCTTTCAACTTCAGATGCGTTTGTTCAGTATGAGACAAGTCAACAAGATTTATAACATTCTTCTGCAACATGTAATATTACTGACGTCCTCTCCACAGCGTTTGATGTTATCGATGTTCACTTGCTTGTCGCGCTGTGATCAGAACGAAAAATTTTATAATCTCCACAATTTTTACATCATCGTCGGAATTTGAAACTAGCAGCAAGTTTGCTTCACTGATCTGTCCTCCTCCTTGACCTGTATTACTTTGGCAAAATGTTAAAATTTTACATCACGAATAGTAGAAGATCGTCATTCATTGTCTGCATCTTCTGAAATTTTGATATTAACTATGTCTTTTATTTTAGTTCCTCGCGCTGTTTGTTCATAAGCCGAATTTTATTGGTAATCCATTATTTCTCAGCAACTACGTTAATCGGTAATGACAAACTGCAGTTCTCCTGTGGTTCCTTTTTTACTGTGAGGTTGTTCTCCATTCTTTTTGAATTTTTAAGCCATCACACTTACCACTACACTCTAATTTTCTTCCATGCTTCGAATATCACGCTCCATTGTACGATAAGTTAATTGGTGTCTTTAAACTACCAATAGTCTATCATGATTTTGTTTGATTCTCCTCGAAAAACCAAAGTCTGTAAATCCCCTGAAGCCAAATATGGCCATCCGGTATTTTATATCTTTTTTGTGGCAGTTACTCCATTTTTAACTTCTCGTGTACCTACATACAATGGTATACTTCTATCTGTCAAATGAGTCTGAAATATTTTTTAGATCTTAAAAGCTCTCGCTTCCTCTCGGCCCTCCGCACCCATTCGCGGAAATTATTTTAATAATGCTTGAGATGACTGTCACCATTGGCCGCGTTTTTTCAGCACAAATCTCTTAACTTTCTGCCTGATTCTCATATCATTCTGAAGTACTACAACAGGTCTACATGCGCTCGCTAAAAAGCAGTTAAGAGGGACTTGGGAAGGTACACAGGTCTTTGGAAGCCCTCTAGCACAGAGACAAAACTTAATTATCTCATGATGATTCAAATAGTTTACTGGTAGGCAGCTCGTGTACAAGATGATAACGCTGTCGTTGATCATGCTAATAACATGTGCTGCCGACAATGACTGTACATTTGAATTCTGTATACCCACATTATTACACTGCGGTGACAAAAATCATGGGATAGCGACATGCATATATACTGGTGGCGGTAGTGCCACACACACACACATGGTATAAAAGGCCAGTGCATTGGCGGGGCTGTCATTTGTTGTCAGGTGGTTCATGAAAAAGGTTTCTCACGTGATTATGGCCTCATGACGGGAGTTAATAGACTTTGAACGCACGGTGGTAACTGGAGCAAGACGCATGGGACATTTCATTTCGGAAATCGTTTGAGAATTCAATATTCCGAGATCTACAGTGCGTGCCGAGAATACCCAATTTCAGGCGTTTCCTCTCACCAAGGACAACGGGGTGACCGACGGACTTCAACAACGACCGAGAGCAGCGGGGTCTGTGTAGAGTTATCACTGCTAAGAGACAAGCAACACTGCGTGAAATAACCGCAGAAATCAACGTGAGACGTACAACGAACGTATCCGTTAGAACAGTGCAGTGAAAATTGACGTTAATAGGCTGTGGCAGAAGCCGACCGACTCGAGTGCTATTTCTAACAGCACGACATGGGCTCTGAGCATTATGGGACTTCACTGCTGTGGTCATCAGTCCCCTAGAACTTAGAACTACTTAAACCTAACTACCTAAGGACATCACACACATCCATGCCCGAGGCAGGATTCGAACCTGCGACCGCAGCGGTCGCGCGGTTTCAGACTGTAGCGCCTAGAACCGCTCGGCCACGCCGGCCGGCAACAGCACGTCATTGTCTGCAGCACTTCCCGTGGACTCGTGACCATATCGGTTGGGCCCTAGAAGATAGGAAAACCGTGACGTGGGCAGATGAGTCCGGATTTCAGTTGGTAAGAGCTAATGGTAGGGGTCGAGTGTGGCGCAGTTGTCAACAAGGCACTGTGCAAATTGATGGTGGCTCCATAATGGTCTGTGTTTACAAGGAATGTACTGGGTCCTCTGGTCCAACTGAATCGGTCATTGACGGGAAATAGTTATGTTCGGCTACTCGGTGACCATTTGCAGCCATTCATGGACTTCATGGTCCCAAAAAAATCAACGGGCCACAATTGTTCGCGATTGGTTTGGAACATCCGGGATAATTCGAGCGAATTATTTGGTCACCAGCTCGCCCGACATGTATCCCATCGAATATTTCTGGGACAATCGAGAGGTCAGTTCGTGCACAAAATCCAGCACCGGCAACCCTTTCGCAGTTATGGGCGGCATGTCTCAGAATTCCTGCAGGGGCTTCCAACGACTTGGTGAGTCCACGCCACGTCGAGATGCTGCACAAAAAGTTGTCCGAAACGACATTAGGACGTATCCCATACACCACAGTGTATATTGGGTGTTTTTGCCTGCAACTAACTTTACTTATGCAGCTGAACTCAAGTTTGCTCTCGCGTACCATGGCAAATGTGGTGTCACCGCCAGACACCACACTTGCTAGGTGGTAGCCTTTAAATCGGCCGCGGTCCACTAGTATACGTCGGACCCGCGTGTCGCCACTGTCAGTGATAGCAGACCGAGCGCCACCACACGGCGGGTCTAGAGAGACGTACTGGCACTCGCCCCACTTGTACAGCCGACTTTGTAAGGGAAGGTTCACTGACAAATACGCTCTCACTTGCCAAGACGATAGTTAGCATAGCCTTCAGCTACACTCCTGGAAATGGAAAAAAGAACACATTGACACCGGTGTGTCAGACCCACCATACTTGCTCCGGACACTGCGAGAGGGCTGTACAAGCAATGATCACACGCACGGCACAGCGGACACACCAGGAACCGCGGTGTTGGCCGTCGAATGGCGCTACCTGCGCAGCATTTGTGCACCGCCGCCGTCAGTGTCAGCCAGTTTGCCGTGGCATACGGAGCTCCATCGCAGTCTTTAACACTGGTAGCATGCCGCGACAGCGTGGACGTGAACCGTATGTGCAGTTGACGGACTTTGAGCGAGGGCGCATAGTGGGCATGCGGGAGGCCGGGTGGACGTACCGCCGAATTGCTCAACACGTGGGGCGTGAGGTCTCCACAGTACATCGATGTTGTCGCCAGTGGTCGGCGGAAGGTGCACGTGCCCGTCGACCTGGGACCGGACCGCAGCGACGCACGGTTGCACGCCAAGACCGTAGGATCCTACGCAGTGCCGTAGGGGACCGCACCGCCACTTCCCAGCAAATTAGGGACACTGTTGCTCCTGGGGTATCGGCGAGGACCATTCGCAACCGTCTCCATGAAGCTGGGCTACGATCCCGCACACCGTTAGGCCGTCTTCCGCTCACGCCCCAACATCGTGCAGCCCGCCTCCAGTGGTGTCGCGACAGGCGTGAATGGAGGGACGAATGGAGACGTGTCGTCTTCAGCGATGAGAGTCGCTTCTGCCTTGGTGCCAATGATGGTCGTATGCGTATTTGGCGCCGTGCAGGTGAGCGCCACAATCAGGACTGCATACGACCGAGGCACACAGGGCCAACACCCGGCATCATGGTGTGGGGAGCGATCTCCTACACTGGCCGTACACCACTGGTGATCGTCGAGGGGACACTGAATAGTGCACGGTACATCCAAACCGTCATCGAACCCATCGTTCTACCATTCCTAGACCGGTAAGGGACCTTGCTGTTCCAACAGGACAATGCACGTCCGCATGTATCCCGTGCCACCCAACGTGCTCTAGAAGGTGTAAGTCAACTACCCTGGCCAGCAAGATCTCCGGATCTGTCCCCCATTGAGCATGTTTGGGACTGGATGAAACGTCGTCTCACGCGGTCTGCACGTCCAGCACGAACGCTGGTCCAACTGAGGCGCCAGGTGGAAATGGCATGGCAAGCCGTTCCACAGGACTACATCCAGCATCTCTACGATCGTCTCCATGGGAGAATAGCAGCCAGCATTGCTGCGAAAGGTGGATATACACTGTACTAGTGCCGACATTGTGCATGCTCTGTTGCCTGTGTCTATGTGCCTGTGGTTCTGTCAGTGTGATCATGTGATGTATCTGACCCCAGGAATGTGTCAATAAAGTTTCCCCTTCCTGGGACAATGAATTCACGGTGTTCTTATTTCAATTTCCAGGAGTGTACATTTGCTACGACCTAGCAAGGCGCCGTATTCAATTGATAATTACTGTTATGAAGCATGTACCGTAACGAGAGATGTTCTACAATTGTGGATTAAAGTTAAGTATTACATCAACTACGTACTTTATTTGCTACTATTAATTCCTTTAACTGTTCCAGACCTCACGCCAGTCAGCGTGTAATTAAACGCGTGGATTTCGGCCTCCTCTAGAAACAGTGTTGGCTCTTCTGCCAACACTACAGAAAACACCAACAAGTCAGAACACTGATAGAGAGGAGTCTGCTCGTTAGCTATTATGTTTATACCCCAGTCATAGTACGCGGCTAGGATGTCTGCTTCCTCACACGTTCCTCCGTTGGTCGCATTAAACGGCATCACGGATAGAAGGGTGAAAGATTAGTGTTCGTTCCTTCTACACCGATGTCATAAGAGGTGAAGCATCACAGGACAGGGTATTTTCAGTGAGCCATAATTTATTAATGTATACTGTATTGTAATGAATTGTTTGGGACTTGGGACCTAGAAACGACGGAGAGGCTTCGCCACCACCGTAGCCCGCACTGGTACACAACCCGACAACAGGCTTACAGCAGTCCACTCACCCCACCGCCGCGCCATACCGAACCCCCCCCCCCCCCCCCCACGCGGGAACGTCTCACACCAAGTGACAGTGGGTGTAACCCCAAGATTTGCGTTGTAGAGTAATTATGGTGTACGCTTACGTGGAGAAAGTGTGCAATCGCCGACATAGTGTAACTGAGGCGGAATAAGGGGAACAGCCCGCATTCGCTAGGCAGATGGAAAACCTCCTTAAAAAAAAACCATCCACAGACTGGCCGTCACACAGGACCTTGACACTAATCCGCCAGGCGGATTCGTGCAGGGGACCGGCACGCCTTCCCGCTCGGAAATGTATACAGTGGTTTCTGTTAACTGCCTTAAATTCTCAGTTCCAACTGAATGCATGATATAAGAATTATAAAGAAGAAATTTCTTTGAAATGTATTTAGGGATTTTGTATTCTGTATTAACCATTATTCTATGCTGTATGTAAACATGTGTGTCTTAGTCACCAGAGGTGTAGTCAAAATGGGTTTTTCTCGCTTTAAAATCGCGCAAGCAGTATCTGGCCTGCTCCTCGTCTCTCCCTCTGCAGTAAGGACTGCAGTAAGACAAGGCTGCGAGTGTGAAACTACAAAAATCTGAGACGTGTAAAAAGACGATTATTATTCCCACTGGTGGAGGAGAGTATAAGATCGTTGCTGGGACAACTAAGTCGAATAAGCAAGCAGTTGACTCCACAGGGCTGTGCGAATATTATAGAGACAACATTCCTCTGTGTGTCATTCATTGCTGGACAAGTTTACAAAGCCATCAGTTCTGGTATCTACATAGAAAATAAGGTAATCCTATTTTGTAAACGTTGTGGGCTAAAATTTGTTTCTTGGCGGAAAAAAGGATAGAACGGTTTCTGAACTATCACTTCTTTGGTTGTGAGAACAATTTCATATGCGCTCATGTGTTCCGACCGGATACATAACAGACCGTTTAACTCATTTTGTTTATAGAAAAAAATAAGACTGAAGTGTCAACATTCAGCCATTTAAGTTGCAGCCAACCAATAATATTCCCATAGGAAAGTTACCATTTAAATGCGCTACTGTTAGTGAAAATTGTAATACTCATAAGGAATGGTCTGAACCACTCCATAATTGGAGGATACCTTCTTCTTCTCCTTCTTTTGCTTGTGCCTTTATTCCGCAGTTCGCAGGGTCGGCATGGTTAGGTACGGATTTGGCACGGTTAATGTTAAGGGAAGGCAGGATGCCCTTCCTGCCGCCTCCCCACACCCCCTGGGACGGAGTTAGTGTACCGCAGTTGTCTGCATCTAGTGTAAGCCATGAAACAGTGCGAACGTGTTCAGATGTCTGCGAGTCGTGTGTCTGAGGCGGGACGTGGGGACCAGTCCGGTATTCACCTAGTGGGATGTGGAAAACCACCTAAAAACCACATCCAGGCTGGGCAGCACACCGGCCCTCGTCGTTAATCCGCCGGGCGGATTCGATTTGGGGCCGGCGCGCCTACCCGAGTCCAGGAAGCGAGGCCGGCCGTTGTGACCGAGCGGTTCTAGGCGCTTCAGTCTGGAACTGCGCGACCGCTACGGTCGCAGGTTCGAATCCTGCCTCGGGCATGGATGTGTGTGATGTCCTTAGGTTAGTTAGGTTTAAGCAGTTCTAAGTTCTAGGGGACTGATGACCTGAGATGTGAAGTCCCATAGTGCTCAGAGCCATTTGAACCATTTTTGAACCAGGAAGCGACCCAGCAGCGTACTCTTTTCTGTGATAGGGCAGGTTAGTGTAACGCCAAGCTCACCCGCTTCGCAGCTGTCGAACGATACGGAAACGTGCAAGTAAGTGCCGGTATGGCTCGTCGATGTCTAAGAGTGCAATATCAGCACCTCTGTGAGTTCGAACCGCGTGGTATGACTGGTCTCTGGAAAATGGATATGTTGTAACGTGACGTATTTGGCACACTACTGCGGCGGTGATGTGTGTGTGTGGAACCAGTGGTTAGAAGAGGGTAATGAGTGGATACCCGGACAACACAATGTGAGCACAGGACAGGATGACCACCATCTTGTCTGCATCCCCGTAATGGACAGAACAGCTTGGTCCATAGCGGTAGATCGATGTTGGAGCATTGCTGAGGGGTGGATTGTTGCCACACATGCTATTGCATTGGCTTTCATTCACCAGAAACCACCGACTACTAAGACTGCAATGGACACGTGTGTTACACCACTGGCGTGCTGAATGGCCAAATGTACTTTTTCGGACGAGTTCCACTTCAATTTATCTTACAGTGATGACGACATACGCTTTGGACGCTACCATAGATGAACGCATTCGGGAAGACTACGTTGCTCAACGGCCTAGCTGACAAACGACAAGTATGGTGGGTTGGGCGCTGTCTAGATAGCTAAAACTGTCCCATTCGTAGATGCAGGCTGCCTGTCTAACAGTTTCCAGTGGCAACAATAATTTCATTTTTAGTATTTCAGATTGAAAGTTATCTGTTTAAATTTATTTTAGTGGAAGCGGATCTCTAATGTTGATTGTGTTTTTAATTTTAAAACTATGGGCCTCCCGTTTTGAATGATGCGTATACTAGACGTTAAAGCTGATAGCTTGCACCGCGCTAACCGTTGGAAACAAAATTCAAGTACGAGAATGCATAGGGAAAACTAATTTCGAAAATTCTAAGAATATCATGCACTGACTGAAACTTACTGTTATCACAAAATGTGACTATGAACTTTGATGAAAAAACTGATAACTTTGAAACTAAAGTTGGTCCCTGTGAAATTTAATTAGTGAAAGAATCTGTTTAATACACTGTTTGGCTTACCTGTGTCACACTGGATAACGCCGTGTAAATTGCTCTCGTAGCTACAGCGCTTCTCGATAACAGAGCTGCAAAATCGAATTACTGAGATTCGCAAAGGTGTAATGTCTTCTCTATAAACATTGCTACCATTCATGGTTCGCAATTTTTATAATGGTTTTAAATAAACTTAACGTTAATTGACTCTTGGGATGTGAACCACGACTTTGGATTAAATGAACTCAATAGCAATCTCATATCATTTGACGTAATAACATTTAATGAAACTTCATTAACAGTTCATCTTTCTCCGAAATCACGAACTATAGTCCAAGATTTACAAAAATTAAACTTCACATGTATAACGTTTCCTTAAACAAAATTCCAAAAACTTAATCTTAAATCAGTTTTTCTCTCGATGATCGATAAATCCTTAGAAAAAGAAAATGAAAAGCAAAAAGATTCCTGATCTGGATGGTTGACGAATGAATGTTGCATTATCAAACCGCTGCCGCAAATAAAACAGACTTAATCATTACCTGTAATCCATTCTTCATAAAGAGTATAAGTGTACCAAGATGTCTTTGACATTATGTCATTAAGTGTAGAGATTCTAATTGCAGCATGTGCTGGCTTCACTAAGTGCTGAATTAGAACGGTCAAAGTCCGTGTATAGTTCTGTAATTCTAAACATTTCTGTATGTCTTTAACATGTATAATAAATTTCATGGCCATAATACGTCTCCTCCTTGGTGCTGCAGTTTTCACAAATAGTAGCTACATCTCAAACTACGTGTTGGAGGATATATTGCTTGTAGCACAAGTTTTAAACTATATGCATTTGAACTCCTACAAAAAGACTTTACATTGTTGTTAATTTCGACAGAGGATACGTTAATAATTAAAACACTATCATTATTGACATCTGGGAACCGCCTTACTATTGTAATTAGTTAGGAGATCTTGCGAGATAGTGCAATCCTTAGCTGTTTCATACACCCAAAAGGTGTTCTATATGATTCAGGTCAGGACACTGTGCAGGCCAGTCCATTACAGGGATGTTATTGTCGTGTAACCACTCCGCGACAGGCCGTGCATTACGAACAGGTGAACAATTAAATTAAACGAATTTACAAAGATTACAGTAGCTCCAATAGTGAAAGTGGTTCAGCCAAAATTAAATTTGGTCTGAAGGCTCTTTTTGACTCTAAGTTCGTAGTTAATAATTTATTTTTGAATTAGTGTGAAATTAATGGATTTGAATTAACGGCATTACTCATTCAACATAGTATGCTTAAGTTGCTTATCAAGCAACCGGGAAAGGAGTCTGTCCGTAGAGACACAGACTCATATATCTGTGACCACAATAATTTCGCGTGCTGGCGATTGTCATTTCTTTAATCTGAAAGCGCTGTGAAACTGCAATATCAATTTTTTATAAATGGCGTAAGTGGCGAGGAAATTAAGAGTTGAGACGCCTGTTTTCACAGGCAAATAGAGTGAAGACCGATCAAATGCAGCAGTTATGACGAGAAGCAACAACTAAACTATTGAAATTTGAATAATAATCTTCCAATGATAATACATGGTAATGGAGTAATACTATGACCGAAAGCACTTGCCTTGACTATAGAATCAAATAATAATGGTCTTCCCACAATTCTAAGTATTACATTTCTCTCTGACATCTAGCACAGGTAGTGTATCACTTCAGGAATATTTAATCTACACTATGTGATCAAAAGTATCCGTACACCTGGCTGAAAATGACTTCCAAGTTCGAGGCGCCCTTCATCGGTAATGCTGCGATTCAATATGGAGTTGGCCCACCCTTATCCTTGAGGACAGCTTCCACTGTCGCAGGGATACGTTCAATCAGGCGCCCGAAAGTTTCTTGGTGAATGGCAGCCATTCTTCACGGAGTGCTGCACCGGGGAGAGGTATCGATCTCGATCGGTGAGACCTGGCACGGAGTCGGAGCTCAAAAACCTCCCAAAAGGTGTTCTATATGATTCATGTCAGGACACTGTGCAGGCCAGTCCATTACAGGGATGTTATTGTCGTGTAACCACTCCGCCACAGGCCGTGCATTACGAACAGGTGATCGATCGTGTTGAAAGATGCAGCCGCCATCCCCGAATTGTTCTTCAACAGTGGGAAGCAAGAAGGTGCTTAAAACATCAAAGTAGGCCTGTGCTATGATAATGCCACCCGAAACAACAAGGGGTGCAAGCCCCCTCGGTGAAAAACACGACCACACCTTAACACCACCGCCTCCGAATTTTACTGTTGGCACTACACACACTGGCAGATAACGTTCTCCGGGCATTCGCCATATCCACACCCTGCCATCGGATCACCACATAGTGTACCTTGATTCGTCACTCCACACAACGTGTTTCCACTATTCAGTCGTCCAATGTTTACGCTCTTTACACCATGCGAGGCGTCGTTTGTCATTTACCGGCGTGATGTGTGGCTTATGAGCAGCCGCTCGACCATGAAATCCAAGTTTTCTCATATCCCGCCTAACTGTCATAGTACTTCAGTGGAACCTGTGATGGTCTAGATAAATGTCTGCCTATTACACATTACGACCCTCGTCAACTGTCGGCTGTCAGTCAACAGACGAGGTCGGCCTGTACGCTTTTGTGGTGCACGTGTCCCGTCAAGTTTCCGCTTTACTATCATATCGGAAACAGTGGACCTAGGGATGTTTAGGAGTGTGAAAATCTCGCGTACAGACGTATGAGACAAGTGACACAGTCACCTAACTACGTTCGATGTCCGTGAGTTGCGCGGAGCGCCCCATTCTGCTCCTTCACCATGTCTGATGACTACTGAGATCGCTAATATTGAGTACCTGGCAGTAGGTGGCAGCACAACGCACCTAATACGAAAAAAGTATGTTTTTTCGGAGTGTGCGGATACTTTTGGTCACATAGTGTATAAGGGGCAGATGGATGAACTGGAGGAAACTGAGCGGAGTACTATGTGGTAAGAAGGTTAGCTGCAGAATTAAAGGAAATCTTTACAAGTCTGGTGAGGCCTGCGATGCTGTATAGTTCAGAAACTTGGCCAATTACAAAAGCCCAAGAGAAAAAGTTGGAAGTGGTAGAAATGAGAATGTTAAGGTGGATGAGTGGGGTGACACGAATGGATAGACTACGGAATGAGTACATCAGGGGAACAGTGAAAGTGGGGCCGATAGGGAACAAGATCCAAGAAAGTAGTCTAAGATGGTATGGACATGTACAGAGAAGAAGGGAGTAGTACATGGGGAGAAGAGTTGAAGACCTAGAAATCGAAGGATCAAGGAGAAGAGAAAGTCCGAAACTGAGATGGAAAGACAAGGTAGCAGGGGACCTAGGGGAGAAAGGATGGCTCAGAGAAGAAGCACTGGATAGGCATTTATGGAAGAGAAGGATCCAGCTAACCAACGCCGATCCCACATGACGTGGGAAAAGGCTGAGATGATGATGATGATGATGATGATGAGTGTATAAGGGGCAGTTAAATGAAAACGAGAGAGATAGAAAAAAAGTAAGCAAACGGTTCGTTATTTCAAAAGCAGTCTGCATAATGGGTAACACATTTATCCCAGTGTGGGACACGACGTTGGAAAAGTGTTTGCGGTTGCCTACGGAACCACGATTGTACCAGACGTTCACCGTTCCATTCAACGCAAACAGACGACCACGAATGTCTTTCTTCAGGGCTCAAAAGACAAGAAAATGGCATGGGGAAAAATCGGGACTTAATGGAGAACGTGTAATGTCTTCCCAGCGAAACGCCTGCATAGAACTCGACACAACATTGGCAATATGTGGGCTCTGCCACATGTTGCCAAGGTTGTTGCGACTACTCTGCAGAAGAGGCGCTGGGAAGCCTTTACACTTCCCCGATGCAGTCCCGGTCTCCCACGATGCGATTTCCATATTTCTGGTGCCCTGAGGAATATCAATCCTGGACGTCGATTTGCTTCAGAAGAACAGGTGCACGTGTAGGTACAATGGTGGTTCCAGGAGCTACCGCTAACATTTTTCGAAGAAGGCACCGACCGCCTTGCCTCACAATAGGATAATTGTATTAACAGTTATGGCTATTACTTTTGAAATAAGCAGTTTGTTATTTTTTTGTTCGTCTCTTTTTCATTTTACTGACCCTTACATTTACCAATGATGTCTACTGCGTTTCTTTATTTAAACCAGATATTGAGGAAGAGGAGATTTTGGAACTGGATACAATGAGCCGTTTGTGTTACAGCATGAGACCTTCACTGCTTGACTATACTGTCGGATACAAAATGTTAATAAGAAACAACATTGTACTAATGGGTAACTCTATTCCTTCTTACACACAGTTTTATTCAAATTTTTTGTTCCAAATTGATCAAAACACCTTCACAAGAACCATGTAAAAACGCACACGATATTTTGACCCCAAAAACTACGCTGAACTGTCTGCACGGCGTCGATTCGAAGCTTATACGTGTACAACAGACAACAATTAGTAAACATCGGACATAGAGTACATGATCTGTACGCCCATATAATACTCAAGAATAAAGTTCGTATTGCGATAAATCTTTATGACAGTACCATTACTGAGTGAGAAGAATGAAATCGATGGAGCATTGCTTTCTGTAGAATATCCTCTCTCATTTGAGCAGTAACCAAGAACGGATTACGTACGCTGTTGCTCCACCTCTAACAAGGAACCCCTTAAGGGCGAGGTCGGAAAAGGCCAATGATGTTTACGGCATTCGATGCCCCACACATTGTCTAACACGTAACCACAATATTGGCTACTAACAGCAACGGGGGATGGGACTGGAGGTATCCAATAGTAAGCACAAAAATGGTTCAAATGACTGAGCACTATGGGACTTAACTTCTGAGGTCATCAGTCCCCTAGAACTTAGAACTACTTAAACCTAACTAACCTAAGGACATCACACACATCCATGCCCGAGGCAGGATTCGAACCTGCGACCGTAGCGGTCGCGCGGTTCCATACTGTAGCGCCTAGAACCGCTCGGCCACTTCGGCCGGCAATGGTAAGCACACCGTGAGGCTAATGAGTGTAGTTGAACTGCTGAGCCGACGAGTAACTCACAACAGTGCTACAGTGCTAGTGGTGTTGATACAAAGCAGAGCAATGGCAACGATAAACAAGGCAAACATTGCATTTTATCTACAACAACAGTTGCCGCAGTTGACATTTCGTCAGAAAGGACGCAAAAGGAATTTCGCAGAGTGAGAAAGGAATGGCAGATGAAATATTATCGTTTCTCCAAGGTGGGTCAGTGGAATGTGTGGTGTCGTTTACTCTCGATCGCGCGGTCAATGTACGGGAGGGTTACAATGGTAACTATGGTGCTTAACAAGTGAAAATGATACCGAAATATCGAGCCATATAGTTCATCATCCTTGTCGGACAGGGAGCCACAAATATCTCCCCAGTGAAACAAAGTAAAGGACAAACACTGCCGAAGGAGTGGGTACTAAACGTATGAGGAATATCATTCGCAGCATTTTAAAAAAGACAACTATGAACAGATTTGGAGTAAGTCCGCAGCAGTATGGGCTTGTAGTGCATAAGAAAAACTGCAGAAACTCGAGGGAGGACAAGGCTCACTTGTCACAAAAACTGGTGTTTGCATGTTTCAAGGATGTTCGATACAATTTACAGGATATGCGTGACAGTGGCTAACTACGTTGTTGTTGTTGTGGTCTTCAGTCCTGAGACTGGTTTGATGCTGCTCTCCACGCTACTCTATCCTGTGCAAGCTTCTTCATCTCCCAGTACCTACTGCAACCTACATCCTTCTGAATCTGTTTAGTGTATTCATCTCTTGGTCTCCCTCTACGATTTTTACCCTCCACGCTGCCCTCCAATACTAAATTGGTGACGCCTTGATGCCTCAGAACATGTCCTACCAACCGATCCCTTCTTCTAGTCAAGTTGTGCCACAAACTCCTCTTCTCCCCAATCCTATTCAGTAACTCCTCATTCGTTATGTGATCTACCCATCTAATCTTCAGCATTCTTCTGTAGCACCACATTTCGAAAGCTTCTATTCTCTTCTTGTCCAAACTATTTACCGTCCATGTTTCACTTCCATGCATGGCTACACTCCGTACAAATACTTTCAGAAACACCGAGCGAGGTGGCGCAGTGGTTAGCACACTGGACTCGCATTCGGGAGGACGACGGTTCAATCCCGTCTCCAGCCATCCTGATTTAGGTTTTCCGTGATTTCCCTAAATCGTTTCAGGCAAATGCCGGAATGGTTCCTTTGAAAGGGCACGGCCGATTTCCTTCCCAATCCTTCCCTAACCCGAGCTTGCGCTCCGTCTCTAATGACCTCGTTGTCGACGGGACGTTAAACACTAACCACCACCACCACTTTCAGAAACGACTTCCTGACACTTAAATCTATACTCGATGTTAACAAATTTCTCTTCTTCAGGAACGCTTTCCTTGCCATTGCCAGTCTACATTTTATATCCTCAGCCGGCCGCGGTGGTCTCGCGGTTCTAGGCGCGCAGTCCGGAACCGTGCGACTGCTACGGTCGCAGGTTCGAATCCTGCCTCGGGCATGGATGTGTGTGTTGTCCTTAGGTTAGTTAGGTTTAAGTAGTTCTAAGTTCTAGGGGACTGATGACCACAGCAGTTGAGCCCCATAGTGCTCAGAGCCATTTGAACCATTTATTTTTTTATATCCTCTCTACTTCGACCGTCGTCAGTTATTTTGTTCCCCAAATAGCAAAACTCCTTTACTGCTTTAAGTGTCTCATTTCCTAATCTAATTCCCTCAGCATCACCCGACTTAATTAGACTACATTCCATTACTCTCGTTATGCACATCATATTGTGCGCGACATAAATTGCAGAGATTTCAAGGGAAGTGGTGGATGAATGCACAACTTCAAGCAGTGCTACAGTACTGGAAGACGTAAGATAAAGAAATATCAAACAAAGCGTCAGCTTGCCGATGCACAGCAAACTGCGGAATCGACTCGAAAATTTATAGATAAGATGAACAAACGTAAAGAATTAGTCTTCAACTACGGCCAATCTGGGTTTAACGAGGAAATGCGTATGTAAGGAACCGTGGAAATTAGAGTACCAAGAAGTTTATATCAAGATCAAGTAACCTCAGTGACTTAAAGCTTTCGTATACAATTATGCCGACTGTTAATCTGTATGGTAAATTGGCTGGAAAGTTATTTAATGTGCTGCGAGAAGTTGGAGGTGCTCTGCCCCCTACAGTTCTTTCACATGAGCGTGATCTTGCAAGGGCAGTAGAGAATATCTACGTCACAGCAAGCAAGAGTGGGAAAATGGGGGTAAGAGAACTACAACTATGGAATGAACAGTACTTTTGGCCAATAGCTGTTCAAAATAACTTGCTTTTGCTTCATTCCTAGTCTGCGTATAACAATCATACCCCTTTAGAGCAAACTATCCCTCCTGAAAAGTCTGTGACATTGCAGTACATATCACCTGGAACCAATGGACAAATTCAGCCTCTGGATGTTTGTTTTTTCCGTGTCTATAAAAATTACTATCGCACAAACTGCAGTTAGCCTTAAAGGGTAGCCAGTTTCACGACAAGCTACACGGCAGACTGTTTCGCATTAGGTTGCATGCCATACATCCCATCAGTTCTCATAAACCCGTTTCACCAATATGACTCTACAGGCATTCCTTAAAATTGGATACTTAGCTGAACGTCCTGCAAGGTGTGTAACTCCGAAGGAATTCGCTTTCGATTTTGATAGTGCGAACCTTTGTGATCACTGTGGCGCCATTTCTCTTTCCGTGTTCATGAAGAAAGTTAATGGTTTGTTTTGAACATTTCTTGAATATCGATATGTCCATTTTGAGAAGTGTAATACATACATCCCAGAGAAGTTTGATGTCTGCAGCTCCTGGGCACTAATTCTCTGTCGCCTCCCGATGCACATGGTAAATCATTAGCAGCTAATACTCTTCCTGTCATAACTGTTGACACAACACTTTTAGATGAGTCTTACTACAGATTAAACTTGCGACCTCGCACTCAAGGTCTTCTTGTAAGAGAATATCACTACAACAATCTATTTGGAGGACATCCTACTACATATACTGAGAAGAACTGACACATTTGTATTATTTAATCGTTTTGCAGAATGTAGAACATAATTTAATCAAAAATGGTTCAAATGGCTCTGAGCACTATGCGACTTAACTTCTGAGGTCATCAGTCGCCTAGAACTTAGAACTAATTAAACCGAACTAACCTAAGGACATCACACACATCCATGCCCGACGCAGGATTCGAACCTGCGACCGTAGCGGTCGCGCGGTTCCAGACTGTAGCGCCTAGAACCGCTCGGCCACACCGGCCGGCTTTCTTATAAAAGTAAGTGTACAATACGTGTGCTGCTAAACGTCACAAACGAGTGACGGTACGATCAAGGGAGTTATATGACGTGGTAGCCCTCTATCTCCCATCCATGAAGAAGGTTCCCACTTTTACCTGAGGACATGCATTTGAAGATGTAACGGCTGGTAAATTTCGCCCTCTAGAAATTTCCGGAGCATTCGAAAGTATTCGTGAACATTCCAGAACATCCGAGAAAATTCGAGAGCATTACACAACATTTCAGGATTGTTCCGGGATGTTACACAACGATCCGGGATCTTCCGGAATGTTCGGCAATAATCTGGAACTTTCGGGAAGATTCCAGAATGTTCGAGGACATTCCGGAATATACAAGATCATTGTGTAACATTCCAGGACACTCTCGAATGTTGTGGAATGTTCTGTAACATTGAGGACCATCCGAAGCCTTTTTGGTATCTTCTGAAATTCGACATTGGTGGGGTATATAAAGCAAAACCTGCAGTGGACTTGAACTTCTGTTTCTTACCAGTGACGAATGCAGCAACCGAAAAAGTAGTGCCGGCAGTGAATAAAAACAAACAGTGAAATGCGAGTAGTCAAAGTGATACGGTGACAATATAAACCAAAAATAAAGTGTGAAAAGTATGTAAAATGGTCCTAGTATATTTTTTAGTAAAAAGTTGATTTGATTTATATTTTAGGCATTGCTCAGTCGTAAAAGAGGAGAAGACCTTGCCAGTCTGAATAAAAACGGGGGTGACGAAAAAGAAAACAGCGAAAAAACGGAAGACATGAAGAGCGCGAAGCACGTTTAAGTTCCCAAAGAACGAGAATGAGCACCGTGAAAAGCAGAGAAAACCGAAGAACAACGAAATGAACGGATTGAAGAATCAAGAATTGCTACACAATCTTGTAATGAAAGATTGCAAACTCCAGCCAGCCATGGAAGCATCACCCTACGAGAAGCACGGACGAGGACAAGTAAACAGCGTTATACAACAAATGAAGCATTCCACTACGACCCAACGACAGAATATAGCAAACACAAACACACAAACGCGCCGTAATCTGAAAAATGGATAACATTTGCCAATTTTGCACCGCGAAAAAATTCAGTAGAGAAACATCAGGATTCTGTTGATGAATGGAAACCACTCGAAGCACCCCCGCATTTACATTACATGATCGGGGAAACTCCAGAATCAAAACGCTTTCTTCAAAATATAAAAGCGTACAACGGCTGCTTCCAAATGACTTCTTTCGGTGTCACTTCAATCAATACTAACATATATGAAATCGCTTATGCTTCTACCATCCAATGACATATCTATCACAACGTGGGATCATTATTACCACTACCCAAGGAAGAACATAAATTTCTCCAAGTACACTCCTGGAAATGGAAAAAAGAACACATTGACACCGGTGTGTCAGACCCACCATACTTGCTCCGGACACTGCGAGAGGGCTGTACAAGCAATGATCACACGCACGGCACAGCGGACACACCAGGACCCGTGGTGTTGGCCGTCGAATGGCGCTAGCTGCGCAGCATTTGTGCACCGCCGCCGTCAGTGTCGGCCAGTTTGCCGTGGCATACGGAGCTCCATCGCAATCTTTAACACTGGTAGCATGCCGCGACAGCGTGGACGTGAACCGTATGTGCAGTTGACGGACTTTGAGCGAGGGCGTATAGTGGGCATATGGGAGGCCGGGTGGACGTACCGCCGAATTGCTCAACACGTGGGGCGTGAGGTCTTCACAGTACATCGATGTTGTCGCCAGTGGTCGGCGGAAGGTGCACGTGCCCGTCGACCTGGGACCGGACCGCAGCGACGCACGGATGCACGCCAAGACCGTAGGATCCTACGCAGTGCCGTAGGGGACCGCACCGCCACTTCCCAGCAAATTAGGGACACTGTTGCTCCTGGGGTATCGGCGAGGACCATTCGCAACCGTCTCCATGAAGCTGGGCTACGGTCCTGCACACCGTTACGCCGTCTTCCGCTCACGCCCCAACATCGTGCAGCCCGCCTCCAGTGGTGTCGCGACAGGCGTGAATGGAGGGACGAATGGAGACGTGTCGTCTTCAGCGATGAGAGTCGCTTCTGCCTTGGTGCCAATGATGGTCGTATGCGTGTTTGGCGCCGTGCAGGTGAGCGCCACAATCAGGACTGCATACGACCGAGGCACACAGGGCCAACACCCGGCATCATGGTGTGGGGAGCGATCTCCTACACTGGCCGTACACCACTGGTGATCGTCGAGGGGACACTGAATAGTGCACGGTACATCCAAACCGTCATCGAACCCATCGTTCTACCATTCCTAGACCGGCAAGGGAACTTGCTGTTCCAACAGGACAATGCACGTCCGCATGTATCCCGTGCCACCCAACGTGTTCTAGAAGGTGTAAGTCAACTACCCTGGCCAGCAAGATCTCCGGATCTGTCCCCCATTGAGCATGTTTGGGACTGGATGAAGCGTCGTCTCACGCGGTCTGCACGTACAGCACGAACGCTGGTCCAACTGAGGCGCCAGGTGGAAATGGCATGGCAAGCCGTTCCACAGGACTACATCCAGCATCTCTACGATCGTCTCCATGGGAGAATAGCAGCCTGCATTGCTGCGAAAGGTGGATATACACTGTACTAGTGCCGACATTGTGCATGCTCTGTTGCCTGTGTCTATGTGCCTGTGGTTCTGTCAGTGTGATCATGTGATGTATCTGACCCCAGGAATGTGTCAATAAAGTTTCCCCTTCCTGGGACAATGAATTCACAGTGTTCTTATTTCAATTTCCAGGAGTGTATATTTCACCGGAAATGAAGAAACAGAAATTGATCAACGATGATCAGATATCAGTGGACTGAGACGAGAATTATTTCGAGATGTACAGAAGATCTTACACGGATACAATCAACATAAAGTTCACAAATTGAAAACAGCACTAGGCCGAATGATTTCTGATGACTATAAAGTTATAATTCGAGCCGACAAAAGTCCACATGGAGAACACGAACGAGAATTTAATGCACCTCAGATAGACAAAGTCGTCATCGTAATTGTGGACAATGAAAACACAGGCCGTGACATAATTGTACAACGAAGAAGAGGGGGACTACAATGCAGTGCAGAGACACACCGCTCATATCATGCCATCCAATATCCATTGGTATTTCTGCACGGAGAGGACGGATATCGTTTTAATGTGAAACAAACCCAATCTCAAACAGGCGTAGAAACAAACAAAAAAAGTTACTTCCAAGGAGTTTTATGCTACCCGCTTAATGATCAGAGATAATGAAACACACAGTCACTTTCGCAATACTCGCCATTTGTTCCAATAATTAGTGGTAGATATGTATGCAGAAACAGAAGCGGAACGGATGTTTTACATAAGACAGAATTAGAAGAAACTACCCACGGAAGAATACTACATAAGAAAATATGGACGACCTGACCTCTTCATAACATTCACATGCAACTCGTCGTGGCCAGAAATCAAAGAAGAACTAAGATACGGACAATCCTCCATTCGTCGACACGACATAATAGCACGAGTTTACCGACAAAAACAAATGAGATTTATTGAAGTCATCGCAAAATACATTTTTGTAACAGTTAGATGTTCGATGTACACAATCAAATTGCAGAAACGAGGATTGCCTCACTCACACAATCTCATATGGCTACACGACAGAATTCAACCCACAGATATCGACAAAATCATCCAAGCTGAATTTCCCAATGTACGACATAGTAGTGAAAAACATGAGTCACGGACCACGCGGGTCATTAAACCCCCATTCGCCATCTATGATCGATGGAAAATGTACAAAAAAATACCCAAAGCCTTACTTGGACGACACACAAACCGACGTTGATGTTGTTGTTGTTGTTGTGGTCTTCAGTCCTGAGACTGGTTTGATGCAGCTCTCCATGCTACTCTATCCTGTGCAAGCTTCTTCATCTCCCAGTACCTACTGCAACCTACATCCTTCTGAATCTGCTTAGTGTATTGATCTCTTGGTCTCCCTCTACGATTTTTACCCTCTGCCCTCCAATGCTAAATTTGTGATCCCTTGATGCCTCAAAACATGTCCTACCAACCGATCCCTTCTTCTAGTCAAGTTGTGCCACAAACTTCTCTTCTCTCCAATCCTATTCAATACCTCCTCATTAGTTACGTGATCTACCCACCTTATCTTCAGCATTCTTCTGTAGCACCACATTTCGAAAGCTTCTATTCTCTTCTTGTCCAAACTAGTTATCGTCCATGTCTCACTTCCATACATGGCTACACTCCATACAAATACTTTCAGAAACGACTTCCTGACACCTAAATCTATACTCGATGTTAACAAATTTCTCTTCTTGAGAAACGCTTTCCTTGCCATTGCCAGTCTACATCTTATATCCTCTCTACTTCGACCATCATCGGTTATTTTACTCCCTAAATAGCAAAACTCCTTTACTACTTTAAGTGTCTCATTTCCTAATCTAATTCCCTCAGCATCACCCGACTTAATTTGACTACATTCCATTATCCTCGTTTTGCTTTTGTTGATGTTCATCTTATATCCTCCTTTCAAGACACTGTCCATTCCGTTCAACTGCTCTTCCAAGTCCTTTGCTGTCTCTGACAGAATTACAATGTCATCGGCGAACCTCAAAGTTTTTACTTCTTCTCCATGAATTTTAATACCTACTCAGAATTTTTCTTTTGTTTCCTTTACTGCTTGCTCAATATACAGATTGAATAACATCGGGGAGAGGCTACAACCCTGTCTCACTCCTTTCCCAACCACTGCTTCCCTTTCATGCCCCTCGACTCTTATAACTGCCATCTGGTTTCTGTACAAATTGTAAATAGCCTTTCGCTCCCTGTATTTTACCCCTGCCACCTTCAGAATTTGAAAGAGAGTATTCCAGTCAACATTGTCAAAAGCTTTCTCTAAGTCTACAAATGCTAGAAACGTAGGTTTGCCTTTTCTTAATCTTTCTTCCAAGATAAGTCGTAAGGTCAGTATTGCCTCACGTGTTCAAACATTCCTACGGAATCCAAACTGATCTTCCCCGAGGTCAGCTTCTACCAGTTTTTCCATTCGTCTGTAAAGAATTCGCGTTAGTATTTTGCAGCTGTGACTTATTAAACTGATAGTTCGGTAATTTTCACATCTGTCAACACCTGCTTTCTTTGGGATTGGAATTATTATATTCTTCTTGAAGTCTGAGGGTATTTCGCCTGTCTCATACATCGTGCTCACCAGATGGTAGAGTTTTGTCATGACTGGCTCTCCCGAGGCCATCAGTAGTTCTAGTGGAATGTTGTCTACTCCCGGGGCCTTGTTTCGACTCAGGTCTTTCAGTGCTCTGTCAAACTCTTCACGCAGTATCTTATCTCCCATTTCGTCTTCATCTACATCCTCTTCCATTTCCATAATATTGTCCTCAAGTACATCTCCCTTGTATAAACCCTCTATATACTCCTTCCACCTTTCTACCTTCCCTTCTTTGCTTAGAACTGGGTTTCCATCTGAGCTCTTGATATTCATACAAGTGGTTCTCTTCTCTCCAAAGGTCTCTTTAATTTTCCTGTAGGCAGTATCTATCTTACCCCTAGTGAGACAAGCCTCTACATCCTTACATTTGTCCTCTAGCCATCCCTGCTTAGCCATTTTGCACTTTCTGTCGATCTCATTTTTGAGACGTTTGTATTCCTTTTTGCCTGCTTCATTTACTGCATTTTTATATTTTCTCCTTTCATCAATTAAATTCAATATTTCTTCTGTTACCCAAGGATTTCTATTAGCCCTCGTCTTTTTACCTACTTGATCGTCTGCTGCCTTCACCACTTCATCCCTCAGAGCTACCCATTCTTCTTCTACTGTATTTCTTTCCCCCATTCCTGTCAATTGTTCCCTTATGCTCTCCCTGAAACTCTCTACAACCTCTGGTTCTTTCAGTTTATCCAGGTCCCATCTCCTTAAATTCCCACCTTTTTGCAGTTTCTTCAGTTTCAATCTGCAGTTCATAACCAATAGATTGTGGTCAGAATCCACATCTGCCCCAGGAAATGTCTTACAATTTAAAACCTGGTTCCTAAATCTCTGTCTTACCATTATATAATCTATCTGAAACCTGTCAGTATCTCCTGGCTTCTTCCATGTATACAGCCTCCTTTTATGATTCTTGAACCAAGTGTTAGCTATGAGTAAGTTATGCTCTGTGCAAAATTCTACAAGGCGGCTTCCTCTTTCATTCCTTCCCCCCAATCCATATTCACCTACTATGTTTCCTTCTCTCCCTTTTCCTACTGACGAATTCCAGTCACCCATGACTATTAAATTTTCGTCTCCCTTCACTACCTGAATAATTTCTTTTATCTCGTCATACATTTCATCTA
Source organism: Schistocerca nitens (assembly GCF_023898315.1). Taxonomy (NCBI): domain Eukaryota; kingdom Metazoa; phylum Arthropoda; class Insecta; order Orthoptera; family Acrididae; genus Schistocerca; species Schistocerca nitens. The sequence goes on along the minus strand of NC_064616.1, from coordinate 172,372,327 downwards.
TTTCTTCAAGGCGCTACAGTCTGGAACCGCACGACCGCTACGGTCGCAGGTTCGAATCCTGCCTCGGGCATGGATGTGTGTGATGTCCTTAGGTTAGTTAGGTTTAAGTAGTTCTAAGTTCTAGGGGACTTATGACCACAGCAGTTGAGTCCCATAGTGCTCAGAGCCATTTGAACCATCTATTTCTTCATCATCTGCAGAGCTAGTTGGCATATAAACTTGTACTACTGTAGTAGGCATGGGCTTTGTGTCTATCTTGGCCACAATAATGCGTTCACTATGCTGTTTGTAGTAGCTAACCCGCACTCCTATTTTTTTATTCATTATTAAACCTACTCCTGCATTACCCCTATTTGATTTTGTATTTATAACCCTGTAATCACCTGACCAAAAGTCTTGTTCCTCCTGCCACCGAACTTCACTAATTCCCACTATATCTAACTTTAACCTATCCATTTCCCTTTTTAAATTTTCTAACCTACCTGCCCGATTAAGTGATCTGACATTCCACGCTCCGATCCGTAGAACGCCAGTTTTCTTTCTCCTGATAACGACGTCCTCTTGTGTAGTCCCCGCCCGGAGATCCGAATGGGGGACTATTTTACCTCCGGAATATTTTACACAAGAGGACGCCATCATCATTTAATCATACAGTAGAGCTGCATGTCCTCGGGAAAAATTACGGCTGTAGTTTCCCCTTGCTTTCAGCCGTTCGCAGTACCAGCACAGCAAGGCCGTTTTGGTTAATGTTACAAGGCCAGATCAGTCAATCATCCAGACTGTTGCCCCTGCAACTACTGAAAAGGCTGCTGCCCCTCTTCAGGAACCACATGTTTGTCTGGCCTCTCAACAGATACCCCTCCGTTGTGGTTGCACCTACGGTACGGCCATCTGTATCGCTGAGGCACGCAAGCCTCCCCACCAACGGTAAGGTCCATGGTTCATGGGGGGGGGGGGGGGGGGGACCGACGTTGATAATTATCCCAAACACAAAACACGATCACCAAAAAACGGTGGCTTCACAGCAAAAATACGAATACATGGCAGCGACGAATTGAAATAGATAATCGATGGGTAGCTCCGTATGACACACTACATTCCAAACTGTTCAAAGCACACATAAAAGTGAATACTACAATTCAGTGAAATCCACCAACTATGCCTGTAAGTGACCAAAAGCAGTTAAATGGCAGTATTTCAAATAACCAAAGGCAGCGACCGGCAAAACCGAAACGACGAGATCGCCATGTACCAAATGGGAAGATACATCAACAGTAACGAAGCAGTGTGGCGGATTTTCGGCTTTTCCATACACGTACGTTAACCAACTGTGCAACATAGAGCAGTACATTTGAAGAATGGACAGAGAGTTTGCTTCACAAAAGAGACGGCCAGAAAAACTACAAGCGAACCACTTGAGAACTCAACATTGACAGCTTTTTACCAACTGTACTGAACAGATCCATTCGCGAAAACATTACTACTTCGTATATGTCTACGTCCCTACCCATTATATGTGGACCACAACAAGGAAAATCTTTCAAAGAGGAAAACAATGTATTCCAGTTGGAGATCATCCAGTAATCATGAAAACTAGCGCACTGGGCCGAGTGTACACCGTACATCCGAACAAGGCCGAATGTTGTTTTTATCTCCGGATGTTGCCACACTAAATATGGGGACCAACAAGTTTCACGGATTGCAAGACTCTTGACGTTTACCTATGCGAGACGTACAGAGAAGTATGCCAACGCGTAGGGCTACTGGAAAACGACAACCACTGGGAATTAACACTACCAGAAGCCTCACTTGCAGCCTCAGCTGAACAAATCAGAGACTTATTCGACATACGAGGTGCGGCTAGAAAAAACCGGACTGATGCTGGAAAAAACATTTATTTACAATTATTTACAATTTCATGTTATCTCCTTCAATGTACTCTCCTCCTCGGTCTCTACACCGCTCCATACGAATTTTCCACTGTTCATAGCAATGCTGCAGATCATTTTCGGTAAGTCCATAAATTACTTCCGTCGCTTTTTCTTTTACTGCTTCAACAGTCTCAAATCTAGTTCCTTTCAAAGCTGACTTGACTTTAGGGAAAAGAAAAAAGTCACAGGGGGCCAAATCAGGTGAGTAGAGTGGATGATCTAAGATGGGAATGTTGTGTTTTGCCAAAAACGTCTTCACTGACAACGCACTGTGAGCTGGGGCATTGTCTTGGTGAAGGATCCGTGACTTTTTTCTCCACAAATCGTTCCGTTTTCTCCGTACTCGCTCACGTAGGGCAGCCAGGACGCTAATGTAGTAATGCTGATTCACTGTTTGTCCCTCTGGTACCCAATCAATGTGCACAATCCCTTTGATGTCAAAAAAACAATCATCATTTTTTATTTATTTATTTATTTATTTATTTATTGTTCCATGGGACCACATTTAGGAGAAGTCTCCATGGTCATGGAACGAGTCAATACATCAAATTATAACACGATTGTAGAAACAGAATTAAATGAAATATAAGAAACATATTCAGGCGACAAGTCGTTAGTTTAAATAAAGAAAATCAAGAATGTAACACTGGAATTTGCTTAATTTTTTAGCTCTTCCAGGAGCTCCTCGACAGAATAGAAGGAGTGAGGCATGAGGAAACTCTTCAGTTTAGACTTAAAAGTGTTTGGGCTACTGCTAAGGTTTTTGAGTTCTTGTGGTAACTTATTGAAAATGGATGCAGCAGAATACTGCACTCCTTTCTGCACAAGAGTCAAGGAAGTGCATTCCACATGCAGATTTGATTTCTGCCTAGTATTAACTGAGTGAAAGCTGCTAACTCTTGGGAATAAGCTAATATTACTAACAACAAACGACATTAAAGAAAATACATACTGTGAGGGCAATGTCAAAATTCCCAGACTATTGAATAGGGGTCGACAAGAGGTTTTCGAACTTACACCATACATAGCTCGAACAGCCCGTTTTTGAGCCAAAAATACCCTTTTTGAATCAGAAGAATTACCCCAAAAAATAATACCATATGACATAAGCGTATGAAAATATGCGAAGTATACTACTTTTCGTGTTGAAATGTCACTTATTTCAGATTCTGTTCTAATGGTAAATAAAGCGGCATTTAGTTTCTGAACAAGATCCTGAACATGGGCTTTCCACAACAACTTACTATCTATCCATACGCCTAGGAACTTGAACTGTTCCGTCTCGCTTATAACATGCCCATTCTGTCTGATTAAAATGTCAGTTCTTGTTGAATTGCGAGTTAGAAACTGTAAAAACTGAGTTTTACTGTGATTTAGTATCAAATTATTTTCCACAAGCCACGAACTTATATCATGAACTACATTATTTGATAATGTTTCAATATTACACACAAGATCCTTCACTACCAAGGTGGTGTCATCAGCAAACAGAAATATTTTTGAATCACCTGTAATAGTAGAAGGCATATCATTTATATAAATAAGAAACAGCAGTGGCCCCAGCACCGACCCTTGGGGAACGCCCCATTTAACAGTGCCCCATTGGGACTGAACATCACTACCACTCTCAATATTGCGGAGGATTACCTTCTGCTTTCTGTTCTTAAAGTAGGAGGCGAACCAATTGTAAGCTACTCCCCTTACTCCATAATGTTCCAACTTCTGCAGTAATATTTTGTGGTCAACACAGTCAAAAGCCTTCGTTAAATCAAAGAAAACACCTAACGTTCGCAACCTTTTATTTAATCCGTCCAAAACCTCACAGAGAAAAGAGACTATAGCATTTTCAGTTGTTAAGCCATTTCTAAAACCAAACTGTACATTTGACAGCAAATTATGTGAATTTAAATGCTGCAGTAACCTTGTATATACAACCTTCTCGATAACTTTAGCAAACACCGATGGCATAGAAATAGGTCTATAATTGTCAACATTATCCCTGTCTCCCTTTTTATAAAGTGGCTTCACTACCGAGTACTTTAATCGGTCAGGAAACCGACCACTCCTAAAGGAAAAGTTACAGATATGGCTAAGTACTGAGCTAACATACGTGGAACAACACTTCAGTATTCTGCTAGATACCCCGTCATATCCATGAGAGTTCTTGGTCTTTAGTGATTTAATTATTAACTCAATCTCCCTCTTGTCACTATCATGGAGGAGCAGTTCAGGTAACAGTCTCGGAACACTTTTTTCTAAGAGCGCTATATGATTCCCTGTTGGGACTAGGTTTCTATTTAGTTCACCTGCTATATTCAGAAAGTGATTATTAAGTACTGTACATATATGCGACTTATCAGTAACACGGACATCCCCACTACGCACTGATTCTATATTCTCGACCTGTCTCTGCAGACCAGCCACTTCCTTTACGACTGACCATATGGTTTTAATTTTATCCTGAGACTTAGCTATTCTATCTGCATACCACATACTTTTTGCCTTCCTAATAACTTTTTTAAGCACCTTACAATACTGTTTGTAATGGGCTGCTGCATTTAGATTGTGACAGTTTCTAACGTTTTGATATAATTGCCACTTTGTTCTACAAGATATTCTTATCCCTTTAGTCAGCCACCCAGGCTGCCTGTTTGTGCTAGTACCCTGTTTTGAACGTTCTAACGGAAAGCAACTTTCAAAGAGCACGAGAAAAGTCTTGAGGAAAGCATTATATTTATCGTCTACTGTATCAGCACTATAAACATCTTACCACTCCTGTTCCTTGATAAGGTTTACAAAAGTCTGTATAGCAACTGGATCAGCTTTCCTAAAAAGTTGGTAACTATATTTAACATGTGTTGCAGCACAAAAATCTTTTAGCCTTAAAATTTGTGCATCATGATCTGAAAGGCCATTCACCTTTTTGTTAACAGAATGCCCTTCTAATAATGACGAATGAACAAAAATATTGTCTATGGTTGTTCTACTGTTCCCTTGCACTCTCGTTGGAAAGAATACGGTTTGCATAAGATTATATGAATTAACGAGGTCTAACAGCATCCTTTTCCTTGCACAATCACTTATACAATTAATATTGAAGTCACCACATATAACTAACTTTTTGTATTTCCTATAAAGTGAACCAAGAACCTCCTCTAGCTTTAGCAAAAATGTTGTGAAATCGGAGTCTGGGGATCTATAAATAACAACAGTAAGAAGTTTAGCTCCACTAAATTTAACCACACCGGCACAACATTCAAACACCTTTTCAGTGCAGTACTTTGAAACATCAATTGACTCAAATGGGATACCGTTTTTCACATACATGGCTACTCCCCCACACCGCAAAGAGCTCCTAGAAAAGCTGCCAGTCAACCTGTATCCTGGTAAATGAAGCCTCTGAATTATCTCCTTATTTAAGAAGTGTTCAGATATACCAATAATTTCAGAGTCAACATCTATAAGCATTTCACTAACTTTATCTCTAATACCTTGTATATTTTGATGAAATATACTAATTCCCTCATTAATCGGATACCCAAGCTTTGTAGAAAGTGGTTTCTTTGTTAGAGAGACTTCCCTTAAGCAGGAATACCTATCAGCTGACTTCAATCTAAAAAAGGTACAGCTCTAACACCCACAACTACCGGAAAACATTGAATTTCGATTTTGACATTCGTGCTTTTTTTTGTCGTGGAGAACCAGGAGTTTTCCAATGCATCGATTGGCGTTTGATTTCGGGATCGTAAGTAAAAAACCACGATTCATCGCAAGTAATAACATTTTGTAAGAAGGTGGGATCACTTTCAATGTTTTCCAGGATGTCAGAACAAATCATTCTTCGGCATTCCTTCTGTTCAATTGTGAGACACTTTGGAACCATTTTTGAACACACTTTGTTCATGTTGAAACTTTCATGAAGAATCTGCCTAACACTTTCCTTGTCAACTCCTGTTAACTCAGACACTGCTCTGATTGTTAAACGGCGATCTTGTCGAACAAGTTTACCGATTTTTTCAATGTTTGCATCAGTTTTTGCTGACAATGGTCTGCCAGTGCGAGTGTCATCACTGGTGTCTTCGCGGCCATCTTTAAATCGTTTAAACCACTCAAACACTTGTGTTCGCGATAAACAATCATCGCCGTACACTTGTTGTAACATTACAAACGTTTCACTTGCAGATTTTCCTAGTTTGAAACAAAATTTGATGTTAACACGCTGTTCTTTCTGTACACTCAACATTTTCCGACGCACAGACAAAACGTCAACTACTTAAAACAGACGCCACGGGCAGACTGAGTGCAGGAGGCAGATGAAACTCGAGCAGTAGGCGGAGCGAGAGTCACGTAACAGGCCACGCGACTTTCAGCCTTATTGCATTCATTTTATTGTTTCACCAGTACTAGTCCGGTTTTTTTCTAGCCACACCTCGTAATTCAAACAACATGTAACTCATCGAATTCAAAACAGCTATGGAATTCTTCAAAGAGAGTTGGAGTGATGATATACTGTACCAAATCCGACAAGCTCATACTAAACTGACCATGGAATTCAACGACGATCAGGTTCAACAAAACACTCATTCGCCTAGAAGATAAATGTTTAGCAATAAACAACCAGATCTCAGTACAACTTTGTACGCAAGCACCACGAAAAGATGCTATCAGTGTGCTAAACTTCCAAATTGCAAAGGAAAAAAAGAACTATAGCATCAACGAACTACTGGAATACATTGCTCACGACAAACCAGTCCTCAGTGACAATCTAAAGGAAACATACAACGTTATCATGGACCGGATCGATAACACTGGCGGAATTATTTACTTGGATTCGGCACGCGGCACCGGGAAAACGTTTCTAATAAACCTATTGCTGGCGGAAATACGTGCTAAGCAACACGTCACACTTTCACTGGCACCATCCAGCAATGCTGCCACACTTACGGAAGGAGAACGAACTGCCCATTCCGCCCTATAGCTACCACTGAATACAGCCAAAGAACAATTACCGATATGTAAAATCTCAAAAGCATCTCGACGGGGTGTACTTCTAAAGCATGCTAAAATGGCGCTTAAAAAATCTCTCGAAGCCATGGTCAGAACATTACAAGACTTGAAAGGAATCTCGAAGTGATGAGAGGAGCTCTACTCATACTCTCAGGAGATTTTTGACAAACACTTCGAGTAATCGCCGAGTCAGTGCCAACAGACGAGACCAATGCATGCTTTAAAAACTGACATCTCTGGCCACACGTACAAATACTGCGACTAACAAAAAATTAGAAAGTTGAACTATCGAAAGACGAAACAACAGCACATTTTGCTCAACAGCTTTTACAAATAGGCGAAGGCATATATCCTAATGACCAGACATTAAACTCAACAGTGATTTCTGCAACATAGCCAGTGTTGAAAACGAACTCATGGACCAAATTTACCCAAACATTGTTCACATCTATTCCAAGCCGGACTGACTATTTGAAAGGGCAATTTTGGCAACTAAAAATAATTTTGTCGACATCACCTTCAATATTCAAAATAAAATTCCCGGTGAAGAGAGAATATACAAATCGTTCAAAACGATGGCAAACGTTGAGGAAGGTGTGGACTTCCCTATAGCATTTATAAACTATTTGCAAGTACCAGGAATGCCATTACACTGCTTCGACTTAAAATTGGATCTCCCATCATATTACTCAGCAATCTCAGCCCACCAGAACTATGTCATGGAACAAGGACAATCGTCAAACAGCTATCGAATAACATCATCTAAGCCGAACTTATGACTGGAAAGTACGAGAGACACACACTATTTATCCACAGAATACCACTGATCTCTACTGAACATCCATTCCAATTTAAAAGGCTGCAATTTTCAATCAAATTAGCTTACTGTTTTACGGTTAATAAAGCGCAAGAACAAACTTTAAGATATGGCAACATCAACCCCAAAGACTCCTGCTTCTGTCACGGACAACTGTCGACTAGGAAATTCGAAAAATTTGTGCATACTTACCCCGGATAACAAAATGAAAACTTGTTTATAAAAAAGTACTGTAAATAGTTAGAATATGTTTCCAATATAATTTTTTTACCCCTTACATTTTAAAGTTTATCCTTTTGTTCCAACTACCACACAATCTCATATCAACTCCTTGAGCGAAGCCGGATACCCAGCTAATAAGTAGCAGTGAGCAGAATGCTCAGAATTCTATGCGTTTCATAATACGTGAACAGCATACCTCAAATAGCTTGTTCGCTCACAATCCTACGACACATTGCAGCATTAAGAAGCATTATGCATCTGTTAGAAACATTTTCAGAAGCATACGGTCGTCAGTTCAACTATTATCACGTTTTCTTCAATCACTGTTAGCCTCCCCTGGAAGGCATATCTCTCTTTCGACGACGTGAGAAGAATAATGTTGAGTAGCAGTGCTTACCATTAGCACGCAAAATACAAAGGATACATTACATGTTGACAGAGGTAAGTGACGGTGATTTTGTGTCTCCCACTATTAACCACTTTCATTGATTTCCTGTGCGCAATGGAGGTCACATGTATTATGGAAAATCGATGAATTGACACTGCGTGTAGAGAGTAAAGTAAACAAGCAGTCTAGTCGCTTCTTTATTCTCTTTAGTTTTTTGTGTCCAATTTCTTGTGTACTCTGGCAACATAAGTGTTTATGCGAAGTTTCAGAAACGATTGAGGGCCGCATATAACTCAGCCCTTGCTATCGACCGTTGTGTTGCGCATTTACGAGCTATCTACATTTTATACAGGGTGAATCACCAAAAACTTGCATCGTAAATATTTCAATAGTGGAAGAAGCAATTGATACACGGATTTCACACATTGGAATGGAAGGCAATGGCCTGCCTTTACAGCCCATATGCGAAATGGTATTAGTTTCAAATGTGTATTTGTTTATAAAATGTACAAATATTTCAATGAAACGATACCTATTGACAGTACCATAATCAAAGAAGACCAAATTAGAATGTCAGTCGTGTTTGTTGCAAGAGTCTAGTGCAAGTAGTTTACGAGATATCCCTGTTCGAACATTGTACACACTGACATGTGGTAGCACAAACGAATGTGAAATTCACATGAGAGCGTGTGTGTAGCCCTACACAGATATGGTTCAAAATGGCTCTGAGCACTATGGGACTCAACTGCTGTGGTCATTAGTCCCCTAGAACTAAGAACTACTTAAACCTACTAACCTAAGGACATCACACACATCCATGCCCGAGGCAGGATTCGAACCTGCGACCGTAGCAGTCGCACGGTTCCGGACTGCGCGCCTAGAACCGCGAGACCACCGCGGCCGGCCTACACAGATATTAATACATCTCCGTAAGTGTCGTGTTGTTAAATGAGACATTGCTTAGGCCAAACGAAAGACAAACAAAAGTGATTACAGTACCTCTTTGCGGTCTGACACGTAAAGAACCAATGTACCCTCAAAGCCTGTGCTCGAAATGACCACCACCAGCGTCAGTACAACGTTGCTGCCTGTCAGGCACCGATTGATTCACACGCTCTAGTATTTCAGCGGAAACTGCAGTACAGGAAGTAGTAACTCGCCGATTGAAGTTGTTGACGTCCAATGGGATATTTTCGTCATACACGGTACACGAACGAACGCCATACTTCCTACATTCACCATAAACCATGAGCATGTCCACTTTTTTCGCACTGGGTGTAACACCATAGCTCTAATGCTCTACTTATCTATTTTGTTTTTTTTTTTTTTTTTTTTACATCGTTAAGAACCGGTAAATGTTTTTGATTGAATAGATAACACAAAATTGTATACTCTTTTCTCTGTTAAAACTTTGATGTCGTAGTTTGTTTCAATGCAAAGTAGTGTATCTGTACTGTAAATACTTTGTCCCATTTGGAGGGAACAAAACTTACTGTATATAATTGCAATTCTGTGTGAATAATTTTTTGTAGAAGTGTCAATATGTGAAAATATTCTGTTTTAATTAATGTGTTTGTTTGCTGTTATGTAAACTGCTGACCTTCACTTAGGGCTCTTAGTTATTCTGTATGTAAAAGGTGTAGTGGTTCCCCTTGGGAACGGAACTGTGTAGCGCGCGCAAAGTGTGGCTGGCCTGTGTAGAAAAGGTGGAACGTATAGTCAGTCGTGAACAAGCAACGAGTCGAGGACGAGCCAGCAGTCAGAGATGAGCTACGAGCCCGTGCACTGCCGTATAAAAATTGCATAGTGCTGGTTTTGAGAGAGGCTTTTCTGTTATTTTCCAATGCCTCGGATGGATGGATAAATAGCTGGGCTATTCTGGGATTTGTATCTATCATCGCCACCAAGAAATGACAGAGTCCAGCAATTCTGCCTGCAATTCCACCTACCAACATGCAGTTGCCACCACATTGCGCAATCACTGTAACGTAATACTATAATGATGTACAGTGAAGGATCAGCTTAATGGATGTGTTATTGTGCTGAAATATAAGGTAATTTATATCTGAATTTATGTACCTACCTTGACTTTTCTCCTCATCATAACACCTCTCAGGGTCCTCTCCGTTTGAACTGAAGTGATTACCGAGTGTCCTTATTGAAAGAACGTTAAAACTCAGTTTGCTAATTAATGCCTATTGGACAGAGTAAAGTTAAAGTTAATGTGGCAAGAGAGTGAGTTAAAGTTAATGATGCTTGCCGAAATAATTTTCCTAGTAAAACTGATTATTAATGTGTTGTTGCCAAATTCAAATTAAAATTTCTCAAGACTGAGGCTTATAACGTTTTGCTTAGTAAATGATAACATTACTACCTGTTGTTAATCGTAGAAAGTGATTCAGTATCTTACAGTTATATTAATTTTATGTCTCATGGTAGTAGAAGTGGAAAATTGCATAGTAGGAAATTATATACTCATGATTACTAAGTGTTTGTCTCTCTAAAAAATGGTTCAAATGGCTCTGAGCACTATGGGACTTAACTGCTAAGGTCATCAGTCCCCTAGAACTTAGAACTACTTAAACCTAACTAACCTAAGGACATCACACACATCCATGCCTAAGGCAGGATTCGAACCTGCGACCGTAGCGGTCGCGCGGTTCCAGACTGTAGCGCCTTTAACCGCTTGGCCACCACGGCCGGCGTTTGTCTCTCTTGTGTGCATATTAACAGTATAAAGACCACTCAGTTTGTGTAAGCCCTGAAAGTGATAGTGTTTTTTCTGTACGTGTTATAATTTTGCAAATAGTTTTTTGTGCTGCTCCAGTTGTTAGCTTCAATCTTAAAACATATGTGTGTCAGAGTTCATTGCACTCGCGTGTGGCCAAGTCTAGGTTGTGTTTGTCCGTTATAGTTACTTATACCTACTTTCTTAAACGAGAATGTTAATCATTCTCTTGCCTAGTTAGGCTGGCGACCGGTTTCGTTATCCGTTAAACAGTGCAGATAGGCAATATTTTGTTTGTCACTGTTTAAATATTTACGTAATTCTGACTTTCATTTCCGATAAGCCACCTCCGTTAGGGACAACACGGTCAACATAACAAAATTCCTCTCAGAGGGTAACACTGCTCTGTTGCTTTATACCATAATCGTTATAACAAAATAATTCTGTTTTGTAAACTGCCCCCAGTTTTGAGGTTAAGGTATAGCAGTAGCAGACGGGAGTGTTATATGGGAAATACCATCTTCCAAGCAAGTCCTACTACGTTCGCTATCACACAGTAACTGAAAGTACCCTCACAACTTTACTGCAGTGTTCGCACAACACAATTTAAACAAACATAACGTCGTTCAAAAATGGTTCAAATGGCTCTAAGCACTATGGGACTTAACATATGAGGTCATCAGTCCCCTACACGTAGAACTACTTAAACCTAACTAACCTAAGGACATCACACACATCCATGCCCGAGGTAGGATTCGAACCTGCGACCGTAGCAGCAGCGCGGTTCCAGACTGAAGCGCCCAGAACCGCTCGGCCACAATGGCCGGCCGTAACGTCATTGCCTAGCATCTAACAAGGGAACCTCCCCATCGCGCCCCCCTCAGATTTAGTTATAAGTTGGCACAGTGGATTGGCCTTGAAAAACGGAACACAGATCAATCGAGAAAACTGGAAGAAGTTGTGTGGAACTATGAAAAAAAAATAAGCAAAATATACAAACTGAGTAGCCCATGCGCAAGATAGGCAACATTAAGGATAGTCTGAGCCCAGGAACGCGATGGTCCCGTGGTTAGCATGAGCAGCTGCGGAACAAGAGGTTCTTGGTTCAAGTCTTTCCTCAAGCGATAACTTTACTTTATTTATTTTCGCAAAGTTATGATCTGTCCGTTCGTTCATTGACGTCTCTGTTCACTGTAATAAGTTTAGTGACTGTTTTGCGACCGCACCGCAAAACCGTGCGATTAGTAGACGAAAGGACGTGCCTCTCCAATGGTAACCGAAAACATTTGATCCCAAGGTCATAGCTCAACCGATTCCTCCACAGGAAAACACGTCTGATATATTCTATACGACACTGGTGACGGCACGTGCGTCACATGACAGGAATATGTTGTCGAATGGCGAATGGGTAAAAAGATTCTTCTACCTTCTCCGATTTAGGATTTCTTGTGGATGTGATAATCACTCCCAAAAAAGTGATGAAAACATAACGGACAGACAGATAATAATTGTCTGAAAATAAAAAATTAAAATTTTTCGCTAGAGAGCAGGCTTGAACTATGGACCTTTGGTTTCACAGCTGCTCACGCTAACCACGCGGCAACGGGTCTCCAGCGCTTACATACTCCTTAATGTTGTATATCTTGTGCATGGACTAATCAGTTTGTATATTGTTATTTTTTCGTAGTTCCACATAACTTCTTCCTGTTTTCTTGATTGATCTGTGTTCAGTTTTTCAAGGCCTATCCACTGTGCAACTTATAGCTAAATCTGAGAGGGGTGCGATGGGGAGGTTCCCTTGTAAGCAACAGTGTAGAACGAACATCTGTCGATGTTTACAGTGTTCCCAATGAGATTTCATGGGAACTACTTGCACTAGCGACTTCATTGACATCTTCACCAGTGACATTCTCATTTACGGTGTTTTTAAGATTTTTCTGTCATATACAAATCTGTAACTGTTGTAAATAACTGCACTTCCGTCAATGTCTCAAAATCTGTGTATTGCCTGCATATACGTGCCCGTGCCTAAAATTTAATTCCCTGAAAACCACACATCTATAGTGGTTTCCATGGCTGAAACATATGCGGTGCAAGTATGACCACCGAGCTACTATCGACATAAATCTGTCACCTGGCGAGGAATGACTGCTAGTCAGACACACGAACGCTACATGTAGTATCAGTGAGCGTGCTGTCGTGTGTGGTATGGCGAAGGCGTACGATCTATTTGAATTTGACCGAGGGAACATTGTTATGGTCCGAAGGCTCAGCACGAGCATTTCGGAGACTGCACGACCTGCCGGCTGTTCGAGGACTGCTGTGGTGAGTGTCTTCAACACATGGCGAAACAAAGGATCCAGATGTCGTGGGTTTGGGCGGCAACCCCTGACTACAGATATTGGACGTCGTAAGCTGAGCAGATTGGTACGAGGGCAGTTCAATAAGTAATGCAACACATTTTTTTTCTCGGCCAATTTTGGTTGAAAAAACCGGAAATTTCTTGTGGAATATTTTCAAACATTCCCGCTTCGTCTCGTATAGTTTCATTGACTTCCGACAGGTGGCAGACCTGTACGGAGCTGTTAAAATGGCGTCTGTAACGGATGTGCGTTGCAAACAACGGGCAGTGATCGAGTTTCTTTTGGCGGAAAACCAGGGCATCTCAGATATTCATAGGCGCTTGCAGAATGTCTACGGTGATCTGGCAGTGGACAAAAGCACGGTGAGTCGTTGGGCAAAGCGTGCGTCATCATCGCCGCAAGGTCAAGCAAGACTGTCTGATCTCCCGCGTGCGGGCCGGCCGTGCACAGCTGTGACTCCTGCAATGGCGGAGCGTGCGAACACATTCGTTCGAGATGATCGACGGATCACCATCAAACAACTCAGTGCTCAACTTGACATCTCTGTTGGTAGTGCTGTCACAATTGTTCACCAGTTCGGATATTCAAAGGTTTGTTCCCGCTGGGTCCCTCGTTGTCTAACCGAACACCATAAAGAGCAAAGGAGAACCATCTGTGCGGAATTGCTTGCCCGTCATGTGGCTGAGGGTGACAATTTCTTGTCAAAGATTGTTACAGGTGATGAAACATGGGTTCATCACTTCGAACCTGAAACAAAACGGCAATCAATGGAGTGGCGCCACACCCACTCCCCTACCAAGAAAAAGTTTAAAGCCATACCCTCAGCCGGTAAAGTCATGGTTACAGTCTTCTGGGACGCTGAAGGGGTTATTCTGTTCGATGTCCTTCCCCATGGTCAAACGATCAACTCTGAAGTGTATTGTGCTACTCTTCAGAAATTGAAGAAACGACTTCAGCGTGTTCGTAGGCACAAAAATCAGAACGAACTTCTCCTTCTTCATGACAACGCAAGACCTCACACAAGTCTTCGCACCCGAGAGGAGCTCACAAAACTTCAGTGGACTGTTCTTCCTCATGCACCCTACAGCCCCGATCTCGCACCGTCTGATTTCCATATGTTTGGCCCAATGAAGGACGCAATCCGTGGGACGCACTACGCGGATGATGAAGAAGTTATTGATGCAGTACGACGTTGGCTCCGACATCGACCAGTGGAATGGTACCGTGCAGGCATACAGGCCCTCATTTCAAGGTGGCGTAAGGCCGTAGCATTGAATGGAGATTACGTTGAAAAATAGTGTTGTGTAGCTAAAAGATTGGGGAATAACCTGGTGTATTTCAATGCTGAATAAAACAACCCCTGTTTCAGAAAAAAAAATGTGTTGCATTACTTATTGAACTGCCCTCGTAAAACAGGACAGGTGGCGAACTGTGGCGGAACTAACATCAGACTGTAATGCTGGGCAGAGTACATGTGTGTCTGTACATACAGTGCACAGAACCCTCCTAACGATGGGCTACCGCAGCCGACGACTCATGCATGTGGCAATATTAACACCGCAACATCGGCAACTACGACTGAAATGGGCACTTGTCCATTGGCACTGGATGTTGGCGCAGTGGCAGAGCATTACATGGTCTGATGAATCCCGATATCTTCTTTATCATGCCGATGGGAGGGCGCGAATCTGTCGTCTTCCAGAGGTACAACTCCTTTACACCTCTACAGTCTCCGTTCTGTTTTACGTATCATCGCATAAATTTCTGCCTAATAGCACATTTATGCATATCACCAATGGATATCAGGGAGTGCGTCAAGGAAGCCCGCTGTCAATGTCTTTATTTGTGCCGTCTCTGGAGCCCCTACTTCGGATGCTAGCATCCCAGCTGAAAGGTTGGACGCTTTCTGGAGGGACTATAGCTGTTCGTGCATACGCGGATGACGTGATGGTTCTATTCCGAAATTCTGCGGAGATACGTCGACTGAAGACTGTAATCGACGATTATTTTCGGAGTTCAGGTGCTCTACTTAATTGAGGTAAATGCAGGCTTCTTACTTTGCGAGCTTTTGATGATGCCGTTGTTACATGGGCTACTGTGGTGGATAGTCGTACGTCTCTCAGTATCATCACTGATCGTTGTCCACTCAAAATGGCGAAGCTCAACTGGAAG
The DNA here is from genome assembly GCF_023898315.1 of Schistocerca nitens. Classification (NCBI taxonomy): domain Eukaryota; kingdom Metazoa; phylum Arthropoda; class Insecta; order Orthoptera; family Acrididae; genus Schistocerca; species Schistocerca nitens. The sequence continues at coordinate 172,356,699 of NC_064616.1, read as the reverse complement.
TCTGTTACGGAAAAAGTACACGGAGCGATACTAGAACATGAAAGGCGTTCTCTTACTCTGCTCCAGAAAGTCTAATACTGGATACATATGTCTTACGTGGCCCAAGTAAACCCGCTTCCCTCGGTGATGGCGAAGAAACTACAGCAACTGTCTGGTCGTTTCTTATGGAAAAGCCATATCTTTCGTTTATGGTATGAGGTGGTCACGAAGCCTCGTTCCTTTGGGGGTTGGGCCTGGCAGACATACGAAGGAAGACGCAGGTGTGACGTAATGTTTTGATGGTGAGTCAAGAAACTCTTACATTCACGTCTCGTTTATTTCTCTGTGCCCGTCCTGCTAGTCCTGAACCCCCTATTGATGTTGATAAATTGCAAGTTAAAACACATTCGCGACTTCTACCTTGTGGTGAGCCTTTTAGGGGCTGACATTTTATGGAGACCCGTCCTCACCTTGAAATTCCTACAGACTCGTTGGAGAGCAGTCCCTTGCCCGAACCTCGTTGAAAGAGGATCGCCGCAAACAACCTGGACGACAGTTTGGTGCAGTATCAGTTTTCTATTTTGCCGATGAGCGTAGCGTCCTCTTGGTATAAGGTAGTAAATAACTTGATTCCAACGAACGAGCAACTTTCCCGTATTGGGCTTAGCAACACGGATTTATGTAGTCGTATGTCTACAGATACAATACGACATCGCTTTAATTGTGGAGGTCGTATGGAAAATTGGTCTTGGATTAGGACGCAATTGGTTTTCCTTACTCGATCTTCTGAGACTTTATACACTACGGACATCAGATTCTTCCTTCTTTCCACGGTCGAAAACCCATACCGTTATGTGGTTGCTGGGACACTTCGTTCATTATGTTGTAGCCGGCCGGAGTGACCGAGCGGTTCTAGGCGCTTCAGTCTGGAACCGCGCGACTGCTGCGGTCGCAGGTTCGAAGCCTGCCTCGGGCATGGATGTGTGTGATGTCCTTAGGTTAGTTAGGTTTAAGTAATTCTAAGTTCTAGGGGACTGATGACCCATAGTGCTCAGAGCCATTTGAACCATTTGAAGGTCACATAAACCTCATGCAGTACATGATCACGGCCTATTGGACATACTTGCGAATGCCTCGATATCGAGAGCTCATCGCCAAGATGTTGAATCTTGTTTTCCGTCGGCAAGGTGTTCGCTAATTTCATTTTTATGATGATTAGCGTCTTCTTTGTACGTATTTTTCCCATCTGTTTTGCTTCCGCTTGTTCTCTCCTAGTTTAACTGCTCGTTTTATTGTAAAATGTCTGTAGATGAAGTATATATACACCTGTGCGTATACAATACTAGAAATCAGCTTGGAATTTTCTTAGTTTACTATTTCGAATTTAATCTGATCTCGTTGTCTTTCTGCTTCTAGATTCTAAAAATAAAAAAAATACAAAAACTATATCAAAGATTGTTTATAGATATCATGAGAGTTGGTGGTGGTTTTTCGACTATGTTCTCGGTTTTTTTTTTTTCGTTTCTTCTTTTATTATTGTTTTGTTATCATAATTAATTTTTTCTCTCAGCGTATACTAAAAGATGATTTGCCTATGGTTTACTGAAGTTTCGTAACAGTATCAAGTCACTCTGATATTAAAAAACAAAAACAAAGAAAAAATACGGAGCGAGTTGTCGCAGTGGTTAGCACACTGGACTCGCATGCGGGAGGACGACGGTTCAAACCCACGTCCAGCCATTCTGATTTAGGTTTTCCGTGATTTCCCTAAATCGCTTCAGGCAAATGTCGGGATGGTTCCTTTGAAAGGGCACGGCGACTTCCTTCCCCATCTTTTCCATACCCGATGGGACCGATGACCTCGCTGTTTGGTCCCTTCCCACGAATCAACAAACCAACCAACCCTCCTTCTCCAATTTGAGTGCCATCGACTTCCTATATTTTAACGTTTTGAACACATGTTCTAACTCCTTCAGTGCCATTCGCATATTTGTCATCTTTTTATCGCCAACAATATTACGACTATCAGAAAATCGTTCCGTTAGTAAACGAAGTCACCTTCTTCAGCCGTTTTTCTGTTTTCATTGCGAGATAAATAGGTACACTAGTTGGAATACAATGTTGCTGTACTGTGTCACAATCGTTGCATGGCGTGTTATTGGCATTTTGGAGGGCACTTTTTGGTAGACCTGGAGTGCGGGGGGAAATCCATCCCCGTTGCCAACAAATTTGAAGGGATACTTGAAACTGTTAAGAAGTTAGTGTGACATACCTCCTTTTGCGTAATCCATTCACCCAGTTTCGGATTAAGGGGCTCCGGAAAGGCTCAAAATCATGAAAAGTTCAATTTTTACTTTTTTGCGTTTTCTGAATCTGCAGACTATTACCTTTTAATGGATATATAATTTATTCAATTCCGAAGACTACAACTATTTTTAAATTTTTTTTGAAATGTGTTCTACATGGGCGTGACCCACTGTGGCGCTGTTAAACTGCTGTCAAATGGTGTTATTATTAACGTCCGTGTTCATCAGGTACATATTAGTGATGTGAGATAAAGTATAAAACCTATTTTCAGAGACTTAGCAGCACCTGAACTGTTGAAAAAGTGTATTCACGGAAAAACTCAAAACCCCAATGAAAGTGTAAATAGTGTTATATGGTCGAGAATCCCCAAGACTGTATTTGTTGGAATAGAAACACTTCACTTTGGTGTGTATGATGCTGTTGCGACTTTCAATGATGGCAACATAGTAAGGTGCAAGGTATTTAGAAATATGGGAATGAAGATAGGTTCTAACATGGTACGAGCGATGCTTGCTTTAGACAAAGAACGCCTTCGGGCTGCAGACAGGGCTGTAAAGAGTCTAGAAATACAAGCAAGAATAAACATGAGGAGGAACAAGAGGAAGCTGGAGGAGGAGTTTGCAGAGGATGAAGATAATCCATCCTATGGACCTGGAATGCACTAAAAAGTTAATCGAATCTTTGTCGCTCGATTCCCAAAACTTTTATTTTCTCATACTAATTACATGTTTTCTAAGGATCCTCCAAACATATTTGTTTCAAACTTTCAGTAAATGTTACACAGTACCTTCTGCATAATTTAACACAGCCTTTTTCCAAAAAACCGTATATTTTTGAATATATAAATAAAAAATTGCAAAAAAAGTTGTGAATTTTCAATACAATTGAAAAAAAATCATCTTTAATAACTGAACTAAAATTTTGTAAAATCCCTGTGTTAAGTTATAGCCCATATTCCAATAAATAATCTGTAAAAAGTTCAACTTCCTACCTCAAATACTTTGTGAGGAAAGATGTAATTTATAAGCACTATTTTAACATTGCAAGTATAGGGCGTTCCGGAGCCCCTTAAGAGTATAAGAATAAAGAACTAAGATTGCACAAAAATTACCGTTTCTTATTATTAGGTACATTCGCACAGTAAATTAAATTAATGGTTCAAACAAATCTGCCCTGTGTCTCAACACATGCTGCACATCTTCGTATCAATGCCTCTCCAACTCTGGGGAGTACGTCAGGATTCTTTCGGGGTTGGTGTAACAGTGATTCAGGCTATCACCTCAGCTGTAGTGGCAGTTGGAGAAACGTAAACCATGTCGTTGACATGTCCGTAAACATAGTAATCAAGAAGCTGACCATGCATCACACCCTCCTCAAACGTTCCCCAAAATCAGCGGTTAGCTGTGTTCGCGCATCAATACTGAAGTGTGCTGGGGCTGTGTCATGCTGGAACCAGAAGCCTCTACGCACAGGAAGCAGGTTGTCCAGCAGTTGTGGAAGTGTGGTCTGCGGGAAATCTAAATCAGCTGCTCCATTTAATCTACGTGGCAGTATTAAAGGTCCTAGAAGATAATTATATCCACAGTTCCCACCCTTACGTTTACGGATAGCCTTCACTGGTGCGATGTAACTGTAACCGAATGCAGGTTCTCATAGTGCCAGATGTGGCTGTTCCTATTGTTAAAATACCCGTCACGTTTAAAGGAGGTCTCATCTGTAAATAAAACGTTTGGGTGGAATGCAACATCATTGACTCTTTGGTGTAAGAACCACTGCACAAACTGCATGCAATATGGATAATCAGTTGGTCCTGAAACCCGCCCTCCTTCGATGACAGTAGGTGTATATGTTGTACTCCTGCAATACCCCCCAAACAGATACGTGACCTGTTCCCACAGTATGGACTATAGAACGCGTTCTGCTTGAAGGTACGTGTGTTAAATCTACGGATCACTTCACCTTCAAAATTTGATGTTCTTGCATCACGCATAGCACCACCAACGTGCTGAGGACGAAAACTCCTTGCTCTTGGAAAGCTTCTCTGAATTACAGCAAAGGTACTGTGGTGCTGGTGTCTTCCGTTAGGGAACCTATTTTTCATAGATATAAGAATCTGGCCCTCCGTTTCCCCTCGCCTCGCCGTAAAACACAATCATGTCAGTGAGCTCATGAAGTCCAAGTTCCATGTCTCTTTGAGCACTAACAGCAAAAGAACTGACTTCAGGACTAGTAAGATGTACTACAGTGAAGATACAATAGTACAACACAACCTGATAAAATGCACGCCACTGAAGATTCAGTAATACAACACCAGCTGAGTGATAGGACTGGTATGACTCCACAGAATAACAACCTTACTAGGGAGCTGCACAGCAGTTTGCTAGGTGGCGGTGGGCATCATGACCATGCGCATAACTCATAAATGGTAGACCAACACGTATATGTTCCTCAACAAAAAATGATCGTTTTGTGTGATCCATCATACCAACATGTTTACGACAAGCTCCTGAAACATCCTGTATATGCTGAATGCCCTGAGAAGTTTTTAGTGATGCGTGAAAATCCGCCGTTCGGGAATTTCTGAATGTTGCTCGGCATTGGTGGATCGAGGAGTTTTCTCAGTGAGTGGAGACTGATGAATAAGTGAAGGATATTGCGATGTACCGGCGCCACTGCTTGTGTAGGAGACAGAATCAGACCTCCGTTCCCTGTAGGCACTACCTAATTCTACCAGGACTTGGAATCCAGTTATTAACCGCTTAAGTTAATATTCCAGCTCCTCCGCGCTTATAATATTCATCATCTTACAATTTGATAATATTGAAACTGAAGTATGTCGGAAGAGCAATTTTCAGTTTTCAGACAGACACAATCACATTAATCACAAAAAATGAAATGAGCGTATAGCATTGTAGGCCAGGAGGCCCCATCCGGGGAAATTCGGCAGCCGAGTGCATGTCTTACTTCAGTCGACGCCACATTGGGCGACTTGCGTGACGGCGATGAGGATGAAATAACACAACACCCAGTACACGAGCGGAGAAAATCTCCAACCCGGCCGGGAATCGAACCCGGGCCCGCTGCATGGGAGGCAAGCTCTTTGTGTCCTGCCCTCCCACACATCACCATTAAAGGTATCATTCTTTGCACAAATTTCTGAAAATTACGAGAGGAGTAAGAATACAAAAGAAGAGCTTTATACTTATCTTGATTATCTCGTTGTTGTTGTAGATGTCTCAATGTCTCGTCGAGGAGTACTTTCTTGCAGCTGAAAATTTCGATTTCTTAGGTTCGTGATGACAAAATAACTATTGCCTGATGCTATGAATATCTTTTATTTTTTCCATTCTTCTGAATCACACTGACTTTACAAAGCCGCGCGGTCTCAGGCGTCTTGACACGGTCCGTACAGCTCCCTCCGTAGGAGGTTCGAGTCTCCATCGGACATGGGTGTGTGTGTTGTCCTTAGCGTAAGTTAGTTTAAGTTAGATTACGTGTTGTGTAAGCCTAGGGACCGATGACCTCAGCAGTTTGGTCCCATAGGAACTTACCATAAATTTCCAAATTTTGAGTTTACACTTTCCACGTTCCAAAAACCAATAATTACATTGAAACTTCCTTGCAGATTAAAACTGTGTGCCAGACCGAGACTCGAACTCGGGAACTTTGCCTTTCATGACATACGTTAAAGTTCGTTGTTGATCCTTTCACTCAGTTTTTTTTTTATTACAGAGGAAAACCAGCTCTCTGACCGTACACGCTGAGCTACCGTGCCGGCGCCGACTGAGCTACCCAAGCACGACTCACGCCCCGTCCTCACAGCTTTAATTCCGCCAGTACCTCGTCTCCTACCTTCCAAACTTGCCCGCGAAAGGCAAAGGTCCCGAGTTCGAGTCTCGGTTCGGCACACAGTTTTAATCTGCCAGGAAGTTTCATATCAGCGCACACTCCGCTGTAGAGTGAAAATTTCATTCTAGTAATAATTACATTGTTGTTGACAAGTTTAGCAAAATACGTGCGTTTCCATCACTGCCTACATTCTGCGGTACACAAAAGCAAAAGAGTTTACAAAACTTTCTCGACTGGAGAAGAATCTTCGCCAAATTATATCATTATTTCATAAATAAATCCTGAAACAAATTTAATAATTAGCGTTAGATTGCCCAATTAATAATATGAATTTTAAGTATGCCACAAATACATATTATCGCAGTGAATACACACTGGACTCGTACTCGGGAGGATGACGGTTCAATCCCGCGTCCGGCCAGCCTGATTTAGGTTTTCCGTGATTTCCCTGAATCGCTCCAGGCAAGTGCCGGGATGTTTCCTTTGAAAGGGCACGGCCGACTTCCTTCCCCGTCCTCTCCTTCCGTCTCCGATGAGACCGATGACCTCTATATCTGGTCTCCTCCCCCAAACAAGCCAACCCACAAACTTTGTAATTTCAAATATTTTTAAAAGAAGAGTAATTTTAACTGTTAGTACATACCGATTGTAACACATTAATTTATTCTTTATACATTTTTGCCTGAAATATAGTGCATCGTATAAAGAATCATATGAATTCTTTTACTGAAACAGATGAGATGATTTTAACCTATGAGAGATTCGAAATTATACATGGTATCGGTTACCTCTACAAAAAAAAAAGTTAATGTTAGAGGGTGAAGTTTCTTTACAACGTTACCACTCATCTAAGCAGGTGGAAACACACTAATCACAATACTTCATCGACTAAAAGCTAAAAACCAGTTTATAAATTTTAAAAATTCATAGTAACTTGTCTTTGTTTACTTCCCTCGACAGATCACCACCGCCGTCGCCGCCACACAGAGTGTTGACCTGTTCACCGTCCTTGGTCAATAGCATGTTTTATTACTAGGATTCTGTGTGATCACGCTAGTAAAGATGGCCGACAATACGACAGCCATGGAAGTACTCACAAACAACTTACCTGAGGTTTTTATGTATAAACGGATTTTGTAAAACGTAAACTTTCAAGGCCGAAAATGTCACAATTAATAACATATTTTGGGCCATTATAATATACAATGGGTGACAAAAATCATGGCATACTTCCTTATGTCGTGTCAAATCTCCTTTTGCCCGGCATAGTGCAGTCACTCGTCTGGGTACGGACTCAACAAGTCGCTAGAAGTCCCCTGCAGAAATATTAAACCGTATTACCTCTATATCAATGTTGCCAGTAAAAGATTCTGTGGGTAAATAGACTTGATTATGTCACGTAAATGCTCGAGGGGATTCATGTCCGGTCACCAGGATGACCAAACAATTCACTCTAACTGGCCACAATTTTCTTCAAACCAGTCGCGAACAACTGTGGCCTTGCGACCTGGCGCATTGTCTTTTACAAAATTCCATTGTTGTTTGGGGACGTGAAGTCCTGAATGGCTGTAATGGTCTCAAAGTAGCCAAACACGACCTTATCTAGTCAATGATCGGTTCAAATGGACCAGATGACCCAGTCCATTCCATATGAACACCGCCCACGCCAATATGAAGCCACCACCAGCTTGCACAGTACCTTCTGGACTACATGGGTCCATGGTTTCGTGGGGCCTGCGCTACACTCGAAAACTACCATTAGCTCTCAGCAACTGAAATCGGGACTCATTTGACCAGGCCACGGTTTTCTGATCGTCTAGGGTTCGACCGATGTGTTCATGAGCCCAGGAGAGGCGCTGCTGGCGATGTGCTGTTAGCGAAGCCAAAATGGTTCAAATGGCTCTAAGCACAGTGGGACTTAACATCTGAGGTCATCAGTCCCCAAGAACTTAGAACTACACTCCTGGAAATTGAAATAAGAACACCGTGAATTCATTGTCCCAGGAAGGGGAAACTTTATTGACACATTCCTGGGGTCAGATACATCACATGATCACACTGACACAACCACAGGCACATAGACACAGGCAACAGAGCATGCACAATGTCGGCACTAGTACAGTGTATATCCACCTTTCGCAGCAATACAGGCTGCTATTCTCCCATGGAGACGATCGTAGAGATGCTGGATGTAGTCCTGTGGAACGGCTTGCCATGCTATTTCCACCTGGCGCCTCAGTTGGACCAGCGTTCGTGCCGGACGTGCAGACCGCGTGAGACGACGCTTCATCCAGTCCCAAACATGCTCAATGGGGGACAGATCCGGAGATCTTGCTGGCCAGGGTAGTTGACTTACACCTTCTAGAGCACGTTGGGTGGCACGGGATACATGCGGACGTGCATTGTCCTGTTGGAACAGCAAGTTCCCTTGCCGGTCTAGGAATGGTAGAACGATGGGTTCGATGACGGTTTGGATGTACCGTGCACTATTCAGTGTCCCCTCGACGATCACCAGTGGTGTACGGCTAGTGTAGGAGATCGCTCCCCACACCATGATGCCGGGTGTTGGCCCTGTGTGCCTCGGTCGTATGCAGTCCTGATTGTGGCGCTCACCTGCACGGCGCCAAACACGCATACGACCATCATTGGCACCAAGGCAGAAGCGACTCTCATCGCTGAAGACGACACGTCTCCATTCGTCCCTCCATTCACGCCTGTCGCGACACCACTGGAGGCGGGCTGCACGATGTTGGGGCGTGAGCGGAAGACGGCCTAACGGTGTGCGGGACCGTAGCCCAGCTTCATGGAGACGGTTGCGAATGGTCCTCGCCGATACCCCAGGAGCAACAGTGTCCCTAATTTGCTGGGAAGTGGCGGTGCGGTCCCCTACGGCACTGCGTAGGATCCTACGGTCTTGGCGTGCATCCGTGCGTCGCTGCGGTCCGGTCCCAGGTCGACGGGCACGTGCACCTTCCGCCGACCACTGGCGACAACATCGATGTACTGTGGAGACCTCACGTGTTGAGCAATTCGGCGGTACGTCCACCCGGCCTCCCGCATGCCCACTATACGCCCTCGCTCAAAGTCCGTCAACTGCACATACGGTTCACGTCCACGCTGTCGCGGCATGCTACCAGTGTTAAAGACTGCGATGGAGCTCCGTATGCCACGGCAAACTGGCTGACACTGACGGCGGCGGTGCACAAATGCTGCGCAGCTAGCGCCATTCGACGGCCAACACCGCGGGTCCTGGTGTGTCCGCTGTGCCGTGCGTGTGATCATTGCTTGTACAGCCCTCTCGCAGTGTCCGGAGCAAGTATGGTGGGTCTGACACACCGGTGTCAATGTGTTCTTTTTTCCATTTCCAGGAGTGTACTTAAACCTAACTAACCTAAGGATATCACACACATCCATGCCCAAGGCAGGATTCGAACCTGCGACCGTAGCAGCAGCGCGGTTCCGGACTGAAGCGCCTAGAACCACTCGGCCACAGGGGCCGGCTAGCGAAGACACTCGCGTCGGTCGTGTGTTGCCACAGCCCATTAACGCTATACTTCGCCACACTGCCCTAACGAATAGGTTCGTCGTACGTACCTCATTGATTGCTGCTATTATTTCACGCTATGTTGCTTATCTTTTAGCCCCGACAATTCTACGCAAACGAAGCTGCTTTAGGTCATTAACTGAAGGCCGTAGGCCACGGCGTTGTCCACCGTGACAGGTAATGCCAGAAATTTGGTATTCTCGGCACAGTCTTGACACGGTGGATCTCGGAATACTGAATTCCCTAACGATCTCCAACTACCACTGCAAGTTGAATGCCTGTTAATTCCCGTCGTGGGGCCATAATCACCTCGGAAACCTTTTCAGATGAATCACTTGAGTACGTATTACAGCTCCACCAATGTACTGACATTTTGTATGTTGTGTAAGCCATGCTACCGCCATCTACATACGTGCATATAGCTACCCCATGACTTCTGTCACCACATTGTAAACGGATCTATATACATGGCTATTACAAATGATTGAAGCGATTTCATAAATTCACTGTAGCTCTATTCATTGACATATGGTCACGACACACTACAGATACGTAGTATAACTCATAAAGTTTTGTTCGGCTGAAGCCACACTTCAGGTTTCCGCCGCCAGAGCGCTCGAGAGCGCAGTGAGACAAAATGGCGACAGGAGCCGAGGAAGCGTATGTCATGCTTGAAATGCACTCACATCAGTCAGTCATAACAGTGCAACGACACTTCAGGACGAAGTTCAACAAAGATCCACCAACTGCTAACTCCATTCGGCGATGGTATGCGCAGTTTAAAGCTTCTGGATGCCTCTGTAAGGGGAAATCAACAGGTCGGCCTGCAGTGAGCGAAGAAACGGTTGAACGGCAAGTTTCACGCGTAGCCCGCGGAAGTCGACGAATAAAGCAAGCGGGGAGCTAAACGTACCACAGCCGACGGTTTCGAAAATCTTACGGAAAAGGCTAAAGCAGAAGCCTTACCGTTTACAATTGCTACAAGCCCTGACACCCGATGACAAAGTCAAACGCTTTGAATTTTCGGCGCGGTTGCAACAGCTCATGGAAGAGGATGCGTTCAGTGCGAAACTTGTTTTCAGTGATGAAGCAACATTTTTTCTTAATGGTGAAGTGAACAGACACAATGTGCGAATCTGGGCGGTAGAGAATCCTCACGTATTTGTGCAACAAATTCGCAATTCACCAAAAGATAACGTGTTTTGTGCAATCTCACGGTTTAAAGTTTACGGCCCCTTTTTCTTCTGCGAAAAAAACGTTACAGGACACGTGTATCTGGACATGCTGGAAAATTGGCTCATGCCACAACTGGAGACCGACAGCGCCGACTTCATCTTTCAACAGGATGGTGCTCCACCGCACTTCCATCATGATGTTCGGCATTTCTTAAACAGGAGATTGGAAAACCTATGGATCGGTCGTGGTGGAGATCATGATCAGCAATTCATGTCATGGCCTTCACACTCTCCCGACTTAACCCCATGCGATTTCTATCTGTGGGGTTATGTGAAAGATTCAGTGTTTAAACCTCCTCTACCAAGAAACGTGCCAGAACTGCGAGCTCGCATCAACGATGCTTTCGAATTCATTGATGGGGACATGCTGCGCCGAGTGTGGGAGGAACTTGATTATCAGCTTGATGTCTGCCGAATCACTAAAGGGGCACATATCGAACATTTGTGAATGCCTAAAAAAACTTTTTGAGTTTTTGTATGTGTGTGCCAAGCATTGTGAAAATATCTCAAATAATAAAGTTATTGTAGAGCTATGAAATCGCTTCAATCATTTGTAATAACCCTGTATTTCATTTGATGAGGTGCCCTGATTCCTGTGAGGGTTTGTGTCTGAAGATGGAAACTTGTTCTTACGAAAAACTTTAGACTTAATGCTATCAGACTTTAGGATATCTGCGTAGCTAGTGCAGCATAAAGCAGATTTCGGATTACCTGAACAGTAAACGTGAAGCATTCGTCTCCAGATGTTCAAATGGTTCAAATGGCTCTAAGCACTATAGGACTTAACATCTGAGGTCATCAGTCCCCTAGACTTAGAACTACTTAAACCTAAATAACCTAAGGACATCACACACGTCCATGCCCGAGGCAGGATTCGAACCTGCGACCGTAGCAGCAGCGCGGATCCGTACTGAATCTCCAGGTGTAATTGGATAAAGTTCAAGAGTACTGTACAATATGCGTATGTGCCGCGTAAGGTCGTGAGGGATCGGGAATGCCCTCACAGCTGTGTTAGAAAGTTGCTCCGAAAGCAAAGAGAGCTTCACCTCAGTATTAATGGTATCCAAAGGTTCCCAGACGAACAGAAACTTAACGGAGCTAATATCAGTATAAGGAGAGTCATGCAAGAAGCGTTAAACGAATACGGAAGTAAAATTCTATCTACCGATCTGACAGAAAGTTATAAGACGTTTTGGTCTTATATTAAATCAGTAAATGGATCAGAACCATTTGTCCAGAAATTATTTGACCACAGTGGCATCGTAACGTAGGATCACAGAAGACCAAATTACTAAAATTCTTACTCCTTGTTCATAAATAGGAAGAAAGCCCTATTATTGTACGATTATACGTTTCCAGAACAATCACCGGAAGCAATTCACTCATAAAACATATAGGAGTATGCGTATAGAGTGATTTTAAAAGTAACGACCACATAACACTACCCACAGATGAGATAGATGCCAGACTGGGATACACTGAAAAAATCCTCAGAAAGTGTAGTCAAACAACAAAGGAGGTAACTTTCAAAACCATCGCTCGACCAATAATTGAATATTCTTCAGTTTGGGATCCATAGCAGATAGGATTGGTAGAGAAAATAGGTAAGATACATATAAGAACAGATCGTTTCGCTATCGCTTATTGAACTCGAAAGCGTCACGCAGAGACTCAGAAAACTCCTGTGGCAGTTATACAGAGGCGTTGTGAGTCACACTGTGGTTTACTATTAAAAGCCCAAGAGTTTACGTTCCTAGGGCATTCCACTAATATAGTCTTCCCTCCTACGTATATCTCGCAAAAATATAATGAAGGTAGAATTAGAGAGATTTGAGCACACCCCAAGGCTTACCAACAATTGTTCTTTCCGTGCAACATTGACGGCGAGAACAAGAAAGAGGGATCTGACAGTGGTGACTAGATCGCCAGCCGACACGCGGCGTAAGATGGCTTGCAGAATATAGCTGTGAACGTAGATGAAAATGTGAATGAGCTGGAATATTCTCTTGAACTACTAAATCAAAACCACGACCTCGTCCCAGTATAGCTATGGATAAAGTTAAAGTCAAGTTATTAAACTGCTCACAAATGTCATATGCATAATTATTAACTTTGATCCATCGATGCGATGTCATGTATCCAACATTAACCCTCACTTCTTTTAGGCGATTAATCAACGACTGAAGTCAAATGGCAGCAACAGTAGCAACAACAGCAGACACGCCATAGCTTAACGTAACTCAAAAAATAAATGGTATTAAATATCGCTGCATTTTACTATTTTGTTGTTTTATTTGCTTTTGATGGATTGTTAATAACACATGCATTTGGACTCAGATTTGATTAAAACTTATATCGCTCTCTATATTCAGCCTGGCAAGGTGAATTTATTTTATGTTACAGTCGCCAAAAGATATACACACATAGCATTTACAATGCCTGTTTGTAATAGGTTGCAGTATGATCGGGACAAAAGGACTCCACTTATGACACACATTGATTCTCAGTCTTCAAGGTCCGGGCAATCACAGAGGGTGGGCTTATTGGTAGTTGGGAGCTCCAATGATAGGCGCGTTATGGGGCCCCTTAGGGATATGGCGGCTAAGGAGGGGAAGAAATCCAGTGTGCACTCCGTGTGCATTCCCGGTGGAGCCATTCCTGATGTGGAAAGGGTCCTTCCGGATGACATGAAGAGCACAGGGTGCAGCCAGCTGCAGGTGGTGGCACATGTCGGCATTAATGACGTGTGTCGCTTTGGATCTGAGGAAATTCTCTCTGGATTCCAGCGACTATCTGATTTGGAGAAGACTGCCGGTCTTGCTTACGAGATGAAGGCAGAGCTCACCATCTGCAACATCGTTGACAGAACCGACTGCGGACCTTTGGTGCAGAGCCGGGTGGAGGGTCTGAATCAGAGGCTCAGACGGTTTTGCGACCGTATTGGCTGCAGATTCCTTGACTTGCGCCATAGGGTGGTGGGGTTTCGGGTTCCGCTGAATAGGCCAGGAGTTCACTACACTCAGCTGGCGGCTATACGGGTAGCGGAGGCTGTGTAGCGTGGACTGGGCGGTTTTTTAGGTTAGAAGGCCTCGGGAAAGTACGGGGTGGGCTGCAATCTCAAAGGGTGCATGGCAAATACAGGACGTGCTTGGATCAAGGAACAGTCGGAATTGTAGTTGTGAATTGTTGTAGTTGTGCTGGGAAAGTCCCTGAGCTTCAAGCGCTAATAGAAAGCACAGAAGCCGAAATCTTTATAGGTACAGAAAGCTGGCTAAAGCCTGAAATAAGTTCTGCAGAAATTTTTACGAAATCTCAGACGGTGTTCAGGAAAGATAGATTAGGCAGAATTGGTGGTGGAGTGTTTGTGTCTGTCAGTAGGGGTTTATATTGTAGAAAGTCGAAGTACACACTCCGTGCGAATTGGTATGGGTGGAGGTTATACTTAACAGCCGAACTAAGTTAATAATTGGCTTCTTCTACCGACCCCCAGACTCCGATGATATAGTTGCGGAACAGTTCAGAGAAAATTTGAGTCTCGTAACAAATAAATACCCCACTCGTACGGTTATAGTTGGTGGGGACTTCAGCCTTCCCTCGATATGTTGGCAAAAATACTTGTTCAAAACCAGTGGTAGGCAGAAAACATCTTCCGAGATTGTCCTAAATGCTTTCTCCGAAAATTATTTCGAGCAGTTAGTCCACGAACCCACGCGAATTGTAAATGGTTGCGAAAACACACTTGACATCTTAGCCACAAAAAATCCAGAGCTGATAGAGAGCATCATGACTGATACAGGGATTAGTGATCACAAGGTCGTTGTAGCTACGCTCAATACCGTTTCTTCCAAATCCACCAGAAACAAACGCAAAATAATTTAATTTAAAAAAGCTGATAAAGTGTCACTAGAAGCCTTCCTAAGAGACAATCTCCATTCCTTCCGAACTGACTATGCAAATATAGACGAGATGTGGCTCAAATTCAAAGATATAGTAGCAACAGCAATTGAGAGATTCATACCTCATAAATTGGTAAGAGATGGAACTGATCCCCCGTGGTACAGAAAACAGGTCCGAACTCTGTTGCAGAGGCAACGGAAAAAGCATGCGAAGTTCAGAAGAACACGAAATCCCGAAGATTGGCTAAAATTTACAGCCGCGCGAAATTTGGCACGGACTTCAATGCGAGATGCCTTTAATAGGTTCCACAACGAAACATTGTCTCGAAATTTGATAGAAAATCCGAAGAAATTCTGGTCGTATGTAAAGTACACAAGCGGCAAGACGCAGTCAATACCTTCGCTGCGCAGTGCCGATGGTACTGTTACCGAAGACCGTGCCGCTAAAGCGGAGTTATTGAACGCAGTTTTCCGAAATTCCTTCACCAGGGAAGATGAATGGAATATTCCAGAATTTGAAACACGAACAGCTGCTAGCATTAGTTTCTTAGAAGTAGATACCTTAGGGGTTGCGAAGCAACTCAAATCGCTTGATACGGGCAAGTCTTCATTGTCCATATTGTATACCGGTGAAGTTCCTTTCAGATTACGCTGATACAATAGCTCCATACTTAGCAATCATATACAACCGCTCGCTCACCGATAGATCTGTACCTACAGATTGGAAAATTGCGCAGGTCGCACCAGTCTTTAAGAAGGGTAGTAGGAGTAATCCATCTAACTACAGACCTATATCACTGACGTCGGTCTGCAGTAGGGTTTTGGAGCATATACTGTATTCAAACATTATGAGTCACCTCGAAGGGAACGATCTATTGATACGTAATCAGCATGGTTTCAGAAAACGTCGTTCTTGTGCAACGCAGCTAGCTGTTTATTCGCACGAAGTAATGGCCGCTATCGACAGGGGATCTCAAGTTGATTCCGTATTTCTAGATTTTCGGAAAGCTTTTGACACCGTTCCTCACAAGCGACTTCTAATCAAGTTGCGGGCCTATGGGGTATCGTCTCAGTTGTGCGACTGGATTCGTGATTTCCCGTCAGGAAGGTCGCATTTCGTAGTAATGGACGGCAAATCATAGAGTAAAACTGAAGTGATATCAGGTGTTCCCCAGGGAAGCGTCCTGGGACCTGTGCTGTTCCTGATCTATATAAATGACCTGGGTGGCAATCTGAGCAGTTCTCGTTGGTTGTTCGCAGATGATGATGTAATTTACCGTCTAGTAAGGTCATCCGAAGACCAGTATCAGTTGCAAAGCGATTTAGAAAAGATTGCTGTATGGTGTGGCAGGTGGCAGTTGACGCTAAATAACGAAAAGTGTGAGGTGATCCACATGAGTTCCAAAAGAAATCCGTTGGAATTCGATTACTCGATAAATAGTACAATTCTCAAGGCTGTCAATTCAACTAAGTACCTGGGTGTTAAAATTACGAACAACTTCAGTTGGAAAGACCACATAGATAATATTGTGGGAAAGGCGAGCCAAAGGTTGCGTTTCATTGGCAGGACACTTAGAAGATGCAACAAGTCCACTAAAGAGACAGCTTACACTACACTCGTTCGTCCTCTGTTAGAATATTGCTACGCGGTGTGGGATCCTTACCAGGTGGAATTGACGGAGGACATCGAAAGGGTGCAAAAAAGGGCAGCTCGTTTTGTATTATCACGTAGTAGGGGAGAGAGTGTGGCAGATATGATACGGGAATTGGGATGGAAGTCATTACACCAAAGACGTTTTTCGTCGCGCGAGATCTATTTATGAAGTTTCAGTCACCAACTTTCTCTTCCGAATGCGAAAATATTTTGTTGAGCCCAACCTACATAGGTAGGAATGATCATCAAAATAAAATAAGAGAAATCAGAGCTCGAACAGAAAGGTTTAGGTGTTCGTTTTTCCCGCGCGCTGTTCGGGAGTGGAATGGTAGAGAGATAGTATGATTGTGGTTCGACGAACCCTCTGCCAAGCACTTAAATGTGAATTGCAGAGTAGTCATGTAGATGTAGATGTAGATTTAGTGAAACTTTCCCGAAAGACAGAGAAAATCGGTGAGTATAGTTTAACTGAGATATTTGATTCCCTGTGACAAAGGTGTGCTGTGTAAAGACTAATTGACAACTGAGCGAAGTCGCCGAGCTCCGAGCACCTAACGCACTTGAATGAGGTCTTAAAGGCATGCCGGCAACACGGCCGCGGTGGCCGTGCGGTTCTAGGCGCTCCAGTCCGGAGCCGCGCTGCTGCTACGGTCGCAGGCTCGAATCCTGCCTCGGGCATGGCTGTGTGTAATGTCCTTAGCTTAGTTAGGTTTAAGTAGTTCTAACAAGGGAACCTCCCCATCGCATCCCCCTTAGATTTACTTATAAGTTGGCACAGTGGATAGGCCTTGAAAAACTGAACACAGATCAATCGAGAAAACAGGAAGAAGTTATGTGCAACTATGAAAAAAAGGCAAAATATACAAACTGAGTAGTCCATGCGCAAGATAGGCAACATTAAGGAACAGTGAACTCAGGAGCACCGTGGTCCCGTGGTTAGCGTGAGCAGCTGCGGAACGAGAGGTCCTTGGTTCAAGTCTCCCATCGCATGAGAATTTTACTTTCTTTATTTTGGCAAAGTTATGATCTGTCCGTTCGTTCATTGACGTCTCTGTTCACTGTAAGAAGTTTAGCGTATGTGTTTTGCGACCGCACCGCAAAACCGTGCGATTAGTAGACGAAAGGACGTGCCTCTCCAATGGCAACCGAAAACATTTGATCGCAAGGTCATAGGTCAACCGATTCCTCCAAAGGAAAACACGTCTGATATATTATATACGACACTGGTGACGGCATGTGCGTCACATGACAGGAATATGTTGTCGACCCACCTAACTTGGCGAATGGGTAAAAAGATTCTTCTACCTTGCCCGATTTAGGTTTTCTTGTTTAGGTGTAGCGTCCCCATACTACGGCGCAGCTACTCCGCATCGGAGTGACGGATAGTAATTGTCTGAAAATAAAAAATCAAAATTTTCACACGAGGAAAGATTTGAACCAAGGACCTCTCGTTCCGTAGTTGTTCACGCTAACCACGGGTCTACGGTGCTCCGGAGCTCACGGTTCCTTAATATTGCTTATCTTGCACATGGACTACTCAGTTTCTATATTTTGCTTTCTTTTCATAGTTGCACATAACTTCTTCCTGTTTTCTCGATTGATCTGTGTTCAGTTTTTCAAGGCCTATCCACTGTACCAACTTATAACTAAACCCGATGGGGATGCGATGGGGAGGTTCCCTTGTAAGTTCTAGGGGACTGATGACCACAGCAGTTGAGTCCCATAGTGCTCAGAGCCATTTGAACCATTTGAACCATGCCGGCAACAAACAAACTGGCCTCTTGACTGTTCAGGAATACTGAGAAATAACTAAAGGAATTCTCAGCGGGTCACCCAAGAAAATCTAGCGTGAAAGCCGCTGCGGAACCATCGGCCAACGGGACACGGTATGGGAACGACGCCGAACTTGTCATTTCATATACTTACAGGGACTTTTCGTAGTAAGATCAGAAAGATTGGCACCCTGTACAAAGACTGGCAGGGATTGTTACCCATTATCGATCGTTCATTCGGTGACATTGCAAATTGTGCCCACCAATGGCAAAGACGATACAATAAGCAATTCAGCGACCTGAAGGACAGAGTGGAGGAAATCGAAAAAAAAAAACTGCTGAACGGATGCAGCCTCAAGATCAGGTGGGTCTCTTAAGTAATTTAGCCAGTCGGAGGATTTGGAGATCAGTCGGAGCACACTCAGAGTTCACGTTATGAGACTGTGCTTCAGAGATAATTGAAGTTCATTCCTACGTGACTGGAGCATCAAACAGCAGGTTCTTTCAGAACATTCTCACGCCTTATGCTAAGTTATTCACATGATGTTTCGCATAAATCGTTCTGACTTTGCCTTCTGTAGCCATGTCAGCCTATTTTCTTCACAGTTTTCGAAGTTGGAGTCTGATTTCTGCAATAATTCCATTTTTTACCGTCACTTTAAGACATCTGCATCTTCCATTCGGTGAAGGATGGTCTTTCTTGCGGACCAGTGCTTCTTTAACCATCCGACTATGTTCTCCTCGTCTCTTATAACATATCGTTTGATAAAGACGCACGAGTGAACCGTTTGCGTAATTAAATAATCTTGAAGGGACAGAACAGTAACAATGATAAATGATATTCCTGCTTGTGAACTGCCACCTAACAGCTACTACTGCTACTTCATTTAAAATCTTTGTGAATTTATACCAGTTCCTTTGAATAAGCCGGCCGAAGTGGCCGTGCGGTTAAAGGCGCTGCAGTCTGGAACCGCAAGACCGCTACGGTCGCAGGTTCGAATCCTGCCTCGGGCATGGATGTTTGTGATGTCCTTAGGTTAGTTAGGTTTAACTAGTTCTAAGTTCTAGGGGACTAATGACCTCAGCAGTTGAGTCCCATAGTGCTCAGAGCCATTTGAACCATTTTTTCCTTTGAATGAACAGTAATAACTATTTCTCTTGATGTACTTCTGTAAAAGCAAAGTCTTGCAAAACCCAATATTTTTGACACTGTGGTGGTATACCAATCTTTGTTCTCTGATAATTGTTTTCTCTGTGAAATATGCGCCACTACATTGTCTTTTCTTTCTTGTTCTGGCATCGACACGACATGGACGTAAGTTGTATTAGATGAATCTTTTTGTCATTAATAATTGGAATATTAAATTTCAAATTTATTTGTATTTTGCAAAACAAGACTCTCAAATCTCCTATTTTTAATTAAATCATGCTGCTAATTTCTGGCCGCATAAATTAAGTTTGATGACGCAGCGATTGAGCGCCTTAAGCACTCTGTCGTTAGTTATTTTATTACTAAGGGTCGAGTCTGCTTCTTAATTCGAAGTCCGATTATCTTTTCACAAAGTAATTGCTTTTGTATGAACATAACTACTTACGTGGCCATTCGACGCCAAGCGTGCTGTTTACCAACAATAATCTTTTGGCCTGAAGCTAATTTTCATCCACTAAGTTAAAGCCAACGAGTACAATTTCATATGAAATAAAAATAATCCGCATTTCTGGTAAACATATTAACTGGAAACAATAACTGCAGTCACCACTGAGAATAATTGCAAACCCCTTTTTTATCGCCTCTGGAGTGGATCCAATTGTCTGAGACTTTATGTTGCCCTTATAACCTGGAAGATTAACCAGTATATACGAAAGGAGCCGCTTAAAGCGATGACCGCTTATCAAGACCTAAATACAGTTTTATTGAGTTTCCTGTAAATTCACATTTTGTCGTCACGTAACCACAGGGGCCGGCCGAAGTGGCCGTGCGGTTAAAGGCGCTGCAGTCTGGAACCGCAAGACCGCTACGGTCGCAGGTTCGAATCCTGCCTCGGGCATGGATGTTTGTGCTGTCCTTAGGTTAGTTAGGTTTAACTAGTTCTAAGTTCTAGGGGACTAATGACCTCAGCAGTTGAGTCCCATAGTGCTCAGAGCCATTTGAACCATTTTTGAACCACAACTTGTATTTTTCTTTTCATTTTTTACGTGCATGGTCAGTGAGACAACTTGATGTGAGAAACGATGTGAATGAGCAATACATATGAAACGGAAAGTTATAAATTCATACAATAATCTAAATAAAATTTTTCTAATACGGATATTGCAGACCAACTCAAATACGCCGCCACAAATAAGGTAAGGATATCACGGCTTATCACTCTGACTATGCGTTTTGTAAAAATTTTTGTCATTCCGTCACATAGTTCATGGTCCTTAATCTATCTCAAATCTAGTTGTTCAGATTTGTTTATTAACTGCGATATTCCTGAAATTAGCGTGAACAAGAAGGCTGAATTAGTGCACAACACGGGAAATATGGAATAGCGCTACTATCTTGTTTCTTCAGATCAATAATTACTTGCTGAAAATTCACGCTTCGATTCGGTATTACTTGTATATTGCTGCTTAAAACAGAATAACAAAACTTATTAAAATCATTCCAGCCATCTGTGGCACGATAAAAATAGATTACCTTCAGTCTACAGAACACGGTGATATTGAGTCTCATGCCGATGGCAAAGAACATACTGAGTTGGAAACTGACAATGTAGAAATTTCAACTGGCGAGACAGAATCGCATGCTGAAGGTGACCCACCCACACTTGCACGTAACACCGACTCCATCATGTTGGCAGAAAAAATGGCTAATCCACCCTGAGTTGACCAGTTACTGAGTCATGTCTATGCACTGTAAAAATGACCTTGATTTTATTTTTGTATTGTTGATTTTTGCAAAATCATAATAAACGTAAATGATTTCATGTTTTCCCATTTTGAATTTATTACATTTCAACGCCCAATGGAGTGCCATAACATCATTAATTTGAAATTTTACTACAACACTGTTTTCAGTTTTATGTTTATTTAAGTAATAATTTAAACAATCATTATCTGTGATAAACAGGAGGTTAGTCTACGTTCAGTAACTGCCTTACGTACTGTAAGTTTAGCAATTTACTTCTTCTTTGGCCTAATGTGACCAGAAGATGTTTCATAATTTTTGGAATAGCTCTAAGCCGACATATATTCATTAACAAACGACATCGTGCCCCCTGCTACAAGATATCAATGCTATTTAACTTGTAACGCCGGAAATGCATATACTCAAATTTCCATCTATTGTACTATAAATCTTTTTCCTTATTTTGTTACCTGAAGCCTGAAGCTATGACATTTCTGTGTGTATATATATATGCATTTATGTCGATGTATAATTGGTTTGTTTTGTAAATATTATTTGTATTTTTACGCTGAGTCTGGCCTAGGGAAAACTATCCTATCGAAGAACTATTACATCGAGAGGTCGTGTGGAGAACCAAAGTGTTTAGGATCTTAGGTAGTGTTAACTCTGCCGCATGGAGCGCGGGCAGAGAGAGAGTCTGGCTGGAGTAGGGCGGTGGAGCAGCTGTGTTGTGTGACGCTCCCGCGAGTTGCCGCGCTTTCGGGGTTTGGCAGCATGTAATTGCGCTCGACTTGCTATGATAGTTTCTGACACAGTGTCGCGGACGGGAAGCATTAGCTGGCGCACATCAAGAGCCCGTTTCGCCTGGTGACCGTGTCGAGAAGAAGGCGCGCCAACATGCAGTTTCTGCAACAGCGACGGCCGACAATGAGTGACTGTCGCCACCTCCCCGATCGACGACTTCAAACCTTCAATCAACCAACAAGGAAGACTAAAAGGAAGTAAAGTTTTAGAACTGTATGGCAGACCTCAGCTTTTCAAACTGTTGCACCACAAAAATACAGCAACTTAGCATGAACCTTTGTTGCTCATTGTCCCAATTGCATTACCAAGCAGGGTCCCTTCCTTTTCTGGAATGAACCCGAATGTCGTTGAAATTCATACGCCAGCATTAAAGTAATATCATTCCATTTCACTGCTTTAATTTCAAAGTTCAGTTAAAGTATTCATAGCTGGCTACAATATTTAGATTACACGACCTGAAATTAAGAGTGCGAGTTTTGTTACCATATTTTAGTTTACCTGTGACTGCAGCTCAGCTTGGTACGTTCTAAATTTTACTATTGTTAATTGTTCAGAATCATTTAATTCAAGTTCAAAGCTAAATCTCTTATTTCTAAATTGCGTAGATTCAAGTAGCTTTTGAAATGATTGTTGAGGTAGCCCAAGACTAACCTTATTTTATTGAATTTCGTAGTGCTTCAGAAACAAAGTTCACTATTAATTTCAGTCACTAAATTAACATTCAATTTTCCGGTTTTATTAATTCTTTTGCTAAATTAAGTCGGTGTAGCGAAAATTATTACTTCTGACAAACATTCAGTTTTCACACAACATGTGTCAACCTTCAGTTGCCACGCTTTTAGTGCTAATTATATGTGCATTAATCTTTCATTTTCAGTTCAAATGGCTCTGAGCACTATGGGACTTAACATCTATGGTCATCAGTCCCCTAGAACTTAGAAATACTTAAACCTAACTAACCTAAGGACATCACACAACACCCAGTCATCATGAAGCAGAGAAAATCCCTGACCCCGCCGGGAATCGAACCCGGGAACCCGGGCGCGGGAAGCGAGAACCCTACCGCACGACCACGAGCTGTGGACTCGTTTTCAGTTATTATAGTAGTTGTCCATAGGACTGGCGACCGTAATTTTCCCCAAATATCATATATCTAATTAACGCCAAATAATTGTTAACGTAACGACCGCACATTTACTTTCTTTATTAATTTTACCCTTTTCTCAAAATAAATTTCCATCAATTTCATTTGCATTTTTCCTTTCATTTAGATGTAACCGTTTCCTACCTCTTTACCGACAAATTGACTTCGGTGACGATTGTTTTTCCCAAATTTCCAGTAGGTGCACGCGGTTTAATTTTTCACTGTGATTACGTGAGGGGGAGGTTACAAACTGTGGCCCATTATAAACCGTGACTGGACATTGCACATCAGACAGTCACCCGTTGATGGTAAAGAGTCTTCTCGATCGCCAAATGCGGTTTCTCAACTCCCAAATTCGCCAATTTCGCTTACTGACGAACCCATCCAAATGAAAGTAGGCTTCAGCGCTAAACCAAACAATACATGGGCATACTAGTTCCCATCATGCCCCGCGGCCATTCGTGCAGTTTCAACGTCCCAACGCAAATCGTTCAGAAGTTATGACGATTTTATTTTATATAGTTCAATAATTGTCACCCTGTATATAATTTCAAGATCACTGACGAAGCAGAAGCTCGGCAGATTCGCATAAATTGCTTTTGTAAGTGTTCAATAAGATCATGGATACAAAGATATGCTTGAAGGTCAAACTTCAAGCAATTCTAACTAATGAATGTGGCATGAGGCTTTAAGCTGTTTGAAATTAAGAGAACGATATCAAAAACAGTTATTTCACCAACACGATTTTCGACAAAGCTATGAAGCGGTAGTAAATAATTGTCACTTTAGTGTTCTCTTCGTAGAAATACTTTCAGAAATAATAATGCACTTCTCAGATTTTAATATGAATATAATCGGAGAAATATGACCGGTAACTTTCTCAGACACAGGGTAGGTTTATGACATATTTTAAGGGATCATTTCGCAGATTTACTCGATGAGCACCCTGTTATAATTTTAAATAAACCGAGGGCAAGACCCGAGCTGTTGCTGGTGCGCTATGGAAAAACTAACGCCAGCTGTTGTAAGAAGTTTAATGTTGAGCAACCTCTCACACCCTTCTTGGCTCCATCTGTCGTTTCCTGAAGCGAGTTCATCAGAGACCTGTACACGTGATCTTCCGTCTGTCCGAGGTCATAACTACTGCAGCCTCTTGCCCTGTGCCCAGTAGCTGATCTGGCGCGTCATGTCGTGAAAACACTGTGAGTCCTGAACCGGTGTAGTGCGCGCGCACGCCATTCTTTGCACCGCATAGGAACACTGAGTTCCTCACAGGACAACGTTCATCATTTAAAAAAACTAAAAAATCATTACACAATACGTTAGACCTTCAAAAATTTTGTAAGCTTTACTTTTACAGACTATTTAGAGTAATTAAAACGTTTGGCCTTAACACTAACTGCTGATGAATTCGTTCGCAACATCAAATATTTGTAAAATTTCGTGGTTCATTGTAATTTATTAAGAATTAAATGTGTGTGATATACTGGGATAGGCGTGAAGATCGAGTTCTTTGGCAATACCTGAAACATATACATAGCGATGTAGTGTAAACAGTATACATAAAACTTAGTATACAGAATTGTAACTGAGTCAGTAAATATATATGAACTTCTGGGAATCGAACCCAGGAACTTTTCTTCACACACAATCATGAACCAAATACAAACCCCTGCACCACAGCTAGCTATTCATCGTTTATAATAAATTGTGTACTTATATTTGTATTTAGCATAGTTAGTTGTGTAATAATCATTCTTCCGCATTTATTGGCTGTTAAAAGTTCTTGATCATGTAAAAATATTCATATTTAATTTATTGATGAGATAGTCGAATGATCCTCTGCTCAGTCACGTGTATTCGAAGAATCTGTCTGGTAATCTTCGTAGTTGACGATACTTATGAAATTCTCCCTGGAGAAAAATAAATTTCATGCACAGCATTCCTTTTCGCTTTATTTTCTTAAGTAAACCTAATTCTGTAGCCTTACTCTCCAGCTACAGTCTTCTACAGGTTAAAGACGCCGTTTTATAGAAATAGCTGGTTGGCTCTAAGCAGCCATCTTGTAGCACTACATGGTCGCTCGCACGCAGGACGCCCAAGGTTGTCGCCCGATGCTGCTGCTTGTCGCTGGAGTGTCGCGTATCCAGAAGTCGCTCGCTGTAGCTCGTTTCTGTCGCTCACATAGGACACTGCCTACTGCCCAAGAGCGAAATATTGTACAGAGGAGTGAAAGCCAGAGCCCTCCTATTTGCAGGATGGGTGGTGGACACATCGACACAACGTGTTTTGAAATCTTGTTAGAGAACACGTGTTATTCTACATGAGAAGTAAGTAAGTGTATGTAAAATTCCAACCTCACGAATGTATACATTCAATATTATTTTAGCAATATTCTCGTATCGATATTTTGCAACTAGGCCCTATATATACACTCCTGGAAATGGAAAAAAGAACACATTGACACCGGTGTGTCAGACCCACCATACTTGCTCCGGACCCTGCGAGAGGGCTGTACAAGCAATGATCACACGCACGTCACAGCGGACACACCAGGAACCGCGGTGTTGGCCGTCGAATGGCGCTAGCTGCGCAGCATTTGTGCACCGCCGCCGTCAGTGTCAGCCAGTTTGCCGTGGCATACGGAGCTCCATCGCAGTCTTTAACACTGGTAGCATGCCGCGACAGCGTGGACGTGAACCGTATGTGCAGTTGACGGACTTTGAGCGAGGGCGTATAGTGGGCATGCGGGAGGCCGGGTGGACGTACCGCCGAATTGCTCAACACGTGGGGCGTGAGGTCTCCACAGTACATCGATGTTGTCGCCAGTGGTCGGCGGAAGGTGCACGTGCCCGTCGACCTGGGACGCACGGATGCACGCCAAGACCGTAGGATCCTACGCAGTGCCGCACCGCCACTTCCCAGCAAATTAGGGACACTGTTGCTCCTGGGGTATCGGCGAGGACCATTCGCAACCGTCTCCATGAAGCTGGGCTACGGTCCCGCACACCGTTAGGCCGTCTTCCGCTCACGCCCCAACATCGTGCAGCCCGCCTCCAGTGGTGTCGCGACAGGCGTGAATGGAGGGACGAATGGAGACGTGTCGTCTTCAGCGATGAGAGTCGCTTCTGCCTTGGTGCCAATGATGGTCGTATGCGTGTTTGGCGCCGTGCAGGTGAGCGCCACAATCAGGACTGCATACGACCGAGGCACACAGGGCCAACACCCGGCATCATGGTGTGGGGAGCGATCTCCTACACTGGCCGTACACCACTGGTGATCGTCGAGGGGACACTGAATAGTGCACGGTACATCCAAACCGTCATCGAACCCATCGTTCTACCATTCCTAGACCGGCAAGGGAACTTGCTGTTCCAACAGGACAATGCACGTCCGCGTGCATCCCGTGCCACCCAACGTGCTCTAGAAGGTGTAAGTCAACTACCCTGGCCAGCAAGATCTCCGGATCTGTCCCCCATTGAGCATGTTTGGGACTGGATGAAGCGTCGTCTCACGCGGTCTGCACGTCCAGCACGAACGCTGGTCCAACTGAGGCGCCAGGTGGAAATGGCATGGCAAGCCGTTCCACAGGACTACATCCAGCATCTCTACGATCGCCTCCATGGGAGAATAGCAGCCTGCATTGCTGCGAAAGGTGGATATACACTGTACTAGTGCCGACATTGTGCATGCTCTGCTGCCTGTGTCTATGTGCCTGTGGTTCTGTCAGTGTGATCATGTGATGTATCTGACCCCAGGAATGTGTCAATAAAGTTTCCCCTTACTGGGACAATGAATTCACGGTGTTCTTATTTCAATTTCCAGGAGTGTAGATATCACAATCAAAATGAATAAACCTAAACGAATGATGAATTATTGTGAAACAAAGTAAATGATCTCCGATTTACAATTTAATCATACCAATAACATTGAAGACTAGAAGGATGGAAGATTAGGGTTAAATGTCCCATTGGTATCCAGATCGTCAAAACACAGGCTGGGATTGTGTCAACGAAGAGGAAGCAGATTGGCCATGCCATTTCTAAGAAAGCATCCCGGTATTTACCTAGAGTGACTTAGAGAAGCCACGAAAAATCGAATTATTCTGTGACGTCGCCGGTCTTGAAGCCAGGTTGGAACTAAGACTTACAGAACTGAAAAATTGTTCTCTAAGCTTCTAGCTATCGCCCTGCTAACTGCTGTCAACTATCTTTGCTCAAAACTTCTATTTTTGGCCGAATTGACAGTAACAACAAAGCCACGAATTGTCCAAACCTGACATCTGATTTCTACATTATGGGCAGCAGCATTAGTCTGTTATTAGTAACTAGTGTCCCCAGTCTCGTCTTTTGTATCGTTTCTGAACGGCAAGATTCTTGTGCGTGAAGTTACTATCTGCGAACGTCACGCTCCTATCTCCGAATGTCACTCTGGCCGCTGAGAGTAATGAAGTATAGACTATGTTTCACTTTAGGTGAACTATTGCTAACACTCGAGCTAGAAGTTAATGCCTGGTTTCTTCAGACAACCAATAGAGAAGATAAAAGGTCCAACTTGTCGCTATGATATCACAGTAAGCATTGTTGTTCATAGACCTGACAATACAACTCCTGTTTCGAGAAGAATGGATGACGTGAGTTAGAGAATTACATCTACGTCAATACTCCGCAAGCCACCTGATATTCCATGGTGGAGGGTACTTCTGTTACCACTAACTGATCGTCCCCCCCCCCCCCCCCCATACCTATTCCACTTGCTAATGTCGCGTGGGAATAATGATTGTCGGTAAGGCTCTGTATTAGCACTAATTTCTGGAATTTTCTCATTGTGGTCATTTCGCGGACTATGTGGAACAAAGCAATATGTTGTCCGCCTCTTACCTGAAAGTACTCTCTCGAAATTTCAATAGCAAACCTCTCCGTGATGCACAACATATCTTTTGTAGCATCTGCCACTACAGTTTGTGAACATCTCAGTAAAGATCTCGTGCCCACTAAACGATTCCGTGACGAAACGCTTCGCTCTTCGATGGATCTTCTCTATCTCCTCTATCAATCCTACACGGTAAGGGTACCAGATTCATGAACAATACTGCAGAATCAGTAGAACAGGCACCTTACAAGCCACTTCTTTAGTGGATGAATTACATTTCCTTAAACGTCTTCCTATGAATCACGGTCTTGAATCTGCTTTTCTTGCTTTTTGTTTTATGTGGTCAATCAATTTAAGGTCGCTCTGTATAGTTACTCCTATTTATTTTTCGGTGGATACTGTTTCCAGCAATTTGTTGTCAATAATGTAGTTGTACAGTAGTGGATTTATTTTCCTAAAAATGCGTAATATATTACATATATTTACGTTCAAGGTCACCTGCCAGAGGCTGCACCATTTATCAGTCCTCTGCATGTAGCTCTACAAATCAACATGTCTTCTCGCGTTGCTACTTCCTTATTGACAACCGTTTCATCTGCGAATATTCTTCAAAAGCATACGACACTTTCTACTAGATCATTTATATACACTGTCAACACAGTCCTATCACACTTCCTTGGGGTTCTCAGGAAATTACATTTACTTCTGTCGAATTTGTTCCGTTAAGTGCGGCGTGTTGAATTCTGTCTGCAAAGAAGTCTTGAATCCAGACACAAATCTGGTCCAGTACTTGGTAAGCTCGTAATTTTTTACCAAACGGCAACGCGGAACAGAGCGAAGTGTCTTCCTGAAGTCAAGGAACACAGCATCAACCTGAACACCGCCGTCTACAGCGCTGTGAATCACATGGAGGAACACAGCGAGCTGAGTGTCTCAAGACCTCTGTTTATGGAATCCGTGTTGATTTTTACAGAGGAGATTGTCATTTTCCAAAAACGTCATAATACGTGAGGATAAAACACGTTCCTTAATTTCTCACAAATCTCGACACATCTGAAAGAATCAAGTTATCAGTGCTCGGCAATGCGATACCAAGTTTGAGAGAGTCATTACATAACGTGAAGTTGCTCGAACATTATCGTTGGGCCACATACACTTTATGTCCTACGTAAGGCTTCAAATTAAAATTTGACAAAAGTCAAAGAAGTTAATTTTTCAGATTCGCATCGAAGTACAATAATGTTACCGCTCTCTCTGGAGATATTCGGCAGGATTCAGAACTGTCAAAATAATCCAGCACACAGAGAAAGTACATCATTAAAATGATAAGTCTTATGATAAACCTTTAGGTCGCCGATGCCTGGAGTCAGACTGGTATTTATTGACAGTGTTAGATAGTCTGCAGACAAACTAAAACAATCTTGGGACAGATCATTTGTTGTTACAAATTTCAATTTACTGAGAACAGGTGAAAGTAATGGACTTAACATCGCCAGAAGGCCGTCCGTGTTTACCGCCTTTACTTCGGTTCTCTGACACTGTGCTGAGTTCTACTGTTTGAATGAGACGCACGTTACTGTATGATACGTAAAAACAGTAAAACAAATTACCAAAAATTTGCCAAAAATTCGAGCTAGAAGTTAATGCCTGGTTTCTTCAACCAGCAGAGAAGACAGAAAGCCCAACTTGTCCATATGAGTTCACAGTAAGCATTATTGTTCATAGACCTGACGATACAACTCCGGTTTCGAGCAGAATGGATGATGTGAGTTAGAGATCTATATCTACATCTGCATCAATACTCCGCAAGCCACCTCATGTTCTGCGGCGGACGGTACTTCTGTTACCACTAACTGATCCGATCTACCTGTTCCACTTTAAAATGGCGAGTGGGAATAATGACTGTCGATAAGGATCTGTATTGGCTCCAATTTCTCGAATTTCCTAATTGTGGTCATTTCGCCACGTATGAGGAACAAAGTAATCGTACAAATTACTCTCACTCACGTCACAACTTTCTCAAACAAACATATACAACCTAATATCCATAATACTCGCATTCAGCTCGTGTACTTTCTCGCAAAACTGGGTACCTACTTCTACATACACCGGCTGACCAATAAAGTGAAGCACAAAGAAGCCATGGTCGGATGTCAATGTAACTTTGTACACATACACACCATTGGTGGGTTATGTAAATGAGTAGAGTGTCTGTTCCGTATCAAGGTACAATGGCCACCAGAATGCAAGGATGTTGATTGTGTTTATTGTTATTACTAAGCGTGGAAGGATACAAAAGTGGCGTGAACAGATTAAAATGTTGAGTGGTCACTGAGAAGGATACGGAGATGCAGCATACTTGTGGTGTTGTTGTTGTTGTTGTGGATGCTGTCTTCAAAATGGCTCAAATGGCTCTGAGCACTATGGGACTTAACATCTGTGGTCATCAGTCCCCTAGAACTCAGAATTACTTAAACCTAACTAACCTAAGGACATCACACACATCCATGCCCGAGGCAGGATTCGAACCTGCGACCGTAGCGGTCGCTCGGTGCCAGACTTTAGCGCCTAGAACCGCTCGGCCACACCAGCCGGCTACAGTGCTGTCTTCAGTCCAGAGACTGGTTTGTTGCAGCTCTCCATACTACTCTGTCCTGTGCAAGGTTCTTCATCTCCCAGTACCTACTGCAACCTACATGCTTCTGAATCTGCTTAGTGTGTTCATCTCTTGGTCTCCCTCTACGATTTTAACCCTCCACACTACCCTACAATATTAAATTAGTGATCCCTTGATGCCTCAGAATATGCCCTACCAACCGATCCCTTCTTCTAGTCAAGTTGTGCCACAAATTTCTCTTCTCTCCAATTGTATTCAATACCTCCTCATTAGTTATGCGATCCACCCATCTAATCTTCAGCATTATTCTGTAGCCCCACATTTCGAAACCTTCTATTCTGTTCTTGTCTAAACAATTTATCGTCCACGTTTCACTTCCGTACATGGCTATACTCCATATAAATACTTTCAGAAACGACACCGAGCGAGGTGGCGCAGTGGTTAGCAACTGGACTCGCATTCGGGAGGACGACGGTTCAATCCCGTCTCCGGCCATCCTGATTTAGGTTTTCCGTGATTTCCCTAAATCGCTTCAGGCAAATGCCGGGATGGTTCCTTTGAAAGGGCACGGCCGATTTCCTTCCTCATCCTTCCCTCACCCGAGCTTGCGCTCCGTCTCTAATGACCTCGTTGTCGACGGGACGTTAAACACTAATATCCTCCTCCTCCTCCTCAGAAACGACTTCCTGACGCTTAAATCTATACTCGATGTTAACAAATTTCTCTTCTTCAGAAAGACTTTCCTTGCCATTGCTAGTCTACATTTTATATCCTCTCTACTTCGACCATCATCAGTTATTTTGCTCCCAAAGTAGCAAAACTCATTTACTACTTTAAGCGCCTCGTTTCCTAATCTAATTCCAGCAGCATCGCCCGATTTAATTAGACTACATTCCATAATCCTCGTTTTGCTTTTGTTGATGTTCATCTTATATCCTTCTTGCAAGACACTGTCCATTCCGTTCAACTGCTCTTCCAGGTCCTTTGCTATCTCTGACAAAATTACAATGTCATCGTCGAACCTCAAAGTTTTTATTTCTCCTCCGTGGATTTTAATTCCTACTCCGAATTTTTCTTTTGTTTCCTTATTTGCTTGCAGATTGAATAACATCGGGGATAGGCTACAAACCTGTCTCACTCCCTTCCCAACCACTGCTTCCCTTTCATGCCCCTCGACTCTTGTAACTGCCATCTGGTTTCTGTACAAATTGTAAATAGCTTTTCGCTCCCTGTATTTTACTCTGCCACCTTCAGAATTTGAAAGAGAGTATTCCAGTCAACATTGTCAAAGTCTACAAATGCTAGAAACGTAGGTTTGCCTTTCCTTAATCTATTTTCTAAGATAAGTCGTAGGGTCAGTATTGCCTCACGTGTTGCAACATTTTTACGGAATCCATACTGATCTTCCCCAAGGTCGGCTTCTACCAGTTTTTCCATTCTACTGTAAAGAAATCGCATACTCGTATAAAACAGCGTTATCAGCATCTGACAGAGATTGAAAGGAGCATCAATGTGGGTCTCCATTTGGTTGATTGGTTCATTGGTTCGGAGGAGATGACCAAACCGTGGGTCTCCATTCAGTTGGTTGGTTGGTTCTGAGGAGGTGACCAAACTGTGAAGTCATCGTTTCCATCGGATTAGGGAAGGATGGGGAAGGAAGTCGGCCGTGCCCTTACGAAGGAACAATCGCACCACTTCCTTGAAGCGATTTGGGGAAATGACGGAAAACCAGAATCAAGGTGGCCGGACGAGGTTTCAACCGTCGTCCCCCTGAACGCGAGTCCAGTGTGCCAACCACTGTGTCACCTAGCTAGGTTTTAGCTGGCTGGACCAATCGCGTAGTATCTAAATTTGTAGGGCATTCGGATATCACAGTCGTCGACGTTGGACTACATGCAAACGTGAGGGCAGTTATACTCGTCGTCAAGGTTCCAGTCGACAAAGTCTGCCAACCAGACAGGAGGATGGCCGTATTGTCGCACCAGAAACATCGTAACCCATTCACATCTGTGCCTGCCATCCAAGAACAGGTAATTGACTCCCCGCAACATTCTTGTCTCACAAACCACTGGTCAGACACCAGTGACAGCCGGACTAGGGAGTTGCCGTCCAATGCCTAGGCTGCCGTTAAAAGCGCAATACAAACGTGTGCGTTTGGAGTGATGCCATGACCGGGAAGCACGAACTGCTGATGAATGACGTCGTACTGAGGTCAGTAGAGAATCGCAGTTCCCACTTCAACTTACACTGGCTGACAAACAAAGTGAAGCACCAAAACGACATGGTCGGATGTCACCGTAACTTTCTACACATACACACCTTCTGTGGATGTGTAAATGATTGGAGTAGCTATTGTGTCACAGGTACAATGGCAGCCAGAATGTTGATCGTAGTATCTGTGAGAAGTGTAGTAGGGAAATCGAATGGTCGACTTCGGTTTTCTGGAAGAATTTTGGGAAATAATGGCCGCATAAAGAGCGCTGGTGCGACCTGTTCTTGAGTACTGCTCGAGTGTTTGGGATTTTCAGAGGCGAGCTGCTAGATTTCTTACCGGTAGGTTCGAAGAACATGTAAATGTTGCGGAGATGCTTCGGGAACTCAAATTGAAATCCCTGGCGGGGAGGCGACGTTCTTTTCGATAGACACTATTGAGAATATTTAGAGAACCGTCATCTGAAGTGACTGCCGAACAATTCTATTGCCGCCAACATACACTGCGCGTAAGGACCATGAAGATAAGGTTCGAGAAACTAGGGCTCATACGGAAGCACATAGACAGTCGCTTTTCCCTAGCTCTGTTTACAACTACATCTACATACATACTCCACAAGCCACCTGACGGTGTGTGGCGGAGGGTACCCTGAGTACCTCTATCGGTTCTCCCTTCTATTCCAGTCTCGTATTGTTCGTGGAAAGAAGGATTGTCGGTATGCTTCTGTGTGGGCTCTAATCTCTCTGATTTTATCCACATGGTCTCTTCGCGAGATATAAGGCGGGAGGAGTATACTGCTTTACTCCTCGGTGAAGGTATGTTCTCGAAACTTCAACAAAAGCCCGTACCGAGCTACTGAGCGTCTCTCCTGCAGAGTCCTCCACTGTAGTTTATCCATCATCTCCGTAACGCTTTCGCGATTACTAAATGATCCTGTAACGAAGCGCGGTGCTCTCCGTTGGATCCTATCTATCTCTTCCATCAAACCTATCTGGTACGGATCCCACACTGCTGAGCAGTATTCAAGCAGTGGGCGAACAAGCGTACTGTAACCTACTTACTTTGTTTTCGGATTGCATTTCCTTAGGATTCTTCCAATGAATCTGTCTGGCATCTGCTTTACCGGCGATCAACTTTATATGATCATTCCATTTTAAATCACTCCTAATGCGTACTCCCAGATAATTTATGGAATTTACTGCTTCCAATTGCTGACCTGCTATTTTGTAGCTAAATGATAAGGGATCTTTCTTTCTTTGTATTCGCAGCACATTACACTTGTGTACATTGAGGTTCAGTTGCCATTCACTACACCATGCGTCAATTCGCTGCAGATCCTCCTGCATTTCAGTACAATTTTCCATTGTTACATCCTCTCGATACACCACAGCATCATCTGCAAAAAGCCTCAGTGAACTTCCGATGTCATCCACAAGGTCATTTATGTATATTGTGAATAACAACGGTCCTATGACACTCCCCTGCGGCACACCTGAAATCACTCTTAATTCGGAAGACTTCTCTCCATTGAGAATGACATGCTGCGTTCTGTTATCTAGGATCTGTTCAATCCAATCGCACAATTGGTCTGATAGTCCATATGCTCTTACTTTGTTCATTAAACGACTGTGAGGAACTGTATCGAACGCCTTGCGGAAGTCAAGAAACACGGCATCTACCTGTGAACCCGTGTCTATGGCCCTCTGAGTCTCATGGACGAATAGCGCGAGCTGGGTTTCACACGACCGTCTTTTTCGAAACCCATGCTGATTCCTACAGAGTAGATTTCTAGTCTCCAGAAAAGTCATTATACTCGAACATAATACGTGTTCCAAAATTGTAAAACTGATCGACGTTAGAGATATAGGTCTATAGTTCTGCACATCTGTTCGACGTCCCTTCTTGAAAACGGGGATGACCTGTGCCCTTTTCCAATCCTTTGAAACGCTACGCTCTTCTAGAGACCTACGGTACACCGCTGCAAGAAGGGGGGCAAGTTCCTTCGCGTACTCTGTGTAAAATCGAACTAGTATCCCATCACGTCCAGCGGCCTTTCCTCTTTTGAGCGATTTTAATTGTTTCTCTATCACTCTGCCGTCTGTTTCGATATCTACCATTTTGTCATCTGTGCGACAATCTAGAGAAGGAACTACAGTGCACTCTTCCTCTGTGAAACAGCTTTGGAAAAAGACATTTAGTATTTCGGCCTTTAGTCTGTCATCCTCTGTTTCAGTACCATTTTGGTCACAGAGTGTCTGGACATTTTGTTTTGATCCACCTACCGCTTTGACATAAGACCAAAATTTCTTAGGATTTTCTGCCAAGTCAGTACATAGAACTTTACTTTCCAATTCATTGAACGCCTCTCGCATAGCCCTCCTCACACTACATTTCGCTTCGCGTAATTTTTGTTTGTCTGCAAGGCTTTGGCTATGTTCTTGTTTGCTGTGAAGTTCCCTTTGCTTCCGCAGCAGTTTTCTAACTCGGTTGTTGTACCACGGTTGCTCTTTTCCATCTCTTACGATATTGCTTGGCACATACTCATCTAGCACATATTGTACGATGGTTTTGAACTTTGTCCACTGATCCTCAACACTATCTGTACTTGAGACAAAACTTTTGTGTTGAGCCGTCAGGTACTCTGTAATCTGCTTTTTGTCACTTTTGCTAAACAGAAAAATTTTCCTACCTTTTTTAATATTTCTATTTACGGCTGAAATCATCGATGCCATAACCGCTTTATGATCGCTGATTCCCTGTTCTGCGTTAACTGTTTCAAATAGTTCGGGTCTGCTTGTCACCAGAAGATCTAATATGTTATCACCATGCCGGCCGCGGTGGTCTAGCGGTTCTAGGCGCTCAGTCCGGAACCGCGCGACTGCTACGGTCGCAGGTTCGAATCCTGCCTCGGGCATGGATGTGTGTGATGTCCTTAGGTTAGTTAGGTTTAAGTAGTTCTAAGTTCT
This sequence comes from Schistocerca nitens, assembly GCF_023898315.1. Classification (NCBI taxonomy): domain Eukaryota; kingdom Metazoa; phylum Arthropoda; class Insecta; order Orthoptera; family Acrididae; genus Schistocerca; species Schistocerca nitens. Next base: position 172,320,955 of record NC_064616.1, on the reverse strand, counting down.
AGGGGACTGATGACCATAGATGTTTAGTCCCATAGTGGTCAGAGCCATTTTGTTATCGCCACGAGTCGGTTTTCTGTTTAACTGCTCAAGGTAGTTTTCAGATAAAGCACTTAAAAAATTTCACTGGATTCTTTGTCCCTGCCACCCGTTATGAACGTTTGAGTCTCCCAGTCTACATCCGGCAAATTAAAATCTCTACCCAGAACTATAACATGGTGGGGAAATCTACTCGAAATATTTTCCAAATTATTCTTCAGGTGCTCAGCCACAACAGCTGCAGAGGCAGGGGGCCTATAGAGACATCCAATTACCATGTCTGAGCCTGCTTTAACCGTGACCTTCACCCTAATTATTTCACATTTCGGATTTCCGTCAATTTCCTTCGATACTATTGCACTTCTTATCGCTATAAACACGCCTCCCCCTTCACTGTCCAGCCTGTTTCTGCGGTATACATTACAATCTGAGTTTAGGATTTCATTACTGTTTACGTCTGGTTTCAGCCAACTTTCTGTCCCTAGTACTATGTGGGTGTTGTGACCGTTTATTAATGAGAGCAGTTCTGGGACTTTTCTATAGACGCTCCTGCAGTTTACTCAGGAGGCGTCTTGTCGGGCCTAGGGATGGAATTCTCTAACCTAAAAAACCCACATGTGCACTCCACACGTACTCCGTTACCCTTGTAGCCACTTCCGGCGTGTAGTGCACGCCTGACCTATTCAGGGGGACCCTACATTTCTCCACCGGATAGCGGAGGTCGAGAAATTTGCACCCCAGATCCCCGCAGAATCGTCTGAGCCGCTGGTTTAAGCCTTCCACTCGGTTCCAAACCAGAGGACCGCGATCGGTTCTGGGAACGATACTACAAATAGTTAGCTCTGATTCCACCCGGCGAGCGAGGCTTTCCGCCTTCACCAATTCCGCCAACCGCCTGTACGAACTGAGGATGACCTCTGAACCCAGATGGCATGAGTCATTGGTGCCGACATGAGCAACAATTTGCAGTCGGGTGCACCCAGTGCTCTCTATCGCCGCCGGCAGGGCCTCCTCCACATCTCGGATGAGACCCCCCGGCAAGCAGACAGAGTGAACACTGGCCTTCTTCCCCGACCTTTCCGCTATTTCCCTAAGGGGCTCCATCACCCGCCCAACGTTGGAGCTCCCGATAACTAATAAGCCCCTCCCCACCGTGTGCCTGCTCGGACCTTGCTGAAGGAGTGGCCACATGTCCACTCACAGGCAGAGCGAGCGATGCTACACGGCCAGCCTCCACATTGACCCTGCGCCTCGTGCACCGCGAACGCCGCTGAACCCGCCACTCCCCTTGGGGGAGAGGGTGGCCCAACCGCGCCCGGTACCCGCGAAGATGTCTCGACAGCAGGGACAGTGGGTGAAGCATGTAACACCTTGGGTGTATCATGCGACGTACCAGACTCCCCACTGCCGCTACACTCAGAGGCAGCAGTCTGAAGACGGCTGACCGTTGCCATCAACACGTTCAGGTGTTCGCGAACAGTGGCCAGCTCCTCCTGCGTCCGTACACTGCAGTCACACATCCTATCCATCCTACAAAGTCAATTTAACAAGACTGCTAATTCACTAAAGGCGGCTGATAGTTGACTAAACTGTGGTTGCTAGCCACTTCTTGTAGGAAACAATGAAAATAGCACTACCTGTCTCTGGACTGTATTGAAAACAAACACTAGCACTACTGGCACTATGGCTGACTAAAGGGACTCTCTCTGACTGTATTCAAAACAAACACGAAATCTATGGAACACTATTACTAGCACTCGACAAGTAAAGCTTCCTAAAAGCAAAAACGGACGGAAGAAGAAGTGACAAGTAAGAAAAATACAGTTAATACTTAAATTAAGGTAGCTCGCTGCACAGCAGACGTGAAGCAGACGGCAGTTACGACGTCACTGACACTACTGGCACTATGGCTGACTAAAGGGACTCTCGCTGAATTAAGGCAGCTCGCTGCACAGCAGACGTGAAGCAGACGGCAGTTACGACGAGTGGAAAATGTTCAAATGTGTGTGAAATCTTATGGGAATTAACTGCTGAGGTCATCAGTCCCTAAGCTTACACATTACTTAACCTAAATTATCCTAAGGACAAACACACACACCATGCCCGAGGGAGGACTCGAACCTCCGCTGGGACCAGCCGCACAGTCCATGACTGCAGCGCCCCTGACCGCTCGGGTAATCCCGCGCGGCTTTGCGAGTGGAACAGGGAAAGAAACGACAAGTAGTGGTACAGGGTCCCCTTCGCGTCGCACCATACTGCGGCTTGCAGGTTATCTATGTAGATGTAAGTGTATATGTACTGCCCCGGATGACACCGTCGGCGAGTATGCTTCCAGTCTTTTGGCGACGATCAGCGGCGCTACTCCTGGCGTTAGGGTGAGGGGAGCCATCGGGTATGGCTTCATGTCACGGTCAGATCAGGGAACTCTGACGGTAGAATTTCACAGACTTCATTTGTTACCTCTCATGCGATAGTATCGTGGTGCATTTTTCAAGAGGGCAATGCTCGTCCACAAACTGCTTGCCTCTGTGACCTGTCTCCGTGATGATGAACTTCCATGGCCACCAAGATCTAAAGATCTGACTCCAATAGAAGATATATAGGACCGACTAGGACGTAAAGTATGTCCCAGTGTCACTATCCAGGATATCAAGAACCAGTTACAACAGCTGTGGGCCAACTTGTCTCGGGAGAAGATACAATTGCTTGATGACACCCTTCCCAGCCGAATTAGTGTATGCATCTAGACAAGAGAGGGTGCAGTGTCATACTGATAAGTGCGAGTTCTCGGCAAATTTGACTCGATGTTGTAATCACTCATTTAATACCACAGACCATGTCAACCCGTGAAGTTTCGGTTTGTTTCCTCCTCCATTTCTTGGTGCTCCACGTCTGTTGTTTCAGTCACTGAAAACGGATACCAACTTTTTTCGTAAAAAAACTGCTTAGTGATGCATTGTGCAACCACAGGTTAAACAATTTTTTGTGAAATGTGCACATCTGCTGCACACGTTACCAAGCTTTACACTTCAGTCAGAGTGTAAGATGGGATAAATAGCTCCAAATTACCCAAAAAACGCAAAAAGGTTTTGGTCCCCAAAATATTTTTCGCCTCGTTCTGCATTGTTTCCTCAGGGTGCGCCATCAAGTTTAGATATTACCTACCCTTCAGTTACATTTTCCCTGATTGCACTGTAAATGTTCACCAGCTATATACAACCTATATACCCGTAATTATAATTCGTCGGTTGCTCTAATTTGCTGAAAATCTAGTTTTGACGACGTGAACTGTTTATGAAACATGGAGTTACAGTGTTACGTAGGAAACACGTACTAGATCTCTTGGAAAAAATATGTTGCATGGTTTTAAGATGGTCAGAAGAAGAACAGGAATTTAATGAATATTGTCACTGGTAGTAGGTGAAGAGTGATGGAATCAACAACATGATTGTCACTTCTTGTAGAGTGACGTAAATTATTTTGAAAGGTTTAACACAAACGAATATTTATTCTTCCATCTTAAACTACTAAGAAATGCGTCTGAATGGAAATGTGACAGTATTTCTCTTATATATCGCCCATGTGAAGGTTGTTCGCAGTTTGCAACCACAGATAACACATAAACAAATTAGACAAAGCTGTATTGGAGGACCGATGACGTATAACGCTATCGGTCCAGTCAAATGGTGCACAATAAGGGCTCGAAGTGGAAAATTTTCGTGTAATTGTTTTTAGTGATTTTTTATGTTTTTTTGCGGTGCTGAATACGAATCTTAAGTTTTCCAAAAAATATTTCCCTGCAAACACAAGAAATTTTATTGCTTCTCAGCTTATAACTTCAGAAGCAAGCAATTTACACAAAAAGTGGCCCAGTAATAAAATAGAGAGGAGGAAATTCCCTGCAATTTATTTCTGTATCATTTTTTTATATAAATAAATTGCAATTTTCCATTCAAGTGAATTAATTCATCTGCAGTTCCTTGCCTTTATCTGGCAAACTATAGAAGAAGCGCTTCTGTTTGTCCGTTGTGGCACATAACTCAACTGTCTCTCTCTCTCTCTCTCTCTCTCTCTCTCTCTCTCTCTACCTGTGGTTGCGCCCCACTCTCCTTCCTCCCTTTGCTGACGCTTATCGTTTACCTGACAAACCGTCGAAGCCCTTCTCTGTGAGGGAGGTGGGTTTTGACGCCTAAACGCCCCACCGTTCTCATTTCCCCAATTTCTTTACGTTCACTGCCGCGGGCATGTTATTTTTCTCTCTTGGCAACGGCGTGAAGTTAATTTAGTTTCCGAGTGTTTTCGTTGAGATACAGTGCAACAACTCGGTCGCAATTTCCGGTAATAAGTGTTTTATTTGTGAAAAAGACTTGAGGCAGGGTGCGGGGAAAGTGGTGACGGAAACAGAAACAGAAGCGTTACGTGATGCTAGTAAAAAAGGAAATGGTGGGAAGGGAGCTATTCTGGCAGGTAAAACACCTGTTAGAGTACATTTTTCATGTCAGAAGAGTTACATAAATGAAAGACTGTTAGCTGCTCACCTGAAGAAAGCTGCTGAACTCAGCACATCTTCAGGAAAATTAAAATCATCCTCTGAGTATTTTTTATTCAAAACACATTGTTTCGTGTATGGACTGGGTATTGCTGAAGATTATGCAAGGTCACAACAACGACCGCCTCCTAATAAACGAAATTTGGTACATCAGGTGACTAAAATAAAGATGAAAGACACATGTATTCAGCAGGCTCAACTACGTGGAGATGATTTTGGTGCAGCAGTTTTCAACACGATGCAGACGCTAACTGACATGTTTTGTTGCTGATTGTCAGTACCATGATAAATGTTTAAAGAAACTGTACATCAGTAGGCCCAAGGTTGATGGAAAAAAGATTGGATCTGATGGTGAAGAGGTTGAGGGGGCTGTGAATGTAATTGTCACTATTATGGAAAGCGATGATGAGGAATGTCAGTTTTCATTCGATCAACTAATGGCTCAGACAGAGGGTAACTACATTCCTCAAAGAAAAACTTTAATACAACATTTATTGGAGAGATATGGGGAAGATTTTATCCTATCGAAGATAAAATAGAATGTAAACGTTTGTTTCAAAAATACTGGCCATAAGATTTTGACAGATCGTGGGACTTCGAAGAACGTTCATCAGAACGGGAAGAACGTGTTCGATTGGTTGAGACAGCAGCTGATATAATTTTAGAAGAGATCCGATCAGTATCGCGTGCCATAGACGACTATACTCCTCCAGATTCCTTCTTGGACGAAAATGAAAGTCTTCTTTCGGAGGTTCTCAAAGTTTTCTTAGACAGACTTATATTCCAGAAGAAGCGAGGAAAAACCGAAAAGTGTCAGGCCAACGTCTTTCCTTTTTCCCTCACAAATTGTCTTATTTGTAAGAAGTATGGGTCACGAAAACTGATCGATTTGTCATCCATGGGATTTCGCGCCTCCTATACCGAAGCTGTTTGTCTTGATATGTCAGCAATCATGAGACTACCACTATAAATGGACGCAGCAGCTTTCCATCAGTTTGTTCATGACGACGCAGATTTCAACACTCGTACACTGGATGCATGTAATATCTTCCATACAATAGGGGAAATACGTTTGATAGCCCCTACAAATGCTATTACTCCAGATCGAAGAACTGCCCGAGTAAAGAAAACAGTACCAGCACATCTAGTTGGTGAGTTGGGAGCTGTTTCCTTAAAATATTTTGAGAAAGCAGTTCTCTTGACTTAATGAATATCAACATCGAGAATCTCAAACAGCTATTTGTTTCAGCTGATACCATCATGCCCTCCTTGGCAGACCTGATTTGGCTCTATGGTAAGTGGAAAGATGTGCCCGGTATTCCAGGCTGGAGTGGTTTCATGGAGCAACTCACAAGTGGTCTCCCCTTTGACACAACCTACATTGCTTGTCTGCCATTTATAAATGCTCCACCATATGATCACAGTACACTATATACATCTTTGGGTTGTTGGGTTGTTTAGGGAAGGAGACCAGACAGCGAGGTCATCGGTCTCATCGGATTAGGGAAGGATGGGGAAGGAAGTCGGCCGTGCCCTTTCAGAGGAACCATCCCGGCATTTGCCTGGAGTGAAATAGGGAAATCACGGAAAACCTAAATGAGGATGGCCGGACGCGGGATTGAACCGTCGTCCTCCCAAATGCGAGTCCAATGTCTAACCACTGCGCCACCTCGCTCGGTTATATATACACTCCTGGAAAATGAAATAAGAACACCGTGAATTCATTGTCCCAGGAAGAGGAAACTTTTTGACACATTCCTGGGGTCAGATACATCACATGATCACACTGACAGAACCACAGGCACATAGACACAGGCAACAGAGCATGCACAATGTCGGCACTAGTACAGTGTATATCCACCTTTCGCAGCAATGCAGGCTGCTATTCTCCCATGGAGGCGATCGTAGAGATGCTGGATGTAGTCCTGTGGAACGGCTTGCCATGCCATTTCCACCTGGCGCCTCAGTTGGACCAGCGTTCGTGCTGGACGTGCAGACCGCGTGAGACGACGCTTCATCCAGTCCCAAACATGCTCAATGGGGGACAGATCCGGAGATCTTGCTGGCCAGGGTAGTTGACTTACACCTTCTAGAGCACGTTGGGTGGCACGGGATACATGCGGACGTGCATTGTCCTGTTGGAACAGCAAGTTCCCTTGCCGGTCTAGGAATGGTAGAACGATGGGTTCGATGACGGTTTGGATGTACCGTGCACTATTCAGTGTCCCCTCGACGATCACCAGTGGTGTACGGCCAGTGTAGGAGATCGCTCCCCACACCATGATGCCGGGTGTTGGCCCTGTGTGCCTCGGTCGTATGCAGTCCTGATTGTGGCGCTCACCTGCACGGCGCCAAACACGCATACGACCATCATTGGCACCAAGGCAGAAGCGACTCTCATCGCTGAAGACGACACGTCTCCATTCGTCCCTCCATTCACGCCTGTCGCGACACCACTGGAGGCGGGCTGCACGATGTTGGGGCGTGAGCGGAAGACGGCCTAACGGTGTGCGGGACCGTAGCCCAGCTTCATGGAGACGGTTGCGAATGGTCCTCGCCGATACCCCAGGAGCAACAGTGTCCCTAATTTGCTGGGAAGTGGCGGTGCGGCACTGCGTAGGATCCTACGGTCTTGGCGTGCATCCGTGCGTCCCAGGTCGACGGGCACGTGCACCTTCCGCCGACCACTGGCGACAACATCGATGTACTGTGGAGACCTCACGCCCCACGTGTTGAGCAATTCGGCGGTACGTCCACCCGGCCTCCCGCATGCCCACTATACGCCCTCGCTCAAAGTCCGTCAACTGCACATACGGTTCACGTCCACGCTGTCGCGGCATGCTACCAGTGTTAAAGACTGCGATGGAGCTCCGTATGCCACGGCAAACTGGCTGACACTGACGGCGGCGGTGCACAAATGCTGCGCAGCTAGCGCCATTCGACGGCCAACACCGCGGTTCCTGGTGTGTCCGCTGTGCCCTGCGTGTGATCATTCCTTGTGCAGCCCTCTCGCAGTGTCCGGAGCTAGTATGGTGGGTCTGACACACCGGTGTCAATGTGTTCTTTTTTCCATTTCCAGGAGTGTATATCTTTACTCAATTCCATAGAGCAGAGAAAATTGATGAATCAACAAGCAACTGTGAACATCTTCGCCAGCCTCTGTACCTAAAGGCAAGATTTATGGTAGCTTGCCAACAAGGAGATCCCGATTTTGATAATGTCACCATCAGAATAGGTGGGTTTCACATGATGTCGTTCCTGAAAGCTATAAGCTATTTGATGGATGGTCGTGGGTTGAACGAGTTTTTGAATTCAATATATTACCCGCAGTCAACAGAGAAAATCCTGACAGAAATGCCTATTCGAGAGCCATTAGAGAATATACATTAGCCCATGTCACCCTGGCGAAAATTATCTTTGAGACAATGGACTAAACCTCAGACCTTCAAGAACAGCTGACAGAATTCTTAAATAATGGAGACAGATCACTGATTTTGTTAGAACATGAAAAACAATGTGCAGAGGAATAAAAAACCAAGTTTTTCGCACAGCTCCAAGCCTTAACTGACCGTGGTACTACTTCAAAGCTATGGATTCAGTGCTTTGAAATGGTTACACTTGTTAAGCTATTCATTGAAGCTGAAAGAGAAGGGAAATGAGACCTCCAAGTTATTTACCAAATGCTTCCATACTTCCACACAAGCGGATATGTTTTGTATGCCAGATGTTGCCACCTTACCTACAAGACATGCACAGCTTGAAAGATAAAATGGGCGCTCAGGAATACGATATGTTCACAGGTGGTAGCTTCATACTACGAAGGACCAGCAAATTCTGGTGTGGGATGTAGACCGACATGACGATTGAGCAGTCCCTGCTGCAGGGCTGTCTCGTGATCGTGGGGTTAGTGAAAGTATTCTCTGTAGGTGGAGTAAACGGATGACTTACCTCCAAGATATATGTGAGGAAAGGGATAAGATGTGTGGAGTAGCTTTCAGTAGTTCAGAACAACGTGGGGAAGTGAGATAATCAAGGACTGAAAGGGATACAAGTGATTCGAAAAAACTGATGGACTGGTTTACTCTACACTATACTTTTCCTGATTTCAGAGACATCTCTTACGACTGGTGTAGGAGATGGCACAATCAACTGTCACTTGACCAAGGAGACTGGATTTCTTGTAGTTGATAGAACTATGGGTGGTGATTTTGAAACTGTTACATACTACAGGAAATACAGTGTTTTGCCACTTTCTACCATGAACAGTGCAGTAGAAATACTTGAGGAAACAATCCCCAGCAATCCTACGACTATTTTCCAGAGAATCACAATTGCTAAACAACCTGATGAAGACCTTGAAGATTTCTTAAGATACGAACTGTCCACTTATCCGTTGTCTCATTTTGACGCCTATAGTACGAGAAACGGTATCAAGTCTGCTTTATATAAAGCATACACACCAACTGAAAAGGCAATTCGGCAAGAATCTGCATACGTCATAGATGAACGATACTTGCTGCACAGTCATGTGGACCAGGGGTCAACCATTTTCATCCATTTGTGAAAGTCGTGTTTCATTTATTAAGTCAAAGTACAAGGACAGTGCTGCAGTCGTTTTCGGTGGTTACTCTCAAGAAGGTATTAAATATACTGAGTGCGCTAAAAGATCACGCAAACAGATGTTAGTAGATGTGATGTTGGACGAAACAATGATCCCAGCAGTGCCACAAGAAAAATTTCTGTGCAATATTAAAAACAAAAATCGTCTCATCTCAGTGGTGTAGGGCAACTTCGCAGCAGCTGGCATTCACACAAAGCAGACATAAGAGGACACGGATGTTCTTATTTTAACAACAGCAATAGATCTCGCATAACAATGAAACTCTATAGTTACTGTGGGAGAAGATGTAGATTTGCTGGTCATTATAATTGGTCGTCGTCGAGGTGTACATTCAAATGTATACAGGGTGTATCACAACGAATGGCGTAAACGTATACAGTTGAAAGTACACGATACTAGAAGCAAAAACGTCTGAGTAAACATAGGGTCGAAAATGCATATCTTAAGAGCCACGAGCAATTTTTCATCTTCGATACCGTGAAGCAAATCTCTTCTACTGCTAGCTCTTTGCTTTCCATATTTTGGGAAGTGATAATAGGGGGAAAACAAGAAAAAAAAGTCCACTAAACATGTGCTCTAAAATGCATACTTTAAGAGCTATGAGCACTTGTTTATCTGCGGTACTTTGAAACACAGCTCTTCCTAATGAACAAGTGCTCATAACTTTTAAGGTATGCATTTTAGAGCACATGTTTACTGGACATTTTCTTCTTGGTTTGGTCCATATTATCACTTCCAAAAATATGGAAAGCAAAGAGCTTTCAGTAGAAGAGATTTGTTTCATAGTATCGAAGATGAAAAATTGCTCATAGCTCTTAAGGTATGCATTTTCGACCCTATGTTTACTGAGACCTTTTAGCTTCCAGTATCGTGTACTTTCAACTGTATGCGTTTACGCCATTAATTAGGATGCACCCTGCATTTTCTGAAGCTTGGCAAAGGGGCAGTTTCACAACTCATTTTTTCTCCTGACTGCCAATCAGAACAATCCATCAATGAGAAAAAAAGTTTTGCATGCCGCAGGAGGATGTAACGTAACGTCACCCTCGTTAAAAGCAGGAAAGATGACGTTTCTCCAACCCTTCAAGAAAAACCCTGGTCTAACGAAGACTATTAAATTTTTTAAAGATCCTACGGCACATGCTGACACTGTTACAAATGCTGGCTTTACCTTTTTCACTGAATTGTACAAACTGACTGACAAGGCAAGTACGTCCTTGAACAAACTGAAATATAAATGTTACTTTAGGTCTGCATACAAAACATCAGAGCATATCACGTCCCTACCTCCTACTGAGGCTGGAGCAAAGCAACATTCGTTGAGAGTATACTTTCAAGTACAACAATGGCTTGGTAATGAAAAAGATCCTGTGCAGTGGGGTTGGAAGAAAACCATGGGTGGTCTGCAGCTTGTACCAACTCTACAGCCCCAAGCACCGAAAGAAGTTTTAGAATTTATTTCTTGCAAATGCGTAAAGTCCTGTGAGACTAACTGTGGACGCAAGAAAGCAGGCCTTAACTGTTGCAATATGTGCCTGAACTGCGAGGACAGACGCAATAACATGCCCACTGCAAAAGTTGAAGAATCAGCGGTCGTGCGGTAGCGTTCTCGCTTCCCGCGCCCGGGTTCCCGGGTTCGATTCCCGGCGGGGTCAGGGATTTTCTCTGCCTCGTGATGACTGGGTGTTGTGTGATGTCCTTAGGTTAGTTAGGTTTAAGTAGTTCTAAGTTCTAGGGGACTTATGACCATAGATGTTGAGTCCCATAGTGCTCAGAGCCATTTGAACAATTTTTTGAAGAAGCAGCAGGGGATGATCCGTGGTTTCCTGGATCACCTGAAGGCAATAATGCATAAATAATGAAATCTCATATTTATTTCTTCTCTCACTATTTATTTTTATTTGTGTGTTCAAAATATGTTTAATAGGTACTGCTTTCATATATACTCAGCAAATTGTCAAGTATTCGCAATTGAGTCACTGATTATTTGTTTTAGGCGTAGAACAACTGGAAAACTGCCCTTAAGGAAGTATGGAACCCGTGTAAAAGAGAGCTCATATTAGTACTTAAATACATAAAATTTGTACATAAGTTATCCTCTTTTCTTGTCATTTAGAATGATGTTGACCTAAATGAAATAAAAAATATATATTAATCGTCTTGCTATTTTCGAAAAACTACTGATTTTCCCAACATTTCTACTCTGTTTTGCGTGGAAACTATACCACTTACAAAAATATGTTAAAGACATAAATAATTTCCTCCTCTTTATTCTACTACTGGACTACTTTTTGCGTAAATAGCTTTCCTTCCACGTTATGATCTATAAGCCACTAAAAACGTCATTTTAGTGGTTATTCGATGATTTCTCATATTTTCAGTCAGAAGTTTTTCGGACAACTTCAGATTCGTTTTCAGCACACCAGAAAACATAAAACAAACCACTAAAAACAATTACACCAGAACTTTCCACTTCAAACTACCCTTTCACTGGACTATATAGACATATCAGAAGGGAGTACGACACGATTGCCATTAAAAAGTAAGTCCGATAGAGCTTCGTGCGAGACTGGTGCGACACGTGCTGTACGTTACCGAGCGACGTAGCGCAGTGGTTAGCACAATGGATTCGCATACGGGAGGACGACGGTTCAAACCAGCGGATGGTCATCCTGATTTAGGTTTTCCATGATTTCACTAAATCGTTTCGGGCAAACGCTGGGATGGTTCCTTTGAAGGGCACGGCCGACTTCCTTCCCCATCCTTCCCTCATCCGATGGGACCGATGACCTCGTTGTTTGGTCCCCTCCAACCTATCAACAATCTACTGTACATTGACCATTAGGTTACATCACATTAGAACAACAGCAATGCAAGCAGGGCATCGAAGCCACTGGCCCTTCACCACAAGAGATGATATCGATTTCATCTACCGGAAAGCTTATGACAAGCGTGTCGTTTGCAAAGGGGATTCTTCTTATTGACAAAAACCAATGGAAAACATTATCCATATCTTCTGGACGAAATAGGTGGAACAGTGCATGAGAAAAAGTCTATATTGCAAAAGAAAGGAATAATACACATTGCCATTAATGTGCTATGAGAGAGGGAAAACTAGATTATTTAACGAAATTTTGGAACAACCCCCATTCACACTGGAGTTGCTGCCACATATTCCCACATCTAAATAAATGTATTGCTCTAAAACGCTGTTAGCAGAATGAAGATATTGCAGTACTCGTACGAGGGTTAGTAAAATGGAAACCTTAAATATTTTTTTAAATATTATTTATTCCGCAGAAGTGGTGAAAAGCTGTATCACTTTTCAACATAACCTCCCACACGCTCAATGCAAGTCCTCCAACACTTACAAAGTGCATAAATTCCTTTAGAAAAAAATTCTTTTGGTAGTCCGCACAACCACCCATGCACCGCGTGGCGTACCTCTTCGTCAGAACCGAATTTCTTTCCTCCCATTGCGTCTTTGAGTGGTCCAAAAATATGGAAATCACTTGGGGCAAGGTCTGGTGAGTATGGTGGATGAGGAAGACACTCAAAATGTAGGTCTGTGATTGTTGCAACACTTTGTGAAACTGGAGCACATCATGCACAATGTGGTGTGCTGGCCCATTACTAATCTGTAAACATGCTGTAGTGTCACTCGGCGGTTTTCCTTCACGGTGGCTTCAGCTGCTGCAATATTCTGTGGAGTCACAACTCGTTGTGACTGGCCTGGACGAGGAGCATCTTCTACTGAAGTCACGTGCTTGCGAACTTCCTACTCCATTCGTAGACTTGCTGCTGTGACAAACATGCATCACCGTACTGAACCTTCATTCGTCGATGAATTTCAATAGGTTTTACACCTTCATTACGCAAAAACCGAATAACAGAATGCTGTTCTTCCCTGGTGCAAGTCGCAAGTGGGGCGGCCGTTTTTATACTGATAACTGCACGGTATGTGTGCATCTGCACTATGCTGCCACCTACAGGCTATTCTGCAAGCTGTTTGTAGCACGCTTACCAACTTACAGGATAACAGCGCGAAATTTCTATTTGTTATTACAAATTTAAAGTTTTCATTTGATGCACCCTCGTATAACGGTAGGCAGCAGACCTTTACAATTTCACTTCACATATGGCATGAACTTCCTGAGCTACTTTCTAAAAGTGATTTTGCTAAATGGAGACCACGTAGAAAGAGTGAAACACTGCACTTTAGTAAAAATTCGAAACTTGTCACCTTGTTCTCGAATGGTTTATAAAAATGTCAGTTACGTAGCGCTGAGAACTGGGAAATTTTGAAGGCTCCTGGAAGGCTTACCTGAAATCAGGAAAGAAATATACAAGAGGCATAGAAAATCAAAACTTATAAGGGCTCGTTGGATGCGAAAGAAGAGAAACGAATTGAAAAAGCGCTGCTAAGAACTGTGAACGAGGTCAAGCTAGTGCGCAACACAGGTCTTGGAAGTTTAGCTCGGAAAACGGGCCGAGACGGTATCTGCCCCGCCTCGGTGGATCAGGCATTAAATTTTGCCGTGCCACTTCTCGCTGCTAGGAGACTGATGCCACAAACAAACATCGACCAAAAAAACTTCTGTTGTCATTTACCAAAGCGTGTTCGTATTATCGATCGGCGCAAATCGCTTCGACTACGGCTGTCAAAACAATCGCTCCGTAGAACGCGCTTGTCTTGAAAGGTTATCACGCCAAACTATTACATAAGACACAAAAAGTCGTAGAAAACGTGTTGAAATTACTGACGAATACCGCCACTTATATTCCGGTACCGTCAGACAAATGCTGCCGCTCGCAGCCAACTGTTAACATTATAAGGTTTTTGAACTGTGTCGATGCGCGCCCTTAAGAATACAGTGGGCGTTTCATCGAAAAATATTTCTGTTTATATTTGTACAACGAGCAGCGCAACTGATGTGCCGTTACCACGAAACAGAAGTACGCATAGGGGTTTGCAAAGTTAACCTATGCAGCTAACCTAACAATGATGGAAAAATAATATTAATTAATCTGCAATCGTTCTTCTGCAGCTTTAGTTCATTTCTGTTTTTGTTGTATAAATGAATAACTGTAATTCGTTTTTCGCAACTGAATTTCATTTTGTTTCTTGAGCCGTCACGTTACACTTAATTGTTACAAGCATCTTCAGTGTTCTACAAAGTAACCAGTTATTATAATAATATAGTGATACACATAATATCCTTATATCAAACATTTAGGTTTCAGTTGTCCAGATTAGGCCTGTAGTGTTTCACAGAACTACACATTGACTCACATTTCTTAGGACCACCTATTTCGCACGGATGAACGTACATACTAAACAAATCAATCAAATAAATAAATAAGCACAAAATATGTTGTTATCAACCACATAAACCGGTTTCATGAATACTTAATGGCATTGCACTCATGAACTGTGTATGATACTAAGAGAAACATTATAGTACATCCTGGAATTTCGTTTATGTTGACGTTGTATGGGCCGTACAGAAAGGGATGTCCACTTGAATGAGATGTTAGATGAAAATCACGAACTTGATAGTTAAATACGACGAAGACAGAGCGTGATGATTAGTAGCAGTCGACTTCCCAATCGCAACTGAACTTGACGGCGATCTTCTGCGTCAGAGAATTCTGCATATAGGGGGAACCCGAACTCAAACGACAAAATTTTGGAGGTTGTCCAGGGCCATTCTCTGAGTATTTACTTACAAGTGACCCATTGCCATGTGCGGCTCGTTACAGGGTAATAATGTAATTATGATTTATTCGCTTTGTTACCCCAGTTACCTTTGCTTCTGCACAAGTATTTTCACAACAGCGAAAATGCCTGTAATATGCAATCACCAAAACTTAGTCCGCCCCCCAGTAGCTGAGTGGATTGCCTGCACGGTAGCTCAGCGTGTTCGGTCAGAGAGCTTGTCGGCCTCTGTAATAAAAAAACTGAGAGGAAGGATAAACAAACGAACTTAAACGGAACGCATGTCACGTCCGCCGGCAGGAGTGGCCGAGCGGTGCTAGGCGCTACATTCTGGAACCGCGTGACCGCTACTGTCGCAGGTTCGAATCCTGCCTCGGGCATGGGTGTGTGTGTGTTGTCCTTAGATTAGTTAGGTTTAAGTAGTTCTAAGTTCTATGGGACTGATGATCACAGCAGTGAAGTCCCATAGTGCTCAGAGCCATTTGAACCATGTCACGTCCACAACGACCAAACACAACGACCAAAACAAAACAAAAAATTGCCGAAGTGGCGTCAGATCGAAACACTTGCACCCGGCGAACGGCCTAGTCACACGACATTTTCATTTTCTTTTACCAAAACTTAGGACACGAAGTTAAAAGTAGCGCAACAATCCTCAGACGCGACCCCATTGTGATATATACGATATTGGAGTGCCCCTGTTATGAAGATGAACGATGCGATGTTCCTTCGGTCATGCATGGAATTCAAATGTTCTGCCCTGTACGAGAATTACGTAATGTTTGTATGAGTATAGGTTGTGAAGCAGGAACAGCGATATATGGAAGTTTGGGTCTAGCTGTGAGCAGTACACGGATAGCCAGAGCGGTTAAGGCGACCGCTCGCGTAAAGGGGATATCCGGGGTCGAGTCCCGGTCCGGCACAAATTTTCATTGTCTTCATTTCTTTATACAGCTAATGATTGTTCGTATTTGCAGCTACGAATACATTTCATGTATGGTGATGTGGTTGCCGTCACCGCTAGAATAGTTCAAGGCAGTATCGTTGCGCCGCTCTTCCATCGCGTTCAGAGCTTTCAGTGACCCCACACACGAGGTGCGTATCAGGAAACTCTCCATCAGTAATCCTATCCATACTGCTGTATGTCAGTTTAACGTACTACTAAAGCTGTCGGAAAAACATCTCCGAAACAGAAGTGAACAGTAGTCTATACCAGTCTTAGGGCAAAGAATAAATTGGACCTTACTGTTGTCGATAGCAACTTGCAACTTTTCTGGCTCTGGAGTCGTACACCTTATTCCCACGCTTCACATCTCAATTGAACCAAAATTCAGTAGCTACCGTATGACGTCATAAAGTGGAGAGAGCTACGAACAACAGATCGTACTATAAGTGCGTCTACTGTAAGAAATTAAGCCAGCCGAATAGTCTTCTAATTAACTAGATGTGTAAGTTGCTACTTTTACTGTTTTGTGGTGATGCCGACTTAGAAATGTGGATTTTTAATTGGATATATAAAAAGGCCCTCTATATCTGACAATTAAATGGTTTCCCACCAAAACAGAGGTAAAGGAATTCTACAGTTTATTTTAAATTAACAACAGCCTCAGTTGAAATGTTTACCTAGATTTATCTAGGTTTCAGTTAGGATAACCCAACCTTCTTCAGAATAAAAGGAACTACGATTTGTCCATCATGGACAACGTCAAAAACTAAAAACTATAATATAGTAATACATCATCATATTGCAACAATGAGATAAGTTATTGCAATATGACGATGTATTACTATATTATAGTTTATAGTTTTTGCGTTGTCCATTATGGACAAATCGTAGTTTCTTTTATTCTGAATAAGGTTGGGTTATCCCAACTGAAACCTAGGTAAATCTAGGTAATCATTGCAACTGAGGCTGTTGTTAATTTAAAATTAATATTTATACAGTTGCTGACAGGGCCACGAAATGTTGAAAACATTTAGAATTCTACAGTCTAAGAAATTAAACAACGATCTCAATTAACTCGATTTATTACACGATAATGTAAAAGAAATCATTTAACAGTCATTGACTATACTATTCAAATGCCTTGGCAAAACGTTACAAGGGATCTGGAATGTGATTCAAACTAATAGTATTTGCGTAAGTCGTACTGTAATTGTCGAAGGTTAGTGTACAAAGATAGAAGGCACTAGAGAAGGGTATGCGTTTGCTTCTATAGACAGAGTTGAAAGCATGTTGAAACTGTAACTGCAAGAACCTCTCTAAAGGAAGATTTGGCTCACTGCGCATCGTTAAATGACTCGGTTTCCCTGCAGTTTGCCTCGCAGTGGATCTCACTATACCCGCGCAAGTGGCTGCTGAAATAGCTGCACAATCAGTTATTGGCTCTGTGTCAACAATTTTCAATATAAGTTCAACTCTGACGCATGACACCCTCTCGCTATCAAAGTGAAGTCAGCCGGAGGTGGCGTCTGGCTGTGAAGTCAGCTCGAGGAGGCGGCTGGCTGAAGTGGTATGCCCGAGGTACCACCTGCATAAGAAGTAGCTATCTGCTGTCGGCCTCCGACAAGGAAGATTCGGTTCTCTGCGTCTTTCTGGGGCCACAAGATTTTGATTAGCTTAACAATAAATATTGTGAGTGCCGATCAGTTTGAACTTGCCTTAAATGGCGCTGGTCTCCGTCCCTTACTTTCATTTCAGGTGGTTAACCTGTTACGAAAATCGTTATAAATGGCGCTCCAAAACTGTGTCCTGCTCTCTCCTTCTCGCTGTCGAAGTCCGTGTGTCGGCCAGTAGCGGTGTTTCTTACTGCCATGTTGAGTCTTTAGGTTGAACAATGGAGTTGGTTTTGTATTTCATTACATTAAACATTCAGGTTTTTGCGGCGTCATGGACGTGGTGGCGGCGACTCACAAACTTCAAAAGACGTACTAAACTGGCCGTTGCCATTCTACACTGAGGTGATGGAAGTCATGAGGTAGTGATATGCACATAATAAATACCGGTAGTGTCGCGTACGCAAGGAATAGGAGGGCAGTGAAATGGCGGAACTGTCATTTTTACTCGAGTCATTCATGTGATAAGGTTTCTGACGTGGTTACGGCCGCATGACGGGAATAAACTGACTTTGAACGAGCAATGGTAGTTGGAGAGGGACGCATGGGATATTGCATTTCCAAAATCGTTAGGGCAGGGGCGGGCAGGAATTCTGTACGTGTGCGGTGCACATGCACGTGTGCAGGTAACAGGTGTTCTGCGTGCACACAGGGGCAAGCTGGCCACCCGCTTCTCTCCCCTCCCCGCCATACCGTCTCTCCGCTTCTTCCTCTGTAATGCGTTTTTTTTTTTCCTGGCCTGCTTTATTGAATGAAGGAATAAGGTTTGTAGGAGTGCTTGAAAGTAATCATCGTTTGAAAGAGTACGTATTACCTACGATACGTTTTATTTAATTATCACAGGTGGAGTTTACAATACGTTTAATGTCTGGAACAAAATTTCTACATACAGACAAATGCAAACAGTTACGTAGATTTTCATTACTGATGTTTGCTCTTAAGCGAGACTTATTAATTTTCATAACAGAAAAAAATCTCTCACAAACGTATGTCGAGCCAAACATTGACATTATCTTCGCGGCTTCACGATGGAGACGAGGAAACTTGCTGTGGAAAGTCGTGATAAAAATCTATCACACGTCTTGCCAAAAGGAACCTGTCTCTCAAACGAGAATTAAGCTGTAGACCTATTAATTCCATTTGCAAACTGGGATGAATATCATCTACAGAAACAGCAGATTGTCTCGAGAACTATTCAAAACCTTGGGATAAGTAAGATATATCCCAAAACCGCTTGAGAAATTCCTCTTTTGTTGCACTAAGAACGGCAACATACTGAAATTTATGATAATGGCGTTCAATATTAAACTTCCGCTGACCAGCGAGAATACTGTCACATGTTATACATTTCCAATTTTCACGTTTTTGCACAGAGAAAAAATGATTCTCCCATTCCTTTTTAAAAGGTAGCAAATCTCCAATTCTCCGTTTCCTTGATTCACTCTGCATTTTCCGGTTATTGAAATACAACGTTCACTACGTAGTGGTCGCTTCGCTTCAACGTCCGCAGCGTAGCCTGGAACTACACTGCGGCAACCTGCCGGCTGTCGCCACTGCCCCGTTCAACGATTGCACGCGAGCAGCACACGTGCAGCGCTGTGTGCTCATGAGCCGCGTGCAACGATTGCCCGCCCCTGCGTTAGGGGATTCACTATTCCGAGATCCACAATGTCAAGAGGGTGCCAAGAATACCCAGTTTCAGGCATTACCTCTCACCACGTTCAAAGCAGTGGCCGACGGCCTTCACTTAACGAACGAGAGCAGCGGCGTTTGCGCAGAATTGTCAGTGATAACAGACAACAAACACTGCGTGAAATAACCGCATCAATTAATGTGGGACGTACGACGAATGTATCCGTTAGGATAGTGCGGCGAAATTTGGTGTTAATGGGTACGGCAGCAAACGAACGACGCGAATGCCTTTCCTAAAAGCACGACATCGCCTGCAACGCCTCTCCTGGGCTCGTGAGCGTATCGGTTGGACCCTAGACGACTGGAAAACCGTGGCCTGGTCAGATGAGTGCCGATTTCAGTTGATAAGAGCTCATGGTAGGGGTCGAGTGTGGTGCAGACCCCATGAAACCATGGGCCCAAGTTGTGAACAAGGCAACGTGCTCAAGTTCGTGATGGCTACATAATCGTGTGGGCTGTGTTTACATGGAACGTACTAAGTCCTCTGGTCAAATTGAACAAGTTATTGACTGGAAATGGTTTTGTTTGGCTACTTTGAGACCATTTGCAGCCATTCATGGACTTCAGGTTTCCAAACAGCAATGGTTTTTTTTATACAGGGTGGTCCGTTGATAGTGACCGGGCCAAATATCTCACGAAATAAGCATCAAACGAAAAACTACAAAGAACGAAACTCGTCTAGCTTGAAGGGGGAAACCAAATGGAGCTATGGTTGGCATGCTAGATGGCGCTGCCATACGTCAAACGGATATCAACTGCGCTTTTTTAAATAGGAACCCCCATTTTTTATTACAAACTCGTGTAGTAAGTAAAGAAATATGGACCACTTCGCTTTGTTATAGATGGCGTTGTAATAGTCACACACGTATAAATACGTGGTATCACGTAACATTCCGCCAGAGTGGACAGTACTTGCTTCGTGATACATTACCCGAGTTAAAACGGACCGTTTACCAATTGCGGAAAAGGTCGATATCGTGTTGATGTATTGCTATTGTGATCAAAATGCCCAACGGGCATGTGCTATGCATGCTGCTCGGTATCCTGGACGACATCATCCAAGTGTCCGGACCGTTCGCCGAATAGTTACGTTATTTAAGGAAACAGGAAGTGTTCAGCCACATTTGAAACGTCAACCACGACCTGCAACAAATGATGATGCCCAAGTACGTGTTTTAGCTGCTTTCGCGGCTAATCCGCACATCAGTAGCAGACAAATTGCGCGAAAATGGGGACTCTCAAAAACGTCGGTGTTGAGAATGCTATATCAACATCAATTGCACCCGTACCATATTTCTATGCACCAGGAATTGCATGGCGCCGACTTAGAACGTCGTGTACAGTTCTGCCACTGGGTACAAGAGAAATTACGGGACGATGACAGATTTTTTGCACGCGTTCTATTTAACGACGAAGCGTCATTCACCGACAGTGGTAATGTAAACCGGCATATTATGCACTACGTATATCCACGATGGCTGCGACAAGTGGAACATCAGCGACCTTGGTGGGTTAATGCATGGTGCGGCATTATGGGAGGAAGGAGAATTGGCCCCCATTTTATCGATGGCAATCTAAATGGTGCAATGTATGCTGATTTCCTACGTAATGTTCTACCGATGTTACTACAAGATGTTTCACTGCATGACAGAATGGCGATGTACTTCCAACATGATGGATGTCCGGCACATAGCTCGCGTGCGGTTGAAGCGGTATTGAATAACATGTTTCATGACAGGTGGATTGGTCGTCGAAGCACCATACCGTGGCCCGCACGTTCACCGGATCTGACGTCCCCGGATTTCTTTCTGTGGGGAAAGTTGAAGGATATTTGTTATCGTGATCCACCGACAATGCCTGACAACATGCGTCAGCGCATTGTCAATGCATGTGTGAACATTACGGAATGCGAACTACTCGCTGTTGAGAGGAATTCTTTCGCAATTAGGGCAGCATAGAGGCAGCATGGCCCAATATTTGTGCAGGGAACTTCCAATGACTTGTTGAGTCTATGACACGTCGAGTTGCTGCAGTACGCCGGGAAAAAGGAGGTTCGACAGGATGTTAAGAGGTATGCCATGACTTTTGCCACCTAAGTGTACTCTACAAGGTGTTATCTTAACATCCTGCGTATTGCCTCGAATTCTGACATACTGCACAATAGTAGTACTTCGAGACTCTCCCGAAACAGCATGCATTCCCATACCACACAGTTCACTATTAAAGTCTTCGCTGTCCCTGCGCAGCCTAGAGATACAGTCTGCATTATGACAACATACAATGCTTAAAGGCATGCTTTGTTGCACGTTTGCCCGTGCATTCCACGAATTCTGCTGGGACTATTTTCCTGCCAGATTTTATGAGCTACGGCATGTCCCCTCACTTACATCCAAGTGCAAGATACTTTGGGGATTCATTAATACAGATTTGTTTTGCCTTTTTACTTCGGGTTTTACGTCAGTTACGTTACAGTATGGGGAAAACGGTTCCGTAACAAATGTTGTGATAGAAGATGAAGGAATTACTGCTATACAAAACTAGCATTTTCGTTCACTAATTATAAGTAAAGTATAGTTTCCGTTTTATTCATAACAAATGGGAAAAACCGCTTAATACTAAGCTGTCATCACAGTCAAAACTTTATTTTTGTATGAATTTTTGGAGAGTATTTGAGTAACGAGTAAGAGCCGAATCACTTTGTGTGTCATTAGCTACGCACCAAATGACCGCCCAGCGAATCGATTCGTGCTGTTGCAGTTATCCGTTAAACAGGGACCAAATAGTACAGTAGCCAGACAGACCTGCAGTTCGGAAGGAGGTTCCTAATCCTATGAATGGCAGTGCGCGTCCAAGATTGCAACTCTGCGAGCAAGGTAGGATAAAACTCAGCTTGGAAAGTGTAATTTGATTTGTGAAACATTTACAGTTATTTTCTGACATGTTTAATACTGCACATGGATTAATACGAGTATTTGTGAATAATAAAGATGATTAGTAACTCAACGTATGACTCTTGCAGAAGTATGTATCTTACTACTCAATTTCTGTGACTATTTTTATCTTTTATCTGACTGAAAATGCAGAATAGAAAGCAGGCTGCATCCCAATAAACTTCTGGAGTTAAAACTTCAGTAATAGTGAGGCTTAGCCAGTTTATTAGCAGTCCCCTTAAAAACTCAAAGGAAGAGGACGCGCGATCCACGTTCTACCGATCCACGTGCTGCCTCTGCGCTGGGACGACAAAATCACTTGAAGGGCCCAGGTTGGCGGGCATTTTTAGAATTCTGCATTCTGCTTTGATGCGGTAAGACGCGAGCGGGCCCCTTAGAAGTCCGGCTATTCCAGTACAAGAGGAGGCCGTTACGTGCTTCTGTGGCAACGCAGGAAAGGGGATCACAAATGCGTTCGCTCTGATGACGGACTTACGTCATATTCGGTAGCGATGACAGTGAATATCAATTACACGCGTTTAGCGAGTATCGCCGTAAAGTACCTTGAGTGAACGGAACCTGTTTGCTTCCAAAATTCTATTGATCAAGTGCAAGTAGTACTCGCGCACTGAGAGTTCCGTGCAAACTTCATTATACAGGGTGATTCAAAAAGAATACCACAACTTTAAAAATGTGTATTTAATGAAAGAAACATAATATAACCTTCTGTTATACATCATTACAAAGAGTATTTAAAAAGGTTTTTTTTCACTCAAAAACAAGTTCTGAGATGTTCAATATGGCCCCCTCCAGACACACGAGCAATATCAACCCGATACTCCAACTCGTTCCACACTCTCTGTAGCATATCAGGCGTAACAGTTTGGATAGCTGCTGTTATTTCTCGTTTCAAATCATCAATGGTGGCTGGGAGAGGTGGCCGAAACACCATATCCTTAACATACCCTCATAAGAAAAAATCGCAGGGGGTAAGATCAGGGCTTCTTGGAGGCCAGTGATGAAGTGCTCTGTCACGGGCTGCCTGGCGGCCGATCCGTCGCCTCGGGTAGTTGACGTTCAGGTAGTTACGGACAGATAAATGCCAATGTGGTGGCGCTCCATCCTGCTGAAATATGAATTGTTGTGCTTCTTGTTCGAGCTGAGGGAACAGCCAATTCTCTAACATCTCCAGATACTATAGTCCAGTTACAGTAGCACCTTCGAAGAAAAAGGGACCAAAAACTTTATTGGCTGAAATGGCACAGAAAACGTTCACCTTAGGCGAGTCACGTTCATACTGAGTTGTTTCCCGCGGATTCTCAGTGCCCCATATACAGACATTGTGACGGTTGACTTTCCCGTTAGTGTGGAAAGTTGCTTCATCACTAAACACAATCTTTGAAACGAAAGATTCATCTGTTTCCATCTGAGCAAGGATAAAATCACAGAAATCGATTCTTTTAATCTTATCAGCTGCAGACAGTGCTTGAACCAATTTCAGACGATAAGGTTTCATAACTAACCTTTTTCGTAGGACTCTCCATACAGTTGATTGTGGAATTTGCAGCTCTCTGCTAGCTCTGCGAGTCGATTTTCCTGGGCTGCGAACAAATGCTTGCTGGATGCGTGCTACATTTTCATCACTCGTTCTCGGCCGTCCAGAACTTTTCCCTTTGCACAAACACCCATTCTCTGTAAACTGTTTATACCAACGTTTAATACACCACCTATCAGGAGGTTTAACACCATACTTCGTTCGAAATGCACGCTGAACAACTGTCGACGATTCACTTCTGCCATACTCAATAACACAAAAAGCTTTCTGTTGAGCGGTCGCCATCTTAGTTAGCATCAACTGACGCTGACGCCTAGTCAACAGCGCCTCAAGCGAACAAATGTACAACGAAATGAAACCTCCCTTAATTCGACGACAGATAGTGCTTAGCTCTGCCTTTTGTCGTTGCAGAGTTTTAAATTCCTAAAGTTGTGGTATTCTTTTTGAATCACCCTGTATATATCCCGTGTGGGATTGTTAGTACCCCCGTTGGGCGCCTCCGCGTGTGGCGAATAGGGGAAAGCCTCCTAAATATAGGTGGTACTGGGGAAATTAAATACTCAGGGTGGACCAAAAACTAACAAACATCACAAACCCACTAGCGTCTGTTTAGAATCCGACGGCCACTGATCAGCGTCTGTACATCTAGTTGAGGCGGCTGCACCAAAGTCTTTTCGCACTCAAAAATCGAGTCGTACACATGTAATCTCAGTCGAGATCACCACAAAAATTGAAATTCAACTTAAACGCATGATGGAAAAGACGATCATTGAGTCATTACCCCAGCCGCCAGTCGATAAACTGGTCATTGGATTCTGGGGGTTAAGGGACACCATGCGGAAAAGAATAGGAGCTTCTCAGGAACTCTTAACACTTTCAAGACTAAACATAAGAATTTTATTGCCACAATTAATGTGAACTTCTCTGCCTCGTGATGACTGGGTGTTGTGTGATGTCCTTAGGTTAGTTAGGTTTAAGTAGTTCTAAGTTCTAGGGGACTGATGACCATAGATGTTAAGTCCCATAGTGCTCAGAGCCAATTAATGTGAACACCCTTACCAAAACAAGCAAATTAAAAGATCTCACCAGCACCATGGAAAAATTTGACATAAAAATCATCGCACTACAAGAGGCCAGATTTACTATCGAAGGACAATTCAGCACAGAGAAATTCAGAATGTACAAGGGCAAATCTGCCATAAAGGTTACAAACTACCACTCCTGGGAACCGGATTCGCCGTGCACAACTCAACGCTCTATTCAGTGATCGAGTTCACCTCTCCCAATCAAAGAATCTTATTACTGTCTGTAAAATCAGCTAATAAAGCTTATACACTAATCAATTTGCATCCCCTTACAAATCAACATAACAAAACCGATCCTGAAGCCGTGGATAATCTCCGGGAAACTCTGGAAGAAGAAACCAACAAACTACCAAGGCACCATTTGAAAATTCTATTGGGCGATTTTTACGCACAGTTAGGAAAAGAGAGAAAATTCAGAGATACTACAAGCCCTTATATCAAACACAAACGTACCAGCAATACCGGTGAGAAACTCATTAACTTCTGCAGGAACTTCGGACTAAAAGTTATGAGCACCCAATTTCAAAAACCTACAAACAAGCTAACCACGTGGAGGTCGCCCAGTCTGAGGCACGGCGAAACCAAATTGATCAAGTCGCGATTTTCAAGGAAAATACGAAAGAAATTCTAAACATCAGACCTCGCAAAGGCGATTTTGGATCAGACCATCATCTCGTACAAATAAAGACAAATTTTCAACCCAACAGAAAGAAAAAATACCCACCTAAAAACATGAAGGCAGATCCGGAATACCTGAAACTCAACAAAACACAAAGCATCAAACAAATTAATCAGATAAAATCGATAGACGGGAAGAAACTAACAAGAAAAATTCAGGATGCCATGAAACTAAGACAACCGCCTCGCACCAGAAATGACCGCTGGTGGAACAAAGTCTGCGATCAGGCAACAGACAACCGTATAACAGCCTGGAAAAAATTCGACAGCCACAAAACCGAGGAAAACTGGGACAATTTTCTTAGAACTCGAAAACAGACTGCAAAGGTGATTCGAAGACAAAAACGAGGGTATGACAACAATAGACTCCACGAAATCCAACAGGATCCCTACAAAAATAATACAAGAAATTTCTGAAAGACGTTTAGGGAACACAGGGATACCAAGTACCCACCCTGCGCTTCAAAATACCCGATGGTTCGTTGGATACCAACTCAAAAAACAACTGCAAAATATTAGCCCAGAATTTCTGCTCCCTTCTTAACTATGAACCACCACAGGAAAAACTTGACTTCACACACCCTGTATTCACACACTCGGACTCAAAAGCCCCATATCTCGCAGAAATTACGTCGATAATCAAGCAGATCAAGAACAACAAAGCACCAGAAGAAGATGCGATTATCACAGAACTCTGGAAACTGAACGCTCCTACACTGACGCAGAAACTTCATCACCTAATCTCAGACGTATGGGAGACAGAGAAAATACCAGAAGACAGGAAATACGCTCTGATCCACCCTTTACGTAAAAAGGGTGAAAAGACCCACATCAACAACAACAGAGGAATCTCCCTGCTCCTAGTGGCGTACAAAATCCTCTCCAAAGCACTTCTAAACAAAATACAACCCCGGGCGAATCCACTACTTGGTGAATACCAGGCCGGATTCAGAAAAGGGCGATCATGTGCGGAACAGATCTGGAGCCTAAAGACGATACTACAAATGAGAAAATGCAGGAATACAGTAATTACATTCATCGATTACAGGAAAGCTAATGACTCAATACACCGTGAAACTCTCTTTAAAACCATGGAAGGATTCGGAATCGACCGAAAGACCCGGAAATCATAGAACAGACACTTACAAGAACAACTTCTAAAGTGAAATTCATGGGTGAGATATCGGAACAGTTTGAAACTAGAACGGAAGTAAGGCTACCCCCAATTCTTTTCAGTATTGGTCCAGAAAAGATCATCAGAGAATGCGAACCTCATGTAAAAAGTGTCCCAATTGGTATCAGAAAGGAAAACCGCACTAAAGTAAAATGCCTTGCCTTCGAGGACGATATGGCAATTATCTCAAACAACAGGACAGAAGCGATTGACGCAGTTGAAAAACTACATGAAATTGCACAGAAAACTGGATTGTAAATTTCATATGAAAAAACCTGGTATATGGAAAGACGGCTAGAAAATAGTTCCCCGCTAATCACGAAACACGGTAACATCACAAGTCAGCACATCAAATATCATGGCGAAACTACAAAGTCATCAGGAGGAAATAGAATCGCCAATGAACAAAGGATCAGCAAGCTGCAAAAGGCATGTAAATTAACATGGGCCTACTACAACAAGAAATGCATTTCGACAGACGCAAAACTGAGACATTACAAAAGTGTGATTCTTCCAGAAGCAATACATGCAGGTGAAACAATGGTAATAGGTGGTCACTCAAAAATGAGGGAAATAGTAAGACAGGAACGAAAAATTCTTAGGAAGATTTACGGAGTAATCAACAAAAACGGCATTTGGATGAAGAGACCTCAGAACGAACTCTATCAAAACACCAATACAATAACCGAAGAAACCTGGAAACGCCAAGAAAAGTTCTACACAGACATTTGCAGGACGGAGAATACCAGAACAACAAAGAAACTACTCGAAATTATAAAAAAGCGTAAATGCAGCACGGAATTGCTAAAGGAGGCCCAGAGGGACATGCAACAGATAAACTTAGAAAATCTCGAAGACCGCAACGAGTGCCGGAGTAAAATCATAAATGTGAAGTTCCAGCAAAGAATAACGCAACAACCTGGTAAAAAGGGGACAGACGAACGGAAGAGATGACGTTCTGAGGGGATGAAGAGTTTCTGGGAGAGCAAGAGGGAAAACATCCAAAAATAAAGTCGTGAATTCAAGTTCGATCGCTCGATATCGGTTCCAGAAATTCCAAGACCGTATCAAAATCTCCACAATATTTCCTCGGACTAGCCCGAACATACAAAAACAAGCGAGTAAGGGACTTCAATTTATACATGTAGATACAGAAAATATAATAAAATACTTATACTTACTTGCTAAAACGTGACTAAAACTTTATATTTGCATGCAGTTGTGTTCGTCTATTATGCTTCCGATGGAAGATGAGTCCAATGTATGTTCTAATGGCAAAAAGATGTTTATATGCGATATAATTACAATTTAACAGTTTTCCGATTTTGTTTTACTTCACTTGTACTGTAAAACCTTGCTTCAACAGGAATTACCACTGGACTCGCATTCGGGAGGACGACGGTTCAATACCGCGTCCGGCCATCCTGATTTAGGTTTTCCGTGATTTCCCTGAATAACTCCAGGCAAATGCCGGGATGGTTCCTCTGGAAAGGGCACGGCCGACTTCCTTCCCTAATCCGATGAGACCGATGACCTCGCTGTCTGGTCTCCTTCCCCAAACAACCCAACCCAACCCAGGAATTACCCCATTGGTTTTGGTGAATGAATTTGCAAGTACCAAAATATGTGACATAAATGGCCCTATCTTTTGACTGAAATGACTTAGAAGCTTATAATTTTTACACTACCAAGAAATTATAGAAATTAATATCTGACATAAATTGGTAAGTCTGTCTGTTAGTGAGGAAATCGAATCTTAACAGTCGGAGAGACAGACGGACAACAAATTGATCCTATAAGGTTGCCGTTTTACAGATGGAGGCACAGGACTCTAAAAAAGACGCACAATGCATAAAGTCAACTTTTGCAATATTTTGCAGATCTTTTCAGTGCAATGTAGATACAAAGATAAATGGGGGTAAGTAATTATCCGAAATGCAATTACCTCGTAACGAGCGACCGGTGAGCATGCTTCCCTCATACCAAAATACTAAAAAATTTACAAGTTTGTGTGGCCATCCTCCGAAGCAAGCGTATAGATACTTGTTTTGTAAATAAAACTGCCTTTTCCTGCTGCTAGTTACTTTATTTATCCCATACGCGTTTCGCCTTTTCTTGTTCTAATGCCTTACATTATTTACAAAACAAGTACTAAAAAATTGTCCCTCAACAACCTCTATAACATTGTCGTTGAAGTTAGAGTTCACCCTGTACATTTACGTGACCTCACAAACACTGCATCTAGCCTACGTAGAAACAAAACGTTGTTTTACTCTGAACATTACCGGAGCTATTCATAATTATGTACTCGCAGAGGTCTACTCCTGCAAAAGAAAGCCGGCCGCTGTGACCGAGCGGTTCTAGGAGCTTCAGTCCGGAACCGCGCAGCTGCTACGGTCGCAGGTTCGAATCCTGCCTCGAGCACGGATGTGTGTGATGTCCTTAGGTTAGTTAGGTTTAAGTAGTTCTAAGTCTAGGGGACTGATGACCTCAGATGTTAAGTCCCACAGTGCTCAGAGCCATTTGAACCATTCTGCAAAAGAAAGTAACTTTCCCTCTCTGAAAGATATTTTAGGCCTACGTTCAAATATTAGTGACAAATGAAACATGATGCCCTGTAGCTTCCTTAACCCCAGACCACAACATCATTCTAAAATTTTCGACTTGATATTATAGAATAGTTTCGATATTATGTAAATAGTCTATCTGCTAAGAAAATTATTTCTTCATGATATTCATAATAAAAAAAACATCCTCTAATGGTGGTAAAATAGGACCAAAAGCTATCTGTGTAGTGAAAGACGAGAAAGAATGACTCTTGGAAAACTGTTGACAGTATGATTGAAGAAGACACGTTCTGGATCGCCATATTTAGTAAATAAAGTGATCCAGGCAGTGTTTTATTTCATTATGTCAACAGTGGTCGGGGTTTTCCATATATATATCGTGCCTCAAGTTACGAAATTTCTTACTTGTACAGCAAACATGGAAACAAAAAGCAGTGTAAGTCGATGATGATTATACCAAGGAGAATTTACGACGAAATATTTGGTATCTGCAATAATTTGAACTGACTGTAAATTCACAGTATTAAAATGAATTCTGAATTATCCTTCCAGACTGTACCACACCAGCACTGGAGCCTGGAGCTTTCCCAGCCGCGACCATAACTTTACTATCCGATTCACCCAAAAATTATTGGTTTTCAGCGGCGCATCACCTACTCATGGCCGACTGAGCATCTGTCAGGTCTCCACGTATGTTTAATGTCTGTAGTTTCGTCTGCATGAGGTGGGTACCAGTTTGGAAGTGCTGCATTAAGCGGTGACATGAGAGCCAAGCGTAATTTGACGGTTTTTGAATTTATATTCGACTCGTTTAAAGGTTCGATCTTCTGCTCTGGGGTGAAAACCATCTGCACCAAGTAAATTCTGGTATCCTAGAGAACTAACTGACCATTTAAATATTATGAAAGTAGTGGTCCAATTAGTCGAAAAATACTTAGTCCAAAAAAGATGTATGCGGGGATTGTAATTAAAGTTCCAGTTTCAAAACGCTGTAAAAAACGAAACATTGCTCAGAATGCCGACAAATTTCAGCCTAGGGTCTGGAGAAAATGATTACGAAATGCAAAAAGGCAGATTGTTTTTATGTGCAATGTGGCACAGGGTGAATAACAATTGATCCGATGTCAGTAGAAGATGTGGCTTCAGCATACTAGGAGGGGTCGAACGGTGCTATGCAAACATCCAGAGCAAAAGGAATTACCCCAAGTTTGGCTATGCATGTCAGCACAATGCATGAAATTCTACGAAACATCCTACATTGCTCTCTATGTTAAATTACCCATGTTCAGGAGTTGCTTCATGCTGACCTGTCAGTAAGGCAAAAGTTAGCTCTAGAATTTCTTGCTCGCGTGGAAATGGACTATAAATGGCCGTGCAACATTTTGTTGACATTCTAAGTCCATTTCCATCTCCAAAGACATGTCAGTAGAGAGAACTGCAGAACATGAGCAACGGAAAATCCGTTCCCTCATCAAATGGTACCACTTAATCATGCAAAGGCAACTGCGTGGCTCCAGTTATCGGTATCGGTAAACGTAGGAGGAGATGTGTCCTGCGTGTCCTGTTATCTTTGCCATAACTGGCAAACGCTATTAGAGACTTTTGCGCACTAACGTCATTCCAACCCTTCAACACGTGGGTGTGTGAGTAGGATCATTTTTATACAAGATGATGCTCCTTCGCACATTGCACGCCCTGTGAAGCAGCTGCGGCAGAGGCATTTTGCAAATGCTGTCTGGCTGCCCTGATCATCTGGCTGTGGGGTTATCTGAAAGATGCTGTGTTCAGTGCTTCGATTACAAACGTAACTGCATTAAAGCACGCGTTGTTCAACACAGTGTGAATGTGGTTCCTGAGACACTCCGATCTGCTGTGGAACACGCCTTCTCTTCATTTCAACTTGTGGCAGAAAAGAGTGGACTTGCGCCAGTATCACGATAGTTAAAAACCGATTTCATTGTTGCTTTTTATGCGGTTCTTGGTCTCAGGACAGTTAAATACCAATGTCATTGTTGCTTTTCATTCGGTTTTTAGTCCCTGGACTGTTAAAAACTGTTTTTTTCGCATCCGATTTGGTACGATCTTCTCGTGGTGGATGGGCTTACATAACTAACACTGCCACAACTGTTGAATGCCGTATTTGTATGGTCATGCACACTGCATAGCATTGTCGGTTTAATGTGCAACTCACATCATTGCCGCCATATTGCGATTGATCTGTCAAACTCATTGACGCTATGACGCATACAGCGCCATCTAGGAAGGAAATTTTCATTAATTTTTTTGTTAATAGCATTCTGAATCTGGAACTTAAATACAAGCACTGTGTATAAATATTTTCAAGGAAACGTTTGTGGTTCATAGTGTCATATGGTGTCGACAGGTCTCTCTTCGATATATTAGTAAATAGATTATTTTGGAAACCTTCCTCATTTGTGGTTTAGGACCTCGATTTGCAGCATATTCCTGGTCTGAATCAGGCTTCTTGTTGTATTAGTTGTGGCATGAATGAGGCTCGCTTCCATCTAGTACGGGCGTTTCAAGTAGTTGTAAGAGAACGTAGAGGAGAAATGTAGCCCTGTAATTAATGAGCATGTTGGCTCTTTCCCCGCCTTTAATGAGGCAGCTGTTCATTCCACAGTTTAGGGATGCAACAGAAATTTATGCAGCTGTTACACTGTGCTTTACTGCCAAGAGATGATTTCCATCGTACTGAACACGTGCTCTTCATGTGGTACAGAACTGCCTACACTAAATGACGCTATTTCACTTAATAGAAGACGCTTTCCCTGTAGTAAGGAGTTTTTCCATGTGCACCAATGATTCATTATTACTCACACACGAGTAGTACGGTAAAGTGGGCATCAGGACATTTTGTTAGTGTCGCTTGCCTACGTTAATGGCAAGCATACGTTCAGGGGCAAGTATACATTCAGGTGCAAACTTGGTTGATTTCTGGGCTTAACCTATTGTTCTGCTAAGTGCATTATGACCCCCTGGAGATAATCCATTCTTCTCAGAAACCCCCCACCACTCCCTCTTTTACTCTAACAACCATCACCCACATCTTTCCACAATACTCTCTCCCTCGGCGATACAAGCACTCATTTAATATCAGATTAATTGATTAATTAAATATATCCATAACTCAATTAACCCCTCCCTCTCTGGGAATTCCGCCAGTACTCCTCTCCCCCACTTCACCTTCCCCTCCTCCATGTGGAAATTAGAAGGAAAAGGGCCCAGTCTGTGCTAGAGAGGAAGGATATCACGTCAAGAAATTCAAAACAATCTCACTTACATAGCAAAGGATATACTGTCGATTAATAAAATTCAATTCGCTGGGGTTGGATCTCTTTTTTATTTGGCGGGAAAAGCTCATATACAGAAACTACACATCTTAATCACATAATTACACTACTGCAGATCGGAGGTGTCGTTTTGTTGGAAAATGGCTCTGAGCACTAAGGGACTTAACATCTATGGTCATCAGTCTGTTGGAAAATTTTCGAGTGTATGCTTAAAGGCAAGGATCTATCGAGCTGGTGCACAATGCCACCACCAGAGGGCCTCCCACATCTACATCTATCTACATCTATATCCATACTCCGCAAGCCACCTGACGGTGTGTGCGGAGGGTACCTTGAGTACCTCTATCGGTTCTCCCTTCTATTCTAGTCTCGTATTGTTCGTGGAAAGTTGTCGGTATGCTTCTGTGCGGACTATAATCTCTCTGATTTTATCCTCATGGTCTCTTCGCGAGATATACGTAGGAGGGAGCAATATACTGCTTGACTCTTCGGTGAAGATATGTTCTCGAAACTTCAACAAAAGCCCGTACCGAGCTACTGAGCGTCTTTCCTTCAGAGTCTTCCACTGGAGTTTATCTATCATCTCCGTAACGCTTTCGCGATTACTAAATGATCCTGTAACGAAGCGCGCTGCTCTCCGTTGGATCTTCTCTATCTCTTCTACCAACCCTATCTGGTACGGATCCCACACTGCTGAGCAGTATTCAAGCAGTGGGCGAACAAGCGTACTGTAACCTACTTCCTTCGTTTTCGGATTGCATTTCCTTAGGATTCTTCCAATGAATCTCAGTCTGGCATCTGGTTTACCGACGATCAACTTTATATGATCATTCCATTTTAAATCACTCCTAATGCGTACTCCCAGATGATTTATGGAATTAACTGCTTCCAGTTGCTGACCTGCTATATTGTAGCTAAATGGTAAGGGATCTATCTTTCTATGTATTCGCAGCACATTACACTTGTCTACATTGAGATTCAATTGCCATTCCCTGCACCATGTGTCAATTCGTTGCAGATCCTCCTGCATTTCAGCACAATTTTCCAATGTTACAACCTCTCGATGTACCACAGCATCATCCGCAAAAAGCCTCAGTGAACTTCCGATGTCATCCACCAGGTCATTTATGTACATTGTGAATAGCAACGGTCCTACGAAACTCCCATGCGGCACACCTGAAATCAGTCTTACTTCGGAAGACTTCTCTTCATTGAGAATGACATGCTGCGTTCTGTTATCTAGGAACTCCT
The DNA here is from genome assembly GCF_023898315.1 of Schistocerca nitens. Classification (NCBI taxonomy): domain Eukaryota; kingdom Metazoa; phylum Arthropoda; class Insecta; order Orthoptera; family Acrididae; genus Schistocerca; species Schistocerca nitens. Next base: position 172,287,171 of record NC_064616.1, on the reverse strand, counting down.
CAATCCAATCACACAATTGGTCTGATAGTCCATATGCTCTTAATTTGTTCATTAAACGACTGTGAGGAACTGTATCGAACGCCTTGCGGAAGTCAAGAAACACGGCATCTACCTGTGAACCCGTGTCTATGGCCCTCTGAGTCTCGTGGACGAATAGCGTGAGCTGGGTTTCACACGACCGTCTTTTTCGAAACCCATGCTGATTCCTACAGAGTAGATTTCTAGTCTCCAGAAAAGTCATTATACTCGAACATAATACGTGTTCCAAAATTCTACAACTGATCGACGGTAGAGATATAGGTCTATAGTTCTGCAAATGGTTCAAATGGCTCTGAGCACTATGGGACTCAACTGCTGAGGTCGTAAGTCCCCTAGAACTTAGAACTACTTAAACCTAACTAACCTAAGGACAACACACACATCCATGCCCGAGGCAGGATTCGAACCTGCGACCGTAGCGGTCGCGCGGTTCCAGACTGTAGCGCCAGAACCGCTCGGCCACCAGCGGCCGGCTATAGTCCTGCACATCTGTTCGACGTCCCTTCTTGAAAACGGGGATAACCTGTGCCCTTTCCGAATCCTTTGGAACGCTACGCTCTTCTAGAGACCTACGGTACACCGCTGCAAGAAGGGGGGCAAGTTCCTTCGCGTACTCTGTGTAAAATCGAACTGGTATCCCATCAGATCCAGCGGCCTTTCCCCTTTTGAGCGATTTCAATTGTTTCTCTATCCCTCTGTCGCCTATTTCGATATCTACCATTTTCTCATCTGTGCGACAATCTAGAGAAGGAACTACAGGGCAGTCTTCCTCTGTGAAACAGCTTTGGAAGAAGACGTTCAGTATTTCGGCCTTTAGTCTGTCATCCTCTGTTTCAATACCATTTTGGTCACAGAGTGTCTGGACATCTCTCGCCCCCTCCCTCCCCATACCTCGCAGAAAAATTGGCGGGAAAGAGACCCATTCTGTATTGTTGATTAAGTATCTCACGACACGAAATTCAAATCGAAGTCAATAATACGTTGATGCATGTTCCTTATTTAATCAGTTTGTGGGAGACAGGGTTCCCCCACTTGGGTAGAGCTCCAGGGTGCACCCACTGTCCCGTTTCCAGTGGCGTAATAACTGCAATCAGCGAAGGATGGAATAAAGTACGGTATAATAGCCACTGTGTGGGGCTTTCCGTGTGTGTGTCTATCGTCAGTGTGACGCCTCGCATGGAAAAACCAACCAGTGTCCTAATTACAGATCACATTACTAACTAGCACCGACCGTCGGCAGCATATCGGTCTCATTTGATCTCGCAGCCCCCAAGCAAAGCATCAAGTGGCGTCATTCTGTTGATTGGGGAATTCCAGCCTCGCTTCCTGTCTCTGCCTCTCTCAAGAGGCCACTCACTGTTTGTCTGTGTTAGCCAATGTCTCCGAACACGCAGATGAAGTTTTTCATCTCTCCTCGGAATACTGTGTTCCTGTTGCTGCAGATAGAGGAAGAGCTGACGCAATTTCGACATCAAAAATGTTGTTGTTGTTGTTGTGGTCTTCAGTCCTGAGACTGGTTTGATGCAGCTCTCCATGCTACTCTATCCTGTGCAAGCTTTTTCATCTCCCAGTACCTACTGCAACCTACATCCTTCTGAATCTGCTTAGTGTATTCATCTCTTAGTCTCCCTCTACGATTTTTACCCTCCACGCTGCCCTCCAATGCTAAATTTGTGATCCCTTGATGCCTCAGAACATGTCCTACCAACCGATCCCTTCTTCTGGTCAAGTTGTGCCACAAACTTCTCTTCTCGCCAATCCTATTCAATACTTCCTCATTAGTTATGTGATCTACCCATCTAATCTTCAGCATTCTTCTGTAGCACCACATTTCGAAAGCTTCTATTCTCTTCTTGTCCAAACTATTTATCGTCCATGTTTCACTTCCATACATGGCTACACTCCATACAAATACTTTCAGAAATGACTTCCTGACACTTAAATCTATACTCGATGTTAACAAATTTCTCTTCTTCAGAAACGCTTTCCTTGCCATTGCCAGTCTACATTTTATATCCTCTCTACTTCGACACTCATCAGTTATTTTGCTCCCCAAATAGCAAAATTCCTTTACTACTTTAAGTGTCACATTTCCTAATCTAAAGCCCTCAGCATCACCCGACTTACTTCGACTACATTCCATTATCCTCGTTTTGCTTTTGTTGATGTTCATCTTATACCCTCCTTTCAAAACACTGTCCATTCCATTCAACTGCTCTTCCAAGTCCTTTGCTGTCTCTGACAGAATTACAATGTCATCGGCGAACCTCAAAGTTTTTATTTCTTCTCCATGAATTTTAATACCTACTCCGAATTTTTCTTTTGTTTCCTTTACTGCTTGCTCAATATACAGATTGAACAACATCGGGGAGAGGCTACAACCCTGTCTTACTCCCTTCCCAACCACTGCTTCCCTTTCATGTCCCTCGACTCTTATAACTGCCATCTTGTTTCTGTACAAATTGTAAATAGCCTTTCGCTCCCTGTATTTTACCCCCGCCACCTTTAGAATTTGAAAGAGAGTATTCCAGTCAACATTGTCAAAAGCTTTCTCTAAGTCTACAAATGCTAGAAACGTAGGTTTGCCTTTCCTTAATCTTTCTTCTAAGATAAGTCGTAAGGTCAGTATTGCCTCACGTGTTCCAATATTTCTACGGAATCCAAACTGATCTTCCCCGAGGTCGGCTTCTACTAGTTTTTCCATTCGTCTGTAAAGAATTCGCATTAGTATTTTGCAGCTGTGACTTATTAAACTGATAGTTCGGTAATTTTCACATCTGTCAACACCTGCTTTCTTTGGGATTGGAATTATTATATTCTTCTTGAAGTCTGAGGGTATTTCGCCTGTTTCATACATCTTGCTCACCAGATGGTAGAGTTTTGTCAGGACTGGCTCTCCCAAGGCCGTCAGTAGTTCCAATGGAATGTTGTCTACTCCGGGGGCCTTGTTTCGACTCAGGTCTTTCAGTGCTCTGTCAAACTCTTCACGCAGTATCGTATCTCCCATTTCATCTTCATCTACATCCTCTTCCATTTCCATAATATTGTCCTCAAGTACATCGCCCTTGTATAGACCCTCTATATACTCCTTCCACCTTTCTGCTTTCCCTTCTTTGCTTAGAACTGGGTTTCCATCTGAGCTCTTGATATTCATACAAGTCATTCTCTTATCTCCAAAGGTCTCTTTAATTTTCCTGTAGGCAGTATCTATCTTACCCCTTACCATCAAAAATAGGGTGAAATAATCCCCTTGACCTATCCTGTCGAATTAATTGCTTCACAATTCACAGGAGTCAAACACATCGCTTTAAACACTCGCCTCCAGCTTTCTGTGATCCTTCTTCGTAATAAAACTTATTTTCAACGTATGAGTATCACACGCAAACATTATTCAAATCAAGTAATAAAATTTACGTGAAAAATAGGTCGTGGCACTAAACACCTCGTATATCCGAGGTCTTGTATGCACCGACGTTTGAGAAAAAAAAACCCTCCTCCACCACAACGTTTCCACTAAACATATCTGGTGAAAAAATCCCACCGATCACACAAACGCGCGATCACGAAGCGCGTGCCGTCTGCCGACTACAGGGTAACCCCGTCCGTATCGGCCGGGACAGCCCGGCCCCCGAGTCGGCCATGCCGGCAGCTGCACGCCCATCCCCCAGCGTCCACACGCCCACCGTACCGAACGCTCAGAGGTTGGAGCGACTGTCACCAAACTGTCAACTCTTCAATTTGTGTGGGTGAATAATCGTCCAGTGCAAAAACCCGTCGTACTGATTCTTTCCATGCAACATGCGTCCACTTCTGTCGCCGCTCACCCAGCACGTATGAGACTTCGCTGGCACCCGCTGCCGTGGGAAAGATCAGATACGTGGGCGCTTTCTTTGTACCTAACTGCCCGTCACAGGCTGAGCTAATCCGCAACTTCCGACTGCTGAAGTCTCGCGACCATTCCTGCTGCGAGCCACAGAGCACTGTAAAGTAAACTGTGTCTTGGATTTATACAGTACTTTAACAGTTTCCACCTCGACATTGCGCTCCCCTCCCCCCCCTTTTAAAAAGTCCACTTCACTCGACCCGAGACAGATATGATGTTGACCGTTCTAAAAACCCTACCACAACAAAGGTCAATTTAATAATGATTGTGGAGTTGCTCACGCTGCTAAATACTGCATTTTCGGGCAACAACGAAGTTATTATGTGGCAGGTGTCATTAGAGCACAGTTAATAAAGTCATTTCATGTAATAATGAATAAACTAGGCACTCATCTTTTCGTGTTTCCCACGCTGGTCTTGTTGTAAAATCCTGGCTCAATCGTCGAAAATCTAGGCGGTGATGATTCCAAGCTCGGATGCAAAGAGGCCTAGGTTTTTTTCTGCTATATTCATAAGTTTTATAGATGTGTTTCACAAACCATTCTTGAAGATTAAACCTTTCAAAGTTAGCACAATGGTGATGTAAAAAAATAATCAGCACTCCGAATTTAAGTTACACTTCCTTTTTATTGCAATATCACGTAACACACAAAACATCACTTCACAATGCAAAACATACTTGAAAACGTCTTCCTCACTGTTAAAGTTCACATCTTATAAACTGACTACAATATGCGTCTTCCCAACATAACGTCTAAGACTTAACTTTCTCAAGGTCCGACTCTCTAACTAACTAACTATCGCTTACGCGCCCAAAAATCAGAGTTACGAGTACAACAAAGATCATAGTGACAAAAGAAAGAATATACATAAGAATAATATCATAGCAACATAAACATATCAAAGTACCTCAACATTTATCAAATCAAATATGAATGTTGTCTCAGAAATATGTTAACTACTTTACAGAAACACAGTAGAATATTACTGGTATCGAGAGGTTCAGGTGAGGTGCCGTAATGGTTACGTAATTCAAGTACCATTACACCGTGCATATTGAATTTCTCATACGAAACGTATATTTCTCCCTTTTATATCAATTATTTTCGAAGACAGAGGAAATTGGAGCATACAAACGTTTTCACATTGCTTAAGTATCGTTCTTCTTGTGAAAATCGCCGGCCAGGGTGGGCGAGCGGTTATAGGCGCTACAGTCTGGAACCGCGCGACCGCTACGGTCGCAGGTTCGAATCCTGCCTCGAGCATGGGTGTGTATGATGTCCTTAGGTTAGTTAGGTTTAAGTAGTTCTAAGTTCTAGGGGACTGATGACCTCAGAAGTTAAGTCCCATAGTGCTCAGAGCCATTTGAACCATTTTTTTTTTTTTGTGAAAATCCTGTAACAGTATGGCACAGGCTATATTTCCTCTAAGTATTCTCTCATCAGTTAAAAAAAATCTGTTCTTATCAGCTTAATATCTGTTACGCCCTGCATCACAGGACTAGAATATTAAACTCATTTTTGGCTCATGATGGAGTGCCAAGATCTATCTCTGTCACAGGATACCTCCTCACTTCTGGTCTCCCTTAAAATAAACAAATGCTTCGCCACATACGAAGTCTTTCAAGGTAACACCACAGAGAAGTTGTAAATATCATGTTTGTACTATGTACCACTTTATAAATTTGGTAATACATCTGATTTTCTTACGACTGTTGTATCTCCTTGTGTAGGTGAAAAATTGAAATTTAGTAAAAAGATATCGCCACACCGAAGAAAGGTTCTATTACCGCTCCTTCCCTGTGGTTTATAGGCCATCGCTTCCACCGGGCAGGTAGCATGTCATTCATATCAAATTGATAGGACATGTAGTTTCTGGATCTGAGCTTTTCCTGCCAAATAAAAGAGAGGTCCAACCCCTGCGAATTGAATTTTATAAATCAACAGTATATCCTTTGCTTTGTAACTGCGATTGTTTTGGATTTCCTGTCGTGATATCCTTCCTCTTCAGCACAGACTGAGTCCATTTCCCATCATTTTCCAGATGGGGGAGAGGGGGAGAAGTGCTGCAGGAACGGAGGGCTGAGACATTTCCCAGAGGGGGAGGTATTAATTAGTTGATATATGTAACTAATAAGTCAATTAATTTGACATCAAAAGTGTGTTCACATTGGCGAGAAAGAGGGGAGAGATGTTGGTTGTGGGGTGTGGGTGGTTGGAGGGGGAGGAGGAGGGGTGGGAGGTTTCTCAGAAGGACAGATTATCACCAGGGGGTGATAATCCACTTAGCAGAACAACAGGTTAAGGTCATAAATCAATCAGGTTCGCCTCTGAATGTATACTTGTCCCTGAATGCATGCTTGCCCCTGATGTAGGCAACTGCACTACCAAAATGGCCTAATGCCCGCTTTATCCTACTACTCACGTGGAAGTATTCATTAACGAGATGTGCCTGAGAAATCCCCTAATCAATCAATTAACAAAATCATCAGTTAACATTGTTAACCAAATAGTGGTTCATAAACAAGCAGACAGTGACAAATTGTACTTTCTTGGCAGAAGTTGCATGAGTTCTGACGAAAGCGGAGTTACTTACAGGGGAAATATGGCAGTTAAAACGATTAAAACTGACTATAGATTGTTTAAAGATACGGAGAGGTGTCTATTCTGCCACCTATGAAGGGCATTTATCGATGTTTGAAAATGACTACAGAATCACAGCTCACTTTTTTTTTTTTTTTTCGACAGTGCGAACTTTATACCAGTTGTCCTTTTTCGTTCTTTATGCTTGCAAATTGACAAATCGCCTGCATTATTACATGATAAACATTTTATCATGATGAATATTTCATCGTGATCAGTATTTCATCTGTTATCTACTATTAACTTTCTGCACCGAGATACAATGTGTTGAGATACGGACGAAGTACCGCCATGTCAAGGAAATTTTGGACCCGCTGCGCCAATTACATCCCGAAAATACTCGGCTGACGGCACAGCAGATCTGCAAAATCCCTCCACAATACATAAACTTATGGCAGCATGTCCACAACGAGTCGTCGACATAGCATCGCGCCATCCGGCGGTGCATGTCTTCGCTGCCAGATAGCCATACGAGCAGCTACTAGTAGGCGAGTTCGAACCAGCATCCCTAACCACACGGCTGCCAGTCTGCGCGACATCTCAGAATTCAATGGATAGCCTTCGTTATAATCAGCTCGTCACCCATAAACCGTGCTACGGAGTTTGGGACGCTGCGCTGCCTAACTTTGTATCGCAGTCTTCATTTTCTCACTGCCGTCTGTGGTAATCGCAGTCACAGCGGCACGCAGGAATGCTGCATAAGCATCAACTGGCCGCCGCCGCCACTCCGCGCCATGTCAACACGCTGGCTCCCAATAGCGTGTGTAATGTTCAGAGGCATACGCTGTCTCTGTTGTACTAATATGAAAACTGGTGTCACCGCCAGACACCACACTTGCTAGGTGGTAGCCTTTAAATCGGCCGCGGTCCGTTAGTATACGTCGGACCCGCGTGTCGCCACTATCAGTGATTGCAGACCGAGCGCCGCCACACGGCAGGTCTAGAGAGACTTCCTAGCACTCGCCCCAGTTCTACAGCCGACTTTGCTAGCGCTGGTTCACTGACAAAATACGTTCTCATTTGCCGAGACGATAGTTAGCATAGCCTTCAGCTACGTCATTTGCTACGACCTAGCAAGGCGCCATTACCAGTTACTATTGATGCTGTAAAACATGTACTGTCAAGAGCGATGTTCACCAATTATGGATTAAAGTTAAGTATTCCAGCAGCTACGTAGGTTTTTTGTTAGTCTCATTTCCTTGACCTGTTCCAGACCTCACGCCAGCCTGCGTGAGCTAAAACGCGTGCCTTTCGGCTTCCTCTCATAGTGGGTTGGCTGTCTTACCAATCCACAACAAAAACATCGTGTATCGACACCAGGCGATATGTTCCCGGGTTCTCAAACTTGTGTGTGGTAGTGAATTATCATGTTGGAGCAAGATTCCTGCTGGGTTCTTGTCCGATCGAACACGCCGAAACGGTTCTAGAGAGTTTTCAAGTATGATTTTCAATTGATGGTTGACCCTCTTGGCATCACATTCGTGACAATGACACCATCACAATCCCAGAAGACTGTCACCATAACTTTTCCGGCAGAGAGGGTTATCTTGAATTTCTTCTTTTGTGGCGAATGAGGATGATGCCACTCCATGGACTGCCCTTTTGTTTCCGGCGCAAAGTTGTGCACCAAGCTTTCGTCCCCCGTAACAATCCGTGACAGAAAGGCCTCTCCATAGATCTCAAAACGCTTCAACAATTCAGATGAAATGACCTTTCCTTGAATCTTGTGGTCCGCTGTGAGCATTCGTGGTACCAATCGTGAGCACCTCTTTGAATATCCGGGAGTCTCGATCATTGCAGACACACTTCCAATGGTGACAGACGAATAATGGCATCCGCACGATTCAGCATGTCTGGAGCAGTGGCTATGGCAGTACGTCCCGACCGTGGCTGATCATGGAGCTCTGTTTCTGCATTTCCTGAGGTTGTAACTTTCTTTACCCATCGTCCAACTGCGGCATCGCCATATACTGTACACAAACGTTTATGGATATTAACCACGGTTTCTTTTTCTGCACACAAGAATTCAGTAACAGCACGCTGCTTGTAACGTGAGTCGTATGTAGACGCCATTTTGACGCTGTACTACGGCTCTGTCATCTGCCAGAACGGTTCGAAACGTCACCGGCACACAGACCAAACATCAAATGTGAAGCACCAACAAGGAGGTTTGTCTATGTATGTTAATGGCTTTTTTTAAAAATGTGGGGCATTACCTATTGAACGACCCTCGTATTTTTTGACGTTTCACTCTAAGCAAATGTTTACCTTTTTGCCAAATAACGCTACATTTACGTTTCCTGTGGATCTGATAGTCCTAATTATTTGTTACACGGTATTGTTTCTTTAGCGCCTTGTGTTTCTATAATCTATAAATTCATTGATCTTCAAACTTCGATTGTACCCAGACGTAGAGTTTTACGTATAAATGATCTTGAGGCTTAATACACTCCTGGAAATGGAAAAAAGAACACATTGACACCGGTGTGTCAGACCCACCATACTTGCTCCGGACACTGCGAGAGGGCTGTACAAGCAATGATCACACGCACGGCACAGTGGACACACCAGGACCCGCGGTGTTGGCCGTCGAATGGCGCTAGCTGCGCAGCATTTGTGCACCGCCGCCGTCAGTGTCAGCCAGTTTGCCGTGGCATACGGAGCTCCATCGCAGTCTTTAACACTGGTAGCATGCCGCGACAGCGTGGACGTGAACCGTATGTGCAGTTGACGGACTTGGAGCGAGGGCGTATAGTGGGCATGCGGGAGGCCGGGTGGACGTACCGCCGAATTGCTCAACACGTGGGGCGTGAGGTCTCCACAGTACATCGATGTTGTCGCCAGTGGTCGGCGGAAGGTGCACGTGCCCGTCGACCTGGGACCGGACCGCAGCGACGCACGGATGCACGCCAAGACCGTAGGATCCTACGCAGTGCCGTAGGGGACCGCACCGCCACTTCCCAGCAAATTAGGGACACTGTTGCTCCTGGGGTATCGGCGAGGACCATTCGCAACCGTCTCCATGAAGCTGGGCTACGGTCCCGCACACCGTTAGGCCGTCTTCCGCTCACGCCCCAACAGCGTGCAGCCCGCCTCCAGTGGTGTCGCGACAGGCGTGAATGGAGGGACGAATGGAGACGTGTCGTCTTCAGCGATGAGAGTCGCTTCTGCCTTGGTGCCAATGATGGTCGTATGCGTGTTTGGCGCCGTGCAGGTGAGCGCCACAATCAGGACTGCATACGACCGAGGCACACAGGGCCAACACCCGGCATCATGGTGTGGGGAGCGATCTCCTACACTGGCCGTACACCACTGGTGATCGTCGAGGGGACACTGAATAGTGCACGGTACATCCAAACCGTCATCGAACCCATCGTTCTACCATTCCTAGACCGGCAAGGGAACTTGCTGTTCCAACAGGACAATGCACGTCCGCATGTATCCCGTGCCACCCAACGTGCTCTAGAAGGTGTAAGTCAACTACCCTGGCCAGCAAGATCTCCGGATCTGTCCCCCATTGAGCATGTTTGGGACTGGATGAAGCGTCGTCTCACGCGGTCTGCACGTCCAGCACGAACGCTGGTCCAACTGAGGCGCCAGGTGGAAATGGCATGGCAAGCCGTTCCACAGGACTACATCCAGCATCTCTACGATCGTCTCCATGGGAGAATAGCAGCCTGCATTGCTGCGAAAGGTGTATATACACTGTACTAGTGCCGACATTGTGCATGCTCTGTTGCCTGTGTCTATGTGCCTGTGGTTCTGTCAGTGTGATCATGTGATGTATCTGACCCCAGGAATGTGTCAATAAAGTTTCCCCTTCCTGGGACAATGAATTCACGGTGTTCTTATTTCAATTTCCAGGAGTGTATAACACACACTACTCTGTATTTAAAAATTATTTTATTTTTGCCTTCAACCATTAGAGGCAGAGTAATTCTACTGTATAACGTGTATTACGTAAGGTCTGTCGTATCTAGGCAGTCGAAAGTATACTCTTGGACTTCGATATCAATGTTCAGCACAGCGCAGGCTAGCTAAGAATGTTACATTCGTTGTCAAATTTCTTGTCCACTGGAAGAATTAGGTTGCTATCCCTCCCACAATATACTGTCAGAACTTTCTCTATCTTGTCTTATATTTTCAAGACAATCACTCACCCAGACACAAATCCTACCACGAACAGCACGAGCGCGTGATGAAAAGTAATGTCTCCGAATTTTTATGCAAAAAATCTTAAACCTTTTTAAATAAAACAAATGTTATTAACATCAGTGTCTTTATTCTTTATGTCCACACATTTATTTCTCAACATAGTCAACCTGGCGATGAAAGCATTCCTCCAACGAGAGACCAGTTTTTTTGGGACCATAATTGTAGAACCTGTGACTTGGTTGACGGAAGCACAACCTCATCTCTTCTTGTACCGCTTCATCACTACCAATGTCCTCGAAAGTGTTCTTTTAGTTCTAATTTTCTAATTATTAGACTGAATGCTGCTGATTTTCAGTAATAACCACAGCCGTTATAAACATTAGCGTAAAATGAAGGTATATTACAGGGATATTACCTTTTTCCAGCTATATTTAACAATTACACCAATGTCATATCTTTTACAAAATTGTGTACTTCGCTAACTACAGTTTCATACTGCCGAGCAAACGAGCTGCATAACCACACTATCTAGCGCAGAGGAAATTCTTTATTACCATTATTTTATGATATAACTGAGACCGGAAAGCATTTAGATGACAGCCCATGAGCAATAGAGTCAGCTATTGATCATGTAACTTACTCACTGATATCCCAAACACACATGTATTTCTCAAAACTATGCAACGAATCACCTTCGGTTCCTATTTTTTTATTTCCTTTCTTTTTAATTTGAGTCTGAGAAGCTGGATGCCAGTCCACTGTTCACCTGAAAGACGAGGAGAGCTGCCTCCAATACCACTCCCATCTCACTATTGGAATCCCTCACATCACGAACAGAAACATAACAGCGGCAAATTTGTCGGCCTACGTAAGCTTGCAGATGAAACTGCCGTCTCTTCAAATGGTTCAAATGGCTCTGAGCACTATGGGACTTAACATATGAGGTCATCAGTCCCCTAGAACTTAGAACTACTTAAACCTAACTAACCTAAGGACATCACACACATCCATGCCCGAGGCAGGATTCGAACCTGCAGCCGTAGCAGTCGCGCGTTTCCCGACTGAAGCGCCTAGAACCGCTCGGCTACCGCTCCCGGCGCCGTCTCCTCCAGAGCAAATATTTTACCGGGGACCTGTGTGAAAGTCACATGTTATTAGACTTACTGTTCAAAGCTAAGTTTCAGAGGGGAAGATGTGTTATTTTTGATTTCAGGACGACTTGAATTGTGAATACCCAACATCCGTCTCGTCTCCAACAGCAACTAGGAACCAGACTGTGTTTCTAGTAAATGTTCAGTCGCTGTAGAGAATGGGATGACAACAATCCCAGTGCCAGTAGTAATTCTCACGGATTTTTACGTGTCAAATGGCGTATGTTTATTTACTTCGTGACGGGAACACACAAACGAACAATATAAATTTATTTACAGAAATAAAATACAAAATAATCCAAAACATACAACTAACAAGCTTATAAAATTAAGTTTATAAAACATAAATAATTAGACGTTATTCGCCCAGTATCTGGCCACGCTGAATGCCCGTGTGTTTTCCGCTATTAGGTCAGTAGCTTGGCATGTCGGGACAAGGTGTTGTGGGAGATGCGCTACAGCTTACGTATTGCTTCCATCTGTTGGAACGAATTCCAGAGCGGCAAATCGAAGAACTGCCGTAGCAACGAGAGGAAGAGGAAGCCAAATATAATTATTCTGAACATAATTAATTGAAAATCCAAGACTATATGCAGGAACAGTGAGAGTTACAATCTCGGAAGAGATACTGATGTTATTGGATTGCTGCAAATGTCATGTTCTCTCTATTACTCTTTGCGGAATATGTATTCAAAATATCACTGGAAAGCCGTTGAATTTAAAAAGGAACAGGTTTATGCTTCCGTTAGAGGCACAAGTCAATACTGAGTTCAAGAGGCTTTATAATGCTGGAAAAAATGTGTTCAAAAGTTAGAACAGACGGGGAAAGAGGGAACGAGAATCACAAAAGATACGAGGTCACTGCAGATTACGGGAAAGATTTGCTGACAAACCGAAATTTTGTTGTTTCTGCAGGGAACAGATTCTCCCTTCGTCGAACAGGCACGTGATTCAAAGATGACGAACAAGTGTCTAAATTGTCTCAGTTATTTATGGACATTGGTTGTGAGCAGTGTGTAGTCTCTTTGTGAAATTTAGAACGTAGTGACAAAAGGAACACATGTGTGAAAAACCGCCGGTCGGGGTGGCCGAGCTGTTCTAGGCGCTACAGTCTGGAACCGCGCGACCGCTACGGTCGCAGGTTCGAATCCTGCCTCGGGCATGGGTGTGTGTGATGTTCTTAGGTTAGTTAGGTTTAAGTAGTTCTAAGTTCTAGGGGACTTATGACCTAAGATGTTGAGTCCCATAGTGCTCAGAGCCATTTGAACCATTTGAACCTGCCTCGGGCATGGATGTGTGTGATTTCCTTAGGTTAGTTAGGTTAAATTAGTTCTAAGTTCTAGGGGACTGATGACCTCAGATGTTAAGTCCCATAGTGCTCAGAGGCATTTGAACCATTTTTGTGAAAAACCAGCAGGATGTCCAGTGTAGCTCACCATCAATCTAGCGCACCGATTGGTTTCTATTTGGCTCACTTCCCTGTGTCGTAACTTGTCAATATTTAAGAAACCTCATCATCGGTCCTCGAAATATCGAAAGAAAGAATCGATATATCATCGGAAAAAGTGTCGATGTACAAACTTATAAAAATATCGTCTTCATATTGTAAATATACTGCCGGTTTTAGAGCTGTATATTGAAGTATTTATATATTATTAGATATTCTGTGAATCAACTAGCTAGCAGCCTGCTGATCCCCCTTGGAGCAAGAATGGAAAGGAAAAAGATACTCGTTCACGATTGGTGATAACGACTTTGCTAACTATGGTAACTGCATGGAGGTGGCACAATAAAAGGTGTCCAGTGCGTCCGTCGGTCGGTTTCGTTGCAATCGGATTTGTCCAGAACACTTCATGTCGACTTCCCTGTTTCTCCATTTCTGCAATCGCCAACTACCTAGCAGTTGTAATGTCAAAATTCTATGGCGAAGTTAAACGTTGCAGTTTCTGTTGGTAGCGCCGAGCGCCGATTACGTCAGCATTTCCCCTCACACGTCTCCGCACACCGCAAAGACCAATCTTGTCATTTAGACTTTTGTTCATTTTTTTCAGTAACTGTCTTTTAACAATGCCGATGTGAAGAAATACCACACTAATTGCGTGAAAAGTCGTTTTTTTTTTTTTTAACGAAACGTGTGTTATTTCTTCGCATCGGAAACCTTGATTATTCCATTCACTCCGCCACCCCCAGTACAATCGGACTTCTTCTTTATGCCACCTACACTTGCTTCACACAGTCAAAGAGAAATACTGGACGTGTCAAAAGCTCAAAAAGTAGCAAGACCCCTTCACAAAGTGAATGTAAAATTATGTTCTACTGCAGTTTCAAAAGAACAATTTCAAATATTTACCAAAAATTGGGCAAAAAGTATAATATAAAATAAACATATCAGCACTCAATAATGGCAATTCGATATCGATATATATAGGTGAACTATGTAACACACAATTATCGATACTTTTGCGAAGAATGTCGATATATCGATATTTTATCAACAGCCCTTGTCGTAGTCCAACCCCTGAATGATTGCTTAGAATACAGTGTTATTCAAAAACGAGGAACCAGTTTAATTAATTTTTATCGCGTGAAATATAAATTGAAAATAAACTATATACAGATGCAAACAGGAAGTTTTAAAGTTTACAAACACATGGCGTAGATGTTCGATGTTTCGCTCTGTTGCTGTACAGCAAACATCTAAGCGGTACACGATCTCGTCCCACACGTGAAGAACCATTTCTTGTATTATTGAGTTCCCTGTAGCTGTTACACAGTTCGACCAGAGCTGATGTTAGAGCTGGAACGTAAACAGCGTCCATCACAAAGCCCCGCAAAAAAAAGTGACATGAAGTGAGAGTAGCATATCTCGGCCGTCAGAACGTATGACACGCGAATTACCTTCCCATATGACTAATCTGTCGTTAAGAAAGAGACTGACACAAAAATGTTGACATCAAGGTGTCCAAGGGGGGGGGAACTCCATCCAGTTAAAAATGGAGCTCTGTGGCTCTTCGGTACGATGAGATAAAAGCCATTGTTCTAACATCTCCACGTATGTTATTCTACTAACAGTTCTCTCCTCAGAAAACAATAACTTATAAACTTTGTTTCGAGGTAACGCACTAAAGCCCAATAACCTTACTTTGTCTTTCTCATGTTGCATTGTATCACGAGGATTTTGCAGACTACATATGAGAACGTTAAGTCTCTTCACCTTCCTACTAAGGTGAACGGCGCCCCGAGGCTTAAAATTTATCGGTGGAGAAATTACTCATCTTCCACCTTTCTTTATTATTTTTATTTATTTGTTGTTTTCATGTTGCAAAATGTCATAAGTTGTTCTGTCATTTTGAAGAAGAGCCTGAACAAAATGTATGGTGTAGGGCTTTTGCACCAAACATACAGTAGTTGACGTACCCAAGTTCTTCTCTGCCCCTCCATCTACGTGATAACTCTGCAGTGCACAGTTAAATACCTGGCAGAGAGTTCATCGAATTACCTTCAAGCTATTTCTCTACCGTTCCACTCTCGCAAAGTAAGTGGGAAAAACCTACACTTAAACCTTTTCGTGCGAGCTCTGATTTCGCTTATTTCGTTAGACAGATATTCCTATGCAGATAGGGGTCAACAAAACATTTCCGCATACGGAGGAGAACGTAGGGGATCGAAATGTCATGAAAAGATCTCGCCGCAGTGAAAAACGCCTTTGTTTAAATTATTGTCACCTCAACTCACGTATCAAATCGGTGCCACATTCCACCCTCTTTTGCGACAATACGAAACGAACTGCAATTCCTTAAATTTTTTGATGTCGTCCGTCTACACTATATGGTAAGGATCCCATACTTCACAGCTGTACTCTACCAGAGAACAGACAAGCGTAGTGTACGCAGTCTGATTAGTTGACCTGTTATGTGATCCAAGTGTTCTGCCAATAAAACACATCTTTGCTTTGTCTTCCCTACAACATTACGTATGTGGTCGTTCCAGTTGAATCTGTTCCCAATTATAATAACTCCTAGGTATTTAGTTGAACTGACAGCCTTTAGATTTGTGTAACCGAGATTTAACGGATTCCTTTTAGTACGCATGTTGATGACCTCACACTTTTCATTACTTAGGGTCAATTGCCACTTTCCAAACAACGCGGATATCATTTAGCAACTGGTTTTGATCATCTGATTACTAGACAGTAAACGACAACATTATCCACCAACAATATAAGATGGCTGTTCAGGTTGTCCCCCAAATCATCTATAAAAACTAGAAACAGCAGAGGAGCTATAACACTTCCTTTGGGAACGCCAGATATCACTCCAGTTTTACTCGATGACTTTCCGTCAGTTACTACGAACTATGACGTTTCTGCCAGGAAATAGCGAATCCAATTGACACGATATTCCATAACTACGCAATTTGAACAGTAGCCGTTTGTGAGGAACGGCATCAAAAACCTATTGGAAATCTAGAAATATGGAATGAATCTGAGATCCTCTGTCGATAGCACTCATTACTTCGTGAGAATGAAGAGCTAGTTGTGTTTCAGAACAACGATATTTTCTGGCTTCGTGCTGCCTGTATGTTGGCAGATGGTTTTGATCGAGATAATTCATAATGTTCGAACACACAATATGTTCCAAAATCCTACAGCAAATCGACGTTAGTGATATGGGTCTCTAATTGATTGCATTACTCTTAATTCCTTCTTCAGTATTGGCGTGGTTCAAATGGTTCAAATGGCTCTGAGCACTAGGAACTTAGCCGGCCGAGGTGGCCGAGCGGTTCTAGGCGCTTCAGTCCGGAACCGCGCGACTGCTATGGTCGCAGGTTCGAATCCTGCCTCGGGCATGGATGTGTGTGATGTCCTTAGGTTAGTTAGGATTAAGTAGTTCTAACAAGGGAACCTCCCCATCGCACCCCCCTCAGATTTAGTTATAAGTTGGCACAGTGGATAGGCCTTGATAAACTGAACACAGATCAATTGAGAAAACAGGAAGAAGTTCTATGGAACTGTGAAAAAATAAGCAAAATATACAAACTGAGTAGTCCATGGGCCACATAAACAACATAATGGACAATGTAAGCTTAGGAGCGCCGTGGTCCCGTGGTAGCGTGAGCAGCTGCTGAACGAGAGGTTTTTGGTTCAAATCTTCACTCGAATGAAAATTTTACTTTCTTTATTTTTGCATAGTTATTATCTGTCCGTTCGTTCATTGACATCTCTGTTCACTGTAATAAGTTTAGTGTCTGTTTAGTTAAGTTTTGCGACCGCATCGCAAAACCGTGCGATTAGTAGACGAAAGGACGTGCCTTTCCAATGGGAACAGAAAACATTTGATCGCAAGGTCATAGGTCAACCGACTCCTACCACAGGGAAACACATCTGATATATTCTATACGACACTGGTGACGGCATGTGCGTCACATGACAGGAATATGTTGTCGACCCACCTAACTTGTACACTTGGCGAATGGGTAAAAAGATTCTTCTACCTTGCCCGATTTAGGTTTTCTTGTGGATGTGAAAATCACTCCCAAAAAAGTGATGAAAACATGAGTTTTTCACATAAACTGAAAATAAAAAATTAAACTTTTCACTCGATGGAAGATTTGAACCAAGGACCTTTCGTTCCGCAGCTGCTCACGTTACCACGAGACCACGGCGCTCCTTCGTTCCCAGCGTCCTTAATGTTGCCTATCTTCCCATGAACTACTCAGTTTGTATATTTTGCTTATTTTTTCACAGTTCCACACAACTTCTTCCTGTTTTCTCAATTGATCTGTGTTCATTTTTTCAAGGCCTATCCACTGTGCCAACTTATAACTAAATCTGAGGGGGGTGCGATGGGGAGGTTCCCTTCTAAGTTCTAGGGGACTGATGACCTCAGATATTAAATCCCATAGTGCTCAAAGCATTTGAACTATGCGACTTAACATCTGACATCTGAGGTCGTCAGTCCCCTAGAACTTAGAACTACATAACCTAGCTAACCTAAGGATATCACACACATCCATGCCCGTGGCAGGATTCGAACCTGCGACCGTAGCGGTCGCGCGGTTCCAGGCTGTAGAGCCTAGAACCGCTCGGCCACCCCGGCCGGCTCTTTGGCGAAGGGATTTCGGAAAACTGTGTTTGGTCTCTCTGCTTTAGTGGCAGAGTCATCGCTAACATTACCGTCGCTATCGTGCACTGAAGGTACTGATTGCGTCTCGTCGCTGGTCTTTTCTACATATGACGTGAATCTCTCTGGATTTTCTACCGGGTTTCGAGACAGACTTTCTTTGTGGAAACTATAGGAAGCATCTAGTATGCAGGTTCGCACTAAATTACGAGACTCCACAACTTTGCAAGTCTACGGTTTTTTCGATCTTTGTAATTAGGCATGTTTTGTTTGTTGCTTCCGTAACACTGTTGACCTGTTTTTGTGTAACATGGGAGGTCAGGTCCGTCTTTTATTAATTTATTTTGTATAATTGTCTCTATTGACGTCGATACTATTTCTTTGAATTTACGTACTTTGTTTGCAAGGAATGGATGCTGTCTCTTTGGAAGGTATCAAGCGAATTTATATTTCCTTTTTTAAACCGATATTCTTTGCTTTTATTTTTAATGCGTCACGGTAGTCAGTCTCTCTACAACTATCTTATGGTCATTAATCCCTGTGTATCCGTCATAATACTCTGTATTTGCTCGGTCTAAAAAAAAAAAAAAAAAAATCTTTTCGTAACCATTTACAGTTCGAGTAGGGGACTAATTGCTCAAAATAATTTCCGAAGACACAATTTTAGTACTATTTCTGATGAGTTTTATGCCTAATGAGGTGTAGCGCCTTGACATCCCTCGTATAGCAGTTAATGATAATAAGTAGCTTCACGCACAGATGAGTCGTAGTTCTACCGTAACACGTGTGCTCTTGAGCTCCAGTAGCAGTTCCAATTAGTATAGGCTTTGGCCGAACGACGTCCCTATGCCCAGACAGGGAAATCCTAAGCCGTCAAAACAATGTATTTTTGATACGAAACTTTATCTTCTGTGCATATTGTTACTGTTATTAATTGTTGCTGATTGAATATATTAGTGTGAATGAAAGTGTGAATGCGAAGTGTTGTAATAAACGTATAGTGTTGTGTCTGTTAACTGTGTCTATTTTAGTAAATCGGGAAGTGTTTGTCATATCAAACAGCACGCAAATTACCAATGAGATCGCCCACATTGGGCGCCAGAAATAGAGTGAATAGGGAAATTCTATTCGCTGCTCTCTGGCATGAAATAACACGTAAAAGACTAATAAGACTGCCCCACGTTGGGAGCCATTAATTAATATCAGTAATTAAATGAAATCAAACACAAGAGGTTAGGGGATTAAGGGACTAATAAGCGAATGGAACAGATTATTTAGACGAATAAAACCTGTAACGACTGCATTTATTTCTGTAACATTTGCATACGAAAGAGGGCCGATTCGACTTTGCGTGGACACGACTCAGTTATTAAGGTCAAGGAGGGAGGAATGAGTCATTTTACCATTCTTCATACGTGTTTGTCGTGTGATGATGGCTGCAGACGCTGGCTCAGGACGGATCGTTACCTGGGAGCTGTGTGGTGCGAATCGGCCGCTTTGCTCGTTGGCCCGTGGCTGTGCGGCGAGTGCTCTGTACGGCGTCCGTGTTGACAGCTCGCCGTGTGTTGCCGTAGGAGTGTTACCGCGGTGTCGGAAGGAAGGCAAATATTGGTGTAGGATGGAAGAGCCCCCACGTCCCCACGTCCTCATTTCCGTGCTGTCTACCGACTGTCCTCTTCACTCCTCATCCATTTCCCAGCTCAACGACTCCTCGAACATGTTCCTCCTCTGAACGTTGCCATTGACGGACTAGTTTTGCAGTTCCGCCCAATGAAATTTTCCAGAGTACAAGTCCCCCGTTCATGGTACTGGACAATCAAGTGACGATAATTCAGTTACTTCAAGATGGAAGTAATTTGAATATTTATTGGGGGTTTCAAATTTTTTTCATTTAATAAATTTCTCATATAAGGGGCAATCAAATGAAAATCGGACACCCGCCACAATGGCACCATAGAAACGTTCCATTCATAAATAATCACACATGTGTTAATACATTTATCCCACTGGGAGATTAACGATCAATTCCTGTTTCCTAGAATGCGGTCAATCGCTGACGGATCCAGAACTGCAAGCACACTTGCACTTCCTCGTCCGACTGAAACCGATCGCCAGACATGTCTTTCTTCAGGTCGCCAAAGATGTGAAAACCACACGGTGAAACGTCCGGGTTGTACGGAGAATGTTGCAGTATTTTCCAACGAAATCGCTGAAGCATACCGGCCGCGGTGGTCTCGCGATTCTAGGCGCGCAGTCCGGAACCGCGCGACTGCTACGGTCGCAGGTTCGAATCCTGCCTCGGGCATGGATGTGTGTGATGTCCTTAGGTTTAAGTAGTTCTAAGTTCTAGGGGACTGATGACCTAAGATGTTAAGTCCCATAGTGCTCAGAGCCATTTTCGCTGAAGCATAGCCTTTGTCCGATTGTGAGTATGGAGCCGTGATTTGTAGTGCAGCAGAATTATTCTCTCACACAGCATCCCGACAGCCCCAGGTCAAACGTTAAATGAAGCGGAAATACCCCACATCTCTTGCGCCAAAGATATCCAAAGCTACACTGGTACCCAAAATTAAAGCAACAAACCGCTGTTACCGTTTGTTGTGTTCAAATGGCTCTAACCACTATGGGACTTAACATCTGACGTCATCAGTCCCCTAGATTTAGAACTACTTAAACCTAACTAACCTAAGGACATCACACACATCCCTGCCCGAGGCAGGATTCGAACCTACAACCGTAGCAGCAGCGCGGTTCCGGACTGAAGCACCTAGAACCACTCGGCCACAGCAGCCAGCCCTTGTTGTGTATAATTCGCCGTATAATCTTGTTCGGCACGGAAGATGGCATTCTGGTCAATGGACAACCACGTCAACGATGGCGTCAGGCACTTATCAAACGGAGTAGTGTTTGCCAGGTAGTTCCACATCCACAATCACTGTGGATACATTCACAGACGGTGCAGTATGGCATAAGACGACGCCTACCAGACACTCTGCGGTAGAGGGCCATGGAAGGAATGGAAGCAGGGCAGTCGCAAACTCATGTGACCCGAAGGCTTATCGTTCTGTTGTTTGTCGGATGTGGCGACAGTGTATAGAGACCGAAACAGTATCTCGAAGGTCAGGGTAGGGCCGACCACGCGTGATATCAAAAAGAGAAGATGGTTATTTGGCCTTAAGGGCACCACGGTACCGCCTTAGTACTGCACTGCAAGTGGCATCTGACTTCGCAGAATCTACTGAACGTGTTGTATCGAGACAAACGGCGCACAGCAGGTTTTGGCAGAGTAGCCTTTACTGTCGGAGACCTTCTGTATGTGTACCTCTGATTCGTTTTCACAGAAGGGAAGGCCTAGAATGGCGTCGTCAAAATGTCACCTGGGCGGTCGAACAGTGGGCCAATGTTCATTACGCAGATGAGCCCCGATTTGGTCTGCAGAGTGATTCTCGATGCAGTCGCATTTGGAGGGAATTTGGAATACGATTTCGGAATCCATACATTGTGGAAAGAGACCAATATCGAGGAGGATATATAATGGTGTGGGCAGGGATTATGTTGACCACTCGAACACCTTTTCATGAAATTGTACGGGTGAAAAAAAAATGGTTTAAATGGCTCTGAGCACTGTGGGACTTAACATCGTAGGTCATCAGTCCCCTAGAACTTAGAACTATTTAAACCTAAGTAACCTAAGGACATCACACACATCCATGCCCGAGGCAGGATTCGAACCTGCGACCGTAGCTGTCCCACGGTTCCGGAATGCAGCGCCTAGAACCGCAAGACCACCGCGGCCGGCTGTACGGGTGAAGCGGCAAGGTTTAACTGCTGTCAGGTACCGCGACGAGATGTTGGGACCTCATGTGCCGTTGTTGTGAGATGGTGTGGACCCAGACGTTGTAGTGATGGACGATAACGTTGGACGTCAGAGAGCACGGGTGGCTGACGTTTTCTTGGAAAACGGAAAACACTGCACGCATGGCGTGGCCTGCTCGCTCTCCCGTTTTGAATCCCGTAGAGCACGTTTGGGATGGGCTAGGAGACAGGTTGCATCACGGCAGCATCCACCAACCACTCCCCAAGACTTGCGAGCAGCTCTGCAAGAAGAATGGGCATTATTGCTTCAACATGACACTGGTGACATCACTAACAGCATGCCCCGTCGTTGTCAGGCCCGTATTGCAACTAGACGAGATAACACACACCATGCTGAGCACATTAACCACTTTCTGGAATGTGTGGGCAAATCCGTTAACTTGGAAAAAAAGCGAAGAACATTTTTGTCTGCCATTATGCATACTGCACTTGTTTACGTTCTGTGCTTCTGTGTTCCATAAATTATTTCTACTTTGCTATCGCCGGTTTACGCTGTTTTGTGGCAAAATAAACGCAACCTTGCTAAATTTCCCATTTTTGCTTTAATTTTGGGCACCAGTGTATTCACACAAGCTCCAGTAAGGTCATGATGACCTTCACCGCTGTGGTCGGTGTTCCATTTTCATTTGACTGTCCCATGTATTAGCTATTAAGCTGTGATTGGTCACAGAGTACTGGAAACTAGATCCTGTCTGTGAAGTGATAGCATTTGCAGAACGTGTACCAGTAATTTAAATTCCCTAGCTATGTCCTTTGAATGTAACAACAATCAAATAGTGAAATTATAATGTAATGACAAGTGATGCAACTGAACCTAATGAGGCTGATGAAGTTAGGACATGGATGTTTAATAGAGGTCTGGAAAAAATTTTTAATAGGAAAAAACGAAGTAAACGCTGCAGTACACAGAATTTGGTAGATGGTTTAAAGGAAATAACGAAATGTCTGATACACAGCAAAGTGTGTGCAGGGAAACTGATAACGCATCTTGTCATGAAGAGGGGAGGAGCACAGATAATGAAGGGCTGCAGGAGCTTAATGAGAAAAGGGTGAATTATATACTTGAGCCAATTAATGAAGACTTACGTGCAGTAATGGTACATGTGCACTCAGGAGATGACCATAAAGGGAGTCAGTCAATTAGTAAGAATTTAAAGAAGAATGAGGAGGATAGTGAATTTGAGGAGCTAGTGGGAAGATTGATTACTGTAAAAATGGAGGTGGTAGAGCTAAAGAAGTGTTTTGATCATTGATTAGTAGACAGATTGTAAAATTTGATTAGGGTGAATGGTTACAGCAATCCTACAAATACATGTGTCATCTCCACACAGAGAAGTTTTTGATAGAAGGTAAACTGTACACTATTTAGTAGAGAAAGATGAAGTCAGTAATAGTGGGAATGACATTAACTTGTTGGTAAATGTTGAAGAGATGCAGTGTTTAGGTGACAGAGGTAGTGAAATTGTGCTTTTAATTCAAAGTGTTTAGATGCCTTACCTGATAAGGAAGAATTGGTAATAATGCCTGGAAAGGGTATCCTAACAATAGTTGCCACTGGAAAAGTTTAGCTGGCCGTGGTGGCCGAGCGGTTCTAGGTGCTTAAGTCTGGAATTGCGCGACTGCTACGGTCGCAGGTTCGAATCCTGCCTCAGGCATGGATGTGTGTGATGTCCTTAGGTCAATGAGGTTAAGTAGTTCTAAGTTCTAGGGGACTGATGACCTCAGATGTTAAGTCCCATTGTGCTCAGAGCCATTTGAACCATTTGGGAAAGTTAAGAAGGCTGTTAAATACGCAGAGATGTTACCCATAAAGAAAAATGGTATCCAGTTCTATCATAACTTTCTGATAATTCCTGGCTTGAGCACTAAAATGTTGATTGGTGTAGACATGTTTAATAGATACGAAGGCAAGTAGGATTTTAATGAGGAATCTGAGGTTCTGAAAATAAATGGGAAGAACTGACTGTACCGTTTTCAAGGATAAATAAAGTGACGACTGAGGAAAGGGACAGTATACCTACAAGAAACTGTAGGAATAACTGGAAGAGTATGCTGAATATGGTGAAGTAGTGGGGTTGGATCCAGCGGAATTAGAAACGATCCGTAATAAAACAGACGTAAAGATGGAGGATTAGCATGAGTTATATTGGAGCCAAGGGTAAAGACCTCGTAGGAAGTTGCACTCTTCGCAATGCTACGTGACCGACGATCAACAGGCACTCAAGTTATTGACAATATTATTTATTTTGCTCTCGTATTGTCAGTCTTCATCATCTGTAATTCTGAATAATTTCTGTCATTTTTAATCCTCTTCGCTGTCTAGAAAAAGTAAGTATTGAGGGGTGTTCTGCTGGATTCTATCAACAGAAATATAATGAAATTCAGAGTCAAGAGAGGTATGAAGGGATTTTGAAGACGATAAATGATATTTGTGGTTTATAAGGAAACTATCGGTGAAATAAGGTGACTAGTTGCAGACGGGCATCTTTTTGTGTTGAAAAATTACTAAAAGGTTTTGGAATAGTGATGTAAAACTTACCAGAAGTGACTAATAGAAGGAAGTACTATGTGTATGGAATCTGTTGGGAAAAAAGGTAACTAATTGTAGAAGGGTGCATTGTTCTGATGGGAAATGGATAATGGGTTTTGCAGTAATAACGTGGAAGAATTACCTGGTATGACTGCTGAAATAAAATAAGTAGTATGGAAATGTAAAAGATTTTAGTGTGAATGTGGAATAGACAACACAATAATGACATAATTGATACAATTGTTAGAGAGTAAGAGCAAAATTACGTAATACAACGAGTTTTGTTAATCACTTCTGGATAATTTGATGTAATCTATTCAGTCTTAGACTAAAGGCAATGTGGCCTTCCTACAGTGTCTAGGTCTTTATATAAAATTTGATGCGGAATCTCGAAAGTTAATAAAAAATTTATTTATGCTAGAGTTAAGGTTTTTGGAAATTATGAATAAACAACATAAAGTAAATACTCTGAACTATTGAAGTAAAATTAAAAGATACTTCCCCCAGCAACCTGTTTTGCTGACGTTATTAAAATTTTCTCATTTTATAAAGAGTTGTAATTTTTTCAAGTGCTTTCAATTTTGAGCCACTTTAGAACACCAGCTAAAGAAAAATTCTCTATTTACTTTCATTGAGGAGAATAATTAAAATATTTAAATATATAATTCATCATTTAAAGGAAAAGAATAATTTTAGAGACGGAATGTATAGTGATATCTATCTTGCAGGAACACACTACGTAAAATAATAGTCTTTGACGAAACTATGTTTAAAGGAAAAATCGCCCTGTAACTCAAGCTTGGACTGTGTTTTGAGTGATGGTGTAGCGTTATGAAAGCCACGTACATAAGGTGCCATGACGATGTAAGAACAATCATTTCAAATATAGATGGGCAGTAGCAAAGTTCAGATTATAAGGTAGGAATACATTTACCCTTATACCAGGATGCACTATAAAGCGAAACTTTATGATGGAATTAAACTGATTAAAATTATAGAATCTCACCACTGAGCATATAAATGAAGAAAGAGTTTGAGATTTTAAAAAATCGTAAATTCGAGGTTTAAATAAAGTGTTCTACATAATTTAAAGTATTATGAAAAACTGAAGGAAATTTTGTTCTTGGAAAGAAATTTTGCATATAACTTAGCTTTGTAAAGGATTTTTGACAAAAATAAAAATTTTGTAAAACAATAGGATAGATTAGTGTTAGATCTGCCAAGTCTGAATTAAGCATTACGTATTTTAGTTTACTAAGTATTCTCTTGAAAAATTATTGGAATGTTAGAAAATAGTCAGAATGCTGCAGAGTTATTAAAAATCTGTTTACAATTTTTTATAATTGTATGGGGTGTGAGGCGTAGCGTCTTTACATCGTTCGTATAGCAGTTAACGACAGCAAGTAGCCTCAAGCACAAATGAGTCATAATTCTACTGTAACAGATGTGCTTTAGTGCTCCAGCACCAGTTCCAAGAAGCAGCTGCTGTGGCCGAACGTTGTCACTATCGTAGGCTATAAATCTTAAGCCGTCAAAACAATGTATTTTGGTCATTCTTTCTTTTTTCCGTCTTTCCTTACTTGCTTTAAAATTAGTGGAGGTATGTTCCGTCTATGCAACTAATTGAAGGCAGTTTGTTTACTGCCATACGCGTTTCGCTTCTTTTATTAGTGAAGCATCTTCAGTGGCGATTTCCAGTGCTGTTAGCTCATGTGTGTGGTCCTGAAGATGTATTCGTTAGTTTCCATGCTTCAATTGGCTGATTTCCGGCGTTCATTCACCCACATTTGATTCAACACATCACATACTTCACTTGCACCCTTCCATATTTTTTCAATTTCTTTGGGTGAAGCAACAGACAGAATTCAGGGTCGCCAAATATTGAGAACACAGCACATCTTCCAACAGTTCGTACGTCAAATATCTCAGTTCACTTTCAACGCACAGGTGCAGTGTCCTGATAAGAAATGGCCAATTTGTCTCGAACGTTTGCAGTATTCTTTACCTGTTTCTGACCTTTGCTAAATAACAAGTAGGCCGAATGTCTTCTGCTTCCTTGAAAGCAACAGTCTTTCCGGAAGATAAATTCAAACGCTTCGTTTTGTATGGGGCAGCTGGCTCTGATTCAAGCCTTACACTGCCGTTTAGTTTCTGGAGCAAAGAAATTTCTGCACATTTTCTGTTGCATCCTTCATTAATATATGCAATAACTGCTTAGAAATTCTTTTTCGCATTGACTGTTGATTATCATTCAACCAAAGCGGCTGCTGTCTTCACAGTGATTCTCACAGTAAATTCTTTATTCACAATTTAGTGTACTCTTTCTCTTCAGTCTCTTGTGGCATGTGCTACTACGTACACATTTAATTTCCAATAGCCGATACCACACTGTGCACGTTTTCTATGTGACTACAGTTTCTAGACTTCATTTGTATGGCTTACCTTCATGGGAAGTACGCCATATTGGAACTAGACCATAAGATTCCTATCTGTTGGAAATGAAGAAGTCAGTATCTTTTAAGCCTTATGAACACACGTATCGTAGTTCATTTATCTGAATGAAACATAAACAAATACGATTGAAGAGCTCTTTTAGATAAAACTATTCGCAGATCAGGTTTAAACACGACTTCCGTTACAGTGCAAAATGAACCAACATAATTTCTTTTATATAAGCGCCATCTTCTGCCCAAGTCGAGTACTTTAATTCTCGCCCTAATACTCTTGTTCACAGTAAGCATTTTTTTCGGTCTTAGGCGCAGTGCAAATTAAGAATGTGTCACCAAACGCGTTTCGCTTTAATAGTAAAACCCAGTCACGGATGATTTTATAACCATTTTCCTTATAATGTATGTTTTTCACAGATTTATTCCTATATACACTGACGAAAAAAAAATCTCAACTCCAAGAAGGAGTCGTGCGGCATAAATGAAAGTTGCTGGGCGTTTTTCCACATCTGAAGGATGATGTCTATTCAAATTTCGCACCAGACGCATGAGAGTAGTATTAGTAGCACCACTATGAGTATGCAAATGAGGTATGCTTTAACTACACACTGTAACGGTATTGAGCGTTAAATCCTTATAGATTGGACGTGGTGAGTTGATGTTAATCAAGAACGCCTTTGAGGCCACCTGACCGAGCGAGGTGGCGCAGTGGTTAGCGAACTGGACTCACATTCGGGAGGACGACGGTTCGAAGCCGCGTCCGGGCATCCTGATTTAGGTTTTCCGTGATTTCCCTAAAACGCTACAAGCAAATTCCGGGATGGTTCCTTTGAAAGGGCAGGGCCGACTTCCTTCCCCATCCTTCCCTAATCCAATGGGACCGATGGCTGTTTGGTCCCCACCCCTTAACCAACCAACCAACCTACACCTGGAGTTATGGTCCGGGATGCGATTTCGTATGACAGCAGGAGCACTCTCGTGGCTATCTCATACTCTCTGACTGCAAAACTGTGTTGTTAAAACAGCTTTCTTTATGAATGTAGTGTTCTGTACACATTCATTACGGCGTTAAATTTATTACGTGTTTTGCAGGAAATCGACTTTGTTTCTCATCGCTAGCAGATTGACGGAAAAAGACGCAACACCAAAAAATAATTAATGAAGAGTAATGCAATTTCGGGACTTTTTAAATGATTAACACTGCAAGGCCACAGACTAAGGTAAGCACAATATAACCCATTGCGCATGTGAAATGCTGGTACTTTAATGACTGGTTGGTTGCTTTGTAGATTAAATGGACTAAACTTCGTGGTTATCAGTCCCTTTTCCCTTAGTCACACAGGTCTCGAAGAAAACGATACTCCAAAACAATCCTATCGCCTGAAATCCAGGGAAGGAACAAAATGCGCGAAACTGTGTGTGTAACCACACTGAAGTAGAAAAACGAAAGTAGGAAGCTCAAAATTTGAAAACATTAAATAATAGGAAAAAGCGGTAGCAACTGTTAAAACAATGTAGCAGACGGCCTGGGCTGGCTGACCGGAAGAATAAAAAAGAAAGATGAGCCAGCCACTTTGCAACACACTCAAATCTACAGCCTAAAAACACAAGGCAAGAAAAACATGGATGGTGGAAAGACGAACACCAAGTCGAGCACTGGCACCAGAGGGAGCGAGAAAGAGTTAAAATACAGTTAGGGTGAAGGCCTGATTGATAAGGCAAGACGCTCACCCTTAGATTGAGTGAGTGCTAAAAAAAAAACCTATCGAATAAAACTTAAAACTAGATAAGCCGTTCAGGTATTGTCATCTGACACCATAGGTCGTGCGTCAGGAAGGTTAAAAGTCCGCCTCAGATTGGCTAATTTTGGACTGTCCGGCAAGACGTGGACTACTGTCAAACTTGAACCAAAGCGGCACTGATGTGGGTCCTCGCATCGTACGAGGTACCTGTCAGCCAAGTATGAGTTGGTTCAAATGGCTCTGAGCACTATGGGACTCAACTGCTGTGGTTATCAGTCCACTAGAACTTAGAACTACTTAAACCTAACTAACCTAAGGACATCACACACATTCATGCCCGAGGCAGGATTCGAACCTGCGACCGTAGCAGTCGCACGGTTCCGGACTGCGCGCCTAGAACCGCGAGACCACCGCGGCCGGCCAAGTATAGGTTGGGTTGGGTTGTTTGGGGAAGGAGACCAGACAGCGAGGTCATCGGTCTCATGGGATTATGGAAGGATGGGGAAGGAAGTCGGCCGTGCCCTTTCAAAGGAACCATCCCGGCATTTGCCTGGAGCGATTTAGGGAAATCACGGAAAACCTAAATCACGATGGCCGGACTTTGTTTCTCATCGCTAGCAGATTGACGGAAAAAGACGCAACACCAAAAAATAATTAATGAAGAGTAATGCAATTTCGGGACTTTTTAAATGATTAACACTGCAAGGCCACAGACTAAGGTAAGCACAATATAACCCATTGCGCATGTGAAATGCTGGTACTTTAATGACTGGTTGGTTGGTTTGTAGATTAAATAGACTAAATACGACTTCCGTTACAGTGCAAAATGAACCAACATAATTTCTTTTATATAAGCGCCATCTTGTAGATGTAGGAGAGCTTCTGCAAAGTTTGGAAGGTAGGAGGCGAGATACTGGCTGAAGTGAAGTTGGGAGGACAGGGCGTGAGTCGTGCTTGGGTAGCTCAGATGGTAGAACACTTGCCCACGAAAGGCAGAGCCATTTGAACCTCCCGAATGCGAGGCCAGTGTCTAACCACTGCACCACCTCGCTCGGTGCAAATATGGCCCATCCGCAGTTGACAAAGGACAATGGAGACCTTGAGAGACTCTCGTATAAAGGACCTCCAAACATTCGTCGTCTCCTTATTCGGCAAAGTCAGGGAGCCCCATTCTGTATTCCAGAGCCCAGCAACCTTCCTGCGCAAAACCGATCGACGATCAAATACGGGTATGCCGATCTCCAGACGCTGTTTACAAGCAAACGCTTCAGCTAGCCTGTTGGCAAATTCATTTCCCGGGATTCTGACGTGTCCCCTAGTCCATACGAAGACTATCTACTGCAATACAGCGAGCGCCACTACTGCCAGCTAAATAAAAGATTCAAACTACGGAAGGCACTAACTACTGATAGGCATAGTTAGCAAATGAAAGATTTTAATAGAGAACAAACAATGTATTTACCTTAATAGTGTTGAAAAATCATAATATACATAGCAGTTCATGACATCCAGTCTTACAAATTACAAAACTCCGCCATTTCTCTCCCCACATCCACCACTGCTGGCGGCTCACCTCCAACTGCGCAACGCTACGCGCTGTTAACATCCATCTGCCCAACACTACAATGGTCAACAACAATGCAAACCAGCCACAGACTGCACGCAGCACAGCCAGTGATTTTCATACAGAGCGCTACGTGGCGTTACCAATATAAAAACCTAAACAGCCTACTTACATAGCCCCCATGCTCCCCACAAAAAATTTACAAATTGTTTTGGGCAGAGGCCAATAATGATTTGATAAAATTTTTCATACACATTGCTTGAGGACCTAAACGGACTCTTTGATGGCCATTAAAAAAGCATGGCGAGGATAGTGGTGGTCGAGAGAATGTAAGTCACTCAAGGAGCCGCTACAAATGAAGAAGTACTCCCTGGTGCAGGAACGGATATACTAAAGATCGTGAGAGATAGCTACCAGCTCTGCAGTGAAACCACTGCAGCGTTCTGGCAAGGAGCACTGTTCACTATGTCCTGCATGAGCACCCGGAAGAGAGATGGTAGAGGGAAAGACTCAAGTTCAAGCAGACACGGACTTCAATTGTCATCCCTGATCTGACCTGCCGCTGTGCGAGATGGTTCGCCATGTTGGGGAACGGGAGACGGTAATTCAGATGTTTACGAGGGCTGAGAATGTGTGCAGTATGATTTGCAAGCAGTTGTTGTCCCGTGATGTCCAATTGAGGAACCCCAGCATCCGTAAATACGCTTTTCACAGGACTCGTTCGGAAAGCTCCAATCTCAAGTCTAACTTGACGGGATACCAATTCGATTCTACACAGAGTACGCGAAAGAAATTGCCCCCCTTCTAACAGCCGTGTACCGCAAGTCTCTAGAGGAACGGAGGGTTCCAAATGATTGGAAAAGAGCACAGGTAGTCCCAGTCTTCAAGAAGGGTCGTCGAGCAGATGCGCAAAACAATAGACCTATATCTTTGACGTCGATCTGTTGTAGAATTTTAGAACATGTTTTTTGCTCGAGTATCATGTCGTTTTTGGAAACCCAGAATCTACTATGTAGGAATCAACATGGATTCCGGAAACAGCGATCGTGTGAGACCCAACTCGCTTTATTTGTTCATGAGACCCAGAAAATATTAGATACAGGCTCCCAGGTAGATGCTATTTTTCTTGACTTCCGGAAGGCATTCGATACAGTTCCGCACTGTCGCCTGATAAACAAAGTAAGAGCCTACGGAATATCAGACCACCTGTGTGGCTGGATTGAGGAGTTTTTAGCAAACAGAACACAGCATGTTGTTATCAATGGAGAGACGTCTACAGACGTTAAAGTAACCTCTGGCGTGCCACAGGGGAGTGTTATGGGACCATTGCTTTTCATAATATATATAAATGACCTAGTATATAGTGTCGGAAGTTCCATGCGGCCTTTCGCGGATGATGCTGTAGTATACAGAGAAGTTGCAGCATTAGAAAATTGTAGCGAAATGCAGGAAGATCTGCAGCGGATAGGCACTTGGTGCAGGGAGTGGCAACTGTCCCTTAACATAGACAAATGTAATGTATTGCGAATACATAGAAAGAAGGATCCTTTATTGTATGATTATATGATAGCGGAACAAACACTGGTAGCAGTTACTTCTGTAAAATATCTGGGAGTATGCGTGCGGAACGATTTGAAGTGGAATGATCATATAAAATTAATTGTTGGTAAGGCGGGTACCAGGTTGAGATTCATTGGGAGAGTCCTTAGAAAATGTAGTCCATCAAGAAAGGACGTGACTTACAAAACAATCGTTCGACCTATACTTGAGTATTGCTCATCAGTGTGGGATCCGTACCAGATCGGGTTGACGGAGGAGATAGAGAAGATCCAAAGAAGAGCGGCGCGTTTCGTCACAGGGTTATTTGGTAACCGTGATAGCGTTACGGAGATGTTTATTAAATTCAAGTGGCAGACTCTGCAAGAGAGGCGCTCTGCATCGCGGTGTAGCTTGCTCGCCAGGTTTCGAGAGGGTGTGTTTCTGGATGAGGTATCGAATATATTGCTTCCCCCTACTTATACCTCCGGAAGAGATCACGAATGTAAAATTAGAGAGATTAGAGCGCGCAAGGAGGCTTTCAGACAGTCGTTCTTCCCGTGAACCATACGCGACTGGAACAGGAAAGGGAGGTAATGACAGTGGCACGTAAAGTGCCCTCCGCCACGCACCGTTGGGTGGCTTGCGGAGTATAAATGTAGATGTAGATGAAACTCTACAGTGTTGTATAGGGTCCAGCATCCGCAATGGTGATGGCGACACTGAACCATTCGCTAGGCATTGTACATGTGCAACAATTTAGGGCGGTCCGCACCAAAGTCAGTGTGACTTAGACATCGAAGAATGTTAAGGTGCTGCCAGCACTTTTTCTTAATCTGACGATGTTTGGTGAGCCCAGTTAAGCAGGTGTGTAAAACCAGTCCTAAAAAACATCAAGAGTGCCCTACCTTAAAGAGATGGTCATCAAGATGAAGTTGTGGTCGCGGGTGAACCGTATGACGGCGACAGAAGTAATGACGCAAGTCTTGGTGGCTGAAAACAAAAAGCTGTGGGTGAGAGCCCATGACGGCGCCTTTCGTATGGCTCCCTGCGGTCGACGTTCAGCCACACCAACAACATACAAGAAGGGTGATACTGAGGAGGGGACTGATGACCTCAGATGTTAAGTCCCATAGTGCTCAGAGCCATTTGAACCATTTGACACTGAGGACCCCAAAGCTGCTGCAAGACCATTAATTGACTCTAAAAAGAGTGGGATGCTCAGTACAGAGCCCTGAGGGATCCCATTCTCTTGGATATGGGTGTGGGGGGCACTGTGTGAAGCACTGACTCGATCTCTGAAGGGGCGGAGCGACTAAAATCTCTCTGTATAAAAATAGGGAGTGAGCCCCAGAGACCCCACTCGTGTAACGTAGCGAGGATGTGGTGTCACCAAGTGGCGTCATAGGCTTTCATCAGTTGAAAAAAATGGAAATAAGGTGATGACGGGAAAAGACCGTTCATATGGCAGACCCCAAATATACCAAGTTGTCAGTGGTGGAGCGACTTTGGCGAAAACAACATTGGAATGGAGCCAAACGGACCCGAGACTTAAGGACACAGCGCAACCGCCAGCTCAACAAACGTTTCAGCAGCTTGCACAGGACCTTGGTGAGGCTAATATGACGATACCTACCTATATCTAGCGTGTTATTACCAGGTTTTAGCACTGGAACGATGATACTTTCTCACATTGCGTTGGTAATTCGTCATCGCTCCAGATATGGTTGAACACGGCAACGAGTTGGCGCTAGTAATCCGCTGACAGATGGTTAATCGTTGGGTGGTGAATGCGGTCTGGGCCAGGGGTTGTGTTCGGATGATGTGCAACGACACTAAGAAATTCGCAATTGACTTCTTAAGTAATAGAACCCAGTACGTTGTCCTCGATGGTGACTGTTCATCGGAGGTGAGGGTATCGTCTGGAGTGCCCCCGGGAATTGTGGTAGGTCCGCTGTTGTTTTCTATTTACATAAATGATCTTTTGGATGGGGTGGATAGCAATGTGCGGCTGTTTGCTGATGATGCTATGGTGTTGAGTGACTGCAGGAGGATACAAGATGACTTGGACAGGATTTGTGATTGGTGTAAAGAATGGCAGCTAACTCTAAATATACACTCCTGGAAATTGAAATAAGAACACCGTGAATTCGTTGTCCCAGGAAGGGGAAACTTTATTGACACATTCCTGGGGTCAGATACATCACATGATCACACTGACAGAACCACAGGCACATAGTCACAGGCAACAGAGCATGCACAATGTCGGCACTAGTACAGTGTATATCCACCTTTCGCAGCAATGCAGGCTGCTATTCTCCCATGGAGACGATCGTAGAGATGCTGGATGTAGTCCTGTGGAACGGCTTGCCATGCCATTTCCACCTGGCGCCTCAGTTGGACCAGCGTTCGTGCTGGACGTGCAGACCGCGTGAGACGACGCTTCATCCAGTCCCAAACATGCTCAATGGGGGACAGATCCGGAGATCTTGCTGGCCAGGGTAGTTGACTTACACCTTCTAGAGCACGTTGGGTGGCACGGGATACATGCAGACGTGCATTGTCCTGTTGGAACAGCAAGTTCCCTTGCCGGTCTAGGAATGGTAGAACGATGGGTTCGATGACGGTTTGGATGTACCGTGCACTATTCAGTGTCCCCTCGACGATCACCAGTGGTGTACGGCCAGTGTAGGAGATCGCTCCCCACACCATGATGCCGGGTGTTGGCCCTGTGTGCCTCGGTCGTATGCAGTCCTGATTGTGGCGCTCACCTGCACGGCGCCAAACACGCATACGACCATCATTGGCACCAAGGCAGAAGCGACTCTCATCGCTGAAGACGACACGTCTCCATTCGTCCCTCCATTCACGCCTGTCGCGACACCACTGGAGGCGGGCTGCACGATGTTGGGGCGTGAGCGGAAGACGGCCTAACGGTGTGCGGGACCGTAGCCCAGCTTCATGGAGACGGTTGCGAATGGTCCTCGCCGATACCCCAGGAGCAACAGTGTCCCTAATTTGCTGGGAAGTGGCGGTGCGGTCCCCTACGGCACTGCGTAGGATCCTACGGTCTTGGCGTGCACCCGTGCGTCGCTGCGGTCCGGTCCCAGGTCGACGGGCACGTGCACCTTCCGCCGACCACTGGCGACAACATCGATGTACTGTGGAGACCTCACGCCCCACGTGTTGAGCAATTCGGCGGTACGTCCACCCGGCCTCCCGCACGCCCACTATACGCCCTCGCTCAAAGTCCGTCAACTGCACATACGGTTCACGTCCACGCTGTCGCGGCATGCTACCAGTGTTAAAGACTGCGATGGAGCTCCGTATGCCACGGCAAACTGGCTGACACTGACGGCGGCGATGCACAAATGCTGCGCAGCTAGCGCCATTCGACGGCCAACACCGCGGTTCCTGGTGTGTCCGCTGTGCCGTGCGTGTGATCATTGCTTGTACAGCCCTCTCGCAGTGTCCGGAGCAAGTATGGTGGGTCTGACACACCGGTGTCAATGTGTTCTTTTTTCCATTTCCAGGAGTGTAGATAAATGTAAATTAACGCAGATGAATAGGAAAAAGAATCCTGTAATGTTTGAATACTCCATTAGTAGTGTAGCGCTTGACACAGTCAGGTCGATTAAATATCTGGTCGTAACATTGCAGAGCGATATGAAGTGGGACAAGCATGTAATGGCAGTTGTGGGGAAGGCGGATGGTCGTCTTCGGTTCATTGGTAGAATTTTGGGAAGATGTGGTTCATCTGTAAAGGAGACCGCTTATAGAACGCTGGTGCGACCTGCTCGAGCGTTTGGGATCCCTATCAGGTCGGATTGAGGGAGGACATAGAAGCAATTCAGAGGCGGGCTGCTAGATTTGTTGCTGGTAGGTTTGATCATCATGCGAGTGTTACGGAAATGCTTCAGGAACTCGGGTGGGAGTCTCTAGAGGAAAGGAGGCGTTCTTTTCGTGAATCGCTGCTGAGGAAATTTAGAGAACCAGCATTTGAGGCTGACTGCAGTACAATTTTGCCGCCGCCAACTTACATTTCGCGGAAATACCACAAAGATAAGATAAGAGAGATTAGGGCTCGTACAGAGGCATTTAGGCAATCATTTTCCCCTCGTTCTGTTTGGGAGTGGAACAGGGAGAGAAGATGCTAGTTGTGGTACGAGGTACCCGCCGCCAAGCACCGTATGGTGGATTGCGGAGTATGTATGTAGATGTAGATGTAGGAGAGCTTCTGCAAAGCTTGCAAGGTAGGAGGCGAGGTACTGGCAGAAGTGAAGCTGGGAGGACAGGGCGTGAGTCCTACTTGGGTAGCTCAGATGGTAGAACACTTGCCCGCGAAAGGCAAAGGTACCGAGTTCGAGTCTCGGTACGACACACAGTTTTAATCTGCCAGGAAGTTTCATATCAGCGCACACTCCGCTGCAGAGTGAAAGTCTCATTCTGAATACAGGGACAGTTAATCAATTTAATTTAATCAACTGTGGGTTCTTGATGAAACATTATAAATTAGCTAAACAAACACTATTTTTGGCCTTGTTTCACAATTTTGTTGTTAATTTTATTGGACAACCTAGGTTTCGGGTTATAAGCCCATTTTCAAGTATATTACTGATTCCCAAAGATGATAAAGGACGGATAAACATTATGACAAGCCAAAGATAATCTCAACTTCTTAAGGTATCGATCCATAACTTACTTTACAATTACGTCAATGAACATTTTTTACCAAATTATATACATTATTACACACACAACAATTACACTGCAATGACCAGACTAAAGTTATGCATCAGCCCAGAAGTTTTTAGCTATAATGGACTAGGGCGCAATGTTTTGCTTCTATCCTGAGGTTGTAATCTCATCTAAAAGAGGTGAATAACTGAATTGGGTTTGCTCGTTTAATAATAGGTGTGGGAATATGCACTTCTGTCTTTTTCTTTTCTTTCTTTGGACCTTTATCACCCTGGAACGCGGGGTTGACCGTGTTATTACGGATTTGGCAGTGTTAGTTGGAGAGGGTGGCCAGATGCCCTTCCTGTCGCCGCCCCGAACCATCTGGGATGAAAGTAGTGTACCACAGCTGTCTGCTTATAGTGCAAGCCATGAAATAGTGTAAACGTTTTCAGATGTGTGTGAGTCGTGTAACTAAGGCGAACGTGGTTACCAGCTCAATATTCACCTTATGGGATGTGGAAAACCGCCTAAAAACCACATCCAGGCTGGCCAGCATACCGGACCTCGTCGGCAATCTGCCGGGCGGATTCGATCCGTGGCCGGCGCACCTGCCCGAGTCCAGAAAGCAGCGCATTAGTGCTCTCGGCCACCCTGACAGGTTGTATACACATCTGTCTTTTAGTTTATGAAGTTTCTAGTTGGTTGAGTTTGCCCCCTTTTCCTTTGTGCACTCGTACATCTATTTTGTGTTTGTGGTTATTGTTCTGGCAATATTCTGCAAAGGCTGAGTCAGGCTTCCTCAATCTCCAGCTGTTGTTCTTTAAGCCTGGTACAGATTGACCCCCTCTCTGTCCAAAGTAGCAAGACTGACACTCAAGGGGTGTGATTTTATAAACCCCACTTTTTGTGATAGCTGGTTGTTTGTCTTTTGCATTGAACAAGAAACTACCTATTGTCTGAGAGACATAGAAAAATACAGAGAAACCCTTTGCCTTCAAGATGTTACTTACATTATTTGATGTTTTCTCAATAAAAGGTAATCTGCACAATTTCTTTTCCAGATTGTCTGTGTTTTTCATTGGGGACAGTAGGTACTTAGCTTGCTTCTTCATCTTTTACCTAAAATTTTGTCAGCGGTGTTCAGGTCAAATTCATTATTTGTGTCTACTGTTTTTATTGTGTTAAGTTCCTGGACAAAGTCTTCTTGGGACATAGGGATAGAAAGGAGACGGTGGATCATGTGACGGAATGCTGCATGTTTGTAGGCTGTAGGATGTTGGGAGGAAACCGGGATGAAAGTGTCAGTGAAGGAATCTTTACGGTAAATTTTAACTTCATGGTTACTGTCTTCTATCTTTAAGCTAATGTTCAGGAAATTTATGCTGTGCCCCACCCCCACCCCTCCCCCCAACCCCATGCTGACCTTTATGTTAGTGTGCCACTGGTTCATATTTTCCACAGATTTATGGAGTTGTCGGTTGGAACCTTTCCACATACAAAGGATATCATCCACATATCTGTACCAATACTCAACATGTTTGGCCAGTGGTTCTCTCTTAAGAAAATCAGTCTCCCACTTGTCCATGAACATTTCTGCAAGTAATGGGGATAAAGATGAGCCCACTGCCAGACCATCTGCTTGCTGATAATAGCTCCCTTGAATGTTGTTTGTCTATGATGCTGGAGTTATCGTTAGATGATGTCCAATATGTGATCAAGCAGGCTAAGGTAACACTTAATAGTTTGTAGAGCATGTTGGGTTACAACAGCGATACTTGAGTAAAAATCTCTCGGTGTACATGCCGCGTCAATTCAGGATAAAACTCCAAGCTTTCGACCACTACCTCCATGGTCGTCGTCAGGGCTAAAACTGACTGTCGTGAACTAGCGAGGTTCCCACTTTTATATGCAAAGGACGGCTTCTGATTGGCTGGAATACGTCAGCGATATGGCGTGTAGTGAAGTGGTGCCCTCTACTTCCATAGATGTAGTTGCTATCCCGCGTTGCTTGCAGCGCCATCCCTTGAATCAGGAGGTAAAGTGCGAGAAGTTCTTCTCTGCGATTTTTCTTTATCCAGTGCACTCTTCCAAGTGTTGCTAAGTGCATAGCTGTTGTCTCTATTAAAGTTATTATCGCTGAGTCTAATTTCGACTGCTTCCCGGATCACAGAGTCCCAGTAATTCGATGCGTGGGCTATTACTCTGGTTTCTTCAAATAAAATCTTATGCTTGTTAAGCAGGCTATGTTCAGCCACCGCTGATTTTTCCAAATACCTGTATTTCAGGTGGCGTTGGTGCTCGATGCAGCGGTCGGCAACGGTTCTTACAGACTGGCCCACGTAATTCTTGCCGCATTCGCAAGGAATAGTATAGATTCCCGGCACTCTTAAGCCGAGACTATCTTTGACTGGTCTCAACATTTCCTTAATTGTCCTAGGTGGTCGGAAAACTGGTTTTATTCCTTGCCTCTTCAGGACTCTGGCTATCTTGCTCGTTGTAGCACCGCAAAAAGGAAGCCGCGCTGTGGGAACCTCGCTAGTTCACGACAGTCAGTTTTAGCCCTGACGACGACCATGGAGGTAGTGGTCGAAAGCTTGGAGTTTTATCCTGAATTGACGCGGCATGTACACCGAGAGATTTTTACTCAAGAAATACGTCGCGAAAGACTTCGTAGCCAACAGCGATACCTGGTCGAGCGTTATCCAGTTGGAATGCTCTGCATGTATGGCAGCTCAACAGATCGAATCATTAGACCTGACATACTAATGTGCAGTCAGGGTGCGTGGAATAAACACGAGTGTGCTCCATATGAAACCCCACCTAATACTGATGTAGGTTCAGTGTGCCTTGAACGCAGACTGGCTGGTAGCAGGACCTCAACTGGTCTTCCTCTAACTGACACACGGCTATCATTGGCGCTGAGGCAGAGCCAGCTTTCATCAGAAATCTCAACAGACCTTCACCCTGCCCTCCAATGAGCTCTCGATTGACACCACTTAAGTATCGAACGGTTATGAGTTGGAATCAGTAGAATGCACGCTGCAGGGCGTCTGGATAGGAGCTGTCCTTGAAGGAACCAATTTGCAACAGTTCGTTATGTCACTGAGGTGCCAGCTGGTGCTGAAACTGCTGCTGCAGATGCAGAACAATGCGCCAAAGCCATAAACCGAACACGATGGGTTTCCCTCCCGATAGTGCCACGTGGCCGCCCTTTTCCCAGTCCTCTTGCGGCCGAATATTCTCGTGACCAACGCTGCCAGGAATCATGTACAGTGGCTACATTCCTGCCAAGTCTTTCTTCAGTATCGCGGAAGAAACATCCAGCTTCTCGTAGCCCTACTACACGACTTCGTTTAAACTCAGTGAGGTGTTGATAATGGCGTCTTTATCACCGTAAAGGCATTGTTGACCAACTATAACTCACCACATCCGATGTCAAAGGTAAATAAATGTGTGACTGGGGCCTCCCGTCGGGTAGACCATTCTCCGGCAGCAAGTCATTCGATTTGACGCCAGTTCGGCGACTTGCGCGTCGATGGGGATGAAATGATGATGGTTAGGACAACACAACACCCAGTCCCTGAGCGGAGAAATTCTCCGACCCATCCGGGAATCGAACCCGGGCCCTTTGGATTGACATTCTGTAGTACTGACCACTCAGCTACCGGGGGCGGACATGTCAAAGGTAACCAAAGCTCACGACCGTTACAGCGTGTAGTTAAAGCATACCTGATTTGCAGACTCATGGTGGCGCTACTAGCACCACTCTTATGCAACTGCCGTGAAATTTGTACAGACATCATCTTTCAGATGTAGAAACACGCCTACCGACATCTGTTTGTGTCGCACAACTCCTTCTTGATGTTGCGATTTTTTTTCCGTCGGTGTAGTTTGGTTTCACATTCACTATCGTTTAAAGCAGGAAATATCAAACATTAGTTGTTATACAACAGATATGTGGATGATAAATTGTTTATACAAAAAAGAACAAAAGCTTTTGAAATGTGGTTCCATAGTAGAACCCTGAAGGTTAAATGGATAACTGAATAACTATTGAGAAGGTACTGAATCGATTTGGGGACAAAGAATTTTATACCACAAGTTGACTAAAAGAATGGATTGATTGATGGGAAACGCCCTGAGACATCAAGGAATCGTCAGTCGTCAGTTTGGTAATGGAGGGAACTGTATGCAAAGGAGGAGGGGGGGGGGGGGTCAAAAATTGTAGAGCTAGACCAAACCTTGATCACAGAAAGCAGTTTCAGATGGTTCAAATGGCTCGGAGCACTATAGGACTTAACATCTGAGGTCATCAGTCCCCTAGAACCTAGAACTACTTAAACCTAGCTAACCTAAGGACATCACACACATCCATGCCCGAGGCAGGATTCGAACCTTTCGCGGTTCCAGACTGAAGCGCTTAGAACCGCTTAACCACAGCGGCCGGCAAAGCAGATTCAAATGGATGTTGGATGTAGTAGTTATGCATAGAGGAAGATGCTTCCACAGGATAGAATACCAAGGAGAACCGTACCAAGCCAGCATTTGGTCTAAAGCCCACAACAGTACATAACAGGTGCCGTGTCAGATGTTCATAAAAAACGTTATTCTTATTCTCTGTTTATGAAGCTCTGTAAATAGCTACATGACACTTACTGATAAAATGTTACGTAGCTTACCTTACCTTCATTCAATACGAAACTTGTAACTGCATTGTAGATAATGTCTGAAGAAGAGATTCGCTTTCCTCGCCCGTACTTTTAATACATCATAAGGGGGAAAAGCACAAACACAAACACACTCACACACACACACACACACACACACGCGCGCGCGCGCGCGCGTGCGCTATATTCTGTGAAGTTACCTACAAAGTTTCCATATCATAAAAAGGTCATTAACTTCCAGTATTACGGCAGTAGTCAATGCCTGTAAACAGAGAACTCGTGATGAATACAAACGGGCGCAATTTCATAGAGTGCCTTCCACGCTTCGCGAGCAACCGGTGAGAGGAAATCAACAGGTGCTTGCAATCCAGCATTTGCCGAACGAGTTAAAGGGGAGGTCTGCGCGGTGAGGGGGCGCGAGCGACCGATTAATGGCCCGGTCTTTGATCTCTCAACCTTCGCTGCATTCCCACTGCAGTCCAACGCAGGAACAAAGGAAGCTTCTTTCTTTTCTCAGTGTAGCATTAGTTGAGCTGATGCCTTCTGCGGCTTGAGAGTGGTTGCTCTTTTTGCTCTCATCCTGCTTCTATGAATGCGAATGTTCTCATAAAATGGTTTTGAATTACGTTGCATCCTATGCACAGTCATGTCTATGAACGTGGTCTTTTTCCTAGATTTAACCGTGCTGTTTAATGACCTCGAGCTTCTTAAAGAAGTTTAATGCTTGTTACACAACATACTTTATTAGATAAAATTTTCGTATGAAGTATGTTGCCAATATGCCAAATATGAAAAGCGTGAGGCAAGGAAGCCTTTAAGGTGACAAAGACGCAATTATCAACACCTCCCTGTATTTGAACGAGGTTTTGTAGTAGGGCTACGAGAGACTGGAAGTTCCTCCTGCGATACCGCACAAAGATTTGGCAGGAATGTCGCCACTGTACATAAATGTTGGCAGCAGTGGTCACGAAAATTGACGGACACGTAGCACTACCGAGAGGCTTATAGCTCTGGCGCATCATTACTGCATCTGCAACAGCAATCTGAGCAGCATTTGGCACGTCAGTAACACAGTGAACTGTAGCAAAGCGCCGCGCGGGATTAGCCTAGCGGTCAGGGGCGCTGCAGTCATGGACTGTGCGGCTGATACCGGCGGAGGATCGAGTCCTCCCTCGGGCATGGGTGTGTGTGTTTGTCCTTAGGATAATTTAGGTTAAGTAGTGTGTAAGCTTAGGGACTGATGACCTTAGCAGTCCCATCAGATTTTGTAGCAAATCGGTTCTTTCAAGAATGGCTCCGAGCCAGACACCCTGTAACGTGCATTCCGCTGACCCTCAGCCCTCAGCCGTTTGCGACTACAGCAGTGTCGAGCGGGAGC
Source organism: Schistocerca nitens (assembly GCF_023898315.1). Taxonomy (NCBI): domain Eukaryota; kingdom Metazoa; phylum Arthropoda; class Insecta; order Orthoptera; family Acrididae; genus Schistocerca; species Schistocerca nitens. The sequence goes on along the minus strand of NC_064616.1, from coordinate 172,244,760 downwards.
ACATTGGAGGGCAGGGTGGAGGTCTATTGTGTTATCTGATGGAAACTGGTTCTGCGTCGGTGCCAGTGATGGCCCTGGGTTGGTTGGAAGGAGGTCAGTTAAGGGCCTGCAACAAATCCCTCTGAGTGCTAGACAAACTGGACCTGCGCGTGGAGTTACAGTCTGGCGTGCAATTTCATATGACCGCAGGAACACTCTCGCGGTTATCCCACGCACCGTAAGTGCAAATTTGTACGTCAGTCTCGATGTTCGACCTGCTGGCCTGCTATTCATGAGCAGCAGTCCAGGAGGTGGGCCGGCCGGAGTGACCAAGCGGTTCTAGGCGCTTCAGTCTGGAACCGCGCGACCGCTACGGTCGCAGGTTCGAATCCTGCCTCGGGCATGGATGTGTGTGATGTCCTTAGGTTAGTTAGGTTTAAGTAGTTCTAAGTCTAGGGGACTGATGACCTTAGATGTTAAGTCCCATAGTGCTCAGAGCCATTCGAAACATTTTGAACCAGGAGGTGGTTTCTAAGAGGATAAGGCTCGATCATATAATGCTGTTGCAACCCAGAGTGTCAATATGTTTGCCTTCACCGGCCACAGTGACCGAGCGGTTCTAGGCGCTTTAGTCTGGAACGGCGCTGCTGCTACAGTCGCAGGTTCGAATCCTACATCGGGAATGGATGTGTGTGATGTCCTTAGATTAGTTAGGTTTAAGCCGTTCTAAGTCTAGGGGACTGATGACCTCAGTTGTTAAGTCCTATGGTTCTTGGAGCCATTTGAACCATTTTTTGTTTGCCTTCGCCTGCTCGATCAACGGTTCCAAATGGTTCAAATGGCTCTGAGTACTATGGGACTTAACATCTGTGGTCATCAGTCCCCTAGAACTTAGTACTACTTAAACCTAACTAACCTAAGGACATCACACACATCCATGCCCGAGGCAGGATTCGAACCTGCGACCGTAGCATCAACGGTTCCATTTCCAATCTTGCACATATGAGACATCATCGGACGATAACTCCAGCGTCATTCACAACCGATATTAACTGCCTCTGTATTGACCAACCAAGTGCAACAGGCATGGAACTGCATCCCATAACCTGACGTCCGGCACCTATAAACCACAATGCACGCACAATTACATGCTTGCATTCGACATTCTGTCGGTTACACCGGTTGTTAATGCACCAGCATTTCACATGTGCAGTGGCTTATCTCGCGCTTATATTAACCTGTGTAGTATTGCCATGATAATAACTTATATATGTTACCTAGACAAAAGTATTCTCCAAATTTCATTACTCTAAATTATTTTTTGGTGTTGCGGTTTTTTTCCGTCTGTGTAATTTGTTTGTTTGCAAGTGAATGCCAGCAGTACTGGTGCATACTGACATAACGCACCGCGTCACCACAGCACGTAGCTAGAGGAATGTGCAGCCCATTGCTAAAGTGGAGCACCATGTGCTCATGCGTTTGCGGCAGAAGCGGAATGTTGCAACCCTGTAAGGCGAATTCAGACCGCCAAATAAGTAATCTAGAGTGGGCTGACACAGCTACAACATTTCCGCTTCTATCGGAAACGAATTACAGCACGACACTTCACTTTATCAAACGACTGAGCCACTTTGTTTTCGATCCTTTAGTGGTGTGCTGCAGTACTGCGGAGCGGATATTTCAATACTAACCAGACTGCATATATTTAACAGTATGAAAAACGTAACATAACTTTTTCGCAGGGAGAGCTGCATCAAACCAGTCTCAGGACTGAAGACCACAACAACAACAACAACAACAACAACAATTAAAACTTTATGACTGTTCTTCGCATAGTAGTTCCACGTAGGCATTGTAGATTTATCACTCATACTACAAAGTTGGAACGGAAAATTTGTACTGACTGGGCATCGGTGAAGCCCGAAACAACAATAAATGAACACACCACAGTTTACCCTTACACGTTTCTCTTCTCAATCCGAATTCTCACTGCCGCCCCAGTCTACTTTAAATTCCTACTTACACACGAACAAAATTGCCGAGGCTCTCCATGTTCCCGAACTGCACCTCAGCATCGAAAATAAAGAGGGATCCATGCTGAAACTAAGGTGCGGCTTGTAATCTACCCCTCCTTCCTACTTCCATCTATTGTGCAAATTAATAAGCAAAGTCTTTTATGAAGATTTGAGAGGAGCGAAGATTACAGTAAACGTCCTAGTTCATTAAACTCGTCATGTTGCGTTGGCTCCAGTTCTTCTTGTATAGGGTTCTGATTCCTGAAGCTGAAAAAGTCAAATCAAGTCCTCACGGTTGGTTTGAAGTAAATAATTCTGAAGATTGTTGTTGCAACATTTATTTTTCATAAATATATTTTCTCACATTTTAGTACATCATACAGTCTTCTGATTTTTCACATTTACAAAGTCGAAATTTCATTGTTCGCACAAAAATGCATCCGATCACATCAGGCATATGCTTACGACAATCACACTCTGCGGAAATAACCATATTCCAAAGGACTTACAAATTTTCTTAACAAATTAATTTCTACTAGTTTATGTTACCTTATTAATTTCGGTTATTATTTCATAAACGAATCCAGAAATAAACATAGTAAACAGTACACGATTGCGTAATTTGATAACAGAAATTTTAAGTGTGCCAATAATTCTTAATTTCAAATTTTTCTAAAGAAAATAACTTTAACTGTACATTCAGAACTAGTACTTATCGACTATTACATCGAACTAAAATATTTTATAAAGGTAATTCCTTTTTATAAATCTTAGCATGAAATGGCACATACTGTGTGTAAAAGTATACGAAAGTTTTCAGAGAAGCAACTGAGATAATGTTGACCTGTCCAAAATTCGAAAAATAATACTGGTATCGACAACTACTGTTGAGGAAAAGTAATGCTAGAGGAGGCTGTCCCGTCACAAGGAACGTATACATATGAAATGATAAAATTTCAGACACATCACTGGTCTCATACAGATATGATTTTATATATATATAGACTGAAGCGACGAGTGAAGATTTTTAGCTTAGTGGCTAGCTCACCCGCCCAGGAAAAAGAAGACCCACGTTCGATTCCCGGCCTTGGTACAAATTTTCACTCTCCGTTTCAGTGTATGCATATAAAACCGTATTTTTATGAGACCAGTAAAGTCTCTGAAATCGCGTAATTTCATTCGAGCTGTTTTTCGTACTACACCATACATCCTGCTTTCTAGTCTTAAATTTAATATTTTTACTGTGTAGACCAACAGATGGCACATTTTCATATATGTGACCAATGGAATGTCTTTAAAAGGAAAACAATATAAAGGTTTCCAGGTCACCCTCTTGCCGAGACGCACTGATAGGAACGGAAGTTCGTCGATACAGCTGCATTCGGTTACAGTACTGATGCAATTTCCTGTTGCATGGAAGAGTGCCCCAAGCTAACACTGTTACCGCTCTTCGACTTTCGTGACACTATTAGTAGTTCCGTATACCTCTTTTATTAAAACGAAATAAAGTCTGTTACGACGTCGTCTCGCAGTCTCGGCGCCAGGGCGCGTCCCCACCTTTATCACATTAGACAAGCCCATTCCTCCCCTAGTTCTTCCACTAGCAAGTCCCCAACAAGATTCGTGCTCATTTCCTGAATTCTCAATGACACATACCTTTACATTTTATACGATATACGAAGTTACAGATGTGGAAATACACACAAAACACGTGGAAAACGAATGAAGACTCAGCAACAGAGTAGTATTTTGGTCGTATAGGTACTCTCATCGATATTTGATACAGAAATCGGGGAATAAAAAGAAAAACCAGTTATCGTCATTTGCTATATGCAGGCCTAATATGTAGAAAACTTGGTAGGCCCCTACGGAAAAACGGCAGCCATTGATTTTTATTCGCTCCATCATAGACGACAGATGATGTGGTTTAAGGTGTTAGGAATTATCTATACTTCCGAAAACTAATGTACCGCATACGTCCCTTTAACGTTGCCCTGTCGTTCCAGTGGCAGAGAAACCGACTACAGTTATGCCTATTGTCCGTGAGACACACTGCGGTGTGTGGCGGAGGGTTTATACCTGTTCTTTCGGATGGGATGCACTCCCTACTCCCCGCCTTTTCCCTGAACCATTCTTGAATGGTGTGTGGAAAGAATGACTGTCGGTACATTTCCGAATGAACTGTTGTTCCTTTGATTTTCCCGTCGTGGTCATTTGTCGAGACGTGCATACGGGTGGAAGTAATATTTCCCCAGACTCTTCCCGGAACGTTCACTCTCGAAATTTCAACTGTAAACCTCTTTGTGATACACAACGCCTCTCTTGTAACGCCTGCCACTGAGGTTTGTAGAGCATCTCTGTCATGCTCTCTCACCGAACAAACGATCCCGTGACGAAACACATGACTCTTCATTCAATCTTTCTCTCTCTTTTCCTGTTGAACCAACCCGCAAAGGGTTCCAGACTCATGAGCAAGAATCGACAGGACAAAGTGTTCGTAAGCCATTTCTTTCGTGGATGAATTACATTTACTTAAGAGTCTCCTACAGCCTGGCATCTGCTTTTCCTACTACTTGATTTATGGGTTGATTCCACTTCACGTCACACTGGATAGTTACTGCTAGGTATTTTAAGGAAATTACAGTATTCAATGATTTGTTACCAAGAGTGTAATCGAAAAATAGTGGGTTTCTCTATATATTTATGCGCAATAGTTAAATTCATTGACATTCAGGATCAAGTGTTAGAACCTGCACCAAACTCCGATCCACTGGCCGGCTGCAGACGTCTTCTTGCGTTGTTACATTCCTGTCTACAACTGAATCGTCTGCGAACAGCGAACGTTAACCGGTAGATCTACCCAGATACTTACCTGCGTGGCAGATACAGGGTGTTTCAAAAATGGCCGGTATATTTGAAACGGCAATATAAACTAAACGAGCAGCGATGGAAATACACCGTTTGTTGCAATATGCTTGGGACAACTGAACATTTTCAGGCGGACAAACTTTCGAAATTACAGTAGTTACAATTTTCAACAACAGATGGCGCTGCAAGTGATGTGAAAGATATAGAAGACAACGCAGTCTGTGGGTGCGCCATTCTGTACGTCGTCTTTCTGCTGTAAGCGTGTGCTGTTCACAACGTGCAAGTGTGCTGTGGACAACATGGTGTATTCCTTAGAACAGAGGATTTTTCTGGTGTTGGATTTCCACCGCCTAGAACACAATGTTGTTGCAACAAGACGAAGTTTTCAACGGAGGTTTAATGTAACCAAAGGACCGAAAAGCGATACAATAAAGAATCTGTTTGAAAAATTTCAACGGACTGGGAACGTGACGGATGAACGTGCTGGAAAGGTAGGGCGACCGCGTACGGCAACCACAGAGGGCAACACGCAGCTAGTGCAGCAAGTGATCCAACAGCGGCCTCGGGTTTCCGTTCGCCGTGTTGCAGCTGCGGTCCAAATGACGCCAACGTACACGTATCGTCTCATGCGCCAGAGTTTACACCTCTATCCATACAAAATTCAAACGCGGCAACCGCTCAGCGCCGCTACCATTGCTGCACGAGAGACATTCGCTAACGATATAGTGCACAGGATTGATGACGGCGATATGCATGTGGGCAGCATTTGGTTTACTGACGAAGCTTATTTTTACCTGGACGGCTTCGTCAATAAACAGAACTGGCGCATATGGGGAACCGAAAAGCCCCATGTTGCAGTCCCATCGTCCATGCATCCTCAAAAAGTACTGGTCTGGGCCGCCATTTCTTCCAAAGGAATCATTGGCCCATTTTTCAGATCCGAAACGATTACTGCATCACGCTATCTGGACATTCTTCGTGAATTTGTGGCGGTACAAACTGCCTTAGACGACACTGCGAACACCTCGTGGTTTATGCAAGATGGTGCCCGGCCACATCGCACGGCCGACGTCTTTAATTTCCTGAATGAATATTTCGATGATCGTGTGATTGCTTTGGGCTATCCGAAACATACAGGAGGCGGCGTGGATTGGCCTCCCTATTCGCCAGACATGAACCCCTGTGACTTCTTTCTGTGGGGACACTCGAAAGACCAGGTGTACCGCCAGAATCCAGAAACAATTGAACAGCTGAAGCAGTACATCTCATCTGCATGTGAAGCCATTCCGCCAGACACGTTGTCAAAGGTTTCGGGTAATTGCATTCAGAGACTACGCCATATTATTGCTACGCATGGTGGATACGTGGAAAATATCGTAATATAGAGTTTCCCAGACCGCAGTGCCATCTGTTGTTGACAATTGTAACTACTGTAATTTCGAAAGTTTGTCCGCCTGAAAATGTACTGTTGTCCCAAGCATATTGCAACAAACGGTGTATTTCTATCGCTGCTTGTTTAGTTTGTATTGCCGTTTCAAATATACCGGTCATTTTTGAAACACCCTGTAGGTACGCATGCGACGCTAGCGACTCCCGGGGTCAGGGCAGACTCGTCTTACGGGGATGACTGTTGGACTACTGCTGGATCGGCATTTCCTATCTTGTTACTGAGTCATCCGGACGCTGATTCGCAAGTACAGTTCTTAACTGCCGGCCTGGGTGACCGAGCGGTTCTAGGCGCTGCAGTCTGGAACCGCGCGAACGCTACGGTCGCAGGTTCCAATCCTGCCTCGGGCATGGATGTGTGTGATGTTCGTAGGTTAGTTAGGTTTAAGTAGTTCTAAGTTCTAGGGTACTGATGACCACAGCAGTTAAGCCCCATAGTGCTCAGAGCCATTTGACCCACTTGAGTTCTTAACTGGGTTTCTTGACCTGGATTTTGATGTGGAACTTTGATTGTGTGTGTTGTTGTTTAACATGCTTATGGTTTTCTTCATTGGTATTGGAGTCATAACATTCGCCGTCTTCTACGTGTTCTACAATCAATATAGACATCGATCTTAGTTTCCACGTGGAATATTGACGCCTGTCTCGTTTGTGACTGGCTACCACATCGAATGTCCCAAAGCTGCGCCGGCCGCGGTGGTCTAGCGGTTCTAGGCGCGCAGTCCGGAACCGCGCGACTGCTACGGTCGCAGGTTCGATTCCTGCCTCGGGCATGGATGTGAGTGACGTCCTTAGGTTAGTTAGGTTTAAGTAGTTCTAAGTTCTAGGGGACTGATGACCACAGATGTTAAGTCCCATAGTGCTCAGCCATTTGAACCATTCAGTTTATTAAGATCTAGCCGGCGACTTCATTGTATTGTATTGTATGGAACTGGGGACCTAGAAACGACAGAGACTTCGTCCCCGCCGTAACCCTTAGTGGTTCACAACCCCACAACAGGCTACAGCAGTCCACTCACCCCACCGCCGCCATACACCGAACCCAGGGTTATTGTGCGGTTCGACCCCACTGGACCCTACCCTCCTACCCACCCCCCCCCCCCCCCCCCCCCCCCAGCAACGTCTCACACCAGAGGAGTGTAACCCATTCGCCGAGGCAAATGGAAAATCGCCTTAAAAATCATCCACAGACTGGTCGGCACGCCGGACCTCGACGCTAATCGGCCGGGCGGATTCGTGCTGGGGACCGGCACGCCTTCCCGCACGGAAAGCAGTGCCTTAGACCGCACGGATAACCGGGCGGGCGTCACTTCCTTCCTCAGAAGCGGACAAAATCGAGAGAATACGCGTCGCGCGTTTCTAAAAATAATGGCGCAGTTTCTTAGAAACGAAGTTACATCAAAATGGGTAGCGGCCACCGAGAACGAAACAGAACATGAGCTTAGATTTCAACGTTCCACAGACAATGATGTCTTAGACACGTAGCTCTGGCATGTTCTGGCCTCATGCAGCCTAGAACCAAGTTGCAACAGTGAAATTAATTATACAGAAAACGCCGACTATGCCCACACACCGTTAACTCTCTGTTGATGACTTAGGACTGTTACACGAACTAGACCGTTGCAGTTAGTCAATGAAACACAGTCCATGCCCACAGACAAAGCTACTTACTTAATTAGCAAAAATTTCTTACACTCACACATCAACAGTCACAGCTAACAATCACAAACCATAAGCTGGCCTACTACCCGACCACGCCGCCGCAAACAATTTTTTCTCACGGCTCTCTGAGATACTTTTTCCTCCGCTACAAAGTGGGCAATCGCTTCAAAACCTGGAAAGAACAGAAACGGAAAAGGTGGCTGCAATAATACAAATCAGAGTGTCGAGGGGCTCCACATTAAACGTGGAAACAAAATCTCCTATTGGAAATGAGTGGGAAAATAAAGCAGTAGCGTTCATTTCAAATGAACCATCCCGGCCTTCACTATAACTGTTTTAGAAAAACTACGGGAAATCTTAATGTCGATAGGTAGGCGGCGATTTTGAACACGTTCACCCCAATGTGCAGCCTGTCAAACAACAGTATCAGTTGTTATTGTTTCTTCCCGTTCCGTTCAACGGCGGAGAGCGGGGAGAACGATTGTTTAAATACTTCCGTTCATTCTGTAATTAACCTAATCTTGTCTTCAAGATCCCCTTGGGAGCGATATGAAGAGAACTGTAGTACGAGTTTATTACTAGAGTCATCCTTTAAAGCCGGTTCATTCTCACAAGGGAACCTCCCCATCGCATCCCCCTCAGGTTTAGTTACAAGTTGGCACAGTGGATAGGCCTTGAAAAACTGAACACAGATCAATTGAGAAAACAGGAAGAAGTTGTGTGGAACTGTGAAAAAATAAGCAAAATATACAAACTTAGTAGTTCATGGGAAGATAGGCAACACAAGAACACTAGGAACCCAGGAGCGCCGTGGTCTCGTGGTAACGTGAGCAGCTGCGGAACGAGAGGTCCTTGGTTCAAATCTTCCATCGAGTGAAAAGTTTAATTTTTTATTTTCAGTTTATGTGACAAACTCTTATGTTTTCATCACTTTCTTGGGAGTGATTATCACATCCACAAGAAAACCTAAATCGGGCAAGGTAGAAGAATCTTTTTACCCATTCGCCAAGTGTACAAGTTAGGTGGGTCAACAACATATTCCTGTCATGTGACGCACATGCCGTCACCAGTGTCGTATAGAATATATCAGATGTGTTTTCCTGTGGAGGAATCGGTTGACCTATGACCTTGCGATCAAATGTTTTGGGTTCCCATTGGAGAGGCACGTCCTTTCGTCTACTAATCGCACGGTTTTGCGATGCGGTAGCAAAACACAGACACTAAACTTATTACAGTGAACAGAGACGTCAATGAACGAACGCACAGATAATAACTATGCAAAAATAAAGAAAGTAAAATTTTTAGTCGAGGGAAGACTGGATCCAAGGTCCTCTACTTCCGCAGCTGCTCACGCTACCACGGGGCCACGGCGCTCCTGAGCTTATATTCTCCTTGATGTTCCCTATTTGGGCCATGGACTACTCACTTTGTATATTCTGCTTATTTTTTCACAGTTCCACACAACTTCTTCCTGTTTTCTCAATTGATCTGTGTTCAGTTTATCAAGGCCTATCCACTGTGCCAACTTATAACTAAATCTGAGGGGGCAGCGATGGGGAGGTTCCCTTGTCAGGAGACTTTACGTCTATATTTTAGAGTCTGCCAGTTCAGTTTCTTCAGTATCTTGTGGCACTCTGCGACGGGCCAGATTCGTGCTGCCCTTCTCTGCGTATGTTAAATACCGCTTGTTAGTCTTAATTGGTATGGATCCCACACACTTGAGCAGTATTCTAGAATGGATCGCTGGAGTGATTTCTAAGCAATCTCCTTTGTAGATTGACTGCATTCCCCCAGTATATTTTCAATTTACCGAAATCTACCACTTGCTTTACCCACGACTGAGCCTATGTGATCATTCCATTTCATATCCCTCCAAAATGTTACTCAAAGATGTTTGTGCGAGTAGTCCGATTCCAACTCACTGATACTGTAGTGATAGGATACTACGATTTTTTCGTTTTGTGAAGTTCACAAATCTACAAATATGAACAGTTAAAGGAAGCTGTCAGTCGTTGCACCACATTGAAACCTTATCAAGATCTGACTGAATATTTATGTAGCTTCTTTCATTCAGTACTTTACTATAGATAACTGCCTCATCTGCAAAAAGTGTGACGTTACTATTAGTATAGTCTGCAAGGTCATTAGTATACAAGATGAACAGCAAGGGTCCCAACACACTTCGCTGGGGCACACCCGAAGTTATTTTTACATCTGATGACGACACTCCATCTGCGATAACATGCTGTGTCTTCGTGTACCCCCTGCCAAAATATCCTCAATCCACTCACAAATTTCGCTTGCTACCCTATGTCATCGTATTTTGATAATAACCGTAGATGAGGTGCTAAGTCAAATGCTTTTCGGAAATCAAGAAACACTGCACCTACTTGACCTCCTTGATCCAATGCTTTCAGTATGTCATATGAGAAAAGTGTGAGTTTGCGGCGGGGCGGGATTGGTTTCAGGTAGTCTGCCCCCTTCACTCTGCGATGGTAGATACTGGTTTAGCCGACAAAAGCAGCATTGACGAAAAGCTAGCGAAGTACCTGCCACAGAAAGGTCACATAACTCCATTCCATGGGCAGCATCTGAAAGTTGGTTAAACTATCGGTGGTTCGGGATTCTTGCATGACTCGTTTAAAAAATGTCTAAAATTTCCTGTAAGCTGGTTTATCGTCTTAAAACCCAGAAGATGGCTATCAAGTCCTAATTTAATATCCCGACACTAATTATGCAATGTTACTGACTGCCCCTGTAACAAGTTCACACACACAAGCAGCCAAAAGATACTTAGACCGACGAGATATTTTAAATGTCCTAAACACTCACTTACCCACTACTGCTTGCCAGTTAACACAGTCAGTTGTTCAGTAGTGTTCTTGTACAGAAGTGCTCACCATAACGTCTCGTGATCTGCACGAAACACGCAAGGCAGAGTTTCTGTACGGCTTGAAATGTTCACACCCTAAATGTCCTAAAATAAATCATTCACAAAGCTTAAATTTTCTCAAAATATTCAACACTGTAGTCGCTTTACATCAACTATACGGGAAACGATCAAACACTCGGATTTCTTCATTTTCATTCAAATTTGATCACCACGATTTAACGTATGCGTTTACCAAAACACAGTTCCCGAGCGACTATTTCGACCCATAGATCTTAGGTACAAAGGCTTTCTCAAACGCGCGTAAAATGCTGAATTCCTATTGGCTAGTTTGTTAAGCAGCCAATCAGATCATGTCGAGCATTTCTGTATTCGCGGTATTTCTAATGTCAGCCAATCAGATTACCACACGTTGTTTAGACCAGAAATTTCGCAATTCTACAAAATAAATTACTAATAAATTTAATACTCAACGCCCCTTCTGGCTTCCTTTTACAAAATTTAACTCACTCGAGCGTCACAAATTCCCCTATTGCACAATTACTTTCTCACGCATATATTTATATAGTTTTACTACAATATCACATTCTCCCTTTACGTGAGTCCTCCATTCACTCTCGTCCGCATCTCGTGGTCGTGCGGTAGCGTTCTCGCTTCCCACGCACGGGTTCCCGGGTTCGATTTCCGACGAGGTCAGGGATTTTCTCTGCCTCGTGATGACTGGGTGTTGTGTGATGTCCTTAGGTTAGTTAGGTTTAAGTAATTCTAAGTTCTGGGTGACTGATGACCATAGATGTTAAGTCCCATAGTGCTCAGAGCCATTTGAACCATTTGAACCATTCACTCTCTCAGACTCTCCAAAAACACTCACACAACCAAAACACGAATAATACACTACTGGCCATTAAAATTACTACACCAAGAAGAAATGCAGATGATAAATGGGTATTCATTGGACAAATATATTATACTAGAACTGACATGTGATTACATTTTCACGCAATTTGGGTGCATAGATCCTGAGAAAGCAGTACCCAGAACAACCACCTCTGGCCGTAATAACGGCCTTGATACGCCTGGGCACTGAGTCAAACAGAGCTTGGATGGCGTGTACAGGTACAGCTGCCCATGCTGCTTCAACACGATACCACAGTTCATCAAGAGTAGTGACTGGCGTATTGTGACGAGACAGTTGCTCGGCCACCATTGACCCGACGTTTTCAATTGGTGAGAGATCTGCAGAATCTGCTGGCCAGGGCAGCAGTCGAACAGTTTCTGTATCCAGAAAGGCCCGTACAGGACCTGCAACATGCGGTCGTGCATTATCCTGCTGAAACGTAGGGTTTCGCAGGGATCGAATGAAGGGTACAGCCATGGATCGTCACACATCTGAAATGTAACGTCCACTGTTCAAAGTCCCGTCAATGCGAACAAGAGGTGACCGAGACGTGTAACCAATGGCACCCCATACCATCACGCCAGGTGATACGCCAGTATGGCGATGACGAATACACGCTTCCAATGTGCGTTCACCGCGATGTCGTCAAACACGGATGCGACCATCATGATGCTGTAAACAGAACCTGGATTCATCGAAAGAATGACGTTTTGCCATTCGTGCACCCAGGTTCGTCGTTGAGTACACCATCGCCGGCTCTCCTGTCTGTGATGCAGCTTCAAGGGTAACGGCAGCCAATGTCTCCGAGCTGATAGTCCATGCTGCTGCAAACGTCGTCGAACTGTTCGTGCAGATGGTTGTTGTCTTGCAAACGTCCCCATCTGTTGACTCAGGGATCGAGACGTGGCTGCACGATCTGTTACAGCCATGCGGATAAGATGCCTGTCATCTCGAGCATTTCTGTATTCGCGGTATTTGTAATGCTAGCCAATCAGATTACCACACATTGTTTAGACCAGCACGGCGTTCCGTATTACCCTCCTGAACCCACCGATTCCATACTCTGGTAACAGTCATTGGATCTCGACCAACGCGAGCAGCAATGTCGCAATACGATAAACCGCAATCGCGATAGGCTAAAATCCGACCTTGATCAAAGTCGGAAACGTGATGGTACGCATTTCTCCTCCTTACACGAGGCATCACAACAACGTTTCACCAGGCAACGCCGGTCAACTGCTGTTTGTGATGAGAAATCGGTTGGAAACTTTCCTCATGTCAGGACGTCGTAGGTGTCGCCACCGGCGCCAACCTTGTGTGAATGCTCTGAAAAGCTAATCATTTGCATATCAAAGCATCTTCTTCCTGTCGATTAAATTTCGCGTCTGTAGCACGTTATCTTCGTGGTGTAGCAATTTTAATGGCCAGTACTGTAATTTCCCAAAGTACTTTCAATTATGTCAGAAATCTGTGACAATGAAACTCAAGAAAACTTCAGAAAACTAGATTGTATGAACCTATCTTCTTAGTTATACTTTAAATTGATCCTATAGACGAGTACCTTGCAGTGCCCAACTCAGTTTCACAATGCGAGCACGGTTATTATGTGTTTTAGGTAAAAATTTATATCTTCCAAAACATGGAAGTTATTGATTTGAAATTTCAACAGTATGGTTGTGTTATCTACAGAATTTCGTACATAGATTACGAAAAAGATCGATTAGAATTTAATAGTCCTTTTTCAGATTCAAAGACAGTATGTGTAACGTACTGCACGCAGTGTTAGGTAAGTACACCGCTCACCCGGCCTAGTAGCCAGCGTCAGCTATGCGAGCATGAAAATCAAAATCTGGTCTCCTCCCGGCTCCGTCGCAAGCAACGCTTTCAATGAAGGGTGACGACTCGTAATAATTTGCTGCGTTACAAACTGGATTTCGCATGATCGATGTTATCGAAATCCGTGAAGTTCCCCATGGAAGAGGTCATTTCCTTCGACATATCTCATTATGTTTCAGCTCAGGATATGTTCTAAGGGCCTTCAATAAACTGATGTCAAGGTTATGGGATGGTAGTTATGTAGATCACAAACGCGACTCCTCGCTCATTCCCGGAGTCTGGACTTGGACTCGGCTACAAAAAGGGACAAAACACCTGAAATACCAGGAGTCGAGGCATCGAGCGCATCTGACACCACAGTTCGCAGCAGCTGTAGAACAGTGAAAGTAATTTGCGCAAATTGGAATCGTCAGTTTCGCTGGTGACCCGAAAACATACCTTTATCAGTCCCGGCGAATACAATATCAAAAGTCACAACCTCCCCTGTCTTACAGGGCGATGAATAGCAGTAAATCTCATCTTCCGTACCAGTAGCAGCTACAGGTGGCAAAGCCATTCTGCATGCGTTAATCAGGCTCGACTACGCTACCTGTTGCTACTCACAAGGGAACCTCCCCATCGCACCCCCCTCAGATTTAGTTATAAGTTGGCACAGTGGATAGGCCTTGAAAAACTGAACACAGATCAATCGAGAAAACAGGAAGAAGTTGAGTGGAACTATGAAAAAATAAGCAAAATATACAAACTGAGTGGTCCATGCGAAGATAGGCAACATCAAGGATAGTTTGAACGCAGGAGCCCCGTGGTCCCGTGGTTAGCCTGAGCAGCTGCGGAATGAGAGGTCCTTGGTTCAAGTCTCCCCTCAAGTGAAAAGTTTTTCTTTATTTTCGCAAAGTTATGATCTGTCCATTCGTTCATTGACGTCTCTGTTCATTGTAATAAGTTTAGTGTCTGTGTTTTGCGACCGCACCGCAAAGCCGTGCGATTAGCAGACGAAAGGACGTGCCTCTCCAATGGGAACCGAAAACATTTGATCGCAAGGTCATAGGTCAACCGATTCCTCCACAGGAAAACGCGTCTGATATATTCTATAAGACACTGGTGAGGGCATTTGCGTCACATGACAGGAATATGTTGTCGACCCACCTAACTTGTACACTTGGCGAATGGGTAAAAAGATTCTTCTACATTGCCCGATTTAGGTTTTCTTGTGGATGTGAGAATTACTCCCAAAAAAGTGATGAAAACATAAGAGTTTGTCACATAAACTGCAACAAATGAATCCAACAGTTTCACAGTCGCACACTTTTCCCTGTGCTCTGTCAAAACATATGTTTTTAACGTTTTCAAATTTTTCCGTGTGTAGACCGTCAGATCCTGCATATGTCCAAGCAAATCTGAACATGTCCTGGAATTTTGGATAGCGAAGTTGATTATGTGTGAGTGCCTCAACTTTGATAATTGTCTGAAAATAAAAAATAAAATTTTACATTCGAAGGAAGACTTGAACCAAGGACCTCTCGTTCCGTAGCTGCTCACGCTAACCACAAGACCACGGCGCTCCTAAGCTCTCAGTGTCCTTGAAGTTGCCTATCTTCGCATGGACTACTCAGTTTGTATATTTTGCTTCTTTTTTTCATAGTTTCACACAACTTCTTCCTGTTTTCTCGATTGATCTGTGTTCAGTTTTTCAAGTTGGCACAGTGGATAGGCCTTGAAAAACTGAACACAGATCAATCGAGAAAACAGGAAGAAGTTGAGTGGAACTATGAAAAAATAAGCAAAATATACAAACTGAGTAGTCCATGCGAAGATAGGCAACATCAAGGATAGTTTGAACTGTGCCAACTTATAACTAAATCTGAGGGGGGTGCGATGGGGAGGTTCCCTTGTCAGGAGCGGTCACATTGTCTGTGAAGCAGTGAAGCGAAAGATAAGCGTTATGGATGATACGGCATGATCGCACCAATAAAATGCACTTATTTTATAAATAAAACAATTGTCTTTTTTTTTCAGGAGGCCAGCCAGGTACGCGATTCAGCTTTTACGCACACAATTTCCATGACTGTTCTTGTCATCTTCTTGTGGCACAGCAAGCAGCGAAGTTTCGTGAGCTCGATGCCTACATTCCAAATGGATTGTGAATTATGATTCTTCAACCTCCCCAGTCATCACGTGCACAAGATTTTTATACAGGGTGATTTCGTGATTATGTTACAATCTTTCAGGTATTACGGGAAGGGTAAATGTTCCAATCCGAGTTAATAGATGCTAATTCGGGAACGACCGAGTCGAAAGGTATAAGTGAAAATTCACACAAGTTGCTCCTCAGTCTAGCGCAGCGCTCAAATTACGAGCCCCAACTTCCGAACCCTGATCATGACGTACAGAATTCACTCTGAATACTCTTCAGTACCCACAGATTATTTCCATTGTTTACGGACCAGAAACCGTCCAAGTACTTGAAGTCACGAAAACTGAAAATCCTAAGTCTACGGTAGGACAATAATGAATTCTGTTTACCTGCACAACTTTCACAAGCTGCTACATTTACAACAGTTGATCAGAATGGCGTCTCCCAGCATCAATGCAGGCATGATATCGTCGCTTAAAGCTCTGTCACACCCATTCTAATATCCCCGGTTTCGTCTGAATAGTTTTGCAGACAGCGAGAATTATTGCCAGGAGATCCTTTTCAGTCTCTACAGGCGTCTCGTACACAAGACTTTTCACATGACCCCGCAAGAAGAAATCAAGGGTGTTGAGATCAGGAGAACGTGATGGCCATGAAACAGAACTTTCTCTGCCTATTCACCTTTCTGGGAATGTCTGATCAAGCTGTTCACAAACTCTCAGTCAAAGTGAGCTGTGGCTCCATCATGGTGGTATCACATCCATTGGCGGATAACAGATGAGATGTCTTCCAGGAGCCTGTATAGGATATCTCTGATAAACACTGTATACATGGTGTTTTTAAGCGGAGAGGAAGAAGAAACTGCCCTAGTGTGTAATTATTGACTATGCCTTCCGACACGCTGATTGATAATAACCTGTGTTGATGTGCCTTCACAAGCCGGCCGCTGTGGCCGAGCGGATGTAGGCAGTCCGGAACCGCGCGACTGCTACGGTCGCAGGTTCGAATCCTGCCTCGGGCATGGATGTGTGTGATGTGCTTAGGTTAGTTAGGTTTAAGTAGTTCTAAGCCTAGGGGACTGATGACCTCAGATGTTAACTCCCTTAGCGCTCAGAGCCATTTGAACCATTTTTGCCTTCACAATTGTTGCTTGGATGGTCTCGGCGGCCAATGAGTGACTATTTAGCATTTCGTCTCAGGTGAAACTAGTTTCATCCGTGAAAAGTACATACGCAGGTAAGTGAAGAGCGACTGCAAGGCATTGCTAGAATCATTGACTGAATACGGCACGAGGTCTGAACTCAACAGGAGTCAATGTGTGCACTTTGTGTGCATGGTAGGAGTGTAGCTGCATTTCCCATAATACTCGCTACACAGTGTGAAATATTCATTTAACGTGCAACTAATTTAGTGCTGACTTTAGGCGCCTTATCCGCTAGAACAAGCACTGCATCTTCTAAGTCTACTCTTCGAGACATCGTCTCGAGATCCGATGTGATGCTGATGCACAGTGTGTAACAGTTCCGTTAGAATTGCTAGTCTGAAATTTCAAACAGCAACGCTATTTCGTGACGAACTGCGGCATTACGATCCTTGAAGTTCCAAAAACAGCTGTTTAGAAAATCAAAGAGCTAGCATTGATGCAGGAGGTATCCTGCCCCCAGTATGTGTCTTGAAACGTCCCCTTAGAAAAATTAATAAATTACTGTGCTGATAAACCTCTTGCATTATTTGATTTTCAAACAGCTGAGCAGAACTGAATGTACTCAGACATTTCGCTCTTTACTTATCCTGATCATCATTAAACTGACACACAATATTTTTTAGCGCAACGCAATCTGACTTTCAATAATCCCTACAAAAGAATGGCCCTAACTAACATTAACCTATACCTTTCATGTATCACTTACCTCACAAAAATCTTCGTTACTCGAACTACTGCAATACAGCGAGCGCCACTACTGCCAACTAAATAAAAGATTCTAACTACTGAAGGCACTAACTACTGATAGGCATAGTTAGCAAATGAAAGATTTTGATAGAGAACAAACAATGTATTTACCTTAATAGTGTTCAAAAATCATAATATCTATATCAGTCCATGATATCCAATATTACAAATTTACTGTCTCTCCAGATCATCCGCTCTCAAACTCCGCCATCTCACTCCCCACATCCACCACTGGTGGCGGCTTACCAACTGCGCAACGCTACGCGCTGTTAACAGCCAATTGCCAAACACTACAATAGCAAATTCCAACAATGCCACCCAGCCACAGACTGCACACAGCACAGCCAGTGATTTTCATACAGAGCGCTACGTGGCGGTGGCGTTACCAATATAAAAAACCTATACAGCCTACTTACAGTCTGACACTCGTCGGAAAGTGGCAGTGGAGCAGTAAGGCAACACCAGGTTTCTTGAGTCCTCTAGCGATTGTGGGCGAGAATTCGTGGAATTTTCCCCGAATATCGAGAGGCTGCTCCTCCATAACGACACTCCAGCCCACAAAACGAAGATTACGCAAGAGTTTTTGGCCAGCAAATGGAATACAGTGCTGGATCAACCCTCATATTCGCCGGATCTGGCCCCAGCGAACTGCTGGTTGTTTCCCAAAATGAAGTTGGCAATAACAGGACACCGTTATGACGCAATTAAGGACAGCCAAGAAAATTGAACTGCATTACTACAGGGTGTTTCAAAAATGACCGGTATATTTGAAACGGCAATAAAAACTAAACGAGCAGCGATAGAAATACACCGTTTGTTGCAATATGCTTGGGACAACAGTACATTTTCAGGCGGACAAACTTTCGAAATTACAGTAGCTACAATTTTCAACAACAGATGACGCTGCAAGTGATGTGAAAGATATAGAAGACAACGCAGTCTGTGGGTGCGCCATTCTGTACGTCGTCTTTCTGCTGTAAGCGTGTGCTGTTCACAACGTGCAAGTGTGCTGTAGACAACATGGTTTATTCCTTAGAACAGAGGATTTTTCTGGTGTTGGAATTCCACCGCCTAGAACACAGTGTTGTTGCAACAAGACGAAGTTTTCAACGGAGGTTTAATGTAACCAAAGGACCGAAAAGCGATACAATAAAGGATCTGTTTGAAAAATTTCAACGGACTGGGAACGTGACGGATGAACGTGCTGGAAAGGTAGGGCGACCGCGTACGGCAACCACAGAGGGCAACGCGCAGCTAGTGCAGCAGGTGATCCAACAGCGGCCTCGGGTTTCCGTTCGCCGTGTTACAGCTGCGGTCCAAATGACGCCAACGTCCACGTATCGTCTCATGCGCCAGAGTTTACACCTCTATCCATACAAAATTCAAACGCGGCAACCCCTCAGCGCCGCTACCATTGCTGCACGAGAGACATTCGCTAACGATATAGTGCACAGGATTGATGACGGCGATATGCATGTGGGCAGCATTTGGTTTACTGACGAAGCTTATTTTTACCTGGACGGCTTCGTCAATAAACATAACTGGCGCATATGGGGAACCGAAAAGCCCCATGCTGCAGTCCCATCGTCCCTGCATCCTCAAAAAGTACTGGTCTGGGCCGCCATTTCTTCCAAAGGAATCATTGGCCCATTTTTCAGATCCGAAACGATTACTGCATCACGCTATCTGGACATTCTTCGTGAATTTGTGGCGGTACAAACTGCCTTAGACGACACTGCGAACACCTCGTGGTTTATGCAAGATGGTGCCCGGCCACATCGCACGGCCGACGTCTTTAATTTCCTGAATGAATATTTCGATGATCGTGTGATTGCTTTGGGCTATCCGAAACATACAGGAGGCGGCGTGGATTGGCCTCCCTATTCGCCAGACATGAACCCCTGTGACTTCTTTCTGTGGGGACACTTGAAAGACCAGGTGTACCGCCAGAATCCAGAAACAATTGAACAGCTGAAGCAGTACATCTCATCTGCATGTGAAGCCATTCCGCCAGACACGTTGTCAAAGGTTTCGGGTAATTTCATTCAGAGACTACGCCATATTATTGCTACGCATGGTGGATATGTGGAAAATATCGTACTATAGAGTTTCCCAGACCGCAGCGCCATCTGTTGTTGAAAATTGTAACTACTGTAATTTCGAAAGTTTGTCTGCCTGAAAATGTACCGTTGTCCCAAACATATTGCAACAAACGGTGTATTTCTATCGCTGTCCGTTTAGTTTGTATTGCCGTTTCAAATATACCGGTCATTTTTGAAACACCCTGTAAATGCAACTCCAACAAAGAACTACAGTCACTTTTTCAAAACACTTTTAAAACGATTTCGGCTCTGTTTGGTTCAGGAGACTATTTTGAATAAATACAGTGATTTTGTGAACATAATCCATGGCTTTTATCTTTCATAGCTCAGTCCTAAGGAAACTGGGACACACTGTGTATGTCGGGGTCTGCAGCAGATCGTGGCGCCCATTACGCTCCACTCATCTAAGGGCTCAATATGATTAGAATAGCAGCTCGGGAAAGTGGGGTGCGAAATTAACATTCTTTGTGGGTGTGATCTTAGGATTAGCTACATTTCGGAATCCAGTATCTTTCGCGGGTGATTGTAGGCTTATTACGACTCGATTAGAAATCTCTGTTGCATGTGAAGTTTTACAGTCTTGTGGCAGTTTCAGACAATCTCTGCGCGACCAACGCGGGTTTTACCTTGCCATAATTCATATTTAAATTGCAGCCTTATCCTATTGATCTGAACCATCCAATTCTTCATTTGTGTGGCCATGTTGTCCGTAGTTGTTTTACAATTCTTGAAGGTATTTTTGTTCTGTTGTTGCAACTACAAAAATGCGCATTTTTGTAGTTGCAACGACAGAACAAAAATACCCTCAAGAACCATCCAATCTTTGCCAAGATTTTCACGTGTTAGAGCCGGCCGAAGTGGCCGTGCGGTTAAAGGCGCTGCAGTCTGGAACCGCAAGACCGCTACGGCCGCAGGTTCGAATCCTGCCTCGGGCATGGATGTTTGTGATGTCCTTAGGTTAGTTAGGTTTAACTAGTTCTAAGTTCTAGGGGACTAATGACCTCAGCAGTTGAGTCCCATAGTGCTCAGAGCCATTTGAACCATTTTTCACGTGTTAGATTAGTATTGACCTATGTTAACAACCGTTAATTTTCTTGTTTTCTGCGAATCTTGTGATCGAACAGACCCTGTAATAATTTGTTATTTATATATGCTAGCAGGGAATTTTGTAATAAATAGGAATTAATGTGGACCACAGCTTCATATCATAGTTGGATGAACACATTGTTTGTTCCAGAATGATTTTTTCACTCTGCAGTGGAGTGTGCGCTAATATGAAACTTCCTGGCAGATTAAAACTGTGTGCCGGACCGAGACTCGAACTCCTTTCTTCCAGGAGTGCTAGTTCTCCAAGGTTCGCAGAAGAGCTTCTGTGAAGTTTGGAAAGTAGGAGACGAAGTACTGGCAGAAGTGAAGCTGTGGGGACGCGTCGTGAGTCATGCTTGGGTAGCTCAGATGATAGAGCACTTGCCTGCGCAAGGCAAAGGTCCCGAGTTCGAGTTTCTGTTCGGAAAACAGTTTTAATCTGCTAGGAAGTTACATCGTTTGTTATTTTTTGTGACGTACAGTTGGTAGAGCCATCCCTCTCCTATTATGTATCCGCTGCACGACACCGTTTCCATTAAACGCATATGAGTCCATGGGGAACGACCTAGTGGCCAGTACAGCCGGTGTAGATCATTTTGACATCCGCAGGGTCATGACGAAGGCTCAGCTGTATCCTCAGCATACGTCTAATGTATACCAATCAAAATGAGTAAGATTCTTTTTAAAACGGTCCTGTCATTGCTTCTGGTAAACATTCAACAGAAAGGCATCTAAGTCGCACAAAACTTATCATGCTCTTTTAATACACTCCTGGAAATTGAAATAAGAACACCGTGAATTCATTGCCCCAGGAAGGGGAAACTTTATTGACACATTCCTGGGGTCAGATACATCACATGATCACACATCAGGCAACAGAGCATGCACAATGTCGGCACTAGTACAGTGTATATCCACCTTTCGCAGCAATGCAGGCTGCTATTCTCCCATGGAGACGATCGTAGAGATGCTGGATGTAGTCCTGTGGAACGGCTTGCCATGCCATTTCCACCTGGCGCCTCAGTTGGACCAGCGTTCGTGCTGGACGTGCAGACCGCGTGAGACGACGCTTCATCCAGTCCCAAACATGCTCAATGGGGGACAGATCCGGAGATCTTGCTGGCCAGGGTAGTTGACTTACACCTTCTAGAGCACGTTGGGTGGCACGGGATACATGCGGACGTGCATTGTCCTGTTGGAACAGCAAGTTCCCTTGCCGGTCTAGGAATGGTAGAACGATGGGTTCGATGACGGTTTGGATGTACCGTGCACTATTCAGTGTCCCCTCGACGATCACCAGTGGTGTACGGCCAGTGTAGGAGATCGCTCCCCACACCATGATGCCGGGTGTTGGCCCTGTGTGCCTCGGTCGTATGCAGTCCTGATTGTGGCGCTCACCTGCACGGCGCCAAACACACATACGACCATCATTGGCACCAAGGCAGAAGCGACTCTCATCGCTGAAGACGACACGTCTCCATTCGTCCCTCCATTCACGCCTGTCGCGACACCACTGGAGGCGGGCTGCACGATGTTGGGGCGTGAGCGGAAGACGGCCTAACGGTGTGCGGGACCGTAGCCCAGCTTCATGGAGACGGTTGCGAATGGTCCTCGCCGATACCCCAGGAGCAACAGTGTCCCTAATTTGCTGGGAAGTGGCGGTGCGGTCCCCTACGGCACTGCGTAGGATCCTACGGTCTTGGCGTGCATCCGTGCGTCGCTGCGGTCCGGTCCCAGGTCGACGGGCACGTGCACCTTCCGCCGACCACTGGCGACAACATCGATGTACTGTGGAGACCTCACGCCCCACGTGTTGAGCAATTCGGTGGTACGTCCACCCGGCCTCCCGCATGCCCACTATACGCCCTCGCTCAAAGTCCGTCAACTGCACATACGGTTCACGTCCACGCTGTCGCGGCATGCTACCAGTGTTCAAGACTGCGATGGAGCTCCGTATGCCACGGCAAACTGGCTGACACTGACGGCGGCGGTGCACAAATGCTGCGCAGCTAGCGCCATTCGACGGCCAACACCGCGGTTCCTGGTGTGTCCTCTGTGCCGTGTGTGTGATCATTGCTTGTACAGCCCTCTCGCAGTGTCCGGAGCAAGTATGGTGGGTCTGACACACCGGTGTCAATGTGTTCTTTTTTCCATTTCCAGGAGTGTATTGCAGTCGGTGTTTCACACACATTTCATCACAGAACACCACATTGTTTACCTTCTAAATGCTTTCATCTGCACTGGTACTTCTAGATTTTACTTCACATGGTTTTGCCTCAACATCTTTGAATTCATTCAACCGCCGGCCGGTGTGGCCGTGCGGTTCTAGGCGCTTCAGTCTGGAGCCGCGTGACCGCTACGGTCGCAGGTTCGAATCCTGCCTCGGGCATGGATGTGTGTGATGTCCTTAGGTTAGTTAGGTTTAAGTAGTTCTAAGTTCTAGGCGACTGATGACCTCAGAAGTTAAGTTGCATAGTGCTCAGAGCCATTAACAAGTTGGCATTTCGTTTACATTACTGTGGTACAAGGAAACTAACTTCGACGTTACAAATTCCATGTTTTTCTCTTGTGTGCAAAACGTAAGGGCAAATGTAACTTTTTGCATGATGTGTCACTGACGAATAACATATCTATATGAAAATTGGACCATACATAGAAAGAACTTCTTCAATATAGTACAGAATGTAACTGAATGGTTGAAATGGCTCTGAGCACTATGGGACTTAACTTCTGAGGTCATCAGTCCCCTAGAACTGAGAACTACTTAAACCTAACTAACCTAAGGACATCACACACACATCCATGCCCGAGGCAGGATTCGAACCTGCGACCGTAGCGGTCGCGCTTCCAGACTGTAGCGCCTAGAACCGCTCGGCCACCCCGAACGGCAGAATGTAACTGAAAGAAATACACAATGTGACGAACAGAAATGACACTTTTATCGAAAGACAATAATTACACGGATGTCACCACGATTTATGATCGTCCCCTAGACATTACAGAAGGCAAGACATGGTTCTTAATAGTCAGTGATTACCTAGGAGAGCGATACATGTTCTGGAACGTGCACCTACACTTGCCGTAGGGTTGTGGTAGGCCGTTCCATTCCTCACCCAGCTCGGCTGACACGCCTTGGGTTGCTTGGTTGGTTGGTTTGTTTGTTGGTTGATTTCTAGATTAAAGGGACTATACTTCATGGTTATAAGACCCTTTTTCCTTAGGCCCTTATTACACTATAGTTCAATTCTTTTATCTTGGCGGTTCGCGCATGCCCGCCGAGATGCGGTAGATTGCTGCGTTGCCAGTTGTACGCGCCAAGAGAAGCAGCGCCATAGTATAGTTCGCAAACTTACGTTTTGGGTGGGAGCGCGCAGTTTATGAAGTAAAGCCACCACGGCCGCATTAACCCTTTCGCTGCTACAGAGACGTGCTCCCCGCATTCCGCGATGTGCGCGATTTTGTCAACACTGCACTGCTCGCCTGTGCAGACACATGGTGTTCCGACTGCTTTGACACACTTATCATTCGATTTCACAAAAAGTATTTGGCCCAAAAATTTGATTTTTACACATCTTCTTGACTGATACCTTCCCCTGATAAATGACTTAATTTTGTTTCGATGTTCAACGCAGTTATTGTGCAGCATTAGATGTAGTAAACCATTGCACGAAATTTTGAAGAGTTTGCAGAGGTAAAAGTCCATAGCGTATACTTTCCGTATGGTCGATTTTAGTTGCCACTGGAAATTTCAAAAAATTAAATTTAAACGAATAAAATTGATGAATTAAGACACTTCGATATTGTTTTTAAATAAAGTAAGTATTAAGGACCGAACAAGGTTTGAACTCAGAATCTTTCGCTTAGCAGCCAGACACTTTAACAATTACGCTAAAGCAGCTCAGCATTCAATACAACTTCCGGAGGTCTTTAAAATGTTACGCAAAAGTACCGACAAACACTGTTGATATGATTATGAATTACTCACGTTTCGTCGAAGTACAATAGGAAATAAATAATTACCGCTGTTCTTTATTGTGAAAAAGCGGTTAGTGATAATGATACAAACACCTTTCCTTGCTATCGCCTGAATTAGGAGGCTTATTGATTGTTTGGTTTAATTAATTAATAGAATATGAAGCAATTGGTATAAAGAATGCTTTTTCCAAACTTTCTATCAAGACATTTCTTTTGTTCAATTACACTGCTGGCCACCGTAAATGCAACACCCTGAAGGAAGCATCCGAATCAAGTGAAATTTACACCATGAGTTTGCAGCGATGAGATATGCAACTGATTAGAATTTCAGCGCAGACGCACATCACGCGCGCCTGTGGCGCCACCTCATAGCGCCATTTCAGGCTTGGCGATTTCGACGAGTGTACGTTCGGCACGTGTGTTTACCTTGTGGTTGTTTCACAAGACGATCAGTTATGCCTCGTAGACAACAGCGAACATCTTTTGATCAAGTATCCGAGTTCGACAGAGGAAGGATAGTGGCTTACCGAGATTGTGGATTATCACACAGAGAAATCGCTAGTCGTGTTGGACGAAACCAAACAACTGTAATGCGGATATGTGACCGTTGGATGGAGGAGGGTACGACGAACCGACGTGGTCGATCGCATTCACCTCAGTGCACCACTGCACGTGCTGATAGGCAAATTGTGCGCATGGCAGTGACGGATCGCTCAGTGACATCCCGAACCATAGCACAGCACATTGTGTCTGTAACGCATCATCCAGTGTATGCACGTACCATTCGACGCCGTTTACAGCAGAGTGGTCTGTCCGCAAGACGTCCATTGCTTCGTCTACCATTGACGCAGAACCACAGACGTCTCCGTCGCCAATGGTGTGATGACAGACGGATGTGGACGGCAGAATGGAATGACGTTGTCTTTACTGACGAGGCACGCTTCTGTCTGCAGCACCACGATGGTCGGATTCGAGTGTGGAGACACCGTGGAGAGAGGATGCTGGACAGCTGCATTATGCACCGCCACACTGGTCTTGCACCGGGTATTATGGTATGGGGCGGTATTGGATATTACTCTCGCACGCCTCTAGTACGCATTGCCGGTACTTTAAATAGCCGGCGCTACATATCCGAGGTGCTGGAGCCAGTTGTCCTTCCTTACCTTCAGGGCTCGGCCACAGCCATATTTCAATAGGATAATGCGCGACCACACGTGGCACGCATTGTCCAAAGGTTCTTCGTCAATAACCAGATTGAATTGCTTCCCTGGCCGGCTCGCTCTCCGGATCTTTCGCCGATAGAAAACATGTGGTCCATGGTTGCTCAACGAGTGACCCAGATTACATCCGCAGCTGCCACACCAGATGATCTTTGGCAACGTGTGGAAGCTGCTTGGGCTGCTGTACCCCAGGAAAACATCCAACGTCTCTTTGACTCAATGCCGAGACATGTGGCAGCGGTGATCTCCAACAATGGCGGCTACTCTGGCTACTGATTCTGGCAGGAACCACATGTCACAGACGTCTGTAAACGTAATCATTTGATACTTGGTCAACATGTTATCTACACAATAAATTTTGTTGTGCTACCTCTTGTCTTTCTTGGTGTTGCATTTACGGTGTCCAGCAGTGTACTTTATTTATGACTGAACGTTTCTAAAACTGAAGACACTGGTCAGTGCTCTGCACTGCAGTCGAGCTCTGGCAACTTCGTTCTCTGTTCATTGGCTGACACTGTTTTGTGACGTTAGATGCGCAGAACGAACCTAAACTTGGCCGCCGTCATAAATGACGCACGCTTTAGGCCGCCAGGCGGCGCAGCCAGTCACGCCATCGGTTGCGCTGCTCGTCATTGGGAGTAGATTGTTATGGAGCTTATTAGACTAAGGAAGGCTGTGGCGCCGCCAGAAAGTGGCTGCCGACTGGCTGCCTTGCTCCGCCACCACCTCAGCCGCCACTGGTGGCGCAGAGTCTCGGCGGGGCACTGAGTCAAACGGAGCCTATTACACTGGGTCGCCAGTCCTGCCCCACCACTCGGTTTGGCCACCACATCGGTTTGGCCACCACATCGTCAGTTCTCTGTGCACTACCGCCCAGGGAGCATGTCGGACAACAACTATACATACATGCTCCTCCTAGCATGGGAGAGGAAGAGGCATGTACACCCTATGCTATCTTTAAGACAATCTGAAGTGTTGTATTATACTCTTTTTCTGTTGAACTGTGTTTGGAAGGTAACGAGTGTTTTAATTACCTACGAATGTCTAAATCGTCTTTCTTTGAGTTCTTGTCGTTAATAAGGGCTGATATTACCAGGAAAGAAACGAAAATGAGAAAGTGTATCTCACCAGAAGAAAAGCTCATTGTCATTTTGAGGTAAGTAAACCGATGAATTGTATTGAAAGTTATTAAATTATTTGCTTTAAATACTTACAAAGGTTACTCCTCTCAACCAAGGACCGCTGCTCAAAATCCTGTAGGAGTGCACAAATAATTTCATTCCAAGCATTTAGTTTTAACTGCTTATTACTGTAAGCTTCGGAACTGGTTTTCCAAACTGCGGGACGTTGTTCAGCTGCACAAATAAAATCTTCGGTATTCACTCGTGTGTCAAATAACTTCTAGCATTCGTTCAGTGCTTCTTCCAGCTTCATGTTTTTCCCTTTTGTCGTGTCTACACTTTCACTCCTTACCACAGTGGCATTTTGCAGTTCACTAGGCATACTGAAGCAAATGAAATAGTGCGCAGAAAAACGTGCGAGGAAAACAGACAGCTCGATTAGCGGGAACTGCCCAACTACCGTAGCCTGAAACAACAAGTGATTGTTGCGCCGCCGGTGGAGCAGTTGGCTGCGGCCTAGTGTAAAGCCTAGTTTACACGACGACATTGGGTTGCGCCACTAGTTGCATGGAATGAGTTGCACGCAGACGGTTTCATATTTGACTGTAGACACGGCGAAACCAATATACACTTCAGTTTCGTCGTTTTGTGGGTTCCTGAGTCGTGTCTGAAATGAAAGTTTCGGCAGCTGCATGTCACATGAGTTACGATGGAGTTAAAGCTTGATGCGTGGAATCGCTGCATGAGAAAAAAATAAGAAACGTGTTTCGATTCGTGACTGGATGAAGAAAAGATGTCAGCTCGGTTGCCCAGCATCCTTGTTGAAATAATTTATAATGGAAGACCCAAGAAGTTCTTTTAATTATCTTAGAATGTCTCCAGAACTGTTAACGTTTCTTCTAAATAGAGTGAATTATGCGATAAGGAATAAAGATATTGTAATGCATGAAGCACTGTCGCCAGAAATGAAATTACATATAACATTGCATGCATTACAATCGAGAACAGTCGGCATGCTATTAGATGCGGTTTTAGTTGGTGGTGACGCTTTTTCATTAACACCAATAATTATTAACAGTAATAATTGTTAACATTAACAGCAGTAATTATTGGAATCAGGTCGCATTAAGAAGAGAATGGTTTGCAAACTACTCTCTTGATGATAGAGTGTGGTGTCACCGCCAGACACCACACTTGCTAGGTGGTAGCTTTAAATCGGCCGCGGTCCATTAGTACATGTCGGACCCGCGTGTCGCCACTGTCAGTAATTGCAGACCGAGCGCCGCCACACGGCAGGTCTAGAGAGACTTACTAGCACTCGCCCCAGTTGTACAGCCGACGTTGCTAGGAAAGGTTCACTGAGAATTACGCTCTCATTAGCCGAGACGATAGTTAGCATAGCCTTCAGCTAAGTCAATTGCTACGACCTAGCAAGGCGCCATTTCTCCTTTGCTATGTATCTAATGAAGCATGTACAGTAACAAGACCAATGTTCACCAATTATGGATTAAAGTTAAGTATTCCAGAAGCTACGTACTTTTCTTTATAGCATTCATTAAGTATCCTGTTTCAGACCTCACGCCATCCTGCGTGAGCTTCTAGCGTGCATTTCGGCTTCCTCAAACAACACAGTGTTGGCACTTCTGCCGACACATCATAGAGCTGTACAGTGGCAATATTTCAAAATTCAAACATATGTAAATGGGGAGCAGTGCTGCGACGTTTTAAATAGATGAATATTGAATAAAGAATGTAGCTTCTTGATTTTCGTAGCCTTCCCTCGTGTCAACACTATTCCTTAAAAACTCGAACGAAGGGATTTTAGTCTTGTAGACAAGAGCATTTCTACAGCTAGAATTACATTTGCTCGTATTTTTCTTAATGCAGTTGTATATGTGCTCCTAATTCAATAACATTTACCCTGCAGCTCAGATATTGTCAAACTATCTGTGTTCTGATCGCACGTGTAGGTCTCAGGAGCAGCAATATGTTGCTTATTTTTGTAATCAGCATCACTGAAATCCCACAAACACCTATGCAAAGCATAGATATCCAAAAAGCGAACGTTATTCTCCGTTCCCCACTTCATATTTCAGTTTGTGCCTCCGGTGGCGTGGCTGGCTGTGCCGCCAGGTGGCCTAGTTTAACAAGGCTCTTAGTCACACAGGTCTTGGGTTAAAACCATACCCCAAAAGAATCCTATCGCCTGAAATCCGGGAAAGGAACGAAATGCGTAAAACTATGCGTGTAACCACACTGAAGAGAAAACGAAAGTAGCAAGCCAAAACTGAAAACATAAACTAAAAGGAAAAAAGCGGTAGAAGGTGTTGAAATAATATAGCAGATGGCCTGGGCTGGCTGATCACAACATTAAAAAGGATGAACCAGCCACTCTGCAACACACTGAAATATCCAGCTTAAAAACACAAGGCAGGAGAAAAACAGATGGGGAAAAGACGAACACCAAGTCGAACAGACAGCACCAGATGGGGCGAGGAAGAGCTAATGCAGGTCGGGTGAACATCTACATGTACATCTACATTTACACTCCGGAAGCCACCCAACGGTGTGTGGCGGACGGCACTTTACGTGCCACTGTCATTACCTCCCTTTCCTGTTCCAGTCGCGTATGGTTCGCGCGAAGAACGACTGCCGGAAAGTCTCCGTACACGTTCGAATCTCTCTAATTTTACACTCGTGATCTCCTCGGGAGGTATAAGTAGGGGGAAGCAATATATTCGATACCTCATCCAGAAACGCCCCCTCTCGAAACCTGGACAGCAAGCTACACCGCGATGCAGAGCGCCTCTCTTGCAGAGTGTGCCACTTGAGTTTGCTATACATCTCCGTAACGCTATCACGCTTACCAAATAACCCTGTGACGAAACGCGCCCCTCTTCTTTGGATTTCTCTATCTCCTCTGTCAACCCGACCTGGTACGGATCCTCCACTGATGAGCAATACTCAGGTACAGGTCGAACGAGTGTTTTGTAAGCCACCTCCTTTGTTGATGGACTACATTTTCTAAAGACTCTCACAATGAATCTCAACCTGGCACCCACCTTACCAACAATTAATTTTATATGATCATTCCACTTCAAATCGTTCCGTACGCATACTCCCAGGTATTTTACGGAAGTAACTGCTACCAGTGTTTGTTCCGCTATCATATGATCATACAATAAAGGATCCTTCTTTCTATGTATTCGCAATACATTATATTTGTCTATGTTAAGGGTCAGTTGCCACTCCCTGCACCATGTGCCTATCCGCTGCAGATCTTCCTGCATTTCGCTGCAATATTCTGATGCTGCAGCTTCTCTGTATACTACAGCATCATCCGCGAAAAGCCGCATGGAACTTCCGACACTATCTACTAGGTCATTTATATATATTGTGAAAAGCAATGCTCCCATAACACTCCCCTGTGGCACGCCAGAGGTTACTTTAACGTCTGTAGACGTCTCTACATTGAGAACAACATGCTGTGGGATAAAGCCAGGAGCCCACGCTTAGACCGAATGATAAAAGCCTACCTCTCAAATAAAACTTAAAATAAGATCATCCATTGAGGCATTGTCACCTAACACCATAGGTAGTGCGTCAGGAGGTTTAAAAGTCCCGTCAGAGTTGCTAGTTTGGGACAGTCCAACAAGATGTGGACTACTGTCAATGGAGAACGGCAGCGACAGTGGGGCTGGTCAGCCAAGTATGGCTCCTGGGACAAGCTTTTCGTGAGCTGACGCAGTGTGCTCGTCCAACGTCTTCTTCAAAGACGAACGTACCTCCAGAATATTGAATGCAGGACTCGACAGTAAGTCGAAGGATCCGTCTCCATACGTACAGTCCTCAAATAGCGATGAGAAGCGTCCGAGGTGATAATGGTGCGAAACAGGATTTATTCACCACCTTGATGGACAGTGAATTGAACACAGTATCATTGATCAAAGTTTCATTCCAAGTGTCCAGCAGTCCAACATTTTAGCGCACCACGTTGCTCGGTATTTTGTACTATTGGACGCCTAGAGGCCAAAATGATGAACGTATAGAGACGATTGTTTACTAGCTTGGTCGACACATCCTACGCGGTTGTCTCCATTTTTACATGGTCTAAACTTGAAATTCCGTTTCAACGTAAGCCGTATTGTCTCGTCACGATTGGAAACACGACGCGCTCTGCTGGACTGGGTTAAGAATAATAAGAATTTCGTGTTGCTCAGTGGCCGGGAACAAGTCTTTCAATAGGACACCACTTCGGCGACTTGTATGTCTCTAATCTACTCAGTTATCGAATCGGGAAAGAGGACCTGCTTTTTAACAACAAATTCGAGCCACGTGTCGTTCCTGGTACTCCTCACATTGTCGAGAGATAAAAGCTAGATTAAATGTAAACTGAAAATTTCGTTATTCCGGCAGGCATTCCATTCCGAGACCTCTCAGTTTCCAGGCACGATTTCCACTATGCTACCAGATCTGACTCAACTACACTGTGAATGCAAGTTTACTCTCTGTTGTATTACACAGGAGTACATACAAAGATATTTGCTATGATTAAAAGAGTATTGGCAAGGACGTTTCCGATAAAAAAATGTAATACGTAAGCGTTGTCAAGTACAACACTCACAAGCCTTATGTGACGGAATAGCGAGACTTTTCTGCATCTACCCTTCACAAGAGATTTCTGTTCGGGGATTACTTTCGTAGTGTCTCCTTTCTACTATCTACGGAAAAAATATACGAGACATTTTGTAGTCCGCGTGAACAACAGTAGCGCTACAGATTATGCCTGTAGCTCGCGGCAGGACACGTCATTCCTTCAAATCCCGACAACTCGAACGGTTAGATCCATTATTTCCCGCCTGTAAAGTTATTTAAAACGGTTATATTCGGCGCGTATTCACGATGCGGTAGTCACATATCAGACTGTAAATTAAGGATATGTTGGAAGAAATTCGGAAAAAATTTAGCAATACTGGTAAATTCCAACGACAAGGCGGAGGTAGTAACGCCATAATACACTACTGGCCATTAAAATTGCTACACCACGAAGATGACGTGCTACAGACGCGAAGTTTAACCGACAGGAAGAAGATGCTGTGATCTGCAAATGATTAGCTTTTCAGAGCATTCACACAAGGTTGGCGCCGGTGGCGACACCTACAACGTGCTGACATGAAGAAAGTTTCCAACCGATTTCTCATACACGAACAGCAGTTGACCGGCGTTGCCTGGTGAAACGTTGTTGTGATGCCTCGTGTAAAGAGGAGAAATGTGTACCATCACGTTTCCGACTTTGATAAAGGTCGGATTGTAGCCTATCGCGATTGCGATTTATCGTATAGCGACATTGCTGTTCGCGTTGGTCGAGATCCAATGACTGTTAGCAGAATATAGAATCGGTGAGTTCAGGAGGGTTATACGGAACGCCGGGCTGAATCCCAACGGCCTCGTATCACTAGCGGTCGAGATGCCAGGCATCTTATCCGCATGGCTGTAACGGATCGTGCAGCCACGTCTCGATCCCTGAGTCAACAGATGGGGACGTTTGCAAGTCAACAACCATTTTCACGAACAGTTCGACGACGTTTGCAGCAGCATGGACTATTAGCTCGGAGACCATAGCTGCGGTTACCCTTGACGCTGCATCACAGACAGGAGAGCCTGCGATGGTGTACTCAACGACGAACCTGGAAGCACGAATGCCAAAACGTCATTTTTTCGGATGAATCCAAGTTCTGTTTACAGCATCATGATGGCTGCATCCGTGTTTGGCGACATCGCGGTGAACGCACATTGGAAGCGTGTATCCGTCATCGCCATACTGGCGTATCACCCGTCGTGATGGTATGGGGTGCCATTGGTTACACGTCTCGGTCACCTCTTGTTCGCATTGACGGCACTTTGAACAGTGGACGTTACATTTCAGATGTGTTACGACCCGTGGCTCTACCCTTCATTCGATCCCTGCGAAACCCTACATTACAGCAGGATAGTGCACGATCGCATGTTGCAGGTCCTGTACGGGCCTTTCTGGATACAGAAAATGTTCGACTGCTGCCATGGCCAGCACATTCTCCAGATCTCTCACCAATTAAAAACGTCTGGTCAATGGTGGCCGAGCAACTGGCTCATCACAATACGCCAGTCACTACTCTTGATGAACTGTGGTATCGTGTTGAAGCTGCATGGGCAGCTGTACCTGTACACGCCATCCAAGCTCTGTTTGACTCAATGCTCAGGCGTATCAAGGCCGTTATTACGACCAGAGGTGGTTGTTCTGGGTACTGCTTTCTCAGGATCTATGCACCCAAATTGCGTGAAAATGTTATCACATGTCAGTTCTAGTATAATATGTTTGTGCAATGAATACCCGTTTATCATATGCATTTCTTCTTGGTGTAGCAATTTTAATAGCCAGTAGTGTAATTTCTATAGTTCGACTGAGAGGAAAGAGTTTTATACTCCCATTTGAATACCTAATTGCGTAACGACAATATAATCGAGAGTTACAGAAGGTAACAGGCATCAGTAGCAAGAAGTAGTCAGATAATCTAAAACCCCAGGTACACAGTGGGACAAGAAACGTGGATGTGTTTTTAGGGCAGCTTATACCGCCTTACATAACTGATGAAGGGCACAGGGATATTGTAATATACGACAATGAATGTTCTGAAATTCTCCCAATCACGCTTAAAGGAGATTACAATATTAGATAAGCTTCGCAACTAAGATTGCAACTTCATAGCTTACGAAAGGAGAAAACGCATACAGCATACTCGAGTGTGAGAGGATCTTACAACGTTCTCAGAATGAACATCCTGAAGAAAAAAGTCTGTCAAGAAACGCTACAGACCAATGGCTGAAGAAAGCAGAATTGACGGAAGAGATCGAACAGAGGCAAGGGGGAACACTAAAGGATGATAATGTAAATGAAGCACGATAGAATGGCAAAGCATATAAAGAAGTCTCGCTTGGGAGGTTAGTGTAGACACAAATGAAAGACAGAGAACCATTGGCAGTAAGATCGAGCGGGGTGGAGAAATGGCTAGCACACTAGACTCGAATTCGGGAGGACGACGGTTCAGATCCACGCCTGGCCACGCAAATTTATGTTTTCCGTAATTTCCCTTAACTGCTCCAAGCAAATGCCGGTATGGTTCCTTTGAAAAGGCACAGTCGATTTCCTTCCCCACCCTTGAAATAATACGAGGTTGTGTCCCGTCTGTTGTGACCTCCTTGTCGACGGGACGTTAACCAAAATGGTTCAAATGGCTATGAGCACTATGGGACAACATCTGAGGTCATCAGTCCCCTAGAAGTTAGAACTACTTCAACCTAACTAACTTAAGGACATCACACACATCCATGCCCGAGGCAGGATTCGAGCCTGCGACGTAGCGGTCGCGCAGTTCCAGACAGAAGTACCTAGAACCGCTCGGCCTCAACGGCCGGCGGGGACGTTAACCCCTAATCATTCTTACGGCAATAACGTCAATACACTTACCACAGAAGAAACGCAAATACGAAACGTTAAAGATATATTGGAGACAAAAATTGTCTAACGTTTAAGAAGATACCAAAATGGTCACCGTGGAAGTTGAAAATCGAGAAACGGAAGAAGCCTCGGAGTTACACCGGAAGAAGCTACTTACTGATGAAAAATAATATTGAAAAATAAAATAACGATATGATGTTGCTACCAACAAAAAGCGTAATCTGATTCGGAATTTGAAGACTTTTAGCAACAAAATGATCCGCACCAGCTGGACCGAGCGAGAGGTAAATGCCTCCCCACACTGTCAGACAAGTAAATGATCCTTTTAGCGCAACAGATTGAACGTTACCAAGAGAATGGCCCTCGTCAATGAGTCCAGGGTGTTGGTTCTTATAAAAAGCGTTAAAGGTTTAATATTGAAAGTGGTTTTCATCTAACTACTGAATTAAAAGTCTTGGCCAAATTAACCCTTGTTTACTATCATCATTGTTCGTAAGCACATATATGACCAAGAAAGCAATAACTGTACATTAACGAACAATTAACTTCAAAGTGCAAGGAACTACCAATTTTGAAGATTGCAAAGCTCTTAAATCGAATGTAGATTGGTTTGGCAAAGTCTTCAAGGAATAGGTGTGTCGGAGTGATCATCGTCTCAGCAGGTCATTCTCCAAAATACATAACCGTGTGTTGATGCGCAATGATTAGCCCGATGGTACCAGACTGTCATATGAAATCCGTATGCAAAAGACATAGTCTGCTCGGTCATGGATCAGCCCTCGAATCTCTGATCGATTGTTAAATCATGGAGCCTAACGAATTTTAAATGCAACGGACTGAAAACGCGGCGATTTGCTTTCCTTCCCAATAAGTCTATGTTGCTAGATAATCTGACCACAGTTCTGCTAATCATTCTGTCGCCGTGTGATCGGCTGACCCCTAGAAGTACAAGTGTGACCTCCACCGCACATCCGAGGTCAGAAAATCTGCTTCTCTTCGTCTCCAACCTCAAGCTTATGTTTCCATGTCCTCATCGGGAGTATCCTCTTCCACGTTCTTTTCCAGAGCGTCCAAAAGTATTCCACCTTTCCTCTCTCCTCTGCAAAAGAACCAGCACTAAAGAAAACTCCACCAATCAGAAGGCTTCGTTAAACATTGACCAATGAGATAACTTTTTAAAACATCAATTCGTTGCCCCACCTAGCGAATATTTCATAAGTTATCCAATGGGCTTCCTTCCGGCTCAAATTTTTCTGAGAAAGCCGAGCTCCAGACTTCCACTTCTCAGAACTTCTAGAAAACGTAATCTTGAACTTCCAATTGCAGATATTTTTATAGAACAGCCAATTGGCTTACTTCCAGCCTTGCAAAAGAGAGACATCTTTATTCCACGTGCCATTGCTCTTCCTCTCCCATAAAGGGAAAAGAAAAAATGGTAACAACAAACAGCCGTCAAAGCCTGGTCGCATTACGCGGTTCTTCATACTGGCTCCTTTTAGACAGACTCTGGGACCCCACAGCAAATGGCTGCATCTGGTGCAATCTTGATCACTCGCACCACGCCGGGACTGGACTCGACAGTGACTACCAGATGTACCCTGTCCGGGTCACTGCATTTGCTCCCAGTGGCCCGACTAAGGGCTGCCTGTTCTCTCCAGAGACCTCTTGGGTTGGTTGGTTTGGGGAAGGAGACCAGACAGCGAGGTCAGCGGTCTCATCGGATTAGGGAAGGACGGGGAAGGAAGTCGGCCGTGCCCTTTGAAAGGAACCATCCCGGCATTTGCCTGGAGCGATTTAGGGAAATCACGGAAAACCTAAATCAGGATGGCCGGACGCGGGATTGAACCGTCGTCCTCCCGAATGCGAGTCCAGTGTCTGACCACTGCGCCACCTCGCTCGGTCAGACCTCTTGGGGCTGGCTGGTAGAGGTCGCCCTCCTCTCCTTCTGTAAGGACTTATCCAACTATCGGGTCAAACCCGCGTCTGGCCATCCTGACTTGGGTTTTAAGTGATTTCGCTAAATCGCTTCAGGTTAATGCCGGTATTGTTCCTTTCACAAAGGGCATGGCAGATTTCCTTCTCCATCCTTCCCTAATCCGAGCTTGTGCGCAGTCTCGATGTCAATGGGACGTTAAGCTCTAATCCCCTCCTCATTCAGAGGACGACGGTTCAATCCCGCGTCCGGTCATCCTGATTTAGGTTTTCCGTGATTTCCCTAAATCGCTCCAGGCAAATGCCGGGATGGTTCCTCTGAAAGGGCACGGCCGACTTCCTTCCCTAATCCGATGAGACCGATGACCTCGCTGTTTGGTCTCTTCCCCCAAAAACCACCCAACCAACTTCCTCATTCAAGTCTCTGTCAAACTCACACAGCAGAACAAGCACAGGGCACGTAATTAACTACAGGGATATAAGGAAATGAACAGATGTGTTAGCTGTTCTTTGCAGTCATCCATATTATCAGCATCAGACATTCATTGACCAGTAGGAACATGATACGGATTTTGAGAGAATGGATCAAAAGCAATGATATGTTGAACAGAATTTGACATCAAAAGACAGTTTAAAAGTGATCACATAATGTTCACGATTTTTTTTTAATTTTATTTCTCGCAAAGTATAGCAGAATGAGAAATATATCGTGTTCATATTAGATTTTCTGTCCTTTGTATTTAATCTTTTATTGTATTAAATAGTAATATTTTTTCTGTATTCTTTTGCTTCTATTGTAGATTCTTAAGATGGATATTGTATGGCTGAAACTGGTAATTATGACCAAAAAATTTTGTGATCAACACAATTAAAAAAGATTATTCAGTGATATATGTGACATGTCAATCCACGAGTTGACTGACGCATTTCAAACTCTCCTGATTGACTCATTCCGCTGTTACTTCTTCTCTACTGACAGCACAATGCTCCCCCATCCATTTCTACCAGTGGGTCCATCTCTTATGACATCCAGTGGTCAATTCTGCATTATATAGGGTGTTGGGTTGATTGGGGGAAGAGACCAAACAGCGAGGTCATCGGTCTCATCGGATTAGGGAAGGACGGGGAAGGAAATCGGCCGTGCCCTTTCAAAGGAACCATCTCTACATTTGCCAGGAGCGATTTAGGGAAATCACGGAAAACCTCAATCAGGATGGCCGGACGTGGGATTGAACCGTCGTCCTCCCGAATGCGAGTCCAATGTGCTAACCACCGCGCCACCTCGCTCACTCATTACATAGGGGTGCCTGGTCACTTTTGATCAGGTAGGGTATTTTCATTCACAACCAGTTTTGCCCACTAGGCCCTTTTCAAGTAAGATATTGTCTGTGCAGCAGGATGATTTCAGTCCTTCAGTGTTCAGGATGCTGAACGTCTTGCAACTAGCACTCCTAGTTCCCAGGCTCCTTACACTACAGCTTTCCGTCGCCCCCTCTTGTAATTCCGCTTATAATCACCCACCTCCTCAACTCCAATTAATCTCTCCTACACAACAGTGAATCTCCAGCTTTCTCCCCTGCTAAACTCTTACACTCTTGCCTACATGTCCCCCCGGCTCCTTACCCTCTATCTCACTCTCATGCACCCTGTCACACTGCTGTTTACAATCGCGGCCCAGTCATACTCCCATTTCTCTTTCCCATGTACTGTTCACATTCTTGCTCCCTCTTCTGTAACCCCTTCACAATCCCATCTGCGTCTTCACATCATGCACACAACACTCGAACTCCGTCTCTCTCCTCATACTCTGCTCAAACTCTCACTTTCAGTCACTCATTCCCTCACACTACATCTCTCTCTCTCCATCTCCCTCTCTCCCTCTCCATCTCTCTCTCTCTCTCTCTCTCTTTGTGTGTGTGTGTGTGTGTGTGTGTGTTTTTCACTCGCCCACTCTTGCTCATTCAACCCCACTCACACCTCTAGTGACCTTGAATACACTGACACTGACACCCAACCCCCACCGAGCGAGGTGGCGCAGTGGTTAGACACTGGACTCGCATTCGGGAGGACGACGGTTCAATCCCGCGTCCGGCCATCCTGATTTGGGTTTTCCGTGATTTCCGTAAATCACTCCAGGCAAACGCCGGGATGGTTCCTCTGAAAGGGCACGGCTGACTTCCTTCCCCATCCTTCCCTAATCCGATGAGACTGATGACCACGCTGTCTGGTCTCCTTCCCCAAAACCAACCAACCCAAGCCCCAACATATTCACCCCACTATGACACCTCTGCTCACCCTCATCTTCCCCTCACATTCTTGCAGTCCCTCCCTGGAATCTACAACACACCTTCTTTCTCTACCCCTACGTCTTCACAATCCTAATTTCTCTGCCCACACCACCTCCCCCCCCCCCCACCCCCAATCACTTTTCATATTTCAGCTTCCTCTCCTGCACCGCACTCGAACTCTGCTCGTAGTCACCCGCACCCTCATATAACTACTATTGTTCCCCAAATCCTAATAACCCCCACTCACTCAGCCATGCACCTCCCACACCCCTGCTCACTCTTCCATGCACAATGGTAGTAACGCAAGCCACTCATATATGAAGGCAGATTATGAACATGTAGTTATATAAAAATTCACTGTGGACAGGCCCACATTTTGCCAAGGTTGTTTCGACTTCACAGCAGAAGTTTCACTGGGAAGCCCATGCACATGCTCCATATTGTCCTGATCTCTGTCCATGCGATTTCAATATTTTTGGAGCCCTGAAGAAAGACATTTATGGTCATCGGTTTGCTTTGGACGAAGAGGTGCACTCCTGGGTACAGTCATAGTTCTGTAGGTAATATAAACATTTTTCCAATAAGGATCGACCATTTTGTCTTAGAATGGGGTAAATGTATTAACAGTTCGACGATTACTTTTGAAATTTTTTTGGCTG
Organism: Schistocerca nitens; assembly: GCF_023898315.1. Classification (NCBI taxonomy): domain Eukaryota; kingdom Metazoa; phylum Arthropoda; class Insecta; order Orthoptera; family Acrididae; genus Schistocerca; species Schistocerca nitens. Next base: position 172,205,203 of record NC_064616.1, on the reverse strand, counting down.
TGGTGGACTAGCAAGTAGCACACTAGACTCCAGTCCTAGAGTCCCAGGATCAATTCCAGGTAGGGGCGGGGAATTTTCATCGCTCCAGTCCCACCAGGATGACCCCAGGTTCATTGAGACCGCTTTCATAAGGATTAACGGAACCTTTCCTGGGGATTCAAGGAGGCTGATGCGAAGGACCCGCCACCCTTCACCCTACTAGTGCCGCTGCCAATAGAAAAGCTGCACTCTGCCTGCAGTCAGGCCAATATTCCGTTCATGGGCTTGCACCACAGACTTCACTTTTTTGTCTTTTTATTCAGTTTTTATTTTGCCTCATTGTTATCAATATTAGATTATTACTATTATTTCTTTACTTTCTCAGACGTTAAGTCTGGTTAAGAATGGAAAGTGACGCGGACCTTGATCAAGCGTCACTTCCTATTAACTGTACTGTATGTGTTATATTGCATTTAGGAACTTTCGGGTAATTGAACATGTATCAATAATTACTGATTTCTGTAGTTGTATATATAAGCTTGGATGTAGCTGTATTGCATTGATGTACTGGTGGATATTGTGTGGTATGACTCCTGTAGTTGATAGTATAATTGGTATAATGTCAACTTTATCCTGATGCCACATATCCTTGACTTCCTCAGCCAGTTGGATGTATTTTTCAATTTTTTCTCCTGTTTTCTTTTGTATATTTGTTGTATTGGGTATGGATATTTCGATTAGTTGTGTTAATTTCTTCTTTTTATTGGTGAGTATGATGTCAGGTTTGTTATGTGGTGTTGTTTTATCTGTTATAATGGTTCTGTTCCAGTATAATTTGAATTCATCATTCTCCAGTACACTTTGTGGTGCATACTTGTATGTGGGAACGTGTTGTTTTATAAGTTTATGTTGTAAGGCAAGCTGTTGATGTATTATTTTTGCTACATTGTCATGTCTTCTGGGGTATTCTGTATTTGCTAGTATTGTACATCCGCTTGTGATGTGATCTACTGTTTCTATTTGTTGTTTGCAAAGTCTGGATTTATCTGTTGTGGTATTGGGATCTTTAATAATATGCTTGCTGTAATATCTGGTGTTTATTGTTTGATCCTGTATTGCAATCATGAATCCTTCCGTCTCACTGTATATATTGCCTTTTCTTAGCCATGTGTTGGATGCGTCTTGATCGATGTGTGGCTGTGTTAAATGGTACGGGTGCTTGCCATGTAGTGTTTTCTTTTTCCAATTTATTTTCTTCGTCTCTGTTGATGTTATGTGATCTAAAGGGTTGTAGAAGTGGTTATGAAATTGCAATGGTGTAGCCGATGTATTTATATGAGTGATTGCTTTGTGTATTTTGCTAGTTTCTGCTCGTTCTATAAAGAATTTTCTTAAATTGTCTACCTGTCCATAATGTAGGTTTTTTATGTCGATAAATCCCCTTCTTCCTTCCTTTCTGCTTAATATGAATCTTTCTGTTGCTGAATGTATGTGATGTATTCTATATTTGTGGCATTGTGATCGTGTAAGTGTATTGAGTGCTTCTAGGTCTGTGTTACTCCATTTCACTACTCCAAATGAGTAGGTCAATATTGGTATAGCATAAGTATTTATAGCTTTCGTCTTGTTTCTTGTTGTCAATTCTGTTTTCAGTATTTTTGTTAGTCTTTGTCTATATTTTTCTTTTAGTTCTTCTTTAATATTTGTATTATCTATTCCTATTTTTTGTCTGTATCCTAGATATTTATAGGCATCTGTTTTTTCCATCGCTTCTATGCAGTCGCTGTGGTTATCCAGTATGTAATCTTCTTGTTTAGTGTGTTTTCCCTTGACTATGCTATTTTTCTTACATTTGTCTGTTCCAAAAGCCATATTTATATCATTGCTGAATACTTCTGTTATCTTTAGTAATTGGTTGGGTTGTTGATTTGTTGCTGCCAGTAATTTTAGATCATCCATGTATAGCAAATGTGTGATTTTGTGTGGGTATGTTCCAGTAATATTGTATCCATAATTTGTATTATTTAGCATGTTGGATAGTGGGTTCAGGGCAAGGAAGAACCAGAAAGGACTTAATGAGTCTCCTTGGTATATTCCACGCTTAATCTGTATTGGCTGTGATGTGATATTATTTGAATTTGTTTGGATATTAAGTGTGGTTTTCCAATTTTTCATTACTATGTTTAGGAACTGTATCAATTTAGGATGTACTTTGTATATTTCCAATATTTGTAGTAACCATGAGTGGGGTACACTATCAAAAGCTTTTTGGTAATCAATGTATGCATAGTGTAGTGACCTTTGTTTAGTTTTAGCTTGATATGTCACCTCTGCATCTATTATCAGTTGCTCTTTACATCCTCGTGCTCCTTTGCAGCAGCCTTTTTGTTCTTCATTTATAATTTTGTTCTGTGTTGTATGTGTCATTAATTTCTGTGTAATGACTGAAGTTAATATTTTGTATATTGTTGGTAGGCATGTTATGGGGCGATATTTTGCTGGGTTCTGTGTGTCTGCTTGATCTTTAGGTTTCAGATAAGTTATTCCATGTGTAAGTGTATCAGGGAATGTGTATGGGTCTGCAATGTAACTGTTAAATAATTTAGTTAGATGTGAATGTGTTGAGGTGAACTTCTTTAGCCAGAAATTTGCTATTTTATCTTTTCCAGGGGCTTTCCAATTGTGAGTAGAATTAATTGCTTGGGTGACTTCATGTTGCAAAATTATCACTTCAGGCATTTGTGGTATCATCTTGTATGTGTCTGTTTCTGCTTGTATCCACCGTGCATGCCTGTTATGTTGTACCGGGTTTGACCATATGTTGCTCCAGAAGTGTTCCATGTCTGTTATGTTTGGTGGATTGTCTATTTTAATGTGTGTGTTATCTATTGTCTGGTAAAATTTCTTTTGGTTTGTGTTGAATGTTTGGTTTTGTTTCCTTCTATTTTCACTTTTTTGTATCTTCTAAGTCGTTTGGCCAATGCTTGTAATTTCTGTTTCTTTTCATCTAATTGCTCTATCGCTTCTTGTTGTGAGATTTTACCTAACCTTTTTCGTTTTTTTTCTGACATTTCATTTCTTATAAATTGTGTTAGCTGTCCGATGTCCTTTCTCAGTTTTTCTATTCTGATCTGTAGCCTGTGTTGCCATGCTGGTTTTGTGGGTTTCTTCTGTGTGTTGGTTGGTTCTGATCTCTGCCTAGTGTGTATATTTAGTGTAGTGAGTGCTCCTATATAAACCAGTAGTTGTAACTCTTCCATAGTTGTGTTTTCATTTATTTTGTTGTGTATGATTGTGTTGATAGTTTTTATTGTTGTTTCGACTTGTGGGTTATTTGGCGGTCTTTGCAAGAATGGTCTAATGTCTGTATTTGTGTCTTTGTATTCTATATATGTCATCTGAAATTTTTCTTCTATATCTAACATGTGTGTCACTTCGTGTTCTATTTGTGCTTGTTCTGGTGGCTGTCTTAAGATTTCGTTTTCCTCTGATTGTTTAATTGATGCGTGTTGTTCTTTGTTTGTTTGCTCTGGGATGTTTGAGTCCATTACTGTATTTTCTTCTTCTTCTGATTGCACATTATTTTGTTCCAGTATTTGTTGTACTTTTTGTTTGATGTTTTCTAATTCTGACTGGGGTATCCTGTTATTGTTGCTCGGTAATAACAGAACATGAGGTGTCGATTAACTTCATCTAACCATCTCATCCTCTGTCTTTGTTTCCCTTCTAGGGTGGTTGCAGGAAGCATATCCTGCAAAACACCTCTATTTGGATTTAAATCATTTTCCAGTTGGCTAGCAGTGTCGTTACCATTGTGGGCGGGAATAGGGTTCAAGCGTCGTCCCCGACCATGACGGCGCTTGTCCGAGGCTTCTTTAGTTCTGTCCTGAACCAACTAATCACACTAAAAGAGGGGTTAGCCCTATTAGTGGTTTGTTCTTTTCGTCGCCTTTTACGACTGGCAGAACATACCGGAGGCCTATTCTTTTCCCGGGCCTCCACGGGGTTTATTATTATTATTATTATTATTATTATTATTTCTTTTCTTTCTCAGACTTTTGTCTGGTTATTATTATTATTATTATTATTATTACAAAAACTTTTGCTAATAGCATTACTTGTCTCCATATTTCCTGGTCTCTCTCCATGCGAAGAAATGTAAAGATGTCAGGGCTGCTAGGTTACAGGTCTACAGCTTATTAAAAGAGTTAGATCTCATAGGAGAAATGAACCAAAATTTGGATCAGAAGAGACAGCCTCTTACCATTATCCTCATTTTTATTAAGTTCGGAAATCTCTATCGTAGGGAAGATTGACATATCTAGAGGATAGTGTACCTAGGAACACACGATGTTCTGTGGTCGGTGCTTCAGTTTAGTGACTGAGTTTAGGATCAAGTGAAGGAATGATGATGTTTAGTCTGTGGGGCGCTCAACTGCGCGGTCATCAGCGCCCGTACAAAGTCCCAATTTTTACAGAGTCCAATTTTATCACAGTCCAATCGAGCTACTGTCACGAATGATGATGGTGAAATGATGAGGACAACAGAAAGACCCAGTCCCCGGGCAGAGAAAGTCCCCAACGCGGTCGGGAATCGAACCCGGGACCCCATGATCCAGAGGCAGCAACACTAGCCACTAGACCAGGGGCCTCGGAGACGTGAAGGAATGCACACTAGAGACCGCCGTAAGGAGATTCCTCCAATTTCTAAAGTTTTTGTTGTTGTTGGACACAGGTTACTGTTTCTTGCAGCATTTGTAAATATTTCGCGTTCTACTCATTTAAATGCTCTATCATGTGTGTGTGTAAGGGCTTCCCAGCGAAACTTCTGCAGCGTACTCGAAGCAAGCTTGGCAACATGTGGTCAGGCCCACATGTTTCGACTAAGCTGCAGTCGTTTCGCTTGGAAACGCTTACACTTCAGTCAACATCAATCTATCCCCATACGATTTCCGTATTCTTGGAGCCCCGACGAAAAACATTTGTGGCCACCGATTTGATTCTGACAAAGAGTTGTAGGCCAGGGTACAGTCATAGTTCCTAAGGCAACCACAAACCGTTTTCCGTGGAGGCACTGACCGTCTTGTATCACAGTGGGACAAATGCATTAACTGTTATGGCACTTACTTGCGAAATAATGAACAGTTTATTTACATTTTTTCCAGCTCTCTCGTTTTCACTTGACTGCCTCTTATAGTTTCTGATAGCTTCTGTTTCAAAATGTACTTAACTTGTAGCATGTTTTTGATAGTTCTGCTTAATTTGATTTCAAGTACTGATAATTGGTGTGTAGTAGGGTAATAATTTAACAGATAGACTAATAAATAAATTACTGACCAGATTTTCTTGACTGCAACGCTTTTAATCCTTTATTTACTGGCGGGACGTACGAGTCCTGGCAGGTTCTGTGTGGAATTATGTAAGTCAGCAGTCCATTAGACATGCAGGGGCAGAATAGTCCACTTCCATACAGTTTTTGCTTCCTGTGCGTCATGTCAGTACAGTCTGCACGTCATACATGGGCCTTGAATGTGAACAGCTGTATTGCGAATGAGTGCTTGGTGTTTGAAACAACAGTGCAAGGTGTCGTAAATAATAGTAAGGTTCATATGTGAATTGAAATGGGTGATACTTTTTGTGTAGTTACCTTTATACACACTAATGTTAACTTGGACAAAATATCAATGCAGTACCCTCGTAATATTCACTTGTAAAATAAAATATGATTAGGACTTAGCAGCCCCGTCAGGTCCAAGGCAGTAACTTCCTTCAATTTATCGTGGAAATTAAGTATGTAGTACATCCAAAAACCAGAAAGATGGTACAAAAATCGAAATGGGGGCACTGACAGTGGCACAATATTATGATGAACACATGGATGGTGTAGATAAAGGTAACATGTTGGGATCTCTTCATGAAATAGACATAAAATCAAAAAAGTTTTGGTATATACTGTTTTATGCAGTGGTGGAAATGACTCATGAATTCCTATATTTCATACTGTGACATGAAAGGGACATTTCCTTTGATTCATTTCAAACGTAGAACTACAGTTGTTCTACTCATACTTGGAAAGCAAATGTCCAAACAAAATCGGGGAAGGCCCAAAAAGACTCAAAATTCTCCTTTTGGAGCTCCAAAGAGAATAAAGACAGCATTTTCGGTACCAAACGACGCACGTTTTCAGAATACAGTATCTCACTGGTCAGATCAAGAGGTAGATGTGATCTATGCTCATCTGCGAAGGTGGACTCAAGACCCCATAGAAAATGTACAGAGTGTAATATTTTTGCCTGTTAATGAAAAAACAACGTTTTTATAAGTAACACCTGAAGCAATACTCCTAGCTGTATGATTCTTTTGGGATTTTTCAGTCCCTAATGTACTTCGCCTGTCTAATCCTGTTGGGACTTACAAGCCATCTGAACACTGCATGTGTTTTAATGAACTTTTATCATTTTTAAATAAAATAATTTACTATTACCTCAGTAACAGTTCATCGAGTATTAATGTTAACATTTTGATCCCTTATTTTATATTTTATACATTTACAGTAAATAAATGGTTAAATAAAATCTAATATTTGTATCTATGTATATGACCATGTTGTACTTTGCAAAATGTTTTCGCATTTGGAAAACCTTAATTTTCACGAGTAATTTCTTTAATTTCAGAAAAAGACTTCAGCACACATAACGCTGAACGAGAAAATTTATTAAACTTATATCACAGGGCTGGCAAGAAGCTATCTGCAAAGCGTACCAAGGTACACTCCCCCTTAAAATTAAACTCCGCCCTGAAGTTCACAGCTATTCGGTGTTTCATTCCTTTCTTTTTCTTGATTACATTTCGTGCCAAATGTACATTTCTGCCGGTAATAATCAGAAAATATAAAGAATATGCCGAATTCTGGCGTGTGACGAAATTATAATGCCGTATGAGATGAAAAATCTGGTTGCCTTGTTGGATAATTAAAGAGGGCAACGGCCCGGCCCTCATAGCGCACGCCTTAATGCGTAATAACAAACTCTGTGCGTGGTATGGACTTTTCAAGAACAGCAGGCAGCCAAATAAAGGATTAGCTTAAATACATCACGTCAACGAGGAACGTGGCTGATACGGATCCACTGCGCTCTGATTTATTTTGCTCGCAGCGCCGGGGAGGGCAGGATTAACGCCGAGCGGGGATTTTATCTCCCTGTGCAGACGTGCAGTGCCAGGGCACGGAGCGGCATCACATGTGCAAATACTGCGCCACCAGGGCTGCTAACATTAATGTGGCAGCCGTTCCACCTCAATTACTGATCTCTTTCCTAACAACCGAGCAATAATCTCTGTCAGAAAATAAATTATGTACCTGGCTTATGTGTAAGTATGACACCTTAGTTCAATATTACATGGGTTGGATGAAACGTAGTGGCAACACTGTTATAATACCAGACATATTGACAGAATTCACAGTCTTACATGCCACACAGATGGAAGACAGCGTATACCGTTAGCGCGTCCATCTCTGTCGATCGCTCGTAAGGATCCCCCTAAAGCATAGATGATGTCTTCACTTGTGCTGTAGTGCGTTCCACGAGACTGTTCTTTTAGTATGGAGAACAGGTCGTAGTCGCACGGACTCATATCGGGCGAATACGATGTTCCATTACCTTCGACGCCTCACAAACGCACGAGCTCCTGCACGGGGTTCACAGTGTGGCATCGATCATTGTCATGAAGGATTATGGCATGCACTGCCAGAATGTGCTGTCGTTTTCTTCTGCGTGCGGTACGAAGGTGGTGTAAAAAATTACGGTAGGAGGTTTCAGTGACCGTCTGCTCCTGTCGTACATGCAGGAGTAAACCTTGGATTTCGTAAGCCACAACAACCGTCACTTTGGTAACAGTTGGTTCACGGCGCACATTTTGTGGGCGAGGAGAACCAAGGTGTTCCCCTTCATTCGGCAGATATTGGATGACATGTCTCCCTAAACACTGTCACCCACTCGCCACCATACGATATGGTAATGCTGCATCACTACACGCCTCAAGGAGTCCCCAAAAACATTGTTGTGCGCCCCGACCACGTGCCACATCAATCTTGAACCACGCACGTTTTCGTGTTTCCTAAACATACTGTTATGGCGCTTGAACTGGCCTCCCACTCTTTCATACAGTACACACTGCAACTGGCTCAAACACAGCCATCACCACTCACTGCACTACTTCATCTGAAATTCTGCTATCAGCTAGAGACAGCGCCCATACCATTCGACGCATATCCTTTGTTATGGCATTGTTGCCACTACTTTATACGCAACACTAGTATAAGTAGCTGCTAAATAATTCAGAGCTTTGAAGGTCGAACACAAGGAATTTTGTGTCCCTCTTAATTTGTTACCACTTACTTTGCATAATTTTTCAATAATGCCTTATTAACGTCTGCAATGAGTTTCACTATAGCGGTGGGATGTTCTAAAGTCATTAGGTGACACGCTTAGCTCTTCCGTAGCATCCAGCACGCGGATGTTATAAGAAACTCTTGTGCCTACGTGACGAAGTTTGTAGGACTGTTAAGTGCTACTTTGACTGCATCCATCCAATTGGGGTGCGAAATACTGGACGAGATTACGGAAAGTGGGTGGTTCATCACCTCGGTTCCGAGAGTTCCGGAATCTGTACAGAAAATTGGAACAGAGATCAACATAAACATCATTTCCGTCCTTTTATTGCTCATCAAAACCGCACATTGCATGTTGTACCACTATACAGTGAAACCTTCAGAGGTGGTGGTCCAGACTGCTGTACATACCGGTACCTCTAATACCCAGAATTATAGAAACTGAGCTTTAACGTGGAAATAATGCGTTTCCGGACCCATCTCAAGATAACATATTTTCTTCCTTTACGTGCGAGGAATGCTACCTGAAGGATTGTCCATGCCTTTCTGTTGCACCCTGTATATTCAATATGTAACAAGCAAAGATCCGAGCATTTTGCCCCATGTATTCAGTACAGTCTTTGTTGTTGTGTCATGGAGCGTAACCCGTACATCTCCTATACTTTGACACGCAACTCTCATCCATATAACTACTAAAAGCGGGCTGGCCAGTTCATATTGCAGGCTAGGGTCCGCCCGAAAATGTGTTGGGTTGGGACGCACACAACTCGTGCCTTTTCTGCCTCTCAGCAGCTTGTGCGACTTTCAAGCACGACCGCCGCCGGTACACCAGTACGAAGACACCTTGTATTGACCCCAGGCTGCGCCCACGAAACAGCGGCGTGTACCTGTATACGCTCTAGCTTGTCGTAACATGAAAGAGTTTTCCTGGACTCTTTCTCGCTGCGGCCCGCAATAATTTCCGAAGGATTCCTGGCACTCTCGTGAGTCCACAGAACCCACAATACCCGGGTGGGAGAGCCGAATGTCATCCTTGACAAATTGTTACTTTCTGCTCTGTAGCGGTCTTATCACTACAACAGCTGACTGATTCGAAAATGCCGCAAGTCGAGAGACAGTTTGTACCTTGGCCATGATGTCCTCACTATACTGCTCCCGACTACACAGGTGCGGGATGGGTCCTTGGCCATGATAAGTGTTGGAACCAGTATAGCGAATTATGGACGGAAGTTCAAAGATGTCAGTACGAGTAATCTTAAAAAGTTTCAAGGGAAGAAACGTGATACGGAGAATGTGCTAGGTGCGTAATACGAGTTCTATTCGAAAAGTAAGGTCCGATTGTTTGCGAAATGTGAACCACTGTGAAAATCAAACATATTTTATTTACAACAGCTTTCTACATCTTCCAGCATCTTCTCAACATAGTCGCCGCTCTGACTTAGACATTTGTCGTACCGTTGTACCAGCTTTTCAATAGGTACCTTCGTCACAGAAGGCAACTGCCTGTGCTTCCCGTCATTTCTCTACGCTGGTCTTCAGCTCGTTGTCTGTGCCAAAATGTTGTCTTCATAGCCAGCGATTCGTATGAGCAGAAATGAAACTCAGGGGGGAGTCAGCTACGGGCTGTATTGTGTCGAAGAGGGAAACGCATGACAGCTATGTTATGTGGGCTGCGTGACATCAGGCGAAATTTCTCACCAGGCCCTCATACTTGTCAGGTGACACTATCTTCTGGGCATCTCTACGCGCTCACTGTACACTCAGAACTGAAAAGCGCAACGTGACTCGATCGATGAGCATACTAGAGTCACTGCCCGAAACAACTGTGCAAAGCTTCAGTGGATGTTCACTGCGGTTTCCATTTCGCGCCCAATATGTCCTTTTTTTCCTAACAGTCCTCGTAGGAGCTGAAATACAAAGTCATTCATAAGTAGCTTGGGATTTCAGCGGACGACTGCGCGGAAACTAGAAGACCTACAGAAAATAGACACCTATCAGTGGATCGAGCTCCTCATGGAAGTTTGTAACTCACAGTGTAGGAGCTTGATATGGACACCATTTGTGACGTGGAAAACGTCTATATGTGCATGCAAGGTGCCTGAGTGCCGAACTACAGCAGCCCACATAGGAGTTGTCTGTCTGCACGCACGAACTAATTTGAAGTGACAATATTGAGCATATAATTTCTCTACATATTCTGACACGCTCGCCCCTAGTGCAACTGCACCACAGTGTGTATACAAAAATAAATTTGGAGAGAGGCTCCATCCACCAATATGTGTAATTTTTCTGTATATCTTGTACTTTTTGTGCAGTCGTCTTCTGGAACCTCAGACATACTTCTGAATAACCCTGCAAGATAACACAGGTTGGAGCTAAGGAGCGCCAGTGGCTGGTTGCGAAATAGAAGTCAAAAAAAGATAGCACAGTTTGAAGCTGCTAGAAAACCTGTAGGTAATCAAACACATCAGTGATATCACAGGGTTTATGGGGCATAATATCCAGAATGATTCTCTCAGCGAGGAGGCGTGAAGTTACATACATTGGGTGATAGACTTCCAAGTTGTCATACATTGACGACGTAATGACTTGTACTTTGTTACGCTTACGGCTGTTGGGAGCCCTCAAGGGCACTCCAATACAGAAAATCAGAGACAAAATGCAGAGAGCAGCAAAAGTGGTAGCGTACATTTGCTGCACTGTTTGCAGGTGTACTGAAGAGGGTTGCAAGCAATGATCCAGTGTATGTTGACACCCATTCCATGGCGACGTGGTTACCACATGTGCTATAACAGAAGTTCTGAGTAGGGCTCAATCAAAGTGGGATGAATGGCTTCCATGCGCAGTATTCGCGTACAATACCCCACACCGCCACGAATTATACATCACATGAATTATGTTTCGGTTGGGCATCTAACATAACTGGTATATTTGAGAGAGATCCGGCAGGTGTTACATATAATTACGATGACTGTGTACTCGAATTTAAAATGAAAATGAGACAGACGTACAAATTTGCCAGAGATTATAACAAACAGTATCAGGAGAAAAACAAAGAGTACTACGATAGACACCAAAATCCGAAAGACTTTAAAACGGGTCATAAAGTCTTATTGAACGATGAAGGCGTTAGAAGGGACAGAAGCAGTAAGCTAGACACGCAGAGGCGTGGCCCATACACTGCAGTTAGGAAAAAGGGCCCAGATGTGGCCATTGGTTTAAAGAGATACAAATTTTTAACGGTGGATGCCAATGGGTTAAAGGAATTCTACTGAAACAGAACTTTCTTTTTTCTTGAATTTCAGATGAGGAAACTGACGGGTGTGCTGCAGCTTGTGCCTGCCGCTGTGGCCGAGCGGTTCTAGGCGATTCAGTCCGGAACCACGCCGCTGCTACGGTCGCTGTTCGAATCCAGCCTCGGGCATGGATGTGTGTGATGGCCTTAGGTTAGTTAGGTTTAAGTAGTTCTAAGTCTAGGGGACTGATGACCTTAGATGTTAAGTCCCATAGTGCTTAGAGCAGGGCTTAACAACTGGCCGGTTATGAGCGCGAGTACTCGCGTCTGCTCAGGCACGTACTCGCGAGCAGCCGCAAGGTCGCGGAGTAGGGAGGGAGGGGATGGAGGGGAAATGCGCGCGCACGTTTGAATAGGGCCGCAGCGTGCCTATTGAATTCGCGCCGACTGTGTAACGTTTAAAGTACTACGATCAGCTCTTAACAGTCACTTCGCTGGTTAAGAATCTTGTGAAGTCGCCGTTGTGTAACCCCAACCATGCTTTCGCAGATCAACCCCCATTGGGAGGAATTGTATCTGTTTACTGAAAAAGATGGTGTTGCAAAATGTTTAGTATGTCACAAAACGCTGCATTCTCTTACGAAATTTAATTTGCAGCGACATTATATGACGTACCACGCGAAAGACTACGGACGTAAAAAATGTGATTGACCAGATCGTGCACAGGAAGTTTTTAAACATAAAAGGAAGCTATCCGAAGAAGATCTGGACGACGAAGAAAAATCACCTGAGGCAGCTCTCAGAGTGGGTTACAAAATTGCTTTGCTTTTAGCAAAATCCCTGCGCCCCGTAACTGATGGCGATTTAATAAAAGAATGTTTGGTAGCTGCAGCGGAACATCTGTGTCCATCTCAAGTTGAACAGTTTCGGATTGTGCCATTATGTAACATGACCATTATGCGTCGCATACAGGACATGGCAGACGACGTCCAGAGCCAGCTTGCAAATATCTGTAAAGATTTTATGGCGTATTCTCTAGCTCTGGACGAAAGTGTTGATATCACTGGAACAGCGCAGCTTGCCGTATTTATTAGAGGTGTTAATAGAGATCTTCAGGTGAGGGAGGAGCTCCTTGATGTAGTAGCCATGTAGAACACTACAACCGGAAGTGATATTTTAAGTAGTGTTGAAGAAAGTGTTGAAGATATAGGATTGTCGTGGAATTCTTTAGTTTCTGTCTACAGATGGTAGAGGCATACACTAAGGTAATAAAATTACGTGGCACGTGTACATTCTCCTTTATTTGTTTCATTTGTCGCAGTAATAATTCGTGAGTGATATCCCTGCAGGTGGCCGCGGATTTACATTGACTGGCGGCAGCTATTGTGTGCCCCACGCCACTCTCCCCACTCTCCGCCCTGGTCCTGTAGTGGGGGTAGCGTGCTCGCGCTGCTCCGTGCTCGCGCCTGGCTGCTCACAGCTTGCTCCGCGAGCACGTATGTTGTGAAGCCCTGGCTTAGAGCCATCTGAACCATTTGCTGCAGCTTGTGGGCTGTACTGCCACAGTGTACACACTTGGACAGTTTCCAGATTTTAGTGCAGAGAAGTTTGCTCCATCGCCAGGCTTATATTATGACAGTATTAGCAAGGTACAAATCTACAGTGTGACATGGAAAATCACCAGTTGTATTAATGCGGGAGAACTTCAGGGAAAAGCTGAGTAGGAGAGATAGTTCAAATGGCTCTGAGCACTATGGGACTTAACTTCTGAGGTCATCAGTCCACTAGAACTTAGAACTAATTAAACCCAACTAACCTAAGGACATCACACACATTCATGCCCGAGACAGGATTCGAACCTGCAACCGTAGCGATTAGGAAAGATGCTGGTGCATTTATCGGTAGGATATTGTAAACAAAAGTAAAGAAGTTTGGGAATAAGCGCTCGCGCACGTACCGCTGTAGAGCAAGCCTTAGAATGGCATCTCAAAAAGTTCAAGAATTCGCAAGGTGTAATTGGACAGCTAACCAGACATGAGACACGTAGGAAACGAGACGTCTTAAATTTTATTTTTGGATGAAATTAGTAAAATATTGTTTGGGACATTAGATGAACAGGCTGCCTCCTATTTCAAATCAAAGACTGATTTAACAGAAAATGAACAGAGGCAATTGCTTAAGTTGACCAAAGAGCAAGTAACAGTAATCAAAGCAACTTTGACGAATTTCTAACATACAGTAGCTAGCCATGCATGCAACGAGAAAATGGGCCGGCCGGAGTGGCCGCGCGGTTCTAGGCGCTGCAGTCTGGAGCCGAGCGGCCGCTACGGTCGCAGGTTCGAATCCTGCCTCGGGCATGGATGTGTGTGATGTCCTTAGGTTAGTTATATTTAATTAGTTCTAAGTTCTAGGCAACTGATGACCTCAGAAGTTAAGTCGCATAGTGCTCAGAGCCAACGAGAAAATGATTGCTAAAAACATGGAGAAACTCCGTCGGTAAATGAATGAATATGCTAATTGTATTGATCAAAAGATGGAACACATAGGTGTGATCACTACTGTTAATGTACAGTTAATACAGTTGGTATCGATTCAAACTGAGATAGAAAGGAATACGAGATGCTAATTTCTACCATAGCAAATGCTCAGAAAGGAATACAGGAACCTCACGTAATTAATCCAGTGCAAATGCTTAGGTTCTTGAATTTCATTCGGGATGATATTAAAGACAATAAGTTACCAACTACTCTTGCAGAACAGAGTGGGTACCAGTTACTACGCACGACTGATGTTGATGCAATTATGTCTGGCCATTACCATACTAAGTTATGAACTGAATATTCTATTAGTAGAAAACGAACTCTTTAATCTGTACAAAGTATTACCCCTATCTTCTGAAACTGATGCCAGTCAAGATTATTTATGTACATACAACCAGAAAAAGATCATTTGTTATTTGATGAATCCAAGCTGGACTATGCAAGACTGAGTAACGAACAACTATTGTGTAAAGAGATAGATCGCTTTCGCAAAATTTGTAAAAAAAAGTTTTAATGTCCACATATTATCACCAAACAAGTGAAGCAAGGATGTTGCAAACTGTAAGGGTAATTCCCAAACATTGTATCAAAAAGTTTGCGAAACTAAATGGTAGTGTTTGGACTCCGTTGAGTTAGGACCAATGGTTATTCGTTGCTCCAAAATAGGAAGGCTTGACAATTTTGTGTAATGACAACAAGCCAACAGACGTACTGGTGAAAGGTACAGAGAAATTAAACTCTCTATGGAAAATGTAAAGAGTGTGGATCACAGGTGTTCATACAGTCCCAACAAATAATTAGAATTAATGTGACCAATAAAGACGTAGTGTCAGACTTAAACTTGGAGATTGACTGCGGTGTTATAAATAAGGAAATTAGGTACATTTCTGAGCTACAGTTATACATATCGTTAGAACATGTAATACAACGTTTAGATAGCCTTAAAGTAGCAGGTAATAAACTAACAGACGTATAAGAGGAAATAGCTTCCCAAAAGCAGCATAGTTTCTCAGAAATACCTTGGTATCATTACTCGTTCTGGTCTTACGTAGGAGTTGTAATACTTAACATTATGTTTATATCTTGTTTGAGCAGGTGCTGCAAATGTTTTAGTGGTTGTTTTAAGTATATGTGGAAAGACGTGTTAGATGATTGTGTGACAGAGTGTGTGTGGGGACAACCATAGTAAACATACGTGAAGTGTCTGAACCGTCATACACATTCGTAGCAGTCGACCTCTTCGGTCAAGCAGATGAAATTGTGAAAAGCGTGATGAAGGCTCCGTTACTTTTGAACGCAATGAAGAAAGAGCCGCATTACCTGTGCCGCCTTCACAAAGGCACTGCAAAACTCCCTTAGTACGTAAGAAATTACTGTTGTGAATCACATAAGTAAAATACACTCCTGGAAATGGAAAAAAGAACACATTGACACCGGTGTGTCACACCCACCATACTTGCTCCGGACACTGCGAGAGGGCTGTACAAGCAATGATCACACGCACGGCACAGCGGACACACCAGGAACCGCGGTGTTGGCCGTCGAATGGCGCTAGCTGCGCAGCATTTGTGCACCGCCGCCGTCAGTGTCAGCCAGTTTGCCGTGGCATACGGAGCTCCATCGCAGTCTTTAACACTGGTAGCATGCCGCGACAGCGTGGACGTGAACCGTATGTGCAGTTGACGGACTTTGAGCGAGAGCGTATAGTGGGCATGCGGGAGGCCGGGTGGACGTACCGCCGAATTGCTCAACACGTGGGGCGTGAGGTCTCCACAGTACATCGATGTTGTCGCCAGTGGTCGGCGGAAGGTGCACGTGCCTGTCGACCTGGGACCGGACCGCAGCGACGCGCGGATGCACGCCAAGACCGTAGGATCCTACGCAGTGCCGTAGGGGACCACACCGCCACTTTCCAGCAAATTAGGGACACTGTTGCTCCTGGGGTATCGGCGAGGACCATTCGCAACCGTCTCCATGAAGCTGGGCTACGGTCCCGCACACCGTTAGGCCGTCTTCCGCTCACGCCCCAACATCGTGCAGCCCGCCTCCAGTGGTGTCGCGACAGGCGTGAATGGAGGGACGAATGGAGACGTGTCGTCTTCAGCGATGAGAGTCGCTTCTGCCTTGGTGCCAATGATGGTCGTATGCGTGTTTGGTGCCGTGCAGGTGAGCGCCACAATCAGGACTGCATACGACCGAGGCACACAGGGCCAACACCCGGCATCATGGTGTGGGGAGCGATCTCCTACACTGGCCGTACACCACTGGTGATCGTCGAGGGGACACTGAATAGTGCACGGTACATCCAAACCGTCATCGAACCCATCGTTCTACCATTCCTAGATCGGCAAGGGAACTTGCTGTTCCAACAGGACAATGCACGTCCGCATGTATCCCGTGCCACCCAACGTGCTCTAGAAGGTGTAAGTCAACTACCCTGGCCAGCAAGATCTCCGGATCTGTCCCCCATTGAGCATGTTTGGGACTGGATAAAGCGTCGTCTCACGCGGTCTGCACGTCCAGCACGAACGCTGGTCCAACTGAGGCGCCAGGTGGAAATGGCATGGCAAGCCGTTCCACAGGACTACATCCAGCATCTCTACGATCGTCTCCATGGGAGAATAGCAGCCTGCATTGCTGCGAAAGGTGGATATACACTGTACTAGTGCCGACATTGTGCATGCTCTGTTGCCTGTGTGTATGTGCCTGTGGTTCTGTCAGTGTGATCATGTGATGTATCTGACCCCAGGAATGTGTCAATAAAGTTTCCCCTTCCTGGGACAATGAATTCACGGTGTTCTTATTTCAATTTCCAGGAGTGTATAAACAATAATTTTGTGAGCCTGCGTGTTCTCTTTCAGATTTATTGTTGTAATGATGATATGTAATGTGCTGTATTGATATGTCCATGTATAAGTAATGTGAAGAAAAATACATATGGACGTTTATATGTAATATAAATAAAGAGAGAAAAATATTTATTTTTGTTTTGTATTTGTATCTGTAATGAAAAAAAAAACGAAAAATTGATTGGCCAACGATTTAAACTTACGTTCTATGTAATGTATGTCTCCACGAAAATGAGCCAGTGTTTTACAGTCATGCTTCTATGCGTACGCATCTCTGTGCATATAGGTGTAGTGAAAAATGAAATAATTTTTATGTTGATGTTTACATGTGTGCAAAAGTGAAGTCAAATACGAACTTTATAAAGTGCAAAATGTAAAGAGAACTACAGTAATTAACCCAGAATTCTATGTCATTTCTAGAACAAAGATGTTTTAGCTTCAACAGAAGCCAGATTACAAATCTGTTGCCAAATAATGGTCAACAAGTTATTCCCATGTGGTGGAGATGTCATACATTGCAACGTAATGACTTGCAGTACGTTTTACGCTTAAGGCTGTTGGCAGCCATCAAGTGCACTCCAAGACACGAAATCAGAGACACTATGCAAATAGCAGGCAAAAGTGGCAGCATTTAGATTACCAGAGGTAAATAGTAACACTAGAGCCCTGCGCTCTGGGCAGCTGTCCCGAGGGAAAAGTTTCACTTTAGACAATTAACTGGTAACTCCATTCATCGTTTAGATGTTGTTGTAAGGCATCAGAGTAGAAAATGCTAACGAAAAGGCACGTCTTAGCAGAGGTAGCAAGCTTAATACTTGCTCCTGAGAACAGCAACGTCAATAGGTTTACACAGGTTAGAGTGCTACTACAGTAACCTCCACTCAAAAAAGGACAGCCGGCCGCGTTGACCGAGCGGCTCTAGGTGCTTCAGTCTGGAACCGCGCGATGCTACGGTCACAGGTTCGAATCCTGCCACGGGCATGGATGTGTGTGATGTCCTTGAGTTAGGTAGGTTTAAGTAGTTCTAAGTCTAGGGGACTGATGACCTCAGATGTTAAGTCCCATAGTGCTCAGAGCCATTTAGACTGATCTCAGACTCCCTGTCTTCCCGCTATCCTGTGTTAGGACAGGACAAATTTTTATGATCGGTAATGCAACTGCAATGAGTCGATTGTGAATACTTCTTGGTAATAGTTCACGTTTAAGTTTGTAAGTGGGTTGCTTCTGTGTTAACAGCGCTGTGTAGTGCTTTGTATTGGATCTCTGACTGCGCTTTCTTTGTAAGAGACTCTGTGGCTGGTTGGACTCGTTGTAGGAAGTTAATCGCCAGTAGTGTTGGGCATTTGGAAGTTAGTCACCAGCAGTGATGGAAGTACTGTTGGGCAGTTGGAAGTGAATGGCCAGCAGTGATGGATATTAGATGTGAGAGGTTAGCATTAATGGAGGGTAGAGGTCTGAAGTTTAGTTTAGACTAACGATCTGTTCATGTTCGACTTGCAGATTGAATATTATTCATGATTATATACCTTTGTACTAGATGTCAATGACGATTTATGTTTGTGTCTGAACTGGATGTCTCATCATAAGGTAAAAAATACATTGTTTGATTCGCAACAAAATATTTCCCTTGCTAACCACATGCTTATTAGTAGTTAGTGGCTTCAGTAGTTAGAATCTTTTATTTAGCTAGCAGTACTGACGCTCGCTGTATTGCAGCAGTTTCCGTAATAAAGATTTTTGTGACGTAAGTGCTTAATGAAATTTATACGTTATTGTTAAAATTTCTTTTTAGTCAGGGCCATTCTTTTGAATTAATTATTTGAAGTCAGGTTATCCTTTTTTTTTTAGCAGTCAGATTGCGTTGCGCTAGAATATTGTGGGTCAGTGTTGACATGATAAGAGTAAGTAGAGAGAGAGCAGGTTCACTTGCATTCAATTTCACTAAGCAGTTTCAGTAAAATACTTACTAAAGAAGTTTCAAGTTCTACTGGCCGAATTCTTGTTCTTGCGCTTTGAGTAGCAGATTTTACGATGTAATGTTGTATAATGTGAGGAATGTGGCGAATATATTGATGACAAATAATAAGTTAATGAAGACAGTTCTATATTCAAAGTGAATATGCACAGGTTCTGTAATTTTAGTTAGATCAAACGGGTATGGTGTAAAGGTTACGTAATTCTACAAAACCTCTTGGAATCACGAAATCCTATTACTACGAGCTGGTTTGACACTGCTACAGAATGGACGAGTGAATATGGTAGACTCATAGTGTTTTATACACTAGCTTTGCAAAGAGACGTTTTGTGACAGCATAGAAAGTGCTGTATGAAGCAGTGAATGTACTACGTAAAAACTAGACCTGAGTGTGAAGAGCGTGGACAAAAGTAACCATTGGAATCAAAATGTATAAATGTATCAGATATCCCAGTGCCTATTAACAGCCACGTACATGGTTCTCAGACCCTACCTGTGATTGGAAGAATACCAGCTATAAGGTACATGTGGTTCCTAATGCTGTGTAAGTGTTTTTTCAAGCTAGCCTTCATCAGAGGAGCACCACGCCCAATGTGGGGACCGAATTCCTTCGAAGAAGGAAGGTATGTCGTGGTGTGGACGGGATACTACGACGCAGAAGAATTTCGAGACAGAGTCATTAATTTACCATCCCAAAGGCACATGACTGATGACACCGAACGGCGTTACATCAACGTGTGGCAAGACTATTCATTGATGCAGCATTGCGTCAATCGGCCGTGCATGCCATCAGCGCCAGGCAGCAGAACAAATCTGCATGAAGATACTGTAAATTCATCTACATCTACATCCACATCCACATCCACACTCCGCAAGCTATCGTACGGTGCATGGTGGACACTGCCCCGTACCACTACTAGACGTTTCCTTTCCAGTCCCACTCGCAGATAGCCGAGGAAAAAAGACCTATACGCCTCCGTACTTGTCGTATCCAATCTCCGTGGTCCTTAAGCGAAATGTATGATGGCGGCAGGAGGATCGTCTTGCAGTCTGCTACAAATACCAAAAAAATTTGCAAATTTGTGGTAAGGTCTTATGGGACCAAACTGCTAAGATCATCGGTCCCTAAGCTTACACACTACTTAATCTAACTTAAACTAACTTACGCTATGGACGACACAAACATCCATACCCGAGGGAGGACTCGAACCTCCGACGGGGGCAGCCGCGCGGAACGTGAAAACGTGCCTCAGAACGCGCGGCTACACCACACGGCTCTTCAAATACCAGTTCTCTAAATTTTCTCGATATTGTTCCTCGGAACTAACTTCGCCTTCCCTCCAAAGATTCCCATCTAAGTTCACGAAGCATCCCCTTAACTCTTGCGTGTTGTTCGAACCTACCGGTAACAAATCTAGCAGCTAGTCTCTGAACTGCTTCGATGTCTTGCTTTAATTCAACCTGGTGTGGATCCCAAACACTCGAGCAGTACTTAAGAATAAATCGCACTAGTGTTCTGCGTGTGGTCTTCATTACAGATGAACCACACTTTCCTAGAATTCTTCAAAAAAAGGAAGTCGACTATTCGCCTTCGCTATAACAATCCTCACGTGCTCGTTTCATTTCATATCTCTTTCCAACGTTTGCCTAGATATTTGAACGACGTGATTGTGTCAATCAGGACATTACTAACTTTGCATGCGAACATTATGGGTTCGTTTTTCCTAGTCATTCGCATTTAAGGGGCTCCGGAACGCCCTATACTTGCAATGTTAAAATAACGCTTATAAATTACATCTTTCCTCACAAAGTATTTGAGGTAGGAAGTTGAACTTTTTACAGATTATTTATTGGAATATGGGCTACAACTTAACTCAGGGATTTTACAAAATTTTAGTTCAATTATTAAAGATGATTTTTTTTCAATTGTAATGAAAATTCACAACATTTTTTGCAATTTTTTATTTATATATTCAAAAATATACAGTTTTTTGGAAAAAGGCTGTGTTAAATTATGCAGAAGGTACTGTGTAACATTTACTGAAAGTTTGAAACAAATATGTTTGGAAGATCCTTAGAAAACATGTAATTAGTATGAGAAAATAAAAGTTTTGGGAATCGAGCGACAAAGATTGGATTAACTTTTTAGTGCATTCCAGGTCCATAGGATGGATTATCTTCATCCTCTGCAAACTCCTCCTCCAGCTTCCTCTTGTTCCTCCTCCTGTTTACTCTTGCTTGTATTTCTAGACTCTTTACAGCCCTGTCTGCAGCCCGAAGGCGTTCCTTGTCTAAAGCAAGCATCGCTCGTTGTTGTGTTCGTAGATTTTGCTACCATTTTCTTCAGTTGCAGTTACTGCAACACTGTTCCAAAAGGTGGTCATGTATGAACACTTATCACATTTCAGTTGTATTTCACTAGCAAGTCCTACGTGCTTTATTATGGAGAGCTCCAGACCAACTTCACTACAATGAATACATCTTACACAGTTTGAAAAAATTCCTTTGAGAACCGACATATCAAATATTTCATCCACATCCGATTCGCCCATAAAACATTCATAGTTTTCACTCATTGAACCAAGCTTCTTCTGTGAAGTATTTTCTTTCCCACTTTGACTGCTATGGGCAGGTGTACTTGAGAGGTTAGGTTCACTCACTTGGTTATCGTCTTTGTTGTTTACAGTAATAACACATACCTTTGACTTTCCAACATTTCTCCTTTTCTTAAAAGCCTTCAGAGGATTTCTAATAACTTCACTTTTACTCATTATTATACTTCAACAAAACAGAGACTCAAGAAACAGAATTAATTACGAATATTTTCGAGATAACGACAGAGTAAATAAACATGAAACAATCGACAATCACACCAGCGATATATATTGAACCATCACAGGTTAGCCACAACACATACTTTATCTCACATCACTAAAATGTACCTGATGAACACGGACGTTAATAATAACACCATTTGACAGCAGTTTAACAGCGCCACAGTGGGTCACGCCCATGTAGAACACATTTCAAAAAAAATTTAAAAAAAGTTGTAGTCTTCGGAATTGAATAAATTTTATATCTATTAAAAGGTAATATTCTGCAGATTCAGAAAACGCAAAAAAGTAAAAATTGAAGTTTTCATAATTTTGAGCCTTTCCGGAGCCCCTTAACTTACATTTTTCTACATTTAGAGTTAGCTGCCATTCATTACACCAGCTATATACTTTGGCTAAGTCATCCTGTATCATCCTGCAGTCACTCATCTTCGACACCTTCAAGTACACCACAGCATCATCAGCAAACAACCACAGATTGCTGCCCACCCTGTCTGCCATATCATTTAGCTATAACTGTGGTCCTATCACACTTCGCTGCGCACTCCTGATGATACCCATGGCTCTGATGAACACTCGCCGTCAAGGACAACATCCTGGGTTGTATTACTTAAGAAGTTTTCGGGCCAATATACACTCCTGGAAATGGAAAAAAGAACACATTGACACCGGTGTGTCAGACCCACCATACTAGCTCCGGACACTGCGAGAGGGCTGTACAAGCAATGATCACACGCACGGCACAGCGGACACACCAGGACCCGCGGTGTTGGCCGTCGAATGGCGCTAGCTGCGCAGCATTTGTGCACCGCCGCCGTCAGTGTCAGCCAGTTTGCCGTGGCATACGGAGCTCCATCGCAGTCTTTAACACTGGTAGCATGCCGCGACAGCGTGGACGTGAACTGTATGTGCAGTTGACGGACTTTGAGCGAGAGCGTATAGTGGGCATGCGGGAGGCCGGGTGGACGTACCGCCGAATTGCTCAACACGTGGGGCGTGAGGTCTCCACAGTACATCGATGTTGTCGCCAGTGGTCGGCGGAAGGTGCACGTGCCCGTCGACCTGGGACCGGACCGCAGCGACGCACGGATGCACGCCAAGACCGTAGGATCCTACGCAGTGCCGTAGGGGACCGCACCGCCACTTCCCAGCAAATTAGGGACACTGTTGCTCCTGGGGTATCGGCGAGGACCATTCGCAACCGTCTCCATGAAGCTGGGCTACGGTCCCGCACACCGTTAGGCCGTCTTCCGCTCACGCCCCAACATCGTGCAGCCCGCCTCCAGTGGTGTCGCGACAGGCGTGAATGGAGGGACGAATGGAGACGTGTCGTCTTCAGCGATGAGAGTCGCTTCTGCCTTGGTGCCAAAGATGGTCGTATGCGTGTTTGGCGCCGTGCAGGTGAGCGCCACAATCAGGACTGCATACGACCGAGGCACACAGGGCCAACACCCGGCATCATGGTGTGGGGAGCGATCTCCTACACTGGCCGTACACCACTGGTGATCGTCGAGGGGACACTGAATAGTGCACGGTACATCCAAACCGTCATCGAACCCATCGTTCTACCATTCCTAGATCGGCAAGGGAACTTGCTGTTCCAACAGGACAATGCACGTCCGCATGTATCCCGTGCCACCCAACGTGCTCTAGAAGGTGTAAGTCAACTACCCTGGCCAGCAAGATCTCCGGATCTGTCCCCCATTGAGCATGTTTGGGACTGGATGAAGCGTCGTCTCACGCGGTCTGCACGTCCAGCACGAACGCTGGTCCAACTGAGGCGCCAGGTGGAAATGGCATGGCAAGCCGTTCCACAGGACTACATCCAGCATCTCTACGATCGTCTCCATGGGAGAATAACAGCCTGCATTGCTGCGAAAGGTGGATATACACTGTACTAGTGCCGACATTGTGCATGCTCTGTTGCCTGTGTGTATGTGCCTGTGGTTCTGTCAGTGTGATCATGTGATGTATCTGACCCCAGGAATGTGTCAATAAAGTTTCCCCTTCCTGGGACAATGAATTCACGGTGTTCTTATTTCAATTTCCAGCAGTGTATATCTGGGAATCTATTTGGTATGCTCATACTTTCTTAAACAGTCTGCTGTGAGGTACCGTGTCAAATGTTTTTCGGAAATCGAGAAATATGGAATCTACTTGTTGCCCTTCATATGGTTGGTTGGTGTGGTCTTCAGTCCTGAGACTGGTTTGATGCAGCTCTCCATGCTACTCTATCCTGTGCAAGCCTCTTCATCTCCCAGTACCTACTGCAACCTACATCCTTCTGAATCTGCTTAGTGTATTCATCTCTTGGTCTCCCTCTACGATTTTTACCCTCCACGCTGCCCTCCAATACTAAATTGGTGATCCCTTGATGCCTCAGAACATGTCCTACCAACCGATCCCTTCTTCTGGTCAAGTTGTGCCACAAACTTCTCTTCTCCCCAATCCTATTCAATACTTCCTCATTAGTTATGTGATATACCCATATAATCTTCAGCATTCTTCTGTAGCACCACATTTCGAAAGCTTCTATTCTCTTCTTGTCCAAACTATTTATCGTCCATGTTTCACTTCCATACATGGCTACACTCCATACAAATACTTTCAGAAATGACTTCCTGACACTTAAATCAATACTCGATGTTAACAAATTTCTTTTCTTCAGAAACGCTTTCCTTGCCATTGCCAGTCATATACCATGCGAGAAAAGGACAAGCTGTACTTCATAAGAGAGATACTTTCTAAAACCATGCTGATTCGTGGACATAATCTTTTCGGTCTCCACGAAATTTATTATGTTCTAGACTTCTGCAGCAACCGATGTTAAGGATACTGGTCTGTAATTCTGTGAGTCCGTTCTTTTACCCTTCTTATATGAAGGAGTAACCTGCTCTTTTCTGCAATTGCCCGGGACTTCCCGCTGGGCTAGAGATTCGCGGCAGATGCGAGCTAAATAAGAAGACAGTGTCGTAGAGTAGTTTTTGTAAAACCGAACTTGTATTCTGTGGTGTCACCGCCAGACACCACACATGCTAGGTGGTAGCCTTTAAATCGGCCGCGGTCCATTAGTATACGTCGGACCCGCGTGTCGCCACTGTGAGTGATTGCAGACCGAGCGCCGCCACACGGCAGGTCTAGAGAGACTTCCTAGCACTCGCCCAGTTGTACAGCCGACTTTGCTAGCGAAGCTACACTGACCAATACGCTCTCATTTGCCGAGACGATAGTTAGCTTAGCCTTCAGCTACGTCCTTTGCTACGACCTAGCAAGGCGCCATTACCAGTTTATATTCATGTAATAATGTCTAAACAAGAGCGATGTTCTCCAATTGTGGATTAAAGTTAAGTATTCCAAGAACTACGTTCTTTTCTTTATAGGATAATTACTTTACCTTGTTCCAGACCTCACGCCAATCTGCGTGAGCTTAACGCGTGCCTTTCGGCTACCTCCGAGTGGCCTGGCTGTCTTGCTACGCAACTACATATTCCGTCGGACCTGGTGACTTATTTGTTTTCAACTCTCGCAACTGTTTCACCACGCCAGCGATGTTTATTACTTTGTCGTCCATGTAGCATTCTGTGCGATGGTCAAACGACGGTATGTTTCTACGATTCTCCTGCATGAATTATTTCTTAAAAACGGAATTTAAAATTTCGGCTTTCGTTTTGCTATGTTCTACTGTCACACCAGATTGGTCCACGAGTAACTGAATGGAAGCCTTCGACGCGCTTAGCGATAATACCAGGACCAGAATTTTTTCGGGTTCTCGGCCTGATCTTTTGCTAAGGTAAGACGGTGGTAGTTGTATGCTTCGCGCATAGAGCTTTCACAGACGCACGAATCTCTACTGGCTTTTCCCTGTCGCCATTGGCGCTTTCTCCTTTGAACTGAGATTACAACGACCGTTGATAGACCACGGGGGATTTTTTCCGTCCTTAATCCCCTTGAAAGTAGGCTGTTTACGTTTTTTTATTGGTAACGTCACGTAGCGCTCTGTATGAAAATCACTGGCTGTGCTGTGTGCAGTCTGTGGCTGATTTGCAGTGTTGTTTGCTATTGTAGTGTTGGGCAGCTGGATGTGAACAGCGCGTAGCGTTGCGCAGTTGGAGGTGAGCCGCCAGCAATGGTGGATGTGGGGAGTGAGATGGCGGAGTTTTCAGAGCGGATGATCTGGACAGAGACAGTAAATTTCTAAGACTGGATGTCATGAACTGATATATATATTATGACTTTTGAACACTATCAAGGTAAATACATTGTTGTTCTCTATCAAAATCTTTCATTTGCTAACTATGCCTGTCAGTAATTAGTGCCTTCAGTAGTTAGAATCTTTTATTTAGCTGGCAATATTGGCGCTCGCTGTATTGCAGTAGTTCGAGTAACAAAGATTTTTGTGAGGTAAGAATTCATGAAAGGTATAGGTTATTGT
The DNA here is from genome assembly GCF_023898315.1 of Schistocerca nitens. Taxonomy (NCBI): domain Eukaryota; kingdom Metazoa; phylum Arthropoda; class Insecta; order Orthoptera; family Acrididae; genus Schistocerca; species Schistocerca nitens. The sequence continues at coordinate 172,178,970 of NC_064616.1, read as the reverse complement.
TAGTCAGGGCCTTTCCTTTGTAGGGATTACTGAAAGTCGCCGGCCGAAGTGTCCGTGCGGTTCTAGGCGCTGCGCCCGCATCTCGTGGTCGTGCGGTAGCGTTCTCGCTTCCCACGCCCGGGTTCCCGGGTTCGATTCCCGGCGGGGTCAGGGATTTTCTCTGCCTCGTGATGGCTGGGTGTTGTGTGATGTCCTTAGGTTAGTTAGGTTTAAGTAGTTATAAGTTCTAGGGGACTGATGACCATAGATGTTAAGTCCCATAGTGCTCAGAGCCATTTGAACCATTGTAACGACAATTGTACATATAATAATTTTTTTTCTTTATGAATTTAGATAAATTAATGTAAGCAATGTTTTGAACTTCTTTTTCGGTCCGTATCGTTATGTTAAAGAGACTGTGAGCAACTTTTGAAATGAATATTATTATTTATGTTAGATTTCAAATAATGTGATAATCAAAAGGGAAGTGTATTTAATGTTAAAACTATTGTAAGATGTGAAAATTGTAATTTATACACTTGGTCCATGCGTAGGTAATGCAGTAGGAAATGTGTAGTAGAAAACCTGTGGTGAATACCCTACCTGTAGGGGAGCGGGAAAAGGTGGAGGCAGGCGAGGCGGGAAAACGCACACTGGCGCGGTTCGGCACAACGGGCTCAGTATTACAGTCGGAGGCGAGCAACAGTCGGAGTTGTGAATCGGTCAGAGGAACATGTACTGTACCGAGGCGGCTACCCAGGAAAAGTGGATTCCATTGAGCCTCGGATGCACCGATTCCGACGACTACTTGGCATGGCTATATTCTGAGGCACAAAATTGGAAAGATTACGACGCTAAGAAGATGGAAAGTGCCGATGTAGTGTGAGCCTTAGCCGTGCTTGTATGTGTGCCGTGCTGCCCGCTATCTCGCTGCCCGCCAACCGCCGCACCGACTTGCACAGGTCAAACATTTATTTCATCTTTAGAAGTGTATCTGTGTGGACCAGTGTCGAAAATGTTTCTAACTGTTCAATAATAACGTGACTTTTACCAGAATTGCTTTAGCCATGACTTATCCTGATCACTGACCTAGACAGGATCCTTACCTCGTATTGTGCAACCCGAGTATCCTGAACTGAAAGTTTAAAAATTAGTGTTAATAAGAATTATCAGCAGACAATCTATGCTATAAAGAAGTTTAAAAGTTCTGTGTGTTATTGGAAATGTTGGTAAAGAACAAAAGTATGACTAAATTGGAAGAGAGTTTTTTGAATTGAGTTAGCGATGTTATTTAATTAATCTGAGATAGAAATAATGACAGTTAAATTATTCAGAAGTAAGACAAAAGAGTAGTTATCCATAGATTGATAATTTTGAGTGTTAATTTGCCTTCAGTACTTAACAGTTTCAGTATAACGACCATAACAGTTTCAGGGCCCCCCCCCCCCCTTCTCTTGTCCAGTCTTTCAAACCTTGAAATGTGCTGATCAGATTTGACCAGTAAAGCTAAGTTCTATATTAATCCTAAGTGTATTAGTGTTGTTTTCCAATTTTAATAGTGACATTGTATGTGTGCTTTCAAAACTGCTCATTCTAGGACAATCTATGCCCGATTTCAGTCTGATCAATATACAAAATGCAGTTCATAGTAATCATTGCTGTGTGGTGTTGTGTGAATTTATCTCATCCAAATTAGTACAAAAAGAGAAAACTTTAGTTCAGTGGATTTTTCTGGTTCCAAACTTTGCCATATAACGCATCATTACTACGCGTTACTATGCTTGTACATGCACCCACTTGTACAAGGAAAAACTCACTCATTGCCTAAGTAGGCTGGCGACCGAATTATTAATTATAGGTAGCATCTACTGTGTGTACTTCTTGTCCATGCGAAAGAATAATTATACTTTACATTTGCTTGATGCATCACTGTAGTTATTGACCGAGTACAAGTCCGATTTTGCTTCTATTAGGTACACGCGGTCAACTGATGTACTAAAATCCTTGTTTATAAGGTGAAGCCCGTGAACTTATTACAGTACAGGCTTTATACAGCTAACGTACGTCCGATTTAGGGCGGGAGCGTTACAAGTGGCTTCCCGGTGACAGGACATCCAGTTATTGTCGATTACAAATTAACGTAAAGATCGAACAGTGGATGTTCAGTGGCACGAATAGCAATAAAGTTCAGTAAAATAAATTACAATGAGCGTCAAGTATAATAGTGTGGTATAGTTGGCATTCAATATGGACAGGAACGTAGGCAGGGTAGATGCGCCAAGCGAAATGGAGAATGCAGCTGGCAGTAGCAGGAGTTTACGTGGCCAGATAACAGATGGCGTTAGCGGGAGACAATTGGCGTACATACAATACCACGAACACGTTAACGAACAGATTGAAATGTCGAGATCGTCTCGAACACAGCAAGGGACAAAACAGGAAGTAGAGGGTGACTTTGTGGATGATAGTGGGTACGTGAGCGAATCCACTGACATGTTTGATTCACCACAGATAAAGAAAGAACCGAAAGAAACTTCTGAAGTAGAACCGGAACACACGGATTCCGTAGAACAAAATAGTGTAAAAATTTTAAGCATGAACGACTTATTTGAACAATTAACCAAACAAATTGCGGGACAGAATGAGCAACTTCAAAAACAAGTCGGCAATCAGGTTAACAGGTTAATCAGCTTAAAACACACGTTGACGAGCAACTCAAAACACAGAATGAACAGCTTAAAACACACGTTGACGAGCAACTCAAAACACAGGAATGTCAGCTCAAAACACAGAATGAACAGCTTAAAACACACGTTGACGAGCAACTCAAAACACAGAATGAACAGCTTAAAACACACGTAGACGAGCAACTCAAAACACAGGTGGATCAAATTAAAGCACAGGTCGAAGGACAGGGAATTAAAATTAGTAAACAAATAGAACAAGTAGAACAGAAAGTGGGTAATTTAAGTTCTGTGGTAAATACTCTGAAATTTGAAATTGATACCATTAACAAAAATATGGATACTATGCAGGAGGAAATTGGAAACATAAATAGTAGATTCGATGTTGAAATTCTCAACATCCAAGAGAAAGTAGAATCTCTGGTTGAAACTAAGATAGACGAAAAAGTTTTCGGTCTTAAAACTGAGATCGTAAACGAATGTCAACACGGAATATCACGATTGGAAAAGGTAGTTTTAGAAACTAAAAGAGATTTAGATAAAAAAGTAACCGGATGTGTTCAAAACTGTGAACAAAATACTACGAAAATTCAAGGCAGAATTTTCGATCTGGAAAGCAAAATTAAAGATAGGCCTGGTGTTGTCTGTAATGGCACACCGATTACGAAGCTGTTAGAAGGCGAGGAACGCTTCGATCCAGCCAAGAAACATAACGGGTGGCATCCGTTAGATTTCATTAAAAATTGCGAGAGAGTATTTCCTGAGCACTTGTCTGATCAGGAAAAGATAAATGTTGTAATTAGCGCCTTAGCAGGTGATGCTAAGCGCTGGGGAATAAATTTAAATACCGAACGAATGACATTCGAAGAATTTAGGCAGAGATTTATGGAAGAATATTGGTCTGAACAAAAGCAGGACCATTTGTGGCGGGAGTTCATCATGGCCAAACAGCATGATAACAGGGGCAGGAATTCTTTGAAAGATTTCTGCGAGCATTGGTACCGGAAATTGACGCATTTAAGAGGCCGAAGATCAGATTCAGAAATTATCTGGGAGTTATATAAAAAGCTTCCAGAAGATTCAAAGAGGTATGTAGGAAGCAATCATCGTAGCTTCCAAGCATTTCTAGAAAGGGTCGAAGACGAAGACCATTGGCGCGGAAGTCGTGCCAATTATCAAAACTTTGGTAACCATAATAACCGACACAATGACGAACGAAACGACGGCGATGGATTTCGCGTCAATGTAATACAAAGAGGAAGAGGCAGAGGAAGAGGCAGAGGAAATTATTCAGGTCGCGGTAGAGGGTATACCGCGCCAAATAATAACGACGCGGGAAACTAATTCCCGCGAACGTTGCGGGCCAAACGGAAGCGGACAATACATACCGGCCCCGATTTGAAAAAAGATACCGGACCGACCGTAATGTAATGAAACAGGATAGAGACAGGCGTGGAACGACGCGACGTGTTGTGGCGAAACAAGCGTCAGGTGCGGGCCAGAGTGAGTCATCTCTGCCGCACAGAGCGCTACATGTTAACAGGCGAGTGGAGCATCAGAGGGCAACGGCCCAGCCTAGCAGAACATCTGTTAGGAAAGAAGCCGCTAGAAATACGGCAGCAGTAGATAGGAACATAGCCGTCAGAGCTAATGAAAATTTTACGAGTAATAATTCCGTGGCAAAGGAAACAATAAATGAAACTGTGAATACACAGAGAGGTGCGGTTAGCAGTGTTTGCAATGAGATAAAAGGCGAGAATGAATTAGCAGAAGTAACTGATTGGCGTGTGCAGATCGATAATCTGTACAAGGGCCTAAAGCAATGTGAGTGGGAGGATTTTAAGAAGGAGTATGAGGCAAAGAAATTAGTTAGTGGAAAAGGAGATAGTAGGGACGTCGATAAGGTGACGTGGCCCGAATTGGAAGAGGAGAGAATAAATAGCGCCGCGCAAAGTACGCGTGCCGCCAATAGGATGCAGATTAAGGGTAGGAAGGATTTGGAGGATGAAATCCTCAGCATTGACGAAGAAATAACTTCTGCTAACAGTCCGCCAATAGTACAAGCTGCTACCGAGAGGCACTGTGGAGAAGGGGCAGATGATTACCTTAAAGTAATCAAAGTCCACGAGGATTACACCGAATATGAAGTCACAGTGGATGTGAATAAAGCTGAGGATGAGGCCGTATTGCCAAAAGAGGAGATTGAGTTAAAATCCAAGCCTGACGACAATACAGAGGAGGAACTTAGTGCCCGTCTCAGAAAAGCTTTTATGTTAGAACCTGAAAGCGATCCGGAATGGTCGGATTCCGACGATAGTTCGGATGATGAAAGATACGCAAATACAGACGAAAATGAATGTACTAACTCTCCCTATTGTGCAAGAGTAGCGTACTTAAGTGAATCTGATGTTGAGGAAGAAAGTAGTGATGACTCTAGTGAAGATGAATTTTTAGGTGTAGACGAAAGTAAATATACTTTTACTGAAAGTGGGTATGAGAAAATTTGTGAAAATTTTCCAGAGCAAGATACAGTAAATGGAAGTGGGCAAAAACCGAATGAATTATTCAGTAATGTAAAACAGGGGCATAATTTGCAGCAACCTCCAGATGATACTATACTGGGGCATGCCTTAATAAATGTTTTGAAGGAGTGTGAATTACAGGAACAAAAAGAACCACCTGATAAAATGATGGCAGAACAGGGAATGTTGTACCTTGCTAAAGACTTTGAAATTTCAAAACCTAAAAAGCCACCTGATGAAACGAAACGTTGGCAAGATCTGAATGGCTTAGTGAAAGATGTAGAAAACAGGAGGCCTAAAAACCCACCAGACTTAAGTGACTGTTTTATGAACCCTAAAAGACTGCCTTGTTAATAAAGAGACTGAGGGCAGGATACTGTATTTGTATATATTATTAGTATTATGCATGACTTTATTATTACTGTATCTCAGTGTTACCTGAAAGTGAATTATTGGTTTGTTGATTTGGAGTCTGGGGCAGATTTATATCGGATTTTGAGAATGTCATGAACACATTACATCATGAAACTACAGGATTTCCACCGGAAGAAATTTTGTTAGGCAGAAATAGTAAAAGTTTAATTGAAGAAAAACTAGAGTTTCCACCTTGTACAAGTTTGGGATTGGATCAAAAGAAAGAATTGGTGATAAAAAGGGCAAGGCAAAAAGCTGAATCTAGATCTAAAAGACACAATAAAAATTTAAAAGTTTCAAAATTTAAAATTGGAGATTATGTTCTTTTAAAAACCCACGAAAAGTCTAGTGAAGTAAACCATGAAATTTCCAAATTTAAATATATTTATAATGGACCATATATAATACAGAATATTCCACACGACAATGCTTACTACCTGATCTACCCAAAATCCAAAAGACCTTTAGGTGTAAGAAATATTGTGGACCTGAAACTGTATGTTCCTAGAAATGAGTGATATAAGGATAATCAGAAAGCGACTTGCAGTAAATGTGCTGTATCTTATGCTGAACCCAAGTTATTCTAAATGTAACTAATCTTTGTAAATGTCTGTATACCCTTGAAAGTGTGCTAATGTAGTTATGTGAGTTTCAGATTACCAATTGTACTGTAACTGTAAAAATGTATGGAGAAAGGGACTGAAATGAAAGGATAAATGCTATCAGCCAGATAAAAGATGGGACTGTCGAAAATGAAAATGGGCAGTGTATGAACCATAATATGAAGGACTGCCAAATACCAATGAGGGCAGATAAATAGTCGATGGAAAATTGTAAATGTGATCCAGGAGATGTGACAATATGAAGTGAAAAGGACTGCCCAAATCCGCATAATAGGCAGTAAATATGTGTAGTTAATTTTCTGAATATGTGTGTGTGTGTGTTTTGTTTAGTAAGTAAGGAAATGGACTGCTATTCAAAGCAAGCAGCGACAAATTATCTTATAGTGTATACAAAATATGCAATTGTTTTTGTAGTTAAATGTTTGTATTCCAGAATTTTAAATTATTTCTTTGAGAAAAAAAAGATTAAATTGCTATTTTAGTAATGTTATGATGGGAAGTTGGACTGTGCAAAAGGCACTTGAGTAAATGACAAATAATTATTCTTGATGTGTTAAAAGAGTGTAAACCTATATACAGTGAATAGAAGGACATATGTAGTGTGAACCTTTTGGACATTTAAGTAAAGATTCAGAACCACTGTATAATTGTAAGATTTAGTGTTCCCATAAAATTTGGACTTAAGAAAATTTTCTGGAAACAGGGCCATGTGTAACGACAATTGTACATGTAATAATTTTTTTTCTTTATGAATTTAGATAAATTAATGTAAGCAATGTTTTGAACTTCTTTTTCGGTCCGTATCGTTATGTTAAAGAGACTGTGAGCAACTTTTGAAATGAATATTATTATTTATGTTAGATTTCAAATAATGTGATAATCAAAAGGGAAGTGTATTTAATGTTAAAACTATTGTAAGATGTGAAAATTGTAATTTATACACTTGGTCCATGCGTAGGTAATGCAGTAGGATATGTGTAGTAGAAAACCTGTGGTGAATACCCTACCTGTAGGGGAGCGGGAAAAGGTGGAGGCAGGCGAGGCGGGAAAACGCACACTGGCGCGGTTCGGCACAACGGGCTCAGTATTACAGTCGGAGGCGAGCAACAGTCGGAGTTGTGAATCGGTCAGAGGAACATGTACTGTACCGAGGCGGCTACCCAGGAAAAGTGGATTCCATTGAGCCTCGGATGCACCGATTCCGACGACTACTTGGCATGACTATATTCTGAGGCACAAAATTGGAAAGATTACGACGGTAAGAAGATGGAAAGTGCCGATGTAGTGTGAGCCTTAGCCGTGCTTGTATGTGTGCCGTGCTGCCCGCTATCTCGCTGCCCGCCAACCGCCGCACCGACTTGCACAGGTCAAACATTTATTTCATCTTTAGAAGTGTATCTGTGTGGACCAGTGTCGAAAATGTTTCTAACTGTTCAATAATAACGTGACTTTTACCAGAATTGCTTTAGCCATGACTTATCCTGATCACTGACCTAGACAGGATCCTTACCTCGTATTGTACAACCCGAGTATCCTGAACTGAAAGTTTAAAAATTAGTGTTAATAAGAATTATCAGCAGACAATCTATGCTATAAAGAAGTTTAAAAGTTCTGTGTGTTATTGGAAATGTTGGTAAAGAACAAAAGTATGACTAAATTGGAAGAGAGTTTTTTGAATTGAGTTAGCGATGTTATTTAATTAATCTGAGATAGAAATAATGACAGTTAAATTATTCAGAAGTAAGACAAAAGAGTAGTTATCCATAGATTGATAATTTTGAGTGTTAATTTGCCTTCAGTACTTAACAGTTTCAGTATAACGACCATAACAGTTTCAGGGCCCCCCCCCCCTTCTCTTGTCCAGTCTTTCAAACCTTGAAATGTGCTGATCAGATTTGACCAGTAAAGCTAAGTTCTATATTAATCCTAAGTGTATTAGTGTTGTTTTCCAATTTTAATAGTGACATTGTATGTGTGCTTTCAAAACTGCTCATTCTAGGACAATCTATGCCCGATTTCAGTCTGATCAATATACAAAATGCAGTTCATAGTAATCATTGCTGTGTGGTGTTGTGTGAATTTATCTCATCCAAATTAGTACAAAAAGAGAAAACTTTAGTTCAGTGGATTTTTCTGGTTCCAAACATTGCCATATAACGCATCATTACTACGCGTTACTATGCTTGTACATGCACCCACTTGTACAAGGAAAAACTCACTCATTGCCTAAGTAGGCTGGCGACCGAATAGCATCTACTGTGTGTACTTCTTTGCTAGCGCGTAATTATAGAGAGAATTTATTTGTAGTTGTAGTTTTTCATTGTTGTACAGTAAAACAGTTGTGGCATGCATGTAGATTTGCACCAAGTATTTTGCAGCTGCGCTTGCAATTAAGGAGATATTATTTTCAGTGCTATGTTAATGTGTTTTCTTATTTTACTCTTCCGATTGTGCTTTTCTGTGTTATCGTGTGAAACATTGTGACAATTATGGCGTGTGAAAAACGTAATACTAGACTCCAAAGTAAACTGAGAAATGACAGTGAAGACGATAGCAGTGTATCAGCACCACCGTGTAATGAATTAACTAATGTTCAACATAGTAATTTGGTAACTGTGCATAGGGAAATGAAGCGGGCGGCAAATAATGGTGTGGACAGTGAAACAATTAGTGAACAGGGAAGCATTATCGATCGATCGGTCGGCAACAGTTCGCCTCAGGAATCCGAAATGACAGGACACAATCTTGCAAATACTGTAGATTCAGGCTTTGCGTCCTCACCGTTTTCTCAAATAAGTCAAGACACATTTTCTGCTCGTCAAAATGTGAATGTTGCCGGTGCAAATTCACTGCCGAATAGCATAGAGGAACAGATTCCAGACACTAATACATTATTATTGCAATTAATGCAACAGATGAAACAAAATCAGAGACAAACGCAGCAACAGTTAGACACAATGGAACAAAATCTTCAAAAGTTAGACACAAATGAACAAAATCTTCAAAAGTTAGACACAATAGAACAACACCAGAGACAAACACAGCAACACTTAGACGTAATGGAAAAAAATCTAAAACAGTCACAGCAACAGCTTCAAAAGTTATGCCACGCTTGAACAAAAAAGTGAAGGTTTAACTGCTGAGTTACTTAAAATCGAATCGAAATGTCAAAAAGTCTGTAATGACGTAAAAACACAAATTTGTGAGCATTTCCAACCTATTTTTTCGCGTCATGAAAATGCATTACAGAATCACGAAGCAGCCATAAAAGAACTGCAAACTATTCTTCATGAAAATCACGACACCTTGCATGCTAAAATTGACTCAGTTGCATCGACCGATTCGGTTAATCAACTTGCAAAATCTCAGGAAAACTTAAAGGACACAGTAGATACGGTTTCAACACAAATGGACACTCTGAAACGTGGTTCAGAAAAACACACTGAGGAAATCAGTTCACTATCGGAGAAAGTAGCCGAACTCTCGGATCAGTTCACTAACTTATCTACAAAGGTAGATGATGATCTGAATGACACAAGACCCGTAGCCTTCACTGACACAGAAGAGTATGAACAAATTAGAAAATTCAAACAAAATCAAAATCAAATCAATACACAGTACAAAAGAGAAATCCGGGAAGTACAAGATCAGTTGACACAGGTAATACAAGAATTACATATTTCAGAGGACACTCGCGCTCCAATACGGGAAGAGGGACATACAAATACGGAACAGCCACAAAATAATAACATAGGGCACTTCGGAAATTATGAAAGAAATTGGCAAGGTACACCGAATTTTGAGATGGAACGACCGAAAAGAAGTAACAATGACCGATATGCGACCCGCCGACATGATGATTTTGACTATAAGTTGTTCATTACTACACGTAAATTCAAAACATTTAAGAATTCTGTCAACAACATTCATCCACAAGCATGGCTTCATCAATTCTCTCATTGCTTTCCTCCCAACTGGTCATTGGAGCACAGGTTAGAATTTATGTGTGGCTACTTAGAGAATGAACCAGCTGTAAGATTGCGATCGGTCATTCACGATTGTCACAGTGAAGGAGAATTTTATCATGCCTTCCTCTCAGCATATTGGTCTCAAGCTACACAAGACCGAGTAAAACATAGCATCATAATGATGAAACATTTCGAACAATCTGAATGTTCCAGTCTTGTGAAATATTTTGAAGACATGTTGCACAAGAATCAGTACCTGTCAAACCCATACAACCCCTCAGAACTCATCCGCATTTGCTTAATAAAATTGCCTGAACATTTACGACATATTATTTTGGCAGGACGTTGCAAAGACGACATTGAAGCTTTTCAGGGACTCTTACAAGAATTGGAAATTGACACTGACAATCGCGGAACGCGAAAGCAGGAGCACAACAATTACAGGTCACATCCGTCACAATTCCGCGATGAAAGAAATAATAACTGGACACGACAAGGCTATTCTCACAACACAAATCGTGATCAAAACAGACACCACCCTTATGACAACCGCTGGCAGAATAATAGTTGCAGAGAAAGGTCGCACTTCCATAGTAATGAATATGACAGAGATAACAATAGAAACAGACAATGTGGGAACCAAAACAATTATTATCAAGGGAGACAGAATAACGTCAGACGCAACAGTTCAGCGCGCAGTTACGATTCAGGGAGAAATTCTCCACCACGTGACCGACAAGAAGGAAATTATGGAATCTACCGACATGACGACAGACGATATAATCGTAACGACAGACCTGAATTGCATCAGAACTGACGGGATTCAAACATTGTAGAGCCCTCTCGACAAGGTGAATTTGTAGTAGTTAGGTCTCCTAATCCCAATAACGACGAGCGCCAACAAAGAGACAGACAATTACTCGCACCGCAGGCAGCCACGTGCGCCGGCTGGCTCAGCGAAAAATAAAATAGACGCTAACCTGGAGAAAAATTTTAGCATTTATTACCGACGTGTACAACATGATAATTACTTTGAAGTTGAAACTCTGCATACTAGAAAGGATAAAGGGTTGCATCACATTTCACATGTAAAACCGTTTATTGGAAGATAATCTGCTTTTTAATTTAGTCTTTGCTATAAAATTTTTCACTTCACGTTACAAGTACGCTTCGTCAGACTTAGAAACTGTTAACATGCAACTATGATTTAAAATTAACTATCCAGTCTAGAACCTAGGGAACATATTTAGACAGTAACTACGAATGCATTGTTATAGTGAACAGACGACACTGTGTTATTGTGTGTGTACATTCTTTCTTGTTAGTTGCACGATTATGTAACGACTATAAGGTTTACATACTTAGAACATATACCAGTACTGCTAATGAGATTTTACTGCAACATTTTGGTTTACTTGAAAATACATTATGGATTTAAAGTGCTATCTGAGAGATACGAGATGACACAGTGGTTAGTTTATTTGACAGCTACACGACTATATCAGGACGCTACTAATATGTGACACAATTTACATTGTTGCTTTTGCGGTGTATCTGTTTTATATCTGCACAGTTTTTCTGAATTCTTCTGGAAAGGAAAACATGTTTTAGTAATAATTTTGTGGTATAGCTACAATGACACAGCCTTTTCTCTAGCAAGACAATACATTACAGTACAGCACTTACTTCACCACGGTAATAAGCGTAACAACTACGATATCTATACGCATAGCAATTCACTTTGTTTATTACGAGGTAAGTACATTGACTTCTACAGAACTTTGCTTACAGACGACGATAATTACGACACTTGGCACATTTTTTACCCTGAACTAATGACAGAGATTGTCTTACAACAAGACGCACAGTTTAGCGCTACAGTGCACGTATTTGAGTGATTGATTATGTACTTAAAACATTTATATTTAAAGATTTTTGAATTACAATGATACAAAGGTTTTCCATGATACATTTCATTGCATTGCTGTAATCTGTAACACCTGAGGGTATAATTACATTAATCCTCAGGGGGTACACGCCTACTTTGTGTACCATGTGTTTGGCAAGCACAAGGAGCCCTATCTATTATGGTATTTGCTTATACAACTTTACACATTGGTACCATATTTCTTTAACACAGAATTACACAGCTATCTGATCATTTAACAGAGAAAAAAACTTTTTTTTTACTTCATCAGTGACAGATGTTTACATAATTACACAGTTGGATAACTTCACACATGAGAACTTTGAATGTCGTATTTGGTATGAGGTCATGATTTTTTAAATATGTTTGAGGTAGATGACACTATTGAAATGAGCAGAGAATTTCTTTTAGGTTTTGACATTATTGCAGAAAGCTACGACGTTTTTGAGATTTGACTGAGGTGTTATGATGTTGTTATTACGACGATGATGTGTATTATGCTGTTGAGGTATGTTTATGATCAATAAGCTGATGCTATATGAGGAATTTGATTATGCTACGTATTTATTATGATGAAATATTGAAGAAGAGTCGACGAATATGTATATGTGTAATAAGATAAGGAATAATGGGTAGTGGTTAGGGACTCTGATTTGTGAAAAAGGATGTTGGAAACCAAGAGTCGTACTTTAAGAGTTATGCAATGTGTGTAAATGCATGAATGTATCACAATGCCGGCGAAATTTTTTGGACACTGTTATATTTATAGGATTTTGTTTCTACACATTTGTAACGCAAATTCTCTACCTGTGAAATTTTTTGTATGAGAGTGTCACTGTAGCGCAAACTGCTGTCGTAAATATTTCGGTAAGAAAGCTATGTGACCTTGATGTAATGCGTTGTGGGCATCCAGATGTGCCACCTGCCTCGAGAAAAAGCCATTAGGTGGAGAAAAAAGAGGCCATTAACCTCACTATTTACATTCCCTTGTAGAAAGCATCGCAAATACGACACGCTCGAACTTGAAAACATATGATTTCACTGTGGAGCTCTTAATTTATGATATTTACTAAAATGTCTAATGAAATGATGAGAAACATTTTTACATCTACTATCTTTCTAGTTGAGAGATTTTTTACTGCCTTTGGAGACGCCATTTGCCTAGTGAATGACGTTTCATGCCTTCTTCTATATAGGCTATATATATTTGCTCATTTCATTTAATATCTAGTATCTAGCTGCACTGCAGCATTGGTTAAAATAAAATTTTATAGATGTACTAATATAGATATTTTATGCCTACAGATTCAGTAAATAATAACTTTATGATCTACTTAAAAAAAAAGCGAGGGAGCACAAAAAGACATTTCCCTTCACAGGAATTGCATACATAATTTTTGTCGATGACTGGGTAACTTGTTTAGTAGGGTAAGTTAGGGTGATGCATCACTCTAGTGTTGAGATGTGACATAGGTATTAGACATGGCCATCTTTGCTGTAACATTTTTTTCTGCTTGAGCTTTGTCATGTTTAGATATAAGTTATTGCATTTGCTGCTGCTGTTTGCCAGGCATAGTGCTACTGAATTTCACTTTGTATTACTCTGTTAAGCCTGTTTTACTACTGATTTATTTTTCTTGTTTGCTGCACATTGCCTAATATTAGTTGTAATATTACAATTGCTTTGCTAATTTAGATTTACTGCTGCTAGCTTTGCCAATTTGTATTTTTTGTCATTGCTGTTTCTGTTAATTTGTTGTGTGTTGCTGCATTGCCTCGTCCCTTAGTATATACACTCCTGGAAATTGAAATAAGAACACCGTGAATTCATTGTCCCAGGAAGGGGAAACTTTATTGACACTATCCTGGGGTCAGATACATCACATGATCACACTGACAGAACCACAGGCACATACACACAGGCAACAGAGCATGCACAATGTCGGCACTAGTACAGTGTATATCCACCTTTCGCAGCAATGCAGGCTGCTATTCTCCCATGGAGACGATCGTAGAGATTCTGGATGTAGTCCTGTGGAACGGCTTGCCATGCCATTTCCACCTGGCGCCTCAGTTGGACCAGCGTTCGTGCTGGACGTGCAGACCGCGTGAGACGACGCTTCATCCAGTCCCAAACATGCTCAATGGGGGACAGATCCGGAGATCTTGCTGGCCAGGGTAGTTGACTTACACCTTCTAGAGCACGTTGGGTGGCACGGGATACATGCGGATGTGCATTGTCCTGTTGGAACAGCAAGTTCCCTTGCCGATCTAGGAATGGTAGAACGATGGGTTCGATGACGGTTTGGATGTACCGTGCACTATTCAGTGTCCCCTCGACGATCACCAGTGGTGTACGGCCAGTGTAGGAGATCGCTCCACACACCATGATGCCGGGTGTTGGCCCTGTGTGCCTCGGTCGTATGCAGTCCTGATTGTGGCGCTCACCTGCACGGCGCCAAACACGCATACGACCATCATTGGCACCAAGGCAGAAGCGACTCTCATCGCTGAAGACGACACGTCTCCATTCGTCCCTCCATTCACGCCTGTCGCGACACCACTGGAGGCAGGCTGCACGATGTTGGGGCGTGAGCGGAAGACGGCCTAACGGTGTGCGGGACCGTAGCCCAGCTTCATGGAGACGGTTGCGAATGGTCCTCGCCGATACCCCAGGAGCAACAGTGTCCCTAATTTGCTGGGTAGTGGCGGTGCGGTCCCCTACGGCACTGCGTAGGATCCTACGGTCTTGGCGTACATCCGTGCGTCGCTGCGGTCCGGTCCCAGGTCGACGGGCACGTGCACCTTCCGCCGACCACTGGCGACAACATCGATGTACTGTGGAGACCTCACGCCCCACGTGTTGAGCAATTCGGCGGTACGTCCACCCGGCCTCCCGCATGCCCACTATACGCCCTCGCTCAAAGTCCGTCAACTGCACATACGGTTCACGTCCACGCTGTCGCGGCATGCTACCAGTGTTAAAGACTGCGATGGAGCTCCGTATGCCACGGCAAACTGGCTGACACTGACGGCGGCGGTGCACAAATGCTGCGCAGCTAGCGCCATTCGACGGCCAACACCGCGGTTCCTGGTGTGTCCGCTAGTGCCGTGCGTGTGATCATTGCTTGTACAGCCCTCTCGCAGTGTCCGGAGCAAGTATGGTGGGTCTGACACACCGGTGTCAATGTGTTCTTTTTTCCATTTCCAGGAGTGTATATCTGAGCTCAGTAGATCTAAGTTAGATTAAGAGGGGGTAGACTATATAAGAAACTAACTGTGATGAATTGGAAGAAATGCATTGAGAAGCTATAAGAAAATGGTTTTGCCAAAAAAAGTAGTGTACAGAGGAGAATAACTATTTTGACAGAGGATGTGAATAGAATACAGAAAGCATGCTTGGAGAGGATTTTTTTTTTGGAGGAAACAAATGTCGAAATAAGAGGAAAGATCTATGGAATGAAGTTTTGGGTTGGACTGCAGTACCAAATGTCACACTGAAAACAAACCCTGTCCTGTCCTTTTCTGTCATTCCACTATGTGTCTGTGTACCTTGTGTATTTGTGTTCTTCATGTCTTTATGTGTTTATCTGATAAGACTTGTAGAATTTTTATAATACTCAGCTACATTCACTATGAAGAGGAATACTGTTATCCTCAAACATAATTTGCATTTATAATATGTTATTTACTTTGTAAAGATGTTTAGACATTATTTATTCTGTTTTGTGTTAATGTTTCTGTGTGAAGTTGATGTTTCAAAAGTTATTCTGATCTTTTATGTATTTACTTATGTGATAATTCCTGTAACACTGATGTATATGTTATTTCGATTCTTTTGTAAAGCCTGCATTACCACAAATGTTATCTGTACTGTTATGTTCTTTAATGATGTATTTTGTACCTTTGTAATTGTATTCTTATGTTGTAAATTTATAATTATATAGACACCAGTTCTTCAAATTAAGTTACAATACACTGCACACATTTCTGTTGGTCATAGTATATGCACAATATGTGAAAAAAAGAGGACTGTTAGTGTTTGGACGTGTGTTAATAATTCGGCAAGGGACTGATTAACAGCGTTGCTGGTTCTAAGGACAATTCCAAAAACTTTGTGAGTGCACAATGGTAGTTTATGGACTTGCTATATTGTCCGCAAGACTCTTCGATGTTGATTGTGCAACTGCACAGTCGCAACAGATGGCTGCTGGCCATCTCTACAAGGACTACAGTGGGTCTGCATCTTTGATGACTCACAAATACCCTTATTTCTACAAGGACTGCAGTGGGTCTGCACTTCTGGTGGCCCACCAATACCATACTCTCTACCAGGACTACAGTGGGTCTGCTCTGTGATGACCTACCTACCAATATTCTTCAACTTCGACTGACTCTGCTGTGAGTTTGCTCTGTTGTGGCCCATTAGCTGTCTGCATGTCAAGAGTCAGCACTGTCTTTCTGTTGGAAGGACAACGCTGCTTCTTCAAGACTGCATGGAAATCCACTACTTCTGTGAGCATTTTCTTTTACTGCTCAGACTTTGAAAAAAAAAACACTGCAATTTTACTGTGAGAATGATCAGGACTGTCTTTATGGACTCTGAGACAATTTTAGCTTTTGACCAACATAGTATCAATAAGTGTGTGCATTTGATTTCTTTGTTATTGCAATTATGAAAAAATTTTATCAAATCATTATTGGTCACTGCCCAAAACAATTTGTAAAATTTTTGGTGGGGTTCATGGGGGCTATGTAAGTAGGCTGTTGAGGTTTTTTTATTTGATAACGCCACGTAGCGCTCTGTATGAAAATCACTGGCTGTGCTGTGTGCAGTCTGTGGCTGGTTTGCATTGTTCTTTGCTATTGTAATGTTGGGCAGCTGGATGTGAACAGCGCGTAGCGTTGCGCAGTTGGAGGTGAACCGCCAGCAGTGGTGGATGTGGGGAGTGAGATGGCGAAGTTTTCAGAGCGGATTATCTGGACACAAACAGTAAATTTCTAAGACTGGATGTCATGAACTGATACATATACACTCCTGGAAATTGAAATAAGAACACCGTGAATTCATTGTCCCAGGAAGGGGAAACTTTATTGACACATTCCTGGGGTCAGATACATCACATGATCACACTGACAGAACCACAGGCACATACACACAGGCAACAGAGCATGCACAATGTCGGCACTAGTACAGTGTATATCCACCTTTCGCAGCAATGCAGGCTGCTATTCTCCCATGGAGACGATCGTAGAGATGCTGGATGTAGTCCTGTGGAACGGCTTGCCATGCCATTTCCACCTGGCGCCTCAGTTGGACCAGCGTTCGTGCTGGACGTGCAGACCGCGTGAGACGACGCTTCATCCAGTCCCAAACATGCTCAATGGGGGACAGATCCGGAGATCTTGCTGGCCAGGGTAGTTGACTTACACCTTCTAGAGCACGTTGGGTGGCACGGGATACATGCGGACGTGCATTGTCCTGTTGGAACAGCAAGTTCCCTTGCCGGTCTAGGAATGGTAGAGCGATGGGTTCGATGACGGTTTGGATGTACCGTGCACTATTCAGTGTCCCCTCGACGATCACCAGTGGTGTACGGCCAGTGTAGGAGATCGCTCCCCACACCATGATGCCGGGTGTTGGCCCTGTGTGCCTCGGTCGTATGCAGTCCTGATTGTGGCGCTCACCTGCACGGCGCCAAACACGCATACGACCATCATTGGCACCAAGGCAGAAGCGACTCTCATCGCTGAAGACGACACGTCTCCATTCGTCCCTCCATTCACGCCTGTCGCGACACCACTCGAGGCGGGCTGCACGATGTTGGGGCGTGAGCGGAAGACGGCCTAACGGTGTGCGGGACCGTAGCCCAGCTTCATGGAGACGGTTGCGAATGGTCCTCGCCGATACCCCAGGAGCAACAGTGTCTCTAATTTGCTGGGAAGTGGCGGTGCGGTCCCCTACGGCACTGCGTAGGATCCTACGGTCTTGGCGTGCATCCGTGCGTCGCTGCGGTCCGGTCCCAGGTCGACGGGCACGTGCACCTTCCGCCGACCACTGGCGACAACATCGATGTACTGTGGAGACCTCACGCCCCACGTGTTGAGCAATTCGGCGGTACGTCCACCCGGCCTCCCGCATGCCCACTATACGCCCTCGCTCAAAGTCCGTCAACTGCACATACGGTTCACGTCCACGCTGTCGCGGCATGCTACCAGTATTAAAGACTGCGATGGAGCTCCGTATGCCACGGCAAACTGGCTGACACTGACGGCGGCGGTGCACAAATGCTGCGCAGCTAGCGCCATTCGACGGCCAACACCGCGGTTCTTGGTGTGTCCGCTGTGCCGTGCGTGTGATCATTGCTTGTACAGCCCTCTCGCAGTGTCCGGAGCAAGTATGGTGGGTCTGACACACCGGTGTCAATGTGTTCTATTTTCCATTTCCAGGAGTGTATTATGACTTTTGAACACTATTACGGTAAATACATTGTTGTTCTCTATCAGAACTTTCATTTGCTAACTATGCCTAACAGTAGTTAGTGCCTTCAGTAGTTAGAATCTTTTATTTAGCTGGCAGTATTGGCGCTTGCTGTATTGCAGTAGACGAGTAACGAAGATTTTTGTGAGGTAAGAATTCATGAAAGGTATAGGTTAATGTTAGTCAGGGCCATTCTTTTGTAGGGATTACTGAAAGTCAGATTGCGTTGCGCTAGAAATATTGTGTGCCACTTTAGTGAATTTCTGAGTACGTTCAGTTTTGCTCAGCTGTTTGAAAATCAAATAACGTAAGGGTTTATCAGCACAGTAATTCATTAATTTTTCTAATGGGACGTTTCACCCTTACTAGGCACATACTTGTCTACAGCATGATTTATAGCCTATTTAAACTTCGCCCATAATTCTTCTACGTCCATCATATCGGGTTTAAACAACTGCAGTACATTGTCTAAGTGAGCTACTAACAACTGCTATCTGTGTTTTCTAACAGAAACACTCGCCTATCCTTGACTGATTTATTAAGTTTCACAACCATAGTCGCTATGATGACATCATGGTCACTAATCACAGTCTCTATACTGAAACCATCGACAAGCTCTGGCCTGTTTGTAGCTACACGATCTGGAATATTTCAATTGCGTGTGGGCTGCCGAACTAGCTTCTCAAGACATTTTTCGGAAAAAGGTGTTCAAAAGTACTTCACGAGACTGTCTGCCTGTACCCCCTGCAATGAATCCATAGACATCCCAGTCCACATGTCGACTCGTTAGGTTACAGCGCCTCAAACTAATGTTTCATGATCTCAGTATTACGCGCTACTGACTGTAGACTTTGTTTAAATGACCCGAAACCTATCATAGCGGAAACTGGTGGCCGGTAAAAACATCCAGCAATTAACTCAGTTTCACCTAGACCTGTTATACACGATCAGATAACTTCACTGTCACACTCGGTTCCAATCTCAATAGAGAGGTCCTTCTGATAAACATTTCATCACCCGATAAATATCTCAGAGCTCTCTACTTCGTGTTTTTACCAGCTCTCGGACCCAAGAATAACTTGAACGTGAGAACTTTCCTGCAGCGCTGTATATTCGGAGACTTTGTTACAAATACTTCACCAATATACTGATAAAAGTTTGACAAACGAAGTGTCTTTACTCTGGGAGCGGTCGCCATCTGCATATCGACTGGTTACTATTCATCAGCTGGCCGCAGTGGCCTAGCGGTTCTCGGCGCTCAGTCCGGAACCGCGCGACTGCTACGGTCGCAGGTTCGAATCCTGTCTCGGGCATGGATATGTGTGATGTCCTTAGGTTAGTTAGGTTTAAGTAGTTCTAAGTTCTAGGGACTGATGACCACAGCTGTTAAGTCCCTTAGTGCTCAGAGCCATTTTTCACTATTCATCAGAGTACCTCAAACTACTGCCTAGCCTAAAAGACCCCTATGTGTACTCCACAAGTACTTTGCTATGCTAGTAGGTGCTTACTTTGTATGGTGTACCTCTGACCTGTCAAGGGTAATCCTATAGTCACCCAGTCGATAATGTAGGTCTAGAAATCTCAAATAGGCAAGCTCGATGGTCTACCAGCAGCAAACAGCGAAGCAGCCAGCGAAGATTTTGGCGACAGAATGTTGTGGACCTGTGTGTCAAGTCAGCTTCCTCCAGCCACCTGCCAGCAGCACTCCTCAGGGTCTGAGTTCGATGCTGCCAGGCTGCCCACAAAATCCAGTGAAGCCTTCACCTAGCCGCCGACTGCTGAGCTAAGCACAGTCGCTCCGTCTTGCAAGAACGCTGAGTCCGCACCAGCTGGCCGTCTTTGCCGCTTCTGCTGCCGCCGCCGTCGCCGCCGCCAGCACTGCTCTGTGCTTTATAAGCGCGGTGCCTTTGAGCAGTGTGTATGGCCTTAAGGTTCAACCGCCGCAGGTACACCGATATGAAGACACCATCAATCGACATCATGCTGCACCCACTAAATGAGGTGCACACCTGTATCTGCTCCAGTTTGATGGAATAATAAAGATCTGAAATCTATCTTGCCATGGCCACCTTCAACGATACCGGATTCATTGCTCCCTCGCGTGCCCATGGAATCTAAAATTCCAGGCTGGGAGAGCAGAACATCATCCTGACAACTGCAAGAACGGCTCCTCAAGCCTTCATAACTGCCTAAGTAAGATGGCGACAGAGTTCGTCGCAGAGTGACATGTCCCCGCATTGGGACGCAGTTTTTCTAGGTTAAAGTTGAATATAGACACTCATATTTATTTTTGCAGCCACATTTCTCGTTTACTGATAAGAAATACAAAATTTAACGGAGAAAAAAATGGCTCTGAGCACTATGGGACTTAACTGCTGAGGTCATCAGTCCCCTAGAACTTAGAACTACTTAAACCTAACTAACCTAAGGACGTCACACACATCCATGCCCGAGGCAGGATTCGAACCTGCGACCGTAGCGGTCGCGCGGTTCTAGACTGTAGCGCCTAAAACCGCTCTGCCACTCTGGCCGGCTTTAACGGAGAGAGTGGTTAAAGCATCTATATTGTGTTTTCATCCATACGCATTTCTACATTAACATCTAAATCTATATCTATATCTATGTCCATACTTCGCAAGCCACCGTGTAGTGCGTGGTGGCAGATGCCTTGTACCACTACTAGTCTTTTCCATTTCTATTCCATTCGCAAATAGAGCCAGGAAAAAAAGACTCTCTGTATGCCTCCACATGAGCCCAAATCTCGCTAATTTTGTCTTCGTGGTGCTTACATGAAACGTACATTTCCGGCAGTAGAATAGTTGTGTAATCAGCCTCAAATGCCGGTTCTCCAAATTTTCTCAGTGGCTCTCCTCGTAAAGAACGTCGCCTTCCCTCCAATGATTCCCATTCGAGTTTCCGAAGCATATCCGTAGTACTTGCATGTTGTTCGAACCGACCAGTAACACGTCTAGCAGCCCGCCTCTGAATTGCTTCAATTTCTTCCTTAAATCCGACCTGGGGTGGATCCCAACCACTCGAACAGTACTCAACGATGAGTTGCACTAGTGTCCTCTACGTGGTCTCCTTCCTAAGATTGTCCTAATAAACCTAAATCGACCAGCCGCCTTCACTACAATAATCCTTACGTGCCCATTACATTTCATATTGCTTTGCAACGTTACACCTAGAAATTAATGTATAGCAGCACACTAGTAATGCTACTCTCGAGAATTATGAGATTGTTTTTCCTACTGAAAGATGGCTACACTGAGTCACAGAGCCAGAGATTGCGCCATAGAATATTATTCCGCCGCCTCCACTGGTACAGTAGTAGTTCAGAGGATGTCGAGGGCTGTTGTTGTTCTGTTGGGCGAGAGAGTAGATGCTGTTCAGTTGGTGTAATGTATAGATGGAAGAAGTTGCAATTGTCAGAGTGTATTTGAGAAAGGAGATGGGCTTTTGATTTATGATGCTGGTGTAATTGAAAATTTTCGTCAATATATAATGAGGTAAAAAGGTAGTACAGTTTTCTTTAATGACAATGCCTCTTGCTCACAGGTATAGTCAACAAGGCATCTGGCTCGTGTTCATTTATTAGACTTGTCCTTCTGGTTTCTATGTGCAATTATAGTATTTCTGGTTTTTCAATTAGTTCATTGTAAATGATGTTTAAAATATTTAGGCGTATTGAGAAAGAACCGAGCCAGATACATGTACGTTGAGTCACACTACCACACACAGAACATTTACACTTGTGCTTTGTTGTTTCGTAGCCTTTATAGTTGCAGGGGACTTAATTAATCAATTGTGTTAATGGAAATTCCTTGTCATTCTTTATTTTTATTTTTTTGTAGTCAGATTGAGTGCTAATACTAGTAATGGCCAACCGATTATGAGACGTCGTAACCGGTCACACAGCTACTAAAATTATTGCATTTATTCATTAATATTAGTCCTTTCTTTTTAATTAACCCGCTGCTTCGGATCGTCCCTTGGAATTCTTTTGATAGTGAAAATAGTAGACAGTAGTATTGTTGTAGTAATTTGTAGTTCAGTGATTGTAGTCTATATTGCACGTGTAGATTTTGTAAGTGAACAATTGTAGTTGTCTTGTCATTCTTCTGATGGTATTTTTGTAGAATTTGATTTTTGATGTGTCGTACACGGGTTTGACAATTTTCTGCAATTGTGAAGGTTTTAACCGTTCGTTAATCCTATTTGCCGGGAAGCATTTCGTGTGAATGGTGTTGTTGGTGATAAAGTGTTATATTGTGTGTAATTTTCGTTTAGTGACGAGTTTTGTATGTTTTGTAAATGATTACGCGATCGATGAAAAAGGCAAGAATGATAGATTGTCAGAATAACGAAATTGTTAACACGGCGAACTCGCCAACACAGGAGAACAGTATGGTGAATAATGAAGTAGAAAACAATTTAATAAGCCGGGAAAATAGTCCGGAACCAGTTCAAAATTTTTCACAATTGAAAAATTTTCAGAATACGAGATTAACGATAGAAGATTCTGTAATAGTATCGAACACAGATAGCTTTACGGCTATGACGAAGGAAGTTAGTTTCACGGGAAATGTTAGGGACGAAAAGAATTTCGAACCAGTTAATATGGAGCAGTTGATGAGTGCAATATTAAATTTGGGATCACAAATGGGAACAATGGAAACACGTTTAGACTCACGAATAGGGATATGTTTTTAAAACATGAAAGATGAATTAAAGAAAGAAATTAGCGAAGAAGTAAAACCGATTTTTAATTTCAATAGAAATTAGACAAAAGGAACAGGGCAGAGAACAGGAAGAAAGAGATCGTGTGATAGTACAAAAAGTTTCAGAGTTAAATTTACAACGTGCGCACGATAAGGAAGAAACATTTGAAAGAATCGAGGAATCCGTACCAAATGACAGAATAAATAAGCTAACACAACAATATGAACAGTTAACTACTCAATGTGTCAATACTGAAACCCGAGGCGCGACACTTACGGAAGACGTAAATAAACAGAAAGAACAAATAGGTGACTTATCGGAAAGAGTTGAGGAGATTTCAGATAAATTGACAAGTCTTAGTTTAAATGGGGACAGAGATTCAGATGATACACCTCCATTGCCATTTGCAGAAACAGAAGAGTACCAGAATATAAATAAACATGTTGAAAATCAGGGAAAATTTAATGAACGCGTTAAAAGGGAATTTGAGGCTTTACGAAAGCAAGTTAAACAAATTGAAAGAGAAGTTGTAGGAAAAGACAGTAGAAGAAATTTAGAATCACCGATAGCGGGGGGTTTTGAAGAAAATAATTTATTTCATTTACGAGATGCAACAAGAGAGCGCCAGGCGCGTGAACTTGACAATAATCGACATTCGGACTGGGACAGACGCGGTAGGTCTTTGTCGCCACGAGGCGAAATCTTTGACTATAAACACTTTTTAACTGTTCGGAAATTTAAGATCTTTCGCAATTCTAATAATGACATACATCCATGTTCATGGATAGATCAATTTATGTACGCACTACCGCCAAATTGGCCACTGAGTCACAAAGTGGAATTTATGTGTGGATATTTAGCAAACGAACCGGCGACGCGCATGCGCGCACCTATTAGAGATTGTAATAATTTAAATGATTTTTATCACTCATTTCTATCGGCATATTTGTCCGAAAACACGCAAGACAGAGTCAAACATAGTCTTATGCAGCGTAATTTTAAACAGTCTGAGTTCCGCCCGCCGGCAGAATACTTTGAAGACATGATTCGAAAGAATCAATTCCTTTCCAATCCTTATAGCCCGACTGAATTAATTCGTATTTGTTTAACTAAGCTGCCACAATCGATAAGACACATTGCTTCACCCGGAAGATGTAAAGACGACATTGAAACTTTTAAGACTTTGCTACAAGAAATTGAGTATGACAACGACGACGGAACTTCTAATAATTTTTTCAGTAACGTTAATCACAATAGATTTTCAGAGAAAAGGGATAATGATCGGAACGGACGTTATATCGGTAATTTTGAAAATGACAGACGAAACAGACAGGACAATAGATACCAGACTTATGACAATAACAGACGTTATAACAGAAACTACACAGATAATTATAATAACAGAAATTCTTACCGGAATGATCAATCATACGGAAACAGTAATCGGTATCATCAAGACAGAAATTATTCATACAATAATAGAAATTCTTACTACAGAAATAACCAGGGTAGTAGGCCAAACAATAATTTCAGAAGTGATAGTCAACATTACATAAGAAGTAATCATGCAGATAGCCAGAAAAATAGAAATTTTTATAACATTCACAACCAAGAATTTACATCTAACAGACAGGAGGGACCTAATTTGCATCCTTCACGTGACAGAAATTCAGAGAGACAAGTGCAAATAGTAGAAATTTATCCGCGAAATGACGCGTATAATAAAAGATGTGACGCAAACAATCGGCAATGACTTGTAGCTTCGGCTTCTGGCAGCAATATAAACGGTTCAGAAAGTAATGACACTACGACTTTACACTACGTACGCTTGGAAGACATGAGAGATATTTTGCTAGACGAAAAGGAAAATAATGTAGACGCATTTTACGTCCTGTTATTGAAGTATGTGTGAGTAAGAATAAGTTCACTGCGGTTTTCGATTCTGGGAGCCCATTGAATGTTATTAGTGAATCAGTTTTTCGTATATGTGTAAGAACTATTGCTTGTCCTGTGTTACCTATTTCTAAAACTACAATTCGAGGAGCTATTTCTGGAAAAAGTGTGGAAGTCAAACAACAGACCAACTTAAATTTCATTTGTGAAGGATATGAAGTTTCTGCTAATTTTATTATTGTTCCATTTCTCAGTACACAAATTATATTAGGTATGGAGTTTCTTAACACATATAAGGCAATTTTAAACTTTAAGGAAGGAAGTGTGAACTTGACTTTTGCCGGAATACCGAGATGTTTGAAATTTTTTGAGTGTGTAACGAAATCTGAATCAGACACAAATTGTTTAAGGTTTCTTACTTCTGATGTTTTCGGTGAGTACTATGACGACAATGTGTTCATTCATGACAAACGACAATAGATACAGAGACGCGATGGATGATATGATTAATAGTGAAGAATTAATTAATGAAAAGGTTAACAAAGCTGATGTGACATATGACGTTGCAAGAGAAGAATTGCATCATATTTTGACTTCACATGCTACAGTATTTAGTCATCACACAGGAACTATACAAGGCTTACAATACTTATTTAAAGTAAAAGAACACACACCATTTCGGGGAAAAGCGTACGCTATCCCTTTGGCTTATAGAGACAAGGTTAAGAGTGAACTTCAATACATTTTAGATCAAGGCATTATTGAGCCAGCAGTCAGTCCTTATACCAGCCCATTACATATAGTTCTTAAAAAGGATGGGTCAATTCGTTAGGTTCTGGATTCCAGACAGATAAATAATATCATCTATCCTGAAACTGACAGTCCACAAAATTTAGATGAACTTCCTCAACGTTTCCATGGAATCAAAGTTTTATCCACAATTGATATGCGCGCAAGTTTTTGGCAAATTGAACTCCACCCTGATTGTAGAAAATACCCTGCCTTTTTAGCCTTTGGTAACTGTTATCAGTTTCGGAAATTACCGTTTGGATTTACTGTATCTTCAGCAGCATTCATTCGTGGTTTAAATGAAATTTTACCTGTTTATCTTCGTAACAATATTACTTCATATGTTGACGATATTCTTATTGCTAAACGTTCTTTTAGTGAGCATAACAGAATTTTGGATTCATTATTACGTATTTTTGCAAGAGTTGGCAGTACAGTGAACTTGGAAAAATCTGAATTTGGTCGTTCTCAGATGAAATTTCTTTGTCATATTATTTCTACAGAAGATATTCTTCATGATCCAGAGAAACTAGACTCTATTCGTAATTATGCTGTTCCTACTACTAAACGTGATGTTCGTAGTTTCCTTGGTGTCTGTAATTTTCTTAGACGCTTTGTTAGATTGGACAGTTTGGCCACACCTCGTTTATTTGAACTTTCTGGAAAGAATTCTAATTGGTGTTGGGATGAGGAAGCTCTATTAGAATTTGAACAACTTCGTGATGCTTTACTTGCTGCTCCACTTCTTTCACATCCGGATTTATCTAAGGATTTTTGTTTGGCGACGGACTCATCATACATAGGCCTAGGTGCACACTTATTTCAAGAGACAGAAGAAAACGGCGTTGTAGTACAGAAAACTATTGCATTTGGAAGTCGTGTTCTCTCTAAATCAGAAAAGAATTATTCGATTACGGAACTTGAAGCTTTGGCTGTTGTTTGGGCCTTCACAAAATTTCACATCTTTTTGTATGGCAGACATACTAAGGTTTCCTCCGATCATCGAGCTCTGGAATTTCTTATGTCAACAAAATTAATACGTGGAAGATTATCACGATGGGCACTGTATCTACAGGAATTTGATTTTAGTATTGTTTACACCCAGGGTTCTTCTAATATTATTGCTGATGCTTTATCACGTGCACCTATGGGTTTGAAACAAAGTGCTGAGGAGGACTGCAAAGAAAACAATTATTGTTTGATGTATATTCAAGGTGTTGCGTTTGAAAATTTTATTTCGTCTTCGCTCCAGGACATCGCTAAGGAGCAAAACAAGGCTCCAGTCTGGAAGGACATTAAGGAGAAGTGGAGGAGAAAGGAAAGCGTAGCGGTTAGACAGTATTATTTAGTTCGCAATGATATTCTTTTTAAACGAAAATCGATTGATAACTCTGTTTGGTTAGTTTGCATTCCTGATGAGTGGGTTAATAAATTGATTTGGTATACACATTTCAGCTTTGCACACTTTGGTCCCAGAAAATCCTTTCATAAATTACGAGATAATTGCTACTTCAGTAATATGGAAAAACGTATTCGATTTGTTCTTGCTAAATGCAAATTATGTTAAAATGTTAAGCCGCCAACTATTTCTCACAGAGCACCGTTGTTTCCTATCATTCCAGCGAGATTAAAGGAGATGGCTGCAGTCGATTTGTTCGGTCCAGTGGCTCGTTCTACTAATGGTTTTGTGTACATTATGGTAGTAGTGGAATTGACATCAAAATATGTGTGTTTTACACCTTTACGCAAGCAACAGCTCGTTCAGTATCTAATGCTTTCATCAAACATTTTCTTAAAGAAGTGGGTCATGTTGATAAAGTTATATCAGATAATGGAGCACAGTTTTGCTCTAAAATTTGGCTTCGTACTCTACGACGTCGTAAGATTAAACCAATTTTCATTTCACTTTTTCACCCCCAATCTAGTGCGTCAGAGAGATGGATGTAGGAAATCAGTAAATTGAGTCGTCGTTATTGTCATCATAATCACAGAACGTGGGATCAGTATCTTCATATTTTCAAAACATTCTGAATGAACTCCCTAATGATTCAACTTCTTTACCGCATATATTGATATTAAAAAATAAAGCAGCGACAAATCGTATTTCTGAAATCATTCCTTTTTCGCCTACACGGAAACTGTGGCATTCTGAAGTTGTCAACCTGGCTCTACGAAATATTGCATCTGCGGCTGCTAGAAGAGAGAAATCAGCTAAACGTCCTGGTCGTTTAAAAACTTTGTCAGTTGGTCAAAAGGTGTTAATTAAGTCTCATCGTTTGTCTCACAAAGGAAAAGGCTCGTGTCGCAAACTTTTTCTGCTTTATAACGGTCCATATAGAGTTCGCAAAATTATTCATGATAACACTGTCGAAGTCGAAACTCTTATATCACGGCGCTCTAAGGGAATACATCATATATCGAACGTTAAAATTTTTGTGGAATGACGTACTTTTGAGAAATTAACAGTTACACGTAAACACGCAGAGAATACAAGGATACCGCGCCGTGTTCTAGCGGCAGCACATACACAAAGCGACAGTCAGTCCGCGCGCCGCACAAGGTAGCCGTTGACCGTTAACAATTACTTCCTATGTCACGCTTACCTACAGCTGATCGAGCGCTCAGTGCGAATGCACTGACAGCCGTAGACAAATACACAGTCTAATTTCTCCGATTAAATTCAGTATAAAGCTATAGTGACTTGATAACTTATGTTATTAACGTTCAGTTTTTCCAGGATACAGTTGTATAAAATATTTAAGAACTTCAGGTAAATTCTCTGCGTATCCGACATTAAGAAGACTTGCTATCGAGAAAATTTCAGGAAGAATGTAATTTCGAGGAAGAAAGTAATAAACTAAAAAGGTAACTATTAATTGAGTTTATTTTTCAGGTAACATATTTCTACTTAGGTATGTACTTTCATACGTAATTTGCTGCTCGCGATTACGTGATTTATACTTTGTGTTAAATTTTATGCTCTATGAATTTACTTGTGAAGCGACATGCTTGGGTACATTTGCTGATTTTGACAATGAGTTATTAATGAACAGGGTTGTTACTTGTGTATATTATGCATCGTTTGGCTGCTGTGCTTTCTCACTGATATCATATTTTTTATCATGTGCCTGCTGTGCCTATTTATTTAAATTATATTTGTCACCTGATTAGTAATGGTGATATGGTTATGTATGTAAGTTATACTTTGTGATTTATCTGCTTGCGACTTCATGTTTACTTATTAAGATTACATATGAACATTTATTTGCTTATGCTGATATGATGCTAATGACCTATTTATTATGTAAGATATATACTTGCTGCTTTGCGTATGGATTGCATATTTACACATTTCTGTTTTGTTGTCATAACTGCTCTTTAATTTAGTATATAGAAATACTTATATACTGTGTACGAACATAGAGTTTAGATTACACTATGGTATTAATTATAGATTGTTCACTTGGCAGAGCCTCGTTGAAGGGATTGTGCTGCATCCACTTGTTGACATTCTGTTCTCTACTGGTATATTTACTCGCTATTGATTGTTTTGCTTACGCTCAGTGCTTTACATTTTAAGGTAAGAAAATGAACTGCTATAATTCTACGAACTACATGGGTACAAGAAACTTCATTGAAGTCACATGAAATGGAGGTTTTATGGAAGCTGTATAAATACATTATTATAGAAAGGATGCTGACGACATGAAATACCAACACTAGCTTTAGACCATTGACAGTGAGCAATTGAAATAGCAAGTGACACTTGACACAAAGAAATACTCCACATGTTTGCTTCTGTTTTGCCATGATTCTTGAAGTGGTGTACACACTGTGAAATATTACGATTTATTCATTCAAATTCTTATGTGATCATTTACACTGTGTACTCGCACCTACTTACTGAAAGTTATTCAAAGTGAAGGCTGTTAGAGGTCATGTATACATTTCTTTTATTTTATGATGGACAAGGTACCCAAAATGTATTTTATAATTCATAATGAGTAGAATATTTGGCTCAGTTGGATTACACAGAGGTTGTGTGTGGACACTGTGTCTTCGGATTGTATGGGATGATGAATTGAAGTTTGCACTAGGATTTTATCTGTACTTGTTCGAGGAGACTCACTAGAGGAAATAGTTGTTATGGAAGTGAAATGATATTGGTGATAAAGTTTATATGTATCGACGTATTGAAGAGGTATTGTTGAAGTATTGAGATTATGTGATGCTGATGATTATTGGAGTTTTGGTGGATAAGAGGTAAGGTAAGTGAGGATCATTTTTTTGATTTTGTTGGTTTATATAGAACAAGAAGGATGAAGATGGCAGACTAGAACACTCCAGTGGAAGGAAGATTGTCTACACACACACATTGTTAAATCAATAAGCAGTATACACTTTTTTTTTGGGGGGGGAGGAAGTATTTGCGTATCTAGGCAAACTGACAGTTGTTCAGCAACCGTACATTTTGATTTGGCTTGGCAAACATTGGTCTTGACATAATGACTATGACGTTGACTAACCATTATTGACTATTATACACCGCTGCCACTATTATTTGATACACACGTTGAACATCAAATTTTGACAGATTTGCAGTTACAGAGTTAACACAATTCAATTACACAATAGTACTTAGTATGTGGATGAAAGATGAGTTAGTGTGTTTTGTGTGTTTTCTTTTCCTAATCCCAAATAATTGGTACCGACCTACCTCCTAACATTAGTTTACTTATTTGTTGTGGCTTGCACTGACACCCATAAATATTATAGGTTTACTGATATTTGTGTATTTGTAATAATTAATATGACAATTATCTGATATCATTTGTGTGTTTATTATAATTTGTATTTTTAGTGTAAGAGCATTGATAATAATTTTGTAAAAGCAATTGTGTGTGAATTCAAACTGTTGTTCATGGTTACACCTATTATCATTGATGGGTGCCACTTGGAAATGTTTAATTTCTGCTGATGAAATCTGATGAACTGTTTAATTACTACTGGTGAATTTTATGGGACTGCTGTCTGCACCTGCTCGCCATTTCTGGGTGCCACTGTTGGAACTGCTCAACCACTGATGAGATGTCACTTGTTGGTGTGTGCACCTGCTCGCCATTGCTGGGTGCCACTGTTGGAATTGCTACTATTGATGTGATGACACTAATTCCTTCCTGCACCTGCTCGCCAGTACTGGGTGCCACTGTTAGAACTGCTGCTACTGAAATGATGTCTCTTGTTGCTGTCTACACCTGTTCAACATTGCTGGGTGCCAGTGTTGGAACTGCTCAACCACTGATGAGATGTCACTTGTTGCTGTCTGCACCAGCTCGCCATTGCTGGGTGCCACTGTTGGACATGTTCAAATACTGCTGATGAAATGTTATGGGACTGCTATTTGAACCTGTTGACCATTGCTGGGTGCTACTGTTGGAACAGTCAACTGCTCTGAGGACTGCTACTTGTTTATTGAACTACTGAAAAGATTTTATGTGAATATTTGTGTAAACTGATTTATTGTGTATTTACTGTTGATGAAATGTTATGAGACTCTTAACTGCACCTATTCGTCATTGCTGGTGCCATTGATTAAACTGTTTAAGTACTCTGAGAAATGATACTTGGGTAAACTATTATGTAAAATCACATGTATGCAAGCATTTGTATTCTTTACTGTATTTTTATATATTAGGTTATTGAAGGGTCAGTGCAAAGCCAAAATTTATTTACTTATGTGATATTTATTTATTAATATCATCTTTTGTTTTTGTCTGTGTTTTTTGGACGAATTTGGTGGTATTTTCACCACCAATGCTGGCAAAAATACCACCAAATTCTAGCCCGTGGAGGAGGGGCATATGAAAGGTGGCTACACTGAGTCACAGAGACAGAGATTGCGCCAAAGTTTATTATTCCGTCGCCTTCACTGGTGGAGTAGTAGTTCAGAGGATGTCGAGGGCTGTTGTTGTTCTGTTGGGCGAGAGTGTAGATGCTGTTCAGTTGGTGTAAGGTATAGATGGAAGAAGTTGCAATTGTCAGAGTGTACTTGGGAAAGGAGATGGGCATTTTGATTTATGATGCTGGCGTAATGGAAAATTTTTGTCAATATATAATGAGGTAAAAAGGTATTACAGTTTTCTTTAATGACAATGCCTCTTGCTCACATGTACAGTCAACAAGGCATCTGGCTCGTGTTCATTTATTAGACTTGTAATTCTGATTTCTATGTGCAATTATAGTATGTCTGGTTTTTCAATTAGTTAATTGTAAATGGCGTTTAAAATATTTGGTCGTATTGAGAAAGAACCGAGCCAGATACATGTACGTTGAGTCACACTACCACACACGGAACAGTTACACTTGTGCTTTGTTGTTTCGTAGCTTTTATAGTTGCAGGGGACTTAATTAATCAATTGTGTTAATGGAAATTCCTTGTCATTCTTTATTTTCATTTTTTTGCAGTCAGATTCCGTGCTAATACTAGTCAGGGCCAACCGGTTACGAGACTTCGTAACCGGTCACACAGATACTAAAATTATTGCATTTATTCATTAACATTAGTCCTTTTTAATTAAGCCCCCATGCACTACTCATCTGCATTAATTGATATTTTTCTGCATTTAGAGCTAGCTACCATTCCTCACACCAACTAGAAATTTTGTCTAAGTCGTCTTCTATCCTCCTTGAGTCAATGGCGTCACCTCCCACCACACCACAGCATCGTCAGCAAACAGCAGCAGACTTCTGCATACCCTGTCCACCAGATCATGTATGCAGAAAATAACAATGGTCCTATCACCTGTCCGCCACCGCAGCAGAGAGGCCGTCGCCCTTCCACAGATCAATCGCGTTTCAGTTTCTCGAGTCACCATTGTTGTTCCTTGCGTGTCAGCACAACGCACCATGTCGCGCCGTGCTGTACTACACTCACCAGCAGCAGCGGATTCCGTCGCGTCGGCAGCAGCTGCCAGCTGTCGGTTCTTGCGTGTCAGCACGCAACACTGTGCCAAGCAGTGCTATGCCTCGCCACACCGCACAACGCAGCACGTCGATGTCAGCAGCTGCAGCCACCAGCTGTTTTCTTCGCTGTCGAATAGACCAGGCAGATAATGGCAACAACGGCTACGTTCCGCGCTATACCTCCACGCCCAGGCTGCAGGGGTGTCACCTAACGCCCCAAAACGCGCAGATACCAGAAAAGAAACGATAAGGCCAAAAATTTCAGCGGTGAAGACATCCTTACCGATAGCGCAAAGGTGAAGTATAGTCGTATGGCAAGAATGGCTGCGAGACCCCGGAGCGCAGGTTCAGCCGCCTAATTGGAAAGGTTTTCCCTATTCTTAGCGCCTGCAGGCAACTTTCCTTCGCGATGTACGAGAACTGTGTGAATAAGTGTCTCTGGTAAGTGTAGGTGACTTAATTGGTGTGTGTGTGGTGTAGTGTCACGTTCAAAAATGTTCAAATGTGTGCGAAATTTTATGGGACTTAACTGCTAAAGTCATCAGTCGCTAAGCTTACACACTACTTAACCTAAATTATCCTAAGGACAAACACACACACTCATGCCCGAGGGAGGACTCGAACCTCTGCCGGGACCAGCCGCACAGTCCATGACTGCAGCGTCTAGACCGCTCGACTAATCCCACGCGACGTGTCACGTTCGTGTTGGAGATGACGAGAGAGGGTAGATTGCCAAGTTTGACGTCCCCATCGAACTCAACAGTCACATGTCCTCACCTAATGAGACACTGCAGAGAGACTTGAAACTGATCCAGTACATTGGTGCAAGGGCTGGTGATCAGAAACTTCACCCCACCACCTCCTCTCTCCAGCCGACCAAATAACGGCAATTAAAATTTCATCCACCACCAGGATTCGAATCGGCTTACCTCTGGGCCGAACGTCACAGCACAGGCATGTGATAGCGACCTTCTCCTTTAAAAAAAAAAAAAAAAAAAAAAAAAAAAAAAAAAAAAAAAACCTCGGCCACGGCGACAGGGATCTCAAAGGTTAAGAGTAAGGTCTCATCCAGTAAATCGCCAATGTCAGGAATCAAATTTGGAGCCTGGCAGTGGTGACAGCAAACTTAGAGGGGCAAAATGAGATTTTAAGTAAAGAAAACATTCGCATACAACAACAACTAATTGTATTTAACGCTTCACTTCCACAACAAAACGTAGTGTCTGAAGAAGCGCTCTGCCGTTCTCGTCTGCAGGATCAAATTGACCTCCTCAAAGAGGAGAACAGCGGACTAACAGAGGAAACAGCAAATTTACAGGAAAATTGTGTTCCTAATGCAAGTGCCACTATTTCTTGAACAGTAATGCGATCTGCAAAGTCAGATGGAGGAAACCATCAAGTTACGATTGGAAGGAAAGCAAATTCCGGCCGTTCGTATGGGTCTGTGGCAGCGGCAGGCATTGACAGTGTATTTAAAACTTGTATCCAAATCGAAGACAAAATTCGTTAGGGACAATTTTGTTCATTCAGTCCACTACACAAAAAGATTCCAAGACCGCAAGGGGAACTTTGACCAAGAACATAATCCCAGGGAAAAAAGCTCGGAAGTAATGTAATAAGAAGAACACTAAATTTGGTGATAGCTGAAACGGAGTAAACTGCCTTACACTCAAGCAGCAAACACAAAAAAATTACTGACTTAGCTTGCGAGGAACGGTATGGGATCCTTACCAGACATGGTTGATGAAAAACATCGAAAAAGTTGAAAGAAGGGCAGCTCGTTTTGTGCTATCGCAAAATAGGAGAGAGAAGGCCACGAATATGATACGAGATTTGCGGTGGAAATCATTAAAATAAAGGCGTTCTTCGTTGCGGTGAGAGCTCGCACGGAAATATTTAAGGGTTCGTTATTCCCTCACGCTGTTCGAGAGTGAAGCAGTGTGAATGTGGTTCGATGAATCCTCTGTCAGGCACCTAAGTGTGAATCGCAGAGTAGTCATTTAGATGCAGATGTAGACACTAACAACTAATGCGATCTGGTGGCTGTTCTACTTTGTACAGAAAACTGCAACTCACTATTCAAATATCCGCCGATGGTGTGTACGTGCATCTCGGTGGATAATAAGTATATACGATTTTGAAATACAGAAAAAATTGCTCACCCATTGACGTATTAACACTTTAGGAAAACAGTGTTGCGATATCGAAAACCTTTTAAGAAATACTAAGTGTATCCACAGCAAGTCGAATATCGTTCATAAAACTGACAACTCTTGCGCCCGGCAGATCCGCGTACATGTGGTAGATTGCCTGGAAGCCCATAATGAAGACTAAGGTCCATCCTGGGACTTCAATACGACGCCACGATGTCGTTCGTCATTTGTTCAATGGCTCTTTGAGTGTCATGGAAGCAACATATTGTTGTGGGTTCGATAGCTTAGTGAGTGACAAGTTCTCTGCAATCTGGTAATTGGAAGGAAATGTCCTATTTATACAAATGTATCAAGAAATGTAACCATCATTTACTAAAGAGAAATGGGTGGCTGATACAACAAGTTAGTCCAGGAAACAATGGGTTCACTGATCATGATCCTGTATCACGAGAGTAATGTATTCTGGGACCAACATCGCCTATTTGAAAGATTGGTTGCTGCTTAAAACGTACGTATATCATTCACCACTCCACTTAGCAACAGAGTGATCTTTCTCGTTTCTCCAACGAAACATTGTCCGTTTTTCCAGATTTTCGGGACAAGTTTCAAGATCTAGATAGCATAGAAAAAGAAATGTAATTTTTTAGCACTCTGTATTCATTTACACTAGATACTGTACACTGGCTAATCGAATACAAGATAATATTTTCATGAAATCTTCTCTGCTAAAACACATGATTTGTAACACCGTGAACTTTTTCGGTAGAATTGCAAATTATGTGTAAGAAACTTTCCGAAGCTACTCATAAATAATGTCCAGACCATGTTTGTACTTGGGGAAACTTTTTATAACGAAT
Source organism: Schistocerca nitens (assembly GCF_023898315.1). Classification (NCBI taxonomy): domain Eukaryota; kingdom Metazoa; phylum Arthropoda; class Insecta; order Orthoptera; family Acrididae; genus Schistocerca; species Schistocerca nitens. The sequence continues at coordinate 172,142,995 of NC_064616.1, read as the reverse complement.
AACTTTTTTCCTTCATGAAAAGGACTTAGATTCAATATCCAACATTTTAGTTTTCTCGCTTATTTAGAATTTTTGCTGTTAAACCATGTTATTATCGCATTTCCTCCTAGCTAGGATCTATAGGCCCCTACGCTGAACGTGTGGTATGGACCCTAGCGGAATAAATTTTGTGATAACTAACCTGTGAAAACAAAGTTTTAGAGCAATGTTCGAATTAGTAAGCTACAACGCAACAATTAAGGTTTTTATTTAGTTGTATAAAATCGGACTACACATTTCATGAATTACTTTATTGATTAGGTGAAAGAAAATAAAAACTGAAATCATTCACTTATTCCACTCGGTTTATAGACCCGCCCGACAGCCGTGCGTGTTAGCACGCATTTTCTGGGATTCTGCGATTCGCAGCCGCAGTGTATCGAAGCAGCACGGCGGATTAACGACGAGGGCCGGTTTGCCGGCTAGCCTAAACAGACTGGTGTGGTACACGAATTTCTCCCCAAGTGGGAAGTGGTGGCGACAGGGAAGCCATCTGTCCATTCCCTACCACAAATGTTGTCAAATCCAGATTCACACGCCGACCCTGGGGAAGTTACGAGATAAGGCCAGGAAAAATAAGAGAAGATGGTTCAAACCCACACTTATTAATATCGCCATCAGCAGCTACATTTTATAAAATAAGGTCGAAAAATCAGTCCGTGTAAAAATAAGAGACACTTTTACAAGTAACATACCATAGTTACTTATATGCAAACAAGTTTACTAGGCCAATGCAAGACAACAGATGGAAGGAGTCAACCAAAAAAATTTACGTATACTCATTTCAAGCAGAACACTTTCCCAAATAAACGGCCCTAAAATGAGAGTATTAAATAGTCATATTAGCTAATTGGTTTGTTCCTACACTTCATACTAATGAAACTACTTACAAAATCTTCACAATTTAACTGTCACAAGTTATCACTTTTAATACTGAGCTTACACAATTTTGAACCAGTCTTTTGATGAACTTCAGTTATGAAACACCTTTTTCCACAGCTGTTTGTGATCCCATGTGACAGATAAATTGTCAAAGCGATCTCAATATTAGAAAATCTTTGATATTCTACGGACCTTAGTGTGGTTGAAATAAGCTATGGAATACATCAACATTCCACAAACTGTCCTCATTTCCAATTGCAAAAATCATGCTAACCATTCTCTTACAGATCGTTTTGGTTTTGTCAACTGCAATTGGATGCGTTTTCCCAAGTGACCCTGAAAATTTAACCCGAGGGAGCGCGAGATTTTATAGGGTAATATTGGCTTAAGTCACAACATCCGTCCAGTCAAAAATTCATCCGAATAAACCCATGCAAAGTAATTACGTCTACCTCTTTTATAAGGGGGAGACTACCACACTATTAAAACAAACACCTTTTTTATTTTAAAGTTTTTGACGTGGGCTTCTTTGTGGCAGGTGACCCTAGGCTTCAGCCTTGCTCCTCACTAAAATGTATGTGGTAGTCAATGAACACACTGCCTCGCTTGTCCGCAGGCACGCACGCATCGTGACGAGAATAGCCTCATTCAAAAGTGTCACAAAAAGGAAGTTTAGTCTTAACGTGTCATCAGCGACAGGGTCATTAGAGAAGGGACACAAGTTCTGACAGAACAACGATGGCGAAGGAAAACGGCCGTGCCATTTTCAAACAGACTGTCCCTCGGCATTCGTCTTAATAGGTGTAGAGAAATCAAGGAAACAATCATCATCCTAAGACAGAGTCTTTTTGTGATTCATCAATAGTGAAACCTCATTCGGTTTAAACGATAGAAGGCGACGTGAGGATGAAAACGTTTGAATTCAGGTTTGCATTTAGACCGTAAGTAGACGTTATCAATCACGAAGAGTAACGCATTGCATCTCCGATCTGTGAGACAGTAATAAGCCTTTAGTTTGTCTAACATTATGATATCCAAAACATCTATCTAAACTAATTAATAGTCATCAGGACACGCATCCAATAAAATTTCACGAGGGCGTGCTGAAAAATAATGCCTCCGAATTTTTTATGTGAAAATTTTTAAACCTTCTTAAAGAAGACAGCGTTATTAGCATTCTACATCTTTATTCTTCATATCTACATATTTTCAGTCCTCTGCCGCTAGGGGACTCCGAGTTGTAGCGTGTAACATGGCGGTGTAAGTCATAACAATGTCGGTGCTTGAGACACAGCGTGCTGTAATCGAGTTTCAAATTCTAAGAGTTCGTCCTCACATGGATCTCCCTCTCCTTCAGCATAACACCGCCTGACCACACACGCCCTGCGACATCCCCAACAATCCGACGCTTTGGGTTCACTGTCATCGAGCACTTACAGTCGATTTGTCCCCATCCGATTTTCATCTATTTCCACACCTTAAAGAACTCTTTCGAGAACTTCACTTTGTAGTAATGACGCAGTGCAAGGCAAGGTGACGCTGTGACTCCGTGAACAAAGTGAAACATTCTACAATGGCGGTACGAACATACTGGTCTCTCGTTGGGAGAAATGTGTTCGATACCAAGATGACCATGTTGAGCAATAAATACGTAGACATTAACGATAAAGATATAGAATGTTAATAACGTTTGTATTATTTAAAAAACTTTAAGAGTTTGTAAAATTATGGGAAATGTGTTGGAAATGATAAGGGAAATATTATTTAAAGGGTTAAATGAGTTTTTAAGATTATTCTGGAATGTATTATCGGATAAAAGAGCGGTTCGGCGATCCGAACAGTCACCGTAGCTAATGAATAAAAAAATTTAACAATAATATTTCGTTATGAATACATAGATATAAAAATTAAAAATCTACTTATGTTCTTCAATGATTTCTTATACCTCTTTAACGCTGCGGTGACACGTTGGTGCTTCCATCCGTAATTATTGGTGTCCTTGCAGGTCCTCACGATCATCCATAAATTTATTACGATGTACCTTATGAACTAATAAATACATATTCAAACAACTTTTTAAAACTGTCCCGAATGTATTTTCAAACACTACCCTACGTAATACATACACACGTTTAGGAACATTAGGTGTGCATACATTTTTTACACAAGTCATCATACGTGTCTGGTCTCTTTCAGATCTCAACACAGACGGACAGCTACTAATTAATTAGTGCGTGCCGAATTGCTCATTAATAATCATCTGCGAACCTCGCTATCTTTTGTTGTTGTCACAGATGTTATCGCTATCTAGCGATCAGAAAGCGCCTCTTTTAATCAACATAAAAATTACCCCCACATCTGCCCCTTACTGTGTGTTGTTTACAAAGATATACAGCCAACAGTTCCCTGGGGCACTCCTGACGATACGCTTGTCTCTAATGCCGTCGACGACAACAAAAGAAATGGTTCAAATGGCTCTGGGCACTATGGGACTTAACTTCTGAGGTCATCAGTCACCTAGAACTTAGAACTACTTAAACCTAACTAACCTAAGGACATCACATACATCCATGCCCGAGGCAGGATTCGAACCTGCGACGTAGCGGTCCAGCGGTTCCACACTGTAGCGCCTAGAACCGCTCGGCCACTCCGGCCGGCAGCAAACAGTACTTACAGATAATTAATCATTGCATTTTTATGAAGACTTTAGTTATCACTAATAATTTACATATGCAAACATAAAAGGGGAGGCGATGTGTCATTATTTGTAAGGCCATATGGGCAGAGCCTTTATTTTTTTGTCTTTTGTTATCTAAATCTGTTCTCTGGGAACATATGGTGATATGTTTAATTAATTATGATGGATCCCTCTTTGTTCATCACTTAACTCTAAATATGCTTGCTACTATTAAGACACGCCGACCGGAGTGGCCGTGCGGTTCTGGGCGCTACAGTCTGGAACCGAGCGGCCGCTACGGTCGCAGGTTCGAATCCTGCCTCGGGCATGGATGTGTGTGATGTCCTTAGGTTTAATTAGTTCTAAGTTCTAGGCGACTGCTCAGAGCCATTTTACTATTAAGACAAAAATAAACAAAAGTGAAACAGGTATTAATTACATAAATAGGTTAACAAATTCTTGTGGGTGATGTTTCTTTAGAGTTTTTTTTTTCTAATATTTCAACACATAGACATATGTATACACGTAAAATTTTCAGTTCACTTTTTTCGGTCCAGCACATAAGTAAAGGGGGTAAATGTCACTTTCGTCTTTCGTTCTTTCCTTGTTAAGTTTTGCAAACTTTGGAATTAATATTGTGGGATTACACATGGTCCTTATTGACTGGAGGAGAAAGGAAAATTTTGGTTTTTTTTTCTTTTTTTTTGGCACCCCAGGTTGACTACACCTCTGGGTAGGACTGCCGCTTACAGTATCACTAGCCGCAGCCAGCTATTGTTCATTGTTTGAGTAGTCGTGGCATTGTCTTCAGTCGTACACGGTACCATGCGACCCCGCATACGGTAAACTTCCTTCTTAAAAACTATTTCTTTTTCTCCTTTTATTTATTACAGTTTTCTTTTTCAGACAATGAGGAAATGTCATTAAAGGAGAGAAAACATCCGCGAGCTGAGTCTGAAAATAATGAATATTGCTCTCATCATGCAGACAAGAACATTTCCACCACATGCGAGGAGAGAATAGTAAAGTATTTCATTAAGTAACTTATCAATTAAGCTATTCGTTAAATTTTGATTATTTCTAGCTACATTCTTCTTCAAAAATTATTCTACTTTTATTACATTGAGAAACATTAGTGTTGGTATGCACTGTTGTCCAAAAGTAAAGATATAAACCACTATTTCCCAGTCCTGTGTCTAATTCACGATATAATCGTAAAAACTGTTGACAGATGTCCGTGCGATCGTGTCTTGCACGGAAGATGGCATTCTGGTCAACGGACAACCACGCCAATTATGACATCAGGGCACCTATCAATGGGAGTAGTTTTCTCCGGGTAGTCCCACATTCACAATCGCTGTGTACACAGTCACAGACAGTGCAGCATGGCACACGGAAAACGCCTACCAGGCTTTCTGCGGTGGAGGGCCATGGGAAGAATGGAAGCAGGAGAGTCGCAAACTGATGTGGCCGGATGGCTTAATGTGAATCGTTCTGTCGTTTTTCGGATGTGGCGACAGTTTATAGAAATCGAAACCGTATCCCGAAGACCAGGGCAGGGCCGACCACGTGTAAGGTGAGAAAGAGAGAACCGTTATTTGGCTGTAAGGGCACGACAGTACCGCCTTAGTACTGCACTGTAAGTAGTATCTGACTTCACAGCATCCACTGGGTGTGTTGTAGCGAGGCAAACGGTGTACAGAAGACTTCGGCAAAGTGGCCTTTAATGTCGGAGGCATGCTATATACGGGGTGCGGCTAGAAAAAAACCGGACTGATGCTGGAAAAAACATTTATTTACAATTATTTACAATTTCATGTTATCTCCTTCAATGTACTCTCCTCCTCGGTCTCTACACCTCTCCATACGAATTTTCCACTGTTCATAGTAATGCTGCAGATCATTTTCGGTAAGTCCATACATTACTTCCGTCGCTTTTTCTTTTACTGCTTCAACAGTCTCAAATCTAGTTCCTTTCAAAGCTGACTTGACTTTAGGGAAAAGAAAAAAGTCACAGGGGGCCAAATCAGGTGAGTAGGGTGGATGATCTAAGATGGGAATGTTGTTTTTTGCCAAAAACGTCTTCACTGACAACGCACTGTGAGCTGGGGCATTGTCTTGGTGAAGGATCCATGACTTTTTTCTCCACAAATCGTTCCGTTTTCTCCGTACTCGCTCACGTAGGGTAGCCAGGACGCTAATGTAGTAATGCTGATTCACTGTTTGTCCCTCTGGTACCCAATCAATGTGCACAATCCCTTTGATGTCGAAAAAAACAATCATCATTGCCTTGAATTTCGATTTTTACATTCGTGCTTTTTTTGTAGTGGAGAACCAGGAGTTTTCCAATGCATCGATTGGCGTTTAGTTTCGGGATCGTAAGTAAAAAACCACGATTCATCGCAAGTTATAACATTTTGTAAGAAGGTGGGATCACTTTCAATGTTTTCCAGGATGTCAGAACAAATCATTCTTCGGCGTTCCTTCTGTTCAATTGTGAGACACTTTGGAACCATTTTTGAACACACTTTGTTCATGTTGAAACTTTCATGAAGAATCTGCCTAACACTTTCCTTGTCAACTCCTGTTAACTCAGACACTGCTCTGATTGTTAAACGGCGATCTTGTCGAACAAGTTTACCGATTTTTTCAATGTTTGCATCAGTTTTTGCTGACAATGGTCTGCCAGTGCGAGTGTCATCACTGGTGTCTTCGCGGCCATCTTTAAATCGTTTAAACCACTCAAACACTTGTGTTCGCGATAAACAATCATCGTCGTACACTTGTTGTAACATTACAAACGTTTCACTTGCAGATTTTCCTAGTTTGAAACAAAATTTGATGTTAACACGCTCTTCTTTCTGTACACTCAACATTTTCCGACGCACAGACAAAACGTCAACTACTTAAAACAGACGCCACGGGCAGACTGAGTGCAGGAGGCAGATGAAATTCGAGCAGTAGGCGGAGCGAGAGTCACGTAACAGGCCACGCGACTTTCAGCTTTATTGCATTCGTTTTATTGTTTCACCAGTACTAGTCCGGTTTTTTTCTAGCCACACCTCGTATGTACCCCTGACGCAAGACGGGAACGTCTAGAGTGGAGCAGTCAACATGCCACATGGACGGTCGAATAGTTGGCCAATGTTCTTTTCACACATGAGTCCTGGTTCGCATCCGGAGGGCACGTAGAACACGATTTCGGCACTGAAAGCATGTGGAAAGAGACTAATGTCAAGGATGATCCCCAATGGTGTGGGCAGGGATTATTTTGAACACTCGAACACCTCTTCATAAAATTGTACGGTTAAACCGGCAAGGTTTAACTGCTGTCAGGTATCGTGACAAGATCTTGGGACCTCATGTGCGGTTGTGTCGAGGTGCTGTGGGCCCTGACTTCGTATTGCTGGTCGATAATGCTCGAACTCATAGAGCACGCGTGGTTGATGTTTTCTTGAAAACGGATGAATTGCAAACATGGCGCGGCCTGCTCGCTCTCCCGATTTAAATCCCACAGAGCACGTCTGAGATGCACTAGGGACACGGGCTGCATCACGACAGCATCCACCAACCACTCTCCGAGATTTGCGAGCAGCGCTGCAGGAAGAATGGCCGTTATTGCCTCAACATGAGACAGATTACATCATTCACAGCGTGCCCCGTCGTTTGTGAGGCCTGTATTGCTGCCAGAGGTGATCATACCCCAAACTGAGCGCACTAACCAGTTGTCGGAATGTGGGTGTAAATCCGTTAAGTCGGAAAAAACGAAGAACATTTCTGTCTTCCGTTACGCATGTTACAGTTGTTTACGTTCTGTAGTCTTTCTATTGTTTCCACTTTATTATCGCCAGATTATACTATTTTGTGGCAAAATAAACGCAACCTTTCAACATTTCGGTTTGTTGCCTTAATTTTGGACACTATTCTATATATCTTATCATGTCCCCTAGAACTTGTAAATCCCGTACCTTAGAGTAATACCGGTTGGTTATAATTAAACTCCCCGTATTTAACACGTTATAACACGGAAAGTAATTACTGTAAGAGCACCAATGCCGGCCGCGGTGGTCTAGCGGTTCTAGGCGCGCAGTCCGGAACCGCGCGACTGCTACGGTCGCAGGTTCGAATCCTGCCTCGGGCATGGATGTGTGTGATGTCCTTAGGTTAGTTAGGTTTAGGTAGTTCTAATTTCTAGGGGACTGATAACCACATCAGTTGAGTCCCATAGTGCTCAGAGCCATTTGAACCATTTTTAAGAGCACCAAACTTGGTAGAATTAATGTCAAGGACACGGAGAAGAGAAATAATGCAGAATCAGTTCAACTGAAGCACTTTTAATGTGCTGCTATGGTGCATCATACATTTCATAGGTATATCATTACTGCTACGGAAGGGGCTCAATACGGCGCCCAGCAGCGTCCAGCAGAGTCTGAAAGCGCAGGATTACATTCTACACAGTAGAACGAAGCATGTCCGTACGTATGCTGGCTACCTCTCTTGATATGCTGCGCTTCAGATCAGTATATGTGTGATTGCTCCCCTGGTAAACCCTGTTCTTCAAAAATGGTTGAAATGGCTCTGAGCACTATGGGACTTAACTTCTGAGGTCATCAGTCCCCTAGAACGTAGAACTACTTAAACCTAACTAACCTAAGGACATCACAGACATCCATGCCCGAGGCAGGATTCGAACCTGCGACCGTAGCGGTCACGCGGTTCCAAACTGAAGCGCTTAGAACCGCACGGCCACACCGGCCGGCCCCTGTTCTTCAGGTAGTCCCGACAACCAGAAATCACAGGGACTGAGATCAGGTGATCGTGCCGGCCAAGCATTTAGAAACGATCGCTTGATAGTTCGACCGTTTCCAAGTGTGTTTCGGAGAAGCAGGTGAACTTCACTAGCGATGTGCAGTGGCGCCCCATCTTGCATGAGAACTATTCAGTCCAATGCGTCTCTCTCCTGTAGGGCGGGTATGACGTGCTAGCGAAGCATATCGCAGCAACGCAGGACAGTCACATTACACGTCTTTGGTCCTTGAGCGCCAACCTTTTCAAACAATAATGAGCTAATCTTGATCGTAGCAGTGAAGCCACACCATAAGGTGACACGTTTACTATACAGTGACTGGAGGTGAAGACCCCCCACACTCGGCAGTTCTGTGTCTTCATCTCACCCGTCAGGAAAAAATGAGCTTCGTCTGTCCATTGGATGATCCAGGGCCAGCCCTTGTCAATTTCAATCCTTGCGAGAAAGTGGAGAGCGAAATCAGCCCGTCGTTGCGTGTCCTGTTGTGCAAGCTGCTGTACAATGTCGATCTTGTACGGACACCATTTGAAAATGGTTCGAAGCACCTCCCGTACAGTGGACCACGGGATGTTCAACTGTCGTAACACAGCAAGCACACTGCCTGACGGTCGGGAATTGCGTGCAGCGTTGTCTGCCGTAGCAACAGCGATTTCGTCAACCACTTGTGGTGCAACCGATCGTCGGCCTCTCCCCAGAGCGACGCCGAGTTCTCCTATTGATTCATGCTCCGCACAGCAGGTGGAGAAAGAGGAGCCTTCCGTAATCCTTTCAGCAGGCGATATTCTCGAAGTACAGCTGCAGCATTACTGTTGGTTTGGTAACAGAACTTCACCAATAATGCCCTGCTCTTTTTGACGCAGCTCATGTTCACACGTCAACTAGTGCACTGCGATTGGTCAGGTGTGAGAAAAAAATGGTTCAAATGGCTCTGAGCACTATGGGACTTAACATCTATGGTCATCAGTCCCCTAGAACTTAGAACTACTTAAACCTAACTAACCTAAGGACATCACACAACATCCAGCCATCACGAGGCAGAGAAAATCCCTGACCCCGCCGGGAATCGAACCCGGGAACCCGGGCGTGGGAAGCGAGAACGCTACCGCACGACCACGAGATGCGGGCATCAGGTGTGAGACTATGGATCACAGTGACTGATCGCGGCGCCTGGTGGCCATAGTTGTGACGCATAGAAATCATGCACCCCATACTCTAGACATTAATGCTACCCAGTTGGGTACTCGTACGGTAGTTACTTTCCGTGTTACAACGTGTTAAATAGGAAAAGTTTAATTATAACCACCCTGTAGAATCCAGAATGAGATTTTCACTCTGCAGCGGAGTGTGCGCTGATATGAAACTTCCTGGCAGATTAAAACTGTGTGCCCGACCGAGACTCGAACTCGGGACCTTTGCCTTTCGCGGGCAATGGCTCTACCATCTGAGCTACCGAAGCACGACTCAGGTCCGGTCCTCACAGCTTTACTTCTGCCAGTATCTCGTCTCCTACCTTCCAAACTTTAGAGAAGCTCTCCTGCGAACCTTGCAGAACTAGCACTCCTGAAAGAAAGGATACTGCGGGGACATGGCTTAGCCACAGCCTGGGGGATGTTTCCAGAATGAGAGATACTGGCAGAAGTAAAGCTGTGAGTACCGGGCGTGAGTCATGCTTCGGTAGCTCAGTTGGTAGAGCACTTGCCCGCGAAAGGCAAAGGTCCCGAGTTCGAGTCTCGGTCGGGCACACAGTTTTAATCTGCCAGGAAGTTTCACCCTGTAGAATATTCATTAATGCATTTATACATTACTTATAATGTAATGCAAAGAGTGAACAAGGATCTTTTGATAATTTCAAATGATTTGCACAGTAGCCTAATCACCATTGTGTTAGGTGCTCGAGGTTTGTGTCAGTACTCCATCACGCAGGCTGTCATTAGTGCAGCTTTGATTTGTTCTTTGCCTTTGGCAGCAATGCAACAGAGTGCAAGCTTACCGCTGCAGTGTAAAAGAATAAGCGTACGTGCCTTCGACAGTCTCATTACCACTCGTACACAATAACAAACATACATACTTATAAACTAATAGAATAGGCGGGCCCCTTCTTGAGTACCTGCTGCCTACACTTAACTTTACTTCAATTGGGTCGTGCTCTCGTAACATGTCCATTGCAATATTAATTATTATATAAATTCTTAAATATGCCGGTGATCTCCCTGAAGTTAGACAACATTTCCACTCAGACATACACATACATATATGTTTTGCAGTTATGTACTTCTGTAAATAGCTAGACACTTCTTTTTATTTCCTTTCCTAAGAACAATAGCTTTATTACCGTCTTGTTTTAATATTTGACGGGGAATTCACCTGTAGTGATGTATTTTCAGAATTACGTTTTGCGTCGTGACGTTTTAACTCATCTTATAGCTTGCTCCTGCTTACTGTGCTGTGCAATTTTAATGGCCAGTAGTGTATTATCCTTGCCGCGCGGAGTGACCGCGCGGTTTGAGGCGCTGTGTACGGATTGCGCGGCCCCTGCCGCCGGAGGTTCGAGTCCTCCCTCGCGCATGGGTGTGTGTTGTTCTTAGCAAAAATTTCTTTAAGTAGTGTGTGAGTCTAGGGACCGATGACCTCAGCAGCTTGGTCCCTTAGGAATTCACACAAATTTGAACATTCTCTTCGTGTAGAGGCCGCTCCTGTCTTGGTGTCGTCCTAGTCAGCGTACTATTGGCTGACGTCGTCTCACAGCGCTCTCTGCTCTTCCGTTTTTCATCGTCGTGTCGGGGCTTGTCGTTACGCCGGAATATTCTTCCCCCAAGAGCGACGGACCGTCGTGTAGGGAGCGTGACAACGGCGGGGGAGGCAGGAGGGTGAACGCTCTGCAGGACCGGAAGCTGTGACTGTTTGTGACGTAAAGCTTCCGGTCGTACCCCGCCATCCGGCCTGCGCTCTGGCGGTAAAGTTCCGCGGAAAACGACCAGAAGGGTACGCATCCACCTCCTGAGGGCAATAACCAGATGTAGAAGGCGTCGGTTGCTGCGGCATGGGTGGCTCCAGCGCAATCGGTAGGACGAGAGGAGGCGGAGGACGCGAAGGCTCCGTCTCCATGGGTCCGTCGCTCGGTGTCGTGATGACACCCTTTGGCGACTGCTGTGGCCGCGCTATCCTTGAGATCCGTGAATCTGCAAGAAGAGAGACAGAAGGACCATCGTGCACATGACAGTGACGAATTGATTGTGATGTCAGCGCTTCAAGTCGTCTGTACCTGAAACGAGATACACTAATGGCCATTAAAATTGCTACACCAAGAAGAAATGCAGATGATAAACGGGTATTCATTGGACAAATATCTTATACTAGAACTGACATGTGATTACATTTTCGCGCAATTTGGGTGCATAGATCCTGAGAAATCAGTACCAAGAACAACCACCTCTGGCCGTAATAACGGCCTTCATACGCCTGGGCATTGAGTCAAACAGAGCTTGGATAGCGTGTACAGGTACAGCTGCCCATGCAGCTTCAACACGATACCACAGTTCATCAAGAGTAGTAACTGGCGTATTGTGACGAGCCAGTTTCTCGGCCACCATTGACCGGACGTTTTCAATTGATGAGAGATCTGGAGAATTTGCTGGCCAGGGCAGCAGTCGAACATTTTCTGTATCGAGAAAGGCCCGTACAGGACCTGCAACATGCGGTCGTGCATTATCCTGCTGAAATGTAGGGTTTGGCAGGGATCGAATAAAGGGTAGAGCCACGGGTCGTAACACATCTGAAATGTAACGTGCACTGTTCAAAGTATCGTCAATGCGAACAAGAGGAGACAGAGACGTGTAACCAATGGCACCCCATATCATCACGCCGGGTGATACGCCAGCATGGCGAAGACGAATACGCGCTTCCAATGTGCGTTCACCGTGATGTCGCCAAACGCGACTATCATGATGCTGTAAACAGAACCTGGATTCATCCGAAAAAATGACGTTTTGCCATTCGTGCACCCAGCTTCGTCGTTGAGTACACCATCGCAGGCGCTCCTGTCTGTGATGCAGTGTGAAGGGTAACCGCAGCCATGGTCTCCGATCTGATAGTCCACGCTGCTGCAAACGTCGTCGAACTGTTCGTGCAGATGGTAGCTGTCTTGCAAACGTCCCCATCTGTTGACTCAGGGATCGAGACTTTGGTGCACTATCCGTTACAGCCATGCGGATAAGATGCCTGTCATCTCGACTGCTAGCGATACGAGGCCGTTGGGTTCCAGCACGGTGTTCTGTATTATCCTACTGAAGCCATAGATTCCATATTTTGCTAACAGTCATTCGACCTCGACCAACGCGAGCAGCTACACTCCTGGAAATGGAAAAAAGAACACATTGACACCGGTGTGTCAGACCCACCATACTTGCTCCGGACACTGCGAGAGGGTTGTACAAGCAATGATCACACGGGGGAGGCAGTTGACGGACTTTGAGCGAGGGCGTATAGTGGGCATGCGGGAGGCCGGGTGGACGTACCGCCGAGTTGCTCAGCACGTGGGGCGTGAGGTCTCCACAGTACATCGATGTTGTCGCCAGTGGTCGGCGGAAGGTGCACGTGCCCGTCGACCTGGGACCGCACCGCAGCGACGCACGGATGCACGCCAAGACCGTAGGATCCTACGCAGTGCCGTAGGGGACCGCACCGCCACTTCCCAGCAAATTTGGGACACTGTTGCTCCTGGGGTATCGGCGAGGACGATTCGCAACCGTCTCCATGAAGCTGGGCTACGGTCCCGCACACCGTTAGGCCGTCTTCCGCTCACGCCCCAACATCGTGCAGCCCGCCTCCAGTGGTGTCGCGACAGGCGTGAATGGAGGGACGAATGGAGACGTGTCGTCTTCAGCGATGAGAGTCGCTTCTGCCTTGGTGCCAATGATGGTCGTATGCGTGTTTGGCGCCGTGCAGGTGAGCGCCACAATCAGGACTGCATACGACCGAGGCACACAGGGCCAACACCCGGCATCATGGTGTGGGGAGCGATCTCCTACACTGGCCGTACACCACTGGTGATCGTCGAGGGGACACTGAATAGTGCACGGTACATCCAAACCGTCATCGAACCCATCGTTCTACCATTCCTAGACCGGCAAGGGAACTTGCTGTTCCAACAGGACAATGCACGTCCGCATGTATCCCGTGCCACCCAACGTGCTCTAGAAGGTGTAAGTCAACTACCCTGGCCAGCAAGATCTCCGGATCTGTCTCCCATTGAGCATGTTTGGGACTGGATGAAGCGTCGTCTCACGCGGTCTGCACGTCCAGCACGAACGCTGGTCCAACTGAGGCGCCAGGTGGAAATGGCATGGCAAGCCGTTCCACAGGACTACATCCAGCATCTCTACGATCGTCTCCATGGGAGAATAGCAGCCTGCATTGCTGCGAAAGGTGGATATACACTGTACTAGTGCCGACATTGTGCATGCTCTGTTGCCTGTGTCTATGTGCCTGTGGTTCTGTCAGTGTGATCATGTGATGTATCTGACCCCAGGAATGTGTCAATAAAGTTTCCCCTTCCTGGGACAATTAATTCACGGTGTTCTTATTTCAATTTCCAGGAGTGTATGTCGCGATACGGTAAACCGCAATCGCGATAGGCTACACTCCGATTTTTATAAAAGTCGGAAACCTGATGGTACGCCTTTCTCCTCCTTACACGAGGCATCACAACAACGTTTCACCAGGCAACACCGGTCAACTGCTGTGTGTGTATGAGAAATCGGTTGGAAACTTTCCTCGTGTCAGCACGTTGCAGGTGTCGCCACCGGTGCCAACCTTGTGTGAATGCTCTGAAAAGCTAACCATTTGTATATCACAGCATCTTCTTCCTGTCGATTAAATTTCGCATCTGTAGCACGTCATCTACGTGGTGTAGCAATTTTAATGGCCAGTAGTGTACATGCAAGCGACAAGTCAACGGACGCCGCTGCTAAAAACCCTGTAAAAGACAATATCATGCGGCGCGAAGCGATACCTACGGTCTTCCTGCGGCGCCGGATGCTGAGGAGAGTGGAGCAGGTGGAGCAGTGTCCGATGGCAGTGGCCGTAGAACAATTCCGCCGGCTATGGTCCGTCTCGTGGGTGCGAACGATAGGAGGTGAGAAACAGTTGCAATGCTCGATCCCATCTTCGTCGCCAATGTAGTATCGTGCCCACTCTTCTAATATAGGGTGCGCAGGAAGCTGTTTTCTCAGATCCGCAGACCAAGCAAATGGAGACATGTAAATACTAAATGTCGTCCTGTATGTACAATTTCAGTGCATGCAAAACAATTCAGTTCATAAGTCACTGCTGTTGCGTCATTATGAGCGGTCGTATTCCACTGCAGCCGCGGCTGGGCGGCGTGGCGCTTATATTCTCTTCTTGTAGATGCCGCTCCTGTCTTGGTGTCGTCCTAGTCAGCGTACAATTGGCTGGCGTCGTCTCACAGCTGTCTCTGCTCTTCCGATCTTCATAGTAGTGCGAGCACTTGTCGTTACGCCGGAACACTCTTCAGTCGTCGTTGGTCCCGTTCTTGCAGGATCTTTCTTCTGGCCGCAGCGATGCCAGAGACTCGATGTTTTACCGTATGAAACGTCCCCTTAGAAAAATTAATGAATTACTGATGCAATTCCTGTGAAGGGAAATGTCTTTTTGTGCTCCCTCGTTCTTTTTGGAAGTAGATCATAAAATTATTGTTTACTGGATCTGAGGGATAATATATATATATATATATATATATATATATATATATATATATTAGTACATCTACTAAATTTTATTTTAACTAATGCTGCTGCAGCTAGAATCTAGATATTAAACGAAATGAGCAAATAAATATATAAAGCAACATATGAAACATCATTCACTAGGCAAATGGCGTATCCAAAGGCAAAAAAAAAAAAATCTCTCAACTAGAAAGACAATAGATGTAAAATGTTTCTCATCATTTCATTACGCATTATAGTAAATATCATAAATTAAGAGCTCCACAGTGTAATCATATGTTTTAAAGTTTGAGCGTGTCGTATTTGCGATGCTTTCTAGAAAGGAATGTCAATAGCGAGGTTAATGGCCTCTCCTTTTTTTGTTGTGCCTCTGAAAGGCACGGCTTTTTTTTCCAGGCGACTGTCGCATAGCTTGGCGCCTACAGCGCATTACGTCAAGGTCACTTAGCTTTCTTACTGAAATATTTACGACACCAGTTTGCACTACACTGACAGTCTCATATAAAAATTTCACAGGTCGAGAATTTGCGTTGGAAATGTGTAGAAACAAAATCCTATAAATATAACAGTGTCCAAAAAATTTTCGACAGCATTGTAATCCATTCACGCATGTACACACATTTCATAATTCTTAAAGTACGATTCTTGGTTTCCAACATCCTTTTCCACAAATCAGAGTACCTAACCACTACTCATTATTCCTTACCTTATTATACGTATACAT
The DNA here is from genome assembly GCF_023898315.1 of Schistocerca nitens. Lineage (NCBI taxonomy): Eukaryota > Metazoa > Arthropoda > Insecta > Orthoptera > Acrididae > Schistocerca > Schistocerca nitens. The sequence goes on along the minus strand of NC_064616.1, from coordinate 172,127,123 downwards.
ATTCGTCGACACTTCTTCAACATTTCATCATAATAAATACGTAGCATAATCAAATTCCTCATATATGGTAGCATAATCTTATTGATCATAAACATACCTCAACAGCATAATACACAGTGTCGCCATAATAATATCATAACATCTCAGTCAATCGTCGTAGCTTCCTCATATAATTTCGAAACCTAAAGAAAATTCTCTGCTCATTTCAATAGTGTCATCTACCTCAAACGTACTTTAAAAATCGTGATCCCATACTAAATACATCATTCGAAGCTCTTATAGTATCACAATGGTTCCGAAAAAAATCTGAAGAGTTCACAAAGTACAGACAAAATACAATTTCATAAGTGTGAAGTTATCCAACTGTGTAATTGTGTAAACATATGTCACTGACATAGTAAAAAAAATGTTTGTTTTCCTTTTCAAACAGCTGAGCAAAACTGAACGTACTCAGACATTCACTAAAGTGACACACAATATTTTTAGCGAAACGCAATCTGACTTTCAGTAATCCCTACAAAAGAAAGGCCCTGACTAACAATAACCTATACCTTTCATGAATTCTTACCTCACAAAAATCTTCGTTACTCGAACTACTGCAATACAGCGAGCGCCAATACTGCCAGCTAAATAAAAGATTCTAACTACTGATAGGCATAGTTAGCAAATGAAAGATTTTGATAGAGAACAAACAATGTATTTACCTTAATAGTGTTTAAAAGTCATAATATATATAGCAGTTCATGACATCCAGTCTTACAAATTTACTGTCTCTGTCCAGATCATCCGTTCTCAAATCTCCGCCATCTCACTCCCCACATCCACCACTGCTGGCGGCTCACCTCCAACTGCGCAAAGCTACGCGCTGTTAACAGCCAACTGCCCAACACTATAATAGCCAACAACAATGCAAACCAGCCACAGACTGCACACAGCACAGCCAGTGATTTTCATACAGAGCGCTACGTGGCGTTACCAATAAAAAAAAACCTATACAGCCTACTTACAACCGGATTCCTGATATTCACGGTACACCGTGAAATGGTCGTTCGGGAAAAATCCCGTCACTGACGGATAAAAAACGGTCTACGTAGTAAGTCATAACTGCGACGAGTTTTTCGGCCGGCCGCTGTGGCCGAGCGGTTCTAGGCGCTTCAGTCCGGAACCGCGCTGCTGCTACGGTCGCAGGTTCGAATCCTGCCTCGGGCTTGGATGTGTGTGATGTCCCTAGGTTAGTTAGGTTTAAGTCTAGAGGACTGATGACCTCAGATATTAAGTCCCATAGTCCTTAGAGCCATTTGAACCATTTGATCAGTTTTTCACGTATATGTGTGGATAACCGTCATTTTCATATTCTTAACACGTCAACATGTGACATCGGGTTACCCCAACATTTTTCTTATTTAAATATTTTTCGAAATATTTTACAACCCTTTGCAGGTCAAGGACCTCCATTGAAAGTGTCTCTTGTATTCCCTGCGACCAGTATTTCTCTAAAAAGGCTTCTTCGGATTCTTCGTATGTGCGATAATTATCGGCTTCTTGGTTTCTTCTGCTGCCCATAAACGAGTGTCACCTTGAATCCATCCTACAACGCACTGGATTTTTTGTTGTTCGGAGCAATGTCGGGATAATATGTTTCTAAATTCTCGCACAAATAACATTGGTTGTGTCTTTTTCAATTCCTGCGAGAAGATCGGAAACTGTGTTTCAGCAAACCTTCATCAATAACGACTGACGATATTCATTGTGCTATTTCATCTGACTGTCATGTCGTTCTCCTCCCTTTTGTTGACGGCATGGCTATGTTCGGCAACGCTGGCACATTCGCGCAGTTATTTGCAAATTGTTTCCGTTCGCCTGTATCATACTGTGATCGTCGCGAATCCGTGTTCTCGCGATTAGTTTCAACAGCTGACCAGTTCTGGTTTGTAGCTACAGATAGACCACTTGAACTATTCTTTTCTCTTGTTAGATCAGAGCGAATTTTACCTTCGATCGTTTTCATCTCATTGTCAATTTTAGCAAGCATTTTTGTTTTATGCTCACTAATTATTTCCTCTGCGGCCTCAACGTAAGTGCTGTGTTCCTGGGTGTACTTTTCTGTGAGCGTGGTGTCACTGTCGAATATTCGCCCTTCGGCTCTTTCGTTTAATTTCTGCACATCCTTCTTAAGCCCTTCACATTCGGATTTTAGAAATGTATGTCCAGTTTTAAAAGACCAACAGCTGGCAATTCTCCGCAAGTCGATACAAATTCGGCTACGTTTGTTTGCACAGTCGGTCAGATTTTTGTGCTCACTGAGCAGGCTTCTTGCACCTCTACTACCTTTTGTACTTCGTCTGTACCATTTTTCTGTTCATTTTCAATATCCGGTAACTTTTGGCTTAACTGCGTATTCATACTAGAAAACTTCGTGTCAGGTTCGTTAGTACTGCCTGTTAGACCTGTATTTCAGCTGTTACGCAAAGTTTTGAGATCACTAACGTATTGACTTTTTGATCGAGATTGACTTTTTTGATCGATATTGTTGACTTATGTTGCAACAGTCTCGATTTTTTTAAGTTAATTTTGTGTCCAAGCTACTGATTTTGTTCGCTAATTTCGTATTATCTGACCGTAACCCGCTAATTTCAGTACTTCTTTTTGTGTTATCTGAACGTCTGCCAGCATTTTCTGAACGTACGTTGGTCATTTCTGTACGCATGCTGGACATTTCTGAACTCATTTTTAATATTGTCTGCAATATTTGGTTACTCTCTGTCTCACTCCTACCATTACGTATTGATCTATCCACATACTCATTATTGCGAGCTCGCTTCTTTCGCTCGAAACTGAATTGTAAAAATTTTCATTGTCAGTTCCATTATTACTTTCTCCATTATTATCAAAAATTTCACCTTCGAACTTTGATTGAGGACCGGTCTCATCAAGCGTAAGCCTGTATTACCCCCAAAATTCACGTGTGATTCACTAATAATAGCGGAGTTTAATTGAATATTTTCATTATTTGGCAAATTACCGCCTTGCTGCGAATCACTATTGTCATCTCTTATTGGCAAATTTGTCGATAGTTCAAGATTTTCGTTTTCACTATTATGAATAGTTATTTGTTGCTTGTTGTTGTGTTCCATTTTTGACAAACACACATAATACTTGAATATATAAAAATGTTCCTGTATCTATAGAAATTACCTTTTGCACGCAACATGATGGTATATAATTGTGGTACTATTACGTAACAAATTCTAAGAGAATTAACATAACAAGGTTGGACTTTTTTGCTTGATACAAAGGCTGGGGAACTGAACAAACGATAGACTCATGGCGGAATTGCGCTCACATGCATAAAATACAACAGTACTCTTGATCCTACCTACAAATTTGTCTTGTTCACGTTTCCTAGTAATTCGGAATTTTTTAATTTCCGGTATATTTAGATGGTATAAATGTTTCTTGTTCCCAATAATTACTGACTTTTTCGTCCTTCTTCTTCATATATTATAATATGCAACAAAAAATATTTGCTAGTACAATATCCATCCCCTAGTTTTTATGTAGTTACACATAAAATTTTTGGGAATCGTGGTCTCTGTTCGGTCGCCATTGGAAAATTATGGGCAAAAGATTTGGAAATAATAAGGGAAATATTATTTAAAGGATTAAATGATTTTGTAAGATTATTCTTTAATGTATTATCGGCTAAAAGAGGGGTTTCGGCTATCCGAACAGTAACCGAAGCTAATGAAGAAAAAACTGAGCAATAAGAATTCATTATTAATACATAGATATAAAAATTAAAGATGTTCTTCTGTCCCTTCTTCAAATGCTTTCTTACACACTCTTCAACGCTGCGGTGACACGTTAGTGTTTCCCTCCACAATTACTGGTGTCCTTGCATGTCCTCACGATCGTCCAAACATTTATCACGATGTACATTCATGGACTAATAATTAAATATTCAAACAACTTTTTAAAACTGTCCCGGATATATTTTTAACACAGCCTTTACGTAATACATTGGCGTGCGCACTTTTTACGCAAGTCATCATATCCGTCTGGTCTCTTTCAGATCTCAACACAGACAGACAGCTACTAAGTAATTACTGCGTTATGGATTGCTAATTAATTATCATCTGTAGCCTCGTTACCTTTTATTGTTGTCACAGATGTTATCGCTATCTAGCGGTCAGAGAGCGCGTCTTTTAATCAATTTAAAAATTACTCCGTCAAGTTTTCACATAAATAAATTCGGAGGCATTACGTTTCAGCATACCCTCGTACATTAAAATGAAATGTCAGTTAGCGAAAGCATAATTAAAAAGTTTTCAGAAATATAAGACATTAATATCTCAGAACTCTTCAAGTCTGTAGCAGAAACAACGTGCACAGATGAATGAAAAAGGAGTAAGATAAAGTTTCTACTGCTCTGATCCTTGCCGCTGCATGAGTTTCCAGCGAGCTGAATTTTCACCGACGGATCTATACTCTGTAGCTCCGCGTACAAGTGAAGTTCATTTAGCGACAGCAGCAGTTCCAAGTTAATTACCTTCTTTCTTGCCAGGTTTTATTACTGTATCTTGCCAGGTTTTATTACTGTATTTGTTTTCTCGCATTTTATGATTTTATCCCCCTTTTGTTTACACTCGATACTGATAAAACTGACTTATGTTTACACAGTGAAACACATCCCACGTAGCGTATTTTCTAGATTACATACGGCCAGTGTATCAGAAAAGTTATAGTGAGAAGTGTCAAAGCCTTTAAAGAAAATGCTCCCTTCGCGTACAAACTGACACTTTTTCAGCTGACAGTATTACAGACAGATTGCTATTTGCGTGGCAGCTGATTCATGTAGCTTGCAATGAGTGATGAAATGTATTCGCAATTGCGAATATGAACAACCACCAGCTGTATAACGGAATGACAACTTTAAAAATTCGTCGCAGATCGGCACTCTGACGCGGATTTCCCGCTTCTCGCAAGCAGTCACCTTCCTTTTTTTTATTTTGTTCGTTATTGTTCGTTGCGGACGTCACATGACATCCGTTGAAGTTCGTTATGGATCCTTTCACTCAGTTTTCTTAATGCAGAGGCCAGCCAGTTGTCTACATCTACATTTATACTCCGCAAGCCACCCAACGGTGTGTGGCGGAGGTCAGTTTACGTGCCACTGTCATTACCTCCCTTTCCTGTTCCAGTCGTGTATGGTTCGCGGGAAGTACAACTGCCGGAAAGCCTCCGTGCGCGCTCGAATCTCTCTAATTTTACATTCGTGATCGCCTCGGGAGGTATAAGTAGGGGGAAGCAATATATTCGATACCTCATCCAGAAACGCCCCCTCTCGAAACATGGACAGCAAGCTACACCGCGATGCAGAGCGCCTCTCTTGCAGAGTTTGCCACTTGAGTTTGCTATACATCTCCGTAACGCTATCACGCTTACCAAATAACCCTGTGACGAAACGCGCCGTTCTTCTTTGGATCTTCTCTATCTTCTCTGTCAACCTGACCTGGTACGGATCCTAGACTGATGAGCAATACTGAAGTATAGGTCGAACGAGTGTTTTGTAAGCCACCTCCTTTGTTGATGGACTACATTTTCTAAGGACTCTCCCAATGAATCTCAACCTGGCACTCGCCTTACCAACAATTAATTTTATATTATCATTCCATTTCAGATCGTTCCGTACGCATACTCCCAGATATTTTACAGAAGTAACTGCTACCAGTGTTTGTTCCGCTATCATATAATCATACAATAAAGGATCCTTCTTTCTATGTATTCGCAATACATTACATTTGTCTATGTTAAGGATCAGTTGCCACTCCCTGCACCAAGTGCGTATCCGCTGCAGATCTTCCTGCATTTCGCTGCAATTTTCTAATGCTGCAACTTCTCTGTATACTACAGCATCATCCGCGAAAGGCCGCATGGAACTTCCGACACTATCTACTAGGTCATTAATATATATTGTGAAAAGCAATGGTCCCATAATACTCTCCTTTGGCACGCCAGAGGTTACTTTAACGTCTGTAGACGTCTCTCCATTGAGAACAACATGCTGTGTTCTGTTTGTTAAAAACTCTTCAATCCAGCCACACAGCTGGTCTGATAATCTATAGGCTCTTACTTTGTTTATCAGGCGTCAGTGCGGAACTGTATCCAACGCCTTCCGGAAGTCAAGGAAAATGGCATCTACCTGGGAGCCTGTATCTAATATTTTCTGAGTCTCATGAACAAATGAAGCGAGTTGGGTCTCACACGATCGCTGTTTCCGGAATACCTGTTGATTCCTACAGAGTAGATTCTGGGTTTCCAGAAATGACATGATATGCGAGCAAACAACATGTTCTAAAATTCTACAACAGATCGATGTCAGAGATATAGGCCTATAGTTTTGTGCATCTGCTCGACGACCCTTATGAAAACTGGAACTACCTGTGCTCTTTTCCAATCATTTGGAACCTTCCGTTCCTCTAGAGACTTGCGATACACGGCAAGTTAGAAGGGGAGCAAGTTCTTTCGCGTACTCTGTGTAGAATCGAACTGGTATCCCGTCAGGTCCGGTGGACTTTCCTCTGTTGAGTGATTTCAGTTGCTTTTCCATTTCTTAGACAGTTATTTCTGTTGTATGACCGAGCACGCTTTTTATATCTTATTTTGTTCTATATTGTTCGTTAAATTTGTTCGTGGCGGACGTCCGATGACACTCGTTCAGGTTGTTCGTTGATCTGTTCAGGGGGTAGCTAAACCCTCTGACCGAACCCGCTGAGCTACCGTGCCGGCAACCATTAAGCTATGCGAGTACGACTCACGGTCAGATCCAAACTTCCATACGTCGTCAATCATGTGTCTACAACCTGTACTTGTACATCCATTGCGCATATTCCCGTACAGGCGAGATATTTTACTTCAAAGTCGCTTGCCCGGTGTCCGTGGATAAGTACGATTTTGCAGTGCCTGTGTTATTGTGAATTACGATGCAATGTTCCTTAGGACATGGTTCAAATGGTTCAAATGGCTCTGAGCACTATGGGACTCAACTCAAAAATGGCTCTGAGCACTATGGGACTTAACATCTGTGGTCATCAGTCCCCTAGAACTTAGAACTACTTAAACCTAACTAACCTAAGGACATCACACACATCCATGCCCGAAGCAGGATTCGAACCTGCGACCGTAGCAGTTGCGCGGCTCCGGACTGAGCGCCTAGAACGGCGAGACCACCGCGGCCGGCATGGGACTCAACTGCTGTGGTTATCAGTCCCCTAGAACTTATAACTACAAAAACCTAACTAACCTAAGGACATCACACACATCCATGCCCGAGGCAGGATTCGAACCTGCGACCGTAGCAGTCGCACGGTTCCGGACTGCGCGCCTAGAACCGCGAGACCACCGCGGCCGGCCCTTAGGACATGCATACATGTCCAAAGCAACACGCACTGCAGCGACTACAGCCGTTATGAAACACACGAAATTTATTCGCAATTTCGAATATGGAAAACCTTCAGCTGTGTAAAGCAATGACGACAAAAAAATTTATGCCGGACCAGAACACGGATTTCTCGCGTAGCGCTAGCGTTCGCCTTACCATGAGGCTATCAGGGCACCACAGACGGCCACCCCAAACTTCCATATATCGTGTGTTATGTGTCTACAACCTGTACTCATACATTCATTGTATATATTCCCGTGGAGGGGAGACACTGTATTTTAAAGTCAGTTGGCCAGTGTCGGCGGATAAATACGACATTGCAGTGCCTTTGTTGTTCGTAAGTATGATTCAGTGTTCCATCATACATCTGATGGTTGTTCATTTCGCAATTGCGAATACGTTTCCTGTATTTCATAACGGCTGTAATCGCCGCAATGCATGTTCCTTGGGACATGCATGCTTCCTAGGGAACATTGCATCGTAATTCGGAATTACACAGCCACTGCAATATCGTATCGACAGCGAACCTTGTAAGAACTGTTTTACCACACTGGAATCCTCGCTTATAACTTATGTTGTTACAGAGAGGCATATATAACCCGCAAAGAAAGAATATTGCATTAATCGATATCTGTTTTTGTCTTCGGCCCTTAGCTTTGTTTTGTTTTATTTTGGGGTCAGGGATTTTCTCTGCCTCGTGATGGCTGGGTGTTGTGTGCTGTCCTTAGGTTAGTTAGGTTTAAGTAGTTCTAAGTTCTAGGGGACTGATGACCATAGCTGTTAAGTCCCATAGTGCTCAGAGCCATTTGAACCATTTGTTTTATTTTATTTTAGGCGGCCGTGGTGGGCGAGCGGCTCTATGCGCTTCAGTCTGGAACCGCGTGACCGCTACGGTCGCAGGTTCGAATCCTGCCTCGGGCATTGATGGTTCAAATGGCTCTGAGCACTATGGGACTTAACATCTATGGTCATCAGTCCCCTAGAACTTAGAACTACTTAAACCTAACTAACCTAAGGACATAACACAACACCCAGCCATCACGAGGCAGAGAAAATCCCTGACCCCGCCGGGAATCGAACCCGGGAACCCGGGCGTGGGAAGCGAGAACGCTACCGCACGACCACGAGATGCGGGCGGGCATGGATGTATGTGATGTCCTTACGTTAGTTAGGTTTAAGTAGTTCTAAGTTCTAGGGGACTGATGACCTCAGATGTTAAGTCCCATAGTGCTCAGAGTCATTTGAACCATTTTATTTTATTCGTGTGAGTTAGTATCATCCTCCGGCCGTACTGTTTAACATACAACACTCCCATGCCAGTTGGGCTATCGTGAACAAGCGTCAGGAGATGGTTCACACACAGCATTAACCGTGGTGGATGACAAAAGCTCCTTATGGTGTCTGTGCTAGCATACGCGTATGGCACATTTCCATCCGAAGCACTAATTGTGACATCATTTCCTTAGTGGAAACATTCCCTCGGATAAGTTTCCTAGAAGGCTCATAGCTAATTATCTAACTAAATGAAGTAATTCAAGTCATGAAAAAACAACGAAAGAAGTGAGTAATGAAAATAATCACGTCCGCAGCTCGCAGTCTAGTTGCAACATCCCCTTTTGAACTATTTATACACGACTGTGCTTAACCTTACGCACAATATTTTTAGCGCAACGCAATCTGACTTTCAATAATCTCTACAAGAGAACGGCCCTGACTAACATTAACCTGTACTTTTCACAAATCACTTACCTCACAAAAATTTTGGTTACTCCCCCTACTGCAATACGGCAAGCGCCACTACTGCCAGCTAAATAAAAGATTCAAACTATGGAAGGCACTAACTACTGATAGGGATAGTTAGCAAATGAAAGATATTAATAGAGAACAAACAATGTATTTACCTTGATATCATCATATATATATATATATATATATATATATATATATATATATATATATATATATAGCAGTTCAAGACAAATTTCAAAACTCCGCCATCTCTCTCCCCACATCCACCACTCCTGGCGGCTCACCTCCAACTGCGCAACGCTATGCGCTGTTCACAGCCAGCTGCCTAGCACTACAATGGCGAGTATTACAACAATGCAAAGCAGCCACAGACTGCACACAGCACAGCCAGTGATTTTCATACTGAGGTGGCGTTACCAATAAAAAAACCTAAACAGCCTACTTACATAGTGGCTAGCGTTGCCCCTGAATTATGGGGTCCCGGGTTCAATACCCGGCCGGGTTGGGGACTTTCTCTGCCCAGGGACTGGGTGTTTCTGCTGTCCTCATCATCATTCGTGATAGTGGCTAGATTGGACTGCGTAAAAAAATTGGGACTTTTTATGGGCGCTGATGACCGTGCAGTTGAGCGCGCCACAAACCAAACACCATCCTCATCATCATCATGATAATCACAAAAGATGGCTGATGTTACAAAACGACTAAGAATTCCAAAAATAACGCTACTAGTTGAAATATGTACCTTTGTATTGTATTGTACGGAACTGGGGAGCTAGAAACGACGGTGATGCTTCGTCTCCGCCGTAGCCCTCAGTGGTTCACAACCCCAAAACAGGCTACAGGAGTCCACTCACCTCACCGCCGCCCCACACCGAACCCAGGGTTATTGTGCGGTTAGGCCCCCACTGGACCCCCTGGGGACGTCACACCCCAATGTTTGCGTGGTAGAGTAATTATGGTGTACGCGTATGTGGAGAAAGTGTTTGCGCAGCAATTGCCGACAGTGTAACTGAGGCGGAATAAGGGGAGCCAGCCCGCATTCGCCGAGACAGATGAAAAACGCCTTAAAAACCATCCACAGACTGGCAATCACACCGGACCTCGACACTAATCCGCCGGTCGGGGGACCGGCGCGCCTTCCCGCCCGGAAAGCAGTGCGTTAGACCGCACGGCTAACCGGGCGGGCTATGTACCTTTAGCACAGTCTTACAAGGAACCCCTCCAGTGCGAGGTGATGTTTACGGAATTCGACGTTCCACATATCGTCTGCCATGCAACCAAAATATTGGCTGCTAACGGCAACGGGGTCCAGGGACCACAGCATTGGCTACCAAGGGTACTTGAACTGCTTCGTCAATGAGTAACTCACATCTGTGCTACAGCGCTAGTGGTGTTGATACAAAGCAGAGTAGTGGCAATAGTAAACAAAGCAAACATTGCATCATATCTACAACAACAGTTGCCGAAGGTGACAGTCCGTCAGAAAGGAACGCAAGGAATTTCGCAAAGTGAAAAAGGAGTGGCAGATGAAATATTAGTGTTTCTGCAGAATGAGTCAGTGAAATATGTGGTGTCATGTACGCTCGATTGTGCGGACAGTATACACAAGGAGTACAATGATGGCGATATCTGCTTAGCAACTGAATGTGATATTGAAACCCCTCCCGCCGGAGGTTGGAATCCTCCCTCGGGCATGGGTGTGTGTGTTGTTCTTAGCATAAGTTAGTTTAAGTAGTGTGTAAGTCCAGGCACCGATGACCTCAGCAGTTTGGTCCCTTAGAAATCCACACACATTTTAACATTTGATATTGAAACAGATGTCGAAAACAAATGGCTCTGGGCGCTATGGGACTTAACTGCTGGGGCCATCAGTCACCTAGAACTTAGAACTACTTAAACCTAACTAACCTAAGGACATCACACACATCCATGCCCGAGGCAGGATTCGAACCTGCGACCGTAGCGGTCGCGCGGTTCCAGGCTGTAGCGCCTAGAACCGCTCGGCCACTCCGGCCGGCAAACAGGTGTCGAGCTATGTAGTTCATCGTAATTGTCGGACAGAGAGCCGCAAATCTCATCTCCAGTGAAACGTAGCAAAGTGCAATAGTTGTCCAAGGAGCAGGTACTAAATACAAATACGTAGCATAGTAAAAAACAATTATGAACCGATTTCGAATAAGTCCGCAGCAGTATGACCGTGTAGTGCTTAAGAAAGCCAACGGCCTTGCCACGGTTCCCGTCAGATCACCGGATTCAAGCGCTGACGCACTGACTTCGATGAGTGACCATCCGGTTTGCCGAGCGCTGTTGGCAAGCGGGGTGCACTCAGCCATTGTTTGGCAAATTGAGGAACTACTTGATGGAGAAGTAGCGTCTCCGGTCTCGTAAACTCACATACGGCCGCGGGAGCGGTGTGCTGACCACAAGACCCTCCATATCCGCATCCAGTGACGCCTGTGGTCTGACGATAACACGACGTCCGGTCGGTGCCGTGGAGCATTCGTAGCCTGTTGGGGCGGAGTTTAGTCTAGTTTTAGTGGATAAGAAAAACTACGGATATTTAAGTGAGGACAGGGCGCACTTGTTAAGAAACTGGTGTTCGCGGGTTTCAAGGATGCTCGATACAATTTACAGGATGTGCGTGACAGCGACCTACTACGTCATGCACATCAGATTTAACGCGACATAGATTACAGTGATTTCAAGGGAAGCAGTGGATCGTTGCATAAATTCAAATAGTGCTACAAAACTGTAAGGCGTAAGATAACGAAATTTCACAAATAAAGCGTCAACTTGACGATGCACAGCAAACTGCGGAATCGGCCCAAAAATTATTAGATGAGATAAAGAAACTTATCCCATCGTTCAGTAAGGAATTTTGTTTTCAACTCCATGTCCATTTTGTGAAGTGTAATACACGCATCCCATAGAAGTCTGATCTCTACACTTGCCGGACCCTCATTTTCTGTCGCCCTCCTGATGCACATGGTGAGCCATTAGCAGCTAATATTTTTCCTGCCATAACTGTTAACAAACACTTTCAAATGAGCCTCACAAAAGATTCAATTTGTGACCTCGCACTCAAAGGGTCCCTTGTCAGAAAAGCAAGCAAATCTGCACATTATGTCCCCGATGGGCCAATCGAGACCGACCGACCGCCGTGTCGTTCTCTGCCAAAGGCGTCATACGGATGTGGTATGGAGAGGCGTGGGGTCATCACACAACTCTGCCGGCTGTTGTCGGGTTTCTTGATCTTGGAGCCGCTGCTTCTCACTCAACTAACTCCTCAGTTGGCATCACGAGGCGGAGTGCACCGCGTTCCAGTTCTAGCAAAAAAAAAAAAAAAATTCTTTGCGGTGCCGGGAAACGAACCTAGGTCCCCTGTATAGCAATAGGACGCGCTGATCACTGAGCTACGGTGGTGTAGTACAGTCTGAGGCTTGAATATAACTGGTCACAATTGTTCTGGCTGGCTAGACAGTCTGACGAAAAAACTAAGCACGCAGAATGGGAAGACGAATTGAAAGGAAGTTTCACTGGTTGAGAGGGTGTGTGACATTATTTCAGTGATTACAAAATCGAGTCAGATTTATAAAAAAAAATTGACAATACTATCCCACTTGGTAGTATTCTGTTGCGCTCCCTCTGGCCTGCCCTAAATTCGGTTTGGAAAGGTGCTTTAATGCCGTTCTATCCTCTCCTGAGACAAGCTGTTGTAACTGGCCGTTGATATCCTGGATATTGGCACTGTGATGGAACTGATATCTGAGCTGGTGCCACATGTTCTGTCGTGTACAGATATGGGGACCTCGCTGGACACAGAAGTACCTCAACATCACGCAGACAATTCATAGACAATCGTGCCACGTATGGACGAGCGTTATCCTGTTGAAACATGGCACCACGATTCTGTCGCATGACAAGTAATGATGGCTGTTTCCTCAAGAACCTCGCGAGCTTACTCGGCGGCCGTGGATGTAGCAACGGAAAATAAGAGAGGCTTCCGAAATAATTAAACGACCAAACAAAGCGAACAGTGAGGATGGCTACAAGTTACCTACGACCTGACTGCCAGCGACTGCAGCCCGGCGGGACGCGCGTGTTCGCCAGCCAGCAGTACCACTTGACCCGGGCTAACATTAAACAACGGTCACGAGAGAACTGCCGTGCGGCCCTTACGCCTCAGTGCAGGAAAACACAACCGCCCGGGATACAAACTGCCGGTTTGCTATTGCCTTCTAATCACCAGCGAGAGATTGTCTTCCAATCATTTACCGATCGCCTACTAGGATTGCCTTCAAATCAGCCACTAGAGTAGCAAAGGCAATAGCGTACCGTGCAGCCACGCTCTCCACAACGACCTCTTCAAATTGTCCAATGACTTCTCAGGTATGTGACGTCGTTAGCCACCACATAACCGAAAATGACAGTATACAAAGGACGGCAGCAACTCGGTCGGTACATCGGCAGTTGAGCTGTTTTAGCAGCTTACAATGACGCGGCCCAATCCCCAAAATTATTTTACTCAAGATAGAGGAATTAATCATTTCAGAAACGGGACAAATTTCGGTAGATCAAATGGTACAGCACGTACAGCAATGGAAACGTAGGTGGAATATTGTTACGATCAGTGTGTCATCCAGTGGTGTTATCGGGATACTAGCATTGGTTGGTGCAGTTTATTTTTATCACTCTGGCAAAAGAAGCAACTGTTCATGAGATTATAATGAAGGACTGTATTGGAACGGAATAGGTCACTTCAAAGAAGTCGTACAATCGACGTAAGATGGCTTTATTACTCATATTGATCACTTGACGCCTTTCGGATTTATTTCCATGATCAGATATCCAAGTGCACAGAGGGTCATAGGATACGAGCCGACAGTCTGTCAGCTTATGTTACATATACATATACTAACGCTCATGTTATATAGCGCTGAGGGATTAAAAACAAAAGACGTCTGTTCTTTCGGATATGCCCGAAAGAACAAAAACCATATACAGGTATATGGGCATTGACGGCAATTGAAAGATCATTTAGAGCAGCTGCACTCTTCATCCGATCTTTTGCGGGAATCAGCGGGAGGCTGCGAACAATGAGGGTAGTAGACCGGGGGCGCAACGTATGTAATGCGCGACAAGTTGCTCAAATGTTCAAATGTGTGTGAAACCTTATGGGACTTTACTGCTAAGTAAAGGACTCCAACCTCCGCCGGAACCAGCCGCACAGTCCATGACTGCAGCGCCCGAGACCGCTCGGCTAATACCGCGCGGCCGACACGTTGCGAATTTGGTTTGGACAGGAAGCGTGCTTAGGTAACCGACACGATGGAGGTGACTGCTCGCGTAAAGCGGGAAATCCGGGTTTGAGTCCCGGTCAGATACAAATTTTCACTTGTCGCCACTGAATATATTTCAACGTCCGATTGCAGCTACTTTCGGAATTTCAATTTTCGTCATTTATGTTTCAAGCGGACATTGTACGTTAACACAGGTGAATGTAAGGACGTGACAGAGTGGCAAAAAGGGGCAAACGTGTTTGTTTCTGGATTTGTTGGTGTTTCGCAGCGGACTGTTCACCAACTAAAATCCTCACAATTTACTGAACAGAACAAACCTTTTTATTTTACGCCGAATTCACATCTGTGTGTATGGAATCAAATTGGCTGCTAATGCGGGAGATGTGTTTGAAACCATTCAGATAATCACATTATGCTGATAGTAAGAGTCGGCACCGCAATAGCTCCAACAATGAAAATATATATTTACTGAGAGGCTCATTAAATTATATTTTCATTGTAACACAAATAACCACATGTACAGAGCAGGAGAAACTCTTAAACTGAATGCGCAGTGTACTGAACATCCTAAATGCAATAGCTCTTACTAAATTAAGTGATTAAATGGAAATGCACTCATAGTCAGAGAAAACAGAACACCTTAGGGACATGTACATCAGTATATTCTGTAGAAACGATTAGCATTTAATCCATGTCGACCCGCTGCTTCAAGGTCATCATCGATATCACGGCGCGTCACCAGCTACCGATAAAATGTGCCTGTGACTCTCGTTGTCGCTATAAACCGAAGGTAATGGGTCAGTGTCATTTGAGCAGACGTGCAGTATGCCTCGCAGACGTATGAGCGAACCGTACCGTCAAATGTGATGCACACATCCGGGAAACTGCTGCTCGTGTGGGACGAACTGTTTCGGCAGTGCAACGGGGGTGTACAGAATGGTTGGAGGAATGCCACAGAACACGATGAGATGGCTAAGGTCGCACCACCCAGACCACTCCCTGAGAAGATCGACACCTCATCCGAGTGGCATTGCTGGACAGATCCGCGTCCTCCTCGGCTCTGCCGCAACAGTGGAACAGTGGAACAGGTCGTGCACTATCAGGGATGACAGTGCTTCGCCATTTATTACGGTATGGGCTACGTGCGCGTCGTCCACTTCTCCACTTACCTCTGCCGAATGTGCAGAAACATGCTAGATGGCAATGGTGTGTGGAACGACGTCACTGGGGACAGAAATGGCGTCAGATAGTTTATTCGGACGAATCCATGTTCTGTTTGAAAATGATGGCCGCATTTCGCTTCGCTGCAGATAGGGGGAGCGGCATCACAGTGACTGCATTCGCACCAGACATACAGCGCTAATTCTAGGCCTTATGGTGTGGAGTGCTATTTGGGTACAACGAAAAATTATAGTTGGGCCGTGTCCAGCGCATTGTGAGCAGTGTGCCCTAGGTGAATGACATCCTGCGACCTGTAACCATACCCTTTCTGCACAACACCCCAGACACCATATTTCAGCAAGATAATGCACGACCACATGTTGCACGAACACGTACCTTCTTGGTGTCACAGGATGTCAGCCTTCTGCCATAGTCCGCCAGATTACCAGTGTTGTCGCCAGTCTAAAATGTGTGGGATATGGGGAAACGACGGGTGCAGCGCTGTGACCCAATGCCAACCACCAGAGATGAACTTTGGAATATGGCTAATGCAGCAAGGAATACCACAGGGCGCCATTTGCGCCTTGTATATGTCCATGCCATCATGCATGGATCAAGTTATCTGGGCCCCTGACGGGCCCTGTGCCTACTGAGCAACAGAACGTTTCTGCAGAACATACTAATGTATATGTCCTGTGAATATGAACGTCCTATCCGTAGTCGTTCAAGGTGTTCTGTTTTTTTTCTGAACATGAGTCCACATTCTAATATGTGAAACCAGACAGTTTCGGCCGCAAAAAATGACTAAGATAAGTCCTATACATTAAGCTTTGTTCGTCAGTCTAGAGTAATTACTTCTCCATCCAGATCAGCGTGTCAACTGGTGGTGTGCAGGAAATAACGTAATAATAATTTATAAGTTTCTGGCTGTACATTCTGAAACAATCAAACCTGCGTGACATCTGTTTTACATGATGCACACTACCATTGAAATCAGATGTTATTTCGACTGTACTAAAGAACCTAAAACAAACGTTACTTTACAACATTTACCGATGTGCACCAACTCTTGGACAAAACTCCGCACTTCTTTATAAGAACCTTGTGTTACATAATCGGCTGTTGTATATTTCGACTGTTCAGAAGAACATTGTAACAAATAACAGCTAAAGTAACATTATAACTTCCAACGCTTGTAAGTAGGCTGTTTAGGTTTTTTTATTGGTAACGCCATCCTCTGTATGAAAATCACTGGCTGTGCTGTGTGCAGTCTGTGGCTGCTTTGCATTGTTGTAATACTCGCCACTGTAGTGTTAGGCAGCTGGCTGTGAACAGCGCGTAGCGTTGCGCAGTTGGAGGTGAGCCGCCAGCAGTGGTGGATGTGGGGAGAGAGATGGCGGAGTTTTGAAATTTGTCATGAACTGCTATATATATTATGACTATTAAGGTAAATACATTGTTTGTTCTCTATTAAAATCTTTCATTTGCTAACTATGCCTATCAGTAGTTAGTGCCTTCAGTAGTTTGAATCTTTTATTTAACTGGCAATAGTGGCGTTCGCTTTATTGCAGTAGCTCGAGTAACCAAGATTTTTGTGAGGTAAGTGATTTGTGAAACGTATAGGTTAATGTTAGTCAGGGCCATTCTTTTGTAGGGATTTTTGAAAGTCAGATTGCGTTGCGCTAAAAATATTGTGTGTCAGTTTAAACACAGTCTTGTAAAATTGTTCAAAGGGGACGTTTCACGCTGAGTCCATTCGACTGTTCTTAAGAATAGTACAACCGCGAAAAATATCATTATAACATCCAACGCCCTGTGTCTGAGTTAATGCAGCTATACACTAGTGAGCTGTTATTAGGATCAGGCTCTAGCAGGCGTATCTGCTGAACAGTGCAGATACGTAAATACTGTTCTTCTCTGTAAAGACAAATACTAGTCGGTACCTAAAGTTAACGTGTTCAGTTTCCGATCTGACAAAAAGTTACACGAGAAGTGGACTTGCTAGGTGCACAGAGAAATTTCATTCAAGCCTGTAGTAAGTATGAACCCGATGACCGATGACACACACACACACACACACACACACACAGTCACATGATATCAAGAGAATTCGATGTTCCACTGACAGCAAAACTGAAGAAGTGTGCACTGCTGCCTTAGACCGTCTCCGCCTGAAGAAAGGTTAGTTTCATAGTTTATGGGTGATCTTATTTGAGATTTTAAGTGTTGCGACCTCGCAGTTGTATACTATAAATAGCGTTGCTATTAATGGATAACAGTAGAACAATTTAACATCCCTCGTAATTTTTCAGATGCAACACCCATTCTGACGCCTGGCTACCCCAAGTATCCCTTTACATAATAATCTGGGAGATAAGATCCAGAAGATCTTATAAAATGCTTGGAGAACTCGCTGCTTAAAAATGCTCTAACTTAAACCATAAGTGTTCAAACTACCTGAATAGTGTCATCCAAGTCATCATGTAAGCTGAAAAGAATGGAGACTTGACACTTTGAAGTTATATGAGTGTGAATACAATTGTGATTACAAAAATATTACAATCGTAGTGGACGAAAAAGTCGTTAACTAATCCATAAGACTTAAATTTATCGATATTAGAGGATGATGATGATACTGAGATTATGTATGAAAACTTGTTGTCTCTGCATCATTACATTAGTGTTTACTATGCATATAATTGTGTTGAAAAACCGTAAATACTGCAACGTTTTTCTGATGACACGAACCAGTTTGACAGACAGGAACAGTCTTACTGTATATCCAAGTAATAAGCGGTGGTTTGTACCCTCCCATTGAAGTTATAGGCTTACGTTTTTGCAGAAAATACTTGCAGAAATAGAAAAATTATTTCCGAATCAAAGAAACATTTTGCTGTAACAGTGCATACCAAAAGATTTGTTTGTGTCCACCAATGTATAAACAACCATAGTGTAAGATTTACACTCAATCATAATGTGTACTGTTTTCTTCCAAAAATTAATGAACAATTACCCAAATTAAGTGAAGTATGCTTTGAAAATTAGAATCTTATTGACTATAAAGTATTCAGAATTTTACTTTGCATAGCATATAAACTGAAAATAACATTTTTCCATACAAATTTCTTTGTTGAACAAGGTTTTTACCTGTATAATACCAAAATTTCTTTGTCATTGTGTTTTCTCTAACGGGCTATGGCGAAAAAATACAGTTTCATGCAACAAGCTCGTCCTGAAAACTGTTGTAATGTTGCTAATTTGCAGTTTGTTTATGGAAAACATTTTCAAGTTTAGAATTGGAAAGCTGCTGACGAAGAAGACGTGTTGGACGTATATACTTTTTCTAATTATTAATATGACACATAAAGTGTGAGTTCCAAGGCTTTTGAAGTGCTGCATATTTTTGCTAACAGTTTGCACGCAGGCGGTTATAACAGACGTAGAGTGGTATATTAGCAAACACTGTTATTTTTCACTGTTATAAATTACAACCAAAAATCTCTCTTACCGAAAAATAACTAACTGTGATAACAGATAGCGAAATATAACGTTTTAGCCCATCGCCAAAGACAAGTGATCGTTCCTGCTGTTCGAAACGGTTCTTCTCCGTCTCTCCAGAAGGGCTGTATAAGGAGGTTTCTAAATTATTTTTCTTCCCATGATGTAATTGAGGTACTTGTGATAATTTTCGATTTCTATATGTGTGAACCGAACTTCATCTTTTCTCCATTGTCATTTTGTATTTTTTACGTTTTTGGTAATGTCAATGACAAGCTGCGGGGGTGAACGGCACCTCTCCTGTTTTGCTCTGGCTGACCATATTCAGCTTGGTTGCGGTGCCGTTACAAACGTGAAAGCGGCCACCATTCTCACTCTGAATTCCTGAAGCGCGCGGCCGTTGCCTCCACTATAAAAGTCACCGAACTCAGTCCCACCCGACAAAATGAAATCTCTGGCATTTCGAACCAGCAGTATTTCGTTCACGTATTGAATGATACATCACAAGAGAAGATTACCCGTCTACTTCTCCACACGAATGCGAAATTGCAGTGCCTTTGTTGTGAAGACCTATGATGCAATATGCCTTCGGACATGCACACATGTCCGAAGGGACAGGCACTGCTATGAAAGGCATCAAACGCATTCGCAGTTGCGAATATGAACCACCCCCAGCTGTATAACGGAATGAAGACACGAAAATTTGTGTTGGGACAGGACTCGAACCCGTATTTCCCACGTTACGCGAGCGATCGCCTTAACTATTTTTTTTTTCTATTTTTAATTTCCCTCTTATCACGAACAGTCGCCTCAGTCACTTTTTTCCTTCCTTTTTTTGGTCAGGGGACTCACATGGACCCAACAATAGTGAACATAATATACGAGGGCAGTTCAATAAGTAATGCAACACATTTTTTTTCTCGGCCAATTTTGGTTGAAAAAACCGGAAATTTCTTGTGGAATATTATCAAACATTCCCGCTTCGTCTCGTATAGTTTCATTGACTTCAGACAGGTGGCAGCGCTGTACGGAGCTGTTAAAATGGCGTCTGTAACGGATGTGCGTTGCAAACAACGGGCAGTGATCGAGTTTCTTTTGGCGGAAAACCAGGGCATCTCAGATATTCATAGGCGCTTGCAGAATGTCTACGGTGATCTGGCAGTGGACAAAAGCACGGTGAGTCGTTGGGCAAAGCGTGTGTCATCATCGCCGCAAGGTCAAGCAAGACTGTCTGATCTCCCGCGTGCGTGCCGGACGTGCACAGCTGTGACTCCTGCAATGGCGGATCGTGCGAACACACTCGTTCGAGATGATCGACGGATCACCATCAAACAACTCAGTACTCAACTTGACATCTCTGTTGGTAGTGCTGTCACAATTGTTCACCAGTTTGGATATTCAAAGGTTTGTTCCCGCTGGGTCCCTCGTTGTCTAACCGAACACCATAAAGAGCAAAGGAGAACCATCTGTGCGGAATTGCTTGCTCGTCATGTGGCTGAGGGTGACAATTTCTTGTCAAAGATTGTTACAGACGATGAAACATGGGTTCATCACTTCGAACCTGAAACAAAACGGCAATCAATGGAGTGGCGCCACACCCACTCCCCTACCAAGAAAAAGTTTAAAGCCGTACCCTCAGCCGGTAAAGTCACGGTTACAGTCTTCTGGGACGCTGAAGGGGTTATTCTGTTCGATGTCCTTCCCCATGGTCAAACGATCAACTCTGAAGTGTATTGTGTTACTCTTCAGAAATTGAAGAAACGACTTCAGCGTGTTCGTAGGCACAAAAATCTGAACGAACTTCTCCTTCTTCATGACAACGCAAGACCTCACACAAGTCTTCGAACCCGAGAGGAGCTCACAAAACTTCGGTGGACTGTTCTTCCTCATGCACCCTACAGCCCCGATCTCGCACCGTCGGATTTCCATATGTTTGGCCCAATGAAGGACGCAATCCGTGGGAGGCACTACGCGGATGATGAAGAAGTTATTGATGCAGTACGACGTTGGCTCCGACATCGACCAGTGGAATGGTACCGTGCAGGCATACAGGCCCTCATTTCAAGTGACGTAAGGCCGTAGCATTGAATGAAGATTACGTTGAAAAATAGTGTTGTGTAGCTAAAAGATTGGGGAATAACCTGGTGTATTTCAATGCTGAATAAAACAACCCCTGTTTCAGAAAAAAATGTGTTGCATTACTTATTGAACTGCCCTCGTAATTAAAATACAAAAAAGACCTGCGTGACACCGTTGTTCTTTATCTTTATCTAAAACAGTGTAGAACTAAACGAGGATACCCTTCCGGTAATACAACACATGAGCGACGACTACTCAGAAAATAATCGCTGTCCGGTCCCAACTTTCCACAGCTCAGACCCGGGTACGTCATCCTGGTCAATGGTCGATTGCTAGATGAAAATCAGTGGCCACCAGAATCAGCTTCTCTTACCCGGTACAGCCTAGCTGCGAAGGGATGATTGAATACAATGCGTAAGTAATGTGATAAATCGGACGATATCTGGATGAGTGCTGTAATTCATCGTGTCGTTCATATAGGAAAGTCCAAAAGTCGGGCACATCCTTGATA
The DNA here is from genome assembly GCF_023898315.1 of Schistocerca nitens. Lineage (NCBI taxonomy): Eukaryota > Metazoa > Arthropoda > Insecta > Orthoptera > Acrididae > Schistocerca > Schistocerca nitens. The sequence goes on along the minus strand of NC_064616.1, from coordinate 172,105,384 downwards.
CCGTCGTGGAAAAAGTAGTACACAGAAAGTGGATGTAGGAGCTTTCCAGGCTCGCTCATGTGGGGCGGAATTCGGAGATAGAAGGAGAGCGTCTTCCGAATTAGAAGACATATCCTTGGAAGATCCACATTCCAAAAGGTGTTTCTGTGTCTCTGAAACGACACTACATGCATATTGGGAAGCCGTTAGGGCACTGTCGCGCAATCTACGTCTATTCGGAAACTTTTCGTTAACTACAAAGTAAAATGTGATGCAGATCTCCTTCTTGAAATATTTTTGGTGAATTGCTCGCCACACCCCAGGCCACGGCACCCCCAGGTGACGCCTCTCAACCACATATTGAGGGTACAGGCCGTACACATCACGCGCTGTAGGTGTCCCGGTACAGGGGAAATTCTTGTGCCCATAACTACACTCCTGGAAATGGAAAAAAGAACACATTGACACCGGTGTGTCAGACCCACCATACTTGCTCCGGACACTGCGAGAGGGCTGTACAAGCAATGATCACACGCACGGCACAGTGGACACACCAGGAACCGCGGTGTTGGCCGTCGAATGGCGCTAGCTGCGCAGCATCTGTGCACCGCCGCCGTCAGTGTCAGCCAGTTTGCCGTGGCATACGGTGCTCCATCGCAGTCTTTAACACTGGTAGCATGCCGCGACAGCGTGGACGTGAACCGTATGTGCAGTTGACGGACTTTGAGCGAGGGCGTATAGTGGGCATGCGGGAGGCCGGGTGGACGTACCGCCGAATTGCTCAACACGTGGGGCGTGAGGTCTCCACAGTACATCGATGTTGTCGCCAGTGGTCGGCGGAAGGTGCACGTGCCCGTCGACCTGGGACCGGACCGCAGCGACGCACGGATGCACGCCAAGACCGTAGGATCCTACGCAGTGCCGTAGGGGACCGCACCGCCACTTCCCAGCAAATTAGGGACACTGTTGCTCCTGGTGTATCGGCGAGGACCATTCGCAACCGTCTCCATGAAGCTGGGCTACGGTCCCGCACACCGTTAGGCCGTCTTCCGCTCACGCCCCAACATCGTGCAGCCCGCCTCCAGTGGTGTCGCGACAGGCGTGAATGGAGGGACGAATGGAGACGTGTCGTCTTCAGCGATGAGAGTCGCTTCTGTCTTGGTGCCAATGATGGTCGTATGCGTGTTTGGCGCCGTGCAGGTGAGCGCCACAATCAGGACTGCATACGACCGAGGCACACAGGGCCAACACCCGGCATCATGGTGTGGGGAGCGATCTCCTACACTGGCCGTACACCACTGGTGATCGTCGAGGGGACACTGAATAGTGCACGGTACATCCAAACCGTCATCGAACCCATCGTTCTACCATTCCTAGACCGGCAAGGGAACTTGCTGTTCCAACAGGACAATGCACGTCCGCATGTATCCCGTGCCACCCAACGTGCTCTAGAAGGTGTAAGTCAACTACCCTGGCCAGCAAGATCTCCGGATCTGTCTCCCATTCAACATGTTTGGGACTGGATGAAGCGTCGTCTCACGCGGTCTGCACGTCCAGCACGAACGCTGGTCCAACTGAGACGCCAGGTGGAAATGGCATGGCAAGCTGTTCCACAGGACTACATCCAGCATCTCTACGATCGTCTCCATGGGAGAATAGCAGCCTGCATTGCTGCGAAAGGTGGATATACACTGTACTAGTGCCGACATTGTGCATGCTCTGTTGCCTGTGTCTATGTGCCTGTGGTTCTGTCAGTGTGATCATGTGATGTATCTGACCCCAGGAATGTGTCAATAAAGTTTCCCCTTCCTGGGACAATGAATTCACGGTGTTCTTATTTCAATTTCCAGGAGTGTATAATCGAGGAACAATGGGAGACCGCAGGCGCGATGTGAGCAAGTGCAACAGTGGGCAGCCATGATTTAGGCGAAAGTTCATCAATGAAGAGACCGGTCAAACTGTGTCGACGATGGGTCCACATCTTGAGAATGGTGCTGATGTAAAGGGTTCCGCAGGCGCACGAACATTGATAAATCCCAGTCGTATGCTGCGTAGGGGCGGGGTCACGATATTGTATCGTATGTTGAAGACAAGTCCACTACTAACGAAGTATCCAAAGGCCGCCTGTATCCGTTGTGTCATCACTGGAGACATTGGTATGATCTGCGCCAAATGAGGTATCCGGGACGCCTTTCGGTTATTAATGAAGGCGACCCTTTCGTGCATATCTGCTCGGAGAAGGTGGCCTTGGACGCCTGTGCGGAGGGCTTAAATGGCGTATATAGTTCAGCGCCGTCGTACTGCGGACGGCTCTTGTAGATTTGATGCCCAAACACCGAAGGGTATCCATCGGCCGCGTGGAGTGGCGGCGTGATTTGAGGCGCCATGTCATGCATTGCGCGGCCCCTCCCGCCGGTGGTTCGAGTCCTCCCTCGGGCATGGGTGTGTGTGTGTTGTTATTAGCATAAGTTAGTTTAAGTAGTGTGTAAGTCCAGGGACCGATGACCTCAGCAGTTTGGTCCCTTAGGAATCCACCCACATTTGAACATTTGGTATCCATCATCTGCAGCGGAGCCACACTCGCCTCCTGGAGTCCTCTCCTGATTTCCATGACACGTGACTTGAAGATGTTCATGTTGCAGCCTGCCGCGTTCCCATACCACTCGGTACATCCTAGCGCCATCTGCGCCTCCTCTTCAGAATGGGAGAAAAAGACTAGATCATCAGCATAAGCGCGGCATTGAAAATTGTGTTCCCTAAGTGTGATCCCCACACGATGTTGTTTCAGCCTACATAGAAGTCGCTCTGCCGCTGTTGCGTAAGATGGGAATGCGTCCTTCCACCCTACCATTGATCATCACCCTCGATGAGGCACCATGGAGAACGCACATTATCTCGCAGGTAAAGGCAGCAGGGATGGTCATGCGATCCACCACGCTAGCCAGGAAAAAATAGCTCACTTTATCAAATGCACGATGAAAGTCCATAGAGACATGCTGACACAAGGGTCATCATACCTCGATAGTCACTAAGGACTGTCTGGATGTTACTGTTCCTCCCAAAGACGTTTGTTCATATGAAATAACTTGGCGCAATACTCACTTAAGATGCAGCACCAAGATTCTGACGAACATCTTGAAATCACAGTTGAAGAGGGTGACTGGGAAGTAATTTTCAATTCGTTTGCCTCCAGCTTGTTTGTGCACAGAAATAACGGGAAATTCCATGAACGCCAGCGGTGTAGGATGCACTAATGACAGCATTTACTGGAACATCTTCTTCCACTGTGCGGTTCTAGGCGCTCAGTCCGGAACCGCGTGACCGCTATGGTCGCAGGTTCGAATCCTGCCTCGGGCATGGATGTGTGTGATGTCCTTAGGTTAGTTAGGTTTAGGTAGTTCTAAGTTCTAGGGGACTGATGACCACAGATGTTAAGTCCCATAGTGCTCAGAGCCATTTGAACCATTTTTTTTCTTCCACTGTGAGGCCATCTGATCCATAAAGGCTCGGTAGAAATCCTACAGAAAATCATATGGACCTAGTGATTTGTTGACTGTTCCCTTGATAAGGGTGTCCATAATATCATCGCTCGTGATTTTCTAAAAAATGGATGCTGACGCCATATCATCACGTGTGCCAGCAAGAGACTGGATGACTGCTAACAAGGCCACAACATCGAGACACACCTCCTGATACAGTCGGCAATGGCAGTCGACGAATGTACTAGCATTGTCTGCCTGGGGCGTCACCTTGCTACCAACAGGGAGATCCAGAGTGTCATCAATGTTCGTCGTCTTTGTCGTCGTTTGCAGATAATGTGGTGCATAGAGGGAGGTTCTTTCCCGATCCTGTCATGACATCTCGTTCGCACCAAGAAACCTTCAAGCCTGTGGCAGGTAAGGCTGAGATTCTTCTCTTTAGTGTGATGAACCTCCACTTGGCGATCCTAGGATGGTGGGAGTGCTGTAAGATCCCGGAATAATGCATAAGAGAAGTCCATCGTTTGTCAGAGCCAGACTGATCTTTCCCTGCACATCATAAAGGAGGTTTGACGCTGTCGCTCCACCATCGAAGCTGCGACAGATGCCTCAGCAATCAACGTTCACGTGAGACCCGCATACTCGCTATTTCTTGCCTACGTTCCTGATCCTGTAGGAGTGCCACATTTAGCTTCCATAATCCCTGACTTCTCCCCAATGCCTGCCTCTGGAAGTCGGTCTGAGGAAGCCGTGGGTCAACGCTCCGCTGCTAAAATCGCCGTCGCAACGTCAGAGGAGACGTAGATGTGATCGAGTCTGCTGGCGGAATGCCTTGTCACATAATTTGAACCAGGACAGTCAGCATGTAACACTTCCCAAGTATCAGCAATACTCAGTTTTTGTACCAAGAGACGCAGTTTGGGTCATGTAGTGTAGTTCGGTTGTTGGTCTTTCTGAGATAGCACAATATTAAAGTCTCTGCCAATAATGATGTGGTCATTGCGGCCCAAGAAGAGGGGCGTAACTTCTTCCGCATAAAACTGTGACCGGTCACACTTTTTATTTGTCCCAGAAGGGGCACTGACATTAGTAACTCAAGTACCCTGCATGTCGAAGTCTGCCGGCAAGTACATCATATTGGTTACCTCTATTCCGTACCGCACAATGGTAACCGCTCCAGTGTCTTCTGTAGCACCAGGGTCACGTAAGCAGTAAACCCGTAGAAGTCTGGTAAGGTCTCCATTCGAACTTCCTGCAGTGATGCAACATCCCTCCCCGCCGTCCTGAGCATGTCGCATAGCAGTTGAAGTTTGATATGTGTGCCAATTATGTTGATATCGGAGGAGGCAGTCTTGTAGGCTTGCAGCTGGTCTACAGGCAGTGGGACGTTCGTAACAATAGGAGGAAGTGGTGTGATTGCAGCAGCAGATCAACTTTGCTGAGCTCGCATTCACGGCACAAAACATTCTATCCTTTCTGTGCAGTCGAGGTGACAGTTGCCTGTGCATCGGTGGCCGAAGATTCGGGGACTATATCAACTGTCCATACTATCAGGTGAGTGACAAGGTCTTCAGACACTTCCCCAGTGAGCCGTGGCGGCTGTGGGTATACCTCGCAGGATACAGGGCATCGTTCGTCACGTTGGTCAACAATTAACAGCTACATGTCAGACCAAAAATATTTTTCAGGCGACTGTCAAGATCATCGACATACTTGGAGAAATGCATGGTAAACGCTGTGCTGTTTGACAATATATTTATTCACAACCGTTTCAATCACTGATTATCTTCACATTGGAAAAATATTATGACAACTACATATGTCATACATGCTATTTAATAAGAAAAGATGCCATAGATAACTTGCAAACTTCAGAAAAAATTACTTCACGCCATAATACCGGCTTAAGCAAACAGAAAACATTGAGAAATGAAACCACCTGACAGCAGTAACTGCATAGCATCATTTCACAGGCACAGACAACATTGGCAAATGAAACCACGTGACAGCGGTAAGTGCACAGAACCATTGCTCAGACACAGGTTGTACCTGAACAATTATGCTGTGCACTTACTGCTGTCACATGGTTTCATTTTTCAATATTTTCTGTTTGTTTAAGCCGGTATTATAGTGTGAAGTATCTTTTTATGATGTGTAAGTTGGAGCTGGGAAACATGTTGCTGCAGACACACTGAGCAAATGTGTCCCTCTTTTCCATAAGCCAAGCAGATCTTTGGCAGTCAATCGTATATGATGATTGCTCTGCATCCTAGATGGAACATGCTTGCTGACGTCAGAGCATAGCTGTCGCACTCAGTTCAGTACAGGGTAGGTAGTTAATTGCGCCCACTTCTCTTCAACGTGACAGTGAATCGTTCCAAAGGGCCTGAGCGTGGACAACTCATCGGCAACCAGCACTCTGAACGGGAGTTCGAATATTCGGATCTTCCTGAGATGTAGGTGTCCGACTGTCAGAAATTGCGTATGTCCCTCGTCTTCTCTAAAGTAACGTCACATGCAAAATCATTTACTAATTTAACAAAAACCACACTGCTCACAGATGAGAGGTGTATTCCAACAATATTAGTACAGGACATCTTCACATCATCTCGAAGAACTCGTTCTACTTCTAACGCCTTGGGACGTGCATATTCAGTCGATAAACTGAATTTCAGCGACGATTTGCGATAGTAATTGGCCATTTACCTCGAAAGACATTCATTCGCGTGAAGGCAGCTGAAGCATGTAAACACCTCGAAAGAGCGCACCATAATGAGGAAGTAAACATGTCCATGCACACCGCTTCATGCCAAAGGCAGACTGCCAACTTCGGCTGTCCGAGCATGATTCATGGCAAGACCCAAATTTCCATACGCCGTCGTCCATGTGCCATACCTGAACTGATTAAAATCGATCCACGGGGTATGATTGGTACATACCTCTGTATCATAAGCGCTTTTGTCTACTGTCTACATCAAACTAATCAGTGACATGTAGTTTGACAAGATTGTATGCGACAACAAAGAAGGACCTAAACATTCAGATGGCCATGTCGGAGCGGTCGCTACTTATCATGTGAGGCTTGGATTATGTACTGTCATATTATTAAAGCTCCCATTTGAGTTTCCGGCTGACATCGTGGTTGCCGTGCTATCAACGTATCCGCTACCTAAGGGCTGAAACAAATACGGGTGAAGCTAACAAAACACGTTTAGTCTTCAGAATGAGATTTTCACTCTGCAGCGGAGTGTGCGCTGATATGAAACTTCCTGGCAGATTAAAACTGTGTGCCCGACCGAGACTCGAACTCGGGACCTTTGCCTTTCGCGGGCAAGTGCTCTACCATCTGAGCTACCGAAGCACGACTCACGCCCGGTCTCACAGCTTTACTTCTGCCAGTATCTCGTCTCCTACCTTCCAAACTTTACAGAAGCTCTCCTGCGAACCTTGCAGAACTAGCACTCCTGAAAGAAAGGATAATGCGGAGACATGGCTTAGCCACAGCCTGGGGGATGTTTCCAGAATGAGATTTTCACTCTGCAGCGGAGTGTGCGCTGATATGAAACTTCCTGGCACATTAAAACTGTGTGCCCGACCGAGACTCGAACTCGGGACCTTTGCCTTTCGCGGGCAAGTGCTCTACCATCTGAGCTACCGAAGCACGACTCACGCCCGGTCTCACAGCTTTACTTCTGCCAGTATATTGTCTCCTACATTTCAAACTTTACAGAAGCTCTCCTGCGAACCTTGCAGAACTAGCACTCCTGAAAGAAAGGATAATGCGGAGACATGGCTTAGCCACAGCCTGGGGGATGTTTCCAGAATGAGATTTTCACTCTGCAGCGGAGTGTGCGCTGATATGAAACTTCCTGGCACATTAAAACTGTGTGCCCGACCGAGACTCGAACTCGGGACCTTTGCCTTTCGCGGGCAAGTGCTCTACCATCTGAGCTACCGAAGCACGACTCACGCCCGGTCTCACAGCTTTACTTCTGCCAGTATATCGTCTCCTACCTTCCGAACTTTACAGAAGCTCTCCTGTGAACCTTGCAGAACTAGCACTCCTGAAAGACGAGATACTGGCAGAAGTAAAGCTGTGAGACCGGGCGTGAGTCGTGCTTCGGTAGCTCAGATGGTAGAGCACTTGCCCGCGAAAGGCAAAGGTCCCGAGTTCGAGTCTCGGTCGGGCACACAGTTTTAATCTGCCAGGAAGTTTCATGTTTAGTCTTATCTCACAATTGGAGGCTGCAGAGCAATAGTCATTTAAGATGGTCAGCTGAAATATTCCTCAGGTTGTGGTCAGGATGGCCACGTCTGCTCAGCATGTCTCCAACGGACAACAGTTCAAGTACCGACAAATGAAGCTGTAGCAACATCTATGGCAACATCCCTCCCTCTCACATATGCAAATGTGTTCCGGAAGGATGCCCCACTGAATAATGATCTCAGCCAACAGTAGGACAGTCCTGTCAAAGAGCAGATGGCAGCGGACGGCGGCACGAGCATGGTGGCAGCGGCGACGCCCCCGCACAGAGCAGCAACGTCCAATGATCGGAAGAGAAAACGGATATCGACAGTGGGATAGTGCCAACTGCTGCCTTCGTCTCAGACAGCAGAGATGACAGAGACGCACACCCACATTCGGATATAAAAACCTACACGTGCAAGCAACGGTTCCCGAAACAGCACAAGAAACGACGCCTCACCCCGTCGGACGACTGTTTAATCCATACGAAGGACAAGGATCAAGAACAAGAAGACTGCTACCGTGCAGAGGCTATCGAGACGTCACACTCAGAACACCACTGTATGAGCAGTAGCATATGCCAAGAGCGTCCTGAAAAACTCGACAACGCAGAGCTACCAGCAGTCTGCTACCAATCTGTGGGAGTAGAAGAGACAACACAGAGAGACAGCTGGAAAGACCTGGCCGACGGCAGACTTATCCAAAGGAGATTGGGCTGCTGATTTTGAAGGTGACCCGCTAATGGTACCAACAGGCGACACAGCGAGGACGGAATCCCTCTAGAGTTAGTAACATAACCAAATCGGCGGACAGGACGGAGCCGCAAAACGTATCAGTACATCAGATGACGTAAACTTCCATGGATGATATACGTGCAAATGAACGAAGACCAGTGTATCGGCTTGCGTCTATCAATATCAGCACCATACAGTCACAAATTACTCAGTGATATGCTACACTACTGGCCATTAAATTGCTACACCACGAAGATGACGTGCTACAGACGCGAAATTTAACCGACAGGAAGAAGGTGCTGTGATATGCAAATGATTAGCTTTTCGGAGCATTCGCACAAGGTTGGCGCCGGTGGCGACACCTACAACGTGCTGACATCAGGATAGTTTCCAACCGATATCTCATACCAAACAGCAGTTGACCGGCGTTGCCTGGTGAAACGTTGTTGTGATGCCTCGTGTAAGGAGGAGAAATGCGTACCATCACGTTTCCGACTTTGATAAACGTCGGATTGTAGCCTATCGAGATTGCGGTTTATCGTATCGCGACGTTGCTGGTCGCGTTGGTCGAGATCCAATGACTGTTTGCAGAATATGGAATCGGTGGGTTCAGGAGGGTAATACGAAACGCAGTGCTGGATCCCAACGGCCGCGTATTACTAGCAATCGAGATGACGGGCATCTTATCCGCATGGCTGTAACGGATCGTGCAGCCACGGCTCGATCCCGGAGTCAACAGATGGGGACGTGTGCAAGACAACAACCATCTCCACGAACAGTTCGACGACGTTTGAAGCAGCGTGTACTATCATCTCGGAGACCATGGCTGCGTCACCCCCCGTCTACCTTTTCCAGTTTGCCGATGACACCGCCTTCCTTACCCTCGCCCCCCCCCACCCCCCTGCAGCGTTCCCAACACCTTCTCCAATCCCATCTTGACCGGTTCACCGCTTGGTGCAACCAGTGGTTGCTCAAGGTCAATCCCTCCAAAACCCAGGCGATCATTGTAGGCAAAACCACCCCTTCCTTCCGCCTCCTTGATTTCTATCTCACCATCTATCGCCGTCCTATCGCCCTCACCCCACCCTTAAGTACCTTGGCGTCACCCTCGACCGTCGCCTCTCCTGGACCCCCCATCTCTGGACAATCCAAGCCAAGGTACGCTCCCGACTCCGTCTCCTCAAGCTCCATTCCGGCCGTGCGTGGGGTCTGGACCCCTCCACCATACTCCACACCTATACATCCCTCATCCGCCCTATCCTCTGTTACGCCCATCCTGCCTGGATGCCCGCCCCCCCCCCCCCCTACCTTTTACAAATCCCTTCAGATCCTTGAACGCCATGCTCTCCGCCTCGCGTATCACATCCGTCTCCCCTCCCCCACGCGGATCCTGTACGACCACATTCCGTTCCCCCACCTCCTCCTTTTTCCTTGAACGGATACGGATCCTGTACACCTCCCGAAAACTCTATCCTCCTCACCCGCTTGTCTCCCCCATCCTCTCCCACCCCCGCCCACTGCCGTGCATGTATTCACACGTCCCACCCGGTCTCCATCTCTCCACCCTCCTTACCCTCTCCCTAGGTGGCTTCCGCCAGCTCCCCCTCCCTGATGATGCTCTCCTCCCCTCCATCTACCCCTCCTACCAACTTTGATCCTCCCTCCCTCTTCCTGTGTTTGCTCCTTTGGGCACCCTCCCACCCTTCTCTCCCCCTTCCCTCCCTCCTCCATTTCTGCCCACTCTTCCCCCGGGCTTCCCCTCCCCTGTCCCTCTACTCCTCCTTCCATCTCCTCAGCCATTGGCATCTTTGGTCTCCCCTCTCCCCCCCTCCCCTTCTTCCCCTCTTGGCAGGTCCCCGGACTCGCACACACTACATGGACATTCGCGTGCTGGAGATCATCACCATCAGTGTCTCGTGTGTGCCGTCATGTTTAGTGTTCAGTGTTCACCGTCTCACTCCATCGCTCACCTGTGCCATCGACATCTTCAGTGTTTGTGCGTCGTGTCAACAGTTAGTAGTGTGGAATATCGTCGAGTGTGAACGGCTCCGTGTTTGTCTTTATGTGTCTACTGTTTTATAACCCACTATTATGTAACTTATGTGTATTCTTTCTGTTGTTTCTTTGTCTATTCTATGGCTGAAGAGCAGCGTAACATGCTGCTGACAGCCTGCCTGTTTGTACGGGTTTAAAAATAACAATAAAGAAAAAAAATGATGTTCATTCAGTTCCGGCGTGATTGTGTATCAGCGATCGCACCTGAAGATGGCGGCCACGTGGATCGCCGAAATACCGTGTAGTGAAGACGATTATATCCGGCAGCATACCCGTGAAGAACATAATCTGTGGGACATAATCGCGAGGTCAGTTCGTGCACAACATCCTGCACCGGCAAATCTTCCGCACTAATGGACGGCTCTTCTGCTCTCTCTCTCTCTCTCTCTATTCGTTTAGTTGGTTCCGACTCCTCGTGACCCCATGAACCAAATCACGCCACTTTTTCCTGTCTTGCACTTTCTCCCGTAGACCTTCCAGGTTGGAACACATTGCTTCTGTGATGCCATCGATCCATCTCATCCTCTGACGTCCTCTTCTTCTAGTTCCTTCAATCTTCCCCAGCATTAATGTTTTTTCCAGCGAGGCATGCCTTCGCATTGTGTGTCCAAAGTAGGTCAGCTTTTGTTTTAACATTAGACCTTCCAGGGAGAAATCTGGTTTTATTTGCTCCAATATTGATCTGTTGGTTCTCTTTGTAGTCCATGGAACTCTAAGAAGTTTCCTCCAACACCACAATTCGGAGTCAATTCTTCGCCGTTCAGCCTTTCTAATGGTGCAGGTCTCATATCTGTACATCACAACTGGAAAGACCATAGCCCTCACAATACGAATCTTTGTTGCTAGTGTTATATCTCTGGACCTTGTCAAGATTTGACATCGCCTGTCTACCGAGCAACAGGCGTCTCCGGATTTCATGGCTGAAGTCACCATCAGCAGAGATCTGGGAACAGGGATAACTGAATGTGGTCACTACCTCCATGGTTTCTCCTGCTATATCCCACGAATTGATAGGTGTAGTTGCCATAATTTTCGTTTTCTTCACATTCGGCTCTTCTGCAGGGGTTTCCAAAGTCTTGTCAAGTCCATGCCACGTCGTGTTTTCCCAGTTCGCCGGGCAAAAGGATGTCTGACGCGAATTAGGGTGCATCCTATGACTTCTATCACCTTATTGTTTAATAGCTTTCTATAATCGGTCCAGACGAGTGTCAAATGTAACATGCTCCAAGCAGGTCACATTTGTACACACCTACGTGGCGTCATAAATTTCGCACTTTGTCCAAGCACTCCCGGTGCCCGTGGTGACAGCACGACACATAGCGGCGGAATTCGGTTCCTTCGTGAGTGCAGATCTACTTGTTAAAGTCAGATACAAAACCCTTACCTTCCCTCTTGGTAGTGGTGGACTGGGTCTTGCAAATGTTCACAATCGAGCGGCGGCGCTGAATATCAGCACAATGTTAAAGCTGTGGAGTCGACATTGGACATATCTGACATGAATCTTAATGGAAGAACTACCACTAGTTTCTGGAATGGCGTCTGTGGCGGTAAAGCACATTTCCCAATCATTTGATCACATACGCACTTTTTTATTGAATACAGCTACGTTCAGATGTCTCTGCCAGAAACCAGACCTGCGACGGATACTAACGACCGGACGACCTAGCAAGCATATTGAGAGGAGGCAGCCATATGTCTGTTGGCACGTGGTATGGCGATCCATACACCATGTTTCTTTAGACACAGCGACACGTACAATGTGGTATCTTACAGATAGTGGTAAACACGTGACCCGATCCAGACATCATGTGATTCATGTAATGGATTGACCATTATGCCCTCAGGAGTGGCGTTTGGTGACTCAAACGATGACCTTCTTTCTTCGAGTGGGACAACAAGGCATTGAACCAGGAACTGTATTCTTCCCGGGCGGAACGTACTATCCACGTACTAAAATGTATACAGTAAATTGGCTTCGAGGCCAGACGGTGCTCTGTTATCAGTCGTCGAAAATTTGTAAGGAACTTCGTTTAGACTGTTTAGGATGTAAATAGCAGTCCCACCACACGTGATAGTTGAATGGAGCCTGTACAGCTTTGTTCTTAGAGGCTAAATATTGTACTTATTGTCTCTCAATGTCGTCATATCATTACTGTCTGGGGTATGAGAGTCGTTGAGTTAACTGTAATCAAATCGGGCCTTTGAATTTTTTTGCTCTATTGATAAAGATCCAAGTAACTAAAAATTAACTTCTATGGGCTTTAAATTGCCTCGACAAGTAAAGTACTTATTAACGACCTTAATTCTTAAAATCAGAAAGTAATCAGTGCCATTAGAGTAAACTACATAATTTTCTTTCCTAACAATTATTATTCTCGAACAAGTTTTGCATACCTCTTGATGATTTATGTGTATGTGTGGTTTTACTGAACCGGTCTTGTTGTGACTTGGCATGTGGTACACTAGCGTTGAATCATTATTCTGAGTGTAACATATTTCGTATGTCATTCAAAGTAAGTAATTTTATTAGAGCGGGTCAGGTTAGGTAAAGTATATTTATACAGGTAGGCGTTGATATGGCACAGCGCATCTGCAATGTCGTGTACGCATTATTTGACATTAAGTAATACAGTAGAAATTGCAATAGCAGTCTTTTTTTTTTAATTTAACGGGAAGTGAGTTTATTTACATCAAGGTAACTCATTTCAGAGTCGGACAGGGAAACTTTCGTCTTGTACAAGTTGTGAGCTCTCCGTTTTCTCACTTCCCTTACAACTCCCCCTCTTCCTGTCGATTACATTTTGATCTTAATTATCATTACATGATGATCTGTTGGATGGAGTGCATTAAGCACAAATGACTTAAATACCACGCTTAATTTATTATATCCTTTGCAGGAACCGAGTATTGAATTTACAGTAACAAAACTGAGCCACGAGACTCGAATAAAACTTCAGCTTCAACGATGATTCAATCTTGTACAACGTTACCTATCTGCGAATTACTGTTCAGTCTGCAGTGTAGCCTTGTATGGAGGTGAAACGTGGACGACAGGCACTTCAGAAAAGAAGACTACAGGAGTTTTTGAAATGTGGTGTTGCAGAAGGAAGTTGAACATAAAATTGGTAGATCGAATAACAAATGAGGAGGAGCTGAACCGAATTGGGGAAAAAAGAATTTTATGGCACAACTTGTCTAAAAGAAGGTGGCCAGTTGATAGGACACTACTTTAAGCGTCAAGGATAGTCGATTTGGTAATAGAAGGAAGTGCATGAGGAAGGGGGACGGGGTAGTAACTGCAGAGGGAGACCAGGTATGAATACAATATGCACGTTCAAATGAATGTAGGTTGCAGTAGTTATGGAGAGAGGAAGAGACAGGCACATGCTAGACTAGCGCGGAGAGCTGCATCAAAACAGTCTTCGGACTGTTGAACACACCAACAACAATATTATTACTACGCCTTCGCAGATAAGCGAACGTAAAATTCAGTACACTACTCCACAACCGTTCCACTGCCTCTTCCAACCGAGCACATCTGCAGACTCTGCTCTAGATGTGTGTGTGTGTGAGTGGCTGCATCTGAAGGGCGCTCAACATCGCGGTCATCAGCGACCGTACGCTGACTGTGTGAAGCGAATGGGGCTATAGCACACAAAATAAGGATGGTCTAAAATACAACATAAAACCACATATGCTCCCTTGTACTCTTTTTTACATGAACACACGCGACGCCTCTGAACGGTACAGTGGAGCAAGCAAATCAAGGCATTACAAACAATGACATCTATCACTACAGTTACTAAGAGGCAAGCCCAGGAAACGTCGGCGGATCATAAAAACAGCAACGGGATGAGCCAGTCGTTCTTTAGCATACTAAAAGCGGCGACCTAAGATCTTAGGTAGAAGTGAAGACAAAACACAAAATCGTAAAACACGTGCCACGTTCAGCTCATTATCAACTAAAATTGAGGGCAGGTCTGTCGGTAAACCGGCTTGAACCCTCTCGCCACTATATAAATTCCAGTCGTTTAAAACGTGGCGAACCGTAACCACCGGCCGGAGTGGCCGTGCGGTTCTAGGCGATACAGTCTGGAACCGAGCGACCGCTACGGTCGCAGGTTCGAATCCTGCCTCGGGCATGGATGTGTGTGATGTCCTTAGGTTAGTTAGGTTTAATTAGTTCTAACTTCTAGGCGACTGATGACCTCAGAAGTTAAGTCGCATAGTGCTCAGATTCATTTGAACCATTTGAACCGTAACCATCACACCACATGCACCACAAACTGGCGGTTCTTCACGTCTGAGAAGGAAGCCATGGATCAGGTTGCTATGTCCTATCCGAAGTGGCGTTAAACAGACTTCTTCAATTCGAACTAGCCGGAAGAAGAAGCACCATGGCCTCACAGTCGCTTTGATTGATCGTAACTTATTTTCCGTCACGCCCATCCACTCTTCCTCCCAAAGACGCATGACAGACCTCCTTGGCAGCATTCGCAGCAATGACAGCGCAGCGCGCAGAGGGTAGGGCAACTAGTTACTAGCCGCAAGCCGCAGTATCGGCCATCTCATTCCCACGGATACCCACGTGTCCTGTAACACAGCAGAATGAGACCTCGTTCTCTTGTCGCTGCAAGTGCAGGATGGCGTCGTGGATGTTCTGGACAGCTCTGTCTGTTAGGTACGTAGACTGGGTTGTCTGCAGTGCACTAAACGAGTCAGAGCAGATGAGGAATTGGGATCCACGTTCACATTTCATCTTATCCACAGCTTTAAAAATCGCATAACGTTGGACGTCAAAGATAGTAAATGCACAAGGCAGGCAGAATCTAAAGACACAGCCAGGAAAAATGACAAAATAACAGGCAGCATGACCCTCAAATGGCTCAAATGGCTCTGAAAACTATGGGACTTAATATGTGAGGTAATCAGTCCCCTAGAACTTAAAACTACTTAAACTAACTAACCTAAGGACATCACACACATCCATACCCGAGGCAGGATTCGAACCTGCGACCGTAGCAGTCGCGCAGTTCCAGACTGAAGAGCCTAGAACCGCTCGCACACACCAGCATGACCCTCTTTGGACCCATCTGTGTATACCACGTTACAGTCCTGGTGCTCTTTTAAAATGGTAAGAAATTTATGCTTAAAAACGTAGTCTGGAGTGAACAATTTGTTGCACTCTGTCAAATCAAAAATCATTCTAGGTTTCACTAACAACCAGGGCGGAGCTTTGCATCAACACTCCCGCTGAATGTTTGGCGGAGACACTCCCAGATCCAGTAACAGCTGCTTTATATTTATTAAGATGTCCGGAAGAACAGATACCATCTTAGTAAATATATAGTTAAGGCTCACCGACCACTTGACCATCTTCTTCTTCTGTGCGAATGCACAAACAGTGCCCGAACTCTTACGGGAATCGGCAACGCGCCGCGAGTAATGAGTATAATGGGCGGAGGCACTACGAATGTAGTGCGGGACAATACGTTGAGAATATGGGTTTCGCGGGAGGCGTGCCAGAGATAAATCCCTGCAGTCGCGCTATCCTCTGTGTCCTCGGTGGCTCAGATGGATACAGCGTCTGCCACGTAAGCAGGAGATCCCGGGTTCGAGTCCCGGTCGGGGCACACATTTTCATCTGTCCCCGTTGACGTATGTCACCGCCTGTGAGCAGCTAAGGGTGTTCATTTCATTGTAATTACAGCTGCTTTGCCCGTATACCGAACGGTTGAGTGCGATAGAGTCGTTCTAAGGATGCGCAGCTGCAGGGAAAGCCAGCGAAATCGGAAACGACCAGAGTTTGAACGTCTGTTTAGCCACAAGGAACCGCCACCGAGCAGCTAATGGTGGCTCCCGTGCCTCTACACACAAGCTCGGTACAGCGCTCGTCCTATAGGCTCCTGTGGCCAATCTGATGCCCTCGTGGTGTACAGAGTCCAGCATCTGTAGACATGTTGGTCGCGCTGAGCCATAGACCATACAACCATAATCAAGCTCGAAACCCTAATAATAAAACTGCAGCAAGCAGGAGCTAGCTGCACCCCAGTTCTTTCCATTCAAGCACTTCACGATATCAAGCGCATTAAGAGCGCGTGTTTTGAGCTCCTTGAGATGTAGCAGCCAAGTAAGTTTGCTGTCAAATAAGATACCTAAAAACCACACCGTCCCCTTAAGATATAAAACGGTATCCCATAGCCTTAGTTCCGGAGGTGTACA
The DNA here is from genome assembly GCF_023898315.1 of Schistocerca nitens. NCBI lineage: Eukaryota > Metazoa > Arthropoda > Insecta > Orthoptera > Acrididae > Schistocerca > Schistocerca nitens. The sequence continues at coordinate 172,088,669 of NC_064616.1, read as the reverse complement.
AAAAGAACGATCACGGTTAAAGTCAATACATACTGTTTTCTCTGAGGCGAAATAAAAACCGATCCGAGCAGATCATTCTTCCAGTTGCTTAAGTGCCAACTCTAACTGACGAGGGTAAGATATGGGACTAGAAGTGGTACAGAAAATAGAAAAATCATCCACAATGAATGAGCACTGCACAGGACTCCTCACTGCAGGCGATATGTCATTCATCGCAGCTGAAAGCAATGTCACGCTTAAAACGCTCCCCTGTGGGATATCATGAACTTGAGGAAATTTATCGAAAAGAATATTCCTGACTCCGTACCGGAAATAATGTTCAGCAAGAAAGGACAGCAGGAAAATGGGGGATGGCGATTGCATCTTTCAACACGATCGAGCACAGCCTGTGGTGGAGTGGTTAGCCGACAATAACATCCTTGTCATGGACCGGCCTGCACAAAGTCCAGATCTGAATCCAACAGAACACCTTTGGGATGTTTTGGAACGCCGACTTCGTGCCAGGCCTCACCGACCGACATCGATACCTCTCCTCTCCTCATTGCAGCACTCCGTGATCAATGGGCTGTCATTACCCAAGAAACTCTCCAGCACCTGATTGAACGTATGCCTGCGATAGTGGAAGCTAAGGGTGGGCCAACACCATATTGAAATCCAGCATTACCGATGGAGGGCGCCACGAACGTGCAAGTCATTTTCACCCAAGTGTCCGGACCCTTTTGATCACATAGTGTAAGTGAAACGTACAGGAGGATAGAAGCTTTTGAAATGCGGTGCTACACAAATACGCCAAATATTAGATGTGTAGATCGAGTAACTAATGAGAGAGCACTGAATCGAATTGAGGGAAAAAGAAATTTAGAGTACAACTTGAGTAAGAGAAGGAATCAATTAACACTACACATACTGCGGCATCGTCAATTTGGTAATGGAAGGAAGTGTGTGTGTGTGTGTGTGTGTGTGTGTGTGTGTGTGTGTTCAAATGATTCAAATGGCTCTGAGCACTATGGGTCATCAGTCCCCTAGAACTTAGAACTACTTAAACCTAACTAACCAAAGGACATCACACACATCCATGCCCGAGGCAGGATTCGAACCTGCGATAGTAGCGGTCACGCGGTTCCAGACTGAAGCGCCTTGGCCGGCCGTGTGTGTGTGTGTGTGTGTGTGTGTGTGTGTGTGTGTGTGTGTGGGTGGGTGGGTGGGTGGGTGGGTGGGTTTGGCGGAGAGGGGGAAACTGTAGAGGAGAAGTTTATGGGCGCTCAACGACGATGTTATCAGAGGGGAAATTGTAGTGGGAGGGTTCAAAAAAAGGCTCATGCGCAGGACAGACTGGCGTTCAAAATGACATCAAACTAGTCTTTGGAGTGAAGAGTTGAACAACAACGATCTATAATAATTATTATTATTGCTTTAAATTATTATTGTTGTCTTTTCATTATGGAATGTCACTATGTCGGATGTAGAGCTGGAGAAGGTTATCGATTTGTTAATGTCAGATAGGGCTAGAAATTGTGAGTTTACAATTCTGGATGGCTTGTGGTTTGGGCCGAGGTAGCGGTCGATGCAAGGCTGCGAGAACAGGAAACGGGGCGTAGATGGTAACAGCCTGAAATCCTTAAGAAGGATACTGATGACCATGCCGGTGACGTGTGAGTGGTCAGTTGCCAACATGTCTTCTTCCAGCGAGGACATTTTACTCTCAAATATTATGCAGAAAAATACTCATGGAGCTACAAAATAAGCGAGTACATCAAATTATGTGTCTCGACACAAAGGGTCAGTGCAGGGCGTACCCTAATTTTTAACTAAGTTAGATTTTTATAAGCAATAATTACAAACCTCTTTAAATTACGCTACTGGTAAGCAGAAACCGTACAATCACTCACAATACGGAGAACAGTATCTGAATTATACTGTGAATACCTGCCGACACAGATAGACTGTAGCACACTGATTAAAACCATTCAGTCGGATTAAACAGAACTGAAGGTACTTCACAGTTACATGTATTATGAAGTCAGCATGTACTGTCGTATACCCTCCTCCTCTTCAGAAGAGTATTTATGCTATAGATATAGAAGCTATTTCAGAGTTAAATGAAGTATTATTCAGTCTAATTGAAAACAGCCCTCCTATTAAATCCAGGGCAGTTTAAATTTGATGAGTGCTGCATAAAAACCAGTAGTATCACACAAACGAGCCGTAAAATACCCTCTGATTTCTTAGATGAAAGGAAGTACGACCTTTTTCGAGACTGCAGTCCCTTGCTATCACATTTGTGAAACAATAAAAATGATCCGTATTTGCTGTTGCGCAATTATAATTAACTGCGGAAACCTTCAACTTTGGGCTTAGCTGTAGCACACGATCATCATCTTCTAGGAAGTCTCGTCTTTCACCATGTCAAATGGATTTGGGATCGATTGCCATGACAACCCTGAGAAGGTTTATGACTTCTTTCTACCACCGCATGTGCAAGGGTAGTACTGAATCGTAGTGGAATATAAGATTAAGCCCTAGTATACCTGATCATCATGAACGAAGTACACAGCGGAAACGCATGTTATCCCATACGACCATACAGTGACGAACGATTGTTTGCATTCATTACACGTATCTGAATTTGATGCACCTGACGGATGTTTCTACAATGTGGGTATCTCTCGGGGGGTGACTCAAACTGAAGATTAACTCCTACAGAAATCAGTTGTTTATTAAATAGAATTTCAGTTCCGCACAAAAGAAATGATCTTAACATCAGGGATAAATCTTACAATACTATGGTCCCTGATACACACGAAAAGACATTAATTACATTAAATAAATGGATTAGCAAAAACACCTCTCGAGAGGACGCAGGATATTATTCCACTCGCACTGGAGAGAAGAACACTCCAATGATGGACGTGATTCTACAATCGTTTTTATTCGAGAATGAAAATTAACAGCCAGCATTTGAACTGTAATAATAAAGTCCACTGAGGACGATGGGAAGAAGAAATAATAAAAGGAACTCAAAATTGCAAAAAAAAAAAAAAAAAAAAAAAACACGGATGTCCATCATTTATCAAATACATCAAGCCTGCTCCACTGCTAGAATTTAAACTCCGTTAAATTAACAGCACTACTTAACTAAGACATTAAGTTTTATGATAACTGGGCCACAGCCATTGTGAAAGTTTTAAACGAAATCAATCCGCTTTTTGTTGTAAATTGCAATCTCAACAAATAATGTTTTAACAGGCAAAAGCGGAATGATTTCATTAAAAGCTAGGGCAAGAAGCAGAACGGGAAACATATCACTGACAGTGTAATACGCTAAGTTGGACCCGAATCTGTTGGTAACCAAACTGGAATATTATTGAAATAGCATAATTGATCAGTAACTGGTCATGAAAGCGCTGATACTTGCAAATCGCCGGCCAGAGGGGCCGAGCGGTTCTCGGCGCTTTAGTCTGGAACCGCGCTACCGCTACGGTCGCAGGTTCGAATCGTGCCTCGGGCATGGATGTGCGTGATGTCCGTAGGTTAGTTAGGTTTAAGTAGTTTTAAGCTCTAGGGGCTGATGACCTCAGAAGTTAAGTCCCATAGTGCTCAGAGCCATTTGAACCATTTTTGAACTTCCAAATCTAATAACACCTTCACTCGCACAACCTTACCTGACACATGTACGATCCAGTCACATTAACGTGACCACCACCTATGTTCGACGTGAATGTTCAATAACGACTCACAGACGGCAGGTGGCAGCAGTAGCAGTGGCGAGTATATAAGGCTTGTCGGGGTGCGGGGGGGGGGGGGGGGGGGGGAGGAGGGGGGGGCGGCAAACAGTTCAGTCGTTGTCGTAATGCAGAGACGGAGCGATTTATCTGACGTCTAAATGGGCATGGTCACTGGCTTCGTAGCCAAGAGTGGAGGCATTTGCGAAACGGCTAAGTTTGCAAACTGTTCGCGTTCCGCTGTGGTTAAAGTGTATCGTGCATGACAAAATGGTACTATACCAAATCGGCGCCAGGACAAATGTGGGGTTGGGTTGTTTGGAGGAAGATACCAAACTGCGAGGTCATAGGTCTCATCGGATTATGGAAGGACGGGGAAGGAAGTCGGCCGTGCCCTTTCAAAGGAACCATCTTGGCATTTGCCTGGAGCGATTTAGGTAAATCACGGAAAACCTAAATCCAGATGGCCGGACGCGGGATTGAACCGTCGTCCTCCCGAATGCGAGTCCAGTGTGCTAACCACTGCGCCACCTCGCTCGGTGACAAATTTGGTGCACCACGGGTGATAGATGACAGGGATGAACGACGACTGTGGAGAAGTGTTCCAGCGAACAGACGCACAACTGTCGAGCAACTGAGCGCCCAGGCGGACAAAGTTGCTACCAACAGTGTCTCCTCAACGACCGTTCAGCGAACATTGCTGCGTATGTCAGTATGTGCCCCTGTAGCAGGGGCATCGTTCATGCACAAGTGGTGACTACTGTTCATTGGTGAAGATGGGTGGAATTTGCACCTCAAAACCGCACCTGGATGTCCACTGAATGGTGACATATGGCCTTTCCAGATGAATCACGTTTTATGTTCCGTCATACAGATGGCCTTTGACGTGCACGCCCGTCCAACAATAGTCAGAAGGGCCCAGGCCGAAGGAGGGAGCGTTATAGTTTGGGGAACATTTTCAGTGGATCCCCGGGTGATCTCGTCATTCGACCCAACACAAGTATGCATATGTTCTTCGGAACTATTTCCACCCCCACGTGCATTTTGTTTCTGCTCGACATGATGCCATGTGCCATCCAGACAATTCAACGTGTCACACAGCTCACAGTATACGTGCATGGTTCGAAGACCACCAGGATTTTTCCGTACTCCCCTGGCCATCATCCTCCCTCCCCCCACCTCCCCAGGTTTTCAACCCAGTCAACAATCTGTGAGACCACCTCCATCGAGCCCTTCGCACCTTGTATCGTCAACCATGAAACCAAGCGCAGCTGATGCCAGCACTGGAGTCGGCATGACCCCACATGCCTTTCGGTACCTTCTAGAACAGGGCTTAACAACTGGCCGGTTTTGAGCGCGAGTACTCGCGTCTGCTCAGGCACGTGCTCGCGAGCAGGTGCAAGGTCGCGGAGTAGGGAGGGAGGGGAAGGAGGGGAATTGCGCGCGCACGTTTGAATAGGGCCGCAGCGTGCCTATTGAATTCGCGCCGACTGTGTAACGTTTAAAGTATTACGATCAGCTCTAACAGTCACTTTGCTGGTTAAGAATCATGTCAAGTGGCCGTTCTGTAACCCCAATCATGCTTTCGCAGTTCAACCCCCATTGGGAGGAATTATGTCTGTTTACAGAAAAAGATGGTGTTGCAAAATATTTAGTATGTCACAAAACGCTGAATTCTTTTAGGAAATTTAATTTGCAGCGACATTATATGTCGTACCACGCGAAAGACTGCGGAAGTGGAAAATGTGATGGACCAGATCGTGCACAGGAAGTTATTAAACTTAAAAGGAAGCTATCCGAAGAAGATCTGGATGACGAAGAAAAATCAACTGAGGCAGCTCTCAGAGTGAGTTACAAAATTGCTGGCTTTTAGCAAAATCCCTGCGCCCCTTCACTGATGGCGATTTAATAAAAGAATGTTTGGTAGTTGCAGCGGAACATTTGTGTCCATCTCAAGTTGAACAGTTTCGGATTGTGCCATTATCTAACATGATCATTATGCGTCGCATACAGGACATGGGAGACGACGTCCAGAGCCAGCTTGCAAATAACTGTAACGATTTTATAGCGTATTCTCTAGCTCTGGACGAAAGTGTTGATATCACTGGAACAGCGCAGCTTGCCATATTTATTAGAGGTGTTAATAGAGATCTTCAGGTGAGGGAGGAGCTCCTCGATGTAGTAGCCATGAAGAACACTACAACTGGAGGTGATATTTTAAGTAGTGTTGAAGAAAGTGTTGAAAATATAGGATTGTCGGGGAATTCTTTAGTTTCAGTGTCTACAGACGGTGCACCAGCGATTACAGGGAAAAAATCAGGTTTCGTTGCGCTGTTGAAGGAGAAAATGCAAAAACTGACCGTGCCGAATGAAATAAGGGGCGTTCACTGTGTCATTCAACAGGAAAACTTATGTGTAAAGAGTATCACTCTAAAAAATGTGATGAGTGTTGTGGTTCGTACAACCAATTATATAAGGAAACATGGGCTACAACACAGACAATTTAAAAGCTTTCTTGAGGATGTAGAAAGCCAGTATGGTAGCCTGCGTCATTACAGCGAGGTCCGCTGGCTTAGTCGTGGCGAATTATTAAATCGATTTTTTTGCCTATTAGATGAGATAAATATGTTCATGGAAATAAATAACATGTGTGTTCTTGAATTGAAAGAGCCTTCATGGAACTGTGATATCGCGTTTTTAGCAGATTTAACTAGCCATCTCTATGCTTTGAACATTTCACTACAAGGTAAAGATCCTCTAATTACTCATTTCATAGATCGAATACGAGCTTTTAAAATGAAATTGACACTTTGGGTGAGTCAGCTGGAAACAGGAAATCTAGCTCATTTTCCGAAATTATCAACCATGCAAGATGTTCACAAAGACTGTGAACGTTATTCACATAGTTTAGTTGCCCTTAAGCAAGAATCTGATCAATGCTTTCAAGATCTGACAGCACTAGACAGTGATTTTTATATGTTCCCCTCTCCATATTCAGAGAATATTGAAGAGATTCGTCCTGAGCTGCAACTAGAAATTATTGACCTGCAGTGTGACAGAGAATACAGAGACAAATTTCAGAACAAGAAAAACATTTTGGAATTCTACAGACACTTCCCTCAGGATAGATTTCCTCGTTTGCACAAACTGGCGGCTACAATAATATCAATGTTCGGTTCCACGTATGTTTGTGAACAACTGTTCTCTGCAATGAGATGTAACAAGACGCGCCTGAGAAACGCATTGTCTGATCGAAATTTAAACTGCACGCTGCGCCTACAATGCACAAGAACAATTACGCCGAACATAGTCGCAATTGTAAAGGGCAAAAAGTACAAGGTAACCTAGAATCCCACACTTCAGTGACACATTTTATTGTGTAACAGTTCAAAAATTAATACATATGTAGAGGCATACACTAAGCTAATAAAATTATGTGGCACGTGTACATTCTCTTTTATTTGTTTCATTTGTCGCAGTAATAATTCGTGAGTGATATCCCTGCAGGTGGCCGCAGATTTACATTGCCTGGCGGCAGCTGTTGTGTGCCCCACGCGACTCTCCCCACTCTCCGCTCTGGTCCGGTAGTGGGGGTAGCGTGCTCGCGCCTTGCTACTCACAGCTTGCTCCGCGAGTGCGAGCACGTATGTTGTGAAGCCGTGTTCTCATTGACTCTTTTCCTCCACGCCCTCGCTGCAACAGGTGGTTGTTCAGGCTTTTGACAGGTGGTGACATTAATGTGACTAGTCTATGTTCTAAGACCATATTCCAAGGGAACGGCTATATAAAGACGTCGTAGTCTGTAGGAAGAGTGTTTTCAAAAAACCAGCCTCTCCTCGTGCGCTGAGGACAGTGCGTTGCTTTTTCACAAGGAGAGGGGATGGCACCACTCGACTAGCCAACAGAGTGAAATGGACAATGCAGGAAGCTCACAATCTGTGGCAAGCTGCTCTACTGGACGAACAGAAATACCGGAAAGGTTCATTTTACTGGACATCTCTGGGGCTCAGATAGAGACGAAAGCAGAGTAAAATGAATGGCTAGTATAGCTACTTCTGAGGGAAAGAAACGTCTCTGATCTACTCCAAACATTCGAAAATACACACCCTTGTTTCCATATGATGCAGACAAAGAAATCAGTACCTGGTAATAGAAAAGGAAGAGCCTGTTGATCTCAAGTGAAAAGTAAAACAAAACAACCCATTGTATAATTCTCCCAAGCATCGACATGTGTTCAAGATGGGATACTGAGAGGAACAAAATCGTGCCATTAAGAAGCCACGAAATCAATAAATTAGGAAAAAGGGATTTCGGGGGGGGGGGGGGGGGGGGGGGCAAAATACGTACTCCTTTCAACTCATCACTCACATATATTAAAATATTTACTTTCCTTTCTTATTTTTAACAGTTGTGCATGATGGCGCCATGTGACATTTTTATTCATATTACTTGTACAAGGGTGGTTTGAAAAGTTGTCGGAACGGAATACAAAAAATTACTTACATCACTGCAACTTTTTTATTATTTGTCAATGTAGTCTCCTTGTAGATTAATGCACTTGGTCCAACGATGTTCCAGTGCCTTGATCCAATCTCGAAAATCAGTTTGAAGTGAATCTTCGTCCACCAAGAAAAATTTTCAGTTTTGGGAAGAGACGGATGTCTGACGGAGCCATATCAGGTGAATAAGTCTGATGTGGCAACAATTCATACCTCAGTTCGTATAATTTTGCCATGGCGACGGCACATGTTTTTGATCCAGAGTCAAGAGTCGCAGCACCCATCTTGCAAATAATATTTTCATACCTAATTCTTCAGTTAAAATGTGGTATACCCTTTCAGATGACATCTGGAAAGCGTAAGCAGTTTCACGCAGTATCGATCGGCGATCCTCCATGACCATTTTGTGCACTTTTTCAATGATTTCTGGAGTAGTGACACATCTTGGCCGACCACTGTGCGGATCATCATCTAAGCTCTCCTGAGCAAATTTAAATTCATTTGTCCACTTGGCAACAATCGAACATGAAGGAGTGGAGTCCTCCAGTGTATTCTGGAAATCTGCATGATTGTCTTTGCCTTCATACCTTTCTTTACGAAGCACTTAATCACTACTCGAACATCGACTTTTTTCCATCGCAAATCACTACGCGGGAACAACAATTGTAAGAGCACTGACGTGGCACGTGTTTACAGGCAACAGTCCAATGAATATCACGTGAACAACTCGATGCAGTAGCGCTGACCTCTCGTGGTGATTCCGAGAACTTTTCAAACCACCTTCGTATTTGATGTTTTTTGAGGTCGGTAAGCGACTTGTGTAGGGAGGCGCTGATTCTGAAATGTATAGTATTAACAAAAACGATTTAATTCAAATGAGGATAATTTTAACTTACATTTGTAAGATTGAACGTGACTAACATGTTGTGAGTTCCCGCGGTGTCAAATAGGCGACGCTCGCAAGCCTCGTGGTCTTTTCGGTGGTCAGTCGGTGGTGGATCTGGGTCGTGTCAGCGTCTAAAGCAGTCGTTTGTTAACTTTCGGTGGTAGCTGAACTTAATCACTGGGCGGCAAGTCAGCTACAAAGTTTCAATCCCTTACAGTTTTACGCGGGATAGAAGTTTGATCAGCGCATTGGGATTTAGACATTTCTACGCCACTTTCAACTGTTGTAAATGTTGGCACCTGCGTGAGTGACAGCAATATTTTATGACGAGCTTTTGCCGATGTTTAAGGTGCTTTAATGACGAACTTTAGCATTAATGCATAAGCGGGACTTGGTTATAACAAATAGAGGTAGCTTTTTTAATTGGGAACCAGCCACACTTTATTCGCTCTTCACGCATTCTTATTTACACGAAGCTATGATTTTGTTTCTTTTACTTTCCTATGGAAACTCATAAGCTCTTAATTATTCCATGTAAGGCCATTGCATCATTTTTGTTTCTAATTGAACAATACGAATAATTCCCACTATGTCGATTACATTAATTTATTTGTGCCCACCAAGTTCCATTTATTTCCTCACTTATTTTTGCAGTATATGTTCAAATTTTGTGTAAGATCGGTGCTTGCCTGTTAAAACCTATTTATGCCAGCTGATACTGTCATTAGGGCATTTGCGTCGTGGCATAAGACCCTCCTCCCCCCCCCCCCCCCCTTAAGAATGTGGAGCCATATTTTGTCTTCAGCGTCGTCCTCTAGCCCAAACCCCAATAAAGCCCTAGAATCAGTGTGAGGACATTAACGCTACACCTATTTATATTTGTAGAGAAGAACCCTGGTTTCCCACACAACTACCCGGATAGCCTTTTACCGTTGTACATGCAGTTGCCTTATGCTTGTGTCATTCCTTCCTTGATTTACACTAACAGCTCTCATTTATGAATTACAGAAACCTCCCACAAGGGCAGCATGAAAAATTGTCTAGACTCATCGTTTAGAGTTTTCGCTCCACGTTTTGACGCCTGTTTTTGTTTCACAGCTGACATAAATAATGTACAGCATGGGATCAATGACTCTCTCATAATTTGTCTTAAGTATACTTATCCGTACACTTTGCAACGTTTATTACGTTAAGAAGTGTAGAACGTCAACAAGAGTTAGTATTACGGTGAGTTAAAGTACCTTAAATAAACAAACTAAATTTCAAAATTTTGACAGTATCCAATATGCAACGACAACATGTAATGACTTCATCTGGTTTTCCGAAGTGTTCTGCATAAACATTCACAAAATTTGTCTCATTAATTACGACAGAAAACTTTGACTTACGTAACATATCAATAATATAACAAGCTATGTTGTATTAAATTGTGCTTATAATCAGGCTTCACGATCTTAGTTAATGGAAAACAAATTACGAGGTCCGACATCAGCAGATGAAATTTAGGTCAAACGGAGGCATACCGTGACAGCTCCATCACATCGCACAAATTAAAAGCATTAAAAAAATTTTAATATCCCCAGATGCGGATGAGAGAAATGCGGTTGTGGCGCGGCGCTGAAAGAATTTCTTTTATCACTCAGATTTTCAAGTAAAAGTAATTTATACTACACAGTAATTTACTGAGTCTTTGTTTTTGACAGTTACCTAACGTTTTCATTCTGTACCATAAATTAAATAACACTCGACAACAATGCAGACTTCAATGAAGATTGGGGCACCGAGCCGCCGAGGTGGCGCGGTGGTTAGCACGCTGGACTGGCATTTGGGAGGACAACGGTTCAAACCCGCGTGAGGCCGTCTAGATTTAGGTTTTCCCTGATTTCCCCAAATCGTTCCAGACAAATACCGGAATGGAGCCCTTTTCTTTCCCCATCCTTGACACAGTCATAACCTGTATTTGTCTCTAATCACCTCGATGTCGACGGGACGTTAAACCCAAACTCCCTTCCGTCCTTCTTTTAGGATTTGGGCAGCGGTAATCAGGCAGAAAAGAGGCGTGGAAAAAATTATAATAAAATCATGTGCACCTACACACACACACACACACACACACACACACACACACACACACACACACACACACACAGGGAGGAGGGAGGTAGAGAGATAATCGAGGTACAAAGATAATCGTATGAGCAGTTTCACATTACAGACACATTTCATAGGAAAATGTAACGTTTTATGAAATCATTCATCAAATACAACTCCATAGTACATTCTTACGGAACATGAGAATCGTTAACCAGTTTGAAAGAATTAATTCACAATGACTGCCCAGAGTAGCTAACTATCTCAGTTGCAAAAAGCTAGCGATGATTTATTACAGGCAGCCACAATCGTCAGAGTCTACCATTAAAAAATGTAATAACATGAAGTGATGTGTGTTTTCTGTGGCTGTGGCGAAAGACATAGGAATAATGAATTTTAAGAATTATGGCGTCTTTCTTATACGTTAGCTCTCTGAAACAGTGGTCCCAGTTTTAGTCACATATTACACAGTTCGTAATATGTATATGGTCATAATGACACGGTCGTACATTCGTCGACAAACTGTATTGACGAACTGTTTCAGTATCTCGTTTAATCCAGTCAAGTTACGGTGAAACCATACACAGAAACAATCGTAAACATGCCGGTTGTCGTCTTTTTCCGTAAAATTGTTTAACGCTAGTTGAACCTGTTTTTTGTAAACTTTACAAGTCTACTCAGCGTACTATCGATTGAGAACCGAGTATTTCTCCCGGCAGTAAAAGTTGGCGGGGGCGATGGGCCCACCACTCTCCCTTTCCTAGAATCACGGCGAGGATAATCTTTACTCCACCCACAGTCAGATCTGTAGCCCAATCACGGGCGGTATGGAACAGACTCTGAATTACCCAGGGCGCGAAAACGCTGTAGAAATCGTTGCCCACTCGATAACGGTGGTCGAGAAATCTGCACCCAATGTCGTCACAGAAACGTCCGAGCCTCTTGTTTAAGCATTCCACTCGACTGCAAACCGGAAGACTACAATCGTTTCCGGGAACAAAGCTGCTTGCATCCGGCTAGCTGTCGTCACCCGTGCAGCCATCTATCCGTAGAAACAGAGGACGGCCGCTGAACCCAGGCGGCAGGCGTCGTCCGTACCAACTTGAGCCACGATTTGCTGACGGATGTGTCTACATCTACATACATATTCAACAAGTCACCGTACGGCGCATGGTGGAGGGTACCATGTACCACTACTAGTCATTTCCTTTCCTGTTCCACTCGCAACAGAGCGAGGGAAAAACGACTGTCTACATGCCTCAGTATGAGCCCTAATTTCTCGTATCTTATCTTCGTGATCCTTACGCGCAATGTATGCTGGCGGCACATGCTGGTTCTCTAAATTTTCTGAACAGTGTTTCTCGAAAAGACCGTTGCTTCCCTCCAGAGATTCCCATTTGAGTTCCCGAAGCATCTCCATAACATTTAAGTGTTGTTCACACCTACGGGTAATAAATCTAGCAGCCCACCTCTGAACTGCTTCGATGTCTTCCTTCAGTCCGACCTGGTACGGATCCCAAACACTCGACCAGTGCTCAAGAATAGGTCGCACCAGCGTCCTATATGCGGACTCCTTTGCAGGTGAACCACTCTTTCCTAAAATTCCTCCAATAAACCGCAATTGACCTTCCCTACCGCAGTTCTCACATGTTCGTTCCATCTCATATCAGCCGTGTGGTCTAAGGCGCTGCAGTCATGGACTGTGCGGCTGGTCCCGGCGGAGCTTCGACTCCTCCCTCGGGCATGTGTGTGTGTGTTTGTCCTTAGGATAATTTAGGTTAAGTAGTGTGTAAGCTTAGGGACTGATGACCTTAGCAGTTAAGTCCCATAAGATTTCACACACATTTGAACATTTTTTTGAACATCTCATATCGCTTTGCAGCGTTACATCCAGATATTTAAACGACGTGATTGAGTCAAGCAGGATACTAGTAGTTCTGTATCCAAACATTAGAGGTTTGTTCTTTCTACTCATCCGCATTAACTCACATTTCTCCACATTTAGGACAAGGTGCCATTCATCACACCAACTGGACATTTTGTCTAAGTCGTCTTGTATCTTCCTACAGTCACTCAACTTCGACACCTTACTGTACACCACAATATCATCAGCAATCAACCGCAGATTACTACCCGCCCCATCGCCCCATCCGACAAATCATTTATGTATATAGAGAGCAACAGCGGTCCTACCACACATCCCTGGAACACTCCTGACGATACCGTTGTCTCCGATGGACACTCGCCATCGAGGACAACAACTGGGTCCTATTATTTAAGAAGTCAAAGTATCCAGTGCTTTCAGCCACCGTCAGCAAAGCCTGCTGCACACCTTGGATGTCACCTCTGCGCAAGTAGAGTGAACACTCCCTGCCTTTCCAACCTGCCCGCTATTTCGCCAAGGAGCTCAGTCCCCCGCCCAACGTTGGAGCTCCAAATGACAAGCAATTACACTCTCTGTGTGCTTGTCCGATCTTCCAGGACAATCAGGCCCAGTCCCTACAGATGATCCGTCCCTTGCTGTTCCAGATGTACTTTCAGCAGTGGGCAATATCTTGAACCTATATTTAAGGCGTAAGTGGGCAGCCATACGTGCAGTACCAACTTTCGTCTTCCACCCATAGACTCGCGTTCCCTTCATTGTTCGCCGTTTACCACTGGTTAAGTGTCGACTGGCCAGTACAGCAGAATCGGTAGGCGCCGCGACTTCGGGGATTCCAGACGGCACTATAGGCTTCAGAGGTCTCAGGTGTCCCTATGCCACTGCAGCCTAGGGCAGCAGCCTCAAGCCTGTCGACTGTGGCCAAAAGAGCTTCCAGCTGTTTGCGGACAGTAGTGAATTCCCTATGCATCTGTACACAACAGGCGCAGTCCCTATACATTTTTTAATCAATATTCGCCTATACCACAAGGAATATAACACTAACTCAAGCATTCGCCGGAGGCAGTCTTAAGTACTGCTGCTACGCAATTTCTGGTTTTTACTACACCCCAAAGTCAGCTCATACAATGAAAACGCACCAAAATTTACGCAGACAATTAGAATAAGTTTCTTATACACTAGCAAAAAAAAGTAAAATAAACTGATACTATTCACTTCTTCGCAGAAACACTAGAGAAAAAAGCCGAATTTTATCCTGTATATGCCTACAAACAGAAACTGCCGCCCTCCTCGCACATCCACAAATCTCCGCAGCTGCTTGGAATGAGAGGCATAGAGCACATTATATTATTTGTTCATATTTGCCATGTTTTTGGCTGAGAGCATCAGTGAGCACAATTCTTTTCGGTATAAACTGTATTTCATTTTCATGGGTGTTGATAATAACTAGACAGTCGAAATCGGTGTAGCCACTTGACAGTTTTGTGAGAACTGTCAGGATGAGCAGATATCTGGAACGATTTCGCGTTCTGAAAGAGGAGTGAGGTTGAATTTACCCTGGAAAAGGACATGGCATACACGGAGATGAAAGGAAGGTGGGACGAGGTGACTCAGACGCAGCGAACGGCCAGGGTTTTCAAGGATAGGGACTACAGTAAGGCCCTTGGATTCCTTTTAGCTGGAGACCCGGTATTGTCGAAGGCATTCGAGGTAGTGTGTCCAGACTAAGCGCCTGCAACTCTAGCTTCCCGCAAAGCAGACCGGTACAGCGGGCCCCGGACCCAGTAGGGGTCAGCCTGGCCGGTCGTCCCGTTAACACAGACGCTTCCGAGAGACCACCAGGAGGCGTCCACGGCGCCGCAAGAAGTCGCTACAGCCGCGGACCTCTTTCCTTCCGCTCGACACGTGACTGCAAATAGAGCCAGCCATATCCATGCGCCAAGCGGTATTTAGGCTGGCGCGGGAGCCTGGAGAGGCCCTCTCCCAAGGTGGCTTCCGCCACCTCCCCCTCCCTGATGATGTCCTCCTCCCCTCCATCTACCCCTCCTATCAACTTTGATCCTCCCCCCCCCACTTCCTGTGTCCTTTTCTTTAGGCACCCTCCCTCCCTTCTCTTTCCTTTTCCCCTGTCCCCTCCCTCCACCCCTCTTCCCCTGGGCTTCCCCTCCCCCTTCCTCCCTTCCCGCTATCTCCCCTGCCCATGACATCTGCTCACCTCTCTCCCTCTCCCACCCCCCCTCCTCCTCCCTTGGCAGGTCCCCGGACTCGTACACGGTTAGTGAACATTCGCGCGCCGGAGATCAACGCCTCGTGTTCTGTGTGTGCCGTCGTTTTGTGCTTAAGTGGTTCAGTGTTATTCGTTTTGTGCACCTACGTTCGCGTGTGACAATTTTTCGTCTCTGTCTGTGTCCAAGTGTCTGAACAAATTTTATCTTGGACTCTATGCCCGTGAACGGCTCCATTTATTTTAAAAAGTGTTTGTCTCCGTTTCTATGTCTACCATGTTTTTTCTCTCAATGCTTTCATTTGTATCTTTTGTGTTTCTCTGAGGCCACAGAGCGGCGTAGTATGCTGCTGCTGGCCTGCCTGTAAGCAGGTTTGAAAATAACAATAAAGAAAAAAAACAAACAAACCTGGAGAGGCAGTTCACACTGGTGTCTTTTTAGCCGCCAGCGTACCGGAGCCATCCTCGCAGGGCCTCTACTCGTCCTCGGACTCAGGTGACGGCAACGTGTACTCCGCGCCGCTCTTCACGAGACCCGCGGGGCTTGGTTTGGTGAAGCTGTATGGTTACTACAGACAGTTTATGTTTGGAAGAATCTCTGATTTAGTTATTGGTAGACTTGGAGGATCAGTCCTACCTCACGAAATTTGTTTTGTAAATTTTGAAGAAAGACTTCAGTTTAAATAAAAACGCTATAACTCACATTCTGAGATTTTCCTATCCGCGGACGGCCGATATATTACCAGGTGTGAGAAAATGTGGCAACATTGTCGGCTATTTGGGTATACTGGCAAGGGTGGCAAAAGTGATACAGAACTCCAAACGGAGGGCATGACGTTCAAGGATTAAGAAGGAGTGTGCCACAGGACAACAAAATGCGAAATCTATTGCCTAGAAAAGTGAAGTACACAGAAGGGAACAGAAACCTAAATTAAACTTCACAGTTTGAGCCAGTTTGTGATGTTGTTTCAATGATTACAAAATCGAATCAGGTTCTACTAAGGATTTCGGAGTAGGAGTCCACTAGCGTTGCTACCTCTGGAACTCGGGGTCCCGGGTTCGATTCCCCTGCCGGGTTGGGGATTTTCCTGTCCGGGGACTGGATGTTTGTGTTGTCCTCATCATTCCATCATCACTCATGAAAGTGGCTAGATTGGACTGTGTACAGATTGGGATGGTGTACGGGCGCTAATGACCGCGCAGTTGAGCGCCCCACAAACGAAACATCATCGTCGTCATCATCTAAGGCAATCTGGCCTACAACTGTTGTAACTGGTCCTGGATATTCTGGGTATTGGCACTGGGACAGGGCTGATGTCTGAGCAGGTCGCACACATGTTCTATCGGGGACAGATCTGGGGTTCTTGCTGTCCGTGGGAGTACCTCAGCACCACGCATACAGTTCATAGAGATACTTGAAAAAAGAGACAGCATTGGTCGTATATTTTTTTTTATACTATTGCAAAATCGATTTTCTGTCACTGAGTGACCATCTTCAGTGCTATATTGTATAACTTAAATTGGGATGCACTGTTGTCACTATGCTTACGGCGATCACATAGTGACAACAGTGCATCCCAATTTAAGTTATACAATATAGCACTGAAGATGGTCACTCAGTGACAGAAAATCGATTTTGCAATAGTATAAAAAAATATACGACCAATGCTGTCTCTTTTTTCAAGTATACCTGTTATCTGGTCGTTGTGCACAAGACAACATGGAGTCGCCAATCAATAAGTTCATAGAGACACGTACCAGATATTAACGAGCATTGTTCTGTTGAAAAATGGCGACACAATACTGTAGCATGAGAGGTAACATACAAGGATACAGGATGGACGTCAGTGACGTACCGTTGTGCAGTTGAAGTCATACCCCGATGGTTCCCCACACCATGACGACGGGAGTAACACCGCTGTGCTTCTACAACACTGAAAGGACTGGGTAGTGCAGAATCGCGATTCGCAGCTGAACGCAATGCGATACCATTCATCAGCAGTTCATGCTTTCTGATCACGACACCACTCCAAACACAGCTGCTTGTGTTGCGATGTTAACGGTAACCTACGCATGCAATGGTAACTGCCTTTTCCGGCTGCTGTTAGTCTCCAGCCAACGGTGCGAGATAAAATAGAATTCTGCAGGGAGGCTATTACTTCCTTTCGGGGGGTAGGCGCACGTGCGAACGGCTTCCGGAGTGACTGGGTTGCAACGTAACCTTCCAGTACTGGTCGTAGTATAAGTCCACCTAAGTAGGTAGGTTATCGTCGCTTTGAACATGTCCTACCGCTCCTGCAAGCTACCGTCTGTAGTAAATGGTTTCCGAAATTCGTGTGGTCCACGAAATTACTGGCCCCTGCGAGTGATTGCTGGGTATTAATAATTTCTAGCGGAAGGTTTTAACGAACCGGTAGAAATTTGAACGCAACGGATAATGCATTTTTTTAACCACTACAGTAGGCATCTATACAGGGCTTAATAGGTATTATATAGTTTTTATTTGCTTTCATGACTCAGAGTTAGACTGTGGTACTGACTGCCACCTATTCTTTATGATGGAAGTAGTAAATAATCAGTCGAGGGTAGAGATTAATTGATATTTATTCAGTACCGATGGTATTTCAACAATTAGTCGTGTTTCTCTTGCAATGTACATCATCAAAACCGGTCTCTAGTTAACATGGTTCAGTTTCGCCACGTAATTATGGAATGGGACAGAGGAGCGCAGACCTGGCTTCAGTGTAATTCTATACAACCGCACAATTATACCTAAACCCTCGATTACTACATTCAGCTACCACAGATTACTCAGAACAAGTTCCGCAAAGACAATACAAGCAAAACTAGGTCAGGGTGGAAGAGTATTTCGCAAATCTTTATCAAATCAGTGGGCATTAAAATCCGATACTTTTCCTAGTGGCACGAGTATTTTACTTAACGCACAACATTGCCAACAAATCAACTCGTTATGGGGGTGCACAACAAACATCACTTCAATGCTGTTCAGCCCACATGGCCAAGTTTCAGTAGCCAACAGAAACCCAGAAAAATATGGACACACACGATTATTACTTCCCTATTTTACACTCGCTCACTACCGTATCATTATTCATAGTGTACAATATACTTTCAGACCGAAACTACAGTTTATCAATGCGGCGGTTGCTCCAACCGACCACGTGGTGCGAAAGCAAGTTCACAAAGAAAACACATGGAAAATAAATAAAAAAACCAAAATATTACTGTAAATGGAAGAGCAGATTAAAACACATTGAATGAGTGAATTTCCGTTAAGCACAGAGCAATAACGTGACCGTGAGCTTAAGGCACATGGAACTACAATTTATCAGTGTGGCGGTTGCTCCAACCGACCACGTGGCGCGAAAGCAAGTTCACAAAGAAAACATATGGAAAATAAATAAAAATCCCCAAAATATTACTGTAAATGGAAGAGCAGATTGAAATACATTGAATGAGTGAATTTCCGTTAAGCACAGAGCAATAACGTGACCGTGAGCTTAAGGCACATGGTGCGTTGCCTGAACAAGGCACTAACGCAAGGTCTACTGAAATTCGAGCAAATTAAGAAAATCAATTCCCTTATGGGGTTCAGTGGTAATTTCGCACCTGATCTCAACATCTGGACTTAATTACAGAGCAGATTTCAGACAATCTAATACCTATGTTAACATTACCAAAACGAGGGCTGCGTCTCCATATCTGTCCAGCACCACGACCCAGGAACAGGTGCTCCTCTAAGTGAATTCGCCTAACCGTTCCGCTTACAAAACGTGGTGGGGGTGGCTCGCCAACCTGACAGAGCCAATACGCGCGCCTTCGTGTCGCCTTTGACC
This sequence comes from Schistocerca nitens, assembly GCF_023898315.1. NCBI lineage: Eukaryota > Metazoa > Arthropoda > Insecta > Orthoptera > Acrididae > Schistocerca > Schistocerca nitens. The sequence goes on along the minus strand of NC_064616.1, from coordinate 172,069,508 downwards.
TGACCTGCAAACTTGGTCTCTGCTAAACTTGTTCACGCTTGGGGGGTTGGTACTGCCCTACCCCAGAACGACCATTCATGCAGTGTTACAATCTGTGCCCAAAGCTTTCTGCTAGTTCACACACTCACTCATTTATACCGCCCAGGCCGCACAAAGGAGAGGAAAATGGGAAACGTGGTACATAACAGAAAAAAATTCAATAAATAACCCTGTTCAGTCCATTCTCTCCTTTTGGACACCAGCTGAGGTATTACCTGCAAGAGAAGAAACTCTTGCTAATAATTTCTGCGTGCTAGCAATTTATTAAAACATTGGAACGGTACAACAAGTTCCGTTTCAGGGTTACAACATGGCGATACCCCTTCCACCCCCCACCCGCGCCCTCCCCTCCCCTGACGTAGTCGACTGGAACCTTGACGACGAGTATACCAGATTGAGATCAACACTGGGCCACTGTCACTTCCGAATGCTCCACAAACCTGGATACTGTACGATTCTACCAGATAGACAAATGGAGACCCGCAACAACGCCCCAATTACTCTTTGTCAAGTGCTGATAACGCTGTTTCACACGAGTGCGCGGCATCGCCGTGTCCTTCACAGTGGTCACTCAACATCTCTCGCTGTTCAGGTCCCTTTTGTACCCTACCAGGCTTGGTAACAACGCTAAACACGAACAAAACTAAAGCTCTCTGGTGGCTGTTCACCTGTCACAGAGAATTGAAACTCTAACCATTTATATACCCTCTGACAGTAAGTGTGCGAAGTTACAATGTCATCCAACCGTGCCTTTTGGTGCTTCACTTTTTTTTAGGCAGTGTAAATACACCACGGGCAAACAAAACCGAGTGGCATGTGGACTGCTGGAGTCGAGGGCGACGCCGCAGCACTGGTTTTATGGACGCGCCAGCTTCAGCATCGGGAAAGTAACAATGTTATCTGTTTGGACGCGGCCCACGCTATCGAGCGCACATCGGCGCCTTCCTGTGGTGCGCCCGGCTGCCTTGTTTTCCCCGACACTGTGCGCCGAGCCGCGCTTTTCTGCGCTTACGACGGGCGCGTACGTCGCTTTTGATTTATTATGGATTTCGGCGGAACAGCGCAGTGCGAAAGGGCGTGCGTCGCCGGCAAAGGGTTCTACGACCCTCTGGGACGAGCGCTGGTGTTTTGTTGCGGGACATTACGACGCGGCTGGTATCGATTCCAGCACGCGCTACTTTTATGGCCGCGTGCATGTCGTTGCAGCCGGACAAACTCATCTAATACGCTATATCTCCTTGCAAAACTTGACGACATATATCTGCAGAATGCTGAGGAGGATACTAAAGCTTTCTTAAACGTCAACAATGAAGAAATTTTCACTACGCTCTGACACAGATTAGATCCATTTGGAAATGACGAAGGAAAATTAAATTTTACATATGAGTATCAGGACACATTTATTCCGAAGGTAAATGAATTAATGAATAACTAAATTTTAATTACCTGAGCAGAAAATAATTATGTTAATTAGTTGGTAACAGTTTGTGAACTATGACACACACATCATTAAGAAATCTACTGCATATAAACTGCTCAAAAAACGTTGTGTATCTCCTTCATATTTGTGAAAGTGTGTGTTCTTAGATTTAAGTGGAGCAGGGAGTGAATGAGTGAGCCTTGTGAAACTGAGGGTACCGTACAAATTTAAGTATGTATACAGATGATAATAATAACAATAATAATTCCAGTGCGAGGTTTTTCAAACCCATACATCGCACAGAAGAATTCCCGGCAGATACGCTGTGTAGGTGGGACCAAAATGGCAACCAAAATCCGTGCCACGTCTGACATGGAGCAGACGACAGCAAGGTCAGCGCCTGTTCACCAGGAGGTGCGACTGTAAACACGCTCCACAAACTCTTAATCTGCAGTTCAACACCACTAGCAAAAGCTAGAAAATTGGTTCCAAGCAAACATGATCCATACAAATAAAGACAGAATTACCACAGGTGGACAATAGGCCCACTTCAAAGTGGCTACCAAGTATTCCGATTCTGGGGAACCTGGACTTATAAGAGACAGCAAATCGGAGTTCTCTGGTAAATTTCCACGAAAAGCACTCACAAACATTAGCACTTTCAACATTCAGACACTCATTTGAGTAGGAAAACTACACAATCTTACAACAATACTCACGAAGCAGAAAATCCAAATTCTCGTCCTGAAAGAAACGCGCTTCACAGATTCAGAATAGATAGATTACAATAATTAAAGGATCTTCAAAAGTAGAAAAATCAAGAAAACTGGCAAGGGAGCAGCACTATTTGACATTACCTTCATTGTAGACAAAAAAGTTTTGGATTCATTAAAAGATGTGACGCCCAACGACAACCGACTTATGACCTTAAGAATCAAACATACAAACAAAAGCTACACCTTCATTAACGTACGTGCACCAACAAATGGCGACAGTAAAACAAAAAGGCCGAAAAGGTTCTGGGAAGAACTGGAAACAGAGATGGCCAAAATTCCAAAAGATGTGAAAATTCTACTCGGTGCTTTTAATGCCCAAATTCGCAGGGAATGCAAATACAATAGGAGACTAGCCTGTTCACAAGTTCACCAATAAGAATGGCACACGACTCGTTGTGTTATACCAAAAATAATCTAAAAACTATGTCAACCTCATTTCTGAAAAAGCCCAAATAAAAACATGGTGATCATCTACCCCTCATTTAGGAGAATTTCAGACTGATAATGTGGTAATATGGTTCGACTACCAAAAATAAATTTACTATGTACAAGTACGCAGAGGTACAAACACTGATTCGGATAATTACTTAACCAGAATCAAAATTAAATTCACACCCAAGAGGAAATTCAACAAGAAAACACCAGTGATCCCAAATCTGATCTACACAAAATAAAAGACTCTAAAATAACAGAAAAATGGGAAGAAAAACCTGCAGGGGACAGGGAGAAATTTCAAACTAAAATCATCAGATCAACGAAAAGACTGGATCTCTCTTCACACACACAAAAAAAGAACACTCTTCGTGGAATCAATAATGTGAAAACGAACAAGAAGAAAGAAAAAAGGTTTTTCAAAATTACAACTACAACAAATCAGAAGAAACACAGAAAAAATTCCTCGAAGTTCGCAAACAAACATCCCAGATTTTAAGAGAAAATAAACGAACATTTGTCAATGACCAACTGGCGTCAGTTGAAGACAACTTCAAAAATTACAACACACACATGACCTGTACAAGGCCTTTGCGAAGCAAATCAAAAGGTACTCACTATAGAACATTAGCCTTTGCAAATAAATAAAACTGCCAAAAACTAGCCACATCTTTTTCACAACTTTTGAATTTTCTGGAACCAAAAAGAGATTCGCGAAAACACATCCAGGAATACAACAGAAGTTTCGTCACCACCAATGCAAGAAGAAGTTTATTCACTTATCAATAAAATCCGAAACATTTGGCAAACAGAAAAAATGCCTCATGACTGGAAGACTGGACTAATCCATCCACTACATAAAAAAGGCAACAAATCAGATGTAAGCAACTATATGGTCTAATCCATCCACTACATAAAAAAGACAACAAATCATATGTAAGCAACCTGTTACCAGTCACTTACAGAATCCTATGGGCTTTTCTCTTGAATAGAGAACAAAAGCAATTACAACCCAAATTAGCAGGATTCAGACCGAACAGGTCATGCTCAGAACAAATTTTTAACCGCAAAACCGTACTCAGAATGCTAGCCATCAGATAAAAACCTCCAATATGCGCATTTGTAGATTTCAAAAGACGTACGACACGGTAGGCAGGCCCAAACTATTCCAAATTTTAGAAGAGAGGGGACTAGATCCCGAAACACGGGAAAGCATAAAACGAGCACTAACAGGCACGAAATCTAAAGAAAAATTTATGGGGGAAACCCTTTGACATTCAGACAGGTGTGGAGGAGTTAGATTCTGTTCAGAGTCGTCCTAGACAAGTCTATTGCAGAATGTGAGAAAGAACTTAGGAAAGTGGATTTTGGAAGCCAGTCCTACAGGGCTTAGCCAGAAACAACCTCTCATTTGCGGACGACCTGGCGATACTTGCATAGGACGAAGAGACTGCTATCAAACAGCTCGAGACTCTTAAAGAATGTCCAGAAAGCGTCGGGTTGCAAATCTCATTTGAGAAAACTGAATTCTTATGTTCAAAGACAGAAATCACGAGCCCGAAAACAAAATACGGTAAAATCAACAGGGTCCCGGAGAATTCATCAGAATGAGGCCTTAAAAATCACAGTAAAATCGCCTTCAAAAAGTTAAAAATGCATTGCGGTTGGTCCAAAACCTTTCCAACAAAACATCCATGTCAAGACAGACAAGAATTATGCACTACAACACATTCATAAAACCAACAGTACTTTATAGTTTACACAAGCGAAATACTGACTCTTAACAGGAAACACGAACTCGAAGAAATCAAAAAGAAGAGAGAAAGATCATTCAGAAAATTTTAGGAGCAAGACATACCCAAGACGGTTACAGGCTACAATCAATGAAAACAACAGAAAAGTCTTCAAAAATCGAAACTGACAATAAGATAACGTGAGTGAAATTCTTTAGTCATCTCAGCAGACTACCGATAAAGCGAATGACAAAAAGGATAATACACTATGTAAAATCATTTAAGAATTCAACATATGGCTGAATCAAATTAGAAAGGACCTCAAAAACGCAAACGTAAGATCAACCAACATTTTAGTAAGAGACAAATGAGAAGTTACATCAGACCAACCAAAACAAAAACAGTGGTCTTAAGAACGTAAACAAGCCTTCTCGAAAAGAATTGTAACAAGAAGAAAGAATTGTAACAAGAAGAAAAACCTAAAGAACAGATGATCGAGTTATTTTTTTAACGTTTTCCTTTTATTGAGAAAATTCGCTAAAAGTAATTTCGTGCACATCAGTAGCCTGATGCAAGTCTTTCAATTGGATGCCTCTTCGGCGACTTGAGTGTCCTTAACCAACACCAGTTATTCAATTAAGATTAGGGGGCCTACAGTTTAACGTGGAATCGGAAGAACGTGATGTTTCTGGCGGCTCATTACATAGTTAGAGGTGAGGGCTACGTTGAAACGAAGACTGAAAAATCGGCGGCCCAACCAAGACTTGATCCTGCGACGCCTCGCCTTCCTAACAGGAACCTTACTGTTAGACCAACAGAACCGTATTGTACATAATTAATTCGTCCATAGGTTTTTATGATTGAGTTGACGTGTGTGGCGGTATCTTTTGATTGCATTAGCTTACAAGCTTAAATTTCGTACACCGCTATGGTACCGTAGACCTTAGTATTTGATATAATTTTCAAATTGTTATCTTCACCCGTTCAAGAGAAAACGGTCTCTTAACAGGCGGACAGAGAGACAGCCAGACAGACGGACTACAGTGTCATCCTATAAGGGTTTCCGTCTTTACGGGCTGAGGTATGGAGACCTAAAAATTACTGTGAAAAGAAAACAATAACCAAAACGAAAGCCGTCTCTTCGAGAGTTCGGGCATGGGTGTGTGTGTTGTTCTTAGTAAAAGACAGTTTAAGTTAGATTAAGTGGGGTGTAGATCTAGGAATGATGACCTCAGCAGTTTGGTCCCTTAGGTACTCATACACATTCGAACATTCTTCGAGAGTGTATAGCGTTGTGCTTGTGTGAAATCAAAGTCTGGTCATGGGTAACATTCAAGTTATTGTACTGTAATATGCTTGAATAGCCCTTGGTACGCAGCGCCCTTGGTGGTCTAGTGGATATAGCCGGCACGGTAATTCAGTGTGTTCGGTCAGGCAACTGGGCACCCTTTGTAATAAAAGAAAGATTAAAAAGCGATAGATTCCGGCTCTGGAGGTCTCTGGTTCAATCCTATTTAGGGGTGGGCATTTTTGATGGTTCCAATCCCTCCAGGACGTTCCCAGATCGATTCAGCCTGCTGTCAAAATTCGTACAAGGGATCTTTCCTGGAGCCAAAAGGTGACCACGGAGAGGAGTCTGCCAGCCCTCCCCTTCCTATTGCTGCGGTCAATATAAATACTGTACTTCAGCTGCAGTGAGGCCGATAGTACGGTCACCGGCTTGTGCCACAGTCATTACCATTTAGTCCTCGGCATGCTGTCCAGAAGGCGGACGAGGCAACGTTGCTCGAGTCTGTCCTGCTCCGACGAAGGCCTACCAAAGTTCATCCAGTGTTTGAGGAGGGTTCCTGCGACGAAGCACCGCATGTTCCAACCGGTCCCAAGCAAGATCAGTCGGAAGGATCTTAGCAGGCAGTGTAGGCCATTCCAGTCGGTAGATTCCGCCTCTTGAAGAAAGGAAGGTGGGTGTGGTGTTCTCGTGTATTATCGTCTTGAAAGAGGGACTCATTGCGAGCCGGCCGGTGTCGCCGAGCGGTTTTAGGCGCTTCAGTCTGGAACCGGGCGACCGCTACTGTTGCAGGTCGAATCCTGCCTTGGGCATGGATGTGTGTGATGTCCTTAGGTTAGCCGGCCGGAGTGGCCGAGCGGTTCTAGGCACTACAGTCTGGAACCGCGAGACCGCTACGGTCGCAGGTTCGAATCCTGCCTCGGGCATGGATGTGTGTGATGTCCTTAGGTTAGTTAGGTTTAAGTAGTTCTAAGTTCTAGGGGACTGATGACCTCAGAAGTTAAGTCCCATAGTACTCAGAGCCATTTGAACCATTTTTTGTCCTGAGGTTAGTTAGGTTTAAGTAGTTCTAAGTTCTAGGGGACTGATGACCTCAGATGTTAAGTCCCATAGTGCTCAGAGCCATTTGAACCTTTTTGATATCTATAAAGGCATCTGAGCTTAGTGCAAACCTGGAAAGGAGGGGTTTGTATTCCAATGGTGGAGACATACCCTTCCCAGCACACTGCTTCTGACTGTTGATTAGTTGACATGGAGCCATTTGAAGGCAATGAGGTGCTCCATTGATGGGTGGCGCTTATGACATTGTAGGTTCCGCCTAGATCTCTGATGGCCACAGTGATTTCCGGCGATCACCAAGGTACTATCTTGTGCTGGGGGCATCCCGAGGAACAAAAGACCGCCACCGAGCGAGGTGGCGCAGTGGTTAGACACTGGACTCGCATTCGGGAGGACGACGGTTCAATCCCGCGTCCGGCCATCCTGACTTAGGTTTTCCGTGATTTCCCTAAATCGCTCCAGGCAAATGCCGGGATGGTTCCTTTCAAAGGCAACGGCCGACTTCCTTCCCCGTCCTTCCCTAATCCGATGAGACCGATGACCTCGCTGTCTGGTCTCCTTCCCCAAACAACCCAACCCAACCCAAAAGACTGCCGATTCAGCTGCCGTAACAATTGCTGTAGAAACATTCTGCAACCCCACAACGATTTTTCTGATTAATGGGGATCCAACGGTGGTAGCAGAGGTGAAAGTGTACCAGTCAATCTTGGTAAGAGCCCATCTGGGCAAGCGTCCAGGTGAGTGACTCCAGGGGATGGGCAGGAAGAGTGAAATGTGGTCACTGCCACACAAGTACTCATGCGCTCTCAGTGTATAGATGATAGAAGGTCAGGACTGCAAACTGTAAGATCACTGGCCAAGTATATGGCATGTGCCACGCTATAGAAGATAAGCCTGGTGATTTCCTCTGTGCTATGTGAGAGGGGTAGGCTTTCTACTGGCGACGGGTGTAACTCTCTTCCTTCTCTTACAAACGTGACACCACACTTCGCACACACTATTACATTGACGTGCACTCCACAGATAAACTTAAGACACAAGTCCCACGCACCACGTTGCGTGGGAAATGCGCATTGTGCTGGAGGCGGATGAACGAAACCTAGGTGTCTCCGGGTCAACAATACTGTGAGACCCCCTTTTACCAGCCCAAAACATGACTGACCAATATCCCTGCTGAACCCGTGCGACTGCATGACTGAGACGCGTAAAACGATGTACACAATCCTCATTGTCCTGCTGACAAATGGAGACACAGATCGCTCTACTACACCGCGGAGTAGACGGTAATTCACGTTTACCTCTATTATACGGATGGCGACTTTTTAATGTCAGGAAAGTACTGAGGGCATGTTTCCGACAAAAAATATTATGTACTGTGCAAGAACATAGTAATAGGCATGTTTGGCGTAGAGAAGCAACTAAAAGAGTTGAGAAAAAATAAGCCGCCATGTCCGGATGGAATCCCAATTCCGTTTTACAAAAAGTGCTCTGTCCTATTGGGCCGTTACTTAGCTTCCATTTACCGCGAAGCTCTCGCCCAGCGCAATATCACAAGCGACTGGAAAAACGAGCGGGTATATAACAAGAGTAAAGGAACTGATCCGCGAAATTATAGACCAATATCGTTAACATCAACTTTCTGCGTAGTTCTTGAAGATATTCCCAGTTCGACTTTAAAAATGTTCCTTCAGCTGCATAAGCTTCTTTCCACAAATCAGCACGGCTTTAGAAAGCATCGCTCGTGCGAAAATTAACTTGTCTTTTTCTCACGTAATATCCTGCGAACTATGGATGAAGGACAACTGGCAGATACCATATTCCTAGATTTCCGAAAAGCGTTTGACACGGCACCACATTACAGACTGATATGGAAATGCGGAATAGGTTCAAATGGTTCAAATGGCTCTGAGCACTATGGGACTCAACATCTTAGGTCATAAGTCCCCTAGAACTTAGAACTACTTAAACCTAACTAACCTAAGGACATCACACACACCCATGCCCGAGGCGGGATTCGAACCCGCGACCGTAGCAGTCCCGCGGCTCCGGACTGCAGCGCCAGAACCGCTAGACCACCGCGGCCGGCGCGGAATAGGTTCCCACGTATCTGAGTGGCTCAAAGACTTCTTAAGTAATCGGACCACGTACGTTGTCGTCGAAGGCAAGTGTTCATCAGAGACAAGACTATCGTGAGGAGTGACCCAGGTAAGTGTGGTAAATTCGATATTATTCTCTACACACACTTTAAGACAAAAAAGGACGCACTGCGAAGGAATTATCGGAATGTAACGGAAACTTGTAGGTGTGATGTAAATGCACAGAGACACAAACGATTACAACTGCAGAAAAATTGGATGATTTATTCAAGAAAAAGAGCATCACTAATTGACGAAGTCAATAAGCCAATGATCCACCTTTGGCCCCGATGCAAGCAGTTATTCGGCTTGTCATTAAGTTGCTGGATGTCCTCCTGAGTGATATCATGCCAAATTCTGTCCAACTGGTGCGTCAGGTAGTCAAAATTCCGAGCTGGTTGGAGGGCACTGCCCATAATGCTTGCTGCAAATGGCTCTGAGCACTATGGGACTCAACTGCTGTGGTCATAAGTCCCCTAGAACTTAGAACTACTTAAACCTAACTAACCTAAGGACAGCACACAACACCCAGCCATCACGAGGCAGAGAAAATCCCTGACCCCGCCGGGAATCGAACCCGGGAACCCGGGCGTGGGATGCGAGAACGCTACCGCACGACCACGAGATGTGGGCAATGCTTGCTGCCCTTGCTGCACAAGGTTAGGCGTGGGAAGAACGAAGACAAGCAGTAGAAACTCCCACCGTGTGCGGGCGGGCATTATCTTGCTGAAATGTAAGCTCATGATGGTTTGCTGTGAAGGGCAACAAAACTGGGAGTAGAATATCGTCGACGTACCACTGTGTTGTAGGGTGCCTCGGATCCAAGGGGGGTCCTGCTGTGAAAAGAATTGGCATTCCAGACCATCAAAAAATGGTTCAAATGACTCTGAGCACTATGGGACTTAACATCTGAGGTCGTCAGTCCTCTAGAACTTAGAACTACTTAAACCTAACTAACCTAAGGACATCACACACTTCCAAGCCCGAGGCAGCATTCGAACCTGCGACCGTAGCAGCAGCACGGTTCCGGACTGAAGCGCCTAGAACCACTCGGCCATAGCGGCCGGCCATCGATATTCATTAGCTGCCTTGGCTACCCAATGTGTTCTTTTTACTTAATTTTGTAATCACTGAAATAAAATCACGTAACATCCAGCTACACGGATTGGTGACACAGTAGGATGCGGTCATTTCTTCTGTAAATGCTGCTATCCACTTGTGATTCTGTGCTGATGTAGGTAAAGGCAAAGAGCAGTTATTGAGCACACTCTCATCTTTACGTTTTTAAAGCGCATTTCGTGTCATATAATTTAGTAGGTAAGGGCGCAGTGACTTGTTCTCATGCGTCCTATTATGTTCAAAAATGGTTCAAATGGCTCTGAGCACTATGGGACTTAACATCTGAGCTCATCAGTCCCCTAGACTTAGAACTACTTAAACCTAACTTACCTAAGGACATCACACACATCCAAGCCCGAGGCTGGATTCGAACCTCCGACCGTAGCAACAGCGCGGTTCCGGAATGAAGCGCCTAGAACCGCCCGGCCACAATGGCCGGCGCCTATTATGTAAATAGTGTGTTACGTATGTTATCCACCAGGGCAAAACTTACCGAAAGAAATCGGACAAGTGCGACCGGAGGATTCCGTACTAACTTAATTATGTTTATAGATAATAATAGTAATAATAATAATAACAATTTCGTGTAGTTCAAAAGCCTGGTGCAAGTCTTTCTATTGGACGTCACTTCGGCGACTTGCACGTTCCTAATCCACCCCAGCTACCCAGCCGGGGAACAGAGACCTATAGTTTAACCTAGAATCCGAACCACATGTTGTTTCTGGTGGCTCTTCACATCGTTGGATTGTGAAAATCCGTGATCCTATCGATAATCGACCCCGTGACCTCACTGTTTCCTGGTCCACGCTTTACCACTTCTTCTTCTGTTTTTTTTTTTTTTCAAAGTTCAAGCACCGAGCGAGGTGGCGCAGTGGTTAGACACTGGACTCGCATTCGGGAGGACGACGGTTCAATCCCGCGTCCGACCATCCTGATTTAGGTTTTCCGTGATTTCCCTAAATCACTCGAGGCAAATGCCGGGATGGTTCCTCTGAAAGTGCACGGCCGACTTCATTCCCCATCCTTCCCCAATCCGATGAGACCGATGACCACGCTGTCTGGTCTCCTTCCCCAAACAACCAACCAACCAAAGTTCAAGCGCAATCGCTCGTGGAAGCGCCAATAAAGCAAAATTTTTCAAAACCACAGTGAAAAGGTGATTCTTTATTAACGGCGAAAAGCTAAGTAAGTTGACAGTGAAAAGGAGGGGGAGGAGGGGGGGAAGGAGGCTATGGCGGTTAGTGTTCCCTCCGTGTCGCGCACTCGGCACTGGACACCTCATGTACATTTCCACGGAAAGTTTTATTAGTTTCCCAGAATGTGTTCTGCACGGCCGAAGGCTTCAGTTCGTGGACGGATTTCGTCTTCTACCGCGGAGGTTCCAGCTGCACGGATGGTCGTGGAAGGTACTGCCTAGGTAATTTGATAAGAACAGCTAATATGTCTGATTGCGAACAGTTTTGGAATGCCTTTCTTCCAAGTAATTCCAGGAATAAAAGGTGTCTTTGGTATCATTCTGAAATACACTATGTGATCAAAAGTATCCGGACACTCACAAAAACATACACTTTGCCTATTAGGTGCATTGTGCTGCCACCTGCTGCCAGGTACTCCATATCAGCGACCTCAGTAGTCATTAGACATCGTGAGAGAACAGAATGAGCCGCCCCACGGAATTCACGGACTTCGAACGTGGTCACGTGATTGGTTTCACTTGTGTCATACGTCTGTACGCCAGATTTCCACACTCCTAAATATCCCTAGGTCCACAGTTTCCGAGGTGATGGTGAAGTGGAAACGTGAAGGGACACGTACAGCGCAAAAGCGTACAGGCCGACCTCGCCTGTTGACTCACAGAGACCGCCGACAGTGAAGAGGGTCGTAATGTGTAATACTCAGACATCTATCCAGACCATCACACAGAAATTCCAAACTGCACCAGGATCCACTGCAACTACTGTGATAGTTAGGCAGGAGGTGAGAAAACTTGGATTTCATCGTCGAGCGGCTGGTCACAAGCCACACATCACGCCGGTAAATGCCAAAAGAAGCCTCGCTTGGTGTAAGGAGTGTAAACATTGGACGATTGGACAGTGGAAAAACGTTGTATGGAGTGAATAATCACGGTACACAAAGTGGCGAGCAGATGGCAGAGTGTGGGTATGGTGAATGCCCAGTATACGTTATCTGCCAGCGTGTATAGTGCCAACAGTAAAATTCGGAGGAGGTGGTGTTACGGTGTGGTCGTGTTTTTCATGGAGGGGGCATGCACCCCTTGTTGTTTTGCGTGGCACTATCGCAGCACAGGTCCACATTGATGCTTTAAGCATCTTCTTGCTTCCCACTCTTGAAGAGCAATTCGGAGATGGCGATTGCATCTTTCAACACTAGCGAGCACCTGTTCATAATGCACGGCCTGTGGCGGAATGATTACACGACAATAACATCCCTGTAATGGACTGGCCTGCAAAGTCCTGACCTGAATCCTATAGAACACCTTTTGGATGTTTTGGAACGCCGACTTCGTGCCAGGCCTCACTGACCGACATCGATACCTCTCCTCAGTGCAACACTCCGTGAAGAATGGGCTGCCATTCCCCAAGAAACCATCCAGTACCTGATTGAACGTATGCCTGCGAGAGTGGAAGCTGTCATCAACGCTAAGGGTGGGCCAACACCGTATTGAATTCCAGCATTACCGATGGAGACACCACGAATTTGTAAGTCATTTTCAGCCAGGTGTCCGGATACTTTTGCGAACATAGTGTAGGTAAATAAAAACTGTAAATGTCGTGTAACTAGCACCTCCCGTCGGGTAGACCCTTCGCCGGGTGCAAGTCTTTTGATATGACGCCACTTCGGCAACTTGCGCGTCGATGGGGATGAAATAATGATGATTAGGACAACGCTACACCCATTCCTTCAGCGGAGATCTCCGACCCAGCCGGAAATCGAAACAGGGCCCTTAGTATTGACATTCTGTCGCGCTGACCACTCAGCTACCGGGGCCGGACGTAGTATAGGTAATGAAGCGCATGTCCTTTGATGCACACGACTGCGTTGACTTACGTACGGGAGTAGTAAGTATTGTTCGGGAAAAGGAGAGCTTGAGGCTCAGTATGTTCCAGAGTCGCTCAGAGAAAGTAGTCCAGGATTTGTCGAACCTGATGCCAGATGCCACTCGCCTCTCCACAGCAAAGGTGATGTGCATCCATGTTCATCATTCCGACAGACACTGAAACTGGATGAGTCTGCTACGTTGATCCAGAAAAGTCTCGATTGTGTCACTTGCTTACAGTTGACCATGACGTACCATGTGGACTGAACATTAGTGTCCAACAGGTCCGTCCGTATCGTTTTCCATATTACCTTCCATCGGTCATGTGGGTGATTCACCTCTATAGCGTACGGCGGCCGACCACTTTGGAGAACACGTGACGTCATATGACGCGTTGTGAGTACGCCGAACCGAACATAGCTTAAATTCGACGTGAAATTTGCTGAGATGGTAAAAATAGGGGGAACATTTCGTGTTGTCACAGGGGGTTCAAAATGGTTCAAATGGCTCTGAGCACTATGGGACTCAACTGCTGTGGTCATCAGTCCCCTAGAACTTAGAACTACTTAAACCTAACTAACCTAAGGACATCACACAACACCCTGCCATCACGAGGCAGAGAAAATCCCTGACCCCGCCGGGAATCGAACCCGGGAACCCGGGCGTGGGAAGCGAGAACGCTACCGCATGACCACGAGATGCGGGCCGTCACAGGGGGTGCGAGACAAGACGGCTGAAATAATTCTCGGAAGAAGTTCATCAGGCTTTGTGGGCAAGCCCTCCACGGCTCGAGTTGTGTTTTCAGGATGACAGCCCCGTCCTGTCATGGACACGAACGTGCCCTAATACCCCTCGATTAGGAGGGAGACTGACGGATCCGTAATTGGATTGAATAACACGCCATTGGTGACAAAAGATCCGAAGGCTACTAACAAACGCTGCGAAATCGTGGCTGGCGTAGGTAAGCCCTCGGCCAGATGAAGGAGGCGGGAAGACAGTTAGGTGCTGACAAAGTGTGTTCGTTGAATGATGTCCACGGTTCACAGCCGTTGGTCGACGATAAGAGCCCTGACGTATTACAGAAAGCAGTGCTAGTTAAGGGCTGCTGCGTGGCGTATGTTTCTAGTGAATTCGATGTCTACGCACTTCATTGTGTCGCAAAGTGGGAGGGGGTGGCACATGCTGGATGGACTCCTGCCCTCCGTTCATAGCGACGGAATTTTCGACATTGAGCACCTACCTGAGGCCATACCGAACGTATATATACAGACCAGTGCGTTCGGCATATTGTCACAATTTCGGAGCACAACCACCAGATAGTCGCCGTAGGTTGTTAATCGAAACATAACTCCAAGGAAGATCATTGCCGTAATCTTCTGACGAAGGCCACATAACAGAGGTTCAAGTGCCAGTGCGTACAGTATTATGGATAAAGGACATTCTTGCCCCATGGAACGTGCGATGGGAATGGGGCGCGAGGCAGTCATTGATCAGGTCTTCGAAGGTCATCTCTCGAAGGAGGCGTATTGAAACGTCCCCTTCGAAAAATTTGTGAATGATTGTGCTGGTAAACCTCTTACGTTATTTGATTTTCAAACAGCTGAGCAAAACTGAACGTACTCAGCCATTTCTCTCTTTACTTATTCTGATCAACACTAAAGTGACAAACAACATTTTTAGCGCAACGCAATCTGACTTTCAAAAATCCCTACAAAAGAATGGCCCTGACTAACAGTAACCTATACCTTTCATGAATCACTTACCTCACAAAAATCTTCGTTACTCGAATTACTGCAATATAGCGAGCACCAATACTGCCAGCTAAATAAAAGATTCTAACTACTGTAGGCACTAACTACTGATAGGCGTAGTTAGCAAATGAAAGATTTTGATAGAGAACAAACAATGTATTTACCTTAATAGTGTTCAAAAGTCATTATATATATATATATATATATATATATATATATATATATATGTATAAACTCCGCCATCTCTCTCCCCACATCCACCACTGCTGGCGGCTCACCTCCAACTGCGCACCGCTACGCGCTGTTAACAGCCAACTGCCCAACACTGCAATAGCATATTCCTACAATGCCAACCAGCCACAGACTGCACACAGCACAGTCAGTGATTTTCATACAGAGCGCTAGGTGACGTTACCAAGATAAAAACCTAAACAGCCTACTTACAGTATGACCACGGTAATGAAGGGCAGCGGGTGCCCCATGTTCAGGCGAGTGTGCATCAAGTAAGCGTGGTCGATTTGGTCGAAGGTCTGTCTGTCCAGGGATGCCAGAGCACCCAGTAAATTGTCCGTCTTCGCCATGTCTATGATGTCGCGATATCTGTACAAAGCAGCTTGGATATCGTTCAGTCCTTCTAATGAAGCTAGGTAGTATGAGATGTCGCTAGACAGGCAAGAGGCAAGTGAATATTTTCACGTCATCATTAAGAAGTATTAAAGGACGATAATCCTGAATTCGTGCTCTGCCTTTCGGTCTTGGAATGGAGATACTAATCCCTTCACCGACGGTAGCAGAAACTGACGTCTCTGGGGACAGCAGGTACTGACAGATGGTACGCCAAGGCGGCGCGAGTAAATATTGGAACGTTCGATAGAACTCCAAAGGGAGTCTGACCAAGCCTGTTGATCTATGAGTGTTACTCTTACTGATGGCGTCAAGCATTTCCTCCTTCACAGCGTCCGTCGTCAAGAAGTCAGCCGTACGGCGATTAACATACTACAGATCTGCTGTGTGAACTCCATCACCGTCAGTCCGCCGGGGACTCGAGCCAAGGAAAGCACGGTGTACTGTTCGTAGAAAGCTGCACTGATGCCGTGCAGAATAGACACGCGCCGCCGGTCGTCTGCATCATTGACACGGATCAGCGCTCGTTGCCATCGTCGGCGTTCTCTACGAACATGACATACGGATGGTCTGACCGCTGTAAACCTATCAGGCGTCCATGAACGACAGCACCCTCTTAACTGTCGGCGCACATGTGCTACGATGTGTCCTTTGGCCCGGTTTACCGCTATTTGCCTCTCGGGTGAGGACGGCATCGAAGTGTAATCACGTAAAACGTTGTAATAGAAGTCGAGTGACGGTGTGCCGGCGTCGCAACTGTACGCCATCGAGGTATGCCAAGTGATCGGTTTGGCACAAGCGCTCTAGAGTTGTCTGATATGGTCCTATGCGATGGACCCAAGAGTGCCAGGCATCTTCGATAGCGAGTTTGCAGGCGGGAGAAGTCAGATGAGCAGTGTTACGCTTCCAGGGGCTCTGGCTTCGCCACACCTACTGACGGCGGAGAGCGACAGCGCTTATGTGGGCGATATGATTCGTAGAGGCGGTTAGCCACTTCCGTGTCGTGCCGACTAGACAGGCGCTGTGGTTGCTGGTCCTACGCTCCCATGAGTTTATTTGACGTAGGTGTGATCCTCCATGACTGACTGGCCTGAGTGCCACACATTTATGTTCCCACAATTATTTGGTGGCACCTGAAGATCACAGGCAACTGAAGCGGATTTTTATTCTGTAAACATAGTTCGCAGGATATCGTGTGAGAAAAGGGAAAGCTGAGTTTCGCACGAGCGATGCTTCCTGAAACCGTGCTGATTCGTGGAAAGAAGCTTTTCTGTCTCAAGGAACTTTATTATATTCGAACTGAGAATACATTCGAGAATTGTACAGCAAACCGATGTTAAGGATACTGGTCCGTAATTTTGCAGGTCTGTTCTTTTATCCTTATTTTGTACAAGAGTCAACTGTGCTTTTTTTCCTGTCGCCTGGGACTTTTACCCTGGATGAGAGATTCGCAATAAATGCAAGCTAAATAAACGCCAATGCCAAAGATTACTCTTTGTAAAACCGAACTGGGATTTCATCCGGACCTGGCGACTTATTTGTTTCCAACTTTTCAGTTGTTTCTCTACGCCAGGGATGCCTATTACTAAGTCCTGCATACGGCAGTCTCTGCTATTGTCAAACTACGGTGTGTGTGCACGATTCTCCTGCGTCAAGTAGATCTTAAAAGATAAATTTAAAATTTTGGTTTTCTTTTGCTCTCTTCTACGGCCACGCCAGACTACGAAGGTCTCGTCGTGTAGTCCTTGTGAAAGGACCTGTGCCTACTCTCCTTGCCGAACTATTGTCCTGACCAGTCTCTTCACCAGTAGTTCTACAGTCATCGCTTTAGTCACCTCTCAGGCAAGAGGGACAGGGAAGCTTAATATCAACTGAACGCACAGTGATTCGACCTTTCTCCAAGTCCGAAATATGACGATAATCTGCATGTGCACGTCCTCCGAGCATACTGTGATATCCACCTGAAAATTTCCTGTAACGTTAGAACAGTAGCCATTGAGCAACCCCATTAACCTTCATCCGTAGGAATTACTTTTTTCTCTGCTGAAAACAAGCTCGCATGAGGGCGAAATTTTCGTCAACGTATTCCACAGCCGTGGGGAGCCTAGAGTATGTACAAGGTATGGCAAATAAAGGTGGCTCAGAGAACAGAGTTCCATGGTACAAACAAACATAGCAGAGCAACGGAAATGCAGTACTAATACACTACGGTAGCTCAGCGCGTTCGGTCAGAGGGTTGGCTACCTCCTGTAATAAAACAAAAAAAGAAGAGAGAAAGGAAAGAAACTGAGTGAATGGATCAATTGTAAACTTGAACCGGCGTCATGGGATGTCCGGCCCGAGCACCTCCAATTAACAATACCAGAACAAAATGAGATGAACAAAAAAAAGTTGGTAAAGCGTGAGGTCGTTGTACCAAATCTCTTGCGTTCAGACCCCTCTGATGACAATTTTTTAACTATTTACGCGTGATACAGTTATAAGGGAGAACATCTTCCTGACACGTAAGCGGACTTTTCGGACTTTGTAGCAATATTCTTTTGGCAGTCTGCTTCCGCTGCATTAGCTGCAAGTAGGAAATCTGTAGAAAAGAATAGTTCAAATGGCTCTGAGCACTATGGGACTTAACTGCTGAGGTCATCAGTCCCCTAGAACTTAGAACTACTTAAACCTAACTAACCTAAGGACATCACACACATCCATGCCCGAGACAGGATTCGAACCTGCGACCGTAGCGGTCTTGCGGTTCCAGACTGCAGCGCCTAGAACCGCTCGGCCACTCCGGCTGGCGAAACTTGTAGAGCACATTTGTATAGAGAGGTCTGGTTTTCTGTCCGACATATGCCGGCCGGTGTGGTCGAGCGGTTCTAGGCGCTTCAGTCTGGAACCGCGCGACCGCTACGGTCGCAAGCTGGAATGCTGCCTCGGGCATGGATGTGTGTGATGTCCTTAGATTAGTTAGGTTTAAGTAGGTCTAAGTTCTAGGGGACTGATGACCTCAGATGCTAAGTCCCATAGTGCTCAGAGCCATTTGAACTATTTGAACCCGTTCTACTGGACAACGGCACATAGTACAAACTAATTCGGAGTTTAGGTTGATACTTTATCGACACACAAAGTCTGGTAGCGGCCTGAGTGCCTTACACCTGGAGTTTTGGGAATTAGTGCTGTGAAAGCGAGCCGCAATTCTTGTAAGATAGATCCCCCTCCAGCAACAGAGACTGAACGAGACAGCGTAGACGCCCGGCGAAGCGAATCCGCCGACAAATTCTAGCGGCCGGCTACAGAGGTCGCTATTAGTACAGAACGATGTTTTTCGTCACGCATCACGTAATAAAAAATTGTGTGGAGATCTCAGCATCACTGCGCACTAGGATGTAAGTAACCGTCCGTGATTTAACGGGCAGATTTCCTGCAGAATGTGTGTTCGAGAGTGTGCTCCATAGTTACAGCGATGTTTTTAGCGAGAGCCATTTCACAATGTAGTCGTCGCTACAGTTCCAGTCATCGGAACTCACCTGTCAGAAGAGTATCCGCCGCTCTCCAGCAACGCACGAGACCGCTACAGGAGTGCTTACGACGGATTTATGCACAAATTGGACTTAACTTCACAAGGGAAACTCCCCATCGCACGCCCCTCAGATTTACTGGTAAGATGGCCCAGTGGATACCGAACACAGATCTGGCATGAAAACAGAAGGAAGTTATATTGAATTGTGAGAAAAAGCAAAACAGTAACAGTGAACGGTCCAAGCTCAACAACTGCAAAATCGAGCGAAGATGAACAAGAAACATGTAGTGGTTAAGTGGTCAAGGTGTATGACTGCAAAGCGGATGAACAGTTTTCGAAACTCACTCCTGCCATTTATTTTTATTATTTTTTCACAACATTATGAACTGACCGGCCGGTCACTGAAGTGTTTGTTCTCTTTCTGTAATCTTGGCAGTTGTCATACTATACATTGGTTATAGAATATGAGTCATGTGGTAAGAATACATTACCGCCGCAAGTGAATGTGATGAATAGTGATAGCAGGTGAGATACAAGATAGGCGTCTCACAAAAATGAAAACAATATATAAACGGGTGTGAACTATATTACAACAAAGGACTTCAGGAGTCAAAACTTCCAAAACGGAACGCAACTTCAAAAGCATTAAAAACGTATGTTTTGACAGAGCACAAAGTAATTGTGTGATTGTGAAATTGTTGCGTTCATTTGTTGTAGCTTATGTGACAAACTATTATGTTTTCATTATTTCCTTGGGAGTGATCTCATTCACATTCATACGAACACCTAAATCGGGCAAGGAGGCATATCTCACTCACTCAACAGGCGTAAAAATTAGGATCGTTGATAAGACATTCCTGTCATATGACACACGTACTGTCTCTAATGCCGTGTATGACACACCAGATGTGTTTTCCCGTGGAGGATTCAGTTACATTACTGGTCATTAAAATTGCTACACCAAGAAGAAATGCAGACGATAAACGGGCATTCATTGGACAAATATATTATACTAGAACTGACATGTGATTACATTTTCACGCAATTTGGGTGCATAGATCCTGAGAAATCAGTACTCAGAACAACCACCTCTGGCCGTAATAATGGCCTTGATACGCCTGGGCATTGAGTCAAACAGAGCGTGGATGGCGTGTACAGGTACAGCTGCCCATGCAGCTTCAACACGATACCACAGTTCATCAAGAGTAGTGACTGGCGTATTGTGACGAGCCAGTTGCTCGGCCACCATTGACCAGACACTCTCAATTGGTGAGAGATCTGGAGAACGTGCTGGCCAGGGCAGCAGTCGAACAGTTTCTGTATCCAGAAAGGCCCGTACAGGACCTGCAACATGCGGTCGTGCATTATCCTGCTGAAATGTAGGCTTTCACAGTGATCGAATGAAGGCTCGTAACACATCTGAAATATAACGTCCACTGTTCAAAGTGCCGTCAATGCGAACAAGAGGTGAGCGAGACGTGTAACCAGTGGCACCCCATACCATCACGCCGGGTGATACGCCAGTATGGCGATGACGAATACACGTTTCCAATGTGCATGCACCGCGATGTCGCCAAACACGGATGCGACCATCATGATGCTGTAAACAGAACCTGGATTGATCCGAAAAAATGACGTTTTGCCATCCGTGCACCCAGGTTCGTCGTTGAGTACACCATCACAGGCGCTCCTGTCTGTGATGCAGCGCCGAGGGTAACCGCAGCCATGGTCTCCGAGCTGATAGTCCATGCTGCTGCAAACGTCGTCGAACTGTTCGTGCAAATGGTTGTTGTCTTGCAAACTTCCCCGTCTGTTGACTCAGGGATCGAGACGTGGCTGCACAATCCGTTACAGCCATGCAGATAAGATGCCTGTTATCTGGTCTGCTAGTGATACGAGGCCGTTGGGATCCAGCACGGCGTTCCGTATTGCCCTCCTGAACCCACCGATTCCATATTCTGCTAACGGTCATTGGATGTCGACCAACGCGAGCAGCAGTGTCGCGATTCGATAAACCGCAATCGCGATAGGCTGCAATCCGACTTTTATCAAAGTCGGAAACGTTGTGGTACAGAAGTGCTGAAACATGTTTGGGTAAAAAGAAAAAATAGTATTTTGCATAAAAGGCGGAACCTATTTTCAATGATTTTAGTATTACAATTATGACATAAATGTTAAGTCACATGCCGCAGAGCGACGGCATATAAATTGATTGCTGTAGTATTATGTATAACTATCCTGGAAAAAGGGACAAGATCTATAAGTCTGGAACATGAATGCAGAATTTCTTTGCTGTTGGTGCGACACGGAATTAACGGGCGCCAGGCCGGTGGGCAGAGCACGCACAAAGCAAGGATTACGGGAAAGGAGACCCGCATTTCTGTAGCCGAAGAACTTGAATGGCGACGTCCCTAAGCCGGAGACACAAAGAGTGTTTCCAAAAAGCTTGAGGATCCTGCAGAGGCCCTGAGCGAAGGTAGAACAGCTCATGGACTCTCCAACTGGAGTATGCGTGTTATTCCGATGAACCAAAACATTTATGACCACCTGCTTAATAGGTTATTTGTCCGTCTTTGGAACGAAATATATCACTGATTCTGCGTATCAGGGATCCGATAGTTTGTTGGTAGGTTTGTGGAGGCATGTGGCATTAGATGTCTATGCAGAGGTCATGTAATTCGTGTAAATAACGGGCCGCTGATTTGCGTACGTGATGATGGGGCCCGACTGCGACTCAGATGGGTTCCAGAGGATTTACATCAGGCGAATTTGGTCGCCGAGACGTCAATGTGAGTTCACTATCATGCTCCTCAAACCACTGTAGCACGGTTCGGCTCCGAGAAACGGACAATTATACTGCTGGGTGATGATATCGCCATCGGGGAAAACATGAAGCATGAGGGGATGCAGGTGGTTCGCAGCTGTCAGTATGTCTTCGCAAGCGCAGGCGAATGTCTCCCATAGCATAACACGGCTCCCACCAACCTACGACTACGGCGTTTCTAGAGACGATCATCGACCTAGAGTAGCAAACACGTGATTCACCCGAAGAGCCGACACGTTTCCATTGATCGACGGTCGAATCCCGATGGTCCTGCTCCCACTGCAATCGTAACTGTCGATGCTGTTGGGTTAACTTGTGAACACGTAGGAGTGGTATGCTACGGAGTTCCATGTTCAACAATGTACGATGAACGGTGCCTTCTGAAACACTTGTGCACGCACCAGCATTGTACTCTTTCGGCAGATCTGCCCTAATTTACAGAGCAGACGAGCCTCTGACCCCTATTCTGTGAAGAGTCGGGGACTTCACACCATTTAGGGCCTGGTGGTAGTTTCACTGTCCTACTTCTTTCCGTAGATGCTCACGACGGTAGCACGTGAACATTCGACATTTTCGGGGCACTCGTTCACAGGCTCTTCATAATAATAATAATTTGCTCTTTGTCAAAGTCGCTTATCTCAATGTATTTCCCAAGTTACAGCCCATATCTTCGCTAGGGTGCTCCCCCGCCCGTGTGTGCTCCGCTTACATACTTTCGTTACAGCGTCACGTGCCCGTAACGCCACCAGACTGCATCCAACGCCGCGGTGGGCAGTGGTTATAATGTTCTAGCTTATCAGTGTGGAGCTACCACCGTTTTTGCGTTCAGAGTGTGGGAAAACAGCTCCCTGCTTGCTCAGAAAATTTCTCAGACAACGACGGCGAGTACCTTGTACAGTGCCAACCGCTATTTAGTTTACGGATATACTATAACACAGATTTATAATTTCTGTGCTTAAGTTAAAGGTTGATTATTGTAGGATATCTATAAAACCCCCTGCCTCCAGTCACTGGTTTTTGTGTCAGGTGCTACCCTTGGTCAACTGTTGTGTACTCTAGTGGCTGTGCGGTGGTTGCTGTTGTGTTTCTAGAGATATGAGTGTTGAAGTGGTCGCTATTACATTGTGGTGGGTACCAGGGCATCTTACATCTCTTCCGCATCAATGTCTATTTTAAGGGGAAAAGTTCAAGATTTATCTGTGTAGTCGGGCTTTTACAAATATTTGTGAATTTTATCAATTTTTTTTCGAATGTTCTACAACATTTGAGAATGTTCTAGATTTTAGAATGATCTAGAAAGTTCTTGAGTTTATTTAACATTATAGACTGTTTTGGAACTTTATCGATGTTCTATAATGAAATGGTTGACTCAGTACTTTATTTCAAATTAGGGTACTGTTGAATACTTTAATGGATTTGATAGCACTGGGGAGTATTTTGTGAGCATTCTAGTGTATATTTTAGGGTGGCACTCTAACATTTTTACGATTTTTTTCCATGTTCATTTTTACTAAAGTGTGTTCTCGAGTGATCTGGAATGTTCGCAGAAAACAAATGACAATAAAAACCGTGAGAAACCAGTCTTTTTCAGATAATCCATTCATAAAAGCCACATCCTATTTATCCCTGTGTTCTAGTACAATTGAGGGGATGAACAATGCCTAAGGAAAGAAACAAATATTTCAAGGCATTGGCTTAAAAATACCCTTTTTGTACTCCAGTAAGGAAAAACATTTTTCTTGTACTTTCAATTACAATAAGCTCCTTTTTACAATTTTAAAATTAAAAATGAATCTAAAATAATTTTCTAGTTTATATATTAGGAAAAAACAGCACATTTACCTGATTACAGTTTATTTGACCAAATCTTAACTCTCTTTACTTCTTGCAAACACAAACGCGTGCCCCATATTTCTGTGCTTTAGCTGTCCGGAAGTATGTCTGTTCCTGACTACCTGTAGTCTTCGTGCATTCGCCACATCATTTAATTTTTGTTGCAGGACATAGCTGCTACTGTCTGTTACCACAGGAGTTAGTGAAGGCAAGTTAGACTGGTCCGCCTCTCCCGCTCCATACGCGTGGAAAAGTATTACTTTCAGTACAATTTCCCCTCCAAAGAATAATGCTCTGAGAATAGTTAAAGTTTTAAAAAATTCATAAATATTTTGCTATGAAAGTGAACCAAAGCGTTTGTTTGGAACAGGAGTCTTTTTCACCACAACATTAAAACATTTTTAACACAGTTGTGAGTTACAGTATTTCTGTTTCATTCTTTAAGAATACTCTAGCGTTAGGAAAGCTTATTTCATGTTATGGAATCGTTACAACGAGCGAAATATATTTTCCGTCGTTAATAAATTCAGTTCTGAGGGCTCTGTTCAACGATGCTAAGTTCTGAAGCAACACTTCGTCGCCAATGTAGGATATTGAGAACAAACACAGAGTTGTCACTGATATCAGTGTAAACAGGGGCGCTACTCACAGTCAAACTTCAGGCACACATACCTATAAGCACATCTACTGAAACGACTACAGTTCTGCTTGGCGTCACTGGCCGGGAGGCCCCTTGCGGGGCAGGTCCGGCCGCCCTGGTACAGGTCTTATTACAGTCGACGCCACACTGGGCGACCTGCGCGCTGGATGGGGATGAAATGATGATGAGGACAACACAACACCCAGTCCCTGAGCGGAGAAAATCATTTGTTCAGTGACTCACTAATACTCAACTTCAGGTGATCGTTGCACAATATTCCCAGCCCATGTCAGTCACGTTCTGACAAGGGAAACGTCCCACCGCAGCCCCCTCAGATTTAGTGGTAAGAGGGCGAGTCGACAGTCCGTCAAAAACTAAACACAGATCCGGTATGAAAACAGGAACTGTGAAAAAAAATCAAAATAGAAACAGTGAACGGTCAAAGTACGAGAACTGCGACATAGAGCCGTGAAAAAGAGCCACGGCGTCCTGATTGAGGTCAGACTGCACATCGGGCGAGCCGAGCAGTGATCAAAGTACCCTCGTGCCAATTTTTTGTTATTTCCCGTTGTTCACTGTATTCAAACTTGTGTCTATGTCGTGATGTAACGTCCGTTTGCGACAGCGAGGTATAGGGAAGGGACCTATAATGAAAGTTGATTCTGCACAACTACTCTATTAGCAGCCGAAACGAAGTGGCTTTCGAATGGGAATCGTAAACGTATGATGTCAAGGCCACAAGTTACACTACTGGCCATTAAAATTGCTACACCACGAAGATGATGTGCTACAGACGCGAAGTTTAACCGACAGGAAGAAGATGCTGTGATATGCAAATGGTAAGCTTTTCAGAGCATTCACACAAGGATGGCGCCGCTGGCGACACCTGGAATATGCTGCCATAAGGAAGGTCTCCAACCGATTTCTGATACACGAACAGCAGTTGACCACCGTTGCCTGGTGAAACGTTGTTGTGATGCCTCGTGTAAGGAAGAGAAATGCGTACCATAATGTTTAGGTTGTAAC
This sequence comes from Schistocerca nitens, assembly GCF_023898315.1. Classification (NCBI taxonomy): domain Eukaryota; kingdom Metazoa; phylum Arthropoda; class Insecta; order Orthoptera; family Acrididae; genus Schistocerca; species Schistocerca nitens. Next base: position 172,044,240 of record NC_064616.1, on the reverse strand, counting down.
TGGTCGAACAAAATGAGATCTGAAGAGAGTTTTTTCGTTTTTGTTCTTACCTTGATTACCATCTGTATGGTGACCCGCACTGATAGCTTGTCATCCCCAAGCCAAACAATGTAGATGTGAATTTTATCAGCGAGTTAACACATCCCTTGATTTTTAAAAACATGATTTTGGTATGGCAAAATTTTTTACATGTATTTTTGTTATTACTCACGTTTTGTTGTGAGAGATCCTTCGTCTTTCACGTTCTGCAAGCACTGGACATAACGTAAGATGGGTTCACGTTTTACACTTTTTCGTCAAACAAAACCACCTGATGATGGCACAGAAGTGCCCAAACAAGTTTGCATAAAAAACGGAAGCTATATCCAATAATTTTAACTGCAAACACGGAAAAAATACAAGAGCTGCAAATTCAAAAGATGACTAGTGATACTAAATGCCATTCTTACTGGTAACTGAACACTTCTGAAACACCAGTTAGGTGGATATGAAATAAATATCGTCATCCATTTCATTTCTTACTGTTAAAATAGGTGTTTCAAGTACCCATCTTCAGTAACTTGGACTGAAAATCCTTCGACGTTTCAAAGCCCCTTGTTGTTACACCAAAATATCTTCAGGAAATAACAATTACAGTAACCCGACATGAACAATGTACTCTATTTTGTGAAGTAAGCAATCCATGACATTTTATGTATGAACTTCATATGTGCTCTGGTCATATCTTAAAATACGTGCCGGCCGGGGTGGCCGAGCGATTCTAGGCGCTACAGTCTGGAACCGCGCGACCGCTACGCTCGCAGGTTTGAATCCTGCCTCGGGCATGGATGTGTGTGATGTTCTTAGGTTAGTTAGGTTTAAGTAGTTCTGAGTTCTAGGGGACTGATGACCTTAGAAGTTAAGTCCCATAGTGCTCGGAGACATTTGAACCAATTTTTTTAAATACGTATTTGTAAATTATACAAACGAGTTATCGTTTGATGTGTGGACGTTTTTATAAAGAATTTCCCCAACTTTTACTTTTATGATTATTGTAAGTGAATACAAACCGTTTTATTCTGTAATGTTATTCATCAAATTTCTGTAAAAATTGCCCGTGATTTGGGTTGTGAGTTACATACCACAAACTTCAACTCCTGGTTGGTTAGGAAGGAGTTGAAGTTTGTGGTATCTCATATGACACGATCTCATTTCCTGTAACGTTGAGACGTGTTGAGTGTGCTGTTCACTTATGTTTTGTACTTTTTTGTAACAGATGTCTGAAGATGGGTGTAACATGTTCTAATAAAAGAGTCAATTGAACATCTCATGACTTCATTGCGATTGTACAGCATTGGTTGCCAGTTATTAACATAAAAATGATCGCAGACCTCAGACGGGATTTTATGTCCTGTATACCGTATGTCGACGTGAACAAAAGCCCTCTTTAGACACCCATATATTCATAACTAACCCATCTAGTTCCAAAACAAAACCTTATTCATGTATGGGGAATGAAGAGTTACCAGACCATATATTCCCCATGAGGCTGCGAAACACGCTTACGCACTTTCAAAACTACGTCAGGCGATAGATATCATTGTCCAAGAGGACACAGTTCAGCAAGGTGGTGGCTGTTTCCCGTGTGGGACATGTTTGCACCCCTGTTTTTGTACCAGCATCAAGATACTGGGAAAATGACGGAAATCAACACTCACACGCAAATGAGAAAGGGCCTTGGACAGAGAGCGCTCCTATTACCTCAGCCAGTGGCTTACTTTAGCGAGTCAAGTGAATGGGAAATTGTTAGCCCTCGTACATGGCGAGTGATAGCAAATTCCCTACATCCCCGAGTTCATGCACGCACTGAGCTTTCGCATTCTAATGTCAGTGGTGCTCTATCAACATTTAGACTAGGGTAACACTCTCCACTGGAGTTATCTGACGTGAGAAACGGCAGGTTAATAACAGATGTCATCAGTGACTATCGTGGACTTTAACACTGTATGACAAGACATAAAGCAGCCCTTACTGTTGTCAACTGGAAGTACCACGAGTGAACGAGACAAGTTTGTTTGCAAACAGCCGCCCGGTGTGGCCGAGCGATTCTAGGCGTTTCAGCCCGAAACCACGCTGCTGCTACGGTCGCAGGTTCGAATCCTGCCTCGGGCATGGATATTTGTGATGTCCTTAGATTAATTAGGTTTAAGTAGTTCTAAGTTCTAGGGGACTGATGACCTTAGATGTTAAGTCCCGTAGTGCTCGGAGACATTTGAACCATTTTTGAACACTGGATTGACGGGCACAGCGCAGCAAATTACTCATCAATTCGATTGTGGACATGTGGTGATCACCGACTTGAACCAGAACTACGCCCTTGGTATGAAGTACAGTAGCTGTCACCATACACGTGGAGCTCTGATCACCGCAAGACACAGGCCACTCAAAATAGCTTGAACGCAAGAGTACCACTATTAGATGCTCTACTGCAAACATGCGATGTCTGTTTTCATTGTTAGGTAAACAATTTGATCAGAAACCTTTATTGCCAAAGAAACAGATCCCGAGAAGACTGTATCAAAACACATTACACTGTAAATCACCAACTAGTCTCGCCAATATTTGGCGACATGACGGATTAAGTGTGGTTTTCTGTTAAACTGTGCGATGAGAGAGAACCTTTCACGAATGTAAGCCACGTTCGTTTTCTATAGAAACTTTAAAACAATCACAGACTTAAAAAAAATGAGACGTCTACACTGAGGTGACAAAAGCCATGGGATACCTCCTAATATCGCTTCTGACCTTTCGCTCGGCGTAGTTCCGCAACTCAACGTTACATGGTCTCAACATGTCCACGAATGTCCCCTGCAGAAATATTGAGCCACGCTGCGTCTATAGCCTATCATAACAGAGAAAGTGTTGGATGCTGGATTTTGTGCAGGAACTGACATCTCGATAATGTCACATAAATGTTCGATCGATTCATGTCGGGCGATATAGGTGGCCAAATCATTCTCTCGACCGTCCAGAATCATCTTCAAACCAACCTCAAACAGTTGTGGCCCGGTGACATGGCGCATTGTCATCCATAAACATTCCATCCTTATTTGGGAATATGAAGCCCATGAATGGTTAAAAATGGTCTCCATGTACCCAAAAATAAACAAAGGACCCAGTCCATTCTATGTAAACACAGCCCACACCATTATGGAGCCACCACCAGCTTTCACAGGGCCTTGTTGACAACTTGGCCCCATGGCTTCGTGGGATCCGTGCCACACCCGAACCCTACCATGAGTTCTTACCAACTTCAGTTGGGATCCGCCCGACCAGCCCACGGCTTCAGAGTCGTCTAGGGTCTAACCGACATGGTCACGAGCCCAGGAGGGGCGCTGCAGGCGATGTGGCGCTGTTAGCAGAGGCACTCGCGTCGGTCAGCTACCACCACAGCCCATTAACGCCAAATTTCGCCGCACAGTCCTAAGACCAGTATTTCACTATCAAATTTCTTTGTCAAAGATTTGATGAAATATTCGTCAAACTTATTTGACAAAGATCCTTGACGTGGCGCTAAAATGGGGTATTACACTGTCATCATATTTTCGTCAAAGTTCAAGATGGTTGACAACAACAACTTGTTATTAACAGCAGCAGTTGCATGTTCCACAATTACACTGTGTGCACATGTGGATGAGAAGCGGGGGAAAAAAAGGAAACGTACCAGGGTGAAGCCGTGGGTTTTACGACCAGACGATAAAAGCATTCAACAAAACTTGTTACGTGAGCTTGTAGCGGAGGACGTCAAGTCGTACATAAATTACTTAAGAATGGATACATTTCAGTATTTGCTCAGTGAAGTGTATCCTCATATCACAAACCACAATACTCGCTTAAGAACTGCTATATCTGCAGAAGACAGGCTCACTGTAACACTCCGATTCCTTGCTACAGGAGAGAGTTAGTTAAGGTTAGGTTAGGTCTCCAATCTTCTTAATCCATTTTTGTATTCAGTGTGCCTCACGTTGTAAAGCGCCTCATCAGCTTCATACATCTGTATAAATTTTGTAGCTGTCGGTACACACCAATTGTATTTACCGGCAGTGTTTATAAAAACACTACAGATAACAGAACGAGGCAGCGATGTTAGCGCTCCATGTGGTAACATGTCACATTGCAGTGAACAGAAGACAAGCGACTTTTATCATCAAATCTACAGCGAGGCCCTAGATTTGATCTAATTTATTTGACGACAGACGAGACAAAGTGCCCTATTACACCATCAAACTTCTTTGACAGAAATATTTGACATAACAACTTTGACAAAGAAATTTGATAGAGTAATACTGGCCTAACGGATACGTTCGTCGTACGTCCCACATTGTTTTGTGCTGTAAATTCGGTCGTTAAGTGAAGACCGACTGCCACTGCGTTGTCCGTGGTGAGAGATAACGCTTGGAAGTTGGTATTCTCTGCACACTCTTCACACTGTGGATCTCGGAATATTGAATTCCCTAACGATTTCCGAACTGGAATGTCCCTTGCGTCTAGCTACAACTACCATTCCACGTTCAAAGTCTGTTAATTCCCTTCGTGCGGCCACAATCACATCGGAAACCTTTTCACATGAATCTCCTGAGTACAAATGACAACTTCGCCAATGCACTGCGATTCTATACTCTGTGTACGCGATACTACCGCCATCTGTGTAATATTAATAAATACAATATGTTGAACATTTTTCCGTTCATTTTGTAGTGTAAGTAACGTATAAAATGAAAATAAAAGCTTCGTTGTAGGGACTGACTCCACGACACCCGGACTGCCACTCAGTAGTCTCCGGGGCACCAACCCCTGCCTGGAGGTCACGGTAACATAAATGGTTCATGCCTCGCCCTACACGCGCCAAAAATTCTCTTTTTTGTAAACCCTTTGCCATCTGGAGCTTTCTCTCCTGTCACTCTAATTTCGGTAAGCCTTGCATATAGCATAAATTTGGACGAAATCGGTGATGACGAGTAGGCGCAGCCACCTTGTAAATACGATGAGGTCACGTGAATCGATTAGCGACGGAATACCTTGGTACACGCTGATGACAGGGCACTAAACTTTCAAAACTACGTCAGGCGATACATCTCATTTTCCAAGAGGACACAGTTCAGCAAGGTGGTGGCTGTTTCCCGTGTGGGACACGGATTGACGAGATGGAATGGAGACCCTGATTCCTTTTAGAGCTCTTCCACGATAATGTGACACTTGCGCAGAAGCGCATTCCCGCCGTGAGAACGGGGGGATTCCAATCGGCCGCTGTGGCTGAGCGGTTCTAGACGCTTCAGTCCGGAACCACGCGGCTGCTACGGTCGCAGGTTCGAATCCTGCCTCGGGCATGGATGTGTGTGGTGTCCTTAGTTAGGTTTAAGTAGTTCTAAGTCTATGGGACTGATGATCTCAGACGTTAAGTCGTATAGTGCTTAGAGCCATTTGAAACGTTTGAACTGGGGGATTCCTACCTGCTCTTCCGAAGGGGGGCAGTTTACTGTCGCCCACAGACCTGCCGACTTCAAGTTTTCTCGTTGCAACCGCTTTGTTACACAGCATGGTACCGCAGTTTTCACGCGTCGTAGGTATAGCGAGAGTTCTTCACAATTAGGCCAGTGCGGTTAGTGACCTGCAAGAGTATTGATTTAGGTAGTTCCAAGTTTTTAATATGTTTTATGGAACTCGCACCCTGTTTTAAAATTCAAGTTCTCGGCTTTGGAGCGCCCGTGTACGTGCCACTGAGTTGAAAAAACCTGCCCAAATCACTGCAAAATCGTTTTACCCCCACTTATCTCCGTTCCAATGGAAATTTCGATTAAAATAGCCCGAATAAATTTGTATTGAATAAAATCACCTGCAATTTCTATTCAAAATTTTTCTTCTCTCTCTCATAAATTCCGAAGTATAGAGTCGTAAAACGCGTATAACTTGTCAAAAACAAATAAAATGCTTCATTTTGGGTATCTCGCTTCTAGTGTATTTATTATTATATAAAATGTGATGTTCCATATTATCTAGTGTAATTATTATAACATAACGTGCTGTGTTCCATATTTTAATATCACTATTAGCTGTTGAGGTTATAATCCACGGAAATCCGGTCGAAAACTGTATGAAACAGCCGTATAATGTTTTTAACTTGTCATTCCAGGATTTTTCCTTGTTTAGTATATTTTATTTGCACTTGTTAGTGCTATTAAACATACACGTCAATAAAAATCATCATTAAATTAATTGCAACTTAAAACCAAATCAGTAAATGAGATATCAGTTGTTATTGGTTTTCCATTTTCAGATTACTGCAATTTAGTTAAAGATAATTACGCGTTTCGCTTTTATTTGTGCAGAATCTGCCGTGGTTATTCTGCAAATTTGATAAATACGTTTGTACATTTTTGATTGTTTTAGGTTAAAAACAGCGCTTTCTTTGTAAAGTTTGTGTGCAAGTTACTTACGGTGTTTATTTACTTATTCTCCAAACCACTGCTCCTTTCCTCGTTGTTAGGAGCGGTTGATGTCGAAAGAAATACTGCAGAATGGCAAAAAATGTCAAGTGTGTTAGTAAAGCGAGGTCTTTCGACGTCAACCGCTCCTAGCAAGGAGGGAGGAAGCAGTGGTTTGGAGAATATGAAAAAAAAGAAAAAAAAAACACCGTAAGTAACTTACACAACAGCTTTATAAACAAAACGCCGTTTCTGACCTAAAATAACCAAAAATGTACAATCGTATTTAGCCAATTTGCAGAATAACCATGGAAGATTCTTTATAAATAAAAGCGAAACGCATGTGGTGTAATTCTCATTAATTAAACTGCAGTAACCTCAACACGGAAAACCAGTAATAACTGATTTTAGCAGCTGCTGCGGGAGATGGCCTTGCAAACAAACGTAAATGAGAAATTGAGATAGTATAAAGGAACAAAAAAATTGACACATTAGAATTTAATTAAAATTTAGATGTTTTGATAATAATGAAGTCATGAATATAAGAACAAATATTTATTTTTATAATTCCTAAAGTTACTAAGCCTTATATTTAACCTATTCACACCTCTGAAAACAGAATAGTCAGTTTAAGGTGATTCGAAGTCCCTTAAAGTTTCATTCTCTTAATGTATTCAGTGTAGTCTTCCTCTGTCTTACCAGCCGAATTTATGCCATATTGGGTTCCAGATTCCTCGTCATCATCAAAATGGAAAGAACACATAGTCTTAGTAGTAGGTAAAGCAGGTAGCAGACTTCGTTTCATTGGTGGAATACTAGGGAAACGCAATCAGTTTACAAACGGGATTGCTTACAAAACAGTTGCAAGATCCATCATAGAACTTTGCTCAAGTGTGCGGAGCCAGTACAAGATAGAACTCTTAAGGGCGTACAGAACGTGTAGAGAGACGAGCAGTACGAATGATCATAGTTTTGTTTGTCCCGTATGAGAGAAGGATGTTTTAACATTTTTGTACAGTATCTACTATACCCACATGATGGAATTTCTTTGTTTGCTGAAGCTTAATGCGACATCTGTGTCACCATGTTCTTTGGTGCAGTCATATGTAAATTTTTACTTGAGATTTAATGTCATTTTATACCACTGCAGTTAATATACGTGTGTAATTTCAAAAATAACGTTTTGCCAAAGTACCGAAATTTTAAAACAAATCTGTAGAACTGGTTCACGCACAGGAAACGCAAATCTGTACTGATGAAAAAGCTGTAGGAAGGCCCTCCTTAACGAAACTCGCTTGGCGGGAATAGGATAGGTGGATTTGAAGGTAGAACCGCACGTATTCTTTGTGGCACAAGTAAGTCGGTGGTTAACTTGCAAACTGTTCACACGTTGTGTGCTGAAAGAGGCTAGGAAAGCAGCAAGATAGATTAATAACGCCCCGGATGTGGAAGGTTATTGGCTCATTACTCATGGCAGTTATTGGGTGGCTCTGACAAAAATCCGATGCCAAGAAGATAATCTTCAGAGCCGTGAGTACTTTTGTGGCGTTGATAGTACCCACAGAAAATCACCACAGCATCACCTTCGTCTCAAGTAATCAGCTAAGTGCAGTAAATTTGCATGGAGCAGTTAGCTGTTTTACATGCAAATAATAATCGTGTCTTGTTCAGCTTTCTTTTGAGAACCTTACATTGATCCGTAATCACCTTACTTAGACAGGATCAATTTCCGAGTGATGGAATAATTGCGAGTGTGCCAATTTATTGGACAGCGAAATAATTTCTTGCTATATCACTATTTACTAACTTTTGTGGAGTAGTACATTTCTTAAATATTCAGTTAGTCTTGTTTCTGAGATACACCACGTGATTTTCATAGGAGGATAGTTGAAGTTTTACTGAAGTGTAGTTTTTTTAAAAAAAGAAGTTTCCTTTAGATAGACTTCTTTCCTGTCAAAAATTGAACAATGATCACAGTAAGTGATTATTGGCCATTGTTGTTTAAGGGCTAACATAATAAATTCCTACTTCACATGCAGGTAAGTGTTTATATTCGTGTTTTTTTAAGTATTTCCTCATGGTGTCTTACTAGAAGTGTTTAATTCTGACTTCAATCAATTGATAGCACAGTTTCTGAGTCCCAGTGGTACGTGATAATCCAGTATTACAATCATCATTAAAGTAAAAGTACTTACGCTGTGTAGCATAATTTTAATAGCTATTGTGTCATTTAAAGACTAACTGGCTACAACTGTTCAGGCTATAACGTATTCGCGGACCCCCATGTTTCATTTATGATCTACTTGATGAAATGAAGTAAATGCTCTAAAAGAAAACAAATAGTAATCAGATCAACTAATGTAACTATCTGAAGCTGTTTTCATCGTCAGTATTCTCCAGTAATTAATCTGATAAAGGCTACATATGTTCAAGTTAGTAGTGTTCTCCCATCAGTAACTGATTTCTTGTAATGAATTAAGCTTTCCTATTTTGAGTATAGATAGTAAATGTAAATGTCGTGTGACTAGGACCTCCCGTCGGGTGGACCATTAGCCGGGTGTAAGTCTTTCGATTTGACGCCACTTCGGCGACTAGAGCGTCGATGGAGATGAAATGATGATGATTAGGATAACAGAACACCCAGTCCCTGAGCGGAGAACATCTCCGACCCAGCCGGGAATCAAACCCGGGCCCTTAGGCATGACATTCTGTCGCGCTGACCACTTTTTTTTTCATTTTGTTCGCTTTCGTTCGTTGATTTGCTCGGGGTGGACGTCATAAGACACCCGTTTAAGTTCGTGGTTGATCGATTAACTCAGTTTTTTTTTTTTTTTTTTACAGAGGACAGCTAACCTTCTGACCGAACACGTTGAGCTACCGTGCCGGAGCCACTCAGCTACCGGGGGCGGACAATACAGATAGAGAGTGTTAGTGATGCCAACTTGTTGCCAAAACGTTTTAAGATACGATCTAAACTGTTCATGACAAACCACTGTCCCATTAATCGCTAAACTGTGCTACTGTTGTTGTTCTGTTTGCAAAACTAACTTTAGTACCAATTTAAGGTATTTATGGGAGTTAACGTTCTTAATGAACAAAGAACCACTTAGTACAACTTCGACTATTTGGGCTGGCGGTCATTTTCCCTTTCCGCAAATTGCAGTTTACAATTACCAGAACCTTGTTTTGAATATCGTTAGTTCGGCTGCTCCCCATTATCAAAACGGTATGTTTTGGATAACCAAACGTAGTCCGCGACCTCATGCATTAACACGGTGTCGCGGTCAAATTAAATTCCTTTGATACGATTAAGCTTACCGGCAACTTGCTGTTGTAGTGTTAGAGGAAAGTGCTATAGTTGTCTTCCGCGTAACAGGAGTACTAGCAGTCGACAGTGTTATAAACTGAACTGGCAGACGCTTCAAGATACACTCCTGGAAATTGAAATAAGAACACCGTGAATTCATTGTCCCAGGAAGGGGAAACTTTATTGACACATTCCTGGGGTCAGATACATCACATGATCACACTGACAGAACCACAGGCACATACACACAGGCAACAGAGCATGCACAATGTCGGCACTAGTACAGTGTATATCCACCTTTCGCAGCAATGCAGGCTGCTATTCTCCCATGGAGACGATCGTAGAGATGCTGGATGTAGTCCTGTGGAACGGCTTGCCATGCCATTTCCACCTGGCGCCTCAGTTGGACCAGCGTTCGTGCTGGACGTGCAGACCGCGTGAGACGACGCTTCATCCAGTCCCAAACATGCTCAATGGGGGACAGATCCGGAGATTTTGCTGGCCAGGGTAGTTGACTTACACCTTCTAGAGCACGTTGGGTGGCACGGGATACATGCGGACGTGCATTGTCCTGTTGGAACAGCAAGTTCCCTTGCCGGGCTAGGAATGGTAGAACGATGGGTTCGATGACGGTTTGGATGTACCGTGCACTATTCAGTGTCCCCTCGACGATCACCAGTGGTGTACGGCCAGTGTAGGAGATCGCTCCCCACACCATGATGCCGGGTGTTGGCCCTGTGTGCCTCGGTCGTATGCTGTCCTGATTGTGGCGCTCACCTGCACGGCGCCAAACACGCATACGACCATCATTGGCACCAAGGCAGAAGCGACTCTCATCGCTGAAGACGACACGTCTCCATTCGTCCCTCCATTCACGCCTGTCGCGACACCACTGGAGGCGGGCTGCACGATGTTGGGGCGTGAGCGGAAGACGGCCTAACGGTGTGCGGGACCGTAGCCCAGCTTCATGGAGACGGTTGCGAATGGTCCTCGCCGATACCCCAGGAGCAACAGTGTCCCTAATTTGCTGGGAAGTGGCGGTGCGGTCCCCTACGGCACTGCGTAGGATCCTACGGTCTTGGCGTGCATCCGTGCGTCGCTGCGGTCCGGTCCCAGGTCGACGGGCACGTGCACCTTCCGCCGACCACTGGCGACAACATCGATGTACTGTGGAGACCTCACGCCCCACGTGTTGAGCAATTCGGCGGTACGTCCACCCGGCCTCCCGCATGCCCACTATACGCCCTCGCTCAAAGTCCGTCAACTGCACATACGGTTCACGTCCACGCTGTCGCGGCATGCTACCAGTGTTAAAGACTGCGATGGAGCTCCGTATGCCACGGCAAACTGGCTGACACTGACGGCGGCGGTGCACAAATGCTGCGCAGCTAGCGCCATTCGACGGCCAACGCCGCGGTTCCTGGTGTGTCCGCTGTGCCGTGCGTGTGATCATTGCTTGTACAGCCCTCTCGCAGTGTCCGGAGCAAGTATGGTGGGTCTGACACACCGGTGTCAATGTGTTCTTTTTTCCATTTCCAGGAGTGTAGTTGCAAACTATCTCGTGAAAGAGTACTTGCAAAGTTCGAAGAACCTGTTTTAAATGATGCATCCAGGAATCTGTTACAACCCGTATGTATCGCTGCTGCAGTGATCGTGAATACAAGAACGGACTAATTACAGCCCACATAGAGGATTTAAAGAGTCATTATTCCCGCGCTACATACGTGAATGGAAGAGGACGAGCCCAGATTAATAGTATGAGACGTACTCTCTGCCATGCACTTCGCAGTGGCTAGCAGAGTATGGATGTGACTAATCTACCCTCGATATGCTGGAAAAATTATACGTTCAAAGCCGGCGGCAGGCATAAAACGTTATCCGAAATTGTATTGAATGCTTTCTCAGAAAATTATTTTGAACAATTAGTTCATGAGCCCACACGAAGCGTAAATGGTTGCGAAAGCATACTTGAGCTTTTAGCAATAAATAATCCTGGACAAATAGTGAGTATTGTGACGAATACAGGGATTAGCGACCACAAAGCAGTTGCCGCTAGGCTGAATACCTTAATACCTACAACCATCAAAAAGAAACGCGAAGTACATCTATTTAAAAAAAGGCTGATAAAAATGCTCTTAAAGCCTTTTTAAGAGACAGTCTTCACTCCTTCCGATCAGAAAATGTAAGGGTACAAAAGTTGTGAAATGTTTTCAAAGAGATAGTATCGACAGCAAATGACAGATATACACCACATAAATTAATAAGTGATGGTACTGATCCCCCATGGTACACAAAACGGGTCAGATCGTTGTTGCAGAAGCAACGAAAAAAGCATGCCAAATTTAAAAGAACGCAAAATCCCCAAGATCGGCAAAGTTTTACAGAAGTTCGAAATATGGCGCGAACTCAATGCGAGATGCTTTTAATAATTTCCACAACGAAATTCTGTCTCGAAATCTGGCAGAAAACCCAAAGAGGTTCTGGTCATACATAAAGTACACCAGTGGCAAGACGCAATCAATACCTTCACTGCGCGATACCAACGGTGAAGTCACTGACGACAGTGCCACTAAAGCAGAGTTATTAAACACGGTTTTCCGAAACTCCTTCAGCAAAGAAGACGAAGTAAATATTCCCGAATTCCAATCAAGAACAACTGCCAAGATGAGAAACATAGAAGTAGATATCTTCGGAGTAACGAAGCAGCGTAAATCACTTAATAAAGGCAAGGCCTCCGGTCCAGATTGTATACCAGTCAGGTTCCTCTTAGAGTGTGCTGATAAAATAGCTCCATATTTAGCAGTTACATACAACCACTCGCTCACAGAAAGATCAGTACCTAAAGGCTGGAAAATTGCTCAAGTCACACCAGTACCCAAAAAGGGAAGTAGGAGTAATCCGCTGAATTACAGGCATATATCACTAACGTCGATTTGCAGTAGGATTTTGGAACATATACTGTATTCGAACATTATGACGTGCCTCGAAGAAAGCGGTTTATTGACACATAGTCAGCACGGTTTCAGAAAATATCGTTCTTTTTAAACACAACTAGCTCTTTATACTCATGAAGTAATAAGTGCTATCGACAGAGGATGTCAAATTGATTCCATATTTTTAGATTTCCAGAAGGCTTTCCACACCGATCCTCACAAGCGTCTTCTAACCAAACTGCGAGCCTACGGAATATCGCCTTAGTTATGCGACTGGATTCGTGATTTCCTGTCAGAAAGGTCACAGTTCGTAGTAATAGACAGAAAGTCATCAAGTAAAACAGAAGTAATATCCGGCGTTCCCCAAGGAAGTGTTTTAGGCCCTCTATTGTTCCTGATCTATATTAACGACATAGGAGACAATCTCAGCAGCCGCCTTAGATTGTTTGCAGATGCTGCTGTCAATTATCTTCTTGTAAAGTCATCAGACGATCAAAACGACTAGGAAAATGATTTAGATAAGTTATTTGTATGGTGCAAAAAGTGGCAATTGACCCTGAATAAGGAAAAGTGTGAAGTTATTCACATGAGTACTAAAAGAAATCAGCTAAATTTCGATTACGCGCTAAGTCACACAAATCTGAAGGCTGTAAATTCAACTAAATACTTAGGGATTACAGTTACAAATAACCTAATTTTGAACGATCACATAGATAATATTGTCGGTAGAGCAAACCAAAGACTGCGATTCATTGGCAGAACACTTAGAAGGTGCAACAGGTCTACTAAAAAAACTGCTTACACCACGCTTGTCCGCCCTGTTCTAGAGTATTGCTGTGCAGTGTGGGATCCGCATCAGAAGGCTGCTTACACCACGCTTGTCCGCCCTATTCTGGAGTATTGGTCTGCGGTGTGGGATCCGCATCAGGTGGGACTGACGGATAACATCGAAAACGTTCAAAGAAGGGCAGCTCGTTCTGTATTATCGCGAAATAGGGGAGATAGTGTCACAGACATGATACGTGAATTGGAGTGGCAATCATTAAAACAATGGCGCTTTTCGTTGCGACAGGGTCTTCTCATGAAATTTCAATCACCAGTTTTCTCCTCCGATTGTGAAAACATTCTGTTGGCACCCACCTACATAGGGAGAAATGATCATCACGATAAAATAAGAGAAATCAGGGCTCGCACAGAAAAATTAAAGTGTTCGTTTTTGCCGCGTGCCTTTCGAGAGTGGAACGGTAGAGAGAGAACTTGAAGGTGGTTCATTGAACCCTCTGTAAGGCATTTTATTGTGAATAGCAGAGTAATCACGTAGATATAGATATAGATGTTGCCTCGAATACCGCCGCTGACCGTATACTACACTCTTTCCTCCCACTCCTTCCTTTTTCATAATGTCTCTCCAAGAAATTGAAATAATGACGATTTATCTTCGTGTAACAGTACAGAAACCTCTGTGTTTGTCTACCAGTTGCTCCTCTGCTTCTTTTGCTTTTTCAGTCACCTCATAATTTTCTTTTTTTTTTTCTTTTTTCCTATTCGTAATATGGCGAGAGTAGGGAGCATGTAATGCACACAGGAACATTGACGAATATCATCGTTATGGCTTTCCAGGTGTTATGATGGTGGGAGGCATAATGTTGCATGGGCGTACTGACCTCCAAATGTTTGAACACTCGTCGATCAACGTTATTGTGACGCCGTACTCCATCGTCATGTGCGTCACATCAGTGGTGTATTCAGCCTTGACTTCATTTTTATGGGTGAGAATGCGTGACCGCATCGAAGTGGTCTGTAGGAGGAGCTCTTGGAACTAGAGGAAATTTGGCGATTGGACTGACCTGCCCGTCCCCCCGACTTAAATCCCGTCGAGCACGTGTGAGATGCGTTGGGGTGACGTATTGCAGCACTTCCAGACGCAGCAAGGGCCATCAAGCAAACGTCAAGCGCGCTCGTGGAGGAATGGAACGCTCTGCCACAGGAACTCCTTACCAACCTTGTAGCTAGTAAGTGAGCACATTGCGGAGTACGTGTTGATGTCCATGGTGATCCCACACCCTATTAAGAACTGTGTCCCACCCTTTCTAGTTACCAGGGGACCTTCATGAAGCGCGGTGACTTCAGTGTAATCATTGACTATGAATAAAATTGTCAGTTCTGCTCGTCTCATTGCGTATTTCTTTCAGTTACCTTCTCTACTACACTCTTTCTCAGTATGGTCCAAGTCTCGTAGAGCTGTGTTACTTGGCAGTGACACAGTATGCGAAAATTACTTTCTACATCTACATCTACATGGTTAGTCTGCAATTTACACTTAAGTGCCTGGAAGAGGGTTCGTCGAACCATTTTCATACTACTTCTCTACCATTTCACTCTCGAATGGAGCGTGGGAAAAGGAACACCTAAGTCTTTCCCTTCGAGCTCTGGTTTCTCTTATTTTATTGTCTCTGAGCACTATGGGACTCAACTGCTGTGGTCATCAGTCCCCTAGAACTTAGAACTACTTAAACGTAACTAACCTAAGGACATCACACACATCCATGCCTGAGGCAGGATTCGAACCCGCGACCGTAGCAGTCGCACGGTTCCGGACTGCGCGCCTAGATCTTATTTTATTATGATGATCATTTCTCCCTACGTAGGTAGGTGTCAACAAAATATTTATGCATTCGGAAGAGAAAGTTGGTGACTCGAATTTCTTAAATAGATCTCGCCGCAAAGAAAACCGCCTTTGTTTCAGTGACTGCCACCCCAACTCGCGTATCATATCAGGGAGACTCTCACCCCTATTGCCCGATAACACGAAACGAGCTGCCCTTCTTTGCACTTTTTCGATGACCTCCGTCAATCCTACATGGTAAGGATACCATACCGTGCAGCAATATTCCAGCAGAGGACGGACAAGTGTAATGTAGGCTGTCTTTTTAGTGAAATTGTCGCATCTTCTAAATGTTATGCCAACAAAGCGCAGCCTTTGTTTCGCCTTCCCCACAATATTATCTATATGGTCTTTCCAATTCAAGTTCCTCGTAAATGTAATTCCTAGGTATTTAGTCGAATTGACAGGCCTTAGATTTGTGCGATTTATCGTATACCGAAAATTTGTCGGACTTCTCTTAGTACCCATGTGGATGACTTGGCACTTTTCTTTGTTTAGTGCTAATTGCCACTTTTATCACCATACAGAGATTCTCTCTAGAACATTTGGTAATTGGAATTGATCGTCTGATAATTTTACTAGACGGTAAATTACAGCGTCATCTGCAAACAACTGCTCAGATGATCACCTACATCATTTATATAAATCAGGAACAGCAGAGGGCCTATGACACTTTCGTTCTTAAGCTTTGCACCCCAGTGTACTTCACACATCTTCCCCAAGTCCTGTGTCTCTCAATCTCTTATCCCTTCTTTTGTATCCCGCCTGGGAGGCGGCCTGGGTAGGAACAGGAAAAGGAATAGGTACTAATCTCTCGGTACTGCAGATACAGTTAAGGCACCTTTACAAGCGGATAACATATGCAAACATAGTACATAACTTGCAATGTGGTGCGAAGCTGAAGCGAAGCGTCCTGGCTGTCGGCACCTGATGAAATGGGCTGAAATAGTCGCGGAGCTCGTAGACCTCGACAGCGCCGGCTAGAGGGTGCTGTCGTCGGTGTCTCTCGTAGTGCCAACCTAGCAGAGCGGAACTACACTGTGGCATCGTAGCTATCGATACCACACCTTCGCTCATGTAGATTTCTGCCACGGTAAACATCTAAATGGACGAATGAAACCTTTCGTTCGCCGTGGTGCTTCAACTAGACGTGGCAGCGACTCAGTAAGTCGTTTGAAGCCCAGTGCAGAAATATGGAGCCATACTGCCTCTGTAGTCGCCCATAATTGCGAAAGAGTTGCCGGGGCATAATTTTGTGCACGAGCGGACCTCTCGATTACATCCCATAAACGTTCGATGGTATTCATGTCGGGCGATCTAGGTGGCCAAATCATTCGCTTGAACTGTTCAGAATGTTCTTCAAACCAATCGCGAATAACTCTGGCCAGTTACATGACACATTGTCATCCACAAAATTCCATCGTTGTTTCGGAACATGAAGTCCACGAGTGACTGCAAATGGTAACCGAAAATATCCATTTCCAGTCAATGATCGGTTTAGTCGAACCAGAAGACACAGTCCATTCCATGCAAACACAGCCCACACAATGATGGAGCGATCATAACTTCCACAGTGCCTTACTCACAAATTGGGACCGAGCGAGGTGGCGCAGTGGTTAGACACTGGACTCGCATTCGGGAGGACGACGGTTCAATCCCGCGTCCGGCCATCCTGATTTAGGTTTTCCGTGATTTCCCTAAATCACTCCAGGCAAATGCCGGGATGGTTCCTCTGAAAGGGCACGGCCGACTTCCTTCCCCGTCCTTCCCTAATCCGATGAGACCGATGACCACGCTGTCTGGTCTCCTTCCCCAAAACCAACCAACCAACCAACCAACTACAAATTGGGTCCATGGCTTCGTGAGGTGTGCGCCACACTCGAACCCAATCATCAGCTCTTACCAACATGAAATCGAGACTCATCTGACCAGACAACGGCTTTCTGGTCGTATAGGATCAAACCTGTATGATAACGAGCCCAGGACAGGCGCTGTAGGCGATTTCGTGCTGTTAGCAAAGGCGTTCGCGTCAGTCATCTGCTGCCACAGCCCATTACCCCCAAATTTCGCCGCACTGTCCCAACGGATACGTTGGTCGTATGTCCTACAATGATATCTGCGATTATTTTGAGCTTGTCTGTTAACACTGAAAACTCTACGCAAACGGCCTTTGCCGGCCGAAGTGGCCGTGCGGTTAAAGGCGCTGCAGTCTGGAACCGCAAGACCGCTACGGTCGCAGGTTCGAATCCTGCCTCGGGCATGGATGTTTGTGATGTCCTTAGGTTAGTTAGGTTTAACTAGTTCTAAGTTCTAGGGGACTAATGACCTCAGCAGTTGAGTCCCATAGTGCTCAGAGCCATTTGAACCATTGAAACGGCCTTTAAGTAAAGACCTTCGGAGCCGGCCGGAGTGGCCGAGCGGTTCTATGCGCTTCAGTCCGGAACCGCGCGTCTGCTACGGTCGCAGGTTCGAATCCTGCCTCGGGCATGGATGTGTGTGATGTCCTTAGTTTAGTTAGGTTTAACTAGTTCTAAGTCCTAGGGGAATGATGACCTCAGATGTTAAGTGTGTGAAATCTTATGGGACTTAACTGCTAAGGTCATCAGTCCCTAAGCTTACACACTGCTTAACCTAAATTATCCTAAGGAGAAACACACACACCCATGCCCGAGGGAGAACTCGAACCTCCGCCAGGACCAGTCGCACAGTGTATGACTGCAGCGCCTGAGACCGTTCGGTTAATCCCGCGCGGCTCAGATGTTCAGTCCCATAGTGCTCAGAGCCATCTGATTTGAAAGACCTTCCACCACTACGTTGTCCGTGGTGAGAGATAATGCCGGACATTGGTATTCTCGGCACACTCTTGACGCTATGGATCTCGGAGCATTGAATTCCGTAACGATTTCCGAAATGGAATGTCCCGTGTGTCTAGCAAAAACTACGAATCCGCGTTCAAAGTCTGTTGATTCCCGTCGTGTGGCCACAATCAAGTCGGAAACCTTTTCACATGAATCTCCTGAGTACAAATGACAACTCCGACAAAATTGGAAATTTGTGGTTAGTTCTATGGGACCAAACTGCTAGGGTTATCGGTCACTAGGCCTACACACTACTTAATCTAACTTAAACTAACTTACGCTAAGGACAACACACACACACACACACACACACACACACACACACACACACACATGCCCAAGGGAGGACTCGAACCTCCGACAGGGGCAGCAGCGCGAACCGTGGCAAAGGCGCCATAGATCGCACGGCTACCCCGCGCGGCAACTCCGCCAATGCACTGACCTCTTATACTTTGTGTACTCTACAGGGTGGTCCATTGATAGTGGCCGGGCCAAATATCTCACGAAATAAGCATCAAACGGAAAAACTACAAAGAACGAAACTCGTCTAGCTTGAAGGGGGAAACCAGATGGTGCTATGGTTGGCCCGCTAGATGGCGCTGCCATAGGTCAAACAGATATCAACTGCGTTTTTTAAATAGGAACCCCTATTTTTTATTACATATTCGTGTAGTACCTAAAGAAAAATATGAGGCGGCCACGGTGGCCGTGCGGTTCTAGGCGCTTCAGTCCGGAACCGCGCTGCTCGTACGGTCGCAGGTTCGAATCCTGCCTCGGGCATGGATGTGTGTGATGTACTTAGGTTAGTTAGGTTTAAGTAGTTCTAAGTTCTAGGGGACTGATGACCTCAGATGTTAAGTCCCATAGTGCTCAGAGCCATTTGAACCATTTTTTTAAAGAAATATGAATGTTTTAGTTGGACACTTTTTTCGCTTTCTGATAGATGGCGCTGTAATAGTCACAAACGTACAAGTATGTAGCCTCACGTAACATTCCGCCAGTGCGGACGGTATTTGCTTCGTGATACATTATCCGTGTTAAAATGGACCGTTTACCAATCGCGGAAAAGGTCGATATCGTGTTTATGTATGGCTATTGTGATCAAAATGCCCAACGGGCGTGTGCTATGTATGCTGCTCGGTATCCTGGACGACATCATCCAAGTTTCCGGACCGTTCGCCGGATAGTTACCTTATTTAAGGAAACAGGAAGTGTTCAGCCACATGTGAAACGTCAACCACGACCTGCATCAAATGATGATGCCCAAGTAGGTGTTTTAGCTGCTGCAGCGGCTAATCCGCAAATCAGTAGCAGACAAACTGCGCGAGAATCTGGAATCTCAAAAACATCGGTGTTGATAATGCTACATCACCATCGATTCCCAGAAATGATAAGTTCACAAAGGTACATGTATCACATTGGAACAACCGAAATAAAATGTTCAAACGTACCTACGTTCTGTATTTGAAATTAAAAAACCTACCTGTTACCAACTGTTCGTCTAAAATTGTGAGCCATATGTTTGTGACTATTACAGCGCCATATATGACTAAGCGAAAAAAATGGTCCAAATAAAACATTCCTATTTCTTTACGTACTACACGAATATGTAATAAAAAATGGGGGTTTCTATTTAGAAAAACACAGTTGATATCCGTTTGACCAATGGCAGCGCCTACTAGCGGGCCAACCATAGCACCATCTGGTTTCCCCCTTCAAGCTAGCTAAGTTTCGTTCTTTGTAGTTTTTTCGTTTGACGCTTATTTCGTGAGATATTTGGCCCGGTCACGATCAATGGACCACCCTGTATACTACCGCCATCTGTATATGTGCACATCGCTATTCCATGGCTTGTTACGTAAGTGTAAGATGCAATGCTACGCATGTGTTGTGAAGAATGCCTGTTCAGATCCAAGAGAGCTCTTAATCTTGTGAGAAAATATATATCCATAAATAAATATACACAGATTCGCTCACACATTGTTCTGCTGACATATCACATTAGATAACTTTACACATCCCTGTTACACCATACAACGGGGAGACAGTAGTTGTCGTCTAACATTTTTTATTTGGACCGTTGGAGTTTTTACATAGGTATCGATGATTCTCAAAAAATTATAAGCTTAGCCGCGAAGTAGATTCACTCAGACAATATCTCGCTGAAATTTAAACAGTCACTCACGTTAAAAACTACACAGACGAACGAGGATTCGCGGGAAATGAGAACATGGGCAGTGGGAATTTACTGTGACGTAATTCCAAATATTGCGTGGTTATAATTACAGTGCAACTACTCATCGAGATCTATTGTGGGCTGTAATTATCGTGTGGCAGAGAAACATAGTAAATACGCCAATGCATTAACGCGGAACCGATTTACGCTGGAAAACAGATTAGTTACATTTGTGGCCACCTGGTGCAAATTTGGCGCTCTACAATTTTTGTATGACGGTATGACATTGACGCCATAACGCGCGTGACAGTGGAACTTATTGACGAGGTTGCTGTTGTTGTAACGAACCATGCAGCATGTGCCCCGGGTAGTGCTATTGCTCGTGCATGTCACGAAAATTGTCCAGCCCATGGTTAACAGTACGGAAAGTTTTGTGGTATATTTTACACTGGTACCCGTACAAGATCCAGCCGGTGTAGCAGCTGAAACCTCATGATCCGCAGCAACATTCTGAATTTGCTCTTCGATTTCTGGCACCAATCGAAGTTGATGACTTGTGGCCAAGCAATATTTCATACAGTGATGAGGCACATTTTACACTACAGACTGCAGTGAATACACGAAACTGCCTAATTCGGGGTACTGTTAAACCGCGTGTTGTGCACGAAGAGTCACTGCACTCGCCATATGTGATTGTGTGGAGTGCGTTCACAAGTACCTTTATTCTCGGTCAGTTCTTCATTGAATAATCCACAGACCCTGTCAGGTGCACAATGACGTCTGTACATTGTCCAGACCTCCATGCACAGTATGTGATCCCTGCTTTGGAAGAGTATACCTCTGTGGAAACCACTGTTTGAACGCAAGATGGGGCAACACCTCATGTCGCTCGCTCAGTGAAAGAGCTGCTTAATGCAGCCTTCCATGAATGTGTTATTTCCAGACGATTTCGGGATGAATGGACTGCAAGATCACCTGGTCTGAGTCCATGTGACTTTTGGCTCTGGGGATTTCTAAAAGGACTTGTTTCCCAGGGGTATGTTCGGTGTACATCTGATATGAAGGCCATTATACAGGAACACGTTGCTCAGATTCCATTGGAACTGCTGCGAGCAACTGTTGATCACGTCGTTTTACAGATGCAGCATCCCATCAACGTCACATAGTCTGTCAAGTGATTCTACATGTGTAGATGTACGAAAAGAGTCCTGTTAACATGTGTTCGATTTTCGATCGTTACGGAACTGGAGAGGGCTGAAGACTACACACATCCATGAATGATTATGAAGACAAGTGTGAATATTACTTACCAAAATGCTGTGTAGGCGCTGTAGTGGACAGAATAATGGTGGGAGAGATGGCTGATCCATCCTACAAGAGTTGTACTTGTCAGTCCGTCGGAGGATGTGTTGTGTTACAAATCGAACATCATCTCAGTGGGCTTTAATGCAGGCAACAGCGTCAGTGATGTCAGCGGCAAGTTCTTCGTGTGTATCCACCTTCGTCAGGAAGTCGTTTCTGAAAGTATTTGTATGAAGTGTAGCCATGTATGGAAGTGAAGCATGGACGATAAATACGAGGGCAGTTCAATAAGTAATGCAACACATTTTTTTTTCTCGGCCAATTTTGGTTGAAAAAACCGGAAATTTCTTGTGGAATATTTTCAAACATTCCCGCTTCGTCTCGTATAGTTTCATTGACTTCAGACAGGTGGCAGCGCTGTACGGAGCTGTTAAAATGGCGTCTGTAACGGATGTGCGTTGCAAACAACGGGCAGTGATCGAGCTTCTTTTGGCGGAAAACCAGGGCATCTCAGATATTCATAGGCGCTTGCAGAATGTCTACGGTGATCTGGCAGTGGACAAAAGCACGGTGAGTCGTTGGGCAAAGCGTGTGTTATCATCGCCGCAAGGTCAAGCAAGACTGTCTGATCTCCCGCGTGCGGGCCGGCCGTGCACAGCTGTGACTCCTGCAATGGCGGAGCGTGCGAACACACTCGTTCGAGATGATCGACGGATCACCATCAAACAACTCAGTGCTCAACTTGACATCTCTGTTGGTAGTGCTGTCACAATTGTTCACCAGTTGGGATATTCAAAGGTTTGTTCCCGCTGGGTCCCTCGTTGTCTAACTGAACACCATAAAGAGCAAAGGAGAACCATCTGTGCGGAATTGCTTGCTCGTCATGTGGCTGAGGGTGACAATTTCTTGTCAAAGATTGTTACAGGCGATGAAACATGGGTTCATCACTTCGAACCTGAAACAAAACGGCAATCAATGGAGTGGCGCCACACCCACTCCCCTACCAAGAAAAAGTTTAAAGCCATACCCTCAGCCGGTAAAGTCATGGTTACAGTCTTCTGGGACGCTGAAGGGGTTATTCTGTTCGATGTCCTTCCCCATGGTCAAACGATCAACTCTGAAGTGTATTGTGCTACTCTTCAGAAATTGAAGAAACGACTTCAGCGTCTTTGTAGACACAAAAATCTGAACGAACTTCTCCTTCTTCATGACAACGCAAGACCTCACACAAGTCTTCGCACCCGAGAGGAGCTCACAAAACTTCAGTGGACTGTTCTTCCTCATGCACCCTACAGCCCCGATCTCGCACCGTCGGATTTCCATATGTTTGGCCCAATGAAGGACGCAATCCGTGGGACGCACTACGCGGATGATGAAGAAGTTTTTGATGCAGTACGACGTTGGCTCCGACATCGACCAGTGGAATGGTACCGTGCAGGCATACAGGCCCTCATTTCAAGGTGGCGTAAGGCCGTAGCATTGAATGGAGATTACGTTGAAAAATAGTGTTGTGTAGCTAAAAGATTGGGGAATAACCTGGTGTATTTCAGTGCTGAATAAAACAACCCCTGTTTCAGAAAAAAAAATGTGTTGCATTACTTATTGAACTGCCCTCGTAGTTTAGACAAGAAGAGAATAGAAGCTTTCGAAATGTGATGCTACAGAAGAATGCTGAAGATTAGATGAGTAGATGACATACCTAACGAGGAGGTATTGAATAGAATTGGGGAGAAGAGGAGTTTGTGGCACAACTTGACTAGAAGAAGGGATCGGTTGGTAGGACATGTTCTGAGGCATCAAGGGATCACCAATTTGGTACTGGAGGGCAGCGTGGAGGGTGAAAATCGTAGAGGGAGACCAAGAGATGAATACACTAAGCAGATTCAGAAGGATGTAGGCTGCAGTAGGTACTGGGAGATGAAGAAACTTGCACAGGATAGAGTAGCATGGAGAGCTGCATCAAACCAGTCTCAGGACTGAAGACCACAACAACAACAACAAAATCCACCTTCGTAGTGCATACATCCCTCTTAAAACATCCCTATAAACGGAAATCTAATAGGATTAGGTCGGGTGATCTGCCAGGCCAGTTAATGGGTCCGTTATGCCCTATCCACTGTTGAGGAATGTGTTACTCAGATGCTTTGATATCTGTGTGGTACAGTGAATCAATGATCCATCATGTTGCAGGTACATTTGTCATCGTAACTCTAATGTCTCGTCTTCCAAAAGTGCAAATAGGTCTTCTGTCAAGTAATGAGCATATGCTGTGGCTGTGATGGGATTTGGCAGGAACGCAGGTCCTATCAACAGGTCATCAATCATACCACACCAGACGTTCAATGAGAACCAACTTGGACTCTTGTTTCCCTAGTCTCTTGTGGGTTCTCCATCGACCATGTATGAAAACTGAGGGCGTTTATGATACCACTGAGTGTAAATGTAGCCTCATCTCTAAATAAAGTGCATTGCAAGACATTTCTGTGTACAGCCAACCATTCACAAAATTGTTGTCTGCTTACTGAATCATCTGGATGCAGATGTGGCATAGGCTGCACATGGAACGGGTACAAGCCCTCGCAATGTAATATATGACGTACTTACATTTGTGGAATATCGAGCTGACGGCTAATACGCCATGTACTGGTGGTGGGACTTCGTTGTACCTTTGCAAAAATATCTTTCCGTTTCTCTACTGAATGGATGGCCTCATGTTCTGATCATACATGTACACTAGGTGGTGTCCTGGATTCGTACAGTGCTTGAAAAACTTTAGGAAATACTCTGGTACAGGAGCTTTGTCGATCACGGAATCGTCTCTGGTATTCTGTCACAGGTGCACGGGTACTGCCATTACAGTACCCATACACAAACAACGTGTCTGTGTATTCTGCAGGGGTGAACATGTGCGGCATATTGGTATTCTTAGGCACAATGGAGTTGCTCAATGAAACAACACTCAAACATCACATGCACACAGCCTCACATCTGCTTACCGATCCAAGCCACGATTGCACACTGAGTACACTTGCAGCTGTTGCCTCGATGCCATGTCACAGAGCTGCCATCTGTTTGAGAACCCCCACCTCTTTTGTAAGATGGATCAGTCATCTGTCCACCACAGGTTCTTCACAGCATTCCAGTAAGTAATATTCACATTTGTCTTCATAATCATTCATGGATGTTGCAACCGGTTAGTTTGTTTGAAAATGTGCATATGGTGTGGATGACGAAATAAAATAGAGTCTCCCTCATTAACTACCCGAAAATCAAAGTTCCAAACTATTCACAAATTTTATATCAGCTCGGAGCCCAAAAGATTTACCCAGGAATTACACAGCACAAACGCTTCAGTGAGACCACGGGCCCAATTTAATATAAATGCAGGCAGGATTTGTTACACAAAAGTCACGTACGCATTGACGTATTTTTTAAAGTTTCACAAAACCGAGTTTATTTCCAATAAGAACATACAAAAATCGAAAGGCACAGTTCACAATAAATTAATCTCAGAGCCTGACAGAGTTTCTTAAGATCTTGGTGGTGGTTGAATCAACCACGATTAAATACGTGAGTTATCTTTAGAAAACCGTCAAAGTTTCACAGCACAGGGCGTTTCAAAATGAATATACTGGTTTTTAAGGGTTTGTAGCATTTATTAGATTCAACTTACCATTATGAGAGCTACATCAAATTGAAGACCAACTCAAACAGTTTTTCTTACAATTGTTCAATGTGAGCATCATTCGTCACGCATCGGGTCGATGGGCGAGATCTTCCCAAACACTAATCAGGGTGTCTGGAGTAGTTTTAGCGACAATGATGTTGCTAATGTCGGATACATCAGCTACTAACAGAGGCGCATACTTATGTTCTTTTATGAATCTCTAAAGGTAAAAATCGAAATGCGTCAAATCGTGTGTGAACGTGGAGGTCATGCAAAACAAGCTCTGTCATCCCGTCCTTTCCGGCCAGTCCAGTCGGGTACAACGTCATTTAACCAACAACGTACTGAGTTATTCCAGTGTGTCGGCTCATCGTCTTGCTGGAAAACAAGGTTTGTGGTTCAGCTTCTTACAACTGAGGAAGAGTCATAGTTCTAGTGGATCAAAGTAAAAAACACGTTACAGTTTCTTCGCCGAAGAATAAAGACCCATAAACTTTCCGCCCGGATAATACACAAAAAACATTCGATTTAGGGGAGTCTCGTTGCAACTGTACAATCTCATGGGAAGTGCTGGGCCCCAAGATGCGTACATTACTTCTGTTCACATTTCCAATTACATGAAATGTCGATTCTTCACTGAAAGCGACACGATATAGAAAATCTTCAGAGTCAGGCATTAACATTTTGTTTGTAATGTTCGCAAATAATCGTAGTGTGGAGGCTTCAGAGCCTGTAAGTACTGGAAGCGATAAGGGCGCAGTTGTGTCTCCTTAAAAATCTTCACACAGACGTCACTGGAACTGCTAATTCACGATTAACCTACCGAAATGATTTCTTGGGGCTACTCCTGAAAGATTTTCACTTGTTCAAAACCTTCTTCAGTCACCCTTGCTCGTTCCGTGCTCTTTCCTTTGCATACAGCTATACAAACAAAATTGTTTGTGTTGCTCTTTCGTTTGCTGTATTATTTATATTTGTAAGTTGAATGTAATAAATCCTAAAAAGCCTTAAAACTCGGATATTCATTTTGAAATGCTCTGTATATTGAACTATAAATTCAAAACTGGCTACACACTGAAACCGGTAAGTGTGGTTTGTATCACGCGCAACCTGAAAGGTAACAAGTTCATCAGATGCTGAAAAACACATGTGTCCAAAAGCAAGAACTCTGAATAATTCACACATGCGAACCAGTGGCTATTTCACCGCTCATCTAATAAAACTTTCTCCTAACACAGACTAACACGGCCTGACCGCCTCCAACGGCGTCCAAACCTAGACTTCCCTCCAAATTGCCTCTGTTCACCCAGGAAACCTCGGTAAAGCACCACTGAATTCAGTTACACTACTCAATGTGAAAATTGCTGGAATTCTTAATTTTAACCTTTTATACACACATGACACGTCAAATCACACGGAAATTTTCCGAGAAATATTGTACTATTACCAGTTTTCTTTTATCTACTGTAGTTCATTTAAACAATAATTGGTCTTCCTCCATTTTCGGATTTATAAATATAAATATTAAAGAACAATTTAAATTATGCATTAAATAATTTGTTATATACCTAAAGTTTACAGTACCGCCGCTACTTTTAATTTTTCTCTATTTACTTAATAAGAAAAGCTGTTTTTAACTGAATAAAATCCACTTCTCGGCCTCTAATTTAAATATGTGAATAATTTCAGTGAATCGACTACCACAGTCCGATACAGTTCTACGAGGGGAATCCGTAGAGGCCATCTTAGCAGCCGCCAGTGTGTCCGCAGTCGAGTGTTTGTGACTGAATAAAGCGTCTCTTCCATTTACTGTAGGCTGTCGTGTTACAACGTGTGTAGTCGTCAACCCGCTACAATTCTGTAACGACCGAAAATCGGACTTTTTCGGTTTATTTTCACATGTAGAATTACTTCACAAATTAGGTGACTTTCATTCTGATTCACCCTGTATATATATGGGTGATTCTTATTAACGGCCGGCCGAAGTGGCCGAGCGGTTCTAGGCTCTTGTCTGGAACCACGCGCCCGCTACGGTCGCAGTTTCGAATCCTGCCTCGGGCATGGATGTGTGTGATGTCCTTAGGTTAGTTAGGTTCAAGTAGTTCTAAGTTCTAGGGGACTGATGACCTCAGACGTTAAGTCCCATAGTGCTCAGAGCCATTTGAACCATTTCATATTAACGCTTAAAAACTTACGAAGTGGCGTAGATGACATTAGGATAAGTAAATGAAAATATAACGCATATGGGGACACAAATGTCGGGAAGTACCCTAAAAGTGGAAGAAAAATGTTGAAAATGTGACGTCACCAGATAAGATACCTCGCTGCACTTGCAGCGTTTGGGCTTTGGCGTGGAGGGATGATTGAACGACGCAAAACTTGCATTAGAGAAAACTGTGCAGACTCAGAACACATTTTGTAAATGTGATCTGTTGTAAACACAGAAGTTACAAAATTATTGTACTTGCTGTAATCAAGTCAAAGTTGTTCTTATTTTGTGTTTCATTGCTTTTGTTCCTCCTCTTTTTTTTTTTTTTTTTTTCTTACAGACATCATTCAGTAAAGAAAATGTAGATCATTTACTGGTAACGACGCAAATCGTAAGTTTACGTAACTTTACACTCATTTACATGTGACACAATATGGTAGGCTTTTATTGTACTGCACTTTGCAATAAACCGGCGGAGACCGCGAGACCAGTAAACAAAATAATAAAGTCTATTCAGTATAAACACATAACTGTCTAACGCAATGAAAAAAATATTGCCATCCGGACGCAAGGCTCGAACCGTGAGCCCCACGCGCGAAAGTCGCACACGTAGGACCCGAGCCACACCGACGGGAATACTTGACTTGCATTGGAATGATAAATTGCGACAGACCAATAGCCCAACCGCAGCATGTGCGACGACGGATGTCATCTGGTGACGTCACGTTTTCGGAACTTGTCAGCCACTTTTGTGGTGCTTCCCGACATTTATGACTCCCATGTGTCATATATTACATTACTTATCCACTTGTCGCAGTATCATCTAATCGTACGTTGCTTCGAAGGTTCTGAAACGTTAATAAGAATCACGCTATATATAGGGCGTTCCATTTATCTGACGACCGCTTGTGCCGCCTAGTAGATGCCGGGCAGCGAGCGTTCCGTTGCCCGGCGATCAGATGACGTATCGCCCTCTACTGCTTCGATACGACATGACTACATTTCAAATAGGAGCAAATAAATTTTGTGCTCACCCATGTCACGCAAGGAAATGCTGGAACTGCCTGCCATTATTTTCCACGCATTTCTGTCATCTACTCAAGAAATTATTAATCACACGATGTAATTCTCTCTGAGATATTGAAATAATTGATTCACGGATATTATCCTTGAGTTCCTCTATCGTGTGACGATTTGTTATGTACACTTTGTCCTTCAGTGCACCCCACAAATAAAAATCGCAAGGAGTTAAATCAGGACTTCTAGCGGGCCAGATATTGTTACTAATCACTCTTTCATCGAACACATCGTGAATTTCGTCCAAAGAAACATTGGTCGTATGAGCCCTTGCCCAATCCTGTTGAAAATTTCGAAGCTTCGTTCTCTTTCACTCAGTTCATTAAAAAACATTCGCAAAATATTTTGCACATATCTTTCACTTGTAACTGTGTCATTAAAAAAATTGGGCCTATTATTCTGTCATCATTAACTGCAACCGGTCGGAGTGGCCCAGCGGTTCTAGGCGCTACAGTCTGGAACCGCGGGACCGCTACGGTCTCAGGTTCGAATCCTGCCTCGGGCATGGATGTGTGTCTTGTTCTTAGGTAAGTTAGGGTTAAGTAGTTCTAAGTTCTAGGGGACTGATGACCTCAGTAGTTAAGTCTCATAGTGCTCAGAGCCATTTGAACCATTAACTGCACATGACACCCCTGTTTTCTGATCACGAAGGGGTTCCTCATGAAGCACAACAGGTCTATCTGCGCTCCAGTGCCGAATGTTTTGGGAATGAACATACCCATGTAAATGAAACCAAGCCTCATCTGAAAGCAGAATGAGTTAAGTATCCACTTCAGGGTCAGGGACTTGTTTTAAAACTCATTCGCAAAACTTAACCGTGTGCGCCGGCCGAAGTGGCCGTGCGGTTAAAGGCGCTGCAGTCTGGAACCGCAAGACCGCTACGGTCGCAGGTTCGAATCCTGCCTCGGGCATGGATGTTTGTGATGTCCTTAGGTTAGTTAGGTTTAAGTAGTTCTAAGTTCTAGGGGACTAATGACCTCAGCAGTTGAGTCCCATAGTGCTCAGAGCCATTTGAGCCATAACCGTGTGCGCTAGATCACCTGGTCGAAGTTCTTCCACTACTGCTACTGTATA
This sequence comes from Schistocerca nitens, assembly GCF_023898315.1. NCBI lineage: Eukaryota > Metazoa > Arthropoda > Insecta > Orthoptera > Acrididae > Schistocerca > Schistocerca nitens. The sequence goes on along the minus strand of NC_064616.1, from coordinate 172,014,511 downwards.
GGGTCTTATCCCAAGCAGCTTAGTTTCTCTTCTTGCAGATGTGCACGATATTTGTGACTGCTGCGAAAGACGTCTAAGAGACTTTTCAGAGGAATTTTCCAGGCGGTATGCAATGTCATCGAGACGAGCCTCTGTGAGCACTGTACGTCGTCGTTTTTACGTCTTTTGTCTTAAGCACTTCCCGTTTAACGAAATTTATTCACTAATTTGTTAACTGCATCACGACTCGGAACTCGAAAACCTGGAAACTTCTGTTCAAATAATCTCCGAACAGTACGAGCGGAACAGTACGAGTGGAACTGAATAATTCAAAATGGTTCAAATGGCTCTGAGCACTATGGGACTTAACATCTGAGGTCATCAGTCCCCTAGAACTTAGAACTACTTAAACCTAACTAACCTAAGGACATCAAACACATCCACGCCCGAGGCAGGATTCGAACCTGCGACCGTAGCGGTGGCGCGGTTCCAGACAAGCGCCTAGAACCGCTCGGCCACACCGGCCGGCCTGAATAATTCGCTCTTGCCATTGTTGTGCTCGCAGACTTCACTGTTACACTCGTGATGCCTGTTTCACTGCTCGAATGACACTGGCCGACAAGGCGCGTATGTTTGTCACCACATGTTCAAGAACGTCTGATACACATTTAACATTTTAATAATCACCCAGTAAACTTTAGCGTCTTCTCTGCTGAAAGTGGAGTAGAAATGTAGTTCCTGGAGGAATTGTTTTTGACATTACTGTGGGATCTGACAAGTCTACAGTTTGCAATCTTTTTCTTCCATGGTATTCAACTATCGTTGTTTCCCGTGTGTCAACTTACATTCACTTTTAATGGCGCAGCTATAAAATCTTTTGGGCACACTAGTGTATAAACTGCTTGCTTTTAAATAAATCCCATAATCTTCTAACCATTAAACACAGGACCACGCACAGTGCTATAATTCACACGACTAACGAAAGTTGTAACATTCTAATCATTTTTCTGGGATAAATTTGCAGAATCAGTTTACCTTCAGGTGGAACATCAGTCGTGAAATTTGTGTATGTTTATGAAACTGGTTATTCTTCGCAGGCAGATTTCTCCACTCCTCTGTTTTCCTTTACTCCACATACACATTACGACTTCAACAACAGTAATAAAATACGGTGGCTGATAGCCCAAAACGCACAACATCGATATTACATGTGAATATTATCTATACGTTTACACTGACGGTAAAGATTATTTCTGCCAAAATCTACACAAAAAATTATACATGCCAGTACCGCATAGAACTACTTTAAATATCTTCAGTACTTATTAACTCATAAAATTACTTCATTTCGTATACGACCTATTTACTTACAAGTATATACACCAGACACACTGTCAACTCAAAGTTCAATTACATTTTTCAGGAAGGAGATTTTCACTCTGCAGCGGAGTGTGCGCTGATATGAAACTTCCTGGCAGATTTAAACTGTGTGCCGGACCGAGACCCGAACTCGGGACCTTTGCCTGTCGTAGGCAAGTACTCTACCAGCTGAGCTACCCAAGCACGACTCACGACTCGTCCTCACAGCTTCAATTCTGCCGGTACCTCGTCTCCTACCTTCCAAACTTCACAGAAGCTCTTCTGCGAACCATTTTTACATGTTTCGGGAATTTCTCTATCTAGCCAATAGGCGTCGAAGCCGAGTAGTTTCTTATTGTATACATTCTAAACAGACGTGGTTAACGCAAATCGCAAATTATGTCACTCGCATCTCTCAGAACAGGTAATTTCAGCAGCAACGCGTTAACGCGGGATCGAGGCTGCAAGCGCTTTTACGGCCGGTCGCTACCGTCAGCTGCATTCGAGATACCGCAGCGACGCCGCCTCAGCGCTGCGAACAATGCGGTATACAGGCCATGAGGCGCATGCGGCAGTAACAGTGTAGACGCTATGACGGATGTTATTGTCTATAATCCGATCCAGACAGCTAAGTCTCCAATAGCGAATACGGCGGAACTCAGCATAGCGCAATGGCCGAGAAACAGTCTCTGAGGGACACTACTGGGATATGTACGGTATGGGAGTGGAAGCAGCTATCCCAGAGCCTTGGGCTTACCTGCAGTGGGTGGAAGCGGCCTTTGTTGCATCAGAGTACACAGACACTGGAATTCTGTTTGTGACACGAGGCATTTCATTACTCAGGTTTTACTCCTGTTTCCCTTGCAGCATATCCGTATCATCAACATATAACTAATTGCTGCGCTTGCATTGAGGGCTAGGACAGAGTATATGATACTGAAACATAATCTTTCAATGGGTACTGAAATTCAGAACGTATTTCAGTAACAGAGACTATAGTAATCATTAAAAAGAACCTTATCAAACGTAAGAGGATCGCTCAAGCAGAAGTTTATGAAATACTCGTAGTATAACTCCCACAGTTCATCGCTGGCTACAGTTACTTTTCATCCCAGAAAACATTTATACACAAGAAGATGGGATATCAACGAGTTCATGCCTAGCTGGTACGTTAGCTGATGTTTTCATTAACACTTTAGAAAAAAAAATTTAACAAATTCACTCGAACAGCTGAAAAATCCTTTATTACTATAAATATGTCGATGATATTTTAATCCTATTTGATGGGACAATAGAGAAGAGTGACGTCATGTATTCATAACTGAACAAATTCCATAGTAAAATGAATGATCAGATTACACAAGTAACGGGTAAGGCAAAATCTAGATTGCGGTTCATTGGTAGAATCCTGAATCGACGCAGTCCTTCAACAAAGGAAATAGCTTACAATACGTTAGTTCGTCCTGTCTTAGAGTATTGCTCGTCTTTATGGGACCCTTACCAGTTGGGTCTGATTCAAGAGATCGAGAAAGCCCAAAGAAGAGCGGCAAGATTCGTGACTCCTACATTTAGCCATCTCGAGAGCGTTACAAATTTCATAGAATGTTTGAAGTGGGACACTCTTGCAGATAGACGACGCGCTAAACGGAAGGGGCTCCTCACTAAATTCCGAAATCCGATCTTCACCGAGGATGTAAAGCATATATTATGACCACCAACTTTCAAATCGCACTATGATCACCATTCAAAGATAAGGGAAATAAGAGCTCGTACTGAGACGTTCAGACAGACGTTTTCCCCTCGCGCGATCCGCGAATGGAACAGAGGGGGGGGGGGGGGGGGGATATGACTTTGGCGCGAATTGTGACCTCCGCCACACACAGCTTGGTGGATAGCGGAGTATATATGTAGATGTAGAAAATTACCTTCCCTATGGTAACAGAGAGAAAGCATTATCATTTTAGATTTAAACATTTCATACGGGCAATCTGAATAAACATTCGATATTTTTCGTAAACCAACAGCAACAGACGTAATTATCCACAACCAATCATGTTACCCAAGAGCAGACAAGCTGGCACATTTTCATTCTGTGAGACACAGACTGGTCAACTTACTACTGGAAAAAAAATTGAAAAAGGACTAGATATTCTCCGAAACATGGCTATAAATAAGAGCTATCGTAATAACTTTGCGGACATAGTATTCAAAAAGAAAACAATAAAACACACGCCAGTCCCGAGGATGAAATGATTTTATTAGAGGGACAAGCGAAAAACAAAAAAATAAAGTTTATATATGGCCATATTTAGGTATTGTTTCCTACAAAATTACTCGATGTCTGAAGAATGCAAAATCATACACCAGGACCATTAACAATCTACGATTATTAAGACGTACACCACGGGAATTAGAGCCTTTTTCACAATCAGAAATATACAAAATTAACTGTTAAGAATGCTCAATATTCTGTATTGGACATACAAGTAGAAAAGTTAGCACACAATTTAAAGAACACACGACAGTATCCCATCCACCTTCTCCGCGCACTTGAAAGACACCAACCACAAAATAACACATATTAACACATCATTACAAATCTTATATAAGTTACAAAAAGGTATACTCATGGATGTGATGGAAGAAATTGAACATTACATCCACCGAAAAGACCAGTCGGACATTGTTTTAAATGAACAAAAAGACGTGCAAAATGGTAAATTCCAAGTCAAATTTTTACCAGTTGTATTATGCAGCATTACAGAATCCTAGAACGCATGATTATTGCTATACCCATTAATAAATATTACTGTAATGCTAAAGATCACACCATCATAAAGCAATAACGAAAAGTTTTATTCGATTTTCTGTACTGTTGTAAGTAGGCTGTTTAGGTTTTTTTATTGGTAACGCCACCTCTGTATGAAAATCACTGGCTGTGCTGTGTGCAGTCTGTGGCTAGTTTGCATTGTTGTCTGCCATTGTAGTGTTGGGCAGCGGCAGCTGGATGTGAACAGCGCGTAGCGTTGCGCAGTTGGAGGTGAGCCGCCAGCAGTGGTGGATGTGGGGAGAGAGATGGCGGAGTTTTGTAATTTGTCATGAACTGCTATATATATTATGACTATTAAGGTAAATACATTGTTTGTTTTCTATTAATATATTTCATTTGCTAACAATCCCTATCAGTAGTTAGTGCCTTCCGTAGTGTGAATCTTTTATTTAGCTGGCAGTAGTGGCGCTCGCTGTATTGCAGTAGTTCGAGTAACCAAGATTTTTGTGAGGTAAGCGATTTGTGAAACGCATAGGTTAATGTTAGTCAGGGCCATTCTTTCGTAGGGATTTTTTGAAAGTCAGATTGCGTTGCGCTAAAATTATTGTGTGTCAGAATAAGCACAGTCGTGTACAATTGTTCAAAGGGGACGTTTCATATGTCGACCCTTAGCCGAGGATACCTCACTGGAATCTTCTGATTTTTTTCTTGTAGTTTCTGTAATTAGTGTAGCTATTGTTTATTGCTAGCGCGTAATTGTAGAGAGAATCTCCTTTATAGTTACAGACTTTCATTGTTGTACAGTAAAACAGTTGTGACATGCATGTAGATTTGCACCAAGTATTTCGCAGCTGCGCTTGCAATTAACTACATATTATTTTCAGTGCTATGTTAATGTGTTCTCTTACTTTTACTCTTCAAATTGTGCTTTTCTGTGTTATCGTGTGAAATATTGTGACAATAATGGCGTGTGAAAAACGTAACACTAGGCTCCAAAGTAAACAATAGTGACGACGAGCGTAGCTTGCCAGCACCACTGTGTAATGAATTAACAGACGTTCAAAGTAGTAATTTGTTAACTGTGCATAGGGAAATGGAGCGGGCTGCAAACAATGGCGTAGACAGTGAAACAGGTAGTGAACAGGGAAGCATTATCGATCGATCGCTCGGCAACAGCTCGCCTCAGGAATCCGAAATGACAGGACACAATTTTGCAAATACTGTAGATTCAGGTTTTGCGTCCTCACCGTTTTTTCAAATGAGTCAAGACACATTTTCCGCTTGTCAAAATGTGAATGTTGCCGGTGCAAATTCACTGCCGAAAAGCACTGAGGAACATGTTTCAGACACCAGTGCATTTTTATTACAATTAATGCAACAAATGGGACAAAAGCTTGAAAAGTTAGACACAATGGAACAACACCAGAGACAAACACAGCAACAGTTAGACACAATGGAACAACACCAGAGACAAACACAGCAACAGTTAGACACAGTGGAACAAAATCTCAAAAAGTTAGACACAGTGGAACAAAATCTCAAAAAGTTAGACACAGTGGAACAAAATCTTAAAAAGTTAGACACAATGGAACAAAATCTTCAAAAGTTAGACACCACACTTGAACAAACACGTGAAGATTTAACTACTGAGTTACATAACATTGAATCGAAATGTCAAAAAGTCTGTAATGACGTAAAAACACAAATTTGTGAGCATTTTCAACCTATTTTTTCGCGGCATGAAAATGCATTATAGAATCACGAAGCAGCCATAAAAGAACTGCAAACCATTGTTCATGAAAATCATGAGACCTTGTGGGCTAAAATTGACTCAGTTGCATCTACCGATTCGGTTACGCAACTTGCAAAAACTCAGGAAAACTTGAAGGACACAGTAGATTCGATTTCAACACAAATGGACACTCTGAAACTTGGTTCAGAAAAACACACTGGGGAAATGTGTTCACTATCGGAGAAAGTAGCCGAACTTTCGGATCAGGTCACTAACTTATCTACAAAGGTAGATGATGATCCGAATGACACAAGACCTGTAGCCTTCACTGACACAGAAGAGTATGAACAAATTAGAAAATTCAAACAAAATCAAAATCAAATCAATACACAGTACAAAAGAGAAATCCGGGAAGTACAAGATCAGTTGACGCAGGTAATACAAGAATTATGTATTTCAGAGGACACTTGCGCTCCAACACGGGAAGAGGGACTTAGAAATACGGAAAAGCCGGAAAATAATAACACAGGGCATTTCGGAAGTTATGAAAGAAATTGGCAATGTGCACCGAATTTTGAGATGGAACGGCCGACACGACCTAACAATGAGCGATATGCGACTCACCAACATGATGATTTTGACTATAAGCTGTTCATTACTACACGTAAATTCAAAACATTTAAGAATTCTGGCAAAGACATTCATCCACAAGCATGGCTTCATCAATTCTCTCATTGTTTTCCTCCCAACTGGTCGTTAGAACACAGATTAGAATTTATGTGTGGCTACTTAGAGAATGAACCAGTTGTAAGAATGCGATCGGTCATTCACGATTGCCACAGTGAAGGAGAATTTTACCATGCCTTCCTCTCAGCATATTGGTCTCAAGCCACACAAGACCGAGTAAAACATGGCATCATAATGATGAAACATTTCGAACAATCTGAATTCTCCAGTCTTGTGAAATATTTTGAAGACATGTTGCACAAGAATCAGTACCTGTCAAACCCATACAGCCCCTCAGAACTCATCCGCATTTGCTTAATCAAATTACCTGAACATTTACGACATATTATTTTAGCAGGACGTTGCAAAGAAGACATTGAGGCTTTTCAGGGACTGTTACAAGAACTGGAAATTGACACTGACAATCGGGGAACACGGAAACAGGAACACAACAATTAAGGTCACATCCGTCGCAATTCCGCGATGAAAGAAATAATAACTGGACACGACAAGGCTATTCTTACAACATAAATCGTGACCAAAACAGACACCACCCGTATGCCAACCGTTGGCAGAATAGTAGTTACAGAGAAAGATCGCATTTCCGTAGTAACGAATATGACAGAGATTACCATAGAAACAGACATTATGGGAACCAAAACAATTATTATCAAGGGAGACAGAATAACTTCAGACGCAACAGTTCGGCGCACAGTTACGATTCAGGGAGAAATTCTCCACCACGTGACGGACAAGGAAGAAACTACGGATCCTACCGACATGACGACAGACGATATATTCGTAACGATAGAGCTGAATTGCACCAGAACTGGCGGGATTTAAACACGGCAGGGCCTTCTCGGCAAGGTGAATTTGTAGAAGTTAGGTCTCCTAATCCCAATAACGACGCGCGCCAACAAAGGGACAGACAATGACTCGCACCGCAGGCAGCCACCTGCGCCGGCTGGCTCAGAGAAAAATAACACAGACACTAACCTTGAGAAAAGATTTAGCATTCCTCACCGACGTATAAAACATGACAATTGCTTTTCAGTTGAAAGTCTGCGTACTAGGAAGAGTAAAGGTTTACACCACATTTCACATGTAAAACCGTTTATTGAATGATAATCTGCTGTTTAACTTAGTCTTTGCCATAAAACTTTTCACGTCACATTTCTAGTATGCTTTGTCAGACTTAGAAACTGTTAACATGCAACATTTTGGTTTACTTGAAAATACATTCTGGATTTAAAGTACTTTCTGTGAGATACCAGTCGACACAGTGGTTAGTTTATGTGGCAACTACACAGTTTTATCGCGACGCTACTAATGAGTGACAATTTGCAATGTTGCTTTTACGCTGTTTCTGTTTTATATCTGCACAGTTTTTCTGCATTATTTTGGAAAGTAAAACATATTTTAATAGTATCTTTTGTGGTATAGCAACAATGAGACAGCCTTTTTCGTGGCACAACAATACGTTACTGTACAGTACTTTCGTCATCACGCCAATAAGCATAATAAATACGATAGTACTTTCTTGATCATGGTAATGTACGTAATAACTACGATATCTATACGCAAAGCATTTCACTTTTGTTTATCATGAGGTAAGTACATTGACTTCTGCAGAACTTAACTTTCGGAGGACGATAACTACGACACTTCCACAGAGATTATGTTACAACAAGACGCACAGTTTAGCGCTACAGTACACGTATTTGAGTGATCAATTTTGTACTTAAAACATTTATTTTTAAAGAGTTTTGAATTACAAAGAAATATTTCCGTGATACATTTCATTCCATTGCTGTAATCTGTAACACCTGAGGGTATAATTACATTAATCCTCAGGGGGGTACACGCTTACTTTGTGTACCATGTGTGTGGCAAGCACAAGGAGCCCTAGCTAACATGGGATTTGCTTATACAACTTTACACATCGGTACCATATTTCTCTAACACATAAATTACACAGCTATCTGATCATTTAACAGAGAAAGAAAATTTTTTTACTACATCAGTGACAGATGTTTACGTAATTACACAGTTGGATAACTTCACACTTACGAAATTGTATTTTGTCTGTACTTTGTGAACCGTTCATATTTTTTCGGACCCATTGTGATATTATGAGAGCTTTGAATGATATATTTGGTATGGGATCACGATTTTTAAAGTACGTTTGAGGCAGATGACACTTTTGACATGAGCAGAGAATTTTTTTTAGGTTTTGAAATTATTGGAGGAAGCTAAGACGATTTTGAGAGTTGACTGAGGTGTTATGATGTTATTATTACGATGACTATGTGTATTATGCTGTTGCGGTATGTTTATGATCAATAAGCTGATGCTATATGAGTTATTTGAGTATGCTACGTATCTGTTATCATAAAATATTGAAGAAGTGTCGACGAATAAGGTAAGGAATAATGAGTAGTGGTTAGGGACTCACTCTGGTTTGTGAAACAGGTTGTTGGAAACCAAGAATCGTACTTTAAGAGTTATGAAATGTATGTAAATGTGTGAATGTATTACAATGCCGACGAAAACTTTTTGGACACTGTTATATCAATAGGATTTTGTTTCTACAGATTTGTAACGCAAATTCTTGACCTGTGAAATATTTTTATACAAGACTGCCACTGTAGCGGAAACTGTTGTCGTAAATGTTTCGGTAAGAAAGGTAAGTGACCTTGACTAATGCGTCTTGAGCGGCCACCTGTGCCAGCCACCTGGAGAAACAGCCATTAGGTGAAAAAAAAAAGAGGCCATTAACCTCGCTATTGACATTCCTTTGTAGAAAGCATCGCAAATACGACACGCTCATTACTTGGAAACATATGATTACTCGTATTTTGTGCTACTTACTGAAATGCTTATGAATTGATGGGAAATATTCGTACAACTGCACACCTGATTATGACAAGCGTCTTTCTACGAGAGTTGAGAGAATTTCTACTAACTTATGAAATGTCACATGACTATTGAATGATATTTTTATGCTTTGCTTTGCGTAATTGCTTATTTCATTTGATATCTGTTTTCCAGCTGTGTTGCAGCATTGGTTTTATAAAATAAAATGCATTTGCTAATGTGAACACTTTCTGTCAACAGATCTATTAAATAATAATTTTGTTATCCACATCCTTAAAAAAAGGAGCTCTTGGAATGGAAAGAACAATAAGAAGGAACTAATAACAGTAACTGCATATATAATTTTCTTTTCAAGTACTTGGTAACTTTTTTGGTAGAGTAAGTTATCGTGATGCATCACTGTAGTGTTAAGATGTGACATAGGTATTAGACATGGCCATTTTTAGTGTAATATTTTTTTCTGCTTGAGCTATGTCATGTTTAGATATGTTTTTGCATTGCTGCTGCTGTTTGCCAGGCATAGTGTTACTAAATTTCACTTTACATTACTCTGTTAAGCCAGTTTTACTACTGATTTATTTTTCTTGTTTGCTGCTCATTGCGTAATATTAGTTGTAATATTGCTGCTTGCTTGGCCAATTTTAATATTTTGTCATTGCTGTTTGTGTTAATTGTTTTGTACTGCTGCATTGCCTCGCCCCTTAGTTTAGCATCTGAGCTCAGCAGATTTAAGTTAGCTTAAGATGGGGTAGGCTATATGAGAGAACGAGTTGTGATGAATTGGAAGAAATGCATTGAGAAGCTGCAAGAAAATTGTTTGGCCAAAAAAAAGTATTTTGAAAGAGAATATGAACCAAAAAAGTAGGGTTTAGGGACAACAGGTTTAGGTAAGATAATGGAAAATAAATATTGAGGTAAGAAATATGTGAACACATAAATACAGAAAGCATGCTTGGACAGGATTATTTTGGTGGAAACAAATGTTGAAATAAGACGAAAGATCTATGGAATGAAGTTTTGGGTTGGACTGCAGTACCAATGTCACACTGAAAACGAACCCTGTCTTTCCTTTTATATTATTTTGCTATGTGTGTATGTACCATTGTGTATTTGTCTTTTTCCTGTCTTATTGTGTTTAGCTAATAAGAGTTATGTTGTAGAATTTTTCTGATAATATGTTATTTTCTTTGTAAAGATGTTTAGACATTATTTGATCTGTTCTGTTTTAATGCTCATGTGTGAAGTTGATGTTTCGAAAGTTATTCTGATCTTTTATGTATGTACTTATGTCATAATTCCTGTGACACTGATGTATATGTTATTTATATTCTTTTGTAAAGCCCATATTACTACAAATGTCATCTGTATTGTTATGTTCTTTAATGATGTATTTTGTACCTTTGTAATTGTATTCCTATGTTATAAAATTGTAATTGACACCAGGTCATCAAATTAAGTAACTTGTAAGTTCCATTTCACTGCACACGTTTCTGTTGGTCATGGTATATGGACAATATGTGAGAAGTAGGGACTGTTAGTGTTTGCACGTGTGTTAATAATTCAGCAAGGAACTGGATAACAGCATTGCTGGTTCTAAGGGCAATTAAAAAACTTTGTGAGTGCACAAGTGGTGGTTTATGGACTTGCTATATTGTCCGCAAGACTCTTCGATGGTGATTGTGCACCTGCACAGTTGCAACAGATGGCTGCTGGCCGTCTCTACAAGGACTACAGTGGGGCTGCATCTTTGATGGCCCACCAATACTATTATTTCTACTAGGACTGCAGTGGGTCTGCACCTCTGGTGGCCCACCAATACCATAATCTCTACTAGGACTACAGTGGGTTTGCTCTGTGATGACCTACCTACCAATATTCTTCAACACTTTGACTGACTCTGCTGTGGGTTTGCTCTGATGTGGCCCATTACCTGTCTGCATGTCAAGAGTCAGCACTGTCTTTCCGTTGGAAGGACAACACTACTTCTTCAAGACTGCATGGAAATCCACTACTTCCGTGTGCATTTTCTTTTACTGCTCAGACTTTGAGAAAAACACTGCTATTTTACTGGGATGAATGATCAGGACTGTCTTCATGGACTGTGAGAAAATTTTAGCTTTGACCAACATTGTATTAATAAGTGTGTGCATTTGATATCTTTCTTACTGTAATTATGAAAAATTTTTTTCAAATCTGTATTGGCCAGTGCCCAAAACAATTTGTAAAATTTTTTTGTGGGGAGCATGGGGGCTATGTAAGTAGGCTGTTTAGGTTTTTTTATTGGTAACGCCACCTCTGTATGAAAATCACTGGCTGTGCTGTGTGCAGTCTGTGGCTAGTTTGCACTGTTGTCTGCCATTGTAGTGTTGGGCAGCGGCAGCTGGATGTGAACAGCGCGTAGCGTTGCGCAGTTGGAGGTGAGCCACCAGCAGTGGTGGATGTGGGGAGAGAGATGGCGGAGTTTTGTAATTTGTCATGAACTGCTATATATATTATGACTATTAAGGTAAATACATTGTTTGTTTTCTATTAATATATTTCATTTGCTAACTATCCCTATCAGTAGTTAGTGCCTTCCGTAGTGTGAATCTTTTATTTAGCTGGCAGTAGTGGCGCTCGCTGTATTGCAGTAGTTCGAGTAACCAAGATTTTTGTGAGGTAAGCGATTTGTGAAACGCATAGGTTAATGTTAGTCTGGGCCATTCTTTCGTAGGGATTTTTTGAAAGTCAGATTGCGTTGCGCTAAAATTATTGTGTGTCAGAATAAGCACAGTCGTGTATAATTGTTCAAAGGGGAAGTTTCACTGTTTCATTAGACTAGTATGATCGACATTGTACATAAGCTCTTTGTAACTACTTTTCAAAAATGATAGGCCCCCACTGTAATAAAACAAACATTTGCAAGACTTTTATACAAATTAAATGCAGTCATATTTACACAACTGCTGGACAAAAATTAAGTATGATTGAGAACAAAAACCTATATAGATAAATTAACAAATTTCTGTAAAATAATTATAATCTCCTTAGTGCATTTACCGTAAAACCATCTACCTTATTATTATTATTAGTATTATTGTGGTGTCACCGCCAGACACCACACTTGCTAGGTGGTAGCCTTTAAATCGGCCACGGTCCGTTAGTATACGTCGGACCCGCGTGTCGCCACTATCAGTGATTGCAGACCGAGCGCAGCCACACGGCAAGTCTAGAGAGACTTCCTAGCACTCGCCCCAGTTGTACAGCCGACTCTGCTAGTGATGGTTCACTGACAAATTACGCTCTCATTTGCCGAGACAATAGTTAGCTTAGCCTTCAGCTACGTCATTTGTTACGACCTAGCAAGGCGCCATTACCATTCACTATTGATGCTGTAAAACATGTACCGTCAACAGTGATGTTCACCAATTATGGATTAAAGTCAAGTATTCCAGCAGCTACGTACGTTTTTGGCTATTTTCATTTCCGTGTCCTGTTCCAGACCTCACGCCAGCCTGCGTGAGCTTAAACGCGTGCCTTTCGGCTTCCTCCTAGTGGATTGGCTGTCTTGTCAATCCACAACAAGTGGCGACGAGACCACACCGCGTTCGTAACTATACTGCCCTGATTTACTTGTGTAATGGCTTCACCACATTCTCCAGATGTACTGTCCGAATTTTATCGCTTTCAGAATCAGCAGACGCAGGCCTTACTGGATGCTCTTGGACAGCTCGTCCAGGGTCAACGTGCAATGTAAAACGATGCGGCAGCCGCCGCACCACCGCTCCCGCAGTCACAATACGCAGTTGCACCACCTTTTCGTCCTTTTGATGCGGCACTGGAAAGCTGGACGGAGTGGTCACGCCAATTTGGATTCCATCTCGCCGCCTACAGAATTCAAGGTAATGAGCGGCAGCCTTATCTCCTTTCGTCCGTCGGCGTCCACACGTACTGTGTGATAGTCAAATTATTTCCATGACGCGACGTAGCAACTCTGTCCTACGACGAAATTTTGTCCGCATTAGATCCATATTTCAAAGAATCAGTCAATGTAGTTGCCAAACGGTATACGTTCTTTCGTACAAAACGTACGGCAGGTCAGACTAATCGGGAGTGGGTTGCAACCTTGCAAGGCCTTACTAGGGATTGTGCTTTTGAGTGTGAATGTGGACTCCCTTATTCAGATACTATGGTACGTGATGCAATTGCACAGAACGTTTCTGATGTTCGTATAAGGTAACAGATTTTGAAACTAGTCAATCCCTCCCTTCAACAAGTGATGGACATATTGGATCGGCAGCACACACTTGCTCAGGAATCATTTGAAACTTCGCCACCCGTGCGTCAGGTTAACCGGCCCGCCAGACGAGCTGCACGGAACAGTAAACAGTCCTCGCACCCGGCCGCGCCAAAGCCGCCTGGCTCTCAGCCACGTGTACCGCGCCAGGAAGCAAATTCAGTGAAATCATGCCCGCGGTGTGCTACTAGACATTCGCGTGAGAATTGCCCGTCCCGCCAGGCTATTTGTTTTTTCTGTACTAAAAAAGGACATGTTCAAAGTGTTTGCCAGAAAAAGCTCCGATCGGAAGCTCAAAACCATTCCAGGCCCTTTGCTTTGCGCCAGATTCGAACCAAGAATACTCAGGCTCGTGAACCTTCGCCCATGAAAATTCATATAGTTCATGCCACTCCTCCCAGTGCCACTCTCTCTCACAGTGACTGTGTTCGTCCCACAAGTAGTGTGCGTCGACATCGCCGGAAATCCCGTCAAGTCGCAAGTGATTCTGTATCAGTGTCCCTTCACGATGCATGAGACAATCGCTCTTGTCATCAGCAGGACAATAAAATTTTTGTTGATTTGGACATTAACGGCAAAGTGATACCGTTCCAGCTCGATACCGGAGCTGCAGTTTCACTGATCAATCACGATACGTACAAACAGCTGGGCACACCTCCATTGCGTGCCACACATGTTAAGTAGTTATTCAGGACAAGTGATCCCTGTGTTAGGACAGTGCAGCCTTCTTGCGACACACAAAGGACAAACAAAAGTTGTGTCATTTTACGTCCTTCGTTCTTCTTCCGCAGTGAACTTCTTTGGTTTCGATTTATTTCAGTTGTTTAACTTGTCTATAGTAAATCAGGTCCTATCAGTGAACCAGACTGTGCCTTCAGCCAGTGTTGCTTGTCTATGTGAAGAATTTGCAGACATTTTTGCACCGGGCCTCGGTTGCGCTAAGAACTATAAAGCACATTTGGAACTGAAAGTAAACGCGCAACCGAAATTTTTGAGAGCGCGCAATGTTCCCCACGCATTGCGTGATGAGGTCGCAAGAACATTACACGATTTGGAATCACAAGGTGTGATTGAACGTGTGCAGGCTTCTCTCTGGGCATCACCCTTAGTACTTTTGCCAAAACCTTCCGGAAAATTGAGACTTTGTGTGGACTTCAAGGCAACAGTGAATCCACAACTAGTGACTGCAACTTTTTCTTTACCGCGCCCAGAAGATCTTTTTGACAAACTGTGCCTGGGTAAATATTTTTCGAAGTTGGACCTAGCAGATGCGTACTTGCAAATACCGGTGGACCAAGACTCCCAGCGCGTTTTGGTGGTTAACACGCATCTTGGTTTGTATCGATTCAAAAGACTGCCATTCGGGTGTACATCCGCCCCTGCATTGTTTCAGCAATATTTACAAACTGTTTGTGCGTCGGTCCCTACCGCAGCAAACTATCTGGACGATATTGTGATCTCCGGAAAGACGGAAGAAGAACATTTAGCCAATCTCAGAATATTATTTCAGGTCTTGCGACCAACTGGTCTTCGCTTGCGGAAGGACAAATGTGTGTTTTTTGCTCGTGACTTACCCTACCTGGGACATGTAATCAATGCCCAAGGCATACATCCCAGTCCCGAGCACCTCCGTGCCATACAAGACTTGCCTTTGCCGCAGAATTTGAAGCAGCTACAGAGTGTGCTGGGAAAAATCAATTACTACCATAAATATGTGCGCCACGCCTCTTCCATTTCAGCTCCGCTTCATCGCTTACGTCGTAAAGGTGTTCCGTTCGTCTGGACGACGGAAAGCGAACGCGCCTTTCGCCAGTTGAAATCGGCGTTGCTTTCCAATACTTGCCTTACGCCATTCGATCCCCGGAAGCCCCTTTTGTTGATGGTGGATGCATCGGATTTCGGGATCGGTGCTGTGCTTGCGCACAAAGATGGTTCGCACGATCGCCCTATTGCCTTTGCGTCCAAATTACTCTCGTCTGCGCAAAGACATTATTCACAGATCGAGAAAGAAGCATTGGCTCTCGTATTTGGTGTTACAAAGTTACATGATTTCTTGTATGGTCGTCACTTTACCATCATCACAGACCACAAACCTTTGACATCGCTTTTTCTTCCGACCAAGCCTGTACCTCCACGTACAGCGCAGAAATTCATTCGCTGGTCTATTTTCCTCTCGCAGTACCGCTACGATATCTTGTATCGGTCCACTGCTACGCACGGAAACGCCGATGCGTTGTCCCGTTTGCCTGTTGCTGAGGATGGAGCATTCGATTCCTCCGAACTTGCTTGCATGTTCATTGATTCGGAAACCGATGCCGTGGTCGAATCGTTTCAGATTGATTTTCGTCGTGTCGCTACAGCCACAGCTGCCGACCCAGTCCTTTCTACCGTTCTGCGTTTCGTTGCTACTCACTGGCCCTTGTCAAAGTCACGGATCGAGGACCCGTTGGTTCGCCGATTTTTTGCTCACAAGGAGAGACTTTTTGTTCGACGTGGTGTTTTGCTGTTGCGTTCTGATAATGATCAGTCCAGGGTCGTGGTACCACGTTCGTTACAGTCCTCTATCTTACAGCTTCTCCACCAAGGACATTGGGGTATAGTGCGATCGAAACAACTTGCTCGTCAGCACTGTACTTGGTTCGGAATCGATGCTGCGATTACACAAATGTGCTCTTCTCACATGGTGTGTGCCGAACAACAATCAGCACCACCGCGGAAATTCTTTGCATGACCAAAAGCCAATTCCCCTTGGCAACGCTTACAAGTCGATTTTGCTGGTCCATTCTGGAATGCTCGATGGTTGGTTCTGGTCGATTCATTCAGTAATTTTCCTTTTGTTGTCCGGATGTCTTCCACGACGTCTTCTGCCACCATCCAAGCGTTATCCACTATCTTTTGCATTGAAGGTCTTCCACAGACTATTGTTTCCGACAATGGCCCACAATTCATGTCCGCAGACTTTCAGTCATTCTGCAAGGCCAATGGTATTCAACATCTGACGTCCGCGCCGTTTTCGCCACAGTCAAACGGTGCCGCTGAAAGATTGGTGAGGACTTTCAAGTCACAGATGTTGAAGTTGAAAGAGTCGCATTCTCGGGAGGACGCGTTATTGCTCTTTTTGTCCTCGTATCGCTCTCAGCCTCGAGATGGTCGCTCGCCGGCTGAGTTGCTTCACGGTCGCCCTCATCGCATCTTGATGTCTTTGCTACATCCGCCGCATCAGGTTCCTGTGCAGCGGCAGACACCTGCTTTTGCCCCAGGCGACGTTGTCTACTACCGCAACTATCGCGGTTCACGGCGTTGGCTCGAAGGGTGCCTTCTTCGCTGCCCCGGCCGCGCTATGTATCTGGTTTTGGGGGCCTCTGGTGAGGTGCGTCGGCATCTCAATCAGCTGCGCCTCTGTCGTCGCACGGGATCTGCCGCTCCCCGTCTGCTTTCAGCGACGGTGCCGTCCGGTCAGCGCCCTGGAGACCCATCTACTGGCTCTCCTCAGCCCAAGGTGTTACCGACGCTGCCTTCCATTTTGCCCCATGGCAACGCGCCGCCGCCGCCGCCGCCTTTCTCCCGCCGGCGACGTCTGCAGTGGACGCGTCGCTGCAACCGCCGGGCGCCTCCCTGGGTCACGCGCCGCCGATCGCTTCCCGTGACCAGTTGTCCTCCGCCATGGAACTCTTGCCCGCTCCGGACCATATGTCATCTTCGCCCGCCGGGTGCCCCGGCCCGATGGAGGTCGACCCTTCGGCACCTCCTGTCTCTCTACGGGCGCATACACCGCATGTTGGCGTGCACCCTGGAGTAGGTTTTCAGGCGTTTCCTAGCTCCTCTCGGACCGAATGGCAGGGTGCGGGTGGCACAGCCTCGCCTGTTGTTAGGCTCCCCACCTCGTCGCATACGTCAACATGGGGTCCTCCCCACGGCGGGCGGAAGCCTTATGCCACAACCGTCCGCCGATTTGCGGGAGAGGAATGTGGTGTCACCGCCAGACACCACACTTGCTAGGTGGTAGCCTTTAAATCGGCCGCGGTCCGTTAGTATACGTCGGACCCGCGTGTCGCCACTATCAGTGATTGCAGACCGAGCGCAGCCACACGGCAAGTCTAGAGAGACTTCCTAGCACTCGCCCCAGTTGTACAGCCGACTCTGCTAGCGATGGTTCACTGACAAATTACGCTCTCATTTGCCGAGACGATAGTTAGCTTAGCCTTCAGCTACGTCATTTGCTACGACCTAGCAAGGCGCCATTACCAGTCACTATTGATGCTGTAAAACATGTACCGTCAACAGCGATGTTCACCAATTATGGATTAAAGTTAAGTATTCCAGCAGCTACGTACGTTTTTGGCTATTTTCATTTCCGTGTCCTGTTCCAGACCTCACGCCAGCCTGCGTGAGCTTAAACGCGTGCCTTTCGGCTTCCTCCTAGTGGATTGGCTGTCTTGCCAATCCACAACAATTATTATTGAAGAATTTTACCAAATCTACTTCGCTTTAACCTAAGACTATAATACTATATTTTTCTTCTTATCTTCCCAGAATTTCTTCATGTGTTTGCTGATGGCATGTCTCAGTTCTTTTCACAACAGCAGTAATAGGTCAAAGGGGGCTGTGGGGCACTTTTGATATTGAATTGACATCAAATCAATTCTGCAAATTAATTAATTGGTCAATTATTTACCCACTGCGTGATGATGTCACGAATTTTCCACAGCTGGCACATGTGTCTCTCCCCTACCACGCATCGCTCATGCCTTCCCCCCTCTCCCCTCCCCACTCCCCTTGTAACACCTGCCCCACCACCCACTAACCCCTTGAAACGACAGGAAACTCGCTCAGTCTTTGTTGAGCAGCCGGACTGGGAAGATCAATATAGTATTTATTTAAACAATTTTACCCCAAATTATTCATTTACATACACAATTAGGAGTTCCACCACCAGAGGACATACTACCCCTACAAGAGCATCAAATGGTGGGAAAAATTGCCCAGTCGGTGTTGGATTGGAAGGATCTCACGGCAGTAGCGTAATATGTCGTTAGTCACATTGCATTAAACAACTTAAGGCACTGGAATATTGTTTAATCAACTTTCAGGCGACAAGGCAGTGCGGAATATTGCTTATTTAACCAGTTTGCCGGGATGGACTTCAAACAGTTTATTTATTTATTTTTAAAGATCACAATATGGCTCTAAATTAATGATATCATAGAACTGGTGTTAAAAAAATTCACAGTACCACTCGAAACTAATAGCATGCAGATTTAAACTCTACAGAGAGCGCCCCTTCACCTACAAATCGAAATAAATAACTATATCTCTGTCTCTAAATCGGACGCTCACCACTTTTCGAGATTTAGCTACTATCAGTGGGAGTCCTACAGCTGCTGAGGTGTTCATCACTTTTCTGAAACGCTGAGCGGGCTTAGATTTATTTTCTGCTGGAGTCAGGGATGTTAAGGCTCTTATTTTTTATGTTCCTCACTTTTCAAAGAACGCTGGCGTCTAAACACAGACGGCAAAATCAGAACACTTGTATATCTAGAAGTTCATGACATACGAGGGTGGTTTAAAAAGTTCTCGGAACAGAATAGAAAAAAAGTACTTACATCACTGAAATGTTTTTGTTTTTCAATGTAGTCTTCTTGTAGATTGATGCACTTGGTCCAGTGCCTTGATCTAATCTCGAAAATAAGTTCCCTCCAGGCCTGCAAAATAGTTTTCAACTCCGACAATTAATTCTTTGTTTGAAGTGAATCTTCGTCCACCAAGAAAAATTTTCAGTTTTTGGAAGGTGAATAAAGTGGGTGTGGCAACAATTCATACCTTAATTCGTGGAATTTTGCCATGGAAACGGCACATGTGTGCGGGCGCGCGTCAAGAGTCGCGGCACCCATCTTGCAGATAATATTTTCATTTCTAATCCTTCAGTTAAAATGTGGTATACCCTTTTAGATGACATCTAGAAAGTGTGAGCAATTTCACGCACTTTCAATCGGCGATCCTCCATGACCATTTTGTGCGCTTTTGCAATGATTTCTGGAGGACACATCTTGGCCGACCGCTGCACGGATCATCATCTAAGCCAGGGCTTAACAACTGGCCGGTTTTGACCGAGCGAGGTGGCGCAGTGGTTAGACACTGGACTCGCATTCGGGAGGACGACGGTTCAATCCCGCGTCCGGCCATCCTGATTTAGGTTTTCCGTGATTTCCCTAAATCGCTCCAGGCAAATGCCGGGATGGTTCCTTTCAAAGGGCACGGCCGACTTCCTTCCCCATCCTTCCCTAATCCGATGAGACCGATGACCTCGCTGTCTGGTCTCCTTCCCCAAACCAACCAACCAACCAAACTACTCGCGTCTGCTCAGGCATGTGCTCGCGAGCAGGTGCAAGGTCGTGGAGTAGGGAGAGAGGGGAGGGAGGGAAAATGCGCGCGCACGTTTGAATAGGGCCGCAGCGTGCCTATTAAATTCGCGGCGACTGTGTAACGTTTAAAGTACTACGATCAGCTCTTAACAGTCACTTCGCTAGTTAAGAATCATGTGATGTCGCCGTTGTGTAACCCCAACCATGCTTTCGCAGTTCAACCCCCATTGGGAGGAATTGTATCTGTTTACAGAAAAATATGGTGTTGCAAAATGTTTAGTATGTCACAAAACGCTGAATTCTTTTACGAAATTTAATTTGCAGCGACATTATATGTCGTACCACGCGGAAGACTACGGACGTGGAAAATGTGATTGACCAGATCGTGCACAGGAAGTTATTAAATTTAAAAGGAAGCTATCTGAAGAAGATCGGGACGACGAAGAAAAATCAACTGAGGCAGCTCTCAGAGTGGGTTACAAAATTGCTTTGCTTTTAGCAAAATCCCTGCAACCCTTAACTGATGGCTATTTAATAAAAGAATGTTTGGTAGTTGCAGCGGAACATTTGTGTCCATCTCAAGTTGAACAGTATCGGATTGTGCCATTATCTAACATGACCATTATGCGTCGCGTACAAGACATGGCAGACGATGTCCAGAGCCAGCTTGTAAATATCTGTAAAGATTTTATGGCGTATTCTCTAGCTCTGGACGAAACTGTTGATATCACTGGAACAGCGCAGCTTGCCTTATTTATTAGAGGTGTTAATAGAGATCTTCAGGTGAGGGAGGAGCTCCTCGATGTAGTAGCCATCAAGAACACTACAACCGGAGGTGTTATTTTAAGTAGTGTTGAAGAAAGTGTTGAAAATATAGGATTGTCGTGGAATTCTTTAGTTTCAGTGTCTACAGATGGTAGAGGCATACACTAAGCTAATAAAATTATGTGGCACATGTACAGTCTCCTCTATTTGTTTCATTTGTCGCAGTAATAATTGGTGAGTGATATCCCTGCAGGTGGCCGCGGATTTACATTGACTGGCGGCAGCTGTTGTGTGCCCCACGTGACTCTCCCCACTCTCCGCTCTGGTCCGGTAGTGGGGGTAGCGTGCTCGCGCTGCTCCGTGCTCGCACCTTGCTGCTCACAGCTTGCTCCACGAGCACGTATGTTGTGAAGCCCTGATCTAAGCTCTCCAGACCGAATTTAAATTCGTTTGTCCTCCTGACAACAGTTGAATATGAAGGAGCAGAGTCCTCCGGTGTATTCCGGAAATCGGCATGAATGTCCTTTGCTTTCATACCTTTCTTTACGAAGTACTTAATCACTGCTCGAAAGTCAAATTTTTCCATTTTTGCAAATCACTACGCGGGGACAACAACAGAGCCACGTCACCACTACAGCTCTCTTCCAAGAGCACAGACGTGGCACGTGTTTACAGACAACAGTCCAATGAATATCACGTGAACAACTCCTTGCGCGAGCGCTGACCTCTCGTGGTGATTCCGAGAACTTTTCAGACTACCCTCGTATTTCAAAAGCCACAACAAATCGTGAAATAAACACAGACAGAATTCGAAGCACTGTCCCACAGACGAGAACAGTGGCTGAAATTTTCCGTGAATTTTCGATGTCCTACAACTGCTGGTCTAGAAATGCGGTAAAGCCACAATGGTGGGTGCAGGACAGCATGAAACCTGTCTGAATCAGAGGAGGCTGGTCTGTCTGTACTTGTCTCTGAACGCTCGAACAAAGATCACACCATGTAGCTCTCAGATGAACTTTCCGTATAAACCTTGCCCCTGTCTTCTTTGAACCTGTCTGTAGGGACTCCTATTCCCCCACGAAGGATGTCTTTTGACACTCTGACATCATGGAACTTCCTGTGAATGGAGCATTCTGATTGGTATTTACTGAATTTACCTGCCAAGTTGCTGCTGCTGGTGTGGGAGCACTGTCCACCACTTTCTACAAAAAATGGGCTCTGAGCACTATGGGACTCAACATCTGAGGTCATTAGTTCCCTAGAACTTAGAACTACTTAAACCTAACTAACCTAAGGACATCACACACATCCATGCCCGAGGCATGATTCGAACCTGCGACCGTAGCAGTCACGCGGTTCCGGACTGAAGTGCCTAGAGCCGAACGCCCACCGCGGCCGGCCCACTTTGTACAGACGGAGAAATTACGGGAATTTTAGCGAGAAACTATTTTGTACAGATCGAAAAACACACAGCACTCATATTGCATTGACAGTTAAACCCTGAAAAAGTGTTCTACACATCATGAAATACGGAAACTATCGCCAAAGACACTTCGAAAATTACACTGTTCCACTACTGTCGAGGAAAGTAATTTGATTTTTTCGGCGTGCGGCCGATCTCCAGCCGGGTTGTATCACAACAAACGATTGTAGCACCATACCATATCGTTGTAGCAAACAAACAGTTCGTATCCTGCAAGATACAAAATCATCACTTCTGCATCCTGCATATAGCTATCGACCACCAAACACAGATCCCAAAACCACAAGCAAAAGCACCGTATATAGTCATAGCAGAAGATATTCCCCAAGAGGTCGGTTGGTCATCCACCGCGGCCATCAGTCACAAGAAATGCCCCCCCCCCCCCCCCCCACCAGACACACTGGCCTCATGCGCTATCAGAACGCCCTCCGCAGACAGCGGGGACTCTCCAAACTTGTGTGCAAAGGCTGGACTGGTTGCCCCAGCACAAAGACCTCCGCTAAGTGTATTGTTCCCAGTCTGGCCTGCCTGCTGCCGTGGTTTTTGCATTTGAGTTGCAACCCTCTCCAGACTATGGGATTAGAAGAATATTTCCTGTCTGCGTTATGCCGATGAGAAATGCTTCATTAATCGTTAATTAATTTACCAATCTCGAAACCAATATCAGCTGCAATATGCGATCCTTCACGCCAAGGAAAACGTCTTGTTGCTGACACTTTTGTCCTGAAATAATCGAGTAGCATATGAAAATGTCCAGAATTTCACGTATTTTCACATGGCTTCATCAGACTTTGTCTGTTTGTTCATAACAAATTATGTCAAGTCCCTCGAGATCTATTTGTTAATAATAATTAAATATTACATGATTCGAGGCACCAGGAGAGACCACACACAACTTTACGTGTTCATCCACATATTCGACATTTTTCGTGTTTTCCCCAATTTTACGTATTTACAACCATTTTCGCATTTTTTCCAGAACTGTTTGCTGTCATAACTGGGGAAATCTGGAGTGTGGGCAGTATAGAGAGAGGTTGTAGGTCGTGTACCGGGTGATCAAAAAGTCAGTATAAATTTGAAAACTTAATAAACCACGGAATAATGTAGATAGAGAGGTAAAAATTGACACACATGCTTGGAGTGACGTGGGGTTTTATTAGAACCAGAAAAAAAGACGCGTGAAAGATCTCTTGCGCGCGTCGTTTGGTGATGATCGTGTGCTCAGCATCCACTTTCGTCATGCTTAGCCTCCCAGGTCCCCAGACCTCAGTCCGTGCGATTATTGGCTTTGGGGTTACCTGAAGTCGCAAGTGTATCGTGATCGACCGACATCTCTAGGTATGCTGGAAGACAACATCCGACGCCAATGCCTCACCATAACTCCGGACATGCTTTACAGTGCTGTTCACAACATTATTCCTCGACTACAGCTATTGTTGAGGAATGATGGTGGACATATTGAGCATTTCCTGTAAAGAACATCATCTTTGCTTTGTCTTACTTTGTTGTGCTAATTATTGCTATTCTGATCAGATGAAGCGCCATCTGTCGGACATTTTTGAACTTTTATATGGTTTTCGGTTCTAATAAAACCCCATGTCATTCCAAGCATGTGTATCAATTTGTACCTTTCTATCTACGTTATTCCGTGATTTATTCAGTTTTCAAATTTATTCTGACTTTTTGATCACCCAGTATATTTCTTAATAATAAATTACGTTAATTTACATCACTTGAGTTCCAGGCTACGTCTGATGATAACAGTTTAATGTATCGTCATTCAACGCACCAGCAGAGACAATACCCAGGCTGATATGCAAGTTTCCCCCAAAAAACCCAATAACGTAATGCTGGACCTGGTACCAGTAGGTGTAAACAACACGCTAGTATTACGTGAAGTCAAATCAAACAACACTCTTTTCACGAAAACACTACTCGGAAATGACGTTCATGGGCAGTGTGTGTTTTGTATAATGTAAGACAACACCGCTTTTGTGTGAGCCCCATCTTCTTATAAGCAGTAAGCGACATACAGTGTGGACAAGCCTTTGAAAAACACAATGAATCCGCGTTTAATACATGTGAAACCCCTTGGTCAAGGGAAGGCAGAAATCGGTTACGATTGTGGATGGGGCTGTACTCGGTTACTATTGGTTGCCTTTTACAGTTACACACAATTTATTTTAAATCAGTAATTCCAGACTCAACAATAAATTTAAAAAAATACCACACGTTATTAATGACGGAATAAACAAGTGTAAACAATAGTGTTTTCAGTGAGTTACAATTTAGCAGTTCACCATTAAATTCAGATACAACAGATAATGTTTTAAAAGCAAGCCACTGTGATCGGGCAGAAGACCTTACACGCCAGGAATGGCAATAAATAAAGAATTGTTTAAAACTCGCTGCAACTTACAAATTAGTGATATTGAAATATCAAAGGGAAGTCGCCACAAACACCGCAGAAGGCATCAGTCGCCAGGAGTGGCAGTAAATAAGGTTTTAAGGCTTACTGCTAAAATACAAATACCAAATAGGATTTTAAAGCAAATGACCACAATCACGGCTGAAGGCCTTACACGCCAGGAACGGCAGTAACATAAAAAAAATTTGAAACCTGCTGTACAACAGAAAATACAATAGCAAAAGTTAATTAAAAGAAGAAGCAACTGATCCAGATAGTGCTCCAGGAGTCGACCTCTGAGAGTGTCCGGCAACAAACACTTTCGCGAGCGATGAAATAGGCAGCCAAGAGTTGCATTCACTTCACAAGACGGTAACTCAGACTAGTGGCAGCCTAATGAATGACTAATGATAATCTTGCTGAAGCTACCTGACGTCCGATAAACCAAATGCAACGATGGAACAATACGCCAAAGCCGGAACCGGCGGTCTGCACTACATCCCCATAATACTGTTTTTAAAGCGCCCAGAACGAGAAGGGAACCACACTACCAGATTCCATCCGACTTCACAAACTCGAAAATCTCAACAAACAAGTCAAAGTACAGAACACCAGACAAACTAACAGCAACTAAAACCCCAATCGATTTGCGTGCGAGGCAAAACCGAAATGTAACCAACTAGAATCAGCAACCACACGTCATTGCGGAAACAATCGCAAAGCGAGCCAAAACCAAGTACCAAATGAGTGACATCAAATTCATTTGGCACACAAACGCACACTGAACTCACTGTGACAACTTTGATGACGGTTCGCTGAATGAAACAAATCTCTTCACTGCTTTGTTGATTCACAGTTGAGTAACCTCAGCGTCTAATCACTGAGCCACGTGCTTTTAACACAGTAGGGTCTTCAAGAACTAAGCGGTTTCAGGCAAAGGTCAAGAGTTCGAGTCTCGGTCCGGCACACAGTTTTAATCTGCCAGGAAGTTTCATATCAGCGCACACTCCGCTGCAGCCCAAGGCTGTGGCTAAGCCATGTCTCCGCAATATCCTTTCTTTCAGGAGTGCTAGTTCTGCAAGGTTCGCAGGAGAGCTTCTGTAAAGTTTGGAAGGTAGGAGACGAGATACTGGCAGAAGTAAAGCTGTGAGAACGGGGCGTGAGTCGCGCTTGGGTAGCTCAGTTGGTAGAGCACTTGCCCGCGAAAGGCAAAGGTCCCGAGTTCGAGTCTCGGTCCGGCACACAGTTTTAATCTGCCAGGAAGTTTCTTAACTTCATCCATGCCAACTAAATGATACCGTCTGGCCTGCAACAGAGGGCGGAAATCTTCAAACAGCACCAACGCGAGCTGCAGCACGGCTCAATATATTCAGAAATATAAACAATTGAATTATCAGTAAAACAGACTTCTATGTAAGTAGTTCTCGCAAGAATTGTAGCTCCCATCCATTAATGCAGCATGGTAAATGTCTCAGACTGTCAATCAAATCTCGTATTTTGCAGTAACACACCGCGAACATCGGAAACATGTTAAACATGTGTTAAATAAGTGTAGATTCGAAGGCCAATCGTAGGTATTTATTTGCAACACCATACGGAAATTAGCACAGGGTGTTGGAATCGTAACATATCTGGAATGACTATGTTCCTGTTAGGCATAGCTGCGAGTGTATAATAGAGTTAGTTTCCCAGTCTTGATTCTGTAGGAAATAACATGGGCAGACCAGATGACTTCAGTCATCATGCGGAGTAACTTGGAATTCCACAACCAGACTGGCTATAAAATAGCTGCCAATATCTATGTTTTCTTTTGTGTAATAGATTTCCATTTTAAAATTAGGCATACAGCATATGGCTATACAAGCCATTATAGGTCCAGATTGATCTTTTTAATTTTTTTTTTAAGTAGAGTATCGAGATATTTCACCCTGCCATTACCGAATAATGTCTTCGTAGACATTTATATATTCAGATAAAAATATAACACTTACGTATTCTAATAATTTATTTAGAAAGACCTGTGATATCAGTATAACATTGAGAACCTTTTAGTTGAATCTGCGAGGGTCAGCTGCTATGCTAACATCTCTCATGGCACTGGACCAGCAGGTACGCCTCAGCCACAGTGGTTAGGTGAACATGTGCACGTTCAGAGGGTGACTTAGGTCTTATTTACATAGACACGTGACGTCAGTATGACACTCAAAGAATTCTAACTGAGTACCCGATAAGTTACGTGACTTTCACCTAGTGGCTCTAGGCGGCAGCAGCCTGAGAGCAATAGCTCGCGCCCCTGTGTCCATCTCTCCGGCGGTGGCGTTCGTCCAGCTGGCCTTGGAAAGCGCATCTATGGGGTCGGCGGCGTTGGCGTTTGTGCACGTTGTAGCCTCTGATTCGTCGTGGTTGACAATAGTTAGAAAGCGTTTTTTAGGTGCAGTGAGTGAGTGTGCACTGCATTATTTTCGGCTGTTTAAGCATGTTTGCATAGGGTTACATATGCATTATTTTTTGACACTTTACGAGTTGTTTTTGTGTCGGTTGCACTATTTTGTGAACAGGTGTGTAGGCTGTGCAGTGCATAATTTCGAGAGTTGACAATTGTCGTGCGTGTTTGCAGAGCCTTTTACATGCAATATTTTGACAATCTACGAGTCTCTACACATTACTGTACAGCATTATTTTGGTGATCTACGAGTAGTGTGCAGGTCTGTAGGGTGTGCAGTGCATTATTTCGGTAATTTACGAGTTGTTTTCTTGTCTGTGTATCAGTGTACTGCATTATTTCGTTGATTTACGAGTAGTTTTCAGGTCTGTAGACTATTTACTTGGACCCCAAGCACATCAGAGCGAGTGTTTTGTATCAGTGTAAGAAATAAACTACATGAAATCCGTCCCTAAATAAATTGTCCCAAAATAAATGAAGTACACTCCTTCCTCTCTCCAGCAGCTGGACAGAAACTGAGTCCTTTTCCCACCATTTTTCCCCAGACTGCCATGGGACAGCAGTGCCCTCTGCTGCCAGTACTGTGTACTAGCTCATTTGGACTCCGGTGAACACACTGGATGGAGCTACTGCCTCAAATAGTTTAAATAAAGACCGCCTGCAAAATAAAGACTAATGTCCAACCTCTCCAGCAGCCCAGCACAGACTGAGTCCTTCATTCCTAGGAAGAGGTGGCAGTCAGATGATTTAAGTTAGTGAAGGTAGCCCAAGTGATCTCTTTTCCTACCATTTTCTTAGGTTAGCGGAAGTAGCCCAAGTGCCCTTTTTCCCCCACCAAAATTTGAACTGAAATGATAATTAAATAGACACCCTAGCTGCAAGCAGGCGTTGATACACTTCATTGGGGACATGTTGAAAATGTGTGCTCCGACCGGGACTCGAACCCGGGATCTCCTGCTTACATGGCAGACGCTCTATCCATCTTTTTTTTTTTTTTCGGGCCTCCTTCCTCCCCTACAGCCCGTCCTTCGCCCATCTGAACCACCACGGGCACAGAGGATAGTGCATCTGCAGGGGCTTATCCCTTGCACGCTCCCCGTGAGATCCACATTCCCAACATGTCCACAACACTACATTCGTAGTGCGCCTAATAGATGTTTGCCCATCATACTCATTGCTCGTGGCAGATTAATCTACCAAGTCCCGCACGAGTTCGGGCATAGCGTGTGCGTTCGCACAAGAAGGTCAAAGGCCGGGAACCCATATTTTTTTTAAATATATATATGACGGTAGTATCTGTTCCCGAAAGAACAGTTACCGTGGATGACCATGCAGCTTTGCTAGAAATGAAATGATAATTAAATAGACACCCTAGCTGCAAGTAGGCGTTATACACTTCATTGGGGACATGTGGTGGTGGCTCAGATGGATAGAGCGTCTGCCATGTAAGCAGGAGATCCCGGGTTCGAGTCCCGGTCGGGGCACATATTTTCAACATATCCCCAATGAAGTGTATCAACGCCTGCTTGCAGCTAGGGTGTCTATTTAATTACCATTTCATTTCTAGCAAAGCTGCATGGTCATCCACGGTAACTGTTCTTTCGGGAACAGATACTACCGTCATATATTTTTAAAATTTGAACTTTACACCATTTTCAGGGGGAGGGGGAGAAGGGGGAGGGGGGATGGGAGGGGTTGTGTTAGTGGAGGTAGCCCAATTGACCTATTTCCCCTATTTGAACTTCCCGCCATAGCGTCATTGTGACGTTACCATATCTATCGCCACCATCTTGGATCCGCCATCTTGAATAAATTTGGCAACAATGTAGATTGGGGTGTTACGAACGTTGTCGTACTAGTATCATCTCTAAGTCATGTTCTGATGACCTTATTAGATGGTAAATGATAGCGTCATCTGAAAACAATCTGATTTTGCAAATCAGATTGTCTCGTAAATCATATATTTAGGTTAGGAACAGCAGAACTCCTGTAACACTTCCTTGGGGAACACCAGATGTCAGTTGTGCTTTAGTCGATGACTCTCCATCAGTTACCACGAATCCAGTTGCACACCTGAGACGATACTTAAGCACACGATTTGATTAGAAGCCGCTTGTGCGGAACAGCATCAACAGCCTTCTAAAAACCAGAAGTATGAAGATCGAGGCAAATTCTTCTGAGGAAGCCTAGTTAGTA
Organism: Schistocerca nitens; assembly: GCF_023898315.1. Taxonomy (NCBI): domain Eukaryota; kingdom Metazoa; phylum Arthropoda; class Insecta; order Orthoptera; family Acrididae; genus Schistocerca; species Schistocerca nitens. The sequence continues at coordinate 171,985,136 of NC_064616.1, read as the reverse complement.
AAATTCAAGAACCAGCTTTACATGGTCAGTCTAGGAATACACTACAAGCATCACATATGTTGCCCATAGGGATAACGAGGACAAGTTTAGACTAAATACAGTGCCCACTGAGGCGTTTAAGCAATCATCCCTCCCGCTCTCCCTACTTGAATGGAACGCTGATAAACCTTAATAACAAAGACAATAAGAAGTACATTCTGTCGCTGATCTCACTGTGGTTGGTACAGTATGGATGTAGATGTATAATTATTGTAATAAAGAAAATTGTCTTCATGTTTTAAGTCACATACACTGATGTGGAAAAAGTCATGTTATATCGATATGCAGACATGTACAGATTTAGATAGTATCGTGTACACAAGGTATAAAAGGGGCAGTGCATTGGCGGAGGTGTCGTTTGTTCTCGGGTGATTCATGTGAAATGGTTTCCGACGTGATTGTGGCCGCACGACGAGAATTAAGAGACTGAACGCGGAATGGCAGTTGGAGTTAGACGCATGGTTCATTTCGGAAATCGTTAGTGAATTCAGTACTGCGAGATTTACAGTGTCAAGAGTGTGCCGAAGATACCAAATTTCAGAGATTACCTCTCACCACGAAAAAAGCAGTGCCGACGGCCTTCACTTAACGGCCGAGTGTACCGACGCATTTGTAGAGTTGGGAGCGCAAACGGACAAGCAACACTGCGCGATATAACCCCAGAAATCAATGTGGGACGAACGAAGAACGTATCCGTTAGGACACCGTGGCGAAATCTGGCGTTACTGGGCTGTGGCAGCAGACGATTGACGCTAGTGCCTTTGCTAATAGCACGATATTGCCTGCAGCGCCTCTCCTGGGCTCGTGAGCGTATCGGTTGTGTCCTAGACGACTGGAAAATCGTGACCTGGTCAGATGGGACCCGATATCAGTTGGTAAGAGCTGATGGTAGGGCTCCAGTACGGTCCAGACCTCACGAAGCCCTGTACCCACGTTTTCAACAAAGCACTGCTCAAGTTGGTTGTGGTTCCAATAACAGTGTGGGCTGTGTTTACATGGAATGGACGGGGTCCTCTGGTCCAACTGAACCGATCACTGAAAATTATTATGTTCGGCTACTTGGAGACCATCTGCAGCTATTCATGTACTTCATGTTCCCAAAACAAGTCACTGGGCCACAATTGTTTGCGATTTGTTTGAAGAACATACTGGATAATGCGAGCGAATGATTTGACCACCCAGATTACCCGACATGAATGCCATCGAATACACTACTGGCCATTAAAATAGCTACACCACGAAGATGACGTGCTACAGACGCGAAATTTAACCGACAGGAAGAAGACGCCGTGACATGCAAATGATTAGCTTTTCAGAACATTCACACAAGGCTGGCGCCGGTGGAGACACCTACAACGTGCTGACATGAGGAAAGTTTCCAACCGATTTCTCATACACAAACAGCGATTGCGGTTTATCGTATCGTGACATTGCTAATCGCGTTGGTCGAGATCCAACGACTGTTAGCAGAATATGGAATCGGTGGGTTCAGGAGGGTAATACGTAACGCCGCGCTGGATCCCAACGACCTCGTATCACTAGCAGTCGAGATGACAGGCATCTTATCCGCATGGCTGTAACGGATCGTTCAGCCACGTCTCGATCCCTGAGTCAACAGATGGGGACATTTGCAAGACAACAACCATCTCCGCGAACAGTTCGACGACGTTTGCAGCAGCATAGACTATCAGCTCGGAGACCATGCCTGCGGTTACCCTTGACGCTGCATCACAGACAGGAGTGCCTGCGATGGTATACTCAACGACGAACCTGGGTGCACAAATGGCAAAAGGACATTATTTCGGATGAATCCAGGTTCTGTTTACAGCATCATGATGGTCGCATCCGCGTTTGGCGACATCGTGGTGAACGCACATTGAAAGCGTGTATTAGTCATCGTCATACTGGCGTATCACCCAGCGTGATGGATGGGGTGCCATTGGTTACACGTCTCGGTCACCTCTTGTTCGCATTGACGGCACTTTGAACAGTGGACGTTACATTTCAGATGTGTTACGACCCGTGGCTCTATCCTTCATTCGATACCTGCGAAACCCTATATTTCAGCAGGCTAATGCACGACCGCATGTTGCAGGTCCTCTACGGGCCTTTCTGGATACAGAAAATGTTCGACTGCTGCCCCAGCCAGCACATTCTCCAGATCTCTCACCAATTGAAAACGTCTGGGCAATGGTAGCGAGCAACTGGATCGTCACAATACGCCAGTGATGAACTGTAGTATCGTGTTGAAGCTGCATGGGCAGCTGTACCTGTACACGCCATCCAAGTTCTATTTGACTCAATGCCCAGGCGTATCAAGGACGTTATTACGGCCAGAGGTGGTTGTTCTGGGTACTGATTTCTCAGCATCTATGCACCCAAACTGTGTGAAAATGTAATCACATGTCAGTTCTAGTATAATATATTTGTCCAATGAATACCCGTTTATCATCTGCATTTCTTCTTGGTGTAGCAATTTTAGTGGCCAGTAGTGTATTTATGGGACATAATCGAGACATCAGTTAGTACACAACATCCTACACTGACAACACTTCCGCAGTTATGGACAGTTACAGAGGAAGCATGGCTCAGTATTTCTGCAGCGGACATCCATCGACTTGTTGAGTCCATGCCACGTCGAGCTTCTGCGCTACGATGGGCTAAAGGAGGTCCGACATGATTTTACCCGATATCCCATGACTTTTGTCATCTCAGTGCATAGAGGGCACCCACGCATAGCGCAGGGAGAGTGAGAAGAAGCTACGTACAACTCACGTCAACTGAACATGATGAACCAGAACTCCACTGACAAAACTTCTGAGGCTGTTCAGGGATATTTTCTGGATATTTTGGTGTAAGGGACTCGTTGTCTCCGATGGTTCGCTAAAAGTCAATAATGCAATTATGACTTATTTGTCTTTGTTAGCAGAATTACTTTATTTCAGTGAAAATACTTTAACAACAGTTAAAAGCCGACCGTAGTGGCCGATCGGTTCTAGGTTCTGGGCGCTTCAGACTGGAACCGCGCTACCGCTACGGTCACAGGTTCGAATCCTGCCTCGGGCATGGATGTGTATGATGTCCTTAGGTTAGTTAGGTTTAAGTAGTTCTAAGTTCTAGGGGACTGATGACCTCAGATGTTAAGTCCCATAGTGCTCAGACCCATCTGAACCATTTTTGAACAGTTAAAAGACCTGTAGTATCGAATTCATATCGAGCCACAAACACGCAATGACAGGTAAGGATTCGGGTTTTTGTGGGCGCCTGTGAAAAAAAATGGCTCTGAGCACTATGGGACTCAACTGCTGTGGTCATCAGTCCCCTAGAACTTAGAACTACTTAAACCTAACTAACCTAAGGACATCACACACATCCATGCCCGAGGCAGCAGTCGAACCTGCGACCGTAGCAGTCACACGGTTCCGGACTGCGCGCCTACAACCGCGAGACCATCGCGGCCGGCGCGCCTGTGCAAACCTACTGTTATGCGTTTGCCGCCGCTTCGGGAACAGCTGTGCATATTCTTGTGTCTTCCTTTGCGCGCTCTGTAGTTCTTTAGTGGACACAGTAGCGAGGAATATATGCCGTACATGAACAGAGAATTCAGATATTAATTTATTTTGCATCTATTATTAAATAGTAAAAATAATACATAACTTAGTTGCTGAAAATGCAGCGCCAGATGCTAACAGTAGATTCGTATGCAGAATTATCTAGACATACAAAAGATGTATAAATCTGTCATACTTCAACGCGATGTCTATTCTGGTCACTTTAAAAGTCTGTAAATGTCATTGAACTGGCAAACACGCAAAATGGGCTGAGTGCATGAATGTTCAAACTTACACAGTGAAAATTATTGAACTATATGAAATAAAATCGTCATAACTTCAGACCGGCTTGCGTTAGGACGTTCAAACCGCACGGTTGGCCGAGGGGAGGGATGGGAATTAGTATGCGCATGCTCACGCGCCTTGTTGTCGGCCAAAACGATAAACGTATCCAGTTTTTCAACTGTCGTAGACATTGTAGAAGTCTGCATGAAGCTCATGAGCAAGATGTCTAATCGCTGCTCCGACAATGCACAGCCTGTGATCGTTTCCTCACTGTTTTCCATAAAGTATTGTTGCTGAGTTACAGCAGAAGGGTATAGGACGACTCAGACAGAATATCTACTTTGTGTGATGAATGGCAGCTTGATCTAAATGTGAAGAAAGTGTGAGAAAATGCAGATGAGTACAAAAAACAACCATGTAAAATTTGAATACAGAATTAGTGATGTGCTGCTCCGCACAGACAAGTCGATTAAATAGCTGGGCATAATGCTGCAATGTGTTATGATAACGAACGAGCACGTAACAACGGTAGTGCGGATGGCAAGTGGCCAATTTCGATTTACTGGGAAAGTGTAGGGAAGAAAGACGACATTCTTTTCGCGAAATACCATTAAGACAACTTAGAGAACTGGCATTTGCAGGTGACTGTATAAAGATTCTTCTGCCGTCAACGCAAATTTCGCGCAAGGGCCGAAAAGACAAGATAAGAGAAATTAGGGCTCGTGCGGAGGCATATAGATAGTCTTTTTCCCTCTCTCCAATTGCTTGTGGAACAGGAAAGGAAACGATTGGCAGTGGTACAAGGTACCCTCAGCATGCACCGTCTGTTGGCTTGCGGAATGCGTATGTACACTACTGGTCATTAAAATTGCTACACCACTAAGATGACGTGCTACAGACGCGAAATTTAACCGACAGGAAGAAGATGCTGTGATATGCAAATGATTAGCTTTTCAGATCATTCACACAAGGTTGGCGCCGGTGGCGACACCTACAACGTGCTGACATCAGGAAAGTTTCCAACCGATTTCTCATACACAGACAGCAGTTGACCGACGTTGCCTGGTGAAACGTTGTTGTGATGCCTCGTGTAAGGGGGAGAAATGCGTACCATCACGTTTCCGAATTTGATAAAGGTCGGATTGTAACCTATCACGAATGCGGTTTATCGTATCGCGACATTGCTGCTCGTGTTGGTCGAGATCCAATGACTGTTAGCAGAATATGGAATCGGTGGGTTCAGGAGGGTAATACGGAACACCGTGCTGGATCCCAACGGCCTCGTATCACTAGCAGTCGAGATGACAGGCATCTTATCCACATGGCTGTAACGGATCGTTCAGCCACGTCTCGATCCCTGAGTCAACAGATGGGGACGTTTGCAAGACAATAAACATCTGCACGAACAGTTCGACGACGTTTGCAGCAGCATGCACTATCAGCTCGGAGAGCGTGGCTGCGGTTACCCTTGACGCTGCATCACAGACAGGAGCGCCTGAGATGGTGTACTCGACGACGAACCTGGGTGCAGGAATGGCAGAACGTCATTTTTTCGGATGAATCCAGGTTCTGTTTACAGCATCATGATGGTCGCATCCGTGTTTGGTGACATTGTGGTGAACGCACATTGGAAGCGTGTATTCGTCATCGCCATACTGGCGCATCACCCGGCGCGATGGTATGGGGTGCAATTGGTTACACGTCTCGGTCACCTCTTGTTCGCATTGACGGCACTTTGAACAGTGGGCGTTACATTTGAGATGTGTTACGACCTGTGGCTCTACCCTTCATTCGATCCCTGCGAAACCCTATATTTCAGCAGGATAATGCACGACCGCATGTTGCAGGTCCTGTACGGGCCTTTCTGGATACAGAAAATGTTCGACTGCTGCCCCAGCCAGCACATTCTCCAGATCTCTTACCAACTGAAAACGTCTGGTCAATGGTGGGTGAGCAACTGGCTCGTCACAATACGCCAGCCACTACTCTTGATGAACTGTGGTATCGTGTTGAAGCTGCATGGACAGCTGTACCTGTACACGCCATCCAAGTTCTATTTGACTCAATGCCCAGGCGTATCAAGGCCGTTATTACGGCCAGAGGTGGTTATTCTGGGTACTGATTTCTCAGGATCTCTGCACCCAAATTGCGTGAAAATGTAAGCACATGTCAGTTGTAGTATAATATATTTGTCCAATGAATACCCGTTTATCATCTGCATTTCTTCTTGCCAGTAGTGTAGATGTAGATGGTCTTAAAACACACAGCTACACACACGAACTGTAACTGAGTAATATGTTTGCTTGTCACTCTTATCTTGTTGCTGCTTTGTCAAGGTTCGTACATGTTACGTCGTCGAAGTATTTCCCGATGACTCTTGTTAAAACCACAACAAAAGTAGTTCTATTGAAAGAAACGAAGTCAGCGTCATAATTCAGCGGTTGTAAACGTCAGGAATTACTTTTGTATATAAGAAAATTCGCAACGTTGTCCCCTGTAACTAATGAAAACCGCACTTCAATATAGTAGACAGAGCGTTTTCTTAGTTGCCACACCTTGTGTACTGTTATCTGCTTTCAGATAACTAACAACTAACAAAAAGACGTACGAATATTGCATGGAGAACAGTGCAACAGCATAGGGCACCAATGCGTCTATGAAAGTACTACGAGTTATTTTTGACGTAGGAACAGTCTGTTCAAAATTACTTAAGGATTGACAGTTTGGCAGCAAAACATGGAGGCACGGAACAGAGTTGCCACATCTCTCATGGAACTCACGCCTAATCTTACATTTCATGCAGCTCCTTCACACTGTAAAACTTCTCAGTTTGTAAACGTGGAACTTGCATCAATGTGTTCAGTAAGAGCTGCACTATATTTTCCTTTTAATTTTATTTGCGGAAATACGTTATTAGGACGATGTATGGACAGTTCAGGAAAAAGCATTTTCGGTCGACGTCATCAAATTTTCGACATGCGGTTACGTTTTTGCAATGGAAGTGAGTTGGATACAATAAGTCAGTGAAATCTTAAGAATACACCAAATTTTCGTCCTCTTGGAATGAGAACTTTGTCGGAGTTTTCTAAGAGGAGACAATAAATACGATGCATCAAATACTAAGCCGTCACCTGCATGCTTTTGTTGCAAGAAACAGATCGTTACGTTTACAATTACCCTGTATTAACTGTTAATGACGTTTTCGCGCCAAAACACCTTATTTATAGCGGAAAACCAACTGCAACCAGAATCCATGGTTTATTTCAACCAATAGGAGTCCAGTTCTCCCCTCCCCAGTCACGTGGTGCCAGGGAGGATGGTACCTGCTCGCAGCGATGCACTGCCGATGCTATCTTACCCAATTTCCGCCGGTGTTCTCAGAAAATAGTATTATATTTCGGAGCAGATGTCTGCTATTCCATTTCTGGGGCCACGCGTAAGTGGTGGTGAATGCAGTGCATCCGCTTATCAAAGAGAAGAATATTTTTCCGACGTATTCCTTTTTCAAGCGTGCCATGGCACCTATCTCAGAAACCCCGATGTAGCTGTCTGGCAGATGCGGATCAATGTGTGCTGGCCACTGTGCACTGCAGTGAATGATGGTGTGACCCTGCACGTGTATAAAAAGACTGGGGCACACATGTCGAACATGTGTGTACTGATAGATGATGCCATCAAGATCATATGTGTCAGACATCGCTGAGACTCCCGTAGCTGTCTCGGGATCCACCAGTTCCGCAATAACAGTAATGGGAGACAAACAGCGAGAATAATTTTTTCTCCACCTGCAAAATCACATGTTAGAGCTGCACAGAGCCAAGTAGTGGGCAGCTGTTATTACGTGCAGCCTGTCTACAGCAATACACACACCGTTTCCTGTCTAGAGACAGAGGCGTACATCTGTATCAAAATTCTACTACTCTCAAGCGTGTGTTAAAATATAATATAAACCTGAATGTTTTACCAGCAGTAATCTGCGAGGAATGAACAAATTACGTCTCTTTAAGGCTGTTAAAGAACGCCCACGTCGAAACAAATGCTGGTGGTGACTGCCAGTTATATGTTTTTGCACTAAAATCATGACCCCATAATGTTGATCAGCTTTTTCCAAAGTCTTAAAATCATCGTGTATTTGCATTAAAAACGGACATACACTCCTGGAAATTGAAATAAGAACACCGTGAATTCATTGTCCCAGGAAGGGGGAACTTTATTGACACATTCCTGGGGTCAGATACATCACATGATCACACTGACAGAACCACAGGCACATAGACACAGGCAACAGAGCATGCACAATGTCGGCACTAGTACAGTGTATATCCACCTTTCGCAGCAATGCAGGCTGCTATTCTCCCATGGAGACGATCGTAGAGATGCTGGATGTAGTCCTGTGGAACGGCTTGCCGTGCCATTTCCACCTGGCGCCTCAGTTGGACCAGCGTTCGTGCTGGACGTGCAGACCGCGTGAGACGACGCTTCATCCAGTCCCAAACATGCTCAATGGGGGACAGATCCGGAGATCTTGCTGGCCAGGGTAGTTGACTTACACCTTCTAGAGCACGTTGGGTGGCACGGGATACATGCGGACGTGCATTGTCCTGTTGGAACAGCAAGTTCCCTTGCCGGTCTAGGAATGGTAGAACGATGGGTTCGATGACGGTTTGGATGTACCGTGCACTATTCAGTGTCCCCTCGACGATCACCAGTGGTGTACGGCCAGTGTAGGAGATCGCTCCCCACACCATGATGCCGGGTGTTGGCCCTGTGTGCCTCGGTCGTATGCAGTCCTGATTGTGGCGCTCACCTGCACGGCGCCAAACACGCATACGACCATCATTGGCACCAAGGCAGAAGCGACTCTCATCGCTGAAGACGACACGTCTCCATTCGTCCCTCCATTCACGCCTGTCGCGACACCACTGGAGGCGGGCTGCACGATGTTGGGGCGTGAGCGGAAGACGGCCTAACGGTGTGCGGGACCGTAGCCCAGCTTCATGGAGACGGTTGCGAATGGTCCTCGCCGATACCCCGGGAGCAACAGTGTCCCTAATTTGCTGGGAAGTGGCGGTGCGGTCCCCTACGGCACTGCGTAGGATCCTACGGTCTTGGCGTGCATCCGTGCGTCGCTGCGGTCCGGTCCCAGGTCGACGGGCACGTTCACCTTCCGCCGACCACTGGCGACAACATCGATGTACTGTGGAGACCTCACGCCCCACGTGTTGAGCAATTCGGCGGTACGTCCACCCGGCCTCCCGCATGCCCACTATACGCCCTCGCTCAAAGTCCGTCAACTGCACATACGGTTCACGTCCACGCTGTCGCGGCATGCTACCAGTGTTAAAGACTGCGATGGAGCTCCGTATGCCACGGCAAACTGGCTGACACTGACGGCGGCGGTGCACAAATGCTGCGCAGCTAGCGCCATTCGACGGCCAACACCGCGGTTCCTGGTGTGTCCGCTGTGCCGTGCGTGTGATCATTGCTTGTACAGCCCTCTCGCAGTGTCCGGAGCAAGTATGGTGGGTCTGACACACCGGTGTCAATGTGTTCTTTTTTCCATTTCCAGGAGTGTATGTAGATATAACCTATCTCTATAAAGATTGTTGGCATGTGTGATGTCTCTGGGGTGACTTCAACTTACCAAATATAGATCTGGAGTGTTATGCCATCAAAACTGGTGCCACAGACAGGGATTCGTGTGGCATTGTTCTGGATGTCTTGTCCGAAAATTACCTTGAGCACATAGTTAGATAACCAACACGTGAGGGTAACGTCTTAGACCTCCTGGCAACAAACACACCTGCACTTGTCGAATCAGTTAACGTAGAGGGAGGTTTTAGTGCTCAGAAGGTTGTGACAGCATCTATGACGACGGGTCCTTCAAGGCATGTTAAGGAAAGTAGGAAGATAAGTTGCTCAGCAAGGGTGACAGGATACAAATTTCAGAATATCTTAGCAGTCAGCATCAAATATTCAGTGATGAGGACGAAGATGTGGACAAGAAATGGAAAAAATTCAAAGGCATCGTTCAACATGCCCTAGACAAGCAGGTTCCGAGTAAGATTCTAAGGGGTAGGAAAGATCCACCATGATTTAATAGGCGTGTTAGGAAGCGCTACGTAAACAAAGAGCACTTCATCTCAGATTCAAGATACGTATAAACCTAGCTAGCCGCGCGGGATTAGCCGGGCGGTCTCAGGCGCTGCAGTCATGGACTGTGCGGCTGGTCCCGGCGGAGGTTCGAGTCCTCCCTCCGGCAGGGGTGTGTGTGTTTGTCCTTAGGATAATTTAGGTTAAGTAGTGTGTAAGCTTAGGAACTGATGACTTTAGCTGTTAAGTCCCATAAGATTTCACACACATCTGAACATTTGAAAAACCTAGCTGACAAACAACAGCCGAACAAAGCGAAAGTGAGCATATGGAGAGCAATGAGAGAAGCGTTCAGTGATTTCGAAAGTAAGACGTTGTCAACCGAAATGAGTAAAAACCCTAAGAGATTTTGAGCGTATGTAAAATCAGTAAGTGGGTCAAAATCATCTACTCATTCTCTCATCGTCCACACCGGTACCGAAGCGGAAGATAACAGAGAGATGGCCGAAATACTGAATTCAGTCTTCGGAAGTTGTTTCACCGCGGAAGATCGTAACACTGTCCTTCCTTTCAATCGTCATACGAACTTCGAAATGCTTAGTAGTGGAAAGGTGTCAGGACCAGATGAGATACCTATAAGATTCTGTAAAGATAATGCGAAAGAACGTGCTCCCCTTCTTGCAGTAATTTATCATATATCGCTTGAGCAACGAAACGTAACTAATGACTGGAATAAAGTGCAGGTCATTCCCGTTTTTATGAAAGGCCGTAAGTCGGATACAATTATAGACCTATATCTTTGACTGCAATCTGTTGTAGAATTATGGATCATGTTTTATGCTCAAGAACTATGATATTTATGGAAAATGTACGTCGCCTATAAAAAAAATCAACATGGATTCCGCAAACTGAGATCCTGTGGAACTCAGCTCGCTCTGTTCCTCCATGAGATCCACAGCGCGGTGGACAACGGCGCTCATGTTGATACTGTGTTCCTTGATTTCAGTAAGGCGTTTGATACCGCCCCGCATTGCCGTTTAATGAAAAACATACGAGCTTATAAAGTATCGGAGCAGACCTGCGGTTGGATTCAACACTTTTTTGCAGACGGAACTAAGCACGTCGCTCTTAACGGAACAAAATAGATAGATGTAAAGTTAATGTCCGGAGTACTCCAGGGAAGTGTGATAGGACCGTTGCTGTTTATAATGCGTATAAATGATGTAGCGTCGGATGCTCTTTAGGGCTATTCCCTTATGGTGCAGTTGTCTCTACCAAAATAGCAACGCCCGAAGATAGTAAGAATTTGCAGAACGACCTGCAGAGAATTGATGAGTGGTGCAGACCCTGGTACTTGAGCCTGAACGTAAATAAGTGCAACATATTGCGCATACATAAGAAAAGAAATCCACTACAGTACAGCTACACTATTGATGACAAAGAGCTGGAGACAGGGTCTGCAGTAAAATACACTACTGGCCATTAAAATTGCTACACAAACAAGAAATGCAGATGATAAACGAGTATTCATTGGCCAAATATATTATACTAAAACTGACATGTGATTACATTTTCACGCAATTTGGGTGCATAGATGCTGAGAAATCAGTACCCAGAACAACCACTTGTGGCCGTAATAACGGCCTTGATACGCCTGGACATTGAGTCAAACAGAGCTTGGATGGCGTGTACAGGTATAGCTGTCCATGCAGCTTCAACACGATACATCAGTTCATCAAGACTAGTGACTGCCGTATTGTGACGAGCCTGTTGCTCGGCCACCATTGACCAGACTTTTCAATAGGTGAGAGATCTGGAGAATGTGATCGCCAGGGCAGCAGTCGAACATTTTCTGTATCCAGAAAGGCCCGTACAGGACCTGCAACATGCGGTCGTGCATTATCCTGCTGAAATGTAGGGTTTCGCTAGGATCGAATGAAGGGTTGACCCACGGGTCGTAACGCATCTGAAATGTAACGTCCACTGCTCAAAGTACTGTCAATGCGAACAAGAGGTGACCGAGACGTGTAACCAATGGCACCCCATACCATCACGCCGGGTGATATGCCAGTATGGTAATGACGAATACACGCTTCCCATTTGCGTTCACCACGATGTCACCAAACACGGATGCGACCATCATGATGCTGTAAACAGAACCTGGATTCATCCGAAAAAATGACGTTCTGCCATTCCTGCACCCAGGTTCGTCGTCGAGTACACCATCTCAGGCGCTCCTGTCTGTGATGCAGCGTCAAGGGTAACCGCAGCCACGCTCTCCGAGCTGATAGTGCATGCTGCTGCAAACGTCGTCGAACTGTTCGTGCAGATGTTTATTGTCTTGCAAACGTCCCCATCTGTTGACTCAGGGATCGAGACGTGGCTGCACGATCCGTTACAGCCATGCGGATAAGATGCCTGTCATCTCGGCTGCTAGTGATACGAGACCGTTGGGATCCAGCACGGCGTTCTGTATTACCCTCCTGAACCCACCGATTCCATATTCTGCTAACAGTCATTGGATCTCGACCAACGCGAGCAGCAATGTCGCGATACGATAAACCGCAATCGCGATAGGCTACAATCCGACCTTAATCAAAGTCGGAAACGTGATGGTACGCATTTCTCCCCCTTACACGAGGCATCACAACAACGTTTCACCAGGCAACGCCGGTCAACTGCTGTTTGTGTATGAGAAATCGATTGGAAACTTTCCTCACATCAGCACGTTGCAGGTGTCGCCATCGGCTCTGAAAAGCTAATCATTTGTATATCACAGCATCTTCTTCCTTTCGGTTAAATTTCGCGTCTGTAGCACGTCATCTTCGTGGTGTAGCAATTTTAATGGCCAGTATTGTACCTACGCGTAACTATTCAGAGCGACCTTAACTGGAATGACCACATTGTAAAAGAAGACAGCAGACTCAGATTCATCGGAAAAACCTTAAGGAAATGTAACTCATCTACGAAAGAAGTGGCTTATAAGGCGCTTGTTCGCCCGATTCTTGAGAATTGTTCATCTATCTGGAACCCCTATCAGGTAGGACTGATAGAGGAGATCCAACGAAGAGCGGCGCGTTTCGTCACGGGATCGTTTAGCAGGCGAGAGAGCGTTACGGAGATGCTAAACAAACTCCACTGGCAGACGTTACAAGAGAGAGGTTGTGCTTCACGGAGAGATTTACTATTGAAATTTCGGGATAGCACTTTTCAGGAGGAGTCGGACAATATATTACTTCCCCTCGCAAACATCTCGCGTATTGACCACGAGGAGAAAATTCGAGAAATTAGAGCTAATACAGAGGCTTCCCGACACTCATTCTTCCCACGCACTATTCGCAAATGGAACAGGGTTGGAGGGATCAGATAGTGATACCGAAAGTACCCTTCGCCACGCATCATTAGGTGGCTTGCGGAGTATGATGTAGATGTAGATATACTTATACAGTATTATTTGATAATTCCACTCTAAAGCAGTGTAACCTATACAGAAATCTGGTATTTCCATTTAACATTCAGATTTTTTAAAGAAATAATCCCAGCAAAGTCTCGCACTAATACAGATCCACAGGTGATAATTGCCTCCAAGCGCTCGATCCATTTGAACATGCATTTACTGTTGACCTTCGACATACCCATACATTTTGTATATCAGCTCTAAATGGTCTCCAGACCTTCCCGAGATATCTGTTACTGATACAAAATGGTCCATGTGTAAAAGAATATAACAGTTTCTTTCTCTGAAACCAACACACAAAATAGCATATTTTAGCTATGTGTGTTTACAACAGAATAAAATCAGTTCCTTGAACATTATGGGTATTTCCATATGATACATCCATCCTGAATCTAAGCTTTGATACCTGCAGTTGATCAGTGTTCCATGTTATCAATTTAGGAAAAAGGTGTGCATAACTTTCATCGTCGTTAGAAGGTCATGAAGATAGGTTTTTGTAAGCATAAAGTTTTATTTAAATAGCTAAAGAAAACATGCATGCCTACAGTGTGCTAAACAACATTGCAACACATCAGACATCCATCATAACCCAAGTGTTTTAACGTATTTATTAGGGCTGGCTTTGATAGCTAGGAATGCATATTTACAGGAGTTTATTGAGGTAGACATTGTGAAAGAAATACCCTTTGTAGTACTATGGCTGGGTGCTAAATCTGTATCACAGTTGAATGGTCAGAAAGCGACCCCACTTAGTCATATGTTAATAACACAGAATAGAGTCCAACTATGACTGACAAAGCTTACCATTTATTCTAATTATACAAGTAGAAAATAATGTTCGGAATATTTATGTCTGAAGAAACATTCAATCATACTTCTGAACAACACAAGCACTGCCCTATTGTATTTATCTGCTGACACCGAGACAGTGACCTTCAATTAAATTGTCTCTCCTGTGCAGAAATATACATAATGAATATATGAGTTCAGTTGTAAATACAATGGTAACAACATAGGCATGTTTGGGTTTAGCTGTGGGTAATGATGGGGTAGCCTAAGGATAAGGTGACCGCTCATGATAACTGAGAAATTCAGGTTCGAATACGAGTCTGGCATGAATTTTCATTGTTGACATTCCATTTTACAGCTGAAGCTTGTCCATATTCGCAAGAGAGAATATATTTCATGTATTTCATAACAGCTGTAGTCACTGCAGTGCCTGTTCCTTTGGACATGCATGCGTGCCCAAAGGAAAATTGCATCGACTTCTGAACAACACAGCACTGCAATATTGTACTTTCACAACAGAGTACAATTGAACTGTAAACATAAAAAATTCTGATAATAATAATTTATTTACAACAGACTCAATCCTCTCCCTTTGGTGCATAGCAGAATGATGTCTCCCACCTATTCGATCATGTAATAAAAGTGGGACGGGAAGGTGGAGCTTTATGTTATTGGTGCAGAAAGAAAGGGGATGGGGTTACTTTCATTTTCCCTCCAGTTTTATGTCATGCAAATGCCCAAGATGCATGGATAGGGTATTAGCTTACACACTGACCTCAATTGTATCCCGTATAAGCGCCCAGCAACCAGCTGTAACTAGAATCAAGTTACGTCATGAGCTTGAATATACCACATGCAACTGCCTCAGGTATGAGGGAAGGATGAGGTACCCCGAGAGAAAGAGAGGTGGGGGTGATCTTGAGTATAAATTCCACAATTGCCTCAGATACAATTGCCGAACTAAGTTAATAATTGGCTCCTTCTACCGACCCCCAGACGCCGATGATATAGTTGCTGAACAGTTCAGAGAAAATCTGAGTCTCGTAACAAATAAATACCCCACTCACACGATTATAGTTGGTGGGGACTTCAACCCTCCCTCGATATGTTGGCAAAAATACTTGTTCAAAACCGGTGGTAGGCAGAAAACATCTTCCGAGTATGTCCTAAATGCTTTCTCCGAAAATTATTTCGAGCAGTTAGTCCATGAACCCACGCGAATTGTAAATGGTTGCGAAAACACACTTGACCTCTTAGCCACAAACAATCCAGAGCTAATACAGAGCATCGTGACTGATACAGGGATTAGTGATCACAAGGTCGCTGTAGCTAGGCTCAATACCGTTTCTTCCAAATCCACCAGAAACAAACGCAAAATAATTTTATTTAAAAAAGCGGATAAAGTGTCACTAGAAGCCTTCCTAAGGGACAATCTCCATTCCTTCCGAACTGACTATGCAAAGTAGACGAGATGTGGCTCAAATTCAAAGTTATGGTAGCAACAGCAATTGAGAGATTCATACCTCATAAATTGGTAAGAGATGGAACTGATCCCGTATGGTACACAAAACAGGTCCGAACGCTGTTGCAGAGGCAACGGAAAAAGCATGCGAAGTTCAGAAGAACGCGAAATCCCGAAGATTGGCTAAAATTTACAGACGCGCGAAATTTGGCACGGACTTCAATGTGAGATGCCTTTAATAGGTTCCACAACGAAACATTGTCTCGAAATTTGGTAGAAAATCCGAAGAAATTCTGGTCGTGCGTAAAGTACACAAGCGGCAAGACGCAGTCAATACCTTCGCTGCGCAGTGCCGATGGTACTGTTACCGACGACTGTGCCGCTAAAGCGGAGTTATTGAACGCAGTTTTCCGAAATTCCTTCACCAGGGAAGACGAATGGAATATTCCAGAATTTGAAACACGAACAGCTGCTAGCATGAGTTTCTTAGAAGTATATACCTTAGGGGTTGCGAAGCAACTCAAATCGCATGATACGGGCAAGTCTTCAGGTCCAGACTGTATGCCGATTAGGTTCCTTTCAGATTACGCTGATGCAATAGCTCCCTACTTAGCACTCATATACAACCGCTCGCTCACCGATAGATCTGTACCTACAGATTGGAAAATTGCGCAGGTCGCACCAGTGTTTAAGAAGGGTAGTAGAAGTAATCCATCGAACCACAGACCTATATCATTGACGTCGGTTTGTAGTAGGGTTTTAGAGCACATACTGTATTCAAACATTATGAATCACCTTGAAGGGAACGATCTATTGATACGTAATCAGCATGGTTTCAGAAAACATCGTTCTTGTGCAACGCAGCTAGCTGTTTATTCGCACGAAGTAATGGCCGCTATCGACAGGGGATCTAAAGTTGATTCCGTATTTCTAGTTTTCCGGAAAGTTTTTGACACCGTTCCTCACAAGCGTCTTCTAATCAAGCTGCGGGTCTACGGGGTATCATCTCAGTTGTGCGACTGGATTCGTGATTTCCTGTCAGGAAGGTCGCAGTTCGTAGTAATAGACGGAAAATCATCGAGTAAAACTGAAGTGATATCAGGTGTTCCCCAGGGAAGCGTCCTGGGACCTCTGCTGTTCCTGATCTATATAAATGACCTGGGTGTCAATCTGAGCAGTTCTCTTAGGTTGTTCGCAGATGATGCTGTAGTTTACCGTCCAGTAAGGTCATCCGAAGACCAGTATGAGTTGCAAAGCGATTTAGAAAAGATTGCTGTATGGTGTGGCAGGTGGCAGTTGACGCTAAATAACGAAAAGTGTGAGGTGATCCACATGAGTTCCAAAAGAAATCCGTTGGAATTCGATTACTCGATAAATAGTGCAATTCTCAAGGCTGTCAATTCAACTAAGTACCTGGGTGTAAAAATTACGAACAACTTCAGTTGGAAAGACCACATAGATAATATTGTGGGGACGGCGAGCCAAAGGTTGCGTTTCATTGGCAGGACACTTAGAAGATGCAACAAGTCCACTAAAGAGACAGCTTACACTACACTCGTTCGTCCTCCGTTAGAATACTGCTGCGCGGTGTGGGATCCTTACCAGGTGGGATTGACGGAGGACATCGAAAGGGTGAAAAAAAGGGCAGCTCGTTTTGTATTATCACGTAATAGGGGAGAGAGTGTGGCAGATATGATACGCGAGTTGGGATGGAAGTCATTAAAGCAAAGACGTTTTTCGTCGCGGCGAGATCTATTTACGAAATTTCAGTCACCAACTTTCTCTTCCGAATGCGAAAATATTTTGTTGAGCCCAACCTACATACGTAGGAATGATCATCAAAATAAAAAAGAGAAATCAGAGCTCGAACAGAAAGGTTTAGGTGTTCGTTTTTCCCGCGCGCTGTTCGGGAGTGGAAAGGTAGAGAAATAGTATGATTGTGGTTCGATGAACCCTCTGCCAAGCACTTAAATGTGAATTGCAGAGTAATCATGTAGATGTCGATGTAGATGTATAACCTTATACTGGATGTGTAACCTGATCACCACAATATCTTCTCAATTCCTTGAATATCTTACTTCATGAGTTCCTGGAATTTAGATCGACATATGAGCTAAAACTGGCACTTGGTGGCCACTCTCTCGATCAATCTTCGTAAAATAATAGAAGCTGGAACTGTGATGAATAAAATACACCAACTGATGACAGAAATACAACTAATATTTCATCAATGATAATGCACAATCTACATGTCACTACGAGGACGCTTGAGTGTGGGACTGGAATCAAAGGACTGTTCGGCCTATGCTATATTTCATTGCATTTCGTTTTTTGCTCATTTTGTTCCATCAACAGGTACATGGCAATCGTAACTTGATTACAATCCTTGGAACGGTATCTACGAAAACACCAAAGTAATGCGGCCTTTATATGTATGAATTTGTTTATGGAAAAGGCATCGTTTACAGACTATATGCAACTCAGTCTTCGAAATGTGCACTACTGGTTGTTTGAAAGTTGATGCTGGTTGAGAGAAGTGGATAAGCGACGAACTTCGTATGTCAAAGTCTGTGGCAGGCGTTTCATGAATCACATCACTGGTCCCTGTTTTGTCGATGGGACTGTTAACAGTCACAAGTATTTAGAGTATCTGACAGGTGTACCGCCGCAGTTATTCTAAGATAACCTACTGGACATATGGAAATTTATATGAAACCAACGCGACGGTTGATCCGCTCACTCCGTACAAAAAATTGTAGGGCTTGTTAACAGAACATTTGTATGTAGTTGGACTGATCATTTGGGAAACAAAGAAATGGCCTGCGCACTCATTAGATTTCTTATCGACTTTCATCTGTGGGCTATGACATATATCAATGTTCAGGTTCAAAATTTGGAACACCTGACATGACAGTCATAATAATAAACGCATGAAAGTGACCTAGGTTACACGTTTGCTTAATTCCGTTTCAGTAGGACAGACGTCTGTCTTACTTCTCCTGACGACGTGACAAAGGCTTGTGCCGCTGTTATTTTCTTGCTGCTTGATCATGCTCCACACATGTTATGCCGCTGAAGCTCACTTTTAAAACACTTTCCCGTGGCACAGAAAAAATTACACAGTTCTATTTTAAAAAGAGACTATGTCACCGCCATAATTCCGCTACTACAAACGTTAAAACTGCTTGCATGCGTCAGAAAATTTACCATAGTGCCCACTGTAACGTAACGAAATCCGCAGCTTGACATACGTAATAGGTCTGGATATGTTTGATGTGGTCTGTCTCAGCTGCGTCATCCTCTTTTGTTCACATAGAAATCAGAATTGATGGTTTGGTGGAAGAAAATCGGTCCAACAATTCATGTTGCTCCAACTGCATACAAAATAACTGTTTTCGTAATATGTAGAGGCTGTTGATGTAACTGATATGGATAATTTCAACGTCAATATTGTTCTGTGAGTTCACGTGTCCTGGTAAGTACAGCTATTCTTCGTCAAAAAAAAAAAAAAAAACCTACGAAAAATTCCTGTTGTGGAATCTATTGCTGACAGACGAATCTTGCTACCCACAGACAAACAGTAGCATAACATGTGTAAGGCTGCAACTGTGGGAGTGCTTGGCAGCAACTGCTGACCGGAGCACGTGCCAGCTGGGAGCATTAGCAGGCTGCCGGCTAACTTGACGGCTCAACTTGACTGTCGCCAGCCGTGAGGAAAGTCGTTAGGCAGGGAGGAGACATCACACTTCGCACCCCTTCCGGGATTTGATAAATGGCTTTGGACTGACAAGGAGACGTTCCTGCCAATGGGCTGAAGGAACGCAATGAAGGGACAATGCTGAATACATGTCATTCTTATTATGCATTTCATGCTATGTTTATTTATTTCTTTATTTTAGTTCTTGTGTTGGGCGCAGGCCCATCATCAGAGACATCTGCATTATAGGAAACAAAATACCTTTCAACATACACTTATCTCAAGGGTATAGTGTTTTGTATTACTTAATGTGACTGCTACTTTTTCATGTAATTTAACTTCCTAAGATACTGATTTCTAAACATATGTCAAAGACATTTGTTGATAACAGTCATATAAGCATTTAATTATATGACAGTTTTAATCAGCATATTGATTTTGGATACTATGTACTTGCCGTTGGCGATGTGCTGAACATCCAGAGATATTGACTGTCTTTATTATTTGATAGATTACATAATTTTATTTCTAAACTGTGTTACCTGTATTAAGGAAATTTCTAAACTAAAGAACGTATTTTAGCACAAAATATTTATGAGATTATGAGTGAAATTTTATGACTGGTTGTTTTTTGGGTCGGCCTATTCGTTCAAAATAATGTAAAGATGTTCTGTAGAGTATAGTAAAATTTCTATTTCTTCCAAAATATTTATCACTCTAAGTTTTTGGCGATGAGTAGGACTGATAGGCATTGTGTGTTCTTGTTTTTTCAGGTGTGACCTAAATGAAAATAAGTTTATGATAATGAGCTTCAGATTTTCTCTTAATCTTGTTTTGAAATTCCCTACTGCCTGACTTATGTATACAATTTACACACCTGCTACTTTTGAACTTGTAAATAACTGAGTGGGTAAATTTATAGTATTGTTTTAGGGAAAGGCTATTTCGTGTTCATACTGTGTTGTTCATTCTTAAGCTTATTCTCAGGTTGGTTTTTCGAAAAGCAAGTTTTATTTTGTCTGATATTTTTCCAAAGTATTGTATAAAGGTGAACTGAGCTCTTTAGTTATCATGTGGGTTTGCTAGGATAATGCTGCCTTTTATAATCTTTCGGTTAACATGTGCCTTTTAGAATAAATTTTGTGACAAAGGTGGGATTGAAACCACTGTTTTTTTGCTGTTTCGCTTTGTGAATTTGTTTCCTATATTATGTGGTCTTCCGTAAGTGGATATTTTATCAATAGCTCCATACGAGTGTGAAAATATGCTTTCTACTGTGTTTTGGGATGACAAGAACTATTCTGAATTATGCAGTCTGTGGTTGCATTTTACTAGAAGATATTTAATAAGTGGATTGACTCACTTTACGTGATTTCGAGATCTAGAAAGTTATTCTGCTATACTGTTTATGCTTGATGGTAAATGTGACATTTTTGTGTTATTTGATCGTACGTGGAATATACCTATTTCTTTTCCTGTTCATTCCGATAAAAGTCGTATAGCATCTGCATAACTATGGTAATAACGAACGTTATTAGCTCACTCAGGGTGGTTTTAAGAATAAGTGTTCTCTGCACTGTGCAGGAAAATATTAGCTAGTGAACTAGCAACGCAGTTTCCCATTACTCAGTCATGTCTCAAGGTGTCTCACGAAGAATGGTCAGTTTTACAGTGTTACGACAGGACGAATCATTTGAAGCAAAATGACTAGTGAACAAGAGTTCTAAAATGCATACGTTAAGAGCTATGAGCACTTCATCTTCACCAGTGTGAATGAAATCTCTTCTACTACAAGCCCTTTACTTTCCATATTTTGGGAGGAGGTAGTATGTACCAAAACAAGAAAAAGTTGTCTAGTAAATATGGGCTCTGAAATGCATATCTGAAGAGCTGTGAGCATTTGTTCTGTACAAGAGATGTGTTTCACAGTAGCAAAGATGAACAAGTGCTCAAGACTTTTAAGGTATGCACTTTAGAGCCTATGTTTACTGGACTTTTTTCCTTTATTTGGCCCATACTACCACCACTCAAAATATGGAAAGGAAAGAGCTTGCTATAGAAGAAATTTGTTTCGGAATATCAAAGCTGATGAGCCCGCATCTCGTGGTCGTGCGGTAGCGTTCTCGCTTCCCACGCCCGGGTTCCCGGGTTCGATTCCCGGCGGGGTCAGGGATTTCCTCTGCCTCGTGATGGCTGGGTGTTGTGTGCTGTCCTTAGGTTAGTTAGGTTTAAGTAGTTCTAAGTTCTAGGGGACTTATGACCACAGCAGTTGAGTCCCATAGTGCTCAGAGCCATTTGAACCAATCAAAGCTGATGAGGTGATCATAGCTCTTTAGGATTCACTTCAGAGCTTATGTTTACTAGACTTTTTTGCTTTGAATGGTCATTACTCTCATATATCCGAATACTGACCATTCCTCCTGGGCACCATGTATATACAGGGTGTTTATTTTAGCTTGAGACAACAAAATATCACCAAACCAGTGCATCGTAGGTACAAATTTTTGTATTTTTTAATCTTTTTTAAATTTAATTTTATTCATATTTCGCGACTTCGAACGTGAGTGTATTCAATACACTGGAGGTATGAACTAGAAAACACCTTTAGTTACAAATTTTCGTGTTTTATTAAGTACACGATGCATTTCGGACCCTGTGGGTCCATCATCAGGTGTAATTTGTCTTAATACGTGCTTTATTTTTTCTCTTGAATGAGCTGAAATGCATATTCCTGTCACGAAAAGGTTTGATATTAGGTTATGAATTTCGTATGTCAAGCGCAGAAAATATGTGCGAAATAGTGGAAAAGATGAGCTGTGTAAACTTATCACATAATCCAAGAAAAGCGTTTTTAGCGTTTTAGCACCAGCAAACATTCTTTTCTCCATCGTTTTCGTACATGTCATTTCATTCAAGAGGTGCATTTGCATACACATGTTTGTAAACACTTCACAGGTGTTTTTGTTCATGGTGTGGTCAAAGATGAATTTATTCGTAGTGCTACAGATATAATTATTAAACAATTGACGTATGCATGAAATAACTTTAGAATAGGTCTTTAAAATTAGTGCCATAACAATGGCTTGGGTAATCTGTTTGTTTATTAAACGTAGATTCTGGTTTTTTGATTTTCTGGAGGTATATCTCCAGTTTTTCCAACAGATTTAGGGTATTACCATTGGCTACATTATGTAGTAGTACGAAATTGTTTTCTAGACTGTTGATGACATGTTTCGTTTCCACCATATGTTGTGCAATGACTGATTTTTCGAAATGGTCGACCTTGAAAGCATTTATGTGTTCTTGAAAACGCCTTTCGAAGTTTCTGCCTGTTTTCCCTACATAGTAGGCAGGACCACTGTGGTGTGATACTTTGTACACTCCGCTGTTGTTGTATGTTTGTGTATTTGATTTTATGTTATGGACGAGTAAGTTTCCTAACTTATTATTATTTGATAATGCAACTGTTCGAAAAATCAGTCATTTTCTCAGTTATCAAATAAAAATTCATTTTTCTTTAGGGCTAATGAACTAACGCTTGTCATCGATTGGTCAGGTCTCTTTCTACTTGAGTAATGTTATTTCTGGTGCAAAAATTCCAAATTTTTATTTGTGTAATCTTCCTCGGACGGGATCATTACTGAATTCCTTTTCTGAACTTCGACACTATGACATCGTCCGTCTCCTATACATTCACAAATGGTAAGAATATTTCTATTTTCTTTTTTGTGGTTCAAAAATGGTTCAAATGGCTCTGAGCACTATGGGACTCAACATCTTAGGTCATAAATCCCCTAGAACTTAGAACTACTTAAACCTAACTAACCTAAGGACATCACACACACCAATGCCCGAGGCAGGATTCGAACCTGCGACCGCTTTTTTGTGGGATTTATTTTTCTTAGTATCATAAACTCGTTTGCTATTCATTTTGGGGATTTTTCCAGTAAATACAGTTTTGTTCTGCAACAGGAAGCTTAACTGCATTATCTGCTATTTCTTATCCATTACTGTTTATCGTGTTACTATGAGTTCGTTTACATGTTAATTCATACACAAGACCTTTATGTACTCAATCTGTTTCACTATTAGTAAATTCTATTTCCATTAGGTTTTTACTCTATTAAACAATTTAAATTCTGACTCTTCACTAAAATTCCACTGTACTCAGTACGATTATGGATTGAAGAATTAAGTTTTTCCTTACGTCTAAGCCTATTTTTTTGGTGTTCACTTTTGTCACATTCATTGATCTATTTCATAATTATGTTGGATACAGGATTTTGTAGCAGTTTTCCTATTTCTAGACGTGTTGCAACCAATTCCATTGTTAAGAATCCGTTCTTTCTATATTTGTCTCGCAGTTCTCCTTTTATCCCCACTACTTCAGATTTTCCTTTCACATGTTAGCTACTTTTGTCGTTTTTATATTCATACCAGCAAACACGGCGATGCTTCATAATTTGTAAATATGTATCGGAATGGACCTCCTTCTGCCCCCTCCCACTGTCCGTCTCCTCCTCTCCCTCTGTCTGTCGAACTCCTCCTCCCCCTCTCTTTGCCTATCTCGTCCTCTTAACACCTCTCTGTCAATAACCTCCTCCTTCCTACCCCTCTCCATTTTCTCCTCCACCTCACTCTGACCATCTCCTCCTACCCACCCTCTATGTCCATTTGCTCCCCTCCTCCCTGTCCATCTCCTTTTCCATCCTCTCTCTGACCTTGAGCCTTGTTTGTTGTTATTGGAAACGAAACCTTGGTTCAAATGGCTCTGAGCACTATGGGACATAACTTCTTTGGTCATCAGTCCCCTAGAACTTAGAACTACTTAAACCTAACTAACCTAAGGACATCACACACATCCATGCCAGAGACAGGATTCGAACCTGCGACCGTAGCGCTCGCGCCGTTCGAGACTGTAGCGCCTAGAACTGCATGGCCACTGCGGCCAGCACGAAACCTCGATTGGGAGATGAAGTCGTTTAACATGAACGAGAGACTGCAGCAGTAGCCGGCCGAGACTGACGCAGCAACAGGGAAGTAACCAATTTTGTGTCTTGTGCCAGATCCTAATTAGGAGCCAATTGTATAATTTCATCTGTCTGCTTTGATAGTCTAGTTTCTTGAGTTTTTAGGTGTTAATTTAATATCTAATAGCCACAGTTCCCGCGTTTTCGTTTGCGTCGGAAAGTAAACCGACTTTGTGACATACACTCCTGGAAATTGAAATAAGAACACCGTGAATTCATTGTCCCAGGAAGGGGAAACTTTATTGACACATTCCTGGAGTCAGATACATCACATGATCACACTGACAGAACCACAGGCACATAGACACAGGCAACAGAGCATGCACAATGTCGGCACTAGTACAGTGTATATCCACCTTTCGCAGCAATGCAGGCTGCTATTCTCCCATGGAGACGATCGTAGAGATGCTGGATGTAGTCCTGTGGAACGGCTTGCCATGCCATTTCCACCTGGCGCCTCAGTTGGACCAGCGTTCGTGCTGGACGTGCAGACCGCGTGAGACGACGCTTCATCCAGTCCCAAACATGCTCAATGGGGGACAGATCCGGAGATCTTGCTGGCCAGGGTAGTTGACTTACACCTTCTAGAGCACGTTGGGTGGCACGGGATACATGCGGACGTGCATTGTCCTGTTGGAACAGCAAGTTCCCTTGCCGGTCTAGGAATGGTAGAACGATGGGTTCGATGACGGTTTGGATGTACCGTGCACTATTCAGTGTCCCCTCGACGATCACCAGTGGTGTACGGCCAGTGTAGGAGATCGCTCCCCACACCATGATGCCGGGTGTTGGCCCTGTGTGCCTCGGTCGTATGCAGTCCTGATTGTGGCGCTCACCTGCACGGCGCCAAACACGCATACGACCATCATTGGCACCAAGGCAGAAGCGACTCTCATCGCTGAAGACGACACGTCTCCATTCGTCCCTCCATTCACGCCTGTCGCGACACCACTGGAGGCAGGCTGCACGATGTTGGGGCGTGAGCGGAAGACGGCCTAACGGTGTGCGGGACCGTAGCCCAGCTTCATGGAGACGGTTGC
This sequence comes from Schistocerca nitens, assembly GCF_023898315.1. NCBI lineage: Eukaryota > Metazoa > Arthropoda > Insecta > Orthoptera > Acrididae > Schistocerca > Schistocerca nitens. The sequence continues at coordinate 171,959,693 of NC_064616.1, read as the reverse complement.
GAATGGTCCTCGCCGATACCCCAGGAGCAACAGTGTCCCTAATTTGCTGGGAAGTGGCGGTGCGGTCCCCTACGGCACTGCGTAGGATCCTACGGTCTTGGCGTGCATCCGTGCGTCGCTGCGGTCCGGTCCCAGGTCGACGGGCACGTGCACCTTCCGCCGACCACTGGCGACAACATCGATGTACTGTGGAGACCTCACGCCCCACGTGTTGAGCAATTCGGCGGTACGTCCACCCGGCCTCCCGCATGCCCACTATACGCCCTCGCTCAAAGTCCGTCAACTGCACATACGGTTCACGTCCACGCTGTCGCGGCATGCTACCAGTGTTAAAGACTGCGATGGAGGTCCGTATGCCACGGCAAACTGGCTGACACTGACGGCGGCGGTGCACAAATGCTGCGCAGCTAGCGCCATTCGACGGCCAACACCGCGGTTCCTGGTGTGTCCGCTGTGCCGTGCGTGTGATCATTGCTTGTACAGCCCTCTCGCAGTGTCCGGAGCAAGTATGGTGGGTCTGACACACCGGTGTCAATGTGTTCTTTTTTCCATTTCCAGGAGTGTATTACAAGTTCCTAGTCAGGGGTGAATTATTTAGTTTCACCTGGGTGCCTCGGTAATTAGGTATTTGAATCTCTGCGTATTGATCTAATTTATTAGACACAGTTCCTGCGTTTTCGTCAGCGTCTACAGTAGAGTTTCGCAGCACGTGCCGATAGTCCGTTAGCTGGGTTCAGTTTTCCACGGTCTTTAGTACAGATGGGGGACTGTGCTTGTTGTGTGCGGATGCGAGCCGAGTTGGTGACGCTTCGCTCTCAGCTCAAGACTGTGATGGCTTCGGTTACACAGCTTGAAGCTGCAGTGGATGGGCACCACTGTTATGGCCCGGCCGTGGGGATCCAGCGGACGTCCAGCACGTCTGAGTCCTCCGATCGGTCCTCACCGGTGGCCAACCCACTTATTGCTCGCACTGAGGTTGACCCCTGACCTGTGGTCGAATGGGAGATCGCCCCGGGTCGTAACAGGCGGCGAAAGATTTCCCAGGGAGTTGCATGTGGGACCTCTCTAGTTAGTCTGACAAACAGGTTCCAGGTGCTGCTGTGAAACCTCTCAGCCTGCAAGATCTGGACAATCACAGAGGGTGGGATTATCGATAATTGGGCGCATTATGGGACTCCTTAGGGACATGGCTGCCAAGAAGGGGAAGAAAGCCAATGTGCACTCCGTGTGCATATCGGATGGAGTCCTTCCAGACACGGAACGGATCCTTCCGGATGCCATGAAGAGCATAGAGTGAACCCAACTGCAGGTGGTGGCTCACGTCGGTACCAATGATGTGTGTCACTTTGGATCTGAAGGGATTCTCTCTGGTTTCGAGCGGCTAACAGAAGTGGTAAAGGCTGCCAGTCTTGCTTGCCAGATGAAAGAAAGCTGAGCATTTGCAGTATAATCGAGAGGGCCGATTGCGGGCCTCTGGTATAGAGCCGAGTGGAGGGTCTGAATCAGAGGCTCAGACGGTTCTGCGACCGTGTAGGTTGCAGATTCCTCGACTTGCGCCATAGGATGGTTGGGTTTCGGGTTCCGGTGAGTAGGTTAGGAGTCCACTACACGCAGGAGGCGGCTACAAGGGGAGCAGGGGCTGTGTGACGTGGACTGGGCGGTTTTTTTAGGTTAGTGTGTCACGGGGAAACACAAAAAGGGCTTCAGTCACAAAGGGTGCTGGCCGAACAGAGGAAGAACGTAGATACAGGAACTATCGATATAACAGTTGTACATTGTCGTAGCTGTGTTGGGAAGTACCAGAACCCCAAGAACTAATAGAAAGCACTGATGCTTAAGTCGTTATAGGCACTGAAAGCTGGCTAAAGCCGCAGATAAGTTCAGCTGAACTTTTTGCGAAGATCTTAACGGTGACCCGAAAGGATCGGCTAAACACAGTTGGCGATGGACTGTTTGTTGCTGTTACAAGTAGTTTATCTTGTCGTGAAATTGAAGTAGATAGTTCCTGTGAGTTAGCATGGGTAGAGGTGATTCTTGGCAACCAGAACAAAATAATAACTGGATCGTTTTACCGATCTCCCAATTCAATTGATACAATTGCTGAAAGGGTCAAAGAAAACTTCAGTTTAATGTCAAACACGTACCCGACTCATACAATTATAGTTCGTGGTGACTTTAATTTACCCTCGATATGTTGACGAAAGTACATGTTTGATCCCGGAGGTATGCATAAAACATCATCCGAAATTGTGCTAAACGCATTCTCTGAAAATTATTTCGAGCAGTTACGTCACGAGCCCACGCGAATAGTAAACGATTGAGAAAACGCACTTGACCTCTTAGCAACAAATCATCCTGAGTTAATAACGAGCATCAAAACGGATACAGGGATTAGTGAACACAGGGTTGTCGCAGCGAGATTGAATATTATAACCCTCCAAATACTTCAAAAATATACCTATTCAAAAATAGCAGATTCAAATTCACTTGACACCTTCCTGAGAGACAATCTCTACTCCTTCCAAGTTAACAATGTAAGTACAGATCGGGTGTGGCTTGAATTCACAGAAATAGTATCGGCAACAACTGAGAGATTTATACCAAATAAATTACCAAACGGCGGAGCTGATGCTCTTTGTTACACAAAACGGGTCAGGACACTGTTGCAGGAACAACGAAAAAAACATGCCAAATTTAAACAGACGCAAAATCTCCAAGACGGCGATCTTTTACAAAAGCTCGAAATTTAGCGCGCATTTCATTGCGAGATGCTTATAATAGTTTCCACAATGAAAGTTTGTCTCGAACCCTGGCAGAAAATCCAAAGGGACTCTGGTTGTATGTGAAATATGCTAGCGGCAAGACACAATCATTGCCTCCTCTGCGTAATAGCAATGGAGATACTGTCGAAGACAGTGCTGCCAAAGCAGAGTTTCTAAACACAGCCTTCCGAAATGCCTTCACAAAAGAACACGCAGTAAATATTCCAGAATTCTAATCAAGAACAGCTGCCAAAACGCGTAACGTAGAAGCAGATATCCTCGGAGTAGTGAAGCAAGTTCAATCACTTAATAAAAACAAGTCTCCTGGTCCAGACTGTATACCAATTAGGTTGCTTTCAGAGTATGCTGATGCAATAGCTCCAAACTTAACAATCACTAGCAACCGTTTGCTTGACAAAAGATCCGTATCAAAAGGCTGGAAAGTCGCACAGGTGACACCAATATTCAAGAAAGGTAGTAGGAGTAATCAACTAAATTACAGGCCCATATCATTAACGTCGATGTGCAGCAGGATTTTGGAACATATATTGTGTTCGAACATTATAAATTACCTCTAAGAAAACGGTCTATTGACACACAGTCATCACGGAGTTAGAAAACACCCTTCTCGTGAAACACAACTAGCTCTTTACTCGCACGAAGTGTGGGATGCTTACCAGATAGGATCGACGGAGTACATCGAAAAAGTTCAAAGAAGGGCAGCACGTTTTGTATTATCGCGAAGTAGGGGAGAGAGTATCACTGCAATGACACAGGGTTTGAGAAGGACGTCATTAAAACAAAGGCGTTTTTCATTGCAGAGACATCTCACGAAATTCCAGTCACCAACTTTCTCCTCCGAATGCGCAAATATTTTGTTGACGCCGACGTAGATAGGGAGAAACGATCACCATGATAAAATAAGGGAAATCAGAGCTCGTACGGAAACATATAAGTGTTCGTTCTCTCCGCGCGCTTTACGAGATTGGAATAATAGAGAATTGTGAAGATGGTTCTATGAACCCTCTGCCAGGCACTTAAATTTGATTTACAGAGATTGCATGTAGGTTCAGGTGTAAAATGATTGGTACCATTGGTACGTGGGATATGAAAGAGGCCTTTCTGTCTACTGGACCTTAGATGATAGTAGCTTCAATGGCAGTATTTTGGGTATTTTTAATCTGCGAATGTGTAGGATAAGTACGTTTCAATGATTCAGATTACGTAATATTCTAATCATAAGCTAATAAGTCATAAAAACTACATCCCAATTTCCTGTTAATACCAAGTGCGAGGAAGAAAACGAAACAGTACATTGTTGAGTATACATATTCGTTTAAACAAATTTATTAAGAGAAGTCTATACAGGGAGGGGCAAATAAAAGTGGTTGGAAGAACAGAGTCCCAGGGTACAAAGGAACACGGCAGAGGGAAGAAAATACAGTACTAACCTGACTATAGCAGGTGCTGAAAGTGACAACCATTCATCTCTTGGCGCCTTTGGGCTCTGGTCAGCAAGTTGCTGAAGGCGGATCGAAGCTGGGCTGCTGGAATTGCTGCAATCTGATTTTCTGCTGCAGTTCTTTAACTATGAGGGTTGTTCCGATACAACTTACACTTGAGTGCTCCCCACACAAAGTAATCGCACACTGACAGATCAGGTGACCCGGGGCCGCGACTAGACTGACCTCTGCTAACAACTTTGTCAGGTGTGAAGATTGTGTAACTATGCGCTAAGGTTCGTCCGGCAGTACGAGCAGCTGCTCCATCCTGTTGGAAGTAACTGTAGGTCTTTTCCCCCTCCGTTAATGCTGCCACAAATTGTTTTACAATGTTGTCAACGTAGCGGGCCGAAGGCAGGGTCTGATGAAAGAAGATGGGACCAATAATGCCTTGTGCAGACACTGCACATCCACCCCAACCTTCTGATCGTGCTTTGGTATTTCGTGGATGCTCCGCTGCCCAGAACCTGTGATTCTGTGAGCTGACATAACCACCCAAGTGAAACTAGGCTTCATCAGACATAAAGATCAGATCCATGTCCAAGCCATTCATTGTTATCTCAGTGAAATGCCACTCACAAAACTGGAGGCGTTGAGGAGGATTTACCGGTTTTAATGCACTCGTTAAGGATGCACGTGCAGTTCCAGGTGGAGGATTCGTCAGCATATCGACACGATATGCCGGTCTCTTGCGACTGGCGTTGGGTTGATTTGGTAGGACTCTAAAGCACTTTCTGACGAATTGCAGCCACATTTTCTGGTGTGCGGACACGTTTCGGAATGTTTTGTGACTTGTTCGAAACAGTTCCCGTCTGACGCCCTTTTCGGACTATGCGTTGCATGGCACTCTTTCCTGGCGCTTAAACACCATTAAACTTCTCAGCAAACAACTGACCACACCGTTTCCACGCCTTTGTTGTCACATAACTTTCCACAAAGAACACCCGCTGCTCCACTACAAGTACCATCGTCCCCCTGACACAGCCCTCAATACGCTCTGAAATTGTGTAGATCAAGTGGCGGGCCAATATGTGGTGTGCACGTCGCGGGATGTGGTTATATGCAAACATACACGTCCAATCGTATCTACTCGTCCGGACCACTTTTATTTGTTCCACCCTGTATTTGAGAGAAACCATTTGTGTAATAGATTAAATACCCTGTTATTGTAGTTAAAATGACTGAAACATTTTACGGCACACTTTCACAGCGCAGCTCAACACAGAACAGCATTTCCATTCTCGTAGTTGGTTTTAACAGAAAACCTACAAATTGTTATTTTAAAAAAATATGTAGCCTATGTCAGTACGAATTTTTTTAGAGTATTGTGTAAAAATTTGAAGTAAATCGGTCAAGAACTTCTCAAGATTGTTACTAAAATCTTTTCCCCTTTATATATTACATACATATTTAAACTTCCCCATGGAACATGGACCACTCCATTGGTGGAGAGGCTTGCGTGCCCCAGAGATACAGATAGCCGTACGTAGGTGCAACCACAACGGAGGGGTATCTGTTGAGAGGCTAGACAAATGTGTGGTTCCCGAAGATGGGCAGCAGCTTTTTCAGTAGTTGCTCCGGTAACAGTCTGAATGATTGACTGATCTGACCTTGTAACATTAACCAAAACAGTCTTGCTGTGCTGGTACTGAAAGCAAGGGGAAACTACAGCTGTAATTTTTCCCGAGGGCATGCAGCTTTACTGTATGGTTAAGTAATCCCTAGTTCGGATCTCCGAGCGGGCACTATTCAGGAGGACGTCGTTACCAGGAGAATGAAGACTGCCATCCTACGGATCGGAGCGTGGAATGTCAGATCCCTTGATCGGGTACGTAGGTTATAAAATTTAAAAAGGGAAATGTATAGGTTAAAGTTAGATATAGTAGGAATTAGTGAAGTTCTGAGGCAGGAGAAACAAGACTTCTGGTCAGGTGAATATAGGGTTATAAATACAAAATCAAATAGGGGTAATGCAGGAGTAGGTTTAATAATGAATAAAAAATAGGAGCGCCGATAAGCTGCTACGAACAGAATAGTGAACGCATTATTGTGGCCAAGATAGGAACGAAGCCCACTCTTACCACAGTAATACAATTTTCTATGCCAACTAGCTCCGCAGATGAGGAAAAGATTGAAGAAATGTATGATGCGCGAAAAGAAATTATTCAGATTGTTAAGGGAGGCAAAAATTTAATAGTAATGGGGGACTGGAATTCGATAGCAGGGAATGGAAGAGAAGGAAAAGTAGTAGGAGAATATGGACTGGGGGGGGGGGGGGGGGGGAAGGAATGAAAGAGGAAGCCGCCTGGTAGAATTTTGAGCAGACCATAAATTAATCGTAGCTAAAACTTGGTTTAAGAATCATGAAAGAAGGTTGTATACGTCGAAGACGCCTGGAGACACAGGAAGATTTCAGACAGATTATGTAATGGTAAGACAGAGATTTAGGAACCAGGTTTTAAATTGTAAGACGTTTCCAGGGGCAGATGTGGACTCGGACAACAAATTATTGCTTATGAACTGTAGATTAAAACTGAAGAAACTGCAAAAAGGTAGGAATTTAAGGAGATCGCACCTGGATAAGCTGAAAGAACCAGAGGTTGTAGAGAGTTCCTGAGAGACCATTAGGAAACAATTGACAAATACAGGGGAAAGAACTACAGTAGAAGAAGAATGGGTAACTTTGAGAGATGAAATAGTGAAGGCAGCTGAGGATCAAGTAGGTAAACAGACGAGGGCTAGTAGAAATCCTTGGGTAACAGAAGAAATATTGAATTTAACTGATAAAAGGAGAAAATATAAAAATGCAGTTAATGAAGCAAGTGAAAAGGAATACAAACGTCTGAAAAATGAGATCGACAAGAAGTGCAAAATGGCTAAGCAAGGATGGCTAGAGGACAAATGTAAGGATGTAGAGGCATATATCATTAGGGGGAAGGTAGATACTGCCTATAGGAAAATTAAAGAGAATTTTGCAGAAAAGAGAACCACATGTATGAATATCAAAAGCTGAGATGGAAAACCAGTCCTAAACAAAGAAGGGAAAGCAGGAAGGTGGAAGGAGTTTATAGAGGTTTTATACAAGGGAGATGTACTTGAGGGCAATATTATGAAAATATGAGATATGATACTGCGTGAAAAATTTGACAGAGCACTGAAAGACCTAAGTCAAAAAAAGGCCGCGGGAGTAGACAACATTCCATTAGAACTACTGATAGCCTTCGGAGAGCGAGCCATGACAAAACTTAAACATCTGGTGAACAAGATGTATAAGACAGGCGGAATACGCTCAGACTTCAAGAACAATATAATAATTCCAATCCGAAAGAAAGCGGGTGTCGGAAGGTGTGAAAATTACTGAACTATCAGTTTAATAAGTTCACATGCTTCAAATGGCTCTAAACACTATTGGACTTAACATCTGAGGTCATCAGTCCCCTAGACTTGGAACCACTTAAACCTAACTAACCTAAGGATATCACACACATCCATGCCCGAGGCAGGATTCGAACCTGCGACCGTAGCAGCAGTTTGGTTCCGGACTGAAGCGCCTAGAACTGCTCGGCCAGAGCGGCCGGCAGTTTAATAAGTCATGGCTGCAAAATACTAACCCGAATTCCTTACAGACGAATGGAAAAACTGGTAGACGCTGACCTCGGGGAAGATCAGTTTGGATTCCGTAGAAATGCTGGAACACGCAAGGCAATACTGACCCCACTACTTATCTTAGAAGTTAGATTAAGAAAAGGCAAACCTACGTTTCTAGCATTTATAGACTTAGAGAAAGCTTTTAACAATGTTGACTGGAATACTCTCTTTCAAATTGTAAATGTGACAGGGGTCAAATACAGGAAGCGAAAGACTATTTACAATTTGTCCAAAAACCAGACTGCTGTTATAAGAGTCGACGGGCACGAAAGGGAAGCAGTGGTTGAGAAGGGAGTAAGACAGGGTTGTAGCCTATATTCGATGTTATTTAATACGTACATCGTGCAAGCAGTAAAAGAAACAAAAGAAAAATTTGGAGTAGGAATTAAAATCCATGGAGACGAAATAAAAATTATGAGGTTTGCCGATAACGTTGTAATTCTGACAGAGACAGCAAAGGTTCTGGAAGAGCAGTTGAACAGAATGGACAGTGTCTTGAAAGGAGGATATGATATGAACATCAACAAAAGCAAAACGAGAATAATGGAATGTAGTCAAATTAAATCAGGTGATGCAGAGGGAATTAGATTAGAAAATGAGACACTTAAGTTAGTAGATAAGTTTTGTTACTTGAGGAGCAAAATAACTGATGATGGTCGAGGTAGAGAGGATATAAAATGTAGACTGACAATGGCAAGGAAAGCGTTTCTGAAGAAGAGAAATTTGTTAACATAGAGTATAGATTTAACTGTCAGGAAGTCTTTTCTGAAAGTATTTGAATGGAGTGTAGCCATGTATGGAAGTGAAACACGGACAATAGATAGTTTAGACAAGAAGAGAATAGATGCTTTCGAAATGTGGTGCTACAGGAGAATGTTGAAGATTAGATGGGTAGATCAAGGAGGTACTGAATAGAATTTAGGAGAAGAGGAATTTGTGGCACGACCTGACTAAAAGAAGGGATCGGTTGATAGGACACGTTCTGAGGCATCAAAAGATCACCAATTTAGTATTGCAGGGAAGCTGGGAGGGTAAAAATCGTACAGGGAGACCAAGAGATGAGTACACTAAGCAGATTCCGAAGGATGTAGGTTGCAGTAGTGTCTCCGAGATGAAGAGACTTGCACAGGATAGAAGAGCATGGAGAGCTGCATCAAGCCATACTCTGGACTGAAGACCACAACAGTAACAACATATATTTTAAAAAATGTAGCCTGTATCCGTCTGAACATTTATTAGAGTAGCGTTAAAAATTTGAATTAATCGCTTAAACACTTTTAGAGATCTTTGCTAACAGCGTGTATCCTTTATGTATGTATATTTATATATTAAAAGTATGTAACCTATGACAGTTCAAATGTCTATTTGAGTAACGTCTAGAAATTTGAAGTCAAGAAATTCTCGAGAATTTAGGAAGCAACGTTTTCCCTTTACATACTGTGTATTTATACATCATAAATATTAAAAAATGTATTGCCCATGTTAGTCCAAACGTTTAGTAGAACGTCTTGTGAAAATCTGAAGTAAATATGTTAAGAACTTTTCGAGATTTTTGGTAACAACGGTACCGGTCCCTATTTAGATATTGTATATTCATTTTGTATCGCATAAAAATATGTACTCTATGACTGTCCAAACGTTTATTAGAGAAGCATGTAAAATGTTTAAGTATATCGGTCAAGAACTTTTCGAGATTTTTGTTATAACGCTTCGTCTTTATATTTTATATGTACATGCTGATTGAGCTGCCCCTGCGGTTGTCGTTTTATGCAACTCGAAATGTTATAGCTGGCCTTCATAGGCCACCTCCGAGGCTTTCACATATCCTTTAAAAATATATAGCCCATGCCCGTCGAAATTTTTATTACAGGATCGTGTAAAAATTTGAAATAGATAAGTCAAGAACTTTCAGAGATTTTTGGTAACGTTTCACCTTCATACATTGTACACACATTTATAGACCATATATATGCGAAAAACATATATAGCTTATGTCTGTCGGAACGTTTATTAGAGCATCATGTTAATATTTTAAGTAATCGGTCAAGAACTTCTCGCGATCTTTGCTAACAGACGTTCCTACTATATGTATATTGATGTACCATATGTACTAAAAGTTCATAGCCTATGCCCATTCAAATGCTTATTAGAGTGTTCTGTAAACATCTGAAGTCAGTCGGTCAAGAACTTTTCGAGATTTTTACAACAAGGTTAGGCAACGACTTGTCTTAATGTAGCAGTATAGATGTGCATACTTTGGTGTAACTTGACTTGTGAGGCATTTTTATTGAAACACATGCCTTCTGTATTTCTCATTACCTTCTATCTTGTCTGCTGTTGTGAACCAATGGTTGGGAACGATAAGGATTGCTTTTAAGAAATCAGAAACACAAAACAAAGGATGTAAACAGAAGTGAGAAAGGAAAAGGAAAGAGAGAAACATGGAGAAATCGAAACGTGCATTAAGAGATGCACAAAAGTAGGAAAGAAAAGCGGAACGAGAGGGGATTAGGAGGTATTTAAATGAACTATTCTAAGCTGGGAAAGAGGTACTTAAAAAAGAAGCACAGATGCCACTCATGCAGACGTTATGGGGATTTAGAGTGAAAAAGGCAAAAGAAATTAAGACAGTCAACACAAGTTCAGAAAGCAGTGAAAACAGACAGGAACGCCTAACGACTGACATGGCCCCAAAGAGAAAAAATATCAGTGGGCGTTAAATCAGACGAACGAGCTTAGCACGCAACAGTAACTACTGGCCTCAAGCATTCTGCTGCCTACGGAATCACAAAAAAGAGTCCCTGCTTCTTCAAAGTGTCGATAACGTGCAGCAAAGACATCCTGCTGCGTGTGTCGTCTATTATGAACCTGATGAACCGTGGTACGACGATCGTTTAATCAGTCGCCATTCACCTCATCGTGACACAAAAACTACGCCATTCTCATCATCACCTCACATGTAACAACAACAACACTTTGCAGATATACAACAATCAATATTTAGACAAGTGTTACCTGTAATACGAAATGTCGGCTTCCATTCATGACCCAAAACATTATGACCACCTGCTTAATATTGTGTTGAACCACATTTGGAGCGCAATACAGTCGATATTCTGCGTGGCATGGATTTCACAAGTTCTTAATAGGTCTCAGGACCAAATGTCTACCCACAGATCACGTAATTCCCGGTGGTTTGAGAGCACGAAGCTGGTTCACGGTAACGTTCCAGATGTGTTCCCTCAGGTCCAGATCAGGCGGGCCTGGTTGGCAAATATTAACGTGAGTTCATTATCTTGCGCTTCAAACCACTGCAGCACGATTGTAGCCTTGTGGCAAGCACAATGGTCACGCTGGGACAAGCCACAGCCGTCGGGGAAAACCTCAAAACTGAGGGGATGCAGGTGCTTCGCAATTATGTTCGTGTAGTCCACAGCTGTCATGCTGCATTTGATTGCTGAATACTGTGCTCCGAAAGACTTGTGACTGCAACAGTGCTGTACCTTGTCATATCTGCCACAGATCGCCGACTATCTTGCTTTACGGTGCGAAAAAACTTCCTACCTGTATGGTCTGTGAGGAGACGTGGACGTCCAATACCTTGTCGCCTACTCATGATTTCATCGTCTTTCAACCACTTTCTAGAGATGCTCATGAGAGCAACACGGGAATAGCCTCATTCCCAGACGAAGGACCATAACATTCGGTCCTTTGTATAAGCCGCATATGTCAAAGAACTTGCGGTCCCTATCGTCGCTAGTCTAATAGCCCAATACGTCTCTAAATGGTTCAAATGGCTCTGAGTACTATGGGACTCAACTTCTGAGGTCATTAGTCCCGTAGAACGTAAAACTAGTTAAACCTAACTAACCTAAGGACATCGCACACATCCATGCCCGAGGCAGGATTCGAACCAGCGGTCTCGCGGTTCCAGACTGCAGCGCCTAGAACCGCACGACCACTTCGGCCGGCCCAATACGTCTCTCCCCACTTATATAGACTGTAGCAAATTGGTTTCCAATCTTTCAGGAAACATTCCTCACACGTAGAGGAAGAAAATACCTTAAACTGACGTGGGTCCAGAACGCTTTATTTCCACGTTAGTGTTCAATTTCTACAGCTCGTGAACACATGGGAAACACACAGAAAATAGACTATCAGCACGGTATGAAACACTTACCGAAGTGTAATCTTCAAAATGCCCTCCGTTAGCAAGGATACATGCATCAACCAGCCGTCATATTGAAATAAAAGGCTAGTTGGTTTATGTCAGGAGAACGTGGAGGCCAAGAACTGGTCCATCTCTACTTTCCATCTGTCACTGAATCTCCTAAGAACATTAACCTGACATTAGGAGTAATTCCATCGTGCATGAAGTACACGTTTTGTCCCACTCGTAAAAGCACATGTTTTAGCATAGCAGAACAGATAGAGTAGAAAGCATGAAAAGTTCAAAATTGTTAAGGCTTTCGTGGCCACTTGTTGACGAGCTGCCTATTTGCCTCTGTCTCGGGTTCTTCGGTTGACGTTCATCTGACGATTTTACTGACGTTTCGCCAGCACGAGTGGCTGGCATTATCAAAGTTTCACCCTCCATTGCCGATGGTGAACTGGAGCCGAGCTCACGGCCGCATACTACACTCCTGGAAATTGAAATAAGAACACCGTGAATTCATTGTCCCAGGAAGGGGAAACCTTATTGACACATTCCTGGGGTCAGATACATCACATGATCACACTGACAGAACCACAGGCACATAGACACAGGCAACAGAGCATGCACAATGTCGGCACTAGTACAGTGTATATCCACCTTTCGCAGCAATGCAGGCTGCTATTCTCCCATTGAGACGATCGTAGAGATGCTGGATGTAGTCCTGTGGAACGGCTTGCCATGCCATTTCCACCTGGCGCCTCAGTTGGACCAGCGTTCGTGCTGGACGTGCAGACCGCGTGAGACGACGCTTCATCCAGTCCCAAACATGCTCAATTGGGGACAGATCCGGAGATCTTGCTGGCCAGGGTAGTTGACTTACACCTTCTAGAGCACGTTGGGTGGCACGGGATACATGCGGACGTGCATTGTCCTGTTGGAACAGCAAGTTCCCTTGCCGGTCTAGGAATGGTAGAACGATGGGTTCGATGACGGTTTGAATGTACCGTGCACTATTCAGTGTCCCCTCGACGATCACCAGTGGTGTACGGCCAGTGTAGGAGATCGCTCCCCACACCATGATGCCGGGTGTTGGCCCTGTGTGCCTCGGTCGTATGCAGTCCTGATTGTGGCGCTCACCTGCACGGCGCCAAACACGCATACGACCATCATTGGCACCAAGGCAGAAGCGACTCTCATCGCTGAAGACGACACGTCTCCATTCGTCCCTCCATTCACGCCTGTCGCGACACCACTGGAGGCGGGCTGCACGATGTTGGGGCGTGAGCGGAAGACGGCCTAACGGTGTGCGGGACCGTAGCCCAGCTTCATGGAGACGGTTGCGAATGGTCCTCGCCGATACCCCAGGAGCAACAGTGTCCCTAATTTGCTGGGAAGTGGCGGTGCGGTCCCCTACGGCACTGCGTAGGATCCTACGGTCTTGGCGTGCATCCGTGCGTCGCTGCGGTCCGGTCCCAGGTCGACGGGCACGTGCACCTTCCGCCGACCACTGGCGACAACATCGATGTACTGTGGAGACCTCACGCCCCACGTGTTGAGCAATTCGGCGGTACGTCCACCCGGCCTCCCGCATGCCCACTATACGCCCTCGCTCAAAGTCCGTCAACTGCACATACGGTTCACGTCCACGCTGTCGCGGCATGCTACCAGTGTTAAAGACTGCGATGGAGCTCCGTATGCCACGCCAAACTGGCTGACACTGACGGCGGCGGTGCACAAATGCTGCGCAGCTAGCGCCATTCGACGGCCAACACCGCGGTTCCTGGTGTGTCCGCTGTGCCGTGCGTGTGATCATTGCTTGTATAGCCCTCTCGCAGTGTCCGGAGCAAGTATGGTGGGTCTGACACATCGGTGTCAATGTGTTCTTTTTTCCATTTCCAGGAGTGTATATATGTACCTGACGCGCCAACGTCCGAGGGCTTCACCGCGGTAATTTCCGGTGCAGTTCTCCTCTTGCCACCTGCGACGGTCGTTCGCTGCAGTACGGGAAGCCAGGAGAGGGTAACATTTGTTAACTGCGTTCTATGTTTGCGCTCCAGGTTACAAACGTTGCTCAATGTGAGCATCCACGACAGCCTATAACCGCACTATAGATCGCTCTACTGCTGCCGGAAACATCTCAGGTTACTATCTCCATCGGTATCCTCATCTTCAACCCCCAACGCTTGTTAGCGTCCCGCAGATAAATCCAGTCCTTAAGGTAACTCCAGAGTCAGAAACCACGCGGATTCGATTCTGGTGATCTTAGTAGCCACGCAATTTGGGAAGATCGGGCAGAATGCGGTTTTCTTCAGATGTATTACAGAGTAACCAAGTGACCACACGAGTAATGTGATGTCTCCCGTAGAGCAGGGATCACTTGTTGACGAAGCACATCACAGTGATGTGTGCCGTTCACACTGCATGTCCTTGTCCTTGGGGTCCGAGTTAATACTACGTCACCGTAATGGGACTGTAGCCTAACGGCAATTCGTGACACTGACACTATTAACGGCGCAAATTCTGCAGCACACTGTCTGAGGATCATTCCCATAAAGTTCGATACCCGTACGGTGCACAGTTTTCCATCTACTCTGACTCAAGCAGGGAAAGTTTAATTATAACTACCGTGTATGGGTAACGGCAATCTTCGTCCGTTCTCTCCACGGGAGACTCTTCAGTGAGACATTTACTGCCCCAAATTTCTGGATGCAACATCAAAATTAATATGTATCTCACAGATAGTAATAGTATAGCCCTAAAAGCACAAATGTCGAAGTAGGAAGTATGACAACCCCGTTGTCATCAAAATATTATGGGAACCTCAAATGGTTCAAATGGCTCTGAGCACTATGCGACTTAACTTCTGAGGTCATCAGTCGCCTAGAACTTAGGACTAATTAAACCTAACTAACCTAAGGACATCACACACATCCATGCCCGAGGCAGGATTCGAACCTGCGACCGTAGCGGTCGCCCGGTTCCAGACTGTAGCGCCTAGAACCGCACGGCCACTCCGGCCGGCCTATGGGAACCTCCCTGGCCGATAAAAACGGTGTCACTTACAGGCATATGAATTTGTAACGTGGTCATTTTTCTCTGAAACTGTCCACTGACATATTTCAGAGGATGATATGCAAACTCCCCTGATCAAGTAGTCGTTCAGTTACACTGCTCTGTAACTGCAGATATGCTTTAGCATTGTCAGTGGCTGTTTTTCGTTACACTGTTTGTTCTTTTGCCTTTCCTGCGTAGTTGGTGGGGGTTTCGAACACCTGAAAGCTTGCATGTTCGATGCATGAGATAAGCGTCCATTCACTCTGGGTAAGCACCCAGCTACCGGTAGTGAGGTTGGCCATCTAATTCCCCCAGCTTGCTATCCAGGAGGGTTACGGAACATTCATTCCTATGTCGAAGGAAACATGGAATTCTTTGCAAAAGCCTTTGAGCCAAATAGTAGACATCTAGGCAGGTGTGGCTTCCTTTAAGGGGTGTGAATGTTCGTTACGATGCCTGGGAGTAACGTCCAGTTTAAACTTCCAGAATACCAGTTCTCATTGGGTCATTCTGTATTTTTCGTGAGAGCCTGCGCTTTCGCTCTGTGCCTATGCACAGAGTTTTTCTTCGTCAGTTTCAGAATCATGTCACGGAGTGGAAGTAATCTCCTCACTCTGGCGACCCTCCCCTGAGTGACATAGGAAAGAGTAGGCTATTGTTTAACGTCGTTACGTATTTTTCATTCGTCAGACATCGGAACCTCCGTGCGTCAATTTCCATTTCTGGCAGAAAGACAGTCGATTTTCAGACCTCTGGGATACAGGAGAACACACTTCGTGTTAGGCATTCTAACAGTAAACAATCCATCTTAGAGTTTTAAAGAGTAGACACGTCTGCTCAGACTTTTGTAGAGGATAAACACATCAGTTTAGGACAGAAGAGATGCGCCTCGAAGGATATCTGCAGTGAAGCACTAAGAGAAGGTGGAAATCATTCCTCCACCTCTTACTTCCCTTTAAACAATCATTTCACTTTTCTGGATAGATTTCAGGTTACCTGCCTCTTCACACTGCGATGGTAGGTACTGGTTTAGCCGACAAAAGCAGCGTTGACGAAAATTCGACTAAACACCTACCACGCAAAGGTCACATAACCCCAGTCCTTGGGCAGTAACTGAAAGTTAGTTAAACTACCCAGCGTTCGGGATTCCTGCATGACTCGTTTGAAAAAATGTCTGAAATTGCCTTTAAGTTGGTTTATTGTCTTTAAAACACGGAAATTGGCTATCAAGTTCGTATATACTATCCCGATCTCAATTATGCAACGCTGCTGACGTTTCTGTTACAAGTGCACACCCGAAAGCAGCCAGAAGGTATTTAGTCCGACCCGGTATTTTGAACGCCCTGAACAGTCCCTGACTCACGAATACTTGGGAGTTAGTACATTCAGTCGTTCAGTAGACTTCTTGTAAAGACGTGCTCGCGATAATGTGTCTTAATCTGCACGAAACACGCCACGTGGAGTTTATGCACGACATGAAATTTTCACATTCGAATATCTCCAAAAAAAAATGACTCACAACGCTCGAATTCTGACAAAATACTCAATACCGCAGTCGCTTTTCGTCAAGGACACGAGAACCGATAAAACACAAGAATTTCTTCATTTTGCTACAAATTTGATAAGTGCAGTTTAACACAGCTGTTTACCAGAATACGGCTCCCGAGTGTCTATCGCGACTCGTAGATCTGAGGCACAAAGCTCTACTCAAACGCGCTGGAAATGCTGGATTCCTATTGGCTAGCATGTTAAGCAGCCAATCAATCTCGAGCACTTCTATAATAGCATTATCCCTATCTTTATCCAACTCAAATTCCAAAACAGAAATCGTTAAAAAACACTCTAGTCTCAAATTCACTAAAGGAAGTTACTGCTGAAAAACATCTCTTTACCATGCAAGTTCTTTGCTTCTGGTCATACATCTTTTCAACATTACTCTCAAATACTAGTAAATACATTTATCAACTTAAGAAAATCCTTACATATGAAGGCTAACTCCTGCTGTTTCAGAAGCTTATATACGAATTGAAGGAAAGTTGTGGTAAGTTCCTATGGGACCGGACTGCTAAGGTCATCGGTCCCTAGGCTTACACACTACTGAATCCAACTTAAACTAACTTACACTAACGACAACACACACACCCATGCCCCAGGGAGGACTCGAACCTCCGACGGAGGGAGCCGCGCGAACCGTGGCAAGTTGCCCTACACCGCACGGCTACCCCGCGCGGCTTGCAAATTCACAATGAATGAAAAATTACTCAAAAATTTACAATAACTGCCTCAGTTCGCATTAGTCAATG
Organism: Schistocerca nitens; assembly: GCF_023898315.1. Classification (NCBI taxonomy): domain Eukaryota; kingdom Metazoa; phylum Arthropoda; class Insecta; order Orthoptera; family Acrididae; genus Schistocerca; species Schistocerca nitens. The sequence goes on along the minus strand of NC_064616.1, from coordinate 171,942,268 downwards.
TTCACTTTCATCTCTGTAGGAAATCTCTTGGCTTTGCGCATTGACAATCGTAACAATACTGCCTCTGTCCCGAAACTTTCACATAAACAGACAGAAGCACGTTTCATCACACTTACGTTTTACATTATCTTATTCTACAAAACTTTCGCATATTCTCCTCACTCATCCCTCATCCTCAGTTTAATATGTTAGAACAGTTTTGAGTACAGAAATTAGTTCAAAAATGTTTTGTCAGTAACTTTTATCTCCTACAAAACCCTATACACACTATTTACACAAGGTAGAGAAGAAAGAACAGGCGACAGCAAAAGTTCTGTATGAAGAGGTAAGTTGACAAGACGAATCGAAAAGGAAATAATATCGCCAACAGCTCGCGATGCCTGGTGTTCGTTAGCGTCCCCTGAGGCCAGTTAATTACTACTGTCCCCACATCTTGCTTTATATAGTTTTCCTTCCTTTATCCATCTTCATTGTAGCCCCTCATATCTTTCTTCCTGCAGCAACATATAGATACATCACATTGCTCACCTGCCGGATATCGCTTTCTTCCTCCAAGTAGCACTGCTAAATTACTTGCCATCTAAGGTAATGACAGCCTTGTTATTCCAAAAATCAACCTTCCCTTTGCATTTTTGCAAAAAATCTGCCCCAACCAACATCTCCACAACATCACAACCAATATCTCACCTCGAATCTTTATAGTTAACGGGACCTCCTGAGTTACTGCTTTCTTACTTTTACGGGTGGCTGTTACATCGTTTATTCTGGAGATGGGCATAATAACTATTTCTTTATGATTAGGAGTACCACCTACAAAATTTTTTGACACTGCACTTACATCTGAACCACTATCAAGTAAGCAAGGAACTTTTTCACCAAAAATTGCAACCTCTATTATCGGTTGTCCTGATGATTTTTCAACAGTTTCAGGATCTGGTACTTGCAATTAATCCCACACTACCTCGCGTCTGTCGAATCCCATACCTTCTGCGGAAATAACACACATATTTCTGGCGTCTTCCTCTTTAATTGTGGAACCTTTACTTAATCTATCAGTGACAAGTCAAAATAAACTCCTGGAAAGGGAAAAAAGAACACATTGACACCGGTGTGTCAGACCCACCATACTTGCTCCTGACACTGCGAGAGGGCTGTACAAGCAATGATCACACGCACGGCACAGCGGACACACCAGGAACCGCGGTGTTGGCCGTCGAATGGCGCTAGCTGCGCAGCATTTGTGCACCGCCGCCGTCAGTGTCAGCCAGTTTGCCGTGGCATACGGAGCTCCATCGCAGTCTTTAACACTGGTAGCATGCCGCGACAGCGTGGACGTGAACCGTATGTGCAGTTGACGGACTTTGAGCGAGGGCGTATAGTGGGCATGCGGGAGGCCGGGTGGACGTACCGCTGAATTGCTTAACACGTGGGGCGTGAGGTCTCCACAGTGCATCGATGTTGTCGCCAGTGGTCGGCGGAAGGTGCACGTGCCCGTCGACCTGGGACCGGACCGCAGCGACGCACGGATGCACGCCAAGACCGTAGGATCCTACGCAGTGCCGTAGGGGACCGCACCGCCACTTCCCAGCAAATTAGGGACACTGTTGCTCCTGGGGTATCGGCGAGGACCATTCGCAACCGTCTCCATGAAGCTGGGCTACGGTCCCGCACACCGTTAGGCCGTCTTCCGCTCACGCCCCAACATCGTGCAGCCCGCCTCCAGTGGTGTCGCGACAGGCGTGAATGGAGGGACGAATGGAGACGTGTCGTCTTCAGCGATGAGAGTCGCTTCTGCCTTGGTGCCAATGATGGTCGTATGCGTGTTTGGCGCCGTGCAGGTGAGCGCCACAATCAGGACTGCATACGACCAAGGCACACAGGGCCAACACCCGGCATCATGGTGTGGGGAGCGATCTCCTACACTGGCCGTACACCACTGGTGATCGTCGAGGGGACACTGAATAGTGCACGGTACATCCAAACCGTCATCGAACCCATCGTTCTACCATTCCTAGACCGGCAAGGGAACTTGCTGTTCCAACAGGACAATGCACGTCCGCATGTATCCCGCGCCACCCAACGTGCTCTAGAAGGTGTAAGTCAACTACCCTGGCCAGCAAGATCTCCGGATCTGTCCCCCATTGAGCATGTTTGGGACTGGATGAAGCGTCGTCTCACGCGGTCTGCACGTCCAGCACGAACACTGGTCCAACTGAGGCGCCAGGTGGAAATGGCATGGCAAGCCGTTCCACAGGACTACATCCAGCATCTCTACGATCGTCTCCATGGGAGAATAGCAGCCTGCATTGCTGCGAAAGGTGGATATACACTGTACTAGTGCCGACATTGTGCATGCTCTGTTGCCTGTGTCTATGTGCCTGTGGTTCTGTCAGTGTGATCATGTGATGTATCTGACCCCAGGAATGTGTCAATAAAGTTTCCCCTTCCTGGGACAATGAATTCACGGTGTTCTTATTTCAATTTCCAGGAGTGTATTTCTCCAGACATTCACCTTCTCTAGCCCTCTCAGATTATGCAACACTTCCTTCTAAGTTTTCAGAATTTTCAAAATAACCCTCAGCTTCATCTGCTCGTGCTTCTCTAGCTGCGTCACTATCCGATGAGCTTTCTTCCACTCTACTTACACCTTCTTCAATATATGAAGCTGTTCCATCACTATCAAACAGATTGTCCTCTATGCTACTTCAAACTCCATCTTCCGGTATATCTTCCTCCTCTACAACACTTTCCCCATATACAGTAGTTTCTTCCATTTTCCCTATAGGGCCCTCTTTAGTATTGCAGTGCTCAGTAGGACTAAGATCCTGCTCCACAATCTTATCAGATAACTCCAGTTCCTTGGTAACCTGGATCCTAAATTCGCGATTTTCATTTAGTCTTTCACAAAATTCTGCCAAGTTTCCCTGAAAAGTAAATATTCTCACGTCCTCCCTCTCCTCTGGTATGTTTATAGTACCTGCACCACTATTGTGTTATTGTGGTGCTTGCTGGCTTACAAAATGACTTTGCTAGCCGATTTGGCAGTCTGCCAACGCTAGCAAAAAAAAAAAAAAATGGTTCAAATGGCTCTGAGCACTGTGGGACTTACCTTCTGTGGTCATCAGTCCCCTAGAACTTAGAACTACTTAAACCTAACTAACCTAAGGACATCACACACATCCATGCCCGAAGCAGGATTCGAACCTGCGACCGTAGCGGTCACGCGGTTCCAGACTGAAGCGCCTTTAACCGCACGGCCACACCGGCCGGCCCAACGCTGGCACCCTTACACACTGCTATTAGTTTTCCTCGTCGCCTACTCCGCCATTAGCCGTAGCGTTCCGTTCATTCGGCTGTCTGGAATGCTGTTCTGCTCTCTAATTGCTGATTTTGATAACAGTCATTCCTGTTTCTGTCGTTATTTCTATTTCCAGTAAACCCCTCTCGCCCCCTGGACCTTCCTCTGTGATTGTTAGATCTCTGCACACTTATTCTGTTTACTTGCTCATAATTTTGCCTAGTAGGAGACCTATAATCTCAATTATTATTTTCCACTTCTTTCAAAAGATTGTCTACCTTTTCCAAGTATCCAATGAACTTTTTAATGTGCTCTCTGGGTGCAGAAATTATTTTATTTCGCCAATACAAAGGCAACTTGTTGTCTAACCACATTATAATTTGTACTGTTTCCAATTTGGTAGTCATGTACGACAAAGTAGTTACCCACTCCTGCACAAGCCTCTTAATAGTGTCTTTCTTTGTGTTAAGCTTTTCACCTAACCTATTTAATACTTCCATCTGTTTTTTTTTCTAGTATTTTCCCAAGAAAGTCTGTTTACGCAGCGCGGAGTGGTCGCGTAGCTAGAGGCGCCATGTACGGGTTGCGCGGCCTCTCCCACTGGGGGTTCGAGTCCTTCCTCGGGCATGGGTGTGTGTATTGTTCTTAGCATAAGTTAGTTTAAGTAGTGTGTAAGTCTAGGGACCGATGAACTCATCAGTTTGGTCCCTTAGGGATTCAGACACATTTGAACATTTTGAACAGCCTGTTTAAAACTTTCCTTGCTGTGATACTGGTCTACAGCTAAATTTCCCCAACACGAGCTTCTCCCATAAGACTGGATACCACAAAACTTATTTTCTGTGTGTCATTCCAGGACCTAGGTAACATATCCTCAAAATCACTCTGACTCTTTGGGATGCACTCTCTTATTGGGTTCAAATCTCAAAAACTGTGCCTGGTTAACATAGGCAATTTCAGATGATTCTGCAACACTATTTATCATTACATGACCACTATTACAAGTAATTCTCTGCTCTACATTTTCTAGTCTAATAGCATGCTCCTGTATGTTAGCATTCACTGCTGCACTAAATTCTGAGAAGTTAGTTTCTAAATCAGTTATTCTTGCGCACACTTACCCTTCAAACATTTTACATTTGTTACTTTCCTTCTTAATTTCATCACCCAGAATTTTATGGACCTCACTACGCCATTTTCCAACGTGATCTACTTCGGTCTGTACTTTATTCAAGTCAGCACTTAACTGTTCATCTACGTAGTTGTTTACTACTGAAACGTCCCCTTTTATCAATTTATACATACGACTGTGCTTATACTGACACACAGTATTTTTAGCGCAACGCAATCTGACTTTCAAAATTCCCTACAAAAGAATGGCCCTGACTAACATTAAACTATACCTTTCACAAATCACTTACCTCACAAAAATCTTCGCTGCTCAAGCTACTGCAATACAGCGAGCGCCACTACTGCCAGCTAAATAAAAGATTCAAACTATAGAAGTCACTAACTACTGATAGGGATAGTTAGCAAATGAAAGATATTAATAGAGAACAAACAATGTATTTACCTTGATATCATCATATATATAGCAGTTCATGACAAATTACAAAACTCCGCCATCTCTCTCCCCACATCCACCACTGCTGGCAGCTCACCTCCAACTGCGCAACGCTACGCGCTGTTCACAGCCAGCTGCCTAACACTACAATGGCGAGTATTACAACAATGCAAAGCAGCCACAGACTGCACACAGCACAGCCAGTGATTTTCATACAGAGGTGGCGTTACCAATAAAAAAACCTAAACAGCCTACTTACATAGCCCCCATGCTCCCCACAAAAAATTTTACAAATTGTTTTGGGCAGTGCCCAATACAGATTTGAAAAAATTTTTCATAATTACAATAACAAAGAAATCAAATGCACACACTTATTGATACAATGTTGGTCAAAAGCTCAAATTTTCTCACAGTCCATAAAGACAGTCCTGATCTTTCATGACGTTAAAATAGCAGTGTTTTTCTCAAAGTCTGAGCAGTAAAAGAAAATGCACATGGAAGTAGTGGATTTCCATGTAGTCTTGAAGAAGTAGTGTTGTCCTGCCAACGGAAAGACAGTGCTGACTCTTGACATGCCGGCAGGTAATGGGCCACAACAGAGCAAACCCACAGCTGAGTCAGTCAAAGTTTTGAAGAATATTGGTAGGTAGGTCATCACAGAGCAGACCCACTGTAGTCCTGGTAGAGATTACGGTATTGGTGGGCCGCCAGAGGCGCAGACCCACTGCATGCCTTGTAGAAATAATGGTATTGATGGATCATCAAAGATGTAGACCCACTGTAGTCCTTGTAGAGATAATGGTACTGGTGGGTCATCAAAGATGCAGACCCACTGTAGTCCTTGTAGAAATAATGGTATTGATGGATCATCAAAGATGTAGACCCACTGTAGTCCTTGTAGAGATGGCCAGCAGCCATCCGTTGTGACTGTGCAGGTGCACAATCACCATTGAAGAGTCTTGCGGATAATTTAGCAAGTCCATAACCAGTGTCTTGACTCATTTGAGAAAATGGTGAGGACCCAAAACCTGAATCTACAATATTTGCAAAATTGTGTCCTGTCATTCCCGATTCCTGAGGCGGCTGTTGCCGACCAATCGATCGATAATGCTTCCCTCTTCACTAATTGTTTCACTGTCCACGCCATTGTTTGCCGCCCGGTCCATTTCCCTATGCACAATTACCAAATTACTACTTTGAACATTAGTTAATTCATTACTCGGTGGCGCTAACACACTGCTTTCGTCTTTACTGTCATTTCTCAGTTTACTTTGGAGCCTAGTATTACGTTTTTCACACGCCATTATTGTCACAGTATTTCACACGACAACACAGAAAAACACAATTTGAAGAGCAAAAATAAGAGAACACATTAACATAACACTGAAAATAATATCTAGTTAATTGCAGCTGCGAAATACTTGGTGCAAATCTACATACATGCCACAACTCTTTTACTGTACAACAATGAAAAACTACAACTACAATGGAAATTCTCTCTATAATTACCGACATAACGACAGACCTGAATTTCATCAGAACTGGCGGGATTATAACAGAGCTGGGCCCTCTCGGCAAGGCGAATTTGTAGAAGCTAGGTCTCCTAATCCCAATAACGACGTGCGCCAACTAGGGAACAGACAATGACTCGCACCGCAGGGAGCCGCGTGCGCCGGCTGGCTCAGAGAAAAATAACATAGACGCTAACCTTGAGAAAAATTCCAGTAGTCTTTACCGACGTATACCACATGACAATTGCTTTTCTAGTTGAAACTCTGCGTACTAGGAAGAGCAAAGGGTTACACCACATTTCACATGTAAAACCATTTATTGAGAGATAATCTGCTTTTTAACTTTGTCTTTGCCATAAAACTTTTCAATTCACATTACTAGTATGCTTTGTAAGAATTAGAAACTGTTAACATGCAACAATGTTTGAAGTTAAATATCCAGTCTAGAACCTAGGGAACATTTTTAAACAGAAATTACGAATGCATTGTTATAGTGAACAGACTACACAGTGTTGTTATTTGTACATTCTTGCTTGTTAGTTGCACGATTACGTAATGACTATCAGGCTTACATACTTAGGACACATACTGGTACTGCTAATGAGATTTTAATGCAACATTTTGGTTTGCTTGAAAATACATCCTTTATTTGAAGTACTTTCTGTGGGATTAAAGATGACTTAGCATTTGGTTTATTTGACAGCTACACGACTACATCACGACGCTACTAATGTGTGACACAATTTACCTTGTTGCTTTTGCGGTGTATCTGTTTTATATATGCACAGTTTTTCTGAATTCTTCTGGAAAGTAAAACATGTTTTAGTAGTAACTTTTGTGGTATAGCAACAAGGAGGCAGCCTTTTCCATAGCACAACAATACGTTACAACACAGTACTTTCCTCATCACGGCAATAAGCGTAATAACTAAGATATCTATACGCAAAGCATTTCACTTTTGTGTATCATGAGGTAAGTACATTGACTTCTGCAGCACTTAGCTTTCGGAGGACGATAACTACGACACTTCCACAGAATTATCTTACAGCAAGACGCACATTTAGCGCTACAGGACACGCATTTGAGTGATCAATTTTGTACTTAAACCATTTATTTTTCAAGATTTCTTAATTACAAAGAAAGTTTTCCGTGATACATTTCATTCCATTGCTGTAATCTGTAACACCTGAGGGTATAATTACATTAATCTTCAGGGGGGTACACGCTTACTTTGTGTACCATGTGTGTGGCAACCACAAGGAACCCTAGTTAATATGGTATTTGCTTATACAACTTTACACATCGGTACCATATTCCTCTAACACACAAATTACACAGCTATCTGATCATGTAACTGAGACATAAACATTTTTTTTACTACATTAGTGACAGATGTTTACGTAATTACACAGTTGAATAACTTCACACGTATGAAATTGCATTTTGTCAGTACTTTGTGAACTGTTCATATTTTTTTGGAACCATTGTGATACTATGAGAACTTTGAATGATGTATTTGGTATGGGATCATGATTTTTGAAGTGCGTTTGAGGCGGATGACACTTTTGACATGAGCAGAGAATTTTTTTAGGTTTTGAAATTATTGGAGGAAGCTACGACGATTTTGAGAGTTGACTGAGGTATTATGATGTTATTTTTACGACGACGATGTGTATTATGCTGTTGAGCTATGTTTATGATGAACAATTTGATGCTATATGGGGAATTTGATTATGCTATGTATTTATTACGATGAAATAGTGAAGTGTCGTCGCAAGATTGACGTGTCGACGAATATGTATATGTGTAATAAGGTAAGGAGTAATGAAAAGTGATTAGGGACTCTGACTTGTGGAAAAGGTTGTTGGAACCCAAGAATCGTACTTCAAGGTTATGAAATGTGTGTAAATGTGTGACTGTATCACAATGCTGACGAATATTTTTTTTTGGACACTTATATTTATAGGATTTTGTTTCTACAGATTTGCAACGCTAATTCTTGACCTGTGAAATATTTTTATATAAGACTGCCACTGTAGCGGAAACTGCTGTCGTAAATATTTCCGTAAGAAAGTTAAGTGACCACCTGCACGTAATACGTCGTGGTCACCCAGATGGGCGACAGCCGCCCGAGAAAAAAAGCCATTAGCGTGTGCCTTCCAGCGGCACAGAGAGAAAAAAAAAAGGGAGGCCATTATCCTCGCTATTGACGTTCCTTTGTAGAGAGCATCGCAAAAACGACACGGTCGAACTTGAAAACATATGTTGACACTGTGGAGCTCTTAATTTATGATATTTACAGAAATGCCTAATGAAATGACGAGAAATATTTTTACATCTGCACACCTGATTATGACAAGCGTCTTTCTACGAGAGTTGAGAGATTTTCTGTACTACCTTATGAAATGCCCTATGGCTAATGAATGATGTTTCATGCCTTCCTTTGTACATATTTACTCATTTTGTTTAATATCTAGTTTCTAGCTGCACTGCAGCATTGGTTAAAATAAAATTTTATAGATGTACTAATATAAATATTTTCTGTCTACAGATCGAGTAAATAATAATTTTTTTAAAAGAAATGAGGGAGCACAAAAAGACATTTACCTTCACAGGAACTGCAATCATAGTTTTCTTTTCAAGTACTTGTTAATTTCTTTTGTAGAATAAATTGTGATGCATCACTCTAGTGTTAAGATGTGACATAGGTATTAGACATGACCATTTTTAGTGTAATACTTTTTCTGCTTGAACTTTGTCATGTTAAGGTACAAGTTATTCTGTTTGCCAGGGTGCTACTGAATTTTAATTTGTGTTACTCTGCTAAGCCAGATTTATTTTTCTTGTTTGCTGCTCATTGCCTTATATTAGTTGTAATATTGCATTTGCTTTGCTAATTTATGCTGCTTGCTTTGCCTTTTCTATTTTTTATCATTGTTGTTTGTGTTAATTGTTTTATGCTGCTGCATTGCCTCGTCCCTCAGTTTAATATCTGAGCTCAGTAGATTTAAGTTAGCTTAAGAGGGGGTAGGCTATATAAGAACCTAACTATGGAGAATAGGGAAAGAATGCTTTGAAAGTTATATGAAAACGATTTGGGCCTAAATGAGTATTGTACAATGAGCCATATTTATTTTGAAAGAAATATGGTTAGAATACAGAAAAGAGGTACAGATAGGACTTTTTGGGAATAATGATGAACGAAGGGAGATCTCCAAGAACAAAAAGGGATTTGTTCGCAAAATACTGCAGTACCAAAAGTTACACTGAAAACGAACCCTGTCCTTTCCATTGTGTTATCCCCCTATGTGTTTGTGTACCCTTGTGTATTTGTTTTCTTCCTGTCTCTGTGTAGTTTCATAGAATTTTTTTTCTAATACTATTCACTATGATGAGGAATACTGTTATCCTCAAATATAATTGGTATTAATAATATGTTATTTAACTTGTAAAGATGCTTAGACATTATTTATTCTGTTTTGTTTTAATGCTCATGTGTGAAGTCGATGTTTCAATAATTATTCTGATCTTTTATGTATGTACTTATGTCATTATTTTTGTAACACTGATGTATATGTTTATTTCTATTCTTTTGTAAAGCCCCTATTACTATGAATGTTATCTGTACTATTATGTTTTTAATGATGTTTTCTGTATCTTTGTAATTGTATTCTCATGTTATAAAATTGTAATTGACACCAGGTCATCAAATTAAGTAACTTGTAAGTTACATTTCACTGCACACGTTTCTGTTGGTCATAGTATATGGACAATATGTGAGAAGTAGGGACTGTTAGTGTTTGCACGTGTGTTAATAATTCAGCAAGGAACTGGATAACAGCATTGCTGGTTCTAAGGACAATTTCAAAAACTTCGTGAGTGCACAAGTGGTGGTTTATGGACTTGCTATATTGTCTGCAAGACTCTTCAATGGTGATTGTGCACCTGCACAGTCACAACAGATGGCTGCTGGCCACCTCTACAAGGACTACAGTGGGTCTGCATCTTTGATGACCCACCAGTACCATTATCTCTACAAGGACTACAGTGGGTCTACATCTTTGATGATCCATCAATACCATTATTTCTACAAGGACTACAGTGGGTCTGCATCTTTGATGACCCACCAGTACCATTATCTCTACAAGGACTACAGTGGGTCTACATCTTTGATGATCCATCAATACCATTATTTCTACAAGGCATGCAGTGGGTCTGCGCCTCTGGTGGCCCACCAATACTGTAATCTCTACCAGGACCACAGTGGGTCTGCTCTGTGATGACCTACCCACCAATACTCTTCAAAACTTCGACTGACTCCGCTGTGGGTTTGCTCTGTTGTGGCCCATTACCTGTCAGCATGTCAAGAGTCAGCACTGTCTTTCATTGGAAGGACAACGCTACTTCTTCAAGACTGCATGGAAATCCACTACTTCCATGTGCATTTTCTTTTACTGCTCAGACTTTGAGAAAAACACTGCAATGTGATGAATGATCAGGACTGTCTTTATGGACTGTGAGAAAATTTGAGCTTTTGACCAACATTGTATCAATAAGTGTGTGCATTTGATATCTTTGTTATTGTAATTACGATTATGAAAAATTTTAACAAATATGTATTGGCCAGTGCCCAAAAAAATTTGTAAATTTTTTTTGTGGGGAGCATGGGGGCTATGTAAGTAGGCTGTTTAGGTTTTTTTGGTAACGCCACCTCTGTATGAAAATCACTGGCTGTGCTGTGTGCAGTCTGTGGCTGCTTTGCATTGTTGTAATACTCGCCATTGTAGTGTTAGGCAGCTGGCTGTGAACAGCGCGTAGCGTTGCGCAGTTGGAGGTGAGCCGCCAGTAGTGGGGGATGTGGGGAGAGAGATGGCGGAGTTTTGAAATTTGTCGTGAACTGCTATATATACATGATGATATTAAGGTAAATACATTGTTTGTTCTCTATTAATATCTTTCATTTGCTAACTATCCCTATCAGTAGTTAGTGCCTTCAGTACTTTGAATCTTTTATTTAGCTGGCAGTAGTGGCGCTCGCTGTATTGCAGTAGCTTGAGTAGCGAAGATTTTTGTGAGGTAAGTAATTTGTGAAAGGTATAGTTTAATGTTAGTCAGGGCCCATTCTTTTGTAGGGAATTTTGAAAGTCAGATTGCGTTGCGCTAAAAATACTGTGTGTCAGTACAAGCACAGTCGTATGTATAAATAGATAAAAGGGGACGTTTCACTACCTTCAGCAACTTGCTTTATATGGGTAGTTAGCCCACCTTTTAGTGTTACAATATCATACTTACATTCTTGTTTCGCATGGCAAACTTGTATTTTACAAAATCACGCTAACTCATACATACGTCACAAATTCCATTATTGCTCAACTTTCTCACGCATACCTTAAAATAGCTTGAATAAAATAACACATTATCACTTAACGCATGTCCTCCATTCACTCTCTCAGTCTCTCCAAAACACTTACACAATCAAAACACGATTAAATAATAATTTTCCAAAGTACTTTTCATTACGTCAGAAATCTGTGGTAATGAAACTAAAGAACTAGATTATATGATTCTATCCTCTTTGTTGTAGTTTCACTTGGTGATATAGATGAATTCATTACAGTCCCTAACTCAGATTCACAATGTCAGCACGGTTATTATGTGTTTTAGGTAAAAATGTATATCTCTGAAAATACTGAAGTTATTGATTTGAAATTTTAACAGTACGATTGTGTTATCCATAGAATTTGATGTATTAAGTATGAAAAATATCGATTAATAGTACTTCTTTAGATTCATAAAGAGTATATGTGACGTACTGCACGCTGCGTTAGGTTGGTACACTGGTCCGTTCGCTGTACCAGCGTGACAACCAAAATCTGCTCTTCTCCCGGCTACGCTTTCAATGCAAGATGACAACTCGTAATAATTTGCTTCGTTACACAGCCACTGCTACTGCGAGATATCTTATCATACTCTGTGTGCTTCGGTAAGGTGTCCCATCACCGCACACGCCAACGTCTTTCGACGCATAGTTAATTCACGCCCTTCAGGAGCTGAGTGCATGATCTTGCAGTCTCACATCCAGCTTGTTGCTCCCAGTGAGCATTTTTTGGTATCTTATGGTGTTTGCTCCTATCTTGCTGTGTACGTTCTACATCTACTGAACAACTTAGGCAATCACTGACCATGCCCATGAGTTATTAACATAACTCTGTTTTATCCTCCCTACCCACCTGTGTCAAGGCTATACTTTGAGTTGTCTGATTGTTAATGGTTCTTTTTTAAGATGTCAGTGGATAACCTCCATGTTCAAAGTCGATAAACCAATTTTATAGTGTCTAAGTCTTTCCTTTCATAGCTAGAAGATCCTTCCTCCCATTAATACACCTGTATGAGTGGTATGGTCCCCATTTATTTCATGCTTGATTCGGCTGCCTCTCTTAATTTTCATTTAAAGAAGACGTCTCCCGTCGTGAGACAGTATCCTTGTTTTCAATTAATTTTCATGGCCATTTGTGATGGTTCTTCATTCTTTTGAGCACCAGCATCTGGTACTGTGCATTCTAGGAGAACGCTCCTACCACAGCCGACTCCCCTCACCTTTCGTAGGCACTTCATCGGACGCCTCAGTAATCTGCCATTACTTATCGGTAGACTGTATGTTGACCTGGGTACGTAGCCTGTTTGTATGTTGGTAGCGCTATAGACTATGTTAATATCGCTGACAGCGCTCTCCTCCTTCGGAAAGAGATTCTGTGGTTAGACGGACTAGCAGTTAGCGAGTGGATAGGGGAGTGTATGGACATGATATTCTTAGAGGAGACTCTGTGTTGGTAGGACATGTATTGTAAAGTGAGATGAAAGGATGTGTTTATAAGTAAATATGCAAGGAAATGTATGAGGATGGATGTATGTTTGATAATGTTGGGGCAGTGGAATTATTGAAAACTGCATAATTTTTAGAACTGGATGTCGCATGAATAAGGTAAAATTTTCTAAATACATTGTTTGCTCTTCAACAAAATCTTTCATTTTGCTAACCATATGTCTCCTGGTAGTTAGAGTCTATAATAGTTAGAATCTTTTTATTTAGCTACTTGCCACTTGATGTAATCGCTGTAGTGGGTGTTATGAAGATTTTCTGTGAGGTAAGTAACTTATGAAGAAGAATGTGATTTCCACTGTCGGTATTCGTGATTGAAATTAGTTTAGTCAATTAATAGAGTTGGAGTTAGTTTCATATTCCCTTACTTTCATACTTTTTGGATTTGTATTATTGTTAGGATTTTCGATGAGATTTCGGGATTGCAGCCGGATCATGTTGACTTCCTGCCACGATATTTCGACTGACAAATGGTTCAAATGGCTCTGAGCACTATGAGACTTAACATCTGAGGTCATCAGTCCCCTAGAACTTTAGAACTACTTAAACCTAACTAACCTAAGGACATCACACACATCCGTGCACGAGGCAGGATTCGAACCTGCGACCGTAGCGGTCGCGCGGTTTCAGACTGTAGCGCCTAGAACCGCTCGGCCACTCCGACCGGCTTCGGCTGGCAATCGTCCTGTCATCTTCGGGTGAGTGTTCGTCACTGGAGACTGCAAGTTTTTTTTTTCCTTTGTCATTTTAACACCTTATACAAGGTAGGCCGTCAGCGGCAATACTACGCCGCTCTTCGGCCACAGATAATACAATTAGAACATAGGAAGACATAGAAAAACAAAACAAAATGATGGACAAACAAACAGTAGACACACTAAGTAAAAAACATAGAGCCGTTCACAGGCGTAGTAAAACAAAAAACGTTCAGCACTGGTACACGGACATAGGCGACTGAAATGACACACGTGAACGATGTAGCGTGGGCTGTGAAACACTAAGGCACTAACACGGTGGCACACAAAAAACTGATGGCCATGAGACTGCAAGTTCCCGTAGTCAACTTTATAGCAAAAAATTGGCGTGAAAGCGCATGCGCATTGGCCTCCGTCACAGGAGCGGCCTCTATCGAAATTCGCGCTCTCTGAAGCTACTGTTCTTTCTGTGGAGCGCAGGCGCATGCGTAAAGGTGAAAACTACATGTCCGCCCTCTGTCGGAATGGGCGCCCGCGTCGCTAAAAACAGACATCAGATGTCGCCAGACGTGTCATTATGAATAAACTGTCTTCTCTCACAAGGGGAGGCCGCCAATTGTGAAATTCAGATTCGATTCATACTGCGCATAATAAAAGCTCATGGCCAGAGGTGTAATGTGGCAAAGCACCAAGATGCACTTCTCAGCCGTTGTCGAGAAAATCGACAGTTAAAAGAAACCATTGTGGTGAAATATTCTCAATGACTAATAACTTCTAACAGCGTCGTGGAGTAGCGGTAAGCGTTAGGGTCCGTAATCCGAAGGTCGCCGGATCGAATCTCGCGCAATGCAATTTTTTTATTGGTTTTTTGTAATTCATATATATATATATATATATATATATATATATATATATATATATATATATATACTATTAATGAATTGCTTATGCATGTTGGTGAAGGCGGATCGCTCTCCAATTGTACCGCCTCCATTTTTCCGTTTGTTTAACAGGGTGTATCAAAGCTCTCCCGTCCGCACTGATTTTCGACGATGTTATAAGTTGCGCTAGGGACCGCATCTACCTTCTTTCGAACTTAGCAGGCAACTACGCTGTTATGCGGCTGCTCGTTTCGGCCCATTCAACATCTGTCCTTCAAGTGTAACGAGCGAGTAACGGAGTTTACAGGGTGTTTCAAAAATGACCGGTATATTTGAAACGGCAATACAAACTGAACGAGCAGCGATAGAAATACACCGTTTGTTGCAATATGCTTGGGACAACAGTACATTTTCAGGCAGACAAACTTTCGAAATTACAGTAGTTACAATTGTCAACAACAGATGGCGCTGCGGTCTGGGAAACTCTATAGTACGATATTTTCCACATATCCACCATGCGTAGCAATAATATGGCGTAGTCTCTGAATGAAATTACCCGAAACCTTTGACAACGTGTCTGGCGGAATGGCTTCACATGCAGATGAGATGTACTGCTTCAGCTGTTCAATTGTTTCTGGATTCTGGCGGTACATCTGGTCTTTCAAGTGTCCCCACAGAAAGAAGTCACAGGGGTTCATGTCTGGCGAATAGGGAGGCCAATCCACGCCGCCTCCTGTATGTTTCGGATAGCCCAAAGCAATCACACGATCATCGAAATATTCATTCAGGAAATTAAAGACGTCGGCCGTGCGATGTGGCCGGGCACCATCTTGCATAAACCACGAGGTGTTCGCAGTGTCGTCTAAGGCAGTTTGTACCGTCACAAATTCACGAAGAATGTCCAGATAGCGTGATGCAGTAATCGTTTCGGATCTGAAAAATGGGCCAATGATTCCTTTGGAAGAAATGGCGGCCCAGACCAGTACTTTTTGAGGATGCAGGGACGATGGGACTGCAACATGGGGCTTTTCGGTTCCCCATATGCGCCAGTTCTGTTTATTGACGAAGCCGTCCAGGTAAAAATAAGCTTCGTCAGTAAACCAAATGCTGCCCACATGCATATCGCCGTCATCAATCCTGTACACTATATCGTTAGCGAATGTCTCTCGTGCAGCAATGGTAGCGGCGCTGAGGGGTTGCCGCGTTTGAATTTTGTATGGATAGAGGTGTAAACTCTGGCGCATGAGACGATACGTCGACGTTGGCGTCATTTGGACCGCAGCTGCAACACGGCGAACGGAAACCCGAGGCCGCTGTTGGATCACCTGCTGCACTAGCTGCGTGTTGCCCTCTGTGGTTGCCGTACGCGGTCGCCCTACCTTTCCAGCACGTTCATCCGTCACGTTCCCAGTCCGTTGAAATTTTTCAAACAGATCCGTTATTGTATCGCTTTTCGGTCCTTTGGTTACATTAAACCTCCGTTGAAAACTTCGTCTTGTTGCAACAACACTGTGTTCTAGGCGGTGGAATTCCAACACCAGAAAAATCCTCTGTTCTAAGGAATAAACCATGTTGTCCACAGCACACTTGCAAGTTGTGAACAGCACACGCTTACAGCAGAAAGACGACGTACAGAATGGCGCACCCACAGACTGCGTTGTCTTCTATATCTTTCACATCACTTGCAGCGCCATCTGTTGTTGAAAATTGTAACTACTGTAATTTCGAAAGTTTGTCCGCCTGAAAATGTACTGTTGTCCCAAGCATATTGCAACAAACGGTGTATTTCTATCGCTGCTCGTTTAGTTTTTATTGCCGTTTCAAATATACCGGTCATTTTTGAAACACCCTGTGTATTTCATACCCGCCACAGCAAATTTGTGTTCGTGGGGTCTCTGTTCTAATTCGAATGTTTGACTTACGCTATACGTATTCGTTTCGGAATATCGTTTCTACATCTTCCGTTAACTATACGTGGTTAACATTATGAAGACAATTAATAACATTTGTGAAATACAACTTTGTTTACGGAAAACATAATGATGTTCGAAGTCGCCAGTTTTTCAACGAGAAACGACTTTCAACAACTTATTATATGCATAATTGTTGCAACTGATTACCGGGAATTATATATATATATATATATATATATATATATATATATATATATATATATATATATATATATATATGTGTGTGTGTGTGTGTGTGTGTGTGTTTATATATATACACATTTGAATTACAAAAAACAAATACTAAAAAAAAAAAAAAGTTTGCATGGCGCGAGATTCGATCAGGCGACCTTCGGATTACGAACCCGAGCGCTTAGCGCTGCGCCACGACGCTGTAGAAAATTATTAACCGTAGAGAGTATTTCACTGAAACGGTTTCTTTTAACTGTCGATTTTCTCGACAACGGCTGGGAAGTGCATGTTGGTGCTTTGCCACATTACACCTCTGGCCATGAGCTTTTATTATGCGCAGTACGAATCGAATCAGAATTTCACAATTGGCGGCCCCCCCTTGTCAGAGGAGATTAGAGAGATCACCGGGTCCCAAGCCTTGTCCAGTTGAAAACCGCCATCACGATTTATAAGATTCTGCCCTAGGCGTATCTCCACAGATTCTTTAATTAGCGAATCCCAAAAAGGTTTTCGCTGGGGCCAAGATTTTCGTGGCAGAAAAATCCATAGCGTGTCCTGTGATAATACAGTGCTCAGCTACGGCCGACTTACTGGGCTGCGAAAGGCGAGGTGTGGCGTTCGTGTTCAACGCACCTTTCATGTACTGTGCGCGTCGTCTGACCGATGTATGCTTTCTCACACTGGCAAGGAATTTTATAGATCCCGGCCTTCCGCAGACCCAGATCGTCCTTTACTGAACCGAGAAGGGCACTAATCTTGGCCGGTGGCCGGAAGATTACTTTGACTTGATTTTTCCTTAGAATCCTGCCTATTTTAGATGAATGGTTGCCGACGTCTGGAAGGAGCGCCCTGGACTTGAATAGCTCCTTATCTTCTTGATTTTGTGGGTGGTCACCTTTCTTCCTTCTTAGCGCTGTTCTAATCTGATGTGGAGAGTAACCATTACCTCTGAACACCGACTCTAAATGTTCCAGCTCCGTTGTAAAGCTGTCTCCATCAGAAACAACATGGGCCTGGTGCACCAACGTTCTAAGGACGCCGGTAGTTGGTGAAGGATGATGACAACTCGACGCTCACAGGTAAAGGTCCGTATGTGTTGGCTTACGGTAGACAGAATGCCCTAATGACCCATCCACTGTCTTAGTAACCAAGACGTCCGAAAACGGCAAGCAACCACCCTTCTCTACTTCCATGGTAAACTGGATGTTCCTGTGGATTGCATCCAGATGTTGCAAGAACCGTGACAGTTCTTCTTCACCATGGGGCTTCACCAAATCCTAGTGCGCAGACAGGGTTAAGACCAAACTGCCTACTCAGAATCTGACGAGATGTACATGGAACCGCAAAAGACAATTCCTCAAGCAACTCAAACAATGCTAAAACAGTCACTATACAGCAACTAGACGAACTGCGCGTGACATGAACTCCAAGAACACAGAAACGAAAGACCGGTTACACGTCGTCCACTGAGACGACCGACCGGTCGACCAACCATCGGTCGCTGCTAATCAAGTCAGACAAGGGAAACATCAGAGTATAAAACAAACAACTGACAGCTTGATGGCATGAGGTCACTTAGACGGACGGACACACACACAAGTAAAAGTTGCACTACTCGATGATCATGATGATCATGATTGGTTTGTGGGGCGCTCAACTGCGCGGTGATCAGCGCCCGAACAAATTCCCAACCTTTGCTCAGCCTAATCTCACCACTTTCAGGAATGAGGATGAAATGAAGAGGACAGCACAAACACCCAGTCATCTCTAGGCAGGTGAAAATATCTGACCTCACCGGGAATCGAACCCGGGACCCGTGCTCAGAAAGCGAGAACGTGACCGCGAGACCACGAGCTGCGGACAAAGGCACTATTCGAATATAACGATCCATTCAACTTAAACTCGCTGAATCCGGATTTCGACCTGGTCGTGGACTCTCGCGACCACATCCTTCCATCGGGCAGTGCATACAGGGTGAAAAGTATTTAAACCGACAAACTCTGGGAGGTTGCAGGCGACATCTAAACAAATATATTTCCCTAATGTCATTTTTTTCTATGGGGATTATTTAAACCAGTCTAGGCCGTATTACGCTCTTCAGTTGTTAGAGGGCGTATTACGCTCTTCCGTTGTAGGCAACTGCTGTCCATCAGTGTAGTAGTGTATTGTCTCTGTTTACTAATGGAGCGATACACCTGGAGTGAGTACACTGATATGGTGGCTACGACGTAGCGCACCACACGGACGAGCTACACAGCGGGTTTATCAACAACAATATCCAAATCGCCGTATCCCGCATCATACGACCTTTGCTGCTGTGTACCAACATCTGCGTGAGACCGGGTCATTTAGCAGATTACCTGGACAGGGACGCCGTCGCACGGTAAGAACGCTGCAATTTGAGGAAGCTAAATGTGTGTGAAATCTTATGGGACTTAACTGCTAAGGTCATCAGTCCCTAAGCTAACACACTACATCTACATCTACATCTACATCTATACTCCGCAAGCCACCCAACGGTGTGTGGCGGAGGGCACTTTACGTGCCACTGTCATTACCTCCCTTTCCTGTTCCAGTCGCGTATGGTTCGCTGGAAGAACGACTGTCTGAAAGCCTCCGTGCGCGCTCTAATCTCTCTAATTTTACATTCGTGATCCCCTCGGGAGGTATAAGTAGGGGGAAGCAATATATTCGATACCTCATCCAGAAACGCACCCTCTCGAAACCTGGCGAGCAAGCTACACCGCGATGCAGAGCGCCTCTCTTGCAGAGTCTGCCACTTGAGTTTATTAAACATCTCCGTAACGCTATCACGGTTACCAAATAACCCTGTGATGAAACGCGCCGCTCTTCTTTGGATCTTCTCTATCTCCTTCGTCAACCCGATCTGGTACGGATCCCACACTGATGAGCAATACTCAAGTATAGGTCGAACGAGTGTTTTGTAAGCCACCTCCTTTGTTGATGGACTACATTTTCTAAGCACTCTCCCAATGAATCTCAACCTGGTACCCGCCTTACCAACAATTAATTTTATATGATCATTCCACTTCAAATCGTTCCGCACGCATACTCCCAGATATTTTACAGAAGTAACTGCTACCAGTGTTTGTTCCGCTATCATATAATCATACAATAAAGGATCCTTCTTTCTATGTATTCGCAATACATTACATTTGTCTATGTTAAGGGACAGTTGCCACTCCCTGCATCAAGTGCCTATCCGCTGTAGATCTTCCTGCATTTCGCTCCAATTTTCTAATGCTATAACTTCTCTGTATACTACAGCATCATCCGCGAAAAGCCGCATG
Source organism: Schistocerca nitens (assembly GCF_023898315.1). Classification (NCBI taxonomy): domain Eukaryota; kingdom Metazoa; phylum Arthropoda; class Insecta; order Orthoptera; family Acrididae; genus Schistocerca; species Schistocerca nitens. The sequence goes on along the minus strand of NC_064616.1, from coordinate 171,921,984 downwards.
GAACTTCCGACACTATCTACTAGGTCATTTATATATATTGTGAAAAGCAATGGTCCCATAACACTCCCCTGTGGCACGCCAGAGGTTACTTTAACGTCTGTAGACGTCTCTCCATTGATAACAACATGCTGCGTTCTGTTTGCTAAAAACTCTTCAATCCAGCCACACAGCTGGTCTGATATTCCGTAGGCTCTTACTTTGTTTATCAGGCGACAGTGCGGAACTGTATCGAACGCCTTCCGGAAGTCAAGAAAAATAGCATCTACCTGGGAGCCTGTATCTAATATTTTCTGGGTCTCATGAACAAATAACGCGAGTTGGGTCTCACACGATCGCTGTTTCCGGAATCCATGTTGATTCCTACATAGTAGATTCTGGGTTTCCAAAAACGACATGATACTCGAGCAAAAAACATGTTCTAAAATTCTACAACAGATCGACGTCAGAGATATAGGTCTATAGTTTTGCGCATCTGCTCGACGACCCTTCTTAAAGACTGGGACTACCTGTGCTCTTTTCCAATCATTTGGAACCCTCCGTTCCTCTAGAGACTTGCGGTACACGGCTGTTAGAAGGGGGGCATGTTCTTTCGCGTACTCTGTGTAGAATCGAATTGGTATCCCGTCAGGTCCAGTGGACTTTCCTCTGTTGAGTGATTCCAGTTGCTTTTCTATTCCTTGGACACTTATTTCGATGTCAGCCATTTTTTCGTTTGTGCGAGGATTTAGAGAAGGAACTGCAGTGCGGTCTTCCTCTGTGAAACAGCTTTGGAAAAAGGTGTTTAGTATTTCAGCTTTACGCGTGTCATCCTCTGTTTCAATGCCATCATCATCCCGGAGTGTCTGGATATGCTGTTTCGAGCCACTTACTGATTTAACGTAAGACCAGAACTTCCTAGGATTTTCTGTCAAGTCGGTACATAGAATTTTACTTTCGAATTCACTGAACGGTTCTCGCATAGCCCTCCTTACGCTAACTTTGACATCGCTTGGCTTCTGTTTGTCTGAGAGGGTTTGGCTGCGTTTAAACTTGGAGTGAAGCTCTCTTTGCTTTCGCAGTAGTTTCCTAACTTCGTTGTTGTACCACGGTGGGTTTTTCCCGTCCCTCGCAGTTTTACTCGGCACGTGCCTGTCTAAAACGCATTTTACGATTGCCTTGAACTTTTTCCATAAACACTCAACATTGTCAGTGTCGGAACAGAAATTTTCGTTTTGATCTGTTAGGTAGTCTGAAATCTGCCTTCTATTACTCTTGCTAAACAGATAAACCTTCCTCCCTTTTTTTATATTCCTATTAACTTCCATATTCAGGGATGCTGCAACGGCCTTATGATCACTGATTCCCTGTTCTGCACTTACAGAGTCGAAAAGTTCGGGTCTGTTTGTTATCAGTAGGTCCAAGATGTTATCTCCACGAGTCGGTTCTCTGTTTAATTGCTCGAGGTAATTTTCGGATAGTGCACTCAGTATAATGTCACTCGATGCTCTGTCCCTACCACCCGTCCTAAACATCTGAGTGTCCCAGTCTATATCTGGTAAATTGAAATCTCCACCTAAGACTATAACATGCTGAGGAAATTTATGTGAAATGTATTCCAAATTTTCTCTCAGTTGTTCTGCCACTAACGCTGCTGAGTCGGGAGGTCGGTAAAAGGAGCCAATTATTAACCTAGCTCGGTTGTTGAGTGTAACCTCCACCCATAATAATTCACAGGAACTATCCACTTCTACTTCACTACAGGATAAACTACTACTAACAGCGACGAACACTCCACCACCGGTTGCATGCAATCTATCCTTCCTAAACACCGTCTGTACATTTGTAAAAATTTCGGCAGAATTTATCTCTGGCTTAAGCCAGCTTTCTGTACCTATAACGATTTCAGCTTCGGTGCTTTCTATCAGCGCTTGAAGTTCCGGTACTTTACCAACGCAGCTTCGACAGTTGACAATTACAATACCGATTGCTGCTTGGTCCCCGCATGTCCTGACTTTGCCCCGCACCCGTTGAGGCTGTTGCCCTTTCTGTACTTGCCCAAGGCCGTCTAACCTAAAAAACCGCCCAGCCCACGCCACACAACCCCTGCTACCCGTGTAGCCGCTTGTTGCGTGTAGTGGACTCCTGACCTATCCAGCGGAACCCGAAACCCCACCACCCTATGGCGCAAGTCGAGGAATCTGCAGCCCACATGGTCACAGAACCGTCTCAGCCTCTGATTCAGACCCTCCACTCGGCTCTGTACCAAAGGTCCGCAGTCAGTCCTGTCGACGATGCTGCAGATGGTGAGCTCTGCTTTCATCCCGATAGCGAGACTGGCAGTCTTCACCAAATCAGATAGCCGCCGGAAGCCAGAGAGGATTTCCTCCGATCCATAGCGACACACATCATTGGTGCCGACATGAGCGACCACCTGCAGATGGGTGCACCCTGTACCCTTCATGGCATCCGGAAGGACCCTTTCCACATCTGGAATGACTCCCCCCGGTATGCACACGGAGTGCACATTGGTTTTCTTCCCCTCTCTTGCTGCCATTTCCCTAAGGGGCCCCATTACGCGCCTGACGTTGGAGCTCCCAACTACCAGTAAGCCCACCCTCTGCGACCGCCCGGATCTTGCAGACTGAGGGGCAACCTCTGGAACAGGACAAGCAGCCATGTCAGGCCGAAGATCAGTATCAGCCTGAGACAGAGCCTGAAACCGGTTCGTCAGACAAACTGGAGAGGCCTTCCGTTCAGCCCTCCGGAATGTCTTTCGCCCCCTGCCACACCTTGAGGCGACCTCCCACTCTACCACAGGTGAGGGATCAGCCTCAATGCGGGCAGTATCCCAGGCAACCACAGTCGTAGTCCGATCGGGGGATGCGTGGGACGAGCTGGCCGTCCCCGACAAACCCCCATCCGGACCCCCACAGTGATGCCCATTGGCAACAGCCTCAAGCTGTGTGACCGAAGCCAACACTGCCTGAAGCTGGGAGCGAAGGGATGCCAACTCAGCCTGCATCCGAACACAGCAGTTGCAGTCCCTATCCATGCTAAAAACTGTTTTGCAAAGAACGTCTGAACTGATCTACAGAGAGCGCAAACAAATCGACAAAATTTAAACGGTTATTAAAATAGAAAGATTGCCTAGTAAATGCAGTAATGCTGCTACTTGCGCACTACTTAACCTAAATTATCCTAAGGACAAACACACACACCCATGCCCGAGGGAGGACGCGAACCTCCGCCGCGATCAGCCGCACAGTCCATGACTGCAGCGCCTGAGACCGCTCGGCTAATCCCGCGCGGCTGAGGAAGCTGTCTTGCAGCATGTGGAGCGGGATCCTTCAATCAGCACTCGTGCAACTGCACGTAACATGGGGACGAATCAGACGAATGTAAGAACAGTCCTTCGAGAGCAATTGTAACGTCCATTTCACTTACAGCGTTTTCACAACCTGGAACCAGTTGGTTATCCACCCAGAGCACAGTTTTCGCAGTGGTACCTGGAACAATGTGAAATGCATCCTACATTTCCATCCTCTGTGTTGTTTACCGATGAATCAACGTTCGGGCGTGATGTAGTCTTCAACAGGCACAATTCGCATGTCTGAGTTGAGGATAACCCACATGCCACAGTTACTAGCGCTCATCAAGTGCGGTTCTTCGTTAATGTGTGGGTCGGTGTTGGGGACTGTTTAATTGGGCCGTATCTGCTACCTAGGCCATTAAATGGCAGGCTCTATTAACACTTACTCGCCAGAGCATTGCCAGAATTGCTGGAAGACGTCCCGCTCCCTACAAGACAACACATGTGGTTCCAACGTGACGGGGCGCCGGCATATTTCAGTCGCCCTGTGAGTCGATTACTGGACCGACGGTTCCCAGAAACGTGGATTTGCAGAGGTGGTCCTGTACCATGGCCTGCTCGATACCCAGATATGTCCCCTCTGGACTTTTTTGTGTGGGGAGAGATGCGCAACCTAGTTTACGCAACTCCTGTGGCATCAGAAGAGGATCTGGTTTCCCGGATAGTAGCAGCAGCAGGAACAATATAGGATACTACTGGCGTTTTTGCCCGTGTCAGACAGAACATGATCCGACGGTGTAACCTTTGTTTACGTGTCAATGGAGGCAGTTTTTAAAATCTACTGTAATTGAAATTGGGTTGTGTTAGTGTGTTGACTCTTGGTCATAAAAAAATGGAAAAGTATTTGTTGGTTTAATTAATTTGCCGCCAGAGAAATCTTCCTCTACCGGTTTAAATACTCCTCATAGGAAAAAATGACATTAGGGAAAAATATTTGTTTTGATGTCCCCTACAAACTCTCAGAGTTTGTCGGTTTAAATACTTTTCACCTTGTATGAGCCAATTCGCATCGTGGCCAAAGCACGAATATCCTTTTTCTCAGTCTCCTCACTATCATCTCCAAAAACTCTCCACGAGGAGTACATTCGAAAAACTAAAACTACCTGTCGAAATGTGGCAGCACTTTTTTTACATCAATCGTATAACTCTCCTCTCTCAGAACTGCCTTCCTCCAGAAGACGGGTAAACTCCTGTCCTCCAGTCATATCCCTTACGGCGACAGAGAACAGAATCTGCGCAGAGGAAACGCATACCCAGTACGAATCTGTTAAGTTAGTGCCGAGTCTAACTCCACCAATTCCTCGCTGATTGTCTCTCTACACATTACTGATAACAACTTCCGTATCACAATAACCATTTTCATAAAAGCGGTTCTACTAGGACGCTTATGAATCACATTTTTATTCATTTGAGTTCCTTCCGAAAGCACATAATTACAGTCCTGAAACACCAGAAAAGACACAGAAATTTACAGTTCGCTCGCAATCTGTGGCACAACTTAGCATTGCTATTGATGCTGGGCGCAGTTAAATCGGTACAACACACAGAAGTAAGCGTGACTACAACCACAGACAAGTGGCTTCAATAACACTCTTGTGTTACCGGTATGTGAAATCGCAGAGATCGAGAAATTTGCAGTTGAACTGCTCGTCTACTGCCGCAATGCAACTGCAAACAAATGCAACGCGAACGGGTCGTGACGTTTTGGCTACAATTGCATGAGTGCCGCGTTGCAATTGCTTCATCCACTCATGCAACTGGTTTGCGAGTGGGCATCGACTGAAAAGTGCTAACTTTTGTTAATCTCTCCCACAACGGCAAGACACGCACTTCGTAATGTTCTCGTTGGGTTCTGAATCTGCAGGAAGTTTCAAATAATGCGGAAATTTTGGATCCATCCGTTCATTCACGATTGTGAGACATATTCAGCTTTCGTATTAGTGCGAGAACTTGAAAAAGACGAAGTAAGGGTCATAGGAATTTATAGGATGTCGAAGAAATGTTCGAGTACCTGGTTGAAAATTGGTCCTGTCATTACGAAAAAGAACAAACTGGGGGAAAGGTGTCTCAGTTCAAGAAAGACTACTGCCTGCTTTCAGGTAAGATGCATTTTGTTAAGGCCTCCATAAACGATCAAACATTTTGTCAAACTTAACTATGCATGCCAAATATTTGACCACGTATGGTGCAGTTTGACGTATTTGTCATGCATAGTTCGTGTTTGACGTGTTTGCGAGAAATTTTGACTGACAGAAAGTTTGGCAATATGGCGGTCGTTGTTTGCGTCGACGTTTCGCCGCATATGTTTAATGTAAAACTACTGTACCGTGAATTTCCACTGCTATGGAAACTACGATCAAGTATGAAAACAAAATAGCACTGCCAATTACCAAAATGGTAGAGATACCACACGTTTCCCAGTCATATATCACGCATGAAGAGGTTATGAACAAAATCAAATATGCTATGTGTACAGAGACATACAAGACGATTGAATTGAAATAAAAGAAATCGAAGTTCTCCTGTTCTTCCGCGGACGATGTGGTCTATACGTTCCCACGATGCGGTATTTTAATGAGCTATCAATAGAGAAGCAAGTAGAAGAGAATAAATGTTTGCATACTTGTGTCTTCTTTTTCAATGTGAGGATGAAGTAACGCTAAACAAGTTATTAAACGTTTCACTGTCCATTCGCAGAAAGTCGATGTAATCATCAGGTTCTGGGTGAAACATTTCCCGTAACATATTTCGTGTTGTGTTAAACAATTCCCTAAAAAAGCGTCTTCCTTTCGTCTTCTTTAAACACAGTGCCTTTTAGGAGAGACTTAATAAGTTTTAAAAAGTTTCATTGTCCATTCGAAGAAAGTTGACGTTATCCTAGGGTTCTCAGAGTAATATTCCTTTAGCATTTTTCATGGGTAAATCTCTCAATTAAACCATTCCCTGGACCAGAGTCCTGTTATCCTCTTCGTCTTTAAACATAGTGCCAAAGTCAATGCCAGTGCTGCTTTGTCTGCATTTGTGGCTGTTCTCATTACTCTCAAAATACACACGAACACTAACAGCATCTGCATCAAAATGAGGTTAAACTGACAGACATTGTTTGAACGTGTACGGGCTTGCGTGACAAATCCAGTAGTCGTAGTAGTAGTAGCATTATTCAAACGTAGATCTCTTTTCACAAGGATATAGGACATGTCAAAGTATTTACAAATTTAGACCGATTTAAAATAAGCTAATTCGTATACACATATATTTACAGACTTCTAGTTAGAGGCAATCATTAGATTTACTCCTGGTATACAATACTTTTTCACAAATAACTTATTAAATAATGTAATGCCACATTGTTCACTCATATCTCACTATCAGTCACTGCACACACTATACACACATTGCTTCATAACACTAACACACACACACACACACACACACACACACACTGGTGATCTCTGGGCCATCTGCTGTACCGCAACTTCTCATTTGCCATCCTGAAAAACTGAGTGAGCATCTCTCTATAATGTGTGAGATGTTGAGCTCAGGAAGAGAAAGAGGTGTTAGTATTGTGCTATGCATAGCTTGGGGGGTAAGTATTTCTAGAAACGGAAAAAAGAAGGAAAAAACTTAATGTGAAGGTGTTATGTTGAATGTTGGATGTTTTATAATCATTATTATTATTTATTTGTGTAATTTTTTTTACCTCACCCCTACTCTGTTTTATCTATGTAGTCCTCCAATGTATAAAATGTATTGTATAACAGGTACTTTTTAGCTGGCTTTTTAAATAAGTGTATTTTGGCAATTTCTTTAATCTCTTTTCGTAATTTATTGTACAGTTTTATTCCTTGGTAGAAAATGATGTTTTGAGTTTTATGTTTATTTTATCTTGGTAAATGTAAGTTGAGTCTATCTCTTGTTGCATGGTCATGGACAGAGCTGTTTGTGCAGTAATTACCAATGTTATTTTTGATGTGTACAACTGACTGGTAAATGTGTTCACATGGAGCAGTTAAAATCCCCAATGTTCTGAACAGATCTTTACAATGAGCTCAACTAGTATTTTTGGTTATTATTCTTATGGATCTTTTCTGGAGTTTGAAAATTGTGTTCATATTTTGTGCATTTGTTCCCCAAAAAAGAATTCCATAGCTAAGAATTGAGTGCACATATGAATAATATGTAACTAAAAGACACTGCATGTTACACACTGATGATAGGATTCTAAGGTCATAACATGCTGATGACATTCTGTTTGCAAGTACCTTTGTGTGTTCACACTCCTTCAACTGAGAATCAGTATTCATTCCTAGAAATTTTGCATTTGTTACACAGTCTATAGAGGTGCCATCTACATTTAATTTAACAATGTCATTTTTCCTCTTCAAACTGAAATTCATGACATTATTTTTCTTTATGTTAAATGCCACTTTATTACTTATTGACCACTCACAAACTTCCTTGAGAGTTTCATTTGCTTTGACGGCAAGGCGTTCTCTTGTTTTCTCAGTGTCTACGAGGTGCATTCAAGTTCTAAGGCTCCCGATTTTTTTCTCCGGACTGGAAAGAGATAGAAACATGGGCATTGTTTTAAAATGAGGCCGCGTTCATTGTCAATACGTCCCAGAGATGACAGCACCGTACGGCAGATGGAATTTCATGAGAACTGTTTTAAATACTTAAAATGGCGACGTTTTCCGTACTTGAACAGCGTGCAATCATTCTTTTTCTGAATTTGCGTGGTGTGAAACCAATTGAAATTCATCGACAGTTGAGGGAGACATGTGGTGATGGAGTTTTGGATGTGTCGAAAGTGCGTTCGTGGGTGCGACAGTTTAATGAAGGCAGAACATCGTGTGACAACAAACCGAAACAACCTCGAGCTCGCATAAGCCGGTCTGACGACATGATCGAGAAACTAGAGAGAATTGTTTTGGGGGATCGCCGAATGACTGTTGAACAGATCGCCTCCAGAGTTGGCATTTCTGTGGGTTCTGTGCACACAATCCTGCATGACGACCTGAAAATGCGAAAAGTGTCATCCAGGTGGGTGCCACGAATGCTGACGGACGACCACAAGGCTGCCCGTGTGGCATGTTGCCAAGCAATGTTGACGCGCAACGACAGCATGAATGGGACTTTCTTTTCGTCGGTTGTGACAATGGATGAGACGTGGATGCCATTTTTCAATCCAGAAACAAAGCGCCAGTCAGCTCAATGGAAGCACACAGATTCACCGCCACCAAAAAAATTTCGGGTAACCGCCAGTGCTGAAAAAATGATGGTGTCCATGTTCTGGGACAGCGAGGGCGTAATCCTTACCCATTGCGTTCCAAAGGGCACTACGGTAACAGGTGCATCCTACGAAAATGTTTTGAAGAACAAATTCCTTCCTGCACTGCAACAAAAACGTCCGGGAAGGGCTGCGCGTGTGCTGTTTCACCAAGACAACGCACCCGCACATCGAGCTAACGTTACGCAACAGTTTCTTCGTGATAACAACTTTGAAGTGATTCCTCATGCTCCCTACTCACCTGAACTGGCTCCTAGTGACTTTTGTCTTTTTCCAACAATGAAAGACACTCTCCGTGGCCGCACATTCACCAGCTGTGCTGCTATTGCCTCAGCGATTTTCCAGTGGTCAAAACAGACTCCTAAAGAAGCCTTCGCCGCTGCCATGAAATCATGGCGTCAGCGTTATGAAAAATGTGTACGTCTGAAGGGCGATTACGTCGAGAAGCAACGCCAGTTTCATCGATTTCGGGTGAGTAGTTAATTAGAAAAAAAAATCGGAGGCCTTAGAACTTGAATGCACCTCGTGTAATATTGCTCTTTTCCACAGTGGTTTTGTTCGGTTACTATGACGAACCGTGATTGTTAATAGATGGATGCCTCGCCATTGCTTCAGGCAGCTTGTTCCCAGTCTGACAAGAAACAACACGCAGAGTGAGGAGAGTCTCACTACCGTCAACTCGTTATCGCGAAGGAACTGCCAAAGCAGTTGCATCGCAGTTGGTTGCTGGTGGGTCGCGAGCAGGTCGAGTTGCAAGCGCGTTACAACTGCGCCAGTGGAGAGGTACAATGCACTACTATGCATCAGACTCACACGACTGGTGTACACTACTCAGTTCGCACTGCGTTACAGTTGCGTTCTGCCAGTGAAGGAACGGCCTTAGTGTATCGTTCATTCCCGGTAACAATATGCTATTTGCGAATGCACTTTATTTATTCATCGCGTGAACAGTTTTCATAAGTAACGAAGGAGTTAGCAAATTGCAGCCCTGGTCTTTAGAGACATTCCGATTCCTCTTAATATCGATTTAGGATTGGCAGTAAAATTATGTTGCAAACCAATGCATCGTTTGCACCTAATTTCAGGTGGCTCGCCTCGGAAGGTAGGCAGACCGAGCTGCTTCATCACACTTGTAAACGTTAACAGAATCATGCAGCTCATCAATTTTATACTGACGAGGAGAACACGGCAAGTGCCATAAACCGATTTTCTTAGTGGAAAAGGAGTCAAATTAAGCGAACACGTTTCTCGCCTTATATGTAGATACTCGACCGTTTCTGAGTAATCGACGGTCAAATTTTTCGACGTGATTTAGACACGTTTTAGCGCCCGATCGTCACATTAAAAATGATGGCGCAGTGGCTAGCGTACCAGTCTTCCACTTTTGCGTCCCGTGTTCGAAAACCGATTATTGTTTTTGTTTATTTTATTTTATTTTTTCCATTTATCTACCCACGTCCATAGGAGGCTACTACGCGAATGCTTTCATGAAGCTAGAGGATACAAGGGCGTTACAAAATGGTTCAAATGGCTCTGAGCACTATGGGACTTCACATCTGAGGTCATCAGTCCCCTAGAACTAATTAAACCTAACTAACCTAAGAACATCACACACACATCCATGCCCGAGGCAGGATTCGAACCTGCGACCGTAGCGGTCGCGCGGTTCCAGACTGAAGCGCCGAGAGCCGCTCGGCCACACCGGCCGGCAAGGGCGTTACATTAAGTATAAAATTACAACTGGTTTTCTTAATAAGTGTCATATATTTACTATATAATACAAGTGTGTGTGGTATTTTCAAGGGTTACAATCTTTTTAAATTCTTACAGCCTTATATTTCATTCTTATATTATTTCTTATATTAATTCTCGAATTCTCACAACGGATTGTACTCCAGTCATTCGATCATTTGCTTCTACTGTATGGAAAATATCGTTAGAACAATCAGATTTTAGAAAGGGACGATGAAATATTGACACTGTTTTCTTGCAGAACAATTTATAGAAATAAACGACGAGAGTGCAATTGGTAAATCCATCTTGCTTTTGTGGATTTTGAAAAAGCATTCGATAATGTGAACAGAGAAATATCGTCGCTAAATGAGGTGATCCATCTCACCTCATGAATGCTGTACACAAATATCGAAATTGTTATAGATATGGGAAATAAACAACAAACGGCTGGTCCCGGCGGAGGTTCGAGTCCTCCCTCGGGCATGGGTGTGTGTGTTGGTCCTTAGGATAATTTAGGTTAAGTATTGTGTAAGCTTAGGGACTGATGACCTTAGCAGTGAAGTCCCATAAGATTTCACACACAATGGAACACATTTTTTGAACAACAAAGCCAATAAACACAAACAAAGGGGTGTGGGACTCTTCACTATATATAGTTTTCAATAAATGGGACATGTTGTACATGAATGGAGTTCTTTCAGGTAGTGACACTAAACGTAATTTTATATGCAGATGACTTAACCCTTATTACAGACAGTGAAGATGATCTTCAGATGATAGTTTACAAGTTGCAGCAGATAAGCTCATGTTGCAACCTAACATTGTCGGTATATAAGACTAAAGTGGTGGCATTTCAGTCAGACAACCACTGAGATCTAAAACGATCTTGAATTATAAAATTATGACATCACTTACGAATATAACCATGATGTGGACCAAATACTGAATAAATTTAGTTCCGTATATGGAACAATCGTTAAAAGTTTGCATAATAAATCCAGGAAAGAAACACAACTGAATTCTTACAGAACAATAGCAGTGGCAACCCCTACTTACGGACGTGAAGCCTGCGCAACAACAAGACACGAAGGAAGTAGAATACAAGCTCAAGAAATGAGATTTCTAAGTAGAGTGGAAGGATGTACAACGGAAGATCGCAAGAAAAGTGAGGATATATAGGAATATATAACTAAAAAGTAAAATAAATATGAGAAAATGGGAGGAACATGTAGACCGTATGGGCGAAGAAGAATTCCTAGCAAAGGCTCTCAGTTATAAATGTAGTGGAAGAAGAAATGTAGGAAGACGATACAAAAAATGAAATACTGTAACAGGCAATGAGCCTAATACGTGAAGTGAAGACGAAGAAGAAGAAGAAGAAGAAAGAGAAGGAGAAGTATGGGTAAATGACGGCATGGTACCTTACTTCTATTTCAGTAACGTAATGTAGAAACAGATAAAAAAACAAATGCACTCAGAGCAATCGCGTGAGGTGCACAGAGGCACGACACTGGACTCGTCTTTGGGAGGAAGGCCTTTCAAATGCCCTTCCGATTATCTAGATTCAAGTTTGTGGTACCCTAAATAGGCATGCCGTGATGACTCCTTTGAAAACGACGTGGCCGATTTCCGTCCCCTGTCTGAGGTAGTGCTCCGTCTCTCGTCCACTGTGCATTACACCTCAGCCTTCATTCCTTCCTACTAAACAGGATGAATTTTATGTGGCTCAGACAAATAACATACGGAACTTTTTTCCTTTAGCTTAACACTGAATAATAATCGCGACAGTAAGGTCATCGCATTGCAGAACTAACATCACAATATTTTCGAAATCATGGATTTGCTGAAGCTCATTATTTGTGAGCACTGCCTCTGTGGGATGAAAAGTGAAGAAAAAGAATAATATTGATTATTAATGTTACCTATTACAGAATCATACTGGTCTCTAACTCTTCCGCTCCTAATGGAAGAAAACTGTCTTAATCGGCTCATTCGCCTTTATACTAATGATTAATGGCTTAACATCTTCTTTAGCCTAATCATATATCCCCTTTCTTAGCATTCTGCTTTGAGGTAAGATTCAATTATTTGAATAAATCATAGCTCATTAAGGTACCCAAATACGCCAGCTCTTCTTGAAGTTTACCGTATGCTCTATTGATTTATAGAGTGGGAGGAGGGTAAATCATGGATCCGTTTCACTAATATTACTTTCTCGTATCAGCGTGATTTAAACACCGGGCGTCGTGTTGCGGAGACGTGAGAGCTGAGTTATAGTCTGAATTATCGCGCTCACATATACGACGCGGTCTGCCGATGTCGTGATTTATTACTCTTTTGCCGCTTCCACTACTCACACGATTTCCTGATCCCTAGTCATGCTCATGTTGTTTCAGAATTGGTATTGAGTGCTGAAAGAGCGTTTAAACAACTTTTTCTGTTTTATAAACCATAACGTTCCGAAAAAGACAAATTTTTGTTCCTTCGCTGCAGCAAAGCGGAACTGTTTGTTATTTGGTCGAGCATCCGTAACTGTTATTGCCAATGCGCATGCTTCAAAACCCATTGTGAAATAGTCTACCTCCTAAACAATCCTCATCGTTGCCGTTGATCTTGTTTTATTACAATTCGCACACCGAGAATTTAGGCTCACAGCTACACACTTTTACTACGCTGTCAAGCCTATGAACCTTATGAATGACTATCTCGCCCTGCAGAGGAGTATAGGCTGTTACGAAATTTTCTGTCAGCTTAAAACTGTGTGTTGGATGGGGACTCCTGCGCAGAAGCTTACCGTAATAAAAACAACTGTCCTCTCCAGGTACTCCAGATGACCTGCTTCACAGGTTAAATGTCTCCTACTTTCCAGACTGGGAAACGATTTGCTGAGTTTCACAGTGGTGTGTCCTCTGGTGAGGAGTAGTGGACTGCTTCTGGGAGAAACCGCTAGGTTGAGGCTATGCCATTATTAGCTGCGTCCTTTCTCCTATGGAGGAGGATTGGCATCTTCACGTCATGTAGGTGAATCTCTGTCTTTCTTGGAGTTACATACAGACAGAAGCCCCGAGACGAGTTCTGAAGCATTCCTTAATAGTACTGTCCGTAAGTGTAGTTAACAATTGTCTGATCACGCTGGGTGTCCTGAAGAACACGGCAAATGCCATAACCCGATTCCCCGAAACATCGCTTGCTGGGAAGGTGGTCAAAATAAGCAACACGTGCCCTTGCTTATCCGAAAATATTTGACCGTTTCTAAGGAAACTGTGGTCAAAGCTTCGAGGTACTTTACGTACGTTTTAGCGAGTAAATATTTCGAGCGGTGGAACAGTGGTTAGCGTCGTTCTACGCATTTTTACACCTCGTGTCCGAGACCAGATTATTATTTTTAGTTTTCTACTAATTGTAAGCCTGGCGAATGAATAGACAAAAAAGAAAAATGAATGAAAAAATTATTTGAAATTGTTTTCAGTGAAATTCTTGTAGTGTATCTTCATTCATAATCAATTGCAAACGCCAGTTTTCGGTAAAGTAATCCTCTATGCTTGGTTTGCCGCGGAACTATTGCCAAAGCATGAAGTCTTCAGCATTGTTAACGAATTTTCTTTCCCGAGTGAGATTCATACGAAGTAGTGTCACTGTGGCAAACTTACCTTCGAGCGACGCTCGTAGTGTTCGGAATTTCTATATTTGGAATATCTCTATGATCAGTACCAGCCAAGGGAATGCATCAGATCTTCCTGTAGAACAGGAACTGCCCCAACATCGTGCAGCCCGCCTCCAGTGGTGTCGCGACAGGCGTGAATGGAGGGACGAATGGAGACGTGTCGTCTTCAGCGATGAGAGTCGCTTCTGCCTTGGTGCCAATGATGGTCGTATGCGTGTTTGGCGCCGTGCAGGTGAGCGCCACAATCAGGACTGCATACGACCGAGGCACACAGGGCCAACACCCGGCATCATGGTGTGGGGAGCGATCTCCTACACTGGCCGTACACCACTGGTGATCGTCGAGGGGACACTGAATAGTGCACGGTACATCCAAACCGTCATCGAACCCATCGTTCTACCATTCCTAGACCGGCAAGGGAACTTGCTGTTCCAACAGGACAATGCACGTCCGCATGTATCCCGTGCCACCCAACGTGCTCTGGAAGGTGTAAGTCAACTACCCTGGCCAGCCAGATCTCCGGATCTGTCCCCCATTGAGCATGTTTGGGACTGGATGAAGCGTCGTCTCACGCGGTCTGCACGTCCAGCACGAACGCTGGTCCAACTGAGGCGCCAGGTGGAAATGGCATGGCAAGCCGTTCCACAGGACTACATCCAGCATCTCTACGATCGTCTCCATGGGAGAATAGCAGCCTGCATTGCTGCGAAAGGTGGATATACACTGTACTAGTGCCGACATTGTGCATGCTCTGTTGCCTGTGTCTATGTGCCTGTGGTTCTGTCAGTGTGATCATGTGATGTATCTGACCCCAGGAATGTGTCAATAAAGTTTCCCCTTCCTGGGACAATGAATTCACGGTGTTCTTATTTCAATTTCCAGGAGTATATATATATATATATTCATGAGGTGAGATGGATAACCTCGTTCAGCCATGATATGTCTCTATTAACATTATCGAATGCTTTTTCAAAATCCACAAAAGCAAGATGGATTTACCTATTGTACTCTCGTCGTTTATTTCTGTAAATTGTTCTGCTATAAAAACATTGTCAATATTTGATCGTCCGTTTCGAAAACCTGATTGCTCTTAAGATATTTTCCATATAATAGTAGCAAATCATCGAATGACTGGAGTACAATCCTGTGTGCGAATTCGAGCTGGTTCTGTCTTACCTCCCAGTCCTCGATGACAGCCCACTACACGTTAAGTTATGCGAGCGGCACGGGTGCCCTTTCCTTCAGTATCAATCAGATTTGTCTGTGACAGAAAGGGGAAGAGTCTACCCTCTTGTGAAAAGAAATAGTTTCAAGTGATTCGTGCCGATTACTGAGACATGATAAGTTTCCGAGTTTTGGCTGATAAATTAATCTATACAGAACCATTGTTGACAATGCTGTTAGCACAAGGGCAAAATGTACCTAGTTAAAGACAGCAAGAGTGAGGGAAATAACACCATGACTTTATTTAAAATAAAATTTTAACTTTTAAAAAGACGCTATTATTAATATCACTATTATTATTATGAAATAAACTTTCATAACTCGCCAGCTTCAGAAATAACTGCTACAGCTACAGTTTAACGCCTACTATAGCTCCAACATCAAAGGACCAAACTTATGCAGTAGTGACAGCAACTGAGATATCGATATAATATGGATATCAAGACCACTTGATATAACCTGAAAATGGCAATCACACCGAAGTAGGCCTATCATAGTAAAAATATAATCTATCGCAGCGGCGTCTTGGTTTTCCTGGTGCATGTAAGGGTCGTTAAAGGTTTTAACATGCTGGTACTGACAAAAGTACGCAACACAGTGTGGAAAAGAGACATTAGCTGCAATCGTTGTCGTTGTATTCTGTTTCAGAACGGATAGTGAAACCAAAGTTGTTTGTACCCGTACTTGTCCATGCTGAAATCAGGTGTGGGAGTGAGTAATTCAATAGAAAACGTGTTAATGGCGCTTTTGCAGTGTTCACACGTAGTTTTTTTTCCCTCCTTGTGTTGCTTAAGTGGCTGTAATTAAAAAGATAACACAGTTTTGCGTTTCGCTGTACTTTCGTAAATATAACACGGGAGTTGACGCTCGTTTGTACTCGCAACTTGTTATCATGTGCCCAATTCGTAGTTCGACTGTTTAATGGACGTGAGGGGTGTGTGTGTGTGTGTGTGTGTGTGTGTGTGTGTGTGTTTGTGCGAGAGAGAGAGAGAGAGAGAGAGAGGGAGGGAGGGAAGGAGAGAGAAACCAGCGGAGGGAGCTGGGGTAGGAAGGGGTAGTCGGTCAATAGAACTGTATCTGTGTTTGCTTGGTAAGGCTTCGTCAAAGAGTACTTTTTTTATTTCAGTTAGATTATTTTTAGTCAATACCAGAGCCACAAAGTGTACTTTGTGATCTGTAGGAATAAATTTATGTCACTGGGGCACGATAGCCGAGCTAAGACGCTGAACTTGCATTCTGGAGGATGACGATTCAAACCAGTGTCCGGACAACCACATTTAGGTTTTCCACTTTTTTCCTAAAGCGCTTAAGGCAAATGTCTGGATGGTTCCTTTGAAAAGGACACGGCCGATTTTTTTATCCAATCCGAGCTTGTGCTGGATTTACAATAACAACGTCGTCGACGCGACGCTTAACTCCAATCTTCATTTCCTTTCTAGGGTATGACTATGAGCTATAACACTTTCTGTTAAATAGTAGTTGGTATTATTTCTTTTTAGCTTTCTGGATGTATTAAAAATTCCTGTGTGCTTGCACAACATTAACCGATAACTATATTTGACAGGCAGATGACAATTTGTTTCCTTGCACATGTTTAAACTGTAGTCGAAGTGTGTTCCTATACTCACTTCGTGATATTTCGCTGTTCCTTTTCCCTTCATAATGACTAATACTATTAAATATATGACGCGCCGGGTAGTCGCGCGGCCTGGGCGCCTTGCCACGGTTCGCGCGGCTCCCCCCGTCGGAGGTTCGAGTCCTCCTTCGGGCATGGGTGTGTGTGTTGTCCTTAGCGTAAGTTAGAGTTAGATTATGTAGTATCTAAGCCTAGGGACTGATAACCTCATAAGTTTGGTCCCATACGAACCTACCACAAATTTCCAAAATGAAATATACCGGCGCTAAGGTTTTGCTGCTATTTTCATACAGTAGCAAAAAACGTCCATTATTTCTTTCTTTAGACACGGTGTGAAGAGCTGCGATTAAAGTGCTTCACGGAGCCACTCAGGTAGACACAGAACAGTGTACATCGGAGCAAGGTGTTCATGGCTGAGCAGCCGGTCCCAGGTGGTGCGTACGCTCGGTTGAAGACGGAAAGAGTCAAAACTGGAATTGAAGCATTTGTTGCGCTTTACCATCATTAAAAATAAAAGGATAACAATCAATTACCGATAATCCTATTATTAAGAAAATTGGGAAATACAGTATATCATCAAAAGTATTAGGAACGCTATTAATGAACATTAGTATTAGGTGTGTCTATTCTTCCCCTTTATGACAGCTTGAACTCTACTGGGAATGGCCACAATGAGGTGTCTCAATGTCTGTGGAAGAATGGCAACCTATTCTTCCTCCAGAACCAGAATCTTGCGTGAACCACTCGATGCCTGATGCCACGCTAATTGAGTGGCTACAAATTGTTCCAAAATTACAACGTAACGTACGCTAGTGTTCGTTTCGCGCATGAAAACTGGGCAATAATGACTCTGCGTCGTACTACAGCCTAGACAATAGTTTTGGTAGAATACAGAGGTTTCGCTTAATACAAATGGGGATTTTCGGAACCACAAAACCACCACTTTTGTTTATTCACGACTCCATTCAGGTCGAAGTGTGCTTCAACTGTCAACCAGGTGCAGTCAACATCAAATCCTTCACTACGAATCATTCTGAGAATCTGGTTCGCAAAGTCAGCCCTCTGTCGCACAGTTTGTACTGGTATGGCTGGCTGGCTGTGGGTTTTGAATGGAAACATGTGCAGGCTCTATCGCTGCATGATGGAACGCATCACACCAACCTCTGCTGCAGTTCTTCGGAGGGATTTCCTTGGATTTTGCTGACTAATTCCAGAAACCGTGTCGATATTTTCAGGAGTAACCACACTAGATCATAAGTCACGCTGCCAGTCCCTTGGAATTTGGCGAAGGACCTTGCGAATGGTTTTCGTATCGGGCTCTTCTGGAACATTAAATCGTGTTTGAAAACTGCGCCTTGTTGTCGTATGGCGGTGTTCTACCCTGTGGAATTCCAGTTCCAGAAAACACGTTGTTCAGTGGAATATACGTGGGAAGAGTATATTTATTAATTTAGGGCAACTAGGTACCAAGATGCAGCTTATGATTTTGTATCTTGTCATAAATTTTGCAGTTAAATTGACAGTAAAATAGTTAAGCTGCCATTATAAAATTACTGATTTTTCACTTTTTCTGTTACTTTTAAGTCCTCTAGTATATTATCAGCCCATACCTCAAAACTTCCTGTCGTACTAGAACTATATTTGCCACTTCCGATATAGAACTGTCACCTTCAGCTCCATTTAACGTGTAAGACAGATTGTGTGTTGTGTAAAGGTAGCAGTTTACTGTCTTCACTATCCTCGATTTCTATTACGTACAGCCCGAGCGAGGTGGTGCAGCAGACAGAACATTGGACTCATATTCGAAAGAAGTTGCGTTGAAATCATCAGCCGCCCGTACAAATTTATGTTTCCTGTATTTGTCCTAATTCGAATCATAAAAAGCTAGGGCATTCCTTCGAAAAGTGACTGCTTTCCCCATTCTTTTTCAATTTGAACTTTAACTTTGCCTAAAATAATTTCGATATTGACACCTCATTAAATCCTAATCTTTTTTGTTATTAATGAATTGCAGACAAGTTTTGCAAGTTTTGTAATCAGATCATGTGTGCAAAATGTAGTTTGATTTTAAACCATAAGAAATTTGTCTTGCTGAAGGAATGGGTGCCCACTTTGAAGAAAGAAGCACAGAAACTGTAGAAAGTACGTAATTCAGTGACTATCATTCTCTTTCTTGCCAAAGAAGAGGACGTTAAACAAATAAGGACGTCGTCACCTAACCCTTCGGTACTGCTTCTTTATTTTTTATCTGCATTTCATGTACATATAACTAAATCATTCGTACTATTGAGCCACTTTGCACATTTTTAGAGTTGGATCAAATATTATGTTTCCTTTTCAGGAATGTGTTTTGATACCACCTGCTATTACATAACTCCAAGTTTCTAAGTTTTATGATAAATAATATTCCTACAAAATTATTTTTTCGCTCTGTTTCAGTCTAATTACTTTATCAGCTAGCACAATTTTAATCTCACAAATTTATCTGAAGAGATAACATGCTGGAGATCTACAGATGGAGAAATGAAGCAGCATAAACATTTGAGTGAAAACATCTGGCTCAGCTGCATATTACAAATTCCAGGGCACAACAAAGCATTAACGATTAGTAATGTCAACATAAGTGCTGCATAGCCTTTCATAAAAAGCTTGAATGGTGCGGACGGCTTGCACTGAACGATTCTTAATCAAGGTAGAATTGTTATTAAAACTTGCGCCCTATATATCGGAAATTCCTATTAGCGTTAGCCACAAAAGAAAATAAAGAGAGCATACGTCGTTTCCTTAACTTGCACCCATAAAAACGAGGCACGAATTTTTGGGTGAAACCTATCATCGGATTTACCGCGAGTGAACGCTAACACGCAGCAGTTTACTCTCGTGGATTTTAATACAGTTTGTTCGCCAGCCCATCAGCCATCAGATTTTTTAATCATTTTATCGCGTTACGTTTCAATCTACTAATAACTGTCTATTTACTGTCAATTACCAACCCATGCATGACACCGTAAAAGGTTTATTTTTATTTGAAGCGAATTTTACGTATCCCTGGCGCCGATGATACTGTCTTGGTGGTCTTTTTCTGTAACAAGACAACAGCAGCCAATTTCATATTCGTGAAATAGCGGAAAGGTATATAGGTTGATATCCATTTGTATTTGTTTGCTGATCTATCTATTTCCCTTCTCTTACGGGATTGAAGAGATGGTAAGTTTATTCGCGGAAAGGAGGATTCAGCAAAGTAGTACAGTGATTAATACATTTAACACTATTTCGGGGAGCGGAGTTCGCACTTCCGTTCGACTATCCTGGTTACGTGGGTCATGCCTTCTAGAAATTGCTGTATGCTCCACGTAACAACCATATTTACACCCATTAAAAATGATTTATTATCGATATTTCGCTTTCATAATCGATTCTCCAATCTTTGCTCAAATGCTAAAATACATCCTATTGCAAAGGCAAGTTGTAGGTTCTTGTTTTCACGGCCACATACCCCGTCACTTCGAAACGTTTCGAGAAATCGCCGTATGCTCCACGTAACAACCATACGTGCACCCATTAAATATGGTTTATTATCGATATTTCGCTGTCATAATAGATTCTGCAATCTTTGCTCAGATTATAACATACATCTTGTTGCAAAGGCAAGTTGTGGATTCTTGTTTTCATGGCCACATATCCCGTCAGTCCAAAACGTTTCGAGAAATCGCTGTATGTTCCACGTAACAACCATATTTACACCTATTAAGAACCATTTATTATAGATATTTCACTGTCATAATGAATACTGCTTTCTTTGGTCAAATGCTAACATACATCCTGTTGCAAATGCAAGTTGTGGATTCTTGTTTTCACTGCCACGTACCCCGTCAGTCCAAATCGTTTCGAGACTGGATTAATAAATAATAGAGAAACGTTAAGATGGTGATTTTAATTCTACAGATGTTCTACATAGTCTCCCTCAACTTGAACACAACGCGCAGATCGTTCATACAACCAAGTGAAACTGTAAGAAAAGTCCTCATTTATAATGTTCAGCTCGCACGTCACATACTGCTGAATGCCGGTTATGTCGTCAAAGCGTTGACCCTTCAGGTGAATTCCTGCGGTTTAACATTCTGTGGTATGTTAGTATTGGTAACAACAATTCTCGTCGCCTGTGGAGACTTCTTCCAGAAAAGAACTGTCCGCTTTTTGAATTGTAATCAAGTGCTGGCTGGTGTCCACAAGTCGTTGCCTTTTTTTCGTGAGACAAGGTGTGGGGGCAACTTTGCACACACTTTTCTCTTCTATAAAACATTCAGGAGAATGTCGTCAGCACTTGATTTAGGGACGTTGCTTCATTGCGACTTGTGGCACAACAACGTTAACACATTACAGCCACATGTCCAAATGTCTCTGAGCACTATGGGACTTAACATCTGAGATCATCAGTCCCCTAGAACTTACAAGGGGAGGCAACGACGTTTGGAACGCGGATTTACTGCAAACTTCGTACACTCGTAGTACCCCATTAGGACAACAAAATGTGTAAGCAGTAGCGCGTACTTCTCAAGCGTTATTGAGAAAATCGCAAGATAATTTTAGTAATCAAATGTATACACCTGTGCGTGGCCATTTTTACCATGAAGCGCCGGCAGCCGAGTGGTGTCGGCACAGTAGCTCAGCGTGTTCGGTCAGAGGGTTATCTGCCCTCTGTAATAAAAAAAAAAACAGTGTGACTGGATCGACGACGAACTAGGGCGAGTGTCTTGGGACGTCCGACCAATTGCAACGAACAATAAAAAAAAGGTGGTTACCGTTCAAGCCCTGTAATCGCTGGTTCGCTGGATCGAGTCCTGCTCGTCAGTTTTTTTTTTCTAACACAATCATTTTCTTTACTATTTATATTACAACTGATGTAATGGGAAAATAAGTGTAATCGGATGAACTTTTATTAAATTTACAATGTTATTTGGCAGTCTACAAATTTTTATTATCACAAATAATATAATACAGGGCTATTACAAATGATTGAAGCGATTTCATAAATTCACTGTAGCTCCATTCATTGACATATGGTCACGACACACTACAGATACGTAGAAAAACTCATAAAGTTTTGTTCGGTTGAAGCCGCGCTTCAGGTTTCTTCCGCCAGAGCGCTCGAGAGCGCAGTGAGACAAAATGGCGACAGGAGCCGAGAAAGTGTATGTCGTGCTTGAAATGCACTCACATCAGTCAGTCATAAAAGTGCAACGACACTTCAGGACGAAGTTCAACAAAGATCCACCAACTGCTAACTCCATTCGCCGATGGTATGCGCAGTTTAAAGCTTCTGGATGCCTCTGTAAGGGGAAATCAACGGGTCGGCCTGCAGTGAGCGAAGAAACGGTTGAACGCGTGCGGGCAAGTTTCACGCGTAGCCCGCGGAAGTCGACGAATAAAGCAAGCAGGGAGCTAAACGTACCACAGCCGACGGTTTGGAAAATCTTACGGAAAAGGCTAAAGCAGAAGCCTTACCGTTTACAATTGCTACAAGCCCTGACACCCGATGACAAAGTCAAACGCTTTGAATTTTCGGCGCGGTTGCAACAGCTCATGGAAGAGGATGCGTTCAGTGCGAAACTTGTTTTCAGTGATGAAGTAACATTTTTTCTTAATGGTGAAGTGAACAGACACAATGTGCGAATCTGGGCGGTAGAGAATCCTCACGCATTCGTGCAGCAAATTCGCAATTCACCAAAAGTTAACGTGTTTTGTGCAATCTCACGGTTTAAAGTTTACGGCCCCTTTTTCTTCTAAGAAAAAAACGTTACCGGACACGTGTATCTGGACATGCTGGAAAATCGGCTCATGCCACAACTGGAGACCGAAAGCGCCGACTTCATCTTTCAACAGAATGGTGCTCCACCGCACTTCCATCATGATGTTCGGCATTTCTTAAACAGGAGATTGGAAAACCGATGGATCGGTCGTGGTGATCATGATCAGCAATTCATGTTATGGCCTCCACGCTCTCCCGACTTAACCCCATGCGATTTCTTTCTGTGGGGTTATGTGAAAGATTCAGTGTTTAAACCTCCTCTACCAAGAAACGTGCCAGAACTGCGAGCTCGCATCAACGATGCTTTCGAACTCATTGATGGGGACATGCTGCGCCGAGTGTGGGAGGAACTTGATTATCGGCTTGATGTCTGCCGAATGACTAAAGGGGCACATATCGAACATTTTTGAATGCCTAAAAAAACTTTTTGAGTTTTTGTATGTGTGTGCAAAGCATTGTGAAAATATCTCAAATAATAAAGTTATTGTAGAGCTGTGAAATCGCTTCAATCATTTGTAATAACCCTGTATTTATAACTACCGACAAGTAAACGACCAAACGGATAAGGTGATACTGAAAATGTATGCTTGTCCGTGTCTTCAAGATTGTTCGTATTTAATCGAAAGAGAACGAGAAATTGCTTCTCGTGAAGACGCTATTAATATACACTCGATACTGCATGACCAATGATCAGCGCCGATATTTAAAGAAATGCTGCGTTATGCATGGTTTGATTCCAAATTATCGGCTGAAAGAGAGGTTTTTGAAAATCTTAACTAGGTTTGTTTTTCCACGGAAAACCTCAAATGACCTTGCGTGTTCGGAAACATAGCATTTATTCAATGCATCTGGTGCCGTTTAACTTTGTTTTTGATGCTTTTACGAAAAATGCCATCCCGCAACTTGTACTCGTAATGGCGAAAGCGACGATTAATTATACATCTCTCGAAAGCCGTCTGTGCCGGTCAAAACTTGGAGGTAGCAAGTCGTTTCAGGCTCCTTTCAAGTTTTAATGGATTTCTAAAATCACGGACAAGCATACATTTTCCGTATCACTTCATGCGTTTGGCCGTTTACTAGTCGGTAGTTATGAATATTATATTATTTGTGATAGTAAAAATTTGTAGACTGACAAATAACATTGTAAATTTAATAAAAGTTCATCCGATTACACGTATTTTCCCATTACATCAATTGTAATATAAATAGTAAAGAAAATGACTGTGTTATTAATAAAAAAAAACTGATGAGCGGGATTCGATCCAGCGATTACGGGACTTGAACGCTAACCACTCGGCTGCCGGCGCTTCTTGGTAAAAATGGCCACGCACACGTATATATTTGACGACCGAAATTATCTTGCGATTTTCTCAATAACGCTTGAGAAGTACGCGCGACTGCTTACAGATTTTGTTGTCCTCGTGGAGTACTACGAGTGTACGAAGTTTGCAGTAAATCCGCGTTCCAAACGTAGTGGCCTCCCCTTGTTGGAACTACTTAAACCTAACTAACCTAAGGACATCACAATCATCCATGCCCGAGGCAGGATTCGAACCTGCGACCGTAGCGGTCACGCGGTTCCAGACTGAAGCGCCTAGAACCGCTCGGCCACACCGGCCGGCGCCGCATGTCCGCTACTTGACATTGCCTGGTCACAGCTGACTGGTGACATGAACATCTGTTGTTTGCAGTTGTTGTAAGTTCAATTCTTTTATCTTGGCGGCTCGCGCATGCCCGCCCCGACGTGGAAGATTGCTGCGTTGCCAGTTGCACACGACGCACGCGCCAATAGAAGCAGCGCCATAGTATAGCATAGTTCGCAAGCTTACGTTTAGGGGCGAGCGCGCAGTTCATGACGTAAAGCCACCACGGCCGCATTAACCCTTTCGCTGCTACAAAGACGTGCTCTCTGCATTCCGCGCTGTGCGCGATTTTGTCACTGCACTGCTCGCCTGTGCAGGCACATTGTGTTCCGACTGCTTTGACACTCTTATCATTCGATTCCACAAAAACTATTTGGCCCGAAAATTTGATTTTTACACGTCTTCTTGACTGATACCTTCCCCCCATAAATGACTTAATTTTGTTTCGATGTTCTTCGCAGTTATTATGCAGCATTAAATATAGTAAACCACTGCACGAAATTTTGAAGAGTTTGCAGAGGTAGAAGTCCATAGCGTATACTTTCCGTATGGTCGATTTTAGTTGCCACAATGTTGAGAATGAAATGTGGACAAGATACCTAAATTTCATATGAAATTTACTGTATAACAATATCTCATTTAAGTACCACATAGGTGTCGTATGTAATATTGAGAAATATTCCGTCTTTCGCGACTGTAACAAAAGTTTTATCAACACTGAGCACGTTTTGCTTTATTTTAAAGCACTTCAGTCAATCAAAAGGAAGTAGACAAAATACATTAAACAAAACTGTGGACTTACAAAAACATTAGGACTTGAATATACCGTCTATCAGTGAAGTGCTCTGAGCTATGTCAAATATAATTTGTGTGTGTGGCACACACAAACATCATTTATTTGCTAAAACACTGATCAGTCATCACAAACGTTGAATATTGTGTTACCGCAGCACAAAACTACGAAAGGTGACTTGGCAATGGAGGAGACAAAATACTGTCCACTGAAGATGCTTCAAAAGAGAGAAACGCGTCTGGTCTAAATAAGTCGTTTGTTACAGTTGCAGAAGAGGAATATATTTCAGTTCCATTGATAAAACTGCGACTGTGGAACAAAAACAAGAAAGAGAACATAAGTACCATTGTGTATGTGCCATACCTTTCATTGATTGAAGTGCTTTAAAATAAAGCCAAACGCGTCCAGTGAAAATAAAACTTTTATTACAGTCGCGAAAGACGGAATATTTCTCAATATTACATGCGACACCTATGTGGTACTTAAATGAGATATTGTTATACAGTAAATTTTATATGAAATTTAGGTATCTTGTCCACATTTCATTCTCAACATTGTGGCAACTAAAATCGACCATATGGAAAGTATACGCTATGGACTTCTACCTCTGCAAACTCTTCAAAATTACGTGCAGTGGTTTACTACATTAAAATGCTGCTTAATAACTGTGTTGAACATTGAAACAAAATTAAGTCATTTATGGGGGGAAGGTATCAGTCAAGAAGGCGTGTAAAAATCAAATTTTCGGGCCAAAAAGTTTTTGTGAAATCGAATGATAAGTGTGTCAAAGCAGTGGGAACACCATGTGTCTGCACAGGCGAGCAGTGCAGTGATGACAAAATGGCGCACAGCGCGGAATGCGGGGAGCACGTGTCTGCAGCAGCGAAAGGGTTAATGAAGAGACAAAACACTAGAAATTTCAAAAAATTGCATTCAAACGAATATAATTCGTGAAATAAGGCACTTCGATATTGTTTTTAAATAATGAAAATATTAAGCACTGCACAAGGTTTGAACTCATAACCTTTCGTGTAGAAGCTGAACACTTTTTTTTTTTTTTATGATCTCGTTTTGTTCTATATTGCTCGTGGAATTTGTTCGTGGCGTACGCCCGATGACACCCATTTAGGTTCTTCGTTGATCCGTTCACTCAGTTTTTTTTATTAGAGAGAGTAGTTAAACCTCTGACCGAACACGCTTTTTTTATAAAAACATTTATTAAAAAAAACAATGTTACACTCCAAATACATACTAAGTTATGCATACATGAAGTTATTTAAACAAAACGGGGTGATCATTTCAGTTACGCTGACGTTAAGGATAGACAACAGAGGATTGTGTTACTGACTAATTACCAGAAAGAATTAATTTAAACATCAAGAACAAAATTTTTAAAGACAGTCAAACTTCCACCTGAAGAAGTAAAATCTGCACTTTGAATTACATGAGGTGCAATCTTTACAGAAGCATAATTTCTTTATGATGGATATCAGCAAGTTGATGGGATAATTTTAATATAAAACAATTTGATAATCATATTAGACAATTTCTGAAATACTTGAGAATGGCGGAAAGGAGATATATATTAAAGTTGACTAGCCTTCCAACCACACTTTCTGGACATTAATTGAATCTTAAGTATCTGAAGTGATCAGATCTATATAATCAGTTTTTCACTGGATCAGATCTATATAATCAGTCTTTCACTGAGAAACTGACTTAACACATCGAAGTGCAAAAATGAACAGATCAATGTGCCAGCCATTGAATATTACATTTATCAGATAGAATCTTATGGTATTAAACAATCGATAAGGACATTTCTATAAAAACTGTCTATTTCCAAATTTCTAGTATAAGACAATAATGCACCTTTAATGTTTTGTGTTTTGACACTATTTAGATACACAGTCTCAATGTCACATAAGTTCTGTACATTAGCTTATAATTTGCAAAAACTACTCTCTGAAGTAGAAAAAGTACACATCATAAATATACTGTAATCTTAAATAGTATCCTTAAGGTTACTACAATACATCACTGTCAACGCAGTCTATTTTTTTATATTAACCAATGCCTATTCTTTCAAATACAATTTTTAACATATTACCGAACTTTTTCTTGTGATTCGAATAGCTTCTAATTTTGTGAAACTCACACAGCATGTGTACCTTGAACTCTATGATGCTATCGGATCCTAATTTGTTAAGGACGTAGTTAACAAAATTTCTCAGCAACCAGTACACAGCGCTATTTTTTGCTTCTGGGAAATAGCGTGCGTCAGGCCTGTGTATCAATGACAGCGATATATACTCAGGGGATGTTCTTGTAATCAGAGCTATTTGCTCTCGGACCCACTTCCAACTATTCATGTGACCACTGCAAGTATATCTGTGAATTACTGTGTCAACTAGATGGCATTGTTGAAATAAATTTGTTTCGCAGAGTCCGATTGCGTGCAGTCTTTCATTGGTGCTAACTATGTTCTTAACTGTCTTATACCATGCCGTTTTTATGTTAGACGTGAGCACATTAGAACAAATGTTTTTCCAAATCTCAGTCCACTCAATGTTTGGAAACTGTCGTTCTATTTTGTTTCTTCCTTCGCTTTTCTTTCGTTCCCGCATTATGGCTCTCGATGTTAAGTGTCGTGACTGCCTGAGTTCGACACTGACATAACTAAACTCAACATAGAAAATCCTCACGTGCTGTAAGCGACTGTTGATATTCTGCACGTCAATCGGGGGAAGCAGGCTTGGAGGTTTAATGATCTCGAAAAGTTGGCTGGTTATGCTTTCTCGCGAGTCTCTTATTAAATTAACTTGCCTTTTGATAAAAAGAGCAGAGGCTTTATCCGTTATATCAGTTAATCCTAGTCCACCATTTTTAGGATCTAAAGTGGCTACTTTAGCAGCTACTCTGAACACTTCACCTCTCCACAAAAAGTTGGTGATTTTGGACATTATTCTCCTCGCTATCATTCTCGGTATTGGAAACAGCTGGGCAGTATAATAAGCCTTAGCAAGGATGCATGAGTTGATATACTGTGTTCTTTGAATTTGGCTCATATATCGAGTTAAATTCTCTACAATGGCTCCTTGCACTTTATCTGCTGAAACTTTCCAATTTAAAGCCGTCATTTTCATAGGACATGCTGTCAGGGTGATCCCAAGTGTTTTATGTTGTCGGACTATTTTTGCCCACTCGACGTTGAAATTATCAAAACCTCTGAGATTTAACATCTTACTTTTTTTTTCGTTTGCATTGGCTCCAGATGCTCTACAGTACGAATCAATCACCGTTGCTAGCGTGGTTACCTCGTCATTATTCCTTATAATGACCCCTATATCGTCAGCATAGGCTCTTATAACTGTTTTATTTCCTGATAATGTTAAGCCTTTTAATCTAGCATGGACATGTCGGAGGAAAGGTTCCAGCGAAATGGCGAAGAGCGACATGGACAGAGGACTTCCTTGAGGAACACCTCGTTGTATTTGCATCGGCCTGGATTGTTGACAATTCACCGCAATTTTAGCATTTATTCCAGTTGCTATGTTCTTAATCAGCTGTATGACCCTATCGTTGAAACCTATTTTCTTCAATGTCTGTGGAAGATATTCATGATTTACTACATCGAACGCTTTATAAAAATCTAAAAACAATAAAGCACACTTTATGTTTGTTACAGAAGTTATTGCAATGATATCCCTGAATTCCGCTAGATTTTGAAAAATGGTTCTGCCTTGCGCAGAGTTCTGATGTTGACTGATAATTTTATCTGTAAGGCATGAAATTCTCTTGTTTATTATTCTAGCTATTAATTTATAATCAGAATTCAGCAGTGAAATTGGACGAAAATTATTTAAATCTTTGTTTCCATTATTTTTTGGCACCAGAACAATTTTACTCTCCTTAAACTCAGCCGGAATCATTTTACCCTGAATAACCTCATTTACAATGTCTGTGATTTTTGCACCTACTATTGGCCAGCAACGGATGTAAAACTCTGCTGGCAGACCATCCGGTCCTGGGGATTTTTTTGGTGGTGAGGCGCACAGAGTCTCATACACGTCTTCTTCAGTGACAACCTCGAGAAAATTTTCGTTGTCATCTTCTGTCAGCTGTGGGGCTAGGATGTCAAGGAATTCTTCCAAGGAAGCATCTCTACTTTGATGTACAGAATATAGCTCGCAATAATAGCGATAAATCTCGTCCATGATATCCTGCTGGCTTCTGAGAATTGTACCGTGTTTTGTTCGAATTTCAGCAATAAAAGTCCTTCTCCCGTTTTTCGTATGCTTCACTAAATGATGTAGGGAAGTAGTTTCTTCTTCTGACACCGAATTTGCCTTCGATTTTATTTTCAACCCTTCCATTTGACTTCTCTTGATATTAAGTAACTTGGCTTTGACTTTTTTGATGTCTGCTATCCGAAGTGAGGAACCCGCTGAGACTTGATCATATAGATCTCTCAAAACGGAATAGTAATACTCTATAGTGCATTTCATTTCCCTTGCGCTCTGGGCACTTTATTGAATAAGAACTTTCCTCAACTTTGGCTTTGCCATTTTAACCCACCAGTCAATAGCAGTGGCAAATCTACTACGGGCTCGCAGGCATATTGCCCATGTTTCTTTAATCAGATCTTCTAAATCATGATTTACTAACAAGGAAGTGTTCAAAAAAATGGTTCAAATGGCTCTGAGCACTATGGGACTCAACTGCTGAGGTCATTAGTCCCCTAGAACTTAGAACTAGTTAAACCTAACTAACCTAAGGACATCACAAACATCCATGCCCGAGGCAGGATTCGAACCTGCGACCGTAGCGGTCTTGCGGTTCCAGACTGCAGCGCCTTTAACCGCACGGCCACTTCGGCCGGCTGTGTTCAAATTCCACTGATTCTTGAATCGGCGAACCGGCTTTCTTGTTAGATTTATGCAAGCTAAGACACTTGAATAGTCTGAAAAGTACGTAGGAATGGTTTCTACTTTTGTCACGGAAGTTTCATGATTTTTAGAAATACACTCCTGGAAATGGAAAAAAGAACACATTGACACCGGTGTGTCAGACCCACCATACTTGCTCCGGACACTGCGAGAGGGCTGTACAAGCAATGATCACACACACGGCACAGCGGACACACCAGGAACCGCGGTGTTGGCCGTCGAATGGCGCTAGCTGCGCAGCATTTGTGCACCGCCGCCGTCAGTGTCAGCCAGTTTGCCGTGGCATACGGAGCTCCATCGCAGTCTTTAACACTGGTAGCATGCCGCGACAGCGTGGACGTGAACCGTATGTGCAGTTGACGGACTTTGAGCGAGGGCGTATAGTGGGCATGCGGGAGGCCGGGTGGACGTACCGCCGAATTGCTCAACACGTGGGGCGTGAGGTCTCCACAGTACATCGATGTTGTCGCCAGTGGTCGGCGGAAGGTGCACGTGCCCGTCGACCTGGGACCGGACCGCAGCGACGCACGGATGCACGCCAAGACCGTAGGATCCTACGCAGTGCCGTAGGGGACCGCACCGCCACTTCCCAGCAAATTAGGGACACTGTTGCTCCTGGGGTATCGGCGAGGACCATTCGCAACCGTCTCCATGAAGCTGGGCTACGGTCCCGCACACCGTTAGGCCGTCTTCCGCTCACGCCCCAACATCGTGCAGCCCGCCTCCAGTGGTGTCGCGACAGGCGTGAATGGAGGGACGAATGGAGACGTGTCGTCTTCAGCGATGAGAGTCGCTTCTGCCTTGGTGCCAATGATGGTCGTATGCGTGTTTGGCGCCGTGCAGGTGAGCGCCACAATCAGGACTGCATACGACCGAGGCACACAGGGCCAACACCCGGCATCATGGTGTGGGGAGCGATCTCCTACACTGGCCGTACACCACTGGTGATCGTCGAGGGGACACTGAATAGTGCACGGTACATCCAAACCGTCATCGAACCCATCGTTCTACCATTCCTAGACCGGCAAGGGAACTTGCTGTTCCAACAGGACAATGCACGTCCGCATGTATCCCGTGCCACCCAACGTGCTCTAGAAGGTGTAAGTCAACTACCCTGGCCAGCAAGATCTCCGGATCTGTCCCCCATTGAGCATGTTTGGGGCTGGATGAAGCGTCGTCTCACGCGGTCTGCGCGTCCAGCACGAACGCTGGTCCAACTGAGGCGCCAGGTGGAAATGGCATAGCAATCCGTTCCACAGGACTACATCCAGCATCTCTACGATCGTCTCCATGGGAGAATAGCAGCCTGCATTTCTGCGAAAGGTGGATATACACTGTACTAGTGCCGACATTGTGCATGCTCTGTTGCCTGTGTCTATGTGCCTGTGGTTCTGTCAGTGTGATCATGTGATGTATCTGACCCCAGGAATGTGTCAATAAAGTTTCCCCTTCCTGGGACAATGAATTCACGGTGTTCTTATTTCAATTTCCAGGAGTGTATATAGTCTGTCAATCCTGCTGCGTGATATTGCCGTGACATAAGTGAACTCAACACTGGAGGGGTATTTGATTTCCCATACATCCTTTAATTCTAAACCAGTAACTAGTTGTTTTAGTTCACTTGAGAAATTAAAATTAGGTAACTGATCTTTTCGATTTAAAACACAATTAAAATCACCTCCAAGTAATAACTGTCTTGTCGATTTCCTTAACAAGTATATCAGGTCATCTTTGAAGAAACGTGCCCTGTCAGTTCGATGAGAACTTCCTGAGGGGCGTACAAGTTGACGATAGTCACATCATAGATATTTAGTCCTATTCCTCTTCCGGATTCCAGTCGTTCCACCTCGCTTACTGTAATCCCTTCCCTCACAAAAATAGCTGTTCCAACACTTGTTTCGGGAGACACATTTATGTAACTGACAAAACCGGGAATTACCAAATCCGAAATTAGAACTTCTTGTAACAGGGCAATATCAGTCGCGGATTCGTACAAAAATTCCTTAAGGGCCAATAATTTCAGACCGGTCGTGATTTTATTTATGTTTATAGTGGTGACAGAATAAGATTGCGTCATTGTGCTGTCACTATGTAGTTGTTTTGATGAACTAATATAGTTTCATGTGGTTCAGGGTTCAGTTAAGCTGTAACAGTTTTCTCGGAAGGCTGAACATGGAATAACACTTCAACCAGTTTATTAGTTACTGTCCCGTTTTTTTCTGCTTCTGATGTTTTCTCTTGTAACGCAAGCAGACTGATTTCCTGGTAAACTTTCTGATTTTTCCTCCAGTGATTCGTGTACGACCGTTTCGGACTGAACATTCTTTGGGCTTGGGTCGCCCCTACCGGATTTTCCCTTCTCTTGGTTACGAGCTACATTCTCATTTGGTTGCGTCGGTATTTTACTTAGCGGCTTATCTGGAGCAGCAGCAGACGCTTTCGCAACATTGGTTGCCGGCGCCTGCCCTGAGATGTCGACCGTGATTTCAGTTTGGCCACCACTTCCTCGTTCTTTATTAATTTCACTCACTTTCTGATCGAGGGAAACAAGTGGAGACTGCAGTTTTGCAACCTCTCCCTGAATTTGTTTATTAACAGATAGATTCTGATCTTTGCAATCGGCTACTGCACCTGTTGTTTCTTGCAAATTAGTGCTGCTTACACCCCCTTTATTTTCTGGTACCGTATGTGTATTATCTTTCTGTTGATTAGTTTCCATTCGCATTTTGCCTTCAGGTTCCTCTGCCTCCTCATCGCACTGTTTTTGCTTGCGAAGTGAGGGAGTAGGACAGGACAGCTCGTCCTCTGAACAACTATCAGTTATCTCCAGAGGTCGTTTTTTCGGTTGCGTTTCAGTTTCACGAGTAGTGGCAACAGGGTTTCCTTTTGTTGTTAACGGGGGAAATTGACTGTTATCGTGAAGGGAGACATCAGCTTGTCCCGCTGCGTTAACATCCTCAACCAGTTGTTCCGGGCTATTCTTTGGTAACAGATCATTTAAAGTAAGCTTCTGACGCTGTATCAAATTACTTTTAAGAACAACAGTTCGCCGCGGACATTCCTGTCTGAAGTGGCCGGTTTCGTTACATATATGACATGTAGCTTCCTGACCTGTATAAACAATTTGTGCCTTATACCCACAAACAGTTATGTGAGACGGAATATTCGTCTTAACGTCCATCTCTACACAGCGGACCCCGTTAAAACACTGCAGTTTAAAGCGAAGCGACCATCTTTCATTTGCAATTGATTTAACGTCTCCGTAGTGTGAAAGAGCTTCCTTAATCTTATCATATTCAATTTCAGTGGGAAGATTCAAGACACGAACGGTTTTGTAAGGAATGTCCGCTCTATAGATGGAAACCTTACTTTTATAACCATTTCTATGCACAAAATCTACTTCATAGCCCCACGTTCGTAACACTTTATCAACAGTCGAAGCACTGATTAACTTGACAAAAACACAGTATTTTTCCTGATCCAGTTGCCAGGTATGAACGGTTTCAGAATTTAGACCAATTACCTGTGTAATCCAGTCATCTATTTCCAGGGATGTCGGCTGAACAGGACGGGATACCTTGTCAAAAGCAAATACCAGAGTATTCTTCCTGAGGTTTGAAGCCATGGTTAATCCAGCGAAGCAATTTCGGTTAAACAACCGAAATTCCAAGTAGCAGCAGCAAGACCAGAAAGAGTGATCAGATCACAAGGAACAGGAACGAACACGGAGATTAACGGACGGACGGCACTCGGCGAAGCACAAGTACAGCGATGTAAACACTGAAGTGCAGCGCGACAGTTAACAGCGGCCACTCGCGACCGCGGCTGAAACGGAACTGACTTCAACGCAGTTATTATGCAGCATTAAATATAGTAAACCACTGCACGAAATTTTGAAGAGTTTGCAGAGGTAGAAGTCCATAGCGTATACTTTCCGTATGGTCGATTTTAGCTGCCACAATGTTGAGAATGAAATGTGGACAAGATACCTAAATTTCATATGAAATTTACTGTATAACAATATCTCATTTAAGTACCACATAGGTGTCGTATGTAATATTGAGAAATTTTCCGTCTTTCGCGACTGTAACAAAAGTTTTATCAACACTGAGCACGTCTGGCTTTATTTTAAAGCACTTCAGTCAATCAAAAGGAAGTAGACAAAATACATTAAACAAAACTGTGGACTTACAAAAACATTAGGACTTGAATATACCGTCTATCAGTGAAGTGCTCTGAGCTATGTCAAATATAATTTGTGTGTGTGGCACACACAAACATCATTTATTTGCTAAAACACTGATCAGTCATCACAAACGTTGAATATTGTGTTACCGCAGCACAAAACTACGAAAGGTGACTTGGCAATGGAGGAGACAAAATACTGTCCAGCGAAGATGCTTCAAAAGAGAAACGCGTCTGGTCTAAATAAGTCGTTTGTTACAGTTGCAGAAGAGGAATATATTTCAGTACCATTGATAAAACTGCGACTGTGGAACAAAAACAAGAAAGAGAACATAAGTACCATTGTGTATGTGCCATACCTTTCATTGATTAAAGTGCTTTAAAATAAAGCCAAACGCGTCCGGTGTAAATAAAACTTTTATTACAGTCGCGAAAGACGGAATATTTCTCAATATTACATGCGACACCTATATGGTACTTAAATGAGATATTGTTATACAGTAAATTTTATATGAAATTTAGGTATCTTGTCCACATTTCATTCTCAACATTGTGGCAACTAAAATCGACCATACGGAAAGCATACGCTGTGGACTTGTACCTCTTGAAACTCTTCAAAATTTCGTGCAGTGGTTTACTACATTAAAATCCTGCTTAATAACTGCGTTGAACATCGAAACAAAATTAAGTCATTTATGGGGGGAAGGTATCAGTCAAGAAGACGTGTAAAAATCAAATTTTCGGGCCAAAAAGTTTTTGTGAAATCGAATGATAAGTGTGTCAGAGCAGTGGGAACACCATGTGTCTGCAGTGCAGGCGAGCAGTGCAGTGATGACAAAATCGCGCACGGCGCGGAATGCGGGGAGCACGTGTCTGCAGCAGCGAAAGGGTTAATGAAGAGACAAAACACTAGAAATTTCAAAAAATTGCATTCAAACGAATATAATTCGTGAAATAAGGCACTTCGATATTGTTTTTAAATAATGAAAATATTAAGCACTGCACAAGGTTTGAACTCATAACCTTTCGTGTAGAAGCTGAACACCTTTTTTTTTTTTTTTTTAATTTTGTATGATCTCATTTTGTTCTATATTGCTCGTGGAATTTGTTCGTGGCGGACCCCCGATGACACCCATTTAGGTTCTTCGTTGATCCGTTCACTCAGTTTTTTTATTACAGAGAGTAGTTAAACCTCTGACCGAACACGCTGAGCAGCAGCTGCCGCCATTTGCCATCCCTGCTACGCAAAGACTCCACAAGAACAAAACTTTTTTCCAGGAAAGTGTCAACAGCATCGATATACTTTGAGAAATGCATGATACACACTGTGCCGCCTTACAATACAGTTATTCGCTACATGTTTCGATCACGGACCATCTTCAGAGTGCTAGCACAAAAATGGAAACAAAGTCAGAACTGTGAATATCAACACAAACTACATTTTTATGAGAGCTATTAGCCCGAAACAATTAAGTGTACTTACGGAAAATCTATATTCTGACAACTAAGCATTGTATGCACACTATTTAACCAGAAAGTATACGCCATTGCTGACCTGAAAACACAAGAAAATTAATACTTAACGCCGTAATACAAGCTTAACCAAGTAGAAAGCAACGTTGAAAACATGAAAACATGTAAGAGAAATAATCGCACAGCAGCATTGCTCAGGCACAAGAGAAGATGATTAAAGAAACTACAATCCAAACTCAAAGATCCTAGGTCAAAGAAAAAGTTAACAAATATGTGTACACTATAGTATAGTCACAGAGCACTCAAATTGCAATAAAATAAATACAGTAAAAGAAGATACAGTTGTATAAGAATGTTTCTTTTCCTGTACAATACTATGTAATATAATAATCGTATGATACTTTATAGTGAATAAATGTATAGTAAGACAGCAAAGTGTGTATCATACATTTCTCCAACAAGACTTTGTAAGCAGTCTGCTCTTTTCATCTACATCTATCTACATCTACGTGATTACTCTGCTATTCACAATAAAGTGTCTGCCAGAGGGTTCAATGAACCACTTTCAAGCTGTCTCTCTACTGTTCCACTCTCGAACGGCACGCGGGAAAAACGAGAACTTAAATTTTTCTGTGCGAACCCTGATTTCTTTTATTTTATTGTGATGATCATTTCTCCCTATGTAGGTGGGAGCCAACAGAATGTTTTCGCAGTCGGAGGACAAAACTGGTCATTGAAATTTCATGAGAAGATCCCGTCGCAAAGAAAAACGCCTTTGTTTTAATGATTGCCACTCCAATTCACGTATTATGTCTGTGACACTATCTCCCCTATTTCGCGATAATACAAAACGAGCTGCCCTTCTTTGTACTTTTTAGATGTCATCCGTCAGTCCCTCCGGATGCGGATCCCACACCGCACAGAAATACTCTAGAATAGGGCGGACAAGCGTGGTGTAAGCAGTCTCTTTAGTAGACCTGTTGCATCTTCTAAGTGTTCTGCCAATGAATCGCAGTCTTTGGTTTGCTCTATCCACAATATTATCTATGTAGTCGTTCCAGTTTAGGTTATTTGTAATTGTAATTCCTAAGTAGTTAGTTGAATTTACAGCCATCAGATTTGTGTGACTTATCGCGTAATCGAAATTTAGCTGGTTTCTTTTAGCACTCATGTGAATAACTTCACACTTTTCCTTATTCAGGGTCAATTGCCACTTTCCGCACCATACAGATATCTTATTTATATCATTTTGCAAGTCGTTTTGAACATCTGATGACTTTACAAGACGGTAAATGACAGCATCATCTGCAAACAATCTGAGACGGCTACTCAGATCGTCTCCTATGTCGTTAACATAGATCAGGAACAATAGAGGGCCTATGACACTTCCTTGGGGAACCCCGGATATTACTTCTGTTTTACTCTATGATTTTCCGTCTACGAACTGTGACCTTTCTGACAGGAAATCACGAATCCAGTCGCACAACTGAGGCGATACTCCGTAGGCACCCGGTTTGGTTAGAAGACGCTTGTGAGGAACGGTGTCGAAAGCCTTCTGGAAATCTAAAAGTATGGAATCAATTTGACATCCCCTAGCGATAGCACTTATTGCTTCATGAGTATAAAGAGCTAGTTGTGTTTCACAAGAACGAAATTTTCTGAAAGTGTGCTGACTATGTGTCAATATATCGTTTTCTTCGAGGTACTTCATACTGTTTGAATACAGTCTATGTTTCTCATCTTGGCAGTTGTTCTTGATTGGAAATCAGGAAGGAGTTTCGGAAAACCGTGTTTAATAACTATGCTGTAGTGGCACTGTCATCAGTGACTTCGCCGTTGTTATCGCGCAGTGAAGTTATTGATTGTGTCTTGCCACTGGTGTGCTTTATGTATGACCAGAATCTCTTTGGGTTTTCTGCCAGATTTCGAGACAGAATTTCGTTGTGGAAATTATTAAAAGCATCTCGCATTGAAGTACGCGCCATATTACGAACTTCTGTAAAACTTTGCCAATCTTGGGGATTTTGTGTTATTTTAAATTCGGCATGCTTTTTTCGTTGCTTCTGCAACAACGATCTGACCCTTTTTTGTACCATGGGGGATCAGTACCATCACTAATTAACTTAAGAGGTATATATCTCTCAATTGCTGTCGATACTATCTCTTTGAAAACATTCCACAACTTTTCCACACTTACATGATCAGATCGGAAGGAGTGAAGACTGTCTCTTAAAAAGGCGTTAAGAGCATTTTTATGAGCTTTTTTAAATAGGTATACTTTGCGTTTTTTTATGGTTCTAGGTGTTACGGTATTCAGCCTAGCAGTAACTACCTTGTGGTCGCTAATCCCTGTATTCGTCACAGTATTCACTATTTGTCCAGGATTGAAACTTTCCTGGTAGATTAAAAATGTGTGCCGGGCCGAGACTCGAATTCGGGACCTTTGCCTTTCGCGAGCAAGTGCTCTACCAACTGAGCTACCCAAGCACGACTCACGCGCCGTCCTCACAGCTTTACTTCTGCCAGTACCTCGTCTCCTACCTTCCAAACTTTACAGAAGCTCTCCTGCTAACCTTGCAGAATTGGCACTCTTGAAAGGAAGGATATTGCGGAGACATGGCTTAGCCACAGCCTTGGTAGAGCACTTGCCCGCGAAAGGCTAAGGTCCTGAGTTCGAGTCTGGGCCCGGCACACAGTTTTAATCTGCCTGGAAAGTTTCATATCAGCGCACACTCCGTTGCAGAGTTAAAATCTCAATCTGGAAACATCCCCCAGGCTGTGGCTTATCCATGCCTCCGCAATATCCTTTCTTTCAGGAGTGCTAGTTCTGCAAGGTTCGCAGGAGAGCTTCTGTAAAGTTTGGAAGGTAGGGGACGAGGTACTGGCAGAAGTAAAGCTGTGAGGACGGGGCGTGAGTCGTGCTTGGGTAGCTCAGTTGGTAGAGCACTTGCCCGCGAAAGGCAAAGGTCCCGATTTCGAGTCTCGGTCGGCATACAGTTTTAATCTGCCAGGAAAGTTTCATATCAGCGCACACTCCGCTGCCGAGTGAAAACTCATTCTTGTCCAGGATTATTTGTTGCTAAAACGTCAAGTATGCTTTCGCAACCATTTACGCTTCGAGTGGGCTCATGAACTAATTGTTCAAAATAATTTTCTGAGAAAGCATTCAGTACAATTTCGGATGACGTTTATGCCTGCCGCCGGCTTTAAACGTATAATTTTTCCAGCATATCGAGGGTAGATTGAAGTCACCACCGACTATAATTGTATGAGCGGGGTACTTATTTGAAATAAGACTGAAGTTTTCTTTGAACTGTTCAGTGGCTATATCTTCTGAGTCGGTGCTCGTTAAAACGATCCAATTAATATTTTAGTCCGATTGTCAGGTATAACCTCTACCCATACTATTTCACACGAACTATCTATTTCAATTTCGCTTCAAGGCAAACTACCTCTGACAGCAATAAATACTCCACCACCAACTGTATTTAATCTATCCTTTCATAACACTGTTAGATCGTTTGAAAAAATTTCGGCTGAACTTATTTCCGGCTTTAGCCAGCTCGCTATATCTACAACTATTTGAGCTTCAGTGCTTTCTATTAGGGCTTAGAGTTCTGGTTCTTTCCCAACACAGCTACGACAATTTACAATACCAATCGTTTCTACAACTGCCTTACTGTGTTTTACCTGCCCACTTTTAGAAGGACGTCCCTTCTCTGGTTCCCTGAGACCCTGTTCATATTGGTTTATCTACTGCAAAGTAAACGTAGCTCACCGTGACATGAAGGAACTATGCCTTATTATAGTCCAAGTAACAAGCTATATAGTTCAGTAATAAACTCAAACTGACAGGTAAAGTACTGGAAAGTTAAATGAGCAGAACACACTTAAAATAATCGCGGATAGTAAATCTATCAGGCATTGCGACAGTAGCTGATCATCAGTGAACATGAAAAATTGTTTATAAAATCCCAGGAAGGTTAAATTCCATGATTCATTAAGACGTGCTACAAAAGACAGCGCAAATCGTTCTTCGCGATTGGTTGTGCAGCACTGGATAAATACTGTTATGTAGAAACATATACAGCGTCTCCCGGAGCAGCACCTGCGTCAAAACTTAAATTATAATCTGCAAGATCCATACAGATAACGGAATTCCGTACATGTTTTAAAAATAGATGTTCGTATATATCTACACTAACGCACCAAAGAAACTGGTATAGGCATGCGTATTCAACTACAAAGATATGCAAACGGGCAGAAAACGGCGCTGCGATCGGCAATGCCTTTCTAAGACAAGTATATGGCGCAGTTGTTAGATCGGTTACTGTTGCTATAATGGCAGATTATCAAGTTTTAAGTGAGTTTGAACGTGGTGTTATAGTCGGCGCACGAGCGATGGGACACAGCATCTCCGAAGTAGCGAAGAGTGTGGATTTTCCCGTGCGATCATTTCACAAGTGTACCGTGAATATCAGGAGACCGGTAAAACATCAAATCTCCGACATCGCTGCGGCCGGAGAAAGGTCCTGCCAGAACGGGACCAACGACGATTGAAGAGAATCGTTCAGCATGACAGAAGTGCAACCCTTCCGCAAATTGCTGCAGTTTCAATAGTGGGCCATCAACAAGTGTCAGCAGCGTACGAACCATTCAACGAAACACCATCGATATGAGCTTTCGGAGCCGAAAGAACACCCGTGTACACCTGATGACTGCACGGCACAAAGCTTTACGCCTCGCCTGGGTCCGTCGGCACCGACATTGGACTGTTGATGGCTGGAAACATTTTGCCTGGTCGGACGAGTCTTGTTTCAAATTGTATCGACCGTATGGACGTTTACGGGTATGGAGACAACCTCATGAATTCATGGACCCTGTATCTCAGCAGCGGACTGTTCAAGCTGGTGGAGGCTCTGTAATGGTGTGGGTCGTGTGCAGTTGGCTGTGCCCTTTCAACGGAACCATCTCGGCATTTGCCTGCTGCGATTTAGGGAAATCACGGAAAATCTAAATTAGGATGGCCGGATGCGGGTTTTAACCGTCGTCCTCCCGAATGCGAGTCCAATGTGCTAAGCACTGCACCACCTCGCTCGGTGAATATATAGTAGAATTAGATCGGACATCAGTATATGTTATAGTTATACTGATAGAAAAATCTATTTTGTGGGATTTTGAATGAGATACATTAAGTTTTAGATTTTGTTACAGAGTAATCCATCTGAGGCGCTGAGAACCATAAAGAACATCATCGTCGATTGTGAGATTGTAGCATTTATTCATGCTTCTGACGTCTGTTGATCTTATGGTGGGTCCGATTTATCTGTACTGTAGGCCCACACTGTACTTACATCTGAACATTCACGAAATGTTGTCTCACTGGTTTCTCTGACTGTCAGTTAAATATGGGAGG
Source organism: Schistocerca nitens (assembly GCF_023898315.1). NCBI lineage: Eukaryota > Metazoa > Arthropoda > Insecta > Orthoptera > Acrididae > Schistocerca > Schistocerca nitens. The sequence continues at coordinate 171,880,819 of NC_064616.1, read as the reverse complement.
ACGAAGACGGCGTGCTTATGGCCCTTATGGTTCTCAGCGCCTCATTTGTACTCTAGTCAAGTGACCTTGTTGGTAGATAGTACTATTTGATTTGTTTGGAGTTGGTTGTCTACTGCGGAGGAATCGGCTTTCGTGTGGAGTGTCGACTGAACTCCGTTGAACTTGTATTAAGCGCTAACGGAAAAGAAAATTACCAGGATAAGTTACCCGCAAAGAAACTAGGGCATTCCAGACCAAATCCGTTGTCTGAGAAAGTGAGACACTAGAGTTCAGTAAGGAGATAAACATTAATCTTGAATAAATCTTCTTAATTGACATCTGTCACAGGTTCATCATGAGATGATGTCCTCTTCTTAGTGCACACCTCCGGAAATTCGGCGTCTATATTAACAGCACTGGCAACAACTTTAAATCCAGAGTGAATCTTGTCCCAATTTTCACGAAGATATTTTAAGCCATTTAATAAGCTCTCAGTATTTCTTACCTCAACATCAGTGGTAGTATTTCGAGTCTTGTAGTAATTTGCTTCTGTAGTCAATTGGTGCCAGCAACTGTAGCCAAACTGATGCCATGATTAAATCCTGAAAGATCTCTCACAATCCATAACACCCCGTACCACAGAACGTGTATCAGACGACAAATTTAACTTGGTGGGAGTTTCAACAGCGGTGGTAGTCTTATTCAAGTGAGCTGCAACTGGTGTCAACCCGAGCACACAATAGGGTACCAGACATGGCATATAAATAACAGCCAACAAACAGTTACAGAATTTTCCAACGTTGTAGACTGCAGCTGAACGGGAAAAAATGCCTTTATTTTCTTTCTGTTCAATTATTTCATAGAAACGGCAGGCAAATAATAAGTTTTTATATAAAACACGTATTGTTTTTTTATGTAATTATTTGGAATGAAAAAGACGTTCTGAAGTCAAATATATTCACTTTTTAAAACCAATTAGAATACAATTGATTTTTTGATGACAAAAATAAAAATGCTGCGTCAAATCTTCAAGTGAACAATTTAGATACCAGAAAATATAGAACATTTACCAGAAACAATTAATTTACCGTCGTTACTGTTTCAGTAGTGAATTCATCCATTTTCCAATATTTATTGTCCCGTCTGTTCATAAATACTCGTTCTATAATGTGTTGATCCTAAGTCGACTCGTTTAATCAGAAACAATATCATTCACAGGCGATGCAAATCCTTCAAAAGCTACAGAAATTCCAACTAACGATAAAAACTTTTGGGTTACAAATGACAAATCTGGCATCCACCTTCAATTCTGCTTCCAAAACACGAAGGGATCACTGCTTCTAGGTAGTAAAGGAAAACACGTACATCGTTGTCTGAGCAATCATAGCCGCGCGGGATTAGCCGAGCGGTCTGGCGGCGCTGAAGTCATAGACTGTGCTGCTGGTCCCGGCGGAGGTTCGAGTCCTCCCTCGGGCATGGCTGTGTGTGTTTGTCCTTAGGATAATTTAGGTTAAGTAGTGTGTAAGCTTAGGGACTGATCACCTTAGCGCCCGCATCTCGTGGTCGTGCGGTAGCGTTCTCGCTTCCCACGCCCGGGTTCCCGGGTTCGATTCCCGGCGGGGACAGGGATTTTCTCTGCCTCGTGATGGCTGGGTGTTGTGTGCTGTCCTTAGGTTAGTTAGGTTTAAGTAGTTCTAAGTTCTAGGGGACTTATGACCACAGCAGTTGAGTCCCATAGTGCTCAGAGCCATTTGAACCATTTGATCACCTTAGCAGTTAAGTCCCATATGATTTCACACACATTTGAACATTCGTCTGAGCAATGCTGTACCGATTCTTATCGGGGACTGTGTGTTTGTGTTGTCCTCGTCATTTCATCATCATCACCATCATCATTCGTGACAGTGACTAGACTGGACTGTGTAAAAAACTGGTCTGTGAAAAAAATTGGAACTTTGTACGGGCGCTGATGACCGCGCAGTTGAGCGCCCCACAAACCAACCAACCCCAACAAACAAACCAATTCTTATGTCGTGTGTTTGTTGCTCGTTTCTTAATGGCGGCATTGTTATTAAAATAGCGCTGATAGCTTTTCCCATTTTCTATAAAAGCGTAATATTTCAAACTAACGAAAATGTTACGAATAAAAATTCCTCGTTTTTTAAAAGAAGTTTATTTAAAAACGAAAATTGTCAACATTGTTACTGTGGCTAATTGATATTTCGGTTTTTTACATGGTTATTAGTAAAATATAAAAAACACCCTTTTATTACCGAGAATAAACAAATACGGAAAATACCGGTTATTCGGAATGAAAATACCGGTATCGGTTTTAACCGTTCGGTTTTTCCCACCCCTGCTTTACACGCCCCACTCATTACTTCCGTTACCATCTACATCTACATCCATACTCCGCAAGCCACCTGACGGTGTGTGGCGGAGGGTACTTTGAGTACCTCTATCGGTTCTCCCTTCTATTCCAGTCTCGTACTGTTCGTGGAAAGAAGGATTGTCGGTATGCCTCTGTGTGGGCTCTAATCTCTCTGATTTTATCCTCATGGTCTCTTCACGAGATATACGTAGGAGGGAGCAATATACTGCTTGACTCCTCGGTGAAGGTATGTTCTCGAAACTTCAACAAAAGCCCGTACCGAGCTACTGAGCGTCTCTCCTGCAGTCTTCCACTGGTGTTTATCATCTCCGTAACGCTTTCGCGATTACTACATGATCCTGTAACGAAGCGCGCTGCTCTCCGTTGGATGTTCTCTATCTCTTCTATCAACCCTATCTGGTACGGATCCCACACTGCTGAGTAGTATTCAAGCAGTGGGCGAACAAGCGTACTGTAACCTACTTCTTTTGTTTTCGGATTGCATTTCCTTAGGATTCTTCCAATGAATCTCAGTCTGGCATCTACTTTACCGACGATCAACTTTATATGATCATTCCATTTTAAATCACTCCTAATGCGTACTCCCAGATAATTTATGGAATTAACTGCATCCAGTTGCTGACCTGCTATATTGTAGCTAAATGATATGGGATCTTTCTTTGTATGTATTCGCAGCACATTACACTTGTCTACATTGAGATTCAATTGCCATTCCCTGCACCATGCGTCAATTCGCTGCAGATCCTCCTGCATTTCAGTACAATTTTCCATTGTTACAACCTCTCGATATACCAGAGCATCATCCGCAAAAAACCTCAGTGAACTTCCGATGTCATCCACAAGGTCATTTATGTATATTGTGAATAGCAACGGTCCTACGACATTCCCCTGCGGCAACCTGAAATCACTCTTAATTCGGAAGACTTCTCTCCATTGAGAATGACATGCTGCGTTCTGTTATCTAGGAACTCTTCAATCCATTCCCTTGTCCGCGGCATTCACTAATAGGAACTGAGTGTTTCACAAGTGTTGATCGAGTTAAATGTGATATAGGTACTCCTGTCCTCTAATTACAGTCCATGGATTCCAAAAACCATTGACTTATTTCGCATTTGTCAACTTCCTTATTGAGGTAAATACGAGTATAATGCAGGATGAATGTCGTATGTTCAAAATGATTTGAATCAGGAGTTGCATCAACAATAACTGAATAATACTTCACATTTTCTCTCTGTTCCAAGATGGCACTCTTGGCGTGATGTGTACAACTAGAAATAAATTCATTCTGAGTATCATTAGAGAGGTAATGCACTTGTAAACGCTTTCGTGCTTCTCGTCGGTCTCCGGCCTTGCTGATGTGTTTAGCAAGAAATGGATCATAGTGACTCAAGAGCTCTAATATTCCGAGGGAATTTCCGTTATTTTGATTTCCAATTTTCTGAGATGAAACTCTGAAGGTCAAGCCTCTCTGACCAAGGAATGATGTCACATCAAGTAATCGTGTTATTATCTGTTTCCAAACATATGCTTCGTTTTCAATCTGCTTCTCGATTCTTTGCAATATGGTACCAGAGAGTTTTAATTAAATCTCCAAATTTCGCCGTTTCAAGTAACATTCTTAAGAAGGTTGCTAGATTGACGTTCTGGACTCCTGTCATATTACTTTTTTTCCAGTTTGATTGACATGAATACACTGATTTTGAAGAGAAGTATGAACGAACTGTCTCAGTCCGACGAGAAAAAAGACGGCAAGGAAAAAATGCTTGTTGATTTTTACTCGAAAGTAACCAGTCACGAGGCACGCATTCATTGTTCGGAAGTTTGCACTGAAGTTAATTGTAGGGAATGCACGGGAATTAACATCTGCTGCAAAATGTTTTGGATGGTTTCATGGACCACATTCTACTGCCTCTTCTGTTTCATCAGTTTTAGAATTAAAAGTGTTCAAAGTTCCAACACCAAAACCTTTATGGTCAATAGTCGATTATTCATCTGAAACAAAAAACATCTATTCTCTTTTACTCATTGTTATATTTATAACTAGGGCTTGGCTGTTGGTGTTGTAAAAGAGTTTAAAAACGAACTTAAAGAGCTACTTTAATTAATGACCTAAATCTTACGAAATTGGAAAAAATTCTTGTAATAAATGTTTAAATATTACATCATAAATTAATACCTTAGCATTTAACAACTTTGCTGTTTGTGTTAGTCTCTTAGCCTTCTCGTTGAAGGTTCCTACTAGCCTTATAAAGGAGCGGTACACCTTAACCTTGTGAAAATTTGATGCTCCCTAGTGGAATTTCATTCCACTGAGAAATTTTTCTACATAAATATTGTGTGTATGAATCTGGGTGGATGAAAGGCAACTTTCAAAACGATTAATTTTTCCTTCTTCCATATAAGGGTCAGATCACAAGATTCGACTATTGTGGGTCAAATACTGCACTCGTTACTATAAATGACATGCACACATTAACTTGGTTCACTGTAGGGGGAAGGTGGCACATGGTGCAATATTTGTGCAATAATGTTCCACGTATATTGGTGAAAGCCATGACTCCTTAAAACCATATTGCGCACTTTCTCTAGGTTTTTACCCGTGGTTGCAATTTTGGACCGTCCAGCATATGAAGGATCTTCTTGAGAAGATTCAAAGCCAATTCCTTGACTGTTACAAAAGAAGGAACCGAATCCTTATATACCTTCACCATCTTGGAATGACTGCAATTTGGCAATGAACTGCCCAAAATAATGAACTGTATGACGACACCGTATTCCAGTTTATACACTTGATGAAATTCGCACGAAGCGAACCGTATAAGTAGGCGAATATATCCACTACTTTTTGTTTTAACCGGCTGGTTATAGTTAAAGTGCACCTACTCACATAGGTTCAGTTTGGGCTATAATTATATGGCAGCGACACTTTGTAATTATATGGCAGCGAAACCTGATATACATTCTGTCTAATGCGTTAATGCGGAACCTATTTACGCCGAGAAGAATTAGTTTCAGTTTTGGAACCAGATAAAAATGTGGCGTCGACGAGATGGTGTACAGCGCCAGATTTGCACCTGGTGGCCGAAACTGGAAATAATTTTTTCAGAGTAAATCGGTTCCGCATTAACGCATTAGTATACCTATCAAGTTTCGCTACCAAACGATAATTCCAGTCCACACTGGAGTAGCTGCACTTTCATCATGGCCATCCGGTGTAGAGATGGGCAAAACTGTTCTTTTCAGAGATTGGATCAGAACTGTTCGCTCCCTGAAATGAATTAGCTCTTTTTCATGACTCACCACTCACTTACAATAGAAAATAAATGGAAGGCACATTGCCCTTTAAACTTGGTTTATTCCAGTACTATACCTGTATTTTGATCTTATTTGATCCTATTTTGAAGTAACACAGATAATGAGTAAGAATTTTGTGTTGTTTATTGAAATTTCCACGATATAACAAAGTTTTTGATTATTGATTTATTTTGCACTATCGTGGTTTTTTGGGTGATCGGAAAATGTTGTAACTTGAGATTTACATTAACAATATATTTGGCTATAATGTATTAAAATTTCATTAACCTCATACAAATACATCGCAAGCCATATATTTTTAAAGTGAACGTTTCCTTCCGAAGACGCCTAAAATCGCAAAATCCGTACCAGAATAAGAAAAAAAAAATATAAATTTGACTGTAAAACGAAAGTGCTGCATATAGCCTTACGCAGAATAAAACAAGGAAAATATTGGTGTATCACATTTTGCGATACGTTTCTCGGTTCGCTCGTAATTAAGGCGAAAATTCGAGTATCCATAATAAAAATCCTATGGTAAGAGGAGTCATCAGGAACCTAATCTAATCAGTTTAAACAAATAAAAATAAAATAAAAACGATTGATGTATCCATAACATAATAATGTAATATACATAGCGGTATTACTACGAAGAACAATATCCAGTAGAGAGGAACTCCGATGCAGAGGCGCTGAGTCGAGCAGGTCGAGCCGCGAGCTGTATTACTGCATGAGCTGAGACCGCAGAGACCAGAGTGACACCTGAGTCGCTTTGCTCAACGCTCTGGCTAGAGTCGAGACGGTGGGGTGAGCGTTGAGCGGCCGAGTTCCGAGGGTGGGGGGAGCTCACCCGCTCCGAGCCAAATCGTCGGTTCCCTTGCGAGCAGGTTTTTGCAAGTAGTTCCTATGTTATCCGCTAGGTGGCTCTCTGTCCTGTTGCTCGCATCAACTGCCCAGAGGGCAGGACGTGCGACTGAAACGATCGCCGACAGAGTGCGATGCGAAGTTAAGCTGCGCCAGACACTGCACACGGCAGACGACGCACAGAGACGGCACGGCATATGTGAAACACAAAATCCAATGGGGCACTGCACAATGCAGGCAGCCAAGGTAGAAGCAGGGCAGAGGCCGGCGCTGGCTGTGTTGTGTGGCGTGCACTGTGCTCTGACCAGCAGAGGCGCTGCTGATATGCTCCATCTCTCTCTCTCTCTCTCTCTCTCTCTCTCTCACTGCCGTGGGAAACGTTTGGAGCTACCGTTCTTTTTTTCTGAATCACTGATTGTTCACTCCTTTGAAAGATTCAACTCTATGAATTAGTTCAAGAGCGGATCCCCCATCTCTAATCCGGTGCTGTCGACGACAAATCACTGGATACAGTAAGTACTGTATGATACCTAGGAATAACCATCTGGAGTGACCTAAAGTAAAAAGACCATATAAAACAAACTGTAGATAATGCAGCTCTCTGCGGTGTCACCGCCAGACACCACACCTGCTAGGTGGTAGCCTTTAAATCGGCCGCGGTCCGTTAGTATACGTCGGACCCGCGTGTCGCCATTATCAGTGATTACAGACCGAGCGCCGCCACACGGCAGGTCTAGTCTAGAGAGACTCCCTAGACTCGCCCCAGTTGTACAGCCGACTTGCTAGCGATGGTTCACTGTCTACATACGCTCTAATTTGCAAAGACGACAGTTTAGCATAGCCTTCAGCTACGTCATTTGCTACGACCTAGCAAGGGGCCATATTCAGTTACTATGTCTTCTGACCAGATAATATTGTGACTCATGTGCCGTCAAGAGCGACGTTCATCATTAATGGATTAAAGTTAAGTATCAAACTAATCACGTCCTATTTCTGAATTCTAATTCCTTGTCATGTTCCAGACCTCACGTCAGTATAGTTCTTCCCTCCTCACGCCAGCCTGCGTGAGCTAAAACGTGTGCATTTCGGCCTCCAGTTGTAACACGGTGTTGGCTCTCCTGCCAACACAACGATCTCGGATTCATTGGACGAAAGTCAGTGAAATGTAATTCATTAACGAAACAAGTGGCTTACGACCGATTCTTATAATCGACCGATTCTTATGATAGACCGATTCTTAAGCACTTCTCATCAGTATGGTACTCTCATAAAGTAGGATTAATAGGAGAGACAGGGAAGATCCAAAGAAGGGTGACGCGTTTCATTAAGGGATTGTTTAATTGGCGTGAGTGTGTTACGGATATACTAAAGAAACGCTACAAGAGAGGCGTTGTGCATCACGGAGAGATTTTCTATTGAAATTCCGAGAGAATACGTTCCTGTAAAAATCAGATCACATAATACTTCCTTGTATATTTTACAGACAAACATTTTGCCCAAAAGCCATTGCAGATGGAATAGGGGAGGGTGAAAGACTGTAGTACAGGGCTTAACAACTGGCCGGTTTTGAGCGCGAGTACTCGCGTCTGCTCAGGCACGTGCTCGCGAGCAGGTGCAAGGTCGCGGAGTAGGGAGGGAGGGGAGGGAGGGGAAATGCGCGTGCACGTTTGAATGTGATCTCGCGTTCTTGGCAGATTTAACTAGCCATCTGAATACTTTGAACATTTTACTACAAGGTAAATATCTGCTAATTACTCATTTCATAGATCGAATACGAGCTTTTAAAATGAAATTGACACTTTGGGTGAGTCAGCTGGAAACAGGAAACCTAGCTCATTTTCCTAAATTATCATCCATGCAAGATGTTTACAAAGACTGTGAACGTTATTCACATAGTTTAGTTGATCAGCGCTTTCAAGATATGACAGCACTAGACAGTGATTTTGATCTGTTCTCTCCATATTCACCGAATATTTAAGAGATTCGTCCTGAGCTGCAACTAGAACTTATTGACCTGCAGTGTGACAGAGAATACAGAGACAAATTTCAGAACAAGAAAAACATTTTGGAATTCTGCAGACACTTCCCTCAGGATAGATTTCCTCGTTTGCACAAACTGGCGGCTACAATAATATCAATGTTCGGTTCCACGTATGTTTGTGAACAACTGTTCTCTGGAATGAAATGTAACAAGACGCGCCTGAGAAACGCATCGTCTGATCGAAATTTAAACTGCATGCTGCGCCTACAGTGCACTAGAACAATTACTCCGAACATAGATTCAATTGTAAAGGGCAAAAAGTACAAGATAACCGAGAATCCCACACTTCAGTGACACCTTTCATTGTGTAACAGTTCACAAATTAATACGAATGTAGAGGCATACACTAAGCTAATAAAATTATGTGGCACGTGTACATTCTCCTTTATTTGTTTTATTTGTCCCAGTAATAATTCGTGAGTGATATACCTGCAGGTGGCCGCGGATTTACATTGACTGGCGGCAGCTGTTGTGTGCCCCACGTGACTTTCCCCACTATCCGCTCTGGTCCACTAGTGGGGGTTGCGTGCTCGCGCTGCTCCGTGCTCGCGCCTTGCTGCTCACAGCTTGCTTCGCGAGCACGTATGTTGTGAAGCCCTGCTGTAGTACCTTCTGCCACACATATTAAGGTGGCTCTTGGACTATAAATTTAGAAACTTTTGCACAAATCAATGCAACACTTGGCTCGGCATTGTGCAACCAGTACCTGCATAATGAAAAAAATTTAACGAGTGTTCTCTGTTCGTCAGGCAGTTAAATTTTCACCGTGCCCTCATAACATTTGGTGTTCGACTACAGTGCTTCAATGCGATTCCAGTTTGGATTTCCTGGTGTAATAAATGTCTCCGTAAGCAAAATGTATTTGGCGCTGACGGGAAACGCCAGAAATTGTCGATCAGTGTTGGGTGGCGGCGCCTTGAAAATGTGTCGCGGGGCCGTTTGTCGCGTCGACTGTAGGCGACGTGTTTTTAATTAAAGCCGGCGCGTGACGGCGAACCGTAAAGCAAGCGCTACCCCGCGGTTTTCACTTATCTTTAATTAACTCTGGCGTCGGGTGCGCGCCGCGCTCCTTTCCACTATTACTGTTATCTGGATACCCACCTTTATCTGCCGCCAGATGGTTCTGTTGCAATTCTCTGCGGCCACGGCCGCGTTAAATGTTCAGTATGCAGCTGCAGAGCACGCGTATCTCTCGGCAGAACGTTCCGTTTCGCTCTTCTCACCCGTAGCGCTGTCAAATATAAATACATCCTCGTCTTGATTTGCAGCTGTAACAGTCTATATTTCTTTTTATCGTGATGATGTAGTTGCCCCAGTTGTGACCTGTGCATTCACGTTAAACAAAATCTCGTTGGGATAGCGTTAAAATTTTATGAAGGAACACAACGGGAGCAACAAGTAGTAGTTTTAGAAAATTATGTATTGTAGTAGAGGGTAGCTCGTATCCCCAAAAGGGAATCCACTGTCAAAATAACATGTCATTTAATGGCTGTCACATTATCTACATCTACATGATTACTCCGCATTTCACATTTAAGTGCTTGTCAGAGGGTTCATCGAACCACAATCATACTCTCTCTCTACCATTCCACTCCTGAACAGCGCGCGGGAAAAACGAACACCTAAACCTTTCTGTTCGAGCTCTGATTTCTCTTATTTCATTTTGATGATCATTCCTACATATGTAGGTTGGGCTGGATAAAACATTTTCGCATTCGGAAGAGAAAGTTGGTGACTGAAATTTCGTAAATAGATCTCGCCGCGACGAAAAACGTCTTTGCTTTAATGACTTCCATCCCAACTCGCGTATCATATCTGCCACACTCTCTCCCCTATTACGTGATAATACAAAACGAGCTGCCCTTTTTTGCACCCTTTCGATGTCCTCCGTCAATCCCACCTGGTAAGGATCCCACACCGCGCAGCAATATTCTAACAGAGGACGAACGAATGTAGTGTAAACTGTCTCTTGGACTTGTTGCATCTTCTAAGTGTCCTGCCAATGAAACGCAACCTATGGCTCGCCTCCCCCACAATATTATCTATGTGGTCTTTCCAACTGAAGTTGTTCGTAATTTTTACACCCAGGTACTTAGTTGAATTGAAAGCCTTGAGAATTGTACTATTTATCGAGTAATCGAATTCCAACGGATTTCTTTTGGAACTCATGTGGATCACCTCACACTTTTCGTTATTTAGCGTCAACTGCCACCTGCCACACCATACAGCAATCTTTTCTAAATCGCTTTGCAACTCATACTGGTCTTCGGATGACCTTACTAGACGGTAAATTACAGCATCATCTGCGAACAACCTAAGAGAACTGCTCAGATTGTCACCCAGGTCATTTATATAGATCAGGAACAGCAGAAGTCGCAGGACGCTTCCCTGGGGAACACCTGGTATCACTTCAGTTTTACTCGATGATTTGCCGTCTATTACTACGAACTGCGACCTTCCTGACAGGAAATCACGAATCCAGTCGCACAACTGAGACGATACCCCATAGGCCCGCAGCTTGATTAGAAGTCGCTTGTGAGGAACGGTGTCAAAAGCTTTCCGGAAATCTAGAAATACGGAATCAACTTGAGATCCCCTGTCGATAGCGGCCATTACTTCGTGCGAATAAAGAGCTTGCTGCGTTGCACAAGAACGATGTTTTCTGAAACCATGCTGATTACGTATCAATATATCGTTCCCTTCGAGGTGATTCATAATGTTTGAATACAGTATATGCTCCAGTATATGAGATGTACACGATCCGTTCACAATAATGTGACCACCGTCTAAGTTCGACATCAACGTGCAACAACCATTCACAGGCGCCAGGTGGCAGCACCAACAGTGGACGATTTACAAAACGTCGAGGTGGGGCGGAAAACAATTCGTACGTTGTCATAATGCGGGAACGGAGCGATTTATCTGACGTCCAGAAGGGCACGGTCATTGGCTCTGCAAAATGGCGCTATCTAAATTCTGCGCCCAGGCAACTGTGATGCACCACGGGCCACGTATGGCAATAGTGAACGACGGCTACCGGGACGTGTACGGACGATTAGACGTGCAACTATTGAGCAACTCGCCGCCCAGATAAACAGAGAGCTACCAACAACGTCTCCTCAACGACGGTTCAGCGAATGTTGCTGCTTATGGGTCTCCGTCCACAAGCGCCTGTTTCATACACCCATGCTGACTGTTGTTCATCGACGACGAAGGATGGAATTTGCACGCCCCATTACTGCAACTGAACCCTCACAGAGTGGCCTCAGGCGGCAGTGACGTTTTATGCTCCTTCAGTCAGGTGAGCTACGGTGTGTAAGGCGTGGCACATCTGAAAGCAAACACCCAGCAACAATCGTCGGAAGAGACCAGTCCGGAGGATGGTTCGTAATGGTCTGGAAGGCAATTTCGATCAACACAACTGTAAGGTAGCAGATTTTGCACCTTACATAATGCTAAATCAGTACTAATACACCGAATAATAATTGATAATTGGCCCACCTGTAGGAGAGAATGGACACAGAAAAGGAAGTTGTGTGTGTCATGTCAGACTAATGAGATGGGCTCAGACTCTGGAACACGGCCGGAACCCCTAAGGAAGGTGTTTATGTCATGTCAAACTAACGGGATGGCCGCGGCCGGACCCCTTTGTCGGCTGGCACTTCAGACCACCAAAGACGTTCCGAGAGGCTGGGCCATCACAACAAGAAGCGAGAAGGAGCTATATGAGAAAGAGAGAAAGACGATTTCGCGCCACAGTGGAAAATTTGCGGAAGACTGTGACGGGATTGGCGCAGAGCGCGTAGAGATACGTGTTAAAAGTCTGGCGGCAGCAGTAACCGCGGGAGAATTCTGTGTCGTGGTTGGGTACAAACGCGCACGGATACATGGAAGTCTGTGTCGTGATTGGCTACCAACGCGCACGGATCCATGCGGCGAAGAACGGCGAGGTTTGCAAAAACTCTGAAGGAAGACTCTGGGGTCGGCTGTGGAGGAGAGCAGTCGCGGTGTCTGACTGCCCTGCTTGGAGAGCGTGGAGAGAAGTAGGTTGGAGAAGTTACCGGCATTGAGTCCAGTGGTTACTCTCCAAGTCTGAATAGTTTAGAGCATACGACTCCACACACGTAGCATTATCTGTTCCCCTGAGGAGAGAAACAGATTTGTACTAACTTGTGGTGTTCATATGCAATCTGAAGTGTACCTCTGCTGCCGCGCACTTGAGTCGACCAGCTACTCTTGGCATATGTGCAAGTAGCTTGAGTATTGACTAGTGACGGACTCCGCAATTGAACACTCACGTACAGGAGTTTACGGGCGCAAACCACGTACACGTTGGAGATTAAGGCCAAGCTCGCTCACGGGAGAGAAGGCATCACGACGTTGGCTGGGCCGACCGTCGTAATCATCTCGGAGAATTACGGTGATATTAGCAATCATCAGCCAAAGTAGGGCACTGTAATTCTAAATGAGTTCGTATTCCGCTAACTCTTTGACTGGCTCTCTCTGAGTCTGTGTCCGTTCAGGCAGAACTGCAATAGTCACTTGCGGGTTCAGTGTTGACTTAAGTAGCTAGGAAAAGAGGATACATTGTGCCAATGATAGGCTAGTTAGGTTAGCGAGTGTATTGTATTGTCATGTTATGCTAGAAATATTGCTCATCGCGTTCTGAATAAATCTTAATTTGGCATCATATGCTAATCACCGCATTATTGATTTCGTAGCTAGCAATCACCATATACTTGTTTAATAATTAGAGTGTAATGATAATTTCGATGCAAATGATACTGGGGGTATAACCGCGCGTTTAAACACAGCCAACTTAAGTCAGATAGCAACTCATGGTCGACTAAGACTACCAATAGATATTTTTCAATATATCGATAATTGTACAATAAACCCCCGTACGTTGCACAACTAAGAATCTATCCTTAGGGAGCATGTCCACCACCACAAACAATTTGTATCTCTTTGGCACAACTGCATCTACAAGCAAGACAATGAAACTTGTCACACAGTTCGCAGTGTACGTGCGTAGTTCGAAGAGCACCAGGTTGAGTTTATCATACTTCCCTAGCCACCAAACTCCCCGGAGTTAAAGCCAATCCAGATCTGTTGCACCGCCTCGATCGGACTGTTCGCCCCACGAATTCTCAACCGAGAAACCTAGTACAGCTGGCCACGGGACTGGAGACGGCATAGCTTCACATCCCTGTCAATACCTTCCAGAACCTACTCACATTCTTCCTTCACGTCTCGCAGCGGTCCGTGCAATGAGAGGTGGTTGTTCAGGCTTTTGACAGGTGGTCAGATTAAGGCGACCGGGCAGTGTAGAAACTACGCCGAATACAACATGAAAATACACGCAGAAAGTGGTTAAAAACTTTGTGATGGTGCATTTTCTCAGATTTTTAAATTAGATTTCGTGCTACATTTCTTTTAAATTTCCTAAAACAAAGACGGGGTTTTATACACCTGGTTAATCTATGCTGCCTCCCTTTAAACATAGATAAGTTAAGATAATGCCTATAACAAACAGAAAGAAGCAAATGGTATCTGACTAAAACATCAGCGTGAGCAGCTTGAGCTCAATGCGCAAGTATTTAGGAGTAATACTAAGAAGCGATATGAAATCGGTCGATCACGTAAAATTAGTAATAGGGGAGGCGAATGGAGACTTAAACTTGTCGGAAGGGCCGTGGGACAATGCACTGCGTCTGTAAAGGAAAACGCATAATAGACGCTATTACAACTACATTATGTTATCAAAAGTATACGGACACCTGCCTGAAAATGACTTACAAGTTCGTGGCGCCTTCCATCGGTAATGCTGGAATTCAATATGGTGCCTCCCTATAAACATAGATAAGTATAAGATTGTGGTGTCACCGCCAGACACCACACTTGCTAGGTGGTAGCCTTTAAATCGGCCGCGGTCCGTTAGTATACGTCGGACCCGCGTGTCGCCACTATCAGTGATTACAGACCGAGCGCCGCCACACGGCAGGTCTAGAGAGACTTCCTAGCACTCGCCCCAGTTGTACAACCGACTTTGCTAGTGATGGTTCACTGACAAAATACGCTCTCATTTGCCGAGACGATAGTTAGCATAGCCTTCAGCTACGTCATTTGCTACGACCTAGCAAGGCGCCATGTTCAGTTACTATTGATATTGTAAATAATGTACAGACAAGAGCTACGTTCAACATTAATGGATTAAAGTTAAGTATTCCACCAGCTACATCCTTTTTTTCTAGTCTAAATTCCTTGTCCTGTTCCACACCTCACGCCAGCCTGCGTGAGCTAAAACGCGTGCCTTTCGGCTTCCTCTTACATTAGTGGGTTGGCCCTCCTGCCAATCCACAACAAAGATAATGCCTATAAAAAACAGAAAAACCCGAACGTATCTGACAAAAACATTGGCGTTAGCAGCTTGAACACATAATGCAAGTATTTAGGACTAATACTAAGAAGCGATATGAAATCGGTCGATCACGTAAAATTGATAATAGGGAGGCGAACAGAGATTTCTACTTGTCGAAAGGGTAGTGGGACACTGTAGTGTGTCTGTGAAGGGAAACGCATAAAAGACGCTATTATGACTAACTTAAAAAAAATGGTTCAAATGGCTCTGAGCACTATGGGACTCAACTGCTGAGGTCATAAGTCCCCCAGAACTTAGACCTACTTAAACCTAACTAACCTAAGGACAACACACACATCCATGCCCGAGGCAGGATTCGAACCTGCGACCGTAGCGGTCGCGCGGAATCCAGACTGTAGCGCCAGAACCGCTCGGCCACCATGGGCCGGCGACTAACTTCATAGCATTGCTCCAGTGCTTAGAGTCTTCATGAAGCAGACATAAGAACAGAAATCGAACGATTTCGGAGACGCGTTGCAAGGATCATAACAGGTCGGCTTAGTTTGCAAAAAAGAGTAACACAAATGCTCCCGTAACTTAAGTTGCAATCCTTCGGGAAAAAGAGGACTTAGTTCCCGCGATATCCTGTTTGGGAAATTTAGAGAACCCGAAGATGAATGGGATCATTATGCTGCCATTATCGTATATCTCATGTAGGGATATAAGAGATTAGGGAGCATCATAGACGGGTGTTTTTCACACGCTCAGTACGCGAACGAAATAAGAAAGAAAGTCGATAACATTAGTACGATCCACCCTCTGCCATATGCTGTACAGTGGCTTGCGAAATATACAGGGTGGTCCACTGATCGTGACCGGGCCAAATATCTCACGAAATAAGCATCAAACGAAAAAACTACAAAGAACGAAACTCATCTAACTAGAAGGGGGAAACCAGATGGCGCTATGGTTGGCCCGCTAGATGGCGCTGCCATAGGTCAAACGGATATCAACTGCGTTTTAAAAAAAAAAAATGGTTCAAATGGCTCTGAGCACTATGGGACTCAACTGCTGAGGTCATTAGTCCCCTAGAACTTAGAACTAGTTAAACCTAACTAACCTAAGGACATCACAAACATTCATGCCCGAGGCAGGATTCGAACCTGCGACCGTAGCGGTCTTGCGGTTCCAGACTGCAGCGCCTTTAACCGCACGGCCACTTCGGCCGGCTTTTTAAAATAGGAACCCCCATTTTATTACATATTCGTGCAGTGCATAAAGAAATATGAATGTTTTAGTGGGATCACTTTTTTCGCTTTGTGATAGATGGCGCTGTAATAGACACAAACATATGGCTCACAATTTTAGGCGAACAGTTGGTAACAGGTAGGTTTTTTTAAATTAAAATTCAGAACGTACGTACGTTTGAACATTTTTTTTCGGTTGTTTGAATGTGATACATGTACCTTTCTGAAATTATCATTTCTGAGAACGCATGCTGTTACAGCGTGATTACCTGTAAATACCACATTAATGCAATAAATGCTCAAAATGATGTCCGTCAACCTCAATGCATTTGACAATACGTGAAACGACATTCCTCTCAACAGCGAGTAGTTTGCCTTACGTAATGTTCACACATGCATTGACAATGCGCTGACGCATGTTGTCAGGCGTTGTCGGTGGATCACGATAGCAAATATCCTTCAACTTTCCCCACAGAAAGAAATCCGCGGACGTCAGATCCGGTGAACGTGGGGGCCATGGTATTGTGCTTTGACGACCAATCCACCTGTCATGAAATATACTATTCAATACCGCTTCAACCGCACGCGAGCTATGTGCCGGACATCCATCATGTTGGTAGTGCATCGCCATTCTGTCATGCAGTGAAACATCTTGTAGTGACATCGTTAGAACATTACGTAGGAAATCAGCATGCATTGCACCATTTAGATTGCCATCGATAAAGTCCTTCCTCCCATAATGCTGCACCATACATTAACCCGCCAAGGTCGCTGATGTTCCACTTGTCGCAGCCATCGTGGATTTTCCGTTGCCCAATAGTGCATATTATGCCGGTTTACGTTACCGCTGTTGGTGAGTGACGCTTCGTCGCTAAATAAAACGCGTGCAAAAAATCTAATGGCTTCAAATGGCTCTGAGCACTATGGGACTCAACTGCTGAGGTTATTAGTCCCCTAGAACTTAGAACTAGTTAAACCTAACTAACCTAAGGACATCACAAACATCCATGCCCGAGGCAGGATTCGAACCTGCGACCGTAGCGGTCTTGCGGTTCCAGACTGCAGCGCCTTTAACCGCACGGCCACTTCGGCCGGCGCAAAAAATCTGTCATGGTCCAGTAACTTCTCTTGTGCCCAGTGACAGAGCTGTACACGACGTTCAAAGTCATCGCCATGCAATTCCTGGTGCATAAAAATATGGTACGGGTGCAATCGATGTTGATGTAGCATTCTCAACACCGACGTTTCTGAGATTCCCGATTCTCGCGCAATTTGTCTGCTACTGATGTGCGGATTAGCCGCGACAGCAGCTAAAACACCTACGTGAGCATCGTCATTTGTTGCAGGTCGTGGTTGACGTTTCACATGTGGTAGAACACTTCCTGTTTCCTTAAGTAACGTAACTATCCGGCGAACGGTCCGGACACTTGGATGATGTCGTCCAAGATACCGAGCAGCATAAATAGCACACGCCCGTTGGGCATTTTGATCACAATAGCCAAACAACAACACGATATCGACCATTACCGCAATTGGTAAACGGTCCATTTCAACAAAGGTAATGTATCACGAAGCAAATACCGTCCGCCTTGGAGGAATGTTACGTGATACCACGTACTTACACGTTTGTGACTATTACAGCGCCATCTATCACAAAGCGAAAAAAGTAGTCCAACTAAAACATTCATATTTCTTTCCGTACTACGCGAATATGTAATAAAAAATGTGGGTTCATATTTTAAAAAAGCGCAGTTGACATTCGTCTGACCTATGGCAGTGCCATCTAGCGGGCCAATCATAGCGCCATCTGGTTTCCCCCTTCAAGCTAGACGAGTTTCGTTCTTTGTAGTTTTTTCGTTTGATGCTTATTTCGTGAGATATTTGACCCGGTCGCTGCCAATGGACCACCCTGTATACCTTGTAGTTATAATTAGAGTGCAGGTACTCACAGAGGTCCAGTGTGGGTTGTAATTTTAGTATGGCAGTGAAATTTGGCAAATATTCCAATGTGTTAATGCGGAACCGCTTTACGCTCGAAAAACATTAGTTCCAATTTTGGCCACCTGCTATAAATCTGCTGTGAATGTAAGAAAGAGGTGAAGAAATGTTTCCATATGTTAAGGATTAGGAACGGGACATGGGACAGAAATGGTCAAACAAGTGAGAAAGACATAATGTTGTTCTATTATTAACCGACACTTACACAGTTTATTCGATATGAGCACTGGAGACACGGATAAAATGCTGCACAGCGCCAGATTTGCAATTGATGCCCAAAATTGGAACTACTTTTTTTTCAGTGTAAATGGGTTCCGCATAACGTATTAGCATATCTAACAAGATTCGCTACCCTATGATAATTACAGCCCTGGATCTCCGTGGGTGGTTGCACTTTAACTGTAAACATCTGGTATATACGAGGGCTGTCCAGAAAGTAAGTTACGATCGGTCGCGAAATGGAAACGACTATGAAAATCCGATAAAGCTTTGCAAAGATGTGTTAGGCAGTATCTCTAGTATGACTCTAGGTAGAATTATGTCGCTCTATTGATTCCTGAGCTCTTAGTGAGCGCGTAAAGATGTTATAGAAAATAGCGTTTCCCGCCAAGTACGAGGGCCTGGTGAGAATTTTCCCCTGAAGCTATGCAACCAACATTACATAACTGTCGTGCGGTTTCTTCTTCAAGACAATTCTCAGCCTCATTCTGCAGGGGCAATGAAGATGTTCCTGCATCATTTCAATTGGAAATGTTTGGTTACCCACAATACAGCCCGTAATTGTCTCCCACTGAGTTTCATCTCTTCTCAAACGAACCGCTGGCTATGAAGACAACATTTTGGCACAGACAACGAGCTTTAGGCCAGCGTAGAGAATTGGCGGAAAGCACTGGCGGCTGCCTTCTATGATGACGGTATTGGAAAGTTGGTATAACGCTACGACGAATGTCTGAGTAAGAACGGCGACTATGTAGAGAAGTAGCTGAAAGGTGTAGCTAACTGTTACATATGAAACATTTCTGATTTTCACTGTGATTTTCATTTCGCGATCAATCGTAACTTACTTTCTGGACAGACAGATTCATTCCACATGCTCTTTTAGGGATATGAATTGTAGCCGCCGCTTTATTTGCAGGAGAAAAGCGGGATATTTATTATTCTAAGTATACCTACGTAATTATGCAAACAACTTCGACCTGAGTTCTAAAAATGAATATAAGAAACAGACAGAGCTTAGACTGTTAAAGAAGGTCAGAACACACAGATCAGGTTCCCAGATATACGAGTCACTCGAAGACTTCATTGTTGTTGTTGTTTTTGTGGCCTTCAGTCCTGATACTGGTTTGATGCAGCTGTCCATGCTACTCTATCCTGTGCAAGCTTCTTCATCTCCCAGTACTTACTGCAACCTGCATCCTTCTAAATCTGCTTAGTGTATTCATCTCTTGGTCTCCCTCTACGATTTTTACCCTCCACGCAGCCCTCCAATGCTAAATTTGTGATCCCTTGATGCCTACGTAACAGAATCCAGTAAGTGGTCCTCGACGGCGAGCGTTCATCAGAGACTAGAGTACCGCAAGAACTGCCCAGGGAGGTGTTGTAGGACAACTGTTATTCTCTGAATACATAAATGATCTGACGGACGCGGTGAGCAGCAATTTCCGGCCGTTTGCTGATGACGCTGTGGTGTCCGTGAAGCAGTCGTTGATGACTGACTGTAGGAGGATACAAAATGAATTAGACAAAATTTCTAGTTGGTGTGATGAATGGCAGCTTGTTCTGAATGTAGGAAAACTTAAGTTAATGCAGATGAGCAGGGGAAAAGTCTCATAACGTTATAATACAGCATTCTTATTGTTCTGCTTGATATACACTCCTGGAAATTGAAATAAGAACACCGTGAATTCATTGTCCCAGGAAGGGGAAACTTTATTGACACATTCCTGGGGTCAGATACATCACATGATCACACTGACAGAACCACAGGCACATAGACACAGGCAACAGAGCATGCACAATGTCGGCACTAGTACAGTGTATATCCACCTTTCGCAGCAATGCAGGCTGCTATTCTCCCATGGAGACGATCGTAGAGATGCTGGATGTAGTCCTGTGGAACGGCTTGCCATGCCATTTCCACCTGGCGCCTCAGTTGGACCAGCGTTCGTGCTGGACGTGCAGACCGCGTGAGACGACGCTTCATCCAGTCCCAAACATGCTCAATGGCGAACAGATCCGGAGATCTTGCTGGCCAGGGTAGTTGACTTACACCTTCTAGAGCACGTTTGGTGGCACGGGACACATGCGGACGTGCATTGTCCTGTTGGAACAGCAAGTTCCCTTGCCGGTCTAGGAATGGTAGAACGATGGGTTCGATGACGGTTTGGATGTACCGTGCACTATTCAGTGTCCCCTCGACGATCACCAGTGGTGTACGGCCAGTGTAGGAGATCGCTCCCCACACCATGATGCCGGGTGTTGGCCCTGTGTGCCTCGGTCGTATGCAGTCCTGATTGTGGCGCTCACCTGCACGGCGCCAAACACGCATACGACCATCATTGGCACCAAGGCAGAAGCGACTCTCATTGCTGAAGACGACACGTCTCCATTCGTCCCTCCATTCACGCCTGTCGCGACACCACTGGAGGCGGGCTGCACGATGTTGGGGCGTGAGCGGAAGACGGCCTAACGGTGTGCGGGACCGTAGCCCAGCTTCATGGAGACGGTTGCGAATGGTCCTCGCCGATACCCCAGGAGCAACAGTGTCCCTAATTTGCTGGGAAGTGGCGGTGCGGTCCCCTACGGCACTGCGTAGGATCCTACGGTCTTGGCGTGCATCCGTGCGTCGCTGCGGTCCGGTCCCAGGTCGACGGGCACGTGCACCTTCCGCCGACCACTGGCGACAACATCGATGTACTGTGGAGACCTCACGCCCCACGTGTTGAGCAATTCGGCGGTACGTCCACCCGGCCTCCCGCATGCCCACTATACGCCCTCGCTCAAAGTCCGTCAACTGCACATACGGTTCACGTCCACGCTGTCGCGGCATGCTACCAGTGTTAAAGACTGCGATGGAGCTCCGTATGCCACGGCAAATTGGCTGACACTGACGGCGGCGGTGCACAAATGCTGCGCAGCTAGCGCCATTCGACGGCCAACACCGCGGTTCCTGGTGTGTCCGCTGTGCCGTGCGTGTGATCATTGCTTGTACAGCCCTCTCGCAGTGTCCGGAGCAAGTATGGTGGGTCTGACACACCGGTGTCAATGTGTTCTTTTTTCCATTTCCAGGAGTGTAGTTACATCGGTAAAATATCTGGGCGTAACATTGCAAAGCCATATGAAATGGAACGAGCCGTAAGTATGGTAGTAGGGAAGGTGAGTGGTCGACTTCGGTTTATTGAGAGACGTTTAGATAAATGCAGCTCGTCTATAAAGGAGACCGCATTCACGATGCCAGTGCGATCCAGTTTTGAGTACTGCTCGAGTGTTTGGGATCACCACAAGGACTAAAGGAAGACATCAACGCAATTCTGAGGAGGGCTGCTAAATTTGTTATCGGTAGGTTCCATTATTGCGTGGTCCACCCCCGTAGTTGAGTGGTCAGCGCGACAGAACGTTAATCCTAAGAGCCCGGGTTCGATTCCCGGCTGGGTCGGAGATTTACTCCGCTCAGGGACTGGGTGTTGTGTTGTCCTAATCATCATAATTTCATCCTAATCGACGCGCAAGTCGCCGAAGTGGCGTCAAATCGAAATACTTGCACCCGGCGAACGGTCTAACCGACGGGAGCAACATCGACTCAAAGGAAGGCCTCGGCGCTTGTTGGTGACGTCACGTCAGCTAGGCACGGCGAACGCCACGTCTGTTGCAGGCAGAAACGCCTGGGCGTGCTTATCACTATAAATCTCTTATTTTTGGACAAAATTTTTGGTATTGTTTTGGATTCTGCAGTTTTATTTACATGAAAGATTTTCTTACTATCGTAAAACTGCAAATGAAGATCGTAGTTCTGTATTGTTCCTGTCGAAACAAACGTAGATCAATATGAGAAGATGCTTTGCCCCATTGCAAGCTTCGGAAATCTTACATTCATTTAACTATATTTACTTGATGCATTTTGTTATCGAAACTTACCCCAACCCCCTTACAATGAACTCGTTTCTTTTATTTATTTATTTATTTTCGTTTGACATCGTCACTGGAAATGTGAACTAATTTACATGTGTAAATGTCCAACTGTTGCCAGTCATTAGATTACAGTCGTTTTCAACGAAAGGAATTCTAAACAGGAAACAAAATAGCTTCATACATCGAAAATACTGCTGAGCTTAAACTTTTTTAAACATGCACATTAGAAAAGATAAATATTCCCCTCTTGCAACTGAAAGGAGAGACTTTATAAGATAAAAAAAACTTATTTGATAAAACAAGTATCTCTCTTTTGCCTCTTCTTCTGTCCCCCACCCGATCCCCCAACGTATACAATCGCAAGATATTTCGTTAACATTCAGTGCTCCTCACCTCTTAGTCAACCAAGATACCTAAAGAAGAGCACCAATATGTTCACAGTTTCTTGTAAAAGCAACCCAGTACAAACGTAACTTCCTCAGATTTACAATTAAGGTAAAGAAGCACGAATTCTGTTGCTGCTGGACCATGAAGTTGTTTTTGTATGTCAATCCTTAAAACAGGTGGAAGTTTAAGTTCAGGAGTACACTATTTGTTAAGAAGTGTAATGAATTGCACAATTAATTGATTGCAGAAATCTCTCAGAACAATGTGTGTTGGTCAACTACCGCCAATAGTTTCACATTTTCCTGTGTCAGAGAGGGAGACACCACCATTATGAGTATGCCTGCAACAGACCTGGCGTTCGCCGTGCCTAGCTGACGTGACGTCACGAACAAGCGCCGAGGCCTTCCTTTGAGTCGGTGTTGACGGGAGGCCCTAGTCGCACAACATTAACATTTTTTATTAGTTCGCGAGTATTACGGAGATGTTTCGTGAAGTAAAGTGAGAATCTCTGGAGGGGAGAAAATGTTTCGCAAGAAACTATGGAGAAAATTTAAAGAACCGACAATTGAAGTTCACTACAGAAATATTCTACTGATGCCAACGTACATTTCACGTAAAGACCACGAACATAAGAGAAATCAGGGCTTCTGCGGAGGCATATGGAGTTTTCTCTTGCTGTAATTCCATAAAAGTTGAACGATTTCGTCACAATTCGAGCAATAATGACTTTTACAAGTCGACAGTCAACGTGATTTTACCATCGTTGGCGAATGTGCTGAGTACCTGCACTTGAATGAGACGCTACCTGCCGCGGTTGGCGGCTATCCAGGGCTGCGTAACTGGCGTTCAAAGCCGTCCTTCAGTCCGGGTTAGCTCTTCGAAGGAAAAGCGAGAGCACACACGCCTGCGTATCACTGAAAGCTTTTGCTGAAGTGACTACGTCGTGTTGACCACCTTGCATACAGCTGCGTCGTCTGCGAACAGTCTCGAGGAACTACAAACATTCTCTTTCAGGTCATTTACAGATATGAGCATGCCGTGAATGATGACTTTCCTATGCTTTTCTGGGGTTGCCGCAGGCTGCACTCGCTTCCTATGACGACTCCTCACCGTTAATGGCAAAATAAGCTCATTTTGCTAGGAAGATCAAAATGGTTCAAATGGCTCTGAGCACTATGGGACTCAACTTCTGAGGTCATTAGTCCCCTAGAACTTAGAACTAGTTAAACCTAACGAACCTAAGGACATCACAAACATCCATGCCCGAGGCAGGATTCGAACCTGTGACCGTAGCGGTCTCGCGGTTCCAGACTGCAGCGCCTTTAACCGCACGGCCACTTCGGCCGGCACTAGGAAGATCAACGAAATGCGAATCTATTCCAATATTCCCATGTGTTCTGCCTCTTAGCACAGAGGTTGGAATAACAATAGACATATCTGAACTTGTTTACTTGTATGTATGTATGTATGTATGTAGAAACGACGGAGGGGCTTCGTCCCGCCGTAGCCCTCAGTGGTTCACAACTCCACAACATGCCACAGCATTACACCCACGCCACCTCTGTCCCACACCGAATCCAAGGTTATTGTCCAGTTCGGCCCCAAGTGGATCCCTCCAGGAATGTCTCGTACCAGACAAGTGTAACCCCAAATGTTTGCATGGTAGAATAATTATGGTGTACGCCTAAGAGGAAACGGTGTTTGCGCAGCAATCGTCGACACAGTGTAACTGACGCGGAATAAGGAGAACCAGCCCGCATTCGCCGAAGTAGATAGAGAACCGCCTTAGAAACCATCCAGAGGCTGGCCGGCGCACCGGACGTCGAAATTAATCTGCTGGGCGGATTCGTGCCGGGGACCGGCATGCCTTCTCGCTCGGGAAGCAGCGCGTCAGACCACGCGGCTAGCCGGGCTTCCAACTTGTTTACTTACTCGAGAATTGGTTTTGTGAGTAACCTCATCCCTTTCTAAAGCACACATACAGTGTCTGATCAAAACTATCTGGACACCTATTAGTGGACATCAATATGGGGTCTTTCCACCTTTCACTTTTATGACGGCTTGACTCAACTGGGGACACTTTCAATGAGCGGTGTGAATGTCGGTGGACTGACATACTATTATTCCTCCATTTCCGAAACTAGAGAAGACAGTGATATCAGATGCTAGGTTCTGGTGCGTAGTCGATTTTCTAACTCGTCCCAAAGGTTTTTTATTGGGTTCAGGTCAGAACTCTGGCCATAAAGGGTACGCTGTCAAGAAAAATAAAAGTGCCCCGGACGTCGGCCCCTTACACTGCCAACATTTTGAAATCATTTGTAGCAGTATGAACGAAGGAGCATAAGACCTACAGACTACGCAAAGTCTGGTGATCAGGAACTCTACACGACCATCTCACCATCCCTGAAGGCCAAATATTGATGGTAAAAGTTTCCTCTTCCACCAGAATTGTAATCGACACACAGCACTAACCTTGAGTCACAAAGTTTATCGAAAGATTGGGGTAATAAATTATCGTTCTTTATTATCAACTCCGAAATACTTTGCATTACTTTTTCGACCCTTTGATGTATGTCCAATTGCCCTAGAAATGTCAGCTGATAACAGACGCAAGGCATAGGCTGCACACATCTGAGTTTACCATGGCTGATGCTGTTCCACACCAGCCTGCTATCACGCCGTACGTAATTAAGACTACAGCGCGCACCGTGTCATACAGTTATTTTTCCCTCGCTTCATAAGCAGATTGTGTAGGATATGAAGTTGTTATTTGTGTTTATTTGTTTAGCATACAACACACAGTAAATCAATGTTAACACACAGCTACACGTTTTGAGGGTCACGTCTGCGTTTAAGCCATCAGTTAGATACACTAGATTTTTTTTTAAGTAACAATCAGAAAGTAAAGTTCACTGAATAAAAAGTCCTCTTCTTTCCTTAAAATTTCCAGCTTACGTTTCACTGTTTCGACCCATGACACCACCTTTCATTCACTAGTAATCCTCCTTTTCTGCAATAGTGTTCGCCTCTTGTCACACCAATTGATTTCTAGTAACGCGGTTTGTCCAGTGTACATTAAGTGAGTGGCTTTACATGAATGCAACGAGCCATGTGACCTTGTGCACGGAGGCACAGAGATAATCAGACACTCCAAGGTCCATTCACGAATGAACGCGGTGAAACATAAATATAGGGGACGGAAAACTACTTTTTCATACCTAGAGCCATAGTAGAGTACATGAAATATAAACAAACAATCTACCGGTTAGTAAACGTTAGCTATTTCCTTATGGTTAGTAATTGTAGGATGTCATTAGCGCCTGAAAAATAGATCTGACACCAATGGACGACTTTGCGAGGGATTGTGAGAAGAATTTAGTGTATTACGATTCTGACGAGGCCACGCAAGATCTAGTGGTTTATGTTTCTGCGACTTTTGAAACTACCTTAAAAATACCGCCAATCATTTACAAAGTGTGCCAATCCCTTCTTATCAGACGAACTTTTTATGGGAATGTTGAAAGTGAAAATATTAACCTATTACTCGTGCAATTGTAATAACGTGTCAATTTATGAACAGAACCTAGACGTTTCCGATCCCAGTCTCTTACCGAGCTTCGTTTCATAGTCTACCATAAGATCTGTGAACCTAATTTTTTCACGTCTTGTATGTCTCAAGTCATAGTGATTTCCGAGGCACAGTGTACTGAAAACTGCGCCCTCTGAAATTTGCGGCCAGCGACATTTGCGCCCAGAAAGGGTCGAGCAAGGGTCCACTAATCCCATTGTCCGACAGGTAGAAGAGCTGAGGAACGCTACTCCGACAGGTAGAAGAGCTGATGAACGCTACTCCGACAGGTAGAAGAGCTGAGGAACGCTACTCCGACAGGTAGAAGAGCTGAGGAACGCTACTCCGACAGGTAGAAGAGCTGAGGAACGCTACTCCGGCAGGTAGAAGAGCTGAGGAACGCTACTCCGGCAGGTAGAAGAGCTGAGGAACGCTACTCCGACAGGTAGAAGAGCTGAGGAACGCTACTCCGACAGGTAGAAGAGCTGAGGAACGCTACTCCGACAGGTAGAAGAGCTGAGGAACGCTACCCAGAGGTTTCCGAGCTCGCATTTACTAACCATACTATACGGAACACTGCGATCTGAGTTAAGAGTGCATCAACGGCTTTCCACAAGAAATCGATACACATTATAAAACTTTGGAATGGGTAACAGATGCTGTTTCAGATCCCAGTCATTTGATTAAAGCTCCAGAAACGCAACTTCCCACGATTAGACAAAAATCAGTTGATGGGTATCATGAGAATCCTGAAGACGGTATTCTTGCACAAATTTCACGACTGAAATTTTTTTCCGAAACTGTTCCCAGCTTTATTTTCGCGCTAAGATTTTTCTTAACTTCTGGGTTTTAATAGCGTTATGAAATAGAGTTATTTTTTTCGAAAGTCAAGCAGTTAGTCAATAAAAAATTGGCTAGCTAAAGATGTTGATATTGATGAGGTAATTTCAAAATTTGCGGTTTGTAAAGAAGGAAGAAATTCTAAGCTACATGTTTGTGGTATCGATAGCTACGATGCCACAACGTAGGTCCGCTCTGCTAGGTTGGCACTACAAGAGACACCGACGACAGCCCCCTCTAGCCGGTGCTGTAGAGGTCTACGAGCTCCGCGACTGCTACAGCCCATTTGGTCAGGTGCAGCCAGCCAGGACACTTCGCTGCAGCATTGCACCTACGTACAAAGTTATGTAATCGTTTATCACCTTGTTTTTGCACCAGTAAACCATTTGCTTGCAGTACCGACTTGTAGTACCTTTGCCCATTCCTACCCACGCGCCGCCTCCCAGGCGGGATACAAAAATGTTAGTCACTTGTCACTAAGGAGATCTTCAAATGGCTCTGAGCACTATGGGACTTAACTTCTGAGGTCATCAGTCCCCTAGAACTTAAAACTACTTAAACGTAACTAACCTAAAGACATTACACACATCCATGCCCGAGGCAGGATTCGAACCAGCGACCGTAGCGGTCGCGCGGTTCCAGACTGTAGCGCCTAGAACCGCTCGGCCACCTTGGCCGGCAAGGAGATCTTCAGTTACAAGTTCGAAATTGATGACAGTAACTACCACCAATATATTCAGTAACTTTTAAATATCTCATGAGTCTTATCTTTACGACCTTAAAGTATGTGTAAGTCTCTTAGAAACTTTGGAAAGTGAATGACAAGAGCATTCACAAAACCAAGTTTACATTCTTTTGATATGTTTGATTTTAGCTCATCGTCATAACAAACTAGCGAAAACAAATTTTGATTTTGGTGTTTTGCGTCGTGATGACTGTTATTGTTGTTAAGATTTAACTTTCGCCCGGACTTGTTGTTGTAGGAGGAAGCAACCATGGCCTCCTTAAGGAACCATCCCACCATTTGCCTGGAATGATACGAGAAACCATGGAAAACCAAATTCAGTATGGCCGGCCATAGAACTGAGCCCAGGTTTTTAAAAACTAATGGTATTTCCGTCACACTTTATCCAGGATATTGACTGGCTAAACGGCGAAAGTAAATTATTGTCATTTAGTTGTGTTTAAAATTAGCTTACAAGCATCATCGCTATATCTTTTTTAATATTTTTATTTATTCTTAGCTATTTACATCTTATACTTTTTTTCTACATACAACTAATGATAAATTTAGTCAAGTTTTTGTAGGTTGGAGATAGCTCTCAAGCAAGCCCTGATCTCACCATCCTCTTTTCGTACTTTTTCACTATTTTTTTCCAAAATTTTATCCCGTTTCGTGTAAACTTTCTTTCCGTTTACCTTACGTTCAAAAATGGTTCAAATGGCTCTGAGCACTATGGGACTCAACTTCTGAGGTCATTAGTCCCCTAGAACTTAGAACTAGTTAAACCTAACTAACCTAAGAACAGCACAAACATCCATGCCCGAGGCAGGATTCGAACCTGCGACCGTAGCGGTCTTGCGGTTCCAGACTGCAGCGCCTTTAACCGCACGGCCACTTCGGCCGGCTTACCTTACGTATTCAACTCTACCCTCACTAACGCGCACGCAGAATTTTCTGCTTCTCTTTTCATCCACCTAATTAAGTAATTGATTTGGATTTGGTTTCGAAAGCATGTTATTATTTTTGTGGTGCCAGCCTTCTAGAATGTTGGTCGTTCGATCGCACCGTTTGTTGCAACTCCGAAGGTTGACAAGGTTTTCTTCATTTTCCTACGATCTGTCTACAAATTAACCAAAAACTCAGGAAGCCTGGGGATATCCTATGCCTGTGAATATATCTCGAGCCAGTCATCACATACATCCTCAGGCCGTAGAAACGCCAGCACAGCACACTTGCGAATTTGTTGTCTCACTTCTTCATTTTCTTTGTATTCATGAGTAAGTCCTAGATCTTACATTTTTCTCCAGAGAGTCTGTTTCTTCTGGAAATAACGTCCATGCACTTCGGCTGTCGGTAGTACAACTTCAGTCGCAGAAATCGCTGCTGATTCGAAATCTACGGTTACGTTTACAGGTTTCTATTCTGAAATAATTTCCACCAAATATCGAAAAAGGATGTATATCTCTTTTCTTTTGTTTGCCAGTAAAGCAAAGGCAGCTGGATAGGTGTTTGTCTCATTATGTTTACTCCCAAAGTCGGCGTGAATGGTGCATATTCGCGAAAACTGTTTGGTACAGCACTTGAGCGTACCATCCATAAAAAAGAGTCTTATTTACTTCTTGGAGCCTCTCTCCCTTCTATTCCGCTAAAAACTATTATCCTTGATCCTAATTTATCGTCGCTTAACAGAAAACTGCTGCCATCATTCATAGCTAGTAACTCTGGTTTGAGGTCAGTTTCTTCTCTTGTCTGCAGATCTCTCTCATTTCTCTGTGATTTTGCCCGCTGGCTGGAAAAAAAATCTCTTCATTGCTTCCTGCACTGGCATTTCAGTGTAAAATCATACCCTCGATTATGCAGGCAACCCAGCTCCTATGAATATATTTTAGAAATGGAAGTATTTTCTCCTCTCGGGCCGTTTTCTTTGCCTGGTTCAAAGTTTTTCTTACTTCCAACAGAACGTCTCCCGGACGCTCGAGTGAAAGAAGCACCGTCAAATCCTTGGTTTTAAGCATTCCTCGGCAGTGGTTTGCTTTCTGATTTCAACAGCGTCACGTCACAGTTCCTTCTTCTTTCGTTCTGTTCACTTTGTAAGAATAAACGTCACAGCGGCAACGTGGCTTACCGCCATATAGTTCCATATCGGAACTATTGTGACAGAAATACAAAAGTCACACGATGTCTAATACAGTAGAGCGGTATCACGTCTGATTGGACTGTCGGCTACAGTGGTAGAGGGGTCTAACGGGGCGCAGTTCGGCTGTGTCTGGTGAGCGGGCAATTACGAGCAATTACGACGGTCCGAGTTCAGGTAAGCCGCGACACAAAGGCAGCAGGTATTGGGCCAGATTTCGCTGGGCGCAGTTTTCATGGACTCCTGAGGCACTGATGTAACTGTTGATCAGGATCATGGCATCTCACTGGGTGCTTCTAAGACATTATGGCCATACGTACATTATTTTCTGAGACTGAGATTTTCTGCAACTACTTGTTTTTCAAAACCTTTCTACAGTTAAAATTCTCTGTTTCTGGGAAACGCCCCATGATCATCATGCCTAAATTGGGGGGGCGGGGGGGGGGGGGGGTACGACAATGAAAATTTAAAGCCGGTCGTTGTGGAAGAGCGGTCCTAGGCGCTTCAGTCCGGAACCGCGCTACTGCTACGGTCGCAGGTTCGAATCTTGCCTCGGGCATGGATGTGAGTCAGGTTTAAGTAGGTAGTTCTAAGTGTAAGGGACTGATGACCTCCGATGTTAAGTCCCATAGTGCTTAGAGCCATTTGAACCATTTTGAAAATTTAAAAAACATCTATTTTTCAAAAATAAGCCTACTTTGTACCGCTCATCTTCCTGAATAGTTTGATGTATAAAACATATATACTTGAGAGATTATAAGGCACGTTATTTGGTCTTAAGTGTACCAAGATGCAGTGCCGCACCCCTTTGCACAGTATTCTTCTGTCATACGTAAGTGTATTTCGCTCTGTAGAATTCGAACGTTTATACTTGTGCCAGAGATTGTCATACATGAAACGAAGGACTATTGATATGGATACTTTTTTCTGCTGCTATCGACGTGCATTGTTTTGATTGCTGACTCTGTTTGTTCTTTGTTTTAAAAGGCTTGCAGTTTAGTGTTGCGAATTTCGAAACGATTTTTATGTGGCTGCATTGTTTTCGTTGTTTTGTATTCGTTTGTGGCATATTATCCACAAGATGCCTAGAATTCGTTGCTTCAACAGTAAGCAGCGTCACCACGGTAACAGACACACAATAAAGGGTGCTGCAACAAATGTTACACCAGTGGCTCAAGACTGCAACCTCTCAGAGCCGGTAAACAAACCACCGCCGAGTGCTTCAAGAGGGAAACTTGTTTTTGGTGCTAATGAAAATGGAGGCTGTGAATCTGAAGTTCGCGTAACATTATTGTTGATGTTAACATACTGTTACAGTTGATATTGGACAATGTTATGTGCAAGCATTGCTATGGTGTGCAGTGTGTTTCTGTGGTAGAAGATGAGAGTGCCAGGAAAGGCCTTACTACGAACTTATCTGTGATATGCAACAAATGCAACGTTGGTGCGTCTTGCAAGACATCTAAAATCGTAAACAAAAGTTGTTATGTGAATTTGAGGGTAGCATATGGCATGTGCTGTATTGGTAGGGGACAGAAGGCAACAAGAACACTTTGTGCAGTGATGAAGCTTCCACCTCCTCCAGCAAAATTTGAGAGATATTATGGCTTACTGCTTGGGGCTGTAAAAGAAGTTGCAGAATCGTCAATGAAAAGTGCTGCAGAAGGATCTGTTATCGAAAAATATGGTGACGGGAATATAGTGGTCGCTTTTGATGGTAGCTGGCAAAAAGAGGGCATACTTCATTGAATGGTGTTGTCAAGACAACATCTGTTGACACTGGAAAAGTACTAAATGTTGAAGTGTTGAGCAAGTTTTGTCATCGTTATGTGAAAGGTATTCCAGATAATGAGTGTAACATGAACTATAAAGGCTCAAGTGGAGGTATGGAAGTGCAGGGAGAGGTCAGATTTTTTACCAGATCTGTTGCCTCCTGTGGTCTGCGATATGCGAAGTACCTTGGTGATGGTGATAGTAAAGCTTTCCGTGAGGTTCAAAAATGAGCTCCATATGGAGCCGAGACTATTGTGCAGAAGTAAGAATGTGTGGGACATGCACAGAAAAGACTTGGCACTAGACTTAGAAGGCTGAGACAATATTTGTCAGGAAAAAAATTATCTGAGTGGAAGGGAATAAAATGGAGAGAGCGAGTGACGGAAGCAGAAATTGACAATCTACAGACATATTATGGCTTGGCAATAAGAAGGAACGCAGGGGACTTGAAAAATATGAAGCAAGCAGTTTGGGCCTTATACTTCCACAAAATGTCCACAGACAATAACCCCATCCACAATTTGTGCCCAAAAAGAAGTGAATCATGGTGTGGCTACAAAAGGTCATTTGCTGGTGGTGAAGAATATCATCACGGGAATTCTCTACCAACTGCTGTACTGGAAGCCATCAAACCTATATTCAGGGACTTTGCAAATGAACACTTATTGAAGAAATGTCTTGGTGGCGGTACCCAAAACCCAAATGAAAGTTTTAACCAATGTGTATGGGAAAGATTGCCAAAAACCATTTTGTGGGAAGAGATGCACTTGCTATTAATGTTTATGATGCAGTTTCATGTTTTAATGATGTGTGCAAAGCAGGAAATATTTTTTAGAGAAAATGGGAATTAAGCCCGGAGTGATAGACAGAGAGCGTGTAGTGAAAGCAGATAAATCGTTTTTGGAAGCGATAAAATCAAGAAGGGTGCTTCATAGAAATGTGAAAAGAAAGAATATTGATTTCTAAAATGAAAAAGAACCTGCTTATGGTGCTGGACAGTTCTAAAAGAATGCCAAATACAAGCAGAAACTTTAACGGCCATTTTGCGCAAAACACAGATTTCTGTACTTATGTACATGCAACATCCAAAATAAATATCCTATTACTTTCAAACTTGGGATGCCTATTAAACACGGACTCCTCAATGCAAAACTCTAGAATTTTTCAAATCTATTAAAAGATGTGGTAAAAATTGAGATAATTACCTACAAAATTTGAGATTTTCTAAACATGAAGTTTAAAGTGTAACAGTTCATTCATTTTATAAATTAAATATATTGTATTGTTTCATACACCTGTAAGTATGGTTTGTATGCTGTGCAAAATTCATCGAAGAATCTCACTTACTTATGAAGAAAAGTGTACCTATAGCAACAAACTCAGCCAATAGTAAGTGAAAAAATGATAAAATTTCACAGGTAAAAAAAATTATTTTGTTATGTTTTGGAACTTCCACTGCTATGAGTGTGAATCCTGAATCCTTCCTGGCCATGCCGACGAAGTTTTATGAATTTATTTGTAAAGGTATAGACAGTGGAAATTAAAATGTCCTAGGTGTCTATCCTGCTCCAAGTCGTCCAGTTTGACGTCCTACCCCCATTAGGCGAACTTTCGCATGCATGCGAGGAAACTGGGATACAGTAACCTTACTCTTCTGATTTTTCAACTAATAAGACTCCGATTTTCAAGTATTCTCAAACCTTCAAAGTTACCAAAGTATTATGCCGCGGAGCAACAGGCCGCACCGACGGCTCCATTGGCTGTTGTCTGAACAGGTGTGCTGCTACAAATACTGTGACTGGGCGCCAATTAGAGCGCTCAGAATCCGCATGAACATTCGGACTATACAGGATGATTGAATGGGAAAATAGGTTTACAATCTGACGTGGCACGTCAGGCATTCAACAAGGATCAGTAATCACATATGAACCGGGGGTATCAAACGCCACGAGAGGGCTCTACGGTCAAGAGAAAGCGTTACTACACGAACGCGGGCGAAGCGCACGGAGACCGTCGCCATTCACGCCGTGGAAGCGTTGGGAGTAACGTTCCTCACAACACAAATTTACCCTTTAACGTGTGGGATAGCATCGTCGGAGACGGTTTAATTGGGCCGTACAGTCTCCCAGACAGGCTTGATAATCGCACGTATCTTCTAATCCTGTGAGAGGTTCTGCCGGGAATGCTTAATGATGTTCCAGTGCCTATTCGTCGCCGCATTCGATTTCAGCACGACAGACCCCCCCCCCCCCTCCCCGCCGTGTATTGCAGCAGACACGTAAAGGCGTATCTGCTTTCCCGACCACTGGATTGGTCGCGATTGGCCAGTGGCATGGCCACCACGATCACCCGATCTGTGCCCAATCACTTTTTTCCTGTGAGGTATCTGAAAGGCCTTGTATACGAAACACCTGTTACATCGTTGGAGAACCTAGTTGGCAGGACTATTGCGGCAGCAGGATGTCTTCGAGATACATCAGGTATCTTTAAGAAGGTCGGAAATTCCATGCGGCTTTTCGTAGATGATGCTGTAGTATACAGAGAAGTTGCAGCATTAGAAAATTGCAGCGAAATGCAGGAAGATCTGCAACGGATAGGCACTTGGTGCATGGAGTACCAACTGACCCTTAGCATAGACAAATGTAATGTATTGCGAATACATAGAAAGAAGGATCCTTTATTGTATGATTATATGATAGCGGAACAAACACTGCTAGCAGTTACTTCTGTAAAATATCTGGGAGTATGCGTGCGGAACGATTTGAAGTGGAATGATCATATAAAATTAATTGTTAGTAAGGCGGGTACCAGGTTGAGATTCATTGGAAGGGTCCTTAGAAAATGTAGTCCATCAGCAAAGGAGGTGGCTTACAAAACACTCGTTCGACCTATACTTGAGTATTGCTCATCAATGTGGGATCCGTACCAGATCGGATTGACGGAGGAGATAGAGAAGATCCAAAGAAGAGCGGCGCATTTCGTCACAGGGTTATTTTGTAAGCGTGATAGCCTTACGGATATGTTTAGCAAACTCAAGTGGCAGACTCTGCAAGAGAGGCGCTCTGCATCGCGGTGTAGCTTGCTGTCCAGGTTTCGAGAGGGGGCGTTTCTGGATGAGGTATCGAATATATTGCTTCCCCCTACTTATACCTCCCGAGGAGATCACGAATGTAAAATTAGAGAGATTCGAGCGCGCACGGAGGCTTTCCGGCAGTCGTTCTTCCCGCGAACCATACGCGACTGGAACAGAAAAGGGAGGTAATGACAGTGGCACGTAAAGTGCCCTCCGCCACACACCGTTGGGTGACTTGCGGAGTATAAATGTAGATGTAGATTACGCCATTCAATGCTGCGTCAATGTCAGGCGTGTCTTCAGGCATCTGGACAAAACTTTGAGCATCTCCTGTAGTAGGCATCCATTTGTAGCATGTGGCTAAATAACCGCAACTCCATTTAATGGCCCCGGATGGCCTTTGCGATCCCCGGTCCTATGTGATTACTGATCCTTGTTGTATTCCCGATGTGCCATGTCACTTTTTAAACTGTTTTTAATCACCCTGTATTGTAATATGAGCTGACGGGATCGCAACGGGTTGTCGACGAAAAACGCGTCCTGATGTCACTTCCCGTATTTTTCTGGCAGTGCAGTAAGGTGGGCAACTCCAGCAGACTAACATCATTACTTTGTCGGTGATACGTCCCTGTGGCTGGAGGGCGTACAGCACACGTGGGGCTAGTATTTCACTCCTTTATCTTGGCCGCTAGCACCTGTGCGTGTCGGCTCACAGACATTGTCTGTCTCTGGAAAAGCGAGGCTGTAATCAGACTCTGAGGGAAGCCAGTATCTCCCGTGAAGTCCCGCATGCCGGGTGCCAGCGAATATAATCTTAAAGCGCGCGGTACACGCGAGAAAAAATTTAATTAACACGGGTGGAGCATATCCTTCAGGTCTTCCACAAAACATCCGTGAGTATATGTATATACAGGGTGAGGCAGCTAGACAGACCACACCCCAAATACAGCCAGAATGAATTAATATATCGTGTGCGGTTTTAGCCAAGCTATAGCGGACAGTACTGCGAATTTCCTGACGTTCGCAAGAAATTTTATCGTTTATGATCGCCGATTTACGAAAGAGACTTCGTTTTATCGAATCGAGCTGTATAATTTTTCTGTGGTATTTGAAAGAAGCTTTTAAGAGAACTTCACCGACATTTCGTGTATAGGATTCGATCAAACAGTATGAACATAGCAGCCCGACAAACCACGCTCCAGCTGTCAGCAGAACGGGTTCCACAAACATCTGCCCATTTATACCAAATGTAAGGAAACACGAAAGTCACGTATGGTTCTTGTGTTTACCTTTGCGCTTGAAACCCATCAGTCTGCATTCTGCTCTTGTAGCAAACAGAAAACTTGCTCGTAAAGCTATTGAGACATTCACGATGTATACGACAGTCGAAAAAGTGAATGTAGTTTACGGTGAACGTCGTCAAACTGTTAGAGGAGCGGTGCGGTTGTATGCTAAAGAGTATCCAGATCGTGCCAAGGACTCAAAATCGGTCTTGGCAAACGTTATAAAAAAAGTTGTAGAAACTAGAAGTGTGAAGACTAAAGTACGCTAAGGAAAAAGAAGAGCAACTGTTTAAAGACATGAAACTAACATTTTAGCAGCAGTAACATATGGTTCAAATGGCTCTGAGCACTATGGGACTTAACATCTGAGGTAATCAGTCCCCTAGAACTTAGAACTACTTAAACGAAACTAACCTAAGGACATCACACACATCCATGCCCGAGGCAGGATTCGAACCTGCGACCGTAGCGGTCGCGCGGTTCCAGACTGTAGCGCCTAGAACCGCTCGGCCACTTCGGCCGGCAGCATCAGTAACACACAATGGGAATGTCACTTAGAGGAAGTACGAGAACGATCAGCCAAACATTCCGTCGCATTTCAGCCTCTTCACATTTCGCTGCTCCATGGCAAAGACTTCCAAAATTGGTTACAGTTCTCCGAATGATAACTACGAAAAGTGCACAAAGTGATGTGGCGTGCGTATGAAAAAAATTTTTTTAGGAAAAAGCATCTTTTACGAACTGTGGGCAAGTCAATCTCCTCAATTTCCACTAATCATCAGTTAAAAATCCACGCTGACTCAAAGAAGTGGATAAAAACAACGTTCTTCGTCTATTAACGATCGGTGCGTGTTTTTCAAGACACACGTCATTGGTCCCTGTTTTATTGATGGAAATCGATATACACTAAAGTACTCGAGTTCCTAAGATACGCTCTGCGGCTACAGGGAGATATTCCACTGGAAATGAGGCAGCCTGTGTGGTACCAACATGACGGATGTCCCTCCGATGTTAAGAGAACATCTGGAGAGCAGTGGAAAGGTCGTTCGGGAAACATAAAACGGTCTGCACACTTACTAGGCTTAACACTTCTATACTTTTATCTGTGGCGAAAGTCAAAACAATAGATCAGTTAGGAAATACCGACCATTCCCGAAGGAATGGTATGCCTTATAACGAGACCTCGGACTTTTAGGTTCTAAAAATCTTAAATTAGGTACCTAAAGTAGGTCCTACCACGTACAAAAATAGGTTATAAAAATCAGAAAATAGGTGACCAAAATCTGACAATTTACTGTCTGGAAAGATAAATAGAGCTACAAAAATCCACATTATATTATTGTCCATGTCCATAATTACAGTCACAGTAAATAACTGACACTTACTCCAGATTTTCCGTTGAGAAACTGCATCTCTTGTCTGTTAATAGCATCTTATATGCCGAGAATGAGCGTTCCACGTCAACAGACGTCACCGGGGCATATTTAAATTATGGTATTAGGCGCAATGGAACCGCACACTCACGTTCTGTTGATTTACCTGATGAGACGTCAGCCACTGTGCAGAGGGTGGTCAGTCCTGGGTTTTTTCTATAGCACTGTCTTTAGTTTCTCACTAACTTTCATACCAATAGAACCTGCACCAAGCTGATTTTTCTGTCACCTCTTCTATCAATCGTAGCTGCGTGTATACTGGTTTCCCCGAACACTCTAAAGCTTTAATAATAGGGACCAAAAATACATAATGAGATTTTATGCACGCAATGTCGCTGGAAACTGTTGGGATCTTTAGAAGATCTTTAGCTGAAGTAATGCTCACTGCCTCTCCCCGCAATTTACGATAATGTTCATAATGTCTTCCAAATGCTCGCTGTAATATTCCACGGCCTCTAGGCACATTCCCCAGCGAGTAAGTTTGGGTTCTGGTGGAACTGGTACGTTGGGAAGTTCCACTCTAAATAACTGGATTCTTGTAGATACTTAAATAAAAAAGTTTTGATGGTTGAAACTAGCTTATTTAATGTGGAAATTCGAGACGTATCGTCTCAGATACACGATTCATGGCATGAGCAAGATATGTGATATGGAGCAAGGCTGGATACAATACTTTCAACAGTTTAACAGCAGCAGTCATGTATGCAGCTGTATTAGTGTAGATAACGAGTACTTTATTTTCATCTAGACTGTTGGGGAAAAGTAATTTGAGAGCTTTATTAACAAAGTGAGCAATTGTTTCTTGGTTAGTCTTTTTTAGCTGCTTGTCGCAGATCACAGATCATGAGGTACACAGCGCGTGTCAGGATCTAACTTTCCAACACTCAAATTAGCCACATATCGACCTTGTCTGTCAGTTGTCTCATCGACAGAGATCCACATGTATGAATCGCCTTTATCTTCCCTTATCCTGT
This sequence comes from Schistocerca nitens, assembly GCF_023898315.1. Classification (NCBI taxonomy): domain Eukaryota; kingdom Metazoa; phylum Arthropoda; class Insecta; order Orthoptera; family Acrididae; genus Schistocerca; species Schistocerca nitens. The sequence continues at coordinate 171,842,326 of NC_064616.1, read as the reverse complement.
TCAATGTATTTTCGTATAAAGTATCTAAATAGTTCTTTCTCAGTGTGGATTCTGATGGAATGCAGCGGTGACAGTATTTCTCTAGAAAACTTTTGAACTGTCTGTTTTCAACTGCATTGAATGGTATGTTTGCTGCAGCAATGGCTAGACACAGGTCAAGATGAAATTCATTTTTGTTTGTTGCATTTGGTTTAGTTACAAACGTTTGTTTCAAGTTTGATTTATTTTTTAAAGTTGCCTAGTGTTTAATCCCTGCAACACGCTGACTTAAATGCGACCTCTGTTCAGAACGTAGCTAAAAACAATAAGAATTTGAGAAATACTTTGTGGAAGAATTTACGTACGAGATCTACTTAGCAAAATTAACTTATATTAAGGGTTTAAAAACTATATTTTTGCATTCGCATGTGTCTGGTCCAAGTCAGCTAGGGGAAAACAGTGGTATCATTGTTCTCTGAGTGGGCATAGCAGACAAAAGGTTAACATTTTGCTTACGTCTTTGTTGCACACATTGCGGTCTATAAATCTTCCGTCTGTAGAGAAATCAGGAAATTCTTGTAACTACTGACGAATCAGAGATGATTTGGAGCTGGCTACTTTCGGCATGCTTGACTTTCCACAAATACACTATCGCTGTGAAATATTTCACCATAGCCAAGCAACACGCTGACCGACTGAATGAAGATAGTGCAGGTGTTTTAAACAGGTTGCTCCGACAGGTCAAGAAGGCGCTGGAGGCAGATCACAAGGTTCCTCAGTGCCTTGCCGGCCCATTTGACGGTTCACAGCAAGCGACAACGCTCTGAGGAACAGCGCGGGCTGGAACAGCCTGGCGTATGATGTCGTCGTCTGACTCATGATTGGCGTTGACGCACGCAAACAAACCAGTTGTCATTCAATTAGTTTTCTAAGTAGCCGGGAAGACCGGAAGATTAGTTTTAATCACACAAATTTTGTTTGACTAGATTTTTAAAAATTAGATACAGTCATGTTCTAACATGAAATTAGGTATTGTTAGGATTTTTAAAAATCAGGTTCTAACATGAAATTAGGTGTTTTAGGTACCATAAAACTACAATTTTCGATAAAATATTTGCGTAATTCTTAGCTGGGAAGACCACGAGATGATGTTAGTCAGAAGAAATGTTACTAGATCTTTAAAATTTAAGTACAATCAGATACTAACCTGAAATTAGGTATTTTTAGGTGCTGTAACACTAGCGTTTTCGATCAGAAATTGGCGTAATTCTTGTATATACAACTTTTATTGCCTTTATTTAATGAGGAACAAAATAGGTTTTTACCTAACATGCGAAGTCTACTTATAACACGGGCCTGTGTTGCCGTCAACTTCAGATAAAATTCAACGTGCAGTATTGTTTCGCCATAATCACTTTATAGTGTGTAGCAATGCTCAAGGTCAACGTTTTGAGCACTTGGTATGACAGCTGTGATTGTAAACAGACATTCTAGTACAATTATTCTTGCCATTTGTGGATACTTCTAGAATGTAATCGAACCGAATATAGAAATTAAAATTCTTCAGTTCTGGTGAGTTTTGAACTCACGACCCTCCATGCAACAACCTAGTGTCGTAACCACTTAATTTACTTTTTTTTGTTGCATTTTGTTCGTTATTGATCGTTGTGTTTAGTCGTTGCGGACGTCACATGACATCCGTTGAAGTTCGTTCGTTCATCCTTCCACTCAGTTTTTTACTACAGAGGCCAATCAGCTCTCTTTTTTTTAATCTCATTTTGTTCGTTTTCGTTCTTATCGTTTAGTTTCATCTGCTCGGGGCGGACGTCGCAAGACACCCGTTTCAGTTCGTCATTGATCCTTTAACTCAGTTTTTTTTTTTTTTATTACAGAGAGCAGCTAACCCTCTGACCGAACACGCTGAGCTCCCGTGACGGCAGCTCTCTGACCGAACACGCTGAACTACCGTGCCGACTATACTACGGCGATTGCGCTACTCGTCTTCTTCTGCGACAATATTATCAAACTGATGTTCCGGCATTTCCATGCCTCTGGGATATGTTGATTACAATTTCATCCATGTGTGAGCCTGCTATCAGTATTTTAAGTACACAAGAAAGCAATTGCTGCAGATGATGAATGGTGGCTATTGTGTGTGTCTAACGGCGCTGGAACTTTTCAGGCGAATCATGCTCAATGGATGTGCACGGGCAGCTTATCGTCATCTTTCTGAGAAAGATCTAATCACTGGCAAAGGGGACATGAAAGCATTATACAGACTCATCACACATCGCACCGAGAGTTGGCTGTGCCGGTCGCGGTGGCCGAGCGGTTTTAGGCGCTTCAGTCCGGAACCGCGCGACTGCTACAGTCGCAGGTTCGAACCCTGCATCGGGTATGGATGTGTGTGATGCCCTTAGGTTAGTTAGGTTTAAGTAGTTCTAAGTTTTAGGGGACTGATGACCTCAGATGTTAAGTCCCATAGTGCTCAGAGCCATTTGAACCATTTAGAGTTGGCTCAATTGCAGGGACTGCATACTGTTGGTGACGAGATGGATTCAGGACTACCCTATTGCAAGAAGAGTAGACGCAGATCTTCCCAAAGGTCTACTGCATGAGAAGGTCGTAGGATTGTTAGATTGGTTCAGACGATGAGCCGCTTAACAGCAGCTGAAATATAGGCAGAGTGGGCCACAAACAGTTGGGAACAGATTTCCGGAAGCAAAGTTGAGATCTCGAATTGTCGTGCTTCGTTTTTCTGCTAACACCACACCACAGACAATGTGTTGTTTTTCATGGCGTAGGGCCAGAGTCTGGGACACTGAATAGCATTTAGACTTGTTCAGCAATGGATCTCGCTTTAGTTTGTATTGGTCAGCTCGAAGCCAACGCCTCCATAGACGACCTGCTGGAAGCCAACAGGAAGCAGCGATTCTCCAGACCCATACCTCTGTAACTTCTGGAAATATGGTGTGGGGAGCTACTAGATATGACAACAGAAATGATTTCCTAATAGTTGAATGGAGGCTGAATGCTCGCCAGTATGTGGCAAGACTAGTAAATCTTGTTGTCAGTCCTTCCATGACCGGGGTACAAAATGGCATATTCCAGCAGGATAATGCTACACTCCGTACTGCAGTTCACACCGCGAACGTCTTGAGAAATGTACGGATCCTCGACTTGCTTGCGCGGTGCCCTGTATTTTCATCGATTGAACATGTCTGGGACGCGAAGGTAAGACGTATACTTACATACCAGCCTCTAGATAGCAATCTTCGTGAACTGACACAGCGTCTGTTTCTAGCATTGCAAGACATTTCTCAAGATAACATTCGGAAAGCTTTTACTTCCATACCACAACGAATACAAAAGTGTCAAATCTTAAGCTGATGTTGAAGATGGTCATCAGTTCCGAACGCAATGTAAGTTTAATTATTTACTATCCGAGAGGTGATGAATATCTCCACAAAATTTGATAAATGTCTGACTGATGATTCATGGTGTAATGCTTTCTGTTTTTGTCAGCATAGGAAGAAAGAAAAGAAACAATGCCACGTCAGTCCCTTTCAGTACGCTGTCACAAAAAAGTAAATATAGCTTAAGGACATTCCAACTTTTTAACATATGCAAAAAACCAATATTATTGAGCTGTGAAACCTCTATTCATGACAGTCTCAGTGTGCCAAATCCGTAATGGATAGAAATTTCAGAAATAATTGCTGCAAGTCAAATCCGCCGGATTGTCCAGGGAACAGAAAACGATCAAGGCTTCACCCACGCGGGGTTCAGTTTCTGTTTTAAACTGATGGCGAGTGGATCTCTTTAAAAGTTATCTCTCATTATTTTTTAAAAGTTGCTGTCGCAGTTTTCTGATAGAATTAGCGATTTACCAGGTGCTGATGGGGATCGGCTGACTTCTGCACTGCAATCGAAATCAGTGCTGTGGAAAAAAACATGTGTCAAATATAAAGATAAATTTAAGAAAAAGGGAATTTTCAACGAATTTGATGAATCTGACGCCGCTAAATTCAGTACGTACTGGAAAATTCATTTTTGTGGTACATTAGGACAATTGGTAAACTCGCCGCGATTGTGAGGAAATTAAAAAGGAAATGATTTGAAAATTAAGAAAATAGCCAATGAGATTTATTTAAAATACATAGCAAATTATAATACAGTACACCATTTGTGTAATAAATATTAAAGTAAATAATATTTTAAAGATTTTCCAGCTCACTAAATCCACTTCAGTCATGAATCAATCTTTCGACACATTTCTTGCACATCTCTTACACAGTAGCCTGATTTCTCCTCATTTCACCGGACATGGGCAACGCGTTTTCCATTTCAAAACAATCTCGGCCTCATACGAAATCGAGCAAAACTACACAAGCTTTCACCACATCCGTAGCATAGTCAGGATCCAAATTGACTGCTCGATTAAACATTCCCCATTTGTTGCTACGTATTCCAAAAGTAAAGGATGAAGCAAATAAAAGCGGCCCGGAAGAGTGGATACGATTGGACATGAATGTATGCATATAACCACACCCCATGACGCACACATCACGTGTATGCCTGCCATGTGACACACACCGGTTCAGAGCGTAGTGCGACCTTCGTCAGTGTGAGTGGAACAGTGCAAAAGGGACGACAGTGCTCACAGTGGAGCAGTGGGTGCTCGTTGTGGAAAGTTATGTGACAACAAAGTCGTGGAAATGGTGTGGTCTGCTGTTTTCTGAGAAGTTTAATAGTCTCCAAGGGTTGTGGTGTCACCGCCAGACACCACACTTGCTAGGTGGTAGCCTTTAAATCGGCCGCGGTCCGTTAGTATACGTCGGACCCGCGTGTCGCCACTATCAGTGATTGCAGACCGAGCGCCGCCACACGGCAGGTCTAGAGAGACTTCCTAGCACTCGCCCCAGTTGTACAACCGACTTTGCTAGCGATGGCTCACTGACAAAATACGCTCTCATTTGCCGAGACGATAGTTTAGCATAGCCTTCAGCTACGTCATTTGCTACGACCTAGCAAGGCGCCATTATCAGTTACTATTGATATTGATTCATGTACCGTCAAGACCTACGTTCTTCATTAACGGATTAAAGTTAAGTATTCCACCAGCTACGTCCATTTTTCTAAATTCTAATTTCCTTGTCCTGTTCCAGACCTCACGCCAGCCTGCGTGAGCTAAAACACGTGCCTTTCGGCCTCCTTCTAGTAACACGGTATTGGCTCTCCTGCCAACCAAAACAAGGGTCATGCAACGCTTAGTCCGAAAAAGGCATCAGACAGGATCTGTTTGGAACAAGTCAAAAAACATTCCTAAACGAGCCCGCACACAAGAAAACGTGGCTGTAGGTCAACAGAAATGTTACAGAGTCCTACCAAATCAACCCAACGCCTCTCGCAAGAGATCGGCATATCATGTCGATCATGAGGTGGAATACTCCTCCTGGACCCGCACATGCTTCCTTACCGAGAGTTCATGCATCAAGACCAGCAGATGCTCCTCAGCGCTCCAGTTTTGTGGCTCGCTGTTCACATGACTTGGACATGAGTCTGTTCTTTATGCCTGAAGAAGCCTGGTTCCACCTGAGTGATTCTGTCAACTTACAGAATGATAGGTTTTTGGCAGCGGAGAATCCGCATAACTTCCACGTTCCACCACTGTATAATTAGAAGGTTGGGGTTTGGTGTACAGTGTGTGCACGCCACATTAATGATCCATCTTCTTGCATCAGTCGCTGACTTCGATGCGTTACACTGTCAACATTTTAAAAATATTTGTGGCAGAATTAACAAAGGAGTTACTTCCAACAGGATGGAGCAGCTACCCATACAGCCGGTCGAATCTTGGAGCACATTGACACGGTCTTCACGCTTGACGGGGTTGTTAGCAGAGGTCAGTCTGATCGCGGCCCTAGTTTGTCACCGAGGTCATCTGAACTGTCCGTGTGCGATTACCTTGTGTGGGGAGCCCTCAGGTCTAAAGTATACCGCAACAACCCTCATACTCTTCAAGAACTGCAGCAGAACATTTGGGATGAGACTGCAGCAATTCCAGCAGTCCAGCTTCGATCCGCCTTCAGCAACTTGCTAACATGGTCCAAAAGTGCCAAGAGATGAATGACGGTCACTCTCAACATCTACTACAGTCAGGTTAGTACTGTATTTCCTGTCCTCTGCTGTGCTTGTTTGTACCCTGCAACTCTGTTCTCCGGGCCACTGTTACACTCCTGGAAATGGAAAAAAGAACACATTGACACCGGTGTGTCAGACCCACCATACTTGCTCCGGACACTGCGAGAGGGCTGTACAAGCAATGATCACACGCACGGCACAGCGGACACACCAGGAACCGCGGTGTTGGCCGTCGAATGGCGCTAGCTGCGCAGCATTTGTGCACCGCCGCCGTCAGTGTCAGCCAGTTTGCCGTGGCATACGGAGCTCCATCGCAGTCTTTAACACTGGTAGCATGCCGCGACAGCGTGCACGTGAACCGTATGTGCAGTTGACGGACTTTGAGCGAGGGCGTATAGTGGGCATGCGGGAGGCCGGGTGGACGTACCGCCGAATTGCTCAACACGTGGGGCGTGAGGTCTCCACAGTACATCGATGTTGTCGCCAGTGGTCGGCGGAAGGTGCACGTGCCCGTCGACCTGGGACCGGACCGCAGCGACGCACGGATGCACGCCAAGACCGTAGGATCCTACGCAGTGCCGTAGGGGACCGCACCGCCACTTCCCAGCAAATTAGGGACACTGTTGCTCCTGGGGTATCGGCGAGGACCATTCGCAACCGTCTCCATGAAGCTGGGCTACGGTCCCGCACACCGTTAGGCCGTCTTCCGCTCACGCCCCAACATCGTGCAGCCCGCCTCCAGTGGTGTCGCGACAGGCGTGAATGGAGGGACGAATGGAGACGTGTCGTCTTCAGCGATGAGAGTCGCTTCTGCCTTGGTGCCAATGATGGTCGTATGCGTGTTTGGCGCCGTGCAGGTGAGCGCCACAATCAGGACTGCATACGACCGAGGCACACAGGGCCAACACCCGGCATCATGGTGTGGGGAGCGATCTCCTACACTGGCCGTACACCACTGGTGATCGTCGAGGGGACACTGAATAGTGCACGGTACATCCAAACCGTCATCGAACCCATCGTTCTACCATTCCTAGACCGGCAAGGGAACTTGCTGTTCCAACAGGACAATGCACGTCCGCATGTATCCCGTGCCACCCAACGTGCTCTAGAAGGTGTAAGTCAACTACCCTGGCCAGCAAGATCTCCGGATCTGTCCCCCATTGAGCATGTTTGGGACTGGATGAAGCGTCGTCTCACGCGGTCTGCACGTCCAGCACGAACGCTGGTCCAACTGAGGCGCCAGGTGGAAATGGCATGGCAAGCCGTTCCACTGGACTACATCCAGCATCTCTACGATCGTCTCCATGGGAGAATAGCAGCCTGCATTGCTGCGAAAGGTGGATATACACTATACTAGTGCCGACATTGTGCATGCTCTGTTGCCTGTGTCTATGTGCCTGTGGTTCTGTCAGTGTGATCATGTGATGTATCTGACCCCAGGAATGTGTCAATAAAGTTTCCCCTTCCTGGGACAATGAATTCACGGTGTTCTTATTTCAATTTCCAGGAGTGTATTTGCCCCACCCTGTACATTCAACGTGCCTGCGAGCTCTGCACACACAATAGTTGTAGACCCTTTTCTCCACTGTCAAACTACTTCCACTGTACGGTTTGAGAAGATGTTTATGTAAGCGGAACGCATCATCTTCTGTAAGGTAGTGAGACATTTTGGGGTTCTGTTTGCCTGGAAGGCACTTCCTCTCAGGTAGATCCACGGTGCCGTTGAATTAGCATAAACAAATCGATGTACTGCATCACCTACTGTCATATGAACTATTGAGGAATATCCTTTATAGTCAATATGCATCCAGTTGAGACAGTGGACGGTCCTTTACGTTTCCCATCAACAGCGCCCAAGCATATCGGGAAATTGGCGATATTTTCAAATTTCTGGCCAACTGATACCCGTCTATTCTTATCTGTAGCAGGAACGCACTGCAATCGTAATACAGGCGAGATTTAACAACAAACCTCCCCGATGATCTTGCTTATAGTCGAAATCCCGAGGAGATAAGTGTAATGTAAATCTGAGAATGTACACCCGCTTGCCAAACATATAAAACAGGAAAGCAAAACCATTAGATTGAAATATTGTAACACAAGTTGTTTCAAGAACCACAAACGAGAGGTTGATATTTTTGTGATTAGTGAAATAAATATCTTCTTTCAAATATACACGTTCTGAAGAAGTGGACGCAAGTAAGAGACTCGAATCGAAAATCAGTTGGCAAAACTAAAGCGAAATCGGGAGCAAGGGCGTCCGAAGAAAAAGCCTACATTTATGCATCGCAGTTGCAGTGGCTGGCCAAACATTTGAAGAAAGAAGAACAGATGACGCTTTCTGACAAAATATTGACGACAATGATGGTGTTGCGAATGTAACTGTTGAAAATGATGAGAATCCTATGCAGTCAGTTCCACACGAATCGCGTCTTACTACAACAGCTGAAAAAACCTGAATCGTCTTTCAATAAACTGCATAAAAAAACCGGAATCTGTTCTGTTGCAAATGATTGCAGCCCTGAAGGAATCACCAAATCGGCACCTTTCATTTTTCAAATGATTACTCTCTTCTCTTGAAGATTTCGATGAATCTGAAACACTTGATTTTCAAATGGAGCTGCGGAAATCAGCCAGCGGAAGCATCCTCTTTGTTCCACATCCGATACGCCATATGGCTCTCCATCTAGTACTCCACCGATGGTCTCTCCACCTGGTACCCCACCGATGATCCCTAATCAATATACCGGGTGATCAAAAAGTCAGTATAAATTTGAAAACTTAATAAACCAAGGAATAATGTAGATAGAGAGGTAAAAATTGACACACATGCTCGGAATGACATGGGGTTTCATTAGAACAAAAAAAAGTATTGCTAGACGCGTGAAAGATCTCTTGCGCGCGTCGTTTGGTGATGATCGTATGCTCAACCGCCACTTTCGTCATGCTTGGCCTCCCAGGTCCCTAGACCTCAGTCCGTGAGATTATTGGCTTTGGGGTTACCGGAAGTTGCAAGTGTATCGTGATCGACCGACATCTCTAGGGATGCTGAAAGACAACATCCGACGCCAATGCCTCACCATAACGCCGGACATGCTTTACAGTGCTGTTCACAGCATTATTCCTCGCCTACAGCTATTGTTGAGGAATGATGGTGGACATATTGAGCATTTCCTGTAAAGAACATCATCTTTGCTTTGTCTTACTTTGTTATGCAAGTTATTGCTGTTCTGATCAGATGAAGCGCCATCAGTCGGACATTTTTTGAACTTTTGTTTTATTTTTGTTCTAAGAAAACCCCATGTCATTCCAAGCATGTGTGTCAATTTGTACCTCTCTATCTACATTATTCCGTGATTTATTCAGTTTTCAAATTTATTCTGACTTTTTGATCACCCAGTATACAGCTCCAGCGAAATCTGCAGCACGCTGCTTCAGCCAACCAGCAGCCAATTCAGTCACAAGTGTGCGCTGTTCAGACAGACAACCTTGGCCTCAACTGTCTCCGCAGTTCTTTTTTCACTGAGAGCTTAGAGTATGCGTTTCACAATTTGTAGCACACCTTTTAATTTCACTTTTCCTTGCATTTACTCTGACATATTATTTGTAAAACTGTGTTATTTCAATTTATTTATTAAAATCTAAATAAAAAAAAGAGACTCCTTAAAAATTGTATTGATTGTGTTGCCTTACCTCAAAGTTACGGTCAACATCTCAATCGGTTGACTGTGTCCTCGTAAATGAATCTTGGCGTAGTGGCTTCACGTGTAATTCATCGAATAATGTCCGCCCCCGATAGCTGAGTGGTCGGCAAGGTAGCTCAGCGTGTTTGGTCAGAGGGTTAGCAGCCATCTGTAATAAAAAAAAACTGAGTTAATCGATCAATAACGAACTTAAACGGATGTCTTACGACGTCCGCTCCGAGCAGATGCAACGAACGAAAGCGAACAAAATGAGATTAATAAAAAAAAAAAGTGGTCAGCGAGACGGAATGTCAATCCTAAGGGTCCGGGTACGATTCCCGGCTGGATCGGAGATTTTCTCCGCTCAGGGACTGGGTGTTGTGTTGTCCTAATCATTCTCATTTCATCCCAATCGACGAGCAAGTCGCCGAAGTGTCGTCAAATCGAAAGACTCTCACACCAGGCGAACGGTCTACCCGACGGGAGGCAGTCGTCACACGACATTATTTTTATCGAATGATGAGAGGGTGCCCGCAATGAATTCTAGTATTCGTCTTTGGTTCTTTTATTCTTCTATACAAAAACAGTATGGTAAGAACTTGATTTCTCTCTACGGTCACTACTGAGCTTGAGTACGGAAGAAAACACAAAACTTAATATGTACCAGTGGTGGTGGTAATTTCCTATAGGACCAAACTGGTGATGTCATCGGTCCCTAGGCTTACACTTAAACTAACGACAACACACACACCTATGCCCGATGAAAGACTCGAACCAGGGCAGGGCGCCTAGACCGCGCGGCTAATAATTACCCTGTAAGAACCGTGTATGTGTAGAAGGGTTTCATTCGTTTTCAGCTGCAACCGAACCGCATACGTGTGAAATAGATCTAACTGCCACGGTCCAAGTTGCCGATGTACCAGAACAACAGGTCTTCATTCTTGTGTGTTAATTCGCCCCGATTATGGGTCACCTGACATGTAATCTTGCTAGCGGCGCCTGCAGCTATTCGGGCAGATTACATCGCATTTTACTGCGATGCCCCCAGCGGTATCAGGCCACTGCCGACCTACAGAAAATTATGACGCCCTCTCCGCAAGCGTCGGCACGTTTTCTATTTCCTGCACAGATTTTATATGTGATTTTAAAAAACCAGACATATACGACTAAAGGGTGTCTTTTACGTCTCACGAATTCGTGTTTCAGCGTTATTAGAGATGTTCATTAGTTGTACTGCAATAATCTGCCGAATGGATCGCAATTTTGCATTTAGATGAATATGTGTATGTCTGCCCCCCCATGAACCACAGACCTTGCCGTTGGTGGGGAGGCTTGCGTGCCTCAGCGATACAGATAGCCGTACCGTAGGTGCAACCACAACGGAGGGGTATCTGTTGAGAGGCCGGACAAACGTGTGGTTCCTGAAGAGGGGCAGCAGCCTTTTCAGTAGTTGCAGGGGCAACAGTCCGCTTGATTGACTGATCTGGCCTTGTAACACTAACCAAAACGGCCTTACTGTGCTGGTATTTCCGACGACTGAAAGCAAAGCGAAACTACAGCCGTAATTTTACCCGAGGGCATGCAGCTTTACTGTATGGTTAAATGACGATGGCGTCCTCTTGGGTAAAATACTCCGGAGGTAAAATAGTCCCCCATTCGGATCTCCGGGCGGGGACCACTCAAGAGGACGTCGTTATCAGGAGAATGAAAACTGGCGTTCTACGGATCGGAGCGTGGAACGTCAGATCGCTTCATCGGGCATATAGGTTAGGAAATGTAAAAAGGGAAATGGATAGGTTAGATATAGTGATAATTAGCGAAGTTAGGTGGCACGAGGAACAAGGCTTTGGCCAGTTGAATACAGGGTTATAAATACAAAATCAAATAGGGGTAATGCAGGAGTAGGTTTAATAATGAATAAAAAAAATAGGAGTGGGGGGTAAGCTACTACAAACAGCATAGTGAACGCATTATTGTGGCCAAGACCGACACGAAGCCCACGCCTACTACATTAGTATAAGTTTATATGCCAACTAGCTCTGCAGATGACGAAGATTGAAGAAATGTATGATGAGATAAAAGAAATTATTCAGATCGTGAAGGGAGACGAAAATTTAATAGTCATGGGTGACTGGAATTCGATAGTAGGTAAAGGAAGAGAAGGGAACGTAGTAGGTGAATATGGATTGTGGGGAAGAAATGAAAGAGGAAGCCGCCTGCGAGAATTTTGCACATAGCATAACTTAATCATAGCTCACACTTGGTTCAAGAATCTTAAAAGAAGATTGTATACATGAAAGAAGCCTGGAGATACTGACACGTTTCAGATAGATTATATAATGGTAAGACAGAGATTTAGGAACCAGGTTTTAAATTGTAAGACATTTCCAGGGGCAGATGTCGACTCTGACCACAATCTATTGGTTATGAACTGCAGATTAAAACTGAAGAACTGCAAAAAGGTGGGAATTTTAGGAGATGGGACCTGGATAAACTGACTGAACCAGAGGTTGTACAGAGTTTCAGGGAGAGCATAAAGGAACAATTGACAAGAATGGGGGAAAGAAATACAGTAGAAGAGGAATGGGTAGCTTTGAAGGATGAAGTAGTGAAGGCAGCAGAGGATCAAGTAGGTAAAAAGACGAGGGCTAGTAGAAATCCTTGGGTGACAGAAGGAATATTGAATTTAATTGATGAGAGAAGAAAATATAAAAATGCAGTAAATGAAGCAGGCAAAAAGGAATACAAACGTCTCAAAAATGAGATCGACAGGAAGAGCAAAATGGCTAAGCAGGCATGGCTAGAGGACAAATGTAAGGATGTAGAGGCTTATCTCACTAGGGGTAAGATAGATACTGCCTACATGAAAATTAAAGAGACCTTTGGAGAAAAGAGAACCACTTGTATGAATATCAAGAGCTCAGATGGAAATCCAGTTCTAAGCAAAGAAGGGAAAGCAGAATGGTGGAAGGAGTATATAGAGGGTCTATACAAGGGCGATGTACTTGAGGACAATGTTTTGGAAATGGAAGTGGATGTAGATGAAGATGAAATGGGAGATATGATACTGCGTGAAGAGTTCGACAGAGCAATGAAAGACCTGAGTCGAAACAAAGCTCCGGGAGTAGACAACATTCCATTAGAACTACTGACAGCCTTGGGAGAGCCAGTCCTGACAAAACTCTACCATCTGGTTAGCAAAATGTATGAGACAGGCGAAATACCCTCAGACTTCAAGAAGAATGTAATAATTCCAATCCCAAAGAAAGCAGGTGTTGGTTGACAGATGTGAGAATTACCGAACAATCAGTTTAATAAGTCACGGCTGCAAAATACTAACGCGAATTCTTTACAGACGAATGGAAAAACTATTAGAAGCCGACCTCGAGGAAGATCAGTTTGGATTCCGTAGAAATACTGGAATACGTGAGGCAATACTGACCCTACGACTTATCTTACAAGCTAGAATAAGAAAAGTCAAAATTACGTTTATAGCATTTGTAGACTTATAGAAAGCTTTTGACAATGTTGACTGGAATACCCTCTTTCAAATTCTGAAGGTGGCAGGGGTAAAATACAGGGAGCGAAGGGCTATTTACAGTTTGTACAGAAACCAGACGGCAGTTATAGGGGTCGAGGGGTACGAAAGGGAAGCAGTGGTTGGGAAGGGAGTGAGACAGGGTTGTAGCCTAACCCCGATGTTATTCAATCTGTATACTGAGTAAGCAGTAAAGGAAACAAAAGAAAAATTCGGAGTAGGTATTAAAATCCATGGAGATGAAATAAAAATTTTGAGGTTCGCCGATGACATTGTAATTCTGTCAGAGACAGCAAAGGACTTGGAAGAGCAGCTGAATGGAATGGACAGTGTCTTGAAAGGATGGTATAAGATGAACATCAACAAAAGCAAAACGAGGATAGTGGAATGTAGTCGAATTAAATCGGGTGATGCTGAGGGAATTAGATTAGGAAATGAGACACTTAAAGTAGTAAAGGAGTTTTGCTATTTGGGGAGCAAAATAACTGATGAGTGTCGAAGTAGAGAGGATATAAAATGTAGACTGGCAATGGCAAGGAAAGCGTTTCTGAAGAACAGAAATTTGTTAACATCGAGTATAGATTTAAGTGTCAGGAAGTCTTTTCTGAAAGTATTTCTATGGAGTGTAGCCATGTATGGAAGTGAAACATGGACGATAAATAGTTTGGACAAGAAGAGAATAGAAGCTTTCGAAATGTGGTGCTACAGAAGGATGCTGAAGATTAGATGGGTAGATCACATAACTAATGAGGAGGTATTGAATAGAATTGGGGAGGAGTTTATGGCACAACTTGACTAGAAGAATGGATCGGTTGGTAGGACATGTTCTGAGGCATCAAGGGATCACCAATTTAGTATTGGAGGGCAGCGTAGAGGGTAAAAATCGTAGAGGGAGACCTAGAGATGAATACACCAAGCAGATTCAGAAGGATGTAGGCTGCAGTAGGTACTGGGAGATGAAGCAGCTTGCACAGGATAGAGTAGCATGGACGACTGCATCAATCCAGTCTCAGGACTGAAGACCACAACAACAACAACTTGTATATCTGAACGAATGGATTGTATTAGGAGATCAAACAACTATAAAGGGGGACGGGTCTCTTTTAACTTGAGCGTTTCACATAACGTCTTGTCCACAAGCAAAATAAAAAAAGTATGAATCAAATGTTGTTTAGCTACCAGGAGGATATTAACCAGCATAACTGCCTTTCTTGTAGCTCCGGTCATTATGAAGATATCAGCAGCAGTTCGCCTTCTTGTAATTTTTATTCAGTAATCCACTTCTTCTTCTCAAGATCTGTTCAAAAAACCTAACACAAAATTGACTGAATCACCTGTGTTAGCACACAGTACAGGTACGCAGTGTAACTTAACTCGTCCACTGGTTGGAGTTGATAGAGGACAAGTGGAAAGACACCGGTCAACCGTTTTCTGGTGAAGTTCTATGGCAGTGCTATATATACCAACGAAGAGGAGGTAGGAATGCTACTCATTTATACAGAATGGAAGTTAGTGTAACAGTAAATGCAATTAAGTTTTCTTATTTACAATACGGGTAAGTGTGGTACAGTACTGCAACACTTTTAAACGATAGGTTGTGTACAAAAATATAGTGGTTGATTAAAGCGTGCATCGTCATTACTTTTCTTTTTTTATATTTGTAGGTTGGCGTAATGCTACTCGGGCAGCGTGATCCTGACAGGAACCCACCTACGGACTTACGTTTTCTTGTCTTGTCGTGAAGCTTCTGAATACGGGATATTTCAACTCAAGGCAATGCGATCGTCGTAGAACTTGCACAGACGAAGCCGCCGAAATTATTGTTCCCACATGTGTTACAGTGAATCCACACGTGATGATGATGATGATGTTTGGTTTGTGGGGCGCTCAACTGCGTGGTTATCAGCGCCCGTACAAGTTCCCAACCTCTGCTCACTCCAATTTCGACACTGTCTTGGATGATGATGAAATGATGAGGACAACACAAACACCCAGTCATCTCGAGGCAGGTGAAAATCCCTGACCCCGCCGGGAATCGAACCCGGGACCCCGTGCTCGGGAAGCGAGAACGCCACCGCGAGACCACGAGCGGCGAATCCACACGTGAGAACACGACATCTTGAACAGGAGATTGACATTTCCGTCACATTTTAACACGTCACCAGTTCCATATTTATCATGTACATCACACCAAGAGTTGTATGGGAACAACTTCCGGAATCGTATACAGTTGTGTCAGTAGACACAGCAGCACATCCTCGCCAACCAACGATTTTTTTTTTCTCGGATGAATGTCTCTTCTCAGATTAAGAATAGGTAAATGAAAAGAGCATGCAGTGTGAGTCTAGCAGAAATCCATGGTGGCTTAGGTGCAACATCAGCGTTTGCCGAGGATTAATTTTTGGTGTGGGATGCTTGGTACTATAATTATTGTCCCTTACTTCTTCAATGGTAGCCTAAACAGAAGGGAAGCAGGGCGTATGCTAACTTTCTCACACGAATTCTTCCTCGTCCTTCGGATGAACTGCCGCTAAGAATGGTTATTTTTATGTCCAGCGCATAATGCCTTGCATGAACGTCGTTTTCTGGAACGAAGGTATGCTGCCAGGTGGATTGGATGAGGAGGAGCTGTGGATTGACCTGTTTGGTCACCTGACTTATCTCCTCTAAACATTTTTCTTTGGGAAAGCATAAAAACAGTTGTGTATCCCGATACTCCAACAACTCCAGAGAACATCAGGAATGTATCGTGCTGGCTTGTAATTCACTTCAGCAGAAAACACTGGAAGCAGCGATGAACTCTTTCACCCAACGAATAGATCATGGTCACTGCTCTGAGCGCATTGGAATGGTCTGTGCCCACAACTGATTGCAGCACTCCAAAATTGCATTAAATACTCCAGTTTCTGCTTCTTATTAAGATGACTGTTGTTTTTACGTAATGCGTGATACGTTCCTCAACCATCTTGAGAATAGGAAGTGGATTAACGAATAAAAAATATAGTGTTCTATTAAAAAAGGACGTAATGCTGTTCATATCTTCGTCACGAACAAAGTTGCAAGAAAGGAAATCGTGATGTTATCAGGTTTGATTCCATAGGGAAACAGCTGTGTCCAGAGGCTGTATTCATTTCAAGTAGTAAGGGATACAGCAATCACTAGCAAATGATGTTTATTGCATGCCTAAATTACTGAGACTGCTGTTTAAAATTACGTAATTGTAAACAGCAGCCTCAGTGTGCTCATAGCCTCTGATACTCCAGTTTCTGCTTCTTATTAAGATGACTGTTGTTTTTACGTAATGCGTGATACGTTCCTCAACCATCTTGAGAATAGGAAGTGGATTAACGAATAAAAAATATAGTGTTCTATTAAAAAAGGACGTAATGCTGTTCATATCTTCGTCACGAACAAAGTTGCAAGAAAGGAAATCGTGATGTTATCAGGTTTGATTCCATAGGGAAACAGCTGTGTCCAGAGGCTGTATTCATTTCAAGTAGTAAGGGATACAGCAATCACTAGCAAATGATGTTTATTGCATGCCTAAATTACTGAGACTGCTGTTTAAAATTACGTAATTGTAAACAGCAGCCTCAGTGTGCACATAGCCTCTGATACTCCAGTTTCTGCTTCTTATTAAGATGACTGTTGTTTTTACGTAATGCGTGATACGTTCCTCAACCATCTTGAGAATAGGAAGTGGATTAACGAATAAAAAATATAGTGTTCTATTAAAAAAGGACGTAATGCTGTTCATATCTTCGTCACGAACAAAGTTGCAAGAAAGGAAATCGTGATGTTATCAGGTTTGATTCCATAGGGAAACAGCTGTGTCCAGAGGCTGTATTCATTTCAAGTAGTAAGGGATACAGCAATCACTAGCAAATGATGTTTATTGCATGCCTAAATTACTGAGACTGCTGTTTAAAATTACGTAATTGTAAACAGCAGCCTCAGTGTGCACATAGCCTCTGATACTCCAGTTTCTGCTTCTTATTAAGATGACTGTTGTTTTTACGTAATGCGTGATACGTTCCTCAACCATCTTGAGAATAGGAAGTGGATTAACGAATAAAAAATATAGTGTTCTATTAAAAAAGGACGTAATGCTGTTCATATCTTCGTCACGAACAAAGTTGCAAGAAAGGAAATCGTGATGTTATCAGGTTTGATTCCATAGGGAAACAGCTGTGTCCAGAGGCTGTATTCATTTCAAGTAGTAAGGGATACCAGCAATCACTAGCAAATGATGTTTATTGCATGCCTAAATTACTGAGGCTGCTGTTTACAATTACGTAATTGTAAACAGCAGCCTCAGTGTGCACATAGCCTCTGATACGAACAGCCCGGTTCGGAGTATGTACATATACAAGTAGTTTTAATGTTTTAACTTACATTTACTCCTTTGAAGATAGCCACACAGCAGCCGAAATCTAGATATGCAATAAACATCCTTTGCAACTGATTGTTGCACCCCTCACTACTTGAAATCATGATGGTTAACGTCTTCCTGAAGCTAAACACCATTTGTCTGATTAATTTTTTAATTTTGCTACTGGACGAGAAGTTATTTTCGGTGGTCGAGGTAAATTGGACACCCTGTGTAACAAACAAGCACAAGCAGTTCTGCAGTTTCGAAGTGAAGTAAAATGCTTAACGAAGAGTGAGTTTTTCTGTCAGAAGCAAAGTTATTTCCATACTACTGGACAGTGCCACATTTCGCTGTCGGGACTCTCTGCTAATGTGGGAACCGATTCCTACTTCAGTATTGCTCGGAGGATATTTCCTCACAGTCAGTCTTACTTCCATATTATTTTGTGCGCAGAGTTGGCCAAACACTAGAGCAGCAATCCGGTGCACCGCTGTGCGAGAAGTATCTGAATTGCCCCTGCCCTGTTGCCCGCACACCTGTGGATGCACCAGGTGCGGGACAAGATTACACCTCGGCCTCGGTTACCCCTGGAAACTGGCTGCGTCTTTCCAATACCTCCCCGCAAGTTACTTATATATTTCATCCTCCTTCGCTATATCCCTACTTTCGATGCCACGTAGACGAGAGCTTCCCAACAGCAACCTGCATGTTTCCGAGAGAGGAGCTAGAGCCAGGACTTGAGGCCACACAGCCGGCCGGAGTGGCCGTGCGGTTCTAGGCGCTACAGTCTGGAGCCGAGCGACCGCTACGGTCGCAGGTTCGAATGCTGCCTCGGGCATGGATGTGTATGATGTCCTTAGGTTAGTTAGGTTTAATTAGTTCTGAGTTCTAGGCAACTGATGACCTCAGAAGTTAAGTCGCATAGTGCTCAGAGCCATTTGAACTATTTTTGAGGCCACACATTTCCGGATATTACATGCACGAATACTGCAAAAATTACGTGTTGATGAGCATTTGCGGATCGGTCGACCTTGGCCTTCGTGGATTTCCTTTCTTGTTCAGGCCGAAGACTGGTTTGATGCATCTCGCCACGCTACTGTATACTGTGCAAGCCTCATCATTTCCGAATAACTTCTGCAATCTTCATGAATTTGAACCGGCGTACTGTAGTCAAACTTTGGTCCCCTTTACAGTTTTTAACCTCCATAGTTCCTTTTATTACCAAATTCAAGATTACTTGATGCCTCATGGTGTGTCCTATTGACCGATGCCTCCTTTTAGTCAAGTTGTACCATAAATTTCTTTTTTCGTCTGTTCGATTCAGTACGTCCACATTATTTACTCGATCTACCCATCTCATCTTCAGTATTCTTTCATAGTACCACATTTCAAAAACTTCTGTTCTCTTTTTGTCTGAACCGCTTATTGCTAGCATTTCACTTCCGTGCAAGGTTACACTCGAGACAAATAACTTCAGGAGGGACTTCCTAACATTTAAATTTATATTAGATGTATACCTCTCCCTCAGAAACGCTTTTAGTGCGATGACACTCTGCATTTTATATGCTCTCTGCTTCGGCCATCATTAGTTGTTTTGTTAACTAAACAGCAAAACTCATCCCCTATTTTCAGAATCTCATTTCCTAATCTAATTGCTTCAGCATCACTTGACTTAAATCGACAACATTCCAGTACACCTGTCTAACTTTTGTTGATGTTCAGCTTATAACCTCTTTTTAGGACACACCTTTCAATTGCTCTTCTTCCAAGTCCTTTGTATCAGTGACAGAATTACTGTGTAATATTATAAATAAAAAATTTTAATGTAAAAAACATTTAATGCCTAGACCGCATTTTTCATTATACATTTAAATGATGATGACTACTTTCGGATGCTTCCTATAACCATCTTCAGATCGTTCAAACTAGTGGCTACCGTTGCTGCCTCTGGATCACGGGGTCCCTGGTTCGATTCCCGGCCGGGTTAGGGATTTTCTCTGCCCGGGGACTGGTTGTTAGTGTTGTCTTCATCGTTTCACCATCATCATTCGTGACAGAGGCTACATTGGACTATGAAAAAAATTGGATTGTACGGGCGCTGATGACCGCGCAGTTAAGCGCCCACAAACCAAATATCATCAGATCGTTCAAATCGTAAAAACGAAGTGAATATCTATGAAAAATATCATTAGCTGCACTCACTTAATGGCATGCATTCGTATATATTGTGCTAGGACAGTAGTAGTTAAAAGCTTCACCGATAGCGAGTCGGGTTGTAAATCCTAACCTCGAAAGATGCAGGTAACAAAGAATGAAACTGCCCAGGTGCAGTAGTAAAAACTGCATCAAATGCCCATTATTTGCAGTTGGGGCTATTATAGTGAGCTAAATATTTTTAACGGTAGCAAGAATTGTCAGCTGTTCCATAGCATGGGTTAGAAAGACGTGATTTCTCATGGCTTATAAAAGAGTTATTCTCATAAAATGTGCGCAAGTTGAAGACTGATAGAAAATGTCACAAGCCCAAACAGTCTGGCAAGACAGATCAAAACTAACTCTTAGTGGCATTTTACTTTTTATCTTCAGCTTGTGCACATTTTGTAAGGATGACGATTTTATACACCATGAGGGATCACTCCTTTCTAAGCCATGCTACGGAACAGCTGACAATTCTTGTTACCAGTGTGTATACTTTTCTCACTACAATATCTTCTGTACAACTGCAAATAGTGGTCATTTGATACAGTTTTTACTAATGCTTCTGGCCATTTTCCTCCTTTGTTATATGCATCTTGCGAGATTAGGGTTCACAACCTTACTCGCTCTCGGTGAAGCTTTTAACTAGATACTGTCCTTGCACTGTTGGCCCATAATACAAATGCATGTCATTGCATGACTGTAGCTAATGATGTTCATCAATGATATTCAACTCGTTTATACGATTTGAACGATCTGAAGATGGTTGTAAGAAGTAACCGAAAGTAATCGTGATGCTTTAATTGTATAATGAACATTGCGGTCCAGGCATTAAAATTTGTTTACATTAAAGAAATTTATTTAACAAATTATGTTAGGACCACTAATATCAGGCTTCACTTACTACAGCATCATCGGCAAACATCAAAGTTCTTTTTTTTCTGTTCCCTGGACATTTGTTCCCTCTCCAAATTTTTCCTTGGTTTCTTTTGCTATTTGCCAAATGTACAGATTGAACATCATCTTCAGCTTGTGCACATTTTGTAAGGCTGCTTTCCTTTCATGCCTTTCGACTCTTTTAATTGCCATCTGGTTCCTGTACAGGTTGTAAATAACCTTTAGTTCCTTGTAGTTTATCCTTCCTACCTCCATAAAAATGGTTCAAATGGCTCTGAGCACTATGGGACTTAACTTCTGTGGACATCAGTCCCCTAGAACTTAGAACTACTTAAACCTAACTAACCTAAGGACATCACACACATCCATGCCCGAGGCAGGATTCGAACCTGCGACCGTAGCAGTCCCGCGGTTCCGGACTGCGCGCCTAGAACCACTAGACCACCGCGGCCGGCCCTACCTCCATAATTTCAATGAATATATTCCAGTTAATATTGTCAAAACATTCCTCTAAATCTACAAATGCTAACGTATATTTGCCTACCTTTAACCTACCTTCTAAAATAAACTATAGAACGAGTATGTCTTCGTACAGTTTTACATTTCTCCAGAACCCCAACTGATCTTCGCCGAAGTCATCTTCTGTCAGTGTTTTGTTTTGATGTCCTCCATCAATGGCTCTGAGCACTATGGGACTCAACTGCTGAGCTCATTAGTCCCCTAGAACTTAGAACTAGTTAAACCTAACTAACCTAAGGACATCACAAACATCCATGCCCGAGGCAGGATTCTAACCTGCGACCGTAGCGATCTTGCGGTTGCAGACTGCAGCGCCTTTAACCGCACGGCCACTTCGGCCGGCCCTCCATCAATCTTATCGGGTAAGAATACCATGCCACACAGCAGTACTCTGGTAGAGGACGGGAAAACCTAGTGTACACAGTCTTTTTAGTAGACTTGTTGCATCTTCTAAGTGTTTACCAATACAACACAGTCTTCCCCACAGCGTTTTACATGTTCTCCTCATGGGCTGGACACTCTTGTCCCAAAGCAGAGGATAGACACAATATTTTGCCGATTAGTGTATGTAGAAGATTTCTCAACGCGGACTCTGCACCCTGTTGTTGAAGCTTCTGGCTGTGCTTGTGGCTGTGGTGATGGTGGTGGTGAGGCAATACACAATTCTTGACAGATGCCTCCAGTTTCAAGCATTAGAAATAACTGCTAATGCAATCTTAACTTAGATTGTCAATGAAGCACACTAAAAAATGAATTATTTATTACTAAGTTAAATGAGGAACTGTAAGTTACTATACACTGCACAACTGACTTGTGAATGATGGATCATCATACACATTTAGGCTGTCGTTAACGAGTGTGCTGAGCTGAATAAAGTGGTGGAACTGTTTTAAGTGATAACTCTGCAGTTCAAACTTTTTATTGGCATGGTGCCCTGTAATATCTAATTGCTTAGTACGCTCTACACATTAGATGCATTGTTCAAATAATGATGGAGATATGCGGGCCGGTGTGGCCGAGCGGTTCTAGGTGCTTCAGTCTAGAACCGCACGACCGCCACGGTCGCAGGTTCGAATCATGCCTCGGGCATGGATGTGTGTGATGTCCTTAGGTTAGTTAGGTTTAAGTAGTTCTAAGTCTAGGGGACTGATGACCTCAGATGTTAAGTCCCGTAGTGCTCAGAGCCATTTGAA
Organism: Schistocerca nitens; assembly: GCF_023898315.1. Lineage (NCBI taxonomy): Eukaryota > Metazoa > Arthropoda > Insecta > Orthoptera > Acrididae > Schistocerca > Schistocerca nitens. The sequence goes on along the minus strand of NC_064616.1, from coordinate 171,819,805 downwards.
CCATTTAATGGAGATATCTACCAGTCAGTTGTGGTATTAAACATAACGATAACTGTTTCAATGTTCAAAATGGTTCAAATGGCTCTGAGCACTATGGGACTTAACTTATGAGGTCATCAGTCCCCTAGACTTAGAACTACTTAAACCTAACTAACCTAACGACATCACACACATCCATGCCCGAGGCATGATTCGAACCTGCGACCGTGGCGGTCGTGCGGTTCCAGACTGTAGCGCCTAGAACCGCTCGGCCACTCCGGCCGGCCTGTTTAAATGTGACATAGGTGTACTGTACATTAAGTGCGTTGAAAGAAGACGAATTTTGATAAAAACACATGTAGTTGCGACCGAAAGTTGAACCTCCTGGATGTGGTGACGGTGGTGGTGGAGCAATACACTGTTCGTGATAAAAGTCCCCAATTTCAAAAGCTGGAAATAACTCTTCATGTAATGTGAACTTACACTGTTAAGTAACTGACCTTATCAACCACAAAACAAACGAAAAACACGAACTCTTATGGCCATAGCCTGCAGCTGGCTAGAGAGGGTGCATTTTCTGCTGACAGCCTCGGATGTTGTGGGGAGTGCAGTAATGGGTACTCACCGGTCCTGGATTTGGGAGAGACTGGCGGTGGTCTCCCAGCAGAGAGCTTACGCTGCTGGTGTCAAATGGGGCGCGGCCTTGTGACTCACTCTACATCTACATAAACACTCCGCAAGCCACTGTACAGTGCGTGCGTGGCGGAGGGTACTTTGTACCATTAATATTCATTTCCTTTACTGTTCCTCTTGCAAACAGAGCGAGGGAAAAACGACTGTCTGTATGCCTCCATATAAGCCCTAATTTCTCTTATCTCATCTTCGTGGTCCTTATGCGCAAAGTATGTTGGCGGCAGTAGAATCGTTCGGCACTCAGCCTCAAATACCAGTTCAGTAAATGTTCTCAATAGTTTTTATCGAAAAGAAAGTCGTCTTCCCTTCAGGAATTCCCATTTGAGGTTCCCGAAGTACCTCCGTAACACTTACGTGTTGTTCGAACTTCTTGGTAACAAATCTAGCAGCCCGCCTTTGAATTTCTTTGATGTGTTCTTTCAATGTGACCCGGTATGGATCTGAAACACTCGAGCAGAAGTCAAGAATAGGTCGCACCAGCGTCCTATATGCAGTCTCCTTTACAGGTGAACCACTCTTTCCCAAAATTCTCCTAATAAACCGAAGTCGACCATTCAACTTCCCTGCCACAGTTCTCACATGCTCGTTCCATTTCACATCGCTTTATAGCATTACGCCCAGATATGTAAACGACTTGACTCTGTCAAGCAGGACACTAGTAATACAGTATCCGAACATTACATGTTTGTTCTTCTTATCCATCCTCATTAAGGGGCTCCGGAAAGGCTCAAAATCATGAAAAGTTCAATTTTTACTTTTTTGCGTTTTCTGAATCTGCAGACTATTACCTTTTAATAGATATATAATTTATTCAATTCCGAAGACTACAACTATTTTTAAATTTTTTTTGAAATGTGTTCTACATGGGCGTGACCCACTGTGGCGCTGTTAAACTGCTGTCAAATGGTGTTATTATTAACGTCCGTGTTCATCAGGTACATTTTAGTGATGTGAGATAAAGTATGTGTTGTGGCTAACCTGTGATCGTTCAATATATATCGCTGGTGTGATTGTCGATTGTTTCATGTTTATTTACTCTGTCGTTATCTCGAAAATATTCGTAATTAATTCTGTTTCTTGAGTCTCTGTTTTGTTGAAGTATAATAATGAGTAAAAGTAAAGTTATTAGAAATCCTCTGAAGGCTTTTAAGAAAAGGAGAAATGTTGGCAACATTGTAAGGTGCAAGGTATTTAGAAATATGGGAATGAAGATAGGTTCTAACATGGTACGAGCGATGCTTGCTTTAGACAAGGAACGCCTTCGGGCTGCAGACAGGGCTGTAAAGAGTCTAGAAATACAAGCAAGAGTAAACAGGAGGAGGAGCAAGAGGAAGCTGGAGGAGGAGTTTGCAGAGGATGAAGATAATCCATCCTATGGACCTGGAATGCACTAAAAAGTTAATCCAATCTTTGTCGCTCGATTCCCAAAACTTTTATTTTCTCATACTAATTACATGTTTTCTAAGGATCTTCCAAACATATTTGTTTCAAACTTTCAGTAAATGTTACACCACAGTACCTTCTGCATAATTTAACACAGCCTTTTTCCAAAAAACTGTATATTTTTGAATATATAAATAAAAAATTGCAAAAAAATGTTGTGAATTTTCATTACAATTGAAAAAAAATCATCTTTAATAACTGAACAAAAATTTTGTAAAATCCCTGTGTTAAGTTGTAGCCCATATTCCAATAAATAATCTGTAAAAAGTTCAACTTCCTACCTCAAATACTTTGTGAGGAAAGATGTAATTTATAAGCGTTATTTTAACATTGCAAGTATAGGGCGTTCCGGAGCCCCTTAACATGTATTTTTCCACAATTAGAGCGGTTATAGCTTACGCCATTGCCCCATAATGCCTCGCACATTCGATCAAGAGCTGTTACTGTCAGCTTCGTGTGGCTCTAAATGTTTATAATAAAAACGTGGGAACTGTTTACTAAAATAATATCCCAACATCGGTTGCACACAGCGTCTGCAGCAGTTCTGCGCGCAACGCAAGGTTTCCTACTGCGGCGGTCTTATGCTTGAAGATAGTAGGGGATAGGTTTCCATTCTATGTCTAAAGTTTAGTGACCCTCATAGGATCTTGGCCGTCAGTTAATTCTTACAGGCCTGAAGCCAGAGTGAGTGGTCTCTCACAAGGGAACATCCCTATCGCACCCCCTTCAGATTTAGTTATAAGTTGGTACAGTGGATAGGCCTTGAAAAACTGAACACAGAGCAATCGAGAAAACAGGAAGAAATTGTGTGGAACTATGAAAAAAATATGCAAAATATACAAACTGAGTAGTCCATGCGCAAGATACGCAACATCAAGGATAGTGTGAGCTCGGGAGCGCCGTGGCCGCGTGGTTAGCGTGAGCAGCTATGGCATGAGAGGTCCTTGGTTCAAGTCTTCCTTCGAGTGAAAAGTTTAAGTTTTTATTTTCAGACAGTTATTATCTGTCTGTCCGTCCGTCCGATGCGAGGTAACTGCGCCGTAGTATGATGACGCTACACCTAAACAAACATCGAAACACATGACGTCAGTCGACTACCGCGCACGGAAGAGAGAGTATTCCTGCTAACGAGGCTCCCTGGCTGGCAGCTGACTGTTCGCTACTTTGGACGAGAGTGCATTAAATACGTGAGATGCATTCCGTGGGCAATATGAATCCAGCAAATATAGCTCGCGACTTCAATATCAATATCAATGAATATTTTCCGAACTGTAAGGCATCGGAAAGTTCCTTAAGGGGTCGAGCGATTGTCGAACATTTATATGATTATTCGCTACATTTGTTGATAAACAGTACGTGTGGTGATGATTGTCTGAAAATAAAAAATTAAACTTCTCATTCGAGGGAAGACTTGAACAAAGGTCCTCTCGTTCCGCAGCTGTTCACGCTAACCACGCGGCCACGGCGCTCCCTAGTTTACACTATCCTTGATGTTGCTTATCTTGCGCATGGACTACACAGTTTGTATATTTTGCTTATTTTTTTCATAGTTCCACACAACTTCTTCCTGTTTTCTCGATTGATCTGTGTTCAGTTTTTCAAGGCCTATCCACTGTGTCAACTTATAACTAAATCCGAGGGGAGTGCGATGGGGATGTTCCCTTGTCAGTATAACACGTAGTTAACTTTTTGGCGGTTGTTGGCTGCTGTAGACATTGTCGTGAAAACTAATGAAAATTAATTAGCAGAGACGTGGCAACATAATTACTTGTGCGGACGATATCTCTCTTTCTCCGCAAGCGGTGAGGTCTGTCAGTCACCTGCCTGTCGGCTCCTGTTCCCACCGTGGCTGGCACCAAACTAATTCTCTTCTAGCAGGGGTCAAGTTGATGGTTAGTTAACACAACCAATAGGACAGCAGAGGGAAGCTACAGACAACAAAAAATGCGTCTGTTCTAGTGCAGCGTAATATGTTGTTCCTCCTGTAGCTCATAATAAATTGGTGAGGTAGTCCGATACACGAGTATAACTATAAATTTATGAAAGCCAGATCACATTGCTTCTTACTGCAGGACAAGACTATCGAAACATTCAATCGCATGAACATCACTGATTAAAATGGTACAGTCCTTGAACTATGAGAGAGCGCGAGGAGAGAAAATATGGATAACTTACAAATAAAACAGTTTCTGCGTCAGTCACTTGCTTAATTTGCAACTACGCGTTTCAGTGGTTCACATCATCATCTTCATGTGGAGAATTTTTTATTTACATAGCTGGTGTTAGTGAGGAGTACAGACGTCTTTTCACAGTAGCAGACCAAGAGCAGTGTAGGTTATTTTGCTAATGATAAAAATTCTTTATTTAGAGAAGGCGCTTTTGATGTTAAAAAACATGAATTTCTGATAGTGAATTGTACTTACAGTGACGGTAGAGTTGTAAAAGCTTTGCAAACTACTGCCTGATGTATGCCGTGTCCACTGCACATTCTGTTTACACTGTCAGTTTCAAGATGTTGTACCTGTTACAGACATGTTCGTTTACATTGGTTACAAGATAAAGGCAGACAAAGGAAACTCAACAGTTATTTTATATGAAAATCAACACATCCAGAAAACCTTAAAATTCTCTGAACAAACTGAATTTAAGGCCCCATCAAATATACTAACTTCCTGTTTATTGAAAGGAAGAAGCACCAATTTATATGCGTGAATTCAACAACACGACGCCTAAGATCTCAACTGGAGGTTCACAAAAAAGACAGATCTCAAACTCAATAAATTACCCTGGTTATAAAAGGCAGATCTCAAACTCAATAAATTACCCTGGTTATAAAATGCTACAGAAACCCAGCATGATCCTACAAGGTAACTTTGTGTCTGAAAGTAACGACTCAATAAAAAAAAAACGCCTCTCATTTTCTAATGATCTGAAACAGATACACGATGCTAACAAATACCAAATGATCTCGCCCACGATCTGAAAGACATACACAGTGCTAATAAACGCCTAATGATTTCTCTGTGCAAATCTGTATACTAACATCCCCATTCATGATGCTTCAGCTGTTATTAAACAACATCTAACTAAATGCAAGAAACTTCCTGGCAGATTAAAACTGTGTGCCGGACCGAGACTCGAACTCGGGAACTTTGCCTTGCCCGGGCAAGTATGCCGGCACGGTAGCTCAGCGTGTTCGGTCAGAGAGCTGGTTGGCCTCTGTAATAAAAAAAACTGAGTGGAAGGATCAACAAACGAACTTGAACGGATCTCATGTGACGTCCGCAACGACCAAATACAACGATCAACTACGAACAAAATGAAGGAAAAAAAAGACGGTGGAGTACATGCCCGCGAAAGGCAAAGGTCCCGAGTTCGAGTCTCGGTCCGGCACACAGTTTTAATCTGCCAGGAGGTTTCATATCAGCGCACACTCCGCTGAAGAGTGAAAATTTTATCCTAGAAACATCCCCCAGGCTGTGGCAAAGCCATGTCTCCACAATATCCTTTCTTCCAGGAATGCTAGCTCTGTAAGGTTCGCAGGAGAGCGTTTGTGAAGTCTGGAAGGTAGGAGACGAGGTACTTGCGGATGTAAAGCTGTGAAGATGGGATGTGAGTCGTGCGTGGGTAGCTCAGACGGTACTGTACATGCCCGCGAAAGGCAAAGGTCCCGAATTCAAGTCTCGGTCTGGCGCACAGTTTTCATCTGCCAGAAAGTTTCATATCAGCGCACACTCCGCTGCAGAGTGAAAATTTCGTTCTGGAAACATCCCCCCGGCTGTGACAAAGCCATGTCTCCGCAATATCCTTTCTTCCAGAAGTGCTAGTTCTGCAAGGTTCGCAGGAGAGCTTCTGTGAAGTTTGGAAGATAGGAGACAAGCTAGTGGCAGATGTAAAGCTGTGAGGACGGGGCGTGAGTCGTGCTTGGGTATCTCAGAAGGTAGAGTACATGCCCGCGAAAGGCAAAGGTCCCGATTTCGAGTCTCGGTCTGGCGCACAGTTTTCATCTACCAGAAAGTTTCATATCAGCGCGCACTCCGCTGCAGAGTGAAAATTTCATTCTGGAAAATACAAGAAGCTCTCCCCAGCAGAAATCACAGAATTCATTAACTTTCTGGCGCTGGTACCGAAATATAATTACTTCTCTTTCAAATCTAAAAATAAACAAATTGGCTAGCAATGGGTGACAGGTGAACTATAGCTGAAATATTCCTCAACGACCCAGAGCATGAACTTTTCACAAAAAAGCCAACATGCATTTAAAAAGTTTAGTCCTACAAAAGGTACGTACACGATTATTTATCATCATTGATGGGGGAAACAAAGATAATATCCAAGACATCCTCCAAAGAATCAACAAAATGCACAAGAATACACCTGTAAGTAGAAGATAAACAATACCATTAATTCCTCAATTTAACTGTCTACAAACAGGATAACAAAACGTCTTCCAAATTTACAGGAAACCAATCACCACAGACATAAACATACATGCTTTCTCCTGCCACCTCAACATGCACAAACTAGCAGCATACCGCTCAATGATTAATAGAGCTCTAAAAAACGCACTGAATGATGAAAACCCCCAGAATGAAATAAAACTCTTACACCTGCAGATAATGGGTATAAATCCACACTAATACATAATTTAGCTAAAAATTAAAACAGAAAGTGAACAAAATAACCACCAAGGACCAGGAAAATACGCTAACGACATGGATCCACTTCCTCAGTAACATCTCCCAAAAACTTGCCAGTACCTTCAAGCAAAACAAAATAAGAATTGCATTCCAAACAAACAAAAAAATTTGCCAAACGCTTCCTCATAACGTAAAGGACACTCAAGATAAATTTTTATCTTGTGGCAGATATAAAATAATATGTAGTAAATGCCCAGCTCAGTACATAAATCAAACAGACTGCAACTTCCACACCAGATTCAGAGAACACATCAGCGTCTTCTGATGCAACACACCACACAAATCTGCAATAGCCTCCCATATAAAAAACACAAGACATTCATTTGACAATGAAGAAAGCAACCTTGAAATGCTACATATACTGAAAAAAGGACGCAGAATGTCTCTGTATGGAGAATTAGAAATTTATGTACACAGAAAGAAACTTGGAGAACATGTACTCAACGATAATAGTGAAACAGGCTCAATCAGTTTCTCAAAAGCTTTGACAAAGAACTTAAAGCATTCTCATATTTTACAGTTTCAACGCACAGCAGTGAATGTGACCACTCCTATTCATCCCTCAATAAGTTTAACCTAAAATAGATATTCATGATCTGCTGTAATCTTTATTTGTACATGTTGTTGTTGTTGTGGTCTTCAGTCCTGAGACTGGTTTGATGCAGCTCTCCATGCTACTCTATCATGTGCAAGCTTCTTCATCTCCCAGTACATACTGCAACCTACATCCTTCTGAATCTGCTTAGTGTATTCATCTCTTGGTCTCCCTCTACGATTTTTACCCTCCACGCTGCCCTCCAATACTAAATTGGTGATCCCTTGATGCCTCAGAACATGTCCTACCAACCGATCCCTTCTTCTGGTCAAATTGTGCCACAAACTCCTCTTCTCCCCAATCCTATGCAGTACCTCCTCATTAGTTATGTGATCTACCCATCTAATCTTCAGCATTTTTCTGTAGCACCACATTTCGAAAGCTTCTATTCTCTTCTTGTCCAAAGTATTTACCGTCCATGTTTCACTTCCATACATGGCTACACTCCATACAAATACTTTCAGAAATGACTTCCTGACACTTAAATCTATACTCGATGTTAACAAATTTCTCTTCTTCAGAAACTCTTTCCTTGCCATTGCCAGTCTACATTTCATATCCTCTCTACTTCGACCATCATCAGTTATTTTGCTCCCCAAATAGCAAAACTCCTTTACTACTTTAAGTGTCTCATTTCCTAATCTAATACCCTCAACATCACCCGACTTAATTCGACTACATTCCATTATCCTCGTTTTGCTTTTGTTGATGTTCATCTTATATCCTCCCTTCAAGACACCATCCATTCCGTTCAACTGCTCTTCCAAGTCCTTTGCTGTCTCTGACAAAATTACAATGTCATCGGCGAACCTCAAAGTTTTTATTTCTTCTCCATGGATTTTAATACCTACTCCGAATTTTTCTTTTGTTTCCTTTACTGCTTGCTCAATATATAGATTGAATAACATCGGGGAGAGGCTACAACCCTGTCTTACTCCCTTCCCAACCACTGCTTCCCTTTCATGTCCCTCGACTCTTATAACTGCCATCTGGTTTCTGTACAAATTGTAAATAGCCTTTCGCTCCCTGTATTTTACCCCTGCCACCTTTAGAATTTGAAAGAGAGTATTCCAGTCAACATTGTCAAAAGCTTTCTCTAAGTCTACAAATGCTACAAACGTAGGTTTGCCTTTTCTTAATCTTTCTTCTAAGATAAGTCGTAAGGTCAGTATTGCCTCACGTGTTCCAGTATTTGTACGCAATCCAAACTGATCTTCCCCGAGGTCGGCTTCTAGTAGTTTTTCCATTCGTCTGTAAAGAATTAGTGTTAGTATTTTGCAGCTGTGGCTTATTAAACTGAGTGTTCGGTAATTCTCACATCTGTCAACACCTGCTTTCTTTGGGATTGGAATTATTATATTCTTCTTGAAGTCTGAGGGTATTTCCCCTGTTTCATACATCTTGCTCACCAGATGGTAGAGTTTTGTCAGGACTGGCTCTCCCAAGGCCGTCAGTAGTTCCAATGGAATGTTGTCTACTCCCGGGGCCTTGTTTTGACTCAGGTATTTCAGTGCTCTGTCAAACTCTTCACGCAGTATCGTATCTCCCATTTCATCTTCATCTACATCCTCTTCCATTTCCATAATATTGTCCTCAAGTACATCGCCCTTGTATAGACCCTCTATATACTCCTTCCACCTTTCTGCCTTCCCTTCTTTGCTTAGAACTGGGTTTCCATCTGAGCTCTTGATGTTCATACAAGTGGTTCTCTTATCTCCAAAGGTCTCTTTAATTTTCCTGTAGGCAGTATCTATCTTACCCCTAGTGAGATAAGCCTCTACATCCTTACATTTGTCCTCTAGCCATCCCTGCTTAGCCATTTTGCACTTCCTGTCGATCTCATTTTTGAGACGTTTGTATCTCTTTTTGCCTGCTTCATTTACTGCATTTTTATATTTTCTCCTTTCATCAATTAAATTCAATATTTCTTCTGTTACCCAAGGATTTCTACTAGCCCTCGTCTTTTTACCTACTTGATCCTCTGCTGCCTTCACTACTTCATCCCTCAAAGCTACCCATTCTTCTTCTACTGTATTTCTTTCCCCCATTCCTGTCAATTGTTCCCTTATGCTCTCCCTGAAACTCTGAACAACCTCTGGTTCTTTCAGTTTATCCAGGTCCCATCTCCTTAAATTCCCACCTTTTTGCAGTTTCTTCAGTTTTAATCTACAGGTCATAACCAATAGATTGTGGTCAGAGTCCACATCTGCCCCTGGAAATGTCTTACAATTTAAAACCTGGTTCCTAAATCTCTGTCTTACCATTATATAATCTATCTGATACCTTTTAGTATCTCCAGGGTTCTTCCATGTATACAACCTTCTATCATGATTCTTAAACCAAGTGTTAGCTATGATTCAGTTGTGCTCTGTGCAAAATTCTACCAGGCGGCTTCCTCTTTCATTTCTTAGCCCCAGTCCATATTCACCTACTACGTTTCCTTCTCTCCCTTTTCCTACACTCGAATTCCAGTCACCCATGACTATTAAATTTTCGTCTCCCTTCACTATCTGAATAATTTCTTTTATTTCATCATACATTTCTTCAATTTCTTCGTCATCTGCAGAGCTAGTTGGCATATAAACTTGTACTACTGTAGTAGGTGTGGGCTTCGTATCTATCTTGGCCACAATAATGCGTTCACTAAGCTGTTTGTAGTAGCTTACCCGCGTTCCTATTTTCCTATTCATTATTAAACCTACTCCCGCATTACCCCTATTTGACTTTGTGTTTATAACCCTGTAGTCACCTGACCAGAAGTCTTTTGCCTCCTGCCACCGAACTTCACTAATTCCCACTATATCTAACTTTAAACTATCCATTTCCCTTTTCAAATTTTCTAACCTACCTGCCCGATTAAGGGATCTGACATTCCACGCTCCGATCCGTAGAACGCCAGTTTTCTTTCTCCTGATAACGACATCCTCTTGAGTAGTCCCCGCCCGGAGATCCGAATGAGGGACTATTTTACCTCCGGAATATTTTACCCAAGAGGACGCCATCATCATTTAATCATACAGTAAAGCTGCATGCCCTCGGGAAAAATTATGGCCGTAGTTTCCCCTTGCTTTCAGCCGTTCGCAGTACCAGCACAGGAAGGCCGTTTTGGTTATTGTTACAAGGCCAGATCAGTCAATCATCCAGACTGTTGCCCTTGCAACTACTGAAAAGGCTGCTGCCCCTCTCCAGGAACCACACGTTTGTCTGGCCTCTCAACAGATACCCCTCCGTTGTGGTTGTACCTACGGTACGGCTATCTGTATCGCTGAGGCACGCAAGCCTCCCCACCAACGGCAAGGTCCATGGTTCATGGGGGGGGGGGGGGGGGGGGGTGTATTTGTACATATATGAAATTAATATAATAATTGAAGTGTGCACATATCTACATTCAGGTGCAGCCCATTCATATTTATCAAAATAAGAGGAAAACATATTTACGTACATAACCATTTAATCATTATTTTTGTATCCAATGGTGCAGTCCATTTACATTTAAAAATATGTAGGTATATATACAGGGTGTTTCCAAAATGACCGGTATATTTGAAACGGCAATAAAAACTAAACGAGCAACGATAGAAATACACCGTTTGTTGCAATATGCTTGGGACAACAGTACATTTTCAGGCAGACAAACTTTCGAAATTACAGTAGTTACAATTTTCAACAACAGATGGCGCTGCGGTCTGGGAAACTCTATAGTACGATATTTTCCAAATATATCCACCATGCGTAGCAATAATATGGCGTAGTCTCTGAATGAAATTACCTGAAACCTTTGACAACGTGTCTGGCGGAATGGCTTCACATGCAGATGAGATGTACTGCTTCAGCTGTTCAATTGTTTCTGGATTCTGGCGGTACACCTGGTCTTTCAAGTGTCCCCACGGAATGAAGTCACAGGTGTTCGTGTCTGGCGAATAGGGAGGCCAATCCACGCCGCCTCCTGTATGTTTCGGATAGCCCAAAGCAATCACACGATCATCGAAATATTCATTCAGGAAATTAAAGACGTTGGCCGTGCGATGTGGCCGGGCACCATCTTGCATAAACCACGAGGTGTTCGCAGTGTCGTCTAAGGCAGTTTGTACCGCCACAAATTCACGAAGAATGTCCAGATAGCGTGATGCAGTAATCGTTTCGGATCTGAAAAATGGGCCAATGATTCCTTTGGAAGAAATGGCGGCCCAGACCAGTACTTTTTGAGGATGCAGGGACGATGGGACTGCAACATGGGGCTTTTCGGTTCCCCATATGCGCCAGTTCTGTTTATTGACGAAGCCGTCCAGGTAAAAATAAGCTTCGTCAGTAAACCAAATGCTGCCCACATGCATATCGCCGTCATCAATCCTGTGCACTATATCGTTAGCGAATGTCTCTCGTGCAGCAATGTTAGCGGCGCTGAGGGGTTGCCGCGTTTGAATTTTGTATGGATAGAGGTGTAAACTCTGGCGCATGAGACGATACGTGGACGTTGGCGTCATTTGGACCGCAGCTGCAACACGGCGAACGGACACCCGAGGCCGCTGTTGGATCACCTGCTGCACTAGCTGCGCGTTGCCCTCTGTGGTTGCCGTACGCGGTCGCCCTACCTTTCCAGCACGTTCATCCGTCACGTTCCCAGTCCATTGAAATTTTTGAAACAGATCCTTTATTGTATCGCTTTTCGGTCCTTTGGTTACATTAAACCTCCGTTGAAAACTTCGTCTTGTTGCAACAACACTGTGTTCTAGGCGGTGGAATTCACACCAGAAAAATCCTCTGTTCTAAGGAATAAACCATGTTGTCTACAGCACACTTGCACGTTGTGAACAGCACACGCTTACAGCAGAAAGACGACGTACAGAATGGCGCACCCACAGACTGCGTTGTCTTCTATATCTTTCACATCACTTGCAGCGCCATCTGTTGTTGAAAATTGTAACTACTGTAATTTCGAAAGTTTGTCCGCCTGAAAATGTACTGTTGTCCCAAGCATATTGCAACAAACGGTGTATTTCTATCGCTGCTCGTTTAGTTTTTATTGCCGTTTCAAATATACTGGTCATTTTTTAAACACGCTGTAAGTACGTAATACAGTGACTGAATTGTGCACATGTCAATATTCTGGGGCACCCTATCCATATTTTTTAAAAAAGAAAAACATAATTGGGTAGAAATCATTTAATATTTTATCTTTGCATCCAATGTAAACAAACATATCTGTAACACATACAACATCTTTGGAGTGACAGTCATAAACATAATGTGCAGCTGAGATGTCATACATCAAGGAGCAGTATGCAGTCTGTCTACAACCCTCCCTACCATCCCTGTATTAATCCCGCGCCGGCCGTGGTGGCCGAGCGGTTCTAGGCGCATCAGTCCGGAACCGCGCCACTGCTACGGTCGCAGGTTCGAATCCTGCCTCGGGCATGGATGTGTGTGATGTTCTTAGGTTAGTTATGTTTAAGTAGTTCTAAGTTCTAGGGGACTGATGACCTCAGATGTTAAGTCCGATAGTGCTCAGAGCCATTTGAACGAATAATCCCGCAAACAAAGTTGACACTCGAAGCTGTAGATCAGCGCTTAACAACTGGCCGGTTTTGAGCGCGAGTACTCGCGTGTGCTCGGGCACGTGCTCGCGAGCAGCTGCAAGGTCGCGGAGTACGGTGGGAGGGGAGGGAGGGGAAATGCGCGCGCACGTTTGAATAGGGCCGCAGCGTACCTATTGAATTCGCGCCGACTGTGTAACGTTTAAAGTACTACGATCAGCTCTTAACAGTCACTTCGCTGGTTAAGAATCATGTGAAGTCGCCGTTGTGTAACCCCAATCATGCTTTCGCAGTTCAACCCCCATTGGGAGGAATTGTATGTTTACTGAAAAAGATGGTGTTGCAAAATGTTTACTGTGTCACAAAACGCTGAATTCTTTTACGAAATTTAATTTGCAGCGACATTATATGTCGTACCACGCGAAAGACTACGGACGTGGGAAAAGTGAATGACCAGATCGTGCACCGGAAGTTATTAAACTTAAAAGGAAGCTATCCGAAGAAGATCTGGACGACGAAGAAAAATCAACTTTGGCAGCTCTCAGAGTGGGTTACAAAATTGCTTTGCTTTTAGCAAAATCCCTGCGCCCCTTAACTGATGGCGATTTAATAAAGTTTGGAATGTAGGAGACGAGATGCAGGCAGAAATAAAGCTGTGAGGACCGGGCGTGAGTCATGCTTCGGTAGCTCAGATGGTAGAGCACTTGCCCGCGGAAGGCAAAGGTCCCGAGTTCGAGTCTCGGTCGGGCACACAGTTTTAATCTGCCAGGAAGTTTCATATCAGCGCACACTCCGCTGCAGAGTGAAAATCTCATTCTGGAAACATCCCCCAGGCTGTTGCTAAGCCATGTCTCCGCAGTATCCTTTCTTTCAGGAGAGCTAGTTCTGCAAGGTCGTAGGAGAGCTTCTGTAAAGTTTGGAATGTAGGAGACGAGATACTGGCAGAAGTAAAGCTGTGAGGACCGGGCGTGAGTCGTACTTCGGTAGCTCAGATGGTAGAGCACTTGCCCGCAAAAGGCAAAGGTCCCGAGTTCGAGTCTCGGTCGGGCACACGGTTTTAATCTGCCAGGAAGTTTAATAAACGAATGTTTGGTAGTTACAGCGGAACATTTGTGTCCATCTCAAGTTGAACAATTTCAGATTGTGCCATTATCTAACATGACCATTATGCGTCGCATACAGGACATGGCAGACGACGTCCAGAGCCAGCTTGCTAATATCTGTAAAGATTTTAAGGCGTATTCTCTAGCTCTGGACGAAAGTGTTCATATCACTGGAACAGCGCAGCTTGCCATATTTATTAGAGGTGTTAATAGAGATCTTCAGGTGAGGGAGGAGCTCCTTGATGTAGTAGCCATGAAGAACACTACAACCAGATGTGATATTGTAAGTAGTGTTGAAGAAAGTGTTGAAAATATAGGATTGTCGTGGAATCCATTAGTTTCAGTGTCTACAGATGGTAGAGGCATACACTAAGCTAATAAAATTATGTGGCACGTGTACATTCTCCTTTATTGTTTCATTTGTCGCAGTAATAATTCGTGAGTGATATCCCTGCAGGTGGCCGCGGATTTACATTGACTGGCGGCAGCTGTTGTGTGCCTCACATGACTTTCCCCACTCACCGCTCCGGTCCGGTAGTGGGGGTAGCACGGTCCGGTAGTGGGGGTAGCGTGCTCGCGCTGCTCCGTGCTCGCGCCTTGCTGCTCACAGCTTGCTCCGCGAGCACGTATGTTGTGAAGCCCTGCTGTAGATGGTGGGGAGATCGGAATCGACCAAAGTCGAAAGACAGTGTACGACTTTGATCCGATATTCGCTTGTTTCGGATGTCTGCCAACATTTGCCTAACATAGGTGCTATGCAATACTGTTATTGTTGTCAATCTGTGCTGCCATCGGTGGGTTCAGTTTTGTGTCGTGGGTAAATACTGTTTGAGAATTGATTCAGAATGAGTGGTGCTGGTCGTTCTGAGGAGCTATCAACTCCTTCCTCTCCTAAATGCAAAAGGAGTAAAATGTTACGTAGCCACGCACGTAAAATAGTGCTTAATGTCATCAACTGCTGACACGAGGGAAAAAAAACGGAAGAAACTGTTCTACCCGCTTTCACAGTCGGGGAAGAGAACTGCTAAGTACAGAGGACGAACCCTGTCCACTATGGGGAAAATAGCAAAACTTATGAAAATTAATCGTGGTGAGTCTCCAAGAACGCCTAAGAACAAAAGGTTAGTTTCATTTAGCAGTCTACTGTCCCACTGTCCTTCAGTAGAGCCCTCTACGCATCTTAATTTCATTTCCATGTGTCGTTGATTACACTCCAATAACTTTGTGATAAGTGCTGTATTGTATTTCGAAATAGTCACTGTACAATGTGATCAAAGTTTTGAAGACGTAGTCCTTTCTTTCCTCCATTGGAGACGTAGTAACATTTAAAAGGAACTGGATGATTCTGACAAGCGTATCATTCGTGACACAATAAAAGACTTTTATGCGACGCAGAAAGTTGTTCCCAGCATAACGAAACTGCTGCCAGTTTTGAGATCACAGATAGGATGGAATTAGTGTGGTACTTCGTTTAGGACGGTTTTGAAGTCAATGGGTTTCATGTGGAAAACGTCTCAAAACAAGAGGACCTTGTAACTCGAACGCGAGGACATTGTTTTATTTATACGTCAAGTTCCGTACGACCAAATTCAGTAGCAAATCTCCGAGGTCATGGAACGTGTCAGTACATGACATTACAACATAAAAGTAATAACAGATAAAAACAAATGTTTATGAACCCGAGAAAAGTCCATAAGTTTCAGTAAACGCAAACAACAATACAACAAGAATCAGCTTAATTTTTCAAGGAACTCCTCGACAGCATAGGAGTGACCAATGAGGAAACTCTTCAGTTTCGATTTGAAAGCGCGTGGATTACTGCTAAGATGTTTGAATTCGAGTGGTAGCTTATTGAAAATGGATGGAGCAGTATACTGCACACCTTTCTGCACAAGAGTTAAGGAAGTCCGATCCAAATGTAGGTTTGATTTCTGCCGAGTATTAACTGAGTGAAAGCTGCTTATTCTTGGGAATAAGCTAATATTGTTAACGAGAAATGACAGTAAGGAATATATATATATATTGAGAGGCCAATGTCAAAACACCCAGACTCGTGAACAGGGGTCGACAAGAGATTCGTGATCTTACACCACTTACATCCCGAACCGCCCGTTTCTGAGCCAAAAATATCCTTTTAGAATGGGAAGAGTTACCCAAAAACGTAATACCACACGACATAAGCGAATGAAAATAAGCAAAGTAGACTAATTTCATGTCGAAAGATCATTCACTTCAGATACCATAAAAATGGCAATATTAAGTCTTTGAACAAGATCCTAAACGTGGGCTTTCCACTATTGATTACTATCTATCTGAACACCTGGAAATTTGAACTGTTTAGTTTCACCAATCATATGCCCATTCTGTGAAATTAAAACGTCAGGTTTTGTTGAATTGTGTGTTAGAAACTGTAAAAACTGAGTCTTACTGTGATTTAGCGTTGATTTATTTTCTGCAAGCCATGTACTTAGGTCATGTACTGCACTATATGAAATCGAGCCAATGTTGCACACAACATTCTTTACTACCAAGCTAGTGTCATCAGCAAACGTAAATATTTTAGAGTTACCCATAATACTAGAGGGCATATCATTTATATAAATAAGGAACAGGAGTGGCCCTAACACTGATCCCTGGGTGACCCCCTCTTGACCATACCCCACTCAGACCCCACATCAGAGCCATTCTCAACATTGTGAATAATGAGCTTTTGCTGTCTGTTGTTAAAGTAAGAGGTGAACCAATTGTGAGCTACTCTCCGTATTCCGTAATGGTCCAACTTCTGAAGCAATATTTTGTGATCAACACAATCAAGTGCCTTATTTAAATCAAAAAATATGCCAAGCGTACGAAACCTTTTGTTTAACCCATCCAGTACCTCACAGAGAAAACAGAATATAGCGTTTTGTTTAACGACTTCTAAAACCGAACTGTACAATTGATAGCAAATTGTGTGATATAAAATGATCAATTATCCTTCCATACACAGACTTTTCAATAACTGTTGCAAACACTGATGGCATAGAAACAGGTCTAAAATTATCTACATTATCCCTTTCTCCCTTTTTATAAAGTGGCTTTACTACTGAGTACTTTAATCGTTCAGGAAACTCACAATTCCTAAAGGAAAAATTACAAATACGGCTAAATACAGGGCTAACATGTGCAGCACAGTACTTAAATATTCTGCTACTCACTCCATCATAACCATGAGTGTCCTTAGTCTTCAGTGATTTAATTATTGCTCAGTCTCCCTCTTGTCTGTATCACAGAGGAGTATTTCAGACATCAATCTCGGAAAGGCATTTGCCAAGGAAGTTATATAATTCCCTGTAGAAACTAAATTTTTATTAACTCACCAGCAGTGCTCAGAAAATGATTGTTAAATACTGTACATATATCTGATTCATCAACAACAGAAATATTTTCACTGCAAACTAACTTTATATCGTCGACCTTGAGCTGCTGACCAGACACGTACTTCAGAACTGACCATATGGTTTTTAATTTTATCCTGTGAATTAGCTGTTCTACACTCCTGGAAATGGAAAAAAGAACACATTGACACCGGTGTGTCAGACCCACCATACTTTCTCCGGACACTGCGAGAGGGCTGTACAAGCAATGATCACACGCACGGCACAGCGGACACACCAGGAACCGCGGTGTTGGCCGTCGAATGGCGCTAGCTGCGCAGCATTTGTGCACCGCCGCCGTCAGTGTCAGCCAGTTTGCCGTGGCATACGGAGCTCCATCGCAGTCTTTAACACTGGTAGCATGCCGCGACAGCGTGGACGTGAACCGTATGTGCAGTTGACGGACTTTGAGCGAGGGCGTATAGTGGGCATGCGGGAGGCCGGGTGGACGTACCGCCGAATTTCTCAACACGTGGGGCGTGAGGTCTCCACAGTACATCGATGTTGTCGCCAGTGGTCGGCGGAAGGTGCACGTGCCCGTCGACCTGGGACCGGACCGCAGCGACGCACGGATGCACGCCAAGACCGTAGGATCCTACGCAGTGCCGTAGGGGACCGCACCGCCACTTCCCAGCAAATTAGGGACACTGTTGCTCCTGGGGTATCGGCGAGGACCATTCGCAACCGTCTCCATGAAGCTGGGCTACGGTCCCGCACACCGTTAGGCCGTCTTCCGCTCACGCCCCAACATCGTGCAGCCCGCCTCCAGTGGTGTCGCGACAGGCGTGAATGGAGGGACGAATGGAGACGTGTCGTCTTCAGCGATGAGAGTCGCTTCTGCCTTGGTGCCAATGATGGTCGTATGCGTGTTTGGCGCCGTGCAGGTGAGCGCCACAATCAGGACTGCATACGACCGAGGCACACAGGGCCAACACCCGGCATCATGGTGTGGGGAGCGATCTCCTACACTGGCCGTACACCACTGGTGATCGTCGAGGGGACACTGAATAGTGCACGGTACATCCAAACCGTCATCGAACCCATCGTTCTACCATTCCTAGACCGGCAAGGGAACTTGCTGTTCCAACAGGACAATGCACGTCCGCATGTATCCCGTGCCACCCAACGTGCTCTAGAAGGTGTAAGTCAACTACCCTGGCCAGCAAGATCTCCGGATCTGTCCCGCATTGAGCATGTTTGGGACTGGATGAAGCGTCGTCTCAAGCGGTCTGCACGTCCAGCACGAACGCTGGTCCAACTGAGGCGCCAGGTGGAAATGGCATGGCAAGCCGTTCCACAGGACTACATCCAGCATCTCTACGATCGTCTCCATGGGAGAATAGCAGCCTGCATTGCTGCGAAAGGTGGATATACACTGTACTAGTGCCGACATTGTGCATGCTCTGTTGCCTGTGTCTATGTGCCTGTGGTTCTGTCAGTGTGATCATGTGATGTATCTGACCCCAGGAATGTGTCAATAAAGTTTCCCCTTCCTGGGACAATGAATTCACGGTGTTCTTATTTCAATTTCCAGGAGTGTATTTGCATACCACATACTGTTTGCTTTCCTGATAACATTTTTAAGAACCTTACAATACTGTTAGTAGTAAGCTACTGTAGCTTGAGTGTGACTACTTCTAAAATTTTGATATAATTCCCACTTTGTTCTACAAGATATACTTATCCCACTAGTCAACCACCCGGGCTGCCTATTACTGCTAGTACCCCATTTAGAACGTTCTAATGGAAAGAAACTCTCAAAGAGCATGGAAAATTTGTTAAGGAAAGCATTATATTTATCATTTATGTTATCGGCACTATAAACATCCTGCCACTCTTTTTCCTTGACAAGGTTTAAAAAACTCTATGTTGCTGTTGGATTAACTTTCCTACATAGTTTGTAAATAAATATGACATTTGTTTGAGTATTAAAGACTTATAGTGTTAAAATTTGTGCATTGTGGTCTGAAAGGCCATTCACCCTTTTACTGACAGGATGTCCAATTAGTAATGAAGAATGAATAAAAATATTGTCTATGGCTGTGCTACTGTTCCTCTGCACCCTAGTCGGAAAAAACACAGTCTGCATTAGATCATATGAATTTATGAGATTTACCAACATCCTTTTTCTTGCACCATCATATACTAAATTAATATTGAAGTCACCACATATAACTAATTTCTGGTACTTCCTACAAAGTGAATCAAGAACCCTCTCTAGCTTGAGGAGAAATGCTCTGAAGTCTGAGTTAGGGGACCTATAAACAACAACAATTAGAAGTTTAGTTTCACTAAATTCAACTGTCCCTGCACAACATTCAAATATCTGTTCAGTGGAGTGTCGTGATACGTCTATGGACTCAAATGGTATACCGTTTTTTACGTACATAGCCACTCCCCCACCCTGCAAGGAACTCCTTGAAAAACAGCCAGCTAATCTGAACCCTGGTAAAGGAAGCCTCTGAATCGTCAATTTATTTGATTGATGCTCTGATGTACCAATAATTTCAGAGTCAACCTCTATAAGCAGTTCACTAACTTTATCTCTAATACCTCTTTATATTTTAATGAAATATTCTAATTCCTTCTCTGCTTGATAACATTACATCCTCAGAAGGTGAGCCCTTAGTTACAGCGACTTCCTTTACGCATGTATACCTATCAACTGACTTCAATCTAAAAAAGGTGCAGCTCTAACACCAACTACTACAGGAATTTTTCCATGAGTGATCCCAGCACCCTCTACAGTGTCACCTATAAGCATTGCCAACCTCCCCTCCCCATAACTGTTAAGGTGCAGGCCATGCCTTGTGAAACCCGATCTACTGACAGACCCACCCGATCTACTGATAGACCCAACTGGCACCACTGAAATGTGATTCATTCCTTCTGCCATCAGCGCCCTCACCAGCTCCATGTTAACACGCCTAACAGCCGCATTAAGGTGAGGCCGGTCACGACGCTGAAACAGTTGCACGAAATGCACATTAGTGCCACCAGTTTGAGTAGCTACCTTTACCAGGTCACCACCTACATCATATTCCCCGTCCCTATTAAGACTGTTCCCTGCTCCACCCACCATCACTACCTGATCCACCTTCGTAAAATTCCTACATAACTTCCCTATGATGTCAGTCGCTTGAGCCAACCGTGCAATAGGCTTCACAATGCTGGTGACCTGGTAATCACTCCCCAACACTTCCTCCAACTGCTGGCCCACACCTCTACCGTGAGAACTACCTAGCAGCAGAAACTTCTTCTTCCTGTTAGACTTTGCAACTGACCTAGGCCTCCTAATTGCTGAGGACTGCTGCATATTCCCTACATCTACAGATCTCGTTTTCTTGTAGAGATCTAAGCTGTTAGGGAGGCAGGAAGCGAAATATTCTATCTTGGCTCGATAACAATCTTACTTGCGTCAAATGATGGCAAAGCGAAGACGTGGTTGGTGTGACAGCTTGGGAAAGAGACTGTAAGAGATTAGTATTTGCATCTGATGGTTCTAAGAACGGTTTGGTGGGGGCAGGTGAGCTCAGGTTCTTTGCCAGTACCAGCCAAGGATATTACGGTGGGCAGATGAACTTTAATAACTTTGAAAAGTGGTTTGAGGAAATGGTATTACAAGACCTTCACGCTAACTCAGTTATTGTGTTAGACAATGCGCCCTATCACTTGTAGGCAGGTGGACAAACCTCCCACATACTACGATTCAACGGCGGAAATGCTAGAATGGCTGAGAAAAAAAAGGAGTGCGACGAGACCGTGAGAAAGGAGGCTCTTTGCTCGTTAATTCGGCTGTCGGTTACTTAAGCTTGCCGATAAAGGCTATGCTGTCGACACGTTGGCCCCAAGCAAAGGTCACAGAGTGATAGGCTTGCCATCCTATAACTGTAACCTAAACGCAGTCGAACTTTCGTGAGCGAATGTAAAAAGAATGTTCAGGGAACAAAATGTCACTGGAGACATGTCTGCAGAATATCTTCTTACACTCGAGGACGATTCCCTTACGTCAGACACTGGAGATGACTGGGCAGGCTACTGTCGTAAGGTGAAACAATTGGAGTGGGAGTACAGGACGATCGGTGGTATAATGGAAGTTGTCATTGATTATATCAGTTTTGTCGTTGGCATAGGTGACTCCAGTGAATTGTCAGAATCCAGTTCAGATAAAGCTGGCGATGTTAGTGGAGTGTCTGAACTTGAATGACTTTATACAGAGTTCATATTGTGTGTTTCATCTTGTTGTTTAATTTTCACATTGTTTATTGTATATATGTGAAGAATATAAGCAAAAATCACTGGTAAACTTCTATTCCATTTATCATATCTGCCTAAATAACTTTCATACAGAGATATCGTAACTACTGAATTACGCAAATTGTAGCAGTGGATATGTTAATAAGCACGATATGTCAACAAGTTAAGACTTCTTCAGACATAATTTTATGCATAATACTGAAGGAATACGAATAACATTGATACTATCGCCAATTGTGTCACGTCTGCGAGCTCAGGTTAAGTTGGCAGCGTGGGAAAGCTGTCAATGACAGTCGAATTCATTTGATTTGTATCGAATCAACCACCTTACATAAGTCAGCTCGCCGAGTGTCAACTTTGTTTGCGCGATTAATAAATACAATTCACGACCAGAAATTCATATTATCGACCTCAAAAGTACCTCTTCATAAATAACAATTTTTATATCTAGCAAAGGACGCAAAATAATTTATATTCTACATCTACATCCACATCTACATGATTACTCTGCTTGGCAGAGGGTTCATCGTACCACAATCATACTATCTCTCTACCACTCCACTCCCGAACAGCGCGCGGGAAAAACGAACACCTAAACGTTTCTGTTCGAGCTCTGATTTCTCTTATTTTATTTTGATGATCATTCCTACCTATGTAGGTTGGGCTCAACAAAATATTTTCGCATTCGGAAGAGAAAGTTGGTGACTGAAATTTCATAAATAGATCTCGCCGCGACGAAAAATGTCTTTGCTTTAATGACTTTCATCCCAACTCGCGTATCATATCTGCCACACTCTCTCCCCTATTACGTGATAATACAAAACGAGCTGCCCTTTTTTGCACCCTTTCGATGTCCTCCGTCAATCCCACCTGGTAAGGTTCCCACACCGCGCAGCAATATTCTAACACAGGACGAACGAGTGTAGTGTAAGCTGTCTCTTTAGTGGACTTGTTGCATCTTCTAAGTGTCCTGCCAATGAAACGCAACCTTTGGCTCGCCTTCCCCACAATATTATCTATGTGGTCTTTCCAGCTGAAGTTGTTCGTAATTTTTACACCCAGGTACTTAGTTGAATTGACAGCCTTGAGAATTGTACTATTTATCGAGTAATCGAATTCCAACGGATTTCTTTTGGAACTCATGTGGATCACCTCACACTTTTCGTTATTTAGCGTCAACTGCCACCTGCCACACCATACAGCAATCTTTTCTAAATCGCTTTGCAACTCATACTGGCCTTCGGATGACCTTACTAGACGGTAAATTACAGCATCATCTGCGAACAACCTAAGAGAACTGCTCAGATTGTCACCCAGGTCATTTATATAGATCAGGAACAGCAGAGGTCCCAGGACGCTTCCCTGGGGAACACCTGATATCACTTCAGTTTTACTCGATGATTTGCCGTCTATTACTACGAACTGCGACCTTCCTGACAGGAAATCACGAATCCAGTCGCACAACTGAGACGATACCCCATAGGCCCGCAGCTTGATTAGAAGTCGCTTGTGAGGAACGGTGTCATAAGCTTTCCGGAAATCTAGAAATACGGAATCAACTTTAAATCCCCTGTCGATAGCGGCCATTACTTCGTGCGAATAAAGAGCTAGCTGCGCTGCACAAGAACGATGTTTTCTGAAACCATGCTGATTACGTATCAATAGATTGTTCCCTTCGAGGTGATTCATAATGTTTGAATACAGTATATGCTCCAAAACCCTACTGCAAACCGACGTCAATGATATACGTCTGTAGTTCGAAGGATTACTCCTACTACCCTTCTTAAACACTGGTGCGACCTGCGCAATTTTCCAATCTGTAGGTACAGATCTATCGGTGAGCGAGCGGTTGTATATGATTGCTAAGTAAGGAGCTATTGTATCAGCGTAATCTGAAAGGAACATAATCGGTATACAATCTCGACCTGAAGACTTGCCCGTATCAAGCGATTTGAGTTGCTTCGCAACCCCTAAGGTATCTACTTCCAAGAAACTCATGCTAGCAGCTGTTCGTGTTTCAAATTCTGGAATATTCCATTCGTCTTCCCTGGTGAAGGAATTTCGGAAAACTGCGTTCAATAACTCCGCTTTAGCGCACAGTCGTCGGTAACAGTACCATCGGCACTGCGCAGCGAAGGTATTGACTGCGTCTTGCCGCTTGTGTACTTTACATACGACCAGAATTTCTTCGGATTTTCTACCAAATTTCGAGACAATGTTTCGTTGTGGAACCTATTAAAGGCATCTCACATTGAAGTCCGTGCCAAATTTCGCGCGTCTATAAATTTTAGCCAATCTTCGGGATTTCGCGTTCTTCTGAACTTCGCATGCTTTTTCCGTTGCCTCTGCAACAGCGTTCGGACCTGTTTTGTGTACCATGGGGGATCAGTTCCATCTCTTACCAATTTATGAGGTATGAATCTCTCAACTGCTGTTGCTACTATATCTTTGAATTTGAGCCACATCTCGTCTACATTTGCATAGTCAGTTCGAAAGGAATGGAGATTGTCTCTTAGGAAGGCTTCTAGTGACACTTTATCCACTTTTTTAAATAAAATTATTTTGCGTTTGTTTCTGGTGGATTTGGAAGAAACGGTATTGAGCCTAGCTACAACGACCTTGTGATCACTAATCCCTGTATCAGTAATGATGCTCTCTATTAGCTCTGGATTGTTTGTGGCTAAGAGGTCAAGTGTGTTTTGGCAACCATTACAATTCGCGTGGGTTCGTGGACTAACTGCTCGAAATAATTTTCCGAGAAAGCATTTAGAACAATCTCGGAAAATGTTTTCTGCCTACCATCGGTTTTTAACAAGTATTTTTGCCAACATATCGAGGGAAGATTGAAGTCCCCACCCTTGGTCTGCTACTGCGAAGCGACATCTGTACTCTTCACCAAGACCAGCTATTTGAATTAAAAGTTCTCCACTCGAAGATGATGGTGTGAACCATTGAAATGAGTAGTTGCAAAATAAACAAGTGACTGACGCAGAAACTTTTTTATTTGTATTTATGAGTAGTCGAAGTGTTTATCATGCTGTCCCTGACGGACGAAATAACGCCTTTCCTATACCCTAATGTGCTGCAGGTTAACGGACCCACATTTAAATAAATGTCACGAGAAGGATTTTAATAACGTGATTTTACGTGCCTTTTGTCCTCCCTTTTTGTACCATGTTTGTGTAGAATAAATTGTTTCTGTTTGTGGACTGAGAACCTCCCCTTTTCTGTAGATATTCCCTTTATACTACATAATTTCGATCTCCGTGTAATCTTGTATGCCTATACGAAGAACTTCAATCCAAGATGAAGTGGTATGTGTGCCGTGAAAAGAATATTAAAATAAATAAGCCTTAAGAGCATCTCTGTAACGTCACCTTCTGCTACAAGCTTGCTTACGTCGTAGTTATCCGTTGAGCGAAAGATTTCTAATGGCTTTATTGGCCATATTTGATGATGTACGTTTGCTTAACAAAAGAAGCATAATAGTCGCAGAACGTGACATAAGCGGAAACAAATAACCTCTGCCCCATTCCACGCATGGAAAAAAAGACAGCCGCTAGAAAAAAAACCTTTCAGCATGATTGTCCCTAATAATTCATTAATGTTTTTGGATATCAAAACAAGGTGTTCGACAAATGACATAACATTAAGAGACTAATAATTTTTTGTAGGTAACGCTCGCAACATTTTTCTCTATCAAGATGATTTTTTTTGGTTAACCTAAGTGTTCGACACTACTTCGCCAATGCACAAGCAAACTGTCAACTTCCAAAAGATCTCGGGCTACGCTCCAGATTAATGTGCCGCTACAACTTAAAGATGAACATTAATAAAACTGACAAACTTCACGGACGGATTCCTGACTGGAAATGGAGACAAAAAGGTCGTATGAACCTGTATCCGGAAATGCCACGGTAGATGGCGCTGACGAATGAAACTTCCTCTATGTGCCGTGTCTGTAGCCCACAGACGGTGATTATGCGGATTGATGATGCCAGTTCTGGTAAAGGTTGTTTCGTCGGTAAAAAGGACTGATGACAGAAATCCCATAATTGTGATGGTCTGTTGCAAAATCTATCGAGAAAATCCTTACCTTAGAGGGCAATCTGCTGCTCATAGTCCTTGCACTCATTGCAGGTGATAGAGTAGCTTATACACATAATCGTGCTTTGCTTAGACCGTGTTGGCTGGCCACTTGCCTGGGTTTTGCACTAGGGCTCATCTCAATATTCTGTAGAACCAGGTCCTCCAAATCTGGTGTACTCACAGTCTGCCACCTCCCTGCACATTTGTCTGTATGAAAGGACCGATGAACACACAAACGCTCAAAAATGGCTTGAAATGTTCTGAAATATGGTTGGTGTCTGTGAGGGTACTTGTTTTAGTATACCTGTGCTGCTTCTCGGCCATTTCCATCTGCTTGGCCGTACATGAACGCCATCTTGGATCTTGGCTTGTTCCCGACATGAATACCGGACCATTCTGCTGCTTACAGTATGGTGTGTCATTCACACAGCCTTCAACACTCAAGGAATACATGGCATTCTACCTCACCATCTATCACCGCCATATCCAGCTTGAAATAACTTGACCTCACCCTTGACTGTCACCTCACCTGGACTCCCAATCTCCGTAACATCCAACACAAAGCCTACAGTAGACTCCGCCTCATGAAACTCCTGTCCAGCCAGACATGGGGATTACATCCTTCCACCATCCTTCATACCTACAAACCCTTGATCTGTCCCATCTTTTGTTATGCCAGTGTCACCTGGATCTCTGTCCCTCCTAAATTCTAAGAAGCGCTCGAAATCCTTGTATGCCGTGCACTTCGGCTTGCTTTCCGTAGTCTTCCATCCCCCACGATGATCCTTTATGGCCTCATCCCCTTCCCACATCTCTTCCTTTTCCTTGAACACATCCGTATACTTTACACCAACCGCCGCCTCGATCCCTCTCACTCCCTCCTTTCTTCTCCACTCCACGCTTGCTGCTGCGCCTTTACCGATGTGTACCACCCTCTCCATCTCCACAACCTCCACCTGGTCTCCCAAAGGAACTTCCAATGTCTCCCCATCCTGGCTGATGTGCTTCGCCCCGATTTTATCCTTCCTTCCATCTCTGACCCTCTTATTCCCCCTCTCCTCCTGTCTTGGGCTCCCTATCCTTCCCCTCCCCCCTCCGCTGTTTTCGGTCTCCTACCCCTCTGTCCTTCTCACTCCTCCTTTCCCAGGCCTTGCACTTCCTCGTGTGCTACCGGCTCGGCCCCTTCTGCCCCTTCCTGCCCCATCCTCCGCCGACTCCCCTTCTATCTGTCCTGTCTCCCTCTTCTCTGATCTCCCCTCTGTTGGCAGGTCCTTCCAGTTTTAATCCAGCTACATTCTCGTGTTTTGGTGCTCGCCGTGTATGTAACTTCAGTGCAGTTTGTGTTCAGTGTCATCGTCCCGTGTGGCTTTCATTACTGTGAACGCCGTTTCCAGTTGTGCTCTTCATACCACCAGTGTATATGTGTTCCGTCTTCATCGAGTGTCATTTTAATTATATGTGGATTTTATATAAATGTACCTCCTGAAACCACCCCTTTTTTGTATAACATCCATTGTTTCCCCTTGTCATCTGTAAACTTCATCTTTTATCCCTGTATTTTACGTATGTATTGTTCTCCTGCGTTGTTTTATGTAGTTTCTTGGTTGAAGAGCGGCAGATTTTGCTGCTACTAGCTCACTCCTGCCCACGTGGGGCAGGGGTATGAAATAACAATAAAGGAGGAAACAAAAAGAGAACACACGGGAAGAGGTCAGAGGAAATTTCATTTGTCAGCGCCATCTACTGTGGCAACGATGCATTTCCGGACACATGTTTATAGGACCTTCCTTCCTTCATTTCCATTCAGGAATCCGTCCCTGCTGTTTGTCGGTTTTATTAATGTTCATCCTGTATAGACACAAAAGAAATATTCTCAGTGTTCTGTTCTCCTTCAGTTTGCGCAAATATGATGTCCCAAGCCGCATTATCAGTACATTATGGGGTGAAGCCGACATTCCATATCGACAGTTAAGTTGACCCATTTTTATATGTGAATAATGTACTATCTGTGGTGTCACCGCCAGACACCACACTTGCTACGTGGTAGCCTTTAAATCGGCCGCGGTCCATTAGTATACGTCGGACCCGCGTGTCGCCACTGTCAGTGATCGCAGACCGAGCGCCGCCACACGGCAGGTCTAGAGAGACTTTCTAGCACTCGCCCCAGTTGTACAGCCGACGTTCATAGGAATGGTTCACTGACAATCACGCTCTCATTTGCCGAGACGATAGTTAGCATAGCCTTCAGCTACGTCATTTGCTACGACCTAGCAAGGCGCCATTACCAGTTATATTGAGCTTATTATGAAACCTGTACCGTCAAGAGCGATGTACTCCAATTATGGATTAAAGTTAAGTATTACATCCTCTACGTACTTTATTTGCAATTCTCAAGACATTGTCCTGTTCCAGACCTCACGCCAGTCTGCGTGAGATTAAACGCGTGTATTTCGGCCTCCTCTAGCAACACGGTGTGGGCTCTTCTGCCAACACTTCACTATCTCCAGCTGTAAATGAAAACTCCTGAAAACATAAGGAAAGTGAATGAAGGACCGTTAATGCTTACAGTAAAGTGTTCGAAGTATGAGAGACAAGACATGAGCCTACATTCCATTACATGGATTCATATGTGGCAGCAGGCAGAGGAGACACTGCCAGCCTTGTCTCTTACGTTCAAAAGATTTCAAACCAAAATTAAACTGGATACAAGCTGGAGCTCTATCACTAAATTCTTCTTTTCTAGAACTACTGATTTTTTTTAGGCCAGAGATACCTCGCTTTAGCAACGTCCACGGCTTTGGATCCTGGAAAATGTTTTTCCACCCTATTGTATTTTCTTCACATATTTATTCATGATGACGAGCCATTTCTGCTTAGGTCGTCTATGTGGTCACGTGCCACTAATTACCACATTTTACGCAGTTTTGGCCACAGTAGGGGGTGTCACTCTCGGTATCCATCCACATGAGAGAAAATAGCGATTCCTCATTTTTTTATCCACAGGTATACACAAAGTAATTGCAGTACTGGCGTTGGGGAATGATGTAGAGAATTCCACAATATCCATTGGAACATGTGTTTCTGTGTAGTGGTTGTCTTTCAGTGCCCACCGTCATTTCCCCCTCATTCAGTACCGCACAGCACCACTTGGGAGCTGACGGCCTTATTAATCTTAGCATTTAGGTGAACTGCCATCTGTTTATTGCACATCACCCCGACTAGCCGCCGCCATCAAATTTCGCTTGTGATTTGACCAGATATTCGGATATCACCTCACATCTTCATTAATCTACAGGTAATTAAAATTCCTAATTTCTTTCTTTCGTTTAGGGCCATTAGAGACCATGACAAGTACCTATAACGCATTTCTAGAAGCAGTTTTAAAGGTTTGCATTCTTTCTCTGGCCGGCAGTCTTCTCTCTTCAGTCAAGCCGTAGTTTAGCTTTTACTCATCTTGGAAGCCCTTACAGTTGCTGATCAGTGCTCTTTAATTGGATCAGTTACAGATGTTCTCCTGATTCATTTTATTGCTCTCGATGTCTTTCCTTACGTCTTTGAACCATTTAACAGAGACTTACAGTGCATTAAAAATCCCGTTTCGTTAGTCGCGTTACTTCCATCCTGAACATTTGTCCATAGAACTTCAACCTTTGTTTTCTTATTGACTCCACATCATTAATTATCCCCATATTTCTCTTCATCAAAGTGTACACGCCGGCCGCTGTGGCCGAGCGGTTTTAGGCGCTTCAGTCTAGAACCACGCGACCGCTACAGTCGCAGGTTCGAATCCTGCCTCGGGCATGGATGTGTGTGATATCCTTAGGTTAGTTAGCCCGCATCTCGTGGTCGTGCGGTAGCGTTCTCGCTTCCCACGCCCGGGTTCCCGGGTTCGATTCCCGGCGGGGTCAGGGATTTTCTCTGCCTCGTGATGGCTGGGTGTTGTGTGCTGTCCTTAGGTTAGTTAGGTTTAAGTAGTTCTAAGTTCTAGGGGACTGATGACCATAGATGTTAAGTCCCATAGTGCTCAGAGCCATTTGAACCAACCATTTAGGTTAGTTAGGTTTAAGTAGTTCTAAGTTCTAGGGGACTGATGACCTCAGATGTTAAGTCCAATAGTGCTCAGAGCCATTTGAACCATTTTTTGTTATGGGATATTGTGGAATATTTCCGCTGCAGCCCCTATAGTTTCACGAGGTTCCCAGTAGGTGGCAGCGTCATACGTAGCTTGCAACATAGCGTCCGCAACGGAGGTGCGTTCCAAGCAGAGAGCTGTAACTCAGTTTCTTTCCACGGAAAACCAGCGCATCGAAGATACACACATCAAAAAAAGTTTTGTATCACCTGGGTTCCGAGAGTTCCGGTACCTGTACAGAAGATTGGAGTAGAGATCATTTCCGCCATTTTTATTACTCATGAAAACCACACATCGCATGTTGTACCACCACACAGTGAGACCTTCAGAGGTGGTGGTTCAGATTGCTGTACACACCGGTACCTCTAATACTCAGTAGCACGTTCTCTTGCATTGATGCATGCCTGTATTCGGCGTGGCATACTGTCCACAAGTTCATCTAGGCCCTATTCGTCCAGACTGTTCCACTCCTCAACGGCGATTCGGCGTAGTTCCCTCAGAGTGGTTGTTGGGCCACGTCGTCCATAAACAGCCCTTTCTCAATCTATCCCAGGCATACTCGATAGGGTTCATGTCTGCAGAATATGCTGGCCTCTCTAGTCGAGCGAAGTCGGTATCCTGAAGGAAATCATTCACAAGATGTGCACGATGGGAGCGCGAATTGTCGTCCATGAAGAGGAATGCCTAGCCAGTATGCTGCCGATATGGTTACACTATCGGTCAGAGGATGGCATTCACATATCGTACAGCGTTACAGCGCCTTCCATGAACACCAGTGGCGTACGTTGACCCCACATAATGCCACCCCAAAACATCAGGGAACCTCCACCTTGCTGCACTCGCTGGAGAGTGTGTCTAAAGCGTTCAGCCTGACCGGGTTGCCTCCGTACACGTCTCCGACGATTGTCTGGTTGAAGGCATATGCGACACACATCGGTAAAGAGAACGTGATGCCAATCCTGTGCGGTCTATTCGGCATGTTGCTGGGCCCATCTGTACCACGTTGTATGGTGTCGTGGTTGCAAAGATAGACCTCGCCATAGACGTAGGGAGTGAAGTTGCTCGTCATGCAGCCTACTTGTACACAGTTTGAGTCGTAACACGACGTCCAGTGGCTGCACGAAAAGCATTATTCAACATGGTGGCGTTGTTTCAGGGTTCCTCCGAGCCATAATCCGTAGGTAGCGGGGCACTTCCCTTGCTGAGAGCCCTTCCTGGCACAAAGTAACAATGCGGACGCGATCGAACCGCGGTATTGACCGTCTAGGCATAGCTGAACTACAGACAACACGAGCCGTGTACCACCTTCCTGGTGGAATCACTGGAACTGATCGGCTGTCCGACCCCCTCCGTCTAATAGGTGTTGCTCATGCATGGTTGTTTACATCTTTGGGCGGTTTTAATGACATCTCTGAACAGTCAAAGGGACTGTGTCTGTGATACAATATCCACAGTCAACGTCTATCTTCAGGAGTTCTGCAAAACGACGTGATTAAAAACGTTTTTTGATGCGCGTATTTATAGGCGTTAGCAGAATGTCTACAGAGACCAGGCAGTGAACAATAGCACGGTGATTCGTGGGGAGAGGCGTCTGTCGCCATCGCAACAAGGTCGCGAAAACCTGTCCGATCTCCCGCATGCCGGCCGGCAGCACATAGCTATGAATCCTGCTGCGTTCGGATGGGGATGATGGCTAGATTAGTGATGCAGCAAGACTTTGGCCCCAGCGTCGACCAGTACGATGGTACCATGTGGGCATACAGGCTTTCCCACTAAGGTGGCGCAAGGTCGTCGCATTGAGGACTAGGATTTTGTAGCCAAAAGAGTGAGAGAATTATCATCATCGTTTTCCAACTCCAGTTTCCTGTGTGTGGTGTACAAGTCCTCACCATCTCGTTCTGACTTCATAAATCTTCTGTTCCGGGAGAGCTTCTCATTTCTTTCTTTCTGCTCCACATCTGATCTAACAATCTCTATCCAGCGTTTTCTTGGTCTTCCCACTGGTCTTCTTCCTACGAGGCTCAGGTTGTAATACTTTGGCAGGTCTTTGGCTGTTCATTCTCATCATGTGCCCATACCAATGAAGCCTGCGTTTCTTTATGACATTGGTAATGGGAACCTCAATTCCAGCTACTTTTCTGTTTACCTCATTCCTGATTTTGTCCTTTCTAGTTGTTTGATTCGTAGTTCTAATGAATCTCATTTCTGAAACTTCCTGGCAGATTAAAACTGTGTGCCCGACCGAGACTCGAACTCGGGACCTTTGCCTTTCGCGGGCAAGTGCTCTACCAACTGAGCTACCGAAGCACGACTCACGCCCGGTACTCACAGCTTTACTTCTGCCAGTATCTCGTCTCCTACCTTCCAAACTTTACAGAAGTAGGAGACGAGATACTGGCAGAAGTAAAGCTGTGAGTACCGGGCGTGAGTCGTGCTTCGGTAGCTCAGTTGGTAGAGCACTTGCCCGCGAAAGGCAAAGGTCCCGAGTTCGAGTCTCGGTCGGGCACACAGTTTTAATCTGCCAGCAAGTTTCATATCAGCGCACACTCCGCTGCAGAGTGAAAATCTCATTCTGGAATCTCATTTCTGTTGCATGAATTCTTCTGATGTCATTGTTTAGCAGGGTACATGTTTCTAAACCATATGTTAGGATTGGTACAAAATAGGTGTGGTGCATAGTCGCTTTTGCTTTTCTTGGTATTTTTATCATCCCAGAGAAGATTTCTGATTTGACTGTAAAAATTGGATGCTTTCTGTGCCCTGCTGAGTATTTCCTGCTTAATGGTGTTGTCTTTCGAGATCATGCTTCCTAGGTACTTGGAATGTAAAACAAATTCTACTTTGACTCCTTCTAGAAATAGGGAATAATGTGACGTAATAAAACCAACCCGCTTTCAGCAAAAAAAAATTCCGTTTCATTACTCACTGAACGCCCCCCGTACATTTGCAGGAGATGTGCTATGCTTCAACGTGACAGTCATGATTGAATTGTAAACCGAAAATATATTAACTTCATATAATAATAATTCTTCTGTTGCTTAAGTTTCTTCATTTTGATTTGGGGGTCGCGCTCGGGCAATAGCTGGCTGCACTGGGGTGGAGAGTAGGACTGTTGATATTTTTAAAAACATCGGGAATCCGATATATCCGCCTTTGAATAAATATCATTATCGACCATCGATATATCGAAAAATAACGATTTATAGATATATCGACGGAGCAATCATAGACGTGAAACTTCCTGGCAGATTAAAACTCCTGTTCGCAGGAGAGCTTCTGTAAAGTTTTGAAGGTAGGAGACGAGGTACTGGCAGAAGTAAAGCTGTGAGTACCGGGCGTGAGTCGTGCTTCGGTAGCTCAGTTGGTAGAGCACTTGCCCGCGAAAGGCAAAGGTCCCGAGTTCGAGTCTCGGTCGGGCGCACAGTTTTAATCTGCCAGGAAGTTTCATATCAGCGCACACTCCGCTGCAGAGTGAATATCTCATTCTGGAATCATAGACGTGTTACCATAAAACAATATCGACTACAAACTGTAAATATACTACCAGTTTTAGAGCTACATATGTAAGTATCCATTTATTATTAGATGACTGTACATCAAGAAGCTATCTGCCTTGCTTATACCCCTTACAGCAAGAATAGAAAGGAAAACGATTCACGTTCACGCTTGGAAATAACCACTTCCCTAACAATGGTAACTGCAGGTAACCCCCTGTGGGCCCAGGGGTTAGAAGAGACCCGAGGTATTCCTGCCTGTCGTAAGAGGCGACTAAAAGGAGAGTGAAACCTTTCAGCTTTTATGTGATGGTCCCCTGTAGCGTATGATCGCTATTTTTCAAAATTTTCCCGAAGAGCGAGCCAATTGGGGAAGGGCGCCTTACCTGGTGCATCGTGCCCATCGTGCATTGAGATCTTTAGCCAACTTTCTCGTTGTGGCATTGCAGTCCCACTCATCCTCCATCTCTCGAGCCAGGACTCGTTCCTGGGTGCATTTTCCTCCACCGACTACGCAGTGTCGTATTCTGCGCCGACGAGGACGATGGAATTCTTTGCACCTTATACACAGCACTGTAGCCAGTCCATTGTGGTGAGGCTGCCATGTACCCTGTTGGGTTGTAGCCCCCTGACGACACTGGGTTCGCTCTGCTGATGCCAGCGCCGTTAACTCCCCATGTATGCCATGGAGTAGATGCCCATCTCCCTGGGGCATTGGGACTCCCAGCAATGGCCACCCTGCCAGGTGGCCCTTGCTGAGGCTCAGTGGCGCCCATGGGGAGGGCCCCTGACTGGAATGGGCGGCATCAGGGTGGATAAAACGCCATGAAGCGTAGTACGTCATCTCTTGCTGGTGGTCCGCCGCCAGCAGTCTCTAAGCGAGCAAAGTCTAACTTCAGTGCTAATAAATATGACCCCAAATCGTTCCAATCCCTGGCCACACCATGGGAGGCACGCTAGGCTAAGGATGGCAGTGAAGCTTATTCGCCAAAGTATCTCGTATGTACGAGAGCTGTTGGGGAGTCTTTCATGTCCATGAAGCCTCAGTTTTTGTGGGGCATTTGGAGGACAAGAGTATTGGGACAACGTCGGTACCATTCCAAAATACCGTCACCAACCCCCGCCCGCCCCCGCCCGCCCCCGCCCGCCCCCTCCCCGCCCCCCCCCCCCCGCCGCCGCCCCCGCCCCCACCCGCCCCCCCCTCCCTCCCGCCTACGTATATGCGCTAGACATGAAATGTTTTCATAACACCGTCACCCTTCCAAAGCATCGTTAGTCGAAGGTCGCACGCAATGTATCCGGCACGTGGTGCCTCTCTAATCGTTATTACCGTAGCGGGTTGTGACATAGAGAGAGAAGCATCGTTAGTAGACAACAACAAGATCGCACGCAGTGTATCCGGCAAGTGGTGACTCTCTAGTCGTTATTACCGTAGCGGGTTGTGCCATAGAGAGAGAAACCCTTTCTGGAACTCGAACCCTGCTCCTCCTGGGTGGAAAGGCCAAGTGCTCCCACCTAACACAATTAAACCACCAGACACACATGGAATTGATGGGAAATTAAAAAATGCCGGAGCCCTTTCTGGGACTCGAACCCTGGTGCTCCTGGACGGAATGCTCAAGTGCACCCCCAACACATGAAACCTGCCTAGATGCGGGAGAGGAAGGTTAGGTTAGTGTACTTTATTTATTTTGGTCGAGAAACTGACGCAAAGATCGATCCTAATTGCGTAATTAATCACAAAGATAGGCCCTAATTACACAACTATATGCAAAGCACTACAGAAGGACGGCATAAAATCGCAATACGCCGCGAAAACTGACGATACCATACAACTGGTGTTATCCTGCCAAGAAAAAAAATTCGCAGAAGCACTCGAAACCAGCGACAGAAACATCGAAACTCTACCCTACACCTACAAGCTGCCAGAGTTGATATTAGCTAACTTTGAGAAGGGTGTATTTCCTGCTTTTCATGTATGCGTGTTTCTACTGCATTACAGAGAAGTTATTATCAGAGTTTTTTTTTCTTTGTATACGTCTACGGCATTGCATGTTTCGAATTCTTTAAGTTCAATGGGCTCCATGTACAATTAATCATAAATAGAGTGATGGTAGAAATGCTGTCTGGACGCTTCCATATGAGGTCTACTTTTTTCGTATTTGGTCTTCGTGGTCCTTATGCGCAATTAATGTTAGCTGCAGTAGAGTCGTTTGGTAGTTACCTTGAAATGAGGGTCTCTAAATTTTGTGTTTACAGTTCCTAGGAAAGAACACCGTCCTCCAAGGACTTCTGTTTGAGTTCTGAAAGCAGCTCCATGGCACTTACAGGTAACAAATCTAGAAGCCATTCGCCGAAATTCTTCAACATGACCTGGAACGGATCAATCCCACCAGTGAAGTAAGCAGGATGATAGTAATACTTCACCTGAAAGTTACTGGTTTATTATTCCTACTCATCAGCATCAACTTGCATTTTTTCCGCATTTAAGGCTAGCGACCATTCATCACACCAAATGGAAATTTTGTCTAAATCGTCTTGTGTCCTCCTACAGTCACTCAGCTTTGATGACTTATCGTAGACCGCTGCATCGTCGGCAGACTACTGACCCGCCAAATCATTTAAGTATAAAGTGAACAGCAGCTATCCAATTGCACTGGGCTGCATATTGGATATAGCCACTCTCGTATCTCTGAGCCTGTTACATATGCTCGTGCCCTCGTTAACGGGCTGCGATGGGAGATCGTGTCATATACCTTCCAGAAATCTAGAATATGTAATCCACCTGTTACCTTCCTTTATAGTTCTAGATATATCATGTGAAATAAAGGCATGCCGAGTTTTGAACGAATGATGCTTTCTAAAATCAGGCTGATTCATCAACATAAACAGCTTAGCCTCAAGAATGTTTATTATATTCGAACTGAGAATACGTACAAAGATTCGGGAGCAGTCCGAAGTTAGGGATATTGGTCTGTAATTTTGCGGTCTGTTCCTTCATCTTTCTTGTATACTGGAGTGACCCGCGCTTTCTTTCGTTCCTTTATACCATTCGTTTCGATCTTCGTATTGGACGAGAAAGAAAGAGAGAGAGAGGCGGGGTGATGGACCAATTCCCTGGAGTACTCCTTCTAAAATCTAACAGGAATGCCATCCGGACCAGATGATTTGTCTGTTTTTCAAATCTTGACGGTGCTTCCTTATGTCAGTTATACATCTTCCATACGGGGGTCCGTCCGAAGGTCAAGAGACTGCATGTTTGTACGGTTTTCATGCTTGAACGATGTCTTAAACGTGAAATTTTAAACTTAGGTTTGGCTTTTGATATCTTCAACTGCCGCACCAGACTGGTCAACAAGGAACTGACTGGAATCCTTAGACTCGCTTACCGATTTTACACACGGCCTGAAAGTTCTCGGCTCCCTGCCAAATCTTTTGCTAAGTTGTGACGGTAGCAGTTACGTGCTTCACGCATTAATATTTCGGCAGCAGGCTAATGGCTTACGAGACCTCGATTCAGTCTATTAAACGTGCTTGATTCGATTATTCTATTCCCTACAGCTTACAGCCATGAAATATCGATCAAATTATACATCATCTTCGTTTTCCATTAATGTCGATGGTACTTCATTCCTAAATATACGGCTTACAAGTAGTATTGTTTAGTGCTCGTCGCAGTTATGAGTACCGGTAACTACAAGCGAGGTTCATTACAAAAGCGATACTATCTGACTCGAAATAGCAAAGTATCTATGACAGGGTATGCTAATACACAGAAAATTCGGTGCATAAATGATTCTTTGTCTATGTGATGCACAAAACTAATTTCATTTTGTTTTGAGGTTATTTATTTATTTATTGATTTTAGTTTCAGAAGCTATCCCCGATAGCCCCGCATCGCCATCACTGTCAAGATGGTACTTACTTCCGGAGGATGGGTATGGAAAAGATGATAATGATGACGATGATGATGATGTAATATTTCTCTGTGAAATAATAAATATCGAGTAAAAGCACTACATATTTTGGAACACAACCTACGAGCAGCTTAGAGACAGAAGTGATGACACTTTCTGCGGGACCTGACCATCATTTTGCAGAACAATGCTCAAGCACGTAGAGTGCAAACTGTTACTGATTTGTTTGACTGATGGGATTGCTGAGTGCTGTACCACCTACTGCGGTCCCCTGACGTAAGTCCTCGTGAGTTCAACTCGATTTCTGACTGAAGGAAACACTTCACAGCAATTGCTTGACGACTGCTGCAACTCATCGATTAACAGACCGCGCCACTCGAACTGTCGACACATGTGACACTGCTAAGAGCATCACTGGCAAGGGTTATACACTATGCTGGAGACTACTTTGAAGGTCAATAAAACTTTGAAAGACATATTTATTTTGTACGAGCTGTAAATAAATAGGGTCCACTGTTAAATGTCCAATCCTCGTATATAAACTCTCTCCTAGTATCAACCATCTTCTACAAGACGAGTCCCTTACAACAGAGTATACCACAGAGGTGCATGTGTGGTTGATGCTTTAGAAATACGCAGTGTGTTGCCTCTACAGTTGCTAAATTCATCGTAGCATCCACAGTGAGTAAGTGATACACTGTCACTGCTGCGGCCAAAGATGCCAATACAGAGATAGAATGTATTGTACTTAAACTGCCAACAGCCTCGATTTTTACATCAGTCTATCGCACACCCTTGTTCAGTCTATTTCAGTAATGTCCAGCCTCGTACCTATCCATATATCCTCAATTTACACTATAACTTTGATGCCACTGACTGATCTCCATGACAGCAGCAATATCTCCCTCCCTGTAATACTATTACTTGGAGTGCAATAAGACTCTCTTCACCAACTGTTCGGTGTTGTAATCAAGGAAGAAATTAACCGCATATTTACCTTCTCAGAGGAACCGAAAGTATAGGACCACTCGGATTACGTTTCGCAGACTCATCCATCATTCAATTGGATTTCGTTTGGCTCCCATACAACTCAGCTGATGACGCCATTCTTACGTGCTCTCCGTCCCACACAGCAACTTGTGTGATGAAGACGCTCGATCTGCTCACCACACAACGAATTCAACCACTGGTGGTGTTAAAGATTAATATGTTTTAGAACAGTTAGTCTAATTCTGAAGACGACGCTAGTTTGACTGATTATGGCATTGGTCTTCCGCTCCTAGTCTGTTTCTGTCTGTAACGGCAGGCTCAATTCAACGTCATGCTTATCTGTTGAACAAAACAAGAGTTAGTTTTACACGTTACAACAAGTAAAAATCAGCGATAGTGGTCAAGGTTCATGGCTGGACTTGAGAGCATCTATCTTTTGTTGTGACCTTCATTATCATCCTTTAAACTGACTGGCGTGTTGATTTAGCGTCTCTGCTTAACTCAAATAGTTAAGCCCAGACTCGGCTAGCGTCGCTAATACGTCTCTACAACACTCCTACGGCCCAAATCATCAATAAGCTCTGTCGATCACGCTATTGCGTGCGACCAGCCACCTGATTTACGTCTATCTATGACGGCTCAAAACTCGTTTTTTCACACAACATCCTCATCGCGCCGATTACGAATTATCCATGTTTGATGCGTCCCTATCGCCTAATTTCGATTGACTGGCCACCGGATAGTCGTTTTGATCACCGGACTCACACTATCAACACAATTGAGATAACAGGTGCGTCTCGAACACTACTGCGTCGGACAGACCACCTCATAATTATCACCCGAAACACCCACAATCGCCATACGCCTATAACGCAACGGGTGGGTCCTGAACACTACCGCGTCGGACGTCATACCAGGCACTCGGCTCAAGAAACGCAACACATTCGGTGGGACGCAATATCCACCTACCACATCACAACACGCTCAACACACCCCAAATCCATCCACCACAGAGCCAGATTTTATCCTGAAAGCTCTCCGGTCTAATAGCCTTGCCATAAAATTTTGTGTAGGAAGTTATCTACATAAGATAACCCCTTCTATAATTAATCTAATACTTCTAAATATTGGTCGTGTCATAGCTGAAGCAAATTTTCTATACTAAGCGACCCAGTGGTCCCCATACAACAAAATTTAACATCAAACACATAATATACACACAATCCATACCAAAATAAGACAAGCACATGAAAATAGGAAAATAAATACACACAACATAAAACAAATAATCACAAAACACAAATAAAACACTGCCTATACTAATACAAATAAACATCGCCAACAAATCACAAAAATCTAATCTAATTATACACTACTTTGTTCCCGGCCGCGTCCTTCCGCAGCCGAGTGTGCAGCCCTAGTCATTCTTGTCTGTTTTGCGCAGTTTGCGTACGGCCAGGGTTCGCCGGACGTATTTTGATTATTTGTGTAGGTTCTGGATTGCGGTCTTCACTCGCTCTCCAGTTCTGCACTGGTTGATCCCGTCCATTTTTATTGGTTGGTTTCCAGTTATTATTACCATGGTTCCACCTACGTTCCTGTGGCGGATAATGTTTGTCCTCTATTATCGCGTCACTCTGGATTGTTTCTTCAAGTTGCATGCTTTGTGAGCTGTACCGCGGAACTTACCCGTAAGATGACAGTTGTCTCTACGAGGAGTCTCAGCTTTTCTATCTAAGACCAGCCCGCAAATATGACAATTAACAGCCTTTTCATACAAGTCATCATTTTCCTTTGATTTGGTCATGGGAATATTGATGCTGTAGAGCTTGTGAACTTGCCATCAAAGTTTTCCAAGCTCAGTGAGAAGCCAAACCGCTGGATCGCCGACATAAGACTGATAGCTATTAAGTTTACAATCATATGCGCATACAACTTGGAACGCAGCCGCATAAGGTACATGTTTTTGTGTGATAGTTGTGTGTGAGGCTAAGGGGTTCCCTTCACAACGAGTAATAGGAGCCCCTCAAACGCTCTAGCAACTGCTGAGTATTCTAAGGGAGTCATTACGCCGTTATTCTGATCGATTTCGTTATCGATAGAACGGGGGAGAGAACTACCGCTAGCCATAAGGAAATTACTATTATTACAGTTGCTACAACTAGGAGTCCACCCCAGAATTGAGAATCCATGCGGGAGGTATCGCGATCCTGTAAGGTTTTTGGAGGCGTGCTTCCCCGTCTTGGAGACCGAGCTCCTCAAACTCTTAGAAGATCCGGAATTTAACGCCATTAAATGCAGTGCGGTATTATGCATTGAACTGAGTCACCCCCCTAAACATCAAGGTGACGCGGAGACGGCTACTCTGCATTATATATGGGGTGAAAATGGTGTTATTTCTCGGAGCACATCGATTGCTGAGTTGTACCGAGAATCCACCTTGAGCGCCATTATGGACCGATTTTCCGAGATGGAAGTACGTGGATCCGCTAAAGCGCTCAGCAGTATACCACACCTCGACATCCATATACATGTCTATGATTCAATGAATGGAGGGTCCAGTTATATTAAACTCCCTATAGATATTGAGAAAAAGCAGGCGTGCATTAATGTTCAAAATAACTATGATAATGCGTGTTTTGCATGGTCAGTCCTGGCTTGCGAGAGAAATTACAATTACAAACATCATCCCGAGCGTCCCAGCAGTTACAAAGTCAAAGATATTTAGAGACAGTACAACTTTGACGGAATAGAGTTCCCTTTAAGAATCCAGGACATACCTAAGTTTTAAGCTCAGAATACCGCAATATCGGTCCACGTTTGTGGCCTGGAGAAGAAAAGCAAGTCAGATGAGCAGAACAAGCATACAGTAGTAGGCCCCTCCATTTCTCAAAATTTGCATGTGAGCGAGAGTTGCATGTCAACATGCTGCTCTTCTCCGAACGTGATAATTACCACTACGTCTGGATTAAAGACATGTCCCGACTCATTTCCTCCCAGTTAAGTAAAAATGAACATAAACAACATATTTGTATAAGGTGTTTAAATTATTTTTCATCTCAAGAGTTATTAGCGACACATCTATTAGATTGTGCATGCAAGGACCCGGTACGTGTTGTTATGCCCACTGAGGAAAATAACTTCATTAAATTTAAAAATGCTCACCACCAGCAGCGTTGTCCTTTTGTTGTGTACGCCGATTTTGCTGCTTGCTGGCTCCTATTACTCGTTGTGAAGGGAACCCCTTAGCCTCACACACAACTATCACACAAAAACATGTACCTTATGCGGCTGCGTTCCAAGTTGTATGCGCATATGATTGTAAACTTAATAGCTATCAGTCTTATGTAGGGGGGCGATCCAGCGGTTTGGCTTCTCACTGAGCCTTATGCGGCTGCGTTCCAAGTTGTATGCGCATATGATTGTAAACTTAATAGCTATCAGTCTTATGTCGGCGATCCAGCGGTTTGGCTTCTCACTGAGCTTGGAAAACTTTGATGGCAAGTTCACAAGCTCTACAGCATCAATATTCCCATGACCAAATCAAAGGAAAATGATGACTTGTATGAAAAGGCTGTTAATTGTCATATTTGCGGGCTGGTCTTAGATAGAAAAGCTGAGACTCCTCGTAGAGACAACTGTCATCTTACGGGTAAGTTCCGCGGTACAGCTCACAAAGCATGCAACTTGAAGAAACAATCCAGAGTGACGCGATAATAGAGGACAAACATTATCCGCCACAGGAACGTAGGTGGAACCATGGTAATAATAACTGGAAACCAACCAATAAAAATGGACGGGATCAACCAGTGCAGAACTGGAGAGCGAGTGAAGACCGCAATCCAGAACCTACACAAATAATCAAAATACGTCCGGCGAACCCTGGCCGTACGCAAACTGCGCAAAACAGACAAGAATGACTAGGGCTGCACACTCGGCTGCGGAAGGACGCGGCCGGGAACAAAGTAGTGTATAATTAGATTAGATTTTTGTGATTTGTTGGCGATGTTTATTTGTATTAGTATAGGCAGTGTTTTATTTGTGTTTTGTGATTATTTGTTTTATGTTGTGTGTATTTATTTTCCTATTTTCATGTGCTTGTCTTATTTTGGTATGGATTGTGTGTATATTATGTGTTTGATGTTAAATTTTGTTGTATGGGGACCACTGGGTCGCTTAGTATAGAAAATTTGCTTCAGCTATGACACGACCAATATTTAGAAGTATTAGATTAATTATAGAAGGGGTTATCTTATGTAGATAACTTCCTACACAAAATTTTATGGCAAGGCTATTAGACCGGAGAGCTTTCAGGATAAAATCTGGCTCTGTGGTGGATGGATTTGGGGTGTGTTGAGCGTGTTGTGATGTGGTAGGTGGATATTGCGTCCCACCGAATGTGTTGCGTTTCTTGAGCCGAGTGCCTGGTATGACGTCCGACGCGGTAGTGTTCAGGACCCACCCGTTGCGTTATAGGCGTATGGCGATTGTGGGTGTTTCGGGTGATAATTATGAGGTGGTCTGTCCGACGCAGTAGTGTTCGAGACGCACCTGTTATCTCAATTGTGTTGATAGTGTGAGTCCGGTGATCAAAACGACTATCCGGTGGCCAGTCAATCGAAATTAGGCGATAGGGACGCATCAAACATGGATAATTCGTAATCGGCGCGATGAGGATGTTGTGTGAAAAAACGAGTTTTGAGCCGTCATAGATAGACGTAAATCAGGTGGCTGGTCGCACGCAATAGCGTGATCGACAGAGCTTATTGATGATTTGGGCCGTAGGAGTGTTGTAGAGACGTATTAGCGACGCTAGCCGAGTCTGGGCTTAACTATTTGAGTTAAGCAGAGACGCTAAATCAACACGCCAGTCAGTTTAAAGGATGATAATGAAGGTCACAACAAAAGATAGATGCTCTCAAGTCCAGCCATGAACCTTGACCACTATCACTGATTTTTACTTGTTGTAACGTGTAAAACTAACTCTTGTTTTGTTCAACAGATAAGCATGACGTTGAATTGAGCCTGCCGTTACAGACAGAAGCAGACTAGGAGCGGAAGACCAATGCCATAATCAGTCAAACTAGCGTCGTCTTCAGAATTAGACTAACTGTTCTAAAACATATTAATCTTTAACACCACCAGTGGTTGAATTCGTTGTGTGGTGAGCAGATCGAGCGTCTTCATCACACAAGTTGCTGTGTGGGACGGAGAGCACGTAAGAATGGCGTCATCAGCTGAGTTGTATGGGAGCCAAACGAAATCCAATTGAATGATGGATGAGTCTGCGAAACGTAATCCGAGTGGTCCTATACTTTCGGTTCCTCTGAGAAGGTAAATATGCGGTTAATTTCTTCCTTGATTACAACACCGAACAGTTGGTGAAGAGAGTCTTATTGCACTCCAAGTAATAGTATTACAGGGAGGGAGATATTGCTGCTGTCATGGAGATCAGTCAGTGGCATCAAAGTTATAGTGTAAATTGAGGATATATGGATAGGTACGGGGCTGGACATTACTGAAATAGACTGAACAAGGGTGTGCGATAGACTGATGTAAAAATCGAGGCTGTTGGCAGTTTAAGTACAATACATTCTATCTCTGTATTGGCATCTTTGGCCGCAGCAGTGACAGTGTATCATTTACTCACTGTGGATGCTACGATGAATTTAGCAACTGTAGAGGCAACACACTGCGTATTTCTAAAGCATCAACCACACATGCACCTCTGTGGTATACTCTGTTGTAAGGGACTCGTCTTGTAGAAGATGGTTGATACTAGGAGAGAGTTTATATACGAGGATTGGACATTTAACAGTGGACCCTATTTATTTACAGCTCGTACAAAATAAATATGTCTTTCAAAGTTTTATTGACCTTCAAAGTAGTCTCCAGCATAGTGTATAACCCTTGCCAGTGATGCTCTTAGCAGTGTCACATGTGTCGACAGTTCGAGTGGCGCGGTCTGTTAATCGATGAGTTGCAGCAGTCGTCAAGCAATTGCTGTGAAGTGTTTCCTTCAGTCAGAAATCGAGTTGAACTCACGAGGACTTACGTCAGGGGACCGCAGTAGGTGGTACAGCACTCAGCAATCCCATCAGTCAAACAAATCAGTAACAGTTTGCACTCTACGTGCTTGAGCATTGTTCTGCAAAATGATGGTCAGGTCCCGCAGAAAGTGTCATCACTTCTGTCTCTAAGCTGCTCGTAGGTTGTGTTCCAAAATATGTAGTGCTTTTACTCGATATTTATTATTTCACAGAGAAATATTACATCATCATCATCGTCATCATTATCATCTTTTCCACACCCATCCTCCGGAAGTAAGTACCATCTTGACAGTGATGGCGATGCGGGGCAATCGGGGATAGCTTCTGAAACTAAAATCAATAAATAAATAAATAACCTCAAAACAAAATGAAATTAGTTTTGTGCATCACATAGACAAAGAATCATTTATGCACCGAATTTTCTGTGTATTAGCATACCCTGTCATAGATACTTTGCTATTTCGAGTCAGATAGTATCGCTTTTGTAATGAACCTCGCTTGTAGTTACCGGTACTCATAAC
This sequence comes from Schistocerca nitens, assembly GCF_023898315.1. Classification (NCBI taxonomy): domain Eukaryota; kingdom Metazoa; phylum Arthropoda; class Insecta; order Orthoptera; family Acrididae; genus Schistocerca; species Schistocerca nitens. Next base: position 171,774,892 of record NC_064616.1, on the reverse strand, counting down.
TGCGACGAGCACTAAACAATACTACTTGTAAGCCGTATATTTAGGAATGAAGTACCATCGACATTAATGGAAAACGAAGATGATGTATAATTTGATCGATATTTCATGGCTGTAAGCTGTAGGGAATAGAATAATCGAATCAAGCACGTTTAATAGACTGAATCGAGGTCTCGTAAGCCATTAGCCTGCTGCCGAAATATTAATGCGTGAAGCACGTAACTGCTACCGTCACAACTTAGCAAAAGATTTGGCAGGGAGCCGAGAACTTTCAGGCCGTGTGTAAAATCGGTAAGCGAGTCTAAGGATTCCAGTCAGTTCCTTGTTGACCAGTCTGGTGCGGCAGTTGAAGATATCAAAAGCCAAACCTAAGTTTAAAATTTCACGTTTAAGACATCGTTCAAGCATGAAAACCGTACAAACATGCAGTCTCTTGACCTTCGGACGGACCCCCGTATGGAAGATGTATAACCGACATAAGGAAGCACCGTCAAGATTTGAAAAACAGACAAATCATCTGGTCCGGATGGCATTCCTGTTAGATTTTAGAAGGAGTACTCCAGGGAATTGGTCCATCACCCCGCCTCTCTCTCTCTTTCTTTCTCGTCCAATACGAAGATCGAAACGAATGGTATAAAGGAACGAAAGAAAGCGCGGGTCACTCCAGTATACAAGAAAGATGAAGGAACAGACCGCAAAATTACAGACCAATATCCCTAACTTCGGACTGCTCCCGAATCTTTGTACGTATTCTCAGTTCGAATATAATAAACATTCTTGAGGCTAAGCTGTTTATGTTGATGAATCAGCCTGATTTTAGAAAGCATCATTCGTTCAAAACTCGGCATGCCTTTATTTCACATGATATATCTAGAACTATAAAGGAAGGTAACAGGTGGATTACATATTCTAGATTTCTGGAAGGTATATGACACGATCTCCCATCGCAGCCCGTTAACGAGGGCACGAGCATATGTAACAGGCTCAGAGATACGAGAGTGGCTATATCCAATATGCAGCCCAGTGCAATTGGATAGCTGCTGTTCACTTTATACTTAAATGATTTGGCGGGTCAGTAGTCTGCCGACGATGCAGCGGTCTACGATAAGTCATCAAAGCTGAGTGACTGTAGGAGGACACAAGACGATTTAGACAAAATTTCCATTTGGTGTGATGAATGGTCGCTAGCCTTAAATGCGGAAAAAATGCAAGTTGATGCTGATGAGTAGGAATAATAAACCAGTAACTTTCAGGTGAAGTATTACTATCATCCTGCTTACTTCACTGGTGGGATTGATCCGTTCCAGGTCATGTTGAAGAATTTCGGCGAATGGCTTCTAGATTTGTTACCTGTAAGTGCCATGGAGCTGCTTTCAGAACTCAAACAGAAGTCCTTGGAGGACGGTGTTCTTTCCTAGGAACTGTAAACACAAAATTTAGAGACCCTCATTTCAAGGTAACTACCAAACGACTCTACTGCAGCTAACATTAATTGCGCATAAGGACCACGAAGACCAAATACGAAAAAAGTAGACCTCATATGGAAGCGTCCAGACAGCATTTCTACCATCACTCTATTTATGATTAATTGTACATGGAGCCCATTGAACTTAAAGAATTCGAAACATGCAATGCCGTAGACGTATACAAAGAAAAAAAAAACTCTGATAATAACTTCTCTGTAATGCAGTAGAAACACGCATACATGAAAAGCAGGAAATACACCCTTCTCAAAGTTAGCTAATATCAACTCTGGCAGCTTGTAGGTGTAGGGTAGAGTTTCGATGTTTCTGTCGCTGGTTTCGAGTGCTTCTGCGAATTTTTTTTCTTGGCAGGATAACACCAGTTGTATGGTATCGTCAGTTTTCGCGGCGTATTGCGATTTTATGCCGTCCTTCTGTAGTGCTTTGCATATAGTTGTGTAATTAGGGCCTATCTTTGTGATTAATTACGCAATTAGGATCGATCTTTGCGTCAGTTTCTCGACCAAAATAAATAAAGTACACTAACCTAACCTTCCTCTCCCGCATCTAGGCAGGTTTCATGTGTTGGGGGTGCACTTGAGCATTCCGTCCAGGAGCACCAGGGTTCGAGTCCCAGAAAGGGCTCCGGCATTTTTTAATTTCCCATCAATTCCATGTGTGTCTGGTGGTTTAATTGTGTTAGGTGGGAGCACTTGGCCTTTCCACCCAGGAGGAGCAGGGTTCGAGTTCCAGAAAGGGTTTCTCTCTCTGTGGCACAACCCGCTACGGTAATAACGACTAGAGAGTCACCACTTGCCGGATACACTGCGTGCGATCTTGTTGTTGTCTACTAACGATGCTTCTCTCTCTATGTCACAACCCGCTACGGTAATAACGATTAGAGAGGCACCACGTGCCGGATACATTGCGTGCGACCTTCGACTAACGATGCTTTGGAAGGGTGACGGTGTTATGAAAACATTTCATGTCTAGCGCATATACGTAGGCGGGAGGGAGGGGGGGGCGGGTGGGGGCGGGGGCGGCGGCGGGGGGGGGGGCGGGGAGGGGGCGGGCGGGGGCGGGCGGGGGCGGGCGGGGGTTGGTGACGGTATTTTGGAATGGTACCGACGTTGTCCCAATACTGACAAGTTTGGGGAGGTGGAGGTTTGTCCAAAATGCGCTCTGGGACAGCCTTGATAAAAACAGCATCTTCTGCCCAGTCATGGGCATTACTTGCTTGTGACAAATTGGGGGATGTTTCTGTTACCATCACGCCCATAACAGCTTAAATATAGCCCAGGGTTTATATTCCACAGGGACCTTCTTTTGCAGTTTGACGACGAGCTGCGCGCCAATTTAGAGTGACAAGATGTTCATTTCGTGCGGCGCATCCATTGGGGTCTGAGGGATAATCAGGTTGGCACCGGTGCCTTCATCTTGGCCTTGAAGGGTGAGACATTGCCTGAAAAGGTCAAGGCGATGGTCTACCACTGTGACATCAAGTCATATATCCCTCCCCTTGATGCAGTGCTTTAAGTGCTGGAAGTTCAGCCATATGTCTGCCCACTGTACTTCCAGCGTCACATGTTGAGTTTGTAGACGTCCATCACATCCCAATACTCCATGTGCCCTGCCTCCCATCTGTGTCTACTGCGGAGAGCATCATTCACCTTGCTCGGCAGACTGCAGGATTTTATGAAAGAGAGAAAAATCATGGAATATAAGACACTGGACCGACTGACCTACACTGAGGCTAAGAGGAAATTTTAGCACCTACATCCTGTGGCTATGACCTCCTCTTATGCCACCACTATGAGAACAGTTGTCGCCCCATCAGTTCTTCACATTCCTGTCGCCTCTCAGAAGACTACACCTGCCCCCTTGATGGTGGGGGACACTTCCCTCCCTGTTGGTCCCACACCACCTACTTCAGGAGAAGCACCCCTCAACCATCAGGGATATCCCCACTTCTGAGCCAGAGAAGCGTAAGTCTTCTTCGGCTCCTCTCGCTAGGAAGGGGCCCTTGGGTAAGTCCCTTCCCAGGTTTCTACTAGCAGGAAAGATGACACCTGCCAGTGGCTGAAGAGCCCAAAATCAGCTGGTCGTAGGGCTTTACGGTCATCATCAGTCATGGAGACTCAATCAGTGAAGTCCTCCCAGCCAGGGAAATCCAGGGAGCAGTGAGAGAAATCCAAACAAAAGGTCCCCAAAACCAAGGGAATTCTGGTGGCACCCACACCACCGTTACCTAGAAGCTTTTCACCAGTGGATGAGGTGGAGATTCTAGCGTCTACTGGGGACCTAGATCTCGGCAAACCCTCAGACATAATGGATATAGACTACTCAGGCAAAAAGTCGGTGGCAGCAGGTGACCCTGATGCATAAACTGCCTCACTGAATGTTCCATGCCTTCCCAGTCTCACGATGGCGTAATCCTCCAGTGTAACGGAACTGGGGCGGTGTTTTCCACCACCTGGCTGAGCTACAGCAACTGCCAAACTTTACACCTGCTTTCTGCATTGCCCTCCACGAAACCTGGTGCCCAGCAATGCGGACCCCTGCCCTCCACGGCTGGAAGGAATACTACAGGAACCGTAGCGACCAGTGGCGTAGCGTGGTTGAAAAGGTTGGGGAGACTCTGCAGTGATCATAGGGAGACAAAATGGTGTAATAAACAATAATTTAAACAAATGAAACAAAATGCATCAAATAAAACAATAACAACAACTACTACTACCACTACCACCGCCACTAATAATAATAATAACTTGTTCAAGAAACGATGACAAATTTGTAGAGCTCCAGCAGCAAGAGAAGAAGCACTTATATTTTCTTGTACACAAGTGCAATGCGCCTGTCTTTTCTTTCCACGAATAAGTCCATAACTCGGTCTACAAAGATCTGATCACTGGATAGCTCTCCGAATAGTGTCTTTTCTATTGCTAACGTGCTCAAACACGACAGCCGGATGTTGGACATTGAATTCCTTAAATAATTCTTCACTCGTTTAAGAGTACTCATGCTTCGTTCACTGCTTGCTGTAGTTGCGGGTAGGGTCAAAACCAAACGCAGGAACTTCGTTGTTACTTCATAAACGGAGTCTAAATCATTGTTGACAATGTACTTTAAGAGGATTCTTGGAGATAGTGTTTTTTCTCATCAGCTTATATGTTCCACAGTTCATTTTCAAGTTGTTCTTGTTTGAAAAAGGGTACTGTTCGAATAATTGAAGCAGTTTCAACTTTGGGAATTCTTTTTGATAGTTCGGGAAACTCTTTTCGTTCAAAAGTTCAACAAACTGAATTTGGGGAAAGTCTTGAAACCTTCTTTCCATCTGAACAATTTGCAAATCCAGTATCTCCTAAGTTAGTGCCCTGAGAGATGTCTTTTGACTGTCACAGAATGATAAGTTACTATTCAAACACAAGCTGCATTTAATGCATTCATCAACGAATGTTTCTGTTCTTAATTGTCGTAAGTTTCTCAAAACAAGCAGTTATATTGACAGATTTTGACTGAAGAACATTAAAGAGATGATCAACATAAACAAAGCACCCTCGGTAGAAGCAAAGCAAGTAGACAAACGTAGGATCATCCATCCGTCGTTTCATTCCCACAGCACAGCTCAAAGATTCTGGGTCCCACTGAGAGTCTGTATCATCAAATATATAATTAAAAACACTATATATCCCTGAGAAATGACTAGATGTTGTTGAAACTGCCCTGGAACGAATGTTCCAGCGAGTGTTGCTCGCATGTGGCAGTTTAAATCCTTTCTCAGTTAGCAATACAGTTCGTTTTGATGATTTGCTGAAAACCGAATGGAATGCAGTAAGATCACTTACAAACATGTCGTATGATTTCGGAGGAATGTAACAGTACCAAATTCAGTTGGTGTGCGTAACAATCAATAAACAGCGCATAGGGATAGAACTGCTTCACCAATTGTTGTAGTCCTCTTTCTCTGCCCGCCGTTACTGAAGCGCCATCATATGTTTGACTAACCACTTTTCCTTCCACATTCCTTTCTTTCAATACTGCATGAATAATGTTTGACAAACCTTCAGCAGTTTTATCTCCAGAAACATCGAAAAATCCAACGAATCTTTCCTCAATTTTGTCTGCAATACAGTACCTGAATATTATACTCATTTGACTCTTGCATGACACGTCTAATGTTTCATCAGCCTGAATCGAAATGAAATTGCAGTTCCGAATTTTAGATTTTATTTTCTCATTAAGTGCCAGAGTTACCATTTCTATTACATCATTCTGTATATCTGGAGAAGTTCCTTTAAAGGTTGAAGATGATGACAGATGGTCTCGGATTAACTGCTCTCCTTGAGCTAGTAAATCCAACAATTCCAGATAGTTACCTTTGTTGCTGGAGGATTCGTTTTCTCGATGGCCACGAAAGGCTAGTTCTTCTTTACAAAGAAATACAATTGCCTGAATAAGACGAGTCAATGCTTTCCTGCTGGATGCAACTTGTTTGTTGTATTTTATTGCTGTCAGACGAGCGGCTTCAGAAAGGGCGTGCTCAATTCTACTTTGCCCAATAACTGAAACGATTCTTTGTTCTGCAGGTGACGTTTTGATATCTGGTGAATTTGTGCTTTCCTGTCAAAGTTCTTTACTGTACAAATGCTCTCATTGCATCATTCCTTTTCACCACCAAACATTAGACATATATAACAATATAATAAGTTATTGACCTCATTCGCAGTCAGCCAAGCATACTTATCGTACCAGGCTGTCTGAAAAGTGCGTTTTTGTTTGGCTTCACTTAAAACTAAACTGAGTATAGGAGTAGGTCGTTTGTCCTTCCATTCTCACTTTCTTCGTACGTTAATGTAGAAAAAGGCGTTTTTAATAAAAAATTATATAAGATGTTCAGTTGCTGGCTCACTCATGTTGGCGACACAACGAAAATATGCTCTAAAATCACACAATAATGATTATGAACACAAACCGCGCGACCTCACTTCCACGTTAAAAGCCAGCATAGAAGCGGCAGAGACTAGTCTCTTTAAGGGAAGGGAGGCAGAGACTGAGAGCAGTCGAGTCTCAAGCAGGCAGATACACCAATGCTCAGGGTGCGGCGGCGCGGGCTACAAATCTGATGTCTTCGCACATTTAGTGCTCTCAGTAGAAAGTTGTTTATATTTTTGTTATGAATTACTATTGCATCTATTTTAAGCACGAATACAGGGGAGATTAAGTCTCAAAGTCTCCCCTCACGCTACGCCACTGGTAGCGACTATAATTGAGTGTCAGGTGGAGTTTGCATTATGTCCTAAACTAAGTCTGTAGTGAAACTGTGCCCCTTCAAACACCTCTTGAAGTCAGTATAATAATGATGCAGGAAATAACTGTCTGCATATATATCTTCCTCCAGATGATGCAGTATCCCTGAATGTATTAACTGCACTGATTGATCAACTCCCTAAACCTTTCCTACTTTTGGGAGATTTTAATGCTCATGACCTCTTGTGGGGTTGCACCGTGCTTACTGGCGGAGGCAGAGATGTGAAACTTTACTGTCTCAGTTCGACCTCTGCCTCTTAAATACTGGGGCCGCTACATATTTCAGTGTGGATCATGGTGGCTTCTCGGCCATGATTTATCAATTTGCAGTCCAGGACTTCTCCCATCTATCCACTGAAGAGAGGACATGACGACTTGTGTGGTAGTGACCACTTCCCCATCGTACTGTCACTGCCCCAGCGTCAGGCCCACGGACGCCTGCCCATATGGGCTTTAAACAAGGCAGACTGGAAATCTTTCCCCACTGCTGTCATCGTTAAATCTCCCCGACACGTTAACATCGATGTGTTGGTTTAGCAGATGACTACAACAATCGCTTCTGTGGCAGAAAACACGATCCCTCGCTCTTTAGGGAGTCCCTTAGTCGATGCCGGAAGTTGCTGAAGCAATTAAGGAGCGTCGGCGCGCTCTACAGTGGCATAAGTGGCACCGTTCCCTGGAGGACCTCATAGCCTCTAAACGGCTCCGTGCCCACGTTCGCCAAGTTATCTAACGACGGAAGCAGGAGTTTTGGGAGAGATATATCTCGACCGTTGGGTGCCATACGTCACCTTCTCAAGTCTAGGCAAAGATCAAAGGTGTTTTCGGGTACCAGACCCCCAACAGATGTTCCTGGTGTTAACATAAATGGCGTGTTATCTACCGACGCAAACGTGATTGCCGAGCACTTTGCTGAGCACTATTCTCGAGCCTCTGCATCAGAGAACTACCCCCCCCCCCCCCAGCCTTTTGCACTCTCAAATGTGGGTTGGAAGGGAAAGTCCTCTCGTTTATTACACGCCACAGTGAATCTTATAACGGCCCATTTACAGAGTGGGAGCTCCTTAGTGCCCTTGCACATTGCCCCAACACAGCTCCTGGGCCAGATCGGATCTGCAGTGAGATGATTAAACATCTCTCATCTGACTGCAAGCAACATCTCCTCGTCATCTTCAGCTGGATCTGGTGCGATGGCGTCTTTCCATCGCAATGGCGGGAGAGCACCATCATTCCGGTGTTCAAACCCAGTAAAAATCCGCTTGATGTGGATAGCTATCGGCCCATTAGCCTCCCCAACGTTCTTTGTAAGCTGCTGGAATGTGTGATGTGTCGGCGGTTGGGTTGGATCGTGCAGTCACGTGGCCTACTGGCTCCATGTCAGGGCTGCTTCCGCCAGGGTCGCTCTACCACTGATATACTTGTGTCCCTCGAATCTGCCGTCTGAACTGCCTTTTTTTATTTATGAAAAGCGTGTGACACCACCAGGCGACATCATATCATTGCCACATTATACGAGTGGGGTCTCCGAAGCCCGCTCCCAATTTTTATCCTTTTATCCAAAATTTCCTGTCGCTTCGTACTTTCCATGTCCAAGTTGGTGCCTATCATAGTCTGCCCCCCATATCCAGGACAATGGGGTCCCACAGGGCTCTGTATTGAGTGTCTCTCTATTTTTAGTGGCCATTAATGGTCTAGCAGCAGCTGTAGGGCCACCCGTCTCACCTTCTCTGTATGCAGACGACTTCTGTGTTTTGTACTGCTCCACCAGTACTCATGTTGCTGAGAGGAGCCTAGAGGGAGCCATCTACAAGGCGCAGTCATGGGCTCTAGCCCACGGTTTCCAGTTTTCGGCCGCAAAGTCATGTGTTATGCACTTTTGTCGGCGTTGTACTTTTCATCTGGAACCAGAACTTTACCTTAGTGACGATCCACTCTAGTGGAGCCATATCGATTCTTAGGACTGGTTTTCGACGCCCGATTGACTTGGCTTCCTCACCTTCGTCAGCTTAAATAAAAGTGCTGGCAGCACTTCATAGCCCTTTGCTGCCTGAGCAACAACAACTGGGGTGCAGGTCGCTCTACGCTGTTACAGCTCTACAGAGCCCTTGGTCAATCCTGCCTTGACTATGGGAGTCTGGTTTATGATTCGGTGGCACCCTCAGCGTTGCGTTTACTCAACTCAGTGCACCACTGTGGCGTTCAACTGGCAACAGGAGCTTTTAGGACGAGTCCGGTGACCAGCATCCTTGTGGAGGCTGGAGTCGCTCCATTCAAGGTTACGTGTGCACAACTGCTGGCCAGTTACGTTGGACATGTTCATAGTTCTCCTGCGCATCTGAACCACCGTCTCCTTTTCCCTCCCATGGCAGTTCCCCGGTCAGGGCTTCCAATTGCAGTTTGTGTCCGATCCCTTCTTTCCGACATGGAGTCCATGCCTTTGGCACCTATACTTGAGGTACATTTACGTACACCTCCACGGTGTACACCTAGGCCGCGGCTTCGCCTGGATTTTTCACATGGCCCTAAGGACTCAATTAACCCCACGGCTTTCCACTGCCACTTCCTCTCGATTATTGGCATGTACCGAGGCCACGAAGTGGTTTACGCCGACAGCTCGATGGCTGATGCTCACGTCGGCTTCGTGTATGTCCATGGAGGACATATTGAACAGCATTCCTTGCCTGATGGCTGAAGTGTTTTCAAGGCCGAGCTGGTGGCTATATCTCGTGCTCTTGAGCACATTGTGGGGCGTCGTGCGGAATTATTTGTATAAATGTAGAATGTAATGTAGAAAAGATGCATTTCCTGGCCGATTAGCAACATATGTGGGTCGGCGGGTGGAATAATTGTTATAATTGTTTTGTATTTATTTATTTATTCCTGTTGTTTGCCGTTCTCAACACTGGCTCTCTAACTACAATATTGGCAACCAGAAAGTGATTAGCAAAACGTGAAGCCTGTAATTAGAATTCCTAGTGCCTTCTTCATCTGAGAAATACATTTATAGCTACAGCTTATAGCTCTGAGGAATTAGGAGATTGTCTGGGATTCATAATCAAAAACGATTCTCTCTAAAATGTTCACTATATTCTGAAAGTCACAGACCAAAAAGTATCCACACAATCCAACTACCAGAGCAGTTCACAGTCTAATGCGCTGTTGCAACTATAACTGTTCAAATTAAATGTTTCACTGAATGCTGGCCATAATTTGATGATAATGTTCATCAAACACCACGCTAAATAATGGTAGAATGTCTGTCCCACGGCGGCACGTGAAAATACGACATACGCAAACTGAAGATAGATCATTAAAGTCATCCCAGAATTAACACTTCACTCGAAAACGATTTCATGGTTACGCGTATCCTGAGTAACTTATTACGGCATCCGAGGCTGTTTATAGCAATGATACCGACGCGACGCGACGCGACTCCCGGTACAGGTGGTGCGCTAATCGGCGTCTGGAGAGAACTGGGGCCTTTTTCTCTCTCGCAGCCTTCTTATATATAAAGCCGCGGTGCGGACGGCTAAGGGAACGCCTGATCAAATCTGCTCTCCCGACTAGCCGCTGGGCTAGTAATGCACCACTTTAAGTTATCGAATAAATCATTGCTTCCTTTGCTGATGGCCGATGAAGCTCTCAATTTAAATATGCAATCAGCACACAGGTAAGTAATCATAATAAAAGTCTGACGTGGCTAAGTCAAATATTTTGGACGAGAGAATTAATTTAATTACGCTACACGCAGTAGATGAGCTCTGAACTTGCCCTTTGGAGATAAGCTATCGCTATAGTTTTATAGTTATTCAGTTGAAACTTCTCACATCTTTATGATTATAGCGGATCTCCCTTCTACTTAAATTTAAACATCCTAACTATATTTATTCGCCTACTTAATCTATCTTGCTTCCTTAATTTCTAGGACAAAAACCAGAAAATCATGAATTTCAACTAAAATTTTAATTTGTGAGATCCAGAATACTGTTTCTACTAAATTATTATGAAAAAGGAATCTAAACATAATTTTTTAAGTTTCTAGCTCTTTTCTGTTGCGTCAATGATTTTTACAGAAAAACGTCCAAATTTCGAAAATGGTTAAAGTTATTGAACTGATATTCAACATATATTGATTTAGTATTGCTCCTGACATGCTAGAAACGCTTCAGGTTATTTACTTGATTTTTAAAGTATTGCGCAACATTTATGACGTCAGAGCTAGTTACAGCGGACTGACTGGCACACAATGGAAAAACTGATGTGAATTTTATACGGCGTGAGTAGGCTGCTTCCCTACATCACTCTCTACTTAATTTTTTTTATGTAAATGGGAAGAAAAAAAATTAATTACAAAAAGGGAAGCAAGAGTACAGCTTAACTCCCTATAAAAATTAAAATTGAAATGTAAACATATAGAAATATTAAAAGAAAACTTATTACCTACTTCAATTATTTAAATTGCTGGAATGTTCACTGCCTCTTAAGCAACATTATCACTCAAAATTAAAGCAAAATCAATGAAACACTTTGGCATACACATTGCCTTAGACAAACAAACACATAAAAATATGAAAAAATGAAAATCTTAAATCCATTAAATACATTTTTACATATACAAATTCAAAGAAAATAACACAGTTATTCATGATACATAAAGAGATAATTATATCTTAGCAGTCTTTTCTAAACCTGAAAGAAAATTTCACAAATCATAACAATTTCATTTTTACACACGTGGTTGTAGCCGCTTTGGCTGGCGTTCTACACTTCCATTCACAAGGGTAGAGGAGGGGAAGTTGCTATGGTGTGCGTCCTTCACGTTCACTCTAAATTACATGGGGAAAAGGGAGGGGTCACTGTGATTTGTGTCCAAGTCACTCCACGCTTTCACGCAGCTACCAGGCTGCCATTATCTGGTTTGTCCTGTAGAATAAACAAAAAGAGTGCCTCAGACTCTGTTCACTTAATATCTAAGGGTGGGTCACAATGAAATGGGGATATATACTCGTATACATTTTATCTTTCAATATGTTACTGGAACAAAGTTAACAGAACTTTTTCAATTTTACTCTCTCGGTTACTTAACTGTCATAAAATCGATAAACAAATGGCTCAAAACGCCGTTAGTCACGTACTAGAGAAAATTTGTGCTCAAGGCATACAATCATAAATCCTATTTAATTTCAATTTATTATTTCTAGGCCAGAACACTGAACCAATGCTCAGTACATTCCTGATACATTTGTATTTTATTTACTTAGCTGACTCATCTTCGATTACCTTATTCTTAGAGATAGTAAGAGTATATTTGATTAGTAGTTGTCTTCTCAGCTTCTTTGTACATGTGAGTAACTTGTGGTAATAGTACAGTTCTGAGTGTTCTAAACACACTACGTTTAGTTGACTACTAAATCCACTTATTGGTCCTCTGCAGCTGTGTCAGTTCCACATCTGCAATTATGTACTTACTTCATCGAAGTGTATTTATGCTGAGCTGTAAATAATGTTTCACGTCTGCCATTATGTTACTCAATTATGTTGCTAGTGTATGTACTTATTTAACACTCACTCTATTAACATTTAAAGCATAGGATAGCACATTTATTTCATATCTATAATGTATTGCAGCTGATCAGTTTGCTCACGTGGCAATCCATTTCCACTCGATCGGACGCTGAAACCTCAAGTAGTCCCTCTCGACCTACCACTAAAGTGCATTAAGTAATTACGGACGAGCGTAATGCTAAATTCCTTAAACCTATAGGACACCATGAGTTGCTCTGTCTCATCTAACATAAGGGTACTTATGGTCGCATTCACGCCTCCAACTCATAACCTCAATACGTGTAGGTGTGTCCTCTCACACACTACACCAAATAACGGCCAGCTCCAACCTTATCAATATTTCAAGGACGTGTCCTTCACGTCTCAACCACAAACACTGTTCAATTCTATTACACTGCCATTCCTTGCTACATAAGGTGAGTTCAGTCTTACAACTTATCTGCATATTTTTCATAACACTAAGCAATCTCTTTTACTATTTATTAGTTAGCTCTAATGCATACACCAGGTCTCATTGCCACTTCAGATCCTGCTTATAAACGAACTTGTATATCTTTTTTAAATATTGTTGTGGGACCATTTCCAATAAAACAACACTTTGTACTTACAATATTACCAGGGTTCTACACATACTTGTTACTCAAATACTTTTGTATCTTAATTACATCATACTTCTCTGTTGTTTATGTCACTGTTAGGTTTGTCACATTAGGTATTTCTTCACTAATCGGTGGATAGAATGGTTACAGAACTCATGGCTTGATAGCCATGACGGAAAATTTTTGTATTGCAAAGAAGGAGTCGAAACTTCGGTAGATAGGAAAGACGAAGAATGAGTGAGACCTGAAAAGGAAAGAAGATCTCACACAGCTGGGACTGCACAGCTGCCACACTGTGTAGAGGTTACAGAACAACCTCCTCCCTACAGAATTCATTAGTTTATTGTTGTCTTGATAGCCATACCGGAAGATTTTAGTATTTGAGAGTAAGAGCCGAAATTTTGGTGGATAGGAAGGATGAAGAATGAGTGAGACCTGAAAAGAAAAGAAGATCTCACACAGCTGGGACTGCACAGCTGCCACACTGTGTAGAGGTTACAGAACAACCTCCTCCCTACAGAATTCATTAGCTTATTATTGGCTTGATAACCATGACGGAAAATTTAATGTGTTGGAAAGAAGAGGTCGAAATTTTAGATGGATAGAAAAGATGAAGAGTGAGTGAGACCTGAAAAGGAAAGAAGATCTCACACAGCTGGGACTGCACAGCTGCCACACTGTGTAGAGGTTACAGAACAACCTCCTCCCTACAGAATTCATTAGTTTATTATTGGCTTCTTTAGGTCGGTCACGTTCCTGAGACATAATATCTTTTTACTCTTAGGGTACTCTAGCCTATATGCATTGGCATGTGGTTTTCCTATGATCCTGAAAGGTCCTTGGTATTTACTAAGATTAACACCTCCGTCCAAATATCTCCTATTTTTTAGAACTCGTATAGGCAGTTCCCAAGTTTCATCATTAGTTACTACATGTTTATCAATAAAAGGTACCGTAATTATTCCGGTTATCGGCAAGACCAATTTTAACTGGCTTCTTTCAAAGTCAACAACACTCTGATATTTCGATAAGAAATCTATGCCAATTAAAACCTCAATACTGAGATTGTTTACAATTAAGCATGGATGATCAATTAAATTACCATTAATATCAAAGGGCAGCAAAGCTTCTTGCTTTACCGTTTTTGACACCTTGCCAATAGCACCAATTATTCTTAGTTCTGATACCCTCATTACTGTAAGCTTGTCGTTACCAGGTAATGCATCAAAGAAGGACTGAGATATCGCACTCGCCTCACTTCCACCGTCTAAGAGACAACGTACATTGATACCCAACATATTCACTATTATTATAGGGTGGCTTATTCTAGGTTGTACAGGTGGTTCCTCAAACTCATCCAATAGTTCCTTTTGGATTTGTCTCCAACTAAAGTGATCGACATCTGTCTTCATTACATTTAGGTCAAAGTGTGTAGGAGTTTCCTGAATTACATTTTCAGCTGCCTTTTCCAGTCGGTCTATTAATTTCAAATCGAAACACCGCACCACTTCATTACATTTAGTTTGCTGAACATGACCCAAATTACTGTAGTCTGAGCGATTCTGCGCCTCCAGACCGGGCATAACTCTAGTTACAGCTAAACCACTTTCACTATTATCGTTGGGTTCCTTCTCAAGTGACAACTGGTGGGTTCATCGACCCCCAACAGGCTATCCTCTACATTCTCACTTACCTCCTGTCCTAAATCTATTAGTACAGTATCAACATCCTGCACAGGCACTTAGGTAAGAGCACATCATCATCATCGTAAATATAAGCATGAATTTCTTCTACTTCTTCACCTGACAATTCAGTATTTTGTAGCTCTTCCCTACCGTTACACTGCTGCGCCTTCTCTTTCTCTTCCCACTTAGAAAGCGTCTCTAACACGGTATCTATCAAATACTGTGAGTGATCTAATATTTCTGATGTATCCTTAGATGCTACCGACCCCTCATCCACATGTTCAGTCTGAGTATTCTGATCTGTCTAACCAATTACTGTAACTACTGGCTTAGGAAAAGTAACCGCCTGGTGAGCGCCAGTGTCCCCATAGACGGTAACTAGTTTTCCTGCCTCAGCCTACTACTGTTTCCTTTATTTCCATTATAGTTAACCGGCACAATATTGCTTTCCGCACTGTTGTTTACCTGCATAATTTTGTTTGGAACAAAATTACTATCATTTGGATGCCATTGTTGGTTCTGATAATTATTTCTCCAATTCCTACCTCTCTTAGGATGGCGAACACCTACTGTTCTGATGTTTACATTGCCATTCTGCTCGTTCTTAAAATTACTACAAGTGTTATTACCTTTTCTGTTATTACGTGCTTGCTCCTCATTGGCAGCAACACGCTCTACATGTTCCAAATATTCAATGAAACAATCCAGATTGTCTCTAGGGGCTGATATAATTCTGGTTTGCCAATACCATGGCAGTTTGGCTTCAAGACCTAGTATTATCATTTCAGGTTTTAGCTTTTCGGCCAAATGTGACGAACGTGTAATCCATGACCTAGCAAACTCTTTAATAGATTCCTTGCCTGCATTGAAGCGTTTTACACTCCAAAATTCTCTTAACACTTCACTTTGCTTATTGCCAGACCAATACTCATTAATGAACGCTGTTTTAAATTCCGCTAATGTTTTACACTTCAACATAACATCAGCTGAGCAACGCGTGGCGTCACCTGCTAAATGGCTTCTAATAAATGAGATTTTCTCTCGTTCAGACCAAGTTGGTGGAATCACATCTTCAAAATCGTTCCAGAAATCTAGCGGGTGGATATTTTTATCTGGATCGAACCGCAAGAACTGCCGACATCCGATAAATGCGGCGTTTGCAGCTACAACTTGTTGTATACTACCATTACCAGACGTTACTGAAGCTACTTTACTCTCAATGTTAGCTATGTTAGTACTAATATTTTCTACTCTCATTTCAACATTATCTGCTCTTTGCACAATATGAGTAGTATCAGTTTTGATTGCGTCTACTTCTGCTTGACATACGTTTACTTTTATATTAACATCTTTAAACCTATCTGAGCACAGTTCAGATTCCGCCTCGATCTCTTCTGTTAACTTGTGCACAACTTCGCATCTCCCATTTGGAAGAGTTGCGAACCTCAGCAACTTCGGATTTTACTGTTTTATACATTTCAGAAAATTGTTGAGCAACATTTTTCTTAATATCCTCATGGTTGTAATCAATTTTATTATTTAAACTGTCCAGATCCTCTTTCAACTTATTGCAGCCAGTCTGGAAGGAAGTTTCTAATTTAGCTTTATTGGATTCTAATTTATTGTCCATTGCCTCAAACCGTTTATTAAAATTGGTTTGGCTGGCCACAATCTCATACTTTAATTCAGCATTACTGGCTGACAATTTTGCATTACTGGCAGCTATTGCTTGTAATATAACATTTAAATCAATAGCCCCAGTATCTTTGGGTTGCTCACTAGCTGGTTTTTTATCACACTCAGGTGACGAAAAACTAGCTCCAACACCAGAATCATCAAAACTAAATGAAACTTCTGATCGATCAGTCATATCTAACTTATCCTTTTTAAACTCTACCACCTCTGATGACTGTTTCGTTTTTAACTCATCAGATAAACTATCATCCAATAAATTAACAATTTCTGATTTCTGCTTTACTACAGGGGTCTCTATTATTGAATCATTGCCCCTTTTCACACTACTGTCAGGAGACAATACTTCATATTGCACTTTAACATTACTATTTTCATGCATATTTACACTTCAACCGTTGTCTGGATTTACAGTTCTCTCAACAGACATAGGTTCTGATTTAAGTTTAACCTCAGTTTCTTTTGGCGGTTCCATCGCCGACAGTCTTTTAGTGCAGGTTAGTAAAAATTTTAACAGCTTTTCACTTAACTTAGTTCCTTCTGCACGACATATGGCGTTGCCGGCGCGGCGTACCAGGATTACTGATGCGGCGCGGCGCGTTAACCAGCAGACGGCACTTCGACGGCTGCTGTGTGTTTGCGTGGCCCGCAACTGCAGGCGCGGCTCCGGTTGCTCTGGCGGACGACTTGGCTGAGGCGAAACTGGCTTCTCGCGATGCCGGCAGCGCCGCTAGACTCACTGCCAGCTCCGTCAATCCAGATGCGTTGTTAATCCAATTGCGTCGTACACATACACAAGTAACACTATCGCTGTTCTATTACTCAGTTGCGTGTCGCATTTCACTCCCGAATTGGAATATTTAAAAAACACTTTCACATATACTCAGTTTCTTTCCCGGCCGATGCACCATATGTGGGGCGGCTGGTGGAATTATTTGTATAAATGTAGAATCTAATGTAGAAAAAGATGCATTTCCCGGCCGATTACCAACATATGTGGGGCGACGGGTGGAATAATTGTTATAATTGTTTTGTATTTATTTATTTATTCCTGTTGTTTGCCGTTCTCAACACTGGCTCTCTAACTACAATATTGGCAACCAGAAAGTGATTAGCAAAACGTGAAGCCTGTAATTAGAATTCCTAGTGCCTTCTTCATCTGAGAAATACATTTATAGCTACAGCTTAAAGCTCTGAGGAATTAGGAGATTGTCTGGGATTCATAATCGAAAACGATTCTCTCTAAAATGTTCACAATATTCTGAAAGTCACAGACCAAAAAGTATCCACACAATCCAACTACCAGAGCAGTTCACAGTCTAATGCGCTGATGCAACTATAACTGTTCAAATTAAATGTTTAACTGAATGCTGGCCATAATTTGATGATAATGTTCATCACACACCACGCTAAATAATGGTAGAATGTCTGTCCCGCAGCAGCAAGTGAAAATACGACATACGCAAACTGAAGATAGATCATTAAAGTCATCCCAGAATTAACACTTCACTCGAAAACGATTTCATGGTTACGCGTATCCCGAGTAACTTATTACGGCATCCGAGGCTGTTTATAGCAATGATACCGACGCGACGCGACGCGACTCCCGGTACAGGTGGTGCGCTAATCGGCGTCTGGAGAGAACTGGGGCCTTTTTCTCTCTCGCAGCCTTCTTATATATAAAGCCGCGGTGCGGACGGCTAAGGGAACGCCTGATCAAATCCGCTCTCCCGACTAGCCGCTGGGCTAGTAATGCACCACTTTAAGTTATCGAATAAATCATTGCTTCCTTTGCTGATGGCCGATGAAGCTCTCAATTTAAATGTGCAATCAGCACACAGGTAAGTAATCATAATAAAAGTCTGACGTGGCTAAGTCAAATATTTTGGACGAGAGAATTAATTTAATTACGCTACACGCAGTAGATGAGCTCTGAACTTGCCCTTTGGAGATACGCTATCCTATAGTTTTATAGTTATTCAGTTGAAACTTCTCACATCTTTATGATTATAGCGGATCTCCCTTCTACTTAAATTTAAACATCCTAGCTATATTTATTCGCCTACTTAATCTATCTTGCTTCCTTAATTTCTAGGACAAAAACCAGAAAATCATTAATTTCAACTAAAATTTTAATTTGTGAGATCCAGAATACTGTTTCTACTAAATTATTATGAAAAAGGAATCTAAACATAAATTTTTAAGTTTCTAGCTCTTTTCTGTTGCGCCAATGATTTTTACAGAAAAATGTCCAAATTTCGAAAATGGTTAAAGTTATTGAACTGATATTCAACACATATTGATTTAGTATTGCTCCTGACATGCTAGAAATGTTTCAGGTTATTTACTTGATTTTTAAAGTATTGCCCAACATTTATGACGTCAGAGCTAGTTACAGCGGACTGACTGGCACGCAATGGAAAGACTGATAAATTTATACGGCGTGAGTAGACTGCTTCCCTACAACATCCGTTCATGCCCTGGGGAGTCATTTCTTCTGTGTAGTGACTCCTTGAGCAGCCTACAAGCTATCGACCAGTGGCACCCTCGTCATCCTTTGGTAGCGACCATCCAGGAGTCCATCTATGCCTGGAACGGTCCAGTCGCTCAGTGGTATTTGTCTGGACCCCACGTCAGATCGAAATCCCAGGTAACAAACTTGCCGACAGGCTGGCCAAACAGGCTACGCAAAAACCGATTATCGAGATCGGCTTCTCTGCAACTGACCTGCATTCAGTACTACGCGGGCAGGTTTTGCAGCTTTGGGAGACGAAATGGCATAACTTCTGCACGCACAACAAACTACGTGCCATTAAGGAGATTACGAATGTGTGGCCGTCCTCCATGCGTGCCTCCCACAGGAACTCTGTGATTCTCTGCCGGCTCCGCATTGGCAATGCTTGGGTAACACACGGCTCCCTCCTTCACCGTGACGTCCCATCTCAGTGTCAGTGCGGATCCCGGCTGACAGTGAGCCATATCTTGGCGAGCTGTCCTTCTTTGGCTGCCTTGTAACGGACTCTTCAGTTACTGGACTCGTTGTCAGTAATTTTAGCTGACAGCGCCTCATTGGCTAATTTAGTTTTATGTTTTATACGTGACGGTGAATTATATCATACTATATAAGTTTTAGCGCACGTCCTTTGTCCCTTTGTGTTCTGGACTCTAATGCTTTTAGGGTGGGTGTTTTAATGTGTCGCAGAGTGGCTGGCTTTTCCTTTTGTTCTCGTGGTCAGGCAGCCACGGTCATCTGTTCTCTTGTTTTTACCCCTTCTACCTGTTTCTTGCTTCTCTCTATGTTTTTCTTTTTCTGTTTTGTCCATGGTAGTGTTGGTTGTCCTTCTTTCGTTCTCCTGGTTCTTCCATTCTCCTGTTATTGTGCTGTATGTTTCCTTTCTTTTCTTCTTTCCATTGTGTAATTTTTTACCGGGAACAAGGGACCGATGACCTCGCAGTTTGGTCCCCCCCTTTTAACCAACGAAGCAACCAACCAACTGCATGTAAGTGTCCGTTCGG
Organism: Schistocerca nitens; assembly: GCF_023898315.1. NCBI lineage: Eukaryota > Metazoa > Arthropoda > Insecta > Orthoptera > Acrididae > Schistocerca > Schistocerca nitens. Next base: position 171,755,068 of record NC_064616.1, on the reverse strand, counting down.
TTTCGTCACATATCGGATTTGTCTGGAACACTTCATGTTGACTTCCTGGTTTTTCTCATTTCTGTAAACGCCAGCCACCTAGCAGTTGTAGTGTCAAAATTCCTTCGTGAAGTTAAACGATGAGTTTCTGTTGGTAGCGCCGAGCGCCGATTACGCCAGCATTTCCCCTCACACGTCTCCGCCCACCGCAAAGACTAATCCTGTCATTTAGATTTTTGTTCATAAGTTTCAGCAACTGTTTTTGAAGAATGCCGATGTGAAGAAATAGCGCAGTAGTTGCGTTAAAAATTGTTCTTTAGCGCAACTGGTGTGCTATTTCTTCATATTGGATATTTTCTTATTCCATTCACTCCGCCACCCCTCAGAGCAATCTGACGTCTTCTTTGTGCCATCTATACTTCCTCCACACAGTCAAAGAGAACGACTGGACGTGATGGAAGCTCAAAAACTAGTAAGACTCTTTCACACAATGAAAGTAAAATTGTTCTGCTATAATTTCAAAATAATAGCTTCAAATATGTATCGAAAATTGCGAAAAAAAATAAAAAATAAAAAATTGGCATTCGATACTACCATTTCGATATCGATATATCGGTACATCGGTGGAAAATATATCGCCCATTACTACACTCCTGGAAATGGAAAAAAGAACACATTGACACCGGTGTGTCAGACCCACCATACTTGCTCCGGACACTGCGAGAGGGCTGTACAAGCAATGATCACACGCACGGCACAGCGGACACACCAGGAACCGCGGTGTTGGCCGTCGAATGGCGCTAGCTGCGCAGCATTTGTGCACCGCCGCCGTCAGTGTCAGCCAGTTTGCCGTGGCATACGGAGTTCCATCGCAGTCTTTAACACTGGTAGCATGCCGCGACAGCGTGGACGTGAACCGTATGTGCAGTTGACGGACTTTGAGCGAGGGCATATAGTGGGCATGCGGGAGGCCGGGTGGACGTACCGCCGAATTGCTCAACACGTGGGGCGTGAGGTCTCCACAGTACATCGATGTTGTCGCCAGTGGTCGGCGGAAGGTGCACGTGCCCGTCGACCTGGGACCGGACCGCAGCGACGCACGGATGCACGCCAAGACCGTAGGATCCTACGCAGTGCCGTAGGGGACCGCACCGCCACTTCCCAGCAAATTAGGGACACTGTTGCTCCTGGGGTATCGGCGAGGACCATTCGCAACCGTCTCCATGAAGCTGGGCTACGGTCCCGCACACCGTTAGGCCGTCTTCCGCTCACGCCCCAACATCGTGCAGCCCGCCTCCAGTGGTGTCGCGACAGGCGTGAATGGAGGGACGAATGGAGACGTGTCGTCTTCAGCGATGAGAGTCGCTTCTGCCTTGGTGCCAATGATGGTCGTATGCGTGTTTGGCGCCGTGCAGGTGAGCGCCACAATCAGGACTGCATACGACCGAGGCACACAGGGCCAACACCCGGCATCATGGTGTGGGGAGCGATCTCCTACACTGGCCGTACACCACTGGTGATCGTCGAGGGGACACTGAATAGTGCACGGTACATCCAAACCGTCATCGAACCCATCGTTCTACCATTCCTAGACCGGCAAGGGAACTTGCTGTTCCAACAGGACAATGCACGTCCGCATGTATCCCGTGCCACCCAACGTGCTCTAGAAGGTGTAAGTCAACTACCCTGGCCAGCAAGATCTCCGGATCTGTCCCCCATTGAGCATGTTTGGGACTGGATGAAGCGTCGTCTCACGCGGTCTGCACGTCCAGCACGAACGCTGGTCCAACTGAGGCGCCAGGTGGAAATGGCATGGCAAGCCGTTCCACAGGACTACATCCAGCATCTCTACGATCGTCTCCATGGGAGAATAGCAGCCTGCATTGCTGCGAAAGGTGGATATACACTGTACTAGTGCCGACATTGTGCATGCTCTGTTGCCTGTGTCTATGTGCCTGTGGTTCTGTCAGTGTGATCATGTGATGTATCTGACCCCAGGAATGTGTCAATAAAGTTTCCCCTTCCTGGGACAATGAATTCACGGTGTTCTTATTTCAATTTCCAGGAGTGTATATTGACATTTTACCAACAGCTCTAGCATAGAGAGTATCAAACAACCAGTGCGCGTGAAAGTTTAAAAGCTGTACATGTAGAAGATCATAACTGCATACCGTCAGAATTATGGCCCAAATTTTCGCACGGGATCGACGGGTGCGGCTGGTACCTGATACATAGCAACAGAACTTTTTTTTAAGATATGAGGTCGAGTTGGTGATGTTTCCCTGTCAGAGCCGGTTTTGATGTAGCAATTTGGTTATTAAAGTACTGCAAAGAAAAGGAATTCTCCGGAAGAGTACTGCACTCCGCTCACGATTATGGAAACGACTGGTGTTTTGGTGTTGTTTACGCGATCACAGCGTGGAGCGAAGGTGGATGCACCCGGTGGAATGGAAGCCAGAGTCCGAGTTGGGCGGCAGCAGTGAAGCGCACAATGACGACTGACGAGTCAGTTCGTGCAAAAATGTTCATAAAATTATTTGGTAGAGAATATCAAGAGCGCAAGAAAGACGCAAGTAAAATAATAGAACAATTTTTGTTCAATAAAGTGTCGAACATGATCAATGTTATGCAATCGGTACTAATTTTGTGCTTCAATAATTGGTCCCAATAAATTGATAATAATAATCTACAACTTTAAAAGAATGGTTGTTTGTTTAATGATTTTCCAACGAATCAACGAGAAAGCGGCGACGTACGCAACTAGAAGTAACCACCACACTGCAGGCAAAACGGAGAGTATTTCTCGCTTGCTCCAGAGGACACTTTTTCAAATGTAGAAGACAGGTCATGGCACTTTTTGAACATAAAAAGTTGTAATTCTGTGCTCAAGAATTAAGATTGCATGTAACAGACATTTTCACTAACATTTTATTTTGGAGTCAGATTACATCCTATTGAGAGAGGACAAGTTTCTCTCTCACCTGTTTTTCGCATACGGAAAATTATTAAAGATTTTATTTGACGCGCCTTGAGCGAGACTCCAGAAAGTTACGGCCTGTGCATACGTGGATGGAGCCTGGTAGGGCGCTAAAAGCATGACGTATTTTTATGAATCTTAGGTCATAGAAACGGCTTGAGAGTTGAAAGCAATTGGGGGCGAGTCCATCCCTTAGTAAACCTTGCCAGATAGGTCCACAGCCATACAGGGTAGACAGGGCAGCCCCTCATCAGGACAAGGCTCCAACAGAACAATGCCGCAATACCTGCCATGGCGCCAGCAGAGGCCTGGAGTCGTAAATCGGGCATTGTGTGCAGAGCCATGCATAATAAAAATTCTCAGGTTTTCGTGTTCGCTGATAGTGCAAGAAGGCTAGTGAGCCACTTCCCTCAGCCGCCCCTGTTGTATAAGAAAACTCCGGCATCTGAGAAACATTTAGAGATGAAATCTTTATTACACTTGATAGCTTGGACTACCAAACTCCAAGGCACTGGTGATTTTGATAAAGATCTTTGAGATTATATCTGTTCGCTTGTTGCCGTGGAAAGAGACACAGCATCGGAGAAAATCATCTTTTCTCCCTCTGCGAAACTTTAAAAGCCAGTAATTGGCGCCTTCCTTTTTTTTTCAGAGACACAGGTTTCTTAACTCTTGCCTGGTTCGACATGAGTTTGTGCTGTCATGTGAGAGAGGAGATTTAGCGCCTCTAGAGACTTGTGAATGACTCAAGGTGGTGTATAAGCAGTGTCGTTCGTGCACTTTGCGGGAAAATGGAATTTTTTTTCTGGGTAGGTGGGAAGCACTCGGGTGCAGGACTTTGCTCTGGGAAGCACTTCTGGTCGAAGCTCTGGAATGTGTGGTTGATACTGGGGACCTGTCCTGAGACTAACTTCACTTGCGAGTACTTTAGACTGGGGAGCCTGTGGTGAAGTTCTTACTGTACAGACAATGTGACTTCAAACGTCTCGGACTACTTGTTTGCCGAGAGCACACTTATTCGTTTTTGTTTTAGCAGTCCTGACGTTTGGTATCCTTGTGTACTCTGTCGTATAATTAAGTCAAATTGGTCCTTGGTATGACCAGCGAACGGATGTGTCACACACTGAAATCTACCGTGATTTCAGGGCTCTGGTTGAGAGCAAATTGCAATCCAGCTGCCTGATCGCTACACCCTGAGATTTTTGCATTTCCCCCGTGGCTGCGATCGGTTTACAGGTGCTGCCTGCACATCTCACCTCCTCTGCCTCACACACCTCACCAGCTGCAAGTCACGCCGCCGCACATTGTAAACAGGGTAACGTACTGCCGCTCCAGCATTGTCAGGGCGTACAGATCTCAATCGCCACTTGCTCTCAGCTGCACCTATGTAGAGAAATTTCAGTAGATTTGATCAATCAAAGTCTGCTCAGCGTCATATCAATTCAGCTTGCGTTATCCACATTTTTAGGGCCATAGTACTTGACTCACTGATCACATAGTTAGACTGTCTTTGCCAACCAGGCGCCACCCAGTGGAGTGTTTAATCATCTGTTTCTTGTTTAGGGAATTCAATTTATAACTTGTTTAGTATAATTTATGTCTTGTTTGGTAAAATAAATTTTGTCAGTTCACTAAATTTCGTCAACATTCAAATGGTTCAAATGGCTCTGAGCACTATGGGACTCAACTGCTGAGGTCATTAGTCCCCTAGAACTTAGAACTAGTTAAACCTAACTAACCTAAGGACATCACACACATCCATGCCCGAGGCAGGATTCGAACCTGCGACCGTAGCGGTCTCGCGGTTCCAGACTGCAGCGCCAGAACCGCGCGGCCACTTCGACCGGCTTCGTCAACATTCTCAATCAATTAATAGTCCAAATAAGTTACCTTCCAAAATAAAAATAGAACCATAGGGTAGATAAACAGTAAAATTGACATATAATGGACGTAACATTAATAGTGCAGTTGTTATAGGTTAGCTTTGATTTTATTTCATTCACGATTACTTTTTCTGCCATAACATTGGAGCTGGGACCCAGTGAAGGGAACAGTTTATTTTTCGACTTTGAGCTTATCGGGAGTAGGAACTGTTCTTTACAGTAAAGTTTTTCATTCAGTACTCATATGAATTGCTCAATGGCTACACCGCTTTTGACTAATTGGTTATTATTAATAGCCTATAAATTTCTGTTGGACAGTGGATGTGTCAAACCACTGCTGATGACAGTAGTCTAAACCACTATAGACATTAAAAAGTTTGTATAAGAATTGGCTGAAATAAACTTTATAGTCAATAGTAATGTATTCGCTGGTGTTACTTTTTTATTATTAATAGCCTATGAATTTCTGTTGGACAGTGGATGTGTCAAACCACTGCTGATGACAGTAGTCTAAACCACTATAGACATTAAAAAGTTTGTATAAGAATTGGCTGAAATAAACTTTATAGTCAATAGTAATGTATTCGCTGGTGTTACTTTTTTCAAGTGCTCAGTTCTTACATGTTCAGTTGGAGTCCAAATGATTGATTTTGTTTCCTTTTTTTTTTTTCAAATTAGTTAGACTACAGTACAGTAGTCAAGCCATAGTCGCAAATAATTACACAGTTTACATGACTAGTTTCGGTGTAGCTCAGTCACCATTACCAAATGTAACAAGCATGAAATAAGTCTGTTATTAATTATGAGAACCTGAAATATAAGTAACATCTAACCACAATACCTTTGTCACAGGAAACAGTACTGTGAAATTGTCATATTAAATTAAACCTCGTTATGTAGTAATGACAAAGAAGCAACATCATTGCAATTGATCCCTGTGAAGCCTTTATCTACACAGAACATTTAAATTTTAACGTCGTATATGTTGGATTAGGATCGAAGTTGTCCAACTACCCGCAAAAAGAACCTGACAAGTGCAAATCTTGTGTCATTAATCTTAGCAATTCTGCTGTTATTCTGAAACACACATCGCTGAAGTATGAGGTGGAACCGCTAATTGAAGAATCAGTATTTCATTAACTTCATCAAGGTGCATTCTGATACTTCAGTTAGCGGTTTCACCGCATACTTGAGCACCGTATGTTTCAGAATAACAGAAGAATTGCTAAGATTAATAAGACAAGATTTTCACTTTTCAGGTTCGTTATGAATATAGTTGTACAGCGCTGGACGTAATCTGACATTTACGACGTTAGAATTTTAATGTTCTGTACAGATAAAGGCCTAACAGCGATAAATTGCAATGATTCTGCTTCCTTTTCATTACTGCATAACGAGATTTAATTTAATATGATAATTTCACTGTCTTATTTCCTACAACAAAGGTGTTGTGGTTAGATACAACTTAAATTTTGCTGTCAAATTTAATAGCAGACTTATTTCACGCTTGTTACATTTGATAATGGTGACTGAGCTTCATCGATAATAGTCACGTGAACTTTCTGTAATTTACTGCGACTATGGCTTCACTACTGTACTGAAGTCAAATAAATTTAAAAAAACTTACATTTAGTCGTGTTCCTTAAGACAGTTATTTTCACTACAATAATTCATCTCAAGTGAAAACAGCTATCATGACGTCACCAGCGTAGACCAGGGGTCTTTGGTACATTCCGCTGCAGGTATGACAAATGTGAAATGCGTACTGCTTCTTCTCCTTCTTCTTTCTTCTTTGACCTCACCTTTTCGAGTCATTCGGGCTCAGCTTTCCTAATCATGTGACGCAATCTATCCTGCTTGCAGGCATCATCTTCGCTAATGTTTAGCTTCTTCATGTGACTTTCGATGCTCTTCAACCTTCTGGTTTGAGGCCTTCCTCTTCGTCTCCTCTTTGTAGGGACGGAAAGACACTTTTTCCTGGCGTATTCTACATGTCTTCGTCTTATGTGGCCGTACCACATCAGCCTGCATTCTGAGAATTTTTTGTTTATGAGAATGACTTTAAAATTCTTTCTTATGAATTGATTGTGCACTTTGTCGTTCACTGTTCCTCCTCATGCTCATCATAACATGCGCGTTTCTACTCTGTGGGTGTTCTTTGATGGCCAGAATTTACTGGTGTCACAGCCGTTTTATAAATTTAGCCCTGAAAGCATACGCCACTTATTTCAGTCAGATGTTATTCTTGAGTTGTGGACACTTGTGAGATGAGACACTTGTGAGAAACTCGAATGTGGGGACACTTGTGAGAAATCCGGGATACTGACGGACCGGCACGGGATGTGTCGAAAATGCTGCGCCACTACCTGCTCTGCCACTACCTGCTGCCGCTTGGTGTGACTGAGCGCTCGGCTTGTGCCGGCCCGGGCAGCTGCCGAGGGACATTCACACTCCTCCAATGCAGCCAGGCTACATTATTTCAGAATTTTTTGGGCAAGGAAGAGTGGCCTTAGTCAGATTAGAAATCGGAACTGATTTTGCCCCCACGATATCATGTCAACCATTAGTTGCAGCACAGTTATGCGTAAGACCTTTTTCATTGGAATTTTTGTTCTGATTAGTCTTACATAGGGCATAATTTTCGCTCAACCTCATACTTAACGATGCAGTTTACAGAAACTATAGAAATGGAAAATGTTTTTCATCTTTCAACCCCTCACCCAAAATTTTGTATGATAGGAGTGGCAACCTTATACCATATATTAAGAGGAGCCAACTAAAGAATTTGGTTCTCAGTAGAAACTTTTTTCTTTAATTATTTCGAAATAAACCTCAATTTTCCCGTACCACACAGGGAAGTGTACTGAGGTCTAATGTGAGTCCTGCTAGCAATTAGCGTTAAGGAATGCAATTTATGTATTGAAACAAGCTGTATTCATCGTCCACTCAAAGGGACATTGTTTCTAAAATTCTCTACACAAAAATGCTGATTGTGACTGTTAGAAAAGCTATGACTTTTCATATTTCATTAGTGAATCTTTTACAATTTGCAAAAGACATTTGGACGACTTTGTGTCGTGTCCAGGGAACACCACGAGGACGTAGTCTCTCTTCATCCCCCATTATATTTATTTACAATATTTACAGGATGATTATTTATTTACAATTTTTACAGTAGGGTGATCGGCGTGAACTGAACCCCTTTTCAATATTTACAAGTATTGCTGTAGCTACAGCCATTTCCTTTGCACTGTAATTTCTGTGCATAGGCCACGCAAGTAAGGAATGATTTTACATTGCTGTCAACTTGGAGTCTTGTAAGGGCCTTAGAAACTATCTCATCTGTCTTAATTGCGGACTTCTTTCTTCTTTTCCCAACTAGATTTAAAACTAGTCGGTCAAATTGGTGCCCATGATAGTCTATTCTGTGTCCTCTCTGTGAATTTTTACTAAGGAGTAAAAATTTGGATGAACAATTAATCTATTTATCCTCCGATTCCATCCTGAAACATTGTTGGTGCAGTGACGCCTTCCTGCGTAGTTCCATATATCCCTTGGCATATCGTCATTATCCAGCCATTGTTCTATAAAATAGTCGTAAAAATCCTGCAGTTTTTCATTATCTGGCGTGCTCTCCTGAATCCATAGCCATCCATCATCTAACATTGAGAGGTGGCATGAGCCCCCTCTCATATTTCTATCTTACGATTTTCCTCTCTAATTGCATGTGGTGAAAAGTCGCTATTCCTTCACACGCGGACTTCCCACGCAGCGACTCTCGTCACCCGGGTGGTCCGGTGACAGACGGGCACTGCTGATCTTGAAAGGGTTAAGCTGACCGGTGAGAGGGACTCAAGTGAATGGTTTCCAGACGCCGACATTGTCAAAAGACACGCCCACAGGGGCCTGAAGTAGCGGCTGGGCTAGAGGTTCCGTTACTTCGCAGAAACTTAGCGAAAACACTTTCTGGCGGGCTACCAGCGAGGCGTGGGAATGACTTGTGTACCCAGGCAGTTGTGGCGGGAAAATTCCCGAGCTTTCTGCAAAATAGTAACTGTGATTGGCTTGCTCAGGGCATAGCTCCGTGACGTAGCAAAATCAGCGCAGAAATTGGCGCCAAGAATCTCCATTGGTGGAATGGTAGTGCTCTGGCAATAGAGTGGAATTTTCCGCCGGTTTTCGAGTTGCTGATTGGAACGTTTAACCACGGCCACTGTCGTGGGGGCGGGAATGTTCTGTGCTCGGCCTGTACGGGTGCTCTAGAGGGGTCGGCTCTCGCCTTTCGGTCGGGGTAGGTTACAAGACTGAGCTCTCGCTGCTCTGGACAGCCTGCCGTCCGTTGGCTGTCTAATATACTTTTATTTAATTGTAACTGTTTGACGAAGTTGCTGAAGTTTCGACTTCAACGTAACTTTCCGAGTACAGTTGGCAATTGAGCGTTCTGCGTACAAGCGGCCTATGTTGTCTGTCTTGAGTAGTTTTGGCTAAAGTTGACTGTATCGGAGTTACAGTGTGACTTCGCTTGTTAAAATCAATCACTGTACCGTCAGTGATTGTGTGGCGAGCCTTCTTCATCTCCCTCAGAGGCGCATTTGTATTGCTAGGAAGTCTTTAGTCTGGATCAACCAGACCAGGATAATTAGTTTCGGGCTATACTCGCGACATTATCGTCACCACGACGGGACGTCGAAGCAACCAGCCATCGCCTCCGGTACGCAGATCGTGTTCTTGCAGTTAAGAAGACAGTTTGGTAATGTATGTCCGCAGCACCGGCAGATAGGGATTTTCCTAGGTGATAATCAGAGCTAATCAGAGCGCGCCTACTCGTCTTTTTCTAACTTTGTTCTGTCTTGGGTGTTCATTGTCTGAATTCTCATTACTGTAGCAGCAATTAATGTTGGGTTGGCTGTGTGTTTCTCTTAAGATTTGAGTTGCAAGGAATTGGCTCCACATACCACTTCGTCATAAATGTCACAATCTAATTTAGGGACAACTTTCCCTTCACAGCATTTATTTGAGTATCTAATTTGAGCCAATTTGATGTAGTGTAAATGTTTCATGTGTTTTTGTTTATTATTTTGATTTTAGTCATAATAAATCATGTTGTTATTTTGGACAGAACTTTCATTCTGTTTATCGGTAGAGCTACCCTTTCATTTCTCACTACGTTAATGAAACTTTCCTTTATTTAACTTATTTATCAAATTAAATTATTGCAGGTGCCAAACTCTTTTCTGCTCCACTTGCAGGGTCGATTACAGTCAGTTCGCGTTTCTTTTTAATCCATGTGCAACAGCAAAAGTCGGAGTTAGAATAGGGGGGGCTTAGGGCATCCTTTATGTATGAAGATTCTGGAAGAATTTAGTGTTAAATACACTGCTAGCCCCGGCACCTCGCAACATGTCCAGTGGGATGTGAGCCAGAGCGGAACACAATCTTATGTGAAAACGAATTTCTTCGTTTTCCTTGTAGGCAGCAACAAGGCCGCAATTCTGCACTTGCCTCCACGAGCACTGGTTGAAATGGTAGTTGCAGCCATTAATATTTGCATCAGGAAACAAATGTGTTACTGATCAGATGACTGCAGCTTCAAAATCCATCATGATAGCTGTATGATTCCATCCAGGTACGTTGCTGTTAACAGCTGTGAAAAAGCGATCGTACGTTTCTCGCTTTTTATTGGGTAGCAAGGCGTACACGGTTGGAACTGTGTTTGTTTCCTCCTCAGAACTAGAAATATCGGCATGAACAATAAATAACTGTCCAAACTGCTTGCTGGAGCTTTTGAACGTTCCATCGTCAAAGAACGAATTGCAGTCTGTTAAACAGGATTTTCTCCTTTCGCTGGCGAACACCAATATCCTATCATTTGGTACTATGTTGTCATCTGCAAGTAAAAATTTGCTCCCATCATTCATTAGCAATTGATGTTCTTGCAGAAATATTCCTGCAGCATCGGTCGGATCTTGTGTAGATCCCTTTTTTTTTCTTTTTTTTTTTTTTTTGCCTGATGCGTTGCAGCGATCGTTTTGCACTCCTGTGTGACGGCGGTGATGTGACGATGTCGTATCCTTGATTGAACAGCGGCCCTACTTCTTCAGCGTAAACAGAAGAAACTGAAATGTCCGTTTCTTTTGCACGCCTTTTGGCGTTTGCCACGTGTTTTCGCACTTCATTAACCGCGACGTCCGGAATACATGTATGGCTGCCTTCACCTAAAACTAAGTTGTTTCTGGTAGTTAGTCTTTCTATATACTTCTTGTTTTCGTTTACGCACCGCCAATAACTTAGACCTTCATTGTTGGTATATTCCGCTAAATCCACAGCAGTACTGAACTGCGGCGCGCAACCTGTTTGGTGCCCCTGTAGACCGCCCGCTACCTGTTCGGCCGGGTCTCCTCACAACTGTCCCTCCTGACAAGTGTCCCAACCCCGTTATTCTTTGAGCTACACGTCGTTTTCAGCAGAACCGTCCTCTGATATGACTGGTCCTATATACTTAAAAATTTTAACTCTTGGAAGTGTGACGTTTTTATGATTGATATCTGTGGTTTTTATTGCATTGTGGCTGAAACTTCACATCCTGAGTTCGGTCATTGTTTACTGAGCGTAAGCCATTTGTTTCAAGTGCCTTACTCCACTCCCCAAGGTTCTCGTGAACTTCTTCGACGTTACCATCAACATACACCAGGTTCTACAGTGTTACTGTCTGTTTAAATATACTTCTAAGTAACTGGTAAGCTGGCTGTGCGCCACAGTTGCCAATTGCCAGTAATTAATTTTTTTAAAACTCTGAACTGATTTGTGGATCACAACAAATCAATGGAAAGTTGTTAGATGGTCCAGATAGCCAGCGCAATAGACTGAAAAAAATTAAGAATATTAACCCTGAAGCAAAGTACTCAGCTCACTGAAGTGCTTTATCTGTATAGTATGATGTTTACGAATTCCGAGAAGATAATTACACACATACGACACGTATTGCGTGAGTTGACAGCTTAATGCGGTACTAGAAATCCAGAAATTACGGGTTTATTCACTACTTGGTTCTACGTTTTTTCTACGACTGTACATATCTATCAGATCTGCCAATGCTTTACGTTTTAGAAAGATGGCAAATTAAACTGCGAGTTGAATTTAACGTAAAACTACGTCCGCGTGTAACAAAAACGATGAGGCAGTGACATCTCGGGAGAACATAATAGCAAACAGACGTTTGCGTTGGATAATTTCCTTTATGCTTCACTATAGGATTTCTTTTTTTTATCATCTGACTGATTTGATGCAGCCCGCTACGAATTCTTCTCACGTGCCAACCTTTATATCTCACAGTAGCAATTGCAACCAACGTCCTCAGTTATTTGCGAGCTGTATTCGAATGTCTGCCTTCGTTTACAGTTTTTACTCTCATTGTAATAGGACAGAATGGACGATACAGTGAGTTTAAAATTCTGATCAGAATATTGATACAATATTACATACTACGTTACCGTAATTTGTGTCTGGATGACATTTCACTAGTGTTACGTAGGTAAGCAATAACTGAATTAGTCTGGAACGTAATTACATTTCCTAAGATTAAATTCTGAATTAAATTTGAAAGTGACGAACCGAAATACTACGGCGTATGTTACGATGAAATTATCCACCTCTAAAAATTTAACGTCGGCGCACCATTCAGTCTCAGCAGTTAATTGCACGCTTGCCAAACGTATACCTGCTACGTAATCTTATATGGAAACATACAGGGCTGTATTACGCCGTTACTCGACGCATAAATCCGTTGACCGCCTTTTTATGGCACCGCTACACGAGTAGAATATTAAGGTTTCATGTTTTCTGAATGTGGCCTACGCCTCCACGAAGCAATTTAGTTAGCAGCTGAACTTTTCATAAGAGATTAGTAATTTTCTCAGTTAATTAGAGTTCACTGGAAATAATTTGAAGTGGGAAATACTGAATATAAGTTTTATTTAATTTTACTCTGTTCCAGTACATTTAATGAGCTCTAAATCGAAATTGCCAAGCTACCCGGAAACAAAATTGTTGAGGCTTTCGTGGCCACTTGTTGACAAACTGCCTATTGGCTTCTGTCTCGGGTTCTTCGGCCGACGTTCATCTAATGATTTTTCTGACGTTTCGCCAGCACGAGTGGCTGGCATTGTCAAAGCTTCACCCTCCATTGCCGGTGGTAAACTGGAGCCGAGCTCGCGGGCGCAGACTATATGTACCTGGCGCGCCAACGTCCGAGGGCTTCTCCGCGGTCATTTCCGGTGCGGTTCTCCTCTTGCTACCTGCGACGGTCGTTCGCTGCAGTACGGGAAGCCAGGATCCGTTGACCTTAAGGCTTTCCTCTTTCTTGTTCAAACTGTTCGCGTGTTTTTGTATTTCTACAGCTTCTCTGAACAAGCGCGTGTGATAGTGGTTCTCTATAGCCAGAACTTCCGTGTCGGCGAATTTTATTACGTGGTCGGTCTCATTCAGTGCGTGTTCTGCCACGGCCGATTTCTCCACCTGCCCCAACCTGCAATGTCGCTTATGCTCCTTGATCCTGGTGTTAATGGATCGTCCAGTCATCCCGACATAAACTTTTCCGCATGTGCATGGTATGCGGTATATTCCAGACATTGCAAGTGGGTCTCTTTTCTCCTTCGCCGATCTAAGACACTCTTTGATCTTCCTTGTCGGTTTGAAGATCGTCTTTACGCCATGTTTGCGCAATATACGGCCGATTCTGTCCGTCACTCTGGGAATGTATGGCAGAAAGGCCGTACCCGACATTTCTTTTTCTGGTCCCTTACTTCGCCGAGTGTTTGGCTCAGTTACACTTCTAATATAATTTGTGGAGTACCCATTGCTCCTCAGGACTGTTTCCAGGTGTTGCATTTCTCGTTTGAGGTGTTGCGGCTCACATATTCGTCCTGCTCTCGTTACGAGCGTACTAATCATGCCCCTTTTCTGGCTCGGGTGGTGGTTTGACAGTTTGTGCAGGTATCGGTCCGTGTGAGTCGGTTTTCGATACACGCTGTGTCCCAGGTTTTCGCCGTCCCTTGTGACCAGCACATCTAGAAATGGCAGTTTCTTGTCCTTTTCTACTTCCATGGTAAATGTTATGTTGGCATGGAGGCTGTTCAAGTGTCTTAGGAAGTCACCGAGCTGTTCTTCACCATGGCTCCACACCACGAAAGTATCATCGACCTACCTGTACCACACCTTAGGTTTGCAAGTCGCCGAGTCCAGTGCCTGTGCTTCGAATTGTTCCGAGAACCATACCTATGGAGGACATCATTGCCAACACCGAAGCAGCCATTCGTGCCCTTCCTTGTGAAAGGGCAGAGGAAATACGCACGGAAACAGCCAGGATACTGCGCCGAGCAAAACCGCCAGCTTGCAACCTGAAGAAAGAAGAGGTACAAGCCATTAAGAATCTCAACGCCGACAAGAGTATATTGGTACTGCCTGCCGATAAGGGGAATGCGACCGTCGTAATGAAGACCGAAGATTATGAGCAAAAGATCCGAGACCTATTAGATCCGACGACGTACCGAAAACTAAGCGCAGATCCGACGCAACGTATCACACGGAATACGAATCGATTGATCAAGGCGTCTTCTCTGCCGGCGGACATACAGAGAAACCTGCGCAACACAGAAGCCCTACCACCTCGGCTGTATGGATTACCCAAGATCCATAAGAACAACGTTCCACTGAGACCGATCGTTAGCGCTCCTGGATCACCGACATATAAGCTGGCAAAACACTTGGCCTCTCTGCTCCAACCACACGTGGGGAAGACCGACACATACATTAAGGACTCAGGACATTTCATTGAGAAGCTGAAGAAACTGAAACTTGCACCAAACGACATCCTGGTCAGCTTTGATGTTGTTTCGTTATTTACGAAAGTGCCACTCAGTGACGCTCTGGAGCACATCGGTTCCATTTTCCCGCTAGACATCAGAAAGCTCTTCCATGCATGTCTCACCACGAGCTATTTCACTTGGAATGGCGACTTCTACGAACAGCTGGAAGGCGTCGCCATGGGTAGTCCTCTCAGTCCAGTGGTGGCCAACTTCTTCATTGAACAATTCGAAGCACAGGCACTGGACTCGGCGACTTGCAAACCTAAGGTGTGGTACAGGTACGTCGATGATACTTTCGTGGTGTGGAGCCATGGTGAAGAACAGCTCGGTGACTTCCTAAGACACTTGAACAGCCTCCATGCCAACATAACATTTACCATGGAAGTAGAAAAGGACAAGAAACTGCCATTTCTAGATGTGCTGGTCACAAGGGACGGCGAAAACCTGGGACACAGCGTGTATCGAAAACCGACTCACACGGACCGATACCTGCACAAACTGTCAAACCACCACCCGAGCCAGAAAAGGGGCATGATTAGTACGCTCGTAACGAGAGCAGGACGAATATGTGAGCCGCAACACCTCAAACGAGAAATGCAACACCTGGAAACAGTCCTGAGGAGCAATGGGTACTCCACAAATTATATTAGAAGTGTAACTGAGCCAAACACTCGGCGAAGTAAGGGACCAGAAAAAGAAATGTCGGGTACGGCCTTTCTGCCATACATTCCCAGAGTGACGGACAGAATCGGCCGTATATTGCGCAAACATGGCGTAAAGACGATCTTCAAACCGACAAGGAAGATCAAAGAGTGTCTTAGATCGGCGAAGGAGAAAAGAGACCCACTTGCAATGTCTGGAATATACCGCATACCATGCACATGCGGAAAAGTTTATGTCGGGATGACTGGACGATCCATTAACACCAGGATCAAGGAGCATAAGCGACATTGCAGGTTGGGGCAGGTGGAGAAATCGGCCGTGGCAGAACACGCACTGGATGAGACCGACCACGTAATAAAATTCGCCGACACGGAAGTTCTGGCTATAGAGAACCACTATCACACGCGCTTGTTCAGAGAAGCTGTAGAAATACAAAAACACGCGAACAGTTTGAACAAGAAAGAGGAAAGCCTTAAGGTCAACGGATCCTGGCTTCCCGTACTGCAGCGAACGACCGTCGCAGGTAGCAAGAGGAGAACCGCACCGGAAATGACCGCGGAGAAGCCCTCGGACGTTGGCGCGCCAGGTACATATAGTCTGCGCCCGCGAGCTCGGCTCCAGTTTACCACCGGCAATGGAGGGTGAAGCTTTGACAATGCCAGCCACTCGTGCTGGCGAAACGTCAGAAAAATCATTAGATGAACGTCGGCCGAAGAACCCGAGACAGAAGCCAATAGGTACCCGGAAACATTTCCAGAAGAGCGAAATCTTTACTGTAGCTGAAATCTGTTTGAACGTATCGTTAACTAAACACTGTAAACCAAAAGTGACTGAAACTCACCTTCAGAATAACTATCTGTACGCATGTCAATCAGTTGGATGAAACGCTTAAAGCAACGAGCAAACAGTGGTCTGTTTTTCAAGACGTTCAGGTAGCATTCCTTTAAAAGAATATTTAAGCAGGGCCTTGAATCTAGGAAGGTGCTAGTCTGCAGGCGTTAGTTCAGTGTAGTACAATTTAAGGCCCACTGATACTGCATAAATCTGTTCTTATTTACTAAAACAAGTAGGTAACACTTTCTACAATAGCTTCACAGTACATTTGATCCCCCAATCAAAACTACAAGATCTAAAAAACCTAATTTGATGTGGTGATGTGTTTGTTCATTAATAACATAACTGAAAAATCAAATGAAAATCTAAGCACTTCTGACGCGTAAATCCCGAAACACTGGTACGCTGTTGAGAAGCGGGTAGTTTTAAGTGAACTTATTTTGAAGTTTTTACTTACTTACAATTTGAACTTTTTAAGCACAGATTATGCAACTAAAATTTTCTGTTACATACTCGGTTTCTCTGGCTCGAGGGCATCACTATTTTCTGTTCGTTTTACACTTCACTTGTTTTGTGCTGTTGAATGCACCTATAACTGTGTTTAGAATTCCAGAAAACATAAAATTACGGGTAGCCTGCCCTGTGTTTGCCTGTGGATTAACTCCTAATCTTTCCAAATAACTATTTTTCCCAAGCAATGTGTAATAATGAATCCTACAGCCCCAAAACTCAGATCACAACCCGAAATTCGTAAAGCTGGACACCCGTTGCACCTGAGTGTGAATTCAGTAAACAGTCCTGGCTACAAAGTCACCAAAAACTGTACGAAATCCTCAAGAAAAACTACTCATTCCCAACCAATTAACCAAAAGAACACTAATGTCAACCTGTACACCAACATACCTATAATAGATACACTCCGAATAATAAAAAATAACCTAATGCATTATAAAAGCTAAGTAACGTAGAAATCTATGAGCTAATGGAGTTGCTTGAGGTAGTGCTGTCCCACAGTTACTTTACGTTCAGTGTCAAAACATATATTCAAAATGTCGGTCTAGCAATCGGCAGTAGCCTAGCTGATACTTACATCAATGATCTAGAAAACAAATTATTTAAAGCAAACCAAGTAGGAAGAGACAAAATCACTTATTATAAACGACGTGTTGATGACACTCTGCTGATGGGATAACAACTGATATTGACACCTTAGCTGACAAACTTAAAAATGTTCATTGCAACATACAGTTTACAGTATAACATCAAACTCAATCCGGAAACAACTTTCTTGACCTAAATGTAACACGTCACAACAACAAACATAAATTGCAAATATACAGGAAACCCACCACATCAGATGTCATAATTAAGAATACATCATGCCACCCAGATCAGCATAAACTAGCTTTCTTTAAATCAGCACCCAGCCAAATAAACAATATTCAAGCAGAACCTACTATTAAAATTAATGAAATAAACATTTTAAAAACAATAGAGTCGAACAATACTTATGATCCAACCATAGTTGATAAATTGGATGACAAAATTAAATCCAATAAAACAACATCAACAAGCCAGCCATCGGATGCAGAAGAAACCAAATATGTCTGTATGCCTTTTCTTGGAAACATCCTGTACAAACTCGCTAACCTGTTCAAACCACACAATGTTAAAATAAGTTTTCACGTGAACGACAAAATACAAAACTAAATAGTCCATAATACTAAAAGAGTCGTCAAACCTTTTCACAAATCTGGCATATACAAATTGACATGTGATTGCTGCTCTTGCTACCACGTACGGCAAACAGGAAGAAGCTTTGGAACGCGATACGAAAAGCGCAATGATGCACTCGGTATAAACAACGTAAATAGATTCACATTTGCCACGCATCTCGCAGAAAACAAACATTCCATTACAGACATAGAAACCAACCTCCATATCCTACCCACTGTGCACAATAACAAAGATGGACCTTCTTGAACAATTAGAGATTTTCACCCACAAACATAAATCACCTCACACCATTTTAAATTAACAGGCAGAATTAGCAAATAACCCCTTCTTTCAGAATTTTAAAGACACTTTAAACTTTAGGAACTAAACTGTCGTTCAGAAACAAATACACAGTACACACACACACACACACACACACACACACTCTCTCTCTCTCTCTCTCTCTCTCTCTCTCTCTCTCTCTCTCCCTCTCTCCCTCCTCCCCTCTCCCTCCCTCCCTCCCTCCCTCCCTCTCACCCTCGCTCCCCACCCCCCTCTCACTCTCTCTTCCTCTTCATCCACCGCACCCCTCTTACTACTCTCTACCAAATGCCCATATTATTTGTTATTTTTAAAGTAACCATTAACCTGCTAATCTCAAATGTTGTATGCCCAGTTCAGCCAATATATGTAGCTAGGGCCGGCCGCGGTGGTCTCGCGGTTCTAGGCGCGCAGTCCGGAACCGCGCGACTGCTACGGTCGGAGGTTCGAATCCTGCCTCGGGCATGGATGTGTGTGAAGTCCTTAGGTTAGTTAGGTTTAACTAGATCTAAGTTCCAGGGGACTGATGACCTAAGATGTTAAGTCCCATAGTGCTCAGAGCCATTTGAACCATATGTAGCTAGGAAATAGCTGTTAAAAATAATTCCAACACCAGTATTATTAGCTGTAACAGAAATATCATCTGAAAATCTAGTTTCATACGCCTTGTAAATGCACATATTAATTTGCATCTCAAGTTTTACTAATATACTTGACATTTGTATTCTCTGTAAGTAAGATGTAACATTCACCAATGGAGTTATTTATTTAGTGTATGGCTAATGCAGACATATCACAAAATTAAATTACGTAGCCATATGTACATATTTACACACAAGAAACTTAAGTTTGCTTTACAACTGAATATCGAGCCCTTCAATCCAGGGCACTACATCTGGAGTTGCTAGTAGGAAGTCCTCTTCAGCACCATGATAGGCTCGAATCCTGCAATGTAAAATTGTAAATTTGTGGTAAGATCTTATGGGACCAAACTGCTTAGGTCATCGGTTTCTAAGCCTACACACTACTTAATGTAACTTGAACTAACTTACGCTATGGACAACACACAACCCATGACCGAGGAAGGACTCGAACTTCCGACGGGTGGAGCCACGCAGACTGTGACAAGACGCCTCAGGCCACACAGCTACCCCCCCACGGCGAAACCTGCATTCACCGACAATGCGGTGAACAATCTGGTATGGAGCCCCGCAGACACAGACTGGATTAGGCAGCTTCTCCACTAAAAGAGTGCATCCCTGCATCGACCATAGCCGATACAGATTCTGTTGAGGACAGTCCAGGTCTTGCGTGGTCGGTCGAATCCACTTGGAAGTTTAGCACCTGCGAAGATGTTATGCAGGCGCACATCTGTCACTGCTTCCCATCGACCTTTCCATTCTTCGAGGGGTTTGAAACCCTTAGCAACCATGTCAGTTACCATCGCACAGAGTTGGATGGCATGATTTCAGTCTCTTACCATTTAAAAGTGGCAGGTCGCTATGCACGGGTAAGTTAGAATTCCTGAAAATCTTGCGGAATTCCTTCATAAGGGCAGTACATCTGCGTAGATCAGAAGGCATTATACCGGTTAACAGTGGACTCCAATAAACTGGAGTAGATCTGATTGCGCCAGATATTATGCACATTGTCCTATTCCGCTCTGGTGTCAACAAGCCTTGTATGATGACTGTTCATCCAAACAGGTTCACAATACTCAGCACTTGAGTACACCAAACCCGGAGCTGAAGATCACAGGGTGGTTGCTGAAGACCCCCAGGTAGTTCTGCATAGCTTATGGAGGATGTTGATTCGAGTCCTCAACTTTTGAGCTAAGTTAAGAATGTGTTGTTTGAAGCATAGTGTACAGTCCAGGATGACACCTAGATATTTTTGGTTCCAGTTATGACGAATAATTCTGCCTCTGAAACTTACTTCCAGTTTTATGTTCGCCAGTCGATTATTTGAATGGAATCGACACACTGTTTTGCTCACGCTGGGTTGGAGTCTCCAGATTTTGAAGTAATTGTCCAACACAGACAGGTCATTGGTTAGAATCTCTTCTGTTGTCTTCCTTTCCTACTGTTGTGCAGCTGGAGTCAGGTCATCGGCATAGCATAATTTTCTGGATGAAGTGTCAGATCGATCGGATAGATATAGGTTGAACAGTAATGGTGAGAGACCTGATCCTTGGGGAAATCCGTTGTTTGGCTTCCTCTCCTTACTTACATTACTTCTGGCGATTACCTGGAACTTCCGATCGCTAAGCATGCTGTTAACCAGTTGAACCATTGTTCTGCAGGGTATGATGCGGAAGGCGGGAGTTAGATCAACAAACGCCACGGATGTTATATGCTTCAAATGGTTCAAATGGCTCTGAGCACTATGGGACTTAACAGCTATGGTCATCAGTCCCCTAGAACTTAGAACTACTTAAACCTAACTAACCTAAGGACATCACATAACACCCAGTCATCACGAGGCAGAGAAAATCCCTGACCCCGCCGGGAATCGAACCCGGGAACCCGGGCGTGGGAAGCGAGAACGCTACCGCACGACCACGAGATGCGGACGTTATATGCTTCATTTGGTATCCTGACTCTATGAACGATGTGAGAGACCAGCAGCTATGCCCTGGTCTGAAGCCTGCCTGATCAACTGGAACATTCTCTAGGACAGCGCTACTTATTCTACTGTATACCGGTCTTTCAAAAAGCTTGTAGCAGCAGCTAAGTAGGACAATGGGGCGATAGCTTTCTACCATGTTGCTGGGTTTGCCAGGTTTCAGAATAGATATTAGCTTCGCCTTTTTAAACTCCAATGGAAGATGACCAGTCAGCAGGATGTCAGTGAAGAATTCTGCCAGTCATTTCTTAGCTTTTCCTCCCATGTGGACCATCGAATCCAGGCGCCCTAAGAGGTTTGAAATACTACAGTCCACAGTCAATGTCTGAGACTGTGAAGGGACGGGCAGATGAGGGAGATGCCGTCTTTTTCAGGTCATGAAGCTGTCGTCTGATATGTCTTGTAAGTTTCTTGTCACGAGGCACTCCTGATGTAGTATTGATGTGGGGAGCAATTTGGTGTTACTTCAGAATTTTTTGTGCATGTTCGTGCTCTTCCGCCCAGTCTTCTCAGAAGACTCCATGCTTTCCTGCTCGAGTGGGTAAAGTCCACATTTTCGACTGTTTCTGCACATTTCTGCCTCCGTGACATGTCCCAGCTGGACAGTGGTTCCGTAGCTATCTCTGCGTCATCACTTTGCTGGAAGTGTTGGTACAGTGTTTCACTTCCATCATTCCATCCTGGAACATATTCTTTTCAGTATCCTCTTGCCATACACTTTTTAGCCGTTGCTGTTACTGCACCAATGAAACGTTGATAATTCTTATGTGATGGAGGGATCCAGCGAATGGTCTTATCCAGTTCTGGTGAAAACTTCGTCCAGTCAGCTTCCTGGAAATTCCATCGTGCATTCAGGATTGATGGTATGATATGAACTGTGCAGCCAATTTGTATAATTACAGGTCTGTGTTGGCTGTGAGAAAAGGCATTTATCACTTTTCTTGTGGCGTTGATGGGAAAGTCACTTTCGTTGCATAGGTCAGGATTTGAATCCTTGCCCCAAGCAGCTCACCCGAAAGTGCCTTGATTCTTGGCACCAAACAAGGGCTGAAGATTATTCTCTTCAACCCATTCTGCAAGCATGCTCCCTGTGGTGTCACCGCCAAACACCACACTTGCTAGGTGGTAGCCTTTAAATCGGCCGCGGTCCATTAGTATACGTCGGACCCGCGTGTCGCCACTGTCAGTGATAGCAGACCGAGCGCCACCACACGGCAGGTCTAGAGAGACTTCCTGGCACTCGCCCCAGTTGTACAGCCGACTTAGCCAGAGATGGATCACTGACAACTACGCTCTCATTTGCCGAGACGATAGTAGCATAGCCTTCAGCTACGTCATTTGCTACGACCTAGCCAGGCGCCATAGCATTGGATATTATTTTATATTGTGGTTATAACATGTACCGTCAAGAGAGATGTTCTACAATTGTGGATTAAAGTTAAGTATTACAAGATTTTCGTACTTTATTGCAATTCTCAAGACATTGTCCTGTTCCACACCTCACGCCGGTCTGCGTGTATTTAGACGCGTGCATTTCGGCCTCCTGTAGCGACACGGTGTTGGCTCTTGAGCCAACACTACACTCCCATTTTGCCGGCCAGGGTGGCCGAGCGGTTCTAGGCGCTACAGTCTGGAACCGCGCGACCGCTACGGTCGCAGGTTCGAAACCTGCCTCGGGCATGGATGTGTGTGATGTCCTTAGGTTAGTTACGTTTAAGTAGTTCTAAGTTCTAGGGGACTGATGACCTCAGAAGTTAAGTCCCATAGTGCTCACAGCCATTTGAACCATTTTTTTTTTTTGAGCTCCCATTTTCGTCATTTTGAGAGTACTTCTGCGAGCTGACATCCCAAAGATTTTCGGGCTCACATGCTGTTCTTCTCCGTCGAAATGTCTTGGCTCAAACTCGTCTAGGGGTTGAACTGAACGTATCGTATTACACGCCTTAAATTAGACACTTGTGACCTTTTGTTTAAATTGTCTGGCTGATGGCAAGTTTGCGAAATTGTGTGAGACACAATAACAGTAATAATAATATCGGGAGCTAAATTTTTGACGCAAAAATGATGTAGGCCACACAGTTGTGATATGGTTAGAAAAATGTTTATTCAGAAAGTAAACTAATAGCGAAAGTCATTGTATTTAGAATTACTACTACACTTGAGCGCATATCCATTTAACACAGTTCGATCATTCACAATCTGATCGCGAAATACAAGTCCAATACTCCACCTCGTTATCTACGCGAATAGTTCCAGTTCACACCAGGCGCGCGACTGCTCAGTGCTCAGAGACTAAGTCCCGCGATACCACACAACGCGACATTTTCCAAGTCGTTTTCACTTCCTAGCTACCTAAAGACCGACTGTCCGCTTTCGCGTCTCAATCCGAAGTGTCCCTTTGGTGTCTAGACCAGAACCGTCCACTTTGTTGTCTCCAGCCGCACTGTCCCTTTCGCTTCCCCACCAGCACTGTCCCTCTGCCCGTCCCCGGCCGCGTCTCCCGCGCGCCGAACATCATCGCTCAACTGACTAGTGCAGTTCCCTTCCCTGAAATAAAGTCACAATAATATCTATTACAAAATAAACGTTAAATTCTTTTACATAAAACCAATACAATTTCCTTCTTAACTTCGAATGTCATGGCCAGTAGCCTTGCACCAATGTGCTTTCTAATAAATAAATACAGAACAAAAGTAACAGTTATGCACTAAACTTTACAACAAATATTCTGTTACCTAATGATTCAATAAGGTGTCATGCTGTCATCGTTCAATGTGTTTTGTGTGGAGGAAATGATGATCTGATGCTTAACTAAAAACACCGATAATTTAAATTTACTATATATTTTAAACAAATAAGGTTACAGAGTTGATATTTAGAACATTTGTCATTTTAATGACGCGATTCTGTATGAGATGTCGATCGTTAAGATCGACCAAAGCGTTCAGATTTTAGCATTAAGGTCTTTGTTCCAAAACTTGTTAATTTCACTTTAACAGTAAATTCTAAACTATTATAGGTATGATCAATATTCAAGGTTTATTGGTGTCACCATGAAAATTAATGAAGGATGGTAGATTTAAACTACTGTGGCTTCATTCCCTAAATTACTACAGAATTAAATAGTTTTCATAAATGTTTCCTTTATGGCCGTTCTTAGGTTCGCCATATTTAACACTGCTGTGTTTCCATGGCCACAAACAGCTTCTATAGGGTTTCCCTATGACGTAGTTTCTCGTCTGTCTTACTTGCACACTACAGCGCTTAGGCCTCATCCAGCACAATAGACTCCTGTGAATTTCCCCATCTCGTGGCGAATCTGCGCTCTTTGTGGCACACGGCCCTGGACGAAAGGGTTTGTTTCATAGTTCCTAATGGCTGTCTCTTTCGGCCATATACTTAAATGAGACCAAAATGCTCGTTAACTCACACATCTCCACTTGGTGTGCCATGTATGTTATGAAGTAGCACCCAAATTTACAAGACACAAATTCATAATACAATAACGTAAATATCCTAAGCGCCAGATCAATAGTGTAATTATTTGTAGTGGTGTTGATGCAGCATGCTCTAAATTTAAAGAATCTTATATATAACATAGATTATTAATTGTGGCATATTAATTAAATGCCAAATAAAACTATACAGTTATCAAAATCGACTGTCTATTGAAAGGCCACAGAAATATCAGCGCCACTGCGCTCATTTTCACAGAACTTTTTCGCCAGAACCAAGTCTCCATCGGCGCTCCACAGATTTGGATCCGAGCATCCCGCCGAAATCCTGTATGGTTGTGCATTCCATCGCCATCGTTGAGATTCGAATCAGGTGTATATACCAGAAAACAAACACTTTCCGAAACCACCCAGGATCTGCACTGAACACTTCCCCCAGTGGAATCGATACAAACAGATCCAAACTACACAATAAACAATAGATTTACAGTGTTTGCAAGATGCTCGTAAATTCTTCAATGATTCTGACACGTTATTCAAGTCCCACTAGAGACATACATCTCGTTACAGATTCCCAATAGACTTCATTGGCAAATTAATATTTTCTTTTAATTTAAATAACTCCCTTAGACTGAAAACTAACAACAAATACAAACAAATCTCACGGCTCATTTGATTCCGTGCAGCGAAGATGCGTACATAAATTGATACTCCATACAACAATAAATTATTCCCATAAAATATTCTCAGATAATTGGATAAACTTACATCTGTCTTCCTAGCTACGCATTATTACTTTTCATTCTCCAAATTTCTCCGACCTCCACGCAACCAAATGTGCGTCTAAACTATGTCTTTATAATTGCACAGACCTTGTAAAAAAATTATGCGAAAAAACAACAAACAAGCCACAATAAATCCTGAAATAAAACATTGCAAATGACCCCTCCAAACAATCTTATAATCTAAACAAGAATACACTTATTTCTTAACCTACTTTCCCTTTCCTAATATACAGCCTCAATTCTGTCACATTACTTTTCACTCTGAACACTGTTCCCTCAATAAATCATTCTCTATGTTCTGTCCCTCCTCTTTCATCTCTAGAGTACACATGTCCTGCTCAATCCACCCATCAGTTTCGTGCTCATCCCAAAACAATTCATTAAATGCTTCTATCGCCCCAATTTCATTTTTTTCTCCCTTCTAGACCTCTCGCTATCTTAAACTTCTCTCAAGTCCACAAATGAGGCAATAACGATCGTAATGTTCTACCGTATCATCGCCGATCAGTTACAGTAAAATCACATTTCTCCTTAAGATACACTACTGGCCATTAAAATTGCTACACCACGAAGATGACGTGGTACAGACGCGAAATTTAACCGACAGGGAGAAGATGCTGTGATATGCAAATGATCAGCTTTTCAGAGCATTCACACAAGGTTGGCGTCGGTGGCGACACCTACAACGTGCTGACATGAGGAAAGTTTCCAACCGATTTCTCATACACAAACAGCGGTTGACCGGCGTTGTCTGGTGAAACGTTGTTGTGATGCCTCGTGTAAGGAGCAGAAATGTGCACAATCACGTTTCCGACTTTGATAAAGGTCGGATTGTAGCCTATCGCGATTGCGGATTATCGTATCGCGACATTGTTCCTCGCATTGGTCGAGATCCAATTACTGTTAGCAGAATATGGAATCGGTGGGTTCAGGAGGGTAATACGGAACGCCGTGCTGGATCCCAACGGCCTCATATCACTAGCAGTCGAGATGACAGGCGCCTTATCCACATGGCTGTAACGGATCGTGCAGCCACGTCTCGATCCCTGAGTCAACAGATGGGGACGTTTGCAAGACAACAATCATCTGCACGAACAGTTGGACGACGTTTGCAGCAGCATGGACTATCAGCTCGGAGACCATGGCTGCGGTTACCCTTGACGCTGCTTCACAGACAGGAGCGTTTGCGATTGTGTACTCAACGACGAACCTGGGTGCTCGAATGGCAAAACGTCATTTTTTCGGATGAATCCAGGTTCTGTTTACAGCATCATGATGGTCGCATCCGTGTTTGGCGATATCGTCGTAAACGCACATTGGAAGCGTGTATTCATCATCGCCATACTGGCGTATCACCCGGTGTGATGTTATGGGGTGCCATTGGTTACACGTCTCGGTCACCTCTTGTTCGCATTGACGGCACTTTGAACAGTGGACGTTACATTTCAGATGTGTTACGATCGTGGCTCTGCCCTTCATTCGATCCCTGCGAAACCCTACATTTCAGGAGGATAATGCACGACCGCATGTTTCAGGTCCTGTACGGCCCTTTTTGGATACAGAAAATGTTCGACTGCTGCCCTGGCGAGCACATTCTCCAGATCTCTCGCCAATTGAAAACGTCTGGTCAATGGTGGCCGAGCAACTGGTTCGTCACAACACGCCAGTCACTACTCTTGATGAACTGTGGTATCATGTTGAAGCTCATGGGCAGCTGTACCTGTACACGCCATCCAAGCTCTGTTTGACTCAATGCCCAGGCGTATCAAGTCCGTTATTACGGCCAGAGATGGTTGTTCTGGGTACTGATTTCTCATGATCTATGTACCCAAATTGCGAGAAAATTGCTACGGTCGCAGGTTCGAATCCTGCCTCGGGCATGGATGTTTGTGATGTCCTTAGGTTAGTTAGGTTTAAGTAGTTCTAAGTTCTAGGGGACTGATGACTACTGATGTTAAGTCCCATAGTGCTCAGAGCCATTTTGCGTGAAAATGTAATTACATGTCAGTTCTAGTATAATATATTTGTCCAATGAATACCCGTTTATCATCTGCAGTTCTTCTTGGTGTAGCAATTTTAATGGCCAGTAGTGTAATTACCATTCCAAGCGCACCTTCCTATGCAACTTTATGACTCATCCATCTTCTCCCACCAGGACTTCGACCAACTCCCCCTTCCCAAACATGAATAAGTCACGTGAGATATTCTTCTTTCCAGGTATAGTTACAACGTTCCGCCTTACACCACTTTCCTTCTTCTACATGTACATCTACATCCATACTCCGCAAGCCACCTGACGGTGTGTGGCGGAGGGTACCTTGAGTACCTCTATTGGTTCTCCCTTCTATTCCAGTCTCGTATTGCTCGTGGAAAGAAGGATTGTCGGTATGCCTCTGTGTGGGCTCTAATCTCTCTGATTTTATCCTCATGGTCTCTTCGCGAGATATACGGAGGGAGCAGTATACTGCTTTACTCCTCGGTGAATGTACGAGGCCTGTTCAGAAAGTAAGCTCCGATTGATTGCCAAATTGAAACCACAGTGAACATCAGAAATGTTTTACTTGTAACAATTAGCTACACCTTTCAGCTACTTCTCTACGTAGTCGCCGTTCCGACTTAGACTTTTGTCATAGCGTTGTACCAACTTTTCAATAGCCTCATCATAGAAGGAAGCCGCCAGTGCTTTCCGCCAATTCTCCACGCTGGCCTACACCTCGTTGTCTGTGTCAAAATGTTGTCTTCAAAGACAGCGGTTCATGTGACCAGAGATGAAACTCAGGGGGAGACAATTGCGGACTGTATTGTGGGTAATCTCACATTTCCATTTGAAAACGATGCAGGAGCATCTTCATTGCCCCTGCAGAATGCGGCTGAGAATTGTCTTGAAGAAGAAACAGCACGACAGTTATGTAATGTTAGCTGCATAGCTTCAGGCGAAATTTCTCACCAGGCCCTCGTACTTGGCGGCAGACACTATTTTCTAGACATCTTTACGCACTCACTGCGAGCTCAGAAATGAGAAGAGCGACGTGATGCTAACTGGGGTTATACTAGAGACACTACCCAACACATCTGTGCAAAGCTTTATCGGATTTTCATAGTCGTTTCCATTTCGCGACCGATCGGAGCTTACTTTCTGAACGCCCCTCGTATGTTCTCGAAACTTCAACAAAAGCCCGTACCGAGCTACTGAGCGTCTCTCCTGCAGAGCCTTCCACTGAAGTTTATCTATCATCTCCGTAACGCTTTCGCGATTACTAAATGATCCTGTAACGAAGTGCGCTGCTCTCTGTTGGATCTTCTCTATCTCTTCTATCAACCCCATCTGGCACAGATCCCACACTGCTGAGCAGCATTCAAGCAGAGGGCGAACAAGCGTACTGTAACCTACTTCTTTTGTTTTCGGATTGCATTTCCTTAGGATTCTTCCAATGAATCTGAGTGTGGCATCTACTTTACCGACGATCAACTTTATATGATCATTCCATTTTAAATCACTCCTAATGCGTACTCCCAGATAATTTATGGAATTAACTGCATCCAGTTGCTGAGCTGCTATATTGTAGCTAAATGGTATGGGATCTTTCTTTCTATGTATTCGCAGCACATTACACTTGCATACGTTGCATACGTTGAGATTCAATTGCCATTCCCTGCGCCATGCGTCAATTACTGCAGATCCTCCTGCATTTCAGTACAATTTTCCATTGTTACAACCTCTCGATATACCACAGCATCATCCGCAAAAAGCTTCAGTGAACTTCCGGTGTCATCCACAAGGTCATTTATGTATATTGTGAATAGCAACGGCCCTACGACACTCCCCTGCGGCACACCTGAAATCACTCTTACTTCGGAAGACTTCTCTCCATTGAGAATGACATGCTGCGTTCTGTTATCTAGGAACTCTTCAATCCAATCACACAATTCGTCTGATAGTCCATATGCTCTTACTTTGTTCATTAAACGCCTGTGGGGAACTGTACCGAACGCTTTGGAAGTCAAGAAACACGGCATCTACCTGGGAACCCGTGTCTATGGCCCTCTAAGTCTCGTGGACGAATACCGCGAGCTGGGTTTCACACGATCGTCTTTTTCGAAACCCATGTTGATTCCTACAGAGTAGATTTCTAGTCTCCAGAAAAGTCATTATACTCGAACATAATACGTGTTCCAAAATTCTACGACTGATCGACGGTAGAGATATAGGTCTATAGTTCTGCACATCTGTTCGACGTCCCTTCTTGAAAACGGGGACGACCTGTGCCCTTTTCCATAACTTTGGAATGCTACGCTCTTCTAGAGACCTACGGTACACAGCTGCAAGAAGGGGGGGGGGGGGGCAAGTTCCTTCGCGTACTCTGTGTAAAATCGAACTGGTATCCCATCAGGTCCAGCGGCCTTTCCTCTTTTGAGCGATTTTAATTGTTTCTCTATCCCTCTGTCGTCTATTTCGATATCTACCATTTTGTCACCTGTGCGACAATCTAGAGAAGGAACTACAGTGCAGTCTTCCTCTGTGAAACAGCTTTGGAAAAAGACATTTAGTATTTCGACCTTTAGTCTGTCATCCTCTGTTTCAGTACCATTTTGGTAACAGAGTGTCTGGACATTTTGTTTTGATCCACCTACCGCTTTGACATAAGACCAAAATTTCTTAGGATTTTCTGCCAAGTCAGTACATAGAACTTTACTTTAGAATTCATTGAACGCCTCTCGCATAGCCCTCCTCACACTACATTTCGCTTAACGTAATTTTTGTTTGTCTGCAAGGCTTTGGCTATGTTTATGTTTGCTGATAAGTTCCCTTTGCTTCCGCGGCAGTTTTCTAACTCGGTTGTTGTACCACGGTGGCTCTTTACCATCTCTTACGATCTTGCTTGGCACATACTCATCTAACGCATATTGTACGATGGTTTTGAACTTTGTCCACTGACCCCAATACTATCTGTACTTACCTACCCCCATGAACCATGGACCTCGCCGTTGGTGGGGAGGCTTACGTGCCTCAGCGATACAGATGGCCGTACCGTAGGTGCAACCACAACGGAGGGGTATCTGTTGAGAGGCCAGACAAACGTGTGGTTCCTGAAGAGGGGCAGCAGCCTTTTCAGTAGTTGCAGGGGCAACAGTTTGGATGACTGACTGATCTGGCCTTGCAACACTAACCAAAACGGCCTTGCTGTGCTGGTACTGCGAACGGCTGAAAGCAACGGGAAACTACAGCCGTAATTTTTCCCGAGAGCATGCAGCTTTACTGTATGGTTAAATGATGATGGCGTCCTCTTGGGTAAAATATTCCGGAGGTAAAATAGCCCCCCATTCCGATCTCTGGACGGGGACTACTCAAGAGGACTTCGTTATCAGGAGAAGGAAAACTGGTGTTCTACGGACCGGAGCGTGGAATGTCAGATCCCTTAATCGGGCAGGTAGGTTAGAAAATTTAAAAAATAGAAATGGATAGGTTGAAGTTAGATATAGTGGGAATTAGTGAAGTTCGGTGGCAGGAGGACAAGACTTTTGGTCAGGTGAATACAGGGTTATAAATAGAAAATCAAATAGGGGTAATGCAGGAGTAGGTTTAATAATGAATAAAAAAATAGGAGTGCGGGTAAGCTACTACCAACAGCATAGTGAACGCATTATTGTGGCCAAGATAGACACGAAGTCCATGCCTACTACAGTAGTACAAGTTTATATGCCAACTAGCTCTGCAGATGATGAACAAATTGATAAAATGTATGATGAGATAAAAGAAATTATTCAGGTAGTGAAGGGAGACGAAAATTTAATAGTCATTGGTGACTGGAATTCGAGAGTAGGAAAAGGGAGAGAAGGAAACATAGTGGGTGAATATGGATTGGGGGAGAGAAATGAAAGAGGAAGCCGTCTGGTAGAATTTTGCACAGAGCATAACTTAATCATAGCTAACACTTGGTTCAAGAATCATAAAAGAAGGTTGTATACATGGAAGAATCCTGGAGATACTAGAAGGTATCAGATAGGTTATATAACGGTAAGACAGAGATTTAGGAACCAGGTTTTAAATTGTAAGACGTTTCCAGGGTCAGATGTGGACTCTGACCACAATCTAATGGTTATGAGCTGTAGATTAAAACTGAAGAAACTGCAAAAAGGTGGGAATTTAAGATGGGACCTGCATAAACTGATTAAACCAGAGGTTGTAGAGAGTTTCAGGGAGAGCATAAGGGAACAATTGACAGGAATGGGGGAAAGAAATACAGTAGAAGAAGAATGGGTAGCTCTGAGGGATGAAGCAGTGAAGGCAGCAGAGGGCTAGTAGAAATCCTTGGGTAACAGAAGAAATATTGAATTTAATTGATGAAAGGAGAAAATATAAAAACGCAGTAAATGAAGCAGGCAAAAGGGAATACAAACGTCTCAAAAATGAGATCGACAGGAAGTGCAAAATGGCTAAGCAGGGATGGCTAGAGGACAAATGTAAGGATGTAGAGGCTTATCTCACTAGAGATAAAATAGATACTGCCTACAGGAGAATTAAAGAGACCTTTGGAAAAAAGAGAACCACTTGTATGAATGTCAAGAGCTCAGATGGAAACCCAGTTCTAATCAAAGAAGGGTAAGCAGAAAGGTGGAAGGAGTATATAGAGGGTCTATACAAGGGCGATGTACTTGAGAACAATATTATGGAAATGGAAGAGAATGTAGATGAGGATGAAATGGGAGATACGATACTGCGTGAAGACTTTGACAGAGCACTGAAAGACCTGAGTCGAACGAGGCCCCGGGAGTAGACAACATTCCATTGAAACTACTGACGGCCTTGGGAGAGCCAGTTCTGACATAACTCTACCATCTGGTGAGCAAGATGTATGAGACAGGCGAAATACCCTCAGACTTCAAGAAGAATATAATAATTCCACTCCCAAAGAAAGCAGGTTTGACAGATGTGAAAATTACCGAACTATCAGTTTAAAAAGTCACAGCTGCAAAATACTAACGCGAATTCTTTACAGACGAATGGAAAAACTGGTAGAAGCCGACCTCGGGGAAGATCAGTTTGGATTCCGCAGAAATGTTGGAACACGTGAGGCAATACTGACCCTACGACTTATTTTAGAAAATAGATTAAGGAAAGGCAAACCTACATTTCTAGCAATTGTGGACTTAGAGAAAGCTTCTGACAATGTTGACTGGAATACTCTTTTTTCAAATTCTAAAGGTGGCAGGGGTAAAATACAGGGGGTGAAACACTATTTACAATCTGTGCAGAAACCAGATGGCAGTTATAAGAGTGGAGGGGCATGAAAGGGAAGCAGTGGTTGGGAAGGGAGTGAGACAGGGTTGTAGCCTCTCCCCGATGTTATTCAATCTGTATATTGAGCAAGCAGTAAAGGAAACAAAAGAAAAATTCGGAGTAGATATTAAAGTCCATGGAGAAGAAATAAAAACGTTGAGGTTCGCCGATGACATTGTAATTCCGTCAGAGACAGCAAAGGACTTGGAAGAGCAGTTGAACGGAATGGACAGTGTCTTGAAAGGAGGATATAAGATGAACATCAACAAAAGCAAAACGAGGATAATGGAATGTAGTCGAATTAAGTCGGGTGATGCTGAGGGAATTAGATTAGGAAATGAAACACTTAAAGTAGTAAAGGAGTTTTGCTATTTGGGGAGCAAAATAACTGATGAGTGTAGATTGCCAATGGCAAGGAAAGCGTTTCTGAAGAAGAGAAATTTGTTAACATCGAGTACAGATTTAAGTGTCAGGAAGTCATTTCTGAAAGTATTTTTTATGGAGTGTAGCCATGTATGGAAGTGAAACATGGACGATAAATAGTTTGGACAAGAAGAGAATAGAAGCTTTCGAAATGTGGTGCTACAGAAAAATGCTGAAGATTAGATGGGTAGATCGCATAACTAATGGGGAGGTATTGAATAGAATTGGGGAGAAGAGGAGTTTGCGGCACAGCTTGACAAGAAGAAGGGACCGGTTGGTAGGACATGTTCTGAGGCATCAAGGGATCACAAATTTAGCATTGGAGGGCAGCATGGAGGAAAAAATCGTAGAGGGAGACCAAGAGATGAATACACTAAGCAGATTCAGAAGGATGTAGGCTGCAGTAAGTACTGGAAGATGAAGAAGTTTGCACAGGATAGAGTAGCATGGAGAGCTGCATCAAACCAGTCTCAGGACTGAAGACAACAACAACAACATCTGTCCCTAAAACCAAACTTTTGTGTTGAGCCGTCAGGTACTCTGAAATCTGCTTTTTGTCACTTTTGCTAAACAGAAAAATCTTCCTACCTTTCTTAATATTTCTATTTACGGCTGAAATCATCGATGCAGTAACCGCTTAATGATCGCTCATTCCCTGTTCTGCGTTAAGTGTTTCAAATAGTTCAGGTCTGTTTGTCACCAGAAGGTCTAATATGCTATCGTCACGAGTCGGTTCTCTGTTTAACTGCTCAAGGTAGTTTTCAGATAAAGCGCTTAAAAAAATTTCACTGGATCCTTTGTCCCTGCCACCCGTTATGAACGTTTGAGTCTCCCAGTCTATAACCGGCAAATTAAAATCTCCACCCAGAACTATAACATGGTGGGGAAATCTACTCGAAATATTTTCCAAATTATCCTACAGGCGCTAAGCCACAACAGCTGCTGAACCATGGGGCCTATACAGACATCCAGTTACCATGTCTGAGCCTGCTTTAACCGTGACCTTCACCCAAATTATTTCACATTTCGGATCTCCGTCAATTTCCTTCGATACTATTGCACTTCTTATCGCTATAAACACGCTTCCCTCTTCACTGTCCAGCCTGTTTCTGCAGTATACATCCCAATCTGAGTTTAGAATTTCATTACTGTTTCCATCTGGTTTCAGCCAACTTTCTGTCCCTAGTACTATTTGGGCATTGTGACCGTTTATTAATGAGAGCAGTTCTGGGACCTTTCTATAGACGCTCCTGCAGTTTACTATTAGCACATTAATTTTGTTATTCCCTGATGCATTTTGCCTACTCGTACCTTGCCACGTCTCAGGAGGCGTATTGTCGGGCCTAGGGAGGGAATTCTCTAACCTAAAAAACCCACATGTGCACTCCACACGTATTCCCCTACCCTTGTAGTCGCTTCCTGCGTGTAGTGCACGCTTCGTTGTTTCTCCCCCTTAGTGACCTTTAGCCGCTATCTGTGGTTTCTTAGCCGCGCGGGATTAGCCGAGCGGCCTTAGGCGCTGCGGTTATGGACTGTGCGGCTGGTCCCGGCGGAGGTTCGAGTCCTCCCTGGGGCATGGGTGTGTGTGTTTGTCCTTAGGATAATTTAGGTTAAGTAGTGTGTAAGCTTAGGGACAGATGACCTAAGCAGTTAAGTCCCATAAAATTTCACATACATTTGAACTTTTTTTTTTGTTGTTGTTCCTCAGGAGACCATAGTCATACTCATTATTCCAACTCTATCTGGAACATGACCATTTTCATGTGCCACCAACATCACCACTACACTATAGCAACATTAACATTATCATCAACGATTATGTTTCAACTTTAATACAAAAACATCAAAAAAGGATTGAAAATCATAAAATTTGTCCACCAGAGAGTGCTTTAAATAAGCCAGTAGTTTTCATTTACTTTTTATGCATTTTAAAACTTCTATTAAATATGTAAAACCTTTGTTTAAAAGGCGGTTTTATCCGCTGCCGTAGGGCCGGGGTGGCCAAGCGGTTCTAGGCGCTACAGTCTGGAACCGCGCGACCGTTCAGTGAAAGAAGAGGTTCATAACTTTCTGAACAGCATGGCAGCGAGAAGGTATGACATGGGCATATAAAAACTGCCACAGCGTCTACAAAAATGCATCGACAGAAATGGTGGTTATGTCGAAAAATAGCTAAATGTTCAAGCAGTAAACTGATGTAAACGATTGTAGAAATAAACAGGTCTATGCACTTATAAAAAAATAGGAGACCTTACTTTTGGGATTACACTCGTAAAACATAAAGAAAGTATGAAACCACTCTCTAGAAACTATACACAACATTATCTTGCCCATTCAAATGCACTAGGTAAATCGCAAATGGCGAATATGCCTGAAAGCTGATGTACTGCTGCACATAGACTCCCATGTTAGTTGCATCTCATGACGCTTGATGTTGATGGCGCCCATAAAAAGTGTATTCCTGTTCTTTGTTCTCTAAATAAACTGGGTGTGTAACTCCAGCTATCTGAGAGTGCCAACTATACATTATCGTACATCGTCTCATGCCTGACTACAACATTGCCACTTGCATCGATTAAAATAAACATATAACCCGTCAGCCTCAGTGGCAAATAGAAACCAATCTTTACCTAGGTTTCAGCCAAAATAATTTGGCCTTTTTCAGAAGTTATTGACACTAAACTATTGCATGCCAAAGTTTGGCCATGACAAGTATAAAACTATAGCACCGTAGTACCCAGTCATAAATCTACATTACTTAGCTGAAGAGAAACACCAGGCCCCACTGTGTGGACTTCGAAAACGTTCTTATTTCTCAATTGTAGCTGGTCATTAAGTAGGTTTTCTTTACGAAGTAACAGGTGTCAAAAGATTTGCAACTCCTCAATGATGTCAAGCCTAGCGCCTTTAACCTCGCAAATAACACAGAGCTATTTAATGGCGAGGTTAAAGGCACTAGCCCGCATCTCGTGGTCGTGCGGTAGCGTTCTCGCTTCCCACGCCCGGGTTCCCGGGTTCGATTCGCGGCGGGGTCAGAGATTTTCTCTGCCTCGTGATGGCTGGGTGTTGTGTGCTGTCCTTAGGTTAGTTAGGTTTAAGTAGTTCTAAGTTCTAGGGGACTGATGACCATATCTGTTAAGTCCCATAGTGCTCAGAGCCATTTGAACCATTTTGTTAAAGGCACTAGGCTTGAAATCCTTGAGGAGTTGCAGATCTTTAAACACCTGTTGCTTCATAAAGAAAGCCTAATTAATGGCCGGCCGGAGTGACCGAGCGGTTCTAGGCGCTACAGTCTGAAACCGCGCGACCGCTATGGTCGCAGGTTCGAATCCTGCCTCGGGCATGGATGTGTGTGATGTCCTTAGGTTAGTTAGGTTTAAGTAGTTCTAAGTTCTAGGGGACTGATGACCTCAGATGTTAAGTCCCATAGTGCTCAGAGCCATTTGAACCATTTTTGAACCTAATTAATGACCAGTTACAATTGAGAAATAAGAACTTTTTCGAAGGTTTTCAACCTTTTCTTCACCGGCCCTGATGTTACGTTGCCTTTGCAGTCGCCGACGCCTGACTCCACTTTCTTTAGTCGAATACTAATGTATTCAAAATTGAGGAATAATTTTGCCGAGTAATAGCTAGTCTTTCTTACGGGCTCCGAAGGGTTCGCGTTCTCCTCAGAAGGAAGTTCGGTTAAATTTACGCCATTAACAGTTTTAATGCTTATATTAATCCAATTCCTAACGTAAAGGTAGCTACTGTTAAACATCTATATTTCCACGTGCGCATGCGCATGATCAGCGGTGGTCGGTACATAGATGCTCGCTGCGATTAGTTCCGGCGTAGCGCTCGCAGCCTACAGACCTTAGAGAGCCTGTATAGGGAGAGAGTGGCCAACCGGACGATACGGCGGCCATTTTTATGCCAAACTGCGGGCGGGACTTTTGAATGGCCAGTAGTGGAGTACACACTCACCGAATCAAAAGCACAAGACAATATGGCGGAATCATTCGTTAAATGCCCTTCTTTACAGCTATAATATACTCATAGTAGCCTACTACGTACAGCACAGGAAAATTTGATACAGTGGCTGTAAAAATTATTCGTTACTTGCATTTATCTCCTTTAAAGTTCGTTTACTAGACATATTGCAATGAAAGTAACGTAAATAAAAAAATATAGTGTATAGCATTTGTTTTGTATCGGAAGTGCATAATGCTAAAGATTTAACGTACCTGTATTACGTCAGATGAATGAAAGTCGTAAGCAGTTGTTTACTTGTGTCATGCAAAAAGTGTGAGACGTATTAGTAATTCTTGTCACGTCATCAAACTTTTTGCATGTCACAAGTAAACAACTGCTTACGAATTTCTTTCACATATATATATATATATATATATATATATATATATATATATATATATATATATATATATATATATATATATATGAACTAGAGCTTAGAACTACTTAAACCTAACTAACCTAAGGACATCACACACATCCATGCGCGAGGCAGGATTCGAACCTGCGACCGTAGCGGTCGCGCGGTTCCAGACTGTAGCGCATAGAACCGCTCGGCCACAATGGCCGGCTTTCCGTTTCCAGCAAGGACGTCAGATATTGGCTTTCGAAAAGCTCGTGATGCTACCAGTATGCACGAACTGTTAAAGAAATAAGAGCTTAAAATGCAGTAAATTGTAATATATATATATATATATATATATATATATATATATATATATATATATATACCTCTCGTAGATAACAAACGAGAAAGATTACAACAATAAGGTAATGTTAAATGTAGGCTACTGTAATAACGACCAAAAATAACAAGAAAAATACCGTATCCCTTCTACCCCACAGTAAGTAGGCCTATTACAAACTGTCTTCAAGAGTACCTGCAATTATTTACTACCAATAATGTTTCAGCAGCCACGACAACTGCGGAAAACGTGCTTACAACTTGACTGCGTCAACAGTCTCGCAATAACACTGAAACCAAAATAATGCCTAGTGTTCTGATTCGGAACGAAATACAGTTTGGCGCTATAAAGTCGAATGAGCATGGAACAACTGAGAGGCACCCACATGCCTTGCTCATACTGTGGCATCAAGCAGTCAGGCCTGCAAGATGAGTGGTCTGCCAAGCGAGTGGATTCATTCTTATTTATCGAGTAACATGAACTCTCGTACTCACAATTAAGTTACAAATTATCCTCCTGTATGAATAATACGCAACGGAAACGCACATCTGACTATCAGTAATTTACAGAACTCTGACTGTTCACTACGCACTGGCAATACCACATTTTCTTTCTTTTTTATTTAACGGCTTTTATCAACACGTGGCCATCGCACTGAATATGAGTGGCGCACACGTTATAAATTCTGGATATCATGACAACATACAATTCGAAGGAAAAGTCCACCAATCTTTTTCTTTTCACTATCTTATTTATTCCGATAAATTCTATAACCTAAACACACAAATTCTATAACCTACAACAATAACACAACAATAACACATGCCCAGTGGGCATGGCTTTACATTGGTGAATCTCTATCTTATGGTCTCGTAATTATTTAACGCTACAGTGCACTTTCTGGATAGGATGGTGGATCTTTTATTATTTCTCACACTTCGACTCTCACAATCATCATCACGAAACTTTCCTCCAGACCGAGCAGTACAAAAGGAACACGCATAACCCACTACCTCTGAAACTACCTTGCTACTCTCCCATGCAAACCACACATACTTAAATTACATGACATACACCACACTACAACATGAAATACAACACACGGAATAGTCACAACATTATCACTTTCAGCTTTCCCACTTCAATTAATATTTATCCCAGTTTCACACGACACTGCCCCACTTCGTAATTCTACTTTCCTACTATGAACTCTGGAGATATATGCACGTCTTCCTGTGCAATGCAAGCCAAGTGGCGTTGCTGGATAGACGGCTGACTCACCTTGTTTCTCTCTCAGAGTATTATAGTTTGAATCAAGCGTCACACGGAAACATATCTCGCAAAGTAATATTAAGAACATATTCATCACACACACGAGTCCTGAACTGATACCATGGACGAGTACTTCTCTTTATCCTTTGTCTCATGCACAGATTGAGACTCACACAGTACTCACCACGTGGAAGTACTCGCCTCTAATTTCAAGTCCTGCACACGCTATTTCTTAAATATTTCAACTTATAGTACACACGCTAGTAATTCAGCTTAACTTAAGCACACGAAAGTATTTCAACTTATTGCTACACGTGGTTTCATTGTGACCGTTGGTCACTTCCGAAGATTACTACGATCCCATTAATATTACCTGCCTGACATTTAATTCTCCCCACAAAAGTTCCTGAAATAGAGAAATTATTATTTCAAACTACTCTTAAATATTCCACATGCATACCATGTCTCCACTCTTTTGTCTTTACGGAGCACAACTAAGACAGGTCTTAACAGCACAAGATCCAGCAGCAGAGAGCTGAAACATGGCCGTTCTTCAGGTTCTCTCGCACCTCTGTCGAAGTGGGGGAGCACCTTGCTACCGTATTGGTCAGCCACATTTCAGGCGCTCAAAGCTCAGGTAAATTTCATCTCTTTGGTCCCACCAAAGGTGGCCAAAGGATCGTCTCAAAGATGATCATATATTCACATTCACTATCTGCAGTTAGCAGACGACCATACATTCATTCATTTCACAGATCTCACCAAATGGGATGTAGGGATTTATTTTGTGGGAGTGCACATGTGATCAATTAAATAAATAAACTGTCATTCTTTCCCACACTAGTATCCGGCTTCACTGCATTAATTGAAATTGAGTTATTTTTACCAAAAAAATGTGTTGTTCTGACAAGAATAATGAAGTATGTTGTACCTATTTTCAATGTCGGGTGGTACTGTACCCTTTCACAACAATTACAGGAACCTTCCGTTTGAAAAATGGTTCAAATGGCTCTGAGCACTATGGGACTTAATTTCTGAGGTCATCAGTCCCCTAGAACTTAGAACTACTTAAACCTAACTAACCTAAGGACATCACACACATCCATGCGCGAGGCAGGATTCGAACCTGCGACCGTAGCGGTCGCGCGGTTCCAGACTGTAGCGCCTAGAACCGCTCGGCCACAATGGCCGGCTTTCCGTTTCCAGCAAGGACGTCAGATATTGGCTTTAGAAAAGCTTGTGATGCTACCAGTATGCACGAACTGTTAAAGAAATAAGAGCTTAAAAATGCAGTAAATTGTAATAGTCCTACCTGTTTTGCGTGACTAAAAATATTTTAAAAAACTGCGCACTGCTTTCGTCTTTCTTCATTGCGTGGAAATGCTAACATGCGAAATCCACCTTCGCCTCTATTGGAACAATAAATGTAGCACAACCTGACATCGTTTACGAACGTCTGCAGACCGAATTATAGATGTCAAAAACAATACTGTACAATTAGTAACGTGTTTACTTCAAACATGTAGGCCCACCGACTTTATCACAAAACGCTCCATTATTTCAACTCGTATTTAAGATCCCAAACGCTAATTACGTACTAAAAACGATATACAACTAATCTAGCATGCATGCACAACGCATAACAAGTCTCTCAATAATTCAAATACCTTTTAATCGTTTCCAAAAGTCGTCTGAACTTCAATTCAACTCAAAAGCACGGCGAATATAGGAAGCGCGAGAGACGTTTGGCAGAAAAATGGCGCCAAAGCTAATCAAACAATCACGGCAATAGTTTTATACTTGACGTGGCCACACTTTGGCATGCAATAGTTTAGTGTCAATAACTTCTGAAGAAGGCCAATTTATTTTGGCTGAAACCTAGGTAAAGACCGGTTTCTATTTGCAACTGAGGCTGACGGGTTATATGTTTAATTGCCACAGTTGCTGACGGAGCTGCACGATGTTAAAAATTCGATTAAAATAGCTTTGTGACTGACAGATTGTAATGCTGGGGCAGCAGTGTTGTCAGCATGCAGACAGCCATGGTTGACAAGGCGCTGCATGCAGGCCACACAGCGAGCATGTGGATCTCGAGGAAGAACTGAGATTGGGGTGCCTCACATGTACAGTTTTAATTCTGCGACTGATTGGGACGGATCTGCTCGCGCGTATGTCTGTGATTAGAACGATGATGCTCAGGTATGAGAAGAGAACTTTACGGACATGTATTCTACCAGGCACAAGTCGGCCTTCAGGAATGCCCTGCGCAAGCATAGGCATGTAAAGGTGTGCACGGAGAGAAAGTGAGCGACCTGCACTGGCGGTCAAGCACGAGGTGACTTGACCCGTGTTATCCAACAAGGAGAGGTCACAGCGTTCTGATCATGGATTTACTTCAAACTCTGCACACGTTTAGCAGGTCAGTAAAACAACATAATGCGAAAGTAGTAAGTTGCACAACTCTCACAATTCCGGGAACATCTCAAGAGAAGTTTTACCTGTCTGTTTTGAAACTGATGTATCTGCGTGAAGCTATTGGCTGTAAGTAGTCATTGTAGTCAGGTTGTTGCAGATTGCACATAGCAAGAGGGTCGTAGATGAGGCGACGGTACGAATTCTTAAGGGGAGGTTTACTATCTTTGGCGCGAAAAAAGCAAGTTCCTTGAGAATTTTTTCAAAAAATGTTCAAATGTGTGTGAAATCTTATGGGACTTAACTGCTAAGGTCATTGCCGGCCGGAGTGGCCGTGCGGTTCTAGGCGCTACAGTCTGGAGCCGAGCGACCGCTACGGTCGCAGGTTCGAATCCTGCATCTGGCATGGATGTGTGCGATGTCCTTAGGTTAGTTCGGTTTAATTAGTTCTAAGTTCTAGGCGATTGATGACCTCAGAAGTTAAGTCGCATAGTGCTCAGA
This sequence comes from Schistocerca nitens, assembly GCF_023898315.1. Taxonomy (NCBI): domain Eukaryota; kingdom Metazoa; phylum Arthropoda; class Insecta; order Orthoptera; family Acrididae; genus Schistocerca; species Schistocerca nitens. The sequence continues at coordinate 171,713,377 of NC_064616.1, read as the reverse complement.
GCCATTTGAACCCATTTTTGCTAAGGTAATCAGTCCCTAAGCTTACACACTACTTAAACTAAATCATCCTAAGGACAAACACACACACCCATGCCCGAGGGAGGACTCGAACCTCCGCCGGGACCAGCCGCACAGTCCATGACTGTAGCGCCTTAGAGAGAATTTTTTTCTCTGGGTGTGTTATAGATATCAATGTCAAATTTAGTCAAAACGTTTATTGATATTTCCTCTACAAACTGGAATTTTTTCGACCGGAAATGTCGAAGAGCAAAGGCGGGAATGCTGTCGGAACGAAACAAAATTTCGATGTAGACCACCACGCGCGGTATGTCACAGGTCATCCGGCTCCTCTGAAATCAAAACTGAGTTCGCGTTAGCGAAGTATATAAGATTCTTTAGGAGTTGTACCTCGCTTACGTTATTTGGACCATAGGAAACAAAATGGCAACCATTTGAAAAAAATAGTGTTTTTTCATCGATTTTTCGAGTTCGTCGGCCAAGTAAAAATATTTATGGTTGATGGATCGGAATAAAAGTGGTACAACTCCTAGACAATTTACTTAGTTTCGTCGAAAATGCCAATCGGTTCAGTAGATTTAAAGTTACCATACCGCGCGATAAAAAAACGTCATTTCGAGAAAAACGCGTTTGAAGTTTTGACTACATATAAATGCCATATTATGCAAATAAGTTCAATCTGCTATTCCGGGTCCATAAACAAGTCCTTCCTCTTCCTCAGAGACGGCGTTCTTCCGATCTGGGCCATCCTGCGCTGCTCCAGAGCCGCTCGTACGGCCGGTGACAAGCGGTTTTCGGCCGCTTGAATCCGGTGGTCGTCCGAATGCTTGGCGAACTGCGTCGAATAGAGTCCCAGGGTGACGTCCATCGTTGTCATGGTCTTCAGAATTGCTGAATACCCTTTGTTGAAGCTGCTCACTTCCAGGAAAGTCGCAATTTCCACAGTCTTCGCACCAGAATGCAAATGCTTGGGGGGCTAACTTCCAAACCCACGCGTTTAAACTTTCATTTGAATTTTGTGTGTTTTCTCCCAAGCACCGGTACAATAACTCGTCCTCCGAAAGAAAAAAAAACTGGTGCGGGAAAAACGTCGATTTCAGGCAGGTGCTTTTTTTTTGTTCAACCGTGAATAACAAACATTTCCGTTCCGTATTCGGAAAAACCGTTTCAGGGGTGGCTTCTAAACACTTTTATGGATCCAAAAATGCAATTTTAAAAAAATTTGTTTTTTGAACCAAAATATAGTAAACCTCCCCTTAACACTCACTTTTTAATCTATATTTTTTCATCACTGATTACATTATTTAATTTATATGATGTTGAAGAGATAATACAATGAAAAAAACCCACTTGCATTTTCATGAAATTGTAGTGAATTTCATATGTTATCCGTCTATTTACAATTTTTAAAAATGGCTCAAATGGCTCTGAGCACTATGGGACTTAACATCTGAGGTCATCAGTCCCGTAGAACTTAGAACTACTTAAACCTAACTAACCTAAGGACATCACAGACATCCATGCCCGAGGCAGGATTCGAACCTGCGACAGTAGCGGTCGCGCCGTTCCAGACTGAAGCGCCTAGAACCGCTCGGCCACTCCGCCCAGCTTCTATTTTAAATTAAATTTTCAAGGACCAGGCACAGGCTTGGAAAGCCCAAGTCAGACCTCGATAAATAATTATGTGAATGACGTTATTCAGTAATATAGTAAGTCAGAGTGTGTCAGACCACGAGAGTAATGTACAGTTACTCGTCGGACGTGCTCTTGACATCACATGTTGAAGGATAGTATTTGTCATACAGACATGGAAAACATAAATTGAATCGGCATCTACTACATCGATTGTATGCAGTTTCCCGCATTTACAGGCAATGTTCAGAGTTTCTAAGGAAAAACACACCTCGTTGACATTTTGAAAAATTTCTCTTTCTTCCGATAGAACAGATTAAAAATCAAATTTCAGCAGTAAGCAAACCGTCTTAGCCGAGAGCGCTAAATCGCTGCTTCCTGGACTAGGGTAGGCGCGCCGGCCCGGGATCGAATCCGCCCGGCGGCTTAAAGACGGAGGCCAGTGTGCCGACTAGCCCGGATGTGGTTTTTAAGCGGTTTTCCACATCCCACTAGGTGAATAGCGGGCTGGTCCCCACGTCCCGCCTCAGTTACACGGCTTGGAGACATTTGAACACATTCGCACTGTTCCATGGAATACACTAGACCAGGGCTTAACAACTGGCCGGTTTTGAGCGCGAGTACTCGCGTCTGCTCAGGCACCTGCTCGCGAGCAGCTGCAAGGTCGCGGAGGAGGGTGGGAGGGGAGGGAGGGGAAATGCGCGCGCACGTTTGAATGTGATCTCGCGTTCTTAGCAGATTTAACTAGCCATCTGAATGCTTTGAACATTTTACTACAAGGTAAAGATCTGCTAATTACTCATTTCATAGAACGAATACGAGCTTTTAAAAAGAAATGGACACTTTCGGTGAGTCAGCTGGAAACAGGAAACCTAGCTCATTTTCCTAAATTATCATCCATGCAAGATGTTCACAAAGACTGTGAACGTTATTCACATAGTTTAGTTGATCAGCGCTTTCCAGATCTGACAGCACTAGACAGTGATTTTGATCTGTTCTCTCCATATTCAGCGAATATTTAAGAGATTCGTCCTGGGCTGCAGCAGGAAATTATTGACCTGCAGTGTGACAGAGAATACATAGACAAATATCAGAACAAGAAAAACATTTTGGAATTCTACAGACACTTCCCTCAGGACAGATTTCCTCGTTTGCACAAACTGGCGGCTACAATAATATCAATGTTCGGTTCCACGTATGTTTGTGAACAACTGTTCTCTGCAATGAAATGTAACAAGACGCGCTGAGAAACGCATTGTCTGATCGAAATTTAAACTGCACGCTGCGCCTAAAATGCACAAGAACAATTACTCCAAACATAGACCCAATTGTAAAGGGCAAAAAGTACAAGATAACCGAGAATCCCACACTTCAGTGACACCTTTTATTTTGTAACAGTTCACAAATTAATGCGAATGTAGAGGCATACACTAAGCTAATGAAATTATGTGGCATGTGTACATTCTCCTTTATTTGTTTCATTTGTTGCAGTAATAATTCGTGAGTGATATCCCTGCAGGTGGCCGCGGATTTACATTGCCTGGCGGCAGCTGTTGTGTGCCCCACGTGACTTTCCCCACTCTCCACTCTGGTCCGGTAGTGGGGGTAGCGTGCTCGCGCTGCTCCGTGCTCGCACCTTGCTGCTCACAGCTTGCTCCGCGAGCACGTATGTTGTGAAGCCCTGCACTAGACACAGACAGTTGAGGTACACTAATTCTGTCCCAGGGGATACGGGGTGGTGGCAGGACGGGCATCCGGCCACCCCTTCAGTTAACCTTGCCAAATCCGATTAACCATGCAGACCCTGCGTCATTGCGGGAAAATGGCACCAGCAAAAGAAAAGAAAGATAGTAGTCAAACCGTCACCTCATACATGTTCGTATTCGGAAGCTCGAACGCCAACAACTTGACCACCATGAACTCAACGTCCAGCACTTGCCCACAGATACATAAGGCACATAATAAACGCATAAAACTTCTCTCGCGATTTTCTTGGAATTGCCAGAGTAGTGCACCTTATCACTTGATGTAGTTGTAATGGCCTACGAAAGGTGTACAAAGTTTGAAGTAAATCTGTGATCCCAACGTCGTGGCCTCCCCTTATAAGAGGCAGCACAGAATGGCAGCCGGGTGGCGGTGCCGATTAGCGCAGCCCCACTCCTGCCGACGAGCCGGAACGAAGGAGAGAACACTGCATCCTCGGGGCATATCCGCGTGAGCAGTGATCGTCTACGTCACTCGCTATGCCCCGAGGCCTACGAGAAAGACAGGCCGCGGCGCGTACGTCACGAAGATAGTCCTGCGCTCTCTCGATAGCTCAAATCAGCAGATGAACTACGTTTCTACAAGTGTTAACTCGTAACGAGACGTGTCGGTACAAATGAAAACTGAATCTTCTACTGGAATCTTCTATTATGGAATCTTACTGTTATTAGTCCTATACTGGGCCTGCTTATAATTTGTTACGGCTGCACTGGCGTACAATAAAATAAAATCATGCTAAAATGATTATCAGTTGCATAAGGCACCACTTCCAGCATGTAATGAGAACTGTTAAGCAGACGAGACTAAATGCTGTAAACAAACTGTCATACCATTTATATCGAGTATTGATCTTAAATTAAATTTTGCTGTAGTACTGTTAATCAGTAAGACTTCATGACAGCAGTTTCCAGTGGAAGATGCAATTCTCGTTAGTACTTACACGCCCAGCTACGAGTTAACAAGTTTAGAAACGCATTTTGTCTGCTGAGGTGAGCGAGCGAGTTCAGGACTACCTTCGTGACGTACGCGCCGCGGCCTTTCTTTCTCGTGGGCCTCGCTGTCCGCGCACGCGGAAGCACGCGCCTGGCAGTTCTGCAGCGCTTATGCACCGAGTGATGGACAACAGCCGCGTGGCCTTGCCACGTGGGTAAGGAAACATAGACTTTACCTACACAGGCTCGACACAACGAAGCGGCGTCGATGCGGCCGAAAGGGTTCAAATGCAGTTATAGTTAGAATTTCTTTTCAGCTGTCGATTTTCCACGTTTTCTATGGATGAGGTGTGTACTGTATACCTGAGATTCACCAAGTATCACCACAGTATAATGAAAATTAAAAAAATGCTCAAATGTGTGTGAAATCTTATGGGACTTAACTGCTAAGGTCATCAGTTCCTAGCCGGCCGCGGTGGCCGTGCGGTTCTAGGCACTTCAGTCGGGAACCGCGGGACTGCTACGCTCGCAGGTTCGAATCCTGTCTCGGGCATGGATGTGTGTGGTGTCCTTAGGTTAGTTAGGTTTAAGTAGTTCTAAGTTCTAGGGGACTGATGACCTAAGATGTTAAGTCCCATAGTGCTCAGAACCATTTGAACCATTTTTCATCAGTGCCTAAGCGACACACTACTTAACCTAAATTATCCTATGCATAAACACACACACCCATGCCCGAGGGAGGAATCGGGCCTCCGCCGGGACCAGCCGCACAGTCCATGACTGCAGCGCCTGAGACCGCTCGTCTAATCCCGCGCGGCTGAAAATTAAAGTAATAACCGAACATTGAATGTTGTATATTGTACTGTATTGTATGTTAACCCGGGGCGTAGAAACGACGGAGAGGCTCCGTCCCAGCCGCAGCCGCAGTGGTCCGCAACCCCACGACGACTACCGCAGTCCACTTCACCCATCCACCGCCCCACACCGAACCCAGGGTTATTGTGCGATTCGGCCCCCGGTGCACCAGACGAGTGTAATCCCTATGTTCGCGTGCGTGGTAGAGTAATGGTGGTGTACGCGTACATGGAGAACTTGTTTGCGCCGCAATCCCCGACATAGTGTTGCTGAGGTGGAATTGGAATAAGGGGAACCAGCCCGAAATCGCCGAGGCAGATGGAAAACCGCCTAAAAACCATCCACAGACTGGCCGGCTCACCGGAACTCGACGAAGTCCGCCGGGCGGATTGGTGCCGGGGACCAGGAGCTCCTTCCCTATCCGGAAAGCCGTGCGTTAGACCGCACGGCTAACCGGTCGGGCATATTGAATGTTACTGAATGTCATTGTTTCAGTTGTGAAAGTATATATTTTCGGGGAATAATAGCTGATGAAATTGTGCTCGCTTTCAGTCAGCTGCTAAAATCACACTGACATTCAGGCATATTTTGAACAGAACAAATTAAAAAGATGTACACTGAGGTTGTAACAACAGACTATAATTGTCGACATTCTTTATAATTAACAAAAAGCTTCAATCTAGCTACACAGTAGACTTTCGTGAGTAAAGCAAGCAAATAAACTAGTAGGACTCGTTACATTTGAAAACATGGACAGAAGGAGAAAGGAAGAGTAAGATGTAGTGGTGAAAAGAGATGAGTATTATCTGAGTAGATTTCTGTCTACATAATTATTCGAATAAGTACATCATTCAAGCAAAGTGTTTCGCCAATAAATTATATTTAGATTAAATAACGAGTAACATACAACACCATTATATGTTTTATTTACTTTTTGTACAGAATTAGTATTTGTTGTTCCCTTGGCTCAGTGCTAATTCTGTTTTATAAATAACTTATTAATGGTTTGCCCAGAAATGTGCCTTTGTGCCTTGTTGGCTTAAGTTCCATACTACAAAACTTAGGCGTAGGGTTCGGTTCTCGAGTGGCCCTATGATTTTCTCTGTACTTATTACTTCTTTCACAAGTAACAAAGAAAATTATGCCAAGTCAATTTGCACCGTACTTCGGAGTATGTGTTGAAATGTAGATTCCTCTCTAACTTACTGTATCTGTTCAGAGGTGGGAGAAACCCAAGGCAGACCACCATGCCTACACTGTGTTCATCATAAGATTATACCTGTTGTAAACATTACACAGTGTATTCTTCCGCGTTTGCTTGCATCTCACTGGGTTTCGTTTCACGTGGAGCAGAAGCCAAGCTGTCCAATACAGTCAAGTACGATCATGAGGATACGTTTTATGCTGTGTTTCATGCAAATAGACTGAGTATTAATGCGGGACAACAGCTTTACCGCCCCATTTAACTTGGACAGCACTGGCCAGCCAGCTGGTCCAGGTGATCTGCAACAATGTGAGCAATTGCAGTTCAGACGTCAAAAGAGAAGAGCAGAGAAACAATACAGTTTCGAATGTCATCTACATTTTAGAGAGAATGTAATAATACAGGGTGGTCCATTGATAGTGACCGGGCCAAATATCACATGAAATAAGCATCAAATGAAAAAACTACGAAGAACGAAACTTGCTAGCTTGAAGGGGGAAACCAGATGGCGCTATGGTTGGCCCGCTAGATGGCGCGGCCATAAGTCAAACGCATATCAATTGCGTTTTTTTAACATAGGAACCCCCATTTTTATTACATATTCGTGTAGTACGTAAAGAATAAGAATGTTTTAGTTGGACCACTTTTTTCGCTTTGTGATAGATGGCGCTGTAATAGTCACAAACGTATAAGTACGTGGTATCACGTAACATTCCGCCAGTGCGGACGGTACTTGATTCGTGATACATTACCCGTGTTAAAATGGACCGTTTACCAACTGTGGAAAAGGACGATATCGTGTTGATGTATGGCTATTGTGATCAAAATACCCAACGGGCGTGTGCTATGTATGCTGCTCGGTATCCTAGACGACATCATCCAAGTGTCCGGACCGTTCGCCGGATAGTTACGTTATTTAAGGAGACAGGAAGTGTTCAGCCACATGTGAAACGTCAACCACGAGCTGCAACAAATGATGATGCCCAAGTAGGTGTTTTAGCTGCTGTCGCGGCTAATCCGCACATCAGTAGCATACAAATTGCGCCAGAATCGGGAATATCAAAAACATCGGTGTTGAGAATGCTACATCAACATCGATGGCACCCGTACCTATTTCTATGCACCAGGAATTGCATCGCGATGACTTTGAACGTCGTGTACAGTTCTGCCACTGGGCACAAGGGAAATTACGGGACGATGACAGATTTTTTGCACGAGTTCTATTTATCGACGAAGCGTCATTCACCAACAGTGGTAACGTAAGCCGGCAGAATATGCTCTATTCGGCAACGGAAAATCCACGATGGCTGCGACAAGTGGAACATCAGCGACCGTGGCGGGTTAATGTATGGTGCGGCATTATGGGAGGAAGTATAATTGGCCCCCATTTTATCAATGGCAATCTAAATGGTGCAATTTATGCTGATTTCCTACGTAATGTTCTACCGATGTTACTGCAAGATGTTTCACTGTACGACAGAATGGCGATGTACTTCCAACATGATGGATGTCCGGCACATAGCTCGCGTGCGGTTGAAGCGGTATTGAATAGCATATTTCATGAAAGGTAGATAGGTGCTCGAAGCACCATACCATGGCCCGCACGTTCACCGGATCTGACGTCCCCGGATTTCTTTCTTTGGGGAAAGTTGAAGGATATTTGCTATCGTCATCCACCGACAACGCCTGACAACATGCGTCAGCGCATTGTCAATGCATATGTGAACATAACGGAAGGCGAACTATTTGCTGTTGAGAGGAATGTCGTTACACGTATTGCCAAATGCATTGAGCATTTATTGCATTAATGTGCTATTTACAGGTAATCACGCTGTAACAGCGTGCGTTCTCAGAAATGATGTTCACACAGGTACATGTATCACATTGGAACAACCGAAATAAAATGTTCAAACGTACGTACGTTCTGTATTTTAATTTAAAAAACCTACCTGTTACCAACTGTTCGTCTAAAATTGTGAGCCATATGTTTGTGACTATTACAGCGCCATCTATCACAAAGTGAAATAGTGGTCCAACTAAAACATTCATATTTCTTTACGTACTACACGAATATACACTCCTGGAAATGGAAAAAAGAACACATTGACACCGGTGTGTCAGACCCACCATACTTGCTCCGGACACTGCTAGAGGGCTGTACAAGCAATGATCACACGCACAGCACAGCGGACACACCAGGAACCGCGGTGTTGGCCGTCGAATGGCGCTAGCTGCGCAGCATTTGTGCACCGCCGCCGTCAGTGTCAGCCAGTTTGCCGTGGCATACGGAGCTCCATCGCAGTCTTTAACACTGGTAGCATGCCGCGACAGCGTGGACGTGAACCGTATGTGCAGTTGACGGACTTTGAGCGAGGGCGTATAGTGGGCATGCGGGAGGCCGGGTGGACGTACCGCCGAATTGCTCAACACGTGGGGCGTGAGGTCTCCACAGTACATCGATGTTGTCGCCAGTGGTCGGCGGAAGGTGCACGTGCCCGTCGACCTGGGACCGGACCGCAGCGACGCACGGATGCACGCCAAGACCGTAGGATCCTACGCAGTGCCGTAGGGGACCGCACCGCCACTTCCCAGCAAATTAGGGACACTGTTGCTCCTGGGGTATCGGCGAGGACCATTCGCAACCGTCTCCATGAAGCTGGGCTACGGTCCCGCACACCGTTAGGCCGTCTCCCGCTCACGCCCCAACATCGTGCAGCCCGCCTCCAGTGGTGTCGCGACAGGCGTGAATGGAGGGACGAATGGAGACGTGTCGTCTTCAGCGATGAGAGTCGCTTCTGCCTCGGTGCCAATGATGGTCGTATGCGTGTTTGGCGCCGTGCAGGTGAGCGCCACAATCAGGACTGCATACGACCGAGGCACACAGGGCCAACACCCGGCATCATGGTGTGGGGAGCGATCTCCTACACTGGCCGTACACCACTGGTGATCGTCGAGGGGACACTGAATAGTGCACGGTACATCCAAACCGTCATCGAACCCATCGTTCTACCATTCCTAGACCGGCAAGGGAACTTGCTGTTCCAACAGGACAATGCACGTCCGCATGTATCCCGTGCCACCCAACGTGCTCTAGAAGGTGTAAGTCAACTACCCTGGCCAGCAAGATCTCCGGATCTGTCCCCCATTGAGCATGTTTGGGACTGGATGAAGCGTCGTCTCACGCGGTCTGCACGTCCAGCACGACCGCTGGTCCAACTGAGGCGCCAGGTGGAAATGGCATGGCAAGCCGTTCCACAAGCCGTTCCACAGGACTACATCCAGCATCTCTACGATCGTCTCCATGGGAGAATAGCAGCCTGCATTGCTGCGAAAGGTGGATATACACTGTACTAGTGCCGACATTGTGCATGCTCTGTTGCCTGTGTCTATGTGCCTGTGGTTCTGTCAGTGTGATCATGTGATGTATCTGACCCCAGGAATGTGTCAATAAAGTTTCCCCTTCCTGGGACAATGAATTCACGGTGTTCTTATTTCAATTTCCAGGAGTGTATAATAAAAAATGGGGGCTCCTATTTAAAAAAAAAAACGCTGTTGATATCCGTTTGAACTATGGCAGCACCATCTAGCGGGCCAATCATAGCGCCATCTGGTTTCCCCCCTCAAGCCAGACAACTTTTATTCTTTGTAGTTTTTTCGTTTGACGCTTATTTCGTGAGATATTTGGCCCGGTCACGATCAATAGACCACCCTGTATATTCGCCGAAACTCGAGACGGAACGCATAAAACGATCTAGTTCTCGCCTAACATAGTATTCTAATTACAACCAAGAGTGATGAAAATTTCTAACTTAAACACAGGGTAATTTTTCTGAGCGAGCTATGTGTGATGCAAAACCGTAATGCAGGGATTATATTGTGTTCTTGACTACTGCAGCCTCTGAAGGTATTAATTACAGTCAGTCGTCTGGTAATACCTTACCTCCTTCTTTATTCGAATCTGAGAAATACATTTCAGTTCTGTAACTGTCATCTGCTACGTTGATAACGAGTCGATTAACAACTGAATCCACGAAGCCATCCAGGCGCCGCATTTTCTCCACTTCTTTTATGATGTGCTGCCAGCGTTCGGCTGTGCCCTGTGAAAAAGATGCGTGCATTAGTTCAAATACGTCTGGCAGCACAACAGTCAAGTTATTTCTCGCGACAAATCAGTTCTGTTGGGTTCATATTGTAATGGAAAAGTGGCAGATGTAAAAATGCAGTATTTGTATGGTGTGCTCGATGCTGTGAAAATGATTGTTTTTCATGTTTCTACGACACTTCTCACTCTGGTTCTTGTGAGATTACATCTGTGGTATAAAACAATGGACATAGTCCAATTAAAGGTTATCTGATTTTTCACTTTTGTCCTAAAAATTAAACTGTTATGTTTTCTTAATTTGGGCAACCATTGTTAACAATCTGTCACAAAATATCGATAGTTAAGAATTATAATTTGAAATGAAAACAGGAATTTCGGAAAAGATGATGATGAATTTTACAATTACGAGATGTGGGTATTTCAAATTGAACGAAAAAAAAAGGGATGACCAAGGCGAGACTTTGAACCAGCGATCCATGAACTGTACCATATTACTACTCTACCGATTTCGCTACACATCGCCGGCCGAAGTGGCCGTGCGGTTAAAGGCGCTGCAGTCTGGAACCGCAAGACCACTACGGTCGCAGGTTCGAATCCTGCCTCGGGCATGGATGTTTGTGATGTCCTTAGGTTAGTTAGGTTTAACTAGTTCTAAGTTCTAGGGGACTAATGACCTTAGCAGTTGAGTCCCATAGTGCTCAGAGCCATTTGAACCATTTATGTGAAATCTTGTGGGACTTAACTGCTAAGGTCATCAGTCCCTAAGCTTACACACTACCTAACCTAAATTATTCTAAGGACAAACACACACACCCATGCCCGAGGGAGGACTCGAACCTCCGCCGGGACCAGCCGCCCAGTCCATAACTGCAGCGCCTCAGACCGCTCGGCTAATCCCGCCCGGCAACGGAACTTAGTAATAAGGCATCAAATATATATGTGGGACCTACTTCCAAGAGCGTAACAACACCATTGTACGTGTGTTACGACTTCTGACCAATCATCGCGTTTCTGTTTGTTTGTATCAGGTTTATTCTTATGATGAAGGGTACTGTAAAAGCAATACAGTGCTGAAAACATCTTTCTAGTTGAACACAGCTTTACTTGATTTACAGTGTAACAGATCAAACGTAAAAATGCTTATAGGCGACTGCATCAGCAGTTTGGGTTATAACGCACTAAGCAGCCACAATGTTAAGCAACCAATTTAGCCAGCCGGCTAACGAAAGCAGGATGGACATGAAATACGTTATGCCCTTTTTCTCGTAACAAACGTACTTTACCATAATTATAAAAATTATTTTTCCGTCGTTTTACTTGCTTTAAGCGCAGCGGATTATGTGTTCACTTACATAGATGTTGGAGCATACGGAAAATATAATGACTCATCCATTTTTATGCAATCAATTTTGTGTGAAAACTCGTTAGTAAAAATTTACGAATATCGGAGGAAAACCCCATATCAGAAAGGAGAGTACCAATGTCGTGCGTCATTGTCAGAGACAAGGCATTTGGTGTATCTGAAAATTTAATGTGTCCTTATGGAGAACGGGGTTTAACAAACAATAAAATAAGTTTTAAAAACCGACTGTCTCGGACTAAGTGGTTTATAGAATACACTCTGGGAAATAAATGGAGAACGGAACTTTTTTCTTCGCCCAATGGATGTTCGAGATGAATTTGCAAATGCCGTAATAAATGCATGCTGTGCTTTCCAAAATAATGTTCCAGAAATAGATGGCTATAAATCTGAAGACATAAGAGAGTGGTTTGAAAAGTTCTCGGAATGGAATAGAAAAAAAGTACTTACATCCCCAAAACTATTTTTTTTATTTTTTCAATGCAGTCCAACGATGTTCCAGGGCCTTGATACCATCTCGAAAATGAGTTTCCTCCGGGCCTGCAACTCAACTCCAGCTATCAATTCTTTTTTTGAAGTGAATCTTCGTCCACCTAGAAAAATTTTCAGTTTTGGGAAGAAAAAATGGTTCAAATGGCTCTGAGCGCTATGGAACTTTAACATCTGAGGTCATCAGTCCCCTAGACTTAGAATTACTTAAACCTAACTAACCTAAGGCCATCACACACATCCATGCCCGAGGCTGGATTCAAACCTGCTACCATAGCAGCAGCGCTGTTCCGGACTAAAGCGCCTAGAACCGCTCGGTCGCAACGGCCGGCTTTTGGGAAGAGATGGAAGCCTGTCGGAGTCATATCAGGTGAATAAGGCGGTGTTCGTGTAATTTTGCCATGGAGACGACACATCTGTTTGACCCAGCGTCAAGAGTCGCGGCACCCATCTTGGAGATAATTTTTTCATTTCTGATTCTTCAGCTAAAATGTGTGTTAAGCAATTTCACGCACTTTCAATCAGCGATCCTTCATGATCATTTAGTGCATTTTTGCAATGATTTCTGGAGTAGTGACACATCTTGGCCGACAACTACACGGATCACCATATAAGCTCTCCCGACGAAATTGAAATTCATCTGTCCACTTGGCAACAGTTGAATATGAAGGAGCAGAGTTCCCCAGTGTATTCTGGAAATTGGCATGACTGTCCTTTGCTTTCATACCTTTCTTTACGAAGCACTTGATCACTGCTCGAATTTCGATTTTTTCCATCTTCGCAAATCACTATGCGGGAACAACAACGGAACCACGCCACCGCCACAGCTCTCTTCCCAGAGCACTGTTGTGGCACGTGTTTACAGGTAACAGTCCAATGAATATCACGTGAACAACTCGTTGCGCTAGTGCAGACCTCTCGTGGTGATTCCGAGAACTTTTCAAACCACCCTCGTATTAAACGTCTCTATGGAGCAAGACATTCCGCCAGCTCCTACGAGCTGTCGAAAGTCATTATGAAATTTGTTTGAGGATACAAGGAAAGTCTGGCTGCCTCGACAAGTTCACAGACACTGAAGGCGGAGCCGTATGTGTCTCCGCGAGACATCCGGCTCTCAATTGACAGCGCGAAGCAGGCTGGGTGTCACAACGGGCTACAATGGACTTTTTGTTTTATTGACTTCAGCAGAGAGCCTGCCTCTTGCGGTTACAACACTACCCGGTCACCTTCATCTGGCTCTGCACTTCCCAATGTCTGCCCATCCCACTGCTAACAACGCGCGAGATTACTACGTAAGCAACCAACGATGAGAATGCGAGCGATTAACTCAATTTTCAAAACCTTTCTTAGATTGCTAACGCTATCGGATATGCGTGTCTCCTTAGCAAATTACGCAGTTCGTGGTTGTATTGCTACAAAATGAGTGAACCAAGCGAGAACTCAATGGTTCCAAATGATTAACATCACTAGCCTTTCAATCTGAAGTCTCCTAATATGTTTGTGGAATGCTGCTGGACGTCCGGAATCATACAAGGTGTTTTAGGAAACTGAGTGAGCTTGCCGTTAGAATATAGAATAGTTCTTCGCTCCGACATCAGCCTAGGCATTTACGTGGAGCTTTGAGATTCAAAAACTTCGGAAGAGACTCTGGGTTCTAGTGTATAAAAGACTTCGTAACATTGCAGCACTCTTGCAACACTTGTATCGTGAAAGGAGACTGGAAGACGTTTTTCGCCTTTCTATACCAAATGCAATTATTGAAGCGAGGTTGTACCAACGATTTAAAAACAAGCAGTTCAACTCTATCGCTCTCCATGACCAAGAGAGGCTTACAACAATCTTCAGAAAAATAATAGCCAAAGAAATGTCAAAGAAATCGGATAACGAGTTTCGAATGACATTATGATGTAAAAAGATTTTATTTGAACTTACTTTCAGAAGGAGAGTTAAAGTGGCATCACAACGAATTATTTTCCAAAAAGTACAGCGGAATTGATGATTTCTCAATTTTTGCTGAAGAGCTAAAATTCATATACCTTTGTCATGAATAAAGACGAATTCAGGAGTGCACTGCACGTCTCAAACGTATTTTCGTTAGTGTCACAACGGTAATCTCCGTAAATCAAATAAAGTTTCCGCTGAGACATTTAAAAAAAAGAGTTGTCCTGAAAACTAATTTTAAAAAACGAAAATTACATTCGTTTAGTAAATGACAAAGAATTGGAGCTATAAATGCAATTGGATTTCAGAGTTATCTCTTATTCTTAACACTTTTTATTCACAGATGACGAGTAAGTGTTTTTATTCGTGTATGTCAATAACGTTTCGAATAATATTTGTTATTCACGAGTAACGAATACTAATTTATATCTGTATTTGTTATTCTTGATTCGCATAAATTTCATCCAGGTCGGGTGCTAAACTAAGCGCATTGCGCGTGTCCACACTGCAAATTCCGCAGCGGCTGTCATTAGCTTCGGTAATCTTCGGCAACTTTCGCCAACGTTCGCGTCGGAACTAGAGATGGGCAAAACTGTTCTTTTCAGAGATCGGATCCGAACTGTTCACTCCCTGAAATGAACTAGGTCTTTTTCATGACTCACCACTCATTCACAATAGAAAATAAATGGAAGGCACATTGCCCTTTAAACTTGGTTTATTCCAGTACTATACCTGTATTTTGATCTTATTTGATACTATTTTGAAGTAACACAGATAATGACTAAGAATTTTGTATTGTTTATTGAAATTTCCACGATATGACAAAGTTTTTGATTATCGATTTATTTTGCACTATCGTGGTTTTTTTGGGTGATCGGAAAATGTTGTAACTTGAGATTTACATTAACAATGTATTTGGCTATAATGTATTAAAATTTCATTAACCTCGTACAAATACATCCCAAGCCATATATTTTTAAAGTGAACATTTCCTTCCGAAGACGCCCAAAATCGCAAAATCCGTACTACAATTAGAAAAAAAATATAAATTTGACTGTAAGACCAATGTGCTGCATATAGCCTTATGCAGAATAAAACAAGGAAAATATTGGTGTATCACATTTTGCGATACGTTTATTGGTTCGCTCGTAATTAAAGTGTAAACTCGAGTGTCCATAATAAAAAATCCTATAGTAATAGGAGTCGTCAGGAACCTCATCTGATCAGTTTAAACAAATAAAAATAAAATAAAAACAAATGATGTATACATAACATAATTATGTAATATACATATCGGTATTAATACGAAGAACAATATCCAGAATAGACGAACTCCGATGCAGAGGCGCTGAGTCAAGCTGGTTGAGCTGTGAGCTGTGTTGCTGCGTGAGCTAAGACCGCAGAGACCAGAGTGACACCTGAGCTGCTTTGCTCAACGCTCTGGCTAGAGTCGAGAACGGTGGGGTGAGCGTTGAGCGGGCGAGTTCCGAGGGTGGGGGGAGCGGTGAGCGGCCACCAGCCACCCGCTCCGAGACAAATCGTCCGTTCTCTTGCGAGCAGGTTGTTGCAAGTAGTTCTTATGTTCTCCGCTAGGAGGCTCTCTGTCCTGTTGCTCGCATCAACCGCCCAGAGGGCAGGATGTGCGACTGAAACGATCGCCGACGGAGTGCGATGCTAAGGTGCGCCAGACACTGCACGCGGCAGAGGAAGCACAGAGACGGCACGGCATATGTGAAACACAAAATCCAATGGGGCACTGCACAATGCAGGCAGCCAAGGCAGAAGCAGGGCAGAGGCCGGTGCTGGCTGTGTTGTGTGGCGTGCAGTGTGCTCTGACCAGCAGAGGCCCCGCTGATATGCTCCGTCTCTCTCTCTCTCTGCTGTGTGAAACGTTTGGAGCTACCGTTCTTTTTTTCTGAATCACTGATTGTTCACTCCTTTGAAAGATTCAACTCTATAAAACAGTTCAGGAGCGGATCCCCCATCTCTAGTCGGAACTAGCGCTCTCGCACACCGGCGTGTGCGGGCCATGCGGATCGGGATAGGCAACGAGGTTGCGGGGACTCTTTTCCCATTTTCGGCGCGCCGATTGGCGACACGCTGTGCTGACAGAATCGAGGTGCACGCCCTGCAATTTTTCTCATACGATTTTACAGAAACTAATCGGTAAAGAAATGATTTCCACATTACTTATGGCTTTATATGTCAACATCACTGTGAAGTGGCCGAAATTTCGATAATGGTTATACTTAATGTGATATTCACATTTAAGTACAGCGCTTCCCAAAATTCGAAACGTTTGCAATGAAAAATAGAGGTCGCTATAATTTTGCGTTTGGTGCATATTACACCATATGATGCAGCGAATAAAATTTAGCTGAGATATTTTTTTTTTTTTAGACTTGGGAGGAGGTGTCTACCTGTCTCCAGTCTCAAGAAAGAGAATGATATATTCATAATATCCATCATATATCCTAAAACGTTCGAGATATCGATAAGAGCGTTTGGCAAATGATAGCACACAAAGAGGTATTTTGCTGTGAGCTTAACGTACGGAATTTTCTTATCTACGACGATATAGCAGAAGCTATTGTTTTTATTATTTTTTCATTCCAGTGCTATAATCTTTTAAGTGTCTTCAACGGCTATTGAAGAGGGAATTTGCTAGTATGAAAATAAACATGAAATTTCTTCTCTTGCGTTACTGCAATCTGAAACAATGAGGGTTTCGTACACTATTGATCTCTCTTGTCGCCAATTGCCTGTTTGATATGACACTGTTTCAAAATTATGTCGCAATGGGTACTGAGAAGCCTCTTTGACCATATTATACTATATTTTGGCAAAAGAAGGAAAATTAAACCTGTCAGCATGAGAAATGTAGCCGTTACTTATAACTGACGCTGCTTCTTCAATTGAAAAAAGATTAATAATTCAGACAAAAGTAACTCGTCAATTCTGTTGCAGCTTTGGTAGTATCCTGGAAATCATCACATTTTTAATACTGAACGACTAGAACGATAACTATTTTCTCCCTGGTCTTCATTTGAGAAATATGAAAATGATCTGCAACAAATAGTGTTCCATCTTTTTGTTCCCATCTCCATTCAGTGTGAAGTGATATTCTTCACCTTTACTGTCTTTTGATGTGTTAGAGATAGAGTATATATACTTATAATCTATTTCAAACTTAATGAGTACTTCAAAAATGTGCAAATGTGTGTGAAATCTTATGGGACTTAACTGCTAAGGTCATCAGTCCCTAAGCTTACACACTACTTAAACTAAGGTATCCTAAGGACAAACACACACACCCATGCCCGAGGGAGGACTCGAACCTCCGCCGTGACCAGCCGCACAGTCCATGACTGCAGCGCCTTAGACCGCTCGGCTAATCACGCGCGGCTAATGAGTACTCTCAAGTGGTTCGTAAAGTAATGACTATCATGTTTCTGTAACTTTTTTATCCACAAATTAACAGGCACCAAATTTGTTATTTCCAACAAAACGACGTTGCGTTTTTGCTATGGAGTAGATCCATAAAATCTCTTTGTCGACTTACAGAACCTTTTTTTTTCTCTATTTATTGTGATTTTAAAACCGGTACAACAGGTAGGCTGGCAGCAGCATTCTTCGTCGCTCTTCAGCCGTAGAATAGACAATGAGAAAAAAAAACATAAGGAATACACAGAATTAACATAATGGCGGGTAGTAAAACATACTAACTGTTGACACGACGCACAAACACTGATGATGTCGATGGCACATGTGAACGATGGAGCGGAACGGTGAACACTAAATACAAGACACGACGGCACACACGAGAAACGGATGGCGACGATCACCGGCGCGCGGATGTCCGCGTAATGTGTGCGAGACGGGGGACCTGCCAAGAGGGGTAGAAGGGTGAGGAGGAGGGAGAGGGGAGATCAAAGATGCCAATGGCAGAGGAGATGGAAGGAGGAGTGGCGGGACGGGGGTAGGGGAAGCCCGGGGAAGAGGGGTGGAGGAAGGGGGGATGGAGGGAAAGGGAGATAGAAGGGAGGAAGGGTGCCCAAAGAAAAAACACAGGAAGTGGGGGGGGAGGATCAAAGTCGGTAGGAGGGGTAGATGGAGGGGAGGAGGGCATCATCAGGGAGGGGGAGCTGGCGGAAACCACCTTGGGAGAGGGTACAGAACCTTGTCAACTATTTTTTTTTCTTTCCATTATTGTAATTTTAAACACCTATACAGGCGGGCTGTCAGCACCATAGTACGCTGCTCTTCAGCCTTAAGTGGAACAATAAACATGACAGAGAGGTGATATATACAATACAAAAAACGGCGGGCAAAAAATGGAGATACAAAAAAACAAGAAACAAGAAGCCGTTCACGTTGGACGAAAAAAACACTAACACTTGGAGACACGGCGCACAAAACAGGGAGAACGGCGACGGCACATGTGAACAGTTGAATTGTAACTGCACGAAACACAAAACGATGCACACACACTAAACACTGATGGCGATGATCTCCAGCGCGCGAATGTTCACTGAGCGTGTACGAGTACGGGGACCTGCCAAGAGAGGTGGTGGAGGAGGAGGAGGAAGGGGAAATGGGAGAGGGGAGAGCAGAGATGCCATGGGCAAATGAGAGAGGGGGAGGGAGGAAGGGGGAGGGGAAGCCCGGGGGAGAGGGTAGGAGGGAGGGGGGAAAGGAAAGTCAACTATTCGTCAAAATCAATATCACTGATAAATTAAAAGACATTTGTAACGAGAAGATTCCCTCTCTCACTCTGTACAGGGATGGGAGCGGAAAGGTGCTTCGCTGTTTCCTATACTGTTTCATATGTCAAGTATAGCTGAGGTGTATAACGGGTGGTCCACTGATAGTGACCGGGCCAAATATCTCACGAAATAAGCATCAAACGAAAAAACTTCAAAGAACTAAACTCGTCTAGCTTGAAGAGGGGAACCAGATGGCACTATGGTTGGTCCGCTAGATGGCGCTGCCATAGGTCAAATGGATATCAACTGGGTTTTTTTAAAATAGGAACCCCCATTTTTATTATGTAATAGATGGCGCTGTAATAGTCACAAACGTATAAGTACGTGGTATCACGTAACATTCCGCCAGTGCGGACGGTATTTGCTTCGTGATACATTACCTGTGCTAAAATGGACCGTTTACCAATTGCGGAAAGGTCGATATTGTGTTGATATATGGCTATTGTGATCAAAATACCCAACGGGCGTGTGCTATGTATGCTGCTCACTATCCTGGACATCATCCAAGCGTCAGGACCGTTCACCGGATAGTTATGTTATTTAAGGAGACAGGAAGAGTTCAGCCACATGTGAAACGTCAGCCACGACCTGCAACAAATGATGATTCCCAAGTAGGTGTTTTAGCTGCTGTCGCGGCTACTCTGCTCATCAGTAGCAGACAAATTGCGCGAGAATCGGGAAGCTCAAAAAGGTCGGGGTTGAGAATGCTACATCAACATCGATTGCACCCGTACCGCATTTCTATGCACCAGGAATTGCATGGCGACAACTTTGAACGTCGTGTACAGTTCTGCCACTGGGCACAAGGGAAATTACGGGACGATGACAGATTTTTTGCACGAGTTCTATTTATCGACGAAGCGTCATTCACCAACAGCGGTAGGGTAAACCGGCATAAAATGCACTATTCAGCAACGGAAAATCCACGATGTCTGCGACAAGTGGAACATCAGCGACCTTGGCGGGTTAATGTATGGTGCGGCATTATGGAAGGAAGTATAATTGGCCCCCGTTTTATCGATGGCAATCTAAATTGTGCAATGTATGCTGATTTCCTACGTAATGTTCTACCGATGTTACTACAAGATGTTTCACTGTATGACAGAATGGCGATGTACTTCCAACATGATGGATGTCCGGCACATAGCTCGCGTGCGGTTGAAGCGGTATTGAATAGTATATTTCATGACAGGTAGATCGGTCGTCGAAGTACCATACGATGGCCCGCACGTTCACCGGACCTGACGTCCCCGGATTTCTTTCTGTGGGGTAAGTTGAAGGATATTTGCTATTCTGATCCACCGACAACGGCTGACAACATGCGTCCGCGCATTGTCAATGCATGTGCGAGCATTATGGAAGACGAACTACTCGCTGTTGAGAGGAATGTCATAACAAGTATTGCCACATGCATAGAGGTTGACGCACATCATTTTGAGCATTTATTGCATTAATGTGCTATTTACAGGTAATCACGCGGTAACAGCATGCGTTTTCAGAAATGATAAGTTCACAAAGGTACATGTATCACTTTGGAACAACCAAAAGTAAAATGTTCAAACGTACGTACGTTCTGTTATTTAATTTTAAAAAATCTACCTGTTACCAACTGTTCGTCTAAAATTGTGAGCCATATGTTTGTGACTATTACAGCGCCCTCTATCACAAAGCGAAGAAAGTGGTCCAACTAAAACATTCACATTTCTTTACGTACTACACGAATATGTAACAAAAATTGGGGTTCCTGTTTAAAAAACGCAGTTGATATCCGTTTGACCTACGGCAGCGCCATCTAGCGGGTCAACCATAGCGCCATCTGGTATCCCCCTTCAAGCTAGACAAGTTTCGTTCTTTGTAGTATTTTCGTTTGACGCTTATTTCGTGAGATATTTGGCTCGGTCACAATAAATAGACCACCCTGTATAGATTTGGTATGTTTCAGTGCCATCTGTTGCTTATTAAAGATACAGTGAGTTAAGGATTCCTCTGAAATTGCAACGAATTGGCGATTTATTTTCATTTTTTCTTCAGAGAAGTGTCAACAGTGACGAGTTTTGAGTAACGCATGCATTTATCTAATTACAACATTAATATTTGCTTTTTTGTCAAAACACAGTTTGACTTCTGCAAACTCACCTTAAAATCGTTATTACGAAATAACGTTCAAAGAGAGTATCTTATTAAACAAGCAATAGGCAACCAGAGGGGTCAATACAGAATGCCTCATTTTGTCCTTTTGCTGTAACATAAGAAAAGAAATTTCACGTTTATTTTCATACTAGCAAATTCTCTTTTCACTAGCTATCGATGACTTTTTGAGAGTCGATCAAAAAAAAAATTAAATAAAAACTGTAGTTTTGTTTTTGTAGACGTACCTAGATAAGAATGTTCCATATGTTAACCGTGCTATCATTTACCAAAATCTCGTTTGATATCTCTAACGGTTTATGAGATATGAGGTATGTTATGGATACTTCATTCTCAGGCACGTGCGTTCGGAAATGAATGTACTACATAAATTCGTTTCTCCGGCACTAGGGACAAGTCTAAAGAAAAATTCAGTATCTTAACTGAAACCCAATGGCAGCAACATATGGTGTAATATGCATCAGTTGCAAAATCATGCCGACTCATATTTTTCATTCCAAACATTTTCGAATATCGCGCAGCGTTTTACTTAAATGCGAATAATAAGTATGATCATTAGCGAGATGATGAGCACTTCACCATAAAGCTGATATATAAAGCTATACGTGATGTAAAACTCAAATTGTTTTGATGAATAATATCTGTAAAATGGTGTGAGAAAGACAACAGAGCTAACGGAGCATACATGAAGTTCTTACCCGTAATGACACTGCTACACCTTGACTAATAGGCTAATAGGCTGCGCATGTAGTGGAGTGGCGCAGCAAGATCAGAGCTGCGACTGTATAAGTATGTCCATATAAACAAAAATGAGGTGCGAGAGCGATAATCATATCGCAGAAAGTATGAAACTATCACTTAGGCGTCTTGGCAGTTTCGTATTTCCTGCAGCAAATGCGTTGCTTTCGTGTCGTGTGACTTTCATACTTTTCAATTGGCTGAGGACAGCCATAGCTGAAGACAGAAGAACCACCACGAACAGAACTGGAGGTGGGATCCAACTGCAGAAACAACGGATATGCTACTGGGATTCCCACATTCCGTTTGTATGGGAATCACTGTGGATAATAGGCACAGTGACTATAAACTCACAAATAACGCCAAATAATTCGAATAAACAACAAAATATAACAGAAAAAATTTTGTTTTTCAAGGTGTTTCGAACCGTTACTATAAATTCACCATGCTTCCCAGCCCTTCCCGTTCACCATTACACTATCAGTGATATGTCAAACAGATTGCTTGCAATTATACCTACATCAAATTTATGTATATGTCTAATAACTGTCACTCTACGTCTTTTTTTATTCAAAATGTTGTAGGCTTACTTGCGTTGCTTAATATGATTATTGTACATGAACAGAAAAGCGTGTGTTATAAAAAAAGGGTAATTTAAGTGAATGATTTTCACATATTTATTATTTTGAATGTGAAGAGTATGCGTTGTTTTATTGTTTGGTTAGTGTTTATAAAGCAGATGTTACGCCATTTCGAAATAGGACAGTCAGCTAAAGACGAAGCTTTATTTTCGGATATCTTAAGCTTCATGCTATTGCTTGTCAAAAAGATTTCGACGTTCTTGAAAGTGTTTCATGAAGTGGTATGTTGTGTTTCAGTACCTGTGCCGAGACCGAATCTCGTCCGACACAGAGCGGAATGAAACATCACTGTTTCGATACAATTAGTCCGTTCCAAGCACAGGTGGACTGAAACAGCCTTATTTTGAAACAACGATACAGTTTCTGTGGCTGGCTCGAGATCGAATCTGGTCCGGTTATCCGAGACAGGGACGGAATGAAACATCACTGTTTCGAAACAGTGAACCACAGCCGTTCCGAAACACTGAAACAGTTCCACGTATCGATACACTGTATCGAAACATAGAAACAGTGGCCAAGTCTACAACTGACTCATTTTGGATAAGTTACGTGATGAAGTGGCAGCAGAATTACAGACTATAAATACAGAATGCATTTCATCTATATCTTATTTGTTTCATTGTTTTAAAACTAAAAGGCGATAATAAAGATGAAGTAGCATAACTGAAAACACATGAAAATCGAATTTTATTATGTGAGAAAAAGTTTTCAAAACTGTGTCATTTAGACGGCTTCATGTGAAGATCTGTTAAAATGTATTCTGCCTTGCATGGAACGCTCAGCGTCTACTGCGTGTGTTGCTCATCGACACTTAGGGATTCTAGCAGGTCAGTGACAGTACTGTGGAGAGCATGTGCATTTCACAATATCGTCAGCAAATTCTCGTTGGCTTCCCAAATACGCTCCACTTACAACTCATTATTACAAAAGCACATTCTGTTACTATTCGTGGTCTAGAAAAGTGTTTGTTGAAATATTTATTCCATGGATCTAAAACACATTGACTGTAATATCTGAAAAAATGCGTTAACAGTAGGTATACCTAATCCCCAATAAATACAAAAGGCAATCCAACTGATGTATTGAGTAGTGGAGAGTCTGGCAGTAAATTAAGTTCCCTTAATTGCATCAAGCAAAATACATTAAAAGAATAACATCTACCACTTTCCCTTTCCTTCCCATATCACCCAACATCGGTTATAATGAGTTACGCCTGAGAATCCGCAACTGCTTATAGCACGAGTGAATCAAAATTTTTATAATTTTAAAACATTGAACCCGAATTTAATGGGTATTTTAGATGTATGTTTTTTCTGTAACCATCATCGACTGCAGTTGGGAAGTTCTGTATGTTATATAAATGATTTACAGTATTTAGGGAAAGGCACTCACATGTGGTGTGGCTGGAGGCAATCCCACAACATTTTGTTAGTTGACTCCACAATATTTACAATGATTGTGGCCGGCCGGTGTGGCCGTGCGGTTCTAGGCGCTTCAGTCTGGAACCGCGTGACCGCTACGGTCGCAGGTTCGAATCCTGTCTCGGGCATGGATGTGTGTGATGTCCTTAGGTTAGTTAGGTTTAAGTAGTTCTAAGTTCTAGGGGACTGATGACCTCAGAAGTTAAGCCCCATAGTGCTCAGAGCCATTTGAACAATGATTGTGAATCCTAGTGAATTTCAGAGCCATGTCTCAAAAACTTCTTCTGGTTTCTAGGAAACTGTAACAATTCTCGTTTCATCGGCTATCGGTGATGTAATTACATTGTAAAAATCTGTAGTAGCTTGAATATCGGTTAGATATGAAGTTTCATCAACTAATCATATGGAAAAATACAGGGTGTTTGAAAAAGAACTCCCTAGTTTTAAGTATAAATTTAATGGGAAAATTAATGAAAAATTACATCAATGAGTACATATCACGAAAGAGAATTCCTTCAAGTTTTGTTTAGTGTTAGTAGACTTCAACGTGGGATCCGTTTGTTGTCCTGCACACGTCGAGGCGATATTCCACTTCTCGCCACAAAATGGTTCAAATGGCTCTAAGCACTACGGGACTTAACATCTGAGGTCATCAGTTCCCTAGACTTAGACTACTTAAACCTAACTACCCTAAGGACATCACACACAACCATGCCCGAGGCAGGATTCGAACCTGCGACCGTAGCAGCAGGGCGGTTCCGGACTGAAGCGCCTAGAACCGCTCGGTCACACCGGCCAGCTTCTCGCCACATATTCACCAACATTTCAGGTATAACTGCCCCAACCGCCGCGACGATTCTTTCCCGGCAGTGATTGATGTCTGATCTTTTCACTGTACACAACGTTTTTTATGTGGCCCCAAAAGAAAAGTCCATGGGGTTAAGTCTGGGCGCAGTTTGGGACGAAGCGCTTTACATAAGATCAATTTGATCGAGATTGGTGATAGCGATATCCTTCTAAGTTTAAAGAATAATTCAGGATGTTAGCTACATTTCATACACAGAAACATATAACCCAACATTCACCAAACGCAAGTTCATAGCGACCCCTATTTTTCAATGCAAACTTCTTGAATTTCTTGCAGTAGGTTACTTAATTTTGAAATACCACAAGATTTATGACCATTAACGAAATGGGGCAGATCATCATGAGGCGTAAAGCTATGAGAAGCGCAAGCTTAACTTTTTTCACCGAGTAGTTTCTTTAAAATGGGCTGAGAAAGCTTGCAGGTCTGCCGGCGTGCGCTTTTGCCGTCCACGCAGTGAAGCGAGTCTGCCAGCTGGCGCTGTTCCCTGCCCCACTATACCCGGGCGCGAAGCAGCAGTGCGACCGACAGGTGCGCTGTTGCGCCGTTCCAGCATTCTCTGTGTGCGCCCGTAGGCGCGTGCAGCTGCGCTAGGCAGCTCTGCTTGTCTGCTCACAGACGACCGGCTCTCTTTTGTTCTTACGCTAAATCAGAGGTGGGCAAATACGCCAAAGGCCTGGCCACACAGAACGAGGTCTGCCCGCGCTGTCTGCGACCTTGAGCCGCGGCTGGCACGCCGAGTCGTTGAAATACGTGCCATTGCATCGTGTCGGTTACACGAGGGCGGTCTTGCCGCTGCGGCGACCGGCCAGTCGCCACGGCGAGCGCCAGTGTGTGTCAACATACAGATCTACCGCCGCGGTCGGCAGCTCTGAGAGCCTGCAACCCCATTTTTGGCCGTGTTCTCACACCGGATGTTGAGCCAGCAGTGACGGCAGGTATACTGTATCTGTCTTTACGCTAGGCGCAAATTGAGACGCATATACCACGTGTGGGGCCACGCATCGCAGAGCGCATTTTTCCAACTTCACAGGTCAAATGGGACCGCGCAAATAGGGACGCGACGCGACTGGGACGCGACAAGCGCCTGCGCCAGGTCGCGCGGCGTTGTGGTTGTGGTACAGTTTCTCGCACAGCGCGGCACGAAGTATTGTGGGAGGGGTGAGAGGCTGGGAGCTGGGAGGTAGTCTTGCCATATGCTCATTTCGGCATGGCGCCAGTGGTCAATGGGAGTATTGCCCATGCGAAAAATACGACTGTTTGGACTCTGCAACTCACTCCAACTGCCATCTAGTGGCAGCTTCAAACTGGGCAGGTCAGACTGTCCAGTATAGTCTGCTCCCTGTCGGAAGAATTTGCAACCTACGTGCGGAAGTGGACCTCCCCGGTCCTTTGTGCACGCAGGTAGGATTAGCCGTTGTAACGGCCAGGCAGTAGAGGTGGGCCAAACGGTTATTCTGGAGTAACCGTTATCACAGTTCCAGTTATTCTTTGATAACCGTTATCGTTAACCGTTATTAATAACTGCCAAGTTATTTTTCGCTAGCGAATACCGACTACTCCGACAGTTAAATAACGACATAGTTGGAATCCATCAGTTTAGTTATCAGTATAACTGCGAGTAGTATGAAATAGCAGGAATGTCGTATGAATCGTGTCATAACCTTAGCTTATTAACTCCGGGTACATTTTAGTTGATGTTAGAACGATTATTAGTGTTTCATATTATATGTTTGTCGGTTATCGGTCACTATTAGAAATATTATCTTCGCAGCTGCGACAGAGAGTACGCGGAACTTCGCCAAACCACTGTTTAAGTAAAATGTTAACAATGTGCGTTTTTAAGTATGAAGTAATATGTAAACTAAGTACTGTATATTTAATTCGAAGCTTACTTTCTTGTGCTGCTCACATAATAGAATAAAGTGTACAGCCTTGTAATACAACAAAAAATATACGTAATGTGACAGATTCGTTTACTCCTGTGCTGTAAAAGCTAGTCCTATTGGGGAAAGTGTGAGTACGCTAATCCAAGTTTTATGTCAGATTTGGAAACTGCTCGATTTCTCCAGCGACAGCATGTTTATAACATATGAAGACATGCAGATCGAAAAGGTTGACAGTGTTACATTTCTGGGACTACAACTCGATAATAAATTCAGTTGGGAAGGTCATACCATATTTTTTCATTCTATTATTTCATAAGGGAGCATATTCTGTGGTAACTTATCAAACGTAGCAAAAGTTTTTCGCATGTAAAAGCGTGTAATAAAAATCGTTTGTGGTATCAATTCAAGAACATCATGTAGGAACCTGTTCAAGGAACTTTGTATTCTAACCACTGCTTCCTAGTATATTTATTCCTTAATGAAATTTGTTACAAGTATTTCCAACCAATAGCTTAATACATAATATCAGTACTAGAAATGGGAACGGCAATCTACATAAAGACCTAAAATTACTTACCTTGGTCCAAAAGGGGTCCAATATTCAGAAGCATGCATTTTCAATAAACTGCCAGCAAGTCAGCAACCATTAAAAACTTGGTTTCACATAAGGCACGGTTTACAGTGTGTTTGAAAGACTATTTGATACAGAAGTGTCTGA
Source organism: Schistocerca nitens (assembly GCF_023898315.1). Lineage (NCBI taxonomy): Eukaryota > Metazoa > Arthropoda > Insecta > Orthoptera > Acrididae > Schistocerca > Schistocerca nitens. Next base: position 171,685,894 of record NC_064616.1, on the reverse strand, counting down.
TTCCACCCGTCATCAATATGCCGGAAATGGCTATTTTAAGTGTGTCTATGACGTCACTACATACACATGGCAACAAACATGAAGATACATATAAATAATACAATAACATTTCCCACCAAAAATACAATCAAACAAACAGGACAACTGCGGGAATTTGGGGGTTTTAGGGTGAGGACAAGCTTGTAAAAGAAACACACCATGATCCCAAAACACAAAATGAAGAACAAAAATAAAAAAAATACAGCATTCTGCTACACCAACAAAAATCTGCAGGAATCGGACACTTCCCTCGAACAATATAGGTCAACTATAGGTGACCATACCAAAACACCAATAACCACAACTAAAAGTACGAAAATTGGAATCAGACATTTCCCTTGACCTACATAGGTCAACCTCAGATGACGATACTAAAACATCAACACACACAACTATGAAAATGGGAATCGGTCATTTCCGGTGACCTATATAGGTCCACCACAGCTACTGATGCCAAAAAACCAACACCTACAACTGCGAAAAATAAAACCACAATCCCAAAAGTCCACAAATCAATCATCCCTACATAAATTGAATCACATTCAATACTTCATAAATACACAAAACATCACAGCTAGAAAAAAAAAAATTAATTACCACCAGCAAATTCCGGCACTGCAACCTAGATCGACAGCCCCCCCCCCCCACACACACACACACAAAAACCAACTCATAAACACCGTGCCGTAATGACATTCACACACCACAACACCTTTACGTCGAAGCAGACGGGTGGAATCAGACGCTTCCATTGACCCCTCCTTCTACTCTGTAGATTAATATCATAACAGAGACTGATGGACCAGCTTAGGTAAAAATTCTGCTATATTTCAGTTTTGACAGCACTTGGTTGCAACAGTCAAGATCGGGTATTCTGTGTACGATAAATTTATTAAAAGTATGTAACTGTGTTTTATTCTGTCAGTGTACCAATTCTGTAAATATTAGCAGTTACTGTGATATATTCACATATTTTGACAATCTCCTGACAAATGATGAGGATAATAATTATTATATTCCACTGTATTATGTTATACTTAATGACATGTTATTTGTCATTCGCGATGGGCAGCGGCTATTTCCGAAGAAGTACGTAAATATTTGTTCGCTCCAGTAACTATCGTCTCTGTAATATCACCGGGGTCTAAGACTGGAGTCACTGCATCAGGAACACAGACACACAGTTATTCCGTTACCAACTTCCATGTTACTTGTAATGGTAGTCCGGTAACTGCCAGAGAGCGAGAACTGTGAGCCAATAAAGATAACTGCCACAGGAAAATACAGATCTCTGACAGTTATTTCCATAGTCGCTCGAATTCCTTATGGTACCTCTCTTTATAGAACCCGTCCAAGCTAAATTGACATATGAGGCGGTGGCTTAAGGAAGCGACCATACTTGTTAATGCCTGTACTGCAGCTCCTATCAGCCACCGCTCGGACATTAACCTTATTTAATTGTTTGTGCTAAAAGTAACGAAGGCGCACGATATAGTACACAGTTCTTATCAACAGATGGCGCGCAGTCTCACTGTTATTCCCATGGCCTATAGAACGCCTTCCAAATGGTCTACCCTCTCCTTAGTTCCTAGCCAGATCTCCGATGAGTTGACGGAAAAGCGTAGTACGATCTTCGGTCAACAGATGGCGCGAGGCACTGTTGACATTAGACAGTTATTGAAATAACTGTCTGTATCAGAGGAACGGTTATCGCAGTAACAGTTACTTTTCAGTAACCGGTTATTTCTATCAGTTACGTTATTTTTTGCCACCTCTACCAGGCAGGTAGCTGCGAGACCCCGCAGCGGACGGGCGTGTATGTCTTCCAGCCAGGAGCCGCAGTTGGCGCGCTGCCTGTGCAAGTTGTAACGTTTAATGCAATAAACAATTATACCAGACAACTTGTTCCGTCTAGTTATTGTGAGTGGATACAAGGGGAGGACAGTAAGTTCTCTCGCACTATACATTCACACTCCAATGTGCCACCACGGGAAGAAGAGCCCGCGCGCACATTTTTTGGTCCTCCGGGCCGGATACAGTGACCACGCGGAATTTACGTTCGCGCGGATTTGTTTTCCGGTATTTGTGAACTTCTAAAAAACCACGTGTGAGCTGCACACGTTATCGGTTTCGTTGTTGACTGCTATCGAGTCCCAAGGCCTGTTTGGGACTTCGACAATAACAGCCTTAACAACGGCGATCGGGGACATATTTGTCAACATTTAATGTGTCTCTAATTCAAACGCGAGTGGCACAGAAACGTGTCGGTGCCAGCATCATCGGTGACGTCACCTCCTGCTCCCGCCGAAACTTCGCGCCGCCGGAGACTGCAGCGCCTACCACGCCAGCTGCCAGTGCCCGTGACGCCGCTGCTGTTCCAGTCCGTACTGCTTCGTACTGCCGCTGCAGCCTGGTAAGTGCAACTGTTGGCTTCCTGCTATCATCTTCCTGGTCCTAAAATGGAGCCCTCAGAGAAAACAAAATTAGTCAAGCAGAGAGGTGTAGCAAAGGCCGCTCTCGCGCGCTTAGCGAGCTTTGTGCAGTCTGCAGACAGTGCCAGCATCGAAATGTTGGAGTCAAAATTAAATCGATTGACTCGGATTCGGACTGATTTTGAGTCGTCTCAAACACGGCTGGAAATTGAAGACGAATCAGCAGATCACAGTAAGGTTGTTGTTGTTGTTGTGGTCTTCAGTCCTGAGACTGGTTTGATGCAGCTCTCCATGCTACTCTATCCTGTGCAAGCTTCTTCATCTCCCAGTACCTACTGTAACCTACATCCTTCTGAATCTGCTTAGTGTATTCATCTCTTGGTCTCCCTCTACGATATTTACCCTCCACGCTGCCCTCCAATGCTAAATTTGTGATCCCTTGATGCCTCAAAACATGTCCTACCAACCGATCCCTTCTTCTAGTCAAGTTGTGCCACAACCTTCTCTTCTCCCCAATCCTATTCAATACCTCCTCATTAGTTACGTGATCTACCCACCTTATCTTCAGCATTCTTCTGTAGCACCACATTTCGAAAGCTTCTATTCTCTTCTTGTCCAAACTATTTATCGCCCATGTTTCACTTCCATACATGGCTACATTCCATACAAATACTTTCAGAAACGACTTCCTGACACTTAAATCTATACTCGATGTTAACAAATTTCTCTTCTTCAGAAACGCTTTCCTTGCCATTGCCAGTCTACATTTTATATCCTCTCTACTTCGACCATCATCAGTTATTTTACTCCCTAAATAGCAAAACTCCTTTACTACTTTAAGTGTCTCCATTTCCTAATCTAATCCCCTCAGCATCACCCGATTTAATTTGACTACATTCCATTATCCTCGTTTTGCTTTTGTTGATGTTCATCTTATATCCTCCTTTCAAGACACTGTCCATTCCGTTCAACTGCTCTTCCAAGTCCTTTGCTGTCTCTGACAGAATTACAATGTCATCGGCGAACCTCAAAGTTTTTACTTCTTCTCCATGAATTTTAATACCTACTCCGAATTTTTGTTTTGTTTCCTTTACTGCTTGCTCAATATACAGATTGAATAACATCGAGGAGAGGCTACAACCCTGTCTCACTCCCTTCCCAACCACTGCTTCCCTTTCATGCCCCTCGACTCTTATAACTGCCATCTGGTTTCTGTACAAATTGTAAATAGCCTTTCGCGCTCTGTATTTTACCCCTGCCACCTTCAGAATTTGAAAGAGAGTATTCCAGTCAACGTTGTCAAAAGCTTTCTCTAAGTCTACAAATGCTAGAAACGTAGGTTTGCCTTTTCTTAATCTTTCTTCTAAGATAAGTCATAAGGTTAGTATTGCCTCACGTGTTCCAACATTTCTATGGAATCCAAACTGATCTTCTCCGAGGTCTGCTTCTACCAGTTTTTCCATTCATCTGTAAAGAATTCGCGTTAGTATTTTGCAGCTGTGACTTATTAAACTGATAGTTTGGTAATTTTCACATCTGTCAACACATGCTTTCTTTGGTATTGGAATTATTATATTCCTCGTGAAGTCTGTGGGTATTTCGCCTGTCTCATACATCTTGCTCACCAGATGGTAGAGTTTTGTCAGGACTGGCTCTCCCAAGGCTGTCAGTAGTTCTAATGGAATGTTGTCTACTCCCAGGGCCTTGTTTCGACTCAGGTCTTTCAGTGCTTTGTCAAACTCTTCACGCAGTATCGTATCTCCCATTTCATCTTCATCTACATCCTCTTCCATTTCCATAATATTGTCCTCAAGTACATCGCCCTTGTATAAACCCTCTATATACTCCTTCCACCTTTCTGCCTTCCCTTCTTTGCTTAGAACTGGGTTGCCATCTGAGCTCTTGATATTCATACAAGTGGTTTTCTTCTCTCCAAAGGTCTGTTTAATTTTCCTGTAGGCAGTATCTATCTTACCCCTAGTGAGACAAGTCTCTACATCCTTACATTTCTCCTCTAGCCATCCCTGCTTAGCCATTTTGCACTTTCTGTCGATCTCATTTTTGAGACGTTTGTATTCCCTTTTGCCTGCTTCATTTACTGCATTTTTATATTTTCTCCTTTCAGCAATTAAATTCAATATTTCTTCTGTTACCCAAGGATTTCTATTAGCCCTCGTCTTTTTACCTACTTGATCCTCTGCTGCCTTCACTACTTCATCCCTCAGAGCTACCCATTCTTCTTCTACTGTATTTCTTTCCCCCATTCCTGTCAATTGTTCCCTTATGCTCTCCCTGAAACTCTCTACAACCTCTCGTTCTTTCAGTTTATCCAGGTCCCATCTCCTTAAATTCCCACCTTTTTGCAGTTTCTTCAGTTTCAATCTGCAGTTCATAACCAATAGATTGTGGTCAGAATCCACATCTGCCCCTGGAAATGTCTTACAATTTAAAACCTGGTTCCTAAATCTCTGTCTTACCATTATATAATCTATCTCATACCTATTAGTAACTCCAGGCTTCTTCCAGGTATACAACCTTCTTTTATGATTCTTGAACCAAGTGTTAGCTATGATTAAGTTATGCTCTGTGCAAAATTCTACAAGGCGGCTTCCTCTTTCATTTCTTCCCCCCAATCTATATTCACCTACTATGTTTCCTTCTCTCCCTTTTCCTACTGACGAATTCCAGTCACCCATGACTATTAAATTTTCGTCTCCCTTCACTACCTGAATAATTTCTTTTATCTCATCATACATTTCATCAATTTCTTCATCATCTGCAGAGCTAGTTGGCATATAAACTTGTACTACAGTAGTAGGCGTGGGCTTTGTGTCTATCTTGGCCACAATAATGCGTTCACTATGCTGTTTGTAGTAGCTAACCCGCACTCCTATTTTTTTATTCATTATTAAACCTACTCCTGCATTACCCCTATTTGATTTTGTATTTATAACCCTGTAATCACCTGACCAAAAGTCTTGTTCCTCCTGCCACCGAACTTCACTAATTCCCACTATATCTAACTTTAACCTATCCATTTCCCTTTTTAAATTTTCTAACCTACCTGCCCGATTAAGGGATCTGACATTCCACGCTCCGATCCGTAGAATGCCAGTTTTCTTTCTCCTGATAACGACGTCCTCTTGAGTAGTCCCCGCCCGGAGATCCGAATGGGGGACTATTTTACCTCCGGAATATTTTACCCAAGAGGACGCCATCATCATTTAATCATACAGTAAAGCTGCATGTCCTCGGGAAAAATTACGGCTGTAGTTTCCCCTTGCTTTCAGCCGTTCGCAGTACCAGCACAGCAAGGCCGTTTTGGTTAATGTTACAAGGCCAGATCAGTCAATCATCCAGACTGTTGCCCCTGCAACTACTGAAAAGGCTGCTGCCCCTCTTCAGGAACCACATGTTTGTCTGGCCTCTCAATAGATACCCCTCCGTTGTGGTTGCACCTACGGTACGGCCATCTGTATCGCTGAGGCACGCAAGCCTCCCCACCAACGGCAAGGTCCATGGTTCATGGGGGAAGTAAGGACAGGGCAGAATTCGAGTATTCGTGGGACTTTGTTGAATCCACTCTCAAGGGTTCAATGAAGAGGTACACCCAGCTTCCGCAGCCTTTGGGCTCGAATCCATCAGAAAGTGTCAGTTCTTTGAAACTACCCGCTATTAACTTGCCAAATTTTGAAGGTGACTACCTTAAGTGGTCATCATACAGGGATACGTTTTTGAGTCTCATCATGAATAACAATTCAATTGATGACGTTCAAAAACTTCACTACCTTAATTCGTCTTTGCGAGGTGAAGCTAAAGACCTTTTGAAACATATACCTGTCACAGCAGGAAATCTAGCGATAGCCTGGGGACTTACTACGCAGAGGTATAATAACCCAAAAATAATTGCAGCCAGACATGCTAAGGCTTTGTTGGCCTTGCCAGCAGTCGGCCATGGCGCAGCGAGCGATTATAGGCAACTAATTAATCACGTATGCAGCCATTTGAAGGCCTTAGAAGCTCTCAAACCTGATGTTCCACTTCATGAAGTTATTCTTTCGGAAGAGATTCTGTCCAGTATGCGACCCACAGATCGTCATGAGTGGGAGGTAAAGATGTCTGGGTCGACATTCACCACATTAAATCAACTAATAGATTTTTTGGAAACAAAATGTCAGGCCCTTGAGTTGATCAGGTTCAGGGATAAGACCTCAAGGGATTCGCAAGGAAATGTCAATAATTCAAATCAAACAAGACATGTGAGGAGGGCTCATCTCGCTAATGCTGATGCTGAGGAATCATGTAATTTTTGTAGTGAACCTCATACTATCACTAAATGCAAAGGGTTTCAGGCACTAAATGTCGATGAGCGGCGGGCATATGTGACAAAAAATAAGCTTTGTTTTTTGTGCATCTGCTCTGGTCATTTCTCGACTAAATGCAGGATTTCTCCTTGTAAGACCTGTAAAGGAAGGCACAAGATACTGCTCCACAAGCCTGCTGAACCAAGGAATGGGCAGAATAGTAAACCAGGAGGCCATTCTTTGGCCCATCAAGCTACAAACGGGAAAGCAAACATCCATTGTAATGTTTTGTTGGCAACAGCTGTTGTCCACATTAAAGACAGCATGGGTAGACAGCAGGTTTGCAGAGTTCTGCTAGACAGTGCGAGTCAGCTATCCTTTATATCTAAGGGCATGGCGGAGAAATTAAAACTGAAACGAAGTAAACATTCGTTTCCTGTGAAGGGTATAAACAATGCCTTTGCAGCCTCAGTGTCTTACACTTGTGATGTTGAACTGTCGTCTAGGGTCAACGACTTTCATATCAGAACCACTTGTGCTATCGTAGATCATGTCACCAGTGACCTACCAGCGAGCAAGATAGACACAAGGTCCAGGAGTGTCCCCTGTAATCTGCCGCTTGCTGATCCAGTGACCTACCAGCGAGCAAGATAGACACAAGGTCCAGGAGTGTCCCCTGTAATCTGCCGCTCGCTGATCCAGAATTCAACAAGCCTGCCACAGTAGATTTAATTCTTGGTGCTGAGGTTTTCTTTGACGTTGTTTGTAAGGAAAGGCTGGTGAAACCAAGTCATCCCTCACTGGTCGAAACAAAATTTGGCTGGATTTTGTCGGGTAGGATGCCTTCAGTTTCATGCAACATGTCTCGTTCTACAGTGACCTCGTGCTTTGTTAGAGGTGACAATTTAGATGCCAAACTGCAAAGATTTTGGGAGTTAGACGAACTGTCTACGAAAACGATTAGTAAGCAGGATAAAATATGTGAGGCTCACTTTCAGCGCCACACGGCACGAGATGAAGAAGGGAGATTTGTGGTTCGACTACCAGTGAAACCTGACTGTAAATCATTAGGCGAATCACGACAACAAGCATCTCGGAGATTGGCGCATCTTGAGAGGAGGTTTAAAAGGCAACCGAATCTGCAGCAGGAATACGCTGCATTCATGCATGAATATGGTAATGAGATCGCTTTGCTGATGGCCAGTTCCCCTATTCCACATAACAGCAAATTAAGGGATTTGCACCCGTTTGTTGATGCCGAAGGTATTTTACGAGTGGGAGGGAGATTAATGAATGCTGATGTACCATATGATGAGTGCCATCCTATTATCTTTCCACCTAAGCATCATTTGACAAAAATTCTCATTATAGATGAACATGAAAATCTGTTGCACGCTGGGTCACAACTTTTGTTGGCTATGTTGCGTAGGAGGTTCTGGATCCCCAATGGGCGTAACACAGTCAAGGAAGTCATCAGAAAATGTATAAAATGCTTTAGGCTTAAGTCCAAGACAGCAGTTCAACTCATGGGTCAGCTACCTGCAGCTAGAGTAAACCAGTCTCATCCATTCCAGCACTGTGGAGTAGATTATGCAGGCCCTATTGCTGTAAAGCATGGTGGAAGGCGGAGTAAAGTTACCACCAAGGCTTATATTGCTTTATTCATTTGCTTGGCAACCAAGGCCATCCACTTAGAATTAGTTAGTGACTTGGTAACAAGTTCATTTTTGGCCACCCTCAGGAGATTCATTGCAAGAAGAGGGAAACCATGTACAGTTACAATGGTACCACATTTGTAGGTGCAGACAATGAGCTTAAACGTTTTCTCTCCAACGATGTTACTGTTGAAGGTGTGGTGAATTATTCGACCTCAGAGGGAGTCAGTTGGAGGTTCACTCCACCTCGTGCCCCTCACTTTGGTGGACTCTGGGAGGCAGGAATCAAATTCATGAAGTCGCATCTCAAACGCGTCGTCGGCAATGCAGTGTTGACATTTGAAGAACTGACTACTGTGTTAATTCAGATAGAAGCATGCTTGAATTCAAGGCAGTTGCGTCTTCTCTCTGATGACCTAGATTCTCCTGCTGCTCTCACTCCTAGTCATTTCCTAATCGGACAGCCCCTTTGTGCTCATCCTGAACCCTCTGTCCTTGAGGTTCCCGCCAACAGGTTGCACAGATGGCAACTTGTGCAGCAGTTGCATCAGTCCTTTTGGAAGAGGTGGTCCACAGAATATATACATGATCTGCAGCAACGCAAAAAATAGACATCGGAAGGAGCATGGCAACCCCAGATCGGTGAACATGTGCTGGTCAATGAGGATAATTTGCCTCCATTGGTGTGGAGGCTGGGTGTCATTGACCAGCTGTTTCCCGGTCCTGATAACTGTGTGCATGTGGTAATGGTAAAAACTGCTAATGGGCAGATTAAGAGGCCTATAGCAAAATTGTGTCCCCTACCTAAGCAGTGAATCAGTTAAGTGTTCCCTCAGATCTGTGTAGTGGTATATGATACAGGGCCACTGCCAAATGGCCATTTACTGGAATAACCTCATAATTCATAAGATCAGCTTGGGAAGCTGTGGATGTTTCTTGTGGACTAACTGCTGTTAGTATTGATTTCATGTTTTTATGCAGTATAACATTAATAGTTTATTGTTTTGTGTCCTACATGTTAGTACCCTACGTGTTCCACATGCAGCATGACAGTGGTGTTTTGGTGATGTGGGCATCCCAAATGTTAGTGTATTCATATTTTATGTGCATTGATATTGTGCCTGGTTATATTTTTATTGTTTACTTGTTTTGGTTTTATTGTTTGTTAAAATTTTGGTATTTGTAAAACGAGAACTGATTTTAGAGTGGGAGTATGTTTGGACTCTGCAACTCACTCCAACTGCCATCTAGTGGCAGCTTCAAACTGGGCAGGTCAGACTGTCCAGTATAGTCTGCTCCCTGTCGGAAGAATTTGCAACCTACGTGCGGAAGTGGACCTCCCCGGTCCTTTGTACACACAGGTAGGGTTAGCCGTTGTAACGGCCAGGCAGTAGAGGTGGGCCAAATGGTTATTCTGGAGTAACCGTTATCACAGTTCCAGTTATTCTTTGATAACCGTTATCGTTAACCGTTATTAATAACTGCCAAGTTATTTTTCGCTAGCGAATACCGAATACTCCGACAGTTAAATAATGACATAGTTGGAATCCATCAGTTTAGTTATCAGTATAACTGCGAGTAGTGTGAAATAGCAGGAATGTCGTATGAATCGTGTCATAACCTTAACTTATTAACTCCGGGTACATTTTAGTTGATGTTATGTTTGTAGGTTATCGGTCGCTATAGATTTATTATCTTCGCAGCTGCGACAGAAAGTACGCGGAACTTCGCCAAAGCACTGTTTAAGTAAAATGTTAACAATGTGCGTTTTTAAGTATGAAGTAATATGTAAACTGAGTACTGTATATTTAATTCGAAGCTTAATTTCTTGAGCTGCTCACGTAATAGAATAAAGTGTACAGCCTTGTAATACAACAAAAAATATACGTAATGTGACAGATTCGTTTACTCCTGTGCTGTAAAAGCTAGTCCTATTGGGGAAAGTGTGAGTACGCTAATCCAAGTTTTATGTCAGATTTGGAAACTGCTCGATTTCTCCAGCGACAGCATGTTTATAACATATGAAGACATGCAGATGGCTGGTTCAAATGGCTCTGAGCACTATGGGACTCAACTGCTGAGGTCATTAGTCCCCTAGAACTTAGAACTAGTTAAACCTAACTAACCTAAGGACATCACAAACATCCATGCCCGAGGCAGGATTCGAACCTGCGACCGTAGCGGTCGTGCGGTTCCAGACTGCAGCGCCTTTAACCGCACGGCCACTTCGGCCGGCAAGACATGCAGATCGAAAAGGTTGACAGTGTTACATTTCTGGGACTACAACTCGATAATAAATTCAGTTGGGAAGGTCATACCACATTTTTTCATTCTGTTATTTCATAAGGGAGCATATTCTGTGGTAACTTATCAAACGTAGCAAAAGTTTTTCGCATGTAAAAGCGTGTAATAAAAATCGTTTGTGGTATCAATTCAAGAACATCATGTAGGAATCTGTTCAAGGAACTTTGTATTCTAACCACTGCTTCCTAGTATATTTATTCCTTAATGAAATTTGTTACAAGTATTTCCAACCAATAGCTTAATACATAATATCAGTACTACAAATGGGAACGGCAATCTACATAAAGACCTAAAATTACTTACCTTGGTCCAAAAGGGGTCCAATATTCAGAAGCATGCATTTTCAATAAACTGCCAGCAAGTCAGCAACCATTAAAAACTTGGTTTCACATAAGGCACGGTTTACAGTGTGTTTGAAAGACTATTTGATACAGAAGTGTCTGATTCCACCCGTCATCAATATGCCGGAAATGGCTATTTTAAGTGTGTCTATGACGTCACTACATACACATGGCAACAAACACGAAGATACATATAAATAATACAATAACATTTCCCACCAAAAATACAATCAAACAAACAGGACAACTGCGGGAATTTGGGGGTTTTAGGGTGAGGACAAGCTTGTAAAAGAAACACACCATGATCCCAAAACACAAAATGAAGAACAAAAATAAAAAAAATACAGCATTCTGCTACACCAACAAAAATCTGCAGGAATCGGACACTTCCCTCGAACAATATAGGTCAACTATAGGTGACCATACCAAAACACCAATAACCACAACTAAAAGTACGAAAATTGGAATCAGACATTTCCCTTGACCTACATAGGTCAACCTCAGATGACGATACTAAAACATCAACACACACAACTATGAAAATGGGAATCGGTCATTTCCGGTGACCTATATAGGTCCACCACAGCTACTGATGCCAAAAAACCATCACCTACAACTGCGAAAAATAAAACCACAATCCCAAAAGTCCACAAATCAATCATCCCTACATAAATTAAATCACATTCAATACTTCATAAATACACAAAACACCACAGCTAGAAAAAAAAAATTAATTACCACCAGCAAATTCCGGCACTGCAACCTAGATCGACAGCCGCCCCCCCCCCCACACACACACACACAAAAACCAACTCATAAACACCGTGCCGTAATGACATTCACACACCACAACACCTTTACATCGAAGCAGACGGGTGGAATCAGACGCTTCCATTGACCCCTCCTTCTACTCTGTAGATGAATATCGTAACAGAGACTGATAGACCAGCTTAGGTAAAAATTCTGCTATATTTCAGTTTTGACAGCACTTGGTTGCAACAGTCAAGATCGGGTATTCTGTGTGCGATAAATTTATTAAAAGTACGTAACTGTGTTTTATTCTGTCAGTATACCAATTCTGTAAATATTAGCAGTTACTGTGATATATTCACATATTTTGACAATCTCCTGACAAATGATGAGGATAATAATTATTATATTCCACTGTATTATGTTATACTTTCTGACATGTTATTTGTCATTCGCGATGGCCAGCGGCTATTTCCGTAGCAGTACGAAAATATTTGTTCGCTCCAGTTACTATCCTCTCTGGAAATATCACCTGGAACTACGACCTTTAACTGGAGTCACCGAGTCAGGAACGTCTAGACACACAGTTATTCCGTTACCAGCTTCCAGGTTATCTGTGGTGGTAGCCCGATAACTACCAGAGAACTAGAACTACGAGCCAATAACGATAACTGCCAGAGGAGAATACAGGTCTCTGACAGTTATTTCCATAGTCGCTCGAATTCCTTAGTAACTTTCCTTGTACTACCCGTCCAAGCTAAATTAACACGTAAGGCGGTGGCTTAAGGGAACGACCGTACTTGTTAATGCCTGTACTGCAGCTCCTATCAGCCACGGCTCGGACATTAACTTTATTTAATTGTTTATGCCAAAAGTAACGAAGGCCCACGAAATAGTACACAGTTCTTATCAACAGATGGCGCGCAGTCTCACAGTTATTCCCATGGTCTATAGAACGCCTTCCAAATGCGCAGTACGATCTTCGGTCAACCGATGGCGCGAGGCACTGTTGACACTAAACAGTTATTGAAATAACTGCCAGAATCAGAGGAACGGTTATCGCAGTAACCGTTGCTTCTCAGTAACCGGTTATTTCTATCAGTTACGTTATTTTTTGCCACCTCTACCAGGCAGGTAGCTGCGAGACCCCGTAGCGGACGGGCGTGTGTGTCTTCCAGCTAAGCCAGGAGCCGCAGTTGGCGCGCTGCCTGTGCAAGTTGTAACGTTTAATGCAATAAACAATTATACCAGACAACTTGTTCCGTCTAGTTATTGTGAGTGGAAACAAGGGGAGGACAGTAAGTTCTCTCGCACTATACATTCACACTCCAATGTGCCACCACGGGAAGAACAGCCCGCGCGCACAACAACCTTACTGTATACTGAATTTTATTATCACTGTGTAGTGTTTCGTTTCTCGCCATTTAAGCGCTTCATCTCTTTTCGTTAGTATGTAATAGTTTTCAGTTACATCTGTCTGTAGAGCCCTTTTGTTTTGTTTATTCGTTTCTCAAGAACAATGCACAGTTCAATAACTGGTGAGCCTTTAGGCACTGGTATTATATCTTCTGCCTCCACAGAATATGCTTCACATCGTACGAAGGAACAGACGATTCATCGTGAGGGTAGTGAATAAGGAGGTAAGGAATATTATACAATCACGTGATCTAGAACCAAAGCAGGAAAGTAAAACAAGGTTATCTACTTGCTGCCTGTGATGCTGACGTATATCTACGATCTGTTGCAAAAAGTAGAAAAGGTGTAATTTCCACACATATGGCCCCTTTGCGCTTCTGGTAAAAAGCGTCCAAGATATGAAGTACACAAGTTTCACTATCGTTACTTGGATATGGACGTAATAAATGGTTCCAATGGCTCTGAGCGCTATGGGACTTAACTTCTGAGGTCATCAGCCCCCTAGAACTTAGAACTACTTAAACCTAACTAACCTAGGGACATCACACACATCCATGCCCAAGGCAGGATTCGAACCTGCGACCGTAACGGTCGCGCGGTTCCAGACTGTAGGGCCTAGAACCGCTCGGCCACACCTGCCGGCTGGATATAATAAGAGACATTATACTGTGTATATGTGGATATCACATTTCCACTGCAAGCTAGAAACAATCGAAAAGCCCTCACAAATAACAATGTTTTAATTGGCTCGCCGTGACGAGAAAAAGCACTTCAGTGGTTGAAAACACATTGTCAGCATTAATATACTAATTATACAACAGGCTACACAAATGAAGAAATGGTCGGTATTATCACGGAAGTCACAGTATCCTGAAAGAGTATGGTGATTAGATATATTTCATTTGTTGAAATGTATCGCTGACAAAGGCAGATCTACTTTCATGACAACGTTTTTCGAACGACGTGAACTCACTCTCAAAGGTACACATGGCTAGCTTCTGCATTCCTGTCGCGCGCATTATTCTCAGCTGCTGACAATACACTAACCATTGTGTTGTGCGACAGATAAAGTGTTTATTTTTCTCAATAACAACTATTTTATTCTCGAATCACACATTGCCAGTTTGGCAAGCCGTAGGAGAGTAACCAGCATCTGGCATGTGCCTATCGTTCCGCCTGAAGGGAACGCTAGTCAGATCAGATCAGATCAAGAGAAGGAATAAAATCCTTTGGTAAGTTTCTATTCTAGTAGTTCAGTGTTAAAATACGATGGGGTACAGGGATTCAACCCAAATTCCAACAGAATCGGCAATTAATTTTTTGTGTGAATTGTCAACCTTTTCTCATACGAAGAAGCATCATCATTTATGAGTAACGGCCACGATTCTCTTGTTGACAGGTTTAACTGTATTTCCTTTGCCAAAACACAGTGTAATTGGCACAAACTAATCTCACAGCAGCTATTGCGACAGAATTCTGAAAAACAGTGCCTCATTAAAGAAGAGCTCAATAGCTTACGGAAAACCTCATGCGGTTCTAGGGGCTACAGTCTGGAACCGCGCGACCGCTACGGTTGCAGGTTCGAATCCTGCCTCGGGCATGGATGTGTGTGATGTCCTTAGGTTAGTTAGGTTTAAGTAGTTCTAAGTTCTAGGGGACTGATAACCTCAGAAGTTAAGTCCCATAGTGCTCAGAGCCATTTGAGCTAAAACCTCATAGTGTCGGTTTGCAGTAACGTAAGAGAAGAAATTTCATGTTTATTTTCATACTAGGAAACTCTTGTTTCACTAGCAGTCGACAACTCAAAAAATTACAGGCACTGGAGCGAAAAAAATAAAAAAGGAAGTATAGCTACTGATATATCACAATACAAAGAAAGTTCCACGTGTTTACGAATTGGCAAAATACCCTCCTCCTTGTGTGCTGTCATTCGCTAAAATCTCTTTTCGATCTTTCGAGTGGTTTAGAAGATATGAGGGATGTTGTGAATATTTTATTCCCGCAGGCGAATAATCGGGAGTGAACGCGCTACATAGGATCCATTTCCTCGAGATCGGTGGCAGATAGGGACCTCCTTAGTCGAAAGAACGCAGCAACATATGGTGTTATATGCACCAAACGCAAAATCATAGCGACACCTATTTTTCATTGCAAACTTTTCGAATTTTGCGTAGCGCCTTACTAAAATGTGTATACCACAATAAGTATGACCATTAGCGAGATGATGGGCACTTCGCCACGAAACTGACATATAACGCTACAAGCAATGTAAAAATGAAATATTTTTACTGAATAGTTTCTGCAAAATCGTTTGAGAAAAATTACAGTGTGCAAACGCTTCAACTAGAAAGGGAATGAATGATTTCTGATAAAGCCTTAATAACGGCTACAGAAATAATATGGTCGTGGCTACACGAATGCTTTTCGGATTAAGAGCAATTACAGTGTGCACATTCTGCCAGCGCAGAGCGTCGCCAACCGGCGCTTGCAAAGTATAATTATGTACGCATGTCAATATGCGTTGGACCCGCGCGACACGTGTAGTGTCGTGTCGCGTCTCACGTACTACAGGGTGTTACAAAAAGGTACGGCCAAACTTTCAGGAAACATTCCTCACACACAAAGAAAGAAAATATGTTATGTGGACATGTGTCCGGAAACGCTTACTGTCCATGTTAGAGCTCATTTTGTTACTTCTCTTCAAATCACATTAAACATGGAATGGAAACACACAGCAACAGAACGTACCAGCGTGACTTCAAACACTTTGTTACAGAAAATGTTCAAAATGTCCTCCGTTAGCGAGGAAACATGCATCCACCCTCCGTCGCATGGAATCCCTGATGCGCTGATGCAGCCCTGGAGAATGGCGTATTGTATCACAGCCGGGGTTGCGTAGACAAGAGCTTTCAAACGCCCCCATAAATGAAAGTCAAGAGGGTTGAGGTCAGGAGAGCGTGGAGGCCATGGAATTGGTCCGCCTCTACCAATCCATCGGTCACCGAATCTGTTGTTGAGAAGCGTACGAACACTTCGACTGAAATGTGCAGGAGCTCCATCGTGCATGAACCACATGTTGTGTCGTACTTGTAAAGGCACATGTTCTAGCAGCACAGGTAGAGTATCCCGTATGAAATCATGATAACGTGCTCCATTGAGCTTAGGTGGAAGAACATGGGGCCCAATCGAGACATCACCAACAATGCCTGCCCGAACGTTCACAGAAAATCTGTGTTGATGACGTGATTGCACAATTGCGTGCGGATTCTCGTCAGCCCACACATGTTGATTGTGAAAATTTACAATTTGATCACGTTGGAATGAAGCCTCATCCGTAAAGAGAGCATTTGCACTGAAATGAGGATTGACACATTGTTGGATGAACCATTCGCAGAAGTGTACCCGTGGAGGCCAATCAGCTGCAGATAGTGCCTGCACACGCTGTACACGGTACGGAAACAACTGTTTCTCCCGTAGCACTCTCCATACAGTGACGTGGTTCAAATG
The DNA here is from genome assembly GCF_023898315.1 of Schistocerca nitens. NCBI lineage: Eukaryota > Metazoa > Arthropoda > Insecta > Orthoptera > Acrididae > Schistocerca > Schistocerca nitens. The sequence continues at coordinate 171,669,146 of NC_064616.1, read as the reverse complement.
GCTCTGAGCACTATGGGACTTAACAGCTATAGTGACGTGGTCAACGTTACCTTGTACAGCAACAACTTCTCTGATGCTGACATTAGGGTTATCGTCAACTGCACGAAGAATTGCCTCGTCCATTGCAGGTGTCCTCGTCGTTCTAGGTCTTTCCCAGTCGCGAGTCATAGGCTGGAATGTTCCGTGCTCCCTAAGACGCCGATCAATTGCTTCGAACGTCTTCCTGTCGGGACACCTTCGTTCTGGTAATCTGTCTCGATACAAACGTACCGTTCCACGGCTATTGCCCCGTGCTAATCCATACATTAAATGGGCATCTGCCAACTCCGCATTTGTAAACATTGCACTGACTGCAAAACCACGTTCGTGATGAACACTAACCTGTTGATGCTACGTACTGGTATGCTTGATGCTAGTACTGTAGAGCAATGAGTCGCATGTCAACACAAGCCGGCCGGAGTGGCCGTGCGGTTCTAGGCGCTACAGTCTGGAGCCGAGCAACCGCTACGGTCGCAGGTTCGAATCCTGCCTCGGGCATGGATGTGTGTGATGTCCTTAGGTTAGTTAGGTTTAAGTAGTATTAAGTTCTAGGCGACTGATGACCTCAGAAGTTAAGTCGCATAGTGCTCAGAGCCATTTGAACCATTTGAACCAACACAAGCACCGAAGTCAACATTACCTTCCTTCAATTGGGCCAACTGGCGGTGAATCGAGGAAGTACAGTACATACTGACGAAACTAAAATGAGCTCTAACATGGAAATTAAGCGTTTCTGGACATATGTCCACATAACATCTTTTCTTTATTTGTGTTTGAGGAATGTTTCCTGAAAGTTTGGCCGTACCTTTTTGTAACACCCTGTATACGCGTCTCAGTTTGCGCTTAGCCCAGGCGATGCAGATTATCAGAACATCTTGAAGAAGACCGGATCATGCCAGAATGTAGCTGCTAAACTGGTTCAGAAGGGTAAATATTTGTGCAAAAATTTAATTTTCACACATGCAATAAGTTACATGAAATGAAATACAGTACAGTGTTAAGTACTGGTAATGAGTTAGTGGATATTGCATCTTAAGACTTCTGAAAGATATTACAGCAAGTATGTAAGCAACCATATGATCAGAGCAGAAAGTAACCCGTACGAAATCGAACTTCATATAATTGCGTGTAGCATTCCAACGAAAGTTAATTGTCCAGCCTCATATGCTATTTCTGATGTCAGAACAAATCATTTCCATGATTGTAAAACAAACACTAACAACCGGAGAAGTTGTCCCATACCTTTGTTTTATAATACAATTTAAAGCAATACCTCCTGTCTCACGAGAAAGTGTATGTTAAACATTTGCAATCAGCTTACGGAATTTTTTAAAATGAACAAAGCCCCGGGGCCCGACGGAATCCTTATCAAATTTTATATTGCGGCTGAGCTAACCCCACCCCCACCCCCCTCGTTAGTTAAAATTTGGCGTAGAGCCATCTGAGAAAAAAACTGAGTCCAGTAATTGGAAGGAAGCATAGGTCACATCCACATACAAGAAGAGTAGCAGAAGTGGTCCACAAAATTATCGTCCAGCATCCTTTACATCAATTTGTTGCATCGTGCAACACATTCTGTGCTCAAACATAAAGAGGTATCTCGAAGAGAATGACCCCCATGCCAACCAGCACGGATTTCGAAAACATCGATCATATGAAACCCAACTCGCACTTTTCTCACATAACTTACTGAAAGCCATAAATAATGGCAGTCAGGTAGTTGTAGTATTTCTCGGTTACGGAAAAGCATTTGACTCAGTATCACACTTACACTATGTGATCAAAACTATCCGGACACCCCCAAAAACATACTTTTTCATATTAGGTGCACTGTGTTGCCACCTACTGCCTGGTACTCCATATCAGCGACCTCAGTAGTCATTAGACATCATGAGAGAGTAGAATGGGGCGCTACGCGGGACTCACAGCCTTCGAAAGTGGTACAAATGGCTCTGAGCACTATGCGACTTAACTTCTGAGGCCATCAGTCCCCTAGAACTTAGAACTACTTAAACCTAACTAACCTAAGAACATCACACACATCCATGCCCAAGGCAGGATTCGAACCTGCGACCGTAGCGGTTGCGCGGTTCCAGACTGTAGCGCCTAGAACCGCTAGGCCACCCTGGCCGGCTCGAAAGTGGTCAGGTGATTGGGTATCACTTGTGTCTTGTGGTCTGTACGCGAGGTTTCCACACTCCTAAACATCCATAGGTCCACTGTTTTCGATGTGATAGTGAAGTGAAAACGTGAAGGGACACGTCCAAACACAAAAGCGTACAGGCCGACCTCGTCTGTTGACTGACAGAGACCGCCGACAGTTGTAGAGGGTCGTTCAAAAATGGTTCAAATGGCTCTGAGCACTATGGGACTCAACTGCTGTGGTTATCAGTCCCCTAGAACTTAGAACTACTTAAACCTAACTAACCTAAGGACATCACACACACCCATGCCCGAGGCAGGATTCGAACCTGCAACCGTAGTAGTCCCGCGGTTCCGGACTGCAGCGCCAGAACCGCACGGCCACCGCGGCCGGCGTGTGTAGTGCAAACAGTAAAATTCGGAGGCGCTAGTGTCATGGTGTGGTCGTGTTTTTGATGGAGTAGACTTGCACCCCTTGTTGTTTTGCGTGCCACTATCACAGAACAGGCCTACATTGATGTTTTAAGCACCTTCTTGCTTCCCACTGTTGAAGAGCAATTCGGGGATGGCGATTGCATCTTTCAACACGATCGAGCACTTGTTCATAATGCACGGAATGTGGCGGAGTGGTTACACGACAATAACATCCCTGTAATGGACTGGCCTGCAGAGAGTCCTGACCTGAATCCTATAGGACGCCTGTGGGATGTTCTGGAACGCAGACTTCGTGCCAGGCCTCGTCGACCGACATCGTTACCTCTCTTCAGTGCAGCACTCCGTGAAGAATGGGCTGCCATTCTCCAAGAAACCTTCCAGCACCTGATTGAATGTATGCCTGCGGGAGTCGAAGCTGTCATCAAGGCTAAGTGTGGACCAACACCATATTGAATTCCAGCATTACCGATGGTGGGCGCCACGTACTTGTAAGTCCTTTTCAGCCGGGTGTCCAGGTTCTTTTGATGACATAGTGTACGCTTATCATGTAAAGTACGGTCGTACGTGAAATTTGTGACTGGATTGAGGAGTTTTTGTCAGTGAAGATGCAGCGAGAGATAGTCATCAACAGATGCTGACGTAAATCCGAGTGTACACCAGGAAGTTATTGAAATCCTTGTTGTTTGTGTTGTACAAACTATATTACTAGTAGCCTCAGATTCTTGCAGATAATGTCACAGTTGGCATCAGCCAAGTCGTACAAATATCTGGTTGTAATACTTTGTAGGAATATTAAATGGAATCATCATGTAGATGCAGTCATGGGTAGGGCATGGCAGGTGTCAGACTTCGGTTTATTGGCAGAATACTGGGGAAATGCAGTCGTTCTGCAAAGGCTATCTGACTCATCCTAGACTATTGCTCAAGTGTGTGGGATCCATACCAAACAGGACTAACAGGTGATACTGAACGTATATAGAGAAGGGCAACACGAATGGTCACAAGCTTGTTCAACTTGTGGGAGAGCGTCACTGAGATTCTGAAAGAATTGAACTGGCAGAGACATGAAGATACACGTAAACTAGCCCGAGAAACCCTACTTACGAAGTTTTAAGAAACGGCTTTAAATGATGACTCTAGGAATATACTGCAACCCCCTAAGTATCGCTCCCATGTGGATCGTGTGGACAAGGTTAGAGTAATTACAGCACGCATAGAGGCATTTATACGGTCATTTTTCCTGCGCTCCATACGTCGACGGAACGGAAAAAGCCCTTACAAGTGTTACAGTAGGGCATACCCACTCTCACATACTTCACAGCGGTTTGCACAAAATAGATGTAGATGTAGAATTATGTCTGGATGCACAAAAAAAGAAGAGATGTCGCTTGGTTCTCCTTCCCTTAAAGTTATTCATTTATTCAAATGTAGTACTGTAGTAGCCCACGAAACTAACCATTACTGATAGTGCAGTTAACTGCGTTATGAGCTACTAGAGATAATGTCTCTGTGGCTACGAAAGGCTCAGCTTCATAAATGTTGGTAGAGTAAAGATAATTTGTTATGTATTGTGAGAAGCCGGCCGGGGTGGCCGAGCGGTTCTAGGCGCTACAGTCTGGAACCGCGCAACCGCTACGGTCGCAGGTTCGAATCCTGCCTCGGGCATGGATGTGTGTGATGTTCTTACGTTAGTTAGGTTTAAGTAGTTCTGCGTTCTAGGGGACTGATGACGTCAGAAGTTAAGTCCCATAGTGCTCATAGCCATTTGAACCATTTGAATTTGAGTTGTGAAAAGCGTACCATGTTGTATTGGAAACTAGCTTTCCTGTGTTGAAAACGGTAGAATGTTCTACCTGAAGTGAAAATGCGTCTGTTCTGCTTTTGTTCGTATTTGCTAGGTATACGGAAAAATGCCATTTACAACAGAATAAGTAATAAATAAAATACTGTAATTTTAAAAGTATTTTGACTTTTCTTGCTTTAGTGTTACGGCTAATTTCGCGTTTGGTGTTATTGGTAACAAATATATATTTGATGAATTCTTCCCAGAATCTTCTTTGACCGGATCTAGGAAATGGTTAAACCGGGAAATCTCACAGAACTCTGTTTTCGTTTAATAAATGACGACTGGTAGCTGTCGTAAACGAAATTTTTGTCAAGCCTTGATTTAAAGATAGGACTTATTTCAATTTTCCATTATTCAGCTGTTGGAGTAGAATGACTTCTTCTTCATAATTTCTTCCAGCAGTAAGTACAATAATAATTCGTGATTACTAATTAGAGAAAGGTGCGTATATTTCCACGAAATGGTCACGACTGAACTGCAGGCTAGCGTCATAGTGCGTCCTATCTCCTTCGTCAGTTTTAGACAGGGTCATGGAGGTTAGGCCAGGTTAGATTAGGTTAGAATCTATTCTATGTATGACATAGGTTAGATTATAACCTCTTAGGGTGGAGGTGGATACTACAACGCCTCTGTGCTTGGATACTAGTGCTGCATAGCGGCTTCTGCTGTTAAAGAGACGCCGAATGTATTTATTTACTTAATCGTATGGCTAGGGCCCCCCGTAGGGCAGACCGTTCGACGGGTGCCGGTCTTTCAATTTGACGCCACTTCGGCGACCTGCAGTCGATGAGGATGATTGGATGATGATGAGGACAGCTCAACACGCAGTCCCTAGGCGGGGAAAATTCCCCAACCCAGCCGGGAATCGAACCCGGGCCCAGAGGATTGACAATCCATCACGCTGACCATTCAGCTACCGGGGGCGGACGGCGAATGTATGTGAATGAGCTCTCGTAAAAATCGTGGCAAGTACCATACACTCTGTCCTCAGTTATCGGAATACCCAGACAAGTTTTACAAATATATGAGATAACGGAAGAAACATTGTTACATACTCGAGATAATTCGTGGTGACCTTGAAAAGCAAATTATAAACACTCTGTTTCGCTGTATTTGTTTAACGTTGCGTACACGCGTGAAAGACAAGCATAAAGTGTAGCATAAGATACTCTGCAATCCCAAAACACTTAAAAGTGAAAATACATACCATACACCATATTTGCTAACCACTTCGTATTAACAGAATCACTACCCTACTTGTACAAAACGCCAGTAAGCAGTAATAATAATTCGTAGACAATTAATGACAACCTACCACATAAAAGATCCAGCACAGTAGCTATAAGCATAAAAGACACGTCACCTTTTTCACTCGAACAAATCAATTTTTGACTTTAAAGTCTACGCCTAAAGTTTCCCATAAAGATTTTTCCTATTTGAGGTTAACTGACCTGCGACTTTAGTCCATAAATTCCTAATTATATCCCGATTATGGTATTTTCTGTGGTGTCACCGCCAGACACCACACTTGCTAGGTGGTAGCCTTTAAATCGGCCGCGGTCCATTGGTATACGCCGGACCCGCGTGTCGCCACTGTCAGTAATTGCAGACCGAGCGCCACCACACGGCAGGTCTAGAGAGACGTCCTGGCACTCGCCCCAGTTGTACAGCCGACTTTGCAAGGAATGGTTCACTGACGAATACGCTCTCATTTGCCGAGACGATAGTTAGCATAGCCTTCAGGTACATTTGCTACGACCTAGCAAGGCGCCGTATTCAATTGATATTGAGATTCTATTAATGTATCATCAAGAGCGATGTTCTACAAATGTGGATTAAAGTTAAGTATTCCAGAAGCTACGTACTTTTCTTTATAGCATTCATTACGTATCCTATTTCAGACCTCACGCCAGCCTGCGTGAGCTTAAGCGCGTGCCTTTCGGCTTCCTCTCATTGTGTCTAGGCTGTCTTGTATAGACACAACATTTTCATGCTCAGGATGTCACAAACTCACTCTTTCTTGGACTAAACTTACCTGTTTCTCACGCTCCATATTTCGTGTGCGAGAACGTCGGTCGATTTGACCGAAGAAAACAAACTGATATGAATTTCACCGATTATCGTCCGAAATCTGTAAGTTCGGGAGATAAGATCGGCTATAGTGTCACCGCGCAAGTGTTGGCGCATTGATTTGAAAAGATCGGCCATCTCCGGCCAATATCGGTCGTCTCCGGCCGATGTCGGTCGTCGGCGGAATCCACCGATATCAGAGAGCCATTGTGACCGCAGCATTACCGCGCCGCCAGGCTGCTTTCTGTATGGCTAGGCGTTAACGCGGGCACGTGCGTCCGTGTACTCCTCTACTGCTTTTACGCGGCCAGCAGTTTGCTCCTCCTCTCTGCTAACATCGCTTGGCGCGCGCGCAGCCTGTTTACTTCGTGTCGTCGATATCGAAGTCGCTTTTATGTTAATGGTAGGACAGAATTACTGAGAGGAAAGTGGCCGACAAGGAATTAAAGTTCTTGAAACGAAAATCGATCGAATTCCTACGCTTCAGTCCGCATTGGGTAGAAGATTACGTTTTTATTGAAACACAAACGTGCCCTCAGTGTCTCTTTCGTAATGCTATTCTATCGACGTGGAAGTAGTACAACGTCAAACGACTTTTCCAATTTCTTCATGAGAGACTCGGAATTACTTTCGATACAGGCAAAGGAATGCGAGACTTCTCCACCTAAAACAGATGAGAGAGAAAGCAGCAAGTTCAAATATAAGTCATTTCTTGAAAATATTACTGTTATTTATAAAGCATTATGTGGTTTTGTCCTCAATTTTACTTCTTCCTTGTAGCATATTTACAGGAAGAGAACAATATCGTTCACAGTGATGGTGTAATGAGAATGAGCTATCGCATAGCTCTTAAAATAGCCAAGGCAGCCCGTTCCTTCAGGGATGGAGAATTTGTTAAGGATTGTTATGCTGATGCTGCAGCAACCTCGTGCTGAGCAACACTTTCTATTTTCGGAACAGTTCCTCTTTCGTGGGGAACAGTTTGCAGACGCATCGTAGAAATGGCAAACGACGTGGAAATGGAACTCAAAGATAGGACTAAAGATTTAGTTTTTTTTTCTCCTTGGCATTGAATGAAAGCCAGTTTCCTGTGCCGACCGGTGTGGCCGAGCGGTTCTAGGCGCTACAGTCTGCAACCGCGCGACCGCTACGGTCGCAAGTTCGAATCCTGCCTCGGGCATGGATGTGTGTGATGTCATTAGGTTAGTTAGGTTTAAGTAGTTCTAAGTTCTAGGGGACTGATGACCTCAGAAGTTAAGTCCCATAGTGCTCAGAGCCATTTGAACCATTTTTGAGCCAGTTTCCTGTATTTGCGAGAGGTGTTGACGTCGATTTCAATGTGAAGGAAGAATTTTCGTGCCAGTGAACGGTACAACTACGGCCGACGACATATTTTCCTGCTTGGAGAACGATATTGACATACATGGCCTTTGTTGGGAAAAACTTTCGTCGTCTTCAACAGATGGAGTTCCTGCAATGACTGGTCAAAACTCTGGCTTGATAAGAAAGAAGGTGAACGAAGCTGATATCCAGCGGGAAATACCAGCGATACACTTCGTCCTGCATCGCGTTAATCCGCTGGCGAAATGTGCCAAATTAAGTGGTATCATGAACGTTGTAAAATCAGTTAATAAACTGAGATCGCACTGTTTGGGACACCGGCAGTTTAAATACACTCCTGGAAATGGAAAAAAGAACACATTGACACCGGTGTGTCAGACCCACCATACTTGCTCCTGACACTGCGAGAGGGCTGTACAAGCAATCACACGCACGGCACAGCGGACACACCAGGAACCGCGGTGTTGGCCGTCGAATGGCGCTAGCTGCGCAGCATTTGTGCACCGCCGCCGTCAGCGTCAGCCAGTTTGCCGTGGCATACGGAGCTCCATCGCAATCTATAACACTGGTAGCATGCCGCGACAGCGTGGACGTGAACCGTATGTGCAGTTGACGGACTTTGAGCGAGGGCGTATAGTGGGCATGCGGGAGGCCGGGTGGACGTACCGCCGAATTGCTCAACACGTGGGGCGTGAGGTCTCCACAGTACATCGATGTTGTCGCCAGTGGTCGGCGGAAGGTGCACGTGCCCGTCGACCTGGGACCGGACCGCAGCGACGCACGGATGCACGCCAAGACCGTAGGATCCTACGCAGTGCCGTAGGGGACCGCACCGCCACTTCCCAGCAAATTAGGGACACTGTTGCTCCTGGGGTATCGGCGAGGACCATTCGCAACCGTCTCCATGAAGCTGGGCTACGGTCCCGCACACCGTTAGGCCGTCTTCCGCTCACGCCCCAACATCGTGCAGCCCGCCTCCAGTGGTGTCGCGACAGGCGTGAATGGAGGGACGAATGGAGACGTGTCGTCTTCAGCGATGAGAGTCGCTTCTGCCTTGGTGCCAATGATGGTCGTATGCGTGTTTGGCGCCGTGCAGGTGAGCGCCACAATCAGGACTGCATACGACCGAGGCACACAGGGCCAACACCCGGCCTCATGGTGTGGGGAGCGATCTCCTACACTGGCCGTACACCACTGGTGATCGTCGAGGGGACACTGAATAGTGCACGGTACATCCAAACCGTCATCGAACCCATCGTTCTACCATTCCTAGACCGGCAAGGGAACTTGCTGTTCCAACAGGACAATGCACGTCCGCATGTATCCCGTGCCACCCAACGTGCTCTAGAAGGTGTAAGTCAACTACCCTGGCCAGCAAGATCTCCGGATCTGTCCCCCATTGAGCATGTTTGGGACTGGATGAAGCGTCGTCTCGCGCGGTCTGGACGTCCAGCACGAACGCTGGTCCAACTGAGGCGCCAGGTGGAAATGGCATGGCAAGCCGTTCCACAGGACTACATCCAGCATCTCTACGATCGTCTCCATGGGAGAATAGCAGCCTGCATTGCTGCGAAAGGTGGTTATACACTGTACTAGTGCCGACATTGTGCATGCCCTGTTGCCTGTGTCTATGTGCCTGTGGTTCTGTCAGTGTGATCATGTGATGTATCTGACCCCAGGAATGTGTCAATAAAGTTTCCCCTTCCTGGGACAATGAATTCACGGTGTTCTTATTTCAATTTCCAGGAGTGTACGTCCCGGCAGAGTTACACTGTGCGTATGGTGGTGTGCCGTATTTTTGTGAAGTACGTTGGATGATTCGAGGTGTTTTTGGTTCTAATTGCTCTGAGCACTATGGGACTTAACATCTGTGGTCATCAGTCCCCTAGAACTTAGAACTACTTAAACCTAACTAACCTAAGGACATCACACACATCCATGCCCGAGGCAGGATTCGAACCTGCGACCGTAGCAGTCACGCGGTTCCGGACTGAGCGCCTAGAACCGCTAGACCACCGCGGCCGGCGAGGTGTTTTTTTAGAACGTTTTTCCACCAACTTGCGTAGAGACATTGCGCTATTAACGGATATGAAATGAACGCCAGTTAAAGTGTTTGATGACCACAAGTCGATATTACATCTTCGATTTCTAGCTGACCTTACAAAGCACCTCGATGTCTTGAGTACAATTTTGCAGGGTAGACAGAGACAAATTGCCGACGTTTTTGAGACCGTTTTGAGTTTTCAGAGGAGATTGTTGTTGTGAATAAAGCAGCTTTCAGCAGGATTATCTGTGCAATTTTCTAGTGATACACTTGTTATGAATGAAATAAATTCTGAAAAGAATACACTGAGGGAGCATTTTGATGAATTTGTTACTACGAGTATGTTACGGAGTTTGTTAGAAAAATTTGATAGTAGATTTATTGACTTAAATCGATCTTAACTTGATATTACTGTTTTCGCAACTCCTTGGCCAGTGGACGTTGAAAGTGCGTCTCCTGAATTTCAGTTGGAGCTCATTGACTTTCAGTGTAGTCGTGTGACCAGGGAGAGATTTCACAAATGGTTCAAATGGCTCTGAGCACTATGCGACTTAACTTCTGAGGTCATCAGTCGCCTAGAACTTAGAACTAATTAAACCTAACTAACCTAAGGACATCACACACATCCATGCCCGAGGCAGGATTCGAACCTGCGACCGTAGCGGTCGATCGGCTCCAGACTGTAGCGCCTATAACCGCACGGCCACTCCGGCCGGCAGAGATTTCACACTACAGAATATGTTGATACGATTTTCAAGGACTTACCTCGAGAAAACTTCCTGTAGTTTTTTCGAATAGCCGCTTGAGTCTGCAGTATGTTCGGGACCACATATTTGTGTGAAAGTATTTTCTGAACAAATAAATTTACAAAATCTAAGCCTAAGAGAAGTTATACCGACGTTCATCTGACTGGAGCAATACGTTTTGTGACCAGTAATCTCACTTCAGACCCCGAGAAGTTACTAAAAGGAAAAAAAAATAATGTAGAGTGATGAAAGCAGGGGTATCTTTATTTTCGTAAGTAGTTAGCCAGCTCCGAACTTAACACTTCTCAGTAAGATGTTCTCGTAAAAAGTTAATAGATGTTTAATAAGAGAAACATCTGTTCTTTGCATCTTATTTTATGTCTGTGTTGTATTTGTGATCAGGAAATTAAGTTGACGAGTATGTTACTTTATTCTAATCTTGATCTCTGAACAGCCCACCCTACCCCCAACTCACGTTGCCCACTGGGCAGAACGACAAAGATTTTTGGAACGTACAGAACTGCTTGTACCTGCTGTCATCATGTGCAGCGTATTATTTTGCGGCGTTGCTGTGCTCATTACGGCATTAAGGAGTGAAAAGATTATTCTTTATTTGCTTTTTTGTGGCTGGGTGTTGTGCCTCTATCGAACAGCAGATGGTCAATCGCTTTTCTATCGTCTATCGTTCTTTTCGAACGAAGCGAGAACGGTATATTTGCACTCTGAGGAAAGAGGAATCTGATGTACAGACTGCTCGCACAGGATAAAAAATGAAAACTGAAAGGTCTCACTGACAAAATAGAAAAACAACGCTACTGTTTTACAACTTAATAATTGACATGCAAAGCCTTATGTGACGAGATGACGCATAGAAACATGCATATTAGTGTAAAGTCATCTGTTTTTGTACACGACGGAGTTTCTATAAGCGAAATGTCATTGCTTTTTCATTCGTTGGTACTTCTGTGTAACGCAAGGGAGGCTGCACTTCCGAAAATACTGTGCCCACGTTCAAAAAATGGTTCAAATGGCTCGGAGCACTATGGGACTCAACTGCTGAGGTCATAAGTCCCCTAGAACTTAGAACTACTTAAACCTAACTAACCTAAGGACAACACACACATCCATGCCCGAGGCAGGATTCGAACCTGCGACCGTAGCGGTCGCGCGGTTCCAGACTGTAGCGCCAGAACCGCTCGGCCACCAGCGGCCGGCGCCCACGTTATATTTGCGTTGTCCTATTATAATAACTATGTGTTGTGTACATAGTTCCGCGTAGTCAGCGCGTACACAACTTTCCCACTAGAGCAGGGGCGGGCAGGAATTCTGCACGTGTGCGGTGCACATGCACGTGTGCAGTTAATAGGTGTTCTGCGTGCACACAGGGGCAAGCTGGCCACCCGCTTCTCTCCCCTCCCCGCCCCTCCATTAGAGATGGGGGATCCGCTCTTGAACTAATTCATAGAGTTGAATCTTTCAAAGGAGTGAACAATCAGTGATTCAGAAAAAAAGAACGGTAGCTCCAAACGTTTCCCACGGCAGTGAGAGAGAGAGAGAGAGAGAGAGAGAGAGAGACGGAGCATATCAGCAGCGCCTCTGCTGGTCAGAGCACAGTGCACGCCACACAACACAGCCAGCGCCGGCCTCTGCCCTGCTTCTACCTTGGCTGCCTGCATTGTGCAGTGCCCCATTGGATTTTGTGTTTCACATATGCCGTGCCGTCTCTGTGCGTCGTCTGCCGTGTGCAGTGTCTGGCGCAGCTTAACTTCGCATCGCACTCTGTCGGCGATCGTTTCAGTCGCACGTCGTGCCCTCTGGGCAGTTGATGCGAGCAACAGGACAGAGAGCCACCTAGCGGATAACATAGGAACTACTTGCAAAAACCTGCTCGCAAGGGAACCGACGATTTGGCTCGGAGCGGGTGAGCTCCCCCCACCCTCGGAACTCGCCCGCTCAACGCTCACCCCACCGTCTCGACTCTAGCCAGAGCGTTGAGCAAAGCGACTCAGGTGTCACTCTGGTCTCTGCGGTCTCAGCTCATGCAGTAATACAGCTCGCGGCTCGACCTGCTCGACTCAGCGCCTCTGCATCGGAGTTCCTCTCTACTGGATATTGTTCTTCGTAGTAATACCGCTATGTATATTACATTATTATGTTATGGATACATCAATCGTTTTTATTTTATTTTTATTTGTTTAAACTGATTAGATTAGGTTCCTGATGACTCCTCTTACCATAGGATTTTTATTATGGATACTCGAATTTACGCCTTAATTACGAGCGAACCGATAAACGTATCGCAAAATGTGATACACCAATATTTTCCTTGTTTTATTCTGCGTAAGGCTATATGCAGCACTTTCGTTTTACAGTCAAATTTATATTTTTTTTTTCTTATTCTGGTACGGATTTTGCGATTTTAGGCGTCTTCGGAAGGAAACGTTCACTTTAAAAATATATGGCTTGCGATGTATTTGTATGAGGTTAATGAAATTTTAATACATTATAGCCAAATATATTGTTAATGTAAATCTCAAGTTACAACATTTTCCGATCACCCAAAAAACCACGATAGTGCAAAATAAATCAATAATCAAAAACTTTGTTATATCGTGGAAATTTCAATAAACAATACAAAATTCTTACTCATTATCTGTGTTACTTCAAAATAGGATCAAATAAGATCAAAATACAGGTATAGTACTGGAATAAACCAAGTTTAAAGGGCAATGTGCCTTCCATTTATTTTCTATTGTAAGTGAGTGGTGAGTCATGAAAAAGAGCTAATTCATTTCAGGGAGCGAACAGTTCTGATCCAATCTCTGAAAAGAACAGTTTTGCCCATCTCTACCCTCCATACCGTCTCACTGCTTCTTCCACTGTAATGCGTTTTGTTTCCTGGCCTGCTTTATTGAATGAAGGAATAAGGGTAGTAGGAGTGCTTGAAAGTAATCATCGTTTGAAAGATTACCTATTACCTACGATACGTATTATTTAATTATCACAGGTGAGTTTACAATACGTTTAATGTCTGGAACAAAATTTCTACGTACAGACAAACGCAAACAGTTACGCAAATTTTCATTACTGATGTTTGCTCTTAACCGAGACTTATTAATTTTCATAACAGAAAAAAATCTCTCACAAGCGTATGTCGAGCCAAACGTTGACATTATCTTCGTGGCTTCACGATGCAGACGAGGAAACTTGCTGTGGAAAGTCGTGATAAAAATCTATCACACGTCTTGCCAAAAGGAACCTGTCTCTCAGACGAGAATTACGCTGTAGACCTATTAATTCCATTTGCAAACTGGGATGAATATCATCTACAGAAACAGCAGATTGTCTCGAGAACTATTCAAAACCTTGGGATAAGTAAGATATATCCCCAAATCGCTTGAGAAATTCCTCTTTTATTGCACTAAGAACGGCAACATACTGAAATTTATTATAATGGCGTTCAATATTAAACTTCCGCTGACCAGCGAGAATACTGTCACATATTATACATTTCCAATTTTGACGTTTATGCACAGAGAAAAAAATGATTCTCCCATTCCTTTTTAAAAGATAGCAAATCTCCAATTCTCCGTTTCCTTGATTCACTCTGCATTTTCCAGTTACTGAAATTCGCTATGTAGTGGTCGCTTCGCTTCAACGTCCGCAGCTTAGCCTGGAACTACACTGCGGCAACCTGCTGGCTGTCGCCACTGCTCCTCTTCGACGATTGCACGCGAGCAGCACACGTGCAGCGCTGTGTGCTCGTGAGCCGCGTGCAACGTTTGCCCGCCCCTGCACTAGAGCATGCCCCGCTAAGCACAACAGCGCAGGCGCAGCGCTCGTCCGTCTTCGCACTACGAGATGGCGCTGCCTTAGAGAAGGACCAAATTCTGCTTCTGCCGATCCGCGTATTAGTATGTAACGCAGCCAATGAGATTGCTGCTAACGTAAAACCTTTTCTCCTCGCGGATCACACTCGCGCAGTGATACCTGAACGCGCGAGGTATTATAATGAGTGTACAGACCTCCGATCAGTCAGTCTGCATTAGTCTGTACGAGTCTGCATTTATCTGTACCAGTCTGCATTAGTCTGTACCAGGCTACAGTAAAGTTTCAGCCTGCGCCTAATAATATTACCATATTCCTGTAGATAGCCATGAAGATAAATGAATAGACACTTTGTCAAGTATCAGAGATATGTGAGAATAAGATTAACGTACCAAGACCTAAGGAACTTCAGATTATCAATTGTAAACAGCATCCAGAATGAAGTTACGTAATGTCTATGCTTTTTATTATTTTAATAAATGTGTGTGAAAATTAATCAAGTTCTGTTTAAAGTTGGTCACCGTCAATCTGCTACTCTAAGCGTGCAAGTGGCATTTCTATCGTCTGACCTAACGGCAGAAGATAAAGACGCCACGATAAGACCATGAGACATATTGCTGACACTCGCCTACTTCGTTAGAGCAAAGAGTGAAATAATCTGATGTTGTGTGTACCATGGAGTCGCCAGCATGCCAGCTGGACGTTCGAAGAGTGAGCCAATGTTGCTTTCGCAAATGTGTCCCAATCTGGTCTGGAGAGTGATTCTCGACGCATTCGCATCTGGAGGGGACGTGGAACACGATTTCGGAATCCAAACATTGTGGAAAGAGACTGATATCGAGGAGGATCTTTAATGGTATTGGGAGGGATTTATCTTGACCACTCGAACACTTCTTCGTGAAAACGTACAGGTGAATCGGCAAAGTTTAACTGTTGTCAGGTATTATGACGAGTCATGTGCGGTTGTTGCAAGGAGGTGTGGGCGCAGACTTCGTATTGATGGACGATTATGGTCAACCTCATAGAGCACTGGTTGTAAGTAGGCTGCTTAGGTTTTTATATTGGTAACGCCACGAAGCGCTCTGTATGAAAATCACTGGCTGTGCTGTGTGCAGTCTGTGGCTGGGTGGTATTGTTGGAAGTCGCTATTATAGTGTTTGGCAATTGGCTGTTAACAGCGCGTAGTGTTGGGCAGTTGGAGGTGAGCCGCCAGCAGTGGTGGATGTGGAGAGACAGTAAATTTGTAGGAATGGATGTCATGAACAGATATATATAATGACTTTTGAACACTACTAAGTTAAATACATTGTTTGTTCTTTATCAAAATCTTTCATTTGCTATCTATGCCTACCAGTAGTTAGTGACTTCAGTAGTTAGAATTTTTTATTTAGCTGGCAGTATTGGCGCTCGCTGTATTGCAGTAGTTAGAGTAATGAAGATTTTTGTGAGGTAAGTGATTTATGAAAGGTATAGGTTATTGTTAGTCAGGGCCATTCTTTTGTAGGGATTATTGAAAGTCGGATTGCGTTGCGCTAAAAATATTGTGTGTCAGTTTAGTGATGATCAGAATAAGTAAAGAGAGAAATGTCTGAGTACGTTCAGTTTTGCTCAGCTGTTTGAAAATCAAATAACGTAAGGGGTTTATCAGCACAGTAATTCACTGATTTTTCTAAGGGGACGTTTCAGGGTGGTTGATGTTTTCTTGGAAACGGAAGATACTGCATGCATGGTGTGATCTGCTCGCACTCCCGATTTGAATCCCATAGAGCATGTCTGGGATGCTCTAGGGAGACAGGTTGCATCACGCCAGCATCCACCAACCACTCTCCAAGACTTGCGAGCAGCTCTGCAGGAAGAATGGGTGTTATTGCCTCATCGAGAGACTGACAACGCTTACAGCATGCTCGATCATTGTCAGGCCTGTATTGCTGCCGGAGGTAGTAACACCCCAGAAGGTGGTAACACCCCATGCTGATCACATTAACCAGTTATTGGGAAGTGTGTGCCAATTTGTTAAGTTGGTAAAAACTAAGAACATTTTTGTCTACTGTTATGCAAAATGGCGCCGGCCGAAGTGGCCGTGCGGTTAAAGGCGCTGCAGTCTGGAACCGCAAGACCGCTACGGTCGCAGGTTCGAATCCTGCCTCGGGCATGGATGTTTGTGATGTCCTTAGGTTAGTTAGGTTTAACTAGTTCTAAGTTCTAGGGGACTAATGACCTCAGCAGTTGAGTCCCATAGTGCTCAGAGCCATTTGAACCATATGCAAAATGGCTCTGAGCACTATGGGACTCAACTGCTGAGGTCATTAGTCCCCTAGAACTTAGAACTAGTTAAACCTAACTAACCTAAGGACATCACAAACATCCATGCCCGAGGCAGGATTCGAACCTGCGACCGTAGCGGTCTTGCGGTTCCAGACTGCAGCGCCTTTAACCGCACGGCCACTTCGGCCGGCTACTGTTATGCATGTTGCAGTTGTTTACTTTCTGCATTCTTTACATTGCTTCTACTTCACTATCGTCTGTTTACACTGTTTTGTGCCAAAATAAATGCAACCTTGCAAAATTTCCGCTTGTTGCTTTAATTTTGGACACCAGTGTAGCACCGGGTTTAGTTGTGAGAACGACGGTGCTAGAAGCTTTTGATGTTGACCGGCCCACGACTCCGCGCGCAGACGCCTAGTCTCCATCTTTTTACCTTTTTACCTTTTTTTGCAGGCGATGCTTCGGACCAGTTTTGGTGGAGTGTAAGTTTCGATTGGACGGACGCCTTGTGACGTCAGCATCACTGAGAACATTTGCCCGCTTCTGGAGCGGACAGAGATCCTATTGGTTCTATTGTATTACAGCTGCGCTCTGAGCAGGACATTCGAGCGACGACCACCGTAGCGAGAAGTCTGATTCCGTCGGCGATCACCCAAGTGAGAGCTTTTACTTGGATGAATCGGCCAAGGGCTTCTTGCTGTGTGACAGCCGGGCCAGCCGTTGCAGATTCATATCGCGGCGCCCACGCAGTTCGACGCAACCGTAATGCTGTTGCCTGTCAACGCCACACAGTACTGGATCTGAGCACCGTGGGACTTAACTTCTCAGGTCATCAGTCTCCACACAGTAGTTTCTAGTGAAATGACACGGCGCTTTTGCGGTTACGAACTCTGGAGTAATAACTTGCTGCAGCTTTTCTATAAGACTCCGTTTCATTCAGAGTGGTTGTTCAAGCGCAATGTTAAGTTTGTCACAGACGATGTTTAACTTTGTATGATGGCGGTCAGATTTGTTTTTCGCATTATCCGTTTGTAATTATTGGTGGGGAAGATAAGAAATTCCTTGTCCTTTTTCCCTGACTTGCCAACTTAATATATATTGGTATTTTTTGTCAAGACTAGTTTGTCAGATAGGATTATTCATTTTCTCAATCAGTATTTTGTGTGAATTTTGTCATTTAAGGAAAATGAATGTAAATTCTTTCACTCTAGGTTTGCATATTGATTCTAAAATATTCCCTGCGCCATTAATTTGGAGGGACTGTTGAATTAACTCTTATTTATAGCATTTGTGAGAAAGTGCACAGGCACTTACCCAGTAGGGCCAACTGGTAGATGTGTGTCTTTGGCAACTGTGATAAGTCTGTCAGGTTTCATATGTTATCTCAGTCTGTAATTCAAGGGCAGGAATAAGGAATTGTTACATGTCAGTGGCTATTTATGACGCTGCACTTTCTACCAGGGGAGCTGTTGACAGGAACACATCTTGCTTTGCAGAAATAATCGAAGGTGTCGATCTTGAACTTTTGTCACAGAGCTTTGTTTAATTTTACAACTCATATTGGACAAAACGATCAACCCATTTCATTTTTGGCGACCCTGCCAGGATCATGACCCGTCGGTTCGTCTGCGATGCTGCCACAAAACACTGGGGCGAAAACTACTAAATTACCAACAGTGTTTGGACCCGGAACTTGTATTGTCTGATCCACAGTGAAACAGTTTTCACTGTATTCATTACCTGTGCAAAAGTCAGTGTCAGTAATGCTGGAACTAACACGAATTTTTTTCAGTCTCTCTTATTACAGATAGGCTCTGATTTCAATTAACTGAGATCTGTTCTAGCAGTAGTTATTTAGAATAAATAGTGTGTATCGCTGGTGTGAATATACTAACAATGTGATATATTTCAACTTTAACTTATGTGGTTTGTGGTTGCATTACTCTACGATGCATACAACTGCGTTGTCTATGTCACTGAGTTTATTTTCGAAGGTTATATTGATTTTTTTGTGTGTGTGCACGTTCATTCACCTTAGATAGGTTTCAAGGGCTATGATTTTCTCACAAAGTTCATGTGTATGATTCCTGTATGTTAACGAGGAGCAGGACAAAGGGTGAGCACGACAGGTGTGTCCCGAATCCTGTAGAAAAGATGGATTCACAGAGGGAAAGTAGACTTCATACATCACAGGACGAGATAAGTTTCTGTCCGGAGTTACACAGCAGTCGTGAGAATTGCCCCACAATTCCATGCAGAAATGCGCGCTGGCAGCTGTGATCGAGCTGTTCTAGGCTCATCAGTCGGGAACCGCGCTGCTGCTATGGTCGCAGGTTCGAATCATGCCTGGGGCATGGATGTGTGTGATGGCTTTAGGGTAGTTAGGTTTAAGTAGTTCTACGTCTAGGGGACTGATAACCTCAGATGTTAAGTCCCATAGTGCTTAGAGCCATTTGAACCAGAACTGCGCAGGTCTGTTCTGTACATAATACACTCCTGGAAATTGAAATAAGAACACCGTGAATTCATTGTCCCAGGAAGGGGAAACTTTATTGACACATTCCTGGGGTCAGATACATCACATGATCACACTGACAGAACCACAGGCACATAGACACAGGCAACAGAGCATGCAGAGCATGCAGCAATGCAGGCTGCTATTCTCCCATGGAGACGATCGTAGAGATGCTGGATGTAGTCCTGTGGAACGGCTTGCCATGCCGTTTCCACCTGGCGCCTCAGTTGGACCAGCGTTCGTGCTGGACGTGCAGACCGCGTGAGACGACGCTTCATCCAGTCCCAAACATGCTCAATGGGGGACAGATCCGGAGATCTTGCTGGCCAGGGTAGTTGACTTACACCTTCTAGAGCACGTTGGGTGGCACGGGATACATGCGGACGTGCATTGTCCTGTTGGAACAGCAAGTTCCCTTGCCGGTCTAGGAATGGTAGAACGATGGGTTCGATGACGGTTTGGATGTACCGTGCACTATTCAGTGTCCCCTCGACGATCACCAGTGGTGTACGGCCAGTGTAGGAGATCGCTCCCCACACCATGATGCCGGGTGTTGGCCATGTGTGCCTCGGTCGTATGCAGTCCTGATTGTGGCGCTCACCTGCACGGCGCCAAACACGCATGCGACCATCATTGGCACCAAGGCAGAAGCGACTCTCACCGCTGAAGACGACACGTCTCCATTCGTCCCTCCATTCACGCCTGTCGCGACACCACTGGAGGCGGGCTGCACGATGTTGGGGCGTGAGCGGAAGACGGCCTAACGGTGTGCGGGACCGTAGCCCAGCTTCATGGAGACGGTTGCGAATGGTCCTCGCCGATACCCCAGGAGCAACAGTGTCCCTAATTTGCTGGGAAGTGGCGGTGCGGTCCCCTACGGCACTGCGTAGGATCCTACGGTCTTGGCGTGCATCCGTGCGTCGCTGCGGTCCGGTCCCAGGTCGACGGGCACGTGCACCTTCCGCCGACCACTGGCGACAACATCGATGTACTGTGGAGACCTCACGCCCCACGTGTTGAGCAATTCGGCGGTACGTCCACCCGGCCTCCCGCATGCCCACTATACGCCCTCGCTCAAAGTCCGTCAACTGCACATACGGTTCACGTCCACGCTGTCGCGGCATGCTACCAGTGTTAAAGACTGCGATGGAGCTCCGTATGCCACGGCAAACTGGCTGACACTGACGGCGGCGGTGCACAAATGCTGCGCAGCTAGCGCCATTCGACGACCAACACCGCGGTTCCTGGTGTGTCCGCTGTGCCGTGCGTGTGATCATTGCTTGTACAGCCCTCTCGCAGTGTCCGGAGCAAGTATGGTGGGTCTGACACACCGGTGTCAATGTGTTCTTTTTTCCATTTCCAGGAGTGTAGTTTGGACGATAATCTCATTGTTCATAGGCAAGTCATCGCGGTTGTGCACACAAAAAAAGATTTTCACGTGGTCTGAGAGATGAATCAGTCTCATCACCTGCTGGACGTAGTGAGCGTAATTCACGAAGGGCGTCACCTATCGCAACACGGAACCTAAGTCCAAAATAGATACGCTTTTAAAAACGTTTAGCGCCTTAGAAGAAGCGCAAAGGAGGAAAAGAAACAGAGAATCAGTAACGAGAAATGGAAAGAGATAGAGAAGGGAAGGTTGAGGAAGGAAAAAGCAATACAAGAAGGGAGAATAGAACAGGCTAGGTCAGAGGAAGAGGAGAGAAAAGAACAGGAAATGCGTTTAGAAAAGGAGATACATAGGAAACAAATGTAAAAATTTGCAGTGGAAACTCCAGACATTGAAACTTCCTGGCAGATTAAAACTGTGTGCCCGACCGAGACTCGAACTCGGGACCTTTGCCTTTCGCGGGCAAGTGCTCTACCAACTGAGCTACCGAAGCACGACTCACGCCCAGTACTCACAGCTTTACTTCTGCCATTACCTCGTCTCCTACCTTCCAAACTTTACAGAAGCTCTCCTGCGAACCTTGCAGAACTAGCACTCCTGAAAGAAAGGATATTGCGGAGACATGGCTTAGCCACAGCCTGGGGGATGTCTCCAGAATGAGAGCTTCTGTAAAGTTTGGAAGGTAGGAGACGAGGTACTGGCAGAAGTAAAGCTGTGAGTACCGGGCGTGAGTCGTGCTTCGGTAGCTCCGTTGGTATAGCAC
Source organism: Schistocerca nitens (assembly GCF_023898315.1). NCBI lineage: Eukaryota > Metazoa > Arthropoda > Insecta > Orthoptera > Acrididae > Schistocerca > Schistocerca nitens. The sequence goes on along the minus strand of NC_064616.1, from coordinate 171,647,722 downwards.
TTGCCCGCGAAAGGCAAAGGTCCCGAGTTCGAGTCTCGGTCGGGCACACAGTTTTAATCTGCCAGGAAGTTTCATATCAGCGCACACTCCGCTGCAGAGTGAAAATCTCATTCCAGACATTGTCAGTAAGGTGATTGGTGATTTGAACGAAGTGAAAAGTTGCGGCGACGCGGTTCTTTCCGTCCCTTGACGACGGACCTGCAGCTACTTGTGAAGATTGTCTCAGCAGATCATCAGTAGGAAAGCCGAGTGAAACCTTCTGTACTTCGACGTGAACCAGGCTGCAATTTAAGTCACTAATCTACGTTTCTGGAGAAAATTTTCACACAAATAAAAGTTTGGAAATTTTGTCCTCAATTAATATATTCTGAAACTTAGGTGAACAAGTATCACTGCCAAGCCCGTGCTAGTCTTAACACAGTCATTCACAATCCCTTTCACTCACGTTAGCACGTTTATGGTGTTGCATTTCCCGAAAACGTAATAGCTACAAAAATACTAATTGTTTTTGATTGATAATGCTGGCCAAATATTAAGTCTGTCGGTACCAAATGCAGTCACAGTTTTTAGCCACCGACCTGCTCAATACGCCACGGAATATATGTCTCATCTCGTCACAAAATTAACTTAAAAATTCCGAAATTTCTACACGCCCATCGGAATAATTATGCTGTCAGTTTACCACACTTTTGATGTATGAAACACTGCTAGACCCGGCAACTTATCGTTTCCATCGGAACTACTACTACACACGTCCGAACTGTTTCGTGGCTAGGCTCCCACCCTTTCTAGAATACTCTAAGTCCATAACACACCTCCGTTGCCGGCCGTGGTGGCCGAGCGGTTCTAGGCGCTACGGTCGCAGGTTCGAATCCTCCCTCGGGCATGGATGTGTGTACTCCCCTTAGGTTAGTTAGGTTTAAGTAGTTCTAAGTTCTAGGGGACTGATGACCTCAGAAGTTAAGTCCCATAGTACTCAGAGCCATTTGAACCATTTGAATACCTTCGTTCTCCACTTATTGGTCCCTCCATGGTTTACATGCATTGCTGTCCCTGAAACCATACTTCCGTCTAAGACTACTTCCTTTATATACATCCTAATATACAATTAGTTATAGTATAGGAGATTATTTACTTTTTTTGTACTATTTAGTTTAACTTGAATTCAAATGAAAGTAAATTAACAGAGTATTGCTTACTCAAATCAGCAAGATCAAATCTATTCGAAAACCTTTTCTAAAATTTACTTCTTTTCCAAAAACTTAATTCAATCACAATTCCGAATAGCTGAATAGCTGTGAAGCTGGCAGCCAATTTTCGAGACATACACATTTTTTTCAGAGTTCTTTGTAGATATGCTGTAGTTCTAGAGTTCTTGTTGAAATTTTGAATAGGTCTGTAGAATTTAGTGAAGAAAAAAATTTATGACCACATTTCTGACTAACTGTGTTGTTGGCATCCTACTTTCGGGAAATATACATTTTCTCAGATTCCTTAGTAGATATGATGTTGTTCTACAGTTCTCTGTGCTACATTTTAATAGTTGTGCAGAATTTTGCCAAGTGAACACTAGTAATCTGGAAATTTTAATGTTGTAAATACTACTTGCCAATTTGCGAAAATTAAATTGTGATCACAATTCTGAATAGCTCCCCGAGAGATCTACAGAAAACCTTAATGACATTTTTTGTGCAGGAAATAGTTTATGAGATAATTGCAATAATGGGGGACCTTTTTTCACCATAGAAAAATACGAAATCGCACTAGAGTTCTGATTATGGTTCTGATAACGGTTCTGGATAACACCCCAAGAGTTTCATCGAAAACCTAATGTAATTTCTGGTGAAGGTAATCATTTGCAATTGCAATAATGTGGAACCTACTTCACTAACATGTAGCTTTCCATTCGGAGGCAGAGCTTCGCTGCCCTACTTGTGATCAGTGGGTGTAGATAGGTACAAGCCGGTACATGTCGTGTCAATTGTTGCTGTGCATCCGACGGCTGACTATCTCGTTGCTATTTTTTCGTCTACTTATTGTGTTGTATTACAACAACTTCAATTTAATTTCATATTCTTTCCTACAATTACCTAAGGACTGCGTTTAAAGATAGCTCTCTTTATAATGTGCTTTCACAATCTCCTGTTACTTCAATGCTTGATACACACTGTGATTTTCCAATACTTAGCGAGACATAAGCTATGTTTTTTTCACAGAGTAATTCAGGTGCGTCATACAATTCAATCGCCTTTTGTGCATTCATACGTTCACTGTCAGGGTTGGAAAATAGGGGTGCTACAGCTGCCGGAGAGTGTCGTTTGGTGCAGATCCTCTGGGACAGATATCTGGATTTGAAGAGTGGGAGAGAGAGGAGGTAGGGAGGAAGAGAGGGAGAGATAGATAGATAGATAGAGAGAGAGAGAGAGAGAGAGAGAGAGAGAGAGAGCTCGAAGAGAGATGGACCACTGAGGACCTTCGAACGTGGAGTTGTCTGTTGTACTGCTCAGTAGAAGGAGTCCCAGCTGATGCTTAATAGCCTAAAATAAAAGTTGTTTGTAGACTTAATTAACATTTTAAATGATTTAGTTAATGTATTTAAACAACATCTGTTATAGCTCAGGAACCTTAGATACTGTTAATGTGATTCTTTTACCTTTACACTGTTTTTCCTTCAGTAAATGTCATGGATGAAAAGCCTTGTATTCATTTGTGTGTTGTCTCAAGAGACATAAGCCTGTATAGTAGCAGTAGTAGTAGTAGTAGCTTTATTCATCTGTAGATCTCTTTTTACAAGGATATAGGACATGTCAAAGTATTTATAAGTTCAGACCAATGTAAAATAAGCTAATTCGTATATACACACATTTACAGACTTCTAGTTAGAGTCAATCGTTAGATTTACTCCTGGAATACAATACTTTTTTTTACTAATAATTTATTAAATAAATTTTCTGTACCGCAACCTCCCATTTGCTATCCTGAAAAACTGAGTCAGCATCGCTCTATAATGAGTGAGATATTGAGCTCAGAAAGAGAAAGAGTTGTTAGTATTGTGCTATGCTTAGCTTGGGGTAAGTATTTCTAGAAACGGAAAAAAGAAGGAAAACAAACATAGTGTGAAGGTGTTGTGTGGAATGTTGGCTGTTTTATAATCATTATTATTATTTATTTGAAAAACATTTTTCTTACCAAACCCCTACTCTGTTTTATCTAAGTACATTTTTTCTTGGTAAATGAAAGTTGAGTCTATCTCCAGAATGAGATTTTCACTCTGCAGCGGAGTGTGCGCTGATATGAAACTTCCTGGCAGATTAAAACTGTGTGCCCGACCGAGACAGAACTCGGGACCTTTGCCTTTCGCGCGCAAGTGCTCTACCAACTTTTTTTAATTTTATTTTTTTTATTTTTTTATTTTTTTATTTTTATTTTTTTTTGTTTGTATCCAATGTCAGGCTTACCACCTTTGCTGACATACATGTTGTTGTACTATCGCATAATAGTGTCTACAAAGTCCATATGTTGACAAATAGTGGCTAATTAGAAAAGTAATTAATTAAGGAAATGAATAAAACTGAAAATGCCCAAATGAAAGACATGAAGACATTTCGGATAGTACATATACAAAAGAAACATGCTCCTGTAGCAATGAAATGAAATTCGTGTCGGGGGCGACACCTGCTCACGACCCGACGTTCGATAGAGCAAGAGAGCCATCTATCGACCCGTTCTCCAGACGTTGGTGTAAGACTGGGTCGTCTTCTCGAAATTAACTAAGGGTCCGTAAGTGTGATCGATGTCTATCTCGGCTTCTTCGTCTATCTTATCTCTCACCCGTGACACCCCATCTGGCCAGCGTGTCGGTAAATGTAAGTCGCAAGTAATTAGCGAAGTCTTGCCTATATTTCTTATGCTGTTGCAGCTTCGTGTGTCCATCCAGGAGAAAATGCCAGAAATCAAATTTGTCCTATTCCGATTCGTTATACACGTAGCCCACCACCATTCCCCGCACCCATGTCACTGCATTGGTTTTTTGGACCGGGAAATAAGATTCTAGGGGGAAAAAAGTGTGTCTGATGAAATTGTGTGAGGGGCGGAGCGTAACAGGAACGCCAATATCTGTTGTGCCAAGTGCCACACTGGAGCCGTCCCACTACATACTAAACGATGTTCATCAGTGTCCACTGTTGCGCAGCCTAAACATAGTGGAGTGTCTGCCAAATGAATCGCGTGCCGCCGTTGATTCGTTGCGAACTTCCTATTTATCACCACATACCATGTTGAGCGTACCGACGTTGGGAGGTAAACGTTCCGTAGAACGCGCCATATCTGTCGCCAGTTCTTGTCTGGGTACTTCTTTTCCAGGGTATTCCTGGGGCACCGGCGCAGTAAGAGTTGGTATACGTCTCGCGTCGTCGGTAGTCGTGTTGTTGGGAAGGAATCTCTGACATAGCTAAGCTCCAAAAAAAAAAAAAAAAAAAAGACTTGAAATGTGACAGCTTCGGTGAAATATGGCCCACATCGACTGGGGGCAGCATTGAAGTGGGCGCTAGTTCATCGGCCAACGCACCCGAAATATTGCGAAATTGACCGCGCCACTGTCGGAAAATCGTACTGACCAATAACGCCCGTGCCTTTTCATATACGTTCACTAGACCAAGTCCACCCTTTCCAGGTGGTAGCGTAAGCGTTGTGTATCGGATCTTAAACAGGCGTCCCACACTCACGTAGGTTCCGAAAGTTGCTTGTATCCGTGATGCCATTGTGCGCGTTAAAGGCAGGACATGCGCTACGTGAGTGAGTCTCGGTGCTAGGTATACGTTAACATAGGTCACCCTCTGAATCATATCCAACGCTCTTAATTTCTGTAACAGCACCATTGTCCGCATCAGCTTCAATATGCGTCGGTAGTTATCCGCTGCTGTCCGCTGCACATCCGTGTGGAACGTAATACCTAGGCATTTTATGGTCTTAACTAAGATGAGCGGGCCTTCCTCCCCCGGTTGTAATCCTCGACCGACATTCATGCAGCGTGATTTTTGTAGATTAAGTACGCTTCCTGTCGCCATCCCGTATCGCTGTATCCATGCCAACGCCATACGTACTTCTTCGCCTGTCCGTGCCACCAGCATCACATCGTCAGCATAAGCGCGGCAATGAAAGGTCAGTTGTGGCAACGGCACTCCCTCCAACCGTCTTCGGAGACCATATAGACAGGGTTCCAAAGCCATTGCATACAAAAATATCGAAAGGGGGCAACCTTGACGAACTGACCTTGAAATAGCAATGTAGTCAGTGCCCCGCCCATTCACCGAGACCTTTGATCGTACGCCGTGTAACAGTCGCATGATCACTAGGATGAAGGTCTGTGGGATTCCCAATCTGCCCATCACCGCATGCAAAAAGGTATGATCCACTCTGTCGAACGCATGATCGAAGTCAATAGCGACGAGTGCCCCACGCACTCGGCATGCCGCTGCTAATGCGATGATATCTCGGTAGTCACTGAGCGCCGTATGTACGTTGCTCTTACCGCCGAGGCAAGTTTGATCTATGAGGAGTCTATCAGAAAGTGGAGACCGCAGGCGAGCCCCAAGGATGCGCGCGAAAATCTTATAGTCGCAGTTCAAGAGAGTGAGTGGTCTATAATCTCCTGGATTTCTGCCACCGCGTGGTTTGGGTATTGGGATGATGATACCCTCCGTGAATTCGGCAGGTCTCTCAGTTTGCGGTAACAGGAGTTCGTTGCACATCTGAATCCAGGTCCGTCCCATGAGGTATGCAAAGGCGCGGTAAAATTCAATTGGGAAGCCGTCCTGTCCTGGGGACTTGTTCGGAGCCCCCCTGGCAATTGCGTCTGTCAGCTCGTCCTCTGTTATCGCTGTGATGAAAGTCTCTGCATCCAGTGGTGGTCCTCTATCTGGCATTTCCGAGATGACATCATGTAGTGTCTCGTGGTACACATGTACAGGTCCATATAACTGGCGGAAATAGTCGGTAAACACATGCGCAATATCATGCTGGTGCACAACTTGCTGGCCAGTTTCAGAGATTAGTTCCCTGATCAATGTCCTGCGTCGTCGTTGGCGTTCACGTACCACGTGGTGCATGGAGGGGGCTTCGTCAGCAACTGTGTCCACCAATCTCGCCCGGACCATTATACCTTCCATTCTTAGTCTCGTCAGCTGTAATAACTTGGCTTTTATCCTGCGCATGGCCGTGTGCCTTTCCGGCGATGGTTGTTGGGTCATCAGCTCCCTCAGGGCTGTAAAATAAAAATCAGCCGTTGTGCGGTTCCACTGCGATTTGTCCTGCCCGTATCGTATCAACGTTCTCCGTAACGTTGGTTTTGCGCATTTAATCCACCACTGGAGAACCGAGGTGTATGCTCGTTGGCGGCGAACGCAGGTCTCCCAGGCCGCCTCTATCGACCGGTGACATTCAGTGTCACGTAAAAGTGCACAATTCATTTTCCAGTGACCTTTACTCCGCCATATCTTCTGACGCGTTAGTGAAATCGTACAGACGTACGCCATATGATCCGTAAAAGCCGCTGGCCAGATTTCGGCATCCAGTATCGTCGTCCGTAGAGCTCGTGTCACGTACACTCTATCAAGTCTACTCGCCGAGTGTCCTGTGACAAACGTATAACCCGGTCTGTCACCATGCTGCAGTTCCCAGGTATCCAGAAGCGCCATTTCGGTAATCAACGCACGCAGTTCCATGCATGGCACATAATGAGGTACTTGGTCCTTTTTGTCGACGACACAATTAAAGTCGCCGCCCACTATATAGTTATCAAAGCGTCCAGCGAACAACGGTGCTATCTCTTCGGTGTAAAAAGTCGCCCTTTCTCTTCGTTTTGTGGAGCCAGATGGTGCGTATAAATTGATGAAACGAACGCCGTCGACAGTGATCGCTATGCCGCGTGCCGAAGGGAGAGACCTGACGTCCTCCACTCCTATTCCTTCCCTGGTGAGAATCGCCACACCGCATCCACTTTCATCGTGCACTGAATAATGTGCCTCGTAACCGTAGAACTCTGGCGGCGATGTGAAACGCACTTCTTGTAGGAGTAAAATATCCACGTCCGCAGCGCGTAACATATCTTTCAGCATTTGAATTTTAAGCGGTGTCCGTATGCCATTAATGTTTATCGTGGCGATGCGGTACGCCTGGCTTGTGTTCATCAGTTGTAGGGCGGTGTCATTAAGCGTCCATCTGCCCCCGGCGCTCCTCAACACACTAAGCTGGTCAACATTTCCCGACCCCTCCCGGCCTCTGGCCAGGACTGTCCTCAATCGTCGCGTTCGTATTTTCATCCTGTTCCTGTTGGTCCAATTCTTGCGCCCAGTCCCCCAGCATATTTCCGGAACTGGTCGCAGGATGGGAGGTAACGTTGTCATCGCTCTGATGTTGGACAGTTGTCATCTCCACTTCCGCCTTCCGGTCACCAGAAGGAGAGTTCAAGTTATCGTCACTGTGTAGTTCCTGCATCGTCATCTCGGTATCTGTTGAATCCACTGGTCTCAGGTCGATACTGTCGTTGTCGTCCACTGTCCCCTCGGGACTATGGCTATCGTCAGCAGAAGTCAGTCGACGCTTCTTTCTTCTCTTCGGCGAACGCTGTTTCCGTTGCCTTGCTTCCGCATCGGCTGTTGGGGTTGCGTATCCTCCGTCTGGGGCCTGGCCTATCACGCTCTCGGTGGAAGCACTGGCAGCCACCACGGATGAGCCTGGAGCGACCGTCAGCTGCATCTCTTGTGTGGTGTCCTGTGTCTGCTGTGGTGGAACAGGTGGTCGGAGTTCCAGTCCGTTGGTGTCCATGTTCTCTATAGGGGGCAGCTGCTGGTGCCCATCGGAAGTCTCCCTCACGTCGCCTCTCAGGGCTTCCACAAAGGTCAACGGTAAGACAGTCGTCGGTTGTGGCGCCTGAACGTCATCCCATGGAGTTTGCACTAAACGTCGCTGGAGGCATTCCGAGCGGACGTGACCTTCTTTCCCGCACCCCGAGCAAGTGCGAGGTTGCCCATCATAGATTATAATCGCTCGACAACCTCCTATGTACAAATAAGAGGGGACGTGCTTGCGCAGTTCTATCCGTATTTGTCTCACCCCATTTAAAACGGGGTACGTGGTAAAACTCGTCCATTTTTCGGCCACATGGGATAGAACTGTACAGTATGGTCGAAAGGCGTCGGTAACAAGTTCAGACGGGACCTCAAACGGAAGTTCGAAGACTCGTATAGTGCGGATCCCCATTCCCGCGTGATCGACTGTAACCGCACCAACATTCCCGTGGGCATGACAGAAACGATACCCGTTCGGTGATCGTTGTAGAAGCCTTTCGCAAGCAGCCTCGTCAACAAGCTTGACATAGACGACGCTTGAAACGAGCGATAAATTGATTCCCACGATTTCCTGTGGATCGATTTTTACCTCTTCTCTGAAGAAACGTTCAATCTCGTGTGCCTTTGGTCGTGTATAGTCGTTCGCAAAACTGAACTTCAAAGTCGTTTTTCTGTACGAGTGTGCCATCTCGTTCTAGACTCACAACACCGCACACGCGAAGCTGCTCCGGCGTAAACAAACAGGCGCGCGCACCACAGCGCGGCCGGCAGGCAACACGGTCCGCACTGTGTCACTGCCGAAGGCAGACTGTGTAAAATGGCTCTGAGCACTATGGGACTCAACATCTATGGTCATCAGTCCCCTAGAACTTAGAACTACTTAAACCTAACTAACCTAAGGACACCACACAACACCCAGTCATCACGAGGCATAGAAAATCCCTGACCCCGCCGGGAATCGAACCCGGGACCAACTGAGCTACCGAAGCACTGTTCACGCCCGGTCCTCACAGCTTTACTTCTGCCAGTATCTCGTCTCCTACCTTCCAAACTTTACAGAAGTAAAGCTGTGAGGACCAGGCGTGAGTCGTGCTTCGGTAGCTCAGTTGGTAGATCACTTGCGCGCGAAAGGCAAAGGTCCCGAGTTCGAGTCTCGGTCGGGCACACAGTTTTAATCTGCCAGGAAGTTTGAGTCTATCTCTTGTTTGATGGTCATGGACAGAGCTGTTTGTGCAGTAATTACCAATGTTATTTTTGATGTGCACAACTGACTGGTAAATGCATTCACACAGAGCAGTTAAAATCCCCAATGTTTTGAACAGATCTTTACAATGAGCTTCGCTACTATTTTTAGTTATTATTCTCTTGGCTCTCTTCTGGAGTTTGAAAATTGTGTTCACATTTTGTGCATTTGTTCCCCAAAAAAGGATGCCATAGCTAAGAACTGAGTATACATATGAACAGTGTGTAACTAAAAGACACTGCATGTTACACACTGATGATAGGATTCTGAGGGCATAACATGCTGATGACATTCTGTTTGCAAGTACCTTTGTGTGATCACACCACTTCAGTTCTACTGTGGCTGACTCCATATTTTTGCCACTTTGGAAACCAAACTGTGATTCGCTTAAAACGTTGTATTTATTCAGTAATTCATTAATCTGTCTTTCATAATTGCTTCTATTATTTTTGAGAATGGTGACAGCAGGGAAATGGACTGGTAATTTTCTGTCTTCTGCATTACCTTTGCCGGCCGAAGTGGCCGTGCGGTTAAAGGCGCTGCAGTCTGGAACCGCAAGACCGCTACGGTCGCAGGTTCGAATCCTGCCTCGGGCATGGATGTTTGTGATGTCCATAGGTTAGTTAGGTTTAACTAGTTCTAAGTTCTAGGGGACTAATGACCTCAGCAGTTGAGTCCCATAGTGCTCAGAGCCATTTGAACCATTACCTTTCCTAAGCAAAGGTACAACTCTTGCTTGTTTTAACTGCTCTGGAAATGTCCCTGATGTGAAGGGTTCATTTATTATATTAGTTAAGGGGCCTTGTATAATCTCTATGCATTGTTTCATTATACACATTGGTACTTCATCTAAGCTTACTAATTTTTTATTTTTTAGTTTTTGAACAGTTTTATTAACTTCACTCTATGTGGTTGGAAGTAACATCACTATATTTAGTTCAACATTATCTACAGGTGTTATATTTGTTTTGGGGAAGTTTTGCTGTAATTTATCTGCAATACTTGAAAAATGCTCATTTCCATAGTTTATTAAATGATTTTTTTTCAGCAGTCAGCATCTTCCTAGATTAGTTTAGATTAGATTAGTTTTCGTTCCATAGATCCGTGCTGAGGAGATCCTCGTGGATGTGGAACATGTCAATTTTTTTTAAGCTGAAATAACAATACTAATAGTATGAATATATACATTACATCATTTGTTTCTATTAAAAAATTCGTCAATGGAGTAGAAGGAGTTGGCCACTAGTAAGCCTTTCAGGCTCCTTTTAAACTGATCTTTATTTGTAACTAAATTTTTTATGTTTACTGGCAAATTATTGAAGATGAGTGTTCCTGAGTAGTGGACCCCTTTTTGAACTAAAGTAAGTGCTTTTAAGTCCTTGTGCAGATCATTTTTGTTCCTGGTATTGTATGTATGAACTGAGCTGTTTGTTGGAAAAAGAGATATATTATTTAGAACAAATTTCATTAATGAGTAAATATACTGAGAGGCAGTAGTTAGTATACCCAGTTCTTTGAAGAGGTTTCTACAGGACGTCCGTGAATTTACTCCACAAATAATACGTATTACACGCTTTTGGACTCTGAAAACTTTTGTTTGACTTGAAGAGTTACCCCAAAATATTATACCATATGACATTATGGAATGAAAGTAGGCAAAGTATGCAAGCTTTTTCATTTTTATGTCGCCTATGTCTGCTAACACTCGAATTGCAAATACAGATTTGTTAAGGCGTTTCTGAAGTTCTGTGGTGTGCTCTTCCCAACTGAATTTATTATCAAGTTGTAATCCCAGGAATTTAAGACTGTCAACCTCTTCTATCTGCTCTTCTTTGTATTTTATGCATATGCTGGGTGGAAACCTCTTACAGGTTCTGAATTGCATATAGTGAGTTTTTTCGAAGTTTAATGTCAGTGAGTTTGCTTTAAACGATTTATTAACATCCATGAAAATATCATTAGCAGATCTTTCTAGAACTGCACTTGACCTACTATTTATTGCAGTACTTGTGTCATCTGCAAACAAAACGAACTCTGCTTCTGGCAGTGTAACTGATGAGAGATCATTAATGTACACAAGAAAAAGCAATGGCCCTAAGATGGATCCCTGTGGGACACCACATGTAATTTCTTCCCATTCTGATGATGACTGATGACTTAATTCACTAGTCCCTTGCACTGACACCCTTTGTTTCCTGTTAGTGAGGTATGACTTGAACCATTTTGCAACACTGCCCGTGACACCATAGAATTGTAATTTACTTAAAAGGATGTTGTGGTTCACACAATCAAATGCCTTTGACAAATCACAGAAAATACCTGCTGCTTGTAATTTGTTATTTAATGAATTAAGTACATTTTCACTGTAGGTGTAAATAGCCTTCTCGATATCAGAACCCTTCAGAAATCCAAACTGTGTTCTTGATAATATGTTATTTGTGGTCAGATGGTTGAGCAGCTGCCTGTACATTACTTTTTCTAAAATTTTTGAGAATGCTGGCAAAAGTGAAATCGGTCTGTAGTTTGATGGTATCTCTTTATCCCCTTTCTTGAATAGAGGCTTAACATCTGCATATTTTAGCCAGTCAGGAAATGTCCCAGTTATAATTGACTGGTTACACAAGTAACTTAGAATTGTGCTAAACTCCCAAGAACATGCCTTAATTAACTTTGTTGATATTTCATCGTACCCACTAGAATGCTTTGTTTTTAAAGATTTTATTATGGACGTTATTTCTTTTGGTGAAGTGAGTGATATATTCATGTACTTGAAGCTATTTGTGAAGGCTAGTTTCAGATAATCAATGGCATTATTTACTGATCCTGAAAGTCCCATTCAATCAGTAACGGATATAAAGTACTTGTTAAATAGATTTGCCACACTATGCCCATCAGTTACTAAATGGTTCAAATGGCTCTGAGCACTATGGGACTTAACATCTGAGGTCATCAGTCCCCTAGAACTTAGAACTACTTAAACCTAACTAACCTAAGGACATCACACATCCATGCCCGAGGCAGGATTCGAACCTGCGACCGTAGCAGTCGCGCGGTTCCGGACTGAGCACCTAGAACCGCTAGACCACCGCGGCCGGCCATCAGTTACTAAAATATGTCGTCTACCCTTAGTGCTATTTGCTCCTGTTCCTTTCTGGTTCTACCAGTCTATAGATCGTTTTGTATCTATGATAGAAATTTAAGAATTCTGTATCATTGTGACTCTCTTTCATGGAACTGAGGTATTTACGTGTTTGGGAGGACTTCTTAATACCTGCTGTTATCCATCTGTTTTTATAAGATGTTGATACAGACATGCATACATTTGGAAATGCCTTTTCAAAGTTCAGTTTAAATAATGTGGAGAATTTAGAGAATTTCATATTCAAATTGGTTTCCTTATACACTTTATCCCAGCTTTGTTTTGCTAGTCCTTTTGAAAAATCTTTTATATTGATTTCTGATAGATGTCATTTACAGGCTTGTAGTTTAGGGAATGATTTGGTGCCTGATGTTACTGTTGTTATTTGACAGAGATGGTCTGATAGTCCGAGATCTTTTACAGCTACATCACATTTTTCCCTGTCCACATTTGTGGCCACATGGTCAATTACTGATGCAGTCAGCGTAGTGACCCTTGTTGCACTATTGACCAACAGGGACATGCCAAAACATTGAAGGATATTTATGAGTGTGCTGCTGGATTCATTTATGATATTAGTGCTGATGTTAATGTCCCCACACAGGATTATGTTGAAGTTTGTACTTGAGACTTTATCTAGAACTTCTGTTAATTTATTGAAAAAAGTGTCCCCACTACCACTGGGAGATCTATACACACATAAAATGATTAATTTCTTGGTAATATCAAGTCTTGTTAATTCAATAGCTGATATTTCAAAGTGTTTGTCTTCACTTACTGTAATGAGTTCATGTTTTGATTTGAACTGTGTTTCTTTTCTGATATAAATGCATGATCCTCCACCCATTGAAGCAGTTCTGCAGTAAGAGTATGCCCTTTCATACAATGATAATACTACATGTTGGATTTCTTGTCTCTACACCAGTGCTCAGTAACACAAACTACTGTGCAGTTCAAAGATTGTAGCTCAACTTGTAATAGTTGTATTTTATTTTTTTATTGATTGCATGTTTTGACGAAGGATTGTTCAGTCTGTGAAATGCCCCATTTTCATCTTACCAATGGTTTGTTTTTCTTTGTGACATCTAGTACGAGTGATATTTCAAGCAAAACTTCCTGGCAGATTAAAACTGTGTGCCCGACCGAGACTCGAACTCGGGACCTTTGCCTTGCGCGGGCAAGTGCTCTCCCAACTGAGCTACTGAAGCACGACTCACGCCCGGTACTCACAGCTATACTTCTGCCAGTACCTCGTCTCCTACCTTCCAAACTTTACAGAAGCTCTCCTGCAGGAGAGCTTCTGTAAAGTTTGGAAGGTAGGAGACGAGGTACTGGCAGAAATATAGCTGTGAGTACCGGGCGTGAGTCGTGCTTCAGTAGCTCAGTTGGGAGAGCACTTGTCCGCGCAAGGCAAAGGTCCCGAGTTCGAGTCTCGGTCGGGCACACAGTTTTAATCTGCCAGAAAGTTTCATATCAGCGCACACTCCGCTGCAGAGTGAAAATCTCATTCTGGATATTTTAAGTGTTAAAATCTGTCTTGTGAGTGATAGTTTCAGTATTTTTTAAACTAATGGAGATGCTCTTTAGGCAGGGGAACCTGTTGTCTGGATTTATCCTATCCTTTTCGTACCCATGACAGGTGTTTGACCATATGTGGCCCGAGATCCACGTGCGGTAGCGTTCTCGCTTCCCGCGCCCGGGTTCGATTCCCGGCGGGGTCAGGGATTTTCCGCCTCGTGATGACTGGGTGTGGTGTAACGTCCTTAGGTTAGTTAGGTTTAAGTAGTTCTAAGTTCTAGGGGACTGATGACCATAGATGTTAAGTCCCATAGTGCTCAGAGCCATTTGAACCATTTGAACCGAGATCCACCCCCTATACTTTCATGAATCAGCTGTACCAATCTTCCCTTCCCAGTCCTGTTTAGGTGTAGGCCATGCCTAGTGAAACTCCATCTGTTGATAGTCCCGACGGTCACCAGAGGAACATGACCAAAGTTAGCTGCCCTCAGAGCCATCCCTAATCCCACATTGATTCGCCTCACAGCTCCATCAAGGTGTGGTCGATTATGACGCCGGAACAGCTCAACGATGTGTGCATTGGTGCCATGAGTCAGGGAAGCTAACTTGTCCAGGTCACCACATATGTCATATGCCCCATCCCTGTCCAAACTGTTTCCTGCCTCACCCACTATCACTACAGCGTCCTCTTTTGTAAAGTCCTTACATAAAGACCCTAAGTCCTCTATCACATGACTTAGCCCTGCATTTCGCTTGAAGATACTGGTGGCCTGGTATGCTACCCCTAAACTTTCCTGTAACTGAGGGCCTACACCTCGCCCGTGGCTACTACCTAGCAGCAGCACTTTCTTCTTCCTCACACTTTGTACATTCCTAGGCTTCTTGGCCTGAGCTGAAGTGTGCTGCACATTTCCTGCTCCTCGCTCTACATGAGGCTCTTCTCCACTTTACTCTGACAGTGGTAGATACCTGTTTTTGGTGCTGGTGATAAAACTGTTAGATCGCGTTCTCTTTCTTCATATCCTCCTACCAGCTGCCAGTTCCTAACCAGCCCTCCTTCCCCCTATCTCCCTTGATCCTTAGCAGTTTCTTCCTCGCTTCCTCCAACTGTGCCTGAGGGGCACAGATTCTTCTTTCCTGTTCCCCAATCAAAATGTTCCTACTGCATACTCTGCAGTTCCAGGAGGCAGCCTCTTCTGTTCTCCCAATATTCTCCCCACTATGTAACTATGTACAAATGTTCTTAGCTCTAGGAAATGTTCACTGCACAATGAATGTCAGAAATTAGTTACGACAAAATTTTTGAGGACTTCACTTCATACTTTGGAGGTCCATTTTTTATAGCACATCCATCAGGAACAGACATTTGCATTGTCCGTTAAAGTACTCTTCCACATAAAATACGTTATGACCTTGATTGACACTACAAAACACAAAGTCAGACTAACAAGAAATGAAGGCTGTACTTGTGTCTCACGTACGGGAAGAATATGTGGCTTAGAAAAAGGAAGCAGCTAGAAAAAGATAAATTATATTTGCTGAAGTAAGTTACGAAGAGTCGGCGATACCATGAGCGTGGTATGAAACTTCTCTAGCATTAGTAAAAATAAGGTAAACTTTTTTCTGATGGTGATGATAAGCTTGGTCTCAGGTGTTGGAAGTATGAAACAAACCATTCCACATTTGCAGAGCACTTAAAACACCACAACTACCATCCTACAAACATGGAAGAAGATAGGAAAATAATCAGAATAAACACACAAAATTGAATTTAAAAAATAAGTAATTACATAAATATAAAAAATACAAAAAAGCATAACAAACCGGGTACATTTTCTCTCTCTCTCTCTCTCTCTCTCTCTCTTTCTCTCTCTCTCTCTCTCACACACACACACACACACACACTGCAGAACCGTTTACAGCCTACGTATACATTGTCCCAGAATGAAAACTAAGTTGTATAAACAAAAGTATAAACATATTCCAGGCCACTGAAGATACCTTGCAAAGAATAAAGACGAAATGCTATAGCACGAAAAATGTGTTTCCTTCAGTTGTAATTAGACGGCCCAAAAGTAAAAATTATGAGCATAATGTGTACTTATTACGTGAGCATTTATCTGAACTTGTTGGAAATGTCGTAACAGAGATGTCTGTATTGTTTACCGTGGTAATGGCTTGCCGATATTGATAGTTGCGCTCCAGCGGCGCACGCAGTGGTAGAGGACGGGCCGCTGAAGAGTGGGGGGCTATCCGATAGCTTGGAAGTCGATCGTCGTGTTTCGTCTTTGATAGACTGCTGCAGTTCAGTCTAGTGATCAGAAGAAACAGCTGAAGCGATCACTCGCAAGGATTGTGTACTACTGTCAAAGAATCTGGTTAAAAACTTTTGTGCACTACTGTCAAAGAACCTGGTTAAAAACTTTTAGAAGTGCTGGCTTCAAAATCGCTACGTAGTATGTCTCCATAATACAGTAGTGCGACCTTACAAATAAGTTATGTCTGAGATAACAATAAAGAAAGCTCATCCAGATGTTTTAAAAACAAAAACAAAGTGTAAAATCGTCTCGAAGTTTTTGACAGAAAATCGTGAAACAAAGGAAGCATATTTAGTATACTCGTATGTAATATGTGTGTTAGTTACGTGAGTAAAAAATGAATGGCTCTTACAGAGAACAGTTTGTCAACTATGTAAAAGGAAGGACAATCGGTATACGTAAAATGCGCGTTAGGACCTTGGTTTCATGTTATCTCACACAGAATTTACTTATAAGGCTACAGGGTGAGTCACTAATTGTTGCCCCCTAGAATAACTTCGAAAGTATGATAGGAGCTGAAAAGTTTGTGGGACAAAAGCTGCGTGGGATAACGGGGGCCATAACATGACGTTGATTTTTTGTTGCTAGTTGAGGTCGCTTCAGAGATATGATAGTCAACTTCGTTTTTTTAACTGGGATGCTATAGTTTGGTACTTGTCTTCTGATAGCGACTATCGAGACGAATCCAATGATGTGTAACAGTAAGGTCTTTGAAGGTCACAACGGTGCCATGAACGTCCATTTACAGAAGGTGTTCGAAGTGATGACCTTTGGTATCAATGCAGTGCTAAAAGCTATTTATCATGGATTGAGTGGTATTCCTTATCACATCGGCACTTATCGAAGCACATGCTCTGACAATTCTCTCTCGCATATCTTCAGGTGTAGCTGGAACATCTTTATAAAAAATTGTCTTTTAACAATCCCCACGACACATCTCCTCCGCGTCCAGTCCAACGATTTGGGAATTGTCTCTGCCACTCATTTCTAGCCATTAGCGAAAAATGTGCCGGACACCCATCGTGTTGATAGCACATTTTGTTCCTTGTTCCTAAAGCTATTTCTTCCAATAGCAGACCTAATGTTTCTTGCAGGAATGTGGTGTACTTCCTGCCATTGAGATTTCCTTCGATGAAATAGGAGCCTGTAATTCTGTCCTCCAGAATCCCACACCATACATTCACTGACCACAGTTTTTGGTGTGCAAGTTGACGCAGCCAACATGGATTTTCAGTTGCCCAGTAATGCACGATATGCAAATTGACATTTCCATGGTTCGTGAATGTTGCCTCGTCAGTAAATAAAATCAAATTAATAAACGTGTCACCCCTCTGAATCTAAAGTTGAGCCCATCGGCAGAGTTCAATGCGACGCATACAATCCGTACCAGTTAATTCTTGGTTCGAATGGCTCTGAGCACTATGGAACTTAACATCTGAGTTCATCAGTCCCCTAGACTTAGAACTACTTAAACCTAACTAACCTAAGGACATCACACACATCCATGCCCGAGGCAAGATCCGAACCTGCGACCGTAGCAGCAGCGCGGTTCCGGACTGAAGCGCCTAGAACCGCTCGGCCACAACGGCCAGCGAATATTTATTTTTTGCATGATATATGAGAGAGAATTGTCAGAACATGTGCTTCGATACGTGCCGATACCACTCAATCCATGATAGGAAGATTGTAGCACTGCATTGATACCAATGGTCATCACTTCGAACATCTTCTGTAAATGGACGTTCATGCCATATTTTTTATCTTCGTTGACCTTGAAAGACCTTACTGTTACACATAATTGGATTCGTCTAGATAGCCGCCATCAGAAAATAAGTACCAAACTACACCATCCCATTAAAAAAAAAAAAAGTTAACCTTCATATCTCTGACGCGAGCCCACCTAACACCAAAATGCAACGTCATATTATGGCACCCAATGTCCTATGCAACTTTTGTCCCACAAACTTTTCAGGTCCTCACGTATGGAGTACATGATTGATTGTCAATCAAATGGTTCAAATGGCTCTGAGCACTATTGGACTTAACATCTGAGGTCATCAGTCCCCTAGAACTTAGAACTACTTAAACCTAACTAACCTAAGGACATCACACACACCCATGCCCGAGGCAGGATTCGAACCTGCGACCGTAGTAGTCGCGCGGTTCCAGACTGAAGCGCCTAGAACCACTCGGCCACCAAGGCCGGCTGATTGTCGATGATGTAATGAGGTACGCAGTAGGCAGGGTTTACAGTTTGTATTCTCGAGTAATGCTGACTTATTCAGCAGTTGACATCTGTGTTCTTACGGATCTTGCTTCGACCACCGCCACCAGCAGCCATCATGTGTATATTTTATTCTCTTATTATTGGAGCATTTATTACACATGTTTTTAGCCATGTTACCATCTCTTTTTATAGAAATCCCTCTGATTATGTATTATAATTGTATTGCAGTGCCTACATTCTGAAGATGGTCGAAATTAGAGGTCAAAACTGATTCGACCAAAATAAAGTTGTGATCAAAACCGTTTTACTAAATTTTAATATTTCAGACTGATCGCTGTGCTCTCTCCATTGAAAGACTGTTTCCTAAATTTTTGTTTTCTTTTACTTCCCTGGCATGTACACTAAGCTGTAAATTTTCCTTAAATAAGAGACATGCTGTGTGAGAGTAAATAGTATAACGAAGAACTAATCGAACAGATAGATCACTAATATTTTAACATTTTCTTTCACAAACAACCCAGCGATCTTTGCTACCATGAATGTACATATATATGTATAGTTCATAAGATTTTAAAGTCCATTAGCGCCTTTTAATACTGTGTGCATAAATTATAATCCGATCTAGTTCTTAAAACATAGTCAAGCCGAATTTACATAAAGCAATATTAGGAAATGCGACCTGAAAACTTAGATTTGTTTCAAGACTTCTCGGAAAATGCCATATACAGTAAAGTTGTCCACTGTTGTGGTACTTAGAATTTTTCTCCGTCTATTATTTTACTTGTCTGTTTGTTGCTGGAAAATTCACTTCCGGTTGCGCAACTTTCCTGATAAGGACTTTCTGTACAGCGTTAACAGTTGTTCTTAAAATAGATATTATGTAATCCTGTTTTCTGTACTATTAATTTTCGAGGTAAGTCTATGGGGCTGATGACCTCAGATGTTAAATCCCATAGTGCTTAGAACCATTTGAAGATATCTAACAAAAGCAGAGATGGCATGCTAGGATCATAACAGGTACGCACGCAAAACGAAACTGTAATGGTAGGGCGCAGGTCTGACACGAAATTCGTTGATTTTGGTACAGTATTCTACCACAATCGTGTCTGATACTGCATAAAACATATCAAACCATCAAGTAACAATACTTCAACGAGGGAAAAAGAGTGTGTTCTTCTGCACAAGTTCATATTTCTCCTGTCAACGAGCTCTTTACATGAGATGTGCGTTCATGCAGTGGCGGATACACATGGGTGCCCCACCTCCCCCCTCAACCTTGCGGGGCTGCCCGCATTGCCACACTCGCCGCCCCCGCCATTCAGTCCGCACACTATTCGTTCGTTTCTTTCGTCAGTCGACTCGACTGAATCGAGTTTTCGAATAGTTGTACTTTCCTACGTAGCACGCGCGTCCGCATCATCGTATTTTATACGTTTCTGTCTGGCACATAGTTAGCTAACACATACCTACGAGAAAAGTCACGACCATTCTAGTGATCTCGATACGTTATTCTGTCTTGCATTTGTTGGAGAAAAGTCGCGAATATTCTACTGTTTTCACGTGCAGAGAACCTTCGATACGTAGCGTTATAAATACGGACTATTTGCCGAATAGGAAGCTAGTTTACATTCAGAAGCAGAAATATGAAGACCGAAGAATGAATAAGCAAAAAGTCCTAGTTGTAGCAAGTGCAAGTGTGAAGATTAGTCAAAGTGAGAGTGGTCAGTTGATTGTGAAGTATTAATAATAGTAATTCACGGTAATTTCTCAGTAAAAATGTTGCTACGAGACTGACTTCAGTCACTGTTGTGCTTAGTGATATTAGAAATACGAGGAGTGTGACTGTGTGTGTTTTAGTGCTAAGTGTAGTAGTGTTGCATTTTTCAGTGCGAATAAAGTGTTTATTCCAGAATAATTGGCATCTAATTTACCTTCGTCGTAACAATATAATGAAATGGTTCGCTATGTAATAAGAAAAAGAAAAGTAGAAACATCTGAAGATATGTATATGTGCATAGTCAGTTTAAATAAAACTTCCTTAAACTTTGCATGTGACTTAATTATTTTTTATTACGGTAAAAGTAAAGGTAGCTCAAGATATCTTTAGCGGCCCCTCTTTGAGGTTTTTCTGTATCCGCTACTGCGTTCATGGCTGTAAATGGTTCTGCAGTCTGTCACAAATGTGTGTTCTCTAACCTTCCTCAGTAATGTCTCGCGAAAAGGACACTTTACGCCTCCAAATTGTTTTCATGTCTTGCTAAACTGACATGAACTGGGGTGCAGCTCCCCTCCGTCGGCACAGTGACCACTAGCATGTATACTTGGAAATCATTCAGCAGCTGATAGAGGAATCTGTTTATGAACAGGACAGCGAGCCATTTTGTTCGCTAGATGGTGCTGCACTCTGTTGTTGGTGACAGCAGCGTTTTTTCGTCCCGGCAATGTCTTGCACAGCTGGGTTTCGAAGCTCTACTCTCATAAATATGTCATTCTGTCAGACATATAACTCCACATGTTTGGTTGCATGTGCCACGCGAATGTTGCATGGATCTCTGCCTCACAAAAGTTCTACAAGTCCGTCCCAATCCTCGAACGCCACGCACTCCATCTGGCTTTTTGCATCCGTTTACATTCCCCCACATGAATTCGCTACCATCTCATGAAATTCCTATCTCTCCTCACACACACAGAAAATCTCCACATCTCATATACTATCTGCCAACTAGATTGTCTCCTCTCTGATCACCAACCCTTATATGCTTTCACGCCTTCACGGACACATCCCTCCGTGCCTACACCTACACACACTCCATATCCCATACCAACGAAACTTCAGCCAACTCCCTCCCCCAGACAGTGAGATCGCCTCGATATTTACTCCTCCTACCGACTTCAACTCTTCCACGCCTATTCCACTGCACATCAGCGCTCCTCTCTCCCTTTACCTCTCTATCCATCCCCATTCCTTCTCTCTTCTAACCACTACCCTCCCAACACACACTATTTCTCACCCTCTGCCTTTCCACCATTTGCATTCTCACTATCCACCTCAACTCCTAGCAACCATCTCTATAGCTTCCCTACCTAACAGACTGCTATCTTTTTACTCAAACCCCTCAACCCTTTGGACCATATTCTCTCCTCGATAAATACTTCTCACCCATTGCAGGTCCATCAGATTTTAAGTGAAACTGCAGTGCTCCAGTGCTTTTTTGTAGATGACTATCACCACATTGCAAGTGTATTTTTTACTTATGACCAGATTCTATATTTAGAACATACAAGGAATGTTCAGAAAATAACCAAACTTTGTTTTCGGTTTATAAACTCTATTATTATTTTACAGGTTATTTTTCTTTGCCCCTTGAGAGTACTTCTCTCCCCTACTCACATACTTTTCCCAGCAGTGTTTCCATTTCATGAAGCAGTCCTGGACGTAAGCATTTTGGATGTTCTTTAAGGTCTGTGATAAAGTTGCATTGATGTCATCATTATTCTGAAAATGACATCCTTTTAGCACTGATTTTAATTCTCTAATTAAGGAGCCAGGCCTGGCGAGTATGGTGGCTACAGGAAGACAGTCGTCTGAACTTTTGCGCGAAACTAATTAACTGGCAAAGCTGAGTATGAGGGCACATTGTTGTGGTGCAAAAATCGTGAGTTGTCTCGACACATCTCTGGTCTCTTTTTGTGAATTTTTTCCATGTAATAGTTGCAAAACTGTGAATCAGCGATTTGCGGACACCAGATCGTTGACTTTCTGAATGTGTAAGTCAACAGTTGAAGAGGAAGGCCTTGTCGGTTGAGGATCATCTTCAATCGACTAACGACCAGTTTCAAATCGTGAAAACCATTTGTAACATAGCATACGACCCAGAGCATCATCTCTGTAAGCGTGTTTCAAAGGCTGAAATGTTTCCTTTAAGGTTTTCCCCCCATTTAACATAAAACTTTGGGACTCATCTTTGCTCCAGAAAATCAAGATGTAGAACATCTTGTATCTCCGTGTCTTTCGGCCGATACCTCCAGAGGTTCAAAGAGCGTCTTTCAGTTAAGAGTGTCAAAACCTTTCTCTAAATATACATATGCTATAAACACAGCTTTGCCTTTCTTCAGTCTGGTGTCTACGAAGTTAAGTGGTAAGATCGGTATCGCCTTGCGTGTTCAAACATTTCACATAGCCCCGCCCCTGTCCCGCCCCATTCTCTTTTTTACATATTCCTTCCATCATCTGACCTTTTCTTCTTTGCTTATCTTTGGCTTTCCAAATGAGCTCTTGACAGTTGATTCTCTTTTGAGCAAAGTTTTCTTTCCTATTTTTCTTATTTGGTTTCGGCATCTGTGTTTCCCAAGTACAAAATCACAGTTGCGACTTTGGACTCTGTCAACGTAGTTTTTTTATGTCCTACTTTATTTGCTGCATTTTATATTTTCCCTGTTGTCAATTCAATTCAGTATATCATGTTATATCCAAGGATTTCTACTGCATCTTTTTTCCCATATTCATCTTCTGCTGCATCCACCACTTCTTTTCTCAAAGAGATCCGTTCGTATTGTTGTGGATTCCTTCCTCTGTTTCAGTCATTCGTCGCCTAACGGTCCCTTTAAGATTGTCGAAAAACTCTGAATCTTAACTTACTCAAGTTCTGTCTCCTTAATTTGCTACCATTTACTATCTCTCTAGTTGTAAACTGCAGTTCATAACCAGTAAATTATCGTAGATTTGCGTCTGCACCGAGAAATGTCCTACAGTTTAAAATCTGGTTTCGAAAACTCTGTCTCAAAATTAAACTCTGGTTTCGAAAACTCTGTTCCAAATATCCATCCTGCGTTCATGATTCTTAAGCAAGGTGTTGGCTTTGGTTAAATTACGTTCTGTGCGAAAATTCTCTCAGCTGGATTCCCCTTTCACCCCTTCCGCCAACCCTATGTTTTCCTACTACTTTCGTTTTCTATTCCTGCTAACGAATTCCAATCTCTCATCGCATTTTAAATTTTTGTCTCTCTTAACCAGGTAGTTAAGAGGGACAAAAATTTAAAATGCGATGAGAAATTGGAATTCGTTAGCAGGTATAGGAAACGAAAGTAGTAGGAAAACATCGCTTTTCTCGTAAACTGTTTCAATCTGTTCATCATCTGTGATGTAGGTAGGCATGTAAACTTGTATCACTTTTGTGAGGGTGTTAGCTTTATGTCTGTCTTGGTAATGATAATGTTAATAGCAGTTTAGAGATGGAGCTGAGTTTGGTTATACTATTTCATTGGTAGTCTCAAGGGGTGGTTAAAATACATGATCTTAACACAGCAAATACTGAGAATCAACTGTCAGACGTTTTCAATTATAAATAAATGACTACCACATAACAGGTAATGTACTATCATTATAGTAAACTGCGTTTAGGTACTGCAATCTGCAATACTAAATGCTGTTATGAAAGAAACACTAAGTTTCCGTTCCAGGGCGATAGGTTTTCTAAATGAGATAGTAAATAGTTAAGAACAGTAATCTTCAAATCTGTTTACGGTGAAATAACAAAACATGAATAATGAAATAGATGACAGAGTGCGTCGTTAAGAAAATTAAAAAAAAAAAAACTGGTATGTCTTCACCCAACTACGTCTTTCTTTCATGCAGGTTCACGGTATAGTTAAGCAAATGCACCTAAGCAAATGCAGCGGGCGTTTCAGTGTGTCCCAACCCATACCGCAGTGGCGGTCGGTCATTGGCTACCGCTATAGTTCAATTCTTTTATCTTGGCGGTTCGCGCATGCCCGCCCAGACGCGTGAGATTGCTGCGTTGCCAGTTGCACGCGCCAAGAGAAGCAGCGCCATAGTATAGTATAGTTTGCAAACTTTCGTTTAGGGGAGAACGCGCAGTTTATGAAGTAAAGCCACCACGGCCGCATTAACCCTTTCGCTGCTACAGAGACGATTTTGTCATCACTGCACTGCTCGCCTGTGCAGACACATGGTGTTCCGACTGCTTTGACACACTTATCATTCGATTTCACAAAAAGTATTTGGCCCAAAAATTTGATTTTTACACATCTTGACTGATACCTCCCCCCCCCCCCCCCCCCCCATAAATGACTTAGTTTGGTTCGATGTTCAACGTAGTTATTGTGCAGTATTAAATGTAGTAAACCATTGCACGAAATTTTGAAGAGTTTGCGGAGGTAAAAGTCCACAGCGTATACTTTCCGTATGGTCGATTTTAGTTGCCACTACAAATTTCAAAAAATTACATTCAAACGAATAACATTCATGACGTAAGACACTTCGATATTGTTTTTAAATAAAGAAAATATTAAGCACAAAACAAGGTTTGAACACAGAACCTTCCACTACGTAGCTAAACACCTTAACCATTACGCTAACATAGGTCGTCATTCAAGAGAGTTCCTTGAGGACTTTAAAGTGTCACGCAAAATACCGACAAACACTGTTAGTATGACTGTGAATTACTCACGTTTCGTCGAAGTACATCAGGAAATAAACAATTACTGCTGTTCTTTATTGCGAGAAAGCGGTTAGTGAGAATGAATTTCCTTGCTATCGCCTGAATTAGGAGGCTTACTGCTTGTTTGGTTTAATTAATTAATAGAATATGAAGCAACTGGTATGAAGAATGCTTTTTCCAAACATTCTTTTATAGAATGTCTGCTATCAAGACATTGCTTTTGTTTAATTACTTTATTTATGACTGGACGTTTCTAAAACTGAAGACACTCGTCCGTGCTCTGCACTGCAGTCGAACTCTGGCAACGTAGTTCTCTGTTCATTGGTTGACTGTGTTTTGTGACGTCAGATGCGCAGAACGAACCTAAACTCGGCCTGCCGCTTCTACTGCGGAAAACGCTTGCCGCTGGCGTCGCCGCTTGCCGCGCTGCCGGCCTGGATACAACGGAAGGCAGCGCACCTCAACCACAGTCACGTGCCTTCCTCGGTTCACAGGCGTCGCGTCAGCGAGGGGAAACTTGGACAACGTGGCGCAAACGAAGCACACTCGCTGCTAATTTGGTTCCACGCTGTACCGTGTTGCTTCCTTCCTCTCACTTGGGAGACTACTTCCTTTCTTCTCTACGGACACTTTCCTTCTGCCTGTCTCTCCCACTGCAGCTACCTGTAGCAGGCGTGGCTAAAGTTTTCTTTACGTCAGAGGTCCCTATAGTGCGCGGCATTTACGACGGCGGCCGAGTTTAGGTTCGTTCTGTGCATCTGACGTCACAAAACACAGTCAGCCAATGAACAGAGAACGACGTTGCCAGAGCTCGACTGCAGTGTAGATAACGGGCGAGTGGCTTCAGTTTTAGAAATGTTCAGTCATAAATACAGTAATTGAACAAAAGCAATGTCTTTTATAGAAAGTTTGGAAAAAGCATTCTTTATACCAATTGCTTCATATTCTATTAATTAACTAAACCAAACAAGCAATAAGACTCCTAATTCAGGCGATAGCAAGGAAAGGTGTTTGTATCATTCTCACGAACCACTTTTTCGCAATAACGGACAGCGGTAATTGTTTATTTCCTATTGTACTTCGACGAAACGTGAATAATTCATAGTCATACCAACAGTGTTTGTCGGTAATTTGCGTGATATTTTAGAGTCTTCCAGGAGATCATTTGAATGATGAGCAGCGTTAGCGTAATAGTTGAGGTGTTTGACTGGTGAGTTGAAGGTTCTAAGTTCAAACATTGTTCGATGCTTAATATTTTCTTTATTTAAAAACAATATCGAAGTGTCTCACTTCATGAATTTTATTCGTTTGAATGTAATTTTTTGAAATTTCTAGTGCTTTGTCGCTTCTTCATTATAATCAAAAGTTTTCGGTTTTTCTAATTTTGTCCTCCAATATTTCTTTTCACAGCAATTATAAACAATGAAAAGGCACAAATACAATACTCATGTTATCTGTTTTGTTTGTATATCTTCTCTTCCGCAGTCACTCTTTTACTATTCATATTGAGATATATTCTTTGCGACAGTATTAAAAGTATTATTTTTGCAGAATTTCGGCTCGTACGTTGCCGAGCTACTTTATTGTCTGACGCAATTCCTTGCTTTGCTGCTTTGGCAACATCATCATATTCAATGTTTTCGTCGACTGATCTATGTTTTGGCAAGTATTTGCTGTCCGTTGTGACAAACACAAATTGTTTGCGCACTGCGCCTCATTGAAAATATATTTTAGTTTCTATGTTTTATTACGTCCACAATTCAGTTTTGTGTACTTCGCCAATTTTGTTTTAATCAGAACTTTTTAGAAAAAAGCGAAATGACTCTGGTATAAACAAAACTTTTATTACAGTCGCGAAAGACGGAATATTTCTCAATATTACATACGACACCCATCTGGTAGTTAAATGAGACATTGTTATACAGTAAATTTTATATGAAATTTAGGTATCTTGTTCACATTTCATTCTCAACATTGTGGCAACTAAATCGACCATACGGAAAGTATATGCTATGGACTTTTACCTCTGCAAACTCTTCAAAATTTCGTGCAATGGTTTATTACATTTAATGCTGCACAATAACTGCGTTGAACATCCAAACAAAATTAAGTCATTTATGGGGGGAAGGTATCAGTCAAGAAGATGTGTAAAAATCAAATTTTTGAGCCAAATAGTTTTTGTGAAATCGAATGATAAGTGTGTCAAAGCAGTCAGAACACCATGTGTCAGCACAGGCGAGCAGTGCAGTGATGCCAAAATCGCGCACAGCGCGGAATGCGGGGAGCACGTCTCTGTAGCAGCGAAAGGGTTAATGCGGCCGTGCTGGTTTTACTTCGTAAACTTCGCGCTCCCCCCTAAACGAAGTTTGCGAACTATACTATACTATGGCGCTGCTTCTCTTGGAGCGTACGTATTCAACTATAGTTGCCGCTAGCGTTGCGCGCAGATCTCTCTGGAATCGACAGCCGCTGTGACGGCTCAGTTACAACAATGGTAGAAGTAGACTGGATAAAATTTACGTGAACAGAGTAGTATCCGACAACGTATCGCGTTTAAAGGTGTGCCCTGTAATAACCTCGGACCACTACTGGTATGAATTCGGCATAGGCTTCCAGAGAGAAATGATTGTTGGAGCGAGAGACTGCTGGAAGTTGAACACCGGCCACTACGGAAAGAAATAGCAGCCACGTGGCTAGAACACCTGGCACAGCGGACCCGATACAGCACTGCGACGTACTGATGGGTAGTAGGAAAAAACAAATGTTGCGAAAGTCGGTTAATTCGTTATTATGCGGACAGTATGTCCTTGCAGTCAGCCGCCACCGTAAACAAACGAGAACTTAATAAGCCCCGCCTCCCTCTGGAAGACTGCCATTCTATGTTCGCGTTCTTTACTTCCACGAAAGCAGAACTGACATAACAGTCATTGCTGATTACTTTCGTTGTGGTGAGACTCGCATTCGAATCCTTTTATGCACCAGGATTAGTCTCTTCACTAATTCCAAAATAAAATTAAAAAAATGCACAACACAAAACATTTTCGAGTACATCTACATCTGCTCGCCCAGCTAGCCGCGCGGCCTAACGCGCTGCTTCCCGAGCGGGAAGGCGTGCCGGTCCCCGGCACGAATCCGCCCGGCGGATTTGTGTCGAGGTCCGGTGTGCCAGCCAGCCTGTGGATGGTTTTTAAGGCGGTTTTCCATCTGCCTCGGCAAATGCAGGCTGCTTCCCCTTATTCCGCCTCAGGTACACTACGTCGGCGATTGCCGCACAAACACTGCCTTCATGTACGAGTACACCATAATTACTCTACCACGCAAGTATTGGGGGTTACACTCGTCTGGTATGAGACGTTCAAGAGAGGGGGTCCACTGGGGGCCGAAACGCACAATAAACCTGGGCTTGGTGTGGGGCGGCGGTGGGGTGGGTGGACTGCTGTGGTCTGTTGTGGGATTGTGAACCACAGATGTCTATGGCGGGACGAAGCCTCTCCGTCGTTTCTGGGTCCCCGTTTCAATACATAATACAATACATCTAAATCTATGTGATTACTCGTTTCTTCGCAATAAAGTGCCTGGCAGAGGGTTCAGTGAACCACCTTCAAACTGTCTCTACCGTTTCACTCTGTAACGGCGCGCGGAAAAAGCGGGCACTTAAATTTTTCTGTGCGAGCCCTGATTTCTCCCTATGTAGGTGCGTGCCAACAGAATGTTTTCGCAATCGGAGAAGAAAACTGGTCTGAAATTTCATGAGAAGATTCCGTCGCAACGAAAGACGCCTTTTGTTTTAATGATTTAGTAGTTTAATAATTTGGTAGTGTCTACGGTTGGCAGTTGGTAGTTGAGGCCCTAGTTTTACTAGTATCTTACGCAGTCATAGTTAAAAACACTCCCCGCCTAAAACTGCCACGATGTAATATCGGCATCATACCATTGCAGAGAAGTCCTTTTAGAGAAGAAGCACAGCAGAATTATAGTCACACTGCCTTAAAGACGTTCTGAATCCACGACCACTACTTCTTCTTCGAGTACGGAGAATTAAAGCAAAACTCATGCAGATGAAGCGCAAGCAACTAAGAGCTGTGATCACCAGCAGCGGAACCTACGGTGAAGTAGAAAACAAACCTGTCATAACAAATGGTTCAAATGGCTCTGAGCACTATGGGACTTAACATCTGAGGTTATCAGTCCCCTAGAACTTAGAACTACTTAAACCTAACATCACACACAGCCATGCCCGAGGCAGGATTCGAACCTGCGACCGCAGCAGTCGCGCGGTTCCGGACTGAAGCGCCTAGAACCGCTCGGCCACCGTGGCCGGCCCTGTCATAACACAACACCTCAGTAGATACAGAGATAGAGTGAACAACAAATTTACAAAGGAGGAAAAACATTTAAAAGTAGAAGTAAAAGGGCAAATCGGAGAATATTTCGAAGACCTCTTCCAAATGAAAGAAACGAACAATGCGTTAAATGCAAACATACTGTAGCAAACAAGACGGATACTAATAGATACAAACAGGACGCTGCTGACAGAGCGCCGATCAAGAAGTCAAAGACATAATAAAGAGCAGCGACGAAGGAAGAACACTGTGTGCCGACGGCATTCCGCTCGAATCCTACCTCGTCTAGTTGGAGATAATAGGTCAACACACGGAGGTCATGAAACACGTAATGAATGAGGCAGAATTTCCATCTGCGCTAATGGAAGAAACAATAATTGTGTTTCCTTATATCAGTAGGTTGCCGTATTTGTGGCCCGTATCTTCGCTATAATGATTGCCCAGTCGTCTCACTTCCGCTTACATTCTTTCCTTACTGCATCACGTAACCGCGACACCACTGGGAACCATTCAACCTTGCGGTGGGCACTGGTCGCTCATCAGTGTTAATGCTGCATAATGTAAGCCAACACGTAACAAAGGTGCGTATTTCAATACGATGTTGCCTAAAATTAGAAGATTTCCATTGAATGTGGAAAGTACAGAGCAAGAATTGTTGACCCCTAAACACGTTGCACCTGCTAATGGCTACCCTCGTGGTTTGGTCGAAGACCTTTATAGAAAACTAAGTAAGTAGCTTAGTAAAAAAAAAAAAAAATGGAAAATGTCACTGAAAACTAACCCAATATAAAATCAAAACCTAAATTAAAATATATTCCTATGACATATAGAGGGCAGATTTCAAATAAAACTGAATGAGAATTCCGGAAAATCAAATGTTATCCTTGCATTTAGGACTCCTAATACTTTGAAATCAAAACTTAGACAATAAGGAGGAGTAACGAAGGCAAGTGCAGTAAATCACGAGTGTATAAATAAAAGTGTGGTGAATATAACGGCTTTTACGCTGAACTGGTAGGAAGACACTCCTTCTAAAGATTTGAAGAACATACCAGCAGTCATAACAGTACTTCTTTCAGGGATCACCTTCGTGGTGAGAAACGTAAAACTACTGACATACGTCGTAATATAATAATCCTGCATGAAATCCATAGGGGAAAAAACTAGATATTTTAGAAAACTTAGAGATATGCAGTAACGGGAAGAGATGCCCGAATTATCTGTAAAACGATCAGCTGGAAATCAGTTAAAAATATTTTTTACATTTTTTGACAAGTTTTTGTAAAATTGAACAGTTTCATTTTGCAGCAGACTTGAATATATCTGATGTGTACCTGTTGGCAGCTTTCCTTATAGTGAATGGCAAATGATTACGTTTCGTTCTCTTGAACAGCAATTAACCATATCCTTTTACGGCGCATGACATAAATCGCCTAGGCATTGGTTCTCACACGACTGGATGTTCGCACATCTAAGTTACGACTTTTTGGTTGGTTGGTTGTTTGGGGGAAGAGACCAAACAGCGAGGTTATCGGTCTCATAGGATTAGGGAAGGATGGGGAAGGAAGTCGGCCGTGCCCTTTCAAAGGAACCATCCCGGCATTTGCCTGGAGCGATTTAGGGAAATCACGGAAAACCTAAATCAGGATGGCCGGACGTGGGACTGAACCGTCGTCCTTCCGAATGCGAGTCCAGTGTGCTAACCACTGCGCCACCTCGCTCGGTTACGACTTTTTCATTAGTCTTATTATAGAAGCATACGGTTGTGTAACCATACTTTGAGCTTTGAATGTCAAGCACACAGAAAATACAGGATGTTTCAAAAAGGACTTTACAACTTTAAAAATTCATATAAATTTATTGAAAGAAGATGTAGAGCTGGGTTTAGTGTTATTTTGTACGGAAACACATCAAGTTTTTTACCTTAAACTAAAGATATTGTATGTGGCTTCCGTTGGTTATGCCGCACACATTCCATTGGAAATCAATTTCTTCCCAAATTCGCTGATGCTTGACTAGTCGATTTAGACGGCCGTTGAGACGATTGCCGAACGCGATCAACAGTTGCATCACTCACACGAGGCTAAAAATGGTTCAGATGGCTCTAAGCACTATGGGACTTAACATATGAGGTCATCAGTCCCCTAGACTTAGAACTACTTAAACCTAACTAACCTAAGGACATCACACACATCCATGCCTGAGGCAGGATTCGAGCCTGCGACCGTAGCAGCCGCGTGGTTCCGGACTGAAGCGCCTAGAACCGCTCGGCCACAGCGGCACTTACACGAGGCCTGCCACTTCATTTACATCTACATGGATACTCTGCAAATCAGATTTAAGTGCCTGGCAGAGGGTTCGAGGACGATCTTCAAAGCTGCCTGTTTCGTTAAACTTTGCATACCATCGCTTTATTGATTTAACGTCAGATGGGCTGTGCCCATAAGAAGCCCGAAATTTACGCTGAACACTGATGGGCGACTCCGTTTCGTGAAACCAAACACGCATTGCACTTTGTCCTGCTTCGACGCCATTTCGCCAGCAACTAACGTGACGTAACAGACCGCGTCAGTGTTGTGGAGCACTGGCGCCATCTATTGGTCACGACACATAGTAACACTAACCTATGTAACGGCACCAAATGTAACTTGTTATGGTGGTGGTGGTGGTGGTGGTGGTTAGTGTTTAACGTCCCGTCGACAACGAGGTCAGTAGAGACGGAGCGCTAGCTCGGGTTAGGGAAGGATTGGGAAGGAAATCGGCCGTGCCCTTTCAAAGGAACCATCCCGGCATTTGCCTGAAACGATTTAGGGAAATCACGGAAAACCGAAATCAGGATGGCCGGAGACGGGATTGAACCGTCGTCCTCCCGAATGCGAGTCCAGTGTGCTAACCACTGCGCCACCTCGCTCGGTTAACTTGTTATGTCAAACTGTTATTCTGTTATAATTTTTTTAAATCAGGGCAAGACTTACTTTACGCCTTTTATAACACTGGCTAAACTTGAGACATTTCTGGAGGTTTAGTTAAAGTGCAAGTTCTAGCGTTTGGCATCCCTTGCGTGTGATGAACTGGCTGCATTCGGATAAATTGCAGTGGATGTATCAGTCATCTTTAGAGTGTGAAATACGATCGCAGCTGGATAACCTACGCCGGAAGACACTATTTATTACAAATTTGTGTGAGGAACAGGAAGTGCAGTTTGGAAGAAAATTCAACGGTAAAGGAAGCGGAACGTGAACAATAACTATAAAAAGTGACGGAAATTAGTGATTTGCTGGCAGGAACATTAAAACAGTGCGAGTGGCGTAACGTGGAAAGTGTGTCGCCTATCGCAACAAGTTCACGTAGCGGAATATACAAATCGCGTCCAAAGTTACGAACCTTTCGCGAGCGAAACTCAGCGAACGATCGTCGAGAAGACGTCGTGGGAGAGAAAAGAGAAGATAGTGATGTCCAGCATGGCAAGGCAAGCTGCATTACGAGAGGAAACAACGCGACGTGACGGCATCGCGCAGAAAGATGATCCACGCAACGCAACGTCAGAGAAAGGGTGCGCTAGGTATGAATGTACACCACTGGCCATTAAAATTGCTACACCAAGAAGAAATGCAGATGATAAACGGGTATTCATTGGACAAATATATTATACTAGAACTGACATGTGATTACATTTTCACGCAATTTGGGTGCATAGATCATGAGAAATCAGTACTCAGAACAACCACCTCTGGCCGTAATAAGAGCCTTGATACGCCTGGGCATTGAGTCATCAGAGCTTGGATGCCGTGTACAGATACAGCTGCCCATGAGCTTCAACACGATACCACAGTTCATCAAGAGAAGTGACGCGTATTGTGACGAGCCAGTTGCTCGGCCACCATTGCCCAGACGTTTTCAGTTGGTGAGAGATATGGAGAATGTGCTGCCCAGGACAGCAGTCGAACATTTTC
Organism: Schistocerca nitens; assembly: GCF_023898315.1. Lineage (NCBI taxonomy): Eukaryota > Metazoa > Arthropoda > Insecta > Orthoptera > Acrididae > Schistocerca > Schistocerca nitens. The sequence continues at coordinate 171,614,673 of NC_064616.1, read as the reverse complement.
TGTGTCCATAAAGACCCGTACAGGACGTGCAACATGTGGTCGTGCATTATCCTGCTGAAATGTAGGGTTTCGCAGGGATCGAATGAACTGTAGAGCCACGGGTCGTGACACATCTGAAATGTAACGTCCACTGTTCAAAGTGCCGTCAATGCGAACAAGAGGTGACCGAGACGTGTAACCAATGGCACCCCATACCATCACGCCGTGTGATACGCCAGTATAGCGATGACGAATACACGCTTCCAATGTGCGTTCACCGTGATGTCGCCAAACACGGATGCGAACATCATGGTGCTGTAAACAGAACCTGGATTCATCCGCAAAAATGACGTTTTGTCATTCGTGAACCCAGGTTTGTCGTTGAGTACACCACCGCAGGCGCTCCTGTCTGTGATGCAGCGTCAAGGGTAACCGCAGCCGTGGTCTCCGAGCTGATAGTCCATGCTGCTGCAAACGTCGTCTAACTGTTCGTGCAGATGGTTGTTGTCTTGCAAACGTCCCCATCTGCTGACTCAGGGATCGAGACGAGGCTGCCCGATCCGTTACAGCCATGCGGATAAGATGCCTGGCATCTCGACTGCTAGTGATACGAGGCCGTTGGGATCCAGCACGGCGTTCCGTGTTACCCTCCTGAACCCACCGATTCCATATTCTGCTGGCAGTCATTGGATCTCGACCAACGCGAGCAGCAATGTCGCGATACGATAAACCGCAATCGCGATAGGCTTCAATCCGACCTTTATCAAAGTCAGAAACGTGATGGTACGCATTTCGTTTCACCAGGCAACGCCGGTCAACTGCTGTTTGTGTATGAGACATCTGTTGGAAACTTTCCTCATGTCAGCATGTTGTAGGTGTCACCACCGGCGCCAACCTTGTGTGAATGCTCTGAAAAGCTAATCATTTGCATATCATAGCATCTTCTTCCTGACGGTTAAATTTCGCGTCTGTAGCACGTCATCTTCGTGTTGTAGCAATTTTAATGGGGAGTAGTGTGTTTACTACACAGAACTGTTTCTGTTCCAGTATGAGAAACGTTTCGATTGCGGCCATTAAAGATATAGTATTCACTTTGTACTCAATATGCCTGCAGAATCCTATTTAGCGCCGTTTTGATTTTCTTAAGGCAGAATATCAACTCGCTTAAAACTTCTATTTGCTATAGACAATGCTGTGAAAAGTGTGGAAGATTATGTAGAGTGTGCATTAGTTTCTTAATTTTCCACGTTTGTGACACTAAAAGTTCTCTGTGGAAATTATTATTGTTTATATAATAAATTGAGGATGTGTTAGACTTCGTTACCAGTTTCATGACGCTCATTTTCCACACATTGTGAATAATTTTGCCGAAAATGCTGTTGTTCATCAGTCGTTCTTTGTATTCAAGCATTAATACCTATATACTGGTTCATTCAGGCTGAATGACGGAATGACAATTTGCAGCGAATTTTGCATATAATAAGCTGATTCTTAAGATACTGCTGTAAATTTCTGTTACGAATTACATAATTTTTCTTATTGTAGTTTGTGGAAATGACCTTCTTTGGAATGTTCGGCTTGTTGTTGCTACGTGACAGTACAACTTTCTCTGTACATGAAGGTAGATTTCAGTGGAAAGACAATGGCTCTGAGCACTATGGGACTTAATATCTGAGGTCATCAGTCCCCTAGAACTTAGAACTACTTAAACCTAAGGACATCACACACATCCATGCCCGAGGCAGGATTCGAGCCTGCGACCGTAGCGGTCGCGCGGTTCCAGACTGAAGCGCCACATAAGCCGGCGATCTCATTGGAGATCATGTAATTCATTACGGTACTCAAGATCTACTTCTAAGATAGAGCCCACATCTCAATCATCAGGGCCGGCCGGAGTGGCCGTGCGGTTCTAGGCGATACAGTCTGGAGCCGAGCGACCGCTACGGTCGCAGGTTCGAATCCTGCCGGAGGCATGGATGTGTGTGATGTCCTTAGGTTAGTTAGGTTTAATTAGTTCTAAGTTCTAGGCGACTGATGACCTCAGAAGTTAAGGCGCATAGTGCTCAGAGCCATTTGAACCAATTTGAGTCATCAGTTACGCTCATTATACCGAAACCGTCGACAGGCGGGCACACAAACTCAAGAGGGTGGTAGGCGTTGCATCAAGGCCCAGCTGTACAGACAATTAACATAGACCGATGTCATTCTTATTTTATCATACTTAGCAATGCACCTGTCGTTTTCAACTGCATGTCTATGATAGCAGTAAATGATACCTCTTCTGATACGACGCTGTTAAACATGTTAAGTTGCAATTTATGTTGGTGGTTTTTGCTGTGTCCCAGGGCCAGCCAGATGAGTTCACATAAACAGGTGGGATCTAGTAATCTCCCAAGTTTTAGGATTCAGATAAGCTTCTCACTTTGCATATTCTTTGAAAATCCTGTTCTTTGATTGCTGTTTCACCACTCAGAAAGCTTTTGCAGGCCTCAGTTGGCGGTATTGAAATGAAAGAGGAAGCCGCCTTGTAGAATTTTGCACAGAGCATAACTTAATCATAGCTAACACTTGGTTCAAGAATCATAAAAGAAGGTTGTATACCTGGAAGAGTCTTGGAGATACTAAAAGGTATCAGATAGATTATATAGTGGTAAGACAGAGATTTAGGAACCAGGTATTAAATTGTAAGACATTTCCAGGGGCAGATATGGATTCTGACTACAATCTCTTGGTTATGAACTGCAGATTGAAACTGAAGAAACTGCAAAAAGGTGGGAATTTAAGGAGATGGGACCTGGATAAACTGAAAGAACGAGAGGTTGTAGAGAGTTTCAGGGAGAGCATAAGGGAACAATTGACAGGAATGGGGGAAAGGCATACAGTAGAAGAAGAATGGGTAGCTCTGAGGGATGAAGTAGTGAAAGCAGCAGACGATCAAGTAGGTAAAAAGACGAGGGCTAGTAGAAATCCTTGGGTAACAGAAGAAATATTGAATTTAATTGATGAAAGGAGAAAATATAAAAATGCAGTAAATGAAGCAGGCAAAAAGGAATACAAACGTCTCAAAAATGAGATCGACAGGAAGTGCAAAATGGCTAAGCAGGGATGGCTAGAGGACAAATGTAAGGATGTAGAGGCTTGTCTCTCTAGGGGTAAGATAGATACTGCCTACAGGAAAATTAAAGAGACCTTTGGAGAGAAGAGAACCACTTGTATGAATATCAAGAGCTCAGATGGCAACCCAGTTCTAACCAAAGATCGGAAGGCAGAAAGGTGGAAGGAGTATATAGAGGGTTTATACAAGGGCGATGTACTTGGGGACAATATTATGGAAATGGAAGAGGATGTAGATGAAGATGAAATGGGAGATACGATACTGTGTGAAGAGTTTGACAGAGCACTGAAAGACCTGAGTCGAAACAAGGCCCCGGGAGTAGACAACATTCCATTAGAACTACTGACGGCCTTGGGAGAGCCAGTCCTGACAAAGCTCTACCATCTGGTGAGCAAGATGTATGAGACAGGTGAAATACCCTCAGACTTCAAGAAGAATATAATAATTCCAATCCCAAAGAAAGCAGGTGTTGACAGATGTGAAAATTACCGAACTATCAGTTTAATAAGTCACAGCTGCAAAATACTAACGCGAATTCTTTACAGACGAATGGAAAAACTGGTAGAAGCGGACCTCGGGGAAGATCAGTTTGGTTTCCGTAGAAATGTTGGAACACGTGAGGCAATACTAACCTTACGACTTATCTTAGAAGAAAGATTAAGAAAAGGCAAACTTACGTTTCTAGCATTTGTAGACTTAGAGAAAGCTTTTGACAATGTTGACTGGAATACTCTCCTTCAAATTCTGAAGGTGGCAGGGGTAAAATACAGGGAGCGAAAGGCTATTTACAATTTGTACAGAAAGCAGATGGCAGTTATAAGAGTCGAGGGACATGAAAGGGAAGCAGCGGTTGGGAAGGGAGTGAGACAGGGTTGTAGCCTCTCCCCGATGTTATTCAATCTGTATACTGAGCAAGCAGTGAAGGAAACAAAAGAAAAATTCGGAGTGGGTATTAAAATTCATGGAGAAGAAGTAAAAACTTTGAGGTTCGCCGATGACATTGTAATTGTGTCAGAGACAGCAAAGGACTTGGAAGAGCAGTTGAATGGAATGGACGGTGTCTTGAAAGGAGGATATAAGATGAACATCAACAAAAGCAAAACGAGGATAATGGAATGTAGTCGAATTAAGTCTGGTGATGCTGAGGGAATTAGATTAGGAAATGAGACGCTTAAAGTAGTAAAGGAGTTTTGCTATTTAGGGAGTAAAATAACTGATGATGGTCGAAGTAGAGAGGATATAAAATGTAGACTGGCAATGGCAAGGAAATCGTTTCTGAAGAAGAGAAATTTGTTAACATTGAGTATAGATTTAAGTGTCAGGAAGTGGTTTCTGAAAGTATTTGTATGGAGTGTAGCCATGTATGGAAGTGAAACATGGACGATAACTAGTATGGACAAGAAGAGAATAGAAGCTTTCGCAATGTGGTGCTACAGAAGAATGCTGAAGATAAGGTGGGTAGATCACGTAACTAATGAGGAGGTATTGAATAGGATTGGGGAGAAGAGAAGTTTGTGGCATAACTTGACTAGAAGAAGGGATCGGTTGGTAGGAGGCATCAAGGGATTACAAATTTAGCATTGGAGGGCAGCGTGGAGGGTAAAAATCGTAGAGGGAGACCAATAGATGAATACACTAGGCAGATTCAGAAGGATGTAGGTTGCAGTAGGTACTGGGAGATGAAGAAGCTTGCACAGGATAGAGTAGCATGGAGAGCTGCATCAAACCAGTCTCAGGACTGAAGACCACAACACAACATGCCATATATATTTTGTCGGAACAACCGGATACTTAAGTTAAATGAGGGTCGATCCCGTAAAATAAAGGACGTCTGATCACATTACACTATGAACCGTCGTGTGGTTATCACAAGTTCTAGGCAGCGACAATAATAACGAAATCTACTTTTAATGTGACATACAAAGTAAGTTGCTGAGTTCTCTTTCTGCTTCACTATACTGTTTGGGAATGATCACAGGTTAATATTAACGCACTGAAAAACGTATGTTCATTGAGTACCGTAGATTGTTTCAGCATATCACAATTCCAAACGTTAGTCACAAGAGAGGAGTTCTGTATTCTGCGTTGTGCGTAGGTGACCGTTAATGTTAGAAGATATTTATAGTCCTCAGTAAAATGTCTACAGAAAATGGAAACATAAGTCTTTCGTACTTCATTCTGTGACAATGAGAACAGAATGGAAATCAAAATAATTGCATCGGCCGGGAATCGAACCCGGGCCGCCCGCGTGGCAGGCGAGCATTCTACCACTGAACCACCGATGCTACAGGAGTGAAGTGGAGGTACCCTATATATTAACATTCGGCAGCAATTATAAAGCAAAGTAGCAAAAATGTGTTGGTCTTGTCTGTGTGGTGATAGAGGTGCAGAGAAGCATTAGCATACAGCTACAGCAACTGTGACGCCAGTGAGTGAACAAATACGAACCGTCCAATAAAAACTTTGGCGCGGTCGACAGACATACAGCGGCAGTGTGCGTGGTTATCGAAGAGTTACGTTTTTTTGTTTCTCTTTTCTCATTATATATCTACTTAATTATTTTCCAGGTATGATATTAATTTCAAGTGAGGATATTTACATTTTTTTTTTACATCGGTTCTCAATGCAATATCTGGTCCTCGAATACGTAGTACCGTAAAATCCTACATGATGACGCAAGAACAAACTGAGGCCTTGAACAGTTTAATGTAAATTATTTTAATAAAACACTGTTCCCATTCGCCCCAATGTCGGAGTCAACAGAAACAGACATTTAGTTAACTTATCTGTATGTTTCTAATGTACTTTCTTTGTGCTGAATAGGGACAATGAAAGCATTTTTAAAAAGGTACGTTATTTTACGAAGGTGAATTATGATAAAACGGGCGCTTAAGCTTTTATTAAGTACCAACTTTCTCCAGTTTTAACACTTATCACTCATGAAAAGGTACATTAAATTACATACGTTCCCACCTTAATACTTTAGGGAACCTTAATAGTTTAGGATGTTTCGGCACACCTACAACACAAAGTTTATTAGTACTGTATCACACAAGTCTTCTCTGTGTGGCCATTTAGATATCTGCCCTTTCTCAACTTTCGTCAGCACATTTTTGAGAAAGCTTGCAGTGTAAAGTTCTTTGGGAGGCAGAAATAACTTGTAAGGTCTCTTCCAGGTTTTATGAGATAGCTTGCTATATCCTTATGAATCATCAGAGACAGCACCCAGAGTTCGCTTGATGTTCTGGGATATTAGTTGCGACAAATAACTTCTGTGACGTTGGAAAAAGCAGAGGGCAAATTCGTAACCTGACATATTGTCTTTAAATTTATTCATAGTGATACCTTGTCCGTTAAGGTACCGTAAGCCGTAACAATGCACCTACGGTCGTAAGTATCTAAGAGAGCGTGTTATAAGCTATTCCACTACATAAATGCTTTTCGACCGCGGCACTCAAAATAGTTTGTCCACCATTAGATTTAATTTTTTTAAAAGTAGGATCTTCTATGCCTGAACATTTAAAGTGTTTGAACAAACAGCTGCTGGTGTATCATATTTCTTCGAATATTTTCTTTGTGGTAAACCATTCCCAATTTCGCTTATGGTCTTGGAAATAAGATCCTCAGGATATTTTCTATGAAATCCGCCCTTCCCATCAGGTTTCGTATGAATCTGAGAAAAAAATTAAATTGAATATTTACAGCTTCTAAATGTACATAAAATAAATTTTAATGAGATTTTGCGTGTTTCTGTCCTTTTATAAGGACATTATTGATCTCTTTTTTAGACCATTTTAACTTTTTTCTGCAAATTACAAGCCATATTGTTTTTGGTGAAAAGTGAGGTTATGTTGACCATCATTTTCTTAGTTAAATTTTTATCGAAACATTATAAATGTTTTGTGTGAAATATTTATTCACTTACTTTCAAACAGTGAACGAGCAGGCCATGCTACTGGACCCCCTCGTTCAATCCATCGAGCAGGGAAGGAACGATTGAGATGCGTCCGGACGTTACCGGCGAAATGGGCAGCACAACCCTTCCAATCATCAGTGGCACTTCTTCCAGCAGAGGAGGCAGTCACCCGCAAGAAACGCCGATAGTTCCGGCCTGTTAGGCGACGCGGAAGGAAGACTGGTCTCAAAACATGGTCGCCAATTATCCCGGCCCACACGCTGATGATTCGCTGTCACCTTACCATGGAGGTTCTACATACTATCCCACAGACTGTTATGAGAACTGAAGACACTACTCCTCGTAAAGGTGGCCTCATCCGTGAATAGAACGAATGACACAAAACTCGGAATCGCGGTTGCCTGGTGAAGAACCAGTGACAAAACTGCTCCAGATGTGGAAAGTCTGTCGCTAGTAAGACCTACACGCGCTGCATGTGATAAGGTTAATAAAAATTGTCATGGAGAATGTTCTACACGCTCGTCTGGCTTACCCTCTTCTGGCATGCCAACTGCCTGGTCCGATCGCTTTCCATACTGTTAATAAGTGTCTGGTGTCCGAACGTTTCGGGTACGTCCTTCATGATGCACATTCGCATGTTTCCTTTTAACATTCTGGCAGCTACACCGGTTACTAATGTATCAAAATTTCACATTTGCAATTGCTCATCTCGCGCTTACATTAACCTGTGCTCTTGCAATGTTATTCAAATATGTTACCTAGACGAATGTATTCCCGAAATTTCCTCACTTTACATTAATTATTTTTTGGTGTTACGACTTCTTCCGTCAATCTATGAATGTATCGGCAACTTCTTCTTTTGAAACTAAGGAAATTATGTAATCTCTCAAAAGATAAAGGCTCATTAGGATTTCATCCAGTTTCCGATAGAGTACCAAAGCTTTGTTTATATACAACAAGCCCTCTCTTAGCTGAAATACGTAATTCATAACTAACTCAAGGCATTTTTCCAGAGATGCTTTTAAACCTCTCTTGAAGAAAGCTGATAAAAGAGATTCGGTAGCTATCAACATGTTTCGCAACTGACACCATATTGCAAAATTTTTTAGAAGGTAATGTGTTCTAGAATAATATCTCACCTGAGCACGAGTAATATCGTCAGCAAATCACAGTTTGGCTTTCATCATAATTGCTCTACTGAGAGTGCCATTTATATGTTCACTCACATAATTTTACAAGCAGTAAATACAAAACAGAGCCAGCTGTTATTTTCTGTGACCTATCTACAGCATTTGACAGTGTGAATCACAATATTTTCCTGGATAAACTGAAGTTTTATGGTTTTGATGGCACAGCCAACCAGTGGAGAAATCAATCACGTACGGTCTTCCCAAATGCTCAGTGTTAGGTCTGCTGTTGTTGCTCTCATATGTAAACGATTTTCTGGCTAATATACAACAAGCAGAATTAGTTTTTTTGCAGATGGCACTAGTGTTGTAATCAATCCAAGCTCACATACAGCAACAGAAGAAATGGTAAACAGGGTTCTTAAGAGTTTCATTGACTGGTTTTTTGTGGATGGTCTCACCCTCAATTTTAAAAGGACACAACATATTCAGTTCTGCACGTCTAGAGGAAGGAATCGTTAAGTTTAGTACATCGTGAGGAAATAATAAACAGGGTGGAAACTTCAAAATTCTTAGGTTTCCATATTGATGAGAATTTAAACTGGAAAAAAGGACATTTTGGAACTCTTAAAAAAACTTAATTTTGCCGCATTTGCACTTACAGTCATCGCAGATCTTGGGGAGAGAAAAGATCTGTAAGTTGATATGTTCCCCATATTTCCATTCAGTAACGTTCTGGGATAACTCATCTTTAAGAAAGGAATTTTTCATTGCTCGAAAACGTGCAGTAAGAATAATATGTGGTACTCACTCACGATCATCTTGTAATTTTTGATAACTTGTAACATAAAATATCTGAGAGACAGCAAAATAAAATTTGAAAAGAAACTGAAAAGTTTCTCCTTGACAACTCCTTTTTTTCTGTAGAAGAAGTTCTGTTATCGTAATGTGTAAAGCGGTCAGAGACGTTATATTTCACAGAAAGAAGCATGAAGAAAGTAACAAAATAGGAAGTAAATGTCCAAATACTGAATAGGACGCTATATGGAATAACATCAACATGGGTGGTATTTCATGTGATGAAGTACCAGCATATTATAAAACTGTGATTACTGTAACCAGCACAAACGAGAAGCTGAACGGAATCCGGATTAGCCGAACAAACCTCTGTGTGAGACGTAATCTCATCAGTACAGGAGTCTATAGATTTACATGTGCTGGCAATATACAAAACTGGAAGTGGGTCAGATCAATTAGCTTTTCTTACAAGGCCATTTTGCATCAAGACTACTCTACGGACCGCAAACTCAACAGTATCCTATAGCAAAAAACAGTTATCCGTTAGTTATTAGGAAACTACATGAGCTAGCTCATTAATGATGTGGGAGGTGACCACACAAGTGAACTCTACGTGCACACTAAAAGCGAATTTCATAGAATTATGAAGTTCTCAGATCACAAACGTAAGTATGGAAACATGTTTAAAATTGTTTTTTAAACAATGGGCGTAGGATAATACCACCAATCAGGTACATGTAATGAATTACTGCTAATAATGACATACTGTAACAGAAAATAATTATTATCTGACAATTTGTCAGAAATAAAATAACTTTTCAAGGAAACAAATTACTTCCACTTAAAACATAGTCGTTGTGTCCTGCAATATATTCCACAAGATCTTAGGTTCGATCCCATGTTCCTTGTCTCATTTTTTTCAAACATACGCTTCGTTCGCCTCTAGCAATGCTTGTTCGTGTGCAAAATACCGAATTGTTTAAGTTCAGAACTCAGGATATCACTAAATCGAGCGGCAGTTATTATAGATGAATCAACTGACTTACACAATATAATATAGCTATCAGTGCATCGGATGAGAAGCCGGAAGCGGATGACACAGTATTTATGTCGAAAAGTGTCTATGAAGAAATTCCAGTCCCAACAGAAAATGATGTTAACAGGGGGCACAGTTCAATGGATGTGACATTTACGGTCAAGGCATTTACATAAGAAATAGTTCAAAACATTTAATTAATTTACAGAATATCACTTTGACATCCTGATATTTCTTCATTTTGTTGTTCCAGTTCCTTAATCTTCTTTTGTAAAGCTGATATTTCACACTGATAACATTTCCTACGTTTTTCTGCTTGTTTTCAGGACGAGATTCTGACACTAGATTCTATAACACAATCCTTGCTTGTGTGTTGCACGTCTGCCTGTAATTAGAGGTTATTTTTAGTTCATAATACGCAATTTATTGCTATCACAGTTAACTTACACTCTTGTTGTTACCAGCTCAGCGTAAACATTCTCTCGTTCGTCTTCATTTTCAGTGTCATTACCGAGGAAAAAAAATTATTTTGAAGTTACAGTCGTCTCCTCATTTACTACAACCTTCATTGTTGTTTCAATTTGTCTCACGTAACGAACATCATTGTAAACTAACCTTTACACAGCAGATTTTCAAAAAAATATTACATATGTTTTAAAATGTATACGAACCACAGTAGAAAATCAATGTGGGTTCATTAACAGACGTGATCTTACCTCAAAGTCACTGTGTGGCCTGATACCCCACCCACATCTCTGGGGCTATTATGTGCAGTACATTCAATGTCAAGAAGTAACCTGATACCTCCCACGTGTCAAGATAAGCCCCCTTCAAGGTCACCCATCCACTGCGAGAGTTTTGGCTTCGAAATAAAAATCTCCCTTTCTGTCCCTCTTCTCTCTATGTTAATAGAATGATGTAAATCAAGTTTCCTGACCCCTCCATCCTTTTCTCTCTAATCCAATTCTGTGGTTCTACTCATTTGTGCTCTCTGCATTGTAGTAGAGAGTCATCAGAGAGAGCACCTGTAGAGTTATCCTACTTAAAAATTGTGATAAACATTACTTTAATTTATGATCCAAAATTACATAAGTCAGTTAGACATTGCAGTGTGTGACTAAAGAAATGCAGGAAATTGGAAGGGGTACATTGTCCTATTGGGTGAATTATTATAATTTAATGACGTCATAACATTTTCTGTAAGCACTCCAACGGATGACCACTCCCATTGCTACTTTAGAATAATTTGTTACATGTTTTGACGAATTTTTTTCCACATTTCAAGATAATCATTGTATGACACACATCAATCTTCCTTTCTTTCTTTCTTTGCGCCTTGTCCCGTGCCAACGCCCAACGCGGAGGGTCAGCCATGTTAGTACGGATTTGGCAGTGTGAGCTGCAGAAGGCAGCCGGATGCCCTTCTTGCCGCCACCCCGAACTCCCCAGGACGTAAGTAGTGTACCCCAGCTTTCTGCATCTAGTGTAATGCATAGAATAGTGCGAACATGTTCAAATGTCTGTGAGTCTTGTAACGGAGGCGGAACGTGGGAACTAGCCCAGTATTCACCTAGTGGGATGTGGAAAACCGCCTAAAAACCACATCCAGGCTGGCCGGCAGACCGGCCCTCGTCGTTATTCCGCCGGGCGGATTCGATCCGGGGCCTGCGTGCCTATCTGAGTCCAGGAAGCAGCGCATTAGCACTCTAGGCTACCCTGGTGGGTCATAAGACACATGTAAATATGAGACTTCAAATGTTAAACAATTCACACTGCAAGATATTTTAACAAATACGACAATACCCCACATTAAACAATTAGCAAACTGCAACAAATACAATCTGGCTACATATCAAGGCTACAAAGAAGTTATTCCTGCATTATTATTGGGTCAAAAAAAAAATGACCTCACTACATGAGTGCCTTAGAGGAGTCTGACACTGTAAGATTACAGTTGACTTAAGTGCCACACATACACACACACACACACACACGGAATGCACTTCATTTGAAACAAACTAAATATGCGAAGTGGGGTCACATATGCCACCGGAATAATGAGATTTCAGATAACAGGTTCAACTGACACCACCGCTGTTTTTAGTATATAGTTAGTTGTGTTCGATTGGATGATCTACTACTGCCATTATAGCACGCTGGTGCTACATACAGGCCGCCACCCATGCTAGAAACTGTAGCTAGCAGGCCTTAACTCGTACTTCGTGGACATCACGTACCTTGGCTGCCAACAACTGTTGGAATAGCCCACACATCTGATAGGGATTGCTACTGAATGTGAATTAAACTGGCAATGGACGAGCGCCCCCATGTCTGATAGATATTGCTACTGGAGGAAGAGACACTGAGAAAGAGAATGGCCCCTTGTGTCACTCCAGCAAGTGAGACAGCTAATGACCAATGAGATAACAATCCTTCCTCCTCCCACAGAGGTAGCAGCCTCAATAACACCTACAGGTCGCTACGAACATTTAATTATCATGACACACTACTACCACTAGCAAAGTTCATTGTAAAGTAAATATTTTTTTAAGTCGACTGTATTAAAAACACGTTCAATGACAATGGCAATGACAAGTATATAATGAGTTGTTTTACGGTGACAGTCTGACCACAACTAACAAGTGTGATGGAATTTTTAAATTTCCGTTTTGTTCATGTATACAGTGATAAACTTTGATCAGTGTATATAACGAGCTATCAAGTGCCACTGATTGTGCATCACATGTCATTGTGCAAGATATTTCCTCACGCTAGTGCCTAGAATGTATTGTTTAAAATTGTTACCTGTGACAGATCGCCTCCTTGGCAGATGGCAGATGGCCATCAGCAGTGGCGCAGCACGGACATCTCTTTACCTCTGCTGCATGCGCGAGGTTGTGTACTCGTAGTGCTTCTCACAAGTAACTACACTATAGACACAATATGGCACACACTTATAGAAACTCAACCATTAAGATCAGCTTCACTACTAGTTTCGCATCACCCCAAAGCTTTCGAAATCGAACGATTCTCCTTGGAAAAGATCATAGTAGATCCACTGAACCTGATAGGCATCCACCTCTAATACGAGTAGCTTGGTTTACTTTAAACTGCTCAATGATATATTATGTGTCAAATTCCATGTGACCATAAGAATGGACTGAAATTCAAAAATTCTGATAGCAATGTAGTGATGGCATCAATCGATAACATTCGTGGTCAATACTTTACAACCATTCTGCATTGTTGCCAAATTTATTCATGATAGCAGCAATAGATGTGGCAATGTCGCATTGACATCATGGCGGGAAGTACAAATTTTGGCGGGAAAATAGGACAATTGGGCTTCCTCCACTAACCTAACCCACTTCCTCCCCTCCCCCTCCCTTCCTTCCCTTCCCCCTCCCTCCCCAAGAAAATGGCGGCAAGTTCAAATTTTGACAGGAAAAAAGATCACTTGGGGTACCTCCACTAACCTATGAAAATGGCGGGAAAATTTTGGCAGGACCCACAGTAGACTTGAGTTAGCATTCAAGTGTGAACCCAATGCAATTTATATCCGGAGTGATGTTGGGATACGGATCCACAATATGCCACGTCCGGGATAGGGTTTGACGCATAATGTCCGGAGCGATGTTAGGATGCAGATTCACAATATACCACATCCGAGTTAGCGTTTGAGTGTGGATCTGCTGCACACTATACAGGGTGAGTCACCTAACATTACCGCTGGATATATTTCGTAAACCACATCAAATACTGACGAATCGATTCCACAGACCGAACGTGAGGAGAGGGGCTAGTGTAATTGGTTAACACAAACCATAAAAAAATGCACGGAAGTATGTTTTTTAACACAAACCTACGTTTTCTTAAATGGAACCCCGTTAGTTTTGTTAGCACATCTGAACATATAAACAAATACGTAATCAGTGCCGTTTGTTGCATTGTAAAATGTTAATTACATCCGGAGATATTGTCACCTAAAGTTGACGCTTGAGTACCACTCCTCCGGTGTTCGATCGTGTGTGTCGGAGAGCACCGAATTACAAAGGGATCCAAAGGGAACGGTGATGGACCTTAGGTACAGAAGAGACTGGAACAGCACATTACGTCCACATGCTATGGGGTGAGGTACACGTTCGATGGGCGTTTCATAGGACGTGGAGGACGCATAAATTGGCCAGCCCGTTCTTCTGATCTTACACCTCTGGACTTCTTTCTGTGGGGTACGTTAAAGGAGAATGTGTACCGTTATGTGCCTACAACCCCAGATGATATGAAACAACGTATTGTGGCAGCCTGCGGCGACATTACACCAGATGTACTGCGACGTGTACGACATTCATTACGCCAGAGATTGCAATTGTGTGCAGCAAATAATGGCCACCACATTGAACATCTATTGGCCTGACATGTCGGGACACACTCTATTCCACTCCGTAATTGAAAACGGAAACCACGTGTGTACGTGTACCTCACCCCTCATGGTAATGTACATGTGCATCAGTGAAAAAGACCAATAAAAAGGTGTTAGCATGTGGACGTAATGTGCTGTTCCAGTCTCTTCTGTACCTAAGGTCCATCACCGTTCCCTTTGGATACCTACGTAATTCGGTGCTCTCCAATACACATGATCGAACACCGGAGGAGTGGTACTCAAGCGTCAACTTTAGGTGACAATATCTCCGGATGTAATTAACATTTTACAATGAAACAAACGGCACTCAAAATGGTTCAAATGGCTCTGAGCACTATGGGACTCAACTGCTGAGGTTATTAGTCCCCTAGAACTTAGAACTAGTTAAACCTAACTAACCTAAGGACATCACAAACATCCATGCCCGAGGCAGGATTCGAACCTGCGACCGTAGCGGTCTTGCGGTTCCAGACTGCAGCGCCTTTAACCGCACGGCCACTTCGGCCGGCAAACGGCACTGATTACGTATTTGTTTATATGTTCAGATGTGCTAACAAAACTAACGGGGTTCCATTTAAAAAAACGTAGGTTTGTGTTAAAAAACATACTTCCGTGCATTTTTTTATGGTTTGTATTAACCAATTACACTAGCCCCTCTCCTCACGTTCGGTCTGTGGAATCGATTCGTCAGTATTTGATGTGGTTTACGAAATATATCCATCGGTAATGTTAGGTGACTCACCCTGTATAGCCAGAGCGATGTTCAGAGGCGGATCCACCATATGTCACACCTGGGATAGGGTTCGAAGGTGAACCAACCATTCATTACGTCCAAAGATGTGTTCTATGTTCGAAATTGGGTCCACCAGCGGGAAGACTGGGTCGCAGGGGCAATATACACAATATACATGCACAGACAAAGACGTAAAGAAATCAGAGCAAGTGCACTGCAACTGTAGAGTATGTGGGTGAAGTTAATTGGATGCATTCGAGTGCAGTGCTACACTATGCCACCCAACCAGAAAAAAGGTGCGTCTACACTAGGTGTTGGCAGCTGTACTACATTTACAGGCAATTTTAGAACACGGAACGAGAAGTGATATGATGATTGCATGGGTATAAGTGACATAAAATCGGTAAAGTTATGAAAAATGACGGAAAATACATATAGATTGAGGGAAATGACACCGAAGTGTGAGGTAATTGAGGAAGTACTTGCGTGTCTTCTGGTTGGCGCAGAAGAATTCTCGAACTTGGAAACGGGTATGCGACAGCAAGAGGAGTCCGAGAAAACGTTGACATGGAAGCATTGGAAACCACGAAACTGTAATTTTTTTCTTCGTGGCAACTTTCTACTGCATGTCTGTTGAGGCAACAGTGATACACATGAGTTGATCTCTGTCTTTGATGCTTTCCTGGGAAAACAGAGAACCATCTGCCTCTAAACTTACTTGCATCTGCGTTAAAGGCTAACAGAGAGTGGATGGGGTCATCGGCTGAGATGGAGCTGTAATGAGGTACGATTTAATGGCGGACTGATGATGCATTCTAGAGAGGGAGAGAGAGAGATGTAGCTGCAGGTCATCTGACCATTTTTTATACGATGTTCTGTCAGGATGCATCAGTTATGTGACATAGCCTGCGTTCGACTCATATAGAACCACGTGATCTGTGTGTGTACCTTAGAGCACTGTCTACTTGCGATCGTTAACAGGAAACCTCTCGGTCATCAGAGGACTTCCATTTCACGTGTGATGAAACGTGACCATCCTGTTTCGACACATTCCTCTAATCGAATGAAGATTTATTGGATGTGCTCCATTCCCCTGTCGCATCTTGGGTGTGAAATCGGGACTTCAGTTTCGTAACTAAGATGATTATAAGTTAGCTATAGGTGTTTTAGAGGCATTGGCATCCCTGTATAAACGTCTGCTTGACAGGTGTTCTGTTTACAGAGTTAGTGGTGGCATGACGTCTAATTTCACATGTCAAACGCCGCTGCTGTGTTTATCTGTTTCCTTGTAAGAGATATTCTCCGTTACTAACAATCACTTTGTATAGGACGGATGCGGGCATAGTATAATTTCTGAATCGTGATAGGATGTGAACAGTGGACACTATACATCCCTGGAAAGCTATATTGTGCATCTATCGCACAGAAACGACGTTTTAAAGAAGTAGTTGTTTTCATTTTATAGTTTGTTACCATAGTTTACCGTAGAGAAACCTCCAAGAAGGATGTATGTCATATGCTGGAAATAGATTTCTTACGTTGGATTATTCACAGCATTGTATTCCACACGACTAATAGTTCTGAAACTGAAGCGATCTAACACAATAGCCTGAGACGAGTGCAGAACCGTGTAGCCGTAGGAATGCATGTGTTTATGTTTTCTCTTACCAGTACCCTCCTGGTACTGATCCCAGACACTAGAACAATACTTCAAAATTGATATCGTAGTTTATTTACGTTAAATGCTTCGAACTCCATTCTTCTGGAACTCTTCACCATCTGCTTTTACATCACAACACTTTTTAATCTACTACTATACACCGATAAGTGGTGCTAACCTCCTTGACATGTGTGCATCTGCAGAAATCTTGTGCACTTGGATGGGTGTGGACTCAGCAAGTTCTATTCATTGACGAGACGTGGAATATAGCGATCTACTCCTCGTCAGATGCACATTAAATCAGTAACAGTGCTGCAGGGCGGGTTGGTCATAGACAGTGCAAGGGGATATTTCAGTCTCTAACTTTATCCTAAGAATACGAGAACGCCCTGTGACTCCCATCTGCATAGAGAAAGATCGTAAATTACTCACTATGCTCGAGGTGCTAGAATAGCCGGCCGTTGTGGCCGAGCGGTACTAGGCCTGGTACCACGCGCCGCGGAATTTGAATCCCCGCCAGACGTCATGGACGTCGAAGACCCCTAGAGGTCTCTGCACCATCGTGCCATAAGCTGTGGCGGCGCACGCGTCCTGGACCGCTTTTGATGTGAGGGCGCCACAGTGGAACACGTGGTTCCAGCGGCCAATAGCGGCGCCCCCGATGGAGTATTTAAGCGCCTGCCTCTCGCCCAGCCATCACCGCCTTCCTTGCCCTTGCCCCCACCCTGCAACGCTCCCAACACCTTCTCCAATCCCATCTTGACCGGTTCACCGCTTGGTGAAACCAGTGGTTGCTCAAGGTCAATCCTTCCAAAACCCAGGCGATCATTGTAGGCAAAACCACCCCTTCCTTCCGCCTCCTTGATTTCTATCTCACCGTTTATGGCCGTCCCATCGCTCTCACCCCCACCCTTAAGTACCTTGGCGTCACCCTCGACTGTCGCCTCTCCTGGACTCCCCATCTCCAGACAATCCAAGCCAAGGCACGTTCCCGACTCCGTCTCCTCAAGCTCCTTTCCGGCCGTACGTGGGGTCTGGACCCCTCCACCATCCTCCACACCTATAAGTCCCTCATCCGCCCTATCCTCTGCTACGCCCATCCAGCCTGGATCTCCGCCCCCCCTTCCTTTTATAAATCCCTCCAAATCCTTGAACGCCATGCTCTCCGCCTTGCCTATCGCATCCGTCTCCCCTCCCCCACACGGATCCTGTATGATCTTATCCCCTTCCCCCACCTCCTCCTCTTCCTCGAAAGGATACGAATCCTATACACCTCCCGTAAACTCGATCCTCCTCACCCGCTTGTCTCCCCGATCCTCTCCCACCCCCGCCCGCTGCCGCGCCTGTACTCCCATGTCCCACCCGGTCTCCATCTCTCCACCCTCCTTACCCTCTCCCAAGGTGGCTTCCGCCAGCTCCCCCTCCCTGATGATGTCCTCGTCCCCTCCATCTACCCCTCCTATCAACTATGACCCTGCCCCCCCTCACTCCTGGTGTCCTTTCCCTTAGGCACCCTCCCTCCTTTCTCTTCCCTTCCCTTCTCTTTCCTTTTCCCCCGTCCCCTCCCTCCACCCCTCTTCTACCGGGCTTCCCCTCCCCCTTCCTCTCTCCCCCCCTCTTTCCCTTGCCCGTGGCGTCCCTGCTCTCCCCTCTCGCTTTCCCACTCCCCCTCCTCCTCCTCCCCCTCCTCCTCCTCCTCCTCCTCCTCCTCCTCTCTTGGCAGGTCCCCGGACTCGCACACGCATCGTGAACTTTCGCGCGCCGGAGATCGTCGCCCTCGGTTTAGTGTTTGTGCCGTCGTGTCTGTGCATCAGTGTTTTTCGCCGTCCACGCTCCTTCGTTCACGTGCGTCGTCTACCTCGTCAGTGTTTGTGCCCAGTGCCGCCGTTTTTCTTGTTGTTTCGTCGAGTGTGAACGGCTTCATGTTTTTTAACTATTGTATCTCCTGTTTTTTAAACCGCCATTCTGTTACTTGTCTGTCTCCCTTTCTTTTTTATTTTACTGCCTATGGCTGAAGAGCGGAGTACACTGTTCCGCTGCCAGCCCACCTTTGTATGGGGTGTTCAAATTACAATAAAGAAAAAAAAAAAAAAAGCCCAGCCATCACCTCCGCCAAAACCACCTCCTCCCAAACACCCAATGTGGCTTTCGACCAACTCCTCCACCTCACTCATCTCCTCTCCCTCCAGCTTAACTCCCGTCGCTCCGCCATTTTTGTCTCCCTTGACCTCGAAAAGGCCTACGACCGTGTCTGGCATCCCAGTCCCCTGTTTAATCTCCAAACCTACGCCCTTCCTATCAACTACATCCGTCTGGTGGCCTCCTTCCTCTCCCACCGCCCCTCCTATGTTACCATCCATAATGCCACTTCCTACACCTTCTACCCCTCTGCAGGTGTGCCCCAGGGCTCTGTCCTCTCCCCTCTCCTCTACCTCCTGTACACGGCAGATATGTCCCAACCCCCCCCCTCCAGTACACCTCTTGCAATATGCGGATGACACCGCATTCCTCGCCCTCGCTCCTACCCTCCAACGGTCCCAACGCCTTCTCCAGAATCACCTTGACCTTTTTGCTGTATGGTGTAACCAGTGGCTCCTGAAACTCAACCCTTCCAAGACCCAGGCAATCATCGAAGGTCGTACCACTCGCTCCTTCCGGCTCCTGGATTTCTCTCTTACTGTCTGCGCCTATCCTGTCCGCCTCACCCCCACCCTCACCTACCTTGGCCTCACCATTGACCGTCACCTCACCTGGATCCCTCATCTCCGCTCCATCCAATCCAAAGCCCACAACCGCCTCCGACTCCTCAAACTCCTCTCCGGCCGGACATGGGGGTTGCACCCCTCTACCATCCTCCACACCTATAAATCCTTAATCCGTCCCATCCTCTGTTATGCCAGTCCTGCCTGGATATCTGCCCCCCCCAAATTCTATAAGTCCCTCCAGATCCTTGAGTGTCATGCACTCTGCCTCGCCTTCCGTATACGCCTCCCGTCCCCCACGCAGATCCTCTATGATCTCATTCCTTTCCCCCATCTGCTCCGATTCCTTGAACATATCCGCATCCTCTACACCTCCTGTCTTCACCGTTGTGTCCCCCCTACCCTCCATCTCTACACCCTACATCTCCTTTCCCAAGGTGGCTTCCATCAACTCCCCCTCCCGGATGATGCCCTCTCTCCCTCCATTTATCCCTCCTATCAACTCTGATCCTCACTCCCCCTCCTTTCCTCTGTCCTTTTCCCGGGCTCCCTCTCCCTCCCTTCCATCCTCTTTCTTCCCCACCTCCCCTCTCTTTGCCACCTTCTCTCCCCCGCGTCCTTTTACATTTCCCTCCTCTGCCTCCTCTCATTCCCTCTCGTGTCTGCCCTTCTCCCCCTTTATTAGTCCTCTCTCTCCTTGGTTCCCCCCCTTTTCGTTTTTTTCCTCTCCTCCCTCCTTGTTTTTCCCCCTCCTGAAGGCCCCCCCCCCCCATCTGCCTTTGGCTCGGGAGTGTCGTCTTTGTGCTGCCACTTTCGTGCAGTGTTCTACAGTGAGTGTTCTACAGTGCGTGTTTTACAGTGAGTGTTCCATGTTGTGTTTTTTGGGACTTGTTGCGAACAGCCATCATACTGACGCTGGGTGTGCCTTTTATCTCTTGCGAACAGAAACCAGACTGTCGCCGTGTTTTTTAATTGTGTGTCTACTATGTTACTTGTCTGATTCCTGTGTCTTTTATCTACATTGCCAACCCCTTTTGCTTTCTGTTTTAACTTTCCGCAATTTTACGCCATTTTACACTTTAAATCACCATTTTATCGCCTGTTTTTCCTTGTTTCTTTCTTCTTCCTTTATTTAAAAAAAGTCTGTAGGCTGTAGAGCAGCGTAGTAAGCTGCTGCCAGCCTGACCCCTTCGGGGGGGGGGGGAATTGAAAATCAATAAAGAAAAAGAAAAAAAAGAAGCTCAGCCATCATCTCCGGCGGTACTCCGCAAGGATACCGCCCTTCGATTGTGCCATTCCAGCACTAATCGAAGCGCTAGGTTTCAGGTGCCAGCCAGCCAGCCAGCGGTCCAGCCGAGCAGCAGCAGCAGCAGCAGTCGTCCCGTCCAGCAGCAGCGGTTCCAGCCAGCAGCAGCGGTCCAGCCGACAGCAGCCAGCCCGCCCTCCAGCAGCAGCAGCAGCGGTCCAGCCAGCAGCAGCAGCAGCAGCAGCCAGCCAGCCAGCCCTCTAGCAGCAGCAGCGGTCCAGCCAGCAGGCCTTCCAGCAGCAGCAGCAGCAGCCCTGGCCCCGTCTGTGGTGGCAGCAGCATTCCTGCCACCCGTCGTCGAGTCAGCGCCAGCAGCGTGGTACTCTGGTCTTCGTCCGTCTTCGTCTTCGTCCATCTCCGTCTTCCTCCGTCTTCGTCTTCATCCGTCATCGTCTGTCCCCAGTTTTTGTCCTTTCTTTTTCGTTCTGTGCGTTTTTGTTTCTCCCTGTCGTCATGTCCGCCCCCACCACCACTACCACCACTACCACCACAGCCATAGTTTATACTTCCCCCTCCGCCGCCACCACCACCATAACATGGTGTGCCCAGTCACACCCCCGTCCTTCCATCCCACCTTTTCTCACTCTCCCTTCGCCCTCGCTCTTTGTCGCCCCCTCTCCAGCTTCTTCCTCCCGCTCCTCTCCCTCTGATCCTTTCCCCCCACTCCCACAGCCTGTCACTGCAGCTCCAGCTAGGGTGGTGGCCCGTCGGGCCACTGTCCATGCCCAACTCTCCCCATCGCCTTCGCCATCACCGTCGCCACCGTCACCGTCGCCGTCGCCTTCACCGTCACCATCTCCGGCGCCAACTGCTGCGTCCACGCCGGGACCTGTCCCTTCCCACCACCTCCCTATAGCTCCTGTCCCTCATATCACCACCCGCCCTTCTGCCGCCGTTAAACGCCCTAGTGGCACCACCACCTCCTCCGCTCCCAAAAAGGCCCCACCCCGTCCTCCTTCCCCCCCCCCCCCCCAGGGTGCCATGGATGTCTCCTCACCTGGCCCAGCTCCCTCTGCCGCCTCCTCCTCCTGCCCCCCCTCTTTATACAAATACCTCCTCTCCCGTCCCGATCCTTCCCTTCTCGAGGCCCGGACTCTCTCCCTCCTCCTCCGCCAACACTTCCCTGGTGCCCCCATCTCTCTCCTCACTCCCAGATGGGATTCCGTTCTCATCTCCTCCCCCAGTCCAACCCTCCATACTGACATCCTCTCCCACCTCCCCATCACCCGTTTTGGCCCCAATGCCTCCCTCACCCCTGCTCCTTCTCCATCTCCTACCCACCAACCCCAACCCCCTCGTCGCCCGCCGACCCTCACCACCGTGATCACTTGGCTCAGTCCGTCGATCACGGAGGAGGAGGTGCTGGAGGAGCTCAAGGCGCATCCCACGCTGGAGGTGCGGGCGGTCCGCCGCATTTTCAACTCAGCCGGCCCCACCCGCCTTATGCGGGTTTTCTGTTTTCTCCGAGGACGCCCCCTCCATGGACCGTCTCCTGAAGGAGGGTGCCCTCCTTTTCAACCAGCGCTACAAGGTCGACCCATCCCATTCCCCTCCTCAAACCCTGCGCTGCCAGAGGTGTCTGCGCTATAACGCACACCCTTGCAACCCACCGCGTGGATGCCTTTCTCCTCCGTCCTGATTGCGCGTGGCGGAGTTGCCATTGGCCACCACAGCCAGATCTCGGTTCGGCTCCAACCTCTCCTTCCTGACCCCACCGAACACCTGATCCTTAGTCTCTTCTTCCCCAGCCTTACCGTCACCTGCGCCACCAACTATGTCCGCCCTAACACCCCTATTCCTTTCGACTTCCTCTCCCACATTGATAGTACCTCCTCCTCCTACGTGATCGCCACCAACGTCAATATCCATAGTCACTCCGCCACCCAGTTACGGCGGTGGCATCGGTTCCTCTCCACCCTCCAAGGCGACGTCGTCCCCATTCCCCAGAACACCAGCCCCGAATCCAACTCCACTCCCGATGTCATCCTCTCCTCCCCCAACCTCCTTGGCCGCATAGCGGTGGATGTCCTGGACCCCATTGGTAGCGACCATCTCCCTGTCGTCCTCACCGTTTCAGATGGTCGTCGCCACCGCCCCGACACTCGTAATGACCCTCCCCCGAAGTACGTCCATGATTATTCCCGTGCCAACTGGAATGACTACCGGGATACCCTCTCCACCCGGGTCGAAGGCCACCCCTTCACCTACCACCACCCTGACGATGTTACCCATGCCGCCTCCTTTCTCCAGCAGACAGTCCCTACTGTCGCCATCCACCCCCACCGTCCTACCTTACCCCCACAGGCCATCCTCCTCCTCCGTGAATGCCGCCGTCTCTACCGTGCCTTCCTCGACAGGCGTGACCCGGACACACTACGACGCCACCGGCAACTCCAGCGACACATCTGAAACTTGCTCACAGCTAAGAAACGCCGGGACTGGCGACAGACATGCACCCGTTTAAATGCTACCCTACCTATCAACTCGTCCAAGTTCTGGTCAGCCTTCCGTCGCCTTACCGGAACTAAACCCTCCCCCTACTATCCTCTTCTCCATGATGATCACCCCTTCCCTGACACCCTTAGTAAGGCCAATCACTTTGCCTCCTACCTTTCCGATGTCTTTTCCATCCCCGACGATCCCCAGTTCGATTACTCCCTCTTCCCGGATGTCTGCGATCGAACTGACACCTCTGACCCTCCCCTCACACCTGGTTTCCAGTACTTGGACAACATTGCACACACATAACTCAGTGCCCCCATCACTACACAGGATCTCATTGCTACACTCCACACAAAACGCAGCACTGCTCCTGGTCACGATCGTGTCACCTACCGCCACCTTCGTGAAGCTCCTGTCTCTTTCCTCTCCACCCTGGCTAGGCTCTACAATGTAGTCCTGTCCACCAGCTACTACCCCGACCTGTGGAAAACCTCCCGTATCCTGATGATCCCCCCCCCCCCGAGGGGGTCCACAACTCTTTTGTGGATATGTGCATAGCGAGCACGGGACCCCGAGCTAATGTGGCCTTCCTTCCTTTCCGGGCTGCATACCTTCCCTTTCTGCATCCTTCCCCATCCCCCATCTTCGCCCCCCCTCACCTCCGCCTCTTTCCTTCCCTTTCTCCCCCTCTGGGAGTATGTTTTGTGCCTACATCTGGAGACGGACGCTCGAAACTGTGACAAATTCTTTGCTTTCTCCGCTTGCAAGTCTTCGTCCTTCCCTTGTCCTTCTCTTTTCCTTCCCTCTTCTCTTTGCCCCTTTCTCCGCTGCGGCGTTTGAGACCTCTCTCCTTTCCTTTCCCTTTCTCTTTTTTCCTCCCTGTGCGTGTCTGAAGGCCGACCCACGCATTTCCATGCGTAGCCGGTGACGGGGTAACGCGTAATTCCCCGCCCCGGGTAGACAGGTAGTACACGTACATACCCCCTGGTAACGGCCAGGCCCAGGGAGGGGTGATTACCCCAGCTGATACCTTCTGAAAGTGCCGATTGGTCCCTCCGTCCGTTTGTCAGGGGGTGTGACCTGAGGTGTGAACAATCAGAGAGGGCCCCCACAAGGAAGGAGCGCGCCATCGGAGACGCCGGTAATCATGGGTGATACTTTCGCAATGGTTTCCTCATCTTCTACTATGTCAGCTCACAAGCGTAAGTTCAGTGAGTCTCAGCCACAGACAGTCCTTCCATCGTTGCCACAGTTCCTTGTTGTTTCTCGGTCTGACGAAGGTCACGACTTCTCCACGGTCAACCCTTTCATTATTCAGAAAGGTGTCGATGCAATTGCAGGTCCTGTAAAGTCTTGTTCCAGATTACGAAATGGCACATTGTTGTTAGAAACAGTCAGTGCCCTCCAGGCACAAAAATTGCTGCGTACTTCACTGCTACACACCTTCCCTGTCCGGGTGGAACCGCACCGTACTTTAAATTCATCATGTGGGGTCGTTCATACACGCTCCCTCGACGGATTGTCCGACGAGGAAATTCAACACTACCTGTCTGACCAGGGCGTAACGGCTGTTCATAGAGTCATGAAAAGGGTTCACACGAACATCATTCCAACCCGTACTGTCTTCTTGACATTTGACAAAGTTCAACTCCCATCGAAAATCAAAGCAGGCTATGAGGTAATTTCCGTTCGCCCTTACATCCCAAACCCTACGCGTTTCTATCAGTGTCAGCGGTTCAATCACACCAGCCAGTCCTGTTCCAATCCGGCCAAATGTGTTACGTGTGGCAAGGATGCCCATGAGGGTGCTTTTCCACCTCCATCACCTCGTTGCATCAACTGTATGGGTGACCACGCTCCTTCCTCTCGAGATTGCCCCATTTTTAAAGACGAAAAGCTCGTTCAGGAAATCAGAATGAAGGAAAAGGTGTCGACCTCTGCTGCTCGAAAATTATTCGCCAGTCGACAGCCCACCGTGCCTCAGACAGGAAAATACAGCACTGTCCTTGCCTCTCCTCGGCCAACAAAGGAAGCGGCCACGCAAACTTGTGACCTTACCTTTAGTGCCACGGTCGTCAGATCGGCCAGCGCAAAGATCGCCCGTTCAACCTCCCCACTTTCGCCTGCCCACTCTATGGCTCACCCTTCATCGGGTTCTGCTAACTCTCGAGCCCAAAAGTCAGACACCAAGAATTCGAAAAAAGAGCATACTCATGAAGATTTTTTACGTACCCCAACTTCACAACCATCGGTTCCTCCTTCATCTAAAAATCATGTTTCCAAGAAGGCTAGTAAGAAACCCAGTTTATCTCCTTCCCCGCCAAGGCGTGTCTCATCTACAGCACCACCTGGCGGTAATCGCCCTCGGCCGTCTTCTGTGTCGCCGAGGCGGACTGCTGGCGGCCAATCAACCGGCCGATCGCTGGTGGCAGGAGCTGCTCCTGAACAACCTATGGATCAGGATCTTCTGCCCTCGGCTGAATGCCATTCCATGCTGTCGGTCGCAAGCTCTGAGCAGTCGCTGAGTTGACGGCAACCTTGGTCACATTCCTCCATTTTCTGTTCACCCTATGTCCATTATCCAGTGGAATATCCGCGGCCTTCGAGCCAATCGGGATGAATTGTCGATCCTCTTACGATCCTACTCGCCGGTCATCTTCTGTCTTCAGGAAACAAAGCTGCGTCCCCATGACCGCTTTGTTCTCCCCCATTTTCAGTCCGTCCGATTTGATCTCCCCTCTGTTGAAGGCACTCCAGCACATGGAGGACTTATGATTCTTCTCCATGATACTCTCCATTATTACCCAATCCCCTTAAACACTTCCTTCCAAGCTGTCGCTGTCTGTCTTTCCCTCTCTGGATATAGCTTTTCTCTTTGTACTGTATACATTCCATCGTCCACACCAATGGCACGAGCTGATCTCCTTCATCTTCTTGGTCAGCTTCCACCCCCCTAATTGCTGGTTGGGGACTTCAATGCCCACCACCCGCTTTGGGGATCTCCACATCCTTGTCCGTGTGGCTCACTATTGCTAGACGTCTTCCACCAAGCGGATCTAGTTTGCCTCAACACTGGGGACCCTACATTTTTGTCTGCCTCCACGACAAATTTCTCTCATTTGGACCTTTCGGTCGGTACTGTTCCGCTAGCTCGGCGCTTCGAATGGTTCGCCCTTGATGATACACACTCGAGTGACCACTTTCCATGTGTCCTTAGACTGCACCCTCAACAGCCATATATGCACCCGCGACACTGGAAGTTTGGCGAAGCCGATTGGACGCCTTTTTCGTCTCTAGCGATATTCGATGACCGTCACTTTCCTAGCGTCGACGATGAGGTCTCACATATTACAGACGTTATTCTTACAGCTGCGGAACGTTCAATACCACGCACCTCCGCCTTGCCCCGGCGCCCCCCCCCCCCCCCCCAGTTCCTTGGTGGAACGCGGCATGCCGTGACGCAATACGTGAGCGGCGACGTGCTCTTCGCGTTTTCCGTCACCATACTACTTTGGACAACTGTATCCGCTATAAGCAGTTCCGAGCGCGATGCCGTCGCGTCATCCGCGATAGCAAGAAGGAAAGCTGGAAATTCTTTACTAGCTCATTTAACACCTTCACTCCCTCCTCGGAAGTTTGGAGTCGGATTCGACGGTTCTCAGGCGCGCCTAGTTTCTCCCCGGTCTCTGGGTTCACTGTCGCGCATGATACATTAGTGGACCCCGTCGCAATTTCTAACTCATTGGGTCAACACTTTGCTGAGATTTCGAGCTCTTAAAATTACCCGCCAGCGTTTCTCCCGAAGAAACGTGCAGCGGGAGTGCGACCTCTTGCTTTCTCCTCTCAAAATCGCGAAAGCTACAATACTGTTTTCTCCATGCGGGAACTCCAACATGCACTCTCTTCTTCTCGCTCCTCCGCCCCAGGACCGGATCCGAAACCTGGAAAGGACAAACATCTCCCCTCTAGCTATCGCCCCATTTCTCTCACGAGTAGTGTACGTCAGATTTTGGAGCGTATGGTGAATTGCCGTTTAGCTTGGTGGCTGGAGTCCTGCAGTCTTAACACCTGCCCAATGCGGTTTCCGAAAGCATCGTTCTGTAGTTGACCATCTTGTTGCTCTCTCCGCTTAAATCATGAACAATTTTCTCCGGAAACGCCAAATAGTAGCAATATTTTTTAATCTGGAGAGAGCATACGATACCTGTTGGAGGACAGGCATCCTCCGCACACTGTTCTCTTGGGGCTTTCGAGGTCGGCTGCCCCTTTTTCTTCACGAATTTATGACAGAGCGCACATTTAGAGTGCGGGTGAACACCACTCTCTCCCGTACTTTCTCCCAAGAAAACGGGGTACCCCAGGGCTCCGTGCTAAGTGTTGTACTGTTTGCCATTGCCATAAATCCGATTATGGATTGTCTCCTTCCTGATGTCTCGTGCTCCCTCTTTGTGGACGATTTTGCGATCTACTGCAGCTCTCAACGGACCAGCCTTCTTGAACGACGTCTTCAAGGATGTCTCGATCGCCTCTACTCTTGGAGCATCGAAACCGGCTTCCGTTTTTCTCCCAGTAAGACCGTTTGTGTTAATTTTTGGCGACGTAAAGAGTTTCTTCCACCCTCCTTACATCTAGGACCTGTCAACCTTCCGTTTTCGGACGTCGCTAAATTCTTGGGTCTTATGTTTGACAGAAAACTGTGCTGGTCCTCTCACGTTTCCTATCTTTCGGCTCGCTGTCTGCGATCCCTCAACACCCTCCGTGTCCTGAATGGTACCTCCTGGGGAGCGGACAGAGTGGTCCTTCTCCGCCTCTATCGCGCCTTAGTGCGCTCGAAATTGGACTATGGAAGCATAGTTTACTCCTCTGCTCGGCCGTCTATTCTTTGGCGTCTCGACTCTATCCACCACCGTGGATTACGTTTAGTGTCTGGAGCTTTTTACACCAGCCCTGTGGAAAGCCTCTATGCTGAGACTGCTGAACCTCCGCTGTCCAATCGGCGAGCTGTCTTTCTGAGTCGTTATGCTAGCCATCTGTCTTCCATGCCTGCTAATCTGGCCCATGACATTTTTTTCGACGCCTCCTTGGATGTAGGGTATGCAGGCCGCCCTTCCTCCCTAGTACCACCGGGAGTCCGCTTCCGTCAACTGCTCCATTCTCTTTCCTTCCGCTTTCCTAAAACCTTCTTGACAACTTGGGGCACAGCACCGCCTTGGCTCCGTCCCCGGATCCGCCTGCTCCGTGACCTTTGTCTATTCCCCAAGGATGGTACCCCTTCACTTGTTTATCGTCGGGAATTTGCTGCTCTATGTGCTCAAATGAAGGAAGCCACATTTATTTACACTGATGGCTCGAAAACATCGTTAAGTGTAGGGAGTGCCTATATTGTTGGCGACACCCCAAATCGATTTCGGCTTCCCGACCAGTGTTCGGTTTATACTGCGGAGCTTTACGCTGTTCTCCAGGCTGTCCACTACATCCGCCGCCATCAGCGGATACAGTATGTTATCTGTACAGATTCTCTCAGCTCTCTCCTCAGTCTCCAAGATCTGTACTCTGTCCACCCTCTGGTCCACCGGATTCAGGACTGCCTGCGCTTGCTCCATTTGGGGGGCGTCTCTGTGGCGTTCCTATGGCTCCCAGGACACGTTGGTATCTGTGACAATGAGGCGGCCGATATAGCGGCCAAGGCTGCAGTCTCTCTTCTTCGGCCAGCTATTCGATCGATTCCCTTCGCCGATCTACGGAGCGTTTTATGTCGTCTTGTTGTTCTTTTATGGCACGCACATTGGTCGACACTTCCCCATAATAAATTGCGGGACGTGAAAGCTCTTCCCTGTGCTTGCACCTCTTCCTCCCGAACGCGTCGTCGGGAGGAGGTAATTTTAACTAGACTCTGGATAGGGCACTGTCTTTTTAGCCATCGACATCTTTTAAGCGGCGATCCTCCCCCACTCTGTCCCCACTGCTCTCAGCTGTGGACGGTAAGAAACCTTTTAATTGAGTGCCCCTATTTTACTCCGTTACGCGCCCGTCTACAGCTGTCGCCTGATATATCGTCCATTTTAGCAGATGACACGCGCTCGGCCGATCGCGTTCTCGAGTTCATTAGTGCCAGTGAGATGACGTCAGTCATTTGAAGCTCTTTTTGGGGACAACCAACCCCTTTCTGTAGTGGATTTTTAAGCTTTCCTTCTGCTTTTAGTTTCTCCAATTTTTTGAGTTTCGTTCCCATTGCTGCTGCCTTCCATTTTCGTTTTTTACCGATTCCTAAGTCACAGACTGGGCGCTAATGACCATAGCAGTTTTGCGCCCTAAAACAAAACAAAAAAATCCTGATGTTCCTTAAACCCGGTAAACCGCCGTCCGCCGTCTCCTCCTACCGTCCCATCAGCCTTACCTCGGTCTTCAGCAAGGTCCTTGAATCCCTCCTCACCCGACGCATCCACGAGCGTCTCCGCCAGCACCGCCTTCTTCCCGTTACCCAGTGTGGCTTTCGACTGTCCTGCTCTTCCGATGACCTTCTCCTCCGCCTCACTCATCTCCTTTCCGAACAGCTAAATTCCCGTCGCTCCGCAATCTTCCTCTCCCTGGACCTCGAAAGTGCCTATGACCGCGTATGGCATTCCGGTCTCCTCTTCAAGCTCCAAACCTTCGCCCTTCCCATTAACTACGTCCGTCTGATCAGCTCCTTTCTCTCCCACTGTCCTTCCTACGTCACCATCCATAACACAGATTCAAATGGCTCTGAGCACTAGGGGACTTAACATCTTAGGTCATCAGTCCCCTAGAACTTAGAACTACTTAAACGTAACTAACCTAAGGACATCACACACATCCATGCCCGAGGCAGGATTCGAACCTGCGACCGTAGCAGTCCCGCGGTTCTGGACTGCAGCGCCTAGAACCGCAAGACCACCGCGGCCGGCTAACATGGATTCCTACACCTTTCTCTCCCTCCGCCGGTGAGCCCCAAGGCTCCGTCCTCTCCCCCCTACTGTACCTTTTGTATACGACGGACATGCCGCCGCCGTCACCCCCCGTCCACCTCCTCCAGTTTTCCGATGACACCGCCTTCCTTGCCCTCGCCCCCACCCTGCAGCGTTCCCAACACCTTCTCCAATCCCATCTTGACGGGTTCACTGCTTGGTGCAACCAGTGGTTGCTCCAGGTCAATCCCTCCAAAACCCAGGCGATCATTGTAGGCAAAACCACCCCTTCCTTCCGCCTCCTTGATATCTATCTAACCATCCATGGCCGTCCTATCGCCCTCACTCCCACCCTTGGCGATACCCTCTACCGTCGCCTCTCCTGGACCCCCCATCTCCAGACAAGGCACGCTCCCGACTCCGTCTCCTCAAGTTCCTTTCCGGCCGTACGTGGGGTCTGGACCCCTCCACCATACTCCACACCTATAAATCCCTCATCCGCCCTATCCTCTGTTACGCCCACCCTACCTGGATCTCCGCCCCCCCCCCTACCTTTTACAAATCCCTTCAAATCCTTGAACGCCATGCTCTCCGCCTCGCCTATCGCATCCGTCTCCCCTCCCCCATGCGGATCCTGTACGACCTCATTCCGTTCCCCCACCTCCTCCTTTTCCTTGAACGGATACGGATCCTGTAATCCTGTGCACCTCCCGAAAACTCGATCCTCCTCACCCGCTTGTCTCCCCCATCCTCTCCCACCCCTGCCCGCTGCCGCGCCTGTATTCCCACGTCCCACCCGGTCTCCATGTCTCCACTCTACTTACCCTCTCCCAAGGTGGCTTCCGCCAGCTCCCTCTCCCTGATGATGCCCTCCTCCCCTCCATCTACCCCTCCAACCAACTTTGATCCTCCCTCCCTCTTCCTGTGTTTGCTCCTTTGGGCACCCTCCCTCCCTTCTCTCCCTCTTCCCTCCCTCCTCCATTTCTCCCCACTCCTCCCCCGTGCTTCCCCTCCCCGGTCCCTCTCCTCCTCCTCCCATCTCCTCAGCCATTGGCATCTTTGTTCTCCCCTCTCCCCCCTTTACTTTTCCTCCCCTCTTGGCAGGTCTCCGGACTCGCACACGCTACGTGGACATTCGCGCGCCGGAGATCATCGCCATCAGTGTCTCGCGTGTGCCGTCGTGTTTAGTGTTTAGTGTTCACCATTGCACTCCATCGTTCACCTGTGCCATCGCCATCTTCAGTGGTAGTGCGTCGTGTCAACAGTATGTAGTGTGGATTATCGTCGAGTTTGAACGGCTCCGCGCGTGTTTGTCTTTATGTGTCTACTGTTTTATTACCCACCGTTATGTCACTTCTGTGTATTCTTTCTGTTGTTTATTTATCTACTCTATGGCTGAAGAGCGGCGTAACATGCTGCTGACAGCCTGCCTGTTTGCACGGGTTGGAAATTAATAGTAAAAAAAAAAAAAAAAAAAAAAACCTCAGCCAGCCAGTCTAATCGTTGCGTGAGTCTCGACACCTCACTTCGACAACAGACAGCGTGTTTATCGTTCTTTTTTTTTCATTACTCGTGGACGTCTTGGATTCGTTTGATTATCTCTGTCACTCCGTTGCTTCTAGCGTGTTGTCGTCGTAAGGTCTCTCTCCATCGTCCGTCGTTGTTTCATGTCTGTCCTTTCCGTTCGTTTGTTCGTGGGCCGCTCTCCGTTTTGTCCCGCCATGTTTTCTCGACCACCCCACGACCGTTCCGGTCGCGGTCACAACAGGTTACAACCGGCGCTTCAGTCTGGTACCGCACTGTGTCTACGGTCACATGTTCGAATCCTGCCTCGGGCATGGATGTGTGTGATGTCCTTAGGTCAGTTAGGTTTAAGTAGTTCTAAGTTCTAGGGGACTGATGACCTCAGATGTTAAGTCCCATAGTGCTCAGAGCCATTTGAACCTTTTTTTTTTTTTTGCTAGAAATATGTAGATCACTGTCTGCTATACTATCCAGCGGAGGTATGTAGTAGAATAGAAAGACTTGATTCCAAATTGCAGACAGAATTTTTGTCAGAAAGCGTGGCACTAGAGATCTGAAAAGTCTGTGTGCATTTCTTAAGACCTCAATCCGCACACCACCTACTGTTTGCGGTCATTCTCAATCAACCATCACCTATGTTCGAAAATTAATAACGAATGGACGTACTGCACAGTCATCTATCTACATTCGCAATGGATTGATTACTGGCCGCCTGCTCCTTTGGATCAACACCTGTACATTGAATAGGGTCGCCACATGTCCTCGATGCCGTCACGCAGACCGTATTTGTTTTCGATATATCGGAAGAGAGAGAGAGATGCGGTAGAAAGCTTATCGATTTCCCTATCGGATGAAGTTAGCGGAGCTTTTATAGTTCGTAATTTTTCTCTGTTGGATGGTACAGAATAACGATGATAGCTTGTTTCTACACGGACTGCAGAATGTGGTGGACATAGCTTTCTCTGACTTCTGCTCAGTTCCGACTTAAATTGGAACGATCACATGCGCAAAGCTGCAGGGATGGTAGCGCAGAGTCTGAGGGGCAGTTGCAAGATGCATAGGGACTATTTAAAACCACGTTGGAATTTTGCTGGAATAGATTGGTTCGAAAAAGGTGACTCGTTTCGAGATATGAGAGTGCCAGAACTATGATTCACTAGTGGCTGTAATCATTAAAAGACTTCTCCATAGGATCCAGCGCAGGTATGTGGTAGAGTAGAAAAACTTGATTCCAAATCGCAGACAGCATTTTTATCGGAAAGCGTGGCACTAGAGATCTGAAAAGCCTGTGTACATTTCTTAAGACCTCAATCCGCACACCACCTACTGTTTGCGATCATTCTCAATCAGCCATCACCTGTAACCCAGTGGATAAATTGCAGAATCTCTGACGTGCCATCGAGACAGAATGTGTTACAAATGTTGGAGAAATATCTAGCTGCGTCATGAGGGAGTTGCAAAAACCGGCTTCATACCACGTTCCTTAGCCGAATCACTTTCCAAATTCGGTGATTTTATTACAAGCTTAAACCCGTCGGCTACGTGTAACCGCACTGTTGGTCTGGTAATATACACTCGGGCGACCACTGTCTATATTCAGTGTCCCTGTATTTATGTGGAGAAACAACTTCATTCGGAGGTAACGCCATACCTCGATTTATAAGGCTTGTATAGTTTATAACACAGATACCATCAGTGATACTTGTCAGCACCTGTAGAACCAAGACCGATTGTGATAGTAACATGGTCATTGCGATCGTGTTTTTAACATCTGGCGGCTTGTAAGACGATTACACCTCTCTTACTATGACACAGTGGTACCACTCGCAGGAGAAACGTATGAGACATGACCATCTATCGCTGATTTTCGAACAGAATTGGTTCGTATCGCCAGCAATCAGTTATTGGCGAAGTATTATACTTAGTAGTAGTAGATGCGTGATAGGTTCACCTTGAGCCTGAGGCTTATAAAGTATATATATGTGTCTGTGTGTGTGTGTGTGTGTGTGTGTGTGTGTGGGTGGGTGGGTGTGTGTGGGTGGGTGGGTGTGTGTGTGTGTATGTATGTCCTGACATGTGCATAGAAAATGACTATGTCCATGGATTCGACGAGGAATACTGCGATACCAAAGGGTATGGAAGATTTTTTTTACTTGGAAGAGTATCTTACGTCATAAGAATGGTACAGATATTTCTATTTCCCGAGCCACAGCCGTCAGTAGAGAGTATTTCCGATACTCCGCTCATTGTCAAATGTCGTCAAATTGAGACAGCAATCGTAATATTTAACTGTAAGTATAGTGATCAAATATATACGTAGCCAGTTTCGTAGGACGATTCTTTCAGGGAGTGCATGGCTCATGGCAGAGGTGACCTGTGGTGGGAATGATTCATGTTTCCAACTAATGGCAGGAGCTGTCCGAATGGAAAGGCCTGTTAGGTTACAGGAATGTAGCTGGCCTAACCATGTCATCCTCAGGACGGCTGAATAGCGAACTAACAGTCAGTATGTGTTGGATAGCCTTCATGATCGCGTGTCGTCCCCGTAGAAATTTGAAAATATTCAATATGGTAGTGTGTTTCTTTGCGCTAGACGATTACCCCCCCCCCCCCCCCCCGTGTAAATTGTCCAGTTGACTGCTTCTGCGCATTTCCCGTCTTTATTTGGTTGAGAGAACATCGATTGTGGTTTGTGTTGTGTGCATCTAGCACGTGAAAGACGGGTAGAAGACACATTTGCTGGTTTTCTAGACATGAGAAACACCTTGGTTGACTTTGTAAATTATAATGATGTTTTGGAATCTGTTATATCACCGACATCAGTATTCGTGAGTGGAAATATCAGTTTCATCAATTTTTTTCGAGTTTTCAGGTAAAGGTCTTCACAGACGAGATAAGTTTCTAGTAACTCAGTGGTTTTCAGCATGATCCACCTCGCTAAAGTTTCAGGTTTCTAGAGAAATAATTTCCAGTCTATAACTTTGGAATTATACTGCGCAAGCGATACTGCTATGCAAGCGATATTACTATATGCTTGATATCGAGAAGTATCGCGAAAATGTTACGATATTCTGGTAAATGTTAAAATATGTATGTTCTTGTAATCCCAGAGTCTGTAGATAGGTGTAGAAAGCAAGCAAGTGATGAGGAAAACCGACCCAGCCTTTGTACAACAGTTTGGAGATTGACCTCGGTCCGCTGAGGGTGCTCTGGTTCAAATGGCTCTGAGCACTATGGGACTCAACTGCTGTGGTTATCAGTCCCCTAGAATTTAGACTACTTAAACCTAACTAACCTAAGGACATCGCACACATCCATGCCCGAGGCAGGATTCGAACCTGCGACCGTAGCAGTCGCACGGTTCCGGACTCCGCGCCCAGAACCGCGAGACCACCGCGGCCGGCGGTGCTCTGGTCACGAGTCCGGCAAGTGTGTGTGCAGGGCAGATGACTTGTGAGTGTTGGCTGTGGTGGATGACCTGCTGAGCTCAGGGCAAATATCTCGTGCTGCGAAGATTACATACGGTCCATGCGCTTGTGCTGTCTGTCTTTGCGGTATATGTACAAGAGTCTGATGGTCGATAGCTATATGCAGGATGCAGAAGTGGCGATTTTGTGTGGCGCAGGATATGAATTGTGTGTTTACTACGTCGAAACTGTATATGGTGACATATAGCTGGGTTGGAAATCGGTTTCACGCTGAAACATTCAAGCTTCTATCGCCAGCGACAGAGCCGTGTAATTGAGGAAGTATCTTTCTGTATTTGACGATCTGTAGAGCAATTCTGCAAAGTTTAACTGTCAGTGAAATATGGGGATCTGTACAAAATAGTTTTGCCACTGAAAGTCATCTGCAGAAAAAATTGGCGGACAGTGTTTCCATACCGGCAGCATCAGCAAGTTAATGGGTAAATTCAGTAAGAACCAATCAGAATGCTCCATTCATTCACAAGAGATCCTTTGTGCTGGGCATAGGAGCCTTTACATAGCAGTGAGAACATTTACCATTTCGGAGACTTCGTTGAAAGCATGACGTCACGATTTCCAGGTAGGGTAACACGTGATGGACTTGGTGCCTCGTTAGCACCATCAGGATGAATGCATTCAGCGTTATTCTGGGCTATTTTCGTAAACAGGTCCTGTTAGGACAAGAATTTCCATGCAGACAAGCTGAGACATCACGAAAGCTCCTACAACAACAATAGCAACCGTTAACTATTTCTGCGACAACCTTTTAGCTGTGCCTGTGAGAGTGAGCCGCTATGCAAACATCTCGCTAGGCATTGGACCCGCAGCTATGAAAGCCACGTCAGCCACTGTGGCTAGGTAAACAAACGTGCGGCCAGAGGCGCCTCACATGTGTGATGGGCTGTCCCGAGAGGATGCTAGGAAGAGTGCATCCTGCGTTATTCTGGGAAGCATTGCAAAAGATTTCTATAGCGCGTCCAGAGGGGTACTTGGCTGTTATTTACATAGATATGAGACATCAGTATAACAATGTCAACCTTTTAGCTGCCCCTGTGCGGGTGTGTCGCTAGAGAAACATCATTGCGCCAGCAACGGTGCCTAGGTAAAAACGTGAGTGCTGTCAGAGGTGTCTCACATGTGGGACGGACTGGACTGGCATGAGAGGGCCACCATGGGGTGAGTGCCTTGGGAACTCTGTAGAGAACAGTTCGCTGAAATGTTCTGGTTGAAATTCTTAATGGTAGATTCAAAGCTTTTTTGCGTGCAGTGAGTGTTTGTGCACTGCATTATTTTCGGGTGTTTAAGCGTTGTGAGTGTGTTTGCATAGTGTAATAGATCCATTATTTCGCCAATTTTACGTGTAGTGAACGTGTCTGTGCATCTGTGTACTGTATTATTTCGGTAATTTACGAGTAGTTTGCAGGTCTGTGGGCTGTGCAATGCATTGTTTCGACAGCTTACAATTTGTCAGCGTGTTTTCAAAGCATTTATTTTGACAACTTACGGGTTGTTTTTGTGTCTGTACATCACTGTACTGCATTATTTCGGTGATTTTTCGAGTACTTTGCAGGTCTGTACCCTATGTACTGTGACCCGAAGCACGTCAGGGCGAGTTTTTTGTATCAGCGTAATAAATAAATAAACTACACTACTGGCCATTAAAATTGCTACACCATGAAGATGTGCTACAGACGCGAAATTTAACCGACAGGAAAAGACGCTGTGATATGCAAATGATTAGCTTTTCAGAGCATTCACACAAGGTTGGCGCCGGTGGCGACACCTACAACGTGTTGACATGAGGAAAGTTTCCAACCGATTTCTCAAACACAAACAGCAGTTGACCGGCGCTGCCTGGTGAAACGTTGTTGTGATGCCTCGTGTAAGGAGGAAATGCGTACCATCACCTTTCCGACTTTGATAAAGGTCGGATTGTAGCCTATCGCGATTGCGGTTTATCGTATCGCAACATTGCTGTTCTCGTTGGTCGAGATCCAATGACTGTTAGTAGAATATAGAATCGGTGGGTTCAGGAAGGTAATATGGAACGCCGTGCTGGATCCCAACGGCCTCGTATCACTAGCAGTCGAGATGAAAGGCATCTACGCATGGCTGTAACGGATCGTGCAGCCACGTCTCGATCCCTGAGTCAACAGATGGGGACGTTTGCAAGGCAACAACCATCTGCACGAGCAGTTCGACGACGTTTGCAGCAGCATGGACAATCAGCTCGGAGACCATGGCTGCGGTTACCGTTGATGCTGCATCACAGACAGGAGCGCCTGCGATGGTGTACTCAACGACGAACCTAGGTGCACGAATGGCAAAACGTCATTTTTCCGGATGAATCCAGGTTCTGTTTGCAGCATCATGATGGTCGCATCCGTGTTTGGCGACATCACGGTGAACGTACATTGGAGACGTGTATTCGTCATCGCCTTACTGGCGTATCACCCGGCGTGATGATATGGGGTGCCATTGGTTACACGTCTCGGTCACCTCTTGTTCCCATTGACTGCACTTTGAACTGTGGACGTTACATTTCAGATGTGTTACGACCCGTGGCTCTATCCTTCATTTGATCCCTGTGAAACCCTACATTTCAGCAGGATAATGCACGACCGCATGTTGCAGGTCCTATACGGGCCTTTCTGGATACAGAAAATGTTCCACTGCTGCCCTGGCCAGCACATTCTCCAGACCTCTCACCAACTGAAAACGTCTGGTCAATGGTGGCCGAGCAACTGGCTCGTCACAATACGCCAGACACTACTCTTGATGAACTGTGGTATCGCCTTGAAGCTGCATGGGCAGCTGTACCTGTACGCGCCATCCAAGCTCTGTTTGACTCAATGCCCAGGCGTATCAAGGCCCTTATTACGCCAGAGGTGGTTGTTGTGGGTACTGATTTCTCAGGATCTGTGCACCCAAATTGCGTGAAAATGTAATCACATGTCAGTTCTAGTATAATATATTTGTCCAATGAATACCCGTTCATCATCTGCATTTATTCTTGGTGTAGCAATTTTAATGGCCAGTAGTGTAAATAGTGGCAACTATTGATGCACAACCGATACAAAAGGGTTAAATGTTTGCACCTGTTACTGTCCTTCAAAGTAGTCACCAGCGTTGTGTAGAACCCACTGCCAGCGATGTGGAAGGTGTAGTATACCGTTAGCAGAGCCTGTTCTGTTGATGATGCGAATGGAGTGGTCTACTGCCTGTCGAATCTCTGGAACAGTTCTGAAGTGAATGCCACAAAGTGGTTCCTTCATCTACAGAATCAAATCAAAGTCACAATGACTAAAGTCCGGGGAGTATGGTGGATGGTACAGTACTTTCCAGTCCCATCGACAGAACCGAACAGAGCAGCCACAGCTTGCGTTGAATACGCCTGCGCATTGTCGGGAGGAGGAGGAGGAGGACATTAGTGTTTAACGTCCCGTCGACAACGAGGTCATTAGAGACG
This sequence comes from Schistocerca nitens, assembly GCF_023898315.1. Taxonomy (NCBI): domain Eukaryota; kingdom Metazoa; phylum Arthropoda; class Insecta; order Orthoptera; family Acrididae; genus Schistocerca; species Schistocerca nitens. Next base: position 171,576,053 of record NC_064616.1, on the reverse strand, counting down.
GAGCGCAAGCTCGGGTGAGGGAAGGATGTGGAAGGAAATCGGCCGTGCCCTTTCAAAGGAACCATCCCGGCATTTGCCTGAAGCGATTTAGGGAAGTCACGGAAAACCTAAATCAGGATGGCCGGAGACGGGATTGAACCGTCGTCCTCCCGAATGCGAGTCCAGTGTGCTAACCATTGCGCCACCTCACTCAGTCGCGCATTGTCGTGCACAATGGTGGGTGGGTTGCTCAGGAAGCGTCGCCGCTTATTTCGCAATGTTGGTCGCAGGTGATGCTCCAAAAACGAACAGTAATACTCCGTGGAGGAATGTAATGTGTTAGGATAATACCATCACAGTCGTACACGAGATTCACCGTAACCTTCACTTCACCGGGGCTCTGACGCACTTTCGACTTTCGCGGCGACCCATAATGGCGCCATTCGTTGGATTGGTGTTTCAGTTTTGCCTCGTACGATGTGGCCCATGTCTCATCCAGTGTTACGATACAGTATAAGAAAGCGTCCCTTCGCGCTCATAGCGCTCCAAGTGCATCCGAACAGCGTCGTAATGCATCCATTTCTGCATTTCCGTCAAGTCATGCGGAACCCATCATGATGCAATTTTCCACATGCCCAGTAGAGATGGGGGATCCGCTCCTGAACTGTTTTATAGAGTTGAATCTTTCAAAGGAGTGAACAATCAGTGATTCAGAAAAAAAGAACAGTAGCTCCAAACGTTTCCCACAGCAGAGAGAGAGAGAGAGAGACGGAGCATATCAACGGGGCCTCTGCTGGTCAGAGCACACTGCGCGCCACACAACACAGCCAGCGCCGGCCTCTGCCCTGCTTCTGCCTTGGCTGCCTGCATTGTGCAGTGCCCCATTGGATTTTGTGTTTCACATATGCCGTGCCGTCTCTGTGCTTCCTCTGCCGCGTGCAGTGTCTGGCGCACCTTAGCATCGCACTCCGTCGGCGATCGTTTCAGTCGCACGTCCTGCCCTCTAGGCAGTTGATGCGAGCAACAGGACAGAGAGCCTCCTAGCGGAGAACATAAGAACTACTTGCAACAACCTGCTCGCAAGAGAGCGGACGATTTGTCTCGGAGCGGGTGACTGGTGGCCGCTCACCGCTCCCCCCACCCTCGGAACTCGCCCGCTCAACGCTCACCCCACCGTTCTCGAATCTAGCCAGAGCGTTGAGCAAAGCAACTCAGGTGTCACTCTGGTCTCTGCGGTCTTAGCTCACGCAGCAATACAGCTCGCGGCTCGACCAGCTTGACTCAGTGCCTCTGCATCGGAGTTCGTCTATACTGGATATTGTTCTTTGTACTAATACCGATGTGTATATTACATAATTATGTTATGTATACATCATTTGTTTTTATTTTATTTTTATTTGTTTAAACTGATCAGATGAGGTTCCTGACGACTCCTCTTACTATAGGATTTTTTATTATGGACACTCGAATTTACACTTTAATTACGAGCGAACCAATAAACGTATCGCAAAATGTGATACACCAATATTTTCCTTGTTTTATTCTGCATAAGGCTATATGCATCACTTTGGTCTTACAGTCAAATTTATATTTTTTTTCTAATTGTAGTACGGATTTTGCGATTTTGGGCGTCTTAGGAAGGAAATGTTAACTTTAAAAATATATGGCTTGGGATGTATTTGTACGAGGTTAATGAAATTTTAATAAATTATAGCCAAATACATTGTTAATGTAAATCTCAAGTTACAAAATTTTCCGATCACCCAAAAAACCACGATAGTGCAAAATAAATCGATAATCAAAAACTTTGGCATATCGTGGAAATTTCAATAAACAATACAAAATTCTTACTCATTATCTGTGTTACTTCAAAATAGGATCAAATAAGATCAAAATACAGGTATAGTACTGGAATAAACCAAGTTTAAAGGGCAATGTGCCTTCCATTTATTTTCTATTGTGAATGAGTGGTGAGTCATGAAAAAGACCTAGTTCATTTCAGGGAGTGAACAGTTCGGATCTGATCTCTGAAAAGAACAGTTTTGCCCATCTCTAATGCCCAGGCGTTCCTTCAGGATGTGAAGCACAGTCGTCCGGTTTCGTGGGCGAGCTCACGAATCGTATGGCGTCGATCACTGTCCACTAACGCGGCAACGGCATCCACTTCTTCTTCAGAGACGCTAGGACGACCTGCCTGATGCATGTCTGCCACAGTTTGCTGACCTTCATTGAAGGCTTTTACCCAACGTGCCACTGTTCTGTAAGGCAATGCTGATTCCCCGCATGCCTCCTGAATACCTTGATGACACTGTCATGCTGTATGACCTCTGGCACATTCAATCTTGATCCATTTCCATTGTTCCTATTTCGAAAACATAGTGACAACGTTACGTTAGACCGCTCGCTCACAAGTGACTGTGTTTCCACCGATTGTGCGCACGCCGGTGAAATGGGATTGGCGAGTCCATTTGCTCGGAGGTAAGGTAGGTATGTCAACAACGTGTGCTATCAGCGACAATAGCAGATTCCATTGCATAGTGTCTCCACAGCAGTGTTGCCACTGTTTAAATTTCGACCTACATAAATACACTAGTCTTGAACCACTTCTCAGTGATCTTCACCAACTCTTGACAGAACTTACAGGGCCACACTTTTCAGTGCAAGGTGTATGCAGACGACCTATTTCTGGTGAGTAGTTGGGCAAACTTCGTTTTGGTGTATTTTGTTAGTGTGGGTTGCCTACATCAGGGGCAGATATGCACTCAGGGGCAAACCTATTGTTCTCCTTTGACTGACAGGTCATTAACCTATTATTCTCCTCTGAGTGACAGGTCCTTAACATATTGGTCTGATAAAAGGATCCTTCCTTTTGATTCACAGGTCCTTAAACTATTATTCCACCTCCCCTTCCCCCACCTCTCCCCCAGCCCCTATGGAAACCTCCAACCCACCCTCTCCCCCTCGCTGCTACAGGTCCACTTTCAGGTCTGAGTTACTGGAATAGCCCTCACACTCTTATCAATTTGATTCACTACTTAATTAAAGTGGTCAATTAATTAACCTCTCCCACTCTGGTAAACCATCTCCCCTCCCACCCTCGCCGGCCGCTGGTGGCCGAGCGGTTCTGGCGCTACAGTCTGAAACCGCGCGACCGCTACGGTCGCAGGTTCGAATCCTGCCTCAGGCATGGATGTGTGTGTTGTCCTTAGGTTAGTTAGGTTTAAGTAGTTCTAAGTTCTAGGGGACTTATGACCTCAGCAGTTGAGTCCCATAGTGCTCAGAGCCATTTGAACCATTTTGAACCTCCCACCCTCCATCCCCGAAATTGGCAGGAAAAAGATTCAGTTGATCGGTCATTTGGAGGGAATTTGATTGCAGTGTAAGGAATATTGTTTAAGCAATTTAGACAAAATGTGGAATATAGTTTATTTAAACAATTTGTGGCTTTCAAGGCAGTGTATAGAATATAGTTTATTTATTTAAAGACTTTTTCTGAAAATCGGTACCCTCTCCCCACCACCCCATTGCCCCCCTCTCCGCCTCCCCTCTTCCCCCCCCTCCTCCTCTACTTGGAAATTGGTGGCTCTACGGTGGATAGGAAGGGCCTCAAGAAGAGAAATTCAAGGGTATATTGTTTACTTATAAAAAGAAATCAGTTTGTGGGGGTTGGGTTTCTCTTTCTCATCATTCTCCACCGTTTGGAAAGATGCAGGTCTTGTAAGACGTAATTAAATCGATCGTCTTTCTTTTTAATCCAGTCGCTCAAGGAATACCGTCATGAGACACCCATCACCTGTAATTACACAGCTAAAAAATGTTTGATCGCGAAGCACGCACCGCCCGCCTTCTCCTGTCCACTGGACCACACAGAACACCACCGTACACGCTCCCAGGAGTCGGGATGCACTGGCTCATGTAAGACTAATAATAAAAAAGCTTCGTAATCGGTGGATCGAGGGATCAACTCCCTCATGTTTTTCTTTAATTTATAATTTTCTCAACACAAAAAATTTGGTCAGCAGGGGCCCAGGGTGTTGTGTTGTCCACAGTATTACTTCAACATCATCGACACAGAAGTCGGCAACTCAACGACCGAACTTCCCGAGGTGGGGATTCACGGTCATCAGTGCCATACAATCATATTTTCACCTACGACAGTTTTCTAAGAAAAAGAAAAACAACACACCATAGCCGAAATAAATAATAAAACTTTTATGCTCCTTCACAGCCAATACTATGACATCTTGTCTAACTCTTTTCCATTTTGAATTTTGCTACGCAGATGTAATGGACGAACTACTGTGAAACTCACTCTCTACAGGCAACTTTCAGCAAGTTTCAAAGCAGACAATGATGGTTGACAATTACAAGCGAAAAACAAAACCTGATGAACACAGGTTAGGTTAGGTTAGGTTAGGTTAGGTTAGGTTGGGTTAGGATGGGTTGGGTAAGGCTGGCTTAGGTCGGGTTGGGTTGGGTTGGGTTGGGTTGGGTTGGGTTAGGTTGGCTTAGGCTATGTTGGGTTGGGTTAGGCTGGGTTTGGTTGGGTTCAGTTGGGTTGGTTGGATTGGGTTCAGATGGGTCGGGTTGGGTCAGGTTAGGTTGATTCAGCATTTAAAAATTTGTACCTGTAACATTTAAATATTAGTAGAACATTTTTCAGCATTTATTGTAAAGTAAATAAACTGTAAGAAAAATGGAAACTGCTCACCTAGCGCGACCTAATGAGGGTCTGTATATCATTTACGTCTGCTTCATCCTCGTTTTATTGTTCTCCTCTCCATGATCATCAAATAAAGTCCCTAATTTTTCCTCTCGTTATACATAACACATTTTACATAGAAATTCCATCTGATAACAACCCTAGTAGATCATCCGAACATAGCTTCATACACCAATAGACCAATTTGTACAAATTAACAAAGATATGAAGGTTAAATCTTCCACAAGAAGCACTACCAAGTTTACAAGAAATTTAATTGTAATCTTTGTCAAATGTAGCCCTTTGGTATGAAAAGTCCTTACCTGATTGGAGAGCCCGATATTTCTGAAACGGAATGAACTGCAGTCCCATACCTCTGTCTAGAGTTTGATATTGCTCCGTCCACGCACCTAGCATTTCTTCAATATTCCAGTTCGTCCTCTCAACCGGACCCTGGCTCTGGCTGTGTCTTGGTTCACTATGGACGATTTTAATACCATTCCACATACTATGTACAGTATTTCAGCCAGTTTATGGAATAGCAAGTGCCCAATAGCGTGCATCGGTCCAGTGCATTAAGTAACTTCATTTTCACGTGTAGTACGCAAGAATTCCTTAAGTTACGTTGCGCATCAGAATTAAAGTATCACTTTTTCGAAACCAGTGACTCCCGTTATGAAGCAGACTTCTACAGTTTGGCACAGTGATGCCTACAACCTTTCTCTGTAAAGGTGCAAAATGGGGGCCCTGCGACGTCACTTTAGGGCTCACACATGCGAATAAAAAGCTAGAGTTCAGAAGTTTATGTGATGTGTTAGGTAGGTGAGTGATGTCACATTGGCACCAAATATCACCACAATTCTGCCCAAAGCCATCGTGAACGTTTCGCTTTAGGGGAAGGTCGTCATAGCCCTTGTTAGCTATATTTCACCCCTACATTTAACGTACATACGATAGAGTAACCTGTGGTCTAAGGCAGTCGGCTTTCAGCCGTGATACTGTGCGGACGGACTCGGCGCGCCGAGCAGTGCTGTGCAGGCGTTGTTGTGTACCCGCTAGCGCGCGGTCGTGCGTAGTTGTATTGACTTACTCGTAGAGTACTCGTACCGACACACCATGGCGTTATCATATCGACAAGCCACAATCAAGCTAACGTTCAACGCATCGTACACGAGACCAAAGGCCCATGAAATAGAACGCTTTCTTCGAGACGTCATGCACATGGAACCGCAAGAACTAATAGACATCCATTTGTCTATTGTATCCAGCGCAGTCTACCTCAAACTGATTGACGAAACGGCCTGCGATAGACTCCTCCAACGATCTAAAAACGGCTTCCGCTTCTGCCGCGCTGACGGTAATGTGAGTGTGCTGGCAATTGACCGTGCTGGACTGGGGGTGCGTACCGTGCGCGCCTTTGAACTACCATTCGAAGTTCCCGCCAACCTTGTCGTTAACCCGCTGCGGCCATATGGTACAGTTTTGAACCACACAGAGGAGAAATGGAATACATTCAAAACGTATCCTGTTCTTAACGGGATACGCTAAGTGCGTATAGAACTTACGAAGCATGTATCATCATATGTTTTTGTTGGCGGCTGCCGCGCAGTTGTTATATATGATGGCCAACTGAGGACCTGCTCGGGCTGCGGCCAGGAGGGCCATGTTAGAACTGAGTGTCTGCAGCGCCGCCTCGTTCAGGTGCCCCGCAATGAACTTCCCCAACGATCCACTATGACCTCTCTCCCGCTAACATATGTGGAGGCGGCACGACATGGTGTGACGTGACGGATGAATGTGACGGATGATCAAAACCTGATACCACCTCTAGCCGCTCAAGCTCCTTTGGAGAGTCGGCACTGACGACGACGACGACGACGCCGCAGCCGAACAGTGCAGAGGTTCCTGCAGCCTCTGCCCATCGCAGTGTCGGGGGCACCCAGTCGCCGTCACTGTCGGGATCTGATACAGGGATTCCCGATGACCGAGACCGTGTCGAGCTCCGCACTCCAGTGGATGTCGAGTCTCGGACCTGCAAGCAAAAATCACCGAAGCGACACAAGAAGAGACGACTGTCAACTGAAGAACGGGACAGGGATGTGAGACTGATGGAAGACATCGACTCCATTGCTGCGTCTGCAGCTGCAGTGTATTCCAGCAGCCTCAATCGCCAGAAGGCGCCTGACGATAAGGATCACTCTCCAACACGTTTTGTCCCTGAAAACGAGGCGCATCGGATCGACTCCCAAAATGTGGGCTCCTGCGAAAGTGGCCAGCCACCACTGACCTTCCAATCCTCTCTTGGTGATTGGGTAGACGACATGGAGGCAGATGATGCACAGCACACATTGTTAACTCCTCCGGAGCCCGGAGGGCCCTGCCAGTCAGGGGATCATACGGCACAGTAATGTATGCCATGTGGCCGGATGGCTGTGTGGAGTACGAGCTCACTGTGGGCTTGCACCTGAACAATGCCTCCACCACTTGATATGTCTCAATCATGCCGTGTGCGAACAGTCAATGTCAATGGTGTCCATTCCACTGTCAAGGCCCACATGTTACGCGACATGATCAGAGCGGCAGACTTGGACATTGCCCTTTTCCAGGAGGTCTCTCCCGAGCTGCATTTAGACCTATATGGCTACACCACCTACAGGCTATCACCCGGTGATGGCACAGGAGGAACGGCCATCCTTCTCCGAGATGGCACGGAAGCGAAGGACATAACATACTTGCCGAACGCGTGAGGCATCACTCTCACACTTCACGCAGTCCGCGTCGTTAACGTCTACGCTCCCTCCGGTACTTCACACCACGGCGACAGGCACGTCTTTGATTTGGAGGAGGCCGCCCAACATTTGCAAGGAAATATGGACCATTACATAACGGGTGGCGATTTTAACAGTGTTCTGCAGCCCGAGAACCAGACATCGCATTACGTCCCGTGCCCAGCTCTACAAGCACTCGTATGTGACCTCAGCTCCATGACCCATGGCTCTTACATCATGGGAATCAGCGCGGATATACGCATTTTACCGGCCACTCTGCCAGTCGTCTTGACCGGATATACGTCTCACGTGGCCTCCACACAGCGACCTGTGATGCATAACTCTGGCCGATGGCCTTCACGGATCATCTCTCGTATATCTGCACTATTACCGTACCTTGACAACTCACCGGGCGCAGCAGAGGCCCATGCACGCTAAACGTCACCCTCCTTCGCGAGGAAGCGTGTCGGCAAGCAGTTACTGACACGTGGCGTCGTTGTTTCAGGCGCCTTCCCATATACTCTTCCACGTTGCTGTGGTGGCTGCGATGTGTCACACTTGCACACTGAAAGACCCTGATCCCCTACGGGCGTGACAGATCGAACTGGCAAAGGACGGCATCGGAATTTTACTATACAGCGTTACGTCAGCTGGCGACGCAACTGCCGAGACGTCAGATGTCCATACAACGCATCAAAGCTCGTCTACTTCGCATCAGGGCAGAGCAGCTGGAAGGTGCCTGCATCCGTGCGCGAGTGCAAGACTGCATCCCCAACGAAACGGCATCAGGGTATCACATTTTGTGTGGGAGGCGCCACCGCAAACGTCAGCTCATTATGGCGATAAACGCAGAGGCAGGCAGCCGCGCAGTGACGCAAACGGACATAGCACACACGTTCGCCCGACACTATGAGATCTTGTACATGGAAGATCCGCGAAACATAAGTAATTATGACGAGCTACTGCACGATTTTCCCGCACCTAGGGAAGTGGCACCCGATGACACTCCGCTGTCGCCCATCTCAGCCGACAAGCTGACATCGGCCTTGGCATATGGGGCAGCGTATAAATCGCCAGGATCGGACGGTTTACCCCTGGAATTCTACCGCACTTTTAATGACCTTAGGGGCGACAAGTGGCTCCAAATGTTTCAAGAACTGGTCCGCCCTGATTTGACTGTCCCCATGGAATTCACAGACGGCATCTTGATCCCAGTACCGAAACCGAATGGTGGTTGTAAGTGGTAGGACTTACGCCCACTCACACTCCTCAACAACGACTACAAGATCTTCGCCCGTGTCCTCCGCGTGCGTCTCAACACTGCTATCGGGAAAGCCATCCACACCGATCAGACATGTTTTGGTGGTGTCAGCAGCATTCATGCAGCGTTAGGAGCAACCACGACGTAATTGCTTTGACGGCGGCCTGCAGAATACGAGGCGCCCTTTCGCCGTCGATTTTGACCACGCATTCGACCGAGTCGACCACGGCTCCCTGCGCGCAGCTTTGGAATGATGGGCCTGTCCCCAGAGTCTGCACAGGTGGTCCTTCGTCTGATCCACGGAGCGCGTTCCCGCGTGATGGTGAATGGTTACCAGTCTGGTCACATTGTTGTTGGACGATAAGTACGACAAGGATGCCCCTTGTTGGGTATATTATTTGCGGCAGCGCTTGAACCAGCTTTGCGTGGTCTAAGGAGGCGATTAGCAGGCATTTGCATACGGGACGTGACCTTTCGTTGTGGTGCATTCGCCGATGATGTGGTGTTCCTGGCGAGATCAGAGGATGAAATGCACATGGCGCTTCAGTGGCTACATCAGTAAGGGGCGGTCGCTGGGACCGTCATCAACGTGAAAAAGACAAAATACATGGATGCCCGGGGGGGGGGGGGGGGCGGGCTTTCCCACGCAACGGCGGTGCCCTTTGACAAGGTGCCCATAATCAAATGCTTAAGGGTGCAGTTCTATAGCAATGTTCGCCACACGGCAGCGGCTATGGACCGCCAGCAATTACACCAGACACGTGCTCTGATACAGGGCAACAAATTGCGTCGAATGCACATGCTCCTACGAACAAGTAATGTCAACACCTATCTTGTCTCCAAAGTGAACTATTTTGAGCACGTCCTTCCCTTGACAATTGCGATGGCCGACAGATTTCAGGCAGCATATGGACATTTCGTGAGCGCCGATCTTGTTTTTAAAATCTGATACGCCACCCTGACACTGCAGCAGCGGGCGGGCGATATCGGTTTAAATTCATGTTTATAACCGTGCGCGATCGCTTTATCTCAACACTATGCGTCACACGTGGACCTCTGCCCACGCCAGTCTGACGGGCACCCTGATAGCTGAAGTGGCACCACTCTCTCTGCATCCCCCCATTTCTGTAGGACAAATTTCATCGGCACTCGCCGCATCAGAGAGTTCTTTATTGACCTCAACTACTTGAGATCAGACCTTCCGATTCCAAGGATGCCCAGCACGAAAGACTATTATTGCCTTTATCAACAGCAGCAGCCTGTCAATACGGTAGCACACAGACATCCCGAAGTTGGCTGGAACACTGTGTGGCGAGCAGTACACGTGCCTTTTCTACCTACGACGGTGCGTTTATTGTGGTATGTGGTTGTGAACGGGAAGTTCACTACTCGTCAGAGGCTACATTCCATTCATCTGACGGACGACCCCTTGTGTCCGACTAGCTCAGTCACTGACTCGGATGCACACTGCCTGACTTGTGCCGAGGCCAACGACTGCTGGATATTCACGCAGCGGATGCTGGCATTACTCTTGCGGCGACTGGCGGAGTCAATCTTCTCTGATGAAATATTGCGCCCCGACGGCGTATACTTTCGACCGGCCAGGACGAACGCCGTCAACTGGCTAAAAGGCATGGATGGCCCTTTACCACATATTTCGTGATGCTCGCAAGGGCACACTCGACTTTTGGTCCCTACTGATGTCGACACATGCAGGCTTCAGCCGCAACACGAAGTACAGGACCCACTTCCCTAATTATTTAGGTTCATTATTTGCAGACCCTCCTGCTAAAACTGGTTCAAATGGCTCTGAGCACTATGGGACTTAACTTCTGAGGTCATCAGTCCTCTAGAACTTAGAACTACTTAAACCTAACTTACCTAAGGACATCACACACATCGATGCCCGAGCCAGGATTCGAACCTGCGACCGAAGCGGTCGCGCGGTTCCAGACTGTAGCGCCTAGAACCGCTTGGCCACCCCGGCCGGCCCTCGTGCTCAATGGGACGTTGCAGTTGGAGGATCTGGTTTTTTTTAATAAAACAAAATTAATTCCATAAATAAAAATAAAATACAATAAAATAAAATAAAATAAAAATAAATATAAATAAACATAGACAAACCTGCCAAATCCTCCCCTGATCCTATGGCCAGGCCTGGGGTGCCAACCCCTGCCCTACATGTCGTCCTGCTACTTGTAATCAAAACGTCATCAGTCTTGCTTTTGAAACCCGCCACAGTTTACATTTTGCTTAATAATCAGCACTGGTGGCAGAAGACTTCTGACATAAGAAGTCACCCTCATTCTGTCAACGGCCTTGTCAAAGAGGGTGGTTCAAAATGGTTCAAATGGCTCTCAACACTATGTGACTTAACTTCTGAGGTCATCAGTCCCCTATAACTTAGAACTACTTAAACCTAACTAACCTAAGGACATCACACACATCCATGCCCGAGGCAGGATTCGAACCTGCGACCGTAGCAGTTACGCGGTTCCAGACTGTAGCGCCTAGAACCGCTCGGCCACAATGGCCGGCCAAAGAAGGTGAAGGAGTGGACAGAGCTTCAGGGCACTCTCTTGCCCTAGGTGTGGGAAACGGTCCCTGAAAGTGGAAGAATCAGCAATGATCAATAGCATGAGGATGCATGAGGCAGTGGAAGTCACTGTATTAAAGGCATATAATGTGTATCCACAGGACACGTGGCCTGTAATTGAAAAAGTGTCATGACGATCTCTCCATTGGCAAAAGATACTTGAATAGTCCCCCATTTGGATCTCTGGTAGAGGACTTGCAAGGTGAAGGTGACCACGAGCAAAAGATTGAAATCTAGAAAATCTGAAAAGGGAAATCCAAAAGCTCAGTCTAGATATGGTAGGTGTCAGTGAAGTGAAATGGAAAGAAGACAAGGATTTCTAGTCAGTTGAGTATAGGGTAATATCAACAGCAGCAGAAAAAGGTATAGTGGGAGAGGGCTTTATTACGAGTAGGAAGATGGGGCAAAGAGTATGTTACTGCGAACAGTTCAGTGCTACCTCAGGTCAGGTCAATTCAGGTTGGTGGGGTGGGGTGTGGGTGTAGGGGTGTGAGGGAGTTGGGGATTGGGAGTTAGGGATTGGGGTTAGGGTTGGGATTGGGGTTGGGGATGGGGATGGTTTGGGTTGGGTCAGCATTAAAAAATTCGTACATGTGACATTTAAACATTGGTATAACATTTTTCAGCATTTATCATAAAGTAAATAAAATATAAGACAATTGGAAACTTCTCACCTAGAGCATTTTAATAACAGTCTGTGTTTAACTTATGTCTGCTTTATCCTCGTTTTATCATTCTGCTCTCTGTGATTATCAAATAAAGTCTCAATATTCTCTTCTCATTGTACATAACATGTTTTGCAAGACAAATTCCATCAGATAACAAACCAACTCTAGTAAATCATCCAAACATAGCTTCATACAGTGATCGAACAATTTGTACAAATTAACAAAGATGTGAAAATTCAATCTTCCACAAAAAGCACTACTAATTTCACAAGAAATTTAATTGGATCGTTTCTCAAATGTAGCCCTTTGGTATGAATATTCCTTCCCTGATTCGAAGGACAGATTTTTCTGAAGTGGAATGAACTGCAACTTCACTTTATGGAGCCTAACGTCATTAGGGAATGCAATCTGGGTTTTTTTTGTTCTTTTTTTGTCCTGTCTAGCGTCAGATTTAGCTCGATCTAGCACTTTTTCAATGCCCAGTTCACCCTCTCCACCGGACCCTGGCTCTGGCTGTGTCTTGGTTCACTGTGGACAATTTTAATCCCATTCCACATACCGCATACTTAAGTCAATATGGAATAGCAAGTGCCCAATAGCATGTGTCGGGCCAGTGTGTTAAAAAATTTCATTTTCTCACGTAGTACACAAGAATTCCTTAAACTGCATTGCGCATCACAATTAAAGTATCACTTTCTGAAACCACTGCAAAGGTGCACATAGGTGGGGCCCTGCGATGTCACTTTAGGCCTAACGTATGCGAGTAGAAGGCTAGAGTTCAGAAGTTGATGTGATGTGGAAGGTGGGTGAGTGATGTCATATTGGCACCAAATATCACCACAATTCTGCCCTGAGCCATCGTGAACGTTTCACATTACAGGAAGGTCGTCACAGGCCTTCTTAGCTACATTTCACCCCTACTTTTGACACTTGTACAAAAGAGTAACCCGTGGTCTAGGGGTAGTGTATTTGTATTTGTAATCAATATGTCATTCACCCTGGATTCAAAACCCGCCACAGCTTAAATTTGGATTAACAACCAACATTGCTGGTGGAAGACTTCCGCCATAAGAAATCACCCTCATTCTGCCCACGGCCTTGTGAAAGAGGGCAGGCAAGCAGAAAGAGGTTCAGGGTACTCACTTGCCCTAGTTGTGGGAAACTGCCCTAAAAGTGAAAGAATCAGCAATGATCAGTGGCATGAGGATACAAGAGGCAATGGAAATCACTGTATTAAAGACCCATAATGTGCATCTGCAGAACATGTGGCCTGTAATTGTTGTGATGATCTCTCCATTGACTAAAGATTCTGGAATAGTCGCTGGGCGGGGACTGCCAAGGAGGAGATCACCATGAGAAAAGATTGAAAACTAGAAAATCTGAAAAGGGAAATGCAAAGGTGTAATCTAGATATGGTAGGGGTCAGTAAAGTGAAATGGAAAGAAGACAAGGATTTCTGGTCAGATGAGTATAAGGGAATATCAATGGCAACAGAAAATAGTCTAATGTGAGTAGGATTTATTATGAATAGGAAGGTAGGGCAAAGAGTGTGTTACTTGAACAGTTCATAGTTGTGTTGGTTTGGGTCAGGTCACATTGGGTTGGGTTGAGTTGAGTTGTTTTGGGTTGGGCTTGGTTGGGTTGGGTTGTGTGGTGACAAATTAATCTAGATTAGATCAGTCTGAGTGGGTAATCTCAGGTATTTTGTGGTGGGCATATGTGTTTGTAGTGTTGCAGCAGTAAGCACCCTAACATACAGGTGTAGGTATCAACACCTAATAGAAACATCACAAACCAGTCAATCAAGTAATGTCATTTCATCAGTAGTGTGTCAATATGAGTTCTAATTTTAGGAGTAATAACCAGAAATGATGTCATGTTAATGTCAGCAACTTATAAGCACAAAGCAATCTAGTGTTCAGACCAGAATTACATTCTTAAGTGATTCCTCATGAAAAATGTAATGAGAGGCTAGCTGCAGTATCAAGAAAGGTAGCAGTTTTATGTAAAAAGTAAAAGTAGGAAGAATGCATAATTTGATTTGTATGTGATTCATGTGTATACAAGGTGTGTTTGTGAGAACACAGACCTAAAACCACATATAACTGAATGTCAGCTATAGTAATTATTTCTTTAGTTATGTAAGTGCGATATAGGTTATTATGTAGAATTCGAAGATCCTACCTGAATGAGGAAATGCTGTACTTCACACAACTTCACTTTATGGAGCCTAACGTCATTAGGGAATGCAATCTGGGTTTTTGTTGTTCTTTGTTTTTTGTTTTTTCAATTTTGGGTTGAAATCAATGATTTTTTCATTTAAATAGATTTTCCTACAGTTTGCATCTAATAGTGAATTACAGAGGATGATTGCTGAAAGTAAATGTAACATACTATGTATAAATAGGTGTAAACCCACTAATGTTCTATTACACTATTGCTGATAAATAAATCATGGATATTTGCTGCTGGGACTTTGTTACTTGTGTTGTGCATGGACACAGATCATACCCCCCATACCCCTTTGGCAGGGGGCTTCTTGTAATTTTATCTGTAGTAGTAGTAGTAATAGTAGTGTCAATGTGTGATCCATGTGTATGGCTTTTTTCCTAACTGTTTTATGGCCTCATTCCATTTTAGACTGCATCAAATAGTTACTCCCAAATATTTTACAGTTCCAAATACATGTGACTCACATCTCACTCTTACTGGGAAAATGGTTCAAATGGCTCTAAGCATTATGGGACTTAACATCTGAGGTCATCAGTCCCCTAGACTTAGAACTATTTAAACCTAACTAACCTAAGTAGATCACACACATCCATGCCCGAGGCAGGATTTGAACCTGCAACCGTAGCAACAGTGCGGTTCCGGACTGAAGCGCCTAGAACTGCTCGGCCACAGTGGCCAGCTTACTGGGAAAGAATCCCACAAAATTCTAAACCCAAGAAAACAGTGTCCGACAAATCACACTTCACTAATCTAACATCAGTAAAAAATCACTCAAGGGAAGAGGACTTAGCGCATATCAGCAATTTATCTCCTTACATTCTTGTGTATACAGAACTAGAGTTTCCAGCACTTTAGTGAATGAACTGATACTTACCAATTTACATAACAACAGAAGTATATAGCATGCATGTATTGTAACTTTCTGTTAGGTAATATGAAGAAAATACATAGGAAAACTTCTGTACAGTACTTGTATCGTGTCTGTTAACATTCTTCTCCTGTTATATAGGTATATAATTAAAACTATGGACGACTGAGAATAGTTTATAACTAGTCTTGATTGTTAGGTCCATTTTATATAAATATATAACCAAAACTATAGGCAGGCAGAACATAGTTTATCACCTTTTCTCGATCTTGATTTTCTGTAAGACCTACTTTTACACCAGTCAACTTTTGAGCGTTCTTATTACCTCCTCCTCCCAGTGGACAAGTTGCAGAACGGATTATTTAATAGGGTGTACAACCCTACCACCAAAAGAAGTTTGACACTATCAGTTTGTGCAATTTTAGATCACTTTTGAATTATTACCAAAGCCGTTTGTAAGTCTCCCTTAATATGATGTTACACTACTGGCCATTACAATTGCTACATCATGAAGATGACGTGCTACAGACACGAAATTTAACCGACAGGAAGAAGATGGTGTGATATGCAATGATTAGATTTTCGGAGCATTCACACAAGGTTGGTGCCATGACGACACCTACAACGTGCTGACATGAGGAAAATTTCCAACCAATTTCTCATACACAAACAGCAGTTGACCAGCGTTGCCTGGTGAAACATTGTTGTGATACCTCGTGTAAGAAGGAGACATGCATACCATCACATTTCCAACTTTGATAAAGGTCGGATTGTAGCCTATCGCAATTGCGGTTTATCGTATTGCGACATTGCTGCTCGCGTTGGTCAAGATCTAATGACTGTTAGCAGAATATGGAATCAGTGGGTTCAGGGGTTCAGGAGGGTAATACGGAACGCCGTGCTGGATCCCAACGGCCTCGTATCACTAGCAGTCGAGATGAAAGGCATCTTATCCACATGGTTGTAACAGATCGTGCAGCCACGTCTCGATCCCTGAGTCAACAGATGGGGACGTTTGCAGGACAACCACCATCTGCACGAACAGTTCGACGATGTTTGTAGCAGCATGGACTATCAGCTCGGAGACCATGGCTGCATCACAGACAGGACCGCCTGTGATGGTGTACTGAACGATGAACCCGGGTACACGAATGGCAAATCGTCATTTCTTCAGATGAATCCAGGTTCTGTTTACAGTATCATGATGGTCGCATCCGTGTTTGGCAACATCGCAGTGAACGCACATTGGAAGCACGCATTCGTCATCGCCATACTGGCATATCACCCGGCGTGATGGTATGGGGTGCCATTGGTTACACGTCTTGGTCACCTCTTGTTCGCATTGACAGCACTTTGAACAGTGGACGTCACATTTCAGATGTGTTACTACCCATGGCTCTACCCTTCATTCAATCCCTCTGAAACCCTACATTTCAGCAGGATAATGCACGAACGCATGTTTCAGGTCCTGTATGGGCCTTTCTGGATAACAGAAAATATTCGACTGCTGGCCTGGCCAGCACATTCTCCAGATCTCTCACCAATTGAAAACATCTGGTCAATGGTGGCCGAGCAACTGGTTCATCACAATACACCAGTCACTTCTCTTGATGAACTGTGGTATCGTGTTGAAGCTGCATGGGCAGCTGTACCTGGACGTGCTATCCAAGCTCTGTTTGACTCAATGCCCAAGCATTTAAGGCCATTATTACGGCCAGAGGTGGTTGTTCTGGGTACTGATTTCTCAGGATCTATGCACCCAAATTGGGTGAAAATGTAATCACATGTCAGTTCTAGTATTATACAGGGTGATTCAAAAAGAATACCACAACTTTAGGAATTTAAAACTCTGCAATGACAAAAGGCAGAGCTAAGCACTATCTGTTGGCGAATTAAGGGAGCTATAAAGTTTCATTTAGTTGTACATTTGTTCGCTTGAGGCGCTGCTGACTAGGCGTCAGCATCAGTTGATGCTAAGATGGCGACCGCTCAACAGAAAGCTTTTTGTGTTATTGAGTATGGCAGAAGTGAATCGACGACAGTTGTTCAGCCAGCGTGCATTTCGAATGAAGTATGGTGTTAAACCTCCTGATAGGTGGTGTATTAAACGTTGGTATAAACAGTTTACAGAGAATGGGTGTTTGTGCAAAGGGAAAAGTTCTGGACGGCCGAGAACGAGTGATGAAAATGTAGCACGCATCCAGCAAGCATTTGTTCGCAGCCCAGGAAAATCGACTCGCAGGGCTAGCAGAGAGCTGCAAATTCCACAATCAACTGTATGGAGAGTCCTACGAAAAAGGTTAGTTATGAAACCTGAACGTCAACTACCCGAGGCGATGGATCGGCCGCCAGGCAGCCCGTGACAGAGCACTTCATCACTGGCCTCCAAGAAGCCCTGATCTTACCCCCTGCAATTTTTTCTTATGGGGGTATGTTAAGGATATGGTGTTTCAGCCACCTCTCCCAGCCACCATTGATTATTTGAAACGAGAAATAACAGCAGCTATCCAAACTGTTATGCCTGATATGCTATAGAGAGTGTGGAACGAGTTGGAGTATCGGGTTGATATTGCTCGTGTGTCTGGAGGGGGCCATATTGAACATCTCTGAACTTGTTTCTGAGTGAAAAAAAAACCTTTTTAAATACTCTTTGTAATGATGTATAACAGAAGGTTATATTATGTTTCTTTCATTAAATACACATTTTTAAAGTTGTGGTATTCTTTTTGAATCAACCTGTATATTTGTCCAATACCTGTTTATCATCTGCATTTTGTCTTGGTGTAGCAATTTTAATGGACAGTAGAGTACTATGAAGACAGGTAGCCAGCAGCTGGCAACATGCCACTACCACTGTCACCGTCACTGCAGCCCCAGCCACAAAAGGTGGCCTCCCTTCATCCTGCCGCCTTCCAGTGGCCACTGTGAACCCTTTCATCTCTGACCCGTCTTCATCGATGAAAGATGATGATCAGTCCCTGGGCATGGGTGCCTTATGGCTGGTTTTTTGGCCAGTGTTTCCAGCCATTCACAAGATGCACGTCAGGATGTGGGCAGATGCTTGGCATCCACTGCAGTTTCAGCTCCTACCAGCTCTGTGGCACCTATGTTCAGACCACCTCCTCAATGTTGTTTCTGATAGTACCAATATACAATGACAATGACAGCAAGGAGTTTTTTTGGGGGAGAAGGGGGGGGGGGGGGGAGGGAATGTGGTGTCATCCGTATCAATACCACACAGGGCAGAAACCATCCCACTCTTGACAGCGCCACCAATCTGCGCCCAGCTCGAATACTCACCTCCTTCTGCATGCACACGTAGTGTCACAACAGAACTGGCATAAGAAGACACTACAATGAGGTTACTAGTGGTTTCAGCCAAAGCCTCAATACTGTTTATAGTAGGTATCTGTGATTATGTATATGTATGGTGACTACAGGGTGTGGTAGATAAGTAATGAGACTGGCCACCGCGCGGCGCCCCAGTCGCTCGCAGGGCGGTGTCCACCTGTATGTCATGTGGTGGGGGATCTGAGCTAACAATAGAACCGGTTCGCAGTCGCGTCGGAGCTCTGGTGCAGTGAGGGTCGAGCTTCGCGTATTACGTTGTTTGTGTGCCCGTGACACTTGTGAAAACGCTGAAGATGAATCGCTCGATAGAACAGCGGTATGCAATCAAATTTTGCTTTCGCTTGGGCAAAACTGCTTCGGAAACTTTTGCTATGATTACGGAGGCCTACAAAGAAGACTCCCTATCAAGAGCTCAAGTGTTCCGGTGGTTTAATGAATTTAAAAACGGGAGGGAATCCGTTGAAGACATGGAACGATCTGGACGCCCTTCAACGAGTCGTGTGGATGAAACGGTGGCCAAAGTGAAAGAACTCCTGGACTCCGACCGTCGTTTAAGTCTCAAAATGATCGCTGATGAGGTCTCCGTGAATAAATTTACGGTTCACCAAATTGTTACGCAAGATTTGATGATGAGGAAAGTTTGCGCAAAATTGGTTCCCCGAGTGCTCACCACCGAACAAAAGCAACAACGAGTGGACGTTTGCCGTGAGATGTTGAATGATTTGGAAAATAATCCACACTTTTTAGACAACGTAGTAACAGGCGACGAATCGTGGACATTCCAGTACGACCCGGAGACGAAAGCCCAGAGCTCGGAGTGGCACAGACCGGCATCCCCACGGCCGAAGAAAGCAAGAATGTCAAAGTTCCGCATCAAGACAGTGCTGATTGTGTTTTTCGACAAGTGGGGGTTAATTCACAAAGAGTTTGTCCCTCAGGGGAAGACTGTCAATGCCGAATTCTACAAAGAAGTCCTTCAGCAATTGCACAGAGCCGTCAAACGGAAGCGACAGGACCTTGCTCAACGCTGGCGTCTCCACCACGACAACGCTCCAGCGCACACAGCGTTCCTCGTGAACTCCTACTTGACCCGAATAGGAGTTGAAGTTTTGCCACAGCCACCATACAGCCCTGACTAGAGTCCTCCTGATTTCTTCCTATTTCCGAAGGTCAAAAGATGCCTGAAGGGTCATCGTTTCGACGATATTCCGAACATCCAACGTGCTGTCATGAAGGCACTAACTGGGATAACTCAAACGGACTACAGTGGGGCCTATGAAGCGTGGAAAACGCGCTGGCAACGTTGTGTCGACGCCCAAGGCGAGTACTTTGAAGAATATTAACGTTTTGTACAAATTGGATCAATAAATTTGTTTTTCTAGACTGAGTCTCATTACTTATCTACCACACCCTGTAGGCTCTGACACATGTCTCTTGAACTCTCTGTTTGAAGTTAAGTAGAGACAGTGCCATTCAGATTAAGTGTGCTTCTAATCATTTCTGCTGACTATTTAAGCACCTACCCTATTCCTTGGCACCCACCTCTGGCAGGTACAACATTGAACACTTGTCCTACTACAAATTAATTAAATATTCTGTACCCCAAGGATCGGTAATGGGGCCCCTTCTGTACATAAATGATCTAAGCTTAAATGTGGATGCTCTTAAAACAATCACATTTGCTGATGATACCATTCTATGAAACGGGAGGGGGCGGGTGCCAGCAAGGAAGAAGTACAGCAATCAGTAAACACTGCCACTAAACAACATAGCAACTGTGGACAGAATAATTAGCTTGTAATAAATAGTAAAAAAAATGAGAAATGTAGGAAAAGATAGATTGCTACTTACCATAAAGAAGACATGTTAAGTTGCAGATAGGCACAATTAGAAGACACTTACATAAAACTTTCGGCCACAGCCTTGATCAGTAAAAGAGAGACACACATCATTCATACACACAGGCAAGCACATCTAATGCACACGACTGTGAACTCAAGTGTCTTGGGCCGAAAGCAAATGCCAGTCATGAAATTCAGCCCGAGACGCTGTAGTTGGTGGCCATGTGTGCATGAGGTTTGCTTACTTGTGTGTTAGAATGATGTATGTCTCTCTTTTACTGATGATGGCTGTTGCCAAAAGCTTTATGTAAGTGTCTTCTAATTGTGCCTATCTGCAACTTAATGTGTCTTCTTTACAGTCTTCCCCTACATTGTTGATATTCCTGTTTGAAGTTTCTATCGTTTGATAGCAAAAGAAAAAAAAAAACTATTGCACTAAAATTCCAAATGCTCCGAACAAGAATATGTACATCCCATTTGTCTCCATCAACCAGGAACCAATTGATAACAGTATGGAAACCAAATACTTAGGATTATGGATGGAAACAATATAAATGGAATAAACATATTGAATACTTTAATGCAAAACTGAGCAAGACATACCACTTTCTTTGTTCAGTAAAACCTTGCTGTAGTGAAGAGAGCAAGAAAAAAGGAATGGATAGTGTGTCTACTTCCATAATTGCCTTAGATATGGGGTCACTTTCTGGGGAAACTCTAAAACAGCTATCAAAAACTGCAAAAAAAAAAGGCAATTAGAATCATGTTTGGATGCAAACCTAGACTTGTGTAAACCTCTGTTTAATATCTCTGGTATCTCTCCTTTGCTATGTATCTACATTATGGAAACCCTTATATTCTTTAAAATAAATGTAACAGGTAGAGACTCCAGATTACAAAAACTGTGATATTCATGATCATTTTATCAGACACAGTAAAAATTTTTACATGACCCAGATCAGCACATCCCTGCATCAAAATGGTAATTTCCAAATCGGAGTTAAACTTCATAACAAACTTCCCAAAAACATAAAAGCCATTGCCGAGATCAAAACATTCAGAAAATCTTTAAAGTCATATTTACAGCATCACTGCCTTTACTCCATTTAAGATGATTTAAATTTATGAATACTTAACACAGATAGCATATTATTGTAATCTTAAAAAAAGCATGCATAGAAATCACTTTATGAACTGACATGTCTTGTGCATAAGTTGCTTTATGGACAACAGTAGCAATAAAATACAATCTACAATACACACTGCAAACAGACAAGACATTTTATTAAAGAAGACTGATGAATTTTGCCCTGGGAAAAAACAAAAATCTGTTTAAAGAAACTATGCGTGATGAGATGAATGGAGAGGCAAGACTCTAATTATTTTCATCAAACTTCTGGGACATGTATGTGAATGTTTGGCTGAAATTAGCCATTGGATTCACAGTGACACATTAGCTGACAACATATGATTCGTAAATTCTATCCACACAGTGAAATTCATGGTTTCCCTTTTTGTAAGCGAATTCATCTTTAGCAATTTCACTGTTAAGTAGATATCTACAAAAAGATTTGGGTTTAGCTGACACAACCAAATGCTTAAAGGGCAATTGCTAGATATCAGAAAATGTGCAGAAGACAATTTTTTACTAAAGCAAGAATAAAGTGTGAGAAACATGAGGTGCCAATCATTATTCTGAGGACAAATAAATGAAAAGTCGATCGATTCAATATAGACATTGCTGATCCGAATTGTGTTTTTATCCTTTCATTATCTGATAAATAGGGAGCAGGCTTTTACCTCACAAAAATATTCTGGCTTCAATTTCCTGTCTTGTGTCTGTCTCAGGAAATATAAATTATTTTGAAACATTGATCAAATTTTATGATGATTTTGGAAATGGTGCCTTCATCAGAACTGAACACACACATGGTGAATATTTATTATGGAAAAGACAAATGACGGAATTTCCAGACACTAAATCATTAGTTATTGAAACACTCAGCAGACATGAAAGAGAGATGTTTCCAAACATATACAAACTGATTAGAATAGTTGCAATGATCCCTGTGACAGAAGCAACTCCAGACAGAAGCAATAATACATTAAAAAGACTTAAGAAGTATCTGAGGAGTAGAACATGGGAAAATAGATTTACCACTGAGGATATTATAATGTAGACGTTACCAATGAAGTTCTCAAAACGTTAACCCTTGTGATTATTTTTGTGTAATGTGCTGCTTTCTCAACTTGTTCAATTTAATTTTGAATGCCAGTTTATTTCGTTGTGACATTTAATAATAAAATGTGGTACCGGTACCATTTTCTGCATTTGTATCATTGTTTAGTATTTAAAATATCAATTACATTTTTTTCAGTTAGCTTGATTGAGGAAACACTTGTTTACTGTGGTGAATTTCGATACATCACAATGATACTAAAGTTTTATGAGACCAGTGGACTCTCCTCTGCATTTTCCATCACATTTGTCTGCTTTCCGTATCTGGTGACTTCTACATCCTTCTTGCAGTATCTCACTACCTTCTTCTTTATCACTTCCTATTACACTACTACGTCATCAGCAGTCTTAATTCTAATTTTACCCCTTCTGAAGTATCACTGATATAAAGTAGCACCAATGGCCCCGATTTACTGCCTTGTGGTATACTTCTATCGTCACTATTTCATCTTTCCATTTTGTCTTTGATGAGAGATCGTCCACCCTCATGCTCAGCTGTGACCCAACATACTACAATTTCAAGACCCAGACCTTGCAGTCTTTGTTATAGTACCATGCAATTTACCCTATCAAATGCTTTGGAATGATTGATAGCTATATACGCACATTTCCCTGTCCTGTGTATCACTTCTGGCATATCCTGCCGAAAACCAGCTACCTGTATCTCACATTAAAAAAGCAGCTCGAAATCCATGCCAACTGCTACATTACCATCTCGTTTAATGCAAGAAGATGCTTACATATCTGTCAATGATTCCTCCAAAAATTTTATGTAGAACACAAGTGAGACTAACTGGTCTGTAATTTTTGCTTCCATCCACATTTGTAGGTATTAGCACCACTTCCTCCAGTTCATCTGGCAGCACACTACCATTTATACAAAATTCATATAGGTATCTCAGGTGAAGATTAATACTCCAATTCATGACCTTTAGAATTCCTCCACTTAGTCTGTCCACTTAAACGTTGCACCTATTGGCTTTATGGTAAGGTATGTGTGTCTTATCACACATGGTAAGGTAGCTAAGGCGGGCCACCCAAACTTATATATCCAGAAGAAGTAATTATGTAGAGAAACAGTTTTTTGGCAAGTTGTAATGGACAGTGGTACAGTTTTTGTTAAGGTATAGTGGACAAGGTGGCAAATTTTCTGATGTACACAGGTAATTTTTAATGTTTATAGCTACCAAATTGTGACACTGATTTTGTTAATTTGAAACTGAACTATATACTTTTACCTGCAGCACTGGAAATAGCCAATGAAGAGGACTTCGGGAACAATGTCCTGCTGTCAGGAAACGGGATCCCACAAACATCTGCCCTGCTGTTAGAAATGTAAGCAAACACGTAATAAAGATACAGATCATGTGTTTGCCCACACCCTTAAGCTGTTGTCTGTGCTCTGCTGTTGTAGCTATCAGATAACTCATTTGTGATGCTATTCATACTTTCAACATGTATATCAGTCGAAAAAGTGGATGTAATTTTTATTTTTCCGAATGTCACCAAGCAGAGCAGTGGTGTAATTTTATCAGTATGCCCAAAAAGTACTTTGATTGTACCTAACTCTCATGATCTGTCTTTGCAAAACCATTATAAAAAGTTAAAGGCGCTCTCTCACTCTGGTGATACTGATACTCACTGTTGGTTTTTAACAGGACCATTTGAAAATATTGTACGTACTTGAAAACTACATTTTTAATGTAATATTGAAATAAACTTTTTCCTGTTCACAACTAGAACGAAAGTACGAAATAATTAGTTTCAATTCACTCCTCATGAAGGAACTGGGAAAATAAACACTATAAAAACATTTTTCAGAACATGATGATGCCAGAATGGGTTTCCCCACATCCATTTACTGGTCATTACAATAATAAATATTGCTTCAACAATGTCTACAGTTTTTGGTAATAAAAAAACCTTTATTATGAAATCATATCAACTGAAGGACATATGGAAAAAATACATATGAAAGTAGTATGGAAATTTCTCAAACAATTCAACACATTCTGAAATCAGTTGCACGTTCTCAATGCAGAATCATAAAAAAAAAAATCATCTACAAATACAATCTAAAGTGATCCCATTTTTTTAAAAAAAAATTACAAACAAAACATTTTTCTATACATTGTAGCAATGTGAATGAAATGTAAACCACTTCTCTAAATTACCTAGGAATGTCATACCTAATGCACAATTTCAAAGCAATTTAATGGACAAAAGTCATGTACTTATAGGCCTGACTAAACAAACATTGAAGCTTTTGGCAAAACATAATCCATTATGATACGTAAGTTACATATTTGAAGTACAAATATCTACAGCTGCTTTGAATTGGTATGCATTTTCTGTACCCACAAATCTAATGCCAGGCCTTATAATTAATCATGTTGACATATATTCAATAAAGATATCAATTAGCTTCCAACTAATACATTTGGAAATTTTGCAAACATTAACAGTAAAATTGCCTGGAACAATGTGTATTTTATAAAAGTTTCACTGTTAAATGTGTATTACAGTAAAATAATACTAACATTCTATCCTAGTAATTACATGGTATGGTATCCATCAATTTGATATGATCATTGAAATGTATGAGACATGGGGAAATGGTATGCCATCTATAGATAATTTTTAACATATTCTTCATTACAATGTCTTTACAGTTCAAAATAATTTTCAGTTTACAGTTGGCAAATTAAAACAAAAACTGCAATCCAGCTCCAATTTTTTCAACACTGAAATGATGTCAGCAGTATATGTGTATCAGGGATTTTTTGCCAACAGCTTTCCAGACCCAGTGTAGTTACATGGCATGAAATATCAGAAATATGGCTGTGTGTGATCCATTTGACATAAATGTATGAATAATTATTTATTTTTGGATTATTTTGTGACTTTTTCAATGAATAATTACTGTGTATGTAATATCCAGAAATGAAAGCGTCAAATATGAAAATACCAACAAAAAGATGATTTTCAACCGTGATTACAGTCAAGAACATATGTAAGCCTGGAAAATGAAATCCCCTTTATACATGTTACAAATGTATTAACACAGCATACAATATTAAAATAGCCACTCTTCTTTTTCACTTTGAGTTCCAGAAGAGAGCAAATACTGACAAGATCTGAACTCAGAATCAACATGAAAATAGTATACAAATAGAAAGTGGAATGAAGACCTCTATACTCCTATGAAAGGAAACATTGACCACAAAAACTTTACATTTTGGAATACCGGTACATGTACAGTGAAAATGTAATTTCCTCTTAACAGATATATTACCTTTACTCCATCCACATTTATTCGCTTTTGATCCTTTAATGTATTTATTTCTATGTATGGCACACCATCATACAGTATTCAGTCAATTGTTTTCATTACAAACTACTACAGCAATCACATTCGGCATGTTAGATCCACATATTCCATAGAGACAATTGCAGGTGAAAAAATCTAGTATTTCTAATTAATCACTGTGACAGTTCAAATAAACATATCCACTGCTAACTTATGGGAGTGACCAGTATCCTGTATCTTTTCCAGAGCTTATATTCCTCAAAACTACTGTGACTGATTGCTTCATTTCAACAAAAACTCTGAATTAATGCCAGTACATAACTTTATTTACCATTTTTCCAGAGGGCAATAACTGTGTAAGTGAATAATACTTCTTCAGAAAAATATGATAGTGGGATTAAATGCACAAATGTAAAAATTGAGAAAATGTGGATGTGACATGCATAGTCAAAATAACATTAACACTACAATAGGGACAAGTATACAAAAAAAGTAGTACCATTATTCCATTTCTTTTTTTAGAAATGATGTGACATTGCATTAGTTACTTATATTTATTAGTACCATTCACATATGTAATACTTTATTCAGTTTCATTAAAATAGTCATAGAGGTGATATGTTGCGAATAGGTATATTTTTCAGGAATAAATACCAAAAGCTGTAGTTTTACTCATTATAATCTGGGAAAGAAACAAATTCCATTTGTATATTTAACTAGAAACATTTTACAATATCATTATTGGGTTTTGTATCTAATTGATTCTAAACACGAATAGTTAATTTCCATAACAACAGCTTTAAACTTCTACGAAATACCGCAAATTAGAGGGAATTATTTTCACTACTCATTCGAGAAAGACTTGCATATAATAAAATAAAATCATCAAAATAATAGTTAAATTTGGCAATGAAAATGTCAACATCGAAGATATGTGCTATATAACCACCACTGCAGATAATTCACAAATCTTTTTGTCTTACATTCTGCAATTAACAATAACGCTACAGTAGCTTGTGCCACATTTATTTTCTCCAAACATACAGAGTTTGCATCTGTTCAATTTTTCTTTCAATACATATTATTCATAAGCTTTTCCTCTGCTGTACTTAAATTTACTGCAAGTTGCAATGACAATATAAAGTCCTTTCCAATCAAACAATTATCTCTCAAAAGCTAACACATGTATTACTCTAATGGCAACAAACATACATAGAACCATACAGCATATCACTATGGAGGACCTAACAGCGAAAGAAGTTAGACAATACCAGTTTGTGCAATTTTAGATCACTTTTAAATTATTACCAAAGCAGTTTGTAAGTCTCCCTTATTATGATGTTACTATGAAGATATATGATTTTTGAATGTGCACATTTATGTACTGAATATATAAGTGACTGCAGTACTTTGGTCATTTATTTACAAAGATACATCTGTGGTTACACATTAACAAGATTAAACTTACTCTATCTGATAGTATTAATAAAGGAACCATATGTTTCCTTCATGAAGATATGTTACGTAGGATGTGTTTTGGTTTCAAAGTTCAACATTAATTCAGGTATGTAACGCTACACTAAATAATTTTTTCGCGTGTGATGTATTTTGTGCAAAGCTGATTTCAGTTTAATATGGAATTTTGGAGCAATAGTGAAAAAGAATTCATCCCAAATTTCTTTGTGAGTGGACATTTAGTTCTCACTGTATTAAAACTGAATGATTGGATTGATTATCAGCCCTTGGTTAACTTATAAAATTAAAAGGAAATCACTCCTGACATGGACAGCTATAAAAGTTAGCTGTCTGATATGAACGTTTATTACAGAGTCTTAAATTGATGTCATTTTTTATTCTGTCTAGCTGAACCATGGTCAGCTTGATTATCATTGTCATCATCCTGTGGACTCAAATGTGGTTCATCATCAGTCATCACTGTCACAAGCTCGCCAACTGCTTTCCCCAAATCTCCTGAAAATTCAAGAAATCATGCTATAAAATTACATGATTATGTCACAAATTTTCTTCAATGATAACATATCAAACAGTTAATCATTATAAAGTGTACACTGACAGTTTCTCAATCAAAACTTCCTGAATAAAGCTGATAATTATTTTTTCTTAGCCTTCACATGCCTATCAAAACATGTCTTTGAGAGCAAATAATCAACACGTAGGTGAATGTAAATCTGCTGATGGTGACTTTGATTTCGAAGCATTATAAATTACGATGCCTGTTATGCATAGAATGCATCTCTAAATTGTGGAGAGGAAATATCAAGCCATTTTAAGCTTATGGTGTAAATATTTCCCTTGATAACACAACAAATAAGTTTTCAGTTTTTCAAGCACAGAAAATTTCCCTTAAGAAACAAAATGAACCCAAAGAATGCTGATCAAGCTCTTTTTCATAGCAAAGAACTAGGAATATGACAGAAGTTTTTTTCGTAATGACTCATGCACACAGTGAAGAAGATAAGTAACAGGTGTGAATAAATCTCTTCCCCTGCTTTTTCTTTTGGGAAACATCTAAAATACACATATTTTTCAAAGTGTGTAATGTGTATTTGTTAACAGTGATAGCAGGCATGCTCTTTAGAAATTGAAAATAATAATGTAGGCAAAGCATAAAAGTGCAGAAAGAACTGTCATTGTGCAAAACTGTTCCTCAATATAGTATAACTGACAGTTTCAGAAAAAACATTTAGAATATATTAACAAGCAATTTCAAAGTCTGTTTGCATATAACACAAAATAAGAGAAGTTACCAAACACTACAGCAGATGCAGCAAGTTAGTAGTGCAATAGCTGCATATTATATAAGGCTGTACAAGGGAAAATTCCCGATTGTAGTGAGAAATTTTTATTCTGGGTGACAATAAATATGCTGTCTTGAAATAATTTTTCATTGCCACAAGAAGAATTTATTTATAATCCCACACAAACAGAAGAGTTGTCTCATAAGTATTAAGTTTTCCTGATTAAGTTTACATTGAAGTCAGTATTATTTAAAACAATTTTAGTGTAGCTGGTATTATAATTAATTTAGAGGGATCCTCTTTGGTTGTATTAATTACTTATTCAAACAATGACTGGTTTCAGGATTTTAAAATCCCATCTCCAGGTGTATGAAATTAATGCATTTGGTAACATATTACATGCAGTTGGGACAGTCAGTGCAAGAGTTCCAGCAACTGGAGGCTGGTGCAAACTGTCTGCCACCAGGTAGCTGCACGGTAGGAACGCATGGTGGAGGACATATAGTTGCTGGTGAACTTAAAATTCAGTTAATATTCATTCAGCACATCTAATACTGTGAGAAAGAATTTTGTTTATTGAATTTCATTACAGCTAAATGGAGAATGAAAACAATACCAATGACACAAGATTTGGTACATAGGACATCCGCAACTGATAATTAATTTAGAAAGACCTGCTTCAGTTGTATTAATTATTTATTCAAATCACAACCAGTTTTGTGATTTTAAACTTCCACCTTCAGCTGTATGAAATTATTGTATTTGGTAACACACAACATGCGGTAGGACCAACTCCAAGCACTGCATGTTGACAGAAACTGCCCACCACCAGGCAGCCACATGGTAGGAATGCCTGCGGCACACAATTTCCGCCAACATGCAGTGATTAGAGCTCTTGCACTGACTGGCCCAATCACATATAATGTGTTTAAAAAAATTTTCAAATGTGTGTGAAATCTTATGGGACTTAACTGCTAAGGTCATCAGTCCCTAAGCTTGCACACTACTTAACCTAAATTATCCTAAGGACAAACACACACACCCATGCCCGAGGGAGGACTCGAACCTCCGCCGTGGCCAGCCGCACAGTCCATGACTGCAGCGCCTTAGACCGTTCGGCTAATCCCGCGCGGCTAATGTGTTAAAAATACACCTCAAGATGTGATTTTAATATCCAGAAAATAGTTGTGGTTTCAATAAATAATTAAAACAACTGATGTGGATCTCTCTACATTAATTATCATGCCTCTAAGTTGCCAATGTCCTACATACCAAATCTTGTGCCATTGGTATTGTTTTTTTTCATTTATCTGTAATGAAAATTCATTAAACAAAATTCTTTTCCATAGTATTAGTTGCACTGAATGAATATGTTTGTATAACAATTTATTACATCAATGAGAAATATATATAAAATATTCACATTCCCAGTTCTAGCAAACAGCTGCCATCTTCAAATGTGGCAAACCTTTGGTACAAAGGTTTGTGGTGAAGTCTGCCACATCTGAACAGGACAGTTGTTTAACGTAACCAGTAATGTGAATATTTCGTATGTATTTAAGTGATTGCCCATAATAAATGATCAAAGTCATATGGCCTATCATTTCATGGTAACTATGGAAACTGAACAAAATATACAGCACTAGGTACACTTTTGTAGTGAACTAGTAAATATTATTGTGCAGATGTTTTGTATATATTCAGATGTGTTGGTCTGGAAATGATTTTACAAATATTGGGTAGTTTACAAAAATAAGTGTATTCTATATAGTGAACAAGCAAAAATATCTTGCAAAATGTTCAGCTGCAACAATTACATGCAAGTGCATTTTCATAAAGAGTCATACTTACTTCTCATAAATATTATAACATATTAATTTTCATACTGACAGTTGTGTTGTACAGACCAAAATGAATTCAAACCTTGATGTTACAAATGGGACACGGAAAGAAAGTATTTTTAATACTATAAAGTTGTTATTGCAATTACTTTATGTATTTTGAAAACAAAGTAGTTACAATCTAACACAAAAAAGAAGTCATCCCTGTTAATTGATCTCATAATGCATTAATATCTCTGATTCTCATGTTATGTGAGTCATTATTTCGCACGAATTTATTAGATTTTGTTTGTGATATTTATTCACAGATCTTACTTAGCCAAAGTGACCACAATGGAGTCTGGTTTGTTTTACTTTGCACATTCCTTCTCATTTACACCCATATAACATGCCTTGGTAAAAAGAATATCATAATGTATTGGAAAAAGTGAACTCCCAAATCACTGTTTTGTAAATAAGTATAACAGGGTAACTACAAGTTTTCTAAAATTATTTTGCATTTATATGTAAAATTTAAAATATTTGTCTTGCATTTACATACATGCATATTGAATATGGCTTACATGGTTCTCACACATTTATATTATTTAATTATAGTCAGTTTATGAGGCAACTAGAATCTCAAATATTTTCTGTGAATCTGCAAAAACAGATATATAATATTCACTAACCTACATTCTCCCTGCAGCTTTAAAAACAGTAAATATATATGTCAGTAGAGGAACAGAAGATAAATCAAAAGTACATTAAGTACACATTTAATTACCACAAAAGATTCAATTACTACTTAATTAACAACAGTGTATGTTCTCGGTCTCTGTAAACAGTGTAGTATATTTAAACATGAAGTTCAAAGAAGCAACACTTTGATAACATCTCGTAACTCAAGTGATCTCATAGCTCGATTGGGATTCAGTATTTGGCTTGCTCCGGTAGTAGACACAAATGTTAGATTTACTCAAGATGTTAAAAATCTTTTTTAGAAACTTAAATTTTTGCAGATGGTTGGCATTATGGAGTTTAAGGGACCAAACAATGAAGTCATTAGTCCACTGGCTACAAAACAAGCCCTAACAGAACAGTGGTGAAACCCATCTGGTGATACTGTCACAGTATGTAGTACTAATAGGATCATGATGTATGGAGCAATAATGATGTCTGTGGTTACAGTATTTGCACAACACATAAAGTGAATGTTGAGTTGTCCTGTGAGTGTGAGCTGTGGAGCAGAGGGTTGGGGGTCCCCCTCCCCCATTCAAGTTTCATCTGCAGCAGTAGACTGCCCATACCCATACCTTACCCCAGCCAACTCAATGCAGGGACGAAACACTGATGTAATAAACAGTACCCCATCTCTACTAGGGAAGGGAACTCAATATAAGAAAAAGGAAAGGAACTAAAATCATAGTAACAATCAGAAATACACAGGTGATGATATCTACATCTGCATACATATATACTCTGCAAGCCATGGCGGAAGGTACCACATACCACTAAACCATTTCCTTTCCTGTTTCACTGACAAATAGAATGAGAGAAACAGGAGTGTCTAAAAGTCTGCATAAGAGCCCTAATTTCTCACATCTTACCTTCATGGTTCTTATACAAAATTTTGAAATTTACATTAGTGGCAGTAGAATGGTTCTGCAAGTGGCCTCAAATGCTGATTCTCAAAATTTCTGCAATGACGCCTCATGAAAATAGCATCTTTCCCCTCCAAGCATTCGCATTTCAATTAACAAAGCACTTCCATAGCACTTGTGCGCTGCTTGCACCTACCAGTAACAAATCTAGCAGAGTGCTTCTGAACTGCTTCGAAGTCTTCCTTTAATCTGACCTGTTGGTGATACCAGACACTCAAATGCTATTCAAGAATGTGTCACACAAGCATTCTATACGGCATCTCCTTTATGGATGAGCTACACTTTCCCAAAATTCTCCCAATGAAATTACAGTATTTACTCGAATCTAAGCCGCACTTTTTTTCCGGTTTATGTAATCCATAAAGCCGCCTGCGGCTTAGAATCGAGTGCAAAGTAAGCGGAAGTTCTGAAAAGTGTTGGTAGATGCCGCCACAACTAACTTCTGTCATCGAATATATGTAGCTCTACGCGTGCATGCACAAAGATAAATACTGGCGCCAAAACCTCTGCGTCAGTAAATAAATTTAAAAAAAAAGGTGGAAGACGAGCTTTTTTCTCCGCCCCGAGTTTCGACCACTGCATTTTCATACATTATCCAACGAAGTAAATACAAATTCCGTATTCGACTGGAAAGACTGTTTGGGATGTTTGTCAATATGGCCAACTCTGCGTTCTGAATTTTTTCCCACCTGTGAGAAGAGATGGTTGCTAATAGGAACTTTTATGAATTGTGAATCACATGCAGTATTCTCTTCACCATAAGAATAATACGAATATAAACATTTTGTCATGTATTCTTTCGTGTTTGCTGCTATCTCATTTAAATCCTGTCTGCCTAATAAACTACGAAACTAGAGTGAGACAACAGCCAACGTGGAAGAATATACGTAACATGTCATGTTTGTATTCGTCTTATTCTTATGCCTAATAGTGATACAGTCAGAAACGAAGCACGGCAATTGACTAGTTTTTTAAATCTAAGATGACTCTAATTTCTGTGCAGAATGTAATTTACTAAAGAGGCGTCTGCAAAGATTTTCAAACAGAGAAAAATTTTCGCTAAACTCTCATTCACAACATCTTCTATCATACGCAGTCTATTATTTGGTTCTTGTTGATCATTATCAAAGAAAGCAGCAGTGTAAGTAACAACAAATAGCAGTCTCTTGCCACTGTTTCGCTAACGAGACGATTTTTCTCTCTTTTTTTTAATTGTAAGCGGCGGTAGCGCGCACAAAAGCAAGCCATGCCGCGAGCGGCGACAGGCCGTAAACACTCATTATCAGAATGTGACAAACAATGCATGACACAGTAAAGTAATGCATTTTCAGCTTTGAGTGGCGTAAACACCTATAACAAAGAGAACAGCACTTATCAGATCAAAGAAAAATAAGCAATCAATTCAAACCAGACGAAGCACGTGAAAAAGGAAGGGTACCCGTATAAATACGGACGGAGCGCCTGACGCATAGCAACGGCTACCTAATAAAACTTAACTGCTAAGCTTACGACTCGAACCAAACTACTGTAGCTGTATCGTCATTCATTCGACCAAAATTGTGTGTCATATTACAATGGACCAACTTTGTTTCGATTTGGAGGTGCGGCCTAAATCTTTTCTCTCCCCTTGAATTTCGAGTCTCAAATTTCAGGTGCGGCTTAGATTCGGGAATTTTTTTTTTCCTCGATTTCGAGTCTCATTTTTCATGTGCGGCTTAGATTCGAGTAAATACGGTAAGCCCAGCGTTCGCCTACCAATCTGACATGCACATTCCTTTTCATATCGCTCTGCAGTGTCATGCCTAGATATTTAATTGAAGTGACTGTGTCAAGCAGCATCCTACTAATGCTATATTCAAACGTTACAGGACTGTTTCTCCAACTCATCTGCAATAACTTACATTTTTCTACGTTCAGTGCATTCATCACATCAACTAGAAATTCTGTCTATGTCGTCTTGTATACTCCTAATCACACAACATCAACATCTTCCTGTACACCACAGCATCACCACCAAACAGCCACAACTACCCTGGGGCAATCTGCACAATACCCTTGTCTCTGATGAACACTCGCCTTTGAGAACAACATACTGGGTCCCATTACTTAATAAGTCTTTGAGTGACTCGCATACCTGGGAACCTAAACCATATGCTTGGACCTTCATCAACAGTCTGCAATGGGGCACCTTGTCCAATGCTTTCCAGAAATCTAGGAATATGGACTCTGCCTGTTGCCCCCAATTCTTGGTCTGTAGGAAATCATGTGAGTAAAGCGCAAGCTGAGCTTTGCACGAGTGATGCTTTCTAAATCTGTGCTGATTGGTGGACAAAAGCTTGTCTGGCTCCAGAAACTTTATTATTTTCAAACTCTGAAAGTATTCAAGAATTCTGCAGCAAACTGGTGTTAAGGATATTGTTCTGTAATTATTTGGGTCCTTTCTTTTACCTTCCTTGTATACAGGAGTCACCTGCGCTTTTTTGCAGTCACTCGGGATTTTGCACTGGGCGAGAGATATACAATAAACGCAAGCTAAGTAAGGGGCCAATGCCACAAAGTACACCCTGTAAAACAGAACTGGGATTTCATCTGTACCTGGAGACTTATTCCTTTTCAACTCTAAGTTGCTTCTCTACACCGTGGATAACTACTTCTATGTACTCTATGCGGGATTGTTGTAACAGTCAAATGGCGTATGTTTGTACAATCCTCCTGTGTGAATAATTTCTTAAACATTAAATTTAAAACTTGAGCTTTTCTTTTGCTATATTCTTTTCCCACCCCAGACTGATTGACGAGTGACTGGATAGAAGCCTTTGACCTGCTTAGTGACTGTATGTATGACCACAATTTTCTTGGGTCCTCGGCAAGATCTTTTGTCGAGATATGACAGTGGAAGTTGTTGTAAGCTTTGTGGATTGATCTTAAATTTCTAGTAACTTTTGGCTGCCAACATTTGCACATTCTTTTTTGAACAGAGTGTGCAACAAACTCTGTTTCCTCAGAATTTTCTGAATCTGCTTATTAAACCACAAAGTGTCCCTTCTATCCTTAATCCACATACAAGACTCGCATGTCTCCACAGTGCAATTTACAAGCAGTAAATTTACAGTCAGCTCACCAGAAAGCCCTGAGGTGGTAGGCCACTTGCAATAGTGGCTGAAACGTCAGACAATTTTATATATTGACAATGTGGTCAACAGCCCAAAAAAATTTTACTGGTGATATACAATCAATTTAAACTTTTCCCATAATTCCTCTGCATCCATCACATTGTAGCCGAATGGTGTCCATTGTCCAAGTGGGATGCTAACAACTACTTATTTCACAAGCTGTGACGTGGTAGTGAATAAAACAGTGTCCCAAATATAGAATAAATTTCCTTTACTTTACGTCTAGGGTCACATATTTTTTGTTATCAGATTACCGGTTTTGATCTATAATGACCATAGAACAGATCTGAAGATGGTCATTATAGATCAAAACAGACAAAAAAACTTGTGACCACAGACGTAAAGTAAAGAAAATTTAAGCTACTTATTTGCTTTTTCTAACCTAAGTCCTCTCTCAGCCTTCTCAACGGGTTTATTAACTTTAGTAGCCATCATCACTATGATGACATCATATCACTAATCCCTGTCTCTATACTGACTCTGTCAATAGGTCAGAAGTGTTTGTAGCTAAAAGGTCTGAAACATTTTCCCTCGTGTGTGGGTTGTCTAACTAGCTGTTTAAGGCAGTTTTCGGAAAATGTGTTCTAATGTGCTTCACAGGACTGTATGTCTGTACCACCTGCAGTGAATCTACAAATGTTTCAGTCTATATTTGGTGGATATCAGTTCTCTCCAACAAATTAAACATGATAAAGGAAAAAGACTATGTCGGCAGGCAGAACAGATGCAGAGGATACATCAGAGCACAACATACTGTGGTAGGTAAACCTCCCGCAGTAGTCCCACACCTGATCTGATAAATTCAAAGTATTAAAGTCAGGAATAACACCCACTCTCATGGAGAAAGTGCAAAACCTCCTTCTTTCATCATTGGCCAATATCAAGGACAACAAATCCGTGACCTTGCAGTTGTTGAAGTGCTCTAAGAGAGCACTCCACTGGCATGTAGTCCACTGTCAGCAGCATACCGTAGGTACACTGGGGTGAGAGAGTGGGCAATGTGGAGGGAGAAGAGATAGTATCATTATGCAGGATGAAACTCTAATTCAGATGAGAGTGTCAAACACAGAGCCACAATAAAATCATGGATTCCCATCAAGATGAATCGGAGGAGGAACACCGAGCTGCAGTTGTCTCTTAGATGACACAGAGTTTGATGTAGAGAGGGGTATCCCACCATTCTTTGTTCCAACTGTGATAGCACACCTGTTATGGATGCATCCATATGTTTGGACTCAGCGTCCCCATTGCCAGAATCAGTCATGAGGTTACTTCCCTGACAAGGCCATCAACCATTTCATTTTCGGTGATCCCCTATGACTCGGGGTCTAGAGGAAAACAACTGAGTGGCCATTATGGCAGTGGACAAGTAGAAGATCATGGACTGTGGACACTATAATGTGGTGAGGTCAACACTGACTAATAACCTGTGTGCTGCTCATCAAGTCATTGCACATCACAAACTGCTGTTTGTCTGTTTGTGGTATTTCTCCTTACAAAATGGAGAGTGTTGGCAATTGTAACCAGTTCTGTTATGAAGACTGAAGGTCTCTGGGCATTAGTATACTTGAGAATGGATCCTGTTCTTCCATGTTTTCTTGT
Source organism: Schistocerca nitens (assembly GCF_023898315.1). Classification (NCBI taxonomy): domain Eukaryota; kingdom Metazoa; phylum Arthropoda; class Insecta; order Orthoptera; family Acrididae; genus Schistocerca; species Schistocerca nitens. Next base: position 171,539,220 of record NC_064616.1, on the reverse strand, counting down.
GTGTGTGCGTGTGGGGGGGGGGGGGGGGGATGCTGTCATGCAGTCAAGTGGTTGGAGAGAAAGATCTGTACAGAGGAATTCCAGCACAGAATTTAAATTTGTAGGCCTGTCCTAGATCAAGGATCAGGGGCTTGGAGCACCTGGGAAGGTAGAAAAAAAGAGACATAGTTGAGTAGTAGCTAGTAACACCAAAGCCACAAGGGTAGGGTCTCAGAGTCTGCCAGAAGTTTGCCTATTGGGCTCATTTGGAAAGACCCAGTGGTGAGCTCTACCCCACATTGGTTGACAGGGTCACACAATCAAAATGCTGATGGTGCTGTTGAACCACATATCTGGCATCCATAGTTCAATCACGCACAAAACAGAGACCTATAAAAGCATAATATAGTGGCGTGAGCTGCATCTGAAAAGATGTGCCCCAGAAATCTGTGTATTCAGTTTCGCATGAGACTTAATTTTAGCTGTCAGATGTGAAGCATCCACATCAGTTTGTTATCAAACTGGATGTCCATAATGCAGGACTGAACAAATATTTTCAGATTTTGGGTTCCAAGGAAAAGTTCCATGTCCAAATGGATGCATTTCCTGGTAAAAGTGTATTTCCTGCAGAAATAAAAGCCATAGTTGTGGGCCTTCACATGGCTCCTTGGAGTTGACACTCAATAAGGGCCATCGACTGAGAGCTGTTCCAAATATAAAAGTCATTTACTTAGAGGGCAGTAGTAACTGACAGTCCCACAGAGTCCACCAGTCCTTTAATAAATAGTAGGAAAAAGGTAACACTGAAGACAGAGCTCTGGGGTACACCATTCTCTTGCAACAGGGGGAAGCTGAGGTATGTTCCGACTCTAACCGTGACTGATCAGTGAGACAAGAAGTTGTAGACAAATGTCAGTAAAGAACCAACACGTCCTCAGCGAAGGAGAGTACTCAGATACAACTACACCAGGTAGTATTACAGGCTTTACATAAGTTGAAGAAAACATCAATGGTGATGTTTGGTAAAAGTCAGTAGTATTCCCGTTTCTAATCTGACCAGGTGGTCAGCTGAGGACCACACCTCCCAGAAATCAGAACAAGTGGATAAAAGGCCCGATAACTTGAGAACCCAGCACAACTGAAGAGCCACCATCCTCTGGAGTAACTTATATAGCACACAAGAAAGGTTGACAGGTTGGTAGCCATCAATGGAAGTTGACTCCCTTCCTGGCTGAAGGATCTGGATAATGATACTACTCCACCACTTGGAGGGGAATTCACCTATGATCCAGATACATTTCCAACTCTGAGAAGGTATTTTTTATGATCTGCATTCAGGGCCTGAAGCTGTGTCATGGGATGAGTAATGGGCACGAAGCAACTGTCATTCCATTAATGATTCATTACATGACTCTGAATAATATACACTACAGTGAAGGATTGGAACGTGGTGCTTACATGCCTGAAAAGCAGGAGGGGAAGAGGGCATCGCAAAATGTTCCACGAGGACATATCCAGTTAAGCAATATTTCCCTGTCTGGTGGCAGGTAAATATTGCAACTAGCGATATCAGTGTTTGTTCGAATCTCACAGCCACCATCTCAAATCATGTTTGTAGGGTAACCCATTCACAAAAGACATTTGTGCAAAAGACTACACAGACTTCTCTCAAAATGCCCTCTTGGGGTTGGCATGGCTCCTACAGCAAATATAGTAGGAACCAAACTTAAGATAGTGATTACTGGGAAAACAAGCTCCTTGCAGGACAATACAGATTGCAGAATAGAATAGCAGGTGTCTTAGTTCAGGGGGTGGCAGTAGTACCCATTACAATTCCACAGTGAAATTGTTCTGGGGAAAAGGTGGGGGGGAGGGGGGGGGGAATGAAAATGCCAAAATCCAACTCCAGAGTCAGAGTCTTTACTCACTCCCATATGCATTTGTAGTGTGCAGCAGCATAGGGCCCAAGTTAGAGTATTTATCAATGATAGTTGTGCCTGCAGCAGTGTGCACACTATGGAGCACACGTTATGGAACTGTACCCTCTTATGAAGATGCAGCAGGTAACAGTCATCAGGCATTAAGGATGCTGTACTGTAGAACAAGTCAGTCTAGTGCATGTTTGATGAAACTGCAGTGACAGTATCAAGGAAAACCAATAAGGACTCCACAATGCATTCAACCACATGTCAGCATGCTGCCATTCCTACAACTAAACATTTTATATAAGTGGAGAAAAGGTAACTGACATTGTTGATCACAGACAGAAACAGTCTTCAGTTCAAGACTATTCATTGCATTAAAGCATGTGACTTCAGAAATACAAATTCTAAGAATTTACAGTGAATTGTGGAATTGACTGCCACAGTGGAAACACTGCTGACATGTTGCCCTATCTCCAATGGATCCAGCAGACAATTGCTGTTGACGGGTAGTTTGAGGGCAGATCCAGAACAATGAGTGACTACACAAATACAGAAGTAAATAGATATATCTAAAAGCAAAGATGATGTGACTTACCAAACGAAAGCGCTGGCAGGTCGACAGACACACAAACAAACACAAACACACAAAATTCAAGCTTTCGCAACAAACTGTTGCCTCATCAGGAAAGAGGGAAGGAGAGGGAAAGACGAAAGGATGTGGGTTTTAAGGGAGAGGGTAAGGAGTCATTCCAATCCCGGGAGCGGAAAGACTTACCTTAGGGGGAAATAAGGACGGGTATACACTCGCACACACACACATATCCATCATCACATATACAGACACAAGCAGACATATGTCTTTAAATATGTCTGCTTGTGTCTGTATATGTGTGGATGGATATGTGTGTGTGTGCGCGAGTGTATACCCGTCCTTTTTTCCCCCTAAGGTAAGTCTTTCCGCTCCCGGGATTGGAATGACTCCTTACTCTCTCCCTTAAAACCCACATCCTTTCGTCTTTCCCTCTCCTTCCCTCTTTCCTGATGAGGCAACAGTTTGTTGCGAAAGCTTGAATTTTGTGTGTTTGTTTGTGTGTCTATCGACCTGCCAGCGCTTTCGTTTGGTAAGTCACATCATGTTTGCTTTTAGATATATTTTTCCCACGTGGAATGTTTCCCTCTATTATATTAATATCATGAAGTAAATAGATAGATAGATAGACAAATAAATAAATCGAGTAAGGGGATCTGGGGCTGATAGGCCTGCTAGGATCACCTTCACTTGGATTTCTTTGTAAACTTGACTTTTGAACTTTTGGAAGTTTTTCATGTTGGAGAAGATTTGTCAGATTTAACATAGGGATCTGAAATAGAGCATACTGGTCTATGGTCCACAACCTGTGGTTCCTTGCACTACTGCCCAGTGACAGGATGAGAGTCTTCATGGTTCTGGGAGGAGGGTTCCCAGAAGCCATCCCTCTACCAGGTAACACAAAAGAAGAAGAAGAATGCTTCTTGAGCTGAGAATGGATGATTGGAGTCCCTGACATTGGCAGGACAGCAGATGATAAAATAGTCTAATCCACCTCGGATCAAGGGGGCTTTATCACAGTGTGGTGAGGAGTTGATTTTATTTCGATGAGCAGCGAGGTATTTTCCACACATGTATCAAAATTGGTCATCACAGTAACAGAGTCAAGACATATACACTTCTTTTTAGCAATAGCAATAGCATAGGACAATAATCAAAAGTTTTGTATTCTTAGATTGTCTGTTCCTTCTTGTATGGCAGCTACTGACCCAAGTTACAGAATGGATACATAGTGTTCTGTCAAGATGAGTATATCCCCAATAGCGACAAGTGGGTTAACTGGGGCATCGACACGTGGAAGCACTTAAAGCACCGCATAGGGTATGACATCAATGATAAACTGTGATCTTAACCTTTTATGTGCATGAGGTCCCCTCAAAAACTAGAATAAATCTCCTCGTGTCAACTCTATTATCTTCTGTCCCCTTCTAAATACAGTGGATGGACTACACCTCCCACAGTTCCATGTTGGCATGTAGTTATTGATCTGATTGTAATAGCCAGCATCTTTCAAACATAGTGCCCTGTCTTTTGTTTAAACATCTAGGAGGAATAAAAGGAATTGGAATACTGTACAAAGTACATGTAAACAAGGGTCTAGACTGAAAGGAGTCCACAGTTGTGATAATGAAGAGCCTCTCCACGTCTGTTGCAATGCTGCCACCTCCACAACCACCCTCCAGGGATTTTGTGATTCTGTGAGAGACAGCAAAGGACTTGGAAAAACAGTTGAACGGAATGGACAGTGTTTTGAAAGGAGGATATCAGCTGAACATCAACAAAAACAGAGCAAGGATAGTCTAATGTATACCAATTAGATCAGGTGATGCTGAGGAAATTAGATTAGGGTATGAGACTATGAAAGCAGTAGATGAGTTTTGCTGTTTTGGAAGCAAAATAACTGATGATGGCCATAGCAGAAAGAATAACAATTGCAGACTGGCAATGGTAAGGAAAATGTGTCTGCAAAAGAGAAATTTATTAGAAGTTTAGGAAGCCTTTTCTTAAATTATATGTGTGGAGTAAAGCCATGTATGAAAGTGAAACACGGAAGATAAACAGTTTAGACCAGAAGAGAACACAAGCTTCTGAAATGTGGTGCTACAGAAGAATGCAGAAGATCAGATGAGCTGATCCCATAACTAATGAGGAGGTACTGAACAGAATGTAGGCAGTGAAGAACTGACATTTAGTAATTAGCAAGGTCTCACCATTGGTTCCAGTACAGACTAAGAACTGTGATGAGCAGAGTTGTCTATGTTGACATCACCGTACCTCCCCTCATGGCATAGCCAATGGTGGGAACACATTTGGGTTGGACTGATGAGCAGCATAGTAAGGGTTCTCATCTGAAGAGACTGCCACGGTCTCACAACTGTCAGTTGATATAGTTAAAATAACCTACAAAGCCCAAAAATTAATATTAATGATGATGCACTAAGTAGGACTCAGTTGTGTTTGAATACGTTAGTAAAGAAACCAACAAATATCATAGAGGGAGGAGAACAAATCACAAGTGAGCTTGCTTTGTGCTTAACAGTGTATCTCATTTTGCACATTCTTCAAATGGCTATCTTGTGAGATACAATTCTAAAACTATCCAAAAAATGCTGATTCTGTGAAATTAAGTGATAAGGATATTGTGTAAAAATGACTGTGATAAATCTTTCGAAGGACTGCTCAAGAACATTACTGTTCTTACACTCACATGCCAGTATACTTACTCTTTAATAACATGAATGGATTTAATATCGCTTTTGAATGAAATGTCATACACAAAATCATAACAAACATGAGTTTTCACTCTTGTGTATGGTTGAATTACAAGTTTTGACTGATTGCTGTAATCACAAATAAAACAATTCAACAAATTAACCCTTATCTGAAAGATGAATTTCCTCAGGCTATACAGTTTATAATAATCGCAGCACAACTAAATATGAGCTGTGTTTCAAAACTTGCAAGAGTAACTTGTTTAAAAATGTTAATGCAAGCATATTCAAAGAACATATGCAAAAATTTAGAACATAAATGATGAGAGAGAATTCTTGTAGCCCAGCCATGCTTAAAATTTAAGAAAACCATAACAGTTTCAGATCAGAGTCAGATCTCTCTGCTGTCAGCAAGAGACTATATCTACAGTATGGTTACTATCTTTAAAACTGACTGCATCCAAAAATTTGTAAAGCAGGTTGACTGTCATTCAGGTACATATCCAGTGGGTGCCAATGCTTGAAATCATACTAGGTAAGTAACAACAGAAAGAGTCATGCAAGTTTCCTCCCCACAATTTTTTGATATTGTAACAATGAACAATCATTTACTTTTCAATAAAACCAGGGAAAAAATTATGATACTACTGGAAAAGGCACACAATAAATATGCGAGAAAAATTTAAGGTGAATCACTAATAACAAAAATGATGTAAGTAACTTACTGATAACAAAAACTGTAACAGCTTATTAACTAATTTTAATTGGTTTGAATGTAACTGTAGATAATGGAAATGGTAAATCACACAGGCACAGTAAGCACATTTAGATGGAAACAGTGGCTTCAACAACTGTAAATATAGGTGGAAAAATGTGATTAGTAATTAATGATCTGTTAAAACCCAAGACAAATAATTTTGGATATTAGCACCAAACAAATAAAACACACACACACACACACACACACACACACACACACACACAGACTTTTATATTTCACTCCAACTACATTTAATTCTATGCTCTATTTTTCCCAGTAAACAAAATATGTATGGTATCCATCACACACCAGTGTGCCCCAAAATATGCTAAGTTAAAGTTAAGACAAGTGTTTTCTGGAGGCACCCACCTGCCATATGAAGCAAATTACCCACATTCTGTGCAGTGGATGCAGAAGCTGAAGCCATGTTGTGTGTAGCGGGGGGTGGGGGAGGCCGCATATCTGCACGATCGAGGCTGCTCCTACCACCATCAACCCAGCGACCACCTACACATGCACCACCTACTGCACTTCTTGCTACATTGTTAGTAACTAATTGTTTTGCACACACCTTATACTACCACAGCCACATTGGTCACCCCCATGTTAGTTTACTACTTTGATGAACAATTACTCATAAACCCAAAGAACACATAAGCAGTGGAAAAGTAAACCATAGGACACTTCACAACATACCTGATTAATTGTCAATACAGAGAAGTAAACTGTCAAATAGCTTTGATGTACATAAATGGTAGTATTCTATTGAGCAATATCAAATTTCCATTATTTATTCATGTAATTATATAAGAGTAATAGAAACATTTACATTCAGTTGTAACTGGGATACAAATATGACCTCTTAAGTTTTGAGGATAACAATCTTTACAAAGTTAATAATTCACTATTTACTAAAACCTGTTGCCAAAACAATCAAATTTATTTACTAGAGTAACAAAACAGAAATCAAGAGAATAAGAGAATGTTGTAAAGTAACTTTATATGAGTCTATATTTCAGGTAATAAGTAAACCTAATGTTTGGAATTCAGATCTTATCAAAAAGCACTAGGAGTCAACTCAACAGAAAACAATTCAAGCTTCACAGATTTAGATGCAGTGCATGTCTGTATTATTTTCTGAGGGTACACATTTTTCCTTTCACAATTAGGGGACTGGAAACTGCAAGAAAGCATTTGTTGGCAAACAGTAATATTTCAGTTAATCAAAGACTGCCAAGGCAGAAATGGAATGCATATTATTGAAAGGAGGTTATGATTTACAGCTTTTAAAAATATTTGTGGAAAAACATAATGTTGCACAATAGCTCTATGTCACTTTATTACAACTACCAATTTTGCTCAAACAATAGTCCATCACCAGGTATATAAGAGAAGGACATTAATTACAGACTCAAGCCCAATCATGATCTTTGTGTCGGTATCAACAGTATACATTAAGTGCAGCAATCTTTCAGAATACCAGAACAAGAAAATACCCAAGTTATACATAAGGCAGTGTGTTACCTGGGCGAAGGACATGGTGAGATTGAATTGACCTTTGCTCTTGTGTCACAAGTACATACTTCCCATTTTTGTGACAAGAGCAAAAATCATTTGAGTCAGGTCATCCATTTCACACTGTTAATGTATTGCATTATGTGTAAAGTGGGTACTTTTGGGCAGACAAATGATATAATTGAATGAATGCATGTGCTGTAACTAATATCTTTTGTAAACCTTAGGATGATCTGTCTGACTGAAACTGGTAGTTATTAAAAGTGACCAACAGCTATTGTGCAATCATGAGTTCTCGGAAGTGGAATGCATTTTTTTCGAATGGCTTTCAAGTTTTATTGAAACTTTATGACATGGCTCTTATCTTTGTGGAGTGAGTTAAGGTACCTTACAGTGCCAAATATACAGGAAATACAGTTGAGTCCGATCTATACCTAATTCTGTTATGCATAATTCTTATTTATATGTAACGTCTTCTCGGTCTCAGAAAAATATAATTTAAAAACGTGTTAATTAATAAATTCTGGTAAAAAAATTGAGTTTTGCATAACTGTAATGAGCATTGTTGTTTTAAAAGCCCCGTCATATTTTCGTCAACTTTATTGACATACACAAATACAGTGAGTGGGTGGCACAGAAAAGACAGGGGACAAAGACATAGTTAACCAGAGTGGGCTGCATTAAAACAAAGACACTCCTGGCACTGTTGTTTCCAATATGAGAATTTCTTTCATAGTAACAGTCAAGTAGTTAATAGTTGCCAGCAGACGTTTATTATTGAACAGTGATTCTATCATTCAGTCGCTCGGAGAAAAAAAAGGAGTAACTTACACACTAGATCAGAAAGTAAAATTCATATGAGAGGTGGATCTGAGATTGCTTCAGTCTTAGAAGTTGCCTATATCACGCTATGTACATTCATCAACAAGAAACAGTATTTTGAATGAGTTTTTTAAAATTGGGTGCAAAATCAACAAAATGCAGCTGTCTGCAAAAAAAACTGATATATGTAGATTTTTAAAAGGCACTTTTTACATGGTTCCAGCAAAAATAGGCTGCAGCTCTACCGATCAATGGCAACATGCTAAAAGCAAAGATGATAGATTTAGCTAGAAGTATGAATATCACTACTAATTTAAAGGCTTCATCAGGATGCTTACAAGGATTTAGAGATCATCAAGGAATCATAGGGAGAACAATTTCTGGTGAATGGAATGCTGTGGACAACGTCTTGGTGCAACACTGGACTGATGATGTTCTGCCAGGTATCTTAAAGGGAGTGTCAACCTAAAAATATCATCTAAAACTGTAATGAGACTGGTCTATTCTACAGTCCACTTAGTAGTGAAACATAAGTTGGAAAGGTAACAATATTGTGAAAAGGAAAGCTGCCACTCACCATATAGCAGAGATGCTGAGTGGCACATAGGCACAACAAAAAGACTGTCAGAAATATAACTTTCGGCCAGTAAGGCCTTCATCAACACTAGACAAAACACACACACACACACACACTCAAGCAAATGCAAGTCACACACACATGACTGCAATCTCTGACAACTGAGGCCACACTGCGAGCAGCAGCACCAGTGCAAGCTATATCTTTGACCATCTTTTTGTTGTACCTATCTGCAACTCAGCATCTCTGCTATAAGGTGAGTAGCAACTTTCCTTTTCACAATATTGTTAGCTGGAAAAGGCTGCTCATGCTATGGAGGGAAGAAAAGTAAAATCTGTGTGACAGTTCTTCTCTCCATGAATGCAAATGGATTTGACAAACTTCCCCCGCTGGTGACAGGAAAATCTAAGAATCCAAGGTGTTTCAAACATCTAAAGATGAAACATATGGAATACAATTCCAATAAAAATTCTTGGATGACGATGATTTTAATGGAACAGTGATTATAAAAAAATGGACATTAGAATGAAAAAGGGAAAAAAAGAGGGTCCTCCTCCTTACAGATCGACATGTAGCGCATCCACCCCAAGTAATTTCGGAAAATGCTCCAAGTGAAATTTTCCCTCCAAACTCTACTAGTGTTCCACAACCACTTGATTTGGGCATTACTGCAAAATTTCAAAGTGCATCATAGGAAAAAAAAAATCTGGTTCAACATATGATAGTGCTGACTGATGCAGGAAATGAAAATCTCTCCATTAAATTACTACAAGCCTGGAATTTATTTTGGCTGCCTGGAAGCTGGTGTCATCCTCCACAATCAACAACTGTTTCTGTAAAGCTGGTGATTTATGAAGAGACTGCCACTGATGATGATGACAGAGGTGATGGTGAAGTCATATCTGGTAATGAGCTATCTCTATCTCTACTGGAGGGTGCAGATTTTGACAGTTTTGTACATTTTGATGATTATCTCACCATGCGTGGGGAACTACAGAACAAGGAAATCATTGCTAACATGTGCCAACAACGCAGTGATGGTCAAGAAGATGGACCATCTTCAAGTGACAGTGATGGAGATGGCGACTCGAATACTGAAACACTTAAACTGAGTGAAGTGTTACGTGCTATCAATGCGTGCAGACATTATACCAGAGCAAAGAGCTGTAGTGAAAAAGCTATGAATTCATTAATAGCTTTGCAAAATGAGGGGTATATACACAAAGCACGAAAAGTGAAACAAGCCAAATTATCTGATTTCTTTAAAGCAGGATCAGTTTCAAAATAATGTAATTTTTTTAATACTGTATCTTTGTTGCTTGTACAGTGCAAAGTGCCAAATTACAATACAGCATCTAATTTCTCTAAAGCACAACTGAGCAATATTTTTTCTTTCTTACTGTACTCTGTCTTCGTCAATTTTAAAGTTTACATATTATGTAGGCCCATTGTATGCTTTTTCCCAGTGAAAAATGTGGTGTGTATTACTGTATCTATATCTGACTTTGCAGTAATTCTAAGTTACAAGTAATCTTTTCACTTCCCCTTGATATACATATAAATCAAGTTCAACTGCACTTCAGCAAATATATATATATATATATATATATATATATATATATATATATATATATATATATATATATATATAATAAACTAAAATTAAGAAACACAATAAGTATCTGGAACTTCAGTTCCACCAATGAAACTGTTTATACATATATAAAAGTGTATCATACAACATCTCTTCGTCTCCCTCTACAATTTTTATCCTTCTCCTCCATCCCTCTCTCTCTCTCTCTCTCTCTCTCTCTCTCTCTCTCTCTCCTCCCCCTCTGATACCTCAAGATGTGTATGTGTGTCCTACCAACCCATCCCCTCTCTTAGACAAGTTGTGTAATTAACTTCTTTTTGCCCCCACTATGACTCAGTCCCTCCTCATTCAATATATGATCTACCTATCTAATCTTCAGCATTCTTCTGTAGCACCACATTTCAAAAGCTTCTGTTCTCTTCTTGTCTTAACTGCTTATAGTTCATGTTTCACTTTCATACAAAGCTACACTCCTGGCAAATACCTTCAGAAAAGACTTCATAACATTTAAATTCAAATTAGATGTAAACAATTCACGGGTAATCTGACAGATTTTTTTTTTTCAGAACTATATGCTGAGGCCATCAGTGCCCACTTTAAACAATATGACAAATGGAGGCCATTGCAATAACAGCATATTTAGGACTAGCAGTAGTTGTGAAGGAACAAATTAAGTTGAGGGGAGGAGGTTCACATTGTATCACTGTCCCAGAAGAACAATGTCACAATTGCAAAAATAAGTCAGATATAGTGAAATAAATAAACGGCTATAAATGCATCTTGGATGCATGACAGTACATCTACTGAACAACAGTTATCCTTGTCATGCCAAAAAGTAGTCAAATCATCATCAAAATTTCAGCTCTTTACTGTGTCACTTCAGAACAACTTCACAAGTTGTGTCGGTCACATGGTGGAGTTACAAGCATAGTATCAGTTGCAATATTCTTCACAGTGGGCACTATAGCCAAAAACCTACTGAATGAAGGAAACATTTTTCCACTTTGGCAGTAATATTTCCATACCTGAGAGGTTCAATTTCAGAAATTTCAACATCAAACCATAATTATAACACCCACACACTATTTCTTATGTGGAAGAAGGGAGGTGACCCCACTCCAGACCATCACTGGTTTAGTTAAAAGGACACATGTCCATTTCTTATCTAATGGTTTCCAAACACAGACTTCCCATGTGGTCTCAATTTGAAAGTCAACTCATAATGCACCTAAAAAGTTCATGGTGCCAGTCACTGTTTAAGTATGGTTACATGTTACACAGTGACAATCTAGTGAGGAGTTTATCAAACATTGGAGATAGGAAGAGTTCATGAGCTAAGTTACTAGTACAACTTACTCAGGCAGAAGAGAGCAAGGGTATGTTCATGTTATTTATACAGCTTCTCTGTCATTAATAATTCCATTTTAAAATCCATGAAATACCATAATACTCTTCAGTGAAGTTTCACATGCAGTAGTCAATAAGATCATAGCAAATGTGTAGCAAGTACACATTAATTTTACTTCCAATATCACTGAATTAACTTTTTAATTCTTTAGAATTCTGTGTCACTGTTAATGGTTCTTGTTCTGAAAGCTGATCATCTCCTTCAGCACAATCTCGAATAGCTGCTGGATAAAACATATTAGAAAGAAAGCACTCTAATATGTCAAATACCAGATCAGTCATATCAAAACATGTGCTGCATGATGTGGAACACTTACAGGGAAAGGTTTTAAGGACTTAGATCCAGAGTACAAACAGCAAAGCAATGAAAGCAATTCAAATCATGAAGAAGGTTCTTTCAAATAAAGTGTTAAGCATACACTTAGTGCAATAATTACTAGCAAATTATTTTCATCTCTTACGGTATATTAATAATTTTTACTTATGGACCGTCTGACAGCAACTGAATAAAACACAATTTTAGTGCCATACGCGTTTCGCCTTTATTTTCTGCAAGGCATCATCAGTGGCAGGTTGCGCGGACAATTTCCTACATATTACGCTCCTGTTGCATTTTTGGTGTTGTTCTTCTTCATATGAACGCCAATTTGCGGTTTTTTTCCCCATTCCACAACACTATGCACTGAACGCTTGTTTTAAAGCAATGCTTAGTGTTGCATGCGTTCAGTGCATAGTGTTGTGGAATGGGGAAAAAAACCGCAAATTGGCGTTCATAAGAAGAAGAACAACACCAAAAATGCAACAGGAGCGTAATATGTAGGAAATTGTCCACACAACCTGCCACTGATGATGCCTTGCAGAAAATAAAGGCGAAACGCGTATGGCACTAAAATTGTGTTTTATTCAGTTGCTGTCAGACGGTCCATAAGTAAAAATTATTAATATACCGTAATATTACACGCAACTGAGGAAGACAGGACTATAAAAGTTGAAGATATTTTCATCTCCTTTGTTTGTTTAGCAAGTATATAATACTGCATTTTATTTTCATAGATCTTGATTGCTGCAGAGAAATATGCACAGCCACAATAACACAACAACAATAATGAAGAAGATAATGGGAGACATGGTATGATAAGAATTCATTATAACAGATAGTTAAAGAAAAGAGGTTACACGGATCACCATAAAAGTCACCAATGAGTGGTAAGGAAATAGGCCCTCATTTGCTCAAATGTCTGTGTGCTTGTAAGAAAAAGTGCAGCATGAAGATTGCTGAAATCAAAAGACCAAACATTTTTAATGATTTTTGGAACTTATCACCTGATGAACAAAAATGTGAAGTAATTGTGGGGCTAGTAAATGAAAACCACAAAAATACACAGACCGCATAAGATAACCAACAAAAGAACAATGAGTAGGATACACACACTCAGGACACCAATATGTAAAGTGATGTATGCGAATAGATTTAATGTGTCATAAAAGTCTGTTAAGAGTACTCCCCAACCAGAGAAGAAATGTTATAATGATGGAATGTTCCTATTGCCAATGAGGTACAGCTCTAATGCTGCATAGATGAACTGAATTTCATCTTACAAGAGAGACTTTTCAGATAATAGTTTTCAAGAAATTGATAGTGTTTGACAATATATAGTTCCTCTGAAGCTCCCATACCTTCTTAAAGTACTTCTTAGAGTTCTTCTGAAGTTCAGCTAAGTATGCAGACCTCCAGGTCTTGACCCAGTGGATCTCACAACCCTAAACAAAATTTTATAGAGCCATATCTCACAAATATAAAGGTGGTGATACTTTGGATGTGAGTGAGAGACTTGTAAAGTTGGAATATTCAGTGCAACACAAGAATATGCAATACTGTATTCTGTTTCCTGAAGCCTTTTTGACATACTTTATTTGGAAATTCATATCAAATCTCTGTTGTGCTGATAAATAAAATATGTCTGAGGCAGTAAATCATTCATTAAATGTGCTATCAACCTGGAACGGTTCTTCACATAGCTTTGTAGACAAAAGGCGTATGCCCTATTTTCCTAGATTCTGGACATAGTAATAACCAAGGTGACATTTCTGCATAACAATTACATCAATAAATAGTTCTTTATCACCATAAAAAAATCAGTGTCATTATGAATGTGTATCAGAGCACGCGAAAATGTGGCACACCGGACAGTCATTTGTTCTTCCTTCAAACTCAATAAAAAGGACATATGCTCATTTACCTTTCAGTTATGGGTTTACTAAGATATTTTAGTCAGATAACTAGTTTTAGCTTACATAACCATGTTTGATTCTTTACCTGTGTAAAAAGCACATAGCATTACAGACATGAAACGGAAACACAGTATGGTGAATGTAACATAATGGAAAAATAGTTACCCAACACAAGATACCATAGACATCACTAGTGTATTCTCACCTATTGCAGAAGCTGCATACAAAGCATGGCTAGCAATAGAAGCAAAAGCAGACTTGATCTTATACGTCAATCACAACAAGCTGAAGGAAGTAAAGAACTGCACATCACATCAGGTAAAATCCCTGCTTTCTCCTAAGAGAAATACTCGAGTGGAGAGCTGGGGTTTATCCCTTTCGTGAATTACAACACCCGAGTCAGGGACCAGACCCAACGAGCAACTCGGGCAATTCAGCTACACATATCAATTACTGCTGTCCGAGGATAAGGTTATAAGTGTTTCACAATGTAATTAGAAATGTAACCCTGGTCAACTTCAAATATGCTTGTTGTTGTGGTCTTCAGTCCTGAGACTGGTTTGATGCAGCTCTCCATGTTACTCTATCCTGTGCAAGCTGCTTCATCTCCCAGTACATGCTGCAACCTACGTCCTTCTGAATTTGCTTAGTGTATTCATCTCTTGGTCGCCCTCTATGATTTTTACCCTCCACACTGCCCTCCAATGCTAAATTTGTGATCCCTTGATGCCTCAGAACATGTCCTACCAACCGGTCCCTTCTTCTTGTCAAGTTGTGCCACAAACTACTCTTCTCCCCAATTCTATTCAATACCTCCTCATTAGTTATGTGATATACCCATCTAATCTTCAGCATTCTTCTGTAGCACCATATTTCGAAAGCTTCTATTCTCTTCTTGTCTAAACTATTTATCGTTCATGTTTCACTTCCATACATGGCTACACTCCATACAAATACTTTCAGAAACGACTTCCTGACATTTAAATCTATACTCGATGTTAACAAATTTCTCTTCTTCAGAAACGCTTCTCTTGCCATTGCCAGTCTACCTTTTATATCCACTCTACTTCGACCATCATCAGTTATTTTGCTCCCCAAATAGCAAAACCCTTTACTACTTTAAGTGGTGGTGGTGGTTAGTGTTTAACGTCCCGTCGACAACGAGGTCATTAGAGACGGAGCGCAAGATCGGGTTAGGGAAGGATTGGGAAGGAAATCGGCCGTGCCCTTTCAAAGGAACCATCCCGGAATTTGCCTGAGACGATTTAGGGAAATCACGGAAAACCTAAATCAGGATGGCCGGAGACGGGATTGAACCATCGTCCTCCCGAATGCGAGTCCAGTGTGCTAACCACTGCGCCACCTCGCTCGGTTACTACTTTAAGTGTCTCATTTCCTAATCTAATTCCCTCAGCATCACCAGACTTAATTCGACTACATTCCACTATCCTCGTTTTGCTTTTGTTGATGTTCATCTTATATGCTCCTTTCAAGACACTGTCCATTCCGCTCAACTGCTCTTCCAAGTCCTTTGCTGTCTCTGACAGAATTACAATGTCATCGGCGAACCTCAAAGTTTTTATTTCTTCTCCATGGATTTTAATACCTACTCCGAATTTTTCTTTTGTTTCCTTTAGTGCTTGCTCAATATACAGATTGAATAACATCGGGGAGAGGCTACAACCCTGTCTCACTCCCTTCCCAACCGCTGCTTCCCTTTCATGTCCCTCGACTCTTATAACTGCCATCTGCTTTCTGTACAAATTGCAAATAGCCTTTCGCTCCCTGTATTTTACCCCAGCCACCTTTAGAATTTGAAAGAGAGTATTCCAGTCAACATTGTCAAAAGCTTTCTCTAAGTCTACAAATGCTCGAAACGTAGGTTTGCCTTTCCTTATTCTTTCTTCTAAGATAAGTCTTAAGGTCAGTATTGCCTCACGTGTTCCAATATTTCTACGGAATCCAAACTGATCTTCCCCAAGGTTGTCTTCTACTAGTTTTTCCATTCGTCTGTAAAGAATTCGCATTAGTATTTTGCAGCTGTGGCTTATTAAACTGATTGTTCGGTAATTTTCACATCTGTCAACACCTGCTTTCTTTGGGATTGCAATTATTATATTCTTCTTGAAGTCTGAGGGTATTTCGCCTGTCTCATACATCTTGCTCACCAGATGGTAGAGTTTTGTCAGGACTGGCTCTCCCAAGGCCGTCAGTAGTTCTAATGGAATGTTGTCTACTCCCGGGGCCTTGTTTTGACTCAGGTATTTCAGTGCTCTGTCAAACTCTTCACGCAGTATTATATCTCCCATTTCGTCTTCATCTAAATTCTCCTCCATTTCCAGAATATTGCCCTCAAGTACGTATCCCTTGTATAGACCCTCTAAGTACTCCTTCCACCTTTCTGCTTTCCCTTCTTTGCTTAGAACTGGGTTTCCATCTGAGCTCTTGATATTCATACAAGTGGTTCTCTTTTCTCCAAAGGTCTCTTTAATTTTCCTGTAGGCAGTATCTATCTTACCCCTAGTGAGATAAGCCTCTACATCCTTACATTTGTCCTCTAGCCAACCCCGCTTAGCCATTTTGCACTTCCTGTCGATCTCATTTTTGAGACGTTTGTATTCCTTTTTGCCTGCTTCATTTACTGCATTTTTATATTTTCTCCTTTCATCAATTAAATTCAATATTTCTTCTGTTACTCAAGGATTTCTACTAGCCCTCGTCTTTTTACCTACTTGATCCTCTGCTGCCTTCACTACTTCATCCCTTAGAGCTAACCATTCTTCTTTTACTGTATTTCTTTCCCCCATTTGTGACACTTGTTCCCTTATGCTCTCCCTGAAACTCTGTACAACCTCTGGTTCTTTCAGTTTATCCAGGTCCCACCTCCTTAAACTCCCATCTTTTTGCAGTTTCTTCAGTTCTAATCTACAGCTCATAACCAATAGATTGTGGTCAGAGTCCACATCTGCCCCTGGAAATGTCTTACAATTTAATACCTGGTTCCTAAATCTCTGTCTTACCATTATATAATCTATCTGATACCTTCTAGTATTTCCAGGATTCTTCCATGTGTAGAACCTTCTTTTATGATTCTTGAACCAACTGTTAGCTATGATTAAGTTGTGCTCTGTGCAAAATTTTACCAGACGGCTTCCTCTTTCATTTCTTTCCCCCAATCCATATTCACCTACTATGTTTCCTTCTCTCCCTTTTCCTACTCTCGCATTCCAGTCACCCATGACTATTAAATTTTCGTCTCCCTTCACTACCTGAATAATTTCTTTTATCTCATCATACATTTCATCAATTTGTTCATCATCTGCAGAGCTAGTTGGCATATAAACTTGTACTATTGTAGTAGGTGTGGGCTTCGTGTCTGTCTTGGCCACAATAATGTGTTCACTATGCTGTTTGTAGTAGCTTACCCGCACTCCTATTTTCCTATTCATTATTAAAGCTACTCCTACATTACCCCTATTTGATTTTGTATTTATAACTCCTGCATTACCCCTATTTGATTTTGTATTTATAACCCTGTATTCACCTGACCAAAAGTCTTGTTCCTCCTGCCACCAAACTTCACTAATTCCCACTATATCTAACTTTAACCTATCCATTTCCCTTTTTAAGTTTTCTAATCTACCTGCCCGATTAAGGGATCTGACGTTCCTCGCTCCGATCCGCAGAACGCCAGTTTTCTTTCTCCTGATAATGACGTCCTCTTGAGTAGTCCCCGCCCGGAGATCCGAATGGGGGACTATTTTACTTCCGGAATATTTTACCCAAGAGGACGCCATCATCATTTAACCATACAGTAAAGCTGCATGCCCTCGGGAAAAATCACGGCTGTAGTTTCCCCTTGCTTTTAGCCGTTCGCAGTACCAGCACAGCAAGGCCGTTTTGGTTAATGTTACAAGGCCAGATCAGTCAATCATCCAGACTGTTGCCCCTGCAACTACTGAAAAGGCTGCTACCCCTCTTCAGGAACCACACGTTTGTCTGGCCTCTCAACAGATACCCCTCCGTTGTGGTTGCACCTACGGTACGGCCATCTGTATTGCTGAGGCACGCAAGCCTCCCCACCAACGGCAAGGTCCATGGTTCATGCTTAAGTGTAACCATATACAGAGACCAATAGCAGAATAAATCAAGTGAGCTGCTTTAACTTATGTAAGATACATCAGGCATTAGCTCCACTACAATTCATAACTGTCTTAAGGCCTCTAACATGAACTGCAATTGACAACCACTGACAGGTTTAAAAGAGAAAAACAATCATAATGACACTAATACTGCCACAGACTCCATCTCCAGCTGGATACCTCAGCATAACCATAATCTGAAAACCCACTGAAGCACGAACAACTAAACTTGGTGATAAAACGTGAGCATCAATGTTTATTGATGTATTATAAAAATTTCGTGAATTAAGCCCACTCAATTCTCGATGTACTGAAATATAATCACGAACAATGTCACCCTATTACTATTTGCTGATGTCCGTCTGCTTAGCTGGCCGGTAACGTGCTTGCCTCCCACACAGTGGGCCCAGGTTTGATTCCCAGCTGGGTTGGAGATTTTCCCCGCTTGGGCACTGGGTGCTGTGCTGTCCTCATCATCATTTCATCCTGATCACTGGCATGCAAGTCGCCCAATGTGGTGTCGTCTGCAATAATATGCACTCGGAGGCCGAACTTCTCCGGATGGGGCCTCTCGGCCAGCAATGCCATACGATCATTTCATACTTTTGTTTGCTGATATGATTCAGAAGATGTCAATCATCTGGCAACAACTTGGCCCTGATAGAGGTATAAATTCAGCAAGCTTTCCTACGTAAAAAGCATTGTTTAGGGGTATTTTTTGATATCAGTAAGGCACACTACACTACTTGGAGGCACAGTACTCTCTGAAGCTACACCAATGGGGCTTTCGTGACCACCTCCCCATCTTCATTTGGTCCTTCCTCTGAAGCCACCATTTTAAGCACAGAGTTGATGGTAGACTGTCAGATAGTTTTGTGCACGAGAATGGTGTTCCCAGGTCAGTATTTTGAGTGTCATCCTCTTTACCACACCTATTAAC
Source organism: Schistocerca nitens (assembly GCF_023898315.1). Taxonomy (NCBI): domain Eukaryota; kingdom Metazoa; phylum Arthropoda; class Insecta; order Orthoptera; family Acrididae; genus Schistocerca; species Schistocerca nitens. The sequence continues at coordinate 171,520,027 of NC_064616.1, read as the reverse complement.
AGAAAAACGTCCACAGTATGGAGTCTTGTGTCCAATGCTCCTTATTTGTGGAAGATTATGCAGTCTTCTACTCTTCCTCCAGTTCTGAAGCGGCAAGTCATCAGTTGCAACTTATCGTCAAGAGGCTGTAGGTATGGGCTGGTTTTACGGCTTCTGCGAGGAAGTATGTGTGTGTGTGTGTGGGGGGGGGGGGGGGTTCATTTTAATCGTTGTCATCTTTTTACTATACCTGAATTGCATATGTGGGACACCATTCTACCTTTTAAAGACTGTGAGGTTTCTGGGCCTCATTTTTACTCCAAAATGTCATGGTTACCACACCTAGAGGACCTGAAGGGAAAGGCCCCGAAGGTACTAAATATCTTGAAGTGTCTTAGCCTTGGGTCTTTGGTATCAGACAGGAGATGTCTGCTCCAACTTCAGACTGCCTTCATGTGACTGCGGCTGGGCTGCAGCTGCATGGGTCACAATGTAAAGGGTCAGCAAAACCTTCTCACCTCATGATCATTGACACTAAACATCATGAGGGCATCAGGCTGGCCATGGGAGCTTATAGAACCAGCCCCACACTGTCTCTGTGCTGAGGCAGGTGAACCGTCACTTACCATCCAGTGGCAACTCCTCATGGTGGATCACGTGTGTAAGTTCCTCACTATTCCCAATTCACCAGTATACTGTACTATTGCCAGTCCAGCTATAAGAAGGGTCGTCAAGCAGATGCGCAAAACTATAGACCTATATCTCTGACAACGATCTGTTGTAGAATTTTAGAACATGTTTTTTGCTTGCGTATCATGTCATTTCCGGAAACCCAGAATCTACTATGTAGGAATCAACATGGATTCCGGAAACAGCGATCGTGTGAGACCCAACTCGCTTTATTTGTTCATGAGACCCAGAAAATATTAGATACAGGCTCCCAGGTAGATGCCATTTTCCTTGACTTCCGGAAGGCGTTCGATACAGTTCCGCACTGTCGCCTGATAAACAAAGTAAGAGCCTACGGAATATCAGACCAGCTGTGTGGCTGGATTGAAGAGCTTTTGGCAAACAGAACACAGCATGTTGTTCTGAATGCAGAGACGTCTACCGACGTTAAAGTAACCTCTGGCGTGCCACAGGGGAGTGTTATGGGACCATTGCTTTTCACAATATATATAAATGACCTAGTAGATAGTGTCTGAAGTTCCATGCGGCTTTTCGCGGATGATGCTGTAGTATACAGAGAAGTCGCAGCATTAGAAAGTTGCAGCAAAATGCAGGAAGATCTGCAGCGGATAGGCACTTTGTGCAGGGAGTGGCAACTGACCCTTAACATAGACAAATGTAATGTATTGCGAATACATAGAAAGAAGGATCCTTTATTGTATGATTGTATGATAGTGGAACAAACAATGGTAGCAGTTACTTCTGTAACATATCTGGGAGTATGCGTGCAGAACGATTTGAAGTGGAATGATCGTATAAAATTAATTGTTGGTAAGGCGAGTGCCAGGTTGATATTCATTGGGAGAGTCCTTAGAAAATGTAGTCCATCAAAAAAGGAGGTGGCTTACAAAACACTCGTTCGACCTATACTTGAGTACTGCTCATCAGTGTGGGATCCGTACCAAGTCGGGTTGACAGAGGAGATAGAGAAGATCCAAAGGAGAGCAGTGCGTTTCGTCACGGGGTTACTTGGTAAGCGTGATAGCGTTACGGAGATGTTTAGCAAACTCAAGTGGCAGACTCTGCAAGAGTGTGGCTTGCTGTCCAGGTTTCGAGAGGTTGCATTTCTGGATGAGGTATCGAATATATTGCTTCCCCCTACTTATACCTCCCGAGGAGATCACGAAGGTAAAATTAGAGAGATTCGAGTGCGCACGGAGGCTTTCTGGCAGTTGTTCTTCCCGCGAACCATATGCGACTGGAACAGGAAAGGGAGGTAATGACAGTGGCACGTAAAGTGCCCTCCGCCGTACACCGTTGGGTGGCTTGCGGAGTATAAATGTAGATGTAGATGTAAATTGAATGCCTCTTTACCAATTGTTCATGGGCAATGAACCCATTTGGTACCTGCACAACATACACACTGGAGTCTGTTGGTATCGTGACACCACAAATCCAGGGTTTTAACCAGCTACCACCTGGTTATGCAGGCACCCAGAGTAGTTTTAGATTTAGTGCAGTACAGGAGAGGCAGCACACCTGTTTTTAATACATTCTTTTATAACATTTCAACTGAGCACCACGACTCTTTAGCTGTATTTACAGATAGGTCTAAACAGAGTGACTCTGTTGGTTGCTCTGTTGTTTGCCCGGATTGTGTCCTCAAGATCCAAGTGTCATCAGACTTTACTATTTGGACACAAAATTACATGTGATCTTGCAAGCACTGGAGCAGATGAGACATGTTTTGAGTGATAAATTTCTTGTCTGTTCTGATTCCCTGAAAGTTTTCACTCTCTAGAGCACTTATACCCAGCAGATAAAGTAGTCCAGAATATTTAGGTATCCTGGATGCCCTCCTCCAACTACAAAGGCTGGGGAAAGAGGTTTTTTTCTACTAGGTGCCAGAGTACATGAGTGCAGGAAATGAAAGGGTGGATGTGGTGGCCAAGGAAGTGTTGTGATCCTCAGTTCAGCGTGCCACCCCCTGCATGCGGTATTACCTCACTGTTGAGATCAGGAGCAATGTGTATGCAGGAAGAAAAGTGGCTGAGAGTGACACACAACATGTTTTAAGGTATTATGATATGTCCAACCTGTTTCTTAAAATTTTAGGAACATGTTCTTAATATGTTAACAGGATGACTAGCTCATCCATGTTTTATGTATGTGGTCAGCCAGTCACATTTTCCTGTGCAGGCAGTTTAGACCCTTGTCATTTGAGTTATATTTTAATCCCAGATATAGCACCTTTCACCCTTCCTACACTGTCTAATGGCATGCAAGATAGAGTAATTCTGTGGGTAAGTCAAAGTGAGAGGGAGTGAGTGAATGTCATTTTGTAGGTTTACTCCTGTCACTGGGTGGCAACATTTTTGGCCATTTTCTCTACATTTGTTTCTTTTAATATTTGTCAAGGCACTGATAACCTTTATGTTCAGTGCCCGTTAACTCCAGACACACACATACACACACACACACACACACACACACACACACACACACACACACACACTCACACTCACACTCACACAAACTAAGGTTCAAAATGGTTAAAATGGCTCTGAGCACTATGGGACTAAACATCTGAGGTCATCAGTCCCCTAGAGCTTAGAACTACTTAAACCTAACTAACCTAAGTACATCACACACATCCATGCCCGAGGCAGGATTCAAACCTGCGACCGTAGCGGTCATGCGGTTCCAGACTGGCGCGCCTAGAACCACACCGGCCGGCGCGCAAACTAAGGACTCAATTCTTAATTCATAACTGTAAAAATTGAGGAGGCATGTTTAAATTCAAATTTTACTAACCATGTAATGTCTTTGGTATCTACAGACATCACTATGCACTTCAAAGTAACTCCTGTGTAATTCTGCATACAGTGGGTCACAAACAGAAATGTTCTGTAATCACGTGTTGTGCCTGTATTATCAAACTACATTCCAACGAAGTTAAATCCTAAATGTTCTTCCTTTCTTTCGTCATCAAAGACATCAGTAATTTTCTTCATAAATTTTAATAGCTGTTAGGAACTCAGTCCTTTTATATCTGATGATGTTGAAAGTACTAGTATCAGTGTAGCACATTTTTCTTATTACTGTTCACATGAATGATAGTATTTCATTTTCTCTTTTCTTTGTATGTTCACTTTCGTACTTCATCCCTTAGTTTATTTAAATAAATCAGTTAATAACAAAGTTTGAACAATCCGGAAGTATATGATTAACACACAGATGCAAAGCTTTGTATTACACCCATTAAGTGACTTTTGTATTGCAGTGAAGGGCCCCCTTTATGTGATAATCTTGCTACAGACAATTTTATTACTCACCTGGAGAATCTTGATAATGACCATTCAGTTTTGCTGGAGAATCTGTTGCCAGCTGGGAGGCAGTAACTGATCGTGTCTGCAGGGTTCCTGTCTTTGATGGTGAACCAGAACTTGGCTATAAAATAAACACCACCATTACATGTGAGAATGTATGTCTAACTTTACACAGTATGTGCAACTACAACACGTAATTTGTCACAATAATTATAATGCTCGTGTCACAATCACAACAATGAATGTGTTCAGTATTGTCATGTTGAGCATCTGTTGTACTACAAGATTCTAGAACAATTAATTCACAAAACTGGTGAAAAAGACAAACTGTCACATCTGAGTTTTTTTTACATTTACAAAGTAACATGGTCACTCTTTAAGTCCAAATTCACCAATTCTCCCTCATCAGAAGTCCCTCAGTGTTCTCCATGTGTTTAAAGGATATTACTTACATTATCCCCATTAGAAAATAGCAAACTTGGCTATGAAAATGAAATGAAGCTTGCACACAACATATCCCAAAAGCATAAGAAAAGTGCAAACCTAAAACAATAGAGGGGTAGTTATAGCCAGAAGAAGAATGGCTCTAAGCACTATGGGACTTAACATCTGAGGTCATCAGACTTTGAACTACTTAAACCTAACTAACCTAAGGACATTACACACATCCATGCCCAAGGCAGGATTTGAACCTGCGACCGTAGTGGCAACGCAGTTCCGGACTATAGCACCTAGAACCGCTCGGCCACAGTGACCGGCAGTTATAACCTGTACATCACATCATCTGACAGGCATGAAACAATTAAGAGAATGGTTTTCCATGAGATCAACACATTTGGAACAACAAAAAGTCTCATGATGCCATCTGACAACTGGTGATGCTCATGGGGTTTTTAAACAAATTTCCAACTCTTCAGCTACTGTAAATACACTCTTCCTTTTTACCTGTTCCATACCATTTAACCTCTTTACAAATTCTAAAAAGCAGAGATGTAATTGTGTTTTTAAATTTGTGTTGGTAATGCAAACTCCAACAGTACCTCTTTCGATGGTCTTTAAGTAGTGGCAAGTTCTTTCATAAAATATTAAGAAATTATTTTACAACATTTGATTATCAGAAAGATGGTTTTGAATTCTCTCTCTAGCACATGACAGTCCACCTCCACAATTACCTGATACCATACAATGAGATTTTCAGAGCATGGAGTTTTAAAACAAGAAAACAACTGTCATTTGTCATATGTATCTTTTGTGTGGCAGTTTGCATGAGTTGATACTAATAATACCTAACTAACACTATCTGGATTTACAAAGGAATAAAACAGTAAAAATAATCCAGCTGATTGGACAGTTACGATTATTTACTCACTTCAAGAGATAGATAATAAAAACCTATCTCTCAGTATCAATGCAAAATTCTCTGGCGCACAATTCAGAAACTTTACTGAAACAATTTTCCTCAGTCTTACCACTAAGAAAAATAAATACTGTTTATCTCTGGTGTCATGTTTGCAGTAACAGACAAGCCAGATTCTGAACTAAGAGCATATTGTGTTAAATTTTATAAATGTTTTTAGATTTATACTGATACTCGAGAGTCACATTTCAGTTGGAACCAGCTCCAGTAAGAAAAGTAAAAGGCCACTTTACACTCCACAAGCAGAAGAACAAGAGGAGGAGGTTATGGTTTCACCTCTTCATGGTGTCATCATTACAGAGTGGCTAGGATCAAAAGGAAATTGGTTATTACCATTTTGAAACAATCATGCAGCAATAATGAGATTAAAGGAAATCATATGAAACCCGAATCAAACAGACTGGATGATGCAGTGAACACCACTCCTACCAATTACGATTCCAGTGTCTTACGCAATGTACCATTTTACTTAACAACAATCACCTTCTGAAGATATTGGACATATAGATTGCACCTTACAGGACACGGCATGGGATGCAGAACGATATGGACGTAAGACCCAAAAACTAAACTGGCACTTTCCTCCGTGGATGCTACACGTAAATTTAAGATAATCATTGAGGCATGCATTGGGCAATTTTAATTTTGCATTAAGTTTTCTGATGAACTGAAAGTTTCTAACTGGTGCACAATAATTTTAAAAAATTCACAAAAACACGCAAAGACTTCACTTATCCACCTTGATTTTAATTATCTCACTACCATGATCAAGTGAGTGTGACTGGCAGAGGTACTTTAGTATATTAACTATTTAAGTTATTTCATTGCAGATGTGTGTAATAGATCAATTATTCCATCACGTAATTTCCTACCGAATCTTACCACAAGGAACAGAAGATGTTTCAAGTCTTCAACACTTAAAATGTCAGGAACATTGTCAGAAATGACACCAAATATCTCTGAAGTTTTTATGTATCATTTGTTTTAAAAGAATGTGCACTTCTTTGTTGGCTGTTTCTGAAAAGCTACAAGCTTTCAAAAAATGTGGTCCAAAGGCTCAGCAAACACTGTATATTGAAGATATGCTTTCACTTTACACTCTCCAGTTTTGTCACTCGTAAAACTATTATTTTTTAAATATGAGTGAAGAATTTTTTGGCTCCAAATGACAGAAATTTTGTGTACACAGGCCTAAGAGTATCTGGAAACTGATAATCAAGGTGGTATTCAAGTTGTGGAAAACAAATGATTAATAGAGTCGCCACCAAAATTTCTACCCAAGAACACATTGGCTGGCAACTATCCAATAATAAATTATGGGGGAACACATTTGAAAGTGGTTAGCAAACAAATAGTAAAATATTATAAGTGTATGGTAGTTTCCTATTCTTCATGAACACTCTTAGCATGTGAACTATGTGAAGATTTGGTATTAAAAATGATCAGGCACTTTGGTGAAATATATCTTAGAATCCAGACACTAAGATCTCAATCTGCTCACAAAATTTAATCATTATCTGACAACGAACGATGGCCCGAAAGAGCTTCAGTAAGCATCCACCACCTCCACCCATCTACCAAGACACAAACAAGAAATTTAATGTACTTGGCTTTTTATTCCTATTAAATTAACAGAGGATCTATTACCCATCAACAAAAATTCAGAAAGTGTTTTAAAAACAGCAAAAATCAAGTTTATAAAATTTGATTCAAGTAGTTAAACAATTAACTAAAACATGTATATTTCTGGAAGCAGCAGTAATACAACTATCAAATAAAGTAACAGGAGAAAACAGGTAAGTGTGATAAACATGTATTATTTTACTATCAAACAACGGAACATCCTGGCCACTGAGGTTGGACTGCAAGCAACTGCACTTGATGGGAGAAGCAATTCATGGGAGGTGGGGGTAAGGAGGAGGCTGGGGCAGAGAACAGGAGAGATAGCACAGTAGGGGTGGGTGAGAGAGTATTGCTGCTCGTAGGAGTATGCAGAAACATGCTGGGGACAAGGTAGGCCTACTTGGTGCAGTTGGGAAATTTGAGGGAGAGGAAAGAGGAGTGGAAAAGGAGAAAAGTAGGGAAGGGGAGTGGAAAAGGAGAAAAGTAGAGAAGGGGAAAAGACTATTTGGTGCACTGGTGGAATAGAAGGCTGTGTAGTGCTGGAGTGAGAACAGGGAAGGGGATAGGTGTGTGGACAGGGACTAGTGAAGGTTGAGGCTGTGGGGGTTATAGGAACATATTGCAGGGAGAGTTATCACCTGTGCAGTTTAGAAAAGCTGGTGTTGGTAGGAAGGATCCATGTAGCGCAGGCTATGAAGTTGTCACTGAAGTGAAGTGCATTATGTTGGACAGCATGTTCAGCAGCTGGAGGGTCTTTACCACAGTTTGTCAGTGGCCATTCATGCGAACAGGGTAGTGCTCCATTGTGGCTGGACAGTTGGAATGCCAGAGATGGTAGGTGACTCGGGTCCTGTCATGTCTCACTGCCATCCAGGACTGGAGCAACTGAATCATATTCTCCGTCAGGGTTTGGACTACCCCTTATTGTGCCCTGAAATGAGGAATACCCTACCCACTATCATTCCCACCCTTCCAAAAGCAGTATTCTGCCACCCACCAACACTACAAAATATCCTTGTCCATCTTACTCTAACCCTGCTCCAAATCCCTTTCCTCACAGCCCATATTCCTGCAACAGACCTAGATGCAAGATCTATCCCATACATCTTTCCACCACAACACACTCTAGTCCAGTCACAGCCATCACCTACCCCATCAATCACACAGCTACCTGTGAAAGCAGACATGTGATCTACAAACTAAGCTGCAACCACTGTACTGCTTGTTACGTGGGCACAATAACCAACAAGTTGTCTGTCCGTGTAAATGGCCACCACCAAACTGTTGCCAAAATACAGCTGGAACACCCAGTCACTGAAAATGTTGTCCAACGTGATGATCTTCACCTTCAATGGCTGCTTCACAGCCTCCACCATCTGGATCCTACCTACCAACACCAGCTTCTCCGACATGCACAAGTGAGAACTCTCCCTGCAATATATCCTACCTACATTCCTGTAACTCCTCTGGCCTCAACTTTCACTGGTCCCTGTCCTTGACCCATCTATTCCCTTCTCTGACCCCACTTCAGCACTAAACAGCCTTCTATTCCAACAGCATGCCCACTAGTCATTTCCTCGCCTCTATTCCTCCCCCCCCCCTGGCCCTACCCTATCTCTACCACGCCCCTACATGCTCCCACAAGCAGCACTACACCCTCCCCCACCCCCACCCTGCTATGCCTCCCACTCTTGTCTCCAGCACCCTCCTTATGCCCACCATCCACAGACTACTTCTCCCATCAGTTGCAGTTGCTCGCAGTCTGACCTCAGTGCCCAGAGGCAGTAGTGATGTGTGTGAGAGCTGTGTTTGGGTGAATGTGTGATGTGTGTTTTCTACTTTAGAAGAAGGCTTTGGCTGAAAGCCTAGATGTACAGCAGTCATTTTGTTGTGCCTGTCTGCAAATCAAGATCTCTTCCACATACATGATGAGTATCAAACTTTTCTTTTCATAATAGTATCATTATTATATTATTATGGTTTTTTAAAAGATATACACTGTCACTACCTCATCCAGGAGCTGTCGCAGACGCTGCAACTGTGCTTCAAGCTGCCTGTTGTGGTCCTCAAGAATTTGCATGCGAGCCTCGAGCCGGCCTTTGTGTTGACGCAACAGTTTTGCCTCAGCCAGCATGTCTGCGCCTCCAGCACTAGTACTCGGCATCTGGCTAGCTTCCTCTGGGGTTGACCCGGGTGTCTGGCGAGCACGAAGACGTTCGTACTCTGCCTGCAAGGACGCGTTTTCCTCTTCCAGTTCCCTGTTTGACAGCAATAAGCAATGCTTGTCAGTTAATAGTTCTGATTGGTGAAGTGATTACTGGTTGCAGCTTATAGGTACAGGGGTTAGCACAGTAATTTTATTTAAAAAATTAATATTATTAATTTACTATCACAGCTTTATGTTTTCTACCTGTTAATAGAATATGTCTAAACATGCTCAAACAACAACACTTAGGACTCCAAAGTGTTTGGTATTATTTTCATGTTGACAGTCTTTGGAGAAGAGGAAGAAGAGACAGAATGGGGTAGGAAACAAAAGTGTGGTTTGGTGTGGTGAGATGGGGCAGGAGAAGGGGATATAAATGAGAAGCTGGGAACATGTAAAGGGAGGGGCCATTAGTGAAAGAGTAGGGAGGAGGTAGAGAATGGAAGAAAGTGTGAATCTAACACACTGATACCATTGAGGTCATTAGGGACAGATGAGAAAGAAGAGGGGAAGGAGAAAGGTGGATTTAAGGGTATGACATAGTGGTACAGAGACAATGAGAGAAGATAGGAAGAGACAGTAAACAGATTAATATTTTTCATGTAGGATGTAACCAAATTACAGCAAACTCTTCCTCTTGACTGAAATTCAAACTACTGTATTAGTACCTTATCATTGCCTCAAGTTCTTCTCGTTGCTCTGCATCAATTGCAACCATAATCTGTACTGGGCTGCGAGGTACTGGGACACTTTCACCTCCATTGAGCGACTGGCAATACTGGGCAATCAGCTGATGTTCATCATCTCTGTAAAACAATGAAGCATTTTGGAATTAATTATAGCATCCAAGCATGAGCTTCAGTCTGCCCTTTTGGTACAACTTCTGACTACAAAAAAGTGTTTACAATAAATTTTTTTGTTAAAAGTATTTTTAATGAAAATAATTTGACAGACGGGTCCTATTTTATGAATTCAGTCTTTTTTGTTTATTTTGGGTCTCATCATTATTTGAACAACAGCACCTTTTTTTCAGAGTGCTTGTGGATAATCCCATCAGAAACTGATGCTCCAAGATTTTGTTAAAACCATTTCATAAGCACAAATATTGCCATCCTTTATCCTCTTCATATGTGTGAGTTAGAATGATATGGCATGATGAAACATTATAATGGTACACAAGCTTAGTCATTCTTCTAGCAACTGATATTTGAGTTTTAGCTAAAATATCTGATCATTAAACAAGAAAAGGAACATTACAGGAAATATGAGAAGAAACTTTTACCTCAACATACATATTTGATAGTTCTACAACTCTATGAGCTGCCTTGCACTCACTGAAGACGATTCAGGAGTCCCTCTTTGATTTATGAACTCTGACTGAACTCTTTATCATATCTGAGTGACAAAAACTCTTGAATGTATATCACTTCCATTTTTCCACTTTTGGTCTTGTTGTAATCGTTATGCAGACTACACTATAATTTGCATCAAAGCAGAGCAGTAGTTAAACCATGAGAAAGGGTACACAAATGCCCGTCCTGGGTTTAGGGTTTTCATTGTTTCCCTAAACTACTTCTGGTAATTAACAGTGTAACTTCTTTGAAAGAGACACAGCCAATTTCCAGCCCCATCCTTGCCTGAAACAAGCTGGTGCTGGACCTCTAATAATCCTCTATCTTCATTTAATTTGAAGTAATGCTGCCTGACGACAGCTGTCAATAAATCTCCTATAAAACTGTTAATCTCAACTGTTCTCCCCTTGTATCTTCATTTTGCACACTTTCAGTTTTATTGAGATAACTGCAGAGACAGCTGAAACACATTAAATCTCGATACACTGTCCATCGTCATGGCCACTTTTGTGAATTGTATTCCATAAACTCTTCTTAAAATTAAAGATGAGTGAAGTTTGATACATTATCTGATATCCTACAACTTTCTTGGGTAATAAACTTCATTATTTCAATCTTGAGACGTCTAGAAGTCATTTTCCATTTGATTTCATTTACTTCACCCACCGTAACTGTCACATGGCAACTGACCGTTCATGTGAAAATTATCATAACTATCCTTAGTGATTGTTTAAAATGAATATATCTACACCTTATCTGAAATAGTTTGATTTCTTACTACAGCTATGTAGCTTTCACCGTGTGCAATGCGCATCGTGAATATTTCCCTGGCAGAACTAAAAAAATAGATTTAGCTTTCCTTGTGTGCAATGCACATTATGATGATTTCTCTTGTCTTTGATGGAGTCAAGTCTTTGATGGAGTTACTCTGTGATTTTTTGGTTCCATCTGAAATTCAGTGGTGTGTTATTCACTGCTGATATACAATAACTTGCAGAAATTCTGTCTCTAGATGTATTGCCATGTTATTTATTATTTAATGGATACTGTCACATTTGACCTTTTAGCTTTACAGCCATTACTAATGTAATAACAGAATGAACATCCCACTAAAAATTCTAAAAGAAGAAATTTCAGAACCAAAACTTCTCATTGAGAACCACAAATGATTCCATCTCAGCAATACCACAGAATTTTTTTTTCTGTTTCTCTGATGTATGCACATTTGAGTATACAGACTTAATGAAAATGCATTCATATTCCTCAAAACAGATGATAATTGACCATTCTTGTACTTTGAAAATTTTATATGTAGGGTTCTGACAGTTATTTTCTGATGCAGCTTCTGATTTCCCAGTCAAGTGCCAAGAATGATGGTAACTGCACAGCATTTATTTCAAGTTCTAAAATAAGTGCTTCATAAATTCACTACTGTAAACTGCAGATTACATTGTATGTTTTCACTATATCTCTGCATGTGAAGTAGAAGACCACAGATAGCTGCTATAGTAAACAGGTGGATTCTTCATCATTATATCACAATAATGTTGCTTGTGAAACCCACATATTGCATCCAAAATGTTAGTATCATTACAATTTCTTCTAGCTTATTCTTTGTTTGGTCAACAATATCCTACAAAGAAACACATGCTTCATTCAGGCTGCACATTTTCTGCACAAACTGCAATTGAATTTTAAAAATAATGAAATTTCTTACCACAAAATTTAAATACAGAAAGAATTTGAAATTTTCATCATAAAGTTCACTGCAAATTTTCAGTTTGTTTCACATGACAAAGGAAATGATCACAAATCTTCTGAAACAAAGTATCAAATGATGTTATATTTTCATTCACATCTTGGTTTCTTTCCTTCACTTGCATACAATTAAACAGTGTTAACTTGCTGTGAAGCAATAGAGAGAGAAAGTATGTCATTTATAAATATCTCTCTTTTTGGCACTTGATTCTGGGTGTTAAGTTGAAGCTCTTCAAATTCATTCAATTTAGCAGATTGTTTGTTTCTTATATCCACATAACCCTTGTATCTATCTAAGTCCTTCCAATACTCTCTTACGGAATTTTTCCACCAATTTGATTATATTTATTACTGCAAACACAGTCAATGCAAGAGCAGCAAAACTTAATGATGGGTAGATTATATTGCTCAATGAGTTCAGTTGCACTGTTTCAGCTTAATAACTTTTCTTTCAAAAATCCACTGCACAACCTCTTACCATTCTGTTACAAACACTTTGATTGTTCCTTGCTAAAGTAACTTCGCACCCTTTCTTTTCCAAATTTCCCTGACAGCATTTTAAAAAAGTCTACAACAGCTGTATCAGTTGCATTCTATAATAAGCTGAAACCATGTATCCAATCTGTTGACTCATACAGTAATTATCTTGTGAATCTTCCTTTTCCAACCAAGCTTATCACAAATTAAGCATACTGCTAGCTTTATAGCATACTTGTGGCAGACAAATTTTTTCATTAAAAAACTCCACTTCCTTTTACTGTAACATTTCTTTGTGACAGTCATTTCAATTGCATCCATAATTTATTTGACAACAACTAAAGGAAACTTGACACGCATTCAGGACAATAATGGTTAAATCTGCATCCTGCCATTCAGATTGAGGTGTTCCGTGGTTTCCCCAAATTGGACAGGTTTTCCATGATATTCCCAAGTTGGACTAGGTAAATGCCAGGATGGTTTCTTTGAAAGGGCATGGCTGATTTCCTTCTTCATCCTTGAAACAATATGATCTTGTAGTCTGTCTCTAATGACCTTGTTGTCGACATGATGTTAAACCCTAATCTTCCTTACTCCCTTCAACAATTACACACAAGGTACTGCTTCAGTTATTTAAACAGATGGCAGTCTGCTCTACAGGGTGTACTGAATTGATTAAAAGTTTCACTTTCCATCATAATAAGTAAATTTTTCTACAACAAATTTTCACATATTGATGTCAGTTCTTGTTGGTGAATGTCGGATTCTTCCCAGACTCCTGGCGGAAAACAGTTGTCTTCAGGTCTTCTGACTCCACTGTGTACTGGGTAAAGGGCCAATAAGAAAAGTTGTTTTAGCATACACTGGGAGAAATGTGAAGCATCATATGTGTTCTGGTACTTGACATAGCAATTTAATTTCATCTTCATGTGAGAATTTCAGTTGCAGTACAGCAGAAATCTTTGATGGACCATTTTGTGTAGCATAAGAACATGCTCTCTCTTCAGAATGTGTATAAAAAAACATGCAGAAATCATTAATGTAATCCATTTTCCAAATACTCACATAGAACATACTGGCAGCTGCTTTACACATTGTGTGTGAACAAATACAACTTCTCAATTCCGTAGCGAAGAATGTAATCCAGCTTTCAAATACTCACGTAACACATATTTGTCCCTAGACTACTCCTTAGAAGATAATTTATTTGGCTTCTCAGTTTTGGGGCTAAATTCTTGCACATAACATTCTGATTTATGCAGGATTCTTGAGACACAGTTCAATCTTCAATCTTCAATCTTAATGCAATTTCCACTGTTATTTTGTACAAAATATACTTGAATACCAGTTTTTTCTTTAACTTCTTTGTTGAGTGTTAATAATATCCATATAGATGTCTGCTTGAAGAAGTAAAACAGTTTAATTCAATAGTTGTGATGGCAACAGCACACAACTGTAACAATTACATGACACGTTACTGTGCATCATAAGTCAATAATCCTTACTAATGTCACATCACTATTTTCATGATGTGTATATCACAAAGCACTGAGAAACACTACTGCTTCTGATGCTTTCATAATGATCTAAGTGGAAGTATGTGCAAGTTTAGCATACAAACAGTGAAATAAGATTACAGTACATTTACGATTATCTTTGCTTTGTAGGCAAAACATATGCATATATTTTTGACAGCACAGTCTTGCAGTGTTTATAATATGCCAACAAGCAATTACAGTATTTGAAAAGTAATTCAAATTTTTCACTTTTCTTCATAAAAAATACCGATTGTTAATAAACCCTATATGACTCTGCAGATTCAGCAAAAATATATTTTCCTCCACATACTTTAGTAAAAATTCCATGGGAATATGAATATGAAGGAACTAAAACAGTTGATAATCATTCACTAAACTTTTTTAAATTTCCTTTTATGTCATACACATCTTTTTCTTCAATTACTTTGGTTCTGGAGCAGCATTATTCCCAAATTAGCATAATTTGCCAACCCATCTCCAGTTTTTATGATGACTCGTAATGGACATGTTCAAGCTTTGTTTGCTCTGAAACTAAAAAATCCATATCTTCTTTCTTCATTATTTCTTGAAATTCATTTAAAATTATGAGAGTATTCAAAAGAAGAAGGTACTCTCCTTTGACTGTCAAATTCTTCTTGGTTGATTAATGTTCTTCTTAATATTAGTCCATGTCTCTTATCGAAAAACAAGAATTTTCTATTGGTTTTCAGCAGAGAAACATTGTAAACAAAAGTTTACAAATTGCATATATTCTGAAAAAGCTGCATTGGATTTTGCTAATGTTTCTAGCTTCAAATTATCACCTTAATATCAGAATGAACTAATCTGAATGGAAATAGAACATCATTTCTTCATTTCCTAAATATCTGATTCCAGTAATTTTAATCAGTACTACAAATACATCTCCAATAAGTAGGAGTTCCATCACATGACAATGTCAAACTGTAAACTTGCAGTGATATAAAATTACAAAGGTAAGGTTCTCTAAGGTGACAAAAATGTGTTATGGCAAAGAATGCCACAAACAAACAGGGATCAATAAGGGACAGTAGTTGTTTTAGCAAGCAGTATTAATGTTATTAGAAGAAGGTTGTTGGTGTGCTCTACTTATACCACAACACATATTTCATGTCATGTGTGACTTGGGAAATACATACGAGTCAGGGGTAGAATTACTCCTGGTTCGCAATTCCACCTCTGCGAGCCGCGATGCGTACATTTCTAGACGAGAGTGCATGTCCTGGCTGAGGGTTGAATGTTGAGGTGATGGTGCAGGACTCTCCAGAGCATCTCCTTCCAGAACTGTTTGGACTGGCAAGTAGCCTACTCTCGGATGCTTCTTGAAGTATCGCTTAGACTTGAACTTGTTGCGTAGAGCACGTGTGAAGTCACGGACATCTTCACCGGATGTAGTCTGAAATTCAATGTGAGTGAACATTCTCTTTTAACAAATAAATTTATTTACAAAACGCCATTCGCCTCACTATTTAATACCATGTGCACTGAGTTTCATTATGCCTTACACCAATATGGGACTTATTTCACTGCAACCCCAAACTTGTTTTATCAATGAGTAATTTCTCAATGTAAATTTCTTTTCCACATCAATATCAGTCTAACTACAACAATTAATTATCCATATCACTTCTATGGTCTATAGGACATGCTGTAAATAACTTAAAATGAATAACTTTTATAAATATGGTGTTTAACTGCTTCTTCTATATCTTCTTGAGAGAATAACTTCATTATTATAAATGAAAAGCATGATGTTGTTTATTTTCTACAATATTACTTTATTTTGTTACTCTGTTTTTGGCACACATGACCATCATCAGACTTTAACTGACTATCAGTTAGAATCTGACGATGGCCCAGTAAGCTGAAAACTGATTAACAAAATATAGTAATACTGTAAAACAGAAATAACATTATGCATTTCATTTATAATTTATCAGTATGTCTCATTATTGTATTAATGCCATATCAAACAAGCATAATAAGACATTGTAGACAGTGAAATTTAACTATGAAATATCGACTGGAGTAAATGCCATATTCTGTTAACAAATAAATCATCAATATTGCAGATTAAGTCAAAAATATATTTTCAGAATGCTTGCTGTCCATAAATTTTCCTTGTTTCCTCCTGATTCCATTCTTTTACACTTTAAATGTGTACATTTGTTTACATCACACTCTGAAGTCACTCTCTTGGTCAAGGGAAATCATTTTTAGAGCAAGTTGAACCAACTATTAATTACAACATGTTTAAACTCAAACAAGTATTCATGAATGCCATAACTGATAGTACTAATTTCATATATTGCAGTATATTGGTGGTAGTAAATATCTATAACACTACACACTGTGCTAGTCTTTGAATATACTCATATTTACAGCTTGATATCATTGTGGTAAATGCAAAAAACTGACTATGTCCAAGACTGTAAAGTTTTTATGGACAAATGAAGATTATTATTATTATTATTATTATTATTATTATTATTATTATTATTATTATTAACTCATTTCCCTACACACCCTTCATAGCATGTTTATTGCTCCTCAGTCTTTGATTTTCTTGCACTTTATCTTTGTTACCTCTAAATTCACCAAACAAAGAAACATTTATCTGTTTGAAATCAACTGAACTTTATCTTTTCTTTGCTAAAAGACTTCTGCAAGCAACCATCCCACTTCAAGCTAAAACATGTCAACTGACTGTTTATAAATAATTTCACATACTTGCAAAGTTTTGATGTAGTAAATATAACACAAAACACCAAACAAATGGTCACAAAGATTTTACAGTGCATATTCTTAATATGTCTGGAGCAGATTTTCTTACTTAATTGTAGTTTCCTTAATTTACAGAGCCTTTTTTTCACTAGACACTGTGCGAACATCACTGGTTTAATTATATTGTGGAATAATATAAAAATGTAGCCTTTCCCCTAGTTATTTGGATGTTTTATTATTGTAACGAACTCCTCACTACGGTAACATCTACATTTCACTTCCTCTGATTAATGTCCTGTGGTTTCCTCTAACTTTAATGTGGCTCTCTACTTTTTCCCTTTGATGTACTTATCACTGGCTTTTATATCCTGACTTTACTATGACTGTAACAGATTACAGCATTTTCAGTCTCCTTTCACAGTTTTAATAAACAGATAAAATGCTGAAATATTTGTGTACTTCCCTACACCTTAGATCATAGCTCCCTGCAAACATCTCATTGCTGTACATACATCCCTTAACATATATTATTTCCACTTGCCCTTAATCTTATTTATTTTGTTGTCCCCTTGTTTATTTCTGCTTCTATTCCTCCAAGCTAATTCAAATTGGCAATATAGTGTCCTTTGCCTTACAACTTCTCTGGTTTCTTTTCCTTGAGCCACTCTCTCCTTCTTTCTAATAACTCATGGATACCTCTTATTTTGATTTCTGCATGAGCTGTTCTAGCTCTCCCTCACTCCTCAACTATTCCCCCCCCCCCCCCCCCCCAAGATGAAACATGTTGCTTCATTAGTTAGGAGATCCATTTTTTCACGTATTTATGTGCTTCATCAACTTTACTGAAAATTTTGTCTCCTGATGGTATGTATTTGTCAATCCATCAGCTTCTCTGCAAATTTCTGAAAAGGATTTTTCTTCTGAGAATTTATTCTCCTCTTCCCTTTTTTATTCCTGCTTTTACTTTAGATACTTTGTCAATGTGAACCAATGTTCAACATACTGATTAACAATGAAGCAATCTGAATTATTTAATGTCTTGTTACCTCTATAAATTATTTAGTGTCCTGTTACCTCTCATATGTTACATGGATTATTTACGGTTAACTACATTCCTGTTAACATCACTGTAATCTTCCTGTGTGACACATATCATTTTTCTTGCATTTTATTAGAAATCCTTCATATAAATGGTTACAATGTTCAAGACGAAATGTTCTTATATGAAAATCATACTTCTGAATTACTTGTGAAACACATTTTTTATCTGTTGTTTTACTGATCTGACCCTTGTCGCAAACATGAAAGTAATGACTTTCCAACAAACCACATACTATAACTGACTTAAACCATTTGATGAGCTTCTCACAGACACTGCACAAGATTCGTTCACATTCATTGTTGACAAAAAGTAACTAACAAGAGAAGAGAAGTGGGTGCATTTTATAATCTTATACATCACTATAACTATAACAATTCTCTTGTGTAAGTGATTACTCACAGCTGTACAGTATTCTTGCATGGGGTGTGTAAGTTTATGGTTCTTAGCCTTCCTTCCTGAAAAGAAACAGTTCTGACACATGTCAAAATTGAAGCACTTCAAGCAGCGGTACCTGTGAACCAAAATTATATTATAAACATTACTATTATCAGTTCTTCACAAATACTGCAATAATTAGCACAATAATTGACTATGTTTTAAGCAAAGAAACATACCTAAATCCAACAATAGGATATTCTTTACATATATTACATTTAGCTTGATGTTTTGCTGTTTCTGCAGCAGAAAGTCGATGGAGAACTGGCAACCATACCATGCTCTGTGGCTCTTGTTGCAACCAGTTCAAGAAGTGGATAGCCTAGAAAAGTTAGTAATTGCTTGTATGATTATGCTAGTAGTTGCCCGCACTAAAAGAAACATGAAATTTTATTTTAAATACAAACTCCAGAAGAGAGAGAGAATAAGAGTGTGAGAGAAGGGGGGCAGGGGGTTACACAATTAGAGGTTTGTATATCTTCTATTATTAGGGAATATAGCGGCCTTTCTTTTCTACTCCCTGTGAAGAAACTCTCTCTCCATAATACTGATGTTAAATATCATCTTCTGCCTTACATGAATGAACAAACAATGCCCCTCATTATTTTTATGAGTACAATCATTCTAACTGGTAATTAAGTTTAGCAGCTTACATATCTGATTTTAAAAAATCTTGGTCTCCCCAAACAATCACACTGGGTAGGTCTCTCTCAACCTAGAATCTGAGTGACATCTCCGTTCTTTCCAGCCTTGCCCAACCAATCCCTCTTTCCTCTCTGGGAGAGGTTAACGCAAAACCTAAAATCTAGGAATTGTATTTTCTACTTTTTACTGTTTCTATTAGAAGCACTTGGAAATTAATCTCCTGAAGGCAAGTACTTGCCAGCCATTCTTCTCCTTGGAATTTAATATATGAGACTACTGTATATATATACTTTACATCAAATGTAAATATTTCATGGTGAAAAAGGTAAAATTACTGTAGCACAGACAACTAATCAAGCAAGAACTACAATCATATTTACGCAAAGCAGAAGGTATGTCTACTGAAGAACCCCTCAAACAGCATTTTATAAAAATCATTAATATTTGTACATACATTAATTTCCCAATTTTGCAGCTTTCAGAGAATACAGTAGCATGAAAACAGTCTTGAAAATAACAAGAAATTCTAAAATGTTAAAAGTTTTGTTTAATGCAGAATACTTTTCAGATGCATTCCTCAGGGTCAGTAATTTGGATTGGTACATGGCCTGACAGGCTGCAGCAAACATTCCAACCAGGAAAAGGCACCCACTCACAGGCTGACCATACTTGCTGCTAACAACAAATCTGTCACAGTTCACGAGTCCACATGTGAAACAGGCTAACCACAGGAATTGTTAAGACTTTTGTGGCCACTTGTTGACAAACTGCCTGTTGGCTTCTGTCTCGGGTTCTTCGGCCGACGTTCATGTAATGATTTTACTGACGTTTCGCCAGCACGAGTGGTTGGCATTGTCAAAGCTTCACCCTCCATTGCCGGTGGTGAACTGGAGCCGAGCTTGCGGCCGCAGTTAACCACCGTCAATGGAGGGTGAAGCTTTGAAGCTTCGAATCCGCAGGTACATATAGTCTGCAGCCGCGAGCTCGGCTCCGGCAATGGAGTGTGACGCTTTGACAATGCCAGCCACTCGTGCTGGTGAAACATCAGTAAAATCATTACATGAACGTCAGCCAAAGAACCCGAGACAGAAGCCAACAGGAAGTTTGTAAACCACAGAAAATTGAGGGGAAGCAAGATAGAAAGTGAAACATTCTCCAGTAAAGAAAAATAACAGCCTTAATTCTGTGACAGTAACTGGAAAATACAGAAAGATGCACCATTGCCCCTGTTTATAATCTTATAGCGTTATTCTGCAGACCTGTGTTCTCAGGCTTACAGATAAATGCAATTCTGGTAACGGCAAGTGCACACTTCGATAATATAGTGTCCCATGAATGGTCAACATTCAGCAATATGACAGGAACAATCATTCAAAGCAAAAAAAGTGTAGTAAACATGGGCTCTAAAGTGCATACCTCAACAGGTATAGGCACTTGTTCATCTTCGCTACTGTGGAACACACCTCTTCTACTGAGAATGTGCTCAGAGCTCTCAATGTATGCATTTTAAAGCCTGTGTTTACTAGCCTTTTTTGCTTCAAATGATGGTTCCTGACACATCCCTCAATAGTGACCATTCCCTCTGGGACACCTTGTATACCACATAAATAATGTATTTGGCAAAGTTGTGAAATACCACAGAAATTATGAATTTCTCATAGTTGTGAAAGGTTGGACAAATGTTTTCCAAATCCAGAATGATATTTTCACTCTGCAGTGGAGTGTGCGCTGATATGAAACTTCCTGGCAGATTAAAACTGTGTGCCCGACCGAGACTCGAACTCGGGACCTTTGCCTTTCGCGGGCAAGTGCTCTACCAACTGAGCTACCGAAGCACGACTCACGGCCGGTACTCACAGCTTTAGGAGACGAGGTACTGGCAGAAGTAAAGCTGTGAGTACCGGCCGTGAGTCGTGCTTCGGTAGCTCAGTTGGTAGAGCACTTGCCCGCGAAAGGCAAAGGTCCCGAGTTCGAGTCTCGGTCGGGCACACAGTTTTAATCTGCCAGGAAGTTTCGTTTTCCAAATCATTCATTTACCTGCGTTACAATTTCTTTGAAGTTATTCTGAAGCAATTCAGTGAGCAGTGATGTAAACAAATTATATATTTTAATGGAACAGCAGCAGCAGCAACACCAAAAACAACAACAACAAGAGCATCACATTGTCATCACATTTTTCATCAAATTTCAAGATGGCAGACAACAACTTGTTATTATGTGCTGCAGTTGCTAGTATCACAATTGGACTGTGTGTGTATTTGGAAGAAAAGCAGAAGGAAAAAAGGAAACATACTTGGATGAAGCCATTGGTAGTATGTCGAGACTGTAAAAGCATTCCGCAAAATTTGTTACGAGAGCTGCAAGTGGAGAACAATAAGTCTTAACGTATAAATTACTTACAAATGGATGAGAGTGTATTTCAGTATTTGCTCAATAAAGTGGCTTCTCATATTACAGAACAGAATACTCTCTTGAGAAATGCTCTGTGTGCAGAAGACAGGCAAACTGTGACACTGGTATTTCTTGATACAGGAGAGAGCTACACTAGTTTACAACACAGCACTGGAATATCACATTGCACATTAACCAAAATAATTCCAGAAATGTGTGAAGTGATTTAGAAAGCACTAAAGGGGGAATATTTGAAGGTAAATAAATATTTGGCACACTATATGTGCAATAAGAACCATTTTTATTTTTGAATAATTTAGTTAATGGAATTAGTGTTCCAACAACTAAAAAAGTGATAGAAAGTACAAAACAGATGAGGCGCTTTAGAGTTCAAAAATAAACAAAGTAGAATGGAAAGCTAAGAAAGAATTTTTTATTTTAGAGTGTGACCACATCCTCTATTCCGGCTCGCTGAAAAGCTGCCTGGATGTTTCCAGATGCAGAGGTGGATGGCTGTAGCTGTGATTGTTGGACATGATGTCACCTGCAGCATATTCCACTTTCCAATCAACACCCAATTAATAGCATGCACTGTGCCCCTTGCTCACACATTAGAGAGACATCAAATAGCTGTAGCAACACCAGCGTTCCAAGCAGTTACATTTTACACTGCGGTGAACAGAAGGCGAACGACTTTTATGATCAAATCTACGGCGAGGCCTGAGATTTGATCATATTTATTTGATGACAGGTAAGATTTGACAACGTTCCCTATTACACCATCAAGTTTCTGTGACATAAATATTTGATATATCAACTTTGAGAGAGAAATATGATAGTGTAATCCTGGCTTAAATAATTTGAGTTGCGATTCTCTGTTCCAGGTAGAATAGCCACCATAGTGCATTAGTGTTGTTTGTGTTTAGTGTTGTTACCAAGCTTGGTAGGATATACAAGGTATGACTAACTAATAACCAGATTAGGAATACAATATTCATTATTTATACTTCCTCACAACTTTTACATTGTCCCCTTGAAAATGTTCCTCTTACAATCCTTACAGTGTCCATGCAAATTTTCCACTGTTCAAAACAGTGTCTGAAATTACATTCTACAAGCATGTTCATGTGTCTAAAATTTTGTTCCTTTCAGTGCATATATCACTTTTGGGAACAGATAAAAGTCTCACAGAGCTAGATCTGGCAAGCAGTGTTTCAACATAGGAGATCCTGTGCTCAGTCAAAAACGTCTTGACACGTATCAGGGTCTTGGTCTCCATTTTTGAATAAACGTTCCTCGCGTGAAAATATTCATGTAAAATCTGCTAAACTGTTTCTTTTTTGATTCTTCCAATATCAACAACTGTACAAATAGTCAACCGGCAGTGTTTTCAGATTAAACCTCAAAGATTTTCTATGATTTCATCGTCTTTTGACAGTGAGGGTTGCCCTAAACACGACTCGTCTTCAGTCTCTTCTCGACCCTCTTTTAACAGCTTAAACCACTCAAAAACTTGAATGTGTGACACACATTCATCACTGTACCCTTTTTTCAGTAAGGAATGGGCTTCTGTAGTGGTTTTTCCAAGTTTAAATCAAATTTTCACATTTATTGCTCTTTCAATAGTTTATTGACACGCAGCAGATACAGTCCTATAATACAAACGAACACCACAGCCCAACAGAGGGGTCGCCAGGTGAATGGGCAAAGGGAATCGACACAAGAGATGTCCCATGACTCAACAGAGTAGTTGCTGACCTTAAAGCCTGCATTATTTGTCTGTCAGTTCAGTTATTTCTTTGCCAGATTTCATGTAAGGGATATCGAGAGTGTCAGATGTCGAGTGATCAGTGTGAAGGATGCATTGATAATGCTGTCTCACACGAATATACAGCATCGTCGACTGACAGAGTTCGAAAGGGACTTCATCGTGGGTCTCAATTTGGCCAAGTAGTTAAATTGCACAATATCAATACTGGGAGAGCATTCGTATGTGACAGTGGCTTCATGACGGAAAGCCTGGGAATGCAAGAGCAAGCAAGCACACTTGTCGTCAGGACTCCGCCCGATCATGTCGGCAACCCCAAGGGAGGACTGCTGTACTGTGCACCGAGCACATTATAACGTTTTCCCTGTCATCTGGGAACAAGTACTGGACTCTGTGTGACAGTCTGTGTCATCCTATCAGTTGGCAACTACCGGTAGGTGGACTAGGGAATTACCATCCCGTGCACGAACTGCCACATGGAGAGATACCGTGACCAGGAAGCACAGATGCCGACAAATGGCATCCCAATGTTTTAACAATGAATCGCAATTCTACACTGCCCCGGATGACCATTGTGGTGACGTAGGAGGAGGTCCCATATATTCAACGTTTCAGAGAGGCACAACAGCATTACTCCTAGTGTCACAGTGTGGGGAGACATCAAATATGACTTAGGTCACAGCTGGTAGCCACTGAGTGAACTCTAACACCACAACAGTACATCAAAAACAGTCTGATCGAAACGTGTCCTCTCACATAACTGTATCACAGTAACATTGTTCAACAGGAAATGCTTGTCCACAAATGGCATGCATGTCTATGAACTACATGCACGATTATGAGGTATTCCCATGGCCAGCAAGACCACAGATCAGTTCCCAATAGAATGTACATGGGAGCAGTTTGAATGTCAACTATGGCCCAGTATCAGTATAAGGAACATCGAGGACCATTTGAAATAGTTCTGGGTCAATTTGCCCACGGAGAGGATACAAGAGCTTCATGTCACACTTTCCAACTGAATGTACTGAGGCCAAAGAGGGTGCAGTGTTATACTAGCAAGTGGGCTCATTTGGCACAATGTGCCTTCATATAATTATGGAGTGCAATAGTCAGTCTACATTGAAACGATGAGTAGTAAACTCGAAGTTGATTTCACATACAATTTATCATAACTGAAACGTGTTTCTCCATACAGTTATGTTGCGAATCTGTGATATTACCTCACTGGTGATAATTTGTGACTAACCAGAGAATTACCTCCTGTTATTTTAGTAGCCTAATACATAAAACAAAAATATACGGTACTGCAAATTTTGCTGTGTTTTAGTTGACCAAGTGTTTTAAATACTGCACTGTTTCAAAAAAATTAAGTTTCCATTAAGTCTGCTTCCAAGAACTGAAATGAAAAGCAGGAAATCATGAACATATATATTATACAAAACAAAGGTTTTATAAACAAAAAGGCCATCTGAGAGACCCCATTACTGCAGTTGTGTTCCTGTCAACATCCACAGTACCTTTGGGTAAGTAGTAATTTAATTTTTTAACAATTTTCCTTATAAACATACTAATTGTAATCAATAATATACATAATCAATCAACCTCTATAGTTGTTCTCTCCTTTCCTGCTTTCTCAAAACAACTTCTCACAGATGGTTCAATGTTGGATCCACCAAAGGCAGCAACTTCTCCCAGCTGTCGAGGTACCTGGATACAATCGTGCAGTAACAGTCCCAGTTTCCGTTGGTCTACTTGCCGATTAGGATCAGCAATAAGCCTGAACAAATCTGAAATAAAAATGTGAAATATTACAACTATTATTCATTGTAAATAAAGATTATTCACAGTACCATGTAACTTAAAAATAACATGACAAGATGGCGCCTGCAGAAGAGTGTCATGACAACGTTCCCGGAAAGATGTAAGTTGAAGTGCATTATGTAAAAAGTTCCTACAATTAGTGGTGAGGGAGATTATATTGGTTGCGTGAAGAGTGCGCTAAAACCATGCCGGAAATCAGTGACCATTCTCAGTGGACTTGTCTGAGACAAGTCTCAGCTGGACTTGTCTCAGCTGACTGCTTACATGACGAAAACGCGACATTGACTTCCGTCGTGAATTTAAAAGCAGCAAATATCAAAATGCCACGAAGTACCACTGACACTCTAAAAAAGCGAATTTTATAACTGAAACAAGGAAACGTATACCTATCTGAACACTAAAAAAGTTATGCTTCCAAGAAAGTCATAGCCATTAATGTAATCCGGGTGACACTGCTACATACGAACAAAATTCCTTATCGTTAGGGACAGCTCGGCCAGAAACGTGAATAACCAACAGCAATTGAGGGTAGCGAGAGCCAATAGGATTGGTTTGTTTCGGATGAGCCAGTGCGCAGTCCAGCATTGCCAAATTAGCTTTCTAGAGCTGGCAAACGAGTGTTTTGGGTGGGCTTTTTTCACAGTCATTTTGCTTCTTTTCTAGTTTTTTTCTGGACAATATGAAAGAATTACAATCCATGTTAATCAAAGGAAAATTATTTGCATTGAACTAAGATTTCAAAATACGCTTTAATATACTATGAAAATGTATTATTAGATCGAATTAAAAAGCACAACAAAACTAAAAGTGCGTCCAGAGGATACCTTTTGTGTGTTCAACTTCGCGCTTGCGCATAAATTGCCAACAGCGCCAATACGCAATACTAGGCGTTATTTAGCAGACGACAGGCAATTGGGGCCCTTATATGTTCATTGTGTAGTGTGTTGAGATTATGCTGTCAAGGGATTTTGTTGCAATAATGTCTGTTGATTACAATTTTTATTTGAATAAAAATTCGAGATGCGTTACGCTGAGCGCCACCTATTAGATAAAATGTCTACGAGCATAAATCATAAACCAAAAATTTATGGGAAGAATATACAAAAACTGTGGATGAACATTCATGCTATGGAAACTTAAAATCACAACGGCTGAGGAGCCTGACATATGAAATTTCCAAGTTCGTTGAGTTCGAGGATGTTAATTTACATATCATATTTCATTATTAAATGCAAACAACACACTGAAAGTTAATTAAGTTTCACCTAGCGATTAATAACCGCCCTTAAGTATTTCTCAGTTTCAGCAATAATCATTTTAATTTATTTATGTATTTATTCGTGTCCAGTTGCTCCAGTGTAGAAGACAATTGCATGGATATTGAACGAGTCACAGTGATACATGAGCACAGTACTTACGGACGCTAGAAGATACAAATTTCAGTATGTGTATAGGAACAAAATATGCCAATAATTACAAGCTTGTGCTTTTCCTACAGTGAAGAGAGGTATAAAACAATCAAATAATAGAATACAATTATTCCGTACTACAAGCTACAAATTTGATAGAATTGAAATGCTCCATCATGAAATAAGGCATTAATAATTCAAACTAGTATATAAATTGCCAGTTAGTAGCTAACAAAATGTTACTGTCGGCAGTTTCCCAAGCAGAAAATCTAAAATCTCGTTGTGACCTCCTTCTGAAATTTGCAGACAAAACGTTGTCATCACTTCTTATTTCTTGTAGCTCTATTGTTTATATACTTCTTCACCTACATTCGCTTTTGCGTTTTCTTTTTGTATTGTCTTTTCGTTGCAATAAACGCAACACAAGCTCCCAAGCAAAGGAAGGGATTCCTAGCAGGCTGCTTGCGCAATAAGGCAACGTGTGGACATGAGAACACCCATGCGTAAATATGTTCTTTCCACAAATTCTTGTGCATGCCCTTTTATTCCCGTGCGTCTGCGATTGAGCACGACGAATGAGGCGTCGGGTGGATATACCTTAAAACCGTGTGGGACTGCGTTCCAGGCATCTCAGTATAAACACACACCACTACAAAACATAAAATGTCACAATTAATAAAATATTCCGGGTTTTGAAGTGAAATCTCTTAGATCGCGGCATAATAGCCCGGAATATTTTATTACTTGATACGAAACATAACAACAAAATATAAAATGTCCAGTCCCTTACTGGAAATTCACAGACACAATATGCAATGTGCCAGCGACTGAACTGAGGAGAGGAACATCGAACTTCTGTTCACTGCAGTAGTTTGCTAAGCATAAGAAATAATGTAAAGTTATGGTGCTAATACTTGGAAGTTTGTACTGTAAGTACCTATACGAAGCATTATTTATATTTTTATTGTAAGAAAAAGAAAGTTACATGAAACAAACTTACACGAAGATGTATATCTGAATACATTTTAGCATCAAAATTTTAAAAATGAACTGATATTTTACATGAATATCGTAGAATAAAATCTGAAATTGTTAATCTGCAGTCAAACTACAAGTGCATCCAGAAATCATATCTCTAATGAGATGCACACGGCGTGCCTTTAAATTTATATTCTTTTGTACTTTCCAGAAACTGTAAATTTTTGAATATCTATACATTTTCTTTCCGGCTATTAAAGCGATTAAAATGAAACGTCTTACACGCAATTAAGAAAAAGCATGCGATCGAAACAAAGAAGTCATAATACAGTAACAACTGAAAACGACGAAATCGAATAGGAAGTTTCCGAAGTAGCAAGCGAGAGACGTCACGTGACCCCACCCGAATACCGTGAAATGCTATTGGTTGTTCTTGTCTTGGGCCGAGCTGTGCGAAATGTTAAGGATACAATTATGCCCTGACACATCATCTGAGGCAAATCACAGTTCGAAAACCTGTAAATAAATACAAATGCAAAAGTGAAATAATTAAAGCAACAAGATTCGAGGGCGATAAAGATAAAGGGGCAACGTTGTAGTGTCTCATTGGAAAGTTGACTCTTCCAGGAACCAAGTCATGCCTGTTAAACTCTTCAACATGTTACGTTTGACAGTTTCTGCAGACAAAGATAAAAAAAACAAAAAACTATAGAGTGTTCATCCACTTGAGTAGAAACTCTATCTGTTGCTGCAGTGAAGAGGAATATAAACGAATCCAACACCATAAACATCTGCAAAAGAAGGCACTTCATTAAAGAAAACGTGCTTATTTAGGTCGTTAGTTGAGTGGAATCAGCTCGTCAATACAGTAGACGGTTTCATAGTGAGAAAGTTTTAGTAAATTTCTAGAAAATATTTTGCTTCTTTTCAGGGTGCGATTTGTGCTTTTACCAGTGGAGGGGATGTCTTAGGGGGTCAGTAGAATTATATATGTTACTAGCTTGGACCGTGGCGTTACGCATGGTTAAACAGCTATTTATAAATAAATGTTAATGCCGAAAATCACTATTGACGCGTATGCACTATCAGAAAAGCCATCCCTTGTTATATCTTTAAAAGTACATTACAGGTAAAGCTTATTTACAAAATCATCTACATACAGGTACAGATATACGAGGGGGAATTCAAAAAGTAGAGGCACATTTGTGAAAAGTTGTACTTATTCTGATGATAGAAAACTGAAACATATTAATAATATTAATACTAAGACTTATTAAAAACTTTCAGTGTTCGGCTCCACAAATTTAAATTATATGTAAAGTTTTACTCCAGTGCTTGGGAAATAAACATCCCAGGTTGGGATGCATAAACTAAAACCAGAGGAGGGGATGGTCTGATGCAGAGGGGGGGAAATCCCCCCCTCCCCCCTGCAAATAGCACACTGGGTCTGATACAGAGGGGGGGGGGGGGGGAAATCCCTCCCATCCCCCCCTGCAAATCGCACACTGCTTCTTTTTAATGAAACGTTTCCACCGACAGTATACCATGATAACTGACAAACTGCACTGAATTACCATGGGGAAGAAGTATATGTATGTAGTCAGTAAACCACTATTCACTGTACTGCAGAGAATATTATTGATTTTCGGACCTGTACCATTCGCATATCGAGCGAGGGAAAAAATGGCTATCCATATGCCTTTGTACTTGCTATGATCTTTCTTATTATCATGACCCCCACATCTGCAATTATGCTCTACAAACCAGTGTGAAGTGCATGGTAGAGAGTACTTCCCATTGTTCCACTTATTAAGACTCTATCCAGTTCAGTATTGGGGAATGGAGCGCCGAAAGAATGATGACTGTACTAAAACGCGTCTGTCACGTTGTAATCGCGATCGCTATGGAAGCAATATGTAGTAAACAGTATTCCCAGATTCGTCACTTAAATGTTGTTTTTTGAAACTTACTATGTACTGTAGGCATCCGCGGGATAGTTTGCATCTATATTCGAGCGTGTGCCAGTTCAGTTCTTTCAGCACCTCCATGAGGCTCTCCCATGGTTCGAACAAACGAGGCACGAGTGTTTGTACGCAATCTCCTATGTAGATTGACTGCATTTTCCCAGAATTCTATTGATGAACACGTCTACCCTCCAGCGTTAGCTAAGATTGAGCCTATGTGATCGTACCTCCAAAACTTGTTACACCGAGGTATTTGTATGACTTGACCGATTCCACCCATGATTCATTGATAATGTGACACTGTCATAAGATACTACGTTTATTTGTTTTGTGAAGTGCAACATTTTACTTTCATGAACATTTAACGCATGTTGCCAATAACTGCACCACTTTGAGATTTTATTCAGACGAAATATCCATACAGCTTTTTTTTTTTTTTTCTTCAGGCATTTATTATAGATAACAGCGTCATCTGCAAAACGTGCGGTGTTACTATTAATACTGTCTACAAGGTCATTAATATACATGATGAACAGAAAGGGTGGCAACACAATGCCCATGGGCACAACCGAAGTTTATCTCCATACGCGAGATGAACGATCGCAGCAGTCTTATTCAAATGCAGTTTGTTTATATTTACCCACCTGAGATTTCGCAATAATATCGTCGATTTTCCCATCTAAATTCCACGAGTACAACACTTGTTACACGTTAGTATGGGCCATTCCAACCTGTTAAGATTCTAGCAGCCTGTCTTCGATGTCTGTTGTCATACTTATTAGATAACGACATATAGACATAATGTTCTACAATTGGTAGCAACAGCGTCTTATATGCCATTTCCTTTACAGAGGCACCCCATTTTTCCAACAAATCTCTCTTCCATTCACCTTTCCTGACAGTAATTTTACGTGATCATTCCACTGCATATCGCTTGTTATTATTACCTTTTAAACATTTACCGGTACCACTAATCTTGTAATCAGATACTATCGGATTCTCTCTCTTTGCCATAGGCATTTGGCACATTTAAAGAGTGGTGTACACTTCGTTTTCCTACAGGTCCATATGATCATCCAAAGACAATACTTTCCTGTGAATGACAGCATTAGGGAACAATCTTGTACTGTTCTTGATCTTACCTGGTAAAATATTTATTTTGTCACTTCCTTGTCTGTCATATCTAACCAAATGAATGCTGAAAGTTGTACTTGGCAGTAATCCAACCAACAGAATCCAGGGACATAATTCTGACTGGGGAGAAATCACGTATGGGGTTTCCCACGGCTCAATCTTAGGTCCACTACTGTTTCTTGTTTGAGTAAATGATCTACCATCTAATGTAAAACAAGCAGAATTATTTCTTTTTGCAGATGATACCCGTCTTGTAATCACTACCAGTATACATACAGAAATGGAAGAAATGGTGAACAAAGTTCTCAAAAGTATCATTGACTGGTTTTCTGCGAATGATCTCACCCTGAATTTCACAAACACACATCATATTCAGTTCTGCACCTCTAGGTGTACTGCACCAGTGGTAAGTGTAACACATGGTGATGAAATAATACATAGGGTGGAAACTTCAAAATTCTTATGTGTCCATACTGACGAGAGTTAAACTGGAAAAAACACATTTTGGAACTCCTACAACAACTTAGTTCAGCCTTGTACTTAGAATCGTAGCAAATTTTGGGGAGAGAGAAATCAGTAAGTTGACATATTTTGCTTATTTTCATTCAGTAATGTCATATGGAATAACGTTCTGGGGTGACTCGTCTTCATTGCCCAAAAATGTGCTGTAAGAATAATATGTGGTGCTCACCCACAACCATCTTGTAGACATCTGTTTAAGGAGTTGGGCATTCTGACTACTGCTTCACAGTATATTTATTCCCTCATGAAGTCTGTTATAAGTAATCCACTACAGTTCAAAAGGAACAATGAGGTACATAATTACAATACTAGAAGAAAAAATGACATTCATTACTCAACATTAAGGTTGTCTTTAGCACAGAAAGGGGTACACAATGCTGCAACAAAAATTTTTGACCAATGATATAAAATGTATAACAGACAGCAAGGTAAAATTTGAAAATAAATTGAAGACGTTTCTCCTTGACAACTCCTTCTTTTCTGTGGAAGAATTGTTATGTTTGTAATGTGTACAAGGCGGTGGGCAGGGACTGCTAAATCAATCTATATGTCTTGTTTTCATTTTGGGAAAAAAGGAAAAAAATAACTATATGGTTATGTTTAGAGTACAAATATATGTACAAATTAATTTGCAATATGAATGTAAAACGACTCGTTCCACATCATGACAATCCATCATGGAAAATGACCCTTGGAACATGAAAGTAACTAACTAACTAACTTGGGTGACAACCAATGTTGCTTTTGTTTCTGTGGAACATTTGCCGTCCAGTATAGCATACTGGGTTCTATTAGTCAAATTTAAAATTTCCTCTAGGCAATCACATATCTGCAAAGATACCCAGTATGATCGTATTGTGGTTAGCAGCGGCGTCCGACGGTATGGCACTATGTCAAATGCCATTGGGAATACTAGAAGATTGACTCTACATGGTCACCAGCATCTATTGTTTGCAATTTGTCGCATATGAATAAAGCACGCTGTTTTTCACATGATGTATTTTTCCCCCTTTTCTGCATTCGTGCCAAACCTTTGAGAGGAACTTGTTTCCCTCCAGGAACGTAATAATTTTTTCACTTAGAATATGCTCTAGGACAGTGGGTACTACCAACCTCAGCGATCTAACAGTTGTGAAGTTATACTCACACGGTGGAGTGTTTTTGGTTTTACTGTATGTATAATTTGACTGATGGTAGTATCCCTAAAAGTGCCAATGGCCCTGCCGCAGTGGTAACACCAGTCCCCATCAGATCACCAACATTCTGAGCTGTTGGTTCTCAAAAACAATAGACTGAGCACCACACATGCACTTATTACTGAAAGTATGATTGTATGGGGTATCATGTGAATCTCAGATGGAGAGACACCAACAGATGTAGAAATAATTTTGGGTGTGCCCCAGGAAAGCATGTTGGACTCTTGCTGTTCATTGCACATTAATGATCTTGCAGACAATATTAACAGTAACTTAAGTCTGAAAAAGACTGCACAAATATTCGGATATTGATAAGATTTCAAAGTCATGCAAAGAGATTAGAAATTTGTCTTAAATGTCCACTCCACAAAATCAAAAAGACATAGCATCCTATGTCTACAATATTAACATGTCATGGTTCGAATTGGTCAGTGTATACCAATACCTAGGTGTGATAATTTGCAGGGTTCATTAGTAGAATACTAGGTAAATGCAATCAATCCACAAAGGTGATTGCTTAAAAAACATTTGTGCAACCGTGTTACAATACTGCTCAAGTGTGTGGGACCAATACCACATATATGACTAATAACAGCAATAATCGAGATTCTGAAAGAACTGACCTGGAAAATGCTTTAAGACAGACACAAACTATCCCATGAAAGCTTACTAGGCACATTTCAAGAACGAACTTTAAGTGATGAGTCTGGACATATTTTAGAACCCCCCATATATTGCCCCTGTAAGGATTGCTAAGACAATGTTAAGACTAATTTCAGCAAGCACAGAGGCATTTACGCAATTATTCTTCCTGTGCTCTATATGTTAATGGAATAGGAAAAAGCCTTACTTAGTGGTAAAATGGGACATAGACTCTGTTATGCATTTCAAAGTGGTTTGCAGAGTATGGATTTAGATGTAGACAGGTACATGAGAAAGACTGTGTATCACTCAGATTTTGAATCTATTTTAAGATATGGATCACTTGTTTCAGAAATGTAAGTCATACATCACAAATATTAATAGTTTCTCCATCTTTGGTGACTACTGATTCCACAAGTGTACATTCAACTAAAGACAGGCTGTTCCAGTTTCTATTAAGACCCTAATTTAAGTCCACAAACTGTTTTGGCCTTTAAATCAGACCATTTTCAAGTGGATACTGCATTGCAGAGAAACAATGTCAATTGTCTTTGCTTCTCTGCGGAATAATGTCTACTTGAAAATTGCCTGATATAAAGACTGAAATTAGTTGTGGAATCAATAAAAGTTAATTCTATAGAAGAAAACAGTTAGAATCAAGTACTGCAATGGATCAAGTATGCAAAACCTACAGACTCACATTGTCAGTTATTGAGAGGTCAGAACACACTAATTATTGCTTCTCTGTAATTTTTTGAGATAATTTGTTTTTAGGAACCTAACCATAAATTATTTGAAGAAAAACATTTCCACCATTCATATTAAACCAGAGATTACTAAAGTTTCATGCCCCATCCCACAGGTCAAGCCAATATGGTGAGACTCCACAATACATACAGGCCTAGATGTGCATGAAATCTATTATAAATTAAAGTGAAGACATACCCACTGTATGGAGTTCAGGACACTGAAAAAGAAGCTGTACAATGTACTTACAGAAAATGCTACTATTTCCTATGGGGCTTTTTGGATGAAACTGTAACATTATAATAGCATGTAAGACACTTACAATAAATTATGTTCTGAAAATTCACATCTCATATTAATCTGTGGTAAATTTTTTTTCAAGAGCTGCAGTAGTGTAATAAGGTAACTAAAAATTTTGACCAGTCTCCCGTATTACAGAATCAAATGATTTCATACGTTCGTAATTAGGCAATGAAATTCTGACTCTGATCTCATCAGAAAGAATAGTTAAAATGTATCACTTAGTATCAATTTTATTTGTGACACAGTAGTTTTATTTTTATACAGCACTTAAATCCCACATGTTCCAAACTGTATTGGTGGTTGTTTATCTCTGAGAGAAAATAGGCTTCTGATGAGCAGTAAAAATGAGATGGAGTGTTATGTGTGATCAGGATGTTGCGTAAGTTCAGAGGCCTGCTAGTTGTGTTTTGGTACATGATATGGGATAACCATACAAAAAATGCACATCACAGTATCATTAAAACAGGAAGAGTTAAACACACTAATTGTGTTTATGTCTCATATTAAATGCTTATAAATGAAGAAGCATTATCTGGAATGCTGTACATGGCTGCAAACTATTTTCTGCCAAATTCAAAATGTACAATTTTTATAAACAGAAACTATAAAGGTTACTAAATAATTGATATATTCATAAGATCTTTCAAAATGGGAGCAAGGAAATTTTGTGGAAGTGGACACATTGTTTACAACTATTTGGTGGTTTTATGTGACATATGTCAAAAAAAGTATTACATTACAACTTCTACATCCCACTATCATGAATTTAAAGCTCTGAAGACTGTTGAGGATATGATACTTCCTTTATCCCATGACAGTCCTTCACTTTCTCCATCCAAACACAAATTATCACATGTGACAGTATCAATGTAGTTATTGATACAGGTATTTTTCATTTTTATACATTGCAGAAATGCAGAGAAAACCCATCATTAGACTAAATGGTGTTGACAATCTGTTAGAAGAGAACAACCCTTTTCACTACTGTCTCAATTTTTTGTTGTCTCCCTCTGTGGATTAACCTGATATGGACTGCACCATCTACTTAAATTATAAATGTGAAATATTATTGGCTATCCTAGACTGTTTCTTCTGCATGTGTAAATAAAACCTGATGAGGTGTTTTAGCCAAGTAATTCCAGTATTTAATCTGATACTTACATCTATACTTCTCTTCAAGGTGTCCTTTGCACAGAAGGACAAGGCCAACCTTGAAAGACAGCACACGAATTTGGCCCGTACGTTGACTGAAACAATTATACAATGGATTAAGATCACAAAACAGTGACAGAAATTCACACCTTATCCCCAGATTTGATCAAAATACTAACCTGTCATACACATTCAACAGCCAGTTTATAGCAAGATCAATACAAAGAGGAACATTCACCAGTGTTGGATTATCAGCTGACATTAGGTCATATAATGATGTCAAGATAGTAACCATGTCTGGAACATCTATCAGTTTGTCATTCTGCGCCCTCAACCCATGTGAGTCAAATGAATCAAGTGCTGATGACAGGTTCAGGAGATCCACTGCAATTGTAAATTGCATATTTCATGTATTAGTTTGAGACTAACTATACTGCTCACATCATTACAGGAAGTGAAATTTTTTAATTATATATTTAGTAACAAAAACTTACTTACTGATGCTATGTCAATAAACAGAGAAACAAAATAAATTGAGCACTTTCAAACAACTTTTGTTCTACAAATAAAACTGATACATACAGCAGAGGCGCTTCTGAACAGTACGGAGTTTCATTGCTGTTCTATATGCAGAGAATCGAACTTCATTTAGATTTGTCAGAGAATTCATGAGTTCAATCATCTTGGGGTGATCCCAGTGAGTAGTCTCCAACTGATGGCTGAAAAAATAAGAAAACATACTGTGCATATCTCAGCATACACTCAAGTCACATTATGCTTTTAGAGAAAGCTGTAATTCTTGTGGAACCTATGCTTGGTCAGAATTTGGACTAGAACACATATGCAACTGATGTGAGGAATTCCTGTTCTAATAAGAAGGTGACAAATTAAATCTCTAAATCAACAAGGTGCTACTATATGGTAAGAAAGTAGGGGATAGGTTACAACAGACAACATACTTTATATAATAAGGCACTTTGTTCGCAGTGATCGCACGCTCCCACGGTGCCTCCACAGAAGCTGCCAGGAAAGCCTGATTAGGTGGTGCTCCTTCCTTTCCAAAATCATTGAGCAGCTTGTAACGTTCATCCACAGCTATCTGAAGAACTTTCCACCTACAAAAATATGCAA
The DNA here is from genome assembly GCF_023898315.1 of Schistocerca nitens. Taxonomy (NCBI): domain Eukaryota; kingdom Metazoa; phylum Arthropoda; class Insecta; order Orthoptera; family Acrididae; genus Schistocerca; species Schistocerca nitens. The sequence goes on along the minus strand of NC_064616.1, from coordinate 171,483,594 downwards.
CAATATAATACTGGTTTGCACTTTTTTTACGCCAGGACAATATATTTATAATAATAATAACTTGCATTGTGGAACATAACAGTGAAGCAGAAGTGCTGCAAAATTAGATAAAGAACTTAAGTGTCGGAAAGATTCACTCAAAATTCGCAAATAAAATTATTTGAAAACAACTAGTGGGAGGTAACAACATTGTTAGAACTTATGGTAGTGAAGTACACAGCTCAAATAACATTTCTCAGCCATTATGAAGTGCTGTTGTTGATGGACACCATTAGATGCACTGCTGAGAGTTTTGTGTAGCTTGTTTATGAGCTCAGAACATCAGTGCACATTTGGCTACACCTTTGCATTTATATATTGTGGACTTAGTATCAAGGTAAAACACAGTTCATGGAATACAGCATAGCATCAAGGCCCCTGCTGATATGGCAAATTAGATTAGATTTGATTCACTTTCCATTCCAGTGGATTCACAGTGAAGAGATCCTCCAGGATGTACAACATGTCTGAAAAACATGAATGTAACATAATACAATCAATATTTACAAAGAAAAGCAAATATGCTGATGTACCTTACACAGATCCCACGTGACATAGTCCTCGTGGAAGAATAAATAAAAATAAAATTTTAAACATATTTTTATTTAAAAAGTAATAACTAACTTGTCACAAAACACACCAAAGATCCTTATACTGTGGTGCATAAGATAATTCTTAGACTATTGTAGCCATGCATAATCAAACAGAAAAATCATTTATAGCATTTATTTACAATGATTGCATTATTGCAATGAATCTGTACAGAAGGCAGCTTGTACTAATACTTGCATTACTTGGTACTCTTAGTAAAAAACACACATCAGTTGGTTCCACAACAAAATTCATCAATGGAGTAGAAGGAGTTGGCCACCAATAAATTTTTCAGGCTCCTCTTAGAATGAAGGGGTATGTTAAACCTTTTAGGGCTGGAATCAAGTTATTGAAAATGTGTGTTTCTGAATAATGGACACCCTTCTGCGCCAAAGCAAGTGAATTTAAATATTTGTGAAGATTATTCTTATTTCTAGTATTGATTCCATGAACTGAGCTGTTGGTCTGAAGGACAAATATATTTTTAATGAAAAATTTCTTTAAGAAATAAATATAATGGAGAGCAATAGTTAGTATCCCTTGTTCCCTAAAAGGGCCTCTGCAGGATATTTGTGAGTTCACATCACAAATAATTATTATCTGTTTTTGACTCCAGGAAACTTTACCTTGGCTTGATTTTTTATTTTTATATCATCTACATATGACAACATTCAAAGTGGAAATAAATACTTCTTTAGGCACTTCAGCAGTTCTGGGGTATGCTCCTCCCAGTTGAATGAACCTATTATTAAGCTGTTATCCGAAGAATTGAATGCTGTAAACTTATTCTATTGCCTGCCATCATATTTTAGATGTTTACTGATAGGAAACCTCTTAAATGTTCTAAACTGCATTAGCGATTTCAAAGTATAGTAACATAGAACTGGCTGAGACAATGTCATTACGTGACCTTCCTAAGACTATACTTAGTATGTTGTTTATTGCAATGTTTGTATAATCTGCAAACACAGTAAGTGCCTTAAGCGAACCCTCTGGGACACCACTTTTAACTAGTTACCAGTTGGATGATGGTACTCTTAGTAAAAAACACACATCAGTTGGTTCCACAACAAAATTCATCAATGGAGTAGAAGGAGTTGGCCACCAATAAATTTTTCAGGCTCCTCTTAGAATGAAGGGGTATGTTAAACCTTTTAGGGCTGGAATCAAGTTATTGATATGTCTGTTTCCTAATGGTACTCTTTTTTTTCTGCCAGAGATAGTGCAACATGTTTTAAAACATGTGGGTTCAGCATGATGGGTTCTCATGTTACTCTGTACATTGCATTTGTATCTTAAATGTACTTACCCTCTGAAGTTAACAAGAAGAACACAGTCTATTCCTCAACCAGTGTATCCATCTATTGTAACACATTTTGTTTTGTGTGTTATTGAGTAAGGTGAAAATAGAAGGGTGTGCTGAAAAGTAACACCTCCGAATTCTTCAGGCAAAAACTCTTAAAGCTTCCTAAATAAAACAAATGTTATTAACAGTCTACATATTTATTCTTCATGTCTACATTGGTCCCAATGAGAGAGTGATTTGTTGATACCGTCAATGCAGAATGTTTGACTCTGTTGACAGAGCCACAACCTTGCAGTGCTACATAACTAACAAAGTGAAGGCATCAAAGATGTTCTTCAGGTTTTGGAAAGAGATGAAAATCAGTTGGGGCCAAGTTGGAACTGTATGAAGGATGATCGTTGTCAGTGAACCCAAGGCGTCCAGCTGTTGCACACATTGCAGCACTTCTGTGTGGTCTGGTATTTTCATGCTGTAGGAGAAGTTGCTTCATGTGTGGACAAACTCTTCAAATTTGAAACTCTGTTACAGCATGCTATTTCTCACACACTGACATAATTATGTTACAAACTACCATGTTACATGCTACAATTCAGAGCAGTCTAATGGCAGAGGCCCGCAAATATGTAGACATGAAAAATAAAGATGTTTCATGTTAACAGTGTTTGTTTTATTCAATAAGCTTTAAGAGTTTCTACATAAAAACGTGACATTACTTTAGAGCATAGCCTCATATTTGTCAATAGGACACCTGCAGCAGTATGTGAAGAAGAATCCCAGGTAATTATTTAACATTAACGTCACTTGCGATATCTGAACAAGTCCAAAGTTGCCAGAACAAATATGATACTTTCTAGTGCCATATCAAGATCAAAGTTGAGAAGTGTGCAGTGTTGAACATTTCCTGTCAGTGTAGGAACAATCTCCTCCTAATTTCCAGCTGCTGGCTTGTGGATACAGTTTAGCTTATTACTTCCAGCTGGGTTATTTTTTGACTAGTAATCATGATCATATTGTACTATTTTAGTTTCTTCTTCATTCTGGGAAATCTGATTCATCATTGCAGAAACATCTCGTATGTTAGCAAAATTTTTGCTACTCTAATGTAACTTCCACCAGTACTGAAAAGTATACAGACTCTTACCTGCCATTTAGATCTTCAAGGCGACTTAAGAAAATTGGTGACACCAGAACATTATTAGCTGAGAATATAGCTGCCTGGTCATTTACATCATCTATTGTCCTTTGTATTGGGCCAAGACGTTCGCCAAATTTCTGGAAGTTTAAAGTTTTGGCATATCAGTAAAATAATTTGTATGAATTGTGCCTATTTATCACAGGATAAACATCAATAATTTCTGTTATCTGGTGGTTAGAAAAATATCACTTGATAAAATTTACTGAGACTTAATCAACAGTTCATACCTGTAGCTGTTCAAGCATTTCACCAATATCTGTGATATCAACTGGAACTTGCCAGCTATTCCGAATTGCTTCTGCAGCAGTCATACGACTAACCAAGTCATCCATATTCTTCTGGAATATCCGCATCTTCTGGGAAATAAAGCAAATTAGTTGAAAGTTTTACATGTAGACAAACACAATTAATGTCAATCAATGATGGTGGTGTAACAGTGTAAACTACAGTGAATGTGCTATTCAGCTCCTGTTTTACACTGCCAGACAACTTCAGCTTTCTGTTGTATATGCACACTGTAGACAAAGAAGATAAATTACGTCCAAAATTTAAAATTTTATGGAGTAAGCTGACTTAAATCACAATACATTAATTTTCTTAGAATAAAAGTTGGATAATGCACAGTGAACCATCTGCTCACATTGTTTGGTTTCAATACAAACATAAAAACTTCTGATGCAAGAAGCAGCTCTCGACTTTAGCACTTCCTGAGCAGTGAAGCATTAATGAAAGAGAAGCACCTGGAGCAGAAAGGCTACAAGATAATGTCAATCATTTCACATCCACCCAACCCTGCAGCTGAAAATTTCATTTCCTCCTTTTCTGTTCTGAAAAGGGGCAACTTGCCATATCGATTCTGCCTGTTAAATTATGGTGCTAAGTCTTAGGCATAAGAAAAGATGATGACTATCAAAACCCAAAAATGTATTTAACATTAAGTCTGCCCTTTCTGTGTGGTTTCAGATACCCCAAACTAGTAATACTAATTTACATTTACCTTCCACAAAAAAATATTTACCGCAAGGTAGGCAGATAATTTGTTCTAGCCCTTACATCAGTGTGACTCAAAGACAGTTCACAATGATTTGTATTGCTTGTTTGCCCTCTTGTACATCAAAATGCTTGCAAGATAGTGATAATGACTGGAGACAGAAATCTATTTATATTTTTTACTCAAAAAGAATCATACCTGATATTTAACAAAAGGGACAAAACAGGAATCTATAAAATTTTAATTTAGCTTGATACTTTTGTTTTGAAGGGCACACACATGATTAATAACATTTCTTGACGTTACATGACATACACAAGGGTAACAAAGAAGACTGTCTGGAAGTGTAGTCTGTGAAAGATGCAAAAGCCATCCAGTAATCCAAAATCCAGAAAAGTTCAATGATCATAACATTTGTTTACATTATATTTAATTTTGCTGACATCCTACACTTACAATAAATATTGCAACCAAGAGCTTTCAGAAATTTCTTGTAAGCTCTAGGGCATATTATACAGTCTAAAATACAACTGTGGCCATGTACACTGTGAACAAAGTTACAGGTAATGATGGTATGCCACAAGTCTCCTGTTGTTCACGATATTATGAATAATCTGCAATGGCATGACTCTGGACAAAATATTTGAATCAGTTTTTCTTTTCTACAATATTATGTTTAATATCATATTGCTAATGACTATTGATATGAAGGTTTCAGCTAAATATCGTCTATGGTAGTACTTCTCAACAGGATGTATTGCACAAATAATTGAAAACATCCAGGTAATACATGGGCATCCAATTAAAATTACTCCAGAGTGTCCAATTCATTCCAGAAGTAAACTTAGTAGGTCACAACTACAAAATCAATCAGAGATCTTTAGGAACACTAATAACAATATTTTCTCGAAATACTAAGGCATGTCAGTAACTGATTTAGGAACTGTGTCATAACAGTAACTACAACATTCAACAGACACATGGACCAAAAGCACTTGTGACAAACATTTCCAGGAATGATTTTAATTGCAGAAAGATCGTGTACACGTAACAAAAGCAATTTTTTTGTAAACTTTGAGTCAACATCAGCAGTATTCATTACGATCAAGAAAATAAGAATGTTTATCTGTGGAGCTCAGTAACACCACTGCTATATCTGTGTATAAGTCCCCAAGTCAAAATTTTTGTTTCTGCTCTCCAGAAAACTTCAGACAGACACATAGGTACAATAGTAATTGGTGACTTTAGCAGCTATAGCTACATATGTGGTTTTGCCTGGAGAATGGAAGTGGAGAGTCTGTCCTTCCATGGGCTAAAGTGCATTAACTATATCATTCACGGCTGTAAGTTACTGCGCTTCCACTATGGTGACAGATAGCAAAGACTATACAACCCATACTTCATTTTTGTGTAAGACTGCACTGTGTAACAATGCTCTAAACACCGCATCAATTCCTTCTAGCAATACAGTACCAGAAATTCCATTTTAAATGGCAAATCAGGCGCAGAAATGCAAATCTGTCTAAATTATCTCATATTTTGGTGAGGGTTGTTTCTGTTCTTAAAAATTATGAGTATTTAATCTAAATTGTCAAAATCTTTAAATGAGTGGACTGGGGCCTATGTGAAGGCGTGAGAACGACTACTGATTACGCTGTAGCAGCAAAGGGCTAATGAAGAACTGAACACTTATTAATAATTACGAACCAAAGACAATAGCTCTTAAATATATGGAGCGCAAGAAAACTCTAGATGTTTATTTACAACGTCACTATAATATGTTAACATTAATAGATCACTGATGACGAAAACAACTGACGTTATTAATAGGAGATGATCATCTATGAACGAATAAGAAGACGTACGAACTGTTTTTCAAATAATAAAGTACTGAAAAGGTTACTGAGCTGGAAGTCGTTTCTCAGGAATGGTCCCGTCAAATTATCCGTGACAGACCCAGCATTATAAGTCTATATAGTAGTACCGCATTATCCATTCTGGTAATAACGGTAAGTATTCAAGTCGCTAGCGAGTCAAATATCAATGACAGGTCCCTTTCTACTATTAATTAATGACGGTCTGGAAGGCCGCTTGTTGTAGACGGAATGTTACTGCTTTGACGGACAATCACACGGGATGCAGTCCCTAAAAAACTCAAGTTCCACTAATTAATCTAACAATAAGTCATTCGTGTCATAGCTTAGCGCACGCCTACACAGAGCCACCTATTTCTTTACTTTTCAGAAGGCCTGGATTCAGAGAGCATAGAAGTTGGCACCGATTAGTAAGTAGAAAGGAACTCACTGTGTGAGCGACACAGTAAGGAAGATCACGACCTTTTTTTTCTTAAATGCAACTTCCCCCTGTGTTACTAAATTACTCGATGAAGATTGTACGGTTTGGCGAGTACAGATAGAAATGGCGGGAAGGTTGCAATGTAATCTTCACGGTAATGTTTGGAAATGGTTTACCTGTTGGAAATTACTAAAGATTTCACGGGAATGATAGTGCGAAAACGCATCAGGCGACACGCAGGATTTTGTTTATCATGTCTGCAGCCCAGAAAGAAGAGTTGATAAATCTCATCACAGAAGTCCACACCAGAACAAGTAGCCAAAAGAGCTGAAGGCTCTTAAGCTACCTAAGCAACAATCCTTCCCAAAGAGTTAGGCAAACAGAACATCAACTTCTGAAGAATGGGAAACCTAAAGTCACTGCCGACGTAAGGAAGCAACCAGTACAACTCAGACGACCAAACAAGGAGAAATAGTATACACAGTGAACCATCTTAAACTTAAATCCCTTCTTATTCCGCGAACCGTTCGAGGTATCAAAATGATATTTTTCCCTAGCGGTAGTTGGCACTGGAGCACTTAAATTCCTCGCATTTTTAATACACCTAACTCTTGCATCAACTGAGATACTGAAACAAATATATTTTGTAAATGGAATGTTGAGACAGGGGAGATGCGACAGTTCACCCTTGTGTTCACAAAACCAGTCCTGGAGCTGTGTGAACAGGGGCCCTGTCGATTTGGAACAAATCATCAACATTGATCAACAAACATTGTGCCACGGAATGGGTCTGATCAGGCAAAATAGTCACATACTCCTTGGCAGTAACGTGATTTTGGAGAGTACTCATGGGGCACACGTAATACCACGATATGACTGCCGAAATCATCACCGAACCCATGCCATATTTCACTCCCGGGACGTAAACTCGGCCACAAATAGGATGCAGCGTACAACAACACTCATCCGACAAAATGAATTTCTTCCATTGTTCCAAACTCCACGTTTTATGGCTCCGGCACCATGTTCTCCTGTTACGGGCATTTGCAGACAGAAATGATGCCTGGCGTTCCCCAAGTGCTATAGGCCCTCTACTGTTCCTAATCTACATAAACAATTTAAGACACAATCTGAGCATGTTAAGTCCCATAGTGCTCAGAGCCATTTGAACACAATCTGAGCCGCCCTTTTACAATGTTTGCAGATAATGCAGTCATTTGCCTTCTCCTAAAGTCATCAGATGATCAAAATCAACTGCAAACTGATTTAGACAAGATATCTGTATGGTGCGAAAACTCGCAACTGAGTTTAAATAATGAAAAGTGTGATGTCACCCACATGAGTATTAGAAAGAACGATCACACAAGGAACGTTGTGGGGAAGGCGAACTGAAGGCTGCATTGTATTGGCGGAACACTTAGAAAATGCAACAAATCTACTAGACTGCCTACGGCCTCTTCTGGAGTACTGCTGTGCGGTGTGAGATCCGCATCAGGTAGGAGTGACGGATGGCATCGAAAAAATTGGAAGAAAGGCAACTCGTTTTGTACTGTCACGAAATAGAGGTGAGAGTGTCACGGATACGATGCACGAGTTGTGGTGGCAAGCGTTAAAACAAAGGCATTTTCGTTGTAGCAGGGTGTTATCACAAAATTTCCATCACCAAAATTCTCCTCCGAATGTGAAAATATTTTGTTGGCGCCCACCTACACAGGAAGAAACTATCACTGTAATAAAATAAGAGAAATCAGAGCGCGCACGGAAAGACCTAAGTACTCGTTTTTCCTGCGCGCTGTTCGAAAGTGGAACGGTAGAGATAATTAATCATGTAGATGTAGGTGCATCACTGACGAGTGATTTTGGAGTTCCAACTGCCTGCTTACGCAGCGCCCTTCGTCTCGTTTTGGTGCTGACAGGGCTCGGGAGTATGACTTTCAGTCTTGCACTGACTTTTGCTACTGTCTTCCTCTTATTTTCCGCCACAATGCTGTTCAATGACCGTCTGTCACCATCACTCAACACACACACTTTCGTCTGCATTGTGACTTTGATTAAACATGCTTTTCTCAGGGTGTTTCCATATTTTTGTCCAACCCCTGTAGCGCTATGAAACTTAGTCCATACCTAAAAAGAACTTCTAAGTATAGTACAGAAACTACTACTGGCCATTAAAATTTCTACACCACGAAGAGGACGTGTTGCAGACGCGAAATTTAACCGACAGGAAGAAGATGCTGTGATATGCAAATGATCAGCTTTTCAGAGCATTCACACATGGTTGGCGCCGGTGGCGACACCTACAACGTGCTGACATGAGGAAAGTTTCCAACGGATTTCTCATACACAAACAGCAGTTGACCGGCGTTGCCTGGTGAAACGTTGTTGTGATGCCTCGTGTAAGGAGGAGAAACGCGTACCATCACGTTTCCGACTTTGATAAAGGTCAGATTGTAGCCTATCGCGATTGCGGTTTATCGTATCGCGACATTACTGCTCGCGTTGGTCGCGATCCAATGACTGTTAGCAGAATATGGAATCGGTGGGTTCAGGAGGGTAATACGGATCGCCGTGCTGGATCCCAACGGCCTCGTATCACTAGCAGTCGAGATGACAGGCGTATTATCCGCATGGCTGTAACGGATCGTGCAGCCACGTCTCGGTCCCTGAATCAACAGATGGGGACGTTTGCAAGACAACAACCATCTGCACGAACAGTTCGACGACGTTTGCAGCAGCATGGACTATCAGCAGCATGGACTATCAGCTCGGAGACCATGGATGCGGTTACCCTTGACGCTGCATCACAGACAGGAGCGCCTGCGATGGTGTACTCAACGACGAACCTGGGAGCACCAATGGCAAAATGTCATTTTTTCGGATGAATCCAGGTTCTGTTCACAGCATCATGATGGTCGCATCCGTGTTTGGCGACATCGTGGTGAACGCACATTGGAAGCGTGTATTCGTCATCGCCATACTGGCGTATCACCCGGCGTGATGGTATGGGGTGCAATTGGTTACACGACTCGGTCACCTCTTGTTCGCACTGACGGCACTTAGAACAGTAGACGTTACATTTCAGATGTGTTACGACCCGTGGCTCTACCCTTCATTCGATCCCTGCGAAACCCTACATTTCAGCAGGATAATGCACGACCGCATGTTGCAGGTCCTGTACGGGCCTTTCTGGATACAGAAAATGTTCGACTGCTGCCCTGGCCAGCACATTCTCCAGACCTCTCACCAATTGAAAACGTCTGGTCAATGGTGGCCGAGCAACTGGCTCGCCACAATACGCCAGTCACTACTCTTGATGAACTGTGGTATCGTGTTGAAGCTGCATGGGCAGCTGTACCTGTACACGCCATCCAAGCTCTGTTTGACTCAATGCCCAGACGTATCAAGGTCGTTATTACGGCCCGAGGTGGTTGTTCTGGGTACTGATTTCTCAGGATCTATGCACCCAGATTGCGTGAAAATGTTATCACATGTCAGTTCTAGTATAATACACTCCTGGAAATGGAAAAAAGAACACATTGACACCGGTGTGTCAGACCCACCATACTTGCTCCGGACACTGCGAGAGGGCTGTACAAGCAATGATCACACGCACGGCACAGCGGACACACCAGGAACCGCGGTGTTGGCCGTCGAATGGCGCTAGCTGCGCAGCATTTGTGCACCGCCGCCGTCAGTGTCAGCCAGTTTGCCGTGGCATACGGAGCTCCATCGCAGTCATTAACACTGGTAGCATGCCGCGACAGCGTGGACGTGAACCGTATGTGCAGTTGACGGACTTTGAGCGAGGGCGTATAGTGGGCATGCGGGAGGCCGGGTGGACGTACCGCCGAATTGCTCAACACGTGGGGCGTGAGGTCTCCACAGTACATCGATGTTGTCGCCAGTGGTCGGCGGAAGGTGCACGTGCCCGTCGACCTGGGACCGGACCGCAGCGACGCACGGATGCACGCCAAGACCGTAGGATCCTACGCAGTGCCGTAGGGGACCGCACCGCCACTTCCCAGCAAATTAGGGACACTGTTGCTCCTGGGGTATCGGCGAGGACCATTCGCAACCGTCTCCATGAAGCTGGGCTACGGTCCCGCACACCGTTAGGCCGTCTTCCGTTCACGCCCCAACATCGTGCAGCCCGCCTCCAGTGGTGTCGCGACAGGCGTGAATGGAGGGACGAATGGAGACGTGTCGTCTTCAGCGATGAGAGTCGCTTCTGCCTTGGTGCCAATGATGGTCGTATGCGTGTTTGGCGCCGTGCAGGTGAGCGCCACAGTCAGGACTGCATACGACCGAGGCACACAGGGCCAACACCCGGCATCATGGTGTGGGGAGCGATCTCCTACACTGGCCGTACACCTCTGGTGATCGTCGAGGGGACACTGAATAGTGCACGGTACATCCAAACCGTCATCGAACCCATCGTTCTACCATTCCTAGACCGGCAAGGGAACTTGCTGTTCCAACAGGACAATGCACGTCCGCATGTATCCCGTGCCACCCAACGTGCTCTAGAAGGTGTAAGTCAACTACCGTGGCCAGCAAGATCTCCGGATCCCCCATTGAGCATGTTTGGGACTGGATGAAGCGTCGTCTCACGCGGTCTGCACGTCCAGCACGAACGCTGGTCCAACTGAGGCGCCAGATGGAAATGGCATGGCAAGCCGTTCCACAGGACTACATCCAGCATCTCTACGATCGTCTCCATGGGAGAATAGCAGCCTGCATTGCTGCGAAAGGTGGATATACACTGTACTAGTGCCGACATTGTGCATGCTCTGTTGCCTGTGTCTATGTGCCTGTGGTTCTGTCAGTGTGATCATGTGATGTATCTGAGCCCAGGAATGTGTCAATAAAGTTTCCCCTTCCTGGGACAATGAATTCACGGTGTTCTTATTTCAATTTCCATGAGTGTATATTTGTCCAATGAATACCCGTTTATCATTTGCATTTCGTGTTGGTGTAGCAATTTTAATGGCCAGTAGTGTAACATTCAACTTCGTCAAAATAAGCAGCGAGGCAAGGGAGCCAAAACGAAACAAAAAGAAACATTTTTAGGACTTCTGAATATTAACATCAAATGGTTGAAATGGCTCTAAGCACTATGGGACTTAACATCTGCGGAGGTCATCAGTCCCCTAGACTTAGAATTACTTAAACCTAACTAACCTAAGGACAACACACACATCCATGCCCGAGGCAGGATTCCAACCTGCGACCGTAGCAGCAGCGCGGTTTCGGACTGCAGCGTCTAGAACCGCTCGGCCACAGCGGCCGGCTTATTAACATCACCCTTATTGTTTGCTACCAAAGTGATGCCGTTACTGCACGTGGAACACCCGCCAAACAGGCAATTTAGGACATCCGAGATAAGCTCGCATCATTTTTACTATTTTCTCGCCGTTCTATATCACTGGTGGACGATAACATCTAAGTTAATTAAAAGATGAGCTGCTGATACGCCACAAGAGACATGAATGGAACCAACTGAAGAACATCTGCCACTACGTTTTGAAATAAGCCGTAAAGTTATAGCGAAGTGAAGTTGTACGTATTGTTTCAGTGTTTACAATGTATCTAACATACTCTGACAATGAATCACGGGATTTATCTACATCCACAACGTTCTTCACTTCGTGGAGGGTACCCTAGGTGGCACAAATTTCTTTTGCTCCCATGTTTACTCCATCCGTAGATGGCGCGTAGCAAAAAATGATGGATGCGCGCTTCGGGCTCAAACAGATGTACCTAACGGTTACTAACATGATTTTCGATCGAGTCTGCGAATAATGAGTGTAAATACAAGAATGTGATGAACATCGTTTAATAGTCTATTAGTTACGCCACGAAGCGATGTGAATTGAAAGGAAGAAATAAAATCTGTTGTATGTGGGAGAACAGAAAGTGACTTGCCAGGAGAATTCTGCCGAGATTAACATGTTATGGAAAGACACTGTGTACAGCAGCAGCATATATGTAGCCTATGTCTATCCGAATGTTTATTAGAGTACCGTGTAAAAATCAGAAGTAAATCGACCAAGAACTTTTCGAGATTTTTGCTAACAGTTTTTCCCCTTTATATATTCATATAGATAATAGTTCTGAAAATCAAATAGATAACACCTATGGTCATTTGGCCCCAATTAGCAAAGTACTCGTACGACCGTTGTGTCCAAATTCAATGATAATTTTTACGAAGAAATGTTCAGTCCCTTTGGTAATCATCATTCTCTCTCTCTCCCTTTGCAACACGCCGATGCTCCATCGTTTCCTACCCTTAACTGAAATACTTGCGTTACGAAATCTGCTCGTTGGGCGGCGTTTAATGTCAAGTGCTTTTGACTTCAGACTTGTTCCATCCAAGGAAAAAATGAAGCAAAACGATGGGTCTGCACTAATGCTACATGAAAATGTTTTACCTTGCAAAGACAATATTACACCTGTAAGAAAGCAATGATATACGAAATGTATAACAATCATCAGCCATATAAGAGAATGACGACAATGAAAACTTGCGTCGGACAGGGACTCGAACCCGAAATTCCCAGTATAAGCGAGAAGTTGCCTTAATCACTTGTGTTGTCCGTACACGATTCACGGCCAGACCCAAACTTCCATATAACGTTGTTCCTCCGTCACAACCTGTTCTCTTATACACATTACGTAGCTGATGCACGCATGTCCGATGGAACATTGCGTCGGTCTTCTTAACAAGGCAGACGACGATATCAGGCAGCGACTTTCAGTTAAAATGTCCTCCTCCGTACGGGAATGACATAATATGTGTAGGAGTGCAGGTTGCTACGCAGGGACGACATACGGAAGTTTGTGTTTCGCAGTGAGTCGTGCTCGGAAACTCTGATTCGTTTAAATTGAATGGATAAATCGGTAGTGTACGGTGTATGAGGAAGACCTCTCACGATGCTCGATTTATGAGGATAGTAGCTTCGGTGACATTATTTCGCCTAGTTTTAATCTGGGATCGGGTGATATTACAGAGTTTTGACGATTCAGATTGCCTAATAGTATTCTAATCATACGCCAATCCATCTTTCGTATTATACAGGTCTTCTGTTAAAATCGCCGGCGGGAAAGGAAACGAAACCGCCCACTTTCACAGCACAGCACAATATTTTCTTTTCTCGCAGTGAGTTTTAACAGAAAGGCTATAGATTGTGTAAACATATGTAGCCTATGTCAATGCGAATGTTTATTAGAGCTGCGTGTAAAAATCGAAAGCAAATCGACCAAGAACTTTTCGAGATTTTTGCTAGCAACGTCTCTCCTTTATATATTCGTATAGATCATAGTTTTTTAAATCAAACAAATGACACCTACACTCATTTGGCCTCAATCAGCAAAGTACTTGTACAACTGTTGATTCCAAATTCAATGCTAATTTTTAAGAGAAATTAAATGAAACGTTGTGTGGCCAGGTCCTCCCGTCGGGTAGACCGGTCGCCTGGTGCAAGTCTTTTTAGTTGACCCCACTTCGGCGACTTGCGCGTCGATGGGGATGAGATGATGGTGATGAAGGCAATACAACACCCAGTCCTTGAGCGGAGAAAATCTCCAACAATGCCGGGAATCGAAACCGGGCCCCTAAGCATGGCATCCAGTCGCTACCGAGGCAGACAAAAACAAAAAATGTTCAGTCTCTTTGGTAATCATTATACTGGAGAATAAAATGGGTTGCATAGCTCCGAACAACTTACGGCAATGCTAGCACTCACCCTGTGTGTGTGTGTGTGTGTGTGTGTGTGTGTGTGTGTGTTCCTAGCCCTAACTGAAATACTTGTGTTACGAAATCTGCACGTTGGGCGGCGTTTGAGGTCAGTGCAATATCGTATATAACCGAATATACCAGCCAGCGGCTTTCAATTAAAATGTCCTCCACCAAACGGTTCAAATGGTTCAAATGGCTCTGAGCACTATGGAACTTAACTTCTGAGGTCATCAGTCCCCTAGAACTTAGAACTACTTAAACCTAACTAACCTAAGGACATCACATACATCCATGCCCGAGGCAGGATTCTAACCTGCGACCGTAGCGGTCGCGCGGTTCCAGACTGTAGCGCCTAGAACCGCTCGGCCACTCCGGCCGGCCTCCACCATACGGGAATTACATAATGTGTGTACGAATACAGCTTGTGACGCAAGGACGACGACATATGAAAGTTTGGGTCTGGCCGTGAGTTGTGTTCAGATAGTCAAAGCGCTTAAGACGACCACTCGCTTAAAGCGGGAAAGCCGGGTTCGAGTCCCGGTTCGACACAAACTTACACTGACGTCATTCCCTTGTACAGTTGATCGTGGTTCGTATTCTCAACTGCGAATAAATTTCATGTATTTAATAACGGCTGTAGTTGCCTCGGTGCCTGCTCCTTCGGGCGTGTCTCCATGTCCAAAGGAACATAGCATCATTCAACAAGGCACTGCAATATCGAAAGCAATATTAAAGTAGAGATCTAGTTTTGACCAAGGCTTTCCGGGTTGATTTTGGTTGTGTGGTAACGATACCCGACGCTCTACAGTTAATATGAAACGTGAAACTACAAAAGGAAGAAAACCAACGATCTGTACAGCTGACAGGAAGCTCGCCAAGTGAATTATCTTAATTAGAAGTGAAGAACACATCTGGGTGCAAAGGATGTGTAGGGAGGTCGTGAGCTTTCTCTCCCGAACGGCCATTACCACGACCAACCGTATTCAGTCAGTAGAAGATGAGTAACACTGTGCAGCTCGTTATTAAACGGGTTTGTACAGTTGGTTATGGACGAATTTCTTCCTTCCTCTGTCTTGGCTGTGCGTGTCACCGATCCGTGACCACTCGGGTTCTACACTGCCGAAAGGGGACATTTTTTCCATTCGTTTTTTAAAATTGCCTGAATTTCACTGGTTAAAATGTGCCTTCATGATTAGAATGTACGCCAAGCCTCGGTTTGACATCTACATCACTACTCTGCCATTCACAGTTAAGGGCCTGGCAGAAGGTTCATCGAGCTACCTTCAAGATTTTTCTCTACCGTTCCACTCTCAAAAAGCGCGCGGAAAAACGAACAGTTAAATCTTCCTGCGCGAGCTTTGATTTCTCTTATTTTATTAGGATGATAATTCCTCCCTATGTAGTTGGGTGCCACTACGAGGAGAAAGTTGGTGATTGAAATTTCATGAGAAGATCCAGCCGCGAAAAAAACGCCTTTGTTTTAATGACTGCCATCCGAATTCGTCTATTATTTCCGTGGCGCTCTCTCCCCTATTTCGCGATAGTACAAAACGAGCTGCCCTTCTTTGATCGTTTTCGGTGTCTTCCGTCCATCCTGTCTGACGCGGATCGCACACGACACAACAGTACTCCAGAACGGGACGTACTACCGTTCTGTAGGCAGTCTCTTTAGTAGACTTGTTGCGTTTTTCAGTGTTCTGAAAATAAATTGTAGTCTTTGGTTTGTTTTATTCACAACGTTAGATATGTGAGCGTTACAACTTAAGTTATTCGTAATTGCAATCTCTACGCATGTAGTTGAATTTACAGCCTTTAGATTTGTGTGATTTATCGTGTAACCGAAATTTAGCGGATTTTGGTACTCGTGTGGATGAATTCACACTTTTCATTGTTTAGAATCAATTGCTATTGCAAGCACAAAGAACCTATACTGGTCGAGGCGCAATAGATGAACTGGAAACGCCATACTGCGTGTGGCAGTGGCGCTGTAGGACGATTTCACTCTACTATGCCACTGCGGCTCTCGTGCGAGGAAGGAAGCAGCGGCGACAATTTAAAATACACGCCTGGCGGCTCTGCCAATCTCGCGAAGTGGCCAGCACCGAATGCGAGAAGCGGAGAGTATTGGCGCCTCGGTCCAGCTAGCGTCGGTGCCAGCACAATACACGAAGAAACTTCTCTACGCCTCATCGCGTTCCGGGCAGGGGCGCAATTGGCACGCGGAACGGTCCACTTCGCCGGAAGTGTCGGCCGGGACAGGCGTCGCCATCTCTTCCGACAGTCTTCGCAGATGACGGCAGTGCTACCAGCACAGAGTGGTACGGGCTCTAGGTGAACGAGTAATGCGGGAGACATTGGCATATCGACAGGATGGCAGGAGAGTGTTGGCAGGGGACGCGGCAGGGGCACTCACCGCCAGGCTGTCGTCGAGCTTCCGCTGCCACTGGTCCGAGCGGTCGATGAGCGCGTTCCACTTGTCGGACAGCTTGTTCACCTCCCTGCGGATGCTGCGAGTCAGCTCGCGCGCCTGCTCCTCCGCGCTGCGATAGCCGCGGGAGTCGCCGTCCAGCTCGCGGCCCGCTGCAACACACCCAAAACCTAAAAATGCTGCTTCACATGTCTACATTTTCATTTATGTGATTTGGTCAAAATAGCTAGTTACAAACGCCTCATTTAAGAAGCATGTCGCCGATTCTACTTAATGCAATGGTACTGTTATGTTGTTTCCTTCTCGAACTTTCTATCTGCTTAAGGGAGGGTTGTGCCTGGTAGTGAGGGCAGAATCTAGGCTGTATAATCGTCGGTTTTACGTGCCTTCGCAGGGGACGATTACGAATTCGTAAGGATCAAAGGCGACTCGAGAACACCGAAAATAATGAAGAGAGATATGATTTTACGGTTTGGGAATCCACAGCCTATATAGAAATATATTTTAAAAATACAGAAAACTATCTGAAACTCCTAAAAAAGTTTTGGTAGTCGCATTAGCTGTTAGTAGTTCCTTTGTTACAGGATCGTACACAACCGGTTTCGCGACGGTTTAATCGCATCCTAGGGTGTATACATAAAGCAAATTTAACTTTGGTTCGTTACAAATACACGGTCTCTCAGAGTTCGGGTGGCGTTCGTATTGCCAGAACCGCCTGAATTGGATCGTTACACGATGTAATATCGAAAATTTCAAACCGAGGGAGGTTCAAATCAAATGGCTCTGAGCACTATGGGACTTAACTTCTGAGGTCATCAGTCCCCTAGAACTTAGAGCTACTTAAACCTAACTAACCTAAGGACATCACACACAGCCATGCCCGAGGCAGGATTCGAACCTGCGACCGTAGTGGTCGCGCAGTTCCAGACTGTAGCGCCTAGAACCGCTCGGCCACTCCGGCCAAACCGAGAGAGGTGGCGCAGTGGATAACGAACTGGACTCGCATTCGGGAGGGCAACGGTTCAAATCTGCGTCCGGCCATCCAGATTTAGCTAAATCTCTACAAGCAATGCCGGGATGGTTGCTTTGAAAGGGTACGGCCGATTTCCTTGCCCTTCCTTGACACAATCCGGGCTTGTGCTTTGTCTCTAATGACCTCGATGTCGAAGGGACGTTAAACCTGATCTTTCTTCCTTCCAAAAATTCCAATGGGTATCAGGCGCAGGCAGTGTACGCGAACAATGCGAGCCGCGGGTATGGAGCAGTGATGAAAAATCGACAAATGCCCGCGAAAGCCCCATGGTGGAGACGAAGGAAGGGCAGGCCTCCAAACAGCGCAGTTGAAAGTGTTATTGAAGCCGCTGGTGCGCAGTGCGCCCGAGAGAAGTGGCCAACAAGAAGTACCACTGGCTCATACCCGCGTCTCGCAGTACTTGTGTGCACTTCCCACCTCTGTTAACCACTGGAATTTTTGGTGCGTCGTCTTGTCCAATTTAGGCCGTTCTGGCAATTCTAACGCCTCCGAAAGTTGGAAGACCGTGTATTTTTAACGAATCAATGATAAATCAGTTGTTTGTATAAACATGAGGATACCATTAAATCATCGTGAAACTGGTTGTGTATGATACTGTAGTAAAGGAACTACTAGAACTAATGCGGGCACTAGAAGTTATTTAGAATATTTTAATAGTTTTCAAAAAAAATTTTTTAAGTGTTTCTGTAAGGAAGAAATAATTCTATAAATAAATCTTAAAGAGCAAAGACATCTTGAGAACATGGAAGGTAACGAAAAAATAGCTCCACATATATTTTTTTAAAGTACTAGAGGAGTGTATACACTGTTGAAATGAAACTGTGTGCCGGGCTGGGATTCGACCGCGGACCCCTACAGTAGAGTTCTAATTAGCCGTCCGAGCATATCCACTCCTCGCGGACCAACTCGGAGCTTCAACATGTTGGCGGCTGCTCTCCTTTCCGCAGGGTGGGAGCATGCATCCGGGAACGAATCCAGGCGCCGCGCACTGTTTTAGCATCTAATAGAGATTCATTAAATTACTTATCGACACTTCTTTAAATGACACAGACAGAAATACTGAAATAAATTGTTTCATGTAGAAGAAATAATAAACCGGCAATCAGTTGCAAAATGAACGGTTTATTCAAACCACCTGACCATGTTTTCGATGTTTATAAAAACGTCTTCTTCAGGAGGACAGAGTGACACCCTGGTTTGAGGATTTTCAATGATGATGATGTTTGGTTTGAGGGGCGATCAACTGCGCCCGTAAAAAGTCACAATTTTTACACAGTCCAATTTCTTTCATACACCAATCTAGCCACTGTCACGAATGATGATGATGAAATTATGAGGGCAACACAAACACCAAGAATGAGATGCTCTGGTTTTCGGCCAAAGAAACTCAGTGATAGCTCTCTGCTTGAAAGCACCTTCTCTACGGACGCAATTTTGAAGGCTACTTATTGCGTCGCCACCAATTGGAACGTCATGAAATTATAGGGCTGAAGCGGGAATATTCCACGATGCCCCACAACAAATTCCACATTTCTTCAAGCAGAATTGGTCTACAAAGAAACTGTGTAGCATTACTTATTGGTCGCCTCTCGTAGTACAGCCACACTAGGTGCTGTGTGTTCTTGGTGCGGCAACGATCCATCTTTGGACGAGTGCTGCCAGTGCAGTCGATTGCGCGGATCGATTAGAACTACACGACCTACCTGGAGAAGATGCGAGGCAGCAGTTCTGGCATTGTCTCCTTATTTAGGAGAGAGAGCCCGTGGATAAAGTGAATTGCTGTCAGTGGTATTAGATTTGCAACAACGGAAAGACTAATCGCCGTCAAATATTTCTGCACACGATTATAAAGTGTTGCAGTGACAGAGCGACACGGCAATTGAATCTGCAAGACCGTGTGCAAGATCTAGTGAGTGACGTCACCTATGAAAATTGTAGAGCAGAATGTCAATGAGAATTTGAGTCACGCTCCTGCCCCAGCGACATTATCACTCCGCCGCTTTGCTCGACAGTATCGAAATACTCATTGCCATACAAATTTTTATCATGTAACGCATGGTTCAATATCGATCGGTGATTGTTAAAATGAAAATAAAAATAGCAGTTTCGGCGTGATGTATAGGCCGGATACGTCTAGAGTTCTACATTACTGTTTCTACTACAAGTGGTGAATATTTTTAAACGTATTGTACTACCCACATACATGAAACAAATGAGCCAAAAGCAAGAAAGTGAAGCTTCTCCGTTTCTCTCTCTATTCGTGGTTCGGCACCTCTACACAGACATCGAGCTTCGCGGAGCAGTGATTCAGCGAATGGACTCGCTTTCGTGAGGAGCGGAGTTAGAGGATCCATCCCGTCCGACCATACATTTAGGTTTCTTACGAGTTAAAGAAGTCGCTTCAGACAAATGTTCGGATGGCTCCGTTGAAAAGGGTACCGTAGATTTCCTATCCGACTTCTGCATAGCGTTAATGTATGATTTTTGTTACTTCTTACACAAAGACAGAAATTTCCTATTTCTAGCTCCAGTAGATGCATCCTAATTCTTCTGCCATACCCAGACTTCAAAACATGTTTGGATCCTCATAACACATTACAAACATAGAAAACTGAAAAAGATAAGACACCAACTTCCCCATTACTTCTGTCTCAAGACTCGCATAAAGGCGAAAGTCGTACCAGGGCTGAAAGTACCCCAGGTTTTTGTACACACATTCACGAACGCACAGCGCAAGTTCTTATAAACAGCTCGAACTTAAGAATACATAGTCCTTTAAAATAAACACTCACATATGAGCCTCTGACAACTATTTTAAGAGGAAGTACGACGAAATATCTCTCTAGGTCTATAAGCTGTGCCACAATGCCCGTTTATGAATAATTTCAGCTTTAGCGTGCAGTGACGAAGGTGAAGTTGAAGTGCAAGGTAGGAGCCTCGGCTGCTTGCGGACGAGGATTTGGAGTAAGACACCGTATGACGGAGTCGACGAAACATTATCCAAGCGCCGTTTATTGACACGAGTCGGAATTAGCGACGAATAAACTCTGGCCGTATTTCTGTCACGCGTGAGCCTCCCGTTAGCATCGCTGTGTATCAACGTTACGTTAGTCTTGTGGGAGTAGCTCAATTAGCTCTTGCCAGCTACTGAAAGACGACATCTCAGAATACAGTTGCAGTAAGATACCAACTTTTTCTTTCTTGCACTAAAAGACAACATGTCAACATTCTCTGAAGTCGATGTAGGTCATACAGTGGGAATATTTTTTTTCCATTAATGTTAGGGTTTCTGCATTCTCAAATACGTGTTAATGATTGATCTTAGTGACTTCTAAAACCAACATTACCTGGCGTTAGTTTATGCTGTGAAAGCTACGTTTACTAACACCGTCATTCTGAGTTGTCTTCATCATAGCATACAAGTAATTACAGCACAGCCAGAAACGAACTGATCAGCAAAGACAAACACAAATTCCTCCGTCGAAAGCGAGTCAGATTTTAGTGAAATGGTACTTCTACGAGTATTGGATGTTATGTGCAATTCCAGATTTTTGGACCAGCAAAGAAAGTATTAAGGATAGACAGTTTTTTTAACAAGTGGGCTACATCTTTTAAACTGCTACAATTACGAAACCTTGGTAGATGTTTTTGGTCACCTCTTATATTTTCGATGGATGCAAATGTAAAGTTGACGCAAAACTAAATGTAAGTGATCGGTAGAGGGTAGTAAAATGTAAAGTGTCTAAGTGTTTGTGTGTGAAAGATATTTACTGCGCACGAAGTGTGTAACAAATGACAGTATTCTGACAATCACTTGTAGCTAACTCAGTTTTCTTTCAACGTTCTCTAAAGCCTTACTCTTTCACCCGAAACTGTTGAATCTTACGTAGCATTTGAAATAGTGATAAACAGTCTGTTCCACAGCCGTTATATTTTCTTTATATCGCATCGGAACTTACTTTCCGGTTGACTGTCGCACGAAGCTGCTGCTGCTCATAACATATTGAGTGTCCATCGACAAAGCAAACTGTATGTTGCTGCATGGTTAACACGTCTAGCTGATCGATCTGCGGAGATATTAAAGCGAGTTCAAGAGGTAGTCAAAGTTTTAATTATCATCTCGACAAAATATATTTGTGTAATTAATTTTTTTGTTTATTTTGAGGTACAGGCTGTGAACGAAAAGATGGAAACACCAGAAACACAACACATTAGCATGCCTAATACTTTGTAGGAAAACTGTTGGCATTCAAAACAGCCTCCAGTCGATTCGGAATGGATATGTTTTTTCAAAGGAACCTTACACCACTCTTCCTATAAAACAGTGGCGAGTTCAGGTAACGTTGATGAGGTGGGCAGCGATCACCCACCACTCTCTCCAAAGTAGACCTCACCCACCACTCTCTCCAAAGTAGACCTCAAGGGCTCAATGATATTGAGATCTGGTCATTGTGGTGGCCAGGGGACGCGCGAATAATAAATTTCCTTGAGACAGAAAAGCTTCTGTCCATAACTCGTGCGTAACTCAGCTTGTTCTTTTCTCACATGATATCCTACAAACTATAGATGGAAGGCAACAGGCAGATTCCATACTCCTAGATTCCTGGAAAACGTCTGACAAGGTGCCCCAGTGCAGTCTGTTGAAGGTCCGAGCATGCGGTTTAGGTTCCCAGATATATGAGTGGATCGACGATTTCTGAAGTAACAAAACCCAGTTCGTCACCCTCGACAGCGAGTGTTCATCAGGAACAAGGGAGGCAGGAGTGCACCATGTAGATGCGATAGGACCTCTCTTATTTTCTATATACACAAACGATCTGACGGGCAGACTAAGCTGCAGTTTGGGCTGTTTGCTGATGACGCTGTGGTGTACGCGCAGGTGTTGTCGTTGAGTAACTGTAGGAGGATACAAGTTGAAACAGATAGATGGTGTGATGAGTGGCATCTTGCTCTCAGTGAAGAAAAATGTAAGTTAATGCGGATGAGTCGGAAAACCAATACTGTAACGTTCGAATACAGCATTAGCGAGTTGCCTCTTGACACAGTGACATCGATTAAATATCTAGACGTAACGTTGTGAAGAGATATGAACACATCAGGTTCATAGTGGGGAAGGCGAACGCTCGGCTTCGTTTTATTGGGAGAATTTTGAGAAAGTGTAGCTCATCCATGAAGGAGACGGTGCACAGAACGCTAGTGCGGTCCATTATTGAGCACCGTTTGAGTGCTTGCCCGCCCCCCCCCCCCCCCCCTTTCCCTTGGCATTTGAGGGCGATCACGTAGATAAGATGCGAGAAATTAGGGCTCGTACAAAGGCTTTTAGACAGGCTTTTTTCCTTCGCTCTGTTTGAGAGTGGAACAGGAAAGGTAATTAATTGTAATGGTTCCCTCCGCCATGCACCGTATGGTGGCCTGCCAAATGTGTATGTAGATGTAGACAATTCATCCCCGTGCTTTCAAACCCAGTACTTCACGACGCGAGCTGTGTGAACATGGGCAGAAACAAACAATGTACCATGGGTTGTACCTGATCAGCCAAAATGGTCACATAATCAGTAATGCTACCTGGCAGAGTACCTATGAGGCACATGGAATACAACGATATGGGTGCACAAATCATCACCAAACCCCTGCCGTGTTTCACTCTTAGGATGTAAACTCGGGTGGAAGTTGAAAACAGCGTGCAACAAGACTCATCCGACTAAATAAATTTCTTCCATTGCTTCGTAGTCTACGTTTTACCGCTTCGGCACCACGTTTCTGTTACGGAAATTTGCATCACTGATAAACAGCGTTGAAATTTCAGCTCGCCCTGAAATTCCCGGCTTACGGAGCTTTATTCGTGTTGTTCGGTGCTTACAGGGTTCGCGCATGCGACATTCATTTCTGCAATGGCTTTTGCAGCTGTTGTCCACTTATTTTTCGTCACAGTCCTCTTTAGTGACCGTCTGTCACGATCGGTCAAAACACACATTCGTCCACATTGTGACTTAGTGCATGTGGTCTAAACCTTCACTGGTTACGGAAACACTCACCATACAAGCACCAACAATTTGTCAATGCTCTCACAACTACACAGAGCATTGTTCTGACCACAATTGACACTTGCGACGTATTGAGGACATTGCACAGGTGCTGTTCGTGGTCAAATACAACAGCGCAGCCCGCAGGCTTGGCTAGCACCCACTCTCACGTTCAAGTTTGCATTTCTCTCCATGTTTCCGTATTCTTGTACGACCCCTATGCGTGTCTGTAGTCCTCTGCTAGAGGAGCCAGAACAAAATGGTGGAGCCCGTAGATAAAGTGTAGTATCGTGGGTTAATTCGTTTCCCGTGTTTGAAGGAGAGCAACCCTGCAACACTCCATGCTGAGCTGGTGAAAGTAAACAGCAACAATGTGCCGTCATATGACACAACGTCAAGTGGCGCAGACGCTTCCAGTGTTGCCAGACAAGGCTGCACTGCGAAGAACGGAATGGTTGAACAAGCTTCTCTCAAGACCCACAATCGCAAGAAAAGTGAGGCCCCTGATGTTCTAAGAGCGTTGTATTACAACCCAGGTGATAAGAGAGAGAGTGAAAAATCAGACGTGGATCAATTTTCAACATCGTGCACGACGTTTTGAACATGACGAAGGCCGCCGGCCGCTAGATTCTGGACTAATCACACCTATTCAAAAAGTCCGCCCAACTGACGGAGCGGCAGAAATAATGCAACTGTGACTCCTTTAGCCTTCCACTGACCATGGACGAGTTCTGGATGTATCGCTATGACTCGGAGGAAAGGGAGTAAAGAAAGCAGCGAAAAAAATGTGAATTCACCACTGCCAAAAGGCGAAGACCCAACCATCATCTAGCAAGGTTCTAGGAGTCTCTGTTAGAGACTTCCCAGGTGTAGTGCTACTAGATTATACTTGGAACGGGCAAATCGTCACAGGAGCGTACACCCGAACTCCTGACGAGGTGGTTTTGCTACTCGACAACGCCGCATCTCATTCTGTACAGGACAGTGACACATGCTACTTATTTAGGCAACCAAATTTTGACTGACCCCACGTATTCTCCTGACACGTCACCCAGAGACTTCGTCCTCTTTCCTCGAATAGAGAAACCACTGCGTGGCACGCATTTGCAGAACGATGACGAGCTGATTTACGAGGTACAACTTTTCCTGGACAACCAAAGTACAGACTTCTACAACCAAGGTCTCCATCACTGGGGAAAATCTGTCGCGTTGAACGGTGAATACGTATACGAGAGCTAAGAACATCGCCGAGTTTCGTGGTCACGGCATGAATTTTTCCGAGATGATAATTAAAACTTTATGACTATCCTCGTATGTTTTTTAAGCCATTTCATAACAGGTGGAAGAAGAGAAGTAAAGTGATATAGTACTTGCAAATGAGAGTAGGCCGGCATTACTTAGTTTCACACCTTATTTCCTCAAAAACACAGCCCAGCTCGGCTGAGCTGAGCTCAAACTGCACTGTGTTCGTAGGCTTCGGGCTCGCATTTAGCACTGTCACGAAGAGGAAGGAAGATAACCATGTCATTAGAGATGAAGTACAAGCTTGGATATGGGAACGAGTGGGAATTAAATCGGCGGCGTCCTTTTCAAAGAAACCGTGAATTAGTGAAACGACGAGAACCAGTATCCCGAACGCCAGACGCGAATTTGCACTGACCACCCAGAACATTATGACCACCTACGTAACAGCCGTTATGTCCTCCTTTGGCAGGGATAACAGCAGTGACGCGTCGTGGCATGGAAGCAATGAGGCCTTGGTAGGTCACTAGAGAGAGCAGCACCACATCCGCACACACTATCACCTAATTCCCGTAAATTCAGGGGAGCGGGGCAATGAGCTCCTGGTGTCACGTTCAGTCACATCCCAGATGTGTTCGATCGGATTCAAACCTGGCGAGTTGGGAGACCAGCACATCGACTGGAACTCGCTACTGTGTTCCTTGAAGTACTCCATGACACTTCTGGCCTTGTGACATGGCGCTTTATCTTGCTGAAAAACGCCACTGCCGTGGAGGCACATTATCGTCAGGAAGGGGTGTACGTGGTCTGAAACCAGTATACGGTACTCCTTGGACCCATGGATGCCCGCGAGAACGTTCCCCAGAGCATAGTGAAGCCGCCACCAGCTTGTCTCCGTCCCGCAGTGCAGGTGTCAAGAAGTTATTTCCCTGGAAGACGACGAAATCGCGGCCTCCCATCGGCATGATGAAGAAGATATCGAGATTCATCAGACCATAAAACGCTCTGCCACTACGCCAACGTCCAGTGGCGAAGGTGACATGGCCATTTCAGTCGTACTTGCAGATGTCGTGGTTTTAACACTGGCACATACATGGGTCGTCGGCTGTGTAGGCCCATCGTTAGGAGTGTTCGGTGTACTGTGTGTTCGGAAGACACACTTGCACTCTGCCAGGCATTAAGTCTTTCCTGCTTTACCAGTCCGCCCAGCCTACGAGTCCAACATATGTAATGAGGGGTGGCCAACCAAACCCACGACGTCTGAACGTGGTTTCACCTTGGTTTCGCCACGTGTTGGAGACACTCACGACAGCACTCAACGAACACCCGACAACTCGTGCAGTTTCCGAAATGCTTGTGCCGAGCCTCTTGGCCATCACAATCTGCCCTCGGTCAAACTCTCACAGATAGCGCACCTTCCCCATTCTACACACGGACAGCACGCACACTGATACTACATGCACAGTTCGTGCGTCTGATTACTAATGATTCCTCACCAGGTGACAATACTGTCGCCTGGACAGGTTTATATTGATAATAGGTCGGTGGTCATAATGTTCTGGTTCATCAGTGTAAAGAGAGTTCACGGACTTCCATTTTAAAACATTTTACTTACATTGACAGACATTTGCTGTATCTCTGTACTCCTTTTATACATCATTAAATGAAGAAAAACAATACATTGTTCCATTCGTAAACCACATCTCTCTCAGCACGTTGGTAGAAAGAACATGTATTAATCACGTAGCTGAACAATTGCCCTTTATATAATACCTCATTTCAATATGTTTGATCATTTAAGAAATATTGTGTGTATTGACGTTACTTAGCAGACATGGTATACGCACGATTTAACGGATAGTGTCATACCGCCCATTGGAATGCATTTCGCGTTCTCCACGAGAGAGCTGTTTATTTAGTTGCAAACTGTTTTCCACAGTTTCTTTGCGAGGAATTTTTAAAGTCTCATTGACCATCATAAAGGATATATATACTCCGATTACCAGCGGATTTCAGACTGTTCCGTATGCCTAACGTGGTCTTACACTGTACTGGAAGAATGTACATATTTTTTCCTTACGTCATTGTAAGAGCGGAAAGTATTCTTTCTCTCCACGAAAATGTCAGAGGAGAAACAAATCACGCTCCGCCACACATCATACGTTGGTTATCGTGGCAACTAGTAACATCTTTCCAGGCAACACACCGCTGTAGTTGCTACGTTCTGTTTTCGCTGCTAGGTGGCGGAGGCAACTGGCGCCAATGAGTGCCCGACACGCGAAGCTCAGGATTCAGGCAGAGAGCTTATCTCAGGTGAACGCGTTACAGTACACCCTGACAACCTGCAGCACCCAGTCGCCGCCCTTCTGTAAGTGCCCTCGTCACGCCGCCTGTGGCAAATCTATTCATGCCTGCACAGCTCGAGGCTGCGAAACTGCGCTCCAGGCTACATCGCACCGTCAACAATTCTTGCACAAAGTTGATGAGGAACAAAAAATGCGTTTATAAGCGTCGGAAAAAAAGCATACTGTTTGACACCAAATTTAGGAAAAAATATAGAAATTATCCTGTCTGTAGCATTATTGTGTAGTATTCAGTCTAGCGATAGGTCCATGTCTTCGTACGGAGAATTTGTGTCGCCAGTGTTTCTTGTCTTCAGCTTCGTCCTTCAGTCTTCTGTACCCCCTTCTACCTCTCATGTCACCCAAATGTTGTGTTATTCTTTTTCGTCGTCCTGTTGTTCTTTTGATCTTCCCTTCGATGAAGTCGTGTACGAGCCCTTCGTGTCAAAATATGTGTTCGATCCAGTTGGCCTTTCTCTGAAGAACTATATTCAGAATAGATTTCTTCTCTCCTATTCTTCTCAGTACATCGTCGTTTGTGACCCGATCTGTCCACTTGATCTGTCCACTTGATCTCTATTCTTCTCCAGAACCACATTTCAAAACTTTACAGGTATTTGTTCTCCTTTTTCCTCATGGTCCAAGTATCTGCTCCGTACAGTGCAATCAATGCTCCAGATGCAGCACTTCACTCGTTTCTTCTTTAATTCTAAGCTCAACTTCCGGTCAGCACAGCCCTCTTTTCGTTGAATGCTGTTTTAGCCACAGGGATTCTTGCTTGAATTTCATTTCTGCAGTGAGCATTCTTTGTCAGCAAGCTTCCCAAGTACTTGAACCGCATAACATTCTCCAGTTTTCGATTGTCAACAGTTGTCCTCAATGGTTTCTCCCGTTTTGATATCCGCATCACTTTTGATTCATCAATGTTGATACCCGTGACATATTTTCTTCGAGTTTGGCTCAAAAATGGCTCTGAGCACTATGGGACTTAACATCTATGGTCATCAGTCCCCTAGAACTAACTAACCTAAGGACATCACACAACACCCAGTCATCACGAGGCAGAGAAAATCCCTGCCCCGCCGGGAATCGAACTCGGGAACCCGGGCGCGGGAAGCGAGAACGCTACCGCACGACCACGAGCTGCGGACTTTCTTCCAGTTTCCACCAACTAGTTCATCACGAGTTGCAGTTGTCTTTGAGTTTTGGTGAGCACTACCAGGCCATCTAAAACACTTCATTGTTCAAAATTGTTAAGGCTTTCGTGGCCAATCGTTGACAAACCGCCTATTGGCTTTTGTCTCGGGTTCTTCGGCCGAAGTTCGTCTGATGATTTTTCTGACGTTTGGCCAGCACGAGTGGCTGGCGTTGTCAAAGCTTCACCCTCCGTTGCTGGTGATGAAGTGGTTCGTCTACAGCTATGGAGGGTGAAGCTTTGACAGTGCCAGCTACTCGTGCTGGCGAAACATCAAAAAAATTATCAGACGAACGTCGGCCGAAGAACCCGCGACAGAAGCCGTTAATAGCAAAAACTCTCTTCGACATAATCCTAACCATGCCGATGGCGTCTCTGGATCGTATTCCTATCCTAAATCCAAACTGGTCCTCTCTTCATTTGTGTCCAGCTGTCTATTCAGTATTCTTGCAGTGATCTTCACCACGAGTGAAATCAGACTCATTGTTTTGTAATCACTACATTTCTTGGCTTGTTGTTTCTTCTCAAGAGCAACCATTCAAAAAGCCCTTAGGCCGTTCTCCGGTTTCGTAAGTTTTGTTGATGAGTTGCGTCAGCACTTTCTGATTTCTTACGGCAAATCCACCCATATGTCGTCATCTTCTGTAGCTTTCCTCAACTTCATGTCCTTAATCGACTTTTCTGCTTCAGTTTCCGTATGCTGGGCCCTTTTTTGTCTTCGTGAATCGCCTCCTCTGTATCTATTTCGATGTCTTGCGGACGATGTTACTTATCGCAGAGTTCTTTTACGTACTATTTCCATATTTTTTGCACCTCCGTTTGTTCAGTAACCATTTGACCTGTGCAGTCTTTTATTCTGAAGATCCTTACTCCTTTGTCCTCTCTGCCTCCCAGTTCCTACAACATATCCGGATGAGCAAAAGATTGAAAATATTATGATTGTGCTCTAGACTGAGGATTAGATAGCAGTATCACAATACGGTACAGGTCCCACTATTACCCTTAAAAACAAAACAACAGAAAACGATGTAAATATGTAACATAATTAGTCGCCGTATTTAGCGCAGATGCGCTTTCTTAAAAGAAATTTCTTGTTCAGTTCAACAATACAATGCATTGTGGTCCGCTCCAGTAGTTAGGCTATGACGCGCAATTAAAGTACCCCGAAAGCTGCTGTAGCTGAGTAATGCATCGAGATCAGAGTAATATTAATTACGAAACACCATCTTAATGTTCTACAAAATTATATTTATTTGGTGACGAACCGGCTTTCAGCTTCTCAGGCCACCTTCAGTTGTTACCTATCGATGGTTTGAGACGCGGAAATCCAGTTCGTGACCAAATAAATACAATTTACATAACATTAGGAAAGTGTTTCCTATTTAATGCTACTGTCATGTCCTGCCAAGCATGGATGGGAAATTCAGTTAATGCTACGTATGAGAATGGTTTGATATTACAAATGACACACTTCAAAACTTACAGGGCAACAGGCCGACAGGAATATAAGGTCTTTGAAAGATTGTCAATAAAGACCCAAATACGTTCTAATCTTTCCACTGTTACGACAATCCAAGCGTGTGGTTACAAGAAAATCTTCATTTATTCACCATTCCTCAAAACTGATACAAGAAATTTGTATAAACATCAGTCTGAGATGAAAGATGTTGGACGGAAAAGAAGGATGAAAAAGCAGAATTTCTCTAAAGCCCACGCTTTACCCCTGCGCCAGTCGTCGGAAGGTAATTTATGGCAGTCCTTAATTGCGATTAAACTTGCGACTCACTTTTTTCCTGCTGCTCTGCGAAAGGCCGTAACAGTCCTGCTACACCGAGACCTGCACGCTTTAAAAATTGCGTAAATATGTCTGGCGCCAGATGGCAGCTTAGCGATGAATAATACCATTAATTAAGGCATTACCAAAAAGTAAAGCCGCGATTCTACCAGGGTTATTTGCATATTTTGGAGAGACATTTATTACGAGTAACTGGTTTTCAGGAATGAAACGTTCATATCATATAGCTTTAAGGAAGACGTGTGCTTTAAAGGCGGGAAAACATTGCAAACAGCAGCTCTATGAATGGCAAAACGCCACTGGGAAATCATTACGCATAAAAATGCCAGTCAACGAAATCATAAGAGAGCCCACCAATCACTCCAAAAACTTAGGCGCAGGCTGTACATTGGAAAAACACATCTGCACTGTACGATGCAGTCAGTAGGGTGTAAGTCTTTCGTGGAGTCGAAATATTCGACGCAACTACTACACTCAAAGACTGCGTTTGAGGCCGCGGTGATGATAAAATTTATTGCGTTCATCACGGTGAGGATTCTCAAATTGCTTCTTTCTGCTGTCTTCACTATTTCATCGGACTTCTGATTCAGTAGCACGAAAAAATAAACTGAGCATCCAGTCTTCTGATGGAGCAGTAAATAAAATAATGATAAACTGCTGCGCTTTTCAAGTACAGATGATCAACATGATTCGCAACTCTTACATAACGAATTAGGTCTTCCAGACGGAGACAAAAAAGAAAAACTGTAGTAGATCGGCTACTCTGAACAAAACTTTACCCTCGGAAACATATTACAGCTATTTATTTACAAATAAATTTTTCTTCGAGAATGTCATCTAATGTTGAAAGGAAACTGAACGTCGGTATATGTTTCAGGAATGCGTAGCAGCGCATGCATTATCACTTCTGTTGACCTAATTCATATCTACCGTCTAAATGCGTTTCCTTCACTTCTTTTCGCTAATCCAGTATACCACATTCCTCTCTGTCAATATAATACACTGCATTTTAAGATTTAATTATGTGAACATACCTTTTGAATCTGAATACCGCGGAGTCCATAACGATAGACCCCTATCACGTGCAACAATCATCAGAACAGGACAGCAGTAAATTTTTGATTCTTACTGTAGCAATATGAAAGTAAAAAATTAAATCAATGAGTAAATAATAAAACCATTCGGAATTCTAGTTTTTATTCGCTGTTAGTCACTCAGAACTAACACATAGGACCAGTTTTAAATTTCATATTCCATTGTAGGTACTCGACATTTTAGGCTACAAATTCAAACGGCATATTGCACGTAAAGCATTCCAATTACGCTACAAAATTCTACAAGTCGTAACACTTTAAGATTATCGGCAAAATATCAGTTTCGCAGCGAAACACGTAAGCGATACATAGGAACGGAGAACGTAAAAAGAGAAGGCGCTAAAGCACTGATCGAGATTTATGGCCTTTTGTTACATCATCAGATAATATTTCTTCATTTCCGGTCACCCTGAAATGAAATTCTTTCCCAATTTTAAGTTAAATGACCACACCCCCAGAACTGCTTTCGATACGACAGGTCTTCAGGAGGTTTTGTAGCAACGTTAAATAACAGAAGGCACATTAGACCCGACGAACGATATGTGCGTCAGTGTTGACTGGAAAGACTGAAGCCAGATCAGAGTTTAGGCTTCTTTCACGCTGATGATTTGGCTGCGGCATCAGCCACGCACCCGCTGGTCCTCCCAACGCGGCGCAGCGACTTGACCGTCTTTTATCTTCACACAGTGTGAGAATCGACGGTGCGGCTAAGTTCCTATCTGCAGTAGAGGATGGGTGCTGGTTAGCATTTTGTGACTGTTGATCATTTGCGTTTCCCAAATCACTTTAAGATCTTTTTTGGTCTTTTGTTGGACAAAAGTCAGTTTCGATAAGCCACTGGATCAATGATCTTGAGGAACCCAAACCTCAACTAGGGCACTTGAGCGGGTGGTGTTCACACTGGAGCTGGGCAGAATAGAGAGAGGATCAGATAGTATCTATTTTTTATAACAAACTACGTTCAGCCATGCCACTCGAGTCCACACTTAATATTAAGTGATATTCGTCATTCAAGGCACTAGCGGAGAACACACTGTAAGTACTCTCAGTCTTCCATAGTTTTATTTATTTTTCAAAATTCATCGTATTTTTCCATATATTGCTCGATTTTACGAATTTGTCAACATTGTTTTGTACTTTTCTAAAATTTCATCCGGTTAAGTGCGTTCTGTCCCATTACTCATGACGTCGTGTGGACGTCATGATGTTGTTGTTGTGATCTTCAGTCCTGAGACTGGTTTGATGCAGCTCTCCATGCTACCCTATCCTGTGCAAGCTTCTTCATCTCCCAGTACTTACTGCAACCCACATCCTTCTGAATCTGCTTAGTGTATTCATCTCTTGGTCTCCCTCTACGATTTTTGCCCTCCACGCTGTCCTCCAATGCTAAGTTTGCGATCCCTTGATGCCTCAGAACATGTCCTACTAACCGGTCCCTTCTTTTTGTCAAGTTGTGCCACATACTCCTCCTCTCCCCAATTCTATTCAATACTTCATCATTGGTTATGTGGTCTACCCATCTAATCTTCAGCATTCTTCTGTAGCACCACATTCCGAAAGCTTCTATTCTCTTCTTGTCTAAACTATTTATCGTCCATGTTTCACTTCCATACATGGCTACACTCCATACAAATACTTTCAGAAACGACTTCCTGACACTTAAATCTATACTCAATGTTAACAAATTTCTCTTCTTCAGAAACGCTTTCCTCGCCATTGCCAGTCTATATTTTATATCCGCTCTATTTCGACCATCATCAGTTATTTTGCTCCCCAAATAGCAAAACTCCTTTACTACTTTCAGTGCCTCATTTCCTAATCTAATTCCCTCAGCATCACCAGACTTAATTCGACTACATTCCATTATCCTCGTTTTGCTTTAGTTGATGTTCATCTTATATCCTCCTTTCAAGACACTGTCCATTCCGTTCAACTGCTCTTCCAAGTCCTTTGCTGTCTCTGATAGAATTACAATGTCATCGGCGAACCTCAAAGTTTTTATTTCTTCCATGTATACAACGACGTCATGATAGTCACATCCAATCACAATGCAGCATGTGCCCGAAATATTTACCACTGCTAAGCCACCACTACATTACTAGTGTGTGTGTGTGTGTGTGTGTGTGTCTGATGTCATGGAGTATATTTTAGAAATGAACATATTCGTCTATTAGTAGAAGTAATGACGTCATAGCATATTATACAAAAAGGCCGTAAATATTAATGTACTTTATGGTTTATGACACTATAACAATACATTGTGCGGCTAAATTAATGACGTCACGATATATTACGCAAAAATTGCTGAAAAAATTCTTTAGTAAGGTGGAGGACTCAAACATGTTCATTACAAAGTAAGACATTGCTTCTAAATTTGATTTTTGTGCGTTATTAGATATTTTTGCAAAATGTCAGTTTATCCACTAATCTAGGTGAATTGTGCGCGTCCATCACCTCGGTGAGGTTACACTGGTGGCAACACCTAGCACAAATACCACAGCTCGACGCATAAAAAAAAACTGTTACAAAGTCATCCCTGCAGTGCTTGTGTGTGTTAAAACGGGCTCGTTCTCGTATAGGTATAAATAATAAAGTCATGGCATATTCCGGTAAATATTAACACAATTTATGATACTGGCAGGGTATGGCCGCGACCGTCACTGAATCCCCGACAATGAACGACACAGTTCCACATCACTGCCCAACACTACGCAAAACCATCTTCGCAGGAATGGAAGAGAAATATGCATTATTTAAACAATATGTATGTGCAGTCGTCTCTGATACCACTGATTTGGTGGCTGGCACCAAAGGCACTACTATGAAATGAGTCATTCAGTGAGGGAACATACCACCATAGCAAACCAGTCGCAATGTGCCGATGCCAAAACGTTCAGCGTCGCACATCCGTGGGTGCCTTTGCGATTAAAGGTCGCTAACAATTTAAGCGCCAAGCATTCCCTTCTCCTCCCCTCCCCATTTCTCTCTGGACCAATAATAAATAACTTCTCCCTCCTTCACCAACCATCCCGTTTTTA
Source organism: Schistocerca nitens (assembly GCF_023898315.1). Classification (NCBI taxonomy): domain Eukaryota; kingdom Metazoa; phylum Arthropoda; class Insecta; order Orthoptera; family Acrididae; genus Schistocerca; species Schistocerca nitens. The sequence goes on along the minus strand of NC_064616.1, from coordinate 171,449,249 downwards.
GTACTAGAGTCTGTGTGTCGATGATTGTTCACCATAGGGAGGGGATCATTATGACACACAAGCTTACAGAAGGGATCAGCCAGATCTCCCAGGTGGAATGAAGACAGGTAACACGATATAAACTATCGAATTATTATTATTATTATTATTATTAGAGAGTGTATGACATTGATGGAAGACACGTAAAACATGTTAGTAGGAGAGCTACGAATCCTTCTGCGTTCCTCACACTGATAAGTTTAGTCCGGAGTTCCCTTCAAACGTGGGCAAGAGTGTCAGAACTCCTAAACCACCGCCCTCCACGTGGGCCTTACTGGGCGAGATCTGCCAGTGCCCCCAGACAGAATAAAAATATATGTAACTCTCGCAATATTTGTGTGGGAGGGGAATGCTTGGCGATTATACTATTGGCAACGTTTATCCGCAAAGTTGTCCACAGATTTCTAACGGTGAACGTGAAGGCGTCGGCGAGTTACGACCGGATTGCTACGTTGGGATGCCCCCTCCCTGAATATCTGATTTCATAGCAGGGCTTTTTTTTTTTTTTGCCAGGCACCAGGTCGGTCGCGTTGGAGAAGATTAAACATACATATTGTTTAAATAATGCCAATTTCTCTACTACTCCTAGGGAAAAGGCCTGGTATTAGCGTTGGGCAGTCATGTGGAGCTCTCTCGTTCGTGGTCAGCGAATTCGGTGACGCCGTGGCTGCACGAGGAGCCCGACCCGCATTATCAGGCGAATATACATTTGTATGATGTTCTACGACGTCATTATTTCTACCAATATGGGAACGTGTTCATTTCTAAAACATACTCTGTGACGACACACACACACAAACAAACTAGTAATGTAGTGGCGACGTAGCAGTGATAAATAATTCGGGCACATGCTGCACTGTGATTGGCTGAGAGCGTCGTGACGTTGACACGACGTCGGAAGCAGCGGGACAGAACTGGCGTAATTCGATAAAATTATGAAAAAAATACGTAAAACCAGGGACCATATGGAAAAATATGATAAATTTTGAAAAATACGTATAATTGTGTAAGAATGAGGGAACTGTGTGGAAGAATTTTAGATTTTGCTTATTTGCAATGGAACAGCCTCTTCGGAGCTAACAAAGTAATCGACGAATTTGTCTCGTACACTGGTATTGTACATAAGTGCTTTTTATAGGCGTATGTCCGTATCTTCCTCGTGTTGTTAACAATGGATGAACATCATATTTACGCTGATTTCTGTATTTTCTTCTGAGTAACAAATGTTCCCTTCCAGAATTCCTTTCGCAAATAGCCCTGGCAAGTACACAGGTCTTGTCGAAGATATACAGCTGCGCGGCTCATTCGTGCAAGCCAGTATGAAAAAGCCATGACGCATAATGGATGTCGAGATCGTAAGAGAGGTATCATTAGACCCGTTGAACAAGAATGCGATACGGCATTATCATTTCCCGTTTTAATAAACTATACTGGCAGTCGCCTGAACTGATTCAGGAAAACCAGAGAAGATCAAAATCAGGATGGCGGCATGGGAATTTAACTCCTGCTCCTCCCAATTACGAATCCGGTGTCTTTATCTGCTGCACCTCTACGCTGAGTGTACAAATATCCGACACTATTCGTGAAACAACATAACAAAATTTCCGTCTCCGATTGCAGTTTCCATTTATCCGTATTTGCCCAAAGTTTAGTTCAAGAGATGTCATGCGTATAACTAGTTTCTTTTATTGTAAAGTGTTACCACCAGGGTAGCCTTCTCACGAAGTTCTAATGGAGACTGCTGAATACGGAATTTGTACATCGCGGGAGCGTCCGAACAGGTTCAAATCAGGAATTTTAACAAGCACGCCAAGAAAATCCAACTAATTTTCATTCAGTCACGATGCTTTGTGAACAGAAGCATTATCCTGTTAATATAGAAAAGTTCTGCGCTAATGTCTAACATGTTTTCAAAGGCACCAGCTCCACAGATCGTAGACGGTGTTGTTTTTATCACTCTATGCGACATTTGCTTTTCGTTCTCGCGATGACTGACTTTCGGACAGCAACATCACTAGGAAAGCCGAACTGCAGCACCTCTCAGCGGATCTTTCTGTCACTGACCTCATTAACGAGGTCGTTTCTAAAGGAAAGGCCATCTATCAAATTATTGAAAGAAGTTCACAGGTAGCTCCAGATACGAAAAAAACTATATGGAAGGTAATCGAAATAAGAGGAAAAATTGGCACAATGTGGAAGAAGCAAAAATCCAAAATTGACAGCGTTGGAGTGGGTTTATTCGGCGACCAACTTTCTTGATAGAGTGACGCTGTATTTACACTTTGTAAAGGGAAGTAATGATAAAACAATTTTCGAAATTTAAAAACGTCTTTTAGCACTGCGCTACAGCCATCGAAGCAGAAACATGTCTGATCATTAATGAACACCGTAATGGAGAACGGCCAGTCTTTACGATACTGAAGTGTATACGAAAAAATTTCTGTCTATGCTGACAGGTATTAGAAATAAAATCTTTGCTAAATGATCGTGAAATGAAAGATCGGCAAATGAAGTTAAAAATAATACGCACTCCAATAATTCGAAGAGTCAAATTACAATCGCTCACCAGTATAGGACAGTAAACAAGAGCTTGCGACCCTTCTGCAAATTTCCTAACAACTACGGTAGGTCCGAACCTCTTCCGAAACGATCGGGACGCGCATTCTTTGGATTCTCTGTCCGAAGGCAGTATGAGGGCGTTCCAGACTCGTGACCGGAATTCGCAACAAAGGATTTGATTAAACTGATTGCCATGCCCGCCAACGTCGGCTTATCTTCACGTCGCAGTTTTGTAGTCCCTCCTCCCACCTCCTGCCCCTTCCACAGTTTGCCTATCACACTGGCATTTTGCGAAGCACAAACGGGCTCATCTTGATGAAACGGGCAGCCGGCCATCGTATGCATAGCGAATGCTGTCAGAAAGTTACCAGAGAATTGAAACGTGAGGGAAAACAATGCGAATGAAAAAGAAAGAACTCAGTGTAACATAACCGAAACACAGGCTTCCTCCACAGGCATATTAACACAAACAAACTGTTATTCTAGTGATCTTACTCAGATATGAACAAAATCTCCGAATGCATTAACAGTGACTGGTTTGATATACCGGCTAGCATTGGATGGATTTCTAAGTTTGTTCAAACCAATGCAGGAGGGTTCATATTTCACCCGTAGATACACAATACGATTCTTATTCTTGGGAAATATGAATGAATTATTTTAAATATTCTACATTTAGGCTACCTCTAGTGAAACAGTTGACTGTTGTGTTCTAACAATATGTTTGTTACATAACAATGTTTTCAGCAGTATATGTTAGTCTCATTGTAAACGAATTTCAGTAAGTTAAACAACTACTTATGTGCCTGAATAAAGTGAGATGATACAATGGTGCAGGAATGGCTTGTATTAGAAAGGAGACAAGTTCGAGCTACTACCCGGCATATTGCCAAATTTTTCAGAAGTTTCTCCATGAGTAAATGCAATGAAAATATGGTTTCTTCATGAAGAACATGGTTGATTGATTTCACGTGTATGTTCAGCTGCGGGAGCTTTTTGTCTCTAATAGATACGCTATCGGATGGATATTATCTTCCTTCCACTTCAAACCCAAAAATTCTCCATTTCAATTGCATAACATATCGCGCACAGTGCTTCATCTTGAGATACTCTTTCCTTAACATTAGCATGATTGCCATCTTCATACAATGAGCAAGTAGAAATGTACTTACATCGACGTTCGTTTTCTGCCTTCTGGTGCCACTATGTTTGGTAGTAAAACATTGGGTACTATATGTTCACTTTATTAACACATAAACAAAGATTATTAGAAAAAACCGTGCATTTGCTTCTCGTGGTGAGATAGTAACAATCTTCTTCAGACTGTTTGGGCCTGTCTGCAAGCGTAATGCAGCCACCAGAAGTCAAGCTGTTTCCATTCGCTTCCCCATAGCTTTGTTTTGTCGACAAGGTGTCATCAGATGACATTAAGAAAGGAAGAAGAGTGACGAGCAGTGTGCTGACAAAGTTTTCTAGAATTCTGACAGCATATCAGTGCTCCGAGAAAATGTCTCTAGTGTTTCAACAAAACTGTAGATATTGCCCTATAATAGGCAGATGATTCAGCGATTCATTGACGTAATTTCGACCCCAAGAACTCGCATCCCAATGGCTAACCTTCGTCATCGGTTACCCAAGACAGTATCGCTGCAGAACAGAAACTAGAGGAAGGAGACCGGTAAATATACACAGATCAGCCACATCATCATGACCACCCGCCTAATAGGCGATATACCCACCTTTGGCACGGATGGCAGTGGCGAAGAGACGTGGCATGGAACCAATAAGGCCTTGGTAGGTCGCTGGAGGAAGTTGGTATCACATGTGCACACAAAAGTCACCTAATTCCCCTAAATTCCGTGGAGGGAGGCGATGAGCTCAAACGTCACATTCGCTCACATACCAGATGTATTCGATCGGTCTCAGATCTGGCGATTTGGGGGGGCAGCACATTAATTGGAACTCGCCACTGTGTTCCTGGCCTTGTGAGATGCGCTTTATCTTGCTGAAAAATGCCACTGCTGTCGGGAAACATGATGGTCATGAAGGGGTGTACGTGGGCTGCAACCAGTGTACGATACTCCTTGGCCGTCATGGTGCCTTGCACGAGCTCCACTGGACGTATAGACGCCCACGAGAATGTTTCCCAGAACGTAGTGGAGCCGCCATCAGCTTGTCTCCATCCCACAACACAGATGTCAAGGAGCAGCCTCTCATCGGCATAATGAAAAAGGTATAGGGATTCATCAGACCATGCAACGCTCTGCCACTGCGCCAACGTCCAGTGCCGACGGTCACGCGCCCATTTCAGTCGTGGTTGCCGGTGTCGTGGCGTTAAGGCTGGCACATGTATGGGTCGTCGGCTGCCGAGGTCCATCGTTTGGAGTGTTCGGTACACTGTGTTCACACACACTTGCACTCTGTCCAACATTAAGGTCCGATGTTAGTTCCGCCACGGTTCGCCGCCTGTCCTGCTTTACCAGTCTGCCCAGCGTTCGACGTCCGACATCCGACATCTGTAATGAGGGGTGCCCGCCCAACCCCACGACGTCCGGGCGTTGTTTCACCTTGATTTTGCCACGTGTTGAAGACACTCACTACAGCACTCCTCGAACACCCGAGAAGTCGTGCAGTTTCCTAGATGCTCGTGCCGCGTCTCCGTGGCATCACAATCTGCCCTCGGCCAAACTCAGATTGATCGCGTACCTTCTGCATTCTACACACTTATTGATCTACATGCACCGTGCGTGTGTCTGATTAGCAATCATTCATCGCTAGGTGACGCTGCTATCGCCTGGACGGATTTATATCGACAGCAGGTCGGTGGTCATAGTGTTTTGGCTGATGTAACTAGAATGAGAAATCCTCGTATCCCTGGTGGTGGTGGTGGTGGTGGTATTTACGGACGAAAAAGAATTTCGTATGGTGACTAAACATTACTTTATGAAAGGCAAAACGCCTCAGGAGACTAAAGAGAAGCTTGATAAGCATTACGGTGACTCTGCACCTTCGATTAGAACAGTTTATAAGTGGTTTCAAAATTTTCGGAGTGGCCATATGGGCACAAGTGATGCTGAACGTTCTGGACGCCCTGTGGAGGTTACGACTCCAGAAGTCATTGATAAAATCCATGATAAGGTGATGAATGACAGAAGAGTTAAGGTCCGTGAGATTGCTAGTGCGGTGGGCATCTCGAATGAACGGGTATATAATTTTTTGCATAAGCATTTGGACATGAGAAAGCTATCCGCAAGATGGGTTCCGCGATTGCTCACGCTTGACCAAAAGCGGAATCGTGTGAAGCGTTGCAAGGATGGAATTGAGAAACAATGTGAAAGTACCTCTGGTTGTTTTTTGAACATGAAGATAGTTCACCGTAACTTGACTATCAACTGTGCTAAAATGATTGCGTGAGTCACTGCAGAGGAAACTACCAGCATTATGGCAATAAAAAGGTTAGCTTCTCCACTATGACAATACTCCCTGCCCCACAGCGATGAGTGGCAATCAGTTTTTGCCCAAAAGCGACAGGACAATAGCTTCGCACCCACATTACTATCGTTTCTGGTCCCTGTAACTTTTTTCTGTTCCCATGATAATAAATTTTGACTTGTGAGTAGCTGGAGTAACCGCCGCTTGCAGCGCACATAACAGTGGGTAAGCTGGAAGTGACTCACTAAGACTCTGATGCGTCTCTAGGGGTATAAGGAGCCACAATGTCGACAGTACGTCCCACAACTCTCTAATGTGTAAGGAGTCACAAAGTGAAGGTGACTGTCGAGGTAGTCAGATGTTGAATAGGGTTAATATCCGGGAACTATGGAGTCGAGAAGACTACTTTACAGCATTTAACATGCTCTCCCAGCCGTATAGCACATTGATTATCCTTCTGAATGACCCTATCCTCCTTGGGAAGACAATATTCTGTACGGGTGAAAATGATCTCTGATAATGTATCAGTGCGACGACGTCAATTCGCCCTACGATGATGAAAATTTGGCTCACGGGGTAAAGTTACCCATCGTCATCAGCAGCATTCAAGTTTCCACGCAATCCAGCAAAATTCGAGACTTTTCCAGAGTTGTACCCTTCTGTCCAATTATGTTTATTTGGCAGATAACGACAAAAGTTTTCGCCTTTTATAACTTAATTTTGTTTGTTAACCAAACATGGTCCGCCTAGTTCATTTCAGCACTTTCAGTGGTTTACAGCAGAACTTATTACTACGGTCATTTTCTTATTATTTTGTTGTTGTCGTCATCGTCGTCGTTGTTGTTGTTGTTGAAAACACGGCACAAATATTGAAGACAACCATTCATCTACACCACAGTTCCATACAAAGCAGAGTTTTTCGAACTGTTTTTGTGGCTTCGACTCTGGTTGTCCCGTAGTACATTTGAACGTGCAGAGTTTCATTGTAGGATGTTGGTAGCCCTTTAAGCAGTCTTAGTCGGTATTCACTTCCGACTCCGAAGTTTTCGCGAGATTCACAATGGTGACATTAGTTTAATCACGACATACATTTAGTATAGACGAATGCAGGCAATCTCAAACCTTACCGTGACGGAAGAATTGTCCCTCTTGGTACGAAAACGAATGATCACCCCTTTCAATAATATGGATAAATGGTCTCCTTTATTTGCTAGGACTAGCGTAATGCGTACTGGTGGACTTTCAGTTCTGGTTACACACTTTACCAGCGCTCATCACGTGACATAAATCATGTGTTACCCGCTGCATAGATCAAAACAATGCAACTCGACCGTGTTTGTACAGGCAGACACTTTAAAGAGGAGCTCAAGATTTTGGGAAAGTTTGCGGTAGTACGCGCATGATGTTCTCCGAACCCACAACACTAACGCCTACGGCAGCGATGCCTGACCACTGTTCTAGATAAGAAAGTGGGAAGAAACCGAGGTAAGAGGAAGGACAGAGGCGCGGGTTAATAACAAAATTGACCTTTTGTGGGAGACAGCGGCGCGGAGAAGCAGCGCGACAAAAGCGCGCCCTAACAAAGGCGGGTTATCAACTGTCCATCACGGCCACCGCAGCCGCATTGTCTTGGCTGATTCCCCAGACAGATTAAAATACACCCGCGTCTGGTACTCCTGTGCGTAATTTCTTTGTGCGTGCTCTACCTGACCGCTCCAGCCTTTCCAGCACGCTCGTTCGCTGGATTTGTCGCCAGGTGAAAGGTAAAAGGATCGCAGAAATGTTCAAGTCAGTCCACGTAATTTGGCAGGGCGAGAAAGTACGCTGAAACGATGGCGGAGGAAGGTGAGACGAAGATACAGAAATTGAATGTAATGAGCACCTAAGAACGAGTTGCAGCTAAATTATATTGAAGACAACTCAGACGCGTTCTTAAGATGAGCAGCAAGGTCGATAAACAAAACTGTAGACATTTGGCGCTGAGGTCAGAATGGGTGGGAGGCATTTTGTGATCGACTACGGACGACGTTTCTTCTTACTGTCGAGGAGGACACGGCAAGTGTTATCACCTGATTACCCAGAAACTTCGCTCAGTAGAAGAGGGGTCAAGATAAGCGAATAGTGTCTCGGCTTATCCATAGATGTTCGACCGTTTCTGACAAGGGAACATCCCCATCGCACCCCCCTCAGATTTAGTTATAAGTTGGCACAGTGGATAGGCCTTGAAAAACTGAACACAGATCAATCGAGAAAACAGGAAGAAGTTGTGTGGAACTATGAAAAAATGAGCAAAATATACAAACTGAGTAGTCCATGCGCAAGATAGGCTATATTAAGGACATTCTGAGCTCGGGGGCGCCGTGGTCCCGTGGTTAGCGTGACCAGCTGCGGAACGAGAGGACTTTGTTTCAAATCTTCCCTCGACTGAAAATTTTACTTTCTTTATTTTCGCAAAGTTATGATCTGTCCGTTCGTTCATTGACGTCTCTGTTCACTGTATTAAGTTTAGTGTCTGTGTTTTGCGACCGCACCGCAAAACCGTGCGATTAGTTGACGAAAGGACGTGCCTCTCCAATGGGAACCGAAAACATTTGATCGCAAAGTCATAGGTCAACCGATTCCTCCACAGGAAAACACGTCTGATATATTCTATACGACACTGGTGACAGCATGTGCTTCACATGACAGGAATATGTTATCGACCCACCTAACTAGTACACTTGGCGAATGGGTAAAAAGATTCTTCTACCTTGCCCGATTTAGGTTTTCTTGTGGATGTAATAATCACTCCCAAAAAAGTGATCAAAACATAAGAGTTTGTCACATAAACTGAAAATAAAAAGTTAAACTTTTCACTCTAGGGAAGACTTGAACCGAGGACCTCTCGTTCTGCGGCTGGTCACGCCAACCACGGGACCACGGCGCTCCTGAGCACACATTGTCCTTAATATTGCCTATGTTACGCATGGACTACTCAGTTTGTATATTTTGCTTATTTTTTCATAGTTCCACACAACTTCTTCTTGTTTTCTCGATCGATCTGCGTTCAGTTTTTCAAGGCCTATCCACTGTGCCAACTTATAACTACATCATGGGGGGTGCGATGGGGAGGTTCCCTTGTGAGAAAACGACGTTCAAAGTTTTCTAGTCACTGTATGTGCCTCTCAGCAAATAAGTAGTTCAACCGACGTGGTGACACAGTTGTTAGCGTCTCGGATTCTCACTTTTGCGCCCCATGTTCGAAACCCGATTACTAATTTATTTTTGTCTTTCATTTGTCTACACATTTTTTGTAGAAAATTACTACACTAATGTTTTCTAATATATATTGAAATAACGTTATTCTTCTAATAATTGTATGTGTGGTGAATGAATAAAAAAAGAACACGATAAATGAATGGAAAAATTATTTGAAATTGTTTTCGGTGAATTTCCTGTAGTGTATCTTGATTTATAATCAACTGCTAGCGCCACTTTTCGGAAAAGTGATCCGTTAAGCGTCGTTTGCCACGAAATTATTTCTAACGTGTGAAATCTTCAGCAATGTTAACGTCGTTTCTTTCTCGAGTGAGATTCATTCGAAGAAATATCGCTGTGGCAAACTTGTCTTCGTGCGATGCTAGTGGTGTTCGGAATTTCTGTATTTTGAATGTTCCTACGACCAGTATAGTCCATGGGAATGCACCAAATCTTCCTAAAGAGTAAGAATTAAGAACTGATTTAAGAATGAAATATAAGAATATGAGAATTTAGAAAGATTGTAACTCCTGAAAATGTCATACACACGCACATATATTATATACTAAGTATCTGACGCTTATTGTGAAACCAGGTTGTAATTTTACAATTAATGCAACACCCTTTCACCCCACAAGTTGATAAGAATCATTCGTTGTGTAGCCTTCTACGAACACGGGTAGATAAATGAAAAAAATAAAACAAATAAAAGCAATAATCGGGTTTAGATCGCGGGACGCAAAAGTGAGAGGCCGCGACGCTAACAACTATGGCACCAGTTGGGCGAAGCTTATCGCGCTAAAAAGACACCTAAATTACGTCAAAAACTTTGACGGTCGTTTTCTCAGTAACTGTCGAATATCTTCGGATCAACCTCTTCCACTGAGCGAAGTTTCTGGGAATAGGATTATGCCACTTAACGCGTTCTCTTCGCAAGCAGCTACACTGCGAAATCAGTATTGTTTTCAGGAACATTAGGAAGCACTACTATTCTACATACAAGGACCAAGATTTTTGTTGATGTGAATTCTCCTCTATCGATTATTATTGTTGTGGACTGCATCCGAAAGACGGACATGTGTTGCCCGAAAGATTTAATCGAATGAAGTGACGAGAGGTGCACAACAACCTGACGTTAGTAAGAAGAAGAAACAAAAGAGAAGAAGTCTCCCCGAAATGCAAAACAAAATAAACCAGTATCACCGAGGTGGATTACCGCCAAGCGTGTTCCACGATGGTGAAACAGGAGAGCTATTATCGAGGGCGCATACAATAAGTCTGTTGGCCATCAGTTGCGTGTACTCACGGTTGGTGCAAACGTGGTGTGTACCTGTTTACATAGCATTTTTCAATAATATACTAATTACACTGCAACTCATCGATCCTACAACAACTACGCGCTGGTACCATTAACACTTCCACCCTGTAATCCACACCTACAAAAAGAAAAATATGGGTTTTCTGTTGAAGCGCAAACCATCAAATGGCACCGTAATTGATAGTACAAAACACACAATACGAACGAGGATGGAGCTGTGGTTACGACATGGGGTCTGATTCGGGAGTAATAGACTGCACGATTTTTCGAATGTCTTTTTCAGGACGAGACCGACTTGTTTCGTTAAGGCAAATGGTAAATTAGTAGCTACGGTACATACTGACGACCGCTGCAGCTACGCACAACTTGGTTTCTCTGTAGAGTCTGGGCACGCAGAAGTGTGATACACGTCAAATTTAACAACAGTACAGCATGGCTCCTGAATTCTTGTCCGACGCCACGCTTTCGGCAAATTTCAGTACCACTAGATGTAGTATATGTAAACTGTGACCGAACTGAACCTGAAAAGTTGAAAATTACTTTCCTGAAGTTGTCGATATACCTCAAACTCACGTTCGTGTTAGTGGTTCTGGATGCAAGGGTAGCTAGGTAGCGATTCTTCGCACGAGATTATTTTCTTCATAGAAATCTGGGCGGCATGAGGTAAGGAGACGAAAAAGTACACATGCTGATCAACATATCATGCACTGATTTCATTCCCAATTTTTACAGGCCTTTCTGCGAAGTGAAAGCAAAACAACCGTGTCACAACAATACGGAGTGATCCCCTCCAGTTTATGACTGTAAGAGTCGCAGTTTACCACGTCTTCCCTACACCAGTTTAACATCTACAACAATTACAAAACATTCTTACAATTCACTGTCTAATGTTAAACTATTGAAATGCATATTACATTTCCTTCCCAATATAAAGTATTTTCTTTATTTCCTTCATTACTACCGGATTTTATTTACGATATAGTTTTCTTAGGGTTTTTTTTTCTTTAATTACCATCTGGACACGTGCCACTGCTTCAGCCTACATAGTCATAGCAATTTTGATTGATTTACTGTAGTGGATGAAACTTGCTGTGTCATATTTTGATTTAGTTGTAAAGAAAAGTTATTTCTTAGGCACTTATGCAGCTGTATCTTATCTTTATTACCAATACTGTTCATTCGTTTCATAGATCCCTCGCTGCCCCATGCTCACCTTGAGCCTCTCCGTTCTACTCTGAGCACTGAGGTCCATCACTGTCTCTCTCTTTCTGTAGACACTACACGGCGCCATACAAGTAAATAATAAAGACGATACGGAAATCTGCGCCCAAGCAAATTCTCATCTCAACTGAGTTTCTCTGCGATTATCATTAAATGCAGACGGTCTGCGTAGGACGCATTCAGAGACTTCTGTTGTATTGATGTATGACAGACGCATAGCTGAAAGTATTTTTTTATTGACGTAAAATTTAAATCGACACGAAAAACTTTATGGCATTATGAGAGGCAGATGATGAGCTATATTTTAGATTACACAAGCGCAGACACAGCAACTGAGGTTGCGCTCTCCAAACTGCCACTTTGATCTGTTTTAGACTTATTTAATGTTACTTAAGTGCCACAATCTGTTGGTGATTCCCAGTTCTTAGGGTGTTTCTTTTCTGCTACTTTCGTCCACTAGGGAATGACATCTAAGGGCGTTTAAGGCCTGTGAGTCCCTCCGCCTCCATTCCTTTTCATTCAAAATCCTGAAATTCACTGTTACTTTTGTTGACTATATGTACGCCTCTCTGCTTCCTCTGCGAATACCAACGTCTTGTGTAAGTCTTATATGTCGCTGCTGGTCGAGTTTATTGTGCATCTGAGTGGTTCTTCATTTACGATTCTTCTTCTGTTTTCATGTTTAGATCCGTGTGCAAGTTTTGTTGACGAATATATATTTCCTCGTAGACCGCATCGGAACATTTGTTTTGTAGTTCCCACATTTGGTTCAGTTGTGTTGTCACTCCCCATGCCCTCCCACCGCTGTTAAGGGGCGTTGCCATTTCTTTTTTTGCCAGTACAGTTGCCTTAAAGAATCTAACTTTTGATGTTGTATTGAGCCCCTCGGTCACGTGCAGTGGTAATACTACTCGATATTTTGGTTCAAAATTCCCTCACATTCAAGAGCCCTACCAAACAGCGCGGTTTCACTTGGAAACATGCGTTATAATCCTCATAAGTCTCTGTTCTGTGAAACAGAAGATTGACATCGGCCGCAGCATGAAGTGAAAGAAATAAATGTCTATTATAGGAGAAGGATGTTTCAGTGTAAACTAATTTAATCCTTCCATATGAGCTCGAAACAGTAGTAACGACCACTTCCTGGACTTCTAGGACTTGCTTTTACACGAAGACTACAGCTCATCAGAAACTAGAATGGGCGGTGATAGTGTTCACATACACACATTGGTAACGAAGAGGATAGGAAAAACTTGGTCGTCTTTTTCTAGCCTTTGACTAGCATTTGTTACAATGTAAGACGTCTCACTATGTTACTCCACAATCTCCCCCAATTCTCTCTCTCTGACGTCTCACTATGTTACTCCACAATCTCCCCCAATTCAATTCTCTCTCTCTCTCTCTCTCTCTCTCTCTCTCTCCAATAACTCTCTAATAAAAAGACAGTAACAGCGCAAAAGTGAATATTATCTGGAAGTCGTGTTCGAATTCACGTTAGTCGAAAGGTCTTTCTATTTCTAAGAGTGATGCCAGAAACCACTTGCCAGATCATAACTACACAGCTGCTAAAATGACGATGGAAATTTGTGTTGTCCCAATAACAATTTCTGGTGTTTTCTCCGTTTCTCTTTCGCTAACGTCCAACGATTCTTTGGAGGACAAAAATGAACAGTTTCCAATAGGCAGTCAGCAGAGGCCCCATTTCCACACGGATCTCTCTCTTCCTGCGATGTACCTAGATGCTCAAAGGTCAGTCCACTTGGAAGCCCCTTGTAACAGCTGGGCAGGTGGTTCGTTCCTAATTTTGACGGTGAGCTATTCCACTGCAGCGTGTCAGAAGGCACTCGCGCACCTGTACGCCCCGTTCATCCCCCTCACCAGTGATTCGCTGTGCCCTCAGGTTTTGGATGTGCAATATTTGAGTAGCAAAGGGAGAAGGAAGATTAATGTCTGGTCGATACTGACAAGGGAACCTTCCCATCGCACCTCCCTCACATTTAGTTATAAGTTGGCACAGTGGATAGGCCTTGAAAAACTGGACACAGATCAATCGAGAAAACAGGAAGAAGTGGTGTGGAACTACGAAAAAAATAAGCAAAATATACGAACTGAGTAGTCCATGCGCAACATAAGCAACATTAAGGATGTTATAAGCTCGGGAGCGCCGTGGTCCCGTGGTTAGCGTGAGCAGCTGCGAAACGAGAGGTCCTTGGTTCAAGTCTTCCATCGAGTGAAAATTTTACTTTCTTTATTCTCGCAAAGTTATGATCCGTCCGTTCGTTCATTGACGTCTCCGTTCACTGTAATAAGTTTAGTGTCTGTGTTTTGCGACCGCACCGCAAAACCGTGCGATTAGTAGACGAAAGGACGTGCCTCTCCAATGAGCACCGAAAACATTTGCTCGCAAGGTCATAGGTCAACCGATTCCTCCAAAGGAAAACACGTCTGATATATTCTATACGACACTGGTGACGGCGTGTGCGTCACCTGACAGGAATATGTTGTCGACCCATCTAACTTGTACACTTGGCGAATGGGTAAAAAGATTAGACTACCTTGCCGATTTAGGTTTTCTTGTGGATGTGATAATCACTCCCAAAAAAGTGATGAAAACATAAGAGTTTGTCACATGAACTACAACAAATGAATGCAACAGTTTCACAGTCGCACAGTTTTCCCTGTGCTCTGTCAAAACATATGTTTTTAACGTTTTCAAATTTTTGCGTGTGTAGACCGTCAAATCCGGCATGTGTCCAAGCAAATCTGAACATGTCCTGGAATTTTGGAGAGCGAAGTTGATTATGTTTGAGTGCCTTAACTTTGATAATAGTCTGCAAATAAAAAATTTTTCACTCGAGAGAGGCTTGAACCAAAGACCTTTCGTTTCGCAGCTGCTCACGCTAACCACGGGACCACGGCGCTTCGGAGTTTACATTGTCCTTGACGCTGCCTATCTTCGGCATGGACTACTCAGTTTGTACATTTTGCTTATTTTTTTCATAGTTCCACACAACTTCTTCCTGTTTTCTCGATTGATCTGTGTTCAGTTTTTCAAGGCCTATCCACTGTGCCAACTTGTAGTCAAATCTGAGGGGGGTGCGATGGGGAGGTTCCCTTGTGAGGTCACTAGAGATTGAGCATTGGCAGAAATGGGAAGAAAACAGATTGTGACATTTACCAGATGTGATAAAAGGAAACCGCAGAAACTCAGATTTGCACCTCATTCAGTTTTAACATCAGTGACATTTGAAACTTGCAGGCTACTTGAAACTGAGTGCTGGACCGGGACTGGAACGTGGTACGGCAACGCATTAACTGAGTGAGCAATCTAGGCGCAGCTCATGACCTGCCCTCACAGCCG
The DNA here is from genome assembly GCF_023898315.1 of Schistocerca nitens. Taxonomy (NCBI): domain Eukaryota; kingdom Metazoa; phylum Arthropoda; class Insecta; order Orthoptera; family Acrididae; genus Schistocerca; species Schistocerca nitens. The sequence continues at coordinate 171,434,082 of NC_064616.1, read as the reverse complement.
TACTTCCGCCAGTACCTGTCTTACCTTCCAGACTTCGCAGAAGGATATTGCGGAGAAATGGCTTAGCGAGAGCCTAGTCAAGGTTCACTTTCACCATGGAAAGACAAGAAAAAGTTCGCGAAACTGTTGCTGAAATATTGTCTCTTTCGCACGAAAGCTGGTAATTTTTGCCGTTAAGCCCCCCTCTTCATAAAAGATGTAGAGTCATGTGCTTGTAGGCGTTTTGTCCCACAGCTCCTAAGTTGCCACGTGTTTCATACTTTCACCACGCGCTACACTCTGCCGCCGCCAGAAATATAATTTGAACTAACAGTGGAAAATCAGTGTGGTTCTGAATGACGTCCCGAACTTCTTTCGATACCGACGTATCTGCAGTGCCAACAACAAGGGCTGCGGGGAGGGAGAGGTGGGTGTTGGGGAGGCGAGAAGTTGAACATGTTATATTAAATGAAGTTTAGCAATTTCCGACAAAGTAAGACTTTCTCGAAACGCGGCATTTCACAAGAGATTACTACCTGTGCGGAAATGAAAATCGAAAAAAGAGTCAGAATCTATAGCGACGGGAGTGAAAGAGCCGTGAGTATAAATCAAAATGAGGCAGCCGTAGGGACAGGTCGCTATAAATTGCGCCTCGCCGTCACAGGCTTTAATTCCGCCGCTGACGGCTGCTGATAGCCGCCTCCAGCAAGAAACGCCGCAAGATCCTCCCGGCTATAAACTCTCACGACCGCACGCCAATTCCACGTCTTGCTCGTGGCTCTGCACAGTTTACACTCTATGAGAGCCTACAGGTAAGTCTCGACCCGGAGTAAATTCACGTTTTTACTGACGTCGAGACTACTTCCATAACATGTTTAATACCAAACATTATTAACCACAGATGAAGGTTTCGTGCTAGATTGAAAACATGTCAGTAGTAGCATAAAGTACACGCAGAAGCTGTGCGGTAAGTAGTCCAGCGGAAAGGCAACCTACACTAATCCCCGGTAGATGATTGCTATGTATCTGATACTTACGGCCCTTTAATAGATTGTTGTTAATTTCAGTATTGAAGTGTGTACCAAACACATAACAATATCAAATACAAACGGGTGTGCAGAGCAACGTAATTTATGCAGCTACTTTGTTAGTGGTGAACACCAAAACGAAGCTCATAAAATACAGGGTGTCCCACTCAAACCTCCCTGATTTCAAGCACCCAGGAGAGAAAAATCACAGTAGATACGACAATGAAAAATGCACCACATTGTAGAGTATCTCAAGTAATTTATATTCCCGTAAGTGCGAAGCATCACCGCCAGAGTGCAGCATGGTCGCATGAAGTGAAAATGGCGACTCCACAGCAGAGCGCGCAAGCAGTAGTGTGGTTTGCAGATACAAAATCGCCGATTACTGAGCAAAGAAATTATCGTCGTGTGTATCAATGTGGTACACCTGATGGGAAAACAATTAAGGAGTGGTTTAGGAAGTTTCTGGCAACAGGAAGTGTTCTGAAACATTTTGGCGGTGCACGTTACGGAGTTTCAGAAGAGACAGTGGAAGAGCTCAGGCAAACTTTTCTCAGAAGCCCACGTAAGTCAATCCATCCAGCATCTAGGCAACTTGATGTACCTCGATCAAAATTGCATCGTGTAGTTCACCAGTGTCTTCGTATGTGTGCTTACAAAGTGCATATTCTGCAACGTCTGACGCCGAACGACAAACCACGCCGACAACAATTTGCTGCGGGTATGCTGCAGCGTATTGATATGGATGCCAGTTGTATATGGATGCCAGATGTTTATTCACAGATGAGGCAACCTTTCATCTATCAGGAAGGGTTAATAGGCATCATGTTCGGATCTGGGGTTCGCAAAATCCGCACATTGTCATTGAACATGTTCGTGATAGCCCTAAAGTAAACGTCTGGTGCGGACTAATGAACGACAGGATTGTCGGACTGTTCTTCTTTACGGAACAAACAGTGAATGGGTCAGTGTATCTGTACATGTTGGAGCAGTTTGTGTACCCTCAGATACAAGACTTGAAACCCATCACTTTTCAACAAGATGGGGCTCCGCCGCGTTGGTAAACGGCTGTTCGCAAGTTCCTGGATAGGAAATTTCCCAGTCGTTGGATCGGACGCGGTGGACCCATTCCTGGCCACCACGTTCACCCGAAATTACGCCGCTTGATTTCTTCATGTGGGGATTCGTGAAGGACCGCGTGTATGCGACCAAAGTGGACGATATTACTACATTGCTACATCGTATCACTAATGCAAATGCAACAATAACAGAGGAAATGTTACAAAGAACTTGACAAGAAATTGAATATAGACTCAATATTTTTCGTGCTACAGCTGGTTCATATGTAGAGGTGTATTGATGATAAATAAATAAATTCTTTGAGATGCTCTACAATGTGGTGCATTTCTCATTGTCGTGTGTACTGTGGTTGTTTTTTTTCTGGGTCTTTGAAATCAGGGAGGTTTGAGTGGGACACCCTGTATAATTTTCAGAGCTACGTGACTCGTCAGGTAAACTTGTGTCTGGACCGGAGGACGTGGATTTGAACCGCCCTCCTCCTGGATGCGAGTGCAGTGTCTTAGCGACTGAACCATCTGGCTCAGTAACAGAGGTCCGTTATTTAACCTAGGACAATGGCGCGGGCTCTGGTGATCACTCACCTCTCCTCCTGTCTTCCTCTCGCCGAGCAAACACTGGCGAAGAAAAATTCTCTCTCCACCACTATTCTAACTGCTTACCTCCGCCTGCGAGTGTGACTGTGCATTAGCGACCTCGGTTACCGAGGAAGATATTCCGATTACTGCTCACATAATGACACTCGCTGGGGTTTGAAAACATCAACAAACTTATCGGAAGTTACACCCAAAATTTGTTCAAGGATTCACCTCACGGGGTGGCGCTCAGCAATGGGCTAGCTCCTCTTAGATTTCAGAGCCTCCAAACTCGCCAACTACTTCGCGTCAAACGGACAACTTGTTACGGAGAATGGCTGCTGATTATTCACTTAGGCTGTAGTTGGAATAGGTATGGAAGTAGGTCTTCCAGCTCTAGCCGCGCGAGGTGATGCTGTAGTTAAATACTCGGTCATTCTGGTTTAGGCTCTTCTTCTTTCCCTACATCACTTCACGCACATGCTGAGATGATTTTTTTCATACGAAGCCACGACCAGCTCCTCTGCACATCTTTCTCCAACTAAGCTCATATTCCGTCTCTAAGCATCCTGCTGTCGACAAAACATGAAATTGCAAGGTGATCCGGATTTAAATTAATTGTAAGCCTGGCAGGCGGCACAAAAATTATGGTTCCCCCAAAATAACGAATCAGGAAGCTTACGATTACTAAATGAGACACCAATGACAATTACTCTAATTTATTCCGATAAAATTACTGACAAAACGAACGACAAACAGCGGCAAAACGAATATAATAAGGCCTTCGCATATCTGACAAAGGGGTCGGGGGGGAAAGATGCTAATAATCGCACAAGTGAATTCAGTGCAATCGCGAAGTGCCCAGTGAAGATAGTATTACAGAAGGGAATACGTTACACTTGTGGTTGGAGCTGGAAACAGACTGTTCTTTGATTCAAAATATAAGTCTTCAAAGGAAAGCTTGAAGTGAACGAAATGTTATAAAATGACTTTAGTTTCCCTGCACATAGTCTCGCGGTTGCGGCTCGAAAAGTAAGAAGCTGAAAAGTAATGATTCCGAATTTTTTATGTGAAAAGTCAGTAACATTAAAAACGACAATCGGTATTAACAGTCTACATCATTATTCTTCATGTCTACACATTTATTTCTCTACGTAGTTACCCTGGCAACGAATACATTTCTCCTAACGAGAGCGCAGTTTATTGATACCGTCACAGTAGAATGTTTGACTTTGTTGGTGGAGCCACAACCTCACATCTGCTTGCATGACTTAATCACTATAAAAGTGAGGTTCTCGAAGGTGTTCTGGAAAGAGATAAAGCTTTGCCACACACAATGAGGTTAGCACCACCGTTTCCTTTATTATGAGCACGAAAAACCCAACGTCGCACATTACCGACGTCGATACAGGCAAAACCCTATACATCTTTCACTTTTCTATGGATTTTAGTTCGAGGCACGTTTTCTGCGTTTGGAAACTCGTTTACAGCGCGATGTTTCTCACGCACTTACATAGTTACGGTACACACCGCCATTGATACACGCTGCAATTCGGATCCCTCTAGCGGCAGAGGGATGCGACAGCGAAGCAAGGTCGACCGAGTAATATGCATGACTTGTAATAATTCAACCGGTATTGAGAACAGAATAAAAATTCGGAGGCATTAGTATTCGGCACGCCCTCGTAATAATTCTAACAGGTACTTGTAAAGTATATTCGGAGTTATGAATGTAAATGGAAAAGAAATTAAGGACGAGAGTAAAGCAACGTGAACAGCTCATCATGTCTACTGAGTATAATTTCCAAGTGAGTATAATTTAACCATGGAAGAGTTAGCAGGCGGAAATTTCCCATAAATTGTACACTGACTGGTGGCCCGCCTTCCCCCCCTTTCCTTTCCCGTCATCTGTCCAGGTTCCCCCCCATCTGCCCTCGGCAATGGTATATCATATTTGTGTCAATTTTTTTAGTGCAGTGTTCAAGTGAATGTTCAGTGTTGTTCGTCTTTCCAAAGTGTTGCGAACAGAAACCATGCTGTCGCTGGGTGTAAATTTTGTATCTCTTGCGAACAGAAACCAGACTGTCGCCGTGTTCTTTTAATTGTATGTCTATTCTTTTACCTGTCTGCTTCATATGTATTTTACTAGCATCATCAACCCTTTGTTTTATGATTTAAGTTCCACCATTTTACCATTTAAGTCACCGATTTTATAGCCTGCTTTTATTATTTACTATCTTCCTCTTTTTAAAACAAATTCTGTAGGCTGCAGAGCGACGTACTAAGCTACTGCCAGCCCGCCCCCTTCGGGGGGAATCGAAACTCAATAAAGGCAAAAAAAAAAAAAATTGTGGTGGCTTAGGTCACGGGGTCGCAGCGTGATGAGCATAAAAATTACCAATGATATCACACATTTATATTGACTGAAATACAAAACATTAGTCCTCATAAAAAAGAAGGAGTGGAGGGACGAGGAACGCTAATGTAACGTTCAAGTCTTTATTTAAAAATTGGACTGATGCTGAACCAATGTATCATCATACGTATGGAAGCTCGCTGCATAGACTTTCCAAAGAATGTAAGTAGGCTATTTAGGTTTTTATGTTGGTAACGCCACGTAGCGCTCTGTATGAAAATCACTGGCTGTGCTGAGTGCAGTCTGTGGCTGGTTTGCATTGTTGTTTGCTATTGTAATGTTGGGCAGTTGGATGTCAACAGCGCGTAGCGTTGCGCAATTGGAGGTGAGCCGCCAGCAGTTGTGGATGTGGGGAGAGAGATGGCGGAGTTTTGAGAGCGGATGATCTGGATGTGTGTCCATCACAGACAGTAAATTTGTAATACTGGACGTCATGAACTGATATATATATAAATATATATATATATATATATATATTATGACTTCTGAACACTATTAAGGTAAATACATTGTTTGTTCTCTATCAAAATCTTTCATTTGCTTAGTATGCCTATCAGCAGTTAATGCCTTCAGTAGTTACAATCTTTTATTTAGCTGGCAGTATTGGCGCTCGCTGTTTTGCAGTAGTTCGAGTAACGAAGATTTGTGTGAGGTAAGTGATTCATGAAAGGTATAGGTTATTGTTAGTCATGACCATTCTTTTGTAGGGATTATTGAAAGTCAGATTGCGTTGCGCTAAAAATAGTGTGTGTCAGTTTAGTGTTGATCAGAATAAGTAAAGAGAGAAATGTCTGAGTACGTTCAGTTCTGCTCAGCTGTTTAAAAATCAGCACAGTAATTCATAAATTTTTCTAAGGGGACGTTTCAAGTATTAAGAGATTTTGCACGAATCTTTTCTGAAATTAATGTCCATAACAAGCGGTGTCACATTTCCTGGCACACCTCTGTAACTTATAAACGAAAATTTGAATCTGGGAATTTTTTTCAATAGAATTTTCGTTTTTGTCAGGATATTAAAGACTTACGACTACTGAGTTCAATAGAGAGAAGGACTGGCTAAGGTGAACAAGGACGTTGAAACCAACTGCCACGGTCTTTCAGAGCCGAACAGCTCGGCCTTCGTCTGAGTTCTTTAGCGGAACTGTGGAAGATGAAAAAACAGGAAAACATAGCCAGTTACGTCCGACCCCGGTGATTTCCTACTTCTTGGCCTGACTCGGCTTCTGTTGTTCACCCCTTCGTGTAGGACTTTCTTTCACATTGTGGGCACGGAGCAGACTACTTCTGTAGGAACAAATACTGGAGATATAAAAGTATTTTTACGCCTCGGCATCCCCTTGCAGAAACCATACGACTGCATTTGTCCGGCGGTCGCAGTTGAATGACGTGAAAAGAAAGTGAGGTCTGCAGGCTCTGTAACAATACCTACGTTAGGTGAGCATGAGAGGCACGACAAATGAAACTGTAATCGAAAGGACCGCTCACAGACTTTTAATAGCCACCACAAACATAAGTAGCAAAACGCTGTAATTCGAGAATAGCGCATCGCAAGCAGTGTACAAGTTGCTTACTGGCGTTCTTTAACGGCTACCACTGCTAATGAATAACAAATGCGTTGACTGTGTTTGTAACTTATCACGCCGCACCGCTGTATCCTAGGAAGCACATGGGGACCGTTATTTCCAAAGCTGCTACAATTTGGTAGTCTTTAATTATCTCGCTTGTTATTACAAAAAATGGGGGAGGGGCAAAGCAACAAAAGATGGAGCAAGCTACTTCACACTTTTACTGGTATTAATGAAAGAGGAGTTTGAAATTTTCTAACTGCCGATCAAATCTTTAGAATACTTTAAGTACTGGTAAAAGAAAAATATTCGCTGTCAGTCAAAAACTGATTTTGTAGTTTTCAGTTTTTATTTCCTTATACTTCACCGGTAGCTCGCACCGAGCGAGGTGGCGCAGTGGTTAGAACACTGGACTCGCATTCGGGAGGACGACGGTTCAATCCCGTCTCCGGCCATCCTGATTTAGGTTTTCCGTGATTTCCCTAAATCGTTTCAGGCAAATGCCGGGATGGTTCCTTTGAAAGGGCACGGCCGATTTCCTTCCCAATCCTTGCCTAACCCGAGCTTGCGCTCCGTCTCTAATGACCTCGTTGTCGACGGGACGTTAAACACTAACCACCACCACCACCACCGGTAGCTCGCTGAACATCTGCTAGATATGTACACTGGATTCACTTTGAATATACGATACTGGAAAGTCTCAGTCTCAGATTTTGCGAGGCCGCGTGGGGTAGCCGTGCGGTCTGTGGCGTCTTGTCACGGTTCGTGCGGCTCCTGCCGTCGGAGGTACGAGTCCTCCATCGGACATGAGTGTGTGTCGTCCTTAGCGTAAGTCAGATTAAGTAGTGTGTAAGCTTACATCTACATCTACATTTATACTCCGCAAGCCACCCAACAGTGTGTGGCGGAGGGCACTTTACGTGCCACTGTCATTACCTCCCTTTCCTGTTCCAGTCGCGTATGGTTCGCGGGAAGAACGACTGTCTGAAAGCCTCCGTGCGCGCTCTAATCTCTCTAATTTTACATTCGTGACCTCCTCGGGAGGTATAAGTAGGGGGAAGCAATATATTCGATACCTCATCCAGAAACGCACCCTCTCGAAACCTGGCGAGCAAGCTACACCGCGATGCGGAGCGCCTCTCTTGCAGAGTCTGCCACTTGAGTTTATTAAACATCTCCGTAACGCTATCACGGTTACCAAATAATCCTGTGACGAAACGCGCCGCTCTTCTTTGGATCTTCTCTATCTCCTCCGTCAACCCGATCTGGTACGGATCCCACACTGATGAGCAATACTCAAGTATAGGTCGAACGAGTGTTTTGTAAGCCACCTCCTTTGTTGATGGACTACATTTTCTAAGCACTCTCCCAATTAATCTCAACCTGGCACCCGCCTTACCAACAATTAATTTTATATGATCATTCCACTTCAAATCGTTCCGCACGCATACTCCCAGATATTTTACAGAAGTAACTGCTACCAGTGTTTGTTCCGCTATCATATAATCATACAATAAAGGATCCTTCTTTCTATGTATTCGCAATACATTACATTTGTCTATGTTAAGGGACAGTTGCCACTCGCTGCACCAAGTGCCTATCCGTTGCAGATCTTCCTGCATTTCGCTACAATTTTCTAATGCTGTAGCTTCTCTGTATACTACAGCATCATCCGCGAAAAGCCGCATGGAACTTCCGACACTATCTACTAGGTCATTTATTTACTGTATATTGTGAAAAGCAATGGTCCCATAACACTCCCCTGTGGCACGCCAGAGGTTACTTTAACGTCTGTAGACGTCTCTCCATTGATAACAACATGCTGTGTTCTGTTTGCTAAAAACTCTTCAATCCAGCCACACAGCTGGTCTGATATTCCGTAGGCTCTTACTTTATCAGGCGACAGTGCGGAACTGTATCGAACGCCTTCCGGAAGTCGAGAAAAATAGCATCTACCTGGGAGCCTGTATCTAATATTTTCTGGGTCTCATGAACAAATAAAGCGAGTTGGGTCTGTTTCCGGAATCCATGTTGATTCCTACGTAGTAGATTCTGGGTTTCGAAAAACGACATGATACTCGAGCAAAAAACATGTTCTAAAATTCTACAACAGATCGGCGTCAGAGATATAGGTCTATAGTTTTGCGCATCTGCTCGACGACCCTTCTTGAAGACTGGGATTACCTGTGCTCTTTTCCAATCATTTGGAACCCTCCGTTCCTCTAGAGACTTGCGGTACACGGCTGTTAGAAGGGGGGCAAGTTCTTTCGCGTACTCTGTGTAGAATCGAATTGGTATCCCGTCAGGTCCAGTGGACTTTCCTCTGTTGAGTGATTCCAGTTGCTTTTCTATTCCTTGGACACTTATTTCGATGTCAGCCATTTTTTCTTTTGTGCGAGGATTTAGAGAAGGAACTGCAGTGTGGTCTTCCTCTGTGAAACAGCTTTGGAAAAAGGTGTTTAGTATTTCAGCTTTACGCGTGTCATCCTCTGTTTCAATGCCATCATCATCCCGGAGTGTCTGGATATGCTGTTTCGAGCCACTTACTGATTTAACGTAAGACCGGAACTTCCTACGATTTTCTGTCAAGTCGGTACATAGAATTTTACTTTCGAATTCACTGAACGCTTCACGCATAGCCCTCCTTACGCTAACTTTGACATCGTTTACCTTCTGTTTGTCTGAGAGGTTTTGGCTGCGTTTAAACTTGGAGTGAAGCTCTCTTTGCTTTCGCAGTAGTTTCCTAACTTTGTTGTTGTACCACGGTGGGTTTTTCCCATCCCTCACAGTTTTACTCGGCACGTACCTGTCTAAACCGCATTTTACGATTGCCTTGAACTTTTTCCATAAACACTCAATATTGTTAGTGTCGGAACAGAAATTTTCGTTTTGATCTGTTAGGTAGTCTGAAATCTGCCTTCTGTTACTCTTGCTAAACAGATAAACCTTCCTCCCTTTTTTTGTATTCCTATTAACTTCCATATTCAGGGATGCTGCAACGGTCTTATGATCACTGGTTCCCTGTTCTGCACATACAGAGTCGAAAAGTTCGGGTCTGTTTGTTATCAGTAGGTCCAAGATGTTATCTCCACGAGTCGGTTCTCTGTTTTAATTGCTCGAGGTAATTTTCGGATAGTGCACTCAGTATAATGTCACTCGATGCTCTGTCCCTACCACCCGTCCTAAACATCTGAGTGTCCCAGTCTATATCTGGTAAACTGAAATCTCCACCTAAGACTATAACATGCTGAGAAAATTTATGTGAAATGTATTCCAAATTTTCTCTCAGTTGTTCTGCCACTAATGCTGCTGAGTCGGGAGGTCGGTAAAAGGAGACAATTATTAACCTAGCTCGGTTGTTGAGTGTAACCTCCACCCATAATAATTCACAGGAACTATCCACTTCTACTTCACTACAGGATAAACTACTACTAACAGCGACGAACACTCCACCACCGGTTGCATGCAATCTATCCTTTCTAAACACCGTCTGTACCTTTGTAAAAATTTCGGCAGAATTTATCTCTGGCTTCAGCCAGCTTTCTGTACCTATAACGATTTCAGCTTCGGTGCTTTCTATCAGCGCTTGAAGTTCCGGTACTTTACCAACGCAGCTTCGACAGTTGACAATTACAATACCGACTGCTGCTTGGTCCCCGCATGTCCTGACTTTGCCCCGCACCCGTTGAGGCTGTGGCCCTTTCTGTACTTGCCCAAGTCCATCTAACCTAAAAAACCGCCCAGCCCACGCCACACAACCCCTGCTACCCGTGTAGCCGCTTGTTGCGTGTAGTGGACTCCTGACCTATCCAGCGGAACCCGAAACCCCACCACCCTATGGCGCAAGTCGAGGAATCTGCAGCCCACATGGTCGCAGAACCGTCTCAGCCTCTGATTCAGACCCTCCACTCGGCTGTGTACCAAAGGTCCGCAGTCAGTCCTGTCGACGATGCTGCAGATGGTGAGCTCTGCTTTCATCCCGCTAGCGAGACTGGCAGTCTTCACCATATCAGATAGCCGCCGGAAGCCAGAGAGGATTTCCTCCGATCCATAGCGACACACATCATTGGTGCCGACATGAGCGACCACCTGCAGATGGGTGCACCCTGTACCCTTCATGGCATCCGGAAGGACCCTTTCCACATCTGGAATGACTCCCCCCGGTATGCACACGGAGTGCACATTGGTTTTCTTCCCCTCTCTCGCTGCCATTTCCCTACGGGACCCCATTACGCGCCTGACGTTGGAGCTCCCAACTACCAGTAAGCCCACCCTCTGCGACCGCCCGGATCTTGCAGACTGAGGGGCAACCTCTGGAACAGGACAAGCAGCCATGTCAGGCCGAAGATCAGTATCAGCCTGAGACAGAGCCTGAAACCGGTTCGTCAGACAAACTGGAGAGGCCTTCCGTTCAGCCCTACGGAATGTCTTTCGCCCCCTGCCACACCTTGAGACGACCTCCCACTCTACCACAGGTGAAGGATCAGCCTCAATGCGGGCAGTATCCCGGGCAACCACAGTCGTAGTCCGATTGGGGAATGCGTGGGACGAGCTGGCCGTCCCCGACAAACCCCCATCCGGACCCCCACAGTGATGCCCATTGGCAACAGCCTCAAGCTGTGTGACCGAAGCCAACACTGCCTGAAGCTGGGAGCGAAGGGATGCCAACTCAGTCTGCATCCGAACACAGCAGTTGCAGTCCCTATCCATGCTAAAAACTGTTGTGCAAAGAACGTCTGAACTAATCTACAGAGAGCGCAAACAAATCGACAAAATTTAAACGGTTATTAAAATACAAGATTGCCTAGTAAATGCAGTAATGCTGCTACTTGCGCACTGCTGACACACTGCTCGGCGGCGGAAGGAGACTACGCGAATTTACACTATTCAGGTACTAAAACGCGATGCTACAACTCTCAAATACTATAATACGCCCGAAATTTATGTATTAAACAATGCAAGTACCAAAAACACGCAAAGAAATTAAGAATTAAACTATGTAACAAATGAGTGAGCTAGGAGTATACGACTTGCTGCTGCAGCTGCTTATCCAACGGCGGCTTAGAGACCTATGGCCTCAGTAGTTTGGTCCCATAAGACCTTACCACAAATTTTCAATTTTCAGATTTTGCGCTGATGAGCACGATTCGATAAAGCAGAGTATCCTCTAGAACAATAAGTGTAAAGGGTCTTTCTACGTATTTGGTTGGTTGGTTGTTTGATTTGGGGGAAGGGACCAATCAGCGAGGTCATACCTACCATCGATTAGGAAAGGATGGGGAAGAAAGTCGACCGTGCCCTTTGAAAAGAACCATCATGGCATTTTCCTGAAGCGATTTAGGGAAATCACGGAAAACCTAAATCAGGATGGTTGGTCGCGGGTTTGAACCGTCGTCCTCCTGATTGCGAGTCCAGTATGCTAGCCATTGCGCCAACTCGCTCACCTTTTAGCAATTTCTGCGATGGCAAGATATAATATTCCCAATCATTCGTAGTACCAAACATACATGTCAAGTGAATCAAATTATATGAAGTTGAATAAGCCATATCTGCAAATCATCTGAACTGTAATGACAGCAAATCAACTGCTCACGCAAAAAAAGTTCAAATGTGTGTGAAATCGTATGGGACTTAACTGCTAAGGTCATCAGTCCCTAAGCTTACACACTACTTAACCTAAATTATCCTAAGGACAAACACACACACCCATGCCCGAGGGAGGACTCGAACCTCCGCCGGGACCAGCCGCACAGTCCATGACTGCAGCTCCTTTAGACCGCTCGGCTAATCACACACAAAGGTCATGTAATTTCATACGTGAATTGTGAAAATAAGGATAAATGGTAGTGGGCATGTCTTTATGATCCAACCTGAAGACACCGACGCACTGAAAGTGTTTATTACTGCGTAGGTGTTAATATAAGTAAGCTAATGAAATTATTATGGGTCTTGTGTATGTTACTAAAAAGTCTAACGATCTAAATCTGTATGCTTCTTAGATATTCATTTCCTTTGGCAAATACTAGCGTATCAGCCGCAGTATGTGACGTCTTACGATATATTAGGTGCCACTGTTCCACAGTTCATCGTTTTGAAAGTTTTGCGTACACGAAGTTAGTCAGCCCTGAAGTAAAACTGTCAGTTTCTAATCATTCCCTCTGAACAATTTTATGCCTTTTAGAAATCTTCGTATATAATCAGATTACGGGAAACCAACAATTTAACTTCTTCTTTCACAGATCTCTGTCGTAGTGCATTGCTAAAATGACACGAGCATCTTCAACGAAAACACTATTTTTCTCTTCGTTTATTTCGTATTTATTTTCTCGCGTTTATAGTGCATTTTTCCCTATACAGCGCTAAAAGGGTTCCAAATACGGTCCGAAATCAATGCAAAACTGGTCGTAAATTCCCTATTAACAGATGTAGATCGTTCAGACTGCACATTTAGCAAGACTGGCTCTTTCCCTGTACACAGTTATTTCAAAATTTTGTTTTCCCTTGTGGGTGTCTTTACCATGGGTCGTCAGGCACATTTTCTCTAATGTTTTGGCAGATATTTACAATTCGTTTTCGCAGCATGTAGCTGGAGTCAGCCCAAACAAATTCTGCTCATCACGTCTTTCACGCGACCTGCCGGGAGAGAGTGTCGGTCTGTTTCCAGTTACGAGCAAAATGATTTTTAAAGCGGAATTTTACGTGCCCATTCGATAGAGCGGTCCAAACTTAGGCTAATGCAAGATTCGTTTTATCGATATATGTTAACAGGAACAGCAAAACACGAAAAATTCTCAGAACTGCTCTCCAGCATGGCGGCCAAGGGCAGCGCCGTCATTGCTGGTGCACTGATTATTCTTCGGTGTTACTGTTCCTGTTAATACACATCGATAAAACCAACATCACATTAGACTAATTTAGGACTATTCTGTCGAACGGACACATATAAAGCCATTTTAAAAATCATTTTATTTGTAGCGGGAAACAAACCGATATTTTCCATCGACACTTGGAGTCGCTTGAAAGACGTGATAAGCAGAATTTGTTTGGGCTGACTCCAGCTACACGCTGCAAAAAATACTGGAAATTTCTGCCGAAACCACAGAGAAAATGCGCCTGAAAACTCTTACGAGAGACACCTTCTATAGCAAGTATACCATCACGTGCTCAGTTCAGCAAGAAGGCTTCATAGTGTTGAAGAGGCGCGCGCAAATAGTCACACGGTTAGTCGAAACACTGAGACAAACAGAGAGAATTTCTCGTAGATAGGTAACGCAACAGTGTTACCACGTGACCGTAGTTTGGGGCTGCACAACGTCTGCGTTAGGTTTCTACGTTAAGTTGAAGGCACCTCCAAAATATACTTAGAACTCAGGTGGGAGGAAGCCAAAGAAATGATAACTCCATAAAGGTCCTAGCGTAGTAAAGAAACTTTGGTCTTCAAACAAACTTTCGGACTGATGAATTATTTATACCTGGATGACATTTTTTTATTTATTTTGGATTTTGGTAACTCGAGTGTTCAGTCAAGGTCCGACCCGAGCAATATGTGTGTGCTTGGCGATGAAAGTTGCTTAGTCGTGCGAATGAAAATTGGGCAAGAGGTTTGACAATGAACAGGGTGTATCCCCTCCTTGTGTCTTAAGAATAAACGGAAAAAAATTAGGTCAAAAACGACTTTGACAAACAGGACTTCACGCAACTCTAAAATACATTTCATACTTCCAGGCAGACATTTCACATGGTGGAGCTGCACACAGAATGAGTGGCAAAAGAGGAAAATTAATTACAGAACACAATGATGTTTTGTACAACCAGTCTTACAATCTTGACAAGTTATTCTTCAGAAACTGCCATGACACACCAGTGAACTTATTTGGATCGGACAGTGTTTGGAGCCCGCATCTCGTGGTCGTGCGGTAGCGTTCTCGCTTCCCGCGCCCGGGTTCCCGGGTTCGATTCCCGGCGGGGTCAGGGATTTTCTATGGGTGTTGTGTGATGTCCTTAGGTTCGTTAGGTTTAAATAGTTCTAAGTTCTAGGGGACTGATGACCATAGATGTTAAGTCCCATAGTGCTCAGAGCCATTTGAACCGTTTTTGACAGTGTTTGGAAGGTAAGCGCAAAACCACACACTGCCGGCAGCGATAAATTCTCAAGTCACATGAAATTTGGGCTATAATCAGGAAGAGCGGCCACTGAGTCAAGAGAGAATGTCATTTGATGTCGTGATTACAGATTATACGCGCCAAAAGCTGTTAACTGGTGTTCAGTCGTGCTACTTTCATAGCAACTCAGTTTGTACAAACGCAAAAGGCACAATATCTTTGGCAGTGAAGATAGATCAGAAGCTACAGAGCAGCTGTATCAAGAACAGTTTGTCAACAGGCACCTCTCATCAGCAAAAATACGGATAGAGTAATGTGCATTTGTGACGACTCCAGGATTTACAAATGTCCCGGGTCGACCATCGACGTATAGTGCGGGTGACCAGGAGAATTTCTTGCGAACTGACAGTCAAAGAATAAATGCTGAATCGACGTAAGAAAATCGTGTAACGTAATTACATGAATAAAAATACGCGTAACTAGAAGCACGGTGCAATTTTTAAATATTAGCTACTATGATAATGCAATATGGGTACACCAGAAGCCATTTATAAATATTGCACCTCCATTTTTCGAAAGAGTTTTTTTGTTTCTTTTTTCCTCTGTGTATCTGTTTTTGGAGGCAATTCTATGCTTCTTGGGCAGTCACAGGGTTCAATATTCCAATTACATTAACTTTGTTCTTCCACCATAAGGGGCCCGTGTTTTTGCTGCTGCCACTTAACTAGGTTGTCATAGTTACAATATACACTCCTGGAAATTGAAATAAGAACACCGTGAATTCATTGTCCCAGGAAGGGGAAACTTTATTGACACATTCCTGGGGTCAGATACATCACATGATCACACTGACAGAACCACAGGCACATAGACACAGGCAACAGAGCATGCACAATGTCGGCACTAGTACAGTGTATATCCACCTTTCGCAGCAATGCAGGCTGCTATTCTCCCATGGAGACGATCGTAGAGATGCTGGATGTAGTCCTGTGGAACGGCTTGCCATGCCATTTCCACCTGGCGCCTTAGTTGGACCAGCGTTCGTGCTGGACGTGCAGACCGCGTGAGACGACGCTTCATCCAGTCCCAAACATGCTCAATGGGGGACAGATCCGGAGATCTTGCTGGCCAGGGTAGTTGACTTACACCTTCTAGAGCACGTTGGGTGGCACGGGATACATGCGGACGTGCATTGTCCTGTTGGAACAGCAAGTTCCCTTGCCGGTCTAGGAATGGTAGAACGATGGGTTCGATGACGGTTTGGATGTACCGTGCACTATTCAGTGTCCCCTCGACGATCACCAGTGGTGTACGGCCAGTGTAGGAGATCGCTCCCCACACCATGATGCCGGGTGTTGGCCCTGTGTGCCTCGGTCGTATGCAGTCCTGATTGTGGCGCTCACCTGCACGGCGCCAAACACGCATACGACCATCATTGGCACCAAGGCAGAAGCGACTCTCATCGCTGAAGACGACACGTCTCCATTCGTCCCTCCATTCACGCCTGTCGCGACACCACTGGAGGCGGGCTGCACGATGTTGGGGCGTGAGCGGAAGACGGCCTAACGGTGTGCGGGACCGTAGCCCAGCTTCATGGAGACGGTTGCGAATGGTCCTCGCCGATACCCCAGGAGCAACAGTGTCCCTAATTTGCTGGGAAGTGGCGGTGCGGTCCCCTACGGCACTGCGTAGGATCCTACGGTCTTGGCGTGCATCCGTGCGTCGCTGCGGTCCGGTCGCAGGTCGACGGGCACGTGCACCTTCCGCCGACCACTGGCGACAACATCGATGTACTGTGGAGACCTCACGCCCCACGTGTTGAGCAATTCGGCGGTACGTCCACCCGGCCTCCCGCATGCCCACTATACGCCCTCGCTCAAAGTCCGTCAACTGCACATACGGTTCACGTCCACGCTGTCGCGGCATGCTACCAGTGTTAAAGACTGCGATGGAGCTCCGTATGCCACGGCAAACTGGCTGACACTGACGGCGGCGGTGCACAAATGTTGCGCAGCTAGCGCCATTCGACGGCCAACACCGCGGTTCCTGGTGTGTCCGTTGTGCCGTGCGTGTGATCATTGGTTGTACAGCCCTCTCGCAGTGTCCGGAGCAAGTATGGTGGGTCTGACACACCGGTGTCAATGTGTTCTTTTTTCCATTTCCAGGAGTGTATAATGGCGCTTGAGAAACACATTCAGAACCTAAAGGAAAGAGGAGGATTAGGATTTAACAACCCATCAATGAGGTCATTAGAGACGGAGCACACAGTCGGAGTAGGAAGGAAATCACCCGTGCCCTTTCATAGCAACCATTCATCTTAACCGATATAGAGAAGTCAAGGAAAACTTAAAATCTGGTGGCCTGACGGGTATTTAACCGCCGTTCTCCCGAATACGAGTTCAGTGACTTAGTACTGCGCCACCTCTTTCGATTTCTGCTTTTTTAGTCACTGTTTCGCGTACATTTCTGATATGAACTTCATCAGACAAACAGTTGCTGCAGTTCATCTTTCTATAATTCTTTCTCTGCATCTTTGTATGTTTTATAAAGTTACTGTTTCTAACGGGCATCTCAATTTAACCACGGCTTCCTAGGTCTATTGCGTTTGAGATCGTCTTTTATGTCTCACAGACAGCTGTTCGATCTTCCTATAAGCATCTGCTCACTGACTCTGATCTATTCACTGTCTCGTTTCCTCAAACATACGAAACAACCTCCGTTACTGCTCTTGAACCTGAATCTCAATTTTACCATTTGTCTTGATGGGAACAACCCGCTAAAGAAGCCGAAACGTCAGTTTCCTGATTAAACTGTGGTGCACACAACAGTAAGTAGTTTACTGAATATAATTTCGACAACGAAAGAATTACTTTCCTTTCTCGACCTGCAGCCTTCACTGACATTCTTAATAAATTATTCCTCATTCTCCATGCCTTTATTTCAACACTCATCAGTTAACTATACTTAATTATTAACGAATGTGGTAATGTACTTTATCAAAGGCCTTATGACGCTCTCAAGGTACTAACTTCGCTATTCGAATGTAACTGTGGAATTCTCGCTTGCTCAAAATCTACCTTCTTGTATTTTTCTTCTTACATTTACCGTCAACGTGATTTCAAGCCCCGAGTCGAAACTAGTTACATTGTATTATAAATATATGGGACTACGTATGTAGAAGTTCGCGTGTTATAATCCTGAGGTAACGACATTCTGGTTGGTGACGAGTCGTGAATCACCAGTGACCTCTCTTTCTATTCACAGTTCAGGGTTTTCGTTGTTCAGTTATTGTGATATACATAGAGAAATATTTGATGAACAGGGAAATGGGTTGGTTCGGTAGTTATGACATATTCACGTTTAGATGCATTTCGCTGCATGACTCGTCATCACAATTTGTTATAGGATCAACAGCACTATAACATTATTCGTTGACGATGCTGTGGCTACAAGTAGTATCGTAATACGCTCTCTAAATGTGAATAAATGTAAGACAACGCCTACAATAGAGAGGAGGAACCAAATATTATCTAATCACAAGATTAACACGTATCATCGTATAAGCGCAGCGTGGTTATAATTAAACACTCCTTACTCGAGAGGGTCCCTATGAAAAACAATTGATCGTAGGACAATAAAACTTTGTGGGGACAGTTGTAGGGACATGCAGAAGAGAAATAACAAATAAACCATGAAAAAAAAAACATTTTAATTTCTACATAAGAGGTTAACATTTGTTACTTGCGTACCATGTTTACGTCCTAGGTTACAAATGTTGCTACGGTCGCAGGTTCGAATCCTGCCTCGGGCATGGATGTGTTTGATGTCCTTAGGTTAGTTAGGTTTAAGTAGTTCTATGTTCTAGGGGACTGATGACCTCAGATGTTAAGTCCCATAGTGCTGAGAGCCATTTTTACAAATGTTGCTCAATGCGACGAGAGATTGCACTAAGGCTGCCCGTCACAACTTTGGAGCATGGAAAGTTCATCTGTCGTGACACACCTCGGCCACTGCTTCAAGGTCGTATATTGCGTCCAGCATTCTCAGACACGACAACAGTATCTTCTTCAACAATTTTTGCCGCTATTGGCCGTCGGCTTCTCGCCGGCGCATTTGCCAAATCGCTAATTAATTGGAGCTTCCGAATCACGTCCTTCAACCCTGGTGCGGAAAGATGACCTCTCCGTATTCCTGTAATGCGTCGATACTCACCAAGAGCAACAGTAATATTGCTGTTACCAGAAAGGCCCTGCTCACCTTGTCCAGACCTATGTTGACTGTCTGTAGATGTAATGGACATTGGTGCTTGTGTTTCAACCCCACGTCGCCGTATCCGTACCGGCGCCTGACTGGTTCGATAAATCTGGTAAATTTCCCTGAAGGAATGGAACATTTTCGTTGTACCTTCATGGTTGGTAAGCTTGCTTATTCCAAAGATCGTATAAAGTATTACAACAATGTACAGCGTACACTTCACTGATGACAACCGTTTGAATTGGTCAGTGTATCGACTGCGATTGGAAATGGAGAAAACCGAGTTTCGTGCTGTTAGTAGACATTTTCATTAGAAGGCTTGGATTGTTTCACAAATCAAAACAGAACTGGGAAGTTCATGCGGACCCTGCACCATCATTGAAGACCATTTACCTCTGGATTAATGAATTTAAACGTGGTCGGACAAGCACCGAAGACAAAGCGCGCTTCGGCTGTCCAACTGAGGTCACCACAAAAGAAATGATTGACAAAATCTATGATATAGTAATGCAAGACCACCGAATTAAAAGTCGTGAGATTTTTGGAACTGTAGGCACCTCAACTGAGCGAATGTCTAATATCCTGCATTGAGAATTTACTATGAAGAAGCTGTGTGTGGTGGATGTCGCGTTTGCTCGTACACGAACAAAAGCGCATCCGGCACTGGTTCTGTCATTACACACCAGAGTCAAAACGCTAGTGAAAGTGCACTGAAGAAGGTAAAGACCATTTTGTCAGCTAGTAAGATAATGGCTACCTTTTTGGGATTTCCAAGTAACAATCCTCATAGATTACTTGGAAGGAGGCAGAACGATAGCTGGATCCTATTACGTTTCATTGTTGGATCGCTTGAAACTATTGCTGGCTGAGAAAAGATTAAGGGTGGCATGCAACAAAGTGCTATTTCACCAGAATAATGTACCATCCCACACATCTACGATAACAATGGTGAAAGTGTATGCATTTGACATTGAACTGGATCCTCATACACCCACGTTCCAGACTTAGCAATCTTGGCTTTGACTTGCTGGGTAGAAATTTTAATTGCTATCAATGAGCACTTTGCAGTGTTTGACAGAATCCGTTTGACAGAACCTTTCTTTCGCTGGGATGAAAAAGCCGGAAGATCGCTCGATCACGTGTATATCCCTTAAAGAAGACTATCTCGAGAGGTTCGGCGAGTTGTTTACGAAACAAACTTTTTCTTTTACAAAACTTATCAAATCAAATCGTGCAGTGCACAGTTTGAACATCATTCCTATATAATAGGGTACTCATACGGTAAATATTTTTCTGGCTACGCTGTCACAAGTAGCGGAAGTTTAATTACAACCGCCCTGTATTTAGAGGTAAAGTAAGAAGCGATATGAAATGGAGCTATTACGTAAATTTAGCACCAGGGAAGGTGAACGGAAGACTTCGATTTGTTGGAAGGTTTCCTGGAAAATGCAGTGCCTCTGTAAAGAAAATCTCATACAAGAGACAAGGGTAGTAGATTCAGTGGCATTGTTTCGCACAGTTTTAATCTCAGAACGGGTGACACTACAGAGTTTTGACGATTCAGATTGGCTAGTAGTATTCTAATCATACGCCGATCCATCTTTCTTAATATACAGGTTTTCTGTTAAAATCGCCTGCGAGAAAGAAAACGAAACGGCCCACTTTCAGAGCACAGCACAGCCACTCCTTTCTCACTATGAGTTTTAGCAGTAATCGTACACATTGTTTAAATACACATGTAGCCTATGTTCATACGAATGTTTTTTAGGGTATCGTGTATAAATCTCAAGCACGTCGACCAATAACTTTTCAAGATTTTTGCTAACAGCGTTTCCCCTTTGTGTACTCGTATAGATAATAATTCTGTGAAAACCAAAAGACGGAACTCTTTACTAGTATCGAACAGATGATACCTACAGTCATTTGGTCTTAATTAGCAAATTACTCGTACAACCGTGTGACAACAGACAGTTTACGAGTTTAGATGCGTGCTGATACGACAGTAACAGGCCGGTATATCCCGTCAAAGTTTGTCAGGAATGCCCGAGGAACTTAAATGGCAATCCTTGTGAGAGAGAGACGTATTTTACGCGGAACTCTGCTAAATTTAGGGAAACTGTAATCGAAGGAGACTGTGCCCCCATTTTGCTGTTTTCATCGTATATCTCGAAGAGTGACCACAAGAATAAGTTAGACATCACGATACGTACAGAGGCATGCATTTTCCCTCGATCAATACGCAGAACGAATGTAAAAGAAAATCGATCGCATTGGTACGATTTACGGTCCGCCAAACAGTGTACACTGTCTTGGGGTGTATGATGACTATGTAGATGTAGGCTTTCGTACATTTCCCAGAGCACTTCAAGCGCATACTTGTCAGACTTGTAAAAACGACTGTCACTGGTTCCGTCCTTCATTCCACCCACCTGAGCTAGAATGTCGTCTCTAAGTTGTCAAAAATCTTTAAATCCCATAAAAAATAGAAAGAAAAGGGAAAAAAGAAACGTGGTGTCGGAGCTGATTTTTTGAATACAAATTTGCAGTTGACAGATACAGTACTGGTACGAGTATGACTCAGTTTCGTTCAATACGTCGGATTGCTGCGCGTGCTGTAAACTTACGTGGTAGCAGCAGCTGTCCGCTTTCCGCTGGCTTCAGGCCCACTGCTTCGCCATGAGGGACTAGGATGCCAAGTTGGTGGCTGTTACTGTATGTCTCGTGCAGTCGGAAGTCGGTTTGGACTGGTGATGTCAGTTGCTTCTATAGTCTGGCGGGAGTATTGAGTTGCGCGCCAGAAGAAAAGGAAAGAGAGAAAGAAAAGGAAGATGACTGGCGGCGCGAGAGGTGGAGGAGGAAGGCGAGACAACGCCCCGGGCTGTGCCTCCTCACAGATACGGTTTACGTTTCGCTTCGAGTTAGTGGCAGTGTGGCAGCATCCGGGGCAATGCAACGCATCGACAATCTGAGTAGGTTTGCCAGTCCTTAGGGACGTCTTGTTTAAACGAAGTAAAGAGTCGACACTTTGCGTAATTTTGGTAGTCTATCGAAAGTCCGTAATATCTGTTCCAACTGAAATATAAGTTTCAAATTGAGATGTTTGTCTTAGCAATTGTACGTTAATTGAGTTGCCTTAATGTTGTATAGCAAGAATTGTGTATCTACAAATTTTGTGAATTTGTATGGTACACGTACACTTTAGTATCTAAGTTCTATGGCAGACTTTATGTCGACTTTTCTGAGTGTGAACTTCAATCTATCTAAAATGTAGGAAGCCATTACCTTGCAGCTTTTATATTCGCCACATGTCAAAGCTCTTCGCGCCACATGGATCAGAATGGACCGCAGGAGACGAAGAATGCAGGTACATGACGCAGAGAATTTTCTTATTGTAATACGTTCGTATTTCATGTTCCGTCTCTGGCAGCGTATTTCAGTTTGCCAGCAAGTACTGAGACGTCAGATTAGCCAACATGCAAGCGACACGATCCTCAATGGCTTTAAGCATTTCTTAACTAGAAGCGAGTAACATTGAAAAGTATTCAGTGATCTAATTATCGACTGTGGTGGTAACTTCCAACGGTTGGACCAAGCGAGGCGGCGCACTGGTGGCGGTCCAAATACCCGTCCGACCACTCAGGTTCAGGTTTTCCGAAATTTCCTTAAATCGCCTAACGCCAGTGCCGTTAAGGTAGATTTTTCTTCCGCCTTTCCCAATTCCGAGATTGTGCTCCGCCTCTAATAATCTCGTAGTCAACGGTCATTAAATCCTAATCTTCCTTTTTTCCCATCTGTCAAGAGGAACAGAGGATGTAGTAGAACTGGACACGTTCACTGAATCTCTGTTAATATGTATGCGATATCTGAGCATGTTTAGTATCTTTTCTCAGATTTCGGCATTTTTTTCATAGTGGGTACCACAGCAATGAATTTATTAAAAGAAGGCGGCATTTTCAACTTTTGCTGCATTAATTTTATTTGTTCACAACTAGTTTCAGCTTTCTAGAACCACAAAATCAGTTAAGAATGGTCAAAATGGCTCTAAGCACTATGGGACTTAAACATCTGAGGTCATTAGTCCCCTAGGACTTAGAACTACTTAAACCTAACTAACCTAAGGACATCATACACATCCATACCCGAGGCAGGATTCGAACCTGCGGTCCCGCGGTTCCAGACTGAAGCGCCTAGAACCGCTCGGCCATACCGAATTAAGAATGGCTTAAAAAGCTGAAAATAGTTGTGAAGAAATAAAATTAATACAGCAAAAGAGGGGAAATATCACCTTCTTTCGATAGTGGTATTCACGCTTTGTAGCAAAGCAGATGGTCGGACGTCATTACGTACTTCGAAAAAAGGAGAAAGATCAAGGTTTAAAGTCGCTTCATGACGGGATCGTTAGGGACAAAGAACAGCCAAAGAAAGGAGCCGTGTCCTTCCAGCAGAAACCGCACTGACAACCGCATACGCCTAAAAGAGAATTCAAGAAAATCAATATCTCGATGGTCGCAAAGGGATCTGAGCCCCCACTTCTCCCGAATGAAAGTCCAGTGACTTAGGCCCTAACCTCAGTTCCGACTCGCTTGACATTTCGCCTTTGTGATTCGAATTGTGACTGCTGAATATTTCTCCTCTCAGCGAGTTTTTTTTTTTTTTTTTTTTTTTTTTTCCTTTCTTTCCCCCACGGAAACTGTGCAATCCGACATATCGAAACCGGTCCTAAAATTTTTTCTACAGGAAGAATACACCGAAAGAATGTCAAAATTTTAGCTGCTACGGCATACTGCAAGTATTTTTTAAAAAATGTTTCTATTTGCCAAATTCGTAGCTCGGCAGGCGACTGGGGAAGCGTCAAATCCTGCCGTATAGCAGATGGATGCGCAATGCGCCGGGCACACCTCCTCGGCTGATGGCACATCGGTAAACAGATATCATGGCACAACGCGATCGTAATTTGCAAAGCAGTTTCTCTGACACAACTGTTCACAGTCATTATTCATTGAAATTTGCAACTGATTTTTTATCCATAATAATTAGTGGTGGTGGCTAATAGCACGTGTCTTTGTTCAAGTACCACAACTTCAGAGTAATGTTGAGTCCAAATATGGTTTTCAACCTTGCAAAGATGAAAAATAAAGAACATGGTATGCAATCGAAATCACCCACCTCTTCTACGTATGTACTTGGTTGGTTGGTTTGGGGAAGGAGACCAGACAGCGAGGTCATCGGTCTCATCGGATTAGGGAAGGACGGGGAAGGAAGTCGGCCGTGCCCTTTGAAAGGAACCATCCCGGCATTTGCCTGGAGCGATTTAGGGAAATCACGGAAAACCTAAATCAGGATGGCCGGACGCGGGATTGAACCGTCGTCCTCCCGAATGCGAGTCCAGTGTCTAACCACTGCGCCACCTCGCTCGGTTACGTATGTACTATTTGTTAGTTAACTTCTTGGGCATTCATTCGAATGATGTCGGTATTTTGTTAGAAACTGTGGAAACATTAGAGGGAACAGAAAATAGCTCGCTCAATTCCGTGAATTGTGGTTCGAACGATGACTTATGCTAATTAACGTCCAGAACATAAATAAAGTGCTTTCCAGTCCCAAAGGTAACATGTACAGTAACAGCGCTCTGTGAGGAAGAAAAGGCAATAAGTTTTTAGTTAAACGAACAAGAGAGAAAACGCTTATACATAAGCATTTTGCGAAGCCGGTTTCGTTTCGTAAAATCTGAAAATGAATTGTATAAATGGGAAAACAATTTACACGAAGTACACAATATGCGCCAAAATGAAACTCGCAAAAGTGAAAACTATTCGAAAGATTTAGAACTGCTCGTGAGAGTCAGTGCACTGTTCTGAGGGAGTGATTACTAAGCACAACCTTTTATCTTAATAACAGTGTTGCATACGGTACCGCCGTTGTTATCGCACCTTGTATCCACCCTCGTATCGTACAGGATTTTGTTTGTTTTGGTCAGAACAGCTCAGTGGCAGTTAGACCGTCAGTGAGAGAGCACCTCGATTTCCTGCTGCTAATAAGCCGAGTACACAGTTCGTTTGTTACATATTTTTACGAGCGACTTTAGTAATGGATAGGAACTGTGATTGCTGTGTGCAGATGCGAGTTGAGTTGGTGACCCTTCGCTCACAGCTCCAGGGAGTGTTTATTCCCAGGGGCCGATTGTAGGGCCTCCCCGATTCGTTTGACGAACAGGTTTCGGACGTTATCTGTGGCTGCCGAAGTCTCAAAGCAGGATGCAGTCGTCCACCCTGTTCCAGACGAAGCTTCTCTGTCCGCGAGGTCTGAGCATTCACATAGGGTGGGTTTACTGGTAGTTGGGAGCTCCAACGTTAGACGCGTAATGGGGCCCCTTAGGTACATGGCTGCCAAGGAGGGGAAGGAAGCCAGTGTGCACTCCGTGTGAATACCGGGGGGGAGTCATTCCGGATGTGGAAAGGGTGCTTCCGGATGCCATGAAGAGTACAGGGTGCAGCCAACTGCAGGTGGCTCATGTCGGTACCAGTGACGTGTGTCGCTTTGGATCGAAGGAGATTCTCTCTGGTTTCGGGCGGCTAGCGGAAATGGTAAAGACTGCCAGTATTCCTTGCGAGATTAAAGCGGAGCTCACCATCTGCAGCATCGTCGAAATAACCGACTGTGGTCCTTCGGTGCAGAGCCGAGTGGAGGGTCTGAATCAGAGGCTCATGCGGTTCTGTGAGCGTGTATGCTGCACATTCCTTGACTTGCGCCATCGGTTGATGGGTTTCCGGCTTCCGCTCAATAGGTCAGGAGTCCACTACACACAGGAAGCGGCTACACGGGCAGCGGGGGTTGTGTGAAAGGGACTGGGCGGTTTTTTTTAGGTTAGATGGTGTCAGGAAACCACAGAAAGTGCGTCTGTCTAAAACGGGGCTGGTAAAACACAGTATGGTAGTTGTAGGAACGATCGGTATTGTAGTAGTAAATTGTAGCTGTGTTGGGAACACAGCTCCAAGCCCTAATAGAAAGCGCTGAAGCTTAAATAGTTATAGGTACGGAAAGCTGGCTAAAGCCGGAAATAAGTTCAGCTGAAATTTTTTCAAACGACCTAACAGTGTTCAGAATTCCGCCCCCGATAGCTGAGTGGCCAGCGCGACAGAATGTCAATTCTAAGGGTCCGGGTTCGATTCCCGGCTGGGTCGGAGAATTTCTCCGCTCAGGGACTGAGTGTTGTGTTGTCCTAATCATCATCATTTCATCCCCATCGACACGCAAATAGCCGAAGTGGCATCAAATCGAAAGACTTGCACCCGGCGAACGGTCTACCCGACGGGAGGCCCTAGTCACACGACATTTTCATTTACATTTAGTGTTCAGAAAGGATAGATTAAATACAGTTGGTGGTGGAGTATTTATTGCTGTCAGAAGTAGTTCACCTTGTAGTGAAACTGAAGTAGCTAGTTCCTGCGAAACAGTATGGGTAGACGTTATACTTGACAGTCGGACCGAACTACGAGGGTTGGAACTTACGTAGCGGCAACTATGTATTCACAACCGATACAAAAGAGTTACATGTTTGCACCTGTTACTGTCATTCAAAGTAGTCACCAGCGTTGTATACCGTTAGCAGAGCCTGTTCTGTTGATGGTGCGAGTGTAGCGATCTACTGCCTGTCGAATCTCTGGAACAGTTCTGAAGTAAAAGCCACGAAGAGGCTCCTTCATCTTCGGAATCAAATCAAAGTCACGAGGACTTAAGTCCGGGGAGTATGGTGGATGGTACAGTACTTCCCAGTCCCATCGACCGAACAGAGCAGCCACAGCTTGCGCTGTATGCGCCCGCACATTGTCATGCAAAATGATGGGTGGGTTGCACAGAAAGCGTCGCCGCTTCTTTCGCAAAGCTGGTCATAGGTGATGTTCCAAAAACGAACAGTAATACTGTGCATTGACAGTCTGCCGTGAAGGAACGTAATGCGTTAGGATAACACCATCACAGTCATACACGAGTATCACCCGTAACTTTCACCCACAATGACGCCATTCGTTGGACTGGGGTTTCAGTTTTGGCTTTGTGGCATTCGCTTCAGAACTGTTCCAGAGATTCGACAGGAAGTACACCGCTCCATTCGCACCACTAACGGAACAGGCTCTGCTAATGGTATACTACGCCTTCCGTATCGCTGGCAACGGGTTCTACACAACGCTGGTGATTACTTTGAAGGACAGTAACAGGTGAAAACATGTAACTCTTTTGCATCGGTTGTGAATAAATAGTTGCCACTATTTAAGTTCCAACCCTGGTATTAATTGGATCGTTTTACCAACCCCCCGCTCCCGACACAGAAGATACAGTTGCCGAACAGTTCAAAGAAAACTTTGCCGAACAGTTCAAAGAAAACTTGAGTCTCATTTCAAATAGGTACCCCAATCATACTATTATAGTCGGTGGTGACTTCAATCTACCCTCGATATGCTTGAAAAATTATACGCTTAAAGCCGGCAGTAGGCATAAAACGTCATCCGAAATTGTATTGTATGCTTTCTCAGAAAATTAATTTGAACAATTAGTTCATGAGCCCACTCGAAGCGTAAATGGTTGCGAAAGCATACTTGACCTCTTAGCAACAAATAATCCCAGACAAATAGGGAGTTTTAGGAGACAATCTTCACTCCTTCCGTTCTGATCATGTAATCGTAGAAAACATGTGGAATGATTTCAAAGAGATGGTATCGACGGAAATTGAGAGATATATATACCACATAAATTAACAGGTGATGGTACTGATCCCCCATAGTACACAAAACGGATCAGATGGCTGTTGCAGAAGCAACGAAAAAAGCATGCCAAATTTAAAAGAACGCAGAATCCCCAGGATTGTCAAAGTTTTGCAGAAGTTCGAAAGACAGCGCGTACTTCAATGCGAGATGCTTAGAATAATTTCCACAACGAAACTCCGTGACGGAATCTGGCAGAAAGACATTCTGGTCATATATAAAACACACCAGTGGCAAGACGCAATCAATACCTTCACTGCGCAATAACAACGGTGAAGTCACTGATGACAATCCCGCTAAAGCAGAGTTATTAAACACGGTTTTCCGAAACTCCTTCACCAAAGAAGACGAAGTAAATATTCCCGAATTCCAATTAAGAACAACTGCCAAGATGAGAAACATAAAGGTAGATATCCTCGGTGTAGTAAAGCAGCTTAAATCACTTAATAAAGGCAAGGCCTCCGGTCCAGATTGCATACCAGTCAGGTTCCTTTCAGAGTATGCTGATACAATAGCTCCATATTTAGCAGTTATATACAACCGCTCGCTCACAGAAAGATCTGCACCTAAAGACTGGAAAAGTCACACCAATACCCAAAAAGGGAAATATGAGTAATCCGCTGAATTACACGCCCATATCACTAACGTCGATTTGCAGTAGGGTTTTGAAACATACTGTATTCGAAAATTATGAAGTACCTCGAAGGAAGCGATTCATTGACACGTAGTCAGCACGAATTCAGAAAATATCGTTCTTGAGAAACACAACTAGCTCTTTATACTCATGAAGTAATGAGTGCTATCGACAGGTGATGTCAAATTGATTCCTTATTTTTAGATTTCCAGAAGGCTTTCGACACCGTTCCTCACAAGCGTCTTCTAAGCAAACTGCGTGCCTATGGAATACCGCCTCAGTTGTGGGTTCGTGATTTCCTGCCAGAAAGGTCACAGTTCGTAGTAATATCCGGCGTTCCCCAAGGAAGTGTGTAGGCCCTCTGTTGTTCCTGATCTATATTAACGACGTAGAAGACAATCTGTGTAGTCCTCTTAGACTGTTTGCAGATGATGCTGCCATTTACCCTCTTGTAAAGTCATCCGATGACCAAAACGAATTGCAAAATGATTTAGGTAAGATATCTGTACAGTGCGAAAAGTGGCAATTGACCCTGAATAAAGAAAAGTGTGAAGTTATTCACATGAGTACTAAAAGAAATCCGCTAAATTTCTATTACGGGATAAGTCACACAAACGTGAAGGCTGTAAATTCAATTAAATACTACAAATAACCTAAACTGGAACGATCACATAGATAATGTTGTGGGTAGAGCAAACCAAAGAATGCGTTTCATTGGCAGAACACTTAAAAAGTACAACATGTCTACTAAAGAGACTGCTTACAACACGCTTGTCCGCCCTGTTCTGGAGTATAGCTGTGCGGAGTGGGATCCGCATCAGGTGGGACTGACGGATGACATCGAAAAAGTTCAAAGAAGAGCAACTAGTTTTGTATTGTCGCGAAATAGGGGAGATAGTGCCACAGACATGGAGTGGCAATCATTAAAACAAAGGCGGTTTTCGTTGCGACGGGATCTTCTCATGAAATTTCGATCACCAGTTTTCTCCTCCGATCGCGAAAACATTCTGTTGACACCCACATACATAGGGAGAAATGATCATCACGATAAAATAAGAGAAATCAGGGCTCGCACAGAAAAATTTAAGTGCCCGTTTTTCCCGCGCGCCGTCAGAGAGTGGAACGGTAGAGAGACAGCTTGAAGGTGGTTCATTGAACCATCTGCCAGGCACTTTATTGTGAATAGCAGAGTAATCACGTAGATGTAGATCTACGACACTGGGCGCTCTGAATTGCAAAGAAGATGAGCATTGCTGATTTCCAGGCTTCGTCGACATGGTTAAACAAATTCATTCCCAAAATTACGAAGTTTACCTCAAGCAAACGTGTACAGGAAATATCATTAATAGGTAATATTATACAGAAATTCGTAGCTGACGCTAGACGAAGCTTCTTTTTATCCCTTAAAATGCCGCGTGTAAAATGAGTCAGATTTCATGCAAATCATACTTTCTCTTTAACGGAAAAAAAAAGACAAGTGACTCGCGCATTCGCTGAATGGTATGTATGACACATTCGTATACAAAAATGCCTGTGATAAGTATCAGTAGATTACTCTTCCCGCAGCTTTATATCTGTCTTCAGGAGCAAGGCAAATCAGGGCCAAAAATTTAAAAAAAGGACGGTTTACTTGCAAATATTTTGTAATCGACGTAGGAAAATGTGGAAAAATGGGAGAGAATAATTTTTAGTGTTACTTCCGAAACGTCTTCTCGCCATTTGTAGAAAATAAGTAATCGCTTTTTTTGAAATCTTTGTCTGCCTTTTGGAGGACGACGAAAAGACTTTTAATATAGTTCGGATTCCACCCGGAAATCTTAGTGTGATGCAGCCTCTCGATAAAAAAATGTTTTCAACAGTTTATAGCGTATTTCATAAAATTGTCGGGCAGTGTAATTTCCGTTTGCACTTTGTCATTTCAGGTTTATCAGCGGAACAGTACTTTTAAACTTCAGTCATTTCTGCACTGTCAGTTTGCACTACAATATTTTACGAATATGATCAAGTATGTCTGATACGTAGCACAATATACAGAACAATGGCCACGACCATTTCTTACTCCGTTCCAGTTCTGTATAAATAAAAGTAGTGATTACTGTAAAGTGCCTAAACGCATTAATTTTCCTTTTATCACGCGTGCCTGGTGTAAGGAAAATCATTGTTTTGGTCATCCAGTAGACACTTTGTATTTTTGTGACGACTACAGGGAATAAACAAAGAACTGTTTTATTGTTAGAAAAATATACGTTATTCAAAAATTATCATATGATCTGTGGTACAGGAATTGTTATAAAATATTTAATGTCAACAAATTAAAGTTCCGATCGATGGAAGTCGTGTGTAATGAAACATCATACACTTCCTCGAATTTTGTTCCCCCGCTAGTCACTTGCGTAAAAATTACATTTGCAATAGTTTAGCTGACGACATGAACTGCAAGTAATTCAAAAATTAATATTTGTGACAATTCTGAGATGGTTTAAGTGCTAAAAATCCGCGTGTGTGCACTTCAGACTTCGCGCTACGTCCTTTTGTCACGGCTTCGTCTGCTTATTCGCCAAGTCGCGCTCTAGACAGGACGGGTTGTACAAACGGCTGTTATAAGCAGTTCTTTGTGCGGCAAAAATGAGTAACTTTAAAACGTTTATTAAAAATATTTGCACTGCCGCTAGGCAGCTAAAATTTTAACAGTGCATTTCTTTCGGTATATTCTTCTTGTGTGAAAAATTTCACATTAGCTTTCGACATGTCGGATTGGACTATTCCCTTGTCAGTGTCTCTGAGGTGTAGGTGATACTACGAGGGTGAGTCAAATGAAAACCTTAAATTTGTAACAACAAATCGAAATTTCGCGCCGTTATCCTGTAAGTTGGTAAGCGTGCTACAGACAGCGTGCAGAATGGCCTGTAGGTGGCAACATAGTGCAGATGCTCACATACCGTCGCAGTATCAGTATAAAGATGGCCGCCCCACTTGCGACTTGCACCAGGGAAGAAAAGCGTTCTGTTATTCGGTTTTTCCGTGGTGAAGGTGTGAACATGTTCAAATTCATCGACGAATGAAGGTTCAGTACGGTGCTGCATGTTTGTCACAGCAGCAAGTTTACGAATGGAGTAGGAAGTTCGCAAATAGTGTGATTTCAGTGGAAGATGCTCCTCGTCCAGGTCAGGCACAACGAGTTCTGACTCCACAGAACATTGCAGCAGTTGAAGCCATAGTGAAGGAAAACTGAATGTGACACTGCACCATGTTTACAGATTAGTCATGGGTCAGCACATCACATTGTGCATGATGTGCTCCAGTTTCACAAAGTGTCTGCAAGATGGGTGCCACGGCAGCTGACTCCTGAAATGAAGGAACGACGTGTTGATGCTTGTGAAGAACTTCTTCGGCGCTTTGAACGAGAAGGTGATGGCTTCCTTGCAAGAATCGTTACTGGGGACGAAACCTGGGTTCCCTTCCACCAACCTGAAACGTAGAGAGCGAGCAAGGAATGGCGCCATTCCTCATCACCAAAACCAAAGAAGTTTCGAACAGAACCATCATCAGGGAAGGTTATGCCGACTCTCTTTTGGGACGAAAAAGGCGTCATTTTGGAGCGTTACATGCCTAGAGGGACCACTGTCACCAGTGCATCATACGCAGATCTCCTAAAAAATCATCTGCGGCCCGCAATCAAATCAAAGCGACGTGGATTGCTGTCAGCAGGTGTCCTTTTGCAACATGACAATGCAAGGCCCCACACTGCCCGTACAACAGTTGCAACAATCACAGACCTGCATTTTGAGTGTCTTCCTCATCCACGATACTCACCAGACCTTGCCACAAGTGATTTCCATATGTTTGGACCACTGAAAGACGCAATGGGAGGAAAGCAGTTCAGTTCTGATGAAGAGGTACGCCACGTGGTGCATGAGTGGTTGCGCGGGCTACCAAAAGGATTTTTTTCTAAAGGAATTTATGCACTTTGTAAGCGCTGGAGGACCTGCATTGAGCGTGGGGGAGATTATGTTGAAAAGTGACACAGATTTGTACCACTTCTGCACAATAAATAATATATAAAAAAATATTTAAGGTTTTCATTTGACTCACCCTCGTATTGTGAGTATTAGGCTGAGCATGTGGCGCCATTTTGTTCCCTATTTGAGATGAGTGCTAAAATACTTCGATTGGTAGTCCGTGTCCCAGCGGTGGCAATGCTAAACCAGTCCACGACAGACGAAAGATCTTATCGAAACTCGGACTTAGACGATTCGAATCCTTGTGGTGGAAGAAATTCCTCAAGTAAACTGGCAAACAGAGGAGATGTGGTTGTATGCAGTTATCAATCATCAGTCTCTCTTTCTCTCTCTATCTTTATCTGTCGAGGCTCTTCTCAGTTGCATACACTCAACTGTTACGCCTAAGACGAAATAACTCAATGTTTTGCCGCGCGGAATTAGCCGAACGGTTTAAGGCGCTGCAGTCATGGACGGTGCGGCTGGTCCCGGCGGAGGTTCGGGTCCTCGCTCGGGCATGAGTGTGTGTGTTTGCCCTTAGGATAATTTAGTTTAAGTAGTGTGTAAGCTTGGAACTGATGACCTTAGCAGTTAAGTCCCATAAGATTTCACACACATTTGAACTTTTGAACTCAATGTTTAGGCCTCCCTCGGCCTTTATCGGAAACGTTACAGTAAGCAAGTACAGTGGTGACTATGGAAAACGCGTTGCATTGCGAATGATTTCATATACCATGTACCATAGCATGTCCTCGTGAAACACCGAGATAAAATTCACGACCGAAGCGCCATCACTCCCAGGTGCAATAATATTGTGGTCGACTAGCAACCACACAAACAATTGTTTGCATGCACTTATCGAAAAATGATCACGTTTACCGAATGAGTTGGTTACGTACTGGATCAACTGTTCAGAATAACTGAACAATTTAGCTGTTTATACGGTGCGCTAAATCGGCACGCCCGCGTGGAAATCTGTAGTCGAAAACTGAGTAGTATTTCTTTTTAAATCACGAACTTCCGACACATAAATAGTATACACTGCACTCTTTCCTTACGTACGTAAAATGTAAGGTATTGTCGCGCCCAGCCTTTAATAATCTCAAAGACGGCGCGAAACTGGAAGCGAATAAAAGTTGTAATACGCTCGCTAATTACACTGGCTTTTTAACAACGGGGGTGAAAGTTGGTACGTCACGTGCGATCAGACGTGCAGCGCCCTCAGCCAGTAATTGGAGGGAGGGCGCGGTGACAAAGCTGACGTCAGCTCGTGTCTAAACACGGCGGTGCGTGTGGCGGCACTCAGCTGACTGCGGCGCACCTGAGCCCCCGCAGCGGCTCTGAACGTGCGCTGCTCACCGCCTCTACGCCGCCTTCAAAGCGTGCGCCGCGCCGCAACGAGTTGCCGCGTGAGACCACCCAGCCCCTCGTTACCTTTGCCCTGCCCCCTGCCGCACGTGGAAGTGTGTGCGTTACAAGGAAACCGTAAGATCTTGGGGACGAAATCGCCTCACAAAGAACGACGTATTTTTTGGCGAACTGGAAGGCGAAACAGAGAGCCTGTTCTTGTTATCCGACGGTAATCGCCGCCTACATTGCTACCCGTAAAGCTCTGGTATCTCCCTTCTCCCTATCACGTGATCCAGACGTAGATTGGGAAGCTTATTTTTCAATTTACTGGCTTTCGGGCCGTGATCATTCAGTCATCTCAATAGTAATGTCAATTATGACTATTCGAAAGTAAAGACAACACAATACCAGTCCCCGAGCGGAGAAAATCTCCTACCCGGCCGGGAATCGAACCCCTTCGCTTAGCAATCCGCCGCGTTGACCGCGAAATTAATTCACTTATGCAAGTTGGCAGCGAATGTCTGAGACAGTAAAGCGAGGCAATTACACCCTCATAGTGCTTTGAACACCACAGTGATTAACCAGTGGACCGTACGAATTCCCCTCAACGATTTGATTCGTATTGACATCGTGTGTAGGGCACGATTAGGACTTCAACATCATATGTCAACAGGAAGACGCAGCTCTCAACCATTTCCGAGAAATCCGAGTTTGCAAATTTTAGGCCTGCTTTTATACTATGTAAAAACATTCAAGGAGTCAGGAGCCGAGCGAGAAAGCGCCAAGTTTTTTAAGCGCGAGGTTTTGGCTCAAATGGTTCAAATGGCTCTGAGCACTATGCGACTTAACTTCTGAGGTCATCAGTCGCCTAGAACTTAGAACTAATTAAACCTAACTAACCTAAGGACATCAGACACATCCATGCCCGAGGCAAGATTCGAACCTGCGCGCGAGGTTTTGGGATCGAACCTCGTTGTCGCTACCGCTTTTGTGTTTAAGTTCCACGTTAACTTTTCAAAAAGGAAATGGTCTGCCCATGTGCGTTATTAATGTAATTCCTCCAAAATGTATTCCGTGTGCAGCCTTGCCACGTTTATTTTTACTGGCACGTGAAGGACCTTATAAAATGACTATAAAATTGCGCGCACATCGTCTGACAGAAGAGAGAGACACTTTGTAGAGAAGACTGCATAAAAATTCAATCAGCCGAACACCGTCAGTTATCTTCTCCAATATTCGATACATGCTTCTGTATCCGTGGTATGCCCCGGAATTGTGTGATGACGCAGAACCGTTTATGAAGGGCATTCATTACATGTGCTGTGTGTCGCAATAATTATCGATTTACATGTTTTTACGATCACTATAATCCTGATTCGTGCAGTGCATTAGAGATTACATATTTTATTTGTCACAAATGTACATACAGTAACATAAATAAAATGACTTTACTGATTTGACTGAAAGTTGTGTATCCTTTTTTATTCCCAGTCTCATTAGGAAATAATTTTTTCTGGTCTCTTCAGGATGACAACTATGAAAATAATTAAATGATTTGTTAGATACTGATAATTTGCACAGTCATAATAAACTACGTGAGGTAGACAAAAAAGATTACCAGCAGCCGATATTCGTTCCCGAGATCTCAGGAACTACACGCTTGCTCGCTATGGTGCGAACTCCTTGAGTACTAGCGACCAAACAAAATGCGTAAATACGCCTAAAATTTTCAAACTAGATTTTCTCGCAAATGCTTGAGAGTTGCTTCTCCTTGTTTATTTATGTTCAAGTCCTAGTCGTACCTACACATCCCGTCAATAAGAATCAGATCGTTGAGGGAAGTTCATACGGTCCCCTTGTAAGCATCATCCTTCATCCTATGCATCCAAGCCTACATTTAAGCCAGGTTTTCCTACCAGCAGGAGTTTTGCGCTGCGCTGTAATAATGAGCTCAGCTTAGTGCGTCGAGTAAATCGACAGTGAGAAAGTAGTAAAGCTGTTTTTCGATGGAGCGAAATGCGTACTACGCCGGCGCTGTACGCCATGCGTGATACGCCACCGGATTCTACACAAGTATAATGCGTTGTACACTGCATTCAAACGAAGCAATTGCTGCAATTCACGTAATGTTCTGGTGCATAATGGTAACAAAGTGTGTTAAAAAGCTACAGGTGCATTTCGGTACAGTGTACGACGAACTGTTGATTCACGCTGTGTCAAACGCATATTGTTACCTGTTTTTCTGAACTTCGGGTAAGTCTGGACCAAATAATCCTTTTCATCATCATCCATCATATGTCTAGCTATCAGCCAACCCAAACGTTTCCTTTTCATCCACGTTATCCATCAATACTGCATAGTAGTTCAATGACTGTAGGAGGAAACAAGATGACTTAGACAAAATTTATAGTTGGTGTGATGAATGGTAGGTAGCTCTAAATGTAGAAAAATTTAAGTTAATGCGGATGAGTCGGAAAAACAAACCCGCTATGTTCGGATACAGCATTTGTAATGTCCTGTTTGACACACAAAAAATGGTTCAAATGGCTCTGAGCACTATGGGACTTAACATCTGAGGTCATCAGTCCCTTAGAGCTTAGAACTACTTAAACCTAACTAACCTAAGGACATCACACACATCCGTGCCCGAAGCAGGATTCGAACCTGCGACCGTAGCGGTCGCGCGGTTCCAGACTTAAGTGCCTAGAACCGCTCGGCCACACCGGCCGGCTGTTTGACACACACTCGTCGTTTAAGACACCTGGGTGTAACGTTGCAAAGCGATGTGAAATGGCACGAACATGTGACGATTATAGTAGGGAAAGCGAATGGTCGACTTCGGTTTATCGGGATAATTTTGTGAAAGTGCGGCTCATCTGTAAAGGACACCGCATGTAAGATGCAAGTGCGACCTATTCTTGAGTACCGCTCGAGAGTGTTGGGATCCGTAGCAGATCGGATTAAAGGAAGGCATCGAAGCAATTCAGAGGTGGGCAACTTGATTTGTTACCAGTAGGTTCGAACAACGCGCAGGTATTACGGAGATGCTTCGGGAATTCAAATGGGAATCCCTGGAGGGAAGTCGCAGTAGTTGGGAGGAACACTATTGAGAAAATTTAGAGAACTGGCATTCGTAGCTGACTGCAGATCGATTCTATTGCCGCCACCATACACATCGCTTAAGGACGACGAAGATTAGATACGAGAAAATAGGGCTCAAAACGAAGGCATATTGATAGCCGTTTTTCCCTCGCTCTACCTGCAAGTGGGACACGTACTTCGAACGTGGTCAGGTGATGGGGTGTCACTTGTGTCATAGTCTGTACGCGAGATTTACACACTCCTAAACATCCCTAGGTCCACTGTTTCCGATGTCATAGTGAAGTGGAAACGTGAAGGGACACGTAAAGCACAAAAGCGTCCAGGCCGACCTCGTGTGTTGACTGACAGAACCGGCCGGGGTGGCCGAGCGGTTCAAGGCGCTACAGTCTGGAACCGCGCGACCGCTACGGTCGCAGGTTCGAATCCTGCCTCAGGCATGGATGTGTGTGATGACCTTAGGTTAGTTAGGTTTAAGTAGTTCTAAGTTCTAGGGGACTGATGATCTCAGAATTTAAGTCCCATAGTGCTCAGAGCCATTTGAACCAACTGACAGAGACTGTCGACAGTTGACGAGGGTCGTAATATGTAATAGGCAGACATCTATCCAGACCATCACAGAGGAATTCCAAACTGCAAGTACTATGACAGTTAGGCGGGAGGTGAGAAAACCTGGATTTCATGGTCGAGCGGCTGCTCATAAGCCACACATCACGCCGGTAAACGCCAAACGACACCTCGCTTGGTGTAAGGGGAGTAAACATTGACCGACTGAACAGTGGAGAAACGTTGTGTGGAGTGATGATCACGGTACACAATGTGACGATCTGATGGAAGGGTGTGGGTATGGCGAATGCCCGGTGAACGTCATCTGCCAGCGTGTGTAGTGACAACAGTAAAATTCGCAGGCGGTGGTGTTATGGTGTGGCCGGATTTTTCATGAAGGGGGCTTGCACCCCTTGTTGTTTTGCGTGGTACTATCACAGCACAGGCCTACATTGTTGTTTTAAGCACATTCTTGCTTCCCACGGCTGAAGAGCATTTCGAGAATGGAGACTGCATCTTTCAACACGATCGAGCACCTGTTCATAGTCCGCCTGTTAGCTGGGTGGTAACGTGCGCTCCTCCCATGCAAGCGGGTCCGGGTTCGATTATTTTCTATACTGGGTGTTGTGTTGTCCTCATCATCATTTCATACCCCTGAGAGGCGCGCAAGTCGCCCTATGTGGCGTCGAATGAAATACGACTTGCACTTGGCAGCCGAACTTCCCCGAATATGGGCCTCCCGACCAAGGATGTCATACGCTCATTTGATTTCTATTTGTTCATAATACAGGGCCTGTGGCGTAGTGGTTACACGATAATAACGTCCCTGTAATGGACTGGCCTGCACAGAGTCCTTACCTGAAACCTATAGAACACATTCGGGATGTTATGGAACGCCGACTTCGTGCCAGGCCTCACCGACAGACATCGATACCTCTCCTCAGTGCAGCACTCGGTGAAGAATGTGCTGCCATTCACCAAGAAACCTTCCAGCACCTGATTGAACGTATGCCTGCGAGAGTGGAAGCTGTCATCAAGGCTAATGGTGGGCCAACACCATATTGACTTCCAGCTTTAACAATGGAGGGCGCCACGAACTTTTAAGTCATTTTCAGCCAGGTGTCCGGATAATTTTGATCACAAAGTGTAATTGTTCTTATATGAAGAACCTTCTGCCTTTTCTACTTTGTTATCACAGTATTGTGGTGGGATATCTATTGTAGTTTGTTCCAAAGATGCCAACCAAGCAGGTAATAGCGCTCGTAGCCTTTGTTTGTTAGTGTTACAACATTTGATTTTCGATTAAGCTTATCCATTGCACTTCTGAGAACTATAGGTGTAATTTGCATCCATTCTTGTTATAGCATGGCGAGCATTTGTCGCTGGGTATCTGAGGGGATTGATTCGACGTTCAGCTAGCGGTCTGTGATCGATATAGAGCATCTAAAAGTTGTTTCATGGGGTCAAGGACGGCGCTTTGACGAGGCCAGTCTACCAAATGTCTCATTTTCTTGACCCACAATGATTGGTAAACACGACCACTATCACACTAACATAATAAAGATACGTTTTCAAACTATTCCATAGAGCAGGAAGCGCCTTAATGTAGAAAATATTTTGACCTACATGTGTGTTCGATTTTCGGTCGAACGAAACTAACGTTCCGAGTCCAAACTAAGGAAAAATATCCGCAAATAACTACAATGCCTCCAACGAATTTCACAAACTCAGGTAAATACCGTCTTCCAGGAGCCCGCGAAGCCTAAGCGAATGTTACACCACTCTGTAATAACGTCTTCCACTGTTACACATACCAATGACAGCGTTGTTTGCAACTCTCTAAACGATGCATATTCGGTCATATGTTCAGGACCTCCTGTGCAGCACTCTGTCCATCAAAGCAGATGTATATCTAGACTAATAGTTCTCGCACTGAGCTCTATACGTGAGCAGTAACGAAAGTTCTTCCTAAATACGTTCGACGTTTAGATCGTAAAGTTCAGTGATCGCTACCATTTAATTTCTTTGAAATGTCAAGAGAGGTAACTGGGTTTATTTTTTTCGACGCGTTCGAATTTCTCAATAATTTGACTAAAAGCGAACGTAGGTACGTGCAGCTTCTTGAAAGGACGCCCAAACTTGTGTTTCTCTATGATCGCACCCACTTTCAAGCTCAATTACAATTCTTAGCGGACACTTTCTGACAGAAAGCATATTTATAACGCTGGCATACTGTGTTTGTACCGTTATACCTTCGTCTGGACAGACTTGCATTGTATGGACACTATTCACTGAAGTGTCCGGAAATATGTGGCCATACAGTGTATGCATTAAATTAGGCGATGCCAAGAGAATTAGGCTAAGAACTAACACACAAAATGTGGTACATGAGTTTTACTGTTTGAGGAGCAATGAAACTGAAGGTATAAAATGCAGGATGGCAATAGCATGCAAGCGTTTCCAAAAAAGGTAAGTTTGCTAACATCGAATTTACATTTAAGCGTTAGAAAGTCTAATCTGAAGGTATTTGTCTCGAGTGAAACCTTGTACCGAAGTGAAACGCGGACGTTAAACTGTTCAGCCAACGAAAGAACAAAAGCTTTTCGAAATGGTGTGCTACAGAAGAATCTGAAGATAGTAGGTACATCGCCTAACTGATGAGGAGGTAGCGAATCGAAATCGGGCGACAGTAATTTATAGTCCAACATGATTAAAAGAAGAGATCGGTTCATAGGACACACCCTGAGACAGTAAAAAAATCGTCATTTGTTAATGGAGGACGGACTAGCGTGGAAAGAGGCATCACATGATACGTTTTTATATTGCGGGAATCCACAGCTTACGAGAAGAACACTTGAAGTGCCATCACATTATTTCCAAGGAATTTAGCTCAGTGGAAGAGAAGTCAAAATTGGGAACTCGTGCATCGGCTTATCCGTAGGTACTCGACAGTTTCTGGAACGAAAAAGACTGTCATAGTTTTCGAGATAGTTACTGCGCCTTTTATCGTGCCACATCCTCAGACGAAATGGTGGCTCAGTGGTTATGGCCGCAGCTTTTTAATTTTGCGCCCCAAGTTCGAAACTCGATTTTTGTTTATTTTATTTTTATTTATTTTTTTCCATTTATCTACCATTTCCGTGGAAGGCCACAGCACGAATGTTTCTTATCAAATCAGGGGATACAAGGGCGTTATATTAATTGTAAAATTACAAGTTCATTTCACAGTAAGTGTCACGCATTTACTATATACTACACGTGCGTATAGTATACTGAGCAGTTACAACTCTTCTAAATTCTCATATTCTGACATTTCATTCTCATACCAATTCTTATATTAATTCTTATATGTTTAATCTTCAGGAAGATTTGTTGCATTCCCCTGGATGATACCGATCATCGAAATATTCGAAACACAGATATTCCGAGTACCACGACCACAGCGCGAAGGCAGGTTTTCTACAGTGACATTATTTCGTATGAATCTCACTCGGGGAAGAAACGTCATTAAGATAGCTGAAGATTTCCCGCGTTGTCAATAATTTCACGGAAAACCATACACAGTGGATCATTTTTTCCGGAAACTGGCGCTTGCAACTGACTATGAATCATGGTACACTACAGGAATTTCACCAAAAACAATTTCAAACGATTTTCCAATTTCTTTTTAAATTGACTCACCTGACAAAAATCAGACGAATAAAGACAAGTATCGGGTTTTAGCAACTGCCCTGTTCTCCTCGTTTGTTGATATATGTTAAAAAATTCTTTTAATTTTTTAATTAAAAACTTCTAAAAAAATTTTGAGATTCGCATTAGCTGTTGACTTAGAAGATCTTAGTAAAAACATTAAAAAAATTTTTTTAACACGAATCAAATCAATCTACGGACCGAAGACCACAACAGCAGTGAATGAATATGTCTGCTAAACTGCTGGCTGTTCCTTTTCCCCATCTGAAACTACATTCGTGGGAAATACAAATAGCGAAGTGTATTTCGACATAGTTAGGAAGTTAGCAGCGAATGGGCGGCGGCGCGGCGGTAGCCCGGTGGCGTGTCTCGGCGGGGCGGTGCGAGGGCGGCCGTATTATTGAATTCCGGGAAGAAATGCTGCGGGTGCGATCCCCAGGGAGCCTCAGCCCAATCACATTAATTGCACTCGGCGACACATTTATCCTAATATTTTAGCGCCTCCCCCAACCCCGTGAAGCGGACAACTGCTTTTTAGTCTGACTCACAGTCATTTCAGCTGATGCGGCGTGCTAGTGGTATGACTATCTGAAAATGGATGCACTTTTTCGTTTCTGTTTCTATTGGGAACCATAATTTTAAAATATCTTGTCTAGTACTAACATTGCGGCTGCTAGTGGACGGGGCACCAACGGAAAAAGACTTTTTCTAGCAGGCTGTTACGTCAGGTACCTGGGAATGTAGATATCGATGTGACATCAGCAGTTGGGAGGTAAAGCGCTCCGGTGTTCATGAAATAACCAGAAAAAGCAGCGTTCATGTGCAAGGAAGAGTGCTACAGTCGGATAAGTTTTTCGAACTGGAGCACTAAATCAGTAAACGATACGAACTAATATCAAACGAAAATAAGAGTCTATAAAGTTAACGAACGAGTGTAATAGCAATGCAGAGTACCCCAATTTTCTTCGAAGTCAAAGCCAACTTCCGACATGATTATTACGTGGTGTAGGCGTGAATATATATGGTGATTCTCATGAACGTTTAGGAACCTCCAAAGCGACGTAGATGATGCTGAGACAGTTAATTTAATGTAAGACACATGGGGTCGCAAATGTCGGGGAACATCCTTTAAGCGGATGATGAATGCTGAACATGTGAGGTACCTCCTATCATCTGTCGCACCACCTCATCCCAACGTAAGTCGCGCCTGGCAAACATTTTTTTCCGTGACTTTCGACAGCTAAGTGTTTACAATGACGGTCTCCGCTGGTTTATTGCAAAGTACAGTACAACAAAAACCTACCTATTGCGCCGAAAGTAAATGAGCACAAACTTCCGAATTGTGTCCTTACCAGTAAATGATCTACGTTTTCTTTATTAAATAATGTCTGTGAACAAATAAAGGAGGAAAAAAGGGAAGAAACACAAAATAACAACAGCTTTTACTGGGCCAGAGCGAGGTCAATTATTTTCTAATATGTACGTTTACAACAGATCACATTTACAAAAGGTGTTCGACATTTGCACCGTTTGCTCCAATGCAAGTATTGCATCCCTCAATCTTCCCTTCACGCCCAAGCCCAACCGCTGCACGTGCGGCGCGTTACGTCATCTGGTCAACATTTCTCATCCATTTTTGGAGTATTTCCCGACATTTGCGACCCCATGTGTTTCATATTAAATTACTTGTCTCGGCGTCATCTACGTCGCTTCGGGGATTTTTAGAGGTTATATTCACCCTGTATACTGTGGGGTGCATCAAAACTGTACGGATATAAGAGTGTACTTAGGATGAACATGAAAATCATAGATAGGAGGAAGGCCGAAACTTATTCCCGACAAACACGAGAGATTAACGTTCCAACCCGACTAACAGGTTATTGTCAACCAAGTCCCACGACGTCACTGAACACGACGCAAAACGTAGTTACGGTATTTAATCCAAAACACTGGTACGGTCAGATATCTGTCCCACATTCTCCCAGACCGATAATTAATTTCGTCCTCTACGCTGTTTTTGCCACTGCTCTCTGTTAGTCAAACTACACTCCTGGAAATTGAAATAAGAACACCGTGAATTCATTGTCCCAGGAAGGGGAAACTTTATTGACACGTTCCTGGGGTCAGATACATAACATGATCACACTGACAGAACCACAGGCACATAGACACAGGCAACAGAGCATGCACAATGTCGGCACTAGTACAGTGTATATCCACCTTTCGCAGCAATGCAGGCTGCTATTCTCCCATGGAGACGATCGTAGAGATGCTGGATGTAGTCCTGTGGAACGGCTTGCCATGCCATTTCCACCTGGCGCCTCAGTTGGACCAGCGTTCGTGCTGGACGTGCAGACCGCGTGAGACGACGCTTCATCCAGTCCCAAACATGCTCAATGGGGGACAGATTCGGAGATCTTGCTGGCCAGGGTAGTTGACTTACACCGTCTAGAGCACGTTGGGTGGCACGGGATACATGCGGACGTGCATTGTCCTGTTGGAACAGCAAGTTCCCTTGCCGGTCTAGGAATGGTAGAACGATGGGTTCGATGACGGTTTGGATGTACCGTGCACTATTC
Source organism: Schistocerca nitens (assembly GCF_023898315.1). Taxonomy (NCBI): domain Eukaryota; kingdom Metazoa; phylum Arthropoda; class Insecta; order Orthoptera; family Acrididae; genus Schistocerca; species Schistocerca nitens. The sequence continues at coordinate 171,390,433 of NC_064616.1, read as the reverse complement.
AGTGTCCACTCGACGATCACCAGTGGTGTACGGTCAGTGTAGGAGATCGCTCCCCACACCATGATGCCGGGTGTTGGCCCTGTGTGCCTCGGTCGTATGCAGTCCTGATTGTGGCGCTCACCTGCACGGCGCCAAACACGCATACGACCATCATTGGCACCAAGGCAGAAGCGACTCTCATCGCTGAAGACGACACGTCTCCATTCGTCCCTCCATTCACGCCTGTCGCGACACCACTGGAGGCGGGCTGCACGATGTTGGGGCGTGAGCGGAAGACGGCCTAACGGTGTGCGGGACCGTAGCCCAGCTTCATGGAGACGGTTGCGAATGGTCCTCGCCGATACCCCAGGAGCAACAGTGTCCCTAATTTGCTGGGAAGTGGCGGTGCGGTTCCCTACGGCACTGCATAGGATTCTACGGTCTTGGCGTGCATCCGTGCGTCGCTGCGGTCCGGTCCCAGGTCGACGGGCACGTGCACCTTCCGCCGACCACTGGCGACAACATCGATGTACTGTGGAGACCTCACGCCCCACGTGTTGAGCAATTCGGCGGTACGTCCACCCGGCCCCCCGCATGCCCACTATACGCCCTCGCTCAAAGTCCGTCAACTGCACATACGGTTCACGTCCACGCTGTCGCGGCATGCTACCAGTGTTAAAGACTGCGATGGAGCTCCGTATGCCACGGCAAACTGGCTGACACTGACGGCGGCGGTGCACAAATGCTGCGCAGCTAGCGCCATTCGACGGCCAACACCGCGGTTCCTGGTGTGTCCGCTGTGCCGTGCGTGTGATCATTGCTTGTACAGCCCTCTTGCAGTGTCCGGAGCAAGTATGGTGGGTCTGACACACCGGTGTCAATGTGTTCTTTTTTCCATTTCCAGGAGTGTATAAAAATTATTCTACAGGTGTGTGGGAGAAGTAATGACTGATTTTGATCTACCAATGTTTTTATTTTTTTTCAAACAACAATATTGTCCTGTTCAAAGTAGGCTTCAAGTTGTAGGGCCTTTAACGTGTCGGTCACATTCTTCTGAATGTTTTCTAGAGTCCCAAAATGACGTTCTTCATGAAATGTTTCAGTTTAGGGAAAGAAAAGCGGCACAATGATTTAGATCAGGCTGTGGAACAACAGGAGCGAGTGAGGTGGCACAGTGGTTAACGCACTGGACTCGTATTCGAGAGGACGACGGTTCATACATGCATCGGGCCATCCTGATTTGGGTTTTCCGTGATTTCCCTAAACTGCTCCAGGCAAATGCCAGGATAGTTCCTTTGAAAGGGCACGATCGATTGCCTTCCCCATCCTTGAAATAGTCCGAGCTTGCGTTCTGTCTCTAACGACCTCGGTGTCGACTGGAAGTTAAATCCTAATCTTCCGTTTTTGAGCAACAGGAATGCCTTTTGAGGTAAGAAATTCCGTGATGGAAGTGGCCGAATGACACGGCACGTTGTCATGATGCAGCACCCACTTGTCTGCAATGTCCGGTCTCACTCGATTCACTCCTTTCCTGAGACTTTCGAGGACATATTTGTAAACACTTGGTTGACAGTTTGTCCCGCAGAAACAAATTCATTATGCACGATACCCCCACTGTCAAAAATGCGAATCAGCACTGTTTCGATCTTTGAGTTGCTCATTCGAGACTTTTTCGGTCGAGGAAGTATTTGAGTGGGCCACTCCTCACTTTGCCGCTTTGTCTCAGGGTTGTACTAAAATTTCCAGGATCCATCACCTGTGACACACGAATGAACCATTCACTCATCAGTAATCCTCTCAAGTAGATCAACGCAAACGTTTCTTCGATTGTCCTTCTTTTCGGTAGTGAGGTCTTTTCGGCACCATTTTGGCACAATCCTTTCGCATGTGCAAAACTTCGATCAAAATTTGATGTACGGTAAAAGTGTTTAAGTTTAATAAGTCACCCCTCATCCCCATTGCTAAACGTCGGTCTGATCTCAAAAGAGCACGCACGCGTTCGACGTTTTCACCAGTTTTTGGAGGTGAAAGTCTCCCTGAGCGAGATGCATCTTCCACGTGTCGTCGGCCTTCCAAAAACGATTTGTGCCAGCGAAAAACTTGTGCTCTTTATAAGAAATGTTCCCAATGGGCTTGTTTCAACTTTTCAAAGGTTACACTCACGGATTTCCCAAGTTTAACCAAACCTTGATGGCATTATGTTGCTCTGAATTCCGCTGCGCCATTTTCGTAACACACGACTTCACTGACTGCGCTCTCAAAAATCACGTGATGGCTGTACTGGGCTGAAACTTGGACTGAGCATCTGGAAGGGATGAACGCACCAGTCTGCACAAGTAGAACACGACGCACCCAGATTGCTCGCCGTATTGTCAGTCTCATTACTTTTCTCACACACCTGCTATATCAGGAAAAATATTTTTTCCACGTACTTTATTCAGTGTCTAATTATGTCGCATTACCGTGACTTGTAAGCTGAGCGACACCGTGTCACCTTTATGATCACTACAAGGCTGCCGTTCAGGGCGCTTGCTGACTGGAGGTAACGGCGAAGAGGCTTTTTGAAAGTTTGAAATAAAGTTCCACGTGTATTAAAATATAAAGATTAGTACATGGAAAAACCAGTATGTCTTGAATAATAATTATACGTTACAAGGCCGGCCGAAGTGGCCGTGCGGTTAAAGGCGCTGCAGTCTGGAACCGCAAGACGGCTACGGTCGCAGGTTCGAATCCTGCCTCGGGCATGGATGTTTGTGATGTCCTTAGGTTAGTTAGGTTTAACTAGTTCTAAGTTCTAGGGGACTAATGACCTCAGCAGTTGAGTCCCATAGTGCTTAGAGCCATTTTAGCCATATACGTTACAGGTTGAATTAATGAGCACAATGAATATCTAAAATTATGTGAACCGAAAGAAATAATTGAGAATCAATATCGGAAGACGAACTGTGCGCTATCTTATTCGAGAGAGACCACTTGCCTGGGACAGAGGGCAACGAAATCGACGGAAGTCTGTAGTGTGAAGTGGACGTATCTCGTGTTGGTTCCAGACGCGATGGAGCGACGGAATACGCAGTTTGTAGAGTGATGCAACCAAAATGACAACTAAGTAAACAGTTTATGTTATTTACATTCCGACCACGATATTATCGGAAACAGGCGGTGACGTTACAGTGAACAAGAACAGTGCTGACAAAAGAAAACGCATGCTCTCTGAATGAGTTCAAGACAGTTGTGCATATACTATCAAGTGTTTCAGCGTGTCCTCGATACAAACGCACGATAAGCCAACTGAAACACCCTCACTCCCTGGTGTAATAATGCTGTGATCAACTAATATATGCCGGCCGAAGTGGCCGTGCGGTTAAAGGCGCTGCAGTCTGGAACCGCAAGACCGCTACGGTCGCAGGTTCGAATCCTGCCTCGGGCATGGATGTTTGTGATGTCCTTAGGTTAGTTAGGTTTAACTAGTTCTAAGTTCTAGGGGACTAATGACCTCAGCAGTTGAGTCCCATAGTGCTCAGAGCCATTTGAACCAACCAACTAATATATGTGCATTACGTCGGACAGAAACAAACAAGTCGTGTTGTATACATTTTAAACGTGTGAAATTGAGTTGGCTGGAGGCAATGTCTTCTTTGGTATCGAGAGATACTTCAGAATCAATAAACAGGTCGAAAAGTGAGCAGCAAGGACAGCGGTGACGTGTTTACCGTTATAGCTGTGTAATAAACCCCAGATGTAGTATTCTTCCCGTCCGCGTATTGTTGGAGAAATCTGATAAAACAATGGACAATTCATGCATATCCACACCGTACGTGGTATTACTCGTAATTCTTATTAGCTGATTTCAAGCCGCCTTGGTTTTCTGGCCATCGTGTTATGACAATGAAGTAGCCAAAGCTCTAGTATCTTTCCAATCTGATGAAGATGGTTTGTCGAGCAGCATGAGTCTTCTGGAACAAGCGCCATTGCGATATAAGTCTCCGTAAGAACGAGGGAAAAACGCTGCGCCACCATCTTCGTTGTTTTGTTTTCCTAACTTGCTCTGTTTACTTTTGTCCCAGTGACGAAAACACCGCCATACAAGAATACTTGCTAAAGAAAAAAAGAAAAAAGAAAAAAAAAACGGAGAAAGAAATACCAGCCCCAGTAATTCGGACGGTACAGCAGTAGAAACCTGCCGAGCTAATTCGGAGGAAACGTTTGATATTTTTAATAACATCGATTATACCTGGAATTGAATTCTACGCATTTCGAAAAGGAGCATAATGTGCCATGTTAGCACCACGTTGCTCGACATGGTGGTTTAAAAATATTGGAAATACCGTTGCTTCTGCAGGAGAGTATAACGAGAAGACCAATTTTAATTTGTTCTCAAAGGACGGTTTCATTTTGAGAAAAATGTTGTCACTGCGAACAATCAAATGGAACAGATTCGTTGCCAGCGTTGGCTCTAAATCTATCTCACTCTCTCTCTCTCTCTCTCTCTCTCTCTCTCTCTCTGACACACACACACACACACACACACACACACACACACACACACACAGTAGAAACACACTGTATTCGTTTCATGCTAAACGAAGGAATTCATAACACGAGCCCACGACGAGAATGCTTTTTTTTTTTTTTTTAATTTTTTCCAGCTGCAAGCTTTGCTTTCATATTAGCCTGCCCCGAACTCTCGCAGATCTTCCAACACCATTTATTAAACGATAGTCGTTTCACGCAGTATATACGTACCACATTACACACTTTGATTGCTATTTCTCCTCCCCTTCTTGATTACGCATAGCACTTACATCTGCAGCAGTTTACAGCTAATACAACTTAAGGATTAACATATCGCAGCGTAGAGACGCTACAGTTAGTTCGAGTCCGTGGAGATGGAAATGTACTCAGAGGAGGATATTTATAATGGGTTTCATTAAAAAACTGTTTGCTGTTCGCACGTGTTATTCAGGGGAAAGCACAGGAAAAAAATTAAGACAGTCGAGCTGGAAATTCAGCAATACAGGTCACTGCTAGCTCACTTAGACTCGTCACTCTTCGTGTATTTACACGCCGATGAGTTCAAGTCACTTAAAAATGGAAGCGTTATATTGCGAAGGCAAGAATAATAGTCTAAATTTTAAATAAACAAGTTCACGGAAGTAGAAAGAACTGAAAATCTAATTCTTAAAAAAAGCATCAATAATTTCCACTCTAAAATAACATTCTATCTTCATTTATTTACTAAGCGGTATACAAAGTAAATCTTGATCGCGATTGGTTCGTTCAATTAAATGCTGAAAGTGTCGATATTCGTAAGAGCTTCAACATTTTAATACTCCAATAATCTGATTCTATCTGTGAAGATGACAGAATCCTTAAACTCACTGTAATTGACCACATATTCACATTTTGTAATAACGGTAGATAGTAAAAATTGGGTCACGGGCGTAATGGGGTAATAAAATATTTTCACGATATAGTTGAAAATATATTCGTAGTACGAGCAGTAATAAAAGTGGAATGCTTTCCGCAGCGGAGAAGCGTCGTGTTCTCCGTTTTATGTACTATAAAACAGCTCTATTAAAAAGGGGAACCGACAGGGTCGCCGTCGTCGCTACCCGGGTAAATAATGGATACTTCCCATCATGAATGGCCTTCCTATCTTCTTGCGTGGCTGCGGGCTTCTGCTAACACGGTTAGAAAACACCGGGACTTCTCAAAGTTGTTAATTATAATAGCCTGAACATCTCGGATTTATTTTATGAGCATGGTGTCGTAGGAGCAACGACGTATATGACATAGTTTACTACTAAGAAAATCATCCATAAAATACTTGAAAATTACCTAAAGCCGAAATTATACAATCATAAATGAAATAAAGATAATGGCAGCTGAAGGAACCAAGAAATCTTTCAAAAAATCCATCGCGGACCCTATCGCATTGAAAGTTATATTAATTAAAAGACTGCAATAATTCCACCCCCAAAGAAGGCAAACGTTGACAGGTGTGAATATTACCGAACCATGTTTTTAGTAAGTCAAGGTTGCAAAATATTGACACGAAGTATTTATAGGACAATGGAAACATTGGTAGGAGCTGACGTCGGGGAATATGTAGATGTGTTTGCGTTCCGGGGTAATATAGGAACACTGAGGCGATATTAACCCCACTGCTTGATTTGTGAAAAATGAGGTTCTGGTGCTCTGGCGTTCAAGGGGCTGTTTTTGAAATTTAGACTTCTTAAAACGTTATTCTAACACTTTCCTTAGCATTTTAAATCTGTGAACAGAACGTTTGTTTTAAATCGCTTCAACAGCAGCAAAAGTTCTATCATATCACACCTTAAAAGCTGTGGTTCTGTTTTTTATTTTTATTTTCGTCAGAGGTACCGGAACGGCGTACCGGTGTGTACCGCCACAAATCAAGTACAGACTGACGTTTATGACATGTGTAAATTTACAGAAAGCTTTTGACAATGTTGACTGGAATACGCTGTTTGAAATTCAGAAGGTACCGGGGATGAAATAAAGGGTGTTTCAAAAATGACCGGTATATTTGAAACGGCAATAAAAAGTAAAGGAGCAGCGATAGAAATACACCGTTTGTTGCAATATGCTTGGGACAACAGTACATTTTCAGGCGGACAAACTTTCGAAATTACAGTAGTTACAATTTTCAACAACAGATGGCGCTGCAAGTGATGTGAAAGATATAGAAGACAACGCAGTCTGTGGGTGCACCATTCTGTACGTCGTCTTTCTGCTGTAAGCGTGTGTTGTTCACAACGTGCAAGTGTGCTGTAGACAACATGGTTTATTCGTTAGAACAGAGGATTTTTCTGGTGTTGGAATTCCACCGCTTAGAACACAGTGTTGTTGCAACAAGCGAAGTTTTCAACGGAGGTTTAATGTAACCAAAGGACCGAAAAGCGATACAATAAAGGATCTGTTTGAAAAATTTCAACGGACTGGGAACGTGACGGATGAACGTGCTGGAAAGGTAGGGCGACCGCGTACGGCAACCACAGAGGGCAACGCACAGCTAGTGCAGCAGGTGATCCAACAGCGGCCTCGGGTTTCCGTTCGCCGTGTTGCAGCTGCGGTCCAAATGACGCCAACGTCCACGTATCGTCTCATGCGCCAGAGTTTACACCTCTATCCATACAAAATTCAAACGCGGCAACCCCTCAGCGCCGCTACCATTGCTGCACGAGAGACATTCGCTAACGATATAGTGCACAGGATTGATGACGGCGATATGCATGTGGGCAGCATTTGGTTTACTGACGAAGCTTATTTTTACCTGGACGGCTTCGTCAATAAACAGAACTGGCGCATATGGGGAACCGAAAAGCCCCATGTTGCAGTCCCATCGTCCCTGCATCCTCAAAAAGTACTGGTCTGGGCCGCCATTTCTTCCAAAGGAATCATTGGCCCATTTTTCAGATCCGAAACGATTACTGCATCACGCTATCTGGACATTCTTCGTGCATTTGTGGCGGTACAAACTGCCTTAGACGACACTGCGAACACCTCGTGGTTTATGCAAGATGGTGCCCGGCCACATCGCACGGCCGACGTCTTTAATTTCCTGAATGAATATTTCGATGATCGTGTGATTGCTTTGGGCTATCCGAAACATACAGGAGGCGGCGTGGATTGGCCTCCCTATTCGCCAGACATGAACCCCTGTGACTTCTTTCTGTGGGGACACTTGAAAGACCAGGTGTACCGCCAGAATCCAGAAACAATTGAACAGACACGTTGTCAAAGGTTTCGGGTAATTTCATTCAGAGACTACGCCATATTATTGCTACGCATGGTGGATATGTGGAAAATATCGTACTATAGAGTTTCCCAGACCGCAGCGCCATCTGTTGTTGAAAATTGTAACTACTGTAATTTCGAAAGTTTGTCTGCCTGAAAATGTACTGTTGTCCCAAGCATATTGCAACAAACGGTGTATTTCTATCGCTGCTCGTTTAGTTTTTATTGCCGTTTCAAATATACCGGTCATTTTTGAAACACCCTGTATATATATAGGGAGGCAATGAATACTTATGTTTAAATTCTATAAGAATCGGACTGCAGTTTTAAGAGTCGAAGGACATGAAAGGGAAGCAGTAGTTGAGAAGGGAGTGAGACAGGGTTGCAGCCTATCCGTTACGCTATTCAATTTTTACACTGAACAGACAGTATACAAAACTAAAGAGAAATTTGGTTGGAAAGAGGACTAAAGTTCAAGGAGAGGACACTAAAATTTGCGATTTGCCAGTGGCGTTGTAATTCTGTGAGAGATGGCAAAGAACTTGGAAGAGCTTTTGAACGGAATAGATAGTGTCTTGAAATGGACTTGTAAAATTAAAATAAATAAAAGTAAAACAAGGGTAATGAGATGTAGTAGAGTTAAATCAGGTCATCCTGAGGGAATCAGATTAGGAAATGAGACACAAGCAGTAGTAGACGGTTTTTGCAAGAGAAGCGTTTCTGAAACAGAAATTTCTTAACAATAAATATACTCTTAAGAGACAGAAGTCATGGGATAGTGATTGCACATATACAGATGACGGTAGTATCGTGTACACAAGATATAAACGGGCAGACATTGACTGAGCTGTCATTTGTACTCCGGTGATTAATGTGAAAAGGCTTCCGACGTGATTATGCCGCACGACGGGAACTAGCAGACTTTGAACGCGTAATGGTAGATGAAGCTAGGCGCATGGGACATTCCATTTCCGAAATCGCTAGGGAATTTAATACGTGCCAAGAGTGTCCCGAGAATAGCAAATTTTAGGTACTGCCTCTCACCGCGGACAACGCAGTGGCTGACGGCCTTCACTTAATGACCAAGAAAAAAATGGTTCTGAGCACTATGAGACTTAACATCTGTGGTCATCAGCCACCTAGAACTTAGAACTACTTAAACCTAACTAACCTAAGGACATCACACTCATCCATGCCCGAGGCAGGATTCGAACCTGCGACCGTAGCAGTCGCGCGGTTCCGGACTGCGCGCCTAGAACCGCTAGACCACCGCGGCCGGCAATGACCAAGTGCTGCGAGGCGTTTGCGTAGAGTTGTCGGTGCTACAGACAAGCAACAATGTGCAAAATGAACACAGAAATCAATGTGGAACGTATAATGAACATATCCGTTAGGACAGTGCGGCGGAATTTGGTGTTAATAGGCTATGGCAGTAGACGACTGACGCGAGTGCCTTTGCTAGCAGCGCAGCGCCTCTCCTGAGATCGTGATCGTATCGGTTGGACCCTTGGCGACTGGAAAACTGTGGCCTGGTTAAATGTACCGATTTCAGTTGGCAAGAGCTGATTGTTAGATCGTGTGTGGCGCAGATCCCACGAAGCCGTGGACCGAAGTTGTCAACAAGGCACTGTGCAAGCTGGTGGTGGCTCCACAATGTGCAGGCTGCGTGTTTACAGGGGACAGACTGGGTCCTCCGGTCTGTTCAGTTACTTGGAGACCATTTGCAGGCCGGCCGCGGTGGTCTAGCGGTTCTAGGCGCTCAGTCCGGAACCGCGTGACAGCTACGGTCGCAGGTTCGAATCCTGCCTCGGGCATGGATGTGTGTGATGTCCTTAGGTTAGTTAGGTTTAAGTAGTTCTAAGTTATAGGGGACTGATGACCACAGATGTTAAGTCCCATAGTGCTCAGAGCCATTTGAACCATTTGCAGCCATTCGTGGACTTCATGTTCCCAAACAACGATAGAATTTTTGTGGACAACAATGCGTCACTTCACAGGGTCACAATTGTTTACGACTGGTTTGAAGAACATTGTGGACAATTGGAGCAAGTAATTTGGCCTCTTGGAATCCCATCGAGCTTTTATGGGACATAATCCAGAGGTCAGTTAGTGCACAAAATCCTGCACAAGCAACACTTTCGCAATTACAAAAGGAGGTCGGACTCGATATTAGGAGCTATCCCATGGATTTTGTTACCTCAGTGTAAATGTACATGTTACGAAGTGTTCTCTGAACTTACTCGTTAAACATGTAGTATTGTACAGAAGTGAAACGTGGACGATAAACAGTTCATACAAGAAGATGGTGGAGGTTTTTGAAACGTAGTGCTACATGAGATGCAGAAAATTTTGTGGGTAGATCGAATAAGTAACGAAGGGGTACTGAATCGAATGGAAATTAAATATGTGGTGTCGATAGCTACGATGCCACAACGTAAGTGCGCTCTGCTAGGTTGGCACTACGACACCGACACCGACGACAGCGCCCTCTAGCCGGCGCTGTGCAGCTCTACGAGCACCGCTTCAGATTCAGCCCATTTGATTCCGAGTAGACGACCAAGCAACATTGTTTCTATTTCATAGTGGGCGAGCCACTACAGATTTTGCCCGTGTAGCGTTTGTTAGCGTTGATATCTGTATAGCTTCGCACCTACGTGCTCATCTTCAGTGCAAAGTTACGTATGTCATTGACTAATATTCTCTAATAAATGTTCTGTTAAGTTAAACGCAGTACTGAAGCATTTCACCTTTTCCTGCTCCTACTCACTTCCTACACTCAGCCTACCCTTCAGTTTACAGGAGCAGACTCGCGCCGCCATCCAGGCGGGATACAAAATAAAGTGTATTGTACAATTTGACAGAATAAAGGGATCATTTGATGGGACACAGCCTAAGGCCTCAAGAAATAGTGTTTGCTAATGAAGGGAAGTCTAGAGGTTATAATTGTAGAGGGAGACCAAGAGATGAATACAGTAAGAAGGTTCAAGCGGATATTGGTTGTAGTAGCTATACATATAGGAACAGGCTTGTACAGAATAGACAAGCGTGGAGAGCTGCATCAAACCAATTATCGGACAGAAACCACCACCACCACCACGACTACTACTACTACTACTACTACTACTATGGGTGTTTATGTCATAGCAGTAACAAAGTAGGACAAGACAATTTATTGTTATTGTGAAAAGTCTCACTACATCGAAGACTTTCCCTTACATTGGCTCCATAAAATGAAGGCCTTTGTCAATACAAGTGAGTAACTGCTTGGACTGACTGACCTTCGCTGTCGCTGGTGTCTGAGAGCGGCGGCTCGTTGGCGATGTACTGCCGGCCGCTCAGCAGGTTGTTCTCCACCACCGGCCTTTTGTCCTCCAGCTGGCGCCGGAACGCGCGGTGGTCATCCTGCAAAAATGCAAGTACTCTTACTTAATTACAACGTCTAGCAAACAGTCACGGTTATACTAAGGAAATCATCCTCATTACTTATCGTACCGAGTTCGCCGGATGAAGATTTAAGACCTGCTCTTTTTGAGTACCATTAGTACGAAAGGTTGATGGCATAAGCTCTATAGGGAGTGCAGTTGGTATAATATAACGTTCACAGAGAGTTAAGGCATATCGTCGTTGAAATAGTAGCGCATAAGTGACTATTCCTGTTTTCCATATTTCGGTCAGGTGTCCTACTTAGCGCACTTGCTATTACCGCGGGAATGACGATTTGTCTATTCTTAACTATGAAAATGAAGCTAAAGAATGTAGTGTGAGTGAAACGTGGTAAAAAGTTTAAATTCCGGCAAACTGCGAAAGAATGAAGTAGCACATGACTGGAAAGTCGGAAGATCCGTCTGCTGCTCGCTGCCAATGCTGTTGCCCGGAAGGGGGCTGCAGACAAGATTGTAGCGAAATGCAGGACGATCTGCTGAGAATCGGCGACTGATGCAGCGGCTGACAGTTTTTTTCATTCTGAAAAACAAATGACCACCTCCATACGCTACGAGGAGCGTTCAATATGAAATGGAACATCATTTTCCTCGGCCAGTCTCTGTGGAGCATTGTGGAATATTCCCGCTTTAACCCCTATAGCTTCACGAAGCTCCGATACGTGGCGACGCTCCACGTTACCTTCAAAACAGCGTCTGTAACGGAGGTGCGTTCCAAACAGAGTAGAGTCATTGGGTTTCTTTTAGCGGAAAACCAGAACAACGCAGATATTCATAGGCGCTTGCAGAACGTCTACGAAGACCTCACAGTGAACAAAAGCACGGAGAGTCGTCCTGCGAGACGTCTGTCACCATCGCAGCAAGGTCGCACAAACTTGTTCCATCTCCCACCTGCCGGACGGCAGCACACAGTTTAACTTCTGCTGCGTTAGAACGTGCGGACACTCTCGTTCGAGGTGGTCGGCGGATCACAATCAAACACCTCACTGCACAACTGGACGTCTCTGATAGTAATATTACCACAATCGTCCACCAGTCGGGGTACTCAAAGGTGTGTGGCCGCTGGGTTCCGAGCTGCCTAACAGGAGACCACGAAGTGCAACGTAGCACTATCTGTGCGGAATGGCTTGCGCGCTACGAGGCTGATAGTGACAACGTTTTGTCGAACATTGCAGGCGACGAAAAATGGGCCATCACTTCGAACCGGAAGCAAAACGGCAATCCAGGCAGTGGCGCCACACCACCTCTCCACCGAAGAAGTAGTTCGAAGCCGCGCCCTCTTCTGGTAAACTCAACAAGAATGCAAACTAACTTCTCCTCTATGGCAACGCAAGGCGTCAACAATTCTACGCACCTGGGAGGAGCGCACAAAACTTCATTGGACTGCTCGTCGTCATCCTGGATCTCGCATCTTCCAACTTCCACCTGTTTGGCGCAATGAAGGATTCCCTCCGCGGGAAGCAAGTGGACGATGGGGAGATTACTGATTTAGCACGACGTAGGCTTGCGTTACTTACTGGACGCCCTTAGTACCTTTAAAGTAAGGAACAATTTCTTTTAAACATTTTTGGAAGGTTACTATCAACAGCCGTTAAGTAATGTATAAAATGCATATTTGAATCATCAGCTGTTTTAATTTTACACCCAAACATCTACCGGTTTCGGTCTTGGACCATTTTCACATCATCAGTGAAGATGGTCCAAGACAGAAACCGGTATGTGTTTGGGCGTAAAATAAAAACAGCTGATGGTTCAAATATGCATTTTGTCAAACAATTTCTTTCTTACTGAAAATATCGTCTTGTGGAACGTTCGACATTTCCATCAACGAAAACCTTCGTTCCAGGAACTGCTTTCCGCCACTAAGAGATAAGCGGCAATCAATAATCATGTGCTGAGTCTGCGGGCTCTTTTGCATTTGCGCGGCAGAACGACGCAAGGCCAGTTAAGTGGTATTTTCTCTTCGAGTACGATAGAAGCAAGACGTAGTCACAGAGAAACCTACCTAACTGTGTGCATTATCCATGCCAGGTACGAACATCGAGCCGTGGCTCTCGACGCTACTTCCTTCTCGGCGCACAGAGTTGTCAGTAAACAATCCTCACATGTAGTTCGACGTCCTTATGCTCGTCGCTTGGCGGATGCGCCCCGGCCGTGCTGAGGCTCTGTTCCACTGCACTATTCCTTGTGGTATTTGTCTCATCTGTCCCAACACCACTGCTGGGTCTTCTTTCGTTTCGTATTCGCCTCAATTGTTCAGCATCTTTTAATACAAACTATGAGCCGAAATCTGTCTTATTCGTTTTAGTGCTATATTCAATTCATTCGTTTACTTTCTAGTTCCAGGGAATGATTTAAATGCCTAAGACTCTTGTCAATAAAATGGCTGTTCATCTAAAAACTTTCTGTCAATTACACGTCATTTAGGAACTTCTCACTGACGAGGAGAACACGCCAAGTACCATAATGCGATTTCACAGAAATTCACTCAATGGAAGAGAGGTAAAAATAAGCGTACACGTGTCTTGGCTTACCCGTAGATACTCTACCGTTTTTGAAAGAACGACAGACCAGATTTTCCAGGTACTTTCCAGGTATTTCATGTGTCTTTTACTGCATGATTTCCTCAGACGAAATAGTGGCACAGTGGTGTGCGGTGCAGCCTCTTAATTTTGTGCCCCGTATCCGAAACCCGAATATTATTTTAATTTTTTGTTTTTCATTTGTACAGGGTGTTCGAAAATTCCCGTTACAAATTTCTAGGATTTATCGAGGGAGTGAGTACTTAATATTTTGGTTAAGAACCTATGTCCGGAAGCTTACCGCTTCCATTCTACGACGGTTTCAGTTCAGGTCTGTAAAACGTCCACGTCTGCCCAGGGAAAGAGAAAAGTCTCAAAGTTGCTTGTCCTGGACCAGAACAGGCTTCGTAGGTACAATATCTGCAACAACGTTGGTGGTCGCCACCTCTAGCCGCTGATGAAATGCATCAGTACTGGTCTGTACGTACAGTATGCTGGACTGTTTTGGCCTACTTACAAGCAAACGTGCTTAGATAAATAGATGTTTCGTTATGTTTCTTTTCGAATTGTTACTTAATAATTGTACTGCCTCACGCCTAGTTCCTCAAGCGGAGCCAGCCGCTGTGGCCGAGCGGTTCTAGGCACTTCAGTCAATACCGCGCTGCTGCTACGGTCGCAGGTTCGAATCCTGCCTCGGGCATGGATATATGTGATGTCCTTAGGTTCGTTAGGTTTAAGTAGTTCTAAGTCTAAGGGATGGTGACCTAAGATGTTAAGTCCCATAGTGCTCAGAGCCATTTGAATCATTTGAACCTCAAGCAGAAGTGGGCGAGTTAAACATCTGAACTGAAACCACTGTAGAACGGGAACGATACGTTTTCGGGCATGGGTTCCTGTTCAAAGTATTATGTACTCATTCCGTTCTATAAGTCCTACAAGTTTGTAACGGGAGTTTCCGAACACCCTGTACACCAATGTCCATAGAAAATTACTGCACGAATGTTCTCCAGTGTGTACTGTTATAACGGTGTCCTTGTTCGTCATAGCATGTCAGATGAATGAATTAAAGAAAAAAATAGAATGAGAAAATTATTTGAAATGGTTTTCGGTGAAATTCCGTAGTTATCTTGATTCACAATCAATTGCAAACGTCAGTTTTCGGAAACGTGATGCGTTGAGCATTTTTTGCTGCGAAATTATTGCCGACGCTAGAAATCTTGTAATGTTAATGACGTTTCTTTCCCGAGTGAAGTTCATACGAAGAAATGTCACTGTTACAAATCTGCCTTCTCGCGATGCTCGTGGTGTTCGGAATATCTGTGTTTCGAACGTTTATACGCTCGGTATCATCCAAGGCATTGCGCCAAATCGTCCTGAAGAATAAAAGTACTAATAAAATATAAGAATTGATATGAGAATGAAATTTCAGAATCGGCGACTTTTAAGAAGAATGTAACCCCTCAACATACCATACACACATATATTCTATAATAAGTGTGTGACACTTACTGTGAGATCCAGTTGTAAGTTTACAATTAATATAACGCTCATGTACCCACTAATGTTATAAGAAACATTCGCGTAGTAACCTTCTACGGTCATGGGTGGACAAATGAAAGCAATCAAAATAAAATAAAGAAAAACAATAATCGAGTTTCGAACTCGGGCCCAAACTTAAGAAGCCGCGACGCTAACCACCGAGCCACCATTTCGTTTGAGGGACATCGTGTGGTAAAATACAAACTGCAATAAGAACAAGAAATCAAGAAATTTTTATAGTAAAAAAATATTTCTAGTGTGACTTCCTAAAGATTTAAATGGTTTACCGGGCTGAGCTGAGACTGGCGCGATTAATCTTTTTTTTTTTCCTTCGCAATCAATGCTCTTACCATCTGATCTATCCGGAAACAATAAGGGCGCGACTCACAGCTCCATTTATTCAGTACTTCTCTCCCCCTTCCCCTACACTTCGCTGTACATCTTTCTGGGCAAGCATTCCAGGGATTTTGTCCAACTTCTATCACAGTAAGCCACTTTGACAAGGGAGGTCGTATATCTGGATGCAGGAAGTCCCTTCCTGCAACCGGCCTTCGACACACAGAGCCCAAGGCCGGCTCACTGCAGTTCACATGTCACGTGGTAGCTGAACTGCCGCTTGTCGGCGTATTGTTGTTAAACTGCTCGGCTAAAGAAAGAATCAGTGCCACCCAATAAGTAGTTCTCGATTGAGGTTAGGAGCGAGAACTGCCTCTACGAGACACTTGGAGCATGCTCTGAGGAATTTTTTACTTTCCATTGGTCTGTGACGTCTTCTGTAAAATTAGCGAAATTGTTCTTTCAGACAGTGGACCCAAACATATAAATGTGAAAGGAAGGTGGCTGTGACGCTGAGATGGGTAAAAAATAAATTTGTTTGTTGCAAAAACACAGAAACTTTTATTACTTTTGAAAAAAAAATTGCTTGCAATAGACAAGTATTTCAGTCAACTAATAATCTAATGTCCATGAAGGTCTTTGCTACGAATTTTATACTTGTCGAGGTACTGCATCTATTAACATCAAACGAAAACCAGTTCTTCAAGGTCTTAAAAATGTACTAATGATCCGATGTGTTTTCGATTTCTGGATTGGACTGACGGGAACGCCGTCTCTGTGTGGGTGGATAAGGAGGAGTCTGCTGTGATTTTCTGTAGTGTCACTGTGTCAAAATCTCTCTTATATATTCTATGAATTTTTTCCACGCATCGACTTTTTTTAATTTATACGATCAGCTGCGGAAGGCCCCACAGTAATTCCGCAATGATACTCACTACATACTGTTCTTCCATCGTGAGTCACGCACAGAAGATATTTACTATATCGTATACTAAGGACTGGCAGTGAGCAGTATCTATAGAGCTAATGCCTTGATAGTGTCTACCGAAATTCTGTGTGAAGAGCGAAGGAACACGCCTGGTAGTAAGGGGCTCAATGTACCGGCGATTCACTTGACAAGCTACACGACGGATGCAGTTAGCCGTAGACGATGCTCAGCACCTCTTGTGTGAAAGCACACATAAGGGGCCGGCCATACGGTTACTAGCTTGTATACAAAATTTATGTTACCTCTTTCAGATCAAGCTATACAATGTAAAGCCGGCCACGGTGGCCGTGCGGTTCTAGGCGCTTCAGTCCGGAACCGCGGGACTGCTACGGTCGCAGGTTCGAATCCTGCCTCGGGCATGGATGTGTGTGGTGTCCTTAGGTTAGTTAGGTTTAAGTAGTTCTAAGTTCTAGGGGACTGATGACCTAAGATGTTAAGTCCCATAGTGCTCAGAGCCATTTGAACCATACAATGTAATTTATGGTTAAGAGAAACACGTGCAAGGCGGAAGTCTAAATAAATTGTACAGAGATGTTCGGAGTTGGCTGTTGTGCCAGGTATGTAATGCTATACACCGAGGAGAAGCGAAAGAAGCAAAAGCAGTGGCTGGCGCCCGGTAGATGATGAAGTGCAGACGACATGAGAGCCGCCAGTGAGTGATGATGACGGATAGGTGGTGGCCGCCCAGGAAGTGAACCCATTATTACACCTGCTAGGGCGCAACACGGAAAATATGGATACAGAGTAAACACTTGATAGTTCACAATTCCAGACCGGTCGTCATAAGGTGTTGTTAACACCAAGAAAATAAACTAAATAATCCAGGATGAAGCAAAACCGTCAATAATCCACAGAATACAAATCCAAATCGAAGTCTAGTTGAAATCAAATAAGCAACCAGGTCACGAGAAACCTGTGTACGCGAGGTAGAGACTTAAGCACAGCACGAATCGAAATGTCTTGTAGGGGCCCAACGGCTGGGTTTTATCTCCGGCTTGAGGTCAGTGGCCATGTCCATGTGACAGCCTCCTGTCACCTTTTACCGGCCGCCAGAGGAGTCACTGATAGCGGAAATCGCAGGTTAATCTGTCAGATTGCCGAGATATAGCAGTTCCACTTCCCTTCATAAGAACTTAGAGACAGAAGTGTCGCTGTTGGTATTGCGATCGATATACTAGAAGGAGGAGGTGTGAGTGGCAAGCCAAGTAAAGGTTTGCTGTCCGTCCCTGTGTCTGGTGTCGCTGTGTTCTCCGCTCGTGGTGTCGGTATTGTGCTAATGCTAGTCAGCTGGAGCATTCCGGCCTTTCGGTCCATGCTATAGGTCACTGATGCTGATGGTGATAAAGGATCCCATTCCATGGGTTACCAGCCCTGAAAGCAACCTGGAGATGTGTATCCGCCAGGCGTCTGTAGTTATGTTGAACCAGCTCCAGGGCAGTGGTAGTTATCTCGAACTGGAAGCCAAGAAGATTGGGTGCAGATAGTTGGCGTATCATAGCAGCATGGCGCCACTGGTAAGCACTACAAACGTCTGTTTTTCCCGGGCGGCTCTGATGACGCTAGTTTACATTCTGGGACTCTCCCGAAGATGAGAGCTAAAACCTCCATGCCCAGCAAGTAACTGGTGTAATGGTTGGGCTGGCATGGGTATGTTGCAGATCTCAGGACATCCCAGTGGGTCCAGATTCGGCGGCCATGCAGCAGTGCCGCTGGAGTGCGCCCTCGCATTGGTGTGGTCCTGTCGGGAGTCAGGAACGGGGTCAGGACCTGGGCCTTGGATGTGGTTAACAGTGTTTTCAATATCTGCACCTTAACGATGCGGACGAACCACTGGCTTCACCACTGGAGTTTGGGTGGAACAGTCCTTTATAGCATTCCGAGAGGAAACATCCTGAAACATACTGGATGGTAACTGAAGGCCATTGTTCTAAATGTTTGTTTACAGGGGCCCTTTAAAGGTGGATATTATCTGCAAGGTCCTTGTTATCTCCCTTGTTGCTACATTTGATATTCAAAGTATGTAAGAAAACGTGGAAAATGAGTCTATGACGAAGAGCCACATCTCTCTAAGGGAAGGGCTGGCGAGGTACACACAGACGCGCTCCCATAGGCGCTACGGCGTTGACCAGGCATGGAACCGTTGGGGGGGGGGGGGGGGGAGGGGGGAGTGCTGACTGGGTTGACGCACAGGCCTGTCAGGATGTCAGGAGCGGGCTGTCCTCTTGAAGTCCCGTGTAACGCCGGTCAGTTCACATTCTGTCGCCGGCCGCGGTGGTCTAGCGGTTCTGGCGCTGCAGTCCGGAGCCGCGGGACTGCTACGGTCGCGGGTTCGAATCCCGCCTCGGGCATGGGTGTGTGTGATGTCCTTAGGTTAGTTAGGTTTAAGTAGTTCTAAGTTCTAGGGGACTTATGACCTAAGATGTTGAGTCCCATAGTGCTCAGAGCCATTTTTTGAAGCCATTCTGTCTTGTGAGCGCCTTCATGCGTATCATCCTCCAGTGGTCATCGTGCAGAAGGTATGCCACAGGGATGCAGTGGTGTCGAGGTGACTACCGTCAGTAGTCATCGTCTGATGTCGGCATCAGTACTCCATGTACCATCTGGATCCTGTTTCTTTTTGGAAAAATATTTGCCGAGTTCTGGAAGGGAATGGGATAGGAGGCGGTCCGGCCAACCTTGGAAAATGTATTTCACATCGTGTTTGAGGTTAAGATCCTTAGCTGTGTCCTTCGCAATTAGGATGCAGTGACAAGAAACTCTTGTATGCGGTTTTGTAAGGAGTCTATTTGGAAGCGCAGTATTTCCCGAAAGTCAAATGTGGGATCTGGTCCTATACGTGGTCTGTGTAGGGCATCGACGTTACAATGTTGTGCTGTCGACCAATAGTGCGTTCAATAATTATAATGGCTGAGGAAGAGGACGCGGCGTTGTAGGCATTGTGCCGTTTTGACTGGAAGGCGGTTATGAGGACCGAGCACAGAAGTCAATGACTTATGGTCCGTTGTGAGGTGAAATTATGTCACATATATAACGTATGAAATTTCTGGATGCCAAACGTGATACCCAGTGCTTCTTTTTCGATCTGTAAGTAACTCGTCTCGGTTGAAGCAGCAATTCAGAAATGAATGTGAGGAGTTGTTCATACTCATAATCGTTTTTGTGAGAAAGAATGGCCCCCTCTGTCGCGGTACGACATATCAGTGGCCAGGAGAAGACATTTTGATGAGTCATAGGTCGCCATACATGTAGTGAACTTTAGACAACGTTTTAACTTGTAAAAAGCCTCCCAAAACAGCGGTGACCATTCGCGTTTTGCACTTTCCTTGCGTGGATTATTAAGGGGACTGGCGATCTGGGTGGCATTTCGTATAAATTTTGCATAATAATTTCTTTGGCCGCGAAATAACTGAAGATGTTTTTAATAATTCATAGGCACTTCGATTTTTCTATGACTTCCACATGTTGCTGAGTCCACATGCTCTTGACAGAATTTGCGGTTTTGAAGGTTGCACTTTAATCCATTTTGTTTTAATGTCTGGAACAGCAGATGTAAGATATTGTTTTCTTGTAGCACCACTTACTAACATCTTGTCCAGATAACTGACTGTGATCGAGAACGTACTGAATTCAATACTCCAAAAGACTTTGGAAAATTGGTCGTGCATCAGCAATTCCGACAGGAGACCTGTTGTATCTGTAAAATCCAATCGGAGCGTCGGAGCGTCGATAACCATGAGCTGGCTTCGGGTAGATCAATTTTGGAGAATTATTGTCCACTGACAATCTTGAGAGGAGCTCTTATTGCCCTGGAATGGGACAGACGCAAAGTTCTAATTGTGAATTTATATTTGATTTAAAGTCACCACAAATAGGAAGTAACCAGATAGCTGAGCTACTTGGTTTTTGTAGCACGGGTGTGAGGGTGTCTTGTTGCGTAAGACGACCTAATTCGGATATGGGGCTATACCGCAATGCTACAGTCTGGAACCGCGCGACTGCTACGGTCGCAGGTTCGAATCCTGCCTCGGGCATGGATGTGTGTGATGTCCTTAGGTTAGTTAGGTTTAAGTAGTTCTAAGTTCTAGGGGACTGATGACCTCAGAAGTTAAGTCCCATAGTGCTCAGAGCCATTTGAACCTTAATGTTATGCTTCTAGAGAATCCTGTGGATATTGGCAGAAGTAGATCTCACAGATGGGAGGTATGCTTCATCTTGCTTGTCTTCTCTATCATCTGGAGAATGGCTCACTGGATGGCCTTTTGAATCTGTTTGACTGTGTATTCATTTTTGCAGAAAACTTAACGTATATGCTCCATTTATGATGTCAAACTATATTCGTACGACAGCCGTGTTTGCCCTGTGGACCTAAGTCTTTAGAACTCCATTCTTCTCCACTGTATGATAACACTGGTTCAAAAATGGTTCAAATGGCTCTGAGCACTATGGGACTCAACTGCTGTGGTCATAAGTCCCCTAGAACTTAGAACTACTTAAACCTAACTAACCTAAGGACAGCACACAACACCCAGCCATCACGAGGCAGAGAAAATCCCCGACCTCGCCGGGAATCGAACCCGGGAACCCGGGCGTGGGAAGCGAGAACGCTACCGCACGACCACGAGATGCGGGCGATAACACTGGTAGCTGCAGGTAATGGGTGTGTGTTGGTATATGATACACCCTGTAACCAAACGACCCACTGCTCTCCTTTTGACCATCACATCCAGAAATAGCAGCTAACTATCCTTCTCCAGTTCCATGATGAACTTCATATTTGGGTGGCGTGAGTTGAGACGTTCGAAAAACATATTGAGCATTTCCCCAATGTGAGGCCAGATCACAAAGGTATCATCCACATACCTGAAGAAGCATGTGGGTTTCTATCTAGCCATCTATAATGCTTCCTCCTCATATTTCTCCACGAACAGATAGGCAGCCACTGGAGACAGGAGGCTGCCATGGCTGTTTCTTCTGTCTTCTCGTAATATTGGCCCACATACAGAAAATATATAGAAGTCAGTATATGCCTGAACAGGCCCATCAAGAGCTTTGTCAGATTTCTCTGCAAGCAGTTCCAGTGAGTCTCTCAGCGGTACCTTGGTAAACAGGCAGATCACATAAAAACTAACAATTACATCAGATTCTGGGATATGGAGTTGCTTGAGACATTGTATGAACTACTCTGAGTTGCGAATGTGGTGGATACACTTCTCCACATATGAGCACAGCACTTTCTTCACATACTTAGCTCTCGGTACGTTGATGCACCAGTGTTGCTGAAATTGGACGTAGTGGCAATCCTATTTGTGTACTTTAGGCCGGCTATATAGTTTAGATGGAAGTGGCAGTCTTTATCGTAGTTTTTTGATGTCATTTTCAGGCATGTCTGTTGTCTTCAAAAGAGCCCTGGTCTTCTTGTCCACCTTGTTCGTGGGATCACTTTCTAGCTGTCTGTATGGTGTGTCCTCCATAAATTGACGGACATTCTCATCACAATCAGTCTTCTGCATAATGACTGTGGAATTCGCTCTGTCTGCTGGTTTCCTGAGCGCCAGCCACTCGTTACTGGAAATGTTCGATTGTAGAGATCTCGTCTTTGTGACCAAGGCCGGCCACGGCTTGCAAAACGTGACGCATGCACGATGTGCTGCACACGTGCCGGCTGTCATGTCTCGGCACGACTTGGCTTTGCTCGGTCCTTCTCGGACCTGCTCATTCAATTGCGACATTTTTTTTATCAGCGATACTGTTTCTTCCAGCATTTGGTTCGGTATTTTGCGGTCAGCGTGACTTTTTTCAGTTCCGCAGAATCATGGTGTCAGCGCTGTTTATTCTTCGCTATTTATTCGTGGTATAAAGAAAGTTCGTAGGTCCAGAGAGTGTTTGCACAAAAAAAGGTAGTCTAGTGATCTATCGTCCCAACCTTTAAAAAGGAATGGGAATCTCAGAAGAGAAACGTTTCAATTCTAAACATCACTTTTGCCGTCGCATAATCGACGGGTACTGCGCATCTGCTAAATGGAGTTATAACGCCATGCAGAAACAATGTATAGACTTAGCTGACGATGAAAGAGCAAAAAATTAAACGATCAACAGATGATTTGTACGGGATTCATTGTTCTGTACATCAAGAAGCACTTTGTGGCAAATTAACAGGAATGAAGCATATGATGGAATTGGTGGTACGAATAGTAAATTTTCTTAAGTCGCACGCATTATTACTGTTCTTGATGGTATTCAACATAGAATAGGAGACGTTATGTATTACTGCAAATAACGTCGAGTTTCTGAAGAAAAAAGGAAAGCAGAAACGAGGATTCAAATATCCAGAATGGATTGCAAACCTCTCACTTTAAATGGATTTGACTGCATACTACCCACAGCAGTTCCAACGTGAGAAACAACTTATTTCTGATTTGGTGAGGTGCACTTAAAGAGAAAATCGCATTGTGGAAGCGACAAATTCTAACAAAAACACCGTCAATTTCCCTGAGCTCTCTGGCGTTACGGAAAACGCCAGTTTTGAAGAATTCATTCTGGTGTTGAAAGAATTACAGGAATAGTTATCTAAATGTTATGAGAATACTGTCAGTCTTAGATCTGCTTTTGAGCTGTTTTCAACACTGTTTGCCTGTTCAGCTGAAAGCGCTCTTCTACATGCGCAGATGGAAACGATTGATCTGCAGTGCAATTCCCGTTTAAAAGAGAAGTTCTTTTACAATAAAACTGTCCAGGAGTTCTATCCTGTTTTGCCACGGGAAGAATTTCTACGTCTCCGTAATGTGACTGTAAACACGATACAATGTTTGAATCAACATATGTGCATGAAAGGCTTTTTTCGATTACGAAACTAATTGAGTTATGATTACATAGCAACACGAGCGACAAAAATCTTCGTAGTTCTCTTTCTGTATGTAGACAGTCTGTACCAGATATAAATTTTATTGTGTCTCGAGTGCGACGAATATAATTAAATAATACTGACAATTTTTTGTTTTTTGGCCTATGTTATTATGCAGTATGAAGCCAAGCAGCATGCAAAACGTTCAGTGTTCCTTGTCATCTAAATTCAATGTGTTTGCAGTTTTCCCCCTCTTCCCACTCAGACGACATGCTCTAATAGTGGGGGAGGCGTGCAGGCAGGCGACAGAACTTCACACACGAGCGAAAGCAATGCAAACATGCACAGTTCTTGGCTGCTCCTAGTATAAATACCGAACCTGTTCCACTGGACTAGCAGTCTCAGCACTTAACGTACATATCGAGTAACACTGTTAAAATACTGTGCACGGACGACTCTGATAACTGGCAGAACGGCTAGCACCTCAAGAGGTCAACACATCACTGGGAAAGTCTTTCCCTCTAAGGCCACCCAGTGCGCCTACGTTTAGCAAACCAATTTGGATACCTGTATACACTTCCTGCTGCTGTCGTAGCGAGGTTGGGCGGTACAGTGACTACATGCAGGCTGAGCCAAATACGTGCCACTGCCGATTTCCTGCTTGGCATTTGTACCAAAGTGGACGTAGGGGCGTGAATCCCAAGTCGGATGACGACGGTAAGCTTGGTAAGTTCCGATCACACTTACTGTGGAGTCAAGTGGAACAATATTTCACACAATTTACCTCCCTTCGATCAAAATTTTGTTATGGTGCATTCGTTATTTTAAGCGGTTTTACAGGAGATTCGCTTCTTTCCTCAAGATAGTACTGTACTGCAGCTAACATTTTAAAAGTTTTTGCTTTTGTCAACACTTCTTTGAGAGTGCGATGTGTTAACGTCATTGGCTGTGCAAAATCTTTATTTGGTAATTATTGCATCACGACTAATAATACAACATAAGCCTGTTTCCTGCTAGTCCTTGTTGGTCTCGCGAGGTATGCTGGAGAAATCCTGTGAAGTTTGGAAGGTACGAGATAAGGTACCGGCAGGAGTAAAGCTATGACGGCGGGTCGTGAGCTGTGCTTGGATAGATCTGTAGAGCACTTGCTCGTGAAAGGTTTGAGTCCTGGTCAAGCGCAAAGTTTTAAATGCCAGAAAAGATTCGAAGGTTTCACCTTAGGATTATTTATAATTTTGATTTCCACACAATACTCGACACTTGCGGGTCAGCCCTTTGAGATCGGTTGCTCAAGCTGTATAGACCGATGCGACTTCTCGTGACAACGAGCAAATGGGAGCCTAGCTGCTACATCATATATTCGCAGATCGTAATGCTTAGAGAGGTAACTATGGATTTCAGACAAATCTGAACACACAAATTTATCGAGAGGAAGTAATTTTTGTAGAAGATAACGTATTAAGGGGTTAATAGATAGTAGAAAATCCTCTGTTTAGCAAAGTCATTTATGCTACTGGCCTGGAAGTGGAGCTGCAGACTTCTATAGTGTGAATCCCAGTCTTCATCTTCTCTATGAAATGATGCGTATGGTGGTGATGGATGCTTGTTCTGGCCTGATGAGCTGCTGTAGTATAAGCTGTTGATCCAGAGATTGCTTATGTAGTTGTTCTTGTCGTGCCTGGTACTGCATTTGAAGTTTCCGCTGTTACTGCCACAGTTTCATGAATTTATGGTCCACGATCACTGAAATTAAGTCTGATGCTCTACACACATGCGAAGTTCGAATCCTCGTCTCCAATATTACACCAGCTACGGTGCAACACGCTCTTTATGAGACAGAAAATTTGGATACTCGGTAAATACTTGAAAGTTCACAATTCCAGTCAGCATCAGATCTTCGTAAATTCTAAAACACGACAAGAGAATAATTCAAATAGTCCAGGGCCCAGCAAGTCCGTCAATAATCCATCCAACGGCAATCCAAAAATGTAGCCCAGTTGAACCCCGGCAAACAGCCAGGTCGCAAACGTACGGCGCAAGCGAGGTAGACACTTCAGTGCAGCACTATTCAAAGTGCCTTGCAGTGGCCCAGAGGCAGAGTTTTATCTCCGGCTCGACGTTAGCGCGCAGATGCCTCTTACCGGCCGCCAGAGGAGTCGTTGATAGCGCACATCGCAGGGTATCGACCTCGCTGCCGTATGCCAGAGAACCTGAGGCTCGCTATAAGGAATCTGCTGCTGCGCACCCAACTGACAAAAGTGCTTTATTACGACCACATGCGTCGTGTTACTTCTTTGAAAATGTGTATTAACTGCCGGAAAAGCACATTCCCGCACATCCGCACATATACGTGGGGGATAATGAAGGCCAGTCTACAAACATCTACAGGAAAATTTAGTGCGTGTGGACAGCCGGGGAAGAGAATCAACTGCCGCCAGCACAAAGGAACCACACGAGCACTTCGCTGAAATGATTTAAGGAAAACTGAAAACTCACTGTAAATAACCGTCACAGTTTCACCAAAAACCAAAATTGCGCGAACTACATACGAAAATAAAGAAAAGTAATACATAAAATGTACAATGGCTCAATTGCGTTTTCACTTTGGTTGTGAGGAGATGGTAGTATCTCGAGAAAGAAAACAAGACACTGCCATAAAAGTGACATACCTGTATCACAGAAAACACTATCTCAAATAAGACATGCTGTAGGAAAAAGAATAAAATACGCAATTCATCACATGTCTGCTTAAGTCAGTACGGCTAGACCTCCGGTGGACTGTGTTCTGCCCACGGGAGTGTAAAGAAAGTCAGTTTATTGTGGAATCAGCAACGCCGAGTTGGGCCAACTACCACAATCATAAGAAAATTGTGGAAGGAGGGCAGTTTGGTGGTGATGAGGTCTTGGCGTGGGGAAGCGACATTTCAGATGGACGATAGATGGACTGCAACTTCGTCGCTAATCAAAAAAATAGACGTTACATGCTTGAGCTGCATCCACATTTGCGGCTTCTTGGAGGTGTAACTGAAGAAGAGTACCTCTCCACCGACGAAACTCTGTATCGAGCTTATCTGCTACATGAATTCTTTAAAGAATTCATCGCACAGACTTGTCAATGAGGTCTTGGAATAGTTACAGTATTCAGTGGAGCTCATTTGGGATGCAGTAGAGAAATGAACTACATTCCGTCAATCGTCACCGCGGACGCTGGTCGCAGTGTTGTAATTATAACAGAAACATCGCAGAAAATTAGACGGTATGATACATACAGGCATATCATTTACATTGAGGAACACTAAATTCATGGCAAAGAGAGAAATATACTTCTCAGTATCAATGAAAGATGTCCTGCTAGTATTATTCTATCATTAAGAATTCTATAAAATTCTCTGGAATCAGCACAGAATATAGTACGGTTTGTTTTGCTATAAAAATTCTTCCTCATCCATTAGCATTCTTACAAGACATCCTCTGGTGCGGTGCAGAAAATTGTACAACCTTTCGAAGAAAAATTGCAAACAATCGGTATTAGATGTAAACTGAAGGTGGAGGGGGAAGAAAGAAAAGGAGAGGAAAGGAAAGGAAAGGGATTATCGATGTCGGCTGCACCGTGACTTCGGGCGGAATAACGGCGACGAGTAAAAATGTGTGCCACGCATTCATATTATGGGTATTGCATGCAGTTTGCTTTGAATCTACTACTCAGATGAACATTACGAGACTCCTAGGGAGAAAAGGTGATAATGATGTGTTATGGGTGTGATGTATAGTATTTTAAGACTACAGACGTGGTAATTGGAAGATCTCAGATAAAGACGATCACACACTAATCATCATATCCAGAGACAGGAACAAACAGCTGCCTGAGCAACAAGAGGTAAGTTTTTGAAAAAAGTAAAGGTAATTATTTTCCATAAAATAGTACGTCATTCATCTAGCAATATGCTTTCCAACCGGTAATCCTGAAATGTATTATGAAATGAAATATTTATTAAGGAGGATAAGAGTGATAGATATTACCAGAAGAACGGTTTAGGTCTGAATAACAACACGAACGGCAGATAAAGAGAACTTAGGCCTCTCAACTTAAATCCTCGAATTCCAGATGAGAAAAATAGTCGTAGTAGCCAGCTCCGACAGTTGTAAAATAAACCAGCAGAGTTTCAGCGAAAACACTGAGTGAGGTGGCGCTAGATTCGCATTCAAGCCAACGGAGTTCAAATCCCCCTCCGGACATACTTATTGCCGGCCGCGGTGTCCGAGCGGTTCTAGGCGCTCAGTCCGGAACCGCGCGACTGCTACAGTCGCAGGTTCGAATCCTGCCTCTGACATGGATGTGTGTGATGTCCTTAGGTTAGTTAGGTTTAAGTAGTTCTAAGTTGTAGGGGACTGATGACCACAGATGTTAAGTCCCATAGTGCTCAGAGCCATTTGAACCATTTTTTTGACATACTTATTTAAGTGCTCCGTTGTTTTCTTGAATCACTTGAGACGAATGCCAGCACAATTCATTTCAAAGGGCGACTAACTATTTACTGCCTAATTCTTGTACAAATCGAGCTTGTGATACGTGTCTGATGACATCGTCGTCGATGGGATGTTAAATCCTAATTTCAAACCTTTACAGAAGTAGACAGAAAAATATGCAAATGGCAGATACATTAAAGCTGGGGATGGACGAAGGGCTACCAGACCAGATCATCTTGATCCTTGCCATCTCTCATTATTTCTTCATGAATGATAATGAAAAATACAGATACCGACAATGCAGAAGCCATCAGGCAGCTTAAGTTAATGGGTATCACAAATAAATGGCGTATTTTAGTCAGTGCTATGTCATAAATCACAAATAAACGGATAATCACAATTAGCATGGTCTTGGCGTAACGGCAATAGACAGTAACAGTTGATCGCAGAAGTTTAACGGAAAGCAAAGTGTCGCTATTTTGCTTTTCTTCTTCTTCTTCTTCTTCTTCTGCTTTTACGGTCTCATTCGACCACTGCAGTGAATAATTTTCTCGTCAGCTTCTTGGACAGGTTTTCTTCCCGAATTACCCAGTATCTTTCCATTCGTTCCGATCTTTTTTGTCGTACCTCATTGTAAATACTCATTTAATTCCTTGTCGTTGGTCTATTTTTGGTTTAAATCTTATTTTTATGTTTTTCGGTTTCTTTAAATTTTCTGTTTTGTTTTACAAATCGCCCAGGGTTAATTCTAGCTCTTTCGTATCCTCCCTGATTTCCTTATCCATCCTACTTGTTCCTTCATGTTCTGAAGTTTCTCTAAAACTTTTCTCTGATTTCTAGAGTTGTCATAATGTGACAAAAAAAAAAAAAAAAAAAAAAGAGAGACAGAGAGAGAGAGAGAGAGAGAGATCCTTTTTCCGTACAGTACCTGTAATGGGCCCCAGCCCTGGAAAGAGTTTCACTTCCGTATGTCACCCCTGATTGAACTATCGTCATCGTCTTGTAATGTTTTAATTTAGTTTTGATTGATAGACAGTTTTTATTTTATGTGGACCATATTAATTTCTGAGCCGTTATAATTTTGTTAATTCTTACTTGCCATGTAGGTTTCTCTTCCAAACTGTATGTTGAAATTTCTCCTAGGTATTTAAATGATTTCACTGTTTTTATTTTCGTGATATTTACTGTTAATGTGGTTGATTACTAGTGGATCTGCTACCATTATATCAGTCTTTTCGAACGATATCTGGAGTCCTATTTTTTGTTCTTTATTTTGTAGGATTGTTACTTGATTTCTGGCTTCTTGAATGTTACCAGCCAGTAACGCAAAGTTCTCTGCGAATCTCAAGCAATTTAAGTTTATTTGGTCTTTCTTGGTTCCAGTTCTTAAGTTTTTAGGATTTTCCTTGTACCGTTCTCTCATCACGTATTCGAGTGCACAGTTGAAAAGTAAAGGCGATAAACCATCTCCCTGTCTTAACCCCGTTTTGATCGTAAATGGCTCAGATATTTCTCCTCTGAACTTTAGTTTGGATTTGGTGTTTGCTAGTTTATCATTTTTATTAATTTGGGATAGAGACCGAAATTCCTTAGTATATTCATCACTGTAAATTAGTGGATACAACAATAAGATTTTTTGAAGTCTGCAAAGATTATGACTTGTTTTTGTTTTCTTTTGTAGTAATCCATTACCAAATTCAAAGTGATTACCTGTTCTGGGAAGCTAACCCAGGGTAGAAATCCTCATCTTGGTATTCTCCTAGTTCCAGCTCAAATTGATCTATACAACGATTGAACAGAATGATTGACATGACTTTGTATGTTATATCCAAAAGGGAAATTTCTCGATTGTTGTCCCTATTTGATTTATCTCCTTTTTTGTGCAATGGATGGATTATGGCTATAGTCCAATTATAGCTGTAGTCCAATGTTCTTCTTCGTTCCAGATTTTCACTATGCACTCGTGTAATGGTGTCTTCGCCGGTTCTGCTGAATATCTACTCCTATAGTCTTTTTTTTAGTGTTTTTGTCCAGTTAACAAATTATGTTATTTAACCATAGTCGAAATCTGGAAACAATGAGTTGGAAAATTCCATACGATAATCACAAATTATATTCCTAAACGAGAATATCACAAGAGAGAGCACATTTAGTTAACTTAATATGAGCTCGGTAAACTGCAGATGTTGATTGGAAGATTCCGATGTGTGGCTTTCGTCTTAATTGGATACGATTTTATTGACCGATCTCACTGCCAAAACTTCTCGCGAAATATGTCGTAAGTATAACGAGTTCGTGTGAAATTTGCGGTAAGTGCGTGTACAGTGCATTGTTGTTGCTAATGATGATGGACAGAGAGGGAGGGGGAAGATGATAGACAGTGTCCCTCCATCGCTTCCCTTGCATCTGTAAATGTGGCTGCCTCTCTGAAACTCACTCGTCAGACAGTCATATCACTTACAGGTTTGGAGCGTGAGACACATTACCCCACGGAATTGCCCCGAAATGAGAGAATCAGAATCTGCGCCATGGTCTGCTGACGAAATTTTTCTCCATCTCATCTCCAATTCATCCTTGCCGAACACAGCAGTGGCCTGCGTAGTCGGCTTCGACAGGTCACCATGAGTTCGATTAGCTATAAAAAGTACTGGTGACAGTGCTAACATGCGTAAATTTCTTCACGAGTTTAATGTAAACTACTAACAGATTACAAGCGGATAATAGTTTTAATTTGTAGAAACTATCAACGTAGCGTATACTGTGCTGAGGGTAAAATAATCGTCCCCTCAGCTGCAAGCTTGAGGCGACGGTAAAGTTGAACTATCCGCTGTATTCGTTTTTCTCTGGGACCTAGTCCAGCAACGTCGCAGGGGAGCCACTGTGAAATTTCGGTGGAATGGAGTGGAGCCAGTGACAGTTTGTAATTTTGAGTCGGTATATGAAACGTACGTGAAAAGCATCACCTGGGAAAGGTAGCTGTGTGGGTTCGAGTCCTTGTCCGACACTAAGATGAAATTCGAAAGGGATAAAATACCTCCAACAACAATGCGTACACTTAGCCGAGAGGGAAAAAAATTAAATCTCAATATGTAAATGGCTCACAAATACTACCTATGTCAACTCTTTTTCTTTGGACAGAAAAGTAACTCTGCATAGGTAATCGATAGTAAGAGAACATTTCAGCCCGCAGTTCTCAGCTCAGTGCACTTTGAAGTACGAGCCCCTCAGCTGCAGAGCGTGTGCTGGTGCTATGCATTTTTGTGAACGATGAGGCAGCGCTGGGTATAAAATATACTCCGAGAGAGCCCCGTGGGGAAAGCTGTAGCTTCCAGCTGTCACTGCTAGCGGATAGTGATGCTCGTTACACGCTTCGTCCTGAATACCAAATTGAGGTAAGTTATTTAAGCTTAACACCAATTGACCGAATTACCAACATTCCGACGCGCATGCGGTAAACGAACAGTCGGCCGCTCGTTTTCCTTTTTTGCGTATGCTATTTTGACGCAATGATATCAGCGCCAGCATGTATCGAGAGAGGCGATAACATCTGCGATGCACCGCCCGTGGCGCCATCGCAAAAAAAAAGAAAAAAAAGAAATACGTTAAAACTGCAGTGCGCTACAGTTACAGCGGAAAATTTCCCTAGCAAAGAGTGTCTCTCGAAACTGAATTTTTTTTATATTTTTTTTCTCCACGGCTAGATTCCAACATAATTCTCTTTCAGCGATGCAAACATACTGCTGAACAGATTAAATGACTGAGAGGTAGCAACAGTATGTTGGTTGGCTGATTCGGGGGTGAGGAACAAACAGCGAGGTCATTGGTCCTATCGGATTAGGGAAGGAAGTCGGCCGTGCCCCTTCAAAGGAACCATCCCGGCATTTGCCCGAAGCGATTTAGGGGGAATCACGGAAAACCCAAATCAGGATGGCCGGACGCGGGTACAGTATGTGGGATTTACCGTACACCGCAACTACGACGCATTACATCCTTAATGGGCGTAGTCTGAAGGCAGGACATTAATAAATATGCGTGGGAGAAAGCATTTCCTTATTGAAATACAGTTATCTCTCTTCGTAAAAACAGCAAACAAAGGATAGAAATGAAGTTCGTTTCATCAGTTGTACATAGTGACTAATAACCTCTGCAACTGCCTTATAAAGATCAGCAACGCCTAACAATATGCAATGGCAGTTATACAGCGTATGCAGATTAAAGGTTTCTGTATACAATTCCCTTGCAACTTGGAATCTACACACAGATCAAGTGTCAAGCTTTCAAAAATACACCTTGCGTGGGACTGTGACTCACGTCTATCAGGAGCAGCTGTCTTTAATTCTGTCAGTGCAGCTCTACTCAGCGTGAGGAACACAGTCTTGCTAGTAGAAACCGCAAAGACCGAGCCGCTGCCTGACCAACCACCGCAACAACGTTGTCCGCGCTTGGTTTCCTAAATCACTTAAGCCAAACGTCGGAAGGCTTCCTTCGAGACCACGGGCGCTCTCCCACAACTGATCTAATGAACCACTGTCTAATGAAGTCTCTCGATGGGGCATTATACTCCTTCCTTTCTCAACAGTTACTTCATTCTTGTGTGGGTTCTGTTTATATCCCATCGGCGACAAGTTACTGTCAAGATGAAGGGAATTATTCGATTTAGCACGGAATCAAAAGCGGCCTGGCCTTCCTTTCCCCTACAAATTCAGCTTTATATTTGTCTGTCAAAAACAACAGTTCACGTAAGTTCACATATATGGTAATGATTATGACAAAATATTTCTCGCGATGGCTTTCACGAATAAAAAACTTCTTACTAGCAAAGTGTCGTCGCTCCTACGTAAACACGAAGGGGATTCAAAAAGTAAGATACTAGTGCACATGTCGTTCCACGCTACGACCCTCGCCAAATAAGGGTGGTGCATGTTCTGGGATTCTGCATCACAGTATAGCAGCAGCTGTAAACGCACTCCAAAGTTCAAGTAAGCGGACAGGACGATTGTTGCTGGCAAAACCTCTAAACTGTACACAGATTCACAGTGAAATTATGGTGGTATACGGACCAAATGCGTTACCGCCTCCAGCCATAGTAAAACGATGCCAACAGTTTGCCTAAGACCGCTAGGGCGTGGGTGGTTCTGATCGGGAAGAAGGGCATCGACGTCGACCACAGACAATAATTTTCAGACAATCGAGGAACTGACTCGTAGCAGTCGCACATTTTCCATGACGACGACGCTCACAAAGCGTTACGACCGTTCTTTGTCAAGACTTGGTGTCTATGTTGAAAAATGTAAATCCATCTTGGGGACAGAAGCGTGGGACAGTGGCTGGTTGATGAATTGTAATAATACTGTACCAATAATCATTATTTTGGTATTATTTTATTAGGCAACAACTTTAAAAGTGCCAATAAAGTCATATTCAAGCTTGTCGCGTGAATAACACCAACTATCACTCGCGCACATATTAGACAAGGCACCAATATTCCTATCTCGTTCCGTAGATATCCAAACCAAAGAGAGAAATCACTTCTCAAGGCACCAATGTTCGTATTTGGTTTCGTACATATCCGAACTTTAGTTCGGATATCTACGAGGAGACCACAGGCGATCTCCCACAACTGAGCTAATGATATCTATGGAACCAGATACGAATATTGGTGTCTTGTCTTACACATGCACGAGTGATACTTGGTGTCATTCATGCGACAGGCCTGAAGATGACGTGATTGGAACTTCGAAACTGGTTGCCTAAGGCTGCGGTCACAGTGGCTCCGATATCGATGGATTCCGTCGACGACCGACATCGGCCGGAGAGGGCCGATGTTTTGGAATCAGTACGCCACTACATGCGCGGTCACACTATAGCCGATCTTGTCTCTCGAACGTACAGGCTTCGGACGACAATCCGTGAAATTCAAATTAGTTTGTTTTCTTCGGTCAGTTTGACCGACGTTCTCGCACACGAAATATCGAGCGTGAGAAACTGATACGTTTAGTGGTGGTGGTGGTAAGTTCCTATGGGACCAAACTGCTGAGGTCAACGGTCCATAGGCTTACACACTACATAATCTAACTTAAACTAACTTACGCTATGGACAACACACACACACCCATGACCGAGGATGGACTCGAGCCTCCGACGGGGGGCGCCGCGCGAATCGTGGCAAGGCTTAGTACAAATGAAGCCTGAGTTTGTGGTATCCTGAGGATGAAAATATCATAATCGTGTTAGAGTTCGGAATCTATGGACTGAAAGCGCAGGTTTATTCGAAACTTCAAACCGGCAAAATCTTTATTGCATATTTTAGGCACAGATTACAACCTCGAGAAATAATTTGTTCAAGTGAAAAGAGGGGCGTGTCTTAAATGCCTATAGCTACTGTACTGGATATTTTTTGTGGTAGATTGTCATTAATTGTCTACAAATTATTATTAGTGCTTACTGGCGTTTTATGCCAGTAGGGTACAGATTCTGTTAATATGGAGTGGTTTGCAAATGTGGTGTACGGTATGTATTTCCACTTCAAAGTGCTTTAGATTTTTAGAGTTTCTTATGCTACATTTCATGCTTGCCTTTCGCTCGTGTGCTAAATGACAAGTCACTGAAGGTTAACTGACGTACGTCTGCACAGCTTTAAATAAATACAGCGGAACAGAGTTTTATAACTTGCTATAACGTTCAAGGTTACCACGAATTATCTCGAGTATGTGACAGGACGTTACTCCCGTCATCTCACATATTCGTAAAATTTGTCTGGTTATTCTGATAACTGAGGACAGAGTGTACAGTACTAGCCACGTTCTTTACGTGACAGGAAGGCTCATTCAAATGCATTTGGCGTCTCTTTAATACTGAAGCGGCTATGCATCACTCGCATCCAAGCACAGACGTGCCGTGGTATCCACCCGACCCTAAGAGGTTAAAATCTAACCTACTTCATACATAAAATATAGTCTAATCTAACCTCCTTGACCCTGTCAAAAACTGACGAACGAGATCGGATGCACTATGACCACGCTGTCGGCCTATGTTATCGGGCGACCCCTGGCGATAATGTCTGACGACCGTTGTCGGTGCCATTGTGAACGGAGCTTAATAAAACAATATCAAAATAACGTCTGTTGATACAGTGTTATTACATGTTGGAAAATAGTGTCACGTATCTTTGTAAACTGGAAGTGCAGTACAATTCTCAATAACTTATTTTCTGAAGTCCCCCTGTATCGAGTTTTCGACCCTAGGTTCCGCTTCACCACGACGGGATAAAAACGACACAAGGAAGGCACCTCTAAGCCACACTGCTTCAGCACGCTGGCAGGTCAAATGCGCCCCCATGAATCATGAATAATAAGCCGGCGGCGGAGCAGCTGTTGCGGCAGAAATCGGATCCGCTTGCAGAAATCCCGCCGGCGCGCCGTTTAGGCCAGCCGGTCGCCTGGCCAAAGTAATAACGGCCCGCTGCTTAAGGTGGATAAATGGTTCGCTAAGAGAACGCCGCAAGCCGCACCAATTCACATCGGTTGCCTGGATTCGCACGCATTTGGGGACCGTACGTTCTGATTCTTATGCCACATATACATATATCCTCAACAAGCCAATGTACGGGATACAATATACTAATACTATCGATTTGCTTTCCTATTCCATTCGTGTGACGAGCGAGGGAAAAAACTGTTTATATATCTCCGTACGCTCCCTAATCTCTCTTATCACATTCTCATCATCCCTACGAGAGATATAGGTTGGTGGCAGCATAATGGTCGCACAGTCGTCTTTCGTGTTTTTTAATTTATTGGCTTTTGGTTTCATGACCATACAGCCAATAATAATATATACATATTAGTACCAATTATTAGTTTTGACTATTAAATATGTACAACACCTATGTCCACTTATACAAAAGAGGTAGAGTTTTTATAAAATTTGTATGCTCATTTATGTACAAAAATGTAAATTAAATTATTCAGCTACAAAAATGTACTACTTTTTCAACTAAAAACATGTACGTATTGACTACACTTTGTGTGTCCGGTTTGTCTTCTGACGTATTGGGTGTTTGTAGTCTGTCCGCCAGGTATTGCGATTCCCTCCGAGTGGCTGCACTCACGTATGGTCTCGTGTTGCTAGTCTCTTCTGAACAAAGGAACGCACTTGCCCTACAGACAGGATTTCGAATTTGCCGTGGCTGGTCATACGGAGTCTGATAATTCCTTGAGGGCTTTGTATATGAGTTTATACACCCTAACGTCTGTTGTTCCCAGTGGAGGCCTTTGTACCCCATAGCACTCAATCTGTCCTGCCTGTCTTTTCGGGACGTCATAATATTTATGGTTCATATCTTCTTCTTCTCCACAACTACAAGAGGGTTGTCGATCAGTCCCAAGCAATTTAAGTGGTTTTTTTTTTTTTAAACGACCATGACTGAATTTTATTCGAACAATAGTTATATAATGTTCTTGACACTGTGTGCTTCATACACCAAGGAGGTGTATCGCTCTATAATGTATCCCTTTGTTATTGATTCTTCTTCTCCATTCCTCGTTCCACCTCATTCGCATCGTCGTTTAAGGTCTGTGTGTGGTAACTTCGGACGACATGGCGTTCCTAAAGCTGCGCCTTGTTCAGCCAGCTGGTCGGGCTCTTCGTTGCCGCGTGTGCCGCTGTAGTCATGGATCCAGATTAATAGGTCTTCTAGTTCCTGATTGTATAGCCGACTGACGTCCTGTATCATTTCATAAGCGACTAGGTTGTTGTGTCGCTGAGTAATATGGTCTTTCAAGATCACGAATGCTGCCAGGGAATCGTTTAAGGTAATAATTTTGCCCTCAATGCCGCTTCCTGCGTACTTAAGTGCCTCTAAAATGGCTACTAGCTCTGCTATCACGATAGACATTTCCACAGGTAATTTACGACATCCCTAAGCTTGTATTGTCTGATCTACGAATGAACATTCGGTGCCGTTTGCATTTTGGCCCCATCTGTATAAAGCATTTGGGCGTCCTTTTTGTGCCGTAAGAGTTCTTGTGTCGTCTTGACATGCTTCGCAGGGTTATCATAGGTATCATTCATATCGTTTACTTTGGTTGGTTTGAAGGATATATGATAAAATTTGTGGCACGGTAGAGCTGTGTGCGCATCACTCTATGCTGAAGTTATTCTCCTTCAAAGTAACCTAGAACATGTGTCGGAGCTTGTTGATCTAATAGCGACCGGTAGAATAATCTATCGTAAACGTCCGGATACAGTCCGGAACCGCGCGACTGCTACGGTCGCAGGTTCGAATCCTGCCTCGGGCATGGATGTGTGTGATGTCCTTGGGTTAGTTAGGTTTAAGTAGTTCTAAGTTCTAGGGGACTGATGACCACAGATGTTAAGTCCCATAGTGCTCAGAGCCATTTGAACCATTTGAAACGTCCGGATATTCTGCACACCCAACGATCTCGTAAAGTGGTTCCGTTTTAACAAGGACTCGGATGCGACATAATGCCGTCTAGGTTTAGTGGTTATTCTAATGTCTCCCATAAAAGTCCGCACCTCGTGGTCGTGCGGTAGCGTTCTCGCTTCCCACGCCCGGGTTCGATTCCCGGCGGGGTCAGGGATTTTCTCTGCCTCGTGATGACTGGGTGTTGTGTGCTGTCCTTAGGTTCGTTAGGTTAAAGTAGTTCTAAGTTCTAGGGGACTGATGACCATAGATGTTAAGTCCCATAGTGCTCAGAGCCATTTGAACCATTCTCCCATAAAAATACGTTTGTTGTGTCGATTTCATCTAGTACTTGCAGACCCACAGCAGATGTATGCATATTGAGGTATGGGCGGGTAAGTGCTTGATAAATGCTGACAGACAAATAGGGGTCTGCTCCCCACGCAATACTCCTAACAGCTCATAGGATATTTATTGCCCTTTCGCGTTTTTGTGTTCCCTTCAAACATGTGGACCTTAAATGCCAGTTTGTGGTCTATTTACAAGCCTAAATACTTGACAATTTTCTTGACTGGAAATTTATATGAGCCTTTTTTTTTCAAGCATGCACATTCGTGTCTGGTGAATAGGCAGATGGAAGTCTTACTAGGAGATATTTCAAATGAGTTACTTAATACCCAAACCGGAAATTCTCCATTAGATGTCCTAATGTCTAAATGCACTGGTTTAATGTCTCTTCAGCTGCATAAATGCACGGATCGTCAGCTAATTGGAACATCTTAATGTTATATCCCCTGGATCATATACATACCCACTGTATATATTGAACAGAAAATGAGACAAAATAGTTTTATTGCGGCAAGCCAGTATTCGTCATCCGCGGGCCAGTTGTTTGTAGACTATTCCTAATTATGATTTGTCGGTACCATAATAACTGTTGTAGATGTTGAGCAAATCTTTTGGGCAGACCATAGTCAATCAGCTTTTGTGTTAATATCGGTAGAGATTCATTATACACCCCTGGAAAATGGAAAACGAACTCCACGATTTCGTCGCTCCAGCAGGCACTCCGTCGTCAGGTCACGAGTGACCTTCCGGGACCATCCTACCGCCGTGTCATCCTCAGTGGAGGATGCGGATAGGAGGGCCGTGGGGTCAGCACACCGCTCGCCCGGTCGTTATGATGGTATTCTTGACCGAAGCCGCTACTATTCGGTCGAGTAGCTCCTTATTTGGCATCACGAGGCTGAGTGCACCCCGAAAAATGCCAACAGCGCATGGCACCTGGATGGTCACCCATCCAAGTGCCGACCACGCCCGACAGCGCTTAACTTCGGTGATCTCACGGGAACCGGTGTACCCACTGCGGCAAGGCCGTTGCCGTCGCTCCAGCAGGGCGAAATTTTATTGACACATTCTGGAAGACATATACAACACACGATCGCACAGACAGAGCCATAAGCACGTGAGTACGGTCAACAGAGCGTGCCCGATGTCAGCGCTGGTACTGTGTATACCCTCCTTTTGCTGCAATGCAGGCTGTAATTCTCCCACGGAGACGATCATAGAGGTGCGGAATGCAGTTTTGTGGAATGGCCTTCCATGCAGTTTCCACCTGGTGCCTCAGTTGGGCCACAGTTCGTGCCGGCCGTGCATCCGCGCAAGAAGGTATTTCATCCATTCCCAAACATGCTCAAAGGGGGACAGATTCGGGGATCGCGCTGGCCAGGGTAGTTAACGTACACCTTCAAGAGCGCGTTGGATGGCACGGGATACATGTGGACGTTTACTGTCATGTTGGGAAAGCACATCACCTTGCCGGTCCACGAACGGCAGCACGATGGGTTCGATGACGGTTTGAATCTTCCCTCGACAATCTCCAGAGAAGTACACCATGATGTCGGGTGTTGGCCCTTTGTGCCTCTGTCGTATACACTCCTGATTTTGGCGCTCACCTGCTCGATGCTACACACGCGTACGACCATCACTGGCACCGAGGCAGAAGCGACTCTCATCACTGAAGACGACACGTCTCCATTGGTGCTTCCATAAACGCCTGTCGCGACACCACTGGAGGCGGCCTGAACAATGTTGCGGCACGAGTGGAAGACGCCCTAACGGTACGTGGAACCGCAGCCCTGCTTCATGGAGATGGCTACGAATGGTTCTCGCTGATATCCCTGGGGCAACGGTGTCCCTAAGTAGTTGTGAAGTGACGGTGCGGTCCAGTACGGCACTCTGAAGGATGCGACGGTCTTGTGCGTCGCCGCTGTCCGGACCCAGGTTGACGGGCACGTGCACCTTACCCTCTGCTTCTGTGGAGATCCCACGCCCCATGTGCTGCGCAATCCTGCGGTACGTCCACCCGACCTCCCGCGGGCTGACAATACGCCCTCGCTCAAACTCCGTCAGTTGCACAAAAAAAAAAAAGGGTTCAAATGGCTCTGAGTACTATGGGACGTAACATCTGTGGTCATTAGTCCCCTAGAACTTAGAACTACTTAAACCTAACTAACCTAAGGACATCACACACATCCATGCCCGAGGCAGGATTCGAACCTGCGACCGTAGCAGTCGCGCGGTTCCGGACTGAGCGCCTAGAACCGCTAGACCACCGCGGCCGGCTCAGTTGCACAAAACGTTAACGTAGATGCTGTTGCGGTATGCTAACAATGTTGCAGACACAGACGGAGCTCCGTATGCCACGGAAAAAAAGGTTGTCACTGGCTCTGGCGGTGACCCAACTGCTGCGTAACTAGCAACATTCCACGGACGATAACGCGTTTCTGGTGTGTCCGCAGCGCTGCGCGTTTGATAATCGCTTGCAGCGCCCTCTCCTAGTGTCCAGTGCAGGTATGGCGGGGCGATCAAAGAGTTTCTGTTCGAATGTCATACAGGCAAAATCGCCGTGAGCACTGAGCCAATTATCCCACCGACGCACCAGGTTGCAGATGTACGTTTGGTAAAACACCGTGTCCTACGATGTGAAGAAGTCCTTGACTGCCTGCTGCACATCCACGTTCGATGGAAATCGACGACCCTTTAAGGCATTTTTAAGAGACCAAAGACGTGACAACGGAGTGAGGAGAGATAATGGCTCGCGTAACCATCGATATGACATCTGTGATGTGGGGACGTGCTTTATCGTGAAGCACCGCCACCCCTTGGCGCACCATACCACAACGATGATTTTCGACAACCATGCTACCCCATACATATTCTTCATTCTCCGATGGATGTCTACCGGTGTTTGTCCTTCGGCAAAGAATAGCAGCACGTTAGTCCTGTTTCTACGCATTTGGTAATAAGATTTACATAAATGGCTCTGAGCACTATGGGACTTAACATCTGTGGTCATCAGTCCCCTAGAACTTAGAACTACTTAGACCTAACTAACCTAATGACATCACACACATCCATGCCCGAGGCAGGATTCGAACCTGCGACCGTAGCAGCCGCGCGGTTCCGGACTGAGCGCCTAGAACCGCTAGACCACCGCGGCCGGCAAGATCTACATAGTTCACGCTTCCGCACTTACCGGAAGCACGTCGGAAAGACACGAACGCCACACTAATGGTTCAAACGGCTCTGAGCACTATGGGACTTAACATCCGAGGTCATCAGTCCCCTCAACTTAGAACTACTTAAACGTAACTAACCTAAGGACATCACACACATCCATGCCCGAGGCAGGATTCGAACCGGCGACCGTAGCGGTCGGGCGGTTCCAGACTGTAGTGCCTAGAACCGCTCTGCTACCAAAGCCGGCGCCACACTAATCCCTTGGCTACATTTCAGTGCTCATACAGGGTGTTTCAAAAATGACCGGTATATTTGAAACGGCAATAAAAACTAAACGAGCAGCGATAGAAATACACCGTTTGTTGCAATATGCTTGGGACAACAGTACATTTTCAGGCAGACAAACTTTCGAAATTACAGTAGTTACAATTTTCAACAACAGATGGCGCTGCGGTCTGGGAAACTCTATAGTACGATATTTTCCACATATCCACCATGCGTAGCAATAATATGGCGTAGTCTCTGAATGAAATTACCCGAAACCTTTCACAACGTGTCTGGCGGAATGGCTTCACATGCAGATGAGATGTACTGCTTCAGCTGTTCAATTGTTTCTGGATTCTGGCGGTACACCTGGTCTTTCAAGTGTCCCCACAGAAAGAAGTCACAGGGGTTCATGTCTGGCGAATAGGGAGGCCAATCCACGCCGCCTCCTGTATGTTTCGGATAGCCCGAAGCAATCACACGATCATCGAAATATTCATTCAGGAAATTAAAGACGTCGGCCGTGCGATGTGGCCGGGCACCATCTTGCATAAACCACTAGGTGTTCGCAGTGTCGTCTAAGGCAGTTTGTACCGCCACAAATGCACGAAGAATGTCCAGATAGCGTGATGCAGTAATCGTTTCGGATCTGAAAAATGGGCCAATGATTCCTTTGGAAGAAATGGCGGCCCAGACCAGTACTTTTTGAGGATGCAGGGACGATGGGACTGCAACATGGGGCTTTTCGGTTCCCCATATGCGCCAGTTCTGTTTATTGACGAAGCCGTCCAGGTAAAAATAAGCTTCG
The DNA here is from genome assembly GCF_023898315.1 of Schistocerca nitens. Classification (NCBI taxonomy): domain Eukaryota; kingdom Metazoa; phylum Arthropoda; class Insecta; order Orthoptera; family Acrididae; genus Schistocerca; species Schistocerca nitens. Next base: position 171,348,542 of record NC_064616.1, on the reverse strand, counting down.
TCAGTAAACCAAATGCTGCCCACATGCATATCGCCGTCATCAATCCTGTGCACTATATCGTTAGCGAATGTCTCTCGTGCAGCAATGGTAGCGGCGCTGAGGGGTTGCCGCGTTTGAATTTTGTATGGATAGAGGTGTAAACTCTGGCGCATGAGACGATACGTGGACGTAGGCGTCATTTGGACCGCAGCTGCAACACGGCGAACGGAAACCCGAGGCCGCTGTTGGATCACCTGCTGCACTAGCTGCGCGTTGCCCTCTGTGGTTGCCGTACGCGGTCGCCCTACCTTTCCAGCACGTTCATCTGTCACGTTCCCAGTCCGTTGAAAGTTTTCAAACAGATCCTTTATTGTATCGCATTTCGGTCCTTTGGTTACATTAAACCTCCGTTGAAAACTTCGTCTTGTTGCAACAACACTGTGTTCTAGGCGGTGGAATTCCAACACCAGAAAAATCCTCTGTTCTAAGGAATAAACCATGTTGTCTACAGCACACTTGCACGTTGTGAACAGCACACGCTTACAGCAGAAAGACGACGTACAGAATGGCGCACCCACAGACTGCGTTGTCTTCTATATCTTTCACATCACTTGCAGCGCCATCTGTTGTTGAAAATTGTAACTACTGTAATTTCGAAAGTTTGTCTGCCTGAAAATGTACTGTTGTCCCAAGCATATTGCAACAAACGGTGTATTTCTATCGCTGCTCGTTTAGTTTTTATTGCCATTTCAAATATACCGGTCATTTTTGAAACACCCTGTATATCCGCATCGGAGTCACGCTACATTGTATATACGTTCCGGCAACACCCTCAAACGGAAACCTTCTGATCGCCCCTTATGGTATGCGTTCGCTAAATCTTTGAAAATGGCTAACAAGTGTTCATTTTTCTTAGGGATTTATGAATGTCGGTTGTTAAAAGCATAAGAATTTCGTTTGTGTTCATTACTCTTCTCCAGCTTAATTGGTAAGGTGACAGAACGCCTGTCTTTTCCGCTCACCACTCCACCCTTTTTACTGTTTTTTGTGTGCACCTTAACAAAGTTATCGGTATATAGGTTTTAATCTTACTACTAATCTTATTATTAATGGAAAGTAGACGACGACCAGAAACAGGAGGGAACTAGACAGATGGAGAATCGCTGTCAGTGCGAAATTAATGTGAATGGATGATTATCAATAGTCAAAGATGGTCTCGTATCGAGACAATGAATATTAGATTCTTGCTTTGGAGTCACGTGCAAAATTAGTAGTTTTGAGAGGTGTCAAGAGTGTGTCTGTACAGTACGGACGGTTGTGGTGAATGCTGACACTCGTAACCTGTACAATAGTGTCTCGAGTTATTGCGGATGAGTACAAGATGAAGTGACGGGACGTTATGAAACCAGCCCGAACACATGTGACGAAGACTTCTTTTATTAGCAGGATTCTAACAGGTTACCTATAAACTGACCTTGGTTACAGAGTGGGGTGCGTGGTACATTGTAGCCAATGGGAAATTGATGGCAGTAATACTAGAACGCAGCTGCCTTCCAACGAAACCTTGCCGTCAAAGCAAATAACATTTTATTTCAAGTTCAAGACTTAAGCAGAAAGTGTTGACTTACGTACACCTCTTATTTCAAAGCCGGAACGGTTAAACAGGGTACCAAAACATGGGAATTAGGCAACATTTCTGTAAATTTGCGTCCGCTTTTACGCATTTATACGTTATCAGCTCAAAGACAGGAAGTGAGATGTAACCGGCTCAAGACAAAATTCATAGAGGCTAGTAAATCAAACCAATCTTTGTCCCAAAAACACAAGCGAAACCAGACACAAGAGTTAGATAACGCAGTGCGAACTGTTTGTGCCAGACGCAATATAATTTTCCATAAAAGGAAAACGATAAAACTTTACTAAAAATGTGTTACTTGTACGTGACTCGCTTATCACACAGATATGTTGATGTGGATATAAAAGAAGTATATATATATATATATATATATATATATATATATATATATATATATTATAAGTCCACATGAATTAACGAACTTATACACTAGAAGTGCTGTCAGATATAAAGTTTGATAGTTCGACGTCGTGCCACATATCATTATGTAAAGTGCAATCGAAACGTATTCGCATCGAAGCGCTCAACGATTACATTGAGAGAAAAGATATCACATCCAAAATGAAGCGGATAAAATGATATTTCACCGCTAAGTGGTTCAGCTGCTCCGATAAAATTCAGTACATACAAAAATAGCTTAAAATGATAAGCTATAGTGTTTATCTAAAGGTATCTTTCTTAGAAATTGAAAATGAATATCGCTTCGGCAAATTGTATGTACTGTAGGCGACTACGAATGTCACAATTTTGCAACTACCTTAATTTAAAATTAATTAACTTCCGATGTTTAAACTATGTATTACTTTATTAATGCACTCAGTAATGTGAGGGAATATGCTTTAAAAAATTAGATCACGTTTTCCTTTTTGTGTTGAGATCACCTTCTCTTCGCTGTTCTTTTATCATTTAACAACGGTTGCTGTCTGCAGCATCACACATGTATTAAGTTTTTGGATCCCTCTGCTCACGTTCTGTAGTTTGTTTTCATTTGAATTCTAGTGCACATTATTGAAAAATAGTCTGAAGATTATTCTAGTTGGCGTCGTTTTTGGGGGTGAGTTGGGTGTAGGAAGTGGGCCAGGAGCAGAGGTAATGCAACCCACTTGCTAACATACTCAAACATATATTTTCCAGTGTTTCATACACAAATATCAAAATTAACAATGAGAAATTTGGAAGAAGTCTATCTGCGCATCACGTTCTAAACTGTTCATTTTGTTATCTCACACAGATTTTCAAGGTGTCGAAACAGGCACCATATGTAAGTCAAAATATTATGCAGAAATATAAAATTCGTATCTACGGGATAAAGGCAACGAATCGATTTATTTATTCGTCAGACAATACGTTAAAGCGTACAACTGAAAGCAAATGCCTTTTCGAAAAACTGTCTCTGCAAAAGCAAACAAAAAAGTAGGCGCCGATAAAGTTTACGGGCGACAGCACGTCAGGAATTATCACTAGCGCTGTAAGCGCCATACGTAAGCACCATCACTGTGTAGCAGAGCTTCGCGCATTTGTATTTCCAGAACTAGCTACGCTTTCGCTGCGAGCACAGGGGTTTTTGCCGCGTACACATGTTATGGAAATGCGAGGCGAGGCATTGTATAAATATCTGTTCCTAGCGAGGACTTGCTGACGACTGCAAGCAGCAAAATAATGCAACAGGCTGCTGCGGTCGGACGACAGAGCGACAAAAATGCGCATTAAAAACACAGTTTTCGTCCAACAGTACTGCAATAACTTCAGCTTCACTTCTGCTTCCTCGGGAAAAATAAAATAAAATCGGCAACTATATCCAACAGCGCGCCACCAGGGCATTCCCGGTTTACAAAATGTTCCTTCTACACTGAAACTACACGCTGTAATTGTGCATCTGTGAGTCAACAGCTGTGGCAGAAACTGACCTAGCTCTCTCTCCCAGCTAGACCGACGAAGAGAGAGATGGGCCGTAAGCACCAGTAGATTTTATAGGAATTTTCTCTTGTGTTTCGGCAGATATTTGCAGTTTCGTTTTTGCATTCCGTACCTGGTGTCAGCTCAGACAACTAGTGCTCGTCACATATTTTGTGCAAAACCCAGTGACAACAGAAAGCGTTGGCCTGTTTCCCAGTACCAACAAAATTATTTTTAAATCTGGATTTTACGTGTCTATTCGATAGAGCGCTTCCAAATTTGTCTAGTCCAATATTAATTTTATTGATATATATTAACAGGGACACTAAAACATGACGAATAAACAATAATCCAGCAGCGACCGAGTAGCGCCGGATGGTTGGCGGTAGCAGTCAGCGCGGGCCAGGCCAGTTTGGTCGCTGCTAGTGTACAATTTATGCTTCGTGTTTTACTGCCCTTTCACATGCGTATCGATAAAATTAATGTCAAAATAGACTAATCTGGGACCACTCTATCGAATGGGCACGTAAAATTCAGCTATAAAAATAATTTTGTCTGTAACGGAAAACAACCGACGCTTTCTGTTGGCACTGGAGGTCGCATGTAAAGACGTGATGAGCACTAGTTCTCTGGGCTGACTCCAGTTACACAACGCAAAAACGAAACTGCAAATACCTGCTGAAACACCAGAGAAAGCACCTGATGACTCTTAAGAGAGACACCTTCTATATACACACATTGAAGGCCATTAAATTTGCAACACCGTGGAAGGGACATGCCACGAATGTGAAACTGCACGAAATTTACTGCATCATTGAACACGCAAATGATTAGGATTTCAGTCTAACGGCAAGAAGTAGGTGGGGATTAACGCCACCTAACTTGAATTCCGTAAATAATAAAAGATTACGAGAGGGTTTCTGATCCAGAAATCGCATTTGAATGTAGTTTGTTTCCGAGAAGATCCTATTATGCCCCGTGAAAAAAGGTGAAGCGTCTACGAACACGTTTCGTAATTCAAGAGCGCCAGGATTGTGGCTTGTCGTGACAGGTTTTTCATTCCACCATATTGCTGCTGGGGACCTAACGACCGTCTTCTGCATATGGAACAGATGGATTCACGAGGGCTATACTCAGTGTCTTGCCGGTTCCATGCAACTAGTGTCCGAGAGGATGGAGCTTATTATTTGCTAGGGCGTGTAGGATCGTACAGCCCTGACACGTATCTCGAATGAGGAAATGGCTTTGTTTACAGCAAGAGAGTAACCAGACGGTCAGCGTGACGACTTTTGAGCACCACGGACTATTAGCAGGACAGCTCTGTTGTGGCTCCCCTTGATGTGGCAGCAGAGGTAAAGAAAGACGACAGTGGTACACCTAGCGACAACATTTGGACATCGATGTGGCTGCAGGTAGTTTTATCAGATTAGTCTCGATTCTACGCAGAGAATGACTATGGGCGTATTCACGTGCGGAGGCTCCGAGGAGAATGAACGTTGCCAGACTGCATTCGTTTTCATAATACCAACAGCTGACACTGTGGCATCGGGTGCCATTGAGTTCACAGCACGATCGCCCATGGCTGAAAACAGCACGTAATTTGGATGTCAGTCGTTACATTTCGGACATGTTAAGACCAGTGGCTAAACATTACTTTCGATGTGTCTCTGACGTGGTACACCCACTGTGAACAACAGGATGCTAAAACCACCACTCACCCGTAACGAGGAAGTGGGAGAATTAAATGTGATTCGACAAGCAGCCCGGACGAAGGCATGCAACGACCGTGATGTTACTGAACTTTACAACAAGCTAAATTAAAAATACGTGCCAAGAAAGAGACAACAGATCAGAGGGCAAGAGGTTTGTTTTATATTGGTCAGACGGGAAGGAATTTCAAGATTCGCTTTAGAAAGCACACATACAGCCAAAATAAGAGAGCATTCGGTACAAATTTGGCTGGAAGAAATAGAAATCTTCGTACACAGAAAAGGGCAAACGGGATTTCCGCAGAATGAACAGAATGAGTTTAACCGGAATGCTCATTCTGATGTCTACTGGTCTGAGCGGCGTCGAGTGCTGCAGGAGGGTGGCGCGTGGCCGTAAGCGCCGGCCACCAGCGGCAATGACACTGGGAATTCTTCCGCAAGCTCCGCCACAGGAGAACAAAAACTTCTTACAGAAAAGCCACGAGGCTCCGCCAGTGACAGTCCACTCCGAACGTGTTATCAACTATAGAGATTTTAATCAGGTCACAGTATTTTTAATAATCTTACACTTCCGGTTATATTACATTGTTTTGTCATGCTGAAGGGTTTCGATTTATATTACTTTGCCAGGTTAGAAACTTCTTATTTTTACTCTTCACACGTTTTATATGCTTTTATTTCCATATATTGCGTGTCAGTTCCTGTTTTATTGTCAGGCGCTCTTTTTGCCATATGAAATAAGTTAATTAATAACTACGTATAGTGCATTTTAACTATTCAATTTACGATACTGGTTACTCATGTTCCCCAGCATTCGTGTACTCTACTGGCCTCACTTATTTGAATAAATACAGGACGCACCCAGGTCTTACTAGCATTTACTATGCACCTGTGTATATAGAGTGAAGACACTTGCATCAGCATATTTTTATGGCATGTATGGCTGACTTGCACGACTGGTAATCGTGTTAGTATTTGTTTTTAATTTTCTTATGTGTCACAGGGCCTGATTTAGAAATTGCTTCAGGTAATTCAACTTAGACTGCTACACCACTGTTTTTCTATTTGTAACAGATCTGAAGTTGGCAATGGCCGAAACCAGCAATTGTGAATTGTAGAGTTCACGTGATCAAGACGGACGGTTACAAATAAAGTGATCGCTGACTCTTTTAGAGACTTTATGTCCTCAGCTGATAAATTTGAAGCAATATATAAAGTGTCCATACTCTTCTTGTTGCAACTGACAGTGGAATATTGCGCGCGATCACCAATTTTTTGAAGTGCTGTATGTGTGCAAATGTAGCACAGTCTTTCTCGATGTACAGAACAATATATCCCGTCTATCGATCGTTGTGATTTTTTGCTCTTTCACTGTCAACTATATTTTTAAATTCTTTCTGCAAGGAGTTGTAATGTCATTTCGTGGCAAATTAACAGCACCCGTCGAATATGCGACTGCATACCCACTCATCTCTGAAAGCTTGTGACGACAGATCGCTAGACTGCCTCTGTTTCTGCAAACAGCCACTGAACCTGTGAACGTCCTTCATATCACGAGCAAATAGCGACGAGTTAACAGCGCTGACACTAGAATCCTGCCGCATTAAAGAGAAATGGGCCGACCGAAAAATGCCACACTGCGAGACTGAATGAAATGGCTTTTGAGACAGACCGGGCAAAGCCGAGACAGACCGACCCCCAGCCCTTACACTCCTCTCTGCTGCCACGCCCAGCCCTCTTTTAAACCATAGATACAAAGGCACCAGAGACGTTGACCGAAGCAAAAAGTACGCATAAATTAAATCTGCGGTTACGCTGTCGATCCATGATGGGATATCGACACATCATTACTAGCTGCACTGGATGAAGCACGTTTCCACAGATTCATACTACAGGGTGTTTCAAAAATGACCGGTATATTTGAAATGGCAATAAAAACTAAACGAGCAGCGATAGAAATACACCGTTTGTTGCAATATGCTTGGGACAACAGTACATTTTCAGGCAGACAAACTTTCGAAATTACAGTAGTTACAATTTTCAACAACAGATGGAGCTGCAAGTGATGTGAAAGATATAGAAGACAACGCAGTCTGTGGGTGCGCCATTCTGTACGTCGTCTTTCTGCTGTAAGCGTGTGCTGTTCACAACGTGCAAGTGTGCTGTAGACAACATGGTTTATTCCTTAGAACAGAGGATTTTTCTGGTGTTGGAATTCCACCGCCTAGAACACAGTGTTGTTGCAACAAGACGAAGTTTTCAACGGAGGTTTAATGTAACCAAAGGACCGAAAAGCGATACAATAAAAGACCTGTTTGAAAAATTTCAACGTACTGGGAACGTGACGGATGAACGTGCTGGAAAGGTAGGGCGACCGCGTACGGCAACCACAGAGGGCAACGAGCAGCTAGTGCAGCAGGTGATCCAACAGCGGCCTCGGGTTTCCGTTCGCCGTGTTGCAGCTGCGGTCCAAATGACGCCAACGTCCACGTATCGTCTCATGCGCCAGAGTTTACACCTCTATCCATACAAAATTCAAACGCGGCAACCCCTCAGCGCCGCTACCATTGCTGCACGAGAGACATTCGCTAACGATATAGTGCACAGGATTGATGACGGCGATATGCATGTGGGCAGCATTTGGTTTACTGACGAGGCTTATTTTTACCTGGACGGCTTCGTCAATAAACAGAACTGGCGCATATGGGGAACCGAAAAGCCCCATGTTGCAGTCCCATCGTCCCTGCATCCTCAAAAAGTACTGGTCTGGGCCGCCATTTCTTCCAAAGGAATCATTGGCCCATTTTTCAGATCCGAAACGATTACTGCATCACGCTATCTGGACATTCTTCGTGAATTTGTGGCGGTACAAACTGCCTTAGACGACACTGCGAACACCTCGTGGTTTATGCAAGATGGTGCCCGGCCACATCGCACGGCCGACGTCTTTAATTTCCTGAATGAATATTTCGATGATCGTGTGATTGCTTTGGGCTATCCGAAACATACAGGAGGCGGCGTGGATTGGCCTCCCTATTCGCCAGACATGAACCCCTGTGACTTCTTTCTGTGGGGACACTTGAAAGACCAGGTGTACCGCCAGAATCCAGAAACAATTGAACAGACACGTTGTCAAAGGTTTCGGGTAATTTCATTCAGAGACTACGCCATATTATTGCTACGCATGGTGGATATGTGGAAAATATCGTACTATAGAGTTTCCCAGACCGCAGCGCCATCTGTTGTTGAAAATTGTAACTACTGTAATTTCGAAAGTTTGTCTGCCTGAAAATGTACTGTTGTCCCAAGCATATTGCAACAAACGGTGTATTTCTATCGCTGCTCGTTTAGTTTTTATTACCGTTTCAAATATACCGGTCATTTTTGAAACACCCTGTATTTGCCATTAGTCAACGTCAGTGGCCCATGTGGGGTTAAAACGACGGAACGTGTAATGTAGCTTCACTCTGTTGCTTCACTCTGAAAACGGCCGAAAGGTATAGGGTAGAAGTATTAGCGGGAGAATAAGAAGAAGAAGAAGAAACAGAGTTTATGTGGCTGCACACCGCAAGTTTAATGGGTCATGAACGTAGCTGCTTACACTTAACAGAACTGAATTAATATTAACACAATAACAAGCCACATGATATACGCTGAACTTGTAAAAGACCATATAGAATTTACTCTACGGAAGTACTGCCACGAGCTGTCGCGTCTGCAGAGTAGTGTGCCGGTTAGCGTCGCTAACTGGTGTACTGCGGGTCGCTAGTTCAAATCTGGCTACCAGCAATTTTTTCTTATTTCGTATTTATCATTTCTGGACGCTTCTTGAAATATCTTCTATTTCTATATCTGCAATATCGATCGGTACTATATTTTGGATTATTCGATGTACGAATAAATAACTACACTCGCCGACCAAGAGATCAGTCCTGTTCTGGTTGTTCAAAAGTGTGGCAGTCACTGTCGATCCCGCTTTCAGATTTGGACTCGAGTGTGGTTACGATATGACACTGTTTGGTGGACATGCAGGGTATTTCATGGCACATACAAGATGTGATCAAAAGTTTCCGGACACCTGGCTGAAAATGACTTACAAGTTCGTGGCGTCCTCCACCGGTAATGGTGGAATTCAATACGGTGTCGGACCACCCTTAGCCTTGATGACAGCTTCCACTCTCGCAGGCATACGTTCAGTCAGGTGCTGGAAGATTTCTTGGGGAATGGCAGCCCATTCTTCACGGAGTGCTGCACTGAGGAGGGCTATCGATGTGGTCGGTGAGGCCTGGCACGAAATCGGCGTTCCAAAACATCCCAAAGGTGTTCTATACGAATCAGGTCAAGACTCCGTGCAGGCCAGTCCATTACAGCGATGTTATTGTCTTGTAACCACTCCGCCACAGGCCGTGCATTATGAACAGGTGATCGATCGTGTTGAAAGATGCAATCGCCATTCCCGAATTGATCTTCAACAGTGGGAAGCAAGAAGGTGCTTAAAACATCAATGAAAGCCTGTGCTGTGATAGTGCCACGCAAAACAACAAGGGGTGCAAGCAAGCCCCCTCCATGAAAAACACGACCACACCTAGTGAATGGTGATGGTGTCTGCCCCGATTCAGAATGCTAATATTTATACGACTATCGAATACTATAGTTAGATGAACATTTCAAACATAATATATTTCAACAACCTTCCAGAAATGATAAATACTAAATAATAAATAACTGCTGGTGGTCGAATCTGAAACAGCGACCCGCAGAAGACCAGCCGCCAACGCTAACCACAACATAACAATGCAAGATCACACAATTCGTGGTATTGCACCAAAGCTGTGTCCACAGCCGAAGTTCCGAAAATTACAAAGTTCCTCGTAGAAGACATCATTCTGAAGAATGGAGCACCTCGTGTAATGATTCCTGATCGTGGAAAAGTTTTACAGTCGAAACTAGCCTCGGACGTAATTTCACGTTTCGACATCACCCACACAATGACAACTGCCTACCATACACAGACGAACGGTCTCTCAGAACGTCTTTAATAAGACGTTCACAGATATGCTCTCAATGAATACTGATGTCGAACAGAAAGACTGGGATACAATACTATCCGCCGTGACATTCACATACAACACAGTGAAGCAAGACGCTACAAGCTCCACACCGTTACTTTTTGTTCCATGATCGCGAAGCCGAAACGATAACGGATACACTATTCCCGTTTCAACTCGACGACACTTAGGATGGTTACGCGAAACACCACATGACTAGCACTGATGAAGCCAGAAAGCTGGCTCACATATGGAGACTGGACGCTCATAGAAAGACCTATAGCGCTATAACGCCAACCACTCTCCAGTGAGGTACACCCCGGGATGGTTGGTCCTTTGCGGACAGTGGGGCTATTGGAAAAAGTACTAAAGCGTTTCTTTGGACCTTACCATACTCTTCGTCGCTTGCCGAAGGTCACATATAAAGTCGAGGATTATGAACCTTCCTTAGAAGACAAAAGCGCAGATACGTCGTCCAAGTCCTCCGTATGCACCCCTACTGCAGTCCACAGGCGCAGAAGGGAGGTTCAAAAAACTGAAAACGCACTCGACAGCGGGATTAGGCTCGGTGCTCATCATAGTGAAGAGGATGTAAAAACACGACCAGAACGGGAGAATCCGCCAGCGCCGCCATATTGAGGGCCACTGACAAGATCTAGCTAGATCGAGAGTGCTGCGGTCGTTTCCAATGAGGACTTCTGAAACAGCAAGACGCTGTTCCGTCAGGGGAGAGAGTAACGCCACAAACTGTCCCGCATGCAGTGTGGAGGTGTGCTTGCGGGCATGGCTGGTGTGCTAAGGGTCTCTCGTTCAAACACGACCACCAGCAATTATTTGCTATTTCTTATTTATCATTTCCGGAAGCTTCTTGAAATATCATATGTTTGTAGAGTTTGTATATCCGAAATATTCGATAGTTGTAAAATACTAGCGTTCTGGAATATTCGATGGCTGTATAGGTCTAAATAATTACACTCGTCAACCAGGAGATCTGTTCTGTTCTAGTTGTACGTTCATGTTCGTAATAAACGTGCTTTCGGTTGGAAGTGTTGCACTTCATTGACGACCCTGCTTTCGGAATTAGAACTGAGTATGGTTACGACATGAAAATATTAAGGATTTAACACCCCGAGGGGTTATAAACAAAGTTTTTCAGTCAACAGTACGACACAATTACTAAACGGTTATTGGTCTGAGCAAGGAGTAACGGAGACAAATACGTGCATTTAGGTCTGTTTCTTGTTATGTAATACATAAGATGAATGCAGTCGGTGACGACATAGTGAGATCTGTCGAAACAAATTACTGTTGTTTAAGACATTCGATAATGAAATTCTATACTAGTGAAAACATGGATAACAATATGGGATTAACTGCACAATGAGCCTTTGATGCCTCGGGGAGAAAACGGCGAATAGGCGCTTATTGACTATCACTAAAAAGAATTATTTCCAAACAGGACAAGGGACGAGATGGAAAACTACTGCACGAGAAATGGCCAGTTCCTGCATCTGACAGCGCGGTACAAAACGTATCGACGTTTGTAACGAGTCCAATACGGTTTTTCGCTGAAAGGACCTATCTGGCTTCTCTCTCGTAATCTGATGCATTAAATGCATCAGAGAGATATGCACAGAGCGCAACTCTATGACACGCTGGAGCTTTACGATCTTTGGCTGGATCAAGATTATATTTGGCAGGAGAGGACGAAAGTGGACGACAGTTTCACTGGTTTTAAGCAGTAGTAGATACAGATTTACCAAAAGATACAGAAATCACGAAATTAACCTAATCAAAAGATTCCGCTATGTTCTTGTAACTTCCTACAGTTCTTCCAAGGTAACTTTTTTTGTGGTAAGGTACTATGGGACCAAACTGCTGAGGTCATCGGTCCCTAAGGTTACACAGTAATGAATCTAATTTAAACTAACTTACGCTAAGGACAACACACACATCCATGCCAGAGAGAGGACTCGAACCTCAGACGGGGGAGGCCACGCGAACCGTGACAAGGCGCTTACGACCGCACGACTACCCCGCGCGGCAGGTAATGGTTATTAACAGCATTAGCGTTTATTATGAACAACATTTATTTTTCTGTTACTGTGACTAAAGTTGACAAAGAAATGCTTACAAATGATCTGTGACAATGTTGACTTTTTCTGGAAGTCTTTATCATCCTACATTCTATTGCTTCAGCTACTAACAGGGTCCTATTCGTTAAGTTTTGGAACGCACAACTGCTTGCTCTACTGCCATCTTCTAGGTTGAAGGCAACGGGTTTCACATCCTCGTTACTACTGCATAATGGCAGGTACGCTCATACAGGGTTCAAATGGCTCTGAGCACTATGGGACTCAACATCTGAGGTCATCAGTCCCCTAGAACTTACAACTACTTAAACCTAACTAACCGAAGGACATCACACACATCCATTCCCGAGGCAGGATTCGAACCTGGGACCGTAGCGGTCGCGCGGTTCCAGACTGTAGCGCCTAGAACCGCTCGGCCACATCGGCCGGCCAGGACGGTAAGATTAAACACTATGTTTATGATGAACTGTATGATATTCTGGATGATGCTCATGTAATGACTGGTCACAGTGGACGCGATGAAATGCTTGAAGTCAAAGTTCTGTAGTGCAACATACAGAGATGTCCAAATTTATCTTAGTTTGTGTGAGCCTTGTCTGAAAACGCAAAAAGGCCAGAAAAAAGGAATGGTAGTGAAGCCAACGCTGTTCAAGAAGCTAAATTCCAGATGTCAAGTTGATCTCATCGACTTACAATCGCAACCTGATGGAGATTACAAATTCGTTATGATTTATCAGGACCACCTCACTAAATTCGTTGTTCTCAGGCCACTGAAGTCCAAAACAGCTGAAGAGGTATGCCATAACATTATTGACATTTTTATGTTGTTAGGCGCTCCCTCAGTATTGTAGTCTGACAATGGTAGAGAGTTCGTTAGCAAAATAATGAGCAGCTTCACTGAACTATGGCCCAATTTTTTTAAGATTGTCCACGGTAAACCAGGATACAGTCGGATCAAAGGCAGCGTAGAGCGAGCAAATAAAGACATAAAAAATATGCTAACTACATGGATGCAGGAGCACAACACCACGGACTGGAGCCGTGCATTAAGATTTGTGCCGCTAATGAAGAACAGCGCTGTACATTTTTGAATTAAAAGATCTCTGTACGGAGCTATGTTTGGCTGCCCTCCTAAACATGGTTTGTCTTCAACAAGTGTACCTCTTGAAGCATTGATGAATGTTCACTCTGAGAATGACCTTCAAAATATAATTAAGCAAGTGAGTGTTAGCAGTGAGACAGGGACTGAAACGTTGCAGGATAATGATCTCCGTATATCTCCATTGCAAGACGATAACATACCAACAGGAACAGAGGTTAAGAACAGAGAGAAAGAAAGTATTCCTGTCTACTGCCTGACTGATTTAGACGAGTCAACTCGTGCTATTAAAAAACACGGGACTTAAGCGTACAAGTACTTAGAAGAACAAGCGCAAAGAGTGCGGCATTGTTCGGATCGCCGCTTTCCAACAATGGAAAAGGGCTGTACTCTGACAGTTCCAGTTCCCGACTTCGATAGAGGAAGAGGAGATGCCAGGTCGATCTTGGGTGTCGCCCACGAGACCACGGCCCATGGCTTCTACCGAATCGGGACGACAGATGATGTGCTGAGCCAACTATACGCATGGTAATATACTGTTTATTTTTAAATAATTATGGAAGGGACGATACGATACGCCACTGCGGCTACAATTACAACATTTTGTTTCAGGTCCCAGTTCAGTACTAACAAGGGAACCTCCCCATCGCACCCCCCTCAGATTTAGTTATAAGCTGGCACAGTGGATAGGCCTTGAAAAACTTAACACACATCAATCGAGAAAACAGGAAGAAGTTTTGTGGAACTATGAAAAAAAAAGCAAAATATACAAACTGAGTAGTCCATGCGCATGATAGGCAACATCAAGGAATATGTGAGGTCAGGAGCGCCGTGGTCCTGTGGTTAGCGTGAGCACCTGCGAAACGAGAGGTCCTTGGTTCAAATCTAACCTCGAGTGAAAAGTTTAATTTTTTGTTTTCAGACAATTATCAAAGTTCAGGCACTCACACATAATCAACTTCACTCTCCAAAATTCCAGGACATGTTCAGATTTGCTAGGACATATGCAGGATTTGACGGTCTACACACGGAAAATTTTGAAAACGTTAAAATCATATGTTTTGACAGAGCACAGGCAAAACTGTGCGACTGTGAAACTGTTGCATTCATTTGTTGCAGTTTATGTGACAAACTCTTATGTTTTCATCACTTTTTTGGGAGTGATTATCACATCCACAAGAAAACCTAAATCGGGAAAGGTAGAAGAATCTTTTTACCCATTCGCCAAGTGTACAAGTTCGGTGGGTCGATAACATATTCCTGTCATGTGGAGCACATGCCGTCACCAGTGTCGTATAGAATATATCAGACGTGTTTTCCTGTGGAGGAATCGGTTGACCTATGAACTTGGGATCAAATGTTTTCGGTTCCCATTGGTGAGGCACGTCCTTTCGTCTACTAATCGCACGGTTTTGCGGTGCGGTCGCAAAACACAGACACTAAACTTATTACAGTGAACAGAGACGTCAATGAATGAACGGACAGATCTTAACTTTGCGAAAATAAAGAAATTAAAACTTTCACTTGAGGGAAAACTTGAACCAAGGACCTCTCGTTCCACAGGTGCTCACGCTAACCACGGGACCACGGCGCTCCTCAGCTTACAATGTCCTTGATGTTGGATATCCTGCACATGGACTACTCAGTTTGTATATTTTGCTTTTTCTTCATAGTTCCGCACAACTTCTTCCTGTTTTCTCGATTGATGTGTGTTGAGTTTTTCAAGGCCTATCCACTGTGCCAACTTATAACTAAAGCTGAGGGGGGTGCGATGGGGAGGTTCCCTTGTAAGAATAATCTTAGAGGAGGAAGTCCTAGCACAGAAAACTGTTGCCCTGAAGACAGTTGCAACGTCTCAGTTGATGAGAAGCGGCCAGGGATTCTTCAAACGCAACTGCCAGCAAAAATGTCAGGCTCTGAAATGCTTTTAAAAAACAAAAATGTGTTGTGCAACTCAAGGTGCCTTGGTGCACGTCCGTGCTGCAATCAATCAATTTTACATAATATGACTATGTTTTCAAACTACAGGTGATAAACGCAACTTTCGAAGTACGACTGTTTTGTTAGTACAGCCATGGTTCACATTTCTTACCTCTTGGCAGTGAAGGTATACATTCACTAGTGACAGTGCACTATCCCTAGTCAATGTGAATTGTTTCACAGAACTGGAATCAGTAACCCACTTTCCCTAAATGGACCAGTGATGGTATACTTACCCTGAAACTTTCCCTTCCACTATAACATGTACACGCATGATTTTGTTGGTTGTTCTTTTCTCTGCATCGAACAGTCTTCCCAAAAACACGTCACATCGTGAACTTTAAGACCTCATGTTTTCTGCATGGCCATAACTGCAAAAACTAAGTGGCCTACCCTCCAGTATAGACTGAGCGTTTTGTGCCCATGTGTCCACATTTGAAAACCTGACCTGCTGCCCATGCAAAAATAGGCTACAAAGGCTTGCTCTTGCCACATGAACTTGGAAGTACTAATCAACCTAAAAACGTGCTACTCCTAATAGGTATAATTATTGTCTGCAAATAAAGTAAATACTGATATAATGTTGTTCAGTACATCGGCCTCAGACACCAATAGAAATGTCTGCACTTATACCTATTAAACCCTGTATATCCGTGTGGTCGGCGGCCAGTAGCTTCCAGCATTGCACACTTGTTCTATAACTGAACACGTTTTCAGTCTCTGTTGAACACTGTTTTTTGAGGCAAGTTCGATAAGGAAAATTCCAACTATGAAATGGATCACATATGTTTCTGTTAGAAACTGGTCCTTTTTAGTGGCCGATGTATCAGCAAACAATCAGTGCCATACAGTGCAACACTATGGATGTCCATCGTGTAGATTGGGTTTAAGGTGGGTTGATATTTCATCGTAGAGCAACGATCTTCTGGCCGACCACCATTGCATGCAGGCAGCTGCTTCATCAGTGCCGATGATGCCTTCATTCTGAAGGCAGGAGCCACGGAGACAGAACGCCATCTTCAGTAATTTTTGGAATCCTCTGGCGGTAGTAACATCTCCAAGAACACGACTTTAATTACCTTCTCACAGAGCGCTAACCGACGACGGCCATTATTAATTTATTCAGCGTGAATTAAGGAGAGCGCTATGTAGGATTGCTGAGGAGGTGTCTGAACCAGATCGATTTCGTACATCATTTCTGTGTCGCTAGAGTCCGTGCTAGACGTGAAACAGGCTGGAAATAACGCTGGTCTCCGATGCCAATAAGTTTCATAGCTCTATGAATTGAAATAATTTTACTTTGAAATTTTGAAATGAGAACAAAAGGAAAGTGAAAGCTAATCGATTTCTTCTACGTCAAATTTTGAAAAAAAAGAGAAGACGACGAGCCTCCGTTTACTCGCCTCTTGAAACAATTAAATTATTCAAAAGAAAGGAAAGTAATCAGCCAACTAAAATGGGAAGCTAACGCCTCCTTTTATTTGTGTATCAAATTGTTGACAATTGCTTCGGGACATTGTGTAAATGGTAATGAAGTACACCTATAAAAGCTCCTGCACCGCGTTCCACCTTCTCTTACGCTCCAACTACACTGCGCAACATGATTAAAAGATAACTTATTCGAAACGCCGTAATTGTCTCCCATTGCTAGGTAGAAATTGGCTCAAAGGTGGCTGCAACCCTCCTCTATAACGGCGCCGAAGCGTGGCGCCTGGCGCCTTGGCGCCACCCTCGTGCTCGGCGAAGCTTCAAGCAGCAAGGTGTCGACACATGCGAAACAAAGGCCAGAGCTAGTTTCATGTCAGCTGTAAGGTGTTTTTATGGTCTAACATTGGCACCAAAATTCGGCCCAATGCCACCGTGGACGCGTCACACGATGGCAAGGTCGCCACACACCCTCTTACCCACATTTCACCCCTTCGTTTGACGCCTCAGCCATGGAGGACAGAACCGCGACTCCTAGTACCAAAATCAAAAAGGTTTCTAGCAGAGAAAAAACATTTCTAACAGACGACCGCCCAGAATCGACACGAAAATGTCTCAGGGGGTGTCAATGAAACCACCCCTTACATAGGTGTGGTTTCTCGCGCGAAAACGAGAGTTTGCAGTCTCATGTACAACAAGAGGACGTTCTTGACAAATTTTGCCACTGATGACACCGCCTCCCCCCCCCCCCCCCCACCCTTCCCCCCCGCGATGGCATTTCAACCCTTTTATAAGGCATCGCTGCGCACCTTTGTTGGGCGCTTTACAAATGTCTTTGTACAGAGATATCCGTCTACCTACAGGGTGACAATTATTAAACTATATAAAAAAAACGTAAATTAGTTACAAACTACGGCGTGCACACACTTTATTCAACACGTAAACTTTACTGAAGATATTCGAATTTAGGTTATGACATGTTCGATATGCTTGCCATCATCGGCGATGAAGTGGCGCAGACTAATAGCGAAATTCTGCGTGATCCGCTGAAGTGTCGAAACATTGATGCTGACGATGACCTCTTAAATAGATCTTTTAACCTCAGCAATGGTTTTGCTGTTATTGTTGTACACCTTTTCTTTAAAATAGCCCCACAAAAGGAATCGTAAGGCGGCCAATCGAGGCTCATGCCAGTGGCCCCTGAGTACCACAGAGCCAGAATGCTGTCCGTAAAGTACTCCTCCAGGACATCAAAACACTCTCCCGCTTCGATGGGGGTCTAGCCCCGTCTTCAATGAACCACATCTTGTCGAAATCAAGGTCACTTTGGGTAATTGGGATGAAATCATCTTCAAAAACCTTCATGTACCGTTTGGTAGTCACCGTGTCATCAAGGAATATCGCACCGGTTATTCTGTGACTGGAAATTACACACCACAGTCACCCGTTGAGGGTGAAGTGACTTCTCGATCGCGGAATGCGGATTATCAGTCCCCCAAACATGCCAATTTTCCTTGCAGACGGACCCAACCAAATGAAAGTGGGCTTCGTCGCTAAACCATGTATGCATGCGCATACTAATTCCCGTCATGCCCCACGACCAACCGTGCAGTTTGAACGTCCTGACGAAAACCGTTCAGAAGTTATGACGATTTTACTCAATGTAGTCCAATAGCTGTCACCCTGTATCTCTACCCGCCGACTAGACAGGCAACGCTTTCGCTACCCCTTTGATTTCGCATGCGGTCAGCTGGCGCTAGTGTAGTTTTGCTCATAAAGACCATGTTTTTGTTGTGAAATTACTACCTCGAGCTACCCTTTCGCGTTTGCGAACCAAAGTCTTATTCAGTCGACAGAGCAGCTACAAATTCTTACGGAGAACACATTTCAATCAAAAGCGTTTGCGTGTACAATAAAGTCATTCTTAATTTCCAAGGCGCTTGACCTCACTAAAACCTCTGTGTGTGAAAAAAAAAAAACATACGTAGAGAGAGAAGGGGTGAAGTATTTCATTAACTTTCCACGCATTTACTCGTATGTAAGAAACCTAATGATGTGTAATATGGTTTCATGAGAGAGGAGAATAACTCCAAAAACCTAACGCCCTCTCTCTCACTTCAGAACAGACGTCTAAGTAGATTCCGTTTGGAAGAAATCAATACTGAACAAGGGTGCATGGCTCTTTGTAGGGAAGTGTCTACACGGCGCACACATCGTTCCTGAGGCATGAAACACAGGCACAGTGCTCATATTGTACGCTTCGGTGATGACCATTCGTAATTAACGGAACAACGGAACTAACTACACAGGCCGCTGCTGCCTGTCATTCATTTGCTCTATGCCTATTGCGTAATTATGGACATTACAGCAATCTCGATGTCATACACAGAACTTCATCAGCCGTACTGCAAACGATTCATCGCGTTCCTCCGACTCAGGGTCGTTCGCTTACACTAAAACGTGAATGCTGGTTTCAAAGCCAATATGCGTATAGTTATGACCAGACGCATATCCAAGCGTTTTATTCTCACTCTCTAACAAATTCGGGAGATTTTTAAATCATATATGGATCGATCTTCGAGTGTGTTACAAGAAGATCGCGTTTGGTTGCGTCACTCATTATGTCACAATAGTAAGAGACAGAGAACAACTTCGTTGCGACAGTTTGTAGCGGACAGAAACTACGATTCGACTGGAACTCTGGCAGATAATAGTCTTAGCATCATCGGAAACATCCTAATGTAATGTAATTCAGCAGTCCCTCATACATAGGGCTAGGGTTTTTATGACAGGGCACATACTTTTCGGTAGGACTGACATATTCCTTGCCGGCCGAAGTGGCCGAGCGATTCTGGGCGCTACAGTCTGGAACCGCGCGACCGCTACGGTCGCAGGTTCGAATCCTGCCTCAGGCGTGGATGTGTGTGATGTCTTTAGGTTAGTTAGGTTTAAGTAGTTCTAAGTTCTAGGGGACTTATGACCACAGCAGTTGAGTCCCATAGTGCTCAGAGCCATTAGAACCATTTTTGACATATTCCTTAAATACATATAAACGCTTCTTATGAAAAAAAACTACACGAATTATTGTAATTTGTTCAGTCATATTTACGCATATGTGGTCAATTCTCTCTGATGGAGTATACGTTACTGTCCGATTAAAATAACTTGATGTGGCTCCGTGAACTTTCCCGGGGTCTACAAGGTTCCCTGCCATTGCGGGAAAGCCTACATTGGACAAACTATTCGTACGGTCCTGGATCGTTGCGTGGACCATCATCGCCAAACGCGTTTATTTCAGCTAGCTGCAGTGGCTGAACATTGTCTTACTGAAGGACATAAAATGTTGTACGATGAGACACAAGTGGTTGCCCCTGCGTCGCGGTATTTGGACTGTGTATTGAAAGAAGTCATTGAAATTCGGCTATCTGACAGTATTATAAACAGAGATAAGGGGTATCCTTTAAGTAAGAGTTGGGACCAAGTTCTGTTGCATTAAGAAACAACCGTCCTTGTTTCGGTCATCAAAAACTGTCAATAGTGTTTGATATCGATTTTTCGTTTCCGCGAGCTTTTACCAGACTGATGTGTCTGTCGCTAGAGGGCAGTTATGTTTGTGCACCCGCCGTGGACCCACTGTTGGTGTATGAAGGAGCCGCCGCGGCGTGTTTGATTTCAGTTCCGGCGAGTTGTTGCGACGGCCTACTCAGCTGAAGATGGCGGTCAGGTGGACCACTAAAATATTGTGTCCAGATGACGGTTGTTCCGGCTGGGCACCCGACACGAATACAACGAAAAAAATTACTTGATAGTTAACGCTTGAAGTGTTGGAGCTGGTTCCCTCTAATCAGAGCGCTCAACGTCACGCACGAACCGCTCACCGTTGCCAAACTGTCACAACAATTGCTCAGTCCACTTCCAGTTCCTTGTCCGGCTTTCGTTCTTGGTTCGTTTGGATCCCGAATCATGGTTCCGGAACTTTTATTTCGTATTTCATCACACATGATAACCACACCAAAAGCAAAACACACACACACACACACACACACATACACACACAATGAAAATGAAATACACACATCTTACAGCACTGACCAAACACTGCTGGATACTTCCGCGCAAGACGCGATTCAGCGTCACATATCCAGTTATCATAATCGCAGAGATCGGCTTATTTTAGATAAGCTTTGAACGACATTGCGTGAAACCAAATTTTTGAAGGCTGAAATTTATCGCTGTGAGTGGCTCAACACATAACTGCTTCACTCAGTGTTGTGGCATAGCGCAATGGTTGGTGTACAAACCTTACGCTGAGAATACGATATAGCAGTGCCTGTGTTATTCAGAAATACGAAGCAAAGTTCCTTCGGACATTCATGCATATCCAAAGAAACAGGCATCGCGACGACTACAGCCGTTATGGTTGGTTGGTTGTTTTGGGGAAGGAGACCAGACTGCGAGGTCATCGGTCTCATCGGGTTAGAGAAGGACGGGGAAGGAAGTCGGCCGTGCCCTTTGAAAGGAACCATCCCGGCATTTGCCTGGAGCGATTTAGGGAAATCACGGAAAACCTAAATCAGGATGGCCGGACGCGGGATTGAACCGTCGTCCTCCCGAATGCGAGTCCAGTGTCTAACCACTGCGCCACCTCGCTCGGTACAGCCGTTATGAAATACATTAAATGTATTCGTAGTTGCGGATATGGACAACCGTTAGCTCTATAATGGAATGATGACAGTGAAAATTTGTGCCTTTCGCTACCCGAGCGCGGCTCACTGCCAGACCCAAACTTCCGTATGTCGTCAATCATGTGCTGCATGCTGTACTCGTATATCCCTTATGTATATTCCCGTACAGGGGAGACATTTTACTTCAAAGTCGCCAGCTCGGTGTCAGTGGATAAATACGATACTGCAGTGCCTTTGTTATTCAGAAATACGATGAAAAGTTCCCTCGGACATGCACGCTTGTATTTATTTATCTGCTGACACCTGGCCAGCGACTTTTCAAGTAAAACGTCTCCCCTGTACGGGAATATACATAATGGATGTACGAGTACAGAATGTAGACACTTGGTTGACGACATATGGAAGTTTGCGTCTGGCCGTGAATCGTGCTCGGATAGCCAAATGGTAAGGCGACCGGTCGCGATAAGCGGGAAATCTGGGTTCGAGTCCCGGTCCGGCACAAATTTTCATTTTCGTCATTCCATTATACAGCTGATGGTTGTCCATTTTCACAACTGCGAATACATTTAATGTATTATGTGGGGAAAGTCGTAGGTCCGGATCTCGTCAAATGTAGCTAATTTTTTTTATTTCTAAATCTATTCAGTTAACTAACTTAAATGCAGTATCCAAGGTCCTCGGGTGTCGAGCCGGATCCGATCGTCGAAGTTCCACGATATTTCGGCGAATAACCGTTCCGCCATCATCAGGTGGTGCTGATGAATCACCAGCACCACCTGATGATGGCGGAACGGTTATTCGCCGAAATACCGTGGAACTTCGACGATCGGATCCGGCTCGACACCCGAGAACCTTGGATCAGCACATTCGCCGGGAAAGCCTCAGATCACAACTTAAATGCATTTTTTTTTATTTCTAATACTTTGGCGTCCTATTCTCATCATCGGATTGACTTTATGTGCTCGTATTTCTCCTCCTAGCATTCTTTTTACGTTTGGAATCTGCTTGTGTCGCCTATAATCTGCAACCATGTGTCATCGTGGACTGATCATCGGTTGGCAACGCGTCAGCACGTGTAGCTAGCGTCAGCATAATTTCAGGTACATCGAAATCTACATATACACTCCTCAAGCCACCGTACGGTGCGTGGCAGAGGCTGTACCACTACTAGGCATTTCCTTTTCTGTTCCACTCGCAAACAGTGCGATGGAAAAACGACTGTCTATATGTCTCTGTACGAATCCTCATCTCTCTTATCTTATCGTCATGTTACTTAAGCGAAATGTGTGTTGGTGGCAGTAGAAAGGAACGTCGCTTTCCCTCCAGTGATTCCCGTTTGAGTTACCGAAGCATCTCCATAATATCTGCGTGTTGTTCGTACCTATTTAGCGAAAAATGAGTTTACTTTTAGTACTGAAACTGATTTTTTTCTGTCTACAATTTCCGCGTAAAGGTTAGCGTCAATAGACGTGAACAAAGCGATCATTAGTTTAGTCCTATCGCAGATTGCCGACTGCCATTTTGTCGGATACACTGTACATCACGAGGTTGTGGTTAGCTTGGGACACGAGTTTAAATTCAAGGCTACAAAACGCGCCGTCTGCGGCAGTTTAGTCACTGGTCACTTAAAATCAGTCGCACTTCCGACATACGTCGCAGCGGCCACTTCCAACATTGCTCCGCATTACACATTAACAGCAATTATGAAGCGACTTGCCGTGTTTTTGTGTCACCTACAACCGAGCGGTAGCCGGCAGCCGATGTGGCAACACGATAGCAGCAAGTGGCACACGAAAACTATCAAGTAATTTTAATCGGTCTATAGTAATTAAATTATCGTATTCATTACATTTTCATTACTTAGAGAACTAAAGAACTTTTCTCACGTAATTTCTTTCTTCGGCGTTCACACTTCCCAGAATATCGCATCTCACTTTGTTTCCTGTAATACGGCAAATATCTACGTTCCTCCCAAAAAAATGGTTCAAATGGCTCTGAGCACTATGGGACTCAACTGCTGTGGTCATTAGTCCCCTAGAACTTAGAACTACTTAAACCTAACTAACCTAAGGACATCACACACATCCATGCCCGAGGCAGGATTCGAACCTGCGACCGTAGCAGTCGCACGGTTCCGGACTGCGCGCCTAGAACCGCGAGACCACCGCGGCCGGCTACGTTCCTCCCACATTTCGTTAGAATTCACAATATGGACTTCACCTTTACGCAGCACTGAGTTTGTGTGGCCTCTTGTTACTCTATGAGCAGGTAGCTGCTTAAGCCATTCTGGACCCTGGACTGTGACCGAGTGTCTCATTTTGTTATTCATTTTTGTTCAAGTCGACTTTGTGTGCAGCATAGTTCAGAAAAACTGCCTGAAGTGAAGCAAAGTGCTTAAGGAAAAGTACAACAGTTGATGAGAAAGCAATTTCGACTGATCGTAAAATACCGTGTTGTAAACTATGCGACGTCGTAACAGTAACTGCGGAGAAGCCATGTAACGTTTAGCAGCATGTGGCAACAGGAAACACAAACGTGTAGAACGACGGATTGAAGGTGCAGCAAACACTCCCAAGGAAATCCCGACAGTCGTATTCGCCATTCTGTGAAGAACTTTGTCCTCAAATTCCTCTAAGTAACTGAGCCGCACAGAATTTCGTGAATTCTTAAAGAAATACACAGGCAAATTCCTTCCCGATTCTTCTACATTAAGAAAAAGACCACATCAGCCGAAGCTACGAAAAAACAATGCAACAAATCAGACAACAACTGGTAAACACAAAAATATGGATATTAATTACTGTAACCACAGACTCCTTGGGAAAATATATTGCAAGTGTCATTGTGTGAATTGTGAAAGAAGATGGTCGAGCTGAAAGGTTTATAATAAACTGTAAAAATTTAGAAGAACTCAATTTATCTACCATTAGAAAATTGTTTGACAGTTCTGTGGGTGCCGTATGACCCGAAGATGTTACATATGAAATGTACTACTTCTTAACGGATGCTGCCCATTATGCTAAATGCTGCCGATTCACTAAAAGCATTACACAGCAAAATGGCGCATGTGAATTGTCTAGTTCTCGCCTTACAGAGAGTCGCAGAAGAGATTCATAGTAAACTCAGTGATTTTGACAAATCTATTGGGTGTGTCAAAAAGGTATTTTTGAAAGTTCCATCACGAGTTGCAGCATTAGGTTGTTAGCTCCAGAAATTTCCTCACGACCGTCCTTCAATTTGACAAGGTCGGGGTCATGGATCTTTAACTGCAACTATTACTACCGGGACTTGATCGTTGTGAAAAGCATCATTGATTCACTCGAAACCACTGAGGCCGCTTTAGTTGAACCAGCCGAAGAATTAATGTCTAATGATGAAATTTCAGGCAAACTTTGGTAAATAAAATCAGATTTTGGATTTATTCCTGTTGCCTTAGCTGCTCTAAAGCAATCAGATGTTCCACTAATAAAGCAGAAAAAACAAGTGAAAAAAAATGTGAGTAAGTTAGAAGCTGTTTGTGATAAAGTGGGAAAAGAAGTGTCAAAGAAAATAGAAGAACGTTACAAAATAAAAAAAAGGAAGAGTATCACACATTTTGCTCCGTTTCAATGATCTTATTGGATGAAATGTTTTCTCTAAATCATTTAGGTTTAGATTCAACTGATATTGTCCATTTCAAACAGGCTTTCCTTGTGTCAATATTGTTGTCTGACAATAGGAAATCTTACTCATTTTAAAATTTGCACAAGATATTCATTGTATACTTCAACTCGGAGCTCGAAAATAGAAGTAAAAATGAGGGTTTCAAAAAAAAAAAATCACAGGTTAACTACAGTCTAATAACGTTAATAATACATCACGCTACAACATCAAATTTCATTTCATAGTTTAGTCTGCTTCTCATGCGTATTTTTTAAACTAAATAGTTCATTATCATAAACTGACTTAATAATTTAATTTAGAACAGAAATTTTGCCTTTTACTGCTCTTAAGTAGCTTTTTTGTTACTGCGCAAATTTTTGTAAATTTTTGGTCATAACAGCATTTTTTGGGCATTTTATGGTGACTTTTAGGTCATAAAAATCCTAACCCTACTCACACATATTCTTTACCGGTCTAGGATCCTTACCATACAGATTTAATGAGCGGAAGAAAGATTATTACGAGAAGAATTGCCGGATTCTCCGCCAGTTTGATTAGTCGCGAGAGAGTCTCAGGAACGGTCAAGCAACTCCAATGGTAGACGGGGCAAGACAGCGTTGTGCATTGCAGAGTGTCGTACTCTCTAAAGTTCCCAAGTCCCCGTTTCAGTGAACATCTTGCATAATGAATACGGAAGGAAAGGTACGGAAGTATGGGATTATACGCATGGGAACCGACAAGCGATCTCCTCGCACCGACAATCTTTCTTCCCGCATACCATCCAACCAAACACGGCTGGATGTCTTACAGAATAAAAACGAAGATGTAAATTAAGATAGATCTTGGATGAAATTTTCTCGAAAAATTAGCCAAGTAATATGTTCGTTTCCGATCAACGTTGTGACAAATTCCTAAATCGTTTATTAATGATTCAGTCAGCAGCCGCAGTACTTATATTAGGAGACTAAAATGGTTCAAATGGCTCTGAGCACTATGGGACTCAACTGCTGTGGTCATTAGTCCCCTAGAACTTAGAACTACTTAAACCTAACTAACCTAAGGACATCACACACATCCATGCCCGAGGCAGGATTCGAACCTGCGACCGTAGCAGTCGCACGGTTCCTGACTGCGCGCCTAGAACCGCGAGACCACCGCGGCCGGTATTAGGAGACTAGTTTCGAACCTTACAGGTTCATTTTCAAGCCTGGCCTACCGAGGCAGCACTGATCTTAATAATAAACATTACAGTGGCAACACACGCTTTATAAATGTTTACAGAATGAATGTCACAAATCACCGTATTCGGGAGGACGACGGTTCAATCCCGTCTCCGGCCATCCTGATTTAGGTTTTCCGTGATTTCCCTAAATCGCTTCAGGCAAATGCCGGGATGGTTCCTTTGAAAGGGCACGGCCGATTTCCTTCCCCATCCTTCTCTCATCCGAGCTTGCGCTCCGTCTCTAATGACCTCGTTGTCGACGGGACGTTAAACACTAATCTCCTCCTCTTCCTCCTCACAAATCACACATGCCTCTTACAAAGTCAAAATGAGTCTGATGTTGACTTGGCAAGAGGCATGTGTTGATTGTGACATTCGTTGTGCGAACATTTACAAAGGATGTGTTGCTACTTTGACGTATATTATTAAGATCATGCGTTGTCAGCACAGCCTCAGTAGGTCAGGCTTGAAAATGAACCTGTAAGGTTCGAAACTAATCGCCTAATTTAATACTACAACTGTTGACAGAATCATTAATAAACGCTTTAAGGAATTTAAAGAAGTTACTGGTTCCCTGTCAACAAAATGTTAAAACTGAAGAAAGAGTTGTGACTGGTATCTTACTTATCATATGGCGAATTCAGAACAAGGGCAACGTTTTGAATCCTATTTTTGTGAAACGGTATGCGAATTTATGATCTGACGCCAACGGCCTTCTCGACACACCAAGAATTAACAGAGACACATAATTGGATCTTTTGACAGCTGGAAATCGAGCAGACGCTAGACTGAGACGTACCTGCTGCTTCTGAAGGCTGGGCACGTCTCCACCTATGGGGCCCAGTCCAGTGAGCTCCGTGTCCTTGCGGATGACCCATTCGATGAGCTCGCGCAGAGACAGCAGAAGCGCGTTCCAGTGCTCTGAATTGCTCTCCAGTCGGTTTCTGGAAAAAAGAAGACGATTTCTTGAGTGACCGATGAACGATATACATTTATATCGGAGGGATCTTACAATAAAGTATCCGTAATCGTGATTTCACCTCGTCTTTCTTGTTCATTAAAAAACAGCAACACTGACTTAAAAAGGGTGTAAAACAGGGGCGTAGTCTTCCGCCCTTGCTGTTCAATCTGTATATTGAAGAAGCGATTATGGAAATAAAAGAAAGGTTCAGAAGTGAAATTAAAATTCAAGGTGAAAGGATACCAATGATACGATTCGCTGATGAAATTGCTATTCTCAGTGAAAGTGAAGAAGAATTACATGATCAGCTGAATGTAATGAACAGTCAAATGAGTACAGAATCTGCATTGAGAGTAAATCGGAGAAAGACGAAAGTGATGAGAAGTAGCTGAAATGAGAACAGTGAGAAACTTGACATAAAAAAATCTCAACATCTGAGGTTCAAAAATGGTTCAAATGGCTCTGAGCACTATGGAACTTAACAGGTAAGGTCATCAGTCCCCTAGAACTTAGAACTACTTAAACCTAACTAACCTAAGGACATCACACATATCCATGCTCGAGGCAGGATTCGAACCTGCGACCGTAGCGGTAGCGCGGCTCCAAACATCTGTGGTCATCAGTCCCCTCGACTTAGAACTGCCTAAACCTAACTAACCTAAGGAAATCACACACATCCATGCTCGAGGTAGGATTCGAATCTGCGACCGTAGCAGCAGCTCAGTTCCGGACTGAAGTGCCTAGAGCCCCTCGGCCACAGCGGCCGGCACTTGATATCAGATTGATGGTCGCGAAGTAGATGAAGTTAAGGAATTCTATTACCTAGGCATTGAAATAACCAATGACGGACGGAGCAATGAGGACATCAGCAGGAGCACTGGCAAAAAGGGCATTCATGGCCAACAGAAGTCTACTAGTATCAAACATAGGCCTTAATTTGAGGCAGAAATTTATCAGAATGTACGTTTGGAGCACAACATTGTATGAAAGTGAAACATGGACTGTGGGAAAACCGGAACAGAAGAGAATCGAAGCATCTGGTATGAGGTGCTACAGACGAATGTTGAAAATTAGGTGGACTGACAAGGTAAGGAATGAGGAGGTTCTAGGCTAAATCGGAGAGGAAAGGAATATGTGGAAAACACGGACAAGGAAAAGGGACAGGATGATAGGACATCTGTTAAGACATCAGGGAATGACTTCCATGGTACCAGAGGGAGCTGCAGAGGGTTAAAAAAAAAACTGTAGAGGAAGACAGAGATTGGAATACAGCCAGAAAATAGTTGAGGACGTAAGCTGCATTTGGTACTCTGAGCTGAAGAGGTTTCGACAGTGCACAGGAGAGGTATTCGTGGCGGGCCGCATCAAACCAGTCATAAAGCTATTAAAAAACCCTTAAGCGAAGGTCGAAACAAATGGATATAGTCACACTAAGCTCGAGGTGTTATATCAGCTGGCTTCTTCGTCAGGAACTGGGCGAGAGAACCCACAAAATAAGAATAAGGGACAGATAAAAATGGAATGGTGTATGGCATCTGGGATGTTCGATCGCCTGGTGCAAGTCTTTTTATTTGATGCCACTTCAGCGACGTGCTCGTCGATGACGATGAAATGGGGATTAAGACAACACACACACCTAATCCCGATCGGAGAAAATCCCCGTCTCGGTGGGAATCGAACCCGGGACCCCGTGATGGATAGTCAGTAACCCTAACCTCGAGACCACGAACTGCCTGGAGCTGCTGACGACAGAAAAAAAGAGGAACTAAGATGTAAAGGATGCACTCAGCACTCATATCGGACGGAGATGCTCAAGACTCTAAGGCACTGCACAGATTTTCTACACCTTCATCCACACTCCGCAAATCAACTTGCTGTGTGTGGCGAAAAGTATTCTGTGTGCCACTGTCATTTCCCCCGTTTCAGTCGCGAACATTTAGCGAGAAGAGCGATTGCCGCTAAGCCTTCACGTGGGATCGAATCTCTCTAATTTTATCTTCCTAATCTTTTCGGAAGATATAAGTGGGAGAAAACAATATATAAGGAGGCGATCAAAAAGTATCCGTTCGAAGACCGTACAGTCCAGAATCGGCATGACAATCACGCAAAACCACAGTGATAATTGAGGCAATCATGCAAAACTACAGTGATAATTGAGACAATCATCCCATCGAAGACCGTACAGTCCAGAATCGGCATGACAATCATGCAAAACCACAGTGATAATTGAGACAATCATCCCATCGAAGACCGTACAGTCCAGAATCGGCATGACAATCACGCAAAACCACAGTGATAATTGAGGCAATCATCCCATCGACGCATCAGGTTGAAGATACCCGTTAGGTAAAACACTGTGTTATGCTTTGTGAAGAAGCGCGTGATTGCCTGCTGCACATCCTCGTCCGACAGAAATCGTCGACCTTTCAAGGTATTTTCTAAGGGACCGACGGCTTGATAATCACAGGGGGAGAGATCAGGACAATACGGCGGGTGCTCAAGCGTCTCCCACTCTTGTTGGCATAACTTCTGCGTTACAACATTTGAGACTTGGGGACGTGCGTTATCACGAAGCAGCAGCACACTTTGTCGCAGTTGTTAGTTTTCGACAGATGTGCTGCCCCAAACACATTCTTCATTCTCCGATGGCTACCTACCGGTTTTGTCCTTCGGCGGCCAAGAAAAGAATAACAACACATTGGTCCTGTTTGGACGCATTTGGTAATAACGTCGCCATAGTTAAGTTTTCCGCATTTACCGCATGCACGTCGGAAAGACACGAATGCCGTACTAGTCCCTTGCCTATATTTCGGTGCTCATATACCCGCATAAGAGTTTGATCGCCTCTTGTATTTGTTGACTCTTCTAGGAACGTACGCTCTTGGAACTTCAGTATTAAAGCACACCGTGATGTGGAACACCTCTTTTGCAGCGTCTGCCTCTAGATTTGGCTGATCATCTCTGTGACGCTTTCGTGCTGACTAAATGAACCTGTAATTTCTCATGGAACGTTATATCAGCGGCTTTCCAGATTACCTGAAAGACATTTCCTATGTCGAATATTTACCATGATGAAGGCTATGAAATTCAATACGATCACAAATATACATATCCGTGGGCATATACCTCACACAACTTAATCAAATTGTTCATTATAGTGAAGAGAGACGAAACGTGGAATCTGTACGTTTTTATTCCAAAAAAAATAAAGCAGTCTACAGTAGAAGTTTCATCTGAACACCACAGTACTTTAGTAGGCATGATAATATTGAAGGCGATCTGCCTTTTCCTTCCTCCTACTTTTCAAACAGTTTACCGACTTTCCGGTTTGATAAAGGTATTATGGTTCAAATGGCTCTGAACACTATGGGACTTAACTTCTAAGGTAATCAGTCCCCTAGAACTTAGAACTACTTAAACCTAACTTACCTAAGGACATCACACACATCCATGCCCGAGGCAGGATTCGAACCCGCGACCGTAACGGTCGCGTGGTTCCAGACTGTAGATAAAGGTATTATTTGCTATTAGGTACTTAAAAGTGTGACTATATCCTGAGTATTAGTGGAAAACTATGATTCTGAGGATGAAACTGCAAGTTATGTTTAACTTCATTATAACAAGGCCGTTTAGCTAACCAGTGCGTTTCTCGGAGTGTCATGCTGAGGAAGGAATTGTTAATTACACGGTTTTAATGTTACATGATTAGTGAGGACGTATGTCAACTCTGCGCATTAAAATTCTTGTGAAGCAGTATCAGTGCTACAGAAGCGAGCAGCTTTCGATCTAAAATTAAGCACCGTAAAATCCGACGAGTGTGTGTATCGACGGTTTCATACGTTCGGTAAACCCGATTTCAATTAAAACAGAAACGTACAGAGAATACAATGCGACTGCTAATGACGCCAGAAAATGCCAGAGTACTAACTGGGTGGGTGTTCGTATCACAATATACTAAGCAATGCGAGTGATGTGTCCAATATCGTAATGATTATAAGCGCACACTGCTGACTGGATAGGATTTCGTGGCTGACTAGTTATATTTCATTCTGACCGATTCATTCTCCGACTGCTTTCGAAATCCAGAGAGGAAGAGTGAATGATAACTCACACCAAAACCTTACTCACAGCTACAATGAAGCAAACTGTAAAACCCATTCTCACTCTGGTGAATGGCCATACACTCACTCACACACACACACACACACACACACACACACACACACACACACACGTTGCAGAACATCTTTCAGTTTAATATTGTTCTGTTATTTTTTCTGTTCTTTTTAGCACACTGCACTCACATTCGGGAAAATAACGGTTCAAATGCCCGTCCGACCATCCAGAGATAGGTTTTCCATGATTTCCATAAATCGCTCCAGACAAATGCCGGGATGGTTCCTTTAGAAATAGCACGGCCGGTTTCCTTCCCCGCACTTTCGTAATCGCAGCTTGTGCTCTGTCTCTAATGACCGCGCTGTCGACGGGACGTTTAACTCTCACCATCCTTCCTTTAGCAGCGCACCTAGTTTTCTCCTTAAATGCAATGTCGGTTTTATTCACTTCGCGATAGTCTTTTACCGATCTGACGAACTACATTTTGGATGATAGCCCTTTTTCAAGGTACTTCTTCCTTTGGGCCAAGCAATCCGATCAATACTATAACGTGAGAAGCACCAACCTATTGTAGAATAACATTTTCCTCTTTCTCCTTGGTTTACCTTCGAGAGTCATTGCAATCGTGCAGTATATCCCCTTATTAATCCGTATTTGTCTTTCTCACGTAGAATATAACGCCTAAGATTCTGGAAATGCGAAAACTGGTCTAGCGTTATTCAGTTAATGTCACTCGACAATCTAAATGGATTATTTCTTAAGAAAGTCATTAACTTAGGTTTTAAATAGTATGATAAAACGCTTTATAGGCGTGAAAAAAAAAAAACATCCAGAGGCTGAATGTGTCCACTGGTTCCAGGTGGCATGACCTGCAATGTCACATACTTTTCTGGAGGACTTGTTTTCTCTAAAAGAGTATGATTTTTATACGCAGATCAGGAATCAAGCAAAAGCAAGTTATTTTTACCAGCTATTGGCCAAAAATACTGCTCATACGTTAGTTGTAGTTCTCTTACACCCATTTCCCCACGCTTGCTTTCTGTGACGTAAATAATCCCTACTGCTCTTGCAAGATCACGCACACGAGAAATAATCGTAGAGGCAAGAGTACCTCCAACTTCTCGCAGCATAATAAATATCTTACCAGCCAATTTACCATCCAGAGTAACAGACATAATTGTATACGAATGGTTTAAGGCATTGCTGTTAGTTAATCTTGATACAACTCTCTTGGTACTTCTCATCTCTAGGGATCCTTTCAATTTCATTTCTTCTTCAAATCCCGACTGGTCGGAGTTGAAAACAAATTCCTTATTGAACGATGGGATAAGTTTTATCTCATCTACAAATTTTCTGGCCGATTCCGGTGTTTGCTACGCACCGTCAAGTTGGCGCTTTGTTTGACATTTCGTTATATTACGTCATCCAATACTGTACCACTGTTTTATTCGATTTATTTTTATTTTTTTTTTATTTTACTATGCTGTGGGTGATCTTCCTACCCGCTCCTTGGACAACGCTTGTTCATTACTACGTCCCACTGAAGACGGGATGACGGGATTTGTGGATTCCGGTACGACAAGGATGATGAAATACACGGCTTGACACCTATTTCAATATCACTTTCACTTGTTAAACACCTATCGCCACGCTCCTCACGTACATTATCCTCACTGTCGAGCATACAAGACACCACACAGTCCACTGAATCACCTTGCAAAAACGCAAATATTTCATCTGCCGCTTCTTTCTCACTCTGCGAAATTCCTGGGGTTCCTTTCTAATGAAATGTCAACTTCGGCAACTGCTGTTGTAGATATAATGAAATGTTTGCTTTGTTTATCGTTGCCATTGCTCTGTTTTGTATCATTGCCACCACCACTGTAGCACTGTTGTGAGTTACTCGTCGACTAAGCAGTTCAATTACGCTCCGTAGCCTTATGGCGTTCTCACCACTGGATACCTGCAGTCCCCCCCAACCCCAAAGCAGACAATATTGTGGCTACATGGTAAACAATATGTGGGACGTCGAATGCTGTCAACATCATTGGCCTTTTGCGACCTCTCATTCAGGGGGGTCCTTGTGAGTGAAGTGATCAGTCACCTCTCATTTGCAGTTTTTAAACCCAGAGGTACACTACCTTCGAACCAGACAGTTACTGAATCATCGATAGGAATGTGAAATAGAGTTGAGGATATACTAAAATGTTCCCTTATTTCTTTTTTTCTCGAGTAACAGGAGTTTTTCAGTATCTAAAACAACTGGCCGGCCGAAGTGGCCGTGCGGTTAAAGACGCTGCAGTCTGGAACCGCAAGACCGCTACGGTCGCAGGTTCGAATCCTGCCTCGGGCATGGATGTTTGTGATGTCCTTAGGTTAGTTAGGTTTAACTAGTTCTAAGTTCTAGGGGACTAATGACCTCAGCAGTTGAGTCCCATAGTGCTCAGAGCCATTTGAACCATTTTTTTCTAAAACAACTTTTGCGTTGATACAGATACTTTAGATGACTTAAATAAAATATTCCGGGTACCTTCGTTTCTAATTTCTCTCCTGGGTAATTTTCTGTCTCCAGAGTCAAATACCTCCGAAAGAACTATGAATGTTAGTTTTGTCTCCAAATTCAATTTCTTATTTTTCTATCATCTGTTTTATATTAAAAACATTAATAACACAACAATGGGAAATATTTTTATTTCAGGTTACTTCTTTGGGTGTATTAATGAGATAAATAATGAAGCGAAGAGAAACTACCAGATGCAGCTGCCCAGCAACTATAAAAGTATGAGCAGAGAAACACGTAGGAAAAAAAGGAAACTACTATTATTTAGAATCACTGAACGTTGTAGTAGTACTATTACTTTTTTATGAAGTGACGCAAATTACAAGCAACTTCAATTCGCGAAAAACTCGTGTAACTGTAAGCGAAACATTCAGCTGTAGAATGGCTAGAAGAATAAACAGGCAGCACGGGAATAAGAGTGCTGACACTGTAGATAAATTCACTTTGTTGCAGGACAATTGGTCGAGAAATTGCGGAGAATCCTCCGCGAGAGAATTTAAAAGCTCATAAATTAAAAAAGTTCTCTCACGTCGTTCCATTTGACACATTTTTACTTCAAAATCGCAACAGCTGTTGGCTGTAACGCTGTAGGCGCAAGAAATAGTGTGCCACAAGTGAGGTAAAAACGAAGCCGGTGTTTGAGGCCCATGTTATTCCATCAATGAATGAAGCCCAGTCCCGGCCGGGATCGCGCCGCTGCTCAGATATATGGCTCCCAGTCCCAATTCAATTGTCTCCGAAATCACGTAAACTCCCGCTTCTAATGGTCCTATATGAAATTTGCCCGCGTCCAAGTTAGAGAAAGGGGGGCGACCGGCGGGGAAATATTGCTCGCGATTGAGACCCCCGAACCGCTTCGATCCGGGCGCAACCCATGCTGGCTTCTTATATGGGAGACTGGAAAAGCCTTTCTGGACTGTTTGGCGAACGCCGGAAGACACATCCTGATTTCATTTCGTTCGTATTGCGCATTTGTTTAGAGTCACTCTTTTCTTTTTATTCCAGCCCTGAAAGACTCCCCTCTATGTGTTCGGAGTACGGGAGAAAACGTCTTCATACGTTGCCAAGCTTCTGATGTTTCTTTTAGTAACGTGTCGTATTTCTCGAACCTCATACGCAGAGCTAGAGCTGGTCATAATTTAGAAAAGTGGTGCAGTATATGTGAATTCACAAAACTCCTAGCTGAATCACCATTACTATTATTATTATTATTATTATTAATACTATTACTGCTACTACTACTGGTAGCAATGTTTTGACAACATCGAAATTAAACGTAGTACGTAACATTTATTTATTTTAATTGTAGCTTCAAGCACCGTACATCTAGATTATTAAGAACAATTTCTTAACGGAAAACTATTTGCTATGTAGGCTAGTCTTTATTTTGAAATAAAACCTCTTTCATTACTTAGCAATTAGCTCATTTTGCCTCTGTGTGTATTACCAAGGTACATGTTTTAAGAGTTTCGCAGAACCATAGTAGGCATGGGCACATGTAGAACAAATGTAAGTTCCATACGTAAAATGAAGAAGTGCGGCTCTTACACGGGTTTCTTCACTGTACAAGCATATGTAACGTATTAAAATACGTTAGCGTAACTACTAAAATGGAATAAACACAATGTGCGATCGAAGTCTCAAAATAAAATACTGAGCCCTTAGTAAGAGTTTCACTTTTTCCATATTAAATATGAACTTGTGGCCATACCTATTATGTTGGGCGAAACTCTTATTCGGGCGTTATCACATGTTGCGTTCACCCCACAATTCCGTATGAATCACAATATGCTGCAAGCATAAAAATTTTACTGCAACATGGCTTGAAAATGTCGAAGGGTGGCGAAATGGGCTAACTGCTAAATTATAAAATATTTCAAAATAAAACATCAGCCCTACGCAGGAAAATGACTTCCTTTGAGAAATTTAGAGTCCTTGAATTCTGTAGCAAGATTTCATGGGAGCAATGACTATTTTCGTGGATTGAATGAAATTTTGAAACATACAAACCTTCAGTTTGCCACTTAACAGAATGCCCAACGGCCTATAGAAAATGGGCTATAAATCATCGCATGACAGGTAAGAAAGAAATGTTGGAGTATAACGCTTCGTCGACATCGAAGTTATTGGAATGCTCCAATTGTAGAAACACGGCGAAGGATATCGGCCACAGTCTGGTTGAAAGACATTCGTGGGAAGTGCTGTAGGTCATTTTTTATATTTTTATTCATTATTGCTTATAACGTCGACACCCGCCTGCCGTAATCTAATGCGGATCGTGTTTCCACATGTAAGGAAACCAGAAAAAGCCTAAATCTGTGGCTCGTACGCTTTAATCATGCGCAACCTCGCTTAGTTTCTTCCCGGAGAACAAAGCTCTCATTCCACCCCACTGGCCAGATTCAGTCGTAACTTGCACAACATTGGAATGAACTTGAACATCTCCCGTCGCCCTTCCGGTCACACGACCGAACTCCATATTCTTCCTGCCCTTAGTTTTACAGCACAGAACCCGGTGCAAATTTTCTTCGTCACCATCTATGTGCCACAGTGCGTGAAGGATGTTACAAAATTTCTCTGAAAAGAGTTCTTGTGAGGATCTACGCTGTGGCGAATGACGAGGTTATCCAACGCCAATTAGTCATATTCGCTGAAGCTCTAAATGGTTCAAATGGCTCTGAACACTATGGTCATCAGTCTTCGCTGAAGCCTTTACATTATTTTGGCAGTCATGTTTCAGTTCCGATGCAGTTGATGACGTTAATTTTACTAGGCATGTACAAATATGGTGAGCGCGCTGATGACCTCGTCATTTAGCACCCTGTAACACCAATAACGTCACATCACATTTGTGTGTGCTCAGATGCACTGTCTCGTAGTGGGGTAGTAACGGAAATAGTCACGAGTTCTTTCTATGTTCATGACAGTTTACCTATTTCTGTAGTCGTCGGAGGACTATAAGTATCTTGGCGGAGTGCCATGCCACTGCTGCTGTCTCTCTGTGAGCGGAAGTGTTCTTGTCGCCACTGCACCTTCCTATTGTAATACCAGTTTCCGGAAATAAACGCTGTAGCAACAGAGACACTCGGGCGCAGCTACTTTACACGACGCTACAGATACTGTTAACATCAATGCAAGAACAACAGAAAACTACTTATGATAGTAACATTCCCAGTTCTAGCAAAGTGTTTTGCTGAATTTCTAGGAACTATTAACGCCGATACCAGAAAAGTATGGTAAAAGCAAACCAGCAACACTTGAATATAATCCATTTTATAAATACGGTGCGACTGTGAAACCAATCAGAGTAAAAATAATTTAATCGGGTTATATCTTGGTTTTGCTACAATAATTACGTGTTTCGCAGGATGGTCATTCTGTTTTGAAGATATAACACGCAACAGTACAGTATTCTGTTAGAAAAAGTGTCTTCAGATTACGTTTAACATCTCCACGTTTTGTTCTATTATGTCGGGCCGCACTCACGAAAGCTCATGTTTCGTCGAAAAGGGTAAAAATAATGTCGAAGGAAATTTGCGGGTAGGGTTGTATACAAACAGGCGTCAGTTTTTCGAAATATAATGAATTGTCTAACAGTTACGTCATTAAGTGGAAACGAAAAAGCAAAAAAATATCTAAAAATTCTCATCCACCTTCTCCTGCAGTTAGCAGACCATATTTCTCACACGAAAAGGGTTAAATCTCCATAGAAACGTAAGTCACATGTTGAGACATAAACTTTGATGAAGAGGAGAAAAGAATTAAGTTAGAAGCACTCATAACATATTTCTTTAAAAAAAAAAAAAGAAATGAGAGGTTGATTATTGGCAGATACAAGAAGACAAGTAAGGCGCGGAACAGTGAAGATGAAGAAATTTGTACCCTGGCGGAGCCATAGGGGCCGTGTCAAATGGCATGGGGGCCCGCTCCGCCAACAATTAATTCCTGTCCAGGCAGATTTGGGCGCTTCCCACTTATCTTAATGGCACCATCCTTTATCTAGCTTTCATGGGGGCCAGGCGGCGCTCTTAATACCACGATACTTTCTGTAGTTAGGTGTATCAGCCGCTCTCGGTATCCAAAGGTTGTGGCATGAAATTGCATAACACGATTAAAGGACGAGTGTTAATCTGAGTCCTACATGTTACAAAATAAAAGCACATACACAGAAACAATTTTCTCACAATCTTTAAAAGCCAGAAGACGTACAATGGTGAAAATGAGTATAAAGGCAGCGTTCCTACGAAAGTAATATACAATGTCTGTAGCATACATCCAACGAATTTATTATGAAAGCAGTAGATGCGTATAAGACAAACAATGATGACGGAATTACATAGTTTCTTTCACAAAACAAGTAATAAAATAAGGCGTATGAATCCCCTGGATGGAAGTTGGTATAAAGGCACTCACTGTCCTGTTGTCCGCAGCTCGTGGTCGCGCGGTAGCGTTCTCGCTTCCCGCGCCCGGGTTCCCGGGTTCGATTTCCGGCGGGGTCAGGGATTTTCTCTGCCTCGTGATGACTGGGTGTTGTGTGATGTCCTTAGGTTAGTTAGGTTTAAGTAGTTCTAAGTTCTAGGGGACTGATGACCATAGATGTTAAGTCCCATAGTGCTCAGAGCCATTTTTCACTGTCCTGTTGTGTTATTGCACTGTTAGTACTTTGTCCATCCGTTCTTCCTAACTACCTCAAAAATTCTCTTTGGAATTGATTTTGTTAGAGTTTCTAGTTCTTCCAGTGAAATTGTCACCAACTCTTTTCGAATCACTCTTTTCAGCTCACATACGGCCTCGAATTGTCTTCCACTGCGATAAAAATCCTTTCAAGTATTCCCCAAAGATTTTCCACGGAGTTCATATCCGGGCTATGTGCAGGCCAGCGAAAGGCTTCGATATTTTTATCTTCAAACCACTTGTTATCAGAAACATCAACTGATGCATTATCTTGTTGGAACATTACACTTTCGTCCCCTAGGTCCTCATATATTCTAGATCATTCTGTCTCCAGCATCTCATTGTACATATTAGAGTTCATTCTAGCGTTGACTCAAGCAATGCATGATTTATGTTTACTGCAGAAGGCTGCCCATATCATAGTACTTTCACCACCAAGACTTCTGCTCATTCTTACCTGCTGCTCTCTTCTCGGATCATGCCAATCATACTGAAATCCATCCGGACCATCTAAATTAAACTTTTCAGTGAAGATCATTTTATCCCATTCTGAAGTCCATGACGTATGTTTTTCAGCAAACTCAAGTCTAACCTGTTTATGTTTGGCTGTTAGAGCAGGTTTCTGTAGTTGTTTCTCGAATGCAGGAGGTTTGTCACTTGACAAAATTTATCGTACACGTCTGGCAGTTACTGGCAACTGTAAATCAGCAAGAAGTTGAGAAGAATAGCTGTTTGAGGCCCTTGCTTTGCGCGAAAGTAACCGTTTCGTAGCCTCAGGTAATTTTCTACTTTGGTTGTATTTCCCGTTCTGTCCATATCGTGCGCCCAGTCTACCGAAATTATGAATCACTGTACTTGAACGGTTCAACTTCTTGGCTATTTGACGATTAGAGAGTCCCATTTTCTTCTGCACAACGATTTTTGCTTTTTCATCACATAATAACTGTTTTCCGTGTAGCAACGTCAAACGTGGTTTATGTACACAATACGCATTGTCACTAATGGTGTATGTTTCCTAACGACAGGAAAGCCACGCACGCACAAACTAACACCGCAGAGAGCTGACTATCTTTATACCGAGTTCCACCCTCTAACACCTGACTCGTCGATGTGCTGTTGTATACTGCACTATTGACATCAAATGCAGTACCATTTGACTGCATTCGTCAGTTGATTGGATGCATGTACCAAGGAATTTTGCATCGTAATTCAGAATAACACAGGCACTGCAACATCGTATTTATCCGCGGACACCCGGCTAGCGATTTTCAAGTAAAATGTCTCACCTGTATGGGAATATACAAAATGGATGTACGAGTACAGTTCGTAGA
This sequence comes from Schistocerca nitens, assembly GCF_023898315.1. Lineage (NCBI taxonomy): Eukaryota > Metazoa > Arthropoda > Insecta > Orthoptera > Acrididae > Schistocerca > Schistocerca nitens. The sequence continues at coordinate 171,308,486 of NC_064616.1, read as the reverse complement.
CGCAACGCTTATGACATATGGAAGTTTGGGCCTGGACGTGAGTAGTGATCGGATAGCCGTATGGTAAGGGGACCGCTCGCGATAAGCGGCGTTTGTCATTATTCCATTCTACAGCTGACGATTGTCCATATTCGCAGTTGCTAACAAAATTACTGTATAATATACGACTCTACAAAATAAACAGCATCGTTGGTACAATTCCTACTCACTGTACATGTTGTGAGGGGCCGGCCGCGGTGGTCTCGCGGTTCTAGGCGCGCAGTCCGGAACCGCGCGACTGCTACGGTCGCAGGTTCGAATCCTGCCTCGGGCATGGATGTGTGTGATGTCCTTAGGTTAGTTAGGTTTAAGTAGTTCTAAGTTCTAGGGGACTGATGACCACAGCAGTTGAGTCCCATAGTGCTCAGAGCCATTTGAACCATTTGTTGTGAGGGTCCAGTGCTGAGTTCTCCAGGAAAATAGATGAGGCAGATGCAAGGAAACTACAGGTACAAATTATTTTTAATCTAAGAATTGTCGTATTTGCTAACCCATCAAAACTTTTCTAATGACACGGGCGAATTTCTATTAGTTTTAGAATTATTGTCACCAGATAATGCTGCACGCACTTTGAATCGCATCACGATTAGAATTATTAAAATTTAGTGAGCAGTTACGAAATGTATTCTTATTTAGAGTGATGTGAGTTTTGAGTTAATACCTTCCACCACAAGTGACAACTTTGAAATTTGCTAATATAGGACGAGAGCGAGTTACTTATCTTTTCTGGCAGATGGTCACACCGGACCACAAAGTACACAAGAGCTTGGCGTGACCTCAGGTGAGACGGTCGGGTAAAATACAGCCACGAATGCGTGCAAGTGTACACAGTGGGGGCCTGCGTACGTGCTCGCCAATTTACACGCGCAAAACTCGTCCGCGGCGTAAGAGGAATTAGTATTACTGTTTATCAGGTCGGCACAGCTCCCAGGCGTGCCGTGCTAGCGCTATTAACTATTTAAGCACACATCCCGGCACATACGTGCAAGTGTAATTATAACGTAACATATTACAAAGGCTAGGATAAAGCTGAAAACAGAGCAACGGAGCGCCACGAAAATTAATTAGCCGCTTATGGAAGATGGCTAGTGGCCAGAGATTACTGGATAACGACGAAACTTCTTATCGGCGCACCGTGGCCGGTGTGCGTGACTCGGAACCGATCGCAGCGCCTTCGACCGCTGCGGAGCGTCCTCTGTAGTCCAAAATTCTTCGTCCTCATTAAGAGAAACGACCGAGTTTATTTTTACGCGGCAGAAACTCCTCCCGCCGCCTATACCACAAACTCTACTAAGAACTTAAAATAGAAGACAGGATTTTCATTACGAATCTTCCGTCGCTCTGTAAAAGGCTGAAAAATTCCCAATGGCCTTGTATTTATTTATCAGAAACAGAAAAGACCGATTTATAGATTCGACTGCTGCATCTCCTAACCTAGTTGTATTGACAGTTCCGTATATGTAAGTGTAACATTCACGTACGAGACTCAGCCACCTGTAAACGAAAATTTAGTGGCTACATTCGCGCATCGTCCCCATGATTATTTCACTGGAACTTTGCTTATCATTAGGGCAAGGAGAAAACTTTACAAGCTTACACAGAGATGCCGTCATATCATTTAAAACACATTTATGTCAGTATATGTTGTGCAATATTTTTTCCGAAATATCGACTTGGCTTACGGAATAATTTTCTCCATTTCAAGGTAGAAGAGTTACAGGGCGACAGTTTACTGAACTATATGATATAAAATCGTCATAACTTCTGAACAGTTTGCATTACGACGTTCAAATTGCACGGTTGGCTGTGGGGCATGACGGGAATTAGTATGCGCATGCATGCATGGTTTAGCGACGAAGCCCACTTTAATTCGGATGGGTCCGTCAGCAAGGAAAATTGGCATGTTTGGGGGACTGAGAATCCTCATTTCGCGATCGAGAAGTCTCGTCACCCACAACGTGTGACTGTGTGGTGTGCAATTTCCAGTGGCGGAATAATCTGTGCGATATTCCTTGATGGCACGGTGACTACCAAACTGTGTGTGAAGGTTTTGGAAGATGATTTCATCCCCGTTATCCAAAGTGACCTCGACAACATGTGGTTGATGCAAGACGGAGCTCGACCCCATCGAAGCAGGAGAGTGTCTGATGTCCAAGAGGAGTAGTTCGGGGACATCATCCGGGCTCTGTGGTACCCAGAGGCCACTGGTATGAGCCTCGATTGGCCACCTTATTCTCCGGATCAGAACACATACGACTCCTTTTTGTAGGGCTATATCAAAGAAAAGGTGTACAGCAATAACATCAAAACCATTGCTAAGGTGAAAATAGCCATTTAGAAGGTCATCGTCAGCATCGATGTTTCGACACTTTAGCGGGCGGGTCATGCAGAATTCCGCTATTCGTCTGCGCCGCATCATCGCCAATGATGGCAGGCATATCGAACATGTCATAATCTAAATCCGAATATCTGTAGTGACATTTACATGTTGAATAAAGTGTGTTCACGACGTAGTTTGTAACTAATTTACGTTTTTCACCATATAGTTCAATAATTGCCACCCTGTATGTGTGTGTGCGCGTATAATTCTAATGGACCAACTGGAATATCCTAAGTCGCAGATTTCTTGGTTTTAGACGTTTTATCACCAGCGGAATTTCATCCAAAGTTGGCGAAGGGTAAATTCCTTCCACTAATCTCGCATCCAACTTATTCTTCTATTAACAACGCATGCCTGTGTGCCCAACTGACACTCCTGCCGTGAAGTTACGGCGGTAACACACTGTGTATAACGTTTAAATGTGTAAACTTGTTTGTGAGTGTGGTCCTACCACTGCACCATTCATGCCTGCTGGTACGACACTATTATGGTATGTCTCATTCACTTGAATTATTTATTTAGCATTCTATACCGCAGTTATAAGATATTATATTAGTTTTTTTTTTACTAGGTCTCTGCGGGTTCATCTTATTCGACGCTTTCGCAGAGCCGTTTTATAGTTTTTAATATGTAGTGAAAGGAAAGTTTTAAGTCAGCAACAATTTCTTAGCCGGCCAGAGTGACCGTGCGGTTCTAGGCGCTACAGTCTGGAACCGAGCGACCGCTACGGTCGCAGGTTCGAATTCTGCCTCGGGCATGGATGAGTGTGATGTCCTTAGGTTAGTTAGGTTTAATTAGTTCTAAGCTCTAGGCGACCGATGACCTCAGAAGTTAAGTCGCATAGTGCTCAGAGCCATTTTGAACAGTTTCTTATTCACATTTAGAATCGTGTAAGCTCGGAGTATAACCTAATTTTTGCATATTTTGTTATCTCATAGATAATCTGATGATACCCCATGAAGACGAACTGCGTTGTTAATAAAATAATAAGTTGCGACCAAGACTGTTTTTAATTCAAATATTGGTGAATAGGGGGGTCTACTCCTCCTTTTGAAAAGTTTAGAAACGGGGGATGAATTCAGACATGAGAAGTAACCACTGATCACAACATCGTGAAAGTGTGCGCAAAATGGTGCTTGACTTCCACACGAGAAACTAGCGTTGAGCAACCTTTGTGCGGGACAGACGCTGATAAAAGGAAAAAGAGCATAAGAATTTATCAACAAAGATTAGACTGATTTAGGAAGAGTCCAACCGATTTCGCACACAGATATTTTTAAAGTGGATGAGACACGTGTCTGTTAATTCACATCGGAAACGAATCAGAGGTCAAACCAGTCGGGTTGGAAGCCTGTGAAAGTTCACGAAAATATGCAAAGTTGATTTCATCTGGTGGAAGGGTTAAGGCCGATATTTCACGGGATGCTTAAGGGATTCTTCTAACTGATTAACTTGAAAGCCGATAAAAATGTCATAACGATGATGGTTAATATCTACAGATGCAGTAGAATGGCAATGCTCAACAGTTTCAGTTGAACACGTAAAAATTAAGAAACTTTTGTTATATTTGACTGACACAAATATGACCCAAGACTGCAACATTTTTGAGACATATGTCGCATACAGTATGCCAATACTTACTGCTTGCGTTCTGTTTCACTCATTGACGATTTCTTTAAAGCTTGATTATATGTTTACTTACCTGCCTATTCAATTTTCTCTCTTCGAGATGGTATCGATCAAAAGAAAACTATTAAAATTCAAGACCTATAACAAATCACTTAACAAAGGTCATACGGTCCAGACTGGATACCAAATATACAGGGTGGTCCTTTGATTGAGACCGGGCCAAATATCTCACGGAATAACCGTCAAACGAAAAAACTACCAAGAACGAAACTTGTCTAGCTTGAAGGGGGAAACCAGATGGCGCTATGGTTGGCCCGCTAGATGGCGCTGCCATAGGTCAAACGGATATCAACTGCGTTTTTTTTAAAAATAGGAACCCCATTTTATTACATATTCGTGTAGTACGTAAATAAATATGAATGTTTTAGTTGGACCACTTTTTTCGCTTTGTGATGGATGGCGCTGTAATAGAGACTGGAAAACCATGGCCAGGACAGATGAGTACCGATTTCAGTTGGTAAGAGCTGATGGTAGGGTTCGAGTGTGACGTCGACTCCTCGAAGCTATGGACCCAAGTTGTCAACAAGGCACTGTGCAAGCTGGTGGTGGCTCCATAATGGTGTGGGCTGTGTTTACTTGAAGTGGACTAGGTCCTCTGGTCCAACTGAACCGATCATTGTCTGGAGATAGTTATTTTCGGTTACTTGGAGACCATTTACAGTCATTCATGAAGTTCAAGTTACCAAACAACGATGTCACGTCATCGGGGACCGTTCGCGACTAGTTTGAAGAACAATCTGGACAGTTCGAGCGAATTTTTTGGCCACCCACAATCGCCAGACATGAATCACATCGGACATTTATGCGACACAGGCGAGACATCAGTTCGTGAACAACATCACGCACCGGCAATACTTTCGCAATTATGGAAGGCTATAGAGGTAGCATGGGTCAGCGTTTCTGCAGGAGAATTCCAACGACTTGTTGAGTCAAATGGTTCAAATAGCTCTGAGCACTATGGGACTTAACATCTGAGGTCATCAGTCCCCTAGAACTTAGAACTACTTAAACCTAACTAACCTAAGGACATCACACATACATCCATGCCCGAGGCAGGATTCGAAACTGCGACTGTAGCAGTCGCGCGGTTCCGGACTGAAGCGCCTAGAACCGCTCGGCCACACCGGCCGGCCATGCTCTACCTCCTAATATTGCGTCGCCCCCTGCTTTTGCCCGGCTCAGTGCAGCCACTCGATGTGGCATGGACTCAACAAAACCGGCCGCGGATGTTAAGTCCCATAGTGCTGAGAGCCATTTGAACCATTTTTGAGGTAGAGCATGACTTTTTTTACCTCAGTGTACGTACAAAGTTTAGTACACTACTTATCTTACAAAATATGAAATCTTTTTTCGTATCTCGCGAAGTGTATGCTGCCAGAGAGGGGCAAATTTTATCACAATTAAAAGAAACGAGATGTCGAGTACAAGAACCTATCATCAAGAACACAATGAATTTGTCGAACCGCACAAACCTTATGTAAGTGTGTGATGGTCTGCATGTATAAGGAAATATTTAACATCTGAGGTTTGACGGGATAGTCTTCTTGGTTTTCGCTCTGCAGTGCACAGGCAAAGCTAAGTACATGGACCTCATGTCTAAGAAATGAGAAGCACAACATTACACAGGCTGCGCTAGTCTGTCCTCTGCTTAACCCGAGGCCTACAGCCACACTAAAGTTTCAGAGCTGTTCTGTGTAAATACACTCCTGGAAATGGAAAAAAGAACACATTGACACCGGTGTGTCAGACCCACCATACTTGCTCCGGACACTGCGAGAGGGCTGTACAAGCAATGATCACACGCACGGCACAGCGGACACACCAGGAACCGCGGTGTTGGCCGTCGAATGGCGCTAGCTGCGCAGCATTTGTGCCCGCCGCCGTCAGTGTCAGCCAGTTTGCCGTGGCATACGGAGCTCCATCGCAGTCTTTAACACTGGTAGCATGCCGCGACAGCGTGGACGTGAACCGTATGTGCAGTTGACGGACTTTGAGCGAGGGCGTATAGTGGGCATGCGGGAGGCCGGGTGGACGTACCGCCGAATTGCTCAACACGTGGGGCGTGAGGTCTCCACAGTACATCGATGTTGTCGCCAGTGGTCGGCGGAAGGTGCACGTGCCCGTCGACCTGGGACCGGACCGCAGCGACGCACGGATGCACGCCAAGACCGTAGGATCCTACGCAGTGCCGTAGGGGACCGCACCGCCACTTCCCAGCAAATTAGGGACACTGTTGCTCCTGGGGTATCGGCGAGGACCATTCGTAACCGTCTCCATGAAGCTGGGCTACGGTCCCGCACACCGTTAGGCCGTCTTCCGCTCACGCCCCAACATCGTGCAGCCCGCCTCCAGTGGTGTCGCGACAGGCGTGAATGGAGGGACGAATGGAGACGTGTCGTCTTCAGCGATGAGAGTCGCTTCTGCCTTGGTGCCAATGATGGTCGTATGCGTGTTTGGCGCCGTGCAGGTGAGCGCCACAATCAGGACTGCATACGACCGAGGCACACAGGGCCAACACCCGGCATCATGGTGTGGGGAGCGATCTCCTACACTGGCCGTACACCACTGGTGATCGTCGAGGGGACACTGAATAGTGCACGGTACATCCAAACCGTCATCGAACCCATCGTTCTACCATTCCTAGACCGGCAAGGGAACTTGCTGTTCCAACAGGATAATGCACGTCCGCATGTATCCCGTGCCACCCAACGTGCTCTAGAAGGTGTAAGTCAACTACCCTGGCCAGCAAGATCGGATCTGTCCCCCATTGAGCATGTTTGGGACTGGATGAAGCGTCGTCTCAGGCGGTCTGCACGTCCAGCACGAACGCTGGTCCAACTGAGGCGCCAGGTGGAAATGGCATGGCAAGCCGTTCCACAGGACTACATCCAGCATCTCTACGATCGTCTCCATGGGAGAATAGCAGCCTGCATTGCTGCGAAAGGTGGATATACACTGTACTAGTGCCGACATTGTGCATGCTCTGTTGCCTGTGTCTATGTGCCTGTGGTTCTGTCAGTGTGATCATGTGATGTATCTGACCCCAGGAATGTGTCAATAAAGTTTCCCCTTCCTGGGACAATGAATTCACGGTGTTCTTATTTCAATTTCCAGGAGTGTAGTTGCTGTACCCCGTTCAAGAATACGTAGCAAACTTTTACGGTTACGCGGTCGATACACATATGGACCACCAACAGCGAGTACAAAATCGGGTTTTCGAACTTGCTTTGCACCTATCATAATAGTCCCCGCCTGTGGAACTCCACTAGCTAACCGAAATACGCTGTTCTGCAAATCCAAAGGACAAAAGTGACTTTGGCATGATATGTTGGAAGCTCTTTAAGACTGTTGTCTTTAAGACAATAGCAACGCCAGAGGACAGTATCGATTTTAAGACTGACCTACAGAGGATTGATGAATGATGCAGGCTCTGGCAGTTGGCCCTGAACGTAAATAAATGTAACATACTGCGCGTACATAGGAAAAGAAACACGCTACTGTACAACTACACTATTGATGACAAATTTCTGGAAATAGTATCTACCGTAAAATATCTGGGAGTAAGTATCCACAGCGACCTTAAGTGGAATGACCGCATAATATAAATAGTAGGAAAAGCAGGTACCAGATTGAGAGTTATAGGAAGAATCTTAGGGAAATGTAACTCATCCACGAAGGAAGTGGTTTACAAGGCGCTTGTTCGACCACTTTTTGAGTACAGTTCATCAATCTGGGACGCTTACCAGGTAGGACTGATAGAAGAGATGAAAGATCCAAGGATCAGCCGCGCTTCTCGTCACGTGATCGTTTGATCGGCGCGATAGCATTACTGAACTGCTTAACAAACTCCTGCGGCAGAAAGAGGTGTTGTGTATCACGGAGGGATTTACTATTAAAATTTCGAGACAGCACTTTCCGGGAAGAGTCGGAAAACATTACTTTCTTCCACATACACCTTGCGAAATGAGCGCGACGAGAAAATTAGAAAAATTAGAGCTAATAGAGAGACACTGACAGTCATTCTCCCCGCGCGTCATTCGCGAGTGGAACAGGGAAGGGGGATCAGTTAGTGGTACCAGAAATACCTTCCACCACACACCGTCTGGTAGCTTGCGGAGTATCGATGTAGATGTAGATGCGTCACTGCCGAGTAACATAGCTCGCTGAAACTTGGATTTTACGTAGAAATATCTGCTACACTGTAGTACAGAAGGTAACCGAAAGAAATACGCAATGAGAGGAACAAAAATAAGACATTTACTCAAAGACAGTAAGCACAGAAGTTACTGTGATTCGAAATGGACCCCTGGACATTACAAGAGCCGGAACATGGTTCTTAATAGGGTGTGTGATCACGACACACGGCAATGCTAGATCTGCAACGTGCTCCCATGCGGGCCACGATGTTGGTAGGGATTTCTTGTGGTAGGGCGTTCCACTGCTCCACCAGTGCGGCCGAAAACTGCTGGATGGTCGTTGGTGCATTTTGAAGTGCTGTAATATATCTCCCCGACGAATCGTATAGTGCTCGATGGGATTTATGTCGGGTTAGGCCACTCCACTCGCCGAATGTTCCCTCGCTCCAACAGTTCCTCCACCTGTCCTTTTTGAGTCGGTCGCGCGTTGTTATCAGATGTTCAGATGTGTGTGAAATCTTATGGGACTTAACTGCTAAGGTCCCTAAGTTTACACACTGCTTAACCTAAATCATCCTACGAACAAACACACACACCCATGCCGAGGGAGGACTCGAACCTCCGCCGGGACCAACCGCGTTGTTATCCACAGAAATTAAGTTACAACTGAATGCACCCCTGAAAACACGCGGATGGGGAAGGAATACAGAGTCACAATAACGTTGATCGATGAGTGTATTGTGTTCAAAGATTTGGAGGTCAGTACGCTCAAACATCATTATGCTTCCCCACACAATAACGCCTGGTCAACCAAAAGGATCATGTTGGACTATGTTCCTCGGTGCATTACGTGTTTTCCCTCTCACTACAAGATGGTACGCCCAGATTCACTACTCAGACCGCATCTGCTCCAATCCGAGAACACCATGCGACCCCACTTCTCGTTGGTCCAATTCCAATGCTCTTGGCACTATCGCAAACCGTGCAGACGATGTGCGGGTTTCAACGGAACACAACGTACTGGTCGTTGGGCAAAGAGACCAACGCCACGCAGTAGCCGTGCCACTGTGAAGCGTGAGATAGCGTGCGCTGCAGTTCTGTTAAGTGTAGTTGCAATTTATTGTAACCGCTGTTTGACGTGGGTCCCTTCTTGCCTGTTGCACAATGTAGCGGTCATCTGCTGCTATAGTTAACCGTCGTCAGCCACCTCCTTTCCTTCGGGCAACAGTGCCTATCATTCGGGATGCTCCCAAAGCATTTAAAACAATGCTGTGGGCTGTACCAAACTCGTGGTCTACACTCGTCATACTTGTCCTTCTTCCGGTTTCCCGATGATTCTTCTCCGTGCGAATTCGTGCAAATGTTGTCTCCAGGCCATGTTATAATAAAGAACACCACAAAAGTGCATCGTAACGACTCTTGAGTGATACACACAGTCTTGTCCCGCTCCCCCAACTGCTCACGTCAAGTAACATCCAGCTTCCTCTGGCAACATGCCCCCGCACTTTCATTCATAGCTACCGAGTTTTTAATATGTTACGTTACTTTATCTAGCTCGTGCCTAAGTTTGCAGATCAATGTACACATGTACGTTAAGTGTCAGGATATCGGCATGGGGCTTTTACGAGCAATCTAGAACACCGTAGACTCGAAACATCCTGACTCTGGGGATCAGAGTGCAGCGCCATATCGCAACAAGATGGTTCCGTCTGCTGTAAAACTAAGGTAGTTCTTTCCAACAATATTATTATTATACTATTGTGCGTGTTGCAGATGGACACCGGTGAAGAAAACCATGGGCAAGTCACTACCATCCGCCTTCCTCTACATCAGAAGAAAAATCCCATTCTGTTAAGCGTTCACATAAGATATGGAGTCGAAAATTCAGCTGCGGAGCTATTGTGTTTCTATTATTTACTGATGGACAAATGTTTGTTACGAGTCAGATAGTAATGTGAATTCAAAAGTTTTCGTGTTTTGTTCAACTTTGATCTTGTTGTGTTTCTTGCGATTCAGGACACCCGAGACTTAAATTTTCGCGGGAAACCTAAGCTCCGCATTGAAATTATGTACCGGATGATGATTATGTATCTAAAGTTGTCATTAAGGACAGATGTACGAAAATACTGTAAAAAATTCTATTTTTTATTGCATAACTTATTAGACTGATTCTTTAAGAATAACATCGTAAAGTTTCATAATCGAAGTCTGGCCGGAAATATGTTTTAAAAACGTTTGTTTGGGAGTCTGCAGCTGCCACGCCCCCTCTTTCTATTCTGTAATCCACGCCTTCTCCAAGCTAGAAATTTTTTTGTGCGTTTTTTTCGTTCACACAATATAAACGCACTGCAGATGAGTCTAGAAGGCTATGAGAAAGATTATCTTTCCTTGTTCCTTTGTTTACAACGTGTTTTTTTTAATAGTACGTGCTACAAACTTATTTCAGTTTTTAGTTTTGAACATATCAACCTGCTTTGCTCGAATTGGATCGTAACAGTGGATGCATATTCAAAAAGTGAGGGAATGTCGAATTTCACGCGTAAAAGGTACAGGAAAATTTAAATAACAGTGTCACAGATGCTGCTCCTAAGTGTGAAAAAACAAGTCACTGACTTCATCGAAGAAGTAAATTAGCGAAGGAATCGATGATGCTGTGTACAGTGCCAAAGACAAGTTTCCCAGTGGATTTAGGTTCAAATGGCTCTGAGCACTATGGGGCTTAAAATCTGAGGTCATCAGTCCCCTAGAACTTAGAAAAACTTAAACCTAACTAACCTAAGGACGTCACGCACATCCATGCCCGAGGCAGGATTCGAACCTGTGACCGTAGTGGATTTAGGTTAAATGTCTTAGAAATACTTGCCCATATGATTAATGTTTCATCTGCATGTGGTAACCGTGTGCACATGGTAAAACACAAATAGAAATGAGAACTACAATCGCCTTATGTGGATGCGTTGTCCAAACACAGTATTTGTGTCCTCAGTTGTTGTGAAGATAGCTGCATGTGAAACCAGTCTAGTATTCAGTAGTGGAAATATGGGTACGATTAAGTGTCTGCAGAGACTAGGCTTCCATCCAGATGCGTTCACCCTGGAGATACTCAGAAGCATCGATGAAGCGCGACTGGACAAAGCTCAGCCAACAGAAGAAAAAATGCAAAAGTTTGCTAGGCAAAGGAGGCAAGGCAAGAGATTACGCCTGGCGGACGAGGAAGAGAATAACTATTATTGATATGGACAGTATTAGTCACTAGAGGTATAGCAATATTGTCAAAAACTGAAACAAAAACTTTAAATGCGAGTTGCTGCAAACTAACTTTTTTGAGCTATATTGTACCTTTACCCAGGAATTATAGAAGATAACATCCTGAAATTTTCATCTTTTCTCTGAGAATAGTTCTCCTTTAAAATTCGAGAAAACTAGAGCAGTTCTGCGTAACACAATATTGAAAAATTAATTTCAAAGCAACTATGGCCTATTAAACAAATATCTTTTCCACAGGCCCTATGCAGATGTAAACTGTGAAATACCAGATTTTATTGCTTAATTAGTTTGCGAGAAAAGGTACAGCCGGCAGTTGTGGCCATGCGGTTCTAGGCGCTACAGTCTGGAGCCGCGCGACCGCTACGGTCGCAGGTTCGAATCCTGCCTGGGGCATGGATGTGTGTGATGTCCTTAGGTTAGTTAGGTTTAAGTAGTTCTAAGTTCTAGGGGACTGATGACCTCAGATGTTAAGTCCCATAGTGCTCAGAGCCATTTGAGAAAAGGTACATCATAGAAACAATGGTACTTAAAAATTCAAATCCTTATACAATGTATGTCGATGCGTATTTTGAAACAGAAATTGCACAGAATATTAAGTTGTACATAATAGTCACAAGTTTTACTATTTCGGCTGTAATAGTTTTGGAGATATATATATATAAGTACAAGAATGCATTTTGCCCTACGTCTGTCCTTTGTCCATAGTGCATATAAAGATAATTTTTTCTCTGGTACTGTCGTAATGGTCTTACCGAACCTTGTGTTTTGCCTGACTGACTTCCATTTTAACGGAACTAGCAACTCAGACTCTGTCACTACTCTATAAGCTCCTACTACACAATGATTCTGCGAAATTCATCTAATTTTACAACACTACTTTAATCAAATGTTTTAGTTTACTTTAGAATAACAGTTCATTCTATCTTGAAATGTTCTCGCTGAAAGGCCCTACACTGTGAAGAAATCGGAATGTTCATGTTACTAATATCTGACATAGTCTCGAAACGATAAGAATACCTCTGAATCAATCACCTTTTGCTGACATGTTCTGCCGAACCTCTAAAGAACAACACTATGGTCTTAGACGGAGAAGGCTCTACAGAACAGATTTTACAGACGTGAATGGAAACGTGAAATGAGTGGCAGTGACAGGCTATTACGGCCAGTGGAGTGCAGACGGATCTTCCAGAGACGCCAATACCAGTATATTGAACCAAAAGCAAAGGCCCCTTGTTAGCCCTTCCTTTTATGCCATCAAACAGATTAATAGGATTCTGCAGTAAAAAAGCGACTCACAAAGCAATTACACGAATCATTTCACACGACCCGAAAGTTATTTCAGTAAATACGAAGATTCGGATTACGTCGCGGATATTTGAGGGAGAGGCGGATATAAAACGTAGCCTCTCGACTTCAGACGAGAGAAAACCCACTGGTACGGGTTATTCATAGTACTGAAATGTCTGAAAACGGAAGGCGTAATAAAGATGATGTTCGGAAAAGATTTTTACAATTAATGTCGTTCCTGGAAATATAACAGGCGTTCAAAACGATCGACCAGCTCATTTTCTTTCTGAAACAAGATCTAACAATGCATCAAACAAAAAAGAAATGCAGCTTATTTCACATCGATTTTATAGGGTGTTTATTTGGGAGGTGGTCCACTATCAGATGGCTGCAGTCATTCACTGGTACTATTCCAAGTAATACGTACTGGGAAAAAAATGTTTAATAAACGCAGTCAAGCGTTTTGTGAAATTATTTGTTTAAAAGTAAGAAGTAAAACAGATTAGAGGAATATTTGACGCGACTTTGAATGATGTTCGAAATAATGGACAGGAAGTGAGGTGCTGATAGAGAATTAACTTAGAATTTTATAGAGTATTGGAGGATATTTGTCTGTTGAGATACTAGTGCTGAACATAATTTAGAGACTCAATCAAAGGTACGTCAAATGTTTCTCTAACGTGTTTTATTTCTTAACTGTAGACATTGATCATTTTAATTTTTTTATTTTCAACCATTGTTCTTAATTATCCTGATTGCTTTCAAGTAATGAAATCTTTTTTTTTTCCTCCAAAACTAGACATCACGCTGGTGAATTCGATACCCCCTTTGCCCTTTTCCTGCTCTTCGTTTCGCTATGAAAATTCTGACAAAAAGCTATGGTGTAATTTGTAGGCAGTCTTAGTTTCATTCAATCGAACATCTGCTGACAGTTAAATAGCACTTTTTATGCGCAACATAACTAGGCCTAGAAGAGATGAATTTTTTGCCACTTCATTAACACAGCTAACAGCAGCTATTAGTGAAACATTGCAATTTTCCCTGACATCACTAATTACGTTTTTCTGAGTTACCCCGATTACTTTCAAGCATTTAAATCTTTCTTTTCAAAACTGGGCCTCAGGCTGGTCAATTTGATTCTCGCATTTGTCTGTTTCCCCACACTTCATCTGATTATGAAAATTCGGACAAAAAATCATGATGTAATTTCTACGGAGTATTCTTTTGGCTCCGCTCAAACATTTGACGAACAAAACAGAATGTGCTTAGTCGGGCCATGTGACGCAGTGGTTAGCATACTGGACTCGCATTCGACAGGACGACGGTTTAAACCAGGGTCCGGCCATACAGATTTAGGTTTTCAGTGATTTCCCTAAATCGTTTCAGACAAATGCTGAAATGGTTCCTTTGAAACTGCACGCCAGATTTCCTTCCCCGTCCTTCCCTAATTCGAGCTTGTGCTCGGTACCTAATTACTTTAAACATTAGTCTCCTCCTCCAGAATGTGCTTAACTGTCCCCTTCTCGCTGAATTGAGGTGCTAGTTCTGCAACTTCATAATCTTCAAAATGAACAACTTACTTTCCTTGTAACAGTTTTCTATTTTATAGCAAGACTTGTGTCTAAACAGAAAATTCTGTAGGACTGTCAGTCACGTTGTGCAACAAACGCACTGCAACCGATAGACCTAAGGTCTAGAGGTATTTTATATAACTCTACCTGAGAAAATTATTATGGACGCATCACTACAGTCTACAATAGTGACAATAATCTTTAGTTGTAGTCATCAGTACACAATCGATTTTCATCTGCTCGGTTTAGAAATCGCATCAAATATGCATGGTATTCTAAAAAATATACAGATAGCCTACGGGTGAGAATCAATCCCACTTCACATCTAGTTTTGGGTACAAATTTTTATCTCTCTCTGAGACTCACATGGTTGCCCAAAGTGGTCCTACATGTTACTTAAGAACCACATGTTTCATATATTACTGCCGGCCGGGGTGGCCGAGCGGTTCTAGGCGCTACAGTCTGGAACCGCACGACCGCTACGGCCGCAGGTTCGAATTCTGCCTCGGGCATGGGTGTGTGTGATGTCCTTAGGTTAGTTAGGTTTAAGTAGTTCTAAGTTCTAGGGGACTGATGACCTCAGAAGTTAAGTCCCATAGTGCTCAGAGCCATTTGAACCATTTTTTTTCATACATTACTCCAGTAGTTCGCATTTTTGCAATATCTGTAAGGAATAAATGTTAAAATTATTGGAAATATATAAGGCTCACCGGCCATTTGACCATCTTCTTCTGTGCGGATGCACAAACAGTGCCTGAACTCTTACGGGAATCGGTAAAAAGCCGCGAGTAATGAGTATAATGGGCAGGGGCACTATGAATATAGTGCGGGACAATAAGTTGGGAATGTGAGTCTCACGGGAGGCGGTCGCACTATCCTCTGTGTCCTCGGTGGCTCAGATGGATTAGCTGCCCTTTGCAATAAAAAACTGAGTCAACGGCTCACCACTGAACTTGATCGGGTGTCATGGGACATCCGCAACGAAAAAAATGCAACGAAAAATATCGAACAAAATAAGAAAGAAATGGATAGAGCGTCTGCTATGCAAGCAGAAGATCCCGGGTTCGAGTCCCGGTCGAGGTACACATTTTCAACTGTCCCTGTTGACTTATATCAACGCCTGTAGGCAGCTAGGGGTATTCATTTCATTGTAGTTTCATAATAATGTATTTGTCGCTTGTACTGCTTACTAATTTGGAAAGAATATTACTGATAAGGTGTAAGCAGTATTTGTCCACACAGATTAATTATCTTTTTTTTTCATTTTACCAAACGACATATTCAGCCTTTCGTCTAACAAAGCACCTGCTCTTCTCCTATGTAAACCAATCCAAGCAGTTGCATGAGAGCGCGGGGCATCGTAGCATGACAATTCAGGTCTGTAATCACATGGTTAAAACATGGAGAATCCTGCCGAAGAATAATATATGTTTTATTACTTTAAATTGACTAACTATTCACGTCGGCAGTTAAAATTTTTTATACGGGTTTTTGCTAAATTGACTACCACTGGACGATAAAAATATTGAACTAGTTATCGTTATGACAGGTTGGACGGTTCCTGTGTCAGGAAAAGATTGCGTAGCTATAAAAATAATAAAGTGGAAAAACAAAACCATTGTACGGCATAAATTTGGGATTTCTATCAGGGAAACACACAGTCAGCCGGAATCTTCGTAAAACCGTGGGCAGGAACAGTCACGGCGTGATTATCGGTTGGAAAACGTCGAATGATTTTAGAGAAAGCTTCTCAGAGGCGGAGCCTCATGTTCTGAATGGCTCCGATGGATTCACACTGCATGCAAACAAAACAATATAATAACAAAGTTTACAAAAGCAATCATATTTAAATGACGGAGAAGGGGCGAAGGTTCTGGGTGTTCAATGAACAATCGTCGTAGAAACGAATGCTCGCAGAAGCATTTGGAAACGCACACAGCGTGTGCACGTGTAGCTGCGATAATACAGCAGGGACGAGCGGTGTGGCGGCACGTGTAAATGGCCGCGAGGTCCCACGTGGACGTGTCGGTGTGCTGTCTCCCCACCCCACGCTGCGGCCACCTCACATCGCTTATCTGACGCGCCATCGATATTTACATCCTCCTCTGCTGCTTTAGCGTTTTTCGGAGCCTGAATACGTCTCTGAAATTTTCACAAGCTCAACTACTCAGTGCAGTGAATTTAACGCAGACTTGAAAGGCCAACATGAGTTACTTTCGATATTAAATACTAAGGTAAAATCTCCATGTCCCCATGTGTTCGAGTATACCGCGTAGAAATACTGTGAATCGATCAAACATAACAGAGTTTCCCTCAGCACTTCCACATTCACAGATACTGTGGAATCATTGTCAAGGAGTTCTCAGAATTTTTCTTTATTTCTTCGTCACGCATACCTGCGCGATAGCTCGTGCCTCAGGTATGGAACTCTTTTTACTGCTTCACCTGGTCACCTCGTATTGTCTCGACACAGACACCCTACTACCAGAGTTGGGCAAAATTTATTCTAATGCCACATAACGAATATAAAGAAAAATTATTATTCGTTATTGGTTGAATAAAAAATAAAGGTATTTATTAGAAACATCATTCATTTTCACGAATAAAAACATTTATTCGTCATCTGCGAATAAAAAGAATTAAGAGAAATAGATAAATCTGAAATCAGAATACACTGATTGTTCAACTTTTTTGTAATTTATAAAACGAATGTACATTTTTGTTGCTTTGTTTTCGGAAAAACTATTTTTTCAAACATCTCTTAAAATTAGTTATTTTGTAACATTTTGCCAATGCGGTACATTAAAAAAATACGTTCTATACATTCGAAAGTGGGTAGCGGTGTGTTGCATTTACTGGAAATCGCCTTTGCTTCAGGATAAAAATACATGACTTTCAAATCACGTATGTCAGGTCAACCTACTACCTCTTTAAGGGGCTCCGGAAAGGCTCAAAATCATGAAAAGTTCAATTTTTACTTTTTTGCGTTTTCTGAATCTGCAGACTATTACCTTTTAATAGATATATAATTTATTCAATTCCGAAGACTACAACTATTTTTAAATTTTTTTGAAATGTTTTCTACATGGGCGTGATCCACTGTGGCGCTGTTAAACTGCTGTCAAATGGTGTTATTATTAACGTCCGTGTTCATCAGGTACATTTTAGTGATGTGAGATAAAGTATGTGTTGTGGCTAACCTGTGATGGTTCAATATATATCGCTGGTGTGATTGTCGATTGTTTCATGTTTATTTACTCTGTCGTTATCTCGAAAATAGTGTTATATGGTCGAGAATCCCCAAGACTGTATTTGTTGGAATAGAAACACTTCACTTTGGTGTGTATGATGCTGTTGCGACTTTCAATGATGGCAACATTGTAAGGTGCAAGGTATTTACAAATATGGGAATGAAGATAGGTTCTAACATGGTACGAGCGATGCTTGCTTTAGACGAGGAACGCCTTCGGGCTGCAGACGGGGCTGTAAAGAGTCTAGAAATACAAGCAAGAGTAAACAGGAGGAGTAACAAGAGGAAGCTGGAGGAGGAGTTTGCAGACGATGAAGATAATCCATCCTATGGACCTGGAATGCACTAAAAAATTAATCCAATCTTTGTCGCTCGATTCCCAAAACTTTTATTTTCTCATACTAATTACATGTTTTCTAAGGATCTTCCAAACATATTTGTTTCAAACTTTCAGTAAATGTTACACAGTACCTTCTGCATAATTTAACACAGCCTTTTTCCAAAAAGCTGTATATTTTTGAATATATAAATAAAAAATTGCAAAAAAATGTTGTGAATTTTCATTACAATTGAAAAAAAATCATGTTTAATAACTGAACTAAAATTTTGTAAAATCCCTGTGTTAAGTTGTAGCCCATATTCCAATAAATAATCTGTAAAAAGTTCAACTTTCTACCTCAAATACTTTGTGAGGAAAGATGTAATTTATAAGCGTTATTTTAACATTGCAAGTATAGGGCGTTCCGGAGCCCCTTAAAGCAAAGGTTATTGAGAGTACTGTAACGCTTTCAATTATTTCTGATGACTCTACGTCCCGCAGAAATCCAGAAAGCATTACATTTGTGTGTAATTTTGCGGTGCACTTCGAATACTGCCATTTTAAGAGACTTTAAATATAAAGCCTGTTGTTGGTAGTCATCACAGAGCCCCGATTTTCTGGCAATACAAACAAGAGAGAACCGACGAATTACCCGTATCAAATAGCGTTAGCAATCTTAGTACAACTGGGAAAGGTATTGAAGATTTGGGTCTCCGTCAGCTGCATTCTTTTCATTGCCTAGTTACTCAGAGTGCGGACCGCATATCGCCAAGAGGAAGGAGTGTAATCTGGAACTTCCAACCGGTGATCCACCGAGGCACGCTTTTGCACAGGCATAAAAAAATTATTTATCAAACAAAAACTGCGCTGCGCTCCAAGAACAAAACTGATTATAAGTGACAGACTTCTTTTTCATAATTAAACAGAGAAATTGCGGTGATGCTCTACGTTATTCGCTGTTCAAGTTGCTAATTAAAAAATAATTATTTGTATTTCCAGAGAGGAATAATCCCGTTATTCATGAATTAAATGTTTTGACTTATTTATTTATTCGAATAATTACCTACATAAAAATGTATTCGAGTAATACCCATCTCTCCTTACACATATCTGCGAACCGCACTTGCACTACCACTGCGCCGGCCGCTGTGGCCGAGCGGTTCTAGGCGCTTCAGTCTGGAACCGCGCTGCTGCTACGGTCGCAGGTTCGAATCCTGCCTCGGGCATGGATGTGTGTGATGTCCTTAAGTTCGTTAGGTTTAAGTAGTTCTAAGTCTAGGGGACTGATGACCTCAGATGTTAAGTCCCATAGTGCTTAGAGCCATTTGAACTACCACTGCGAAACTGAGAAGTTCCTATAAACGCTTAGATATCAGGCTGATCTGCGATTGCATCCACGGATTTTCGCCACTACTTCCCGAGTCCGTGTGTGTATGTCGGATGATATAAACAGAAGACTTACCACCAACACTAGAACGATGGACCCCATTCGGGGTGGTGTGTGAGCTTCAGGACAATAAGGGTATGGCTCACATGAAAAACTCTAAAGAAAACACGGAAAACAAACCATAGCAGACTTACAGACGCTAGTCATAGTGATATAGTAAGAGAAACGAGGGGAACTTCCTAGAGAATTGCAAGGGAGCTCAATAGTCATACATGTAAGCAAAAAGGAAGTGAATGTGCAACTGAGAAACACTTGAATCTTCCGTTGCCCGCATCTCGTGGTCGTGCGGTAGCGTTCTAGCTTCCCACGCCCGGGTCCCCGGGTTCGATTCCCGGCGGGGTCAGGGATTTTCTCTGCCTCGTGATGGCTGGGTGTTTTGTGCTGTCCTTAGGTTAGTTAGGTTTAAGTAGTTCTAAGTTCTAGGGGACTGATGACCATAGATGTTAAGTCCCATAGTGCTCAGAGCCAATCTTCCGTTTTCGGAAGTGAAGATGGTGACCCATTAAAAACGTTGCATAGGTAAGGATCATAGACGAGCAATTGTATACTTTTAAATGAATGGCATTTGTATGGGCGCGACCAGAAATTATCCTGCAGCGATATCATAGGAGGCTTCTAGGCCAGTGGCTCGCACGAGAGCTCTATAAATTTTTTAAAGAAGATGTAACTGTAAACTATCAATGCCGTAGAAAACTATAACTTTATCTGAGGAGGCTACACAGAAAAGTAATTGCGTAAGCCTGGATTATATGTCGTTTTCTCGCACTGTAATTTGATATAAACAGAATAGCTACCATGAACTACAAGTTTTCCACCCACATGTTTGTAATTATCTTTAAGATTTCTTATTATTAAACATCATATAGTCTCACCTCAAACGCAACTTCACAAAAGACGTTGTTCTTGTAGATATTAAACATTGGAAACTTTCTCTTACTTTTCACAGAAACGCGATAAATGTTTGGTTGTTGTTGTTGCGTTCTTCAGTCCGAAGCGTGGTCTGATGTAGCTCCTGTGAAAGCCTCTTCATTTCCGAATATCTACCACAACCTACATCCTTCTGAATCTGCTTACTGTATTCATCTGCTGGTCTCCCTCTAAGATTTTTACCCCCTCCTAATTGCTTCCAATATTAAACTGGTGATCCCTTGATGCAGACAGATACTTTCAGAAAAGACTTCCCAACACTTCGATCTATATTCGGTGTCAACAAATTTCACTTCTTCAGAAAGGATTTTCTTGCCATTGCTAGTCTACATTTTATATCCTCTCTACTTCAGCCGTCACCAATTATTTTGCTGCTGAAAGACCAAAACTCATCTACTATTTTAAGTGTCTCGTTTCCTAATCTAATTTACTCACCATCCCCCTGATTTAATTCGACTACACTCCATTATCTTTGGTTTACTATTGTTGATGTTCATCTTATATCCTCCTTTCAAGACACTGTCCAGCTCTTCCAATTCCTTTGCTGTCTCTGCCAGAATTACAATGACATCGGCAAACCTCAGAGTTTTCATTTCTTTTCCTTGGGCTTTAATTCCTACTCTATATTGTTCTTTCATTTCCTTTACTGCTCGCTCAATATACAGATTAAATAAAATGCGGAATAGGCTACAGCCCTGTCTCACTCCCTTCTCAACCACTGCTTCCCTTTCATGCCCCTCAACTCTTACGACCGTCGTCTGGTTTACTAACATTTTGCTCCCTGTATTTTATCAATGCTACCTTCAGTATTTCAAAGAGAGTATTCCAGTCAACATTGACGAGAGCTTTCGCTAAGTCTGCAAATGCTATAAAAGTAGGAGTGCCTTTCCTTAACCTATCTTCTAACGTAAGTCGTAGAGTCAGTACCGCCTCGCGTGATCCTATATTTCTCCGGAATCCAAACTTATCTTCCACGAGGTTGGCTTCTACGAGTTTTTCCATTCTTCTGCAAAGAGTTATTAAACTGATACTTCGACAATATTCACACATGCCGGCACCTGCTTTCTTTGGAATTGGGATTATTACATTCTTCTTGAAGTCTGAAGGTATCTCGCCTGTCTCACACATCTTGCACACAAGATGGAAGAGTTTTGTCATAGCTGGCTCTGCCAAGGCTATGAGTAGTTCTGACGGAATGTGTGGCGCTTAGGACTTTCAGTGCACTGTGACATTCTTCTCGCATTATTATATCTCCCATCTCATCTTTATCTACGTCGTCTTCCGTTTCCAAACTGTTGGATTCAAGTTCATTTCCGTTGCATAGATAATTTACAGACTCCTACCTTACAGCTGCTTTGCTTAGAACTGGTTTACCATCTGAGCTCTTGATGTTCGTACACCTGCTTCTGTTTTCCCCAAAGCCCTTTTCAGTTTTGCCATAGGCGGTATCTATACTTCCCCCTAATGAAATATGCTTCTAAATTATTACATATGTCCTCCAGCCATTGCTGCGGAGCAATTTTGCGCTTTCTGTCAATCTCATTTTTTTAAACGTATGTATTCCCATTCGTCATCTTCACTTTATGCATTTTTAAATTTTCTCCTTTTGTTAATTAAATTCTATATCTATTGTGTTGGCCAAGAATTTCTACTAGGCCTTGTCTTTTTATCTATTTGATCCTCTGCTGCCTTCACTATTTGATCTCTTAAAGCTACTCATTCGTTTTCTGCTGTACTCGTTTCCCCTGTTCTAGTCAACTGTTGCCTATTGCTTCCTCTGGAACTCTCAACGACCTATGGTTCTTTCAACTTATCCTGGTCCAATTTCCTTAATTTCCTACCGGTTTCCAATTTCTTCAGTTTTAATCTAAAGTTCATAACCAATATGTAGTGGTCTGAGTTCGCGTCTGCCCCTGGAAATGTTTTACCATTTAAAATCTGGTTCCGAAACTCTGTCTAACCTAATCAATCTGAAGCCTTCCGGTGCCTCGAGGTCGCTCTCACGTATACAACCTTCTTTTATGATTCTTAAAACAAGTATTAGCGATGATTAAAATTATGCTCTTTGGAAAATTCTACCAGGCGGCTTCCTCTTTCATTCCTTTCCTCTAATCAATATTCACGTACTATTTTCCTTCACTTCCTTTTCCTACTATCGAATTCCAGTCCCCATCATTAAATTTTCGCCTCGTTTAACAATCTGTTTAACTTCTTTTATCTCATCATACATTTCTTCGATGTCTTCACCATCTGCGATGGTAGTTAGCATATATATTTGTACTACTGTGGTGGGTGTTGGATTCGTGTCTATCTTGGCAACGATAATACGTTCACTGTGCTGTTCATAATAGCTTACCCATATTCCTACTTTCTTATCCATTATTAAACCTACTCCTGCATTACTCCTATTTGACTTTCTATTTATAACCTTGTATTCACCTAATTGCCACTATTATCTGACTTCAATCTACCTCTTCCCATTTTTAAATTTTCTAAACTACCTGCGCGCATAGGAGATCTAACACTTCACGCTCCGATTCGTACACGGCCAGTTCTGTCTCTCCTGATGACGACATCCTCCTGAGTAGTCCCCGCCCAGAGAAACGATTGGGGGACAATTTTATCTCAGGAATATTTTATGCAAGGGGATTCCAACATCACTTAATCATATCGGAGAGCTGCATGCCCTCGAGAAAAACTACTGTTATAATTTCCACTTGCTTTCAGCAAGGTCATTTTGGTTGATGTTACAAGGCTAGATTAGTCAATAATCCGGACTGTTGATCCTGCCACTACTGAAAAGGCTCTGCCCCTCTTAAGGAACCACGCGTTTTTCTGGCCTCTCAACAGATACCCCTCCATTGTGGTTGCACCTACATATATGGCTCTGTGTATCGCACCCATGGCACCTCACCAACGGCAAGGTCCATGGTTCATGATGCTTGCAATTTTCGGTGACAGTAAGTGGCTCTGAGCACTATGGAACTTAACATCTGAGGTCATCAGTCCCCTAGAACTTAGAACTACTTAAACCTAACTAACCTAAGGACATTAAACACACATCCATGGCCGTGGCTGGATTCGAACCTGCGACAGTAAGTAGTGACTGATATACGCGCAGTTTAAACGACAAGAAAACGACACAAATTTTCGCAAAGTGAGTGTCTAACCACGAAATATCAAGGTATACCTTAAAAACTGTGCTGACAAAACTGATACGATGGCAACAAGTAGTGAACAAAAATTAGTTTACTGTGCTTGATTTGAGTTCCGTAACCGGAGAAGCTGGGCAGAGCTGCTTCCATGTTATTTCAGGAAAAAGTTTGCTAAACTCAAACACGATGTATGCAAATAGAAAGGCTCAATGTTTTATTTTCCCACCGACGCAATGAATAGTCACACTTTTCTTTGTTTGGAAGCAATAACGATTAATGGACAGAGTTAAGACATTGTCCGCTTTCTCCTCGGACTGGGAAAACACAGCGAGGAGTATACAGTCACACTGACCACGTTTGCTTCTCCTCGAACGCAAATAAATGATCTTCCAGTTCACGAGCGTACACTGATATTGGCAAAAAAATGTACGAAGAACAAAAGAATACCCTCGGATAGTTATGTAAATAGTGAAACGCTTGGTACAACAATCACTTATCCCGCTTTAGTTTCCTCCGGACACACCTAGAAAAAAAACAGAAACTTCACCTTTGGTATACCAACGCTAAGGATTGGTCTTTCTTAATTTCTCATTTGTGATTCATTGTGCGGAGTATTGTATGGCGCAATTTTGTCGCCACTCTTTCCATGGAATGTGTTCTGAAATATTTAGCCTGTGGACATGCGTGAACTGCCGAAATGATATTTTAAAAATATGGTCATCTACCGAACCGCCTTAGTGCACAGACAGCATAACTCCAAAAAGTCAGCTTTTTTCCCTCGTTCATTCCTCCCCTGCAGTGGTTACACATGAAGTTAGATGGTAGTATCAGAACTGTGTGTGATGGAATCGTTTCGCTCCTAATACTCGTGGGAAAGTAAATGAGTAAATTAAAGTAACAAGATTGAACTTACATTCGCAACATTGTTTTCACATATCTGAGTTATTTCTTTCTGAAGAACTCTTATGATAGTTGCAATCGAAGGCATATACATTCTTCACTCTGCGATTTACAGTGTAATAAATACTGTTCTTTGATCCATGTAACGGCAAGCAACTCATTTTTTTCATTCTAATAAAAACAGAAGCTTGTATAAATAATAGTCATACTCTCGAGTCTACTGACATTTGGTGGACAACATGGTCTCATTTGGTGAAAGAAAGGAGAATATAAAAAAGCTAATGACTTATTACCTGAGGGAAGTGTGTTAATTTCTTGCTTCCAAACAAAACAGAAGGAAGATTAAGATTTTGTACTCTTTTAACGCCGAGTTATCAGTGACGGAGGGCGACTTCGGATAGCCCTAGTGGCACTCGCCTCAAGTGGTATAGATCAGCCAGTTAAAACTTCAATCTCGATGGATAGACGTAAGGGGATTTGAACCCTTCATCCTTTTCCTGAGAATGAGAAAAGACGTGAGGGGTTTGGCGAGGGGGGGGGGGGGGGGAGATTGAACGAGTAAAGTAAATCGTAGACAAAATGAAGTAGTGGGGACAGATGGAATCAGTGAAAGAACGAAAGAGTGAGGAAGAAGAGGAGAAAACAAATGCGAGGAAAAATGACGGGAAAAAGATTTTCTTTTACACAGTTAGACAAAAAATACATCGTTAAAAACCGGAAATCTTGCGGCTCGTTTTAAATGATCGGTGTAACATTGGTCGGTGCCTCGTTTTAGAACTCAATGGCTCATACAATAAAAAAGACTCTGAAGAAAGTTATAGGGTTCCGTACAGGAACAGCGAAGACGCAGACTATAATGACCTGGGCTTGCAGCGATGTTAAGAAACTAAGTAACTGATGTGGAAGGAGATATATCGTAATGTGCACAGGCAGAGAACCCAGGGAAAGAGAGACAGCATGTGGTAACAAAAACTACACTCACAATAGCTAAGGAACAAAAACAATGCCGTACTCATTCTATCTTACGATGCGTACACAACTGGACTTTTACACTGTTCCACCGTTTCATATTTATTTATATCACAGACTTCCTTATTTTTATCATGTCGTGCAGATAATAAAGCATTAATCGTCAAGAAAGAGTAAACAAAAATCTCGCTTCATCCTTCATCCCAAAAGCTGCATCTAGTCACGAAGTAACTTGCGCGTTATCTTTGATTCTTATCCTTCAACATTTGCCGCTTAAGGCAGATAGGAGGAAATAGAATGCGAAAAACTATCGGTAGCCTAGCTTTTTCGCGTATACAAAGCATTGTCGACCAATGAAAGAAGCGATAAAATACAAAAAAATCTTAGGACCGAATCAGGATTTTACCGAGAATCTCTATACTGACACACGCTTGGCTAGCAAACTGTAGTATATGTATAGTCGTACTTTCTTAGATAAGGAATCATTATAGAGCTTGCGCATCTGACGTTGGATTATGTACAGTTCCGGCAATGTAGTTGGCTTCAACATTTAGCAAGACAGAGAACGTTACAAAACGGAAGAACCGTTTTAGAAGCTGATCTGGTACTGGCAGGCACAACAGCCAACTGTTTTTATCGTCTCGTCTCGTCTCGTCTCCTCTCTTGCTAACTCCCTGGCCCCACCCCAAGCCGGTGGCTGTGTAAACACACACACACACACACACACACACACACACACACACAAAAGCAGTGGCCTCGGGGAGGAGGGATAGAGAGCATGTGAGTGGTGGAAGGAGAGTTGGAGAATGGAGGGAGCAGCAATGCGAAACGCTGCTTCCTTCGCCTGGCTCGCAGCAATTTACATAATGGCGGGTGTAAATATTTGGTTGGCGCTGGTCAGTCGACTGACTGTGACAAGTCCTCGCAAAAAACCAGAACTGCGTGCGCCTTCGAGCTTAGCGGGTCTCCGGCTGTAGACAAAGGAGCTGTGCTGGCAGCTAATACAACCTGGCACAGGTTAAGAATATTGAATATAACGGAATGGTAACTCTTTCCAGTCCATCACTCGCCAAATTAACAATTACAAGCCATCCACTTTTATGTAACAAATAGCTATTTTTATATTTATACCGTACATATGTTTCACTCACTTAAGCCATGTTCAGTATGTATATTTTTAACCTGAAAAACCCCTATGTAATACGGACACATTTGGAAGTGTGAAACAATGAACATGTTATGCACTAAATACACTTTTATTAATAAACCCTCACCTTAGTTTATATTTCATGTTTGATATGCATGCTGACAGCTTTCAAGCTCATTGTTTAATCTTACATGAGAAACAGAAATACTCTAAGAACTACGGAAGATCAGAGTTTAATGCCCTAGAGGCGACGAAGTCATTAGAAATGGAGTACGAAATCGGAATGGAAAAATGTTGCGGAACGAAATCGGTTGCTCTTTCCGAATGAATTATTCCGTTGACCAACTTACTGAAACCACAGAAAACCTACAGCTGAACGTGGGGACGGGTATTTGCTCCGGAATGCGACTACTGAGCCTCCTCAGTTAGCTACTTCGCGAATTTGAGACCTGAGATGTTCATGAAATCTTTCTTATGTGTCGAAAATGTTGCACAATACATCAGTTACACTACTCGATGGTTTTTTCTTGATGTATAATACACTGCGACCGACGAGTCACTCGCTGCTCATTGTGATTTGTAGCCAAAATTTTGGTTTCATCGTGAGCTGTTGATGGGACAAATGTTTCGATTTCTGTAACGTGGTGACAACAGCTGTTTGTAGAGTATTATGAAACACATGTTACTGCAATAGTGCTACAGGGTCACTTACGTTTGAAGTCATCTATCTTCACTTTCGTGGCTAAAGAGCCAGTGATGATTTTCATTATATTTTTGTATTACGAGTAAGTGGCCTATGTTCATCTGGTTTCGTTCTGGGATTGTGTGGACAGAGGAAACTACACTGGTGTCCAAAATTAAAGCAACAAACCACTATTTCCCCGTCCTGTGTCTAATTCTCGATATAATCAGACAAAATGTCAAAAGATGTCCGTACGATCGTGTTCTGCACGGAAGACAGCATTCCGATCAACGAGCAACCACGCCAACGAAGACGTCATGGCACATATCAAACGGGGTAGTGTTTGCCGGATAGTCCATATCCACAGTCTCTGTGTACACAGTCACACATCCATAGACGGTGCTGTATAGAACGGTGAAGACGCCTACCAGACTCTGTGCGGTGGAGGGACATGGGAAGAATGGAATCAGGACATAAGCAAACTGATGTGGCGTGATGGCTTAACGTAAATCGTTCAGTTGTTTTTTGGATGTGGCGACAGTTCATACAGACCGGAGCTGTATCCTGAAGATCAGAGAAGGGCCGACCACGTGTGACACCAGAAAGAGAGGACCATTATTTGGCTGTAAGGGCACGACAGTTCCGCCTTAGTACTTCACAGCATCTGGCATCTGACCTCGCGGCACCCAGTGGACGTGTTGTATCGAGGCAAACGGTGTACAGAAGGCTTCGGCAGAGTGGCGTTTACTGCTCGAGACCTGCTGTATGTGTACCTCTGATGCGTCTTCACAGAAAGAAACGTCTAGAGTGGAACTGTCAACATGCAACTTGGACGGTCGAACAGAGGGGCCAATGTTCTTTCCACAGATGAGTCCTGATTTGGTCTGGAGAGTGATTCTAGACGGATTCGTATCTGGAAGGAACGTGGAACACGATTTCGGGCCAGAGACCGATATCGAGGAGGGCCCCTGATGGTGTAAGCAGAGATTATGTTGACCACTCGAAGACCTCTTCATGAGCTTATACGGTTGAATTAGCAAGGTTTCACTGCTGTCAGGGATCGTGACGAGATCTTGGGATTTCATGTGGGGTTTCAAAAATGGTTCAAATGACTCTGAGCACTATGGGACTTAACTGTTGAGGTCATCAGTCACCCAGAACTTAGAACTACTTAAAACCTAACTAACCTAAGGACATCACAGACATCCATGCCCGAGGCAGGATTAGAACCTGCGACCGTAGCGGTCGCGCGGTTCCAAACTGTAGCGCCTAGAACCGCTCGGCTACTCCGGCCGAATACATGTGAGGTTTCTGCGAGGTGCTGTCAGCTCAGACTTCGTACTGATGAAAGATAATGCTCGACCTCAAAGAGCACGGATGGTTGATATTTTCTTGGAAACGGAAGAATTTGCACGCATGGCACGACCTGCATGCTCTCCCGATTTGAATCCCGTAGAGCAAGTCTGGGATGCACTATAGAGGGACATGGGTTGCATCGCGTTACCATCCACTAACCACTCTCCAAGACTTGCGTCCGGAACCGCGGGACTGCTACGGTCGCAGGTTCGAATCCTGCCTCGGGCATGGGTGTGTGTGATGTCCTTAGGTTAGTTAGGTTTAAGTAGTTCTAAGTTCTAGGGGACTTATGACCTAAGATGTTGAGTCCCATAGTGCTCAGAGCCATTTGAACCATTTTGAACCAAGACTTGCGAGCAGCTCTGCAGGAAGAATGGGCGTTATTGCCTCAACGTGAGAATGATGACATCATTTACAGCATGCCCCATCGTTGTCAGGCCTGTACTGATGCCAGAGGTGATCACACCCCATACTGAGCACAGTAACCCGTTGTCGGAATGTGTGCCTAAATCCATTAAGTTGGAAAAAATGAAGAACATATTTGTCTACCGTTACACATCTTGCAGTTGCTTACATTTTCTATCCTTTACATTGTTTCTACTTTACTATTACTTGTTCATATTTTTTTTGTTGGAAAATAAACGCAACTTTGCAAAATTTCTGTTTGTTGCTTTAATTTTGGACACCAGTGTACATGTTTGCATTAGATATGCTGATACGAAAAAAAAGGTTCAAATAGCTCTGAGCACTATGGGACTTAACAGCTGTGGTCATCAGTCCCCTAGAACTTAGAACTACTTAAACCTAACTAACCTAAGGACATCACACACATCCATGCCCGAGGCAGGATTCGAACCTGCGACCGTAGCGGTCACGCGGCTCCAGACTGACGCGCCTAGAACCGCACGGCCACACCGGCCGGCTGATATGAAAGCAAGCATCAAATTGAATGGAGTCTGCACCGGTATTTCCTCCCGAACTATGTTGTGAAAACTGAGTGCACAATAGTTCTAAAGCGTTTCTAATACTAAAAAAATGACACCAAGTGCCACGATGGAAAAGAAGGACACAACGATTACTCTTTTATCATTATTTGCTGATAGTTTTCTTCTTAACAAAAAGTATACTTGAGATCAGACTTGCAGCGAATAATATATTCGGCCACAAGCCGAATACCAAATATTCTGCGGACTTTCTAGCCGAATAGCCAGATATTAGGCAAAAGTATTCGGCCGGCGCGAGGCGGGAAGACTATCGTGTTTGTTTCTCGGTCGTCCGTTCAAATGTAGTTACCTCCTTCCCACAACGCGCCGTCCCGCTCAACCGCGCTGCGTGTTTTGTTGACAACTTCAGTTTGACACACATCATCGATACGTAAGCGCAGTTTACCGTACTCTCTACGTTTTGATTTGCTTAAATGTCTAATTGCGTAAGGTCTAACTAATAATAATGGATTATGGCTTCTAAAACAAAACCGCCTATATGGACATACTTCGAGGGGGATGAAATGGCTCTGAGCACTATGCGACTTAACTTCTGAGGTCATCAGTCGCCTAGAACTTAGAACTAATTAAACCTATGGACATCACACTCATCCATGCCCGAGGCAGGATTCGAACCTGCGACCGTAGCGGTCACGCGGTTCCAGACTGAAGCGCCTTTAACCGCACGGCCACACCGGCCGGCTCGAGGGGGATGAAAATAATTCGAAAAGTGTTCCGTGTAAATTGTGTGAAATAAAAATTTCTCGTGGTGGCGTTGGAAAGAAGGCGACTACGTCAGATACGATAAATCATTTGAAAAATAAACACAGCGACGAACATCGTAAGCTGCAGCCTACGCTTCCTAAGTGGCACGAAATTACGGATCAAGACACAAATGAAAGTAAACCTTCGACATAAGAAAAAGCAACCGAGTCTTGAAGAGCGTGCTGAAATACGTAAATCATGAAATATTAATGATCCCAAGGCTAAAAAATACCATCTCTTAATTTCCGAAATGATAGCAATTGAGAATGAGGCAAGAACTGTTTTCCAAGGGGCTGGTTTTAGAACACTGACTGATAGTAATTTGTCGCGGTATAAAATACCAAGCCACCCTTACTTTTCAGACAAAATAATTCCAGGATTATATCATGCGGTGGTTGAGACAATTAAAAGATTACTTGCAGAGACTGATTATATTTCCGTGACATGCCACATATGGAAGTGCTTGCATAATCAAACAGTGTTTTAAGTTTTACTGCACATTTTATTGATCGCCAATTCAATGTCAAACATTTAGTATTGAGCATCAAGCATTTTCAGGGACAACACACCGTTTAAAACATGGCAATTAGTATACAGGAAATTGCAAGTTTATGGCAAATTCAGCTTGCAATGATTCATGTCGTTATTCGTGATAATGAGCGAAACATAGTGAACGATGTTGGTAATGCAGAGTTGGCGTCAGTACGTTGTTCCATTCACACTCTTCAATTAACCGTTAACGATTGTCTGAAGGCTCAGTCGAATGTGAGTCAGACGATAGAAACAGGTTCAAAAAGCATGAATTGGTGCAAGATGTCAGTATGCGGTGGAATTCCACCTATTATAAGGTTGCAAGGCTAATGGAACAAAAACTGACCATTTCGTTCTACCTCACGGACTGTGATGTTGCCAACTGACTGCTGCACAATGGGAGTTTTCAGAGCAAATTCTGAAATTATTACAATCATTTGAGGAAGTAACAGAAATTACAAGTGCGGATACGCTTGCATTTCTGAAACTAATCCGTGTGTTGTTAAATGAATGCGATATTGCAATAAGACGAGCACATCAGAGCTAATACCCAAATAGAGCCAGATGAGGCTTGTCATGCGACAAGAGTTGCAAGAACGATTTGAAGAGATCACAACAAGTAAAAATTATATGCTTTGAAACCAATGTTTTCACCAGTAAAATGTGAAGAGAAAAATGAAGGCAGTAGATTTTGATCTATAGCCTAAAGATGAATTGCGAAGCAAGCTGTGACAATAGCGCGAATTCTTCCGCCATTCGGACCGAGAGGATGGGAACCGAAGAGCAGAGTCTAAGCCAGACTATTCACTCACATTTTATGGATTTCTTCGAACAGGTGGTTGCAGAAAGAAGCACAGCTCATACCGGGGCATCGAAAGAAAAAAATGCAGTTGCACGTCAACAGTCCTTTATTTAAGTATTTTAAGAACATACACTCCTGGAAATGGAAAAAAGAACACATTGACACCGGTGTGTCAGACCCACCATACTTGCTCCGGACACTGCGAGAGGGCTGTACAAGCAATGATCACACGCACGGCACAGCGGACACACCAGGAACCGCGGTGTTGGCCGTCGAATGGCGCTAGCTGCGCAGCATTTGTGCACCGCCGCCGTCAGTGGCAGCCAGTTTGCCGTGGCATACGGAGCTCCATCGCAGTCTTTAACACTGGTAGCATGCCGCGACAGCGTGGACGTGAACCGTATGTGCAGTTGACGGACTTTGAGCGAGGGCGTATAGTGGGCATGCGGGTGGCCGGGTGGACGTACCGCCGAATTGCTCAACACGTGGGGCGTGAGGTCTCCACAGTACATCGATGTTGTCGCCAGTGGTCGGCGGAAGGTGCACGTGCCCGTCGACCTGGGACCGGACCGCAGCGACGCACGGATGCACGCCAAGACCGTAGGATCCTACGCAGTGCCGTAGGGGACCGCACCGCCACTTCCCAGCAAATTAGGGACACTGTTGCTCCTGGGGTATCGGCGAGGACCATTCGCAACCGTCTCCATGAAGCTGGGCTACGGTCCCGCACACCGTTAGGCCGTCTTCCGCTCACGCCCCAACATCGTGCAGCCCGCCTCCAGTGGTGTCGCGACAGGCGTGAATGGAGGGACGAATGGAGACGTGTCGTCTTCAGCGATGAGAGTCGCTTCTGCCTTGGTGCCAATGATGGTCGTATGCGTGTTTGGCGCCGTGCAGGTGAGCGCCACAATCAGGACTGCATACGACCGAGGCACACAGGGCCAACACCCGGCATCATGGTGTGGGGAGCGATCTCCTACACTGGCCGTACACCACTGGTGATGGTCGAGGGGACACTGAATAGTGCACGGTACATCCAAACCGTCATCGAACCCATCGTTCTACCATTCCTAGACCGGCAAGGGAACTTGCTGTTCCAACAGGACAATGCACGTCCGCATGTATCCCATGCCACCCAACGTGCTCTAGAAGGTGTAAGTCAACTACCCTGGCCAGCAAGATCTCCGGATCTGTCCCCCATTGAGCATGTTTGGGACTGGATGAAGCGTCGTCTCACGCGGTCTGCACGTCCAGCACGAACGCTGGTCCAACTGAGGCGCCAGGTGGAAATGGCATGGCAAACCGTTCAACAGGACTACATCCAGCATCTCTACGATCGTCTCCATGGGAGAATAGCAGCCTGCATTGCTGCGAAAGGTGGATATACACTGTACTAGTGCCGACATTGTGCATGCTCTGTTGCCTGTGTCTATGTGCCTGTGGTTCTGTCAGTGTGATCATGTGATGTATCTGACCCCAGGAATGTGTCAATAAAGTTTCCCCTTCCTGGGACAATGAATTCACGGTGTTCTTATTTCAATTTCCAGGAGTGTATCACGTCGTGACAATCCATACACTTCGCGGCAAGCAAGAAAAGATAAATTTCCGTGTTTCGAAAATCTTGCATCAAAATATTTGTTGGCGCCAGGAAGTAGTGTGTATTCAGAGCGTCTTTTCTGTGAAGCTGGCGATGTCTAAGAGAAGAAAAGGAGTAAACTACTGCCTAAAAATGCAGAAAAATTTGCACCATAATCTTCCACTTGTAAAGTTTAATTACGAGACTTCAATTGCATAGATATTTATTATTTTTTTAAAAAAAGTCCGCCGGCCTGGGTGGCCGAGCGGTTCTAGGCGCTACAGTCTGGAACCGCGCGACCGTTGCGGTCGTAGGTTCGAATCCTGCCTCGGGCATGGATGTGTGTAATGTCCTTAGGTTAGTTAGGTTTAAGTAGTTCTAAGTTCTAGGGGACTGATGACCTCAGAAGTTAAGTCCCATAGTGCTCAGAGCCATTTGAACCATTTTAAAAAAAGTCCCCGCCGAAAACACAAATTTATGTCATTTCACACCTAGTTTTTAGTTAATTTTTATAACACGGAAGTTGATTATGTATCTATGATTACTTTAATGATTACAAGAAAAATACATCATCATTACAAAATAATCAATACTTTCAAATTTAGGACAACAATAAAACATCTTGCTTAAGCATTCGGTATTCGGGCGAATAGCACCTAGGTATTGGGTTTTCGGACGAATAGGGTAGAAGTAGCCGAATATCGAATAATAGCCGAATATTCTTTGTAAGTCTACTTAAGATCTGTTAATAGTTCTCGTTTCCTGTAATCAATTTGCTTACGTCCGTTGATGTGTTAGCAGAGCATCAATCTTTACATATTGTATGCCATACAACAGAATTGGTACCGTGTAACTCGTGTGCTGTGTTCGGTACTATGGCCTAGGTTGGCAACACCTGAGCTGTTATTCAACACTGGCCATACTCCCTAACGACGCTGCCTGTGGCCTCTCTGACAGTGGGAAGGGTTTATCTGCGCGAGTGCAGTGCAGAATTGTGACAGCGACGGCGAGTTTGAATGAGTACTACGAGTAGAGCAGGAAATTGCCGTTGACTGTGAAGGAACACCCGACACGGATAGGCTGTGTGCTTACTTGGCTGTGGCTAAGAGAAATGGACAGTGGCGTGTCGCACGGAGGCCCGTCATTCTGTATGCTTGGCACGAACGCACTGTGCACTTAAGGAATGTGAATAAGAAATTGTTGCGTGTTCACTGTGCCGGACATTCACTTCCTGAAGGTACTGTGTACTGATGGCTGTGATGTCATTTCATGATTGTCCATGCCGGCCGCGGTGGTCTCGCGGTTCTAGGCGCGCAGTCCGGAACCGTGCGACTGCTACGGTCGGAGGTTCGAATCCTGCCTCGGGCATGGATGTGTGTGATGTCCTTAGGTTAGTTAGGTTTAAGTAGTTCTAAGTTCTAGGGGACTTATGACCACAGCAGTTGAGTCCCATAGTGCTCAGAGCCATTTGAACCATGATTGTCCATTCTTATGGTGTACTGTTATCTCCGCACGAAACCGTTCGTATACATTTTATGTGCTATGTGAGCTATAGTGGTTCGACACTTTCATGTACACCCATTACTACAAAGGCATTTGCTCAGCGGTACCCACCTTCTGTGTGTGGTATTACAGATATTTCATTCAAACGTGTACAGTGTGTGCTCCATTATTTCTCACTTCGTAACACGCTTGTGCAGGCCGGATGCGTCAGTGAAATTTGGTAGTTCTTGTTTCTAATACTTGCCTGTTTCAAGTACACTGTGAGACATTGTATTCCATCTGTCGTATGAAAGAACTCGAGGGCTGATGATATAAATACTGTATATAACAGCGCAGCGCCTCTAACCTAAGTAAGCTACGCAAAAAGGGAACGAAATGTTCCACATATTACTTCTACTCCATGTTTACTCGTGAATTCAATAACAAGCCACTTCGAACTTTTTTTTTTTTTTAATTTGTGGTAAGTTCCTATGGGACCAAACTGCTGAGGTCATCGGTCCCTAGGCTTACACACCACTTAATCTAACTTAAACTAACGTAAGCTAAGGACAACACAGACACCCATGCCCGAGGAAGGACTCTAACGTCATACGGGGGAGCCGCGCGAACCGTGGCAAGGCGCCTAAGACATGGCGGCTACCCAGCGTGGCCCGAATGTTTATTTCTGAGTTAAGTCCAAAAAACTCTGTACAACTTACTGTTATTCTCGTAGTGGTTCTGCGGGGAATGCATCTTGCATTCTTATGCCACTTAAGTAAATTTTCGAATTTCTGTAGGATCTGTTAGGTTCGAAAATAAGTTCAAATGGCTCTGAGCAATATGGGACTTAACTTCTGAGGTCATCAGTCCCCTAGAACTTAGAACTACTTAAACC
The DNA here is from genome assembly GCF_023898315.1 of Schistocerca nitens. NCBI lineage: Eukaryota > Metazoa > Arthropoda > Insecta > Orthoptera > Acrididae > Schistocerca > Schistocerca nitens. The sequence continues at coordinate 171,272,931 of NC_064616.1, read as the reverse complement.
TAACTAACCTAAGGACACCACACACATCCATGCCCCAGGCAGGATTCGAACCTGTGACCGTAGCGGTCGCGCAATTCCAGACTGTAGCGCCTAGAACCCCTCGGTCACTCCGGCCGGCTCCAAAATAAGTGTCAGGGTTAGTTATTTGAGCAATGTTGAAAGCGTGATTACTTCTGGATTCCTGTAATGGATAATTATCCTAGTCCAGTTTTATTAATTTGCTAATTGTTTTGATTGTGTGTAAAACTTAAGAGAAATTGTTGCGTAGAGTACAAGTTGCATATTCGTTAAAACTGTGAGAATATTAATACATGTGCGATGCGTTAATGTAGCTGTGACTTAATCAATCGTTTCCACCCTTTTTTATGCTATGGACCCAGTAACTGCTGCGCTCGTGTGAACAGCTAATGACTATGACTTAAATAAGCGATCGAAAATATTTAATAACTCTGCACAATGACTAATTTGGTGTTTATGAACAATAAACAGCAAAATTCGAACTTTCTTCTTTAAAAAGGTTATATTCTTGAGCATAATGGCTTGAATAGTTATTGGACATGTCAGTGATTTCATCTGATCTTCATTAATGCTTGTCAGCCTTTTGTTAGCAAAGTTTTCTTCGCTTGTTTGGTATTTCACTCATCCTTGGTCGTCTCTTGAAAGCGTCACCGCGTCCTCTGCGTTGGTACAGAACTTTTAAAATTCCAGTTCATTTACAGAGCACTTCAAAGTAATTTCTCCCTCAACTTTCTCGAGTACCACGAGGAAGGGGGAAGTGCTAGCCTGTCCACTATAGACAACGTACAGGTAGCCTCACTGCTATTCCCAATTTTTTTATCGCTATCTTACTACTGCGCTTCATAGTGGTACGTTTAACACTTCCTTGGCAGATACTAGTTATACATCACGAAAGTCTTGCGGGAAACAGTTATTACAATTTAAATAACGTTTATCGTAAGCTAGCATTTGCATGAAGCTACAGAATAATATGAAATAGTCTTTCCCTTACGAAAGTAATTAAATAAATACTGAGGATTAAATGAAACCCACATGTATAAGTACGTTGCGAAATTCGTTTTTAAGCACTACTGACACACGTTGTAGATATTAAACAGGAATATTTGATTCATTCTCTCAAAACATCCCGTTGCTAAAGGTTATCAAGGCGGACATAAAAAATTAAGTCAGCAATGTTTTTGCTCCTCTACACAAAAATCATTCCAACATTAACAAAGACATTTTCTTGATTTTAGCCGCGCTGCGCATGCTAGGAAAATGTCACCTCAGTATACCCATTCGCACGCTGTAAGTGCAGCCCAACAATAAGTAGTTGGTTTTGACGGGTAGGAGAGAGAGGAAGGAAGATTAGGGTCTAAAGTCCAGTCGACGATGATTTCATTAAATACGGAGCACTAGCTCGGTTTGGTCAACGATGGTGAAGGAAATGTGCAGTGTCCTTTTCGAAGAAATTACTTCGGCTACCCCCCTTAACCGAACTACAGAGCTCTTGGAAACGCAAACCTTAGGGATCGGACGAGGATTACAATCTCGTTTCTCTGAATGCGAGTCAAGTGTCTTACAACTACACCACCTCAGCGATTTACAAAGACTAATGAGTCTTCAATAACCAAGTTACAGTAAGTACAAGAGACTGAAGAAGCAAAATTTCAATTTCATGTGGCTGATTCTTAAGTGACAAAGGTTTGACGGTGTCCAGGTGAAAGAGCTACGTCAAGTGGTGGAAGAAATGCCTTCTTGGACACATCATGCGACTGGATGAAAGACGTTTTACAACAACATTTTGTAGAAGCAGTATGATACACAGTATTCCAAAAAGGAAGGAAGATGGGGTTTAACGTCACGTCGGTGACCAGATAATTAGAGATGGAGCACAATCGCGGATTGAGGAAGGAAATCAGAAAAACCCTTTCAGACATACCATCCCGAAATTTGGCTAATGCGGTACAAGGAAATCAAGGATGATTTAAATGTGTATCACCAGACGGGGATTTGAATCACCGTTCGTTCGAATGTTAGACCACTGTCTCACCACTGCGTCACAACACTCCCTGACAGTGTCGAAACTTTCTCATGGAACCGTATGGAACCGTATATAAAAAAATTAGGACATAGTAATTTTAAATGGTTACAGACATTTTTTTACTTAACCGAGATGAAATATTTCACATGTTATCACCGATTAATTGCTCATTTTCTGTTGGCGAAGGATAGTAGCACTGACGCCTGGCGAAATTATTTTTTTTCCCAAGGAACAACTAAAGCACTTCAGCATTCAAAGGAATCTTAGTTTCTGGTCACGTTTACCTTAAACCGAGGTCACTGGAGAGTTTTCCACCAGAGAAAATAAAACGATATCAAATGCGACGAAATAAGTAACGGGCAGGCCCAGGCGTAGAGTTCTCAATCCTCTCGAAGGTAGTGAAACATAGACGCTTTACACTGAAAATCTGAGAAAATACTACACGCCTGAAATGAAATGGAGAATGATGCTACGCATTCAATGGCTAGGTGTCTGACAACATTCATTCTGATGTTTTATGTTCCATCGGCGGATATATTATTATATGTGGCAATTATTTGTTCAATTGTGATTGGCAGTGGGAAGAATTCGATGCGGGTTACACCTGGAGCATTTCGGTAACTACTGGACACGAACAAATAAATCAGAATAAACAGTCAGAGATTGTGATCTCATGCTGTTCAGTGAAAATGTCACTGGCTGAAATTGAGTAGTTTACAAGTTCTCCAAGACTCACACACAACTCGAATAATTCTACATTATAGTCATATTACTTACACCAGTGGTTGTTTTTAGGCATTAAGTGTGCTATATTCTGATCGCCATCACTGTTACGAGATGACAAATGCATAATAAGCAAGATTTCTGATCAAGACAGAACGGAATTAAAGCCATTAGCTGCCAGTGGGCATTGCGTTACGTCCAAGGGGCAAGTCAAATTTGTGCCAGACTGAGAATCAGCCGGCCGTGGTGGCCACGCGGTTCTAGGCGCTTCAGTCCGGAACCGCGCTGCTGCTACGGTCGCAGGTTCGAATCCTGTCTCGAGCATGGATGTGTGTGATGTCCTTAGGTTAGTTAGGTTTAAGTTGAGAATCGAACCCAGGTCTCCTGCTTACTGGGCAGATGCACTGACCACTACGGCGTCCGGACGCAACAGTCGCCACAACCGCACGAACTACCCTAGCACGCCTTCTGCCAAAAACAAATTCTCAACTTACACCACACACCACTGAAGTACTGCCTCTGCACGAAATGGGCTAACGAGCAGGGGCACTACATCAGTAGTGTGTGGTGTTAAGTTGATAATTTGGGTCTGACAGGGGGTGATCACTGTATCCACATGGCGTAGTGGTCAGTGCATCTGTTCAATAAGGAGGACAACCGGGTTCGAATCTTGGTCCAGCAAAAATTTTCGACATGACCCACGGATATAAATTAATGTGCAACGAGAGATAATGTCTTAATTCCTTTGCGTCTTGATTCATAGTGGCTGTAGCATGAAAATGGTGTCTCTTCTTTAGGACATGTCTGCAACAGTTACGCAACAGTCTGCATGATTGACTGATATGGCCTTGTAAAATCAACGAAAACGGTCTTGCTGTGCTGGTAATGCGAACGGCTGCTAGCAAAGGAAGACTACAGACGTAATTTTTCCCGAGGACGTGTAGCTCTAATGTATGGTTAAATGATGATGGCGTCCTCTTGAGTAAAATATTCCGGACGTAAAATAGTCTCCCATTCGGATATCCCGGTGGGGACTACTCAGGAGGATGTCGTCATCAGGAGAAAGAAAACTGGTATCCTACGGGTCGAAACGTGGAACGTCAGACCCCTTAATCGGACAAGTAGGTTAGAAAATTTAAAAAGGGAAATGGATAGATTGAAGTAAGATATAGTGACGTTTGTTGGCAGGAGGAACAGGACGTCTAGTGAGGGGAATGCAGGGCTATAAATACAAGGTCGAATAGGGGTAACGCAGGAGTAGATTTAACAATTAATAAGAAAATAAGAATAAAGGTAAGCGAACTTGAACAGCATAGTGGACGCATTATCGCAGCCAAGATAGACACGAAGACCACCCGTACCACAGTAGTACAAGTTTACATGCTAACAACCTCCGCAGATGGTGAAGACATTAAAGAAATGTATTATGAGATAAAAGAAATTATTCAGATAGTTAAAAGAGACGAAAATTTAATTATGTGGGCGATTGGAATTCGATAGTAGGAAAAGGAAGAGAAGGAAAAATAGTAGGTGAATATGGACTGGTAGAATTTTGAACACACCCTAATTTAATCATCAAATGTTCAAATGTGTGTAAATTCTTAAGGGACCAAACTGCTGAGGTCATCGGTTCAAATGGTTCAAATGGCTCTGAGCACTATGGGACTCAACTGCTGTGGTCATAAGTCCCCTAGAACTTAGAACTACTTAAACCTAACTAACCTAAGGACAGCACACAACACCCAGCCATCACGAGGCAGAGAAAATTCCTGACCCCGCCGGGAATCGAACCCGGGAACCCGGGCGTGGGAAGCGAGAACGCTACCGCACGACCACGAGATGCGGGCGAGGTCATCGGTCCCTAGACTTATACGCACTACTTAAACTAACTTAAACTACCTTATGCTAAGAACAAAACACACACACACACCCATGCCCGAAGGAGGACTTGAACCTTTGGCGGGAGGAGCCGCGCAGTCCGTCACATGGCGCATTTAATCATCGCTAGCACTTGTTTTAAGAGTCGTAAAATATTGTATACGTAGAAGGAAGGTTTCAGATTGATTATATAATGGTTAGACAGAGATATAGGAACCAGATTTTAAATTGTAAGATATTTCCAAGGGCAGGTGTGGACTCTGGCCGCAATTTATTGGTTATGAACTGTAAATTAAAACTGAAGAAACTGCAAACAGGTAGAAAATTAAGGAGGTTGGACCGAGATAAGTTGAAAGAACCAGAGGTCGGTGAGACTTTCAGAGGGAGCATTAGGCAACGGTTGATTAGAACCGGGGTAACAAATACAGTAGAAGACGTTAAAAATTGTAGAGGGAGATAAAGAGATGAATACAGTAAGCAGATTCAAAAGTATGTAGGTAGCAGCAGTTATTCGAAGATGAAGAGCGCTACAAGGATAGAGAAGTCCTCGGACTGAAGACCATAACAACATCTCCGCAATAGAATGTCCTTCAGACATGCATGCTTGCATGACCATTCTAAAATGACGATATAACATTTGTTTCCTTGTGTGGGAATCACCAATTTTTTGCGCATAACGGTTGAGACTACGTGACATATGGAAGTCTGGATCGGTCCTGGAGGCGAGCTCGGATAGCCGAAGTGGTTACGGGAAATCAAGGGTTCGAGTACTGGTTCGGCACAAATTTTTGTGTGTCGCAAACAGCTGACATCAGCGCCTAATCACAGAATGCGAAACTGCTCGTAAGATTTGGGAATTGATCCTGGGAGAGACCGACCGGCAATTTTGCCACATGTTGTTGAAGTTACTGTTGCCACTGCTGAGAATGCTGGACGCTATGTGCGATCTTCAAGCAGTGCATGGGCCGTTACACGACAGCTGAACATTCCACGGTTCACAGATCGGTAAGTTCTGCGAAAATTGTGAAAACAATGATATCCATACAAGCTTCACAGTACTCGTGAATGCATATGGTCGTCACATTGAGCAACTTCTGTAACCTGGAACGTAAACTTAGTGCTCAATTAACAAATGTTAAACCGTCGTGTGCAAATTAAAATGTTTCTTTCAATCACTGATGTCCATACGACAAATGTTTCTGCGAAGTATTATTGTCCCACGATCATTCGTTTTTCATGGCGGCTCTCTCAAGCAGCTCAAGTTTAAATATAACCACCCTGTATGTACAAGCTTATTACGCAAAATTCTGAGTTATTGAATCACTTGTAACCAACACGGAACAGTAAGTTCTACGAACAATACGAGAACATGGATATAGTTTAATCGAACCGTAGCTGTCGCAAATAAATGCTTCTCGAAATGAATGGAGTGGCGAAATTGCAAACATTCTTTGGCAGACTAATTACTTGCAAAAAAGCGAGACATCTGCAGTCAGAATTTCGGTGTAGAGAAATTTATCGTCGCAATTCTGCGTGCTAAATACAGTTCACTGGGATTACCAGGCTAAACCACAAGCCATGCTGGACTTTATTTACGAGCCCAAAGGACCCGGCCGATCGCAGCTGGACCATTTCAATATTGTTGTGTGGCAATACGGTGCTGATGGTTAGTGCAACAGACAATGTAGCACGCATTAAACCAAATTTACTGAGAACGGTGCCTCAGGTACTTTATACTGCCGAATCTAAGGAACGTAGCTTACAATAATTTAGTTTGTGTTCTTCTGTGATATCTTTTATGGTGTTTCGGTTTGACACAGTAATCGGGAAGACAAACTTGTTCATGATAAAAGGAGTCGTGGCTGGGGGAGGGGTGGGGGGCGGGGATAAGTGCATGGGGATTTGCTGCTGAGAATTTACGAGGCAATTTCGTTAGTTTTAAACTATCTTGGCACCAAAAATCAAGTTTTAGAATACATGTAGAATCGGATTAAATCGAGCAATTTACGATGGCAAATGAATCCTCGCGATCTTGCAGTTGGCTCGCGCAAACTGTACCATTACGCAAGGAATAATTTCACGTTTCTCAGTGCATGCATATGCAACACGCTCTTAAGTCACTACGTAAACAGAAGCAGACTAGAATTAAATAAAGACATGCAGTCGTTCATTAGACTAACGGATTAATACAGAATTGCCGTCCTTGCTCTAACTGTTGCACCATCCGTTGTTCTCTTCGCCTGCTGTTCGGTCTGTTCGTCCATTTCGCAGTCTGACCACATGAAATGATATTCTGCCGGCGGTGAAACGCACGTGACTAACTTCAACACACAAACTAGCACAATATCTTTTGCAGGCAAAATATCACAAGCTTTGTAGCATTTTACTTGAGCAAGCAGTTTGCGTGAAGGCAAATTCAGTTTCCACTGCGAAGTAGAAGCCCTGCCTAAAAGATCTGCAAACTATTTATGGTATGTTGTACTTCGTAGAGCAAGTGAACAGCTAAATTCAGTCTTTCTAAATTTCCAAAAAACAAAAAACAAAAAAATCAACAGTATATCACACTTAGGGTAATAACAACAAGACGTTAACATGGATTCCACCCACCTGTATGCTCTAAAATAGGGGCATAAAGTACGACTTGCGAGTATGAAATGTATAATATTTTTATTTTAGCTGCAAAATCAGTAACAGAGTCGTTTCCATATCCTAAGAATTGGAGTAAGGTATAAATTTATTGCGCGCTGATGTTATAAGAAAAAATAATTATATAATTCGCACATTTCATACATCTATCAACGACTTAAGACATAGACTCTTACTGAGGAGCTTTATTAAAGAATAAAAATAGCTTTTACTACGTGATTATGAAGAGTGGTCTACAAAAGCAAATTATAACAGACAACAAAAAAGTAACTGCAGTTATCAGTTTGGTGTAAGTGTGGTGTCACTGCCAGACACCACACTTGCTAGCTGGTAGCTTAAATCGGCCGCGGTCCATTAGTACATGTCGGACCCGCGTGTCGCCACTGTGTGATCGCAGACCGAGCGCCACCACATGGCAGGTCTCGAGAGACGTACGATAACTCGCCCCAGTTGTACGACGACGTTGCTAGCGACTATACGGACGAAGCCTTTGCTCTCATTTGCCGAGAGACAGAATAGCCTTCAGCTAAGTTAATGGCTACGACTTAGCAAGGCGCCAATTGTATCAGTGCATGTATCTTACGAGTCTCATTTGTATAGTCAAGAGAGATGTACCAAAGGAAGCATTAAAAGTTAAGTATATACCAAAGCTACGTATTGTCTTTATAGCAGACATAACTTATCCTGTTCCAGACTTGACGCCAGTCGGCGTGTGTGTACGCGTGCCTTTCGGCTTCCTCCTCAGTGTGGCGTGACTAGCTTGTTACGCCACAACAGTAAGTATTCTATGTCTTATGCAAAACAGGAACATTTTAGTTCCAACATTCATTCAGACAAATGGAAAATCCTTTTATCTCTTATGCGCACTGCATTATAGCTCATTGGCACCATACGACTTAGTTACTAGGGATGTTGAGAACTTTAGGGTACTCAGGTTCATAGGTAATTTATAGGATTTATAGGGTTTAATGACCACGGCTCAACGCTTGAAGCAATTTGAGCAATACACCGGAAACGTTGTCGTTATAAAAATGTTTCATGGCACACTCTGGCGCTTATAGTATGTGCGAGCCAGTTCTCCACGACTCTGCACCATGTGACGGTTCTAACTTGGCAGAGAGAATCAACTGACTTCATCTGTTATTGTAATACGTAAGCTCTCGTAAAATGTACATTATACGCTTCTGAGAACAACTTAATTGAAATGTAAATCATATTCAAACTCCGTATTAATCTAGACTGACGTGCAATATCGCGCGGATATCAGATACGAGTTTACTGACGAATTAAATGAGGCCGTGCTGTTTTGAGACTAGTAGAAGTAAGTGGTTACTGCCATCACTAAGACTTAAGGTTGTTAGTTTTAGCATGCTCTGCCATAAGCTCCGAATGAGAATATCGAAAGGACAAGCTTTTCTTCAAGATTAAACATGTCTTACAACGACTTTTTCCTTCAGCCACATTTAATACATTGACGCATGGAAAGAAAAAAACCTATCAATCCACTTTAAAAAGTACAGCCTGTACACACTGTTGTTCGGATAGAACGAAGGCTATTTTTGCCTAACGGTAAACCAGCGGAGTCGAATACCGCCGTAATAACCTGACTTAACAGCGCTTATCATCAGAACTGTATTGATCCTCTGCCTCTAGTGCTCGAAGATTACAACGAACAAAGGCGCTTCTGCAATTTAATGGCACTGAAATTTAACGTTTCTCTGTCGGTTCGCACTTATCCAACAATCAACAACACGGGTGGATTTGGGCACAGCGCATTAAAAGCACCTATCCCTGGTGGTTAGGGCTTAGTTTATAGCTTCCGATACTTATGCAACGGACGGGGAGCCATTTTTAGTATGTTTCTTAAAGTCATCTCAAACATACACGTCTAAGAGAATAATTAAATGATCGCACGTTGACTGCAATTTTCACAAGTATGTACGCAAACAGTTACGTTATGGTAGTATCGAGTGACATGTGGACTTCGTAATATGGAAACTCGATTCACGAACAAAGGACTGACGTATGATGGCCTCCTCAGTATTAGTGGACATCGACGTCAAACGGATATCCAACCGTGGTCAACCGAGGACATCTATAGGTTCACTGCAAGTTGAACAGACAGTGCTGTGAAGTATTTTTGAACATTTTTCCGAAAACTGCCTTGAACAATTAGACAACACCCATACGCAATGTAAATATTTCAGACCTTGTATTAAACATGTCTGACCATCGACAGTGAGTACATGGGCATGGATTAATGATCGTGATTCCATCATAGTGACAGTCGTTACTAAAGTTAATAAATCCATTATGAAGGTTGGAAGAAAACTCCGGTAAGCAGTTGTTAACATCTCACTTAAACAATGAATGGACGTGATTTTGGTCCAATATGACAAACGTAGAGCAATTATGGGTGAAGTTTAAACTGAGTGTGAAACGCGCTCTGAAGAGTAAGTGCCGAGTAAGTGGATTAAGAACGATGAAGACCATCCGTGGTTTAACAATCAAATTCGGAAAATGATGAGAAAACAGACTGTTGCACTCTCGGTTCAAAAAAGAACGTGCAAATGTCGGCAGGCAAACGTTAGTAGAAATTCGTGCGTCCGTAGGAAGATCAATGCGCGAACTATGTAACAACTTTCAACGTCGTACCATAGCGAGAGATCTTGCCGAGAACACGAGAAAATTATGGTCGTACGTAAAATCACTAATCGCGTCACAGGCTTCTATGCAGTCACTCGTCGACCAACTTGGGTGGCAATAGAAGCCAGCAAAGGAAGTGCGAAGTTTTAAATTTCACATTTAAGAAGTCATTGACGCCTGAGGATCAAACAAACATAATGTCGTTTGACACAGAAACAGGCCTCCCTGGAGTAGAGAAAAACTGAAAGAGTTGAAAACAAATAAGTCACACGATCCACATAGAATCCCAATTCGGTTTTACAGAGAGTAGTCTGCGGCATTGACCCCTTACTTAGATTGCATTTATTGCGAATCTTTCGCCCTGTGCGAAGTCCCTAGTGACTGGAAGAAAAGCACGGATGACTCCTGTATACGAGAAAGGTAAAAGAACAGAACCGCATAATTACACTAGTGTCCTCAACTTCGGTTCACTGCAGAAGTCTTGAAAACAATCGGAGTTCGAATAAAACAAATTTCCTTGAGACAGAATAGCTTCTGTAATAAAATGGAACATCTACAGCCGTCCTTACGACGTTATTGATTATATGGCTACCAGTTTCGGTGATCCAGTATACCATCTTCAAGTCTTAACTGAGGCTGAGGGGGTTAACTCCAATCGTATACACGATTCCATCAGTGGTCAACATTTGTGAACTGGTCTTCACAGAAAACCTGTAACAACGATGTTGTGTCTCCAACCATTAACTACCAAATCGTTGGTAGTTGTGGTTCGAGACACAACATCGTTGTAACTGATGTTCTGCGAAAATCAATTCATAGATGTTGGCCACTGACAGAAGTGTGTATACTATTGGAGTTATCCCCATCAGCGTTAGTTAAGGCCTAAAGATGGTATACTGAAGCACAGAAACTGGTTTCCTTCTTGGTTGGCTCTACAGTCCTTGAAGAAACTTGGCCTCCTGTATCACCTGCCTCCATTTTTCTCTGTCCATCGCCTTCCTTCTCCAATTTCTTATTCCCATCGCCGTTAGATCTTCTTCCATATCGTCCAGCCATCTTTCCTTGGGTCTACCTCTTCTTCTCCCGTCAGGTTTTCCCATGAAAACTTTCTAGACACTCCGAGTTTTTGGAATTCTTATTCTTCCCTGGTTAATTTTAACAACAATATCCATCTGCCCAAAAAGTGTTTGTAGTTCTACATTTGTCCTTACTCTCCAGCCATCTTCCTCTCTAACTGCTTTAAAAATCTTTCTCAGTATCTTTCTTTCCCATCTCAATAACGTGTTCTCCTCCTTTAATGTCAATACCCTTCTGATCCATTTATTACTATAGGTCTTAATATGGTCGTTATATTTTAATTTTTGTATTCCTATTAACATTCCTGGAATTAAATACAATCAGCAAGGCAAAATAGCAACGATTTCCATCGCTATCCTTTCTTGAATTTCTACTGTTACTTTATTATCCTCTGTTATTACAGAACCTAAATATTTAAATGCTTTCACTCTTTCATATTCTTTCCTATTCATTACTATTGAATTCTTTTATCTGTTTATATTGGGCTCCTCCAACACCATATACTTTGTTTTGTTTGCCCGCATCTCGTGGTCGTGCGGTAGCGTTCTCGCTTCCCACGCCCGGGTTCCCGGGTTCGATTCCCGGCGGGGTCAGGGATTTTCTCTGCCTCGTGATGGCTGGGTGTTGTGTGATGTCCTTAGGTTAGTTAGATTTAAGTAGTTCTAAGTTCTAGGGGACTGATGACCATAGCTGTTAAGTCCCATAGTGCTCAGAGCCATTTGAACTTTGTTTTATTTATGTATACTTCTAAACCTACTTCTCTTGCTGCTTCCTCTAACGTATCGTAGGTCCCCCTTTAGTTCCCCTACATTCCTTGCCATTAATGCTTCGTCATCCGCATATGCTACCACTTGAACTTGACAGTTAAGTATTGTTCCTCCTGGGTTTATCGGCATTTGCCGCATCACCTTTTCTATAACTAAATTAAATAGCATTGTAGATATCACATCTCCCTGTTGTAGCCCCCTCTGTACTTGGAATTCACCAGACAAAAAATAATTCAAATGGCTCTGAGCACTATGGGACTTAACATCTGAGGTCATTAGTTCCTAGAAGTTAGAACTACTTAAACCTAACTAACCTAAGGACATCACACACATCCATGCCCGAGGCAGGATTCGAACCTGTGACCGTAGCGGTCGCGCGGTTCCAGACTGAAGCGCCTACAACCGCTCGGCCACACCGGCCGGCATTCACCAGACAGTTCTTGCTCTATTCTTACTTTACACACTGTTGCTTTCATTGTCATTCCTGTTAAATTGACCAGTTTTAGTGGGATTCTAAATTCTTTCATGATCTGTATAATTTACTTCCTGCTTGCTTAAAATCTATGTACAACTGATGTAGTTGCTTGTCATACTCATAAAACTTCTCTGGCACTTTCTTAATAAAGATATCTGATCCATCGTGGATCTGTTCCTCCTAGATCCTGCCTGATACTCCCCTAATATCTCTTCAAGTCTGGAGGCTAAAATTTTACTAAATATCTTTTATGTTACGTCCAAGAGTGATTCCGAGACAATTGCTAAATTCTGACTTGTCGCCTTTTTAATGGCTCTGGCTCTGAGCACTATGGGACTCAACTGCGGAGGTCATTAGTCCCGTAGAACTTAGAACTAGTTAAACCTAACTAACCTAAGGACATCACAAACATCCATGCCCGAGGCAGGATTCGAACCTGCGACCGTAGCGGTCTTGCGGTTCCAGACTGCAGCGCCTTTAACCGCACGGCCACTTCGGCCGGCGCCTTTTTAATGTAACGGGCACATAATTCCCATCTTCCAATCCTTAGGCATTACCTCCCTTATCCAAATTTCCTTTATCAATTCATGGACTGCCTCCTCCATTTTTCTTTCCTCCATATTTTAATAATTCGGTCTCTATGCCGTCTTCTCCTGCTGCTTTATTACTTTTTAGGCTCTTGATAGCATTCTTCACTTCCTCTAGCTCTGGTACTGCTTCCTCTCCCCGATCCTCTACATCTAACTCTGATTCCAATTCTGAGTCCTGTTCCCTTTCATTCTCAATCACGGTTCCTTCTTCTTTATCCCCTTCTTTCTCGTCAAGCAGTTCGGTAAAATACTTCTGCCACCTTTCTAGGACTTTGCTTTTATCTCCAATTAGATTTCCGTCCTTATCCTTGTAGAAAACTGCTCGAGGTTGGAAACCTTTCTTCAAATCTCTTGTTCTTTCATAGAACCCTCTGATCTCTTCATTGTCTCCCATTTCGTCCAGCTGCTCCATCCTTCTTCTTTCATACTGCCTTTTCTTTACCCTATAGAGCTTATCCGCTCTTTTCCTCTGCATTCTTCTGCCGCTAACCTCGTGTTCCTTTGCAACATTTTCCGTTTCGCTTCATTTCTCTCGTGTATTACCGTTAAGCATTTCTCGTCGAACCACTTAACCACCTTTTTGCGTTGTTCTCTCTCCAGTATCTCATCTGCAGATACACTGATGGCAGTTTTCAACGACTCCCATTTAGTTTCCACATTATCTTCATTCCTTGTGTTTCTCCCTGCTTCCAATATCTCTTCTAGTTTCTTCCTATTATTCTTCCTGTGTTTCCTTCGTTTGGAGTCTTTGTATATTGTGTTTGAAATGGTTCAAATGGCTCTGAGCACTATGGGACTTAACATCTGAGGTCATCAGTCCGCGAGAACTCAGAACTACTTAAATCTAACTAACCTAAGGACACCACACACATCCATGCCCGAGGCAGGATTCGAACCTGCAACCGCAACTGTCGCGCGGTTCCAGACTGAAGCGCCTAGAACCGCTCGGCCACTGCGGCCGGCGTGCGTCAGGTCGAAATGCCGGTAACACAACCACAAAAGTCGTTTCAGGTTTTCCAGTGGAGCACGTGAAATTCAGTAACAACTGGATAGTGTGATTTTCGTTGAAAGAACGGCATAGGTATGGGGCATAAGGGGCGTGATGGTGTCACATTGCACCACTGGCCTAGAAAGTCAGCTGGTTTCAAGGAATGTGATTTTTTTGGGGGGGGGGGAGGAGCGGGGGAGGTGTTGTGGGAGATTCTCTATGTGTAACCCTCTCAAAACCGTTAGGTGAACTGCGACGCCGCGTAGGGAGAGCGGTGAAAAAAATTAACACTGTAAACATGCTGGCAAAAGTATGGGATACGTTTGACTATCGTCTGGAAGTTTGTCGTGCGTCCAGTGTGGAGAGTATATCGAATACTTGTAGAAACTAAACGAAAACTTTGATCCTCAAGGTTGTATATGTTTGCAGTTAAAATATATAGCGTATTAAAATCGGATATATATTTATAATATACGAGGGGACTTCAATAAGCAATTGAACACGTTTTCTTCTCAGCCAGTTTCGGTTGACAAAATGCGAAATTTGTCGTAGGACAGCGCAGAATATTCCCGCTTCCGCCGCTGTAGTTTCGTGAAGTTCCGATAAGTGGCGGCGCTATACACAGCCTTCAAAATGGTGTCTGTGACGTAGGTGCGCTCCAAGCAGACAGCTGTGACGGAAAACCAGAACATCAGAGATATTCGTAGGTGCTTGCAGAATGTCGACAGAGACCTGGCAGTGAATAAAAGCACGGTGAGTCGTTGGGCGGCGAGTCTGTCATCGTCGCAACAGGGTCGCTCAGACCTGTCCGATCTCAGCTGTGACTCCTGCAATGTTGGAACGTGCGCACACACTCATTAGAGGTGATCGACGGATCACAAACAAACACCTCGCTGACGTCTCTATTGGTGGTGCTCACACACCCGTCCTACCCTTGGGATATTCAAAGGTGTGTGCTCTCTGGTTTCCTCGCCGCCTAGCAGAAGACCATAAAGAGCAACAAAGGAGCATCTTCTCGGGACTGCTTGCGCTTTACGAAGCTGATCGTGAGAATTCTCTGTCGAACATCGTTACAGGCGATGAAACATGGGTTCACGACTCCGAAACATGCGTGCATACAGGCCCTCGCAGTAAGGCAGCGCAAGGCCGTCACACTGAACGGAGATAATGTTGAAAAACAGAGTTTTGTAGCCACAAGATTACTGAGTAATACGGTGTTTTGGAATCCTGAATAAATTCAACCTGCTTTCAGAAAAAAAAATGTATTCCATTACTTGTTGAACACCCCTTGTAAAAACTTGGAAGTCCTATGCAGAAGTTAATATTTACGCTAAGTGTCTACCTTCATTCGTGTAGAAGATTTAGTCTTCTGGAACTCAATGAATTTTTTCTTAACACCCTGTATTTCCAAAATACATAGGTGTTCTTCCGTGCACACGCCATAGTTGACCAGCATTTAATTGACATTTTCGTTAGAAAACACACAATAACACAGTTTGAGAGAGTCACAGAGAGGTGAAACACAATAAAGACCTTTCAATACGAATTATTTGAGTGTTAATTGAGATTCGTACGTTCGAGAACTGGTAGAAGCCGACCTCGGGGAAGATCAGTTTGGATTCCGTAGAAATATCGGAACACGTGAGGCAATACCGACCCTACAACTTATCTTAGAAGCTAGATTAAGGAAAGGCAAACCTACGTTTCTAGCAATTGTAGACTTAGAGAAAGCTTTTGACAATGTTGACTGGAAAGTCTCTTTCAAATTCTAAAGGTGGCAGGGGTAAAATACAGGGAACGAAAGACTATTTACAATTTGTACAGAAACCAGATGGCAGTTATAAGAGTCGAGGGACATGAAAGGGAAGCAGTGGTTGGGAAGGGAGTGAGACAGGGTTGTAGCCTCTCCCTGATGTTATTCAATCTGTATATTGAGCAAGCAGTGAAGGAAACAAAAGAAAAATTCGGAGCAGGTATTAAAATCCATGGAGAAGAAATAAAAACTTTGAGGTTCGCCGATGACATTGTAATTCTATCAGAGACAGCAAAGGACTTGGAAGAGCAGTTGAACGGAATGGACAGTGTCTTGAAAGGAGGATATAAGATGAACATCAACAAAAGCAAAACGAGGATAATGGAATGTAGTCGAATTAAGTCGGGTGATGCTGATGGAATTAGATTAGGAAATGAGACACTTAAAGTAGTAAAGGAGTTTTGCTATTTGGGGAGCAACATAACTGATGATGGTCGAAGTAGAGAGGATATAAAATGTAGACTGGCAATGGCAAGGAAAGCGTTTCTGAAGAAGAGAAATTTGTTAACATCGAGTATTGATTTAAGTGTTAGGAAGTCGTTTCTGAAAGTATTTGTATGGAGTGTAGCTATGTATGGAAGTGAAACATGGACGATAAATAGTTTAGACAAGAAGAGAATAGAAGCTTTCGGAATGTGGTGCTACAGAAGAATGCTGAAGATTAGATGGGTAGATCACATAACTAATGAGGAAGTATTGAATAGGATTGGGGAGAAGAGGAGTTTGTGGCACAACTTGACCAGAAGAAGGGATCGGTTGGTAGGACATGTTCTGAGGCATCAAGGGATCACCAATTTAGTATTGGAGGGCAGCGTGGAGGGTAAAAATCGTAGAGGGAGACCAAGAGATGAATACACTAAGCAGATTCAGAAGGATGTAGGTTGCAGTAGGTACTGGGAGATGAAAAAGCTTGCACAGGATAGAGTAGCATGGAGAGCTGCATCAAACCAGTCTCAGGACTGAAGACCACAACAACAACATGTTCGACAACTGCAGTGGTACGCGTGGGCAGGCAACTGACTACACAGACAGAAGAGAGTGGATGGAAGAGGGGACAGTTGAAAGGGCAAGGAGGGAAAGGGGGGGGGGGGGGCGACGGACTGGCGTAGGCGGACAGCCTGCCGAAAAAGGCGCGGGGGGGGGGGGGGGCACAGCGAGCGGAGACATATTGGGACAAGCTGCAGCAGGCTGGTGGCTGGCGCGTACCTGATGGCCATGCTCTTGGCCTTGAGGTGGTGCCAGCGCTGATTCATCTCGTCGAGGCGGCGCTGCAGCATGACGGCGTCGTCCTGCGAGGCGAGGCTGCTGAGCAGCTTGCGGCCCGTCCCGTTGAGCGACGCGAACACATCGCGGTGGCTCTCGATCTCGCTCTGCAGGTCCTGCACAGTAAAACAGTCGGCCGTGTCACTTTCCGTGTGTTCTGTACACAAACGTCAGAATAAGGAGAGGTGTATACCAAAAACAAGATTTCTTTTATTGGTCATAAGTGTTTCAATTATTTTGAGGACGCCGTGACCAGATCACTTTGTATAGAAGCAGTTCACGATAACCGAATGAAAATAATTTCCAAATTTATCGCACAAAGTGGAGACAGAGGAAAATGATATCTAGAACAAGAAAGTAAAAACTGCGTAGGGATTCAAACTCTAGAGCATCGTGTCGGGTGTGTCTACATCGGAGGCTGGAAACTTGCCGAAGTGGCTCGTCGCGTGCGGCTAACAATGCTACAGATAACAATGTGCATCAAGAACGCTGTCGATCTCGAACTAAGGAAGGGCCAGAGAACATCTCTGTTGTCCGTCCTGTACGCCGTCGTAGATGTAGAAATGAAACCGATGGAATTCGACACCGACCCTGTTGCTTACATATTTCACAAAGGATGCTGTTGGTGTACCCTTCCTTTACTTACGCAATGAAGACGGTACGTCATCTACTTCGTAACAATGAGTATCGCATCTTTCGACTAACGGATCAAATAAAGGGAATGTATAACAGCTATAGCTTCAGGATACGCCACGGTGAAAATTGAGTGTTCACTTTAAGCTACGTAGCTACTATCATTTTAATTTGGAACGAAGGAGAAAGGTACTGGTGGAAGTAAAGCTGCAGGGAAGGATCGTTAGTCGTGCTCGGATAGCTCAGTAGATAAAAACATTGCGCATGAAACACAAGGTTACGGGTTTGAATTCCTGTTCGGCACACTGTTTTATTCTGTCAGTAAGATTCACGATTATTTTAATCGTACATCTGTACCTTCAGTGATAAAACCATAAAAGAACGTATTAACATCGTTTGCCCATTTATATATCAACTAGACGTGGCCATTTCAATTACTTAAATCAGTACAAAAGGCGCAAAAAAACATCTCAGTGACGTGTTTCTGTCAAAGCATACATTTCTAAATAATATCCCTACTCATAAGAGATTTTTCACTCTATGAAAGATAGCTAAAAGCATTTCAGTTACAAATAGTTGGGCCTATTGGTCTATTGGTAAAGCGAGTGATTTGAAACCGAGAGGCTGCGTATTCGAATCCTGGGCAGACGATGGAAATTTTCTGAAAGATGTGAGGAGTCGCCACGAATGACACGTTGTTCGGATTCCCTTTTAAACAGTAGCTCACTTTCCCCGGTTAGAAAAACTCGGGTGGGTTAGGGACACGGAAGTCGCCGAAGTGTCGTCCAATAGAAAGAGATGCACCAGGTCTTCGGCCACACGCAATTATTATAGTACAAATATCTACTTAGTGTCCACATCCAGCAAATTATTCACAAATACACAATGAAGGGCCAAAGAAACTGGTATAAGCATGCGTATTCAAATACGGAAATATGTAAACAGGCAGAATACGGCGTTGCGGTCGGCAACGCCTATGTAAGACAACAAGTGTCTGGCGCAGTTGCTAGATCGGTTATTGCTGCTACAATGCAAGCTTACCAAGATTTAAGTGAGTTTGAACGTGGTGTTATAGTCGGCGCACGAGGGATGGGACAAGCATCTCCGAGGTAGCGATGAAGTGGGGATTTTCCCGTACGACCATTTCACGAGTGTACCGTGAATATCAGGAATCTGGTAAAACATCAAGTCTCCGACAATGCTGCGGCCAGAAAAATATCCTGCAATACCGGGACCAACGACGACTGAAAAGAATCATTCAACGTGACCGAAGTGCAACCCTTCCGCAAACTGCTGCAGATTTCGATGCTGGGCCATCAACAAGTGTCAGCGTGCGAAGCATTCAACGAAACATCATCGATGTGGGTTTTCGGAGCCGAATGACCACTCGCGTACCCTTAGTGACTGCACGGCGCAGAGCATTACGTCTCGCGTGGGCCCGTCAACACCGACATTGGACTCTTGATGACTGGACACGTGTTGCCTGGTCAGATGAGTCTCGTTTCAAATTGTGTCGAGCGGATGGACGTGTACGGGTATTGAGATAATCTCATGGATCCATGGACCCTGCAAGTCACGGTGTGGGGCGTGTGCAGTAGGAGTGATATGGGACCCTTGATACGTCTAGATACGACTCTTGACAGGTGACACGTACGTAAGACGTAAGCATCCTGTCTGATCATCTGCATCCGTTCATGTCCATTGTGCATTCCGACGGACTTGGGCAATTCCAGCAGGGAAATGTGACACGCCACACGTCCAGAATTACTACAGAGTGGCTCCAGAAACACTCTTCTGAGTTTGAGCACGTCCGCTGTCCAGCGAACTCCCCAGACATGAACATTATTGAACATGTCTGGGATGCCTTTCAACGTGCTGTTCCGAAGAGATATCCACACCCTCGAACTCTTACGGATTTATGGACAGCCCTGCAGGATTCATGGTGGCGATTCCCTCCAGCACTACTTTAGACATTAGTCGATCCATGCAACGTCGTGTTGTGACACTTCTGCGTGCTCGCGGGTGCCCTACACGATATTAGGCAGGTGTACCAGTTTCTTTGGCTCTTCAGTGTATTTTCAAAACAATCACATCTGCTTCAAAAATATTGTGTTCATTGTAGATAAAGGGTTTCCGCAACTGCACTGACAGACGTGGTGTTCAAAATGGCTCTGAGCACTATGGGACTTATTTCTGTGGTCATCAGTCCCCTAGAACGTAGAACTACTTAAACCTAACTAACCTAAGGACATCACACACATCCATGCCCGAGGCAGGATTCGAACCCGCGACCGTAGCGGTCGCGCGGTTCCAGACTGCAGCGCCTAGAACCGCTCGGCCACTCCGGCCGGCTAGACGTGGTGTATTCGAATTTCATAACTATGACTAACTGTTGTCATTCCAATCCAACCCGCAAATCTTCTTTACTCTGTTTGGCGTGTGACGTGTGACGTGGGACTTCCCGCAGTAGTCAGTTTATTCGTGTTGACATCAATAGTGTTCTATCCCCCGGGGCAGTTAGTTGTACAGTACGTGCGACCGACCCGAACGCCGCTTCTGTCGGTTACACGCCATTCACAGTAGTGTGACTAACGGCCACATGCGATTACGGCCACTAGCCGTGCTCGACAGGTCCTTTCGGTGGGTCTCTAGCCTAAATGTCAAGCTATAATCCTTCTTATTAAGAGCAGTATATTGTTAGTGTTATCTTCCAAGCTAGAAAACTAAAAAGGAAATCAAAACAAACACAGTAGCCTAAATTTAAAATGTTGTCATAGTTAAATCGTACATAGAGTAGTGAGACTCAGTTATTCACCTTTACACAATACAGGAAAAAGTAGTTGTTCGACATATGCATGTTTCAAGAAATTGTGACACTTCGAGGAAAATGTCAGACTTTCTTACGTTCAAGTTAGAAGTAGGAATTATCATCTTGTTCGTAGCATGTTACGCATCGCTGGAAGCATTTACAAAAGCTCATTATGGGTGACAATAATATGACATGTATTTGAAGATAACGAAGCACTTACAATTCCCATTTTTTGTGAAATCCGGTAGATTCGTCTTGATTTGGCAAACGCAAGAATGTGTCACTATCTGTCAAACACACGTGACAGGGATACCTTCGCAAGAAATAGTCATTTGTGTGAGTTTATATATTTTTACTTTAAAGCGTTGACCCACCCTGTCTTTTTTGTGACTGCGCCATTCGTACGTGCGACGATTTCAAGAACACATATTGATGACGTCATGAGGGGTAGAATACTAGTCCGACTGGAGGCTGGTCAAACACTGCAGGTCGTAGCATGGGCCCTCCGTGTGCCACAAAGTGTGACCTCAAGATAATGGCAACGATTCCAGTAGACAGGAAACGTGTCCAGACGCTACAGTACGGGACATCCGTAGTGTGCAGCACCATACGAAGACCGATCTCTCACCATTAGTGCCCGCAGACGGCCACGGAGTACTGCACGTAGCCTTCCTCGGGACCTTACCGCAGCCACTGGAACAGTTGTATCCAGACACACAGTCTACAGATAACTGAACAGACATGGTTTATTCGCCCGGAGACCTGCAAGGTGTATTCCACTGACCCCTGGTCACAGGAGAGCCCGTAAAGCCTGGTGTCAAGATTCAGTACATGGTCATTGGAACAGTGGTCCCAGGTTATGTTCACGGACGAGTCCGGGTGTAGTCTGAACAGTGTTTCTCGCCGGGTTTTCATCTGGCGTGAACGAGGAACCAGATACCAACCCCTTAATGTCCTTGAAAGGGACCTGTATGGAGGTCGTGGTTGATGGTGTGGGGTGGGATTATGATTGGTGCACGTACACCCCTGCATGTCTTTGACAGAGAAACTGCAACAGGTCAGGTGTATCGGAACGTCATTTTCCACCACTATGTCCGCCTTTTCAGGGGTGCAGTGGGTCCTACCTTCCTCCTGATGGATGATAACGCACGGCCCTACCGAGCTGCCATCGTGGAGGAGTACCCTGCAACAGAAGATCAGGCGAATGGAATGGCATGCCTCTTCTCCAGCCCTAAACCCCATCGAGCACGTCTGGGATGCTCTCGAACGACGTATCGCTGCACGTCTTCAAACCCCTACGCCACTTCAGGAGCTCCGACAGGCACTGGTGCAAGAATGGGAGGCTATACCTGAGTAGCTGCTAGACCACCTGATCTAGAGTATGCCAACCCGTTGTGTGGCCTGCGTACGTGTGCATGGTGATCATATCCCGTATTGATGTCGGGGTACATGCGCAGGAAAAAGTGGCGTTTTGTAGCACATGTGTTTCGGGACGGTTTTCTCAACTTATCACCAATGCCGTGGACTTACAGATCTGTGTCGTGTGTGTCTCCTATGTGCCTATGCTATTAGCGCCAGTTTTGTGTAGTGCCACGTTGTGTGGCACCACATTTTGCAATTATCCTTAATTTACAAGCATGAGTGTATACGAGGCTCCAGTCCTACCTTTAGGGTGACGTAAGTTCTCACCCGAAACACACCTCCCAATCTTCTTTGTCAGAGATAAAGCGTAACTATCGTTTGTCGCAGGTCAAGAGTAGAAATTTATCTATCGATTCTGCAGAGCGACTGTCATATGTCGCTGAGTTTCATGACTTCTTCTTTTCTGTTAAAATTATCTGTGTGCTCTTATATTTCGATGGCGCCTCTGTATAGTCGTGAATAATAGTTTGTCATGGTGGATAAAATTTTGGTTTCAGAAAACTTTAGTTCATGATTTCTTGACTGAAGAGCTTCTGTAGATGAATTTTCCGTTTTCCATAGTCGGGAAAGACTTCTATATTATTCAGTCTTGTATTCACGTGTCTCTCTATAGTTCTAATGTAGACCTTTCCACAAGTAGATAGGGTTTTATATACTCCAGTCGCTGACAGAGGAAGATGTTTGTCCTTTACAGGTCTTAGGAATTGACATATTTTCTTAGTTGGTCTAAAAACCGTCTGTTATCATGTTGGCGTAAACCTTGCCGAGCTGATAAGTTACTTTCTTGATCGCTGTGTTTTATCGTTGCCTTTTTTCCTACAGTTTTTCGGTCGAAGAACCTATTTACTTCTTTGTCTGAATAGTCATTCTTCTCGGACGCCTGCTTCAGATGTTCCGGGTATAAATCCTTTTGGCTCTGTGAACAAGACTTTTAATGGCACCTCTCTCTTGTTGCGGATGATGGTTGGAGTTCTTATCCAAATATCTATCCGTTGATCTGATTTCCCGGAAAACCTTGTATTTCAACCTTCCGTCAGCCTTTCACACAACTAAAACATCCAAGAAGGATAATGCCATGTGTTTTTCCATCTCCACGGTAAATTAGATTTCTAGATTTACACGAAATAACAAAAGAATTCTTCTAAAGCTTTTTTACCATGTGTCAAAACCACGAATGTATCATCGACAAACCGGTACCGTCAAGTACAAGGCTAAAATCACATAAAAGTTTTTGCCGACTACGGAAAACAGAAAAACCAGCTGTAGCATAGAATGCTCTTCAGTCAGGAAATCATGAAGTGAAGTTTCCCGAAACCAGAATTTTATCTACTATGGCAAAATATTATCCACGAGTAGTAGAGAAGCCATCGACATATACAAGCCTAGTGATAATTTTAACAGAAAAGAAGAAGTTCAATGATACATGGACAACGGCTCTGCAGAATCGATAGTTTTATCACTGACAGGCGACAATCGACAATTACGTTTTATCTTCGACAAACATTATTTCTGCTGATCACGTGTATACTCGAACACACCCACTTTACCTACTATTTACAGGGTGACAATTGTTGAACTATATGAAATAAAATCGTCATAACTTCTGAACGGTTTGCGTTAGCACTATCAAACTGCACGGTTGGTCACGGGACACGATGGGATTTAGTATGGTATGTATGGTTTGGTTTAGCGACCAAGCCCACTAATTTGGATGGGTTCGTCAATAAGCAAAATTGGTGCATTTTGAGGACTGAGAACCCGCATTTCGCTGTCGAGAAATCTCGTTATCCTCAACGGGTGACTGTGTGGCGTGCAATGTCCAGTCACGGAATAATCGGTGCGATATTCCTTGTAGGCAAGCTGACTACCCAACGGCACGTGAAGATTTTGGAAGATGATTTCATCCCCATTATCGAATGTGACCCTGATTTCGACAAGATGTGGTTCATGCAAGACGGAGCTCGACCCCATCGAAGGAGTGTTTGATCTCCTTGAGGAGCACTTTAGGGACCGCATTCTGGCTCTGCGGTACGCAGAGGCCGCGGGCATGGACCTCGATTGGTCACCATCTTCTCTGGATCTGTACACTTGCGACTCCTTTTTGTGGGGCTGTATTAAAGACAAGGTGTACAGCAATAACCCCATAAACATTGTTGCGCTTAACACAACCATTCAGGAGGTCATCGACAGCATCGATGTTCGAAAACTTCAGCGGATCATGCAGAGTTTCGTTGTTCGTCTACGCCACATCATCGCCAATGATGGCAGGCATACCGAACATGTCATAATCAAAATCCGAATATCTTTAGTGACGTTTACATGTAGAATAAAGTGTGTGCACGCCATAGTTTGTAAATAATTTACGTTTCTTTCATATACCGGGTGATCAAAAAGTCAGTATAAATTTGAAAACTTAATAAAGTAATGTAGATAGAGAGGTAAAAATTGACACATATGCTTGGAATGACATGGGGTTTTATTAGAACAAAAAAAGTTCACAAAATGTCCGACAGATGGCGCTGGACAGCAAAACGTCAGCACTGCTACCGTGACGAGTGAGAGGTACGCCGTTATGTTACAGAATCGCATCATCCCCAGCGTGGCTGATAAACACCTGCTGGAACGTACGATGTTTATGCAGGATGGCGCTCCACCCCATATTGCTAGACGCGTGAAAGATCTCTTGCGCGCGTCGTTTGGTGATGGTCGTGTGCTCAGCCGCCACTTTCGTCATGCTTGGCCTCCCAGGTCCCCAGACCTCAGTCCGTGCGATTATTGGCTTTGGGGTTACCTGAAGTCGCAAGTGTATCGTGATCGACCGACATCTCTAGGTATGCTGAAAGACAACATTCGACGCCAATGCCTCACCGTAACTCCGGACATGCTTTACAGTGCTGTTCACAACATTATTCCTCGACTACAGCTATTGTTGAGGAATGATGGTGGACATATTGAGCATTTCCTGTAAAGAACATCATCTTTGTTTTGTCTTACTTCGTTATGCTAATTATTGCTATTCTGATCAGATGGAGCGCCATCTGTCGGACATTTTTTGAACATTTGTATTTTTTTGGTTCTAATGAAACCCCATGTCATTCCAAGCATGTGTGTCAATTTGTACCTCTCTATCTACATTATTCCGTGATTTATTCAGTTTCCAAATTTATACTGACTTTTTGATACCCGGTAGTTCAATATTTGTCATTCTGAATATCGCTCTCCGACGTCCAAACCTTCAGTCGGCAAGACTCAGCGTCGCCACGAGTAGCTCCGGAGATGTCCTGGACGAAACGTCAGGAGCCGAAAAGTTTCTTCGACCACGGTCACACTGCCCGGAAGACTCAGCAACAACTACACATTACAACTTTCGGTGGTTCCACGACGGTGTTTTTCGAGTACGCCGAACAGAAGTATTTTTGAGCTGGAACGGTGGTGGCTGTGAGTGGGGGAGTGGGCGGATTACCTGCTCGAAGGAGGCGAGGTGCGCGAGCAGGCAGAAGCTGAGGTGTATGTAGCGGGCGTCCTCGGCGCCGTGGCGGCGGCCCGCGCGCGCGCGCCGGCCCGGCCAGGTGCGGCCGCGGCCACTGCCGCGCCTCCCCGCGGCTGCCGCCTCCGCCTCCGCCTCCGCCTCCGCCCCCGCCGCACGCAGTGTCGCCGCGCCGCTCGCCCCGCTGCTTCACCGCCGCTCCGCCGCAGCTCGACCGTCTCCTTCCGCCGACATCCCACACCGTCCCTTATCTCGCACACGTACGTGCAACTCGCCGGTAACGCGGTCCACTGTCGAGTCCGCACTTTTCACAGCGTCGCATTTCCGCAAACGGCGAGACACTGTAGTATGCTGAGCTCCTGGAAACCACGCCGCGCACACTTCCGATCCTGTCGTACCTCTACTTAGGAGTTTGCACACGATAAGTACAGTGAGAAAACGTCACACGTGTAACCTTCAAAGTACTAACCACAGTGCGAATCTTCATTTCAGATGAAAATACTTTCCACAACTTCACTCGGGACCGAGAACTGTTGCTACAATACGTATTAGCTACGATTAGCACACGATCGATTCTAATCGCTCATCACTCATTTCACTTCTACGTGACACACGCTTCTACAAAAACTCTCTTCTTTCGTTAACTGCATCCGTCTGAGTTACTATATCAAAACATTATGCGGATGGCGCAAATCTGTCAAAAAATTCAGCTACAGTATTTCAGATCTCAATAAATTATTTAACTCTATTCCAGAGACACCCGAGAAGAAAACGGTCGATCAGTTTCGCCAGGGCTACACAACGCCTGCGCCGTCGAAACGTTATCATCGACAATTTTTCAGAATATCGTGAAAATTCAAATCAATGCTTGGCTTTTTGGCTTTCACCACTCCATTCGCGGTCACCGTAGCCGTTTATTGCTCGTGACCAACTCTCTCGTTGTCCGTGGCCGCTTCATCATTGTCACTAACTGCTAACTGTGACGAGATATAAATCTATAGCGACTGACTCTTACATGATATTCAAAAAGAGGTAGGTAAGCACTTCCACTGAAAGACAGGTGACCTCTCTTCGTGGCGTTTCTAAAACCTTGAAGAAACAGTGTGGCCTGAGTGGTCACTCATAGACGTCGGTCTGGCGACTGCTGATTTGCTTCATAATCATACTCGGGAAGCGTTAGCAGCTGATAAGGAAATCGCTTCTTGGGAGTTGTCAGATGCTGTGGAAGAAGGAGTCACCGGTTAAACAATAACTAAAGAAGTCGAAATGTCTAAATCTTTCTAAATAATACTGTCAACGAAATGTAGCACGTAAGACTGCCGCTGATAACGGAAAACCAGAAAGGAAAGAACCACAACTACAAATCACCATCAGCTCGATTTTTCACAACTATCAACCGTGCCACCTTATTTCCAACCTGTTTCCATACTATCAACGGTGGCAAACAAGTTACTATTCAAATGTCATACACTTCAACACATAAAAACAAGAATAATGTAGAGAAAAATCGATTTTAAGCCACTTTAGCCTCGAAAAGCGCGAGTCGTCGGTAGTTATGTGCTAAAACAAAGTTAAATTTGCACCCCCTGTGAGCTCTGAAATTTCTTTTATCATTTCGATTTATTTTTCGTCACAAAATTGGTTACAGACTTGATCAATGTAACCTGCTAACAAATTACTCTTCCAGGACGTCTAGATATTACTTGACACTGATCTGTTTACAATGGGCGAATACTGAATTTTATTGTAATCTCTACATTCTGCAGTCTATAGTATAAATGCAGTGGGGCTTATTTTATCGAGGCTATACTGTCAGATGTGAAACATGTTTCATAGCTGTTAAATCGAGCGGAAGGTTCAGAGTTCCTTGCCAGTCCCGATCGTCCAAATTCTGGTTTACTCAAACCACACACAAGATATAAATCTCTTTCACAAACGGTGCAATTTATTCCTTTCCACTTTCTTGTTGAAACTAAGCTACGTGCGTATCCTAAGCACTTTGGTGTTAATGGATCACCTAGCGTGTAATATAATAAATGAAATGTAGCTTCTATGAAGATGACTGTTATCGTCGGAAATGTCAGTGGGGAAGTTAATAATTTACTTCACAGTCAGAGAGAAAAGCATGTACACCTGCTCGTAGTTTGTAAAGTGTCGAGCAGTACTTAGCAAGAAGGCATGTGAGGCAGTCCCGGATCAAATCAAAGCCTCCTAGATACTAAAGGCTTTGATCGAACCCGAGCGCCTTTGGTGTACCGTGGCGGACAACCTGCGTATATGTTTTGGGCGGTTTCAAACGCAGGCACCTGCCTGATTCAACAGCTCCGCCATATAAACATTTCACATGGAAATCTAAAAGATTACGTGATATTTCTTACCTCGCGCTGAGGACATGCGATTAAAGAAAGAGCATCCATAACGCAGAACTTAAATAATTCTGTATCCGCGATGAGTGACCGCCTATCACATTCGAAAGTCGAAAACAGGAGCAATGCTACCAAAGGAAAACAAGTAAAGCTTTATACAGGCCTAATATTAAAGATACATGTAATTATGGCTCGGAAGGCCTAACTGTATAGGTTACTCTGAAGGATATCTACCCTAGATGTTATATTGTTTATGATCATAGTTAAGAAACTGTCTGAAAAGCCTCCTCCCAATCACACTACGGCTCAAACACATTCTGAATTCCATAATATTCAGTTAAGAAGGTAGAGCGAGAACGCAAGAAGAATTTACAGATAATCAAACCAAAATAACCGGACGAGAATTATGATCACCTTGCCTCTGCGTCAGCGCACAATTGCTTAACAGCTTATTTGTGTAAATCGTTGCAATGGTCGACTGAAAACACGCGACGCTAAGAAGTAGAATACAAATTGATGAAGCAGAAGGCGGTACAATCTCACTTTCTCCTACGTTCGTTGAGCGCAAAATTTTATTAACGTTACACATCGGGGCGACTGAGGGGAAGAAGATATGAACTACTATTACGAAGATGTCTAATAATTATTGTATATTTCTCGTTGTCCTCTGAAATCTTGAAAGGTACTTTAGAGGCAGGAAAGATTCCTTGGAATTTCGATGGTGAGATATAGTTCTGCAACTAGCCACTTGTGTAGAGTTTCTCGAGCTTTGGCAAAGATGCAGTGTTGTTCCTGATAATTTCCATTAATGCCACGTCTTGGAAACAGAACGGTAATTAAAGGACCGCAGTAATGTACGGAACTCAAGGCAACAAGTACAAACGCTAGGAAGAGTTTGATACTGCAGAGCAGGTTGTGCAAGGAGCCGTCAGTAAGTACAGATAGAGTGGCTGAGCCGCCTGTTAGCTGGCCTGGTAATGCTGCAGAGACGGCTCCAGCGCCGAGCTTTTGGCTCATCCGAGCGGCAAATGTAACGATGCGATTGACGCTCACTGCTGCCACGGGAGAATGCTCACCAGCGGAAGAAACACACCTTTCCCTACAGCTGATCCGTCCACATCTGTTTCCTCACGGGAGGACACCTCGTACTTCCTACCTTTATTTTATCAATATCGGCAATACACCTACATGGTACAGAAAATCAATCTCAAAACAGGGGGCGTCGAATCGAACAAAACTTTCCACATAACCATAGGAAGGAAGGAAGGAAGGAAGGAAGGAAGGAAGGAAGGAAGGTTTGCCGACATCGAGGTCATTAGAGCTCGGAATTATTCTAGGATGGGGAAGGAAATCGGCCGTGCCCTTCCAAAGGAACCATACCGGCATTTTCAAATGGCTCTGAGCACTATGGGACTTAACATCTAAGGTCATCAGTCCCCTAGAACTTGGAACTACTTAAACCTAACTAACCTAAGGACATCACACCGCCCGCATCTCGTGGTCGTGCGGTAGCGTTCTCGCTTCCCACGCCCGGGTTCCCGGGTTCGATTCCCGGCGGGGTCAGGGATTTTCTCTGCCTCGTGATGGCTGGGTGTTGTGTGCTGTCCTTAGGTTAGTTAGGTTTAAGTAGTTCTAAGTTCTAGGGGACTTATGACCACAGCAGTTGAGTCCCATAGTGCTCAGAGCCATTTGAACCATTTTTCACATCACACACATCCATTCCCGAGGCAGGATTCGAACCTGCGACCGTAGCGGTCACGCGGTTCCAGGCTGAAGCGCCTAGAACCTCACGGCCACTAGCGGCCGGCCGGGCTTTTTCCTGGAGTGATTTTGGGAAAGTTGAATCAGGATGCTCGGACGCCAATTTGAACCGATATAACCACAGGTCGGAAACGCGCGGACCTCGAGCTACGTCCATAAAACGACAGGGTACGAAAAACTAAATTGCCCCACCGAATACCTGTTATGCAACAGTTGGCAGTTACCAATAAATTAGGTGAAGATAAGGATTTCCGCTGAACAGTCAATACCAGGGAAATTTTAAATTCCTACCTACGGCTGTTACATCAGACGCGAGTTTTCTGTGATGTTTATTGAGTAAAGCTCTACTATTAACTCATCTGCGCTAAAAGCACCGTAATCTTCTCTCTGATTGGCTATTTTCCTATGGCTGTTGCTACACATAGTTGAATTTCAGAGATAGGGTTACTTGAAAACTTTTGCTAGATTTGACGCGCCGTACCCCGCTCTGCCCTTATAAAGAGATTCTTTTTTTCTCCACCCTCTGTTTTGTGATAAACGCATCTAGGTATTAGTTCATTTCGTGTCTTTATAGGCACATAACTTTCATCAAGGCCGCAGAACCATAAATTAGCTAGTACATACCAGGTGTAAAAGTATGAAATTGGAATTTCCCAATAGATGGTGCTAGCCATCAGTGTAGGGCCCGTGAGGCCGCATCTACAGCGCCATCTGCTTCCTGTAATGGCTGATGACGAATGTCAACACGCGATAGCCTAGGTTCCACACATCGGTATCTGTTTCAAACCCGTAAACATGTCACGTTTTGTACATAACAAGGGAACCTCCTAATCGCACCCCCCTCAGATTTAGTTATAAGTTGGCACAGTGGATAGGCCTTGATATTCTGAACACAGATCAATCGAGAAAACAGGAAGAAGTTGTGTAGAACTAGGAAAACAATAAGCAAAATATACAAACTGAGTAGTCCATGTGCAAGATACGCAACATCAAGGAGGCTGTGCACTCAGGAGCGCCGTGGTCCCGTGGTTAGCGTGAGCAGCTGCGGTACGAGAGGTCCTTGGTTCAAGACTTCCCTCGAGTGACCAGTTTTCTTTCTTTATTTTCGCAAAGTTATGATCTGTCCGTTCGTTTATTGACGTCTCTGTTCACTGTAATAAGTTTAGTGTCTGTGTTTTACGACCGCACCGCAAAACCAT
Source organism: Schistocerca nitens (assembly GCF_023898315.1). Lineage (NCBI taxonomy): Eukaryota > Metazoa > Arthropoda > Insecta > Orthoptera > Acrididae > Schistocerca > Schistocerca nitens. The sequence goes on along the minus strand of NC_064616.1, from coordinate 171,242,347 downwards.
GCGATTAGAAGACGAAAGGACGTGCCTCTCCAATGGGAACCGAAAACATTTGGTCACAAGGTCATAGGTCAACCGATTCCTCCACAGGCAAACACTTCTGCTACATTCTATACGACACTGGTGACGGCATGTGCGTCACATGACAGGAATATGTTGTCGATCCACCTAACTTGTACACTTTGCGAATGGGTAAAAAGATTCTTCTACCTCGCCCGATTTAGGTTTTCTTGTGAATGTGATAATCACTCCCAAAAAAGTGATGACGGACAGATAATAACTGTCTGAAAATTAGATATTAAACATTTCACCCGAGGTGAGACTTGCACCAAGGACCTCTCGTTCCGCAGCTGCTCACTCTAACCACGGGACCACGGCGCTCCTGAGCTCACAGTCTCCTTGATGTTGCCTATCTTCCGCATGGACTACTCAGTTTGTATATTTTGCTTATTTTTTTCATAGTTCCACACTACCTCTTCCTGTTTTCTCGATTTAGTTGTGTTCAATTTTTCAAGGCCTATCCACTGTGCTAACTTATAACTAAATCTGAGGGGGGTGCGATGGGGAGGTTCCCTTGTAAGAACTACGATTTGCGGACAGCACTGGTGTTTTGTTATCATTTGAAGTAAACTGCTGCAGAATCGCATCGAATGCTTGTAGAAGCTTTCGGCGAACATGCTCTTTGGAAAACACATTGTTTAGAGTGGTTCCAAAAATTCAAAAGTGGTGTTTTGACGTGAGAAACGACGAGCGCGGGAAACCACCGAAAAGTTCGAAGACAACGAATTTCGTGCCTTATTGGATGAAGATGACACTCAGACTCAAGAGGAACTCGCGGAAAAATTGAATGTGACGCAGAAAACCGTTTCTCTTCGGTTGAAAGCGATGAGAAAGGTGCAGAAAATGGGAAAATGGGTTCCGCATGAACTGAATGAAAGACAGCAAGTAAAACGAAAGACCACTTGTGAAATGCTGCTCGCCATATACAAAAGAAAGTCGTTTCTCCATCAAATAGCGACAGGTGATGAAAGATGGATATATTTTGAGAATCCCAAGCGTAGTAAATCATAGGTGAATCCAGGCAGACCGTCGACATCCACTGCAAAACCAAATCGCTTTGGAAAGAAGACAATGCTCTGTGTTTGGTGGGATCAGAAGGGTGTTATCTATTATGAGCTGCTAAAACCTGGTGAAACCGTTAACACTGATCGCTACCAATAGAAAATGGTCGATTTAAATTGAGAATTACGTAAAAAACGGCCGGAATATGGAAAAAGGCAACACAAAGTCATATTGCTCCATGAAACGCGCCATCACACATAGCAAAACGGGTCAAGCAAAGGATAGAGGGGTTCAGTTAGGAAATACTACGGCATGCGGCTTATTCTGCAGACTTGGCTCCGTCCGATTATCATCTATCTGCATCACTGGGACAGGCGCTCGCCGAACAACGCTTCAATTCGCATGAAAATTCATGAAACTGGCTCGCTGACAGGTTCGCTTTAAGAGACGATCTTTTTTTTTGTTTTTTTTTTGTTTCTTGTTTTTTGGCGTGGCATTCATAGCCTGCTGGAGAGGTGGGTGAAATGTGTAAATGACAATGGAGATTATTTTGAATAAAATATTGTTTATCAGTATCAAACAATATTTGTGTAATTATTGCAATACGTGTAATAATTGCAACCAAATTCCGGTTTCATCTTCTACACCTGGTATTTGCACGTGTACCCTTCTAAGAGTCCGTGTACTCAACATCAGGTTCGTCCATACGTGGTCTAGTGCTTTTGCTCTTTCGTGGGTCTTTTAATACAAGATATTTTGTTCAGTAGGATACAAATGGCGGAGTAAACAGATCCGACCTCGTTCAGGAGCAGTTCTTCCTTTTAGCAGAGACTATGGACAAAAACCTAAATCGTAATGACTGGGCTACAGTGATAGTCGACTGTCTTGCTCGCTGTGCCACCTCTTTCTGCATTACCAGTAAACTCAACCTATTCGCAAGATCTTTAGGGTCATTACTTTTCAAAAGTTACATTAGTTTTATCACGTAAAAATGCTGATATAATAGTATATTGAATTGAATCCTGCTCCAGACAGCGGAAAGCACAAAAGAGGTAAATCCCTTAACCACCCGGATGAGCGAATATAGTCTGATACACGCGGAGCTCCGGTTACGCTTTGTACGAACACACGCATGAAGAGATGGACGCACTAATGAAGCAAACGGAGCCGCATGAAACTGGCTAAAAATCCACCAATGTCGGCAAATGTCGTTCCCAGTGGCACTAAGGGTACAACTTTACAAATAACTCCTCACAAAAAGAGGTCAAGACACACATCTCATCTTTAAACAGAATAATAAGTAAATCTGAAAACTGGTTCAACATATACTGCGTAATTCTTAATATAACTTAAGTTAAAAGCGGATTAGGGACACTAAAACGAATCGAAAAATCTATGTTAAGCCATACTAACAAGCCACACTCTCTCGTTTCCATTTACAAATTGGTCAGCTGGGGTGTGAGAAAGGTGAAAAAACGGTTAAAATGGCTCTGAGCACTATGGGACTTAACATCTAAGGTCATCAGTCCTCTAGAACTTAGAACTACTTAAAGCTAACTAAGCTTAGGACATCACACACATCCATGCCCGAGACAGGATTCGAACCTGCGACCGTAGCGGTCGCGCGGTTGAGAAAGGTGATTGACATTATACACTCCTGGAAATTGAAATAAGAACACCGTGAATTCATTGTCCCAGGAAGGGGAAACTTTATTGACACATTCCTGGGGTCAGATACATCACATGATCACACTGACAGAACCACAGGCACATAGACACAGGCAACAGAGCATGCACAATGTCGGCACTAGTACAGTGTATATCCACCTTTCGCAGCAATGCAGGCTGCTATTCTCCCATGGAGACGATCGTAGAGATGCTGGATGTAGTCCTGTGGAACGGCTTGCCATGCCATTTCCACCCGGCGCCTCAGTTGGACCAGCGTTCGTGCTGGACGTGCAGACCGCGTGAGACGACGCTTCATCCAGTCCCAAACATGCTCAATGGGGGACAGATCCGGAGATCTTGCTGGCCAGGGTAGTTGACTTACACCTTCTAGAGCACGTTGGGTGGCACGGGATACATGCGGACGTGCATTGTCCTGTTGGAACAGCAAGTTCCCTTGCCGGTCTAGGAATGGTAGAACGATGGGTTCGATGACGGTTTGGATGTACCGTGCACTATTCAGTGTCCCCTCGACGATCACCAGTGGTGTACGGCCAGTGTAGGAGATCGCTCCCCACACCATGATGCCGGGTGTTGGCCCTGTGTGCCTCGGTCGTATGCAGTCCTGATTGTGGCGCTCACCTGCACGGCGCCAAACACGCATACGACCATCATTGGCACCAAGGCAGAAGCGACTCTCATCGCTGAAGACGACACGTCTCCATTCGTCCCTCCATTCACGCCTGTCGCGACACCACTGGAGGCGGGCTGCACGATGTTGGGGCGTGAGCGGAAGACGGCCTAACGGTGTGCGGGACCGTAGCCCAGCTTCATGGAGACGGTTGCGAATGGTCCTCGCCGATACCCCAGGAGCAACAGTGTCCCTAATTTGCTGGGAAGTGGCGGTGCGGTCCCCTACGGCACTGCGTAGGATCCTACGGTCTTGGCGTGCATCCGTGCGTCGCTGCGGTCCGGTCCCAGGTCGACGGGCACGTGCACCTTCCGCCGACCACTGGCGACAACATCGATGTACTGTGGAGACCTCACGCCCCACGTGTTGAGCAATTCGGCGGTACGTCCACCCGGCCTCCCGCATGCCCACTATACGCCCTCGCTCAAAGTCCGTCAACTGCACATACGGTTCACGTCCACGCTGTCGCGGCATGCTACCAGTGTTAAAGACTGCGATGGAGCTCCGTATGCCACGGCAAACTGGCTGACACTGACGGCGGCGGTGCACAAATGCTGCGCAGCTAGCGCCATTCGACGGCCAACACCGCGGTTCTTGGTGTGTCCGCTGTGCCGTGCGTGTGACCATTGCTTGTACAGCCCTCTCGCAGTGTCCGGAGCAAGTATGGTGGGTCTGACACACCGGTGTCAATGTGTTCTTTTTTCCATTTGCAGGAGTGTATGAAGGAGGGCCAGATTGTTTACACAAGTGTCCTCTCTCCTTAAGCAGCTCATTTTAATGCTGTGCCGTGGTAAAGTAAAGAACGTTCTATGGCAGAACTAAACGCCAGGTACAACATGAAGAAGGCCCGTGACGTTCGGTTTCCGCAGAAACGACATAAAAACTAGCGAGTTTCAGTTTCCGGAACACGATTATATGTCTACATTTCACTAAAATGAATGAAGCCACCATGGAGCGCTTTCAATGAAATATTTTACGTTCAAATAAAACATTGCGCCTAAAAGTGGAACACGCAGAATGCTTGGAAAAGTTCTGCGCAAGTTCGGCATATTTGGTACGGGAACTGCGTGGAGGGCTCTCGTGCAACATATTCTCGACTGCTGATAGACTGTTGGGCTCTTCATGAAATGAGCAGAGGGGAGAAACGGCAGCGATAGAGGCTAGGGTAGTAACCAAGTGGTTTACTCAACACAGAAATGTGGGACTCGTTGCAAGAAAGCTAACAGTTTCCGGAATGAGATTTTCACTCTGCAACGGAGTATGCGCTGATGTGAAACTTCCTGGCACATTAAAGCTGTGTGCCGGATCGAGACTCGAACTCGGGACCTTTGATTGAAGCTGTGAGGACGGGTCGTGCTTAGGTAGTTAAGTTGGTAGAGCACTTGCCCGCGAAAGGCAAAGGTCCCGAGTTCGAGTCTCGGTGCGGCACACACTTTTCATCTGCCAGGAAGTTTCCAAGCTAACAGTGCTTAGGCAAAATGTTATTTGGAACAATATTTCTGATATATTTTGAAGACTTCTGGCTTCAGTACGTATTTCGCGGAAGGCACGTAAGGACATAATGAGGAATATTAGAGTTTGTGTGGTCGCATACATTCTTACCTCGCCCCTTACACGGATGGGACAGAGAACGGAACGGATAACAGTGGTACGGAGTACCTTCCAGCAAGTAACGGTCAGAAACACAGCAGTATACATATATTGGGTGTAAGGTGTAGTATAAGTGCAGAAAGTTTTGTTGGTGGTACCTTGATATGTACACACATGAGTGTGTTGGTTGTTTTTTCTCTGCATCGAACAGTCTTCTCACAAACACGTCACATATTGTGCAACCCTATGTTTTCTGCAAGGCCGTACTGCACCATTAAGCGGACTGTGTCTGTCAGTACAGACTAACCGTTTTGCGTCCACGCATCCACACTTAAACTCCTGACATGCTGCCCAAGGCAAAATAAGCATTAATGGCTTGGCTGTATCAAGTACGGAATGGGTAGAGAAAGGGAAGGGATGGATGGATGGATGGGAATTCGTGACTTTCAGTCGCACAGGGCACTGCGGAAACGCAATGGCGAAAGTTGAAAATTTGTGCCGAATCGGGACTGTAACCTGGATTTACCGCTTCTCATGAGTGGTTGCCTTAACCGCTTCGGCCATCCGGACACAGTCACTGACCGACTCAAATTTCCACTAACCCCCAACTCGCACATCATCCGACATAACAGACACCAATCAAATATATACTTGCTGTTGCCACATGTACTTGCAGATACTAAACAATCTAAAAACATAAGACTTGTAATGGCCATAATCTTTTCAAATGACGCAAATACTGACGTAATGTCGTTTAGTACACCGTCCAGTCACCAGTAGAAATATCAGTACTTATACCCGTTACACCCTGCATATGACATATCCGAACCGTTCTCTATTCCCTAAATCACTCCAGGCAAATGCCGGGATGGTTCCTCTGAAAGGGCACGGCCGACTTCCTTCCCCATCCTTCCCTACTCCGATGAGACCGATGACCACGCTGTCTGGTCTCCTTCCCCAAAACCAACCAACCAACCAACCAACCGTTCTCTATGCTTTTCAGAATATCCCGACCTCACCGAGTTTCGAAGAAGAAAGTATCTGTCAACGTAAACTTCACCTGAGCCAACTGAAACGTGTGTAATATTTGAACTATTGCTTAATGTAGATCATAGTAATATAGGTACTTCAGCATTATGCGATGACCGGAGCATTCTGCGTTAGAGGCACAATTTGAGTTTCCCCTCCTACCATTTGTGTACTCACTGGAGCGGCTCCGCAGCGCTCCATAGGAGCTGGATAACCGCCAAACGATCCTCGAGGGCGAAAGCGTCGCACCACCCTTTTCACGTCTTCTGTCGTCGTCCCGCAAACCACAGCGAATCTCGGCGCTCAACTTAGGCGCTTCCTCGCACCGAACATGAGCGCAGCTGGAAAGGTGGTAATTTTGTGTGAGCGTGATTACAGGGCTGCAGGCTGCAGGCTGCTGTTAACGCATCGAGTTGAGCGCGTGCCGCTCGTCCAATTAACGGCTCGACTGGCCGTTCTTGTTGTCACACCACACCGGTGACATTTTAACACATGCCCACAATGCCACCCTAATACATTTCCCATTACTTCCCGACTATGTTCGTTGCGTTTCCAAACGTCTCCAGGAAATAGAACGGTCACAATATTCAGTGAATCTGGAGACTCCGAAGTCTCTAACACGATTATTTAATCTGTGAGAAATGAAATAGGATGTGAAGAATGTGAAAGTTATTATCATTTATCTACCCACATATTCTTCAGCAGGCAATGTTAAACAAATGGTTCAAATGGCTCTGAGCACTATGGGACTCAACTGCTGAGGTCATTAGTCCCCTAGAACTTAGAACTAGTTAAACCTAACTAACCTAAGGACATCACAAACATCCATGCCCGAGGCAGGATTCGAACCTGCGACCGTAGCGGTCTTGCGGTTCCAGACTGCAGCGCCTTTAACCGCACGGCCACTTCGGCCGGCTAATGTTAAACAGAAATCACAGATTTTGTCTGGAGCAGTTTAAGTCACATAGGCCGACATATTCAGTTCACAAACCACCTCAATCTACGCAGACTATAAAAAGTTTACCAAGCAAACAACTTCATAATCTCCAATGGACAACTTTAGTCATATTTTAAGTATATATGAACCAAAGAACACCAGGAACTACTTTTACCACTATGACTTCTGGTAGCATTGCACAGCTGAATTAAGTTCTGTATCGTAATTTCTGTTGTATTATAATATTATTTTAGCAGCGTTAATGGAAATTTTAAAGTATAGTATTAGTAGATCGAATACGAGAGATCATTTTTATCACTGACATAGAAGAATCTTTTTAAAAAAGTCAGGATATTTTATGCAGCAGTAACGAATGTATCTGCCTGTATTAATGATGTTATTGTAAACAATTTCACCAGGTTTGTGTAACAAAAGACTTTTGAAAAACTGTACTTCCATAAATAAATAAATGTCGTGTGACTAGGGCTTCCCGTCGGGTAGACCGTTCGCCGGGTGCAAGTCTTTCGATTTGACGCCACTTCGGCCCCTTGCGCGTCGATGGGGATGAAATGATGATGATTGGGACAACACAACACCCAGTCCCTGAGCGGAGAAATTCTCCGACCCAGGCGGGAATCGCCGGCCGAAGTGGCCGTGCGGTTAAAGGCGCTGCAGTCTGGAACCGCAAGACCGCTACGGTCGCAGGTTCGAATCCTGCCTCGGGCATGGATGTTTGTGATGTCCTTAGGTTAGTTAGGTTTAACTAGTTCTAAGTTCTAGGGGACTAATGACCTCAGCAGTTGAGTCCCATAGTGCTCAGAGCCATTTGAACCATTTGAACCAGGCGGGAATCGAACCCGCGCCCTTAGAATTGACATACTGTCGCGCTGACCACTCAGCTACCGGGGGCGGACTGTACTTCCATTATAAGCATCTTATGAACTAATACGTGGGAATGTTTTTAGCATCAGGACGTATAACAGTGTTGCAGGTATTAGGTAGTAGTGACTGTCGTAGTTTGTTATACTGGTGAAATAGTTTTTTTTTTTTAGGTATGATACAAACTAATTAACATGAGAGATCATTTCTAGCACTGGCACAGTTTTCAACAAAACCTCGTTACGTTTGTGTACAGCAGTATTGAATAAAATTGAGTGTATTCATAACGTTATTGTAAGCAGTTTTAGTTCCACTGTGTAATGTTGTTTCATTAAGAATAATGACATAACATAATGGATGCAGTACTGTAGACAGACGACTGTATCTCTCTCTGCTGGCGTACATTGCCTTTCTGCAAAGGATGCGTTGTACTGCTAAATACATTAGGAAAGGACTCTGAAGCCGTTTAGTAACAGCAATTTAGTCAAATCACGTGTTACATCCTGAATAATGCAGTATGTAGTTTGCAATATTATATAAGTAGGTTTTAGAAGGGCGCGCACGCGCGAGTGTATGTATGTATGTATGTATGTGTGTGTGTGTGTGTGTGTGTGTGTGCGCGCGCGCGCGCGCGTGCGCGCTAAGTGTAACGAAGTTAAATAAGCGGTTTACCTTTTTTACTTTGTCGGTGTTGTTCATTCAGGCAATTAAAAACGGCCACAGCCAGAAAACAGGACAGTAACGTAATGTGTTATACGATGTAGTAAATTTCATCTTGTATAAAGAATTTCACAACCGTGATGGATGTCTGTAATCGTTTTATCATTCAGAAATTCGAATACTAGAAATCACGTATGCCAGCATTTTTAGTCACTTTTAGTCACAAAATGACCTGTTTCATATAGAACACAACAACCGAAGATCTGTTACTAACGCAATGGATCACGTACGAGACATAAAATACTAGAAATCACGTATGCCAGCTTTTTTAGTCACTTTTAGCCACAAAATGACCTGTTTCACATAGAGCACAACAACCGAAGATCTGTTGCTAAAGCAATGGATCATGTACGAGACATAGGTGCTAGCTGAAAATAGGCTCAAATGGTTCAAATGGCTCTGAGCACTATGCGACTTAACTTCTGAGGTCATCAGTCGCCTAGAACTTAGAACTAATTAAACCTAACTAACCTAAGGACATCACACACATCCATGCCCGAGGCAGGATTCGAACCTGCGACCGTAGCGGTCGCTCGGCTCAAGACTGTAGCGCCTAGAACCGTACGGCCACTCCGGCCGGTTGAAAATAGCCGTAACGCCTTGCAGCCAATTACGAATAAACGTTAGCGTTTACCACCGTCTCGAAATCGAGGAGATTTCTGTTAGAGAGGGATAGGGAATGGTATGCCTGTGACCGTATCAACGCAACAATTGCAACATACGCCTTGAATGATTTATGTGTTTTTGAAGCCGGCTTCCTCCGAATACGAACACAAGTTTCTACCCACTGTAGCGCTGCGCTCGCTCGAAACAGGTTACAAGGAAAGTACAGGAGGTACTATGTAGAATAGTGTCGGTGATTCTATAATAATGAACATTAAACGGTTATGGATATAAAATTGAAACACGAACAGGAACTAGTCAAAGCAGATGCCAGATGTGGATTTTCTGGGCGACGAGTAAGGCAAGAGAAATTAATTTGAAATATCCATATGGAAGAGAGAGGGAAATAGAGCAGCTGCCAGTGGCAGAAGGATGCAAGGCAGGAAACGACAATGTTTCAGTACTGGCAAATACTTCTAGAACCGGAGAACCAGAAATCGCTGAATGGCGTGCACAATAAATACTCAAACAGTGGTGGAACACCTCAATAATCTGAGCCTGCAAAAGCGTGCAGATATGAAACAGGAGATACGGAATCTACTACTGAATATTTTGCGATACTTAGTGCACAGAATGCCACACATGCCCACGAACAGGTGGGGATAATCCTCATCCTCATTAGTGATTGTGTTGCGCGATTCGTCCTTTGATCTACAGACATTGTTCACAGACAGTGTACTGAGACTGTGTATCGTCTAGGTCGAACTACAAACTACGGTTTAGTATTCTATAATGCCGGACGTTGTTAAGCAGTAATTCTGAATGAAAGTACACGACGGGAAAACGTACACGCTGGTGCACGCGTAGGTGGTTCGCAGTAAAAATTTTCAGAAGTCTGGGGTAGTTCCCGACACCTGCAACGCCATTTGTTTTATATTAAATTACTTGTCTCTGTGTCATCTACATCGCTTCTGAGGTGTTTAAACGTTAATAAGAATCATTCTGTATAAATCACCCTGTATAGGACATCCTTCTTCATACTCTGCAATAGCAGGCATAACGTTATTAGTTTAATTACATATGGCGCGATCAGAAATGCAGAACGATTTTATTTAAATGTAGGTGCGTCATTAATAATACCACCTTGGATACGCAAAGCCAGATTTCGTAAATAATTCGTTCTTTGCCTACAAAAGGGTTCAAATGGCTCTGAGCACTATGGGACATAACTTCTGAGGTCATCAGTGCCCTAGAACTTAGAAATACTTAAACCTAAGTAACCTAAGGACATCACACACATCCACGCCTGAGGCAGGATTCGAACCTGCGACCGTAGCGGTCGCGCGGTTCCTGACTGTAGCGCCTAGAACCGCTCGGCCACTCCGGCCGGCTCTTTCCCTACAAAAAGCTACAGTTTATACATAAATAAGTAAGGGAAATTGAGAATAGATACAGGACAGTAAAAATAAATGATGTAGAATACTACGTCCTCTAGTGGAAAAATTCGGAACAACAAGGTCTGTGAAGAAGGACGGGAGCTAGGAATATAATTGTACAGGCGCAGGCCGCAGGCTCTACAAACAGGGGCGAGGCGCGGCCAGCAGGCGAGTGGCCAAGGACTAATTGTCTGCGGGGCGAGGTATCCGGCTGCAGTCAATTGCTGGCGCTGTTCATGCAAATCGCCTGCTGTGGGTCACCCATTACCACTTCAAGCGATTTGGGCCAGCGCGACAATAAATTTCTCGCCGGCTGCTCTCCTCCGTCGCTCGCGTCCGCGTCCAGCCCGTTCTGCAAGAGCTATTCGCTCCGGAAACGGCTCAAAACTTGTCACTTCATCGGACGGTCAGTGGTTTCCGACCAAAAATGAACGTCAGCCGTGCATCGGGACAGTATTATCGGGCTTCATTTATTCACAATACACATCAGTGTAATAAACGATATGAGCTGCTCTCTCAATAAGCTAGTTGTTGGGTACATGGAGTCAAGGCTGTACCCACTGGAAGATATGAGATCCACGAATAACTGCACCTAATATACACTACGGTGACAAAAGTCATGGAATATCTCCTAATATCGTGTCGGACCTCCTCGTGGAGCAACTCGACGTGGCATGGACTCAAACAAGTTGTTGGAAGTCCCCTGCAGAATTCGTGGAGTCTGCGCCACAATCGAACCCTACCATCGGCTCTTACCAACTAAAATCGGCACTCATCTCACCAGCCCACGGTTTTTCATTCGCCTAGGGTCAAACCGAACGGTATGAGCCCAGAAGAGGCGCTGCAGGCGATGTCGTGCTGTTAGGAAAGGCACTCGCGTAGGTCTTCAGCTGGCATAGCCCATTAACGTAAAATTTTGCCGCACTGTCCTAACGGATACGTTCGTGGTGCGTCCTACATTGATTTCTGTAGCTGTTTTACTGAGTGTTGTTTGTCTGTTACCATTGAACTCTACGCAATCGCCGCTGCCCTAGGTCGTCGGCCACAATGTTGTTCGCGGTGAGAGGTAATGCCTGAAATTTGGTATGCTCGGCACACTCTTGATACTGAGCATCTCGGAATACTGAATTCCCTAACGATTTCCGAAATGGAATGTTCCATGCGTCTAGCTTCAACTCCCTTTCCGCGTACTAAATTTGTTGATCCCAGTTGTGATCGGAAACCTTTTCACATTAATCGCCTGAGTAGAAATGACAGCTCCGACAATGCACTGTCCTTTTATACCTTGTGTATGTGATACTACCGCAATCTGTATATGTGCATACCACTATCCCATAACTTTCGGCCGGCCGAAGTGGCCGTGCGGTTAAAGGCGCTGCAGTCTGGAACCGCAAGATCGCTACGGTCGCAGGTTCGAATCCTGCCTCGGGCATGGATGTTTGTGATGTCCTTAGGTTAGTTAGGTTTAAGTAGTTCTAAGTTCTAGGGGACTAATGACCTCAGCAGTTGAGTCCCATAGTGCTCAGAGCCATTTGAACCACCATAACTTTCGTCACCACAATGTAAGCAATCCAATGAAAAGTTCAGATAGCAAGCGACCGAACCCCAAGTGGCAAATCCTTACAAAATGTCGATTAATAAGGAGATCAACAGTTCAACATACCACTGATGGGATGATCATGAAAGACGTAGGACAAGATTGTATTAAAAAAATATATTGGAAAAGAAATTGACCGTGTCATTTTCAAAGAAACCATCCTATAATCGACTTTAAGAGATTTAGGGGAAGCACGTGAAAATTGTCAACGGCCTTGCCGCAGTGGTGACACCGGTTCCCGTCAGATCGCCGAAGTTAAGCGCTGTCGGGATAGGTTAGCACTTGGATGGGTGACCATCCAGTCTGCCGAGCGCTGTTGGCAAGCGGGGTGCACTCAGCCCTTGTGAGGCAAACTGAGGAGCTACTTGACTGAGAAGTAGCGGCTCTGGTCTCGCAAACTGACATACGGCCGGGAGAGCTGTGTGCTGACCACATGCCTCTCCATATCCGTTCATTCATGAAAGTGACGAGATTGGGCTGAGCAACGGTTGGGAAATTGTACGGGCGCTGATAACCACGCAGTTGAGCGCCCCACAAACCAAACATCATCATCGTAGTCCATATCCGCATCCAGTGACGCTCGTGGTCTGAGGATGACACGGCGGCCGGTCGGTACCGTTGGGCCTTCCAAGACCTGTTCGGACGGAGACGTGAAACTTAAATTTGGGTTGCCGGAAGTGCTCAAATGCGAGTTCAGTGCTTGAACCACTGCGCCATCTCGCCCGGCAATGTCACTGGACGCGGTACGCCTAACGGGGTTGTACAATGGTTAAGACATCGGATCTGAACAGACGAGCGTAGCGTTCAGATCAGCATGTAGAAATCCTTATTTACGCTTTTCATAGTTTTCGTCAACCATTTCGGACGAAGGCTAGGGTGACAGCATCAACAATGGTCGTCTGGTTTCCTTCTAAACCTTTGTTATGTGTTACAGGTAGTGCAAAGTCTGTATCGACTTCGCTACTGAAGATACTTATTTTCTTTCTTTGACGCGGAATCTAACGAAACGATAACGTCACTATTTTACTTCGCAGACTGAGGTTCACATGGAGAATTAAGAGCATGGCAGAGATCGCATAAGAAAACTGAAGAGCTTTTCAGACGCCTAATAATCCTACATGGTCAAGAGACTTTATTAAAAGAAAAGTGAAAATGCAGGAAGAGACAAGAAGCAAAACTTGATGCATCTTGTTAGAGACCCTTTAGAGTTCCGAGAGCGGATTTCCATTAACTATTCTACGAAGTACTTCACACACCTGCGCACAAGAAACATGACACTTTAACCAGAGAAATGACGTAAATCGTAAATACAGCAGTGTTGTGGGATGTGTCTTCCTTGCCAAGTATACACGAGTGGGACAGAAAGGTCGAAAAGTAATACTAGAGCCCCGTACTCTCCGCCGTGCATTGTGGTACAATAAACGTAGAAGATCTAATAGCAGATTCACACCTGACGTTCTAGTCACTGATTTTTTCCGAAATTCTGGAATTTACTTCATTGTTTATGATCGTTCATGTCACCTTTTGCACACTTCCATATTTTGAATCATTTAGATACTGAACACGTTATTGTTTCCGGTTTCTTGTTAACAACACATAAAATTTATGTCTTTGAAATTTCCCATTATACGTTCAAGGCCACAACGACAGCACATTTATCTCACCGGTGTTAATTATGTTCTTTTCCTTTCTTTGTTTCCAACTTCATTTTCGAGTAGTCATCGTTCTTGAACAACTACGCCAACTCGTATTTCAAGGAGCGATTCTTCAGCAGTTGTCTGGAACTTTCCTGGTCACAATAAAAAAAGAACCTCCATCCGAATAGGGCATGGAGACCCCAAGGTACCGACCGGCTGCCGTGTCATCCTCAGCCTACAGGCGTCACTGGATGCGGATATGGAGGGACATGTGGTCAGCAGGCCGTCCTCCAGTCTGTACGTCAGTTTACGAGACCGGAGCGGCTACTTCTCAGTCAAGTCGCGCCTCAGTTTGCCTCACAAGAGCTGAGTGCACCCCGCTTGCCAGCAGCGCTCGGCAGACCTGGTGGTCACCCATCCAAGTCCTAGCCCAGCCCGACAGCGCGAAACTTCGGTGATCTGACGGGAACCGGTGGTACCAATGCGGCACCACCGCTGGCCCTCCTTGTCGCAATGCCACGAATAAATCGTTTGTCTTATAACCCCAACTATATTCGGCACTTGAGCGAAAATTGAGACATGACGATGCGCTCATTGCAGAGCAGATGAAATTCAGTATTGAGTTGTTTGCCCGTGTCCCTATTTAATTTTTAGTATTTGTGTTATTTCGTTGAAATAATTCGTTTCCAAATCTAACATCTGATATTTTTGCTAACCTCTAACGAACTCCTGCAGAACCTTAACACTTTGACTGCCGTTTCTTGAAATACCTTCAACTTTTATGGCTGTTTTAGAAACCTCTTGCCCCTCGCAAAACAATGAAGATCGATCGAGCCTGTCAGTACAGGTGATTTTATATTTAAAAGCAGGAGAAATCGTACCTCACCAACTGACGTGATCGACAGCCTACCGAAATTTTCGCGTCCCGTTAAAGACCCCAGAGAACTAAGGTTGGGTACCTCCGTTTTAGGGAATAGTCCCGAGGGCCACGAATGGCTCATATCGAGACGAAATGCTCTGTTCGTATTTGTCCTTACTATTTTGTAACTAGTATAATTATTCTTTGTTCTTCGCTGAAAGTTCTTTGACACTGCAATGCACTGTAAAGCAATCATTAATACGAAAACTAGTTTCATCATAACAAATGCTTTACTAGAGACGACCCTCTGACCTGCTGCGAACGAATTTACGTATCAAGTTCTGGGGCAAAAAGGGAACGGAGGCGTGGACAGGACACACAGAATGCAGACAACTCACAAAATCGCATCTTTTGTGCATACGAAGTAGAACCAGCGGTTCACGTCACATTAAGCGATTAACAAAATTTCCTCGGACACAGCGGAATCAATAACCGACTCTACGGTTCGCAGTGATATACTAACACACTGAACTACGATTTGTTTACAAGAAATTAACTACAGTTTCCTGCCTCCAATCTACACTAGGAGATGTGTAAGAAAGTAACGTACATTGTAACTACAGTATCACTGATGTCGTCTTAGTCTGACGCCGAAATGTCGTTCTACTGTGATATTTACATCAGACGAGATATCCGAAAGATGTTCGCAGATGATCTATTACGCATTTAACCTGTGGAAGGCAATTCCACATAATGACTTCCACCACTGGTCTAATTTAAGTGACAGTACATACATCCTTCTGTTTCATAGTAAACAAAGTTTATCTTGGAGTTCGTTTACGTGCTCTCTACCAACACCAGATTAAAGATGTTTAAATTCTCATCGTTGTAATAAAAAAAGGCGTCATATAAGACAAACATTCTAAGAACATTGCAGAGAAAATTATAGACGGATGGTAATTATACAGGGTGCATTGCGATGGATGTTGATAACTCACAGTGCGTCCGACGCATGCAGCTAAATCGAGTGAACTGAGTAGACGGAGGTTTGACGCTGTTACGATGTCACGTCCTTCAAGGCTTCTTTACGTCTTCTGACGTTTGCTCCGTGGCAAAATATAAAGGTTTCACAAATTTACCCGACCTCAAAGCCGCTAACACGAAGTTTTGTGGACGGTACATTAGCTGTACTCTCGCCATTCCTTGTTTCTTCCGTTCGCTCCCGGACAAAATCGCTCTCTTTCTTCCTTCAGACGTTTCAAACCGGATTAAATACGTTTACATCATCTACTCTTACCCGACTACTACCAGCAGGGTAAACATATGTAAATTTTAGAACCTTTTTGTTGTCAATATTTTATAAGACAATACTTGGCATTTTTTTGCCTAGTACTTCGCAATCGCTTGTTTAAGACTCAGAAATTTTCGGTGATCTGAAATATAACGCTACGTAAAAAGGACAAGAAAAGCACAGCAGATGCGATCATATCATATGCCCTTGAGTAATTTATACAAACCATTTCTCAGTTTATGTGTAACTAGTTGATTGCCCGTCGTCTTTATTTCAATCTTCTATTAGTCGATCTCCTTCTTCCCCTCTCTGCCCATCCCCTCCTTCACCTCCTTTGTCCATCTCCACCACCTCCTCTCTCTGTCCACCTCCTGCACCCCCCGCCCCACTGTCTGTCCATTTCCCCTCCGCTGTCTCTGTCCATGTCCTCCTCCTATCTGTGCCTATCTCCTCCTTCCCCCTCGCTGATTTCCATCTCACCGCGCTCCTTTCTCTCTCCGTGTTATCACACTTACCCCAACAGAAGGCTGGTGGTTCTTACTTTTACAGTATTTATTTTCAAATTGTAACTAGTATGTCTACCAAATTTGATTGAAATCGTCCCCAGGGTTTAGGATGAGCGTCTTACCCGAAGGGTTTGCCAGCATACGCACATGTGAAATATAATTCACATACACTACAGGCCATTAAAATTCCTACACCACGAAGATGACGTGCTACAGACGCGAAATTTAATCGTCAGGAAGAAGATGCTGTGATATGCAAATTATTAGCTTTTCAGAGCATTCACACAAGGTTGGCGCCGGTTGCGACACCTACAACGTGCTGACATGAGGAAAGTTTCCAACCGATTTCTCACACACAAACAGCAGTTGACCGGCGTTGCCTGGTGAAACGTTGTTGTGATGCTTCGTGTAAGGAGGAGAAATGCGTTCCATCACGTTTCCGACTTTGATAAAGGTCGGATTGTAGCCTATCGCGATTGCGGTTTATCGCATCGCGACATTGCTGCTCGCGTTGGTCGAGATCCAATGACTGTTAGCAGAATATGGAATCGGTGGGTTCAGGAGGGTAATACGGAACGCCGTGCTGGATCCCAACGGCCTCGTACCACTAGCATTCGGGATGACTGGCATCTTATCCTCATGGCTGTAACGGATCGTGCAGCTACGTCTCGATCCCTGAGTCAATAGATGGGGACGTTTGCAAGACAACAACCATCTGCACGAACAGCTCGACGACGTTTGCAGCAGCATGGACTATCAGCTCGGAGACGATGGCTGCGGTTAACCTTGACGCTGCATCACAGACAGGAGCGCCTGCGATGGTGTACTCAACGACGAACCTGCGTGCAAGAATGGCAAAACGTCATTTTTTCGGATGAATGCAGGTTCGGTTTACAGAATCATGGTGGTCGCATCCGTGTTAGGCGACATCGCGGTGAACGCACATTGGAAGCGTGTATTCGTCATCGCCATACTGGCGTATCACCCGGCGTGATGGTATGGCGTGCCATTGGTTACACGTCTCGGTCACCTCTTGTTCGCATTGACGGCACTTTGAACAGTGGACGTTACATTTCAGATGTGTTACGACCCGTGGCTCTACCCTTCATCCGATCTCTGCGAAACCCTACATTTCAGCAGGATAATGATTGACCGAATGTTGCAGGTCCTGTACGGGCTTTTCTGGATACAGAAAATGTTCAACTGCTGCCCTGGCCAGCACATTCTCCAGATCTCTCACCAACTGAAAACGTCTAGTCAATGGTGACCGAGCAACTGGCTCCTCACAATACGCCAGTCACTACTCTTGATGAACTGTGGTATCGTGTTGAAGCTGCATGGGCAGCTGTACCTGTACACGCCATCCAAGCTGTGTTTGACTCAATGCCCAGGCGTATCAAGGCCGTTATTACGGCCAGAGGTGGTTGTTCTGGGTACTGATTTCTCAGGATCTATGCACCAAAATTGCGTGAAAATGTAATCACATGTCAGTTCTAGTATAATATATTTGTCCAATGAATACCCGTTCATCATCTGCATTTCTTCTTGGTGTACCAATTTTAATGGCCAGTAGTGTATATTTAACATATTTTGTGCGTATTGGTACACATTCACCTCTACGTCTAGCAAATTTCGTTCTACTGTTTCATTTTCATACAGCCCAATGTTTATGACGTCGTATCTCCTGAAATGCTGTACATTGATATACTTTTGCACGTACATCCAGTGGCACATATGCCTACCGTCTGCGAAATGTGTTGTAAATAGTTTTAGTAGCAAAGAAGTAATAAATTGACATGTCGTACACGATGCCGCAGTTTTTCACCCATCTAAGTATTTGACGTCATATCTCCTAAACTGGAGGTCGTACAACGATATATTTTGTAGCCATACTCAACAACATATAGGGATACTGTCTGCGAAATTTGTCGCAAATAGAGTTATTAGGAAAGAAGTAATAAATTCAAACGTCACACACGATGTGCCAGTTTTTAACGCATCTCAGTGTTTATGTCTTCGTATCTCGGGAATGAAGTATCATAAAATGATGTAATTTTTCTGGTACATTCAGTTGTGTATGAAAATAACGTCTGCAAAACGTGTTACGAAACAGTCACTAGTAAAGAAGTAATAAATTAATACGTCACGCTTCATGTAGCAGTTTTACTGCACGAACCGCGAAAATGTATTAAGCGATAAACTTTTTTCCTTCCATCATTTTGTGGGAGTCGTCAGCGAGAAAAAAATTCTTAAAGGTTTGAAATAGTGTATAAAGTTTGTTGCAAGTCTCTTAGTGCTCTCATTCTCAAACACTGAATGACTAAAACACGGGTATTCACGCGTCGCGGACTACACTGCGTTTTCCCTCACACCCTTCTGGTAAGTGGGTCTTTCCCACTCCCACTGTGGTTCTCTTCAGACACCGAGCGGTATGTGTACCAAGTTTGCTTCAAATCGGACGGGTGGTTTTGGAGATGCGGAACATTCGTACATTGCTATACAGCATATATATTTATAATTTCTATGGATATCATTAGGTAAAAGAATGACAGAAAATGTTTAATATCAGGCACAGTCGATTGTCGCTTTATGGCAATAGCAGGAAAGGATATTGGAATGGGAAAATGCTTTCAGTAATTCCGTGTGCTTAAACTTCACCAGAAGCGAGAAAGCACGGAAATATTATGGAACTGTTTCGAAAGAACAATACTCCCGGCCACTGTTTAATACCGAAAGAAGGAAATTAAACAGCTTAAACTGAGGCGGAAGCGAAACATCGACTCCATTACAGAAAGCTTGTTTTATACAACTCGTGGAATCCATAATGCTTTTCCGTTCCTCGAACGAATAATCATCGATTGAACCTGCAGCCCTTCGAGTGATGAAAATGTATTAATTCATGCACCGGTAAATGGAAAGCCCACAAGCGTCAATGTAGCGCACGGGGCTAAATACTGCCTTCATTCGAGGATGGCTTTTGGGATTAGTGCATAAGCCGGCTGTGCGTAATACTGGACTTCCAGTTTAATCCACTGCACCAATTTCTAAAGTTTATATTTGCCAAACAGAAGAGCCGCAACATTGGAGACACCGCAAAATGCGCCATCAAGGAGGCTGAATCAATTTCTGATACGTTTAGTCTGATAACGGCATTTGAAGAACTCAGTTGTAAACAATAGTAAGAGACAGTTGGTGAGAAACAGAGTTATTGCATGTTAAACATGGTAAGTGATGTGCTTTATTCAGATGCGTTGATAATTCTACCATAAACTGAGAAATGGCAGCTCTCTCTCCAATTTGGGATTCTCGCTAATGCTAACTTTGTCAGGTTGTGTGCATGTAAACAGTGGTAAGTGCCAAAATCATTGCTGCCAGTAATTGTAACGCGTGTTTGCTCATGCCAGGAAAAAAATAATTTTCAGAGACGATTTTTACAAATCTGAGGATGATGTGCATAAGTAGGACTCAGATAAAGGTAAGTAATATGTTCCTCACCGCAAATGACCTTAAAAGTTGTTGCTAATCACGTACGTGTGAATATACATTTAAGCAAGTAAACAATGTTGTGTTCCTTACTCTAGTTTACTTGAATTTGCGTGAAGGGGTAAAGGAAGAAATGTTAATGAACATGCTTAATACTGTTTACGCAACCACTAAAATTAATTTTAGACTGTGCTGAAGTTGTAATACTTTATTATTATAACAGCTGTTACGGCAAAATAGAGCGAGTTGGCACACCGAACTCGCATTCGGGAGGACGACGTTTCAAACCCGCGTTCGGCCATCCTGATTTGGGTTTTCCGTGATTTCCCGAAGTCGCTTCAGGCAAATGGTGGGACGGTTCCTTTCAAAGGGCACGGCCGATTTCCTTCCCTAACCCGAGCTTGTGCTCCGTCCATAATGTCCTCGTTGTCGACGGGACGTTAAATACTAATCTTCTCCTCTCCCCCCCCCCCGTCCCCCTCCTCCTCCTCCTCCTCTTAAGGCAAATCTGTATACCAAAACCTGAAAATTCGGACCTTTGTTAATTAATAATATAAATTAGTAATTTTTGTTTCTTTAATTCGCTCAGCAAGAAAACAGTGGTACATCAATGCTAAGTGCACTCAGTTTGAAAGCAAACAATGTTAAGTATCCATTGACGAATTTTTACGAATAAATTTTTGGGTATAATTTACCAGTTTAGAAACTGTAGATAAATGTGAAACAAATGACTTATCTGAATTTTTAAAAAAAAATCACGTTTCATGTTTTTGAAATATCTTATTTACGAGACTTTATTGAAACCCTCTGCCCAGTTTCTCAAAACAACCAACTTGTCCATTCCCATTGTTTATAGCCGAGGTCTTCATTTCTCAGACTTAATTTTTTTCATTTTGTGGCACACTGACAGCGAGGTCATAATGTAAAAATTATCTCAACTTCCCTCGTCACACTGAGCGGTGCCACTAGTTGGCAAAATCTGAAAGCTTCGTCGTAACATAAATCGAATCAAACAAACTCATTAAATAGCACGTGATCTGAAACGTTGCCCATAGCGAAACACAGAGAAACCATACCGACTAGTCTGTCGTTCCTTTCTACTGACGATCACTTTAGTTGTCGACGTACAGACTGTCTCTCCTACGAGTCGTTACGCCCATTTTCTCTGTCGTTTCAGCAGAAATTTTTGCAATTTCGTTTTTGTATTGTGTAGCTGGAGTCACCCCAAACAAATAGTGCTCCTCACATCTTTCATGCGATGCTAAGGGTCGACGGAAAGCGTTGGTTCTCGTCCCGTTACAAACATTTTTTTTTTAAAGCGGAAATTTACGTGCCCGTTCAATAGAGCGGTCACAGATTAGCCCATTATAACATTTACTTTATTGACCTGTATTCACAGGGACAGTAAAAGTCGAAGAACGAAATTGCAAATATCTGCCGAAACACAAGAGAAAATGCGCCTGATGACTCTTAAGAGAGACATCCGGTATTTCGACGAGAATTGGTAATGATTTAGAAAAAGGAAGGTACTTAGAGTTTTACGTTTCGTATACATCGACGTCATTATAGGTCTGTGGTAGAATATCGGCCGTGGTCTATTGAAGCGCCGCGCGGGATTAGGCAAGCGGTCTAGAGCGCTGCAGTCATGGACTGTGCGGTTGGTCCCGGCGGAGGTTCGAGTCCTCCCTCGGGCATGGGTTTGGGTGTTTGTCCTTAGGATAATTTAGGTTAAGTAGTGTGTAAGCTTAGGGACTGATGACCGTAGCAGTTAAGTCCCATAAGATTTCACACACATTTGAACATTTTTTTTTCTACTGAAGCGAATCATCGTTACATCCGTCTTAACCATTTCACGAAAATTACGGGTATCGTAAACCTGGGTAGTCGAACTGGGATCTGAACTATTTCGAATACCATCAAACACGTGCATTTGTATCAATCACAACATCAAAAATTTCCAGAATGGTAAAGAATATTTCTATTTAGATTCAACACTCTTGCAGTGATGTAAAACATCAGTAATATGAATGTAACCGCAATGTTGCCCATAATGGCACGCAGGGAAATACAATGGAGGAATTATTTAGAATTACGGACTGCCTGAGATGAGCTATAGACGACATACACCACTCGTGGCATTCGTAATCCTTGCAAAGCCCGCGCGATTTTCTTGACGTCTCGTCTCCCAAGTCCTCAATCGGGCCAAGCAGGAAAATTTTTACTGACAATGCATCTGAATCATCACGTAAACTCAGAAGTTAATAACTGCAGAGCTTTATCACCAAAACTATCGATGTCATAACAATCTAGTTTTACTATAGGATTCTTGAGAAAATTAGTATTTGTGATGAAATAATACATATGACTTTGAACAGGGCTGGCCTAGCAGCGCTCCACGAGGGCTCAGGCCCCAAACCTTCTTACAAGGTGACCACACGAACTTCCCCTCGCCGATTTGATTCATCTTGACAGGATGCGTAGGGCACAGCTACGCCTTCGACAAACGTAAACAGGAAGACGCAACTCTCAACCGTTACCCATAAAATCGAGTTCGAAAATTTTAAGTGTGTTTGTATAGTTTGTATGGCCAAAAGTAACCAAGAAGACCGCAGCTGAGCTTGTTAAGCGGCTTGTTTCACGAGCGCGAAGGCCAGGGTTCGAATACCCCTTCCTGCACTTCTCTTTTATCTTCCCATGTAATTATCAAGACTGTGCTGACTGTCGTTACTGATTGATTCATTTATTATTTTCTTAACATTTAACTGGAAAAAAGGAGAAAATTTTTTTCGTAATGATATTGGAAAAAATAGATACACAAGAACTTTCAATCAAATCAGTACAGTCATTTTATTTGTATTATTTTATCAACATGCTTCTTTCAGTGTGTCAATTGCAAAACAAACTTGGCTCATATAAAACATTCTCGGACTTCTAGCCGCTTCAATTCAGGATAAAACCTCGATATTTCGACGATTTCCACCATCGTCTTCGTCAGGAGCAACTGACTGTCATAATTGCTTCTGTGGTGGCCTGATACAGCCCAAAGACGGCTTTTGATTGGTCAGTAGTTACGTCATACTGTCAACGTTGGCGCTGGTGACGCCACCGTCCTCGCCGTAGCGTAAACATTGTGACGAATATCTCTGGCTCTTCTCTGCATCGAGAGCTCGCTTCCATGCACCGTTGAGATTACAGCCGCCATTACGGTTGAAGGTTTTCTCACACATTCTTAATTCTACAGTCTCTTTAATTACACAGTCCCAGTATGTGGAAACCTGGGACAAAACTTGTTTCTTCAAACAGTATTTCGTGTTCGTCTGTGAGGCTGCATTCAGCAACTGCAGCTTTCTCCAGTTCTCGATTTTTGATATGCTGTTGATGCTCTGCACGGCGGTCGGAAACAGTGCGGATGGACTGAGCAATGTGATTGCTCCCGCACTCTCATAGGATGTTGTAAATCTCAGGAATCCTGAGGCCAGTACTGTCCTTAACAGGGCGTGATATCTCCTTTATCATCTTAGGAGGTGAGAAAACACATCGTCTTCCCAGGACTCTTCCTATTTTGCTGGATGTAGCGCCCTAAAGGGAAGGAATGCACTCGGCGTCTCATCACGTGAATGCTCAACATTTTCACGTTTCCGTTTCTTTAAGAAAACGTGTAGGGCAGCATATTTTATGAAAAGACGGATGGAGTGGCTATGGGTTCTCCGCTGTCTCCAGCAATGGCCAATGAGGAAGAGGAAAATGAAGGCTGCAGACGCAAGGTGGTCATCTTGTCAGACACGAAGTAGTTTTCTGACAGTACTACTTGCGTTACATTGGATTTACGCTCTGCATTAGGATTACTACGGGGTCTACGCATTCTTCCAGAAAAGAAGTGGAGTAGCCACATCATTCAATGCTGAATGGGAACTGCCTTATTTTCTCTACGTTTAAAGGCCATGCAGAGTGCTTAATATGCCATCGCACTGTTAAGAGCTGGGAAAAAGACTTATTGGAATGTCACGTCAACATTAGCCACAAAGACGATATGACGCACTTGTCTTCTGATGGACGACAGTGAATATTGGCTAAACTGAAGGCGGCCATTGGGTTCAAATGGCTCTGAGCACTATGGGACTCAACTGCTGAGGTCATTAGTCCCCTAGAACTTAGAACTAGTTAAACCTAACTAACCTAAGGACATCACAAACATCCATGCCCGAGGCAGGATTCGAACCTGCGACCGTAGCGGTCTTGCGGTTCCAGACTGCAGCGCCTTTAACCGCACGGCCACTTCGGCCGGCGGCGGCCATTGGGAAAAAACTGACTTAAGGGTAAGTGGCAAGTATAGCTTATTTGAATTCATTAACTGTCTTAATGCAAGGGGAGAGTCATCTGGTAACATATATGGCGAACACGGTTGATACTATCAAACAAAAATTCATCCTATGGAAAAATCAATTCAACTTCAGGACATGGAACATTTCCGAAACTAGCGGCAGTCATTTGTGGACCAGGTACGACTGACTACATTTCAGTAATGAAAATAATTCATTATGAGCTCTCAAGTAGTTTCTTCATGACTGAAGACGGATTTCGAGTTATCCGTCAGACTGTGCTTGCTTTTGGCTGCAAATGAACCTCATTAGTTCCAAATTCAGCTGATGGACGTACACTGTAGCACCCAACTGTCTGTCCAATCCAGGAATTTCCAAGACTTTTATAAAATGCCAATTTATCAAATTGGCACAGTTCTGTCAACCTTCATGTTTAACACATGTAACCTAAATAGCTAGACGTGTTTGACTATATCACAAACTATAGCTCCAGATACAGAACATATTCCAAAATCAAAATGTGCATAAATTTTTAAACATCACAACTTAATGTTAAAAGCCTATATATAAAGCTTTTGTAGTTCTGCTCACTATATTAACAGTATCCAATTTACTTACTCCAGTTAAGAGAAGTTACTGATTTGGCAGAAGAAAGTTGAAAATAAACACACACGATAAAAAATTCTGCTTGTAACAGTATGCTAAAATATTTGCCTCTCAAAAGTAGTTGCACCATGTTGCAAATAAGTCTTCCTAAGCTTCCCGCGTATACAGCCTTCGGCATATAGCTGCTTCACTCACACACGCCAGCTCAGAATAGAGCAGTGGTGGGGAAAGTAGACTCAAGTTAGCCCGCAGAGCTCGCTCCGGGAGCTCAAATCTTGGCCATGTCTCACTTACAATATATAGCACTTTATAAAGTGGTTTAAACTACAATTTTACCTCAAACTCAAACTTTTGTTATTTATGCCAACTCTAGGTGATGCATGCAGATTGTTTCCTCCACACCTTCCTGTCCTTCCCTCCCCCATCCCTCTTAAAATTGGCACGGAAAGGGTGTGCATACTGTTAACGATGCGGAAAAGTACGTCAAGACGACAGTTCCATATATAACCATTAGCGTTCGGCAACACAAAATAAAATGCAAACGGAGTGGTAGAATATAGATAAATCATAATGTGGACGAATATCCACAATGCGGTTTTGACCGTGAATGCAAATTGTGGAATAGTGAAATGGTTAGGCAAAGAATATTTTATACAAGTAGGTAAGCCTGAAGCGATAATATCGGATAATGCTTCATATTTTACAGGCCATACCTGGAAAAACTATTTATATGAACAAGATATAAAGCGTATACTAATTTCCCGCTTTCACCCACAAGCAAGTTTAGTAGAGAGAGTATTTGGAGAGTTAAATAAATTTTGCAGGTTATACATTGCATATAAGCACACAAGGTGGCCAGATATGATACATAAGTTTGTCGAAATTCACAACGCAACCCCGCATGCTTCTACGGGGTATCCACCAAATGAGATATTAATGAATAATAATCGAGCTCTGAACGAGTGGCTGGCACCCTTGCCTAAGGTCCCAGTCATTCCTGAGCCTAAGGAAGAGAAGATAAGAAAAGCGGGATGCAACCTTACTAGGTGCGCCCAGAAAAGGACGGAAAAATATAATCGACATGTAACGAATAACCAAACATTTAATGTTGGGGACTTGGTGCTCTTACGCAATCATCCTAAGTCCTCGGCATCTTTGAAACAGAATAGCAAGTGGCAATTGGTGTATAATGGACCTTTTAGAGTAGTAAGTGTGCCACATGAGTGTAGCTATCTCTTAGCAGATCCCCACTCAGGGAGAGTACGGGGACTGTATCCGCGTAAGGATGTAAAAGCATTCCTACAGTAAAAGACTAATAGTCCTATGCGGACACCGTTCCTTTGTAAACAATGAACATTAATGAGGTGTACTAGTGTAGGAGTGTATAGTTATAAGAATATGATTGACTTTTTTCATGTGTGTGGATATTTGTGTTATGTACTCTTTTAATTTGTGTTTAATTTGAGATATTTCTTGGCACAATCCTTTATATTATGTGTATTGTAAATCCCTACCCGTCGGTAGGACAAGCAAACTTCTGGACACTGGCGCCTGTTGGTCGCATACGGAAACTGAAGTCTGTCGAAAGGGTTGCCTGTCCTGGTGGCGGGTAGGGATCGAAGAAAGACTAGGGTTTAACATTTAACATTGGTAGACGTCGAGTCATTAGACACAGAACACAAGCACGGAACGTTTCAAACATGGGGAAGGAAATCGGCCATGCCTTTTCAAAAGAAACACTCTAGTTATAGCCTGGAGCGATTTAGGGAAATTGTGAGAAACCTAATTCTGTTGGTCTGACGTGGATTTGAACAGCCGTCCTTCCCAATGTGAGCCCAGTGTTTTAAGGGTCCCAACAGAATGCACCATCACATCAGTGTTGCTGAAATGGGGGGCGGGGGGGTGGGGGGTGGAGGGGGGTCTCAGAGGGACCTTTCGCTATATTATTCACAAATACGTATATTATTCACAAATACGTAAACACGTACGTAAATGTCGCAACACCGGCGGCTCCCCCCCCCCCCCCGCACCCCGCACCCCACCAAGGACACGCCACAGGAGAATGTGAAAAACGTGGAATGAAAGAGCGTGAACACCCTGTATACCAAAGCAAAAGTTGTGATCATACTACATTTCAAAAAGGTGGGGTCGCAGCCCTGTGATGTACTTAGAGAAGAGTTGAATCGGCCGGGAAGATGTCAGCAGTGTCAAAGGTTTTCTAGAACATCGTCCTGTTGGACGGCAAACTGTCGTTTCAGACTGTGAAATGTGTGAAAATGAACGTCCCAAGTTAAGTGATGGTTTCGTTTACGCCACTTATAACACATTCTGCTGTCTTTTCGTGTCGATTCGGAACAGCGGTGTGTCCGAAAAGTTTTCCTCGGCCTCCCATACAAAAACTGCGTGATATCAACGCAGCGTGTCACGGTTTTGACCCCCGTCGCAGCGGTGAGAGGACAGTAAGGGGAGGTGTGACAACATTCCCACTTCCAAGTGGGGATGGGCAGAATTGTAGTAATATTTGGTGCCAATGTGACATCAGTAACCCATCTAACATCTCACATGAACTTCTGAGCTCTGGCCTTTTTTTTTTCTTTCTTTCGTTTTGCACGTCTCGCAATGGGAGAAAATTAGGAGTTTTTGAAAAAGTGTCCCTTTAACATTGTTGTGCAGTGTAATTTGTAAGATAATATATTACGAAGGCATAATATATTTGGGGTGGTGTGGGAGCGATGAATGAATTTCATCGACTACATGGAAGATGGCTCTTCAGTTTTGAAACAAAACGTTTCCAGCGGGAAATATTGCTTATTGTAACTACAGTACAAAATCGTGAAATTCATTTAAGTTGTAGGGTAACTGTCTAGTATTAGTCTTATTCTGAAATCCAGTACTACTGAAATACAAAGGTACTTCGATGATACGATTTAGAAGTGCAACGGTAATTCTCTCTACAAGAAAAATTTTCCTCATGTCACTAGTCTAGCCACGCGGCAAAAAAATCGTACTCTGAAGGAAAGCTTTACACGCGCCTCAGTCGTAGCAGCAGACATCGAAGACACACTGGAGTTGTTAAGGCGCGTGGACGACTATTTACCTTCTATATTAGCAGAACTCGGCGGCCGCTGCCGCCCAACTTTGCTGCAGCACGTACTTCTATGCAGTTCCAGACGGGCAAGAAGCAATCGAGAGCACCAAAGTCAAAGACAAGGCGAAACCGAACTGTGAGGGCGGCGGACGCTGCCGCGGTAAGAATAGGCGGCAGTAAACGGTCTGTGAACAAATCGCCTAAGGGGCACTCGCTGGGAGTGCTGCGCTTAATGATCCGAACAAACCAGCCGCCGCCACGGACTTTGGCACCACCGCCACACTCTGTCACCTTTCCCTTTAATTACGCTTCGCTTTCTACTCCACCTGCACTTTCTGCATAAATTTTCCGCAGTCGTTTCCTACTAACTTCAGCGACGACAAAACGAAACAAAAAATTGCTCTGAGTTAAGAGAGGAACTGGACGGGGGGAAAGGCGAATGATTATGCACGAGCAGTCTGGATAACATGGTTCAGATTTTCTTTATTATGGTGGTAAAAATGTTCGCAACTGTGAATCCTGTACAAACATTTGTGGGATTACATATCACACACTGTCATTCGATATACCTCGCATAAGCATATCGACACCAACCTTCCGCATTAGACATATACCGGCTTCGCACACACACACACACACACACACACACACACACACACACACACACTACTAGTGCCACCACCTTACAACACTGTCACATCGGTTAGTTGCTGTACAAAATTCGAAAGGACTTTCTCAAAAGAGGAAGGGAGGAGGGTTAGGTCGTGTCGACATCGAAGTCAGACTGTATCAAGGATGGGGAAGGCAATCGCCTGTGCCCTTTCAAAGGAACCATCCCGGAATTCCTCTGGAACGATTTAGCGAAATCGCAAAAAATCTTATCCGGAATTTCCGGGCGCGGATTTGAACCGTCGTCGTCGCAAATGCGAGTCCAGTGTGCGAAACACTGCGTCATCTCGCTGGGTGAGGTTCCAACGGTATCAATAAGGTTGTCACAATTTGGTAATCGTGCACTCTGTCCCTGGTAGCTGAGTGGTCAGCGCGACGGCATGTCATACCTAACGACCCGGGTTCGATTCCTGGGTGGGTCGGAGATTTTCTCCGCTCAGGGACTGGGTGTTGTGTTGTCCTTGGCGTCATCATATCATCCCCAACGACACGCAAGTCGACGAAGTGGCGTCAACTCGAAAGACTTTCACCAGGCGAACGGTCTACCCAACGGGAGGCCCTAGCCACATGGCATTTCAATTTCCATCGTACACTCTAGTGCTAATTGATCCTGAAGCTAAAGTTTACAGAGCGGATGCGTTTGAAGTTTTTGATTTAATATTGAGCGTGTTTACTGTGTCAGCAAAGTCCATATTAAAATTATTAATTGATAACATTTCCTGAATACGTATACTGGTAAGTCGCTGTTTCATCGTACAGTTTTCTCTTCTATAGGAACATTTTCCGCTGTCCTGAACACGTATAAGCAAATTCGTTAATTTTGAAAAATGGTGATGAAAGAAAATTGGCGTACACTATGTGATCAAAAGTATCCGGACACTCCCAACAACATACGGTTTTTCATATTAGGTGCACTGTGCTGCCACCTACTGACAGGTACTCCATATCATGGACCTCAGTAGTCATTAGACCTCATGAGAGAGCAGAATGGAGCATTCTGCGGAACTCACGGACCTCGAACGTGGTCAGGTGATAGGGTGTCATACGTCTGTACGCAGATTTCCACACTCATAAACATCCCTAGGTCCACTGTTTCCGATGTGATAGTGAAGTGGAAACTTGAAGGAACACGTACAGCACAAAAGCGTAAAGGCCGACTGTTGTGTCGATTCCCTAAGGTCTCGACACAATGAGTGGCTAGGTGCACGCGAAACTAAGCAGACGGGCGTAAATTCTGAAACAGGAGACTGGATGAAAAACTATAAAGAAAAGAAGAGAGATTTTAATATACTTAACTTTAATGTAGTCTTGTTCTTGTTGAAATACATCTCTTGCATAGTAGTAAGCAATTAGCAATGATACACATGGCGCCTTGCTAGGTAGTAGCGATGGACTAGCTGAAGGCTATTTAATCTGTCTCTCGGCAAATGAGAGGAATACTTGATAGGTCTAGTCGCAAGCTATGTCGTCCGTACAACTGGGGCGAGGTCAAGTCCGTGTCTTGTGACCTGCCCTGTGGTGGCGCTACGTTTGCGAATACACAGTGGCGACACGCGGGTCCGACATGTACTACAGGACCGCGGCCGATTTAAGTTACCACCTAGCAAGTGTGGTGTCTAGCGGTGACACCACATTCCTCCCCCGCAAATCGGCGAACGGTCGTGAGATAAGGCTTCCGCCCGCCGTGGGGAGGACCCCATGTTGACGTATGCGATGAGGTGGGGAGCCTAACAACAGGCGAGGCTGTGCCACCCGCACCCGGCCATTCGGTCCGAGGGGAGCTAGGAAACGCCTGCAAACCTAGTCCAGGGTGCACGTCAACATGAGGTGGATGCGCACGTAATGAGACAGAAGGGTCGACCTCCATGTGGTCGGAGCACCCGACGGGCGAAGACGACATCTGGTCCGGAGCGGGCAAGAGGTCCATGGCGGAGGACGGCTGGTCACGGGAAGCGAGCGGCGGCGCGTGACCCAGAGAGGCGCGTGGCGGCTGCAGCGAAGCGTCCGCTGCTGGCGGCGCCGGCGGCGGCTGCGGCGGCGCGACGCCATGAGGCAAAATGGAAGGCATCGTCGGTAACACCTGGGGATGAGGCGAGCCAGTAGATGGGTCCCCAGGGCGCTGACCTGACGGCTCCGTCGCTGAAAGCAGACGGGGAGCGGCAGAACCCAGGCGACGACAGAGGCGCAGCTGATTGAGATGCCGACGCACCTCACCAGAGGCCCCCAAAACCAAATACATCGCGCGGCCGAGGCAGCGAAGAATGCGCCCTGCGAGCCAACGCTGTGAACCGCGACAGTTGCGATAATAGACAACGTCGCCAGGAGCAAAAGCAGGAGTCTGCCGCTGCACAGGAACCTGATGTGGCGGATGCAGCAAAGACATCAGAGTTCGATGAGTGCGACCATGGAGCAACTCAGCCGGCGAGCGACCATCGCGGGTCTGAGAGCGATATGAGGACAAAAAGAGCAACAAAGCGTCCTCCCGAGAATGCGACACTTTCAACTTCAACATCTGCGACTTGAAAGTCCGGACCAATCGTTCAGCGGCACCGTTTGACTGAGGCGAAAACGGCGCGGATGTCAGATGTTGAATACCATTGGCCTTGCAGAACGACTGAAATTCTGCGGACATGAATTGTGGGCCATTGTCGGAAACAATAGTCTGCGGAAGACCTTCAATGCAAAAGAGAGCAGACAAGGCTTGGATGGTGGCAGAAGACGTCGTGGAAGACATCCGGACAACAAAAGGAAAATTACTGAAAGCATCGACCACAACCAACCATCGAGCATTCCAGAATGGACCAGCAAAATCGATGTGCAAGCGTTGCCAAGGGGAAGTGGCTTTCGGCCATGCAAAGAATTTCCGCGGCGGTGCGGATTGTTGTTCGGCACACGCCACGCAAGAGGAGCACATATTCGTAATCGCCGCATCGATTCCGAACCAAGTACAGTGCTGACGAGCAAGTTGTTTCGTACGCACTATACCCCAATGTCCTTGGTGAAGAAGCTTTAAGACAGAGGACTGTAACGAACGTGGGACTACGACTCGGGATTGATCATTATCGGAACGCAACAACAAAACACCACGTCGTACAAAAAGTCTCTCCTTGTGAGCAAAAAACGGCGAACCAAAGGATCTTCGATCCGTGACTTTGACAAGGGCCAGTGCGTAGCAACAAAACGCAAAACAGTAGCAAGGACAGGGTCAGCAGCTGTGGCTGTAGCTACACGACGAAAATCAATCGGAAACGATGCGACCACGTCATCGGCTTCCGAATCAATGAACATGCAAGCAAGTTCGGAAGAATCGAATGCTTTATCCTCAGCAACAGGCAAACGGGACAACGCATCAGCGTTTCCGTGCTTAGCAGTGGACCGATACAAGATATCGTAGCGGTACTGCGAGAGAAAAAGAGACCAGCGAATGAATTTCTGCGCTGTACGTGGAGGTACAGGCTTGTTCGGATGAAAAAGTGATGTCAACGGTTTGTGGTCCGTGATGATGGTAAAGTGACGACCATACAAGAAATCGTGAAACTTTGTTACACCAAACACAAGAGCCAAAGCTTCCTTCTCTATTTGTGAATAATTTCTTTGCGCAGATGAGAGCAATTTGGACGCAAAGGCAATAGGGCGATCATGCGAGCCATCCTTGTGCGCAAGCACAGCACCGATCCCGAAATCCGATGCATCGACCATCAACAAAAGGGGTTTTCGGGGATCGAATGGCGTAAGGCAAGTATTTGATAGTAACGCCGATTTCAACTGGCGAAAGGCGCGTTCGCATTCCGTCGTCCAGACGAACGGAACACCTGTACGGCGTAAGCGATGAAGCGGAGCTGAAATGGAAGAAGCATTGCGCACAAATCGGTGATAATAATAAACCTTACCCAGCACACTCTGTAGCTGTTTTAAGTTCTGCGGTGACGGCAAGTCCTGAATGGCACGAAGGTGCTCTGGACTCGGATGTATACCTTGGGCATTAATGACATGCCCCAGGTACGGTAAGTCACGAGCAAAAAACACACATTTGTCCTTCCTCAAGCGAAGACCATTCTGACGCAATACCTGAAATAATGTTCGGAGATTTTGCAAATGTTCTGCTTCTGTCTTTCCTGAGATTACAATATCGTCCAGATAGTTCGCAGCCGTAGGGACCGACGCACAAATAGTTTGTAAATATTGCTGAAATAAAGCAGGGGCGGATGCACACCCGAATGGCAGTCTTTTGAAGCGATACAAGCCAAGATGCGTGTTAACCACTAAGACGCGCTGGGATTCTTCGTCCACAGGTATCTGCAAGTACGCATCTGCTAGGTCCAATTTTGAAAAATATTTTCCCGGGCACAGTTTGTCAAAAAGATCTTCCGGGCGGGGCAAAGGAAAAGTAGCAGTCACAAGTTGTGGATTCACAGTTGCCTTGAAGTCCACGCAAAGTCTCAGTTTTCCGGAAGGTTTTGGCAAAATGACTAAGGGTGAGGCCCAGAGAGAAGCCTGCACACGTTCAATTACACCTTGAGATTCTAATTCGGCTAATGTTTTTGCGACCTCATCACGCAATGCGTGGGGAACATTGCGCGCTCTGAAAAATTTCGGTTGCGCGTTGTCTTTCAGTTCCAAATGCGCTTCATAGTTCTTAGCGCAACCAAGGCCCGGTGCAAAAATGTCTGCAAATTCTTCACAAAGACTAGAAACACTGGCGGAAGGCACAGTCTGATTCACTGATAGGACCTGATTTACAATAGACATATTAAACAATTGAAACAAATCTAAACCAAACAAGTTCACTGCACTAGAGGAACGAAGAACATAAAATGACACAAGTTTTGTCTGTCCCTTGTATGTTGCAATAAGGCTGCACTGTCCTAACACAGGTATGTGCTGTCCTGAGTAACTAGTTAACGTAACATTTGCGGCACGCAATGGCGGGGCGCCCAGTTGTTTGTACGTGTCATGATTGAGCAATGAAACTGCAGCTCCGGTATCGAGCTGGAATGGTATCACTTTTCCTGCAAAGTCTAAGTCCACAAAAAGTTTATTGTCTTGTTGACGACAAGAGCGACTGTCTCGTGCAAATTGAACTGATACAGGTCCAGAAGCACTTGCAACTTTACGGGATTTCCGGCGACGGCGACGCACCATAGTATCTGAATATGGGAGGCCACATTCACAGGCAAACGCGCAGTCTCTAGTAAGTCCTTGCAAAGTTGCTACCCACTCCCTATTAGTCTGACCGGCCGTACGTTTTGTACGAAAAAACGTATACCGTTTGGCAACTACATTTACTGTTTCTTTGAAATAGGCATCCAAAGCAGACAAAATTTCTTCGTAGGACAGAGTTGCTACGTCGCGTCGGGGAAACAATTTCACTATCACACGGTAGGTAGACACACCGACACAAGAAAGCAAAAACGGCTGCCGCTCTTTACCTTGAATTCCATAAGCAGTGAGGTGGAAGTTGAACTGAGCGGCCCACTCAGTCCAGCTTTCGGTTGTGGCTTCAAAGGGCCTAAATGGCGGTGCGACAGCGTTGTGTGGCTGCGGTAGCGAAGAAGCGGCTGCCGCCGCATCGGTTTGCAGCGCACGTTGACCCTGGACGAGCTGTCCAAGGGCTTCCAATAACGCCTGCGTCTGCTGATTCTGCAAGCGAAAAAATTCGGACAGTACATCTGGAGAATGCGGCGAAGCCATGACACAAACAAATTAGAGCAAGTATAACACAAAGACTGCAACGTGGGCGCGGCACCACTCCTCGGCGCCAAAATATTGTTGTGTCGATTCCCTAAGGTCTCGACACAATGAGTGGCTAGGTGCACGCGAAACTAAGCAGACGGGCGTAAATTCTGAAACAGGAGACTGGATGAAAAACTATAAAGAAAAGAAGAGAGATTTTAATATACTTAACTTTAATGTAGTCTTGTTCTTGTTGAAATACATCTCTTGCATAGTAGTAAGCAATTAGCAATGATACACATGGCGCCTTGCTAGGTAGTAGCGATGGACTAGCTGAAGGCTATTTAATCTGTCTCTCGGCAAATGAGAGGAATACTTGATAGGTCTAGTCGCAAGCTATGTCGTCCGTACAACTGGGGCGAGGTCAAGTCCGTGTCTTGTGACCTGCCCTGTGGTGGCGCTACGTTTGCGAATACACAGTGGCGACACGCGGGTCCGACATGTACTACAGGACCGCGGCCGATTTAAGTTACCACCTAGCAAGTGTGGTGTCTAGCGGTGACACCACACCGACCTCGTCTGTTGACTGACAGGGACCGCCAACAGTTGAAGAGGGGCGTAATGTGTAATAGGCAGACATCTATCCAGACCATCACACAGGAATTCCAAACTGCATCGGGATCCACTGCAAGTACTATGACAGGCGGGAGGTGAGAAAACTTGGATTTCATGGTGGAACTGCTGCTCGTAAGACACATATCACGCCGGTAAATGCCAAACGACGGCTCGCTTGGTGTAAGGAGCGTAAACACTGGACGATTGAACAATGGAAAAACGTTGTATGGAGTGACGAATCACGGTACACAATGTGGCGATCCGATGGCAGACTATGGGTATGGCAAATGACCGATGAACGTCATCTGCCAGCGTGTGTAGTGCCAACAGTAAAATTCGGAGGCGGTGGTGTTATGGTGGGGTCGTGTTCTTCATGGAGGGGTCTTGAACCCCTTGTTGTTTTGAGTGGCACTATCACAGCACAGGCCTACATTGAGGTTTTAAGCACCTTCTTGCTTCTCACTGTTGAAGAGCAATTCGGAAATGGCGATTGCATCTTTGAACGCAATCGATCACCTGTTCATAATGCACGGCGTGTGGCGGAGTGGTTACATGGCAATAACATCGCTGTAATGGACTGGCCTGCACGGAATCTTGACCTGAATCCTATAGAAGATCTTTGGGATGTTTTGGAACGCCTCACCGATCGACATCGATAGCTCCCCTCAGGGCAGCACTCCCTGAAGAATGGGCTGCATTCCCCTAGAAACCTTCCAGCACCTGATTGAAACTTACGCAAGCTGTCATCAAGGCTAAGGGTGGGCCAACACCATACTGAATTCCAACATTACCGATGGAGGGTGCCACGAACTTGTAAGTCATTTTCAGCCAGGTGTCCGGATACTTTTGATCACATAGTGTATTGGGGCAGGTGGGGGGGGGGGGGGGGCAGGAAATTGGGGAGATGACAGGTGCTACTGTTAGGAAGTATTGTGCAACCACTTGATCCACACGAAACTTTTGAAAACTACTATGATCTGAATGGATTCCGAGACAGCATAAAAGGACATTGATGCAATTACGAAACACGGTAGGAAGACTGTGTGTGATATTCTGTGTCGACGGTATCGAATGCGAGCCTAGCGCTTTAGCGACTACGTCTCATTTGTTATCCCAAATGTATTTTTTTACCGTTCGTCATTGTTTTACATAGCATTTTGTGTTAAGGACTGAATTATGGTGGTGGTGGAGGTGGTAGTGGGATGGCGATAGGAAGAGCATCTGGCCAGCCCTTAAACTAACCATGTCAAACACGTTTATAACCATGTCGCTCTGCGCCGATGCAGGGCAAATGCACAAAAACAAAAACAACAACAACAATAATAATAATAATAATAATAATAATAGTAGTAGTAGTAGTAATAGTAAGAAGAAGACTATGATAAAGTGGGTACCGTTACGTGGAGTCATTTTCGTGAAGGCAGCTGTGTTTGCAGAAAGAGGGGATTTTAAACTGATTTATCTGTAAAATACTGGTTATGATTTTAATGTAGTGCATTTATAACCTACATGTTTAGATGTATTATGATAATGAAAATGTAACATATTGATTGTAACTGTATTACGAAAAAACTTAATTGCAGCACACTGGTCAGAAATGTATTATGAAAATGTAACGAGAAACTTCCATAATGTTCGAGGTCGTCCGAAACAGTCTCAAAAGCTTGTAAGCATATTGCAGAGTAAGTTTTGTTGAGAAATAACTGTTAAGGAAAAAATCGATACGTTACGCCGTTTCCGAGTTAATTAGCATTGAAGTTAGCCAATTAGGGCGATGCGCGCGAAAATTCAAGGGGCCCACCAGAGACGGTGTCGCCAAAAGTGTGCTTCGTTTGGTTTCCTAAAACACAACAAGAGTACGGTACATCGGACGATATTAAGTATCGAACCTCAGCCAAAGGCTGAGCAGTCTCGTGCGGCATTATCGACGGTATGACAACAACTGACACTAACTGTATCTGGTGGCCCGGTTGAATTTGCACGCGCAATGGCCTGATTGGCTAACTTCAATGCTAATTAACTCGGAAACGGCGCAACGTATGGAATTTTTTTTTTGGCAATCATTTCTCAGCACAACCTACCCTGCAACAACCTTACAAGGTTTTCAGGCTATTTTTGATCACCCTGTATTACCAGCTACATGTCTCTGTTGTGTTTCTTGTAATTTATACCTACCATGCCTCTCTGAACCAAAAATCCGGACAATTGCGCAACTGCCATCATCACTGGACGAAAATAGTCATGTCCCACCCATCCTTAACGTATGAAGCTTTCTGACTGGCTGTAACATTGCCATGGCAGTAAAATACTGAGCTCCGCTTGGAAGTGCAAAATACAAGTATATCTGTGTTCGCACAGAAGCTCTCTGACTGGCCGAGGAACGGCTGAAACGCATTCTTGACCCAAAGTCGCTATTTCATTCCTTCGCTTCAACTATCTTCAACTGTTAGACGAGCGAGATAGGTGGCAGAATAACGCAGGGAATTGTAATCGCATTCATAACGAAAGGCCATCTTGATTTAGATTTTTGGCGGTTTCCCGAAACGATTACGGCGAATTCCTGAAATACACCTGGCAAATAATTAAATCCATAACCTTTTATGGTTTCACCTCACGTCTGTGACTTTCATCGCCATAGAGACAAAATGTGAAATTTTTTAGCATCACACAGTTTTGGAAATTTTAGGTTTATTGTTATATATTATATTCTACATTAACGCAGAAGGCTCTCAAAATTTACCGTTACGCATCTAGAAATTATAACTGGACATGCTCTTAAAATGCTAATTACGACCTTGTGAAGATTATGAGGATAGGCTTTTTTACCTGTAATCGGTATGTAGGAAATTCCAGTCATCATCATAATGAGAGACCAAAACAAGCTTTTTCACTCGAATAAAGCGGTGACAGGCAGATACCTTCTCTTTAAAATTTCATTTCTTAACGCCATCCATTCAGTTAGCCATCAGCAGCCAAAGTTCGAATGTAATACACTCCTGGAAATGGAAAAAAGAACACATTGACACCGGTGTGTCAGACCCACCATACTTGCTCCGGACACTGCGAGAGGGCTGTACAAGCAATGATCACACGCACGGCACAGCGGACACACCAAGAACCACGGTGTTGGCCGTCGAATGGCGCTAGCTGCGCAGCATTTGTGCACCGCCGCCGTCAGTGTCAGCCAGTTTGCCGTGGCATACGGAGCTCCATCGCAGTCTTTAACACTGGTAGCATGCCGCGACAGCGTGGACGTGAACCGTATGTGCAGTTGACGGACTTTGAGCGAGGGCGTATAGTGGGCATGCGGGAGGCCGGGTGGACGTACCGCCGAATTGCTCAACACGTGGGGCGTGAGGTCTCCACAGTACATCGATGTTGTCGCCAGTGGTCGGCGGAAGGTGCACGTGCCCGTCGACCTGGGACCGGACCGCAGCGACGCACGGATGCACGCCAAGACCGTAGGATCCTACGCAGTGCCGTAGGGGACCGCACCGCCACTTCCCAGCAAATTAGGGACACTGTTGCTCCTGGGGTATCGGCGAGGACCATTCGCAACCGTCTCCATGAAGCTGGGCCACGGTCCCGCACACCGTTAGGCCGTCTTCCGCTCACGCCCCAACATCGTGCAGCCCGCCTCCAGTGGTGTCGCGACAGGCGTGAATGGAGGGACGAATGGAGACGTGTCGTCTTCAGCGATGAGAGTCGCTTCTGCCTTGGTGCCAATGATGGTCGTATGCGTGTTTGGCGCCGTGCAGGTGAGCGCCACAATCAGGACTGCATACGACCGAGGCACACAGGGCCAACACCCGGCATCATGGTGTGGGGAGCGAACTCCTACACTGGCCGTACACCACTGGTGATCGTCGAGGGGACACTGAATAGTGCACGGTACATCCAAACCGTCATCGAACCCATCGTTCTACCATTCCTAGACCGGCAAGGGAACTTGCTGTTCCAACTGGACAGTGCACGTCCGCATGTATCCCGTGCCACCCAACGTGCTCTAGAAGGTGTAAGTCAACTACCCTGGCCAGCAAGATCTCCGGATCTGTCCCCCATTGAGCATGTTTGGGACTGGATGAAGCGTCGTCTCACGCGGTCTGCACGTCCAGCACGAACGCTGGTCCAACTGAGGCGCCAGGTGGAAATGGCATGGCAAGCCGTTCCACAGGACTACATCCAGCATCTCTACGATCGTCTCCATGGGAGAATAGCAGCCTGCATTGCTGCGAAAGGTGGATATACACTGTACTAGTGCCGACATTGTGCATGCTCTGTTGCCTGTGTCTATGTGCCTGTGGTTGTGTCAGTGTGATCATGTGATGTATCTGACCCCAGGAATGTGTCAATAAAGTTTCCCCTTCCTGGGACAATGAATTCACGGTGTTCTTATTTCAATCTCCAGGAGTGTGTATCTTGCTCCGGCTTTATATACACGCATTAAAGACGATGAAAAACATTTAAAAAATATAACTTGCGAATGCCGTCCTGTCAGACTCTCAGTCTCTATGGTCAAGTGATTGCTTTTATTGTTGTTGGATATGAATGGACCATGTTTCAATCGCTCTTATCACTCCAGATTATTCCCCCGGTTGTGTGGTCGTGAAGAAGTTCCATCAACCCGGGACCCCCGTAGAAAGAATTGTCACTGAAATCAACTATGGGACGCCTCACTGAAATACTTACAGCAGGCTGTGAATCGTTGCAACTCTTGCGTTTGCGAAATAATTCTTCCTTTCATGACGAGTGAATTTGAATTCTTTGATGTTTCATCGCACACGTCATTGCCAATATTTTTCAACTAACCTAATCATCAATAATTAATGATCTTGATGTCGACGAAACGTGTATCACTGGACCTTCCTTTTCTGTTATGACAACTGAGGTAGCGCGACGAATCTTCCCTTCAGTACAGTTCGTTTCCTCTAATAACGTACCTGTTTCACTTTGTGTTTTCATTAGTTGCTGTTCTGTACATTGCGAAGGAGGTATCCATAAGCTGTTCACGTAAAGCCCATAAAAACTCATTAGCAGCCACAGTTCTGAAGCAGAGACCTTCTGATTTGCGCGTTGCTTCACTCTGTGGAAATGACTGATGTAGGCGGGACAAGCAGAAAGTATTCTGTATACAGCAAGCGGACTGTCCTCGTGGTGGAACAGAGAACAGAATATAAAAGGCAGACTGGTAATGCGTTTGCCTGATGCCCATTTATATGCAGTCACACTCATACTTCGGAGCTTTTGTTACTGTGACACATGTCGCATCCATAAAACGCTGCCTGCTGAGCATGTATTGTGACGGATTCAGAAACAGATTATTCATGCACTTGTTTTTTGAAGTGTCACCAGTACTTTAAGGAAACGTCAGAATTCATCTATACTGAACATTTTGGTATGTGCATTTGCCTATCTACTCGTGCTGAATAAAATGTGGCTCCTGATAACTGAATGCTACGCCCGAGTATGTTTTCTTATTGTCGTCTCCACAATGAAGAATATGTTCGTCTAGAACTGTTTAATAGAAGAGACAAAACGA
The DNA here is from genome assembly GCF_023898315.1 of Schistocerca nitens. NCBI lineage: Eukaryota > Metazoa > Arthropoda > Insecta > Orthoptera > Acrididae > Schistocerca > Schistocerca nitens. Next base: position 171,201,856 of record NC_064616.1, on the reverse strand, counting down.
GCTATACGAATCGTCATTCACAATAGATAAAAAAGTCTAAGTTTCGTCGATTAAAATTTTCAGTTTTTTTGTCTTTAGCGTAATGAAATAGCGTTAAAGTAGTTTATTTCATTCACAATTTTGTTTACGTTAGCACAACCTATCTACTTTGCTGCAATAATGCTTAATTTTAGACGTGACGGGTTGCCAAATCTGTTATAGTTCAAATGGCTCTGAGCACTATGGGACTTAACTTCTGAGGTCATCAGTCCCCTAGAACTTAGAACTAATTAAATCTAACTAACCTAAGGACATCACACACATCCATGCCCGAGGCGGGATTCGAACCTGCGATAGTAGCGGTCGCGCGGTTCCAGACTGTAGCGCCTAGAACCGCTCGGCCACCACGGCCGGCGATCTGTTATAGTTCTAGAAGCACGACAGTGAATAAGAAATCATAAAAATATAAAAACCGCTCTTTCTAACCAATCACAATTTCATTCAGCGAACGGATTATTTATTCGTAACTACCTTCAAGTCGAAATTTACAATAAACAAGCAGATTGTACAGGAAATGCGAATATAGGCTTCCGCGAGAAGATAGGCGTAGCCTGTAACTGGCTGCAGTGTCTCTCCCGGTGCAGCAGTACTCAGACTAGACGGCATACAGTTTTCGCACATTCATACTGTCATTCACGATAGTCTCTGAATGTCCTTGAACACAGAAACATGACATGTTTGCTAAATAACATCGATCAGCAAATTTATTAATGTCCGCAAAACATCGCTCCTAAATTTGTGCCGTAATAACATTAAACTTGAGACAGTGACTTACTGTAATGTTATAACAGACAGAATGCATCGCACTTTAGTTCGGTGGTTTCCTGACCGCCTTCTTACAGTTCCGCGATTGAGCTTGTCCTACATCTGGCCTCCAAGTCAGCGGCAACTCTCTTGTCTCTCTGAGAATTTGAATTTCAAATGAAACTCCGTACACGTTCCTCTTGCTTCACTCGGTCTCTCTGTATAATCCTTTCGTACTCTGCAGATCCTTCCAGTTCACTGTACTTCGGTTTATAATTGGGCGAGAAACCATTATTTATTTTACATGACAAAGGATCGAGTTTCAATAGAATTAATGGAATATTGCTGTCTGAAGGATGTAGCTAAAAATAATCTCGAGAGGTGTACGAGATGCACCTGTGTTGAAGTAGGCTGTCGACACAATACACCCCCGCAACCGCTACTTTCAGCTGGAAAGATAAATCGTATGGCCGAGAGACGCGGTTTGTTGCTAACAAGTTCAGCCTCGTGTTAAGGAGATGCTTGGTTCAAATTTCGATATGAACACACCGATATATATTTATCACTGTTTCCATAAATTTCTTGTGGGCAGGCTAGAGGGGAGGGGGGGGGGCTGGGGTACTGAGTATCACAGTATTTCTTGAAATTTCCTTGCCTGAGTTATTTCCTTTCTTTGGGCGTCTTAGCTAGCGTTTCATCCATAGCGACCATGCTGTCGTCACCACAGTGAAACTGTTACAACAGACAGAAAAAAAAATACGTTCGTAGAGACAAAAACAATGTTCTACCGGCCTTTGGTGACAGTGTAACGTCGCTGCCTCGTAAAACGAGAGAAAGGTAGATAGGTAGATAGGTAGATAGGTAGGCAGGTAGGGCGGTAGGATTTAACGTCTAGTCGATGATGAGGTTATTAGAGATGGAGCACAAGCTCAAATTGGAAAATGACGAGAAAGGAAATCTGCCGTGTCCTTTCTCGAACTAACTGTCTCGGCATTTACCGTAAACTATTTAAGCAAAGCGGGGAAAATTGGTGGCCGGACGGGGATCTGAACCGTTGTTCCCAAATGAGTGCAAAGTGTCTTATCACTGCGCCACGTCGATCGGTCGGCAAGAAGAGGTTTGCGTGTGGATTTTAAGATTGCCGTTACTGTATGCTGTGAACTTGTTTCTGATTTAATTCTTCGGAGTAATTTGTGACGTGCATAAAATGCTAAAGATTTGTGTTCATAACAAACATTCTCTTTTTATATCAACTGTGATTACACCCTACCAGCACCGAGGTGCACCGAGGTGCATGTGTTTTCAGTTTACGTGTCCGAGCGATAAAATACTTGATTAAAATCATGTTCATGTAATTTGATCCCGAAACAATTTGGATAAACCGCAAATTGTTTATTAAGTGTTACGCAATCAAATACATTGAATGGGCACCGCAGCATAGCAGCACAGCAACAAGAACTGGATACACATATGAGCCTCTTTCGAATAAGGGAAGAGCTTAAATCTTAAGCTGCTTGAAATTGAAATCTTTTTGCATAAAACCACGAAGAAACTGACCATCTAATGCATTCTCACTCTCATGTTGTATGAAATGCTACAGCTCAAAACATTTAGCATGAAAGGATAAACACGTCTGTTTGGTTGCCGTAATTCAGTAACATTCAGAATATAACGTCAATTCATTTACTCGCGCTCGCCGGGACCAGATAATGAAAGTGTCTCAGGTTCAATTTGCGCCTATTGGAAGTCTAACGTGTACCTTTGACTGCGTTTTGTATTCTCGTCTAATACTGACTGGAATGCGTGATGTCCACTTCTGCATGGAAGTCACGACTAAATCTTTGAGTAGAGTGATCTTAGAAGCACTGCAGACGAGCCCTATTCCTTGTCAGACAGTGGTAACCGAAGAGATCGAAATAAAGCTGTGCGGCCAAGGAACAGCAATAATGGTAAGGTCTCTCAAATAAGGACTGTACATCGACTTCCATCATCTCCTTCGACCTGTAGTAAATAATATCGGGAATAGACGAACGCATACATCTTTTGTGAAGTCTAATCATACGGCAAATTCGAGTAACTTAAGTGGTGGTGGTGTTCTTTCTCAGCAGATTGACAAAATTTTACGTACATTCATACTGAAATTAGTAACTATGCAAAAAAATTTAAAGACTTTTAGCGCAATAAAAGAATAACTACTGGATACAAAGCGGAAGTCCATGGATGTTGAACAGAATTAACTATACAATGGGGGAATTCAGGAGCATACTCAAGTTCTGCTATATTACGTACACTTTATTAAAGTTCGTTCTTAACCTAACCATATACATTTGGCAAATATTAAAACTATGTTTACACGGTTAGTGTTAACTGTTACCGGCCAGAGTGGCCGAGCGGTTCTAGGCGCTACAGTCTGGCACCGCGCGACTGCTACGGTCGCAGGTTCGAATCCTGCCTCGGGCATGGATGTGTGTGATATCCTTAGGTTAGTTAGGTTTAAGTAGTTCTAAGTTCTAGGGGACTGATGACCTCAGAAGTTAAGTCCCATAGTGCTCAGAGCCATTTGAACCATTTGTTAACTGTTAAGACGAGTAATCGATAGCCAAAACGTGACGAGTACGAGCCTGTTGGCTATACGGCGATATATTTTTACGTGTACGTCCTACGTCTATGTTACGTCTCTTGTTGCCGTCTGGTGGTGACCATGGTCAATCTTGCCACCATTGCCTCAGCGACTCATACTTGTTTCAACATCTAGGGGGAACTAAAGAAAGAGCACTATGGGACTTAACTTCTGAGGTCATCAGTGCCCTAGAACTTAGAACTACTTAAACCTAACTGACCTAAGGACATTACACACATCCATGCCCGTGGCAGGATTCGAACCTGCGACCGTAGCGGTCGCGCGGTTCCAGACTGTAGCGCCTAGAACCGCTCGGCCATTCCGACCGGCAACCAAAGAAAACAAAAATCTCTGCACCGAGCTGTAAATGGAGTAACTGCTACAGAAGGTATTATAGCAATAATACTGCAGCTGTTAAATATTATCTAAGTCTGTTCATCGCGTTGACTGTTAAAGATCCTCAGCAAAAGGGCTCAAAACGCTGCTTTGAACGGTTAACAGCCCACGACGTGCCTTCGGTGTTCACGAGGCCGTCACTGGCCATTCACTGCTACTAACCTCAATCACGTCCCCGATGAAGGTAATTGCTCGGAAAATCATTAGCAGGTAATCATTTGGATAATTTTAAAACTGTATTACCGCGTCCCGTAACTAACGCACTGGGGCTAAACTCAGCAGCCGTGAAATTAACACCGTGTTGACGTGGGCGCTTAAAGCAATGATCGACCTGATTTTATTGCAGTGTACCTCGACGAGACCCGGTGAATCATTAAATTGCTAAGCACTCAATATGAGGGGCAGGCAAAACAGTAATAAGTATAGAACAGAGAAGCGCGTAACAGTAAAATTCTCAGTCGTTGCTCAGGGTACTGCGACTTTGACGTTATTAACAAAATATTCGACATGAAAAAATATATATATAAACAGCTAATTGCAGAATTTTCAACACCATCATTCCTTATCGAAATTGTTGTCTGTTTTACTATCGTGTCAGGACATACATTGTTACATACATGGTGAGTCAACATTTCTATAACAGACGTAGATATTCGAATGAAGGATAATTTTTTTTCGCGCAATCTGTGTTTTCCTGTGCGGCATTTGGAGTTACTCTTCTCCACTCCCACCTCCTAACCGTTTTCTTAAGCCAATCGTGAATGGTGGGTTTGTTTAGTTAAACTTAATGGTTCAAATGGCTCTGAGCACTATGGGACTTAACTTCTGAGGTCATCAGTCCCCTATAACTTAGAACTACTTAAACCTAACTAACCTAAGGACATCACAAACATCCATGCCCGAGGCAGGATTCGAACCTGCGACCGTAGCGGTCGCGCGGTTCGAGACTGTAGCGCCTAGAACCGCTCGGACACTTCGGCCGCATAAGTTAGATGTAAGCACAATTATTAGGCTAACGCCTTGAACGTAGTAGTTTTCATACAATGACGGCAAAAAAATCGCAATACCAAGAAGGAGATGTGTGACATAAACGAAAGTTGGTAGGCCTGTTTCCACATCTGAAAGATGATGTCTCGTCAGATTCCGGGCCAGTCGCATGAGCGTGGCGCTAATAGCCCCACTATGAGGATGCAAATCAGGTTTGCTTTAAATACGCAATGTAACGGTCGTGAGCGTCAGTTAGCTTTGAGATTGGACGTGGTGAGTTGATGTTAGTCAAGATTGCCTTTAAGGTGACAAAGACGCCGTTATCAACACCTCACAGAGTTTGAACGAGGTCGTGTAATACAGCTACGAGAGGCTGGATGTCCCTTCTGCGATGTTACCGAAATACTTAATAGTGGTGTAGCCACTGTACATGATAGCTGGCAGCGGTGGTCTCGAGAATAGACGGTCGCTAAAAGAGCAGGCTCAGGACGGCCACGTGGTACTACCGAGAGGGAAGACCGTGTTACTACGCGTACGCCTCTGACGCATCGCACTGCATCTGCAGCAGCAATCTGAGTAGCAGTTGGCATCACATTGACACAACGCACTGTTACAAATAGGTTACTTCAAGACCAGGTTCGAACCAGATGCCCTGTAGCGTGCATTCCAGTGACCCCAAATCACCGCCATTTGCGACTTCTGTGGCGTCAAGCGAGAGCTCATTGGAGGCCAGGGTGGAGGTCTGTTGAGTTTTCTGATGGAAGCTGGTTCTGCCTCGGTAGCAGTGGCGGAAGTGTGCTGCTTCGAAGGTGGCCAGTAGAGGCCTGCAACCAACCCATTAACTGTCCCTATATTGACCGGCCAAATGCAGCCGGCATGGAATTCGACCCGACAAACTGATACCCGGCACCTGTACAACACAATGCATGCACGTTACCATGCTTGCTTTTTCCATTTTGGCAGTTACACCGGTTATTAACGTACCAGCATTTCACATTTGCAGTGGTTTGTAATGTTAATCACTTAAATAGACAAATGTATTCCTGGAATTTCATTACTCTTCATTAATTATATTTTCGTGTAGCGAGTTTTTTCCGTTAATGTATCTACAATGACGAACACATAACTTCTATCCAGCAACTAATTCTTCAATAGCGCTTCCACTGTGCCATGGGCAGTGTGCTCATATTTAATTCAAGATCATTAGTAAAAATTCTCCTTTTACGATTAGTATCGCTTCCATTTCGACTACTGTGACTGCCAATTACATGTGGGATGCTGTTACTTGAACATCTCCTACAACAGATTATCAACAATCCGAGATACTTCGGAATGTGGGTTCTTAACAGTGACCGCTATTAATCTGTAGTGTTCATATGACCTTCTTTCAGTACTTAGACTGGCTGACGAGGCGCGGCAGTTAAGGTTCGGGAGGAGCACGGTTTAAAAAAATTTAAAAAAATTATATCTGGCCACCTATATTTAAATTTTCCGTCCTTTCTCCAACCAACTTACGGTGAATGCTGTAGCAGTTCCTTTGAAAAGAGAAAGGAACAATGCAATTATCAGATTTTTCCTTTACTTGTCATCAGGACTCTCTCTCTCTCTCTCTCTCTCTCTCTCTCTCTCTCTCTCTCTCTTTCTCGCCCCCTCCCTCCCTACATTTCAGGATTCTAGAGGGAGAATAAAGAAGGAGACTTACGGAATTCAAAACCGTTCGTACCATTCTGAGAAACGGACGAGTCATTCAGAGAAATTTGGTTGAGTGGACGGGCATTTGAACTCTTTTCCTCTTGAATATGTGTCCAGTGCCTTAATCATTGTACCACCTTGCTCAGTCCACAGTTCTAGCAATACGGTAGGTATCCTAGATACTTGTTTACACAGACTAACTACCAATCACTCTGGAAATGTCTAGAAGGGTAATAATTTTACGTTAGCGATAGAGAATAACGCCATACAATTGAACTAGAAATGCGGTATCCATTGGACTCCGTTAAGAATTTGAGACACTGGAAAGAAAGATTTAGGAACAACCGAAGGCAGCACTACTTGCTCACGTCGCATTCAAAGAATGAAGGCAATATGATTTACAGTGGAATCGTCAGTCCGATAGCACGAACCTAAAACAGACTTTTTCGAAATATAAAAAGAAATCATTTATAATTTATACATGCGACATTTACAGGCATACTGGCGACTTTCATGCAACTTCAAAAAAGTTTTTTGACGATCCGGAACAAGGTTAAACACAGAGGTTGTCTTCCCCTTCCACCTACTCATGCACATCTTCATAATAATAATAATAATCATAATCATAATCATCATCATCATCATTCATCATCATCAACATCGTCACAACCTGGGTCCTTTCCTGACAGCAGCTCCTGTCGTTCGTTATTCGTTCCATATCTAATCTGAAACGTGCTGCCTTTTCATTGAAGGTGCCTTACTATCACAATCGCCCTGTAACAACGGCATGTGGGATCTGTTTGTTTTCCCCTTCACCTGAACAATAAAAGCCATGGTTTGTTTTCGGATACAGTTTCTTTTGAGGACTACAGCAACACGAGTAATGCCCAGTTTCTATGATATTAAATATGATGTCTTTGAACAGCTGTTGTCTAATTTTCAATCGTCTTACCTTTTCCAACAACAACCTATTTGCAAAGGACCCTCTAGCTTACTTCTTAATTCCAAGGTCTTAGACCAACAGGACGCAGATCACCGTTTCCAGTTAACAAGTTCAACATCCTTAACGCATACTATTTTAAATATTTTATCGACATTAATGGATAAATGTAGTACTAGGGAGTCAGTCTTCCCCCTTTCCCATATTGAAGATCGGCTCCACGTCAAAGCATCCTCATTCATTATTTTTAAACCTCATGGGAAAAAAATGGCTTTCTTGCAGTATTTAGAAGGCGGGAGAGCTCTTTCCGACATTGTCCCCCGTAATGAAGGCAAGCGTAACAACATTGTTTGATACGATAATTTCTGGAGTTCATACACAAGCCCTGCGCATTATTGCTTCTTTCCTGTCCTTTAATATATATGACAGATAGATAAGTGAAATACTCTACTGCCATCGACATTCTTAAAACGTAATTTAGGACTGAATGCAAAACATTATATACAGGGACAAAGAGTAAATACTGAACAGGAATTTACATTTTCTTACAATACAGCTCGGGTTCATCCATCTACATCTACATCTACATCCATACACCGCAAGCCACCTGACGGTGTGTGGCGGAGGGTACGTTGAGTACCTCTATCGGTTCTCCCTTCTATTCCAGTCTCGTATTGTTCATGGAAAGAAGGATTGTCGGTATGCCTCTGTGTGGGCTCTAATCTCTCTGATTTTATCCTCATGGTCTCTTCGCGAGATATACGTAGGAGGGAGCAATATACTGCTTGACTCCTCGGTGAAGGTATGTTCTCGAAACTTCAACGAAAGCCCGTACCGAGCTACTGAGCGTCTCTCCTGCAGAGTCTTTCACTGGAGTTTATCTATCATCTCCGTAACGCTTTCGCGATTACTAAATGATCCTGTAACGAAGCGCGCTGCTCTCCGTTGGATCTTCTCTATCTCTTCTATCAACCCTATCTGGTACGGATACCACACCGGTGAGCAGTATTCAAGCAGTGGGCGAACAAGTGTACTGTAACCTACTTCCTTTGTTTTCGGATTGCATTTCCTTAGGATTCTTCCAATGAATATCCATCTATAATTGAGCTGCGCCGCATAGCTATGAATTAAACAGCCTGTTATTACCAGTAGCCAAATTGTTCAGAATGATCTGAAATCGTATACAGCATTAACGAGAATATCACAGCACATCTAGCTGCCGTTAGACATAGCATAACATTCAGCTCTCAAATACCAGATATTAATCAACACATCTCTTCAGGCTACTTCTTTCCGTTGGAGACTCACAAATGTCATTATTGTGAACGTATGCTCTTTTTGTTCCTCGTGGACACTGACTGTGATTTATGGACATACATAGATTCCGTTAATGGGCACTGTGGGTGACGAAAGAGGGAGATTCCATAAATATTCTTCGTTCTAGGAACATCTGTGGGAACGTGAATCACAAAAAGAGTCTCAAATTCTGATGGAAATGTAGTGGCACAACACCCTGGCAAGGCAAATTTTATCTTTATCTGGAAGCTGTGTTTTCCTTCTATCAACGGATCTTCCTAACACTCCACTAGACACATAGACACATTCCATACGTCTTCCAAACGACTAGGCTGCCACCCACAGCGAGTCAAACGACGAACCTCCCTCCAACTTAGAAGTTCAAATCTGTGGTACAAGAACTACACGTTAAAGTCAATATTGTAGGAAAGTAAACATTCTTCTTGGTGCCGATGCTAATTTAAGCGATGTTTGTTATCACGAAAGTCGAAAATAGTGACTACCAAACACTGCTGAAAATAAAAACGTCGTAATTGCTTAACAGTAAACAACGTTTTTCTACACAGAAACGACCTCATTCGTCCACAATTTGACAGCAGCTTCACGAATAAAGACATTTGGAGGTTAGAGCCGTTGCCGAGAGATTAAATTAGCGGACTAAAAACGCTGTGAAGAGAGAATGAAAATCTACCGTTAGAATGTGGAGAATAAATTTAATAGACAGTCCGTTTAAGTCATGAGAATGATACCAAATTACTGGATGCGAAAAGTGTCACTGTCTTCCCACGTAGCAGTATACCTACAAACGTCTTCAAAAAGAAACTTGCACCTCTGTGTGAGAAAAATCACTGCAAACTTTTCTTTAAAACGGCGAAGTCGAGATAGCATGCACAATACGCCAGCCTACGGTTACAAGTTTCTTTCTCAGACCTTAAGAGGAAATATACTGATACTGAAAGTGTAGCAAAACATTTCATATCACACTCCAGAAATAAGCTTCTGTAAAATTATTTCGAGGAATAGTTTTCCCCTCCATTCAATTTCCGTACTTGCTCTTGGGGTGCAAAAGGGAGAACGCTGGGAAATGAGATTGGCGTGTTGTAATCGGAAACGTCATACGGGGTATTTGTGGGCTGCAGCCAGCTCCATCAGTCGCCCAGAGAAACACAGCGGCTGGTGAAATACGGGCCTCGGGAGAGCGCACGCCGTTTTTACGGGCGCGTCCATAACAATTTCCCAGCCTCGTGCGCTCGCTACCTCTTCGTTCCTGCGTCTCTTCTTACGGTCTGCACCACGCCGACCAATCACTACACGCTCTCGAATTTCTTCACGTTTACAAAGCTTTCCCGAGCACCGACATGTACCTCCGATACACGTAAATGGCACAGTGATAACGTACTCAACCCTACACGGAGGTTACAAGTCACGGGACAGCGATATGCACATAAACAGATGGCGGCAGGGTCGCGTAAACAGGGTATAAAAGGGCAGTGCATTGTCGCAGCTCTCATTTGTATTAAGGAGATTCCGGTGAAGAGGTTTCTGATGTAATTATGTCCGCACGACGGATATTAACAGACTTTGAACGCGTAATGGTATTTAAAGGTAGACGCATGTAACATTCCATTCCGGAAATCGTTAGAGAATTCAATATTCCGAGATCCACAGTGACAAGCGTGTGCCGAGAATACCAAATTTCGGGGCTTAACTCTCACCAAGGACAACGCAGTGGCCGACGGCCTTCACCTAGCGACCGAGAGCAGCGGCGTTTGTATAGAGTCGTCAGTGCTAACAGTCAAGCAACACTGCGTGAAATAACCGCAGAAATCAACATGGAACGTACGAAGAACGTATCCGTTATGACAATGCGGCGAAGTGAGGCGTTAATGGGCTATGGCAGCAGATGAGCGACGCGAGTGCCGTTGCTATCAGCTCGACATCGCCTGCAGCGCCTCTCCTGGGCTCCTATCGGTTGGACCCTTGACGAATGGAAAACCGTGGCCTGGTCAGATGAGTGCCGATTTCAGCTGGTAGGAGCTCAGTGGGGTTCGACTGTGGCACTGTCCCCACGAGACCTGAACCCGAATTGTCAACAAGGCACTGTGCAAGCTGGCGGTGGCTCCATAATGGCGTGGGCTGTGCTTACGTGGCACGGACTGGGTCCTCTGGTCCAACTCCACCGATCATTGACTAGAAATACGAATATTAAATTAGCAACAATTTTAAAGGAAACTGGAATAACGTTTGATCACTACGTCCTTCTGCAGTGATCTCTTTTTCATAATGCAGTCAAATTTCACACTGTACTTCTATTTATTGGGTCCAGTCGCGGGTGATACAGATAATGTTTTAGGTAATACGACGAGCTTTGTCAGTTAGTCCAGATTTCACATGGCAGGAGTGCAACTAGGTTTATACTGGTATGTTGTGGTGTGCGTACTGTAAGACCTTTGGTACACACACCATCAGATTATTTGACTTGTCGCTCTAACGAAGTAGGCGAGTGTTAGCAATATGTCTCGTGGTCTTATCGTGCCGTGTTTATCTCCTGCCGTAAGGTCAGACGATAGAAATGCCACTTGCACGCTTAGAGTAGCAGATTGACGGTGACCAACTTTAAACAGAACTTGATTAATTTTCACACACATTTATTAAAATAATAACAATCATAAACCTCACTTAACTTGATTCTGGATGCTGTTTACAATTGACAATCTGAAGTTCCTTTGGTCTTGGTACGTTAATCTTATTCTCACATATCTCTGATACTTGACAAAGTGTCTATACATTTCTCTTCATGGCTATGTACAGGATACCTGTTCGCCAGCTCTGTGGTAAAGTGCTGACCTGTGAAAAAGCGTCTGTTGTGGTTCGCAGTTCCAGTCTGACTGACTTCAACGTTTTTGGCCGGCCGGTGTGGCCGTGCGGTTCTAGGCGCTTCAGTCTGGAACCGCGTGACCGATACGGCCGCAGGTTCGAATTCTGCCTCGGGCATGGATGTGTGTGATGTCCTTAGGTTAGTCAGGTTTAAGTAGTTCTAAGTTCTAGGGGACTGATGACCACAGATGTTAAGTCCCATAGTGCTCAGAGCCATTTGAACCATTTGGCTATGTACAGGAATATGATAATCTTATTAGGTGCAGACTGAAACTTGACTATAGACTGGTACAGACAAATGCAGACTGGTACAGACTGGTGCAAACAAATGCAGACTAATGCAGACTGACTAATCGGAGGTCTGTACACTCGTTATAATACCTCGCGCGTTCAGGTATCACTGCGCGAGTGTGATCCGCGAGGAGCAAAGTTTCTACGTTAGCAGCAATCTCATTGGCTGCGTGACATATTAATACGCGGATCGGCGGAAGCAGAATTTGGTCCGTCTCTATGACAGCGCCATCTCGTAGTGCGGAGACGGACGAGCGCTGCGCCTGGGCTGTTGTGCTTAGCGGGGCGCGCTCTAGTGGGAAAGTTGTGTACGCGCTGACTACGCGGAACTGTGTACACAACATATGTACAATAACATTAACCACAAGTACGGATATAAGGAAGACACGCCTTTGATTTTACACATCCTTAAGCTCGGGAGCAACTACTACGGACGTTTTCATTGCCTCTACTGCGAATGCTATGCCTCATTTCCGCCTCAAAAACGCAAAACACGCCAACAACAGATTTTAACATATTCACGCCGTGAGATTTCTTTTGAATGACAATTGGTCAGCGTGACTTTCCAAGACGAAAAGATGCCCACTACCCCCAGCTCCAAGCTGCGAAATGTCCACAGGCAAGAGATTAGTAGCTGTTAAGTAAAGCGAAATGCAAGTGAAGTGAGATACCGTCAGGCAGAAGTTTTGAGGCGGGTCATGAGCCGTGTTCTGAGAGCTCAGCTGGTAACCGCCCTGTTCCCTTGTCTCCACTACTAAAACCAAGTTATCGATTCCACTTCGATATAAACTCAGATAAACCTAGCAACATTCAAAACACACCGGTTTAAAAGGCAGGCTCGTAAAACGTTACATGCAATACGTGTATCTTCGCATATTTTGGCCGATGTCTTTTGAAGGTCCACATTACCTGCTATAAAATCCTTATACACTTAATCGCGCAATAAGCACGTAGTTTTACTTATACTGGCAATATTGTCGTTCATCCACAATGGGAAGTATTCCGCCACAAAACGAACATGTATGATACAAGAAAGGTCTTCTGCATATTTGGTACACATACCACAGGAAACTAAAAATTTTTAACTTCAACGGCCATTTTGCTCTAATTATTAAAGATTGCACACAGAATTTTAGTGTGCACGCATAAACACGCAAATAGAGAAGTCTAGGGTAAGCTATTTTGACTTGCTGCTCTGACTGAAATCATTCAGGGTTTCTGAAAGCTGTTCCGAGGACATGAGCCACCACTCGACAGACGTATTCTCAACTCACAGACATGAAAATCGCTGTGTGGCGGGACTTGATGTCAACACAATAGCCCACAAAACTGCCACACAAATGCATTGTGCTTGGGACGGATATCGCGTGTTGAAACCCGCCTATTCGCTGTGTTTAAAGCAGCAGCTTTCAATATCTCTCCAAAGCAGCAACTGTTACGCGACAAACAATGCGCCAGTTTCTTGCCACTCATCTTTTTTGGTTTCGTGTAGCAGCTGTCTTCCAAAGGCTTACTAATTACAGATTTCTCTTTGTATACGGCTATTTATTGTCCTGTGCGAAATACGTATTCTCCGAATTACTCTTCAATTCTGTATTGAATCTGCATTCTCTTTTCGATTACTGATGACTACATAATCTATTCTGGCAACCTGACAGTTATCTGACAGGTTATGCGCACTGTTTTGAGTTCAAGTTCTTTACAATGCATCAGTTATGAATGATAGGGAGTAGTTCTTCGAAATCAATAAAAATACCTGTCTTAGAACTTCTCGTTTTGTACATTATTCATAACCAGTAAGTGAACCACGAAAGCTATATGCTTTCGAAGAAATTTTATATGTGTGTATTCCTGGAATATCTCACGCCTTACCAGTAGACTTATTCTGCTTATACATTTACAAATAATTTCACGCTGCCATTTTTATATTTTGATGCTATTGTAAAGCACATGACAGAGTAAACAGGCTACTATTATTATTGACCCACGTACAACCTTTACCTGTGTCAATTTATTGGAGGCTTTCGATGAATTACGCGAGTGCTGAAGAACGCCCTAATATTGAAACATACTTAAACACTCCCTCCTATTTTCACTAAATCTTACATTTACAGTTTCCTCCATATACAATAATAGTACTAAAAGACTTAGTACCAACAAACATGCGGAGCAAACATATCGACATGACGTAGTTTCGAGAAAATGAAGTAAGCCTATGTTAGACCTGCTAAGAGGTGATCAGAAGCTTCTCCCCCTCTAGAATATTCAGAGCAGTGAAAAGTTCTGTATACTTGCTGAGAACTGCATGAAACTCAGAACTGTGGCAAAATGTGTGCACGCCGCAAACTGCATGCAGTCAGCTTACGTACAGATGCATATTTGATGACACGCAGTGTAGCGCTACAAGCAACCACGGCCGCTTTCCATCAAGCAGGAGCTGCATACCCGCCTTGTCGTCCGACGGGCAATTCCATGCATGATGCATTGGGGTAGCAGTCTGGCCATTCTCATTACTATTACGCAGGGATGCAGCAGACATTTTCTTCTCCTCTGCAGAACAGAGACAGGTTTAAGTACTCGATGAAAGGCGCATTTCCATCGTTCACTTTCTCTTCCTGTCGCTTAGGTAGTCGGAACAACAAGTACTAAAAAAGAAAAAAACGAACATATTCTAGAAAATCCTTCCCATTTCATAGAACAAACTTAGTCACGTAAATCCGCGACACAATGAGAAAATTAAGGTTCTCATACGCTCTCCCTGAAAGGTGTAAAAGTGGTGCATGGTTAAGTCCTGAATAGGGTTGTGAAACTACCGTTGGCTACCGTAGACTACCATAAGTAATCGCAGACTACGGTATTTTCCGTAGTAGCCTTTGTCAGTTACGTTTGTAGCCGCGTTACCTGTACGTTAGGTGTGTTGCATACCTATTGGGCATTAACTCATTTAGATCCCTTTGTTTGTGTATGTGATCAGTGTCTTACAAGATTCCCCTAGACACTGGAACCGTCTAAAAACTGAGTGAGGAGATACTGTATAAAGGGCAGAGCAACCTATGGAATATTTTCTTCTACATAGGCTGTTTCTTAATTAAATATAAATGGTGGTTATAGAAAAATTGATATTGTCAATGTTTAATTCTGATTTTATTCGAAAATGGTTGATTTATAAAGTGAAACAGAAGGATGTTTTACTAAAAATTAAAAGAAAAAAATACAAAATTTCTCCAGATGTATCAGAATTACAGATCTAAACGAGAAGCCTTTAGTTAATGTGAGACAGTCTAATGATTTCGTCTCCATACCACCCTTACCTCGCTCCAACGCAAATGGACGAGGTTTCACTACTACTATTTTATATGCTTGGTGATACCTTTTTCAGTGTGACATTCAGTGACTAAGTGAAAAATTCCTTGCCTTGTCTTAATTATAGGTTAACGACCGGTCGACAGCGACTACAAAGGACGCAGTGGGATTTTTCCCCATCGATTGTTCACAAGATTTCTTACAGTGTCAATAACTCGAGTACCCGTCATTTTCAAGTAATTACAGCTCCTGTAAGTGTTACATATGCATTCGAACTTGAAGTTGCTAACGGACTCTACTACAGTGACATTTAAATCCGAAATAGCCAGCTCCAAAGCTGGCGGTGGAGAAATTTTCATAGCCGCTATTCTGCCGGAAAGCAGTTACTAATTACGGGACTGGTCACAGTGTCCTAAGTCCATCCAAAAACCTTCTTACAATTTCTCCTGGATAATGTGGCACGGTTGAGGCGAATTTTTAGACGTACCCAAATAATTTTTAACTTCTTTAACCGCCGAATTATGAAACCGCCTTTTTATGTGGAACTGTATAATTTCTTCTGCGGCACTAGAAAGAACTTTCGAAGGAGATTTCAGTCAAAGTGCATTTACGAGGCAGTTTTGTGACTATCGAGTTGAAATCTAGCCTCGCCGCAGAGTGATGGTTTCTATGGGTTAAGAATACATCTGTCGAGTAGTGGCACATGTTCTCGGAACAGCTTCCACAGACACTGAATGGCTTCGCCCAGGCTAACAAGTTGAAAGCGCATAGTAATATGTGCCGACGAGATATCTGAACAACTTTATTCAGTTCGTTTCCGTAGCACCAAGAGAACACTGCAGTGCACACAGCGCAGCACCATAGTCATCCACGCGATGATTACGGCAGGACGGACCTTTTTGGGACCACTGTTCCTGGCGGTAGGAAAGTGCTTTACAGGCTCTTATCTTACTGGTATACGATCAAGTTACACGCATGTTATGTCGTTAACGTTGAAACACGTATGTTGTGCGGCAGCGATGCTGAGACATTGTAGAATCTCTGACCAGAGCAGTTGCGCTCGACTCGCAGTAGCGAGCAGTCAGTCAGTCAGTCTGCAGTAGTCAGTCCTCAGTAGTGTTAGGAGTCTGTGAGTAGTGGTAGCCCAGAGCAGTCGGCGGGCGTCGGCACCGCAATGGTCGAGATTCAGGACAAGGTATAATTTATTTAAATAAATAATCATGCAGCTTTGCGCTCATCAGATAATGTAACGAACAGTCATTGTAATTTAACTTTCAAAAATCGCCCCCAATAATAATTTTGATTTAAAAGCAATTTTAGAGACAATCATTCAAATTTCCTTCCATTTCCTTTTAACAAAGATTTTTAAAAGGTACTTCCAATGCTTTTCATGCAAGCGCCAGAGAACAATAAGAGCAGAATTTTGACATGCAGTTTCACTAAGGTAAGAAATTTATTCTCGTTTCGCACAGGGCAAACACCGACTTTTCGGTTGAATTGAGTTTAGGTTATCATTACAGTTTCATTATCATGGGATTAGCGTTCATTATTTAATGGGAACTTGTACTTGAGTCAGATAGCGAGCTTTCATTTAATTGTCTTTGCCATTAATATTCTTGTGGCGAGTTTATACTTAGCTGTGGCACCATTTCTAATAAATATTGTTTTTGAAAATTTCTGTGGGAAGGTCACACTTAGCTGTGGCTCCATTACTAATAAACATAGTTATATTTTTTTTTAAGAATTTGTTGTGGGGAGGTTACACTTGGCTCCATTTCTATTAAGTACTGTCCTTTTAAATTTTCCGAGGGGAGGTTACACTTGGCGACACCCAGTCCAGGATCGTATTTCGTGTGAATCTTTTGAAAAACAGTCAGATATCTGCTCTTATTTGCTTAAATATAATTAGAATTTGGCGCAACGCTTTTACTAATTTGTGACTTTCTCTCCTTAGATCATCGGCAATTCGTTGCTCTGTTGTATTTTGTTTGTTGCTTTTGCATTGTGTTTATTTGTTTTGTGATTTATTGTGACTATTGTAAAAATGCCGCGAAAGACTGTGAATAGTGTATCGCGAGGTATTTTGAATGAAAATTCCGACTTAAACATGACCGATAGCAATTGTGACGCGCAGAGTAGTGATGACAATACTGCGTTCACTGACAGTCAGTGCGTTCCAATCGCTAATGACGACTTTCACCTTAATGATGAACAAACGAACTCAATTGTTTCCTCTATTAATTTGACGTCAATTGATGACGCGGGGAGCTCTATTGTAATGAGCGCTGCCCAACTTAACACACCCAGTTTGGAAAATTCAAATAATGTACAGACAAAGTTTTCGAATGAAAATGGGCAGTGTACGGAAAGTACGCCGGACTTATTTAATTCCGAAATAATGTCTAACAGTGTACATCTGACTGACAAACCTTCTTGTAAATCGCAAAATAACCAAATGGTTACAGAAAGCGAAACGATTCCAGATCCACCATTAATCAGCACAGAGAATAGAAATGTTAATTTTGGCTCAGATCAAATTATGGCACTATTGCTGCAACGAATTAACCAAATTATTGAAAAACAAGACAACAATGATGTAAATCTCAAACAACTTAGTGAACAGGCTAAACAACAGAATGAAAAATTAGACAACAATGACGAAAAACTCAAACAACTTAGTGAACAGGTCAGACAACAGAGCGAAGATAATAAACAGTTTAATGAAAAATTAGATAACAATTGCAGACAGTTAAGTGAACAAATTAGGGCCGTTGCCGCACAATGTCATGACACTAAGGAACAGTTACGCGAGGAAATTGAGGCTTGTTCACGAAAAAGTAGCGAAGAAATTAAGTCTGTTGCTCAGGAATTAAGGGAATTGCAAACAACTGCAACAGAAACACTTAGAGCGGAAATCAGTACAGTCGCTAAACAATGCTCTGAAAAAGCTTCACAATTACGCGACGAGTTTAAAGCAATGACGGTAGAACTTTCGCGCACAATGGATGAAAAGATTGACGCGAAATTCGAACAACAGAACACACAGATTAACGAACGTCTTAGTCTTCACATACAAAACAGTGATACGCGTTTCCGCAAATTTATTGATGATCAAAATAAAGTAAAACGTCAAGTAATGGAAACAATCACTGCTCAGAGACAGGAAGACAAACGTAAAATGTTTGCGAAGGCAAAGACATATGTAGACAATAATATTGCCACAGTGTCCGATGAAATTAATTCCATCAAACAGTCGAACACAGAATTACGTGATGAGATTTCGGATCTTAAATCGAAAACAGACACATACACAACAGATTTTCAAACAGTGACCGACAGACTCGAACAATTAGAACTAACACAGGATTCCGATGTCGTCAAAGCTGACGTTAGAAAACTGAACGAAACTACACGTAAATTGCAAAACCAGATTAATGCCACTGACACTAAAACCGATGATCAGGTAAAAATACTGACTGAAAAATATGATGAACTGGCCAGTCGTATTGATGTCATCGAAAGCACTAATGACAATAAATCAGACGATACTTCACCGGTTTCATTCAACCAAACACCTGAATTTCAAAATTTACAGCAGACAATTAATGAGATTGATTCGTCTAATAACACATTGCGTCGAAAACTGTCAAGTTTACAGCAAGAAGTAACAGAGATGAAAAACACTTCAGTTAATAACACAGCACAGCAGACACCACTTTTCGAACATTTGCCAGACTCGCGCAGCGCGTGTAATTTGGGTAATCTACAGAGAGTACGGGACTTAGATTCCGGACAACCACAGTTCAACAGATTTTCTTGCAATACTGATCCTATTCCATCACACAGAGACGATAACTTCGATTACAAACATTTTCTGTCAGTAAGAAAGTTTAAAGTGTTTAAAAACGACAGAACACAGATTCACCCGCTAGATTGGATCCAACAATTTAGCTTTGCTTTTCCACCGTCTTGGCCTGTTACACACAAACTTGAATTTATTTGCAGTTTTTTGGAAGGCGAACCGGCAACTCGTATGAGGCCGATCGCGAGGCAATGTTATTCAGTGGAAGAGTTTCAGAATGCGTTTCTATCTGCGTATTGGTCGAAGACGACACAGCGCGGAATTAAAGATCAGTTAATTAGTCTACCGAACTATGAGAACTCAAATTTTCCGAGTGTGACGCAATTCTTTGAGCACATGGTGCAACAAAACCAGTATTTAAGTGAACCCTATAGTGAATCCGCACTCATTCAACTATGTATCTCTAAATTACCACGCTCATTAAGAGTGTCACTTTTAACCGGTCAGCAAAAAGAAAACATTTCGGCATTCAGGGATCTATTGCAGCTTCTAGAAGTGCAGCAATCTGATTATTCTTTTGTAAACAAAAATTTTTCGTATAACAACCAAGGCCAACAGACGTACAGTAATTATGATCAGGGACGTAATTTCAGTAGGAAAAATAACAGACGCTTTAGGAACGACAACTACCAGAACTTTAACAGCAGGCAAAATTCTGATTATCAATATCGCCAAAATTATGGGCAACAGGAATCACATTTTGGTAACAATAGACGTTTTCCGCCACAACAGCATGAAGGTCAGCCGGTTAGCGTACCTAACCAACAATGGAATGCACAAGGTCAACCAGGCTTTAATGTTTCACCGCGTGCACGTGTAGTCCCTGATACAACAAATAGTAACGCACGGCAACAAGGAAACAACTACGTACAAAGAAGACAGTATTTTAATTCCTATCGCAATGCACCGTATAGGGATAACTATCACGACAGACGTGAAAATGACGAGCAAAATTATCAACGTACATATAATAATAGTCGATCTTACCAGCAACAAAATCATCAGCAACAACATATTCTAGTAAATGAACCCGACAGTAGGTATCATCCAGAGCGTAATACGTCTGGAAGAAGTAATAGAACTGTTCAAATCGTAGAAATGCCACAACGTCCTCCTGACAATAATAACACGTCAGATAGAATCTGACTAAATACTGTACAGGACGCATCTTCCAATAACACAAGCACTAGTTTTGACACGCAAAATGTTGTTCACGAGAATGTAATTACGTTTGACGACATCAGAGACACTCTTTTGCAGGAAAAACCAATTGTTCAGAAAACCATTTCACATCCTGTCATCGAAATTAAAATAGGTTCATCGAAATTTTCAGCAGTAATTGATTCTGGGTCACCTATGTCAGTCATTAATGAGGAGACTTTTAACGAGTGTAACAAAGAGAATACGTATCCCACATTACCTTTAGGCAAAACCAAAGTGAAAGGAGCAGTATCAAGTAAAGGTGTAGACGTTAAATTACAGACACATTTGTCATTTTGTATTGGAGGTCATACTTTTCACTCAAATTTTTGGATTGTTCCCTTGTTGACAACAGACATTATTTTAGGCATGAACTTCCTGGTACAACACGACGCAGTGGTCGATTTTCAAAATTCTTATTTAATGTTGAAGGACGAAAATGTACAATTGGCTTTAGAGTTTCAGCATTCATTATCTGCGGAAGAACAAACAATTAACTGCACAGAGCTCATTTCAGCAACACGTAACATAGACTGTAAGCCCGCATTGTTCACAGACACGTACGTACATAACTATAATACTCCAGACGAAGCTGACTACGACGTAATGCAGATGATTTCCGATAAGGTTAAACAAAGCAGTGCAAATTCAGACGACGAACGAACGCAATTACACAAAATTCTTTTACAGCAAGCTCCAGTTTTTGACAACATTCCTGGTACTATGTCCGGATTTATGTATGAATTTCAAGTCAAACAGCACGACACATTTAAAGCAAAGCATTATCCTATTCCATATATTCATAGAGAACAAGTTAAAAAAGAATTGCAGGATATGCTCGATCAAGGAATTATAGAACCGGCAGTTAGTCCGTACATAAACCCGCTGCATATTGTTAAGAAAAAAGATGGCTCACTTCGCCTTGTACTTGATTCACGTCACATTAATGACATAATTATTAACGAAACAGATCGACCACAGACATTAGAGGAACTTCTACAGAAATTTCACGGTACAGCTATTTATTCTACACTAGATTTAAAATCGGGATTTTGGCAAATTCAACTTCATCCAAATTGCAGAAAGTACACAGCTTTTCTCTGTTTCGGCGACTGTTATCAATTTTGCAAATTACCATTCGGCCTAACTATTTCTTCTGCAGCCTTTATTCGCGGTTTGAACACAATACTTCCGACAGAACTTAAAGACAGAATTACGACGTACGTAGATGACATTCTTATCGCAGAAGCTAACTGGAATGAACACAATATGATTCTTGAACGACTGTTGCAAACTTTTCGTGCACAAGGACTTACAATTAATCTCAGTAAATCGCATTTTGGCAAAACTTCTATAAAATTTCTTGGACACGTAATTTCAGCAGAAGGCATTGCGCCTGATCCAGAAAAACTTCAAGCTCTACGTGACATTACTGTTCCTACAACGAAGAAACAATTACGCAGTTTTTTGGGTTTAATTAACTTTTTTCGCAAATTTATTCATCACTCTGCTTTAGATACACCTAGATTATGCCAATTAACAGGTAAAAACACTATTTGGTCATGGGATAAGCAAGCACATTCTGAATTTATGAACCTGAAACATGCTTTGTTGAATGCTCCACTTTTATCGCACCCAGATCTTACTAGAAATTTTTCCATTGCTACCGACAGTTCCAACACAGCATTAGGCGTACACATTTTCCAGGAAATTGAAGAAGATGGCTCGACAGTAATTAAAAACATCGCATTTGCAAGTCGCATTCTGTCGCCTGCTGAACGAAATTATTCCGTTACTGAGCTAGAAACATTATGTGTTGTATGGGCTTTTATGAGATTTAGGCATTTTCTTTATGGAAGACACACGACCGTTTACACAGACCACAGAGCTATACAATTTTTACTTTCAGCTAAATTCACACACGACAGACTAAGCAGATGGAAGCTATATTTACAGGAATTTAATTTTACGATTGTTCACATTCCCGGCACACAAAATGTTATAGCAGACGCACTTTCGCGTTCTCTCAGCAACAATCAGCAAGACGTAGCAACCAACTTCTGCAAAGCAAATTTCAGCGTCATGTACATTCAGCAAGTTGCATTTGAAAATTTTATTTCATCGTCATTACAAGACATAGCAAAAGAGCAAAGCAAAGACAATGTGTGGAAAGAAATTAAACACCTTTGGCAAGATAAGAATAATGTTACGATTAGAAACCACTACACTGTACGCAATGACATTCTGTTTCGCCGCTCTCATCCAGACAGTAACAATTGGTTATTATGCATTCCTGACGAACTGGTTAACAAATTAATCTGGTACACTCATTTAAGTTACGCACATTACGGAGCCAGAAAATGTTTTCTTATACTGAGACAGAACTGTTATTTTTCAAACATGGAAAAACGTATACGACGAGTTTTAGCGTCATGTAAAATTTGCCAGAAAGCTAAGTCAGACACCACTTCACACATTCCTCCATTATATCCCATTATACCTGTTAAATTAAGACATATGGCCGCAGTAGACATTTTTGGTCCAATTCCGAGAACTAATAGAGGTTTTTGCTACATCTTTGTCGCTGTTGAACTCACTTCAAAATTTGTTACCTTCACTCCGTTACGCAAAGCTACTGCTAAAACTGTTTCGAAAGCATTTGTAAAGCATTTTCTATTTCATATAGGGCATGTGATGAAAGTAATTTCTGACAATGGATCACAATTTCGTTCTGTCATATGGACACGCATGTTACGAGCTAGAAACATTTCTCCGATTTATATATCCAAGTACCACGCCTCTTCGAACCCTTGTGAACGACTAATGAAAGAAATTGGTAAACTGTGTAGAATATACTGCCACAAAAGACATGTTAATTGGGACACACACGTACACTCATTCCAAGATGTAATTAATTCCATTCCAAATGAATCCACTATGCTACCTCCGTCTGTTATACTGAAAAACGTTGAACCACCAAACAAAATCAAAGAATTAGTAACATTTCCTACATCTCGTCGATTACGACACCACGAAATAATTGACATTGCGCTGAACAACATCAAACGTGCCGCAGAGCGCCGGAGAAGACAGCAAAAACAGGTTTGTAGACACCGAGATTTTCACGTTGGACAGAAGATATTAGTACGTACACACTATTTATCCAGCAAATTAAAAGGTAAGTGCAGTAAATTTGAACTTCTATACGCAGGTCCATATCGGATTCGCAGCATTCCTCACCCCAATGTTGTACACGTCGAAACTCTGAGAACCAGAAAATCGAAAGGCAACCATCATGTGTCAAACATTAAACCCTTTATCGAATGAAACCACTTTACGATGTAACATGCTATGAGGCCGTTTACACATTTTATGACCACTTATGCAATTATATTCACATGACTAATTACTGATGATTATCGTATTTTTTCTTGGCAAGTGCCCGGCAAGGTAAGGTTAGCAGGTCGCTTTTCTTGTCGTTACACATCAGACCGTGCACATTTTTTCAGATGAACTTACGCATTTTATGAATAATTATGCAATTCTCTATAATGACGCATTAATTTTATCAAATTCTCTCTCCATTGAAGTCTTTAATTATCGCATCTATTAACTACACTACATATAAGCTGAACACAACGAATGTCACATTTTGTCTTTCTTATGTATGTACGATTGTTTTCATGTTTTGTTTGTATGCACTGTGAACTAGTTAAGGTATAACACACACCATTTGACTTTGACATTTTGCCTTGTGACATCTCAACATCGTGACTGTTTTACATTTTTCTTTTTTGCTGCTGCATTACCATATTCTCTGTACACTTTTTGCCTTTAAACACTGTCTGTGCTTTGAGATATTACGTTTTCTGTCATGTTATGTTGTATGCTTAATTGAGTCACCATTAACCAGTCACTATTAAAAGGGTATATGATTTAAATGCAAGACATTAATCTTTGTTCATCAATTTCAGAAATAAATGATGCGTACAGGAAATGAATTAAACAGAAGTGGGAATTTCACCTACGGAATAAACGAAAGAAGATGCAATAAGCTAATGAGGACGAGTAAATGGATCAGAATTAACAAGCATTAACCAGAATATATTATACACATCGCAGAATAGCAGTCTTAACTAATTTTTTCTTTCAGAATACAAAGCGATTGATGCAAGCTGTCAGACAGAACTACACATTTTAGTTTTAAGTGATGAAATATGCTAGGGATTAGGAATAGTTGTGTGATGAATAATGAAATGATTTTTGCAGATGATAATGAATGCTGATAATGAACAATGATGAAGAATATGGTACTATGAATAATGAAGTTTCTGTTTACAGGTGATGATAATGATGGAGTTATGATGATATGAATAATGAAGTTTTTCTTTACAGATGAGGATAATGTTGAAGTTATGTATTTATGCTATGTAGTTATTTAAGTATTTGTTGCAGTTTACTTTGACAGCAGGTGTTATATTGCGTAGTAGGATGACTGAAGGTTTTGGAAAGGACAGCTATGGAACACATTTTTTATACACATTTCACTACCTGTTAATTCGAAGTTCACTACTTTTCAGCATAGTCTGCGTTTCTTCTTTCAGCTCAATAATCCATTTTGTATTTTTCTTTCAGGAGAAGCTTTTTATGATACTTACTAAACTTGTTACTTATTATACCTGTTCTAGTACTTGCATTTTTCTTACCCACTGGTGTCTATCATTTATAAATGTGATAACCTTGCTACAGCTGACTCATGACGAATGACGTTACACAATCTTTTCATTTATAGGAACAACCTAGAAGCAATTTTTTCTCTTATTTCTTCTTGCTTTCCCTTATAATTACCCAAAGCAATGCATTGCTAGCAGAAAAAACAAAATGTATTAACAGTCCCAGATAATGTCACTAGTTTATGATAATTCTGAATAACACTGATCAGCTCTGAATAGTATGTCACTTGAATAATGACTTCTTAATGATACCAAAACATAATTGCCACTATCTATTGTAATGAGAGTACTTATTATGCCCATGCTTATTAATGCTACTAATGTTTTGTACTATTCAATACTTGCTGGCCACTGAGTGCCCATAATTAATGTAACTTATAATGCCCATGCTTATTAATGCTACTAATGTTTTGTACTATTCAATACTTGCTGGCTACTGAGTGCCCATAATTAATGTAATTACTTATTATGCCCATGCTTATTAATGCTACTAATGTTTTGTACTATTCAATACTTGCTGGCCACTGAGTGCCCATAATTAATGTAATTACTTATTATGCCCATGATTATTAAGGCTATGACTGTAATTAACTGATTTTTCTAATAATGATTTCTTAATGATATGAAGAATACTGAATGATGAATAATGTTTTATACTATTCAATACTTGCTGGCCACTGAGTGCCAATAATTAATGTAACTTAACGTTTTGTTAGTGTTTTCAATGATGACTTCCCATATTAATACTGAATGATGATAAATATTTTGTACTAATCGAAAGTTGCTAGGCCACTGAGTGTTAATAGTTACTTCTAAATATGTCATTTGAATGAGGAAAAATGTTTTGTAATACTCAATACTTGATGACGATTGATTACCACTCTTGTCTTTAAATTAATTAATGAACATTTTTCTGTAATACTACATTCATGGTACAGAAATGTTCAATGACTAGAGTATGGATACCGCAAACTACTTATGTAATCACTAATCAAGACTTGTGTGTTAGTTAATGTCCTTCACCTTCTGACCTAACTACCTGAATTACTGTAATATCCATTTGTCATATACATCCTCCTAATCATGGAGCACTATATTTGGTTTTGCACTAATTCTACGTTGGTGTGCCTCTTAAGAGCGTGGTGTTGACACGACATGCTGTCCACCACCGTAAGCGATGAAGACGTTATTCTGGTCCCACTGTTTGGTGTACCTGGTATACTGCCAAATGATAGTATGGAATACTACTACGACGTTTCACTGTCTTGATACGCTGATAAATACTTCTGGGAACGGAACTGCAGATTGTATCACTTAGTTGTGATTCTGTGGAAAGATATGGACTTTCAGTGCAGCTATGTGCAAACTAAAGTGCTACAACCATGATGCAATCCTTCCTTTCCTATCCTAATAGTGAAAATCAATTTTAACTAACACCATGTATGTTCATGGCCTATACATTTTTTCTCGATTTGTTGAACTCTAGTGCGAGTACACTTGTGTCACTTGTCGACATGATTTTTGCCATTTGTTGTCAAAATACTAAAGACATTTTCGATTTGTTTTGAAGTGCAGTATGTGTGCACTCTTGTCATCTATATTGTATATACTTTTTGTGATTTGATGATTTTTTCTACTCTTGCGTTTATTTGTTATAAAAATGTTCAAAAGTTTTCAGTGCATGTGCACTTATGTGAATATGTTTTCAACTGAACTACAGTGCCTGTGCACTCTTCTCAATTTTCGATATGATTTGTGTTCATTCTGTATACCTTTTATGATTTATGTCATTTGTTACTCTTGTATATACATTTCGTCTTTTACTGATATGTTCTCCACTGCAGTGCATGTGCACTCATGACACTTGTCAACATGATGAAACTGCTAAAGAATTTTTCAGTGTGTGTACACTTTATTATCTGTCAAATAATTTGTATATACATTTTTCCTGATTTGTTTTGTACTTATATTTTGTCTTGTCTGTAATGTTTTGTAATCGGTGCATGCGCACAACATTTAATTCATGTGATACATCTAAATATTTTGTAAATGTTAATTAATTAAAAGAAAAATTTGTTACGATGGCAAGTCCAAATGACTCACCATCGCTGCCAAATTTTTGCCCCCCCAGTGGAGGGTTATGAAACACGTATGTTGTGCGGCAGCGA
Source organism: Schistocerca nitens (assembly GCF_023898315.1). Taxonomy (NCBI): domain Eukaryota; kingdom Metazoa; phylum Arthropoda; class Insecta; order Orthoptera; family Acrididae; genus Schistocerca; species Schistocerca nitens. Next base: position 171,174,708 of record NC_064616.1, on the reverse strand, counting down.
TGCTGAGACATTGTAGAATCTCTGACCAGAGCAGTTGCGCTCGACTCGCAGTAGCGAGCAGTCAGTCAGTCAGTCTGCAGTAGTCAGTCCTCAGTAGTGTTAGGAGTCTGTGAGTAGTGGTAGCCCAGAGCAGTCGGCGGGCGTCGGCACCGCAATGGTCGAGATTCAGGACAAGGTATAATTTATTTAAATAAATAATCATGCAGCTTTGCGCTCATCAGATAATGTAACGAACAGTCATTGTAATTTAACTTTCAAAAATCGCCCCCAATAATAATTTTGATTTAAAAGCAATTTTAGAGACAATCATTCAAATTTCCTTCCATTTCCTTTTAACAAAGATTTTTAAAAGGTACTTCCAATGCTTTTCATGCAAGCGCCAGAGAACAATAAGAGCAGAATTTTGACATGCAGTTTCACTAAGGTAAGAAATTTATTCTCGTTTCGCACAGGGCAAACACCGACTTTTCGGTTGAATTGAGTTTAGGTTATCATTACAGTTTCATTATCATGGGATTAGCGTTCATTATTTAATGGGAACTTGTACTTGAGTCAGATAGCGAGCTTTCATTTAATTGTCTTTGCCATTAATATTCTTGTGGCGAGTTTATACTTAGCTGTGGCACCATTTCTAATAAATATTGTTTTTGAAAATTTCTGTGGGAAGGTCACACTTAGCTGTGGCTCCATTACTAATAAACATAGTTATATTTTTTTTTAAGAATTTGTTGTGGGGAGGTTACAACGTCCTCTCTGAAGACCCTTCCAATGCCACAGAACGACATAAACTGTCACGTCACATTAATGTGACCAACTGTCAAAAGCCTGAATAACCACCTTTTGCAGCGCGGATGGTTGCGAGACTTGAAGGAGGAGAGACAGTGAGGTGCTGGAAGGTACCGAGAGGATATCCGAGCCACGTCGACTCTAGTGTAGTGGTCAGCTGCATTAAATTTCTCGCCTGAGCATCCATAGCGCGAACAGCCAGATCGAGGTGGTCCCGCAGATTCTCCATCAGGTTTAAATCAGGGGATTAAGGTAAACTCATCCTGGTGCTCCACGAACCACACACGTACACTGTAAGCTGTGTTACACGTTCCATTATCCTTCTGGCACATGCCTTAGTATCGAGGAAAAACAAACAGCATGTAGGGTTGGACGTGGTACGCAGGGATAGATACATACTTCTGTTGATCCATTGTGCCTTCCAGAATGACAAGATCGCCGAGGGAATGCCAAGAAAACGTTCCCCAGACCATAACGCTCTCTCCTCAGACCCGGACCCTTCCAAAGACTGTTATGGGGGCGTACACGCCAAAGACCCTCTGTCCGATGGAGCATAATACCCTCAGCCGTCGTTCAGCCCTGTCATCTATGGCGCGTAGTGCACCACACTCGCCGAGGGGTTCTAGGCGCTACAATATGGAACCCCGCGACCGCTACGGTTGCAGGTTCGAATCCTGCCTCGGGCATGGATGTGATGTCCTTAGGTTAGTTAGGTTTAAGTAGTTCTAAGTTCTAGGGGACTGATGACCTCAGAAGTTAAGTCCCACAGTACTCAGAGCCATTTGAACAATTTTTTTTTTTTTTTTTTTTTTTTTTTTTTGCACCACACTCGCGTCGACGCCGGTTTTGGATAGTGCCATTTTGCCATGCACGGTATACTTTAACCACGGGGACACACGAACAGCTTACAGCTTTCCCCGTTTCGGAAACGTTTCCACCCTAGGCCTGAAAGTCAGTTATCGTGCCCTTTTGGACATCAGATTAATCGCTCCGTTTCCGCATTACTGGAATGTTTTCTGCACTGCACTGCACTAACAAACGGACTAAGAGGGGCACATCCTCCCACAAGCTTTATACACCCTCCACTGCTAGTGCTGCCACCTGCCGTCTGTCAGTGGTTATTGCATATTGACATCGAACATATGTGGTGGTCACATTAGCGTGACTGGACTGTGCAATTTCATAGAAAGAGGCGGTATCACAATTCAGCAACCAAGAAAGTTAAGAATAACTTTGGTACGTCGATCAAAAACCGAATCTCGATATAAAATCCCAGGAGACACTATGCTAACATCGCATAACAGCGTCTCCATTCTTGAAAACGACCTCAATTCGACGAGGAGGAGTCCCAAACTTTTTCACATATGGCATATCCAGCGGAAGCCACTCACTGATGATTAGATGTGTAGGGCCGCAAAAGTGGGAGAATGTTGGTTGCTACATTTCATCCGCTGTTTCGGACAGTCCCAGACATTTCATACGGGATTAAAATCGAGTGATTTAGAGGGACATTCGAGATGAGATTGGGTGCCTGAGTTTTTGTCAAACGAGGAACGTACACGTGCGGGAGAATTCCGCGAAGATGTACAAGGAGCGGCAAAACTTGGTAACCGAGAATCTTGAAACAAACATCCTGCTTCAAGTTCACGGTACCCTGAATGAGTGGGGCTGAAGTCATGGTACGAAAAATACCCCAAAATATGACAGAACTACTTCTCGCTTGACAGACACCCTGCACACAGAGCGGGTTAAATGTTTCAACAGACAGTCGGTGCACTTTATACCTTGCATTATTCGAAAAGATGTAAACTCGTGACTCGTCGCACCACACTGGACGCCTCCATACAGCTAGTGTTCAGTTTCCGTATTTTTTGGCCCAATGACGACGTGAATCTTTACGTGCCGCTGTGAAAAAGGGTCTTTTGTGAGGTACCCGACTCCAAGTGTCTACTGCAAGTAGTTCTGTTTGAAATATTCGCTCGGAAACTGGGTAAAGTGGACCTGATTTCACTGACAGTAGCGACTGCTACTCTGTTTGAAACCTACTGTTACTGACAAACGCTGTCGATTACAATCTTTTTGTGACCAATGTTCTTCCTTCGTGTTAAATGCCTGAGAGTGGTACTCCATTACTTTTAGACACGTTGGACAGTCCGCGGTGATACACTAACGCATCCTACAATTTCATTCGTGTCCACGTCACGTGCACGTCCAAACACGATAGCTCTTTTCTGCCACCCTGTGACGTCTCCACGTCGACCAATATTGCCGCGCTGTTTCCATACAACCGATTGGACATACAGATCACTTCACTCCCATGACTTAAATCAGTGACGAAGTGTCACTGAGAGCCTGGTACCAGGTCTACATGACTTACAGCCCTCCAAAGCGACCAGTCTGCTCTTTTAAGCGGGTAACTAATATTTTGTCTGGTGAGCTTATTTACCTGTTATGGATACATCCGGGATAGCCTGTTTTGCTGCGGGACCACGTGTATGTATTTAACGCGTTAGGAGTATGTTCTGCGTAGCACTACAATCAATACAGGGTGATTCAGAAAGAAAGAAGGGATTTCAGTTGTTTATTACAGACAAATTATGAAAGACAGAAACACATGGCGCAAGTCACTGACTAGAGGATGGATCAGGGTTTTATGATCGCACAGACACTATACCGTACACTCAACCTGGCATCATGCGTTGCTCGAGAACCATGGAAAAGATAGTCTGTTTCATGCCACACACGAATGAACGATTTCTCTGATCTTGAAGAGTAGTTGCCACAGGTGGGAGAAAGACTCTTGTCTTTTATGTACCGTCACAGAAGAAAACAAAAACACAAGGTATGAGGTCTGGTGGGCAACGGCCTTGCCGCAGTGGATACACCGGTTTCCGTGAGATCACCGAAGTTAAGCGCTGTTGGGCGTGGCCGGCACTTGGATGGGTGACCATCCAGCCGCCATTCGCTGTTGCCATTTTTCGGGGTGCACTCAGCCTCGTGATGCCAATTGAGGAGCTACTCGACCGAATAGTAGCGGCTTCGGTCAAGAATAACATCATAACGACCGCGAGAGCGGCTTGCTGACCCCACGCCCCTCCTATCCGCATCCTCCCCTGAGGATGACACGGCGGTCGGATGGTCCCGGTAGGCCACTCGTGGCCTGAAGACGGAGTGCTTTTATGAGGTCTGGTGACCTGGGAAGCCAAAAGCAGTGAACAAGATCTGTTGTCCAGTTCTTCTAGTCCGACGTTGTTGGATGGTGGTGTTAAAATAACGCTGCACCTCAAGATGAAAATGGGGTCGGTTTCCATCGTGCATAAAAATGAAATCATTGAACTCTTCTTGAAGTTGAGGAAACAACCTATTTTGCAGCATGTCCAGGTACGGCATTCCTGTCACAGTTTCCTCCGCAAAAAAAAGTAACGTCCATAAAGTTTGTAAACAGAAGCGGCAGAAAACACATTCAATTTCGGTGAGTCTCATTCATGTTTGACGACGCCAGGATTTTGTAACCCCGAGATTCTTACATTATGGCCGTTTACTTTACGCGAAAGATGAAACATCGATTCATGCGAAAAGATGAGGCGTTCGTAAAAAGTGTCCTCTGCTATATCCCCGAGAACTCAACTGCAAAATTCGTACCCCCGGTAACGGACGCCGGGACGCAGTGGCTGCAGTAACTACAACTTGTAAGGTATCATATGCAGCCATCGTTTCGAAACACGCCACACCGTTGTTTATGAAGAGGTTGAAGATCCTGGCCTGGCCGTCTTATGGACATGGGAGGGCTTCGTCTGGAAGCATCTCGAATACGCTCGACGTTATCCTCAGATGTGCGTGGCCGACCAGTGCTCTTCCCTCTGCATGTACAACCAACTTATAAGAATTTTGTATGCCAGTCATAAATCTGCTTGCAGGATCGGCTGTGGAATGCACCTTACACTTGAACTATGGTCTGACTTTGCGCATATTCCAACACACAAAATGTTTATTTTATTTTTTTTTTTTTTTCGTGTAGTCTCCATGTTGCTGGAAACAAACAAGAGCGCAGCTGTGCCAAAACTTGGAACCTTCCTCTACCCAGTGACATGCGCAATAGTTCGTCTGTAACAAACAACTGAAATATGTTCCTTCTTTATGAACCACCCGCTATCCTACGAATACAACTGATACTTCCTGGGCGGAATATCCAAGTTGGTGACGTCTGGTCATTATTGTATGCCATGCAGTAGCTCTGACGCCTTCGGCCGTTTCCAGCGCCCTGTGCTAGTAATTGGTATTCGGTCAGAAAAGGTGTCAATTCGGCCGTATTTCACGTGGGCGACAATAATGTGTCGGTGCGCGCAGTAAAAAGAGTGGATTTCCCCAGGCGCAGCACGCTCCCTTTGTTTCTTGACCTTTCGGCCGGCCAGGCGCCGGCTCGCCCGGCCGTGTGCCGAAACACTTGTAATGTCGCGCCCTGCTGCTCAGCCCAGGCCCCGCGTGTCACCGTAACACCTCTCACCCCAATAACGAATATCATTCAACTCAGAGTGGCAGTCAAACACACAGTTTTTAGGTAAAGCGTACTCATTCTTCGACGCAGCCCATTTAAGATCAATGCTTTTTGTCCAAGGTTTTTCCAACGAATAAATTTCATCCTCAATAAGTGGAAGTGTTCCACCCAAACATTTCATCAGACGTTTGCATAGAAAGAAGTCAGAGGATGCGAAATGTGGAAAACAGGGGATGCTGAAATGTGTCCGCCCGCATCTCGTGGTCGTGCGGTAGCGTTCTCGCTTCCGACGCCCGGGTTCCCGGGTTCGATTCCCGGCGGAGTCAGGGATTTTCTCTGCCTCGTGATGGCTGGGTGTTGTGTGTGATGTCCTTAGGTTAGTTAGGTTTAAGTAGTTCTAAGTTCTAGGGGACTGATGACCATAGATGTTAAGTCCCATAGTGCTCAGAGCCATTTTTTTGAAATGTGTCCGAATCTTTTATGTGTAAACTCTTAAAGCTTTTTCAGTAGAACACACGTTACTAACATTCTACATCTTTATTCTTCGCGGGTACATATTTACTTCTCACCATAGTCACCCTGGCGACGAACAAATTTTTCCCAACGAGAGACCAGTTTGTTGATATCGTCACAACCTCACCTCCGCTTCCACTGCTTCATCACTACCAAAGCGATGTCCTCGAAGGTGTTCTTTAACTTTTGAAAACAGAGGAAAATCAGATGGGACTAAGCCGGGATGATCGATGACAGTGAACCCAAGGCGTCAGATTGTTGCAGATATCGCAGAGCTCATTTGCGGTCTGGCATTTTCATGCTGAAGGACAGGGTGTTCTATGCGTGGACGAACTCTTCGGCTTGAAACTCCATTACAGCACGCTGTTTCTCACGCATCGACGTAGTTACGCAGGACACCGCCATGTTACACGCAACAATTGGGGGCCTTTCTGCGGCAGAGAGCTGGAAATATGAAGACACGAAGAATAAAGATGTACATGAAGAACTGTAACGGATGAAGAAAAAGAGTGCATTTACCGCAGCCTGATGTTGAATTTTGTGATCCAAACGTAAACCCACAGGAGCTTTTGTATTTTTTTATGAAATACATCCCCAATTACACGCAAGCGGTTTATTATGGCACTAAATTGTTTTATAATACAGTGATATTCACGTTTAAGCCCCAAATATCTCTCTACTGTCAACTGCAGAAATAATTTATCGAAATATATACGAGGGTGAGGCAAATGAAAACCTTAAATTTGTAATAACAAATCGAAATTTCGCGCCGTTATCCTGTAAGTTGGTAAGCGTGCTACAAACAGCGTGCAGAATGGCCTGTAGGTGGCAGCATAGTGCAGATGCACACATACCGTCGCAGTATCAGTATAAAGATGGCTGCCCCACTTGCGACTTACACCAGGGAAGAACAGCGTTCTGTTATTCGGTTTTTGCGTAGTGAAGGTGTGAAACCTATTGAAATTCATCGACGAATGAAGGTTCAGTACGGTGATGCATGTTTGTCACAGCAGAAAGTCTACGAATCGAGTAGGAAGTTCGCAACTTGTGTGTCTTCAGTGGAAGATGCTCCTCGTTCAAGTCAGGCACAACGAGTTGTGACCACAGAACATTGCAGCAGTTGAAGCCATAGTGAAGGAAAACCGCCGAGTGACACTGAATGACATTACATCATGTTTACAGATTAGTCATGGGTCAGCACACCACATTGTGCATGATGTGCTCCAGTTTCACAAAGTGTCTGCAAGATGGGTGCCACAGCAGCTGACTCCTGAAATGAGAGAACGACCTGTTGATGCTTATGAAGAACTTCTTCAGCGCTTTGAACGAGAAGGTGATGGCTTCCTTGCAAGAATCGTTACTGGGGACGAGACCTGGGTTCACTTCCACCAACCGGAAACGAAGAGAGCGACCAACCCAGACCTTGCCCCAAGTGATTTCCATATGTTTGGACCACACAAAGACGCAACGGGAGGAAAGAAGTTCCGTCCTCATGAAGAGGTACGCCACGCGGTGCATGAGTGGTTGCGCGGACTACCAAAAGAATTTTTTTCTGAAGGAATTTACGCACTTTGTAAGCGCTGGAGGGGGAGATTATGTTGAAAAGTGATACATCTTTGTACCACTTCTGCACAATAAATAATATTTAAAAAAATATTTAAGGGTTTCATTTGACTCACCCTCGTAGAAGTTACCTCACATAAAAAACAGTCCCCATGAACAAATTTCGAAATTCATTTGTTATTAACAAAAGAAAATTTCCCCAAGTTCTCTAGTTCGAAATTCACAACAAATATTCAAAATGTTCTGCGCTTGTTTCTACCCGACTCTATTCTCGTGGCATCATAGACCGTCGCACCTGTTCAAACAGCCAGTGATTTTGAACAATTCATTGACATATTGACGAAGCGTCTCTGCAATAGGAATTAATGCTGTACAATCTTTTTAGAAGACCTTTCAGAAAGGACCGCAGTCAACTGATCCTGGTGGCAAGGATGTGGCTCTCCCTGACCTACTCATATGTCACAATATCTACGTCTATATTCACGCCATCTTTAACAATGTCACTAAAATGTGCGTATTCTAGTAGTGCTCATACCTCATGTGTTTCTTACACGCGGGAGATGTGCATGCGCAGACATTCGACAGAAACCGACTGATGCACGGGACACACGATTTCCAATATCTTCTGTTAAGGGCATTTCTGTTGTTCATTAGCAATTTTCAATTCCGCATCGGTCTTATCAATACTTTCTGGAACAGTTTTACTTTACCCGACTTGTATTATTCACTCCATCTACAATTTCGGCCACCACTTTCATCTTAATATGGCCATAGAGTACTCGCTATCGGCCTGTGCAACTATTTTTGCTAAACAGATAAATGAGAACTACACTGGTCGGTGCTGACGATGTAGCACGAAGTCACAAACGTGAAAATAAATCGTATTTACACAAAGCGAACAGGTTCCATTGTTCGTTCGGGAGAAAGACAACGGTCGCTAGTGAAAAAGGAACTGTGACAAGCTTTCCGCGCAAGTTTTCGCAATGTATTAGCAAATGACCCATTCATCCAATATGTGCACTGCAGTAGATAGATATAACTGAAACGGCAGAAAAGCGGTTCATTTGCAGTTAATGTAGGCAGAAGTGTACTAGGTGACGCCGCAGCCCGTGTTTCACTTTCTTTTCCTCATTTCAGAATTTTCCATGCTACTGGCCACGTGACAAGAGCAGAGGACATTCATTCCAGACAAAGCACACAACACACAAAACAACGAGAAGTGCGTTTCGCTTTATTTATTGTCGCTAGAAAACCTTATACGGTTAAAAAATAAAAAGAGGTCACGAACAAATGTCACAGAGGGTGGGCAAAAAGTCTTTTGTCTGTTTATAGTCGCGTCTAAAGCTCGACTGCGGATAATGTACGACTATTTCTCGATTGTGCAGCGTGAATAGCACAGGCCTAGCTTTGAAAAATTACGGTCACTTCGCACGAACCACTTTCTCTCCTACACTCCACCCTCCCCCTCTCTACCCGTACAACACAGTCTAATTAATGGTATCACGCATTATTTGCAGACGACAGTAATAAGATGGAAACGCAGAATTTACGCTACAAACTGGGATTGCACGACGTGTTTGAGATTCTAGCACAACCTGTGGCAGCTCAACATATTACAAATAATGGGCACGCTAATATACAAACTCTATTGACAGCTAGAGAGAATAGGTGCCTCAGACAAAGAAGAAGAAGATACTCGAGTACAGCACTCGTGGCGGTCGCGAAGTGGGGCCGAGGCAGTTTCAGATAAGTTTTTACAGTCTGACGACAATTTATGGATTTGTAGTTTTAGCTTGACGATGTCCACCATGGACAAACGGTAGTTACTTTTGTTCTGAAGAAGGTTGGGTTATCCCGACTGAAACCTAGGTCAATCTAGGTAAACTTTGAAATTGAGGCTGTTGGTTTTTAAAATTAATATTAATACAGTTGCTGACAGAGCCGCGAAATGTTGAAAATATTTAACTTCAGATATATTTACTTTCACTGTCAGTGAACTTCTCAGTATGAGCACTGTAAGAAAAAAAAAACATGTCACAATCTCCTACAATCATGTAGCACTTTGAACGCTGTCATTGCTACAACGCATTACGTACCTCAGTGTACACCACCAGATATACGTCTCGCAATAGCATTGCTGGTTTCATGCTAAAGAGACTGGTGTTTTTTTTTAAAGAAAAACACTCATAAAATGGTGATTTCAGGCGGAAATCAGTGGTATTCAAAGTGATAACGTAAACATATGGCGAACGAAACGTACACTCAAACACACGGCGTAAAAATAAACGGTGTGGAGTGTGGTCCTTGAGAGCTTTCATGACCGTTTTCAATTCAGCAAATATTGCAACATGGAAATTACTATTATGTGACGAAGTGAACGATCACCAGAGCCCAGCAAAACCAATCCACAAGTGCGACCACTAAATATCAATTAATTTTTCACTAAATTACATTTCAGTAAACATTCGTCTGATATTTTAAACACAATGAAGCTCTTGGAAGCTGTAACTTCAAGTCAGAACAGCTTATGCTCCTTATAACCTAAGTTCAATAAATTCCTTTACATGGCGTTACCTCTCATCCAAACAACAGGGGAAAAACTCAAAGTTACAGTAAGATCTACAGGTACGAGTATATTATTTAACAATGAAATTATTAAGAATATTTTCATTGCTTTTACAGTGATCTTTTTATATCAGATATAACAGGCAGCCGTGAATGTTTAGCAGTACTACTAATGAAACAGCACGAAGGCGGTATGAACATCTCTATCACTTCTACAATCATCATGACTAAAAACGTATCATCAGAAATACGTCACTTCTTTCTTCCGCTGTTCTTACTGTCGTCAGTAGTAATAACTCACGAAGAATTAGAAAGAAGCATCAACTGCCGCAACGATATTAAATGAGGAGCCCATGAATAAATCTCGATGAAAGACGCTAGACTTCAGGGCATGCGCGAGATTAATGTCAGCGGCTGAGGCTGCAGCGTCGTGTTGGGCAGTTAACAGGCCGGCGAGGAACACAAGTTTTATCGCTCCCACCAAGTGTCGCTAACTGCCGCCGCTTTCCACATTTACGATGTAGTAGCGTACGATGGGCGAACCTCATGCGTCTGCATTACTCAACTTTATTCTGATGTGAGTAACAGGTTGTAATAACATGGAAAATTAGTATCTTGCCCTCGTTGTGAAGACCAATATTTCGGGATTTCTAATGTCATTATTTTGAAGACAACCCCTCACAAAATATAATAATTTTGCTACTATACCCACGTTGCCTACAAGAAAAATTTCCTAAAAATGGTTAATATGTTTCGTGAGAACAAGAAAATAAAACTATAAACACACAATCTGCACGAAAGAAAAACTGCTATCGTCAAAGTACGTAGACAAGTGTGCTGATCACTTTTCATTGTTCAAAATAAAATTTCTTTCATTTAAAATTATAATGTATGTTTCACGACTGATTTAAAGAATAAAATGTGCGATTCGAGTCCACGCGGACATAGAGCCGACTGTAATCTAAACGCAGGAACTGTACCAATTGGACTCCGCTCCAGTTAGCAAGGGCTGTTCCCTTATAATATATCTGCAACGAATCCGAATCGCTAATTCTTCGATTTTTCGAATACTTTTAGGTTGCAGCCCTGCCTTGCATAAATAAAATTTGCTTATTTTCGAGTGTTCCAGCGATTTTACCTGGTACGAAACGGATCCTTTGACATGAGCTTTGAGTTTAATTTTTACGAAAACGGATGCGTAGGGAGCAAAGCCCTTTGACAGGATTAGTAAGCCGAAATATGTCGAAATCGATAGGTCGTAATTTCTGGCCTCTGCTTGTAAATGGCCTTCACACGCTTAGATTCATGCGGCCACTACTGTATTAGATTTTGTATAATCTGGTAGTTAGTACTTTGTGTTTCTGAGGCATAAATAAGGAACTAGGTTGGGATTTGCGTAAACAGATGTGGAAAATCGCATAAGAACCATAGGTAGCGTGCCTGGTGTACCATAGGAAGAGTCGTTTATCAAGTCAGCGGTTCGATCTGTGTGTGTGGCTTACTTCTTGCCAAGTAAATCTGTTGTGGAGCTTCTCCTTACTGTCACGAAATTTGCCATTGCAGAATGGAATGACTGAAGGGAGATTATGGCTATGTCATAGAAGATTGCTTCCGGGGCCGTCCGAAGTGGCCGTGCGGTTAAAGGCGCTGCAGTCTGGAACCGCAAGACCTCTACGGTCGCAGGTTCGAATCCTGCCTCGGGCATGGATGTTTGTGATGTCCTTAGGTTAGTTAGGTTTAACTAGTTCTAAGTTCTAGGGGACTAATGACCTCAGCAGTTGAGTCCCATAGTGCTCAGAGCCTTTTGAACCATTGCTTCCGGAAACTCGCTTCGACTGTTCGGTTGGACGCTTTCTGAATGAAAACGCGGAACGTGGCTATCACAGGAACCAAATTATGTGCAAAAGATACTGTTCTCTCGTGCCGGTGCAGCCTCGCGTAAGTAAACTTGTTGACCTGCTGACAATCTGAGAGGTGCTCGAAACACAAGGAGTTGAAAATGGCCGCGACTAAGCCCGCGCTCTGCAGTAATGATCGATGGACTGCAGCTCTGGCCAGTCGGGGTCCGGTTTCAAGCGTTTTACTGTACGCATTAGAGCTACTGTTTTGTTGGTTCCGGATCTATAGCTCAGAAGTACAACGCACAAACAAATCATAATATGAATACAACTGGATCGATTCGCCGATTGATAGCGTATATGACATTTTTCCTCTTTCGAGGGGCGAATACTGATGAAATTCGGGGCACTACCAGTAAATACAGCTGACCTGGTGGAAGTATTTTTATATCTCTGTCTCCAGTGCCTACACTTTGTATATATATGAGCGCAACACTTTCGGACCACATCACGAACGGCCGTACATCACCACTGTAGTGCCCAGGAAACCCTAAGAGTCTATTCCCTTGGTCTTCGCATGAAAGCTCGGCGGTGTGTCTCCACCTTGTGAAGTGTCCCACCAGGACACTGATCGTGGTCCTAAACACTTTTAGTCCTCTTCTGCTCTCTTCGAGTACGTCACTGCTGTCTCATATACGAGCCTAAACTTCATTTTTGACCCTCGCGCTAGACAAACTTTTAAAATTGTAGGATCGCTACGAATGTTCCAGCGACAACCAAGAGAAACGTACAAAATATTTTCTGATATGTTAATCCTTGTAGAGCGCAGGATAACAAAGATATACACAAAAAAATTACACATTTCCAAAAACGCCCTAAATCGTTGGGGCTGTTTGTATATACTTTTATACATTCGCGGAATTTGGTATTCGGTACCTGGCGGGCGTCGCTACATCTGTTATGCAAATCGCTGAAAAAGAGGGTTCATCTCATTGCATACAGACACACTGAAACAGCGGCGGCTGCGGTTTACCAGACGATGAATAACGGAAATGTTAGCATTTGCCTTCTGCCTCGTCTAAGACGACACCAGCTCTGCAAACAGACTAGCGTCTTGTACTTGCACAGCAAATGCCGTAGAATTACAGTAGTTGTATATCCCACAGAGGTGCCACTTGTTAGTAACACAAAATGCGCGCCAATGATTGCGAGTAATTGAAACAACGCTGTAAAAGAGGGTAAAGTACAAAAATATTAGAAATGTGAGGTGGTGTTGAAGTCTCCTCGCTTGTGAGGTGAAACGATAGTCGATTTGCAAAACAATGTTTTTTACCGTACAGGTAGTCGAATAAAGAATAGACAATTCTGTGAATAAAAAGATGCGGTATGACAAATATCATCTAAAGACACGAGATTACGTTGACACGTTGCTCTTGTTCCGCAATTGTATTAGCGGTTCCTCGAATCATCGATACTTTGGAATTTCAGTTTCTTCCATTATATTACAGGTTTTTTAGCCGAACAGTCGCAGTATATTACCGAAAAAGGAATTCGGTCAGTAACAGAATTTTGAGACATTATTGTGAGATTTTAATCGAACTTATTTGACGCTAAACAGTCATTCTATTGATGTCAAAGATGTCCCGAAAACAGTTTTCAGAATTTTCTGGGCATGGTTTTTCAGAGAGAAAATGTATAAATTAGTACCCTACTAATATTTTTTTCCGCATGACTGTTTGATTCATTTTGAATGTTCGCCTTTTTATAATTTCATTGATATACTTGCTTTTATATCCATCACGTATTTGTTACTAAATGTTAAAGGCAATCGCACCTAACATCGAACAACGTGAACACTTTATTTCACTATCTATTTTTCTTATTGTGTTTTTAAAACATATCAGTAGATTTCCTTAATTACTTCAATGAAAGATCTTAACTGCTACGACATAGAGGGACCGTGTAGAAAAACGAAGGACAGTTTAACAAAATACTGTGACAGAGATTGGAAGAAGGTTTAGAGTCCCGTAAGGCCCATTAGTGATGAAAAACTGTAAGGTTTGCTGGCAATACGATTACTGAAAATCGTTATAATTACAAACGTTGATTGAAGAGAATACTACAATAGGCCACATATTTTAATTCCAAAGTCGATACACTGTTTCAGTTAAGTTCATAATACTGAATTAAGTTATATAATCGGCTACAGCGCAGACCTACAGTGGTGATTAGATATGTATTTCTGATTCTCTGTTTTAGTGATGTTTTATTATATCTTGGTTTACGAGCAGCTCACTTTCCGAAATCGGCTCAATGGATAAGGTATCTCCGTAAAAGACGAACAATCACTTCTTATTCTGGCTGCGAGACAGCTCCGTTCCCACTTGTTCACAAAAAAGTCAAACATTGCTCCCTCGCATGCGATCTCGTAAGTCCCTGTAAAGTCTGTGACGCAGCCAGCCATTTAGAGAGGGCGCAGCTGTAGCATAAAGTGTGCAACATTTGCATTTATTACCGAAGCTCGCCCGAGAACAGTATCACGGAGGGGAAAATTTTTCGAAGCGAAGCTATAAAACTAGTGACTATAACACGCAGGGTGTTGTTAATGCCAATCTTTATGAAGATATATAGCTGCTAGCTTTAAGTCGCTGCGCGCTACGACACACACATACACACGCACACGCGCCAACGCACATCCCTGGATTTCCAAATAACGGAATGGCGAATCAGTATTTTAGCACACAGACCGCAGAGAGGAAAAAATGGCTGCAACGCTACCGGGAAAAATTTCAAGCACTGTCGTCATTTCCATTGGCACTTGAGGAAAAATGAATATCGGGAAAGCCTTTGCTGGTCATTTTCCGTGCAAATACGTGTAAGTTAGAAGTTGACGACTTCAAAAGTTTACCAGCTGCTTCCCTATCTCAGGAATTGTAGAACTATTTTGTTGTATTGTTTTCGTCAAGATACGTTAACAAGTCGAGTGGAATTTAGGTATGGTATTAATGAAATAATGAAGTTGACATATTGGCCCGCGTTGGAAGACAAGTTAAGTCAGCTTGATATCTCGAATAATTTTGTTTTTAAGGATTCTTTTTCAAATTGTATTTTGTATGTTTCGTTGAATGAATGAACTATATAACGGGCCACTCATAAAATTCTTTGTTAAGATGGCTTCTCGTCAATGGATATTCTTCCAAAATTTGTGACGGTTCATAACAGTTGTGCTCCAACATTTTCAGCCATTAAGAAACGGGCGGCTGAGTCCAGCGATGACGTACTGCCCATGAAAGACCAAAAACGAAAACATGGAGTAGAGCACAACATGCTATTTGACGTGTAGCGTTATACTGACACAGCTTAAGCCACAGTCATGTCACATAAAACATAACGGTACTTTTTGCATGAAATATTGCCTGTGATAAGACTTTGTGCAAGATGGATGTCTCGTTTGTTGAGAAAATAAAAGTGAAAACGAATATCGCAGCAATGTTAGATCCGTTTTAAATATAAGAGATCAATTCTGTGCCCACCTTGTTGCTCTGAATGCGACAAAATGCAAGCCTGCGGCCTTGCACAGTAAAAGGCGAAGTCGTTTCCATATGCTGCAATCTTCATGGCCACTGTTTGCGAGGATATGAAAGAAATCTCTTAAAACGATTACTTTCTTCAGGATAAAACAATAACTACGCATGTCTTCTGGACCAGTAGGATGAAAATGAAGTGTGAAGATACATCGACTGAAAAGAAAAAAGATACTTTCATCGGTAAAATGCATATATTCACAATAACATGGGAAAACTGATGAATTTCAAATAAGGATTCTTGTAACATTTGTGCTAATTAGCAGTTTTAAGACCATTCACAGTTAAATGAAATATGATGGGTAAAGGTTCTAAGTCCAATGAAGAGATTATAGCAGCCGAGAGTTTATAATCTGCACGTCTTCCAGAACTGCACTTCCAGCATGGACTCTATTTACTGGAAAAACATTGAAAAAAGTGTCTTTAGCTAAACAGAAATTCTTCCACTGCCAAGTCAAGAACTTTTCATCTTGCCTTCGTGTAACTAGCAGTCTTACGAAAAGCCAAACAAAGAAAGATAGTTCGAATAATAAATGCGGATTATTTTTTTCCTTTTAGTTATTACTTGGTACCAGCAGAAACATCAAGTTAACAGCATTACGGGAAATTATCAGTTGTTTAAGTACTCATAGCCGCCATGAACGCCTCGTGAAATTATTTTTATAAATGGTTCAAATGGCTCTGAGCACTATGGGACTCAACTGCTGAGGTCATTAGTCCCCTAGAACTTAGAACTAGTTAAACCTAACTAACCTAAGGACATCACAAACATCCATGCCCGAGGCAGGATTCGAACCTGCGACCGTAGCGGTCTTGCGGTTCCAGACTGCAGCGCCTTTAACCGCACGGCCACTTCGGCCGGCTTTATTTTTATATGCGGTCACGATCTCTAATAGACTATTCACGATTTTCTTACCTAATGCACAGCTTTGCAAGCTCGTAGCAAATAACGGAAATGGGGAGAGCGCTCTCGGGGTTCGGAACGTATCCGGCAGCAACCGCTTAAAAACGTCGCACGCTGCGCCACGCGGTGGGAGATTAACGGCCCATCGTTGCTCATATTTATGAGACACTGAATAGCATCAATGGACCATCTGACATAAACAATCGCGCAACCAATTACTCACTTCTGACGTTCTGTAATCGTCGGCTTGTTCAGCAGAACTATTCTCCACCAACTCTCCGGTGTCGGGTATCCACGTTACGAAGGAAAAAATCCACTCTCCCATTCACGGCAAAGTGTTTCTGTCAATATCATCATCCAAAAATGATTGTTTTACAAAAGTGTAATAAATAAGTGCTAGTTCTCTAGTTTTATGCACGTATAGGGACTGAAAATATATTGAAAATACTGTTACTAATGTAACCATGTATTAAGGATCACTGTTCCGTTCTTCTGTTTTGTCAACCGTTGTCGAGTCTCGTCACTGAAGCGAGTGATCCTCCGGGTTCTGGCGAATGCTACAGCTATATTTTAAGGAATATTAAAATATAATTAGTCGTCAGTTTATCGAATTTATTGTTGCAAAGAGACATGTTAGGGTTTCGTGAGCTCACCCGCAAAATCAATGGAAATTTCTCAACCGTTATATTTTCCCTATGTTGCAATCAATTTGTTCAAGTAACACTTCCATCCCTGCATAAAACCATCGAGTACTTCCGGGTGTGCGGCATCGAATATGAATTATGCTAGTTTTAATTTCCCTATATACAAATAAGTTCAAAGTCGTTACACATGTGCACCACATAACGAGTGACAAACTATTACCATTTTTGGAACAAAGTTAAAACATAATACACGAAAGTTCAAAATTAAACATTAAATCTCGAAGTAAGAAGCGAATCGTGGATAGTCTTGTAAAAATATGTAGCGACGAAGTTTTTCGGAACAACGTTCCCTCTAAAAACGATCAAAGTAGCGTAAGCTAATTAATACGTGTATTGGAATTTCCAAGAGTTTTGTCTCTCGAGTATGTAACAATTAACAGTGCCATTATTTAAGGCTAGTTAAAACCGGGACTGGAACCCAAAAATCTAACTGCAGCTGAAGAGCGGTTTTATTCGGCTGCCGCACCACAACGCCTCAGCAGCTTATTGAAGATACAGCTTGAAGATGGTTTCTCTCGATTCCTTTCCAGCTGAACGGAGAGCAGAGTGCCAAGCTGACGGTCTGACTGAGTGACAGGTTTCAAAGAATTGCTCAAACGGACGAGTGAAAGGCACGTATTCGAGTTCACGCACGGCTCAAACTTGACACAAATGGCCACGCTGATAACAGTTTCGTATTCAAAAGAGAAAAAAATGAGAGTACATTTTGACAAGAGCACATGAATTTCACTCGAGTTCTCTGGGTGCAGTTAAAAGAATTCAAACTATATCTGCATACGCACTGTTTGATCTGCACAGAACTACCCGATTTTCCGAAAAAACTTAGGTCAACTCTTTCACAGGTTACTACATATACGAGTGTCGTTCAATAAGTAATGCCCACATTTTTTTCCTTAGAACATATTTATTGTTATGATTCATAATTTGGTGACAATATGCACCAACATGTTTCGTTGGATCAAATGGCTCTGAGCACTATGGGACTTAACATCTGATGTCATCAGTCCCCTAGACTTAGAACTACTTAAACCTAACTAATCTAAGGACACCACACACATCCATGCCCGAGGCAGGATTCGAACCTGCGACCGCAGCGGTCTCGCAGTTCCAGACTGTAGCGCCTAGAACCGCACGGTCACTCCGGCCGGCAACATGTTTCGTTCATGTCCTATTTTTCTACGTAGTCTCCATCACTTTCTATGGCCGTATGCCAACGTTGTGGAAGAACACATTTTCCCTGCTGGTTAAAGCTCTTCTCCTGTACGCGTAGCCATGTTTTCACTGCGTGACTGACACTCTTGTCATTTTCAAAGTGTGTTCCCCGTAGAGAATCTTTAAGCGGCCCAAAGAGATGGAAGTCCGAGGGTGCCAGGTTTGGACTGTAGGGTGGATGAGGCAATGATGTCCAACCCAATTTCGCGATGTGTTCTCGCGATCTCAGACTTGTGTGTGGGCGTGCATCATCGTGTTGTGGCAAGATTTCTGCTGGGTTCTTGCCCGATCGAACAAGTCGAAAACAGTTCTTGAGTTTATTCAGAGTCTTCACGTATGTCTCTAATTGATGGTTGACCCACTTGGCCTCCCATCCACGAGAATGACGCCATCACAATCCCAGAAGACTGTCACCGTGACTTTTCCAGCAGAGGGGGTTGTCTCGAATTTCTTCTTTCGTGGTGCATGAGGATGATGCCACTCCGTGGACTGCCTTTTTGTTTCCGGCGCAAAGTGGTGCACCCAGCTTTCGTCCCCCGTAACGATCCGTGACAGAAATACCTCTAAAAAAATGGTGCAAATGGCTCTAAGCACTATGGGACTTAACATCTGAGGTCACCAGTCCCCTAGACTTAGAACTACTTAAACCTAACTAACCTAAGGACATCACACACATCCATGCCCGAGGCAGGATTCGAACCAGCGACCGTAGCAGCAACGCGGTTCCGGACTGAAGCGCCTAGAACCGCTCGGCCACAACGGCCGGCAAAGACCTCGCCGTCGGTCTCAAAACGCTCCAACAAATCAGATGAAATAGCCTTTCTTTGATTCCTGTGGTCCGCTGTGAGCACCCCTTTGAATATCCGAGAGTCTCCATCACTAAAGACGAACTTCCAATGCTGACCGACAACTGTAGATCCAACTAACTGTAGATCCAACTGTCGAGCTGTGATGCACCGGTCGACACGAATAACGGCATCCGCACGATTCAGCATGTCTGGAGCAGTGGCTGCGACAGGACGTCCCGAACGTGAAACTCTGTTTCTGTATTTCCCGAGGCTGTAACCTTCTTTACCCATCGCCCAACTGTACTCCTATCAACTGCAGCATCGCCATACACTGCACACAAACAGTTATGGATGTTTAACACGGTTTCTTTTTCTGCACACAAGAATTCAATAACAGCACGCTGTTTGTAACGTGAGTCGTATGTAGACGCCATTTTGACTCTGTACTACGGTTTTGCCATTTGTCAGAACGGTTCGAAACTTCGCCGGCGCACAGAACAAATATCAAATATGAAGCACCAAAAAGGGCGTTTGTCTATGTATATTAACGGCTTTTTTTTTTAAAAAAAATGTGGGCATTAATTATTCAACGACCCTTGTAAGTGAGAGCCTTAAGCGTACGTTTATCACATGCTTACTCTTTTTCTTTCGGACAGAAAAATAAAATTATAAAGTCTAATGAGAGACAGCACTAAGAAGGGTATTACCTGATTTTTTCGATAGAGAATGGATTTTTTAGTTAGACGAGTTGCGGCGTCATTCAGACCTATTACAGTAAATAAATTGTGTCTTACGTTCTCGTATGGATTGTCATAACTTTTTATATTTATGGTACGTGAAGATTACAACTCAAATACCACTCTCCCAAAATAGTTCGATGGAACTCTCAAAAATCCTTCAGAGAACTGACCTTGAAATTTTCAGTAATTCACGGCCGATTTTGTCGACGGATCACATGGCTCTGTGGTGGCTCGGGTTAAATTCCCCGCTGATAAAAGTTTTTTGACAATGGTGAATGTTCTAACATTGCTGTAAATACGTAAAGATGGAAAGGAAGAAAATTGGTTGTGCTCCACACTGGTAAGCGCTGAATCGAGTCGTTTTTCAATCATAATTTTCTTCGTATCTTCCGTTCAGATCTGATACCTACGTCATTTCAATATAAACTTCATCCAATATATGCTTGTTAACAGGTACCTAATTGTCATTTTTTTTCGAAAAATGCTTGTTTTCCTATTCCTATATAAATATCGCACACAATATGTAAATTCTTAATTACCAATCTTTTATAAAAGACTGTTTAAATGAAAAAATATGAACAATTAATGTTATTTATCTTTATGTATTTAACACGTCATGGAAATGATTGTAGAACACGCACTATTGCTTAAAAATTTACATCGGCCGGGAATAGAACGCACGCCGCCCACACTGCAAAAATGGTTCAAATGGCTCTGAGCACTATGGGACTCAACTGCTGTGGTTATCAGTCCCCTAGAACTTAGAACTACTTAAACCTAACTAACCTAAGGACATCACACACATCCATGCCCGAGGCAGGATTCGAACCTGCGACCGTAGCAGTCCCACGGTTCCGGACTGCGCGCCTAGAGCCGCGAGACCACCGTGGCCGGCGCCCACACTGCAAGCGAGCATTCTACCACGGAGTCATGTGGCCCATCCTCAAATTACACCGCGTATTACGGAATTAACGACGCATGGAAAATTTCAACGTAGATTTTCTCGAGAATTTTTCAGAGCTGCATCAAACTGCTGTGGTGGAAAGATATTTGAGTTCAGAACTTCACACACCATAACTATAAAACATTACAAAAATCCAATTTCAGTGCGGTCTCCTTGTAAGTATTTGGTTTTATGGTAATCTTGAGTTTTGTAATAATTAGAAATTACTAGTGTTAGTGCACAGCTATAACACTACTACCGTGTGTGTTTTAAAATTTTCCCTGCGAATGAATGTTCAAAAAAATTTTTGGGTTGTAGCCGGTGCTCGTCCGAAATCTTTTTGAACACTACTGCTTTCTTAAAACATCAAACTCCATCTTGTTTACCTTATGCTAGACAATGTGGTTGATCAATAACCGACGTTTTGAAAGTTCATACCGAGTGAAGAGCCTAGTGTTTAAGACACGGCAGTTATTATTCGAGAGTAATGGGATCCAAATTCCCTTCTAAATCACACACATAAGAAAGACAGAACTTATTTCCCATGAAAATTCTGAGCAGCAACTGCTAAAGCAACTAGAGCCGAATTGTCTTATTTCAAGATTTAATTATTCATTAGTATTAACGTATGATTACGCGGAATTGTAATGTTTTACAGCAACGGGTAGTGACTGGTAAACAAGGTCAACGTCTCGCGTTTATAGGAATAAAATAAAATTTTTGAGTGGACCACTAATTTACAACTGTGTGATAGGGTCATCGGTACAATGACGGCGTTTCATCCACATTTGCTTGCAAATCTCAGCCAGTTATGAAGGGGCAACTTGTTTGGAACGAAAGTTAGAAATTTTGTGTAGTAGGAAGAGAGTCGACGTCCTTGCCTGCAGTAGGCGGGCTCAAGCGACGAGCGGCCAGAGGAAGGGGGCATCAAATTAAAGAAGTAGGGCGCCGTAGCCTGATGGCCACTGTAATGGTAACGACCTCTTAGATACGACGTGTTCATTATCCGCAGCGCCCGCCCGGACACTGTTGGGAAAACGACGCTACCCGCTTTCATCGCGAGTGCACCCGGAAAACACGAACGCAACCGAGAGCACCACTCGCTACAAATTTCTAAAGATGTGACGTCTACCATCTTCATATACGTACAATGGAAGGCCTTTCTTCTTATATATAAGTAAATCCACGAAGCGATTATGGAAATACTTCAGCTTCCCTCAAGAACTGACAGAAAGCCTCTTAATGAATTTCTTCGCGAAGTAATGTACGGCCAAAAGCACCACGCGAAAGCTAGCAACGTCATCTGCGGATCCTCGCAACTGGCTTTTAAGCAGTGGGACGTATTACGTTTCCCTTACTACTTCAAACTTCGGAAAAATTATCAGCGCAATTTAATCACCAAAGCTAGAATCTGCAACCGAAGGTAAAGTATAGCGAAATTTAGTTTTTTATTTGAGCAAAGACGCAAGTCTCTTATCTTCTGTTAAAACTTAATTCACACCGAATAATTGCCTTTCTCAAATCGTACATCCCACAGATTTTTTACTGATGTCCTCGTCAGTATTCTGCACTGCATTTCAAGTACACGACTGAACTAAAAATGGTTCAAATGGCTCTGGGCACAATGAGACTTAATATCTGATGTCATCAGTCCCCTAGAACTTAGAACTACTTAAACCGAAATAACCTAAGGTCATCATACATATCCATGCCCGAGGCAGGATTCGAACCTGCGACCGTAGCAGTCACGCGGTTCCGGACTGAAGCGCCTAGAACCGCTCGGCCACCGGCGAATGAACTAAATAAATATATAGCATTGCGTCTGTATTCCTACATAGCCCATATCGTCATCCTACTGCCATGAAGTGTGCCTCGTCATACGTGCCTAAAGTAAGAAATTCGAAGCGAGGGCAGTGCGAGAACGACCAGACTAGCCTGGTGGGAATCTATATTATGAAACGACTATCCAGGAACCCGGAGCACAGTACCATGGTCCATTTGCATTTGTCCATCTTACAGCTTCCGTGGGCAGCGAAAATTTGATTTTCAATATTTCGCGCAATTATTGGCCGATTTTAATATTTAAATGCTGCATAATCTAGTCATTAACAGGTTAACTTATGTTAAACATTTAATGTAATACGACAAGTATTCCAGTTAGAAACGGTGTGTTTCCCTGAAGGCATCGTAAATGACAGCGTGCAAATACCCTGACTTCATACATCCAGTACTTGAGAATGAGGCCACTACGAGATGTCAAACAAACTTGACACATGATGTCAAATGTTTTCGAAACTTCTTTTCGCTCACCCCCACCCCTCCCCCCTCCCAAAAACACACAATGATGAAAGGAAAATAGCTGATTGCTTACTACATTTCTGATGTTCATGCGGTAAAACGGCAGATTCAGGCCTGAAATTTAAATTTATCACTTCTTCACTAATAATTCTATTCGCAACACACTTTGCAACGCTACCTACATACATGTCTGAATGTACGTGAAAAATTCTATCATTCATACTGAGAGCACTTTGACACTTCTAATACAATTTACGCATAATTTCAAACCTTTCCTAAACTTTTTCACGCTTACATGCTAAAAGCAAATATTTAACACATTAACTCATTTGTAATCAGACATCTGAAGCCGTTTTATACATAGGAGTTTAATTCTTTAAGTAACTGGGGGTTTACTGGCTTACTACCTAAAACTGAGGGGCAATCAAGCTGCAATGAAATTTATCGGACGCTTAGTCAGTCTCTACTGCCCAATGATTTTTTTTCCTATACCGCTGGTAGGCTGATGGAACATACAGTTTATTGGTTTACAGTAAAAGTAGCTAATTCGGAAGATTTTATTAATAAAACCCATCCGACCTAAATCTGAAAGTTTTTGTGCTTCCTTCGTTTGGAAGCATTCCGAAACATTCGTGTTTTGAAACTTGTGCTTCTTCATGGACCATCCGAGTCCTCTTTTTCCGATACAATGCAAATGAAATATTAGCAGTCGATACATTAAAATACGAGCGTAACATAATTTATATGACACATAGCACTCCAGTGATCTTTGTGGAAACGGTTTCGAGAGCCCCAGAGAACGCGAAAGGACAGTTGATTTACAACTGCTGGGCAAGCGAAGCTAAGGGCATTCACTAGGCACGTAGGGACACGAACAGAAGGGCATTCAGTGCGTACGAACACAAACAGAGCTGGTCTTGCTAGCTGCTGGTGGCAGCAGTCTTTTTCCCTTTTCGAACCTCGCTTTTAACGGGCGCGCGTATAGAAAGAGGCGCGTGAAATCCAGCGTGCTGTCCAGTGACTGTGATAACGGCTCCCGTGTTGTCGCCACCCACCCACGCTGCCGACATCACTCGTACCTCGTTTAAATGAGAGCCACTTTATCGCGGAATTTTGTTTCCCGGTGCACGTGCTAGGAAATGCCTACCGTCAGTGTAACATTTAAAAAAAATATCTGTTGGTGTATCTAAATACGTCCAGGCCACCTCCATAGCACAGTATCACAAGAGGTCCTTTTTGTTCGCTTAAACCAAGAATTGTAAATTTAGTTGCACGACTCACCTCCATTGTTATTTGCTAACGCGACACCATTGGATCAGAATCAAAGTAAGAAAATTCATTTTCTTAATGCTAATTTAATATTTACTATAAGATGGATAGCCTGTTTTCAAAGGTTTATAGATCATTGCCTGTATACTACTGGAAAAAATTGTTGAAAATTAATATTACGAATATTTATTTTTTCCGCGTGAAGTCAACATATAGTATACTATCCTTCATGTACACAAACGATAAAATTTTGGCCGAGATGAAAAATATGATTTTTTTTCTGGTAGCGCCTCTCTGTTTTTCGAAATAATTATCAAAGCTGTTCTGACATCTGCAACAAAGAAAAAAGTCTTTCCTAACACTGAAGCCAGCATCAGACTCGATGAGACACTATGTAGATAAGAAGAGCACCTCGTCGGCGCTGAGCAGTTTTTTGTTATGAAACACAGGTAGTTTACAAACAAGTTCACACAACCAGTGCTCACTGATGACCTGAGATATTAATTTACAAAAAGTGGTTCCCTTTCTTAAAATAATCTGTTTGGAATTTTCCACCGTTTGCATAATTCTGAGCCTAAAGTTTTGGGACGTGTCGTGTACAGGTCGCAGGAAGAATTTCGTATTTCTGGGACCTTGAAACTCAGAATTTTGGAGACATTCATCAAGTCATACAGTATACTGTGCCTCACGCCAGGCGCTACATTCGAATTAGCGAGGATTGCTGAGACGCCCTGATTGCCGTGTAGTCGGGTGGAAACATGCCCTCTTGCCTCCAGCGCCATACTCTTCCATAACAAAAGAATGAGGGAGAAGTTAAAGTGACGGACAAGAGAAGCCGCAAGACGCATACAGTGGTCTGAACTGATACAGCTCCTGTTGACGACTCCACAGCGTTTTTATAGTAGGAGAACCCTCATCCACATGTGGTCCGTAATTTCTTCGAAAAACGACGGCCATCATTCCTTCTCTGGCGTCCAATGTCGCCTAGCGAGCAAGGCTAGTTGGCAGCTTCTTCAACAAGACTGAAAGCTACTAATATCTACTTGTAGTAACGTAGACGAAACTACTGCTGTGTTACTCGAGGCAAAAATTAGACGAAACGGATGAGGGCCTGGAATCAACTGCAAATAAATTGGGTCTCCGCATCAATATGAAAAAGGTTATATGAAACTAAACGCAGGCTGAAATAGGTCGCAAAGATGACTCCCAAGTTTCCACATTGCAGGTGGACCATGCCCCGACGTTCAATAATTCGAAATACAAATGTCCTGGGAGCTGTATTCATAGAGAAACAAACAGCCATGTCGAAATAATGGCGAAATTATAAGCCAACAATCACTGCTATTACGGCCATTCCATTCTCAAGTCTAGAAGTTTGTCAACAAACTTTACAGTAACCATTTACAAGACATTCAACCAATCAGTTGTTCTGCATGCGTGTGTTACATGAAAAACCACAGAACAGGACCTGAATAAGTTGTTGGTGTTTGAAACAAAGATCTTAGTTAAGTCTACGGACCCGCTGCTGAAGCAAGCAATGGAAAATCCGTCGTAACTTTGAACTCTGCACCACTTACGATGAGACGAATATTGCGGCTGTAACGAACAGACATCTGGTGGCCAAACAAAACAAAGACCAGTGGGAAGACTCCGTGCACGGTAGATATACTGTGTTTCAGAAGATCTACGGCAAGCAGGATTCCTGCATGAATGGCAGTAAAGAGCAGTGAACTGTTCTAGAGGCGATCTCTCAAAAAAGCGCGTCGTCCACTTGGCGTGATCGCGACAGCTAATCAATCGTGAAAGAAAATTTTGTGATACACATCCTCTACCCGCAAGCTATCTCTTTACAGTATTCAACTTAATCCTAACGGGCATCGATTCGTGCACTGTAACTCTGAACTGAAATGAAGCTAATGTACTGGCAGTCACTATGTTTTCTCCCTAAAAGAAGGAAATATGTAAGGAGACGGGTTTCAAGCTATAACAAAGGTAGGAAGGTAGGAGACGAGGTACTGGCAGAAGTAAAGCTGTGAGTAGCGGGCGTGAGTCGTGCTTCGGTAGCTCAGTTGGTAGAGCACTTGCCCGCGGAAGGCAAAGGTCCCGAGTTCGAGTCTCGGTCGGGCACACAGTTTTAATCTGCCAGTAAGTTTTATAACAAAACTGTTTGTAAAAATTTTAGGGATAAATTGTATTTATCAGAAGTACTTCGTCGTCATATTCAGAGTTAACTACCAAACTAGACAAAGAAACAGCTTCTGTTCAGTGCATTTGATAAATGATGCCCCAGTTTAGTAGTCCGGTAGAAAAGGGAGTTCCAGATTACCGAAAATTAATTAAGCGTGATACTCCCTTTATGCGCGTGTTGACAATTAAGCGGCGCCAGATATGTCAATTACGAACGTATACACAATATCGGCTGTCACAATAGCTTTAGTAAACAGTCAGTATATGAAGGCAGACCACGCATTAATGGATACGGCCCTTCAAACATTCATACGCTAGACGTTGTACAACGTGCCGAGGTTTGTGAAATACACTGCAACGGACAAACGCATCTTTTCACAGCAGGCGAGGCAGCTGAATTAAGAACTTCTGCCACTTTGTGCCACCGAATGTAAGTTTCTGACAACGTAATTAGAATTTTACTTCAAGTTTTGGAAGCAGTATTTACGACACTGAACATAAAGCAAGCAATTCAATTTTATCTTTTGTGTGTCCCTTTAAAACTTGCTTCCTCCATGTTTAGTGATATTTGAACCATATAGTTTCCGTTGAAGTACTTTTCTTTATAATAGAAAAGGGCGTCGTTTCTGTCAAAATACAAACTCTGTAATGTCTCGCAGCGGAACATTTTTGTCCTCGTGAGACATATTTTAAAAACATATTATGGTAACAGACTTCACTGCTTTCGCATTAGTGTCGATCGCTATCACATTAAGTCAATTACTGTTTAATTGTTTGTTAATCTTCTGGTTTGACTAAATGATGTAAAATTGTAAGGAAACAGAAGAGCATTTTTTAAACGAAAAATACGTCGATACAGCATAACATCTGCCATGTTTATACAAAATTATCACAGATCGACAACTACATTCGGATATCATCTAAGCAGGATTGAAAGACATGAAAACAATATAATAAATATTTCTTTATGAATTAACGTTAAACAATTACTTGTAGTAGATATAAAAACTGTTAACGTCTCATGTATACCGCAGATAAGACTATAAACCAAGTATCCCAAATAAAAATATTATTCCACGGATAATTTTTGGAAAACAGTGGGAGTTCTAAAAGGAAGTGAGTTGAAGCTTAGAGATATAATATAGAAAACAAAGCTATGCGTGTTGCTGCTGATGCTGCACATTTCCTGATGCTATGACCGCGGTTACCAGAATTATCAAAAAATAAAGTGAACCTCATTGTAAAGTATCAAATTGTTGGTCATCAGATCCGGTACGTATCTACAGTACGAATGTTATTTTAACGGTTCCCGGGTTCGATTCCCGGCGGGGTCAGGGATTTTCTCTGCCTCGTGATGGCTGGGTGTTGTGTGCTGTCCTTAGGTTAGTTAGGTTTAAGTAGTTCTAAGTTCTAGGGGACTTATGACCACAGCAGTTGAGTCCCATAGTGCTCAGAGCCATTTTTTTTTTTTTGTTATTTTAACTGAATCCTTAATTGGTGCTTGATACAGTGTGATGGTTATTAGAAAATCAGAGCGAGACCTTACAAAGGTTCAACGACTTTTTCAAGACGTAAGACTGTCGCTTCAGGTCTTTAAACACTTTTTTTGGATGAACGACATGTTCCATGTTGTGTGTTCATTACTCAAGCCGCAGTAACATTTTAGTGGAGAGTATATTGCACTTTCCAGACAAGTTTGTCAAAAATAAAATTACAAGCAGGTTGGTCTCAAGTACAAATATACACATCTAAAATGCACCTTGTGGAACTCAGCACGTGAACAAATGCAGCACTCCTTTGATGCATGTCTGTTGTTAAAATCCACGATATATAGTAAAAGTGCAAATTTATGTCAATGTTTACATTTACATGACGAGTGAAGTACGTCATGGAACCTTCTCACTCGAAATACATAGTGTAACATAGTTGAGAGACCTGTGTGGTATGTACAATGTACTCTCCACTAAAATGTTAACATGGAACATAACGTACAAAAAAAAAAAGAATTTAAAGATCTGAAGGTGGCAGTCTTATATGCAGAAACCAATAAATAAAAAAATCAGTTTCAAACGCGATCTTGGCTATAAAAAATTTCTTTAAAATAATACAGATCGTCCATTCGCATTTCTCGTCACAGGAAACTTCAGTTTATGAAGGTTCTTTATGTTAAAGATCGCCAAGAAAGTGTGCCTCTCTTTATTTTGTTATGTTATATTCAATCCATATTGATCTTTCAGGAGAAATTAACTCTATAAGATATGGCGTTCCGAACGAAACGTAGTACATAACAAAAACGAATTGTAGCACACTATCAAAAAATTTATGTTGCTACAGAGCATGAAAGATCCCATTAACGTTTAAGTTTAGTGTAAAAGAAAATTTGTGGGTTGTAAAGACTTTTAAGTATGTGTCTGTACAATTCTACTTTTCTTTACAAGACATTCGAGCAAATATAGACTGCCGGAAAACAATTAGTACTGTAGTGTCGCTGAATAGTAAAGAGTTGGAAACGTGGAATATTGTCAAAGTTTCGTTGCCTATGCCGAGAGCCAGAGGCAGTAGGTTAGCCAAAAGGTAAGAGGACTGCACATGTATGGAACGTGTCGTCACGCAGGGGCAATGGCCTGGTTACACACAACAGGCGAGAGAGAACTGCTTAGCACGCGGGTTTGTGTTAGACGGAGACTTTCGTAGAGTGCAAGACAGAGGTATAGCGTCAGCTGTATTGCATTTAGCAACTTCGCGTAAGTCTGCCGTAACAAGACGTAACTCTGTCGCAAGAACACCTAAGGGGCGAGTACGACAGATGAATCAGCAGTGTAAGTGGAACGAATGCATTCATTACAGACGAGCATGACGTCAGGACATCGCTCGTGCTTCCTTTAAATACGCCAGCTTTGATAGCAACAAGGCACTCCGTTAGACTTGCATTTAGATGTGTACTGGATCGCTGCGTAGCGCTCGGCCCGGTGATCGACATGTTAATCTTTATTGAGGAGATGTTGCAGTAAGGGCGGCCCATCCAGCAGCAGACGTGAGGGGACAGTACCAGCTCTGGTCCTCTCTGCTGCCGCTGTCAATCATCAACCGAGGATTAGCAGACATCGCAGCAGACTCGCTCGCCGCCAATGCTGACCGCATCAGGAAGCCGTCGTCGAGATCGTGCGGGGCCTAGGCCCTGTGCATTCGCCGTCACAACCGGGTGAGCCGACGACGCTGGGGAACTGCAGCCCGTTCCGCCCGTCCACCGCGGACGAGCCACCAGGAGGGGCAGGGAAGAAGACTGGGTGGGATAGAGTACACTCCGCATTACGAGAACGCCTCTTGTGCCGACAGCGCCGGGACTCCAACCCGGAGCCTCCTATGCGCAGCGGCCCGCTGTCCGCAGACGAGCCGGTCGGGCAGCCGGTCGCCACCAGCCACGCGCGGCCGAAGTACGAAGTAAGGACATTCCTCCGCTACATCACAGCACGCGGCGCTGTGCTAGCAAGACTGGTGCGGCCCGGAGCTGGTGTCATCGCTACGAGTCAGCGAGGACTCGGGGAAGGTCGTTGATATCACCAAGCCACATTGTACTCGGCAGGAATAAAGATGTTATGAATTAATAATGTTTCTTTGGCGTTTCTGACGCGTCCACAGTCATTTCCTAGCATCCTGACAACTGGAGAGGTCACCGCTCGGCCTCCACTCCACCGTAGGCTACCGGGACCACCGGAGCACCTACAGTACATCCATTTGGATGTTTCCAAATCATTAAAGATTTATTGTTGCAATAGTGCATATGGAGTACATGAAATGATTACATTTACAGATCAGTAGCACAAGCAGTTCTGAGGTACTAGGTATCGACCTACGCTGAAACCCCGATATCAGTACACGATATAGTCTCAACGGACGGCAATACAGACGCTGACTCTGACATCCAGGCGATCGTACAGATGGCGTATACTGTCCTGGGATACGTTATTCCACGCCTGCTCGACATGTTCACGTAGTTCTCTAAGAGTTGTCGGCTGAAAAGTCGGAAGAGTCACTTCTCGTCCCATCATATCCCACGCGTGCTCCATTGGAGGTAAGTCGGCAGATAGTGATGGCCAGGGAAGTTGCTGCACTTCTTCCAGAGCACGTTGCGTTTCGCGGGCAGTGTGTGGGCGAGCATTATCCTGTTGGAACAACACATCAACCTTCCTGTTGCCAGAAAGGGAAAAGAACGGATCCAACAATATTCTGCACGTACCGAGCGTTGTTTAGGGTCCCATCGAGAAACATCAAAGCTGAACGACAGTTGTAAGAGCTTATCGCAAAAAAAAAAAAAAAAAAAAAAAAAAGGTTCAAATGGCTCTGAGCACTATGGGACTCAACTGCTGTGGTCATAAGTCCCCTAGAACTTAGAACTACTTAAACCTAACTAACCTAAGGACAGCACACAACACCCAGCCATCACGAGGCAGAGAAAATCCCTGACCCCGCCGGGAATCGAACCCGGGAACCCGGGCGTGGGAAGCGAGAACGCTCCGCACGACCACGAGATGCGGGCTAGCTTATCGCATCCCACATCCTTAGGCCTCGAGTGGGGCCAGAGTGTCTCGGACGAATGTACTCTACGAAGCAGCGCTCACCAAGTCTAAGTAGCACGCGCAAACGGCAGGCAGAATCTGCTTTCATCGCTGAAGGCCACTGCGCGCAGTTCAGTCTTCCAAGTGATCCTCTGACGGCACCGGTCGAGCCGTGCGCATCGACGGTGTGGCGTGAGTGGAAGACGGGCTAGAGGTGTGCCCACTGTCTCACTGTTAACAACCGGTTCGCAACAGTTCGTGTAGACACGTCTGGGCTCCCAAGCCCTCTTATCTGAGCCTTGGAAGGTGTACGACCTGACACTGGTGCGCTTACAATACGACGGCGTCTATGCTGCGTTGACATCCAGTACTTCTTCTACGAGTATAAAGATGTTCGCGTGATCAGTGATACCAGCATCGTTACAAAGCTGACGCAGCGCGTACAGCTTGTGTGGTAATTCTCCAAAAGGACCATCCTGCCACTCGTAACGCCCCAATTTGATCCCTTCCAAACTCGTTCAGTTGGCTGTAGGAAGCACGAGTGCGCCTCTGTGGTTTAGTTGTGATCTTGCCTCACACGGCTGCAACACGCTGAGCCTTCTGGCTGTAAGCATTCCCTGTTAACGGATACACACAGATAGCGCTCTCGTAGGTATGCCACTACGGTATCTGTTGGCGGACGACGGTGATATCGTAAAATGTTAATAAGCCGGCCGGATTGACCGAGCGGTTCTACGTGCTGGAGTCTGGAACCGCGCGACCGCTACGGTCGCAGGTTCGAATCCTGCCTCGGGCATGGATGTGTGTGATGTCCTTAGGTTAGTTAGGTTTAAGTAGTTCGGGACTGATGACCTCAGAAGTTAAGTCCCATAGTGCTCAGAGCCAACCACAATTAATAAAATGTTCCGGGTTATTATGCTGTGGTCGAATATATTTCACCTTAATACTCAACGTCTCGCAGTTGATGACGAAACGTTGGGTTTTAAGTTGAAATCCATTCGACCACGGCATAATAGCCCGGAATACGCGGCTTTTCGCGGATGATGCTGTAGTATACAGAGAAGTTGCAGCATTAGAAAATTGAATCGAAATGCAGGAAGATCTGCAGCGGATAGGCACTTGGTGCAGGGAGTGGCAACTAACCCTTAACATAGGCAAATATAATGTATTGCGAATACATAGAAAGAAGAATCCTTTATTGTATGATTATATGATAGCGGAACAAACACTGGTAGCAGTTACTTCTGTAAAATATCTGGGAGTATGCGTACGGATCGATTTGAAGTGGAATGTTCATACAAAATTAATTGTTGGTAAGGCGGGTGCCAGGTTGAGATTCGCTGGGAGAGTCCTTAGAAAATGTAGTGGCTTACGAAACACTCGTTCGACCAATACTTGAGTATTGCTCATCAGTGTGGGATCTGTATCAGGTCGGGTTGACAGAGGAGATAGAGAAGATCCAAAGGAGAGCGGTGCGTTTAGTCACAGGGTTACTTGGTAAGCATGATAGCGTTACGGAGATGTTTAGCAAACTCAAGTGGCAGACTCTGCAAGAGAGGCGCACTGCATCGCGGTGTAGCTTGCTGTCCAGGTTTCGAGACGGTGCGTTTCTGGATGAGGTATCGAATATATTGCTTCCCCCTACTTACACCTCCCGAGGTGATCACGAATGTAAAATTAGAGAGATTCGAGCGCGCACGGAGGCTTTCCGGCAGTCGTCCTTCCCGCGAACCATACGCGACTGGAACAGGAAAGGGAGGTAATGACAGTGGCACGTAAAGTTCCCTCCGCCACACACCATTGGGTGGCTTGCGGAGTATAAATGTAGATGTAGAACATTTTATTAAGTGTGACGCTGAAATAGTTATCAGTACGTTCACTATCCCCCGGGTGGCATATGCTTTCAGGTGTAGTAATTTTTTTTCCGGCAGTGTAGTTTTGTCACGCACGGCTACGCTGCACACGTCATAGAGGGCAATCAGTGTTCAAAGCTGCAGGTGTCGATCGGCAACGGAAATTCGAAATGCGCTCGGTACGAAAGAGAGGGACAGCACGAGACAGAAGTCTTGCGATTGTTAGCAGAAATGAATTTTATCCGGTTTCAATCAGAGAGGGGGAAGTGTGGGCAGGCGTGTGGGAGGTCGCCAAAAGGGAAGCCGTGTCGGCGCGTCGTGCATTATTTGGCCGAGGCTGTCGCGTGGCCGCGAGCTCCGGCCTGCAGCCCGCGCCGCCGGACATCGATTGGAAGCAGGCCCCGGCTATCTATCATCTTGTCACTCTCGTTTTAAAACGCCGGCCGCCCTAGGGGAGCCGCCTCTACTCTATAACATCCGGAGCTGCTTCGTCTCCAGGAAGCACCGCCGCCGCCGACGAGCTCAGCGCTCGCGCATCAGCTGCAGGAAAGATACACACCTATCAGAAAAAGACTTTTTAACAAGAGACACCTTCACAGCGAGCTTTTTCTTGCGTTTGCGAGCGCGTAATTCAAATTAGACATCTACAGACTCGACATTTGAACTAGTTTCATGACCTGAGTGCAAAATAAAATATAAAATATCAGTTTCTTTCGTAATGTGCATGCTTTTCTTCCTTCGGCATTAGTCACAGACAATTACGTTAGGTCATTTTCTCTCCTCTTTATCCCGCATCTACGCGGGGTCGGCGTGGGGTCATTTCGGATTTGGAAAGGTTAAAAGCCGAGGCAGCCGACGTTGACGCGGACAGGGCATCCTACCACACGAGACACAGCGCCCTAGGCACACGGGACGCGCTGGTTAATGTGATTTGCGCTCTCAGCGCTCTCCAGCGGCTGTTGGCTCGCAAACAACACAGTTTCTTTGCGAAAATGTACGCGCGTAAAATAGCTACGTTAATTCTGTTAGCGACTCACGAAGAACAGAGGAGAAAATCGTGAAGAAGATTCTGGAGTCTGGTTCGAACAGCGAACTGCAGGTAGAGGAGCATTACGTAATGCTGTGGAAGGATCTGATACATACTAGTCGAAGTTATTCGTTAACTGAACTGCATTTTCTTTCCATTTTCGGTTTTAAATTGTATATAGTTAAGGTTTAGTGTCTAATGTCACTTTCTGCATTCAAAATATCCATGTTCTCGATGTTGCATCCACTACCAACGTTATGAAATAATGTACCTCACCACCTAAATTTCAAGAACGAGATTAGTTTCCTAATATCATTCGAATGGAACAGGAAATTTTTTCTAAGCTGTTCACCATCTTTGATTGTTGACTGGTCGTTGGGGAAGAGGGCCAAACAGCAAGGTCATCGATCCCATCGGATGAGGCAAGAATGGGGAACGAAATCGGCCGTGCCCTTTCAAAGGACCGATCCCGGCATTTACCTGAAGCGATTTAGGGAAATCACGGAGACCTAAATCAGAATGGCCGGACGCGGGTTTTGAACCGTCGTCCTCCCGTATGCGAGTCCAATGTGCTAACCACTGCAGCACCTCGCTCTCACCATCAATGAAAATGATATTTACCGGCGAGGTACATATATCTGCCACTCCATAAACCAATGTATAATATACACTACTGGCCATTAAAATTGCTACACCAAGAAGAAATGCAAATGATAAATGGGTATTCATTGGACAAAGATCTTATAGTAGAACTGACATGTGATTACATTTTCACGCAATTTGGGTGCATAGATCCTGAGAAATCAGTACCCAGAACAACCACCTCTGGCCGTAATAACGGCCTTGATACGCCTGGGCATTGAGTCAAATAGAGCTTGGATGGCGTGTACAGTTACAGCTGCCCATGCAGCTTCAACACGATACCACAGTTCATCAAGAGTAGTGAATGGCGTATTGTGACGAGCCAGTTGCTCGGCCACCATTGACCAGACGTTTTCAACTGGTGAGAGATCTGGAGAATGTGCTGCCCAGGGCCTGTCATCTCGACTGCTAGTGATACGAGGCCGTTGGGATCCAGCACATCGTTCCGTACTACCCTCCTGAACCCGCCGATTCCGTATTCTGATAACAGTCACTGGATCTCGACCAACGTGAGCAGCAATGTCGCGATACGATAAACCGCAATCGCGATAGGCTACAATCCGACCTTTATCAAAGTCGGAAACGTGATGGTACGCATTTCTCCTCCTTACACGAGGCATCACAACAACGTTTCACCAGGCAATGCCGGTCAACTGCTGTTAGTGTATGAGTAATCGGTTGGAAACTTTCCTCATGTCAGCACGTTGTAGGTGTCGCCACCGGCGCCAACCTTGTGTGAATGCTCTGGAAAGCTAATCATTTGCATAGCACAGTAAACTGTTTATTATTTCAAAAGTTATCATCATAACTGTTAATACATTTATCCCACTGTGGGTCAAGACCGTCAGTGCCTACATGGAAAAACGTTTGCAGTTGCCTACGGACCCATGATTGTGCCCAGCCATGCACCTCTTCGTCCGAAGCAAATCAACAGCCTCGTCTGTGTTTCTTCAGGGCTCCAAAACATGGAATTCGCATGGAGAAAGATCTGGGGTCTTAGGAGGATATGTAAGGGTTCCCCAGAAAAACTTCTGGAGTGTTGTCAAAACAACTTTGGCAACACGCGAGCCCGCTTCGATGAATCACACATAGAAGAACTGTATGTTCCAAAATTGTGGCAAAGCTCGCTTCCTGATCTCCAGCAGAAAACATCAAGCAACTGTAGTTCTTGTCACTGTATTTGAAAGTGAACGAAATCTGAAACACAACTGTGACGATTATAGTTTCTTCAGAACAATATTTCGAAACGAGTTTTCAAACTTTTCTCTACGAAGACAATATATGGAAAGTTACTAGAAGTGCAACCAACAGAGTGAAAACAAAATTTGACAT
Source organism: Schistocerca nitens (assembly GCF_023898315.1). Classification (NCBI taxonomy): domain Eukaryota; kingdom Metazoa; phylum Arthropoda; class Insecta; order Orthoptera; family Acrididae; genus Schistocerca; species Schistocerca nitens. The sequence continues at coordinate 171,138,909 of NC_064616.1, read as the reverse complement.
AGGTGGACATGCAACCGATCCTTGACGAGCTACGTGTCTCCAGCCCCAATAAATGAACACATTAAAAGGATCCTCAAATATATACTACCTACGGGTCACAGAATAATCACATAACATAACGAACCAGACTATAAAACAAAGAAAAGACGTCATACACCCTATTAAAACAGTCGCAAGGCTCATGCGGGTATTCACAGTTGCTTTACAACTGTGTGCTGAATATCAGAGAGGGAGGGAGGGAGGGAGGGTGGGAGGGAGAGGGAGAGGGAGGGAGGGGGGAGAGGGGAGGGAGGGAGGGAGGGAGGGAGAGAGAGAGAGAGAGAGAGAGAGAGAGAGAGAATGGACGGGGGTGGGAGGAGAGGGAGACAACTGAATGGCGTGTAAAGACTCCAGGGGCCTGAAGCATGAGCTGTTTTGCAATTAGCAAGTTGCCGGTTGAATATGTCGCAACCGTAACTGCTTCATAAATAGCTCCCGACACAAATTAATTGAGCCCGGCCGCAGCTCGTTGTGCAGGCAGAGATGAATAATTTCACGTAGGCCTGGAAGGTCTTGGGACCAACAGCAGCAAGGTCAAACCTGGGTACACTCTCTCTTAACAGCTACGAATAATTGCTTCTCCACCTTAAAAATACGGCTGCACATTATGTTTGAGTTAATTCATAAGAGAAATGTCACTCTCCGCTACTACACTACAACGCCAAAGCGTCTAGATCGACATCTAGACATTCCAGTCCTGGCGGATTTCCTCGCTGTATTAAATGACAGATTTGCTAAAAGTCAGTGAAATCTTAATGCCAGACTTGGAACCGACTGAATCCAGCCACAATAACTACATGATTCTTCACTACTGCAATTCTTCTGGTAAAATATGGAGAGGCTGCTATCAAACTAGGCATCACGAATCTAAACTGAAATACCACTGCTGTCATGGCTTGTGGCTTGCTGTGGAAGTGGGTCTGGATACATACAGGATGACTCAGCTGACCCTACCTATAGTTTTTATGCAACCCGCAACGCCTTCAAAAACCACGCACGAGATTTTCATATTCTCTCGCTCGTTACGCGCAAACTGTTAGTCGTACAGGAAAAATGAACGCTACCTCTTTGCAGGAAATTTAATGCAGTGAAACTTTGTGCTAAGACACGTTTTCCCTGGAGACCATGGTTTTCGAGTTACTCAAGAAAAACGCGTTTTAGGAAACCACGTAGAACTTAAAGATGGATGACTGGGAGGGAAATTTATCCCCGCTCTTTCCGGCAATGAGTCCAGTGCATAAATATTGTGTTCCTCGCTCACTGAAAAGAACGTTGCCTTTAGCGATTTACGTAACTCACGGAAACTCTTAGAACAGTCTGCCCAAGTGCGGAAGTGAATGGAAGTTAGATCCGAGTAGCGTCTGAAGTGCAGAGTCAGCTCAGTCAATACAAGTGAAAGATTATGCCACTTTAATTCTCCCACTGCAAAGTTAAGTGATGGTATATTATTACCGCACTGTGGACTCAAATGACTGAGAAAACGCAAACGTAGTTGATTTGACGTATTTTAACAACTCACTAGGGAATACGCACTGCTGCAGATGTCGTTTATTATAAACCTGTATAGTGACAGTGTGGCACAATGTGAAGCTGGTTGTGGAACGTGGGCACGTGAGTGAGGAGTATAGACAGCTGGCAGCACAGTTGGCAGCTGCATTTCATTACAGAGAAGTGGCCCATGTGCACGAGGTGCTGTCTGCATGACAACGACGCGCTAATGGCCGACCAGTATTATCTCCTGACCCGCAAGCGATATATCACGGTCCCGCACCACACTGAAGACACACGACGCTCCACTGCTGCTGGAAATCAACTAGTCTCCTCCATGTGTCTAATCTGACGCTTTCGGACAGCAAATCTAGAAAATTAACTTACGACTTTGCTCCCTGCGTCTGAACCTTCTGTGTTCACTGTAACTGAAAGGACTTTTTAACTTAAAAACAAAACACTGGACTGTATGTGACAACCAAAGTAAGTAATCATCTACATGTAGCTTTATTTGAACATCACAATGGTCTTTACTTAGTCGTCCAACTGTACGTACCTTCATTTAATTTGGTCTGTCAATCATCTCAATTACTTTGGTTCGAAAGCATGCAGTTGCATCTGGAAACCGACCCACGAGCAGGTTCTTATATTGCTCACACACGAAGCTTTCTCAAAAATGCGGCTCAAATTAAGCATCAAAAAAATCTAGGGCAAGCAGGTTTGAAGCAGCGATCTAGCACCAAATCTAGCCAAACCTGCGAGGCGCACACGCACCCACTCCACGGTTCAGTTTCAGTTCCCAAAGAATAACCGAGATGTTCGAAAATTAATCCGAGTGTTGAAAACATCTATGTTGTTGTTGTGGTCTTCAGTCCTGAGACTGGTTTGATGCAGCTCTCCATGCTACTCTATCCTGTGCAAGCTTCTTCATCTCCCAGTACCTACTGCAACCTACAACTTTCTGAATCTGCTTAGTGTATTCATCTCTTGGCCTCCCTCTACGATTTTTACCCTCCACGCTGCCCTCCAATACTAAATTGGTGATATCTTGATGCCTCAGAGTATGTCCTACCAACCGATCCCTTCTTCTAATCTCCACTATTAGTTCTCATTATTAACCGTGCTGAAAACCGAAAACTCCTGACACCAAACATGTTTCGTTTTTAGTGAAAAAGCGCACTAAACGAGCATAACACAACGCTGTGACGAAAAACACGATCACAGAGACATTTAAGATAATATAATTTTTTAAATTCAAGACAGTAAAGTGTGTAAACAAACAATAGTTCAAGAAAACGTGGGATTTAATAAACAAAGTTGACGTTCGATTATAGCGTCTGCCAACAGCCAAAGGAAGAGCAGTTTTCAACAGAACATATACTCTGAACAACAACAACAAAATGTTCTTGATCAACGATCATTATTGTCCATGTAAGTAAGACGTGTCTAGTGAAAAAGGTATTTTATTGCCAGTAAATTTACCACAAAGACGATAATAATAATAATACACCTATGATCCTATAATGGGATAGCGTAGTGAATTTGGATTTGGTTTCCCTGTATCACCATGTAAGACAACTGATCGTCTGGAATCGGGGATAATAGTTAGCCTGCGGGGGGGGGGGGGGGGAGGAGGGGAGAGTTGTTTCTCAAACTAACTGAAACGAATGTTTGTTAACAAGCTACTTATGTTTCAAATAGAAGACACCTTGGTACGGAGGCTTATGAAGGGGAAGATAGCTCTAACATTCAGCTTAGTAAGCATTAGTGTGATCACTGTTGTGTTTTCGAATGCGCCACCAGCTGGTAACAATCATTACAGTACCGCTAGAAGGGGCTGTCGACTATATAACTTGTATTGTCTTATTGTATTTACGTTATTCTCTTTGAATTTAAGCAAACAAATAAGACGAAAAATCTCAAAATATGCTTTTGTGAATCCGTACTTTATCTCTCCGAACCCTTCGTATAAACTACAGCTTATGCAGCGAAACGACAGAGAATGAACAAAGCATTCATACCTTTGGTCCTGTCACGTATCTGTATAGACAACTTCATTAAATCGTGGAGATTCTCGGCACAAGATTAGTTGATACAAGTTTCAGAGATTGATAAAAACCATAATAATTTACTCAGCAACAAGTAGTGGTACACAGTTTATGATCATCATCTTGTGAGCCAATGTCGTGACCTAAGTTTCAGATATCCCAGTAAAGTTCTACGGAAGGAACATACTGATGTTCATGGTGACCCTCCTTCGGGTCCCAGTCTAATTTCGTAATCGTCTAGAGTCCTTGAAATCGCAACATACATAGTCACTGAGTAGGTGAACTAAGCTTCTTTCACGCAATGAAAGACAGGCTCAGCAATTGCGGCAGCATTGTACTAATTTAAATGCGTGTGCGCCGACAAAACGGGCAAATGCTTACCCCGTATGAGTGCTTTGACCACCTTTATTTGCAAGCGTATTACGGTGGTGATGCTCATTTGTACTTAACATATCTGCGCAAAACACTTAAGATCGCGTTGTACAGACTTTAGCAGTAAAACGTAACTGAGACCAACATCCATAAACTTTCTAGTTTCAACCAGGACGCATAACCTCCTGTTAATGAGTTCCGTCTCGTAAATTTGCAGACTAGGCTTTGTTTTTACCGATCATTCGTCAAAATTCGAAACTAAAGCATCGCTTGACGCCTCGATATGAAATTTTGGAAATAACTGACAATTCCTGTGGCTGTATGTTCTCAGAGTAAAATAAATCTCACTTTTTGGGGAGGGTGTGGGGATATTTTCCACTGGTCTGCCCACTGATATCTAGTTTCCAATGTGAGGGGTGTAGTTTACAAGAAAGCTTCGTTATGGACGTTTTTACTGGGAATAGCACACGTCCAGTGGAAGAAGGAGGAGGAGGAAGACAGAATGACCGAAAGAAACGAAAAAGAGGGGCAATGGTGGAATTTTCGTCCTGTCACTACACGGTAAAACGCTGTGTAGATTTTATATCACAAAGCAGAAGGCCCGAACACCAAAGACACCAGATAAAAGTATAATTATCTAAGCTGATACAGGACCTTAATGCAGCATCCCGACATGTCGAGCAGATGCAACGTCGCTGTTCACGAGTAGCATATAACACTTATAAAAGGAGCCACGCAGTTTCTCTGTACTAAGTACGGTAATAGTGTTCCACTTCAACTGACCCAGACGTTTTCTGCTTATAAAAATTAAGGACGTGAGAATGGGGCTCCAACTCTCCTCATTAGCTTACGACCAATGTAGCGCGCATTCTGGCAAGTGAGTCGGAATCCATGTATCATCGCGAATATGGACTCTGGGGTACGAAAAAGGCCATGTTTAATTTCAGACAGGGAGACAGACACAAAGTATCTCAATTTGCGGGTAATATAATAAGAAGCAATACTTTAAGATTTATTCTTCCTCCTTAACTGGATAACTAACTAAAAGCGCAGAATTCTTTAATACCTATGCTGCAATTGTTAACTGAGATCGCGTCGTTGAGACTAAAAACAGGCATCTCGGTGAGATTCTTCTCCGCTTTGCGCAGTCGATGTTGCATCTGGCTTCAAATACCATTTTAGATTATCCTGTTCCCAGTGCGAGCTATTAGTAAGGCGGGAGCTATTGTAACGGATTCTGTGGCGAAGAAGCAACGAGGATCCGCGTTTCGTTCCGGCAAGTGTGGCTAGCAGGCCGGCGGAGATAACTTTCGGCGGCGTTTCGCTTTACTCGGCCGGTCCATTAACGGACCCGAAACGAGCGCGAGAGGCATCGGCGGTCTCTGCACCCCAGCATCGGCCGGCGAATAAAACCGAGGATATAATATATACACCCTACCGCCCCGACCGAGCCCACTCGCAGGTCGTCACGTCTCCAGAATGTTACAGGCAACCGCGTATTCTCATCCCGGTTCTTCTTATTCCTCTCGTGCCCCACTCCCCACACCCACCTCCTTCCCATACATTCGACCTCACCAATTCTCTTCCTTCCACTCTTTCTCCCGCGGTGGCTCTCTTTCCCGCGAAAAAGATTCCGTGAGGGGCGCTACAGTCAGAAACGTCTTACGTAAAACGTGTCTCCGGGTCGACAGTGTCACTTCTGCACCAGCCCGCGCTGAAGAATATCTGCTGCCGCTTGAGGATCCCCCTTCCCGTACGTCAGTGGCTGCGGAAAGAAAATGCCGCCGCGAAACGGGGGACGGAAAAAAATAAGTAGAAACGAAAAAGTCGGGCTCTTAGCCGCTGGAACGTGAAGGAGTACTAGCCGCGCCCCGTGCGAACACCGGCAGCACCAACCTCTTCCTCGATGTTATCTTCGCACATGAAGCCGCACGCCATATTTTTGAGATTCTTATAAAAATTCTGACGCATCTCCGCGGCAAGTCCTGTATACGTTCATATCAAGATTACTGTGCTGTATCAGGTAATCCGTCAGCGTAACAGGGGCGTCATACGTCCACTGGTGGCAGTGCGGTTTGGTTTCACGCTTTCTCGCGGTGAAGACGGTAACTGAACGTTTTTATCACACATGTGACGATGCAACACACTGTGCTTTGAAATTTCTCATCGATCCCAAAATCTCTGTGAAACGCGCGTTATTCTGTAGTCGAATCTGCCTAAGGAAAAAAAGTGAAGCACTCCAAAGGTGAGGCGGAAACGAAATAAAACGTTACGGATTGAGTGGGTATTTGATATTATTTCAGAGATTACAAAATCGTGACAGATTGACACTGAACATGGCAGTCTGATCACACTTGTTAGTACGACGTTGCACCCCCTTGGCCCGGATGCACGTACAGATTCGGTTGGGAAGGGTGTCGTAACGCGGTTGCATCCTCTCCAGAGGTAAGTTTATCCACAACTGTTGCAATTGTTCCTTAATAGCCGGCCGGGGTGGCCGAGCGGTTGTAGGCGCTACAGTCTGGCTCTGAGCACTATGGGACTCAACTTCTGTGGTCATAAGTCCCCTAGAACTTAGAACTACTTAAACCTAACTAACCTAAGGACATCACACACATCCATGCCCGAGGCAGGATTCGAACCTGCGACCGTAGCAGTCGCACGGTTCCGGACTGCGCGCCTAGAACCGCGAGACCAACGCGGCCGGCCTACAGTCTGGAACCGCGCGACCGCTACGGTCGCAGGTTCAAATCCTGCCTCGAGCATGGGTGTGTGTGATGTCCTTAGGTTAGTTAGGTTTAAGTAGTTCTAAGTTCTAGGGGACTGATGACCTCAGAAGTTAATTCCCATAGTGCTCAGAGCCATTTGAACCATTTTTTTGTTTCTCAATACCTTGGGTACTGACACTGGGAGAGTGGTTACGTCCGAGCTGGTCAGACACACATTCTATCAAGGACAGAGCTGGGGTCTCACTGGCCACAGAAGTACCTCAACATTGCGCACACAGTTCACTGAGACACGTGCCATGGGTGGAAGGGCACTGTCCTGTTGAAAAATGGCACCACCGTACTGTCACACGGTAGGTAGCACCCGAGGACGCAGGGCGTCCTCGACGTGTCGTTCCGCCGTAGTAGTTCTTTCACTCACTATGACCCCGTGACCTGAAGTCATACTCGATGGCTCCATCACACATCGTGAGACCAGGAGTAACACTGCGGCGCCTCTTGGAAACATTGGGAAAATGGTACCTTGCCCCAGGTCGCCGCATACTCTCAGCGATGGTCATTCTGGGTATCGCAGAACCGCGATTCATCGCTGAACACAATGTGGCGCCATCCTGGCCACGGCAGCAGTCTGTGCCGTAGTGTTAACAGTAGCATACGCATCCGACTCTTGGCTAGTCTCCAACCAATCGTGCGGGCTGATACACAATGTTGAACGAAGTCTACGATTTGTTCTCGGATGGCAGGCGCAGATGTGACGGGGTTAGCCGGCCGCGGTGGTCTCGCGGTTCTAGGTGCTCAGTCCGGAACCGCGCGACTGTTACGGTCGCAGGTTCGAATCCTGCCTCGGGCATGGATGTGTGTGATGTCCTTAGGTTAGTTAGGTTTAAGTAGTTCTAAGTTCTAGGGGACTGATGACCACAGATGTTAAGTCCCATAGTGCTCAGAGCCATTTGAACCATTTTTTTTTGTGACGGGGTTACAATGTGTTTGGTGCACAACACGGCGATCGTCAGACGTGGTCGACTGGAATCTTGATGGCGAGTATGCCTAACCTCAGGTTTCCGTGAGTCCAAAAAACATCCACAGTCACTTCCGAACGCCTCACAAATCTGGATATTGCACGATTTGACCAGTCGACCAAATGGAAACCTATAATGAGGCTCCTTTACATATGATTACATCATCACACCAATCAGACAGAGTTATAAGAGGCTAAAACTTATTCTGGCATCCCACTGGCACAGGAAGCCGTAAGAAACTAGAAGAAAGAATTGATGGCTAGTTAACTTATACCAGAAGAGAAAAAAATACCGTACATATGCACCAGAAAGGGCCAAATTTTTCAATTTTTAGCAAAACAATAACAACTTGAAACAAGCAATGACATCGATCGGACAACACTATTACTTTAAAAGAATTTTACAAAATTTTTGTCTCGTACACGAACTGCAGTTTCAAAATCCGTACCAACTGCCACTAGCTTCACCTGCTACATAACGTAGCTAATCGTGACTGCTATTCGTATTAACTGAACCAGAGTCTACCAGTCTAGCGATGCTGTCTATTCTGCTAAATATGTTTTAGTTTATTTTACATTTTCATGTCAGTCATATCTGATCACCTTTGAAAAACTTGCTGTCGTAGAGGTAAGAAGCCAGTGTATCAGACACGCAGAAGCAAGACAGCGAATGCTCAACTTCAGCCGTGCCGTTAGGGGAAATGAGTCACGAACTTTCTCATAGACTAACTTCAACTACATCTTCAAAGGACTGTTTCGAGATTCAATTTTCGGCTGCGAAGCTTGTACCCAGAGCTAATTCTTCTTTAAAAAGCGAGCCCACTCCAAGACGCGCACCGGGCCAAACGAATACCGGTAAGCAACGTGGCTGGTACAAGGAGAAGAGAGGAAATGGTGTACAAAGGAAAATGTAAATTAGGAGAAGGCGTGTTTTGTCCCCGCCCTACCACCAACATCTACCTGCCAGCTTCATACTTTACTCGATAAACTCAAGCGTTGTGTGCTTCACTTCAGGCCACTTTCAATTAAGGACAAAACGAGGTGAGAATATGGACTAGAAGTTAGCTGCGTCTTTGACTTCTATTAGTTACGATTCCGTCTTCGTTATTGTATCCACTGCTTATTAGGTGCGAGACAACGGTTAAATTATAATGCAGGGTTAATGTCTCTTCACCCTCATAAGCACTGTCTATTCATTCGTATCATTTCTACGGAAACAGCTTGCTCTCACGCGAACAAACATAGGTAGGAGACTCATTTCAACAATTAATGGAGGAGGTAATATTGTGCAAGTTCTCATTACAGTGCCAAATTTTAATACGTCTACTACGCGTGGCTTACTTTTCCACGACGAAACGGACTGTTTATCACATTAGAAAGTAACAATTTATTGTGTTACCCGAGAGAGAGAGAGAGAGAGACTTACTGATATAAAACGGTAATGCTTACTGAAAAGTGAAACTCGCATTCGTCACACATTTCCAACACGCTGTCAGTTTATCCATTGTTCCGTTTCATTTACCGGAAGTCGACGCTCACCAAGCCGTTCAGATTATCACCACAATTCAAACCCTTTGTCGTTTTAGAAGTATATACACGGAACCTTTCAGAATGAAGTTTTGCTGTCATAATAAAAGTTCATAACACCCGTACCAATTTAAATCTATACGCATTTAGGAGATTTCACACTAATCTCCCTGAAGCCAAGCGTGGACGCTTATCTATGCTCAGACACCACCTTGGACACGTAAACAAACTATGAGTATCTACTCAACAGTCCAGACAGGTGAATTTATTTTACCTCATGTTACACTTCCCGACCAACGAACTTAAATCGGATTACATTTGCTAGCTATAGTGCATCACATTATGAAACAAAACCATAGTACGTTCTTATTAAACAAATGCAGCACGAAAAACGGATGCCACTATTAAATTTCCGAAAATTGTTAGATTAGAAAAAAAATCAGTTTATGACCATCATAAGAGGAAGATTAAAGCAACAGACGAAGGAGAATATTTTTCGTCGTTAATCACCTCCGAGAGTTTCCAACCAAACAGCCGCACGAGATCCCAGTAGGTTCGGTTATCGATATGTATGTTCTAAAACGTCGCGCATGGAAACGGGAGTTTTCGGCGCTCATAACTCGGGTTATGTTGGCGACAGAAAGGAAGAATTAAGTGTTTTGGATGGCTCTTGGGCTGGGAAATCGTTTGCACACCTAACAGAAGGGTCGTCTTACGCAACTATAATATCGTACTGGGTCAATGATTGGGGGTTGCACACTTCCTCCACCTTAGGCAAAATGAGTAAGTAGGTTGGTTCCTTTCGCGTTATTCTCGTATGTGGGCTACAGTGCGTCCATTTAGTCAATGGGCGGTCCTGACAAAACCCGAAAACTTGGTTTTTGGGTACCAAAACCGAGCCGCGGACTCCAAGGCGGCCATCCACAGCATATGGCAGTAATTTTTCGATGTATTCCTAAGATACATATCTTGAACAATCTCGAAAATTTTCTTGACATATTTACCCGTTCCCAAGATGAAGAGGTTCAAAGTTGCCCTACTTGTACACGTCAAATACGCAGGTAATAACCGGCACCCTGTTGCACGTGCCGGCCGCGGTGGTCTAGCGGTTCTGGCGCTGCAGTCCGGAACCGCGGGACTGCTACGGTCGCAGGTTCGAATCCTGCCTCGGGCATGGGTGTGTGTGTTGTCCTTAGGTTAGTTAGGTTTAAGTAGTTCTAAGTTCTAGGGGACTTATGACCTAAGATGTTGAGTCCCATAATGCTCAGAGCCATTTGAACCTGTTGCACGTAATTACTAGTAACCTCAGTTTAACTGCAAACGACGTCTTATTGTTACAGAAAGCTATTGCAGGTGAAAAATTATAAAATAGGCTACAACATCTAGGATAATGTTCATGATGAATTAGTAAAGCGTCGGAGCACAAAAACGAAAATTTAAGACTTAGCATTCGGCTTTTCATCCGCAATAACGCCATTTCCACTTCTCTCAATGTTCCGCGTGCGTAAAACGTACCAACTTAGCTAATGGTTCAGATTTCACGTTAAAACTAGGTGAGCCGTAAGAGACAAGGTGAGCTAGGGCGTAGGTCAGAGGGCAGAGGATGTGAGACGCGTAACTTCTCTAATTAGTTGCGTGAATTATAAAACACACTGGTGATTAAACCAAATTTCGTGAATGTGACTGCTTTCGTGCATCAGAACAGTGATACATCGTTCCACTTAGTCACATTCAACAAAATATCTACGAGAGGATTTCAGAAAGTAAGTTACACATTATTATGGTACGCCGAGTAACTTTTTATGAATGCTGCACTACACTACAAAGTGACACAGATAGATGACACTATTTTTCAGCATAGTCACCAACTCTCTGTGAACAACGGTCCGAACGTTTACCAGTCTTTCAATTCCAGGACGATAAAGATGCGTTCCTTGGTCACAGAGCTATTCGAAAACCGCTGTGTGAACGTCCTAACAGTTGGAAAACCTCTTACACCCTCCAGATGTTCGTCCAGCTAGCGAAAATGATTGAAATCGCATGGTGCAACATGTGGAGTTCCCGATCATATTAACCCACGTCTATGCAGCCTTGGTCAACCTGGTGGCATTGTTTCACTACGGTCAGACGTGAAACTATATTAGGTCCATATGCCGCCAAAATTTCACGGTGAATCTACGTGCAATTTAGACGTTTTGCCTACAGGAATCGTACTGTTTCACCTTCTTCAACTTCGGAATACGTTTCTAGTCGCCTTGCCATTTCAATAGCACACTGTAATGCACCTGTTTTCCGGACCACAGCACAACTGCCTCTGCAGAAAACCTGGAACATGTGCTATCCCCTGACAATGCTTCACTGTTGTTCCGGAATGGTACTAGTGGGGGCGATATGTGTAACTTACTTTCTGAAGTCCCTACCTAATGATAACAGCGCGAGTGCTTTCTCTAGCAAGGACCTCAGAGATTCCGTGACGTTTCAGACTGACTGTACTGCGCAGGCGCGACAGAGATATTTACACTGTGGGAACATTTCTTACTACCCCGCTACCGTGCAGCGCTAGTTGTTGACGCGGCATATTTTATTAAATCGTTCTGAAGGCGAAGTATCGTATTTCCTTGTTTCAATTTACGTACATTAAAAATATAGTACTACGTGACACGGGTGAATTACAGAGCTTCAAAAGTATTGGTTTTGGTACCATTTGCTATAATAAGGTATCAAGAAATGCCATACCGGAGTTTTGAGGAGTTAGCGAATGCAAATACGGAATTCATAAATCAATCTCACTATGTTTCTGGTACCCGAGATCGCCTACGACTAATCTATCTATTCCGAACCGGATGCTTCGGATGAAAACTGCTTTGTTTGCCCTAATCAAAATTCTGCGTAACAAAAGATGATTCTGATGAATTTTAACACGCAGTTTCGGCCGCCACGCAAAATTGCTTCATACAACTCATCCCTTTCATTTTGATCCAATTATGATATTTACTTTGACAATTTTCTTCGTGTGCTTAATTTTTTGGTATTTAGTTTCTCTTTTAGAAATTATCTCTGTCTTTACTAACATACATAGGAAATCAGAATACTGCTTCTCTTAGCTTCGACACTTTATTAGAAAAGTCCTTTGAAGCAATTTATTTATTTCATTCGAGACAGATGGTCAAAATATCCCGCTTCTGGCAACTAATTTCACTTAAAGGACGATGTTTTAATTACTATTTATTAATTAAAACGTAAATAAAGACGTGTCAAGAATGTTCATAATACATTGCCTAGATGATGTCCAATTCCATTTGGTGTACATCTTGATAACGTTCAGTTAATTTTTATTTTGCCTTTTACCTAGTGATTTTCGCTTTCGTATGATTTTAGCCGTCTCCACCTCTTCCAACCCGGTTCAATCAAAATATGATAAACACAATTTGCATGCAACAAGAACCGGCAGTCTGCGAAATATTGCAAATGTCATTCGGATGCGCTGAACTGTCTGAGTTTTAGCCATCAACATACTGGAGTTTAAATTTACACAATACTTACTTTGTATCATTAGACATGTAACTCTGACGTAGGGCTTACCTAACGCCATTGTAATGACGTCACAGGCCACTAGAATAAAAGGAACAACCTCAGCTGAAGAACAGTCTTTTTGACAGTAGTACTTGCGTGGGTGGTTGTGATAAGCATTAGCGGCAGACACATCAGAAGCCGACAGATGTAGGTAAGTTTACAAGATGGCACTGCTTTTTTTTTTGTCTAGGATAAAGGTGGCAACTCTGACTCACAAGTCGTTCATTGCATAGTCCTCATGCCGTTTATGAACAGAACAGAAATACACCCCACTATCCGAAGTGCTTGATTGTTATTTATAAAGAATAAGTCACCTCAGACATATATATGAAGCCGTGGACCTGCACTCTGGACTACAAACGGCTACAATTTAAATATATGCAAAGGAGTTATGGACTAAAGTAAAGTCGTATGGCATGAATGGGTGGGAGAGCCCGAAGGGCAAGTTTAGCTGCCTAATTACAAAAGTTTTTCCTATCGTCCACTTTTTTATGTGACAATGTTAAGGGTGCACCGTTTCCCGGCTGGGAGTTCAAGAAGGTTTTGACGCTAGTGACTTTCAGAGACGGTGTTCAAACTGTCGCAGTGTGAATATTGTGTTAGGGATGTTATTGTCCTCTTACGGATTTTTTTAAATTTTTTGTAGGCGGAGATGAAGCGTTTGGTGTACGACATACTGACAGACATCTCACAAATGCTGGTTGCCTATTTGCCTGATGTTGCAGTCGTTATTTGTGAAACACCTGGTTGTTTCGAGCGCGTTAGACACGCAGACGCCTGTTGTGCATCCATGTAAACGGACGAAGTATTCAGCAGCAGCTCTAAAACAACATTCAGCACACAGCAGCGGAGAAAAGGAGCATCAAGAGCGTCGCCTTATCTCCTCTGTACACAGTAAAATTTTGTATCCGTTGCTTTTTTACACACTGTGTATTGTCGACCAATGAGTCTTCCTTCGTACATAAGTGTATAAATGTACTACCAACACCAAAGTCACAAAGATGTTGATGATAAAGCGTAAGAAAGAAGTGTGCACAAAACATGTATCCAACATATAAGGGAAGGATGTTATCACTATAAAACATGCTCTCAATCCTAATAACTTACCTAAAAATGACGCCAAATAAGTTATAAATGAAACGAGGTGGCGCGGTGGTTAAAGACAGTGGGCTATAATCCGGAACAACGGAAGTTCAAAACCTCCGTTCGATAATCCAGGGTTTCTCTAAATAGCTTAACGAAAGTTTTTTTAAGGGGCGTTGCCGATTACCTCTCCCAATGTCAACTTGTGCTCCGCCTGTAATAATTTCAGTGTTAAGGAGACGTCAAAATCTACTCGTCTTTCCCTCTAGCTGCCAGAAAGACGTCTGGACGAAATATTTTTTTAAGAACACGGATTTTTTAAAAGCAAATATCTTTCACAAACTGAAAATAGCTGCTTCATAAGTCAGCAAAGTAATTATTGTTCGGCAGGGTATAAAAGCAGTGATAAAATTAGAAAACCGAAAGAAAACTCTGTTTTGCTTTCACGTCGGACGAAATATATGACTGATCATAAACAGTTAAGCGCATAGGTTCGCTTGAAATTTTCAGATAATTCGAGTGACCATTGCAACTCGTTCTTGTAGTTTCTATCCAGTTCATATCATTGCACGAACAACGTCCGGTCAGTTAGAAACGGTTTGAGTTTGACGAAATCACTACTGAAACCATGATACTGCTCATCACACGTACGTAACCGCTAAAAATTATTTGCTAATAAAAAACTAATAAGAAAAGAACCGGGCACACAAAACCAATCGTAGGAGAGACTGTACCAGATTCATTCGAAGGGGCACACACAGTGTTCAGCAAAGTACATGGGGAATCGTTTACTTATTTCTGCTATCTTCCATTACTTATTGATACTCTAATGAAGACATTCGAACTCAGTGGATCTAGAGAAAGAGGCACCATATATTTTGTGAAAAACTGATGATAGAACTACAAGAAATAGTTTCCAATTTCTGCTCTCAAACCATTCTGCCGCCTCCAACACGTGTTTCTCGTATGGACCACAAGAGTACGAGAAGAGAGGTGCAGTTCGATAAAGCATTTTACTTGTTCCTTCTAAACAACTGAACATGAACTTAACACCAACGCCCTCCACCATGAGGCCTATCTTGACGTGTGGAAGTAATTACAGAGAAAACCTGGTAGCAAAATGAGTTGACAGGATATCAACGAGTTTTATCGAATACTAGTGGCTATTATCGTGTCTGAATTCAACCACGCACCTAAAATAATCTCCTGTGGAATTATTTTTGCACAGAAAGCGGCCCATAGCTGAGGCCAGGAAATCCCGTAACGCGGCGGCAGAGTCGGAAGCAAGTAGCGGTGCTTTGGACAAGGTGTGGCGGCTATATTAGCGCTAATTAAAATTTTATTCTCGGCCAATGTTTGTGTGATTACGGCTGATTGTGATGTGGCGCGCGCCGCGGCTGTATAAACAGCTAAACAAACAGCGCACCGTGAGCTGCCTCGTCAAGAGATGTCCGGCCGCGCTCATTCTGAAATCGACCGCGTGCCGCGTACAGTTCTCATTATTTTCACAACCTTCCTTTTTTCCATTTTTTTCTTTCAAAGCATTTCCGCGGTACGCGAGCCTTCCAGTAAATACGCATTCCAACGCAAATGTAACCATGCCGCAGTCACGTACGTGACGGTTAGCAGATACTGGGTACAAAACCTGTTTCGCTACAAATAGAATAAACAGTTAGTTGCAAGGGATGTAGTTAGACTTCCCTAAAAACTCATAGAAGGGATTATTTTAATCACGCACCCAATATGGTCTGAAATGTCACATGGACATTAATCACTCCGTGACCTGATCTGGGAGCCATCCCGACAATGGTCTAAACTGAGTCTGGGAAACTACGGGAAACTTAGTTCAGTACGATCCATTAGGTTTTGGCTGTGCAGCCACAACCAGTTCAGTTCTTTCATTGCTATTACCGTCGCACAATTTCCAGCGAAACGCTACAACGGCTGCGCCGTGGCATAGACAATGACAGCTATCATAGCTCAGATACATATCTGCTGGCCAGCAATACAGTTCATTACGCTGGATAAGGACTGTAAGCCGCAGAGAAACAGTCAAACTATGCAGGAATGTAAAAAGTCGATGGAAACCTCACTGTAAAGATCTCTGAGAGCTAATCAAATGAAGGGTCTGATTAAGAGATACGTCCATGCCGAAACCACTACCCTGATTCATTAAGACATTCGCTAAATGAATTTTTATTGTTTCTTTCATAACACAGTGGAAAAGGATAAAGTGGATGCCAGTATATTGTCGCTATCATACACTGAAGCGACAAAAGTCATTGGGTAGCAACATGCACATATGAATATGGCGATAGTATCGCGTACACAATGTATGAAAGGGCAGTGCATTGGCGGAGTTGTCATATGTACTCACGTGGTTCATGTGAAAAGGTGTCCGATGTGATTACGGCCCCGCGACGGGAATTAACAAACTTGGTACGCTGAATGGTAGTTGGAGCTAGACGCATGGAACATTCGATTTTGGAAATCATCACGGAATTCAAAATTCCGAGATCCAAGTGGCAAGAATGTGTCGAGAATACCACATTTCAGGCCTTAAACTCTCACGACGTACGAACAATGCCGTGGCCGACGGCCTGTGTTCAACGAACGAGAGCAGCAGCGTCTGCGTAGAGTCGTCAGTGCTAACAGACACGCAACACTGCTTGAAACAGCCGCAGAAAACAATGAGGGACGTACACCTAACGTATCCGTTAGGACAGTGGGGCGAAATTTGGGGCATTACACGACCTGGGCGTGTGCCTTTGTTAACAGCACGACATCGCCTACTGCGCCTCTTCTGGGCTCGTTGACCACATCGGTTGGACCCTTGACGACTGGAAAAATGAGTCCCGGTTTCAGTTGGTAAGAGATGATGTTAGGGTTCGAGTTAGTGCAGACCCCATGAAGCCATGGACCCAAGTTGTCAGGAAGGCCCTGCGCAACCTGGTGGTGGCTCCATAAAGGTGTGGGTTTACACGGAACAGATTATCCTCTGGTCCAAGTGAACCGTTTATTGACTGGAAATGGTTATGGTTCAAATGGCTCTGAGCATTATGGGACTCAACATCTGAGGTCATCAGTCCCCAAGAACTTAGAACTACTTAAACCTAACTAACCTAAGGACATCACACACATCCATGCCCGAGGCAGGATTCGAACCTGCGACCGTAGCGGTCGCGCGGTTCCAGACTGAAGCGCCTAGAACCGCTCGGCCACAACGGCCGGCGAAATGGTTATGTTTGGCTACTTAGTGACCATTTGCAGACATTCATGGACTTCATGTTCACAACGACGGAATTTTTATGGATGAAAATGCGCCATGTCACTTGTTCGCGATTGGTTTGAAGAACATTCTGGACAAGTCAGGCAAAAGATTTGGCCACCCAAACCACCCGACATTAGTCCCATCGAACATTTATTGGTACCATAGAACATTTATTGGACACAATAGAGAGGTCATTTCGTGCACAAAATCCTGCACCGGCAACACTTTTACAAATATGGACGGCTTTAGAGGCAGCATAGCTCAATATTTCTGTAGGGTACTTTCAACGGCTTGTGGAGTCCACGCTGCATTACGCCTGGTAAAAGGAGGTCCGACACGATATTTGGAGGTACCCCTTGACTTTTGTCACCTCAGTGTAAAATACAGTGGTTTGTGATATCCTGCGGTAGCTTCAGTCAGTTACTTCACTCAGAAGAGGGACAAACGATATACGGCCTAAATATTAGAGGAATAATTGAATCTTATCACTGCATCGAATTACAGAATTGGAAACTAGCTAGACACGCAGCAGTACATGCACCCACTCTTCGTGCTTTATCGAAATTGTAGAAAGGATTAAGACTGCGCTGGGTAACAAGACAACGTATTTTCCTTTCATGTTAGTGTTCTATTTCCACTTTCTTCCTCTGATGATCCGTGTATTAGTTCATTATCTTCTCCGATGATAGCCTGCTCGAATGGTAACTGAATTCGGAAATAGGCCTACATTCGAACAACATGAATGTACAAGTGCAATTTATTTTCACATATCCCTCATTTGCGTTGCATGACCTTTAGAACACACACAAAATGTTAAGGCATGCCCCCAACAATTTGCATAACTTGCGGGTATATTTGTGAACTAAACAGAAGGGTCGGATGAGTAAAACAGGTGAGGAAGCAAGTTCACAAAATCTTTCAAGATATACCAACTTAATATTATATAGACGTCGCTAAATCAGACCGAGGTCAAATAGTGTTGAGGCACTGCATTCGGATTACGGAGAAGTAAGGTTAAAATCGGTGTCCACTGATACTGCATGACTGATTTCGCCTTCGTGAGTTAACTTTTGTAAATATTTTCATGGTTACTGACAAACGGCCACTCACAATTCTTTCCCCAACACCGTCACATCATATACATAGATGGTTGTAAAAATGGCAGCATCCTGGGAAAGCGAAATTCTGAGCGCGAAATTTGCAGTGCTCTCAGCTTTCCATATGATTAAAATAGCGACGTTACTTCTCACGTCGTTTAGGAGAGCGATTTCTGAACTATTTGTCGTATAATCAAAGGCTCCCCGAAGCAGCTACAAGTAGCGGAGGCAAAATGATAGATTACAGTTGTCTTTCTACATTCATATCATGCTTCGTCAGAGATTAGACTTCGAGCTTGAGTTCTGGAACAGGGTTAGTGGGTATATTCAACTCACAGACCGCCACGAATCACCTGTACCGTCATGTGCATAAATGGTTTAAAGATAACCAGAGAGTCATGCATATTGATGTGGTGCGCAGTAGGACCTAGCAGAATAACGGCCAAAATGTATACGTGATACCACACGGCCTCCATGAGTCACTCAGCGAAACTCACTGACAACGTCTCTTGTAAAGTGGCTTATCAGTTTGTAGCCCAATAACAAGACTGTGTGCAGACAGGACCCCTATAAAGACCGGGGAATGCTGGTCAGCACCATTTCGTGCAGTAAACTCCGTTTCACCTTGACAAATGGCCATAGTGACACACGTCTTCGCCGACTACCTGACGGAAGATAAATGAAGGTATACACACAGCAGCATAAGTCTGACCAAACACTCGGTTTCATGTTTCGAAATGCCACAGAGGACCATTCGTGAACCATGACACTCAGTGACTTATTTTAGACCGCGGAATAGCACACAAGGACGTTCCACTTGCAGAAATAGTGTTCTTCCTGCAATAAAGTCCTGGTGCGATATTTCAGGAAAACAATGCAAGCTCTACGTCGCTCGGATTCTCTTTCACGTTGAGTAGCGGACACTGGTATTTCCTTGGCCTCCACATTCACCTAAAACGTTGACGACTGGACAGGCATGGAGCTTCATTACCCAAATTGGGATCCATCGAGCATCTTCAGACCTGTGGCTTTTCCGGTCCCGTAATAAGAAACATAAATTTCGTAAGTCGATACCTTGCCATGTCTTGAGGTGTGCTCAGGTTCGAATCCTGCCTCGGGCACGGATGTGTGTGATGTCCTTAGATTAGTTAGGTTTAATTAGTTCTAAGTTCTAGGGGACTGATGACCGTAGAAGTTAAGTCCCATAGAGCTCAGAGCCATTTGAACCATTTGAAGCCAGCCGTAGTGCCAAAGATACGGGGACTTGCTGACTATCACGGTTTCAACTAGAGCAAGCATTTAGCACGCTAGAGGAAAATATTTCTTGTTCTATACCATTATTCTATTAGGGAATTTCTTAAGATGTATGAGAAGTGAATTTACATGAGCACAGCTATCTAATAGTCCAACTTAGTTCTACACGGTCCAGTCACATTATTGTGATCACCGCCTATGTTCGACGTCAATGTGCAATAACGACTAACAGGCGGCAGGTGGCAGCACTAGCAGTGGAGGGTATATATAACGTGTCCGGGGGGGGGGGGGGGACGCGGGAAACAGTGCAGTCGTTGTCGTAATGCGGAAACAGAACAAGTTATCTGACGTCCAAACGGGCACAATCATCGGCTGCTGGTCTAAGGGTGGAACCATTTCCGACTGGCTAAGTTTGTAAACTGTTCGCGTGCCACCGTGTGCATGGCAAAATTGCGCTATCCAAAACTGGTGCCGAGGCAATAGGTACACCACGCGCCATCGATGACAAGGGTGAACGATGGCTGCAGAGATGTGCACGGGCGAACAGGCAAGTGCCCGCCCAGATAAACCATAAACCAAGGGGGCTACCAACAGTGTCTCCTTCACGACCGTTCGGCGAACGTTGCTGCGTATGGGCCCCCACAGCAGTCGCTTCGTTCATGCACCAACGCTTATTGCTGTCCATCAGCGACGAAGGCTGGAATTTGCACACCAATACCGCAACAGGACGTGCAGTGAGTGGCAAGAGGTGGCCTTTCCAGATGAATCAAGTTTTATGCTCCATCGGACAGATTGCCATTGGCGCCTACGGCGTGAAATGTCTGAAAGTAAACCACCCTGCAACAATCGTCCGAAGGGTAAAGGCGGGAGGAGGTAGTGTAATGGTCTGAGGAACGTTTTCGTGGCATTCCGTGGGTGATCTCGTCACTCTGGAAGGCACAACGGATCAACACAACCACGCATTTATCCTTGGGGATCATGGCCAGCCCTAAGTACAGTTTGTTTTTCTTGTTACGATGACATTTACCAGCAGAACAATGCACCGTGTCACATATCGCAATGTATGTGCATGGTTCGCAGCGCACCAGGATCAGTTCACCGTACTTCCTTGGCCACCAAAGTCCCCGGACTAAAACCCAATCTATGAGACGTTCACGCCATGGATCCTGAACCGAGAAACCCAGAACAGTTGGCCACGGCACTGGAGTGTGTACGGCACCACATCCATGTCGGTAGCTTCCAGAACCATAGTGACTCTTCCTGCACATCTCGCAGCGGTCTGCGCTCCGAAAGGTAATTATTCAGGCTTTTGGCAGACGGCCACATTCATGTGACTGGGCCGTGTAGTATAAGCGTGAATATACAAAGATAACAAGTTAACCTTTTTTCTGCGTTGTGTCCCAATAGATCATTTCAGTTTCACACATGTCACTATCAAAATTTGTCTCAGCATTTTGCTTCAGCTCAATATAATTAACATATGCGTCTTACTTCTAAGTGATAGCTAGTAAGCCTGGAGCAAAACAGATGATAAGGGGTTTAAATTGTTATCGAAATGGAGATGTCAGACGGAGGAACTTACTCAGTAGTGAAGATTGGAGGAAATGAGCAACGATCTCTATTGAATAAACCAAACCAGCATCCTGGAGGAAATATTGAGAAACTTAGGAAAACTTAAACAAGGATCACCTAATGGGGTTTTAAACCTTGTTCCTCGACAATATAACTGAAGTATATTTATCAGTGCCCGCCCGGTTAGTCGTGCGGTCTCTCGCACTGCTTTCCGCCCGCCGGATTAGTGTCTACGTCCGGTGTGCCGGCCAGTCTCTGGATGGTTTTTAAGGCGGTTTTTCATCTGCCTCGGCAAATGCGGGCTGGTTTCTCTTATTCCGCCCCAGTTACACTATGTCGGCGATTGCTGCGCAAACACTGTCTCCACGTACGTGTACACCATAATTACTCTACCACGCAAACATTGGGGCTACACTCGTCTGGTGTGAGACGTTCCCAGGGGGGTCCATTGGGGGCCGAACCGCACAATAACCCTGGGTTCGGCGTGGGGCGGCGGTGGGATGAGTGGACTGCTGCAGCCTGTTGTGGGGTTATGAACCACTGAGGGCTGCGGCGGGGACGAAGACTCTCTGTCGTTTCTAAGTCCCCAGCTCCATACAATACAATATTTATCAGTGCGAAACTTAGGTAAATACGTATGACTCAAGCCGTTGGGTTAGGTAAATAAAATGCTGTTTAGTGGCCACATTCAGACGTTTCATCTCAGCTGACAAAAAAAAAAAAGGACGGAAAATGTGTGGACAACAAAAAAATATACAGGCCGCTAGCAATGCATCTCGAGCGAACAAAGTGGAAAATACAATAATATCGTTGTTACAGATTTTTACGCAAGAAACTATAAAAATTTCCCATAAATTACACAGGTGAACACATAATACTCCTGCAGACCTTTCACATCACTTACTTTCAGCACACGTAGAACTGTAAACGTCTAATAGAAAAATTGTTAATTAACAGCGGAGCCCAGATTAATCCGCTGGGTGCTGGCAGCAACGGACCGCTTCATAAGAACTGAAGTCTCCACTCAACTGATTCATAAAATATAAAGTAATATCGTGCTGCGGAAGCCGTGTTGTGTTTAAGTTTGCGGGTAATATTCCCATTCATGTGCTCTGAAACTTTCCAGGTGAGAGAAGGTCAACAGAAACCAGATCCCAGCCCGGCTCATAAGGAAGACGATACTCCCGGCAACACTAGCTTGCACTGGTACGGGTGCGTAAGGTGGCTGACAGGATTTTACAGTTTCATGGAGGTATGAAATCGTTTTGCGCATCCGCCGAATTAGCACTGCGCGCCTTTATTACCATGCTTTTTTCATGGCTTGAATAGCACACAGACGCTACAATCGATGTCATTACTGATCCAGGCTAGCGTAAATTACGAAGAAAAGTAATTAAGAATACAGCTACGCACAATAGTTTCTACGAAATTTTTATTCGGCTGTCACAAAAAACCTACTTTCATCTGAAACAGTTAATACAATGCTGCCTCTTTTACAAACTTTTTAAGAAAGAATTAAAGATGGAGATCTTTTCATCTTCATTTTATGTTTTGTGTAAAATAAGCATTGTACTACAACAGAGAACTCTAAATTAAAAATCATATAAAAATTTATATCTCTGCTGAAATTAATTCTATCGTTTATAAGCTGATTTTTGTCCACAGTTATACCCGCGAGGATGCTATGTAACAAGGGAATTACATATAGCTCAGATATGCTTGGGTAACACATCGTGTTCCACAGAATGCAATTGTGTTTCGTAGGAGAAAGCGGAGAATTCTTCCGATACCGTTGAACAAGTCCCGCGGAGAGCATCGTTGGAGTATCAGTCAGTTTCGACCGTTGATAAGATTAAGTGAACCATCTGGTGAACCTATTAGAATAGGATACATTTGTGTAGAAACTGCATTTTATTTTCTATAATCAGCATAAAACATTCTCGAATGGTCATTTGATATATATCAGTTACTACTGATGGTTATTAATCGATATTATATTTTTGGTTACTGTCATATTTCATGAGACATTCAAAGTGCTTCCCCGTACATGTTTGGGCGATATTGCATAAAGTTAATGAAACCTGAATGGAATGTAATGATGACCCGGACGGTATTTGTCATTCTTAGTGGTAATAGAAATGGTCACGGTGCCCTCTGACATTTTGTCTTCAATTATAAAACTTTCATGTATGAATATTTTAATCTTGGAGTCCGTTAACCGGAAAGTACATGTCTCATGCAGGATATTTGGCTATTACAATTGTCTTATGTAAATTTCGATAGTAAAAAAACTGTTGCTCCTTACAGGGATCTCGAGAAACGATTAAACCTTATACCACATACGATCAATCATGTCAAAACACGATAGCTTGAAAGTAACTTCGTCTTCTTTCAATTTTGCAAGGTGTCGTTCAAGTGGCAGTATGTCGATCCTGTTTCGGTTGGCGCATGCTCATTTCCAATTTTGCTACTCCGTACATACTCTAAATCAGTGTTTCCCAAAGTGGTGTAGATCGACCCCCAGGCGTCTACTCCAGCCTTTAAGAGGTACAGGTCAGCGAAAAAGAAAAAAAAAAAGTTGAGGTGCATTAGATTTAAAGGAGTGTCCACAAGACGCTATCCAGTTAGTCTGGTCGCAACCAAAATTCCGAATTATTCTATCAGAGCTGAAGTTTGCTCCACAGTACGTCACTGTTCATGTCATTGGCTAAGACAGAGGCTGAAGCAACACTGAGCAACATTATTAACTATTTTTCTAGTTCCACTCTGTGAAGTACTACCTCTTGTCATTATCAGAGGAGTGGAATGAGTATCTGGTACTGCCCGTAATGGGCCAGGAACCGCTTCTTCACTCAGAAAAAGACATTTTAATGTGCGACTCAAAACAACACGGCACAACACTCACTTCGCCATGGCTACATACTCAAAATTCTGTGTTGTCGCTGAGACTGGCAGCGCCCGCATACAAAACGAGAGCGGCGCCGAGTCGATCGGCTTCTCTCCACCCAAAACTCTTTGTGAACAGACTACAGTCAGGTACCATGAAAGTCAAAGTGAAATAATGTCATGCTGCTTGGGAGTGGCGGAGAAACGTCATTTTTTATCAAATTTTCTTTTCGTATTTCCTTCGATTGTGTAGAGAAGTGCTGATCATTACTTGATGTTGAGAGGTTTGACTTTGATCGCTGTATGTCATCATATTCACCTAAACAGCTCAAACGATTACCTATGTGCATTTTAAGTGCATTTTAAGCAGTAAAGTGAGAAGCAATGACGCTATGAGAACATCCACGCTGGAGGACCATCTGAGAAAGTGTCACCTCGATAAGACAAGTAAAGGTTTGAAATACATTCCAGTACGTAATGATGAGGTCCCACACTCCGACGAGCGTAGGGGACAATGCGGGAGACCCGCACCGCTGCAAGGCAAGGTCCTAGCGGAGGTGGTGTGCCATTGCCTTCCTCCGACAGTAATGGAGACGAATGATGATGATGAAGATGACAACACCCAGTCATCTCGAGGCAGGAAAAATCGCTGACCTCACCGGGAATCGAACACGGGACCCCGGGCGCGGGAAGCGAGAACGCTACCGCAAGACCACGAGCTGCGGACTTCCAGTGCGTAAAGAAAAGATTAAAAAGAGCCCCAGTACGTCACAAAGAGATGGCGATAGTTTGTGAGCGTCTTTCATCATCTCGCTACTTATAGTGAAATATGGAAAACCGAATACTATGGGGGAAAAGTTAATTTTGTCATCCATTGAGGTTTTAAAAACTGTTCGACACAAACCTGCTTATGATATACTCAAAAGACCTAATGATGAGTTGAGTTATTATACTGAAAGCATCTTGTGTAATTATCTGAAAACAAACCACTTCTCCATACAACGGACGAGTCAGGGTTGCGTAGTAATGAAAGCATTATTACTGGTATTCGTTCGTTTTGTAATGGACCAAGAAGTCCATGAAGAATTGCTCTTCGTGAGAACTGTGAAAAACAGACAATACAGGGAAATAAATAACTAATGTTCTGAAACATTGTTTCACGGAAAAAGAGATCCATTTGTCAAATGTAATATCGGCACCGGGAAATGTAGCACCTGCCGTATTTGGGCACTATCAAGGATTTATGTCATTTAATACAAAATCTATCTGGGGTCTTTGCAGTACACAGCGTCATCCAACGACATTATTTACATTCTAAAAACCTTAGAGGTAGTTGGGATGAATATCTTCCATATGTCATTAACACAGCAGACAAAATTCGAAGCAACACATTGTATTCTAGATTGCTTGCGGAGTTACGTGAAGAAAATGACGAGAATTTTGATTAATTACTCCTCCACACTGAAGTACGCTGGCTGTCAAAAAGCTTATGTTTGACAAGATTTTTCTCGCCTTTTGAGACTGTTTTAGAGTTTTGGATGCCAAAAATCCAATTTTAAGAAAAAATTTAATCAAGCGGAAATCAGACGTTGCTTATTTAACACAACTGCTGACTAAATTTAATGAAGTTACCTTGCATTTATTAAGTAACAGTCTACATTTGATAAAAATGTCTATCATTTCAGTTTTTCTGCAGAATTGAAATAATGAATCAAAAAATTGAATGGTGCGATTTTTTGCCAGTTTCCCAATATATACCACAGACAAACTGTCAGGATGATTTCGTTTCAATCTACGTTCAACTTTAGCTATGTTTCATAGAAGCTCTGAAACTAGGTTTGACGATGTTTTCATTATGGAAATAGCACAATGGATTTTCAGTCCATACAGTGATATTGAAGAAACGAATGTCATACTACAAGAAGTGCCCGCATCTCGTGGTCGTGCGGTAGCGTTCTCGCTTCCCACGCCCGGGTTCCCGGGTTCGATTCCCGGCGGGGTCAGGGATTTTCTCTGCCTCGTGATGGCTGGGTGTTGTGTTATGTCCTTATGTTAGTTAGGTTTAAGTAGTTCTAAGTTCTAGGGGACTGATGACCATAGATGTTAAGTCCCATAGTGCTCAGAGCCATTTGAACCATTTGAATACTACAAGAAGTGATGAGAATAAACACTAGCGAAGAGCTTATAGCGCAGTTTAGAAAGGGATATCAACTATTTTCGCTTCAGAGACACATACTTGCTACTATTCCTGTATTATGGACTATTGCGAGAAAGTTTTTAGTAGCTTTTCCGCCTTCATATTGCGTGGAAATGGGATTTAAGCATTGGCCAATTATCTTAAAAAGAAAAGGCTTGGAATTCAATGATCGAGGAGATTGAAGGTTAAACCTAACTAAATTCAAGCCAAATATTCAAAATTTGCTAACAGAGCATCAGGCTCTCAATAAAAGCATTTATGCATTAATTTTACTACATTTGGATCTTGCGTTATTTAAATTAATAAAAGATATATAAAACTTAACAAATTTTTAATTGTTTTTTACACTACAGCCTGTAGTTAAACCTATTAAACTGAGTAGCACTCTATCAGTTGAAGATGATGAATTTGTAAATATTCAGCACATGAAAAATGGTGAGGGGGCGGTCGGAGTGGGTTCCCACCCAAACCAGAAAAAAAGTCATGTGGTCTACGAAACAAAACAGTTTGGGAACGTCTGCTCTAAAAGCATACCTCTGCAGTGGAATACTTGTAATTAAAATTGGACAACACTAAATGTTTTGATTGCAATATCACATATTTTAATTCTTCCCACTGTTGGGTACCCGCGTTTCATCCGGAATAATACTTTTTCCTATTTCGTAGACGTTTACAGAACTGCTTACTGTACACGAAATATTCTTCCGTCATAGAATCTATAAGAACAAAAAAGTTTTGTTCGCAGAGAAGACAGAGCTAATTAAGTTCAATATATCTAGGGAAATAAAATACCAGCGTACCAAGTTCACATAATTTTATCTTTTATAAATATTTTAAATCACGAAACAGCAAGTTTTTCAAGCATTTTACAGCTATTTCATTAAAGTATCCATGCGACAGAAGTTCGGCGCATTTGTTGTGAGTGAGGCAAAACATTTCGACAAAAGTAATGCAGCGCAACCGGCGGCAACAGCTATAAGAAAAAGCTTTTCCTGTCACCACAAAGTAACGTTTAAAGCGGGATCTACGTGAACAGAATGATATGAATATTGGGAGGGAGGAATGGAGGGAGAGAGAAAGGGAGACGGAAGGGGGAGAGAGAGAGAGAGAGAGAGAGAGAGAGAGAGAGAGAGAGGGAGGGAGGGAGGGAGGGAGGGAGAGAGAGAGAGAGAAAAATACTCTGGATCGTAACAGCTGCAAGACGTCGCCGTACCGATGTCGAAATGCTTTAATCAGATCTGAACGTGTATTATAAACCTGTTTAGAGGCCCTTTGCCTCTGTTGCACATCAGAAGAGGGAGAGCTTCTTATTCCATTTCAAGGAAAAAATTAGAATAAAGAAGATGACGAAGTAAAGTAAAGGAAGGCTGCAGAGGCATCGCTGTGGAACACGCGTCATCTAATTGAGCTATCCTCAGGCACGTTACTTCAGTTGCAGGTCACTAATTGCACGGAAAATTGCCACCCGCGCTTCTAAAAATGGAAGCAATTTGGCAGCGACAATGAGGCGAGGGAGGTTCAACCCCGGCACACGCCAAGCTGTTCCGGCTAGCCGTCGTAAGACAACCGGCACCTAAGTTGCAGCTAGCCTTAATACTGCACGTGGAATACAACATGCACTGCCCCGACTCCCTCCACAGTCGCTCATTTGCGACGCATTACTATTAGCCGAAACCGTGGCCTTAGAGTGGAGGTAGCTACTTCGAATACAGGAATCGAAGAAATTTCATCAGAGAAAAGGGAAACAGTTTCTTTATGATCATACCGTCTCTCCACATCTTGATTACCAGAATTTTTCATCTTGTCTTGTCTAATAAAGTTGTATAGCATGACTGGCTGGGAGATCCCGATGGGCAGGTTTAGCCGCGAAATTGGAAAGGTTTCTCCTATGCTTTGTCCACACTGGCACCTCTCTTTCCCGAAGTGTGAGATTTTTGTGTTAAGTATAGATGACGGTAATGGGCGTGTAGTGTGGTGTCACATTTGCGTCGCACGATGGTAAGAGGAGGGAGAGGGTGAAGCCCGGTGCCCGAATATAACATACTCCTCTTGAATAGCACCAAGGGGCCCGTCGAGGTTAATGTCCCCATCCGACGGAGCGCTTACAATCGACAGTGTTATATGCCGTCACTCCATGAGAAACTGAGAGTTTTGGAATTTAATACAGGATATTGGCACAAAGTCTGGTGGTCGGGAACTATACGCCACCACCCCTCCTTTGCCGGAAAGGCATAAGGAAGATTGTCGAAATGGTCCAAATGGCTCTGAGCACTATGAGACTTAACATTTTAGGTCATCAGTCCCCTAGACTTCAGACTACTTAAACCTAAGGACATCACACACATCCATGCCCGAGGCAGGATTCGAACCTACGACCGTAGCAGCAGCGTGGTTTCGGACTGAAGCGCCTAGAACCGCTCGGCCACAGCGGCCGGCGGGATATTGTCAATAGCCTGTGACGTACCCCGGCGGTCAACCCATCCATCTATTGGCCAGGCCTGGCGTTGCTTAATTTCGGTGATCTGTCGGGAACCGGTGTATTCAATGAAGCAAGGCCCTGGCACTTTTGCAAAAAGAAGATACGAAATATTTTCTTGTATGTTGTCTGCCGCACCAGTAATTAGGTTCATGTGACCTTCGACGATTTTCAAGAGAACCTCCCAGTACTGGATTTCATTTTCACCCTTTCTTCTATTCATGTATTTCTTAGTAATAACATCATTGCAACATTAAACACACATTCACAAATACTGAGAATCGCCATCCGAACTAGAGAAAATCAGTTAAAAATCTCCTATATAAGTTACAGGTTCAATCAAGCAACAGGAAAGCACCACTACTAGAACGTCGCAACGTACGAAAAAAATGGCGGCTCTAACACTGTCATCACAATCAGTCGATTAGTACTAGGACTTAGTATTCCATTTATTTCGTTTAAATGGATGCCCGTAGTCGTGATAGCTACGATTAAGCCATTACAATGAAACCCAACTATTTTATAGGATGTCGAATCAAAAAACCTTTCAGCCGCCTAAAATTTCCAATTTTTTATTGTACTGAGCAACCAGTTTCGGCGATATATTACGCCGTCCTCAGGCCCCCTGACCGATGTGCAGGAAGATTCCCACCTGTGGTCCAGTCAAAATGGGGGCCAGCATTCAATAACTGGTATCCGTACATCTACGGATACCAATTAATGAATGCTCGCTCCTGTTTTGACTGACTGGAGGTGGGAACCTTCCAACACATCGGTCAGGGGGCCTGAAGATGGCGAAATATATCGCCGAAACTTTTGCTCAATAAGATAACAACAGGAAATTTTACACGGCTGAAAGGTGTTTTGATCCGACATTTTGTGCTGAAAGCCGAGGTCCTGCAACCATTTGTATAAAGATGGACATACAGACACCAACTATTGTACGTTCTAACAGTGAAGTTCACTGCAGTCAAATGTTCATGTAAATTCTTTAATGGCTAATCTGATTTCCAAAAATAAGAAGTCTTCAATAGCCAAAAGATAATGTGTGGCCGATGGTTGCATTTGAACATGCAGGGAAGTAGCAAATATTATGTTCCTTCTCCCAAACGACAAGCTGGCCATTCCGTTATCAGGTAGTGCAGAAAGCTGCGACTGATAGCAACTGAGAAATTCTTAAAAGGAGAAACATTATGTAACAGTAAAATAAAGGCACTTTATTTGAGGGCAATGGTTAGAATCCCTAACTGGAACTCGTGATTTGAAATTCAAGGACTTCCTTCACTTACCACTGGACTCGCATTCGGGAGGACGACGGTTCAATCCCGCGTCCGGCCATCCTGATTTAGGTTTTCCGTGATTTCCCTAAATCGCTTCAGGCAAATGCCGGGATGGTTCCTTAGAAAGGGCACGGCAGATTTCCTTCCCCATCCTCCCCTAATCCGCGCTTGTGCTCCGTCTCTAATGACCTCGTTGTCGACGGGACGTTAAACACTAATCTCCTCCTCCTCCTCCTTCACTTACCCTCTATAACGCCTGACGCTACATTCATTGACCAAAGTACATCAGATGGCGGAAGCATGCTGTAACAGATTGAGGCAGAAAGGTTTCAATTATCACCCCGTCATTAGATTCATCGTCCGAGACAGAGTACTTGCTCAGTACGTCAAGAGTGAGGAACGAAACTGTCTGTCATCTATTCGATGGAATAATGCCGCCATACGCCATGCATGGAAACCGTGAAAGTGTAAAGCTCGGTATTCATACGCAAAAGTGAAACTTAATCCTCCCATACATCCGTTCAGTGGCTTAACCACTTCTGAACTGGAGAGAAGAATCAATCCAATCAGTGAGAAAGAGGGGCAACAAGTAGGAATAAGCACAATATGATCCTAAAAACGACGTGATGGGACTGTTGTGCGCTGCCTATGTATGAGTCATTGTGCAGCGTAACGTATTTAAGATTGTTGGTGATGTAAGAGGCAATAAAATAAGGGGAGAAATGTGACCGGTACCGACATGTAAACTGATATTTTTCATAGGTGCCAAGAGGCCAGTGATGACTACGTTTCCACACCCACAATACCTAACTGAGTGAGAAGTCCAAAGGTCAATAAGGGGTGGATCTGGAATTCAAATCAGGGCATTAGCACACAATCTGGTGCACAGGAAATAATAATGTATGTGCACCTGCATATCGCTACTAATATCAGCAATTCGCTAAGAACCCAATTTACATTTTCATATGCCGGAATGCTTCTAGGGTTCCAGGTCTTCGAATTCCTGGCAACATTTCTTACTCCAACATTAACATCACACGCACACGAAACCGAAGTGTGCAAGTATTTTTGGATGGGATTTAACTCCAATATTGTGAGAGCGTTTCCACCATAGTAACTCACACGTTAATCATTTTGTATCCTATTATGTTCATAACAGCAGCCCAGTGTCACTGAGATCAGTCGCTGAAAACATTTTTCTTAACAGGTCACTGGTTATTATGAAATGTCAGTCATTAGCTATTTGCTCTTAAACCTCGTCCCGGTAGATAATGGCTAAAAGAGCAAATGGTACGGCCTTATTTCAAAAGTTTTTGAAATGTCAGCTACAAGGTTGGTGGAAGCCATCGCTGATTCACACTGATCTGGCTGCCGACGAAAATTTAATTTTAATATCTTCCCTTTCACAAATGTCAGCGACGGTTTCTAAAGCAAAATGATTTTTCCAGGCGTCTTAATTCTGTGTGGTTCTCTAGTCTCATATTAACCACTGGACACACAACTTCTTAAGAAGATGGTCCGCTGAAAACCATATTAATTACGCTGAAAACCATATTAATTGTTGTGAATTGGCAGGAGCCAATTCACGGGGTTTGGAGGAAGCCGAAAGGCACGCGTTTAAGATCACGCAGGCTGGCGTGAGGTCTGGAACAGGTAAAGTAATTATACTATCAAGAAAAGTACGTAGCTGCTGGAATACTTAACTTTAAACCATAATTGGTGAACATCGGTCTGACTGTACATGCATCCCAAGATAAATAACAAATGATAATGGCGCCTTGCTAGGTCGTAGCAAATGACGTAGCTGAAGGCTATGCTAACTATCGTCTCGGCAAATGAGAGCGTAATTTGTCAGTGAACCATCGCTAGCAAAGTCGGCTGTACAACTGGGGCGAGTGCTAGGAAGTCTCTCTAGACCTGCCGTGTGGCGGCGCTCGGTCTGCAATCACTGATAGTGGCGACACGCAGGTCCGACGTATACTACCGGACCGCGGCCGATTTAAAGGCTACCACCTAGCAAGTGTGGTGTCTGGCGGTGACACCACATTAATTACTCGAAGTTGTTAGTGATGTGCGGAAGATGTAAGAGTTGCTAATCGCAACAGACCAACGATAATTGGACATATTACAACTAACTACAAGACTTGGTCACTACTTTTACTGGAGAAAAACACAACTGATTCTTTTGAACGTTTACTGTATCTTAAAATTATGAAAATATAACAATGAACGAAATTTATAGCCAATTATACGTACAACAACTCTTAAGGAGGTATACGAACAGTGGAAATCATTCGAAGCGTGAAGCTAACATATAATGGTGTTGTACGTGAAATGATTCGAAGAGAAAGCGCCGACATTCTACAAGCTAAACCACATTAGCTGAAGCAGTCGACGGTTCGGCCGATACGACCACCGGCTCACGTGTTTACGGTTGGCAGCACTGCCCTGAATTATTCGCGGCTGGCAGCCCGCGCGGCTGATCGCTCGCTGCGAATAATTTAGCGAGCGCGTTGACGCCGAATTCCTCGTGCCCAGCTGCGCGCGGCCACATGTAGGAGTAGGGCATCTGAAAAGCGCCAACTGGATGCCTCGCGAGCCACTGAGTGAAAGTACGAAAAATGTGATGCGGTCCCCCCCTCCCCCCCCCCTCTCTCTCTCTCTCTCAATCTCTCTCTCTCTCTCCCCCCCCCCCCCCTTCTATCGTACGCTATCACAAGGTGTGCTCGTGACAGCGTAAGGTGGGGTCGCCCTGAGACACGTTTAGCTGTTGTTGTCATTGTTGTACATCTATAATGATTGTACTGCCACGGGTTTCCATTAAGACGATTTTCACTCAGGCTCACGTTCACGGCTACCCACATCGCCTACCAGCTTCAGCAAACATTGGAATGAATTACTTCATGAAGTCTCGTCGGGGATGACCATCGAATATAGTATAAGGATGCACTTGAACTCCACCTGCTCTGTACTGTGAGATCGCTCATTGGCACCGCTTCCTGATGTTGTAGAAAGGAAGGAGTTCGACGTCCCGTCGACAGCCTTAACTTTAGCAACCGAGCACAAGTTCGAACTATGACAGAATACGAAAGGAAATTTACCGCGCCTTTTTCAAAGGAAGCATCCTGACACTTGCCTGCTGCGTTTTACTGAAGTTGCGGATGGGAATCTGAACCGTTGTCCTCCCAAATCGTGATGTGGCGTCAGGTCGCCTACAACGTCCAGTCACTTCCGATTACATTCCAAGCACCCTCGCAGAACGTCTATCTGATGAGGTAATTCCGCTCCATGAGATAATGTTCCAAAATACAACGCCTGGCCTCATATAAAACACTAATAAAAACATTATTGGATGAAACTGAACGCTTCATACAGAACGCACATCCAGCAGGTAACATACGGGAAATTTACACTGCGACGACTGGTATGGATTTTCACAGCGTTTAACCAGCACCGGTACGGAAGAAAGGAGGGAAGGACGATCGTAGTTCAACGTCCAGTCGTCGACGAGGCCATTATAGATGTAACTCGAGTTTGGGATGGGGGAAGGATAGGCAAGAAAATCAGCTGTAAACCTGTAGGGTTAATGCTGCGATACTTCGTGCGATGTTTGTAAATGCCGAACAGTTACACTGTCTGCAGAGTACAGCAGACTGCAATTAATACATTCTAAGGAAACCAAAGACGCACCACGGAGGGATTATCCGAATGGGACGGAAATCGATAGATGCAATATACATGTACAGACAAACAAATAACTGCAATTTCAGAAAAACTGGATGATTTATTCAAGGGAAAGAACGTCAATAATCGAGCAAGTCAGTGACATGTTCGTCCACTTCTGGCCTTGGTGCAAACAGTTATTCGGCGTGACAATGATTGCCAGTGTTGTTGGATGTATTCCTGACGGATATCGTGCCTTATTCTGTCCAATTGGCGCGTTAGATCGCCATCATTCCAAGCTGCTTGGGGGCGCTGCCCATGATGTTCAAAACCTTCCCAACTGGGTAGAGTTCCGGTGACCTTACTGGCCAAGGCAGGCTTTGGCAAGCACGAAGGCAAGCGGTAAAACTCTCGCCATCACAGGCGGACATTATCTTGCTGAAATGTAAGGATGGTTGGCCAGGAAGTTCAACAAAACGGGGCGTGGGATATTGTGGACATATCGCTGCACTGTAAGCGCGCAACCCCAGATCATCACTCGTGGTTGTCTGGCCATATGGTGCTATCCCACGACTCTCCGAGGCGTCTCCAGACACGTCTTCGGCCTGGAATCTCATTGAATGGACTAGAATTGTCTTCAGTGATGACCAGCGAAGACGTGTCTGGAGAAGCCCCAGATAGCAGTGGGATACCAACCTGACTGTCGCCTGCCATATGGGCCGACAACCAGAGGTGATGGCCTAGGGTGCCGTTTCTTTTCATGGTAGGACCCCTTTGGTTGTCAGCCACGGCACCCTTACAGCACAGCGGTACGTCGGCAGTGTTAATGCTCCGTTTTGTTTGCCTTCATGGTAAGCTATCCTGAGCTTACATTTCATTAAAGTAACGCCCGCCCGTACATGGCCAGAGTTTCCACTGGTTGCCTTCGTGCTTGTCAAGCCCTCCCTTGATCAGAAAAGTCGCCATATTTCTCCCCAATGGAGAACGTTTGTAGCATTATGGGCAGGGCGCTCCAACCAGCTCGGTATTTTGACGATCTAACGCACCAATTGGACATAACCTGGCACGATATCCCTCACCATGACATCCAACAGCTTTATCACTCAGTTTATGAAGCTCTTTCTTTCAAAT
Organism: Schistocerca nitens; assembly: GCF_023898315.1. Taxonomy (NCBI): domain Eukaryota; kingdom Metazoa; phylum Arthropoda; class Insecta; order Orthoptera; family Acrididae; genus Schistocerca; species Schistocerca nitens. Next base: position 171,104,208 of record NC_064616.1, on the reverse strand, counting down.
AAATGCTCCATTTTTCTGAAATTGTAATAATTTGTTTGCCTGCATATGTACATCACATCTACCAAATTCCGTCCTATTCAGATAATTTCTTCGTGGTGCGTCTCTTTTTCTTTGTCTTACGAATGTATTGCGGGCTATTCGCTGAAATCCAGCAAGGTGGGGCACTCATCTCGCATTCGAGAGGGAGTGTGCTTAAATCCTGTCCTTGTCGTTTCGATTTATGTTTTCAGATATTTATGTGAACTGTTTAAGGCTAATGCCGAGTTGTTTCAGTCCAGGAGAGCAACGCTGATTTGCTCCCCATCTTTATCGTACCCAAAATTTTGTTCCGTTTCTACTGACTTGAAGGTCAATGAGACGTTAAACTTTAAGTAAGTCCTTTCTTGTCAGTAAAATCACAGTTTAACGTTACATTGGTGACGTACGAAACAATTCCCGAAATGAATTATACATTAAGAGCCACAGAAAAATGCAAGTAACAAACAGGGACCGAGCTTCAATCTTCGGATTTGTAGGCAGACCGAAAGGGTGACGCATTCATTTACAAAACTTAAGTACGTAAATTTAACAGTATGTATTTGTTTTGAATGTGTCTTCAGTCGTACAAGAACACGATTGAATCGTCAATAAGAAACAGGCATTCATATAGTCATTCACATAATTATCTCACTCTATTCTCCGAATGTGTGTTAAATACGCCGCCCAACTGATTAAACCCCTGCAGATTTTACAGATTCCTTTGATATGCGTTTTCAGGTTAGGAAAAAAATTAAGAGTTACTTTTCCCTGCTATGACTTCTTATATTCGTTTTATACCTGTATGTCTATGAAGGACAGCTGCGAAAGAGCTGACTCGATTAACTGAACTCAAATTAAACAACATTCTCTGTTTCGAACATCACGGCATCACTGCTATCACTATCACCACCAACAGATCAACCAACATAGCCACCGTCGCCGTCGTCGTCGTCGTCGTCGTCGTCGTCATTTGTATTACTTCGTGATTTACATTGCCAATTGCTACGATATCGTCGTGTGTTCATGTTTATCAGGAAATTCAAAATATGCTATTACACATTATCCATGTGATGATGATGCTGATCGCAGCCTTTCGCGGCTGGAGTCGATTTCAGTAAGTTCTGTGTGTGTGTGACCTCCAACAGTTTATCATGAAACTACCGATGTTTCGACTACTCGTCACCTGATCAAGGCTGCCTGTAATAGTTGCCGTAACGTTCGGAATACCATCGTATCGTGATGCGGTCACACACTCAGAAGAATTTTATTGAGTTGATGATAAATAACTATTTTTATATCGATTCTGATGCCCACTTTAGAAGTCACTTTTTTATCCTGACATGCTATAACTCGTCTCTTGAAAGGTTTTTAATGGTTCAAATGGCTCTAAGCACTTTGGGACTTAACATCTGAGGTCATCAGTCCACTAAACTCAGAACTACTTAAACCTAACTAACCTAAGGACATCACACACATCCATGCCCGAGTGAGGATTCGAACCTGCGACCGGTGCAGCAGCGCGGTTCTGGACTGAAGCGCCTAGAACCGCTCGGCCACAACGGCCGGCTTGAAAGGTTTTTAGAACAGTCAGTCTCACTGGTGGCAGGGCAGACATGTCTGTATGAGCAAATAAATGTTAGCCCCCAACATCTGAGCCGGCCCGGGTGGCTGAGCGGTTCTAGGCGCTACAGTCTGGAACGGCGCGACCGCTACGGTCGCAGGTTCGAATCCTGCCTCGGGCATGGATGGGTGTAATGTCCTTAGGTTAGTTAGGTTTAAGTAGTTCTAAGTTCTAGGGGACTGATGACCTCAGAAGTTAAGTCCCATAGTGCTTAGAGCCATTTGAACCATTTTTGAAACCAACATCTGAAATGCATGGTCCAAAAAAGAAGCAGCAGTAAAGTAGTTCTGACTGAAGAAAGATTTAACATTCAACCTCAATGCTAACTTAGCATAACAAGAAAAGCGCATAACTGCATCGCAACACGCGCAGACTGCGCACCAGACAATCCACCAACAGCAAACGAAGCTTATTACGAAGCTGGGACGTTACTGAACAAACTCGATTTCTGATTCCCAGCTGAACTGGTTGGACAGCACTCGCGGTTTAATTGGGGAAGTTAACATCATCTCACCAGAAATAAGTTAATACGCTCATCAAGCCACACCCGGGAGACGGGCCCGTACTCTTCGGCCCGTTTTATTCATAAGGCGGATTCCGCGGCTGTCGGACGGCAGATAACGCGTAGCGCTAGCAATTTAGCGAACTAATCAAGAATGCCGATAGCAGCTCGGCGGTGTTAGATTAGTTGCCAAGTATAAATGAGAACGAGCGGAAGCCGGAGACTCGGAGACAAGCGCCCCATCAGTGCTCTCGTCTCCGGAGAAATCACGCGGCCACAACAACGCCATTCGCCAGACGTACTTTCTTGGAGCCCCAGTGGCGGACGCCGCCAAGTTTACAACAGCCATTCCATTTCCTCGTGCATCGAACAACTTTACTTCCGAGGCTTCGCGATGGAAAACACAAAATTAGCCTTCGATCACCCCAAGATTGTGTTATTTGTTCTTCCACGACCACACCTATAACCTAGTTCTATAAATTTTTGATTCGCCGCGCTCAGGACAGAAATATTCCAAATAACACCGGAAAGGACTGTGAAAAGTATGGTCCGTTGGGTAAATCGTAACTCAGGGAAAGGGAAAAGTCTGTGAGATGAGGAGACTGCCATCTGGAGACAGCGCTGCCCTGCGTAGGTCAAGGACCGACGGATTCGACATTAACGTCTCCTCAACATCCAAGTCACTAGCGACGGAGACATGGCCTCGACTGGTTAATGAGAGGAAGAAAATTAGCAGAGGCCTCGTTCGCTTGAACTGATCCTCCGAAACTACGCTTAGGGTGGGTACGGAATCTGAACCACAGTACGTAGGTGATGCAGGGCGAGAAAAGCTTTATAATTTACCTCCTTGTCGTCTTACGGAGAACACTACTAACTGCAAACCGGGAACGATGGACCGAGCGAGGTGACGCACTGGTCACTACACTGCGGGAGGACGACGGTTCAAACCCGCGTCCGGCCATCCTGATTTAGGTTTTCCGTGATTTTCCCTAAATCGCTTCAGGCAAATTCCAGGATGGTTCCTTTGAAAGGGCACGGCTGACTTCCTTCCCCATCCATCCCTAATCCGATGCGACCGATGTCCTCACTGTTTGGTCCCCTCTCCTAAATCAACCAACCGACCAACCAGGGAGGATGTATACGAGGGAAGCGGAATGCATATGTGTCATAAAATTCGATTCCTCCACAAACCATGACATATCAGTGTTTAACTGAATTTATTTTACTCTTGTAAGATAGCGTAAAGCTAAGAAAATTAATGCGTCTTGTACAAACAGAACTAATACATTACTAATAATGTTAGTCAGCTTAAGTGAATAATGACGAACTTTATTCAGCGTTACGAAATAGGACAAAGATTCTACGAAGGGTGAAACAGTGTTGGGGAGCATTACGCTATTGGTTAATGTTGGTAACCTAGAACGCTTTTAAAATGAGGCTAGCGGATATGAAATTTTAAACATGTTTACATGGTGGAATATTTTCCTTGACAACCATCTACTCTGTGTTTCAGATAAAGCTGAGAACGTAGCACTGGAAGCCACTCAACATAATTTCGCTTCGTGGTGGTGACAAAACAGCGTTTATCACAGTGACAACGTCATTAACGACTCAACAGTGGCTCTCTGAATATTATTATGTTCGTTTAAGAATCTGGATTCGATCAACACTTTAGAGTTTACTTTGCTTGGGAAAGTACGTGCGTTTCTCTGTCTCAGTACTAGAGAGCGCGAACGTTTCATTTTGCCAATAACGGCGGGACTGAAATGTTCCTGTTACGCACAGCTGCTTTGAGCTGTCAGCTTTCAGTAAGCATACAGCAACTACAACGTCGGCTTGTCACTGGCCTATTCACCACGCCTGTTTCGTGCACGTACCACATTTGCAGAAATTACTAGTCAGATGAATTTCGTCACTGCTCATCCGCGAAGCGCACTTTCAGTTCGCGCGGCAGACGACTTTTCCGCAGACGAGGGCGGGACACGTCAGATATTTTCATATACTTGTCACAATCCTCTTTCATGAAATCAAATATAAGCTCAGCGGAAGTTCCATTTCTTCTAGGCTCTTGACGGAAGCTTTTTTATTTGCGTGACATGAATGGGTATATAAAATACGGGCGCGGTTAATTCAGCCGGCGTCGGCTCGTCGTGAAACTGAACACTCTTGTCACGCTATCGCACAGAGCTCAAGCTAGAAATGTGTATCGAATGAACAGCACCGAACATTCATCATCCATCATTACTGCCTGCGACCGCAAGTGCATATTAATGAAGCAGTCGTTTTTTTACAGTTCCAAATGCAGCCATTAATCAACTACTAGGAACGCAAATGAAGTACGCTTTTAGGTACACATCTATATTACTTATGTAAACCACATATTTGTTCTCAATCTATTTACGTTACCTCCTTATCGTAAAACGTCACGCAAAGCGGACTGTGTTGCAGCATCAAAGAAAGTAATTAATTACACTGTAGCGTGGTTAAAAAGAATAATTTTTGTGACCGAAATGGGACATTTTCTTTATCATTGTGATATCAATTCCAGAATTCAACTTTGAATATAAATGAATCCTCGAGGAACTTAATAACTGTAATGGACTACTTCAATTTTTTTTGGCTTTTATATATCCCACTTCTGTAAACAGAGATTATTTTTCTTTGTTTTGAATAAAGCGAATTTGCAGAAATTAAAATTATTTTTATATGCAGACAGAAATAAGGGACTTCAACACTTATCACAATGATTACTCAAAATTTACTTGAACAGGAATGGAACAAATTTACATAGAATGAAGAGCACAAATTTCGATTTGATCTAACGTTACTTCGCGATCTCAGTCTTCTTTACATGTCTTGGAGTCGCGGCTGCCTATACGCTCCTTTAAACTACGCCGAGTGGTACTCTTCTGTCGCAGAATAGCATGTGGCCAACCACAGCTGTGCTTCCTATCTACAATCCAGAGTGCCGCATGCGCCCGCTGCTGACCAACTTACGGTAGAGGTATAACGATATCTCTTAAGACCCAAGCAGCACTTGTTAGTGCCCATTCATCTACTACCAGCCTGCCGCAGGTCTCTGGAATACGAATAAGCTCTTAGAGGAACACGTTAGATTCCACAGTTGTCGTCGAGGCCGTATCTTGACTTGTACAAGAGTAATTAGACTACATGTACATTTCTACAAAAAATAGCAGAGAGTACCTTGTAACAGCTGTACTACCTGGCCATCCCTCCGTCTCTCCTTCACCTGATACTCAGTTCTCTTCACGTATGGCACGCTGAAAACTTTGGCTGCGTGTGTATTTCTGTAATTCTAAAATGTGAGCTTTAGCGGTCGGAACTGGCACACTTCTTAAAATATTCCGGGCAACCGTGTCATTGGTTTTTCCAAGGAATTCATTCGATCACAGCACGGTAGTCCGTATTACATAAATGCTTATTATTTACTGTAATTATTATGGGTCTAAATGACATGCTAATAATGGGTGCGAATACTTTCTTGAAAGAGGGGTTCAGGCAAACGTAAGAGCAATCTATCCGTGATAAGCAATGGCTGCCTTAAAGCGGTTCTCAATGGAGTTTATTGTCAGTCTATCTAGCATACAATTTTCGAACTGAGTGCACGAACTCGTCACAAATCACACTAAAATTCTGTGGTTTACTTTATTGTTTCACGAAGACCCAACGGTACCGACCGGCCGCCGTGTCGGATTTGAAGGGGCATGTGGTCAGCACACCGCTCTCCCGGCCGTATGTCAGTTTACGACACCGGAGCCGCTACTTCTCGATCGAGTAACTCCTCAGTGTGCCTCACAAGGGCTGAGTGTATCTTGGTTGCCAACAGCGGTCGGCAGACCGGACAGTCACCCGTCCAAGTGCTAGCCCAGCCCGACAGCGCCTAACTTCGGTGACCTGGCGAGAACCGGTCCGGTGTTACCACTGCGGCAAGGCCGTTGGTCCTGGATATACAATACCACGAAAAAAAAAAAAACCCTGAAGCACCGAGAATGGGAGGAGGAACCGAAAGGAAACAATACGGGTTGAGAGGGTCAGCCACGTTATTTCAGTGATTATAAAGTCGAGTCTAATTTAGAAAAGAACTTGGCAGTACGGGTATGACGTTGCACCCCTTTTGGTATGGATGTGTGCACTGATTCGGTTGAGAATGGTACGAAAGTCGTTGTATCCTCTCCTGAGGCAAGCCGGTCACCAGCTGTTGTAAGTAATCCTCGGTATCCCGGATCCTGGCACTGGGACGAAACTGACATCCGAGCTGTCCCCACACATATTCTATCGGGAAAAGATCTGGTGATCTTGTGGCCGTGGCAGTAGCTCGAAATCAGGTGGCCAGTTCGCAGATACACGTGCCGTTTGCGGACGAGAATTGCCCTGTCGAAAAGCGGCACCACAGTCGTGCCGCACGAGAGATAAGCAGGGATGTCCGTGACATACCGCCGTGTCGTCAGAGTTCGCTCGGTCACAACTGCCAATGACCCGAAATTAATGCCGGCCGGGGTGACCGAGCGGTTCTAGGCGCTTCAGTCTGGAACCGCGCGACCGCTACGGTCGCAGGTTCGAGTTCTGCCTCGGGCATGGATGTGTGTGGTGTCCTTAGGTTAGTTAGATTTAAGTAGTTCTAAGTTCTAAGGGACTGATGACATCAGATGTTTAGTCCCATAGTGCTCAGAGCCACTTGAACCATTTTGAACCGAAATGATTCTCGATGGCTCCCAACACAACGATGCCAGGAGTAACTCTCCAAAACGTTGGTAGAATGGTACCTTTCCCCACGTCGTCGTCATACTCCCTGACGACAGTCATCCCGGGTATCTGAAGACCGCGATTCATCGCTGAACACAATGTGACGACATTCAGCAGTTGTCCGTGTTGCAGCCTATGCATACTACGGTATTTTCCTAGTCCAGCTGCTGCTCCTCTCCCACTAATGGTGCGGCACGAATAGAATGTTGCAATAAGTCCATTACTTGTTCCGTGGTGGCAGCCGCAGCTGTGAATGGATTACGATGTGCTCGGTGCACAATACGTGCAGTCCAGCACAGGGCCACTCTCAAATCCGAATGCTTTATAAATCTGGATATTGCACGATTACATCAGCCGGCCGAAAGGAGAGCCACAATGGGGTCCCTTTGAAACTGTGTGAGGTGGTGATAGCGCTTTTGTCACACGAGTTCGCGGCATCTCACTGTCTTTCACAGTGGTCACTGAACATCTGACGCTGATCACGTCCCTCGTATACGTTACCAGTCCTGGTAACAACACTAATACAGTCTGGTGGCCGTTTTATCTGACACACAGAATTTTCACTTCTATCGTTTACAAACGTGCCGACGGTACGTACGTGTATGAAGTTACATTGACACCCAACCGTGTCTTTTCGGTGATCCACTTTTATTGTCAGGCAGTGTACATACAACACAAAATAATACGCCGAATGAATTTATAAGCATCCCCTCAACTATAAGGTTAACGCGAGTTATCCTTCATCTTAAGCAACTGTTAATGATCACCTCAAAATGTTTAAGAGATGTATTTGCCACCTGCGGCTTACGACAATTCCTACGATATTCTGGTTTGAGGTCGACTTTGGTGCAACAAGCGGCATTAGCTTTTACTTGTGTCCGCTGCGGGATACGCCGAGAAGCGAAGGAGGTTTCTTCGCTCAGCTAAAAACTGACTTCCTGCGGTAATGACGCGTAACTGTGTTTGCGAGAGACCGGGAAGCAGACACGCTCGACTTTAGTTAGCACATACTACGTGCTATTACTGGATGTCACTTAGGCAGAAATTAGTTACTCAGCTCCACGTCTACCAGAAAGAGAAGTAAAACGGAATACTGCCAGACCGAAATACAGCCTACAGCGTCCCGCCAACCGGCTCTGCTAACGTAACGCGACATAAGGAAAAATTATCTCAGAATGAGAGAAGGTAATCCCAGTTTACTACTCGCTGAGATCTGTGGGGAATAAAGATAGAAAGCTAGTTCTCTCGATTCGGAACGAAAGGAGCCGAACAGCAATCGGTATTAGTCGTCTCCCGGCAATCTTCTTAGCAGGAGGCACTAATCTCCCGATACTTGCTGGACAGCGGCTTTATTCGTGCTCGTTAACTGCGCGACATTCTGCTGCAGCTGGTCAGGAGGGAATCCGTGTTCAGAGGTCACCACGAAACTAGGTAAAGGAAAGAAGGGGGGTACAGATTGAAGTTCGGTCAACACTGAGGCTATTAGAGATCTGTAACAACTCAGCTGGGGAAGGCTACGAGATTCTAGGAACAAAACCATATCGGAGGAACCATTCCGTATTTTTTTTTAATCTTATGGGACTTAACTGCTAAGGTCACCAGTCCCCAAGCTTACACACTACTTAACCTAAATTATCCTAAGGACAAAAATGGTTCAAATGGCTCTGAGCACTATGGGACTTAACTGCTTTGGTCATCAGTCCCCTAGAACTTAGAACTACTTAAACCTAACTAACCTAAGGACATCACACACGTCCATGCCCGAGGCAGGATTCGAACCTGCGACCGTAGCGGTCGCGTGGTTCCAGACTGTAGCGCCTAGAACCGCTCGGCCACTCCGGCCGGCCCTAAGGACAAACACACACACCCATGCCCGAGGGAGGACTCGAACCTCCGCCGGGACCATTCCGTAATTAACGTGACGTTAAATTAAGGAAAGCATGAGGCCAGAATGGTTGCTCCAAGATCTGAAATTCGCTACTTCCGAATACGAGACCAGTGTCTTATATTAAACTAGTAGACTCTCGTTAACTAGTCGTGCAATATTTCTTAAATGTTGTTCGAATATGGTTACAACGAACATTACACTAAGGATCTGCTTTGCCATCAATACTGCAAGCTAAACGAAAAATACGTGAACACACGAACTCACTGCAGCTGTCAACTACCTACACGGGATCTGAACATTCAGACTCGTCTTGTACACACATTAACAGAAGTGCTGCTTCACACCGATATTTCGTGCTGTGTGTTACTACTGAGACTTCCTGTACCGACCGGAAGTTCGCACCTGACGTTGTTTGTAAGCAAACGCACAGTTACCACAACCGCTACCTACGGGTAGAACATCGGACTCGTATTGACTGTAACAATTCAGTTAAAAGTAAAGCACCAGTATGAATGCATTAGAAACGTATGTGGAACAGTAGAATGAACATTCGTCATGCAACGAAGGACAATCGCGACCAGTGAACACGCCCGTAACGTAACAGTACGCGCAGAAGGCTTGTCAACCGGGAAAGTGATGTGCGGACATGGGATCAGTTCCAGCTGACAGGTAATGTTGACGGCGCCACACAGGTCCTCCACGTTCGACACGTGCACAGGATGATCGAATATACGACTTTTGAGTCAAATGAATTATGGGCTGAGTGCTCCAGAACTGGATTCGGCGTTCGCAGAGGCTTCAGGTCTCCATGTGCCGCTTCAAACTGTTAGGAGACGGTTGCATCTTGCGAAACTGGACTCCTGACGACCATCGTGAGCACCACGTCGTACAACACAACACAGTGGACTCCGTTACAGATGGGAAATATGTCATACAGAATGGACGCCCCAACAATAGATTTTTTTTTTTTTTTTTTTTTTTTTTTTTTTTTTTTTTTTTTACGGGCGGAAGTCGGATATGTTTGTACCCAGATAATCACAGGCAACGTGTTTGGAGACAATCCGGTAATATCGAACGCTTCCAACACTGGGTTTCACACGTGCAACAAGGTGGTGATCGAGTGGCATTACAGGCGGTCACCGTACACCTCTCGTGGTTCTTGAGCGCAATCGAACTGCTTTACGGTAAAGAGACGAGATTCTGCAACAAGTTGTGGGACCGCATCGCCAACATTTTGGTGACAGTATCTTCATGATAGATATCATCTTCACGATAGATATCAACTAGCGTGCTCATAGTGCTGTTGCCGTGAGCGCGTTCCTACAGCGTACTAGGACCACCAGCATGGAGTGGACTGCCTGCTCCCCGGACATGAAACCAATAGAACATGTGTGTGATCGGTTGGCACGTGCTGTTTATGGACGGGTGCTCCAGATCTGTTTGATGATCTCATCGATGGTACGCCACGACAGATCCAAGCCTGCATCCGAACAACGGGACTTTCCATTATTGACGCTGGCAAAGAGTGCTGTGAACAAAAAGTTTCAATAATTCTTTTTATTTTTCTGATTTGGTGATCTGGACATATTGCACACGAATAAATAAACATGCCTCAGGGCCAATTTTTGTTTTCTGTGCCACGAATTTCTAAATAATGCAAAACTTCTGTTGGTATGTGTATATAATCTCTCGGAAACTTTGGCAAAATTCGGTGTAGTATGGAATACTCATTCAAAAGAAGAGAAAGCACTATATTCGACGACAGTCATCTTTCTTTCATAATTTTCACAAATCAACGTCATAAAAGGCAAGGTGGCTGAAGCTGGAAATTTCATTCGTGTATTTATTTTTCCCTAGTTTCAGGGAAACCACCCGAACTAAATGTACTCCTTGTACAAATAAGTACGTCATTAACCTAAATACTCTAAACTCCTCCGAGGAACCACTGTACAGAACAGATGGAAGGTCCTTTATTCGGATTTCAAAATCTTGACTTTATCGCTCAATTTTTTTTCAGTTTTGCTGAAAGTCTGTTGACAATGGAACATGCAGGGTAAGCCACGTTTTCCTGCAAAATTATTATGAAAGTTTTATTCTGGTGCAAATCGTTTTTCTACCTAGCGTTCATTGAGTGAATTCTGTAGTTCCTCTTAAATAAGTACATATAACCACAAATGTCATTAGGGAGCAAATGTACAGGGATGGCAGAGCTAGAATTCGGAGCAAATTTTATTGAACAATGGGCCACACAGAGTCTGGGAGTGAACGCCACAGAACGCCCTTACCGCCACTTTACTAGTCTATTATTTGTGAACATACGGAGTAGCACAAAGATATTAAGGCATACAATTTGAGAGTGAAAATAAGCACAGGAAATAAGTTTCCGTCTTTCAGTGCCAGTCGCAGGTAACATTATTCTTACAACAAAGATAACAACACAGTTTTTCTCCACATTCCTTGAATATGATACTTTCAAGAAAACTATTATTTATCTTCACTTCTAGAAATTTAAAATGTTCTATTTCACGGATTATACGTAATAATGAAAAACTTCGTTTTAACGAGGTTCCCCTCACCGCTGTATTGTCACTCCAAGCTGCTGCCTTCGCCTTACACGCAGACAAAATTATTTCCTAGGGCCGGGTCTTTAAGTATGTAAGTTTGGAACGAATAACTTGCGGCAATCGCAGTTTCACATCTCCGGCCGTAAAGGCACGTTTAATCAGTGCAATTACGAGCGTGAGTTATCGTTCGTATATAAACCAGTTTTCTGAGGTTTGTTTTGATTCACAGTAAGTGGTTTTACAAATACATAACTGCATCACAGCAAGCGACTTTTACAGATTAACAAATAACAGAAAAGTGTTTTCAAAGAGTTATCTCCGTGACCATGCTGTGCTGAAAAGAAAATGGAAGGAAACTCTGAGGCATTAGAGACAGGGAAACAGATTAGCCTGGCTAGGCCAAGGACATGTGAAAGAAATAAGTAGCAACCTTAATGAACGAAATATCCAAGAATTTTCCTGAACCCTTTGAGGAAAACCGCAAAAAACCTGCAGCACGACGGTCGGATGGAAATCTCGGGTTGGAAATTCCATAAACAACGAAGTTTTTCGAGACTGAATACAGGAAGGAAGGAGATTAGTGTTTAACGTCCCGTCGACAACGAGGTCATTAGAGACGGAGCGCAAGCTCGGGTGAGGGAAGGATGGGGAAGGAAATCGGCCGTGCCCTTTCAAAGGAACCATCTCGGCATTTGCCTGAAGCGATTTAGGGAAATCACGGAAAACCTAAATCAGGATGGCCGGAGGCGGGATTGAACCGTCGTCCTCCCGAATGCGAGTCCAGTGTGCTAACCACTGCGCCACCTCGCTCGGTGACTGAATACAACATCGGTTTGCAGAAGAATAGGGAAAGTAATCGAACGTATCCTTTTCAAATTAACCACTGTCACATTTGCCTTCTGCGGCGTAGGAAAGCAGAGAAAATCTAAATCTGGAAGGCAGGGCGGGAAATTGAGCCTCTATCATAAACACAGGCCGCTGGCACTGTGAGTTGCGATTTTTCATTCAGTCGTGTCCGACTGATAACTGCGGACAGATGATCAGTAGTAACACTCACTACACTTAACGAACATTTATATATAAAGTTTTCTTCAACTCTTTATTCCCAGTTTAGTGTTTTTCGTTCAACATTGAACAAACGTTGCTTCTGGATGGAAAGGTTTTGTCAATGAGTGAGGGTCGCTGTGTGTGTGTGGTGTTTTTTTTTTTTTTTTTTCTATTGCAGTACAGGGAAGCTTGAGAATGTAAACTGAACGGGGAGGGGGGAGAAACAAAAGGAAAGGGAAGGAATTAATGATTTCAGGTGCATCGGGACTCTGTGTGGAATCAGCGGCGACGAGTGAAAATGTGTGCCGGACTGGGACTCTAACCCGTGATCTCCAGCTAATTACGCAGTGGTTAACGCAGCTGCCTAGTACGCCGGATATCCCGGATTCGGATCCTGGTCCGGCACACATTTTCACTCGTCGCCGCTGATTCCACACAGAGACCCGATGCACCTGAAATCATTAATTCCTTCCCATTCATACCCTTTCTCACCCCTCCCCCTTCGATTTATATAATTTGTATCACAGCTGCGGATCCCGCGCGGTGTTTGTTTTTTCGGATATTCATATAAGAGAAGCGTGGCTTGACTGATGCTGATAAATGTTATTCAAAGAAGCATTCTCCGATTATACAACACGGTTTGTCTGAGAGAAAATTTTCGTAAGAAAATGTGACACTACAAATGCAAACAGGGCTCTGCTACGTTCAATAAAATGAGAATATTATTTCGAGAAATACAGGGTGTTACAAAAAGGTACGGCCAAAATTTCAGGAAACATTCCTCACACACAAATAAAGAAAAGATGTTATGTGGACATGTGTCCGGAAACGCTTAATTTCCATGTTAGAGCTCATTTTAGTTTCGTCAGTATGTACTGTACTTCCTCGATTCACTGCCAGTTGGCCCAATTGAAGGAAGGTAATGTTGCAATTGTGAAATCACGTCAACACAGATTTTCTGTGACCGTTTGGGCAGGCATTGTTGGTGATGTCTTGATTGCGCCCCGTGTTATTCCACCTGCGCTCAATGGAGCACGTTATCATGATTTCATACGGGATGCTCTACATGTGCTGCTAGAACATGTGCCTTTACAAGTACGACACAACATGTGGTTCATGCACGATGGAGCTCCTGCACATTTCAGTCGAAGTGTTCGTGCGCTTCTCAACAACAGATTCGGTGACCGATGGATTGGTAGAGGCGGACCAATTCCATGGCCACGCTCTCCTGACCTCAACCCTCTTGACTTTCATTTATGGGGGCATTTGAAAGCTCTTGTCTACGCAACCCCGGTACCAAATGTAGAGACTCTTCGTGCTCGTATTGTGGACAGCTGTGATACAATGCGCCATTCTCCAGGGCTGCATCAGCGCATCAGGGATTCCACGCGACGGAGGGTGGATGCATGTATCCTCGCTAACGGAGGACATTTTGAACATTTCCTGTAACAAAGTGTTTGAAGTCACGCTGGTACGTTCTGTTGCTGTGTGTTTCCATTCCATGATTAATGTGATTTGAAGAGAAGTAATAAAATGAGCTGTAACATGGAAAGTAAGCGTTTCCGGACACATGCCCACATAGCATATTTTCTTTCTTTGTGTGTGAGGAATGTTTCCTGAAAGTTTGGCCGTACCTTTTTGGAACACCCTGTATATGGAAATTAATGTATCGTATCAGCTATGAGGATATGTATAATTATCAGGTTTTTGTTAAAGCAACAAATGAAGTATTGAATTGCACGCGTAGCAGGCTATAGCAGCACAAATTTTTCGAGCCAAACAAAACTCTTACGACCAGTGTTTGAGAAGCCCAGAAAGTAAGTGTATGCTCTTAGTTGAGAGGTAACTGCGTTATTTGGCTGGGCCTACACTTCCCACCCCAGCAGCAGCTGGTTAAACGACGGCACCGTGTCCGACAAGCAAGCCATCTTGTACTTCCACGGCAGCCGTCAAGCGCAGGGTCAGGTGTCCAACAGTGCGCGTGATCCTTTTCGGGCAGGTCCTCAGCTGTGAAATGTGCGCCGCACAACGCGAATTAATCATCTGCTGTGACAGCGCCGCTGTGCATCTCTCCGGCCGCCCGCATGCCCGCGCTTCTTGCCCTCCCTTACGGCAAACTCAGTTTATTCGTCAATTTATTTGCCTCCGAGTCGCTCTCAAAGCGTTCTGACTTCTAACCGCACTCTTGCTATACACGAGTGAAAACTTCAACTTCACCAGTAAAAATGAGCACTCATTTTTCGAATAATTCCACTCGGAGAGAATAAATTTTCTGGTATTTTAAATGAAACTAGAAAATGTATTTCTACCATTCATACTTAATCTGAATCCTGTTCGGTGGTGCCCACGTTTCACTACACTTTTGTAACTACGTATTCAAATTTTCCTCCTTTTACTCCAATGTGAGTTGCAAGAGACGAAATAAACAAGTTTGTAACTGTTTGCTCTAAAATGAAGAAGACCGTGTCGCATCAGCTGTTAGAGGAATGTGACTATAAGCTGTGTATTATAGTAAACAAACCGACTGTAAAGTTATTTAGCACATGAAATGCTCTACTCTGGCTGGATCTGAACGTCAGCGGCAAACTGCTCGAATCAGTGACGTCTATAAAATAACGCTCAGTAACCTATGCAAACAGAAAGCCAAGCTGTGTTAATGAACACGTGTGTAAGGTAGCGAGCAAATACATTGGGAGACTGCTCATTATCATCTTCTCCCTATAATTATTGCTCCATGCATCGTCTCGCTTTCATTTCACTCCCAGAACGTGTTGTTTTTCATCCACTAATGACGGAAAGCCCACTCCAGATTTCTGAACACAACTACAGTCATCAGAAACACGCATAGAAGAATATTCCACTTGTTACAAAAACTGATATTGAGGTTAGAGAAGAGTAGGTAACATCAAATAGAGCAAAATCTGAAGGATCTGGATCTATAGCGAGTCACAGCCATAAATCGGCAGACGATCTGCTAGTACACGTTATGTTAAAGAGCGCAATGCTGCTTAAATTAACTTAAGTTGTTTACGCTGAAAAGGAAAAAACAAGCGAAAGATTCGTATCCAAGACTAATTACGTTAAATTTGCTCTTTCCGTGACGTTTCGATCCAAACAGAGCTCTGACGACCAGCGTTTAGAAGCTCAGTAATTGTATGCTCTTAGTTCAGAGGTAACTGCGTTACTTGGCTGGGCCTACATTTCTCACCCCAGCAGCAGCTGGTTAAATGACAGCATCGTGTCCGACGATATAATTTAGAAGGCAGGAGGTGAGGTATTGGCGGAAGGTGAAGTTGTGAGGGCGGCTTGTGAGTCGTGCTTGAGAAGATCAGCACTTGCTCGCGAGAGGCAAAGGTCCCGAGTTCGACACTCGGTCAAGCACACAGTTTTAATATGCCAAGAAGTATCATATCAGTGTACACTCCACTGCAGAGTGAAAAATTAACACTTCAACCAACGAAGTAGTTGAAATAAGAGAACGTTAAATATGAAGCTGTTAATAATGAAGTGTGAAGACCATGTCTATTTTCCAATACACGCATAACAAGAACAAGTAGATCACCATATATAGTAACACCAACAATAATAATAATAATTATTATTATTGTATTATATGTTGAGAAATAAGTATGTAGACATGAGAAATAAAGATGTAGAATGTTAACAACGTTTGTTTTATTTAAAAAGCTTTAACAGTTTTCACACAAAAAATTCGGAGGCATTACTTTTCGGCACTCCCTCGTAAATGTCCCGTCTCAACGTGACTATAATAATAATAATAATAATTATTATTATTTTTTTTATTGCGTGTTGTTGAATGGCAGGGCTCAAGTTTTGCAGTCGGGCGCTACTTGGTCACTTGCCTACCTCTAATTTACTCAATTATCGAACCAGGAAAAAGGTACGTACACTTTAACGCAGAATCCGAACCACGTGTCGTTCCTCACGACTCTTCACATCGTTGGGAGCTGAAGGCTAGATTAAACGTAGACTGAAAGTTTCCGCGCTTCGAGAGCGATTCGATCTCGCGACCTCTCCGTTCCCAGCCACGTGTTTTATACAATCCCAGCAGGCCCGACGACCTATAACTGTAAACCGAACACTGATGACGAAATAGGACAGACACGAAATGCAAAACATTTTTTTTTCGAATCAGACGTTTCAGAGAAAATATTTGAAATTATTGTCTCAGTTATCTCTACTTTAACACCGTCGAAGAACTGATTAGCACAGCCCCTCAAAAATTCGTGACGCACTGTACATTCCTGACCCCACACTGGTTATTAATCTTGGAAGCTCTGTATTTCAAATCACGTTGTGACGAGACATTTACGAGGGCGTGCTGAAAAGTAATGTCTACGAAATTTGTGTTTGAAAACTCTTAAAGCTTTTTAAATAAAACAAACGACATTAACGTTCTATATCTTTATTCTTTGTGTCAACATGTATATTTCTCAACGTAGTCACGTTGGCGACGAACACATTTCTGCCAACTAGATACCAGTTTGTTGATACCGGCAGTGGTAGAACGTTCGACATTGTTGACGGAGCCACATCGCCACCTCTGCTTGCACCGCTTCATCCTACCAAAGTGAAGTCCTCGATGGTGATCTTTAACTTTTGAAAACAGATGAAAATCGGATGGAGCCAAGTCGGCACAGTATGGAGGACGATCGACAGCAATGAACCCATGGCGTCGGATTGTTGCACATGTCGCAGCGCTCGTGTGTGATCTGGCGTTGTCATGCTGAAGAGGAGGGTGCTCCATGTGTGGACGAATTCTTAGAATTCCAAAGTCGATTACAGCATACTGTTTCTCATACACCGACATAGTCGCGTTACACAATGCCACGTTACACACTGCAATTGGGAGCCATTTAGCAGCAGAGGGCTGCAAATATGCAGACATGAAGAATAAATGTGTAGAATGTTAATAACGTTTGTTTCATTTAAAAATCTTTCAGAGTTTTCACATGAAAATTTGGAGGCTTTATTTATCAGCATGTCCTCGTACAATATAATTACAATTATTGTGATAGGCGCTTATAGAAGCAAAACGAAGTGCTTTATAATAGCATGATGACAGACTGCAGCACATAGTTTCAGTATTTGTGATAACCCATTTGAGAACCACAAATTTGTTATATTACGTCCTTAGCTTAATGTCATTTGTACCTATTCAGGGACAGATATGCTATAGATGAAAAACGATCCACTAGTTAAAATTACAGAATTTTCGATTAATGCGTGTGAGAATGGATCAATAAAGGAATTTGTGGTGTCACAGCCAGACACCACACTTGCTAGGTGGTAGCCTTTAAATCGGTCGCGGTCCGTTAGTATACGTCGGACCCGCGTGTCGCCACTATCAGTGATTGCAGACCGAGCGCCGCCACACGGCAGGTCTAGTCTAGAGAGACTCCCTAGCACTCGCCCCAGTTGTACAGCCGACTTTGCTAGCGATGGTTCACTGTATACATACGCTCTCATTTGCAGAGACGACAGTTTAGCATAGCCTTCAGCTACGTCATTTGCTACGACCTCCACGGTTCTAGGCGCTCAGTCCGGAACCGCGCGACTGCTACGGTCGCAGGTTCGAATCCTGCCTCGGGCATGGATGTGTGTGATGTCCTTAGGTTAGTTAGGTTTAAGTAGTTCTAAGTTCTAGGGGACTGATGACCACAGCAGTTAAGTCCCATAGTGCTCAGAGCCATTTGAACCTACCATTTTTTGCTACGACCTAGCAAGGCGCTTTATTCAGTTACTATAAGTAATATCTCAAGAATGTATTCTGATCAGATAATATTGTGAATCATGTACCGTCAAGAGCGACGTTCATCATGAATGGATTAAAGTTAAGTATCAAAATAATTACGTCCGCTTTCTGAATTCTCATTCCTTGTCATGGTTCGTACATATCATTCCTTGTCATGTTCCAGACCTCACGTCAGTATAGTCTTCCCTCCTCACGCCAGCCTGCGTGAGCTAAAACGCGTGCATTTCGGCCTCCACTCGTAACACGGTGTTGGCTCTTCCGCCAACACAAAAGAATTCATATTCTACGAGCCGTATTAAACTTTCGTAGACTGAGAGTCGTAAACAGAAAAGATATAGATCCAGAAATAGAAGAAATGTGAACCGTTAAGTGGTTCGAAAAGTGAAAAATAAAACGGTAAACATTGTGTGTGTGTGAAATGCACGGGACATTTTCTGCAAAGTTTCAGTTATGGGCTGCAGTTAGCAAGGGTAGCGTTTGCTCAATTTTGAACGACAAACTCACGCGCTGAAGTAAATTATAAGGGCGTGTCGCTTAACAAAGCAGCGGCGCGTACCCGGCGATATTTATCCAAGGCAGGCGGGCAGGCGTGCGACAAGCTGCAAGTTCGGGCACAAAGACATGAATAACGCATTGTTTTGGCGCCACTGCCCGCTAAGCCACCTGCGACGTTTCAGCGTCCTACCGCAGCTAGAACTTGTGCAACAGCGAAGTGCCGAGTCCCTGCACCGACGTATTTGCGATCGTAGCTGACGACTCTCCCTATTATTATGATGTGCCGGCTTCTCAAGCAACTTAACTGAATTTTGCTCGTTCGATATTACAGTGACGAAAAGACATGCCGTAAACGACGATAAGAGTGCCTGTCGCTGTATTCGCGATAGTACTGCTATGACTAGCGCCTCCGCAGTTTCCAACACATCAGAAGAAATGAATTAGTCGATGACGAGGTCATTATATCCTGTAGAAAACAGGAAGTCTTACTGCATCAAAACCTTGACGGAACGCTACCAAACTGATACTTCAATATTTCCATGCGTCTGGGATACACTGACTAAAATTTATCTTTATGCGAGCTTTTTTTCCACATAAAAATGTCATTCTTACAGATGAGGAATAGTCTGCGTTCATAATGGCTATTGGGTATGTCGAACGTTAATGAGACCTTTCACATCACAGCATGCATGGAGGACGTGCAGCACAGCTTCATGTTTCGGATTTCCAGAAAGGTGGAACCTCTTTCATGACGTTCATGGGAGTAACATACCGACATATCTGGTTCAAATGGCTCTGAGAACTATGGGGCTTAACATCTGAGGTCATCAGTCCTCCAGAACTTAGAACTACTTAAACCTAACTAACCTAAGGACATCACACACATCCATGCCCGAGGCAGGATTCGAACCTGCGGTCGTAGCGGTCGCGCGGTTCCAGACTGAAGCCCCTAGAACCGCTCGGTCACAACGGCCGGCCGACATATCTTCATCAGTGGCTCAGCAACGACTGACTGGCTGGAAGTCCAGCAGCTCCACAGAAGACTCGTCCTGATCTACCGCTGTCCTATGCACATTCGAACGTTGTATCTTCCACGTGCAACGTGTTCTCGCTGGGGCTACAAAAGTCTTGTCCAGTGGAGTACCTTGTCGCATTTGTTACGATAAGCCACATGGTTTTTGTTGTAAAACGAGATAAGCACCCACAAAAGCCGGTTGTAAGGTCTTCACTGACATTCATACTTAAGAGATGCGTTCAGTAAGTAATGAAACAAAACTTTTTTTTTTCTCGGCCAACTTCGGTTGAAATATGTGGAATTTATTGTGGGACATCTTCGAGTATTCCCGTTTCGGCCCCTGAAGTTTCATGAAGTTCCGATGGGTCCCGGCGCTATACGTAGCGTTCACAATGCCGTATGTCACGGAGATGCGTTCACGCTGAGAGCTGTCACTGAGTTTCTTTTAACGGAAAACCAGAGTACGGCAGATATTCGTAGGCGTTTGCAAAATGCCTACGGAGACTGCCAAGGAACAAAAGCACGGTGAGTCGTTGGGCGTCGAGTCTGTCATCGCCGCCGCAAGGTGGCGCAAACCTGTCCGATCTCCAGCGTGCCTGCCGCCGACCACTGAGTGGCGCCACACCATCTCTCCTCCGAAGAAAAAGTTCAAGGCTGCACCCTCAGTCGGTAACGTCATGGCGACAGTCTTCTGGGACTGTGAATCGGTCATTCCGTATGATTTCCTCCCTCACGGTTCGACGATTAACTCTTGAAGTGTACTGTGCTGCTCTCACAAGGGAACCTCCCCATCGCACCCCCCTCAGATTTAGTTATAAGTTGGCACAGTGGATAGGCCTTGAGAAACTGAACACAGATCAATCGAGAGAACAGGAAGAAGTTGTGTGGAACTACGAAAAAATAACCAAAATATACAAACTGAGTAGCCCATGTGCAAGATAGGCAACATCAAGGCTAATTCAGAATTAGGAGCGCCGTGGTCCCGTGGTTAGCGTGAGTAGCTGCGGAGCGAGAGGTCCTTGGTTCAAGTCTTCCCTCTAGTGAAAAATTTAATTTTTTTCAGTTCATGTGACAAACTCTTATGTTTTCATCACTTTTTGGGAGTGATTATCACATCCACAAGAAAACCGAAATCGGGTAAGGTAGATGAATCTTTTTATCCATTCGCCAAGTGTACAAGTTAGGTGGGTCGACAACATATTCCAGTCATGTGACGCACATGCCGTCACCAGTGTCGTATAGAATATATCAGACACGTTTTCCTGTGTAGTAATCGGTTGACCTATGACCTTGCGATCAAATGTTTTCGGTTCCCATTGGAGAGCCACGTCCTTTCGTTTACTAATCGCACGGTTTACCGTTGCGGTCGCAAAACACAGACACTAAACTTATTACAGTGAACAGAGACGTTAATGAACGAACGGACAGATCATAACTTTGCGAAAATAAAGAAATTAAAATTTTGAATGAAGAGAAGATTTGAACCAAGGACCTCTCGTTCCGCAGCTGCTCACGCTAACCACGGGACCACTGCGCTGCTGAGCTAATGTCAGCCTTGATGTTGCCTATGTTACGCATGGACTACTCAGTTCGTATATTTTGCTTATTTTTTCATAGTTCCACACAACTTCTTCCTGTTTTCTCGATTGATCTGTGTTCAGTTTTTCAAGGCCTATCCTGTGTGCCAACTTATATCTAAATCTGAGGGGGGTGCGATGGGGAGGTTCCCTTGTCAGTAAACTGGAGAAATGATTTCAACGCGTTCGTCGGCGCGAAATTGCAAACGAACTTCTCCTTCACCACGACAACGCAAGGCCTCACAGAAGTCTGATCAACTGAGAGGAGGGCATTAAACTTCATTGGACTGTTCTTCGTCTTCCACGCAACAGGCCGGGTCTCGTACCTTCCGACTTGTATGTGTATGATGCAACAAGTTGGCTCCGACGTCGAACCGTAGACTGGTATGATGCAGGCGTACAGGATCTCCCGTTAAGGTGCGGTAGGGAGTCACTTTGAACGGAGATAGTGTTGAGAAATACGGTTTTGTGTCCAAAAGGCTGGGAAATAATATTGTGTATTGGTATCCTGAATAAGACCAACGTGCTTTCCGGAAAAAAATATGTGTTTGTGCGTTTGATTACTTGCTGAACGTCTCTCGGATTAAGGATGTAATGTGAAATGCCGCTGTCGCCACCTCTCCTCAACACACAAGATGGTGTCCGCCCTTTTGGGATACTTTCATTAACAGTGTTATTTCCTCTACCGTTCACCTTCTTTTGAATCTCTAATTTTACACTTCCGACGAAGCTACAACTTTTCACGAAGTGGGGTAAGGGGGGGGGGGGGCAAATAGGGATATAAAAGCGCGGCTGACCCTATGTAGCACACGGCTGACAAACACGGCGAACAAAATCCGCGCAGTCGAGTAATCAACAGAAATATGGGCGGCCGTGTGAGCAGAAAATACGGCGGAACCGGGCTGGGGCGCACCCCTCCTCAGATCGCGGCTAATGGCGTAACTGCGTAATGGCGAGCGGGATACTGCGCGCCGGCATGGAAAGAAGGCGCGCCCGACTCCGCTCCTGCGGGACACGCAGCCACACGCACACGCGCACAATCGATAGCGTGCCGACAGATTTACGGGGACAGCGCTAGTGCTGGGCCCTCGCTTCCCGCCTAACCTATCACACGCCGGCCTCCTCTGGGCCTCTTGTTCCTTTCGCTTCGACGACAGTAAACATTTCTTTGCTCTCCCCTCCCCCTCCCCTCTCAATAAATTGCTCTTCCGCATCGCTCCGACGGAGCGCCGGCTGTTGCGCTGCTGACCCTGCTGCTGCTGTTGCTGGAAATAGTAGTTGAGGTGGTGGTAGTAAGAGTTCAAGTCGAGCGCTGTCAGTAGCAGTCAGTAAGAAAATCTGGCACTTCCCTTTTGGATAGCCTCCTGGGGAATATCGTGCTAAGTTCTTTCCAATTGGTGCCTAAGATCGTCAAAATCTCGAGCTTGTTGGAGGGAACTGCCCATAATTCTCAAAATGTTCTCAATTATGGACAGATCTGGCGATCTAACTGATCAGGGTATTGTTTGGGAAGCAACTGACCAGGGTATTGTTTGGGAAGCACGAAGATAAGCAGCAGAAACTTTCTCCGTGAGCGGGCGGGCATTATCTTTCTGAAATGTAAGCCCAGGATGTCTTGCCACAAAACGGGGCATCAAATGTCGTCGACATACCGCTGTGCTGCAAGGTGCCGCAGATGACAACGAAAGGAGCCCTGCTATGAAAAGAAATGCCACCTCGGACCATCACTCCTAGTCAGGTTGGTATCCCACTGCAGTTCGGCAGCCGAAGTGGGACTCATCACTAAACACAATTCTACTCCAGCTAATGAGATTCCAGACCTACGGTGTGTCTCTACATGTAAATTACATCTGCTCATTTCCGTCCCATTCCGATAGTTCCTTCGTGGTGCGTTCAGTATTTTAACCACAGTGTCATTTCGGTCCTTGCGGTCAACAATCTCCGCTGAATTTAGTTTTGCACTGCTGACGGTTCTATGATTCCTAAGCTGAATAGAGGTAGCTGGATGTTTCAGCCTGCCAAGCTCCAAGTTAGTAAACGAACGTTTGCAGTTTAACACGGTGTCTTTCAGATGTTTGAATATGCGAAAAATGTCAGTTAGTGCCTTATGTCGGAAAGAATGAAGGTACATTCGTGGCACTTAAAATTGCAATACTATGAAGGCGGCATCAAAAAAAATGTCAAACTGGTGTAAAGTGTACTAAATGATTAGATACCAAAATGATTAGAGTTTCAGCACAACCACACAAAAGCAAATAGGCGCAACACCATCAAAATTCCGTACAAAAGAAATTCTTACTCAGTAAGATCCTCATTCAGAAATCGCATTTCAATGTTTTTTTTTTTTTTGCGAGGAAGTCGTGTTATGATCGAGTAAATAGGAGAACCGTTTGGCTGCATGTCTCGGAATTTGACACCAGCACAATCTCGGCCTTTATAAACTGTGGTTTGTACAGAAACCAGATGGCAGTTATAAGAGTAGAGGGACATGAAAGGGAAGCAGTGGTTGGGAAGGGAGTGAGACAGGGTTGTAGCCTCTCCCCGATGTTATTCAATCTGTATATTGAGCAAGCAGTGAAGGAAACAAAAGAAAAATTCGGAGTAGGTATTAAAATCCATGGAGAATAAATAAAAACTTTGAGGTTCGCCGATGACACTGTAATTCTGTCAGAGACAGCAAAGGACTTGGAAGAGCAGTTGAACGGAATGGACAGTGTCTTGAAAGGAGGATATAAGATGAACATGAACAAAAACAAAAACGAGGATAATGGAATGTAATCGAATTAAGTCGGGTGACGCTGAGAGAATTAGATTAGGAAATGAGACACTTAAAGTAGTAAAGGAATTTTGCTATTTGGGGAGAAAAATAACTGATGATGGTCGAAGTAGAGAGGATATAAAATGTAGACTGGCAATGGCAAGGAAAGCGTTTCTGAAGAAGAGAAATTTGTTAACATCGAATATAGATTTAAGTGTCAGGATGTCGTTTCTGAAAGTATTTGTATGAAGTGTAGCCATGTATGGAAGTGAAACATGGACAATAAATAGTTTAGACAAGAAGAGAATAGAAGCTTTCGGAATGTGGTGCTACAGAAGAATGCTGAAGGTTAGATGGGTAGATCACATAACTAATGAGGAGGTATTGAACAGAATTGGGGAGAAGAGGAGTTTGTGGCACAACTTGACTAGAAGAAGGGATCGGTTGGGAGGACATGTTCTGAGGCATCAATGGATCGCCAATTTTGTACTGGAGGGAAGTGTGGAGGGTAAAAATCGTAGAGGGAGACCAAGAGATGGATACACTAAGCAGATTCAGAAGGATGTAGGCTGCAGTAGGTACTGGGAGTAGCATGGAGGGCTGCATCAAATCAGTCTCAGGACTGAAGACCACAACAACAACAACAACAACAACAATTGGTTGGACGGGAAGGGGGAGGAAGCAAACAGCGAGTTCATCGGTCCCACGACCTAACGTGACAGAAACGGAGAAATGAACAACACGAACAGCACAGTCCAGTCGATGGGAAA
Source organism: Schistocerca nitens (assembly GCF_023898315.1). Classification (NCBI taxonomy): domain Eukaryota; kingdom Metazoa; phylum Arthropoda; class Insecta; order Orthoptera; family Acrididae; genus Schistocerca; species Schistocerca nitens. The sequence continues at coordinate 171,079,413 of NC_064616.1, read as the reverse complement.
GGAAAACGGACAAAAAGAGGCATAAGGAATGTCGGAGCGGTGGGTGGGTCATTACAGAGTAAGAAACCGTGTGTCAGCCTCGTATGGCCGATATTCAGACGGCAGAGGATGGTAGATCCCTGTCACGAGGAGCAGAGGGAAGAACGTCACCTATTGAGAGTCCCCTCGATCACACGAGTAAACTGCGGATTATCGTTGCGCGATATTGTCGCTCGTGTCAGTGGGATCGCACGACTGTCGTGCGAATATTGAATCAGTGGGTTCACCATATTTAACGCTGTACACGATCTCTACGTCCTTACGAATCTAGCGGCCGAGATGACGTGCTCCGACGTGCAGGGTCTTACAGCCTCGAATCATGAAATGGCCTTGTTTGCAGCAGAAGTGTCAACGTAGACAGTGCGATGAAGTTTGGAGCGCCACAGACTTTCAGCCTGGCGACCACTTTCACTGATTCCCTCGATGCGGTAGCAGACAATGGCGCGCAGAGTCTGGTGCTCCACGTTCGAGATCTCCGTGACGTTGTGTTCACTCTTTTTGCCAGAGGTGGAAAACCTGTGAACCCAGTTCCAAACCCTCTATACCCCAAATCACCTACACATTTGATCATGTATTCTTGTTACAATACCATATACGCACAATAGGTAAAAGTTCGTTATTTTCTATCCTCCATGATGTAACAATTCTAATGGCTGGCGGTGTAGATTGTAGCATAACCTCTCGGTAAATTCGAGATCATTACAGACGGAGAATTGGCTTGGTTGGAGAAGAAAGAAGGAAGGGACTGTCCATTGTATCAATGTAACAGCCTCAGTGTTAGCGTGAACCGATTTAGCTAAACCACTGCCAGACGACGGTTCAAACTGCACAAACACAGAATACGAATCCATTGTCTAACCACTGCGCCACATCGTTGGTCCGTGGTTTTGATACCAAGTTCGCTACCATTAATATTTATGCACGATCTGGTTCCACAATTTGAATGAAAAGTCTACGTTTTAAAACTTTACGGCTTCTTTCCGATATTTCCGTCACCATGAAAAACGAGGTTAGCCTTTGGTGTTTCCCTTGCGTAGAGTTGTATTCAAAGCCTACATCAAACAGAAAGAAGAATAGTTGTAAAACAAAACTAGATTCAAAACATTATTACTAGAGTTTATAATACAATATCAAGTTACGTTTACCGAGATGTTCACAGAACAGCGTAAACTTAAGAGACAAGGTGGTGAAATCATCCAAGTCTGAGATCGTAACCTGTCCGAGTACAGCTATTATTTTAGATGATTACTCATATTTTCAATTACAATTTGTCTATCTGAATGATGTTCGTCAGCTTATTTATCTCGGAGTAATGAGTGCGTATAGTAACACGCAAAGCAAACAATAAAAGAAAATTTTCAAACAAATACGAGCAAAGTGTGCTATACTGACTGAAGCACTGGTCCTTAAGTGTTATCCTGCAGTTCTAAAGAGCACAAATAACTTCCCTCCTTTCAGGAGCCGGCCGCGGTGGTCTAGCGGTTCTGGCGCTGCAGTCCGGAACCGCGGGACTGCTACGGTCGCAGGTTCGAATCCTGCCACGGGCATGGGTGTGTGTGATGTCCTTAGGTTAGTTAGGTTTAAGTAGTTCTAAGTTCTAAGGGACTTATGACCTAAGATGTTGAGTCCCAAAGTGCTCAGAGCCATTTGAACCATTTGAACCATCCTTTCAGGAAATCTTTCGGTTCCCTCATTTTACTCGAATGATACATGTGGTTAATCAAAGCCTGGAGGCTCCAAATTTATATTGGTAACTGTGTGGTACGAAACTACATTTTCCACACTTTCTTTTAAGTTACTACGTACGTCAAACATTTCTTTCTGCTGAAGGTAAGCAGTTTTCATCAACACGTAAATGTCAATTTGATGGCGGATGGGTCCAAAGCCTTCATGCAACTATCAGCCATGGTTGTTTCCACTAACGTCTGTCAAATAACTTTTTTTTTATTTATTCCGATTGCAATTTCGAGCATTACTACTCACCCTCAGACAGCTGCAAGCACAGCACAAATCACTAAATGCAGTGATTCACAAAACAAGCGTTTGCTGTTTATAAAACACAAAAATTATGAGCGTTACTTACAATTTTCACACTAAATCGCAGTTGCTGTGTTGTTAAGAAGAACGATGCAATTTTCCGTCGGATATGCAACACAGGCACTGAGATATCGTATTTATCCGCCGATACCAGGCAGTGACTTTCAATCAAAATGTCCTCCCCTGTACGTGCGTACGAGTACAAGTTGTGACTCGTGAACGACGACATATGAAAATTTGGGTCTGGCTGTGAGTCGTACGCGAATAGCCAAGCCGGTTAAGGCGACCACTCGCGTAAAGCGGGATATTTTCGTTGCCATTCCCTTATCCGCCTGATGGTTCTTCGTATTCGCAACTGTGAATACATTTCATGTATTACAAGTTTCAGACACAAATATCCGCGTAAGTATGAACATAGTATCTAACCCAAACACCAAACGACTTCGAAGGGTGTTGCAAGTCAACAGGTACAGGAATAACAACAAAATCAGAGAAAAACAAAGATCGTTGTGTGTAACAAATATGACAGATGGACACTATGTATACAACATCAAAAACAGTACAGCATAGTGCTGCAAAGATAGTGAACACACAATTACCTCAAATAAGAGATTCGTTCGTATGTTGCTACTTCAGATTGTGATGGAGTCATTGTTCCGTGACCATCACTACTTAGTCACTGAGCATTCTGTCCATGCGATGTCTTGCAAAGGCTGTTCGGAGTGAGCGGTATTCCCAGTGAGCTCTTTAGCCCATTTCCACCACAGCATTTCGGTTATGTATCAAACAGATTGCACGTTAATAATCTAACTGTAATTATCGATGTAAGTGTCTGTGTGCGTCATTTCTTTCTTTTGCTAAACGTGCGTTTCAGGATGTCAGTATTTACTCCGCATTAACTGTGTAGAGATTTCCAAATAGCATTTCGTCAATATTTCATTTACGATACAGGAATGGATAGGGGCTTGAGAAACTGTCTAATACTCTGGTCACTGTTGAGAGACATGGCGTAGCGATGCTGATTAGTATATGCAGAGAATTCAGTTTGATCCTAATATGCAACTTTGCTCCAAGATTAATTTCGACATCATGTGCTATAATAAAACAGCACAATTCCTTTATTAGTGTTCGAAGGGAGGGGGGAGAATGAAAGGGAGGGCCATCCAAATCACGATAACAGGACATATTATTAGATTTTGAGTTTCAGTTACAGTCATATTATAAAAATGTTACAATGAACATATTTTTGTGTTTCCTGTGCGCTACAGACTTTTGAAACGTCGTCGCCTGGTGTTGGCGGGACTTAAACGCGGTCTTCACGTGGACCACTTTTAAAACGGGACCGCGTTCTTGTTTGTCGTGGAGCACTTGCGTCGCGTCAAAGGGCAGCGAGCGTTTGAGCCCACGTACCTTGAAACGTCTGCAGCTTCCTTTGTCACTGTAGGCCGCTGCATTCTGCTGCGTCGTCTCGCGCTTCGCTCACCTCTTCCTCCGCAATCACCATTCTATCCGCGGAGCCCCCTTTCAAATGGTACACCCTTATTTAGCCAAATTTCTAATACATTCATCTACGGAAAACAGATGCAGATCTTTCACACACGCTGAACCGTTTTCCCACAAAAAACACGCCGCAACTCATCTGTTTACTACACATCTTCTAAGTTAACGATGCCGATTAATGCTTCGTATAACACAAATTTTGTCTGTGTACCTCATTAGCTCTTTATGAAGATTCTATGATAAATCTATGCTGTCGGCTGGGTCACATTCAAATACTTGAAAAAACAGTGCAGTCACATTTGTGATTGCTCATATATATCTAGTTCTTCCTCCTCATCTAACCATTTATCACTTCACGTTATTATCTGTACCTAATTTTTTTGTGAAATCTACTGTTGATACTTATTTTATTGACCGTGATCACTAAATCATACTTATATTCGACGCGTGAAGTAACTAATTCTAATTTCGTTGATTGAAAAATGCAGCTGAGAAAATGCCGCACTGCGACGTCCAGACTGCATTCCATATTTCTTTTCAGTCTTCTGCCGGACGACGAGGAAGAACATTTTTAGTCTCATGTGGCATAAGAAGTCAGGCGACCTCCGTGATGCCTTTAGGGAAAGGCATGATTTTAGTTTCTCTTTTCCCTTCATTTTAAAATCCATTACGGCTCAAACAAAACAATACACTTGATAAAAAAATCCTTCACATGCACAGCGGTGGATTTGAAAAACTGCATTGAGTAAAACACCTCACTTTAGATCTTCCGAGGAAAGCAATATGGAGATACTACATCCATACTCCGCAAGCCACCGTAGGGCGCGTGGCGGATGGTAATTTGTGCGACTACTAGTCATTTCCTTTCCTGTTCCTCTCGCAAGTAGAACGAGGCAAAAACAACTGCCTCTATGCCTCAGTACGAGTCCTAATTTCTCTAATCTTATCTTTGTGGTCCTTATGCGAAATTTACCTTGGCGGCAGTAGAATCGTTCTGCAGTCAGTTTCAAATGGTGGTTCTCTAAATTTTCTCAACAGTGTTCCTCGAAAAGAACGTCGCCTTTTCAGTCCAGGGATTCCCATTTGAGTTTCCAAAGAGTCTTTGTAATACTTGCGTGCTGACAGAAACTGCCGGTGACAAATCTAGCAGACGGCCCCTGAATTGCTTCGGTGTTTTCCTTTAATCCGACCTGGAGGGGATCCAAAAACTGGAGCACTACCCAAGAATCGGTCTCACTACACTATTCTTCCAAACGCGGTCTCTTTTAGAGATGACCTACACTTTCCTAAAATTCTTCTAATAAACCTACGTCGGCCATTCGCCTTCCCTACTACAGCTGTTACACGCTCGTTACACTTCATATTACTTTTCAACGTCACGCCTAGATATTTAATCGAAAAGACTGTGTCAAGGAGCACACTATTAATGCTGTATTTTAACATTACGAGATTGTTTTTCCTACTCATCTGCATTAACTTACATTTTTCTACATCTCACCAACTACAAATTTTGTCTAAAAAGTCATCTTGTATCCTCCTACAGTCGCTCAATGACGACACCTTCCCGTACACCGCAGTTTCATCAGCAAACAGACGCAGATTTTTGATTACCATATCCGTCAGAGTATTTCTGTATGTACAGGGTGACCCAAAAGTCCGCTAACAATTAAAAATTGAATACTTCATTGAATAATGTAGGTAAACATGCTTGAAATGACATGAGGCTTTATTGAAACAAAAAGGTGCACAAAATGACCAACAGACGGCGCTTCATATGATACAAAAGCAATAATTAACATAGACGATGTTCTTTATAACAAATTCTCAACGTGTCGGCCGTCATTCATCAACAATACCTGCAGTCACCAAACAATGTCATGAACAGCACTGTACAGCGTATCATTACGTACGGGGTGAGAAATTACCGTCGGATGTTAGCATCCCTAATAGGGTCGGACGTTCGCGATAGACTTGCGACGTTAGGTAACGTACAACCAGTAACCACACGGACTGAGTTGTGGAGACTTGGAAGGTCAAGCATGATGGAAGTGGCAGATCAGCACGCGATCCTCACCAAACGATGTGCGCAAGAGATCTTCCACATGTGTAGCAATACGGGGTGGAGCGCCAGCCTGCATATCTCATACCTTCCAGCAGGTGTTTATCAGCCACGCTAGGGATGATGCGATTCCGTAACTTATCGGTGTACCTCGCACCCGTCACGCTGACAGTTTGAAAAGCAGTATCGCACATTTCATCGAAGTGTCCGATTACGAGGGATGTTATAAATCCACACTACACCGTAACTTTCTCAGCGTGCAATGGGGTTTCCACGACTGTTCTAGGATTTTCGGTAGCCCACATTCTGCGGTTGTGGGTGTTGACAGAACCTCGGAGTGTGAAATGGGCTTCGTCGGCTCACAAAACGTTAGACAACCAATAGTCCTCTTCCCCCATTTTTTTACGTGCCCATACCGCAAATGCTCTCCGCATCAAAAAATCGCTGGATAATAATTCATGATGACGCTGGATTTGGTACGGATAGCATTGGAGCGTACGCCTTAGTGCTCTTCCAACAGTAGTGCCTTGAATGCCGGTGCGACTTCGGATTTCATGAGCGCCGATTTCACCGTGTGGAGATGAACCCTCTGAACTCTCTACATCTTCCTCAACTGTCGGAGCAGCACTTGTGTTTGGTCGCCCACTACACGGCCGATCATCTAAACAAATCGCGGGTTCGGACTTCATTATCAGTTTTCTTCATAGTGACACTTGTCACAGGACATTTATCTGTTCCAATACCCTTCTTATTGAGATAGGATCGTAAAGCTGCAATAGCGCATTCTCCTTTCTGGTAGTAAAGCTTCATTAACAACGCTTTTTCTGGTAAAGTCAACATGTTGCAATTGCTGGTGCGTCTCACTCTTTCTAGCTACAGCTCATTTTATACACGATTTTCTTGAGGCGTCACTGACGTGTTGCTGTCCAACGCCATCTGTTGGCCGGTTTTTGCTCATGTTGTTGGTTTCAATAAAACCCCTTGTCATTTGAGACATGTGTCTCAAGTTTTATCTCTCTGCGCTCATTATTCCGTGAATCTGCACATTTTCAAATGTTAACGGGCTTGTGGGTCATTCTGTAGATATCGACAGCGGCTCTACCTCACTTCCCGGGGGCACTCCTAAATGGTAGCTTCAACACTTACCGACTATCTCCAGCCTTACTCTATTGTCAACTTACATGCTTGTCGACAACTCCTGTTCTACTTTGGCAATACCTAGAAAGAGTGAAGACTTTAAGAATACACGTTACTTTACTGACGAAACTGAAAATTTAACATTATAAAATGAGAGGAATCGACATTTTCTTTTGTCTGTATGTAGTTTCACATGCGTCCGGCTTGAAACACCCTTCTATTATTAGTGTGACATGTGCCGTAATTGAAATAATACATTGTTTAGTATTTTCTTATTCTCTACCCTGTCAAAAGCCTAAAAAGTCTATATCAGTGATTATTTGTATGTGGTTTTTGGATGGCGATGTTGCAGAGTAGTGGAATGTTGGCAGTTGGAACGTCAGTTCTTGAAGTCAAGTAACACTGATTCTTATCTACAAAAGCGTCGCGGTGAAAAATACCGTTTCTCCTCCAAGAGGAGGAGAACGTGTGACAGCGAGAGGAATACTGGTACGCAATTCAAGGGAATATAAAAATTCTATTACCGAAAAATTTCTGACTTTTTTGATCAGAACATGACTTGATTTTATTGCACCTGGTCATGCAGCTAAAATGCTGAGAAACCGGTCGTGGTTATAAATAAAGTACTTACCGATGAAGCGGTTTTATCTTCAAAAAAGCAAACATTGTATGCGTGTGTGCATTAAAAACGAGGTAGAGCGCTAGGTGTGCCTTTTAATCTTGTGCATCAAGTTCTATGCACCCAACTGTATTTAAACAATGTGTAGACATTCTCTTTATGTACACAAGAGAATGTGACAGCATACTCAGCTTTTCCAGTCAACAGTCGTTCACTGGTATTTTTTAAGTGTTAAGAAATAAAAATATCAACAATTTTGTCATTTATCTCATTAAAATGTATTATAGGTACAAAACAATGATAGTAAATTATAGTGACTTTTTTCTAAGAAGCTATTACGAGGAAGTACATACGAAAGACCGACGGACGAAGGTGGTCATGTCTGCTACCATACATATTATGGAGGGGGAGGATGGGATACAATCGGGCTGCTGAAACCTATGGTATTCCACAAACGACCCTGATGGACAGAGTGAAGAAAGTTCCCCTCCAAAATCTTACACCTGAGGTGGAGAAGAAAAGCGACTGGGAAGATATCGTTTAATATTCACATACAAACAAGAATTGGAACTTGTTAACCATTTGTTACTGTCAGAATAAACAGACACAAATGAGAGGTAAGTACTGGATGTACACATTTGTGAAGAGACATCCACAAATTTCCCCACGCAACCTTGAAAAAAGTCTATCAAAAGCCAGGGGCTTTAATAAAGTATCATTGGGCGAATTTCTTTAATGTTTTGGAGACAATCTGTAAAAACTATAGAATTCAGCCCACTGATTTTTATAATGCAAATAAAGTGATAATACTCACAGTCTCAGACAAACCAACCGAAGTCATAGCCCTAAGAGGCATAAAAACAAGTTGGCTGCATATCCTCTACTGAGCGTGGGGTTTTACTTACGGTAGAGATTTTCATGGGTGCTTAGGGGAAATTCATCCCCCCCCCCCCCACCACCTATGTTTGTTTTTCCCCCGAAGGAAGATGGATTGTTTGGCGCTTATCACGGAAGTGGATGGATAAAAAGGTTTCTTTCCTATTATGATTCGAGTTATCCACAGTTCTCAAATACTTCAGAGAACTTTCCATTCTTATTAATATTAGATGGTCATTCATCATATGCAAAGAACGTTGCTGCTATTGAATAAGCCAGGACAAAAACTGTAATTATTTTGTGCTTTCCGCCCCACACGACACATCGCCGCAATCGTTTGATATATCTTTCTTGGCATCTTTGAACGCGTACTACAAACAAGAGGCCAGACAACGGATGGTCAATCACCCAGGTATAGCAATCTCAATATATCACGTAGCGATATTGTTTAAAGTTGCATTTTTAGTGGTGCTGTGTAGCAATTCAGCCAAGAGGGTAATGTATCACCATTTTTCGCACTTACACTCTACTGTCGAAGTGTCCGACATTTTTCGGGTCATAAATCATGATAATTAAAATCATTCAGCCCAACCCGAGATTTATATGTTAGCCAATTGACGTACAGGAGTGTTGGTGAGGAGGAGGCGGCAACGTGGATGAGGATACATATCTGCGACTTAAATAAGTAAAGGATAAGAGTATTGGTGCACAGTTTGTTTACATCAGGGTGATAAATTACTTTTGCATATATTGCAGTGAAATCATTGTTTACATTAGGAAGAGCACAAGTGGTCTACTGGGAGTGGAGGCGAGGGGGGGGGGGTAGGGATAGGGGCTGACCTTGAAAGTAACAGGTGGTATTATACATAAGTGTCATAAATCAGTACACCAGCTCTCTTCCAGTTCAAGTACTGTGGCTAGTGTATGATCATTTTGGCATCTTAACTTGGAGCAATGGTTAAGACAAGATCTCCGTGCTTAAAATCCCCATCCACCAACTCTAATTTAAGTTTTCCCAGATTTTATTTTACTAATTTCCCCTGTTTTACGCAACAGACAGTTCCCTTCACCGATTAACCCCGTTCCTGAGAGCCTTGAGTGTCACCAGTATCCTCTTGATTGACACAAAAGCATTAGTCAGAAAACTATCCTAACAATAGTCTAAATTAATTTCAGATAATATTATTGGGAATAGCGATCTGTCAGTAAAGTAAAATTAGTTTTACTAATTTTATTCGTCTAACTTATCTCGGAGAAATCACGGAAGCCCACTTTTACAATATATAGTATTTTGTGATAGAGCTCGCCTTTTAACTGATTGTTCTAGTTTTATACGTGAAAGCAATATCTTGTCTGCATGTCACTGTTTCCTTTCATGTGTAAGTACTGAAATTCCCCATGTTCTTAGAGCAAGAGCTTTTGTGTTGTGCATCGTGTAAAGTATATGCGTTATTTTCGTTCGTCATGTGTAAACGACACTTTTGAAACAAAGAAACATTTTTTTCGCATCCATGTTATATTTAACTGTCGCAAACCTGCACACTGAAAACACCCATCCACTCCTAAGGTGGGGCTCGAAACAGAAAATTGCTCTTTACGAGAAAGTGACGCCATCTAGTAACCAGAGCGGCTGGTGTAATCCATATTATATAGCGCCAAGAAGTAGGCACCCATCTGTTTCCTACTGTTTGCTCCAACCAAGTGATGTCGCATCTCTCGGATGTTTTGTAGCAGTTTCCATGCTTTTTTTCTGGTACTGCTGTGGTTAAGGCAAAGAATGAGCTTAGTACGAAGGACACTGCTTCTTCCCATCATTCGCAGGTTCCCCCCATGGGCCAACAGTGTTGAAGAGTGTTTGTAACGTATTATGCTCAGCGGCAATTGTGACGATTTTCTGGAACTGGTCTGATTCATCTTATGAGCTGGAGGCTATGGTAGGATAGAGGAGGAGGAGCAAAATATTTCGACGATTAGAAGGTCCAGAACGTAATCAGATCACCGCGTCAAAATCTCTGTCAGTAGACGGCTCTGTGGTAAAAAAATCGTTTTTTATCCTTCCAGTGAGATGTGGTGTAAAGGATAAAACGGCATCTTAACCCAACGTTCACCTGACCTACTACCTTAAACAATGTGAAAGACGTAGCCAAAATTTCACTTATGCGTTACCCCATTGGCATGAGTCCTAGATGTAGTATGCTATCACGAAGCAATCTCCATGGGAACAGAATGCAGTACGCAGCCATCGTCCACCTGTATGGCGTCAGAGAGGAAGGAAGGCCAACGAAAGACATGAGCTCCATAGTTCACATTTGCACCTATTCGGACGAGACCTTATTGTCTGCAATCCGTTGCGGGTTTCACCACGAATGCCATGGCATCCCCGGTTCTCTAAGTAAACAACAACTTTAACAGCGTCGGAAAAATCTGCTTCTAGCAGTGTCAACGAAAAGAAAAGAAGTGAAAAGCTTCAATATGGCCGTCAAATCCCCGTACTTTGGTGACATGAAAGTCAGTAGGCTATGAAATAGTTTATTTTTTATTTATTGCGGCTGCAATTTCGAGTATTACTACTCATCATCATGCAGCTGGAAGCATACCACAAAAAGCACACACAGCAGTTCACAAAGTAAGCGTTTGTTCTCTACAAAATATAAAAACTCTGTGTGTAAGCGGTACTTAGAAGTCTCAAAGATAAATAGCCACAAAGGCATAAATGTAGTAGTAGTCAAAAAACTAAGCAATAAGAACGGTTCCCAAGATACAAAGTGTACATGGTTATCGAATAATCATAAAACCAGACAAAAATCAAGACTGAGATTGGGTTCGTGTGATTCTGCTTGACAGTTCTGTAACAGATGTGCCAGATGGACACTGTATGAACAATTTCACAGACAGTACACCCTAGTTTTACTAAAATAGTGAACAAAATCGATACAGAACCTAGCAAATTAAAATTAAATGTCGTGTGGCTAGGCCCTCCCGTCGAGTAGACCGGTCGTCTGGTGCAAGTCTTTTGAGTTGACGCCACTTCGGCGACTTGTGTGTCGATGGGGAAGATATGGTGATAATGAAGACAACACAGCACCCAGTCCCTGAGCGGAGAAAATCTCGGACGCAACCGGGAATCGAACCCGGACCCTTTGCACAGCATTCGGCCGCGCAACCCACTCAGCTATCGAGGCGGACACCTAGCAAATAACTGCTCATCCATATAAGAAGAAGCAGCATCCTACACAATTGTCACTTTAAACCTAAACAATGTAACTGGGTATATGAAGTCTTCAGGGGTTGTCAGCCGGGTAGCGTCGTCGTCTCGTAGCAACGTTTCGATGGAATGCGTCTCCATTACCTTCAGGCGAATCTTCGCCTGAAGATATGGAGACGCATTCCATCGAAACGTTGCTAAGAAACGACGACGCTACTCGGCTGACAACCCGTGAAGACTTCATATATGAAATTCACCGAGAACGCCTGCTCTCACAAATGTACCTGGGTGTTTAAAAAATTTTCAACAGTAAAAATAACAATAAATAATAAAATAATGGTAAGCATGTGTCGCACCACTAAGCGATAAACAATCTCTAATGGTAGACTTGAGATTTAAATTTACGATATACAAAACATAGAAAGAACATAAAGAACTACCAGGGAGGTTGTAGCATGAGTGGAACCAACAGCCCTCTAAGGCACACTTGAAACGTCGTTTAAACATATAACACCCAGTCCAACCTCGCGCAAAGGTGACGCGATCCTTTCACCGGCAATGCGTAGTGCTGAGACACGTACATGTTTAAAATAGTAAACTAAAAGAAACGGCTGAAACTGTCATAACAAAATAAGTAAAAAGCAGATAGCGGCACCTCACCTGAACAGGAATTTTTCATCACTTGATGCTGTTACACACACTTAACACGATTTCATTTATTTTTACTGTTCTGACAGTTTTTTTAAACAATGTTATATTTTTTTGTAAGTGTCATGCGTCGTGATGTGTCGGTGATGCATCGGTGCTAGTGCCAGAGACGAAGTTGCCAACTCTAAGCACTTGCACATGAAGGTCGATGAACACAAATAAAGAAACAAAGGCAGAGATGACTTTAGTTCGTAAAAAACAACATCAACACAACGACTAGAGGCGACGGAGGTACAAGGGAAAGGAAGGAAGAACCGCAAAAACCAAAAGAAAAGTGAATAATCGTTCCCAAAAACCAGCAGGGAACAGACTGCTGCGCATTACTTTTATAGCTCTACGGAAGGGTAGACCTCGTGGAGGTCAGCTGTATCTGGCGGTACTGGACTGTACCTGTACTTTATAATGGGCAGCTGATAATGATGAAGAACGGTGCATAATCCCGTATTACATACTGTTGTCCTACGCCTTTTTATGTCTGTGGAGATGCTTTCAAAGAGACTGCACAAATTATACCAAAAGCGGCTACCGGCTGAGACAGATGCAGCATACATATGCGTGTCGAGGCATGTCCAGAGGAGTGGAATAAATGGTCGCACGCACACCGGTAGAGGGCAAGAGACACTTTTGGCGAAACGTCGCCTGTGCGTGCGGCCGGCCACGTAATCGGTTTTGGCAGTATGACAATGAGCCCTGATTTATTGCGGCCTCTTTATGAACCGCACCTTACGCCTCCCGCTCTCCATACATCCCGGCTACGAATGGAAGCGTAAATGCTGCTTAAATATTAAACAGGCGAGATGTGTTTTATGGTGAAACAGGGTGTCGACGGGGCGTATTTTATGCGGCGGGCGTCGCAGTGCCCGCCCACGCCTTCCTGCTTCGTCCGCTCTTTCGCCGCCAGTTCGCTAACCGTAATCCACAGAAGGTTCACCTTCTCTGCTCCGCATCGTAAACCAACGGCCACTCTGAAAAATTCTTTTAAAAGAATAACTACTATCGGCTATGCAACTGCAATAGTCTCCTTTTTACCCCAAAAAGAGTCAAGTTTACTGCGTCACGATAAAATCTCCGAGATCTGACGTCCTGACGCTTGAGGTACATGGTGTGCCCCTTTCTTTCTTTTCTTCTTCTTCTTCTTCTTCTTCAGTTCCTCCTCTTCCACCTCTCCTTCCACATCCTCCCCCCTCCCTCTCCCTCTCCCTCTCCCTCTCGCTGTGTGTGTGTGTGTGTGTGTGTGTGTGTGTGTGTGTGTGTGTGTGTGTGTGTGTGCGTCGACCCATGCACACGCACACCTCTCTTCTTATAAAACATAAATGACCTAAGGAAATAGACAGTAAAGAGAAATAATGAAAACATGAAAATCTAGCCTGAGAGGGCGACTACTTTTATTGCAGATGGTGCTCATCAGATTCAGGCATACGCGTAAAATGGTGATTTCTCCTATATGAGGTGTATCCAAGCACCATCGGGTGAATCGTAGAATTTCTAGCACCAAAAGTATAGTCAATCTGAGTGTCATTCTTATGGAGTTTGCATGCGTATACATGTGAATTTTCGACTGGACTCCAAATACTAACCGAGCGAGGTGGCGCAGTGGTTAGCACACTGGACTCGCATTCGGGAGGACGACGGTTCAGTCCCGTCTCCAACCATCCTGATTTAGGTTTTCCGTGATTTCCCTAAATCGTTTCAGGCAAATGCCGGGATGGTTCCTTTGAAAGGGCACGGCCGATTTCCTTCCCAATCCTTCCCTAACCCGAGCTTGCGCTCTGTCTCTAATGACCTCGTTGTCGACGGGACGTTAAACACTAACCACCACCACCACCACCTCCAAATACTACGCCAAGCGATGTGTCGTGGTGGTTAAAGTAATGGACGAATGTTCGGGACGACCAGATTTAACTTTAATTTACGTTCCCCATAATCACTTCAGGCTGTTTCCGGGAAGGCGTCTTACGCAAGGCCACGAGCACATACTTCCTCCAATCTTGTCCATCTTAATGTTGGCGGGCCGTTAAACTACAACCATATTTCCTCCCAAGGTATTAATTTATCCGTTAATTCATAAACGTGGCCAGTAACACCAACAGAATCTGCTTATGATAACATGTGACTATTTTATCTATGTGCAACATGATGTTCCAGAATATCTGATGATGGTAATGTCCGAAATGCATAATATTCGAATAATAAAGTCAGCTTGTATCCAGTCAATGACCTTTTCCTCAGTGACCTACTCAGTATTTTGCAGACTGCACCATAGTATTCAGAGTTGAAATGGTTACTAGGGCTGCACGCGGCCCACCACAGAGGGCTGGGTGTGCCGGCCGAGGCTCAGCCTGTCTCAGCTTTGTTCGTTGCTTGCCGGAAGTACGTGGTACAGCGCGACACTTCATTTAGTATTGCGGTGTGAGATTCTACGGTCGGCACCACTCCCTTCAGTGCAGCTGTTTATCCTCCGCTGTTTGTTCCTGGTGTGGAGGACGTGACATGTCCACTGGATGTTTGCTCAAGAAAAGGCAGTCTAGCGATCTACCTTCACAGGTCTTTCAAAATAAATGGGAATGACAGAAGAGAGAGATGAGAACTCTCAATAGTTATTATGCTGTCGCATAATCGACGGATACTGCAAATATGCTACGAGACGACATTAAGGTACCATACAGAAAGAATTTAAGGATTTAGTTTTTGGTGAAAAAGCAAAATATTACAATGATCGCTAGACAGGATTCATTGTTCAGTACATCGAGAAGCACTTAGTGCTAAGTTTGCAGGCATGGAGCACGTAATGGAATTGGTGGTACGAATAGTAAAATTTCACGCATTAGTCCGCTGTCAGCTGCAACCGTTTTCGATGGAACTGAAGGAAGAGTATGGAAACATTATATCTTACTGAAATACATTCCTAAACGTTTTGAGGAGACTGCCAATATTTCATCTGCTTCCGAGTTGTTTTCAAAACCGTTTGCTGTTTCAGTTGAAAGCGTCCCCAATGCTTTTACGTTGAAACTGTCAAGGAAGTGTACGTCGCTTCCCTCAGGTAGAGTTTCCACGTCTCCATAATGAGGTTGCAAAATTGCTACAATATTTTGATTGACATATTTTTGTGAAAGTCCCTTTTTCTATTATCAAACTAAGTATGTCACGATTACGTGGCGACCGGTGTGCAAAATCTGTGAACTTGTCTGCGTCTGTCCGTACGCCGGCAGTTTGTGCCAGATAAAAATGTTCTGTCCTCAGCGATACAAAAATAATTAAATAATATCGCAAATTTGTTTTGTTTGTGACCTACGTTGTTGCGAAATGTGAAATATAGAACCAAGTCGTATGCAGTGCGTATGGACTGCTATTTAAACGCGACACGTTATACTGAGTGTGCGTGACTAAAATGGTCGCTTTTTTTTAATTTGAAGAAATACAAGTTCTGTCACTGTATCTCACAGCAGGACTGTCCATTACATGCATTTGTGAGCGCGTCTCGTATCAATTCGACTCCTTCACGAAGGACGCAATCGCCGCAGATTTTTTTTTTTTAGTACGTGAGAAATTACGTTCTATACTCACTTGGACTAACGCAGTGATAGCCCCAAGTGCTTCAACCTTTATACGCTGGTTCCTTTTCTTTCTAAATAATTAAGAAGTTATTTACTCCCTTGTCAGGGCGGAAATTGCTTTTGTTTTTTCATTCCCTGACATTGATAAGTGCTGTTCTTTGTTCTTTGCGCAACAGCTTCGTACTTCACATCACAATCGCTGGAAAATCTTTCAACCGTTGTATTGCGGATGAGAAAGGTATCGTCTAGACAAAACACCGCAGTGCCTAGTACACCTGACGCTGCACTTGAAAGGGTACAAGTTTGCCTACAGAATGCTTTCAAGTTACGTTTCAGTGAAAGATCAAGTAGTAGTCCGTGTCCAAGACGGCACTTTTATTTGTAAATGCTCTTAGAGGGTGAATGGAATTGCATCTGGTGATAGCTGCGTTGTGTAGTAATGAATAGGAAGTGCAGTAACTGAGTGACATATCACTAGCTTCAAGTACAAACAGAATGTCCCCACACCTTTTTAATTTTTCCTTTTCCTGTATTACTAAATTAGGCTCTACGGTTTTTAAACTTTTTCCCCTTTAACAAAAGACTAAATGATATGTAAACTGGTATCGTCTGCAATTAAAATTACGCTGCAGTGAAATTGTGGTGCGGTGATTAAAAATTGGGGAAATAATTATTTAATTGTTAGGGAAGAACATTATAACAGACCTCATATTTTAGTGGGACTGATGATAGAGTAATGAAGTCTGAATGGAACATCGGAGAACAGATCCCAGATTCTGTGCTTATCAGTAGCCGATTTCAATAAAGTCTGTTGCTCAGAAGCTTTGTATAACTACAGAAGATAAAAAGAATACTTAAACTTTTCCTGTGTTAAAATTAAGTTTCCAGAGCTACGCAGTTTCTTCTCTTATTTCTGTCGGAATTGTCGATGATCACAAGTCATTGGTGATTTACAACCGAAATAATACCTAGAATTCGAATAAGATATGCTGATTCGATACTTGGTTAACTGTGTCCATTTCATATCCAATCATGTTTAAACGCTTGTTTAATCTCAGCTTCCCTTGTATCAGTGACACATACCAAACTTGACATGATAACACACTGACACAAATCACGTCAATTTCACCCCTCCCTCACCCTTGACCTTTATCTATCACCCCTGCTTGCAGAGATATTTAGAGCTGCATCCCATTGGTCCCGACTGTCACTGAAATTCATCACCGCACCTACATCTGCATTCACTGTTCTCTGTTATTGTGTTATAAATGGTTCAAATGGTTCTGAGCACTATGGGACTTAACATCTGAGGTCATCAGTCCCCTAGCACTTAGAACTACCTAAACCTAACTGACCTAAGGACATCACACTCATCCATGCCCGAGGCAGGATTCGAACCTGCGACCGGAGCAGCAGCGCGGTTCCAGACTGAAGCGCCCAGAACCGCTCGGTCACCGCGGCCGGCAATTGTGTTATAGCGTCAGCGAATATCTTACAATAACAAAACAACAGGCCGACTGCTCAACATCCACAAAAGGTCTAGCTTCGACTCATTATCACCTTCAACTATTGTATTTAAAAGGTAATTTCTACCTCTACAAAAGTTAAAAATTCCATTCTGTGGTGAACTGTAAATAACAGTAAAGAATAAAAACTGGGTCGAGAGGGCCACTGTGAACGAGAGTATTTGAATCTTGGAATTTATAAAAAGCACGAAAATTAGATTCAGTGTGGCGATAAGGAGATTCGTAGCCCAACTCTCACATTTAGGATTCTGCCACTTTTCTCGTATTATCACGTCAATCGATAATTTTCTCTCCCGAATCGCCATTTTTTTTTTAGCGGGCAGGGTAGTTTGTTAGCACGAACTATGTGCAGGACAGAATCAGCTAGGTGATACCTAGCCCTCCTCACAGCAGATCCACGGTGTACACAAGGCGCGAGTGAGCTCGTCAGAAATCACGTAGAATTAGAGCGTTGTATACACGGCGGCGCGCGCCGTTAGAAACAAAAGGCCGGACCGTGGAGGCTGGATTAGCCGTGAGAGGTGTACCGCTGCGGCGTGCCGCGTCGCGCACACCTAATCGCCCACTTTCCTTGTGTGCTCCCCGACGCGCAAATTGCTTCGCGGGGCCTTGAAAATAGCCTCCGTTGGAGCCCATCTCGGCGACTGAGTGCCGTTCCCTGTGGGCTGCAAACCCTTCGGCGAGCTTTAGCTCTTCCTCGACTGCCCAGTTAAAGAATCATGGAAATGTAAGTTTAAATATCCCGATTCACTTGTCACATTACCTCTATCGCTCGCGACGTGGTGAAGCAGTTAGCCAAAGTCCAGTTTTCGATTATAGTGGTCTACTTACAAGTTCCATTAAGTTTGATAAAACTCCTTTTCAAGTAGAGATGACTGAAGTAAGTCAGGAGTCAGGTATTAAACGGTTACGGTTAGTTTATCACCGCCAAACTTTCCGGGTTATTAGGACGACACAGTCTTCAGAGAACTTACAAAAACTACAAGAGGCAATAAGTAACGAAATATTTTTTTCCTAGGCCAGTTTCGGTTGAAAAAACCCGGACTTTGTTGTGGGACATGGTGAAATATTTCAGCTTCAGCCACTATAGTTTCCTCTAGGGGGCGGCGCTATACGTAGCTTTCTGTCACGGAGGTAAGTTTCAAGCAGAGTGTTGTCATTGAGTTTCTTTTGGTGGAAAACCAGAGCACCGCAGATATTCACAGGCCCTTGCAGAATGTGTACACAGACCTTGCAGTCAACAAAAGCACGGTGAGTCGTTGGGCGAGACGTGTGTCAATATCGCAACAAGGTCGCGCAAACCTCTCCGATCTCCCGCGTCCCAACCGGCAGCTCAGAGCTGTGCTGCCCTAGAGAAATTGAAGAAACGTCCTGAGAGTATTTGTCGCCACAATAAAGCAAACTCACTTCTCCTTGTGCATGAAAACTCAAGGCCTCACCCAAGCGTGCGCGCCCGAGAGGAGCTCACGACACTTCCTCATCCACCCGACAGCCCGGATCTTGCACTGTCCAATTTCCATCTGTTTGGCCAATGAAGGATGCACTCCATGGGAAGCAGTAAGTGGATGGTGGTGGGGGTTATTGATACAACAAGACGCAGGCTCCAACGTCGACCAGTAGAGTGGAACCACGCGGGCTTACGGGCGTGACGTCGTCGAATTGAACGGAGATTATTTGAAAAATAAGCTTTTGGGGAATAATAAGGTTATTGTAATCCTGAATAAGACCATCCTGCTTTCAGAAAAAAAAGTCTCATTACTTATTCAATGCCCTTCGTCTGTTGTATTGGGTGTTTATCCTTCTGGGATGAGAGTTAAACAATGGTTTTGGCGAATTAGGACATTGTTATTAACTGTTTTCCATTAACTGCTCTTCAAGGCAGTGCCCCACAGGGCGGGTTATTTTCTTGTAACCCTCTCCAGTTATACGCAAGGTGTCTGAGGACAACACTGAGCGTATTCAATGTAACCCCGTTTCCTCACATACTGAAGGTAAATTACAGAAGAATAGAACAATTTTACTGCAACATACCTTTGTGTAGGATGCATATTTGCGAATCACTGAAAGGCTATTCAATATTATTCTTACACAGTTGGCTCTCCTCGGTAATGTGCACGTCTCATTAAGTCGCAAACCCGGCGCTAGCACAAAGGAGAAACACATATTTCATTGACTATGGAGCCAACAGAGAAACCCGACGAGGAGTCACCTATTGCAGGTAACATCAAAGGAGTGTGAAGAGCATAATCTGATTTGAAAATAACCTAAATATGGTGTATCACATGGGTGAACGCAGGCTATTCACTTTTTGTAGGAGTTATTTCGTGAGTTAAGTAACTGCAAATATTTCTATGTTTATATCTACAACCACAGTCCACCGAAAAAAGAACTATATGTAGTCCAACTTCGAGTCTCGGTCCGGCACACAGTTTTAATCTGCCAGGGAGTTTCATATCAGCGCACACTCCGCTGCAGAGTGAAAATCTCATTCTGAATGTATATGTGTGTTTATAAGTTTTCAAAAAGCAATTTTTCCACTAAACGTCTGTAACTTTTGGAATTAGCAAGAATATAAGCACCTATAATAAGATTTGCTTCGTCTACGGAGATCAGATTTCGTGAACACAACAGGAATGACAATTAGCAGTCACGATTTTCATAATGCGTGTTAATCTGTGCTGTCAGTATCTCGGTCAGCCCAACGTTTGCATCACCGGCGTAGCCTTATCACAGCAAAGCTGTCCAGAAAATCTGTACGTCAACAACCGCGTTGCTTCCTACGCTTTCTCGCGAACTTGGGAAGTACGTGAGAAGAAACTGCAGGAAGTGGCTTTAATAATTTATACGTCTCCAAAAATAATCTTTTTCGCAGTCGAGTTGTTCCCTCTTACGTTAGCCGGAAATAACAGCAGGCCGCGCCGTGCTCCTGCTACTGGGAACTGCTGTATCCAATAACCCGGAGCCGCCTAAGCTACATTAAACTCGACGTAATAGCCGGAAAGAGAGAGAGAGAGAGAGAGAGAGAGAGAGAGAGAGAGAAAAGGGAAGGAAAACCAAAAAGGATGAAAACGCGTGCACAAGGCTACTGCGGAAGTGTAATTCAGAATTTTGTAAAAAAATAAAAAAATTAAACAATAAAGGAAAGGAAGCAGAAGAATCCGTGGGAAAACAGTCATAAATCTGGTGCAAGTGAATAAAGGCGGTGGTGGCCCGCGCTGCAATCAATGGCACACGGCGCCCCACAAGCTGGACACCATTACTCACTTCTCCTCCTCCTCCACAGGGAACCCGTTTCCTTTCCACGAGACTCAAGTCGAGCCTTACATATCTTCAATCGCTCTTACTACAGTTTTTTCCATACGAGAAGTCTCAAATTTCCAAGCTTCCCTGTAAGATTACACGAGCGCAGTTATTCGTTCCGAGTCTATATTTTTATCCCGGAAAAATAACTGTAAGTGTCGAAATATACTTAATTCGCATAAAGAAAATACGATTTCGAAATAATAAAAAAAGTCAATACCTAGAGGAAATTATCTTCATCTGGTTCCGCACGGTTGTCCCTAATCATTCTACACAATTCCTGGGCTGGTTCTTAAAACAGACCACAGCTGTTACGTTGCCATTTTATTCATGTATTTAGTAATTTTTAACTCGGTTATTAGGCAGGCTCAATTTAATATTTATATTTTATCATTATTAAACGTAAATAATTTTTATCGTCTATACTACTACATAAACACAAGCCCTTGTATAGCGTTATTACAAGAAATCTCGAAAAACACTTGACCGAGTTACTCCAAATTTTTAGACGATACACTAATAAACATTCAAGCGCACATCCGCTGTATGATTTATTTTTAAGCGACATAGTACAGGTTATCTATTAAGAACGACTGCGAGAAAGAAAACGCTATGCTATACTGTGCTGTGGAAATGTGCGATTACGTTTTCATTTTTGCAGTCACTTTCAACTACAGTAGCAAGGCATGTAGGCTCTCTCCTTATATATAAATGCAAACAAAAATTGTACATACAATAATATGCTATTTCGTTTTCTTCCTCGCAGTCGATATTAAGAAAACAGGAAAGGCGTAGTTGTGGCTTACCGGCTTATGATTAGAATGCTACTGCGGCATCTGAATCGTCCGAAAATTTGTAACCCTATTCAGTTGCAGATTAAAACTACGTGAAATACGGTAACTGAAGCCACTATCGTCAGTTGGAGAGCTCTCTCTCTCATACAGCGCATGCCAATGTTCAAATCCGATTTACCCATTCATTTTAAGCGAGTTGCGTTTCCAATGAAGGATTCGTTTGCAATGACAACGAATAAGGAAGGATCTAGGTCAGAGAGAGGGGTAAGAGAACAGAGAGGGGAGGAGGAAATGCACGTAGTGAGGCGGAAGAGGAGTAGAGAGAGGGGGGAGGAGGAGAAAGAGATGGGCGGAGAGGAGAGGCAGGGGGAAGTTTAGGATATATACCCAGTTACCACATATATTGCGAAGCATCGCCGGGTTCGCTGGTATTAACATAATAAAACGTCCGCCTTCGTAGCTGAGTGGAAGGGCACCCGACTGCCACGCGGAGCACCCGGGCTCGATTCCCGGTACAGCCTTGGTGAAAGGTGCACTCAGCCTCGTGATGCAAACTGAGGAGCTGCATGACGGAATAGTAGCGGCTTCAGGTCACGATAAGTAACAAGGGTTGGGAGAGCGGTACGCTGACCCCACGCCCTTCCATACCGCATCCAATGACGTCAATGGCAGAGGATGGCACGGCGGTCGGTCGGAACCGATGGGCACGCCAGGACATGTGGAGGGAAACATGTTCCTCTACAGCGCGAAAAAATACTTCCTTTGTTTGTAAACAGCTTCATAGTGTATACTTTATCAATCATAGAATTGTAGTAGCGTTTACTTTTAGAGTTTTTCGTTCATCCACTGCTAAATCTATGAGACGTATTGGTGCAAGGAGGCCCTGACACTGAAAGAAGTAGACCCGCTAGGCTCTCTGACTATTTTAGTCACATAAGAATGACAACAGCAGAAGTACGTTAGCCTGGAACTAGTGGGAAAATGATGACACAATTACTGAAAATTTTGCAGATTTCTGGTGTTTGTACGCACCGGACCACCTGCGAAGGCTTTTATATAGTTGTCTAGTAAGTCATTTCCAATAAAAACTTTCGAAACTAAATAACCGAGTCAACTGTGGAGTTATAACCTGAGAAACGGCGGCTGTGCGCCGGGTTCACAGCCGTCCAAGTATAAAGAGCGATCAAAAACTTCCCGTTCGAAGGCAGTATAGTCCAGAGTCGGTATGCCACTCAAGCAAAATCGCCGTGAGCAGTGAGGCTATCATCTCACTGACGCACCACGTTGAAGATAGCCGTTCGATAAAAACCCGTGTCCTGCAGCGTGAGGAAGACTAACTGTCTGTTGCACATCCTCGTCCGACACGAATTGTCCACCCTTCGAGGACTTTCTGAGAGGCCGAAGGCGTGTCAATCGCATGGGGAGGCATCAAGACTACAGGGCGGGTGCTCGAATGTCTCTCACTTGAGTTGGAGGAATTTCTCCGTAACGACATTTGCGATGTGGTGACATGCGTTATCACGTAGAACGGCACTCCTTGTCGCAGTTTTCCCGGACATTTCGCCTTAATTTCTCCAGCGTTGCACAGTACCGTTCACCTGTGATGGAGACACCAGGTTCCTTGGACCCAATAACGAATGGGCCCCAGTAACCTAAGAACACGGTGAGCATCATCTTTCCAGCAGATGGCTGACACACTAACTTCTTGGGACGATGGATGACAGACATGCTGCTCCATGTACATTCTTTATTCTCCCATGGATGTCTACCGGTGTATATCCTTCGGCTGCCAAGGAAAGAGTAACAGCACGTTCGTCCTGTTTGAACGCATCTGGCAATAACGTCGCCGTAGTTCGCGCTGCAACAGTTACCGCACGCGCGTAGGAAAGACACGAATACCACACTAATGCTTATATACTCGCAATGGAGTCACGCTTTGTTGTATATACGCTGTTGCAACGCCCTCACACGGAAACTTTCTGACCACTCCTTATACGTCAGCCAGCCTGGACGCAGCTATAAGGCGGCGATCCACAGCAGCCTGTGCCAAATTCGCGCTGGTTACCCGGTTACCCATTAGAAAACAGAAAAGCTAAACTGCTTATAACAAAGTGCAAAAACGGATGTCTTTTCTTGCCAGATTATTGACGGTGGATCTGTAAGTGCTTTGAATGTTGGGCAACAGAGCAAATGTGAAATCTGTTACCAACAACATAAAACATCTATGGAGACTATGAAGGCTTCAACGGCGGAAATTAAAGCACACACTTTACGATGAAAAAGGCGTCTACTGCGTTACTCGAACTAATACATTATTTCTATGACAAATAAAGAACGTAAACTACAAATATATACTACTGCAAGATCTATTAAGGAAACTATAAATTTTGCCATGTGTTCCATCAATAGTAACGCAGAATGAGATGTATGTGAGAACACAGTGTAATTTCTTTCTTTCAATAAAAACTAGGTTAGCTTTTAGCATCCGTATTACAAACCAAAGTTGCAAGTAACGGTATTAGAATGTTCTTCAAGACACAAAAGTATTGGTATTCAAACGTATTTGGTAATTCGGAATGGAAAAAAGAATACAATAACGGACTCTTCTTCTAAGACCTGGGACCAAGTTTTTCTAAAGAACTTGAGGTGAACGTTAAAAATGGCTCTGAGCACTATGGGACTTAACATCTGTCGTCATCAGTCCCCTAGAACTTAGAACTACTTAATTAGAACTACTTAAACCTAACTAACCTAAGGAAATCACACACATCCATGCCCGAGGCAGGATTCGAACCTGCGACCGTAGCGGTCACGCGGTTCCAAACTGAAGCGCCTAGAACCGCACGGCCACAGAGGTGAATTTTAGGACGAGTGAGTAAGGCAGATTATTTTTTCCATCGTTTTTCAATTCAAGCTCCCCCCCCCCCCCCTTGCACCCGGCTGTATACCCCTGACGTTGACGGGTCAAACTGTTTTTCTAGGAGTTGGGTGGTTGTTTGTGGGAAGAGACCAAACTGCGAGGTCATCGGTCACATCGCATCAGGGAAGGAAGTCGGCCGTGCCCTTTCAGACGAACCATCCCGGTATTTGCCTGAAACGATTTAGGGAAATCACGGAAAACCTAAATCAGGATGGCCGGACGCAGGATTGAACCGTCGTCCTCCCGAATGCGAGTCCAGTGTGTTAACCACTGCGCCACCTCGCTCTGTTTTTCTAGGAGGCACTGTGAAGATTTTTACGGAGTAAAGGACGAACTGGCACGTGACCCTACAAGCCAGTATCGAACGAATTTCATGCGGGCTACCGCTAATGTAGTTGCTCTTTTTCACCGCCGGCCCGCTGATGAGAACAAATCACGCGATATTGCCCTCTGGCTGCGCCGGGTAAAAGGGAGATAAATACAGAAGCACAGTCGCGATAACCAGCGTTGAAGAGGATCACTGTATTACCAGCGGGGAACGTGACCATCGAACGAATTCGGCAGCAAGGTACGATTTGTGAATATTCTGTCAATGACCACGCCGGACTGTGTTACACAAGGGAAAACTTTAACTGTAGTATGACGGCTCCCGAACACATCCGCACATTAAATTTCTATGTCTCTACCTGCGTTCTAATCCACCTTATTTTGTTTTTATGGCCCTTACGAAGGAACAACACTACAAACAGCATGAAGGCTTCACAGTTTACATGGAACACGAATTTTGAAATACTGTCAGTTTTGTTTTTCAAAAAGGGGCTCTATCTCTCTTCCCGTGTTCCTAAATGAAGTCTGAGAACCTCTATACGTCCTTGTAGCAACTAAGTTACGAATTACATCACCTTCCATTTCAGGCTATAAGGATTCCAAACACGGCTTTCACAAAAGGTTTGAAAGAGATTATTGTACGAGTTTGCTTGGTCGATTTGATACGTCTTCTCAAAATTAGTCCTGTGAGATGGATTAGATCTATCGTTTTATGTAGCTCTTGCTGTATGTATTCATTCAAACTCATGTTCCATTATCCCTAGGTATGTGATCGAAGACACTAGCGTCTTATTGGCGATACTATTCAGTTAACCATCGGATTATGGCTTATTCATTTACCTCGAAGCTGTCTCTGTTAAGAGTGACCTGACAACAGGTGCAGTACGCGTAAATCTCTATGACGTCGTTCGAGCCTTCAGCACTATGTTCGAGTAGTATTTAACAAACAATACCATGCAAGTAATTAATGCTACGAAACTGATCTGCCAACGTACCTGACAAGCCATTTATACAGCTCGTGAAGTAAGAGCTCTTATCACCCTTTCTTGAGGAAACAGTAGTTACGGCTCTGAGCACTATGGGACTTAACATCTGTGGTCATCAGTCCCCTAGAACTTAGAACTACTTAAACCTAACTAACCTAAGGACATCACACACATCCATGCCCGAGGCAGGAATCGAACCTGCGACCGTAGCGGTCGCGCGGTTCCAGACTGAAGCGCCTAGAACCGCTCAGCCACACCGGGCGGCAGACAGTAGTTCTAGAAAAGAAATATAACGTGTAGGGCTCTTCCTTTCAAAAACAATGTGTTTTATCCAGGTCTCTGTGGGGATATTGAGTACGAACCTATTTTTATTATAAGCTGATAGTGAACAACAGTGCTGGATACTTTTTATGAATTTAGAAACACGGGAGTGAGTGAGTGAGATAATGCAGACGCCATCGGACTATCTGTCGGGAAGAGTACAGTTGAAATCCTCGACCAGTCGTAATGATTAAGATTATCTCATGGTTTCCCAAAATCACGTGACGCGAAAGCCGAGGTGAATCCTTGGTGATGCCACAGCCGTTTTCAGTTTTCATCCTTGTCCAAGTTGAGCTTGTGCTTCACTTCCACAGAAGTCTAGCCACGGAAACCTCCTTCCATCTTTCTTCACTAACACGGAGTCCACTCGCGCTCCTTGCTGAAATTCACGTATGATGAGAGACAATACCAAGAATAAAATCTTCTTCTATCAGCACGAAAATCGTCGAGACAAAATCATGAGGGTAACAAAAACTATGTAGTGGACTGAAACGCATGCTCTAATCAAAGCTCCTGGAATACCCGTTTCGTAAGGACTAGCTTTGATAATGTAATAGACGGCCTCTTTGGAGTAAAGGAAACGAAAGAACACAGCCAACTTCAAGCTTGGTATCTGTTCAAATGGCTCTGAGCACTATGGGACTTAACATCTGTGGTCATCAGTCCCCTAGAACTTAGAACTACTTAAACCTAACTAACTTAAGGACATCACACACATCCATGTCCGAGGCAGGATTCGAACCTGTGACCGTAGCAGTCGCGGTTCCGGACTGAGCGCCTAGAACCGCTAGACCACCGCGGCCGGCCTTGGTATCTGTCTCTGAGATTTCATAGGATGGTTCGTGTCTAAACGACTGCCCGCCTAAACAAGGTATTGGTGATAGAGTTCCCACACAGTTTTGTCACGAGTTATCAGTACGAACGATGTTGTACGAGATTTTCTCAAAATACGTGTTGCCTGTTGTGTAGGAAACACTATCACTACTATCTACTGGGGACCGTTTACAGCAAAAGAGGGCCGTCTGACGCCATCCGCCTACAATCTCGAGCGCTGCTTAAGGTCACATTCGCATTTACAATGACAAACGCGACCGCAAACTACAGAAATATCACAAACTGTTCCCCGCGATAGAAATGTGGAATGGAACATCAAAATCAATGTTCTACAAAATAGGAGCAATTTTAAATCGTTGTGTATACGTTTGGCAACCTAGTTTCATTTGTGGTAGCACTGCAAGGACACTGGGACCTAACGCATACGCTCGCTAAACTAGCTTTTTAGCGCACAAGGAGCTTACTTCACAGCGCCAGATACTGCAAGCCATTCGTCTTTAATGGCTCAGTTGTCGACGGGGCATAAAAAAAAGGAGGGGGAGAATGATACTGTCAGGTACTGACAGCAGATGGTTATATGTTAGTTTGAGTCTTTTCGCCCCACAACTAGCACGTGTGCGTGCTTGTGGGATAGTTTTTAGTCAGCGTACGCATTGTTCACTACAAAACCGGTATAATGCCGGAAGGGTTGGGACGTAACACAATGCTAGAATCAACTTGGATGCTACCTGTTTGCCTACACTTGTTGACTCCGTACTCGGAACAGAAATGTGGAAACTTTGTTAGAGAATTCCATATATCTTATATTTTATACATAAATACGAGGAAAATAATCCACATATTCTTGTGAGTGGTGCAGGTACACAAGTGCAGGAACCACCCATCTTTTTAGATAACTTACATTTACCATCTCAAACAGTTTTTCCACAATGTTCTAGTGAACCTGAGAGTCTTTCGCAATCAAAGAAGCTTGTACTCAGTTTTTCGTTGTGTCGCAAACACAAACAGGGCACTATAGATATACGATACTACACGATGATAATCATATAATGAGGCCGCTGCCATTCGCGGTGCAATATTACAGTCGGATACCACAGGAAACAATCTATTTTATTTAATGCGTCCCATAATAATAGCAACGTGACATCATCTCATTTTCAGAGCGTCCATGTTTCATACCCTTTCCTACTGTTAACTGAGATAGTTAAAAACAACAGGCCACTTGAAGCATATTATAGCTAACTGTTAATGAATAACGACGACGAAAACTTTTATGACTGTGTTCCTGAAATCGATATCGCTTACCGCGTTTATTTTGTAAGTAAATCTAGGATTATGACGTATAAATGTAACGTATACCTCAGTGTGGAAGCGTTGTTGAATCTCTTGTATGTAAAAGATATAATTATTGGAAGTTACACACGTAGGTTCAATTCTCGCAGTAATGTGAATGAAAAGTTGTCAGTCGAATCATCCGTAACATTTCGTTGTTTGAATTCAAGAACATAACTGACAGGCTACGACTTCGGTAGTATGTAAATCAACTATGATAATTTAATACTGGTGTGCCCTTCATAAGAATGAAAATGTGTCGGTAATCACTATTTCAAATTGCACTAAAATGCGAGTAAAATAGACTGTGGCGGCCAAAAAAGAGAAAGAAGAAAATTTTACTTCTTTATATGGAAGAATAATCTCAAGATGTGAGTAAAAATATTTTTTTTTCTTTACTTTCATTTTCAGATCTCAGAACTCGTTACACGTTAATGCAGGACGTACCTTTTGCGCAAGGAATTTCAGACGCATTATTGTTCTACCGCCGTTCAAAGGATAACATTAGGAAACGCTGGCTTGGGAAGCGGCACAAGAGGGAGCACGAAAAGGAGAAAATTCTAAAGATGCGGCCCCAAAGCCAACGAAAGTGGATATCACCAACACGTGTGCACGCCAACTGTAAAGGTAGGAGCACGGAGAGATACATAAACAGAAGAAAGTGAAGCGGAAAGTTGTCTGCCTTTTGCGTGGCCAGCGCTCCCCAGTTGGAATCCTGCTCGCTCCCTAAAGCCACGTTTTCAGTTTTTTTTTTTTCCAATTTCATTTCCACTCGCAGGACACACACACCCGCGGACGTATTAATGAATTCCATGACTGCCGATTATTCGACGTCCGCGGTTCCATTTTCGTAAACACAGCTGCAATACGTCAACACGCGGCTGCCGTGTTTATCTCCACCGAATCTGAAGTTGGTTTTTCCAGACGACCAGCAAACGGAAAGATCTTTGCTTTTTTTTTTTTTTCGTTCAGTCGTTGTCGCCACGTGTTAGTGAAACGCAGAAGAGTCTGTAAGGAACAAACTGTGAACCAGTGTGTGAGAATTCTGAAGGTTGAATGATTTAGGTTTTCGTTTCGACGAGGGATAACAAAAGAACACTCACATCTTTAACTTTTTCACGCAAGATTCATATTTCTGTGGACAGTGAACGCCATGCTCTTCATTTGCCCCGCTAAAATTTGCAGTGTAAGCGTAAATTTAAGATCCTAAATTATAAGCATCTGGAAGTTATACCAAAAGACATCTTTCAAATCAGCTAGACGCTCAAACTGATTGCAGTTTATGATCCTGTCGTCAGCTACAGAAATTACGCACCAAGCAGTAAAATAAAACAGTTAATCATGTACCAGACAGAAGTGAATTAATTTCTTTACTTTTAAAGGTTTTTAACGTCTAGACTCTAATACGCTACATTTTCGCTGTAGATAATTAAAGAGGAAAATGCAACAGCGGTTTTATTCTTCTGTAATGTTTCATGGAAGCATAAGGAAGAGAGAGAAAAAATTACCCGTCACCCTAGAATCGTTGCAGGGCATTCCAGAAATTTCAACGGTCAGCGTGTCTGTCTGCCGCAGGGGTGATCTGAGTTCGATTCTTGATACGGCCATCGATTTTTCCTTTTGTGAAGGGCTGATCTAGGCTCCAAAATCCAGGTGAGGACAACCGAGACGCACTTTGTAAAAGAACGAGCTTCAGTTTTGAAAGCCAACATTAACGGCTGGGAGAACACTGTGTTGACGAAATGGCACTCCATCTCTGCCATAGAACAAAGTCTTGGGCTGATGAACGTACAAAATCTCCGTTATGAAAACTAAATTATTATAGTGCACATGAAACATACAACACGCTAAAAATGGTAAATAGGCATAAATGTTATATTCTTATTGATCATTTTGAAGGAGATAAGAATGAAAATCGAAGTTTGTGGCAACGATTAGGTAGCGCAAAATATTGTACAACCTCTCATGTTATTTGTAGCTACTGGAAGAATGGAGCCAACAGGTTGTACACATTACTAACTTTACGAAAGTCCACCTACTTCACATGAAGTTGAAAGTGTTTATGAGGGAAATTTCCCTGCAATAAAAACTGTGTGACAGTCATAATCAGGGAGTAAGTAGTGATTTTGAAACTTGAAATTGTGAGACAACAGGAAATTTAAAGTTTTTCTCGTTTTCTTTTTGACAGAAGTAGTAACACAACAACATTTAAGCGACGTATAACAGTCGGGCAAGGTTTCATTTCTAGTCGTAGTGATGAAAAATCTACAAGTGTTCTGAATCGCTAGGTTAATTACTATATATAATCAAAGGGCATACGTATTTGAGGCCTAAGTATAGCGTTTAACAGCTTGCCAACTGCTTCACAAATGCCGTACGTTAACGACACTGTTCGGACTGTAAAAGCTTCTTCATGCTTCTGTGTCACCAAGACCATTATTTGTAGGCTACACTAAGATACCTGGGATCAGCAAATGATGGTGATGATGTTTGGTTTGTGGGGCGCGCAACTGCTCGGTTATCAGCGTCCGTACGAATTCCCAACATTTGCTCAGCCCAATCTCGCCACTTTCAGGAATGATGATGAAATGATGAGGACCACACAAACACCCATTCATCTCGAGGCAGGTGAAAATCCCGTGCTCGGGATACGAGAACGCGACCGCGAGACCACGAGCTGCGGACTGGGATCAGCAAATCACTGTCGGATTTCTTCACCATAGGATGTTACATTAGGGGTACAGAACAGCTCTGATCTGATGAACTGTTGAAAATACAAGAACAGTAAAGTGTGAAGTAAGCTTTACAGTTCTAGGGCCACTGTAGGTGGGGTAGAGGTTAGGCTGCCCGTGCATGGGCACCTGTTATTGTTTTTGAATGTGATGTTTAGTACAAAGTTGGAATCCATTCGAAGTGTTCAGGGGACACAATTTGGCTGGGATGCGAATCACCCTTGTATGTACCTTAAAGTGGTTTGAAAATCCCAGTTTCGTATCCTCAAACATACGACCCACTCATGTTGTCATTCAACAGTTCTCCCGGGTTGAGATACAAGCGCACACGTAAGGGACTCAATGTCACTGCACTCCACATCACATTTTTTACACTGTGTATGTAGTGTTTTCAATACGAGGTTCGTCGTCGTCCGCATTGCTCCAGTCACTAGACAGTCTGCTGTGGCAAAATGGTAGCATATCTCGTGCATGATCATCTTTCCAGGAAAGTATGAAGCAACTAAGTACGGAATGTGCAACTGGTGGTAAGTGAAATTCTAGCTCCCTCTGCTGCAGAGGAGTAAGACAGAAAACCACAAGCTCTGAAATTTCAGTATCAGTCTCAAATGGATTCCCGAACCTGAAGCTGTTTAATAGTAACAGATACCGTAACAAATGCGAAACTCATCCTTGGCAATTACGAACTTCCTGGTTAAATTTTCAGTCAGTGCCGACGTCATTACTCCGGTCTCTAGCACATTACCTACTAATGTATCCTGAAATTAACAATATATGACGAGACAGGAGCCACTGTCGATGAATATGAATGAAGGCAAAAAATGAAGACAAGACCTTAAGAACGGTCTCAACATCTAACCCCGTCGATTATAACAATAATTTAAATAATACTGAGCAGAAGGCGTATCAAAATCTAAAGATAGCGGTAGAGAGCAACGCAGGGGCGTGACAGTTCTGCCCTCAAGCCAATATCGGCCTGTGATTTCTGCTCACAGATACGAGTACTGTATGTACTGGTACCACGGGCAGGAGAATGCGATTGTTTCTGTTGCACATATATGGAAACAACGATTACCTGCTAACTCTAAGGAACATCACACAAAAGCCTCCATTCCAAATAAAGGACGAGTGAGTTTTACATAAATAAAGAACAAATTATGTAAGCGTAAAAAAGAAGCAGACCAATACCTCAGCTGAAAATAAATTCTACATCAGTGATAAGAACTAGGCTGCTACACTTTTCCAACTGATGATGCCTCTCTCTCACGCTCAGATGATCGACCATATCCGAGTAGTCGAGACGGAGGAAATGTTTGAATATATTCCTACACCTGTACTACACTGCATGAGAATTTACTCCTCATATTCGATACCAGAGAAACCCAAAACACTGTTAACGGCACCCGCAACATTGTCGTTTATTGCCAGCGAGTTAAAGGGGTCGCAAGTACGCAGGAACGCATCCCAGAGCGGCGGCACGCGAAACAGTGCCGCGAAACAGTGTTAATAGCAAATCTTGTCCAGTAAATAACGTTTAGTGGCCTAGGGACCAAACACGAACCGCTGACAGATGGGCGTTCAAACAGATTAATTTCCGTCGTATCACGGCGTCACGGTGACATGCCTCTCGGCGCTCAAATATTGACAGCGGCAACAACACGGCACACGACACGAGTCACATCGCCAAACACACGGCCACGGCCACGGCAACAGCAACAACAACAACACTGAGCGGCCGCGCCGCCCGCAGGGGCTCCCCTTGGCGAGCGCGTGTTCCCCCTACTCTGCCGCCGCCCCTTCTGCCTTCCGCGACGCGACCCCCGCCAGCCGGCGCAGGATCTAGAACCGCCGCAGCTCCCCTCTCGGCGCCTTCCGCTCCCCACCGTCGGAATAAAAATGAGCACCACACCCTCTGTTCTACACACTAATGACCCGATGAACACACTTCGATGCGAGGTAACTCCCCTACCTCGTACACGACAGAAACGCAGGAAACCGCGTTGTCTCGTAGTGTTAGACATTACTCCCCCGACCGTGTCGCTCGTACGGGCCTCCTCCACCTCCTCTTGGAGCTTTCTCGCCGTCTGGCATATATAAACTTTTTATTTGAGACGAGAAAATCGTTACTTATAATTTCTGTAATTTACTGCCAGCACAACTACCTAAAATCATTCCTAGTAAATTTTATCCTCATACTCCATACAGAAGTGATTTACCAAAAGTGCTATACAGGGTGATTTTTATTAACGTTTAAAAACCTCCGAAGCGACGTAGATGACGCTGAGACAAGTAATTTAATATAAGGCACATGGGGCGGCAAATTTCGGGAAACATCTCTTAAGTGGATGACAAATGCTGAACATGTGACGTCACCAGATGACGCGGTTGAGCCTATTGGTCTGTCGCACCTGACCATCCCTACCCAAATATTCGACCCGGTACTGCTCCGCTCTTACGCGCACGACTTCAGCGCCTGGGGCTTAGGGTTCGAGTCATGCGTCTACCAGGCAGCATTTCTTTCAATACGCGAGCCAAGTATGTGCTTACATTGAGGTATTAATTTATTTACCGGTCTCGCAGTCTCCGCTGGTTTACTGCAAAGTACAGTACAATAAAAAATTACTGTATTGCGTTACAAGCAAATGAGTATAAGCTTCCGAACTGTGTCATTATCAATAAATCACCTACGCCTTCTTTACTACAAAAAGTATGCAAATAAAAAAAGAAGGGAGAAAAGGAAACAAACACAAAAAAAGAACAGATTTTCCTTGGTTACTACGAGGACAATTATTTTGCAGCTCCTACATTTACAACAGATAGCATTTACAAAAAGTATTCGAAATTTGCATCATCTGCTTGAATGCAAATAGTGGTTCAAATGGCTCCGAGCGCTATGGGACTTAACTTATCAGGTCATCAGTCCCCTAGAACTTAGAACTACTTAAACCTAACTAACCTAGGGACATCACACACATCCATGCCCGAGGCAGGATTCGAATCTGCGACCGTAGCGATCGCGCGGTTCCAGACTGTAGCGCCTAGAACCGCTCGGCCACACCGGCCGGCTGAATGCAAATATTACTTCGCTCAATTATCCCTTCACGCACGCGCTCGAAAATACCCTTCGCACTTTGTATGTGACGTCACATATTCAGTATCTGTCATCCACTTTATGGGTACTTGTCGACATTTGTGGCCCCACGTGTCTTATACTGAATTACTTGTCCCAGCATCGTCTATGTCGCTAGGAGGGTTTTTAAACGTTAATAAGAATCATCCCGTATACCAATTTTGTTGTACGCCGCAGAAACCTCGTTCATGATGGCATGAGAAAGAAAATAAGATGCGAGCAAGTGAGATGAGGTTTTTGAGAAGTCGGGTAGGTGTAGCAAAAGTGGAAAAGCCGAGAAAGGAAACTGTTAGGGATATAATGTGAGAGAAGTCCCTACAAGAAACGACTGAAGAAAGAAGATTGACATCGCATGGGCATCTTAAAAGAATAGAGGAGACGATGACGACTAGCAAAGTGCACGAGATGAAGGCATGAGACCCAGGGAAGTGTAAGGGACCAGTTGCTAATACGAGTGGAAGGAGCATACGGAAGAGAGGAAAAGACTGAGCCAGAGTAGCAACAGAGAGGTGATGGGAAGACCTGAAATGACGGAGAGGTCTGCGTACCAAACAGACCACGCCAATGATTATGATGATGATGATGACCACAATGAAATATTTATCCAGGTCGTGGCTCTACAGTTATCACTGTTAACTGCTGTGCCGCCGGTGGCTCACGCTAGATCCTCCCATCGGGCAGCTTGTGCCACTAGCGGCTCACACATCTTTCTACAAATTATGCTACCAGCAATACACTTCCGTATGAGGTATTACCTACAACATCCAGGCGCAACGAACAGCTGTGAACACAATTTTGCGAGACCCTTCAACGAAAGATCGTTTTGAACAAATGAGATATAACATAGTTTGTGATTTCTTTAGCACAGAATAATTTTATGTCATCTCACGTTGTTTTAAAAGAATGGGTTTACGACATTTTCAAAATAAAACGTCAATATACGGTATTAAAATAGTAGTCTAGGGTGTCTGAAGACGACCTTCGGCCAACGGCGAAAAACAGGAAAAGCAGTGCCGTCAGATGAAGGAAAGCATGGATACGTGTCTTCCCACAGCGAGAAACAGAATTCTGAGCGCCCGGCCGAAAGTGTAAAGTAACTTAAGTAGCTAGCTACTCGACTCACAATACTGGTGGTGGAAAACATTTTCAGCATTTGTATTTGTCCAGCAGGTGCAGGACAGTACCTTGCGTAAAGTAAACTATCTGATCAGTAGATTCGGCTTCAACTTTCTCATTTACATGGCCTTCCTCTCAGAAAGGTTTTACGGAGCGAGGTCATCTGACGGGTAATCCGTCCGTTGAATGAGCATGATATTTAAGCTCCCCGATTCATTTCCTGCTGTTACGGAGCAGTAGGCTATGCGCCAACAGAATTTTACCATTTCTCTTCATTTCATTCCATTCCATACTACTATGTGTAGTAGTGGCTCCGGGTCACGAAAACTGATAACGGCCGTGAGAGCAGCGTACTGACCCTTGTCCCTCCCGGTCGGACGGTAGCTATGAACCCGCCACGGTCTGCGGACGGTGTTTACATTTACTTTACCAAAGGACGCGAGGCTGTCATGAACACTGGTTGACGATTTTGCTAATGACTTTTTCAGTCTATCGCATCACTCCAAAAAGTTTCGAGAATGGATAAATAAACAATAAAGAAAAGTTAAGATGGTGGTTTTAACTTACGTACAACGCACCGAACGTTTATGCAACCATGTGAAACTATCATAAAAATCGTTATTTGGAATACTGCTGAAATCGTGCGTCACCTTCACACCTTCATCGGTCCTGCGCTTCGCCATTTTGTGGTAGGTTCGTACTGATAATATCTAGTCTCGTCACCCGTGATGATTTTTTCTAGAAAAGAAGTGTCTGCGTTTCGCATTGTCATCGAGTAGCGGTAGGCGTTCAAGCGTCGATTTTGTTCTGGTGTCAAGGTGCGCAGGACAAACGTTCCACGTACTTCTCTCTTGTTCCAAAAATTCGGGAATGTGTCTTGAACACTTGATTTAGAGATGCTATTCTACCGTGATTTGTGAGTCACTACGGCCACACGGTGACACACAACAGCTAAAAGTCCTCTACTGAACACTGTCTGCTCACAACTGAATGGACGATGCACGTCTGTTGTTTACTGCTGTTCATAAATAGGGGTTGAATGACTTTCAACAGCACGGGGTGAATTTTTTAAGAAATGGCGTAAAAATAAGCGTTTCTCTACCTTTTATTGCAGTTTTTTGCAATTTGTGTATTTTAAGACGTAACAGTTTGCATTCGATATTAAGGTTCTTTTCTCTTCAGAGTAGGTCCTGCCGGCATCAATGTCATTAGAGACGGAGTACAGCTCAGAATGGACATAAATGGGAAATTACCTTAGCCTTGGCTTTGTTAAGAAAATCAGTGCTGAATTCCCCTGAAGTAGAATCTAAAAAAAAACCTTAATCAGGATGACGGGGCAGGGATGTGAATTTCGTTTCTCCGTATACGAAGCCAGTGTCGCAAGTATTGCGCTATATCAGTCGATAAGGTCATTAGAGATGCATCAGTAACGAGGTCATCGTAAGTTTGGAGGAAACATTGCAATTTTCACACGAAATGTTCCAGGGAAATAAAGAGAAAACAGTAGTATGATGGCTGGATGGACATTTAAACTCTGCTGCTTCCAAGTCAGAGTATAGTGTGGCGACCACTGGAGCACATCACTAAACAGCGTTATACGAGCTGCGTCGTATCACGGAATACTGAATGCATAAGACTTACGTGGCGGACTTCAGAACTATACAGATATTTACGCTACTTGATCAGAAAGAACAATCATGTTTATATCAGTTTTCTCACTTGGAGCGTATGATTTGGTTCAGAGCGGTCGGCGTGAGACAAGAAAGATATACACGTTAATCTCTCACAGTGGATCTTTTAAGTCAATCAGAATTCTGACATCGCTATGCAACAGACTAGTAGCACTGTTGAGTCCCTGAGATTTCACGATATGTAGTCTACATGGTTGTTGGCTTTGATCGTGACAAAATGGAAAATGTATTTATTCGTTACATTGTGTACATTTCTTTATAAATATTTAGAGTTCGCCAAAAGCACTGTAGTTTCTGTGAATCTTCACATCTCGGACAGGAGTCGTTTTCCATGGAAACACCACGGTGTCCGCCTCAAGTGATAAGCAAAAGCACTGAAACCTTTAACAGTACGGCTGTGCGCATATTTAAATCCCACTATTCGCCCATCCAATTCCATTGCCTTAAACACTGAGTCAGTTTGCGAGATTCTATATGAAACTTCCTTCACTACAAACAACAAGGATACTGTGGATGCCTGTAACGAATAATGAATTTCAAGGGACGTTTGGTCGCAGTGTGAGCCGAGAGAATAGGGTACTCTGGGAAAGCAGCGTTGTAGGCATTATACATGAGAAAGCGTCATACAAACGGAAATGACGATTCTACAACGCGTGACGCGTATTATAATTGAGCTTCAGACTGAATAAAGGAGAAGCGTAAGTGTTTCTGACGGCCAAGTTATGACAGTAGCCTTGTTGGAGGGTAAGATCCTAAACCGTGCATGCGGAACAGGAAGCACGGTCGAAGTGTGTTCCAGTTCCATGTGTCATGGACAATGAGCGCACCAAGCGGTGAAGACACAAACAAAATTTTTTGTAAACATCTTCCGCAGAAACATCTTCCTGGCTCCAAGAGAACCAAACGAATTTTCCAACAACAGCCCTTAATATCCTAAAACTGGTTATAGGTAACGAAAACAACATAAATAGTTTAATTAAGTAGTAGTATTCAGTAACTTCAGATAATTGTAAAATTTTATCACAACCCCCTCTCCCCCGTTCCACCCTCGACACTATCCAGGTTCGGCCCCTAACTGCATATCCCGCACGAGAACACAAAAAACTGAAACTGCAAACTAATGTCACTTATAAAGCAGATTATATAATCTTATAAAGACGACTGTTTATTCCAACGGAAGGCTGTACTGATACTTAGAACTTCTATGGCTAGAAATGACGTGCATACCAGTTTGCGGAACTTCGTCACGTAATAAACGTAAGCCGATTTAATTCATGTTTGCAATGGATTCATCAGCTAAGAAACATAGGCATGTCAATGTATCTTACAGGCAGTCTGTCTACAGCTACCTTGAAGTGCAACTACATAAAAATATTCTTAGTGAGGTTTGTTCTTATACTCGACGATCAGAAGCAGACTTTAATTCATTGATGGTGCATGTTCACTTGTGTTACCACCGTCTTTGTTTACTTCTCCTCCCATCCATCATTTCTGGTGACAGGCAGGTCAGGGCCGATTTCTACACTCCAAATAGAAACGTGGCACACCAGTTTCCGTTCAGAGTGCTAAAAATGTTCTCGGAAACATTATACTATTTCTGGTTAAAAATCCACCATAGTGTGACGCCAAATCGTTACAAGAGAAATCTGAGAACTTTTGAGTATAGCGGTAGCGATGTGCATCGAGCGACGTTACGCAGCGGCTGCGACAACGGATCCGCAATTGAGAGGATCTATGTTAAAGATTTCGCTAAGTCACTTGATGCTAAAGACGGCTTTAATCGAAGAAAAAAAAAGGAAGGTTGACTATTTCCTTCGCCAACACTGACCATCTGAGCTTGTGCTCCGTCTTTTAAGATCTCATAGTCGGCGGGTAGTTAGACCCTAGTCTCCCTTTTACTTATAGCGACCTGCAGTTAGAATCAGTCACATTGTTTAAATATCGAGAAGTAACGTTGGGGAACGACAGGAAGCTGGTGAAGCGTACATATTAAAATCAGCTGTACGGAGAATAAAGGGGTGACGATTTATTTGACAGAGTTTCGAATGAATGGTGCAGCTGAAAGCAGACGGCTTACTAGGCATCGATACTGGCTATATTCTAGAGCAGTGATCAAGTGTTTCGGATCATTACCACATCGGATTAAAGGACCAGCCCGGAAAAAAATCTGGAATGTCCTGTTATATTTGCAGCCAGGCGGCTGTCGGTACGAGGACGTTCCTGCGATATCCGTGAATCGTGTATGAAATACGGTTGGACGAAAGATGACATTTTTTTCACGAAACGCTGTTGGAGAAGTACAATACAAAACATTAGAAACGGACTGTAAAATAAATTTACTGTCCATTGTACATCTCCAGGGAACAAGTCAAAAACGAGATAGCAAAGATTAGGGATCGTACGAAGGCATACACACGATAGTTTTCGCTCACGCCATTCGTACTTGGAAGAAGAAAAGGGGAAAAAAAATAACGGTACGAATTACTCTTAGCCATCCAACATGCTGTGGTTTGTGGTGTATTTGTGTAGCTTTAGGAATGGAAAGAATGGGATAAAAAGGCGTATTCTCCATGGAATTTTGGCTTAATGATATACAGAACAAAATAGTATGCTACTCGGACTTCTCGCCTTAGATATCGCGTCTTCTATTATCAAAATAATGATGTAAACGACGAATAATTAAGCAGGTATGACGAATTAGAAATGGTGATAATGCCGTAGCAAACGCCTTCGTAGAGCGCACGAGAACGGTGACCTCCAGCAACCGGACACCGCCAAAAGCTCAACCTACAAGGCTCACATCACCGTCAACTCAGCATTTCTGCCTTCAAACGAGTTACTCAGAATAAGATGATTAATCAGCGACTGGTCGTGTAGTTTTGCGTGGGACCGCGGCGCGGGCCGAATGCCAAGCTCGCCCGCGTTTCGTGTTACACTCGAACTGATTTGCGAGGTTTCGTCCAGTATTTCTACAGCTTCCATTAGAATTTCCTGTGCAGCGCGGGTCGGCAGTGCGTGTTTCCTGTCCCTTCCGCTGGCACGTTTGCCCTTCAGCGCTTCATGTTTTATGTAACCGTGGCGGCTGCTTCCCGCGTTCACCCACTTCGCAACTGATTGCACAGAGTACTTAACTGAATTAGCGGCGGGGCGGCATTGTATTAATTATGTGTTACTCGCTGCACTCGGCATCTGGAGGTCCTACGGGGAGCTGCAGTTGCTTTAGCAACGAGTTTGTTACTAGCTTATGCTAACGTCGCTGTGAGGCCCTCGCTTCTCCCGCTCTCAGCACGGAACAGTCCGGGCCTTCTTCTCCACTCGTTCCGTGTAACGACTTTTTCTTCCGGCCTACACAGTGACCTCTGTTCTGTGTAGGACCTCTAGCACTTCTAGTAGCAGAAGAAGTTTGCTCTGGAATCCAGCGATATCAGGACAATCCGTACAGTTTACTAACAACTGATGTACAATTTTTCCACTATTTGCCGTGTCGTACATTAGCTCCCCTATTACGTATGTGATGATAGAGCAGGCTACCCAAAACCCAAAGATTACTACACAGTATATGCAAAATTAATGTCAAATAACCTGTTGGGATATTCATTTCAAGGGTTTGATTAACGGTGACAGAAAGACACGAATATTATCGATGTTTCCCCGACATATCAATACGGATGAGACGGAGTAAAAGTGACTTCAAATGTACTCTCATTCAGTTACTGGACACTTCCGTCTTTAAAAGTGAGAATATCTACCAAAAGTCGTACGAAGCCTCAAACACTATCTCGTGCAATTAACGACGAGCTTCTATCGGAAGCGGGAAGTATCAGGCGCCAGCCTTTACCTACGTCTCGTGAAAATTAAGTCCCACATTTTTCCACTATTTGCCGTGCCGTACATTAGCTCCCCTATAAAATATGTGATGGTAGACCAGGCTTCCCAAAACACAAAGATTACTACACAGTATATGCAAAATTAATGTCAAATAACCTGTTGCGATATTGATTTCAAGGGTTTGATTAACGGTGACAGAAAGACACGAATATTATCGATGTTTCCCCGGCATCTCAATACGGGTGCTGTATTGCGGTATTTTCACATTTGCTTTGAGACGGAGTAAAAGCTCATATGGGAAAAGAAGGGAAAGAAAACTGGCTATTGCCTTGTTTAAGGAATTTGTCTGAAGTGATTTTAGGGAAACAGAGGAAAAAATTTTAGGGAAACCGAGGAAAACATAAATGCAGATGCCACACGGGGCACCAGAAGCCCTTCTCCTCGAGAATACGAATACAGAGTCTTACGTGTCTTAGTTCGTTAGGACATTACTGCAGCACTGTTTAAAAAGTGGTTCCAGTCTCCTGAAAACATCTTCTCTGCCTGCTGTGTGTAACCGCAGCCCTTTATCACATCACAAAGTAAATTAATTTCTCTCGGCCGACATTTACAAGCGTGAATGAACATTAATGACGAGGGGATGACAAACAGTATCTGTTTCTTACCGCGTCTTCCTTTTGGTGGGAACGGCGCGCGATAGCTTTTGGCCGCGGCTCGGCGCACTGCTCCCCTCCCCCTCCTAGTGAGGGTAACGGAGAGGGAAGGCGCGATTTTAATTAATTTGTCACGTGTCTAAGTGGCGGAAGGGTGCTCCGCCAATTAAGCCGCGCGTCGCTTCGCGGTGGGGGTGGCGATGGCGGGGGCTAACCGCACTCGTATTCGCAACCACGCTCGCCCACAGCCGACAGCGACACGCCGTGCACTTCCGCCTCCTTGTCAGCCTCTTTTTGCTACGGGGATGCTACTGCATCACGCACCGTCTAATTTAGTGTATAACGATAGGCGCCGCCGTGTTCCTAATTGGCTGCACTGGGATTTCTAGTTGTCACGAGGCAGTTAAGATGCACGAGAAATCTGCGATGCAACCGGACACCGTAAAAATACAAAGGATCACGTGGCTCACAGGCCTGTGCAACCGACGCTGCTTCGTGTCTCTGACAGAAAGCCAGATGTGAATAGACGACGATAAACGAACCGCGAAACTTTACAAAATAATATGAAACTTTAAGAACCTGTACAATCAATTGTAGGCAGAGGGAACTAAACACTTTGATGTTTTCGGAAAACTGGAAATTTGTGGTAAGGGCTATGGGACCAAACTGCTGAGATCATCGGTCCCTGGGCTTACGCACTACTTAATCTAACTTAAACTAACTTACGCTAAGGACAACACACATACCCATGCCCGAGGAAGAACTCGAACCTCCGACGTGAGCAGCCGCGCGAACTGTGACAAAACGCCGTAGACCGCACGGCCGAGCGGTCTTAGGCGCTGCAGTCATAGACTGTGCGGCTGGTCCCGGCGGAGGTTCGAGTCCTCCCTCGGGCTGGGGAGTGTGTGTTTGTCCTTAGGATAATTTAGGTTAAGTAGTGTGTCAGGTTAGGGACTAATGGCTTTAGCAGTTAAGTCCCATAAGATTTCACACACATTTGAACATGTATTCTAGGAAGACAGAACAATATTTCTCGCAAAGTGACAACAATAGTTTGATTATAACACATTCTTACGAAGTAGCATACGCCATATACTATAAAGAGAAGTGCAGAGTCTGTATGCAGTTGTACAGCAGACAA
Source organism: Schistocerca nitens (assembly GCF_023898315.1). Taxonomy (NCBI): domain Eukaryota; kingdom Metazoa; phylum Arthropoda; class Insecta; order Orthoptera; family Acrididae; genus Schistocerca; species Schistocerca nitens. Next base: position 171,037,048 of record NC_064616.1, on the reverse strand, counting down.
GTTAAAAAACAACAAGGCATTAGTTTATAGAACCATTAATGAACCTGTGAACTCTACAACATATATTGAATATCTTTGAAGGGCGTAAGGTCAGGACTTATCTTCATATGGACAACGAGGTCATAAATATGGAGTACTAACTCGATTGGACAAAGATGTTACTGATGTTGATGAGGTGTTCAGTCCGAAGACTGGTTTGATGCAGGTCTCCTGTGAAACCCTGTTCATCTCTGAATAGGTATTTCAACTTACATCCACTAGAATCTGCTTTCGGTAGTCAGGCCTTACTCTACCTCTACAAATCTCCCCCCCCCCCTCCCCTCTACCCCTCGCAGTTTCGTCCACTGCCAAACTAAGTATTCATCTTGAAGTTGAAGCTCACTCTTGTGTCCGCGTTTGCTCACAAATAAGCTTCTTTTGGATAGGTTCCTCGTCGAGCAAACACAAATTTTTCTTTCTTTTCTACCCAGACATATTTCGTTTAAGTAACAGCTTCACCAGTGAGTGTTTTATTTCTATTTTATTGCAGCTAAACAACACGAAAAATCGCTTTTTACTATCTCTGCACACAGAATTTCAGTTTTCTCAAATTTATTAATAGTTAAGGTAAAAAGCAATTTTTCTTATAATTCCATAGAAAGAAAATTAGTCAAAGACTGATGGTGTTGAATGTCAGCGAAACATGTCTGGGTAGAAAGGAAGAAAAAATCGTGTTCGTTCACGGAAGAACCTATCGGAAACCAGTTTATTTGTGATCAAACGCGGACAAAACATTGAACTTCAACCTTAAGATGAATATTTAGTTTGGTGGTGGTGGAAAAGGGGGGGGGGGAGCTGGGAGGGAGCTGATATGTGTGTATTTCCTATGTGCCTTCTAGTTTTCGCACACTTGTCCTTTGAAAAGTTGGAGTTAATGGAGGTATTAGGCCAGCAGCTTCCTGCCAAATCCTTACATTTAATCATCAGATCATCCACGATCCAAAGAAAATACATTGTCGGACTGGACGACCTAATGAGAATGCTTCAATCAGACAATGCACTTTTAATCGACTGGTCTGAATCTGCAACCCATTTTATGAGTTCACGCAAAATTATTTTTGTGAAAGGACAAGCGAAAAATTGTTGTGATATCCATCAAAGGCTAGTCGGAATTTTTAAATGAAGAAAGTCATTTAAAAAATGAAGCCACTACTCACATTCTGGCGCTGATCGCTAAACAACAACGATGTATCTAATGTTTGGTTTATACGATCCATTTGAGACCTTATTATCGAAGAACAAGCTTCAATATAAACTGTCTGTGTACAAAATTTTACAAAAACAATCAGCAAATCTATAGATAAATAAATAAGAATTTCGCATAATTTTGCGAAATTTGTATATTGGTAAAATTTACATGGGCTCCTTAATTATTGGAGACATCCGAAGCTGCTGCTTGTGTTTTCAGTACTACACGCAACAAATTCCTTTCGAAGCGCTACTCTGCCTTTCTTAGCTGGAGTTTTACTCGTAACAAGACCCAATTAAAAAAACTTCCTATCACTACCAATTAATGTCGAATTCCTGTCAATTATTATCTCGAATGCTGGCTGCTGCTATATATTGTTTCATCCTTGACTTAGATTCGCAGCGCGCTAAAGGTATCATTATTTACGTTCGTTAGAGTCGAAATTGGATTAATTTTTCTCAGTTGTCAACAGAGGCAGAGTTCCAAATATATACTTAGCTGGTGGATGCTCGTTTCCTAAATGAGACAATCCTGATAAAATATTTTCAAGCGAGGTCCGTGTAAAATTATTGACGATGGAGATAAGGTTACGTTTACTTTCGAGTTAATTAAATGGCATGTTTCCGGGCTCTGTCACGCAGAACGATATTCTGCAGATCATTCTGCTTCCCTCAATACAAAGATTTTCAAGACTGTGGATTTAACTTTTTTCCTTTAGTAAAAACACTTCCGAAATTTAATGCAGACAACAATCAACAATTTCAGCTTTCCTTTAACAAAGCATGCTTCTAGCTGTCGTTATTAGTAGGCCACATTTAAGTTCACTAAAACGAAGCTTTTCGAACGGCTGCAATCATCAGTACAAGTGTTTACGCGTATCCTGCCTACAGAAATCGGGCTTAGACAGTTGATAGTGAAATGTTTTCTATACAAGATGTCTCTCCTAAGGATCGTCAGGCGCATTTTCTCTGGTGTTTCGGCAGATATTTGCAAATTTGATTTTGCAACGTGCAGCTGGAGTCAGCCTGAACAAATGCTGCTCATCTTTCCTTTCATGCGACGCCCAGTGTCGATGAAAAGCGTCAGTTTATTTTCCGTCACAGACGATATCATTTTTAAACTGAAATTTTCCTGTTAATACGTATCAACAAAATGACTAACGCACTAGACTTATCCGGGAGCGCTCTATTGAACCGGCTCGCAAAATTCAGATTTAATAATCATTTTGTTTGTAATTGATAACAAACCGACGCTTCCCCTGGACGCTGAGTGTCGTTTGAAAGACGTGATGTGTAGCATGCGCCTGACGGCCCATGGAAGAGACACCCGGTATTCTCTGTGGAAAAAAGTAAACATATGTATATTTCTCTTGCAGTATATACGGTAAAGCTGTCAGCAATCCGAACGTTGCCGGTCTCCAGGAAACCACAGACACACAACACTTCGACAATTTAACGGAGTGCGTGTGGAATATACTGGTTTTTGAAATTCATCTCCTCCTTTTGGGCGGAACCGTTGAACTGGGTATTATTCACAACTGCAGTATGTGTATGGCCCTCGACAGTCTTAAAAAGGCTTTCTACGCCGATCATACATAAAAAAATTGTTTATTTAAATTTCCATTCAATTCAGTGAAATTAGTCCCATGCCTCTGAAAATAAATATAAAATTCAGTTTCGTAGTTAGAGAGCTTTAGTTTTCGCAGAAAAGTTTCCTACTTCAATGACTACTAGAATACTCAACACAATAAATCTTCTGATTTACGTTACGGTTTCCTGGAGACGTCATAACTGTGACAGATCTTGACACATGTTTGGTTTGCCTTATTTGATTTCAATAAGAGAGATTTTCTGGTTGTAATGTGTTTATGTCCGTTGAAAACGATACCACTAGTCTGCCTAGTGTGGTGTAGGCTAGCACACATTTATTACGATTTGTAGTAAGATGGCAGTATAATTAACAATAATCCAACGGTAGGCTGTAAAGGGAAAGGCGTCCCATCTGAAGGACGCGCAACTCGAAAGTCACGATTCCATGCCGCAAAGGAGTACCGGGTCAAAATTTTCACACTTCATGTCCGAAGTGGAGAAGTCTCCACGTGTACAGGCACGCGCAGCGCACTAGCTTGCAAGACAGGGAGGACAACCAGACCTGAACAAGCGCAGCAGATTCACGATAGTGGGCTGGTTCGCCGCTCAGTTTGGATGTGGTTTACAGGCGACTCCCCACGTTCGTTTAGGCAAATGTTGGACTGGTCTCCAATTTCGACTTAGAGAGAACAATACACAAACAGATCAAATATGCTTGTTAACATATGTAACCATTTCTTCTCAGTTGCTAACTTTATCATATGAAACTAAAAACTAAACTCCGTTGAAACGAGAAATGCCTGCGTTTTAATGACGTCCACCCCAAATCCGGAATCATGTCCGTGACACTCTCTCCCCTATTTCTCGATAATACAAAACGTGCTGCCCGTCTCTGAAATTTCTCGATTTACTCCGTTAATCCTATCCGGTAAGGATCCCACGTCGCGCAGCAGTACTCCAAAAGAGGACGGACAAAGCGTAGTGTAGACAGCCACTTTATTAGATCTGTTGTATCTCCTAAGTGTTCGGCCAATAAAACTCAGTATTTAGTTCGCCTTCCCCACAACATTTTCTGAGTGTTCTTCCTAATTTAAGTTGTTCGTAACTGTAATTTCTAGATACTTAGTCGAATTTTCGGTCTTTACATTTGACTGATTTATCGTCTAACCGACGTTTAACGAATTCCTTTTAGCACTCACGTGGATGACCTCATACTTTTCATTATTCAGGGTCAACTGCCAATTTTTACTGGACGATAAACGACAGCGTCATCTGCAAACAACCTAAGACCGTTCCTTGGATTGTCTCCTAAATCGATTATATAGATAAGAAACAGCAGAGGTCTATAAAAACTGAACCGAATGCAAGATCACATATGAACTGTGGTCTTATTAGCGTAAATAATCGATGGTGAGTCTAGTCCTAGCCGGCACGGTAGCTCAGCGTGTTCGGTCAGAGGGTACCGTGCCCTCTGTAAAAAAAAGAACTGAGGTAACAGATCAACAACTAACTTAAATGGATGTCTTACGACGTCCGCTCCGAGCAGATACAAACGAACTAAAGCGAAAAAAAAAAGAAAAAAAGTCCGTGTCACCGACAAGATACGTCGCCTCCCTTAGGGCTAGTCAGGAGAGTACTTCCTGTTTTTGCAGACGGTTGTCTGATTTGCAAACTGAGGCGGCTGTCGATACCATAATAAATAGAATGATACAGTCTATAATTTTTTCAGGCAGTATCACTTTTATGACACCGATCCTGCTGGGGTAAAAAATTGTACAAGAGAGCAAGGGATGAATATAACAAGCAATTTCGAATGGATGAAAGTTGTCGTAGTTATTTAGAGATGAAAAGACATGCACAAAATAAAGGCTGAAGACCACAACAACAACAACAAGAATGCCTATGCCGGCCGGTGTGGCCGAGCGGTTCTTGGCGCTTCAGTCTGGAACCGCGCGACCGCTACGGTCGCAGGTTCGAATCCTGCCTTGGGCATAGATGTGTGTCCTTAGGTTAGTTAGGTTTAAGTAGTTCTAAGTTCTAGGGGACTGATGACCTGAGATGTTAAGTCCCATAGTGCTGAGAGCCATTTGAACCAATGCCTAGGGAGACATCAACGCGGCGTATGCTAGTGTTGATTTGTATCTCTAAATGCAGCGGTCGCACAACTTTTAGAATTTTATACAGCACCTACGCTAATCAGCCAGAGCATTATGATCACCCATCTAATAGCTGGTGTGTCAACCGCTGGCACGGATAACAGCGGCGTCGGGTCGTAGCACAGAACCAATGACGCCTTGGAAGGTCGCTGGAGGGAGTTGTCACCACATCTGCACACACAAGTCACCTAATTCCCGTGATTTCAGGGGAGGGAGGCGATGAGCTCTGACGCTACGTTCGATCACGTGCCAGATCTGTTCGATCGGATTCACGTCTGGCGAGTTGGAAAGCCAGCACACCAACTGGAACTCACCAATGTGTTTCTCGAACCACTCCATCACATTACTGGCCTTGTGACATCGAGAATTATCTTGCTAAAAATTCCGCTGTTGACGGGAAACATTACCGTCACGAAGGGGTGAAAATGGTCTGCCACCACTGTACGATAGATCTTGGCCGTCTCAGTGTCTTGCATGAGCAATGGATGCCCACGTGAATGTTCCCCAGAGCACAATGGAGCCGCCGAAAGCTTACCTCTATCCCGCAGCACAGGTTTCAAGGAGCTGTTCCGCTGGAAGACGACAGATTCGCGCCGTCCCATCGGCACGATGAGGAAGGTATCGGGGTCCATCAGACCAAACAACGCTCCGCCATTGCGCCAACGTCTGGTGCCGATGGTCATGTGCACATTTCAGTCGTAGCTGCCGATGTCACAGTCTTCACATTAGCAGATGTATGGGTCGACGGCTGCAGAGGCTCATCGTTAGGAGTGTTCGGTGCGCTGTGTGTTCAAACACATTTGTACTCTGGCCAGCATTTAAGTCTGGTGTTAGTTTCGCCATAGTTGGCCGCATGTCCTGTTTACCAGTTTGCGCAGCCTACGACGTCCAACATCTGTAAATAGGGATGGCCGCCCAAAGCTACGACGTCCGGACGCGGTTTTATCTTCGTTTCGCCACGTGCTGAAGACACTCAGCATAGCACTACTGGTGTGGCTGCAATGTCTAGGGCGTCTTGCCACGGTTCGCGCGGCTCCACCCCGTCGGAGGTTCATGTCCTCTCTCGGGCACCGGTTTGTGTGTGTGTTGCCCTTAACATAGTTTTAGTTAGATTAAGTAGTGTGTAAGCCAAAGGAACGATGACCTCAGCAGTTTGGTCCCATAGGAACTTACCACAAATACCCCTTCTCGAATACCCGAAAAGTCGAGTTTCCGAAATGTTCGAGCCGAGGTCCCGGGCCATCACAGTCCGCCCTCGGTAAAACTCAGATGGCGCGCCTTCCCCATTCTACACAGGGGCAGCGCGCTCACTGCACCGTGCGTGTGTCTGACTAGCAGTCATTAGTCGTCCGGTGACACTGCTGCCGCCTGGACGGGTTTATAACGATACCACGTCGGTGATCGGAATGTTCTGGCGTATCAGTGCAGATATGCTACTGAATGATTACTGAACGGAAGCGGAATATAGACAAATCAAAAATTCTATTTTAGGATAAGGCAAATGTGGCGATCCGACAGGTGTATATGGTTATCGTTTCGTATCTAAATTTTTCGAGACCTTGAAAGCTGGTAAATTTCTACAACCTGCCCCTCCTCTCTCTATTTAGCAGGCTTGATTGATTACCATATATTCTTAAAATATTATTTAACGTAATTCGTAAGATACACACTCTCATCCCACAGGATTTTCATTTTCGGTGATTACACTTTAAGCGATTACTCCTTCTGGAATAAAATATTTCCTTATTTTTATTACCCCAGTAATTTCTTAGGTTCTCATACTGAAGTCGTGAACATTGGACTCTCATAAAATATGTAGTTCAGAATGGACACTACCTCGGCGTAACGGACTAGCTTCATTATTTAATATGCATACACAAAATCTGTGTGTACTCCCTATTCTGCTTGTAGTGTTTGTATCTAAATTTTGCCCTGTTCCAAATATAAGCTATGTTTAACTTACTGTGAAAATTAATAATGTTTTATGTATTTTCTGTTGTTTACATGGCTCTCAGTACCGATGTGCAGTTATTTAATTTGCGAAATCCCCCCTTCCCCCCCCCCTCTCTCTCTCTCTCTCTCTCTCTCTCTCTCTCTCTCTCTCTCTCTCTGTGTGTGTGTGTGTGTGTGTGTGTGTGTGTGTGTGTGTGTGTGTGTGTGTTCCCAATCAATATTTCTTCCGCTCTGAAAAATTATTGTTATTGTGTTCATATTGAAAGCACAGAGGTCTATCGTTTCTTCTCAGAGAGTAACTTGTTTCCGAATTCCGGTCTTCTTACAATTTTGTTGTGGCCGAAGTTACTACACATTTACAATCACGCCATCGTGGTCAAAGATAATTCCAATAGTATTTTAGCCACCTCATAGAATAAGTATGATCTTTTGCATACAGCAAGATAATGACTGTTTCCATATTTTCCTGAAACACTGTATACACTGAACACGAAGAAGGTTATAACCACCCACCTAACTAGTGTTGCCCATTTTTGGCATGCAAAAAGATTGCATCTCGTCGACGTTACCGCAGTTTTTGCATGTTAACGGCTTATAGTTTGAAAAATTGAGCTGGCGGTCTAAAAAAGCTCAGACGTGTCCCACGCCGTTGATGTCTGGGACGTCTGAGGAATTTAAGTGTCACGGTACCAACTACAAGTATTAATAGGTCCCAGGGAGCCCCAGATTAATGTTTCCCCGTAGAATAATATTGGCATTACAAAGATGTACGTATCCCGTGAATCCTGTAAAAGAAGTGACGTTTGCCTGGAAAATAGGCAATCCTGACGAGCTATGACAGTCAACGTGAATCATCTGCCTTCGATCCTCGTTTCCAGTGTTCGATGTTCCAGTTACAACTACAGTTGGGTTACGAATCACAAACGTATGGATCATTTGCTGTGAAGCATCTTTAACAACAATGTGTAATGAATAGTGCGCACAAATATACTTGCCAGTTGCACTACGGATTGTCACCCCAACTCGATCGGCTAGACCTGTATGCAAAATGATTTTAATATGCGGAGACGTGTGTGTTTTACCATTCATCACAGCGACGGTTGTTACAGATAAACGTCCTCGGGAAATACAGTGACTGCTGTTTTCCCTAGCTTTCAGGTGTTCGAACCGCGCGACTTCTACGGTCGCAGGTTCGAATCCTGCCTCGGGCATGGATGTGTGTGATGTCCTTGGGTTAGATAGGTTTAAGTAGTTCTACGTTCTAGGGGACTGATGACCTCAGAAGTTAAGTCCCATAGTGCTCAGAGCAATTGAGCCATTTTTCAGATGTTCGCTGTACCAACATAGCGAGGCAATGTTGGCAAATCTGACAAGGCCAGATCGGTTAACCATCCATACTGTTGGTCCTGCAACTACTAAAAATTACGCTGCTCCTACGACACGGCTATGTGCACGCAAGCCACTCTTCTGCGTCAACGTCCACGATGCGTGGGGAAGCACTCAAGATCATTTGTCAACAAAATTCTACAGCTGTGTATGACAGATGTTCGAAGGTTAACCAACATAATGACTACAGAAGCAAAAGTTGTTGAAGTAACGACACAGTGTAATAATTGTGCCCAAAAGATTCAAAAGAGCCATAAATGAGGTGTGTGCACGTATCTCCAAATGAACTTTGCATTGTAATCAGAATAACACAGGCACTGCAATAACGTATTTATCTGCCGATACCAGGCAAACGACTTTGAAGTACAACGTGTGACCTGTGCCGGAATATACACTACTGGCCATGAAAATTGCTACACCACGAAGATGACGTGCTACTGGCGCAAAATTTAACCGACAGGAAGAAGATGCTGTGATATGCAAATGATTAGCTTTTCAGAGCATTCACAAAAGGTTGGCGCCGGTGGCGACACCTACAACGTGCTGACATGAGGGAAGTTTCCAACCGATTTCTCATACACAAACAGCAGTTGACCGGCGTTGCCTGGTGAAACGTTGTTGCGATGCCTCGTGTAAGGAGGAGAAATGCGTACCACCACGTTTCCGACTTTCATAAAGGTCGGATTGTAGCCTATCGCGATTGCGGTTTATCGTATCGCGACATTGCTGCTCGCGTTGGTCGAGATCCAATGACTGTTAGCAGAATATAGAATCGGTGGGTTCAGGAGACTAATATGGAACGCCGTGCTGGATCCCAACGGCCTCGTATCACTAGCGGTCGAGATGACAGGCATCTTATCCACATGGCTGTAACGTATCGTGCAGCCACGTCTCGATCCCTGAGTCAACAGATGGGGACGTTTGCAAGACAACAACCATCTGCACTAACAGTTCGATGACGTTTGCAGCAGCATGGACTCTCAGCTCGGAGACCGTGGCTCCGGTTACCCTTGACGCTGCGTCACAGACAGGGGCGCCTGTGATGGTGTACTCCACGACGAACCTGGGTGCACGAGTGGCAAAACGTCATTTTTTCGGATGAATCCAGGTTCTGTTTACAGCATCATGATGGTCGCATCCGTGTTTGGCGACATCGCGGTGAACGCACATTGGAAGCGTGTATTCGTCATCGCCATACTGGCGTATCACCCGGTGTGATGGTATGGGGTGCCATTGGTTACACGTCTCGGTTACCTCTTGTTCGCATTGACGGCACTTTGAACAGTGGACGTTACATTTCAAATGTATTATGACCCGTGGCTCTACCCTTCATTCGATCCATGCGTAACCCTACATTTCAGCAGGATAATGCACGACCGCATGTTGCAGGTCCTGTACGGGCCTTAAATGTTCGACTGCTGACCTGGTCAGCACATTCTCCAGATCTCTCACCAACTGAAAAACTCTGGTCAATGGTGGCCGAGCAAGTGGCTTGTCACAATACGCCAGTCACTACTCTTGATGAACTGTGGTATCGTGTTGAAGCTGCATGGGCAGCTGTACCTGTACACACCATCCAAGTTCTGTTTGACTCACCGAGCGAGGTGGCGCAGTGGTTAGCACACTGGACTCGCATTCGGGAGGACGACGGTTCAATCCCGTCTCCAGCCATCCTGATTTAGGTTTTCCGTGATTTCCCTAAATCGTTTCAGGCAAATGCCGGGATGGTTCCTTTGAAAGGGCACGGCCGATTTCCTTCCCAATCCTTCCCTAACCCGAGCTTGCGCTCCGTCTCTAATGACCTCGTTGTCGACGGGACGTTAAACACTAACCACCACCACCACCATCTGTTTGACTCAATGGCCAGGCGTATCAAGGCCGTTATTACTGCCAGAGCTGGTTGTTCTGGGTACTGATTTCTCAGGATCTATGCACCCAGATTGCGTGAAAATGTAATCCCATGTCAGTTCTAGTATAATATATTTGTCCAAAGAATACCAGTTTATCATCTGCATTTCTTTTTGGTGTTGCAATTTTAATGGCGAGTAGTGTACATAATGGATCTACGAGTACAGGTCGTAGACGCGTAGTTGACGACATATGGAAGTTTGGGTCTAGCCGTGGGCCTTGCACGGATAGCCACATGGTAAGGCGACCTCTCGCGGTAAGCGGGAAATCCGGGTTCGAGTTCTGGTCCGGCACAAATATTCACTGTCGTCGCTGCATTCTGCAGCTAATAGTTGTCGTTATTCGCAAGTGCGAATTCACTTAATGTATTTCATAACGGCTGTAGTCGCCACATTGTCTGTTCCTTTGGACATGCATGCGTGTCTAAAGGAACTTCGCATCGTAATCAGAATAACACAGGCACATATCATATTCTCAAATACCATATCGTCAAATGGTATCATATTCTCAAATGGTATTCGTACAAGATCCATATGGTACAGCAGCTTGCACAACGACGTGCTGACTTCGCTCTCCACATTCTCGCAAGGATTGAAGTTGACGAGGGCTGGCCCTGGACCATCCTATGGACAGACGAAGCTCATTTTTCCCTGACGGGTGGGGTGAGCACACAAAATTGCGGAGTGTGGGGATATTCACCTCCAGTCACTGTGCATGAAGTTCCTCTGTATTGTGAACCTGTCACCGTATAGTGTCGCTTCACGGCTACGTTCGTCATTGGCACATTCTTTTTTGAACGGGTGGCGCTTAAGGACCAAGGCGTGCAGTGTGACTGGCCAGCATTATTGCGATATGCTTCGCCAGCATGTCATACCCGCCCTATAGATAAGAGACACATTGAACTCAACATGCAAGATGGGGCCCCACCGCACATCACTTGTGAAGTTCACCTGCTTCCCCGAAACACATTTGGAAACGATCGAATTATCATCCGATCGTTTCCAAATGCTTGGCCGGCACGATCACTTGATCTCACTCCCTGTGATTTCTGGTTATGGGGCTACCTGAAGAACAGGGTTTACCAGGGGACCATTCACACATGGGCTGATCTGAAGCGCAGCATATGGAGAGAGGCAGCCAGCATACTTACGGACATGCTTCATTCTGCTATACAAATTGCAATCCTCCGCCTTCTGACTCTTCTGGATACTGACGGGCGCCATATTGAGCCCCTTTTGCAGCAGTAATGGTACCGGTATATAATGGTATGAAGTACCGTAGCAGCACATTAAAGTGTTTTAATTGAATTGATTCTGCATTATTTCTGTCCCACATGTCCAGGACATTAATGCCACCTAGTTTGGTACTCGTACAGTAGTTAGTTTCGGTGTTATAACGTGTTAAATACGGAAAGTTTAATTATAACCATCCGATGTAATGTAAGCGACAGGGAACCCTCCGACGTCCATGTTGTTGGATGAGGCATCAGCGTCTGACAATGTTGTAGCATACGCCCGAATTCAATGCCATTCAGCTACTTTTAATAGATATTAGTACCGACAGCATGTGAACGTCTGCCGATTAATTCGTTCCCAGCCACCAGGTCGTCACAACACGACGCTTCCAACAGCTTCCGCATCCATTGCATTTCCTCTACTCTCGCCACTTGCTGCATAATATTTTGCATTTAATCACATAAACAGAGGAAAAAATATCTTTCTTACGAGGATGCGAATTTGGATGAGAGAACTTGTATTTCTGAGTGTGGAACATCAATTACTTATGAATATCAATTACTTACGTCTACATCTACATACAACTCCGCAAGGTGGGAGGGTACCATGTACCACTACTTATTCCCTTTCTGTTCCACTTGCAAACTGTGCGAGGAAAAAACGACTGTGTATATGCCTCCGTACGATCCCTACTTTCTCTGACTTTAATTTATGTTGGCGGCAGTAGAATCGTTCTGCAGGCAGCTGCTGATGCCTGTTCTCCGGCGAACAAAGAACGTCGTCTTCCCTACAGGGATTCCCATTTGAATTCACGAAACATCTCTGTAACTCTCGCGTGTTGGTCAAACATATCTGAAAGAACTCTTCTAAATTTCCTCGATGTCTTCCCTTAATCCTACCTAGAGGGGACCTCAAACACTCGAGCTGTACTAAAGAGTGGATCGCACCAGTGCTCTACACGCGCTCTCCGTCTTAGATGAACTACACTTCTATAAAAGTCACAAAGTCGATCATTCGCCTAACCTACTATCGTCCTTACGTGCTCGTTCCATTTCCTGTAGCTTTCCAACATTACGCCTAGCTGTTTAATCGACGTAACTTTCTCAACCAGCACACCGCTAATACTGTGTTCGAAAATTGCAGGATTGTTTTTCCTACTCATGCATTAACTTAGACTTTTCTACTTTTAGAGCAAGCTGACCTTCATCACACCACATAGAAATTATGTTTACGTCATCCTGTATCCTTCCACAATCACTCAACGACGGTTCTTATCCTGCTGCACAGTGTCGTCAGCAAACAGCCGCGGATTGTTGCTCACGATGTCCGTGAGGTCATTCATGTACGTAGAGAACAAGAGTGGTACTTTCACGCTTCCCTGGGGCACTCCTGAAGATGCTCTTGTCTCCGAAGAATACTCGCCGCCCAGTAAAACATACTGGGTTGTATTACTTACGAAGCCTTAGACCCGCTCAGGTATCTGGGAGCCTACAAAGGGGTGGACATATACGTACAAACACCGAAATCATAACACATTACCATGCTCAATACGGTGTAGGAAAAGCATAGGCATTCAAAACAGCTTCCAGTCGTCCAGAAATGGATAAATACAGGTCCTACATGGTTTTCAATGGCGTCTTATTACGTTCTTCCAGCAAAATAGTGGCAAGTTCAGGTAACAAAGATAGAGGTGGATAGCGATCAGGCACTCTTATCTCCAAAGTAGACCATAAAGGCTCAATAATATTGAGATCTGTTGACTCAGGTGGCCAACGCAGCTGCGACAATTCATCCTCGTGCTGACAAAATCAGTCCTGGACGATGCGAGGTGTGTGAACATGGACCCTGCCGTCTTGGAACACAGCATCACCACTGGGGAACACACACTGTAGCATGGGATGGACCTGATCAACCAAAACGCTCACATAATCCTTGGCAGTCATATGACCTTGCAGAGGAGCCATGGGGCCAGTGGGGTTCGTGGAATACCACGATACGTCTGCCCAAATGATCACCCAACCCCCGCCATGTTTCACTCTTGGGATGTAAATTCGGCTAGAAGTTGTAAAGAGTATGAAACAAGACATCATCCTATCAAATGTCTTTCTTCCACTGCTCCATAATTCAGGTTTTATGGCTTCGGCACAACGTTTGGCTTCGGCACTACGTCAGTACATCAGGCCCTGGTCTTAGTTTAGCTGTGATAGTTCCACGTCGCTTGCACTTGACAGTCACATCACCAGCAATCGACTTGGGCAGCTTTAGAAAGGTTCAAACGTCCCTGATGAGTTTGTTACTCAGGTGACACCCGATGAGTACTCCACGTTGGAAGTCACCGACGTCTCCTTTCTGATCTATTCAGGTGTTACTGCTTCTCTACTGACAACACATCACTCCCCGCCTTCTTTTATACTGGCGGGTCAGGCTCTCGTGATATCTAGTTATCACTCTCACATTACATATTGTCCGGACACTTTTGATCAGATAGTATACTAAGGAAGGCGTGAAATAGTGACTTGCGTTGTCGTGTTTCGATGGCCTTAGCCGAACACGGATTCGCAAACATAGTTAAATAGCAGCAAAACATTTACTTCTCATGTTTGCCGCTTTTTAACAGACCAAATTTCACTGAGCAGCGCTAATAAACGTGTTATTTCAACATTACAGACAGAATTTATGACTGCAGTCATCCAATTTGCGAGATATCTGGGGTTTTCTGACAATTCGTACAATGTACTCATCCTCTGCACCGCTGCTGGAAGTGACCATTTAACACAAACGGAAAACTACATACGACTGTAAAAATTAAGAAATCGGAAAGTAGTGATATTAGAGAGCGATAGCAGAGGATTAGAACTGCAGTTTTGCCTTGCCTTCGCCCAGCTCGGTACGTCCGCTAGATATAAAAATATAAAAAGCCGACGGAGAAGTTGCCGCGCTTACACAGCATATCGGAACTCTGGGACAGCGTTTGTAGCTGAGTCAGCCGTCGCGAATGCCAAGCAACTGGCGCTTCTGCCATCTGGAACAAAAATCTAAAATACGCAACCTCTGGCCTCAGCAACATGTGACTTTTGCTGACACAATGGTGGCCGCTCCGCCTCAGAGAAATGAGGCACCCCGTCACGAACTCAGCTAGCTTCTTATGGTGGAAGCTATTTTTCACGTTTTTAGTGGTATGTGACTACCGTTCTTCTGCAAATGTTACTCGTATGACGTCAAACGAACGTGAAAACCTGAAACACTCTGCTCCTCTAATCTCGTTCTCATTTGTGTAATAAAAGAATGAATACCCGTAAGACTCTAACTATGTCAAATGTCTCTGCTTTTAAAATGATGAAACGTGAGAGATTAATTCGGAAAGTGGAGTAGTGTATTTATCACACTTACCGCTGAATTCTCGGTTATTCTCAACAAGTACAGTGTGGTTATAACCCAGCTTTCGCTACTTAAGAGCGCCCTCATGAAAGACGAGTGATCGTAGGACAATGAAACCTCGTGAAAACATGTGTATCGGCTTGCGTAAGAGAAATAACGAATAAACCATCGAAAGAAACACGTCTTAATTTCCATATGAGAGGGTAACATTTGTTAATTGCGACAACCTGGAAGTTTGTACAGATACCATTTCACAATGGTTTCCAGCACTTTCCAAATGGTGGACCGTGGAAGGTGGTGTGCATTGTAGCAACTGTAGAGTACTTCAGGTGACTGCACATGAGTTTCATCTCTACTCACATGAACCGCTGGCTATGAAGACTCCAATTCGGCAGAGATAACGAGCTTCAGACCAGCGTAGAGAATTGGCGGAAAGCAAAGGCGACTGCCTTTTATGACGAGCATATTAGAAACTTGATACAAAGCTACGACAGTTGATGAAAGGTATAGCTAATTGTTGCAAATGAAACATTTTTTGTTTTCACTGTGGTTTCCATGTCCCAACCGTTCGGACCTTACTTTCCGAATAGCCCTCGTATTTGTAATTTATTAAAGCTTGAACATTGTAAAGAATTAACTTTCGAAATAATTAGTGTCCACACAGATGTCGTGTATTTTATGCTGTCAGTGCGAATTATAATACACACATCAAAAAAAGTTTTGCATCATCTCAGTTCCAAGAGTTCCGGAACCTGTACAGAAAACTGGGATAGAGATCAACATAAACATCATTTCGAACCTTTTTACTGCATATGAAAACCAAACATTGCACGTTGTACCACCACACGGCAAGACCTTCAG
Organism: Schistocerca nitens; assembly: GCF_023898315.1. NCBI lineage: Eukaryota > Metazoa > Arthropoda > Insecta > Orthoptera > Acrididae > Schistocerca > Schistocerca nitens. The sequence continues at coordinate 171,021,354 of NC_064616.1, read as the reverse complement.
AGGTGGTGGTCCAGATTGCTGTACACCCCCGGCACCTCTAATACCCAGTAGCACGTCCTCTGGCATTGATGCATGCCTGTATTCGTCGTGAAATACTATCCACAAGTTCATCAAGGCACTGTTGGTCCAGATTGTCCCACTCCTCAACGGCGATTCGGCGTAGATCCCTCAGAGTGGTTGGTGGGTCATGTCGTCCATAAACAGTCCTTTTCAATCTATCCCACGCATGTTCGATAGGGTTCACGTCTGGAGAACATGCTGGCCACTAGTCGAACGATGTCGTTATCCTGAAGGAAGTCATTCACAAAATGTGCACGATGGTGGGCGCGAATTGTCGTCCATGAAGACGAATGCCTCGCCAGTATGCTGCCGATATGGTTGCACTATCGGTCGGAGGATGGCATTCACGCATCGTGCAGCCGTTACGGCGCCTTCCATGACCACCAGCGGCGTACGTCGGCCCCACATAATGCCACACCAAAACAGGAGGGAACCTCCACCTTGCTGCACTCGTTAGACAGTGTGTCTAATGCGTTCAGCCTGACCGGGTTGCCTCCAAACACGTCTCCGGCGATTGTCTGGTTTAAGGCATATGCGACACTCGTCGGTGAAGAGAACGTGATGTCATTCCTGAGCGGTCCGTTCGGCATGTTGTTGGGCTCATTTGTACCTCGCTGCGTGGTGTCGTGGTTGCAAAGATGGACCTCGCCATGGACGTAGGGAGTGAAGTTGCGCATCATGCAGCCTATTGCGCACAGTTTGAGTCGTAACACGACGTCCTGTGGCTGCACGAAAAACATTATTCAACATGGTGACCTTGCTGTCACGGTTCCTGCGTGCTATAATACGTAGGTAGCGGTCATCCACTGCATTAGTAGCCATAGGGCGGCCTGAGCGAGGCATGTCATCGACAGTTCCCTGTCTCTCTGCATCTCCTCCATGTCCGAACAACATCGCTTTGGTTCACTCCGAGACACCTGCGGACGCGATCAAACCGCGGTATTGACCGTCTAGGCATGGTTGAAGTACAGACAACACGAGCCGTGTACCTCCTGCCTGGTGGAATCACTGGAAGTGATCGGCTGTCGGACCCCCTCGGTCTAATAGGCGCTGCTCATGCATGGTTGTTTACATCTTTGAGCGGGTTTAGTGACATCTCTGAACAGTCAAAGGAACTGTGTATGTGATACAATATGCACAGTCAACATGCATCTTCAGGAGTTATGGGACCCGGGGTGGTGCAAAACTTTTTTTGACGTGTGTATTTGACACTTCGTCACTGCAGAAGGGTAGTTTCACATTAGAGCACAATTGTCTACAACTTAATATAACGTCCAGAATTACTGTGCTATTCACACGCAGCCGGAGCTGTGCTATGACGATACTGTTGTCTGTCGTTAGCGATGGTTACAAGTAGTCGCTGATTTCATGGAGCCTGGGGCAGCGACACTGCACGTGGACTTAAGAAACTTTCTGCTGCGGCGGTGTAAGGAAACACATGCGGGCGTATCTACGCCAAAGTCTCCGATTCGTTGTTGAGTTGCAGCGATAGTCTTTAGTTACGGTGCCGCCGTTTTTGCACGATGCCTCGTTCTGCGGACGACACCACAGAATAGTCACCTGTCGTGACACTGCTACTGCACTGCTTGAAGATCGCACATTGCGTTCAGCGTTCTCAGCCGTGGCAACAGTAGCTTCTTCGACAACTTGTGGCGCACTTGGCCATCAGTCTCTCCAAGGACCAATTCCCAAATCGCCACTTAATTCGAACTTATGAATCACGTTCTTCAACCACGGGTGGAAAGAGAACCTCTTCGTATTCCACTAATGCGTCGGTTATTCGCGAAGAGCAGCAACACTACCGCAGTTGTTTTGATAAAGCAGCTTTACGAGTAACGGTGATTGACTGTAAAAGTCTGATGGCACGTAAACTGTTAGTATGGACGTCGCCTATAACCCTCACCCTTCACTGTTTTGTTCAGATGTGTGTGATTCCCCTAGAACTTAGAACTACGTAAACCTAACTAACCTAAGGACATCACACACATCCATGCCCGAGGCAGGATTCGAACCTGCGACCGTAGCGTTCGCGCGGTTCCAGAGTGAAGCGCCTAGAACCGCTCGGCCACACCGACCTGCTGGGAAGATGTATTCCAGCGTGTTCACATGCACAAACGACCCTCCAACTGTTGTCAACGGCGCTGGGGGAGGAATGGAACGCCCTACCAGTAGAACTTCTTACCAACTATGTGGCCAGTAACGGAGCACGTTTCAGCACATTCATTGGCGTGATCAAATACCATATTTTTTGGTACGGTTTCGTCACCCACGCTACAATTTTCATCCGATTTTAATGATTTTTGGTATCCATTTAAGCAAAGAGAATTCTCTTCAGTTCATGGTAGCCGATTTTTTATATTCAGTTTTTTTAAATTCAGTTTTCTTTTCGACCAAACGAGACGAATCCAAAAATAGCCATTTTTTCAAATATCTGTAATGTCGCCAGTTTTTTAAAATTCTTACGATGGAGTAAAATTACATCTGTAAGGATCAACGTGATATGTTCATTTCAAGTTTCAGATAACCACAACCGGAGTTACGGCGATAACCGTCGATGTATCTCCTTTCAGAGCTGCCTCGAGAAAATCACAATTACACAGTGAAGATACAAATTTTTTTCAATAAAAAAGTACCAATAAAAACTTCAATATACGCTTTGTTCATTGCAGCAAACCCCATTTGTCTATTGCATTGCAGTATGGCGAAAAAAATCCCGAATCTGAGCAATATTTTCGTCCGTCACCCTTTCGTTCCCTATTAAAAGAGCAGAGTGATGGCTTTGGAGCGCTATAGCTAGTGTAGAACTTGTACAAGGCAGGTATTTTTCGCTCCACCTTTGACGTAAGGCATGGCAGTGAAGTGTGGTGTGTATGTGGCAGTCGGTTGTATGGATTCAGGGCGGTGAGATGGGTCGCCGTGCCGTGGAGACGTGACAGAGAGTAGACGGGACCTATCGTGTTTGGACGTGTCCATGACCACACCGTGAATGAATTTGCCCGATTCGGTAGTGTATCAACGCGGACTGTCCAACACAAATGGAAGGAATGATGTATCACTCGCTGTCATGTAATACAGCGCAAGAACAATGGTCTTAATAAGATAACAGCCGACAGTGACCGTGGACAATGGCCGCGCCTTGACAATGAAAATCGGTTTCAAACCTGACAGTAATTGCTACCGTCACTGGAATCAGGTGTACGTCAACCAGTTTACGAGCAGACACTGTGAAGGGAACTGCATGCAATGGACAGTTGGAGTCGGGTACCGCTCAATTCTGCAGCTGTACGGGACAAATAATCAATGAGTGGCTTCAGGTGGATATGGCATATCTGAAGAAGCTTGCGTACCATCTTCCTCGCAGAATTTTGCTCATTACCAAGGCCACGTGCAGTTTTACACTGTATTAGCGTGGAATTTCTTCGGGGGGTGACTAATGTCTGGTACAGTGTTCTCATGTGAGTTGCGTAACGGCAGTTCAGATAGTATTTATTTTGATTTTTTCGGCGAAAAAGTCAGTTCTTTCTAACCTATAGAGCATCTGGAATGCGGGAGGTGATTAAATGTACCCCGAAGGGTTTCCACCAGGAATCTATCGGCGAACCTGTCATCTGGGATGTCACGACAGACCCCTCCTCAACTTGATGGATGGGTACACTGATGTAGACGAGGTCGTTGCGTACGCTAACGATTTTCTAGTTGGGGGTTCCGCGAACTCAGTAGCCTGTCTTGAGAATAAAGACGGTACTGGGCTGATGCGGATGAAGAGTTAGTTTAAAGATTCTCCTCAGAAGGCGGTGACTTCTACAGAACAAAACCACACGATTACACACGACGTATGTATATATTTTCTCACGTGCTCTGTGTGTTTACGGATCATGTTTATAATACAAGGATGCTGTGAGACGTGGACACACAGAACTTAATGTTTACATCTGAGAGCACACTTCAACAGAGTTAAACACTAAACTGTATACAGTTTGGAACCGCGCGACCGCTACGGTCGCAGGTTCGAATCCTGCCTCGGGCATGGATGTGTGTGATGTCCTTAGGTTAGTTAGGTTTAAGTAGTTCTAAGTTCTAGGGGACTGATGACCTCAGAAGTTAAGTCCCATAGTGCTCAGGGCCATTTTTGAACTAAACTGTAACACGATGCAGTATTTTTCTATGAAAGATGTAGACGCACATGTTACTCGCAATTGCAACGCCCGTTATTGTCATTTGCATGCGTACGCTGTGAGTTAGGTGATTTAAATGAAAAACACAAAGCTGTGTGCTTCAGCTGTGAAATTGCACGTCTAAGTGTCAGCAGTTACCTCTTTCATCTCTGACTTGAAGGTTAACAGGTCCACTTGGAAATGTTTATTATAACCAACCATGAAAGTACATAACTGTGACAACCGAGTTATTTTAATCTCTTGCAGGATTCACTCTTTCATCTCTGACTTGAAGGTTAACAGGTCCACTTGGAAATGTTTATGAGAACCAACCATGAAAGTACGTAACTGTGACAACCGAGTTATTTTAATCTCTTGCAGGATTCATGATTACACTACTACGTCACAACACCAAGCCCTACTATTTTAATCAGAAAATAAAGAAAATTTGTAAATCATTTTTACCACAAACAGGGTTCTTAAACGACAGAGGTGTCGTTCACTGAAGTGCTGTGGTACGCTAGAATAACAGTTCACCATCAAAACGCTTAAGGCGATAATAGTCTCACAGTTGGAGAATTATTCTAAAAATTGTACTGCCTTTTTATTGCGAGTTTGAAATCGCATTAGTGGGAATCAGACTTAAAAACTGACGACAGCATCAGCTGCAAAACCAGCAGCATACATGTCAGGCCAGCTGTGTTCAAATGGCTCTGAGCACCATGGGACTTAACTTCTGAGGTCATGAGTCCCCTAGAACTTAGAACTACTTAAACCTAACTAACCTAAGGACATCACACACACCCATGCCCGAGGCAGGATTCGAACCTGCGACCGTTGCAGCCCCACGGTTCCGTACTGCAGCGCTAGAACCGCACGGCCACCGCGGTCGGCGCCAGCTGTGTACTAGATGTATTTCTGTTACAGGACTTTTTTTAATTGTTAATTTATTCCGATACACACGACTAAATTATAAGCGTTTGTTAATCTCCTTCAGAATTTCAGCAGTTTCTGTACGATCTAATCAACCTGTAGGCACAAAAAAGGAATAATTATTCTTAACGAAATATAGATTTGAGTGTATTATTTTTCTGACACAGTATCTTCATGACTATTTATGAAGCAACTATTATTTTTTCGACATCACAGAAACATATGACAGTGTACGGTGCCCATTACGAGGAATGAGGTGTACTATCGGGTATGTGGAGGTTGTAAGTGGACCATCGCAGCTATAAACAGTACTGAGATCGCTCAGTAAAATGGTTCAAATGGCTCTGAGCACTATGGGACTCAACTGCTGTGGTCATAAGTCCCCTAGAACTTAGAACTACTTAAACCTAACTAACCTAAGGACATCACACACATCCATGCCCGAGGCAGGATTCGAACCTGCGACCGTAGCAGTCGCACGGTTCCGGACTGCGCGCCTAGAACCGCAAGACCACCGCGGCCGGCTCGCTCAGTAGGTGATGTTGCAATATACATGGTACAGTCACATTAATGTGACTACTGCGTATATTCAGCGTCAACGTGCAATAACCACTCACAGAAGGCAGGTGGCACCACTACCAGAGTGATTTATCTGACGTCAAACAGGTCATGATCGTTGGCATCCGTGCCAAGGGCGTAACCAATTCCGACACTGCTAACTTTGTAAACTGTTGTCGTGCCGCCGTATTAATGTACGCCCTCGATGGCAAAATGGCGCTACCCAAAACCGGCACTGAATCAGCTATGGTGCACCACAGGCCATGGATGATAGGGGCGAACGACGGATACGGAAATATCTATGGGTGAACAGACGTGCAACTGTTGAGCAAATGGCTGCCCAGAAGAACCAAGGGGCTACCAACAGTTTCTCCTCAAAGACAGCAGGCACTAAGTTCATGCACTCATGTGACTGCTGTTCATCGGCGATAAAGGCTGGAACTAGCACACCAGTAACGCAACTGGACGTCCGCTCTGTGGCGAGATGAATCACGTTGGCGTGTATGGCGTAAAACGTCTGAAAGTAAACACTCTACAACAATCATCGGAAGGGCCCAGGCCGTAAGGCTTTGCCTGGGTGATCTCGTCGTTCTTGTTGACACAAGGGATCAACAAAAGTATGCCTCTATCCTTGGTGACTGTTTCTCTTCGGCGCGATGACATCTACCAGCAGGACAATGCAACGTGTCATACAACGCGAAGTGTGTGTGTATGGTTCGAACAGAACCAAGGTGAGTTTACCATACTTCCCTGGCCACCAGACTCCCCGGAATAGAAGATCTGTGGGATCACCTAGATCGGGCAGTTCACAACGTGGATCCTTAATCAAGAAAACTAGCGCAGCTAGCCACGGCAGTAGATTCAGCATGGCTCCTCATCCCTATCCCTCAGTGACTCTCTTCATGCACGGTTGGTTTGTTTGTTGGTTGGTTGGTTGATTTGGATGGGGGGACCAACCAGTGAGGTCATCGGTCCCATCGGGATAGGGAAATAAGGGGACGAAGTCGGCCGTGCCCATTCAAAGGAACCATCCCGGCATTTGCCTGAAGCGATTTAGGGAAATCACGAAATATCTAAATCGGGATAGCCGGACGCTGGCTTGAACCGTCGTCCTCCCAAATGCGAGTCCAGTGTTCTAACTACTGCTCCACCTCGCTCGATCTACATGCATGTCTCGCTGGAGTCCGCATTGCAGAAGGTAGTTATCCAGGTTTTTGACAGGTGGTCCCATTAATGTGACTGGACAGTGTGGAAAGTAACACGGCCCGGGACAAAAACAGGTGACTCGAAAACAGGAATGAATGTAAGTAAATGATTAACCTTAAAACTGGAAACAACTGTCTTAGAATTCTGAGAATATGAACTACAGCGAAAATATTTTCACAAACTGTGTTTTACTTGAAAGGTGAGGCTCACTACGAAAAGAATTCATGTTTGCTTCGTTTCTTTCACAGGAAATGCTTTAGAGGTTGCTTTCATTTTCTAAAGAAAATGCCGAGAATATGGAAGTGTCTTTTGAGGACATCAGCATAAATGTAGGAAGAATACTAATTGTGCAGAGTAAATGAAAAGAGCTCCGGAGCTCCGTGAGTGTCCTGTGACTACAGTTTACTTTAGTTCCACAAGAATGTGACGCACCACTTCCAGGTTTTAGTTAGGACGTCTCTCATTCCCGCTTATGACGAAAGCGAAAATGATATTTGACACGTTTTTTCACAATATCAAGAAAATCGAAAAGATTCATCAGACTAGTTGTAGGTTGATCATCGTCCTATGTGCAACGACGATCAACTTCTTGTTAATAGCGTCCACTTTGGAAACGTGCTATCTTTACACCAGATAAACATCGAGGATAACCCTCTCTGCGAATTTCAGAAGGGAAAAGGAGATGATGTAAGTCATTTGCTGCTCTCCTGCAGGTTTTTCGAAACACACAAATCAGAACATCAGCGTCAGTGTCAAGCAGTTCAAGAAACCAAAGCAGACCTGAATCTTCGAGGCTGGACGGGAATTTGAACGGAGCTGCTCCTGTATACCAATTCAGTGTCTTAACCACTGCATAAACACCACTAATTCGGTAGGACAGTAGTTTTCCTAAATCACGTAAGGCAACTGCGTGGACGGTTCTTGTGAAAAAGTATCTGGCCGATTTTCTCCCCTGTGCGTTCCCAATCCAAGCGTGCTCTCTGTATCTCACTTCACCGTCATAGACGGGACGCTACAACCTCCGTTTCCTTCCCCCTTTAAACGAAGTTCCACCACCTTACCGGTTCGTGTATGTGACGTAATATCATATGTCGACCGACCTGAAACATTAATTTACTATATCGCAATAAGCTGTGCAATAATCAAGGTGAATTTTATACGATAAGCCGCTTGCTATTTTGATGAAGCCAACGTCATTCGTGCCACTATGAATAAAACAGTCAACAGAAATTACTCGTTCTGCCAATAATTAGAGGGGAAAATATTTTGTTCCGGGATATGAACACGATTACAATACTCAGGCAGCGATACATTTGTGAATTATGATCGTCAACAAGAGTAACGTAATCCTGAAAGAGAGATGCACCACCACCGGTATTTGCACGCGCACGCTAAATAGGCTTCGGCCAGAATCAATTAGCGAATACGACTAAGCGTTAAGAGTCATTTATTACAGCGTCATCACGACATCAAAATTAAAAACGAACTGCGGGAAATCGTTAATCGAGTCAGTCGGTAATTTATCATTAATTGGCAGGCACCACTGCGGGATGCCGCTTACCGGTTAACTAGGGCCGTAACTTAGTTCTTTGCTCAAAATGAACATTAAACGCTGTAATCAGTAAGATTGACTTGCCCCAGGAATAAACCAACCATTAACCAATCGAATCATACCAGAACCACATTAGTGTACAGCGAGCGCGGAAATCCTAGCTTTACCGCAATCACGTTCATCGTTGCTTTCAACACACCCCGTAATGTTACTGGCGGCACAGACATCACAGTTATGCAATCGCTTATGGGGCAGTCAGGATATCCTGCAATATCCTAGGAAGAATTTCGTGTCCGGTACATAATGGCGTACAGCCACCCAATGTAAACCACCAAGACACATCAGTTATAAGGGGGCGTTGGTAAAGTGATGGAATTCCAGAAATCATTTGTTTTTAGTGCTAGAATACACTCAAAAACAGACAGAAACGGCACGGACTTCTGAAAATGGTATCCAACAGACTTTGTAGAATGGTGAGTTTAGGATGTCAGAGCGTAAGGTATTTCAAAGATTAATTTAACTGTGAACTTCTTATTAAAAAAAGGAAGGTGTTTGAAAACCAGGGTAAGATCGTCTACTAGCGACTACAGACACAAATGTGCTAATAACTCGTCTGAACGGGAGTTGTTCTGTGACGATGGCCGGTCAACAGAACTGCATACAGCCTGAACAGGAGTACGTTGGTAAATCGGGGTTTGGTGTCGGGTGTCACAGATGGACACAGTGTGGATTTCAAAACGATGTCACATCAGTACGCCGAATATGCCAGTATCGTGGTGGCCTCCAGATGGTAAGAATCAACATTGGCGAACGTTCGTCATCTGAACAGTTTGTGTGTCAAGAGTTATAACGACAGAACCTTTAGATCTTCTTGTTATGATGGATGCTGGGTTTTATATGTCTCCCGACCCGCACAAACTATTGCCGTGTCAGTAAACGGGTGTCGCTCGCAGATGTCAGTTGGTTGGGTCGGTCATCGCCGTGCGGCATTTACCTCATCGCGCGAGTGTCGACGTAACTATATATTTCGCTACCCATAAAATGACACATGTGTATTTCTCTTGGTTAACCGTGTTTTTTATTATTCAAGATGTATAAGTATATACGAAATGAGTAAGCTAACATTTTATGTATTTTTAACACAAGAAATAATTTTGGCTTGGCTGGAAGAAGACGTGCGCAGGAGTAAAATCCAAAATCTGTCTTATCCTCCAAGACGAAAAATCGGAAGACAAAAATGCATGTATTCATCGTTAAAAATTTTTGTGTAATGAAATTGCTGCAACATTATGTGATATGTGCGAAACTCAGATATATGACAAAGATTAAGTCACGAAAGTTAAATAATAAGAAATACTTGTTTTAATTTTTTTTTCAATTTTTTTATTAGTGCCTTAGAAAACTGGCGATTTTAATTATTACCAACAATACAGAGATACTGATTGTTTTGTACTGCAAATAAATATTTTAAACAGTAAAATATGAGTGTTTTGTTATAAAAATAATTAAAAACATGCTAATTTACGCAGATTAGGTATGTTTCACACTGCTTGTTGAGTGTGAGCAAAATGCTCGACGCGCTACTGGTAGCGTAACTTTTAAAGATGCGGGTTCTCGCGGGCTGAAGAAAGACAGGCCTACAACGGCGTGAGGCATTGGATGTTCAAATGTGTGTGAAATCTTATGGGACTTAACTGCTAAGGTCATCAGTTCCTAAGCTTATACACTACTTAACCTAAATTATCCTAAGGACAAACACATACACCCATGCTCGAGGGAGGACTCGAACCTCCGCCGGGATCAGTCCCACAGTCCATGACTGCAGCGCCTAAGACCGCTCGGCTAATCCCGCGCGGCTGAGGCATTGGAATTGGGCATTCTGTGTAGCGCAGACTTTTCCAGTATAGTTTAGTAGTTGGGTGTAACCAAAGTAACTAGTTGGAGTGTGAGATTCTGGTCATCCTAAACGTAACCAAGAAAGGACTTCAAGCTGCCACGGTGCGGGAATGTGTTTAGACGAATTGGAAATTTTTGGTCGTTATCCCTACCACTGAACTATTGCCTGTCAGTGTCCATTGCTGCTAGCACATAATGAAGGCAGAAACGTGGATTCCACTGACCAGCAGCTGGTCATAAGCAAGATATCATACTGGGAAATACTAGACGATAACAGAAGCATTGCATCAGGCTACTATGCGATGGCGATAACAGTGAAAAGGCGAAGGAAGGAAGGTTACTGTTTAACGACCAGTCGACAACGAGGTCATTAGAGACGGAGCTCGGATCGTTTCAAGGACGGGGAAGGAAATCGGCCGCAACCTTTCGATTGAACCATTCCGGCATTTACCTGAAGCGATTTAGGGAACTCCTGAGAAACCTAAATCAGGATAGTCGGACGCGGATTTAAACAGTCGTCCTCACGAATGCGAGCTCAGTGTGCTAACCACTGCGCCACCTCGCTCAGCACGTAGTTTTCGGACCGAATCACAGTGTTATGGGTATTAACGATCTACGAAGTACTTGCAGAAAAACTTGCACAGGGGTAAGATGCAGAGCGATACCGCTTAATGCTCTTGTTGCTCTACAGGGAACTGTCAAGCGCAGGAATTAAAAGGATATTCTAATAAACGTGGAAGAATTTTCTGGGAGTAGAGCATTGGAGGTATCACCGTACAAAATCACTTGTTGCTATTTGTGATTTACACGGAACAAGTTTCACGACAAAAGATCGTGCCACTTATGAGCTCATCTCATTACAGCCCTGATTTGAACTTGAGAATCGACGTTTACGGTTGTTTTAAAATCGTTGTTTCGCATTATACAACCAAGAGTAATATCATAGCTAGTTTTAATGAATATCTATGAGAAGAAAGAGCTGCCACTTTCTTTATCCACCTCATCGGATATTTGCTTGGGAGTTTTAAGGCCGGCCGGAATGGCCGAGCGGTTAAAGGCGCTACAGTCTGGAACCGCACGACCGCTACGGACGCAGGTTCGAATCCTGCCTCGGGCATGGATGTGTGTGATGTCCTTAGGTTAATTAGGTTTAAGTAGTTCTAAGTTCTAGGGGACTGATGACCACAGCAAATGGTTCAAATGGCTCTGAGCACTATGGGACTCAACTGCTGAGGTCATTAGTCCCCTAGAACTTAGAACTAGTTAAACCTAACTAACCTAAGGACATCACAAACATCCATGCCCGAGGCAGGATTCGAACCTGCGACCGTAGCGGTCTTGCGGTTCCAGACTGCAGCGCCTTTAACCGCACGGCCACTTCGGCCGGCGATGACCACAGCAGTTAAGTCCCATAGTGCTCAGAGCCATTTGAACTTTTTTTTTTGTTTTTTTTTTGTTTTTTTTTTTTTTTTTAGCCCGCCCTGCAGGTGTGTGACGCGCTCACTCTGTATTACACACAGCACACAGCTGCATGAACGATTTAGATAGCAGCTGCATTTGCCACGAAATTTCTTTTCAGCAGGTTTCTGCTACGGTTCGCACTCGTGTTTGAACTGGCTGTGTTGGTGATTGGTAGTAAACTTGACGTTTCGTTGACGTCCAGAACACAAGGAACGGAGCCGTGGCTCAGCTAGAGAAGAGTAGGACAAGCTAGTAGCAGTAATCTTTTTTATGGAACTATCCAGGCATTCGCACGTAGTGAATTAAAGTCTCAATAAGAATAGATGGTCGTTCCCCTCTATTACCAATTCTGTGTTTATACATTCACCACATATATCGTTACGAGTGAATTAAGTAGTTATCAGATCGAAGAAAGCAAGGGGGACACTTCCAACAACATCGTATCTGCTAATGCACTGTGGTATTCAAGTCAATCCACGGATTTGAGATAGATTTACTATATAGACCCATCCTGCGTTGTAATCTCTCCCACGTATGCTGGTGATCTCGAGTCCGTCCACTTCATATTTGTCTGTAAGCCTTAACCCCAGAAAGGTATTCAGAGTTCAGCGGCAGCAAGGGGGCACAACAAGTAATGCTACAACATATCTTTGTTTCATTACCTGTGTCAGGCTACGCTAAAAAGCTACATCTCTAAAAAACTCGGTCATTTTCATGTTGTTGCTTGCGAGAAGTTGGTTAGTAAATTTTGGTTCTTATACAGTTCCTTGCTGTCGGTCTACAGTTGAGGAGCTGCTCCGCTTCCCAGCACAGAGGCGGGAGACTGCCTCGTGTGCCTCCTTCTGTATTCCAGAGCTAATTTTATTCGAATGTAGCGCGCGCTGAATCCGGAGATTCCATTCCAGTCGTCTGTGGATCCAAAACGGTTATACTGCAATTACAGTTCCCATTCCGGCTGCTGACTTGAGGAACAGACGGCTGCGGTCGCTTCGTAGGCTGGGATGCAGAAGCCACCGCTTGGTTTCTACTGAGGCTGGCCGTTACAGATTCCAGTTTCTTATCCTCTTTTGAATTAGGCTTTCTTTATTTTCCTTCTCTATGTCCGTTTGCAACTGCACAAAAGCGTGGCGAAAGATTTATTTGTTATTTGATAACCGAACTCCAGCCATTCGCTTATGCTTTCTGGAACAGTACACATGTTGGCCTTCGTTTCGAGCAACGACGGGAATAAATTCCACTAGTATTAAAAACCGTGATAAATGACTGGTAATAAACAAATGTAATCTATACTCTGGAATTATTCTACTTGTTCTCGGAAGATCAGATTCAAATTACCAATCATTAATATTGTCAACAATTATTCGAAGTACGATAGCGCAAGGTTGGCAGAAGAGAAATAACTCGATAAATGGATGTAGGAGAATACGGGGCGAATGAAAACTTACACAGCCGTTCCGCAGAGCTGAGATGCCGTATCCTCTGGTGTGTGTCTCTTTTTTTGAATGTCTTGCAGTTTTCGAGCAGTCGTCTTCTAAAGTCTTGGAGATACTAATGAATAACCCTGTATGCGTATTCCAGGCAGCATTGTATTACCCGTTTTATGTCTAGGGAACAACTGAAACCGACACTCACTGCTTAGATACTGACGACTTTCGGTCTCGCGTCAGAGAGGAATTCAAAACTTTCACAATCGGTCAATGCAATGGTTCAAATGGTTCAAATGGTTCTGGGCACTATGGGACTCAACTGCTGAGGTTATTAGTCCCCTAGAACTTAGAACTAGTTAAACCTAACTAACCTAAGGACATCACACACATCCATGCCCGAGGCAGGATTCGAACCTGCGACCGTAGCGGTCTCGCGGTTCCAGACTGCAGCGCCAGAACCGCGCGGCCACTTCGGCCGGCTGGTCAATGCAATGCCTTTAATTTAAGATGCACTGTGTGATGAACAAGACCATTTTTCTTTCCTTTTTCATTTTACCATGAGCACAGATCCTTCCCTCGAAAGGCAACATTTTTGTCAAAGAACCTATAATTTTCAAAAGGGAACGAATAATATGGCGAGCAGGTTTTATGGCTGTTTGCCGTCATGTTGCCAAATATCTGAAAGGCATCCAGGTCTAACCTACTTGGAGGGATACGGAAAAATGAAACGATTATATCGCAGTGACTGAAACCATCATGGCTTTCGCTATTGCTGATAGGGGAAGCTAATAATGGGTAGTTGAGCTCAGAGTATCAATAGAGATTAAGCTCCAGCTCATAACGAGGAAGAGACCAGTGATTTCACTACAATGATACCTTGATTAGCCAAGACGTCACGCATGCCGACAAAGAATATAAATTAAAAGATTTTTTTTCAGAAGGGCCTGCAGCATGAATTACGTAGAAATACGGCATTTTACAAGAAGTCAATTCAAGCAGCTGCCATGTTGCAGTATAATATTTATCTGTTCGTATCTAGATACTTTTTCACAACAAGCTTGACTGATTCGGTACTTGAAAACGGCATTGTTAGCCAAAACAGGCACGCTTTTTGTGCAGAAATATCTAGATACACACAAATAGATATTACACCGGAGGTACTGGAATTGTCTTCATGTAAGATGCATTAAGCTTTGCAGTGTGAGTGTGTCGTCGTCAGTGAACGACCAGAATTCAACTAGTTTGAGTAAATCTCTTTCCAACACTACATACAGATGAGTATCAAAGTAAGGCAAAATATATCTTCAGGAAAATAGGATGTGTGTCACATGACAACAGGAATCATTCACATATGCGACTACCATTTGTTACTGGAATTAAAGAGTTAGTTTTCAGCACCCCACGCGGTGTGTTTGTATTCTACCTTCCAACTACATAGAAGTACGTGAACAAAAATAGAACACCTCCCTGATTTTTACTGAGAGCAGGTCGCTGAGGCGTGGTGGCTAAAAAAAATGGCTCTGAGCACTATGGGACTTAACTTCTGAGGTCATCAGTCCCCTAGGACTTAGAACTACTTAAACCTAACTAACCTAAGGACATCACACACATCCATGCCCGATGCAGGATTCGAACCTGCGATCGTAGTGGTCGCGCGGTTCCAGACTGTAGCGCCTAGAACCGGTCGGCTACCCTGGCCGGCTGAGGCAAGGTGGATTAGATCGAGTGTATCCAACCCTGTATGCATTTTAGATGAATTGGGATCAACAGCGTCCAAGCTAATGACGATACACACAATTCGTGTTAAAAAATCGTTAACTAAAAACAGTAACTAATTCTCAGTCATCGCTGAAATTTGAAGACAAACTGTCAAAAATGAACACAGTGTGGATCCGACATAAGTTACTGAAAAATCTAGTAGCATATCAAACAAATTGCTCATATGCTTCAACGCGAAATGTACTTTGTTAACACGGAGTCTCAGATGTGAGGCCGGTCAAGGTGGCCGAGCGGTTATGGGCGCTACAGTCTGGAACCGCGCGACCGCTACGGTCGCAGGTTCGAATCCTGCCTTGGGCATGGATGTGTGTGATGTCCTTAGGTTAGTTAGGTTTAAGTAGTTCTAAGTCTAGGGGACTGATGACCTCAGATGTTAAGTCCCATAGTGCTCAGAGCCATTTGAACCATTTTCGGATGTGATGTTCCAAACATCTGATAGCGGCCCAAGTATTTTAGTACCACACGAATAGCGTCGACAATATGTCCCACGGAACAACAATCCGTCCATCTCTATGTTTCCAACGAAATTTAGGGCTTAGGTGCTTAATGCTCAAATAAGGTCGTGCATCGTACTGGCTAATTCACACCGTTAAACATAGTGATTCCATTGTAATGGTGTGGTCGTCAGTTACATCGTATTCCGTTTTTTCTCACTCTCGGCCTGTGTATGGGGTCATTTTCTCTCAAAAGGATGAATTAAAGTTCAAAGAAATGCAGCCAATAGAATTGCTGTCGTCCATTAAGGACACAGTTCTCCAAGAGAACGATGTCCGCAGTTACTGGTTAGATGAACACGGAATATGCCGATCAACTTGAAACACGTGCAGTGGCGCTCACAGTCATCTGTTGCCGGTTTTAACGTAGAATGTCTGATACAGATTCTTCCCCTGAATTCGATTGTTGGTGGAAATAAGTGCTACTCCGATCGGGACTGGGATAAAATGTCATTAGATATAAGTGTATGTGAGGTGGCATATTAAGGACAGAGGGCGAGTTTCGCAGCCGGCCAGTGGTGGGAGGGGCGGCTGGCGCGCTGCCAGCTCTCGGCCTCGGCGGTTTCGATTTGACGTTACCTGCGCAAGCGCTAACCACGCAGTATTTCGCTTAACCACGTCGGCGCCGGCGCCGGCGCGGGCCACGTGTGCGTGTCGTCGCCGGAAATTGGCCGCAGTGCGACGCACGGCCGGGACATCCCCTGTCGCCCGCCGGTCGCCGCTTAACACACTATTCGCGGAATGTAGATGGCCTGCAACCAGACTAACACAGTTCCCCCGACACTATTCCGCGCCGTGGCGGGCGCATCGCGCGCAGCTAAGGCAGTACGATAAGCCACCCACAGCGGACAGCAAACACGCGAACACGTTGAGCGCCCTGATCTGTATACCTAAAATTCTTCCGGTCTGGAGCAGAATTGATATTTACGTACTAATTTTCTACTCAGTTGTGGTTTTATCTATTTCATTTGCGATCAATTTCAAAGAATTTTACGGATTCATCTTCAGGCACATAGGCACAGTTACCGAAATGGTGTAACCGCAAATGAATACTGTTGCTGTATCGCAGTATCCTCTAAGGTAATAAATCTAACAAGGGAACCTCCCCATCGCACCCCCCTCAGATTTTGTTGTAAGTTGGCACAGTGGGTAGGCCTTTAAAAACTGAACACAGATCAATCGAGAAAACAGGAAGAAGTTGTGTGGAACTATGAAAAAAATAAGCAAAATATACAAACTGAGTAGTCCATGCGCAAGATAGGCAACATCAAGGATAGTGCAAATCGTGTAACTGATGCGGAATTTGAATACCAGCCGGGTATTCATTTAATGGTGTGTGGGAAACCGCCTGTAAACCACATCCTGGCTGGCCGGCGTACCGAACGTTGTCCGGTACACATCGCCGTTCCGGGTGATGCCACAATAAGTAATATAAGGATTAATAAATATATGCGTTCTAGATAATTTAGTGTATAAATCTTATATGTGCAACATTAGAGGATGTTGTCGTACAGCAAGATGATACAGAGGGTGAACAAAAATACTGAATTATCAAAAATGCAACACATTACCATGCTAAGTACGGTGCAGGGAAACCGTGCAGCCAAAAGAGCTTCCAGTCCCCTCGAAATGGGTAAATACAGGTCCTGTATGGTTTCCAAGGGAATACCGTTGTTGCTGCAAAACGATGGAAAGTACAGGTAACTATGATGGAGGCGAAAAGCGGTCACGTAACCTTCCCTTCAAAGTAAACCACAAGGGCTCAATACTATTGAGATCTGATGACTAGTGGCCAGAACAGATGCAGCACTTCATCCTCGGGCTATAGACCCACTCATGCACGATAGACACTGTTTGAACAGATGCCCAGTCGTCTCTGATCACGGCATCACTATTAGGGAACAAACACTGTACCATGCGGTGGACCAGATCAATCAGAATGGTCACTTAATCCTCGGTAGTAATGCGATCTTGCGGAGTAACCACGGAGCCCACCAAATACCGCGTAATTGCTGTCCAAATCACGGCGAACCCTCCTGATGTTTCACTCCCGACTCGTAAATTCGGAAAGAGGTTGGACACAGTGTGCAACAAAAGTCATTAGACCGAATGACTTTTCTTCAACTGCTCCACAATCCACGTTTTATGGCATCGGCCCCACGTTTACCTGTTACAGTCATATCCATCAGTGATGAGTGGCTTTGGAATTCCAACTCGCCCTGCAGTTCCCTGCTTCTGGAGATCCCTCAATGTTGCCTTGCCGCTGATAGGGTTCGCGAGTGCGACATTCGGTTCTGCAGTAACTTTTACAGTTGTCGTCCCCTTACTTTTCGTCATAATACTCTTCAATAACCGTCTGTCACGATCACCTAACAGACACTTTCGTTTGCGTTATGACTCAGTGGATGATGTTTTTCCGCTTTCCCTGTTTGCAGTATAAAACTTGGATATGGTGCCTCTTGAAACACCAAGCGCTTCGACCCCCTTGGTTACGGAGGCATCCAACATACGACCACCAACAATTGGGCCACATTAGAACTCACTTAACTCTGACATAATGCACTCACAATTACACAGAACACTGTTGTGACCACGCCTGACACTTGTATTGAGGACACTGCAGAGGTGCCGTTCGTAGTCAGATGCAACAGTTCAGTCTGAACACTTGGCTAGCATCTGCATTTACGTTCAAACATGCATTTCTCGCGGTGTTCCCATATTTTTGCTCCACCCCTGTATACTTGCGGGGTGTATACCATTTCGGTAACTGTGACTAAGTGCCTGAAGATGAAGCTATAAAAAGCTTCGAAATCGATTGGAAATAAAATGAACAACAAACACAACAGAGTGAAAAATTATTACATAAACAGCTTGTGTGCTCGATCACAACATAATTCACAGCTGAAGTCCCCAATGTCCAGATTTAAACTTTCCATCGCTCTTGAGGCTATAGATATGGGTGTATGATACGTTCTTCCTTTTTAATTTTTTGAAGCTAATGTATAAATAAACTGCCAGTACCCTGGCGATATTCTCAAATCCGCAGACAACATCACTGCACTGAAATGGCTTGTGGATTACTATACACATTTGTAATTTATATACGTTCTTGACATTTATGAAAGAGCCGTTAATTAATCTCATGGCTGGAACGGGACAACAAAGCAGTTGGCACGTACACAGCATGTAACGTAATGGTATTATGTACTATACTGCTTTGCGGCATGTCTATCTTCAACAGGCAAATCTGATAATGAAGCTATAAGCCTCGAAATCGATCCTCGTATAATGAAACTAAGAGCATTTTTTGGAGTCCGAAACCTTCTTTATTCTTTAGAAACGTTGTTCTGTATCCATCCAGATGCAGTCTAACAAATTCTCCAGTGCATGGCTCAATAGATTTTATAGGTAATTTTCGAACACTCTGTATGTAAGGAGCTCGTCACATAAGATGTGAATAACCGACTATTTTGTGGTAGTTGCCTTGTTGTGTGAGGACTGATTTTGGCAAGGAACCGTAAATCTCTGCCTATGAATCCTTGAACATGGCAGCCATAAAATCAAAGCTCGCTGAAGATCCTTCCTCGAAACCTGCCGAAACTTGTAAACTTCAGATGGCAAGAACAACTGAAAGCGTCTGCTGCATTCGTCGTCTGCTTTCAATGTGAGCCGATATTAGTAAAGCACGCTGTAGGGAGAGAGGGGTGAGGGGGGATTGGGTGATTAAATACCAGAGAGCTGTTTCGTACCATGAAATAATAATGGATGTAGCCCATATTCACCATATGCAAAGACATATGACGCTTTCGAAACAACGGAAACCACTTAAGGTATTTTTTTATATGTCCAAGTAAAATCCAACGAACTCTAGGCATCGAAGACAATAGACAGTGAAGTGGGACGAGTAGTAGAAGCTACAGACATTGGTGAGGTAATATGTTGTTCTTAAAAATGGCACAAAACTGACGAAACCCGTGTCACAGAACGTAGAGAGACTGAACAATTAAAAAGCGCCAGATGCACAAGTATTTGGACTTTTAGCTATCTGACATCACTCACTGTTGATCTGACGAGCCCTCCAACACGTCTGCATTCGTCTTCGCCAACTCACGGTCCTCTCCGGCCTGTCAAGTGTCCGAGTATTTGCCATCGAAAACGCTACAGGAGGGTCATTATTGCCCTGCAGTGTGAAGCCGACACTTTTCATGAAGAAGGAAATTCGTGACACTTCTTTTATGTGGGCTGCACGTAATCAGGTGAAATCTCTTAGCGGGTACTCATACTTAGACACTATTTTCTAGGCATCTTTACGTGCCAGAACGAAATTTTCACTTTGCAGCGGAGTGTGCGCTGACATGAAACTTAGAGGCAGATTAAAACTGTGAGCCGGACCGAGACTCGAACTCGGGATCTTCGCCTTTCACGGGCAAGTGCGCTACCAGCTAAGCTACCCAAGCACGACTGACGACCCGTCCTCACAGGACGTCAGGAAGGAGAAGAGATACTGGCGGAATTAAAGTCAGAAAGTTTCATTTTTACGTGGCCACTGTGTGCTCAGGACTGAAAACAATTACGTGACGCGATCAACGGGCATACTAGAGACGCTGACCAACACATCTATCCCAAGCTTCGTCGGATTTTCAGTGTGGCTTCAATTCCGTGACCTTTCGGACCTTACTAAATGAAGAGCCTTCGTAATACACAGGGAGGTTATAATTACACTTTCAATACATGAGCCAGTGTAGATGGACCGCATGGGCACCCAACTACATAGGACTGTCCGCTGCAGGACCTTCGTTTTTAGCAGTGTTAGTGCCACGACTTGCCGTTAGGCGCCGGTACTGGTACGGCAAAGCATATTTGAAACACAAGCATCAGTGTACAGAACAGTTGCAGACAGTCAGCACGAGTCTAGAAAAGGTGAGCAGGGCTTTACTCGTTACTTGTAAATCTGTTTTATCGAAACAACAGAATAGTGCTGCTGCTATTCGCGAGTATCGACGCTTAATGGAATACAGAGAGATTCTCTTCCTGCACCAGGTTGAACAACATGATTCGCAAGTTTAAATTAAGTGGCGATTTAGGAATCGCTCCTGGGAAAGCCCGTGGATAATTCCGGCACAAATTGTTGAAGAAGGTACTGCTGCCATGGCAGAGAATGCTGGATGCAATGTGCGGATCTTCAAGCAGTGTACGAGCTGTGTCACGACAGCTGCATATTCCACGGTCTACTGTTCGAAAAGTGCTGCGAAGAATATTGTGAAATGCTATCTCTAGTGCTCTTCCTGGCTGTCGTCACACTGAGCAACGTCTGTTGTTTTGGACGTAAACACGGTACGGAATTAACGAAGGTTACCCCCTCATGGGTAAATTATTTGTTTCTTTCTTTGGTCTATTCGTTATTGCTCTTCCGCCTATCCTTATAAATGTTTTGCACAAAGTTTCACCGTCCTACGATCACTAGTTTTTCACGGAGGCCCTCTCAAGTATGGAAATCTGAATTATAAGCACTCTATACATCTAGTCACACAGCCGGCTGGAGTGGCCGAGCGGTTCTAGGCGCTACAGTCTGGAACCGCGCGACCGCTACGGTCGCAGGTTCGAATCCTGCCTCGGGCATGGATGTGTGTGATGTCCTTACGTTAGTTAGGTTTAAGTAGTTCTAAGTTCTAGGAGACTGGTGATCTCAGAAGTTAAGTCCCATAGTGCTCAGAGCCATTTGAACCATCTAGCCACACACAATAGCATTCACACTCTCACATGCGACATGTAACCCACACCTTCAAAAATGGTTCAAATGGCTCTGAGCACTATGGGACTTAACATCTAAGGTCATCTGCCCCCTAGAACTTAGAACTACTTAAACCTAACCAACCTAAGGACATCACACACATCCATGCCCGAGGCAGGATCCGAACCTGCGACCGTAGCGGTCGCGCGGTTCCAGACTGAAGCGCTTAGAACCGCTCGGCCACACCGGCCGGCTAACCCACACCTTCAAATTTGCCTTGTTAGTTAACTTCCGCCAGTCTCGCACCCAGCAAATACAAAAACAACTGACAGCACAGGTCACCGCATAAATCGGAACCATTTTGTCGCCAGCTGAAAGTAATCCCTAACTCAGTTGTTTATTCTGATTTAATCCGTGGGGATTTTATCAGTGTCGTGTTGTTTATTGTCATACCAATGTTAACTGTAAAATTATAGACATAAAATTCGTTTTCTAAGACAATTCTACAGTAATTTCTGCTGCTAGCATCATTGATCTGGAAGAGACGAATACAACGAGGTATCATTTCAAAAATGTGGTTTGTAATTTATTCGAAATCAGAATATTCCGAATGTTAGATTTCTCTGTTTTTAACATGAGACTTATTGTCACATTATTGGGAAATTCGCGACGTCACAGAGAAAGATTGTGCATGGCTCATAGATCGCTTCAGTCTAAGGTTGTTACGCGATAACAATAATAAATTTGAAATAGCTGTGAAGGAGCATCAGAGTATGCGTTGCATCCCACGTCGCTACGCCTGCCTTGGAGTCCAGCGTGCCTACATCGAGCGAGGACTTCGGCGGCTGGTCACAGATGCAGCCAGCGGCGACCGCACTGTTTCACTTCGTCGCGTATGCCAATTGCGCACAACGGTGGCACCATCCTCCTTCCGGAGCCAACGAGCGGAGTACACGTTATCGTCTGCAGCACCAGCCACTCTCTCGGATTCAGTGTAGTAATCTGTGCGGCTTTATAGCTCGCTATCCAGCGAGTCAGCAACAGTTCAACAGACTTCATCGTCGGCGGAGCCAAGTTTTTAGGATTCTTCTACAACCAGCAGTTTACCTCCGACAGTCACTGTTCTGCCATCACCAGTTACCAGAAAGCACCAGCTACTCAGTCCAGAGTTCACGTCAGCAACAGTCGGAAGAGGGCTGTCACCGGCCTGGAATGTGCCACCCACAAGTAAATCTCCAACAACGATAGGAACCACCACAGCTTGGGCTGAAACGCTGTAACTCACTTTGTTTCTCAATACTTGTTTACTTCTGCGTGTGACTGTTCGTTTATGGAACTTAGTTCCCAGCCTGGAACGATTCATTAATTTTTATCTGAACTACATGTAAATTTTTTGAGTGTTGCAACAAACAAATGTGCGTGTGCTTCTTCCAATTATTTATGTGTAGTGGTATTGCAAAACGCATACAGCAGTATGTAACGCATCCCGTAATTTCGTATGATATTATCAACTTCTGCTTGAGCCGGCCATCGATTTAATGTTTATGCTGGAGAAATGGAGTTGTAAGTGCTGCAAGTTTCCCAAGACAAGCTATAAATTCCTACGAATGATATTAAACGTCGTTTAGTAAGAACTAACGATAATTTCATTGGTTAGTGAAAAACTGGACATGAAAAGCTTGAGCAATCACCAGTACATTCTTGACATTTCACAGACCTGTTGCCGGTCGGGGTGCCCGAGCGGTTCTAGGCGCTACAGTCTGGAACCGCGCGACCGCTATGGTCGCAGTTTCGAATCCTGCCACGGGCATGGATGTGTGTCATGTCCTTAGGTTAGTTAGGTTTAAGTAGTTCTAAGTTCTAGGGGACTGATGACCGCCGGCCGCAGTGGCCGTGCGGTTAAAGGCGCTGCAGTCTGGAACCGCAAGACCGCTACGGTTGCTGGTTCGAATCCTGCCTCGGGCATGGATGTTTGTGATGTCCTTAGGTTAGTTAGGTTTAACTAGTTCTAAGTTCTAGGGGACTAATGACCTCAGCAGTTGAGTCCCATAGTGCTCAGAGCCATTTTTGATTGATGACCTAAGAAGTTAAGTTCAAATGGTGCAAAGGGCTCTGAGCACTATGGGACTCAACTGCTGTGGTCATTAGTCCCCTAGAACTTAGAACTACTTAAACCTAACTAACCTAAGGACATCACACACATCCATGCCCGGGGCAGGATTCGAACCTGCGACCGTAGCAGTCGCACGGTTCCTGACTGCGCGCCTAGAACCGCGAGACAACCGCGGCCGGCTAAGAAGTTAAGTCCCACAGTGCTCTGAACCATTTGAACAGACCTGTTGTTTTTGACTGTATATGATATTACAGGTAACGCTGAATTCTTACAAGGACTTCATTACACTAACTTTCAAAACTACAAAATAGGATAAGCGTGTGAGAGCAATCCATCTATAAATTACTATGTTGGTGTCAGTGTCACCGTTTCGTGAAAATCTTGTTTTACTTGCAGTCATTATGGCTCTTGCACGAATCTACACAATGCTTAGCGACTCCTTGCAGGAGGTGTCACCTGGGAACTCTACGCATTGAACTTTGCAGCAGATCGCAGCTACCACTTAGACCCAAAATGTGTGCGTTGTTGTCGTTCGGATATGTGTGGGCCGAAAATCGTTTGTAGCCGTTGTCTATTTAGGGCCGGCCGGAGTGGGCGTGCGGTTCTAGGCGCTACAGTCTGGAATCGAGCGGCCGCTACGGTCGCAGGTTCGAATCCTGCCTCCGGCATGGATGTGTGTAATGTCCTTAGGTTAGTTAGGTTTACGTAGTTCTAGGTTCTAGGCGACTGATGACCTCAGAAGATAAGTCGCATAGTGCTCAGAGCCACTTGAACCATTTTTTTTGTCTATTAACTGTGGCAATATCGGGCCTAGTATTTAAAACGAGAACTAGCATACTCCCTAATAAACTACAATTTCATATGGATGAAACACAAATGAAACATTATTCACACAACTCACAAACATTAGTTCAACTAACGTTGGAGTGACACGAATGGCAGCTGGACAAAGAAATGTAATAATTAAACGCAGGACGAGTGAGGAGCCGTGAAGTGCAGACATCAAATAATGGCGACAGCAACGAGTGAATGAGTTTTTTGAGATAAGCTGTTAATCCATTCTGGGTAAGCTATTACTAACCAATTTCGTCCACGTTATTACGAGTGGCTTCATACATAACTTTAAATGGTATCCTTATGTTGTTCGTTTTTGCTTCTATAACAATCTCCCAACACCGTCTTCACCACTTATAGCCCACAGCATTAAAATGAGATTATATAAACCTTAACTCAATATGCAGTGCTTTCTCATGTGAACCTTCCTTCCCTACTGAAATTGTGGTGGACCGAGTTTTCCGCGGGCACAGCCTAATTAGCCGAGCTGTCCACGCATGTCTTATGTCTCCCCAAAAGCTTGAATTTGCCACTATTTTCTTTGGGTGTTCTAAGGAAAATTCTTTTTAAATCTATTGTATGACAGTTTTCGGGGCGGCCGGAGTGGCCGAGCGGTTCTAGGAGCTTCAGTCTGGAACTGTGCGACCACTGCGGTCGCAGGTTCGAATCCTGCCTCGGGCATGGATGTGTGTGATGTCCTTAGGTTAGTTAGGTTTAAGTAGTTCTAAGTTCTAGGGGACTAATGACCACAGAAGTTGAGTCCCATAGTGCTCAGAGCCATTTGAACCATTTTTGAACAGTTTTCGGAATAATACTAGTAGGCTGAAGCTTTGGGCTTCGTCGTGAGATGCGAAAAAAAAGCAAATTTCAAGATTTTATAAAAGTTACGGGTATTAGAGGAGGACTGAAACACAACGTGTTATCCTAGCGAAACGTTAACGCAATATCCATTCCAACAAAAATAAGTCGGTTCTCCAGTTGCTTCTGCGTACTTTAAAATGTAGACAGAGATTTTCTAGCAAAATATTACGGGCAAGTGGTTCAGTAAGAAGATGTCCTTATTGTAGAGCAACGCACGCTAAGATAATCCTCAGTGAACTGACATCCGATGCAAGAACAAAGAATTTAATTTCAAAAGAAAACAACCGTTTTGTTGATCTCTATTCTGACTTTACATTTAAAGTTGGTAAGCAGAAAAAGGAGCATAGAAGAATCGCAGAGAAACTTTCGAGGAGCGGGACTACTTCAAAGGGTTGCCCGATAAATTGTCAGAGAAATTGCATCTTGCACAGAAGGGACTACGTTGTGGAACACGTGGTACCTAAAGGGGATAGGCTTGCTCCAGCAATACGGCAATGGACGCCGTGCCATAGGCGCATACAATGGCCGTAATGAAATTCTGAATCGGTTGCGCAGATGGCAGCGGCCGGCGAGGAACTCGTTGTAATTGCAGGCGACTGTACTGGATACCGCAAAATGCAATTGTGTTTGTACGCCGGCCCTGCCGCAGCCCTAAAAGTTAACGTTGTAATTTCTATTAGACCGGGTCGAGCTGCGTTTTGCATAATATAAGGCAGACACAGTAAGCTAGCCACGAGGCAAAAACTTGAAACCCGAGAGCTCCCTCCGCAAAATTCAATAAACAAATTGGCCCGTGCTCCACATCGTTAAATTAAAACCAACATGGCGACACTGCGTTCCGTGGGAACCCCTACACCAACACTACGCAAGTCCGGCAATTAGTTTCCTCTTGCAAATGCAAATGTCTGTCTATTGGACGTAAATTTGAGCGTTTTAGAAGGAAACAGGAGACATAAAGCGTTGGAATGAAGGGTAATGCGTCGAAGAAATGAATACCGTCGCAGCAACAACATTTATTCGAGAGTTCAGTGTTTTTGAATTACAACGGATAAGTTCTCAAACAAAAAGGAGGTTTCTGAAATGGGCTTGTAATTAAAGAACGGCGTTAGACCTCATCGTGGGTTTTAGTGAAAACACAAAATAAAAACCTTTCTTTGGAAGCAACCTAATTTCAGAAGATTAATTACGTTTCGCGAGAGAGATGATGTGCGGTATATAAAAATAACGCCGGCTCGCGCTGTTTAGCCCGCTGAAATCTTTTCAGCGTTCTTAATACACTGGAGACGGATAAAAAGACTGAGACCGGGACACTGAGAGACATTAAGCTATCTCTGTAAAAGACCCTCCTGGGCGCTTGCCCGTAGAAACACTTTCTAAGCACTTCTCGCGTCTCCTCACTTCATTTCAGTACAGCGACACTTTCTCTCCGTCAAGCCAAACCACATTTATAGTACCCAGACGGCAATCTAATTGCACTGAAATATTCTATTCCTTAAGCAGTTGTATTAAATATATCGCTCATTATATATTTTCAGTTCCTTCAACAACTTCACACACAATTTATGTCCTCATTTTTATTTATTTCAGTTAATGATACGTCTGAATAAATCTGAAGTGGGTGGGGTGATAAAATATAGCCTACCGTCTTTCCGCGCTATTTGCTCTTACTGATCTCAAAATGTTTACTCCAGTTGTAAGCATTCATTTGCTAGCATTCACAATTATCGAACGTTCACATCATAATGTGTCAAATTATCGTCTTTCTTACATGCCAAGCTTGATTTCACGATATATCGGAAGTTTTTCTTCATAAGCAGCTGCATACATCATAAGTTACTTACACGAAAACGATTCGGGAGTAAATTAGACTGACTACAAAATGTGTTAGGAAAATTCTCCAACAAATGGGTTAACTATCAGAACCTGGATATAAATGAATGTGCATCAAAAGGAGTAAAATCCCGACAGTGATCAACTACAGCGCCAGAGAAGCTTTTCTGGGACGAAGTATCTGAGACAGCCGTGTGATATGCCATGAAAATGGAAGAGGGTGCAACATAAATTACGTTGATAGTGCGGAGAGGCGGGGTTAGGGGGAGTGCGAGGGTGAAAGTGGTGTTGGAAGAGCAAGTAGAGTGAAGCAGAGCTGTGTGGATAGCTGACTACCGAACCTGGGAAGCAGTCGCGTGTCTAAGATAGAGAACGATTACTAAACTCTGGTGTGACCCATTCTTGAATACTTTTCCTATGTTCAGATCATGTAACAAGTGGATCTGGAAGATACTAATACAGAGACACATTCCCAGAATTGTGGGTGTTCACTTTAACCACTGTGAGAACAGCACGGAGGCATTAAGCAACGTTAAGACGGACGGAAGAGGAGCGACCTTTCTCTGGGAGCTGCCACAGGAGAAATCTCCAGAGTTAGTTTCCAGATGGGGTCTAATGCGATTTTCCTTCCTTCAACAGCCATTTTGCGTAGGTTACATAAAGATAGAATAGCGCATAACATGTCATGTTCTGAAACACTAATTTTTCCCACGTATGACTCGTAACTGCAACAGGTTGTGACACGAATAAGGTTGAAACTAACTGACAAATTATATTCTGGACAGAGACCCGAAACTGAATACTTCTCTTCCGCAAGACAACGGTTTTCCAAAGCGAGTTATCTAGGCCGTGCTCGCTGCCCAACCCAAGGCATCAAGCCTCTCTCTACCTCTCTCTCTACCCCACCAACGTAGACAGCAGGGCGGCACTGGCAAATTTGGGCTCTGAGCGTTACCAAGAAGACGCAAGGACAGCTGGACTCGTGAGAGCAATCCACGAGGAAGGTAACGGTTTGTGGCCGCGTGGCGGCTCAGCTGTCAGCTGAATGCTACAAACTGCTGCTCTTCATATGCAAAGAAAGATTCATTCAAGAATAATCTTGGTAAAGAGCAGTTTCGTTTGGCAGGATGAAAGAAGTTTAACGTCTCATTGGAGTCTAAGCGCTTCATCAATTGCAGGAGGATGGAAAGTAGGAGTCGGTCAATGCCTTGTTACAGGACGGAAGGAAAACTGACGAGATCATCGGAACCGAGTACAAATTCTTTTAGAAAAGAAGCTTCTCGCCATTTACCTCAGTCGATTTTAGGAACCACGGAAAAATCGAAATCTGGATAGCCGGACCGAGATCTGAATGCGAGTCCAATGTTTTACCACTTCGCCACCTGGCTCGGTATTTACAGACTACTTGAAGTTATTTAAGGAAAAATCGGAATCGTGACGGCCGGACAAGGCTTTGAGCCCGCTACTGCACTTGTGGTGACAAGGTTTACGTTTTTTCCTCATCAACAGGGAGATTTTATGATTTCGTTCAAATACAAATGAAAGTCTGTCACGTCGAACAATATCCCATGTCGCACAGATGAACGACATGTGGCTGAGTGCTTTCTAGAACTAAATTCCATTAAAAATGACGTAGTACAGCACGTTTTGCTTGTCTGTCGCATACAAGGAAAGTACGCCCCACGTTAGAGTCTATAGCCTAGCGAACTGCTGATTTATACTTGGCGGCGACCTTTCTGTACCTCACTGCCCTCGTATGCGCTACTAAGACGAGCAGGTTCGAGAGTTCCAACAAACATAAACGTCCGTCTGTTACTGTCAGCAACAGACTGCCATTCGTGGGTTCGACGCGAGCACATAAGTTCTGTGTGTGACGCAGGTAATTGCTGTCCCTGAGCAAACGCAGTGATAGGCACACGACATCGACAGCGTAGCGGAGGTCACAGGACGGCAGCTTTTTATTCTGGCAAGAGAAATTCTTTTGTAACACGGTAATCTAAAGCAGCTGTCATAAATATTACTGCAAATGCTATTCCAACTGTTATTGCCTAATCTTGTCCATCTCAAGACTTACTCTTTCGCGGATAAGATGGTGAAACAGGCAACGCTGGCCGAAGTGGCCGAGCGGTTCTAGGCGCTACAGACTGGAACCGCGCGGCCGCTACGGTCGCAGGTTCGGGTATGGATGTGTGTGATGTCCTTAGGTTAGTTAGGTTTAAGTAGTTCTAAGTTCTAGGGGACTGATGACCTCTGAAGTTAAGTCCCATAGTGCTTAGAGCCATTTGAACCAATTTGAAACAGGCCACGAACAACAGAGGCACCGATTCACTCGTTACAGATAACCCTTTTTAACGCTTATTCGTCATAAATATGAACTTACAAGTGGAGAAACTTCTGGTTAAATTTGGAAATTTTGTAATGTTTTTTTCTAAACAGCCAAAAGTTGAGTCTCCTTGGGGAATTTCGCCGTTATGCAGGGTGTTCCGAAACTATTCGTTCAGATTAATACTGGAGATGGAGAACATGAAAAGATTTGTGGTAAGGTTCCGTGGGACCAAACTGCTGAGGTCGACGGACAACATAAAAAAAAAAAAAAAAAACAGATTTAGTAAGGGTAGATATGGTACCTGACGGCAGTTTCTGATGCTAAGGACAAATTACACACAAGGTAGTTTAACAGACTAATTACAGCTGTGGCATTCCCAGGAACTTCTCGAATGCGCGACCACTGGACTGTATGCACGTACACATGAACGGATTATTGACTGTCGTATTCGTTCGAAGATTCCTGGCATGTCCGCAATGGTACCAGCAGCGACGGCAGTTCTAGCGGCGACCTTCTCCTGTTTCCACAATGGTTATGTACGCCAGCTGCTTCATATGCTCCTAGAGCAAGAAATCCTGACACGTGAGGTCTGGTGACCTCGGTGGCCAGGTCAAAGGGCCACCTCGGCCGATCCATCGATTCCCGAAGTAGGCTCTCAGATAATTCCTCACAGCAATGCTGCAATGGGCTTTCACATTCAGATATGCATCCTCCAGCAGTTCTAGCGACTCATGTTCCGTACACAGAGCAGTTTTCAATGTCAATACATATTCCCAAACTGTGACACTGCAACCATTAACAAAATGTTCCGTAACATTACGAGCACACTTCAGAGACCGTATGCCCTTTGTGGAAATTTGTTTTGATGTTCTCTATCTCCTTTATGAATCTGAACGAATAATTTTGGAACACCCTGTATAACAAACATATCAAATAACCGGTTATCGTATCAAATTCCAGCGGTTTCCTGATGCTGTAACAGTACCCTGTGAAACTGCAGTTCATAGAGATGTATTCATTCTGTGTTCCGTATGAAAAGCAGAACTATCTACCCCGTTTATGTGTGCTGAACAGGAGGTTTAAGAGCGTTATAACAAGATACAAAAGTACACTCATCCACTCATTAACTTTATAGCAATGTTTAATGACAGACGCGAGACTGCACTGTTGGCGTTGGAAAGCGTTAAAAGACTCAGTTGGACGCCGGCAAAATATAATGTTGAAGTGGACATATTTGTGCATCATTAACATGAAGTATCGTGACAGTAAAGATAGACGACAGTCAATTTTACATTGAACGGTACAGCCATTCAGACAAAAGAGAAACGAGACTCTGAGTATTTGGCAAACAGTCCTTCCTATAATTCTGGACAGTCGAGAATTTCATTGTATAAGAGGGCAGCTAAGAAACGCATGTATTTCATATTAAATGTTACAGTATAGCATAGTACGTTTATTTGTACACTGTAGCTTGATATGTATTGTAAAATCCGGTATTTCATAGTTCAAAACGCCGTAATCAGTTTTACCTACTTTAGCTTGAATCTTCTGCAAAGACAGTTAACTTTCATAGTGGTCGAACTGATGTTATATACAGGGTCGATATAATTAAAGTGCAGCTACACACGGAGATACAGTGTGGGCTGTAATTATCGTACGGCAGCGAAACTCGGTAGATATGATAATGCTTTAATGTGGAACCGACTTAAGTTCGAAAAAAAATTGGTTCCAATTTTTTGACCAGGTGCCTGCTGCTGGCACTGTATGACGGTGTGACACACGCGCTGTCATTTGACAAACCATAACATGAATGAACAGTATGGCTATGGAGAAGAGACACTGTGTGCTGTTAGCGAAACTGTTTTACGTCAATGACAGCAGTTACAGTGCTGCATTGAGAAAGTATCGCCAACTGAAAGGTTAGAGGATAAGATCGATGTCATTAAAAAGTTTAAAAAAGATGATAATGAAATTCCAAAACACGGGTGAGCTTATTGTGGCACCAGAAACAGGAAGGTGTCCCATCCAGGTGGGGCCGGCCGGTGTGGCCGAGCGGTTCTAGGCGCTTCAGTCTGGAACCGCGCGAACGCTACGGTCGCAGGTTCGAATCGTGCCTCGGGCATGGATGTGTGTGATGTCCTTAGGTTAGTTAGGTTTAAGTAGTTCTAAGTTCTAGGGGACTGATGACCTCAGATGTTAAGTCCCATAGTGCTCACAGCCATTTGAACCAACCCATCCCGGTGGAAGTTATCGACGAGGTTGGGGTTGCTATAACCGACCATGCGATACGTACCGCGGCAATGCTAGTGCTTGTGCAGTGTCACAAGAATTGTCCATCGCACGGTCAACTGTACGGGAAGTTTTGCGTCTATTTTGCACTGATACAGGTACAAGTTCCAAACGGTGCAGCAACCGAAACCTCATGATCCGCAGCAACGTTCTGAATTTGCTCTTCGGTTTCTGGCACGGATCGAAGCTGGTAACATGTGGATGAGCAGTATTCTGTGGAGTGACGGCTACAGTGAATACACAGAACTGCCGAATCTGGGGTACTGCTGAAACGCCTGTAGTGCACTAAGAGCAACTGCGCTCGCCGTATGTGACGGTGTAGCCGGCCGCGGTGGTCTAGCGGTTCTGGCGCTGCAGTTCGGAACCGCGGGACTGCTACGGTCGCAGGTTCGAATCCTGCCTCGGGCATGGGTGTGTGTGATGTCCTTAGGTTAGTTAGGTTTAAGTAGTTCTAAGTTCTAGGGGACTAATGACCTCAGCAGTTGAGTCCCATTGTGCTCAGAACCATTTGAACCATTTTGACGGTGTAGCGCGAATTCACAAGCACCTTTATTCTTCTTTAAAGAGAATACACGCAGACGGTCATGTGTATCGTGATGTCTGCAGGTCATCGAGATCTCGTTGTACAGCATGCGATTCCTTCTTTGGAAGTGCGCAACTGTGTAGAAACTACTGTTTTCCCGTAAGGTGGGGCAACGCCTCAATGTCACTCGCCCAGTGAAAGGTCTGTTTAACATAAACGTCCACGAACGTGTTGTCTCCTAATCTGAATCCTTGTGACTTTTGGCTCTGTGGATATCTAACAGAACGCGCTTACAAAGGACACGTTCGGTCTCTACCTGATCTGAAGGAACATGTTGCTCACATTCCACCGAAACTGTGCGAGAAACTGTCGATAACTTCGTTTTACGAATGCAGCATTTCATCGATATCGCCGATACTCGGACTGAACGAACTGAGTGAGCGTCAGTTAATAATAAAATCAACATTATGCATTTCTCGCTAGTTTGACCTTTTCATGTCCTGTTCCTAACCCATCACACATGAAAACATTTTTACAATTTTTCTTACAATCACAGCGTCAGATTTCCAACTGGTGGCCAAAACTGGGACTAATACACATCAAAAAAAGTTTTGCATCACCCCGGTTCCCAGAACTCCTGAAGATACACGTTGACTGTGCATATTGTATCACAGACACAGTCCCTTTGACTGTTCAGAGATGTCACTAAACCTGCCCAAAGATGTAAACAACCATGCAAGAGCAGCACCTATTACACCGAGGGGGTCCGACAGCCGATCACTTCCAGTCATTCCACGAGGCAGGAGGTACACGACTCGTCTTGTCTGTACTTCAACCATGCCTAGACGGTCAATACCGCGGTTTGATCCCGTCCGCATTGTTACTTTGTGCCAGGAAGGGCTCTCAACAAGGGAAGTGTCCAGGGGTCTCGGAGTGAACCAAAGCGATGTTGTTCGGACGTGGAGGAGATACAGAGAGACAGGAACTGTCGATGGCATGCCTCGCTCAGGCCGCCCACTGGCTACTGTTGCAGTGGTTGATCGCTATCTACGGATTATGGCTCGAAGGAACACTGACAGCAACGCCGCCATGTTGAATAATGCTTGTCGTGCAGCCACAGTACTTCGTGTTATGACTCAAACTGTGCGCAATAGGCTGCATGATGCGCAACTTCACTCCCGACATCCATGGCGAGGTCCATGTTTGCAAACACGACACCATGCAGCGCGGTACAGATGTACCCAACAACATGCCGAATGGATCGCTCAGGACTGGCATCACGTTCTGTTCACCGATGAGTGTCGCATATGCCTTCAACCAGACAAACGTAGGAGACGTGTTTGGAGGCAACCCGGTCAGGCTGAACGCCTTAGACACACTGTCTAGCATGTGCAGCAAGTTGGAAGGTCCCTGCTGTTTTGGGATGGCATTATGTGGGGCAGACGTACGCTGCTGGTGGTCATGGAAAGCGCCGTAACGGCTGTACGATACGTGAATGCCATCCTCCGACCGATAGTGCAACCATATCGGCAGCATATTGGCGAGGCATTCGTCTTAATGGACGACAATTCGCGCCCCCATCGTGCACACCTTGTGAATGACTTCCTTCAGGATAACGACATCGCTCGACTAGTGGCCAGCATGTTCTCCAGACATGAACCCTATCGAATGTGCCTGGGATAGATTGAAAAGCACTGTTTACTAGCCGGCCGGAGTGGCCGTGCGGTTCTAGGCGCTACAGTCTGGAACCGACCGACCGCTACGGTCGCAGGTTCGAATCCTGCCTCGGGCATGGATGTTTGTGATGTCCTTAGGTTAGTTAGCTTTAATTAGTTCTAAGTTCTAGGCGACTGATGACCTTAGAAGTTAAGTCGCATAGTGCTCAGAGCCATTTGAATCATTTGAACCACTGTTTACCGACGACGTGACACACAAACCACTCTGAGGGCTCTACGCCGAATCGCCGTTGAGAAGTGGGACAATCTGGACCAACAGTGCCTTGATGAACTTGTGGATAGTATGCCACGACGAATACAGGCATGCATCAATGCAAGAGGACGTGCTACTGGGTATTAAAGGTACTGGTGTGTACAGCATCCTGGACCACTACCTGTGAAGGTCTCGCTGTATGGTGGTACAACATGCAATGTGTGGTTTTCATGAGCAATAAAAAGGGCGGAAATGATGTTTATGTTGATCTCTATTCCAATTTTCTATGCAGGTTATGGAACTCTCGGAACCGAAGTGATGCAAAACTGTTTTTGATGTGTGTATTTTTTCCAGCGTAGATCGCTTCTACATTAACGCATTAGAATATCTACAACGTTTCGCTGTCATAAGATAATTACAGCCCACACTGGACCTCTGCGAGTAGCCGCACTTTAATTATATCCACACAGTACATTCGATGATGTCGTGAGGAACTTTGGTAACGGCATGTTATTATGAAGAATGTGATACGGCAGGAATCTGTAAAACCGCCAGTATACAATACGGCGCCGGCCGGAGTGGCCGAGCGGTTCTAGGCACTACAGTCCGGAACCGTGCAACCACTACGGTCGCAGGTTCGAATCCTGCCTCGGGCATGGATGTGTGTGATGTCCTTAGGTTAGTTAGGTTTAAGTAGTTCTAAGTTCTAGGGGACTGATGACCTCAGAAGTTAAGTCCCATAGTGCTCAGAGCCATTTGAACCATACAATACGGCGTTACAGCACTCAAAACGGACACATCGGAAGTTAAAAAAAATGGTTCAAATGGCTCTGAGCACTATGGGACTCAACTGCTGTGGTCATTAGTCCCCTAGAACTTAGAACTACTTAAACCTAACTAACCTAAGGACATCACACACATCCATGCCCGAGGCAGGATTCGAACCTGCGACCGTAGCAGTCGCACGGTTCCGGACTGCGCGCCTAGAACCGCGAGACCACCGCGGCCGGCACATCGGAAGTCTTAAGCCGTACAAGGAAGTAGCGCCAGCTATGCGGGGGCCGTCGCGAAGTGGAGGAAGCCAAACAAGTGATGTGTTTGTCTAGATTCACTGTGGCCTCCGCCTGTAGGTCTTCAAAGAGTCTTGTGAACACAGGCACCTGTTGTTTTGCTAGGAAACCAAAACCACCTGCCTGAGCGTCGTTGGTTACTGGATTGAAGATGTTCTTACAAGCAATTTGCTACCCTTTGAACTTTAAGCTGTCTATGGCGAAACAAGAGGCAACATAACAGGCATATAAACCTTAGATCCCTTACAAAACTGTTGTAACGCTATAATCAACAATTTATCTACACGACTATCCGTAAATTTTGTGCCGTACGACAATATAAGTTCCGCTGTGATTTTCCAGCGAAATTTGTAAAAACACAGTCAGCAAGAACTGCACAAACACAAAAATAGAGTCGCCATTTATTTACATTTTACGTAGGCTGTTGTTATGCAACGTTGCACGGTTACGTTTTGTGGCCATCTTCCGGACTTAAGTTTGCAACGATAAGTTGACAGAAAAACATTCCGCAAGTAACTGCTGATGGTATCAGCTTGCGGACACTAGGAGCTCTCACTTCATTTTCATCAGAGCACAGAAATCGTTATTTCACTGAAACACTTTATATTATTAATTTCTTCACTGTATGCCAATCGGTATATTCAGAGCATTTCGATGGTGCAAATGACACTACGTTTCACTTGGACGCGCCATTTTCCCGGTGTTTACTGGTCACATGGCTGAACCTGTTACCGCACAGTTTCATTTATATTGGTGGCCTGGTCTTCTCTCTGTTAAATGTTTTCGTAGCACACGACAATTCTACTCTGGTTTCTATGACGTAGATGATCTACAGTAAAGCAATTCAACGGGAGTCCTTTTCTTTGTCAGTGACAGTTGAGTTTGTGCCCCGTATTCATACGTATGCGCTCATGACTTTTCTGTTCAGCGCCCTCATCCATAAATCATCATAACGCGAGTAAGAGAAGATGCGTGCTTCACTTTTATAACATGCTAATGTATATTATTTACTCAGCAAAAGGGAACCCTGCTTCTTACTTCGCCATATTTCAGTATCCATCCTGTAGCGGTTAGAAGAAGATTATTTCGAGAAACATCAACACTACTGCTGTGAAACCGAAGATTTCGGTACGGACACGAGGTGCTGCAAGAAAAACTTGATCTTCCTTAATTATAAAAATGGTTTTTGTGATTGTAGACATGGATAGTCACATCTTCATCAAAGCGACTGAATATTGTAAATAAATTGTGGAAAAGGGGCGATTAGAGAGTACGGCCCATCGACGTCGTCGTCATTACAGTTGGAGCGTTTGATCCGAAACTGTTCATTATGGTATACCACCGACTACTCATTATGATATCTTTATAGAACTAAACCTGTCCTTCTCCTAGGACAATTGCGTCTGCTTTAAGTGAAGTTCCAGTCAACAAAATGTAGGATGTCTTGTAGTATGTAAAAAACGCGATCAGAATGATCTTACGTTTTGCTGCGGCGCTAACAGGTATGCTCACTCTTTCGCGATTTACGAATTCGTTTTCGATTTTGAGAAGAATGTAATACGTACTGGATTATGACTCGCTACGTATACTGCTGCAGGAAGGTGCTCAGTAAATAAGAGATATATGTACCACGGAGACTCGAGGTTATCCGAACTGACTGTCGAACAAGCGCTAACCTATAATGTAATGAATCACGTAAATGTCCATCTTACTAAGTCTAATAGTGACAACTAGTCACTTGTATTCAGAGATATAGTACCTCTTCAGAGCTTTTGTGCAAGAGATTTTATTAATTTAATCTTACTCCCGTTGCTAGGGTAATTTTAACTGTCTTTTGACGTTATTCGGTTCTTTAGCTACAAATCTCATAATTTAATCAACTGACGTTACGTAACGGAAGAGCCACTGCACGGGATAGCCAGCTGTCAGTGCCATGTGGAGAGCAGCCTCCAGTAGTTGCAGATATTTAAAGCCAATCTCGAAGGACTAACTTGACGAGAAATCCACAAAACAGACGAATTTAATAACAAATATAGTACATTTCCTCAAATCTTTCTCACTTTCCTTAACAGCTCTTTCCCATTAAAAAGGTATAAGCGGATATGCAGTACTAAGCAGTAACCAATCTTGATGACTAATGGCATTATATCATCGTGTAGGAGAAAGCGGAAGCTGTATCATAATATAAAGCTATATCGTAATATAAAGTATATTATGATAAAGGAAAGTCAGGACCCGGTTAGAGAATTTCAGTACAGAAAATACCATGGCTAAAGCAATCCGTTACACCAAAAGAACAGAGAGCGGTACAACGGCAGAATGGGGGTGATCAAATTATTACATCTCTTTTATGAGAGAAAAACTATTAGTCGTCCACCAAAGTTGTGCAACATATTAAATAAGAATTTACTGTCGACAATCGACAAGTTAAATCAAAGATTTATTGGTATAGGCAAATACGTAGAATTCTTGAAAGCCGGTGTTCGGAGACAACTGCATCACATGCAGCTACAGGAAAAGAAAAGATGAAACTGAATCAATTATTACATTTTTTAGGAGTAAAGACTCCCATGGGTATGATGAAATTTCAAGTAAGATTATGAATATCAGTGCACTGACTTCAAGTAAGATTATGAATACCAGTGCACTGTTTACTGTGCCCAGTAAACAGTGCAGCGTGTCTTTCAGTTTTCTTCAGTTTCTTGATATCTTGAAATACTCTGTAATGGAACCACTTTATAAAAAGAGTAACAAAGGTAATAAAGAGAATCACTAGCCAGTTTTATTGCTACCGGTGTTTTCAGCAGTTTTTGAGAAATCAATGTATAGGAGAGTAGTGACACATCTCAGTACACATAATTTGCTGTCAGACTTACAGTTTGGTTTTCGGGAAGGGGTATCCACAAAAAAGCAATTTATTCTTTCGTGTGTGAAGCACTAGCAGGGATAGACGATACTTTAAAGAGAGTAGGTGTTTTCTTTGACGAAAGTGTTTCATTTTGTGGACCACGCAATACTTCTTATAGGTTGGGACATTACGGGATTAAGGAGAAAGAACGTAGGAAGCAGATACTTGGGCTCCTTTGTCAACAAATAGCCACGAGGTTTCAATCTGTGTGGGGTCATGTGAAGTGGAAAGGGCAACAGAATTCTGTTGTGGGTCCGTTGTTTTTCCTTGTACGTATCAATGATCTGCCACTAAATATGATATACGACTCCAAAATTTTTCTCTTGGAAGGTGACAATTGTTATTGTGAAAGACATGGAGCGTAATATAAGTGATGTAGCTAATAGTAGTCAGTAACTTCAGAGAACAGATTAACGATTAGCTGCAACAAAACGGAATAGATACTGTTTCCGACCCGAAACTCTTGTAAAAGCGAAATTTTATTACTCTCAAGCTCGTCAAACGGTCAGTGAAATACACAATTTTAAATTGTTAAGACCTAGGGGAGATGGATCTGTCCTGAAAGTACCATGTTCAAGACCTTGTGCAGAAACTTAATGCTAATATCTTCACTATAAGAATGATCTTCACGGTCTGTGATACTGAAACGTGTAGCTTGTTTGCTTACTTTCACTCTATTATGTCGCATGGTGTTATACTGTGTGGCAAATCTGACAACTCACCAAGAATACTGTTAACCCAGAAAAGGGCTGCCACACTGATCTGCGCTGTTAGTTGGCAAACTTGGTGTAGGTGGTTGTTCACATGTCCCACTCTGCCATCCCTCTTTATACGTTTCAGCATGGAATTTGTCGTTGACAGCACTGGCTGATTCAAAAGAAACAGCACCATTTATTTAGTAACAGTAGGCGGAAAAATGATAGTCTCTCGATCAACACTTCTTTAAGCACTGTACAGACTATTCCGCAAGTTTCATTTTCAGTACTCTTCGAGCAGACATGAAGAAACTCAGTGACGAACTCTAAGTATTCAAATCCATGTTGAAAGGTTTCATTATGACACACTGCTTCTATTATGCACTTGAATTCCTCGCAGTTGTCGGTAACTTTTCTCTGTAGTATGTTATTTATTCGTATACTGTCTTACAATTTTCTCATATTTTATTAATTATTTGTTAATAAATTTTCTAATCAGCCTCCTGTAAACAATGTACTGTCTCGTTGCATGATAGCAGACGTTACGCATCAGCCGAAGAAGCAGCTAGCAAAGTGGTTCATTCCGCAGTCAGAAAATGTCACATGTTAACATTTATTTTTCTATTTATTTTTCTCTAGTGATTTTCCTGAAATCTTCCAAGGAACTGGCCACACGATCGTTTAGTCCATAACAACATCTGTAATGTTTCCAAGTGGCATCGGATTTCAGCAAGATAATCTGTCCTCATAATGGACATAGCATACTGCACAATTACTCGAACGTTATAGGACGATAGAAGAAAGCGATTACCTCAAAGAAGGGAAGAAACCTTTTCAGTTTGTCCCATTACGTACACCTCCTCGAAGGTATACGCGCAAGTGCGTAAGAACACGGGAACTGTGGGCTAAGCACTGGGAAAGTAATCTCGGGCATAAACACGTCACGAGCGTGCGCCACCACAGGCCCTTTTCATAAGAGTGCTGCAGATCTAAGTTTAAGAAATCAATTTCAATCGATACGAACGAGCTGCGGTTTATCCGCAAGTTAAACACAAGAGAAGTGGTGTATACATTATGCATGCCAGAAGCGCAGATAGGCGGCATCTGCGACCACTTCATCTCGGCCACTTTAGAAGGCTGTGGCGCAGAAAAATACTTTCTACATGGCAAACTGCCTTATGGCACTCGCGGGCCACCGCTCCCGCATTCGGCTCCATCTGGCAGTTAATCTCTTGCCTTGATTTATGTTACACTGCAACACACTTGGTCGAGAGGCGCTCTGCGTATTTCGCCTTATCACCGGCCTCGCAGCCATAGGGCTCTTATTTTCATTTCGCTGCCACAGAGTGAGAAAAATCTACCTCACTGTTTCATATGGTGGTGGATGCTTTCCTAGATATATTACATTTCAATTTTTAGTGGATAGGAACGTTGGAACTATCTACACCTAGAAAATGCTTAACATATTACTGAAATTAAGATACGTTTTCTGCGAGTCGAAAGTTGCGTAACAGGGGAATTTGATGATGCTGATTTAAAAACAAAGATACTGAATTAAAAGTTTTGGTAGTTTCACATATTCTGAATCAATCCAATGTAACGAATCAGAAGGATATAACACAATCTTTGCCCAGAATAGTCTAACTGCAAGATATTTATTTGTCTGTTTCTCGGCGGTAGTATCGTAATGTTTCGATTATGACAAGCGCTTAACGATACAGCAGCTACAGAAAAAAAGAGAGAATGGAGACAGTTAGATAGTATATGTCAGATTTACGAGAATATCTCCTGCTAAAGGACTACAATCTTAGTAACATACTGCATTAGAACCCTAGGTCGCTTGAACCTACGATTCTGACGAGATCTGTTCTGTGTCGTACTAATGGCTACAATTTCTCTTTTCCTTCCCCTTCTGTTTCTCTTATCCTGCGATAATTTCTGCATCCGGTATCTCCATGATACAGAACCGGCTGTTGTGGTAATATGGACAATGGCATTGATTTAAAAAAAGCTGTTAGTCCTGAGAGTACCCAGTAATCGAAGTTTGGAGCTGGGTGAACAGATTTTGTTGTCAACAGTGAATCACGCAAGACAGAAGGATGGATGATGGACAGCAACAATCGTCGGGGTCGGACTTAATTACTGCTGACCGTAAGAGGTTATTGCCGACAGGAGGGTCCCCCCCACTCCAAAAACTTCTTCCCGCGCCCGGCATATCGACCTTGAATTCAGCCTCGGAGAAATAGTAATCCTCTGTCGTGCACAAATACTCAGAAACTGTTGGTTCTTGACTAAAGAATCTCTGACATTTGAGAAACCACGCTGTTGAAAAGCAGCCGAATTCCGGGGCAATGATGACGCTGTTGTTAAACACGTAGGTAATTCTAAACATCAGTCTCAAATTTTATAACGTAGTTCGTAGCCTCGAAGAAGTACGTAAACACAGTTTCGATTATTGATGAAAGAGGAACTACCACGTAAAGAAAGGAAATGTAAAATAATTGGCTAGTAACTTCACTGATTTAATTCATTCACAGCCTTTCAGAACTGAAGAAAATTCTGTCTTTTCTCATATTACTTAACTAGTGCTAGAAACGTGCTTGCAACAGCAAGTATCGCTGAAGGAATAATCCGAATTTATATTTCAGATGCAGGCTTTACTTCATCTCTATGTTTCACTGACTTTATTCATTGTCTCCGATTATATATGACTCCATCAGCTCTTTAGCCGTTTATGTCTAGCCCTGTAGCCCATTTTCAGCAGTAACTTTCTCCAAGAATGTGACTCATATGTCGTTTCTACTAAAGGCCGCAAAATTATCTCCTGCAAACGAGTGCAGTTTCCAACAATGAAACTCTTTTTTTTTTCCTGTGCCACGCCATCCACGTGAAATCAACTATCCTTCGTGACATTTGACATGCAGTGCCCTGTTGCCCGTAATACTTTTAACTACTCTCGCAACATTTTCCTCAAACGACCCTTACGTAGAGCTTTATTCCTGGGTTATACATATTTTAAGAAACCTGTGGCAAAGCGTTTAGCGTATGCCTTGCTGTCTTCTTCTGAACAATGACGTCTTTTTCTGGCAGTGAAAAGCCTCATGTTAAGCAAGATCTTTTCATGTTTTTCAAACATTTTTAAATCTTCAATGACACATTTGCTGTCATTTCAATTTTTTTTATAATTTCCATAGCTTCGCATTTCATACCATGGTCCAACAGTAAAGAAACACCAGGGGCTATTTCAGTTAATAATATCATTTCATCTATTTGGAAATCTCACATTTAGTAAAGTGCTACAACTAAAGTTACACACGTGTTTCAGAATGCCATCTTATTATGCCCAGGAAGCAAATGCGTACGTCTTTTGCAGATGCTTAAATATTTAATGATTTTTAAGTTTAAGAATGATTTAGTAATCGTAGTTGTGTTTACGGAAGAAATGATGTACTATTTTATAAATATAAAAAGTTTATCAGAGGTAATTTTGTAATACCACGTTTTTTGATACTCACTGGTGAGAACCTTTCACCTCATTTAGATATATTTTCTAACATCTTTATATACGTTCCTACCAATTGCAGTGGTCCATACCTTTTATACTCATTCTGCCCATTATGTCTTCCACAGCTACACAGTTTTGACTCTAAACTTTAAGAGTTATTATTGTGGTCCAGCTCACGAACAGTTTTACCTGATAACAGCTGTATAGGCAGTATGTTTACTAAGGGTGTTCCATTACCTATAGTAACCAAGCTGAGAATCCCCAAGATGGATAAAAAATTACGCGAAACGTGCTGTGCCTCCGTTAAATATAACTAATACTGATTTATCTTACCACTACTATGGCGAGAGCATTGGTAATGCGTAATCTGAAAAATAATAAGCGAATGAATAGGTTTTCCAATTTATTTGCAGATGTTCGTTAATGATTAAGTTTGGTAGCGAAATTCTGTTACGTCAGTGGCGAAAGAGCGCGATTCCATAACTCTAAAGCAGCTTGTACATATTTCTTTGGTAATACACGTCGTCTTTCACACAAATGGTAGTAAATCAGTTTTTTTACACGGTAAATTATTCGGCAGATTGCTATGAGATTCAGCTGCACATTTAATGTGAAGAGATTTGTAGTACATCAGACACATTAATAATACTGGCAGGAGGCGGAATGCTCACAACATAAAGTATCAAGGAAAGAGGACGCACTTAATATAACACTGGACACAGCTTACACAAAATCTGCATGAAAATCAATGCACAGTTTTTGAATTTTTGATTTTCTGTATGATCCCTAACTCACGAAACACAATTGTCAGGATGGTTCCCTCACCAATGTTCACGCAAATCAAATTGTGACCTATCTATTGATGCCGGTGCATCGATACTGACGAGACGTTCAGTTTTAACTCCACTTTGTTTTTCTCAGGAAAAATGTGGGTTCCTGGACTCAAGAGCACAGTGGACAGTTGTGTATAAAATAGGTGTCGGGCCTCGGCGGCTAAGGATGCTGATTTTTTGCAGCGCTGATCACGAAGTAAGACATAAATGCAACATTTAGGAGAACATATTTGGATTTCACTCCTCTCGTCACTACATAACGACAAACTACCTTTCTCCTGATTATCCGGTGATGTACCGACGGAAGACATACTGAAACACAATTACTGACTATCTGCAATCAGTTTTGGTATTTTACTTAAAAGTATAGAGCTGCAGCGTACGTGAAACGTGAAAGGAAGAGGGTTAGGTTGTTTGGGGAAGGAGACCAGACAGCGAGGTCATCGGTCTCATCGGATTAGGGAAGGACGGGGAAGGAAGTCGGCCGTGCCCTTTGAGAGGAACCATCCCAGCATTTGCCTGGAGTGATTTAGGGAAATCACGGAAAACCTAAATCAGGATGGCC
Source organism: Schistocerca nitens (assembly GCF_023898315.1). Classification (NCBI taxonomy): domain Eukaryota; kingdom Metazoa; phylum Arthropoda; class Insecta; order Orthoptera; family Acrididae; genus Schistocerca; species Schistocerca nitens. The sequence goes on along the minus strand of NC_064616.1, from coordinate 170,977,822 downwards.
GGACGCGGGATTGAACCGTCGTCCTCCCTAATGCGAGTCCAGTGTCTAACCACTGCGCCACCTCGCTCGGTGGTGTGAAAGGAAGAGTCGCTTATGTTACAACACGCAAGATCTGAGAGTATGATCCACATATTGTTGACATCCTTGCCAAAATAAGATACAGAAAGTAATTTTTCTCTATATGATGTTCCTGATCATGCTTCCTACATTCCAATTATGAAATGAAAGGGTGAAAACGAGAAGCACGCATTTTTAAAAAAATTAATCCAAGGACAACAGAACCATCCATGGATATCAAAGCATCGAATAAAAGAATCATTACGATGTTTCTTACCTGCTGTACGCAGTACTGAAATTCACTCACCTGAAAAAAAAAGAAGAGAGCCATGAGGTAAAAATTGTATTTAGTATACAGTATAAAAAAAAACAATGTAATGAGTCGCTTACACACGTCGAGCTTATCCCTCCATTTCACACAAACACCACACACAAACAAAGAGAGAAACAAAGAGAGAGAGAGAGAGAGAGAGAGAGAGAGAGAGATTAAATCTGTAAGGCCTTCCAGCTCAGAAAGTCTGAAATCATGCACGATAAAATGGACAACATACGCGTGTTTTTCCCGGAAAAGTGAAACCTTATCGGAAAAAATATGTATTGACCTACCCGTTCGGTATAAGCCTCTACGCTTGGAAAGGTCTAAGGACGTGGTCATATAAACGATAATCGGCCGTTCACAAACGGAACACTGAAACTGCAGTGGCCGCTTTCCACAAACACGAAAATTTCGCTAACGAGTCCGGGGCGTATGACTTGTCAAGCATTTCAGTAATGATTTCCCTGGTTAACTTCACGTGAGCGCGGATTGATTATTTATGAGCCCGCAAAGTATTCATGCGTCATCATCCGCCCAATATCAGTAGAGACCTCGTTTCTATGCCTTATGATTTGGCAGGACGACAAATACGAAAAGTGGAACATCTTCCTCGAAAATTTCAAAACATGGTATTTACTGAGCAATGCAAGAATATCCAGCAGCTCTTAAAAAAAGAATCAGAATGAGAACATTAAATTAGTTACGGCTTACCCAGGGAGATATAAGCAGTCTCTCTTACCACACTCTATAGATTAACAGAGCGATAAAATATCCAGCTTGTGTACGTATGTGAAACTTCGTCATGTACTTTCACAGGGATTCGTAAAGTGAAGTTATAGATGTCGAAGCAGCTGTAGAAATCAATGCGACTGATGAAACTGTCTAAGGAGTGCCACTCGGCTGCTCCTCGCTCTAGTAGTATGGAATTAACAAAGAATAAGCAGAGTTAACGTTTGGTGGTATATTTAGTACATTCTCATGTACTAAACTGTTATCAGTAGCACTTAACTCGTACGTTACTCACGTGTAACGTCCTTCATTCTCGGTAGTGTGTCGGAGGTCGGAGTAATAGTCTCTTATTTAATCGTTATGCCACTCTGTTTGAGCTTACACCAGCACGTACCGATGGAGAAAATTTGAGTGATAATTATTAGAAGAAAAAAAGTTGATTCAAAAGATTGTTTAATTTTATTGGTATATTTGGGAAAGAGAAACCGCTACAGGGTATAAAAACCACAAAAATTAAATGCTGTATAACAGGTACGACAGGTCTATTCGTTTTCTGCTTACTTGGTTGTATGACTAAATGTCCAGTGGATGTTGGAAATTGTCCATCATTTTTTAGACGCAACCAATATATGTACGAACAATGAATAGCTCATCTTTTGAAAAAGTCAATAAAATTATCAGTCACAGTAGGAAAAGCATAGTCATTGTTAGCACCAAACGTCTATATGGTGAATGGAGGTAACAATTGGTGTTGCTGCAACCCAGCCTTACTGAAGTTAGACCACGAGCGCAAAAAAAAAGTTTTAGAAAAAAGGGTGTAAGCCCATGTAAATGCTAAATCACGGATCTGAACCAGGTTCCTTCCGGGTAGGAAGTTACCGCGTTACCATAGTGACAACTGGCTCACTAAACGCTTGGAGGATGAAACTAACATATGGCTCCCAATATTTAACCCAAACGGCACAATTTTGAGATCTAAAAGTCTTTTTGCGCATGTTTCAGTAATTTCGCTAGATTGGCCGTTACGTGGCTTGATGGCTTCGTCTGATTCTCCAAACGATATTTACCTGTTGAACTGATTTCACTCCTTAAAAAAATATGTAGAAGATGGGACTTCTATGGACAGAAGTCTAAAGAATGATGGATAATTTCCAACATCCACTGGACATTTAGTCAAATAACCCAGTAAGTAAAAAACGAATAGACCCGTCTTACCTGTTATACAGCATTTCATTTTTGTGGTTTTTATACCCTGTAGCGGTTTCTCTTTCCCAAATATATCAATAAAATGAAACAATCTTTGAATCAACTTTTTTCTTCTAATAACGATGAAATAAAAGACTATTACTCCGACTTCCGACACACTACCGAGATTTAAGTACGTTACGCATGAATAGCGTACGAGTTAAATGCTAATGATAACAGTTTATTATCTTGAAGTTGATACATTCTCTCTCACTGATCAATGGCTTACGAAAACACTGAATATCAAATTCTCAAATTATGACCATCTACACCGTTAATAGAAGCTACTCTACCAAGAAGAATCTGTATGCCTCTCCCAATAGCAAACACGCAGAAGAATCTCGAATATTTATTTGCGACACAGCAACACATTCTTCGAACACTGTACGGTACCAGTACTGTTTGAGTCTGAGTTTTACGTAGCAGCATTCTAAGCCTGGAGACAACCTGCCACAGATTAATCCAGACTTTTCTGTTAAATGGACATATCGCGCTTTGCATAAATAAATCTTTGCCAAAACAACTAATTCTGCACCATTAACGACGTGTCGTGTACATTCTGCAATTTATAAGGGGAAAGGGACTGAACGATTCAACTATGGCTATCACATTAGGTTTCTTTGTCGTTTGTAAGACGACATCGCTGTAATTTCGATGTTCAGTGGAAGCTAACATTCGTGCAAATATGATAAAGTAACAGCAAACACTAGCTCTGGATTTTAGCTTCAGCGGTTTTCTCAGGCCTACAGGTACCCATCAACAAGAGAACTGACGGTTGTTTTCCTAGAAAACAGAGTCTGCTACGAGGATTCAAAAGGACCGGAAAATATTACGTAACGTCTGACGCCCAAAGGTAAACGCGTTAAAGATTTGTAGCAGAACACTATTAGTTATAAATGTTTCATTCTGCCCAGGAAATGCAACGCAAATTCACGTCGATTATCCGGCTCGGAGCGGAACGCATTGCATGTACTTAAAACGACCGGTCAATCTTGTCAGCACGGCTTTCGAACTCATATTCTGATACAGGATTTGAAACATAAATCAAACTTCACAGTAGAGTAAATATATTTTCAACGTTTTTACTAGCACAAAATCTTTCTCGAGCTATTTTTAAAAAATAAAAAAGGCGTTGTCATTTCTGCTTGCGGAAGTGTTTGATCAAAGGCATGTTAGTTTCACGCCTGTGTTTCGCACCCTGATTAGACCTATAGTTCGTTGGCAAGATACACAAAAAACGCAAGCTGTCTTCTGCTACACAGAAATTCTCCACCGAATTTCTGCGACTGAGACAGGTTCACCCCGACAGGCAGTTCATACGAGGGCGATTAGATCAAAAAAGGTTAATTGCCTGATGCAGGAATATTCTAGAAGGTCAAAATTTCATGTGAGGGCAATGATAAACTAATGGCAGAGATTTGTAATCGGCATTGCGACACTAAATTCCACAGATAGTGTGAAACTCTAAACTACTTTTTGTCTCCATTTTGAGAGACCATTTGAATGAATTCCAAACCATTTTGGCCACCAAATCATCACCCGTCCCACAGGCCAGCAGGACGGCAGGTTTCGCACTCCAACTGCTGGTACTCGTTCTGTCTTTCGGTATAGTTTGTCAGCAGATGGTAATAAAATCTGTCGATGAACTCACTCTTTCGTTCCTTTAATTGTGTATCTTGATCTGCCGCTTAAGTGACAGTGACACCTAGTTTTGTTGAGGCGTGTTTCTAAGGGTCCGTGACGAGCAGAGTTCGTGAAATCTTTCTTTTTGGCACAGGTAACGATTATCACTCACTACCTCTTCTACGGTCTTTGCACACTCGAATGTTTTAATTTACAGGCAAACTAGTGCAAAACGCCTTACTCCAACTTCACGTTATTGTTCTAGAACAGTACGTCAAATTGCGGCCCGCGGTTCTCAGCCATATTTTATAACAGTATGCATCTAGCAACTAACGGCACAATCCAAAAACATCGACTAATGTTAAGAGGCTCTTAAGATTGTAAATTTACTGATCAATAATAAACAAAAAGAGTTACAGGGACAGTAATATTTTCCGGTGTGCTTTATTGCAACTGACGTTGCTGAAATCGGCCGGAGCAAAGTAAATATGACCACTTATCCCAGGGGCAGACGCGTAAGTAGAGCGGCCACTGCAGAATTAGATGCTGCGGTAGGAGGAATATTATATTGTTTGTCTTCCAGCACTGACAACTCACGGACTTGCGCGACTTGTACCGATCAGCTGCTATGGTGAAAGTAACATGGATTCACGAATGCGCGTTACAGAGATGGTCATCTCCAAACGCGGAACAGAAACTTTAATTAAGACTGTTACAATGAAACACAGTGAGTAGAAGAAAAGTGACATTTAAATCACTCAGCAAAATTTTGTGAAGGTGTGTGATATTCAACAGTGCATTTAAATAAAAGCACAAATATATTATTAATCAAGGTCATTCACAGACGTAGTTAAACCAACAGAACTTCACTTGCAAGTGTGGTGGTACAACTGTTAGATCGCTGATGTTGGCAGCAATCTGAAACAGACCACAGTCAACAGAAAGTGTTCCGAATGATGCCGACATGTAACGATCAGTACTTGTAGCGTGTCTCCCATAGAAGGAATATACAACGCGATGAGTAAGAGAAAAGTGACATTTTAAAGCGATTAGTAAACGTTTGTAACCGTGTCTCGTAGTGCATAAAGCGTTTAAATATACATACAATTAATGTTATTAATCAGTAAATCACAAGCTGATACAAATAACACAGCAACACTTCACAATTTCGGAGTCGCTGAGGGTGGGAGCAATCAAAAACAGAGAACAGTCGAAACGAAGTATTGTGAATGGTAGCGATTTTTAACGATCAGTACTTGGGGGCCATTGGCCAACTGATGTCGCCGCCCCCCCCCTCCCCCCCGTCCCCTTACTGTAACTAGTATATGGCGGGCTTGTAACATACTAATTCATGTACGTTACCAGTGAGTGATAAGAGTGATACATATGTGGCCCGACATGCTGCTCTGCTCCCCCCCCCCCCCCCCCCCCGAACGACAACATTGGCTCTTCAGGAAAAAAGTTTGTCGACCACTGGACCACTGTTCTACACAATTTAAAGTTATACATTTTTCTATATTGTCAGGATGTGTATCTACATTGTAACATAGGCCTTAACAAAAGTCACGCTTTTCGATAAATGTAAAGAGAATAAGGAATGGTAATAAAAGTTCATAGACGAAAACTTAAAATGGGACGGACTCCAATTATCAATGAACTACAAATCGTCGAAAGTTAACTTATATAACAATTGGAAATATTCACTCTTCGCCAAATTATGCAAAAGCAGTGATCACCGGACTCAATGCAAGTTTTACTGGCCAGTCTCACTGCGAACTAAATCTGAATCCGTATTGGCCTTCATGGACATTAAATTACGTAAAGTTGTGACAGAAGATAACAACAGACGTAGTTAAGTTGTTGTTAAAATTCGTTCCAAGCCATGGATCCTACAAAAAGGTAAGCTCTGTTTCACGGCAGGAAATTAGATGAAACTGTTTTACCTGCAGAGATTTTGACGTTTGAGAAGGATAAGGAAGACGGTTTGCAATGCTAAACTTAAGGACGAAAGTAACTTTCACGTCGAGTATCACTGTCAAGTAACATAGCTCGATGAGCCTCGGACCATATATAGAAAACTTCAACTGTACAGCACAGAAGGTAACTGAAAGAATTATGCACCCAATAGAAATGACACTTCCATTCAAAGGCAATAATTATACTTAAGTCATCGCGATTCATGGACGTTACAAGAGGTGGGACACGGTACTTAATAGTGTGTGTGATCACTACAGACGGCACAGGGCTCCCGTACTGAGCACAAGGAGTTGGTGTGGTAGATCCTACACCAGCGCGGATGGTCGCCGATGCATGTGGACGTTCTGCAGTACGTCTCCCCAACGCAGCCGAGACGTGATCTATGGGATTTTTCTTTTTAAAAATTCTTTATTCTTCAATACATGATACAAAAGCAACCCACACCTAATACATTAGTGGGTCCTACTTGATACTAGTACAATTATTACTACTGCAGCTTCTTATTCTGATAATGTTAGTTCTATTACTCTTCCACTATGGACACTACTGCTATGTCCTAAGGTTACCAATATTTAACTATGTCTACTACTTATGCTAGTCTACTCTACCTGCAGCGTAATAGGTGTGCCAGCGTATAAAACCTAAATTGGTTGGCCGTGCTCACCGAGCTAATACCGGTGAGCATTCCCCTGGCACCGGGCTGGCCAAGACTGGTTAATCACTGCAGTACTACTCTAATGTTGCTATCCTAGCTTGTCCTACATCTAACCTTATACTTAGTCCTATGTCAAGTCCGGTGAGTGTCAGAATCGGGTAAAAGTGCACCCTCCCCCTCACCCCACATGTGGTGGATCCCAGCCGTGAAGCGGCTGTCCAAGTCCACGCCTCGGCGGAACAGGACAGGTGCACGGAGTCAGTCAGGTAATCAGATATGATCTGTTAGTTATTGTTCCGTAGAAATTCCTTTATGACTTTGTGTGATATTTCATTAGCTAACTTGTTCAGGATTTGTAAGTGGTCCTCATGCCTGAGCAGGTGATACATGCCATAGTTTGGTAACTGTTGTCGTGCCGGCCGCGGTGGTCTAGCGGTTCTGGCGCTGCAGTCCGGAACCGCGGGACTGCTACGGTCGCAGGTTCGAATCCTGCCTCGGGCATGGGTGTGTGTGATGTCCTTAGGTTAGTTAGGTTTAATTAGTTCTAAGTTCTAGGGGACTTATGACCTAAGATGTTGAGTCCCATAGTGCTCAGAGCCATTTGAACCATTTTGAACTGTTGTCGTAATTGTGCCGCAACGTCGTCGAATCACTCATACACCACAAGTTCTGGGGTGCCTGGTACGGCCCCACAGTCACACGTTGGTGTAGTGCGTTTCCCAAACCGGCATACGTATGTCGGGTTGGGTCCATGTCCCATAAGGAAGTGCAGTAGTCCTCTTGATGGCTTGAAGTGTTTTAACTGTAGTCGCTCCCTGATGTTGAGCAGTAATTCGTATGTTCTGCGACCTGTGTCGTCATTATCCCACTGTTCTTGCCAAAGCTCCTCCCCCCTATGTCTAATTTCTAGTTTTTTCCCCACGTGAATCTCCATTAATTCAATTATTTTATCCCTGTTTCCCTTTTTGACCCAATACCACGCCGCTTGTTCCCTGAACTTTATGTCGGAAGGGCAAATCCCCATTAATGCTGTTGGTGCTCACCCTGGAGTTGTTCTATATGCCCCTACTGATCGCAGGAGCATATTTCGCTGCACTCTTCTTACGGCCACGGCAGGCATGACCCTCGTGAGTCTGTGAGCCCAGACTCCTGACCCGTATCCTACAATTGACTTCATTATACTACTGTTATATACACTCCTGGAAATGGAAAAAAGAACACATTGACACCGGTGTGTCAGACCCACCATACTTGCTCCGGACACTGCGAGAGGGCTGTACAAGCAATGATCACACGCACGGCACAGCGGACACACCAGGAACCGCGGTGTTGGCCGTCGAATGGCGCTAGCTGCGCAGCATTTGTGCACCGCCGCCGTCAGTGTCAGCCAGTTTGCCGTGGCATACGGAGCTCCATCGCAGTCTTTAACACTGGTAGCATGCCGCGACAGCGTGGACGTGAACCGTATGTGCAGTTGACGGACTTTGAGCGAGGGCGTATAGTGGGCATGCGGGAGGCCGGGTGGACGTACTGCCGAATTGCTCAACACGTGGGGCGTGAGGTCTCCACAGTACATCGATGTTGTCGCCAGTGGTCGGCGGAAGGTGCACGTGCCCGTCGACCTGGGACCGGACCGCAGCGACGCACGGATGCACGCCAAGACCGTAGGATCCTACGCAGTGCCGTAGGGGACCGCACCGCCACTTCCCAGCAAATTAGGGACACTGTTGCTCCTGGGGTATCGGCGAGGACCATTCGCAACCGTCTCCATGAAGCTGGGCTACGGTCCCGCACACCGTTAGGCCGTCTTCCGCTCACGCCCCAACATCGTGCAGCCCGCCTCCAGTGGTGTCGCGACAGGCGTGAATGGAGGGACGAATGGAGACGTGTCGTCTTCAGCGATGAGAGTCGCTTCTGCCTTGGTGCCAATGATGGTCGTATGCGTGTTTGGCGCCGTGCAGGTGAGCGCCACAATCAGGACTGCATACGACCGAGGCACACAGGGCCAACACCCGGCATCATGGTGTGGGGAGCGATCTCCTACACTGGCCGTACACCACTGGTGATCGTCGAGGGGACACTGAATAGTGCACGGTACATCCAAACCGTCATCGAACCCATCGTTCTACCATTCCTAGACCGGCAAGGGAACTTGCTGTTCCAACAGGACAATGCACGTCCGCATGTATCCCGTGCCACCCAACGTGCTCTAGAAGTTGTAAGTCAACTACCCTGGCCAGCAAGATCTCCGGATCTGTCCCCCATTGAGCATGTTTGGGACTGGATGAAGCGTCGTCTCACGCGGTCTGCACGTCCAGCACGAACGCTGGTCCAACTGAGGCGCCAGGTGGAAATGGCATGGCAAGCCGTTCCACAGGACTACAACCAGCATCTCTACGATCGTCTCCATGGGAGAATAGCAGCCTGCATTGCTGCGAAAGGTGGATATACACTGTACTAGTGCCGACATTGTGCATGCCCTGTTGCCTGTGTCTATGTGCCTGTGGTTCTGTCAGTGTGATCATGTGATGTATCTGACCCCAGGAATGTGTCAATAAAGTTTCCCCTTCCTGGGACAATGAATTCACGGTGTTCTTATTTCAATTTCCAGGAGTGTAGTTATATTAGTTCTGGTGGCAGGTGGAATCGTTTATGTCCAATCGCTATCAGATTATTGAGTGTTTCTAAGGATCTTTGCATTACGGTGTCAGTGTCTGATGTATAACTTCACCTCTCGTCGATGACTACACCCACTCTATGGGATTAAGTCGAGGTGACGTCCACGCCACTCCAATCCTCTCGTCCCAGAAACTCCTCCACCTGCGCTGTTCGATAAAATAAAGCCAGGGCCGAATGTGCACGTCAAAAGGCGCACACGGGGTAAGTGTACAGTCTCACAACAGCTCATCGGTAAGTGAACCCTGTGCGAAGATTTGGAGTCAATAAGCCCGCGCCCCATTATGCCTCCCCGTACAATAAAACCTCGACCACCATCACGATCACGTTCGGTAATGCAGGACGAACCCTCATAATGTGAGAGCATGATCGTTTTTGCAGTCTAGGTGTTATGGTGTGGGGAGGCATAATTTTGCACGGGCGTATTGACCTTCACATCTTTGAATACCGTACACCCACCGGTAAACGTTATTGTGACACTGTACTCCAACACCTTACGCGCGTTTTCCGGGGTGCCTTCGGCTCTCACTTGACTTTTATGGATGACAATGCGCGACCGCATCGAATAGCCCAGGTAGAGCAACTCTCGGAACGAAAGGATATTCAGCGAATGGACTGGGCTGCCCGTTCCCTCGACTTAAATCCCATCGAGCACGTGTGGTACGCGTATCGCAGGACGTCCACGTGCACAAACGTGCACCCAGCAGTTGTCAGCCACGCTGGTAAAGGAGTGGAACTAACCTTGTGGTCAGCACGGGAGCACGGGAGCACGTTGCACAGTGTCCACTGCCATCACACACCTCGTGTAATGTCCAAAGAACCATCGAGAATAGCGGTAAATTCAGTGTAATTATTGTCTGTCATTTCTATTAGCATCATTGCCTATTTTTTCGGTTACTGTCTGTACTGTACTTTACAGTTTCTTTCTGTGTACGGTCCAAGTTTCATCGAGCTATGTTACTTGGCAATGACACATCGTAAGTTACTTTCGCCCTTAAATTTTGCATACCAGTGTATTTCGTTAATGAACAACTGGCAGCGTTCAAAATGTGTACAAGATGAACAGGAGTCTACGTTTCGAAAGTGACGCTCAAACAGATTAACTGATTCGTATTTAGACCGTGATTCGGCAAGCAGGCTGCAATGCGAAGGCAAACGCGTGTACGTCTGTATTTGGCAAACAGAGGCGCCCGTGCTGGTGTGAGCTCGGTATTTGTCTTGGAGGGCCAGTGACGGGCTGCAGCACCAATTTGTCAACGCGCCCGCAGAATGCGTTAATTCCTGGCACTGCTGAAAAGGCGACAGCTCGGCACCGAATTAAATGCGGCGCTGTGCACTTGTGCGCGCTTTGTATTACACATTTTCTGTGGCCTCTTGCCAGAACAGCAGTCAACAGTTATAATTTCTTTCATAATACATTTACACTGCCACATTTTCATTATCGGATTTTGCGTCACATATATCGAAGCAAAACTGCAGATGAAAGAAAAAGAGCACACACTATACTTCCACAGAGTTTTCGCAACTGTAAATACAGTTTTTCTAAGCTCAGAGGACAAAACATTACTCACCCCTTTTACAGGGCACGCTGGCCGCTTTGGTGTAGAACTGGTGCCAGGCGGTAACGTGAACATTCATCGCTGACCTAAGGCGTGGCATTTGAAATAATGAGTAGCGGCAAGTCAATTTTATGAAATGAGTGAAGACGTGACAGAAGTGCAGACGGGATAGCCGAGCGGTCTGAGGCGCTGCAGTCATGGACTGTGCGGCTGGTCCCGGCGGAGGTTCGAGTCCTCCCTCGGGCATGGGTGTGTGTGTTTGTCCTTAGGAAAATTTAGGTTAAGTAGTGTGTAAGCTTAGGGACTGATGACCTTAGCAGTTAAGTCCCATAATATTTCACACACATCTGAACATTTTTTTGTAGACGGGAGTTGTTGTGTTTGGACGTGCCCCTGACCACACCGTGAATGAAAATGAAGTTGCCCGATTTGGTGGTGCATCAACTCGGACTGTTCAGCACGTCTAAAAGGAATGGTGCACTAGTCTCTGCCATGTAACCTGACACCAACTGCTACCATCGGTGGAATCAGGGGCTTCCCAACCAGTTTCCGAGCCAACACTGCAAAGGACATCTAATGAACACTTGGAGTCGGGTACCTCGGAAAAGGCACACCGCTCACACCTGCACCTAAAGTGGTACATCTTCATTGGGCCACACAACACAAGAATTGGGCAGAAGCCTACTGGATGCGCGTAGTATGCTCCGACGACTCCCTGCTCCAGTTTTGACCACTCACTGAGGTTAACGCTGAAATGAAGCACGATGTTTACTTCAACATTTTCCGTGACAAAGAGTGTTAGCCAGACTGAACGCATAAGTTCAACGAACACTCAGGACCCCACTGCACCTCAACTGCTCCAGAAAATCACCTGATCTCAACCCCATAGAAAATACCTGGGGCTACTTAGACCAACGGGTGAAACGTAGCATTCAGCATCCGCGCACTTTGACAGCACTAAAAGATCTGATAACTAATGAGTGGCCTCAGCTGGATATACTACACCTGAAGAAACTTACGGACTCTCTTCTTCGCCGAATTGAGGATATTATTAAAGCTAGAGGCAATGTCTCCTACGGGTAGTCTTTGCTTTCAATAATAGCTCGAAGATCGTTGGATATTAGTGGTACGCTGTAAATATGCGGACTGAAGCAACGATTGTAAATTTGTACCTTTGGGTTGGGGTTGTTTGGGGGAAGAGACCAAACAGCGAGGTCATCGGTCTCATCGGATTAGGAAAGGACAGGGAAGGAAGTCGGCCGTGCCCTTTGAAAGGAACCATCCCGGCACTTGTCTGGAGCAATTTAGAGAAATCACGAAAAACCTAAATCAGGATGGCCGGACGCGGGATTGAACCGTCGCCCTCCCGAATGCGAGTCCGGTGTGCTAACCACTGCGCCACCACGCTCGGTAAATTTGAACCAAGGCAGTGATTCTAATCCAGATCTCTGCTCACTACGCAGCTGGCTAACTACTATGTCACCCGGCACAGTCTCTTCGTATAACTGCATGGAGTATCCTAGCAACCCTCACTCCTCTATCTAAATTGCAGTTGACGCCTCGCACTACTTGGTATTCCGTCTAAACTCGAACAGCATTGCAGAGGCTCTCCATCTGTATTGGAATAGCATCTCAGCATCGCACGTAACGGGGGATCCTGCCCAAAAGCGAGGTCACAGATTAAAGCACATATTTCTGTAAGAAGGTGTCACCATTCAGCACAGAGAAGGTCACAAAGGGGATATTTATAGGTCCACAGAAATGTCAGCTGTTGGAGGACGCCCACTTCGAGCCTACTCTAACCACTGACCAGCTGCATGCGTGAAATTGTTTTCGTAACGTAACTACATTGTAGCAACAGATTAAGCTTATCCATTACGGATATTTTACGACCCGTGACCGTTAACAGCTGTCGTCATATATGCATCAGATTATATTAACAACTTTTCAATTCTTCAGAAAGAATAACATAAAAGAAATAGCATATGGCCCTACTCCCAAATTCCAAGATAAAATTAGAAAGTTGCCTAAAAACTGCAACTTCTTGTCAGAAGCAAAGCACTGTATAGTAATGAACCCATCAGCGCCAAAATTGAGATCACAGCCTAAGATCCATAAACCAGAATGTCCAATACATCCCATTGTGAACTCCATAAATAGTCCAAGGTATAAAATCACCAGGAAACTTAATGATATTATCCGCAAGACATATGTATTCGAAAATAACTTCTCTATCAAAAACAGTTATGAGCTCATCAATAGCACAGCCACAGCTAGATTTGCATCTCTTAACATAGTCGACCTATATACAAACATACCTGTCAATTAACCAATAAGTATAATAAGGAACAACTTACTCAAACATGGAACAATGGCCAGAGCTGAAATCTATGAATTCATAGAGATTCTGGAGCTTATATTACAACACAACTACTTCTGTTCAAACAACAAGTTTTACATTCAGGAAGTGGATTGGCAATGCGTAGTAGTCTTGCAGGCTTGCTAGCAGGCATATATATTAATAATCTTGAAAAAAACTTTTTTAGATCCCAAGACCAGCTAAAAGATAAGCTGCTTTACTACAAACGCTATGTTGATGGCACTCTCATTCTGTTCAATGTAAACACTATACAGTCTTGAGCCATGTGTATTCATGGTGCGCCTTTATTGGCGTACGCACTCCACAGAGTTAGTCTCAAGGGAAGCTTGTAATGTCTCTGCGTGGGTGTTATGTAGAATACGTTGCATAAACTTGAAACGACGGGAATATTGCTCTCATGTCACGTAATGCACATAATCAGGCTAAGAGATCCACTAATGTTCGATTAACCCTTTCAGACCCTCTGGGTACAATTGTATGCATTAACTTTCACTGTGTCTTAGCTGCACAGAAGTATTTTTTCCCAATGGAAACCTGAGATACATATTTGTGAATATTTGTGAGATACATATTTGGGTATCACTATGGAAATACCAGCAAGTCATTGTAGCAGTGCGCAGCAGCTCGTGATCACCAGAATACACGGATGCGGTTGGTTCGCTATATTCTACTACATAACTGAATTTTACTATTTACTACAATAGAGAATATTTCGTAATTAGTTATTTTAGTCCATAAAACGAAGCCAAGGGTATGTTTTGAAAATGGGTACATACTTTTGTATACGACTGGCATCTAAAATCATTAAAAAAAACCACCTAAGAACACATTACCACACAGCCGGCCGGAGTGGCCGAGCGGTTAAAGGCGCTACAGTCTGGAACCGCACGACCGCTACGGAAGCAGGTTCGAATCCTGCCTCGGGCATGGATGTGTGTGATGTCCTTAGGTTAGTTAGGTTTAAGTAGTTCTAAGTTCTAGGGGACTTATGACCACAGCAGTTGAGTCCCATAGTGCTCAGAGCCATTTGAACCATTACCACACAAATAATACTTTTCCTTCCTCCAGAAAAAAATTCCGGCATGGAAGGGTTAAAGTACTGGTGATAAAAAGTGACTTCGTATCACAGCCATTTGTTGTCATCTCATGAACAGGACGATTGCTGCACTTGTAAATGTTAAAAATGAGTTTTTTGTTACGTATTTCATGTGGATTAAAATATTCAAAGCTTTGTGTTTCATTATTTACGACAAACGAATGTTTTAGGTGATTTTCTTAAGTATATTATTATGGGATTTCTGGGCGCCTATTTGTGTTGTATTAATGTTGTTATACAAATTGGGATGTTATATTGTTAGGTACCAGATGATGGCTGACGGCCGAAATCGATAGTACTAACAAAATCTAGTTAATGTAGTTCATAGTCGTGAGTTTTTTTTGAAAAAGTTACATTTACGTCGTGACAGAAATGGCATGATGGGCTGGAGAACACATAAGCGACACTAAATGACAATAGATTACAGGCAACGAGGAAACAAGAAAAAATGGTTAGACTGACTACAAATAACGATGAACGACATTCGCCAAAATATTATAGGCGATAATGAAGAATTGAAAGAGGAAAGTAGTGAGAGAAGAAATTAGGATTATTTCGCCTCTAGACAGGACGGAAGGCTATTTTTCTCATTATCTTACGAACACATTGAAATGATAGCTACGAAAAAATAACACTTCGTGTAAGCTGTTTTTACGACAGAGAGTAAACGTAATACTGCGATGAATTACACTCACTCCATAATCAAGCACTCTCAAATATGAAACAGTTTTCACAGATGTCATTACAATTTCTACTCATATTTCCTCAGCACAGTAGTGTTCTTCACTCTTCATCTCCTCCGCTTATCCGCATTGTTTACCGTTCTCGAAAAACTATTACTTCTCGCGTAATTTTCACATCAGAGGATGAAATGAATGTTTTTATTAAGCTGATTTTTATAAAGACAAATAGGTAAATGGGTCTCATAGCGGGGCTGGCGTACTACGCATCATGACGAAACGCAGGGCATTTTCTCCAGACTGAACATTTTTCTTGCTCTTTTTTTTCGTCGAGTGCAAACATGAACAGAGAGCGCAGAATGTAGAGCCCCGAGAGCGTGATGAAAGTGGCTGCCGGGGGGCGGGGTAGGCGTTGGAAAGGGGGCTGTGCGGTGATTAATGACGCGCCAACTCGCTCCGGACAGCACCGGCTGTGCACTGACAAAGCCTAATAAACTCAAGTAAATAATAACACTAGCAAATCTCAAGCAACATCTTCACTATGACAAGATACAATACACAATTAACTTCGCTGTCCCTAGTAAGCAGGTCGATACACTTATTAAAATATCCTGTACATCAAATACACAAGCCGTGAAAGGGGGAAGTAATAACGAAATCGGGAATATCAGATGGAAACGAGGCGTTTATCAATGAAAACGTAGCCCGGAATCATATAGAGAACTACCTTTTTAGTACGGCATTAGGTGCTCGGTATTGGGGTGGGAAAGTAGTAATCGCTACAAATCTTTGGTGAAGACATTTGGCCGACTGGTCTCTGTGAGCATGGCTACGAAATAATCCGTTAATATCCTAATTGACTTTACTTGTGATAGAATCATTGGGAAGCTCCAGAGTGAGTGTACAAAAAATGGTTCAAATGGCTCTGAGCACTATGGGACTTAACATCTGAGGTCATCAGTCCCCTAGAACTTAGAACTACTTAAACCTAACTAACCTAAGGACATCACACACATCCATGCCGGAGGCAGAATTCGAACCTGCGACCGTAGCAGTCGCGCGGTTCCGGACTACAGCGCCTAGAACCGCATGGCCACCGAGGCCGGCGTGAGTGTACAAAGATGTATGACTTGTGTATCTGAAGAATTTTGAATCGTACGTAACACTGATTTAACATCACTGGAATGCTTTCACATTACATGTATAAAAGTTTGATGATTGAATGGACTTCGTTCACGGTTAGCCTCCCCCAATGAGGACCGTTAAATTCTCATAGAGGGCAAGAGCCAGTCACACTGGAATGTGGATTCTACTAATGCAAATAAAAATCGGCTTATGGAAAAATTAGTGCAGTATTCTCTTTTGTCGAGAATGTGGAGTTTGTGGGAAGCACATAAGGAAGTGAGAGTTAGGAAACGTGCAATCTAAAGCAAAAATTAGAGAATCAGTATGACAGCGTAAGCGGTGGTTTTAAGTGGAAAGAGTGAAAGTTGTATGAGAACGAAGCCTTTCGCGACGGTACTGTTGTACACAACATTCTCGGACTTCTTGCCGTGCCAATTCGGGGTTAAACCTCGAGCTTTCGACGATCATCTCCATCGTCTTCGTCAGGAGCAATTGACTGTTTAAACTGATGCTGCGATGGCCTTATATAGACCAAAAGCGGCTTCTGATTGGTCGGTAATTACGTCACGCTGTCGCAGATTGTATCAACGTCTGCGTCGGCGACGCCACCGTTCCTGCCGTAGCGTAAATATTGCGACGAATTTCTCTGGCTCTTCTCTACATCGAGAGCTCGCTTCCACTGAACCACTAAGATTATGTCCGCTGTCGCGGTTGAAGATTTTCTCACGCATTTTTATTTCTATAACGTCTTCAATCACAGAATCCCAGTATGCAGGATCCTGGGACAAAACTTTTGTTCCGTCAAAAAGTATTTTATGTTTGTTTGTGCGGCTGTGCTCAGCAACTGCAGATTTCTCCGTTTTCGATTTTTGATATGTCGCTCATGTTCTGCACAGCGGTCGGAGACTGACAGATTAATCGCTACCGCAATCACAAGGGACAGTGTAAATCTCAGGGTCCTCGGGACTGCTACGGTCGCAGGTTCGAATCCTGCCTCGGGCATGGGTGTGTGTGATATCCTTAGGTTAGTTCGGTTTAAGTAGTTCTAAGTTCTAGGGGACTTATGACCTAAGATGTTGAGTCCCATAGTGCTCAGAGCCATTTGAACCATTTGAAATCTCAGGGATCCTAAGGCCGAGACTGTCCTTAACAGAGCGTAGCATCTCCCTGATCTTCTCAGGAGGTCGGGAAATAGATCTGATACCTCGTCTCCCCATAACTCAGCCTATTTTGCTGGATGGAGCGCCGCAGAAGGGAAGGAATCCAATCGGTAGCTCACCGCGTGAATGTTCAACATTTTCACGGTTATTGGAGACCGCTGACTTCATATCACGTGACCCATAGCCGCTCTTCCGGAACACATACTTCAGATGGCTAATTTCGTAATTCAAGTGGTCCTCGTCAGAAACAGATTTTGCTCTGTGTACCACTGTACTTAAAGCTGATCTCTTCTGGACTGGATGGTGAGAATTCTGTGCACTAAGATATAAATCAGTGTGCGTCGCCTTGCGGTACAATGAGTGGCCGAGACGTCCATCCAACCTCCGTTGTACCCAAACATCAAAAAATCGTAGTCTTCCCTCTTTCTCTGCGCGACCGCTACAGTCGCAGTTTCGAATCCTGCCTCGGGCATGGGTGTGTGTGATGTCCTTAGGTTAGTTAGGTTTAAGTAGTTCTAAGTTGTAGGGGACTGATGACCTCAGACGTTAAGCCCCATAGTGCTCAGAGCCATTTGAACCTCTTTCTCTGCCTCGACAGTGAACTGGATGTCTTTGTGCATATTGTTCATATGTTCATGGAAGTTCTCAAGAGCTTCTACGCCATGTGGTCAGGCCATAAACGTACTGATAAAGTGCAGATTGACGAAGGGGAGCCGAATTTGATGCATGTTCCTCATCATGTTCCTTAAAAAAGCTGGCTATTGCTGAAGACAACGGTGAATCCATAGCCGTGCCGTCCGTCATTTGATAAAATTTATCGCCGTGCAAGAAGTCATAACATGTCGGTACAACTGTGTCGTTTCAGGAGGAAAATGCTCCGCCAACAGTTTCAACGTGTCCTCCACAATTTTTGTAAATAGTGAAACCACATACAAGGTGTCAAAAATATCATTTGGGCATTCTCAACGAACAGATGCAATGTTCAAAGCAGTGTTGAAACAGCTCAATATTAGGGACTACGATTAGCAAAATAGCCAAGGCGGTATCCAAGAAGGAACTCGACTTTTAATTTGCGGGATGATAAGAGAAGAGGGCGGTGTCTTACATGGATGATTAATGACAGACGCAAACAAAACGGAATGGAGAACAGCAGGGAAAACCAACCACACAAGTTGTGTCACTCATTGCGAAGTAATAGAAGCGTCTTCTGAAGTCAACGCAATATTACCGCCCGGGAAAACTGCCACGTACGGTGGAATGAAGCGAAAATAACATTATTATGACAAATAAAACGCTAAAGATGATTATCAAATTTCACTGACGTACGTGATTTGGGCGCTGTAGTCTGGCCTGAACCTGGATAAATGCATTAGGATTCATGCTGCTCTCCTCCCGAATGAGCAGTCGTAAACATTGCGCTAAAAAAATGTTCAGATGTGTGTGAAATTTTATGGGACTTAACTGCTAAGGTCATCAGTCCCTAAGCTTACACACTACTTAACCTAAATCATCCTAAGGACAAACACACACACCCATGCCCGAGGGAGGACACGAACCTCCGCCGGGACCAGCCGCACAGTCCATGACTGCAGCGCCCTAGACCGCTCGGCTAATCCCGAAACATTGCGCTACCTAGCTCGATCACCAAGATACATTGTTCAGTAATTTCTCGTAACATAAGGAACGTGATTAAAAATTTCTGAGCACTGAAAAGATGTAATAAAGGCTACAGTTATAATAATTATAGCATTGCGTTGGATTTTACGACAATCGTGACGTGCAGTGCAGACAATTACAAGAGAAACGAACACCTCGCCGTTGATAACACGAGAACAGGGTTACGGTAGATTTCCTCAAGAAACGATGGAGAAGCTGTAGGTCTAATCTCCATGTATGGTTTCTCAAAAAAATATCGTTTCGTAAAGCAATATCCCGTTCCGCAGCAATTTTGTACAAACATATTTCCAGAGAAATAAAAATGAGACGAGAGAGGAAGCAGGAGAAAAACAAAGAGAAGAATGCAGGTATCGGAAGCGAGAGGCACTAAGGGTAGCATTTCGTGGGTCTAGAAGAAAAATACTTGTAAGAACTGCAACGCTGGCCATATTTCCAGAGAAAACAAAAGGGAGCGCGGCCCGTTTCAAATCGTAGCTGCTCACTCAGTGTCATAGGGCCGTGTGGCGCGCGCCACCGCTGCTCGTGGCTTATCCCGCTAAATAATGGACGAATATTCGCCCGGAGATCTGCGCGCATTCCCTCTGAAACGATGCGCACCTGCTTGCTGCAAAAACGCTCTGCCTGCGCCCTTTCCTGCTGATACACTATGCAAAAGTTCAGACACCTCGCTCTTCAAAACACCCCTCCAGAACGTTGGCTTGCTCCGTAAGACATCTCATATTTAAGTAAGATACTTAAATCGAGAACGTCTGCAACTATCTATTAACGCTAATACTTCCTGCTGTTCTCAGTTGGCATTATCAAAACCGAAGACGCGAGGCAAAGCATATAAAAGTAAATACATGGTTCGTAAATATTTCTTGCTCGCTTTTCAGTTGTCATTATTGACTATGTCAAAGTTATAGTTTTATTTAACGTCTCGCAAGCAAATTGTGGCTCACCATTAAACGCAAATGTCGCACTTGTGGATTACATTAATATTTCTACAGACCAAGAGTTAATACCGTGAAATTTTGTGTCATTCGCTAAAATCGATTACGTTGGAGTAGTTGCACGCACCGGAAATATCGATGAACTTTAGTTAAATAGTACTGTTAAAACTTTCGTTTGTGTAAGCCTTGAGTAGTAAAGTTTTGTTTTCCTGAGACAATAAACTACGTCAGTTTGACTTTCCCCCGACTGGCGACATCTGTTTGTAAAAACTATCCCGAAGAACTAGGGTTAATTTGCAGAAGCGACGTGTGTCCGTGCGGTTCTAGGCGCTACAGACCGGAACCGCGCTGCTGCTACGGTCGCAGGTTCGAATCCTGCCTCGGGCAAGGATTTGTGTGATGCCCTTAGGTTACTTCAGTTTAAGTAGTTGTAAGTCTAGGGGACTGATGACCTCAGATATTAAGTCCCATAGTGCTTGGAGCCACCTGAACCTTTTTTTTTTTTTTTTTTTTTGTGCGGAAGCGAACAAAGAGAAAATTTAAAGCACATTTTGTTCCCGCCATGCCAACAAAATAACTTTTATGTTATGCTTACGAAGAAATACTGCAGGTTAAAATACCGTCGGACGACGAGCATCAGGACAGAACACTGAGACGAACGGGACAAAAAATGTGAAGCAACTCTGGCAGTATTCACCGTAATAGATTTAGGTACACTAATATGGATGTTCATCTGTATGGCTGGGCGACGATTTGAAAACCACTTCTACCGAATGCGTGTCCAGAAGCTCAAGTATTGAATCCCCTCGCTTTCTAGAGCGTTCACTTAGTTCATCATTGTCCAAAACAAATTCATTTTTTAAAAAAGTAACAGAGACCCATGTTCATTTTAGTTCAGTTTGGAAAACACAGGAAAGTAATGCCCTCGCCTGGATGCCTGAAAACGTGGAACAAATATTGCTTTGGAAACCAGAATGTTAGTGTACACAGGAAAGGTATTACGACCAAAACAGTAGTGATTGACAAGCTTGCAGTGTTTGAACCGCCGCTGTTAGTTGCTTACTACCGCTCTCATTTCCCAGTCCTCCTCACTGGCTGTACAAGCCACAACCCTGTTCCCATGGCTCGTACCCGCCGCGCCGTAACAAGTGAATTAATAATTTATGCGCTACGGTGTTGGAAGCACTATTAGCCTTAAAGCCAAAACCACAGCACTGTATACAACCACCTCCCCCCCCCCCCCCTCTATCTCTCTCTCTCTCTTTCTCTCTTTCTCTTCCTTTCTCTTTCCAGGTTTATAGCTTAGTATGTTCTGAATGGGTAACTACCGAGGTTTGGTGCTTAGTATAATGTTTACCAAATTCTGCATGCATATATCCACTCTCAATGCGGATGAATAAACTCTTTTCTTAAAAAGAAAGTTTCAGTATGATGTTTCGACTAATGATACGATTCCTTGACACTGGTATGTATCTTTGAACGACGTATTTTATCTACCGAGACATAGGCTACAGTGCATTTTATGATGGAATGGTGTCCGATAGCTCTTGGAAAGAAGAGTAGAGTATTATAACACCCATTTGCCGTGAAGAGGAATATTTTGAAAAAAATATTCGAGAACTGTGAAAGATGTGAAGTCTCACTTTCAACCTGATCATTCTCTTTTTACATGGGGCTGAGTGTTAAACTGTCTGTTTCAGGAAATGGCTGGGCTATTTTGAGAATTCCTTTTACTCCGAAAATGGAAAAGTGTTGTATCACTAGCTTCCCAATCTCTTCCAAGCGCTATCGAATTACGACGGAGTGTATATAACTCCATCAAAAACACGTCATATACCAGTAGATAAAGAAGTAACGAGCACTAATCATTTAGGAAAGTACTGGTAACTTGAACGCTGCAGGCAGCAACCGGAAGGGCAGTATGCCTTACTGTTCAGTGTACTTTCGTTCGCCGAAAATCTTGCTTCGATGTCTTGAACGGTTTACGAATGATTACGAGTGTCTGAGGTCTCGTAGGGCATCCTATACAAGGCGTTAACTGTTATAACTACAAACGAAAGGGACGAGTAGATGACAGTGAAATAAGCAGATAATTCTAATAAACATATGTTCAGAAGCCAATGGTTTCCCCGACATGACGTATTACGACAGAGTACATGAACACCTGATAATAGAGTTGCCAAGGAATCAAAGTGCACATATGCACTTGAGGACAAACGCATCATGACAAGTGTTACACACGGGCATCGACCATGCGGAGGCAGGTTTCAGGCACATCTCCTCATCGATGTCCGCACAGGTTCAAAAGTCTCAGGCGTGTTCCGAATGCATTATCACTATCTTCAGTACGTTCCCAAAGTTCATCGACACAATTAACATGGGTAGAATACACCAAAGTTTTTAAATATCCCCACGCAAAAAAATACAACGGGTTCTAATGGGGGTGGGCCCGGGAAAGCCATCGTATTTTGAAGCCAAGAACGATAAACTTGTTGTCCAAAAGTCGAGCTACGAATTCCCGAACAGCAACATGAAAATGTGCCGGTGCACCAACATACATGTACAACATACGCATCCTTTCACCGTAGGGAACATCATCCAAATGTAGAATTAGGCATTAACAGTGTTCCAACATTGGCGTAACTGTCTTGTGCATACGTCGTATCGGGGAAACCATTCGTTTCCAGATCTATGTTTGTTTTGGTTATTTGTTTGTGTCATTGTCTCTTTCTTGCACCTTTCTTTTGTACCTGTAATAGACAGACACCCTGTATATGAGGATAGAATACATTCAAGGATAACATTTTTACTTTTCAAACCGTTTTCAAGAAACAAATTTTTAGGCTTCATTCTCAATTACAAAGAACATCTTTCTCTCGAGAACGCCAAGTGGAAGCAAACTCTTTTTTCGTGAAGAAGCTCCATAATAACTAAAACGAATATTTCATCGGTGTAAAAGAAACTGTGAGAAACGGAATAAATTGCCGGAAGTAAGCTAACGAACTTAATCATCTATATGTATTCGGTGTGGAGTGGCCGTGCAGCACAACATTTCTGAATTTTGAATACCTTCCTCTAAGCACCAGTGTTATTGTTTCTCAGATATACGTGTGTGGCAGAAGAAATTAAACACGGCAGCGAGTGTTGTACAAAAAACAGTCTCTGAACTGAATTCCTGTCTCGAATATATAAGCACATCCTCAGAGATTCTATTATGAAAAAACTAGAGTTTTGAAATAATCGAAGTTCTTACGTGCTGGTGAGTAAAAATATTATTATTATTATATATAATAACATTTCTGAAAGAATTCCAAGAAGAACTAAGAATTTGGGAAAAGGTATGCAATATAATTCTCAGTCGGAACGTCAGCCAAAACTCTGAAAATCGGAAGCTTCTGTCTGAAGTAAGTGTACGTTAAAGAAATTACACGAAGAGTAGCAACCATTTCAAAAGAAAAATTTTGTTTTACATGAATAAGGACGAAATTAACATAAATTAATGCACTTAGTAACGATTTCCGAAGGTGGTCTGCCTTATAAGTGGAGGTAAAGGCATGAATCATAGTCTGAGTTTCTGGATTACGTTTGCATATTCACCTTTAGTTTTGATGCTGCGTAATATCTCTCCCCTTCAGCATGTGTGAAGCACAGTAAAAGTCATATTCCCATTATGGCACCTCAAAAAATTGACGTAGTTAGCACGCGATAATACTGGCTCTTATTTTTGATCTCGCGTTGGGCAGAAGTCTTTAGAAAGTATCGATGGCTTGAATTTTTGTTATAGATGTACTGAACTGCCATTCGTACATTCGTTAGTGAGATCGTAACTTTCATTTGCAACAAGTGCTTTATTTACTATCAAATTAAACGCAACAACATTATCCGAGGTGGAAAATAAATCCTCTTAAGACAACTAAACCACGCCATAGTGCTAGAGGAGGAAAAACGTCTGTGTCATCTGAGACTACCACTACATTTTCTTCTGTTATGGCGTAAGTGGGAAATGATTGCATTTGCTCTAACATCACTCAGCGACTTTTCAGTATCTCAAATACACCCAGCGATTCAGCTGCTGCTGAAGGATTTTTTACTTTTCGCATTTGCAGTTGATCAGCTTTAACTGAGTTTATTCGACTGACTGGTCACAGAATGAAAATTATTTCTTTTTAAAGAATTTATCTGCAATTATTTAAGGAACGTCAGTATGGGATTATGTAGCTAACTCATCTCCTGCCAGTATGCTCATCGTAGTATAACCAATCATGGAGCGTAACGTCCTTGTAAGACTGTTCTTTCTTTTTTTGAAACTCCATCACGTTTCGGAGCTACGGCTATAACGTCCTAATTGTGCTCAATAGGGCTGAGATCAGGTGACCTCTCTGGATCCACACAAGAACTTTTATGTCTGGTGTATTCGTCGAACAATTATCTCACAACTGGTGAGAACGTGAGAAACACATTTTAGGACAAACTAAACAAATATTTCTTTCATTCCTTATTGGAACATTGAACAGCGAATTACGACTGAAACTGCAGTACTCCATATTAATAGATGTTTCATTTACAGATACAAGAATTACTACCTTTCTCCTAGTAAATGTCTCTCATATATTCCTCGTGTTTCTTCCCTTGGGTTTTCGTTTTTCGTTACTCCATATTTTCAAGACTGAACACACAACCTATCTGCAACAAAAGTGCATACTCCCACAATCTTCACTCGCGTAAGTGCGTTTTACAATACAATAAAACCGGCATGTATTGTGATTCCTCTTACGTTTACTCCCTGTGTATGAGCACCGAAGGTAACATACTGTGTATTTTATCCTGAGCCCCGTATGAATGATGTACAAATCTTCCTGCTATTCGTAATTTTATGTTAGGATCCATATTCGTAGGAGGCCGCCATTACTTTCCCCATTTTGTAGCAGTTGCGTAGAAAGACTAAACCAATACGACCAGCCAAAGAAGCGATCCATCTCCTCTGGACTGTACTGCAGGTGTGCAAAATTTCGTCGATATCGAGCGTTAGTTAACCTTACTCTTCAAGTTTAACGAATCTAAAGACTACAAACGTACAAGCCAAGTCAGCTCAGAAGAGAACAACATGAACGCTGGCAAAAAGCCACAACACAGAAACCTCGGTCTCGTTTCTTCATTAAACTGAAAATGAGCATAACTAAATGTCACTGATATGATGTTCTCATAATACGATGAAATTTAAACTAAATCTAACAATAATAAATCTCTGAGATAAGCGAGCATTTTCTGAGTCCTACAAAACGACGACTAAAATTAGGTGAAAGACGAAAATTATGAATTACACCGTCGTCTATTTTCTTTTCCATTTAAATAAATAAACTCAAACAAAAAGGCAATGCAATTACTTCCATTTAGCGCAATACATGAGATAAACAATGGTAGTGAATATTGCATCTCGTACCATTCTTGTTCGGACATTGTGTCAGATAGTACATATCAACGGTTCGACATTTCATCATAACACAATCTCCATGTCACATTTCTTTCTTAAAGATGTGTGTCGTATGTACCACATCAAGGAATACCTAAGATCACCACTCGTATCAGGTAAGAAACGATTCAGAAGCTACTGGTATTACCTTCAGGCGATTATGATCAGTACTATAGGGTGACAATTATTTAACTATATGAAATAAAATCGTCATAGACCCTAACTTATAAACTGTTTGCGTTAGGACGTACAAACTGCACGGTTCACCGCCGGGCATGATGGGAGCTAGTAAGGTTTGGTTTAGCGACGAAGCCCACTTTCATTGGATGGGCTCGTCAGCATAATTGGGGCATTTGGGGGACTGTGAATCCGCACTTCGCGATCGAGAAGTCTCTTCACCCTGAACGGGTGACTGTGTGGTGTGCAACGTCCAGTCATGGCATTAACGGTGCGATGTTTCTTGATGGCACGGTGACTACCAAACAGTACGTGAAGGCTATGGAAGATCATTTCATCCCCATTATCCAAAGTGACCCTGATTTCGACAAGATGTGGTTCATGCAAGACGGAAATCGGCCCCATCGAAGCAGTAGAGTGTTTGAAGTCCTGGCGGAGCACCTAGGGGATTGCATTATGCCTCTCTGGTATCCAGAGGCCACTGGCATGGGCCTCGATTTGCCGCCATATTCTCCGGATCTGAACACACGCGATTCCTTTTTATGGGCTTATTAAAGATAAGGCGAACAGCAATAACGCAAAAACCATTGCTGAGCTGAAAACAGCCATTCAGGAGGTCATCAACTGCATCGATGTTCCGACACTTCCGAGGGTCATGCAGACTTTCGCTACCCATCTGGCCCACATCATCATCAAAGGTGGCAGGCATATCGAACATGTCATAAACTAGATCCGAATATTTGTAGAGACGTTTACCTTTTGAATAAAGTGTGTGCACGCCGTAGTTTGTAACTAATTGCGTCTCTTTTCATATAGTTCAATAATTGTCACCCTGTATATATCTCTGGTACATATTTAACCACAAATTCTACGTCAAGTGTAACACCAGAAACAAAAAGTAATAGATGGCTGACATTTTATCGGCTTTTGGAAACTACACTGAAGAGCCTAAGATATTGGTACATCTGCCTCACATCGAGTAAGGCCCCCGCCAGCACGCAACACGACGTGGCATGGACTCGACTAATGTCTGAAGTAGTGCTGGACGGAACAGACACCATGAATCCTGCAGGACTGCCCATAAATCCGTAAAAGTACGAGGGGGTGGAGATCTCTTCTCAACAGCACTTTGCAAGGCATCCCAGATATGCTCAATAACGTTCATGTGTGGGGGATTTGGTGGCCAGCGGAAGTGTTTAAAATCAGAAGAGTGTTCCAAGAACCACTCTGTAGACATTCTGGACGTGTGAGGTGTCGCACTGTCCTGCTGGAATTACCCACGTCCATCGGAATGCATAATGGACATGAATGGATGCTGGTAACCAGATAGGACGCTTACGTACATGTGACCTGTCAGAGTCGTATCTATACGTATCAGGAGTCCCATGTCACTCCAAATTCACACGCCCCACACCATTACAGAGTCTCCACCAGTTTAAACAGTCTCCTGCTGACAAGCGGGGTCCATGGAATTATGAGGTTGTCTCCATACCTGTACACGTCCATACTCTCGACAAAATTTGAAATGCGACTCGCCCGACCAGCAACATGTTTCCAGTCATCAACAGTCCAATGTTCATGTTGACGGGCCCAGGCGAGGCGTGAAGCTTTGTGTCGTGCAGTCCTCAAGGGTACACGAGTGGGCCTTCGTTAAATGTTTCTCACGTTGACACTTATTGATGGCCCATCATCGAAATCTGCAGCAATTTACGGAAAGGTTACAATTCTGTCACGCTGAACGATTCTCTTCAGTCGTCGTTGGTCCCCTTCATGCAGGATCTTGTTCCGGTCGCAGCGATGTCGGAGATTTGATCTTTTACCGGATTCCTGATATTCACGGTACACTCGTGAAATGGTCGTACGGGAAAATCCCCACTTCGTCGCTACCTCGCAGATGCTGTGTCCTATAGCTCGTATGCCGACTATAGCACCACGTTCAAACTTCATCAGGTTACCCTCCATTCAGAGGCTGTTGCACGCAGCGACTGTAATTGACTTGTAAATAATAGATTTCAGCTATCAGTCGTCCTTTTGAAATTTTATTGGCAGATCTAGGTTTCAGCTAGAAACTAGCCATTCTTCATGCACTATCATTTTGGTTCGATGTATGTAATGCCTGTTGGTCAGGCTTCATTCACAGTTCCTTGAACTGTGCTAATTACTTCAAAATTAATCAGCACAACCGTTAATACATTTATCCCACAGTGAGACAAGACGGTTAATGTCTTCGTGGAAAAATGTTTGCGGCTGCCTACGGAACGATGATAGTACCCAGATGTGCACCTCTTCGTCCGAAGCAAATCGACGGCCACAGATGCCGTTTTTCAGGGCATAAAATTTCCGATACCGCAAGAAGAGAGATCTGGACTGTATGGAGGATGTGCAAGGGCTTCGCAGCGAAACTTCTGCAGCGTAACTGAATCAACCTTGGCAACTTGTAGACAATCGCAAACATTTTCCCACGAAGGCATTGGCCGCCTAGTCTCACAGTGGGATAAATGTATTAACAGTTATGCCTATACTTTTGAAATAATTAACACTTTACTTACTTTTTCTCCTTCTGCCTCGTTTTCATCTGGGTGGTTCTTATAGCACATTCACAGCCTACGTTTATTACCAAGCGTCGTGTCACAAGAACATCTATTCATGAACTCTGGGATATCGTTCAAAGTACCACCAAATTTATTAAAAATACATTACATGTCTAAGTATATCGATAGATAACATGTTTGAAATAATGACCATACTAACAAAATACTAGCCCCTTTGCATACCATCAATTAACGACAACGTTATTTTGATTCGCTGAAGTATTTGGGAAAAATATTTGTATCCACGAAACGGAGACTGTTTTTTCCTTACTCCACACGAAAATGAAATTGCCTGGGTAATTTGGTTTTTATGCTGAAGGAACAAATTGAATACGATCATGCATAGTATAAAGCACACTGGCGCTGAAATCAACCTTCTGAATACATGAATGTATTACTTTTATAAGATTCATGACACACAAATGTGCAGAGCAACGCAGAAAAATCACAAAAATTTTAGTGAAACCGCGACGATCTCTGGAACGTGCGTCCCCATCGCAGGAATGAGCCCTATTTATCGGAACGAAACTATTTATTTAATCAGGCGGGACTGCGCTGCTCAGTTTCCGCCATGCGTTCATTCTTTCGCGCGGCCGTAATTGAGAGGTAATGGGGTGTAAAGAAGCACAGTGGAAAACGAAAATTCTCGTGTAGGCAATCTGTAGACAGCGCGACAGGAAGTCGCCGCTGGCTGCCGGCCAACGAAGCGCAGCGCCGATACGGCCGGCTCACGCAGCTTCGATGAAAGCACTCAGTAAGCACAACAAGAAGCGCAGTATTACTTAGCGTCGCAAAGCAAACTTTCCCCGCAGCACAATGTGCTTAAGTGCCCGAGCGTGGCCGCAGTTAAAACTGCCTAATGCAGCTTCCACTATTCATTCAGACAGCTTCTCCATGCCGATAATCAACAAGAATGAGTAATTACTCCTTCGGGAGAACCGTTCTAGGGCGAAGAACGTCAACATACAAATGCTGCGAATCTATGCAAGTAGAGCCCTGAGATCACGTGGTTACGGTTACACTACCGCACTTACCTTGAGACGCATTTCTCATTAGCGCTCTTGTTTTTGTCAACAGAGAGAATAGACAAGAGATACGTACAAGAAATTTTTAATTACAAGAAGTGCCAGCATTTTTATCAGTTGTAACCCTGGAGCGGTCACGAAAATGCTGCCGCTCGTTATTTATAAATGAGCCGCTGAGAGTCAAAGTGATATAACACAATTTTTCCCATTTCTGAGTAATGAAGTTTAATGTAAATTCATGCTTTGCAATAATTCGCTGTTCATTTGATGAGATGTGCGAATGAAACATTATAAGCATGTGTACTTCAGACATTTTACTTATTTGTATCTTAAATTTCTTTTCATAGTCCCTAAAAGTTAGAATAACAATTTTCCTCTTAGAAATTTACTCATAATGAAAGCTAAAGTGGCATAAATCATGAGCTTTATCACTCTTCTTATAATGGTTTTGGTGAAGTTGAGTACCTGAGAAGGAATACGCTGTCTTTTAATCTCCATAATTGCAATTTATTTATGAGACAAACATAGTGTGATACAGTAACTGAAGCTGCTCTTATTGCTCACATTACGCTCAACTTGGGTAAAATAATTGCATTATTGTAGTTAATTTACTAGAATGCTACCTATTAAGTCTGTCTAATAGTTCAACAGTGCGTTGATCAACGGATTAAAAATAAATTGTTTCTAAATGTTGGAGTTTCTTAAAATGTAATTCTTGTCATGCTCATATTTCAAGAGGCTTTATAACGGGGCATGTCTGTTTACTCGATCTCACCGTCCACATCATCTTCCTTTGCCAAAGGGTCAACACGTACAGGTCCAGATTCCTGAGCCGAACTTGCAGGTTGTCAGTTGGTTGAGGAAAGCGTGGTGCACAGGAGGGATGTACGGGAGAAGTGCCATCATGTCGTTCCTTTTTGCGTAGGTGATAGGTCACACAGCACTGTGGAGAGGGGATGATGTATTTAATGTGATACATCACTGCTTGACTCGTGTAGGCCTTAACCTAGACTTCTACATGGGGTGCAAACTTCCCTTATGACGACAATTCTGCTTTAATAACCTCTGGTTCGATTTCCGGCGGGGTCAGAGATTTTTACCTGCCTCTTTATGACTGGGTGATTGTGTTGTCCTCATCATTTCATCATCATTCATGAAAGTGGCGAGACTGGACTGAGCAAAGATTGGGAATTTGTACGGGCGCTGATAACAGCGCAGTTCAACGCCCCACAAACTAAACAACAACAACAACATCATCATCATCATCATTATCAATAACCTCTGGATATCCCAAATCTAAAGAAAGAAAACAATGCTAATACTTACTAGCACTGTTACAATGCAGTTTTGATTTTAGAGCGTAAATAAACACGCAAAACAACACAGAACAATAAGACCACGTGGCTTTACCGCTTGACTTTACCACTATTCCCGGGAACCCACTTCACTCTGGTGGAGGGAAGAATGCATTCGGAGCTCTCAAGTGGCTCCAGTGGGAGTTATCATTATACCACTTCTCCACGACAAATTTCCGTGCATTGTGAGTAAACTGAATGATATAGACGAAAAACTGATTTTTTTTTTTTTACTTAGACCACTTTGGTTCTCAGCGGCTCCTACGTTTGCAGGTCAACATAAATAGAAGAGAGCGAGTTGGTTGTGAAACATTATTTGGACGGGCGACACGCTCTTCTCTCGTAATGAAAGAGTAAACACACGGACATTAACACTGCATCACTCTACTAAACAAAACTGAATCGACTACGAAAATGTAATTCTACCAGCTACAAATTATTTAATTATTAAAAAATAATATCCCAAGTCCTACCGTATATTCCTGTAAAAAAAATCGCATTAGTAGCTTTAAAACGCCAGATAAAGCTAACAGCCAGGTAAAATACATCTATTAAATATTTCTTACTGATCAATCACTTTTTAGTAATTTATATTAGCACGACGCGTTTCCGCAGTATGATGCCATGGTCAAGTGCATTACAGTTAAATGTACATTAATCTGAAGTGTGATGAGGATTATTTGCTGGGTGCGCCAATGAGGTTATGTACCAAAATTTAAACTTGTTCAGAAACAGTCATTTATTTTAGTGAATACCTAATATGAGTTGTACGTTTAAATCATTTCATTAACGTATTTACTTACATTTTACTCCAAATTTAATTGTCTGCCACATAGAGCACAGTAACAAATACAGCACCAGCGCTCAACACTTGCACATTCGGATGTTTCCAAAAACTCTTAACTACTAAGATAAAGGTGTGCCGAAATAGTACAAAAATGGAAATAAAAATGGTGCAAATGGCTCTGAGCACTATGGGACTTAACTTCTGAGGTCATCAGTCCCCTAGAACTTAGAACTACTTAAACCTAACTAACATAAAGACATCACACACAACCATGTCCTACGCAGGATTCGAACCTGCGACCGTAGCGGTCGCGCGGTTCCAGACTCTAGCTCCTAGAACCGCTTGGCCACATCGGCCGGCACAAAAATGAAAATAAAATATTTTATGTATAAGAGTGTTTATGTCATGCCACATATTAAATAATACAATTCTTAGATATTTCTTGGTTATTCAGCATGTTAAGACAATTTCTTTTTTCCTTCTTCTTTTGTTCTGTGTTTTCCCTCTCTCTCTCTCTCTCTCTCTCTCTCTCTCTCTCTCTCACACACACACACACACACACACACATATATATATATATATATATATATATATATATATATATATATATATATATATATATATATATATATATATCAAGCATTCCACAATGGAGAAACTTTGATACTGTTGCTGTTATATTGTGCCGGCCGGACTGGCCGAGCGGTTCTAGGCGCTTCAGTCCGGAACCGTGCGTTACTACGGTCGCAGGTTCGAATCCTGCCTCGAGCATGGGTGTGTGTGATGTCCTTAGGTTAGTTAGGTTTAAGTAGTTCTAAGTTCTAGGGGACTGATCACCTGAGATGTTAAGTCCCATAGTGCTCAGAGCCATTTGAGCAATTTTTGATATCAGATGCAGTTGCCAATATATGCTTGGTCGAGTCACACGAGTGTGACCATCTTCTATGTTCGACGTCAACGTGCATTAACGACTAAAAGACGGCCGGTGACAGCATTGGCAGCGGAAGGTACATAAAGCGTGTCGGTTGGACGCGCAAAACAATGCAGTCGTTGTCATATAGCGGAAACGAAGAGATTTTTCGAGGTCCGATAGGGCGCGATCGTTGGCTTACTGGCCGAGGGTGGAAGCATTTGTGTAACAGCTAAGTTGGTAAAGTGTTCGCGTGCCACCGGGGTTAAAGCATACCGTGCACGGCAAAACGGCGCTATGCAAAACCGTCGCCGAGCCAAGTTAGGTGCACCACGGGGCAGAGAGAGGTGAACGGCGGCTGCGGAGATACGGACGGGCGATTAGACGTGCGACTGTTGAGCACCTGACGCCCACATAACCGAGGGGCTACCGACAGTGTCTCCTCAACGACCGTTGTCGCGCATGGGCCTCCGCAGCAGGGCGCCTCGTTTATGCAGCCGTGCTGCCCGCTCCTCATCGGCGACGAAGGCTGTATTTTGCACGGCAATACCGCAACTCGACGTTCACTGAGTGGCGACAGGCTGCCTTTTCAGACGAATCATGTCTTATGCTCCAGCGGACAGATGGCCGTTGGCGTGTACGGCGTGGAACGTACGAAAGCAATCACCCTGCAACAATCGTCGGAAGGCTCCAGACCGGAGGATGGAGCGTTTTGGTCTGGGGAATGGTTCCGTAGCATTCCCTGGCAGATCTGGGAGGCACAATGGGTCAACACAAGTATGCATCTATCCTCAGGAACCATGTCCAGCCCTACATCCAGTTTCTTTTTCCTCGGTACGTTGGCATCTAACAGCAGGACATACGTACCAACATAGTACGTGGTTCGAAGAGCACCAGGGTGAGTTTACCACGCGACCCACGCCACCAAACCCCACAGATTTAAACCCAATAGAGAATCTGTCAGACCAACTCGATCGGGCTGTTGGCGACACGGATTCTAAATCGAGAAACCTGGCGCAGCTGCCCACGTCACTGTAGTCGGAATGGCTTCACGCCTCGCAGCGGTCATCGCTGCAAAAGGTAGTTATTCAGGCTTGTGACAGGTGGTCACACTGATGTTACTCGACTGTGTGTACAAGCCACCTGGGTCAAAAAATCTTTGAAAAGAAAATGAGCTTCTATGATAAAAGTATTCATTATAAACGTTAGGCTGTCGATATATTATCCTCGGTATATGATGACACAAATGATATTAACAACATACTGGATACATTCAATAAACGCCGGCAGCGGTGGCCGAGCGGTTCTAGGCGCTTCAGTTCGGAACCGCGCGACTGCTACGGTCGCATGTTCGAAACCTGCCTCGGGCATGGATGTGTGTGGTGTCCGTAAGTTAGTTAGGTTTAAGTAGTTCTAAGTCTAGGGGACTGATGGCCTCAGCTGTTAAGTCCCATAGTGCTCAGAGCCATTTGAACATTCAATAAACAAGACAGAAACGTAAAATTTACTGTCGAATATGAAAATAGTGGTAGCATCAACTTCTTAGAACAGAAAATCAATAAAAAATGGTTCAAATGGCTCTGAGCACTATGGGACTTAACTTCTGAGGTCATCAGTCCCCTAGAACTTAGGACTATTTAAACCTAACTAACCTAAGGACATCACACACATCCATGCCCGAGGCAGTATTCGAATCTGCGACCGTAGCGGTCACGCGGTTCCACACTGAAGCGCCTAGAACCGCACGGCCACACCGGCCGGCAACATCAATATAGAAAACAATTTAAACACCTTCAAAGTCGACAGAGGAACAACAACAACAACAACAAACACCACAACAAACAGCTCATCTTGTCACATTGAAACACACAAACATGCTGCATACAGAACATTAATTAACAGCGCCAGTACTATACCAATGGAGCCATCCGTAAAGCATGATGAATTCAGCATGATCAAACGAATAGATGTAGAAAATAGCTATGATGAAACGCTTATCGACAAACTCATACATAAAAGAAAAAACAACAATAATAGAATAATACGAACAATCGTTATAGTGCACTGAATAAATTAATTTCCTTGTCAGCGTAATAAAGCAGGCGCTGCACATCTGAGGTGGCTGTTTAATGTGCCTCAGTAAACTGCTCCAGAGAAAATGGTTGCCATGACACCAACTTCGGAATCACACGTCTGACAGATTAATTACTGCCCGTAGTACAGTTGGGACAATGTGGGTTACGAGAGATAGTCGTTAAAAATGGCTTAGAAATTGCGAAAAGTTGGAAGACTCGCAGTAGCAGCACGCAGAGACAAACGACGTAAGAGGAACGGTGCCGTGGAAAGAGGCGGGGGCAGCAGGTGCAGCTGAGGCGTGCCGAATTAATTGCCACAGGAGAGCTCCTTATGTCCAAGAAATTACCCACAAACTCGACTAGGCCGTAAGTATATTAGAGCGCAGACCGCCGGCCGGAATAGAATTAATCCTTTGTAATTTATGCGTGGTAGGTATGAGTATCAGTGTATCGAGAATCGATATTCCCTCTAAACAAGTGGTTTGGGGAGCGGGGCAGGGCGCACGAGGGAGGGGCTCTCCAGCGCGACCCGGCCCAGACAAAGCGACGGCCCTGGCTCCGCGCTCGCCGCTCCCGGTTGACAGCAAACACACGCTTAAAGAGGAAATATTAACACCGCCCGCAAGGAATTTGCATAAGCCGGCTCGCCGCCCTGCACGTCTGCTGCCCCGGGCAATGCTTTGACCGGCCACGTCCGCGCACTTCCACTCGCGCCCTCCACATATAATAACTTTACGCACATACAGCCAGCCGATATTCGGTTTACTGATCACCTGTTTCAAAGCGTAGTTAATGACATCTCCTTAACAAATGGCTCACGACATATTCGGAAACAGAATCACAGACATATACAAGAACAAAATTTTCTTTACAGCTTGCCTGATAATTTCTTCTCAGAGACATCACCTGAATATGGATGTATAACTGGAAACAAAATTACCGCAGTACGTGCCACAGTGACGTCGTGATGAATTCGTCACTGATCACGAAACAACATATTACTGAATGGATAGTAAGAATAGATCTAGAAGGCTGTTTTCAGCACGTGGTTCTGTTTATAGAAATGTGGCACTGAAAAGAAATTGTTGCATGATCGGAGATGACGAGTAGCAAATCAATGAGTAGTTTCATGACTGATAACTTAACTGATAAGGAAACAAAGTACGTATAATTAGGCCAAAAACGATGGTATCTTTGCCGGCCGAGGTGGCCGATCGGTTCTAGGCGCTACAGTCTGGAACCGCGCGACCGCTACGGTCGCAGGTTCGAATCCTGCCTCGGGCATGGATGTGTATGATGTCCTTAGATTAGTTAGGTTTAAGTAGTTCTAGTTTCTAGGGGACTGATGACCTCAGATGTTAAGTCCCATAGTGCTGAAAAATCAAATGGCTCTGAGCACTATGGGACTTAACTTCTGAGGTCATCAGTCCCCTAGAACTTAGAACTACTTAAACCTAACTAACCTAAGGACATCACATACATCCATGCCCCAGGCAGGATTCGAACCTGCGACCGTAGCAGTCGCGCGGTTCAAGACTGAAGCGCCTAGAACCGCTCGGCCACTCTGGCCGGCTCCATAGAGCTCAGAGCCATTTCGATGGTATATTTCAAATACAATATAACTGGTATGTCATATACAGCGACCATAATATCAAATACGTAGATCCTGAATTAATTTCATTACGCATCGCCGGGCGGTGTGGCAGAGCGGCTCTAGACGCTGCAGTCTGGAACCGCGCGACCGCTACGATCGCAGGTTCGAATCCTGCCTCGGGCATGGATGTGTGTGATGTCCTTAGGCTAGTTAGGTTTAAGTAGTTCTAAGTTCTAGGGGACTGATGACCTCAGATGTTAAGTCCCATAGTGCTCAGAGCCATTTGAACCAATCATTACGCATCGCATTGTGCAGTGTAATGTAGCTTCTGGAAAGATTAAAACTGCTACCAGCACCACGGCTCGAAACGTGACTACACTCAAGTTTATCCAGAACAAGCACATTGTGTGCCTGGTGATAGCAGTCCTGCGTTGTCACGTGTTTCGGAGGGAAAATATAAAACTGTTTGTGTAATACTGCGCTAATGGCAGTCCTGCACCGTGTCGTCTTTCGCATGGGTGTGCT
This sequence comes from Schistocerca nitens, assembly GCF_023898315.1. NCBI lineage: Eukaryota > Metazoa > Arthropoda > Insecta > Orthoptera > Acrididae > Schistocerca > Schistocerca nitens. Next base: position 170,941,426 of record NC_064616.1, on the reverse strand, counting down.
GAAGGAGTAATATGTAAGAAACCGTAATGGGCCCCAATTACTTCCAAAATGCAGCACCATTCTATGCACATGAGCCAGTTGTTCGACTCTCAAACTGACTAATATCAGTAGCAAAGGCTTGATGACTCGGCTGCTTTCAGTGTGCAAACTCCATCTGATACGACCTTCAGACTTCGTGTCCATTACTGCGAGTGCGACCACAGACAAAACTCATGTCTATTTGCTCATAAAATAACATACCGCTAAGTCAGTCGAATGTATCAGTAGTCGGCGTACAACACAACTGTAATGTGAGAGATCGTTTAATCACAGGCGCATAAACATGACAAATGTAGCCGAGTTTCTATCGCATTAGATCGCAATAAAGGGTATAGTAAATTTTTCATTAGGTTCACTTGTACTGATAAAAACAACAAAAATTTATTTTAATAGTCATTCGAAACTAAAGCATTTACAGTCATAATCTACATGACGCTTTCCGTTGCTTTTGCAAGTACAACAAACACACAAGTTTGTCCAAGTATTTCGAAAGACGATGTATGAAAGCAGAGATTAATCAGTTATTTAATTTTATTTATCAACTTCAGCAGTTGTAAAGATTTTTGTAGCCTCAAATATCTAGTATCTTTGTTGTCTGTGCCCATCCATAAAACAAAAACAATCGGAAACGCCTATTCTGTTGCTGCCGTCCACCTCGGGAACAACCTACCCTGCACTATGCGCTCAATTCAATGCCCAGCTGCCTGTAAGAATAAACTGAAGCACTTCCATCATAACGTTTCCCCAAAAATTAACGTAGTTGATTAGTCATATAGCAACGACAATGCTCTCATATTCTCCCAGCTACGCTTCGTTCCTCAGTCAGTCACAACAAATTCATTTCTTCTACCTGCACTTGTGTCCAAAAGTAAAGCAACAAATCTCAATATCCCCGTCCTCTGTCAATAGATGTCCGTACGATCGTGTTCTGCACAGAATATGGCAATCCGCTCAACGGACAACCACGCCAGCAGTAACGTCAGGGCACACATCAGACGTGATAGTATTTGTCGGGTAGTCGCTGTGTACACAGTCACAAAAAATGGTTCAAATGGTTCTGAGCACTATGGGACTTATTACCATCTGTGGTCATCAGTCCCCTAGAACTCAGAACTACTTAAACCTAACTAACCTAAGGACATCACACACATCCATGCCCGAGGCAGGATTCGAACCTGCGACCATATACACAGTCACAAACGGTGCAGTATGGTACGGAGAAGACGCCTGTGCAGTGGAGAGCCGTAGAAAGAATGGAAGCGGGACAATCGCACCCTGATGTGGCCCGACGACTTCTGTGGTTTCTTGGATGTGGCGACTGTTTGTGAGACCGGGGTAGGGCCGACCACTTGTGACATCAGAAGGGGAGGACAGTTATTTAGCTGTAAGAGCACGACGGTACCGCCTTACTACTGCACGGCAACTGGCTTCTGACTACGCAGCATCCACTGGACGTGTGGTATTGAGGCAAACGGAGTACAGACGGCTTCGGCAGAGCGGCCTTTGTTGTCAGAGACTTGTTGCAAGTGTACCTCTGACGTGTCTTCTCAGAAGGGATTGTTAAGATGGCACCTGGACGGTCGAACAGTGGGCCAATGGTCTTTTCACAGATGAGTCCCGATGTGGTGTGGAGAGTGATTCTCGACGGATTCGCATCTGGAGGAAACACAGAATACGACTTCGGAACCCAAACTTTGTGTAAAGAGACCGTTGTCGAGGAGGATCTCTAGCGGTGTGAGCAGGGATTATGCTGACCACTTGAACGGCTCTTTATGAAATTGTACGCGTGAATCAGTAAGATTTAACTGCTGTCAGGTATCGCGAGAAGATCTCGGGGCCTCATGTCTGGTTGTTGCGAGGCGCTGTGGGCCCAGACTTTGTACTGATGGACAATAATGCTAGACCTCACAGAGCACGGGTAGCTGGGGAACGGAAGATACTGTACGTATGGCGTGGCCTGCTCGCCCTTACGATATGAATCGCATAGAGCATCTCTGGGATGCACCGCGGGGACGGGTTGCATCACGTCAGTATCCACCAATCACTCCCCAAGACTTGCGAGCAGCTCTGTATGAAGACTGGGCGTTACTGCCTCAATATGAGGTTGATGCATCATTCACTACATGTCCTGTCGTTGTCAGGCCTGTGTTGCTGCCAGAGCTAGACACATCCCATACTGAACACGTTAATCAGTTGTCGGAATGTGTGTGCAAATAGGTTAAGTTGGAAAAAACGAAGAACATTTTTGTCTACCGTTATGCACGTTGCAGTTGTTACGTTCTGTATTCCTTACATTGCTTCTGCTTTACTATCACCCCTTTATACTGTTTTGTGGCGAGATAAATACAACCTTGTAAAATTTCCGTTTGTCGCTTTAACTTTGGACGCCAGTGTACATTACCTGTTATTTATATCACGTTCCACTTTCCTCGTGTCCATTATTTCTGATACTCATGGTTCAAATCTAACTGCCTGTTACTTCTATCTATTAGTGTGCTTGTAACGAACAACTATGTACGTTTTTTCTGCACTATTTATGTCTTAGTAATTTTCAAAATCTTGGATTCTATGTTAGTTACAGTTATAACACGCTTGTTGTAATGTATATACACCAGGGCTTCACAACATACGTGCTCGCGGAGCAAGCTGTGAGCAGCAAGGCGCGAGCACAGAGCAGCGCGAGCACGCTACCCCCACTACCGGACCAGAGCGTAGAGTGGGGAGAGTCACGTGGGGTACACAACAGCTGCCGCCAGTCGATGTAAATCCGCGGCCACCTGCAGGGATATCACTCACGAATTATTACTGCGACAAATGAAACAAATAAAGGAGAATGTACACGTGCCACATAATTTTAGTAGCTTAGTGTACGCCTCTACCATCTGTAGACACTGAAACTCAAGAATTCCACGACAATCCTATATTTTCAACACTTTCTTCAACATTACTTAAAATATCACCTCCGGTTGTAGTGTTCTTCATGGCTACTACATCGAGGAGCTCCTCCCTCACCTGAAGATCTCTATTAACACCTCTAATAAATATGGCAAGCTGCGCTGTTCCAGTGATATCAACACTTTCGTCCACAGCTAGAGAATACGCCATAAAATCTTTACAGATATTTGCAAGCTGGCTCTGGACGTCGTCTGCCATGTCCTGTATGCGACGCATAATGGTCATGTTAGATAATGGCACAACCCGACACTGTTCAACTTGAGATGGACACAAATGTTCCGCTGCAACTACCAAACATTCTTTTATTAAATCGCCATCAGTTAAGGGGCGCAGGGATTTTGCTAAAAGCAAAGCAATTTTGTAACCCACTCTGAGAGCTGCCTCAGTTGATTTTTCTTCGTCGTCCAGATCTTCGGATAGCTTCCTTTTAAGTTTAATAACTTCCTGTGCACGATCTGGTCAATCACATTTTCCACGTCCGTAGTCTTTCGCGTGGTACGACATATAATGTCGCTGAAAATTATATTTCTTAAAAGAATTCAGCGTTTTGTGACATACTAAACATTTTTCAACACCATCTTTTTCTGTAAACAGATACAATTCCTCCCATGGGGGTTGAACTGCGAAAGCATGGTTGGGGTTACACAACGGCGAGTTCACAAGATTCTTAACCAGCGAAATGACTGTTAAGAGCTGATCGTAGTACTTCAAACGTTACACAGTCGGCGCGAATTCAATAGGCACGCTGCAGCCCTATTCAAACGTGCGCGCGCATTTCCCCTCCTTCCCTGCTCCGCGACCTTGCAGCTGCTCGCGAGCACATGCCTCAGCAGACCCGAGAACTCGCGCTCAGAACCGGCCAGTTGTTAAGCCCTGATATACACTGAGCTGGCAAAAATCACGGTTCTAGGCGCTACAGTCCGGAACCGCGCGACCGCTACGGTCGCAGTTTCGAATCCTGCCTCGGGCATTGATGTGTGTGATGTCCCTAGGTTAGTTAGGTTTAAGTAGTTTTAAGTTCTAGGGGACTGACGACGTCAGGTGTTAAGTCCCATAGTGCTCAGAGCCATTTGAACAAAAATCACGCGGTACCTCCTAATATCGTGTCGGACCTCATTTTGCCCGGCGTAGTATAGCAGCTTGACGTAACGTTGACTCAACAAGTCCCCTGCAGAAATATTGAACCATCCTGCGTCTATAACAGTCCATAACTGCGAAAGATTGCCGGTGTAGGATTTTGTGCACGAACTGACCTCTCGATTAAAACCCACGAATGTTCGATGGGATCCGTGTAGGGCTACCTGAGTGACCAGATCATTCGCTCGAACTGTCCAAAATGTTTTTCAAACCAATCACTGACAATCGTAGACTGCTGACATGGCGCGTTGTCATCCATAAAAATTCTATAGTTGTTTGGGGACATGAATTCCATGAATGGCTGCAAATGGTCTCCAAATAGGAGAACATAACCATTTCCAGTTAATGATCTGTTCAGTTGGACCAGAGGACCCAGTCCATTCCATGTAAACACAGCCCACACCATTATGGAGCCACCAACAGCTTGCACAGTGCCTTGTTGACAACTTGTATCCATGGCTTCATGGCGTTTGTGCTACAGTCGAACTTTACCATCGGGTCTTACCGAATAAAATTGGGACTCGTCTGACCAAGCCACGGTTGTCCAGTCGAATGGGGTCCAACCGACAAGGTCACGAGCCCAGGAGAGGCGCTGCATGCGATGTCGTGCTGTTTGCAAAGGCACTCGCGTCGTCATATGGTGCCACAGCCCATTAACACCAAATTTCGCAGCACTGTCCTAACGGATACGTTCGTCGTACGTCGCACATCGATTCCTGCGGTTACTTCAAGCGATATTGTTTGTCTGTTCTGACAATTCTACGGGAACGCCGCTGCTCTTGGTTTTTAAGTGAAATCCGTCGGCGTTGTCCATGGTGAGAGGTAGTACTTGAAATTTGGTATTATAGACACATTCTTGACACCGTGGATCGCGGGATATTGAATTCCCTAGCGATTTCCGAAATCCCAATGTCCCATGCGTCTAGCTCCAACTACTATTCCGCATTTCAAGTCTATTAATTCCCATGGTGCCGCCATAATCACGTCGAAAACCTTTTAACGTGAATCACATGAGTACAAATGACAGCTCCGCCGAGGCACTGCCCTTTTATACCTCGCGTACGCAATACTGCCCCCATCTGTATATGTGCATATCGCTATCTAATAACTTTTGTTACCTCAGTGTAATGTAAAATGCTGATTTGAGACTGGTCTTATAGTAACGTTAGGGGATTGATCACTAGAACGTAGGATCTTTAACGTGGTGCGTGTTGTCGTCGTCCTACACTATATGGGCGATTGTATGTCCTGCGCCGTTGTCATTCAGTTGGTCTTGTCGTACGTCGCAGTAGCGCATGTTTGCGGTTGGTTCTTTCGTAAGCAATTGCGCGAAGTATACAAGTTCATCGGTGGCATGATACCTGGGAGTATAATAGCCCCGGGTGAATGAACCCATGTCATGTGTAGCGAAACATAGCACGGGGATGATGTGCTAATGCTATTCACGGTATTCCACGTGAGACTGCAGAATCAGTGAGATGGTAACCCCACTGAAATGTCGAATCCTGTTTTGTGGATCAGCGGTTAAGACACACGACGCGTGTGCGACAGTTGCCTTCACATTCCTGCCCTTTCATCCTAAAGGACATTTTTCTCTCAAAAATACTTCAGGCGAAAGTCGGGAAGGTTCCTTCGAAAGCGTCAAGTCCAGTTTCTCCTTGTCCAAGAGTCTTTAAAGACCTTTACGTCACGGGACATGCTATCAAAAAGTTTTCTTCCTTCCTTTCTTCAAAACTGTTGATAAAACACAACAGAGAAGCGGAACTTGGTCATTTTCGCAAAGAATCGTATGTCACTATTGGCAGGGAGACCCCGAGCCGCTGCTGAGTCGCCCAACGGGAATGGGTTTTATTGCTCCAAGCACAATGGCCCCTTTTACACGTGGCGAATGAGAGTCATCTTAGGTGTATCCGTTGAGTGTAAGTGACTGTAATGGGTGTATGTATAATACGGGGTCACGTTTCAGTTGTATGTTGACAAGAGAAGGGAAAGGGTGAAAAAGTGCCGGCAAAAAGGCAACATCTTTCGAATAGCATCAACGACCCGCCCGGATTAACGTCCGCATATAAGGGGGATGTCACGTGCTCTTACTTCTTGACACACTGCAGAGAGGTTTGGAATTTAACCCAGGACAGTGGCTTCGCAAAGCTAGAAGTCGGACAGCTAGTGTACTGACAGTGCCCTCGCTGACGCGTGCTTTTTGAAGCAGGGACAGACAAAGGGGAGGTCGGTGTTTAAGGAGCACCGGCAGCTGCGGTCGCGGCGCGGCTCGCAGCCAGTCGGCTAAATCGGCCTGCGGTTTTCCGGCCCGCCCACGCTCTGCAGGCGACCGCCGAGTCCTGTGCTTACATAAATGCCATCTAATTAGCTCCTCCGTTGTCCGACAGTTCGCCTGCCGTTTCACTCTTGCCACCGCTATTTCATTTACTCGCATTCGTTGTTAAGCTATTTTTAGTACAACTTTTAAGTACAATCGCAGAACTAGTGACGAAATACGGGCGAAAAGTGGCCTTACCACACGTCAGTCACCGTCGTAAACTTAAAACTTCACCGGATACACAACTGGATCTCACATCACGCATTATTATTCTGAAAGCTGCAGACTGTTCTATCTCGGATATACGGGGTGACTAAAAAGAATGGGAAATTTTGGAAAGGAGAGTAATTGACGAGCTTCTCTCGGCGCACACATTCTTGCAGCCCGATAGGAGCGATATGCATGGCCGGACCTAACATTTCAATGGGACTAACATTTCAATACGAATTTTGGATATTTCCTCTCTATTCTTGCTTTAAGTTCTTCAGTGGTAGCAAACTGAGTACGGTAAACCGCTCTCTTTAGATGGCCCACAAGACAAAATAACACGCCGTCAGGTCAGGCGATCTTGGGGACGATACACTCTCACCGTGCCATGAAATGACACGGATACGAAACAATCGTCGTACAGCTCCCATCGATATCCTTGTCTCACGCGCCGTTGCTCCGTCATGCTGAAACCAACTAACTGTTGGCAGGAAAATGGGACAGTTCATGCGCAACATAACTTTCATCGTGGCAACATACCGAACAGACCTTACAGTGGTTGCGCACCCATCGTCATCTTTAAAAAAGTAGGGGCCTATAACGTCACGTGATGGCATGCCACGCCCCGACTAGAAGAACGTTACCCTTTCTTTGGTTAATCAATTTTTTCTCATGGTCACCTCCCCCTTGGCAGTCCCACCCCGGAGTTCAGAATGGGGAATTAGTGCGGAATCTTTTCCTAATGGAGAGATCATTATAAAGAAAGTGCACTGAAACTCTAATCGCTTCTCCACCTTCTTTGACAAGGCCATTGGCCGAATGAGGATGACTTCTTACGCCGGAAGTCTTTGACCGCCATTGCTGAGATTTTTATTCAAGATTTTAACAGTGGTGGGATTTGAATCCGAGACCTAGGACGTTTCGCTTTCTAATCAACGCATTACCCCTAGACGACATGTGACCACCATGTTATAACTGGTTGTAACTGCTTGTTGCTGTTATTTACATTTTAACACTTCTTTATCTCATGCAGCTTTCAGAAGCACTGATGGTGACTGTCGTTATCTTTCATAATGCCACAAATCTCATGAAGAGTTTATAGTCCGGTTGCGACGCCCACGCATTTTCAGACACGTCGTAAAAAGTAATGGCCGGAAACTGTCTTATAGTAGCTAAAACTTTTTATGCGTTAATAGCAGTATAAATCGTTGACAGAAAAAGTCAGTAATCTCCTAGTTCGGACTAATGCCGTCAGCAACGTTCCAAAGGTGTAAAAAAATATTGGTGGAACTATTTTATACTCTTTGAAAACTTTTTCTTTTGCTTAGTTTCTCATGATATCATTGTAAAAATATTGAACAATGGATCCCACGTTTTGTAAGTAATCACGTTTGTAGACAGACTGTTATTCCAATCAATAGATGTTTGTCACTTGCTTTACCTACTACTGACCATATGTGGTAATTCAATTCCATATCCTCACGAATTGTTACACCGAGGTATTTTTTTGGCTCGCCTAGTTCCAGTTGCCACTCTCTGGTACTGTAGTCATCGGATACTACATCTTATTTGTTATCTGAGTTGCACAGTTTTATTTTTCTGTAGACATAAAACGAGATGCCAATTTTTGCATCAGGTTCAAATCTTATCTTTTTACGGAAAACCAGAGCATCGCAGATATTCATAGGTGCTTGTAGAATGTCTACCGAGACCTGGCAGTCAACAAAAGCACAGTGAGTCGTTGGGCGAGGCGTCTTGTCATCATCGCACCAAGGTCGCACAAACCTGTCCGATATCCCGTGTGCCGGCCGGACCACACATGTGAGGCTCCTGCAGTGTTGGAACGTGCGGACACTCTCATTCGAGGTGATCGGCGGATCCCAATCAAACATCTCGCGTCTCTGTTGGTAGTGCTGACACAGTCGTCCACCAGTTGGGGTATTCAAAGGTGTGTGCCCGCTGGATTCCTCGCCGCTCGCGCACATGCCGATTTCCATCTGTTTGGCACAATGAAGGCTACACTCCATGCGAAGCAGTACATAGATGATAGGGAGGTACTTGGTGCATCAAGACGTTGGTTGCGACGTCGACTAGTAGAGTGGTACTGTGCTGGCATAGAGGCCCTAACAGTAAGGTGGCATTAGGGGTCGAACTGAACAGAGATTATGTTGAAAAATATGATTTTGTAGCGAAAAGATTGGGGAATAATACGGTGTATTGGAATCCTGAATAAAACCAACGTACTTTCAGAAGAAAGTGTTAAGTTACTTACTGAACGCCCCTCGTACTTTAATCAATATGTGTTATTGCAGAACTCCAACATATATATTAAGGAAGTCAAGAAAAAAATGAGTGAGTTGGGTGTTGCATGACCCATCTTTTCGGTTGGCTCTGAGCACTATGGGACTCAACTGCTGTGGTCATAAGTCCCCTAGGACTTAGAACTACTTAAACCTAACTAACCTAAGGACATCACACACATCCATGCCCGAGGCAGGATTCGAACCTGCGACCGTAGCAGTCGCACGGTTCCGGACTGCGCGCCTAGAACCGCGAGACCACCGCGGCCCATTTTTTCGGAATCCCTGCTGATCGACATGGAGGATATCACTCTGTTCGAGATACAGGGTAGCGGAAACAGTCTGAAAAGCTTGTAAGGGTGTTGCAGGGTAGATTGTGCTAAGAACTAATTGTTAAGGAAAAACATATCGTTATGCATTGAAGTTGGCCAACAGGGTGTTGCGCGCGCAACTTCAAGCGACCCGCCAGATACAATTAGCGTCAGTTGTTCTCACGTCGTAGATGATAGCGCACGAGACTGCTCAGCCTTTGACTGGGGTTCACTATTTACTACCGTCCGACGTCCACTGTTTGGATTGCTGTCTTGTTCAGTTTTAGGAAATTAAACGACGAACACGTGCCGGCCGGTGTGGCCGTGCGGTTCTAGGCGCTTCAGTCTGGAACCACGCGACCGCTACGGTCGCAGGTTCGAATACAGCCTCGGGCATGGATGTGTGTGATGTCCTTAGGTTAGTTAGGTTTAAGTAGTTCTAAGTTCTAGGCGACTGATGACCTCAGAAAAGTCGCATAGTGCTCAGAGCCATTTGAACCATTTTTTGAAGAACACATTTCGTGACACAGTTTCTGGAAGGCCGCTTGAATTTCCGCGCGCAACGGCTTGACTGGCTAACGTCAGTACTAATTAACTCGGAAACGGCGCATCGTAGCGAGCTTTTTTTTTAAGAATTATTTCTCAGCACAACCTACCCCGCAGCACCCTTGCACGCATTTCAGGATGTTTCTGACCGCCCTGTGTATAATTAAGTTTGAGCTCAGAATTTGCTTCACCTGTATTTACTGAACTTACCAGAACACGCAACAATATTTCAAAAAGAAGTAGACGATATTGTGAGCACCACTCTGCCAATGCCTGTTCCACATTCATAAAATGCCATAATAGTGAGAGGGTTACGCCACCGTATGGACAACGGCACGTTCGAAAGACGAAGGACTGAGAAAGTACAACGAGTTATAAATCCAGTGCTGGTAGCAAGCAAGCCACTGGAAGGAAGAACTGCCGCTGCTGACAGGGCTGGCAGGACGCTGAGAGAAGCAGAGGGTGTCTCCTGAAGCCTGGATGAAAATTTAACTGGCAATCTGTTTTACGTAGGCACACGGGAGGGCGCGCGGAGACCATCTGTATTCATATCAGCACGTAACGCAGGGGAAGGGACACATTAACGCCGCCCGCCGCTGGATTATTGAGCAGCGTGGTGATGTACAAACTATTAGGAGTGACGCACAGCGCGTGTAAAGCCGTTTTTTCGCCGCTCCTTTCGGAGGCAGCGCCGCAGAAGGTGAGCGCCGGCCGACCTGGGGCCCGTTACGCCTGCCCGCTTCAGTGCGCCCACGCCGTCCATCTAGCCACCAGTCGCACTCCAGATTTCTTCCCTGCTGCTGCGAGGCCGCGCCACGCACGGCGTTTCTGAACAGGCGTGACTCGCCGACAGCTTCTCAACTTCCCCCAGCGGTTCTCTGCTTCCTACCGAACGGCGAGAGAATTTTCTCCGTCGACAAGCACACTGACACTGCAAGCACGAACAAGAGACGCGGACAATGTATACGCCATTCGGTAACTTAGTAAGACTGACAAGGAAACAGCACACATAAAATCAGTAATTTATTTTACTACCGTAAATTTATAGGGTGGACAGTATAAAACTGACCCGAGAATACGAGGGACGTTCAACAAGTAATGCAAAGCATTATTTTTTTTCTCGCCCAATTTCGGTTGAATGTTACGGACTTTGTTGTGGGATATCGTGGAATATCCCCGCTTCCCGCCAGTCGTTGTGCAAGGCGTCTGTCATCTTCGCAACCAGGTCGCGCAAAACACGTCCGATCTCTCGCGTGCCAGCCGGCCGAAAACAACTGACTCCTGCAATTTTTGAACGTGCGAACATTCATTCGAAGTGATCGACGGATCACAATCGTGCACCTCGCAGCTCCACTGCACGTCTCTGCCGGTAGTGCTGAAGCACTCACCAGAGTATTCTTCCTCATCCTACGGACGGAAAAGACCCACCGTGGTTTAACAGCGCAATTCGGAGAATGCTCAGGAAGCAAAGGCAGTTGCACTCGCGGTACAAGAAAGATCGGGAAAATGAGGACACGCAAAAGTTAGTAGAGATTCGTGCTGCTGTAAAAAGAGCGATGCGCGAAGTATTCAGCCACTACCACCGTCATACCTTAGCAAAAGTTCTGGCTGAAAACCCAAGGAAATTCTGGTCTTACGTAAAATCGGTAAGCGGGTCGAAGGCCTCCATACAGTCACACACTGATCAACCTGTCCTGACAACGGAAGACAGCAAAACGAAAGCTGAAATTTTAAATTTAGCATTTGAGAAATCTTTCACGCAGGAGGATCGTACAAACATACCGCCGTTTGAGTCTCGTACAGATTCCCGTATGGAGGACATAGTCATACACATCCCTGGGGTTGTGAAGCAGCTGAATGGGTTGAAAATAAATAAATCGCCAGGTCCTGATGATATTCCAATTCGGTTTCACAGAGAGTACTCTACTGCATTGGCTCCTTACTTAGCTTGCATTTATTGCGAATCTCTTGCCCATCGTAAAGTCCCGAGCGACTGGAAAAAAGCGCAGGTGACGCCTGTATATAAGAAGGGTAGAAGGACGGATCCTCAAAATTACAGACCAATATCCTTAACATCGGTTTTTTGCAGGATTCTAGAACATATTCTCTGTTCGAATATAATGAATTTCCTTGAGACAGAGAAGTTGAGGTCCATCCATCAGCACGGCTTTAAAAAGCATCGCTCCTGCGAAACGCAACTCGCCCTTTTTCACATGATATCTTGCGAACCATGGATGAAGAGTATCAGACGGATGTCATATTCCTTGACTACCGGAAAGCGTTTGACTCGGTGCCCCACTGCAGACTCCTAACTAAGGTACGAGCATATAAGATTGGTTCCCAAGTATGTGAGTGGCTCGAAGACTTCTTAAGTAATAGAACCCAGTACGTTGTCCTCGATGGTGAGTATTCATCGGAGGTGACGGTATCATCTGGAATGCCCCAGGGAAGTGTGGTAGGTCCGCTGTTGTTTTCTATCTACATAAATGATCTTTTGGATAGGGTGGATAGCAATGTGCGTCTGTTTGCTGATGATGCTGTGGTGTACGGGAAGGTGTCATCGTTGAGTGACTGTAGGAGGATACAAGATGACTTGGACGGGATTTGTGATTGGTGTAAAGAATGGCAGCTAACTCTAAATATAGATAAATGTAAATTAATGCAGATGAATAGGGAAAAGAATCCCATAATGTTTGAATAGTCCATTAGTAGTGTAGCGCTTGACACAGTCACGTCGATTAAATATTTGGGCGTAACATTGCAGATCGATATGAAGTGGGACAAGCATGTAATGGCAGTTGTGGGGAAGGCGGATAGTCATCTTCGGTTCACTGGTAGAATTTTGGGAAGACGTGGTTCATCTGTAAAGGAAACCGCTTATAAAACACTAATACGACCTATTCTTGAGTACTGCTCGAGCGTTTGGGATCCCTATCAGGTCGGATTGAGGGAGGACATAGAAGCAATTCAGAGGCGGGCTGCTAGATTTGTTACTGGTAGGTTTGATCATCACGTGAGTGTTACGGAAACGCTTCAGGAACTCGGGTGGGAGTCTCTGGAGGAAAGGAGGCGTTCTTTTCGTGAATCGGTACTGAGGAAATTTAGAGAACCAGCATTTGAGGCTGACTGCAGTACAATTTTACTGCCGCCAACTTACATTTCGCGGAAAGACCACAAAGATAAGATAAGAGAGATTAGGGCTCGTACAGAAGCATATAGGCAGTCATTTTTCCCTCGTTCTGTTTGGGAGTGTAACAGGGAGAGAAGATGCTAGTTGTGGTACGAGGTACCCTCCGCCACGCACCGTATGGTGGATTGCGGAGTATGTATGTAGATGTAGATGTAGATAGACCCCGAATCTTGCACCATCCACCTTCCAATTGTTTGGCCCAATGAAGGATGCACTCCTCGGGAAGAGGCACGTGGGTGATGAGAAGGTTCTTGTTGCTGCAAGACGTTAGCTCCGACATCGACCAACAGAATGATACCTTGCTGGCGTAAGGACCATGCACTGACGGAGATTATCTGGTAAAACAGCATTTTGTAGGGAAAAGGGTGGGAACTAATACGGTGTATTGGAATCTCGAATAAAACAAACCCACTTTTAGAAAAAAAGTATTGTTTTACTTATCGAACGCCCCTCGTATTTACACTAAGACGGACGCGGGATTGACCCTTGTCAATAACATCAGAAAAGATGCTGGAAATGACCACCGTCGACCTCGACGCAGCGCTGTGCACGATTTATCAAGCTTTGAGAGAAGCGCAGCACCTCTGCTTGAGTAACAGCAGCATTGCTGCTTTCATTGTTCTCCAGTGTGTGAGGATTATCTGAGTGCACCTGATGTATCACTAATTTTACACCAGCAGCCTCTGAGTGGAAAGTTTTTAAGTTTGAATAAAACTATGAAAACTGTTGTGAAGACAGTGAACAAAATTATGTCTCACTCACTTCAAAAATTACTTTTCAAGCATTTTGCAGATGAACTGGAACTGCAATATGGAGATTTAGTTCTGCACACTGAAATGCTTTGGCTCAGTAACGGAAAAGTGCTTCAGTGTCCCTACAGTCTTTTAACGGGTATCAAACTGTTTTTTGCAATAACTAGAAGAGAATCCAGAGGTACGAATAAAACGTCATCCGAAATTGTGACTTCTCTGAAAATTATTTCGAGCAGTTAGTTAACGAGCCCACACAAATAGTAAACGGTTGTTAGATGTTTGGTTTGTGGGGAGCTCAACTGCGCGGTCATCAGCGCCCGTACCAAGTCCCAATCTTTACACAGTCCAATCTATCCATTTTCACGAATGATGATGATAACACAAACACTCAGTCCCCGGGCAGAGGAAATCCCCAACCCTGTAGGGAATCGAACCCGGGACCCCCTGATCCAAAGGCAACAACGCTAGCCACTAGACCGTGAGCTGCGGACATATAAACGGTTGTGAAAACACACCTGGCCTCTTGGCAACAAATAATCCTGAGCTAATAACAAGCATCAAAACGGATACAGGGATTAGTGAACAAAGGGTTGTCGTAACGAGACTGAATATTGTAACCCCCAAATCCTCCAAAAATAAACGAAAAATATACCTATTCAAAAATGCAGATAAAAATTCACTTGAAGCCTTCTTCAAAGACAATCTCTACTCCTTCCAAATTAACAATGTTAATTCGAAGAAATAGTATCGGCAGCAATTGGGAGATTCATATCAAATAAATTAACAAACGACAGAGATGATTCTCCTTGGTACACAAATCAGGTCAGAACACTATTGCAGAAACGACGAAAAAAACATGCCAGATTCAAACGAACGCATAATTCCAAGGCTGGCGATCTTTTACAGAAGCTCGAAATTTAGTGTGGGCTACAATGCGAGATCCTTATAACAGTACTCTAATGTTCTGGCTGATCAATGTTTATGCTGATCGAGTAGATTATATGTAGAGTTTAAACACAACATGACAGACGAAAAGTGCCGAACATATCGCGTTTGCCTTAATGGAAACAACAGAATGGATGCAGAAAAATGTATATGCACCTTGTAATTTCAGCATAGCTAGGCATGAAGAATTAACGTTAAGAATACGGTAAGGCATGAAATGAAGAGCTATTTCACTTACAACGGAAAACGTAAAAGAGTCAAGCGCTACTATTCTCCGCGAAGTAATTTACGTAGCTCTTTAAGAGTTTTACGTCATCCATGTGGGAGCTGCCGGGAAGGAGCCCTGCGCAGAAAGTGAATACACGCAGAATTTCGCAGAAAGAATACTTAGGAGGCTCTACGCAGTCGTACAGTAAATTTGAGTTAACCTCAGCGAGATAACTGTAGCACCCTCCAGAAAGAAAGTTTGTGAAGGGAGCTCACGCAGTATGAATTTCTCTTAGCCAACCAGCAGAGGCATTACCTCAAGAGGTGCTCTATCTCCCTTCCACCTACGCTGAAATATTGTGAGAAAGAGCGATTTCTAGAACACTGAGACAGTTTAGACGCTTCTCGCCTATTTCTTCCGTCTCAGAGATGTTAAAACGGGGAAAAAAAAAGCTAAACGAACTTCAAACGGCGTCTGTGTTTTCAAGAGCCAACGTTTCCTCAGCTCCCCAGTAATCGTCGCATATTCATTAACAATTGTTTTATCTCTTTTACGGTTTGTATAAATAAAAATAGCTTTCTTCACAACAAAGTGAAAGGGTGAAGATTTCCTTTCTTTCTCTTGGCAAATGCCAGTGAAATTTGGTTCTCTATTAATGTGTCCGATCAATAACTCCACCCGGCGCTGCAGAAATTAAGCTGGTCTAAAATCATATTTTATCCTCCACATCTTTCTTAATGCGTCAGGCAGCACTATGTCGTTAGACAACTGCAAAAGGATAAGAAACCTTGAAACCGGCGTTCATCATTGGAAAGTGTCTATAATTATTACAATTATTTAAAAATCCAATAAAACAGTACTTATTTGGTGGTATTTAAATAGAACTCTGACAAAGTTCGTGTTATTAAGATGCGTATCTTCTAAATATTATTGCTGATTCTTGTTACTGACTGTCGAACACAGATTTAATCCAGTTCTGTACTCAAAATGTCGCTACGTAGCAGGCGGCGGAGGGAGCGGGAACATATGATCTATGGTGAAGATACCGCCATATATTGCGACTGATATTTTTTAACCAGCATTCATGTTTATTACACGATTACTTCATTTGTTTTAGATCGCCGCATTATATAACATTTTAACTTTTCGGTCGAATATATCATAATATTATGCTACGACTTGACTAATGACAACTGGCATATTATTATTTGTTGTGCACTCTTGAAACTGGCAGCGGACTCGTCGCGCCAAAACAGAACGGGTCAGCATCTGATGCAAGTCAGGCTGGTAGGCGTGAGTATACCAATACGTGGCTCAAGAAAATATCCAGATTTGGTTTTGATGACGTCTAGGGTGATTTTTGACTCGTCGAAGTATAGAAAATTTGTAAGATAACATTTTATGATACATTAAACAAGAACGGAAATTTTATAATACTGCACACTGACGGATTTAAGTAGGGGTCACGGTTGGCTGCTCTGTCAGTTTCCACGACTGTGAGATCACGATTTCGTCTGTGTATTACCCCTACATTCACAAACTTTGAGGGCGCTGTAGCACACGAAATGCGATCAGCAGCGAAAACAGCGAAAATCCTTCGTCCCCCCCCCCCCCCCCACCGATCCCGTAAGTAGTCGCAAGCCATCCAGAGTATCCAGCAGTAAACGTGTTCAGAACATCCTTTTTCTTTTAGAACGTTTGTGGCAGACTCTCTCACTAGGGTAGGTCGCAGGCCATACGGGTTTCACAGGAAAAGACATAGCAGACACTCAGTTTAAATAGTTTCACTTACTGTGCAGCAGCACTACTGTGGAAACACAACTGCTGTGGTCATAAGTCCCCTAGAACTTAGAACTACTTAAACCTAACTAACCTAAGGACAGCACACAACACCCAGCCATCACGAGGCAGAGAAAATCCCTGACCCCGCCGGGAATCGAACCCGGGAACCCGGGCGTGGGAAGCGAGAACGCTACCGCACGACCACGAGATGCGGGCGGGACGGGACCAATCGGTATGTGGTGCTTGTGTCGTACCACTCTCAGTATACCATATTTCAGTTTCGTGTACTTTATTTTCTGACAAGATGGCATCACTACTGTGAACTACTGTCTTCACCTCTAATTGAGGTGGTGATACGACAAGTGTAACCGAGGGAGGTAACGCAGTGGTGAGAACTGGACTTGCATTCTTTAGTATGGTGGTTCAAATCCCGTCCAGTCTTTCAAATTCAGGTCTTCCGTTGTCTCCCTAAATTTCTTAAGGTAAATACAGCGACGGTTCTTTTGAAAAGAACTCGGTGGATTTCCTTACCCATCTTTCGCCGATGTGATCTTCAGCTCCGTCTCAGGACGTCGACAGGACGTTGAAATTCAATTCTCCCGATTAGTTGTTTCATCTGACGAGTGCAAGTTGGGTTTTAAAATTTTTTGTAGTTTCAGGACTCGTCTCGAAACTGCTACGGGATAAATTTTAAAACGCAGGATAGAGGCTGGCTCTTCTACTTTTTTTACGATAATGGTCGGGCATCCGTATTTATCTGAAACGCAGTTTAAAATATATTCATTTATTACTAGGTTCTTAACTGTGAAGTATTTTATTTAACGGTTATCATTGTAATTTTGAAATTATGAAATGTTTTAAAAGTATTTGGCTTACTCGTCCGACAAGACATTTTTATGAGCACTAATACCCTCTAAGTTTAGCATCTTAAACACAAATTAAACAATTTTAAAACAATTTGGTAGCTGCTCCGGGGCATATATCATACTGTCGCGTTTGCAACTAAACGTGCTGTGCTCGAACACCAAGCTATAATACTTTCAGAAAGGTCCCGATACTTGTTCCACAGAAAGAATACGAGTTGGCGATGAAAACGTACCTAAACGTTTCCATACTTAGGTATTGCGCGTGAAAACTCTCGTTCGATTATTAGACGACCTTATATATAAGCTGTGAGACCAATGCTGCAGTTACGATCTGTACTTTGAAAATAGCGGACTTAACACCGAAAGATAAAAAAATAAACTACTCGACTTCCTTTGACCAATGGCTATATAGCTTCGTAGCACCATCGATAGATACGTAAATGATCAGATTTGCTATTCTCTGTGACTGTTACAACAGCCTCCAGAAGGCAGTAGTGTTATTACTACGCCTGGTAGGGTATCTGAGGGTCGTCAACGGCGACACGTACCGAGTGATCACTGTGAAGGACTCGGAGATGCCGCGTACTCCTATACGACTGCATTATCACCATCTCACATTTTAGGGCATCAGGATACGGCAGTATCACGGTGTTAGACTGCATGGGAACGTGGCTGGTGTATCACGTCGCTGTATTTTGCACCGAGCACATGGTAACCTTTTTGCATCTACTCCCACCAGCTGACAAGACTCCGTGCAACTTTCTGTGCCATCCTGCACCACGGGTCTGAGACTGGCACCGGCCGCGCAAGGAAATTACCGTCCGATGCGTAGGTTGCCACTAACACCACAACTTCAATGACCGCGTTAGGAGTGGTGCTGTGATCGGGCGGCACGGTCTGCTGACGAATAGCGTCACACTGTGTTCGGCAATGAATCGGGCTTCTGCACTACTCCGGATCGTCATCGTCTTCGAGTATAGCGGATACCTGTCTTCTAGTGCTTAGGAGAGCCACAGCGTTCTTACTCCTACCAACACGGTGTAGAGACTCATCGGGTACGACTCGAGGTCACGGATGATAGTGACTGAGGGAACTCCACGGCATAAAGGTAAGTCCAGGACATCCTGCACCCTATGTTTACCTTTTAGGCGACGGTATCGTGATGACATTTTGAACAGGACTGTGCTCTTCCAAATAATGCACGTGTCTCTACGAACCATCCGTGTTATGTTGAGATACTCGGGTGACCAGTAAAATCCTCGTGTCTGTCCCAAACAGAACATGCTTGGGATCAGCTCGGGTGTCAACTCCGTCCCAGTGTCAGTGTCCAGGACATCGAGGACCAGTTACAAAAGCTGTGGGTCAGTTGCCTCAGGAGAGGAAAGAACGGCTTTACGAATCACTGCACGCATCCAGGCAAGTGCAGGTGCAACGTCATACAGATAAGTGGGCTCGTAGTGCCATGTTCTTCGTAAATTTTACTCTATTTTTTAATCACTGAAATAACATCGTATACCCTGACATAGCCGTCAGGTTTCATTTCGTTTCCTCCTCCCCTTTTGAATGCTCTTTCTTTTGCCAGGTTGTCTACATTCGCGCGCTACAAAGCGCGGTGGTCTAGTTCCCACATAAGCTGATGTCTGTTCTATTACTCGACAATTTTCAAAATTAAAGCACGAACTGACTCGATTTTTTTTTCACGCAGTATGACAACCATTAAACTTTTCCTTATACGTTTATGCTGGCGCCACGACTGCTACGAAATTAAAGCACAGTGTCTTCTTGAGATATCTCATTTACCAGTACTTTCCATTTATTCACGATCGTTTCCTCTGACATTCTGGTATTACATGCTACGAGACAGTTCAGGCAGCTCTCTCGGGTTTCCATGTTCTTCGACTAGACCTTGCATCTCCATAAACTACTACTAACACGATTCGAAAGCGCAAATAATATATACTTGTGATCTCACGTTTATGACACTTATTCAACTTTCCAGAGCACACTTTGGCATAAACATCCTCCCGTGTTGTGCGAAGGACCCCCTCCCTCCCCCGCAGAGGGCAGAAGCAAAACGAAACGAAACCATCAGCGGCGCCTTAAGAAGGCAACACAATACGGTCGCTAATAAAACTCTGGTACGTACAAGTAGTAGGATTCTAGAATTTTATGACAGAATTAGTTCTAGGGCCTGTCAACAAAACATCAACCGACTCATTGACCAGTTTCAGTGAGATTCCTGAATAGATTTAAAATCGCATTTTCTCGGATGCTGAGTTGTATCCCAATTTCACCCGAGAAGAGAATTCAACAGAAATACGCAAAATGATACTTTCCCTCTGTACTGATGTATACGTCGAAATGAACATTTCTGGGTTATTGAAACTGTCTGCAGGAGATGTATTCGAGATTGAATGCATGTCTTGTGCGAACAAAGATCTATTAAACAGGAAAGAACCTGGTATGAGTCTCTGTCCGGCATATTGATTCAGTTCGTATGGAGGTCAGGGGGTAGCAAGATTGGGACAATGGTGAAGGAAGATCTTTAACGAAAATTATAATGGCAGTGTACCTTCTTGCACAGAGTAAATAAAGCGACTCGCGACTGTTTTGCTTTCATATTTTAACAATAAATCGTACATTACGATTTTCTACGTACTCGAGGGCACTGCTTATCTTTTCGCGTAGTGTGAGCTGGCTGAATATGTTGACTCTTGAATGATATATCAAAATAAAAATAATCCTATGCCTATATGGTATTTCACATAGAACAATCCAACCAGAAGAACAATGACCCGTTATTCGATCCAGTGCAGTTCCTTACAAAAGTCAGAAAACGTACTCGTTAACATATCTGTAGCACTGCGAAGAATATTTACCAGTCGTAGTTCATAAAAATAATTCCTTTCTCCCCTAATTTCTTAAGAGGATGCGACGATCATTTCATCGCACTGCAATTCTCATCAGACACGAGGGTATCAGACAGCCCGTGCTGATACGCGTCTATTCCAGAGTTTGTTGCCAATTAGTGTAAATTCTAATTGGTCCTGGTGATTGCAACTTTCATTAATTCGAAACAAGCTCGCGCCTCGTCCAGTACACGTAAACACCCAAACACATAACTCATATAAACATCTATGACAGACGTCAATGTTAATTAGACAGTGACTTCAATCTTTAAGTTCTCTCCATACACTTGGAGCGCGAGGTGGCATAGTGGTTTGGACAATGAATTCGTATTTAAGAAGAGGAACGTTTCGATCACCGTCCCACCAGCCTGGTTTAGGAAGTCCATAGTCTTAGGTCGGTGTTGGAATGGTTCTTTAAAAAGACTCAGGCAGCTGCTTTTGCTGTTCTTCTACAACTGAGTTAGTACCCCGTTTATAACGGTCGCAACGTAGATTAGACATTAAACACGGAACACTAATTTCTGATTTTTTTCCAAATACACACGTATATTGCGTCAAATGTCACAACCAGTTATAATCCGAAGAAATCGTAGACGTGCTGCCAGACACAAATAGTGCATGTAAACTGATGTGCATAATCCTGAATTTCAAACTGTGGAGAAGGTTCTTGCTAATTTCTGTAAATAATAACAAGACGTAATGATACTGTCAGTAGAATTTCGAAGACTAATTTTCGTCTTACGCCCCAAATGTAAAATAGATAGTTTAGATCGAAAGGGTGTAATTCCATTTTGCGATGAACTGTATCACTTTCGATGTTCCAGTTCAATAGGTCATCGTGATAAATGTTTTCGCTAGACGGCACGTGCCGAGCGAGTAACGTAGTGACTAAGGCACTGGACTTGCTGTGGAAGGATCGGGGTTGAAATAACCTTCCGGCCATCCTTACTCAACTTCTCCATAGGTTCCCTAAATCACTTCAGACGCCTGTGAAAGCTCGGGATCGATTTCTTGATGTCATCCTTGACCTACGCCATCTTGCGGGCCCTCTTAACGTCCTTGTCCTGTACGTGACGTGAATCTCTGATCTTCCCTTTTTCCTTGCGTTGCGCCTCTGCTGGGTGGCTGAGATTATGGAGAACGATCGCACGGAAGTCTTCCCGCCTGCACCTCCTTACTTAGTTGGTAAACGATTTTTTTTTTTTTTTTTGGACTGATGAATGACGAGATACCAGATATTACTCTGAATTCTGCTCGCTTCTTCTCCATCGACGATCTGATCTGTTTGAGTAATAACGAATACAAAGTGTAACCTGGTTATTAGACCAGATTCCAGACGAAACAGACGCTTTACTATAATACAGGCTGTAATCACATGTATTCATATTTGCATCCAAAAATTTCATCGCGTTGTTAATAATATTTAATGTCTTTTTGAGTATGGGTATAAAAATTAAAATTTTTCCTGTGATATATTGTTGGCCTACCACACCATAAATACCTATTTAGAAGAAATAATAAATAACCGTCAGTCACGAAATGCCCCAGAACAACAACAATGTGGTATTGCAAAACGAAAGCCATGGTATTAGTTTAAAACATTTACTCATTCAAAGACGCAAGGTGCTCTTCGAAGATACAATTTGCAAAAAAATGATTCAAATGGCTCTGAACACTGTGGGACTTAACTTCTGAGGTCATCAGTCCCCTAGAACTTAGAACTCCTTAAACCTAACTAACCTAAGGACATCACACACATCCATGCCCGAGGCAGGATTCGAACCTGCGACCGTAGCGGTCGCGCAGTTCCAGACTGTAGCGCCTAGAACCGCTCGGCCACCCCTACAATTTGCAAGAACAGTTTTCAGTAGATGGTTTCTGGTTTCAGAGGGCGCGATCTGGAATTTATTACAAAATGTTGAATCAATTTGTAGAAGCTGGACTAAGGAAGCGAATTTCTATAATATCTGACCACTTTAAAACTAACTAATCAAGTTTTCCTGATATCCAGTATACGTGACAGTCAATCTACGTGTAGCCTCCATGACATAAATCGTAAGATCAAAAATTAATATAAGACAGAAGATAGTTTACGATTGAAGAAATTACCGAAAACTGAACGTCAAGTGTTGACGGAGCTAATTACAGGAATTACAACACACATTGAACTATTGCAGACAACTTGGAAAATGAGAACTTTCGCAAAGATACCAGGCATATCAGACTTCATGGTTCCAGAAATCTCGAGAGGCGTCATATCAGTGGTGGAACAAAGTATTGGTAAGATCAGTGGCACCTAACAATACGTGACATCCTTTTTGCTGGCTTGAATTCTAGCGGGAAAATACGGAATGGATGCGTTTTAGGCCCCTAGTTAACTAAAATGAAAGGATTACCCAGCGGCTGCTACAGCATTGCTGACAATAATTTGGCTCGTGGAGGATTAATGTCTTAGAACAAAATTAAAAGTGAATAACAACATTAGTATTTACATTGAGTAACTTCTATTACTGACTCATTATTACGGCCGTTCTAGCTCAACATTTTCACCTTCCACATTCAAACAGAAGGAGCATCTATGGGAAGTAACTGTCCGGCTTGAACAAAGATTTCTGGCATCGTTGAAATGACGAGACATGTGACTGCGTCAAGAAGTTTGAAATACATCACATTCGTTACATGGCACCATTTGTCAATCTGACACACTGTCTCCCAAGAGTGACGAATACTAGAAAAATAACATCGCAGCCAGACCCGTTCTGTTACATGTTTCGCAGTTAGTTTTTGTTGTTGTTTGTCATCCTTCAACGTTGATGTAAGTAGTTTTCGGCACCCTGTATGAAACTCCTGAGGACAATGTCCAGTGGCAACTACATAATTACACATTTAACAGACCTGGAACTAATCCACAGGCAGAGAAAGCGCGCTAGCTGAGAAATTTGTTTTGCAATTATCCCCTGTTACTGCAGAGAGGGAAGGCAGAAGATTCAGCGCTTTGTAAGCCGGCAGCCGGTCCCGTGAGGCCTGTTAGCAGCGGTCCGGCGCCACAAACACGTACGCCTCATAACCGTTTTATTTATTTACTCTCCTTAATGGTCAGCCCTGTCCGTTACGTTAATCTGAAATTAAAATGGGCCTTGAAGGCAGCTAGCGTTCTCCTCCGGCCCGTCCCGTCCCATCCCGTTTATTGAAGCAAAAAGCCGCATTTTTGAGCCACGCAGTAGCAAAAGCAGCAACGTCCTGGGAAATAACTGGAGGTTTATCGTACTAATATCCGATTGCAGCTCTGTAGCCGCATCCAGTTACTTACATTGCCGCAAACGGTAGATTTTAATCTCCTCTTTTGACAGTCATCTTTCGTAAACACAGAGAGATAAGAGCGGCCACGCTGAGTGAGAACATGTGTGACGGGCATTCAATAAGTAATGCAACATAATGGCATTTGTAATGGAAGCGGTTCTAGGCGCTACAGTCTGGAACCGCGCTACCGCTACGGTCGCAGATTCGAATCCTGCCTCGGGCATGGATGTGTATGATGTCCTTAGGTTAGTTACGTTTAAGTAGTTCTAAGTTCTAGGGGACTGATACCCACAGCAGTTAAGTCCCATAGTGCTCAGAGCCATTTGAACCATTTTTTGTAATGGAAGTGTGATCCAAGCAGAGCTGCCACTGAGTTTCTTTTGGCGGAAAACCAGAGCATCGCAGATGTTCACAGGTGCTTCCAGAATGTCTGCTGAGGCCAGGCAGTGAATAAAAACACGAAAAGTTGTTCGGCGAGGCGTCTGTCGTCATCGCAAAAAGTTGGGTAGACCATTCCGATCTCCACCATGCCGGTCGGCCGCACACAGATGTGACTCCTACAATGTTGGAACGTGTGGACACTCTCATTCGAGGTGATCGACGGTTCACAACCAAACGCCTCGCTGCACAACTGGACGTCTCTGTTGGTAATGCTGACACACTCGTCACCCAGTTGGGGAACTCAAAGGTGTCTGCCCGCTGGATTCTTCGCCGACTAGCAGAAGACCATAAATAGCAACGAAAGACTACCAGTGCGGAATTGATTGCGCGTTATGAGGCTAATCGTGACAAAGTTTTGTGGAACATCGTCACAGTCGATGAAACACGGGTTTATCACTTCGAACCGAAAACAAAACGGCAATCCAAGGAGTGGAGCCACCTACCTCTCCTCCGAAAAAAAAGTTCAAAGCCGCACCCTCAGCCGGTAAAATCATGGTGACTGTCTTCTGGGACTTGAAGGCGTTATTATTTTTGATGTCCACCCTCACGGTGCAACGATCAACTCGAAAGTGTAGTTTGCTACCCTCAAGAAACTAAGAAACGAATTCGGCGTGTTCGTCGCCACAAAAATGCAAACGAACTTCTCCTTCTCTACAACACAAGTATCCGTATGTGAAAGGAGCTAACAAAATTTCATTGGACAGATCTTCCTCGTTCTCCTTGCAGCCCGGGTATCGCACCTTCCGACTTCCACTTTTTTGGCCCAATGAAGGTTGCACCCTGTGGGAAGCAGTACATGGATGATGGGGAGGTTATTGATGCAAGAGAACGTTGACTCCGTCGTTAATTGGAGTGGTACAACGCGGGTATACAGTCCGTCCCAGTAAGATGGCGTAAGGCCGTCGCTCTGAACGGAGATTATGTTGAAAAACAGGATTTTGTAGCCAAAAGAGTGGGAAATGGCGTGGAGTATTGGAATCCTGAATGAAACCAACCTGCTTTCGGAAAAAAATGTGTTTCATTACTTACTGAACGTCGCTCGTAGACCCTGCTTCAAACAACAGATGAAAAAAATGTCACATATGTTGGTATTGCATTATC
Source organism: Schistocerca nitens (assembly GCF_023898315.1). Classification (NCBI taxonomy): domain Eukaryota; kingdom Metazoa; phylum Arthropoda; class Insecta; order Orthoptera; family Acrididae; genus Schistocerca; species Schistocerca nitens. The sequence continues at coordinate 170,916,120 of NC_064616.1, read as the reverse complement.
GCTAAGGCCTGACAAAGAAAGTGTATTTGCAATGACACTAGGGCAAGTTTTGAAAATTCCTGATTTAAAGTACGCTCAAAGAATGGTCAATGGGTGGTTATAAGATTTTAATTACCACTTCAGAAAAATAATGTAACGCAAATAATTTTTGGGTTCTTGGAAGGTAAATATCTGTATTCCTGGTAATCACTGAAATCCTCGCGCCACATTACTGTAGCTAGAAAAGTCAAAAGAAAAGGCTCAGCCCAATAATGAAGAGGAGTATAGTGTGGTAATTCGTTTTCTGCATTTTAAGTGGAACAATACTGTAACGAAATGTGATGAGTTCGTGGGTGAGTGAGACAACAATGCTCCATAATACGACACAGTAGGTTAGGTGGCGCGTATGCTTGCAGTGTGGTCAGACAAGTCTGAATGACGAAGAACGAAGTAGCAGGTCATCTCTCTGTGAAACACCGGGATGCAAGCGGACGCTCTGATGCGCTTCACAAAATCAGGGACGGAGAAGTTTACATCTTGCCACCGCCAGTAGGGTTCCAGCGACTGCTCACACTCACTCAAAAAGCCCACCGAATCGAGACACCGGCGGATATGTTGCAGCTATGTTGGGCCAATTCAGAAACTCCTTTACACGCCTAATAAACATGGACGAGTGCTGGGTTTATCATTATGACCCCGAGACAAAGGGGGGAAGAAAGTAGAGGAAACATGTGGATTCACAACCATCAAAAAAGACGGCGACCTTGTGATCATCGAGGAACGTGATGCTGACTGTTTTTTGGAATTTCTGTGGTGTGGTACTAACAGGCTATGGTAATAAAAGGGGAAACCGTCAGACGTGTATACTACAGAAATCTCGTGACGTAGTTACGGGAGGCTGCCAAGACGTACCGTCGCTCGATGCTGTCCAAGACAGTGTTTCTGCCCCATGACAACGTCTCAGCTAATTACTCACATGACACAGTTCCATATGCTGTTTTTTATGCTATCAAATTGTGTATAACCCCCGTATTCTCTTGACATGGCACACAGTGACTTCTTTCTCTTTCCTCAGATGAAGAAATCATTCCGTGACAGGCATTTCAAAAATGATGAATTGGTGCTATTTCATGTGGAACGTTTTCTGAATATATGTGTCACAATGAAGGGTGAGTATGTAGAGTATGACTAACATCAACACCAAGTTTAATGGGCGCAGCTTGATTTGTTTGAGGTTATATTTAAAACTTCAATACTACCGTTCGTATGTTCCGTATCATTTCCTATTTCCTACTCGGATATGAGAATAATATCGGTGATTTTAGCAAGTATACCATATTCCATCTGGTCAGATGACATCATCATAACACGCCTCCCTATCCGAATCCACCGTTGCATGTTAGTGCGTTGATGTCCAACCCTTATGTTTCTAGTCCGAATGCACACGAGAAGGAAAAACCTCACACACAATCTTTGCCCAACTAGGAGAGTAGGGAGAGGGAAGGTTCAAATGGCTCTAAGCACGATGGGACTTAACATCTGAGGTCATCAGTCCCATAGACTTAGAACTACTTAAACCTAACTAACCTAAGGACATCACACACATCCATGCCCGGCGAGAGGGAAGGGCGAGGGAAATAAGAAAAGGATAAAGATTTGGATTTAGCATTCTTCGAGGACGGAGTCGTTGGAGATGGCGTCCCCAAAGGAGAACGGTGGAATCGGAATTCGACCATGTCATTTCCAAAGCGACCATTGAGGGGTTCTACTAACGCTAGGCTTGAAACCACGGTAAACACATGTCTGGATGGTCGTACGGGGATTTTAGTTCCACTCCCCCCCGAATGCGAGTGCACTGCGAATGCCACCGGACAACCTTCTTTGTGGCATAACCTTGACATCTGGATATCTAACGTCAAAATATTACAATAATTTTGAACAACCACTTTAGTACGTCAACGATACGTTTCTGAGTATTTACATCGCCAATAATGGGCGCATAAGTAACGCTGTTTTGTGTGCAGAACAAATCAAAGTCTATTAATTAATGCTCCCAAGTCTGCCGCAAAACATACCAACTGATTTCAATATAGGATCACCAGCATAATGAGTAATATCGCTTAAATGCCTATTCTTGAGAGTTGGGTATGACGAAATGGATCTATCTCTTAAGACTTCTCGGATAGACTCACTAATTCGAAGTTTTTTTGGGAGTCTGTCTGTCATCCAAACGTGGTCTGATAGAGCGCAGAAAATCAAGAAAACTTCGAACAGCAGTTGCGCGATTTGTGAGAAATTTATCTGCATCACGAAATCCAAGAAGAGCGTCCTGCAATACGGGAAGAATTGCTTTTTTACTAATACGAAGAGTCTGTCTACATATTAAATTAAAAAAAAAACTCTTCATTACATACGTGTAGCACATAGAGAGCAGTTGTAAAGTTAAAGAGGTAATGGCAAATACCGAATCGTCTATGTTGTCGTAACTCTATTAGCTTCTTCCTCTAATGGAATGGTAAGAGGAGGGAGAGTTGAGCGTAACACTCTCTGTCATGTACCTTTCGGCGGCTTGCGGACACGAATATAGATGTACATCAGACATGAAAAACTGTTGCACTTACAGTCATATACAACGAATCCTTTAGTGTAGAATTTCGTGATATAATTATGGTTGGTACAGTACAGAAAATTACAGTGATGAAAATGTTGTGTTGTATCGAATATCATAAAAAGAATTCGGCCTATGAAGAATTCTGCTTGTAAATTTTCTACAAATACATGGCACTTCAAACGAAACACTATCTCTTTGTGCCCTTCTGTGGCTCCCTTACTTATTATGGACATAATATAACTGAAAATTTGAGAAACCTTAATTTTATTCGGAATTTTCATATTCCAATAGTGTTTGGCTTCCAACGAAGTGACATGGAATGGCCTCCTGGACGAGAGTAAACCATTATCCAAGTATCCATTCACATACGTTTCTTGAAATTAAGAATTACTACAGTGGATTAGCACATCAGAGTATAATTTTTATGGACTTTTCCGTTACTTCTTCAGGAAGATGGGCTAACAAGACGAAAACTAGTTTGAAATAAGCAAAAATCGGTAGAACGAAAACAGTGTACTTGTTATTGAACCTTAAAGTGTCAGAATACATTTAACATGTACTGCGGTTAAAAATTTTTGCGTTGCGGTATGGTGAAATAATTCTGTGCTCTGTGAGGGAGGATGGAACGTCCCATGAAACGTTCGTTGTGGTTTCTGCTTGATATTTATCCAGTGACAGTTGTCTTTGGCCATCAGGTATATATGAGATGGCCGAAAGCGTAATTAAAATTCCACGGATTAGGCAAAAATATCCTACGAACGCAGAATCATTCAGCAGCTAAAACGATATTGAATTAACTTCTGACTGCGTGACATCTGATTTGGCTATGACGCGCAAAACAGAAAGACGTACGTGTAGAACTGCACACGCGGAGAGACAGAACCAAATAAACGAGTTCTTTCTCGTGCACAAAGGCGCCGTAATACAGAACGATCGGAAAGCTCTTGGAAGAGGAAATCAATAAACGTAAGATACCACAGCCACGATAACAGGAAACACACACAAACCGAAAGATAAAGTGCCCTCTAAATTTTGCGAGAGATATCATGACAATGAAACTAGTGACCACCGTTTAGATTTTGGATAAAATACTGTGCTGAGATAGCTCGATCTGTTCAACGGTCCTCAGGAAAAGATAGGTAACACATTACTTTGCTCCGATCGTTCTACAACCTCTTCCAGCCCCGAGAAGAAAGAATGATACCTTTTTCGAGATACTTGCTGACAGCAGAAAGATCTTGTACTGGCTACTGAGATATTAACCAATTTATCGATATTACTGAAGTCTCTCCAAACTTTTATACTGTACAGCGGATATCTACAGCTGTAAATTCTGTTCGATGCATTAGTCAAGACATTAGTGCCGCACATTTCTCTGTGTTGAACTGTTTTTATACATATATTTATTAAGCATCTGAACTTTCCATTGACAGTTATTTTGGGACACACATCTTAAATATTATTTTACGCTATAAATTATTCCTTAAAATTTTTCCACGTATTGTCGTAGCAACAGTTCTTTTTCTCAACATAGATCGCAAGTAATCCCGTGCCATCTTCTAATAACATTGTAATGTGAAAAAGGTGGTGAGTGGAAATTACTGACTGACATCTGTATATCTTTTTTCTGTTTAGGGAAAAATCTTGGAAATGTTCAGAATGTAATAAATTAATTTGTAACGTGAGTATAAAACGATTCGTTCCACATCATTAACTAACTAACTAACTAACTGCAAGATGTACTTTAGGATATCAATGAAATAATCTTATTACTAAGAGTTTCGGTGTATTAACAGTATCTTTCTCTAGTGTTTACTTCTTTATGCAAGTTATCTGACGTACTTATTACAAGAGTCTGTTGTAATACTTTATCATCCTTCAGATGCTTTTATTAAAAACCACTGCCTGCCGCGGTGGTCTAGCGGTTCTAGGCGCTCAGTCCGGAACCGCGCGACTGCTACGGTCGCAGGTTCGAATCCTGCCTCGGGCATGGATGTGTGTGATGTCCTTAGGTTAGTTAGGTTTAAGTAGTTCTACGTTCTAGGGGACTGATGATCACAGATGTTTAGTCCCATAGTGATCAGAGCAATTTGAACCATTAAAAACCACTCATTGTGAATAAGCGATCAAAAACCTTCATTCCATCATTTTTTACTGATCCAAGACAGCACTTACACGTTGTCACACCGATTCATTGAAACACGCGGTTTATGCAAATCATGTGACACGCGACGATAAAGACACGTATTTCAGAACAGTATTATTTTCATTTCATGACGTATGTTCCTGTTTCTGTGTTTACTATCATATTAGAAGCTTTCAAATAATATGCACACTGATTACGATGAGAGACTAGAAATCAGTTAATTTTCAGTTACAGTTATAGTCAAAAGTGCAATCGTTACCTTAATGCTGAAACTAATAGCAGCAGCAACGATATATAAGTGTACTTTCACGAATTAAACAAAATTATGTGACGTACTTCAACCCAGTTGTCCGAATCAAGTCCATGAAGCGGGGCAGGATCGTCAACGAAGTATGGACAGCAAACAAGAACAGAGTCTTATTACCGCAGAGAGCTGAATGAATTTCTCTTTCGGACTGAGCCAGTATCCAAAAACAAATAGAAACGACAAATTTTGGGATCTAAATTATTTCTAGGACACAGAATAAAATTTTGCAAATTATGACACTAAGTTAAACAAGCGTGGAAGGAAAAGTCTTTAGCCAAGAATCATTGGGATTAGCAGATATGGCACTGATGTGTTGTCACAGTTGCGGCGATATGAACGAAAGCGTCCCCATTGACTCGATGCCGTCAATTAAGCAGTAAAAAGTAATTTTTTTTAGCAGTGCCATTACTCACGGTGTGTAGTTCCGAGAGAAAAATTTGCTGTGAAATGTGCACATTCGTTGCTGACACCTCATTGGAGGTCCTATGACACCAAGAACACAGACTACTGTACTTCCTGTCGACGACCGGAGGCTTACAGTCCATCTAAAATACGAGGGGAGTTCAGAAAGTAAGTTACACATTATCATAGCAGCCCAAGTAAGTTCCATCGAATAATGCACTGCATTTAAAAATCGCATAGATACAGAACACTATCTTTCAGCATTCTCAACAAGTCTCTGTGAACTACTGCCGGAACGTTCTACAAATAAATTTATCTGCAATTTAGAAGTTTTGCCCACAATAATCGTCCTCTCCTGGTTCTTCCACTTTGGGGTAAGTTTTCAGTTGCCACGTCACTTCCTCGGTAGATTGTGATTGATCTGTTAACGGCACAGCAGGGGAACTATGTCTACAGGGGACCCACACCATGTAATCTCCTCCGGCAATGCGATACTCTTGTTGAGCAATGGTCTTAGCGTGAGACGACCTGTGCAACTGAATTTTTAGTGGGGTGCAAATTTTAAGGACAAAAATAGCTTCCACATGATGTGTCACTGCCAAGTAACATAGCTCCATCAATCTTGGAACATACATTGGAAGAACTGTTACAGTATAGCACAGAATTTAACTGAAAGAAAAACGCAATGAGGCGAACAGTAACGACACTTTTATTCAAAGACAATAATTACACTGGAGTGGCCGCGATTAACGATGGTCCCCCGGACATTACAAAAGGCGGGTCACGATTCTTAATAGTGAGTGTGATCACTGTAATTCTCGCTCTGCAATGCGCTCCCATACTGGCCACAAGAACAGTGTGGAGTTCTCGTGGTAAGGCGTTCCATTCATCCGCTGCTGGATGGTCGTCGGTGCAAGTGGGCGTGTTGCAATACGTCCTCCCATCGCATCGCACGCGTGCTACACGGGATTTACGTTGGAGGAAATATCGTCTCATTCCAAGAGCGCATTATCATCTATAAAAACGAAGTCGAGGCCGAAAGCACATCTTAAAAGACGTGTGTGGGAAAGGGGCACAGTGTCATTGTAACGTTGAATGGTGAGAGTACCGTGTACGCCCATGAAACGTTATGCCTCCCCTCACCGTAACACCCGGACCACCAAAACGATCATATTCAGCAATGTTTCTGGGTGGACTACGTGTTCCCAGCTCTCGCCACGTGAGGGTACAAGCAGCATTGTTCGTCTCATTGCGTATTCCATTCAGTTACATTCTGTACTACACTGTAGCAGTTCTTTCCATGCGTGGCCCAAGTTTCATGGAGCTACGTTACGTAGTGGTGACTTATAGCGTGAAATTTACTTTCGTCCCTAAGTTCTACAGATCAGTGTACTTACTGAAGTCCTCTCATATAAAGGTATATTACACAGTAAATGATACGCTAGATACCTTCGTTCTAGTCTCAGAGTAATCAATTCATATAAAATAGTTTAAATAAATATTTTCTCTAAGTTAGCACAGAAAAAATGTCCAATAAGCCTTAACACCATAACCGAAACGACACACATTAAAAAGAGAAAAGAAATCGAGAAACACTACACACAGCTGTGCAGTGTAAACCTCAGATGTCATGTTCTTACGAGTCATGGGCCATACCCGGCACATTTCCACCGGTTTGATAAACGGCCGACACCAGCCTCTGAATGTGGTGAAGAGGTTGGTACACCCGAGCATTTGTTTTTGTACGTCCAAAACACGCACGAGCTGCCGCAGCTGAGCACCAAGCCATCGCTAGTCGGAATGTATATCAGTTACTTCGTGATAGAGATCATATGAGTTAGCTAAAGTTACTCGCTTAGTGTAACTATCAGGGAGAACAGCTACTGCGTGGTGACAAAGAGGTAAGAAAAACCACACCTAGCCAATACTAACAGAAGTCTCGCAATCCCAAACAATAACATGGGTTTATAATCTCGGGAAGCAAGCACTTCACTTATATTGTTCTGGGAAGGTGAAAGAGAGAACGTGAGAGCGACGGAGACGTATGCTACCCAGCGCAATGGAGTAGATAGAAAGAGCCTAAGAACAGGATCTGGTAGAAGACTTGCCTCTTAGTTTTCCTAAACTTTCCTACAGATAACAGTAACGGTGCTCCAGTGGTAAATAGCAGCATGAGGACCTATAGTTAATAGTTTAAGTTTGGTAAGTGAGAAAAACAATTAATTACTTTGCACTGTTCCAGTGGTTCTGCTGGATGCAACCCCGTACACGTCCCCGAGGATAGGGACGGGTAATGGTCCACCTTAGGTGGGCCATTACCGGAAAATATCCGCAACAGTTAATGCACTAGCAAATTAACCATCTATTGATATACACAGACGTAAAAAATCGCAATACCAACAAATAATTAATGTAGAGTAATAAAATTTCTGGAGTAAATTTGTCTAGTGAACATATTTAAGTGACTAACATTGCACGATCAAGGGTTAACGTAAGCGCGAGATAAGCAGTTGCAAATGTGAAATGCTGGTACATTTATAGCCCGTACAACCGACAGAATGTTGACTGCAACCATCCAAACGTGCATGCATTGTGTTGTACAGTTTGTGGGAAGCGGCTCCATGCCTGTTGCACTTGGTCGATGAGTACAGGGGCGGTTAATGCTGTTTGTGGATGACGCTGGAGTTGTCCGGCGATGTCCCGTACGCACTCTATGGGAGACAGATCTGGTGATCGGGCAGGCTGAGGCAGCATGTCGACAGTCTGTAGAGTGTGTTGAGTTACAACAGCAGAATGAGGTCGAGCGCTGTCCCGCAGAAAACAGCCACGGAATGCTGGCTCAAATACGTCTGAGCACTATGGGACTTAACTTCTGAGGTCATCAGTCCCCTAGAACTTAGAACTACTTAAACCTAACTAACCTAAGAACATCACACACATCCATGCCCGAGGCAGGATTCGAACCTGCGACCGTAGCGGTGGCGCGGTTCCAGACTGTAGCGCCTAGAACCGCTCGGCCACTCCGGCCGGCTTCGACGATGTCTCACAACAAATTCCGCATTTTTTAAACCGAAATTGGCAGTGAAAAGAATGGGTTGCATTACTTACTGAATGCCCCTTACAGTTCCTCAGTCGATCTCACGAGGCAGAACAGATCCCGTTCCAATCAATTCACCAAATAAAAATCCTTGACAATGACAGGATCGAAACCTGATACGCCATATTACAGTCAGATACGGTGATCGTTCCGTTACGAACGAGAATTATATTAACAAACCTGAATAATAGACTGAATTTCTCATAAATAATTTCTGAATCGATCATTAAAAAGATTCACATTACTGCAGGTGTTTTGTTACGACGCCTCGAACTAATAGAGGGTTATGCAAAAGCCTCCCCTACGAATCCGTGTTACTGGGAGAATCAATCGATGAATGTCCCAGCTTTTCAGTTACGATTATAAATTTCTCTCTCTCTCTCTCTCTCTCTCTCATAGCGGAAGGAGATAAGGAGATACGTGCGCATTCATCTAGGTCAAATTCGTCTTCTTATAAAATAATGGTCTCGAATGGAACTAACCAGATTTCATAATTATTATTCCTCGGATGCATCTCAATGTCGAGCCTGTCGTCGAGAGTTCTGAAAATCTACGCTAGGGTGCCGATGCCGTTTGCGCGAGAGGGCTCTGCGCAACGAACACAGGAATTCCATTAGTATTATACGCGCCAGAGTGCTAGGCGGACACACATTTTTCGTAACCTTCAGCGCCGCTGGTGACCGGCGCGGAGGTCTGAGCCCCGGGAACTGCCGACTAGCAGCGAAATCATTTTAAGACCGGCCCGCTATCAATCCGCGGCGAACGTTTCTTGGCCCTGAATGCGGTTAACGCGGCCGGAGTTGGCGCCGACCGTCGCCCGCCGCTTTACAGCCCATCTTCATAAACTCGGCTCTTAGCAGCACAATGCTGGCGCAGTTCCTTTTGTCGCCGCACGGGCGCGCTCTGGTTCGCTGTACGGCTGTCAGCGGCGAGAGCATCCGGGACACTTTTCATTCACGTCGACTTCCCCTTCTCTCCCCACCGCCCCTCCCGCACGTCGTTTATTTAGATGAAAACTTGGGCCGGAGGTAAACAGCGCGATATGAATGTCTTTGACCGACGAGTAGCGGACGGAAGTGGCTTTATTTTACAGCTACTTCTCTGGCAGCTTTTATGAAGAGGCGATATTACTCCGCGCAACTGCGGTGTTGCGTTCAAATGTGTAATGCGTCCAACATCTCCACTTTCTCCTCGTGTTGCACTCAGTGAACGCTAACGGACTATTGACAGTCTGTCGGTTCCAACGTCGCGGAGTACGCTTGTGCACATGAAATATAACGATCAACCTACTGAACGCAACTAGCTCTGATGCTCAGTAAGTTGTTAAGGAGACCAAATAGCTAAGGTCATCAATCTCCTACTCATCTCTCCCTCAATCCCCCCCCAAGAAGCAGTGTAGCCAGGCTGTAGGGTCGGCGTATGGAGTAAATTCTGAATGCAAATGTGATAGTGTTCTAAATGTAGCGGGTACCTGAAGCGGAACCTGGGAACCAGCCCGGTATTCACCTAGTGTGATGAAGAAAACCACCTAAACACCACATCCATGCTGGCAGGCACAGCGACCCCTCGTCTTTAATCCGGCGGGTGAATTCGATCCAGAGCCGGCATATCTCCCCGTGCCGGACGCGGTCGCGTTAACGCGCGCGGCTTCCTAGGCGGGTAACAACTTGTACTTAGACTCCCATTTTGGAGTAGGATATTGCCAGCAAACGTACCAACGTAATAAAGCGCAACATATCTGCATCTGAAACGAAAACTTGTAATTTCCAGCAAAAATCTAGTAAAATAAAACTTAAAAAAGGCTTTCCTGGTATCTCGACCACATTTTTTAAAAATTTATTTCCAAGATCACCTTACGCGTTTCGACATTTCGTCATTTTCAAAGGCAGTGCTATGTTAGTCATATAAAATTGTTCATTAGATAGCTACGTTGTATCTCGTCAACATTCTCAATCACGAGACAGTTTGCCAATATCTCGTGATGGAGAATGTCGACGAGATACAATGCGTCTAATGAACAATTTTGTATGACTTACATAACACTGTCTTTGAAAGTGAACGGAATGTCGAAATGCGGTGATTTTGGAAATAATAAAAATAAGTGTGGTCAAGCCATCAAAAAAGTAATTACAGTGTTTCCAAATGGCCGCTTCGTCTCATAGCATTTTGAAGCAAATTGCATTTAAAAAGATGCTTGTGCTCACTGGCTCGTGCATCATACAACAACGCGTTCATCGTTACATGGGTCAGTTTATTCAAAATTTTGTTCTTTTTATATTTACTAAAATTTGTGGCGTAAGCAATGCGGATTTACTATTTATTGTAAATTTAAAATTGTTGGCGTTCAAATGTGTGTGAATTCCTAAGGGACCAAACTGCTGAGGTCATCGGTCCCTATGACTTACACACTACTTAAACTAACTTATGCTAAGAGCAACGTACACACACCCATGCCCGAGGGAGGACTCGAACCTCCGACGGGAGTGGCCGCAGAATCAGTCACATGACGCCTCTAACCGCGCGACCACTTGGCGAGGCTGTTAACGTTCATTAGGAGTTTTGCACAATTTGTTTTCTACGTTTGCTCATTTTTTAAAATTGTTTATCTCAGCTATAATGCGTACATCATAGCTAAAATTCTTAATTTAAATTGAAGAGCAATGCGTATATCATAACTAAAATTCTTAATTTAAACTTAACAACGAGAAGGAAGGAAACGATCGACCTGATATCTGTTTCTTTAGCCGCACTGTGCTCATCCGATTATTTACTTAAAGCAGGAGTAGCGGTACAACGTGTTCGTCGATGTATATCGCAGTCTGCAAATCCAAACTCTAAAGATTACACTAAAGATTTTACGTATGCACTGATCACTTAATGTACCATTAGTTCCTATTACTTACTTCAGAGCCGGCCGGAGTGGACGAGCGGTTCTAGGCGCTACAGTCTGGAACCGCGCGACCGCTACGGTAGCAGGTTCGAATCCTGCCTCGGGCATGGATGTGTGTGATGTCCTTATGTTAGTTAGGTTCAAGTAGTTCTAAGTTCTAGCGAACTGATGACCTCAAAAGTTAATTCCCATAGCGCTCAGAGCCATTTGAACCATTTTTTGGATGCACTCCTTTGGGTCACGAACGGGTTAACATGAGTATAATTTCCTTCCTACCAACGGTGTGCTGTGCCATATTCCTTTTCGCTGTACATTCTCGAGTACGACTCCTAACACGTCATGTTACCCAGTCCAGGAACTGCTTCTAGAAAATAAAATGAACATAGAAGGTGCTGCAGACACCAAATCGTGTAAACACCGAAACAATCTAGTCCTAGCGAACTCGAATACAAGCCAGAAAAGTAAGCCCGAAGCAAATCTACCAAGATGAAACACGTGCAGGGTAACACACAGGAGACAATTTCTCGGCTGCTCCGAAAGCTGTTTCAGCTGACCAGCGGCTAAAAGAGCTGGCGAGGCATGTGCAGCGTTGATTAAAACGGAAGCAGTGTTGCGGGTGCGGGTGCTCGCAGCGCCCCCCCCTCCCCCCGCCCCTTCTCGCTCTCTCTCTCTCTCTCTCTCTCTCTCTCTCTCTCTGTCTCTCTCTCTATCTCTCTCTCTCACACACACACACACAAATACACACCAAAAACCGCAGTAAAGGGCTGATTGTGAGATGGTATGCTCTAACTCCGAAAGCTGTTTGCGTCGTAATTGTCCTTGATAGCGGCCGGACTTGCAAAGAAATATACCCATTAGCCACAGCTGAAAACTGCCAGCGTTTTTCTCGCTTCCGGGAACACATGCGTCAGTTTCGGTTCCCATTCTCTTGCGAGGAGGAAATAAAGTACAGTGTACATTGATGGAAACGGTGAGCATTCAAAAAAAAAAAATGGTTCAAATGGCTCTGAGCACTATGGGACTTAACATCTGTGGTCATCAGTCCCCTAGAACTTAGAACTACTTAAACCTAACTAACCTAAGGGCATTACACACATCCATGCCCGAGGCAGGATTCGAACCTGCGACCGTAGCAGTCGCGCGGTTCCGGACTGAGCGCCTAGAACCACTAGACCACCGCGGCCGGCGGTGAGCATTCAAGCCGGCCGTTAAAGTGTCAACATTTTCCTAGACGAGGTGTTTTAAAGTTTCCACCAACGTTCTCGCTCTCTGCGACTAAAACTTTTCCGAATGGGCTTTTAACTGACACGTGGCCTCTAAATCCCTAAAACAACGCAAACTTTTTAATACGCGGCCAGCGCGAAGTGAAGTTTTTAAGTCAGTGTGCGACAGACCGTTTCCATTCCGAGCGGGACACTCCACGGTTAATCTGCTTTCGCGTCGCTTATAAGCCTAGAATAACAAAGACCATTTAAATATCAGCAACAACGTTGGCTCTTACAAATGCCAGCTCGAACACTGTTGCCATACATTGTCTCGCAACATTAGTCTCGTAAGTGGATGTAGGTCGACTGAAAGTTAGAATTTAGGGAAGGAAATTACTCAGTCGACAGATCGCTAACTGGAAAGGATTCAGGGCAAACACAGACGATGGTAGACCTAGGAATAATCGGTATTACAGCTATAAATTGTCGTAGCTACCTCGGAAAAGAACCAGAGCTCCAAGCGCTAGTAGAAAGCACTCAAGCAACAATATAGCTACTAAAAGATGGCTACGGCCGGTGATAATTTCAGACAAATTTTTTACAACGGACCTAAAGGTGTTCAGAAAAAGAGTGATAAATTATGGTTGGTGGTGGCGTGTTTATTGCTGTTAGAAATATTTACTCTTCTAGTGAAACTGAAGTAGATAGTTCCTGTGAGTTATTGTGGGTAGACGTTACGCCTGACGACCGGAATAAATTAACATCTGGTTCATTTTACCGACCCCCGACTCAGATGATACAGCTGCTGAGCAGTTCAAAGAAAACTTGAATTTCATTTCAAACAGGTACCCAACTCACATAGTTATATCGTACTGGAAGTTTGAACTCAGTTACCGTGCTTGCTCAGAATAATAATGAATTGAGGTTGGGTCCGACTTTTCGCAAGTACACAAATTATTCTTTTGTTTCTTCACTAAAACAGTCTCACCACCGCTGTGGCATCGTCAGTGTTTCTTTTTTATTATTTTGCTGAAATACATACATACAGGTTATTTTTAGGTCAGTGAATACGATACGTCAGAGTTTGTTGTCAATTAAATTGTATGTGCACCTTACATTTTATTTTACATTTCGTGTTTCCTGTGGCTGCCAACCAAAAGCAGCCACAAGTCTAAATTAGTACACCATGTGGTCTGCAAAAATGAGGGATGAGAACGAAATCTATCACGACGACACTATTGTAGCCTATGAAACATTCTCGGATTTCTTGCCACGTCAATTCAGGGTTAAACCTCGAGCTTTCGACTATTTCCACCATCGACATCGTCAGGAGCAACAGACTGTCAAAATCGCTGCTGTGTTGGCCTTATATAGCCTATAGACGTCTTCTGATTGGGCGGTGGTTACTCATGCTGTCGCAGACGTTGACACCATCTGCGACGGCACGACGTAAGTACCGACCAATCAAACGTCGTCTTCAGGCTCATTCAGTTGCTCCTGAAGATGACGATGGAGGAAATCGTCGAAAGCTCGAGGTCTTATACTGAATTGACGCGGCAAGAAGTTCGAGAATGTCTTACAAAACATGAGGGATGTTAGAAAACCGTCTGCACTGAATTTTTTTGTTTATTATACAAGCTTTAAAATGTATGACCAAAAAGGGACATAAGCTACGAATTTTACCAGCACATACATTTTAAAGGTTTATTATAAACAAAAGGATTCAACGCAGACGATCTTCTAACATACCTCATTTTTGCAGATGACATGGTGTACTAATTTAGACCTACCATAGCTGATTTTGGTTGGCAGGCACAGGACACACACAATGTAACGTAAAGTGTGAAGTGCACATACAATCTAAATGGTAACAAAATGTGGTGTATCACATTCCTTAACCTAAAACTATGGTGTTAGTACATATATCAGGAAGGCAATAATAAAAAAATGGCACTGAGAATGCCACAACTGTGCTGAAAGTTGTTTGGGTGATAAAACAAAACAATAATTTGCGTAATTGCAAAAAGGCGGACACATCCTTAATTCATTATCATACAATTACAGTTGACGGTGACTTCAACCTATTCTTGAAATGTTGTTGAAAATACATATTTAAAGACGGTGGTAGACGTAATACATCGTCCGATACCGTACTAAATGCCTTCTCCGAAAATTATTTTGAAAATTTAGTTCTGGAGCCCACTCTATGTATATATGGTTGAGAAAACATACTTGATCTCTTAGCAACAAATAATCGTGAGCAAGCGGAGAGCACCATGACGGATACAGGGATCAGTGATTACCAGGTCGCTGTAGCGAGACTAAATACGTAACATCCAAATCAACCAAAAATAAACGTAAAATACATCTATTAAAAAAAGGGACAGATAAAAATTCGCTTTAAACCTTCCTAAAAAAACTCCAATTATTACCTCGCCTAAAAGTGGATAAATCTGCACACGTACTCGGACCTACCTATAAAGACAACGACCCAATTGTGCCAACTCATAATTTTAAAAAAAGTTTACTGTAGCTCTCGTGAATTCATTACTTTTCTAAAAATTTTTGTATCAGTTCCAGAGATTAGTATTTGTTACGACAATGGGTGCGGATTCGGGAGAAATTGGGTTTATTTCTTAGTGCAATTTCTTTCAGTTAGTTCTAGTGTATGCCGCGCTGATTCTTTTTTAAAAAAAAGGCCGCTGATGATTTTCGGATCCATCCATATTAAGTTGTGGTTTTTGTTCCATCTCTAATGACCACGGCTTTGATGAGACGTTAATCGATTAATATTGGTTCCTTGATAGTGAAAAACTCAGTAAGCAAAGAAATCTATCGTCACATTAAGGAATAAAGTGTATCCTTGCACGGCATACACATGCCTCAACTTTATTATGATCACTGCTCGAAGTAGGAACAACATCATCCTACATAAACCACCACCAAATAACAGTAACAATAGTAACATATTTATTACTCCTCGAATTTAAATACACAATACGCTAACGCGTTTATTTAACTGATGACGGAGTTAGAAAACCACAAGTTTTCAATATGTTTTTTTTCAGGCGACTGCATAACTGAAACTCCGCAGTTCTGCAATCACTCTAAAGTATTGGTATTTTCAGATGGACTGCAATAAACCGATTGGAACGCTCAGTTTACATCGCCGAAAACGAAAACTAAAACGCGGTCAGCTTCTTTCTAAATACCGCTTCATGAAAACGCCTGCAATCCATCGTCCAGTTTATGCGAAATTGCTCTATCACAACTGACCGATGTTACTCATAAAACACCGAACAGCGAAACGTAACTGCTTCTAGACAGTTTTGTCGTTATGGAAGTGCACGTTTGCCACGGCCGGCAGTTTTGCTTAAAGCGTCTTTTGTTCTGTGACTTTTGTCGTACTCATTTTCTCCATTGCACGGAAGACGACTAATGTTTTAAGTTCAATAGTCATTTGTTGAATGGTACGCGAACAGAAGTTCAGCAAATTCTTTAACTTAATTAGTAGTAGTTCTTCCAACTAGGAGTGACAAATCGATGGAGTGAAAAAACAGCTTTCTGATAAATTATCTATATAAGAGTATATATGATGGTAATATTGTCTAGTCCGTCGTCATCAGTAAACATCGTGACACAGGATCAACAGCACACCTTGAGCGACCTAGGTGAGCACATAATCTACATTACAAAACTGATAAATTGATCAGTGCCAGTTACAGGCTGCCTAACTAACGGCTTCCAGGGACAACAAAAATTTGATTTTAAATATTTCATATAATTATTTAGTGAATTTAAAAACAATCTGCTCTTTAAGAGACGTAACCCTACGTTAAAGGTTTAACGCAATAAGTCAAATATTGAAGTTAGAAACTGAACTATGTATATGTCTTGCAGCAGCGTAGCTGACGGCGCGCAGATTGCCCAGACTAATAATCATCCGGGTGGAGGAGAGACTTAAAGATAAGTTACTGGAGATACTGGATAAGAGCTGCACAGGATGGCACTGGTCTTGCAACAGTGTATTAAGAGTAGGTAACTTGTCATCTCTATAGCATACATCTATCTTGTATGGTATTGTATTGTATTGTATGGAACTGGGGACCTAGAAACGACGGAGAGGCTTCGTCCCCGCCGTAGCCCTTAGTGGTTCACAACCCCACAACAGACCACAGCAGTCCACCCACTCCACCGCAGCCCCACACCGAACCGAGGGTTATTGTGCGGTTTGGCCCCCAGTGGACCCTCCGGAAACGTCTCACACCAGACGAGTGTAACCCCAAATGTTTGCGTGGTTGAGTAATTATGATGTACGCGTACGTGGAAAAAGTGTTTGTGCAGCAACCGCCGACACAGTATAACTGAGGCGGAATAAGGGGAACCAGCCCGCATTCGCCGAGGCAGGTGGAAAACCGCCTTAAAAACCATCCACAGGCTGGCCGGCATACCGGACCTACACACTAATCCGCCGAGCGGATTCGTGCCGGGGACCAGCACGCCTTCCCGCCCGGAAAGTAGATCTGTCTTACTCGACTAGACTTTTATCTGCAGATAACAGTGAACTGTGATCGCCTGGGCACACTTCGTAACTTGAAACTGCAGTACCTCCGAACGTTACACAAATCTTACGAGTACATCTGCAGAAGATGCTTCACAGTAACACTCTGTATATCCAGGAATCTATGTTAACTCGTGTAGTCCACTTAGAACAGTTTCACTGAAATACAGCAGTTCGTGCGTAGCCTATTAATACGCGTATCAATAAAAACGAATCCCATCGGAATTATATGGATATCATTTATAATTGTTCTGCTAAGAGAGGAAATTTTTCTTCGTTCCTTACGCAGCTTTAGTGTATCAGCTTAATAGTTTAGTGCGCCTTTGGGACGCTGTCAATTTATTTTTACATAAAAATAAGTCCGAAATATTTTGTACATGTAACGGAATCTGTTGGAATGAGAAAAATTTTGTAAGGTAACGACTATTTTTGTTTGAAAGACGACGTTTCTATGAAGAGTGTGACAAAAGTGGCGAATAACTGTAACTGATATGTCATCGCATACATGTGGCTTTGCCGACGGAATCTTTACTCTTTCTGGTTGTAGAGATGAAAAAAACGCAAAATCTGTATCAGGGCAGCCTGTGTGACAGATTTATGTATTTCTACATGTGAGATCAGTCTGAGCAAATTATAAACGAAACTTTTTTTCGGGACGAGTTCTAGTATAAAATGATAATTTCCTGTAAGAGGGACAACTCTCTAACTACATCACTAAACAAAGAATCGAAAACAAATTGAATACTGCAACGATGAGTATGCTGGCCCGTACTTTTAAATTGCTACGCTAGGAAGTCATGTTCGGTACGTTTACAGTATTGCCTTTTTCCATGTGGAAACTTCCACACACGACTATCAGGGAAAGGCGCATTCTATTTGACCAGCTGACAACTTAGTGCAGATGCCGAGTCGGTTGCTTCACAGTTTTGAATCATACTCACCCTCGTGTGTGGGAAGCACAATCTGTCAAATGTTTTGGGATAATAATAACAACACTAGAAGCAATGTTTTCAAGCCTAGTGACAGAACGAAAGGCTTCAAGTTGCTCGAGTGGCATGTTCACAGCTTCCGTTAGTCATGACTAAAAAAATTTTAATAACAACATAAAAATTTTGTACATAAGGACTTATTTCAAACTACAAGGGCATGTTGAAAAGTAATGTCTTGGAATTTTTGTGTGGAAACTCTTACAGAGTATAATTACTTTGCTGCGTGAGAAACAGCATGCTGTAACCGAGTTTACAATTCGAAGAGTTCGTCCATACATAGAGTACCCTCTCCTACAGTATGACAAAGCGAGACCATACACGAGCGCTGTCACATACTCAATGATCCGAAGCTTTGGGGTTACAATCGTCATCATTCTCCATACAGTCTCGACTTGACTCCATCAGATTTCCGAAACTTAAAGAACACCTCCCAGGACTTCACTCAGATAGTGATGAAGCAGTGCGAGCAGAGGTGAGGTTGTGGCTCCGACGACAAAGCCTGTCGTTGGGAGAAATATTTTCGTCACCAGGGTGACTATGTTGACAAAAAAAAATGTTGACATGAAGAATTAAGATGTAAAATAATACTAACCTTTATTTTATTTAAAAAGCTTTAAGAGTTTCCAGGTACGCATCTGTACGCAGGAAGGTCTTTTTGCCGTCGCGTCTGTGTGAAGTTTAAGATCTCACAGAATTTTTAAACACGTTCGCACCAGAGAAAGCCGGGCCTCCATCTGGCGCTAATGTAACTATTCTCTGCGAGTCGACACGGAGAAACACTTGAAGTACAATTCAAACATGAACTTATTGAAACGTTAATAGCGTATTTGCTTCTCATTATAACGCATCAAAGCAAAATGTTACAGACTAAAACACGAGCTTTTTCTGCTAATGATATGCTCTCTCCACTGATCCGTCGTATAAAATACTCGACCTTTTTCTTTCTCTAACACTTCCCAAAAGCACCTGTTGTTGCGAAATATCTCTCCACGGTGCCAACAATTGTATAGAATTATCCGTCTCTCCATTCACTTCTCCGTATAGTAAATGAAAATTTCATTCCGTTAACAAGAATCACAAGTGCGTCGAAGAATCTCCAATATTATCCTTCCACTATTGGTAAGACAACAAAGAATATCTGTAATAATCTTTACGCTTAAGGCCGCTAAACAGCAAGTTTTCTTTCAAAAGTTTGTCCCTGTATAGATATGTTAACATTGATGGACGTTTCTTTACCTACTGAAATTGAGTAAGTAGTGATGAATTCCATTTAGTAACAGATTTATGGGAGATGTGACTTAAGTGCCACAGCAGAAATACAAACCCATAGTCAATTAAATTAGAAAATTTAGATCGGGACACAAGGTCTTCTCATTAGAAATGAAAAACACAGCATCGGTCAAATCAACAAAAGCGGTGCAAAACAGGTAAAAGCAACTCCTGCTAGTGTCAAGTACAGATTTAGATTTATGCACGCAGTTTCACAAATTATGTAATTATGATACCATGCTACTGAAAAAGGAAATATGGTATTTAATACTACCAGTAGAGAAGGAGCTTTCAGTGTGGAGATTTGGGAAGTTTACAATTTTAAAGATTAACTGCTACAGGACAATAAAGACGTTATTAAGAGATTTCTGGCAAAGTTACCTTAGTGACGTAGGCTGGTTAGATAGGATTTCAATGTTTTAATACACTTAGTATTTACGGCAAGAAATAGTACGTAGAAGTCGAGTATTTTGCTGTATTGTTATAGTCCGTAAATTCTAATCTCGCAAAATGCTGAAGAAATAGTTTTTTTTAAAATATGTAATAGTTAAGATTTGCAGTCAAAATACACAGCAAATGTACCAAATGTGATACCTCAATCCGTCACTTCCAGTCCCACAGCCCTCGGTCAAATGGCAATGTGCTAGGAGAGTAGCGGCTACCTTTAGCACACCTGCTACGTATTTCTGTGGAAAGCTTCATTACGAATATTTACATGTGCTTAATCAAATGGTTCAAATGGCTCTGAGCACTATGGGACTCAACTTCTGAGGTCATTAGTCCCCTAGAACTTAACACTACTTAAACCTAACTAACCTAAGGACATCTCACACATCCATGCCCGAGGCAGGATTCGAACCTGCGACCGTAGCGGTCTCGCGGTTCCAGACTGCAGCGCCTAGAACCGCACGGCCACTTTGGCCGGCCGTGCTTAATCACTTACCTCTTTTCTTTACGGGGTAGAAAACTGTAGAAAAGATTATACTATTCCATTAATAAATACCGTAGTTGCTTCAGTATCTAGGTAGCTAAAATTATAGCTTATAACATGCAGCAAAATATTCACACTTTACGTATTGCCACTGGCCGAAAATCTTTAGTTTTCGTTGCGGAGGAATCTCTCACGAAATTCCAATCACCAACTTTCTCCCCTGAATGCGAAAATATTTTGTTGACGCCAACATACATAAGGAGAAACGATAACCATGACAAAATAAGGCAAATCAGAGCTCGCACGGAAAGATATAGGTGTTCGTTCTTTTGTCGCGGTATACGAGATTGGAATAATAGAGAATTGTGAAGGTGGTTTGATGAATCCTTTGCCAGGCACTTAAATTTGCAGAGTATCCATGTAGATGTAGATACCTCGAATGGTGTAAAGTATGTCACGTTTCGTACGATAAATAATACAGATGTAGTTCATTTATTGGTAGAAGGAGCAGCAAGTGATAATGCAAAAACTTTGTAATAAACCACACGAATTAATTTCTGTATTATAATAAATAAGAAGAAATGATTTACATTTTAACGGTTTGACGACAGAGCGGTTATTGGAGATGACGCACGGCTCTACTGAACGACTCAGGAAGAATGAGCCGTCTTTGGAGAAACACCCTGGGAAAATTAATCAGAACCTCAGTCCAACTCCGTGGGAATATGAGTAGCTCGGTGCATTCGGCTTGCACGAATGGGAAATGATCTTCATTTCCCAGTCGAAAGATAATGAGATCCAAGCGCACTGCTTCCTGAAAATAACCTACGACTCAGTTCACAGTTCCAAAAGAATGCGATCGACAACTTCCGCGCACTCACCGTCAATGGAACGTTTAGCATCATTTTCCTGTTCACAGTAGCCGATGTATCAACGTCGTAAATAAGATAACGGAGGCCGGGGTGCATAACTCATAGTGTACAGCGAAATCAGAGTGCACCGCTCAGTCAGTGCTAGCTTTTACGGCATGTCTTTCCGCAAACAGGGCCTCGGTTTAGTTTCCGTTTCGTTTTCGAAGCTGCAGCAAATGCAGCAACAACTGGACGAGTCAACACTGAAATCCCGATTATGTAACGGCGTGGGACCGCTTCGGCAAATTATTTTAAAGAGCCCAATGTTGTTGGCGGCGTTAACGGCTTAGGCACACGCAGCTCGATACGGCGCACCGCTAAACTGCTGATGGTAATTTTATGCGCTAGCTTTTCCTCGCGCCGCTAATAGTGCTGATAACGTCCGGAGCACACAGATTAACTAACGGCCGCTGCCGCAGCTGCGAATATTGAAAATTTACTCCCTGGCTGAGATGCCTCTCGGAGCACATTCCTGACACGAAGCGCTCGCCGCTCATGAATGGCGGATAATTGCGCGCTTTTCGCGCGCCCCCGCGGCTACCACTGCTCAGAAAGCGCCCTCCGCGCCCACCGCTATTACAAGGGAATTTCGTTAATGCTCCCCCTGTGCGACATTCGGCGAGGAAAAGTTGCTCGAATCACTGCCGAGACAGCACCGCTTCGACGTGGCGGCAAATTAATCGAGTCGGCCAAATGTTATTAATATCTGCTCCGGTGCAGTAACAGTTATTCACGCCTTGGATACAAAAGAATTATACGATAGTGCAGTGCCTGTGTTATTCTGAATTACGATGCGAAGTTCCTTTGGACGTGCATGCATGTCCAAAAGAACTTTTCATTGCAACTCGGACTAACACAGGCGCTGCAATATCGCATTTATCCGTCGACACCGGCCAAGCAACTTTCAAGTAAAATTTCTATTCTGTACGGAATATACATAATCGATGTACGAGTACAGGTTGTAGACGCATGGTTCCCGACATACGGAAGTTGCCGTCTGGCCACGAGTTGCGCACGGACATCCAAATGGTAAGACGATCGTTCGCGATAAGCGGGAAATCCGGGATCAAGTCCTGGTCCGGCACAAGTTTTCATTGTCATCATTCCATTCTACAGCTGATGGCTGCTCGTATTCGCTATTGCGAATACATTTAATGTACAAAAGAATTAGGTGGCGACCTAGTGAAATACGTACGTAGCTTCAACACGCAAGAAAAAATTTGTAAAGGAATTGTTAACCGTAGAAATCAGTCAAGGATTGCAGCCTTTCAATACCGGTTGTCTAACTGAAAGGAAGGTAGGTTAGAGTCAAGCGTTTCGTAGACGGGTAGGTCATTGCAGAGGGAGCACTAATCAAATTAGACGAGAACGCTGGGAAGGGGGGGGGGGGATTTTGGTTGTGACATATCAAGTTATTTACGGAACACTAAAATACAAAGATCTCCACACTACAGATTTTCTGAAAGTAGATTATAGCCCCGTTCACAAGAAGGCCATTAGAGACGGAATACAATCTCCGACTGGGCAAGGAAGTGAATGAAAATCGGTTGTGTCGTTTGCAAAGTAACAATCATGGTATTGTCCTTAACCAATTCTGGATAACCACGCAAAACCTAAATGAAGATACTCGGACTGGGATTTGAGTCTCACTCATTCCTGATGCATTTCCAGCACCCCTTGCTATATACAGAAGTTTGACTGCATGTGTAATGAATGGTACAGGGGCACAACTGTACATCGCTGGACTTACAATTGCTTTCCTTGTCTCCAACAGTATTCGGATATAGTGTCTTGCAAAAAGAAAACATCTAATGTTGGCAAATATAGCAAATCAGTCCACTTTTGATGACACTGTTGTTTAAGAGATCGTTAAAAGAATTACAAAATCTCCTAAAAACACCATTCTCGTGCCAA
This sequence comes from Schistocerca nitens, assembly GCF_023898315.1. Taxonomy (NCBI): domain Eukaryota; kingdom Metazoa; phylum Arthropoda; class Insecta; order Orthoptera; family Acrididae; genus Schistocerca; species Schistocerca nitens. Next base: position 170,892,908 of record NC_064616.1, on the reverse strand, counting down.
ATATTAAAAAAAACAGTTGGATATTTAATCTATAATAGACGGTTGACGCTGGTAAAATATGAAACTAGCCGTCGAGGCAAACGCAATGTGAAGTTCTAAAGAGAGGCCATGTCACGGGGTTTATTTAATGACAAAAATTCCCTTCGAGATAGCGCGCACCTTTCCCTTCGGCGCGAGTTTGTTACACGAGATAGTATGTGGACTGATATACAAAACAAAAAAATGGTTCAAATGGTTCTGAGCACTATGGGACTCAACTGCTGAGGTCATTAGTCCCCTAGAACTTAGAACTAGTTAAACCTAACTAACCTAAGGACATCACAAACATCCATGCCCTAGGCAGGATTCGAACCTGCGACCGTAGCGGTCTTGCGGTTCCAGATACAAAACAATGTCATTGGCAAGGTATTCTTTCTTGACAAACTAACGAAGAGAAACATGTAAACTTCCAAATCGTATTATGTACGGCATCAAGGTATTCACACTGTAACCCTCATTAAATATTTTCAAATGGTTCAAATGGCTCTGAGCACTATGGGACTTAACATCTGAGGTCATCAGTTCCCTAGAACTTAGAACTACTTAAACCTAACTAACCTAAGGACATCACACACATCCATGCCCGAGGCACGATTCGAACCTGCGACCGCAGCAGTCGCGCGGTTCCGGACTGAAGCGCCTAGAACCGCTCGGCCACCACGGCCGGCTAAATATTTTCATTGCATTGACACTTTTTTTAATGCGTCAACAGTACTGAGACATGTGAGGTAAGTTTGTGAATTCAATCACTGAGGTCGGAAGAGAAGTCGCACATAGAACTTCTTACGCGTACTCCGAAGCCTCCGGAAACAGTGGCATATTCGCCGAATCGAGGAAGTAAAACAATCCTTTAAACGTTAAATTATGGTTTAATTTGCACAAAACTTACCATCTATAATAATCGTTGTGCTAGCGGAGCAGACTCTTACTAAGCTTTAGCTATTAGCAATTCACGCAGCGCATTCGCATTTCGAAGGAAATTTTCGCACTTATTAGTAGTCGTTAAGCTGCCGGGTGCCAATTCACAGATACAAGCGCTTAACTACATTTCTGAAGTCATGCTCATTTCCACGAGCTCTTTCTACTAGTTGGTAGAGTTTCACGTAACGACGAGAGAGCTACGATGTACGCAGAACCTCAGAGAACATCTCGCGAAACGATGAGGAATCCAGGAGAACGACGGGAGAAAATCTGCTTTATACGGTTGACGCCACAACCCTCCGGCATTGCCCGTATTCGCACGGAGATCAGAAGTCAGATATAACTGAGAAGCATTTTTCGCTCCGTCCCAGAATGACAGGACATTGCGCATAAAGTATATAGTGCCAAACAATATTCCGCTACCGCATGTAATTGTTGCACTGAACACAACCTGCGATCTCTTTACTAGGCTGTGTAGGAACCCCAAAAGTATTGCACATCGAAAACTCTTACCATTCACAGATCCCTGCTGCGATCACGCTGGAAACACTTGGTGTTTACTGATAGTTCCACAACAAGGAAAACCTGTGTTCGAGACAGCCTCTACGTTAGATGGGAAATGCTCATTCGCGTGTGTTGCGATTGTCGCTTTACGTGAGAGCAAAGGAAACTTATCCTGAATACTCTAGGATGTGAGGTTCGAGAAATGTTTAGTTGTAAAGGGCTATCCTTGTATTCTGGAGACCCAGGGCTAGATCCCAGTCGAATAACTCGTATTTACGTTTCCCATAGTTTCCCCAAATAGACCTATGCCGAATTCCTGGTGTTGCTTCAAAAAGACCATGACGTTCTCTTTCGCTAATCATCCTCTCTCAACTAGTCCCCCGTCTCGAGTGACGTAAATGTCGACCAGATGTGAAATTATAGACAACGTCCGTTTATTACTTCCTGTATGAGACGACAAAGCACAAGTCCTCGTCCGGACTTACCGGTTACTTCAGGCCAGTGTGAAATTGGAGTTATGATCCTCTAACTGTATATACGAGTAAGCGCTTTGTTTCTAGCTACCTCGATGTCGACTGGTCATTACATTCTAAACTACGTTTTAAAGTTGTGCATTATGTATTCGTCCATAGAATAGCCCGGATATCGCCGAGGTAAAATTGGAAACCTCTCTAACTTCTAACGATGGCTTATTGTTATCCGACTAACTGCAGCAAATACATCGACGTATAGAGGCAACTATTGTAAGGTAATTACGACTGTTTGAGGGAGGTGAGCAGACCGAGACGATATGGAAACCGCTGGACATGGCAGGAACAGACATGTGGGGTAAAGAACAGTATGAAGAAGGGAGAGAGAACTACTGCGAATGTGGTGATCTTGACTTAGTAGTCGCTATACCCATTTAAGTCGCCAAATATTTGGCTGACTCCTAGCAATCATGCCAATAATATGCATTACCACAGCTTCAACCCGTCCGGATAGCTGCGCGTCTGCACGTCGTTTACGGGATTTGGGGATGCGCCCCAGACCCGTATGGAACGCACTAGACGGGTTAACGAAGAGGGCCGGCCAGCCTCGATGTGTTTTTAGGCGGTTTCCCACGTCCGACTACGTGAATACCGGACTGGTGTCAAAGTTTTGTCTCACCTACACGATTCGCAAACATATCTAAAACGTTGCCACAGTTTCACTTGGGATAACATCAGATGCAGACAGACGTGGTACACAGAGGGAAGGGGGTCACGACAGGAAGAGCATCGGGCCAGCCTCTGCCACTAACATTGCCAAATACAAATGAAGAAGCCGACCCCCTGAAGATACGGGATAGGACCAGGGAAAAGGAAAGCAACACTGTTCAACATACTTCTCTTTTTTCCTCCGAATAAAATGACATAAAATTCACAGAAGTATTATTAGTTATTTCTGCTGAAATTCTGATATTTAATTGTTTATCACCTGTGTCTTTGTGTACCGCTCTTTATTTCACAGTGTATACCACGGTATGGAGCAAGCAATTTTACTATTCTCAAATGCTGATCCCTGTAGGTCGTCCTCGCAATTTCTATATTTGTTATTATTAACCTAAGCGTGTAATGATACAAATAAAGAAAGATTTCATAGATCAGTCGTGTGAAACATCATGAGTGAAGAGTACGCAGCACGGAAAATATTACTCACTGATCGGAATCTCGGAATACTGAAGAGGATTCTCACAGAGTTAATGTGACATAGCTGACGTCAGAACTCAATCAACATACCGAACAACCCGTTTCTGCAATCACCGCCTGACACGAGCTACGCAAATTGAACATCTGCGGAAGAGCAGCAAATCTCCAATACTCTGATTACCAACAAGAATACGCTAGCATGACGAAAACTGTGCCGATATCTCGCAGCTTGGGCAAACGAGGCTTTGAAGAGACAAATACTGCCTGATGAGTTATCCTTCGTCTTGTTCCCGACAACAAATGTATAATTTTTACCGTTAAATAGAACTGTGCTGCAGGACAGACCGGGACGACAGGTTTCTTATAATACAAATATACACCACTTTCAAGGACGCCATCTTCTGAGACGACATGTTGTAACTCAAAATTAGCTGAGATCTGTTCAGACTCAACTAACCGTATGGAATTGGAGACACCGACTGTCTCAGATACTGACTATAGCACGTGCTCCACTCCAACAACAGTATTTCCTCATTCACGGTTCGATGGAAGCTTCAAGCAATTACGTCGTGCAGCGACTAATCAATGCGTCATCCATTCGCCATCTCTACACACGCCGACTTGTGGAAGTGATCACATTCGAGCTGGAACTTCTTATTCGTGGTATGGTTCCTTCCGTATACGTCTCCAGTTTCGTACTACACATTTTCGGTCATCGAGCTATTCCCCAACTTTAGTCTACATTGCATGCAGTGTTGCCAATACGGCTAACTGACTGTCCTTTAACTAAACACTGAGCTCATATCTTTGTTTATCGATGATTGTATTTCCAGACTATGCCCACACTGTCTTGGAATTTCGGTACATTCAATAAACTATTGTTGTACACTAAGGGCCGGCCACGGTGGCCGAGCGGTTCTAGGCGCTTCAGTCCGGAACCGCGCGACTGCTACGGTCGCAGGTTCGAATCCTGCCTGGGGAATGGATGTGTGTGATGTCCTTAGGTTAGTTAGGTTTCAGTAGTTCTAAGTTCTAGGGGACTGATGACCTTGCCGGCCGCGGTGGTCTAGCGGTTCTGGCGCTGCAGTCCGGAACCGCGGGACTGTTGCGGTCGCAGGTTCGAATCCTGCCTCGGGCATGGGTGTGTGTGATGTCCTTAGGTTAGTTAGGTTTAAGTTGTTCTAAGTTCTAGGGGACTTATGACCTAAGATGTTGAGTCCCATAGTGCTCAGAGCCATTTGAACCATTTGAACTGATGACCTTAGATGTTAAGTCCCATAGTGCTCAGAGCCATTTGAACCATTTGTCCACTAAGAAACAGGTTGAAACACGGACATTTTTGGAGGACATGGGAATAATCTGTTACACCACTTCCGCCCTGCCCAGGCTCCCGCATTTCACATAATCAAATATCAACTATCGATTTTAGAGTGGAGGACTCAACAAAAATTTCCTGACGATACTAGCGGTACTTATCATTCCAGTACATGATGAACAGAGCAAAATTCTATAGCAAAGAATTCTGTAGATGTCTGAATACATTCAACATAGAAAAGACTTTTCAGCCACATAAAAATTACAGAATCGCAGAGTGGAGTGGCTGTACAGCCACTGAAAAGTGAACTATTTCAAAGCCCACACCCAACTTATAAATAGCTCGGAGTTATAATGAATCAAACATGCAGTTTTATTTGTGGTCCCCGTTTCGTAGAAGCGCGCGGATATCTGATTCTTATCAACTAGCAGACCACTCCAGCTCTGAGCTGTTACGTGAAACCATCGAACCTAAACTACACGTACACTCCAGTGTGTTCGCTGGTAACTGAGCTACTGTTCCCTCAAGTACCTATACAATTCCTCTCTTGTGAATCACTTTATAAAATTCTACACAAAATGGCTCTGAGCACTATGGGACTCAACTGCTGTGGTCATAAGTCCCCTAGAACTTAGAACTACTTACACCTAATAACCTAAGGACATCACACACATCCATGCCCGAGGCAGGATTCGAACCTGCGACCGTAGCGGTCGTGCGGTTCCAGACTGTATTGCCTTTAACCGCTCGGCCACTCCGGCCGGCAAAATTCTACACACCATCACTAAATATATATGAGCTCTTGAAGTTCTTCTGCCATTAATGATTGAATTTCTCAGCGTTAGTAATGGCAGGAATAATGTCACAACACAAACAGTGTACGTTAAAAGAAGGGCGACGCTATTATGAGAGAGTAGTACGCACGAGGAAACCGAACAGAGTTGTGGAATAACAGCGCTACAATGATGTGCGGTCGGAGAGGATTACTTTCAGTGTGAGAAATGTTTTTGTAGCGTTGGGCAATGTTTGCCTGCTACGTCAGCAATACATTGCACTGCACTGTCAATATCTCGGCCGGATGCATTGCCGCCCTTTATCAATTGACGGCAAAACAAGCAACTCGTGATCCCTTAGTGAAACGTCCTACATTTTGACAACGGAGGCACTACCAATTCCATCAGTCTTCCGCGATGATTTCCCAATGACAGGAAATAATATACGTGAATTTAACTTAATGTCGTTCCCACGGTAAAATATCTGTTCCTCTAATTCCCGCCATACGTATGACACATTTAGTAGTAAAAAAAGCTCGTCGTTTAATAAATCAATTAAAAACAAAATACTCCCGTAAAACTGCGAACGGGTGAAATTAATGAAAGCCGTTCTTGCTCCGACACTGCACCGTTTTTAACGTGTTTTTCCTCTTGTTATTCATTTTGTATACCGTAACTTTACTTAAACACAGACAAATACCATGCCAAGTAAAATAATGTGTTTCCTTGGAATATCTTTTATTTACAGCCTAGTGCTCTACATTGAACTGTACGTTAGAGACATTTTAGTAATTCATTTTTCACGAGATTCTCCACTTGGCGGCATATGAAACCTTTACAAATATGTAAGTTGTGTGATTAACTAGACACGGTCACTGGCCTGCCATACGCATAAATGGAGGCACTGACCAAAGATTTAGTAAATGAACGAAATTAACAACCGAGGAAATAAAGGTGGTTCTGGTTTTAAAGTCCTGACGCTATAATGGTAAGTGATGGTATTCAGTGGAGAAAGAAACTGACTGTTGGCTGTTTGAGAGACCATCCCAGCGTTCTCCTGACGGATGAAGGAACGAAGTTACCCTTTGATGTGAAGTCGAGGTCGAGATGGTATACTATATCGAATTCGATAAATATGTTATCCTAGTCACATCTATAAAGTGACAGACTCCCCAATGGGCAGTAACCACAGTGAAGAAGACGATTTAAAGCGCCTAATACTAGCATGCACAAGACCGAACACAAGAAACAAAGTTATACCGCAAGTAAAAACAGCTAATGGTTCCGTCACCTACATCCATTACTGTCCTCTTAAGTACGTATGATACAAGGGTTCATCATATCATAAGAATCTACCTAATAGACTCAGACATAAATATTTTATTTACTTTGCTTTGAACGTTTTATATCTGCGTGTGTTTCGTTTGGTTTGATTTGGAGGAGGAGACCAAACTGCGAGCTCATCGGTCTCATCGGATTAGGGAAGGATGGGGAAGAAAATCGGACGTGCCCTTTCAAAGGAACCATCCCGGCATTTGCCTGAAGCGATTTAGGGAAATCACGGAAAACCTAAATCAGGATGGCCGGACATGGGATTGAACCGTCGTCCTCCCGAATGCGAGTCCAGTGAGCTAACCACTGCGCCATCTCGCTCGGTTATAACTGTATGTTTAAGTGTAATCATGCGTAGTTGTGTATGTAACAAGTAAATGTAAAAGGCGCACCGAATGGTTCAAATGGCTCTGAGCACTATGGGACTTAACAGCTGTGGTCATCAGTCCCCTAGAACTTAGAACTACTTAAACCTAACTAACCTAAGGACATGACACACATCCATGCCCGAGGCAGGATTCGAACCTGCTACCGTAGCGGTCGCGCGGTTCCAGACTGTAGCGCCTAGAACCGCTCGGCCACTCCGACCTGCAAAAGCGCATCATATGGATACAAACAACATTGGTGGATACAACATAAAATCATATTTAAAAATTAGACAAAGACTGACAATCGAGAACTGGTTCGGGCCCCTCAAGAGCCCCAGTGATTGGAAAAGTACACATGACACATCGACATAATACACAGAACTGCCGTTCCATATATATATCGCTCCGATATATTTGTAGCGAAATCCTAAAGCACATTCTGCGTTAAAACTTCCGTAACTATCGAGAGTAAAATAACCTTCTGCGTATTAACCAGTACGAATTCCTTAAACATCTGTCATGCGAAATACAACAAGCGCTATTCTCACACGACGTCGCGAACGCTACAGGAACTAGGTCAGTCACAGTTTCGAAATCTTTCAAATCAGTACCACATCGATGACTTCCGAAGAAAATGGTGCCTATCGGATATTTAACCAGTTTTGAGACATCATTACAAATTTCTTCAAAAAATGGCTCTGAGCACTATGGGACTTAACATCTGTGGTCATCAGTCCCCTAGAATTTAGAACTACTTAAACCTAACTAACCTAAGGACATCACACACATCCATGCCCGAGGCAGGATTCGAATCTGCGACCGTAGCAGTCGCGCGGTTCCGGACTGAGCGCCTAGAACCACTAGACTAGAAATTTCTTGCTAGGCGGAACTCCGCACATTGTCCTAGACGGAGAGATATTTACAGGCACTCAGTTAATAACTGGGGTGGGGTGAATGTATCGGTGGCGTATCAGATATTATGTCACATATACCGCAGATCGTGCAGTTCTCCAAGAAGAAATTATATTCCGTAAGAACCACTTACAATTCCACAAAATATCAACTTGGTGCAAACCGAGGCAACTAGTTCTTAATGTAGAGAAATTCAAAGTTGCGTATTTTACTAAACATAAAAGACTACCCGAAACTATAGGGTGAATGAGTCAGTCATCTCACACAAATATTTGGGAGCAACAATATGAAGTGGAACGACCACACAGAGTAATTTGCTGGGAGAGGCAAACACAGGCTACGTCTGATAGGTAGGACACTGGGACCCTACAGTTTTTCCAAGAAAAAGACACTTCATACAACACACTTAAATGTCCCATACCTGAACACTATCCATGTATATGGGACTCACATCAGGTCGATCAAACAGGAGACATCAAGCGCATAAAAAGAAGGTTGGTGTCAATAGTCACAAGCGTTTTTGACTGGTGACAGACTGTAACAGAAACGTTGAAAAATCATAACTGGCAGACAATCGAAGGACACTGTACATCTCACGAGAACATACTTAGAAAACTTCAACTACTATCTTTAATGGCAAAAAATACTAATTTTCTTCAGTCTCTACGTACAGTATATTTCCGTAGAAATCGTGCAGATGTAATTACGCAAGTAAAAGCTTCACAGAGGCATACAATCAGTCATTATTCTGACGCTTCTTCCGTAAATTGAGCGGGAGTAAACCTTTACAAATAAAAAGTATCCTCTGCAACACACTTCGAGCAGATGTAAAGTAACGATCCGGACATCTGCTCAAAATAGTTTACGGAAAGCACGAAAGTTCAGCTGCGTTCATGGAATGAAATTTGAACCCCACTTCATCAGTAATGCGTATTCAGTGACTTAATCATTACTCCGCTTCACTTGGCGAATGAATAAACCCCACACAACGCTCGCAAATATCGCATTCATTTATAATAATGATCCGCTGATTACGATACACCAGGTGCGACCACAGTGACACAACGAACTGTTACCAGTCGGGTACTTGAGGACAGCTCCGAGCCAGACGCGCTGTAGCCTGCATTACAGTGACCCCAAACCACCGCCATTTGAGACTTCAGTGGTGTCAAGCGAGAGCTGACTGGAGAGCGGAGTGGAGGTGTAAGGTGTTTTCTGCTAAAACCTGATTCTGCCTCTTTGCCAGTGATGGCTGTGTGTTGGTTAGGATGACGCCTGGTGAGCGCCTGCAACCAGCCTGCTTGCGACCTCGACACGCTGTACCTAAACCTGGAGTTACGGTCTGGATTGCGATTCTGTATGACAGAAGGAGCACACTCATGGCCATCCCTTGAACCGTGACCTAGGGGGTGTTTCCACCAGGATAACTCTTGCCCACATACTGCTGATGTAACCCAACATGGTCTACAGTGTGTCTACATGTTGCATTGCCCTGCTCGATCACCAAATCTGCCTTCAGTCGAGAATGTATGGGAATCATTGGACAACAGCTCCAGCGTAATCCACTACCCGCTATAACCGTCCCTCTATTGACCGACCAAGTGCAACAGGCATGACACAAACTGACATCCGGCATCTGTACGACACAATGCATGCACGTTTTCATGCTCGCACTGAACACTCTGGCGGTTACACCCGTTATTAATGTATAATCATTTAACATTTGCAATAATTTGTCTCGCACTTACATTAAAGCGTGACTTGCCACGTTAATCACTTACATATGTTATCTAGACAAATGTATTCACGAAATTTCATTACTCTACACTAATTATTTCTTGGTGTTGGGATTTTTTTTTTCGTCAGTGTATAAAAATCAACAGACTGGCTTTTATCATAAGATAACATTTGTCCGTTTATGGAACGTTACATGTTCCGAGCCGTTGTCGGGTCTAGACATATGTGAGCTGTGATTTTCATATTGACTCTTCCAAACGTATCTCATGACCTGACTGAGAGTTTTTTTCTTTTTTTTCCTCAATGTACTGACTTTCGGTTTGTGCCCATTCAGCCATCTGAATAACGGACGGCCGATTCGACAGTGTATTGGAGACGAATTTCTTGTCAGTTACGACGACACGACCTTAAAAACAACACAACACTCAGTCCCCGAGCGAAGAAAAATCTCCGACCTGGCCGGGAATCTAGCTCACACCCCTTTGGTTAGCTACCGAGCGAGGTGGCGCAGTGGTTAGCACACTGGACTCGCATTCGGGAGGACGACGGTTCCTTTGAAAGGGCACGGCCGATTTCCTTCCCAATCCTTCCCTACCCCGAGCTTGCGCTCCGTCTCTAATGACCTCGTTGTCGACGGGACGTTAAACACTAACTACCACCACCACCAATTTGGCTAGCAATCTACCGCGCTTGATTGAGAGCTTCGATTTGCCCACTGGTTGTCTCCATTCCGCCCAGACTGACTGACTCAATGCAATGGGACTGTCAATCAAGGATGAATGAGCACCGTGAAGTTTAGGATGAATAAGAGCGTAGTGGTAAGTTCTGTCATTACTGCTCGGCCTTCTAGGTGCGTTACTTCCTGAGTACCGCACAGACAAACTGATAACTAAATTGTATGCAGTTCGAATATGTCAGGCTCGTGAGGCTCAAAGGCGGGAGGTGACATGCGATAACATGTACACAAATCAAGGGGCAAATTAAAAGAAACAAACTTGTCGGGTTGAACATTCGATGAAGGTAGTAGAGAAAATGGCTGGAGCCCAACCTGACGCTCGTCGCTGTTCACACGCCACGACATATCATTAATACTGTACCAAACCCACAAAATCCCTCAAGTTTAAAAGAACACAGAAATTCGTAAAATGTTGGAGAAAGTCTGCGCCTATTATTATGTACGTGAACTTTGGTTTATACAGTAGAAACGAATAAACGTAACCTCCCACTTCAGCCGCCTCGTTTAAGTCCATACGTATTAACTGCAGTTGGACGTACGAGTACATTTTCATCCGGTTAGTATCAGGTTTAGTGGACATTCCCACCAATGCAACTGATAAATAACTGTTCTGCGCTCACTGTCATTAGTGAAAAGCCAAACAAAAGTTTATTTCTTCAAAAATACACGACACAAATGGCTTCCATCACTGGCGATGTATTGCTGAAGATGTTCCCGGAGGGTCCTCAGTACGTTCTCAGTCATTTGTTGAGGAGTAGTCCTTATCTTCTCCGCGACAGCTGCTTTCAACTCAACAGTATTGTGAGAAAACTTTGTTGTTGAGATGACTCCACAGGATATTCAGGGGTTGAAAGAGCATGTGGTCTCGCTTTCCATGGGACATCACGAAATAGTGAAAGTCATCGATGTGGAAAGTGGAGCTTCATCCAGTATAGTCATTGAATCACGCGTGATATCGTCTGTAGCCCCATCTTGCTGACATCAATGGCGTTTATACGGTAACATCCCTGTAGCTGTGCAAGGAAGATGATAGCATACCGATCTGAACCAACACTCACCTGCCGGCCGTTGTAGTCTTAAAAAAAAAATGACCCATCGATTTCAACGGTCTGTCCAGGAGCACGCCAGACGACGGACCTTTGGCCTTCGGGCCTTTTCAGGAACGAGGATGTCAAATTTAACACCTTTGCGCAGTCAATTTTCAATCTTATTTTATTTGGCAACCAGTTTCAGCATTTTAGTACGCCATCTTCAGGCCCTGTGTACTGTCTATACAGATTGGTTGCCAAATAAAATAAGGATGAAAATTGACGGCTGAAATATGTTTAACTTGACATAGTTTATCGAACAGCTGAGTCCCGCAACCATCTCTAAAAAGATGGACATACAGAGACTTTTCATGAATGAGCTGCGATTTTGCGTCCGAATATAATCAGAAGTTTTGTTTATTGACAAATCCGATCAAATTAAAGTTTCTCTCATCACGTATCACAAAATTTGCTACAGTTGCGTCGTGCTCGTCAGTTCTCTCCAGTAATGTTCTGCAGACATTGTGCCTACACACTTTATCTCCCCGCCGTAATTGGTTCAAATGGCTCTGAGCACTATGGGACTTAACTGCTGAGGTCATCAGTCCCCTAGAACTTGGAACTACTTAAACCTAACTAACCTAAGAACATCACACACAACAATGCCCGAGGCAAGATTCGAAGCTGCGACCGTAGCGAGCGCTCGGTTCCAGACTGTAGCGCCTAGAACCGCTCGGCCACTCCGGCCGGCTCCCCGCCGTAAGCTCTGAGCGATCTGCAGCTTGTATGGACGAAACTTTAAATCCTATTTGTGGATCCTCTCCAAGGATGTGCGAGGGATTTGTAATGTTCTGGAATGGCGACGACAAATCGCTGTGGGCTTCTTTGAAGAGCTGTACGAACTTATCGAATATTTCCCAGGGTTCAGACTGCCATTTGATTTCCCTCCTGCGTCGCACAGGTTATAGACTTCGTCTCACGCCAATGTTTTATCGATGTGGATACTGTGCTTGTGTCTAGATCATGAAAACTGCTGTCTCTTTCAGGACTCACTGCGCGTTGGGCACCCGCAACGCTCTGCACACGAGAGAACTTCACTATGTGAGTACGCTCTTGCACTTGCTAACGCCCATACTGAACTAAACAGCATACTGTGTGTGTCTGAATACACACGGTGATGAGATTGTATTATTTGTTGTGTACCACCCTGTACTATAAATCACTTTTTGGTCAACTACTAAACATATGTTACTGTCTAAATAGTAAAAACTTAAAGATATAGAAAGATAGAGACAAAAGACATTTTTACATACGCTGATGTTTATTTCTGGAAAGCAAAGAGGAAAACATATAGCGTGAGAAGACATGCACTCAGTTGAGTATTTCATTTGAAAAGCAACGAATAAATTATAGTTTTTCTTTTGATATCTGTCTCAGCAGAAGATACTTTCCTTACCCTATATATGTTGCATCTGAACACTGTGATGGATAGCGTCCTATTAGGGATGGTGTGAGACTAATTAACATGGCGGAGAGGGAGGGGGAGGGGGTCTGGCTGGGATATTCATGGCAGCTATTGTAACAGCGTACAATATGCCTCCCTCGTGCTAATGGCGCCACTATCCATTAGAAAAATATCAGTCTCCTTCCATTCTAGTCCTCACAGTCGTAAACTGACGTAGTCTGTGATGTGTCACCTTTCTTGAAATACGGAGACCCGCCCCTGATGAAAGCATTAGACGTTGGAAGAAGATTCGTTCACCTAGGACAAAACAATTGTCTCAGGAGTCAGTATGGTTCACAAAAGGCCATTTCAACTCTGCGTTAATTTATACAATGGGTACATTCTCTTCATATGCATATATTCCGACAAATTTAAGATCCTTTTACGTCTGCTATGAGCCTCTTTACATTTTCCTGATAACAAATACAAAGCCTCAAATTAAATGTATGTCACATTGCTAAGATTAGCTTACTAACAAAAATTATGGCTGAATCAATCGCTCATTCGACATAAATGTATATGGTTTTAGTATTACCCACGACGAATTCTCAGGTGGTCATGGATAACATAATGCCACTGAACATGTCGAAGACGTGTTGCGGCTAGGCACACACTCCGAAGATAGTTCTCACATGGAGCTTACTATTCTCGAAGGGTGATACAAGGTCCCACAGGAGCATACGCGTAATCCCAGTGAATGACAATCAAGAAGGAGCAAAGGAGTGTTGGCTACTCGCCAAGGCAATACACCATATTAGGAGAATGCAATTGTTAGTGCTTCCCCCGTTTCGCGTTTTTCACACTGTAACAAAAACATCAAATCGAAAACATCTTCAGTAGTTTTTATTACCAATTTTATTTTATTTTTTCTACAGCCGCAACAAGCTTGTAGTACGGAAGGATCACCACTAATTGAAATACGTGCAGCTTGCCAGGAGTAATTCATCATAAAACTACGGAAATATTATCAGTCTACGAGGTAGATTGCTTATAAAAACTCGTGTGACCCATCCTGGAATATGCGCGAGTGTGTGAGACTCGTACTATACAGGACTAACGGGAAATACTGAAAGTATACAGGGAAGGGCAGCGTGAATGGTTGCGAGTTCGTTTGAGCCACGACAGAGTGTCACACAGATGCCGAAGAAACTGAACTGGCAGACACTTGAAGACAGAGGAAAACTTTCCCGACAAAACCTGCTTAGGAAGTTTCAAGAGCCAACTCTAAGAGATTAATCACATCAAAAGTATCCTGACACCACCATGCGATACCGAATTGACCACCGGATGTCACGAAAGGCGTGCCCAAGAATATAAAAGGAGGCAGTAGAGAAGCAGTGACAGCAGAATGGGTCAGTTAAGAGAGATCAATAACTTCGAACGTGGACCAGTCGTTGGATGTCACATCAGCACCAAATCCATCAGGGACGTTTGAGCCATTTTAAAAATTCCCAAGTCGACTGTTGGTGATGTGGTTGTGAACAGGAAGCGCAAAGAACAACCACAGCCAAACCGAGACAAGGCAGATTCATGTACTAGCGCATAGGGACCGTTGAGCATTGCGGGGAAAGTGGTTGTAAAAATCTCGTGAAATTACCGGGAGAAATCACTCCTCAGTTCCAAAATCATACCAGTAGTGCAGCTAGTGCAGTGAATATACGTAGGGAGAATGTAGTACAGTGGTCGAGCTGTTCATCATAAGCCACACATTTTTGTAGTTAATGCTGAGGACACTTGCGGTTGAGTAAAGGGCGGGGATGACTAGAAGTGAGTGATGTGAAGTGAACGTTGCCTGCCATCATGTATAGTACCAGAGGAGGTACTTTTACAGTGTGTTGGTTAGGGTGAGGTCCCATTACTGTGTTTATGAAAATGCTAAATGCGGAAGGAGATGAACACATTTTACAACACTGAGTGCTGTGTACAGTAGAGGAATAGGTTACGAGGCGATGATGTTTGTATCACCATGATAAGATGTCCTGTCATAGAGCAGCATCTCTGAGGCAATGGTTTGTGGGTAACAACATTCCTGAGACGGGCTGGCCTGCCCAAAGTCTGGATCTGAACGAAATGGAACACTTCTGGAACGCGACTGTACGTCAATTTTGCTCTACATCCCAGCGTTCAACATCACTAACTTCTCTGGTTTTGGCTCTTGAGAAAAATGGACTGCAATTCCTCCTCTGAAATTCAGACACTTAAGCGAAAGTGTCTTCAATAGACTTCAATCCATCACAAAGGCCAATTGGTGTCCGTATACTTTTGATCAGATAGTGTATATTACGGCCCCCTAGGTATGGCTTTTGTAGGGATAGCGAGGACAAGATTAGACTATTTACGGAAGAAGCCCTAATTACTGGTACAATGGGAAGTACCCTTCGTATGCACGTCACAGTGGTTTGTACGGTACGGATGTAGATGTGGAATTATTATTACTATTATTATTACAAACGATATTATTGTTTTCATGTTTTTAAGCCACATATAAAGGACGCGTCCCCGTAGCGCTACTATGAGTGGGAGAAGAAGCTATGTACAGCTACATACAGCTATACACGAACATAATTCTGGCCTTTTAGCTTGTATGACAACGCTTCTTATGGGCATCACATGTACCATCTGCTGATCGAAGCGTATGGACCATATTTTAGTTTATATTAATTTTTAAGTGCGCTTTGTCGAGAAGACTTACGAGTTTTATAGCCTGTGTTTGTAATTCGGCTTCTATGTCTTCCATTGTGATAATGGGGATCCGGTCGTAAGTATAAACCATTCGTTATTGCGTTCGCCAGAAATTAAAATAAATTATGATCCGACGAAGTCTTTCGGGCTTTCAACCGGATGGCTGCGTCGAAATCCCGCGACGTTTCAATGACTGCTTTCGCCAGAAGAACGAGAGAATAACACACATAAAAAGTCGCTCACTTCGATGCATCCACTCGGGTCAAAGCCTGAGACTTCATCAACAGAATATGGGGGCGAAGTCTACATTCACATACAAATTATGATAACTTTTCGCGTTACAATTCTTGTCGGAGCATCTCCAATCCTCTTCGTAAGTACTCCACGT
This sequence comes from Schistocerca nitens, assembly GCF_023898315.1. NCBI lineage: Eukaryota > Metazoa > Arthropoda > Insecta > Orthoptera > Acrididae > Schistocerca > Schistocerca nitens. The sequence continues at coordinate 170,876,999 of NC_064616.1, read as the reverse complement.
AAGTGGCCTCGGCCCTCCTGCCTGCCAGGGAAGTTGCGGAGTTCAGCTGAGGGATTAGTGGACTCTTTTACGACCTTTTCTGGGCGCAGTGTACAGGACATCCCATTAGCACCATTGTGGCCTAATTTGAATAGATCAGTGGCCGTTGAAAACCAAGCTACTATCTTCCACGCATTTACGACCTTTTCTGGGCGCAGTGTACAGGACATCCCATTAGCACCATTGTGGCCTAATTTGAATAGATCAGTGGCCGTTGAAAACCAAGCTACTATCTTCCACGCATTTCAAGCTTAAGAGAGAGTTTGTACAACACTAGGCGTGAATTCCCCCTTCATGTCAGAGCGACATGCTGAAATGTCAATCCGCCACCGGCAAACTGCCAAACGAACGCATTTAAAATGCTAATCAGAAGCAAAGAAACTGGTATACTTCCGTAAACAAACGAAGTAGGTTTCTGTATCTCGATGATTCAGAAGCTCATGTTGTTAATTAGTTTATAACCTCCTGTGATTCTTCGCCTGGGCGGAAGCAGATCATTTGTATCTGTTATGTAACGAAAGATATTTTAAGATGAAAATATTAGGTGCCTCATCCCATATTGCATTACATTTGAGCGTATATCCATCTGAGTATGATATCAAAGTGAACTGAAACTTTTCCCTCTATCTCAAATAGTTTAGCAGTAATTTGTTAAAATTTCATATTTATTGTCACGTATTTCCGGCATTATATACAAAGTTGACGATTCGTTGCCCTTGACAGTCGATTGTCCAACCGGTCAGATTCATCGCCGTACTGCAGAAACTTGGACGACAGGAAGATGTGCGGCCACTGACTGGAAGAGACATACATGTACGCTGGACGCTTTCCGCCACTTTATCGCGTTCTTGGTCGTGCAGACTGAATCGGCCTTTCGTGAACTGGCTGCTCCGGCGCCTAGCCAAACCGTCGTTTATTACGTCCAGCCCAGACACTTCACACAATTGCCGGCGGATCTCCGTTCGTGGGCGCGCAGAAATCTGATTACAACAGCAAGCTCGCAGCCGCAGGGAACCTGTGCAGCAGCAGTCGCCTCGCTCCCCCCCCCCCCCCCCCCCCTTTCCACCGCACCAACATACCTAGCCACCTACTCCTCGCAGCTCATTTAAGGCACCACATTCTGTCAGAGTTGTGTCTTCGCGCTCACGTATGCGTAAGGCTTGTGGCATTCAGCGTTACGTACACACAAAATCGGGACTCACTTTTTGCAACCCCTCGTCATGTTGATATTATTGTTATAAAATTCGTGCCGGCCGGGGTGGCCGAGCGGTTCTAGGTGCTACAGTCTGTAACCGCGCGACCGCTACGGTCGCAGGTTCGAATCCTGCCTCGGGCATGAATGTGTGTGATGTCCTTAGGTTAGTTAGGTTTATGTAGTTCTAAGTTCTAGAGGACTGATCCCCTCAGAAAAAGTCCCATAGTGCTCAGAGCGGTTTGAACCATTTTTTTTTATATAATTCGTCTCCATTTACATGGTGTGTGAGAAAAGTAGTGAGACTAGTTTTTTTATGCACCCAAGTTTGTATTGTTCTTAAAACAGCCATACCGTCCCCTTCAAAGTAGTTCCCTGTGGCAGCTATACACCGTCGGAATCATCGTTCCCAGTCTTGGTAGTAGCGCCTGAAAGACTTCAACTGGTAGGGCCATTAACATGTCGGTTACATTCCTTGGAATGTTCTCGAGAGACCCATAATAACGTCCTTTAAAGATATTTTTCAGTTTCGGGAAAAGAAAAAAGTCGCAAGGACACAGATCAGGTGAGTACGGAGGCTGTGGAACAACAGAAATGCCTTTTGAGGTCAGAAATTCAGTGATGGAAGCGGCCGTGTGACACGAGGCTTTTTGATGAAGCAGCATCCACTTATCTGCAACATACAGTCTCACTCGATTCGCCCTCTTCCTGAACCTGTAATGCACATCTTGGGAACGATCTCGAAAGAGCAAGCACACGCTCGACATTTTCGTCGGTTTTTGAAGCTGAAGGTCAGCCTGAGCGACGTTCACCTTCAACGTGTTCTCGGCCTTCCAAAACTGATTTTGCCAGCGAGAAATTGTACTCTTGATAAGGAATGTTCCACAAGGGCCTGTTTCAACTTTTCGGTCTCTCTCGCAGATTCCCAAAGTTTAACAAAAAACTTAATAGCATAACTTTGCTCTAAATTCCGCTGTTCCGTTTTCGTAACATAAAAAAAAACACAACCTCTAGTTCCTATGGGACCAAACTGCTGAGGACATTGGTCCCTAGTCGTACACACTTTAACTTACGCTAAGGGCACCACACACACCCATGCCCAAGGAAGGACTTGAACCTCCTACGGGGTGAGCCGCGCGAACCGTGGCCAGGCGCCATAGATTGCACGGCCACACGATGACTCTACGGAACTGAAACTCGGACTAAGCATCTGGAAGGGATGAACCACGCTCTACGCAAGCAAAACAACATAGCGGCGCCAGATCGCTCGCAGTTTTGTCAGTCTCAAAACATTTCTCACATACCTCGTAATGGGCTTGTGTAAAACTTTCTTCTTTGTTGAGAAGTGTCATCTTTGTTAAAACACAACGTTCTTTTTAATCGTTAAGCGGTTCCATGAACTCTGTAAATGAACACGATTATAGTGTGATATTTTACTTACGGAAGAAAAACATCGCGGAAGTGTTTCATCACTGCCCTCCTTCAATCTAAAAGCATCAGGGTATAGAGGGATAGGATGGACGTTAGAATTTGGTGAACCATTAGAGATTAGAATCTGATTGGATAAAGAAGGAAAAAATTTGACAGTGGCCTTGTCCAAGGAAATTTTCGGAAATTCAAAATCGTGAGACGAGAATTTTATCTCATCTCCTTACAAATACAAAATCAGACGGAAATCAGTCAGATTTTCAGACAAGTGGCAGTGTGACGATGTCGCGACGTTTCGACGATGGGTATGACACTCGTCTAAACGTCATGTTACCTCAACTCTGTCACCTGACTTGAAAACCACAGAGCCTATCGTCAGTAGTATGTGACGGGAAGGTCTACACTGACAAATACAAAGTTAGTCTAGCGAACGTATCTTAGTTTATTGTTTACGCAGACAGGCGCCAGAACGTCGTTATAAAGTCGCTGCAGATGTTTCCAACTGGAGAATAGGTGTGTGGAAGACAGCGCATTAAAATATTGCAGGTAGGCAGGTGGCAAAAAATGTATGTCTGTTCTACCAATACGAGCAAGAAACTAGTCAGGAGAGATGTGTGGCAGAATATAAGGTCTGAAGCGCATCTACAGAGCTGCGCAATACGGCGAGAACATATTCTGGTATAATATTAGACGTTGTAACAGTAGTAAAATGAGCTGCTAGGCGCTACTCGGTACCTGGCTAGGATCGTTGGACCGAACAGCAATGGGACGATAGAAAAGGAGCGAAAGAAATGGTTTGACGTGTAGCCGACGATGAGGTGATTAGAAACGGAGTACAAGCTCAGAGAGGGGAAAGGAATCGCCCAAGACCTTTCAAAGGAATAATCCCAGAAGTTGCTGTGGTGTCACCGTCAGACACCACACTTGCTAGGTGGTAGCATTTAAATCGGCCGCGTTCCGTTACTATACGTCGGAACTGCGTGTCGCCACTATCAGTGATCGCAGACCGAGCGCCGCCACAGGGCAGGTCTAGTCTAGAGAGACTCCCTAGCACTCGCCCCTGTTGTACAGCCGACTTTGCTAGCGATGGTTCACTGCCTACATACGCTCTCATTTGCAGAGACGACAGTTTAGCATAGCCTTCAGCTACGTCATTTGCTACGACCTAGCAAGGCGCCATATTCAGTTACTACAGGGTGTTACAAAAAGGTACGGCCAAACTTTCAGGAAACATTCCTCAAACACAAATACAGAAAAGATGTTATGTGGACATGTGTCCCGAAACGCTTAATTTCCATGTTAGAGCTCATTTTAGTTTCGTCAGTATGTACTGTACTTCCTCGATTCACCGCCAGTTGGCCCAATTGAAGGAAGGTAATGTTGACTTCGGAGCTTGTGTTGACATGCGACTCATTGCTCTGCAGTACTGCCATCAAGAACATCAGTACGTAGCATCAACAGGTTAGTGTTCATCACGAACGTGGTTTTGCAGTCAGTGCAATGTTTACAAATGCGGAGTTGGCAGATGCCCATTTGATGTATGGATTAGAACGGGACAATAGCCGTGGCGCGGTACGGTTGCATCGAGACAGATTTCTAGAACGAAGGTGTCCCGACAGGAAGACGTTAGAAGCAATTGATCGGCGTCTTAGGGAGCACGGAACATTCCAGCCTATGACTCGCGACTGGGGAAGACCTAGAACGACGAGGACACCTGCAATGGACGAGGCAATTCTTCGTGCAATTGACGATAACCCTAATGTCAGCGTCAGAGAAGTTGCTGCTGTACAAGATAACGTTGACCACGTCACTGTATGGAGAGTGCTACGGGAGAACCAGTTGTTTCCGTACCATGTACAGCGTGTGCAGGCACTATCAGCAGCTGATTGGCCTCCACGGGTACACTTCTGCGAATGGTTCATCCAACAATGTGTCAATCCTCATTTCAGTGCAAATGCTCTCTTTACGGATGAGGCTTCATTCCAACGTGATCAAATTGTAAATTTTCACAATCAACATCTGTGGGCTGACGAGAATCCGCACGCAATTGTGCAATCACGTCATCAACACAGATTTTCTGTGAACGTTTGGGCAGGCATTGTTGGTGATGTCTTGATTGGGCCCCATGTTCTTCCACCTACGCTCAATGGAGCACGTTATCATGATTTCATACGGGATACTCTACCTGTGCTGCTAGAACATGTGCCTTTACAAGTAGGACACAACATGTGGTTCATGCACGATGGAGCTCCTGCACATTTCAGTCGAAGTGTTCGTACGCTTCTCAACAACAGGTTCGGTAACCGATGGATTGGTAGAGGCGGACCAATTCCACGGCCTCCACGCTCTCCTGACCTCAACCCTCTTGACTTTCATTTATGGGGGCATCTGAAAGCTCTTAGGCTCTTGTCTATGCAACCCTGGTACCAAATGTAGAGACTCTTCGTGTTCGTATTGTGGACGGCTGTGATACAATACGCCATTCTCCAGAGCTGCATCGGCGCATCAGGGATTCCATGCGACGGAGGGTGGATGCATGTATCCTCGCTAACGGAGGACATTTTGAACATTTCCTGTAACAAAGTGTTTGAAGTCACGCTGGTACGTTCTGTTGCTGTTTGTTTCCATTCCATGATTAAGGTGATTTGAAGAGAAGTAATAAAATGAGCTCTAACATGGAAAGTAAGCGTTTCCGGACATATGTCCACATAACATATTTTCTTTCTTTGTGTGTGAGGAATGTTTCCTGAAAGTTTGGCCGTACCTTTTTGTAACACCCTGTATAAGTAATATCTTCAAGAATGTATTCTGAACAGGTACTGTGACTCATGTACCGTCAAGCGCGACGTTCATCATTAATGGATTAAAGTTAAGTATCAAAGTAATTACGTCCGCTTTCTGAATTCTAATTCCTTGTCATGTTCTAGACCTCACGTCAGTATAGTTCTTCCCTCCTGCGTGAGCTAAAACGCGTGCCTTTCGGCGGCCTGTAGTAACACGGTGTTGGCTCTTCTGCCAACACAGCAGTTGCCTAAAGTGATTTAGAGAAATCACGGAAACTTTAAATCTGGATGGGAAGGAGAGAAGGAGGCGTGACTAGAATTTAACGTCGTGTTGACAGGTTGCGAGAGATAGAACAAAGTTCGGATTGGTTTTTGGCTCTGTGATGTACAAAAACTTTTCCAAAATTTGCGGAATATAATAAAACGTACGTGACGTAGCAGTTAAAGACATTAGCTGCAGATGTTTCCAAATCTAGAATCGATGTGTGGAAGACAGCGCATTAAAATATTGCAGTTCGGCAGGTGGGAAAAAATGTCTGTTCTATTACTACGAGCAAGAAATTAGTCGCGACAGGAAAGGGCTGAGAGTACAATGTGTGCCAGAACACAGGGTCTGAAGCGCGTGTACCGAGTCGAGCAATCCGGCGAGAGCGCTTTGAAACAACTCTCTGCGAGTCACAGCGGCGGCTGCTATCGAGATTAATGTTCGGCCCGTCAGCTTCTGTCCTCGCGTGTTTAACCAGCTGGAAGACAAATGTCACAAAAAAACGAAAATAGCGAGCGGCGAGATGGGTGGGTGATGGGGTGGGTCCGGGGATGCTGTGGGCCGGCCTGCGGGGTTGACAGAAGGACTGGTGGCGTGGGGCGCGCGACAAGACGCCGAGCCGCTGCTGCCGTCATTAACTTAATGCCGGCGCTGGCCATCCACCTAATACACCCATTAACCTAACACATCCGCATTTTTTTATATACACACGTCCCTCCGATCGCCCGATTGGGAAGACGCCTCATTGCTCCGTTGACCGACTGAAAAGCTATCAAATGCACTGGACCGCGAGAAATTTCGTCATCCAGCTGTCGCCTCCGCCGATTAAATATCGGGTCGAGTGACGCGGCCACCAATTTCACTGATTACGGAAATCTGCCGCCTCATTATCACTGCGGTTCTCCCCTCCCTCCTCCAGCTCATTCCGGTCAACGAACAACGTAGTCGACGAAACGTGCTGTGTTTCCAGTGAACGTCGTCGGTTGCAGTGTAATACGTAATGGAGGCACCGAACATTCCTAGAACGACATCGAGCCTCACAGTAAGACACGCTGAGCTGGAAGCGCGCTTCGAGTGCAGATTTTGCAAATTGGAAAGGGTGCGCCTAACTAGGCCCAAATTAATTAGCTGATATTATTATTACTTTTATTGGGTGGAATTGGATCGTAATGGATCACGCAAAGTTATCTGATTCAATTTTTTGAGTTTCCATGCAGCTTTTATTTTTTTCTCTGTGAATTATTCACTTTTTTCCTACAGTCCAATTTGTCCCTGTTGTATGCCGGCCGCTGGTGGCCGAGCGGTTCTGGCGCTACAGTCTGGAACCGCGCGACCGCTACGGTCGCAGGTTCGAATCCTGCCTCGGGCATGGATGTGTGTGTTGTCCTTAGGTTAGTTAGGTTTAAGTAGTTCTAAGTTCTAGGGGACTTATGACCTCAGCAGTTGAGTCCCATAGTGCTCAGAGCCATTTTTTTTGTCCCTGTTGTCTTCCCAGCTTCGGTATCCGACTGCACTTCCCATTTGTCATTTTCTTTTGTCCGTGTGCGTACCTGCGTGAAATTTCAGTGGAATTTAACTGCACTCATTTTAGAGAGTTTTTGTCTTGTTGAAAACAGGATATAGGTTTCAGCCAGCCCGTGTATGATAAAATTTTGTGGGTATGCCTTGCTGCTGCGACTTTGCTGAATGTCCAAATTTTAATCTTCTTTTCGGATGTTTGTAGCGAGATTGCGTAATTTTTCTATTATTATTATTATTTTCTTAATTATAATTTGACTAATAAAGTTATAACTCCTAACAGAAATAGTGTTCTACTACCCCAAAAAAGGCATCATATTTTCACTCTTAGGCTAGCAGTATTTTAAAAGGAAGGTGCTTTTACAACAAATTCATATAGTTGGTCTAGCATGAAACCCTCACATTTTGGGAAGAATTTCTCTGAGGTCAACCACTTGTGCTATATTTTCTTTTTCTTGAGCGATCTCTTAGTATATCTTCCACATAAATGTTTTGCAACACACTCGCTAATTTTCCAGCTATCGCTACAGATGATACGAGTTTCTCCCTCGCTATGATACAGTGGCGTTGACGTGTCTGCCTGGCACACTGTATGGTACTGTGGTCACGATTTTATTTCCGGATGAAGCATCCAGTGAAACTGATTAACTGATATTAAAAAATGGTTCAAATGGCTCTGAGCACTATGGGACTCAACTGCTGTGATCATCAGTCCTCTAGAACTTAGAACTACTTAAACCTAACTAACCTAAGGACATCACACACATCCATGCCCGAGGCAGGATTCGAACCTGCGACCGTAGCATAACTGATATTCATGTTGATTGTAGATATCAACAAGACAACTGCCATCCACGTACCATGGAACTGTTGTTTGCAACATTGATGAGTTCGGATTATGCTTGTGGAAAGTAATAGCCCTCCTCATTTTCGCTGTAGATCCTCTGTTTCAGTTTTTTTTTTCAGTCGCCTGCACCAACTGAACAACACAATACCGGGCCAATGTACCCGTTATTCTTACAAGATAGGATCGGGCTCAAAAGTTATTGCTGTAGGTGTGTGGTTGAAACTTTATTTCTACTGATTGATGTTTGAGATGCCTGGCATCAAGAGGTTCCGCGTATCTGTTAACGAAGGAGCAGATACATCTGTTGCGCCTCTACCTATGTTCATCCCTTGACAATATTAATATTATCATTACTATTATTATTATTACCACAGAATCACTTCGGCAGCCAGGTTGCAGATTCAGAACACACTCGGTGCAGGAACGGCTGGCAACAGGAATTTGCCCGTTGCCACAGTAATGCAGCCATCAGAAAAATCGCATGAACTCATACATGATAACCACGTGGTTCAGAGTGACCGAATTCATTCGTCCGACACGTAAGTTAAACGGGATTTCCATACTTATCTGTACTACTTCCAGTTTGATGCCTGTTGTATTTCGAATTCAGATGTCAAGTACTCATACAAAACGCTAGTTTTTGGAAAAAGCCCACCATTCATAACAATGGCAAATGTGAAAGGGAGGAAGGAAGGTTAGAATTTAGATACGGTGATCTTTAGATATGCAGAGCTAGCTCAATTTGGATTAGGACGGCGAAGGCAAACTGCAAGGCCCTGGTGAAGGAAACATCCCCGTATTCGCTTTAAATACTTAAGTGAAACTACAGCAAATAGCGCAAAGAGCTACAATTTCTGATTATGTCCCAAAATAATGACACATGATCTACACACAGAGCAAACTCAACATATCTAGGAGTTCCGGAAATAATCGAGTTTCTTGATAATATGGTCGTCCGGGAAAAGAGGAAGCCATTATATACTTTTGTAGCGATCAACAGATCAAAATCTGACTACATTACAAGCTTCTGCACTTCGTTTTGGAACCTGATGTCTACTGCAAAATGTTCAAATTGTATTGCCGCCTTGTGTGGAACGCAGGCTTCCGTATCTGCTAAATTGACCAACTTTCATTAGTCATTCTGTACATCTTATCTAATGTATAAATGCAGCGATAGCATTAAGTACGTTGGAGTGTCCATCACGTTTGAAAAAGACGGCATAGCCTACGGGACAGTACAGTCGTTACTTAGCATTCTGTGGCATACAGCGAGGAGAGATAGATGGCATGATACATACTGTGTCCTGCCTTTCGCGCTAAGTAATTTGGTATGAATGGCTGGAGTGGAGTTCGAACTACGTTGTTGCTTATTAAAAATCCAGCGCATTATCGCTGCAACACTTCACCCGATTTGCCGAATCAAAATATTTCATTTAAAATTGCATAGTGTACAACATATTTATCACTAAATTACTGGATAATGTAAATGCGGAACGCAAAGCGCACGAAAATAGCTGCAATGACCCAATAGTATTAATCCTTGTCCGTTGGTGGGGTGGAGGGGTGGAGAGGGAGGAGAGAAAAATACAGCGTTTAAATAATGATAAAATCACGTACCCTTTCTATGCGGGTTCATGAAATAAAATGAAACCGGAGCCAATGGAATCCGCTCACCGCACATTCCACACATCCGCTCTCTGGTTAACTCTCACACGTCACTGCACAGATAGCTCCCCGGAATTTTCGAAAGAAATTCTGAACTCTCATCTGCTGCCGTGAAAATGGAATGCAAAGTACCGTATGTACCCGATAATATGTCGTCACCGCGTATAAGCGGCACACCTAAATTTTAAGGAAAAAATTAAAAAATAAATATTTCGCGCGAAAATAAGTCGTGTAATTACCAGAAATTTACTTACAGTTACATGCAAGACGTACAGGTATACCATAAGCATTTGTTCTAACATATAATACAATACATTGGCACCTAACATACCGGTACCATATATTTTATTCACTCTCATCCATATCAGTACCGGGATTCACTTCAGCATTCTCACTGCCATCATTTTCTTCCATCTCTTTCCACAGTATGCCATCTTCGTTGCCATCCAGCGCATTCGGTATGCAGCATTTCTTGAAGCCCTTGATGATGGATTCTGATGATTTGGAGGCCCATGCAGCAAGAATCCTCTCGCACAAAGGGATGACTGATGGATCCTTAATCTTACCGGATAATGCAAGGGCACGGTCTAACTCCAGGAGTCAATCTGAATAAGTTTTTCGGAGTTTGTCCTTGAAAGGCTATGTTTATGGCCACGGCTAGCGCCTGTTGTTTTGAAGCTCCGGGTATTAAGAGATCTGTCTTTTGCGGAGCACGTTCATCTTTAACTTCAGCATCTTTTACTTAAAAGCAACCAAAACTAGCTTGGCTCTCTTAGCAAGCAGTGCCCCAGGTCTGCGATTTCAAACAGTAAACAGTTAGTCAACAATTACTTGCGTTGTCAGCCAGCCCTCCTCTTGCCATCGAATCACTAAGCCCTTAGAGAAGTTCTCTTTGGCAAAGTTTTTCTCTTCAGAATGAGATAAGGGATAACTTTCCACCATCCGCTGTAACAAAAAAATGGCTCTGAGCACTATGGGACTCAACTGCTGAGGTCATTAGTACCCTAGAACTTAGAACTAGTTAAACCTAACTAACCTAAGGACATCACAAACAACCATGCCCGAGGCAGGATTCGAACCTGCGACCGTAGCGGTCTTGCGGCGCTGTAACAAGTAACATCACAGTTATTGTTTTTTTTTTGTTTTTTTTTTCCACCCCCGGTTCCTCTTAACGGGATACTTTTTTCCTCGTTCATGTTTACTGGCATATTGCTCGGCATGTCAAACATGCTCGCGTTTCGTGAGCATTGCCATTATGATGAAAAGGGTATGAGTGACGCTTTCGCAACTGGATGATTTACTGTTGGAAGTTAACCAGTTTCTGCTCGAAATCTGCTGGCGTTTTCTGTGCTAGTGTAGTACCTACTTCGTCGGAGAACAAGGCCATTATTCCGCATACACCGTCGACAACAGTCATTAGTCACGCGGAATTCTCCCTGTGACGCGTTAAAGACTCTTGCAACTTCCAAGCCCTTCAGTTGGATTATTTCTTGTGAGATAGACATCCCATATTTCCCCTTATCTTCTATATAGGAACGAACATTAGTTTCGACTTCCTGATATTTGCCACATTTTGTTCCCTGAATGACTTTTATCGTTCGTACTACCTTCTTCCCTTTTCCTTCTCAGGCATCCCAACGTCGTACATTAGATTCGTCCAGCCTCTGTTAGTTGTGGTTTTGACTTAATGCACGAATGTTTGAAGCTTCCATCGTAACTGCGCTGAATTACTTGGTTTGATGATCCTTTTTCGCACTAAATTGTCGTTCATATTGGCATACATCAGGCTTCGTTACCAGTACCCAACTGAAACTGGTTTATAGGCCAACGAAACAATACTGGTAGTCCTACACGATGTTAATACCATGAAACGGAAGGTGGAGTCAGGTACCATGTTTTCTACAAATACATATGATCGACTGGTAAAATTTTCGTATGAAACGTGATTGATTGTATTTAATTTTGCTAAAGATATTTGCTGTACGATCATTTTGAATTATCTTCACACCGTTTCAAATTCGTGAAGTAAAAATGGTTTTATTAATTGTAACGAATCAAATAAGATAAAATGAACGGCAAAGTTAAGTTATGACAATTTTCATTTCAAAAGCAATACAAAGGTTCGCAGGAGAGCTTCTGTGAAGTTTGGAAGGTAGGAGACAAGGTACTAGAAGAAGTAAAGCTGTCAGGACGGGGCGTGAGTCGTGCTTGGGTAGCTCTGATGGTAGAGTACTTGCCCGCGAAACGCAAAGGTCCCGAGTTCGAGTCTCGGTCCGGCACACAGTTTTAAGCTGCCAGGAAGTTTTATATCAGCCCACACTCCGAGCAGAGTGAAAATCTCATTCTGGAAACATCCCCCAGGCTGTGGGTAAGCCATGTTTCCACAATGTCCTTTCTTCCAGGAGTGCTAGTTCTGCAAGGTTCGCAGAAGAGCTTCTGTGAAGTCTGGAAGGTAGGAGACGAGGTACTGGCAGGAGTAAAGCTGTGAGGACGGGGCGGGAGTCGTGCTTGGGTAGCTCAGATGGTAGAGCACTTGCAGGAGAAAGGCAAAGGTCCCGTGTTCGAAAAAAATGGCTCTGAGCACTATGGGACTTAACATCTATGGTCATCAGGCCCATAGAACTTAGAACTACTTAAACCTAACTAACCTAAGGACATCACACAACATCCAGTCATCACGAGGCAGAGAAATTCCCTGACCCCGCCGGGAATCGGACCCGGGAACCCGGGCGCGGGACCCGTGATCGAGTCTCGGTCCGGCACACAGTTTTAATCTGTCAGGAGTTTCAATACAAAGGTTGCTACCCTTAGCGTAATGTAGGGGGCTATTAATTTTTATATCTTCTAGCTTGAACACTACGCATAACAACTCTGGAAGGTCGTTCCAGAAAACTATATAGGGATAACAACAAAACTTCTTAGTTTCTAACCGTTCGGCTAAAATGCCAGAAGATTTCATCTTCTATATGTATAATGTAGTCCAACAACTACTGAGCATTTATTTATTTATTTGGCGTATGGCTATACATGCAACATTAATACATCAAGTGTTAGACATTAAAATCTTATAACAATCATAAATATAATTTATGTTTATATTGGTCAGTTAAAAGGTTATATCGAGGTTTGAGATCCATTCTAGGGCCGATGGGGATGCCTCCAGGAAGTCGGACCAGTTCCCTGCATATGCTCGCAAGGAGCATTCACCATGGATGTGTTGGATCGTCTGTCTAGGGGCACCGCAGTCGCATTCTGGTGACATCGCTCTTCCCCATTTGTGTAGTGAATCCGCACACCTGCCATGTCCAGTACGTATTCGATTTAATGCGGACCATGTTTTCCGTGTTAGTTCCATTCCAGAGATGTTGCAGTTATAGCTCTCAAACCAGGTCTGTAGTTGGTCATTTGTCTTTTGGTTCCAATCTAGTCTCCATTGTTTCATGTGGTCATAGTTATTATTTTGAAGCTGCTCAGCTGTGCGTATAGGTGGCTTTCTTGATTTCAATCGAGTGTGTCGCAGTTGTGAGAATTCTTCTTTAATTGGTAGTTCTGGTTTTGTCTCAATCTTTCTGAATTCGTGCAGTAGGGCCGATTTTCTACGCAGGTCCGGGGGCAGGATATTACATAGCACCGGTAACCAGTATGTGGGCGTTGATTTAACAGTTCCAGAAATCAACCTCATTGTGTTATTTAATTGCCTGTCAATAAGTCTGGTGTGACAGCTATTAATACAGACTGGAGCGCAGTACTCAGCCACAGAGAACACTAAGGCGATAGATGAGGTGCGTAATGTTTTTGCGTTAGCTCCCCAAGTAGTACCGCTAAGTTTTTGGATGATGTTATTCCGTGTTCCAATTTTTGCAGTGGTGTTCTCCAGATGTTTTCGGTAAGAAAGAGTGCGATCCAATGTTATACCTAAGTACTTTGGAAACTTATTACGGCCGGCCGCGGTGGTCTAGCGGTTCTGGCGCTGCAGTCCGGAACCGCGGGACTGCTACGGTCGCAGGTTCGAATCCTGCCTCGGGCATGGGTGTGTGTGATGTCCTTAGGTTGGTTAGGTTTAAGTAGTTCTAAGTTCTAGGGGACTTATGACCTAAGATGTTGAGTCCCATAGTGCTCAGAGCCATTTGAACCATTTTTGAAACTTATTATGTTTGAGGTTAGTGTTTCCGAGTTTTATGTTAATAATTTCATTTGCCATTTTGTTATTAAGATGGAATGTAGATACTTCAGTTTTGTTAGGGTTTGGCTTGAGTCTCCATTTCTTGAAATAATTGTATAGTATTTCAACGTCATTATTAAGGACTTCCTCTGTATTGAAGAGATACTTGTCTCTGGTAGCCAGTGCTATGTCATCCGCATAGCAAAATTTTCTTGGCTTTGTGTTTGGGAGATCTGCTATATAGAGGTTAAACAAAAGAGGGGCCAATACGGAGCCTTGCGGAAGCCCGTTGTTAATAAGTTTTGTTTTGCTTTTCTTTCCGTTTAGGGTGACCTGGAAGGTTCTGTTACTCAGCATATTATGTATTAAGGATGTTAGAATCTGGCAAGGAATTCTAACAACTACTGAGCAATTGGCGCAGTTATAAGACACTTCACTGGCATTCGGGAGGATGTTCTGAAATTATTTAAGGCAAATGCAGTGTGGTTCGTTTGATAATGAAACAGTCGATTCTTTTCTAACCTTCCACAGTTCAAGTTTGCTCTCCGGCTCAAATGAACTTATCGTTGACGAGACGTTAAATCTTAATCTCCCATCCTTCCTTCCAATCTTCTTCCAAGGTTATTCTAGCCGTCAGTTAACAAAGGAGACATACCAACGTACTACGCTGTCGACGAAATGGGAACTTGCTGCCCATAAGGGCCCCGTAGGAGACAAGGGAAGTCGGATATCTTCAGACTGCAATAACACGAAACGACTCGTGTAAAAAGCTACGATTTTATTTTATGAATGACACACACGAAATACATTTATACCGTAGTCCTTTTCTGTACTTCCTCTTTTTCCGGTCTAGTCGCCTGATTGATTAGAAAACGCACCACTGATCCTCGTTCGCTACTAAGTAGTAGATCGGAGATCGTCAATCTAACTATTTCGTTCTTGAGGGTTCTCTGTCCTCCCTGCTCTTACCCAGGCTTTTATAATGTAAACAGAAACTCGCTACCTGGATCGAAGTTTTACTACCAATATTGACGAGTCCAATTCAGTCTCTCAGTGTTCTTCCTCTTCGGTTCCTGTAAACGTTCCAAGAGAAAGTTTCGAAACAGTTGATATGAAAACATGCTTTGCTAATATTCATTCCTTCATCGAATGAAATAAACTGTCCTCATCCAAATCCTCCTATTTGCACAGCTCTGCAAAGAACCGAAACATGACCCTACTTTAAAATACCTCACTCCTGCGTAACATCACTGTCGCCTTCCTTCCATTTTAAACCACATGAAAGCAAATTAGCATTCGATAAAGAACGAACATTTCTAGACGATCGCTTCACAGATATGCACTCCACTTCAACACACAGTCCCTCAGCGCATACATTTTTTCTCTAATTTCTTCTAAGCCCACAAAATTTCTCCCAGATTTTCATCCACTGCGAAGACCAAAAACTGTTAACTTCGGCCAGTGTGAAACTTAAAACGGGACGGAATTTAGGGATTATTTCTCAGTCTTCATCCCAGATTACCAAATTTCGAAACTTGCCACGTATCGCATTTTTCGTAATGCAGAAGACGCCTGAACGTTCCTCTCCTATCGGTACCTCCTCTGCCTCTAAAGACAACCATCGAAAAGAAAACTGTAAAATTGTTAAAGCTTTCGCAATCGGTTTTTGATGTGCTGGATGCTGGCGCTCGTCTCGAGATCTTCGACCGACTATTAAACGACCGTCGGTCGAAAACTCCGAGACGAACGCCAACATTCAACACGTCGAAAAGAAAACTTATCAGACATCTAATGGCGTCATAAAGGAGTGTGTGACGATTGCCCCCAGCCAGAAATCTAAAGGAGCAATAGGTGATCCACGGCAGCACAGTTGCTCTAGAAATACGTTAGACGACGCACCAATGAGAAACCGAATGTCATGACAACGATTGACTAGTGTATCTGGCGGTGTAGTATATATTTCACTCTTTCATCCTCTAAACCAAAATATATTCTCAGATTGGATGCGTGCCTCCTCCCCCTCCCACAATGTTGGCCCCCCTGCCCCCTTCCACTAATCCCGTGTTCAAGCACAAAAAACTGTAGGCTACTGCTCCCGCCACCCTTCCGTCTCCCTTTCCAGCAATGTTCGACACTTGCAGGCTGGAACTCACCTCCTAGATGTGAGCGAACATATCAGAGCAAAGACTATATACAGTATTGTTTTATATTCACAGGCGGAAATGAAATGCGTTACACCACGAAGCACTAGTGCGATATATAGCAAACGTTATGAAGATGTTCATAACAGAACTGGTATAAAATGATTAAAATGAAACTGATGTCCATCATCAGCATCACTATGAGGAGTTCCTACGCACAAGAATATACTCTTGTACTTGTTGTGCCATGGAAGCAAACAGCCTATGCGTAACATCTTGAGAAAATTCTTATCATGTCTGAAGCACATCATGTCAGTTCATGAAGATTGTTGGCTGGTGGGTGTTACAAAAGCATACATCTTCCCACTGTATCACAGATACGCTGTATGGGTGACAAATTAGGACGGGATGGACCTGTCGGGCATCTGTGCTGTCCTCAAGGCGTTTGTGATGTGAAGGGTACTGTGAGGTCTTACATTATGCTGCTTAACTATGCCATTCGGTATCCTGGTCATGAAGGGAATGACAACATGGTTTAACATTTTTGTCACATACTGGCGAGCATTCAGCTTCCCTTCAACAGCTACCAAATCAGCCCTGTTGCCACATCCAACGCCTCTGCACACTACGATTCCACGAGTTGGATAGATATGAGTCCAAAAAACCGCTGGTCCCCAAAATCGCTGCTAGCTGTGATCTCTCACCAGTTCGTCTAAGAACACATTGACGTCGATCTGACTACCACCACAAACAGAAGTGAACAGCACAGTATGTAACCTACATCTACATGATTATAGATAGTCCGCAAGCCACCGTACGGTGCGTGGCGGAGGGTACACTGTACCGCTACTAGCCATTTCCTTTACTGCTCCGCCCGCAAATAGAGCGAGGGATAAACGATTATCTATATACCACCGTACGAGCCCTAATTTTTCGTATCTTCTCTTTATGGTCCTTACGCGCAATGCGTGTAGAATCGTTTGGCAATCACCTTGAGGTGCCGGTTCTCTACATACTTAAAGTGCCAGTTGACTCTGGTTCAAAACGAAGCAATTCTCTGTTGTCAGCAGTAAACCACTCATGACAACTAGAGTTCTCACGACGCCTCGTGGTGACACTGCATGTGACGTCTAGCCGGATTTCAGCTGTTGCCACCGCTCTGTTCCTATGAGTCAGTCAAATAATCGTATGATCTACTCGTGCTGTGGTCCTCCTCTTGATGCCTCACTGTTGTTCTCGATCCGCCTCGTCACCACTAGTTCTGCTGTCTCTGCACTATAGCCAACTGTCTTTGCAATCCGTCAGTCTGATGCTCCTATATCCCTCATGCCAGTAATTCCACCTTTCTCATTTCAGACAGACGGCGATAAGTTACATGTGAACGTTCTCTGGTCACGTTGTGTTGCCGTCTCGGTCTGGAAAGTTTCAGTAACTTTAGACACAGCCAATAGCATGACAGCAAGGGACTGTTCAAGCTGGTGGAGGTTCTGTAATGGTGTGGGGCGGGTGCAGTTGGGGTGATATCGGACCCCTGATACGTCTAGATACGATTCTGACAGGTAACACATACGTAAGCATCCTGTCTGATCACCTGCATCCATTCATGTCTATTGTGCAATCCGGTGGACTTGGGGAATTCCAGCAGGACAATGCGACACCCTACAGAATAGGTACAGAATGGCTCCAGAAACACTTCTCTGAGTTTAAATACTGGCCGCCAAAATCCCCAGACATGAACATTATTGAGCATATCTGGGATGCCTTGCAACGTGCTGAAGAGATTTCCACCCCCTCGTACTCTTACATATTTATGGACAGCCCTGCAGGAATCATGGTGTCAGTTCCCTCCAGTACTATTTCACACATTAGTCGAGTTCATTCCACGACGTGTTGTGGCACTTCTGCGTGTTCCAGGGGGCCCCAACGATATTAGGCAGCTGCACGAGTTTATTTGGCTGTTCGGTGTAGGATGCCAATTAATAACACTATCGAGTGTTTAGCGACCACTGCATTAGAGAATTTAGTCGGACGCAATATGAACTGAAAAGCGTTGAGAACTTGGATTACGGTTACTTTCGAAATCAAGAAAACATCTTTAAATTTGTGGAGATAACCCCTCATCGTCTTCATTTTAGGGAAGTGTTTCCCACTGCCAAAGAGGGACATAACCACCTCTTGTCCAGACGAGTGTGGAAGCCTTTCCTATTCAGTGACGTAAGAAAGCCCGCAACGATGAGCGCACAGATTTAGCGTGACGGGAAGGCGGCTGTCAGCACTATTCGTTACAAAGACGTGCGGAGATTAGGCAGGCGGAGAAGAAGGCGGTAAGTGGCGCGGCCGCGGTAATCCGGCGCGGTGTATATTTAAGGCGGTAAGTGGCGTTTGGTCTGGCCTTCCTCCGGCCGGCTCACTTATTCATGGCGCGCTCTCATATTTATACGGCGGTCCGCCGCCTAGCTCGGGCGACGTTCCCTCGCAATTATCGCACGTCCGCCCGCGCCACTTTTTCTCGCTGCCCACCTTCACCGAGTAAATGTGTCCAGCATTCGAGACGTACGTCTCTCCGGTAGCAGCAAACCTGTTTGTACGGAGGTATTCGCGTTTCACCGTTCTAACCAGTGAGTACCAATCCGACTTACTTACAGTTCTCGGTATAATCCCGTCTGGGATGGCATTAACTTATTCTACAGCGAGAAAATCAGATTTAATTCTGCGAAATTCTGTTTAAGGAAGCGACCTCGTTCCCGAGGAATTTCTTTGGAATGAACTACGGCTTGCGCTGCGTGTCAGATTAATTCGTCAAAAACCACGGCATCGGGAATTATAGAAAAAACGTCGCCTGCACTGTAAAACAATGTATTCGTTTTGGGTACTCGATGCTGTAATACACTGAGAGAAAAAAATTAGTACACTCTTTTAGAGGTTACAGATCAATAGCACAAACGGTTCTGAGGTACCAGGTATCGACCAATGTTGACAAATGGTTCAAATGGCTCTGAGCACTATGGGACTTAACTGCTGTGGTCATCAGCCCCTAGAACTTAAAACTACTTAAACCTGACCAACCTAAAGACATCACACACATACATGCCCGAGGCAGGATTCTAACCTGCGACCGACACTCATTAGTCCGTTGTGTAGTCTCCACGGGCGGCAGTGTAGGCGCTGACTCCGGCATCCAGTCAATCGTAAAGATGGCGAAAACTGTCCTGGGATACGTTATTTCACGCCTGCTCGACCTGTTCTGTACGAGATGTTGGTGTTCGAGTGGCACGAGTCAATTGTCGTCCCATCATCTCCTACTTGTGATCCGTTGGAGACATCGTTGAAGAGATCGTGCTGGCCAGAGAAGTTGCTGCAAAAGAACGGGTCTAACAACATTCTGCTGGTTAGTGTCTCCAGAAACACAAAAGGTGAACAAAAGTTGTACCTCACCGTACCCCTTACCATAAGATCCTAGCAGTCGCCTGAAGGGATTCAGGGAAATCACGGAAACATTAGAGCTGGATGGGAAGGGGCGTGACCAGAATTTAACGTTGCGTTGACAGTAGGTTGCCAGAGACAGAACAGAGTTCAGGTTGGCTTTCCGCACTGTGATGCACATACACTGTTCCAAAATTTACAGCTTGTAGAAAAACGTACGTGACGTAGTAGTTAAACTCATTCTTACTTATCTAGTCGACTCTACGCACACACATGGTGCAGGGTCTTTTACATTCTCGTCTCCATTTCTTAATGTTCGTACTTTTTATTAAAATTTAAATACAAACTTGATTGATGTGTAAGCTTCAAGTTTAACGAGAATCATGTAAAAATCAATATGATAATTTGCGATATTAAGTTGTGTATTTCTCAAGAGATCCTTTTCGATGAGTCTGATGAGAATATTTTACATTTTAACACTTTCCACCTGAATACAGAATAAAATTGAGACAAAGTTCGATCCTCGATTATAGGTTCCCTGCCATAGTGCATTGAAACCTAGGGCCTTAATAACTTCAGTTTTTTGTAAAAATTGTGAATAAATCTAACAGATGTTCAGTAACATGGGACGAATTCCTGATATACATTTAAAACAGTTTATAACGTAAACGTTTGGTACCTAGGTACCAATAATCTCCGCCATATAAGTGATAAATATTTATGCTGCACCCTTAACTCTACGGAGTCTCTTAATCTACCAAGTAAATATGCTTCCTTCAGCGCTCAGCACACGTCACATCCACCTCCGCCCCTCTCCCCCTCCCCCCCCTCTCTCTCTTTGTGTGTGTGTGTGTGTGTGTGTGTGTGTGTGTCACAGTAGCGAGAAGAAGCTGAACACACTGTTACCACAAAATACCTCCAACTGTTAAAATGAAGTTTAAGCGTTGTGGTCCTGCTACCGTTACGCTTTTTTCTCTCACTGAAAAATCGTAGTTTCAACTATGGTTATTCGTTCCAAGCAATGAACGTTTGTATTCCACAGACCTTCCGGTCGTCCTATGACGCAGCATTATTGTTGTTTTTGACAAAATATACAGAAGAATTTGAAGATATTTTAGCGCGCACTTTGGTGTGTAACACGTATGACTTCAACGTGAAATGCATTTCGGCTTCAAATTGACGTTATGTAACTCTTTTTACATAGCCAGTTTTGAGCATTAATGGAATAACTTTTCACGGAAAAATTGCACCTCTCAAATTGCCACTGCCCATTTAAAATTTAACCGCTCTACTATCTATTATTGATTTCGTTACAAATATAACCCAGCTCTCACTAATGGCGCGCATATTACCGCCTTTCCGTGCGGAATGGCTTGCAATTCAATAGAAGGGTGCTACAGAGATGTAAAAATGGTTAGTTTGTAGACATGGTATCACTCCCGTCACAGACTGAAATGTAATGCTGTATGTCTGACAGCGGATGTTTCGAAATGGTTGTATGTAATTGAAACACGCTAACGAAACAAAAAGTAACAGTTGTTCTTTGAAGTAAACATGATTATTTTTCCCAGTGGTTATGTCACTGGGAAGGCATTTTGAAGAAAAAATAACCAGATCAATTACCAGCAATTACTCCTCACAAGACGCTCAAAAATATTTTAAGAGGTTTTCTCTAAATGGGGACGTGCCGCCAGTGGAGAATACAAGGTCGTCTGGACCGGAGTTAAGTTTCCGCCATAAAACACTTAGTGTTAAAACAATGAAACTACTTCTCTACAGGTAAGGTAATGCTTACCAGCTTGTTACTACTGAACTAGTGACTGCGACGAAATGCAAAAAATTCGGAACAGAACGCAATGAACACGGTGAATGGACGTTCAAAACTCTTCTCCATTAGAAGGGAAGATTTTAGGAAAGTAGATAACCTGTGAAAGGACTCGTCAAGTAATACGATGTCAGGATTGTGAACCTAAAAAAATAATATCCTTAGAAAGTGATACGAAGTAATACAGTGACGAGAGTGACGTTGAAAGGCGAAATGTGTACAGTTACACGAAGTCTGCTCGTCACACTGAAGTCTCTGTCCGCATCGAGTGTTACAGAAACACGATTTTTGTGCTACATACCAGCTACAAGGAATGAAAACTGCTATTAATTCATTGCTAGGTGGCAAAAATTAATTAACTGGCACTTTCTGAACCACACACATTTGTCACTACTTAGTGCTGCGACGGTTGCACAACGCTGCAAACAAAGTTCATTGGTTTTCTCTTCTTCCTTTCAGTAAATATCAGGTTACCGAGAGGTGAGAACCGCCCTTCGACGTTTAATTGGATAATTACGGGGCCCTGTAATGATCGTAAGGTTTTTGTTTCTTTTGAACTAAATGTATCCAGCACTATGTGCTTACACCGACTGCAAACTACCTTAAGATTGATCCGGGGCACAAGCCAATCTCAGTTACTTTCGCTCACAGTGGAGTAGGGTCAAGACAACAGAGCGACGTTGGTAGCCGCAGGACTGTGTATTAGACGGGCCACTTTTCACACTGTACATCACCACTTGACAGAAAACTAAAACCACGGGAATTGTAAGGTTATCTCTACGGAGCCAGCGCTCTAGACATCAATGTGAGTTGCCTGGTGTGTCAATCAGTTCAGTTACTTTCAAAATTTGTAAGCAAATTTTCCTCCCTTTGTGATTTTTAGTATTCGCTGATCATGCGTCTCTTATGTTTGCAACTGTATTTTCGCTGAGAGTAAAACAGTGTAATTTAACAGATAATTAAATTCTGCATTCAGTAAGAACCAAGCAGTTATCTGCGGCAGTACGTGATAGCCATGACAAAAAAGACTAAACTGTGTTTTACACTTTCCATATTGCGAGATTTTACGTGAATCAGAATGGCGTGACCTCCGTATCATTAAGAAGTGAATGAACATGCAGTATTTCGCAAATAAGGTGAATCGCAATGCTTATTTTCAGTTGCATATGAACGTTAGAGAAGCTTTCGCCTGACTAACCGGTTGTGCTGATGGTATCTATACAGCGGATGAATCCACCTGTGCCGGCCGCGGTGGTCTCGCGGTTCTAGGCGCGCAGTCCGGAACCGTGCGACTGCTACGGTCGCAGGTTCGAATCCTGCCTCGGGCATGGATGTGTGTGATGTCCTTAGGTTAGTTAGGTTTAAGTAGTTCTAAGTTCTAGGGGACTTATGACCACAGCAGTTGAGTCCCATAGTGCTCAGAGCCATTTGAACCATTTTGAATCCACCTGTATGTTCTGTAGTGAAGAGCGAAGAAAACTGGTGCACCTGTCTCACATCGTGTAGGGACCCCGCGAGCAAGCAGAAATGCCGCAGCACGACGTCGTATGGACTCGACTAATGTCTGAAGTAATGCTGGAGATAACTGCAGGGCTGTCCATAAATCCGTAAGAGCACGAGGGCGTCGAGATCTCTTCTGAACAATGCGTTGCAAGGCATCCCAGATATGCTCAATAATGTTCATGCCTGGGGAGTTTGATGGCCAGCGGAAGTGTTTAAATTCAGAAGAGCGTTCCGAGAGCCGCTCTGTGGCAATTCTGGACGTGTGGAGTGTTGCATTGTCCTGCTGGAATTCCCCAAGTTCGTCGGAATGCACAATGGACATGAATGGATGCAAGTGATCAGACAGGATGCTTACGTACTTGTCACCCAGTCAGAGTCGTATCTAGACGTATCAGGGGTCCCATATCACTCCAACTGCACACGCCTCACACCATTACAGCTTAAACAGTCCCCTGCTGACATGTAGAGTCCATGGATTCGTGAGGTTTTCTCCATACCCGTACACGTCCATCCGCTTGATACAATCTGAAATGAGACTCGTACAGCGAGGCAACATGTTTCCAGTCATCAACAGTTCAATGTCCGTGTCGACGGGCCCAGGCGAGGCGTAAAGCTTCGTGTCATGCAGTCATCAAGGATACACGAGTGGGCATTCGGCTCCGAAAGCCCATATAGATGATGTTTCGTTGAATGGTTCGCAAGATGACACTTGCTGATGGCCCAGCACTGAAATCTGCAGCAATTTAGTGAAGGGTTTCCACTTCCGACATGTTGAACGTTTCTCTTCAGTCATCGTTGGTCCCGTTCTTGCAGGATTTTTTTTCCGGCCGCAGCGATATCGGAGACTTGATGTTTTATCGGATTCTGCCGGCCGGTGTGGCCGAGCGGTTCTAGGCGCTTCAGTCTGGAACCGCGCGACCGCTACAGTCGCAGGTTCGAATCCTGCCTCGGGCATGGATGTGTGTGATGTCCTTAGGTTAGTTAGGTTTAAGTAGTTCTAAGTTCTAGAGCACTGATGACCTCGGAAGTTAAGTCCCATAGTGCTCAGAGCCATTTGGACCATTTTTTATCGGACTCCTGACATTTACGGTACACTCTTGAAATGGCCGTACGGGAAAATCCGCACTTCATCGCTTCCTCGGAGATGCTGTGTCCCATCGCTCGTGTGCCGACTGTAACACCACGTCCAGACTTACTTAAATCTAGATAACCTGCCATTGTAACAGCAGTAACTGGTCTAAGAATTGCGCCAGACACTTGTAGTCCGCCTGTTTGCATACTTCCGTATTTGAATACGCATGCCTATACCGATTACTTTGGCGCTTTAGTGTATATCCGCCAGTCAGTTTGCTTTCATACGTTAGAACAACTAAATAATACACAACCTCACGCTTTAGCCACTTAGGATCACGCTGCTCATTAATCCACGTGTATGAAATACTTTTGAATCACCTGTCTTCTATTTATGAAAGCGTTATAATACATTATGCGGGTAAGTTATTTTTAGGTATTATCAGTGGCCATATATAACTGTGGTATCGGGAGCACTAAAGTCATATTCTGGACAAACCTAGAAAGTGATATGATAGCGGCAGCGCTGAAAACACCCGAACCACTACGTCAGAGAGCGAGGAACTCGGCTTTGGGACACCCTCAAAAACACCTGATACATTCTGAAGTAGTAGTAATAATAGTAGTAATATTTGAAGTTATTGATTTCATACTTAACACTTTTAAGTATTATTTTTTTGATCGTGGCAATTTGTGTAGTTAAATGAAGTATTTCGAAGTGTTGAAAATATAATTCAAAAGCATTCATTTTTAATAATCATTTCCTTATGTTGTGACTTGCAATAATTTCTGTATATCCTGTTGTATTCCATTAGATAGCAAATGTGATATTCCTTCTTTATGAGTTTATAAATGAAGTGGTAACTTTTGGTTGAGTTACTGTTCACATTTCTCCTGCGTAGAATAGCTGTCGAACTTTAAACCATTTCGAGACACGAGGAACGTCGATACACTTGTTACTAAGACGTACGAACTGCCGGGTAGTCCAACCCTAAAGAGTTGTAGCTTCCCTTCACCATTGGCCCATAGGCCTTCACAATGTTTACTGCCGTGGTGGAGGGTGAAAATGCGCTGAATAAATAACGTGCATCTTGTGGATTCTTCGTGGCGCCGTCGGTGAGGAGAGCACCACACTACAGGGAAATCAGCAAAAGGAGGGTCTCGTTGAAGTGTGTGCTAACACGCACGAATCACTCCCCATCCGGCCCGAACGATCATGCGAGCGGCTGTTTGCTCTGCTGGCGTCAAAAGTTAAGGGGGCTATTCGTAAAGTGCTGCAGTAGCAGCGACGAGACATGCCACTTTCACTTCACTCCTGCAGCGTATATATTTAGTTTCTATTCCTGCTAGTGAGGCGTAACTGACTACCAAGATAATATTTCTTACTTCAGCAACGAAGTGCAATATAATTTTTCTGCCTCCTCCTTTACGGAGAAACTGATATCTCCATAACACTGTTACACATTCTTTGCGTTTTTGATTAATCAAAGCTATCTAAAAATGAAAATAATTAAATAACGCCTACAAAATAACACCTCGGAAGCTCAATTATGCATAAGATCTCTTAAAAAATGGACCTACAGATTTCTTAACTATGATTAGTTATCTTCTCGTATTCCCATGAACAAAACGTTGGTACAGCTGTTAGGCCAGTGTACACATTGTAGTCGTTTTTCAGCCCGAAGCTTGTAAATTCAGCACACTGCTCATTAATAATATATAATCTTAGTCCTTTTTGCAAAGCACGTATCACACACTGATCTTGTTTGTTGAAATACATTTCTTGTCGTCACGCTTGGAATCAACATACGTAACTACAAAGAAACAGATAAGAAACGTTAGGATTTTACATCCCTCGACAAAGAGGTCAGTAGCGAAAAGCGCGGATATGGTAACGATAGGCACTAAAACGATACCTGAAAACGAGAGATATTCACTGTTATTTACTGTCTCATCTACTGTACGGTATGAAGCTATACATAAAACCGCTGTCAGAAAAAGCATCTTTCCTTACCGACGCAACATCTATTGGAGACTAAGTTGCACCAGAACGTTCTTCAGAAACTTCGACGTGAGACATCGTTATTAGTGGAAATAACCATTCAAATGAAAATAACTGTATTGGCGTTGATATAAGCGCCTTTTTGTATGGTGTACAAGAAAACTTGTAGGTGATACACGTCCAACGGTCGACTGTGTTGAATCTGCCATTCACTGAATATGAATGTTGGAAAATTTGCTCATAACCGATGGATTTTACAGAAGCGGCTGGTTCTGAACAAGGTGAGAAAAAAAATAAACTGTCAAATTATGTAATATTTAATAACTAGATTCAATGTTTATGTGTTTATGGATGGAAGGCAATCAACAGCGGGGTTAACAGCGCTACCACATATAAAACTAACAAAGGTGCTAACACTTGAAAACAGGTATTTTCATATTCATGATTACAGTTCTTACTCCATGCCTAATCAATGTTTTTTTAAGAGCTTGATAATTTTGGTCACTGCGATTAGAAAATTAGTGTGTTTGTTCCACGTAACTGGTAAAAATAGCGAAATTGTTAATCTGGTAACTCTAAATTTAACCATATAAAAAGGTTATATTAATCTAGCAATAGTCATGCAGGAGTTACCTTGCCGCCACGGTAGGGGCAACATCTGATGCACATTCTTACCTAAAAAAGGAGAAAAGAAGCACGAGTAATGTAAAGATACAGAGACTGTAAGACAATTGCATAAATCATACAAAGAATTTGCATCTTAGAAAATTAAAAGTTTAATACACTTGCTAGCAGGGTGCTATAGTTGGGTAAAGAAAATTGAGTTCCAACTGAATACATTTTAACACCTAATTTAGGTAAGCAGAACACGATATCTGTATTAGCAGCTGCGTTTTTAAAGTTTTCACATTAAACTCTACGCTAAGTTCAGTTTAGATTCTTATTTCGATTTCCATAATTCATTCAATAAAGCCTAGAATAGATTCGATACAGAAAGTCAAGAAGGGTATTAAAATTCGCAAGTTTTCTCTTTCGTCAGAGAAGGGTCCGCGGGAAACGACTTGCACAAGTTAACCCGCACGGAACAAGCGAATGAAAGCGTCACAAAGGCAGTAATAAAAGTGGGAATGCCTGCACGTAAAACTTGTACCAACTTCACGTTATTTCATGGCAGAAACGCATAATTCTGTTGTAATACACCATTAAAATATATAATAACGTATCTTCGTCGTGCCTTGTAGCCGAAATAAAAACTTCCTGTGAAATAAGTGAAACAGACGAGAAGCAGCTCAAGTCTCAAACAAAATCAACACATATATAACTCCAGGAGAAGATACCACATTTATCTCCTATCTCGCCGCAAAACAATGGATTAAAGACAGCAGTGATTTGTTTTGAAGATAATGTCACGTTCTTTTCAATAAAAATTATAAGAGACAATCAAATGAAAACGCGACAGATTGGAAAAAAGTTAGTAGACTGTTTATTATTCCAAAAGTAATCGCCATAACTATTAATAAATTGTGAGACAAAAATGATCTATATCTTCATGGAAAGATGTTGGCGGTTGCTACGGGAATACGATTGTACCCAGGCGTGCATCTCTTCGTCCGAAACAAATCGACGAGTACGAATGTCTTTCTTCAGGGCGCCAAAAATATGGAAATCAAACGGGGAGAGATCGGGACTGTATGGAGGATGTGTACGGGTATCCCAGGAAACTTTTGCAGCGTAGTCGAAACAACCTTGACCACACTTGAGCAGACGCACGCCTGGGTACAATCATGGTTCCGTAGTCAACCCCAAATATTTTTCTATGACGGAGATAAATGTATAATAGTTAAGGCGATTACTTTTTAAATAATGAACAGTTTACTTTTTTTTATCTGTCGGGTTCTCATTTGACTGACCCTTATGTACCAGTCGTCGTTTGTTCAAATCTGTAATGCGTAATGTACTGGATAATTTTCATAACTTTACAAACGCAGTTTTACTGATAACTTGACTGTATTTATACTTATACCCTGAAAACTGCTTTCATTCAGTCTAACGGGAGATGTGTCTTAAAGTAACACGGTTTATTATTTTAATTGCAAAATATTTCAGAAGTGCGCGAGATACACACGACGTTGTCTTATATCTGTACATATCTACGTCCTACCTCATTTCGTAGCAGTACAATCGAGAGAATCATTGACGACACATTACTAAATATAGCACTTCCTGGTGTCACGCGCCGGCTGAAGTGGCCGTGCGGTTAAAGGCGCTGCAGTCTGGAACCGCAAGACCGCTACGGTCGCAGGTTCGAATCCTGCCTCGGGCATGGATGTTTGTGATGTCCTTAGGTTAGTTAGGTTTAATTAGTTCTAAGTTCTAGGGGACTAATGACCTCAGCAGTTGAGTCCCATAGTGCTCAGAGCCATTTGAACCTGGTGTCACGCCTTTATCTCATACAAAGATCAATATGTTAAAAACCCATGGGCTGCGCAGCTATTTATTTTGTCGATATAATAAATTATTTTGAGGAGACACATTCACTTGACCGTCTATGGGTTCTGATATGCAAGGAAAAAGGGATTGTTTGCTGTATCTCGTTACTAATGCCAGGATTAGGTTAGAGCAGAGGCCGTATGAGGATCTGGCCAATACCAAGACTACACACAACAGTTATAGAACCTAGGAACGAAGATTTAAGCGTTCATCGTTCGGTCGACGATTAGGGTAGCGGATGGATAATAAGCTCTAATTGAACAAGGATGGGACAGGAATGCGACAGTGGCTTTATCTGAGAAACCTTTTACACATTTACAGAAAACAAATTCAGGAAGCTGTGGAGAAAAACTATATATGAATGGCGCGATGCAGATATTAAAGGCAATCCTCTTCAATACGAGTCTACTGCAATCGCGTTTGCTATCTAATGGAATACAACAGGATATACAGAAATTATTGCAAGTCACAACATAAGGAAATGATTATTAAAAATGAATGCTTTTGAATTATATTTTCAACACTTCGAAATACTCCATTTAACTACACAAATTGCCACCATCAAAAAAATAATACTTAAAAGTGTTAAGTATGAAATCAATAACTTCAAATATTACTACTATTATTACTACTACTTCAGAATGTATCAGGTGTTTTCGAGGGTGTCCCAAAGCCGAGTTCCTCGCTCTCTGACGTAGTGGTTCGGGTGTTTTCAGCGCTGCCGCTATCATATCACTTTCTAGGTTTGTCCAGAATATGACTTTAGCACTCCCGATACCACAGTTATATATGGCCACTGATAATACCTAAAAATAACTTACGCGCATAAGGTATTATAACGCTTTCATAAATAGAAGACAGGTGATTCAAAAGTATTTTATACACGTGGATTCGATATACAGGGTGTTACAAAAAGGTACGGGTAAACTTTCAGGAAACATTCCTCGCACACAAATAAAGAAAAGATGTTATGTAACATGTGTCCGGAAACGCTTAATTTCCATGTTAGAGCTCATTTTAGTTTCGTCCACCTACGCTCAATGGAGCACGTTATCATGATTTCATACGGGATACTCTATCTGTGCTGCTAGAACATGTGCCTTTACAAGTACGACACAACATGTGGTTCATGCACGATGGAGCTCCTGCACATTTCAGTCGAAGTGTTCGTACGCTTCTCAACAACAGATTCGGTGACCGATGGATTGGTAGAGGCGGACCAATTCCATGGCCTCCACGCTCTCCTGCCCTCAACCCTTTTTACTTTCATTTATGGGGGCATTTGAAAGCTCTTGTCTACGCAACCCCGGTACCAAATGTAGAGACTCTTCGTGCTGGTATTGTGGACGGCTGTGATACAATGCGCCATTCTCCAGGGCTGCATCAGCGCATCAGGGATTCCATGCGACGGAGGGTGGATGCATGTATCCTCGCTAACGGAGGACATTTTGAACATTTCATGTAACAAAGTGTTTGAAGTCACGCTGGTACGTTCTGTTGCTGTGTGTTTCCATCCCACGATTAATGTGATTTGAAGAGAAGTAATAAAATGAGCTCTAACATGGAAAGTAAGCGTTTCCGGACACATGTTCACATAACATATTTTATTTCTTTGTGTGTGAGGAATGTTTCCTGAAAGTTTGGCCGTACCTTTTTGTAACGCCCTGTATATGTGAGCATACCGAGGGTTCATTCTCGCACTGAAGCGATTTTGTCACTAGACTTGACACTTTTAGCAACAAAAATTGATGAGAAATGAAAACAAAAGTAGTGAAATGAATGGAAGTTAACGCCAAAATAAAAAGGGATCGCGTTAAACAATTTGTTTCGCTTACACGACCCAGCACTAGAAAACTTGAAGTTAATTACAACACTGTTATTGAAATGTGTGAATAATAAGGCCAGAAAGTTAATGTTAAATATATTTGACCACGGTCACTAAAGATTATATATACAACAGAAACGAATAGCACCGTAAATGTAGGAAAAATCTCATAGGCTGTGACTAAATAAAAAACTAGAATCCGAAAGTAGAGATGGTAGAAGGATATTGTAAGAAAGCTGATGCAATACGCTATAAAATGAGAGCCTTCATTGCAGCATCCAAACAAGTCTGAAATTCAAAGCCATACTCGGGAGATGATACGTCTTTCCAATTTCGTTACACCGAGCAGAGATCTAGTATTCAACAAAGGCAACTAGAAGAAATTGTAAACTGCTGAAATACTGACACAGAAATGTTTACTTCGTGTAAGATCGCTAACAAAAAATTTTAGCAACGAATGAAACGTACCCGAGAGGTCATCAGGAACATAGAAATAAGCTATTCATTTAACGTTTCCACCAGGTTACATACATTGTACCTCAGCGCACTCGGAAATATAAGCAAGAATTTGGTGAAGTAAGCGACTAATTGGTATCTTCACACAGACTCTACTCAGTGCTGCAGTCCACGTAAACTTTTCCGGAGTAACAATAAGCGACGGCACGAAGACAAAGATCGCAAGAGCAAAGAAGTTGGTGAGACGACGTCAGCCAATAGTCCGCTGACAAGGACCTCACCACGACAGGAGCGCCCTCTAGCTGAAGAGAATATAAGCGCGGCTCCTGCCAGCCTCGGTCGGACAGTATTCGCACAGTATTAGGACAGTACGAGACTGGGACTAGCAGGCCAGCGCAGTACTAGGAGAGCACTACGATAGCAGTGACGTGTGATCCATACCAATTGCTTACATGGACTTGTATACAGCAAAGGACTTTGATTGTTTGCATGTCGCCCATCGCTTGCGAGACCACTGTAAATTCAAAGTTAAGCATTGTCTATCTTCTTTATTGTAATATAAACTATTAATGTGATTTTCTTGAATTGTATAGCATTCCGAGAACTCAGCATCCTTTAGGCACCCTATACTAGACGAGTGGGTAGGACCCCACATAAACGAAGTGATCGCTACACCCCCTGCTAACAACCGCTGACTAGATATGAAGGAACAAGCGTCAGCACAAGAAGAAGAAGAAGAAGACGGGATAACAAAGAAGTGTGCAGGTTTTCATCCAGGTTTGTGAATTATTAACTGTAGACTGCTCAAAAAGTAATTACCAAATCAATAACAGGAAACCTATACCGAAGAATGTAGTGACTATGCACTACTTTTCAAAATCTAATCAACAAATTCACTCATTGTACGGTATGGTTACAATTAAATCTAAAAAATGTTTCTTAATTGTCCGTTAGTAAGGAAACTGAAATATTTTTAGATTTATCGGAAGAATGGTTCATTTTTCGTGTCTCCAACTTGGCTGTATTCAGCATAATATTAAACCTGTCATGTCTGTTATAGAAAATATTCACGGACTCAAAAATCCATTCGGAAATGTGACAATAATAATAAAACTGAGAGTAAGTGGCTAGTCGTTACTTGTAAGTAATTTTCGGTATCGCGACTGCAGCACTGGCCACGAGAGGGACCTCAGTTCCGCCGGCCGCAAGCCTTCCTTGTTGCGTGTGTAGCATACTCCCCGGGCGCTCGCTTTATGAGTCCAACTCAAACACCACGTCGAGTTACACACCGCTTCTGGGATTTCAAGGTAGGCTGCAGTAAAGGCATCTCTGGCTGAACAATGACATCGCCTGTTGGTTATTCAGAGGAAGAACCGATGCGAAGGATTAACTAGAGTCATTACACTGAAGAAAAAGACTATACAAATAGCAATCTCAAATAGTTACGTTCTTAAATATTTCGTTAAGCGCTAGCAGGGACCGTATAAATAATTTTTTTCGCTGACGTTATAGCAACAGCGGTGAAAAACACTAATAATTTTATGTAATGTAATTTTAGTATAAATATGATAAAAAAGAGATCTCTTGGCCCATTGTTTCCCTTCAAAACACACAGAAAAACAGACGCTGAACTTCAGTTTATTATTCAACTATGAAATTGACTAATTAATTATCATTCAAGTTACCCATGACAAATACTGAAAACGAGTTCCACATTTTTACCACGGTGAACGCAAGCTAATGTCACAATGTACGGGTATTCCTCTTGTTATAATCTGATCTTTTATTTTATTTTACTACATCACTATCTCGACTTAGAGAGATCCTCCATAAGAAGTACCTACGAAAACTTACAATTGTCAAGTGTTTTTTAGCAATGACTACATATACACTTATTCTGCAACCTGCATTTGTGAAGCGTTTGGCATTCGCAGTAAGCAATTGTCATCAGAATATGACAAAAAATTTACAAAAAGAAGTTGTCAAATGGCTCTGAGCACTATGGGACTCAACTTCTCATGTCATCAGTCCCCTAGAACTTAGAACTACTTAAACCTAACTACCCTAAGGACATCACACACATCCATGCTCGAGGCAGGATTCGAACCTGCGACCGCAGCGGTCGCGCGTTTCCAGACTGTAGCGCCTAGAACCGCTCGGCCACCCCGGCCGGCTTTACAAAAAACTTGCACCTTATATTTATATCAGAGTTTAAAGAATCATTACGTAACTAGAACATGGGTTTAAATGGATTAGCAATAAATGTTGGCCGGCCGCGGTGGTCTAGCGGTTCTAGGCGCTCAGTCCGGAACCGCGCGACTGCTACGGTCGCAGGTTCGAATCCTGCCTCGGGCATGGATGTGTGTCATGTCCTTAGGTTAGTTAGGTTTAAGTAGTTCTAAGTTCTAGGGGACTGATGACCACAGATGTTAAGTCCCATAGTGCTCAGAGCCAATAAATGTTGAATAATAAAAATTATCTCTCTCAGGTATTTTACCGTAGCTTCCTCTTGTATATGCTGACAACAAGTCATTTGCTACGTGTTAGTCTTTCATGTACGTGAAAGTAAGAGTACCATAAAATTATCACGTACTATGTATAGTATTACTCAATATTTATAAGTTACTCCGAGATGCAGCGAATTATCCATACCTTCACGCACTACCAAATATGAGAGCTCGACAACGCAATATCGAGCGAAAGCGTTCTTTGATACGAGTCCAGTTTTAATTTATATAGCTTCAGGACACTTATAGCCAAGGTGGCCTAGTTTTTCAAAACAGCTTGAGTTAGTGGCTTATTTAAGAAAAGGACTTGTCAGAGATGGAAAGCTATGTGGTTTGCTGCGAAAAAGTACGCCTCGACTCATACGTTTTGTGGTCTGACCTTAGTGGTAAACTTTTAATTTTACTGGAGCAGTCTACTGCTATGCATCCATCTCACGGGCGATGTAGGTCAGATAAACACACTAACACTAACTTATTATTAATGGTTATGTAAAAGTTCCCAAAAAAATGAAATTACTAACTGCCACGGGTTTATTTTGCCACAGTAAGATATAACCCATTACTATAACAAGGATATAATGATTTCACATATACCGAAAGCCAGGAGCGATTCTTTGGTGTCCCAAATTCCTTCGTGGTAATGAGCACATAAATAGATAGCGAATGATACTCATCACACAAATGCAAGTGAGGTTTCTTCAGAAAGGTCACAGCCAATTTACTTACCCACTCTTCTCCAACTGAGCTAGCGATCCGTCTCTAAATACCTCGACGTCAACAGGCTATTAACTATAACGTTGACTGTGATCATCCTTCCTTCGGAACTACGAGAGAATAGTAGAACAGTGCCGACAATGCATCCCCTTCCGGGTGGGTACGAAGCGTTACACATCCCATTTCATGTCCATCTGCATCTGAAGGATACTAGTGTAACATGGACACTTATAGTATGTGATAAACGGATGGAGAAAAGGTAAGGCCAGTGATATGACATTCCTTAACTTATTCAGCGAGGGAGAGGGGGGGGGGGGGAGGGGAATGTGCTAAATGTGAAGACCAAGGCTGCACGCTCACTTAGGCAACTGTTTCTCCTCGATATTCCATGTTCACATGGCAGTAGAACTAGCCATTTAGCGCATTCCACAATTTTGTCATCGAAAAGTTTCGCCGCAGATATTAACAGACCTTATCTTACTATTTTCCTCTCTTCAATACTTTTCTTCTGCTATTATAGAAACATTAATAGCACTGCCTAAAAATTGTAATTGCTCAATATGTCAGTAGTTAAAAAAACACAAATATTAACCATACACCAGAATACTAGCTTTCCTGTGGCACTATAATTCTTGGGAAAGGTTATTTTGACTTTGTGAACAATTTATGAAATACTCATGATGTCTGCACTACGTCGCGTACCGTGTATAAGGGGTCCTTCTGATCATGTGTTTTTCACTGTAACTTCCAAAATAATAAGTGAAAGGAATTATTTAGGTAGGTAAACGTAAGAGACGACAATCTTTCTGAGGAGTTACGAACACAGATTATACAGTTATTTTCCGGAAAGTTAGAGCAACGAGTTATAATTATTCAAAGAGAATTTTTTATCGTGTAGCTAATGTATTTAAGCGAATTATGTACGAACGAATTTAAATCAAATTTCTATGATTTTAGCTAAGAAGTCAAAAACGTTCGTAGTTTTTGGGGTGGGTGCAACATGCTGTACATAAATGATTGTTTTCAGGTGGTTGTTCCTGATTGTTTTCAGGTGGTTGTTCCTGTGGCAGAATGTTCATTTAAGTGAGATGTCTGAACGAGTGTCAATTTCTCTGAATCCACAACTCAGTGCGTCTTCTATCGATCTGCGGACAAAGTGTAAAGTTGCTGGTGTCACAAAACGATGAGCTTCCAAGCGTAGGCGGCATGGTGGACTACATCTAATATCATTACGAGTCGGTTCCTTTCCTGTATGGAGTTACGTCACGGTATGTGGATCCGAAACACATTTATCTTCTGCTTATAGTCCGTACGAGAAATATACAGTCCAAACAGCCTAGGATACATTAGTGCCCTTAGCACTGATTCACAGATTTAGTAAATACCACGTAAGCTTTCCCCAAACTATCACACTGTCCCTAACGCCTAATGATTCTCCAGCAAAGGTTCTATTCAACGTTCTCCGATGAGACTCGACGGACACGCCTACATTCACCCGTTGTATGGTTCAAATGGCTCTGAGCACTAAGCGACTTAACTTCTGACGTCATCATCAGAACTAATTAAACCTAACTAACCTAAGGACATCACACACATCCATGCCCGAGGCCGGATTTGAACCTGCGACCGTAGCGGTCGCCCGGCCCCAGACTGTAGCGCCTAGAGCCGGCCAGGCTACTCCGGCCGGCCCCGTTGTATGAAAAAGAACATTTCGGAGAATCAATCAACGGCAGTCCAGTTCCATACTGTCGAGCAAATTCAGTCCTTTCGCGTGAATTTCTCTTCGGTAGCTGCCTTATTGTCACGTCGGAGCGGCTGCGTCGGATCACTGTAGACGGCACAACTGACTGAGTTTTTGTGGCAGAACGAGTGGTTATGCCCCTGGTTTATAGCGAGCTGTCCCACTGCAGCATGTCAGTTGGTCTACAAGACCTGCCGTAGTCGAAGTTCACTTCGGCCATCAATGCTAAGTGGATTTATAACAGTGCCTAACATGGTGAACGACGTACCTAAAAGTCATTGGATCTTATCTATGATAAAATAAAAAGTCGTGTATCTTGAAATAGTGTACTCCACGTAAAATTGTGTCTGAAATCTTAGCCTCAGGACTGACCATAGAAAATGCTGCTTTGTAGCTAAGAATATTATTAAAATAATTCAATGATTTCTCCTTAATTTTTCGATCATTTGATATGAGTTTTAGGTAAAACGCATTGAAACAAAAATTTTTTCTTAACGGCGGCAAAATAACTTTTCGCTTATGACACCAGAATGTGAATGCCATTCTATCACCTAATCTCACATGCGAAATGTTTGGCATTATAAACTCTGCACTGTTAATTCATCAAAACGCAATTATAGCTCTCGAAATTATTTGGAATTACGTTCAGGGACGTTTAATTGTATCTTTCAAAACAACAATAAAATTATCATTATCAATGTACACATTATTCCTATTACTTTATCTACGCAAAAATCACGTGTCTCTCTCGTTCTTTGTCTTTCAGTTCGACCAGTAGTTTTCTTCTTCG
The DNA here is from genome assembly GCF_023898315.1 of Schistocerca nitens. NCBI lineage: Eukaryota > Metazoa > Arthropoda > Insecta > Orthoptera > Acrididae > Schistocerca > Schistocerca nitens. Next base: position 170,840,612 of record NC_064616.1, on the reverse strand, counting down.
ACGGATAACCCAAAACAAACAGTTTCTGAACAATAAAGAAGTCGGAGCTATTCAAAATGAAGAAACTGAAAATTAGGAACTTACTTCAAATTTTGTGGTAACGGCGGCAAATTAACACAGTTAGTTTACTCTTAGACAAAAGTAAGCTACAAAACTACGCCAATGAACAACATTACTTATAGTCTGTGTTGATCGCGAAGGCTTCGTTAGTACGACGTTTTACTTTTCCACTGCGGACAACATCAACGATCTCGCAGTTGTGGTATAGCAGCTGCCGTATGCGCGTGTTACTTGAAATAAACCGTCTGAAATATTTAAATACCTCTGTTATTCCGAATTATGATGCCATGTTCCTCGGAATAACACAGGCACTGCAATATCGTATTTATCCGCCGACGTCGGACAAGCGACTTTCAAGTAAAATGTCTCCCCCCTGCACATGAATATACATAATGGATGTACGAGTACAGGTTGTAGACACGTTTGACAACACAGGAAGTTTGGGCCAGGCCGCGAGTCGTGCTCGGGTAGCCAAATGGTAAGGCGACTGCTCGCGATAAGCGGGAAATCCGGGTTCGAGTCTCGCTCCGGCATAAATTTTCATTGTCGTCATTTCATTATATTACGGTTGTCCATATTCGCAACTGCGAATACATTTCATGTAATTAAACATGAACATCCGTAGAACGCGATTAACGGAAAGTCATTACTTTCGTGTGTCATTTCTACTGTAGCACTTGATCGGTACGCAAGGTGCAAATTGGTATCAGTGTGAGAGACAGAGGAAAACATTTCTCATGTGTGTATGTCCATTTCCTTTTACCTCTGTTATGGCTACGCACATAAATCATTTTTTGTACACGTTTATAGCCAAAGTACCTTTCGAATAATGTTTCACAGGCCTCCTTCTACAATTAATATTAAAAATTGATACTTCCATTTTCGATGTTCATGTATGAATATTATTATTATTTCCATACTTTGCCGAAAGCCGATAACCTTCTCTTTTTGGAAGTTAAATAAATATTTTCCTTTATGTCAGTGATTCAGCGTGTGCAGACGGCATATCACTTCCCTGAAAGTATCTTTCACTGTGCGGCCGAGAGAGTACCTGCAGATTAAAAAAGTGTGCGGAGCCCGAACAGTCTGACTACCAGGAGGGTTTGTTCACTAAAGTATGCGGGAGAGCTTACGTGAAGTTCGGAAAGTAGGAGAAAAGTACTGACACAAATGAAGATGTGAGGGCTGCTTGTAAGTGATGACTGGATAGCAAAGTCAGTTTCGAGCCTCTGGTCGCATACTGGTTTAATTCCGTAGACATTTTCAAAACAGCGCATGGTATTAATTGACTAAGAGCGGGTGACACGAATTGTAATACAGCGAAACATCTGTTAAAATTAAGCCCGCATCTCGTGGTCGTGCGGTAGCGTTCTCGCTTCCCACGCCCGGGTTCCCGGGTTCGATTCCCGGCGGGGTCAGGGATTTTCTCTGCCTCGTGATGGCTGGGTGTTGTGTGATGTCCTTAGGTTAGTTAGGTTTAAGTAGTTCTAAGTTCTAGGGGACTGATGACCATAGATGTTAAGTCCCATAGTGCTCAGAGCCATTTGAACCATTTGTTAAAATTAAAACCTTCTCCAAACAAAGATTCCTGTTTCGCTCACGAGGATACGATACGTACAGGGTGTTTCACGAACAAAGGAAAAAAATTGAAGATAAGTATTCCCCATATGCAGATAACGAAAAATTTATTGAAACACGTGTCCGGACAGGAAATGATTGGTTTCCGAGTTATGGCCTTCGAAACAATGATATTCACTGGAAAGTTTTTCTTCCCGCAGATAGTGGCCATAGATGCTAATTTTGTAGGTTAGCAATGTCATCTCGTGTAAACTATGTCTCACGTGTGAAGGATACTAATGTAGGAAGGTTCAGATTTGTAGCATACACCTGCAGGACGTAACTAGTACGGGGTAATCTGTTGGCGATAGTGACTCAACGTAATGTTCGCTTCAGAATTAACTGTTCTGTTATACATATCCGAAATTGTGTCCTCTGTTTTTGAAACACTCCGTATATTAACAGAATGCGATAAATACAACCCTCGAAGAACAACTGCACTGTACAATATTTTAGAAACTAAGATTACTTTTCTCTTACAGTTGCTCGTTTTACGAATATGTTCGTTGACGAATGTAGTTGCCGTTTCATCCGCCTCTGTAAAATGGAACTTCAAAATTTGATGAGCTTTTCTCATGTTTCATTATGTGTATTTTTGTATGTATTCATAGTAAATATTCCAGGTGGTGTAATATAAAAGACGTAATTCTAATAAAACATTCAGTGTAACAAGTGTATAATTTTTGATCGTTACACAGATAAATTTTTAATTCGCATGGTACTCCAGTTGCTTTCGTTTATTAACGATTGTCGTTTTTGTACTGCATTTCAGGTTGTGAAGTTGTATTTGAGTTTATATGATTGAATTTTTCGATTGTGATTTGTTGGCCAATTCTACTATATCGCTTAAACCTGGCACATATATATAGTATGCTATTGTGATATCTGTGTACAGGTTTTGTAAACGAAATGCCACTGCTGCTTGTACAAAATAAGGCAGACGGTTTCCTAGTAGCAGAATACCAGATTCAAGAAAGTTTGCTCTTGTTTTCACCAACCTGATTGACATCTGGGGTGTAAGAGCCCAGCGCTTGTATTTCATCTGAACGGGCAAATCAACAGTGTTGATATAACGCCGTCCTTCAACAGTATCTTCAGCTGTATCGGTGTTTCACACACAAGAATATGGAGTTCATTACGTACGCATGGCTTCTATCCTTATCAGTTTTGCCGGCCGCGGTGGCCGAGCGGTTTTAGGCGCTTCAGTCCAAAACCGCGCGACTGCTACGGTCGCAGATTCGAATCCTGCCTCGGGCCTGGATGTGTGTGATGTCCTTAGGTTAGTTAGGTTTAAGTAGTTCTAAGTTCTAGGGGACTGATGACCTCATAGTGTTCAGAGCCATTAGAACTTTTTTTTTTTAACCTTATCAGTTTGAGTGGATTCAACGCCTTGGAGGAGGAGATGAAGTTTGACGGTTGGGATTTTAGCGTTCGCTGGTTGCAAATTGCGGAGTAATTTCATTAACACTGTTTACTGATGAAGCCACTTTCACTTGGGAACGGTATCACTAAAATTCGTAACTCACATCTATGGTCAGACGAAAACTCATATACCTTTGTGAAGAGACTTTTTCAAGAACGCCTCTCTGTAAATGCGATGTGTGGCATGATATACAATCAGTTGATAGGGCCTGTTGGGTTACCGCATCGTGTTACAAAGCCTCGGTATCTAGACTTCGTCGAAAACGAGCTTCTAGCATTATCGGAAGGTATGTATATTCCTCCATTATAACAAATCATCTAAACCCAACATTCCCTGGAAGATGGATGGGCAGAAGTCGCCACGTGTTTTCTCATTCCCGGAGTTTAGTCTCTTACATTTTTCCCGTGTGGATGGTTGAAAGGCGCAGTCTACTAGAAAAATTAATTCAAGAGACGAAAAGAGCTTTCGGACTATAACAGTGTCGCCATCACAAAAGAACGCCAAGACGACTTCAGAAGACCTACACTTGGAGCTGTCCAGGGAGTTCGAAAGCGCACTGAAATTGGAGGTGGAATTTGTGAAAATTAGCTTTGAACTTAACCATTTGCCTTTGTGTAACAGCTTATGTGAGCACCTGTTCGCATTAAATTCCAGCAGCTGTGTCTCTGAAACCAATAAAATTTTGATGCATTTGGAACGTTTTATTCGAATTAGTCTACACCAAAATATATACAGGGTGGTCCATTGATCGTGACCGGGCCAAATATCTCCCGAAATAAGCGTCAAACGATGAAACTACAAAGAACGAAACTTGTCTAGCTTGAAGGGGGAAACCAGATGGCGCTACGGTTGGCCCGCTAGATGGCGCTGCCATAGGTCAAACGGATTTCAACTGCGTTTTTTAAAATAGGAACCCCCCTTTTTTATAACGTATTCGTGTAGTACGTAAAGAAATATGAGTGTTTTAGTTGGACCACTTTTTTCGCTTCGTGATAGATGGCGCTGTAATAGTCACAAACATATGGCTCAAAATTTTAGACGAACTGTTGGTAACAGATAGGTTTTATAAATTAAAATACAGAACGTAGGTACGTTTGAACATTTCATTTCGGTTGTTCCAATGTGATAAATGTACCTTTGTGACCTTATCAAATGTGTGTGAAATCTTATGGACTTAACTGCTAAGGTCATCAGTCCCTAAGCTTACACACTGCTTAACATAGATTATCCTAAGGACAAACACACACACCCATGCTCCAGGGAGGACGCGAACCTCCGCCGGGACCAGCCGCACAGTTGTGACCTTATCATTTCTCAGAACGCATGCTGTTACAACGTGATTACCTGTAAATACCACATTAATGCAATAAATGCTCAAAATGATGTCCTTCAACCTCAACCCATTTGGCAGTACGTGTAACGACATTCCTCTCAACAGCGAGCAGTTCGCCTTACGTAATGTTCGCACATGCATCGACAATGCGCTGACGAATGTTGTCAGGCGTTGCCGATGGATCACGATAGCAAATATCCTTCAACTCCACCAACAGAAAGAAATCCGGGGACGTCAGATCCGGTGAACGTGCGGGCCGTGGTATGGTGCTTCGACGACCAATCCTCCTGTCATGAAATATGCTATTCAATGCCGCTTCAACCGCACGCGAGCTATGTGCCGGACCTCCATCATGTTGGAAGTACATCGCCATTCTGTCATGCAGTGAAACATCTTGTAGTAACATCGGTAGAACATTATGTAGGAAATCAGCATACGTTGCACATTTAGATTGCCATCGATAAAATGGGGGCCAATTATCCTTCCTCCCATAATGCCGCACTATATATTAACCCGCCAAGGTCGCTGATGTTCCAGTTGTCGCAGCCATCGTGGATTTTCCGTTGCCCAATAGTGCATATTATGCCGGTTTACGTTACCACTGTTGGAGAATGACGCTTCGTCGCTAAATAGAACGTGTACAAAAAATCTGTCACTGTCCCGTAATTTCTCTTGTGCCCAGTGGCAGAACTGTACACGACGTTCAAAGTCGTCGCCATCCAATTCCTGGTGCATAGAAATATGGTACGGGTGCAATCGATTTTGATGTAGTATTCTCAACACCGACGTTTTTGAGATTCCCGATTCACGCGCAAATTGTCTGCTACTGATGTGCGGATCAGCCGCGACAGCAGCTAAAACACCTACTTGGGCATCATCATTTGTTGCAGGTCGTGGTTGGCGTTTCACATGTGACTGAACACTTTCTGTTTCCTTAAATAACGTAACTATCAGGCGAACGGTCCGGACACTTGGATGATGTCGTCCAGGATACCGAGCAGCATAAATAGCACACGCCCGTTGGGCATTTTGATCACAATAGCCATACATCAACACGATATCGACCTTTTCCGCAATTGGTAAACGGTCCATTTTAACACGGGTAATGTATCACGAAGCAAATACCGTCCCCACTGGCGGAATGTTACGTGATACCACGTACTTATACGTTTGCGACTACTACAGCGCCATGTATCACAAATAAAAAAAGTAGTCCAACTAAAACATTTATATATCATTACGTACTACACGAATGTGTAATAAAAAAGGGGGTTCCTATTTAAAAAAACGCAGTTGATATCCGTTTGGCCTATAACAGCGCTATCTAGCGGGCCAACTACAGCGCCATCTGGTTTCCCCCTTCAATCTAGACGAGTTTCGTTCTGTGTATTTTTTTCGTTTGATGCTTATTTCGTGAGATATTTGGCCCGGTCACTATCAATGGACCACCCTGTATATATGAGTGTGTGTGTGATGTAGAGAAGTAATTGGAGCATGTCGGTTGTAATTTGTCCTAGTTCGGCTGTGTAAATACCGTGAGGAATATCGCGAGTTACGTCGTGTAATTGGCACAACGAGAAGGAAGTAATTTGTTTGACTCGACAGCGCAGAGGTTGGAGGAAGACAACTGCAAAGAACGTCCAGTTACGCGTTGCCGCGGCTGGTGACAGAGACGGCGGGAAGCGGCGCAGAGGGATCACAGCCGGCGGCCGTGGCTGGCCAATCGCGGCCGCTGCGTACACACTACACAGCGCTCATTGTGTGGCCGTTTGCCCTTCCGGAACAATTACTGCGGCCGCTTCCTGCCCCGCGCCGCGCGCCCGCCGTCTCGCTACGGCCCACCACTTTCTGCGAGCCTGCTGGGGGAACATCTTGACATCTGGCACAATATGCGACCCCACCACTACATTCTCAAATCCACAACTATACATACCTTGTACTCGTCGATTTGTACAAGTTTGCAGCTCCGTGGCTTCGAATAACGTTCGGTGCGATTTTAAAATTACGAATAATAAACAAAAAATTTGCCCGATGTTTGTTTATCATCATTTAGCACAAAATAAACCCTTACTGTTCCACATCAATATGGTGTCGTCAGTGTTGCCAACATATTATTTATTGCAATCGAATCAGTCTCTAGCGACAGTCCTAGCTCACTCATTGTCCACTTTCAATTGAGGCATCTTTTTTTATAATATTTGAACAAAAACTTTCATAATAAATATCTGTGATGTCACTCTTACGGCGTCAACCAAGTCCTACCTTGTTGTTGTTGTTGTGGTCTTCAGTCCTGAGACTGGTTTGATGCAGCTCTCCATCTTACTCTATCCTGTGCAAGCTTCTTCATCTCCCAGTACCTCCTGCGGCCTACATCTTTCTGAATCTGCTTAGTGTATTCATCTCTTGGTCTCCCACTACAATTTTTACCCTCCACGCTGCTCTCCAGCACTAAGATCAGGAAAACTCTTGCGAATCATGTGATGTCACCGCCAGACACCACACTTGCTAGGTGGTAGCCTTTAAATCGGCCGCGGTCCGTTAGTATACGTCGGACCCGCGTGTCGCCACTATCAGTGATTGCAGACCGAGCGCCGCCACACGGCAGGTCTAGTCTAGAGAGACTCCCTAGCACTCGCCCCAATTATATAGCCGACTTTGCTAGCGAGGGTTCACTGACTACATACGCTCTCATTTGCAGAGACGACAGTTTAGTATAGCCTTCAGCTTGGTCATTTGCTACGACCTAGCAAGGCGCCATATTCTTCAAGAATGTATTCTGAACAGTTAATATTATGAATCATGTACCGTCAAGAGCGACGTTCATCATTAATGGATTAAAGTTAAGTATCAAACTAATTACGTCCGCTTTCTGAATTCTAATTCCTTGTCATGTTCCAGACCTCACGTCAGTATAGTTCTTCTCTCCTCACGCCACCCTGCGTGAGCTAAAACGCGTGCATTTCGGCCTCCTCTAGTAACACGATGTTGGCTCTTCTGCCAACATAACAAATCAAATTACCATTCTGTAATTTCAAATGATACTGACGACCAATTTTCGATACAAATCAGTGGATGAAAAATAAATTCGTAACCTCACACATTTCCCGTCCTGCTGACATACAAATCACGTTTATAACACATGGATTGACCTGGGGTAATATGACGATAGAATGGCTAAAAACATACAAAAGCGAAAATCACTACAAAAAAGATTGAAATAAAAATCAAACAGAATGTGGCTGATACGCATATTAAAAAATTTGGTTTGAGGAATAGATTACAGATCTGAACTCCAACGTAAAGTATTTCGTAAGTTATCGATGCGCTTGTACTAATGTCTTAATTCATTAATACTAATAACTGAAAGATCGTCTTTTAGTTGAAACAAATTAACTATATCGAAGTATTTTGAACTTGTACATCGACAGTGATACTTCATTGCTTCAGAATGCTTTCCAAAGAAATTCTCGAAAAATAAGTTCGCAGTGACCTCATATCAGGCTTTGTGGGATTAGTTCATTGGGAACTGTCTCCCACAAAAACTATTGTTCTGCCTTCCAATAAATGTTATTAACGCTCGAAAGCTTATAAAAGGGAAACCAAATGCGAAAACTTTGATCACACGAAGACAGGTGATATGAAAAGAGAATGATATTTTTCAAGTAATTTGACGTTGCAGCTGTCATTGTCTACCATGTTACATCAGAAACAAGTCTTACTAGGCGAAAATTTAGATTAGGATAAATAAAGAGCCTTCCTTCTGATGCAGTTGGTTAGGAGTAGCTGGAGTGCTTGCAGTCAATCTCAGATTTACAAAAAGAGCGGAATATTCAATAGTATTATCTCATGAACTCAAATCACACTTTATGTACACTCTATACAGCCGTATTCTTCAGTGCTGTGCCACTGATTCTGAATATGCTACGGCCATAATTGGAACTTGTACTCAGAAGACTGGATCAGGACTATGTTCGTCCATGTTTTCGCTAAATTTTCCTATGTCACTCTCAAAAGGTTACTATATAAAAGGCAATTCTCCGATACGCCTTCCCATCCGCGATCCACGGCTGGGTACTCTAGCAATACATCTCTTAATAAGTTGACATAATCCGTTAAACTCAAAAACTGTTCGAGAAAATTTTATCGTTTCACAACGCAAGGAAATATTCAGGCAGTGTTCGGAATCGTATAATTTCAGTCACTGTAATAATCTGATGTCCGAGAGTGTGCGACAAAATCAACAAGGTAATGTACGTAAATTAGCTGGTACGTAACGCAGGTGGCTTCGGCCTACCGATATCGGGCGTCGGTTTTGACCCGTGACATAATGATATTGTGTGTGATGTCACCGTACTCAAACATAGATAAAACAGTACAGCGGATGTATTTATTTTGCTTCCATTTTTTGAAATGTAGGATGTGTTTGCAGACTGGCCTCATACAGCGTAACGTGCACGGCGCTAGCTGGCGAGGCTGGGACGTGAGCCAGACCCGGATTGTATCTGCCTGGCGGATTAACAAGCGGCCAGCCTGAATATGTCTTTTAGCGGTTTTCCTTAAAATGATAGGCTGGTCCCTAATCACAGCATAAAAACATACGATTCACAAACAGTTACAATACGATAACACACAGAGCAAAGTTCACACGATTCACTGGCAGATGACGCACATTCCTCTCCCTTAGGTTAGCTGACGACTGTGCCGACAGAAATGTTATCATGGCATCAAGCTCAATAACGTAACATACAGCAACGAGATATTTCGTGACTGAATTTTTGTGTAAAATGTTCTCGGTGCACGTGTTACGTCAATTCATACATATAAAAATGTATGTTTGTATGTATGTTCGTTCCACATTTCCTCCTAAACCATTGGACCGATTTCAACCAAATTTGGTACACATATAACTTCCCGACTGTGGGGGTTAGAAGCACCTGCATATCAAAGGGTGCAGCTGGGGGTCGAAAAGCAGAGTTCCTCATGACGCACGAATACGCATACTTATGTCATCCAGTATTTGAGAAAGAGAGCAGTTCGAGACTTGCAACAAACTTTACATATGATTTGCACCTTTACGAAACTACTTCTAGTAGCTGACGACCACCACACAATGATAAAAGTAAAAACGTTTGTCGCTCACTGGATTTTCGCTGTTCATGCAATAAAACCGCTGCACGAAGCATGAAGTTCTGATTCCTTCTTTACTACTAACTGTGTACGCGACACATTTTGTAGACAGTATTTACTTGTACTGATGAATGTACCAGGAAAATTATATCATTGTTCGACAAATGGTTCAGGATATATGACGTCATAAACACGGAGTGCGTGAAAAACTGCCGCATCGCTCCTGACATTTTAATTTATTACTTTTTTACTTCTAACTTTATTCCCAACACATTTCGCAGACAGTAGCCACATATTCCACTGGATATACCTGAAGAATTATATCCTTGGTTGGTTGGTTGATCTGGGGAAAGGGGACCAAACAGCCAGGTCATCGTTCCCATCGGGTTAGGGAAGGAAGTCGGCCGTGCCCTTTCAAAAGAACCATCGCGGCATTTTTCTGAAGCAGGTTAGGGAAATCATGGAAAACCTAAATCAGGATGGCCGGACGCGGATTTGAATCGTAGTCCTCCCGAATGCAAGTCCAGTGTGCTAACCACTGCGCCACCTCGTTCGGTTTATATTATTGTACGGCACATAGTTCACGAGATACAATGTCAAACACTGCGCTGCGTGGAAATGAAACTGCACGGCGAAATTCGCTATAGACACTGGTGCAGTATGTGTAACAATACGTGTGAAATATGTTAAATATATGTGCGTTCGTAGGCAAAGCCACGGGTAAAAACCTCATTCTAAACCCATAGAACAATTTAGACCAAATTTGGTACACATATTAATTACAATCTGAAAATAAATACTGTGCGGATAAGGACCACCCGATAAAAAGACAAAACGTACGCCCAAATGCTTGTAAAGCAATCTGTGTCGACAGGCGAAAGGATCCGATATTGTGTAACGACGGTCACTCACTCACTGGAATCGGTCACATATTTTGCAATGTCGAGACGTATCCATCCAGATCGAAATAAGGTGGAAATGACTCTTGACTCCAGCGGGGAAGGCAGATGACAGACTGGACTCGATGGAAGAATCCTAAGGAAATTTCATTCATTAAGGGGGTCTCTTACATAAACCTTCGTCCGAATTGTGCTTCAGGTTTGTTAAACATTCTTCTTTGAAGTCCTACCGAGAGCCCAAGAAAGGGCAACTCATGTCTCACGAAACAATGCGCGTAGGGTGGATGGTGCGGTTGAGGGGGGGTCTTGGGACGGGGTTGGAGGACGACACCTAATGATATATCGCTTTGTGCGGAAAAGTGTTCTCGAACCAGGCCTGACTGAGCAACAGAGGAAGTGACACCTACTCTTAATATGTCTACTGCATGTGTCACAATTAAGAGAGGTATTATCACAAGCTGCACAATATGCAATTAGGACTTATCTGTGAAATAAAAAAGTGTGACAATTTCTGTTATTAAGTTGTATTTCCACAGGAATCTCATACCAGGCAAACCATACGAGGAATTCCTTGTTCATCTGCTTAGTTTTCCGATATTGTGAGAAAATGCGAGAGCAAACTTGGAGAAACTCCTGAAACGAGACAGTAACATTGCTATCTTTGACACAGTTTCGTGCGGGCATAAGCAGGACATTTCCACACGTCCGCAGTAGTCTCACACGGACCATTGGTGGCCGTCTTGTAGGAATCGAAACAGCAGCTTCTACAAAAGAAACAGTAGGTAGCACGGAGGACACGAAAACGGTCACAGGCGGCACCCAAGATGGTCGGCCACATAACTGTAACGTCGCAACCATAACGTGGCGCGTATCGTTCGCGGCGATGGTCCTCCACCGCCCCCCCCCCCCTTTTTTCAACCGAACATAGTCACGTCTAGGCTGGTCAGTGGTAACGGCATTCCGATATTGCGTCCTTTTCTTAACTCGAGCGTGTGAAATACCATTGCAATCTACGCCTCATTTGGCTCATTTAGTGAAGATGCACTACCCGCCTACAGACTCGACAGCTGGATGTACTACGAGACCACGATAAAACGAACTCATCTTGGCAAAGATTATTACGTTGACTATAACGTAACTCAAATGTCAATTTCATCTGCGGAATATTTTTGTTCACCCGGCCTTCTAAAATAATGCGCTGTGTGTTTTTCGATCAAATGGAAGGAATGGAATCTTTGGCACCATAATATTTCTGGTTTTCGACGGTTTATGGTCAACGGAAATTCCTCCGGAGTCGATAGCAGTTTATACGGTGACTGCTTGTTCGCTTCCAACAGTTATGGAATTCAAGGGAGGCTATCGTTTCTTTGGAGGTGTTCCAATGAAGGATATACGAAAACTATAAACACAGATGAAAATATCTAGAACATGTAGAACGCACTATTGGATCATCGGGAATGAAAGGTATATGAAAAAGCTGAAGTCAAGTAACACATCCGTCTCCACGTCGCGTCCCAGGAGAAGACGGCTTTATGGTATTGCGAACGAACATTTGTCTTGAGCAATTTAATATGTAAAAAGACAGTGGCAGCAAAAAATAGAGAACTTTCACGTACCAAAATTTAAGTCTTGAACTGAATTAGAAAATTTTTACCTTGTAAAAGGAACAGATTTAACGCTGGAAATCGACAGTGACAACACGGACGAACTTAACTGCCCTTTTGTTACAACTAAATAAGCAATGTTTCAGACTATCTGGAGAATTACTCAGTTTCCGTCCTTGGTTAATTAAGGATGCAAACAAATGGGACAGGAGTTCTACCTCTATTTTAGATTCATTTTTGATCCCTGACTTAACACGAAAGCACTATATCGCGATCATGTTCTATAAGTAGTTATTATGAACATGTTCTAATCAGCATATCGCGATTTATGTTCAACCGACGAGGACAGTTAGGCCATTACTGGTACTGATATGGATTGTAATTAGATTGACACGCTGTTTACGGAAACAATGAGTACAGTAAGGACGGTGTTACGAAAATGTTTGCAAAGCGTTATCAGCATTAACCAAACTCCTCCTACAAATTGTTGGAGATAGTTTCAGATCGTTTTAGTATGAGGGGCCCATCGTCTCCAGAGCATTTCTGTTGACAACGTACCACCCACTTCACCCTTCGCTTTCGAGCTTGCATTCAGCACTGCTCCGTTTTGTCTCGAGTTAGTTTTTTTCGACAGTGTATATTGTGCGGTATCACTGGAACACAACGGTACGGATCATTTTACAGACGAAGAGTTGGCCGATATGCGCCTTGTCTATGAGTTCACTGAATGCAACGAAATATCAGTTCAACGACGCTTTGGTGAGTTGTTCCTGAGGCGATGGCAACCACAACACAGAACTTTTGCCTCTGAGGCTTGTTGTATCAGTCTGTGTTTAGTTAGGCACGCTTTGGTGACACACATTTCACTATTGTGAAGGCAGTTTCGAAGAAAAAAAAGGTAATTATAGGAACAAATCAAATGAATCATAATTACATCATTATCCGTAACGTGCTATCGGCGGCCAGGTCTCCATCATATGAAGACTCAGAAAATACACACATAAAAAAAAGTTTTGCATCACCCCAGTTCCCAGAACTCCTGAAGACAGACATTGATTGTGCATATTGTATCACAGACACAGTCCCTTTGACTGTTCAGAGATGTCACTAAACACGCCCAGGCCGGTCGGAGTGGCCGTGCGGTTCTAGGCGCTACAGTCTGGAACCGGGCGACCGATACGGTCGCAGGTTCGAATCCTGCCTTGGGCATGGATGTGTGTGATGTCCTTAGGATAGTTAGGTTTAATTAGTTCTAAGTTCTAGGCGACTGATGACCTCAGAAGTCGCATAGTGCTCAGAGCGATTTGAACTATTTTTGAAACACGCCCAAAGATGTAAACAACCATGCATGAGCGGCGCCTGTTAGACGGAGGGGGTCCGACAACCGATCAGTCCAAGCCATTCCATCAGGAACGAGGTGCATTGCTCGCATTGTCTGTAGGTCAACCAGGCCTAGACGGTCAACATCGCGGTTCGATCGCGTCCGCATTGTTACTTTGTGCCAGGAAGGGCTTTCAACAAGGGAAGTGTCCAGGTGTCTCGGAGTGAACCAAAGCGACGTTGTTCGGACATGGAGGAGATACAGAGAGACAGGAACTGTCGATGACATGCCTCGCTCAGGCCGCCCAAGGGCTACTACTGCAGTGGATGACCCCTACCCACGGATTATGGCTCGCAGGAACCCTGACACCAACGCCACCATGCTGAATAATGCTTTTCGTGCAGCCACAGGACGTCGTGTTACAACTCAACCTGTGCGCAATATGCTGCATGAAGCGCAACTTCACTCCCGACATCCATGGCGAGGTTCATCTTTGCAACCACGACACCATGCAGTGCGGTACAGATGTGCCCAACAACATGCCAAATGGACCGCTCAGGATTCGCATCACGTTCTCCTCACCGATGAGTGTCGCATGTGTCTTCAACCAGACAATCGTCGGAGACGTGTTTGGAGGCAACCCAGTCAGGCTGAACACCTTAGACAACTTGTCCAGCGAGTGCAGCGAGGTGGAGGTTCACTAATGTTTTGAGGTAGACGTACTCCGTTGGTGGTCATGGAAGGCGCCGTAACAACTGTACAATACGTGAATACCATCCTACGACCGATAGTGCAACCATTTGGCAGCATACTGGCGAGGCATTCGTCTTCATGGACGACAATTCGCGCCCCCTTCGTGCACATTTTGTGAATGACTTCCTTCAGGATAACGACATCGCTCGACTACAGTGGCCAGTATGTTCTCCTGACATGTACCCTATCGAACATGCCTGGGATAGATTGAAAAGGGCTGTTTATGGACGACGTGACCCACCAACCACTCTGACGGATCTACGCCGAATCGCCGTTTAGGAGTGGGACAATCTGGATCAACAGTGCCTTGATGAACTTGTGGATAGTACGCCACGACGAATACATGCATACATCAATGCAAGAGGACGTGCTACTGGGTATTGGAGGTACCTGTGTGTACAGCAATCTGGACCACCGCCTCTGGAGGTCTCACTGTATGGTGGTACAACATACAATTATGGTTTTGATTGGCAATAAAAAGTGCGGAAATGATGTTTATGTTGAACTCTATTCCAATTTTCTGTACAGGTTCCGGAACTCTCGGAACCGAGGTGATGCAAAACTGTTTTTGATGTGTGGATTTCTGAACAACTTCCGAAATTTCATTTGTGGATTAGTGACTTAGTCCTTTGCAGTGCACTAACTGCAGATCTTTAATACCTTTATTAGTTGTTGGCGTCCAAATGATACATCAGCCACAGAAAATTTGTTTTTAGTTCGTAAACTTTTTATTAGTTCCAATCAGGTAATGAGCGTCAGCTTCGAAATATCATAAATGCTTTGACTGAATCAGCTCTGGAATTCAAGGAACAAGCAATTCTAAATCCATAATCATGCAATGAACATCCAAATGCTGAAGTTAAGTAAAACGGCAGGACATTTACAACATCTTTGAAATAAGATTTCAATGAAATGAAATGAAATGTGTGGCTAGGGCCTCCCGTCGGGTAGACCGTTCGCCTGGTGCAGGCCTTTCGATTTGACGCCACTTCGGCGACCAGCGCGTCGATGGGGATGAAATGATGATGATTAGGACAACACAACACCCAGTCCCTTAGCGGAGAAAATCTCCGACCCAGCCGGGAATCGAACCCGGGCCCCTAGGATTGACATTCCGTCACGCTGACCACTCAGCTACCGGGGGCGGACAAGATTTCAATAATAATGAGCAAGTAACTACCTTAAATTTACAACAGTAATGGAAACGACAGGTAACGAAGGGGTTTTATGATGCAGCTGCTCAGTTGTGTGCTTCCGCAGAATGTTTGCACTCTGATAATTACTGCTACAAATCGTCCAGGTGTGACGATTCCGAAGCAACGAATACTTTTACATATATGGCGCCAAAATTCGATTTAAATTATGGGATTTCGTGGACATATAAAATTTACTTCAAATTCGTGATGTTATCGGTTATTTTTATAGTATCTCTGAATTAACCTACATAAGACCAAACACAGCGTTGACGACGAGTATTTGGAAGTAGTAATGTTCAGAGGCGTTCGTCTAGCCGTCTCGCTTCGCCGGCTGTCCCCGTCTCCGGTCTTGTGGCAGCGAGCGGAAGTGCTGTCTAAACTTTTGGCACATTTCTAAAGACAGCGGGTTCCTCGGGTGAAAGGGAAGTGCGTGACAGTGTGAGCCACAAACTGTTTACTGATCGAGCGGCGTGGGTCGGCCCCTGGAGGGGAAGGGAAGGGAAGCTCCACTGCATGGATAGGTAATGGCACGTCTGCCGCCGCGTCTCATTACGTTTTAAACGCTGCCTCTGACGCAATCTCCGATGACGGAGGCCTTGCCCCAAACTGTGGCGACAAATACGTTCACCAAACTCGCACGATTTTCAGCTCTACTAAACAACTCATCAGACTTATTTTAGAAATCAGCTTGAGAACGGCGAGTTTCTCTCATCGCTGATAAATTAAAATTCAGAAATTTAATGATGACAGGGTCCACAGCATTCGCAAAATTTTTAAATGTAATCATTCCGCTTTATGCCGTTAATAATTTCATTAATAAATAATAATTATTATTCGAACATAGTATCTTATGAACAACAGTGATGGCTGAAAGGCGAGTAGAAATCATTGCTTGTGGAGAAATCCAATGAATTAATCCATTTTATTTCCATTTGTAACGCTTTTTAGTAGAACACCCAGTTTCATTCTGAACGTATTTCAAGAGTTTAAACTGTCGACAGTTAGGACATCTGAGATAGAGATGGAGACGAATGAGGAAACAATCCTCTGTAGGACCGAGCGAGGTGGCGCAGTGGTAGCACACAGGACTCGCATTCGGGAGGACGACGGTTCAATCCCGCGTCCGGCCATCCTGGTTTAGGTTTTCCGTGATTTCCCTAAATCACTCCAGGCAAATGCTGGGATGGTTCCTTTGAAAGGGCACGGCCGACTTCCTTCCCCATCCTTTCCTAATCCGATGAGACCGATGACCTCGCTGTTTGGCCTCTTCCCCCAAAAACAACAACAACAACAACAATCCTCTGTACCGTTACTGGATGATTTTTCCTGGTTTCCATCCGATTCAGCTTAGAGAAACAGCGGAAAATCTTCATCAAGGCCTCTAGATATCTCTCCTGCCGAATATACGTGCAGTCTCTTTATTCGATCACCTCTAACTGCGATCCGTTACTTGTGTTTATTAAAACCAAAGGATAGAAGCTTTTTACTACAGATATCTTAACTTTGTGTGAAACATCAAACACGATATAAGAGTTACTGCTTTCTAATTTTCAAAATAGGACTGACTTATGTTCCCTATGATTCATTGCCCAGATAGCTAACATTCCTGTGTGCCGTATGATATTCAACAAAACATACTTTCGATGCACCTTCACCGTACTGGAATAACTCCAACTCTGTTCTGTGAATGCATTAACACTACAGAATATGACATCTATCACAGCCTCCTTGCATGTGCAAAATGCGAGAAGCACAGACAAACGTTTTTGCAACAACTACGTGGTGTGAAAGTAGTTTTTCCAACGAATGCCACCGGTCTACTTTCTTTGAGTAATTCTGCACAGACTAAACAGCTTTTTAAAAGTGTACAAGCTACTAGTTATGTAATAATGCAGCACTAGGAACTATGTCGTCGTTGTTACGTATTAATATGTGTTTTATATGAACAGTTATTTCAGTTTAGGCACTGAACACTATCTTTCTATTGTTCGTATTCTTTCCGGTTTATTTCTTAAATCTGTGGTGCCAGAACAATTAACTCTGTTAAACTATCGTGTAACGTGTACACAGAATGTTACACACCTTTGTTAAACGGCTACTTGCATCTTTATTTATGTTTATGCCGCAACACCGTTGTTACTCGTTAATATTGTTATATAGCTCTTTCACCCTTTTCTTTAACTTACCAAAATCTATTGTAAAATGTCTTAGATTCATATCATTCAACAGCATGCTTCTAAAGCCCTTTGTTAACTTTGTATGGTCTCATAGTATGTCATCAACTTGTGCTTTGTACTGTGTATCAGTTATTTGCCTCTTGGTTGGTTAAATGCCCGTTAGCTGCGAAAGACCAAATAAAGGAAAAAGAAAAGGAACTTTACGCTACCACAAGTTCTTTTCTTGCCGGCCAAATGCGGGTTACCTCCGAGGAGTGACAGGGTCCAGAAGTGAGTGAGCGATATTGGCTACGGATGTGGAAGCTGTAATACAGCGGATTAGTACAACTACGGGTTTATATCTTGTCAAGCTACGATATGGAGCTATAAAACTGAATATAAAAGACCACAAAAATTAAACAATATAATACTTAGACTGTCTGTTACGAAGTTTCGTTCAACTCTTAGTTTTCCCTCCAAAATTTTTTCGTCATTTACGCTTGTCATGTCGTTGATATTAATCTCAATGAGTGTTAACGTATATCAGACTTAGCGTTCATACGACAGTGATGATGTAAAATGGTATTCCACAGTTTATGACTGCATCTTTTCCACTACCTTACAAGCCTATAAGTTTTACAGCTGTGTCTAGTTGTCCACATTATAAAACTGAAATAGTGAGTTTTCTTTGCAACACCGCAGTTCTTACCATTGAAGTTATTAACTCTGACATCACAACACATCATTAACCCTAGGATAAACACTGTTACTTAACAGTCCATGTAAAGGCAAGAGTCAGGTTCCTTTCGCTTAGGAAACATATAATGCACGAAAACTAATTTGGCAGTTCGGCTTATCAAACCTGCGCTTTGCCTTCCAATTTTGATACAAAAAATAAAAAGCCACTTCGAACTTTGGGCGTATCCTCAATTTGTACTATTGGCCTTCCTCGTTTACTACCAGTGCTGTTTCCGAGGACAGCACCCCATTCCCACCGCATAGCGCACGTTCACATTTCAAACAGCAGCCACATTTATCGCACTACGTCGTTTTCCGCCTGTCGTCTCTTCCTTTCGTCAGCATCAATGTGACGTGCGATCTGTCAAAACCGCGTGCCACGTAACCCCAGAATACTCCGCGAGCACAGTTATTCGTTTCCTCGAGCAGCGTCCCCCTGTAGCCTCTGAGAAGAACGCTCTCCAGCTTCGATATTCAGAATCCTCGAGCGTGAAACTGGGGAGCGGAGGCGCGGCGCAGTAATATGAGAAGCTGGCGGAGGCTGTGATCGCAGCGGTATCGACTCGACACTGGCAGCGACTGTACCGCGCCTGCGACATGTGCCGGCCATGTCCAGTCACGTCACGCGGCGCGGCCGCAGCACGGGGTGGGGGTGGCGGCACTGGCCATACCCACCACTCCCTCACCCACGTGCCCACACTGCCCTACGCCACACTTTCTTTCGTTTTCAAACTCGTCGCTAATTCTGACTTTATTCGAAGCCACAAAAATCCCACTTTTACTGACTCTACCGTTAATTAAAAACGGTGACGTAAAACTGTCTATATTATCGAGCAAAGTACGGCTTTCGCGGTCGGCGCCAACTTAAATAAAATCCTCCTCGATTTAAGGTCACGACGAACCGTCATATGTTATGAAAAGAGAACGGACGTTTCGACAGACTTACAATGGACTTATTCGGTCTAACAATACTGTTAATTCCTGAAAGCAGCAAGGCATTCGAATATATACAACGATCTAAGGAAATCAGCACGCTGGTCACCCCGAAGACCTATGAAAGGCTGTTGAAACTTCCGCTCTCATTTTACAGCTTTTTTACAGAACGATTGGGAAATATGCCCAAACGGATTTAATTTAGCGTGTGTTATTGTTGTCCCGTGCGGAAAATTGTAGCTGACACCAAATAAGGAATTGTGTGTGTAATTACTGTGTTCGTTTTCGAATGTACTTAGTTCAGGACAGTGCACAGTGAATTTTAGGCCTTTCACAGTATTTCCGCATGTAATTTGTTAAATTGTACAATCTCTCTTGCTTTTAAGCAGATATTTCTAGTGTATGCGCTGCTATTATGAAAAGCCTGTGTTTCAAACGTCGAAAAAAGGTAGTGGCAAAATTAAGAATAATGCGTCACGTTACAAGGGACGAATACACAAATCTCACAGCAATGGATTAAAAGGCAATTTATGTGCTTCACCCTTAAACACAAGAAATGTTTCACGTATGTCTTCTGTGTGAGTTTGTCTCACACTTCCCTGTTTGTTTCAGCGATTCGTTCCTTCTCAGTTAACCAGGTTTTTCAATATTTTACATGAATAGTAGTCATAACAGGACTACACACTTGCACGAGCACAACTCGCCCAAGAGCAGAGATAATTACGAATTAAAATAAATAAAGGAATACACCTGGAGATTCAACCGCAGCGATCGAAATGTTTGGCCTAATTGAATCGTGATAACGACAGATCTTATGTAAATTTACTGAATATGCAATTCATGAAACTTCGACATTTTGAAATTGAATAAAATTAAGCCAAATTTATAAAATCTTGAGTGTTGTGGACTTTAGTAAACGTTCAAATCCAACAGCCCGATCTTTTAGAACGTTTCAGGACCATTCCAGCGAAAAATTTGAGTGTAAAAATTGACAAGAGATTGTCGTTGTACGATACTTTTAAAGAGCTTGAATTCCATTATAAAACAGTACAATGTTCCGTAAAAATGTGATGTCTGTGAGGAACGTTCCTTGCTGTGCTTTGTTGAGTATTACTACATCAGATCGACTGCATCTGGTTGATCTATCAGTTATCATGTTTCGATACTGGTAAATTTTTAATTTGTAATTTGTTTCAACTGTGAAACGATCGTACATACAGCATGTGGGAGATCTTTTATCAACTGATGCTGCTGCATTAGTTTCTGGTGAATTATTTTAGCGACCTCGTCATGCCTTTTCAAATGTTATGTAAGTGTCAGAATTTTACATTCAGAGGTAACGTGTAATACGATTTCGTCGTATATGCTGCCACTATCATCAGCTCGTTGCTCCTTTAGGATACAACACCAGCAGTTAATCGTCGCAATGACCTGATGTAGTAGCGCAGTTACAAATCCTTTATTTCCTCACTACAGACTTCATTTCTGCTTGCATATCGACATAATTCCGGTTGAGGACACTGGAATGTCTCCCAAGCAATTCTATTCTAATTCATATCATAATTTTGATGTTAATTATTTATGCTTTAGACATCGGGACTATTTCAGATGTTTCGGCCATATTTGAGGTGTTCAGTTTATGTCTGCAGTTACTACTGCTTTATGTTCTTGTTATTTCATTCTGGCGTTTCATAGTTCGTTGTACTCTTTCTACGAGTTCTGCGTATTTTTCGACGTGTTCTACGACAATGTACGACTGTCACAGATATCCAACTGAACAAAAACCTAACAAATAAATAAGATTAACTTGGACAATCTTAAATGCCCATCTTAATTTCAGTCTCTTATCGTAGTGTGTTTTCAACACTCATGGCAGTATATAAGACGTTTGAACATCAGATTGTCCATCCGGCTGAGATTAATCTTAGCTGCTGCGTATGTGTGTTATATGAATTCAGTTTCGTTTTATCGTCTTCACCGAGTTTGCAAAATGTCCCACGAGATGACTCCCTCCGAATTAAATTCACAATATCGCCAGAGTTGGTGAAAACCATTGAGAGACTGCTTGAACTTAGCGTTTATTAAGTGTTTGTTAAATGATCACAATCTCTGGAGCAGCATTTAATACTATGTATAACCTATGAGCCTCAAAATCTTGTTGCAAGGGCGCCGAAAAACGTATAATTTGCCTCACTACTAAAAGTTGAAGAAAATCATTAAATGGTGTAGACAGTCACGTATTACAAATTTAAAACATGAACACAAAAAAATTTTCATCAATTACAAGTTTCTTACAATCGTGATTTTAAAAATTTCATGTCTCTTGTAACTAGAGCCTTCTGGTGACATGCTTACTTTAAGAGACCCTTCCCGTGGGCTAGACGGAGAAACATTTAAACGCCCTAACAGCTCGTTGGACCTATGTTATGCAGCCATTTTTGTGTACTTTCAGTAGCCTGCCAAAGAACTTCCATTCCGAAATGAAGGTGATTTAAAAACCTTCTAGCAGATAAAAACTGTGTGCCGGATCCGTATTCGAACCCGGAACCTCGTTTATGACGGTCAATGCTCTAACCGACTAAGTTATCTTACTGTTGTTGTTTTTGTTGTTTGAAGTCATAATTTCGTAGTTTGTTGTATTAAACTGTTATCAAATGATCGATCACAGTTATGTCGTAGAATGGATAGAGCGTTTCATATCCAGTAACGCGGTCATGATGTCACTAATAACAAAAATATGAACTTCACGATACTGTTTCACAATTCAGCATTCAAAGAGTGTACCGCAAAATCAGATTTAATTATCGCTCTCCGATTGATGAGTACACCTACAAAATGAAAATATTTCCCCACCTCACTTTGGTGAATTACCGTAAACGGCTAACACATGAAATGTGAAAGATAGAAAAGGAGGGAAGGAAGGTTAAAGTTTAACGCACCGTCGACTAAGAGGTTATTAAAGACGGATCACCACAATTTCTAATGGGACAATGATGCTAAAGGGAATTGCGGTGTCTTTTTCAGACGGACTATCTTGACATTCTCCTACGAAAAACCTAAATACGAATGGTCAGACGGGTGTTACGTCCCGCTCCCCTTGAATACGTGTTCAGAATTTCAACCACTCCGTATTTCAACTCTCTCTTTACGTGCAAAGCTGTCTATCGAGTACAGTGTTACATGTGAAGGACTAGTAAAACACGGTATTTTCGCTAAAATACAGATAAGCAAACGTGTACCTAGCGTCAGAGCTGTGTGCACAACTGCTGATCACTTCCAGTCCAGCAAATTCGATCCTGTGAGACAATATCCAGTGATCAAAGGCGGCACCGAAATGCAAACAAGAAGGGACGCTTGACCTACCAAACAAGACGACGGCAGCGGCCGTAGCCTGGCAGCCGCATTATGATACGCCAACACGCCGACCTCAGCACCTTTGTAGGGGCAGCCCTTAAGTTAATCCTGCGTGCGCCGTCCGTGACCAAATGAAATAAAGCAAACAGGCCGGCACGTGTAATTAAACACGGCTCAATGACAAGCTGTGGGGTAGGCCCACAGGGTCGTTTCAGACATCAGAAATCCCCGTCCCTCTCAAAGCTGCAACTACCTCCTTAACAAGTCTGGGACTGCGACACATCTTTGATCGATCTTCTGGTGAATGCAACGTACATTACAAGCAATTACTCTTATTTCTGGAAAGGCAAACAGAAAGATGGGCAAATAAAACGAATATTTCACAACGACACATTAGCGCACGAGCAAGATGTTGTGGCGCAACAAATTCCATTTGTCTCTGCACAGCATCGTATGCAACATGAATCCGCACATTAGTTAGCCTTCGTAGACCAGTCACATTTCCGTGTATCTTTAGTTTCCTATGCAGCTGTGCGTAATTTCAACGTCTTGAACCCCTCACTTGCCACTAGCACATTCATTCTCGAGTTACGTGTAATATTCAACTGTTCAATATACACTCCTGGAAATGGAAAAAAGAACACATTGACACCGGTGTGTCAGACCCACCATACTTGCTCCGGACACTGCGAGAGGGCTGTACAAGCAATGATCACACGCACGGCACAGCGGACACACCAGGACCCGCGGTGTTGGCCGTCGAATGGCGCTAGCTGCGCAGCATTTGTGCACCGCCGCCGTCAGTGTCAGCCAGTTTGCCGTGGCATACGGAGCTCCATCGCAGTCTTTAACACTGGTAGCATGCCGCGACAGCGTGGACGTGAACCGTATGTGCAGATGACGGACTTTGAGCGAGGGCGTATAGTGGGCATGCGGGAGGCCGGGTGGACGTACCGCCGAATTGCTCAACACGTGGGGCGTGAGGTCTCCACAGTACATCGATGTTGTCGCCAGTGGTCGGCGGAAGGTGCACGTGCCCGTCGAACTGGGACCGGACCGCAGCGACGCACGGATGCACGCCAAGACCGTAGGATCCTACGCAGTGCCGTAGGGGACCGCACCGCCACTTCCCAGCAAATTAGGGACACTGTTGCTCCTGGGGTATCGGCGAGGACCATTCGCAACCGTCTCCAGGAAGCTGGGCTACGGTCCCGCACACCGTTAGGCCGTCTTCCGCTCACGCCCCAACATCGTGCAGCCCGCCTCCAGTGGTGTCGCGACAGGCGTGAATGGAGGGACGAATGGAGACGTGTCGTCTTCAGCGATGAGAGTCGCTTCTGCCTTGGTGCCAATGATGGTCGTATGCGTGTTTGGCGCCGTGCAGGTGAGCGCCACAATCAGGACTGCATACGACCGAGGCACACAGGGCCAACACCCGGCATCATGGTGTGGGGAGCGATCTCCTACACTGGCCGTACACCACTGGTGATCGTCGAGGGGACACTGAATAGTGCACGGTACATCCAAACCGTCATCGAACCCATCGTTCTACCATTCCTAGACCGGCAAGGGAACTTGCTGTTCCAACAGGACAATGCACGTCCGCATGTATCCCGTGCCACCCAATGTGCTCTAGAAGGTGTAAGTCAACTACCCTGGCCAGCAAGATCTCCGGATCTGTCCCCCATTGAGCATGTTTGGGACTGGATGAAGCGTCGTCTCACGCGGTCTGCACGTCCAGCACGAACGCTGGTCCAACTGAGGCGCCCGGTGGAAATGGCATGGCAAGCCGTTCCACAGGACTACATCCAGCATCTCTACGATCGTCTCCATGGGAGAATAGCAGCCTGCATTGCTGCGAAAGGTGGATATACACTGTACTAGTGCCGACATTGTGCATGCTCTGTTGCCTGTGTCTATGTGCCTGTGGTTCTGTCAGTGTGATCATGTGATGTATCTGACGCCAGGAATGTGTCAATAAAGTTTCCCCTTCCTGGGACAATGAATTCACGGTGTTCTTATTTCAATTTCCAGGAGTGTAGATCATTTCTCTTTTTTTTTAATTCTTCCTTTTCTCCTCAGTCTCTTCCTTACTCTGCACGAGTTCAGTATTCTTTATGAATTTATTCCTCTCACATTGGTAACAACTGTTTTTGCAACAATGAAGAGCATTCGGAATCTATCATTATCTGGCGCAATGTGTGTTGTGCCTGCATATACCGTGTGAGGTATATTGTCAACGTTTCTACATCCTACGGCTCTGCTGATTATGCATAAGATACAGAATGAAGCAATCTACTAAGCAATCGGCATACAGTCTCGTAAGCAAAAATCTCCAGAGTGCGCGATGTGCCCCACCGCTGGTTGTTACCGGTGGGAGAAATCGATACCAATACGGATCACCTGTAGGATACAAGATGAAAAATTGTTCCTAAAATTCGAAAATACTTCCCATCAATTGATGGGATTGCCATGCAGTTCAAATGGAAAGCCGTCTGAGGCATGTTTCGTACAGAAATGAATGGAAAGGGCGGGGGAGGAGGCGGGGCTGGGGGCGGAAGGGGATCTCGTGCACGTTGCCCATGACGACACTTTTGTGACTCTTCTGATCACACGATGTATAGTGGTGGGGTACGCGTCACAAACAACAAACATAACAAACCACTGAGCTTCGATGGAGTCGTAAAATATTTAACACATTCTTCTCGCCACTTAGTTAATGAGGCAGAAACTGTGACCCAGCGCAGTGTTTTCCTAAGCTTCTGGACCATTTCAGAGCATGTAAAGTAACAGACCGCAGACGGACTGTAATATTATGTTAGAACATGAATTCAGCATAACACTAGAATGTCAGAGACGGTAACGGAAGAATTTTTTCTTATTTGGATGCATGCTACAGAAGTTCCAAAGACGAGCTCAACGAACCAAACGTACTTCCCTGAACAATATCTATGAGGGGCATTTTGTTGCTTGGCATAAGCCGACAAGAGCATACTGTAGTCGGAAATTGTACAGTTCGTAACATGACGCAGGCCAGTCCCGTTTTCGGCAGTTGATCCACATCACATGAGGATGGTTCCCATGTATTTTTCATTTAAGTTACTGTTTCACTGTTTTTAAGTATGGATCAGTTCTGATTCCTAATTCTATTCTTTCGTTTTAGGCAGGGCATTAATCATTCATGATGGTCTTTTTATCAAATGATAATGGTTTTTTAAAACTGAGGAGGGCCGAAAAGTTTCCTTTGCCATGCCAATTGTTACTCTGCGGCATTTGTAACCTATGACAGCATAAGTAAGAAACTTTCCTTTGGTATGAACTTGCAAGTTGCTTTTATTAAGTATATATAAGCCCCTTCTTGTGGGGCGTGTATGATCCACACTAGCTTCCTAGCTTGATACGTAATATTTTCCTCCATGTTTAAGTCTAGTCATTCAGTATATTAAGTTATCTCAAATAAATGCCTAATGACAAAGAAAAAGAAACAATATTTCCACGAGGAACGAACGGATGGCCATTGGGCAAGAATCTGGGTAAATAACTAACGGGAATTCTGAAACTTGAATTTGAGTGACATCAGGCGTGACATCTGATATTTATTAGTGGCGTGCCGTAGGCAGGGATAGAGCAAATGCTCGCGAGTCAAGGTTCAGAAATGAGAAGTCAGCTCTGGGTTCGAGTGGCTTCAAATGGTTCAAATGGTTCTGAGCACTATGGGATTTAACTTCTGAGGTCATCAGTCCCCTAGAACTTAGAACTACTTAAACCTAACTAACCTAAGAACATTACACACATCCATGCCCGAGGCAGGATTCGAACCTACGACCGTAGAGGTCGGGCGGTTCCAGACTGTAGCGCCTAGAACCGCTCGGCCACACCGGCCGGCCGAGTGGCTTCGCAGGGGAGCAATGAGCTCTGTCATACGACGTGGGTATCACGTCTCCATATTAGTTGTTGGGAAAAATCGTACACTCAGTGTTCGGTGTGACAAAAGTGTCGTCGACACTGCACTACACCACCTTCCGCTCAAAGGGGGAAAAGTTCCGTTTGTTCGAAGACACAGCCCAGAAACTTAGAACACAAAATTAACAAAAAAAAAAAAATACTTTTCAGGAAACTGATTTACGGATTCGTACCAAAGTACGGAAGAAAATGAACGTGGAACGCTCTTTGCGAAATTCATACTGTTCAAGTGTAACAGCTTATCATGTGAGAAAACCAAAGTTGAAAACAGACTTCATTTGGACTTCGTTTGTAAGCGAGACCATAGTCTCCTGTGTGAAATTTGCTCTTCAATACCTTTTTCTAGCATTTATGCTTCGCTCCGCTTACAACTTAAATTTAACCTACAATGGGCATAATGTTATCTGCCGACGTATATAGCAGTTTTGTATTTCTGTTCATATATGTACGATAACAGCGAGGAATGAAAACAGAATTAGCGTATTTCGTAAACCATGAAAATGATATCCGAACCTGTCGGAGAGCCAGTACTTAATCGGACGTGGCTTACCTAAACATCTATGAACCACGAATACAAGGCCATTAACCAGGTCATCCGGCGAGAAATACCTACAGGAATTATAATACTGTGAATCAGATGAAGAAATAGCAGAGGAAGAAGTAAAACGACAGCAGCAGCAAAAACATACTAACTTTCTTGGGCAAAGGAGATTCTGTTAAGTTTGTTAATCAAACTGACGAACGTTATCTATTTAGTTTGAGGGCAATATTCAGGTAACGAAGGTGGTCAAAACGTAGTTCACTCGACTTTATAAAGAGGGTATCAAAAGATCTGCAGAGAAGGTGATAAGTATATATTTTGTCCCGAATCAAAACCGTGTTCCTACAAAAATCCTCATTCCTTAGGCCGAGTCATTTTTAATACGACAGTAATGGATCGAAAACACGTGCTTTTGAACCATAATATGCATAGTACGAACAAAATGTACTCGAGTCTTCCCATGCCGATGCAGAAGTACTATAAAGGCCGATACAAGTTTCTGTGACGCATTGGGCGGGGGAGGGTGGAGGGGCACCAACGGCTGAACAGAGCCTGTCACTGTCAGTGACAACAAAGCCCTGACTGAGGCGGAAATTGTGTTTATCAAAGTAGGCACGACAGGCCGGGGGCGATACGGCGAAGCCGAGGAGGACACAAGTGCGACTGCGTCCTCAGGAGAGCGGAGCATCACGGCGATTGGTGATTGATCATCCGTCCTGCTGGGATTCCTCCCGCTGGGGCGCGCCAAGTGATTCAGGAGCGTGGCTTCTCTCCCCTAGCATTAATTACAGCTGATACACGGCTGCACGCTTGCCCCTGCCCAGCTGGCAACTTCTTAACGCTTCCCAAGTACAGCCACATCCGCTACCTAGAAAGCAGAAAGGAATCACTCTTCTACACTTCTCACTACATAAATTAACTCTGTCGGAGGAACACTTACCTCCACCTATCGCTACCAATGCACGTAATTTCATACATACATCTGCGATATCTTTTGCAAGTGCAATAGAATATGTATTCTTCTCAAGTGAACACCAAACTGCGCACTGTTTACTTGACAAATCTGCAAGTATTACACCGAATAAAGCACTGCTTTAGATTAATTCGAAAAATACAGTGATCAGCCATTTTTTCGTGTGTTTAGGTTTCCGCGCATCATCAGTTGGCTGTTGTTGAATACTCGATGCTATAGCTAAACTGTTATTCGAGTCTGCGGTAGCGTTCTCGCTTCCCACGCCCGGGTTCCCGGGTTCGATTCCCGGCGGGGTCAGGGATTTTCTCTGCCTCGTGATGGCTGGGTGTTGTGTGCTGTCCTTAGGTTACTGAGGTTTAATTAGTTCTAAGTTCTAGGGGACTGATGACCATAGATGTTAAGTCTCATAGTGCTCAGAGCCATTTGAACCATTTTTGTTATTCGAGTCACATTTTAGTTAACATAGAATTAGGCGAATTACTTTAGAACTGCACTCAGTAGTTCCTCCTTCCATCATTAAGAGTGATTATTAACTGCAATACGCAACATGAAGATTGATCCCACGAAACGGGTCATGGATAAATAAAACCCAAAGAAGTGGCTGGTTACTGTATTTCTTCAGTTAAATGAATTCAAAATCCCTTTTAACAACCACTATAATTATGAATAAAATACTGCAATGTATCTGAATTCTTCAATTATATCGATTCTAAATAATTTTCCTTCAGCTTCACACGAAATGTCAGATTTGGACTCCTAACAAAGTTCTTATATGAGTGTTTTCAACACAAAGCGCTGAACGACGCGAATATCACTAATGTACTCTCATTTCAAGCTTTAAGTAAAAGTCATATTCCGAGGAGACAACAAATCTGATATACACTTTGGCGCCAAAGAAACTGTATAGGCAAGCATATGCGAATAAACAGATATGTGAACAGTCAGTATACGGCGCTATGGTCGGTAACGTCTATAGAAGACAACGAGTGTCTGGCGCAGTCGTTAGATTGGTTATTGCTGTTACAATGTCAAGTTATCAAGGTTTAAGTGAGTTTGAACGTGGTGTTATAATAGGCGCACGAGCGATGGGACATAGCATCTCCGAGGCAGCGATGAAATGGGTATTTACCCTTACAACCACTTCACGAGTGTAACATGAATATCAGGAATCCGGTAAATCATCAAATCTCCGACATCGCTGCGGCCGGAAAAGATCCTGCAAGAACGGGACCAACGACGACTGAAGAGAATCGATCAACCCTTCCGCAAATTGGTGCAGATTTCAATCTGGGCCATCAACAAGTGTCAGCGCGCGTAACATTCAACGAAACATCATCGATATGGGCTTTCGGAGCCGAAGGCCCACTCGCAAGGGACTGTTCAAGCCGGTGGAGGCTCTGTAATGGTGTGAGGCGTGTGCAGTTGGAGTGATATGGGACCCCTGATACGTCTAGATACGACTCTAACAGGTGACACGTACGTAAGCATCCTATCTGATCACCTGCATCCATTCATGTCCATTGTGCGTTCCGACGGACTTGGGCAATTCCAGAAGGACATTGCCACACTTTGCACGTCCAGAATTGCTACAGAGGGGCTCTCTTCTGAGTTCAAAACAGTTCCGCTACCCACCAAACTCCCCAGACATGAACATTATTGAGCATATCTGGGATGCCTTGCAACTTGAGAAGAGATCTCCACCCTCTCGTACTCTTACAAATTATTGACAGCACTGCAGGATTCATGGTGTCAATTCTCTCCACATCAACTTCAGACGTTAGTCTGAGTCCATACCTCGTCGTGTTGCGGCACTTCTGCGTGCTCGCTGTGGCCCTAAACGCTATTAGGCAGGTGTACCAGTTTCTTTGGGCCTCAGTGTATAAGGTAAATTGACACCAACGGAACAACATTGAAGATAGAATCTGCTACACAGGAAGCATTCCCCTTCCTAAAAGTCGAAAATCTATGGAAAACAGGTAAAGAGATTTTATAATCCCCTTTTTCTCGCCATGCTGCTTCTCTGCTGTTCTTTTATTTAATTTGCCTTCGTATATTATCATCGCAGAGTTTTCCATGACGCAGATTTCGGAATACGACTCCAATTCCAGAATTACCGAGTCCCAGTAGATACCTGGACCAGCGACTACGGCGCACACAAACAGCTGATGCTCTCACGATTTCGCGCACTTATAAGGACGGCTAAAACATGTCTCATTCCTTAACAAGTGAACTATATGCGTTCCTCAGTTTCATAATACAGTAATCATTCGGAAATGAATTGAATATGTTCTAAAATTATACAATATTTCTCTACATGTTTTCCGAAATAATATATTAACATGCAATTTCTCTTTCATATGAGCAAAATTGTTGACCAACTTCGTTTCTGTTTAAGAAGTACTCCTCCATTTGACATAGGACAGAGATCCAAGGGAGGAATAATACTCGAGAAACACCTTTCTACAGAAACCTTGCCTTGTTGTTTGCACATTCTAGGCGCCCCTTGTTAGGATTGCGAGGGATCCAACGATTTTAAGGCGTGTGAAGACAGTGAACTCGCAGACGCTGAATCCAGGGGACTACAACTTTTCATAAGGCAGCGTCTATTCCCCACTTTAGGGGCAGCTGCAGAAGGCGTCTGTTCGCCAGATTAGGAGCGGCCTAAAATAGACCCCTTTGCTTGAAACTCCAGCTTGCCCTCCATACTAGGACGCCATGAAAACATTTCGGTATACACTATATCAGCATTGGTTCGGAGGCATAAATCCGGTAGGTCATATAAATTACGAGATGACACACTGTGCTGCGAATCTTAACCATCAGTTCATAATCTAACCCGTAATAATTAAATAAGTGAATAGAAAAACAGCTTTCTTAACTATACTGTTGTAATATCATTACATGCCGTCGTGTTTAAAGCATTTACGTGGACAGGAATATGAGTTTGACTGCTAGCAAAGAGATGTATGTTTTAATCTTTTACGTGGAAACCTCCTATAACTTTCGGCGCAGAACCTTCACTGCGTATGTAGGGACACCTATATTTTATCTCTGATCGGCTGTTGGAAAATATAATTAATGAAGTCCCACGGAAGCCTAAAACCATCGGTGAGCTGGCTCCCTAAGGTAGTCATACACACCATTCTTAAAACTGCGCGGTATACATAACAAAGTGCAGTGTCAGTTTTTTTTAATTTATCAGCATTTACGCTAAGTTAGACACGAAAAAAAGACCTTCCCTATACGGCACACTATATATACAGCAGCGGATTATAAAACCTTGGAAAATTCAGCAACTGTGGATTGTCAAAGTTATGATAAATCGTTACACAGTGGGAAGACAGACATGATAAGCGACACAAAAACAATGGAAATGTAATACCCTCCAGCAGGGGACAAGATGTTCAGATAGTTGAACCATGGCTGCCTGAAGATAGTATATGCCTGTCGGCCAAGTGTTCTGACAGTTATTCCTCGCCATTTTCTGCACGGTGTTTTTTGTTTACGCACGAACTTGAGAACTTTAACAACATAAGAAATGAATGCTAATAGTAGTGTACTAATGCTTCCTCAGCACTAAGTCACCCTTTCATTATTAACGAGTGTTCTCAGGATGGGTTTGCCACAAAAGTATTTACACTGCCAACCTCAACAGGCTTGGAAAATAACGAAAACACTATCCCTAACGATACTGAAGCATACATGAAACATACATGAAATCATCCCATCAGCGAGCTACGAAGCAATAAACTAACAAGCTTTACGCTGTTTGCCGAATTCTTTTGGCTGCTGCAGGGGCATTAAAATCTGCTGTCGCTGAGCCAAACAATAAAGCGTTTTACTGCGCTAAATTGCAAGGGATTCAAATTATCGTCAACAATATCTGAACACAAAAATATATTATATGCATTCCGATACAGATATTACGTTATTCACTCAATTCGATGTCACAACAAAAGATACCGACGGCAGAAAGTACTTCACTTCTGTTTAATACCAAGCAAGCGATGAGAAAAACTCGGTTCTCGGTTAAATATCTCACGCGGATGATCGGTCGAGTAATCATTTCTCAATAATATCTATCTATGAGTTTCCATGTTACATTACTAAGTACTTTTCTCATTTCAGTGTTCTATATGGAGCGTATTGCCAAGAATATAAAAGTTCTTGCTTTCTCTCACGTCACACTACAACGAATATATCATTAATAACTAGTACACGTCCCAAGAATTCTTCAAGCCGCTGAACTGCAAGGTTTCATATACTCAAGCGTTAGTAGGGGAGGGCCGGGCAACGTGGTCATGGCGGGCAGTGTCCATTGGTGGTCCCGGGGTATTGGGTGCTGGCATGGCGCCGATAATGCTATATATAATGTTCCCTGGAAGGGCCACTCGCCCCAACAAGTCTAACCTGTTTGCTGTGCCACTCCTCACAGTTACGAGGGCTATCCACAAAGTACATTACGTTTTGGAATTAAAAATAAATAAAGTATTGAAAATTTTTTTTATTATATACAGATGAAAGCCACACTTCAATACTACTTTTCTACATAGTTGCCATTTAAATTAAGGCACTTGTCGTTGCGATGGACGAGCTTGGAAATTCCTTCGTCGTAAAATTCGGCCGCCTGCGCCTTCAACCACGTGGTTACCTCTTCTCGAAGCTGTGCGTCGTCATCAAAACGCTGCATAGCCAACCACTTCTTCATTGCTGGGAATAAGTGGAAGTCGCTCGGTGCCAGGTCGGGACTGTACGGCGGATGAGGAAACAACTCCCACTTAAAAGATTCGAGAACTTCACGAGTGGCATTTGTCGTGTGGGCCCGGGCGTTGACGTGAATCAGCAAGATCTTTGAGCCCAACTTTCCCCTGCGCTTGTTTCGTATTGCTCTTCTGAGGTTGTGCAGAGTTTGGCAATACCTTTGAGAGTTTATTGTAGTGCCTCCTTCCAGGAAATCCACAAAAGTCGTATTTCTACCGGGTTAATGATTAACCACGTGGTTGAAGGCGCAGGCGGCCGAATTTTACGACGAAGGAATTTTCCAAGCTCGTCCATCGCTACGATAAGTGCCTTAACTTAAATGGCAACTATGTAGAAAAGTAGTATTTAAGTGTGGCTTTCATCTGTATATAATAAAAAAAATTTTCCAATACTTTATTTATTTTTAATTCCAAAACGTAATGTACTTTGTCGATAGCCCTCGTATAATAATTTTTGTAGACTTTAGTTATCCTGATGTAAGCTAAGTGGTCAGTCTGGGTATTTATTCGGATAGGGGAAGTGACTTAAGTCTTTTTAATGATTGACTCCATAATCCTACTTTAGTTACTGAAATTTCGGTTATGCTATTGAGGGTATACAGCTTTTATGCACTGGCGTCAATGCGGGAAAAGTTGCCGTCTAGACGGCGGATTCTAGTCACTTTTTGCAGGGGGAAAACGCAAAAGCAGCGGCGACGAAGGGCGATACTTTCGGCTAATTCTTATAACGGAGACCTAGAAGCGGCAAATAAAGAAAGAGGAGGAAAAACGGAAAGTAGCAGAAGAGGAGGAAGACAGCACAATCAAGAGCGCGAAGAGCAGGAAACCCGTCCTGGAAGAGCTCTTTTTGACAACAGCGATGAACGCAGGGAGTGCATGTACTGCGAAAAAAATTTTCAAATCTATGGCCAGAAGAGAATTGGATTTGGCGCTAACTGTGCTCCGTCTGGGCTCAAGAACTACGTACATAAGTTGAGGAAAACAGTTTGATTTTCATTTGTGAAAAGTGAAAATAATTTAATTAGAATCGTGCTTTACAGCAAATTATATTTAGTTCTTTCAAAAAAATGTTTTTCCCTTATTTTTGAGTTTAAAATTAAGTTGCTACTTCGCCAGCTCATGTAGAGCAAAGAGGCCATTTTGTCACTTTCTGAAAATTGAATTATTTGGGCTCCGAGCACTATGGGACTTAACATCTGAGGTCATCAGTCCTCTAGAACTTAGAACTACTTAAACCTAACTAACCTAAGTACATCACACACATCAGTGCCAGAGGCAGGATTCGAACCTGCGACCGTAGCGGTCGCGCGGTTTCAGACTGAAGCGTCTAGAACCGCTCGGCCACAACGGCCGGCAATTGAATTATTTAATGTACTCGATTTGACCCTAAAGCACTTAAACTATTCGATATTATACTTCAGTTGTAGAAGATTATAATCACTCATTTATATCCATTTCCGGTTATTGATTCTCAGCTTAATTTGGATTTAGCCTCGCCACTTTGCGCGGCTCTTCCCTACATTTTCTACCGACTATCGTGTGTCGTGAGTGAAAGTGGATTATTACGTTGAATGCGAGTACTGTTGTGTGCACTGGTCACATTGTTCAAAAAATGGTTCAAATGGCTCTGAGCACTATGGGACTCAACTGCTGAGGTCATAAGTCCCCTAGAACTTAGAACTACTTAAACCTAACTAACCTAAGGACAGCACACACATCCATGCCCAAGGCAGGATTCGAACCTGCGACCGCAGCGGCCGCGCGGTTCCAGACTGTAGCGCCCAGAACCGCTCGGCCACCCCGGCCGGCTGGTCACATTGTCTTCCACGTCACTTCTCTTGGAAAATACAGATGGTTTCTCACGGATTAACGTCCACCATTAGATGGATGTGACACCCTAATAGTGTCCTACGGATTCACACCAAAGCACACACACTAGTGTTTTATTCAGGACATCGGCTCAATCTAGAGAACAGTGAACGAGCAAGGTGGCGCATTTGTTAAGACACAGGACTCGTATTCGGGAAGAACAGGATTCAAATCCCCATCTGACTAGCCCGATTTAAATTTTCCGCCGTATCTGAATCGCTTTCGGTGAATATCGAGATAGTACCTTCAAAAAGCTTGGGCCCGATTTCTTGCACTATCCTTTCGAAGTCCGAAGTCTTTCTCAGACAGTGATGACCGCGACCTCTACGAGTCGTTAAACCACCTTTTTCTTTTCGTGATCAGTGTCCGTCGCTACGTCTTCGTACCATCGGGCATCCAACATTCTGACTCATATCAAGCATCACCGTATAACTTTGACAGCTTCGAATATTGAGGCCCGGCAAATAAAAATTTCTTTTACGTGACACTTATTCGTAGGGCACTTTCATTCTCAAGATTTCTCAGCCAATGAAACTGCATTCAGTTGGGAATTTTCGACTGTGAAACTTTCAGTGGAATGAAGTATCTGAAGTAAGTGTAAAATGTTGTTGGAATTCGATACGCGTCACTGCAGAGTCTGGATTAAAAATTTAGAGGGTCGTTTGAATGGTGCTGAATAGGAGGCAAAATAATTGCTAGTCCTGTCGTACACGCTATTGTACACGCATTGCATAGTTACCGATTGACGTCGTCAGCACGTCTTGATGGAGAAAGAGGGACTTCCACGTCACGACGTTGGAAAGGAAAATCATACTCACAAAAATACGTATTGCTTGCAGAAAACTGAAACTGCGAAGAAGGCAATAACAACAACAGGAGGAGGGGGAGGAGGAGGAGATGGGGAAGAAAGCATACATCTTCATGCGTATTCCGGAAGCCAAGCTACAGTGTGTGATGGAGGGTACTTCTCGGTACCACCATCTTTTCCCACTTCTCTGTTCCATTCGCGGGTGGTGCGTGGGAATAATGACTGCCGGCATACCTCCTTATGAGCTGTAGTATCTCCGATTTTCTCGCTACGGGCGTTATGCACGACTGTGTGGGAGGAGTGATATCTTGCCCAGTTCTTCTAGAAACGTACGCTCTCGAAATTTCGATAACAAACATTTTTGTGATATATGCCGCCTCTGTTGTATCGTCTGTCACCGCACTTTGTTGAGCGGCTTTGTAACGCTCTTGCGCCGCTCTTCGCCGGCCGTGGTGGTCTAGCGGTTCTAGGCGCTCAGTCCGGAACCGCGCGACTGCTACGGTCGCAGGTTCGAATCCTGCCTCGGACATGGATGTGTGTGATGTCCTTAGGTTAGTTAGGTTTAAGTAGTTCTAAGTTCTAGGGGACTGATGACCACAGATGTTAAGTCCCATAGTGCTCAGAGCCATTTGAACCATTTTTTTGCGCCGCTCTTCGTCGGGTTTTGTGTATCTCTACTATTAACCCTACCTGGTAACAGTCCCTGACTGATGAGCGATACTCAAGAATCGGTTGATGGTTCAAATGGTTCCGAGCACTATGGGGCTTAACATCTTAGGTCATCAGTCCCCTAGAAAAATGGCTCTGATCACTATGGGACTCAACTGCTGTGGTCATTAGTCCCCTAGAACTTAGAACTACTTAAACCTAACTAACCTAAGGACATCACACACATCCATGCCCGAGGCAGGATTCGAACCTGCGACCGTAGCAGTCGGTCCCCTAGAACTGAGAACTACTTAAACCTAACTAACCTAAGGACATCACACACATCCATGCCCGAGGCAGGATTCGAACCTGCGACCGTAGGAGTCCCGCGGTTCCGGACAGCAGCGCCGAGAACCGCACGGCCACCGCGGCCGGCAAGAATCGGTTGAACATGTGTTTTCTAATCCACTTCCTTAGATTCTTACAATGAATTTCAGCCCGACATGCGCTTTTTCTGCAATTACTTTATGTGGTTATCCCACCATACGTCACTACGGATGGTTACTACCAGATCTAGGTAGTTTACGGTAGTTACTGTTACCAGTGATTCGTAACCATTAGTGTAACCGAACAGTAGTGGACTTCTTCAACTATTTATGCACAACGCAGATTCGTAGATGAACACGTTTAGGGAAGCGCATGACATGAGACTTTCCCAAGGACGATATGCATAAAACTACTTTTACCAGCAGTAAAGAAAACGTACATCAGGATAGGCTGGGCGTGGGATTTGAATTCTGCTCCTCTCGAGTCCGAGCCAACTACCCAAGTAACTTAATTTTACTTCCGACCAGTATTCAAAGGCCTGGCCTGGAACTCTATCCTGACGCGGCTAGAAAACAGTAAACAGTTTTTACGCGGCTAGAAAACAGCAAAAGGTTTTTACACAATTTCCATAATGAAAGACTTGCTGGTGATATCGGACACGAGTCGATTGTCGCGGACAAACAGAGGTTGTGTGCGGGTAAGGAGAGAGAGGGGGAGAGAAGGAATATTGGGAAGTTGTGCTTCATCGGCGGTAATTACGTGATGGCGGTGGCGGCGGTCAGCGGCAGGCACATTGTTTCGGGGTGGCTGGGCAGCCAGCAGGCAGCAGGAGCGCCAAGTTTGCCGCCGCTCTCTGTGCGACCTGCGGCAATAAAACGCTCGTTTCTCGGCTCGCTTACCACCGTAGATTACGCAATATCAAATATGCGCTTCTTTACTCCGCAGCCGCAAACAAAACTAATTCATCGTGTGATTTCAGAACGCTGCCTCCCTAAATGTGTTCCGAAACACCGAAAACTTGAGCTCCATCTTCGTACGGACGCAAAATCAAAGCGCTGGCTACATGTACTGCAAGTAAGTTTAATTTTCTAGCTATTGCGAACTGAAGTACCTATATTAAGTAGGCAGGCCTATGGCTCGGTGGCTTCTTGGCTACAATACTGGCCACACAAGTTTCACCATTCAATATTCCGGGAATTATTTCTAAATGCCAACACTGCCAAGTTTTAACTTGTTTCGGAGTCTACGTGTAATCACAGGCCCCACTGTAATGACACAGTAAAGATTCGAAGGTTGGGGGAAAAAGCGAGGGCGTATGCACCTCCAATAGTGTCATGCAGAAGAATGCAGAGTTGAAATCAATCCTCTTTGTACTAGTAACCAGTATCATAGGCGAAAATGTTATTCACTGTCAACTCAGAGATTACAGTGGATGTTAAAAGCAATTAGAATACTCCCTGTACTTGCTAAGCAGCTCAAGATACCGAAGTTGGAACTTTGACTAGTGATCGGGTGCGAGACGCATAAATACTGGTAATTTGTTTATTTAATGAAATATTGAAGGAAACTGTTTTTCGTAAGTGGCACGATGTACTTTTCCTAATGGCATATGAAATAACTTGAAATGAGAAGTATAATGATACGTCACCGTTTCAGTTGAAGTTCCGCGCCTTTAACACGCTGAATGTCGCACGCACAGTACAGTGATAGATGTTTCACAGCGCCGGGCTCTGTTGTGGCCGCCGGTGGCGTTGAGGCAATCACGGTGTTAACCAATGTTTGTACGGTAAAACAGGGAAAGTTATGAGCTACGTATTTACACATATACGTTTTTTAAATTACATTTCTATAAAATAAATTTTACAATATACCTTACCAAGCGTCATATCACTATACTCAACTCCTCAAGTGCTCTCCAACGCCGTCAAAGAAAATATGTAGCCCTACTAAAAACAATAGATACTTCAGCATTTCAGCAAATCACGCAATTATGCGAATTAAGCGCATAGCAAAATATATGCCTTCTACGGATTATGATTAGTTGAAAACCTTGTTTCCATACGCTGAACCTGTTACCGAAACGTTACAAATATCCACGCTACATCTGAGATCGTATATACACTTAGGTGACAAAAGTAATGGAATAACGATACGCACATGTACAGTTGGCAGTAGTATCGCGTACGCAAGGCATAAACGGGCAGTACATTGGAGGAGCTGTCAAAAAAATGGCTCGAAGCACTATGGAACTTAACATCTGAGGTCATTAGTCCTCTAGACTTAGAACTACTTAAAACTGTCTAACCTAAGGACATGACACACATCCATGCCCGAGGCAGGATTCGAACCTGCGACTGTAGCAGCGGCGCGACTCGGGACTGAAGCGCCTAGAACCGCTCGGCCATAACGGCCGGCCGCGGAGCTGTCATTTGTACTCAGCTTATTAATGTGAAAAGTTTTCCGACGGGAATCAAAAGACTGTGAATGCGGAATGGTAGTTGGAGACTGACGCAGGGGACATTCCATTTCGGAAATGGTTAGAGAATTCAATATTCCGAGATTCACAGAGTCGAGAGTGTGTCGAGAATACCAAATTTCAGGCGTTACCTCTCACTACGGACAATGCAGTGGCCGACAGCCTTCACTTAACGCGCTAGGGCAGCGGCTTTTGCTTAGGGCTGATAACAGATAAGCAACACTGTGTGAAATAAACGTAGGGATCAATGTGGGACGTATGATGAACGTATCCATTAGGAGAGTGCTGCGAAATTTGGCGTTAATGGTCTATGTCAGCAGACGATCGACCCAAGTGCCCTTGTTAATAGGACGACACCGGTGGTAGCGCCTCTCTTGGCCTCATGACCATTTCGGTCGGATCGTGGACAACTGGAAATCCGTGGTCTGACCAAATGAGTCCCGATTCCAGTTGGTAAGAAATGATAGTAAGGTTTGAGTACGGAGCAGACCCCATGAAGCCATGGACTCATATTGTCATCAAGGCACTGTACAAGCTGGTGGTGGCTCCACAATGGTGTAGGCTGAGGTTACATGGAAAGGACTGGATCCTCTGGTCAAACTGGAAATGGTTGTCTGTGGTTACTTTGGGACCATTTGCAGCCATTCATGCACTTCATGTTCCGAAAGAACGATTGAATTTTTATCGATGACAATGCGCTATGTGACCATGCCACAATAGTTCTCGATACCTTTGAAATACTTTCTGGACAATTCGAATGAATGATTTGGCCAACCAGACCGCCCGACATGAATCCCATCGGACATTTATGGGACATAATCGAGAGGTCAGTTCGTGCACAAAATTCTGCTCCAGCAACAGTTCTGCAACTATGAACGGCTACAGAGGCAGCATGCCTCAATATTTCTGAAGCGGACTTCCAACGACTTGTTGACTCCGTGCCACGTCGAGTTTCTGCACTACGCCGGGTAAAACTAGTTCCAACACTGTATTTGGAGGTACCCCGTGACTTTCGTCATCTTAGTGTAAGGCAATGTCTTCCGCTTGTATTACTTAAATTTCTTGACCGCTCGATAAAATAATGCAGCAACGTGGATACCGATTCGTGTGATTTGTGAGTAAATGATTCACTTTTTCAATAATTCCTGAATGTGAGCTTAATGATTTTTATTGAAGTTGAACCCATAACAGTTTAGGGCATTCGAAACATAACTTTATTAGAAATGAATATATTTACACACTAATTCTGGCAAGTCAGAGTACATGAATTGACCATGAACAGTTTTTTAATTTATCCACCACTTGCCAAACAATTACTTTCCACGAACTGATTATTTTAGCCTTCATAACTTTATTAGAAATGAATATATTTACACACTAATTCTGGCAAGTCAGAGTACCTGAATTGACCATGAACAGTTTTTTAATTTATCCGCCAGTTGCCAAACAATTACTTTCCACGAACTGATTATTTTAGCCTTGGCTCTAACATAATTTGGTTCCTAGATAAAGTATGAAACGACAGCTTACGTGACAATGTGTACCAGCTGAAAGCTATCCTTGTCAGATGCCGTCAACATTCGTAAAACTACAATGTCTCAATTTACACTGATGAGCCAAACCGTTATTGCCACCTGCTTAACAGCTTATTTATCCGTCTTTGGGACGAAATACATCACTGATTCTGCGTGTCAGGAATCTGACAGTTTTATGGAGGCATGTGGCATTGTATGTCTATGCACAGTTCATGTAACTCGCGTAAGAATCGGGCCGCTGACTTGCGTACGCGGTGATGGCGCCCGATTGCGACCCAAATTTTTGAGTTCCATAGGATTTACGTCAGGCGAATTTGGTAGCAGAGACATCAATGTGAGTTCACAATAATGCTCCACAAACCACTGCAGCACACTTCTGGCTCGGAGACTGCTGAAAGATAACACGGCCGTCGGGCAAGACACCGAGCATGAAAGGACGCACGTGGTTCGCAACTGTCGGAGTGTCTTCGATTACTACCACAGGTCCCCTGCTCCCGCCAGCCTGCGTCCTAGGCGCGCTGCAAGTTTCGAGCCGCCGTTCACTTCGATGACGGCGTTTCTGGAGACGACCACCGACCTAGTCTAGCAAAAATGTGATTCACCAGAAGAGCCGACACGTTTTCATTGATGGACGGTCGAATCCCGATGGTCCCGTGCCCACTGCAATCGCAACAGACGATATAGTTGGATCAGTATGTGAACACCTAGGTGTGGTCTGCTGCAGAGCTCTATGTTCAACAATGTACGATGAACGGTGTGCTCCGAAAGACTTGTGCGTGCACCAGCATTGTGCTCTTTAGAAAGAGATGCCACATATCACCAGCTATCCTAATTCGCAGAGCAGACAAGCCTCCGAACCCCACGTTCAGTGAAGAGTCGTGGACGTCCACCATTTAGCGCCGAGTGGTAGTTACTCTTTCGTTCTACCTCTTTCCGCAGATGCTCACGACAGTACGACGAGAACATTCAACCAGCTCCGCCGTTCTTCAGATAATCGTTCACAGGCTCTTCGGCATAATAAACTCCCCTTTGTCAAAGTCGCTTATCTCAATGCATTTCCCCATTTGCAGCCCATATTTTCGCTAGGGTGATTCCCCGTCCGTGTCTGCTCCGCTTACATACTTCTGTTACCTTTTCACGTGCCCTAACGCCATCAGGCGGCATCCCACGTCGCAGTGGGCAGTGCTCATAATGTTTTCGCTTATCAAAATGCGTGTAACGTTTACGATGATGCCTGTGGTGCCCCCACTGAGATGTCTCTTCTGAAACCTCATCTTTTTTACGAGTGCTGTTCGGAAAGTAAGGAATGATCAGTCACTAAATGGAAACCACAGTGAAAATCCGATGAAGCTTTGCATAGATGTATTCGGCAGTGTCTCTAGTACACCCGTAGATGGCGTCATGTCGTTCTTTTCAGTAGTCAGTGTACGGTGAGTCCGTGAAGACGCCTA
Source organism: Schistocerca nitens (assembly GCF_023898315.1). Taxonomy (NCBI): domain Eukaryota; kingdom Metazoa; phylum Arthropoda; class Insecta; order Orthoptera; family Acrididae; genus Schistocerca; species Schistocerca nitens. The sequence goes on along the minus strand of NC_064616.1, from coordinate 170,798,747 downwards.
CAAAACAGTGTCTCCCGCCAAGTGTGGACGCCTGCCGCGAGACTTCGCCTGACTTCGTGTAACTCCACATAATGTACCTGTCATGTATTTTATTTTTCGTGGCAGTTCTCGGCCCGCCTCTGCAGCGTGTTCGATGGGAAGTGTTTGATCACCCACCATCCAGCCCGGTCTTGGCTCCCTCTCATTTTCATCTCAGCTCAGGTAGACTGCTGGCTATGAAGACGACATTCTGGCACAGGCAATGAAGAGCAGAGGCGGAAAGCACAAGAGGCTGCATTCCACGAATAAGGTATCGGAAAGTTGGTACAAAGCTGAGACAGATGGCTAAGTCGGAGCGTCGACTATATACACAACCAGCTGGAGAGTGCTGAGAACTGTTGTAAATAAAGCAGTTTTTATTTTCACTTCGGTTTTCATTTCGCGATCGATCGGGTCTTATTTTCCGAACAGCCCTCGTATTTTTACGAAGCTCATAGGCGGAATAAGTACTTATAGTAAAAATATGATCTTATTCCGAACAGGAACATTGTAAGTAACCACAGCGGCTACTATTCGTGTGCAACATCCTATCACTTAATCTGTACCATAGTGGTACCATGCACACCCTGCAGATTTGCGTAACAATTTTTCTACCTCTGATTCTAACACTATCGTATTTTTATCGTAAATGAGTTAATAAAAAGAGAAGCTCGAACCTTCAATGTTGAAACGGTGTGGGCGTGCTGGTGTTGATGAACACTTATTCTGAAAAACATGATACGATTTGCTTGCAGAGTGCCATGTAAGTCCTTAGAAGAAGTGAACATCATTTGAGACAGGACACTCTACAAAGCGATAACGTGCACCCTTAGTCTACTGAAATCCTCACGGCGAGCGCCCATATCAGGAATGAACATATATTGTATTTTACATATGAAGTAACTTCATAAATTGAGTATACTGAGGCAGTGACAAGAAGTACTAATTATTCATATTATCACTAGTTTGCAGCAGCATCGCTACGGTTGGGACTCTTGCGCAGATATAAACCCACAAGTTCTGAAAACACGCGTACGGCGCATGTAGTCAGTGTTCCTATTACTAAGAACAGAAAACTGACTGGATTCGAGAAGATACCTAATTGTCGATGTTAATATATGGCAATAAAAAAGTTGTACACTACTGCTCTAAAGACGCTGTGGAGAGCTGTTTTGCCAGTGTAATTAATGGAATGTGTTACCCTTTAATCGTTTAGGAATACACTTCTGTTATAGCGCCTTAGTTCATCGAATGGTCCACGATATTAAGCTGCAGGCTCTAGTAGAAGTACTGGACAACGTCCTGTTGACATACACACTGTACTTAAATTTGCAACCTTGGTATTCCACTGTGACTAGACCTGATCCAAGAGTCAGTTTGTGTTAAACATTTAGCACCAGGATTAAACAAATGAAGTAGGATAGCATTAGAATCCTGCACTAAGACTGCGTGACATATCGTTTCGATCAGCATGATCAGCTGTAAAGGAGACCGGGTATAGGAAATTAGTGCGACCCATTACTGAGTACTGCTGGAGGGTTTGGGATTTCCGCCAGGTCGGTGGGACATCGAAACAAGGCGGGCTGCTAGATTTGTTGACGGTAGGTTCAATCAACACGCGAATATTACGGAGAGGCTTCGTGTACTCAAGTGGGACTCGCTGGACAGAAGACGGCGTTCTTTTCGCGGGCCACAGTTGAGAAAATGTAGGGAACCGGCAATTCAAGCCCGCATCTCGTGGTCGTGCGGTAGCGTTCTCGCTTCCCACGCCCGGGTTCCCGGGTTCGATTCCCGGCGGGGTCAGGGATTTTCTCTGCCTCGTGATGGCTGGGTGTTGTGTGCTGTCCTTAGGTTAGTTACGTTTAAGTAGTTCTAAGTTCTAGGGGACTGATGACCATAGATGTTAAGTCCCATAGTGCTCAGAGCCATTTGAACCGGCAATTCGAGATGACTGCAGAACAATTCTGCTGTCGCCAAAGCACATTTCGCATAAGGACTATCAAGATAGGATGCGAGAAATTATGGCTCGTACGCAGGCTTCTAGGCAATCGTTTTTCCTTCGCTCTACTTGCAAGTGGAATAGGACAGGAAATAATTAGTAGCGGTACAAGGTACCCTCCGCCACGCACCATAAGGTGTCTTGCAGAGTACGTATGTAGATGCAGAATATGGTTTACATGTGGTTTTTCATACATTTTTACACTTGCACCCACATTACTCTGTAATGCACGATCCATAAGCAGTTAAATGTATGAATCCGAAGAGATTTAAACTTTATGTGAGATACATACATAGGGCAATTGATGACTAAGTAGTCGAATCATACTTCGCTTGGGCAAAAGATGAAATTCAGTTTACCTACCTGTAATCTACATACAGATCTTCCTGGCATTCTGAATTTACACTCATTCCAACGAATATTTGGTTGTACTGAAAATTCAAATTCGAGCAATTTTATTACTTCACTGTCTGTTACATTCAAATCATTTTCCCATAGTATCTGTGATGTAGCATCTACACATTATGTCCGACGGCGAACGAGACGAAAAGAAGTGAAAGACGTCTAAGATCTGGAATTGTGTATAAGAGGTAAAAGAAACAGAGTTCTCCCAAATTCAGTTACGTAGCCAGCGGATAACAGAGGCGAAATTCAGTTTATCGCAGGCACGATATTTTAATGAATATCGCATCCCACGTCCAATAGATTCTCGAAAGTGATCTTCCAGAAAATCACCTTTCTCGATTGGATGTGGGAAGGAATAATCAGGATGTTTCGCAGCTCGACTTGGCGCTGGTTATAAATATTTATGAATCGTTATATACCAGGGAGCGAATATTGATGCAACTGTAAAACAGAGGCGCAGGCCGACTAATCTAGTTACGTAAAATAGCAGCCTGAGGCCGGAAACCGCAGAAACACTGAACTCTTGGAATTCTGTACAGTGCGTTCCTCCACCGCTATCTTCTCCTAACAGCAAATAATCGCGTTATTCTCTCGACTCAAACACGGTACACACAGTACTCGTAAAAATTTACTAGAAGACATGCGTGATGGTTTCATGACTTATTACGCATTATTTGGTGGTGTGAGGTGATTCCGTGCAACCTAGTTAACGTTATATTAATTAAGAACGAATGTTTTTCGGTAGTATATGACAAACGGGAAACCAAGTATCTTACATTTGATTTTTCAACACGGGGAGCAATGATGCAATGGAATGCACATATATGCTGCGTGACCGCGAATAAAATTTATTTATAATGAAAATTAAAATACATGTTTTACTGGAGTGATCTGGCGTGCTATAACGATATCTCGAGCTTCGCTACTGTGGTCCATCGCGGTAATACTTGTAACGTCGGTAAGCGCTCAAGAGATACAAGCAGGTATTATGGACTACGAAAAAAAGCTGAAACTCCGTTATACCTGTATGCCAGCGATTGATACGACGCACGTGGATAAGCCTCTGTCAGTGTGTATTCGGGCATGACAAAGCTAAGACAAAAAGAGAGAATTATCCGTTCAGTATTAACAACAAAATATTGTCGTGTTTAATAAAATTAAAGCGCTACATGTTTCGATAAGAATTATGAGAGAGGCATTAGGTAAGTTAGCTAGATTAATTCATTAAAAACAGGAATTTATGAATGTTTAAGCTGTAAAGCGCAGTTTTAGCAAAAGCGAATTAGCAGTATATCCCAGAAATGTTGTGACAAAATCCTAGGGGTTGTAGGCGGTGTCTCGAATAACAAATCGAGGGTAAGAACCCGAGTCCGGAAACATCGAACGAAGCTACAGAGCGTCAAAGTGACAGGTACTGGCCCTGCCACTAGGGCACTCCTATGGCAGCAAACGTGACTTAGTACGCTGACAAACCTTAGGGGGAACATCTCGCAGTCCTATTTGTTATCGCAACTGATTGTCACGATCGTCAGTGGAGGAGATGAAGCTAGTTGCTGCGCAGAATGGCCTCGTCTCCTACGAATGCGATGCTGTGTTACCACGGTGGATGATGATTTCGGACACAGTTTGCGTCTGCCGTCTAGGAACCCTTTAAAATCTCCAATGTTTTGCGCAGTATACGAGAAATGATGAATTTTCAGATAGTTGAAGTTGAGTATGTACTTACATGATCAGGTACAAAGACACTGAACGAACAAACCTTTTACTAACAGAGCAGCAAACCAAATGAAGGATAGAAACATTTTGCTAAAAAAGTTTTTAAAAAATTTGACTTTAAAGAAACGAGTGCATTTGTGGAAAAAGTAAGAAAATGAAGCAGATTATCAGTGTTACAGTCAAACATCCAGTAGGCGGTGTACCTCTGTTGTGATGCAGAGATGCTTTATCGTTTCCTTGCTGCAGGTTGTATGGCAGGACGACGAAAGGCACTCCAGTGCCAACTCAGTTATGAAGATGGTGACTTGGCTGGTTTTTTTTTTTTGTGACTATTCGGTTTTCCTCCTTTCTTGTAAAGTCTGAAGGTGACCACTGTGTGGCCTAAATCGACTACACTGTAAAATAATTTCGTCATTGTGTCAATAATCTAGTAAAACAATATAGGAAAGTCACGCAACATCTTTGGATTAAAGAAAATTTTAGTTATATACGGTCTGACGAAAAAAGTGAAGCACCTAGACTGCGAAGAAGAAATGAAACTTATGGTTTGAAAGGGTATGTGATTTTATATAAGTGAGTAAAAAATTGAGTGAGATTTACAAAGAAACTGGCAGTATGAGTCCACTTATCAGTATCACGTTGCACCACCGTGGCCTGGATGCACGCACAGATTCCGTTGAGAAGGATGTCAAAGTCTTCGTATCCTTTTCAAAGGCATGCTTGCCCACCACTGTAGTAACTGGTCGTTGATATCGTGGATGCTGTCACTGGGACATTTATATAAATGATCTAGGTGATAATCTGAGCAGCCGCCTTTGATTGTTTGCAGATGACGCAGTAATTTACCGTCTACTAAAATCATAAGACGATCAATTCCTATTACAAAACGATCTAGAGAGAATTTCTGTATGGTGCGAAAAGTGGCAATTAGCGATAAACAAAGACAAGTTCGAGGTCATCCACATGGTTACTAAAATAAATCTGATAAATTTTGGGTACACGATAAATCTCACAAATCTAAGGACTGTCAATTCGACTAAATACCTAGTAATTACAATTACGAGCCGCGCGGGATTAAGCGAGCGGTCTAAGGCGCTGCAGTGATGGACAGTGCGGCTGGTCCCGGCGGAGGTTCGAGTCCTCCCTAGGGCATGGGTGTGTGTGTTTGTCCATGGATAATTTAGTTCAAGTAGTGTGTAAGCTTAGGGACTGATTACCTTAGCAGTTAAGTCCCATAAAAAGTCCCATAGTGCTCAGAGCCATTTGAACCATTTTTGATATTTCTGTTTCTTTCTTTTTCTTTTCTCGGTTATTAGCGAAAAATAAAAAGAAACACCTGGTAAAACCTAGACCAAACAAATAACGAAAAATACCTGTTATTCATACATAAAATACTGGTATCTGTTTTAACCGGCCGGTTTTTCCCATCCTTAGTTCAATCTTTCTAAATACAATTTTATGTCAGTGATCTGTTACTTCCATTGTTTTAAAGATACTTTAAAATGGTAATTACATAATCCCAAGCAGTACTATTTTCTTCAATTCAAAACTGCTAGCCGGCCGAAGTGGCCGTGCGGTTAAAGGCGCTGCAGTCTGGAACCCCAAGACCGCTACGGTCGCAGGTTCGAATCCTGCCTCGGGCATGGATGTTTGTGATGTCCTTAGGTTAGTTAGGTTTAACTAGTTCTAAGTTCTAGGGGACTAATGACCTCAGCAGTTGAGTCCCATAGTGCTCAGAGCCATTTGAGCCAAAACTGCTAGCTGTTAATTTCCACCCAAAAAACTGCTCAGCGCGGCTACAACGCGTGGCCCGTGAAACGTCGCTATATGGATGAACAGCCTGCACCTCAATATGATGTTATAAAGAAGAGTAAAGAGAGTATGTTATTTTAACTCGGTATCAGACAATATAGAAGAATGAACTGTCTGCTCAGTCACTCAACGCACGCTTTCGCAGTAAGGGAGAATGCCGGAAACGTAACCATCTCACTGCCGGAAGGCTGCTGCCGCCAGAGAGAGCAACGGAGGAGGCTCGGGGATGGATTTATACTCGAGCGGCGCACAAAGGCGCTATCCGGTGATCGGGACCGGACTCCGGCCGTAACAATGGGTCGCTTGTGCCAAGTCAACATTTGTTGGGCGGCGAGCCGGTACGGCTGAGAGGGCCCTCAGGACGCCGCGCTGGATTACCCGTAACCAGCTCGCCGCGCTACAGGCCGGCCCCGTCCACTCCTTTCGATTCGCGGCGCCAATTATGGGACAATGCGACGCGACGTGTGTGTGTCCGGCGGCGCCCGGCGTGCCGGGAGGTGTATGACATGCGACATTGCAAGGCCGCTCTTGCCAAAAAAGTTTTAAATTAACGCCTCGTAAATTATTCCGGCTGAAAGCGACGACGGAAACGCGCCATTCTGAAGTTAGGGAAATTTATGCTGCTAGGGCGCGTTTTGCTTAGAGACTCCTCCGCCTCTCGGCCTTCCGCTGTTCACGGTTTCGAGAGAAATATCTCACGCCAATGGTAGTAACACAGAGACGACTGGAGATATTGGAAAACTTAGACCACATTCCACCACAGCAAGTTGGAGGCTTGTGTTCAAATTAAGTATGTAGGTAGCGCCATCGTACCGTGGATCACGTGCAAGCAGAGTTGTAAAACTTCCATAGGCCACCGTAGACTAAGATAACTAATCATAGATTACGGTAATTTTCCAAGCACTCTTGGTCAATTAAGATCGTAACCGCGTTACCTGTATGTTAGTTGTGTTGCACACCGATCGGGCATTAGCTCATTTCGATCCATTTGTTTGCGTATGCGATCAGTGCCTTACTTGATTTCCCTAGAAACCGGAAGTGGTGAACCGTCTAGAAACTGAATGAGAATATACAAAGACCCGCGTAACCTAGGAAATATTTTTCTTCTACGTAGTTTTCCTTCCGTCTGTTACTTAAAAACAAACAGTATTTATAGAAAAATTGAAATTGTCAACGTTTAATTCGTGTCTCATTCCAAAGCTGTTCAGTACTATCGGTAATCATAGCACTTACTACATCATTGAAGTACTGCACCGTAACTACCGGCTTTTTGGTAGATGGCTCTGAGCACTATGCGACTTAACTTCTGAGGTCATCAGTCGCCCAGAACTTAGAACTAATTAAACCTAAATAACCTAAGGGCGTCACACACATCCATGCAGGATTCGAACCTGCGACCGTAGCGGTCGCTCGGCTCCAGACTGTAGCGCCTAGAACCGCTTTTTGTAGAGCTCAACTCTATACGCAAGTGTAGCGTAACCTCTGCTTCCGCGGCATCACATAGAAAATAGGCTTCAAAATACATATGAATTAATAATGTGAGAATGGAAGGTAGAATTTTAAAATTTCACGTTTCCGTGACACAAGTTCATCAAGACGGTATACAAGTATAACAAAAAAGCAAATGAACACAACAAAGAGTTGTTTATTGAAGAAGAGAGACTGATTTATTACATCTTTTTTGTCACTGTGGAATCAAACATGTAATTTATCATAAATATTATTTTACTTAATAGCATAAGCTTTTTAGCAAATAAAATGTTTGATTCTTATTACTTCGTATCCCACGTTTTATATTTTTTGTGGCAACCTGACCATTTCTTCCACTGGCCTATACCAAACGCAGCAGCAAATCGTTGCTCCTGCAGTGGACCAACTCTGAGTTATGCTAGAGGAACTGCTCGCGGTTTGTATTCTTCTTTGACGATGGGTGCTGTTGCTATTTTTCTATCTACACACACACACACACACACACACACACACACACACACACACACACACTATATATATGCATACAGCGCGGTGATCATCAACGTGTTTTTCTGAGATACGTATTGAAGTTTATTGTAAAATGATGATCTTTTCGTCCACGTTATCTTATTCATCATATCGAAACAACTAAACGATTACGGCTGACTAAAGATGCTAGTCTTGCATTCAGAAGAATCGTCCTTTGTTTCACTAGTAACGTTGCGTCAACGGTGGGGATACAAGTGACGGACAGGTAAGCTCAGTTTGACAAGCATGGGGAGGAAATCGTTATCGGGCTTATGGTGATGTACTTTCTATTACGGAATAACTCAGAGGAATCAAGGAAAAGCTAAACCCGTACGGACTGACCACAAACTTAATGTGTCTTCTTCTGGATACAAGAACGTTCGTGAAGTGAACTAGCCTCCGACGTGGAATATCTTTCGCTTCACGCCGAAGTCCTCGGTCTGCGTGCGTCTGTCATGCAAATACTGCAAAACTGGAGCCAGCTTTACTGTTGTTGTTGTCTTCAGTCTGACGACTAGTCTGATGCAGCTCTCCATGCTACTCTATCGTGTGCGAGCTTTTTCGTCTCTGAATAACTACTGCAATCTAATTCCTTCTTAATCTGTTTACTGCATTCAACTCTTGGTCTCCCTTTACGATTTATACCCCCCACACTTTCCTTCAGCACCAAATTTGTGGTCCCTTGATGTCTCAGAGCATGTCCTATCAACCGATCCTTCTTTCAATCAAGTTGTGCCATAGATTCCTTGTCTCCTCAATTCTATTCAGTAATTCCTCATTAGTTACGTGGTCGACCCATCTAATCTTCAACATTCTTCTGCAACATGGCATTTCGAAAGCTTCTATTCTCTTTATGTCTAAACCTTTTATCGTCCATGGTTCACTTCCATACATGGCTACACTCCACACACAAGTACCTTCAGAAAACACTTCCTAAGGCTTAAATCTATATTCGATGTTAACAAATTTCTGTACTTCAGAAATGCTTTTCTTGCCATTGACAGTCTACATTTTATATCCTTTCTACTTCGGACATCATCAGTTATTTGCTGCCAAAGTAGCAAAACTCATCTACTACTTTAAGTGCTTCGTTTCCTAATCTAAATCCCTTAGCATCACCTGGTTTAATTTGACTACATTTCATTATCCTTGTTTTGCTTCTGTTGATGTATATCGTATATCCTCCTCACAAGAAACTGTCCATTCCGTTTATCTGCTCTTCCAAGTCCTTTGCTGTCTAACAGAATTACAACGTCAGCGGCAAACAGCAAAGTTTCTATTTCTTCTCCCTAAACGTTAATTACTACTACTAATCTTCCTTTCGTTTAGACTGAATAACATCGGGGACAGGCTACAAAAAAAAAATGGTTCAAATGGCTCTGAGCACTATGGCACGTAACATCTGTGGTCATCAGTCCCCTAGAACTTAGAACTACTTAATCCTAACTAACCTAAGGACATCACACACATTCATGCCCGAGGCAGGATTCGAACCTGCGACTGTAGCAGTCGCGCGGTTCCGAACTGAGCGCCTAGAACCGCAAGACCACCGCGGCCGGCGGACAGGCTACAACCCTACCTCACTCCCTTCGCAACCACTACTTCACTATCATCCCCATTATTCTTGCAAACTGCCGTCTGGTTTACACACAAGTTTAAACAGCCCTCCGCTCCCTGTATTTCAAACCTTCTACCTTCAGAATATCAAAGAGAGTATTCCAATCAACACTGTCGAAAGTTTTCTCTAAGGATGCAAATGCCGTAAGCGTATATTTGTCTTTCCTTAAGCTGTTTTCTAAGATAAGTTGTAGGGTCGGTACTCACGTGTTCTTAAACCACTCCAGAATCAAAACTGATCTTTCCTGTGGTTGGCTTCTATCGATTTTTCCATTCTTCTGTAAAGAATTCGGGTTAGTGCTTTGCAACCAAGACTTACTAAACTGATAGTTCGGGGAGTTTCACACCTGCTTTCTTTAGGATTGGAATTACCACACACTTCTTCAAGTCTGAGGGTATTTCGCCTGTCTCATTCAGTTTGCACACAAGATGGATGTGGTTTTTCATGGTTGGCTCTCCCAAGGCTAGTAGTACTTCTGACCGGCCGGCCGGTGTGGCCGAGCGGTTATAGTCGCTTCAGTCTGGAACCTCGCGACTGCTACGGTCGCAGGTTCGAATCCTGCCTCGGTCATGGATGTGTGTAATGTCCTTAGGTTAGTTAGGTTTAAGTAGTTTCTAAGTCTAGGGGACTGATGACCTCAGATGTTAAGTCCCATAGTGCTCAGAGCCATTTTTTTTAAGTAGTTCTAAGTTCTAGGGGACTGATGACTTCAGAAGTTACGTCCCACAGTGCTCAGAGCCATTTGAACCATTTGAATTCTGACGGAATGATATAATAAACATGTTTGCATATAACTTATCTGTAGCGGCAGTATTTAACACAAGCAGTATCCCATGCGTTCGAAACGATCCTTACCTACGACTGGCGCGAGGTCTTCACGTCTATCTACGTGCTGTTCGCAAGTCACCCCCTCCATGTGACACGCGGAAAAACGACCTCCGCCCACTTCTCTCTCATCTAGCTACGACAATGTGAAAAGAATAACTGTGCAGATTCAGTCAGCGTTTTGCGCTGAATATATGCATACATACAAAACGAAGAAAATCTGAAGTGGTTTTGCTGCTAACTAACTGGAAAGGTTAAAGGTACGGCAGTCTAAGGAAGAAGAAATGAAGGAATGCTAGGGTTTAACGTAAAGTCGACAGCAAGATTTCTGGAGACGGAACACAAGCTCGGAAATGACAAGGAAGGGGAGGAAATCGGCCACGTCCTTTTCAAAGAAGTCTTCGAGGCATTCACATTAATTCATTTAGGGAAACCAGGGAGATCTATAGTTGAATGGTCGGACGGATATTTGACCTCCGCTTCACTAGAGTGCGAATTAAGTGCATTAACCATTTCGCTACATCATTCGTAAGTCTGTGACGGAAACCATAAAGAACTTACGGATGGTTTCGACGGTATCACTTGAGTCATCCGCCAATTCTAACGAACATTATTACTGACCTGCTTATAAATTGCGTAAATTAGAGGCGAATGACGCCTCGTTTCACTCTCTTTAGATTCTGTCTGCTAAGATTAGCGGGGGAAAATGGTAGAGTTAGATATGGGAAAACATTTAAGTAAGCCATTTGAAACGTGTTGAAATGACAGATGACAGTACGTTGCTCATTTTCCTGCGCAATCTCGAAGTCCCAGTCCCTTTTCCTCTGTCATGTATATTACAGTACAGGTATGTAAGACATACATGTTTAATTACCAAGATTACAAACTCGCTACATTTTAATGAATTTCAAGAAGATACCACACCAAACAACAGCTCCTTACAGAGCAGCTCTCCCTGGGGAAGTTGAAATCCCTGTATAGTGCCCTGATAATGGGTCTTGCTGAAGCGTTATGAGACTCATCGTAGACGTGAAGAAAGTTAAACACTGTCCATCAATGACAGTGATATGTGTTTCAATGTAAAATGAGCTCGGTAAATCTTCCATCTGTATTTTTCCCTTTTGTTATTGAAGAGAACAAATAAGTGACTTTGATTTCGGAAAAGACGGCAGTATGTGGGTGATGAAACAAGACACACGAACTCCAATGTGAAGTTTGTGGTTTCCTTCCAACTAACATTGACAGTGTAACCACCGATGGCCGTAAACTCTTTGAAAAATGTATTGGACGCACTTACTATTATGAATGAAAAACCAGTCCGTTCAGGGCATGTCACTAATAATTTTTTACGGTACAGAGTACTCTATTTCTATTGCAGGTCCAATTTCACCGTGGTTGTGATTAAACATATCTTTTCGTAGTATCTAAGTTTCACAGTTGAAGTGCAATTTTAAGTAGTTTTATTTCAACTTTTACGTGCGACCATGAGCTCACGTGAGCGCGTGTATGGGTTGGGAGATGGCTGGGGAAAAGAGGCGGGGAGGAGGTGTACAACTGAGTCGAACAACTTGAGGCAACTCATTAAAACTTCTTCAGTTATCATATGTTTTTATTCTATTCAGAATTCGAAACAGCTTCTACACTGGCGAATATTTGTGGAGGGATTCGAAATGAATGTACTGGCATCCACAGTAAGTACGTAAAAAACGATAACTTTCCAGAAATATGTGAATCGACGTTCACATCAATTTCGTCAAATTCATTGTCTCAATAATAGTACTTAGACAGGACACCATATTTACTATTATAAGAAGCACTACGGGATACACTGTACAATCCTTACGCTATATGGCAAATATTTTCTTCAACTGTGTACATTTAGAGCAGCTACAAATGAACTAACTCCACAGACCGAACACGACGAGAAGTGCTTTGGATGATCATTTTATTAAGCATTGTCGAACACAAACGTGAATTGAAAACAGTACGAGAGTAATTCACACAAATAATAGAAAGACGAACGACATTGTTAACAAAAGTAACTCTGTACAGTATGACAGGTGTCATATTTACTGACGAAACGCCTTGTCCATAATTACTTATAAAGAAATACTGAGACCTGGATAATGGCCTGTTCTTTAATTCGTCAGCCAATGAAAGCGATTATATCGGTTAGAAGACAGAACGTCGTATAATTTTGCAATCCAAACGAGCGCAAACCTTTCGACCACCATACATGGAGAGACCAACAAACGCAACTACCAGGCGCAATAAACAAAATAATTTCACTAGCATACTACAAGCACAGTTTTTATACATATACCAAAAGTAAAGGATTGATTAGAATACTGTCCCTGTGAATTAGTCCCCTAGAACTTAGAGCTACTTAAACCTAACTAACCTAAGGACATCACACACATCCATGCCCGAGGCAGGATTCGAACCTGCGACCGTAGCAGTCGCGCGGTTCCGGACTGAAGCGCCTAGAACCGCTCTGCCACCGCGGCCGACACAAATTTTATTATTTAGTATCAATATGTATTTACTCGCTCTCCAATTGCTGATCATTCCCGGCATTTCCAATACGTCCCAAAATTATAAGCTTTAATCTCCGCCTCTCCTGCGTCATACAACATACCAAAACAGTCTTAAATAACAAATTAAATTGGCTGTTTACTCGCTACAACGTGTTTCAGATATGTGATCTTTAAATTGTTTGGTGTTCTATATTGACAACTAGAGTATTGTGTTACATTCACATGATGACTGTAATGGCGATGATGACAATAATAATTATAACCACAGTGGCAAAGTGGTTGTGTTCCATTGCATGTTCTGTAGCTGTCAGGCTAAACAACTTAAACCACTCGTGCCAGAAAACCAAGTGATCTTAAGATGTGCTTCAGAAAGCAGTAACCGAGAAGTCGGTTGAAAATTTGCTCATTCACAGAAAGCTGCTAGTGAACAAACGGCTCTGCTATCATGCTTCACAAATGGCCGGACTTGAGTCAACGTCTCTTACCGTGGGGCTGTAACATAATAATATTTTTACGCAAATTCCATAAAAGTGATAATGTCAAAGAACTCCCAGTATACAGTTCTTGTTTTCAAAACACTGAAATATATTGCAGAGGTCCAAGCGTTATTTTTCCATCTACTCAGTGTACTTCCCGTTCCATTTGCGGACACAGTGCGGGAAGAATAACTGTTTACATGTTTCTATAAGTGATGCCACGAGACTGGTTTTAACTTACCGTGAGACATTTGTCGAGGGTAGCACAGTATCCTAATGTTCTTCACATCATTTTTAAGTATGTTCCCGTCGAGGTAATCAGCACCATGTACTCATTTAAATTCTCTACAATTTTCGTGACATACGTCCACGAGTGAAACGTATCGGTGGACATACATACTCCCCTTCTCTGTACAAGTTCGATCAGCAGTTGTGGTATACCATGACGCAAGGGCCCTACATTGTTCCACATTTCGTCGTACACGATTTTGCATGTGATCTGCTATTTCCGAGGAGCCCAGGAATGAGTCGACGTTTAGGACCTTTTTCTACCCACATGTAACTTACGTTAGCGGTCCATGACGCCATTACCAGTCTTTTAAACTGGCAGCCATTTTAGAGCACGATCCATGGGAGTTTTGACTCATTAAAACTGATGTTAAAGGCTACGACACTTTCTCGTTCAGTCAAATGCGTAACTTAACATGTTCCTCTATTCGTTACTAACAGACAGCGTCTGCTTCGGGATGGTTAAAGTCTGACTAGGTCTTCACTGTGGTTAGCAATCGCAAAATATACTAAATATAAAGAGAAATGTTAACGGCACACCCGGTTTCGATTCCCCACCGGATCGGGGATTTCCTCCGCTCGAGGACTGGGTGTTGTTTTGTCCTCACGTTCTTATCGTCGTAACTAACAAGAAAATCGTCTCCAATACGCTATCGTATTGTCTTTCCATTACTGAGATGGCTGAATGCGAACGACACAAAGCCCAATAATTTCAAATATATGTAGCAAAAGTTGCTTCCTATTACCTTACGTTTCCATGATAAAGTATGTGACACCTTACTTGTGTCGGTGGACTAAAGAAGAGATAAAGCAGTGATCGACACGTAGGCTGCCTTGAACACTACAGTGCTTCACTAGGCTTGTCTTATTGGAGGTGGTATGCTTCGATTTCCTCCCTTCTAACTGCGTTGACCAGCCAGTTACAGGGGGGAAGCTACGGTTTAACCACTGCGCAACTCAGCATGTTTCACACTAAGAAGCATTGGCAAAGGTTATGGTCCCTGCGGAGATTCTAGTCCTCCCTCGGGGATGGGTGTGTGTGTTTGTCAAGGATAATGTAGGTCAAGTAGTGTGTAAGCTTAGGGACTGATGACCTTAGCAGTTAAGTCCCATAAGATTTCACAGAAATTTGAATATTTTTGCAAAGGTTAAAGTCGTGACAAATCGTAAGAGAAAAAAATCTTAAGAGGCGGATCGCTAACCTATGGGTGCGCAGTACAGTACTTGATTAAAAAATGCTCGGTACTTCGCTAGATACAGAGGAGGGCAAATACTTATTTCTGCCTGCGTACTCTCGCTCGTCTGAAACGTTACTTCGATCTCTTTAGCGGTCGAAATCGGTACTGCATCACCGACGACGGTTTTGTCGCAGTTACGGAATGCAGCTTAAGGCTTCAGGTAAACCTTCTGCCGACATAACTGAGTATCACGTATCGATAAATGCCCCGAATAGTGTGTGAGTGTACATTCTTCGGTCGACGTCGGGTGGACGGGAAACTGAGAGACTCGGGAAAGGTAGGAAGCAGATACCTGCTCGAAGCGTTCCTGAGTGTCGAGGATCTCGAGGAAGAGCGCGATCTTGTGGTCGAGCGGAGGAAAGCCGTTGCGCGGAGGTGCGAGAAGTTGCTGCAGGGCTTGAGCGGCCGACGGCGTGCCGGGCTTGGCGGCGTGCGTGCAGCCTAAGAAGATGCCGCTGCAGGGCTGCCCGTGGAAGCTGGCGGAGGAGCGGGGCGGCAGCAGCCCCAGGGCGGCCTGCGCGGACGTGGACGCCGGCAGCGACAGCCGCCTTCCGGAGGGCGCGCCGCCTCCGGCCAGCGCCGCCGCCGCAGACTTGAGCTGGTAGTCGCTGGCGGCCGAGGGCAGCGACCGGTAGCCGGAGTCCGAGGGGCTGGAGGGCGCCGTGGGGGTGGTGGCGACGCTGTGCGGCCGGCGCGGGTTGGACGACCACGTCAGCGAGCTGCCGGCCGGCGCCGCCGCCGCCGGGTTGTTTACCGACAGGTGCGGCAGCGTCGCGACGCCGGCCGCGCGCCGCGTCACCGCGCCGCCGATGCTGTGCGGCCGGCGTGCAGCCTGCTGCTGCAGCTGCTGCTGTGGCGCGGGGGCCGGAGGGGGCGGCCCGCACACGTCTTCGTGCGAGAACGTGACGGGCCTCCGCGGGCCCAGCGCGATGCTGTGCGGCCGGCGGGGGACATTCTGCGGCCGGTCGCACGCCGCCGGAGGCGCGGCCGCGACCGTGGCGGCGGGCGGCGGAGCGCGCCGCACGCTCTGGGGAACCGGGATCGGCTCCGGCTTGGTGTAGAAGGGAAAGGCGGCTACCGCGGCGACCGGCGTGGCGGGGTTGGAGGCGGCGGGCCGGCGCGGCCAGCCGGCGGGGGCGGGGGCAGGGGCGACCGGCGTGCCGGGGGCGGTGGCAGTGTGGCGGCGCGGCTGGCGCTCGTTGAGGCTGAGGCGGCCGCCGCTGAGCCGCAGGAAGGGGCTGTCCGCCATGTGCGTGGCGTGGCGCGCGGTGCCGACGACTGGCCGCTGCGCGCCTCGCCGCGCCGCACAGCCGCCTCCGCCGCCGCCGCCGCAGCGCGCACGCGCCCCAGCCGCGCATCGACCCCACCACTATCTCGTGCACTCGCCCGTGCATTATCCCCATTGCACTAACTTCAGTAAAATGTCTTGTACAGCGCTCCGTCTGCGACACGCGCTGCTCACCGCTGCGTGCCTCGCCCATTTTACCGGCTCGCCAGATTTAAATGAACTTCGCCGCCACTTCGGCCACCTGCACGCTCGTAAACGCCGGATCGCTACTCGCGCCGCGTTCCATTGTTGAGTTTCTCCGAGAAATTCGTTTTCGGCGTAGGCCGTTCTTTTAATTCGAAATAGTTACTTCCTTTTGTTATCTACCGATTAGCTAATTTGCCCGCTCGGTCGTCATCGAGCTACATCGTAATAAAAATTATTACGCTTACAGCGTGCCGTAGTCGACACGTTACACGTCAGTGACGGGACAAAGCTACACCTGTTGGCATACACTACACGTGTTTTGCACAACCGTGCTAGTTAGCGGCTCTAA
This sequence comes from Schistocerca nitens, assembly GCF_023898315.1. Lineage (NCBI taxonomy): Eukaryota > Metazoa > Arthropoda > Insecta > Orthoptera > Acrididae > Schistocerca > Schistocerca nitens. The sequence goes on along the minus strand of NC_064616.1, from coordinate 170,781,994 downwards.
GATGTCAACTCCGTACCTAAAATGAAAAGAATTGACCGCTCGATGAAATTTTGCAGCCGGCCGCGGTGGTCGAGCGGTTGTAGGCACTTCAGTCCGGAACCGCGCGACTGCTACGGTCGCAGATTCGAATCGTGCCTCGGGCATGGATGTGTGTGATGTCCTTAGGTTAGTTAGGTTTAAATAGTTCTAAGTTCTAGGGGACTGATGACCTCAGGTGTTAAGTCCCATAGTGCTCAGAGCCATTTGAACCTTTTTTTTTTTTTTTTTTTTTTGAATTTTTGCACACTTTACCTTCGAGACGACAGGAAGAGACCACGGTCTACACAAGACTTTCTAATCTGACTCGAAACATTTTGTATGTAATATATAAAGGGGGAAGGTTGTTACCGAGAATCATTAAAAGTTCTCGACCGATTTACGTCAAATTTTCCAAATGCGCACTGGAGCGGATATAAGCTATATATTGTTTAATATCCATAATATCTAAACATATAAATACTTAAAGCAGAAACGTTGTTGCCAAGCATCTTGAAAAATACTTGACTGATTTACTTCAAAGTTCTAGGCTGATTTACTTTAAATGCCTACATTCAAATGAAAATATGAAGAAAATTAATGAAAAATTAAATTTAAACTGAAATTTATCCGCGTTGTATGGCGTCATTTGATGGTTGCCACTGTAATGCAAAATCTATACGAAATCATATATACTGCAACAGTCATTTGTTATTTATATTTTATTAGCACGACGCGTTTCGGCAGCACGTTGCCATCATCAGGTGCATTTACGGTTCCTTTCACAATTTAATTTATATGAAGTGAGATTAGTTTCCTTTGCTGTGTGTGCCAGTAAGGTTACGCGTCGAAAAATACGTCTGTTCAGGAAGACAAATATGTTATACAGTGTACATGAATGTGATAAGCATGCTTAGCCATTTTGTTAGTGCATTTACTTACATATTTGTTGGTAATTTAGTTGTCTGGCACACAGTATAGTAACAAGTACATCACAGCTTAAAACTTTCACAATCATTTGTTTACATCAAATCCAAAGAGTGTTAAAAGCCAAGATAAACTAGTTTGTATTGCAAAAATAGTAGTGTACAGTGAAGATGCAACATTTATATTTACATTTATTTATGTCACTGCAAATATTAGGTCAGTAGTTGGTATAGACAAGATTTTTTTCTCCAGAGAAATAGGCACTCAACTTTGGAGAAGTTTTAAAGACGTTAGTGTTATTACTTTCAAGTTTATAGTTTAGTAACATGTTTCTATGTACTGTGCCACGAATGAATATTTGAAATTCTTCATGTAAGTCCATTTGGCGTCCCTTGTCCATTATATACAATGTATCAAGATTAAGCGCAACATCATGGAATGAGTGGCTTGTGTTCTTTTTGTAGGTGGCTACTGCTTATTTATTATAGTTGCTGGTGTAATAGGCATTCGTTCTGTCTGTTTTGGAAGTCTCGCCCAATTAGGTCTCTAAAGACGGCTTTGCTGGTACTACATACTATTTTATAAATTAAATGCTTAATAAACGAAAAACATTGTGGTAAGCTGACTGTAATTCCTATCGGGAGAATAAATTACAAACGGCAGTACCCGTTTAGATACAGTAACACCAGACTTCATTAGATCGCGGGACCTGCGAAAGCTCGAGTATTTCACAGAAATATGATTGCAATCTCTTATCTATTGATCAGTTGTTGTTATTACAAGTGACATATACCCTAGAACATATTTGAGTTAGTATTTAACAGTTATTTTTATTATTAAAATCCACGGAGCCATGCAAATGCTAAGGCAGGTCGTGGATGTAGTACCAATACAAGTCACTAAATCGCGAGCCGATCAAATGATCGAACAGAACCAGATATTTTCCGAACTGTGACGTGAACAGTTCGAGACGAGCACCAACGTAGCCCTACTTGAAACAGTGAAAACTCAGCTGAAACAATAGAATACGAATGGTCGAAAACACAATAATATATTTATCGCAAAATGTAACAACAGACGGCGCAACTAATCATCTTTTCATACAGGGAAAATATAAAGTTTGCGAAAATTTGCTTGAAGAAATGAATTAAAAATGCTAATAGAAAATCATTTAGTTCCTGTCGAAGTTTAACAGTAATGTCGAAGTCCTGTTTATCGAAGTTGTCTTTATTGAATAATGGTAACAAAACACAACTACACTTTTTCCGGAAGCGAAAGTTTAAAGTCGTTTACATAACCATTTCTTATTTGACTGGAGGTGAAGATGTATTTTTCGACGCATTCCGTGAACACGCAGTGATTCAGATATGCCCCTCGATTTAAAGCGAGTGCAGTTTCCCATGGGCAGATATTAAAGACCTCCGGCACCGGCGGACACTGCAGCTAGTAACATAATACTAAAATACGTCTTAACACCTCGTGTGTTTCACTGAAACAGCTTCGTTAACGAATTTCAATGTGTTATTTATGCCTGCCCAGTCATAAACCAGCACCATTCTTGCATATGGACTTCACGTCAGCGGTAGTTTGTACCCGTTCCTACTACGGTTGTGCGGAACTTGGATTAGGGACGCCGTCTCAGTTGCTTTTTTCCCCCCTCGCTGTTGCGTGGAAAATGACATGCTATAAGGGTTACTATTTCTTTTGTTATGTAGCGTGATTATGTCTAAGGGGGCGAAATTAGCTATCTGCTGAATAATGATATAAAGTGTTTACTTACAAATAAAAGAACAGCTTACGCAGGAAAATAGCTTTCTTTAAGAAATTTACAGCGGTTGCGGACCACAAATAAACAATATACTGATTCAATTTTTAGGCTGACACACCGGTTCCGGAATCCTCGTGTTCCGGGAAAACATACAATTCTATCTTGCCAAAAAATAACAGAAAACGAGGAGGAAGAATTTTAAACAAAATTATTTCGTGTAAACATGGTATCACTTAAAGGTAAACAGTTGTTCGACATGCTTCGTTGTAGATTCCTTAGAGTCGAGAGGGGAATCCGTCATCTATAACAACGCCAACGTCCAAAAATGTGCAGAGACTGTTAATCAAAATTAGACAAAATAAGGCCGTATCTGCAATAGAATTGTTAAGTCTATATTCACATCGTTCCGATGTGTTTAGTCGGCAGCAAACTTTCCAAATTTTCAATCGTTACTTTTACTTCAGGCCAATAGTAATTCCATAGGAATTCTCTGACAGTCGAGAAAGTTCATGAGTGACAACAAATGCTTCCGATCAGGTACAATCACCTGGGGAACTATACGACACCATTAATATCCAGTACCACCGAAAGTTTCAATAAACTGCACCCAGTCACTGTAGACGACGTATCACGAATTTAGATAACATCGTAACTAGTTTCGAGCTATTTCAGCCTCATCTTCAAATGTGGTGAACACTATCAGAACCTGTTTTACAGTTGGTTTTCCAGAACAAGGGGGCGGGAGCTACACTCTATGGAGGAGATGAGCTGCTCTGTCGCCAGTTATTGTAGAAAAAAGACTTCTGAAGATCAGCCCCGAATGGTTTGAAATTCGTTATAGTATTTAGATCCATTTATCTTAAATCAGTCACAGTGACTAGACGTAAGCAGTTTAAAGTAAGCTTAAGTCCACAGAACTATCTGACACCTAGAAACATCAAATTACGTACACGTCTTACACGACCCTTAACAGTCTGTAGCGTACACGGCACGAGTCACTCTGAACGTCGTTCATAAATTTGTGTTTCAGAAACTAAAACTGTCCACTTATGGCAGTCTGGTGTCTTTCACGCCGTTCATTGCCGTACCAAGTTAGTTTATTTCTGCTAGTAGGGAGACTTCGAGCCACAGCGGATTTTGAAAAATATATTATACGAAATTTAAATGCGGCACAGATTCATTGCTGTCATTCGTAGGTCTCGTGAAGCACTTTTTGCTTGCTAATATTATCATGCCTATGCGATACTATATTTCAGAAAAGATTAAAATTATGTAATATGACGACCATTTTTCTCTCAAGTGGTTAATTTTTTTTTTTTTTTTTCATGATATGAACTGACGTAGAATCCATTCACACCCTAGGGTTCTATATTAATGTCACTTTCCCATATGTTAGTTACAGAACGAACAAATGTTATCGGTCACGATGAGCTCATTTTATTTATTGGTCACTATAAATTACAGTAAAGAAGAATGCTCTGACAAGCACAGACTTACGGAATTGGCTAGATTCCGGTTTCAGAGGTTAGGCTTTACATCACAATAACACACGCTACACTGCCTGTGCGACTATGTAGTTTTTCTCTATAGCAAAACAAGAGAAAAGTGAAAACAAGTCAATGCCAAAACTTGTTTAATTCTGAAAGAAAGACTATGTTCATTTTGTACGGACAAAACTGTGACACACTTGCCAAGCTTGGTAATCCTTCAAGATCTATTTAAAAGTGACAAATATACGAAAAGCAGCAGAGTAATGCCGAAACGAATGAAAACTATTTTATAACTCTCAGAATAATGCTGTAATAGCTGCTATCAGGGAAATGACGACTTAGATGAACAATAACCGCACGGCAGCGCTGATTCAAATGGTTCAAATGGCTCTGAGCACTATGGGACTCAACTGCTGTGGTCATTAGTCCCCTAGAACTTAGAACTACTTAAACCTAACTAACCTAAGGACATCACACACATCCATGCCCGAGGCAGGATTCGAACCTGCGACCGTAGCAGTCGCACGGTTCCGGACTGCGCGCCTAGAACCGCGAGACCACCGCGGCCGGCACAGCGCTGAGTAAAGAACAGAAAATACTGGGCGAGAATCGCAATTCACACGGAAATTCTCCGCTAATTGTGAAAGATAGACTTCCTCTAAATGCTCATAGCCTACTTCTCAGCTCAGCGACAATGGAACAGAATAAGCAGAAACAGAAATGAATTTTCAAGGCAGAGGGCGAACGACATACCAGTCACAAAACATATGGTCTCCTTTTTTCCTACCCTTTTCATAATAAAATACGTCTGTTTTCGATGGGTATCCTCTACATGCACACACCTGACTCTGGAGCAGTACAGCGGCAGGGCAGCTGATGCCCTTCGTTTATTTAGGTTACTCTACAGCTGATGGTACCTGATGTTGCGATAGCACACAGCGAGCACAAGATATTGAAATACGGCAACACCAGTAACGATTTTTTTTCTTTTCTGTTTCAATGAATTTTCAAAAAGAACAGTTTCAATGTGACACGAGTAACAGAATTTTAGAACTGAAGAGAAAAATTTAAAAAATCACTCCTAATAATATTAAAATAATAATTACAATGTACATTTACTACAAATTCGTAGAATCAGCTCAGTGTCCAGGAAGTTCAATGGACGCCACTAACTTTAAAACCGAATCCCGTTGTGTAGGTTGCTAGCAATGGCTTACTAAAAAAGCAAGGAAAAGAAACTGAAGATACGCCAACTAAGCTGCCTGCCCGATAAGAGGTAGTAGTCAGTATATTTGACGCCATGACGACCTGCAACGTTCGGTATTTTTCCGCAGCTGTGGCGGCCGCAGTGCACCTGTGATGGGCGCCTGCACCTGTTGCTAAGTGGCCCGCGGCTGCACTCGCAGCAAACGCTGCGCTCTTATTTCTTGTCACTTCTAGAGTAGCAGCAGAAGTGTCATAAAAAATTTCCACTATCACCATACCAGTCAACCTAAACCGATAAATAATGGTCTTTACAATGGTACATTATACTTCTAACTACGGCGTTTCTTATCGTCTTTCACTCAGCGCAGCTGCTGCGTATTCACTTTAATTCGCAATGTGTCTAACATTAATAATGACAAAACAAATTTGGTCGTGCGGTCTACCGCACGGCTTTCCGGGCGGGAAGGAGGTCCGGTGAGCCGGCCAGTCTGTGGATGGTTTTTAGGCGGTTTTCCATCTGCCTCGGCGAATGCAGGCTGGTTCCCCTATTCCGCCTCAGCTACACTATGTCGGCGATTGCTGCGCAAACAAGTTCTCCACGAACGCGTACACCACCATTACTCTACACTTGTCTGGTGTGAGACGTTCCCTAGGGGTTCCACCGGGGGTCGAACCGCACAATAACCTTGGGTTAGGTGTGGGGCGGCAGAGGGGTGAAGTGGACTGCGGTAGTTGTCGTGGAGTTGCGGACCACTGCGGCTGCGGCGGGAACGGAGTCTCTCCGTCGTTTCTAGGTCCCCGGTTAACATAACATAAAACTAATTGCTAAATCTGAAGTACAATTACAGTTCAATCATGATTTCGAATTTGTTCTGTCATTATTCTGTTAACTGACACTTCTTGTCTCTTACAACTACGAGCAGATGCTGACAAACCCATTCCGCAAAGAGGAATTTCATACCGTCATTTGTGAGAGCTACGAATTTTCCCCATTCGCACTGTTCATAGAGAGAGAGAGAGAGAGAGAGAGAGAGAGAGAGAGAGAGAGAGAGAGAGAGAGTTCTTAATGGCAGTGAATCGTACGCGAACTTTTAAGGGAACAGAAAGTTGGTCGGTATATACATCGGCCAAGGCACTTTTTGTACACATTTTAAGACAAAGGAGGAAATGAGTATTGCACGTACCAGGAAAAAAATCGTCTTTGGGGTCTAATATTATGTTACAAAAGTTTTTATCTAGTCATTTATATAATGAAAGTTTTGTGTTCCTACTACGATAGCGCATACCGTATTTCAGTGAAAGTGTTGTATGGATATAGTTTACAGGCTGCAGTTAATAGGAACCTATTTCTCTTACGTGACATTAAAATTATTAACTCAAAGCTTGGATATATTTTTTATTGAAATTTCCATGTCAAGTAGACTAGCAAAATTAAATATCTGAAACTCCCACATAAAATGTTAAATGTCTGTTGTTGTGTAGCATAATCACTTGCTACGAAAACCATCACTACAGGGGGCGTTTCTTCGTAGGTTTTTCTCCTCTAGTAAAACACAGACTTAAAACTGTCGCGTATGTGACCATACTGACAACGTAAGGTGGCACTAGGATAAAGTTCTCTACGAAGGGTTGCAGAACTCTTTTTTTCCCCATGAAGCATTTATTAAGATAGTAGTTGTACATCTCCATAAAAAACATTATTCACGTAAATGTATACACGTTAGAAATACATTTTAAGCAACTGAAAATATTTTTAGTTTCTTCCGCTAACAATACTCAGCGAAAAAAGCATCCCATTTTGCTTGCATCATTAAAACTATGAGCAATGATTAAAGCCTTACAAGGCTGTTAGCTCATGACGTATTTCTGGCCAGTTGGTGTGAGCTAAAACGCGGCGCAGTTCTTCAGAATGAGTCCACACGCATTTACTAGCGTTTCTAGCTCCAGTAATTGCTGTCAGCTGTTGTTGACCCTAATAATTCAGAGAACTTGGCAAACATATTAGCAGCCAGCTTTCCGTTGTGTGTGTACAGGCGTCCACAGTCCACACAACCCGTTCCCTCCAACATCACATAAAATCTCTTTGCTTGTCCCTCCAACATCGCCGTTTGGCTGTATACTTTCACACTGTTCGCTGTCCTTAAGAAATGTAAATCGTAGGCCCGGAGAAAATATGATTGTGTGAGCCGACGAGGGAGAGAAATGTTGGAGGATTCGACAAAACAAAAGAATCCTCTGATTGAATAGTTATATAAAAGTACGTGTCATGAGTTAGTGATACGAAGCGATTACGATTCCAACACCTTAACAAGATGAAGTGCTTTCAATACGTGACAAATCACATGCTCAAGGAATCGAGAGCCGTATCCCCGGAGTGCAATCTTCCAGTAATAAACAAACATGAATAACAGTCACTAAAATTAACGTCACATCCCAGCTAAATACAATGCATAAAAAGTGTTCATCAGATGATAACGAAGTACCAGTTGATATAAGTGGAAAACTTTGTCTTTATATTTCATTAAAAATACGAAAGATAAGGCCAGGCTTACAATGTAAGACAATAGAAATTCACGTTTCAATAAGCTGTCATTCTCCATGCCGTTGTAATTTCTAATTTTCTTGTGAGCCGTGTTCTGGTCAGTTCCAAATCATTGATCCCTACCTGTTTCTGCTACAATAAGAGAATAGAGATTAAAGTCTTCTCGCACAGAAAATCATTAGAGACGGAGCACAATCTCGGATTGGTCAATTATGGGGAAGGGCATCGAGAACGACCTATTCTGAGGAAACGTTGTGGTATTCGCCCGAAGTAATTTCGGAAAATACAGAAAAACAAAATCTGGAAGACCGCACAGGTGTCTGACCTCCTCCCTTTCGTATACGAGAGCAATGTTTTAATCAATGCGTTAGCAAGCTTGGTGATTTACATTACAAAGCCACCAACCATATACAAGCTTTCCTTTAGCGACGTATTATTCCATTTTCGAAATACTATTCCATGTATGAGGAGGAATATATAAACTGATCTGAAATTTTCGAGAATATTCTGTTATTTAGTGGGTTAAAGGAATATTCTAGTGTAGCGAGATCCCGTCTCTGGTCGTTAACATTTCGACGATATCTGATTTTATTTTTCATTCTAAAAATCCGTTACGTAAATGAAGTTCTAATTTCACTCACTGATATGTCCAAAATACACAATCTAACTACTGTTTCCGACAGGTACTTCATTCAACAAATTTAAAGTTTCCTTTTCTGATCGACATTAAATGTCATTCATATCACAGCCTAAAAATATGCTTAGTGTCAACGGAAATAAGAAATTCGAAAGAATTCCAAAAATCGAAAGAGTGAAAGAGAAAAAAGGGACAAGAAAGACACTACACTGACGGCGAATTCCAAGTCTGTCATAGTACATAAACCAATGATATATGGATCAGCAGACAATTACGTAATTTGCTTACAAAAACGATACGAATTTTCACTCAGATTTTTTAGTAAAACAGTTACGGCTTCCATGAATTGGATTATGGGGCGTTTCAAAAATGTTCAAATGTGTGTGAAATGTTATAGGACTTAACTGCTAAGGTTATCAGTCCCTAAGCTTACACACTACTTAACCTAAATTATCCTAAGGACAAACACACACACCCATGCCCGAGGAAGGACTCGAACCTCCGCCGGGACCAGCCGCACAGTCCATGACTGCAGCGCCTTAGGCCGCTCGGCTAATCCCTCGCGGCATGGGGCGTTTTAAATGAGTTTAAACTGCGCATACATGTGGGGGAGGTGATTGCCAGCAGCATTTGTAATGTACCTTCATTTCTCTACCATAAAGATATGTCCTGTACAACTTTACTTTGGTTCAAATGGGTCTGAGCACTATGGGACTTAACATCGGAGGTCATCAGTCCCCTAGAACTTAGAACTACTTAAACCTAACTAACCTAAGGACATCACACACATCCATGCCCGAGGCAGGATTCGAACCTGCGACCGCAGTAGCAGCGCGGTACCGGTCTGAAGCGCCTAGAACCGCTCGGCCACAACGGCCGACTAGCCTTCAGTAATTTGTTAGTCTGTACTTCACGTACATACCTGTGGTAGGCTGTGAACAGCTGTCGATTACACCCTGTATATACGAGTACAAAAAGAAAGAAATTCTGGTGCAGACAGTTTAATCATAACGGAATGAACACAAAAATACGCAATGTGGCGATGAAATCGACTACCATTTTTTTGAAGGAAGATAAGGATTTAACGTCCCGTCTATGACGGAGCAGAAGTTAGGCTTGGGGAAGGGTAGGGAAGGAACTCGGCCGTGCCCTTTCAAAGAAAACATGCGGCATTCGGCTTAACGCTTTAGGAAAGTAACGGAAAATCTAAATCTGAATGGCCAGACGGGGTGGGATTAACTAACCCAATATTTTTATAGAAAATTAGGCTTTGCAAATATCGTCATCGGAGAGTTCAGTGTAAGGGAAGACGGACTGTAGCATTCAAGGTGTAATAACATCAAATAGAACAGTAGAATGATAGACCTCACAAAGACAGATATGTAGGATCTTGTTAAAAATGGTGCTGGTAGTATCAGTTTACATCAGTATATACTGAAAGTTCCTGGCAGATTCAAACTGCATTCCGGAACGACAATCGAACATACCACCGTTGCCTCTCTCGGGCAATGCTCTTAGCGGCTGAGCTACCCAAGCACGACTCACGACCCGCCCTCACAGATTTTCGCCTACACTGCGGAGAAATGGCCTAGCCGTAGGCTAGGGGATTGTTTCGAGAATGAATTTTCACGCTGCAGCGGAGAGCGGAGTGTGCGCTGATCTGAAACTCCCTGGCAGATTAATGGTGGAGAGACACTGCCGGGAGTGAAGCTGTGAGGGTGGGTCGCGAGTTGTGCTCGGACTCCTTAGTCGACAGAGCACTTAGCTGCAAAAGGCGAAGGTCCCAGGTCGAGTACCGATCCGGACCGATTTTAGTCTCCCAGGAGGAATTTTAAAATCACTCTACTACAGACTGGAAATTCATTTTGGAATCAGTGCCTATTGTCGTCATAAATGATTCACCAACTGTTCTAGATTACAGCGAGCAGGGCTAGATATCCATCTATCAATATAATCATCCATTTGTTCCATTAGTCTTGAGCGTTTTGTTCACCGCACCACGTTTCGGCTTTGCGTTTCACAAACTCACGGCGGACTAGACTCTATGCGCAGACTGATGCGAGGAATGAAAATTTGTACTAAGGTCGGGATTAGAACCCGATCTCCTGATATCTAGGCAAATGCGCTAACCACTACGTCACCTTGACACAGTGTCTTTGCACAACTTCACGCCTCCCTCGTCAATCCGAATTTCTATTCACAACTCAGCCCACTTCGTATTCCCCCTAAACTCGAACAGTATCGCAGAGGCGCTCCAACTGTATTGCAATGTCACCTCAGCATTACAGATATTTGAGTTTTGAAAAAGTCTCTGGAAACATGTAGTTCCAATTGACAAAAACTTATTACGCCAACGGTTAGATACGACAAGATTCTTACGACTACACGATGCCATAGTTCCTTACGACAGCTCTGTGTGCCCGCAGCTCGTGGTCGTGCGGTGGCGTTCTCGCTTCCCACGCCCGGGTTCCCGGGTTCGATTCCCGGCGGGGTCAGAGATTTTCTCTGCCTCGTGATGGCTGGGTGTTGTGTGATGTCCTTAGGTTAGTTAGGTTTAAGTAGTTCTAAGTTCTAGGGGACTGATGACCATAGATGTTAAGTCCCATAGTGCTCAGAGCCACAGCTCTGTGAGCTCTCCGAGACACATGCCTACCCAGACGAAATATACGCTCCTTCACGCTGCTAAGTTGGACCCTTCAGCAATATCTAGTAAATGACGACGTACCTGTGGCTCGCTGCAGAGCAATGTGCGTGGATAGTCGACGCCTAAAGATGGTTATGACTCCCGCATAAAGAAGACAGCCACTTTGTGGGATGTACAAGCATGATACGCATACATCATCTCAGGATATACAGGTATGTAACTTGTATCTCCCAGAATGCCGTCGTAACACTTTATCCCCCATTTATTGTCTCCTTCGTCTGCTTTATTACTACACCTTTCTCCATAAACCTCTGAAGTAAGTCCACATCGACACACTTTGTGAAAATAATCCTGCCTCGGGCATGGATGTGTGTGATGCCCTTAGGTTAGTTAGGTTTAAGTAGTTCTAAGTTCTAGGGGACTGATGACCTCAGATGTTAAGTCCCATAGTGCTCAGAGCCATTTGAAACATTTTTTTTTGTGAAGATATCGCTTTGTTGCTTTTTCTATGTTACTTGTATCTAAACAATTCTTAACATGCTGGTTTCAATTTTTTAGCATCTCTTTTTATAGTTATTTTGTTATCCTAATAACGTCATTCATTTTGAGTAAGTACGCTAACAATATAAAATTCATTTTAATTGGTTTCTCTTTACATTTTCGTTTATTTCATTATAACATTTTAATGTCCAACTTTCTATGACTGTTTGCGGAAAAGATATTTTTGCCGTAAATCAATTTTCTAATATTTACGTCGTGTCCGATTCACGGATCAATATAATACTTTCCTTGTCTTTAAATAATTAGTTTCACATTTGTGTTTCAATTTCTCTTCCATAAAATTTAAAGTGTACACTGTCGTCAAAATATTATTTGCCATAAACGTCTACTACTTTGTGAATACTATTGACCGGTATTATACTTACATTTACTTACCTGTGCCGAATACTTGATAGTTTTAACTTAACAATTTGAGTAATATCAGTCGAACGCTCTACGGTACTTTCGACATTAACACAGATTTTTTTTCCCCCAAGGGTTCTGTCCCCGTTGAATTAGACATCCATTTTTACATCTTCACTATATTAGCTAGAATAACAAAGTTAGCTGATGATTTGGAATAGCGTACTCCAACACATCTATCGTTTCTTTCCAATCTATTTTTCTGCAGTGTGCAAATTTTTCCATTTGTCTCTTAATTTACGGAATTCAGTATGAGATCGCCTGGAATGCAGCTCTACACGAGACCAAATCAATATACTGTTTGACAAAATAAGCGAGACGGCTACAAAAATATTTCTCCGTTATAGGTAACAGACTGAGTTCGCCGCGCACGTGCAGGGAGGGGACGTTTCCAGAGAGCGGACGCCGAACGTGGGAACTGCAGCACTGAAAAGCTGGGAAAGCAACGGAGGCGGCGGAAGTGCGACAAAGCAGGGCGCGTCCCGCACGCAAATGCGCGACCTGCCACCGCACTTAACAGCCTCCGTAAAATTTTTTCGACTGCATCGCCAGAACCAAAGGCCGCCCCCGCAGAGCGCGACCTCTGCCCACGCCAACTGCGCGCGTGCGCGCACGCCGACTCCTCACGAGCCACACAACACGCGCTGTGTGCAAATCTTACTACGCACACGTGCACAGCATACCAACACCTGATCCAACATTGTTATTATGACATTGACCGTCCTTTCTTCAACCGTACAACCGCATCCCAAATATGAATAAAAGCCTACAATTCTTGGCTGTACTGCAGAGGATTTGTGTACTATTCGGTAGCACTTACATTCGTCAGTAATGACGTGGTGAATATATGCAGTAATTTCATTGTACTAAAACCGATTGCATGTACCGTACAATGTTCGGGTTGTATTTATATCTACATACAGGGTGTTCCCGTAAGAGCGTTCAAAAAATGTAACAGGACATAGAGTATGTTCCACTGAAAAATTAGAGGTAGGGAACCTGGGGTCGGAGAAGCCAGCTTAAGGACATATGGTAGTAAACTTGTCTACCGCTTTGTCTATTATTACTGTTTTCCAGCGTATTTATAACTAACAGGCGTTCAAGTTTGCACGTACTGTGCTGTTTATTTACATGTACATTCTTTATTTCCTGCGAGGAAACAATGAGGACGAGCCTGATTACGAAGAAGTCATGATGCACGTTTTGTTTACTTTTAGATACGGTAGCTCTGTTGTATCGTGTTTACATTTTCCCACGTCACAACGTGCTATGAATCAACGACGGACCCATTCATTACTCGGTGCTATTCAGAGACGTACAGTACAATTCGATGGAGCAATACTGATACAGCCGGCCGGGGTGGCCGAGCGGTTCTAGGCGCTGTAGTCTGGAACCGCGCGACCGCTACGGTCGCAGGTTCGAATCCTGCCTCGGGCATGGATGTGTGTGATGTCCTTAGGTTAGTTAGGTTTAAGTAGTTCTCAGTTCTAGGGGACTGATGACCTCAGAAGTTAAGTCCCATAGTGGTTGGTTGGTTGGTTTTGGGGAAGGAGACCAGACAGCGAGGTCATCGGTCTCATCGGATTAGGGAAGGACGGGGAAGGAAGTCGGCCGTGCCCTTTGAAAGGAACCATCCCGGCATTTGCCTGGAGCGATTTAGGGAAATCACGGAAAACCTAAATCAGGATGGCCGGACGCGGGATTGAACCGTCGTCCTCCCGAATGCGAGTCCAGAGTCTAACCACTGCGCCACCTCGCTCGGTTAAGTCCCATAGTGCTCAGAGCCATTTGGACAATTTTTTGAATACCGATACAGTTTCGCAGTACTCAATGACATGCACCTTGCATATGGGGAAGTACTCTGCAATTTCCTAACAGGCATAATCCGTCAATACGAGTGTCTACTTCTCTCGATCGACGAATGCGGGAGACTGGTTCATTGGAAACAAGAATCGAGGGACCTGGCAACATGAGAACCACAACAGCGATATTTTTCAGGGTGCGTGAGAACCTTGTTCGCCCAAGTCGTGCCCACATGGAGATTGATGGCCTTCAGCTTCAGCACGTTTTGTAAGATACAGTAAAAATGCTACGTTCATTGTGTCAATGATGGTATTTGCAGTTAACTGTAGCTAATGTATATAACAAAGTACACAGTAATGTTGTGATTTTATTCCTATTATCTCCTTGAGTGGCTTCTTTGACCCCAGATTCCCTACCTCAAATTGTCCAGAGAAGCATACTCTATGCCCTGTTAAATTTTTGCACGCTATTACGGAAACACTCTGTATATACTCGGCGAGCCGCATCAAAGTAGACAGCGGATGATACTTCGTAGCAATTGTCTGTCCTATCCTATTCGCTCGTGAACTGGTCGATAGAAACATGAGTCTGTATGCCTCTGTACACGACCCAATTTAAGTTACCTTTTTCTCAAGATCCCTAAGGAAATTAAGTTGTGGCGGTATAAGGGTCGCACAATATTCCTCGAATGCGAGTTCTCTAAATTTTCCCGACCGTTTTTGCGGGAACTGCGTCAGGTTTCATTCAAAAATTCACATTTAAGTTCCCGAGCATATCTATCAATCTTTCGTACGTTCTGCACCTTGCCATAGTGGTAACACCATTTCCTGTCAGATCACCGAAGTCAAGTGTTGTCGGGCTGTGATAGTACTTGGATGGGTGACCGTCCCGTCTGCCGAGCGCTGTTGGCAAGCGGGGTGCACTCAGCTCTGGCGAGGCAAACTGAGGAGCTACTTGAATGAGAAGTAGCGGCTCCGTCTCGTAAACTGACATACGGTCGGGAGAGCGGTGTGCTGACCACATGCCCCTCCACATCCGCATCCAGTGACGCCTGTGTTCTGAGGATGACACGGCGGCCGGTCGGGACCGTTGGGCCTTCATGGCCTGTTACGAGTGGAGTTCAGTTCACTTTTGTGTTCTATACCGACCTGCTACGATTTTAACAGCGCGCCTCTTAATTCCTTCGATGTCTATCGTCATCTGTACTGTTTAAGTTGATGCACTGTATCTAGTGAACAAATGGCCCAGGAGCGAACTGTTCCAGTTCACTTGCACCTTCATAGGACTATGATTACAAACCGTGTCCACATAGGCTGTCAATGACAACATGGACGCATTAAACTATGAACTTGTGACATCGAAGCGTGAAATACACCGCCTGACAACTGAAGCACGCAAAAGACACGGTCGGATGTCAATGTGACTGCGTACACATAGAAACAGTCGGTGGGTATGTTGCAGTTCCCTGTGACAAGTAGAACGGCCGTTGGATCGTATTAATGTTGCTCGTGATTCGTGTTGTTACCAGTCCTGGTAGCTGGTAGGGTATATAAGGGCAGTGACCAGCGTTAGATGATGAGTGATCACTGCGAAGGCACGCCGATGCCGCGTACTCGTGTGATACGTCCTCATTAGCACCTGATCGACACTGACAGTGGTCTCGTTGTGAGTCTCCATTTGGCCGGCTGATCGGTAACCAGATTTGTGGTGCACTCAGATGTGACAGTGGCCAGATGATGTACTGCATGGCAACGTGAGCGCTGGTATGCGCGTTATCACGGTTCCGGTCGGCCATCGAATGGGGGAATCGCCGTACTGACCCCTTCAGATCAGTGCCTGTCATCCGAGAGCAAACAATGGAGTTCCTGCAACATTCTGTGTCATCCCGCACCATTGGTCAGCAACTATCAGCAACCAGACTACGGAATTAGCGTCCCATGCGAACACTGCCGTTAACATCACAATACAATCGGTTGCTTTTGGAGTGGCTCCGTAGCCGGGAAGAATGGACCGCTGATGAATAGCGTCGCACTTTGTTCGGCGATGAATCGCGATTCCGCACTATCCCGGATAACCATTGTAGGATATTATAGCGGCGACCTGGGAAGATCCATTCTTCCAATGTTTTGGAGAGGCAGAGATACGTTACTCCCGGCGTCAGCCGGCCTCAGTGACCGCGCGGTTCTAGGCGCTACAGTCTGGAACCGAGCGACCGCTACGGTTGCAGGTTCGAATCCTGCCTCGGGCATGGATGTGTGTGATGTCCTTAGGTTAGTTAGGTTTAATTAGTTCTAAGTTCTAGGCGACTGATGACCTCAGAAGTTAGGTCGCATAGTGCTCAGAGCCATTTCCCGGCGTCATGAGGTGGGGAGCCATCCGGTATGACTTCAGGCCACGGCTGGATGTACGAGGGCGTACGATAAGTAATGCCCATATTTTAAAAAAAATCCATTAATATACATAGAGAAACATCCTTGTTTGTGCTCCACATTTGATGTTTTTTCTGTGCGCCGGTGAAGTTTCGAACCGTTCTGGCAGATGGCAGAGCCGTAGTACAGCGTCAAAATGGCGTCTACATACGACTCACGTTACAAGCAGCGTGCTGTTATTGAATTCTTGTGTGCAGAAAAAGAAACCGTGGTTAATATCCATAAACGTTTGTGTACAGTATATGGCAATGCCGCAGTTGGACAATGGGTAAAGAAAGTTACAGCCTCAGGAAATGCAGAAACAGAGCTCCATGATCAGCCACGGTCGGGAGGTACTGCCACAGCCACTGCTCCAGACATTCTGAATCGTGTGGATGCCATTATTCGTGCCGACAGGTGCATCGCAACTCAACTGGTTCTACAGTTGTCGGTCAGAACTGGAAGTGCATCTGCAGTGATCGAGACTCTAGGATATTCAAAGAAGTGCTTACGATGGGTTCCACGAATGCTCACAGCGGACCACAACATTCAAAGAAAGGTCATTTCATCTGAATTATTAGAGCCTTTTGAGACTGACGGAGAGGCATTTCTGTTACGGATCGTTACGGGGGACGAAAGCTGAGTGCACCACTTTGAGCCGAAAACAAATAGGCAGTCCATAGAGTGGCAACATCCTCATACACCACAAAAGAAGAAATTTGAGACAACTCCCCTCTGCCGGAAAAGTCATGGTGACAGTGTTCTGGGATGTGACGGCGTCATTCTCCTGGATGTGATGCCAAGAGGGTACCGTCAATTCAGAGGCATACGTGAACACTCTGAATAAACTCACGAACCGTTCCCGACGTGTTCGAACGGACAAGAATCCAGCAGAAATCTCGCTCTAACACTATAATGCACGCCCACACACAAGTCAGAGAACCCCGGAACACATCGCCAAATTGGTTTGGACATCACTGTCTCGTCCACCCTACAGTCCAGGCCTGGCTCGATCGGACTTCAATCTCTTTGGGCCGCTTAAAGAATCTCTACAGAGAACACTCTTTGAACATGACGACAGTGTCAGTCATCCAGTGAAAATATGGCTAAGCCTACAGGACAAGAGCCTTTACCAGCAGGGAATACATGCTCTTCCACAACGTTGGCGTACGACCACATAACGTGATGGAGAGTACGTATAAAAATAGGACATGGGCAAGACATGTTGATGTACATTGTCACCAAATTCTGACTCTTAACAATAAATATGTTCTGAGAAAAAAATGCGGAGCATTACTTATTGAACGACCCTCGTAACTGAGTGAACTCTGACGGCACAACGATACGTCACGGATATCTTACGCCAGTGTATTTGGAAATTTATGGTAAGGTCTTATGGGACCAAACTGCTGAGGTCATCAGTCCCTAAGCTTACGCACTACTTAATCTACCTTAAACTATCTTACGCTAAGGACAACACATACACCCATGCCCGAGGGGACCGTGACAAGCCGCCCTAGACCGCGCGGCTACCCCGCGTGTGTTATCTCCCATGCGACAGTATTGTGGAGCCATGCTATTCTTCACACGACACGCGTCTCTATGAACTGTCTGCATGATATTGAGATACTCCTGTGGCTAGCAAGATCCCCATATCTCTCCCCGACAGAACATGTGTGGGACCATCTCGGACGTCGGCTGCGTCCCAGTATTCAGGATGTCAGGGACCAGTTACGACAGCTGTGAACCTTCTTGCCTCAGGACAGATACAACGGCTTTACGACATTCTTCCCAAACAAATCAGTACATGCATCCAGGAAGATACAATGTCATAGTGATAAGTGGGTGCATACTGCCAAGTTCTTTGTAAGTTTGACTCTATTTTGGTAGTCACTAAAATAACATCACATACCTGCTAATCATTTCGTTTCGTCGTCCCCTTCTGGGTGTTTCACTTTTTTTATCGGCAATGTATGCACGCTGCGGGGCATTATCGAACGTGAGCTGCAAGATCAAACATGTCCTACTATCTGAACGTGTCACACTGCCCTGCACAATCGTTTTTCGTGTCACAGGAAAGACATGGCAGACGCCATATTGGATTATCTCGTTCTGAAGTTCAAGTGACGTGTTTGGTTGCTTTTATTTTATAACTAGAATGCTATTAAAATATTGTGTGTTACGAGACACCTGTAAAAAGCCATCGTTGGTGCAAATTGTTGCAGTAAAATATGAAATGGCATGCCGGTGCTGAAAGTTTTATCATACCTGTAATGGAAAGGTATGTGTGGATATACTAATTCCTCCAAACGTTTACCCAAGCAAAATAAGTTTTTACCTCCATTGCTTGAGTAAACGTGAAAACGACCTCCTCTTTCTTGTATTTCGAGTCACAAAAATGTCAAGAAAAATCTGGAATGTTCTTACAGCGCTCTTTCCTTCATATTAACCACTGCTGATAGAATAAACTGTCCGAAGTCTTCTTTGGCATTTCCTCCACAGCTCTTCAACATTCGGTAATTACGAGACGTATTCCGAAAGTAAGGTCCGAACGGTGGCGAAGTGGAAACCACACTGAATATCAAAAGTGTTTTATTTGCAGTAGTTAGCCACATCTTCCAGCAACGTCTCTATATAGTCGCCGCTCCGTCTGAGACATTTGCCGTAGCGTTGTACCAACTTTCAAATACCCTCGTCATAGAAGGCAGCCGCCTCCACTTCTCGCCGATTCTCTACGCTGATCTGCAGTTCGTTGTCTGTGCCAAAACGTTGACTTCACAGCCAGTGGTTCATGTCATCATAGATGAAAATCAGAGAAAGCAAAGTTTGGGCTCTACAGAGGGCGATCAAGCACTTCCCTTCAAAAACGCTGTAGGGGCGTCCTCGTTGCCCCTGCAGATTGCGACCGAGAACTGACATGAAGAAGGAAATGCATGACAGTTATGTTGTGTGGGCTGCATCAAATCAGGCGAAATCTCTCACGGGCACCCATACTTGGCGGGAGACACTGTTTTCTAGGCATCTTTAGGTGCTAACAGTGCACTCACAACTGAACAGACAGACGTGACGCGATCAACGAGCATACTAGAGACACTTCCAACACTCCTAGGCAAAGCTTTGTCGCATGTTCACTGTGATTTCCATTTCGCGACCGATCGAAATACGCCTCATAAGTTAAAATAATTTCATACGTTCATAATATATAAAATATTCTATGGAGAACCAAAGGAACAGTCGAGGTTTTTCATATGCATCCATTTTCAGGAATTTTTGCTGACAGCTTGTAGCAGACAACTGCTGCCGAAGAACGCTGTGGTGGCAGATCACGTCGGCGCGAGTGAGCGCCCGCCCTACACGTTAAGGCGTTAAACGTTGGAGGCCCGCAGCACGCGCGAAAAAGTACTTCGTAAAGCCCTAGTGTCGGCTCTGTTACTGTCTTCCTGCAATGTGGAATCCACCGTGCAGAACAGTATCTTACCACAAGATGTTTCTAACAGTCCCACATGCTGTGCTTGCAAAGTAATAATAGGATCAATGGAATATCACTGTTGGTACTATAGAGCCAGATCCACACACACACACACACACACACACACACACACACACACAAACTTCTTCGGGTGTTGGTAGCAGTGTGAAAGGTGAGTCATGAACTAAACTACTATCTTCCAATCATCATAGACCATTTTCTATTTTCTCGACACCGTTTGCATCCATAAGAAGGAAAACTGGGGTGTAAAGTCAAGTCGCCGACGAGGTCATTACAGACGTAGCGTAAGCTCGGGTTGTAGAAGGGAAGAAAACTGCCCGTGCCCTTTTCAAAGAAATTGCATTTGAGGGCAATCCTGGAACACTGCATCGTACGTCTTCACAACACAGGAACTGCAGTTTCATATTTAACAGCCGATATCGAGCCTGCCACTTACAAATAAAATGTATACCCTGTACAGGAATAACATTTATAGGATGTACGAGTACAGGCGACGACAAATGGTAGTTTGGGTCTGGCCGCGAGTGACGCTCGAATAGGTGAAGCTGCTCAAGCGGCCGCTCACGTAAAGCGGGAAATCTGCGTTCGAGTCCCGGTACCGCGCTAATTTCCATTGTCATTCCACTATACAGCTGTAGGTGGTTCTATTCGCAACCACGAATACATTTCAGGTTTAAATTTGGGTGACCGGACGTGAGTTTGAACCGTCTTCCTCCCGAATGCGAGTTGAGCACACAGAGATGAAAGGTGAATTTTGGATTTGTTGAACTGTACAGCTCACCTTGTGGAGCTCTAAGTGCATAGAAAGACTGAGCAAATGGCTCTGAGCACTATGGGGCTCAACTGCCATAAAAAGACTGTTTGAGATCATAACTGAAATCTGAGGTCCTTAATGATACATTGCCGAAGGTTCTCTCTTACAGTACTTATGTATGTTCGATGATCCTATACGTGTGCATAGTTTTTCGTCCACTGTAGCTCTTCTAGGAATGATATCTTGCTAAGAGTCGTTCGTGCCATGGATAATTTCCTCTCGAAACATAAAATCCACTGGTGGTGCTCATGTACTTTATAGCTCTAACCATCCGTTCGCTGAGTGCCGTAGTCATCTGTATCCCACTTCAGCCACATCACTTCAGTTCAACGAAATTATATGTAGCACACAACGTTGTGTACTACAATCTTATGTCTTCACTGCTCTTAAAAGAGATATCAGCCTCTTTAAGGAGGTGTGCGATCTGATAAACACCTGTAGGTGTTGATTCCAGGAAACTCACCTGTCACGTGTTGGTGCACGTTTCTAGACTCGCCTTCCGAAAACACATACATTTCCAAGCACAATGGCCTCACTGCGTTCGCCTATAGATCTAAATGATTAACTATATATAGTTAATAACATATTAACATACATATGAGGATGAGCTGAAACCTTAATGCCTTCGAATTTTTTATTTGGTTCTCAATATTGGTTGAGGTACGTATAGAATTTTGTCACACGCTTCGCTGAGGCAAGTTACAACCCTCCGCCATTACAGGGCTCCGTATTGTAGAGTGTAATGTGGCGGTGTGTATCGTAACTTTGTCGGTGCGTATGAGACCCCCAGAAAACTGAAAGCACTAATTCGCAGCGTTAGTCCACTACTTCAGCACGACAATGCCAGAGCACACACGAGCGCTGCGACGTCTGCAACAATCCGACGCCTGTCATCGATCATCTAGTACACAATCCCGGCTTGGCATCGACCGATTTTCATCCGTTTCCAGAACTCAGAGAACACCTTCGAGAACCTTACTTTGATACTGATGAAGCGGTGCAAGTAGAGGTGATGGCCGTGGCTCCGTCAACAGTCTAACATTCTGCAGTGACAGTATCGACCAACTGGTTTCTGGCTGGGAGAAATGTGTCCGTCGCCCTCGTATACGTCAAGACGAGGCAGTCGTGGTTTTAAATGTAAAATGAACCACAAGGAAACAAGAGTTATTTAAATTATCCCTTGGCTGACTACAGGCGTAAGATGTCATTTCTTTCCGTGTAAGAGTGGGTCAGTTTTAATTGGCTTTTAAGAGTGATAGGTAGCGAAAATGTTAATCGTGGAGGTTATTACCAACGATGAAATTCATTTACAAATTTACTTATTCATTATTTATGCCAGTAATTGAATTTCCCATGTTCTTAAAATGAGTATTATCTACGCAATACTGTGAGAAACTTTCTGACAGATTAAAGCTCTGTGCACACATCATTCTGGAATACTGATACATGTTTAACATCAACCTTTTTTCCGAGTTAGCATAAATGGAATAAGTAGTTTTTGTTCATCACAAATGAAGTGTGATGAAATATCGAACAACGATGTAGCGCATATCATTTTATTAAGCAGTTTGGGTGGCAGAGTCATAAGGAAACAAGTGTTTATCATTGTTTTTGTGTTTGTGTTTGACAGCTGCAATACGCACAGTTAAATGGAGAAAAGATCAATTTATGACAGAACAAAATGGAAAACTGTTAAACGTTGATAGCGGATGCGAACGCCGGATTTAGTGAGTGGTACTTTCCGAGAGGCGCGGCATTTCCAAGAAACTGACCAACCGAGATAATAGCGAACAATGCGAAACATTATACCTGACAGCTAGGCGCTGAACATTCGCCCGTAAATTAACTCCACCGCATTACGCAGGCTTCGGGAGAGTCCGTCGAAAATTGACTCACCAAATTCAACTAAACTGGCATGTAGACGGGTGAAATGTCTTTATTTACATTCCGCTAATTAGTTCGCTGAAATTTGTAGTTTAAGTGCATGGCTTAATGTAACATATTGGCACTTTTGGAGGCGTATGATATTCTTACGAGAAATAATTGAACTTGTGGTGCTTGTAGCTGGAAGAATTTCACTGTTTCCATATTGTGACCTCCTCCAGCCTGGATGCAGCGGACGATACTACCCTTTATTTTGAAAACGACAACGACATGTAGGTTAGGCAGCGCACCTACTTTATCCACCACGCACGAACTGTGAATGAATGGTTCGACGGGTGTAACGTACACAGTGATTATTTTGAATCACCGGATCTCGTTTCTCATTTAGGTCTCCTCGGAATAGCACATCAGGTCACTCGACACCAAAGGCCTCTTTGGTCATGCCAAAATGCAACTACAGACATATCATAACAATAGCGCCACGGTGGATCGCAACTGTATGGAAGGCACATCTGTATAGTAACCCGTAAAGCTCATAACTCAGGTATGAAATAGTACGTAGTTATCTTCCTGGAGTTGCCATCTTCGGGGTATACACTTGATGGGCAATGGGCAATCGCCCATCCCATGATATACATCTATTAGTTAACATTAATTGTTTCATTGTTCTTTTACGAAGCAGACACGGGAAACCAGATGAGAGAATTACAAAATGGAAACTGCAGGACAAACTGTACCAAAATTCAACTAACATGGACGTATCTGCATCTGTAAACTATGCAACAAGCCATGTCCCAATTACCATTTAGTGAAATGAGAAAACAGAACTCATCCACTAAGCATATTAACAAAAGATTGGTCAAACCAAAGCTCAAATGTAACTACATGTACACATTGTGTTTAATACAGTTGTTATTAAATTGCATCAAAATTCAGAATATGAACTGAGACGACCTTCAGCATTCAATACATTACTGACTCTTGCGTTTAGAATAATATGGCGGGTTAAAAATTGTTGCACATTCTCACTTGCATAGCAAACATGTAAAAAAGGAAGAGAACTGTTCTCGAAATCTATTCTGTAAGAGCAATAATGCCAAGCCGCCGTCGTTAGCTGCGCTTACCAAGGATAATGGTACCTAACCAGTCACCCATGTGTCGAGTAGGCCAGATGTGATCGTAGTGTATCTCAAACTGCATTTGCTTCGTATATGCTACGTCCTTCGTTGTGGTCTGGTGGCGGCAACATGTAATACATTTAATAGTATTTACATAGAGGTATTAAGTATTCTGGCAAAAACAAGCAGAAATTTATGGAAACCCCGCTTATATACAGGGGTGTTGGTAAGTAGAATAACAGACAGATAAGATGCTATAAACTCTGAAAGTACGATGAGAACGTCAATAAACTTTCCAGAATACTCC
The DNA here is from genome assembly GCF_023898315.1 of Schistocerca nitens. Taxonomy (NCBI): domain Eukaryota; kingdom Metazoa; phylum Arthropoda; class Insecta; order Orthoptera; family Acrididae; genus Schistocerca; species Schistocerca nitens. The sequence goes on along the minus strand of NC_064616.1, from coordinate 170,757,978 downwards.
CCCTAGCCCGTAGGATCGAAAACAATGTGAAGTAACATGAAAAGACAATCCATTCCATCTGCTCGCGACGTGTTGAAGCTGTTGACTGGTAGGTGGTAATACTGGACGCAACGCGGAAGATAATCAAAGGGAATAAATTAGAAGACAATTATTTTTTCCTGTGTCAGGACCGACCTACGGCACAATTTTCAATTTAGTATCCCTTTTGGAAGTATTCCAGTCTTCTGAGTACATATCCATAAGCTCGACGATAACCGAGGGGGCCCGAAATTCCTCTATAATCGTGTAGAGTATTAAAGTGGAGGTGTCGGAATAGCTGTTGGTATCGGTCTGTTACAGCTCTCCGTGCTTGATGCGCACAGGTAAATCTTTTATTCAACGACAAATAGAGAATTAGCAATTATCCTGACGGCCGACGTTAATACGTAAACACTTGTTACCCGTCAAAATATCTGTTTCAAATACAGCGAAGCGAAATAAAACATCTGATCCTTGTCATTGACTGTCGATTTCATCGAACATTTGAGGTCTAGTGGGAACATGCGCTAGATGTGACAGTAATTAGGCTAGATGTGATAGTAATTAGTAGGAAAGTGGTTTTGCTTCCAAAGTAACCATTTTTTAAAATGACTGTACTTCGCTTAAAAAACACGTTTTCGACAGGAAAATGTCACTCTAAAACGATTCCAGCAAACAGAAAGCGTATTACGAGTATTAACGGTGTAACCTAACATGAAGATTTCAGTGCGCTAGCAATAAACACAGCACTGCGATTCATTCATCAGAATAGTATGGGACGTTTCGAAACGTGCTAGGCGTAAGGAATGATTTGAAGACATACGTATAAACCATTACCCAAGCAATTCCCTGAAAAAGTTATGAGCCTCGTAAATTATCGCACACTCTGTTTAGTAGCAACGACGTCCAGTGGAGTCAGTAAAACGACTACAGGAAAAAAATGACAACCATGATTCGCTTTTTCCTGAAAGCATTTGTAAAATTTTTTAATGATACAAACGTAGAAACATCTCTACCCTCATACTCGTACATAACAACAATATTTTATTAGAATGCTCCAACAGAACTTGCCTTTGTTACAACACGGTAAAAGCGTATCGTAATCAAATAAAACTATGTGGTTGTTGCAATGGTTATGGCACTCGATCCGTGTTAAGTGGAATACGCCTCCCCTACCCTCCCCCCCCCCCCCTCCCCAAAAAAAAGATATATCATCTGAGTGTCAGGACGATTAACTGACAACGAGAACAAATTTCGTCCCCATCCTTGAGCAACTAACTCACTGCCTCCTCGCTAATAGAGTTAATGTGAATGAGACGTTAAGCCACTCGTCTCATTTATTACCTTATATGAGTTTATTCACCTGATGAAGATACTATCTGTGTGAAGCAGTTGAACATAGTTGTTGCTCAAATCTATCTTGGAGTAACTCTAAAATAGGTTATCGATTAAGTACATCGTTAGTAGCTACAAAGATTATTGAAGGACCCACTCAAAATTCCCACAAAAACTGAATCATTACGGAGGAACAATACAATTTTTATCGTGTACGAATGTTGTATGCGGAAGAAAATGTAACGAATCAGAAAACTGCAGGTACTGCGGAATAAACATTTTATGTGGACTGTACACGTTTGTTTGTTGTCCACGTGGTTGATGTTGTCATGGAAATGAAGGAACTGTATATGATTTACAAAAATTAAAAGTGAGACGAAGACAGTTAGCAAACCAGATGTATTACGTTCCAATGTACGAAAGATAGAGAATTGAGGAAAATGTGCTTTTATTAACAGACATTACCGCGACGTTTGGATAATGTTACATGACGTGCAGATAGAAAAAAAAGTACCTCTTCAGTTAGAAATATGTAATGTTCTTTTCAAAGTGTTCTGAATAAAGTGATCCCGACACTTCACAATAAAGGACACATAAGAGACTCGAAAGATGTTATACTTTGTCAAAGATTAAACAAACTAATAATCATATTTGTTTAACGAACAGCGAACCACGGAATATATATAGATCTCTTTCTAAGAGTCCATTTCTCATCCGACAACGTTGCTGAGTCTCTTCTGAATATATCTTCTATCGTCATATATGTGGTACGCTAACCTAAGTTGGCAGTATTCGAACATGTCTCTAATGCTGTACATTCTGTCGTAATGTGTTTATTTTAAACACCAGTGACGGTTAAAATATTCTAGATGAGATTATAAGAGTCGCGTCAGTTTGGTACTGTATTGTCCGATTCCCAATTAGGTCAGTATAATTTAAAACTTACTTCGGTTTTTGGTCTGTTTCAATGGAGCCTCATACGCATGTATAGAATAACGGTGGTGAAAAAGCTGTACCAGTCTCGTTCTGGACAGTGCAATGCCGAGCGGGGAAAATAAAACGATACGGAGACGCTGAGAGGCTGGACGAGAGAAAACCGATGAACTGGAACTGAAACTACGATAAAAAGTGAAATAGCATATATTTCTGAGCAGAGAGGTCGCTTCTCAAAAACTATTTGACTTTCAGATTTGTTAGGTCATCGCAGCCGATATACCTGTAGCGGCCTCTCCTGCCGGTATCGGGCGCTACCCCTGCCCAAAGTAGCTTCTCGGTAACATACATGTCTGTCACGTAGGGGCCCATCTCCGAAGAACCGGGTCCATCTATTGGATGCTGTAGCTGACTGAACTTCAGTAAATACACGTTTTTCACAGCGCGGAGGCGGCGGCTGCAGCGGGCCACGCAGCAGCCGAAAGCCAATATCGGCAAGCCCCCGAGCGGGATCGGTGTTTCTGTTCAAAGGCGCTTCTCTGCCTTTGCAGCGCATTACATGCTGCGCGACACATGCCTCGCCGCATGCCGAGCTGCACGTGACCCGCCCAAACTTTACGCTCCCATTGTCACTCTTGGCAAGTCTGCACGTGACGTTTTGTACGGTCTTATCAATGCCGCTCGTGGCTATTGAGGCTCCTCCACATACGAAGCTCTTTATAAGGGATAGGCTCAAATGAAAAGCATACGCAATTTTTAAAACTCTTGGAACAGACACTGGTGTGCAGAACTTAAGGACGAAACAAATTTTTGCACAATGCTCATTGACAAGTAACAAAGCTCGATAAAACTTGGTCCATACATAGAAAGAACTGATACATAGAAAGAGCTACAGTATAGTACAGGTGGGAACTGAAATAAAAACGCAATGAAATGAACAGAAATGACACTTTTATTTTCACGAATATAATTACACTTTATTTATTCTCGAGTCAGAAACATACAAATTTACAGTACCCATGCACATCAATATATATATATATATATATATATATATATATATATATATATATATATATATATATATATATATAAATTGTATTTATATTACATGTGCCCAATACTTTGCAACCTCCAAGGTGCTTGGAGTGGCTTGCAGGAGATCAATCTTCGTGCAGGATGTAGGGCACAAAAGGCACTGGAGCATGTGGCTTGTGGTTTGTTCTTGTCCACAATCACAGGACGTATCTTCTGTTATGAAGCCCCATCTCTTCAGGTTGTCTCTGGATCGTCCAACTCCTGATCGTAACCTGGTTAAAGATTTCCACACCAGCCAGCTCTCGTTGTGTCCAGGTGGTAGTTCTTCAGCTTCTGGCGTCTGCAGGTGAGGCGTCGACTTCTTCCATAACTCCAGCCTTGCCTTCTCTGGTGAAATGGTGAGCTTCTCGGATGTTCTCAGGAAGCTCTTTCCCGATTTCAGCTGTTGCTGTGGTGGATTATGTCCGTGCAGTGGATGGGCACTGTCCTGTTCCACTTTCAGTCTCTCTTTGTTGGCAGCCACTGTTCTGCGTACCCATGGTGGCGCTATTCCAGCCAGGCAGTAGAGCTTATCAGTTGGGGTAGGTCTTAAGCAACCTGTGAGCAGGTTTCGTTGAGAGCAATGTCTACTTGTCTGGCATGAGATGACCTGTACCAGACTGGAGAAGCATATTCAGCTGTAGAAAAGCACAGTGCCATTGCAGAACAGCGAATTGTTTGTGGATGTGATCCCTACTGTGTCCCCGCTAGTTTGCGAATTAGGTTGTTTCGAGCGGAGATTTTTATTTTGGTGTTCTTGCAGTGAGTTTTGAATGTCAGAGTTCTATCGAGAGCGACTCCCAAGTATTTAGGTGCGTGATGATGCTGGAGTTGGATGCCTGACCATGCAATATGTAGATCACGATTAGCTTCCCTGTTCCTTAAATGAAAGGCACACACTTGTGTCTTCGAAGGGTTTGGTCTGAGTTGGTTCCGATTATAGTAGCTTGACAGTGTTCTAAGTGCTATTGTCAGGTTCCTTTCCACTCTTTCAAAGCATGAGCTCTGCGTAGCAAGGGCTAGGTCATCTGCATATAAGAATCTCCTTGTGCCTGGGGTCAATGGCTGGTCGTTGGTATAAATGTTGAAGAAAAGTGGAGCCAAGACGCTTCCCCTGGAAAATGCAAGAGGCGGTACCTAGTTGTTAATAGGGTGTGTCATTAGCACGGACGGAAATGCAGCATGCTGCCACGCTTGCTATAAGTTTGGTAAGCAGTTCTTGTGATAGAGCGTTTCTTCCCCCACTCCCAAGAGCGGTTAACAACTTCTGGATAGTGGTCGGTGCATGCGGCAAGTGGACGTCTTCCCAACGCACCCCACACGTGCTCCATGGGATATAAGCCGCTGAAATGGGCACGCCAGTCCATTAGCAGAATATCCTCTCGTTCCAAGAGCTCCTCCAACTTAGGGATAGGAAAACCCGACCGGTATTTTAGTTCTAAATAACCGGCACTGTTCGGTACCTGTTCGGTCTCGATTATAACAGGCGATTTTAATTTTTAAAAATAACCGAGTAAAAAAACCGAAGTATCTACTAGCCTCAGCAGCAGTGGTAAAGCTTTTCGTTCTTAAATAAACCTTTTTTTAAAAAGGCGATTATTTTTATTCGTAAAATGTGCATCGATTTGAAATACTGCGTCATTATAGAAAATGGGAGAAACGTTCGGTGCTGTTTTAATAACAGTGTCGACAGAAACGAGCAAGAAACACATGGCATATGAAGTGGTACAGCACTGCTGAGACAGTAATGTCCCTGTTGCCGTGTGTCGTGACTTGCAAGACTTGGACCCCACCTCGTCTGTACGGCAGTTTCTCGCTGTCCACGCCGGACACGTGTTGTATTGCAGAAGGGCACCAAACCTAATCTGGAAATATCTTTGCTGAATTACAACGCTTCTTTTGCTTTAAGAGATTAAAGATGTGTCTGCCATTTCTATGAAATAATAGAAGAGGAAGAAAGCTACGGTAACAGTAACAAATTAAAAACTTAATAAGAATTCATTCATAGTACGGTACATAATAAAAACAGAAAGTAGTTGATCTGCTGCTTGCGTCTACGTATTACGCCTTTATCCGCTTGTATCCCTCGAAAACAAACAAATTAACACGAAAAATAGGGTTCTTTAATCCCAGTTTCATCCTTTAGCACTGACTATCACAACGTCCAAGCAGTGGTAAGACCCCCAAATTACAACACGATTTTCGTGCAGAGTTTCAAAAAATTGGTATCAGTAGGAGAATACTGATGATTTTTTTGTAGCATTCAACCACTTATCACTATTCGAGAGTAGGAGCGAACGGTGGATGGACAAGGTTTTCTTTTATTTGCCTATTTAATTTAATATTTTGATTCTATATCTCTTGAAACTGAGAGTCAAAATTTTTGAATCGTTGTACGATTTCTCCGTTTATTACAAGAAATAACAGGTATAAGACGCGAATATCGGGTACTTCAGAAACCGGTTATTTTTAGCAGTTTTAACAGGCAGGTTAAACTGGCGTGGAGAAAAGTCGGTACTACTAAAAACCGGTTTGTCAGCGATAACCGCCATTCTTACAGCACTTGCGGTATTCGATGTAGTCGCACACTGTCAGCCATAGAAAATAAATTCAGGGCAGGATTCACCACTGAAACGACGCACATAGAGAAGGAATACAGGATCACAATAACGACGACAGGTGAATGCACCGTGTTAAGAAGTGAACGTCAGTACGCCCATACCACATTACGCCTCACCGCACCCTGACACATAGACCGCCAAAGCGATCGTGTTCGATAATATTTGTCGGTGCACTACGTGTTGCTCCGTATCGCCTAATGAGAGTGCTTGCAGCACTGTGTAACACGATCGCTTTACCGGACCACGTCAATGCGCGACCGCATCGAATAGGGCACGTGGACGACCTTTAGGAACGAAATGGTATTCAGCGAATGGACTGCCTTGCCCGTTTCCCCGGCTTAAATTCCATAGAGAGCGTGTGGGATGCATTGGGGAGACGTGCGCCGACGACCTTCCGGCGGCTGTCAACCGCTCTGGCGGAGGAATAGTACCACAAGAGCAAGTTGAAGGGAATGCATTTCTATACTTAGTGGTCACACGTCCTATTCAGAACTATGTCTCGCTGTTTCTAATTTCCAGGGGACAATCACACATCGCAGTGACCTCAGTGTGTCATTGCTGTTCGTCTCATTGCGTGTTAGCTTCATTTACTTTCTGTATTACACTGTAGTACTTGTTTCTATGTATCCTTTAAGTTTCATCGAGTGATCTTACTTGACAGTGACACATGGTGCGAAAGTCTTTCGTCCTTAATTTTGCACTCCGGTGTATTTCGTGAACATTCGTCAAGAGTCAGTCCTGTCTGCCACACGTCACGAGTTGAAACATTCCTTCGCGGCACATCTCCAGCCAACGCGCGTTGAAATATTACAGACAGCGATACGCGACTTATTTGAGCATCGGAGCAAGGTGGTGTATTGATTAAGGCAACGAACTGTCATTCGGTAGTATCGGGGCATTAGTCTCCAACATGACACGCAAATTTCGTTTTCCGTTAGTGTCCCTGCATCATTTTAACAGACGGCAAAATCTTTCATTCATTATTTTTTCCCCATTGTTGTTCAACTGCGTTTGTGATCCCCCTCTAATGGTCTTGACGTCGATGGGTAGTGATAGCTAACATTCTCCCTTTCGTTCTTTTAATTTGTCACCTAGAATCTGTTGCCAGGAGAAAATATTTCCCTAGCCCGCATCTCGTGGTCGTGCGGTAGCGTTCTCGCTTCCCACGCCCGGGTTCCCGGGTTCGATTCCCGGCGGGGTCAGGGATTTTCTCTGCCTCGTGATGGCTGGGTGTTGTGTGCTGTCCTTAGGTTAGTTAGGTTTAAGTAGTTCTAAGTTCTAGGGGACTGATGACCATAGCTGTTAAGTCCCATAGTGCTCAGAGCCATTTTTGAAAATATTCCCTAACCTTACAACGCGAAATGCGGACATTCCGACAGCTGCCGACGTATCGGTGACTCTTTCACATCCAGACTTTATATTTCTGTCTACTAGGTACACGATGCTGAATACTATTTACGCACGTTTACCACGACTGCCCTGACTCTGTATAATGGAATCACGAATGTGGTTTCACTTTTGCATATCACGTCTGCATACGGTAGTTTTCCACTGTTGTCGCCGGACACCCGTTGTATTGTAGTATTAGCAATTGTCGGCATGGTAATTCATCAAGAATCTAGAATATATGAGATACACACCTAACGACAGTGAAAAAGACTAAACGAACTTATTTAATTCGAAATGAGCTTGTGAAGCAAGTAATACAACTGCTGAGACAATCCTCTAATCACAGAAATAGCTGCTGGATGAACTGTGAATTTTATGGATATCTCTTTTTTTTATCACCCACTACGGGTACTTTTACACTAACATTCGCTCTTCTGTGACGGATTTTTAGTTTTTCGGTCACACAACTAAAGAGTCAATCAGCAGATACCGTCTCAGAATTTAATAAATGAATACACACAACTTACTGAGATGTACATTTATGCTCAGACTGGTGACAACGACAAAGGAACCGTACTGTGTCAACACTCTTGTGTCACAGATCGCAATGGAGCAACATCTCTAAATCAAGTGTTCGAGACACTCTTCTCTAGAATGTTTTGAAGAAGAAAACAGTGTACGCCAAGTGCCAAACGGGTCTCTAATGGTTCGCCAACACCGAAGAAGGTGCGAATGGGAAGGGTGAGTTGAATAGCATCCCAAAGAAGGACCTTTTTGACAGTTTCACAACGTTGTATGAACATTCTGTGTGTTGCACGCTAGAGTGAGGAGAGGGGGAGGGGGGGGACGCGGAGGAGGGACGGACAAAACTATTATCTTAACATGTCTGTTTTTTAGTGTTCCGCCTCAGTCGGTGAAAACGAGACTCAAGTCATTGTTCGTATGTCTGTCTGTCCGACTGACTGTTGAGACTTCTTTTCTCACGAACGGGTATAGGTATCAAGTTGAAATTAATGTTAAATAAGGTCTACAATCCCTTGATGGTGTAAATAATTTAAGGTACTAAGTAAATGTAATAATAAGATACGGCCATACATGTCACACAGTTTGATATCCACAAACTCCGTCATCTTATAGATGAATTAAATATATAATGTCGTGGCAAGGCGAGTGCCTGGAAATCGAGACATCGCAGGACCGAATTTCCGTCGGATCACGGATTTTCCAGTTTTCATTTTGATGTTTCCATCTCTCAACGATGTGAGGAATGGACAGAAAGAACACATAATTGGGATTCCATATTGAACTGTAGGTCTCCTTCTCCCCACTAGAAAGAAAAGTATCTACCTTCACTAGCCTCCGAAGTTTGGTTCAAATGGTTCAAATGGCTCTGAGCACTATGGGACTCAACATCTTAGGTCATAAGTCCCCTAGAACTTAGAACTACTTAAACCTAACTAACCTAAGGACATCACACACATCCATGCCCGAGGCAGGATTCGAACCTGCGACCGTAGCAGTCCCGCGGTTCCGGACTGCATTGCCAGAACCGCTAGACCACCGCGGCCGACCCTCCGAAGTTTATTTAATATACAATTTGCGATGTTGTGCGTATATTAAATCAACTTAGTAGTGCTTAAATGGTCTTGGTTACTTTTTTTAAGTGCTGAAGATGGGTTCTTTGCAATCGGAAGCTAGTAATATTCAGATAAACTTTGTGATCCCAGTCTGCTAAATAAAAACCTAGTATTGATAGAGTGTTCGAGGTTCTGCTAACAACACAGAAACATGTAACTTTTGTGATCTCTCTAATAACTTTGGAGGTTAAGCATTAGTGATAAACTTATCTGAACAAATAAAGAGCTAAAATGAAAATGTATGCGAAATAACTAAGCTGATGCTTTACATTTATTGTAGCAGACATTGAAGTCTATCTCACATGCTTTTCTCTACTTCTCGGAAAAATGTATGAAGTTTAAGGAATACTATTTATTACGTCTTCAAAGGAAGGAACAGATGTACAGCTGGACTGCCCTCAATGCAAATTCTAAGGCCCTTGCGTGACATCAGGCAACTGTTTGTACCAAAATAGTTACCGCAGTTTAGCGGTGCTACTCGTAAAAGTGAATCGAATTTTCAAAACAAATCTTCCATTGCGTCTGAAATGGAAAGATTACAGTGTACAGTTTATTATCTGCTTTGACTTATGGCTATTACAAAAAAAAAAATAGCAAAACCGAGGGTTACTCAGAGAGAAATGGAAAAAATACACGACTGAAATTATTCTGAAATAGATAAAAACGAACAGATGGTTCAAGGAGTGTACGACGTAAACATTGGAGATCGATCGGGTACGCAGGCAGACGAACAGCTGGAAGATTGATCAATCTGGTTCTCCCCTGGATTTCGAGCTATAAGGAAAGACAAACATGACGAATGTGGTACAAACTGTACTGGAGAAACACAGGTGCATATAGCGTAAAACTGTAATCGTTGAATACCCATGGAGGAAGCCTTTTACCCATCAGTGGCTGTCATGTCATATGTCTGATCATCCACGAATTATATTCTTGCAACCTAACCTTCAATGAAGATTCGAGGACAAAATACCTGACAGTTACTCATATAATAAGTGCGATAAAAGCACTACAAGAGCTGTGATTCGGATTTCTGAATACCCTCAAAGGCAGTCGGTGTACTTACCAGACAGCTTCCTATAGGACGGGAAATTCGGCAGCGCCAGGCTTAACGTTATGAGGCACTTCTCACTGCGTCCTTGTTATGACATGGTTCACTTTTTCTCCTTCGTAAGACCTCTTTAGCAAAATCCGCAGTGACCGAGCACAATGCCAAAATCATTGCCGGTCCGGAAGGAAGTTTTAATCTGTCAGGAAGGTTCATTTGAGCGCAGACTGCGCGGCAGAGGCTGAGATTAATTCTGGAAGGAAACGATAGACTGAGGTTACACTGTCCTTATTCATAGTCTTTCTTCCAAGGGTGCTAGTGCCGCAAGTTCTATAGCGAGTGTTTACAGAATCTTGAAAAGTTGCTGGGAGGTACCGGCAGAGAGAAGCCCAGCGTCTCTTCATACAACACCAGTGATTAGCTACAATAGAGGTTTAGGTCTCGGTTCCGAACATTATTTTATTTCATTAGTAGAATTGTGACACTTTTTAATCTGCCATATTGTATGAGAAAATATTTATTTACATCTAGCCATGCTACACTAGACTGCTGTCATAAATCAATCTAGAATTAAAGTTCTTGTTTCCATTCGTGCAAGTAAGAAAAAGCGTGTGAATGATCGACAAGAAATTTTTGCTTGTTGCGCGTAAACATCTCAGAAATATAAAGGGTGGAGAAACATTCGCGCACTCGGACATCGCAACTCAGTTCCTCACACACTGGCAATAGAAAAATGTTTCTCACAAAATTTCGTCCTGTGCATATTTCGGGCAGTAAATGGACGTTAAAGATCGGCAATCTGGCAATGATGTAATCGTGCGTACGGTAACTACCTCTGTCTAACAGTAGTGCTGTGCAGTCTGGACAGTGACAGCGTTTTCGGTTACCGTGCAGGAGGTCGGAGGTTCGATTCTGAATCGCAAATTATTTGTTTTTAAAACTTTGAACATAGCTGCTAAGGTTCAGTGACCGTGTCAGAACTATATTAGAGCAAATAAGCCCTCGGTCACAAATATTAAGTCAAAATTGACCAGGTTTCGACGCTACTATGAGCGTCGTCTTGAGAATTAGACTAACTGTTCTAAAACATATTAGATATATAATTGTTGCAACCCTTGTTCACAGTACGAGCAGCCCTTAGCGGCTCGCCATCTCACAACTATTCATGACGTCGCCTTTCCGACTTAGATCTTTTTTAATATGTGACTTGTAAATACTGCATCTTTTCCAGTCAGTACAAACTTTAATTTTATTAATTTATTATGTACCTAATATGTTTTAGAACAGTAAGTCTCATTCTGAAGACGACGCTCATAGTAGCGTCGAAACCTGGTCAATGTTGACTTAATATTTGTGACCGAGGGCTTATTTGTTCTAATATATTTGTTTTTATTTGCTAAAAGTAGTCTGCGTGGTACGGTACCTGGCGTCTTAATCGTCGTACAGCGATTACAGTGAGTCTTCTACTAAACATTTGCAGTTACGTATTACGAACACAGAAATGGAAATACAATAGTTTCCGTTGGTCAGCTTTTAAAGGAACCTTTTACATGTCGTGGATGCGAAATATTTCGCACCACTGCGTCTATTAGTTCTAAGCCTGTTTCTGTGCACACTCCTCCAATGGTCCCATCGATCAATACCAACGATTATTCGTGGCAGATTCAGGTCCATTACAATTCGTTGGGGCCTTACGTCACCAATAGGACCAGCAACGTCCATTGCAAATAATTTCGATGGGACCATTGGGGATGGGTACACATAAAACAAGTCTGGAATCTAGTAGATGCAGTGGCGCGAAAGAATTCGCGTCCACGACGTGCAAAAGGCTTCTTTAAAACCTGAACAATGAAAACGATTGTACTTCCATTTCTGTGTTGGTAGTACGTAATTGCAAATGTTTTGTAGAAGATCCTTTGTAATCACTGTATGACGATTGAGACGGCAGATACCGTACCTCGCAGACTACTTTTAGCAAATAAAAACCAATATGCGTCAACTCAGAATCGAACGCTCGACCTCCTGCTGGCCAACCCTAAGCACTAATCGCTGCACGAACTGCACAGCACTCCTCTATCTGCTGACAGAGGCAGTTATGGCACATGTGATTACAGTGTTCCCAGAACTGCAGTCTTTAACGTCTATTTAGTGCCCGAAATACGCTCAGGACGAAATTTTGTCACAGACATTTTTGTATTGCCAGTACGTGAGGAACTTTTCTTCACCCTGTATACTAACGACATTACCAAAAAGTACTGCATACGACTGTAGATCAAGCTTAACACAAAAGCCACTCTATCAGAAACAACTATCGAAGCAGCCCCGACAAAACTGCGCTCCGTTTCAGTTGTAAGTAGGCTGTTTAGGTTTTTTTTATTGGTAACGCCACCTCTGTATGAAAATCACTGGCTGTGCTGTGTGCAGCCTGTGGCTGCTTTGCATTGTTGTAATACTCGCCATTGTAGTGTTAGGCAGCTGGCTGTGAACAGCGCGTAGCGTTGCGCAGTTGGAGGTGAGCCGCCAGCAGTGGTGGATGTGGGGAGAGAGATGGCGGAGTTTTGTAATTTGTCATGAACTGCTATATATATGATGATATCAAGGTAAATACATTGTTTGTTCTCTATTAATATCTTTCATTTGCTAACTATCCCTATCAGTAGTTAGTGTCTTCCATAGTTTGAATCTTTTATTTAGCTGGCAGTAGTGGCGCTCGCTGTATTGCAGTAGCTTGAGCAGCGAAGATTTTTGTGAGGTAAGTGATTTGTGAAAAGTACAGGTTAATGTTAGTCAGGGCCATTCTTTTGTAGGGATTTTTTTTGAAAGTCAGATTGCGTTGCGCTAACAAAAATATTGTGCGTCAGTATAAGCACAGTCGAGTATAAATTGTTTAAAGGGGAAGTTTCACAGTTATTGCTAAACACTCGAGTACTGAAAATTCGCTACCTGATCCAGACTCCCTTATATAATGAAGAATGGAACATAGGATGTCACGATGGGCGGATCCACCAGTATAAACGGAGGCGGGAAGTATTGTGTTGTTAGTAGAGGAGCAGTGACAGCAGAATGGCTCGGTGTTGTGAGCTCAGTGACTTCGAACGTGGACTAATCACTGAGTATCACCTGAGTAACAAATTCGTCAAGGATATTTCAGTCCTTCTAGAGTGCGTAAGTCGACTGTTGGTGAAGTGACTCTAAGTGGAAACGTGGCGGAACAACTACAGCTAAATCGAGACGAGGCAGCTGACGGACAGGGACCGTCGAGCATTGCTGAGAGTGGTATCAAAAATCGCATATAATCAGGGGTCCGAAAGAGCTAAAAGCAGTCCAGCCAGGACAGTGGCTGTGCATAGGGAGTTAAAAGGAATGGGGCACAAAGGTCGAGCTCATAAGCCACACATTTCTGTACTCAACACGACGTGACACTTGTGGTGGATACGGCGGCGACACTTGGCAATGGATGGTTGAAAGCGAGTGATTTGGGGTAATGAGTCACGCTATACCCTTTGGCAATTCGATGGAATGGTTTGGGTTTGGCAAATTCCTGGAGAACGTTACCTGCCATAATGTGTAGTACCAACAGTGAAGAGTGGACTATACAGGCCTTACGGTACGGGGATGTTAGTCGTGGTCACGGTACGGTTCCCTTACAGCGCGTAAGAAAACGCTAAATACGGAAGGACATGAACACATTTTTCAGCATTGTATCCTGGATACAGTAGAGGAACAGTTCGGACACGACGAATCTTTGCATCAACATGGCAATGCACCCTGTAATGCAGCCGCTTCTGCGAGGCAACTGTTTGTGGACAATAACATTCCTGAAATGGTATGCCCTGCCGACCTGAACACAGTGGAACACCTCTGGGATGAGTGTGAAAGTCGACTTCGCTCCAGAACCCAGGCTCTAATAAAACTAACTTCTCTAGTTTCGGCTCTCGAAGGATAATGGTCTATCAGTTCTCCACAGACATTCAGACGTCTCACCGGAAAGTGAAGGGTTGACAAAACCCACATTAAATGTCCGCTAATAAGTGTCCGGATACTTTTGATGAGATAATGTAGCTATACCGTCGGGAACACAATACTCGCGTACTAAGGGTCGGCGTAAAACTGAAAGAAGTCTACACCTGAAGCTTCGCGTGTTACGGTGTATCATCTCAAGAGGGATCATCAGCGTAGCCTCCAAAATTGTACCACTTTAGTTTTATTCAGAGCTCTACAATTTTTCCACACAATAAACCAAACTAAAAAACTAAACACCCGGACAGGCCACGAACACCCAACGGTACCGACAGGCAGCCGTGTTATCCTCAGCCCACAGGGGTCACTGGATGCGGGTATGGAGGGGCATGTGGTCAGCACACTGCTCTCCCAGCCGCATGTCAGTTTACGAGACCGCAGCCGCTACTTCTCAGTCAAGTAGCTCCTCTGTTTCCCTCATCAGGGCTGAGTGCACCCCGCTTGCCAACAGCGCTCGGCAGAGCGAATGGTCACCCATCCGAGTGCTAGCCCAGCCCGACAGCGCTTAACTTCCGTGATCTGACGGGAACCGGTGTTATCATTGCGGCAAGGCCGTTGACTTTCCCACACGATAGTCCTAATAAATTGTTTACGAATTCAACGAGCGTCGAATGCTTCCATCTGGATGAGGGTAGGAAACCAGCGGTTAGGGCAGGCTGTTATTATTCACTATTATCGAGGTTAAAATTCTGAAACAGTCATCCTAATTTAGATTCCGCCTGAATTTCCTAACTGTGATGTGTGACCAGGAATTAACTACATTTCTAGTCGTATTTCTTCTAGTGTAATACGAATAATGATCCACCGTCTTCCACAGGCCGAACTGCTAAAATAGAACACGTTGTGCTGATGGTACGGAAAGTGTGAATAACTAATGAGGAAATGACGGCTGAAAGAACATCAGGCGTAGGGCCTTCGTGTAGAAGATAACATTTTCCAGCACACTGTTTGCCCGGCAAGATTATCATTGACTTGATTGAAAGATCTGTCTGATGTTATTTGGTCATCTAATTAACACGCAAATATGTGTGAGAGATAGATTTTGTGTGGCGCTGAACTATTGCACTTAATTTTGTATGAGATGAGGATAATACAAATATTTATAATGATTACATTTATCAATTATTTTAAAATCTGACTATTAAGGTCATAATAAATAATTTTTACTGCATAAAAGAGAATGAATTTCATGTTTCAAATATGAATAAACAATATGAACAATAGTGGAAGATGAATACAAATTGCAAAACCGACATAGGCTATGGTCTCTTATCATTTATGATGGTGCTTCATTTAACCGTCTACATCTGTGACTGTTTCAGTTCGAGGCGTGTAAATGGACATGTACAAGACATCTTGGTCGAGCGGTATGGCTAACTAATTCGGAATCTTATTCCATTTTCTGATAAATACTGTCAGTCACACACTACTTGTCAGTATAGAGTAAGCAGTTTAACATCCTCAATAGATTTTCAGAGATGCAATAATAACTTTTCGTAGATATGCTCGCATTAAAACATTTTCGTTAGGCACATGACGATAACTCTTTCGCACAGTAGTATTTTCTAATTCTTGTATAATATTCATAATATTCCTCAACTTCATATCCTGTTTGTTTGTATATATCACTGAAGCACAAAACTGAAACAGATGCCGCGACGCAAGGCCGTCGGCGATCAAAGGGAACTCGTAATAACGTTGGCGGGTACGCGTTGTAGGGAAGCAGCCTACTCACGCTGTAGTAAATTCACATCAGTCTTTCCATTGTGTGCCAGCCTAGTCCGCTGTAACTAGCTCTGACGTCATAAATGTTGCGCAATACTTTAAAAAACAAATAAATAACCTAAAATGTTTCTAGCATGTCAGGAGTAATACTAAATTAATATGTGTTGAATATCAGTTCGATAACTTTAGCCATTTTCGAAATTTGGACGTTTTTCCGTAAAAATCATTGGCGCAACAGAAAAGAGCTAGAGACTTCAAAATTTATAATTAGATTCCTTTTTCATAAATATTTAATAGAAACAGTCTTCTGGATCTCACAATTTAAGATTTTAGTTGAAATTCAATATTTTCTGGTTTTTGTCTAAAACTTAAGGAAGCAAGATAGATTAAGTAGGCTAATAAATAAGGCTAGGATGTTTATATTTAAGTAGGTTGGAGATCCGCTATAACTATGAAGATGTGAGAAGTTTCATTTGAATACCTATAAAACTATAGCGATAGCGTATCTCCAAAGGGCCAGTTCAGAGCTCGTCTACTGCGTGCAGTGTAATTAAATTAATTCTCTCGCCCAAAATATTTAACTTAGCCACGTCAAAATTTTATTATCAATATATACAAAGACAGTAACTTGTTCTCGAAAGAACAGTTATTGTTGATGACCGTGCAGCTTTTCCCTGAAATAAATGATGACTAACTGACAACCTCAGCTGCTGATAGGTGTTGTTGTTATACCTCGATGTGGACAGCTGAAAATGTGTGCCTATCAGCAGCTGAGGTTGTCAGTTAGTCATCATTTATTTCAGGGAAAAGCTGCACGGTCATCAACAATAACTGTTCTTTCGAGAACAAGTTACTGTCTTTGTATATATACTTAAAGGCTACCCAGCCATTGACCTTTGTCTGTGCGAATGCGCACAAGTTGCCCTAACTCTTACGGGAATCGCCAGCGCGTGCGCGAGTAATGAGTGGGTGGGCAAATGTCTATAAGGTACAATACATATGTAGAATTGTGGACAGTTGGGAATGTGAGTCTCACGGGAAGCGTGCAAGGGTAAGTCCCTGCAGTCGCGCTATTCATCTGTGTCCTCGGTGGCTCAGATGGATAGAGCGTCTGCCATGTAAGCAGGAGATCCCGGGTTCGAGTCCCGGTCGGGGCACACATTTTCAGCTGTCCACATCGAGGTATAACAACAACACCTATCAGCAGCTGAGGTTGTCAGTTAGTCATCATTTTATTATCAATACTTACCTGTGTGCTGAATGCACATTTAAATTAAGAGCTTCATCGGCCATCAGCAAGAGAAGCTATGATTTATTAGGTAACTTAAAGTGGTGCATTACTAGCCCAGCGGCTAGTCGGGAGAGCCGATTTGATCAGGCGTTCCCTTAGCCGTCCGCACCGCGGCTTTATATATAAGAACGCTGCGCGAGGAAGCAAGGCCCCAGTTTTCTGCAGACGCTGAATAGCACGCCATCTGGGTCGGGAGTCGAGTCGCGTCGCGTCGGTATCATTGCTACAAACAGCCTCGGATGCCGTATTAAGTTACTCGAGATGCATGTAACCATCAAATCATTTTCGAGTGAAGTATTAATTCTAGGTTGGCTTTAATTATCGATCTTCAGTTTGCGTATTGTCGTATTTTCACGTGCCGCCGCGGGACAGACATTCTACCAATTATTTAGCATGGCGTTTGATGAAACATTATCATCAAATTATGGCGAGCATTCATTTAAATATTTAATTTGGACAGTTATAGTGGCATCAGCGCATTGGACTCTGAACTGCTCTGTTAGTTAGATGGCCGGCCGAAGTGGCCGTGCGGTTAAAGGCGCTGCAGTCTGGAACCGCGAGACCGCTACGGTCGCAGGTTCGAATCCTGCCTCGGGCATGGATGTTTGTGATGTCCTTAGGTTAGTTAGGTTTAACTAGTTCTAAGTTCTAGGGGACTAATGACCTCAGCAGTTGAGTCCCATAGTGCTCAGAGCCATTTGAACCATTTTTTTTTTTTTTGTTAGTTAGATGGTGTGGATTCTTTTCTTTTCATCTGTGACTTTCAGAATACAGGACGTTTTTTCACGACTGTTTTTGATTATAAATCCCAGACAATCTCCTAATTCCTCAGAGCTATAAGCTGTAACTATAAGTGTATTCTCAGATGAAGTGGGCACTAGGAATTCTAATTACAGGCTTCACGTTTTGCTAATCACTTTCTGGTTGCCAATTTTGTAGTTAGAGAGCCAGTGTTGAGAACGGCGAAAGACAGCATAAATAACATTCTAAATAATAGGAACATTTTTAACAACAATAATTCCACCCGCCGCCGCACATATGGTTAATCGGCCGGGAAATGCAGTGTTTCAACAAACAACATATTTATAATACAACATTATTTTCCTACCAGCCGCCCCACAGCGTCTTCTCCAGAAGTCCGTTAGGTGGAATGAAAACGGTGCCTTTGAGAACTATCTAAATCTAGTATACTTTGGCCCACTTCGTTCTTCATTTCCTTGCATTTCGTTACAGGAGAAACGAACTATTTTAGATTCGTCTTTCGGTTTGTATTAAGAACATTCAAACTGCTTTCATCAAATGCACTAGTTAGGCCAAACAGCAAAAACACGACACACTAATGACGCGTTATATTTCAACACCCTACCGATTTCCAGGGCACTAGGAATTTAGTATTTGGTAAGGATTATGGAAAAATGGCAGAATGAGTCCGCCATGATCTTTATGAACTGACTTAAGGAAATTTCAGAGAAGGTGGAGCACGGGTTGAGGTTTGCATCCTTGCTCGCTGGGGAAAAAAAACTGATGAGATTATGAGCGTTATATTGGCTGTAAGAAAAATGAAGGAGGACGGGTGTGTAAGAACGAGTCAGCTGTGGTTCTACATAAAAAAATTCATCGACGCTTTTTATTTAAAATTTAACGAGTATTACACTATACAGGGTGTTTCAAATGTAACTGTACACACTCCACGGGTGTAACGTACGGATCAAAATAACAGCAAAATGTTAAATGAAGTTTTGTCTGAAACTGCTTTGTTTCCAAGTTATGATGCATAATGTCATTTGTCGTAGGCATATCATCATGGGCCAGTACAGGCTTTTGGCGTATCGTAATCGCCTGCGTATCGACTGACGTTGTTTTGTCGACGGTGGCCCTCCATATTTCAGTCGGGAGGCAAGAGAGTATGCTTATTCTGAGAAGTGGTCATGTCGTGCAGGACCAGTTGCTTGGCCAACTAAATCTCCGGGTCTCAACCCCTGGACTTCTACCTTTCGGGCCGTCTCAAGGACCTCGTGCGTGGCGTTGCAACTGAGAATGTAGCACAGCTACAGCAGCTGAATAGCTGTGGAACGGTGCGCAATGAGATGAACGGAGACTGCAACATTCTGAGAGCAGTATGAAGTGAAACACGTCACTATCTTCGCCTACATGCACATCATTTTGAAGACGGCCTGCGGTAAACGTACAGTACGTAACTGACTTGAATTTCGGGTCCTTTCGTGTCGTTGCTTTCTGGGGAGAATTAATTTTGTGTTGTTTGTGTCGCACTTGTGATCCCTACTCTGCTGCATGACTCTGCACTAACGCAATTTCAGACAAAACTTCATTCAACGCTTTACTTTTATTTTGATGCGTACATTACACCCACGAAGTGTGTAGAGTTACTTTTGAATCATCTTGTATATTACAATTATTTATTCGTCACGACTGGGCAGTTTCGAGGGCTTTTGTCATAATTGACCAGTGATGACGAATAATTAGTTTTCAACAATGACAGAAGCTGAAAAAATGAATTAAATTTGTGCCACGGCCAGGACTTGAACCCTGTCCCCTGCTTACTAGGCAGATGTACTGAACATTTATCACCGTATCACTATGGCTAACACAACTGCACCGACAAACCTAATCCAATGTCCTCGCTAATACAAACTTCAGTTCACACTTTCAGCCATATTACCCATTCTAAAATCGTCAGAATAATTCGTTATTTTCAATTACAAAAAGCTTTTAAGGAAAACAGTTTCATTCAATTAATTAATCGTGACTTATTTTTATTTTAGGTATATAGTCGTGTATAATATGGTTCGTTGGCTCCACCAGACCCAAAGCTCTCGTTTAGGTCCCCAGCCAGTCACACGATCTTATTTCTGTCACTTAGCACTCCTTTAACCTCTGGCAATGACTCCTTTATCGCGAAAACTGCCAAGTTTCACGGTGGGGTTTACGTTAAGCTGTAGTTCGCCACGTAACTGGCTGGGTAAGTCAGATCAAAAGGCGGCGCGAGCCGAAAAGAGCCTTCAACCTTCAATATGACCGTGCCTAACAAAGCGCTTGTGGCGTTGAAACAAACGCTCCAATTGATGACAGATTTGGTTTCTTTACGTATACCACAGGTCAAACCTTTGGTACGCAAGTCCCCTAAGCCGTCGGCACACGGACCGTGAATTCGAACGTTGAGCGTGCCGAGTTTCTGACGTCATAGCGTGGAAAAAGCACGTTGAGGAGTCTTTCCGGACGTGCAGAGCAATATGTAGAATGAAAAATATTCCAGACATGTGTCTGAACGTTGACCAATGAAACAGAAGAACGCCACCTACGTTACATCCGTGCCATCTCTCTTCAGTACAGAATCGCGAGACGCCATTTGGCTTTCAGATGAAGCCCATATGTATATTTGCCGTTTCTATGCATCAGAAAACTGAAGATCTTTCGAAAACCCGTCGTTAATTGAACGATTTGTTGTAATAAAATGACAGGAAATGTCTTATCGGTGGTTAAAGAATTATTCTAAATTGCGTGTTACGGAAGTATGCCGTTTCAAGGCAACGGCACTCTGAGGATCCAGAACAAATGCAATTTTCTTGGTACAATTTGTTATAACTATGTCAGGTAATAATAAATCTACACTTAAAGCTTCCAGGAGACGGTAAGATACAAAGCACGGTCGTATTACTCTCGTGGTTGGTATATCGCAATCAGGAGAGCCAGAGAATTGTAAAATATCAGGTGACGCGTTGCTGGTTCGCCTCTCACTGGATCCAAAAATTTCGTTACTGGCCTTCACGTTTTCTGACTGGCTTTGATACTTTCTCATTAGTTCGATAAAAGTATATTCTATAATATCCGAGTTTACGTAAACATAAGGGCGCCCTTTTTGAGGAGTGAGTTTGTTCGACATGCTTTATGTACAAGACAGCTTGCACAATTTGCAGCAAGACATTTTGCACTTTCTTAAGTTTTGCATTTCACATGTTGTAAAGATTCTGCTGCTGAATACGAACAGCGATGAAGTAACAGCGACCTTTTGGTTTTACTAAAAAGTGAGAATGATGAAATAATTTTTATTTTATGTGGAGAACTATTGTAAATTTGTATCATATAATTTGTAATGGCATTTTATAAGCCGATGTTCCTATTTCCTTTTTGCCTCACAGCATGTCCATGGATACTGAAGTTTATGTATATTACAGATAGGACAACGTGACAAGCGTAAGGACAATGAAGTGAAAGTGCATTGTAATAGAATTTTACGCCTGTCTATTTCGTAAACTGTGTGATGTGTGAGCGAGATATAGCCGGTCACTATCGCTGCGGTCGCGTATACAACGTTGACAATACGTACCCTACGCACAAGTCGCATCGTTTCTGAACGTTGAGCAGCACGCAGAACTCCGGACGCTCAATGCTGACGCCCGAATGCACGGTCCGTATGCTGAAGGCTTCACACCGTGCCGCTAACATCATTATACAACGCGGTCCATTGATCGTGACCGGACCAAATATCTCACGAAATAAGCATCAAACGACAAAACTACAAAGAACGAAATTTGTCTAGCTTGAAGGGGAAAACCAGATGGCGCTATGGTTGGCCCACTAGATGGTGCTGCCATAGGTCAAACGGATACCAACTGCGTTTTTTTTTAAATAGGTACCCCCATTTTTATTACATATTCGTGTAGTACGTAAAGAAATAGGAATGTTTTACTTGGACCACTTTTTTCGCTTTGTGACACATGGCGCTGTAATAGTCACAAACAAATGGCTCACAATTTTAGACCAACAGTTGGTAACAGGTAGGTTTTTTAAATTAAAATACAGAACTTAGGTACGTTTGAACATTTTATTTCGGTTGTTCCAATGTGATACATGTACCTTTGTGAACTTATCATTTCTGAGGACGCATGCTGTTACAGCGTGATTACCTGTAAATATCACATTAATGCAATAAATGCTCAAAATGATGTCCGTCAACCTCTATGCATTTGGCAATAAGTGTAGCGACATTCCTCTCAACAGCGAGTAGTTCACCTTCCGTAATGTTCGCACATGCATTGACAAGGCGCTGACGCATGTTGTCAGGCGTTGTCGGTGGATCACGACGGCAAGTATCCTTCAACTTTACCCACAAAAGGAAATCCGGGGATGTCAGATCCGGTGAACTTGCGGGCCAAGGGTATGGTGCTTCGACGACCAATCCACCTCTTATGAAATATGCTATTCAATATCGCTTCAACCGCACGCGAGCTATGTGCCGGACATCCATCATGTTGGAAGTACATCGCCATTCTGTCATGCAGTGAAACATCTAGTAGTAACATCGGTAGAACATTACGTAGGAAAACAGCATACATTGCACCATTTAGATTGCCATCGATAAAATGAGGGCCAATTATCGTTCCTCCCATGATGCCGCATCATACATTAACCCGAGAAGGTCGCTGATGTTCCACTTGTCGCAGCCATCGTGGATTTTCCGTTTCCCAATAGTGCATATTATGCCGGTTTACATTACCGCTGTTGGAGAATGACGCTTCGTCGCTAAATAGAACGCGTGCAAAAAATCTGTCATCGTCCCGTAATTTCTCTTGTGCCCAGTGGCAGAACAGTACACGACGTTCAAAGTCGCCGCCATGCAATTCCTAGTGCATATAAATATGGTACGGTTGCAATCGACGTTGATGTAGCATTCTCAACACCGACGTTTTTGAGATTCCCGATTCTCGCGCAATTTGTCTGCTACTGATGTGTGGATTAGCCGCGACAGCAGCTAAAACACCTACTTGGGCATCATCATTTGTTGCAGGTCGTGGTTGACGTTTCACATGTGGCTCTTTCCTTAAATAACGTAACTATCCGGCGAACGGTCCGCACACTTGGATGATGTCATCCAGGATACCGAGCAGCATACATAGCACACGCCCATTGGCCATTTTGATCACAATAGCCATACACCAACACGATATCGACGTTTTCCGCAATTGGTAAACGGTCCATTTTAACACGGGTAGTGTATCACGACGCAAATACCGTCCGCACTGGCGGAATGTTATGTGATACCACGTTCAAAATGGTTCAAATGGCTCTGAGCACTGTGGGACTTAACATGTTAGGTCATCAGTCCCCTAGAACTTAGAACTACTTAAACCTAACTAACCTAAGGACATCACACACATCCATGCCCGAGGCAGGATTCGAACCTGCGACCGTAGCAGTCCTGCGGTTCCGGACTGCAGCGCCTAGAACCGCACGGCCACCGCGGCCGGCGATACCACGTACTTATAAGTTTGTGACTACTACAGCGCCATCTATCACAAAGCGAAAAAAGTGGTCCAACTAAAACATTCCTATTTCTTTACGTACTACACGAATATGTAATACAAATGGGGGTTCCTATTAAAAAAAAAACGCAGTTGATATCCGTTTGACCTATGGCAGCGCCATCTAGCGGGTTTACCCCTTCAAGCTAGACGAGTTTCGTTCCTTGTAGTTTTTGCGTTTGATGCTTATTTCGTGAGGTATTTGGCCCGGTTACAATCAATGGACCACCCTGTATAATGCCAATAAGTACTCGGAGAATACTGGATTTGGATGTCAGGTGCCGGCCAGGGTGGCCGAGCGGTTCTAGGCGCTACAGTCTCGAACCGCGCGACCGCTACGGTCGCAGGTTCGAATCCTGCCTCGGGCATGGTTGTGTGTGATGTCCTTAGGTTAGTTAGGTTTAAGTAGTTCTAAGTTCTAGGGGACTGATGACCTCAGAAGTTAAGTCCCATAGTGCTCAGAGCCTTTTTTTTTTTTTTTTTTTTTTTTTGATGTCAGCTACGTATGCACAACTGCTCCTACTTCGCCTATAAAATGGGAATTGTCTTTACAGGTAATAGCCGTGTTGCACGCATATGAAGAGCCTAGGATGGTAGCACACGACCCAGTGCGCATAGACTATTACGCAAAATAACCGATAAAGTGCTCTCATCTTACATCTCAGATACGTCAAGATGTTTGCAGTAAGGAAACCGGAAATTTAAGGCTGTATCTTCCAGTATTGTGTAGCTATTCCGACGTTACTTCCTCCCTAAAACAGCCGTAACTAATAACAGTTTGAGGAACGTCGTCGCAGGCTGGTGACACGGACGCGGGGAGAGTTGGTAATCAGAGCAGGAGCGCGGGATGAGGCGCATAGCCGCAGTTAAGTGGCGCGCGGATCGCCCTTAATGAAGCAAAACTGTAATCTGGAGGTGTTGTGGCGCTGCCTGCTGGGACCTCTCAGGAATGCCGGCTTCGCAGAGCCTGATGCTAATGGGATTTGCAGTGATTACCGTCTGAGAGGCGCTAACCTCACGGGCGCAGGAAATGCCTCTCTGAAAAACCGTGTTGGCCTTCGTCTCCGCCTCCGCTTCCGCTTCCAGGTACTCTCTCGGTAACCACTTACCTGATGGCTCCGTCAGTGTGTTTTATTTTTAACTATGTCTCATTTGCTTTCTTCACGGCTTCATTTCTACCCAATTGTTAAGCCTGTAGGTTGCACAACAGCGCACACCGCTTAACCTAAGAACACTGTAGACGAATGTCGTAATTACTTAATCAGACAAAATGGGTCCTGAAATAGGAGCTGACTGCTAGAATATACAAACAGCGACAAAGAGTTGGGCGAATAGCATCATAAAACAAAGAAAATATGGAACATAGGTAAAATAACCGGATTATTGTACAAAGTAATCTCATTATTCGCAATACATTTATGGCGAAGGTTCTAGAGCTGCTGGAAAATGTCAGAGGAAGCTTCTTTGGAGATCGATTAAAGCACTGATGTGACTCGTTTTTAGCTGTATGTCTCAGTGTGATACAGACAGCTTCGTACTACGACTGCGATCGATAACTACACTACACCGGATCTAATTAATAACAACAGGTCTCCCCTCCCCTCAGACGATGGCGGCTTCTGTCGCACGTGTTGAAGGAACATTTTCGGTCTGCCCTGTCTTTTGATTTTCAGTCAGCCTACGTAACATAAATTTAGGACAGAGATACTGTCTGCACAAATTTTTGTTACTGTTAGCGAAACACAGTCTCCGCTATTCATCAGCTCTCAAAAACAGATTTTAGAGACATTCCTGTGATTTTATAATACCATTTACTCCTCTTACTGTGTATTCAACTTTATTCTTGTAGACTGCTGCCTCGGGTGTGTCACTTCAACAACGCCATCTACGCCCAAAAATTGTTTGAACCACTAGTTCCAAAAAGTTTAGTCGTTTTTACGATCCTTAGATCTGCATAAACATGGCACGCATTTCGGCATGCATTTTTCGCAATTTCTAACTACACACGATGTTTATGCATTGTTAAAATTACACTTTGAGTGGACTGTTCACTCTCATTAGATATGAACGACTGCACTGGACAAATCGTCTGCGGCTTTACGTTTTCAGCGTCGTGTTTTGATATGTATGTACATAGAAACAATTTCTAACACACGATGCCATTTAAATACTGACCCATTCACCGACATTTCAAAATGAACTTTGTATTACAACCGGCAGTAATCAAGTTCAACTTGGACTTGTATGCTGATTCTCCGTGTCAAACTAATCGAATTTCCTAACTTTGTTGACTCTTCCTCCTCACGTGACAGCAAAGTAAATTGGCTTTGAGAATGAATTATCACGTCGCGTGGTAAAAGGAATTACTAATTGGAATTACCAACGAAAAAGGGAATAGTGAGGTTGGAAGCCGCCGTGAGCTGGATGATACTTATAAGTCTTCAGTAAAGAGAAAAGTAAAAGTAAGGCAGCAGTGCTGTGCAGTGTGCACCTAGGGAATGCTGAGCGCACGTGCACGACAAACAGGGAATGGTCCAAGTGTCCCAGCTGAGTGTTTTAAGTACTACAAAATTGTCGCTTAGCGATCTATTTGCTGTGAATTTCTTGAGGTGTCACAGTATCGAACTATTACCAATGAAATGAATCATTAGAAAGCTTGTGCAAGATGGGTCTAAATGTAGACATGCTTGCTTTCGTAACACTTCCATACGAAATCTTGTACAGATATCGGAAGGATAGCGAGGATTTTTTCCCCTTGCATTTAACTCAACAACTCTATAACACGAAATAAACACGGTCCGCATAGGAAGTAGTGACAACTGTGTTTTCAGATAAGAAAGTGTGATTTTGGTGGATTTCATCGGATTCGAAACATTAATAAAAATATGAAATTTACTGTCAGACACTACTGCAACTGAGATACACGATTCAAAAAGTGGAATACTGACATGAGAGATACAGAACTGTCTCGATTCACGACATTGCGCGCCTCCTAAAGTGTCCCATCTATTGGGAAAATACGAACAAGAAAGATTACAGTTTAATATCTGCCAAATAGATCATTAGGGCACGAACGAATCACAGGATCGGATTACAGAAGGGTGGGGAAGGAAAACTGCCTTGCTCCTTCAATGGAACTGTGGGTTCTAACAAAAATAATTACTTTTTTCGCACCACGCAAAGGAAACTACCAAAAATGTACATATAATATAACGTTTTTAATATCAGTTGCAAGGGAAGAACAGAGATAAACGAAAGACTAATTACTCCAGTGTGTATCTACAAATTTTACAGTCCGCATTTCACCGAGTTCCTTGCAGCCATGTATCACTCCCTCCCCAGTGATAACGCTGAGGTGATTCTTTGAGAAGTGTAGCATCGTTCAGAGCGCGTAGCTGATGACACTTCAGAATTTTGGCGACTGGCGCTGGTTGTTTAAGGAGGTAACCCACAATCTACATTCTTCAGGAGGAGGACCGACTTGAAACTGTCGATGGAGATGGCCTTCTGGCCATGAGGTGTTTCAGTAACGAAGTGTTTTTCAGAGCGTGAATGTACCAGACATTCTCTCTCACAGATAGATTCTAGAGGTTTTCTCTGTGCATTGTCTCTTATTAATACATGTGAAGAGACCTGACACTATATAAGAACGTGTTCCATGAGATTTGTCACCTGAGTGTAATTACTATTTCGCACCACGCAGAGGAAACTACCAAGACTGCACATATACGGGGTGTAACGGATGTAAGTGCAGTTCTTGTATTGGTGGCTGAGAACAGTGCACTGAACAGCATTTCATTTGCAGATTAATAATTACAGCTATTAGGAGTAGCATTTTTTTAGATTGGTTATTACCTACAAGTTGATGTGTTTATTTTATTCTGGCCAGCAGGTCAGGTGTTGTACTCTGGACACACCGCCGCAAATCGGATAACCTATACTGATAGGTGTAGCCCACTTGGAGGTGCAGTTGACCGTGCAAAAAACATCAGCTAGTAAATTGTGTAATCTGTGTGCACAGAAAAAGCAACCAATACACTGATGAGTGTACATATTAAGGTATCAGATATAAAAATATCCGCATTTATACGCATTACACCGTGTATATAACAGCTGCAATGGAAACGATAAGCAGAGATATACAAAAGACTCCAATGCATACCTATAAATTTTACAGAGTTTACATTCCACTGCGTCCCTTACTGCCACAGAACCATCCTGGCACTTACTTGCAGCTATTTAAGGAAACCATTAGTAAACTAAATCTGAATGACGGGAGAGAATTTCTGATCCTCCAGAAAGCGGGTTCAGGCGCTTCCTCACTCAGACTTTCAATTTGAAAAATCGGATGGGAAAAATTTGAATTTTCCCTTTACATACTAAATTTCGCACTCAATTATGTTCAAATATCGACCTACGTGACAGCAATTAAGAAGTAAATCAACATTTTGATGAACGATACAGTACGTCAACTTAAAATTTTTCACTGATGAAGGAATTTTTTGCAGATTTTAGATTTGTTTATTCCTGGGCACAAAGTATGCTTGGAGGATAGAGACGAGAAAGTAGGAAATTGAACAAGTTTACATATGAGTGCGATGGTAAATTTTGATCAGTATTTGTGAGTCTTTCTACCTAATAAACATTTAGTTTTCAGACGTTCCTCGTATTTTGGTACTGACAGACATGCAGATACCTCCTTTTTTTACGACGGATGCTTCTGCTTCTTTAATTCCACAATTTTTGGTTGTTTCTGCAGTTAACATTTTACTTTGTTGTCTCGAACTGGAATCCTTCAAAATACTGTCAGTTTACGTCTACATACATACCCCGCAAGCCGCTATACGGTGCATGGCGGAGGGCATTCCGCACCACTGATAGTCATTTCTTTCCTGTACCACAAGCAAATAGAGTGAGAGAAAGAGACTGACTATATGCCTCCGTACAAGCTCTAATTTTTGGTATCTTATTTTCGTGGTTCTTACGCAAAATGTACGTTGGTGACATCAGAATTGTTCTGCAGTAAGCTTTAAATGCCAGTTACCTAAATTTTCTTAATAGTATTCTTCAAAAAGAACTTAACCTTCACTCTAGGGGTTCCCATTTGAGTTACCGATGCCTCTCCGTAATACTTGTATGTTGTTCGAACCTACCGGAAAGACAATCTAGCGGTCCACCTCTGTAATGCTTCGATGTCTTCCTTTAACCCAAACTGGTGCAGATAACAAATACTCAAGCAGAAGTCAAGAATGCGTCGTACTAGCGTCCTATATGCGGTCTCTTTTACAGATGAACCACACTTTTCCAAAATTCTCCCAACAAACCAAAATTGAACATTTACCTTTCCTATCGCAATTCTCACATGCTCGTTCGATTTCATATCACTTTGCAACATTTTGACCAGGTATTTAAACAACGTGACAAGTAGGACACTACCAACACTGTATTCGAATATTATGGGT
Source organism: Schistocerca nitens (assembly GCF_023898315.1). Taxonomy (NCBI): domain Eukaryota; kingdom Metazoa; phylum Arthropoda; class Insecta; order Orthoptera; family Acrididae; genus Schistocerca; species Schistocerca nitens. Next base: position 170,729,102 of record NC_064616.1, on the reverse strand, counting down.
TTGTTTTTCCTGCTCATCTGTATTAATTTACATTTTTGTACATTCAGAACTAGTTGCTGTTCATCACACCAACTAGAAATTTGTCCAATTCATCCTGTATCCTCCTACAGGTACTCAACTTCGATACGTTCCTGTACAGTACAGCATCATAGGCAAACTATCGCAGATTGCCGCACCTTGTCCGCCAGACCATTTACGTATAGAGAAGATAAATGCAGTCCTGTCGGACTTCTGACAATATCCTTGTCACTGATGAACACACACTATCGACGACAAACTACTGGATTCTACTAATTAAGAAGTCTTCAAGCCACTCGTGTATATGGGACGCTATTCCATATGCTCTTACCTTCATTTTCTCAAAGGAAACTGGAAGCCCTGCCTTCACTGCATGTGTCATCAGTTCCGGACATTAGCAGCGCCCACTACAACATAGTACTCCTAGTGGCAGTCACAAAACGAAAGAACAATGCATACCCCACCCAGCCGCAGAACACCTGTTATCTTTTCTCTGATTGGTTGCTACTAATTGTACATGAAGGATGTATATTAGAACCACGAACTACAAGTATATGGTTCCGTGAAGATCTGTTTCGCCACCTCTTCTCTTTAATATCTACCCCACTGACTTATGAATATGCCAGTGCTATTATTACTAGGCCCATACCATTTTCCTTCGAAAGCTGGTAGTCAAATACCTCGAACTCTTCATTGACCATAGGCCATCATAGAAGATGCACACAAAATATGTGGCTAAGAAATGTTAGATGTCTGTCAACATCATCAGATATATGAAAGTGCTTGGTGCCATGTATACTCAGTAGACTTGGGTTTGTTCTTCTTCAGCAACATGTCGTATATGCTTGCGAGAATAGTCTCACATCGAGCAAGCACAGCTATTAACACTGCAAAGCGCCGGCCGGGGTGGCTGAGCGGGTCTAGGCGCTACTGTCTGGAACCGCGCGACCGCTACGGTCGCAGGTTCGAATCCTGCCTCGGGCATGGATGTGTGTGCTGTCCTTAGGTTAGTTAGGTTTAAGTAGTTCTAAGTTCTAGGGGACTGACGATCTAAGAAGTTAAGTCCCATAGTGCTCAGAGCCAACAATGCAAAGCGACGCAAGTATACTCCTTCCTGTATCAACTTCAGTCTAGAACTCACTGTTTCTGTTACTAAATAACATCTTTTCAATGGAAAATTTGTATAATAAACATCTTTCACCTTACAACACAAAAAAAGATGACGAGACTTTTCAGTTGACAGTGCTATTCTGGGGGCTAAAGTACCCTAACACTAATCGTCACCACCAGCCATTTGATATCCATTACTGAATAAGGACCTCTTCTAGACGTTTCTGTGCTTTACAATATTGGTGCTGCTGCTTTTTCCTATCACCTCATTTCTTGGTCCACTTTCTATGCATTCACATTGCTACATCCCTGCCCATGTCCATTCCGTCTCTTTAAGAATTCCCAACTTATAGGTCTTAAATTTTCTGTTTTGTTTTCTTTTTATTTTTATTCTGCCTCCTTTTCTAGTGAAACAGACCAGTTAAAACAATTTTCCAGTTTTAGGAAACTGTCTTCTTCCGCAAACATACACAGTAATTTCAGGGGAATATCAAAATTTCCAGATTCAAAATATTAGCAGCGAGCGAGGTGGTGCAGTGGTTAGCACACAAGACTCGCATTCTGGAGGACGACGGTTCAAGCCCAGGTCCGGCCATCCTGATTTAAATTTTCAGTGATTTTCGCAAACCGCTTCAGGAAAATGCCTGGATGTTTCCTCTGAAAAAGGGAATGGCCAATTATCTTCCCCATCCTTCTGTAATCTGAGCTTGCACTCGGTCTCTAATGATCGCGTTGTCGACGGGACGTTAAATACCAGTTTCCTCCTCCGTCTCAAAATATCAGCGTCTTTCCGGTGACGATAATCGCTCAGTGAGAAAAAAACTGTCTTATTCACTTCTGCGTCTGTCGTTTCAGTGAAGTGTCTTGTAATTTAATGGCAATAACAGCATTTTTCTAGAGTTCTTCAGTTATTTTCAGTGTCGTTTGATGGAGAACATATCGCTCATTGACAGCTCCCAAATATCAGTGAAAAAAGTGGACATTGTCTACCAGGATGAAACATTCCAACAATTGCATGGATTAATTTATGATACCAGCTGAAAGGTTACGGTACGTTGGGTTGCCGGATACTTACGAACATTAATTTAGTGCTTCGCAAAGTGCACTACCTCAAGTAATGGATCGTGAAAAGTTATTAAACTTGCACTATAAATAGTTTGGAAAATTCGTGACAGTAAAGGGTTTAAGAGAAAATCGTACTGCATGTCTCGACTTAGATAGCGATAGCTTACGATTAATACATAATTAATGAGTTCTACGTTTTCCAAAATGATTAGTATATATATATATATATATATATATATATATATATATATATATATATATATATATACAGAGTGATTATAACTAAACTTTCAAAACGCTGTGGAAATAACACCACTTGTCAGAATGACGTAAAATTGCAATAGAATATTATCGGAGAAGGGAGAAAACGTATGGCAGAAGAAAAAAAAATTGTGTGATAACTGATCAATAGATGGCGCTTTATGTGTCAGTGTAAAACACCTGTCATGCGCACGACCCATTGAAGTTGGTATAAACACGCCAGGTACACGGCTTTTCTCCTTTCGCGTCTGCGACGTTCGCCATGACTGTCTCAATGCAAGATCACGCTCTGCTTGCAAAGCTGTATTACAAAAATATTGGAAATTTTTGGTAAGGTCTTATGGGACCAAATTGCTGGGATCATCGGTCCCTAAGCTTACACACTACTTAATCTAACTTAAACTAACGTACGCTATGGACAACACGCACACCCATGCCTGAGGGAGGACTTGAACCTCCGACGGGGGGAGCCGCACGGACAGTGACGAGGCGCTTTAAGACCGTGCGGCTACCCGGCGCGGCGCTGTATTACGAGAATGATGACTGTGCACACGTCGCTCTGCAGAAGTTCCGGACGCTGAACGGTTTGAAAAAAGGCGTTGGTCCGATGACTGCCCTGGGTCTGTAGAAAATGATTCGGAAATTCGAAATGACGAGTTATTTTGGTGTGCAACCTGGTAGAGGGAGGAAGCGAATTGATTCGACGTCAGTGGAAGCAGTGGCCAGAGCAAAGCAGGAGGAGAAGAGTGGTGGTGTGCAAACGTGTAGTGCACGGAGAATTGCCTGGACATTGGACATACCCGTGAATACGGTGCGTAAAATCTTACGAAACGTCCTTCTTTGCTATCCATTCAGAATTACCCATGTGCACGAGTTGCTTCCTGTTGACCTGCCAGCAAAAGAGACCTTTACTTTAGAATTTCTTGTTCACATGGAAGCAGAAAATGATTGGCCGTGGAAGATTTTGTGTACAGAGGAAGCCCACTCCCATTTGACAGGATATATCAATACACAGAATTGTCGAATATGGACAACGGAAAATCCACATGCAGATGAACCAGTACAACTTCATCCTGAAAAGGTCACTGTGTGGTGTGGGTTTACGGCATCATTTATCATAGGGCCGTATTTTATCGAGTAGACAGGTGCTTCCGGTCCTGTTAGCTGTGCCGTCACTGGTACGCGCTATGAGTGTCTTTTGCGCAACCACGTCATTCCAGCCATCTAACAGCATGGTGCACCTTCGCACATTGCAAATTCAGTTAAGCAGCTGCGGAAGCGCGCTTTCGGAAATGCTAGAATTACCAGCCGCCATTTCACTAGAACCTGGCCGTCCCGATCACCTGATCTTAATCCGTGTGACTTCTTACTGTGGGGCTATCTGAAAAATGTTGTCTTCAGTGTTCCGATTGCAAACTTAGCTGCACTGAAGGCATGCATTGCGCAGCACATTCTGAACGTGACCCCGGAAACCCTTCGATCAGTTGTGGAACATGCTGTTTCTCGATTTCAGTTTGTTGCAGAGAACGGTGGACAGCATGCTGAACATGTTTTGCGCCAGTCACACAGAAATTAATAATCCGATTTTATTTTGATTGATGCTTTTTATGCGATTTTTGGCCTCAGGACAATTAAAAACCGAGGTGATTGATGCTTTTTATGTGGTTTTCGACCTCAGGACAATTAAAAATCGATTTTTCCCATCCGATGTGATGTGACTTTGCCGTAGTGGATGGGCTTACGTAACTAACATTATCACACCTGTGCACCCATGCACACTATGTAGTACCGTTTGTTTAACGTCAAACGTACACCTTAGGCGTTGTTATATGATTCATTTGTAGTCGACCACTATTAAATTATGATGCTAACAGCGCCATCTATTGCAACATTTTGTAACTACCTATTTTTCTTCTGCCATAAGTTTTTCCCCTCTCCGATAATATTGCGTTGCAATTTGACGTCATTCTGACCAGTGGTGTCATTTCTACAGCGGTTTGAATGTTTAATTATAATCACCTTATTGTGTGTGTGTGCGTGTGTGACCCGATGTATCGCTTACGATATATACATAACTACGAGTGTAATGTGTGTACTGAGTTGTTTGTGCTAACAAACTGAGTGCCAAAACCACATTTCACGTCAGTTTGGCTAGCTACAAAACAATTAAATCTCACAAGACAGTCAAACGTGGAAGCAGATCAACGCCACACCGTATCAGTTAGGATAACAACAGCTACGATGACTTAATGGGCAATTTGGTTACTTCGTAAAGCTTGTACGGGGTAGCTGTACAGATTATAGCCAAGATGTGGCTCTTTCAGTTATTTAGAAGGGCGCGTGAGGACACTCAAGTTCTTCTGTCCCAGGAGAACAACTCTGTTAACACGAGACAATAAAGTAGGATGTGACACTGGTAACGCTGCTTCTGTATAGGACAAACAGACGTTGTGTCTGCCCATGACTCTACGATGTCGAAACTGCTTTAAGGGGCTACGGAAAGGCTCAAAATCATGAAAAGCTCAATTTTTACTTTTTTGCGTTTTCTGAATCTGCAGACTATTACCTTTTAATAGATATATAATTTATTCAATTCCGAAGACTACAACTATTTTTAAATTTTTTTTGAAATGTGTTCTACATGGGCGTGACCCACTGTGGCGCTGTTAAACTGCTGTCAAATGGTGTTATTATTAACGTCCGTGTTCATCAGGTACATTTTAGTGATGTGAGATAGAGTATGTGTTGTGGCTAACCTGTGATGGTTCAATATATATCGCTGGTGTGATTGTCGATTGTTTCATGTTTATTTACTCTGTCGTTATCTCGAAAATATTCGTAATTAATTCTGTTTCTTGAGTCTCTGTTTTGTTGAAGTATAATAATGAGTAAAAGTAAAGTTATTAGAAATCCTCTGAAGGCTTTTAAGAAAAGGAGAAATGTTGGAAAGCCAAAGGTATTTAGAAATATGGGAATGAAGATAGGTTCTAACATGGTACGAGCGATGCTTGCTTTAGACAAGGAACGCCTTCGGGCTGCAGACAGGGCTGTAAAGAGTCTAGAAATACAAGCAAGAGTAAACAGGAGGAGGAACAAGAGGAAGCTGGAGGAGGAGTTTGCAGACGATGAAGATAATCCATCCTATGGACCTGGAATGCACTAAAAAGTTAATCCAATCTTCGTCGCTCGATTCCCAAAACTTTTATTTTCTCATGCTAATTACATGTTTTCTAAGGATCTTCCAAACATATTTGTTTCAAACTTTCAGTAAATGTTACACAGTACCTTCTGCATAATTTAACACAGCCTTTTTCCAAAAAACTGTATATTTTTGAATATATAAATAAAAAATTGCAAAAAAATGTTGTGAATTTTCATTACAATTAAAAAAAATCATCTTTAATAACTGAACTAAAATTTTGTAAAATCCCTGTGTTAAGTTGTAGCCCATATTCCAATAAATAATCTGTAAAAAGTTCAACTTCCTACCTCAAATACTTTGTGAGGAAAGATGTAATTTATAAGCGTTATTTTAACATTGCAAGTATAGGGCATTCCGGAGCCCCTTAACTTGTACGTGCTTATTATTTATCTGTTCTGTTAACTTTTCACCTCATGTAAGGGAGTTTGAACGGCTACCGTCCCGCAGGCATCCACAGGCAAATGCCAGCTACGAATGCTACACCAGTACCGCGCGCAGGAATGCAGAGTGACCTGTTTCCAATAAAATGCCAAACCACTAGCTCAACAAAAAATGTGTGTTACGAGGAATTTTATTACACTTTTAATGTTATTTATCTTCTACTTAACGTAGACGAACTCTTTTCACGAGAGAAATAAAAAAACCTAATGCCACTAGTATTTCCACTAGACTATTGTTTGACGAGGAAAGATGCTACAGAAGAGAATATTTTCCTGCTAATATTTTACACTGTGCCTCTGCAACGCTAAAGAAGTTTATTACCTTACTGCAAGAACCATGGGTTGCATCTAATCTATGCCACCAGTCACTGTAAATGGCGTGGTAATTGTACTTTTAATATCTGATTCCGTTGCATTCATGGGTGACTGCTCACATTCCTCTGTGCGAACTACTGTTCGTCTCATGTTATCTTCAATCGCCGTACAATAGTGGTATGCCAAGGATTCAAAAACATCCGTTCATACCGCTCTGAAAGCTTTTATTTTAGGTAAAACTATGTTCTTGAGAGACATGAAATTTTACACATTGCGTAATGCGACAGTTACTCAATTTTGAGAGTTAACTGCCAGTCACTCTACCGGGTTCACATTTGAGTATTTAGTACAGTGGCGACTGTATCACATTTCAGTGGAGCAGATTGGAAATTATATCCATTTCTGTGGAAGATTGCCCGTAAAAACAGCGTACTGTTGTCTGTAAAATTTTATGGGTATTATCCATACAAATAGTAACAATGTGAAATGATGAAGTGAAAACGCATTGTACTATCGACACAAGAAATGCGTTATTTCAGTCTACTCCCATTGCTTCCGAGATCATTTTTATAAAAACTACTTTTAAACAGAATATATAGTCAAACATTTGATGAATATTGACAGAAAAAGGTATTCTTTCTGGGATGTGCGTCGACAGTTTTCATACATTCCTTGTTATATCTTTGTTATACTTCATGTCTCAAACTATTAAATAAAAGAATTTATCTTAAATATACCTCTGCCCTCAAAGCGTACTATTAACATAGCAAAGAAATGCCGTTGAAATCTTAGTACACGTATAGATTAACTTAAAGGTTGTCTCCGAAAGGAAAGCTGTCGAAGTTGCGAATGAGGTTAAAAGCGAACGTCGTTCCTCTAGCAAGAGTACCAAGAAGCTATGAACACTGCGAATGAGTAATATCACTTCCCGTTCACACTAAAAGTACCATTTTTCTTCTTAATTGTTGCTCTTGTCGTCTTCAGTGAGAAAAATTGTTTCATACACCTCTCCACGCTAGTCCATCCTGCGCAAGCATCTTTGTCTCCGAATAACTACCAAAACCTATGTCCATTTGACCGTGGTTAATGCATTCACTTGGGCTCCCCACATAGCTTTTTGCTCCCCCCCCCCCCCCTCCCTCCACTTTCCTCCAGAACGAAACTGAAGATTCCTTCAGCTCAAAACGTATCCTCTCAACCGATCTCTTCTGTCATTTAAGTTGCGCAATTAATTTATTTTTTCCTCATTTCGATTCCGTACCTAATCAGTAATCATTCCATCTACCCATTCAATCTTCAGCTTTCTTCTGTAACACATCATTTCAATAGCTTCCATTCTATTCGTGTCGAAACTATTTATCGCCCACGTTTTTCTTCCATACAAGGCTACACTCCAGATACATACCTTCAGGTAAGACATTTAAATTTAGATGTTAACAAATACATGCGTTTCAGAAATGCTTTCCTTGGCGTAGCCAAATGGTTCAAATGGCTCTAAGCACTATGTGACTTAACATCCGAGGTCATCAGTCCCCTAGACTTAGAACTACTTAAACCTAACTAACCTAAGGACATCACACACATCCATGCCCGAGGCAGGATTCGAACCTGCGACCGTAGCAGCAGCGCGGTTCCGGACTGAAGCACCTAGAACCACTCAGCCACAGCAACCGGCCTTGGTCTAGCTAATCTACATTTTATATTCTCTCTTCTTCGGTCATTATCAGTTATTTACTACCGAAAAGGATACTCATCTAGTACTTTCATTACATCATTTTCTAATATATCCCTCAGCGTCGTCTGATTTAATTCAGCTACACTCAATTACCCTTGTTTAGCTTTTGATGACGTTAATCTTACAGTCCTCTTTCAAGACACTGTCCATTCCGCTAAACTGTTTTTCTAAGTCATGTGCTACCTCTCACAGAATTACAACGTCATCGGCAAACTTCAAAATTTTTATTTCTTCTCTCTAAACTTCATTTCTTTTTCAAATTTTTCTTTCTTGTCTTTTAGTGCTTGCTCAGCGTAAAAATTGAATAAGATCAGGAATAGGCTGCAGCCCTGTCTCACTCCCTTCTCAACGACTGCATCCCTTTGATGCCCTTCGACCCGCTCCCTGTATTTTAACCCTGCTACCATCATCATCATCATCATCTACCTCCCCTTCTATAATATTATCTTCAAGTCCATTTACCTTGTATAAAACGAGCTCTTGACCGGGCCGTGAAAGGCTCATGGAACGTCTACCGGCCGCCATATCATCCTCTGCCTTGCGGCGTCATGCGAATGCAGTATGACGGGACGTGGGGTCGTCAAACGACTCTCCAGACCGTGGAACCGCTAGTAGTCGCCCAAGTAGATCCTCAGTTGGTACCACGAGGATCAGTGTACCCCGTACTAGTCCTCCGACAAAGTCTTCACCTGGCAGTACAAGGAACCAACCCAGGTCGTGTGTATGGCAGCCATTTACTACACTGAAGAGCCAAAGAAACTGGTACATTTGCCTGATATCGTGTAGAGCCCCCGCGAGCAGGCAGGAGTGACGCAACACGACGTGGCATGGACTCGACCAATGTCTGCAGCATTTCTGGAGGGAATTGGCACCAAGAGTCCTGCAGGGCTGTCCATAAATTCGTAACAGTACGAGGGGGTGGAGATCTCTTCTGAACAGCACGTTGCAAGGCATCCCAGATATGCTCAATAATGTTCACGTCTGGGGGGTTTGGTGGCCATCGGAAGTGTTTAAAATCAGAAGAGTGTTCCTGGAGCCAGTCTGTAGCGATTCGGGACGTGTGGGGTGTCGCATTGTCCCGCTGGAATTGCCCAAGTCCGTCGGAATGCACAATGGACATAAATGGACGCTGGTGATCAGGCGAGATGCGAATTACGTAGCGATGGACAAACGTGTCACCTGTGAGAGCCGTATCTAGGGATATCAGGTGTCCCATATCACTGCAACTGCACACGCCCCACACTGTTACAGAGCCTCTACCAGCTTGAACAGTCCCTTGCTGACACGCAGGGTCCATGGATTCAAGAGGTTGTCTCCATACCCGTACACGTCCATCCCGCTTGATACAATCTGAAACGAGTCTCGTCCGACCAGGCAACATGTTTCCAAGCATCAACAGTCCAATGTCGGTGTTGAAGGGTCCAGGCGAAGCGTAAACTTTGTGTCGTACAGTCATCAAGGGTACACGAGTGTGCCTTCGGCTCCAAAAGAATATATCGATGATGTTTCGTTAAATGGTTCGCACGCTGACACTTGTTGATGGCCCAGCATTGAAATCTGCAGCAATTTGCGGAAGGATTGCACTTCAGTGACGCTGAACGAGATATTTGCTGTTTTACCGGATTCTTGATATTTGCGGTACACTCGTGAAATGGTCGCACCGGAAAATCCCCACTTCATCGCTACCTCGGAGATGGTATGTCCCATCGCAAGTGCGCCGACTATAACACCCCGCTTCAAACTCACTTAAATCTTGATAACCTGCCATTGTGGCAGCAGTCTCGATCCAACAACTGCGCCAGACACCTGTTGTCTTATATAGGCGTTGCCGACCGCGGCGCAGTATTCTGCCTGTTTACATATGTCTGTATTTGAATACCGACGACTATACCTGTTTCTTTGGCGCTTCAGTGTATTAGCACTCAGCTACGGATGTGAGCTTCCCTTGCACAGCCCCCATATTTATCCCTTCCACTGTCCCTTCTTTGCTTAGTACTGGCTTTTCATCTGAGTTCTTGATAGTCATACGGCTGCTTCTCTTTCCTCGGAAGTCCTCGGTAATTTTCCTATAGGCGGCATGCACCTTTTCTCTAGTTATACAGGTTTATAAACCCTTGAATTTGCCCTCTATCCATTCCGGCTTAGCTAGTTTGCTCTCTGTGTAATTCTAATTTTTTAAACTTTTGTACTCCCTTTCCCTTGCTTCATTTGACGCCTTTTAGTATTTTATGCTTTTTTTTAGTTAAATTCAGTGCCACCTGTGATATCTAAGGATTTAGACTGGGCATTGTCTTTTTACCTATTTAATCCCGTACTGCTTTTAGTACTTCATCTCTCAATGCGAGCCGCGCGGTCTCTGACGTCTTGTCACGGTTAGCGTAGCTCCCCCCGTCGGAGGTTCTCGTTCTCCCTCGGGCATGAGAGTGTGTGTGTTGTCCTTAGCGTAAGCTCGCTTAACTTAGATTAATTAGTGTGTAAGCCTAGGAACCGATGACCTCAGCAGTTTGGTCCCATAGTGCTTACCACAAATTTCCAAATTTCTCAAAGGTACTCTTTCGTCAACTACTGTATTCCTTTTCCCTGTTTGTCCATCGCTGCGTAATTCTCATAGTGAAACGCTCAACAACCTCTTGTTTTTCCAATTTATCCAGACACAATATCATTAATTTGCTACCTTTTAGCAATTTCTTCACTTTTATGGTCAGAGTATACATCTACCTCAGGAAATGTCTTGCAGTTCAAAATACTGTTCATAAATCTCTGTCTTAATATTACATAATCAGTTTTAAACCTTCCAGCGTCCACAGGTCTCGTCCGTGTATACAGACTTTTTATATGATTCTTAAACTAAGTTTTAGCGATGATTGAATTATGCTTTGTGCTGGACTCTACCAGGCGGCTTCTTCATCCATTCCTTTCCCCCAGTCCACGTTCTGTTATGTCTCTTTCTCTGCCTTTTCCTGATATCGTATTCCAGACCCCTAAATCAGAGATCTATCATATGAAGTATCTGTTCATATGGCCGACGCGTAGCAAAAAATTCCAGCACCGAGTTCACTGTCACAATCTCCTAGTCGACTGCATATTCCTCACCTGCAAATCGTTTCGACTCTGATAAAATGTAGTGCCACTTCAGGTACCCGTAATTTAGGTAATTCATATGCTGTGTGAAAACAAAAACAAAACCGTGTTCGTGAAGATATCGATGTGTGTGATTTTGCATCTGCTCATTCTTTTGTAATAAGCAGTTTCTCAACAACGAGAGAAAAAGGCAAATAATCAATACCTTAAATAAGCAACCAATATACATAATGAGCAAGCTTTGTTAGCTTGTGCAAGATCCTAAACGTTATACTCATGAGATGAGACAAACATTTCGATTCTGACAGATTAACAGTCCAAGTACCTCGAGTCGCTGCAGAAGCATTCAGTTTTCCCGTATTTGCACACCGACATTTTTTTACGCAGGTTCGCTGTATGCAAAACATAGTTTTGTTTTTCTTCACCGAAACATGTTTCCCCACAGCTGTGGCACCGCCAGTGGGATTTGCGCTATCTACGCGATTCCAACCGCTCTCCCCCTTCCCAGCCCGTCTCCTCCCCCTCCCTCTTCCTCTCTCCCCCCCCCCCTCCCACCGTGCGTGCTATAAGCAAAATGATGCTTGGAGGAAGCAAAACCACGGTAATACGAAAATATAGATGTCCTGTACCACTGTCACCAAAGACACAATTTCGATGCAAAAGTATTTTACGCTCATCATCTTGAACTACTAAATTACATACCAAATAAAATTTAAAATTTATAGCACCAGAACTGAAACTAAAGTTCTGCCCTTACGAGATACGCGAATCGCTAAATTACGTCCTTCGACCTGCTCTTGAGTCCAGTGTGCGGGGTAGTTTAGCCCGTGTCTACTCAATTTACATATAACAAACGATGGATATAAGATAGGCATTGTATGGAATAGTAACGTTGTCACACGGTGTACCATATATTCCACTAGTACAATTTTTTAAACGAAAGTATTTGTCAAAATTACGAACACCCTTGATAAAAAGCATACTTATATACAGATACTTATTATACCTAACACATTTAAGTTCAAAATCTGTAACATGTTCTTCGTACCACACATTGGCATAATAGCCGAGAACAGCTAGAAAAACGTGCAAATTTAAAAACAAGTACTGCAATAATTCTAACAGTTATTAAAATTAATTGCAGAATACATGCAATTGACTGCAAAACTGAAAAAAGATGCTGCCACAGTGTCGAAACACGTAAAAAAGACCCAATTTCTAGAAATGTGTGTCCTTTAGTTTGTACTTAGTAAGTCAACTGAGTGATGGAAGCTAAACCGGGAATAAAATGTCTAAGTATCAATGTCGCTAAAAGCTTCCCACGTGGGACGAGGATCCCATTGACACAAAAGTAGCTTCTCCTAACGTAACATAGATTGCTCAGAAATATGCTTGACCAGAGATCACTAATAAATCAGTCTGTCACCAAAGGCTTGTGCATGCCGGTCAGCATGTGTGGATGAGGACGCTGATGAAAGATGCTCAGTTCAGCAAGCCTCGGCAACTTTACGATGACTTCACATCTGGAAACTCTGTGGTCAGTACAATGAGTGCTTCATAATGCTGACTATGCCAGTCTCTACAAGGCTCAGCGTACGGAACAAATGGTTAATATCTGTACAGCTCCTATTCAACAAGAAAGACGGGCGGCAAAAAAAATTAAGAAAACTGGCAGCAGTTAAGCATATGTACTCACTGCCACCACAGTACCCACGTCTGCATGTTTAAAAACGTAAAGAACGCCACAGAACTTTCACCATACCTCACTTGCAGACTGCATCCTTGGCGTTCTCCGAGTTCTATTGTACGCAAGACCCTGAGAGTCATTCATTCAAAACACAAGTTGCAATGTAATTCATCTAAGAAGACGACACGCTTCAAGTCCACCGCCTACCAAGCACAAATATTTCTCTCTTTCTCTCTCTCTCTCTCTCTCTCTCTCTCTCTCTCTCTCTCTGCAATGCCTATAACCGCAAAACTTAGCAAGCAGAAAACAGATAAGGCGTCTTGCATGTCGCATTCCTCGTTAATACTCTCCCTACGCAGTTTCCCGTGTTCAGTGGTAAGGAATGTCCTGTGTCAGCATCTTCCACCAACTCTTGCATCGAAACCGTATCACTTTCAGACACAAATCGCGTAAATTCCACAGGTCGGAGTCGTCTTTCACCATACTTCCGACGAGCAACGATAAGGCACAGAGATATTCGCCTTCTGCTGGTACACGTAAATTCGCCCCTTTCTATATAGAACGACCATTGGGAAGCTGGAATACTCTTTTCTTTTATCTCTGAGCAACTTCCGCCTTCCTGTCAAAAACGGCGAGCAACAGGCAAGACTATAGTTACGGAAAAAATGAACAGATGTTTGTACACGGTCTTTTTCTGTAATCGGTTTCCATAGCTGAAACATCGCCTGAGAACACTGATTGCCCTTTCAGCCACATCCGCCACCATCCCCTCTCCTACCCTGTTTGGTGACTGCTAAGAGTTTAGGGTAGCAAAGGAATACATCTTGATATATTTCGATTACCTACTTTTAAAGGTTTCACATGTTATAACGGCATGGACTGGAAGTCAACGTTTGCTTAATTTGTGTCGAACAGCGTATAAAAACCACTCTCATTACGGTATGCAAGACCTCAGTCTTTAGACCAAACATAAAATTAGAAATGAGCATGGATGACATTCCCTTCTGCGAGTCACATTCTCAGCTGTCACCGTTACTGCGTCATTTTAATTTTATAACAACAAAAAAACTCATTGACACCGCTCCAAATCCCTTGGTGCATCCAACCTCTGTATAGTTTATGTTTGTAAGACTGTGTCTATTATTAGTTATCTCTACCGGAAGGCAAAACATTCCTAGTAAGCATGAAATTAAATGGAAAAACGGAGTACGGACTGACTTTGTGTGTGTGCGGACAAATGCTCTTTACGGGACACAAGAAAAGCTATTATGCCCCTATTTGAGACGACACTGACTGAAATGTGGGGTACCAGCTGCCTCATTCTCCCTTCCTCAGCATCTTCCAAAACATTTTGGCCTGCGACGATATTCGCGCTTTTGTTAACATGCAGCTCACATCATACTCCCACAAGCTCCCCTAACTGTAAGTCGCTCATACTCATCAACACCCACTTGCCCATTCCCACTCACTCATTCAGCCCAACTCTTGTCATTAACTCTCTCTGTCTCTCTGCCACTGTCTCCTGCCTCTCAGCCACCGTCTCCTTCCTTCTGTCCTACTATCCTGCTAATACTGTTTCCCCTCACTGTCAATGTCCCCCTCTTGCCCTCTGTTAGGCCGTGTCCTACGTAAGCGTCAAAAGCGACTGACAGCGAGCGACTTCTGGATACGCGACACTCCAGCGACAAGCAGCAGCATCGGGCGAAAAGGTCGGGTGTCCTGCGTGCGAGCGACCATCTCCCGCTACAAGACGGCTGCTTACAAGGGAACCTCCCCATCGCACCCCCCTCAGATTTAGTTATAAGTTGGCACAGTGGATAGGCCTTGAAAAACTGAACACAGATCAATCGAGAAAACAGGAAGAAGTTGTGTGGAACCATGAAAAAGCCGGACGGTGTGGCCGTGCGGTTAAAGGCGCTTCAGTCTGGAACCGCGTGACCGCTACGGTCGCAGGTTCGAATCCTGCATCGGGCATGGATGTGTGTGATGTCCTTAGGTTAGTTAGGTTTAATTAGTTCTAAGTTCTAGGCGACTAATGACCTCAGAAGTTAAGTCGCATAGTGATCAGAGCCATTTGAACGATTTTTTGAACCACGAAAAAAAAAACGCAAAATATACAAATTGAGTAGTCCATGCGCAAGATAGCCAACATAAAGGAGAATTTGAGCTCAGGAGCGCCGTGGTCCCGTGGTTAGCGTGAACAACTGCGGAACGAGAGGTCCTTGGTTCAAGTCTTCCCTCGAGTGAAAAGTTTACTTTATTTATTTTCGCAAAATTATTATCTGTCCGTTCTTTCACTGACGTCTCTGTTCACTGTAATAAGTTTAGTGTCTGTGTTTTGCGGCCGCACCGCAAAACCGTGCGATTAGTAGACGAAAGGCTCTGAGCACTATGGGACTTGACATCTATGGTCATCAGTCCCCTAGAACTTAGAACTACTTAAACCTAACTAACCTAAGGACAGCACACAACACCCAGTCATCACGAGGCAGAGAAGTAGACGAAAGGACGTGCGTCTCCAATGGGAACCGAAAACATATTGCCCACGGAATACATCTCACGTATTTAATGCAGTCTCTTCCAAAGTAGCGAACAGTCAACTGACAGCCAGGGAGCCTCGTTAGCAGGAATAATCCCTCTTCCGTGCGCTGTAGTCGACTGACGTGTGTTTCGATGTTTGTTTAGGTGTAGCGTCCCCATACTACGGCGCAGTTACCTCGCGTCGGACGGACGGACGGACGGACAGATAATAATTGTCTGAAAATAAAAAATTAAAGTTTTCGCTCGAGGGAAGACTTGAACTCAGATCCTCTCGTTCTGCAGATGCTTACGCTAACCACGGGACCACGGCGCTCCTCAGCTCACACTATCCTTGATGTTGCCTATCTTGCGCATGGACTACTCAGTTTGTATATTTTGCTTATTTTTTTCATAGTTCGACACAACTTCTTCCTGTTTTCTCGATTGATCTGTGTTCAGTTTTTCAAGGCCTATCCACTGTGCCAACTTAAAATTAAATCTGAGGGGGGTGCGATAGGGAAGTTCCCTTGTTAGAGTCAACCACTGTAGAATACTGTAGCTGGAGAGTAAGGTTACAAAAGTAGCTTTACTTACTAAAATAAAGCGAAAAGGAATGCTTTGTATGAAATTTACAAAGGGAGGAATCTTCACATGGGAATCTCATAAATTATATTATCAACTACGAAGATCACCAGACAAATTCTTCGAATACAAGTGAATGAGCGGAGGAGTGTTCGACAATCTCGTCAATAAATTAAAGACGAATGTTTTTTACTTGATCAAGAACTTTTAACAGTCGGTAAATGCGGAAGAATGACTGGCTACCTTTAATACAAAGGAATTAGCCTAGCACCTGAGAACTAGCTGTGGTGCAACAGTAGCGTTACGTGTTCGAAATGACGACACGTTAAAGGATCTGGGTTCGGTCCCTCATATTTCTTATATTTTAACTACTCAGCTATAATTCTGTATACTAAGTTTTATGTACACTGTTTACACTGCATCGCTAAGTATGTTCCAGCGCATAGACAAGCACCGACAAGAAGATGAAGAACACAAGAGCAGAGAAGTCTGTCAGACGACGTCCGCTGACTAGGACTGCACCACGACAGGAACGGCCTCTACAAGAAGAGAATATCAGCGCCGCTCCTGCCAGTCCGGCCGCAGAGCACTACGATAGCAGTTATTAGTGATCCATATCCATTGCTTGTCTGGACATAGTGTATAGAGAAAGACACTGATTGTTTGCCTGTCACCCATCGCTTGCGACACGTTCTTGCAATACAAAGTTAAGTATTGTCAACCTTCGTTATTATAATAAATGTATTAATGTGATTTGACTGAATTGTTGTTTGCTATCCGAGAAGGCAGCATCCTTTAGGCACCCTATAAGAGACGAGTGGGTAGGACCCTACAAAATATATTTTTAAGGTCTTGCCAATGTACTTGATATTTAAACGTATACACACCTATCTCAGTATATCACACTCATTAAATTCCTAATAAATTCAATGTTAAGACCAAGCGTTTCCGTTAATGGTTCAAATGGCTCTGAGCACTATGGGACTTAACATCTATGGTCTTCAGTCCCCTAGAACTTAGAACTACTTAAACCTAACTAACCTAAGGACAGCACACAACACCCAGCCATCACGAGGCAGAGAAAATCCCTGACCCCGCCGGGAATCGAACCCGGGAACCCCGGGCGTGGGAAGCGAGAACGCTACCGCACGACCACGAGATGCGGGCCGTTTCCGTTAATCTAAATAGTCTTTAAAAGTAAAGTATACAAAATTTTTGAAAACAAAGTGAAACGTTTTGTGAAATGATCTATCTAAAACTATGAAATAAAAAAAAAATATTAGAGAAACGTTTGATGCAGCCGATTTTCTGTTCATGATTTCGAGCATCATTCAAAGGCACATAGAATGTTTCTTTGATCTATTTATTTTTTTTACACAAATAATTTCACAAAATATTGGACCGACTTCTTTCATTCTTTATTTCCAAGTTTTAATCAGAAAGCATGAGCTTAATGACAGCTCATTTGCCTTCCTAACGTCTTCTGTTCTCGAAAATTCTATCTTTGGTACCTGATTCGAAGAAAGCCTTTTTAACATTTAAATACCACATAAACGTATCTTCTTATGTGCAAAATAGCTAGGCCTTGAACAGATGAACTTTTTGACACTTCATTTACAAAGCTTTGCAGCAGTTTTTCGTGAAATATTTCAATGTTTCCTCAACTCAGTAAGTTTCCCTTCATTACCCTGATTACTTTCAAGCAATTAAATATTTTCATGCAAAACTAGACCTCACGCTGGTCACTTTGATACCCCGTTTTCCTGTTTCTCTCCTTGTTTGGATATAAAAATTCTGACAAAACCTCACGGTGTAATTTCTAGGGAGTCTAGTTTTGCTCTGCTTACACGTTTGACAAAAACGTATCGAGTGTTAATTATACGATAAATCAGTCCTTACTGCGTGCTGTCATTGCCAAAAAACGTCGTTCTGATATCTTGAACCGTTTATTAGATACAACGATTTTTACGACCACTTGATTCCTGAAGCGGGAAAGGATTCGGACGCGCCGCGAGCGACCCGTCCGCGGATATAACAACCAATATCTCAAGAATGAAAAGAGATATCATTCCGCTCTCAGCTTTAAATAAAATTTAGATACATTGGTTACATTTCATAAGAAATACTGTATGGCCTAAACTGAACTATACGGAAAGTTTACGCAATGTGATTTTACCTCTGCCAACTCTTAAAAATTTCGTGCAGCCATGTACTCAGTTTCGTGCAGCACAGTAACTATGACGAATAACACAAATAAATTCAGACCTTTATCGAGCAAAGATATCAAGCTGTAAGATGCGGAAGAATCAAATTTTTTCACCGAATAGTTTTCTCAAAATCGGATGATAAGTATTTTATAGCTCCACTCCTTTGCCGAGAAGACGCGTGGCGGTTGCTCTCACTGTCGCGCGTGCTGGAGCGACAAGATTCAAACACGTTTGAATTCAAACGTCGCTGGTTGTAGCAGAGGACAGGCAGCGCCATGGACGTCACCCACGTAGGACACTTCCGTAGCCATAACTGCGGTGGTGCTCCGTCGTCTGAAGCTGTCCCATACTGTCGGTCGCTTCTGTCGCTTACGTAGGACGTGTCCTTACTGCTACTATCTCATTCATCCCTTCTCACTACTGCAGTCTCTTCTTACTGTCGTCTCTTCTTACTGTCAGTAACTTCTCTTCCTCACTGCCATTGTTATAGATTCTGTGTCTCATTATCACTGATTCTCACCCGCTTCCACTTTCTCCTTCTCTTTATCACTCCCCCTCCCCCCCTGGCACTGTATCCTTCACTCTTTTCGTAGCACTGTTCTGTCACTGTCAACTATGTTCCACTGCTACTGTGTCCCTCTCTTTCTATACCGTTACCACAGTCTACTCCTTTCCGGTATTATTACTTTAACGTCTCTTTCCCAATGCCACAGTCTCACTCTCTCTCGGCATAAAAAAGCACGAATCTATTTGCATGCCAAAATTTCTGGGGAAAATTTTATACGTGCTGAGGAAGGTAGGAGAAGGCGGCTTGTACCGCACTTTTCAGGGTATTCCGGTAGGAGCGTTTTTTCGTTGGTTCCCTTCACTTCGCTGCTACAGTAGGCCATGTCGCACATGTGGAAAGAGCTTTATGGGTCAGTAAATTTTTGATAGTTTACTTACGTGAAACTGAAATATCGCAAAACTAATTTCACACCTCAGATCGGATTTTATATGCACACTTTACGGTTGTACGTCACTTTATAAACTACCTTTTCGCCTCACATGAGATATTACGTGCCTATTTTACTTGGCCACGGACGGTGGCTTTGAGCATCTGTATCTCGGAAACGGATAAAGGTATACAGAAACTTTTCAAGGTTGTTCGAGAGCAGGATCTTGGGAATATAACGTAAAAATTTCAACCATTTGCTGTACATAGCCATACTGGAATCAACGGCTCGGTTTTGGTTTTCAGGTTTTCTCAGGAACCACCCATTAACTAAATGGTGCCTCCATAAGCCCCTTAAGAAGCATAGGAGACCACACGTAATTTCAAAAAGATACAACCGATTATCTCCAGTTGCGTAAGCTGGAGGAAGTGTGTAATGTTCAAACTTTAAACCTGTGCTGCAGAATACTTACAGTAAGTCGATCTTCTGTTGAGTATATAAGGGCTGTCCCAAACACTTGACCCTAGTTTCTATCACTAATAGGACCCGAGGTATAAGCCCAGGAAAAATCCCGTTTTTATGGGCGGCGTTTTGGAACATAGGTAGCGCATGCATGTGTATTTGTTTTTCAGATAAAAGCAGCAATGTCTGTGGGATTATACATACCTGTGTCTTATTTGTAGCCAAACGGGCAGAAGAAGTAAGTGAAACATACCTGAGGAACAAAAATAAAAATTAGAATTAGTGGAGCTTGGTAATAAAAAGCGTATCATAGTTACAAGTCATATACGGTAATAACGGAAAGAAAATATTATCGTTCACTCACGTAAACGATTGGTGTAAGACATTAGCGTTACTTTTCTATGAAGTGTGTGAGTATGTATTCGGTGTTTCTGGAGCACAGTTTACTGGATAATCAAGCAGTAAAGCATCCAAAAATACGACAGGCTTCATTCGACATAGTTTTCCATTTCTTACAAGTTAATGCTCGCTCTTTTGGTTCTTCGGAAAGTTTGAAATATATGAATTCAGTACAGCACTGTACAGGCTAATAAATAACTCCACAAATAAAACATACGAAAAAAAGGGTTGTAATGTGATTTTTATGCGCTTTTAACACTGTCACATTCATAGAAATTGATTTAAATGTAGATAAAGGACAAAATTTAGAGGCTGCATACTGAAATAATATTGCATATAGCACAATGATTCAACACAGCTGCAGTTATAGAATCCATACGAAGAGTAATAAGAAATATAAGAATAATTGTTATACGGCTGTGCAATCCAGAAATGAAATAAACTTTTCGGCGCTTTCAAGTCCACCATTTAAGATCTAGCCAGCAGCGAAGTACTGAACGACGGAGCACGAACTCAAGAGAAGGAGACCACAGAAGCCGTTTCGGAACTCAAAACACGCGTCATAATAGGAATTGTAGTTATTTTCATAACATAACATCCCTTGAAGTCGTCAGTTAATAACCAAACTGCCATCTTTAATACCAACCTAGACCTCGGGCAACAGAACCGAAAACTACATTCCAAAAAATAATATAGACGCTAAATTAATATTGTCAGTTCTGTTTAATCTCGCATGTATGACGTCAGATGCCACAAAATCATTGCGTCGCGCTTCAAACTGACATCCGGTAACGGTAGGGTAAGTCAACACCGACATACCAACACGACACGTCAATTTGGTACACTTCAAACATGTTCCAAATTCGGACATAAATACTTATCTGGAACTGCGTATATATTTTTTATTTTCCCCATTTACGGAAACTAGAGTATGAGGGGCAGTCAAATGAAAACGAAGCAAATGGAAAAAGAGTAAGTAAACCGTTTATAGCTGTTAATACATTTATCCCAATGTGAGACAATATGGTCAGTGCCTTCATGGGAAAATGTTTGCGGTTGCCTAAGGAACTGATTTTACCCACGTGTGCAGCTCTTCGTCCCAAGCAAATCGTCGGCCGCCAATGTCTTTCTTCAGGGCTCCAAAAATATGGAAATCGCATGGAGAGAGATTGGGACTGTGTGACGGATGTGTAAGGGCTTCCCAGCGAAACTTCTGGAGCATACTCGCAACTACCCTGGCCACATGTGATTTCCATAATTTTGGTGCCTTGCAGATAGACATTCGTGGCCGTCGCTTTACTTCGAACGAAGTAAACGACGCTGTCATTTATCGATTAGTTAAGTCATCAGAAGATCATAACTAATTGCAAAATTATTTAGAATAGATTTCTGTATGGCGCGAAACTTGGCAATTGACCCTAAGTAACGAAAAGTGTGAGGTCATCCACATAGGTGCTAAAAGGAATCCGTTAAACTTCGGTTAAGCGATAAATTAGTAGAGTCTAAAGGCCGTAAATTCAAACAAATACCTAGGAATTACAATTTCGAACAACTTAAATTGGAAGGAACAGATAGAAAATGTTGTGAGGGGGGCTAACCAAAGACTGCGTTTTATTGGCAGGACACTTAGAAAATGTAATAGATCTACTAAAGAGACTGCCTGCACTTCGCTTGTCCGTCCTCTTTTAGAATATTGCTGCGTGGTGTGGGATCCTTACCAGATACGATTGACAGAATACTTCGAGAAAGTTCAAAGAAGGGCAGGTTTTGTATTATCGCGAAATAGGAGAGAGAGTGTCACTGAAATGATACAGGATTTGGGGTGGACATCATTAAAACGAAGACGTTTTTCGTTGCGGCAGGATCTTCTCACGAAATTTCAATCACCATCTTTCTACTCCGAATGCGAAAATATTTTATTGACGCCGACCTACATAGGGAGAAACGATAACCATAATAAAACGAGGGAAGTCAAAGCTCGCACCGAAAGACATAGGCGTTCGTTTTTTCCACGCGCTGTAACAGACTATTGTTAAGGTGGTTCGATGGACCCTCTGCCAGGCATTAAATGTGTTTTGCGGAGTATCCATGTATATATAGAAGAGGTGCACGCTTGGATAGTATCATGGTTTCGTAGGCACCCTCAAAAATTTTTCCATGTAAGCACTTAAGCATGTTGTCTCACGGAGGGATAAATGTATTAAAAATTGAAGCAATTACTTTTGAAATAAGCTGGTCAACATATTTGGTTCAATCTTCGTACCTGATGATGGCGTAACAGCCGTAAACGAATTCGTGTAACAAATAATAAAGATTATACAATATTACACCAGTGATGTGTGTACATTATGCATGTTTCATTCATAATGTATATAATATTCTACCAAGAACCGAGGGAACGGTCAATCAATAAATGCAAATAGTAAACAGTTTACTTACTTTTTTTATTTGTCTTGTTTCCATTTGGCTGCCCTTGGGATTCTACATGAATACAATCCGAGATGTTACGAACAGGTTGACTGTTTGACGAGCATTAAATGTAAAATCAGCTATGTGTCACACATTCAGCTGTTCGTGAAGATAAGAAAGAATCTGATAGCGAAGGAAAGAAAAAAGCCAAGGAAGGAAGACTGAGATTAACGTCCCATCGACATCGAGGTCAATAGAGACGGAGCACAAGCTCGTATTGTATCAAAGATGGGGAAGGAAATCGGCCGTGCCCTTTCAAAGGAACCATCCCGGTATTTGCCGGGAGCGATTTAAGGAAATCACGGGAAATCTAAATCTGTATGGCCTTACGCGGGTTTGAACCGTCACCCTCCCGCATGCGAATCCAGTGTGCTATCCACTGCGCCACCTCACTCGGTAAAAAAGAAAAGCCTAAAAGGGGGGAAAAAGGGATCGTAAATCCTATTTACAGTGAGTGTAGCAACTTTGCAATTAACTTTTCCCTACTCTCCCTTGTTAGGGGAGTACGTTTCTGTGTTTTCGTCAAGCTCAACTGTTTCGACCCACCTACACGGAGTCTGCAAATTTCCTCGTTACGAATATGGGACCGTGGTATATACCGCCGAACAATAACACAATACTAATAAAACGGTAATCATTAGTTTTTGAAGAAGCTTGACGGTCGCTTCCTGACAGTTCGACACACAGCGCAATATTTTCAACTGTTTTAACGCAGGAAGGCAAGCCGAAATGCCTGTGGCAAAATACACAGGCAGGAAGCTGAAGTTCTGTAGGCAGCGCGGAATGTAAATACTTCACAAGCCAGAGTAAAGACGGCCGTCAGAGCGAGGCTATAATCTGGCAGGCAGATACCGCTGTGGCGGAATGTTACCGCGCCGCTCCACAAACACGCAGCGGCTTACCCGGATTACAGCGGACCCCAGACCAGAAAGCACAAAACACACCTTTTCCACAGTACGTAGGCAGGTATAACGTCCACTATCACAGAGCTAGTAAGCAATGCTTTGAGAATTGAGAGCGACGAACGACGCCATGCTACAATAGATGCGAGTTAACACTGCTGTCGGAATGCAAAGCGGAAAGGACAGTGCGATTTGCCGTGTGCATACGCTGTGGAAGGGTGGAAGAGTTGTTCGTCATTACTGAAGTAGTGGAAATCAGTATAAAGGCACGAATATTTGTAGGAAAATTAATATTATCCGTTGGAATAGTTGTGCAGAGTGTATATGCAATAGTGATCCACAATACTATCAAACGCAGTTAAATGGTATCGCATTTAATGTCAGTAGTACAGTACATAACAAGACAAAAACGATTCAAGTGATAGAGGGCGGAATTCGGTATAAACGTAATCGACTCTCTGCGGTGTTGTGTGCGCGTAAGTGCCCTTCCTACCGATAGGAAACAGACACCATTAGTGACAGTGTGTATTGCGTAAATAAACCACGATTGTGACACTGCCACCCGGAAAACAGTCATCGCGTGATGAAAAAGCAAAAATCGGTGCGCAGAAGGAAATGGGACTCTCTAATCGTCAAATAGCTAAGAAGTTGAACCGTTCAAGAACAGTGATTGATAATTTCGTTAGATTAGACGCACAATATGGGAAGAGCGGAAAATGTAGGCAAAGCAGAAAATTATCTGAGACATCTAAATCTTTACTTTCGTTCGAAAAACGGCCCCAAACCGTTATTCTTCTCAATTTGTCGCTGATTTACAGTTGCCAGTAACTGACGGACGTGTACGACGAATTTTGTCGAATGATGAACATCTTTGCATTCAAGAAATGACTGCTGAAATCCGCTCTAACACCCGAACATAAACAGGCTAGACTGGAGTTTGCTGAAAAACATACGTCATGGACTTCAGAATGGACTAAAGTGATCATCAGTGATGACGAGAAGTTTAATTTAGATGCTCCGGATAGATCTCAGTATGATTGGCATGACCTGATAACAGAGCAGCAGGTAAGAATGCGCAGAAGTTTTGGTGGTGGAAGTGTTACGATTTGGACAGCGTTCTGCAGTAAAGGTAAATCACGAATTGCTTCGGTAATACTTAGAATGAAGTCTAGTATCTACACTGAGATGCTAGAGACAGAATGTATTAGAATTCTTGAGAACCTAGGTGACGAAGGTTAATGTTTCAACAAGATAACGCATCAGAGTCTCGCCTTGGCCTGCAAGTAGCCTGGATTAGCACCCGTGGAAAACCTTTGGGGAATACTTTCAAGGCGTGTTTATCGCAATGGAAGGCCATTTAAGGCCGTATGTGAGCTGGAAAGAGCGATACGAGAAGAGGGGATGATAATTTCACTGCAAGAACCACAATCCCTAACAAAATCAATGCCGAAGAGAATTTCTGAGGTAATTATGAAGAACGGAGGTTGAACAAAGTACATTGGGTGCCTTTGTACCAATTTCCATCCAGGAAAAGCATATACCTTAGTTTGTTACTTGTGCTATGAAAGAAACTATGTAATTTCGTCATGGCTGCTTATGGCATGTATGTCTCTACTACTTTCATAATCAATTCGATACATGTACGCTTCCCACATTGTAAACTACTTTCGTAGTAACCCTACCTTTATACTGGTTTCACTACTGTATTTGGCTGACATTGGAGGGGGAGGTGGCACTATACAGTATCTATTTACCGGAAAGTGTTAAAGTCCTGGGTTAAATCCTGCTCGCATCCGTGAGAATCTGGGATAACCCACTCAAATACAGACAATTCCATAAATAGGGTGATTCTTATTAACGCTTGAAAACACCCGAAGCGACGTAGACACCGATACGGTAAGTAATTTAATATAAGACACATGAGGCCGCAAATCTCAGGATATATCCCAAAAGTGGATGGCAAATTTTGAACATGTGACGTCACCAGATGACGTAACTAGCCGCGAGTGCAGCGGTTGGGCTTGTCGATCCTACACTCGCTCGTAAGGGCACTGCTACACACTGCTGCACACCTGTACAAATTTCGAACTTCTTTTGTAACTGTGATCTGTTGTAAACATAGGAGTTACAAAATTACTTTCCTCGCCGTGACCAAGCAAAAGTAGTGCTCTTTTGTGTTTCTTTCCTTTTGTCCCTTCTTTTTTGTTTGCAGACATTTAGTAGAGCAAGTGTCGGTCATTCACTGGTAACGACGAAATTCGGAAGCTTATTCTCGTGTAGTTGTGACGCAAAATGATAAGATTTTGATGTACTGTACTTTGCAATAAACCAGCAGAGACCGCGAGACCGGTAAATAGAACAATGAATCTTACATCAGTGTAAATACGTACCAAGAACACAGTGAAAAAATACAGTGTGCTACACGCAAGATTCGAACCCTGAGCCCCAAGCGCTAAAGTCGCGAACGTAGGCCCGGAGACACACCAACTTGAATACTTGACTTCGGTTGGGATCAAGAAGCGCGACAGATCTGGCGGCTCATTTGTCATCCACTTTTTGGCTATTTCCCATTATTTGCGATCCCATGAAAAATTTGGAATTCTGTGTTAAGGTTCTATGGGAGCAAACCGCTGAGGTCATCGGTCCCTAGGCTTACACACTACTTAATCTAACTTAAACTAACTCACGCTAAGGACAACACATCCACCCATGCCCGAGGGAGGACTCGAACCTCCGACGGGGAAGCCGCGCAAACCGCGGGAACGCGCCACAGACCGCGCGGCTACCCCACACGGCTGCGATCCCATGTTTCTTATATTAAATGATTTGTCTCAGCATTATCTACGTCGTTCCTGAGGTTTTTAAACGTTAATAAGAATCACCCGGTGTAGGGACAAAGTATTTATTGTACAAGAACGTGCTGCAGGCAAGTATTTTTTAAAAAAGCTAGATATACTGATATTAGGTAAGCAATATATTTACTCCCTTATAAAGTTTGCTGCGAGTAGCTAGTCACGATTTTCAAGCAACAGTAGCATTCAGAAATGTAACACTAATAATAGCCTCCACTATCCACTCCTTGAGGTAAACTGTAACTACCAGAATTCAGACTTTCCTTACGACAAATCGGATTTCGCTTTTCTTGATTGACGTTGTTCTTCGTCAGCCCATTGTTTCGACGAAATTTGGTCTTCGGTATGTAAGGTGGATCCGCGTTTCGATCCCACTCATGTAATTATGCCAGAGGCTCTTCTTACAATGCTCTAACTCTTTCAAACGCGATTCTGAAATGTCCTCTCCCTTAAATTTTACCTCTTGATCCAACGAAAGCACACTATATTCATCCAGGATATTACGCATTCATTTACACGAAACGCATATCATCCAAACACATTACACTAGTAATCTTCATGCATCGGTCTTCTATCACTCTACCGCCAAATTTGTCGATATTTATTCTGAAGGAACCTTACATTACTGCGTCAGGAAAATGTCACATCGTAATAACAGTACGGCCATGTTTAAATTCCTTCATCCAATAATGAATGGTCTTGAAAATTGGTGTAGGATCCCAAATTCTTCCGACTACTTAGTTTGTATAAGGACGCCAGTCCACTTTTTTTATAAATAAAAATGTTTAGCTTCTGGACAATTTTAGAATGCATTCATTTCTACAAAACGACCAACTATCTTTTAAGATAACTGTCAACACATAACTGAACATAGCACTGAAAGGTTGAGTAACACAGCAACAAGTATCATACTCGGCCTTGCCGCCAGCCATACCTTTTGACAAAATTTTCTTACTATTTAGTAAAAATTCCCTTGATTTGCCAAACGTATCCTCATATACAGAAAGAGCGGTGTTCAAATCCTCGTCCGGCCACGTTGAATTAGATTTTGCATAAATGCCTCAAATCGTTTCAGGCCATCGCTCTCTGAAGGAGCAACTCAAACTTTAGTAATGCCAAAGCGTTAAAATGTGAAAATCTTTTTTTCGTAATATCTGCATGGAGGAAGTCACCTGCTTAATATCGCGAATAAGTTTCCGGATCATGTTGCTGTAATAGGGGGTGACTTCAATTTGCTAGGTATAGATTGAGAGAGTCATGCTATCAAAACTGGTAATTATTCTGAATGCCTTGCCCGAAAATTGCTTCTAGCAGGTAAGAGAACCAACTAGCGAAGGCAACATCTTAGACCTCCTAGCAGCAGATAGACCTGAACTTCTCGAGACAGTGAACATAGAGGAGGATATCAGTGATCATCCGTGACTACTGGTATTACAAGTAATGTCAACAGAGGTGTGAAAATATTTTTACTTAAAAAGAGTGACAGGAGTATTCCGTATGAAATATTCAACGTTGGCGACAAAGATGAGGAGTGAAAATGGAAACAATGCAAAAGAATTGATCAAAATGACTTGGACTTACATGTTCCGAGCAAAGTCTTAAGGTATGGGAAATAGCCACCGTGTTAGAAATCTAGTGGATGAGTCAAATATGTTCCACGGGCAATGAGCTCCTAATATTGGCTGTTCTGTGGCAGACCGCTAGTGTGCATGCATCTAATTAATCACACAGATTACACCACTTTATCCGTTGACTAAATGACCTTGCAGAAATCTGCTTAATTTCCGGATTGATCGATACAGGTGCTTGCAACGCCCGCATCTAAACCCTATCCTCAGAACCACAGGCTTCATACGTTCCTTCATCCACAAAATTAAATTACTTCCTGACGGTGCGAAAACCGACAAACATAATGAATTGTGTGATATGCCTAAATGGCCAAAGCTACATTAGACTCTGAACAACGATTCAGCATTGAATGTTCTCCGATGTGGCAAGTATAAACACAACTCGACATTCGTGACCATCTACGACACAAATCACAGACGAGAAACTGAGAAGGAATGGTCTCATTCAGTAGTACTTGCGCTGGGATCAAGGTATAGTACACGTTTATATCAATGTGATTGTTCAGCACGAAACCACTTCCGAACACGAATTATTTTCTGTTTCTCGACTTATTTACAGTGGCTTTTGCTTTTCCTTTCCTTAATACTTTGCTTCAGTTTAATAAATACAATGGAGGCTTGAATT
The DNA here is from genome assembly GCF_023898315.1 of Schistocerca nitens. Classification (NCBI taxonomy): domain Eukaryota; kingdom Metazoa; phylum Arthropoda; class Insecta; order Orthoptera; family Acrididae; genus Schistocerca; species Schistocerca nitens. The sequence goes on along the minus strand of NC_064616.1, from coordinate 170,700,607 downwards.
TCTTAACTAATGTACACTCCTCGTTTACATGAAAATTACAGTAACGAAAAAAGTTTACTAGTTTTGTATTCTGGCACAAATAGCGACTTACGGTCTCCAATAGCAATGCATCTTCTCTCTCTTCTTTATCTCAAGTGTTTCTCCCGCCTATGGCTGACACTGCTATGTACAATCAACCAGTCACAATTTAGCATTAATTTTTTACTTAAATTTTTTTTGCTGCGTGCCTTTCTTGTCGTTTAGCATACTGGAGGACAGTCCTGTCCGTCATCTGTCTGTGAACAGTGTAGATTTTGTTCAGTGTGCATTCGTATTAGACTTTTTTCTGATTTACGAGGCAGAGACGTGTAGTCATTCTGAACGATACACACGTTAGTCGGTGATCCAGATCAACGGTCGTCAATCCAGTATGCAGTTTCGGTCCGGATTTGGCTCACTTCCCTGTCGCGTAAGCCATCCATAAAATGACAAATACAGTGTGATACGATGAGGCGTAACAGCTATCCTAATAATGATACAAACTAAAATGAGCGATTACTCATTGTACTTTGATAGAGATTCCACAGTAACTAAGGTGTCTACTCAAAATGGATAAAAACAGAAAAGTAAGGGAGAAGAAATAACAATGAAATGCCAGACCAGCATTTGAAACGCCGCTGATCCAATTAAAATTTTAATGTTTTACAGGCAGTTTCCAAATAAAAACGCGGAAAACTTAAGCGGCCTGATTTAACATCTTCTACCAGTTCTAAATGAGACATTCGGTATAAATTGTTTGTAATACTGCCATCAACACTAAAAGCCTACTGAAAGGCTGTTGAGGATTGTTATTATTGGCGCCTACACAAGATTCATCCCACGAGAGATAGCAGAATGCTGCGTACTTGGCTAATAGTGATCCCATAACGTACGTTATGAAGACAACAAACTACTAACTTTATTCTTTGTCATATCACAGGTCGAGAATACACAAAACGCGAGGTAATGAAAAAAAAAAAAGAGAAGAAAACAGACGAGAGTAGACGTCTACGGAAGGCCCTTGTCATGAGTACGTGTAAGTACAAAATCATCCTGGAGTAGTTAACTTGGCGCCGAAAGAAAGAACAGGAGGGAAATTTTTTGGGACAGGCAAAGGTTAGAATATGTTTTACAGATCATCGATGACGTCTGGTGTAGAGTATATACGATTAGTGAATGACAGGGGGAGACGGAGGCTCTACTCGACCTAGATTGAAGGCAATTTTACGACGCATAGAGGGGACGGGAGGGGGTTTACGAGCAGATTCATTAGACATCAGTTGAGATTGGAAACAGATTAATTTATAGTGACATTACTGGTCACGTTCTGGGACATAGGTTTCTATCAAATATATAAATTAAAGCAATGATTAATAGAACAGTAAGGACTATACATCAGAAAGATGCTGCTACTGGAAGAAGAGATCTTTTCATTTGAGTGGTAGACCGTGAGATGGTGTCCTGTCGTCAACGAGTTCGAATTGTTACACTACAAATATTCCTTCATCCCCTAGCCATTAAGACAATATGGGTGAAATGAAAGTGAGATTTTTCGGTACACTTTTGAAGGTATAATTAAGTAAGACGGTTGTAAATTCCATTCGTGATTCTTTTTGTCTTGAACCATACATATTAATACGTTATGAGTTACGCTTTCGAAGATATGGACGGATATTGCGGCTATAGGAAGGAAGAGCGACCAAAATATTGGAGAAAATGCACGGTACAGTGGAAACGCTGAAAGTGTGCGCCCAACAGGAGCCCACACGAGCTCAGTCCAGTAGTCGCGTACCGTTCCAACCATCGTTGGGAAAGCGGTTGCAACTAGGTACCTCCGTCTGCAAGTAAGGTGGACTCATTTGACGGCAAACTGAACTAGGATGGATGTGAGAGGCCTCAATCTGACAGTAAATACTCTCTATTCTCTAAAAAGTCTGATCACTGCGAAAATCTAAAAGTACAAGTTTCCTTCTCCCTCCCCCCCCCCTCTCTCTCTCTCTCTCTCTCTCTCTCTCTCTCTCTCTCATGATGGTCAAACGTGAACGTCAACTAAGAAATTCTCATACATGGAAAATCACATCAGTCGAAATGATGCAGCTTCGTGTATAACCACACGTACTACAGAATACATTCCTCAGTTCAGTCAACGTTCTATGTAGTGATATCCGTAATTTAACTACGGACTACGGGAAACAGCGGCGCATGACAGAGAATCTTATATCCACTGGCAAAACGACAACATCGGCCACATGCATGTATCATTCTTCCATTAATCTATACAATTTTTCTCAACTTCCGTAATGCTGGAAACTGGTGTAGCAATTCGAAGTTATATTCTGAATTTAGAGACCTTAGATTGTCTACAATTTACCTTCTTTCAGTGCCTACGGTATTTATGAAAACGGCGAGTGCTCAACAGTGTACTAATGTAAAATTCTTGCATAGTATTGTTAGATGATACAAAACCCTTATTTACGAAAAAAGTATGCACATCAGAGTTCGGATGTAACCCAACTGAAGTAAGATTGTAATACCCACGATGCGGAAAGGTAAGTTACAATGATCAAGCTATATGTGAAGCATGAGTTCGTGATAATACAGCAGGCTTTTTATGCGGTTTACAGACTCGTCGGGCTTCCGTATTTGGCAAGTTAACCCAAGCTGGCGAGTGAAGTCGATTAGATCCGAACTGCAAAAATGTTCACTCCACGTTTTTTGGACACTGCCTAATCTGTAGTGTTCTATTTAACCGTCGCCTATCTTTGAATAGGAGGGTCAAGACTGCCCAGAGTCTGTCCGTTCAAGACCTGTGTTATCCCTAAAACGAAAGTGAGAATGCAAGTACGAGTGTAAGTCAAAAAATACCTGCACGACATATTTCTTATTTCTCAAAACAGTACAAAAATTACGATGACATCATTTTTCAACACAGTGACCCTAAGTTACAATGCAATTGGTCCACAAGCTCTCTAATACCATCAGAAAAGAAAGGTGTTAGGTTGAGCAACAAGCATCGCTTCCCTGAACTCTTCGCCGGAGGTGAACCAACGGCTTTTTAAACCATTTTTCAGTGGACCAGATCGAGTGAAGCAAGATCCGAACTATGTATGACACTCCAACACCTCGAAATGCAAATTCTGTAGATTTTGAACGGTCGATTGTTCTCAGTTGCAGGCTTCAAAATGTTGACTGTTTATTGTTGTCCCCTTTTCGATAAATTGCTCGAACTGGCCTCTGCATGTCCCAAAAACTGTGAGCATCCCTTTAGCTGTAGAGAGTTTACTCCTGAATTTCTCTTTGGCTAGAGATCCGTAGTGTTTCCTCTGGCCTTTCCTCTCTAGTTCAAAGTGGTGAACTCACCTTTAATCTCCACCGATTATTCGTTTCAAAAACTGTGGTGTCACCGCCAGACACCACACTTGCTAGGTGGTAGCCTTTAAATCGGCCGCGGTCCATTAGTATACGTCGGACCCGCGTGTCGCCACTGTCAGTGATTGCAGACCGAGCGCCGCCACACGGCAGGTCTAGAGAGACTTACTAGCACTCGCCCCAGTTGTACAGCCGACTTTGCTAGCGAAGCTACACTGACCAATACGCTCTCATTTGCCGAGACGATAGTTAGCTTAGCCTTCAGCTACGTCATTTGCTACGACCTAGCAAGGCGCCATTACCAGTTTATATTCAGTGTAATAATGTCTAAACAAGAGCGATGTTCTCCAATTGTGGATTAAAGTTAAGTATTCCAAGAACTACGTTCTTTTCTTTATAGGATAATTACTTTACCTTGTTCCAGACCTCACGCCAATCTGCGTGAGCTTAACGCGTGCCTTTCGGCTACCTCCGAGTGGCCTGGCTGTCTTGCTACACCACTACAAAAACCTTTCATCTTCATTAGCATGACAGTCCAGCAGCTACAACCAGATTCTCACACGACTGAACTAGTGCTCTTCATTTAGTTGCTTTGGGACTCATCTTGCACAGACGTTGCGAAAGTTGAACCTGTTAAGGATGATGTCACGCGAAGAACCATAACTGATAAAAATTGGCTTCCCCCTTTATCAACAGTCACTCATCGGTTATCTAGTATCAGGTTACGGACTTGGTCAGTGTTGATTTCAGTAGAGAGTATGATTGTGACTGTGATAGGACTTGCTGCCCTTTCCTTGTCTTTCACGTTTATTCGTCCGCTTTTGAATTTTTAGTCTACTGGTAAACAGAGGTAAAACATGGGCCTCGAATTTGCTGAAAGTTTATTTATAGATTTAAGTGCTTGGTACATCTTTGGACCACAAAAAAAGATTACAGAACACTGTTCTTCATTCGTGCCAACGCGGAGTGGCACGACCACATTTATTTCGCATGAGCGCAACGCGAACTAATATGACAATGCTGAAACCTGCCACAACAAAGACAACGGGTCCATTTAGCGGATGGCGAGCACACTAAAGACGATTACAATGAAAGTCAAAATACTTATTGAATTACCCTCGTACAATGTTTCGACTTTCTTACAGACCTAAAACCGTCCGTACACATGCCAGAAGTTGAAAACTTCGAAAAGAGCAAGAAAATCAGGACAGTAATATTATACAAACAGTAGCGGTTGCCTTAAATATAATCAACGAAATTATATTTTATTAGTATATTCTTAAGCAAAGTCAAATAATTGCTTTCAAATCGCAAACTAATACTTAAAGTTGCTTATAAGTTGGCATAACAGTTGGACTTATATGTATGTGGTTATCATTGTCAAAGAACACTTTGCGATATAATTTTGCAACTGGGTCCGAAACTCAGCACAGTCTCAAAATGCACGATTCTCTATTGTGCTGAATTCAAGATTTTGTCTGGGCACAAAGAAATTTCCACTGAAAAAAATGCAACGCGAGCTTATTGTAATGTTTCAGTTTTATAAGGATTCATAGATTCTAAACGGCCTACAGTACACAACTAAACTTAAATGAAAAAGAATTAACTATAATAAATTTCTCAAGTTCCTTTCTCCGCCCCCTAAGCTCACACGCTGTATGCAACGGTTCTAGGCTGGTTTTCATGAATATCGGATGTGGCACGTTAAAAGAAGCCCGCACCCTTCATGACCCAAGGAAAATGCTGAGCTGATATCTTAAAATGTCCTTTTTTCTGCAGGCCCGTAACCAGTAGTTTCTATTACAAAAATATTACTACGGCACAAATTTAATAACAACGGTTGCAACGCAGCATCTGTGCGCTTTCCTGGGCCTTCTCCAGAGTAAAGCATTACAGCGAGACGATGTAATGGGTCAACTCCAATAATTGCGGATCTGTGACTAACGCTGTTAAAGTTCATTTCTTAATTAAATGCGAGAGAATACAATACTACACCACAAACGGCTAAAAATGCAAACATCGAGAAAATTCAATTAACTGCTGGCCAGCGAAACAAACCTCGCTGATGGTAAAGCGTGGTGTTTGTTTCCATTCTTCACACAAACCACTGTCTTACTTCTGGCACATAGTTTCCGCCAAATCCAGCACAGATTTCACGCATTTCTTACCTGCATTATATAGAGCTTTGGAATTCATAAGTAGTGCTTTTTAGTAAGGTCTCCTCCTCGAATATAGGCATATGCAACTACTTTTTCCCTTTTCAAAACTAAGAATACTTAAACCTGAAATTATTTTATCCATCTACCATCTTCCTCCTCCATCACCTCTCTCCCTCCCTCCCCCCCCCCCCCCCTCTCTCTCTCTCTACCTATCTATATATCTGTCCGTTAGTGTCTCTCTCTCTCGAGTTTAACGTCCCATCGATCTCATCAGTGATCGAACACCAGGCCGGACTGGACAACAATGGAATAGGAATAGGGCTGAACTGAAGAAATGTTTCCAGCATTTACCTAAACTGATTTAGGGAGGCCACCGATGGTGGGATGGAGGTATTAATGACGGTACTCGTGAATGGTAGTCTTGTAAATTAACCACTGAAACAACTCGCACGATTCTGAATTGGAATCAGCGTCCCAAGGCCTGAATCCAAATTGCACTTTTAAGACCTGCAGAACACGGTACGTATTACTGAAACCAAGAAGATTATGTTACGACTAGTTTCATCTTATAGTCCTACGCGAAAGGAGTAGAGATGAAATACTTGTAAGTAAATGAACCAATTCGATGCGTTGCCAGAACACACTTGCCTGCTTCCCGACATGTCGGTAATATGTGTTTTATGAGAAAGTCCTGCATCTTAATCGCAAAGTGCATCTACAGATCGCAGTTATCAGTAACTGACGTGCTTGCATACAAAAACGTAAAAAGAGTTTGAACCAATAGAGCTCTAGTGTGTTTAATAAATGTATGGATGATACTGATTCGACAGTGGCTGGCGATAGGCTGTTACGCATCACTGACAGTTTTTCAATAGCAGTTGTTACACAGTTGCGAGTACACTCATTTGTAGCTCTCGTCTAAGTTACCGTTCTGTGATAAAACACGACATAATTGCTTTTTGCTATTCGTGCAGAGAATTAATTAGTGGCAGTCATAACTTTTCCTATACGGAAAGTTTTATAAATTTGTGAGCGAGTTAAGATGCAAATTTTGACTTAGTCTGTTTCGTCATAAACCTTGACATAATTGCTGTTTATTGTTTGCGAAGTTTTAATTACTAAAAGTAATAACGAGTTTCCCTGCATGAACATCTTTATTAATTTACGCGCAACAATCGGTAAGTGACTTTCTTTGTACTCCATTCAGTAAGCACCGAGAAATTTGCCTGAGTTCCTTATTTCAGCTGCGTCGCATGCGTTATAGAAGTGAGGTTCCTGCTTCGTCAATTTCCTGTAGCGAAGAACAACTTTTTCCAACTCTTAACTTTGGTTTGCAGCTAAGAACCCATTCACTCAGTTTTCTGAGTTTGCTATGCAGCTTACTTGGTGTACTACGATCGGATTTGCAAGTATCGCAAACACCGCCTGTAGCTGCAATGGAGGAAACCTGCACTACGAGGTTTAGAAGAGAAACAGAGCTTGTAGTATACGAGAGCAGCAATAAATTTTTAAACCTAAGATAGAGCACGGACAACTGCAAGCAGAATACGGTGCCGCAGTCTCCATCACACCGATTACTCGCGCAACACAAATCATTAAGTCAACGATCAATTACTCACTTGTATCCCTTTAACCATGATTATCGCCTCCTGCAGGTAACGTCGTAAACATAATCTAAGGGCCTGAGAGTGATTAGTGGACTGGGAATGTGACAGCTACAAACGATTCAGCTAATAAAAAAAGTGCCGATTATTTAGTGTGTCCTCGGTAAAGCACACAGGTATACTATGCCATAAGCTTCTGGTTCAAAATGGTTCAAATGGCTCTGAGCACTATGGGACTCAACTGCTGTGGTCATCAGTCCCCTAGAACTTAGAACTACTTAAACCTAACTAACCTAAGGACATCACACACAGCCATGCCCGAGGCAGGATTCGAACCTGCGACCGTAGCAGTCGCACGGTTCCGGACTGCGCGCCTAGAACCGCGAGACCACCGCGGCCGGCCATAAGCTTCTAGATATAAATACAGAATTTCCTCCAAGTAATAGTACGCAAAGCGGCAAATATTTTGATGTACGGTCAGTACTTTAACTGTTTTTATATGTCGAGATATTGAACCAAACCATATTTTCTTTATAAATGGAATGATGTAGAACTACTGACTGCATTAGATAGCTCTTCGATGCATTAATACACTGACATACCACATGCAAGAACTCGCTGTGAAACTCTTCGTTAATGTGATCGCGGAATGCGTTAACTTTGACACTGAAATCTCCCGGCAAAGTCATACTACTGTGAATTCTGTATACTGTCAGAGTACTCCGACAACTTGCCCTGTTCAACAGCCCAGATGATGTCAGATTAACACGACACCACAACGACTACACACCTGCACTCGATGTTACGAACAAATTTACAGATATGTCACAAAAGAGTGAGAAAAAAAAAAACTTCAGTGCGTTATACATTATACAAACACAGCCTCTGCAAATATAGCGTTTACAACGTGAAGTTACTTTACTTTGCCCATCCCTATAACTATAAAACAGTAAAATAGGACTCGAGAAAACTCTGAATCACGGCGAAATAAACAAACGGTCTACAAAACTAGGGTTTGGTAGCTTTGGTACACTGCACAAACGAGGTAGTAAATGGTGGGATTACCGGTAGTACTGGTAACATAGGTAAGGGAAAAAAAACCACACAGGTACAGATAAAGCGGCTACGATCTTAAATGACCAATTCTACTACGGAAAGTACCGTAGTCTACTCTTACTGACGATAGTCTGTGGTAGTCTACGGTAGTTTAATAACTCTAGAATAAATCAAAGATACACGATTCTCTCGCGAAGGTTTACGAGAAAATAATTACGGCAACGTATACGATTCGAAGTGCTTTTTCCTGACCTTTAATGTTAATTGCCAATAAACAATACTAATACTCAGATATTCACTTTGTTCGTCGTACAGTGTAAATCACGAAGAAAGTCTGTAATAAGACATAACGAAAAGCTCATGAAAATACAAAAAATGGGTATATTTCGAGAGAGCAATCCACGGATCCACGGACAACAACCTAAGTGTCCGTTGTTTAAATACGAAAGGCGAGAGGAATGCAGCAGTCGTCCAGAGGCTCTCCGGACACACCCTCTGGAATCTGGCACATCCTCGGAGAAGGCCGGGCAGCCACTCGGGCCGAAACAAGAGCCCCGGCCAGCGGCCGCTAGCCGCCAGCACTAAACGGGGAGCCCGGCTGCAGCTTCCGGTGCTAAGTGCCGGCCATCTAGCGGAGGACCCATCCTTGTCCTCGCTACGGCTCAGACACCTCTCAGTGACGCTCCTAAGGAGCTGTGAAAATGACTCGCTTCCACGCTCCATCCTTCATTCGAAACGAGTACTTTTTGTTACACCAAAACAAGTCGCACAAATACATTGTTTCGGTAACCATACAGCATTATACATTACCATACCTGTTTATCTGCTGCCGCATATTGTGCGATATCTTACAAAGAATTTCATGCATTTAATTCACAAAACAGAACTCACAGTACGTACTATATTACGCACCTACCACAAAAATCGGCGGAAGTAGATTCATCTTACCTCTGGTGATGTAAATATGAACGAAAGTGAATGAAGACAAAGACAATCTCATTTTAAGAACTTGGGATACAATTTTAATCTACTATTATGTGTAATCCATTTCCGAACTGTTTAAAAATTATGTTTGAAGAGGTAGTTATCAATACCTGTTACAAAGTACTTTCTTTTATATTTTATACGACACACTCACAAGACCATTTCACAATGCCGTAACCATGTGGACCACTCTTAATGATCTTCAGACTGTCAACACACAAGTAGAGCAAAAGACTCGTTACAGGCACGAGCGATGGGACACTCCATCTCCGAGGTAGCGATGTAGTGGGGATTTTCGGGTATAATCATTTCACGAGTGTATCGCGAATATCAGGAATCCGGTAAAACATCAAATCTCCGACATCGCTGCGGCCAGAAATAGACCCTGCAAGAACGCGACCAACAACGACTGAAGAGATTCGATCAACGTGACAGAAGTGCAACCCTTCCGCAAATTGCTGCAGATTTCAGTGCTGGGCCATCGACAACTGTCAGCTTGCGAACCATTCAACGAAACACCATCGATGTGGGCTTTCGGAGCCGAAAGCCTACTCGTGTACCCTTGATGACGGCACGACACAAAACTTTAAGCTTCGCCAGGGCCCGTTAACACCGACACTGGACTGTTGGTGACTGGAAACATGTTGCCTGGTCGGACGAGTCTCGTTTAGAATTGTATCGAGCGGATGGACGTGTACGGGTATGGAGACAACCTCACGAATCCATGGACCTTATATGTCAGCAGGGGTCTGTTAAAGCTTATGGAGGCTCTGTAATGGTGTGGGTCGTGTGCAGTTAGACTGATATGGGACCCTGAATGTCTAGATACGACAGTGACAGGCGACACGTACATAAGCATCCTGTCTGATCACCTGCATCCATTCGTCTCCTTTGTGTATTCCGACGGACTTGGGCAATTCCAGCAGGACAATGCGACACCCCACACGTCCAGAATTGCTAAGGAGTAGCTCCAGGTACACTCTTCTGAGTTTAAACACTTCCGCTGGCCATCAAACTCCCCTGACATTAACACTGTTGAGCATATCCGGGATGGCGTGCAACGTGCTGTTCTGAAGACATCTCCACGGATTTGTGGACAGCCCTGCAGGATTCATGGTGTCTGTTCCCTCCAGCACTACTTCAGACATTAGTCACGTCGATGCAACGTAGTGTTGCATGCTCGCGGGGGCCCTACACGAAATTAGGTGAGTGTACCAGTTTCTTTCGCTATTCAGTGTATATTCTTTATGTCCACATATCTATTTCTTAAGATAGGCACCCTGGCAACGTTCACATTTCTCCCAAGAAGAGACCAGTTTGTTGATACCGTCACTGTAGAATCTCCGACTTCGTCGACGAAGCCACAACCTCACCTCTGTTTGCACCGCTCCATCACTACCAAAGTGAAGCTCAGCGCGTCACATTGCTGTAGATGTCGCAGAGCTCGTGTGTGGTCTGGCACTGTCATGCAGAAGTAGGGGTCGCCCCATGTGTGGAAGCACTCTTCGAATTCGAAACTCGGTTACAGCACGCGCCCTCTCACGCACCGTCGCTACGCACTGCTATGTTACATGCTACAACGAAAAATAAAGTCGTACAATGTTAATAAAGTTTGTTTCGTTTCAAAAGCTTTACGAGTTTTCATATAAAAAATTCGGAGGTATTACTTTTCAGCACTCGCTCTTACATAAAGATAAAAATAAGAAAATGACTGTAACAGATATCTTGCGATAGTGACACTATCGTTCTTCAACACAACATTACTCTGTAGTTATACGAGGGTTGGAACTATAATAGTGGCAACTATTTATTTACAGCTCGTACAAAATAGACACGTGTTTCAAAGTTTTGCCGACCTTCAAATAGTCACCAGTATTGTGTATAACCCATTGCCAGCGATGTGGAAGTCGTAGGATACTCTTAGCAGTGCCAGTTCTGTTGACAGTTCGAGTGGCGCTGTCAGAAATCCAGTTGAACTCACGAGGGCTTACGTCAGGGGAGTGCAGTAGGTGGTATAGCACTTAACAGCTCCATCAGTCAAAGAAATCAGTAATAGCTTGCACTGTACGTGTTTGAGCATTATCCTGCAAAATGATGGTCAGGTCCTGCAGAAAGTGTCATCACTTCTGCCTCCATGCTGTTCATTTTTGGAACACAACCAACGACCAATGTGTGGTTTTCATGAGTTTTAAAAATGGCGGAAATGATGTTTATGTTGATCTCTATTCCAACTTTCTGTACAGATTCTGGAACTCTCGGAACCGAGGTGAAGCAAAACTTTTTTGATGGGTGTATGAATACTGCATCGTCGTTTGGCAACATGAAGTCCTTGAATGATTGAAATTGGTCTCCAAGTTGTCGAACATAACCATTTCCAGTCACTGATCGGTTCAGTTGGACCAGAGGACCCAGTCCATTCCATGTAACCACAGAATACACCGTCATGGAGGCACCATCAGCTTGCACAGTGCATTGTTGACAGCTTCGGTCAATGGATTCATGGGGTCTGTGCCACACTCGAAACCTACCATCGGCTTTACCAACTGAAATTGGGACTCGTCCGACGAGGCCCCAGTTTCCCAGTCGTCTAGGGTCCAGCCGATATGACCACGAGCTCAGGAAAGGCGCTGCGGGAGATGTCGTGACGCTAGTAAAGGCACTCGCGTCGGTCGTCTGCTGCCACAGCCCGTTACCGCCTAATTTCACTGCCTGTTCGTCGTAGGCCCCACATTGATTTCTGCTGTTATTACATGCAGAGTTACTTCTCTGTCAGCAGTGACAACTCGACGGAAACTCCAACGCTATCGGATGTTAAGTAAAGGCCGTCGGCCACTGCGTTGTCCGTGGTGAGAGGTAATGCCTAAAACTTGTTATTCTCGGCACACTCTTGACACTGTCGGTCTCGAAATACTGAATTCCGTCACGATTTCCGAAATGGAATGTGCCACGAGCCTAGCTTCAACTACTATTCCGTGTTCAAAGTCCGTTAACTCCCGTCGCCGGCCGGAAACTTTTTCACGTGAATCACCTGAGTCCAAATGGCAACCCCGCCGATACACTGCCCTTTTATACCTTGTGTACGCGTTACTTCCGCCATATGTATATGTGCTGTCATCTCAGTGTAGAACCTTGTAACAGCTCATTACAGCACGTGTCCCTTTTCAAAATGTTCAAATGTGTGTGAAATCTTATGGGACTTACCTGCTAAGGTCATCAGTCCCTAAGCTTACACACTACTTAACCTAACTTATCCTAAGGACAAACACACACACCCTTGCCCGAGGGAGGACTCGAACCTCCGCCGGGACCAGCCGCACAGTCCATGACTGCAGCGCACTAGACCGCTCGGCTAATCCAGCGCGGCTGTCCATTTTCAGTCTGTTTCACACGAATTCAATACATAATTTATTAATCAGCACCTCGTAGAAATGTTTGATCTGTCTCTGAATCTGATCAATTACCATTTATCACGTGGAGTAACCTGATAAGATTAGTGGTTGTACCATGTATTTATCTTTGTTAGAGGTCAGGAATGGGGTGCATTCCAATTCGCCAGTCTAACTGAGGAGCTACTTCAAGGAAGAACCTCGGTTTGGAAAAGCTGAAATTTACGACCAGGAAAGTGGTACGATAATCACATAGCCTCCATACTGGCGCCCAAGGAAGTCGTACACACAGGATGACATATCAGTTGGTTGGCGTTCCGTGACGCCCTTCCGGGTCGGTGAGCGACGGCGACAATCATCGTATAATGTACTTTGTTTACGGGTGTTTCTACTGCCATGTTTCTGCCGACACATTTACCTCAAGATGGTGGATATTAATGAGATGGCAAGTAAAAGGAGAGAAGACGTCGCTAACAGGGAACGTGTCCTGCTGTGTACGCAGAAAAAAATAGGAACTAAAATCATGCAAGCCATCTAACCTGCAACGAAAACAAAAAGAAAGGTTACAATTTAGAGTCCCGTCAACGATGAGACTATTGCAGATGGCTCATAAGGCCGAACTCGACAAGGACGACAAAAGGCAGCGACGACGGCATTTTCAAAAGAACTTCCGTCATTCGTAAGACATGATTTGCGTAAACCACGGAAAACACAGATTTGTATGTCCTTCTGGAAACTCGAAGCCCGCTACTCTTTGCAGAATAACCGTCTATTTGTTTGCAGTTATAAATTCTTTGACTTTGAAATCTATCTTCTGGTTTTAATAAGAATCAATGGTCGATATCATTACATTTTCTCTTTGTTTACTTTTAAGTACCTCATTACATCAGAATCCTATACGTCTGTCAATCTGGGTTTCGATACGATCCACTACCGTTTCTTGTCATTATCCTCGTCCTCATTGGTATACACTATCAAACAATTTGTTACAGTTGCCCATGTCCGTAGACAACTTGGTAGCCAGTAGGTCGCGGGAAGAAGAGGAGTGCAGCTGGCGGTGGGTTGGCTAGCTCCGGCTGCCCATTCACAAGCAGACCGGTCTGGCGGACTGCTCGCGCGCCGCCTCCCTCCTCCAACACGGCGAAGCGCACTCAGCCGGGCGCCGTGCCAACTTGTCTGTGAGTCAGCAGGTGCTTGTGGCCCGACTCGCCTACCATCCGGACGGCTCCCTGCCGCGCGTTTCAATGGCCGTGCCATCAACATCAGGTGGATTTTGTTCCGTTTATAAAGTTGATAGCCTATGTGGAATCTACATTTTACTCTTTTCGCCACGCAGTGATGGAACAAGAAGGCTCTGTGACACCATCTACTATAGTCTAATTAAAATTACTTGATAGTCGACACTTCACCCGTCGAAGCTGGTGCCCTCCTATCAGAGCGCTCAACGTCACGCCCGAACCGTACGCCGTTGCCAAACTGGCACAACTGGTCAGTTAACTTCCACTTACTTGTCTGACATTCATTCTTCATGCCCAAATCATGGGTCTGGCACTTTTATTTCGTAGCACTAACTAGACACTAGTGGATACTTCCGCACAAGACGCGATTCAGCGTCACATATGCGGTGATTCATAATCACAGGGATAGGCTTACATTAGGTAAGCTTCGCACGAAATTGCTTGAAATCGGGTGTTTGAAGGTTGCAAGTCATCATTGCGACTTTCTCCCCTAATCCGATTGGACCGATGACATCGCTGTGATCACAGTAAAAATATATAAACTTGACTCAAGAGGGTATTTTAGCGTAATGGTTGACGTATTAAATTGCCGAGTTGAAGGTCGTAGGATCGAATCTCGTAAGGTGTCGTGAATTTTTTTAATTTCTAAATTAATCAAAAGAGTTTGATTATCATTTTTATTCAATTAATTGGTTGAAGCGCATTTTTTATTTCTAATTCTTCTCCACGTCTTTTCATCATTGTACTGACTTTATTTATTTGTATTGTTCTACCAATCGTTCTTTTTTCGTCTGAATTTGCCTTTGTCGTCTATAATCTGCAACCGAGTGCCAACGAGCACTGCTCATCGGTTGGTAACACCGCAGCTCCTGTAGCCAGTGAGAAGGTAATTTCAGGTAACCAATGATAGCAAGAAATTACAATTTGCTTTTAGCGCTGAAACTTAACTTTTTCTTACCTGAGTAGTAAGAAGCAGAGGTATGTTTAATGGAGAACAATACTGTTGGCTCGCCTGCGTCTGTGTGCGCGCACACGCTCGCCCAGTCGATAACCTCTTCGATCCGGCCACATTAAGAGCCAGATGAACGAGCATTAATTAATAGCCTTTATACATAACGGCAGTAATGGACGTGTCGCTCCGGCGGAGTGCAGAAGACGCCGCCAGTTGCGTGCTCGGAGATTCCGCCCCAGACTATTACCAAAATTATCACGCTAAAATGCCTCCTCAGACGCCTTCTGAGGTTACTTATCTTGTTCGAAGAGGGGGGGGGGGGTGTAAACTATTTCTTCTCTGTACCAGCCCCTGTTCGGCTGAGCACTTTCACTTAACTTGTACACTGCCCTACAGGTTGGCAGCGTACGAGTTAATTATGGCCATGTAGCAAGTCAGTCAGTGATTCTGAAATGTAATATCAACAGATTAACTACTGAATAAGAGGGGCGGCACTAGGCTTTCTTAGTGACAAAAGAATGACCTCTGCTTAAGACAGTGTTACTACTCAGGGCACATATTCGTTGAAAACACCTATGATGGCTGTTAATCAGTTGAAATCGATTTGCAAAAGTAAATAAAGAAAACATGATTTTGCGACTGGTTGCTGCTTATTTGGTAATTTTATGGTTTACGGTCGCTGCACAACTTGGGAACCACATGGAGCCCACCATTCATTAACTTTTTCTGTCTCGAGTTTGCTCGTAGAGGATAGCTTTAATAGCTGTGAGCAAAGCGAACATTACTTTAGTTCTGACCGAGCGAGGTGGCGCAGTGGTTAGCACACACTGGACTCGCATTCGGGAGGTCGACGGTTCAAACCCCCGTCCGGCCATCCTGATTTAGGTCTTCCGTGATTTCCCTAAATCGCATCAGGCAAGTGGCGGGATGGTTCCTTTGAAAGGGCAAAGCCGACTTCCTTCCCATCCTTCCCTAATCCGATAGGACCGACGACCCCGCTGTTTGGTCCCCTCCCCCGAATCAACCAACCATTTTAGTTCTGTCGCGGATTGTTCACCACCGCTATTACAGATAAACTACACATCACGAGGTTGTTGTTAGGTTAGGACACGAATTTAAATCCAGGGCTACAAAATGCGTCGTCTGTCACAGTTCAGTCATTTATTACTTAAAAGCAGCTTCCGACAGAACATCTCGCATTTCCGACATACCTCACGGCGACCGCTTCCAACATTCCCCGCGTTACACAGTAACAGCGTTTGTGAAGCGCCTCGCCGTATTTGTGTGTTACGGTAACCGAGCGGCAGCCGGCAGCTGATGTGGCAACATCGTAGCGTAAAGTGACAGACGTCAGCCACCAAGTAATTTTAAACGGACTACAGCGGTGGCACACTACTTTTAGCTGAAACACTAAAACGCGTCTAACCTCTTTCTACAGGAATGTAGAAACAGTATGTAATGCGAGACAGAATACAAATACTCACTATGTGCTTCTTCGTCCAATGGTTTTGAACTCTGTCTAGCGGTTCCACCCTGTCACCAGAGCAAAATCTGCTGTCCCACTGCACTCCAGCGGTGTGCAATTACTTTCAGTGGGGTTAGAAAATGGCTCTGAGCACTATGGGACAACAGCTGAGGTCATCAGTCCCCTAGAACTTAGAACTACTTAAACCTAACTAACCTAAGGACGTCACACAAATCCATGCCCGAGGCAGGATTCAAACCTGCGACCGTAGCGGGCGCTCGGTTCCAGACTGAAGCGCCTAGAACCGCTCGACCACTCCGGCCGGCTGGGGGTTAGAAAAGGGTTGATGGTCCGGGTAAGGGAGGGGGGAGTCAGCAGTGTGAAAGGTTGTTAAGAACGTCGTCCTGATACTCATCACACTTAAAACTGTCGAACTGTGAGGAAACAACGCCCCTTATGTCACCTCTGAGCCTTTTCGGGTCGACTGTGAGCGGCAGTGCGTCTGAAATGTTGTTCTTGGCCACCCATAAGATAGCCGCGTGATTTCAATGCTGGGCGTTGCAGTTCTGACCTCCATCGCCGAGGCATCAAAAGAAGAGGAGCATGCCGACGTTCCGATCGTGTGACACGCCCACCGTGGCATTGGGCAGGATTGTGATAAAATTTGTTGCCAATGTGCCATCATCAACCCACCTTACACCTTAGACGAACTTCTGGGCTCTGGCCTTGTTACAAGTATGTTGCCACCTTGTGTTTGAAGCGTCACGCTTTTGCGCCGTTACGTAGGAAGATCGCAACACCTTTGAGCCACATTTTAAACTTTTACGACGCAATTACGGCGTTTAGAAAAGATGATCCTTTAATAATGTTGCTCAATGTATTTCTAAAGGATATACGTTGTAATGTTATTTGCTTAAAACAGTAGTTATTTTTGTTTCCTGCATTTTTTTTTTTTTTTCCCAAGCGATGTTAACAAGCGACAAAGAGCGGGCCCAGAGATTCAGGGGATTCCGCGTCACGCTATGGAAAGGAAACCATCATCAAAGTCACTGCGACTGCTGTCTAAGTGAAATTCATCACATAAAAGTACTGAAAAGAAGTTGAAAGTGAATTTATTTTATTCGGGAATTAACAGCAGTGCTCTGTTGTAGGATAACGCTGCGCAGAGTGCTAAGAATTTCGAACAAAAGCTTCGACTATGAGCTACCGTTAGTCGCTGTATTGCGATCCTTTACATTGTTGTCAGAACTACCGTCATTTATATTATTAGGAGATGCGGCCTCAATGTCCATACAATATTGTCCTGTTTTCCTGCGTTGGCAACGGAGAATGGAGTTTTTACAGCACGCGACAATCCTCTTTCGGCATTGTAGAGTTCTACGGGAAACGAGCAGGATTTCGTCGACACAAAGAGCTCGGGAGGGCGAAAACAAAATCTGGAAAACACGAAGAGAGGGAAAAAAAGAGGTTCTATCGGTAGCGACGAGCCGTTAAGCCATTTGAGTAACGAAGCAAGCTACAGGGCGGTGGCGCGGGCTGCGCGCGACATGTGCCGGCTATCGCCCGGCTAATGGACTACACTAATTGTTTAATGGAGAACAATACTGTTGGCTCGCCTGCGTCTGTGTGCGCGCACACGCTCGCCCAGTCGATAACCTCTTCGATCCGGCCACATTAAGAGCCAGATGAACGAGCATTAATTAATAGCCTTTATACATAACGGCAGTAATGGACGTGTCGTTGCGGCGGACTGCAGAAGACGCCGCCAGTTGCATGCCCGGAGATTCCGCCCCAGCCTATTACCAAAATTATCACGTTAAAATGCCGCCTCAGACGCCTTGTGAGGTTACTTGTTGTGTACGAGGGGGGGGGGGGGCAGTAAACTATTTCTTCTCTGTACCAGCCCCTGTTCGGCTGGGCACTTTCAATTAACTTGTACACTGCCCCACAGGTTGGCAGCGTACGAGTTAATTATGGCCATGTAGCAAGTCAGGTGGTGAATCTGAAAAGTAATATCAACAAATTAACTACTGAATAAGAGGGGCTGCACTAGGCTTTCTTAGCGAGAAAAAAATGAAAGAAAATTAGGGTGATCTTCAGGTCAAAGTTCGAATAGTGAAGCTGCTCATCCACTAACATTTTATGGTGATGGTTGTAGCGTGAGGCACAGTAAAACGTTTGTTACCAGGGAACGAAACGCATTTTCATTACTTTAAGAACACACAAGTTACTTAGTCATGTGCGTCACCGCACTTTCGTGGAACACACTACTCAGACGATACCGTGTAGCCCCTGGGCACGTCCATCGTCTACCAACTCGCAGCCAAGACTGAAGTCCTGTGCCACGGTTTTCCGCAGACTGGCTCGATTCTGAACTCAGCGAACATTTATTCGTAAAATCCCCATCACAAATCAGGTGTCTTCCCCTTGTTGCAAAACAACAACATTTTATTATTTTTAACTCGAGACGTACGTCTTCGTTCAATAAAAGTCCTTTTTAACTAAACCAGATGGTTCACTGCGCTAATTACTTGCGGAACACCTCAAATATCGAGAGCTTTCCCCTAAATAATAGTGTCATTTAATTAATAAAAATTAAAGAGAAGTAGTCGCACAATTTAAATTTTGATATGTGAACTAGTTTTAGACTCAGGAAACGTTATGGCCGAGTTTCACATATTTAATTTCGTTGAATTCATTGGAGTGAGCAAAGAAAGCTATCAGTAACATTCCCAGATACAGGAGTAATTGTACCCAAAGTTTCGGTTTTATGAGAGTTATCATTAATTAAAATCTAGAAGACTGCGGCTAATGAGAAGCAGTAGTTGTTCATTCGAACGTGGTTAATTAGCTGAGGCTTCCCTCTCCTACACACAGTGGCTGCCAACCGGATACGTTTCCCACCGTACCTCCTGGCTGCAGTAGGTGGCTATAGGTGCTGGCGTCATCGTTGATAGTTGGTAGCAGTCTTCCGTATTTTTTAGAAACCGAGCTAAACAAACATCGTGCATACCTCGCATTGCTATCACTCGGAGCCTGCGCATCGTTCGAGTTAGAGGGTGAGATGAGTCTTCTACCATAGGACGACGAAAACATACTGTTAGTAGAAGAGCCGTTGGTCTACGGGAGTGGACTACAACCTGTGGTAATTACCCACTGAGTGGTAACATTACTTTTCTGACGGGGTAAAAACGAAAGTGTTCATTTGTGTTTCGGTCACGAAACAAAGTTTATTTTGCAAGGAGCATTAGTGCTTCGTAAGACTGTAATTCTAATTATATAAGTTACCAATAATTACATTTTTCTCCGAATACTAATATTAACGCATGACACAATGTCGGTAGGTTAGAGCTTTTGAAACGAATGTATGAATATCGTTTTCCATTCAGCCCACCTAATACACACACACTTCGTAGTTTGTACCATGCATCGATGAGACTAACGTTGAGACTTATACATCACGTAGGCTTAAATATCTCACGAAAACGCCTCCTCCGAGTTGTAGGTAGTTCCAGCAATAGACCACAAATTACTTCGTTACTGACAGGCTGTGGGTGGAGCAAGTATCGCTAGGGAGAGGAGTGATGGAGGGGGAGCATGCTTTGCAACAAATGTCTACCCTGACTGTCGATAGTTAGCTTTCTGCTTTGAGGAAGGGTTGTAGGTAGAACCAGGAGTGCACTGGGAAATGCTTCACCATTTTATAAAAACAAGTTGATAGGAGCAATCAGTAACAGTTGATTCATTAGTTCTTGGTTTAATAGAACACCCACAAATACTAAATATCATTTACCTTTTGCTAGCTTAAAAATGAAAGTGTTCAGGATTCTCTTTCATTCTAAACTTTAGTAAGACGCCAATGCTGATAATGGAGGAGCGAGATTGAAGGGGGGTACTAATTAATATCTGATGCCACTCAAGTGTAACGGTCTCAGAAAGGTTGGGAACCGCTGGTCTAGGGCATCCATGTTGGTCTATTTCCCACTGCAGACTGATGCGCATGTCTAGCAAGTGATGGCGAGCGTTCCTCTACGCATTAGGCCACGATTTACGAAACATTAACTTTACCAATCACATCAAGATTTTACTAGTGATTACCACCGCTGCAGTAACGCCAGATACTGCAGCCTGCACTCCAGATTTCGCAACCAAGCCAGGTATTCTATGTCGAGAGTTCAGTTCTCCATTTGAGTTCTCATTCTCGCTACACCTACCCGTGCTCATTCCAACCACTTACCAAATTTCGGCCTTTAGGATTAGAGTTGCAGCGTGTTTACTTGTAAGAGGTTGACAATAGTCTGACTGGAACGTTGTGCTTACTACCTGGCTAGCAATAGTGACAGACCACATTTTAAATTTACGATTAAATTTTCTGTTAAAAGAATCCCACGATTCCTTAGGTGCAGCACTTATTTCGCACAGTAAACGGTACTATATTTTGTCAGTCTCGTTCTTTATCGAAGAATACTACCGTGATGTTTTTCACGCGTTTGGCTGCTTACGTGCATTAAGTTATTTTGTTGAACCGCTATAATCATACTCCCTTCTTTCCTCCGGTGCATCTATCCCAGCCAAGTTCATAGCCTTGAACAAAATCCTCATGCCTGTAAGCAAGTAATGATTCAAATGACTCTGAGCACTATGGGACTTAACATCTGTGGTCATCAGTGCCCTAGAACTTAGAACTACTTAAGGACATCACACACATCCATGCCCGAGGCAGGATTCGAACCTGTGACCGTAGCGGTCACGCGGTTCCAGACTGAAGCGCCTAGAACCGCACGGCCACACCGGCCGGCAGCAAGTAATGGATCCGACTGCAAACTGTCAACAGTTTTATTAAATAGCCAGTTGGTTTCCTGTCGCTGAGTTCTAGTCGACTTGGCGAAACAGAGAGATAAAGGGACTATTACGTCTGCCCGTGACGATGAAAGTAACTACCTGCTCACTTTTCCTTCCCGAGAAGCAGAAAATGCCTCTACAGGGGAAGCAAGGTCATTGTCTCCACAGCCGCCAACCGACCACGCACATACATAACAATACGTCATCATTCATTGAACTGTAATTCAGTAGTTGTAATTTTAGTACCCACGAATTGGCGCAATGGTCCGACCCTTCACTACGCTGCGATTTCAAAATCTCTCTCCTCTCGAGGGATAGCAGGCGGGAGAAAATGCCTGTCCGCCCGCCAAAAGCTTTTTCCAGAGAAACACCTCTGGAGTGCGCTGCCATGAGGGCGACAGGAAATTGTTCATATGTATGCCCCAAGTACATACCTCCATATCGTTAAGTTACAGGCTTACCTACTAGTGCCTTCAATCGCGCTCGGTCGCCACCATTATTCTCAAAAGCGAGGAAACGGAAATAACAGGTAAATGACACAGTATTTCCACAGAGAAGTTACCACGGAACAGAGATAATAACCGACGTAATGTAATTATTCCGATTCCTAACCTGACAATGAAAGAGTGAAAGTGAAGGATTATCTTTATCGGGGTTTGTCAACTCAATAACGATCCTCTTATAGATGGAGGGTTCACATGCATTTTAAGAGAGTGTACTGAGAGACGGCGTATGTCTCTTCCTGCCGTTTGTATTACAGCACCTAACAATAATTGCTGGGCTTTCAGTTAGGTCCTGTGGAACTTTAGAAACGGAAAAATGCTTTCCATGACATATTAGTTGCACCCTATTTATTGAACCACTCCTTAACGCTTCCTCGAATATATTCATAAAACAAAGAAAATAGCTAACTACCTAACAGAACGTTAAATAAAGTCAACATTTTGACACGATAAGCCCCTCACATACGACATTCATAGTACTCCACTGTTTGATTTGCTTGGGCCAGTTATTTTGCGATATGTGCAAAATCACATTTTTGGAAGCGAGGAACTACTCTGTAACATCTGAGGAACATAACGCCTGGTGCTACGTGAAATTTGAGTGTGAGGTAATAGTTGAGAAGCAGAAGTTTCAACAAAGTATATCAAGAAAAATTTTCCAACGATCACTCACATGAGCAAACAGATTTTAGTCAGCAACTAAACTCCAAAGGACAATGGGACATTTATGGCATTAGTAGGATTTAGTTACTGGGATCGACCATCGACAACACAATGAGCACGTATTACAGTCGCTGGACACTGCACCACAATATGACAAAGCACCAGCGTGGGAGTATATTTCTATCGTTTCCTTTCACACGCAGAGGGTGCAATCGTCGCTGCCGTAATACGAGTACAATGACGAGTCAGCTGATGAAGTACCAGCATTTTTCAAATTCGATATTTTCTTTCGACGTGGAAGCCCTAAATCATCGCTGGACATATGACTATACTGTATTTCCCTTGAGTTATTTTATGGGAACACCTGAAATCATTAATTTATGAAGAATAGATTTCTCACGTCTTCAACCTACGCTAGAGTATCAAACACGCCGATTACTTTACACGAAGGAAAATGGGCATGATGGTTCGCGGACAAAGATTATTTCCGCGAAGAGAAAAATGTGTCGTCCAAAATAAATATAAAACGTCTATGGAGATTATACCGGATTGCAGTGCTTGTGCTGATAGTAAGTACTGTACACTGTACAATGTTGCTTTGGACATGCAACCGTTGATGACGATGATGATGATGATGATTGGTTTGTGGGGCGCTGAACTGCGCAGTTTTCATCGCCCGTACAAAGTCCCAACCGTTGCTCAGCCCAGTCTCGCCACTTTCATGAATGATGATGAAATGATGAGGACAACACAAACACCCATTCATCTCGAGGCATGTGAAAATCCCTGACCCCACAGGGAATCGAACCCGGGACCCCGTGCTCGGGAAGCAAGACCGCGACCTCGAGACCACGAGCTGCGGACACATGCAACCGTGTCCGAAGGAGAAGGCACTGCGGCGACTCCAGCCGTCATGAAACATTTGAAATGTATTCGCAGTTGCGAATACGGCCAGTGAAAATTTCTGCCGGACTGGGACTCGAATACGACCAGTGAAAATTTCTGCCGGACTGGGACTCGAACCCGGATTTCCCGTACTACGTGAGCGTCGCCTGAAACGTTGTGGCTATCCATGCACCATTGACAGTCAGACCCAAAATTCGATAATTCGTCGTTCCTGCGTCACAATGTGTACTCGTATACACATGTAATTCATGCATGCATGTCCGGCTGAACATTACATCGTTCTTCTTAACAAGACAGGCAGTGCAGTATCATATTTATCCGACGATACCAGGCAGCGACTTTCAATCAAAATGTGTGTGGGAGTACTGGTTGTGACGCAGGACCGACGACATATGGAAGTTTGGATTGAGACGTGAGTCGTGCTCAGAAACCTTGATTCGTTTAAACTGAACAAATAAATCGGTTGGGATTATTTATACACTCCTGGAAATTGAAATAAGAACACCATGAATTCATTGTCCCAGGAAGGGGAAACTTTATTGACACATTCCTGGGGTCAGATACATCACATGATCACATTGACAGAACGACAGGCACATAGACACAGGCAACAGAGCATGCACAATGTCGGCACTAGTACAGTGTATATCCACCTTTCGCAGCAATGCAGGCTGCTATTCTCCCATGGAGACGATCGTAGAGATGCTGGATGTAGTCCTGTGGAACGGCTTGCCATGCCATTTCCACCTGGCGCCTCAGTTGGACCAGCGTTCGTGCTGGACGTGCAGACCGCGTGAGACGACGCTTCATCCAGTCCCAAACATGCTCAATGGGGGACAGATCCGGAGATCTTGCTGGCCAGGGTAGTTGACTTACACCTTCTAGAGCACGTTGGGTGGCACGGGATACATGCGGACGTGCATTGTCCTGTTGGAACAGCAAGTTCCCTTGCCGGTCTAGGAATGGTAGAACGATGGGTTCGATGACGGTTTGGATGTACCGTGCACTATTCAGTGTCCCCTCGACGATCACCAGTGGTGTACGGCCAGTGTAGGAGATCGCTCCCCACACCATGATGCCGGGTGTTGGCCCTGTGTGCCTCGGGCGTATGCAGTCCTGATTATGGCGCTCACCTGCACGGCGCCAAACACGCATACGACCATCATTGGCACCAAGGCAGAAGCGACTCTCATCGCTGAAGACGACACGTCTCCATTCGTCCCTCCATTCACGCCTGTCGCGACACAACTGGAGGCGGGCTGCACGATGTTGGGGCGTGAGCGGAAGACGGCCTAACGGTGTGCGGGACCGTAGCCCAGCTTCATGGAGACGGTTGCGAATGGTCCTCGCCGATACCCCAGGAGCAACAGTGTCCCTAATTTGCTGGGAAGTGGCGGTGCGGTCCCCTACGGCACTGCGTAGGATCCTACGGTCTTGGCGTGCATCCGTGCGTCGCTGCGGTCCGGTCCCAGGTCGACGGGCACATGCACCTTCCGCCGACCACTGGCGACAACATCGATGTACTGTGGAGACCTCACGCCCCACGTGTTGAGCAATTCGGCGGTACGTCCACCCGGCCTCCCGCATGCCCACTATACGCCCTCGCTCAAAGTCCGTCAACTGCACATACGGTTCACGTCCACGCTGTCGCGGCATGCTACCAGTGTTAAAGACTGCGATGGAGCTCCGTATGCCACGGCAAACTGGCTGACACTGACGGCGGCGGTGCACAAATGCTGCGCAGCTAGCGCCATTCGACGGCCAACACCGCGGTTCCTGGTGTGTCCGCTGTGCCGTGCGTGTGATCATTGCTTGTACAGCCCTCTCGCAGTGTCCGGAGCAAGTATGGTGGGTCTGAAACACCGGTGTCAATGTGTTCTTTTTTCCATTTCCAGGAGTGTATATGGGATATCACAGACACCTCTCCCGATGATGGATCTATGAGGATAGTAGCTTCAGTGACATTATTTCGCCGAGTTTTAATCTGGGAACAGGTATCATTACAGAATTTCGACGATTCAGATTGCCTATTAGTATTCTAATCATACGCCAGTCCATCTGTTAATATATAGGTTTTCTGTTAAAATCGCCTGCGAGAAAGAAAGCGAAATCGCGCACCTTCACAGCACAGCACAATATTTTCTTTCTGGCAATGAGTTTTAACAGAAAGCCTGTATAGTGTTAGAAAATGTGTAATCTATGTCTATCCGAATGTTTATTAGAGTTCGTGTAAAAATCTGAAGTAAATCGACTTAGAACGTATCCAGAATTTTTATAACAAAGCTTCCCCTTTATATATTGGTTCAGATAATAGTTCCGTAAAAACCAAAGGACAGAACTCTACTGGGTATCAAATAGAAGACACCTACAGTCATTTGGCCTGTATTAGCGAAGTATCCGTACAACCGTTGTTTCCAAAATCAATGCTAATTTTGACGAAGAAATGTTCACTGTCTTTGGTAACGATCATACTGAAGAGTAAAATGTGTTCCATACAAAATACCTATAAACATTTCCTGAAACGGAAGTAACTCTTCCATCTCTCTCTCTCTCTCTCTCTCTCTCTCTCTCTCTCTCTCTCTCTCTCGCTCTCTCTTTGGAACACGCCGATACTCCATCGTTTCCAACCCTTAACTGAAATACTTGCACTGCGAAATCTGCACGTTGGGCGGCGTTTGAGGTCAAGGTTCAAAAATGGCTCTGAGCACTATGGGACTTAACATCTGTGGTCATCAGTCCCCTAGAACTTAGAACTACTTAAACCTAACTAACCTAAGGACATCACACACATCCATGCCCGAGGCAGGATTCGAACCTGCGACCGTAGCAGTCGCGCGGTTCCGGACTGAGCGCCTAGAACCGCTGGACCACCGCGGCCGGCTGAGGTCAAGGGCATTTGACTTCACTCTTGTTCCATACAAGAACAAAATGTGGCGGAACGATGGGTCTGCTCGGTTCTGAAACTACAGTAATGCTGCATGAAAAAGGATGACCTTTCAAAGACGATACCGTATCTGTAACAAAGCAATATTATATGAAATACATGAAATATATTCGCAGTTGCAAGTACGAACAACCGTCCGTTGTATAAGAGAACGACGATATTGAAAACTTGTGTCCGAGCGGGACAGGATCACATATTTCCCGGTTTACGCGAGCGGTCGGCTTAACCGCTTTGACTGTCCGTTCAAGACTCACGGCGACATACAAACTTCCATGTCGTCGTCCATGTGTCACAACGTGGACTCGTACGTTATGTATACCCCGTCAAAGAACGACATATTTATTATTAGGGTCCGAAGAAATATTGCATAGTACTTCTTAACAACATAGGCACTGCAATATCATATTTATACAGTGATACCAGTCAGCGACTGAACAATTAAAATATCCTCTCCCTGTCCAGGAATTATGTAATGTGTACGAGTGTATGTTGTGAGGCAAAAACGACGACATATGGAAGTTTGCGTCTGGCAGTGAGTCGTGCAGGGATAACCAAAGCGGTTAAGGAAATCGCTCGCGTAAAGCAGGAAATCTGGGTTCCAATCCTGATCAGGCACAAATTCTCACTGCCGTCATTCCATTACACAGCCGACGTTTGTCCGAATTCGAAACTGCGAATACATTTAATGTATTATGTAGATTATGGTCCTGCGTATCTATTCTGTTCTCTGTTTCAGTGTGCCTAGCCAAACTCAATGCGCATCAGGCAGTGTTCTTCGTATGCTGTGTAGATTTTCATTCCATGGCGTTTTTGACATCTCTGATGACTCCTTCCTAGGTAAAACGGTATTTTGATCGGAGACACTGCTTGTATCACTCTGTGCGTGCTTTAATCGGCACCGCCTTCCTCATGGAAGGAAGGAAGGAAGGAAGGAGGAAAAGGAGGGAGTATCAGAGTTTAACGTCCCGTCAACATCGAGGTTATTATAGACGGAGCACGAGGTCGCGTTGTTCAAAGGATGGGGACGGAAAACGGCCGTGCCTTTTCAAAGGAAACGTTCCGGCATTTGCCTGGAGCGATTTAGGGAAATGACGGAAAACCCAAAACAGGATGGCTACCCGCGGCTATGAACCGTCGTTCCCCGATTGCGAGTTCAGTGCACTGACCACTGCGCCTGCTCGCTCGGTTTCTTCATAGATCAATAGAAATTCCTCTATTACCCGAGGTATCAGGTCACAGGCGAGAACGTTTCAGGCTGAAAGCAGTTTCCGAGGGAAATTGTTCGTTGTAGTCAGTTGATATGAGAGCGTAGGACGGAACGCCAGCTCGGAGCGTGTTGCTAATTAGAGCACTGGGCAACTCGCGTCTTACCTACGCCGGCCGCTGATTCTCCTGACAATGGAAGCGACTTGCTGTTTATTTTGGTCCGTGACAAGTGTGAGCGGGAGCGTCTATTATTAGGGGCAGCAGCTGGTGCAGGAGCAGCCGCTGATAATGCACGAACAGCAGACGCAACTCTGCTCGGCTGCTCGATGGAGCCACTACGTCCGGGCTCAGCAAATGGCGCACGGAACATGTAAGGGCGGGGAGAAAAGTAATCACACGACAATAAAACAAATGGAGGCTCAGTCATGCAAAGAAAATGATTTGGCGCAGCTTTCAGCATTCTGAAGTCACAATCTACAGATGCGATGTTCAAATCACAGTTTAGCCCAAACCATTTCATAAGAATGTCGACACGGTAAGGTCAACATTTTTACCAAATGTAGTAATATTGTATTTATGACTTCAGTTTGGCATATACTTAAATACGTATCTAAAATTAATAGTGTCTGATGCCAATTGTCTACGCTTAAAGACGAAATGCAATGGCACTTAGTGAAAATGTATATATAGCAACAAGATTCTCGTTTCACATCAAAATAAAAGTGTACTGATGATGACATATGCAAGTCTCAGCAATAAAATGTGTAAATGAAACTGTTTACAAGCAACTGACAGTAGATTGCTTACGAGATAACCGTTCCAACAGATAAATCTAGGTTTATTATTATTTTAACTATTATTGTATTATTTTATCTATCATTGCTCGGCAGTAATCACAGCCATACGAGAAATGAGTATGTGTAGGAATAATATCTCTCTACTTATCAGAATCAACTTTCACAGAAAATTTCTGTTCTATAAATAAAACAGAGTCGTCAAAATGGACAAAGATATCCCACGATAATTCAGGATAAGATAAATTCAGCGAAATTTTCTCCAAAAGCGAAGATTAATTAAACTGTCTGCTTCCATAATTTTAAACTTGGAGTTTGATAACAAGTTTATCTCATGTATAATCCACCATAGATGAACGCGCATTCTGATTTAAGCCTCGGGAGAGCGAAGATGGCTGCTTCAGGGACGTTGTGTTACGGTAAATTAATTGTTTGACAGTGACGTGTTAAATTTATTATGCCTCTTACCCCGTGCAGCGTGTGACACCCAGTAAGATACAAAGAAAATCATTATAAATTAATTAGCTAATTAATTAATTACTCTGTACAGGAGCTATATGAAATATCAACCAATGTCATATCGACTTTCTACACAATATTCAAGTTTACGGGCTGGGGTGATCCCATGTACAGTAATCGACGTTCTGATCTGAGAGACTACAAATAAAACAATTCATTTATTAATAACGTTGTTTTTTTGGGAAGTATTACCAATCTCCATAGATATTTGTAAATTTTAGAACCTCATTACTATCATCACTAGTTTACTCGAACATAAGCTCCAAGCCACTAAGAGTTTCTTACACTGGAGAAAAATAAATAAAAAAAGATCTACTTCTGAAAAACTATTCCATCGCTGTCGGTGGACTTTGTGGAATAACTGCAAAATATTCCCACATTTGGAGTTCAACTATAGATTGTCATGAAGTTCGCTGCAAGCCTTTTTATGTTTTGTACATTATATGGAATACCTATTTTGGGGGCCCTTCCTTGGAAAATGCTTCGAATTACACACTACTATACCTACGAATGGATGAAAGGACACCGTATACTAGATTATTATAAAAGAGGCAGAATTAATGTTCAATGAAAAAGGACGATCTGTTTCTGGTTTCACTGTAAGTGGCACTCAGTGAGAACGACCAGCATTTCTAACAGCCACACGGAGAACATATCTTCAATACCTTGCACTTCCTAGGAATTTTCCTCACAATGACGCCTGGAGAGGCGTTCACTCAGCATTGTGAGAAAAACAAACCAGCTACAAGAAGGGAAATTGGCCTCTGCAGTTGCTGAGAGCTTATTTTCTCACATGAGAAATGTATTGTCTGACACGAGACACAATATGATTCCAGAAAATTTCAGAAAGAAGTTGGCTGACATGTGCAAACAATAAGTCGATTTGGCATTGCAATATATAGGCTTTCAAGAAATATTTTAATTTTTCTGTGAATTACAACTGGCATTTTGTGTAAAGCTTTAAAGTTAGTTTTAAAATAAAATATAACACGATGTTGACATAAATATTGTGACTGTGTGACTGTCTGCATAATGAAATCTAGTAAATAAAGAGGCATAATGCAAGGTTTGCTATATTGCCTCTTGTTGTCCACTTTAGGCATTTTAATGCCTTTTTTCCTGTCTATTTTAATGGTTTATAATATCGTAACTTACAGTTTCTGGTAATAAGATTTTATATTACAATTTGTGTCCCTGATTGGAAAAACGCACTCAGACTAAAGAACGTTTAGGGGTGATTATCTCGCGTAACTGTTGGTTTACTTCTATATAACTTACATTTTGTAATTATGTCAGACAAACGTCCTGTTCGTATCATAAGTGATACAACTATATCCGGCGCAATGAACTAGGCCTGAAGCCAATAAAAAAAGGTGGATCTGATAGTGATACCTGGAGTACGGTCCGCAATAGACCGTAATGTGGCTAACGGAGTACACATGTGGGTGTCGGCCGTAACGTGCACCATACTCTTAGTATTTACTTGTAGATGGAGTAAAGCTTTTCTTGTGGAATTACTAGTCAACAACAAGAATGATGAGAGGCGCTTGCTACATCCAGTATTATTACGAAAACAGCACTGACTGTAACACATGACTGATAAATAAAACACGGTTTGGTCTTGTATACACATCTTTAAATGGAACCCATTTCTATCCTCACTCCATCTGCTGTGATTTTTCCTTCTCATTTCCGAAGTCCAAAAACAATCCGAGGCTGCTGCAGTAAACAGGAATGAAACTGGAATGTCTGCAAACTGATGTTTAGTACCATTAAGTTAGTGAACAGTGGAAACGGAAGAACTCTCTTCCGGAGAACACTTCGCAAAATATGTCACAATGAGGAATGCGTTTGTGTTCATACAAAATGAATACTGACCTCATCAGAGCTCGCGCGATAATGAATTACATGTATCAGTGACCATCTCTTGTTCACTTTGAAAGCCTCGTTATGGATCTGTAATATAGTGCTGGAACAACATCGCGTGAAGCACTATACCACGCCTCTAGATATCGGCTGAAATGGGTGCAATTATTCGCAGAATAATGGACTATACACTAGCGAGGGTACTCGTACTCTACCCGGCGATTCCATTCACAAGATTGATAGTCCACAGTAGCCGGCAAAGCTGGTGCACCTTCATTAATCTTCGGTGTCACGCAGGCGGGAAGTGAATTTTTAATTAAAAACTTTCACTCGGTAGACATCCGATTAGAATTAAGATCGTGACCAACACTTCTGAAATCTACAATTCACTTAGTTGCTGTTGGAATTCCCGCGAATGTAAGCAGATATTTATGTGTTCTGCAAAATAAATTATCGAATGAAGAGAAGCGCACGTACACATTTCATCTCAAAGGACCGAGGAATGTTATAGTTATCTATGTAACAACGGATGGTTTTCCTGAGGATAACACAGAAAGGACACCAATCACTATTTTGCTAATACTTTGTATCGCAGTTCATTGTCACATTTGCATCTATAATGACTACCTGTTTCGTACAAATTTAAGTTCCGTTAAAACATATAAAAGGAATTCTAAGTTTGATCTTACATAACTAATGTGAAATCACATATAACAAATATAAAATAGTATACGATACCAAGAGTAGTTGTAGAGCAACCTGCAGTCTGAACCCTCCAGAAATCACTAATGTACCGGGTGGTTATAATTATAGTGCAGATACTCACAGAGGTCCAGAGAGGGCTGTAATTATCGTATGGCAGCGAAACTTGCTAGATATTTTAATGCGTTAATGTAAAACCGAAGCCGGCCGGAGTGGCCGTGCGGTTCTAGGCGCTACAGTCTGGAGCCGAGCGACCGCTACGGTCGCAGGTTTGAATCCTGCCTCGGGCATGGATGTGTGTGATGTACGAGGTGTGGCTAGAAAAAAACCGGACTAGTACTGGTGAAACAATAAAACGAATGCAATAAGGCTGAAAGTCGCGTGGCCTGTCATGTGACTCTCGCTCCGCCTACTGCTCGAGTTTCATCTGCCTCCTGCACTCAGTCTGCCCGTGGCGTCTGTTTTAAGTAGTTGACGTTTTGTCTGTGCGTCGGAAAATGTTGAGTGTACAGAAAGAACAGCGTGTTAACATCAAATTTTGTTTCAAACTAGGAAAATCTGCAAGTGAAACGTTTGTAATGTTACAACAAATGTACGGCGATGATTGTTTATCGCGAACACAAGTGTTTGAGTGGTTTAAACGATTTAAAGATGGCCGCGAAGACACCAGTGATGACACTCGCACTGGCAGACCATTGTCAGCAAAAACAGATGCAAACATTGAAAAAATCGGTAAACTTGTTCGACAAGATCGCCGTTTAACAATCAGAGCAGTGTCTGAGTTAACAGGAGTTGACAAGGAAAGTGTTAGGCAGATTCTTCATGAAAGTTTCAACATGAACAAAGTGTGTTCAAAAATGGTTCCAAAGTGTCTCACAATTGAACAGAAGGAACGCCGAAGAATGATTTGTTCTGACATCCAGGAAAACATTGAAAGTGATCCCACCTTCTTACAAAATGTTATTACTTGCGATGAATCGTGGTTTTTTACTTACGATCCCGAAACTAAGGGCCAATCGATGCATTGGAAAACTCCTGGTTCTCCACGACAAAAAAAAGCACGAATGTCAAAATCGAAATTCAAGGCAATGATGGTTGTTTTTTTTTACATCAAAGGGATTGTGCACATTGATTGGGTACCAGAGGGACAAACAGTGAATCAGCATTACTACATTAGCGTCCTGGCTACCCTACGTGAGCGAGTACGGAGAAAACGGAACGATTTGTGGAGAAAAAAGTCATGGATCCTTCACCAAGACAATGCCCCAGCTCACAGTGCGTTGTCAGTGAAGACGTTTTTGGCAAAACACAACATTCCCATCTTAGATCATCCACCCTACTCACCTGATTTGGCCCCCTGTGACTTTTTTCTTTTCCCTAAAGTCAAGTCAGCTTTGAAAGGAACTAGATTTGAGACTGTTGAAGCAGTAAAAGAAAAAGCGACGGAAGTAATGTATGGACTTACCGAAAATGATCTGCAGCATTGCTATGAACAGTGGAAAATTCGTACGGAGCGGTGTAGAGACCGAGGAGGAGAGTACATTGAAGGAGATAACATGAAATTGTAAATAATTGTAAATAAATGTTTTTTCCAGCATCAGTCCGGTTTTTTTCTAGCCGCACCTCGTACTTAGGTTAGTTAGGTTTAATTAGTTCTAAGTTCTAGGCGACTGATGACCTCAAAAGTTAAGTCGCATAGTGCTCAGAGCCATTTGTAAAACCGATTTACTCTGGAAGAAAGCTTGTTCCAATTTTGGCTACCAGCTGCAAGTCTGGAGCTGTGAATGCAAGAATGACACGTTTCCACATGTAAAGGATCAGAAACGGGACGTGGGCAGTAAACGTAAACAAGTGAGAAAGGCATAATGGTGATTTTATTATAAACCGTCGCTTACATAGTTCGTTCAATATGCGCACCGGAGACGTGGACGAGATGCTGCGTCTCTGAAACTGTTGCAGTTGCTCGCACCAGTTCCGGTGGGATCTGAGCAATGGCTTCCTGTATACTGGCTTTCAGATCTGGTAACGACCGAAAGTGTCCCCGGTAAACGCGTTCTTTTTTATCCCCACAATCATGAGTCACATGGATTCAGATCAGGTGATCTTGCAGGCCACGTATCTAGAAAACCTCTGGAGAAAACACGTTCGTGGAAGGCTGCATTCAGCAGATCTTTCACTGGGCGAGTGACATGAGGTGTTGCCCCAACTTACATGAAAACAGTGGCTGCCACACAGTTACAGGAACCACGTGCTGCACAAGGTCGTCTCGACAATGTGCAGACTTCACGTGCACCTCATAGGCTCTTGGGAGTGTCCTCTTCAAAGAAGAACGGATCGAGAATCCACAATGCATAGTCATATACGGCGAGTGCAATGGCTCTTCTTGCACATCACATGGTTTAACAGCATGCCAAGTTCGGTTGTTCTGTGTATTCACTTCACCCTATAATATAAATTTGTAACACGTCATCGTCTTCGATTCGTGCCAGAAACCGAAGAACAAATTCTTTTGCAGCAACAGCAGTCTCGTAAATAACTTCCACCGGGATAGGACACCTTCCTCTTCCACCCATGTTTTCGAATTTCAATTTATCACCTTCTTTAAACCATGTAGTGAAATCGGACCACTCGTCAGACCTTTCAGTCGACGGTATGCTGTCAGTTCAGCAGTGTAATAATTGCAGTCATCACATAAAACACTTTCACCAAGAGCGCAAGTTCTCCCTTCTCAATAGTAATACTGTTCACCCACGTTATGGTTTGTCAAATGACAGCGTGGATGTCATACCGTCGTACAAACAGTGAATAGCGCCTGATACGTACCTAGTGACCAACATTGAAACTATTTTTCTTTTCCAGTAATTACCGGTACCGCATTAATGCATTAGCACATCCACCAAGTTTCTCTGTCATATGATAGTTACAGCTCACACAGTAACTTCGTGAGCAGCTGCACTTGATTTATAATCACCCGGTACATGCATTACAAAGTCAGCAATTATAAAGTGGTACGGACATGCAAGCCGTAACGGTGTTTACACTGGCCGGTGGGACGTTCCCGGCCGCGGCAGATAAGCCCAGAAGAGTACTTGAACTGTACATGCTCCCGAGAAACGAACAACAATGCACTCTGCTGGAAAACTCGCAAAAGATGCACAAGAATGTGCAAGTGTGAAGAAAATACTTTCGTGATGGGAACTGTGACATTCTCTTCCATTCTAGTTGCGGTACCATATACCGACCACAATTTTATTTTTGACATTCTCTTCCATTCTAGTTTCCGTACTATACACAGACCACAATTTTATCTTCGCGCTGTAACGGCTGGACGAATTTGGAAGAAATCTGGAATGGAGACAGCTTATACCCTGAATTAACATATATATCAAAGGGATGGGGGTGAAAAAGAAGTGTATCCCACGATGTTCGAATACCCGTACATTGCCCGGAACCACGCAGCTGCTACGGTCGCAGGTTCGAATCCTGCCTCGGACATGGATGTGTGTGATGTCCTTAGGGTAGTTAGGTTTACGTAGTTCTAAGTCTAGGGGACTGATGACTTTAGATGTTACGTCCCATAGTGGTTAGTGCCATTTTTGAACCAGGACTTTATTCATCCAGCAGTTGGGAATGAGAGCACTTAATGACTTGCAACGAGATTTACCCGTACTATCAAACCTTTACGAAACATTTTCTCGCTAGCAACCCAAACAAAATGATGAAAGGGAAAAAGCTCATCGCTTACTACATTTTCGCTGTTCAAGCAGTAAAACTACTGCTAGAAGGATGACGTTTTCATTTACTACCTCTTTATTACTAACTGTATTCGCAACACATATACTAAAAAAATGTACCGGTAAAATTATATGGTTGTACGACACACAGTTAAGGCGATATGACTTCATAAACAATGAGATGCGTGAAAACTGCCGCGTCGTGTATGACGTTTAAATTACTTTGTTGCTACTAACTCTATGCGCAACACATTTCGCAGACAGTATCTACATATATCGCTGAATGTACATAGAAAAATATATCGCTGTAGGACAGATAGTTCAGGAAATACGAGTTCATAAATATTGAACAGTATGAAAATGGAACTGCAGGTCGAAATTCGCTAGAGGTAAAGGTGGGATGTCTGTGCAAATACGTGTAAAATATTTTAAATATATGTGAAATGAATTTGACATGTGCGTACATGGCCAAAGCCACGGGTAAAAAGCTCATCCTAAACCCCTGGAACGATTTCAACCAAATTTGGTTGGTATATTAGTTACGATCTGGAAAAACAGTACTGTGGGGGTAAGAGCCACCAGTCTCCAATTGAGATGGGGGTGATAACGTGGAGAGAGAATTGGGAGAAGGAGACAGACAAACAGACGGTTGGGGCAGGAGAAGATGGACACACAAGAGGATGGAAATGGACAGAGAGTGTGCAGAGAAAGGGAAGAGGAGGAGATGGACAAAGAAAGGAAGGAGCAGGAGATGGACAGAGTCTGAGGAGGGAATAGAGGAGATGGATGGGGAGAGGGGCAGGAGTTGGACAGGGAGGGGGCAGGAGGATATAGTCAAAGAGGGTGGCAGGAGGAGATGAGTAGCTATCTCTACATATACGGAGAGAGCAACAAGTAGCCGAACGTTGTAATGCAGTGCATTTCTGGCTCTCTATACACACCAAGACTGTTACTTTCATTCCCGTGCTAAGCATGCCGCAAACACTCGTGAAGTTATTTACTCCATTTGCTGACATATTTTGTAATCGCTGCTTGGTGTGAAAATGTTTTCACTGAAATAAATTAGTGAGCGACTTGAGTTTTGTCAGCTTTTCCAATCGCCTCTAAATTTGGTAGGTTTTATTCCAGTGTCCCGTGGTTTGCTAGGCCACAAGTGGCTAGCTAGCGGCCCAAGACTTCATAGAGATAACATTTGAGATGGCGCATAGGGCTGGATACTGAGTTTCGGCGTTGACATTTTCTTATGTATTGCGGGTAACAAGGCGGGGCGTAGGTAATGACATTCTAAACTTGTTCTACCCCATAAACACAGGGCGATACCTCCTAACATGCTTGCGCACATTCTTCTGTAATACCTTACTTTGTAATGTACACACATTTGTAACTTATGGAGGCTGTAGACAGCACATATAACTGTCCGGTTGCTCTGCAATTAATCTGAGTATTTCAACGAAGACGGTAATCAATATAAAGACAAGTGCGACAATAGCTTGCAATCGTGTCAAGCTTTCATAGAAGTCAGGATTCTACAAACTATTTTACAAATTATATTGGTGTCCAATGAATCACATTCGATTGTTCGAGTAGAGAGTATTTGTCTCTTCGCTCGTCACATCTTTTTTAACTCTTCCTTCAGTACTGTACAAGCTTCATGACGTTCACGTTTTAAACTGAACGTATACTTGCCCAGGAAATAGAGCACGGAAATATACCTGAAATTGGGCACCGAGACTATTGTTGTTGATAGTAAAACACACCTGCTAAATGGAAACGGACTCCAGCTATAGTTCGCTGGAAATTTTCAGACTGTTTTATACGCTACATGATAAGTGTTTACGGTGAACTAGTAGATTTTTAAGTGCCCATGTGCACAGATTATATGATGATCATATTTGTATCTGAATACTGTTAACAACCAGATGAAGGCAGTAAGCCGAAACCGGTAATGTAAGTTGTATAACATATGTGATCAAGGCGGAGTGCCAAACACGATCGCAAACTCGTTTACAGACTTAGTGTCTTCAAGGAATGGTAATAGAACTTTGCAACTCAGTCAGCGCTAAGGTCCCAATGAATGCAAATCTTGTTTCAAAACATGCTTTTGATACTATTAATACCGTTTTATTATTGTTTGCAATATTAAAATTATTTAAATAAACTGTGATGTAAAAAGCGTTGTATGCACGAATCCCTAGTCCAATGTAAGAAAGAGCTGAAAACATTAATCTGATCAGCCGGCCGGAATGGCCGAGCGGTTCTAGGCGCTACAGTCTGGAACAGCGCGACCGCGACGGTCGCAGGTTCGAATCCTTCCTCGGGCATGGATGTGTGTGATGTCCTTAGGTTAGTTATGTTTAAGTAGTTCCAAGTTCTAGGGGACTGATGACCTCAGAAGTTAAGCCCCATAGTGCTCAGAGCCATTTGAACCATTTTTGAACCTAATCTGATCAAATAAAATAAATAAATACATTCCTCCTTTGCGTGTAATCGGTTTTCGTTTTTTGCCGCGAATTTTGAACAGACTGTAACTTTTGTGAACTATCAGAAATAGAGCAGAATGTGTCCTTGTCTTCTGCAAGCGAACACGCACGACGCGAAACCAAGTAACGAAAGCACTGACAAGGGAACCTCCCCATCGCACCCCCCTCAGATTTAGTTATAAGTCGGCACAGTGGATAGGCCTTGAAAAACTGAACACAGATCGATCGAGTAAATAGGAAGAAGTTGTATGGAACTACGAAAAAAAAGCAAAATATACAAACTGAGTAGTCCATGTGCAAGACAGGCAACGACAAGGACAATATGAACTGAGGAGCTCCGTGGTCCCGTGGTTAACGTCAGCAGCTGCGGAACGGGAGTTCCATGGTTCAAATCATCCCTCGAGTGAAAAAATTTTTATTTTCAGACAATTATCAAAGTTCAGGCACTCACACATAATCAATTTCGCTCTCCAAAATTGCAGGACATGTTCAGCTTTGCATGGACATATGCAGGATTTGACGGTCTACACACGGAAAAATTTGAAAACTTTAAAAACATATGTTTTGACAGAGCACGGGGAAAACTGTGCGACTGTGAAACGTTGCATTAATTTGTTGCAGTTTATGTGACAAACTCTTATGTTTTAATCACTTTTTTGGGAGTGATTATCACATCCACAAGAAAACCTAAATCGGGCAAGGTAGAAGAATCTTTTTACCCATTCGCCAAGTGTAAAAGTTAGGTGGATCGACAACATATTCCCGTCATGCGACGCACATGCCGTCACCACTGTCGTATAGAATATATCAGACGTGTTTTCCTGTGGAGGAATCGGTTGACCTATGACCTTGCGATCAAATGTTTTCGGTTCCCATTGGGGAGGCACGTCCTTTCGTCTACTAATCGCACGGTTTTGCGGTGCGGTCGCAAAACACAGACACTAAACTTATTACAATGAACAGAGACGTCAATGAACGAACGGACAGATCATAACTTTGCGAAAATAAAAGAAGTAAACTTTTCACGCAAGGGAAGACTTGAACCATGGACCTCTTACTCCGCAGCTGCTCACGCTAACCACGAGACCACGGCGCTCTTGACCTTAGAAAATCCTTGATGTTGCCTATCTTGCACATGGACTACTCAGTTTGTATATTTTGCTTATTTTTTTCATAGTTCCACACAACTTCTTCCTGTTTTCTCGATTGATCTGTGTTCAGTTTTTAAAGGCCTATCCACTGTGCCAACTTAAAACTAAATCTGAGGGGGGTGCGATGGAGAGGTTCCCTTGTGAGTAGGGGTAGGTCGGTGCGATATTATTATGGCGTTACCAACGGTACAAGAAATGTATTCGTAGTTGCGAATATGATCACACTCCTGCTGCACAATATATTGGTGACAGTGAAAATTTGTGCCAGACAGGGATTGAACGCGGATTTCCCGCTCTACGAGAGCGATCGTCTGGCCATTCGACCACGCCTCCAGGACTGTCTCAAACTTCCACATGTCACCGCGTGTCTACGTCCTGTGCTCCAACAACTGCTGTCATTCCCGCGTGCTCGAATGGCCGAAGCGGTTAAGGCGACCACTCTCGTAAAGCCGGAAATTGGGGTTCGAATCCCAGGCCGGCACAAATTTTCATTAACATCAATACATTGTCAACTGGAGTCTGATCATATTCGCAGCTGCGAGTACATTTCTTGTATTTCATACAGCTGTCGATCGCACCAGTGCCTGTTATTTCAGACATGCAGACACGCATGCACGACTGAAGGACATTGCAGAGTAAATCGTAAAAAGATAGGTACTGAAATATAGTATAGTTATTGAGGACGCATGCATCTGAACTATACGGGTCGTCAGTAACGCGATATTAAATACTCAGTATTTACTTTGTATCATAATTCGTCGTTTCAGTTATGTACCAACCATAAAATTTTGTTATTATACAAGGCCTCCCACATACTATGAACCATAGTACCTTGTAAACTATTAAACATACCGAAACAAAATTTCGGGAAATATACTACACAAAGAGGAACGCATTTTTCTGCATTACACCACTGGTACATTTCGTATCTAGAGAGGTACTGAAGCAGTCAAGCGGATTCTTTACAAAATTTGGTACTTTTTTAGGCATTAGAAAGTTCTTGGAAACGGTGCTGCAGTTAAGTAACGCTGGTTCATGTCTTCAGCGAAATGTTTCTCAAATTAAACCTCGAAATGTTCTGAATGTAAGGCCGAAATCTGTTGAAATAGCGAAACTGATCTCTGTTACGGGATTCTTAGGTGGCAGTGGAGGTGAAATTGCTTTGCATGGGTGCCTCGAACAGTGACGTGCATACCAGCACCTTTTCGTGAGGAATGTCGTAAAAAATTCAGTGCTCCATTTAAAAAAAGCTAATGCCGCAGTTACTTCAATGTCTCTGTTAATGTTCAAGTAACAAACAATAAGTATATGACAAACAACTCTCTTTAAAAGCTAAGACTGTTATATGGCAGTTACACGCACCATATGAATATCAGTCTGCTGCTAGGACTGAAGGTCAGTCGAGTATTCATACGTATGGCTTAAAACTTACGTGGGTCTTCACCACCACAGAAAATGGCATTTTAGAAGGATGGTTGGCTCTACTCGAAAGCTTCTGATGCATGCATGAAAAAGCAGGAGCAACGCGGAAATTCTAAAAGTGAATTTGAGTCTAGTGCCTGTGAAATTCCGCACTGTGACTTGGTAAGACCCGTGGCACTAGCGTAGTTCCAGTGACAGCAGAGCTTGGTAATCACCATGTATAACTCGTGCCATAAAAAGTCTGACAAGATAGACCCTTAATGAAATTGAAAACGATATGAGGATGGCTGACGATCATCGGGATCAGATACGATTTGATCAAAGCACGGTTAGCCTGTTAAATTTCACTTTATGCTCTCAACATTGTATCATAGAGGACCTGTTTTAGGCAACACAGATGGGTCGTGACTGTGTTAAATGTTGGCCTACCGTGTTTTAGGAGCCGCTCCTCTTTTCTTAGTTGTATTGTTTATTTTAATAGTAAATAATTCACTGGTTTTTACATGACATTTTACCTATGCTGCCTATTTTCACGAGTTATGCTCAAAATGGTTCAAATGGCTCTGAGCACCATGGGACTTAACATCTGAGGTCATCAGTCCCCTAGAAATTAGAACTACTGAAACCTATCTAACCTAAGTACGTCATACACATCCATGCCCGAGGCAGGATTCGAACCTGCGACCGTAGCAGTCGCACGGTTCCGGACTGAAGCGCCTAGAACGAGTTATGCTATCTTCCAGTAATACCTTAATACGAAAACGTCGCTGCTTCTACCACGAACAAAATAAGACAGACTTGTGGAAACCATTGTTTGAATACCATGACTCATTTTTGGAACTAAAATGTGCCCATATAAATTGCGATATTTAGTATAGGTAATGTTGTTGCCTCGTACAACAGCTACATTTCTTCTTTATTTCTTCCCTACAAGACTAGTACGTCGACAACACACCTAGAAGTTTGAAACGAGAGAGTGCAGTTTCGCAAGACTTCTCTGCGAGCGGTGACGTAAGTCGTCATTTCGAAACACCCTCCTTGTTTACGTGGCGTATGCTTGCTCTGCCGCGTTTGTTTGTGTTTGGGCCCCCCCAGGATAACCATAGCAAAGATTTAAGTGTTCCTCGCAAACTGCCGCAGAGTTCTAACGCGCAGCGAGCGCCGTCGAAAGCGGCCGTGTCGGAGCTTCGGCAAAGGAATCAATTTCCCTCCTGCAAGGGAGGTAGCCGCACACTTTACCCTGAGAGCTCACATTCGTGTATTTTCGCCAAGTGATTGGCACACACTACGCGCTCACGGGATGGTACACCACAAGCGTTACTACGGGTTATCAGCTAGGGGGAACCGGGGGTGGGGGAGGGAGAGGGCAGCCGGAGGAGGGATGGGGGAGGGGGAGGGGGAGAGAGAGAGAGAGAGACAGAAAGAGAGAGAGGGGGGAGGGGGCGGGCGCTCCACAACTGGCATGCAAATTTTTTGCGGTCACGGGAGCTAATGAAAGCGCGACTAGCGAAGCTGCAGTGCAGTAGCGTTGCCGAATCCGGCTGACTGCGAAATCTTTGCAAACATCGACAGCGGCAGCGGCGGCCGACTGCAGCGGCACAGGGAGCCCCGTAATGAGCGACAAACTCGACTCTGAAAGAAAGGGATTGAGGGCGCGCAAGCCTTCCCTTTCAGGCGCTGCGCACTCTGCGTGCCACAACAGTCGCGCTGCAAAAGAAAAAGAGGGCCAGAGAGGAGGCCGGAACAGCGGACCGGGTCGAGGTCGCTCTGCCATTTTCCATTCCGCGTAAAAACAATGAATTTTCCTTCTGCACTCGCTGCATCGCACAGAATATAGGTATTGTTATCAGAACTTATTAAATTTTACTTGCCACAGCGTTTCGTTGCTGCCAGGCTCGTGAATACCGTCACAAAAAGAGCCTGCTCAAGAAACCAGTGCGGCACAAGAGCCTTCATTAGAGTCTGCGTTAGGCGCCATCGCGGTAAATAAACCGTGAAATTACGGTGCCAATGAAGCGGTGTCGATCAGAACAACATTACCAGTCCCCTACCGAAACTCGCAAACCATTTCCTACTGAAAGGAGCAATGTTACAAAGCCGGACGCTAACTTGCAGATCTGTCGTCCGCCCAGGACAGTCTAGATCCAAGTAAGTAAGACACCCATAGACCATTCATATTGTCGCGCACAGTCAACGACGTACGAGAATGAAAGGATCATCTTGCAGGGTCAGGTTTGTTTTCTCGATGTTTTGTTGCTCCGTCTTCTTCGCGAGAGTTGTAGTCGGCCAAGTATCGAAGATGGATTTCTTTTAATTTGTGATTAACTCTGGAGAGTCGCGAGAAAAGGGTTATTGAAGTCTAACCCGTCTGAACTGCCTGTTAGTAGGAGCTCTAATGACTTAGTTGCGGATCACAAACCCCTGCTGAGGCCAACAGAAGCCTTCAGAAACGGCGTGTCACCGATAGTGTCCTCGCTAGCCGCTGATTATAATTCCGATGTGGAAAGGACCAAGTGTGCGGTTTTAGTACACTGCGACTCCAGAGCAAAGTGGCAAGTCGATGCAACTACGATATTATGTGACTTCGCGATTTCAGCGCAATGCATCAACTGTTGAGCGACAGAGTTCCACAGAAAATTAATATTCCACAATAGACCCGGTATAATGTGTGAAACAATCGATGTTCATATTTAGTAAACAGTTATGATCAAATAAATAATAAGGGCCTTCTGAAATGTAATTTTCACTCGCCAGGGATATATTCAGTCATATTTACCGCCTGACAAGATAGCACTCGGACAAAAATCACGGCCTTTCGTCCTCGATGTGTAACGACACGTGTCAGGATTTGCACGCGCGTGTGCACCCACCCTAGGCCATCAAACAGAGAAAGAAACTAAGAGAAATCATTCGTCATGAAACCTCGTTACATATTCTGGATCCTCTGGTAATGAACAACACACTCATTTTTATGTTTGTCTGATGGGGCTGCTAAGTGCTACACCACCTACTGCATGCCCCCAGCCGGCCTCGGCGGCCGTGCGGTTCTAGGCGCTTCAGTCCGGAACCCCGCGACTGCTACGGTCGCAGGTTCGAATCCTGCCTCGGGCATGGACGTGTGTGATGTCCTTAGGTTAGTTAGGTTTAAGTAGTTCTAAGTCTAGGGGACTGATGACCTCAGATGTTAAGTCCCATAGTGCTCAGAGCCATTTGAGCCATTTTTGCATGCCCCTGACTTAAGCCCTCGTAAGTTCAACTCGATTTCTAAACTGAAGGAAAAATTTCACGGCATTCGCTTCAGAGCTGCTACAAATTCGTCGGGCAATAGACCGCGCCGCTCGAACTATCAACACAACTGGAACTGCTAAGAGTATCCTACGACTTACACATCGCTGGTGACGGGTTCTACACCATGCTGGTGACTACTTTGATGGTAATTAAAACTTTGAAACACGTATCTATTTTGTACGAGCTGCAAATAATTAGTTGCCACTATTAAAGTTCCAACCCTCATATGTGATCAACTGTGTTGCGGTAACTTAGTGGAATTATCCGGAACCGCGCGACCGCTACGGTCGCGGGTTCGAATCCTGCCTCGGGCATGGATGTGTGTGGTGTCCTTAGGTTAGTTAGGTTTAAGTAGTTCTAAGTTCTAAGGGACTTATGACCTCAGCAGTTGAGTCCCATAGTGCTCAGAGCCATTTTTGGAATTATCAGTGGGTAAATAGAGATTGTTTACTGAACCATTGAGGAAAAGCGTGAACAACAGAGGTGGTGTCACGTGGGCCTAACTGAACGGCACTTCTGAATATCTGATGACATTACATCTACAAATAAAGAGTATATCGCATAACACAACACAACCTTTTCCTCACAGGCTGGTGATACACGTGAAGCCCAGACTCACTGCGTGATTTATTAAAACGATGCCGTAAGAGAGCTGTACACAAAGGCCACAATCATTTCGATTTGAATGTCACGCTGCAAAGGCAATTGTCGATAAAATAACAGGATACTAATTTCGTGAACCACCCCGTTCCGTTGTTTCTGTCGCTACATATGACTCTACGTGAATAGACTTATCGATAAAGCAAACAGAACGAAGATATTCGCGTGTCACGGGTAAATACTGTAGCGCTGCTTATTGTAATGCTATAGCGCCAAAGCCCATCACCAAGAATTTGTCTTCCTTCATGATATATGTTACAGTATATTATTAATATCACTAGCTTATGACTATAGTACCGTACTTTGTCTGATCTGTATTACAAAGTGTTTGTGTTATTTGTTTCATATACGCAGGCGAATCTGGGGGAGAGCGGACGGCTAATCTTCGAGCAGCTCGAGCATCGTTCGTCACCGGATACAAATCGTAGCTGGTCGACAGCCATCAACCGCAAGAAGTCCAAATCTCTCGGCCGTTATGGTCTAACAGTACGACAAATGATTTGATATAGAACACAATGCATAAATGCAAAATTGTATTCAGTCTTGAATGAAGTTCTGTACTGTAAAGAAGTTCATTGTGTGAAATCTACTTTCGGACCTTTAGAAGTTGACAGTTTTTTTCCCTTTATTATGAGACCAAATGCATGTGCGAAATACTGTGTGTAAAAGATGTCCATGTGTTTTATTCAAAATTTATCAACGGGTGTATGAGTGTCATTTCATTCCCACGCGTAAAAAAGACATGTTTATTTTACTGTGATTAATGGAGGGATAATATTTGCTTTAATATTCTGAGCACAAGTTAATTTACTTGGCTCTGAGCACTATGGGACTCAACTGCTGTGGTTATCAGTCCCCTAGAACTAAGAACTACTTAAACCTAACGAACCTAAGGA
This sequence comes from Schistocerca nitens, assembly GCF_023898315.1. Taxonomy (NCBI): domain Eukaryota; kingdom Metazoa; phylum Arthropoda; class Insecta; order Orthoptera; family Acrididae; genus Schistocerca; species Schistocerca nitens. The sequence continues at coordinate 170,655,800 of NC_064616.1, read as the reverse complement.
CACCACACACATCCATGCCCGAGGCAGGATTCTAACCTGCGACAGTAGCAGTTAATTTACTTGAAGGTTATCAAAAATGTAACATATACCTTCATCCAAAAATATTACGACGACTTAAATTAACTAAAGCATAGTGTGGGTTCATCAGAAGTAAAGACATTACCCTGCCTTCCAGTCTGATGAAAAGTGTATACTACAGATAAAATGAAGCTACTTTGTTTAAATGCTTCACGACAAAATTTTATTTCTAGTGAAGAAGTTAGAACAACTGATAGGCTTGAACGTGTAGCTCATACATTATTGTTGGTTGTCAGGGCACCGATGATAAAAAGCTGATATTACGACTACCGAAACTTTTTAAAAAGTTTCTTCCTTTCTGCAACTTTATTTGCGATCGAATAAGCCGAATCTGCATAATTCGAAAAGTGGAAAACAAATAATCTGAAATATTCAAAGCCATAATTTGAAACGTCTGATACAACAATTCGTACGACATTTAAATCCACTTAGACACAATATTGAACTATCTACGGCATACGCTATTTTTGGCTCTGTGCACACGAAGCATATTTTACACAACATACTTATTAACAGTCAAGTTTTACGTTGTGCTTGCGGAGAGGTAATCCGTCACAAATAGTAGAAACTCAAGCGCCATTCAGTCCAAGTAACTTAAAGCAATCTCGTTAAACAAAAATGGAGGAAGCTATGAAGTAGTCACAGTAAGCAGGGGAAGTAAGCAGCATCGCTCTGGGACACAGAGAAAATTATACAGATATCCAAGTATGTATGTCATGACCTCTCTTTGGTGAAACGTTAAACTCTCCAGGAAGTATATGCTGTACCCTTGAAGTACTTCACTTGCCCAATACCACTTGGCGTGCAACGGCACGCCTTAGTAAAAAGCCGGAAAAATTACGGAGGTTACATCTGTTGACCTTTGTCATTTTATGTCCAAGCTTTGTAATTCTCGTCTCTCATCTCTTACCTCGTAACATTTGCATGATTTTAGTCTCTCTTATTAAGGCCGTTCTGCCCTAAATTTACACATATAGCAACAAAGCCCAAGTGTATCATTTTCTTTTATTCTACGTCTTACCATTTCAGCCGGCATTTTCATTTCCCCTTCACGTACCTGTATGCAATACAGTAACTCTAAAACGTGGTATCCTATGAATAGTACTGTATTTCGAAAACAGTTGCACAATAAGTCTGAAGGAGGTCGCGCGGCCTATGAAATTCCATTTGTGGCTATATGTTTCGCTAACCTCTGTACATTAGTAATAACGAAAATCTAGCGCATTTATCACGCATGGCATGTATTCCTCGAGGTCAATGAAGCAACTAAGGAGAAGCAATCAGGATGAATGACGTTTAAATACTTGTGCGGCAATCTACATTTAGTTTAACTGTGATTTCCAAGACCTTTAAGAGGCCAACGCCGCGATGACTCCTTCAAACACCGCACTCTAATCATATTTCCTCTATACGGCCGAATACCGTAAACGAATTAGTAAAGACGCAGAGAAATCTGATACAATCCGCGTAAGAGTATTTTAGTCATCTGTTTAATGGCTCTTGCCACACTGTTTCACAGACTGACACATTTCGCCTCATTTCAAATGGTCTGTATTTAGGACATGTTTCATTTTTCTCCACTAATAAATTTCGCTTTGCCAATCACTGTCATGGTTATCGATTCCACTTACAGACGTAACAGAAACACCTATGATTTTTGTTAACAATACACATTCATAAAAGCATAAAAGACTAACTTTCTACTGTGAGTTTTTAGCAATACTGATTAAAATATTAGTTAAAGTAAAGTAATAATATGAATCAGTGACAAAGATTGTTAATAACATAACTGCCGTCGATTTTGCATTACTTAAAAAGTTTATTTTTGACAGTGGAAGGAGACTTGGCACGCTACACACTCGTATCCAGATTTCTTTCCGACGACTCTGAAAGTCACTGCAGACACACTATTTCAAAATACGTCAACAATGGAGCAATCCTTAACTTTCCCAATATTATTTTAATCAAGATCAATAGCTATTGAATTACCGTAATAAGCTTACACACCACTTAACCTAAATTATCTTAAGGACAAACACACACACCCATGCCCGAGAGACGAGTCGAACCTCTTCCGAGACCCACTAGAATAGTAAACGGTTGTGAAGACACACTTGACCTAGAAATAATCCTGAGCTAACAACGAGCATCAAGCCTGATACAGGCATTAGTGAACATAGGGTTGGTTCAAATGGTTCAAATGGCTCTGAGCACTATGGGACTCAACTGCTGTGGTCATAAGTCCCCTAGAACTTAGAACTACTTAAACCTAACTAACCTAAGGACAGCACACAACACCCAGCCATCACGAGGCAGAGAAAATCCCTGACCCCGCCGGGAATCGAACCCGGGAACCCGGGCGTGGGAAGCGAGAACGCTACCGCACGACCACGAGATGCGGGCATAGGGTTGTCGTAGCGAGACTGAACATTTTAACTCCCAAAAATTCCAAAACGAAACGAAAAATATGCCTATTCAAAAAAGCAGATAAAAATTCACTTGACGCAGTTCTGAGAGAATTTCCACTCCTTCCAAATTAACAATGTACCGGGAAGGTTGGAACAGATGTGGCTGGTATTCAAAGAAATAGTATCGATAGCAATTGAGAGATTCATACCAAACAAAATTAACAAACGACGGACCTGATCCCCCATGGTACACATACCTGGTCAGAACGTTGTTGCAGAAACAACGAGAAAAGCAAACCAAGTTCAAACGAACGCAAAATTCCAAGACAGGCTATATTTTACAGAAGTTCGAAATTTAGCGCAGACATCAATGCGAGATGCTTATAATAGTTTTCAATGCGAAACTTTATCTCGAAACGTGGCAGGAATCCAAAGAGATTCTGGTCGTATGGAAAGTATGCTAGCGGCAAGACACAATCAATATCTTCTCCACGCGATAGCATTGGAAATACTATCGACGACAGTGCTGCGAAAACAGAGTTACTAAACACAGCCTTTCAAAAAAATGTCACCAAAGAAGACGAAGTAAATATTCCAGGACTTGAATCTAGAACAGTTGCCAACGTAAGTACGTTACACGTAGATATCCTCGGAATAGCGTAGCAACTTAAATCAATTAATAGAAGCAAGTGTTCTGGTGCAGATTGTACTCCAACTAGGTTCCTTTCAGAGTATGCTGATGCAATATCTGGGTCGTAACTATCATACAGAACCGCTCGCTCGACGAAAGATCCGTGCTCAAGGACTGGAAAGTTGCATAAGTCACATCAGTATTCAAGAAAGGCAGTAGGCGCAATCCACTAAATTGCAGGCCCGTACCACGAACGTCGATATGCAGCAGGATTTAGGAACATATACTGTGTTCGAACATTATGAATTACCTCGAAGAGAACAGTCTATTGATACACAGTCAACACGGATATAGAAAACATCGTTTTTGTGAAACACAATTGTATCTTTACTCGCACGGATCGTTCAGTGCTATTCAGAAGGGATTTCAAATTGATTCCGCATTTCTAAATTTCCAGAAAGCTTTTGACACTATACCTCGCAAGCGACTTTTAATCAAATTGCGTGCTTATGGAATATCGTATCAGTTATGTGACTGAATTAGTGATTTCCTGTCAGAGAGGTCACAGTTCGCAGTAATTGACGAAAAGTCATCGAGTAAAACAGTGATTTCTGGCGTTCCCCAAGGTAGTGTTAAAGGCCATCTGCCGTTCCTTATCTATATAAACGATTTAAGCGACAATCTGAGCAGCCGTCTAAGGTTGTCTGCAGATGACGCTGTCGTTTATCGTCTCGTAAATTCATCAGAAGATCAAAACAAATTGCAAAACGATTTTGACAAGATATCTGTATGCTACGAAAATTGGCAATTGACCACAAATAACGAAAAATGTGAGTTCATTCACATGAGTGCTAAAAGGAATCCGTTAAACTTCGGTTACATGATAAATCAGTCAAATCTAAAGGCCTAAGTTGAACTAAATACCTAGGAATTATGATTACGAACAACTTAAACTGAAAAGAAAAAACAGAAAATGTTGTGGGGAAGGCGAATCAAAGACTGCGATTTATTGGCAGATCACTTAAAAGATGCAACAGATTTACAAAAGAGACTGCCAACGCTACGCTTGTCCGTCCCCTTCTGGAGTACTGCAGCGCGGTGTGGGATCCTTATCAGATAGGATTAACGAAGTACATCGAGAAAGTTCAGATAAGAGGACCAAGTTTTGTATTATTTAGAAATAGGGGAGAAGTGTCACTGCATGATTAAAGGTTTTGTGGTGTACATCATTAAAACAAATGCCTTCTTCGTTGCGGCGAAATCTTCTCACAAAATTTCAATCACCAACTTTCTACTCCGAACTGAAAATATTTTGTGGACCCAGACCTACGCAGGAAGAAGCGATCATCGTAATAAAGTAAGGGAAATCAGAGCTATCACGGAAAGATACAAGTCTGGTTTTTTCCGAGCGCTGATCGAGATTGGAATAATAGAGAATTATTGTGAAGGTGATTCGATGGATCCTCTGCCACGCACCTAGGTGTGATTTGCAGAGTATCCATGTAGATGTAGATGGAGATATTGACGTAGAAGTAAGACAGTAGGTCGACGAGGAAGATTACATAACGGACTCAATATAGTGTACAATCTGAGAAGGCAGGCAACCTTGTAGATAGGGCAGACACAGCTATGACTTGGTATTAATAAACCGCTTCCTTTGTTTTTACGTCAGTATCGGTTCCATGGCACTAAGAGCCACATCCTTAGGTAACTAAAACATTAGAAATATAAAGCTCGGAACCTGCTACCCACCATTCGCTGTCAGTCAAAATAAAACATTCCTAAATGGATGTACGTCATTGAGTAAAACAGGCGGATGCATGGATTCAAATTCAATACGGTATATGGGGCCGCTTCTCCGGTACATACGCAGTCGCGGAATGGGGTACGCGACTGCGTATTCTCTCTTACTGTTTTATTTTGCGGACAACGAATGTTGGGTACCAAGTTGCGAACTTTCTAGCTCTAATGTTTTTTAAGTTATACGTTCGCCTGAAGAACCATAAAACCACTAGTGATTTTAAAAACAAAGCACTAAATATAGATGACTCGGTTTATTAACACGAAAATGATTCTGAAAATGATCTTATAAGCAAAGGTGTTTGCGAGACAAGTAAATGAATCACAGCTACATAGTGCAGCACACCACACTCGTTCATCATGGCTGGTATAATGCACGGGGAGGTTTGGGTGTGGTTGCCTCGTTTTTACAAAGGCTCCTAGACAGACCGCCAGACTAAAAGAACAACCGTATGGCATCATCAGTTGAAAGAGTCTCACGAGTTGCTGAGCTACCTAACTTGAAAGTGTTTCGACTCCACTGCAGTGGCTAGCTGCGCTGGATTTCTTGGTTGAGCATTCATGGCACCAGCAGCCCGATAGACGATGTCCCACATATTCTCTACTTCACCGAAGCCCGGTGAGTTTGGTTTCCAGGGGAGTACGGCAAACTCAGCCTCGGGCTTTTCGAACCACGCACGAATACTGAGAGCTGTGTGACACGTTGCACTGTACTGTTGGTAGATGCCATCGTGCTAAAGGGAAAACGAACTGCCTTCCAGAATGACGAGATGACCCAGAGAATGCCATAACATTCCCTCCTCCGGTCTGAACCCGTCCGACGATTGTTGCTGGGTGTTTGCTTTCTGTCCGATGGGGCATGAAACGCGGTTCATCTAACAAGACCGTCGGAGGTTAAGTTGCGGCACTGGCGTGCAGATTCGAGTATTCGTCGCTGACGAACTGGTTGCATAACCCAGGCGCCTGCGTAGTTTGCAGCCTCTTGGTTCATCTGGCCGTCCAACGATAGCATGTCTATTCGGCCGTACTTATCTCCGCAGCCGTTGTCCATCCCTATCAGCTATGGCCCATGCATACAGATGCATCTGATCCACTTTTGGATAGCGCCACGGAAGCACGCGAAAAGTTAACAAACTTATCCAGTTGGGAAATGCCTCTACCCTTGGCCCGAAACCCAATGATCATTCCTTCTGGACGTTAGATAAGTCGTATGTTCTTGGTTACAATGCAAACAACACAACATAAATTTCTCTGAACAGCTGATGCGGTCTAAAGGGAAGCTCACGCTCTCTCTCTCTCTCTCTCTCTCTCTCTCTCTCTCTCTCTCTCTCACACACACACACACACACACACACACACACACACACTTCCACGCAACAATTTATCGCCTCATTTCTCATGTGGGCTACAACTTAGAACGGAAACGGAAGCACGGAACGACTGACTCAAATACAACTGCCAAGTTCAAAATAGTTCGCGACCTAAAGTGCCTCACACAGACACACCACTTGGAGAAGATAATCAAATCGCATTGTGCGACATGCAATGCAAGTGGGCAGTAATGTTAGATTTTTCATTATAAACAAAGAATACGTAATCACTTGTGCAAAGACATTGACAGCAGTAAAGAAAACTATTCGTCAGCACGACACGGCCGTATGCAAATAAGGCAGTTACAGCGCTTTCATGTAAAAAGCACTAACTTCCATGGCTATAAATTTTAATCAGAGATGTTCTTCAATTTCAGAATTGGTATGTGGTGAATTCATATGCCAATATTAAAATATCAGTTGTGACGAGTCGTTGCTGTCCAATGAAAGGCTTCAAGGATGTAAATGGGCGAGTACCATATTGGTAATCGCATTTGTATTTGTGCAAAGATTGTTTGTTGCCCCCGATAGTTGGTATATACTTACGAAATATCTGTACCAAAGGATTAGCAGGTGCCAGAAGGTTGAAGGAAAACATTTCGCTGATTCCTCCATAAGCTCCGTATCGAATGTTATGATCTGCTTGACACGGTCAACTGATTTTCGTTACAGGTACCTAACCCTTTACAAGAGTAAATGTTACGCAATGAATTTGTAGAGAAAACACACACACACACGCACGCGCGCGCGCGTAAACCAAAGGCAAGCAAACACACACACACACATACAATGCGTTACTGTGTATGGAGTATTATTTTTGTTTATTTTGCGTTTTATTCTCTGTAATTGTTCTAAGCCTGACAACGGCAAGTTTTTAAGATATCATGTTACTCGTTCCAGGATTACCGTTTTTTGGTCACTCTATTGCTCCCTCATTTGCATCTGAATTTTTTTTTTACGAATTCTTCTGGCCGTACTCTCTCTCTGTGATATGAACGCCATCACTACGCCACTGCAAGAGTGTTTCGTTTCATCGTCATAATAATTGTTTTATGGCTGCCGTTTAAATACATTCATTAAAATTTATAGCCATGGAAGTTAGTGCTTTTTACATGAAAGCGCTGTAACTGCCTTATTTGCATACGGCCGTGTCGTGCTGACGAATAGTTTGCTAAATCCGTGCCAGTGGAGGTGCATCAGGGGGAAGGCCTTGAATGGCTTTGCTGATTTGGTTCCGTGATTACAATTTCACCCTCTGCAGCAGAATTAATTTATTCCCTGACGCAGGAAAAATCCGTTAATAAAACCATTAGTTTTCGCTATCACAAGAACAGTGGATGTTGATGATCACTTCGGAATCGTGTTTCATTAAAAACAAAATGACAGCTACGACTGGCATACAATGTCCTTAGCCGGCCGCGGTGGTCTAGCGGTTCTAGGCGCTCAGTCCGGAACCGCGCGACTGCTACGGTCGCAGGTTCGAATCCTGCCTCGGGCATGGATGTGTGTGATGTCCTTAGGTTAGTTAGGTTTAAGTAGTTCTAAGTTATAGGGGACTGATGACCACAGATGTTAAGTCCCATAGTGCTCAGAGCCACAATGTCCTTCGTTACAAATACGTTCCGATTTAACAGTCAACCGAATATCGACGTCAGTGAGACTTATAAGACATATGTATGCCATTGTTTTTTCATCTGATAGTCGCACACTATGAACTGCCACGGTTCAGCGTCCTTTAATCTCTCTCGTAGAAATCCACTTCTGCTTTCAAGTGACAAATAGGTCTTGGACCAGAGTACAGAGTGATCTGAAATAAGTCTAGCAAAGACAAACTGGTTCTATAAGCTTTTCTTTTTTAAAGTAATTTTCCTGATTTTGTAGATGTGTCATTTCTACAGAGGCAGTTCTTATAACTTTGAATGTCAGTTTGCTAAGGACGTCAGGCATTTCTTTCTTGGCTGTCTAGGCATTTACTACAAAACAGAGGCGCGTTTGACGCTGTTGTTCCTAGTCACCAAGCTCAGTTACTCTTACGGTTTCTCTAACATAAAAACATTGTCCTATATATAGCAAAATCTGCGTCGGATAATATTTCTCCAGCCGGCCGGTGTGGCGGAACGGTTCTAGGCGCTTCATACTGGAACCGCGCGACCGCTACGATCGCAGGTCCGAATCCTGCCTCGGGCATGGATGTGTGTGATGTCCTTAGGATAGTTGCGTTTAAGTAGTTCTAAGTTCTAGGGGACTGATGACCTCAGATGTTAAGTCCTATAGTGCTCAGAGCCATTTGACCCAATATTTCTCCATCTGTTGTATCATGTGTCTTCCACGTATTAAGATAAATACGTGTCCGACAACCTCCCTCGGACTGGGAAGGTATGTGAGGAAAAATTCTGCAAAACTAAACAAGAATTTTCTGAAAACACCTAATAAAAATATCTTTGTATCAAGACGCAAATTATATATAAATAAGATATAGTTTGGTTATAGGTAAATGAAATAAGAGGGAGCGCGAGAGTGACACATAAAATTTATTTGCCATTTTAAGCAAACTCTATTCGTAATTGCGGTTGACACGGTATTCAAAATGTACGGAATAAAACGTGTTGTTTATCATTCTCAAGTTTACTGCCGGAGAATTAGCTTATGCAATCCATTAATAATTGGTTACGTCCAACATGGTAGCAATGTCGAGCGTAGGACGTGCAACCACGTGAGTTTCCCTTAGTCGGGCGGGAAGTGGACATTATGTCGCTATATGCATCACACAGAAAGATTCACAGATGCGTGTGTTACGATAGTAACCAACATTGCCTGTACATAAGCGCTTACTCATAGTTCTAATCACGAAAGGTTTACGTTTACATGTGCTATGCTCGACGTCACTTAGTACCTAGTATCAGAGCCTATGGCCCATGCTACGACCCCGACTGTTGTGTCAACTCACGGTTACGTTCGATGTCATTATTGACGAGCATCTGGTTAGCACACCATTTTTCCAACTACCAATGTCCATATTCCCAAACCGAGGTCGCCACTTCTCGACTTGCCTGTTAATGATAGGAACAAAAATATATGTAGCATGTATATAATGAATTACAGGAACCTCGTGATGTGCCACTAATACCCTACTGAAATTCTTCAGCAATAAACGTAAAACGCCGTGACTGCGCTAGCGGTTTCACACATTGGTGGCCAAATGCCATAACATAACGGTGCATGTCCCAGGAAAGTTTCATTAATAGTCTTGTTACTCCAACTCAGACACGGAAAAGCAGTCAACCTGAATGTAGTTCTTATATAAGTGCATGCAATTCTTCCAAAGCCATTAAGGCCTAAGCTAGGCTGGTTCACCATGTCCTCTTCAAATACGTTTTACATAGGCTTGACTGCGGATGCACTCAAAGAAGGGAAAGCAAAAATTAGTTTCAACCCATGCCGCACTTACCAACCAAACACTAAGAGCCAACCGCTGTGGCCGAGCGGTCCTAGGCGCTTCAGTCTGGAACCGCGCGACCTCTACGGTCGCAGGTTCAAATCTTTCCTCGGGCATGGATGTGTGTGATGTCCTTCGGTTAGTTACGTCAAAGTAGTTCTAAGTTCTAGGGGACTGATGACCTAAGATGTTAAGTTCCATTGTGCTCAGAGCCATTTGAACCAAACACTACACTAAGAGGAAGAACCGTAAAACAAACAGGTTAACAACGGGACTTCAGTGTTGCAACTGGAAGATATTGACGTAAACTCGTTTGGTATGATAACGGTACATCTTACATTTCCTATGCATTCTGGCCTAAAATATCTAATTAATATTTCACCAAAAGCGATAATTTAATGTATCTGTGATATGCTGTACATGAAAATGAAAATAAAAAGAAGTATCAGGAAACGTATTTTGCTGTGTTAGTCAATCAATGTTTTCGATGTTTTGCAAGAAGCCTAGGTCACTATGGTGGAGCATGGTGTAGGATCGATGTATTGCTTACTACGCCGTTACGATCATGGAGCTATGACACATCGGTCCGTTAATTCAGCAAGTAATGAAGACGAATGGCTACATTACTAGTCAGGCGTCAGCCGTTCGGTACATGTGGGTGCCTGCCTCCAACTATTCATGAGTGTTTACCCTTCATCTGCAACGCCGCAATGACACGGGGGCTACTAATGCACGATTTACCTTTCACTGTGTATCGAATTGTTCTTCTTTCCTACGAATACAGACAGAATATTCAAAATTCAGAACTGTAACACATTTACAACTCTTATCACTGGGATACTTCCAACATCTACACACAACAAAAGGTGTAACCTTGTTTCGTATTAACGCCAAATTATTATACGTCGTCATAACATACACACAAGTCAATTTAATACTTTGTTTCCAATGGTGTCATCACAGATCAATATGAGATCTTCACATCTGTTAAAATATAAATGTTTTACGACATTCTTTAACTAGTACTATACATTTATTCGTTATTTATTTACAAAAATGTCCATAAAGTATATGCTCATTATCATCGTTACTTCAGAAAAAAATACAGTTAGACTGTTACAGAATAGCCGGCCGCGGTGGTCTCGCGGTTCTAGGCGCGCAGTCCGGAACCGTGCGACTGCTACGGTCGCAGGTTCGAATCCTGCCTCGGGCATGGATGTGTGTGATGTCCTTAGGTTAGTTAGGTTTAAGTAGTTCTAAGTTCTAGGGGACTGATGACCACAGCAGTTGAGTCCCATAGTGCTCAGAGCCATTTTTTTTTTTTGTTACAGAATATCAAATTAAAGACAATATAATTTTAATATTTGGGCCTCACTTGCGCACTTACTTCGTACAACTGTTATACACCGAGTTTCTAATTTATCGATAGAGCTGGGTATCGTCTTCGTCTGTGATATAAGCAAATATGAATGAAACAAAAAACAAAAGGCAGAATAAATACGAAAGACTGCATTCTGTGTAGTGTTACAAACGGTGACATTTCTTCAGGATAAGTAGTCTACGACATTAGAATTCGCGAAAAACTAAACTTTAAGTTATCAGATACGGTGGAAAGGCGCAGTTGCTGTATTGTTCACTGGCCAGTATAACAGTTTGCATTCAGAGCTCTGTAAACGAAGTGCAGAAACTGTAGACTACTGAAAATGTTACGAGAAGCACAAATGCAACATGAGCTGAGAAGGGTTCGAGTTGGCTGTCTCGTAGATATCGTGCTCATTAGAGACGGAGGAAGAAGAAGAATGAGGGAAAAAAACCGATCGTGACCTTTTTGAACGAAATATCTCGGAATCCGCTCGGAGTGATTTATGGCCTCTCTTGACCTCGATGTTGACGGGATGCAAACGCAAATCTTCCTGAACTGCATTCTTCCTCGAAAAGATACGGAAACTGAACGAGGCGATTCTGAACTCCACTCCTCCCGAACACGTGTCCAGTATCGTGAAAACTGCGAAACATCGTTCTTTAAGAGACTAAATACAAATAAAAATTCGAGTGAATTGCAGCAGTTCACAAGAAAACGCCTGTTTGCATGCTGCACATGTGTAATGCTGCAGTTGCTGTATTGTTCACTGGCCAGTATAGCAGTTTGCATTCAGAGCTTTTGCGAAAAATGGCCACCACAAGAAACTTGAAACTGGAAGTATTCTAGGGTTATGTTTACAACTTTATGCGCCCGGGTGACTTTAAGAGGGCATTGTAACCGTATCTTATGTTAAAAACGAACGTTTCACTGTTTTACGTTCATGGTATACAGCCAAAATAGAATCAATTTGGGAATATTTTATAAGCTAAAGCAAGGTGGGCAATATGAGGTCGGTGGAAAGAGAGCGAGGATGGGGAAGAAGTATACCTTAATGTTCAATCTCTGTGGCAGCTTACAGTAATGACTGACGTGTAGGACCCAGCTCCAACTTTTTTACGTTTATTAAAAGTACCTCTATGTTCCTCGTAACTACAGTCAATATTTATTACCTGCCCCGATTAACCAGCGGCGTATACAATCATATACCCCCGCCAATACAGGTGCACATCACTTTCTCTTCGCCCCCATGAAATCTCTATTGTGATGTCTGCATAAAAAACAGCTAATAAATCCTAAACGTTCATTGTCTTCTCTTTTAAATTATATATCGCTTTCCAACACTGACACTTTTTGTTTTATCCATCTCCTTTAGCAGATTACTGTGTTTAAATTAATTTACAAATGAAACGTCTCCTACTCTGTGTATATATGCAAGCAAGCAATAGCATGTTTTTTTTAGGAAGAGGAAATATTTGATGATGACATAATACTTACAGTTACAAATAAAACGTTCGTGAAATAGTGCAGTTTCCATTTGCACTGGCGCTAACGCTGTTAGAAGTTCGCGAATGGAATTACTAAGGTTGCGCAAGTCGGTAACTGATTGGCAGTACCTAAACAAATTTTTTACTTTATTCCTAAAACTTCCAAGGATGATGATAAAAATGTCCCCGAAAATACCATGCTTCTCTTTACGAATTCTGTGGTAACGATATTGTTGCTGTTCGTAAGGAGTACCGTGTACAGTTTTCTGACCAATAACTGTTGCAATCAAAGAGTGTTTATCCGTCATTTCAAAAAATCACAATAATGGAGAAGAGTGATTATCAGTCGTTTTAAAAAAAGCTCAATAAGGGAGTACTGTACAATAGACACATTTCTTCTGATCGTCCAACTGTTCAAAAATAATGATATTAAGGTCGGTTCGTAGATAGATAACAAGCACAGAAAGAATTTTCCTGCGTTCTTTAATTAGTTAATAAGTTCAGTTACACGTTCTACGGATTTCTTCAAGTACAGAAGTACAGTGACATTACACTAAAGTAATATACGTATCCAAATCACTAGACATTCATTAATGTGTAACAGATAATAACGATGATTAAACTACTTTCGCTTTTTGCTTTGATGCAACTGTAACTCAGATAGGCCGTGCACAAAAATCCCCGTCCGCAGCTCGTGGTCGTGCGGTAGCGTTCTCGCTTCCCACGCCCGGGTTCCCGGGTTCGATTCCCGGCGGGGTCAGGGATTTTCTCTGCCTCGTGATGACTGGGTGTTGTGTGATGTCCTTAGGTTAGTTAGGTTTAAGTAGTTCTAAGTTCTAGGGGACTGATGACCATAGATGTTAAGTCCCATAGTGCTCAGAGCCAAAAATCCCCGCGCCATTGGTGACACACTGTATCACCATATGATTTGCTCAAAAATGCTGCGCAGTGTGATTGGCCATCAGTTATAGCAGCCTGCTTCTTACGGAAAAGTCTTACAAGTGCATCTGTATATATTTTAGGTAAAATGAGCGCATTCTAAAATTGAAAAACGTTTTATTAGTTTACGTGCATGTCTGGACGATTTGCAGCCATTCGAAATTAGTTCGAAATACAGTCGCTGACTGCCAGTATCTTGGCGTCAGCTCTGTTAGGCATAGATATACTACCTACCAGTGACACATGAAAACTTGTAACGGGCCGGGACTCGAACCCAGATGTATTGCTTATCGCGAGCGGTCGCCTTAACCACTTCGGCTATCCGTGTGCGTCTCCCGGACCGACAAAACTTTCTCATGTCACACTGTCTATGGGGCTATGGTACTCGGATGCAGACAGTGTGGTATGTGGATGGCTCAAATGGCTCTGAGCACTATGCGACTCAACATCTGTGATCATAAGTCCCCTAGAACTTAGAACTACTTAAACCTAACTAACCTAAGGACATCACACACATCCATGCCCGAGGCAGGATTCGAACCTGCGACCGTAGCAGTCGCGCGGTTCCTGAGTGAGCGCCTAGAACCGCTAGACCACCGCGGCCGGCTGGTATGTGGAGGTTTGGGTCGGTTCGGTAGGCGAACTCTGATAGCGGAAGTGGTTAAGCCGACCGCTCGCTGTAAGTGGGAAATCCGACTTCGAGTCCCGGGCCAGCACAAATTTTCATTTGTCATTAATAGGTAGTGTCCGCAGCTCGTGGTCTTGCGGCAGCGTTCTCGTTTCCTGCGTAAGAAGTCTTGGGTTCGATTTTCGGTAGGGTCAGGGATGTTTCCTGTCTCGAGATGACTGGGTGTTGTTGTGTCGGCTTCATCATCATCATTCATCCCCATCACGGTCGGAGGAAGGCAATGGCAAACCGCCTCCGCTAGGACCTTGCCTAGTACAGCGGTGCGGGTCTCCTGCATCGTCCCCTATGCACCCCGGAGTATGGGACCTCATCATCATCATCATAATCATCATCATTAGTAACAGATAGCACATCTGTACCTAGCACAGATGATGCCAAGTATTCGCAGTCAGCGAATTTACTTCGAATAACATGCCATTAGATTTAAATTAACTATCCAAAATATCTGCAGCCTAAGTTCGTCCTAATGTTTATTAGAGTATCGTGTAAAAATAAGTAAATCGGACACGAGCTTTTCGAGATTTTTGCTATCAACGTTAAACGACGACTTTATATTGTAGTATAGCTATGAAATACGCGTTGCAAAACTCGAGCTGTTAAATTCATCTCTGATGGTTTAAATGTTTTCCGCAACGTCACGATTGCGGTAGGTGGTGGTAAGTTCCTATGGGACCAAAATTGCAGAGGTCCACGATTGCACTAAGTATCGCATAAATGTATAAAGTGTTATCTACCACATACTGAAGAAACTTTCCTTTTTAAATTGAATGGTGTAGGACCTACTCTTTCTAAAGGTTCGTTAATTTGTGAAACCAGAAGTACAATGAGACACCCTACGACGTTCACTGTGAAACTATTGTGACATATACTACGCCAAAGACTGTAGACAATCCCTGTTAGACTATATTTACAAGGAAATGGAGATGAAACAGTGTACAGCCGGTAGAGTACGGCCGAAATTTAGTTCAAATTTTCCTTCGAAATTTCCACTGCAAGCACTGCTATGCCCGATATCACTGTGCTCTTCACCCCGCGAACCACTGAATGTCGTTTAAAAAGTAAACTTAAATTTAATAACTTCTATATCCCATAGAAAAATCAGTTGCAATGGTCAACCACTAAACAAAAATTTCGCCTCTTAGTAACTATACCAGAAAACGTGGTTCGGTGGTTCGATCTGTTTATGAAAAATTAGGGTCTCCCATTTTACGTGGGTCATCATATCCACCCTTAACCGTCTCAGAAGAAATTTTACGTACAATCCTGAATATTACGTTTAAGAAGAAAATTGCGGTGTTGTCGACTAATCTTCGTAGCTTCTTGCAACACACACATCGTAAGCATGATACTAACGTGTTCGCCAAATTACTGTTAAGCCTAAGTAAACAAGGGGTTTTGCTGCGTAAGCTATCAAGTTTCTTCCTCCAACTTAATTAATCAATGAAGGAAACCTTAAGCACTACGGCCTTACAAGGAAGCAACAATCAACTGGTCCATCTTAATACTGTCGAAACTTTTCAACACTGATATCTGAGGTACACGTATTCACGGAATTAATTCAGAGTGTGCGCAAAGAAATTTTCCAGAAGAGACTTCTTAACATTTAAATATATATTCGATGTTAACGAATTTTTCTTCTTCAGAACTACATTTCTTGATATTTCGAGTCCACATTTTATGTCTTCTCTACTTATGCAATCATCAGTTATTTTATTGCTCAAATGGCAAACGTTCCCTACTATATTTAGTGTATTGTTTCCGAATCTGGTTCCCTAATTGTTTTGATTTTGTTGATGTTCAGCTTGTACTTAGCTGCCTATTACAGACTTACAATGTCATCAGCAAACCTCGAGGTTTCTATTTCGTCTCCCTGAATCCTTGTTCCCTCTCCAAATTTTTCTTTTGTTTTCTCTACTGCCTGCTCAGCATACAGACTGAATAACATAGGGGATAGGCTACAACCCTGTCTCTCTCCTTTCTCAACTACTGCTTCCCTTTCATGCCCCTCCACTCTTGTAATTGCCATCTGTTTTCTGTCCAAGTTGTATAAATCTTATGCTCTCTGTATTTTACCGCTGCTACCTTCAGAACTTCTATCTTCTAAGATAAATTGTAGGGGGGAAGTATTTCCCTACGTGTCCCTATATTTCTTCGGAATCGAAACGAAACTTCCCCAAGATCGGCAGCTACCAGTTTTTCCAGTCTGCTGCAAGAAATTCGAGTTATTATTTTGCAAAAACGAATTATGAAACTGATAGTTCGGTAATATTCATACCTGTCTCCACCTGCTTGATTTCGAATTGGAATTATTACATTCTTGTTGAAGTCATAGTCCATTTCACCTGTCTCATACATCTTGCACACTAGGTGATTTAGTTTTCTTGTGGCTGGCTCTCCCAAGGATATCAGTAGCTCTGAAGGAATGTGTCTACTTCAGGGGCCTTGGTTCGACTTAGGTCTTTCAGCGCTCTGTCAAATTCTTCTCGCAGAATCGTATCTCCTATCTCATTATCATCTATGTCCTCTTCCTTTTCTGTAATTTCACTATCAGGTTCATTCCCCTAAAAATTTTGTGGGTCATGAAACGTAACGTGTTGGAAGCACTGATTGTACAAACGGTAATGTCCTAAACATACACAGGGGTAATAACTCGTGGGTATACAGAGTGGAACGAACATGCCACTTCACTTGCAGGTAAAGCAAACGACAGGCTTCTCGTTACAAGTAGAATTCTTGGGAATTGCAGTTTCTATGCGAAAGAATTAGGTCGCAAAAGGTATGTACGGTCTATACTGGAATACTGTGCAAGTATAATGCGTCCTCAGCCTAACAAAGCACTTCGAGCTTATAAAAAGCACAGCACGTATAGCCACAGGCTTCTTTGAATGCCGCGTAACAAATAACTACATAAACTGAAATAGGAAACACTCAAAGAATGACGCGCAGTACCTCGTTAAAGCCTACTGTACAAATTCCAATAACAGCTTTTCCGGGCGCTCTCTACAGATTCCTACATATCACTCCCTCAGATGTCTTGAACAATTAGATCAGTAACTGTTCGCGTAATCGATTACAAACTATTATTCGTCCCAACCACCATCGGTGAATGGCACAGGATAACACCTTCATGTGTGGCGTAAGGCAAATTATTCTCTGCCGCTCATTTATAGTGACTTGCAGAGTACAGATTAATACTAGAAAAATGTGTCTCAAAAACAAACGGTAGCGCGAGGAAGCATAGAGTGCTATGTCAATGACAGAATAATTAATGACGATAGCGTGGGCTGGATTTGTTAGTGGCAGAACCTGTGCGCAGATATGAGAAACTGTAATTTTACTTCGACGACATTCGATAATTATCAACGACTGAACTGCAGTGAAGGAAAACGGACAAAAATTAGAAAAAGCGTTATTCTGAATGTAATGCGAATGTGATCCACAACTATCCAGTTATCTGTTTTGTCTCACAGCTGGGGGTGTATGTAAATATAATTGGAAAATGCTGGCCGAAAGAACCGAGGCACAAAAACATTCCGCGCCAGGCACGCGTTCAATATATTCCCGCAAGCAGCACGCCAATACAACAGGAAACCTCACTACTCCAACGAAGAAGGCGAAAGGTCGCCAGAAAACCTGTTGTGGGTCACTTCTGCATAGGCCGGATGCGAGCCTATTTTTAGCCGTTCAGCCCACATTTAATGCGTCAACGGATATAACAGCGATTTGCGATTGCTCTGTTCCACTCTGTGTGTGTGTGTGTGTGTGTGTGTGTGTGTGTGTGTGTGTGTGTGTGTGTGTGTACACAGACAGATTCTAGACGATTACTCCGTAGTCATTTCCATGTTAAATGAATGTTTCTTCAACCTAATCTGAAATAAATCAACCCAAAGGAAGTACTATTACCGGTTTATGGACATTAGTTAACTATAAAGTCGTACGTCATGTTCCGGTGGTGGTGGGTACGGCGCGGTAAACCTACCATTCAGTCCCAGCGTGATCTTAATGGAAAACGTCTGACATTGATTTTCACAAATCTCATCCCGCATTTGCATTTGTGACGCAGATGTAATTGTACAGAAGTTTGCGCAATTGATAATTTCATGTCCTGGTACCGGTAAGTACCGAAATTAAAGTAAGGGACAGGGTGAATCATTCAGAAGCTCCATCTCACAAATGAAAAGCCATAGCCCCACATGAGTAGCATTGCTCACGGCACGTAGCAGTGTACGGACATTAATAACTGTGCAGGGACACCACCAATGGTCGAAGCATCTAAAAAACCTCGCGGACTTGGCAGACACCTTACGCACTGGTACGAGTCAAAGGCAGACCGCGAATAGAGCAGAATCTATATTTTGGGCCACCTGCCAATAGGGTACCGTTCTGGCAGATGATAGAACTGCTGTCCGATCATGCTCCCGCATCATCCCACAAACCAGTCACCACTCACGAAATTATCGCAACTGTCCACTCTACAGACGTGAGCGTGCTTGTGTGGCCTCTGAAGCATCTGAACTCAGCACTACTGAAAGAATCTGGAACGCCCTCAGCCGAAATGTGAGAACCAGCGTGCCTTTTATTTAGTACTTCCCCAAATTTTTATTATTTTTCTTCAGGTGAATGCCACTTGATTTAATTCAATTTGAGAATCAGCTATGTGAGATTTGGGAACAGTACGATAAGTGAAAGAGGTGCCTCTGGCCTTGAAAATAAAAACAAATCCGAGGGGTAAATCTATCAACGTCACAAAATATTACTTCTGAATGATGTATTTATAAATTACCTAACATTATTTACTACAGTCTCCTTAATTGAATGCTTTCGCATTTCACAGAGTGCATTGGTCAAATGACGTCATGGACCAGTCACCCAAAGCACGTAGCCAGAGAACGAGTCGAGCTGTTGTTTTTCTCTTTCGAGGTAAGGAGGCAATCATAGCGAGTACAGCTCCTTCGTTTCCTGTTAGTTTACGTGGAAACTTTTTTTTTCAGTATTACTCAAATGAAATAACTGGAAACAAGCTGTCATCTGACAAAGAAACGTTAATTGTGTCCTTTAAGACTTCGCGGCCGTGTAAATCAACGCCGGCCGCCGTTGCCGAGCGGTTCTAGGCGCTGCAGACGAGAACCGCGCGACCGCTACGGTCGCAGGTTCGAATCCTGCCTCGGGCATGGATGTGTGTGTTGTCCTTAGGTTAGTTAGGTTTAACTAGTTCTAAGTTCTAGGGGACTGATGACCTCAGAAGTTAAGTCCCATAGTGCTCAGAGCCATTTGAACCATTTTTTGTAAATCAACTGTGTGTCAGTATGTCACTCTAGCTCATTGGGCAGTGATGTATTGTCAGGAAAAGCACAAATTCCGACACAGAAGCTGGTAATCTTTGTATCGACAATGAAGGCAATTATAAAAACAGCAAACGTCCTTGGCCATGCAGCTAATTTAACTTCTGAAACAAAAATAAAAATGATGCATGCATTGAATTGTGAGGAGGAATCAGACGAAGATGTTACAAGGATTGCAGTACGAATTTATCAAGTCCCATAAATTATTTACAATAGGACTGAATTGTTTGTTTCTTTGAGATGTATGGTGCAAATGGCTCTGAGCACAATGGGACTTAACATCTGAGGTCATCAGTCCCCTAGGACTTAGAACTACTTAAACCTAACTAACCTAAGGACATCACACACATCCATGCCCGAGGCAGGATTCGAATCTGCGACCGTAGTGGTCGCGCGGTTCCAGACTGAAGCGCCTAGAAGCGCTCGGCCACCCCGGCCGGCTTTCTTTGAGACAAAACTACTTTTTCCTTGGTTTAATAAGAGGCACGAGTTCCTCATGACGTATCCTGGGCAGTGGCACGAAAATTAAAATCTCATCAGCTATCTACATCTAGTTAAAATAACCCGGCTGATAGTGTAGTCAATCTCATGGAGGACTACACCAAATTATTTTTAAAAAACGGTAAAAAGGAGCAATATCTGATTGGTTTGTATCTTAAAATCATCATCAGCTTCCTTTGCATAGAAAAGATAATTTCTCAACGGATAACCATTTTAATACAAAATGTGATTTTCCTATCATATTTACATCAGGAAAATTTAGCGTAATGTTACACACTGATGAGGTTGATGATGTTGTTTGGCTTGTGGGGCGCTGTACTGTGCAGTCATCAGCACCCGTACAAAGTCCTAACTTTTACCCAGCCCAATTTGTTACACAGTTCAATCCAGCCTCTGCCACGAATGATGATGAAATGATGAGGACAACACAAACACCCAGTCCCCGGGCAGAGAAAATCCCCAACCCAGCCGGGAATCGAACCCGGGACACTGTGATCCAGAGATAGCAACGCTAGCCACTAGACCACGACCTGCGGACCACACTGATGAGGTAAAACATTATGACTGCTGCCCACCGCGAGGTTGACTGCCCCTGGTGGTGTTGTGGGCACGTGAAGCACTAAGGAAAGAATATAAGCGGCAGAGAGACGAATAGTCATTCATATAGCGAAGATACGGACCGCAAATGCGGAAATCCACCGATATAAGCGATTTTGACAAAGGGCCTATTGTTCTGGCGTTGCGGATGGAAACGAGAATCACTGAAACGGCGAAGCTGGCCACCTGTCATGAGCACCTATAGAAAGTGGTTGAAGGATGGTCGAATAACGAGTAGGCCGTATGAAATGACGAGCAGGCTGTATGGTATTGGACGACCACGTCTCATCACAAAACGAAAAGGTCAGAGGTTCCCCCACTGTGTCAGGATTTGCAGTGATCTGTGGCAGATCTGACGACATGATAGAATGCTGGTGCAGGCACAAGTGTTTCGGAAGACACCGTCCAAAGGCCACTGTTGAGCATGGAGGTCCGTATCACGCGACTCCTACGTGGTACTGTGTTCACCCAACGACATCGTCAGTTATGATTGCACTGGGCACAGCACTACTGAGTTTCCACCGTGTCGCCTGTCGAATGGACCGCATTTATTCTTACACCAGGTCGACGACTGGATCTTTACACGCCGTCATCCAGACGAATGGCTGCAAGAAATATGCACCGTGTCACAGATGCAGGCCAGTGAGGACAGAAGTATGTTATCGAGTACTTCTACCTGGGCTTTCATGGGATCTTTGGTGGTAATCGAAGCAGTGAACTACGAGAACATTAATGCAGACCAACTGCATCGCTTCATGCTCGAAATCTCCCCCTACGGCCATGACATCCTCCGGCAGGGTAACCGTCCGTGTTGCAATTTGAGACCCGTGCTACTGTGATTTGAGGGGCATTATAGTGAACTCAGAAAATGTGCCTCATCTGTACCCATTGGAACACGTATCGGTCGCCAGCTGCGTTCGCGTAAACCACCACACCCTAATTTGCGGGAACTTGTTGACCCGTGCGTAAACACCTGGTGCCGCATAATCCTTTCAAAGACGTGTATTATCCGTTCCAAACGGAATCTCTGTTGTATTGTGTGTGAAAAGTGTATCAACAACCCATTAAACAGGTGGTCATAATGTTTTGGCTCAACGGTATAGCTAATGCAGCAATACAAATAACTATATTGAAAGTAATAAAGTTTTTGGTTAATCGACTACTTCTTGCCGATTTTTCTGACATAAAAAATAACAGATTTTTATACGATTTTAGTGATTTTATTTTCCTTTTCCCTTCAAAGTTAGATGCCGAGCCGCATCCCTTACCCTTTTCCTATTGCTTCGAAACTACACACAGACATTTTTTCTTCCAAGATAAGTGGCGAGAGGGGGAAGAGGGGGAGGGGGGGGGGGGGAGGAGAAGGTGGCACCACAGAGAAAAAAAATGTCAAACTTGCAAAATAAAGCAACCCTAGTGCGCGTCTTTGACACCGCTCCAATCAACCAACTTGAGTTGTGGAATGAGTTTAATGGGTAGTATATCAAGAGGGCTCCTCAGCGCGTTCGGTGTCTAGTGAAGTCATTACTACGATGTGTCGTTGCCATCAGTGCGAAATAAGAGTGCTACATGCTATTGCTATAGTGCAATGGCTTATTTATATATTACTTCGATTCCTCATTCGTTTCGACCCATTTTCGTAGTGGGTAAACAAACATTTATCTTCCTCGACTCATTGATGTTAAGCCAGATAAACGTCTACGGTTCAAATTCTTAGTTAATAAAAGACACTGAAACAAAGACGATAAAAATTACGTCTTCTCCAACGAGCTAGCTTCAACCGTGCGGTTTCTCTAGGAAAGGTGTTCAATATACATTTAAGCCACATTAATTATTTAAAAAGTCCCATTTCTGAATTCGTAGAATGAATAACTTCACACTAAACGTCGTCAAGCAATGAGTCTATTGTTTCGAATATATTGTTAGTAAAATCAAGTAACAGTTAAGCTGTGTATCACCATTACAAAAGCAAAATCTCGTAAGCTGTGATACATTCATAAACAGCACATTCTTAAATACATTGAAGCGAAATGCGAGGGTAAAAAAATGATCTGCACTTTTAACGGAAGTCACAAGGATGATTTCTGTTCTTATTCGGTCAGTGGAGTCGTTTACGAAGGAGAACGGTAAGAGCAAGTGAAAAGAACACCGCTCGCGCTAAAAGAGCTTGTTGTGCTGTGTGGTATTTAGGATCAAATATGGACGGTGGCACGGTAGTCTCGGTGGAGTTCCTGAGAGACGGCCCCCAAAGCAGCTTAGGTTGATGCTACCACTAACGAGCTGCCCATCATTTATGCATGGTGACTTTGATAAAGCTGCTAAGTGCAGCACCCTACAAAGTGAAGATCGCCCAGTGGCGAACCAGAGTAGTCATTTCGCACTTGGACTCAAACCATAATCTACTAATGACTTGATTGAGGAGGTTATCTTCACAAAAACAAACCGTCGTCTGTCTGGTCAAATGTTTCAGTAGAGTGAAAACAGGACTCCGTAGAAATTACACAATGGATTTTTGTCGGAATTTTCATAGCGAAACGAAGAGTGGGAAACTGACAAACGGGGTATAAAACTGACCAGCGTGATGTCTAGTTTTGCAAAGAAAGATTTAATTGCTCTAAATTAATCAGGGTAATTAATAAAAACGTAATTAGCGATTTGCGAAAGAACTGAAATATTTCAAGACTAACTGTTGATAGCTATCTAAATGAAGCGTCACGTCCATCCCTTCAAAGCTTAGCTACTTTGAGCGTAATAAGCTACACTGCAATAGAAATTGTGGAATTATTTGTTTCGTGTTGAAAAAATAAAATAAATACCGAACTACAGCATAAACTGAAAATTCTCTGAATTCTCTTGCGCTACACGCCAGTAATAATAGGAGACTACTGATCGACGTTTAAATAATATTACATACTTTCTGAACAAAAGATGAAAATTAAAAGAAACAGAAAGAAAAACTAGTCAAATGTTTTGTGAAATGATTTGTCTAAAAGTAATATATAAAATAAACATTTGTTTTTCTTCATTTGTTGCATGTGATTTCGATCATCATTCAAGGACACGTCAAATGTTTCTGTAATCAATGTTATGTCTTACATTTAGACAAATCATATCACACAAAAATTTGACATTTTTTATTTTTTTATCTACTGTCCAAATACGTTTCGGTTCAGTTGTAACATGTGCAGTTAGTTTACTTTTATTCTGTACGAACTTACCATATTATTGGATTCCATATGCCTTAGCTGCGGATATGATTCTGAAACGAATTTCTATCTCATTTAAGAGCATATTGCCTTTAAAAGTGCCTAATACTGTAATTACAGCTATAATGTATTTACAATGGATCACACGCACCTTAAAGTGTTTATCTTTTCCTTAGATGAAAAAAGAAAGAAAGAAGTGTTGGGAACCTTAGAATTGAAACTAATTTGCTATGACTATCACCATCGTTAAAAAAGACTTTTCCTCACGTTCATTTTTAATTTAACATTTTATTGCCTCAGTGGAAGTCTAATGTTACTGCTGCAGCCATACCTTCATTAAACCTTAACGGCGCCCATTGGCAAAACAAAAGTTATTACTGTATTACCAACGTTGGGTAGTTGCAGAGCTTTACATGTAAAATATGGTAGACAGATTTGGAAGAACCACTGTGGACATACGAAATACTTTCGGGCCCAGTTCATATTGAGAATGCTCACCTAAACAGAGCTAATACCATGAAACTTATTTTCACTGTGATCTAACTTCAGTGTTTCGAGAGAGAGAGAGAGAGACTTCCAGCTAAGAACACGAGGTATACCTCCACCTCGCACTCGTATTACCAACAGAATGACTGCGCGAGATTTGTATGATTGCACTTTCTGAAGTCACGAACGAGCACAAAATCATAAAATGTCAAGTAGTATATGTAGCAGAGCAGCAGAATGCCATTTTGAGGCACGCACAGATTAATGTTTTGACGAGAAAAAATTAGGGTGAATCAATGAATAACAACAGTAAAATCATAGTGAGTTTCTCTTGTGTTAAAAGTCGTAAAATAAAATGCGCTCATGGTGTTTGGGACGTACCGTAAATGTGGGCAGCTTTGTGACTAAGGTATTACTTTGTGAAAACAACGCACTCTAGCTTTTTATTCTCAAATACCGTATAACGGGTTAACACGGAACAGATAGCAGCTCTGCAGGAGTGGGTTCTTGCACAGTCCTCCCATTAATTATTGACTTTTCATGTACGTGTTTTATACTTTACCTAGTGAGAAAGCTATTTTGTTTGTCGGTGGATAAATGTGCCTTTGGATTTCTCGGAAAATTTCTCCTACTGTCTCTAATTTTGAAGAACTCACTGACTGAAGGTATGTCGATATAAATATGTAGTATGTGCTGACCATTCTGTAAAAGAGTTAAATTTTAGTAACATTTTCTTCAGCCACTGGAAACGAAATATGTTATTTTCGTAGATTAAAAGGGTAACTTTATGACAGCCTGTCAGGGTCACAAATTTGCAATTTGTAACCTACCGTGCAATAGTTGCACGTTGATACATCAAAAATATGTCTATAAATGGAAAAGCAGGAAGACTGAATCACGTCTGTATAGGATGAAAGCTCAACTGAGACACTGAATGAAATAAGGTCTAATAAAATTTCGATACCAAATGCTGCGGATAAGAAAGTCTGTTTTCTTCTGAGTGTGCGTAAAAGATTGAAAACTGTAAAAATAATAAATTATATTTACCGAATGGTCTACGTATGAGATACATCGAAACACCCTCTGGCTGTAACTAAAAGGGAAACATGAAGGTGCACCACGTCATTCAATACTCTCTACCCAAGTCGAAGCACAGACCTTGACATCCTACTGCATTTATTTATCAAATGACAGGTTTCCAGCAACAGAAATCTATCTGCGGTACGTGGCAAAATCTTTTCTTGCCAGATAAGGTCGTAAAGTCTCCAGTTTTAAAAATAATTTCCCTGGCGTTGAATGGCTTAAGGCATTTGTGAGACGGCATCCAATCTTAACACGAAGAATTCCTCAAAACATTTCTGTCCTTAGAGCATCAACTGACGAGGAGAAAATTAACATTTGCAGGAAAGAATTGATCGATTTTCAAATTCCAATATTTGGAACTATCACGAAATCAAACTCGTCGATGATCCCGGTTCTTCGAAAGTAATTTCAAAGCGAGGTATTAAGTGCCCCGAGAGGATTCAAAACTCCAAAAAGACAGTACAGCTCTGATTTTCTGAGGCAGTACTAATGGACAGCTTGCTCCAGTGTTTGGCCTACAATTCCACAAATTTATGAAGTACCTTGACGGATGGAGGTCCTAAAAATCGAGATACAAAAGCACAAAGCATGAGTAGTACCACTGTGCTACATTTGAGGACTGGTTTATGAATACGATGCTCCCAGTTCTAAAACATCAGGACGGGAGGAAATCTATCATCGCAGATAATCTTAGTTCCCATATAATTACGAATGTGTTTCGACGTTGTGAGAAAAGTGTCATTAAATTTACCGACTTACCTCCAAATGCGATGCATTACCGGCAACCTATGGATATGTCGTTTTTTCGAGCGCTAAAAATGATTTCGAAAAATGTGATTTCTGTGTGAAAAGAAGCTGTACACGGAAGCAGACGTGGAATAATATAGAACCAAGAATTCCCTACTTCCTGAAGAATCTTATGAATAAGATTCTAGAGAGTGGAGCAGCCAATATAAGATCGGGTTTCAAGATACGCGGCATACATCCACTGAACCGAGGAGAAGTACTAGACCGTCTGTGTACTCGAACAATCAATCACGAACCTGTTGTGGAAGTGTAAAAGAAAGAAAAAGACGAAGAAAAGTGAACGTACCTGCAGGAACACCTGAGGCAGTTGCTTGTTTAGATAATACAATGGACTT
Source organism: Schistocerca nitens (assembly GCF_023898315.1). Classification (NCBI taxonomy): domain Eukaryota; kingdom Metazoa; phylum Arthropoda; class Insecta; order Orthoptera; family Acrididae; genus Schistocerca; species Schistocerca nitens. Next base: position 170,629,246 of record NC_064616.1, on the reverse strand, counting down.
AGGTGGCACCACAACTCCTGGCACAAGTGATTCCAGCAAAAAGAACAAGCACAACGGCGAAACGAGTGACAGCTTTCCTGACTCTGTGATTTATGCAGAACCAGATAACAGCTGGAATGAGGAATTAGAATCAGACTGCACTGAAACCACATAGACACAATCGTTAGATGTGAAAAAAGAAGTTAGCTAACACATAATTGCCTGTCTCTGCCCGCATCTCGTGGTCGTGCTGTAGCGTTCTGGCTTCCCACGCCCGGGTTCCCGGGTTCGATTCCCGGCGGGGTCAGGGATTTTCTCTGCCTCGTGATGGCTGGGTGTTGTGTGCTGTCCCTAGGTTAGTTAGGTTTAAGTAGTTCTAAGTTCTAGGGGACTTATGACCACAGCAGTTGAGTCCCATAGTGCTCAGAGCCATTTGAACCATTTGAACCAATTGCCTGTCTATAGGGGACAGACATATTATCCAGCATTCGTTACATAACCCGAGAAACAGGAGCCCTTCTCAATGTTATGCCCTCATCTGGCATTAACTGGAAATGGCCAAAAGAAAATGATGACAGTTGATACACAATTAAGGAGATAATTTCCAGAATAAATCCTCAAAAGGCAAGGAAAACGAGATTATATGTTACAGAGGTTAAAGTAAAACTGAAATCGTAGACAACAAATCTCATTAATGAAATTATGGGCATTTATAAATGGTTTATTAAGAAACCAACGTCTAAATTCCCATTAACTTTTGTTTCTAAATATCGTATACAGTGGCTCAGAATATTGCGTTAAATGTGTCATGATTTCGTTTTCTCCCCTACCACTAATCCTGAAAGTGTCTAATTGTTTGATGTCATTATCTTCCTTACAGAATACTGCGTTAACTGTAAGGGCCGTGACATTTTTTTTCATACGCTTCCACTGAACAGACGAGTAAATAAGTGTGTAACGGCTTTGTTTAATTACTTTGCTTAATTCAGATCAATTTTTTTTTCGGTCTATATTTATATGAATTTTTAGCAGATTAGCAAAACAAATCTCGGCAAATTAGCAAACTTTGTGACAATTGGCTTGTTGCATATGGATAAAGCAGAACTCATAAAACTGTGCAGCTACAACCGTGTGTCGTAAAGAAATACAAGGTCAGCTTAGCTTTGTGAAAGACGAATTGACCTCTACTCTGCCTGACTTATCGACTCCATGTCATAATGTTGCTCTGAGTTGGGGGCTCATCGTACAGGAAACTTTACTGATTTCAAAAGTAAAGGATAAAGCTAACAAAATTCCATATACGTGAGAATTAAATGTGTTAGTAACTATTTTTATCGGGTTATGTTACAAAAACTGTTAAAAGTGTCAAGAAGTTGCCCACTTTTACGGTAATTGTCCAACATTTATGTTCAAATCATGTTCCGAAAACTCATTAAAGTGTAAACAACTACTTTAAATTTTTTGCCAGTCAATTACCGAAATTACACGAAAAGGTTACAACTACGATTTCGCTCAGATTCGTCATCTTCCGTAAAGTCTGTTTCGTGTTTCCACTCGATACATAATCCCAATACAGGGTGATTCAAAAAGAATACCACAACTTTAGGAATTTAAAACTCTGCAACGACAAAAGGCAGAGCTAAGCACTATCTGTCGCCGAATTAAGGGAGCTATAAAGTTTCATTTAGTTGTACATTTGTTCGCTTGAGGCGCTGTTGACTAGGCGTCAGCGTCAGTTGATGCTAAGATGGCGACCGCTCAACAGATGTTTAGTGATGAAGCAACTTTCCACACTAACGGGAAAGTCAACCGTCACAATGTCTGTATATGGGGCACTGAGAATCCGCGGGAAACAACTCAGTATGAACGTGACTCGCCTAAGGTGAACGTTTTCTGTGCCATTTCAGCCAATAAAGTTTTTGGTCCCTTTTTCTTCTAAGGTGCTGCTGTAACTGGACTACAGTATCTGGAGATGTTAGAGAATTGGCTGTTCCCTCAGCTCGAACAAGAAGCACAACAATTCATATTTCAGCAGGATGGAGCGCCACCACATTGGCACTTATCTGTCCGTAACTACCTGAACGTCAACTACCCGAGGCGATGGATCGGCCGCCAGGCAGCCCGTGACAGAGCACTTCATCACTGGCCTCCAAGAAGCCCTGATCTTACCCCCTGCGATTTTTTCTTATGGGGGTATGTTAAGGATATGGTGTTTCGGCCACCTCTCCCAGCCACCATTGATGATTTGAAACGAGAAATAACAGCAGCTATCCAAACTGTTACGCCTGATATGCTACAGAGAGTGTGGAACGAGTTGGAGTATCGGGTTGATATTGCTCGAGTGTCTGGAGGGGGCCATATTGAACATCTCTGAACTTGTTTTTGAGTGAAAAAAAACCTTTTTAAATACTCTTTGTAATGATGTATAACAGAAGGTTATATTATGTTTCTTTCATTAAATACACATTTTTAAAGTTGTGGTATTTTTTTTGAATCACCCTGTATAACAAACCGCTAATGAGACGCAATGATTACTATCAAACGTACCATACGATACAAGTAATTTAATGAAATCGCGAGAAGTCTTATGTATGTATAATAAAATACTTTCACATATCTGAGACTGGTGGTGCGCCTTTTCGAAGTATCGCCCTTTTCTCCAAGGCAGAAAAAAAAGGAAACCACGGCTCCGATAGCAACTCGCGCTGCACTCAGTCGGAGAAAAGCAATCTTGCTGGCAAGCTCGGTACAGTGGTTGACATAAATAAAGTACAAGCGACCAAAATCTAGTAAATGACAGGCTGCTGTCTCGCGCGCGTCTGTGCTATTGGTTTTCGGACGGATGGAATATACGTCACGATGTGTCGGTCACGCCTTACCCACTGCGTTCTCGCACCGCACGACTTACGGACAAATTTGTCCGTTTGTATCTAGATGAACACTTGGATACTACGTCCAACTCGCCTTACAACTCACAAGAGACGTATATACCTAACGGGTCGCCGGCCGAAGTGGCCGCGCGGTTCTGGCGCTGCAGTCTGGAACCGCGAGACCGCTACGGTCGCAGGTTCGAATCCTGCCTCGGGCATGGATGTGTGTGATGTCCTTAGGTTAGTTAGGTTTAACTAGTTCTAAGTTCTAGGGGACTAATGACCTCAGCAGTTGAGTCCCATAGTGCTCAGAGCCATTTGAACCATTTGAACCTAACGGGTCCCAGATTTTGTTTATTTTTCGCACGGTTGTAGTAAATACTCTATTACGACGCGATTCTCGTGCATTTTCAATAAAGCGAAGTTCAATGTTCTGCGAACTAGCTGAATATCATTGAACAGCGGCGTTAGCGCGTCCGACTGAGAAAGCCGCCTAGAACTTTGTCCGTACTGCGTTCGAATCACATCACTTTTTTTTCCAACAAACACTTGTACCGCTACAGGGAGAAAGGCGCTCTATACATTACAAATTATTCTTAACCACGCTCATTGTGTTACATTTTTTTCTTTGACATTTGCATTGTATAAATTATGTTCTCATCAACTATGTAGTAACAAATTATACGGAACCATTTTAACAATTGTTAAGCATTCAGTTCGCTGTAACCTCAGAGAAATCTTTATATATTATGTTCTTTAAATTATTTTAAAAAAAAACTTTAACAACTGTATACCAATAAGATTGTAACAATGAGAAGTCTTTGCTATTAGATTCAGAAGCATACGACCCACCTTACATTTCAAGACGGTGGGTTACTCTGTACTGTTAATGAAATAAATAAATAAATAATATGTAAACGCCGGCCGGGGTGGCCGAGCAGTTCTAGGCGCTACAGTCTGGAACCGCGCGACCGCTACGGTCGCGGGTTCGAATCCTGCCTCGGGCATGGATGTGTGTGATGCCCTTAGGTTAGTTAGGTTTAAGTAGTTCTAAGTTCTAGGGGACTGATGACCTCATAAGTTAAGTCCCATAGTGCTCAGAGACATTTGAACCATTTAATACGGAAAAAACAACAACAATAATGACAGTTAATGCGGAACATTTGCGGCGACGAATAAACTAGATATAATAACATATCGTGATGTAATGAGCATTTATTTATGGATAACGTCACACACGTATCGCAGTAAAGTCATACCGGGCTCTACCTGCTGCAGAAAACGTACACTGTGTTTGCGATACGCGCATGAGTATAACAATAAACCAATGGACGTTTCAACACGATTCATTGTTACTATACTGTATGCTGGATTTGTACATATCACAGTGAAGTCATACCGGTCTATTCCTGCACTGAATAATGTACACTGCATTTGACATAAGCACAAAAGGGTGACAATTACTGAACTATACGAAAAAAACGTAAATTAGTTACAAACTACGGCATGCACGCACTTTATTCAACATGTAAACGACAGTACAGATATTTGGATTTAGGTTATGACAGGTTCGATAAGCCTGCCATCATTGGAGATGATGTGACGCAGACGAACAGCGAAATTCTGCGTGACCCGCTGAAGTGTCGAAACATCGATGCTGCCGATGACCTCTTGAATGGCTGTTTTCAGCTCAGCAATGGTTTTGGGGTTATTGCTGTACACCTTGTCTTTAATACAGCCCTATAAAAAGGAGTCGCACGTGTTAAGATCCGGAGAATATGGCGGCCAATCGAGGCCCATGCCAGTGGCTTGTGGGTACCCTAGAGACTGAATGCGGTCCCCAGAGCGCTCCTCCAAGACATCAAACACTCCTGCTTCGATGGGCACGAGTTCCGTCTTGCATGAACCACATCTTGTTGAAATTAGGGTCACATTGGATAATGGGGATGAAATCATCTTCCAAAACCTTCACGTACCGTTCGGTAGTCACCATGCCATTAAGGAATATTGCACCGATTATTCCGTGACTGGACACTGCACACCACACAGTCACCCTTTGAGAGTGAAGAGTCTTCTCGATCGCGATATGAGGATTCAAAAAATGTTCAAATGTGTGTGAAATCTTATGGGACTTAACTGCCGAGGTCATCAGTCCTTAAGCTTACACACTACTTAACCTAAATTATCCTAAGGACAAACACACACACCCATGCCCGAGGGAGGACTCGAACCTCCGCCGGGACCAGGCGCACAGTCCATGGCTGCAGCGCCCTTGACCGCTCGGCTAATCCCGCGCGGCGATGTGAGGATTCTCAGTCCCCTAAATAGGCCAATTTTGCTTATTGACAAACCCATCGAAATGAAAGTGTGCTTCGTCGCTAAACCAAACCGTACAGCGCATACTAATTCCCATCTTGCCCCGCGGCCAACCGTCCAGTTTGAACGCAAACCGTTCAGAAGTTACGAAGATTGTGTTTCATATAGTTCAGTAACTGTAAATGTATCATTTCATCAAGGTTCTTTATTATATCTTGATTATACCTCATCACGAATGTATCACAGTGATCATCATCACTATTGTGGTTCCTATCCCAAGAAACACGAGTTCTTGCAACGCTATAAGTATTTGCTGGAATGCTTAATTAAAAAAAAAAAAAAAAAAAAAAAAAAAAGGCGTGACTCAAATGCAGTACAGGTAAACTATTCTCCTGCTTTAGCTGGTTGCGCTAACGCTGCTATTCGATAGCTGACGATCTCATATGGTATTCAACACATTCATAAAATTTTTAACTTCTGTTTCTCGAAAAAGCCTGGGAACAACGTAGCATTAGAGCATCACTCGTTAAACCCATGAACTATAAACTACAGTCGTGCGACAGATGAAAAAAATTGCGACCGATTAGCTTGTCAAACATATCGGAAGTTGCACATACTTATTATTATCATCGTCATCTTGATAGAGCTGAAAAGGAAATGGCTCTGCCGTCTATGAAGAATCATGGATGGATTAATTTCGGCTTTGAATATACATTTGTTACGAACTTCAAGGCCGATGGGGGATCTTGATGTTGTGGGGCAATATGGAGCCGCGCAGCGGAACAATCTTTTCTGTAAGGGAATGAGACGCGAAAGAATGTGTAGCAGATAGTGATTGTTCTATACTGTCATGACGATGGAAGACATAATTGTGAAGAGCAAATTGTGTAATTTTGCGGCAGTCGAGTCAACAGAAACACTTTCTGCTCGCTTTAGGAAGAAAAATTCCACGTGGCTGCAGTCGACCGGCTTCAGAGACGAGCGGTAATTGCATGATGGAGTTTCTCATGATGTTAGCCAGAGGCTAGTAGGGGACGGCGTTCAATTACTGTTGAAGACGGGATAATCTCGATAGGAGAAGAAGTAATTTATCAAAAGACCCACGAGACTGAAACAGAAGATTCAATTGGGTGCGACGTTCTTAAGCTGGTGTCGGACTAAGTTACCACTGCGCCTCTTGAGGGCCGTCGAGTGTTGCAAAAGAAGTGAGAAATCATATCCGAAGAAGGAGTCCGCTCCTGATTTCTGAAGTTCGGTATTTAAGAATATTTTTGAATAGAGGTTGCGGAAGAATGTGGTATTGTTCTGTTTACTGTAGTAGATTCTGGGCTACATTAAGTGGGTTATGACACACTTCCCTATTTGCTATACATCAGCGAAGAATGGTATTTTGGGTATAGCACGGCGGAGTCAGACAATTTTGCCTTCAGTGGCAGATTTGATTAAATAACATTTTTATGGAACTTTGATTCTACGTTTCTGTTTTCCGGTAGTGTATTTATTTCACAACATAATGTGGAACTTCATTTTAAGAAGCGGTTCTGGAGGTACTCTTCTTTAGCTCTCTTCCTCTGAGCATATTAAAGTCTATTATGGTCAAATAATAGGAAGTATCACGTCCTTTCAGAACAACAAAGCTGTGGGACACACAATGTGACATTTATATCTCACGAATTACAGCAAGGGCATAACCCTGACCTTTTATTGTTAGGTCAACAGCCGGCTGCGGTGGCCGAGAGGTTCGCCTTCCTTCCATCAGTTCGGGGCATGGCACTCACTGCCATGGGGACACGCATCATTAATGTCTACGCTCCCTCAGGCACCGACCGACGGCATGAAAGAGCCCAGTTTTATTCCGAGGAAATCGCTCCCCTGTTTTTAGGGCGTTATGACCATTGCCTACTAGGAGGTGATTTTAACTGCGTTCTGCATCCTAAAGATCAGATTCCCCACTATACTACATGCCAGGAGCTACGTATAGTGGTGCGAGACCTCCTGCTTCACGATACCTGGGAAGTACAACACGGCGACCTTTCTGGCCATACCTTTCTTACAAGTCATTCCGCTAGCCGACTAGACAGGATATATGTCTCACAAACTCTTAGATCTGCGATACGGGGCGGCGAACGCTGGCCGCTGGCCTTTTCCAACCATTGCGCTTACACCTGTACGGTCCTCCTTCCGCCGCAATCAGTATGGCGCAGCCGTGCTCCATGAAAACTCAATACCTCACACTTGCATGACCTGGCGTGTCGCCAACAAGTTACAGAAACGTGGACAGCCTGCGAACGACGCCTTCCCCGCTACCACTCGACATTGACATGGTGGTTGGACTGCGCCAAGCCGGCGATCCGGAGGACACTGATGAGATACGGGAAGGACATGGCCGACTGGCATCGCACCACTGTTGACTTCTATTACGCGATTCTCCGAGATCTGGATGCTCAACCGCCAACCCCGGACAACCAGTTGGAACGGCAAAGAACTAAGGCGAAGATAATTGCGCTGGCACGCCGGAAACTGCAAGGGGACGCGGCGCCACGATCACGCGGATTTAGAAATTCCATCCATGAATGATATAGTGTCCGACAAACGAAGGCGTCGTCGGCAGATCATCAGCACTCTGACCACGCCTCATGGAACGCAGGTGACCACTCAGAATGACATCGTCCACGCATTCGTCGAGCACTACCGTCGTACTTATAGTGATGAAGATGCTGAAACTGCAGCAGACGACCCCATTTTGCATTACGTCACGCGCACCCTCCCCCACACGGAGGCGGATGCTTTGACAGTGGCGGTCACGTTAGACGAAGTCAAAAGCGCAATCGCCAAGGGTGCAGTCAACAGATCGCCCGGCATTGACGGCTTACCGATTGAGTTTTATCGTACCTTTCGGGACCTCATGGCACCACGGTGGACGACTATGTATCAAGAACTGATGACATCTGACCAAGCAATCCCACCCGCCTTTGCTGAGGGCATCATTATACCAGTCCACAAACCAGCCCGTGGTTCGATGGTCACGAGTTACAGACCGCTTACCCTACTCAATGCCGATTACAAGATTTTCGCGCGCTTACTGGAAATACGGCTCCGAACTACACTCCCTCATATCCTCTCGCCAGAGCAAACGACGCCTGGCGGACAGGTTAACATACAGACTGCCACAAGGGAATGCCGCGACTTAATTGCGATAGCGGCGGCCTGCAGACTCCGGGCAGCGGTCGTCGCTATAGACTTCGACAGCGCCTTCGATAAAGTGCGTCATTGTTTCCTGTTTTCGGTGGCAGCCCGAATGGACATCCCCCCTCCGTTTCTCGACGTCATCCGGCGTCTTTACGACAGTGCCAGTTCACGTGTCCAAGTCAATGGACGTTTAGCAGGGCCGGTACCTATCTGCCGTTCGATACGGCAGGGGTGCCCCCTCTCTACCCTCCTGTATGCCATTGCCCTTGAGCCCCTTATTGGGGGCTTGACGACCAAGCTCTCTGACCTCACCCTACGCCAACACACTTTTCGCTGTCGGGCATATGCTGATGACCTCCTCCTCCTCATTCGCTCCGGCTCTGAGATTCGGGAAGTCCTCGAATTGATTACCCGTTATGGCGCTGCCGCTGGCAGTGCCATGAATGTCGCCAAATCTTCTGCAATGCACATTGGACGAGGCCTCCAGGAGGGTGAAGTGGCACCCCTGCAGCTTGTGCGAACTTTCCGGTACCTGGGCATTACCTTTACCCCCACGGTCACACGCACAGCGGCAACGAATTTCCGTCGCCTGTTACACGTCATCCGCAACGACGTCCGCCAGAACCTCTTGCACCGCCAGGACACACTTCAACGGGTTGAGTTTATTAATCTTTATGTGGCATCAAAATTGGTTCACATCGCACAAGTTCTCCCTCTGCCAACTGCAATTGGGCGCAACCTTCAGGCGGCTTTTGGCTATTATCTCACGGCTGGTTCAATGTTTAAAGTCCGTTATGAGACACTTACCCTGCCCTCACGGTATGGTGGCGTCGGGCTCGTCAATGTCCGTATGCGAGCTGCAGCCTTGTACATGAGTACCATGAGAAAACAGTGGATGGGCCAGGGTACATCTCTAACACGCAGCTTGCTTGAGGTCCTCCTACCTGCTTCCACCTCACCACCGGTGTCTGTCGGCCATATCGTGCCTTATCTGTCCCATATTTCGACCTTTTTCGTCGACTACAGTTACATACATACCAGTCTCCCAGATACACGCCCACCTAGGACTAAGGATTTTTACAGCCCGTTGCTGCGCTGTGGTCCCCGGAATGTGATGGAGACCAAACATCCCTCCATCCAGTGGCCCATAGTGTGGACTACCGTCCACCAGCCCTTCCTCCCTACGAACGTCCGGGCACTGTGGTATCACATAGTCAACAGGAAGTTTGCCACGAAGCAGCGCCTGCACAACATTGGCTTGTCAGAATCCCCTCTTTGTCTCCTTTGCCAGCAACTGGACACTGATGAACACCGTCTGACATGCGCCTCATCGCAAGATGTATGGCGCTTCGTGCAGCAAATCATTGCCTGCTATCTCCGGCTGCCACCAGACACAATCGAACCTCGAATGTTTCTATACCCGGAGGACCGACATTTTCCCGCCGCCAAATGTCATGCTATTACGTGGGTCAAAGGGTGGGCGGTCGCTTATCTCTTTCATGAGGGACCTAAATCCCGCCTCGACTTCTGGACCTATTTACGAACAGCCCCGCAGCTCTCGAAAACACGCCACGTTACCGAACGTTATTTGCTAACTATTTTCGAGCGGTCTTTGTTAGACCTCCACTGAGTTGGGGGGTGCCTGGCTCAGAGGGCACCCACCCCTCCTCCCCCGGCGGTGTCTGAGTTTCAACCGCCTACGATCTATTCTACTTCTGACCTCCGCGGATGGGAGAGCGAGTCGCAGATTGCGCTGATTTTATTTCTTTTTGCTTTTCCTCCTTCCTTTCTTTTTTTTAACCAGAATTTATATTTCTTTTCTCTTTCGCATATGTGTTCCCATAATTTCATGATATTAGTGAATCTTACAAAAACACATGCAAATAAATCAATAACAACGCCTTCCACTACTGTTGATTCCTGTGTCTCCCACTTCCCTAAGCACCACTGGATCGGTGGTGGTGAGGGGGACACTGTGGCCAGGCCTCAGGTTTCGACCCCTGCCCACTTTGCCCCCCGAGCCCCCCCCCCCTCCCACTACATTAAAAAGTGGTCAGTGCGACAGAATGTCAATTCTAAGGGCTCGGGTTCGATTCCCGGCTGCGTCGGAGATTAAAAAAAAAATGGATAGAGCATCTGCCATGTAAGCAGGAGATCCCGGGTTCGAGTCCCGGTCGGGGCACCAAAAAAAATGGTTATAGGCGCTTCAATCCGGAACCACGCGGCTGCTACGGTCGCAGGTTCGAATCCTGCCTCGGGCATGAATGTGTGAGATGTCCTTAGGTTTAAGTAGTTCTAAGTCTAGGGGACTGATGACCTCAGATGTTAAGTCCCATAGTGTTTAGAGCCATTTGTAAGACAACAGTTTTAGAATTGGGAAATCAGAACAAAGGGAGAAGCCAGAAGGCAGCAACCAGTGTAATCTCCTGTGCACCATCTCAAAATGAGCCTCCATAGGTTCCAAAACCGGTTTATGGAACAAATAAGTACTAAAAAAAAGCGACACGTCGCCGTTTTCTGTATTTATATTAATAATGATTGCTGTCTACCTATTTAAATTACTTTTAAAGTTTCATTCAACTCTTTAATATGACAGTATACATGTAATGGAAACTACATACTGTCTTCAATGCATAAATTAATTTCATGGTGCCTTTTACCTACAAGAAGGCGAGAGCAGATAATGGAAGTCCCAAGAAAACAAGGAGAGACATCTGAAATATTTATTGCTCTTGCAACAACAAGACAAACGTGACAGTGACTGACGAATTCGCATACAAGTCGGAGAAGACGTCCTAAAATATCTTAAAAGCATATGCTTTTGTATCCCATGTATCGGAACCAAATAACGAACAACAGGTGGAAGTAAAAATGTACGCTAACACGGTATGTAAACTCCGGATCTGAAACAATTCACGTAACGACGACGGAGACTGCTCGCGCAAGAATGTGATCAGGATAAATGCCTAGAAAAAAAAGAGTTGTTTGCAGTTGGAAGAAAGTAACAAATTAGATTCGACAATACTGTGAACACCTGTTTGGTGAAAATGACGGTTGTCAACTTTATTCACACGTCTTTATAGTAGGAATTCACGCAACAATGTTAGCGGGTATTACTAAAAACGAACAACAGAATCGAGAGCCAATTGAAAATGCAAATTGTTGCAGGGGGTCATATTTATTAAACTTGAGTTTACTATACGACTTTAGTGAGACAGTCTGCTCAATAAGGCAATGACTGCCAATCTGTGAAGTTAGTGACTAATAGAAAAGTGTCTAAGACAATGGGTGAAGTGATAGGTGACGTGAAGACGGTCGCTTGACCGACATTGGTTGGCCTAAATAAATACACATTATAGTAGCTTTTGGTGGTTTCGTGACACGTTCTCCAGGTACATTGCAGCTGTGCAACACTAATTACAGAAAATATTTTGGATCTATGTCGATTTTATTTTTAAGGCATTGATGTACTGTATGTATCACTTTTGAGTAACCTGAAGCATCTTCATTCAGTGGCCACAGGCTGGTTCTCCATTGGTATTTACATCCAATACTATATAATGTACTAAGCAGTCGCTATTCTTCTATTCAACCTATCTAGAACCAATTTTTCGGCCCGCATCTCGTGGTCGTGCGGTAGCGTTCTCGCTTCCCACGCCCGGGTTCCCGGGTTCGATTCCCGGCGGGGTCAGGGATTTTCTCTGCCTCGTGATGGCTGGGTGTTGTGTGCTGTCCTTAGGTTAGTTAGGTTTAAGTAGTTCTAAGTTCTAGGGGACTGATGACCATAGATGTTAAGTCCCATAGTGCTCAGAGCCATTTGAACCATTTTGAACCAATTTTTCGCTTCCTATCACCAAATTTTTTATTCTTACATAGTGAATGGACGATACAGAGTTCAGAGTATTATTAACAATACTGCTGGAATATCCGTCTCTTATTTATGTTTCTTTCGTTTCTTCTAAACTGGTCAATGCTTGTTGCCGGTAATGCAGACCCACACACACTCAGTGTGGGATAGGTCGTACTATTACGCTGGTCAGGGGAGTTGACCATCTCTAGGACCTCGTTGTGTAACGGAAGTGGTGTGCGCACGGATATTACCGTGATCGATCGGCCGCTGTCAATCTCCTGATGCGGTCAGAACTCACCTGACCTTGTCTCTGTGCTACGCAGAACTTCATCCTTCCATTTGCGTCTTTCGATCCGTCGTCGCAGGCAGAGACGATGATGAGAAGATGCCCGCAGAGTGTTCTTGTTCCTAGCGCAGGTTGCAAAAAAGCTTTTAATTGCTATTCTGAGTGAAACCTTGGTCCTAATTCGTGGTATACTTGCCGTCAGATCTGCAGTGGCGGCGTTACATGTGCGAATCTGTGAGCGACTCACATGGGCACCAAAACAAGCTATGACTTATATCTTCTCTAGACACTAATACACAACGGAATTTCCAGGAAAGAACCCTCAGTCTCACGCAGACTTACATTGTTACCTATAATACATTTAATAGCACGAATTATGCTCTTCGACCCAGCCTAGCATCCCTGCAACGTTACACCACTCAAATAATGAAAAAGGGAAATTCCCTGTCAATAAGGCAGAGATTATGCGCTCGACATTTTGATTTCCAGTATGTTAACTCTTACTCAGTCCATAGCAGGGTCTTAGAATCATTGCCTTTACTGGCTTCTGTCGGTTCACCATGTAAATATGACGTTTCTACGTCACATAACTGGAGGTATTCATTGCTTATTTTCAGCATGTAAGTAGCAAACAGTTTAAAATCGTATAAATTGAGGTACGCATTCGCTTGACAACCTGATATAATACGAAGAGGCCTTCCCCGTTAAAATGACGTACAGCTGTCTCACAGATCAAATAGACAGCTTATACCACACAATGCTCTAGCTACGGAAGGAACTCAAATCTCTGAGCTATGGAACAACTGAAAGCTTTACAACCCGATGCGACACGCTCTTTTTTTTCAGTCGCAGCACGGTTGCAGAACGGACAGTGGTATTTCTGACAGGTTTAGTTAGCCGGCAGCACAGCGTTATACATACATTAAGTAAGCTACAGTGGAAAATACTACGAGAAGGATGGCGTGCAGCGCGTGAAGCAGGAATCTGTATTTACAGAAAGAAGCCTTTAACAACACACTACCTCTCCTCAGTACGCAACCAAAGAAAAAATCCTCAGTGATATATGACTCTATATTACACTGGATTTGGTTACGTTATTTTGTCGAAAATACAAATTTAAAACGCAGCTACTTGGTCGAGGCGAGGAAAAGTGCTCCACAGTAGATGCCGCATGGTAAGGATGTGTCCTCCACGCTGACCTCGTCAAAGCCCCCGCTCGGGTGGTGGGGAGATCTTCCATCTCTCCGGACCCTCCACTGCATCCTTTGTCCCCGGGTTCTCTAGTCCCGCCGGTCGACCAGAAGATTGGAACAACACAGAAAAAGCACACAAGAGAGTAGATGGTACGCCCGACGGTGCCCAGGTACACCGTAGAACGGGCCACGGTCTCGGCCCGCATTTCAACTAGTCTTTTCATTCGCGCCCAGACGATGTTTCACATTTCTTGTATCAAACGCCGTGAACACTAGTCAACTAATAAAAACTGACTGAAAGGCCGTCAAAAAATTATAATTTAAATTCGTAATATGTAGCAAAATGTTATGACTACGTAGTTGTGAGATGACAGTAAGGTTAATAAACTCTCATGCGCTTGCATGAACTAACTCTAGCTGATAACATGGTGTGACTACAAACTGCCAGTAGTTGAATGTAATATTTGTGCTCCGTCACTCGAGGATTCTGTAGTGAAAAAATTTCCTCTTCTTCAGTATACTGCAAACCGGTGCAGCTGGCTGCGATTTAGGTATACAGCAGAGGAAAAATAAAGCGTAAAGATAGTTGTACGGCAACGATGTTGTTCTACACCACAACACAACATAAATAATTTGCCTTTCTCTCCTTGCCAATATTACTATCATACACGGATTACAGGTTGCCGTGGAGCATTCTAAGTCATACAATACTCCTAACTATATAAAGCAACATTCTTGTTTTATACACGAAAATATTTTAGTATAATCAATTTTATCTCGTATAATGTATTTATTTGTGCTAGTTTACTTGATGATTTTAACCTATAGGGCTCTTGCTAGGACGCAATCAGGTTTCATGTAGCAAAACAAAGTACTTAGCACAATTAATAAAACTGCAGCAAGACATATACACCTTATTTCAGGGACGTAGAAATATGTATCACATATTCCCAGTACAAAAAATTAAGTCAGTTTTGAGTTACAGAGCCCTTTCATCCATACATGAATTTTTTCATCATTACTAACTTTTCTACAGGAACGGGTATACAATGTAAAAGGCATATTACTATAAACATATCTATGTCTACTCTGGGTCTTCGGATCGATACCACAATCCCAGGTTTTGTAGGCGATGACATCTCGCTCGCCTGCTGGTGCCTGCAGAGTCTAAGTCCATTATCAGCGCATTACGTAACCCACGTTACTCGTCTCCTATATAACCGGGCAGTGCACGCCAGCGGAACCATTCCGCTGTGAGCTCTACCTGCAACAGCACTGAAGCACTATGCCTCGTCGACGTGTTTATCATCAACGCCACCACCGCATGCCTGTCTAGCCTCGAGAATAAACTTGGAGGAAATGGAACATCCCAAGCAGTTATCTTAAATGGACCTATACTCTTCCGTGGGTGCAGGATTAATATTACTTTGAACGTCGCTACTGGAAATTCTGGTATTGGTTGGTTTACCCTAGCCATAGTTCGTTGTGAAAACGCCTCCCTTCCTGGACTTGAATCTTTCGCCGACCGAGATGTCATCGCCTACAAAACCTGGCATTGTGGTATCGACCCGAAGACCCAGAGTAGCCCTAGTTATGTTTATAGTAATATGCCTTTTACATTGTTCTCCTTACGTCATGGAGAGAAAATCTCCCTCCTATGTTTGAAGACAGAATTCGTACAAACCATACGCGAAAAAGGTGTTCGAGCGCACTCTCGTCATTAGAATAGCATCTGCTCAGAATATGCCGAAAGATCACTTAAAATCTGTGGTAGCGCTGGAGTTATTGTGCGACCAGTTTTACACATTTGGGTTTTGAGTGAAAAAAAACAGTTCTACGTTTAAAGCCGCTAAGTGTTGTTTACATTTCGCTGAACAAGGGGAACCTCTTACCAGTTTTCATAGGATTCCTGATGTGCAGCTACCAATTCGGTGAGGGATTTGTTTGGTGCGTTAGGAGGCTGAGGAAGCAAAAACATGCGGCAGAACACGTACGCCGGGCGGAGGCGATCTCCGGGCGACGGACAAGAAGCAGAGGGATCATCATCCGTCACGTGGCCACTTTTGGATTCTACAGCATCGTGCTCTTTCCGCTTCTTCAGTGTCAGGTGAACGCAGCATATGACTGAGCAAAAATGCTCTCCGGAGCAGGCATCTGCAAAACAGCTCTGGCGCCACCACCACATTCCCTCCCGCTCCCGTGCCAAATGCTAGATAATTCACTAGTTCTGCGACGCTGCAAAAGCTACATGTCTTGTGTGCACAAAACTAAGGCGATGTTTGGCACCTTCTGTGTTAGAGAAAGTCGCTAAATGCGGAGCACATTAGACATGACGAGTATACAGCAAGAACGCATTTAAGATCGTCATTAGGCACGACAGGCGTGCCAAAAAGTTCACGTCGAGTTGCATAGAGTGATCAAAATCAGCATAAAACAGTTGATAGCGCTTTTGCCCATTAAGCTACTGAATACGACGGGCAAATCCATAAAGCGGCCAACAATTGAAAACGGAACAAATCAATACCTAAAAATTGTTTATGATCATATTTGCTATGCTGTGGCGGAGAGAAGTGACGATTACATTACTTCTAACAATTAAATTTATTGCATTCAAGGACTTGCAAAAAGGATTGTGGCAAAATATGTTACGAGACACCATTTGTATGACGCTCCTACCAGAAGCCCCACGCAAATAATGACTCTTAACACACACAGTCGCAGCCTTCGGTCAAGAATTATACATGAGCCATTTGAAAAGACCGATAAGTCGAAATCGGTTTCGCCACTGAAATATTTCATGTCAATACCTGATGACACTAAACGTTTTTATTAAACTGCTGAGGATGATAACGAGATAAAATTTGGGAAAGCGATGACGCTTTTTAGAACTACCCACTGTACAAAGAATATGCTGTTTCGGATTACTCTTGAAAATTTTTTGTCGATAACACGTTTTGAAGTTTCAGCTCAACTCTCGATCATGAAACTTCTTTTGCTAAATATCTGGTACATTTTCTAAAATCTAATTCGTAATTATCAAGTTAAAACTGATTCTCAGGCATCTGGAAACACTTTTAAAAAATGATATCTTATTCAGAAATTTTGAGCTCGCTTCCCATTTTGCTTCTTCAGTGGTAGCAAGACCGTACGTTGTCGGCAATAAATAGCTCTTCAGTAATAAAACTTTACACAATAATATGATCTTTGTATATGGACTTGAAAAATATCTAACTTAAGAGTATTTTCTAATATATGGGGCAAGAAATTATTTCCTCGATAGCAAATTTTCTTACTCGTTTTGTAAAATGGCGTAGGCTTTATTTTCGGAACGATAGACACAAACACTATACGGTAGCTACATGTTCGTATGTGAAGTAAATAAATTGCCTTATTAAATGATTGAAAACGAAATTATTACATTACTACTAGAATTTAAATGTACGTAAACAAATGTTAACAAATGGCTCTGAGCACTATGCGACTTAACTTCTGAGGTCATCAGTCGCCTAGAACTTAGAACTAATTAAACCTAACTAACCTAAGGACATCACACACATCCATGCCCGAGGCAGGATTCGAACCTGCGACCGGAGTGATCGCCCGGCTCCAAACTATAGCGCCTAGAACCGCACGGCGACTCCGGCCAGCAAGGGTTAACAATTCGAAGTCAAGCTGTTACAACTGCATAGGAGGATAAAAGATGTTTTAATTACAATGTCTACAATAAACTCTCAGAGAACAGTTGAAATGAATACGAAAGAAACATGAATCACCGTCTAGGAAACAGCACGTCATTAGCAGTGCTTTCAAAAAGAAAACAATCAGTTTCATTCACTCTCCACGAAAATTTGAAGAATATCTTTCACGAATTCCCAACTTCGGGTCGTACCTCCACCACCAAAGACAACACAAGTGGCACGGGGAACAAGTTGCTTTGCATTCATTTCTTAACGCGCGGGGCTACGAACGGCACCAAATTTTGTTGGACGGAGCAAGGAGGGGTAGCAGGAAACGCTGTATTTTCGCACAGCACCTCGACTTGCATCAAGTATTAACGATGCTGCCGAAACTGCTTTCGCGTCTGGTTACATAATTAATGCAGATCTGACTCCTGTCTCGAAAGGCACTCACAAGGCTGCGCGCAATGTTACAGCGGAGACGTATGCCGTGGCCCGCCACACAGCGCACTCAAGCGGCTTTCCTTCCATTTGGGCAAGTATAGCATCGCTCGGACATCCTATATATTCAACAGCATTTACCGACACACTGAAGTATACCAATCGGCCACAATATGGCCAACACCGGGCGTCTTATTCACCCGAATTTTCCAGATTTTGTTCTTAAAATCCCTACGTAAAATATTCGAGGTAACTATCACAAAAGCTCTACAGTCTGTATCGATACTGATTCTCGCACATTGATCAAGTTACTGGACAATGTGCTGTAATCAAGTATAATACACATTAATAACTTTTTGATGTCTATTGGTATCGATATGTGTATTTATAAACGAAGAAGCTCACATAACTTAGTTTAAGAAAATTTCGTACGTCATTCAACGCTTTTCATATTTTATATGATTAGAATAATTTTGAAGTCTCAACACAAAAATATGTAAAATCATTTTCACTAAATTTGGTGAATCATGTATCGGTCAATCGAAACTATGTCTTTGTCAGCGGTGTGGGCTCTGAGCACTATGGGACTCAACTGCTGAGGTCATAAGTGCGCTAGAACTTAGAACTACTTAAACCTAACTAACCTAAGGACATCACACACATCCATGCCCGAGGCAGGATTCGAACCTGCGACCGTAGCAGTCGCGCGGCTCCGGACTGAGCGCCTAGAATCGCTAGACCATTTGTCAGCGGTGTAAATGATTTAAACTTCTTTGCCTCAAATCTAATCTCTGTTCTTGTTCGCGACTGGCGAGAATATTTCTAAGTGGCAGTAATGTTTAAGTTATTGGAAGAAGTAGTTACGTTTTAGTAGTCGTAGAGGCAGTCTTGTGGAACTCTTTGTGAGAAGTAGATATGTTTTGTACAGACGTAACAAACAATTACAACTTTGTAGCACCTATATTTTGTGAACTACTCATCGAAGTAATTCAGAATACAGAAGAGATAATGAAGAAACTGTATTTATTTGGTAGTTAGTAAATCATCGAACGTTAGAATCCTGGAAATAGTACCATTTCTTTTTACAACCAAAACCTGCGGACACTGTTATACCTTTGTGGAGAGACAACGAAGTCAGCATCGAGAGAACCAGCTAAGTACTATTTCAACAGGTTAATACTGTGTGCACGTCTTTTCACTTTTTATTCAAAATAACTAACATTCGTACTGTGGGTAAGTTAATGTATAGACATTATTGAGAGAGGCATGTTACGACACGAACTTGCGGAAAAGGGATTTTAATCCCTCTCCCGTCAGACTCATTTAGACTTTCCGTGGTTTTCTCGTATCAGTTCAGGCGAATGACAAGATAATTGTTCAAACCACACATATTCTTCTCCCATTCTGTTGCAGCTCTGCACTGGATTCTCATGTTCCACTAGAGATAATACATAAAACGGAAATTATAAACACCTCAACATTACCGAATTAGCTTCTATGCACAATTGTTCACAGTGCGGAATAACAAGTATCACATGGTACTTTTTTATATCATTCATAGAACACAGAAATGAAGCAGTTCCTTTTAATGTTTCCTCTGAACCTGCAGAAGTGTCACTCACCACAACGTGGTATCCTTAATTACGTGTTTTACATACAGTCGCCCACTGATAATGTAACGTCTTGCAAACACACTCCGTTGGCTTTAGCGAGACGATGTTTCTCTTCCTCTGGTATTCGTTACGATGTTAACGGGAAGCCCTCGCACCTGCTTGTGCAAGCTGATTCTGTAATCTCTATTCACGCATATACTACAAAACGTAAGCTGCGACACTTGAGACTTGAACGCGGCTGTACCTAGTCACACGACCAAGTTTAGCTCCTGCAACATGTCGATTTCAAAGTCTCAGCATCTACATCTACATCATTATTCTGTAATTCACAAGTAAGTGCCTGGCAGAGGATTCATCAAACTACCTTGACGCTATTTCTCTATCGTTCCGTTCTCAACAGCGTTTGGCAAAAACGAGCACGTAAATATTTCTGTGTGAGCTCTGAATTATCTTATTTTATGATGATGATCTTTCCTCCCTATGTAGGTGGGAGACAACAAAATATTTTGACACTCTGAGGAGAAAGTTGGTGATTGAAATTTCATGATAAGATCCTGCCGCAACAAAAAAACCCTTTTTTTAATTATTACCGTACCAATTCACTTGTTATATCCATGGCGCTCTCTCCCCTACTTCGCGATAGTACAAAACGAGCTGCCCTTCTTTGAACTTTTTCCATGTCCTCCGTCGATCCTATCTGATGCGGATCCCACGCCGCACAATACTTCAGACGAGGATGTACAAGTATAGTGTAGGTCCTTTAGTATATCTGTTGCATTTTTCATTGTTCTGCCAATAAATCGTAGTCTTTGGTTTGCTTTACCCACAACATTACCTATGTGACCGTTCCGACTTACGTTATTCGTACTTGTAATACCTAAATTTTTAGTTGAATTTATAGCCTTGAGATTTGTGTGCTTCATCGTGTAACCGAAATTTAGCGGATTCCTTTTGGTACTCATGTGGATGACTTCACACTTTTCATTATTTAGAGTCAACTGCCACTGTTCCCGCCATATAAATATTTTGTCTAAATAGTTTTCAATTTATTTTGATCATCTGATGACTTTATAAGACGTTAAATGACAGCATGATCTGCAAATAATCTAAGAGTGCTACTCAGACTGTCTCCTGTATCGTTTATGTGGATGAGGAACAGGAGAGCGCCTGTAACACTTCCTTGGTGAACGCCGGATATGACTTCTGTTTTACTCCATGGCTTACTACGAACTGTGACCTTTCTGACAAGAAATGATGAATCCAATCGCACAACTGAGACGATAGTCCATAAGCAAGCAATTTGATTACATTAAGACGGAGGTCATTTTTGGGTACCCAAATATGTTTCTATGCAGGTTCTGTTCCCAAAAGTTCACAGCCGTTTTGAGCATTGTTGTTATGGTGAGTCTCATGAAAGGTAACTCAGCACGCCGTACGCCTGACATTCAAATGTTCCAGAAATACAGTCACCTAACACAGCCGTCCAGGTGGTACTGCACTGCAGTCGACTTTAGGGAGGTTCCCCGTATAATTACATGCATCACAGTGTAACAGCTTAATGGGAAATCTCTCATCAGCAGCCGGCCGAAGTGGCCGTGCGGTTAAAGGCGCTGCAGTCTGGAACCGCAAGACCGCTACGGTCGCAGGTTCGAATCCTGCCTCGGGCATGGATGTTTGTGATGTCCTTAGGTTAGTTAGGTTTAACTAGTTCTAAGTTCTAGGGGACTAATGACCTCAGCAGTTGAGTCCCATAGTGCTCAGAGCCATTTGAACCATTTTTCTCTCATCAGCAGCTTTCCAATCTGAAACACTTCTCCAGTAGACAGTGCAGGCTGCGTATTACCTAACACTTTATTCAACGAAACCTCGACGAAGCGTAGATATCTTCACCGAATTTTGCCTCGAGCGGTAAATGTATGACACGCTCATTAGATACTAGTGCGCAGTAGGCCGCCAAAGACGAATGCCTCAAATCATTTCGCAGAACAAGATTAATGCGTGGATATACATCGCAACCAAGCTATCCACTGTAAGACAAGCTTTTGCAGTAAGCGTCTCAAATGGCTGAAGATACTTCTCTCCTCTGCCTTAATTCGTTGGGGTCCGATTTTGCGCCTATGAATGACTTTGTTTGGTGACATGTCCCGGCTCCTGTATCACCTCTTCCCACTTTCCTTTTCCCCTTTCTTTTTTTCTTTTCAGCTGGCCATGTAAAGAGTTGTGTAATAGACAAAAACTGCATCAAATGAAAGACTTCGTGTCCACTCAAGGATGTATGGATTTTTGTCTCATTTGAGCTCGGACGGTCAGGATGACACTTGGATTAAACTTGTTCAAGAAAGCTAATCCGATAGTCGCATGACTTTGTTTTTACGAATCGTGAAAAAATAAGAAAATAAAAATGAATGGTTACAGAACTGCTCTTTCAGAGACTATAATTATGTTGTAACCTGTAGTTTTTGTTATTCCCTTTTTCTAACATCCCAATCGATTGCGATCTAAATTCTATACAGAAATATTTACGTCTCAATAACCATTAAAAATAAATATATTATAATTTTTGAAAGGTAATTCCCGAGACCTGACGCTTTAACTGACTCAATTAAGGATAAAGTATTTAGTTGTAACTACGGATTTCGTCGTTCCTCAATTCAAATGGTTCAAATGGCTCTGAGCACTATGGGACTTAACTTCTGAGGTCATCAGTCCCCTAGAACTTAGAACTACATAAACCTAACTAACCTAAGGACATCACTCACATCCATGCCCGAGGCAGGATTCGAACCTGCGACCGTAGCGGTCGCGCGGTTCCAGACTGTAGCGCCTAGAACCGCTCGGCCACTCCGGCCGGCGTTCCTCAATTTTCATACCGAATTTGTATAGGACATACGCAGTAACAGTACATTTAAAACCCACACCCACACTCGTGGCCGGATTCTAAACGATGAATTCCACTTTTTACGACAGCAACGATACGGAGACCGTGGTTGCTAGTAACGAATCTAAACTGATTCAGTGTAAATTCTTTTCTCTTTCTATTATTATACAAACCGAAACTTTAAGGAAATGTCCGCAAATATTTATGAAAATAAGTACTGTCAGATTGGAGGTTAGATACGGGACTGGTAAATAACTGAATACATGTTTGATTTTTATCAGATGCCAGTGAACTGTCAGTCTACAAGACTCCCACAATTACAAGTGGCCGCACCATACGGCGGTAATACGATTATTTCTATAGGCCAACTTGTCAGCAAGTATTTAATCATCATTTATGTGAAGTTCGTACGCTTCAGGATCTCTGAGGTGGTTGTAACGTCTTGATACATTTGTGTCCAGCATGTTTCCCATGTATCATATCTTGACGTTGAAAAAGAGTGCTACGAAATATATTCACTGTCGGCGTTCCCATTCTGGTACACATTCTCAAAACCCGGGGCGCGCTTTTATAGCGAAGGTATTCTGGTGGAGTCGTCGAAAGACCGAAATGAGAAATGCGACCCTGAAACTCTCTTCTCGTAAGACGTAACATAACTTTTTGCAGGGACAGACGAAATATGAGCGCATATACCGAGTTGGACTTTCGCAAAAGTCAGCTAAAAAACGTCGCGGGAAGGGACATGCGTGCTTCTAGACATGAAATAAGTCTTCCAGTATTACCAAGCAACTAAAACACATTTATTATGCAGTGCGGCTGCATGTCCATCCTTTGAGAACGATAACCTAACACAAACTTAGATATACTCGTACGCAGGGACAATGTTTAGAAGAGAACATGCAACTGAATTAATGAGTAAATCACTTTAAAATTGGATTGATTAACGTTGCTAACTTTTTTACGCTACAGGTTTGAGGTTTTTCTCATCACGAGATGATGTGTATTAAACTCTGAGGTGTGTGACGAGACATTATACAGGAACTTGTGACACCATATAAGCTAATGCTAATTGTGTTATCAGGATTCCATTTTTTCAACTCAGTAAGCACAGACTGCATAGATAAGCCAAATCAGAAACAGTTAATTATATTAAACAAATGCAATTAACACTTTATTTACGTCTGCAGCGATGTAAACTTTCGGGGATTTTTCAGAACACCAGTGCAGACAGTGAAAAAATGTCACGTGAAATCCGACAGGAAGTACGTAATTCATTATGATTCTGAGGCAATAGACTCAACAGATACCACCACATAGGAACTGAACCACAGGCAACGCTAACATAATTAGGAACTAACGACGTAAAGTAGGTAAGGATGGAAGGAAGGAATTAATGTCTCGTTGACATCAAAATTTTATTTACATCAGAATGGAACTGAAAACTAGTGATGGTACTGTTGAATAAACCATTGTAGCATTACGTTAGACACGCTGGAAAACTTAAGGGAGAAAGGACGGACAGAGATTTGAATTCCCGTCTCTCCGGACACGTTTCCTGAACTACGACTGACATGCAATTACAGGTTTTGTGTTGTTTCGACGTCTTTGGTAGGAGAAGGGATCCATGAATGTGCTCCAGAAACGTCGCTGATACCCTACGAATTGACACTGGTACCAATGAGGGCATTTTATAGCAGAATTTAAACTGTTACCGTGAAAGATATTAAAACTTCCTGCCAGACGATCTAGCGGTCGACAGCTCGTTTATCTGTATAGAAACGTGTGTCCATCGTAGTCGATTTTTAATGCTGAAAATTTTTTTGAGTTAGCATAGTACGGTCCTGTTCACAACGCAGATTAATTGACGCAAGCATTCTTCATGCATTACTTGAATTAGCACCTAACTGAATAGTATGTAACTATATAATATTTGTTGATAGGTGCATATGAATACTCTTTCTTGCTCAAACGGATGATGCTTATGTGCCTGCAAAGGTTTCAGAAAAACAAGTAAACCCTTTGGACGGAAGGGGAGGTGCCATTCGAACTTACCACTTTTGTACCAAATACGATTGCGTTGTGCCACGACCACTGTAGCTGCAAACGTAGTTTATGACTATATAATTAGTTTTTGCCATTTACCTGCGATACGCACACACCGAACGAAGAATTGCTACGATCAGTAATTAACAGTAGGGTAGGGTGCCGAAAACAGGTTTAAGCGTAAGCTAACTGCAACCGTATCAACACTTGCAACGCTACAAAGAATGTACAGGATAATACAGACATAAATAGTGATTAAAGGGACTACACATTCAATCTGAAGGGCCGTTAGAACATAGACCAGACAAAAGCAGAGCTAACTTAGTTATTTACATAAGCAAATGGTGGATTTTTCAGTATCCCTTTTTCCAGTATAAAATTACTCAAATGACTATTATTAATGAGCCACTTCTGGAGCCGTTCACGGAAAGAGTCGGTGACTTTGTGGGTCAAGTCTAGTTTAATAGTATCGGCGTTTAGATATCCTCTTATTCTTCTCCCTGGCCTTTATTCCCTACCTTCAGGGGGGTCCGCGTGTTAATCTGAATTTGTCAACGTTAGTAGGATAGGGTGGCCGGATGTCGTTCCTGTCGCCACCTATCCATCACCCCTTCCCCCTCCTCATCACTCTGGACGGATATTGTTTCCCATCTCTCCATTGTAATCCATATGTAAGTGCGAGAACGTTATTAGAAGTATTCGCGAATTATGTTAACTAAGGTGGGACGTGGGTACGTAGTACGACTCCGGCCCTCGTTGTTAATGAGCACGGCGGATTCGATATTCGGTCCAGGGCCGGCGCGCCTCCCCGAATCCCACAAGCTCAGTCTAACGCGCGCGGCTATTCGGCCGGGTACAGCTTTTAGACATACCCAGCAGAAAAGTATATGTGGTCCATTCAGGTTATCTGCAGAGCCAGCGGTCGTCGGCAACTAATGCGATCAGAAGACCGGAATCAACAAACATCACCATTTTAAGGAGTATATAATTAAAAAGGAGGAAAATGATTCAATGAAATTAACTTTCACACAGAGAAGAATTGTTAATATGCTATCTTTCGCTTACTTCCTATTGCTAATTCAAAATGAGACAGTCATTACTGATGCACTGCGAAATAAGAAAATAACCAAAGTAGGGAAAAAAAGTAACGAGCGAAATGACAAGATTCTGCTTCTTAATCTCACGTAATTTCCCAGGACGAGTCAAACAATTTAGCTCCGAGAACAATATTTCTCATTTACGAGACTGTCAGCTTTTGCGTTATTTTACTAGGTTTGGCAGCGATAACGAAATTACCTTTCATCAACTCATTATTGCTCAACAATCAACGGTGGAGTATTTCGTAAGGCTAAGCCTAAGAATTTAGGACGAATTTAAAATTAAACCCTTCGTTTCTCACAGAGCACTCGCACGTTAACCCCTGCTTTCATCCTATCGTTTCGAAAAAACAAAAAAATAAATAAACCAAAAAAATAAATCGATACCCCATGCCTTACAGCCGAAAGACGTGGAAAATCAAAACGCTTCCGTCTGTGAATGTGTCTTTAGTTGAATGCAGAGAGACAAAGAGACCTTTTTTTTTTGCGACCGCCAT
The DNA here is from genome assembly GCF_023898315.1 of Schistocerca nitens. Taxonomy (NCBI): domain Eukaryota; kingdom Metazoa; phylum Arthropoda; class Insecta; order Orthoptera; family Acrididae; genus Schistocerca; species Schistocerca nitens. The sequence continues at coordinate 170,603,317 of NC_064616.1, read as the reverse complement.
CGATTTTGTAAGTCTTTATGCGCGTCCTCGTTGGGTGCTCGAAGCGCCCTTGCCGTAGTACAATGCTGGAGCCTCCAGCGCGGAAGGCGAGCACCGTCCTAATGACTGCAATCGCTCCAGTCGACGTACCGGCTATGGCGCAAGCGATCCTGCTTGTTTGTTTAGCCTCAGCTTTGGGAGGCAGTGTCAGGAAGTGGTCCCCCATTTTTATAATTAAATTTCCCGCGCTGCAGTGTGCATATCGACCTTTAGTTTAAAAGTTATCCATTCCCTACTACTGGGCTGATCATTATCTATCATGAAACATGTAGAAGAAAACAAGAATCCAGAACGAAGTATGATTAGAGTTTAACGCAAAGACGATGACGAGGTCGTCGGACACAGCTCAGAAAAGGATTGGGAAATAAATCGATCGTACACTTACAAAAGGAACAATCCCAGCATTAGCTTGAAATCGTGTAGGGAAAGCATCGAAAACCAACATCTGGATAGTCATAAGACGATTTAGGCACCGCCCTCCACAGTGCATAACCAGCGCCTTAAGCGCTGTGCCGCCTCGTTCACCTTGTAAGTCAACATAAGGCTTCTTGCGCCTCATAAGATGTGTATTTACACTACTGGCCACTAAAATTGCTACACCAAGAAGAAATGTAGATGATAAACGGGTATTCATTGGACAAATATATTATACTACAACAGACATGTGATTACATTTTCACGCAATTTGAGTCCATAGATCTTCAGAAATAATTGCACAGAACAACCACCTCTGGCCGTAATAACGGCATTGATACGCCTGGGCATTGAGTCAAACAGAGCTTGGATGGCGTGTACAGGTACAGCTGCCCATGCAGATTCAACACGATACCACAGTTCATGAAGAGTAGAGACTGGCTTATTGTGACGAGCCAATTGCTCGGCCACCATTGACCAGACTTCAATTGGTGAGAGATCTGGAGAATGGGCTGGCCAGTGCAGCAGTCGAACATTTTCTGTATCCAGAAAGGCCGGTAAGGGACCTGCAACATGCGGTCGTGCATTATCCTGCTGAAATATAGGGTTTCGCAGGGATTGAATGAAGGGTAGAGCCACGGGTCGTAACACATCGGAAATGTAACGTCAATGCGAACAAGAGGTGACCGAGACATGTAACCAATGGCAACCCATACCATCACGCCGGGTGATACGCCAGTATGTCGATGACGAATACACGCTTCCAATGTGCGTTCACCGCGATGTCCCCAAACACGGATGCGACCATCGTGATGCTGTAAACAAAACCTGGATTCATCCGAAAAAATGACATTTTGCCATTCGTGCACCCAGGTTCGTCGTTGAAGTACACCATCGCAGGCACTCCTGTGTGTGATGTAGCGTCAAGGGTAACCGCAGCCATGGTCTCCGAGCTGATAGTCCATGGTGTTGCAAACGTCGTCGAACTGTTCGTGCAGATGGTTGTTGTCTTGCAAACGTCCCCATCTGTTGACTCAGGGATCGAGACGTGGCTGCACGATCCGTTACAGCCATGCGGGTAAGATGCCTGTCATCTCGACGGCTAGTGATACGAGGCCGTTGGGATCCAGCACGGCGTTCCGTATTACCCTCCTGAACCCACCGATTCCTTATTCTGCTAACAGTCATTGGATCTCGACCAACGCGAGCAGCAATGTTGCGATATGATAAACCGCAATCGCTATAGGCTGCAATCCGACCTTTATCAAAGTCGGAAACGTGATGGTACGCATTTCTCCTCCTTACACGAGGCATCACAACAACGTTTCACCAGGCAACGCCGGTTAACTGTTGTTTGTGTACGAGAAATCGGTTGGAAACTTTCCTCGTGTCAGCGCGTTGTGGGTGTCGCCACCGGCGCCAACCTTGTGTGAATGCTCTGAAAACTAATTATTTGCATATCACAGCATCTTCTTCCTGTCGGTTAAATTTCGCGTCTGTAGCACGTCATCTCCGAGGTGTAGTAATTTTAATGGCCAGTAGTGTATTTGCGGCGTAAAGGGTGGGGCAAATAAAAGCGGCCCGAACGAGTGGATAGAATTGGACGTGAATGTATGCATATAAACACTCCTCGTGACGCGCACACCACGTGTACACCTGCCACGTGGTCCACACCGGCCGGGCGGAGTGGCCGTGCGGTTCTGGGCGCTACAGTCTGGAGCCGAGCGACCGCTACGGTCGCAGGTTCGAATCCTGCCTCGGGCATGGATGTGTGTGATGTCCTTAGGTTAGTTAGGTTTAATTAGTTCTAAGTTCTAGGCGACTAATGACCTCAGAAGTTAAGTCGCATAGTGCTCAGAGCCATTTGAACCATTTGATCCACACCGGTTCAGAGCGTAGTGCGGGCTGTGGCAGTGTGAGTGCAGCAGTGCAAAGGGGATGATGGTACTCACAGTGGAGCAGTGGGTGCTCGTTGTGGAAAGCTTCGTGACAACAAAGTCGCGGAAACGGTGTGATCAGTTGTTTGCTGATAAGTTTAACGGTGTCAAAGCGCCAGCAAAGAGTGCCATGCAACGCTTACTCCGAATGACTTCAGACAGAATGTGTATTGAACAAGTCAAAAAACATTCCGAAACGTGCCTGCACATCAGAAAATGTGGCTGCAGTTCATTAGAAAATGCTTCAGAGTCCTACCAAACCAACCCGGCGCCTGTCGCAAGATATCGGCATATCACCTTGTAATGGTACTTGAATTACGTAACCATTACGGCACCTCACCTCAACCTCTCGGTACCAGCAATATTCTACCGTGTTTCTGTAAAATAGTTAACATATTTCTGTGTCAACATTCAGATTTGATTTCATTAATGTAGAGGTACTTCGATAAGTCGATATGTATACATTGCAATGATATTATTCTTATGTGTATTCTTTCTTTTGTCACTATGATATTTGACGTACTTGCAACTCTAATTTTTGGGCGCGTAAGCGGTTATTAGAGAGACAAGTTTTAGTCGTCATGTTAAAAAGACGCAAATTGTAGTCAGTTTATGAAATGTGAACTTTAACAGTGAGGAAGATATTTTCAAGTATGTTTTATATTGTGAAGTGATGTTTTGGAACGAGTTACGTGATACTGCAACAAAAATAATAAAAAAGAAGTGTAACTTAAATTCGGAGTGCTGATTAGTTTTTTACATCACCATTGTCCCAACTTGCAAAAGTTTAATCTTCAAAAATGGTTTATGAAACACATCTATAAAACTTTTGAATATCGCAGAATAACACCTAGGGCCCTTTGCATCCGAGCTCGGAATCATCACTACCTAGATTTTCGACGATTGAGCCATGAGTTCACAACGAGACCAGCGTGGGAAACACGAAAAGATGAGTGCCTAGTTTATGCATTATTTCAAGAAATGACTTTATTAACTGTGCTCTTGTGACACCTGCCACATAATATAACTTTGTTGTTGCCCGAAAGTGCAATATTTAGCAGCGTGCGCAACACTACAATTATAATTAATTTTTGACCTTTGTTGTGGTAGGGTTTTTAGAACCTGCACATGCATATGTAAATGTATGCCTGGTGAGTGTCTGTTGTTGATGCATTGAAATCCAGCAGATGCGCCTCAGCGCCTCCAGTTCTGTGAGTGGCTGTTCACTGAGATAACAATGAATGGCTTGGACATGCATTACTTCTTTATGTCTGATCAAGCCTGGTTTCACCTGACTGGTTGTGTCAACTCACAGAATCATGGGTTCTGGGCAGCGAAGAATCAGCGTAACTTCCACGAAACACTACTGCATGATCAGACTGTTGGGGTTTGGTGTGCAGTGTCTGCACGCTGCATTATTGGTCCCATGTTCTTTAATCAGACGCTGACTTCAGCGCGTTACATTTCCAACATTTTGAAACTATTTGTGGCAGAATTAACCGAGGAGGAAAAGACCTACAGTCACTTTCAACAGGATGAAGCAACTGCCCATAGAGCAGCCCGAACTTTGGAGCACGTTTACACAACATTCATGCGTGACAAAATTGTTAGCAGTCTGATAGCGGCCCTAGCTGGCCACCGAGGTCACCTGAAGGGTCTATGTGCGATTACTTTGTGTAGGGAGCCCTCAAGCCTAACGTGTATCGGAACAAGCCTCATACTCTTCAAGAGCTGCAGCAGTTCCAGCAGTCCAGCTTCGATCTGCCCTCAGCAACTTGCCGGGGGCAGGGTGTACCTTTATACCCTGGAACTCTGTTCTCCGGGTCACTTTTATTAGCCCCACCCTGTACATTACAGTTTCATCTCTACAGCAGTGATCAAATATGAAAGTTGATACTCTACCACGCTGGATGTATCGGGATTTATCTTAAAAACGCTTACCGATTATTTCTGCGAACAGTTTTCTGCAAACATAGGCAGCGTTACATCAGTATATTTATTTGAGTTTGTTTTCGAAGGAGAAAATGACATCACTGTATTAACAAGAAAAGCGTGATTTACAGCATATCCCAGCAGACATGGTTCAAATGACTTTGAACACTAAGGGACTTAATATCAAAGGTCATCAGTCCCCTAGAACTTAGAACTACTTACATCTAACTAACCTAAGGACATCCCTCACATCCATGCCCGAGGCAGGATTCGAACCTGGGCCCGGTGCGGTCGCGCGGTTCCAGACTGAAGCGCGTAGTACCGCTCGGCCAATGCGGGCGGACTATCCCAGTAGTGAATGTTGAGAATTTTACCCATGGCATAAACCCCGTTGTTTAGGATCACTAGTCAGAATTCTTCTTTCGATTCCTGTAACACTTCATGTAAGAAACATTGTACACTGCTGGAAATGGAAAAAAGAACACATTGACACCGGTGTGTCAGACCCACCATACTTGCTCCGGACACTGCGAGAGGGCTGTACAAGCAATGATCACACGCACGGCACAGCGGACACACCAGGAACCGCGGTGTTGGCCGTCGAATGGCGCTAGCTGCGCACCATTTGTGCACCGCCGCCGTCAGTGTCAGCCAGTTTGCCGTGGCATACGGAGCTCCATCGCAGTCTTTAACACTGGTAGCATGCCGCGACAGCGTGGACGTGAACCGTATGTGCAGTTGACGGACTTTGAGCGAGGGCGTATAGTGAGCATGCGGGAGGCCGGGTGGACGTACCGCCGAATTGCTCAACACGTGGGGCGTGAGGTCTCCACAGTACATCGATGTTGTCGCCAGTGGTCGGCGGAAGGTGCACGTGCCCGTCGACCTGGGACAGGACCGCAGCGACGCACGGATGCACGCCAAGACCGTAGGATCCTACGCAGTGCCGTAGGGGACCGCACCGCCACTTCCCAGCAAATTAGGGACACTGTTGCTCCTGGGGTATCGGCGAGGACCATTCGCAACCGTCTCCATGAAGCTGGGCTACGGTCCCGCACACCGTTAGGCCGTCTTCCGCTCACGCCCCAACATCGTGCAGCCCGCCTCCAGTGCTGTCGCGACAGGCGTGAATGGAGGGACGAATGGAGACGTGTCGTCTTCAGCGATGAGAGTCGCTTCTGCCTTGGTGCCAATGATGGTCGTATGCGTGTTTGGCGCCGTGCAGGTGAGCGCCACAATCAGGACTGCATACGACCGAGGCACACAGGGCCAACACCCGGCATCATGGTGTGGGGAGCGATCTCCTACACTGGCCGTACACCACTGGTGATCGTCGAGGGGACACTGAATAGTGCACGGTACATCCAAACCGTCATCGAACCCATCGTTCTACCATTCCTAGACCGGCAAGGGAACTTGCTGTTCCAACAGGACAATGCACGTCCGCATGTATCCCGTGCCACCCAACGTGCTCTAGAAGGTGTAAGTCAACTACCCTGGCCAGCAAGATCTCCGGATCTGTCCCCCATTGAGCATGTTTGGGACTGGATGAAGCGTCGTCTCACGCGGTCTGCACGTCCAGCACGAACGCTGGTCCAACTGAAGCGCCAGGTGGAAATGGCATGGCAAGCCGTTCCACAGGACTACATCCAGCATCTCTACGATCGTCTCCATGGGAGAATAGCAGCCTGCATTGCTGCGAAAGGTGGATATACACTGTACTAGTGCCGACATTGTGCATGCTCTGTTGCCTGTGTCTATGTGCCTGTGGTTCTGTCAGTGTGATCATGTGATGTATCTGACCCCAGGAATGTGTCAATAAAGTTTCCCCTTCCTGGGACAATGAATTCACGGTGTTCTTATTTCAATTTCCAGGAGTGTATATGGCGGCCCTCTGGAGACTAATGTCGAACTTGAAAACACTGCACAACATTTTCCGTGCTCCACTCTTCTATAACTTCGCACGCAGATTATTGTTCATGTTGAAAGCATGTTATCAGGCTGTATAAAAACTGATACATCGTTATCGGTTCATGGCATGAATGCCGCCAGATAAGAAGCCTGATTTATTTTAAAATGCATTTCGCGCGGCCTTTTTTATCCACGTGGTCAGCACGGCAATCAGAGGGAGTGATACAACACTGGTAGAGAAGGTACTGATGTAAACTGCTCTCAAGCAACGATACTTCTGCAAGAACGTCGATAGCTGTATGTACTGTAGATCTGTGAGAATCAAAAAATCTGTACTCTACATGTGATGAACAGTCCACGACCGCTCTTATTAAGTAGCTACAGCACCAAATCAGAAAATGGGTGATGGATTAACGATAAAATTACCATTACCTACGGTTTACTTGAGACTTGGAATCTATACTCATACCAACATGGTATCTGGCAACTCTAAAGCGCTCAGAGAATGTCTGTTAACTGAAAATAATTTGTGAAGTTCATAATTTATGTCTTTTTACCGTTACGTATAACGTAGGCGTGGACACACGCACCAAATTTCACGTTTATATCCCTACAAGAAGTAACAGGAGTTCCTGATTACTTTTCCGTGGATGGGTCCCAAATTTCATACATTCCTTTATAGCGTTAATAATTGTATGAACTAGATATTTGATAGAATAAGTTGTTAGTATTGATGCAGATATAGAATGCTAATATAGTAGCGGTAGATGTAGGTAAAACTAGACTAACCAGTTATTTGCGGACGATAACATCGGCATAACCACCACCATCTTCATCATCTATCGTTTAACAGTTCTCTACACTTCTCACGCATTACGTTCTTCAAGCGTTGGGAACGACGTAATGTATTGTAAGAAGGGACACTCAGATACATCTCGTATACCATGACGATATCCGTAAGGTTATGTTGCTCGTATATGGACTTCATTTACAAGAATGTAATCGATAAGAATGACCTCGAAAATTTTTATAATTTACTTTGGAGGACGAAAAAGTATTTTTCGTCTATTCATTACTTTTAGAACAACTACGACATTAAATATGAATTAACCGAGATGTACTAAAATATGTCCGACGCTTACTGCAGTTGCAGCTAATACATAAATTGTCATTGCGTTAATAATTAAGAATGTAGTCGTTATTGTTGACATCCATGTTCGTGAATTCTTGCAAACGTATTACAAACTCCTCAGACAGCAAGAAACAAATGGTGGCGGAGCGTATCAAATAGTGCATCCTGATGTGGTATAACCGCTGCAAACAACTGATTTTGTACTTTTAAACGGAACTCAACAGCGTACAAAATAGCACAATGTCACGTGTTACAGGCGCATATACATACTACTAACTAACTCTGTCATGAGCTCTGCGAAAGAAGAACGATATCAGACGAATACTTCTTTCGGAATACAAAGATCTGAAAAGGAACAATATTCTGGTCTCTTGGAAGCACCCACTACGGTGAGCGAGTATTCAGATGAAACAAAAATGCATTATCGCAACGCAATGATAACAGTACACGCTCAGAATGTGGAAAATAAGCAATGAAGTAACGAAGACCAAATTAATGAAGTCCTCCAAATTCTTATTCATTTGCCTTCTAACTTATACACACCGAGATGTTCAGCCTGTGCTTTGTTTTCTGTTCTGATTTCCATAATTAATCAAACTGCAATATAATTTTATGGAATACTGTTCCAGCCAGTCCATATTTTATCGCTAGGTTTGGATTTCTGAATTTTTGCAGAAGAGCTCCGAATCTCCTTGATAAGAAAATTATCTTGTTCTGATTAAAATTAAATTACTTATATCCTTTCGAATAAACTTTACGTACAGTATTGGATTTGCTCTCATTATACACAGAGTAACATATTTGAAATTCTCCCAGTGTTATTACGTAGCCACTATTTCAGCGGCCGGCAGATACATCAATCGTTAGCTGTTATGAACATTCATTACAAGACTTCATGTAAACGCCAGTAGCTGCGATTTAATTCTGATCAATTAAAGGAATTTGACTGAATATGCAGTCCGCATATTTCGTTTGCTGGATACCATTCGCATATTTGATTGTTGCCGAGTTATATCTAACGTTCTGCGCTGTGCAATTTATATTGGGAATATTTTCACTTTCAACAAAAAAAGAGAAAACACTCGGCGATCGTAATTCATAATGGAAACGTGTGGATGTATTCTGCTTCGCGATTCATACAGCATTAACGCGTACAGCTTTCAAACCTGAATTCTACACATTAAACTTTTTTTCTTTATGTCTTGTCTATTCTGTTATTTCGGTACAAACTAACAGCACGTGGCTTTACTTCTATTCACGATCGGCATAAACGCAAGGAATTACATTGTGGAAGAACTTCGTTGCACAAGTCGCCGCTAGATGGCAGGGCGACACAACCTCGGGAAGCCGCGTTCCTGACGCGCAGAGCCATCTACAAGCCCCAATGCAAAACGCGGCAATACGAGCAGCCATGGAATTCCCAAGGCGGTGTATTCAAATTACGTTTCTGCAGATTCTCGAACATTTATTGCACAAAAATCACAGTAACATATTTTTTCATTATGGCAATATGTCAGTCACAGATGCAGGTGAAACTAGACTAATCAGTTACTTGGTAACGACATTTTCATCGTCATCAGCACCACCACTACTACCATCATCTTCATTATCTATCATTTAGCACTTCCTGTGCGTTGTAACAATATTTTGGTACTTGCTATCCTCAATACTAAATTAATGTGGAAAAGTGAAACAGTAAATATGAGAATTATAATTCTTCACACGTTAAAATTAGAGACAGACACATTCAATAAATCAGCCATAACAATCACACGAGTAGTCACCGGTGGCAGACAACGTGTAAGGTAGTACGGTAACGAAATAAAAAGGAATTCAGTAAGCACAGCCTTAAAACAGGTATATGTTAATTATTTTCGTGGTCTTTACATGAATGTCAATCTTGGGATTACATTTGTAAACTTAAACTGAAAGAGCAACAAGTACTGGTTCGCGTAGCGACAAAATAAGTCTCCGAGGGGTTCATACCAATAATAACATCCATCGTTGACTTTTACCTCGTACTACTAACAGTACTTATTACATACAACATTCAGTTTAACACCTTCTGACATGTATTCCGTAGGTAGAGCAACATCAAACATCACTAGCTAAATTTCTCAGCGGATACGGAAGTAATCATGTCACGAAAAACTCGTTACCATTACTAAACAACACGATTAGCTGCCGCTTGCACCATCTAGTGTCCAGCGCTGGAACTACAGGTCCAGCGTCGTCTTGTGCTGCCATCTAACGCGCTTGTGGTAATATGACACCGGTTACAGCGCATGCGCTAACGCCGACGACGTCACTTAAAGGGGCGCTCTCTTTCAAAGATCGTTAGGACTCACAAAACAGTTTTCTTGTCAATTAAAATTAATGCAATCATTAGAAAATGCGGTTTCTTATATGTGTTTCTCGGGCATCCTAAAACTTAAACTTAGATAGCCGAATTCCTTCAGGTTACTCACATTAGAGGGAATAACGACGGAAGCGTGTACTTCTCATACCGGGTAGTGCGTACTTCTCGTACAACAGCAAAAATAAAATAAACTCACCTAAGATCACACACCATGGTGTTAACACCAGCGATGTACAGCAGGTGTAATAAAAATGCTTTGAATGTAGGCTTTCATCCATGCAGTGAGTGAGTAGAATTAGTCTCAAGTAACAGAGCCGCATTTAGGAATGGCTCTGACAAGGGAACCTCCCCATCGCAACCCCCTCAGATTTAGTTATAAAAATTGGCACAGTGGATAGGCCTTGAAAAACTGAACACCGATGAATCGAGAAAACAGGAAGAAGTTGTGTGGAACTATGAAAAAAATGGGGAGGTTCCCTTGTGAGCACCATGGGACTTAACATCTGAGGTCATCAGTCCCCTAGAACTTAGAACTACTTAAACCTAACTAACCTAATGACATCACACATATCCATGCCCGAGACAGGATTCGAACCTGCCACCGTAGAAGTTGCGCGGTTCCAGACTGAAGCGCCTAGAACCGCTCGGTCACAACGGCCGGCCCGTATTTACAAAACATGGAAACAAATTTACATTTAGAGGTTCTTTTTTTTTCACACGTCTTTCTTATTATAATCCAGAGGCAACTACCACACACCATAGTCAACATAAGGCACTCTAGTTCCTAAACTGCAAGAAGGAAGCAAAAGAGATCTGGTGCTTGTCGTGTTGGCAAACCAGAGTCTAATTTTCATTATGACAATGAGACGAAAAAGTCACGTTACCCAGACCTACAAAAACTCCAAGTAAAGAGTAACATTCCGTGTAAGTACAGTGACAACAGGTGGAAGAACTAGGAACGCCACATTACCACGCCGACAGTGCGAGCGCTGAACTACACTGTCCACTGACATTAATATGACCACCTGTCAAAGGCCGGCATAACCAATTTTTGAAGCGCGGACCGCTGCGAGAAGTGCAGGAAGACAGCCAATGACTTTCCGGAACATACCGACAGAAATGTGGAGCCGTGCCGATTCCACTGCAGAGGCCAGTGCGCTAGGTTTATCGGTTCACGATCCATGGCGCGTACAGCACCATCGACGTGGTCACATAGATTCTCCATTGGGTTGAAAACCGGGGAGTTTGGTGGCCACAGGAGTGCGGTTATCTCATCCTGGTGCTCTTCGAACCGTGCACGTACACCGTGAGCCACGTGACACGTTGCGTTGTCCTGCTGGTAAATGCCGTCGTGCCGAGGAGAAACAAACATGTAGGGGTGGACACGGTCCCAGAGATTGGATGCATACTTGTGCCGCTCCGTTGTACCATCCAGAACTACGAGATCACCCACGGAATGTCACGAAAACATTCCAGACCATAGTCCTCCTGCCTCCTACCGGGACCCTTCCGACGATAGTTACTGAACTGAAAATTCCAGCCTTCGTCACCGATGAAGAGCTATCATTAGGGCTGCATGAACCAGGCGCCTGCCGAGGAGGCGCATACGCAGCAATGTTCGCTGAACGGTCGTTGAGGAGACACTGTTTGTAGCTCTTTGGTTCATTTGGGCCATCAGTTTCTGAACGGTTGCACGTTCATTCGCCCGTAAGCAGCCGTCGTTCACTTCTGTCATCTATGACCCCTGATACCACAGCTGCCTCGGCGCCGGATTTGGACACCGCCATTTTGCTATGCGAGGTATATGTCAACCACGGCAGCAAGCGAACAGTCTACATACTTAGCATTTTCGTAAAAGCTGCCACCATTGGCTCGAAAGCAAATGATCATGCCCTTTTAGACGAAAGATAAACTGCTCCGTTTCTGCATCACGTGAACGATTGGACTGTTTTCCACGTCCGTCCGACAAGCCTTATTCACCCTCCACTGCTAGTGTTGCCAGCAGCCGTCCGTGACTTTCCTGCACGTTGGTGTCTAACATACACTACTGGCCATTAAAATTGCTACACCACGAAGATGTGCTACAGACGCGAAATTTAATCGACAGGAAGAAGATGCTGTGATACGCAAATGATTAGCTTTTCAGAGCATTCACATGAGGTTGGCGGCGGTGGCGACACCTACAACGTGCTAACATGAGGAAAGTTTCCAACCGATTTCTCATACACAAACAGCAGTTGACCGGCGTTGCCTGGTGAAACGTTGTTGTGATGCCTCGTGTAAGGAGGAGAAATGCGTACCATCACGTTTCCGGCTTTGATAAAGGTCGGATTGCAGCCTATAGCGATTGTGGTTTATCGTATCGCGACACTGCTGCTCGCGTTGGTCGAGATCCAATGACTGTTAGCACAATATGGAATCGGTGGGTTCAGGGGGGTAATACGGAACGCCGTGCTGGATCCCAACGGCCTCGTATCACTAGCAGTCGAGATGACAGGCATCTTATCCGCATGGCTGTAACGGATCGTGCAGCCACGTCTCGATCCCTGGGTCAACAGATGGGGACGTTTGCAAGACAACAACCATCTGCACGAACAGTTCGACGACGTTTGCAGCACCATGGACTATCAGCTCGGAGACCATGGCTGCGGTTACCCTTGACGCTACATCACACACAGGAGTGCCTGCGATGGTGTACTTCAACGACGAACCTGGGTGCACGAATGGCAAAACGTCATTTTTTCTGATGAATCCAGGTTTTGTTTACAGCATCACGATGGTCGCATCCGTGTTTGGGGACATCGCGGTGAACGCACATTGGAAGCGTGTATTCGTCATCGACATACTGGCTTATCACCCGGCGTGATGGTATGGGGTGCCATTGGTTACACGTCTCGGTCACCTCTTGTTCGCATTGACGGCACTTTGAACAGTGGACGTTACATTTCAGATGTGTTACCACTCGTGGCTCTACCCTTCATTCGATCCCTACGAAACCCTACATTTCTGCTGGATAATGCACGACCGCATGTTGCAGGTCCCGTACGGGCCTTTCTGGATACAGAAAATGTTCGAGTGCGGCCCTGGCCAGCACATTCTCCAGATCCCTCACCAATTTAAAACGTCAGGTCAATGGTGGCCGACCAACTGGCTCGTCACAATACGCCTGTCACTACTCTTGATGAACTGTGGTATCGTGTTGAAGCTGCATTGTCAGCTGTACCTGTACACGGCATCCAAGCTCTGTTTGACTCAATGCCCAGGCGTATCAAGGCCGTTATTGCGGCGACAGGTGGTTGTTCTGGGTACTGATTTCTCAGGATGTATGCACCAAAATTGCGTGAAAATGTAATCACATGTCAGTTCTAGTATAATACATTTGTGCAATGAATACCTGTTATTCATATCCATTTTTTCTTGGTGTAGCAATTTTAATGGCCAGTAGTGTATGTGTAATATGAGTGGACCGTGTATTAGCATCGATTATCTTTTCCTCACGTCTAACAGTTCGAAGAACGAGTTACAGCAATGCAAATGTAGCGGTAAGTACACTGACAACACTCATGGAATACCTCCTAATATCGTTTCGGGCCTCCTTTTGCGATACGTGGCATGGGCTCAACAAGTCGTTGGAAGACCTTGCATATCTATTGATCCAAGCTGCCCCTATAGCCGTTCATAGTTGCGAATGTGTTGCCTACGCAGGAGTGTGTGCACGAACTGACCTCTCCATTATGTCCCATAGATGCTCGGTGGGACTCGCGTCGGGCGATCTGGTTGGCCACATCATTCGCTCGAATTGTTCACAATGTTCTTCATACCGGTGATACGACGCATTTACATCCACAAACATACCGTCGTCGTTTGGGGCCCAAAATCAAAGTGGCCGCGCATAACCATTTCCAGTCGATGATCGGTTCAGTTGGACTAGAGGACCCTGTCCATTCGATGTAAACACACTCCACAACATTATGAAGCCACCACCAGCTTTCACAGTGCCTTGTTGACAACTTCGGTCCCTGACTTCGTGCGATGTGCGCCTCACTAGAATCCTACCACCAGCTCTTACCAACTGAAATCGGTAGTCATCTGATGAGGTCACGGCTTTCCAGTTGTCTAGGCTCCAACCGATATGGTCACGAGCCTAGGAGAGTCGCTGCAGGCAATGCCTTGCTGTTAGCACAAGCACTCAGTCCATTAATTCCAAATTTCACTGCATTCCCGCAACGGATAAGTTCGTCGTACGACCTACATCGATTTCTGCGTTTATTTCACGCAGTGTAGCGTGTCTGTTAGCTCTGATAACTCTACACAAACGCCTCTGCCCTCGGTCGGTAAGTGCAGGCCGTCGGCCACTGCGTTCCCCGTGGTGAGGGGCACTGCCGGACATTTGGTATTCTCGGCACACTCTTAAAATTGTGGATCTCGGAATACTGAATTCTCTAACTATTTCCGAAATGGAATGTCCCATGCGTCTGACTCCAACTACCATTTCGCGTCCAAAGTCCGTTAATTCCTGGCATCCGGTCGGAAACTTTTTCCAGTGAATCACCTGCGTACAAATGACAGCTCTTCCAATGCACTGCCCTTTTATAGCCTGTGAACGCGGTACTACCGCCGTCCGTTGTATGTGCGGATCGCTATCCCATGACTTTTGTCACCTCAGTGTATGGTCTTTTGTTAGGCCGCACGAGACCCAGCGGCCACAACCCTTTGAGTATCCTAACTGGTACACGAGCGTGTCAACACTGCCAACGGAGGCGTCCAGTTGTCCAGCGAGGCATTCGATTGTGTTCCGTCGACCACTTCGAATGACAGTGTCCGCATGTTGCAACACTGCAGGCGTCACTGCTATGTGTGGCCGGCCAGCACGCGGGAGATCAGACAGGTTTGTCAGATGATGACAGACGACTCGCCCAACGAGTCACCGTGCTTTTGTTCTCTGACAGGTCTCCGTAGATATTCTGCAAGCACCTATGAATAATTGTAATGCTCTAGTTTTCCTCCAAAAGAACTTCAGTGACACCTCTCTGCTTGGAACGCACCTCAGTTACAGCAGCCACTTTGAAAGCTACGTATATCGCCGCAACCTATCGGAATTCATAAAGCTATAGGGTTTGAAGCGGAAATATTCCACGATGCCACACAACATATTTCACACTTTTTCAACCGAAACTGGCCAAGAAGAAATGTGTTGCATTACTAATTGGATGCCGCTCGTACGGCCGGTATTACACTATCAAATTTCTTTGTCCAGTATCTTTGTCAAATATATTTGTCGAAGAAATTTGATGGTGTAATAGGGAACTTTGTCAAATGTCGTCAAATATTTGATCAAATCTAGGACCTCGGTTGTAGATTTGATCAAAGGAGTCGCTTGTCTTCTGTTCACTGCAATGTGACATGTTACCACATGGAGCGCTGGCATCGCTGCAGCGTTCTGTCATCTGTAATGTTTTTATAAACATTGCCGGTAAATACATTTGGTGTGTACCAACAACTACAAAATTAATAGAGATGTATGAAGCTGATGAGGCGCCTTACAACGTGAGGCACCCTGAATACAAAAATAGATTAAGAAGATTGGAGACCTAACCTAATCTAACCTAACCCTCTCGGAAACAAGGAATCGGAGTGTTACAGTGAGCCTGTCTTCTGCAGATATATCAGTTCTTAAGTGAGTGTTGTGCTTTGTGGTATGAGGATACACTTCACTGAGCACATACAGAAATGTATGCTCATCCATTCTTAAGTAATTGATGTACGACTTGACGTCCTCCACTATAAGCTCACGTAACAAGTTTTGTTGAATGCTTTTATCGTCTCGTCGTAAAACCCACGGTTTCACCTAGGTACGTTTCCATTTTTTTCCCGCTTCTCTTCCGCAGGTGCACATAGTGCAATTGTGGTACATGCAACTGCTGCGGTTAATAACAAGTTGTTGTTGTTGTCAGCCATCTTGAACTTTGATGAAAAATATGATGACAGTGTAATACCCCTTTATAGCGCCACGTCAAAGATCTTTTTCAAATACATTTGACGAATATTTCATCACATCTTTGATCAAATCTTTGCCAAAGAAATTTGATAGTGTAATACCGGCCTAACTGCCTATGACATGACAACACGTTTAATTTCCAGCAGAGTCACACGTAAGCTTGGCCACACACTGATCTGACGGTTCTCTGGTCAGAATTATGTTCTACAGCGCCTGTTTGCGGATTAGTTTAGGAGGACGACATTTTTGGATAGTTTGATGACCATTGTGTACCGTCGGCGCTCGGTCGTTCTCCCCTAGTGACGCTTGTACTAAGGGTATTAGTATCTGGAGTCAAAAAAATGTTCAAATGTGTGTGAAATCTTATGGGACTTAACTGCTAAGGTCATCAGTCCCTAAGCTTACACACTACTTAACCTAAATTATCCTCAGGACAAACACACACACCCATGCCCGAGGGAGGACTCGAACCTCCGCCGGGACCAACCGAGTATCTGGAGTCATACCGATCATTGTCGTCGGACCACATATTCACACATTCGTAATACTGCAGACACTCCTCTTCTTTCCTATGTTTCCAGTTTGATGAATTAATACAAATGCTATACTGTAACGAAGAAAGAGGCTCAGAAATAGTCTTTTGCAGTCAGCACCGATCAACAGTCATGAATTCGAGGACTGGCCGGGGTTTAGTAACAAAGAATGAATACGACAACACTTAAGCTCCCCACGAGACGTGGTGGTCTCACACGATATCCGTTTTGTGCCAGTAATACGAGTACCCAATGTTGTGGCCATGATGGAGTGGGATTGTATCCATGTGGCAGAAGAAATATATTCGGATAACACGAGAACATACAGCAGAGTGGAATTGCTGATCACAATACTGAGTGTCACAAGCAGGGCTAAATCGCAAGTCTCTCCACAGAGGCTCAAGCACAGAGGGCACGAGACACTGTCAGTGGCAACCCGTCAGCTGACTGGAACGCTTGCTCTCGCCAGCTTCCTTACTGCAATTCCATGGGCTTCACCCAGCTTTCCTTTCCTTTCCTTTTGCGTCACATACGAGGACAGTTAAGAATATAAATTACGTACAACGCCATGGAGTTACTTTTCAATGCAGAGCCAAAATTACAATTACTAAAAAAAATACAGTAGCTAACGCATATGAGCACGAGCGATAGAGGAAGTACTAGTAGCAAGACAAAAATTTAATAAGTTCAGTTCAAAACGTTTTCAGGCAATCAATACGTAATGTAACACTTTTTTTTCCTGAAAGCAGATTAGGTTTATTCAGGATTCCAGTACACCAAGGTATTGCCCACTCTTTTGGCTACAAAATCCTATTTTGCAACAGAGTCTCCGTTCAGTGTGACGGCCTTACGCCACCTTACTGAGAGGCCCTGTATGCCCTCACGGTACCACTCTACACTGATCGGTGTCGGAGAACACGTCTTGCTGCCTGAATAACCTCCGCACCATCCACGTACTGCTTCCCGCGGAGTGCTTCCTCCATTGGACCCCGTAACGTGCAAGCAACTCCGCACAGGCGGTCCTTCGTTGCTCTTTGTCGTCTTCCTACAGGCGGCGACGAACCCAGCGGGCACGGGAATATTCAACAATTTCTCACAACAAATTCCGCATCTTTTCAATCGAAATTGGCCGAGAAACAAATACGTGTCGCTTTACATTGAACGTCCCTCTTATGAATGGACACCGACGATATTTCTACCCGTGTACAGGAAAAGGAAAAATGATTATTGTACAAGATTTATTCTCCGCTGCACATCTTACAGCGGCCTGTGGAGTGGATATGTGAGTACAGAGGTAAATGCTGTTGTGTTGGTTAGCGGAGGAGACCAAACAGCGATGTCAACGGTCCCATCGGATTAGGAAAGAGTGAGGAAGGAAGTCGGTCGTGCCCTTTCAAAGGAACCATCCCGGCATTTGCCTGCAGCTGTATAGGGAAATCGCGGAAAACATAAATCAGGATGTCCGGACGCGGGTTAGAGTCGTCGTCCTCCCGAATGCGAGTCCAGTGTGCTAACCACTGCGCCACCTCGCTCGGTCTACTGTAGTGTGATAAAGCCATTTCCCACAAGCTGATAGTTCCGTCCTGTCTAACTCGTATGATGATGTTGAGTTATTTACATCTACTGAGACGTGGTTCATCTTTCCATTTCATCTGACAGCTTTACACTGAATGAGAGTCGTGTAACACCCCTCACAACAGAGGAGGCTTGTTAGACTTACGTGCACATGTATCTACCTCTGCAACGTAAATTGAAAATTATTCGTTACATCCTCCGAGTCTGAACTCGGCCACGTCGTTCTTCCTACGTCTTCTGACTATTAGAAACTTTAGATTAGGTAAGATTGAACACCAGCTGATGTATGTAACTTTCAAGTCGTTATGTGCTCAGTGGGAACAACTAGCTGTAGAACGTCGGAACAGAAATTTATTACCGGTTGGTATATTCATTGTTATTACGTCTACAACTTTGCTTCCGCAGTTTTTTCTCGAACTTCGAGGTTTTATTGCGAAAAATTTACAAAAAAATTAGAATTTAAATTATAGCCCATCACTGGCCTCTTTCTCCATTCTTTCGGGCAGCATACGAATCCTGTGGCGGAAGAACTGGGCGTCTTTTGAGGACATCCATGAATGAATCCAATTTTTCACTTGTTCGTATGACTGGAGGTGCTGGTCAGCCAGGCCGTGTGCTACTGATCGAAAAAATGTGATAGTGAGTGGGAGCAATTTCTGGAGAATACTGCGATTTCAACACTTCCACGTATATTTTGACGAGTTTTGCGACAGGGGTCAAGCATTGTCATGCTGAAAAACCGCCTGTCTATGTCTATCGCTGTATTGTGGCCGTTTGTCTTTCAGTTCTCAGCTCAAATGCATCAATTGCTTTGAATGAAGATCTTCTGTGATTGTTTCCGTCGGTTTCAGTAGCTTCGATTTATGATAGAATCAGGAATCTACTAATATTTTGATGCTTTCATGTTTACAAATTCCTAAGCTTATTGTACGATGCCGACGATCTACCATCAGTTGCCGCTAGTGCCATCTATTGATAAACGACAAAAGCGAAGTTGTAGACCTAATAATTTCGTAACAGATTTCAATGCCAGCAGTAATAGAGAAGACACTGTTCCTAGCGAGGGAACTGTGACTCAGAACTCCATGTCTCCTTCAGACTGTTACAGTAATACATATATTGTCTTTTTTTTTTATATACAGAGGGTGGGTGGAATCAATAGAATCACGACGTTCACAGAGACTGGACGAGAATGGAAGGACTCAAAGCTGGCAAGCGGCATCTCCGCTTTGTTTGTGGTATCACGGCACACTCTTGGAAAGTGTCGTTGCTTGCAACAAAAGACGAGCGCGGTGGACACCGAACAACATCGTCCCCGCGTGAGTGACCCTCCCCACCCCTAAAGTTAGTTATGCGCACGCCATCGAGCAAAATATGCGGTTACGCTTACCGGTATCGATTGCACGGGGTTTCAGACCCGCTACGGCCGGCAATACCGCCACAGTTCTGAACCGAACACCGGATCATCCGCAACAGTGAAGGCGAGACACCGAAAGAAACTCGTTTCTACATTGTCAGGGAACAGATATCGGTACAGTTCCCACGTGTCGAATGTTGCCTATTATCATCTCTGGCGGTCCGGAGCCCGCAGGTGGCGCGGGCATGCCACGTCATCAGAGTATTTACGCCTGCCGACTTGCCGCGCGGCAGTTTTGGCGTGACGGAGTTTGCAAAGTGAATCGCAGGCGAGCGCCGTGCGCAGTCATGCATTGGAGGGCGAAACGTAGGCGTTAACATCAATAATTGTGGAAAAACGACATTTCGTTTGCGGAGACGGTGATTCACTTATTGTAAGGCATTATTTTTTTTATTTTTGACAATCATACCACGCTTCGGGCCTCCAAAGGCCATCTTCAGATGCTATTTGGCGGCATTTGATAACAGGCGTTCTTGCGTTGTCAATTACGCGTTGCCAGCGCATGAACACCTGTTCGTCAAATGCTGCCGGCAGCATCTGAAGATGGCCTTCGAACGCCCTATACCGGTAAAAAAGTAATTGTGCCAAAAATAAAAAATAGAATAATACCTTACATTAATAACTGTTCATTCGCGACAGCTTTGTATGAAATAAGACAACAAATAATAAATTACGCGACGAACCTGAATCGGAAAAGCAATCGCTAACTCGGCTGGAGTTGTGGAATCGTGTGAATGCTAATGCACTGTGAATCACCTCTGACCATCGTGACGACGTTTTCTGTGAACTTAGTCTATAGTAAATACAGTGTCTATTACAAACTGCTTCTGATTGCAAGAGATCTTTCTTACTTTTTTATGTGTTATTGAACTGATTATGTGAGTAAGGAGAGTAGTAGTTTCATAGGGCACGTGTAACTTTGGAGTAAATCTACCCACCGTTGCTGTCAAGACCAAGAGTCCGATGCGAAACCAATACGACAGCAAACTAACGAAACCGGTGTTCAAGAACTAGTTCTCTGGCAGGGCTACATGCAAAATCGTCAGATGCAACCACTATCAAGACACGATTACAGTGAACGCCCTTGCACAGCACGAAAGTGTTTCAATCTTCGTATTGGAAAGCTACAAGAAGAACGAGCATCATAAGTGGACTACTACAAAAAAAAGAGTTCGTAGATGCAGCAAAGGAAGAACGAAGAGGGAAGAGGCTGGCCCGTACAACGAACACACACAGAACAAGCAGCTTCAACACTGTTATCGCGCAGCAGTCACCAGTAGCAGAAAACGACAAAAGTGAGTATCGCGAGTGCTGTAGGCGAGTGATTAGATTCACTGTAGTAGCAGAGTATTATTTAGAATTGCTGCGGCATGCGATAACAGTGCTTAATTGAGTGTGACGAAACTTGGTATAGTAAAGCCATTTCGGCCAAGTATTGGTGAGGATAGGACAGTAAATAGAGCGATTAATACCAATAAACGAAATTAAACAGGACAAATCAAACTGGGAGGAGTATCACATGAGCAATTTAAGTAATACGGGATTTCTGCTTGCAGATTCCGTGTTTAATGACCTAATTGTCGACAGGACGTTAAACTGAATCTTCCTTCCTGGCAGATAGTAGCTTAAAGCGTGGTTCAAATGGCTCTGAGCACTATGCGACCTAACTTCTGAGGTCATCAGTCGCTTAGAACTTAGAACTAATTAAACCTAACTAACCTAAGGACATCACACACATCCATGCCCGAGGCAGGATTCGAACCTGCGACCGTAGCGGTCGCCTGGTTCCAGACTGCAGCGCCTAGAACCGCACGGCCACTCCGGCCGGCTTAAAGCGTGGGAAACGTGACAACAACCCAGATGGTAAGACGGCGAACAGTAAGGAGAAGACAAGATGGCAGTGCCATCATCCAAAGGCAGTGTTGCGAAATAATTTGATTTAATAAATATGACGGCAGCACTTAAATCATTAACTAAACAAAGATTTGAAAGGCAAGCATATGATACAAAAGAAATAAAACTGATAAAGAACATGCTACAAAGGAACACGAAATAACTGAAAATGTCAAAAAAACTTCTCGAGAGAAAACCTCAAGATATGAAATGGATTCACATATTGTGAGTGAGTAATAGCGTCAGCTACTTGTGACAAATGAAAATTTGTGCCACACTGGGACTCTAGTTCGGATTTCCTGCTTGTCATGAGCGGTCGCCTTGACCACTTCGGCTACGCGAGCACGCTCTCAGAGCCTGTCCAAGCGTCCATACGTCACACAGTCACAATCCAAATGCCTGCACTTTCGTGAAATTAAGCATAGGAAGACAAATGTTATTTTGTACTGTCATTTCAGCATTCATGCAAGCATGCACGCCTGAAGGATACTGTTACTGTAATAAACGCTGCTACTGCACAACCAAAGGCACGGTCACCATTAATGATAAAAACTATAGAATTAAAAATGACTTGAAATCGGAAATTCAAGCAATAAAGGCTGAGCTGTGAGGAACTGCTCCAAATGCGGAAAACAGCAGCAAATGCACTCCGTCGTCAGGCCACGAGTGGCCTACCGGGACCATCCGACCGCCGTGTCATCCTCAGGAGAGGATGCGGATAGGAGGGGCGTGGGGTCAGCAAACCGCTCTCCCAGTCGTTATGATGGTATTCTTGACTGAAGCCGCTTTTATTCGGTCGAGTAGCTCCTCAATTGGCATCACGAGGCTGAGTGCACCCCGAAAAATGGCAACAGCGTATGGCGGCTGGATGGTCACCCATCCAAGTGCCGGCCACGCCCAACACCGCTTAACATCGGTGATCTCACGGGAACCGGGGTATCCACTGCGGCATGGCCGTTGCCCAAAATAGCAGCAAATAAGGAAATAAAATCAGTAGA
Source organism: Schistocerca nitens (assembly GCF_023898315.1). Lineage (NCBI taxonomy): Eukaryota > Metazoa > Arthropoda > Insecta > Orthoptera > Acrididae > Schistocerca > Schistocerca nitens. The sequence continues at coordinate 170,581,179 of NC_064616.1, read as the reverse complement.
AGTAGAACAACAGAAGACTAACGATGAAATAAAGTCAAAGGTGGGAAAAATGAAACATAAATACAGAAAATCAGAGAAAGAAAGAAAAACAGAATGATATAATACTAAAGGGAGTAGACAATTTAGAAAGACAGGCAAAGGAAAATATACAGAAGAAAAAAGTGGTCAGGTAGAACGGAAAATAGCCACCGTTACGAGAAGTACAACAGACGTTGCAAGAACGCTTAAAACAGGCAGTAAATAATAAAATTTCGATTGGAAGGAGGTTTAGTTGGCGGGCATCTGGCAATGGTTGCTAAAAATGACCCTCAGGTGAAAATCACACATACCTGTAAATTTAACAAGTTCAACCCGAAAGAAAAATTGTGTTTTGTGGCCTTTATTACGAATTTCCACGGTTTATTGCTATAAGTATGGGACAACGAGACGAAAATTGATCATGTCATCAACTAAATGGATGACGAAGGATACGATTGGGGTACACGCACGGAAGAAAACATTGTACATAGTCTGATCTGAAAAACTGTTCTTGAATAAATATTGACCAAAAGAGCAAACAGGACGACATATCAATTTCAGTATGCAATCGCTCCTATAATCGAAGTCATAGCGAAACGTGCAGAGAGCTTTTAGAGAAAAAACGGGAAAGAAATCAGTATTTTGACCAAAACGTAGTGTACTGGGTAGTGCAGAGACTTCCGTACGATATACGGTGCCGCATGACAGGTACGATAATAGAAACAGTCAAACAAGCTCGAATAATATTCGCGTAGCGAAGAGAGGCAGGCAGATGAGCAAAGAGGAGACATCGGCAGACGGGAACAACAACAGGGGATACGACATGATACAGAAAGGAGTAACGATAGTGGCCCCCACTACTGCAGAGAAGCAAATAACAATCAGTGGACAAGGAGAGGTGACAGACGCGGTAAATACCGTTTTTGATATCGCGACGTCCAGGAGATAGACGAGAGAGAAGAAGGGCATGGTATGCGCGAAGAAAAATACCAAGTGTGGCGACCGAATACTTCTATCACATCTGCAGAATGTTGACTAAATAAAGGCTTCCTCACGATTAAACAGACTTACCACAAATAAATATTCCTCTAAAAAACTATTTAAAGTATTTTGAGAATTTTCATAACATTTGTGCTAACTTTATATTAGATGAATTTTTGCAAGTATTTAATATTATGGTAACTATCCTATATTTTAATACATATGTAAATGAGTGCATAACTTAAATGGATAGAAACCGATATAGTGAACCTTGAAAGCCTTACTGGAAATTTGAACTAACGAAGTAGACTACACTGGAGTATATATCCATATCTGAGAATTATATTGATACAACGAGTTTTTGCAAATGCCAGCTAGATCTATGTATGTGAAATTGTAAAGTTTTGATGTCTGCTTTGCATATCGCTATATGTATATACATAATTCGGCTCCCATATCAGAACTTGTAAGATATACCGCGAATGTATGCTGTTAAACAGAATTTCGGATACGCAAACGTATGGTTTCCTTATCTTTGACAATACTAGCACGAAGACTCGCCGAATCTTGTACTTAGCCTCGACAAAAAGAATTTCCAAATGTCCCCACAAATAAAATGCTGTTGTGTTAAGATCCGAAGTGCGCGGTGGCCACGGAATTGGGTCGTACCTTCTATCCATCAGCCATCTTACCTATTATTTAAAAGCCAACGGCCGTTAACATTGGAATGAGAAGAAGATCCAGTGTACATGAAGTATATGTTTCGTTGCGCTAATCAAAGCACATCTTCTAGGAGATCAGGTAGAGTACTCTCTAAGAAAGTACTGTATGTTCGTCCGTTGAACCTGGATGTAACCTATGAATAGGTGGGAAACATGAGCTTTGACATGAAAATAAACCCATGTTCTTATACGTGTGACGAATGTGCCCCGAAAGTTTGGCCGTAGCTTTTTGATACACCCTGGAAAATGCCGCTGCCTGTTCACAGAAGACAAGAACCTATTGCTTACTAGCATATTTCATAACATTGTATGATCCGCTGTACTAATACCTGTTTGGTAATTTTCATGGCCGCGTAACATGGTTTATATGTTGATTTTCATTGAATTAAGATCACTTAAAGTTCCTACCAAGTCCGACAGTGTCTAGCTGTTCATTCACATCTGCACTTATATGAAACTAATTGCGTATATTTTTGACGATTCGTATTTCCTGAGGGCACAACACAGGAACGGCTACCACAAAAATACCAACAGCGACATTTTAGAACGCACCATCTTCCTTATCATTTGTGCTCTTGGACTATTTTTGTTGTTATGGTAATGTAAGTTTACTCGGCAGCTCATTATGCAAATAGCCACTCGCAGAATTACAACTACATTAACGTGACGCATATCTATGGCGACAAAACCAAGATACTTGAACCGAGCGATGTCTGTGCACGCTATAACAACGCTTTGCTTCTGATTGTCGACATTCTGCTTTTCAATATGAAAGCGATTTTGATGGACTGAGTTATTATTATACGTCAGGAGTAGAATGCCGAATATAAGAAGACACTTTAAATCACTCTCCAGGCCGCACAATCACCCGACGTGAATATTAATGAGCCTTTTTAGTCAGTTTTTAAACAGATGATTCGTTTCAGATTCCCTTATACATTACTGTTAAGTGAGCTACCTGCAAGTCCTACACTGGATGGAAACTAGGACTAAGCACCTGTGCATCTAACCGATTCTTCGTCTGTTACAACCCGCGCAACAAACTTAAAATGGCTCCCGGTCGTGCAAGAGATTATGAGAAAGAGAAAGAGAGAGAGAGAGAGAGAGAGAGAGAGAGAGAGAGAGATGATGATGATGATGATGATGATGATGATGGGGAAGGGAGTGAAGATCGTTTAATTTTTCGTGTGATTTTTATAACTACAGTTTTACGGAGAAAAACATAAGCGTTAATTAAGTTCTCACTCCTTTTTCTTGTTCGGCCCTTCTCGTCAATACGAATCGAAAGTAGAGAATGTGATTTGATCGTTTCAATCAAGAGTTAGTTCTAAATCTGAACAAAGTTTCTTATTAATTTTAGCAGGACGCAAAAATAATAAACTACGCATTTGGACGTTTTAAGGCCGCAAACAATATTCCATTTAACAAACCACACAACAGGGGATAGTATACACGCAGTCCACCAGTAAGCACACAGAAAAATTTGCTACACCTATCAGAGCGCGCTTAACAATATGAATATGCACGAAATTACACTGCGGGTGTCACTACTTTAGACCAACTTGCCAGCACACCGTGCAGCTTCCGAGCGTCATTATCATGCAGATTCAGTGGACACGGTGCACTATGAATAATGCATCGATCTTCGGCGAGTCTGTATTCATTAATTTTACAGTACACCCAATTTAGCGAGCTAAAACATTCGAAACGCGTGGAGAGTAGGCGCCACGTAACCGCTGGCCGGGCGACCCAAGTACTGCGGCTAGCAAACAGTTTCGAATATCTCTAGTTTACGCACCAACACGCTGATAATTATTTGTTTTCAGTGTGCCACCGAGAGGATGAGATAATGAAAACGGGAATTCGGTCGGCAGGAGAACCGGGCCAGCCAAAGAAACCCGTGGCCACCCCTAGCGACCTCATCTGCCTTGCAGATGGGCCACGCCTCTGGCTCAGAACGGGTAATCGATAGTTGTAACAAGAGCATTCATCTTAACGCGTGATAGTGCTGTCATATCGCCGCGATTGCTCAGAAACCAACTTTCGCGCCTCATCGCCGGATGCCGGAAACCACGACTCGTTCTCGCACGTCCGTATACTAAGAGGCTTCCAGCAGCCCGGCTACCGGATATTACTCCAAACGCAAAGAAACAGCAAACGTGGTTTCTCATCGGGACGAAACAGGGCTTCTGGTACGCTACGTAACTTTTTATCCGCAAGACATGTCAAAGATAAGTGCTCCCGAATGCAGTCACCTGTGTCCGAACATCCAGCGTGGTTCCGGCAGTACTAGAACGTCGCAGTTTTATCTATGACTCGAAAAAGTAATGGCAAAATTCATAGGATTTATATGCTTTTATTATTTTTTACTTTATTGAATTTCTGAGAGCTCTTTTCTGCGTGTTCCAGAGGATGGCTGTATGATGTTTACAACAGTAATAATAATAATAATAATAATAAATATGAGAAGTAGAAGAAGACACTTACTTAGACTTGTGCTAGATATTATAAATTTCAACTGTACTCAGGTCAAGTTCTGAAAGCGACTCGCTGTCGTGGCGTAGGAAGCAGAAGCTGTCATGTCTGTTAGTAAGGCCTCCAGTGTATTGTTTTCGCTCTCTTTTCCATTCGTAAATTTTAACGCATGAAGTAGCGCTACGAAAAATGCAAAATTTGTCTTGCCAAAATTAAATGATCTATGGTTTGCAAAAATCTAGTAAATAATCGTAATATTCAAAACCGCAAGCTTCAGCCATATCAATTGCAGTATTTTCTGGATTTCAATTGCCGAATATAAGTGCAAAATATTTCTCTAAACTATATTTCTGGCTGCGGCAGCTGCTACGATGACACCATGAAAACTTCGTTTATTATTTTAAGTAGGGGACAAGCCATCAAATCATGAAAAATTGCTACGTTACGCACCAACAAAATACACAATCACTTTGTAGTCTAAAACGTTCACACTTTCCGAGCAGTAAAAGGTCATCCAACGAAATACAGCAATACGAAAGTAATATTCCATTTGTCGACTTTCTACAGTTCGATCACTGACAAACAATCGAAAATCGGTTGTCAGGAGCTATCACTAAAAGTGCCTACGGTCTCCAAACAAACAAGATAAGAAGTCACGTCAAGAGCAAACTGGGACGTTCGTCTACGCTGTATGCTAAACGTCGAGATATTTTCGAGTACATCATGCTTCTAAGCAATGATGGACATCAGTTGGGACTTACTTTAAATGAAAATTTCATGTTTTCGCAGTCTCTGGTGAAACCAGAAACATCGTGCACTTTAAGCAACACCAGATCGATGCAAACTCGGAAAAGATATAAACAACTGTTGTATTATTTGACGAGATATTTCAGTACAACATAACTCGGTTTCTCGCCTGAGACGTTAGAAATACTAATTCTAGAATAGCATTTGTACCAAGACCTATTCAGGAATTTGAAATGAAACAGCGAATGAACACATGATTCTCTAGTACTTCAAAATTAAAATTCTACACTACGGAGCTGAATCACATTTACTTGGTCATCCCGGCGTATAAAAACCTATCAGATCTATTTACACTCATATAGAAACTGCTAAAAAAATGTTTTGCATCACCTGCATATCTGGGAACATGTTTGAGCTTAGATTCGATGGCAGGAGGAGATGAAAAAAAAAAAAAAAATGGTTCAAATGGCTCTGAGCACTACGGGACTTAACTTCTGAGGTCATCAGTCTCCTAGAACTTAGAACTACTTAAACCTAACTAACCTAAGGACATCACACACATCCATGCCCGAGGCAGGATTCGAACCTGCGACCATAGCGGCCGCGCGGTTCCAGACTGTAGCGCCTTTAACCGCTTGGCCACCCCGGCCGGCAAGATGAAAGAATACGTCTTCATCTCTACTGATAAATTGTCCTATCCTCCCCTGTAATCCTTATGGTTCATGTATGGTTTATCGTTCTAGCCAACGTGGGTTTTTAGTTAGGTATCATGAAGATAATATCAAGGACGAGCTCAACGAACTCTGCAACCTACGACTTACGAAACACTTCAAAATCATTACTAAGTATAGCAATGATACGCTGCTTCTCTAGAGTTAAAAATTCAGAGCGAAAAACATTATGGAAAAAGCTAAGTTATACATTTGTTTTTTAAAAGAGACTTTTTTAAACCACACAGGTTTCTTCCTGTCTTGTCGATAGTAGGCTCAAATGGCTCTGAGCACTAAGGGACTTAACTTTTGAGGTCATCAGTCCCCTAGGACTTAGAACTACTTAAACCTAACTAACCTACGGACGTCACACACATCCATGCCGAGGCAGGATTCGAACCTGCGACCGTAGCGGTCGCGCAGTTCCTGACTATAGCGCCTAGAACCGCTCGGCCACCCTGGCCGGCTCGATAGTAGGAAATCGGAATTGAAAACGAACAGCACCAATCACTGATGTTACGAAAATATCATGAGTAAATTAATCCAAAACAGCGAACCAGTTGCAACAAAAGGTGGTTTTATTCAAACTTTGACCATGGTTTCGACGGATGTAAACCTGTCCTTATCAGAAATACATGTACTCTGTTTTGATTGTTTTCAATTTCATGCCCACGTGTTTAGAAGCAGCCTTAGATAAATAAAGCCACCCTTTGTTGCAACTGGTTCGGTGCTTTGGTTTCATTTACTGATCTCTAACTGTTGTTGAAACGCACCCATGTTCGAAATATTCATTACGCTTACACAACAATTTGCTCGCACGAAGATAATGTACCTGATCAGATCGCCTGTACAATACGAAGAACTTCTGCCAATGGCTACCACAGTTCTATTTCTTTTGCGTCAGTAGGTCAAAGTTCTATTTCTTTTGCGTCAGTAGGTCATAGCAGACGAATGTGAACTTAACGTCACTATCTTATAGTGAGAAGTCTATCATGCAATTCTCATGTAACGTGACACGGTAGTGAAGATGGAAAGTTACGGTTTAAAATTCTGTCGACTACAAGCTTGTACTTGGAAAGGATGAGGATGGAAGTCGTCTGTGTCGTTTTCAATGGATCCAGCCTGAAGCGAAACAATGAAAGCACGGAAAACCCAAATATGGATGGTAGGACGAGGGACCGAGGCTGCCGTCTTCCAGAACGCGAGTTCGATGTGTTACTACCATGCCATCTCCCAGACATAAGAGTGATCAAGAGTTCTGTACACAGTTCTGCATAGCTTGTAATCCAAGCACGTGTATGACAAATGCCATAATGCTGTAGCTGTATGTAATAAGTTGTTTAGTATCAGATTTGATCCTGCTAAGTGGCGTGAATGGTTACCTGTAGTATTTTCGAGCGACTTTATTTGCACTTAAAGAAAAACAGGCTCTGCAGTGTAGATACCGTGTACTTCTGTTTAAAGGATTTACGGTCCAACGAACTGCCATAGGAGGCTATACACCCGCGAAATGGGGTCACTGGAGAATGGAGAAGTAGTGGACAATTACAGCCCAAGCGTGAACTATATTAGTGGCAGCGAATGTGCTGGAGCGTCCTTAACTATAATTGAGTTAGACGAGTGTAGGTGGTACTCGACGGTCAGCCGCAGGCTGCTGGTGACATTACGCAGTCCCTCAGCCCTTCACGACCTGGAAAGTAGTACGACCATAATGGCAAGGAAAATAACCACCTATTCCAAAACCAAATCGAAATCAACAAAATTACGCAAGTACTTCCACGACGTTTTCGTTCGAATCGCAACATTACAATACCGCTGTAGAGATACACTGAAGACTTCATAACAAAAACACGACGCTTGTCAAAAATTCATATTTTCCAGGAAAGCGCAAAAACTTTCTAAATACAGGGTGGCGCACGAAATATGTCACCATTTTGTTTTTGAATATAAACTTTATTGTCAATACAATCTGAAAGGAACATATACTACAATGAAGAGCCGTCCATGAAGATCTAACTCAGCACATGCTCAATATGTCCACCATTTCGTTTCCTAACTTCCTTCAAACGAACACTGAAGTTAGTGATTACCCTACGGCATATGTCTTCCGTAATTTCACTGCAAGATTGAAGAATAAGTCTTCTGAGCTCCATTAAATCACGTGGACGTTTCGCGAAAAATTTTTCCTTTAGGTACCCCCGAAGAAAAAAGGCACATGGACTGAGGTCTGAACTATTGGGGAGCCAATTTTGTCCGTCATTAAAGCGACCTGGAAACCTGAGTGAAATGATCCGCATGTCGAAATGCTCGTGTAAAAACTCCAACACAGTGTTTGCAGTATGTGGCCTTGCTCCATCTTGCACGAACCACTGCGTGTTGAAGGGCAAGGCAGTAGCAAGAAGCTGTGGAATGAAGCTATTGCGAAGCATGCTCAAATAACGCTCGTTGTTCACAGTTTCTTCAAAGAAAAAAGGTCCAATAAGTCCATGACTGGAAATTGCTGCCCACGCTGTAATCCTCGGAGCATAATGTTGTCGCTCATGAAGCACTTGTGGGTTTTCAGTGGCCCAAAAGCGTACATTTTGTTTGTTAACCACACCGTCTAAATAAAAATGCGCTTAGTCTGAAAACCAAACGTTGTTGAGAGTTTCTTCCCTATCCTCCGCCCACTGAGCAAACAGGAGTCTTTGCTGCTTGTGTTCTTCAGTGAGCTTCTGTGCACAGGTCATCTTGTATGGGTACATATGGAGGTCACTTTTAAGAGTGAGTTGAACGGAGCGTCTGGATATTCCCAGTTGCACTGCTGCCTTTCTACAAGATTTCCCGGGACTTCTCTGTACAGCAACTCGTACAGCTTCAGTATTCTCCGGCGAACAAACAGGCTTAGGCCGAGGTCGCTTCGCTTGCGAAACTGTTCCTTCCTGTACAAATTTATCGTACAACCTGTGGATGGTCTTCTTGCAAGGGACCCATCGTGTGTTAAACTGTTGTCGAAAACGCCTCTGAGTCACAATAAGGCTTTTCGTTTCATGAAAAAGTAACAAAATTGCCAATCGTTGCTGTGTCGTCAGTCTTCCATTGTCAGCCATTGCTGCTTACTAGTCTCCTAGCGGCAGTATCGTGAATTACACGTCATTTCATAACACTTTTTTTTTCCAAGCTCTGCTGGTACTGCTGTAGAGATCCCAGCGGGATATCTAATGTGCGTCGTAAATTGTGAAAGAAACAATTGGTAACACATTTCGTGCGCCACCCTGTAGTTGTATAACGTCTTGCCGTCGCTTGGAAATGTCTAAATCATTTTCATGACACTGTATTAACTTACCTGTCAGTGTACCTCTTTTTTTCTTCAAATTACAGTCCTCACTGACATAGGCTGTTTTCGTCAGAAAATGCAGCTGGAGTAAGAAGGAATGACTCTATAGTTGCAATAATTATACGTCATAAACCTCAAAAATACTAATTTTTTACAGAACAAAAGATTAATCTACGTAAAAGATACACAGAATTGATCAAATAAACGTTCACTGGTCCTCTTCACCACAGGCGTGAGATTCAGACACATCAAAGTTCGGCCCATCTTCTTCCTCTCCTCAGGCAATCAGTGTTTTTAAGAAATTTTAGCTGTCACTCCTCAAACAAAAAAAAAGCGCTTAGAGGTCTTGACTTTCGACTTCTTGATCTTGAATACATTGTTGCAAATCTGAATAAAAATTAACTTATGTGGAAGTTTCACGTTGTTCAGAAGTGCAACCTTTCGCCAGGGTCCTGTGTAATTGTCCTGCACTGAAACTTGGCTCGTGGGTGACTCAATTTTATAAATCCTTTCAATTTAACTGTTTTTTTTTTTCAAATAGTTTGAAAAACAACTTCTGTCATGTTGAATATCACTGACTGGTCAACTTTGCAAGTGAGGAAAGATTTTGAATGTTTTCGAAAAGAGGTAATGAGTGTGTCCCGATCATCAGGGCCTTCAGTGACCTGATTCTGTTCCGTAAGGAAAATTAAGGAGAAATCTTGATCTCTAATCAATAAAGAATTGCCTCCCATGGGGAAGATGTAAGTTTTTCTGTTGAACATTTCCAGACTGTGCACTAGCATATACAGAAAATACATTGTGACAAAATTTTTATTTTTACCAGCGTTTCCTTCCGAACTAAACTTCTCTCCAGATGTCCAGATGTTGCCTACTTTTCAAGTACTGAAACAATAAAGAGGTGGCTTCGTTATGCCATTTGGCGGGAACACTTTTGCCGACGTAATTCATGTGTTCCTCACTTATTAGCTTTTCTTCTTTATTACGTTTTCCTTTTTTTCTTGACGTTTCCGCTTTTTAAGCCACTGAACACTGTCTTTTGAATTCACTACAGAATCACAGACACTGAACCGCCACTTGCCAAAGAGTAGATTGAAATAATCCAGCAAGTACTACGAAGGCGAGAGTGAACACTGAGATCGTTGTCGCCTACCTTCAGACGAAAATAGCCCTTGTCAAATAACAAGGCATTTTTTGTCAGAGATTATTCTGACAAAGGCTATTTTTGTAGAACCATCATATTTTCGGGCAACAGTAACTCAAGACAAGGGTCATTTCTGTCATATCTGATTGGAACAAGTCTTGAGTCTCGGCGATAGCTGCAACAGTACCCTGAAATCTCGAAAACTAAACAAACTGAGAAGGATTGTTTTTGTTATGAAGTCCTTAGTTCACCTAAACACACTTCGGGAAACGAGAGAAAAACTGAGAGGTTGAAAGGTAAGTGTAACTTCCTCCTCCTCCTCCTCCTCCTCCTCCTCCTCCTCAGCGGAAGTGCAGTGTATTAATTACGCCCCTTTACATATCTTCATGCTACGATTCTACTGGCAAATGTCAAAATATTGACAGAAAAAAAAAAGAAAACATGTTGTCGGTTGCACTTTTCTTAATAATAGCCGAGGGTTGTTGATGAGACGTAAATTTAAGGAAACCGTTATAAATAAACACTAATTCAATCTGTCTGGGCGATAAAAAACCATAAAACATTTCGGAACGTCGTTTCATATGGGCAGAAAATGGAATTGGCCAACCCTTCAAATGAGTGAAAACCATTTAGAATTATTAAATCTTTGATAAACATTGCGGCTGCGATCATGCAAAATACAAACTACATATTTCCGCGTTTACAATGACGGGGAAATGTACTGCGTAAGTCTTACACTCAACAGAAAAGTTCTCCTTGCCTTTGTGATATATTTCGCATTTCACACAACAATGCGGATATAAAATTAACAAATAAAATGTGTTTTACCAAACCATCAATTAAAAAAGGTTTCAATCACTAATTACGTAACCCGATACTAAAAAATGGGGCCCTCGATTCGACACGGGCTGCCTCATTTCCTTCGAAGTTAGTTCCCCCCTTTCTCTGTCCATTATCTATTCCTCCCCCCCCCCCCCCCCTCTCCGTTCATCTCCTACTTCCCGGCCGGCCCCGGTTGTCTCGCGGTTCTAGGCGCGCAGTCCGGAACCGTGCGACTGCTACGGTCGCAGGTTCGAATCCTGCCTCGGGCATGGATGTGTGTGATGTCCTTAGGTTAGTTAGGTTTAAGTAGTTCTAAGTTCTAGGGGACTGATGACCACAGCAGTTGAGTCCCATAGTGCTCAGAACCATTTGAACCAAGCCTACTTCCCGTCTCTATGTTCATTTCCTCTCCCTCTCTGCCCACCACATCTTCCCGTACTCTCTCTGATTGTGAGCCTTCTTTATTAGTGTTGCAAAGGAACTTTGATCGGAAATCCAAGTCGCTTGAAATGAATGGGTAAATCTGTTGGGATCATTTTTATACGTGGTACAAGAGAGATTTCTTCAGCTGCTGAGTCTATGAGAACAGTAGCTTCAACGATGGTATTTCGCATAGTTTTAATCTGCGAACGGGAAGGATTACAAAGTATCGGACGATTCAAATTCCAGAGCAGTATTCCACTCACAAGCCGATAAGCCACGAATACAACTTTCCTGATTTATCTTAAAACCGACTGCGAGGAATAAAATTAAACAGCACACTGTTGTGTATGCAAATGTTGTTTAACGTTATTTATAATGTGAGAGAATGTACATGACGAATTACCTACAACATGCACCGCAAATATTGCGGAAATGGGAAGTGCTACTGATGTGCGGTTTTCACAGAATGGATTGGTAGTCAGGGGTTCGTATTGTTAGCCAATCAACAGAATGTAATAATGAAACCTCCTGGCAGATTAAAACAGTGTGCCGCACCGAGACTCGAACTCAGAACCATTGCCTCTCGCGGGCTAGTGCTCTAGCAAAATTTGGAAGACAGGAGACGTGGTACTGGCAGAAGTAAAGCTGCGAGGACGGGGCGTGAGTCGTGCTTGGGTAGCTCAGCTGGTAGAGCACTTGCCCGCGAAAGGCAAAGGTCCCGAGTTCGAGTCTCGGTCCGGCACGCAGTTTTATCTGGCAGGGAGTTTCATATCAGCGCACACTCCACTGCAGAGTGAAAATCTCATTCAGAATGTAATATTATTTAGGAAGTGTACTTGTTGTGAAACGTACACTTTTTAAAAAGGAACAATGCTTATTTACATTAACAGACTGATATGATATGATAGTGTGGCATTGTTGGCAGAGAGGTCCCATTCGGGTTTGACCGCCAAGTGCAAGTCTTATTTCAGTCGGCGCCACATTGGCCGACTTGCGGCCGATGATGAGGATGAAATGATGATGACAACACAACATCAAGTCCACGAGCGGAGAAAATATCGAACCCGGCCAGGAATCGAACTCGGGCCCAGTGCATGGAAGGCAAGCACGTTACCACCCGGCGAAACAGATTAGGGTAAATTAGAATGTCAGTGGTGTTTGTTGCACGCCTCTAGTGCGAGTCGTTTACGATATATCGCATTTAAAGTTCCCACAGCACCACTTGTACAGTACCTGTTGTAGCAGACACTACAGAGCAACACAAGTGCATACACTAGTTATGTCGATTATGACCAGAAACGAGACAGTTGACCATCACCGGTTGTGTTCAGAATGACCACGGCAGCGGAAATACAAGCTTCCAATGTGGTATGGAGCAACTGCTACACACGTGCTAACATTTCGGCGGAGACGTACGAGCAGGCTGCAGTAAAACGTCGTTGCATATCATCGGGTGTAGTTGGTCTGTGCTTATAGGCAGCATCTTTCAGCTTTCGTCACAGAAAAAAGTCTACAGGAGTCAACTTCAGGGAACGGGCTGGCCAAGATACAGGTCTTCTGCGTTCAAGCCAACGATTTGGAAACGATCTGTAAAGACATGCTGTAGTACTTAGTGCACTATGGGCTGGACAGCCACCATGTTGGTGCCACAGGTTCCTCCCTGCCTAAAGAGGAACATCTAGCATCCGTGGAAGATCATCTGTTAGGAGGCTGCCATACTTGTGCGCGTTCAGTGTTCCGTCTACGAAACACGGGCATTTGAGCTGATGGTTCACTAGCCCACACCGTACGTTTGCACTCCATAGACGCTGACGTTCCATCTGACGATGCCAACGGGGCTTGGCAACAGATTAGTAGTGCATGTTTCGGCTGTTTACCTGGCCATGACTGGTAAATGTGGCTTCATCACCAAACAATATAGGCCACTATGATACATCTGGAGTATCCTGTCTCTAACGCCCAAGTACAGAAGTTAGCACGATTCTCATAAACGTCTCCATTCAGCTCTTGATGGAGAGAGATGTGTTAGGGATGGAACCTATGTCGATGGAGAATGCCTAGGACACATGCCTGACTCATTCCACTTCCTTGTGCTACTGTGCGGATCAACAGCAACAGCAGCAGGAACATTAATTTCCCTGTTTTCTGTCGTCACTTGCTTCCTTCTGCTACGTCGTCTAGGTGTTACACTACCACTTTCACGTAACTGGTGAAGATGTTGATAAATAACTGTCGACATGGTTGACACCTATTGGGATATCTTGCCGCACTCAACGTACAACAACGAATTGCATTCTATCTACACTCTCCATACACCATGAGCATGTCGGTTTTTTTTTTTTTGCATTGGTAAATGCCTCCGTCCACTCATGACTTACTGCTTGGACTGTCACCCACTAACTGACTAGAAAGTCACAATGCATTCAAAGAACACACAAGCACACTAGAAGCAAACATAACAACATCGTACCTAGCAACTATGCATGTTGAATGGCACACACAAGTGTCGGTGCGGAAACTTTTCAAAAGAAAATGTTTTGTAAACGACTCGCACTAGAATCCCGCAATAAACGCCACTGAAATACTAATTTACCCTATTTTCAGTCTGTTAATGCAAATAGGCACTGTTCCAATTTAAAAAAGTGCATGTTTTCACAACAACTACGCTTCCTAAGTATTATTACAATCCGTTCATTGACTAACGACACGCGCCACTGACGACCAATTCATTCTGTGAAAACCGCAGATCAATAGCACTATCCATTTCCGCAATATCTGCGGTGCAAGTTTTAGATGATTCACCCCGTATATCGGAGAAACAATTTGTCTAATGCTTTAAATGACGTGATATCGTACTTACAATAGATTTAGAGAAAGAAAACTGAATGACAGATTTTCACAGCATAGCATAGCATTTTTTCCTCACAGTCTGTTTTAACACAAAACCTGTACAATGTAGGTTAAAAAATATAGAGCATATGTCCATCCAAATGTTTATTAGCGTCTGTGTAAAAATTTGAAGTAAATCGGTCAACAATTTCTCGAGATTTCTGGGAACAAAGTTAATCTATGACTTGTTATTTTACAGGGACTCTACTGATATAATGATGTAAGAGGTCACGGATCTCATCCATACGGTTCAAATTCCAAAACAAACATTCTTATACACATTTCCCATGGTTCCCTTAAGTCATTCATGGCAAATGTCGCTAAGGTTTACATGAGTGGACCAATACTGATCTCTTAATCCACAACGAGTTTTACTTCCGCTCCTAATTACCACGGTCTCGACCGAATGTTAAACCTTAATCTCCCTTACTCCAAGGAAGAATTATTTCTCCCTTTTATTCTTCATTCTCACATTTATACGGCTTAATAAAAGACTGACAACAAATTACTTTCCCCTCTTTACTATAGCTTTCAAAGCCCATCCATACCTTCTTCCATTAGAAGTGAACTGAAATAACTTATGTAAGCGTATGAGGACGAGAACGTCTATTTGAGCAATTACGTATGTAATGTTCGTTGCATGTAACTTACAAGCTGACACGTCCCTGTAATTTGAATGTGAGATACAACACTGCATAGGAATTACATACAAGAAATTAGGTGTGCTAAGGATTCTGCACGGAAAATGATTTTTTTTCCAAATTAAAGAACATTAATTAGAATAGTCTTCTATACCTGCATTTCTATATGAAATTTCAAATTGTTATTGTTAATACCATATGAACACTGCTACTACTACCACCACCACCACCACCACCACCACCGTCCATTAGGGAGTATCGTACATTCAACTTTGCGACTGTTAGTAAGGAAATAATCACCTTTTTGTCTAATTTTCCCTCGTTTGCTGGAATCAAGAGGAACTAAATCCCCTGCTCCTTCGTCAGTCTACACTAAGACGCCCTTGCAGATGCCCTGCAACCCAAACTCTCCAGTTCTTTCGTTCTCTTTTTGTATACACTGTTTAAAAAATGCGTTTGCTTCTCTGAGGACATTTCCTAATTACTGGGGTACAAGATGGGGACAAGGGTGTCGATGACGTGAAAAGATTAAAATTCCAGCGAAATGCCCAACATATCTTGCCGTTGATTACAAGAGGAACCGTGTTCAGTATACTTCGTAACTCAAATTTTCAAAAGAACCTCTAAATGTAACTGTAGGTATGCCTTATGAAATTAGGTGAAATCAAAAGCTACACACAGCACGTGATTTATCCATTGTAGGTTCATTTCGTTGTGTGCGTCTGGTTTCATCTCGTACTCTTTTATTAACTGAGGTTGGATGCCTCAGATATTGGAATGGTACATATAGCTGGCAGACAGTCCCTCAAATTGCTATCGCTGCGACGTCGAGAAAGGTATGGCAACTCATTGTTCTGTCTTCACAGAGCGTCGTCCTGATGAACAGTTTGGCCTCAATACCACACTTAATGTAGCATCTCTGGGAATTGCATTCCATGTCTTGATACCAGGTCTTCGCGGAGCGTATTCGTCGATATGAAACCGTATCATTTTATGTTGCGTACATTGTCTATACGTGTAAATATACGGCTCATCTCCGACTAGACAGACACGAGATTTATCACTAAACACCAAACACTGACAGTCCGTGTATATATATTACTGACTGACGTGCCAACACCGCACCCCTTGGGGAGGCTGGATAATATTAAAAAGAGTCACAGCAAAATTCAGAGTAAGCGTAAGCCCACGTCTTCACGGAGACGTCAGGAAATGCTGTTGCTTGACAATAAACCTCTAAGCTACATCACACATTTTTTAAAATCTTTCTTACATTGTTTCTAACTGGCAGTTCTGCGTGATCTTCGCAATACGGAAAAGCTAAAAATCTGATTTGTGGTGACATTTTAGCAATCTTATTGGAGATTTACTGGGTGTCCTGCGAAGGAGTCCCAGATTTCAAAATTAAATATCTCGATAGACCAGTGCAACAAAAGGTATGTTTATTGTAAAAGCTGTAAGAACTTCATACAGGTGTTCTACAGAAGTTTCGAAGAAGTTCGAAAAGCGGCTAAAAGACGACGCTGTATTCGCAGTAGCCGGCCGAAGTGGCCGTGCGGTTAAAGGCGCTGCAGTCTGGAACCGCAAGACCGCTACGGTCGCAGGTTCGAATCCTGCCTCGGGCATGGATGTTTGTGATGTCCTTAGGTTAGTTAGGTTTAACTAGTTCTAAGTTCTAGGGGACTAATGACCTCAGCAGTTGAGTCCCATAGTGCTCAGAGCCATTTGTATTCGCAGTACGTAGTGCCTCTAAATAAGGGGCCGCAGGTCGAGGCGATCAGTTCTACCAATAGAATGTGGAAGGAGGCCAGCGTACCCAAGGAACAGGTTGAAATGATATTTTCCATTGAACAACGTGTTTTTCTGGTACTGTGAGACCACAGGTTAGAACATAGTCCTATGTCAACTAGGTGCTGTTTTCAAACGCGATTTATTGTTCGAAAAGGACCCCATGCAAAATCCATCCGCAAGCTCTTCGCCAAATTCCAATGGTAGCGTGGCTGATGACCTAGTGGGGATGTTCGCCCCAGGTAAACAGTAGTTACTCCTGAAAACATCATCACAGTTTTTGAATAAATTCAACAAAGTGAAGAAAGTTCGTTCGGGGAATTGCATCAGAGAATGGTTTCAAGCGTTCCATCACGCACAAAATACTGAGACAGAGCCTATACATGTTTCCATTCAAAACCCAGAGCCACCAGGCCATACCTGTAACGATCCGTGCGCCGGAAGTCTGACTTTCCGAACCAGATTCTCACAGTTGGTGATAATGAACGATTCGGTGTTGGCTGCATCTGGCTCACAGATGAAGCAACGTCCTCTGAATAGAGTCATGAATAAACAAAATTGGCCATTTTTGGGGTTCTGAAAATCCGCAGTTGTTTGAAGCGAAATCACTGTATTCTCCAAAAGTTTCTGTTCATGCTGCTGTATGCAGCAGAGGCATTACTGGCCCATTTTTTTACGCGAGAAACGATCACTAGTGGACATTACGATGCAATTTTGGAGCAATTTGGAGGATTTACCAAGCAACGAGCGGTTCGTGGAAGATGGGGCCACATCACGTCGCACCGAAAAGGTGTTTCACTTTCTTGATGAATATTTTCGGAACAGAGTTATTGCTTTGGATAACTGCAAATTGACTGCCGCATGGTACGCTCCCGGTAGCTGAGTGGTCAGCGCGATAGAATGTCAATCTTAAGCGCCTGGGTTCGGTTCCCGGCTAGGTGGGAGGTTTTCTCTCCGCTCAGGGACTGGGTGTTGTGTTGTCCTTATCATCATCACTTCATCCCCACCGACGCGCAAGTCGCCGAAGTGGCGTCAAATCTGAAGACTTGCACCCGGCGAACGGTCGACCCGACGGGAGGCCTAAGTCACACGACATTTACATTTTACTGCCGCAGGGATGGATTAGCTTCCATATTCGCCCAATCTGCCTCCTTGTGACTACTTTAACTGGGGTACATTGAAAGACACTGTCTGCCGGAATCATCCCACGACGCTAGAGTAGATTGAATAGGTGATATGTTGGCATCAGAATCTATTTCGTTGTGACATCACAGGGTGTGATGGCAGATTTCACTGCTCTTTTGCGCTACCTCCGTACAGTGAACGGTGGACATTTCCAAAAGGTTTTGATGTGATTGCGATGACTGCTTGCAGAGAACGAGTTGCATTACAGACGCTGATAGTAGTATACAAGGTGCTGCATGTTAGCAGCTTTTCAAACTATTTCGAAACGTCTGTGTCACTTCTGTATAAAATTCTTGCAGCTTTCACAATAAACATACCTTTTATTGTATTCGTCTATCGATCTTCATTTTCGAGACATCTAATTTTAAAATCAGGGACTCCTTCGCTGGACACCCTGCATATGGCGTCGAGTTACTTTGAACACTGAACATGATGTTCTTTTAGAGATGATTGATTGAATCATTGGGAAGTGTCGTTTAACGGAACTTATACTTTTAATCAAGTGCGTTTTTCTTTGTTAGAACTTCAGACTCTGACTGCGGTGGATGTAGTATTAAGTAATACTACCCAACTGCCACTCACCGATTCCGATACACTCCGAATATGTTGTAGACTAGGCCAAAATATGAGACATGTATTTTTTTATACGTGGTCATACGGCCGTTGAAGTGGTGAAAGACCCACCGAAGGAAACGCGGTTGCGATCTTTCTAAGCACATACCGTCGAAACAGTCGGAAATACAACAAAAATGTTGAAATAGCTACTACTGTACTTTACAACTGTGCAATCACATCTTTAAACATTCTGATATATTTCGAAATCCTCCCCCTCACCCCACAATTTTTGAAATGGTAAAAAGTTTATGTGTAGTAAATGTAATAGTATATTTAACAACAAATTCAACCATATGTGATAAAGTCACATCAAGTCACAGCAGTCACATGTAAGTTGGAAGTACCCTTTATACCGCTATATACGCGCGCTCTGTCCGACGTATGACGTCTGTCATACATGGCAGTAGTATTGTTTGCAATTTCAAAGTGCAACCATAAAAGACGGACTCCTGAAGGATTTAATTGGACCAATAAGGTATCTCTCTCTGTCGAGTCCCGGAATAACCAACGTGGAGGTGGCGAGAGGCTATTCCAGCTTTGAGGGCCGGTGTGGCCGAGCGGTTCTAGGCGCTTCAGTCTGGAACCGCGCGACCGCTACGGTCGCAGGTTCGAATCCTGCCTCGGGTATGGATGTGTGTGATGTCCTTAGATTAGTTAGGTTTAAGTAGTTCTAAGTTCTAGGGGATTGATGACCTAAGATGTTAAGTCCCATAGTGCTCAGAGCCATTTGAACCATATTCCCGCTATGTATTTTTGTGGTCTTTGTTTTATTTGTTTGTTTGTTTTTCGTTTGTCTGGTTGTTTGGTTTCGGGTAATACGTTTGACATCTACTTTGTTATTTTAAAGTATTTAGGTTGTGTTGCATTATCTTTGATAGGCAGTGCAATAACGAGGGGACGTCGTATTATACATTGAAAAAAAGTGCTGTATACACATTGTGCATCACGCACATATGATTATTGCAATATTACTGCACAGTTTGCAGCAAGTATCACAATTTTTAAAGCAATAATTCACAGGAGGTTCACATTTTTCAGGTTTTTCTGTGATGTATCCGCTCTTGAACCACGTATACCTAGACATGTTCACAAATCGAGAGGATGAGAACTGATTATAAATCAACGATTGAATTTTCAGGATATTATTCCTCAGGTACAAAATTACATCATACAGGTAGCTGTATAGAAGGATTACATCAAAGAACGGTTTTAGAAAATTCTTCCGCGGTCTGAATGTGGCTGGATTATGCCGGTTATTCCAGCAGGAATCGTCATACATTGTACGTCCTTATTTCCTTATTCCATATATTAGGGATAGATCGCCAGAAGACGGGAAAGACCAATCTACACTATATATTAATACAAAGGCTGCGGTAACAATGAGCATGTAGGAAGCATTAATATGGACTTATTCGGCCAGATGCGTATTGCGACCTATACTGCAGCAATGAGAGCACGACGCCCTATGTGTACCCAAAACCTCTGCACACGCGCGCATGGCTGCCTCGTGTTTACACCGACACACGTCATGCGGCAGGGCGCCTGTGGATATCGAATCGCTCGGAGGAAACACGATGATGAGGAAGTGATGGACGGCCGAACAATAGGATAGGTACGCATTAATGATGCATGCACTTCAATTACGTGCGTACAGGTGCACGTACTATTCATTCGGTAATCACCGTTCCCATAAACAGGCGGCCGGAATTTGCAGACGAAACGTCGGACTGAAATCGAATAGTATATACGGAGTATGGCAGATTGAGTGTATACACGTTTATTCCGAATACAGCACGGTGAATCCAAAGAACATATTACACCTATTACCCTAAGGCTTCGATCATCCGCAAAACGAAATCGACTCTACCGACGAAAGAACATCGTTCGCATTACATTTAGCGAATTTTATTAGTGTGTCCATCACCAGCGACGTATCTGTTCACAGTTACAGTGCTTTGATAAGTGATGACGAAAATGTATTTCCTGTGGCTGTCGCAGTGGTCATGTTGTCCATTTTTTGTTGGACTGATGATGGTCGAAGTAGAGAGGATATAAAATGTAGACTGGCAATGGCAAGGAAAGCGTCTCTGAAGAAGGGAAATTTGTTAACATCGAGTATAGCATTAAGTGTCAGGGAGTCGTTTCTGGAAGTATTTGTATGGAGTGTAGCCATGTATAGAAGTGAAACATGGACGATAAATAGTTTGGACAAGAAGAGAATAGAAGCTTTCGAAATGTGGTGCTACAGAAGAATGCTGAAGATTAGATGGGTAGATCACATAACTAATGAGGAGGTACTGAATAGGATTGGGGAGAAGAGGAGTTAGTGGCACAACTTGACTAGAAGATGGTAGGACATGTTCTGAGGCATCAAGAGATCAACAATTTAGTATTGGAGGGCAGCGTGGAGGGTAAAAATCGTAGAGGGAGACCTAGAGCTGAATACACTAAGCAGATTCAGAAGGATGTAGGCTGCAGTACGTACTGGGAGATGAAGCAGCTTGCAGAAGATAGAGTAGCATGGAGAGCTGCATCAAACCAGTCTCAGGACTGAAGACCACAACAACAAAACAACAATGGTTTTTGCGTAGCGGGCGAGAAAATATGACAATCTTGCGTGTGATTTTTGAAAATGTTGGAAGTTGCATAAAAGTCATATGTTGGGGCAGATGAATCATCCTGAGTGGTATCATGTCCGATACCACCCCACGGTGTATCATTGTTGGTAACGACCGAGCGAGGCGGCGCAGTGGTTAGCACAATAGACTCGCATTCAGGAGGACGACTGTTCAATGCCGCGGCCGGCCATCCTGATTCAGGGCCGGCCTCGGTGGCCGAGCGTTTCTAGGCGCTTCAGTCCGGAACCGCGCGACTGCTACGGTCGCAGGTTCGAATCCTGCCTCGGGTATGGATGTGTGTGATGTTCTTAGGTTAGTTAGGTTTAAGTAGTTCTAAGTTCTAGGGGACTGATGACCTCAGATGTTAAGTCCCATAGTGCTCAGAGTCATTTGAACCATTTTGAACCTGATTCAGGTTTTCCGTGATTTCCCTAAATCGCTTCAGGCAAATGCCGGGATGGTTCCTCTGACGGGGCACGGCCGAATTCCTTCCCTAATCCGATAAGACCGGTGACCTCGCTGTTTGGTCTCTTCCCCGAAATTAGCGCCCCCCCCCCCCCCCATGAGTGGTAACAAAAAGGCAAGTTTCCGTCTGATGCCTTTAGCGGTTGCGCGGGATCTGGCGGACTCTGTTTCTTGCTACATTATTTTTAATGAGTTTTCGTTCACTTGGAGAAATATCTTCTATGTACTGTGGTTAACTTGTTCGCTAAATCATTACTGCTCCTGTCCAGCTCTCCCAAGACAGCTGCCCACTTCTCCTTACACCCTGTACATATTTACTGATAAGAGAAAGTTTCATATTCAACGCTGAACAACGGTGATATCACCAAAATCAATATAAGCTGACTGATGTATTGGAGTTATTTTATTCCTCGAATGTTTCTGGCACTGTAATTTCGCAGAACTCCCGTAATGTGTGAAGGACCTGTTGCTGTATAAAATTCCTACGCGATATCTCCCCAAGTTTCCAGGCACTCCAGTTCTATATTACGTGTCTTCACTCCACTGTTCAAACACTGTGCAAAAGTCACACGCGTAGAGCGTTGCATCGAGGAGCCATCCATATACGCCTACAAATAGGGTCCTATCAAATTTATCCTGCTATTCACATCCCAAGAGACCAATCTTCCAAGGTTTACCCTATTTCAGAGTGGTTTTCACAGTGAGTTTGTAGAGAATGGCGAGTAGTCCGCACCACAGTTACTTTTTTATCGTCCATCTAGACATGGTGAGAACATCCTGCAAAACAGGATTAGAATCATCGAAATGTCATCCGATATGAAATCTAGCCGGTACGTCTGATGTGATGTGAGACAGGCCGGTGGCGCAGCGGCTGCTGAGCTAGCAGCTGCAGCGCCCGCCGCCAGCATGGCATCCACGGCCCGCTGCCAGTCGCGAGCGCAGCGCCCGAAATGCAGAGCATGTCGCATCCCAATAGTTCCGATAGCAGACATAGCGTAGCCCGCTCTTGTCATTGCCTCACCCGTAAGGCGCAGAGTTAATTTCGAGACGTTTGCAATAACAATGACAACGTTTACAGAATGCTTCTCGTCAATGTCGTGCGTACGGATGTCGAATAAGAATTTAGGGACGACCTAGCAGCCTCCAGAACTTCACGTCCGGCCTATACATAAAAGTTCTTGCAGCTTTTACAATAAGTGGAAAATAAAAAAATACATTTTCCTTATTTTCTCATTTACTTGGATTCTAAATACCGTACAGTATACAAGAACCATCACTTATTTTCCTTTCGTGGTAACAGCGACTGCAGTGAAGCAGGTACAGTTAAGTACGCAGAATTAAATGATCGAAGTTGCGCGACCATATTTTTACTATTGGTTTTTACTGTTGCTATTTCAGGCCGACAATAAGATCGTATCACTCCTTACTAATTATTACTGAATGAAATCGTACAAATTTAGTACAGGGTGGTTATAATTGAAGTGCAGTACTCAAGGGGTTCCAGTATTGGCTGTAATTATCGTATTACAGTGAAACTAGGTAGATACGGAAATGCGTTAATGTGAAATCGATTGACGAGGCACAAATACGGCGCTGTAGAGCATCTCGTCGACGTCTTCAGTGCTCATTTTGAACAAATGATGTAAGCGGTGACTATTAATAAAATCAAAATTACGCGTTTCTCACTTGTTTGAAATTCTCTGGCCACATACCATTCCTAATCCATTGTATATCAAAACATTTCTATGCATTCAAAGCGCCAAATATGCACATGGTGGCCCAAACTGGAACTATATTTTTTCCAGCCTAGATTGGTTCTGCTTTAACCCACAAGAATATTTACCAAGTTTCGCTGCCATGCGACAATTACACCCAAGACTGTACCTCTGTGAGTAGCTGTGTTTTAACTATAACCACACGGTATCTCAGTTTTTTTAATCTAGGTTTTTACGGAAAAAATTGTCGTCTGTAGCTTAAGATAAATTACACAGTTTTTTGAAAATACTGATCACGTAAATCATGATTATGCTAACAAGTATAATATAATCTGATAACTACTTTTTAAAACGCAGATGATGCATAGTATAAATACCACAGCATCAAAAAAAAGTTTTCAGAAATATGCAAGGCTAATGGTCTCCACCAAGGAGAATAATTTATACTTCTTCACAGCCTGTGAGGGACGCGGATAGGCTGTGGCGTCAATTATAATAAGCAGCGAAACGCAGCTCCACACAAGCAGAAGACATCAGCGGACATCAGTTTCTGGTCAACCACTGCCCCTCCCCCTCCTTCTCCCTCCAAATACCCCAACAGCCCCGCCACTAAACAAAAATTTATGTTAATCTAGTTTAAGACAAATTATACTTACGTAACAATTTTTTGTATGCATTAACGCCTGAAGATGGGCAGAACGTACTTGGAACGCGCTGCATTATGTTAAATTAAAGATAAAACAAATAAAAGTGACTGATAGCATAAAATAAAAAAAATAATTACTCCATACAGTGACGGTTCCCAAACGTAGCAAGTATGGCCACTATTAAGAAATTAGGGTGGCCAGACGCGGTTCAGAGCTGCGCTCCTTCGGAATCATTAACTACTGCGCCGAGTCTCTCGATTGCAGTGAATTCACTCAAACGAGTTCGTGCGAGTTGAGCACGTACTACATCTAATTTGATGAGATGAGCAATTCTCTAAGAACTCTGCACTGTGCCCTTGGCAGACAAGTCCTACGTCTTCTCCCTGGGAGAAAGATCAGAGTCGTTGTTAGTAGCAGTGCGGCACAGGCTGAGCAATCCTGACGGAACGCCGCGGGAACTGCACGCGAAGCCCTTTGACCTTTTCCCTGCAAAACGAATTGCAATAAACGAAGCACGCAACTAAACACCAAAAAGGCTACATTACAGGTTGAGACATCTCTGAGCATTGGCTGTTGAGCAGATAAGGCAAACATACTCTTACGAAAAAAGGTTTGCATTGCTTTATAATTATTTTAACCATTTTATCAACCACTGAATTGCAGCATACATAACGCCAAATTACATGTCGCCTTAACGTGTAATATTGTTCTATGATAAATTTGAAGGTGCTCGAACGTTGTAATACCTGTTCGTAGATGAATGGGTAAGGATCAAAGTGTGAAAAGAGTAGGCTGTTCTACATGCAGTACCCAACACTTAGACACGTGTGTACGTGTTTGGAATCCACAAATGATCAGGAAAGAGCAACGAAAAATCTGTCATCCGTGTGGTTTTCACGTAATGTCCATAAAGGCGAAAGCTAGACAGCTTCCCCATTTTTGTTCTAGTACGTCAGTCACTGATAGAACAACACAAAGTATAATGAAATTCTTTTAAAGCTGGTGGTAATGACGAGCTGTCTCATTCTAGGTAAATTCGAGAGAACCTGGAGTTTTGTTTCTCGCCGCAGTGTCGAGTGAAATGGCGCGGGAACTGGAAATGTACTCAACGAAGTACGTGGAACAGTACGGTTATTGTGCATCAAACATCTAAATTGTATACCTATTCACTCTGAAATTCTGGTGGTACATGTACCAAAAGCAATGTCCACCAGTACAAAAATGGTGCCAGCAATTTGACCAATGTCGCACAGACGTGGATGATGCCGCTCTGGAAGGAAGGAATATCTTGCACAATGCCATTTCCATATTTTCGTCAAACTGAAAGAACATCTGGGGTGAAAGTGATTTTTCAATTATGTGGACGTACACACTGTGCTTATCGCATCGCTTCACGAACGAGGAACGTATTTCTGTCGAGGAACTGAACGACTGGTGGAACGTCCCGACCGTTTTTTTTTTTTTTTTTTTTTTTACAGATACTTGATGAATAAACTGATAAGCGGTCTCATATATTTGTGTCACTTTAAAGTGTGGTGCAGCATTCAATAAATGATACGTTGCCTTCCATGATAATGTGTAACTTACTTTTTGAATCCCCCCCCCCCCTCCCCCCTCTCCCCGTTGTAGTAGTCGTAGTAATGCGGGTGGTAGTTTTGAAAAGGGATCAGATTCTCTCAGGCTGAGACCTTCCGCTTTTGAAAAATTAAGACTCGGTCAGTGGTGCTGATTCATAAATGCAATGGAGAATATGAGATATGTTGCAGTTGATTCCAAGAACTCATAACTGTGAATATTGTACGTTAATGACAAAATGAATTGCCGAGAAAGTGTCGCATCAGTAAACCAACGAAATGTCGTCGGCATGGTTACCGCACAAGGCTATGGCCGTTTCTTGTTGCTGTACTTGCCAAATGTGATTTAGAAATCAGTCCGCCTATTACTTTGATGTCGACGGTAAGGTAAACGCCCAAATTACTACATCCTTCTCTTCCAAAAATAAATAATAAATGTTGGAAAAACTTCTACAGACAACGAACTAAAACATTAAAGTATCGTAATACCAACACATTAGCTTATCATCTGCTGCACTCAAGCGAGAATGAAATGAATCTCCAAATACTCTGTTATTTCTATATAATTTTGTTTATAGTAAACTATTTCTTAATACAGGACAAAGAGTGTAAGATCCTACGAACTGTCGACAGTGCTCGTTCTGAGAGTAAAAGAGTTAACAGCAGAAATCTGGTCTTTGCAGTCGATTATTAATGACACGTTTCATAATACCTTGCATTTCAAAAAATCTGTTTTGGGAAATAATAATATTTACTGAGAAATAAATGCATATGTATTCGTTCACTTGATACTTTAACGAATATCCCGGGATGGTTCGTTAGCACGATCAAAATTGCGTCCTCTCACAATGGCAAGTACACTGCTCAGGCACAACATTATGACCACCTGTCTAACAGCCCGTTGGACTATATCTGGAACGCAATACAGAAACGACTCTGAGAGATACACTATGCGATCAAAAGTATCCGGAGCCGGCCGGAACGGCCGTGCTGTTCTAGGCGCTACAGTCTGGAGCCGAGCGACCGCTCCGGTCGCAGGTTCGAATCCTGCCTCTGGCATGGATGGCTCAAATGGCTCTGAGCACTATGGGACTTAACTTCTGAGGTCATCCGTCCCCTAGAACTTAGAACTACTTAAACCTAACTAACCTAAGGACATCACACACATCCATGCCCGAGGCAGGATTCGAACCTGCGACCGTAGCGGTCGCGCGGTTCCAGACCTTAGCGCCTGGAACTGCTCGGCCACTCTGGCCGGCGGCATGGATGTGTGTGATGTCCTTAGGTTAGTTAGGTTTAATTAGTTCTAAGTTCTAGGCGACTGATGACCTCAGAAGTTAAGTCGCATAGTGCTCAGAGCCATTTGAACCATTTTGAACCAAAAGTATCCGGACACCCCCAAAAGATAAGTTTTTCATATAAGTTGCATTGTGCTACTACCTACTGAACCAGCTTCGTACACTTCTTTAGACTCTGAAATACGCACCCGCATGCCGAAATTTTACCAACACATTCAAGTATTACAAGTGGCAGAGAAATTTCGCTTTCTACGTCTTGTTTTAGACGAGAACCTTCTATGGTCGCTATAAATACACGAATTAAATGTTAATTGTATGATTTCACAAAGACACCTCCTGGGGAGCTGACAGTGCAATTTTTTTTACGATTCTACTGGGTGGTCGGAAATAGTCTGAGAAGATTTTATGAGTGCTGCAGAGTAGGCTGGCTGAGAAAAAAACTGTAAAGAAAAAAAAAATTATTTATGTTGCGCCGTTCCCGAGTTAATTAGCAGTCAATCAGGCTATTGCGCGCGAAAACTCGAACGGTCCGCCAGATACAATTAGTGTCAATTGTTGTCACAGCGTAGATGCTGGCACACGAGACTGCTCAGCCTTTTGTTCCGGTTCGATCGCTACTGCCGTCCCACTTCCAATTTTTGTATCGCTCTCTTGCTCGGTTTCAGGAAACCAAACACGTTTGGCGACACCGTCAGTGGCGGCCGCTCGAATTTGCGCACGCAGCAGCCTGATTGGTCAACTTCAATGCTAATTAACTTGGAAATGGCGCAACGTATCGAATTTTTTTCTTAACAAATATTTTTCAGCACAACCTACCTTGCAACACTCTTAAAAGCTTGTCAGACTGTTTCTGACCGCCCTGTACAAATCCTAAAACTTATCCAGTTTACATTATCGATAAGCGCTGTCGATATTAAGCGTACCAGACCCTGTTCTCCATAGCGGCGTGAGGCGGGCAAATGCAGCCTCTCGCGTGAGTCGCATTGACAGCCTTCTGGGTGAATGGAGCACGCCACCGCAGCGTCAGGCGTCAGAAATTTTGTTCCCGATTATGCAATAACAGCTCGCCAGATGCCTACGCATCCATCCAACCCGGTCCATTTCGAAAATAAAGTCTAGACTACATACGAACCATTCCAGAGCCATTAAACCAGGTGGACTACGACTGGTGTAGACGAATGATGTTCAGCTTCCCCCGCTCGACTGCTAGCACACATTCTTTCCTCGGACTTCTCCTTGATTTAGCACACTATTATTTCTTTCGGTCCTCGATGAATATCTTAATTCACAAGTTACCCACACAGACAGCTCTAGAACTAATGGAAAGTGTAAGCGTTTGCTTACCCTGGTGGCTACGACTACTGCCACTGATAAATGCATACAGCGTGTTCCCTGCAGACATGACAGCTAACATCCTCAGAATTCAAAACGCTGAAGTATTCTTACTGCGCTCCTACTCACTGAGGTACTCCAGCTAACCGTAGGGCACACTGAAATCGAACATTCTACATTTACTATCTGAAACCTAAGAAACTGGCACCATCATCGAGTTTTTCTGGACGCCATGCCATGTTGTGTGTACAACCTAGTGAGCTCGCCGACCAACTAGCTAGGGAAACAACTACAAATGAATTACTACAAACAGGAATACCTGGACCGACGTACAATCCCAGAAAAACCACCTAATCCTGAAAGTTTGGGATATGGAGAGCTATTACAACTCCTAACACATTAAGAATGATTGAAGAAACCACTACAGGATGGAGGGCTTCCTGCCAAACTTAGAGGTTAGAGTCCGTCACTTTATGCGAACTCCGGATCGGCCGAACTATGCTTCCAATAAATATTGTCTGTCTTCTTACACCATTAGACGTAACTGACAATAGCTTTTTTTCCTACAGTCTCCTCAGTCTTACGACGTCGTGTGAAATGGATGCTGAGAGAGAGCCTGTCGCCGAAATTGTAGCTTCGAGGGCTTCCAGGCGCGTTCCACCTGCACATCAATAGTCCCAACAAATTATGTTACTAAACATTCAATCCTATTAGTCACCAAAAATCTCCTCTATTCTAATTCCTCATCTTAGACATAAGTGGCGCTAGTGTTTCCTCTTAAAGCCTTCTACTCCGATGTCAGTTTTCAGTATAGAGGTGGAAGGAGAGTCTGTCACCGTAAACCGGGCCGCAGTAAGAATCCAGTTGCGTCACACCCCCCGCATCAATGTGCCTCACGCTCGCATTTAGCCTTGTCAATATTCAATGTTTGCAGTTCCTATTTCGAACCCAGTTTTAGACATGCCAGGCACTATCAGGTTTGCAACAAACAGAACCATACTTAATTAGCAGGGATTTAACTGATGCACCAACTGCCTTAATACAAATAACGAAAGTATGAGCAACGATTTGCACACAATATCGGACTCCTCTCGCCGATGTCGGCGTAGGCTGCGTGTGGTGGGTGTGCCCCACGCCAGAGTAATCGGCCCCGGGGGCAATCCAACTGAGCCCTCCCCTGCAGCGACACGCTCTCACACTCTCCCAACTTCCTTAAATGGATTACTTTTCTTTTAGCCTCCATAAATCAAGAGTGTTTTTTAGCTATCTGAAGGCTGCTCTCCTTTACTTAAGTAATGGACTAATGTAAAGGGATCTGACACTGCGAAAGGTCGCTGTTCATACTTTTCGTTATCACCATTGACATCAGAGTTCACCTAGATCGTAGAGAATAATGATCTAGCAGTCTGCTCCCTATGCAATCACAGCTATCATCATCATCATCATCATCATCATCATCATCACCGAGCGAGTTGGCGCAGTAATTAGCGCACTGGACTCGTATTCGGGAGGACGACGGTTCAAACCAGCGTCCGGTCATCCTGATTTAGGTTTTCCGTGATTTCCCTAAATCGCTTCATGCAAATGCTGGGATGGTTCCTTTGAAATGGCACGGCTGATTCCCTTCCCCATCCTTCCCTCATCCGATGGGACCGATGACCTCGCTGTTTGGTCCCCTCCCCCAAATCAACCAGCCAACCATCATCATCATCATCACCACCACCACCTGACGAGACGACCAGCCAAGTGAAAACAGATCACCGACTGTCGCAGGATAAAGCGTTTGCAATCGGTTCACTATCTGCTACATTGGACTGCAAACGGATAGCAGACCGTTCTCGTCACGGACGACTCTCAATTCGTTTTGCCAAATGATAGCAGGTGTGCTTCAGTTTGAAGAGGAACTGGTAACGTACACTAAACACCGGTGAAGGGCTGTGTATTCGTATGGGTGAGGTGCTTTTCTTTGTTCTGTACGTAATCTTATACGTTTTTGCGTGAAGCTCTGTCTTCATCGCATTGCAGATATAGCATTAACTATACTTATGCACGTCCTTACGCATCTGAACTGGTGTTCATTTCATCCCACATGAGGGAAATGCTCGACTAACCAAGGAGCGTATCGCGAGTACTATCTTCAACTATAAACAATGAGCGCAGGTTGAGCTACCTCAGTCCCATAGATGTGTTGCTCCTTCCAGCCCTCCTCTCCAGATCCTTACAGGCTGAAAAGACCTTAACAAGGAGAATGGCATATGCAGTATTTCTGATCGGGACAGTTACACTCCGCACAGACGCAACTTATACTACACGAAAATGGCACATCCATAATGTACATTTCAAGCATGTTCTAGGCACAGTTTTTTTTGTCTACCTGTGTCTTCGTATTTTAAATGACGTATATGTATTGTATAACTTACTAAGTCAGCTTTATTTCTGAGATTTTCCCTCGATTTACTGAAACAAATACAGTACAAGAGCAAGCATCCACCTTTCCAGTAAAAACATCAGGCCGAGAACGTAGCATAGTCGTGGTTTCACTAGTCTATGGGCGAGGAAGAGAATACAGTAGTTACCTAACTGTCGAAACTGAAGCTTCGTCTTTACCTATATGGGAGTGAGAAGTTGCCTCAGACCCACAACGGACTGTGTTCCCTTCATCATCTAATGGATCTGAAACCAGTGTTGTATGCAGGCATCGGTCTACTGTGTAACTCACCTGTAGTAACTCCTTCAAGACAAAAAGGTAAAGCCTCCCTCTCTCTCTCTCTCTCTCTCTCTCTCTCTCTCTCTCTCTCTCTCTCTCTCTCTCTTTCCCTTGCCCTCCCTCCTCTCTTGTACACAATTCATTTTGTCTCCCCTATTACGATTTCCTCACGTCAGTCGTAACCGTGAAAGCTGTTGAAGAACTAGGGGCACTTGAGAACCGGTGTAGCGGAATGTGGGGGAAGGTCGGGCGTAAACGAAGTGCAGAGGCGGCCGATGACGAGTGCTGGTAACGAGCGCCGGAGCGCGTGGCTTTCGTGAATAATTCAGCGGCGAGTTTGCCGGTAGCGGCAGCTCTAAGGCCGACGATATCGACCGCCTGGGATCCACCTGTGAGGGCCGCCGCATGCACATCGAGCCCAAGAACTGGAAAACCGAGTCCCGAGACCCCGGGCCGGCCACTTCGCTCCGCGCCATTCGTCTGTTTCATCCGGCCGAGCACCGGCGATACTTTTCCCACCACTTCTTCTCTCCACCTCGGAAACCATAAACGGTCTCCCTCCTCAACTTCTCTGACTGCCTTCCTGAACGACTGTTTGTTCTTGTCAGAAGCACAAGTCGTTTCATTGAAACGCGAATAGATTACCATCGTCAGCTGACTCATCTCTGTAAGTGAAAATCAATTGTCTTTAAATATAATCTTTAGGATAAGTGACATTACAGTTATCAAAAAATCTATACTTCAAACTTATTTTTCTTTTATTCAGTTCACCGTAATTTTCGCCACTGGCGAAAATATGCGTGTGAAAATTATACGAAATTGCGTAACAGTTCGAATATAAAGTTTAACTGCATGACCTTCGATGTCGAGTTGGACACTCTGAGTCCAAAGTCGATAAAGGTACAGAAAGTGGAGCACAACAGAATGGTGCATTTACGGCATTTTAAACGTCAAATCAATCTCGTGGTTGACAGCTAGTCTGCTTATGGCAAGGATACTTCACGTGTTACAAAATTCAAGAACAAATGTCTAATTGTCTTAGATACAACAAACATAGAACTTTATCAGAACAGTCTACACGATACTATAGAACTTGGTGGACATAATGCAATGGATGAATATTCGTTATCCAGCACACCGGAAAACTTAAGTATGGAAGCCATTCTAGTCACGGTGGTAAGTCAGTGTGAAGACTTGAAAACAAGAACATCAGCCATTCAAATAGTTAGCAGACTTCAAATGGTTTTCGACCCAAAGTGACATCTCCTACCCAAGTTCTTGTACCCAGCTCGCGCATTCAGTGGGTACACAAAAGGCAAGCGCAAAGGATATTTGAGAATGGCAATTATGCGCCCGATGTATGTGTAAGTCGCACACACGCTCCATCAGTAATTCCTCGATATTGCTGTACCATGCCTCTGAGCACAAATGTTACTAACAAGGGAACCTCCCCATCGCACCCCCCTCAGATTTAGTTATAAGCTGGCACAGTGGATAGGCCTTGAAAAACTCAACACACATCAATCGAGAAAACAGGAAGAAGTTGTGTGGAACTATCAAAAAATGAGCAAAATATATAAACTGAGTAGTCCATGCGGAAGATAGGCAACATCAAGAATAATATAAGCACAGGAGCGTCGTGGTCCCGTGGTTAGTGTGAACAGCTGCGGAAGGAGAGGTCCATGGTTCAAGTCTTCCCTAGAGTGAAAAGTTTAATTTTTTTATTTTCAGTTTACGTGACAAACTATTATGTTTTCATCAGTTTTTTGGGAGTGATTATCACATCCACAAGGAAACCTATATCGGGCAAGGTAGAAGAACTTTTTTACCCATTCGCCAAGTGTACAAGTTAGGTGGGTCGACAACAAATTCCTGTCATGTGACACACATGCCGTCACCAGTGTCGTATAAAATATATCAGACGTGTTTTTCTGTGGAGAAATCGGTTGACCTATGACATTGCGATCAAATGTTTTCGGTTCCCACTGGAGAGGCACGTCCTTTCGTCTACTAATCGCACGGTTTTGCGGTGCGGTCGCAAAACACAGACACTAAACTTATTACAGTGAACAGTGACGTCAATGAACGAACGGACAGATCATAACTTTGCCAAAATAAAGAATGTAAATTTTTCACTCGAGGGAAGACTTGAACCAAGAACCTCTCGCTCCGTAGCTGCTCACGCTAACCACCGGACCACGGCGCTACTGCGCCTACCGTCTCCTTGATGTTGCCTATGTTGCACATGGACTACTCAGTTTGTATATTTTCCTTATTTTTTCATACTTCCACACAACTTCTTCCTGTTTTCTCGATTGATCTTTGTTCAGTTTTTCAAGGCCTATCCACTGTGCCAACTTATAACTAAATCTGAGGGGGGTGCGATGCGGAGGTTCCCTTGTAAGGAATAAGCTGGTCTTGGTTATTTTATTTTAGGGCTTTATTAAGGAAACTATAAAGAAATTTTTGTGTATACTTTTCTAATATGACATCGATTATAGCGGTTTACCAATACTACCCTTATGAGATACATGGTATTGAAATGTGAGAAAAAGGCAGAACAATAATTTTAAAATAAGTGGCAGCTATACACGGAATAGGTTACTACGTTCATAAACATAATATCTCTGTTTAGATTTTCTTCATTTGATGGAACTAGTTATTTTATCAAACCACGTTCACAGGAGACCTAAACGCACGTGATGAGTTTTCGACGTACCACACAGTTGTAAACGCTACGAACTTTCAATTAGGCAGTAATCACTGGGAAGTGAGAAATTAAAATACTGACACAGGCTCAATTTTTTGAAAGAAATGCTAGTAGAAAATTAAGTGGATCATTATCGGCTCAATTTTCGGTAATAAGATTAAATAACAGAATATACTTCGACCATTCAGTCAGAACTGCACTGAGGTTTCCCACACGGGATTAACAATAATTTAGCGTTTATGATAACAGTGGCCATGGTTTTAACGTACAAGCATTCGAACCTACACGATGGCGTCCACTTCGTACAGTACGCATGTTGTACGTATTCTACTGTGCCCCATTTAAAATTTGCTTCCCATCCAATTTTGTTTCATTCAATACAAATAAACTGTAATTCAGCGGAAACTTTCTAACGTTATAAGTATTAAGGATATGTCAAAAACTGTTTAGTGATAAGCCATTTTGGAGAAAACACGCATTATTAGACGAAAACTTCACGATAGCTCACACATTTTGTTACGAATATAGGAGAAAATCGTTAAACTTTGATATTTTAGATTCAGAAAATTCTGACTACTAGATGCTGGACTTGCCAATATGCATCTCCAGATGTACCATCCAAACAGCGAGTGCTTAAACAAAAAAAACTTTCCAGTCTCATTATCTTGTAGGAAGTAGCTGTAGCTATTTTTACGACTGGGAGAAGTTGCATTCACGAACGTCGTTCATGTGAAAAATATTCGGAACACAGAACGAGTTGCCCGCAGGCATCAGCAGAAGAGGTCTCCAAAACCTCTGTGGCGGCAACATTGCAATTCATGTGTCATTTAGCTGACTGCAGTTAACTAATGTTCCCTTGTTGCTCACTCCATTTATAGGGATAGTGCTACAGCGGTCATTAACATCGGCGCGAACGAGCAGCAATAAATTTGCCGTATTCACTCGACAGGCCTGTAAGCATCAAATGCTGCCAAAGGATGGCCCACGTTCGTCAATTAGATGCAGTTGGCATGCACTTCAGTGAAACGGTCGGCTGTCGCGCATCATTACTGCTGACGACCCATCACAAATGACAACAGAGTCGCTAAAGAGTAATTTGCAGCGTGGCCTAACAGAACCCGATCACAGACAGGAGGATCTCGACAACACCAAAGCACTCAATTTTCCCACAACGCGAAAGAAGACCAGTCAAGTTATAATTTCCATTGTCTTATCACAATTGCCAGCCAAATAAATACTGCTTACTTACAACAAAAACTTACACTCAGTGCGAAGCATCTGCTCCATTAAAACTAAATTGATCATCGTGAACGTTACGAGCGGCCTTCTATAATGGATGAACGTATACAACACCTGGGAAGCGCATGACATAATCATGTTAAAATGGTACCTGCTGTACACCTGATGAAACGGTCACATAAATAGCACAATCACTATGAACATTTCCAATAAAATTGAGTCAGAAGGGGCGTATAATAACGTGTAAGAAATTATATTGCACGCTAGGAGTCAAGCCAAAATTTTAATTAATCGTGCTTAATATTTCTGCTCGCAAGACAACCTGTACTGTTATCGAACTGTTGCTGATTATCACTGTGCTAGAACCTCAGGGTATGCTAGTAACCACGGCTGCAGACGCACGTATCTCTTTGAAGCCTCAAATTTTTGCATTCGGATGCCCAATAAAAGTGACGGATTGGACATTTCTTCACAGAGGCACTACGAATTTTGTCCGCTGTCAAGTAGTTCAGTAAGAAGACTGTATGTTGCCGTGAAGCCGGGAGAGACCCGTCCCCTGCCATTCAGTGGATGGAGGTATTTATAGTGAGACGCGTAGCACACGTACCGGCCAAAACTGCGCCACTGCGCTTGCGGCACGATCGATTCAGACACTTGTTCCCACGAAACGGCGACTTTACATGCCGGTGTGGCGCGTTCACCACTCCGCTAACCACATCACAGAGAAAAAAAAGGCTGTTTCGCGGTGGTTGTCATCAAATCCGCGTAATTACCGAAGTATTTCACGAAATCCACACCGTGGAAAGTGATAGCGATGCAGAAATGCACCACACTGAGTTAATTATACCGAGAAAAACTGACTTCGTAATCTCAGACGAGGTTAACACAGGCAGTGGTTCTTTTGTTACTCACTTCAGTCCTCAGGATGTGGAAGTCACACATAACAATCGTATTCCTATCACAAAATAGAAGTTAAAGATACAGGAAATAAATCCCGTCGTGTTGCATAAATAGCTCACTTCAGTACAAAGACGGCATTCGACTTTATGCGAGTAACTGAATCGCACATGAGGTAGTTAAGTCTAAAACATCTTTATTTTGGCAATGCATTTCTAATTCGAACGGGTTTCATTTGAGACTGCCGATGAAGTGTATCCCTATGATACACTTGAAGGGCTTGTAGTAGAAATTCGTTAGTTATTGTTTTGGACAGGAATTCGAGTTTGTCTTCTGCAGGAACAAATAAGTAAAACTAAGTATGCTACTGTATGGCATCTGATAGAAAAACCAATGTTAGTAACGCACTGTAACTTCACAACTAGCTAAATGGTGTAATAACGAACAACAATTCTGAGGCACAAACGGAACGTAAGTCAAGTATGTGTTACTCTATGTGATCAAAAGTATCCGGACACCCCCAAAAACATACGTTTTTCATATTGGGTGCACTGTGCTGCCACCTATTGCCAAATACTCCATATCAGCGACCTCAGTAGTCATTAGAAATCGGGAGAGAGCAGAATGGGGCGATCCGCGGAACTCACGGACTTCGAACGTGGTCAGGTGATTGTGTGTCACTTGTGTCATACGTCTGTACGCGAGATTTCCACACTCCTAAACATCCCTAGGTCCACTGTTTCCGATGTGATAGTGAAACGGAAACGTGAAGGAACACGTACAGCACAAAACCATACAGGTCGACCTCGTCTGTTGACTGACAGAGACCGCCGACAGTTGAAGAAGGTCGTAATGTGTAATAGGCGACCTATCCACACCATCACACAGGAATTCCAAAACTGCATCAGGATCCACTGCAAGTACTATGGCAGTTAGGCAGGAGGTGAGAAAACTTGGGTTTCATGGTCGAGTGACTGCTCATAAGCCACACATCACGACGATCAATGCCAAACGACGCCTCGCTTGGTGTAAGTAGCGTAAACATTGGATGACTGGACAGTGGAAAAACATTGTGTCGAGTGACGAATCACGGAACGTATTGTGACGATCCGATGGCAGGGTGTGTATGGCGAATGCCCGATGAATGTCATCCGCCAGCGTGTGAAGTGCAAACAGTTAAATTCGGAGGCGGTTGTGTTATGGTGTGGTCGTGTTTTTAATGGAGGGGGCATGTAACCCTTGTTGTTTTGCATGGAACTATCACAGCACAGGCCTACATTGATGTTTTAAGCACACCTTATTGCTTCCCACTGTTGAAGAGCAATTCGGGGATGGCGATTGCATCTTCCAACACGATCGAGCACCTGTGCATAATGATAATGCACGGCCTGTGGCGGAGTGGTTACACGACAATAACATTCCTGTAATGGACTGACCTGCACAGAGTCCAAACCTGAATCGTACAGAACACCTTTCGGATGTTTTGGAACGCCGACTTCGTGCCAGGCCTCACCGACCGACATCGATGCCTCTCGTCAGTGCAGCACTCCGCGAAGAATGGGCTGCCACTCCCCAAGAAACCTTCCAACACTGATTGAATGTATGCCTGCGGGGGTGCAAACTGTCATCAAGGGCCGGCCGCGGTGGTCTCGCGGTTCTAGGCGCGCAGTCCGGAACCGTGCGACTGCTACGGTCGCAGGTTCGAATCCTGCCTCGGGCATGGATGTGTGTGATGTCCTTAGGTTAGTTAGGTTTAAGTAGTTCTAAGTTCTAGGGGACTTATGACCACAGCAGTTGAGTCCCATAGTGCTCAGAGCCATTTGAACCATTTTTTTGTCATCAAGGCTAAGGGTGGGCCAACACCATATTGAATTCCAGTATTACAGATGGAGGGCGCCACGAACTTTTAAAGTCATTTTCAGGCAGGTGTCCGGATAATTTTGATCACATAGTGTATTTAAGTGTAGTTTCAGCACAACAAAAACGATTATGTATTGTTACAACAGTACTAACTTGGTTATAAATGCAATATTTACCATATTCACAGCAAACTTCTATGCCTCTTTCACCTAGCATATTCGCGAGTGTGCATTTACATTGTTTTGTAAGTAGCAAGAAGACGGTACGCTTCCGATTACGTGTTCCCGATCAGTTTGACACCTACTCCGTGCTGTCGTTCTGGTCTTCATGCAGCTCACCACGGTCGCTAGTCCATTTTAAGCTGCTTACTGTAGTGAAGCTTTAGTTCCCTCCACAAATTTAGCCCCCACCACTTCCCTCCATTACCAAACTGATTATTCCACGGTGCATCAAGATGTAATGTACCCACAATTTCTCCGTCTTTAGTGAAGTTGTGCCCTACAATTTACACTGTCGGATATAAAGTGAAGCACCCAGAAGAGAAAGACGAAAGGAAATGTAACCTCGCGGATTGTGTGGCTATGTAAAGTTACTCCAGTGATTACAAAATCGAGTCAAATTTGTAACAAATTTGGCAGGATGAACCATGACTGGGTGTTGTGTGATGTCCTTAGGTTAGTTAGGTTTAAGTAGTTCTAAGCTCTAGGGGACTGATGACCACAGATGTTAAGTCCCATAGTGCTCAGAGCCATTTGGCAGTATGAATCCACTTCTCCTGAGGCAAATTGGCTCACTACTACTATAAATGGTCCTCGATATCGCGGATACTGGCACTGGGGTGAGGTGGACGACCGAGGCGGTCCCATACATGTCCTATGGAGGACAGATCTAGCGATCTTGCTGGCTGCGGGTGTACCTCAGCATCACGTACAGCTACAAAAAAAAAAAAATGGTTCAAATGGCTCTGAGCACTATGGGACTCAAATTCTGAGGTCATTAGTCCCCTAGAACTTAGAACTAGTTAAACCTAACTAACCTAAGGACATCACACACATCCATGCCCGAGGCAGGATTCGAACCTGCGACCGCAGCGGCCTCGCGGTTCCAGACTGCAGCGCCTAGTACCGCACGACCACTTAGGCCGGCTACAGCTACAAGTTCCGCGTTTCGACAAGTACTGTCCTGCGGAAAAATGTCACCACGGTACTGTCGCAAGAGTGGGAAGGACACAGTTGCGCCGTACGAATTTACTCAGTCACAAACAGCGTGATCTGAAGTCATACCCAATGGTTCCCCACACCATTACGCCAGGAGTAATACCGCTGCGCCTTCCAAAAAAGGGCGAAGACCGACGCCATACATCTAGGGCAGTACAGACAGTGCCGCGATACATCTCTGAACAGAACTCGAGACCTTTCATCAACAGCCAATGCTTCCCGGTCGCAGCACCAGTCCAAACGCAGCCGTTGGTGCTGCGGTATTAGCGGTACTGGATAAGAATTCCGCAGACCGACTGCTGCTAGTCTCCGACCCCGACGCGGGCGGCCGGAACCTTGTTGACGAGTATGCCTGCCATCACGTTCCCATGAAGTCCAACACCGGGCCACTGTCACATCCGAACGCCCTACAAATCTGGATATTGCACGACTGGACCAGCCGGCCAAATGGAGACCCATAATGATGACCCTTTCAGGTGGTGATAACGCTGTCTCCCACGAATATGTGGCATCTCCGTATCTCCCACAGTCATCGCTCAGCATCTGACACTGTTCACGCTTATATATCCTACCAGGGCTGTTATCAACACTAACCCATAATATACTAATGTACTCTGGTGACCGTTGTACTGTCACAGAGAACTGCAGCTCTAATATAGCCGCCGATGGTGTGTACATGTACGAAGGTAAATCGACATCCGACCATGTCTTCTGGGTATTTTTTTTTATAAGCAGGCAGCGTATTTTCTTCCCGATTCGATTCAGTGCCTCTCCATTAGTTATACGATCTACCCGTATAACCTAAATCATTCTTCTGTAGTACCACATTTCAGTCCACGTTTCACCTCCACACAAGACAAACTTCCAGGAAAGACTTCCCAACCATTAAATTTTTAGTTGATGAATTTCTCTTTTTCAGAAATGCTTTTCTTCGTAACGACTAAAAATTCTCAGTGGAATTCAGAAACACCTTTTACATGTGCCCTCCGCGGCTTATAGGGCTACCGTGGCGCGGCTCCATGAATCGTAGTTATTTAACGTATCTCTTTAGTATGCCAAACTGTCGTTGTCTCTCTGCGGTTTACTCAGACAAATGGAGCGTTTTCTTGCATTACTATGCCTCTGGGGACAAAGCAACTACATGGACACCAAGTAATGCTCGGAACGGACTCTAAATTGCACAAGCAGATTTCTGCCTCCTCCAAGAAACACACTGCCTTGTAAACTTTCATCACCTTGAAAATACTGGGCTAAATACTTGACTCAATTGTACCACATTTCTTTTGGACTCAAAGATTATGCTGCAAGCACCGTTAGTAGATTGCGATAATGACATGTCCAAGTAATAATTCTACTACATGTTATTTTCTTAAAATAAAGTGGTCCAACTAAAACATTCATATTTCTTTACGTACTACACAAAAATGGGGGTTCCTATTTAAGAAAAACGCAGTTGATATCCGTTTGGCCTATGGCAGCGCCATCTAGCGGGCCAACCATAGCGCCATCTGGTTTCCCCCTTCAAGCTAGACGAGTTTCGTTCTTTGTAGTATTTTCGTTTGATGCTTATTTCGTGAGATATTTGGCCCGGTCACTATCAATGGCCCACCCTGTATATACCGCGTGGTTCATTCAGATGCTCATCGTGGGTTCCAGTTAACCGCTTTCAACGATCACTGTCGTCATCGATAACGCTATTAGACAGGACTGTGACCTGACATTGCTGCTGTGTTTCCTGCTATAGCGAGTACGATAACAGAATGAAAGTGATTCGCGGGAAGCCGTTGACAAAGATGACGCAATTGCTGCGCGTTCCGAAAATTCCTTTAAACGCCCTGGCCACGACGATACAAAGCGGCGTATTTCATCAGTGGAGCGGCCATCTGGTGCGTCTGCAACGGCCGCACCATCGGCGCGTCATTCGCACAATTTAATTTCCAGCCAGACTAATTAAGCCGAACACGGGTCGCGTCCGAGATCGCCAGCTTTGTGCGCTGCTTACTCCCAAACCAATATTCGACCGGTTTAATCACGTCTTCCAGAGTGCACAACTCTCAGACCGCTAGCAACGTTAGTAAGGTCTGACACTGCACAGTTCGTGGTAACCAATTACAAGTTCAAACGAGATATCCACCTGTGACCGAGAGAGGTGATAGAAATTACCTCCCGTCACCCAAAATTGCATTTCCGTGGTTTCCCTGGAACGTTTCAAGCGAATTTCACAATGGTTTCTTTTAAATATCGTGGGCGCTATCCTTTCCCGTCCTTGTCTATTCAAAGGTTGTGCTCCTTATGTAATACACGGGAAGCTATTCATAAATCTTCCGTTTCCCACCGTTGCTTTCAGCATTTAACAGCGGTACGTTATGCTCACCATATTCATACATTGTCAAATGACGGATAGTGCTAGGAAAATCTACGAACCAGAACTACTTGAAGCAAAATTAAAACATCTCACCAATGCATTGCTCAGGAATGGTTATTCGTTCGCTAAGGTGAAAAGAGCACTGGGATCAACGCGTAGAAATCATAGCGATGCTCAAGCGCCGGTGAAATCGAAAGTGTTCCTGCATTTCATTAAGCACGATATTAACAGCGCAGGAAAAATCTTCAAAAAGCGGAACATCGTGGTAATCTACAGACCCACCCCGAAGATACAAGATCACCTAAAAACGGCCGAGGATGCTCACCAACCGCTGGAAAAAGCTGAAATTTATAGGATTCCGTTTAATTGTGGGTAGGTATACGTGGGTACTACAAAAAAAAACTGTCAAAAAATGGCTAGAAGAGCACAAGGGCAATTGCAGGAGAGGGGAGACTGACAGATCAGCTGTTGCAGAATATGCATTGCAGGCAGAAGACCACAAAATTCATTTTGATAGGACTCAAGTACTGGCAGCCAAAAGCAGATACCATGAAAGACTAAACGGAGAGGCCATACAGTTTGTAAAAAACCCCAGGAATTTCAGGAGGAAAGAGGAGGGTGTGAAACTGAATAACATCTGGATTCCGATGCTGAAGAAGAAGTGTACCAGTCTTCTACCATGTGATGATAGCAACAGCAGATACGGAGCGAGGTGGCGCAGTCGTTAGCACACTGGACTCGCATTCGGGGGGACTACGGTTCAAAACCGCGTCGGCCATCCTGATTTAGGTTTTCCGTGATTTCCCTAAACCGCTTCAGGCAAATGCCGGGATGGTTCCTTAGAAAAGTCACGACCGACTTCCTTTCCCGTCCTTCCCTGATCCAATGGGACCCATGACCTCGCTGTTTGGTCCCCTCCCCAAATTAACCAAGCAACCAACAGCGGAAGACGGCAGTCGACAACGGCCAATTGCGTTCGGGTATTCAAAACATGTTACGTCACGCCACAACGTAGGAGTAGAATTTTGCTGCAGTCAGTAGCGAGCCAGGGTGTGAATCGGACATTCAAAGAACTACGATCCCCCCAGAGCCCGCATCTCGTGGTCGTGCGGTAGCGTTCTCGCTTCCCACGCCCGGGTTCCCGGGTTCGATTCCCGGCGGGGTCAGGGATTTTCTCTGCCTCGTGATGGCTGGGTGTTGTGTGATGTCTTAGGTTAGTTAGGTTTAAGTAGTTCTAAGTTCTAGGGGACTGATGACCATAGCTGTTAAGTCCCATAGTGCTCAGAGCCATTTTTGATGCCCCCTGAAAATGTCCTCCGCAGATGGGGGCGAAACGTTGGGTTTTAATGTAAAATCTATTCGACCACGGTATAATAGCCCGTAATATTTTATCAACTGTCAAATGAATACTTTCGGAGTCCAAACTCTAAAGTAGTGGTAATCAGCACACATTGTATGTGCAGAAAAAGGTAACAGATCCAAATTTTTGCTTTTACGAGCTGTGCAACAAAAAATGGAATCTCATAAATCTAAAATGACACAAAAGTTTTCATGTATACTATTAGATCACATATACAACCGGATAAGTAAAGTACCAGCAACTTTAAATTGTCGTCGCCGTTGTCTCAATTAGAAAAAAATAAAAGAAAATAAAAAAAAATCATGATGGAGACAGAGCAAATTTAAATGCAGGAATAGGATAAAAATGCACAATTTTCCTTTCATGAGCTGTACAATAAAAATTGCGTTCTTACACATTTTGAATCACGTGTATGTTTTTAAATTCTACATAATATCGGAAAAACAAACTACGGATAACGTGTAATCGTCGTCGCCGTGGTGGAAAAACAACTGACACTTCGTATTGCGAGGGGTGAAGCCAATATAAACAATGCACTATCTACTTTGGAGAAAGTTATTACATGGCTAACTACGTACTACGTTGTATACTTTTTACGTTAAACTCCTGATTAATGCATGTCATTTTCCATAAGATGCCGAAACTCTTACTTTATTCAGTTGTGGAAGCGTGGCGGTTCAGTCTGTCCGTCTAGCTCATAAAAATGAATATGATATTTTAACATAATCCCCTGCTTATACATTAATTATTTTCCTGGGACTTTTAACTAGGAAATCCTACAACAGCGCTACCCACCAACTTTGACCTCTCCTTCGTATATCAACCATTCTCCGAAACAAAGATACTTCCAAATCCGAAATAAAGGCTTTTCAACCGGAAGGTTTTACTAGCAAGCAATGACGTAGAGGAAATACGCGAGACAGGATAAGGAAGATTAAAGTGCAATGTGCTTCACGTTAAAAGCGGAGATCTTTTAGTACTATCCCGCAACAACGCGAATCACACTTATAAAACTTTTTAAATGCTAATTATACGCGTACTAAGCCCTTCATTAAGGCAGCAGAAAAAGTACACATTTTAAAAATTACTACCCTCCCATTATATGACAAAATTACATTCCTTCTACGCTTAGTTACACTAGATGTGCTGGTGGTCGGCACACGCTACATCTTAAAATGGTGACAACGTTCAAGACATTTATTAGAACTGAGTTGTTTGAAGCTCTCATTTCTGAGAGTCTGATGAAGCCATAACTAGGCGTGTTCAGCTTTAAAGCTTTAAGCCCATTCATTTCACTTCTACGTGACTCCAGCAGTTTCTGCACGCATACGTTTTTCATGGGAGAAAATTATACTGCAATTAGCACTTCGTTGTGTATCCAGCCCTCTACACAATTAGCGATTTAGTTGCGGTAGACGCAGAGCGAGATCTGCTACTTACTGCAGGCGATCATGTAAACATACAACTTTTATGTGGCCAGAATTATTATAAAAACGTATTATTATTATTTATCTCAAACTAGAGGCAGAGCACAATCTGGGACTTGGTCGTGAGCTTTTCAAATGAACTATCCCAGCATTCCCGTGACGTGACTTTTGGATATACTTTGTTTGGATGACAGGAAGGGGATTTGACATTTCTTCCACAAGCGTGAGAGTCCAAAGCTTTGAATCCTGCGTCGCTACTCTCAGTGCTCATCCTAACCAGTAAGTAATACGACGTGTCTTGAATGTCTCGCCTAGAGTGACGGTAATTGATTTTATGAATACATTTAATACTCTTCTCCCAATATATGTTGATAAATTAAATATTGGTTAATACCCATAGAAACAAAGACATCAAAAATGTATATAATATCTTTGATGCTGTTACCACCATAAGTAAATTAATCTTTGTCGTCAGTTAAAAATCACTGTTTGATTGAAAGCTATTATAGGTCTCTGGACATATTTGGGGGCGTAAAGTCAACATTATTCAGAAATGATTCCATCTTTCCACCACCTTATTAACTTGCATTAGTAGTCACAACGACACAAAATCGTATTCGAAAATTGCTTCGTGTGTTAGATATGTTCATGATCACTGAAGCTGATTTAAATATTATTAACGAAATATTACTCACTTGAAATAAGAGACATGTTTACGGATAGACAATATGCATTTAGACCATTTGTAAATGTGGAGACTTTTTCTGGGAAAAAATAATATATTTTAAGTCAGAAGAATAACAGTTGACGTACGAAGAGCGACAAGACATCCACTACATTCACAAACAGCAAGTGGCAGTAATAAAAGTCGAGCTTTAAAAAGGGGGTAATTTCTCGTTAAGCCGAGAGGAAGATACGGTTTAAGACTTTGGCTGTTGGAATGAAATTAGAGGAAACTTTGAAAAGCAGTATAAACAAAGCCAAGGTTACTTCTAACAATACTCAAGCTAACGGTTAAAACTACGGTTACAG
Source organism: Schistocerca nitens (assembly GCF_023898315.1). NCBI lineage: Eukaryota > Metazoa > Arthropoda > Insecta > Orthoptera > Acrididae > Schistocerca > Schistocerca nitens. Next base: position 170,536,240 of record NC_064616.1, on the reverse strand, counting down.
GGCGGAACCGACCCCCCCCCACACACACACTAGAACAACAGCTGGGTGGAACGCACGGGCCACTTCATGAACAACTCAGATTCAAAGTTCACAAATCGTTGGCAAGAATGACGGGAGGAGTTAAAGTAAGAATCTGCTAACCACGTAAGCTAGGAAATAACAGGCGAAAACATTCGGCTAGTGAAGATTAGAAACAACACCAGATGGTAGAGACAGAGAACGTATGTAAGATAAACTTCTACAGACCTGTATCTTTCTTCAAAATAGCATGCTGCTCAGAGAAAACTGTTAACAGGTAAAGTAAAAATAAAACATTTTTAATTACGAATACAGGCGTCAAACGGAAACAGTTGTCGACGTAGAAAAAAAAAAGGTTCGAAGGCATGTAAAGTGTGGTTCTCTAGAAGAGAAAAACCTTAGACAGAATACGAAACATGGGGTTACTGACAGAACATAGACAACAAGAACTCTATGGATTTGTCTGCACTAGAAACTGTTACGGCACGGCGAGACATGGAATGCATCCAGAATTATTAAGCTTGACAGTTAAATAAAAGCGGTGAAAGGGGACATGGAACTTGTAATTCAAGTTAAAGAGAATTTTGACTGCGGGCAAATGATAGAATTAAACACAGCACAACTGTCGGTCACTAAATGCAAAAAACTACAAACAACTACAATATGTTAGATACAATGACTGTCGAATAATATTTTTTCATACAAATAAATGGAATGAGGAAATCATGTTTATGAATTAAATTATACTCAGTGCTTACTTTATAGGTGTCACAAGCTCTTTAATTATGCAAAAAAAAAAGAATTTGCATAACATCTTCAGAACAAATATGCTGTGAAAACACACGATCTTAACACACATCAAGCTTCTCGCTTGCACAGGCACAGACTTTTACAACAGCGAAGCGTGGTCACAGAAGTAAAATAATTACAACGTGGTTGAATACGCTTTAGAAAAAGCGTTCAGAGTCCTCACTTAGCTCAGGAGGGACAATATAACACAAGTACGAATTACATTCACATTGACAGGTTCCTTGCATCACTTAATTTACGACGCATTCAATGTGTTATATGTTGGCAACTGTGATAAAGCTTGTTAGTGAACTACGTCTTTGACTGTCCGAATTAACACGACAGTAAAAGTAATTCAAAATCTGGTCAAAGTCTTCAGTAACAGCAGCTTCTTTATTATTGAAAGCAGAGGTCGCTTCTTAAAATGATCGTCATGCTTTTTCTCTACATGTTAATCTACATCGTTATTACATATGCGTAATTAAGCGCGCGAGGTGGTGTTTGTGTGTGTGTCTGCGCGCGCAGGAGACACACACACACAGAGAGAGAGAGAGAGAGAGAGAGAGAGAGAGAGACTGTTTGGTGTCGTGAATTATATGTAGTATACTGGCTTAGGTATATGTACATTGCCTGCTGTTAGATTATGTTCTCAGAAGTGAAATGGCCAAACAGTTTAAAATAATACAGAGCTCTGATAGCTGGAAGACGAGCGTTTCATTGATTCAGAGCCACAACATTGTGTGCGGACAGTAGTGGATGCGCCTACGAGACGGGGTAAGCGTATCTGAGTATCTGAAAAATGATTATCGGAAAACGTGACTCGAATGTTTGCGCTGCCAGATAATCTCGCCTAAGCTAGTGCGATGTACGAGTAAATCAGCCCGCCGGCCGCGGTGGTCTCGCGGTTCTAGGCGCGCAGTCCGGAACCGTGCGACTGCTACGGTCGCAGGTTCGAATCCTGCCTCGGGCATGGATGTGTGTGATGTCCTTAGGTTAGTTAGGTTTAAGTAGTTCTAAGTTCTAGGGGACTGATGACCACAGCAGTTGAGTCCCATAGTGCTCAGAGCCATTTGCACCATTTTTTTGTAAATCAGCCCTCCTTTCGCATTATAGGCGTTGCATAATTTGGTTTTCTGTGAACGGGAGGGTCTGCAGTATTTCTCAAGCCTTAATTCCGACAATAAAAAAGTTGTGTTGTTCTCTTCCTCAGTATTTCGACTACAGGTATAACTACTGATATTATAACTGAAACGTGCTCAAAGACTCTGAGCAGACACATTTACAATGCTTCTCGGGACGTGTTTATTTCCCGATTGGCTGACATGCCTGTAAACATATCAACAGTGTGTAGCATTGTTCAATTTCTGATCAATGTTCCATGGCGTGAAGGTTAAATTGGAGTTGTTAGTGGCTCGCTGACTCAGTGGGTTAGTGTCAAACTACTAAACTAACGCTTCGAGGATCGACTACACTGTTTGTTCTGTCACTAATAGTTTCAATCGCCTCTGGCAATGTTGTGTGTACATGTTGTGTCCTAAACTGTATCATACTTCAGACTGCGTGTAAAATGTAAATCATAAGCTAGTGTGGAGGTCACAACAGGAAAATCGCACACTACCAACAACGATACAACCGAGCCTAACATAGCAATATGCTGTTGTAACCAACCTTCGGGTTTCTACCTCTTTCACTTCAAGAAGCTGTAAAACGAAAACGTCGTTCTTGCTGCTGCTGTTTATCGAACACATGTTGCGACACAAAGAGACAAAAAGAGATTTGTGGCTTTATTTATCCTGTAAAGCTCAAGGGTCTCTCTTACATTACATCAGGTATTTTTCATATTTTAACAGTACAGTCATCATACACACACTACATGTGACATAGTACGTCTTATATTTAATGTCTGATCTAATATTTAGACAGTGGAACAACAGCAACTCACACAACAGAAATAATACTTGTCTGGGAACATTAGCTCGAGCGAGGTGGCGCACGGGACTCGCATTCGGGAGGACGACGGTTCAAATCCGCGACCCGTCATTTAGATTTCGGTTTCCCGCGATTCCTTTAAAAGGGCATGGCCGATTTCTCTCTCCATTCTTCCATAATCCGAGCTTCTGCTCCGTCTCTATTGACCTCGCCGTCGACAGGACGTTAAACTCTAATCTTCTCCTCTAGTAACATGAGAATAATGTAGATAATAACATAAGTAGGTAGATCGAAGCTGTGGAATTCGGCGTCAGTAGACGTAAAGAATGGATGTGGTGTATAAGAGGATCAGGACAGCGAATCAGGAATGAAAATAAGTGTACCCGAAGAAGAAATGAGTATTTGCTAAACCTTTGGCATACAAAAATTGCCATTATTAGTTTTTAAGAGAGGTCTTAGTAAAATGAGAAAATGAAGCAATCTGTTTTTTTTTCTTTTTTTTTCGTATATGCTCTTAGTGTACAATGTATCGAAGACTGCAGGGTATTTTCTTACAGAGGCAGACAGAACAATGAAGAAGGAAAAATTGAATTACATTCACTAAAATTAAATGGATGAATTCGGTGAAATGCCTCAAGTCGAAACAATACAAGTGATATTTGTTCGCAAACTCCAAATCTCCTGTGTAATGAATATGTCGTGCCACAAGGAAATCTGTGCCATAATGGGATTTAAAAGTGGATCTCCTTCATCAGTCATCTTAATCGGTCGGATCATCCCAGTGCGCCAAATGTCCGATCGCAACATTCTGTCATACCAACCTTTTCGAATTATCTTAATGTTGAGGAAAGACATGGTCCAATGTCATATCCGCTCTTATAGTGGTGCTATTCCCAAAGGAATGACCTCTGGTTTTTTTTTTAGGAAAAATAGTAGCAAAACAAGAGTGACACTGAATGTTTGGATCCTTCCTGGAGGCATGCTTGGCTGCCGTAATTTGACTGCTCGCGGTAAGTGGAAGATCAAAGTTGGTGTGATTTCCCTAAATCGCTTCAGGCAAATGTCGGGATGGTTCCTCCGAAAGGCCACGGCCCACTTTCTTCAATAATCCGATGGGACAGTCAAAACCAGTCAACCAACCATCAAAGTTCCAATCCCAGTACGGCATACATCATCATTTGTCGCGATGTATTCATTATAATGCAGGGGCAGGGGAATGTTAGCCAGCATATTAGGCAAATCAGACGTTGTGTTACCATCATAACGAAAGGTAACTGTTTTCGGGTAACATACTAACTGTTGTGTTTCCGAGTACACCACACGCTCGTATCGTGTATTTCTAGATAGCACTGTCTGATATGTAACTTTTTTTGTCTTACGGTTTTCATGTGCTAGTCACTGACTTTAGCCAAGCATATAAGACGCAGCAGCTCAAAATACGCTCTTGTAGGTTAGCACTTCCTTCCACTGACTCCTTCAAATTTTCTTTTGCTTGTGCTATGTGACTCGCAAGACGAGGCCAAAATAGTCTCCAAGCCGACTGAAACTCGACCCGTCCACTCACATGTATAGGACGATATTTGGATGACGTCTGCATCTTTGAAAGCACTAAAGCATTGCATCTTGCAGTCTACGCTATAAAATGCCCCACCGATTCCAAACAACCACTGCCTTCAGCCCGCCACACCGCGCCTCGGTTCCACTATCTGTTTGAGAATAAGCTGTTTCATAACACACACACACACACACACACACACACACACACACACACACACACACACACATTGGTGGTCACTCTGCTCTCATATAAGCTAATGATCACCTCATTATCTGATAAGTTCCGCTGTTGTTTAAGCTAATGAACATTCATTACCCTGTCGATTACATGTAGCTCCTGCATAATGCCACATTAACCGACGTCACTTATCAGGCTCCCTACAGAATTCCTGCTCCCCGTCGTTCATTAACATGAAGCAGAAACGTGGGGTACTACATCCAACGGTGGATTCTTCCCTGCACATACGTCACACTGCCGCCGAAGAAATGCTTCTCAGAGCAACTTTGAAAATTGAGTACCCTATCCGTTCAGTAACAAATATTATGCGCTGCTGAAAATCCGCAAATTCAGATCTTTCAGGAACTGAGATTTTTCAACAAATTATTACTTCCTACTGATTTGTGCATAACGCTGGAGAAATCACAGAGTCAAAAATAAACTATACATAGGGATCTCTGTAACTCTCTACAACGTGATAGTAACAGATATGAATGAAACCGCGAAAAACAGAAATGTAAATCAGTATGGATTAAACTCCTCGTTTTAACATAGAATGAAACGCTGTAGCAAATCAAATGGACAAGTAATATGTCGCGTGTCTTCACTACAGGTTCAAATGGTTCTGAGCACTATGGGACTTAACTGCTGTGGTCATCAGTCCCCTGGAACTTAGAACTACTTAAACCTAACTAACTTAAGGACATCACACACATCCATGCCCGAGGCAGGATTCGAACCTGCGAGCGTAGGTGTCGCGCGGTTCCAGACTGTAGCGCCTAGAACCGCTCGGCTACTCCGGCCGGCTTCACTACAGGCGTTTGATGCATATTGAGAGAACATTTTCAGAAGTGTTGGGGTACGCACATGTTAGACTCCCAAATAGAAAAACTAGTTTTATTGGAGTGAAATTCGAACATTGGAAACCAAAAAAGAACACACATCGAACAATGTTCCTGGGTGTATCACGCGTTCCCACCTCTCGCCATATGAGGGTAGCTCCAGCATTGTCGAACACGATCGTTTTGGTGGCCCAGGTTTCATTGTGTGGGGAGGCTACTGTTGCATGAGCGAACTATCCTCCAAATCTTTGAATACGGTACAGCCACCTGCGCAACACTATTGTGGCACTGTATTCCTTCTCCACGTGCGTCTTTTCAGGGGTGCATTTGACTTTGAATCGATTTTTATGGATGAAAATGCGCGACCGCATCGATCAGCGACGTTGAATGAGGTCTTACAACGAGAGGATATTAGGCGAATGGATTAGTCTGCAGTTTCCGAGACTTGAATGCGTTGGAGGGGGGGGGGGGACATATTGCAGGATGACCACATGCATCAACGACCATCCACAAGTTGTCAGCCACGTTGGTGGAGGAATGGAAAGCTCTCCCACAAGAACCATGTGGTCAGCATGGGAGCACGCTGCAGAGCAGGCATTGCCGTCTGCGGTCATCATACATCCTATTAACGCTACAACAATAAAGGGGGGGGGGGAATGTTATATTGTTGCTAAACCTTACTATTTCATATTTTTTTCAAAGGAAGTCGTCATTTATAGGTTATGCACCAGTTAACCACAATTGAAAGTTATCCAATGATAAGTCACATGCAAAGTAAGTACAGAATGTCCTCTTTTACACACTGTACTGACAACATCAGATTGGCGGGAACCGCGAGTTGGTACCATCTGCAACCGTAAATTTTACAAGGTTAGGGTTAAGAAGCATGTCCTGCTCTTTGTAATGTCCAGGGTACTATCATTAATCGTGGTCACTTACAATTGAGAAAAGTGTAATTTCTGTTCGCCTCACTGCGTATTTCTTTCAGTTACCTTCTGTACTAAACTGTAACAGTTCCTTCTGTGTACGGCCCAAGTTTCAACGAGTTATGTTACTTGGCAGTGACACATCACGCGAAAGTTACTTTCATCCTTTAGTTTTGCACACCAGTGTAGTTTACTAGATTCTATCCGAACAACTGTTTCGAGGGTATTTTTATTTGGCAGCCGCTGTTACCACCGAAACCGAGTTGCGGGTGGAGTTGCTTGTCACGCGACGCTAGGAAGGATTATGACGATCCTCATCCTGACCTGCAACCAACGGAGCTAACTGCCTTCCGTCCAATTACGAGGGACGCGCTGGATTTTAAATTTTCCGCTAGGCAATTTTATGAGCTTCCCGGCTGTAAAAACGGAAGAAATATTTACCGCACGGGAGCAGTCGTTGTAATCCGGCGTTGTTCATTACTGCACAGCACCGAGGTCATAATATCGTCTGTTTTGTAACGGAGATACGTGGTTTACGGCCGCCATTCAAACCAACACCTTTCGTTGCCCGTGTGAAACCTGAAGACTGTTTAACGTGTGCGCAGAAAGCTCCTGACTTCGTATACAGCAGCCTTTCCAATTTTATTTGAAATATGAAGCTGATCAATGTACAGTAATTTGGCGAAACTAAACTTTCCGTCTCTGAAACGTATATGTCACAACAAAATGGAAAACAAAAGATAATACAGTTCCGAAGTTTACAGTTTGCTTATCAGGTTGTAGTGGGTACAGAGTAATATCCGTTCTCTGGGTATCGTCTTCTCCATTAACACAGCAAAAACAGAGCCATGTGGACTACAACAACAATTTAATATTTAGAACTCCAGTAGAGCTGTAAGTTACCACAGAAATAAATAAATAATAATTCTGTCGAAAATAACAGCTGACTGTCATCTGAGCAGACAGACAAAGCACCTAAGTTTGTAGCTAAATCATCAATGTACTACGAGTTTAAGGTCTCGTCAGCGGCGAAGTTATTATAAAAGAATCTGTATCGCAACTTGAGAGAGAGTGAGTGAAGAGAGCGGACATTTCCTTTTTAAGGAACTATACCGGCATTCGTCTAACTGATAGTGGAAAACCATAGGAAATATACATAATGTTAGTCAGATGAGGATTTTACATCCGCTCCTACGTTGGCCTTGGACGTAACCATATACTCTGCGCAGACCAAAATATACGACGTATGGTGCAGATTGTAGACTAAGTAAATATCAGACTATATATTTTGAAGCAACATACAGAAAATGCAGATCGTTGGCAAACTGACATATTTAAACACAAGTACCTTTCCATTTCATAAAAAAAAGTTAAGGAACTGTTTTTAAATCTGTAACCTAGATGTGAAACCATAACCTGTGTGTAAAAATGGACAAATCATGTAATATTTCAGGAACCCACTGAAGATGCCTTGTAAAAAAAGGCGAAACGCGTCTGGGTGCATAAATAAAAATAAAAATTTCGCTGTGCAGCATGCAAAAAAGGCATTTTCTTTGAAAGAACTGCAATTTAAACACAAGTGATCTTTCACAAACACCACAACACAAAAAGTCGGTTCAAAAAGTTACTGCTGATAAATCAACAATCTGGTATGCGACAAGTTTGTTTGCTTTCCAACAGTATACAACGGAAGCTGGAAATGGAAATCAATTGTTAGGAGTCGCTATTCGAGGTGCGAAACAACTTTTCGAAGCGTACTGTGATTAAAATTCGTTGCCTATGCAGAGTTTTCTGCTGCAGGTCATCATAACGACGTCTTAAGGACACAACTGGACACGGCGGTATTTATTTTAGAGCATTTGAAAGGATGGATCCATTATGGAAACACGCATTGACACTTACAGAGATTAATTTTTCTCTGTCATACACAGACTATACAATTTGAGACACGCATTTTTTACAGTAAAATATAAAGAGTCATATTAGAAAGACTGAAGAAGATCCAGACCTTGTGCAGCTGCTGTTCACTGTTAACATGCATGGGTAGTCGACGGAGCTACACAGTCATAACAGTGAAACGACAGTTACGAATTTTTTTAAAATAGTTAACTTTCCGTTACATAAAAATCCCTTTACAACTGTTGGCTGTGGCCTTAAGCCAGCAAATACGACTGCGTCGTTCAACAACTTGGCCACGATTCCTTAAATTAGACTAATCTGGCAAGTAAAAGCATGTAAGTAGTACACAAATTTCGATTAATGTATTACGAGAGATGATCCAATAAGGACGGAGGGAGGCAAAATTAGGTTCTAATGTGCAGTCAACGAAAAGGGCGCTGGAGATGCAACAGGAAAACACGGTTGTGATGTTTTGAGAAAGACCTATCCTTTCATTCTGATGAAATGATTCAGGGAAACTACCGAAATCTGAAACAGAATGACCCAAAGGGGATTTAAACCCAGATCCTTCCAACACACGTCCTCAGTTCCTTAGCTGCTGAGTCATCAGTCTCAAAAAGGTTGTGTATGATTCACACGAAGCAATTACCACCTAGATTAAATGAAAGAGCCAGCAACCAGTTCCTCGCTCGGTCCTCGGCTGCCTCATGACTTTCTCTGTGATGACCGGACGGGACGATAATCACACAACATAAATCATGGTATTTTTAGCCACAACTGAAAATTCCGCTTCATTTCCTGTTTAGTGGGGTCAAGCGTAATCACCACTAAAAGCGTACTGTTCAATAACGACATTTCCAACAAATGTGTTTATATCGGATCTCTAGAAACGCTGTCCATAAATTACGCTTAATTCCGTGATGTATGGAGTTTTAAAATAATACTTTAAGTTGTCCTAAACTTCAACAGTTAATAAAATTCGCTGCTATGGCCTCGGGAAGTCTTCCTAACCTCCGCCACATGGCTGATTTTGTACACACATATTTAATAAAAACTGCCAAAAATTCGTGATTTATAGTCGTTCAAACCGCCTTCGTAAGCCATAAACGCTGTGGTGAGGTAGCCAATGATTTTAGAAGAGAAGGTGGTTATTGTTGTCGTCTTCAGTCCAAAGACTGGTTTCATGCAACTCTCCGTGCTACTCTATCCAGTGCAAGCCTCTTCTTTTCCGAATAACTCGTCTCTTGATCTCCCTCCGCAATTTCAATACCCCCCCCTCCCCACTCCCCCCCTCACACACAGTTACTTTCAATACTAAGCTCACAATTCTTTGATGTCTCAGGTGTGCTAACAACCGATCCCATCTTTGAGTCAGTTAAAAAATTTCTCCGCAGTACTACACAGTGCCTTCTCACAGCTACGCGATTTCCCCATCTAATCTTCAGCATTCTTCTATAGCACTACATTTGAAAAGCTTCCGCTCTCTTCTTGTCTGAACTGGTTATTAGTCCAGTCAACGAAGGAAAAAAAGGGAAGCAATATTGTAGTTGCAAAATTTGTGCAATGGTAGGAGAGACTCCCATGAACAACATACAAAAAATCAACACCAGAGGGGTGTGATCGTGGGGGTTGGTTTTTAAAGGTAACATTTTTTTGTTTCTCCTCGTATCACTCGAAAACCCCTGTTTCTAGTGAAAGTGCTCCCAGTGCAAAATTGAACTATATTGAATTTCCTAACAAAACAGGTCCTATTCATTTTTTCTCTAGGACTAATAGTTTCCGAGTTACAGTTGGATGCTAAACTCGCAGATTAATAAAATAGGGTTTTAATGAAACAAAATTTCTGTTTTCTGTTAAATGGTTTAGAACAAGTATTATATTTTTGTACCACATCTAAGTGCAGCAGAGCCGTATTAAGGGATAAATAGTGTTCGGGGGTGAGGGTTGGGGGGGGGGGGGGTGTAAATTCGTGGAGAGGTCGGCGGCGGACGATAGAAGTCGAGGGAAGATAGGTCGCCAGATTGTGTTCATGCACTTTCGCCCTTCATAGGTGAGCAAACTTACGGGCGAGAAGATGATTCCCCACTCTGTCTACCTGACTACGTCGGAAGAAGCAACTACAGACTGTTTCACAAAGTTACACCGACCCTCCACAGAGCGCATTGTGAACCACTGTCGCACAGATATCCCCAGAGCGGCGGAGGCGGGGATGTTTACTTACCACAAAGTACATTAACACTACACGGAATACCAATACTAGTTACTAATAATACTAGCGAAACAAATACATATGGACAGAAGGTGTGCACACTGTTCTGCACTGTTAGAAGGTAAATTGGTTCTTTGTCATGGCACCGATAGCGTTCTTCTAAGGCAGGCAACTTTCTCCACCACGAGGGTCGCTCGCTTTTCGTTTTACAGTTAGACTACACCTCCCCTGCATTTCCTGTCCAGTTCTCTTGTGGGAGTAGACAGGATTTTACTGAGGTTGTGTTTACATAGTGGAATTATTTTCAGTTTATTAAATGAGTACTTCTTTGCAATTGTTGAGCGAGCTTTAACGTAAAATATGTTCCTGCAAATAATGGCTGAGAAGTGCATAAATTATAAGCGTGATGTTGTCAGTGACCTTTATAGTCTTGGGGAAAGCGGACTGGATTGCTGTATGTGGTACCTCGCTGCAGTCTATCGTTGAGAGCATACTATAAACCCACGAGTTTTGTTGTAGTCACTTGGTGGAAAATTAATGAATTGCCAGAATATTTGAAGTTCCGTAACACCAAGGAGACGGACACGAGTTGCAGAGGGAGACAATTTAATCCAACAGACCTCTTCAGATGTTGGGCGATGCGTTTATATTCCAAATGCTGACAGAAGTAGTCTAAGCCAGTGATAGTGGAGACAACGAAATCGACACTTTCGAATTTATATTGAGAACTTGTTAACTTGGGACAGGCTCTTCAGTGTGGCAGGCAGCGGAAAGTTCCTGCTGTTGCTCGTAACATAATTGCTCACAAACAACTGCAAATAAGTATTCATTTAATAAACTAAAAATCTCCACTATATAAACAAAAGCTAAGAGAATTCATATTGTCTACTCACATACGAGAACTAGACAGGAAATGAAGGGGAGGTACAGTCTCCAAAATGAAGAGCGAGCAGGACTCCAAGTTGCCTTTCGCGCAAGAATGCTACAGCTGCTGTACTGGATGACTCAGAATAATTTCCCTTTCTATAATACTGCCTTCAAGTTGATTTCCATTTCAGAGTCCCTCCATATATTCCTTCCACCTTTCTGTTTTCTCTTCTTTGTTTAGTACTTGTTTTCCATTTGAGATCATGATATTCATACAGCTGCTTCTCTTATCTTTAATTACCTTACAATTTTCCCCTAGATATAAATGCTTCTATAGACTTCCATTTGTGCTCTCGCCATTGCTACTTAGCCATTTTGCACTTTCTGTCAATCTCATGTTTTAGGCATTTATATTCCCTTTCGCTTGCTTCATTTGTTTCATTTTTATATATTCTCCTTTAATCAGTTAAATTGAATATCTCCTGTGGCATCAACGGATTTCTACTAGGCCTATTTGATTCCTTGCTGCCTTTACTATTTCATCTTTCAAAGCTACCCATTCATCTTCTACTGTATTCCTTTCCACCGTTTCAGTCAAACGTTGCCTAACGCTCCCGTTGAAACTCTCACAATTTCTGGTACTTTCAACTTAACCAGATTTCATCTCCTTACTTTCCTACCTTCTTGCAAATTCTCCAGTTTTAATCTACAGTTCACAACCAAACATTCAGATCAGAAGCCACAACTGCCGCTGGAAATACATTGCAATATAAAATCTGTTTCCGAAATCTCTGATTATCATTATATATCAATCTGAAACCTTCCGGTAACTCCAGGTCTTCTCCACAAATAGAATTTTCTTTCAAGATACTTCGACTAAATGTTAGCGATGATTAAATTATGCTCTGTGCAAAATTCTACTATTAAGCTTGCAGATATCCGGTTCGAATCCCCGTCGTGGAAGAACTTCTCACCATCCGGATTTGGGGGGGGGGGGGGGCAAAAAGTAAGAGGGAGAAGTGGGGGAGGGGACACAAGTTTTCTCATTAACAGCGTGTGCATCTATATTGTGGGTTTAATCACAAATTTAGCCGCATTGTTTCAAGTAGTGAGGTCAATTGCTACTGCCGTCATGGTGATCCCTTCGCACGAAAAAATTAACACCAATGTTTAAAATAACGAAAGAGAAATAATGTTTAGTTCACTTATAACGAAACAAAAATTAAAAGTTGTTCAGGTATTTTGTTACTCCAAAGAATAACGAACGAAGAAACTGTTGATGGTGTTTACACTCCTGGAAATGGAAAAAAGAACACACTGACACCGGTGTGTCAGAGCCACCATACTTGCTCCGGACACTGCGAGAGGGCTGTACAAGCAATGATCACACGCACGGCACAGCGGACACACCAGGAACCGCGGTGTTGGCCGTCGAATGGCGCTAGCTGCGCAGCATTTGTGCACCGCCGCCGTCAGTGTCAGCCAGTTTGCCGTGGCATACGGAGCACCATCGCAGTCTTTAACACTGGTAGCATGCCGCGACAGCGTGGACGTGAACCGTATGTGCAGTTGACGGACTTCGAGCGAGGGCGTATAGTGGGCATGCGGGAGGCCGGGTGGACGTACGGCCGAATTGCTCAACACGTGGGGCGTGAGGTCTCCACAGTACATCGATGTTGTCGCCAGTGGTCGGCGGAAGGTGCACGTGCCCGTCGACCTGGGACCGGACCGCAGCGACGCACGGATGCACGCCAAGACCGTAGGATCCTACGCAGTGCCGTAGGGGACCGCACCGCCACTTCCCAGCAAATTAGGGACACTGTTGCTCCTGGGGTATCGGCGAGGACCATTCGCAACCGTCTCCATGAAGCTGGGCTACGGTCCCGCACACCGTTAGGCCGTCTTCCGCTCACGCCCCAACATCGTGCAACCCGCCTCCAGTGGTGTCGCGACAGGCGTGAATGGAGGGACGAATGGAGACGTGTCGTCTTCAGCGATGAGAGTCGCTTTTGCCTTGGTGCCAATGATGGTCGTATGCGTGTTGGCGCCGTGCAGGTGAGCGCCACAATCAGGACTGCATACGACCGAGGCACACAGGGCCAACACCCGGCATCATGGTGTGGGGAGTGATCTCCTACACTGGCCGTACACCACTGGTGATCGTCGAGGGGACACTGAATAGTGCACGGTACATCCAAACCGTCATCGAACCCATCGTTCTACCATTCCTAGACCGGCAAGGGAACTTGCTGTTCCAACAGGACAATGCACGTCCGCATGTATCCCGTGCCACCCAACGTGCTCTAGAAGGTGTAAGTCAACTACCCTGGCCAGCAAGATCTCCGGATCTGTCCCCCATTGAGCATGTTTGGGACTGGATGAAGCGTCGTCTCACGCGGTCTGCACGTCCAGCACGAACGCTGGTCCAACTGAGGCGCCAGGTGGAAATGGCATGGCAAGCCGTTCCACAGGACTACATCCAGCATCTCTACGATCGTCTCCATGGGAGAATAGCAGCCTGCATTGCTGCGAAAGGTGGATGTACACTGGACTAGTGCCGACATTGTGCATGCTCTGTTGCCTATGTCTATGTGCCTGTGGTTCTGTCAGTGTGATCATGTGATGTATCTGACCCCAGGAATGTGTCAATAAAGTTTCCCCTTCCTGGGACAATGAATTCACGGTGTTCTTATTTCAATTTCCAGGAGTGTATTTCTAACACGCTTATACACTCTGTTTGTCCTCTGGCAGCCATACCGTGTACTATCAAAATATTAATCATATTTCTGGGCACGCCTAGATTTAGAGTTTTTTTCTCGAAAGAAGTCCACATCTTATACCAGTCTGGTTGTAAATACATTGTCTGTTGTTACGGCTCAGTCGACGAGCGAACTAACTGGCGCAACACTGAACGACGCCGGCCGAAGTGGCCGTGCGGTTAAAGGCGCTGCAGTCTGGAACCGCAGGACCGCTACGGTCGCAGGTTCGAATCCTGCCTCGGGCATGGATGTTTGTGATGTCCTTAGGTTAGTTAGGTTTAACTAGTTCTAAGTTCTAGGGGACTAATGACCTCAGCAGTTGAGTCCCATAGTGCTCAGAGCCATTTGAACCATTTGAACACTGAACGACAAGCAACGTTACAAATCGGTGTGACCACAGGACGCTCCACGCTAGGCATACTACCGGATGCGGTTATTTCCGTGAGCGACTCGAACGTCAAATTAGCCGTTTGTAAAGGCATTTCACAAGCTGAGGCTTCCCTCTTATTGCGAGCGTCTGAAAATTTGTGCTAAAAATATTGGCGTCCAGAGAAATAGTAATAATAAATATGACCCATAAAATAATTTTGATTCCTTATTGAACTATAATCGACCCCTTTTTGTTTTTAATCCTCAGAAAATTTCATCCTTCCCACCCCTCAGGTGGGAAGAATGTCAACTGCAGGAACGTCCGAAGTTACCTGAATGACGCTATTCCACGACGTTGGATTGGAAGAGGAGGAGGAGCGACAGTGGCCTCCCACGTCTTCATACCTTACATCTTGTGACTTTTATCTGTGGGGTTACGTAAAAGACGTTTTTATCCCCCACCCTTGAAAGTTGGCGACATCGCATTGTCGAAGCTGAGAATTCGATAACGAGAGACCAGCTGCTTCCTGTGTGGTAGTAAATGAGTCACCGTTTTCATATTTGTCGTGTAACACATGGTACCTACATCGAACGCTTTAAAATTTGAACTTTCGTCTTTTCTGGAACGTTAGAGTTGTGTTTCTTTCTTCTGTAGTTTGGAAACAAAAAATGTTTAAAATCTGTTCCTTATTTTTGAATAGCCCTGTACATTAAATCGTCTCATCTCTTCAACGCACTGATGCTTCAGTCAAATTCTCCATTGGTGTGTACACAGCATCAGTGCCTAGCTGCTGTATCAATAATTTCTTAATACAGGTACTGCGTACGGAACTACAGAAATGAGGCTTTAACGTAACTGCCCCAGATTTCAGTCTTCCTTACTCTGCAGACAAAGAGACACGTAGTTGAGCACCTACCTTGAGCTGGTGCAGCGGCTGCCGGATCGCCCCCGCGTCGCGCCGACTGCCCAGGCGGTCGGCGTCCGACTCCACGCACTCCATGGAGGATTCCGCTTCCGACAGCCAGGCCAGAAACTTGTCCAGCGAACGGTCGAAGTTGTGCAGCGAGCTCATCGCCGAATGCAGCAACTTGCCCCTGTTGATGATGCTGCAACCAGAGAAAAAGTTTGCTGACAATTCATCTTCACATAAAATCAAGTATCACCGGAGTTAAACCTTCCCAATACATTTGTTTCTTCCAGTCGTATTTTCCCAACTTAGGCTTATTTTGGGTAGGAAACACAGACAGGTGATATCTGGAAAAGTCTGAAATAACAGTAAACATTCTTCCAGAATGGAGTTCACTCGAGCTAATCTTCGATAAAACAGCCTTTGAATACTATCCGTGTTCAATATCACGCCAAGAAATACATTAATTTCTTCTAATGTCTAAGGTAACTAAAAGACGAATTATTGGTACGCGGGAATGCTATCTCCCGATAGGTCGTATTGAAAAAATAATTCGCTTAAAAAATAAATAAAATAAATCGCAAAATAATGCAGTGATTCTCCTATATCGAGAGCCAGAACAACTTCTGGAGAATGATGATTCGAGGTTTCCTTATCAACAGGAGAAAAATTCAACTTGTTTTTAGTTTATAATTTTTTAATATTTATTATTTTTACCACTTCCTCGCGATGACTGGTCAATTTCTCCCATTAAAAAGGACTATTCTTGTCAGTACTTGAATATATACTGAAACAATAAAGAAAATTTTGTTCGAAGAGATTTCGGGATTGCAGCCGGTCGTCGAAAACTTCACTCTACGATATTTTTTCAACTGGGCACATGCCAGTCATCTTAAGGTGAGCCATCGAAGTCTTCGGCAATCTTCGATGGTTCATCGAAGATTGGCGAAGACTTCGATGGCTCACCTGAAAATGACTGGCAGGTCCCCAGTTGAAATATCGTGGAGTGAAGTTTTCGACGACCGGCTACAATCCCGAAATCTCTTCGAACATTTAATTCACTGGAAAAATTTTAAACTTCACATCAACGAAAATCTTTCTCAATGGACGCTAATTTTCGTTTATAATTACACATTTCCTTACAATATAGCCAAACCCAATTTTAAGATGTTTCATTTGCCTAACCTGCACCGTGCAAGTTCATCAAACATGTAAAACAGGTATTAAATTTCTGGAGAAAACTCCGGTATCCAGTCGCTTTTAAGAATCACTTATTGTACAACTGTTATCAGTTTCGAGGACTTACGAGCGTAAAATCCTCCATATACTGACTCCATTAATTTTCTTAGTTGTTTAAATATTACAAATATGTGTCATGTACTAAACTAGCGGGCATATTCACATGTCAAGCAAACGAATTCATTTTCTGAAAAAATTACGATTCTGGAAAAAAAAGTTTGATACACTTTGTGCAAGTTGGTTCCTACATATTACATGGAAGAACAATTTGGTAAACCAGAAATTCCTATTGTCAGTTATTGCTTAGTCTATCCCCTGCAAACGAAGTTCGGTGTGTACGCTGTACAAAGTATGTATTTAATATGGGTCTCTTAATAGTGAACATAATTTCCTTCTATTCGATAGGTGAATTCCGAAAGTCCAGAATTCCTGTCGCCATAGACTTGGTATTAAGAGTTCTGGATATGTAAACTGAAATTAAAATACATTTATATTACAAGTTCCGCATTGTAGCTGTTATGGGCAATGCCCTATGGGTCGCCCTGTTATCATCTGCCTTCTGATTCATTCTTTCTAGCAATTTTATCAACACTTAGTGTGAAACTTCCTGGCAGATTAAAACTGTGTGCCGGACCGAGACTCGAACTCGGGACCTTTGCCTTTCGCGGGCAAGTGCTCTACCAAATGAGCTACCCAAGCACGACTCACGCCCCGTCCTCACAGCTTTACTTCTGCCTGTACCTCGTCTCCTACCTTCCAAACTTAACAGAGGCTCTCCTGCGAACCATGCAGAACTAGCACTCCTGAAAGAAAGGATATTGCGGAGACATGGCTTAGCCACAGCCTGGGGGATGTTTCCAGAATGAGATTTTCACTCTGCAGCGGAGTGTGCGCTGATATGAAACTTCCTGGCAGATTAAAACTGTGCTGAGTTGGTAGAGTACTTGCCCGCGAAAGTCAAAGGTCCCGAGTTCGAGTCTCGGTCCGGCACACAGTTTTAATCTGCCAGGAAGTTTCATATCAGCGCACACTCCGCTGCAGAGTGAAAATCTCATTCTGAAAACTTAGTGTGTTTCCATTTTCCTATATCTGCTCAGTGAAAGAAAGATTGTATTTCAACGCGTCTATGTTGACTACAAATGGATTAATTACTCAAATGGTAGTGTCACACAATGCAAAGGGGAAAAGAAACTTACAGTAGGCAGATCTGAGGTCTCTACATCTACATCAATACAACGCAAGCCGCCTTACGGTGTGTGGCGCAGGCTATTTCTGGTAACACTATCCGATCACTCCTGCCCTATTCCACTCGCGAATGGCACGTGAAAAAAATGATTGTCGGTAAACCTCTGTATCAGCTCTAATTTCTCGAATTTTCTCATCGTTGTTATTTCGCTCTTACACTATATGTCCCTTAAAGAAAAGGTAAAGAAGAATAAGGTTTAACGTTTCGTCGACGAGAGCAACAGCTCGGATGGATAAGGAGAAGGTTAACAATAAGGTAGGAGAACGGTCGTGTCTTATTCAGGGGAACCTTCATCACTTTCAACTCAGTCGTCTTAGGGAAACAACGGCAAGCCTAATCTGGGTGGCCAAACTGGGTTTCAAATCTGATTTTCCAAAATCAGAGTCCAGTGCCTCAACCATTAGCCACCTTTCTCATTCCACATGCCGGCCGCGGTGGTCTCGCGGTTCTAGGCGCGCAGTCCGGAACCGTGCGACTGCTACGGTCGCAGGTTCGAATCCTGCCTCGGGCATGGATGTGTGTGATGTCCTTAGGTTAGTTAGGTTTAAGTAGTTCTAAGTTCTAGGGGACTAATGACCACAGCAGTTGAGTCCCATAGTGCTCAGAGCCATTTTTTTTTCATTCCACATCTATCATTCCAATGACAATCTAAATCCAATTTCAGTGGTTAACGTTGAGCACTATTACAGCTTAGCTGCTTATAAGTTTAACAATTACGTCATGATAAATTATAACCTCTTTTCACAACCGAAAGAAGAGGGCGGAATATTTTCTTTTTTTCAGAGGAAACTCTACGTTTCTGGACACGAATTGTTATTTCGAAATATATCCGTTCGGTTTACCCTAAAAATACACGAAGCAGGTAATATTCAGAAAATCAGGAGCAGGACGACGGATTTCAGCAATCAGAGAAACCTTTACACCGATCCCTAACCTCGGAAGCAGGATTCTGGAAGTTTATTTTTATTACGTGCCATCAGCAGGCAGAGGTTCCTTAGGAGGCATCCTTCACGATAAACTGTGGAATCCGTAGGCAAGATCGATGGTTATTAGTTGCGAGCGACAGGGTTAGGAAATTTACAATACTATTAAATGACGTAGCTTTACAATCGACCATTCAGCACCTAATAAAAACAATTTTCTCTTCGATTTGGATTCTGCGATAGCCTAAAGATGTAAGAGACATCTGATATTATAAAACGTCATAATACGGTAGTACTAAGAGTGCGGTGCTAATGTAAAGGCTCTAAGGTGTAACTTATGAAATTTACTCGTTGTTCACTCGTATAAATAACTGATGTCAAGCGTCGTGGGGACAGTTATCAGGTTTGAAAATAAGAACTATTAAAGAACATCAAGTGATCGGGGGCTGTAATTTTGAAACAGAACGGTTTTTAAATTTTTCGCGTGGCGCTGCAATTGAAAATCATACGATGAGTTGCCAAACTATACAGCGAGAAACCGATGACACGAAGAACAGTCATAGTGAATCAGCAGGTTACCAGATCTTCGTATAGCACTTTTTGGAGAAAGAACCTTGTCAAATTTCTCCTGGTCGAAAGTATATGAAGTTATAAAATCATTTCGGGTGAAACTGTGTGGCCAGGAAGACACTGTAAAGAAAAAGGAACAACAGAAGGGTCATTCTCGGTATGGAAGGAAAAGAGAAGCCTAAAAAGGAATGGAGGTTCCGACCTTATGAAAATAACACATACTTTTACAAAGGAAGTTTACTAACCTTGCATTCAAATTTCCATATCTTTGGTTGACCGCCTCTGTCATTTTCTTGACACGACTTGTGTCATCTTGCTGGTAAACAGCAATCAGTTTCTGAGTCAGTTGATTGAATATTTCGATGTGGTGTTTGTACTGATGAAGTTCGGCGTGGTATGACTGTAAAAAAAAAGAAAAAAGTACGCTTCAGTTATAACTAAAAATTACAAAAAAATTAATTTCTGTTGTTAACCAGGGAGAGAATTTTTTAAGTGCAACGATTTAATATGCTGAAAGACTGGTTGGTAAGTACATACACCTTCCAATACTTGTTAAACGGGAAACTATCTCGGCAAAGCTTAAGTTTAGTTGACACACTTTTTATACTGTTTTCTTTCTATTATCAAAAGTAAATAGCCATTTATCTCTTTTCAGCAATTTTATTACACAGTATCTCGAAGGATAGGCACCAGCCAAAACCAGTACCATGAAGATAATCATAAAACGCCATCAAATACATTATCGATCAAAAATAGGGACTTCAGGTTTCATATACACACATCAAAAAAAGCTTTGCGTCACCTCGGTTCCGAGGGTTCCGGAACCTGTACAGAAAATTGGAATAGAGATCAACATAAACATCATTTCTGCCTTTTTATTGCTCATGAAAACCACACATTGCATGTTGTACCACCATACAGCGATACCGTCAGAGGTCGTGGTCCATATTCCTGTACACACCGGTACCTCTAATTCCCAGTCGCACGGCCTCTTGCATTGATGCATGCCTGTATTCGTCGTGGCATACTGTCCACAAGTTCATCAACGCACTGTTGATACAGATTGTCCCACTCCTCAACCACGATTCGTCGTAGATCCCTTAGAGTGTTTGGTGGGTCACGTCGTCCATAAACAACCCTTTTCAATCTATCCCAGGCATGTTCGATAGGGTTCATGTCTGTAGAATATGCTGGCCACTCTAGTCGAGCGATGTCGTTATCCTGAAGGAATTCATTCACAAGATGTGCACGATGGGGGAGCAACAAATTGTCATGAAGACGAATGCCTCGCCAATATGCTGCCGATATGGTTGCACTATCGGTCGGAGGATGGCATTCACGTATCGTACAGCCACTACGGCACCTTCCATGACCACCAACGGCGTACGTCGGCCCCACATAATGCTACCCCAAAACTTCAGGGAACCTCCACCTTGCTGCACTCGCTGGACAGTGCGTCTAATGCGTTCAGCCTGACCAGGTTGCCTCCAAACACTTCTCTGGCGATTTTCCGGTTGAAAGTATATGCGACACTCATCGGTAAAGAGAACGTGATGCCAATCCTGAGCGAGCCATTCGGCATGTTGTTGGGCCCATCTGTACCGCGCTACATGGTGTCGTGGTTGCAAAGATGGACCTCGCTATGGACGAGTCGTAACACGACGCCCAGTGGCTGCACGAAAAGCATTATTCAACATGGTGGCTTTACTGTCAGTGTTCCTCCGAGGCATAATCCGTAGGTAGCGGTTATCTACTCCAGTAACATCCCTTGGGCGGCCTGAGCGAGGCATGCCATCGACAGTTCCTGTCTCTCTATCTCCTCCATGTCCGAACAACATCGCTTTGGTTCACTCCGAGACGTCTGGACACTTCCCTTGTTGAGAGCCCTTCCTGGAACAAAGTAACAATGCGGACGCCATCAAACCGCGGTATTGACCGTCTAGGCATGGTTGAAGTACAGACAGCACGAGCCGTGTACCTCCTTTCTGGTGGAATGACTGGAACTGATCGGATGTCGAACCCTCTCCGTCTCATAGGTGCTGCTCATACATGGTTGTTTACATCTTTGGGTGGGTTTAGTGATACTTCTGAATAGTGAAAGGAACTGTGTCTGAGATACAATAGCCACAGTCAACGTCTATCTTCAGGAGTTCTGGGAACCTGGGTGATGCAAAACGTTTTTTGATGTGTGTATGTGTTCTCTTCAACTTAATTTTATTTTATTTTCCATTTTATTATTTTTATTATTATGAGATTATTTGTATGCGCAAGCCTACATTATATCACATTTATAAGGATCAAGTGGAGTACCAACAACTCGCACACGAAGAAACAAGACACAGTACAGAAATACGACAGAAAAAATTACTCAGTATTAAGTCCTTATTGGAAATCGAAAACTTACCGCCGTCTATAACCTGATGCCTCATTGTGCGTTAGTCGCGATATAAATCGATGAAACATGATTATGTTAACAACCTTTACAGATATGAGTTACAAGAGACAAGACTGCTATTTCGACACCGAGTCATATTAACAATGCCAACAATAGGCACTCATTCTTTGATTACAACGCGTGGCGTCATAAAATACGGCAGTATATCGGAAACAAACCGAAGAGAAAAACATACGGCATTCCGCTTTGCGACGTTGTCTGTGTAAGATCCGTACGTAGCTCCGTGTCGAGACAGCCAGTCACGACATCAGAATAGTTTTTGGAGATGGAGACCTTGATTTTTCTGCAAGGTTTCGTACACACAGCGTAAACGTGGTGATATGGTGTAGGACTGTATCAACAGAGCGAGCTACAACAGAAAGACAACGCGTGCTTTCTCTGATGCCAGCCCAGAAAAGAAAACAGACACTTGCTTATTCTGGAGCCATGTTGTATTCCGCAACGCCGTACTCTGTCGTGGCCTACACGACCACGCATCAGCACTGCCGTGCAAACTACAGAATGTTAGTTTTATTTAATCTCCAACCTTGAGAAACGAGAACAGAGTGACTTTCGCATTCCTCACATGTCAAAAACGTCAGCACGATAATACGGTGTAAGCATGAATTTCCTGTGACAATATTTAAAAAGAAAACAAGAGGGACTTTTCGAATTGGCAGGCTTTATTCAGAAGGCCTTACGTGGTGCTGATACTCTTCTCCGAGCATATATGTATAATATTGATTTTTATGACAGAACCTAATTATTGTGAACATTTTGTAGCAGCGACTTCAAAAATGAAGTACGTGCGTTATGAATGCTTTATTTATCCTAAAACTGCAGCCGCTAAGAATGATTACGGAGAAGGTTTTTTTTTTTTTTTTTTTTTTTTGCAATTGATGTTGCCTATTGTGAAACTGGAAAGGACGAGGGGAACAAATTGTGCGACCAAATCGTGAGAAATGTTCCGAGGGAAAGGAAGATATGGGTTTATTGTTATAAATATCTAGAAACAAACGACTCACATGGATTACAGACTGACAGCATCTTGCTCGATGACAAAATCAATTCGTCATATTCAGGTTGTAAATTAGAGATTTTTCGGTACTTGTCACGAAATTGAATTTCCTATAAAGTTTTGGTCATTGGATAATCCGTGAATTTCGAACGCTTACTGAACACTGACTAAACCAGATGTTAGGGCAACTACAGTCTATAAGCAATATAATTGTTTTATTTAATTCATAGACAACGCAACTATAAAATTATTTTCCATGCAATTTATTTACAGATACACCCTTTGCCTTTCAGGAGGAAAATACTATAACATATAAAGTGTATTACTTAAAAGTATTGTAACTAGTACTCTTATTATTAGCAAGTAGCTTGGACTGTTCATGAATTTTCAAAGCATCCACTTTAACCACAGAGTTTGAAAGACAGTAAAGAAATCGTAAAAGTATAATTAAATTTAAGCGGAAAATAGTTTTTGAGCGCTTCTGAAAACCAGACTGTCCAATTTCAATAAACTTATCTCTTGGTATGTCATATATATGATACGATTATGAACTTTCATCCTTCGGATGAGAAAGTCTTGGAATAATGCCGTGAGAGAAACTGTTCGCCACGTAACTTTTTTTACAAAAGATTAAACAAGGCCAAGTCCATCCTGAAGTCTGAATCACATATGTATGAGACATTGAAGGTATGTGATTTTAGGTTTTCCCGCCGTAGGAAAATTTTGAATATTCCTCGGGTATTTAGCCGAGTGACATCGTCCAGAAGGCGTAATACTGCAACAAGCCATCTTCAGACGTTGGTGCTGACTATATACCCGAGAAACATTCAAACTGTCGAAGTTATTTGTCGCCCCCAACGACGGCGGCAATAGTGACGTCGGGTACTTCTTGGCTAGGACTGGACACAAGCGTCTAAGTGACATGACAAACGAAACTGAAAAATCTCCAAGTCATAAATTCATATCTGTTCCAACTCTACGTCGCTACAAAGTAGAACAGGGTGTTCAACGTCTGTTTTTAGTTCTGCATGTTTTATCTTAGACAAGAACTACAATTACGTCTCAAATTATTCGTTTTAACTGCGTTTATTAAACTTAATTTCCTCGTTAAGAAATTAAAACATCAACAAAGAAACCGTGCTCACATTTTAACCGAAGCGTTTTGTAGAAGACTGAAGCACGGTAACTAACTATTAAAACTAAAACTAGACTAATCTCTTCATTTCGTAGATGAAGCCACAAAACGTCTTAATGTCTTGGCGGATCATAAAATGAAGAGTACTTACATATCCGCTTATTTGCTTACAATATTCGATTAACTGATAACGTGATGACGAATTATGGCATTTCATAAACTCACACTATGAACTGGAAACAACAAGCAGAGCTCACATTTGAGAGGGCAATTCAGTATTAACTTTTTGATTGGCTCTCCAAGGAAATGGATGTTACTGGTTCATTTTCTCCTTTACCCGAAGGTGTGCCATGGGTCAAGCTGCGCCTTCCACCGCCTCGTTCACTATAAAGACACAAGTCGCGTTTACAAAGAAGTCATTTTACTTATCACTACCACTGAATTAAACGCTAATTTGAAATAGACGGCATACAGTCACAGTTAATACCCTCATAGAGCGGCCTTTGGTTAAGGGCAATGCGTTACAAAAATGAATATTTTGCTGTCGGATCGTGATACACAAGCACTGCCAGTGCAAGAAAGCAAGGAGGAGTCATATTGCAACATGATAAACAAAAGATTTCGAGATACAAGTCCGTCCGCAACGCAAAAAATGAAAGGAGGGTTAAGGCAAGAAGGAGGATACTCGGGGTATTTAATGGCTATGGTGTGAAAATTAAAATCTTATTTACCAACCAGATATGAATGAAATATCAAATGAAGCACCTGGCTTCAGCATGTGGCCAGTAAAATATAATTGTATTAAACTGGGCAAGTAGAGAGAAGATTTAAAACTCATTCTTGCAGTAAAGAAGACGGAACGAATTACGAAAGAGGCAGTGAGGTGCGGTCAGTTATTGGAACTTGAATCAGTTCTCGCTGTTGACGAAGAGAAGGCAGAAGCTGTAGGAGTGCAGCATAGCGGACAGCTACGCGAGATCTGTTTAACGGCAGAAACTTTAGAGTTTCAGATCTGCGAATGACTTTCGAGTGAAGTGAAAAGAACATACCTATATAGTACCTTGAATATGTCGCGTTCTGTAGCTACAAAACAGCATTTACAGGAAGTGTGCTCTGCTGCTTTCGTCTAAGGAATTCTGCTGCGGAAAGTCATCGTTTGCTAGTGGAAGTGTATGGAGAACATGGTGTATCGAAAACAACGTACAGAGATAGATTTCGACGATTCAAAGACAACGAGGTTAAGGTGATTGCCAAAATGCGTCTGGTCGATGTGGCGTACCATGAGCAGCTGCAACCAAGCGTAACGGTGAAGACTGAACTCTACGAAGCGCAGTTAATCAATTTGAATTGCGTACTTAAAAGAAGAACGCCCACAATTTACTCACAGACATGACATTCTAATTCATGACAACGCCAAACCACACACTGCATATCAAGTGAAGGAATCCTTGATGGGACTTCGATGGGATGTATTACACCCCCGAACGTCGCTCAGCCATATCCGCCAGACATCGACCCTTCCTATTACACCGAAGAGCCAAAGAAACTTGTACACTTGCCTAATATCGTGTAGGGCCTCAGCGAACACGCAGAAGTGCCGCAACACGACGTGGCATGGACTCGATCAATGTCGGAAGTAGTGCTGGAAGGAACTGACTCCGTGAATCCGGCAGGGCTGTCCATAAACTCGTAAAGAGTACAAGGGTGTGGAGATCTCTTCTGAACAGGACGTTGTATGGCATCCACGATAAGCTCAATAATGTTCATGTCTGTGGCGTTTGGTGGCCAGCGGAAGTGTTTAAACTCAGAAGAGTGTTCCTGAAGCCACGTGTGGGGTGCCGCATTGTCCTGATGGAATTGCCCAAGTCCGTTGGAATGCACAGTGGACATGAATGGATGCAGGTGATCAGAGAGGATGCTTACGTACGTGTCATCTGTCAGAGTCATACCTAGACGTATCAGGGGTCCCATATCGCTCCAATTGCACGCCCCTCACAGTATTACAGAGCCTCCACCAGCTTGAACAGTCCCCTGCTGACATGCAGGGTCCATGAATTCATGAGGTTGTCTCCATATCCGTACACGTCCATCCACTCGATACAATTTGAAACAAGATTCGTCCGTCCAGGCAACATGTTTCCAGTCATCAACAATCCAATGTCGGTGCTGGCGGGCCCAGGCGAGGCGTAAAGCTTTGTGTCGTGTAGTCATCGAGGGTACACGAGAGGGCCTTCGGCTCCAAAATCCCATATCGATGACGTTTCGTTGAATGGTCGCACGTTGACAGTTATTGATTGCCCAGCACTGAAATCTACTGTAATTTGCGCAAGGGTTGCACTTCTGTCAGGTTGAACGATTGTCTTCAGTCGTCGTTCGTCCCGTTCTGGCAGGGTCTTTTTCCGGCCGCAGCGATGTCGGATATTTGATGTTTTACCGGATTCATGATATTCACGGTACACTAGTGGTATGGTCGTAAGGGAAAATCCCCACTTCATCGCTGCTTCGGAGATGCTGTGTCCCACCGCTCATGCGGCGACTGTAACACCACGTTCAAACTCACTTAAATCTTGATAACCTGCCATTGTAGCAGCAGTAACCGATATATCAACTGCGCTAGACACTTGTTGTCTTATATAGGCGCTGCCGACCACAGCGCCGTATTCTGCCTGTGTACCTATCTCTGTATCTAAATACTCATGCCTGTATCAGTTCCTTTGGCGCTTCAGTGTAGCATTTGTTTCGGTCCATGCAGCATGGTCTTCCTGAACACCACTTCACATCTTTAAACGCTCTTGAAAACTGGCTCCATGAGTAGATCAGCTCAAGAGAAACTGAGCTGTTTTTATAAAGGGATGCATTTGGCAGACCAAATGTTGGGAGGATGGTTGTAGCTGCCGAAGGACGCTACTTTCAATAAATTATCTTATACCATTCTATTACAATAAATGTGAGTTTTCTGTCCGACAAGCAGCGATAATTAATTCACGTACGCAATATGAGACGGTAAAATACTCATCAGCTATAGAAAGGTAGACAGAGATCACATAAACATAACAAAGGGTGAAACGTAATCAACAACAATTGCCATAAAAACAGGACAGATTTTAAATGTGAGTGCTATTCGAGAATGCTGCAGATTATGAGATACTGAATGGAACTGGGCATAAAAGAAATGTATGGCATAACTTGACTAAAAAGAGTAGACATCCTGAGCCACTAAGGAACCGTCAGTGGGATATTGGAGGCAAGTGTGAGGGAGAGGTGTGAGCAGGCTGCGGAAGAACGTACCTTCTGCTCGCGCAGCTGCGCCTCGAGCACGTCCGCCGTGTGGCCGACGGCGGCCATGCGGTCGAGCCGCGTCTCCATGCGCGTCAGCCACGCCTCCACCTCGAGGCGCTTGCCCTCGTAGCGCTGACTGTCCGACAGCATAGCGTCCAGTTCAGACTTCCGCTGCATCACCTTGGCATTTGTCTCGTCCCAGTGCTCCCGCAGCTTCGTCACTGTCGACAAACATTTCCTGTTACGCATCCACACTATTCATTTTGATGTAGCATACGATAACAACATTTTACGCGTAACACTAGCACGAGCTACAGTGATTGTGAAAGTGCGTGTCAAATCTGCGATATTATGCACGTCACAATTAAAAACCTAGGGCTAACATCAAAAAATACTAGTAAAATAAGAGCTGTTCATCAAACGACAGCAGAAAGTATGGCCAAGAAACACTTTCATTGTGTACTGAACACTAACGGTGTTGCTTCCTGAACGATTTTCTTTCTTCAGTGATAGGGATAAATATTCGTCGATTCGGAAGCGTAATATAACCACGTGTAACAGTAAGCACGCAGTAGTGCAACTGGCAGTGGCTGCTCCGTCTCTTAGAATGCTGATAAAGATTCTCAAGTTTTCTAACGCTTTTACGTGATTTGTTTCTTGATCCTTTAATTTAATTGATCACGAAGAACTTACATCTCGTACTCTGTCGCCGGCACCCTCCACCCTCTACCCCTTCCGCCTCGGGCACATGGACTTGTCTAAAGCGTCACATGGAAAGCGTACATGTGAATTACTTTGAGGTAATGAAAGATTCTGAATCAATTTACTAACAGAATTTTCCAAGTTAACACGAAAGTACGTAAAAATACACATCATTCTATCTATCTATCTATCTATCTATCGCTTGCGCCTTTGCCCCGCATTGTGCGCGGTGTTGGCGTGACTAAATCGGATGTGGCATGTTAATTTGAAGGGGTGGCCGGATGCCCTTCCTGCCGCCACCTCGTACTCCCCCCCCCCCCCCCCCCGGACGGAATCGGAGTACCCCATCTGTCTGCATCTAGTGTAAATCATGGAAAAGTGCGGATGTGTGTCAAATGTCTGTGAGTCGTGGGACGTGAGGACCAGCCCAGTATTCACCTAGAGGGATGTGGAAAACCGCCTAAAAACCACATCCAGGCTGGCCGGCACACCGGCCCTCGTCGTTAATCCGGCGGGCGGATTCGCATTAGCGCTCTCGGCTAACCTGGCGGGTGTAAAAATACACATCATATTCCCTTTAAAATCTAACTCGACAGTTAAGTGAATCAGCATTCCGGATGCAACAGTATTTTCGGAACATTCCACTTGAATGCAGCAGTCCTAATAATACAGAAGTTACTAATGTTATAGGCGTGATTTCATTTAATATAGATTTACGAGCATTCAATTATACTTCAAAGTTGCACGAAAACTGTCAGTCGTGTGCGTACGGATCTAATTTAAACAGTATGTTTGCTTCATTAATTCATAAAACCCGTGTTAGACAAAACAAATCGTTTTTTCGATATGATCGTGACGACAACTACCATGATATATGTCCACGGGCACAGTAAGAGAGGAAGCTTGAAAGGACAGTAGTCTCATTTATTCGGTTACACTTAAAATGAATAACGCTTGCCGGATTTGACTTCTGTTTCTGGGATTAAATGCTGTCTAAAATGAAAACGTGTTACTTGATATTTCATGTTTCACAGTAATGGTTTCAGGCGGAATGCTAATTCGCCTAGATGAATTTAACAGGGCTGCAAACTTAAGAGTGCCATCTTCATTGACCATATCCTATCTAAACAAGCTTCGCATCTTGCTAGAAATGGTTTTGGACACATCCTACTTTGGAACGAAGACAAACGACTGCAAACACTGTCACTCTGTGTGAGAGCAAGAACAGCACATCTCACACGCGTAGGCGGTTCTTGGCCATGTAAACTGTGTCGCTTGTTATCCCAGCAGTAACTTAAATATGCACTACGTTTCTACTGAGGGAGATGTCTTATCTCACAGGGGAGTTACGATCCTGTCAGGGAAAGGGCAATCACACGAAATGCAAAACACACAGTCTGATGTGAGGAATGTAGCTACAAACCTTCCACCACTGGATACATGTATCACGTGCAGTTTCGTTAGTTACTCTTTACATACATAATAGCCATGACCTAGGGAAGAAGGGAAAGGTACAAAGACACATAACAGACTTGTATACACACAGTTCAACAAAAAACACAACACACTTTGTAGCAAGCCTACTATGACTGGCGCGTGCTGTCTTCTAATAGCCTTTACGACTAGGGTTTCAGCGTTTATTTGCCTCACTCGTCTGGCATAATAGCTCTACGCTACTACACAGCTTAAATAACAGGATAAATATTATCTGCTGTAAGGTAAACTGTTAAGCTACAACACGCAGCCCAATTCTCAGAGGAATTGCACATATTCTAAATTCAGCACATGTCAGTTTAAGCGAGTGTCAGCAACACGCCTCAGAGAGTTTAAGTCCATTCTGCCACTGATTCCTCGGTGCTGGTAAGGGAAAAAATACTCAGAAAAACTTTAGTGCGTTAGCGAAAGGGAGTGCATTAACACCAGGTGCACAGGAAATTTGAAGAGAAGACAGATCCCTGTAAATCACCGCATGCTGTTAATAAGAGGCGCACTTAGCATAGCTTACTCAGTTAATACAAACATTCAGTCCTGTTAGTCATGAATAGTATTCCTTCTCACTGCCTAAAAAGTGGAGAGAAATTTCTTGATATTTTGCATGCTACATCTCTCCAATGCAGTTGTACCTCTCTGTTTACGGCAACAACTTAGAAAGCATCAATGCAAATATTAATACTCGTAATAACTGAAACCACTGATACTGATGGGTAATCTGAAAATTTCCCAAGATCGTAGATATTCCATTACACTGGTGAGCCAAAACGTTATGACCACCTGCTTAATAGCTTGTTTGTCCGTCTTTGGAACGAAATACATAATTGATTCTGCGTATCAGGGATTGGACAGATTTTAATAGGTTTGTTGAGGTATGTGGCATTAGATGTCTATGCAAAGATCATGTGATTAGCGTAATTAACGGCCACTGATGCGTGGACGCGGTGACGGCACCCGACAGAGATCCAGATGGATTCCATAGGATTTACATCAGGCGAATTTGGTCGCTGGGACATCAACGTGAGTTCACTATGATGCTTCTCAAAACACTGTAGCAAGGTTCTGGCTCCGAGACGCAGACATTTATACTGTAGAAAGATAACATCGCCGTCGGGGAAGGCATTAAGCATGAAAGGATGCAGGCGTTTTGTAGCTGTCAGCGTGTCTTCGATTACTACATGTCCTATGCAACTGCAGGATAACGTCTCGAACCGCCGTTCACCTCGATGACGGCGATTGCGGAGACGACCAGCGAACTAGAGTAGCAAAAATGTGATTCACCCGAAGAGCAATTGATCGATGCTCGAATCTCGATGGTCCTGTGGCCACTGTAATCGTAATTGAGAATGACGTTGGGTTAACTTGTGAACACGTGGTCTGCTGTGGCGCTCCATGTTCAACAACGTGCGATCAACGGTGCGCACCCAAATACTTGTGCGTGCAGCACCAGCAGTGCGCTCTTTCGGTTCAAATGGTTCAAATGGCTCTGAGCACTATGGGACTTAACATCTGAGGTCATCAGTCCCCTATAGCTTAGAACTACTTAAACCTAACTAACCTAAGGACACCACACACGTCCATGCCCGAGGCAGGATTCGAACCTTCGACCGTAGTAGTTGCGCGGTTCCGGACTGAAGCGCCTAGAACCGCTCGGCCACAACGGCCGGCCGCTCTTTCGGCAGAGATGCCATAGATCACTATATATCCTACTCCACAGAGCAGACAAGCCTCCGAACCCCACGTTCTGTGAAGAGTCGTGGACGTCGAACCATTTAGCGCCTAGTGGTAATTTCACTGCCCTACCTCTTTTCGTAGATGCTCACGACAGTAGCACGCGAACATTCGACCTGCTTCGCCGTTCAAATTCTCAGCGTAATAATAATCCACCCTTTGTCAAAGTTGCTTATCGCAATGGATTTCCCCACTTGTCGCCCTTGTCTCCGCCAGGGTGATCCCCTGTCCTTGTCTGCTCCGCTTACATACTTTTTCTACTGCGTCACGCGCCCGCAACGCCAACAGGTGACATTCAACCTCGCGGCGGGCAGCGGTCATGTTTTGGCTTATCAGTGTATATGAATAAAGGAGTAGTTTGATGTAAACATCAGTGACTCATTTAGCGGTAATTCCCCAATATTTCTACGTCAATTCATAACAGACATGCTCTCCACACTTGTTAGTGTTAAACTTTATTGTTTTCTGAAATTCTATATTTCGGTGACAAAATACAAGCTTGCCACAATCAATCTTGACGGTTAAGTAATCATACAGACGTAAAATTCAAACATAATCTCATCAAGGGTAATACACCAACTACTTTTAACTCGGCTGCAAGCAGAGCCATCAATTCTACAATCCAGCTAACGTGAGTGGCCCTAGGTAGAACACGATAACAATGAAAGCAGAATGTTTGTGGGACTGAGTGTCATACAGGATACAACGGACAAAGATTCTATCTTAACAAAGAGGCGAATTCGAATAATTTCCTCCCTTTTCTCCACTTCAGTGCTTCCATAACAATTAACGTAGAGGTGACGTAAGTGGACTTGCAATCTCTCTTCCGACAGCTACAATTCACACTCAGATTCTATGAACTTGGGCTGCAGTGTGGTTCAGACTGCCACACGATGGTACCTAAAGAGCCCGTACATTGCAGAAATACAGTCTTAGCTGCTGATGAAGATACTGCCGGTAGTGGAGGCATAATGACGTGGAAAGCATTGTCGTTGGCTCTCGTTGGTACAGGCTGGAAGCGTTCAAAATATTTCGTTTTATGTCTTTTCCTCACCCGGATCACAGCCAGCAGCGTAACGCCTGCATATTACCCAAGATGTTGCCGATGGCCTTGTTATGCACTTTTATCATTGTATCGAACGGATCTAGTTGCGAGGGCAACACCACCCAAGACAACATGTCTACGGCACCCAGTATGCCTGCTATAAAAAGTGAGCATTTTTGTTTCACAAGAATCTGTGGTTGCAATGGCAGACTACACAGTGAAATGAAATCAATGGGTGCTGTGCAGCAATGTAATTGTAAACTGTTAGTATTAAATGCTATCAGAATTAACGGTAGATTAAACGATAGACAGTTTTAATCGTTTACTTGTTAGACTACTGCCAGCGCCCAGAGCAAGTGTCATTTCATTTCGAAGTTTCCGCTACAGCGATATCAACACAGGAAGCTTATAGGGCTTTAGATTTCTTGCTTCCTGTATTGTTTTTAACGCAGTACTAGTGTTGTCATTCACCTTTTTACCTGCTAAATTGCTATTCTTTAGACATTGTTTCAGCATAGTATCCTTGCTACGTTTCTGATATCCTCAGAGAAGTTCGACGATTAATATTTACAAATTTATTATATTAATTATGACAAACCCAACCCCTCAAAACAAGGAAAGTAGTTCCACTACGCTACGTGGTGAGAACGTTATGTGCTGGAAATTGTGCTGCTGAAATGAATCTCGGGTAGAAGGTCTGTGTCTGTTAAAATGCACGTGGTAGTGATGAACCTGGCCACCTCAGTCTCCTAGGTTAACTATACACTATCACTGATACAAGGATTTTGGTAGTTCACGATACACGGAAACAATGACCCACATAGTAAGAACACCACGCGCCTCCAAAAATAAGTTTCCTGTGATGCTCGAATTATCGTCTCTTTGAATCTGAATAGAAATCTGAGGAATTTTTTTCAAACGCTTTCAACTTTACCGTCTGTCTTACAGCAATGAATGCGGACAGGTGTCACGTAAAAATTTAAGTTTGGCACGACACGACTGAAACACCATGAATTGGATCCTACTCTTGTGCTTGTACGCACTGGCACGAAATTTCTTTTCAATTGAGTATACTTATTATTTAACGGTTATTTAAAAATAGATATGGTTTACAAAGAGTGATCACTGCATTACGACCACATCGCTAATCGATAAACTCGACCGTGTAGCCGTGCTACATTAATGGCGAGGCATAGCGAAATAGTGGACTCGAGAGGAATACAATCTTCGTCTGGCAATCCACATTTAGATTTACTGATATGTCTCGAAAGACATTCATGTCAAAGTTGGCCGATCCCTTGGAGAAGGCAATGGCCCATTTCCTTCTTCATCCTAGTGAAAGTCCATGATGTTTCTGGTTCTCTGGAGTCCATCGATACGGTGTTCATTAAACTCTTAAATTTCCGTCCTTCTTTCATCGCAAAACTTTATAATGCACAGCGATAAAACAAGAAAGGCATCTGGTAATGTTCTGACATGACGATGAAATCCTGCGGGTACGGTGCCTCAACACTGCAAAAAAGTGTTAGAGAGCTGCAGTAGTTACATTCTATGGAGTATGGAGGCTGCTGTGAACACGACGAAAAGACGAACTGCGGAGACAGCCGTGGAGGCGACAGAAGCCTTCAAAGCCGTGGCTATCGCGTCTACTTTGGCAACTGGTACACACTGTCAGACACATCACTTTGTAACATCTGACGATCCAACATATCAGTGCTCAATATTATACAATCTCCATCATGTAATGCACACTCGCAGGTACGACTGTTGCAACAACGCTCTCTGTCTCCACCAAATGCCATACTGCTTCATCAGCATATTCGATACTCATCGTATAAAGATATTGCTAATTTACTCACGAAAGTGTGTTCAGCTATCATGATCAGTATGGGTTCGTCCATTCTTCGTCGTGTTTCAATATGAGGATTAGATCTCAGTATGGGTTCGTCCATTCCTCGTCTAGACATAAGTGTTTCAGCATGAGGATTAGACCCACTGTGCTCGATGTACAAAGGGGGCGCCAGTAAGGTGTGTAACATATTTGCGTAAGTACAACTTGAATCTCTAGCGTCCATTCAAAGAAAATAATTCTTTCTTTCATAATTTTCAGTGTTTCACAAACTAATCAGTTTCGTGTCCTACTGAGCATTTGTGACACTTCTGTTCACTCAGTACGTCTCACAATCCAGCTGACGGAAGGTCGCATTGTACATAGTACTGTTGGGTCAAGAAACAAGATTCCCATTAAAACTCTGTCATGATTAATTTTCACCTCATTGGAGCTACACGGTATTATATATTTGGCAATAATTCAGTGATCACACACTGTAGTGCAGTGGTAATTGCACTGTACTTGTATACCCCTTTCGTGCGCGCTGACTTGACTCTGCTGTACTTTCCCTAAGCCACGGCAGCAGAATGCTGCGAATACTCCTTCAGCGAGGCCACGCCCTATTCTTGCGCCTATTTTCTAATAGGCTAATATTCTGTGCTTAATGGTTTCGCTACTGACGACACGCCTAATTCTGACGTATCCAGTTACCCATATGGCTACCAACTAATGTATCTGTTTTCCTCCATTCCATACACAGCCCCTGGGGGGCACAAAGACGAAGCAGTAATTTTCTGACTTTTGCGATAACACTTTTCAGATGTTAACACTTCTCGCTGAATTTACAGGGAGCTTACCAACTTTCGGCGAATTAAACGAAGAACCGCAGATCCAGCAATTAAAATATAACTTCAAAAGACGAGACCTGAACGGTATAGCTGTTACACGATAACTAGAGCGTATGCACAACTTTTTGTCTGCCGCAGAGCTATTGAGTCGTCACGAAGCACACTTAGCTATAGCGCAGAGCCACACAGCTTGCGGATTAGTTACAGTGGAAGCCCCTACTTGGGAACAACGCCAGGAGCTCACGGTGGCCAGTGGGAGCACAAAGGAGGTGATCTCAGAACAAGGTAATGTGAAAAAAGAACACAGACGTTACGTTGGTTACTGGTTACCTTTCAGATACGTCCGAAGGTGGTACAAGATTGGCGAACACAGTGAATCGCACAGAGCTGCAGACAACAGAAACGCTCGTCACAAAGTAAAACAAAAGCAACAATTAACATCAAAAATATTCAAAAACTGCGAAAAATTAAAAAAAAAATATTTTGAGACAGAAAATGAGATAAATACAGTGATAAAATGCATATATTGTTACCTCTAAAAATAATTAGAAAAGTACAAGAGAACGTTCACACGTATGTCCCACGCACACACGGCAATTAGACGTGTATTAAAAACAGAACAATCGTATAAAAAAATAAAGAACACAATCAAGTTACTGCGTTCAAACATATAGTAAGCATTCAAATTACTGAAGGCAATAAAAAATGTAGAAGTTATCAATAATGCAGCTCTGTAAGTCAATAACTACTGTGAAATGCAACAACTGGTGAGAGGACTAATCACTCAACTTTGTTTCATTTCCTGCGTATCTGAACACAGCACAAGCATTCAGCAGCTGTTTTGTATTAAGTGATTTAAGATATTCATCATGTGACATGTTAGTATAGAAACAAGTATACTCCTTATTTTCTTTTACTGTCATACTGCAAACATTGCGAGCTAGGAAGAAAACAAATGAAATCATCGTAGTTTCCAGAACTGGCGTAGCCTTGATTTCCTTAAATAGTCCAGGTCCATCTAAGCAGAAAAAAGAGACTAAATGGTCTATTATTACCATCTTATTCTTCTCTGCAACGTGCTAATGCCAAAAAAACGTAACACGCTTAAGACGAATCTAAACAGGAAATTACAAATGGAAACTCAGACACCAGTGTTTGGCGTAGAGAGAATGAGCTCTGATGCGGGAATTCTTAGATGAATGGAAACGATGACTTTAGCGGAACAACGGAACTGGAACATCGTTCTAGGCACTGAATTTGTATTTCAGAAGATGGGCTAGGTACCCTGTAAAAGAGTTACAGAATTTCTGTAACTCCAGACGAATTTTGCGACTGTTCCCTCAAACACCCCACGTGTAATAAGTTCTGACACGGATAACCACTGCAAGCAGTTCTTTTCCCGGCACTACAGGATGCAGTAAAAGAAAGTCGGCATGTATCTCCACAAGAAAGAGTGTAAATGAGACATATTGTCCACTTAGACTACCCTCTTTCCCCGAATGTTGCGTTTCGACTTTCTCGGATGTGAACTCCAAACCGGGCCGACTTGGCACTGTGTTAAAACACATTTTACCGGGAATTTTCAGTTAAAGTCTTCTTAGATGCTAGCTGCCACATTATTACACGTCAGGAAAAATGGCTCTGAGCACTATGGGACTTAACAGCTATGGTCATCAGTCCCCTAGAACTTAGAACTACTTAAACCTAACTAACCTAAGGACATCACACAACACCCAGCCATCACGAGGCAGAGATAATCCCTGACCCCGCCGGGAATCGAACCCAGGAACCCGGGCGTGGGAAGCGAGAACGCTACCGCACGACCACGAGACGCGGGCTACACGTCAGGAGCATTAATCATTGTGGACTTTGCATTTGTTCCTTTGACCGCATAATTTTCTTGTCGGCACACCGTAATGTTCCACGGAAGCTAGGAACGAAATTTCGCTGTACATGGGAGCTTGGGACTGGGGATCAATTAATATCCATTATACATCTTCCGCGTAGTGGCCACCACAGCAATAAATTAGTGAAATGAAGGGGACATTCTTCTGCTTAGGCTGTATATTTATTACGACGGCATCTCAATTATATACCTAGTTACGACTTACGTCATTTTGGAATGTTTACCCAGAAATAGGTGCCATTCCCATGAAAATCGAAGCGAATTCACACAATATGTTACCGTACGTGGTGGCTTGATAGACAATCCGTGCGTTTAAAGTGGGAAAAAATCTTGACAGATAGTGAGTGCTGCCCTTGTCGGGAAAATCTGTTTTCCGCCTTCACTGCACCCATTGCAAAACCATCACGAACACTTTACTTCGTAATCCATCACGATTGGTAACCTACCGTGCGAATTTGCTGACGTTTTCATGGGTATGGCGCCAGTTATGGGTAAACTCGAAAATGGCTTTTAACGTTGAAACTAGTAGTTTAATTAAAAAGATGCCTCAATAAATAGACAAAGTAAGTGGACAAATGTCCCTTTCATTCAAAATCACACCTATGCTGAATTTTGTACGGACGCTACATCGTCGTGCTTACTCTATTAGGACGGACGCCGTTCTCTCCCTGACAAGTAAGCTGTCACTCGATGCGTTTCGTAAAAAAAAAAAGGGAGGGAGTAATCCGCTAACATTTGGTATCACGAACCTGACTGAGTGGGTTCCTTGTATTCAATAAAATAATACAACACAATATGAATACTTCCATCGCTTCGCAGCTGTTTGGACGCGAAGCGGGAGGTGTAAAAGGGAAGGAGACGCCATAAATCAGAATTACTGTGCAGTTTGGTTTACCAGCGAGGCAGAACTCGGCGCCGCGACAGAAACCGTCTTCGAGCCTGCAATTTATAGCTGTAACGTGCTTTGCCGCCTCTCCATCCCACTTCCGCAACGCTCGGCGCCCAACTTCTCTCGCTCGGAAATCATATCAGCTTGCCCAAAAATTGGCTAAGTTCCTTTGCCAAAGCGGATTAGCGGCACGACAACTCCTTGCTTGCGCGAACAGCGTTCGCACGTTCTTCTTCCACACACCGCGCTAGCACATTTACTGCCGTCACCCAAATCTTAAAACCCAAATGTCATCACTTTATCTTCAGTCTCGAAGGTACATACCACCGTATGACGTAGTGATAACCACTAATTCGAATCAACAGCAGCTGTCACTAATAAACTGAATTTCTCCTTACCTGACTGCATTCTCTTTCCAAACATTACGCACAGATACACTGTTGATGTTTTTTCCTGACGTCTGCGTGTCACGGGCTCTTGTACAACGTAGATTATTGTCGTTTCTTTTGAAGTGGAAACGGATTTGTGAATGCCTGTTGTTGTGTTTGACGTATGTATGTTCTGTTTCCGAAACTGAAATGCGTAATCATCCCGGCATTTAAGAAACGTCTAAAAATCGTACTCGCGTGTACCAAATGAATGATCGTTAATCCATCGCGTGGGATCGATATGGGTCTGGCTCATTTCCCTGTCAAGCGTTCCCTGTTAAGATACACAGGGTGTTTCCGCAAGGGCGTGCAAAAATCCAACAAGACATAGGGGATGCTCCATTGAACAACTTGAGGCAGGGAACATGGCGTCGGAGAAGCCAGCTTAAGGAGAATTAAATCACATTACTGTGTACTTTTTTATTTACATTCCTTACCATTAACTGCAAATACCATCGCTGACACTATGAACGTACCATTTTTACTGTATCTTACAAAATGTGGTGCAACCGACGATCATCAAACTCAATGAAAGCATGACATCGGCGAACAAGATTCTGACGCACCTTGACAAATATCCCTTGTGTGTTTCGAATCACATCACAGGCAGCTACAATTTTGGCAATTAATTCCATATCCGAAATAACTGGGGTCTCATAAACAAGTGACTTTAGATATAACCATAGGACACAATCAAGGTCAGGTGACCTCGCGGGCCATGGAATTGGACTTGCCGTTCCAATTCAGCGACAAGAAAATACTGTACCGGTACAGCTCCATCGTATTGTACTGTACGTCTCTGAATAGCACTGACTAATGAATGGGTCTATCGTTGATTCATAGCACGTTCTGTCATGGGACAATGTAAATACAACAGTAAAGCCGGCCGGAGTAGCCGAGCGGTTCTAGGCACTACAGTCTGGAACCACGCGACCGCTGCGGTCGCAGGTTCCAATCCTGCCTTGGGCATGGATGTGTGCGATGTCCTTAGGTTAGTCAGGTTTAAGTAGTTCTAAGTTCTAGGGGACTGATGACATCAGAAGTTAAGTCCCATAGTGCTCAGAGCCATTTTTGAACAACAGTAAAGTAAACAAAACCTGCATCATGACTTTCTAGTAATCAGGCTGGTCCTACTTGTTTCCTTGCAGAAAATAAAGATTGTACGTATAAATAAACAGCACAGTACGTGTAAGCTTGTACGTATGTTAGTTGTAAATAAGCTGGAAAACAGTAATGCTAGACAAAGCGGCATCCAAGTTTACTTCCATATCTGCTTAAGCTGGCTTCTCCGACCCCAGGTTCCCTACCTCAAATAGTTCAGTGGAGCATTCTCTATGTCCTGTTACATTTTTGCGCGCTCTTACGTAAACACCATGTGTGAATAAGTGCCCACAGTTCCACACTAACTGGAGAAAAGGTATTCTGTAAGCGTGGCAAAAGCGTGCACCATGAAAAACTTGTAAGCCCGTAGAATTACATCAGCTGGCGAAAGCTGCTTAACGTAGTTGGTACCGGCTGTTACATCGGATGCACGATGGTTGCTTTACTCCAATTTCCGAAGTTGTGAGGAAATCTGACATTACTTCACACAGTGAGTCATGTACGTGACGGCAGCACTGCACGCAAGACAACCATGGGCCGTGTACTTCGCACGGTTAGCCTACGGCTATTTCGTGCTCATGACCAGTGACTACAACAATTAAACGAAGCAGTCATCAACACACGCTGCCAAACGTGACATCAGATATTAAATTTAGACCTATAAGACGTTTATCCAACTCAGTACCAAGCGTCCAGTGGCATTTATGTTAAAAGGGAGCAGGAGATACACCACAGTGCATTTAGTAACGTCACATCATGGGAGACGGTAGACCTACAACATCTATCCTCCTGAATTTCATAACTAGAACAATCGTGACTGAAAAAATAAACTAATTTTTTTATCTTTGTCAGGTTAATAAATCATTAGGATCTGTGTAGCTTATTTCTTTATAGAATTGAATAGTTCTATTGTACTTCCTATAGACTTCAACTCATGATGACTGCCACATGAGGCGACTTGGGCAGTATATGTACAAGGACAGTATGTAAAACAAGTACCCGCCCTCGAAGAAAAATGTTGCTAGCGCTTGTGGGTGTTAACACCAAATACCGCCATCTGTTAGGTGACACAAAAGCGAAAATAACACTCATTCGTAGGTTTGTTTGTATTATGGCAGCCATTATAGTAACGTGCGATAACTGGCTTTCACCGATCTGGCGAAAGTGTAGTACCGTTTACTGATTCGCTTTTTGCTGTTAGATGAGAAAACACGTAACGAGATAAAAATTAAGTTGGACACTATTTATCGCAACACTTAGCCATTACTGGGCAATATTATCCTGAGGTAATGGACCGCTTCGAAAAGATATTGACGAAAACACGGTCTCATTCGGCGAAGAAGAGACTGTCTTTTCACAACGAAATCGTGATAGCATGTTCATTTGCGTTATTAAGAAATAGCTCATGTGTACAGAATTAAACTCAAATGAGGAAGTCATCGTCGAGACACAGTCGTGTTATACAGAGCTCCACAATTTTACAAGTTAAAAATCACAGGGAAGTCGGTTAAAATGTGTAACACTCGCTTTGTTACAACAGTAATTCCCTTATTCCTAACACTGGAATTTACTATCCTCGATTCACTGACATACCTCACAAGACGCGATATTCTTTCATATCAACAAACAAGACGAAGTTTCTATCGGGGGTCACCACTCTGAAGTATTTCATCAATACTTTTTTCTCTGTGTGTCTAACTGAGTACTTATCTTATGCGGTAAGGAAAACCACTTTCAACACGAAAATAAGAAAGGAAACTTACAGTTTCATCTTCATCGACGTTATCATCGCTAGAGAATGAACTCTACTCCATCTGAAAACTGACAGGAAGGGGTTTCATTACGAATGGACTGAAGAACATTGACGGCGTTGGCACGAAGTAAATTAAAGAAATCACATAAAAATTTAGTAAGGAAGGATGAATAGAGATTAAAATCTTGCTCCTCGTTGCAGAATTAAAAGGGCTGGAAGTCGTAGTAAATTACGAAATGGGGGAATCAAATAGCTGTCGATCCACAGCGTTCGTCTATACGGTGTAGTATATCATTATGCTCAAAGATATAGTAGTGGAAGAGGCGCATGTGATACGCATGAAGCGACAGAAGTATAAAGGGCGATCAAAAAGTTTCCATTTGAAGGTCATACAGTCGAGAGTCAGTATGCCAATCAGGCAAAATCTATCTGAGCGTTGGCCGGCCGGAGTGGCTGAGCGGTTCTAGGCGCTACAGTCTGGAACCACGCGACCGCTACGGTCGCAGGTTCGAATCCTGCCTCGGGCATGGACGTGTGTGATGTCCATAGGTTAGTTAGGATTAAGTAGTTCTAAGTTCTAGGGGACTGATGACCTCAGAAGTTAGGTCCCATAGTGCTCATAGCCATTTGAGCCATTTGATCTGAGCTTTGATACAATCATCGTACCGAAGCACCAGGTAGAAGATATCCTTTTCGTAAAACACCGTCTCCTGCTGCGTGAAGAAGTTGTAACTGTCTGCTGAGCAGCCTCCTCCGATAGGAGTCCTTTTTTAACTGACCGACGGCACGATAATCGCGTGGGGAGGGATCAAGACTATAGGGCGGGTGCTCGAGGGTCTGCGTTATGACATTTGCGATGTGGGGACATTCTTTGTTACGAAGCAGCATCGAACATGGCGCGCCATTCCACAACTGTGGTATTCCGCAGACATGCTGTCCCGTACACCTTCTTCATTCTCCGAAGGATATCTACCGGTACTTGTCCTTCCGCAGCCGGGAAAACAATAACTGCACTTTAGTCCTGTTTGGACGCATTTGGTAATAACTATTCCACATTCACCGCACTAATACCTTGCCCAAATGTCGGTTCTTATATATCCGCATCGGAGTGGGGCTTCGTTGCACATATGCTGCGGTACCGCCCTCAAACTGAAACTTTTTGATCGCCCCCTATATTTGTTTCAGTTGAGCCGAAGTCGGTGGCGGCGAAAACGGACCGAGCTTCGCCGAAAACTCTCATTGCTGCTGCCGCTGTTGCAAACAAAGGCAGGCGTAATGAGAGAAGCGGAAATAGCTGCTTCAGCAATCGTCCTCGGCAAGGTTCCATCGCGGTCAGCGCACCTCAGCTAGCGAAACCCAAGACGCGCCCTAATGCATTATTACACTACGCAACGACTTTTTTATGAATTATATGGCAGTAATAAATACAATACAGATGCTCTACAGAAGACTGATCTGATTTAGGTACATTATGGATCAAATTGAAGTTGTACTTTTCCTTCTTTCATTTTAATTACTACATGGTAACATTAGGGTGTTTTTCTCCGAAAATATCACAGCTAAAAGGAAAATTAGAAATTCTTAAGCAAGAGAGAAGAGAGTTTTTTAAGCACCTGTAGACACCATTTTTATTCGGCAGCGTAGATGGGAGCAATTTTACAGGCGCTTATCAAGTGACGAGTTTTCCAAAATGAGAGCCTATTTTCTTTGCTTCCTAGCGAAAGAATGCGATTGACTTTACTGGAAAACGAGGAAACATTCAAGAATGCCTAAAGGGGCTGGAGAGAAAGGGGCAAGAAAGGATGGAAGGAAGTGATGTTAAGAGTTAGAATGATGTTAATTTCAGTAGGACGGAGCGTTAGCTTCGATTGGAAAAAGGTGAGAAGGAAATCAACTGTAATTTTTTGTAAACCCAGGAACAGATTTATTTTGTTTAAGGAATACACAGAAAGACTTAGTGACGGTAGCCTGACGAAAATTTAACCCTTCTTATTTCAAAGACGATTTTTGAAGCCGTGCCGCAGAAGGGACTGGACGCCGACGTCGCCGACCAGTGGAGGGCATGGGGGAACCTTTGTTGCCTAACGTAATAACGTCAGAAATGGAGTGGTTCATATACGAGTAGCACTGCATGTAGTATTAACTGCTGACGTGGTGAAGAAGTGACCTCAGCATTATGTTCGTATGATTTACTAAAGTGAAATTTAAACCTAGTCTTTTCAAATACGAATGCACAGTGTGTTGCTGTCGCCTGATCTCACTTGTGATCTTATCATACATTAGATATAAAATTACGATAAAGAAAAATATAATCCAAATTTCAACGAACTGTACGTTGCAGCTCCGAAATGCGGACGCTATTACGGCTGATAAAAACAGCCCTAATAGCTTCAAAAGAAAGGTTACAAGGAGAAACCTTGGACCTGTTAATGATTTAAAAAGTGATATCAGCAGAATAAAAACAACAAAAATTACAATAAAATATAACTGTAAGCGGTACAAGGACGGATTTAGTAGTCTCGGCAGAGGAAATAGCATCAACAAACGCAACGTATTGACAGATCAAAATCGCTTAGCTGGTTAAGATAGAAAACCTGCTGGTTATCTGAGGAGATTCGAAGTAGGTGGTTTTGGATCGACGGAGACGAAGGTGACCTGTCAGGGTAGTACAAGATGAAGAGGAATTGGATTTGCAAATGTAGAAGTGTTAGGATGTTAACTGACGGGGCGGGTGGGGGGTGGGGGGGGAGAGGAAGGATATTCATGCGTTGTTAAAAAGACGATTAAATGACCCTACAATTTCAAATAATACTACTGAATTTGAAAAATAATCACAGCACAGATTTCATGGCCCCCAACTTAACGATTTGAAATTCCGTATTAGTTTACTGTAGACTCTCGCCACTGTATTGCACAATTTACATAGCGTCGAGTCCATGGTGTAAACAAATGTATTTCATTATCTCTAGAC
Organism: Schistocerca nitens; assembly: GCF_023898315.1. Classification (NCBI taxonomy): domain Eukaryota; kingdom Metazoa; phylum Arthropoda; class Insecta; order Orthoptera; family Acrididae; genus Schistocerca; species Schistocerca nitens. Next base: position 170,492,411 of record NC_064616.1, on the reverse strand, counting down.
TTCTACGAACAACACACTTCACAGCAGATATTAACGTTTGTACTTTCGTTGGCAGGCGACAGTTTCTCGTGAATTTGAATTTTTTATGCGTGCACTACAGCACCAATATCTGGAACAGACCTGGATGTCGGCTGACGAGATGCAATTCGTTTGCCGGCCGTTGTGGCCGAGCGGTTCTATGCGCTTCAGTCTGGAACCGGGCGACCGCTACGGTCGCAGGTTCGAATCGTTCCTCGGGCATGGATGTGTGTGATGTCCTTAGGTTAGTTAGGTTTAAGTAGTTCTAAGTTCTAGGGGACTGATGACCTCAGATTTTAAGTCTCATAGTGCTCAGAGCCATTTGAACCATTTTCTGCAATTCGTCTGCCCAAAGCATCACAGACATGCTGTCCAGGATTCAGACCTGGAGAACTTATTCAAAAAGCCCTGTGGTAATCATACCTTGACCTGTAATGATTCCGTCCAGACGAGTAGCGGGTTTTAAAGCGCTAACAATGTTAAGGTGCATTATTGCATGTATGCAGGAGATCCGCTATTCTTCAACGTGACTGGCATGATTAAATTGTAAATCGAAAATCATTAACTTCATTTCATAATAATCCTTCAGTCACTTAGATTTATTCATTCTGATTTTTAGGGGTATATATTGTTGAAGAAACTCGATAAGAGAATATTGTTAAGATAATACTGAACGTATATAATTATGAGGTTGGCAAGTACTCATATTACTTACTATTTTTCGCGTAGAAAAGCATGTGTTCTCTAACAACATTAGCATTTTCGATTTATAATTTAATCATGCCAGTCACGTTGAAGAATAGCGCATCTCCTGCATACATGCAATATTGCACCTTAACATTGTTAGCGCTTTAAAGCCCGAGGAAAATAACGAACAACAGTAACTTAATAATTAGATAGCGCTATGTTACTTCTTTAACTACACAACAAATCGTTTCATCCATTTACAAATGGTTCAAATGGCTCTGAACACTATAGGACTTAACATCTGTGGTCATCAGTCCCCTAGAACTTAGAACTACTTAAATCTAACTAACCTAAGGACATCACACACATCCATGCCCGAGGAAGGATTCGAACCTGCGACCGTAGCGGTTGCGCGGTTCCAGACTGTAGCGCCTCGAACCGCTCGGCCATACCGGCCGGCCGTCAAGTTGGTACTGTTTTCTTGTAAGAGGATACGCAGTATTTCTGAAACTCTCATTTTCAACATAGTAAGTGCCCTTGAATTCAAAACGTCTCTACTCGTCTTCGATCATCACTAACAAACTTAACGGCAGCTGTTTCAAGTGTGTCCGCATTCGGAAGTAAAATCTATGTCGTTCACGCAAAAGAAACAGCCGAAAATCGTCGCTGACCAGTGGTGAGAGCAATCAAATTGGTGAATACGTCCTACGTAATCGATTTTGAGCGCTCACCAATCACTTTCACGTCACGTACTACATTCGCGGTGGCGTATCGTGTGAGAACGGCTCAAAATACTCCTTTTATTTTTTAATCACATGGCTATGCGAAGCGAGACGTACCCTTCTGTTACACAAAGCACAGTTTCGGTTTGTGAGGGGATCTTCACTGTCATTCATTGTCATTCCCTGACTTAAATAAACAATACGTGACAGCACGGGAATGACACTCCGGCCGGCCTCCAAGAAGAGTCTTCGGAGTGATATGAATACCTATAAACATATATCGCTTACGTAAATACCTTGCAGATTTGTGGAACACGTTTTACGTTCGCGTTTTATAACTTTTTGGAGACTGAAAAATTACCGCGCACGAATCAACACCGATCCATATTTACGATCTTGTGAACCCCGGCTCACTTTGTCGTCCATGAAATCCAGAGGCGAGGACATACGAACCTGCGAAAGGGGGTTCGATGCAGTACTCACTGCTGCTTAGTGAAAAAAAGCTTCGTGACTGGATGGGAACCCACTCACAGGCAGAGGTCAGCGCGTCGTTCTTAACGATAAGATGTAACAACACCAACGCTATACTATTGTACATATAATAATTTTTTCTTCTGATTTTCGATAAATTAGTGTAAGCGATGTTCTGATTTCATTTCTTTTTTCTTTTCATGTCATTATGTTAAAGAAACTGTAAACAATTTTCGATGTGAATATTATTGTTTATGTCAAATTGCAAGCAATATTATAACAAAATGGAAATGTAAGAAATGTTGAAACTGTTGTAAGATGTTAAAGTTGTACTTGTGCGTCTGGTCCATACGTAGGTAATGTATTAGGATATGTGGAATGCAAAACCTTTGGTGAATACCCTGTCTGTAGGGGAGCGGTAAAAGGTGGATGGCAGGTGAGCGCGGGAAAATGCACACGGGCGCGGCACGGCATAACTGGCTCAGCAGTAGTAGTCGGAGTTGGGCTTTGATCTGAGCAACACGTTCTGGATCGAGGAGGCTCTCCTGGAAAACGTGATTACATTGAGCCTCGGACGTGCCGTTTCCGACGACTAGACAGCATGGCAAAATTCCATTGGCACTAAATGGAAAAGTATTGCGACGCTATGAAGAAGCAAAGTGCCGATACATCAAGAGCCATAGCTGTGCTTGTATGTGTGCTCTGCGCCTCGCCATCTCGCCGCCCGCCAACGGCCGCATCGATACGAACAGGTTGAAACTTTTAGTACTGTATTCGTGTGGACCATTGTTACGTTTGTGCCTTACTATTCAATAACAACTTAACTTTTACCAGAACAGTCCTATCATTTATTTATCCTCATCACTAACCTAGACAGGGTCCTTTCCAAATGTTGTGCAATCCGAGTGTCCCGAGATGAAGATTTAAAGTTTATGTTAATAATAATTACCTGCAGACCTAGCGGTGTTAGTATGATGTTTAAAGAACTTTATTGTTAATGAATATATAAGTAAAGAACAAAGGTCTGATAAAGTTGGAAGATAATGTTGAAATTGGTTTAGTAATGAAGTTTAATTTATTTGAGACAAAAATAATGGTAATTAAATGAGCAGGAAATAAGTTAAAAAGAGCTATAACTCATATATTGGAAATCGTGAGTGCTTAACGATTGCGATAATAAAAAAAAATTTCAGTACAGTGATCATAACAGTTTCAGGGTCCCCCCCCCCTTTTCTTTTCTATTCAGTTAGATTCTGAAGTGTACTGAACTGATTTGACCAGCAAATTTAAAGTCAATATAAAATCAAAATTTATTAGTGTTATACTTTTTCCAAAATTGACATTGTTTGTGTGTTTCGAGAGTGCTATTTCTAGGGTAACCTATGCCCGATTTTAATCAGATCAATAGACAGTACGAAGTTTGTAGTAAACATTATAGTGTATTGTTGTGTATTTATGGCTTGTCCATATTAGTACAGAAAGTGAAATTATTAGTTCAGTTGATTTTTGGTTCTAAAAATTACCATATTATGCAGTGTTATTACGTGTTGTTTTGTATAAAAGTACATCAACTTGTACAGGGGAGAAACTCAGTTAATGCCTAATTAGGCTGGCGACCGTATTATGAACAATTTGGTAGCATCTCCTGTATTGTTTCTTGTCCGTCCTAACGTGTAGTTGCGCTTCAGACTTGCTTGATGTGTCATTGTTGTTACTGAGTGGATGAAAGTCTGATTTTGCCTCCATTCAGGTACACGCGGTCAACATATATACCAAAATCCTTTCTTATAAGGTGAAGCCCGTCAACTTAGCATAGTACAGTCTTTAAAGAGTATGGTGCGCAGTAGCGTAGTGTTACAAAGAATTTGTCAGCTGTGAAAGTAGCTTCGCACGTGCTCCAGGGCACAGTTATACTGACGTCGCTGTTCACAATGTAACATTTAAATGATAGGATACGATCCGAAATCCACGAGGTTGTGCGATGATTATTTCTGTGTATAGGAAACTTCAAACGACAGAAAATTTTCGAATAATACTGGAAGACCTGAAGATCATGATGCACGGACTGATAGCTGATCCTCAACACAAAAAAGTATTTCGTATAAATAAGTGGAAATATCCGTTACTGTTCTGTCTCGTATGGTTGTCAATCACTGGTACTTGACAGTAAAAAATGTAGGACTACACGTCGTAAACTACCTCCTAAACTGGAAGGACCACACAAAATCAGTTGCAGGGAAGGAGTATTCCAGGCTGAGTTCCACTGAAAGAATCCTGAGGCAACATAATTCAGCTGTAACAGAAGCAACAAGTGCTGCTCGTTGATCTGTAGCTCCATTCAGGTAGGGTTAATAAAGGGAATAAATAACTCCCAATAAAAGCATCACATTCCTTGAAGGGTTAATTTAGTAAACGTGAGGGCATTATCAAGACGATCAACAAAATTCAGAGGCAAACAATTCAAGAAAGGGGTTGTGCGTCATCAGAGAGAGGTTCCTGTTGCAATTCCGAGAGTGTATCTTCCAAGAAGCCTCAAGAAACAAATTACATACATCACGTGAAATGATTATGACGGAAAAACGCTATGAATTCAAACCTACACGGAAGGTTACCAACAGGTGGTCGTCTTGCACACCACTCATAAATGGAATAGCAAAGGCGGGAAAACGATAATGGTATCCGAAGCAGCCCGACATCACACACCATGAGAGGCCATATGAATGTACAATAAGGTGACAAAAGTCATGGGATATCTCCTAATATCGTGTCGAACCTCCTCCTACCGGCGTAGTGCAGAAACTTGACGTGGCACGGACTCACCAAATCGTCAGAAGGCCCTTGCAGAAATACTGAGCCATGCTGCCTCCACAGCCGTCCAAAATTGCGGAAGTGTTGCCTGTGCAGAATTTTGTGCACGAACTGGCCTCTCGATTATGTCCCATAAATGTTCGATGTCGCGCGATCTGGGTGACCAAATCATTCGCTCGAATTATCTAGAGAATTCTTCAAACGAGTCACGAACAGTTGTGGACCGATGATATGGGGCATCATCATGGGAACATGAAGTCATGACTGGCTGCGAATGGTCTCCAAGTAATCCAGTTAATGATCGGTTCAGTTGGATCATAGGACCCAGTACATTCCATGTAAACACAGCCCAAACCGTTATGCAGCCACCACCAGATTGTACAGTGCCTTATTGACACCTTAGGTCCATGGCTTCGTGGGGCCTGAGCCACACTCGAACCCTAGCATAAGCTCTTACCAACTGAAATCGGAACTCAGCTGAGCAGGCCACGGTTTCCCAGTCGTCTAGGGTCCAAGCGATACGGTCTCGAGCCCAGGAAGTCTGTCGTAGCCCACTGAAGCCAAATTTTGCCACATAGTCCTAATGGACACGTTCGTCGTACGTCCCACATTGATTTCTGCGGTTATTTCACACAGTGTTGATTGTCCATTAGCACTGAAAACTCTACGCAAACACCGCTGCTCTCGGTCGGCGACTGTGATGTCCGTGGTGAGAGGTAATGCCTGAAATGTGGTATTCTCGGCACACTCTTTACACTGTGGATCACGGAGTACTCGATTCCATAACGATTTCCTAAACGGAATGTCCATGCGTCTAGTTTCAACTACCATTCCGCGTTCGAAGTCCGTTACTTCCCGTCGTGAGATCACGTCAGAAACCTCCTTTTCACGTGAATGACTTGAGTTCAAAAGACAGCTCCGCCAATTTACTGTCCTTTTATACCCTGTGTACGCGATACTACAGCCATTTCTGTATGTGCAGATCGCTATCGCATGACTTTTGTCACCTCAGTGTATATTCAAAACGAAAATAAAAAATAATTTCATGGATCACTACAACACAATCTCAGTCACTCATATAAACTAAAATAGAGCCACGTTTTGTGATTGCACTTATTTCCCTTCTGAAGGATCACTTACAAAGTGTTCACATCGTAGTGACCACCATCATCATACTACTTTAGTTGATTTTATACAAGCGTATGTATTGTGTGATTTCGTAGGCCAGCATCATGCTTTTAAGGCTGGAGCGGTAATGGAAACCATACCGCCTACGAATTTCTGATTAACGGCGGAAAATGGTTTCGTTATATCGCACAAGCAATACTGCAAACTGAAATTCTTCTGCAACGGACTGAACGAAATTGGCATCTATTGAACGAGAAATATCAAAGAGCTTTTGATACAATTGTACCGAAGCGCTGCGGCCCTGTAACGATGTGGCACATTGCTTTTGACGATTGAATGAGGAGACTCATGAGGCACCTTCTCATATGTCCATGGATCGTGGTCCTTGCACGGAACCACAATCAATACGGTGCTCCCTGTAAAACGTTCGCATGCGTTTCACATTGAGGAAAGCACCTCACAGCATTTCCCTTATGAGATTGTGTCCTGTGCGGACCGTACACCTCGACAAGTTCCTGTGAAAGAATTTGTCTGCCATAAAGAGATTTATTCGCCTCCAGAACTCCTAAAATTAAACTTTATAGGGCTCTTAATGAGTGCAGAAATTTTCCAATAAGGGGTCTCATACCGCCGCCGTTCCATTCACTAAAAGCAGCCGAGTCACCTACACCAGGTTTCCAGAGGCGATGGTTTTCCGTTCCCCGTTGCTATGACTTTCATTAACTTGAGAGTTACAGGCGGAGGAGGTCAGATCTTAAATTCGTCGCTCCTAAAAAGCAAATAAAACCAGAAATTCCTTGCCGACGGAGATAAAGCAGGAGTGTTATTTGTGATGAGATGGGTTCAAATTCCAGACATATATCTTGATTTACTTGATCCATCGTATTAATTTAATGCCTGAAGGATTAAAAAAATCATAAATCACAAATATTCTCTGATTTCTAAAACTTAGGTAGTGCTTCCAACTGTTATTATCTCGCTATCCGCAACGCGCTGATAAGCTACCATAGCTGACTCTGTAGTCGTTATTAGTGGGATTATATTCATGATACAGAATACTAACTCTGTATGTTTTTATTGAATCTAATTGTATCAGTAAACGAGGTATATACTCAATTCGCGGATGAAAATATAGTTTAACATCTCCACTTACTGTAGATATTACAGGAAGTTCGCTACCATTTTTCGCAGCAGTCGCTAGTAATTATATTGAAGTAAACAGCAAATATTATGTATAGATACAAAATAAGTTACAGAGGTGGGATGATAAAGCGAACTGCAAACGTTTCAGGAACCATACGTTTGGTCAGCACGTATTGGTAAAATTTTCAGTGTCACACAAACCTGCTACTCGAAGCTGCACACAGTCTCTTCATGAAGGGTTTGCACTTGAATTACGGGTAACAACTGAATGATGGAGATTTGTCCTATAGTCTTAACGGATGATCACAGTACCAGAAATAAACGTTATATCTTAACACCATAAGTTATGGAGACTTAAATTTCGTTGCAGGCTCACCCCTGTGAATAACCGTGCACTACATATCGCGTATCAACTCTTAAAAAAAATTTAAAAAATGTAACGTACTATGCACCACTTTACACGAATAGCATCCTCGAAAGGTGTTGCTGTCAAAACAGTGATTTCACAAGACAGGGAACTGGTATGTAAAAAAAAGTCCTCTTCACTTCACTAACATTTCATTCCTGTTCTCTGAGCAGTGGTAATTGGACAGAATTGGTACACCACGAAGGTCATATGCCTGTCAAGAATTAATGATAACAGTCGCAAAGGAAATATGAAGGAATGACGATTATTATAGAAGATCTCTAAAATGTGTCTTTTCGAAATAGACCATTGACAAGGGAAAAGCTTTATAACTGTGCTGATTATTTTTTAATGGCAAATGTGGATTGCGCGAATAACGAAAGAAACATGTAAAGCCTGATCTATGTCTTTCAGTTCCCTTATCTTACTACCTTCTGAGGTCAAATTGTATTGCAAGATATAAAAACTGTGTAACGCTCTAGCTGAACTTACTATAAAGAAGGTTGTGAAATTAATGGAGAATGTTACTGGCCCTACTGATACTTCACGAAAAAATATTAACCAAAACAAAACATATCTCCTCTGATACTTATTTGTTTTTAGACATACTTCTCAAAAATCAACAAGTGTATGTCTATAATTGCATTACGGCATTATGAGTACGCCATTCTGCATTTGTACAAAAAGGATGTTTTGTTTGACATGCAGTATAGGAATCAGATGCTTTCATTAATATGTCAGATATAAAGTATACGGTCGAAAGAAATGTAATTATTTTTTCTTGCATTTAATGTAATTGTCAGCATTATCCCCGCGATATGCAATTGAATTCACACGTATCTTGAAGAGTTAGAAATACTACCTTTAGGTATTGCCTGATTTCAGTTGAACATGACGCACTTAAGGCATTAAGAGAAATTGGAGCAACTGCTTGTGGAGTGTGTGACGTCATTTCAGTACATGTAGCGTTCACACAGGTCAGGTCGGAGATTTTCGCCGTTCCGGGACTGGGGGTTGTGTTTTCCTCATCATCATTTTATCATCATCGACACACAAGTCACCCAATGTATCAACTGCAAAGACTTGCAAACTCGGCGGCCGAACTTCCCCAGGTGGGGATTCCCGGCCATCACTGCTATAACATCATTTCATTTAGGTATACGTAGCGGTAATACGACGAGTCGATATGAAATGAAACGAATATCTAATATCAGCAGTAGGTAAAGCGAATGGAAAACTTAGACGTCTAAGGAGAGTTCCAGGAAATTGCGGTGCATCTGTAAAAGAAAATGCGTACAAGATGCAGGTGCGACAAATTCAAAGGATTTTGATCCATCGTTTACAGTCCTTATCTTTTGGCAGGAAACGAACCAATTCAGACATATTGTTAGGATCGTAAGAGTTCATTACAGTACTTACAAAAGCGTAACAGAAATCCTTTAGAAGAGAGGCGACTTTATTCTCATAAAACGGAGTTAGGCAGAAAAATAATGTAAGAGTTCTACGATCTCCACTGTACATCTCGCTTAGGTATCGTGAGAATAGGATAAGAGATATCGGGGCGCGAATATGGGCCTCCAGATAGATATTTTCTTTAGCTCGATAAGCGCAGTAGATTGTACGGTGGGTTACGGCATAAGCCTGATATCAGTTCACTGAACTATCCATTCGAATAGTGGAAAGAGTGCTCTTGCGTTTTTCTTTGGTGAATTCACAGCTGTGAACTACTTCTCAGGTCGCCAGACGTACGCGGAAACTAAACTTGTTTACCGACTCTATTGAAAAAGGTCTAAAAGATTGATGGAAGACAGAGATATTTAAAGAGATATAAATATAAAAAGCTTCTTAAAGATTTATAGGCACTCCTCTATCTGGGAAAGTATCAGTTTCGCCGCATATAACGAGCAACCATTATGTCCTCGCTTTACTCTTGCGGCTGCTTTCCACATTAGAGATGGAACATGAGCCGCAACGTAACTAGGAGTCCAGACATAATCTGCGTGGCAAGAAAACCGTAGGAGCAAACCCTTAGAGCGGGTCGATTAGGCGATGTGCTGAGCAGAGGAGAGGCTTAGCCTGCAAGAACGCCGCGGGCCGGCGCGGAACGAGTCCGCTCCTGGGATTATAACTTGTTTCCAACAAGACCATCTGCAGACGCATCACGGCTGAATACAATGAGGAGACCACAGAGATCCGCAGGGGAATAACCGACCACTTTCTTTCAAGAAGGGAGTAGAACAATAGTGTCTGGTCACCGTCAAAGGGTACCCTCCACATCCTCATTCCGACATCCTACCCATTTCCGAGACCAGACTGACACGTCCTCTCCTCAGATCACCACTAATCGTCAGTTTGCTATCTGAATAATCGCGTCCGTTGCTTTGGTTCTGAGTACTGGGTACCCAAAGCACCTAATGTTGGCTCACAAATGTAGTGGTTGCGTATTGATGCTCCGGCGTAGAGAGGAAAGTTAAGGTTTAATGTCCTGTCGGTGAACTGACCGGAGCATGAAATTATCGTGGACTTCTTTATACTCTTCTGTCATTCACCTTCTATGATTTATGGAAGTCAAGGAAAAATTAAATCTGGGTGACCGGACAGAAATTTGATGTACGGTCCTCATGAATAGAAATCCAATGCCTTAACCACCGTGCCACGTCCTTCCATTACAGTATGGCGTAAAAACGTGAACTAAAGTTCACTATGACTTTGTAAATTGATGTTTTTGCCAATAAACGATAAAACAGCATCACACTGTGAGAGCACAGCCGAAGTTCAAGACGTAGTGACAAATTTGTACTTCGTAATTTCCATGTGTATTCCCTGCTAGGTGACAAGCACTCGCTCACTGTGGATTCAGGATTTATTTCTGTCGCGGATGCCCTTTAATATCGACGTAGTGACGCTTTAAGCCTAGCTGACACCTGAGCGACAGGGAAGGTGTGCTTATGAATGACGTTAACACTTACCTGTGTCTTTTCGGATAATACGAAAATAAGTATGGGGTACACAAGGGGCGAAACTTGGTATCTTCTTTTTAGAGTCTATAAAGAAGCCGAAAAATGATACTCAGACTTGTTGCTGCGTCAGACGAAACCTGAAGTGTCAGTTGAAGAAGAAAGTGTGAACTCTCAATATAAAACGTTTCGTAATAGCTATAATTTGACAAATACTTAAAGAAACTCTTTTCCCCTCTTGGCAGCATTATCACAATTAATGAACAATCTGAATTTACAGACATCGGTCGCAGCACCACCTACTTTAAGTATAAGTTGTGTCAGTACTCAACAACACCAAATGCGAGCCAACTTCCAAAATTAGCTCAGCGAGCAACATCGTCGCGTTAGAAAGAACAGCCATTTTATTTCTTGAATTGTTTAAAATATCGAAACGAAGTTTTGAGCAAATGATAGACGGAGAAGAGCATGTAATTTTGTTGTATGTTTGATCCACTTAACTCTTGTATCAACTGAGATATTTAACAAGCAAGTACAGTTTTTTTTTAATAGAGATATATACTTTTTAACGACAGTTTACGTAACTCAACACAGTAGTTATTTGACCGGTACGAGACTGTGCTGAAATTAATAAACCAGTTTTCATGGTCAAGAGATAAAAATTGTGCTAGCTGTCGGCTTATAATTCTTAAACCAATAGAGTAAATTAAATATTAAAGCATGTTTACAGCCTACAGAGATACAGCCAATGTACTGTAACAGTTACGCCACGACAGCTCCCATAACAAGCCGTAAATATCTGATACCTCCCTCGCTAGTACAACTGAAAACAAATGGATAAACAACAGGAGAAACGATATCTGTTATCTTTACTTGCGGCTCCACGCCTTCGCAAAGATGACGTTCTAGCGGGACTATGAGCATCCCGTATGTTTAGTAAAAATTGCATAAAATATTACCAAGAAAGTTTAGCATTAAAAACAATCAAGTCCATAAACACAACAAACTAGTGTCAACAGTGAAGAAGTTATTCATATTGTCAGTAGACGATCGAGTACAGAGTTTTCGTATAAAACTTAACTAAATCCACGTACATTTACAGCACGAAGAAGACTACATCAATGTTCGTTAAAGATTTCATTTACAAACTCAACAGCAGGATTTAGATTGCTATACTCATAGCAACGTGACGCAGAACTAAAGCAGGGCCAAGTCGTCGGATTCACCCGGTCAGCAGAGAGGACAGCGAGCTGTGTAGGACTTATGCATCTGACATCTCAATAGAGTCGCCTCCACGCGGCCCAGACGTCCGCAGAAACAATACCAAACTTTGTCAATGACTCTCTCCGAAGGCCCCGAACAATTAAAGCAGCACTTTTAAAATGGCGAAATAAAATCCACTGTACCATCGTCTAAGACGAGTGTTTCTGGATCCGACGCAAAATTAGTTGTAGTCGAATGCTGCGCTCAGTGTAACAGTGTTTATATTCGCTGTTGATTCAATGTTTAACAGTACGAGCTGTTTGAAATGCCACCTGAGAGCGGTGATTTACAAATCCAAATACTGTTCCCTCCTGCCAAAACTGTACACTATCGTATACCAATACAGATCGTGTGATAGTCTAGTGGAAAATACGGCAGCTTCCAAGAGATCGGTATAATGTACACTAAAATGCATGCCTGATGTTGATTTTCAGTGAACGAAAATAATATGAAATCAAATGAACGAGTTGAAGCAGAAAGGGAAAAGGTAATGTCAAAATGCTATAATAATTTTGGTTTCGATTGCTACGATTTTTATTTCGTCCCCTTTCCTGGATTTCACTTCCGAAAGGATAACAATTGAATACATCAGTCAACTCTCTCGTCAACCACGAGTCCGGCTGACGTCACGTGCTGTAGCAACAGCTTCAAATGGTTCAAATGGCTCTGAGCACTATGGGACTTAACATCTGTGGTCATCAGTCCCCTAGAACTTAGAACTACTTAAACCTAACTAACCTAAGGACATCACACACATCCATGCCCGAAGCAGGATTCGAACCTGCGACCGTAGCAGCCGCGCGACTCCGGACTGAGCGCCTAGAACCGCTAGACCACCGCGGCCGGCAGCAACAGCTTCAATAGGTGCAGAGAGAGTACATCAGTCACCGAGGTCCGATTTGCGTGCGCTCCTTTCGATAAAAACTTATTTTCTTTCCGACTGCTAGTTGATTTTGTAATGACAAATGCTAGGGAAAATTTAGTAAGAGCTTTTATCTGACACATGTAATAAGAATTTAAATTCTGCTACGTGAAACAGTACAGAAACATATGAGAATTAGGCAGTTATGTCCGAGATGCTAACTGTCAACTTCCTACTATCTGCTATCTACATCTTGCGCAACAAACGAACATTTCTCGAAGTCTAAGAACTATACTTGTGTACATAGTTCCGCGTAGTCAGCGCGTACACAACTTTCCCACTAGAGCGCGCACCGCTAAGCACAACAGCGCAGGCGCAGCGCTCGTCCGCCTCCGCACTACGAGATGACGGACCAAATTCTGCTTCCGCCGATCCGCTTATTAATATGTAACGAAGCCAATGAGATTGTTGCTAACGTAGAACCTTTTCTCCTCGCGGATCACACTCGCGCAGTGATACCTGAACGCTCGAGGTATTATAACGAGTGTACAGACCTCCGATTAGTCAGTCTGCATTAGTCTGTACCAGTCTATAGTCAAGTTACAGTCTGTGACTAATAAGATTATCATATTCCTGTACATAGCCATGAAGAGAAATGTATAGACACTGTGTCAAGTATCAGAGATATGTGAGAATAAGATTAACGTACCAAGACCAAAGGAACTTCAGATTGTCAATTGTAAACAGCATCCAGAATCAAGTTACGTAATGTCTATGATTTTTATTATTTTAATAAATGTGTGTGAAAATTAATCAAGTTCTGTTTAAAGTTGGTCACCGTCAATCTGCTACTCTAAGCGTGCAAGTGGCATTTCTATCGTCTGACACTCGCCTACTTCGTTAGAGCGACAAGTCAAATAATCTGATGGTGTGTGTACCGAAGGCCTTACAGTACGCACACCACAATACTAGAATCTTTGTAGGTTATTTTTCATTTCGGAATGGATTTTTTTATCGCAAACTGTGAGTAACCTTCGAATATAACAGACAGCTAAATTTTTGAGACGTTTCTTTTGGTAACTGGGCTCATTTGTAATCGAGGGCCCTAAACAGTTGCATTTATAGTAAAACCGCATCCTCCTCAACTATTCTTTCTGTGTCGGTACAATGGAATGTCACATGTAGAGAGATATGGACAGGAGGGAAGGAGCCCGAACGACTTCGGTCGCTTACCTGTGCTAACTTCAGAATTTGAAATTATGAATGACGATAACAAAGTTAAACATATACAAATTTGTTATTTCAAGAGAGAAATGACACATTATTAGATCACAGTAATTTATATTTGCGTCTGGTAGGCTTAATACACAGTGCATATCGCGGACGGAGCAAAACACTGAAATTATCTGACCCTCACTTCATATTTAACTGTGGGTTACTAGGATGGGATTAGTTTTCGCTCGATTCTCGAGGAAACGTCAATCCTGGGCTCTCTGAATCAACATAAGAAACAACTACAATACGAAGGAACATGCAGTGCGATGGAACGTAGGGCGTAAACTGAGTTTTAATGATTTTATTTGAGTATAGTGTGTCTTGCAAGGCATTTTATGGGCACCGTCTATACACAATACCGCCAATATTTAATAACGTTTTCGTTAGTTATTAGGCAAAGTTGTAATAATTATCAACTCCGGAACTTTCGTAACAGCGCACCGCACATAAGCGCTTGGAAGGTGTAATCAAATGTGTCCCTGACGCCAGAAATGATGTGTCCCATCAAATGAATGTGACATCGTCGAAGAACAGTATGTTTCGCAGATGATGCCTGGATCACGATCGTACCCAGCATCTGAACTCCCACCACGAGTTAGTTTCACCGTAAATGGTATATCTTTTTATACGAATGCTTGGTAACTGCTCTTTCGGACATGTCCGAAAGAACAGACACCACGCGGAATCCGCAGCTGTGATACATTGTATGTAAATCGAAGGCGGAGGGAGAGAAAGGAAAGAACAGGTATTACTGGCGTCAGCTGTACCGAGACATTACGTGGAGTCACTGGTGACGAGTGAAAATGTATGCCGGACCGGGATTCCAACCCGAGGTTCGCCTGCTTACTAAAAGAGGTACGTTAACCACTGCGCGATCCGGTGTACAGTATTATCGTAACTGCGCACACTATCTAGACACGCTTCACGGCCGACCCACATAAACACCGACTCAAAGGAAGGCCTCGGCGCTTTTTTGTGACGTCACGTCAGCTAGGAACGGCGAACGCCAGGTCTGTTGCCGGCATGCTGATAATGGCTGTCTCCCTCTCTGACACAGGAAAATCTGAAACTATTGGCGGTAGTCGACCAACACACATTGTTCTGAGAGATTTCTGCGATCAATTAATTGTGCAATTCATTACACTCCTTAACAAATAGTGTACTCCTGAACTCCAATTTCCACCTGTTTTAAGGATTGACATACAAAAACAACTTCATGGTCCAGCAGCAACAGAATTCGTGCTTCTTTACCTTATTTGTAAATCTGAGGAAGTTACGTTTGTACTGGGTTGCTTTTACAAGAAACTGTGAACGCATTGGCGCTCTTCTTTAGGTATCTTGGTTGACTATGGGGTGAGGAGCACTGAATGTTAATGAAATATCTTGCGAGTGTACACGTTGGGGGAGGGGGTGGGGGACAGAAGAAGAGGCAAAAGAGAGATACTTGTTTTATCAAATATTTTTTTTATCTTATAAAGATTCTCCTTTCAGTTGCAAGAGGGCAATATTTATCTTCTCTAATGTGCATGTTTAAAAAAGTTTAAGCTCAGCAGAATTTTCGATGTGTGAGGCTATTTTGTTTCCTGTTTAGAATTCCTTTCGTTAAAAACGACTGTAATCTAATGACTGGCAATAGTTGTATATTTACACATGTAAATTAGTTCTCACTTCCAGTGACAATGTCAAACGAAAATAAATAAATAAATAAATAAATAAAAGAAACGAGTTAATTGTAACGGGGTTGGGGTAAGTTTCGATAACAAAATGGATCAAGTAAATATAGTTACTTGAATGTAATATTTCCGAAACTTGCAATGGGGCAAAGCACCTTCTCATATTGATCTACGTTTGTTTCGACAGTAATACAGAAATATGATCTTCATTTGTAGCTTTACGATAGTAAGAAAATCTTTCATCTAAATAAAACTGCAGAATCCAAAACAATACCAAACATTTTGTCCAAAAATAAGAGATTTTTAGTGATAAGCACGCCCAGGCGTTTCTGCCTGCAATAGACCTGGCGTTCGCCGTGCCTAGCTGACGTGACGTCACCAACAAGCGCCGAGGCCTTCCTTTGAGTCGGTGTTGCCCACATTCCCACCCAGCGCCATCCATCCGCACAATCACTGTCCATTATACTCCACGCTCTTTCGGGCATGACGGTCAGAACAGACACCACGCATTCGTGTAACTGATTCCCCTAAATGGGCAATGGGTCCACGTTCTTCGCATTCGGGATGACGACGGTTCAATCCCGCGTCCAGCCAACCTCATTTAGATTTTCCGTGATTTCCCTAAATCGCTTCAGGCAAATGCCGCGATAGTTCCTTTGAAAGGGCACGGCCGACTTCCTCCTCTCTCCTTCCCTAATCCGACCAGACCGATGACGTCGCTGTTTGGTCTCTTCCACCACATCAATCAATCCACGTTCTTCAATGCGGATGCACAAGTACGTCCGACCTCCTGCGGGAATCCCAGAGAAGCGAGCGTGGAGGAAATGGGCAGGGACTGCAGATAGGTGGGGGTGTGAGTCGGCCGTGAGGCGTGCCGAGATAGTCCGCGCAGTTGCGATAATACTGTAAGCCGGGTGGCGCAGTGGTTAACGCACTTGCTTTAGTAAGTAGGAGATCAAATCCCGGTCCGGCATACATTTTCACTCGTTGCCGCGTAATATCCCGATACAGCTGACACTAATAATCCCTTCACATTCCTCTCCTTTCTCCCCCCTCCAACGTCAGTTGATACACAGCATTTTTGAGATTTCGCGAGAGATGTCCGAATACACTTACTACTAGCCAATATACAGGGTGGTCCATTGATCGTGACCGGGCCAAATATCTCACGAAATAAGCGTCAAATGAAAAAACTACAAAGAATGAAACTCGTCTAGCCTGAAGGGGGAAACCAGATGGCGCTATGGTTGGCCTGCTAGATGGCGCTGCCATAGGTCAAACGGATAACAACTGAGTTTTTTAAATAGGAACCCCAATTTTTATTACATATTCGTGTAGTACGTAAAGAAATGTGAATGTTTTAGTTGGACCACTTTTTTCGCTTTGTGATAGATGGCGCTGTAATAGTCACAAACATATGGCTCACAATTTTGGACGAACAGTTGGTAACAGGTAGGCTTTTTAAATTAAAATACGGAACGTAGGTACGTTTGAACATTTTATTTCGGTTGTTCCAATGTGATAAATGTACCTTTGTGAACTTATCATTTCTGAGAACGCATGCTGTTACAGCGTGATTACCTGTAAATACCACATTAACGCAATAAATGCTCAAAATTATGTCCGTCAACCTCAATGCATTTGGCAATACGTGCAATGACATTCCTCTCAACAGCGAGTAGTTCGCCTTCCGTAATGTACGCACATGCATTGACAATGCACTGACGCATGTTGTCAGGCGTTGTCGGTGGATCACGATGGCAAATATCCTTCAACTTTTCCCACAGAAAGAAATCCGGGGACGTCAGATCCGGTGAACGTGCGGGCCATGGTATGGTGCTTCGACGACCAATCCACCTGTCATGAAATATGCTATTCAGTACCGCTTCAACAGCAAGCGAGCTGTGTGCCGGACATACATCATGTTGGAAGTACATTGCACCATTTAGATTGCCATCGATAAAATGGGGGCCAATTATCCTTCCTCCCATAATGCCGCACCATACATTAACCCGCCAAGGTCGCTGATGTTCCACTTGTCGTAGCTATCGTGGATTTTCCGTTGCCCAATAGGTCATATTATGCCGGTTTACGTTACCGCTGTAGGTGAATGACGCTTCGCCACTAAATAGAACGCGTGCAAAAAATCTGTCATCGTCCCGTAATTTCTCTTGTGCCCAGTGACAGAACTGTACACGACGTTAAAAGTCATCGCCATGCAATTCTCGGTGCATAGAAATATGGTACGGGTGCAATCGATGTTGATGTAGCATTCTCAACACCGACGTTTTTGAGATTCCCGATTCTCGCACAATTTGTCTGCTATTGATGTGCAGATTGGCCGCGACAGCAGCTAAAACACCTACTTGGGCATCATAATTTGTTGCAGGTCGTGGTTCACGTTTCACATGTGGATGAACACTTCCTGTTTCCTTAAATAACGTAACTATCCGGCGAACGGTCCGGACACTTGGATGATGTCGTCCAGGATACCGAGCAGCATACATAGCACACGCCCGTTGGGCATTTTGATCACAATAGCTATATATCAACACAATATCGACCTTTTCTGCAATTGGTAAACGGTCCATTTTAACACGGGTAATGTATCACGAAGCAAATACCGTCCGCACTGGCGGAATGTTACGTGATACCACGTGCTTATACGTTTGTGACTATTAAAGCGCCATCTATCACAAAGCGAAAAAGTGGTCGAACTAAAACATTCGCATTTCTTTACGTACTACACGAAAATGTAATAAAAATTGGGGTTCCTATTTTAAAAAACGCAGTTGATATACGTTTGACCTATGGCAGCGCCATAGGGCGCCATCGGGCTAGCGATAGCGTCATCTGGTTTCCCCCTTCAAGCTAGATAAGTGTCGTTCTTTGTAGTTTTTTCGTTTGATGCTTATTTCGTGAGATATTTGGCCCGGTCACTATCAATGGACCACCCTGTATACATTACATGTTCTGGCTTCCTTCTAACTTATGCTTTACTGACAGGGCTACGTCTGTTTGCTCAGTGAGGTAGATGCGATTTCGATTTCTTAGGCGTACCCCTCGCTGGTTACGTCCTTGTTTTGACGCTGGTCGTGAGCGCAATGAGTTATTTGCGCTTGTATCGGTGCCTTCGAAACTCCACTCCCTGTCTCCCCATCCTAGCTTTTGATCCACCACGTCAGCTATTCCAGACGTGAGATTTCGGCGGTTTTCATACTATAAATTTATGAGAATGACAAAAACGCTGTCTATCATCGTGTCGAATGCACAACACTGAGACAAACACACCGGGTCGAGATACAAAATGCACAACAATCGCGGGTAGATGACATATGTTATTTGGCCATTCATTATCTGTCGCATATTTAATGAGGTGTTTTGAAACGACGACAGTTTAACTAAAGGTCGCTCTATTCTTCCCAAAGTTTTCAGCAGCTACGTCTTCGGTCCAGAAAATTGGCACAACATTTTGGCGTGATGCGACGCCGCTGGTATACAGTCTCCTGCTTGGTTTCTACGTCATAGTTAAAGCGTTCGCCCTTTTATCAAAAAGACCTGTGGGTGGCACGTCACGCTCACTTAGCTCAGTTTCCTTTCTGCTTCTGCATTCTGCTGCAAAGATTGGTCCCAGTATTAGAATGCTACGACTACTACACCTGCTCTCTCCCGCTTAGGGTGTCACTCGATAACAGAAAAAAGCCACCAGAAAACAAACGTCGTGGTATACGGGATATGTCTCAGGCTAATATCACCTGTACAACTATCTCTTTGCAATCAACCCGCCGGCCGGTGTGGCCGTGCGGTTCTAGGCGCTTCAGCGTGGAACCGCGTGCCCGCACGGTCGCAGGTTCGAATCCTGCCTCGGGCATGGATGTATGTAATGTCCTTAGGTTAGTTAGGTTTAAGTAGTTCTAACTTCTAGGGGACTCATGACCACAGATGTCAAGTCCCATAGTGCTCAGAGTCATTCGATCCATTTGAACGATCAACCCGAAATCATAGAACGAAAGATAAACTTTCAGCAAAATAGTTCTATTATCGAGGATACCTGAATCGCACGCTTGTCGCATTTTGAGCACGGTATGAGCTACATTGAACCATAAGTAGAGATAATGAATGCATCAACTTTGCTGATTAATGAAGCTTTTATTATACTCTTTGCCTGGGGAGCAATATTTTCAGTACAGTGGTTTGGCACATCGTACACCAAACGAATTTGATTAAATTTAGCATAGCACGACTTAAAAATGACTTTAATTTTCATATTGTCTTGCACAAACTGTTAGTGAAGTATGCATATTAATTCTAAAGGGTGGCTAAGACGTGATGTCTAGGTTATACTGGTGCCAGTTATACCTTGGCACACGGAATTTGTTATTCAAACAAAGCACGTGTCGCTTTCTACAGTGTTTCTAATCCAGCACCCTAAAATAATGCCATGTTCCAGTTCCTACATTTAACAAATTTAACGCTCTACAGATACGCAGTAAAGACGGCGATTTTATCTTTTACTGCGTCGATCTGACATCTGTATTCTCTCAATGTTAAAACTTATTTCTACCGAATTTTACAAACTGCAACGTGAATGCAAATAAGTTCTCAAAAGGGAAAAATTAGAATGGCATCGTATGAATTTTGTCTTTGCCAAGGACAAAGCTCAAAACTGTCCCATGACACAAACAGAAAAAGGTTTTCATTTTAACAATTGAAACTAGCAACATCAGCAAGTAAATGTAACCTGGCATCATATAAGTACTAAATAAAACACTGTGAGCCTAATTGTGCATATGACGTACTTCTTAAAACTTTATCACGTTATTACTCTCTTAAGCCTCGATGTATATCACAATGCCAACAATCTCGTGTTAGAACGAAGAGCAGTATCTTGCACGGTCTGCAGCGGAGCAAGCGCTCTCAGAAAAAAAAAGACATAATCAAGACTTCATATTGTCTGAAAGTTAGTCGAGACAGGATCTACTTCTCGACAAATTCTGAATTAGCGTATACACTCCACATTACTACCTCTTATGCCAGGCACAGCCAGCAGACACTGTCTTCACAGGCCCGTCGAATGTCCTCTGCTGGAGGCTGTAACCGATGAGCGGAAGTTTTCAATCGCCCACAATCAGCGCTAAGAGCGCTGTGAGCGCTCTGTGAGCACACATCGGTGCGCTTCCCAGAAGCCAACAACGCCATCAACACTGGGAGGTTGGCTACCGTTCGGGGAAAACAGAGGCTTAATGAGAAAATATGGCATGAAATACGTACTAAGCTGGCCCAACAGATCCGAAAAAAGGTCCTATTTAATACTCAGTAGACATTTTTTTGTTTATTGCTGGTTGCTACTTGAGAGTCGTGAACAGAGGGGAATCCGTGTCGGTTTTTTTAAACATTCGAATAAGCTAGCCCTGACTGGACATTGCAGGTATATCTAAGTATCCCAGAATGAGATTTTCACTCTGCAGCGGAGTGTGCGCTGATATGAAACTTCCTGCCAGATTAAAACTGTGTGCCCGACCGAGACTCGAACTCGGGACCTTTGCTTTTCGCGGGCAAGTGCTCTACCACTTGCCCGCGAAAGGCAAAGGTCCCGAGTTCGAGTCTCTGTCGGGCACACAGTTTTAATCTGCCAGGAAGTTTCATATCTAAGTATTGTTTTTGAAAAATACGATATGTGCCACAATGGGAACAGTCAACAGATCTATGATACATTATGCTGATTGGCGTTACACATAAGAGTACAACTTGTATTTAACAATACTAATTTTATGATGTAGACGCAAATTGAAATTTGAAATCAGATTGAACCTTCAGCGCCTCGTAACTGAAAACATACCGTCAGGTGATTCCTGTAATCCTCCAATCTGATAGTATCACCCTTAATCGCACATAAATCCTTTTCGAATGCGCTAATGTATTGGTACAATGAAGGGAGAGTGTTTCAATTATTGCAACGCCTCGTTACCGCAGTAGTGGTTAAGACTAATACCCAAACGTAACACAAAACAGTTCATCTCCTTCTCAATGAATTAGTACCATAGGTTCTAGTGTACATGACAGTTCTTTGGCACGTCTCCACAAAAATCTTTCTGAAAAACGGCGGAAATACAGAAGTCTGACTTGGAACAATCTGGACTATAAGGTGGTCGCTTGTCTCGAGATGTCCTGGAGTGCTGTCCTCCAAGACCAGGAACACATTTAGAAACCGACCAGGGGTACACTTCAGCACCCGTTCTACACTTCTAACGTGTCAAGCGAAATCCCAACTTCTGAAGACTGGAAGAAATTCATTAGCAGCCATCCGTGACTGTGGTGCTGTCAGCTGCCTGCAGACTTATATAGGTTGGTATTGTCTCCCAAAGGGCAAATTTCTTGAAAGTTATGAAAATTATTTTTGTTCTAACCGACCTTCAGTAACACTTCAACTAGTGGTCCGTTTTTATTTGAATTAAAAATTCGTTGTAAATGTATTAACATTCAAGTTGGAGGGTGCTTTTGTGACTGATGAGAGCCGGCCGGAGTGGTCGAGCGGTTCTAGGCGCTACAGTCTGGAACCGCGAGACCGCTACGGTTACAGGTTCGAATCCTGCCTCGGGCATGGATGTGTGTGATGTCCTTAGGTTAGTTAGGTTTAAGTAGTTCTAAGTTCTAGGGGACTGATGACCTCAGAATTTAAGTCACATAGTTCTCAGAGCCATTTGAACCATTTGTGACTGATGAGAAAAACCTTGACGACTGACATTTTTCAATATCTGGTGTTTTAGATTGTCAGCCACGATGTTGAATAACAATAGTGATAATAATTTTGTGGCTGTACATGTTCTAATAAACTGCTACTACTATAGGTTAAGCAAAAAGCTGTGTTTTCGAGGAGAGAGGACAAACGAGAACAGCGTTTACCTACGACCCACGTGTAATTGAATTAAAATACAGCGTTTTGCTAGGACGGGGTCTGATGTAATGCTGGGGCACTATTATTCATTATCACACAAACAGAAGACAATGTACTCAAGTTACTCAAGAAAATTAGAAGTAATCAAAAATGGTTCAAACGGTTCTATGCACTATGGAACTTAACATCTGAGGTCATCAATCCCCTAGACTTAGAACTACTCAAACCTAACTAACCTAAGGACATCACACACATCCATGCCCGAGGCAGGATTCGAACCTGCGAGCGGAGCAGCAGCGCGGTTCCGGACTGAATCGCCTAGAACTGCTAGGCCACAGCGGCCGGCTAGCAGGAATCGCAAACTACAGATATAACTGTAGTAATACCCATGTTCCCCTCACACAAACATTTCATTTGTACAAATACAACATAACCTCAATAACATGATAGTTAAATAAGTTATAGGCCGGCCGAAGTGGCCGTGCGGTTAAAGGCGCTGCAGTCTGGAACCGCAAGACCGCTACGG
Organism: Schistocerca nitens; assembly: GCF_023898315.1. Lineage (NCBI taxonomy): Eukaryota > Metazoa > Arthropoda > Insecta > Orthoptera > Acrididae > Schistocerca > Schistocerca nitens. The sequence continues at coordinate 170,469,577 of NC_064616.1, read as the reverse complement.
TCGCAGGTTCGAATCCTGCCTCGGGCATGGATGTTTGTGATGTCCTTAGGTTAGTTAGGTTTAACTAGTTCTAAGTTCTAGGGGACTAATGACCTCAGCAGTTGAGTCCCATAGTGCTCAGAGCCATTTGAACCATTTGAAATAAGTTATATGTTTTAAAGGTTCTTTACTATCAGGATAATGGAATGGATGCGAATGCATACTAATTCTAGCCTTAACGGTGCCACTCTTCAAACATTGGTTCCAAATAACGTGGCGTGTGCCACAACAAAGATGCCTCTCGCACCTAACGAAATCGATGGCGTCGTGAGCACAATTCGGCGAACTAGTACAGTATAGGTGCAAAGTCATCCAGGTATTGAAAACAAGCAGGCTTGCTAGCGAAGCCAGCTGGGTAGTAAAAGTGAGGTGGGGCGAGCGGACCAGGCTGCGTGCGGCGTCAGCCAGCCACGCAATAAACACACGCACTATTTCTGCCCCCGCGCACGCAAACGTACACACAGCCGGAGCAATTTCCTCGCTCCGCAAGAATGCACAGGCTGCCACAAACACTCGTGGCCCAGCAGACACTGCTACGGCCACTTCTGTTTCACTGGCTGCAATTCCTGACGACGCTCATCGAACGCTCACTCCGAAGGAGGACGAATCAAAACGGCTCAGCGGTCTAGTGCTTATTTATCTGCACTGGAAGGGAGCCGATTATCTTCTCTGAAGCAGTGACTAGACAATATGAATAATTTGGAGCGTTGCTAGTGGCGTTTAATAGTAATGGGACAGTATTCGATATGAACAGAAACAAACCAACAACACGAAGGAAGGTAAAAGTAATGCTAACTCTCATCTTACTCCTCGTGGTGGTGTCATAAAACTCTACTGAATTATCTCCTCTTTCTGTCAATCAAATATCGGTAGCGACCACTCGGCCTATACCTCCGCGACTGCTCCATATGCAAAGCCCTTTGTTCACACCGACCTACATGTACGGCTAATACACGTTAGTTCTGATGTAATATAACACACACTTTCAGCTACAATGTAAAATTCGTTGAAATTATCCTTCTCTTTCCAAAACTGGATTCGAACCTGCGACCGTAACGGTCCCGCGGTTCCAGACTGTAGCGCCTAGAACCGCTCGGCCATCTCGGCCGGCCCCAGGCAGGTAAGGGCAATATTATGATATATAGGACATTCATCCGGTCTTCCACGGAACCTCTGGTAGTTATCGGAGGCACCCTGTCGGCTGTGTTCTACGTGGACACTACTGCGAAACACCTGCATCCCTTCATAATGGCGTCTTCCGAGACGACGATGCTATATTCCAGCAAAATAATTTTCCTTGTCACAAGGCTAAAACCGCGCCGCAGTGGTCTTAGGGGCATAACAGGAACTCGTGTTGATGTTTCAGCCACCAAATTCGCCCGATCTGAACCCGATGGAAAACAAACATCTGGGATGTTTCTGATCGCCTGCTCCGCGCGCAAAAACAATCAACCCTTAATTTACAGGAATTTCGTGACCATTGAGTATACAACTGACGTCTTGTGCTACAACCCTCCGGACACCTACCAAGGACTTGCCGAACACATTCCATTCAGAATCGCTGCTTTATTCCATTAGAAAGGTGGACCAACACACTTTTAAACAGGTGCTCCATCTTACGGTAAATTAATCAATTATTATTGAATACAACTGACAAAAGACACAATAGCCCCCTTCATAAATATCTTCATTTTGGATGTACAAAATGCCAACTAACTATTTGTCCAACCTTTACTTCACATCATTATCTTCCTAACGAAAACGAAAAGCGTCGAAATGTATTACAAAAAAATGGTTCAAATGGCTCTGAGCACTATGGGACTTAACCTCTGTGGTCATCAGGCCCCTAGAACTTAGAACTACTTAAACCTAACTAACCTAAGGACATCACACACATCCATGCCCGAGGCAGGAGTCGAACCTGCGACCGTAGCAGTCGCGCAGTTCCGGACTGAGCGCCTAGAACCGCTAGACCACCGCGGCCGGCGAAATGTATTACACCACGACACATTAATGCATTGCTTCTTCTAAATGGTTGTTTTACCTAAACTGTAATTCTGATGCGTATGACAAAAACATCCCTTTTCAGCCGGCCGCGGTGGTCTCGCGGTTCTAGGCGCTCAGTCCGGAACCGCGCGACTGCTACGGTCGCAGGTTCGAGTCCTGCCTCGGGCATGGATGTGTGTGATGTCCTTAGGTTAGTTAGGTTTAAGTAGTTCTAAGTTCTAGGGGACTGATGACCTAAGTTGTTAAGTCCCATAGTGCTCAGAGCCATCCCTTTTCCAGAAGGAAAAATAATATAATTATTGTTAAAATGAAAATCCCCATGCTTCTAGTAAATAAATACATGAAAATACAACAAAGGTTCGCAGAAAGGTGTTAACGAGCACTAATTTAGTTAATCGAAGTTAGTTATAACTTCTATGTAGAAGGTATGAGAGTCAAACATCCCCAAGACTAGCCTCTCATAAATTTTTCTTGGTTTGTCTAAATCATTCGACGCCAGCGCTGGAATGATTTCTTAAACGAATCTACGGTCGATTTCCTTCTTGAATCTTATTCAGTCAGGATTGTGCTCCACCTCTAATGTACACTTGACAAGAAGCTGATCAACGTCTTTACTTCCTTCGTGATTACTTCTGGAGCAATTAATGATGTTCTGTCTAGTTGTTTAATAATTGCATTGCTGAATTATTTTACCTTATTGAACAGCCACTTGGTACACTATTCCACAAATTATTTTGGTAATTCTCATTATTTCTAAGTATGGAGAAACTTACCGTAATTCATGTTTTTTCCTGGAATTGGTTGGTTTAGGACCATCATGTGGAAGTACCTGAAATTCATGACTTTTCAGTTTGATGTCCAGCAAATGCTTATCTGGTTTTCATTTTATTTCTAGGTTTGGCCGTTTCTGTGAGTAAATATCATGTCACAATGTGTGACAGTAACTTGCAGTAATAACATCAAGTTTCAGAATTATTAAAGCCCCTGGCAATTTTTGTTTTAGTATATTTCTTTGTCTCACGTTCTTCTGAAATGAGTTTTATGTAGTGGGTGACCACAGTCATGTAGAACTTGCGTTTGAAAATGAATATAAAACCGAAATAATGGTTGTGTGAAATAAATGTATAATAATTTACAGTTTAATGGCGTAAATTTCTGAAAGCTTTTTATTTCCGCCAGGCGCTGTTACATTATTGGTCTACGTATGGACATGTAGAAATGCCGTATTAAATGGTTACATTGCTATAGACATGGTTTTAAACGATTTTATACCAACTTTACTCAGTATCTTAAATGGCAGTAACCCGATGTGGCTGGGGATAACGAAACACCCCTATACGGGAAAATGCTCGTTAGAGGAAATGCAAGAGCTCGACGATGCTGGAATGTAGAACACCAAGCACTGACGAGAAGCCTTCCAGGAGATACAACCCAATTATGAGCCACCTACGCGTCATGTAGTTGGAGAAGGCCTTCTAGACGCTGGTTAACAACGTGTGCAGGCACCTGTAATGCAGAAGACTTAGAAGTTACATACGTTAGCATTAATTGTGGATGGCTGGAAGGATGTGCGGGCTTCAGTGTCGTTAATTTCATAACAATCACTCTGGATTCAGTATTTTACAAGAGCAATACCATCACCGACGTTATCGCTGACATAGCCAACGAAAAGTTTGCCACTGTTATCACAGACAATGCTCGAAACAGCTAGCTGCAGGCAAAATTTTACACCAACGATATCCCCGCGTCGCTAGCATTTTCAGCACAGCGCGCTAATCAACCTACTGGTACAAGACATGATGTCTCTAGAAGTACTTCATGAACTTAACCGTGTAGCCAAAAAATTCTTCGAAGTATAGCAGTGTTCCGAATGTAGTATTGCACTTCACCAGTCGCACTTAAACTTCCATCTCGAACGTGATGAGCTGCTGCAGCAGTATGTTTTAATAGCTTGTTAAAGAACAGGGTAGATACATTAGAAAAAACCGTTTGTTCCTATGTGCAGTCGAAGTGCCGTGAAGACCACCGCGCTGAAGGATGTGACATGACAGGAAATGGAAGGGATTTTCGGTTCCTGAAACCTGTGTACAACGTGGGAAGAAGCAGGCAATACCGTACTATGCAGACAATACCGTACTGTCGGAAGTACATGACATTTTTACTGTGATTTCAGTTTACGAAGAGTCAATGCGGAACGAGACTGAAATATTTCCTGCAGAAAGTCCAATCACAGAAGTTGCAGCGAAACTTGGGAAAGAATTTACATGCAAAACGATCCACACATTAGCAAACCTTCTGAGCCCACAGGAAGGAGTGAGGCTTTGAGCCATTTGAACCATTTTTGAACAACTGATAAATACCAACGATAAGGAAAAAGGCAAAAAAAATGTTATTCTGAAATACTGCTTTAAATATCCGCAGACATGAAATACCAGCATACGAAGACCAGAAAAATCTGAAGATAATGACTATTAAAATTAGAAAGCCTCTGCTCTAAGCAGCTTCTGGAATGTAAAAATAAAAAGCCTAAATCTGGCATTATGTGTTGCAGTATCGGCACTCGGAACTGTGTTTGGAGAGCTTATACAACCACGAAGTAGAAATAGGAACACAACCGCTATATTCGAGAGAAGCATCTGTGTTTTCGATATGCATATCATGTAACAACCACATCCATCACACATGCGTTGGCCACATCTACCTTGGCCTTGTGGCTCATAAATGCTCTAGCATGTACCAGTAGTCTCGACTGTACGTAATTACTACTCTCCATTTATTTAACAGTATTAGATAAAAAGTTAAAATGAGGCAAAAAATTTCTTAAATCTGAACCATTTTAAATACTAATTTTTCATTTCAAATAATGTCCGCCCCTGGTAGCTGAGTGGTCAGCGCGACGGAATGTCATACCTAAGCCCGCATCTCGTGGTCGTGCGGTAGCGTTCTCGCTTCCCACGCCCGGGTTCCCGGGTTCGATTCCCGGCGGGGTGAGGGATTTTCTCTGCCTCGTGATGGCTGGGTGTTGTGTGCTGTCCTTAGGTTAGTTAGGTTTAAGTAGTTCTAAGTTCTAGGGGACTTATGACCACAGCAGTTGAGTCCCATAGTGCTCAGAGCCATTTGAACCATTTGTCATACCTAACGACCCGACTGCAAGCCTTTAAATCTGAGGATGGGCGTGATAACATAGAACAGACAGCGGGCTGGACAAATAGTTCAATTCGATTTTACCAGTTACGCCAGCGCGGCGGAAAGAGATACATGCATATAGAGCACGGAGTCGCAGTCCCACATTGGTGCAAGACAATTGGTTGATACTGCTAATGACTTTTCAGCAACCTTAAAATCACAACGTGCATCTAAAACGTTCTGTGACTGGACCAATACCCACATGGCAGCGTGTATCATAATTGCGCAAGTGGACACTGACTGACAATTAGAGAAGCAGCGAAGAAACTAGGCTGTAGCAATTATTCTACTGCGGCTAGTCGCACGCACCGAGTGTAAAGGTTACAATTAAAATGAAACGGATCAGTGTAGAAAGACCATGATTAGTTACTGCGATTGGTTCAAATTCTTTCGTGGCGGGAATGAAACCGATGATGATGATGATGTGCCGCGATGAAATAAACCGTCAATAAACCTAACGACGCACAATATGAAGCAAGAGCGACAAACGCTGAAAAAATTGGTAAATTTCGCTGAAACTGATATACATGGAACTAGGGATTAGCATTGACCGCGTTAACGCCGTAATGTGAAGATCTGTTCTCGACTTTCAGCACACGAGGTGTCTGACGAGTAAAGGCAACTTGAATAGAAACCGCTTATATTTATCTGGGATATGACTGAAATCCATAATTTTTATAAATCATCATTGCACGGAACGCCATCTCGTTTCAAGAGAGTAGGATGTCAATCCTCTCGACCACAACACGCAGCTGTGTCCATCACATTTCGGTGCACATAGAATGACGTTTGGCTTTAATGTTACATCGATTCCAAAAGACCTCTTGACTGGCAAATTCCAACAGCTTAATAAACTTTGCTAAAATGTATACTATGGTTAATGGAGTAATTTTGAACGACATTGTTTCACGAGCTTTCAACTGTAATGAACATAATGAGCGACAAATTTGATGTATTTCACACTTTAACTTCCTTCAACACGTCATCTGGCCATCAAGACTCATTTGAGACAGCCGTGAATGGGGGCTACAAAAATGAACGGACCAAATTTGTGTCACCTGTTTCTACAGACGTACAATGCACTGTAGGCAGTTACTACTACATGAATTTCCTTTTTCCCATTCTTCCAGTCCTTTTTCCTGCAATTCTTCCTCTCTCTCCGTCCCTCTCTCTGTCTCTCTCTGATTCTGGAGTGTAGGGGTGTGACAGAGACATGTTAGCGGCGGGGCAATTAGGAAAGTGAGCATCCTATGCCCTTCCCACATACCACTACTCCTCATATCTTCGCTACGGTCGCAGGTTCGAATCCTGCCTCGGGCATGGATGTTTGTGTTGTCCTTAGGTTAGTTAGGTTTAACTAGTTCTAAGTTCTAGGGGACTAATGACCTCAGCAGTTGAGTCCCATAGTGCTCAGAGCCATTTGAACCATTTGAACCTCATATCTTCCACTCTGTGTTGTCATCGAGCATAAAAAAAAAAAAAATGGTTCAAATGGCTCTGAGCACTATGGGACTCAACTGCTGAGGGCATTAGTCCCCTAGAACTTAGAACTAGTTAAACCTAACTAACCTAAGGACATCACAAACATCCATGCCCGAGGCAGGATTCGAACCCGCGACCGTAGCGGTCTTGCGGTTCCAGACTGCAGCGCCTTTAACCGCACGGCCACTTCGGCCGGCCATCGAGCATCAGTCGCCACCAAGATGTTATACATGTAGCGTAACAGGACTTCCTTGTTCCAACGGCGAGCGAACGGATTGTCTCTCAACATAACAGCTGAGAACGAAAAGTTTTCCATGTGCTTGCGTTACTGACTACGGTAAACTTAAGCAAAAGTCTTGTTACCTACAACACGAAAACAATGCAGCTGGCTGCAAAAGGACTCCCATTAACCGTAAAAGGCAGCTTAAAGAGCAATTTACGGCACATATTGCTGTCGTACATTGTAGTCTAATATTAATAGTGCATTGTAAAATATACCTGACACGGAAAGTTGTCCTCCTCGTTCTTCACCTCGACGGAGAAAAAACTAAAGGACACTTTTTTGTGGGTCTCATTTCTCCCTTGTACTTTACGAGAAGATGCAGTTTGGAAAGAATTTCTCCGGCATCAATACGCAGCGGTGGAACAAAGTCAAACAAACCGTTGTAACACAAACTCGGGAAGTATACGTTTGTTCACGAAAGCTTTGCACACACAAGTTTTCTAACTTATATATCATTCCCGGTGAAAAGGAGTAACTGAATAGTGGTAAAAGAACCTCCATAAAATGGCGCCCCACATATTCTCCGTGATTCTAATTAGTTACTACCCTCACGGACGGCTAAAGTATGAGACGCAGTAGGAAACTTTACAAGATCTTTAGTAACTATTGATTCAAGGTTCCAATGCTGTCATTTTTCCGCCAGTTGAGACAGCTGTTTGTAAGAAGTAGGCGACAACCATCATAACACGAAACGTAAAATTTTTCTGGTCTCGAATTCTTAATGTTTTAATATCTGTACGTCCTCTTATGACCTAGATCAACTTCAAGTAAGATTCCGGATTATATTGTATAGATTCGTCTCACATCACAGGAAGGACCTACGCTTTTACATAACCGTGCCCAACTGATACTGGACACAAAACGTAATCAGCACGTGACTGGAAAAGAAACTAATGTTATGATTGCTCACTGTCCAAGTTACGTCCAGTAAACTTTTCCCTTTCTCCCATCATACTATTAAACAATACTGATGCTGACGTATAATGGAAAATCCTGTTTCTTTCACATTTGATAAATTCTTTTACTTCCACCTGCTCTGTCATTTACCTGTTGACTTCTGATCCTGACTAAAGACGTTATTTCGCAGTTACAAGAGCGTGGTGATTATGCTTATCGAAGGCATTTTCACGTAAACTGAGAGAGGTCGCTGGTAATGGAGACATACTCCATATTAAGGAATAGCGCTAATCGAATAAGAACAAAGCAGAGATACTGCGAGAGAAACATTTTATACATTCTAAAACATATTAATGTCTCACATTATTAGAGAATCAGAAGGAAAAGGAAGGTTTGAGATTAACGTACCGTCGATTTCAAGGACATTTGAAACGGAGCACTAGCTCAGTTGGCGGATGACAGGCAAGACACGAAGCCACGCCCTTGTTTAAAGTACCATCCCAGCATTCGCCACAACTGATTTAGGGAAACCATGGAAATCCCACTCCCCCCTAAACGACTGTTAAGTTCACTAACATGGACGAGAGGGTAATAAATTTAGAAATGTAGAAAAACAACTGTATATTATATTGGTCACTCTCTACGAAGTACAGACTGATTACTGTAGATGGTTTAGAACTAGAAGCACGCAGCGACATGACTCTTTACCGCTGACGAAAGTCATGGCAAAGAAATGATGTGTATGTCTCAATCATTTGTGTAGAATCAGAGTAATAGGATGAGTCCTTGTGGCGACATGGCAGAAACAAGTTATTGTGTTTATACGTGACCATGTCCACACAGTGAATGTCACCACCTGATTTCTCTAACAAGGAATAGTGTACCATTCACAGCCCGGTGACTCGATGGAAGAACATCAGTTGTAAAACAGAACCTGGGCAACAGGGGAGACCAATGTCACGCCTTGTCAATGACAGTCTGTGTCAGACCCGTTACCTCTTGGTGAATGCAGATCCATTTCAACCAGTTTCCGAGTGAACATAGCGATCGACTGCATGAAATGGACATTCGCAGCCGGGAACTTCGCAAAAGGTCATTGCGCTCCGTGGCACATAAAGCAGGACGTCTTTAGTGGGCAAAACCCGCAGAAATTGAACCCTCGCTTTGAGCCGCGACTTTGTTCAACTGATGCAAGGCGTCGAGTGTATCGACGGACCAATGAGGCATTTAACCTACGGTGCGTGGTACATGTTGTTCAGCCAGGAGGTGGTTATGTGATGTTTTGGGGACAATTTTTCGTACCATGACTTGGACTAACCAATTCAGGTTACGGCGAAAATGAACCTAGAAGTTGATTTCAACATTCTTAGAGTGCAAGTGTTGCCCTTTGTTCTGCATCTTGATGAAGAGCATGCAGTGGGAGAGTCCCGTCTCACAAGGTGGCAACATCGTGTTCAGAGGGCTGCACGTATTCGTTACTGTTTAGACGAACAGTCAGGCTCCCACTCGCATCTCTACTGGTCCGCTAACGAGGAGAACACGGCAAGTGCCATAACGTGACTTCCCAGAAACGTTGATCAGTGGAAAAAGGGTCAAAATAAGTGAACGCTTGTCTCGGCTTATCCGTAGATGCTCTAACGTTTCTGAGAAAACGACGGTCAACATTTTCGAAATTTTTTATGTGCCTCTTAGCCAATAAATAGTTCAATCGAAGCGGTGGCACAGTGGCTAGCATCGCGGCTTCGCCTTTTTGCGCCCCATAATCGAAACCGGATTATTTTTTTTCCCATTTATCTACCATTGTCCGTAGAAGATTGCTACACGAATGCTTTTAATGAATATTGAAATACCGTTGTCCCTATTCGTCTACTAATTGTATGTCTGGGGAAAGAATAAAAAAATATAAAAATAAGAAAATTCTTTGAAATTGATTTCGGTGAAATTTCTGAATTGCATTTTATTTATAATCTATTGCAAGCACCAATTTTCGGTAAAGTGATACGTTACGCGTGGTTTGTCGCAAAATTATTGCCAACAGGTTAACGCCGTTTCCCTCCCCAGTGAGATTCATACGAAGAAACGTCACTGTGGCAAACCTCGTCGTGTTCGGAACAACTGTGTTTCTACGATCGGTATCATCCAAAAGAATTGAGCAAATCTTCCTAAAGAATAAACATAAGAATAAAATATAGGAATTGATATGAGAATGAAATAAAGGAACATGAGAATTTAAAAATATTTCAACCCATGAAAATACAACACATACCTATATTGTACAATAAATGCAGAACACTTATTGTGAAACACAGTTGTTCAAATGGTTCAAATGGCTCTGAGCACTATGGGACTTAACTTCTGAGGTCATCAGTCCCCTAGAAGTTAGAACTACTTAAACCTAACTAACCTCAGGACATCACACACATTCATGCCCGAGGCAGGATTCGAACCTGCGGCCGCAGCGGTCGCGCGGTTCCAGACTGTAGCGCCTAGAACCACTCGGCCACTCCGGGCGGCAAACCCAGTGGTAATTTTACAATTAATATAACGCCCTTGTAAGTCACAGCGTCATAGGAAATATTCGTGTTATAACTTTCTATGGCCATGTGTTGATAAATGAAACATAAAATAAAATAAAAACATTATTCGGGTTTCGAACACGGGGCACAAGAGCGATAGGCCGCGGCACTAGCCACTCTGCTACTATTGTCGCCAGCTAAAAGGCATCTAAATAACATCGAAAACTTTGACCGCCGTTTTCTCAGAAACGATCGAATATCTAAAGTTAAGACGAGACACATGTTCGCTTGTTTTGACTCCTTTTCCATAGAGCAAAGTTTCTGGGAAATCGGGTTATGGCAGCTGTCGTATACTCCTAATAAGCTGGCCGATCTTACTTCCACATAAAACATCTACGACTTTGTGAAATGGAGGGTAAAAGACATCAGTCAATGTCTCCGATATCTAGTGGCTTAATGGCATCTAATCGTCAAAGAGTGGGTTCATCTGGGTATGGCATACCGGAAGAAACTCGTGAACTCTCTTCCTTGCAGAACTGAGGCCGTTATTAAGGTTATACGCTATTAGCGTCATGCATTCTTAGGTTTGCCCAGCGTATTTGTGTACTGCAATCAAGTAACATCATAAAATAGTTTGCACTACTCTGTTACCGATTTATATGTTGCTGACAATATTGTTTGTATTTTAGAAGTACGGTCTGTAGCTGGCGTTAAGATACTCTACTATTGTCAATGTTATACAGGGAGTCTTTCCTAAGAGTCGTCAGGCGCATTTCCCCTGGTGTTCCGAAAGATACTTGCAATTTCGGTTTTGCAGCGTATAGCTGCATTCAGTCCAAACAAATGCTGCTCGTCACCTCTTTCATGTACGTTAATGGGGATGAGTGGGAGGAAAAACAAAACCGTAATGTTCGTGTACAGTATTATTAGTCTCCTGTTTGACACAGCCGCATCATTTAAGTACGAGGGCAGTTCAATAAGTAATGCAACACATTTTTTTTTCTGAAACAGGGGTTGTTTTATTCAGCATTGAAATACACCAGGTTATTCCCCAATCTTTTAGCTACACAACACTATTTTTCAACGTAATCTCCATTCAATGCTACGGCCTTACGCCACCTTGAAATGAGGGCCTGTATGCCTGCACGGTACCATTCCACTGGTCGATGTCGGAGCCAACGTCGTACTGCATCAATAACTTCTTCATCATCCGCGTAGTGCCTCCCATGGATTGCGTCCTTCATTGGGCCAAACATATGGAAATCCGACGGTGCGAGATCGGGGCTGTAGGGTGCATGAGGAAGAACAGTCCACTGAAGTTTTGTGAGCTCCTCTCGGGTGCGAAGACTTGTGTGAGGTCTTGCGTTGTCATGAAGAAGGAGAAGTTCGTTCTGATTTTTGTGCCTACGAACACGCTGAAGTCGTTTCTTCAATTTCTGAAGAGTAGCACAATACACTTCAGAGTTGATCGTTTGACCATGGGGAAGGACATCGAACAGAATAACCCCTTCAGCGTCCCAGAAGACTGTAACCATGACTTTACCGGCTGAGGGTATGGCTTTAAACTTTTTCTTGGTAGGGGAGTGGGTGTGGCGCCACTCCATTGATTGCCGTTTTGTTTCAGGTTCGAAGTGATGAACCCATGTTTCCTCGCCTGTAATAATCTTTGACAAGAAATTGTCACCCTCAGCCACATGACGAGCAAGCAATTCCGCACAGATGGTTCTCCTTTGCTCTTTATGGTGTTCGGTTAGACAACGAGGGACCCAGCGGGAACAAACCTTTGAATATCCCAACTGGTGAACACTTGTGACAGCACTGCCAACAGAGATGTCAAGTTGAGCACTGAGTTGTTTGATGGTGATCCGTCGATCATCTCGAACGAGTGTGTTCGCACGCTCCGCCATTGCAGGAGTCACAGCTGTGCACGGCCGGCCCGCACGCGGGAGATCAGACAGTCTTGCTTGACCTTGCGGCGATGATGACACACGCTTTGCCCAACGACTCACCGTGCTTTTGTCCACTGCCAGATCACCGTAGACATTCTGCAAGCGCCTATGAATATCTGAGATGCCCTGGTTTTCCGCCAAAAGAAACTCGATCACTGCCCGTTGTTTGCAACGCACATCCGTTACAGACGCCATTTTAACAGCTCCGTACAGCGCTGCCACCTGTCGGAAGTCAATGAAACTATACGAGACGAAGCGGGAATGTTTGAAAATATTCCACAAGAAATTTCCGGTTTTTCAACCAAAATTGGCCGAGAAAAAAAATGTGTTGCATTACTTATTGAACTGCCCTCGTATCTAGGCGTAAGGCTGCAAAGCGATATAAAATGTAACGAGCATGTGAAGATTGTGGTAGGGAAGGCGAACAGTCGACTTCGGTTTATTGGGAGAATTTTAGGACGTTAGTGCGATCTATTTTTCAGTACTGCTCGTGTGTTTGAGATCCGCACCAAGCCGGATTAAAGGAAGATATCGAAGCAATTCAGAGGTGGGCTGCTAGATTTGTTACCGGTAGATTCGAACGACACGTAAATAATACGGAGATGCTTCGGGAATTCAAATCGGAATCACTGGAGAGAAGGCGAGGTTTTTTCGAGGAAAACTACTCAAAAAATTTAAAGAACCGACATTTGATGCTGACTGTAGAACGATCCTACTGCTGCCTATTATGTCTCCACCCTTGTCGTCAAGGAAACCTGCTTACTCGGATCTCTAGACAACATTCAAACAAACAAGTCGTATTAATGAGTTTTATTACAAAATGAAAAGAGAGAATACCTTGCCATTACACAGAAGTGTCGCAAGCAAAGGGCGATATACAAAATAAGTAATCGTCTTCAGTATAAACAATTACAGGTCGGTGCTACATACACAGTACAAGCGAAGTAACTATCGTTGACGCTTCCATCCAAATCGCTCATCTTGAAGCTACAACTGAACCGTCCTCTTCACATTGGGGCCACTGCTGTCGCGTTGTCGTCCTGGAGAGGGGTCGGTTAGCGTGATATTGGCTGACTTCTCACCTCTGCTCTATCGTTCCCGAGTGTCATGCCGGCGCTTGACTTTACGCCGTAACACCGCCAACATACATTTCGCGTAAGGACCACGAAGAAAAGATACGAGAAATTAGGGCTCACACGGAGTAGAGTGTCTTTGCTCCCTCGCTATATCTGCGAGTGGAACAGGTAAAGAAACGACTAGTTGTGGAGCAGGGTACCCTCCGCCACGCACCGTATGGTGGCTTGCGGAGTATGTATGTGGATGCACATGTAGATGTAGATGCGACGCCCAGTGTCGGTGGAAAGCATCGGTTTGTTTCTCACAACAAGCAAAATTACGAGAGTCACTCCAAAAGAAATGAACACTATTTTTGTAAAAATACAGTTTTCATTCTGCATGTGTGAAAGTTTTACGGTGTGTAGATACATCCTTCCCGCTTGTTTTCAAACTTAGTTCAACCTGTTCCCGTGAGTGGCGCCGTCACAGCATGTCTTCAAGATGGCTGCTACACTTGACATTCGTCAGAAGCAACGTGCTGTCATAGAGTTCCTGTGCTGTGAAAACGAGACAGTGGGAAACGTCCACAAGAGGTTGAAAAATGTGTATGGAGTTGCTGCTGTCGATCGCAGTACAGTTAGTCGGTGGGCAAGCAGGTTACGTGATGAACGTGGGCACGGCAATATTGAGGATTGTCCGCGCAGCGGCAGGCCTCGTACTGCACACACTCCATACAATGTGCAAAGAGTGAACGAATTGGTGACTGCTGGCAGACGCATCACAGTGAACGAATTGTCACGCTACGTTGGGATAGGGGGATAGGGGAAGGAAGTGTTTGCAGAATACTGAAAGTGTTGGCGTTAAAAAAGGTTTGTGCCAGGTGGTTTCCCAGGATGTTGACAGCGGCTCACAAAGAAACAAGAAAAACGGTATACAGCGAACTTTTGGAACAGTAAGAGAATGGTGGAGATGAATTTCTTGGAAAAATTGTGACAGGTGATGAAACATGGCTCCATCATTTTTCACCAGAGACGAAGAGGCAATCAATGGAGTGGCTTCATGCAAATTCACCCAAGAAAAAAAAATTCAAAACCACACTTTCTGCTGGAAAGTTGTGGCTACGGTGTTTTTCGATTCCGAAAGACTCTTGCTTGTGGACATCATGCCAAGTGGAACCACCATAAATTCTGATGCATATGTGACGACACTGAAGAAACTTCAAGCTCGACTGAGTCGTGTTCGACCACATCGGCAAAAGCATGATGTTTTGCTGTTGCACGACAATGCACGGCCACATGTCAGTCAAAAAACCATGGAAGCGATCACAAAACTCGGATGGACAACACTGAAACACCCTCCTTACAGTCCTGACCTGGCTCCATGTGTCTATCATCTCTTTGGGAAACTGAAAAACTCTCTTCGTGGAACAAGGTTTGAAGATGATGACTCCCTTGTGCACGCTGCCAAACAGTGGCTCCAACAGGTTGGTCCAGAATTGTACCGTGCGGGTATACAGGCGCTGGTTCCAAGATGGCGTAAGGCAGTTGAGAGGGATGGAAATTATGTGGAAATATGAAAATATTGTTTCTAAAGGATACATCTACACACTGTTAAACTTTCAAACATGTAGAATAAAAGATGGACTTTTAAAAAAATAGTGTGCATTTCTTTTGGAGTGACCCTCGTAATTTTAAAGTGGAATCTTACGAGGCCATTCGACGGAAACGTCCCGAAAAAGTCTTGTGCGTTATTCACTTTATCGATGAATATTAACAGGGGCAGTAAAACATGAATAACCAGTACTCCCTCAGCGCCGCTCTAGCTCACGCTGACTGCTACAGCCGTGCAGAAGCGCTGCTAATTCGCTGCTGGTGTACTGATTATTCTTCGTGTTTTACTGTTCCTGACATATCGACGCACTACGCTAATCTAGTACCGCTCAATCGAATGGACACACAAAATTCCGATTTTAAACAAAACCGACGCTCTCCGTCGACGCCGCGCGTCACACGAATGACATGACGAGCAGTATTTGTTTGGGCGGACTCCAGCTATATCTAGCAAAAACTAAATTGCAAATATCTGTCGGAACACCACAGAAAATGTGCTGACGACCCGTAGGAGAGACACCCGGTATATGGGTCGCCACACAAGCACATTCCATGTTGCAGAATGAACAGGTCGAAATCATTAACAAATCCTCGTAAATCACATCGAGATCTGGAATTATTACAATACCTAATAATCAATGAAATTTATTTTGACTGAACGACGAGGAATTATAAACACTATGATACAGAAAGGTATGTACACAGGGAAGACAGCGACTACTGACGTTGAACTATCAGCCGTAGGACGGCGCGAGGGTAGCGAACAGTTACCGAAATATAATGCAGGCTGGCGATTTGATTAATAAGGACAGTCCATGACAGTATTTCCAACTGCAGCGGGGCCACGTAGTTCTGTGGCGTTCATTTTCAACGTAACGAAGCATTCAGTAGGTGAAGGCATAATTTCGGGGTAATACAATCTCCGTGCGCTAGCTGGTGTCTCGGCTTTCAGAGTCGTACACATGGCTACTACCGCCGCCAGCACCAGTAATGCGGGAGGTTATCCTTCCTGCACTAACTACTAGCTAAATGACGCGCGTAATCCAAGTAAGCTGGTGTGGAATTTCATAGGACTGAAGTGTTAATTTCATCCTGGCGAGCCAGTACTCTCTAATTTTAATTGTCGTTAATGAGTGTTACCAAGCTTGTTTTCTTAGGTTACATACCTTATCACTCGACATTAAGTTAGACGCATTTTTATTTATCATGGTCGACTTAAAAGAATATTGCAACAAGTTGTTTATATTAAAATTCTCTCTTTGATCTTCTCTCATTTCGATTATTTATATTTTCAAATGTAACGAACACTAACTACGTAAAACTTGAGCCTATGCGACGCGTAACAATAAGTAGACGTTATTACACTTTCACCTCATTTACAGAAATTTATCTTTTTAGTTGACTAGTTTTTGTAGGTTATTTAATTATAATGGAAACTAGTGCAACAACTAGACAGTGTTTTGATTGAGAAAGAAATGAATTTATCTCTAAGTGTAACTACCAGTTTAAGCAACCTCGATTGTCGCAGAAAACAGTATAGGGAAAAATTACGTTCTAACAAAAGAATAATCACAAACATCGTTCTCAACTGATCCCAACAAATTGCTGAGATTAACCTCATGGCCACAATCACTGTCTATATCTCTTTACTTTTTGGTACGATATTTTTTGTCTTCTTCGCTATCCAATGTTGAATTGTAAAAGGTTCAGTATCAGTGCTTCGATTCATTGCAACGGTTTAAAAAATTTACCTCCTCAGACAGGCTTGACAGATTATGCAACGAAAACAATTAGAGGCCACAGGAAACAAGGCATTTACAGGGTGACAATTATTGAAGTGTATGAAAAGAGAACGTAAACAAGTTACAAACTACGGCGTGCGCACACTTAATTCAACATTTAAACGTCATTACAGATATTCGGATTCAGGTTATGACACGTTCAATACGCCTGATATCATTGGCGATGATGTGGAGCAGACGAATAGCGAAATTCTGCATGACCCGCAGAAGTGTCGGATGATCGATGCTGTCGATGACCTCCTGAATGGCTGTTTACAGCTCAGCTACGCTTTTGAGGTTATTGCTGTACACCTTGTCTTTAATATAGCCCCACAAAAAGGAGTCGCATGTGTTCTGATCCGGAAAATATGTCAACCAATCGAGGGAGTCGAGTTCCGCCTTGCATGAACCACATCTTATCGAAATCATCTTCCAAAACTTTCACGTACCGCTCGGTAGTCAACGTGCCATCAAGGAATATCGCACCGATTATTCCGTGACTGGGCACTGCACACCACACAATCACCCGTTGAGGGTGAAGAGGCTTCAAGATCGCGAAATCCGAATTCTCAGTCCCCCAAATGCGCCAACTTTGCTTACTGACGAACCAATCGATATGAAAGTGGGCTTCGTCGCTAAAGCAACATACTAATTCCCATCATGCCCCACGGCCAACCGTGCACTTTGAACGTCTTAACGCAAACCGTTCGGAAGCTATGAAGATTTTATTTCATATAGTTCAATAATTATCACCCTGTATGTTGTCCTATACGGGCTGCCGAGAAGGTGTGGTACCATCTAATTGCTACAGACAATTGGACATAAAAGTTCAGTCGAAAATGCTATCGCAAAAAGATACCTTTGATTTGTAATTCAGCTCCAACCGTCACGAAGATTCTCACTCTTCTTTTCTTTAGAGAACATTCTATTCACGCAGGTAGAAATGTAACACACTTGCAGGATTTGTTTCCAGTTGTCAGACGTAGGTCTTAAAAGTTGCAGGAACAGATAATATAAGAAAATAAAGGAAGAAAAGTCTGGAAAGAATATGAAGAGAAATATAGAGAAGTATTTGCACATCTACAGTTCCTTTAACTAGCCACTACGTTTCCAGTGAACAGCAGTTCCTAAATATTTGTAAGACTCTCAGAGGATGCGCATTTACGGATAATTGGTTCCAGTGAAATCCACCCTTTCAGGGTTCAATAATATCTCCAGCGTTCGTTAGAGTACTTCTTTGGCGATTTTTGACACTGTACGGTAACAAATTTCTTGAGATACCTTTTACATCGAATTATAACGTGAATTACAAACCGGGAAACTGAATATTTTTGTTTTTCATAACTAAGCGTCATGCATTTGTCCTACGTAAAGTCCGACCTTCCAAAGAACGTGTCGCAATGAGAATTAAACGGAGGTTTATAATTTATTAAAATATGTTACGAGATAAATTTACGAGCAAAGATAGTCCTTTTTTGCCCAGGGTCCGGTTATTACGCCATTTATGCCAAATTAAACCACATTCCAAGAAGGACATTTCCATCTCGCGCAATATTCGTAGGAATATCGTTGAGACAAAAAGTCCATTTACTATTTCTGGAACCGATTGCTACATTCACGTTGGTACTACTTTTGTGACCTATCGTTGGATTATGGGCAAGAGAATAAGCTCATCAGGTGAAGATGAAAAAATAATCGTGTTTAAAAAATCGATCTACATTTGATTTCCGTACGTTTTCTAACTAGGCGAATATTAATCCACTCGGATACGCATCGGAATTCTGCTTTTACATTTCGACCTGAAATCAATCAGCGTTATGAAGGAATAGTCCTGCCGCCCACTGCAAGCGTCGAACAGATCGTCTTAGACGCTAAGTTTAACTTCAAACAAGCAAATAAACCACCTGGACCACGGTGACCACTCGAGAACCCTGTTTGCTAGTGGAACGTGCCGACGGAGCCCTCGCGTTCTTCGGCGGTTAGTAGCTCGGAGAATTTCGGAACGTTACTTTATAGACCTTCTTTGTTGCGGTCGCTTTCGTTGTGGTGCCTCGAACGAAGTAAGAATTGGTTCGGCCGGCGGGAGGCTTTGACGAAGCCAGCGACGTCTTGTGGCAGCTGGGAAGAGGCAGGATGCGAGCCTGGACGTCCAACGCTGTAATTTGAGTCCGCGCCTAATCATCAGGCGAGGCAAGCGTGCCGTGTATTAAGCAAGGGCCCGTGCCGCACCGGGGGAATTCCTGATCAACTGGACACGCCGACGTAATACCGCCAAGCTTTCATCACTATTTGCGGAATGTCTCAAGCAGGCCATGTATAATTCGTCAATCTGCTGACACACAGATATTCTCAGAGTATGAGTGCGCACGAACATGTGCTTCACAGGAAGTAGTACTCGAACAGAACTATAGATTTAGAAATAGATATAATATAATTACTAAGCAAAACTATTAGCAAATGTTAGTTTGTAGTATACAAGTGTTACAAGAGGAAGAAAGACATATCGTAACATGCCGTAATAGTAATCATTTTGAAGGTAAACATTACTGTCACGCCCTCCATTCTCTACGGTTTCTGGCAGGCTTCTAATTTAAATACCGGACGCGTGCGAGCTCATGATTCGGGTAAGGAAGATGTGTCGAACAAATGTTTACCCATCTTTCGCAGTCCGTACTATTATCGACTACAGGACAGACTGTTTGAGAGCAAATCGCGTTGCCACAATACTAACACAGCTCCGTACAGTATTAAGTTTACGGCACACACGTAGAAGTTCTGAAACTTCAGTTTAAATATCCCTAGCATGAAAAAGATTGTTATATTTTGCTACGCTCTGGTATAGAAAAACAACCAATAGCCTCCGGCACTTGTTGCATCGGTAAACATTTGTTCATCATGTCTTTCTAGCACTACCTGCCCCTCCTCGAGTACCGACATTGTTCACACTCTGCTATCACTAGACAGAGTGTTTTGCTTTACCTGTTAACATTTATGTACGTGTGTGTGTGTGTGTGTGTGTGTGTGTGTGTGTGTGTGTGTGTGAGAGAGAGAGAGAGAGAGAGAGAGAGAGAGAGAGAGAGAGAGAGAGAGGAGAAAGAGGAGAGAGGGGAGGGTGGGAGACACAATGCGTAAGCAAGAGAGAGACATTGTAAACTGCGTACCTGAAAGCAAAATAAATAAATACACGTTTCCTTTCACGATATCCCTATTGTATCGAAAACACTCAATTAAAACACAGCTCAGTCAACGACTGAAGGAGAATTTCTACGAAACAGGAGTGTGATGCGCGATTCACTTCCGGTCCTTTTATCTGAGGGATCCTGCACACTTGTGTAATATAGAATGCCTAGGGAGCTGTTTTGTCGGATAGCTAAACAACATACAAGCAAATCATATTAAAGGAGTTTATTACCATAAAGTTAATTGACAATACTTAACTTTGAAGCTATTGGCGACATGCAAATAATCAATGTCCTTCGCTATATACAGTTTCCATGTAAGCAATTAATATATGCCCACGTCTCAGGTAAACAGTTAGGATGACGGATCGTCTTCTGGTGCCGGTCTTCCAGTGTGGCCGAGGCTACATGAAGCGGCGCTTATATTCTCTTTGGATAGAGGCCTCTCCTGTCGTGGTGCGGTCCTAGTCAGCGTACTATTGGCTGACGTCGTCTCACAGACTTCCCTGCGGTTACGTTCCATACCAACGTGCCGGTGCTTGATGTTACGCCGGGACAGTATCCATATACCGCCACCATACACATCACTTCGAGGTGTAAGCTGGAAGGAATTTTATGACTGACAAACTACCATTGACGTATTGCTTTTACAGAATATGTTTGTTGATAAATCAGTGACGTAGCAAATATCTGTCGCAACTTTCAAACATGAGCAGATGAAAATCATAGCACTTTCGTGTAGACTGAATTTCAGTGTTGTTTTCCAGTTAAGTAACTTGTCTACACCTTGTAGACAAAAGTCTAAACGTGGCAGTTTCAAGAGAACACGCTGCTGGCTGATTATTTATAGGATGTTCTTTTGATAGCAATAGGGCTGTAATGAACTTCCTCACAACCAGTGACACAGTCGCTCAGTGTAACCTATCCACGTCGTTGGATCGGTAGTGTTGTTGCAGGACCAACAGTGGCAGTCTTGTCGTACATGTCACCACTGCAGACTCAATATCTTCAATCGTCGTTGGATGACCCAAACTAGGGTGGAGACCGGCCGTATCAAACACATTGTAACTAGAGCTTTGTCTATTATCTTTGTTATCATCCCCCACGGAGGATACTACACAGTATATGCCCACATGACCCACAAAATCCAGTGAACCTTCACAACATGACCTACAAACGTAAATTTATAATAAAATCGACAACGAACCGCCGGCCGCGGTGGTCTCGCGGTTCTAGGCGCTCAGTCCGGAACCGCGCGACTGCTACGGTCGCAGGTTCGAATCCTGCCTCGGGCATGGATGTGTGTAATGTCCTTAGGTTAGTTAGGTTTAAGTAGTTCTAAGTTCTAGGGGACTGATGACCATAGATGTTAAGTCCCATAGTGCTCAGAGCCATTTGAACCATTTGACAACGAACCATCTAATAAATTACCCACATCACCAGCATCCCCATTATGACAATTCTCAAACAGCTGTACCTCAAACACTGTTGAGAATAGCTAGGTTTTGTCTGTGCGTAAACAACTACTTACGACCGAAGATGAAAAGCAGATACTCTAATTTCTTTCGTAAGTTCTTCGTTTATTTCTAGTATCAGCGCCTATGATCCAGAGACCATACGCAAATTTGCCCTTGCCTATTAGAGCGTGATTGGCGACTAAGCAACGTACACACCTTACAGAAATGTTGTCCACTCGAAGGTGTTTTCACTACAATCCATGAAAAAAAAAATCTTTGCGCAGATAACATTAATTAAATTAAGGTATGAGTTAGTAAGCGGTATTCACATTCACTGTCAACTTGAATGAAATCGTTTTGAGCGTACATAAAACTTTTTTTCATTTGATTCATTTATGAAAACAATTACATCAGATATTAATCAAAGTGGCGATAACGAAATTTTATCTAATACATAATCCATTTCATTACGATAGTCGTATGAACGTGGTTGTACGACACTTACTTGAAGAATGCTGCAGAGGGCGCAGAAGAAATTCGCTGTCCTTTTATAAAATTTGAAATATCTCGTTTTATGCTCATTTCTTTGATGAATGAAAACTGTAATCTTTTAAACGATGCTGATAAGATATTTGGAACGCAAAGCAGTCATGTGTATAAGTAGTTCTCTCTACATTATATTAATTACTAAGAATTTATTATGGAAATTGTTAGGTACTGAAGAAGGGGTGCCTTGTATCTGTAGCTTTTATAGCGGCAGATTCACACAAACGGGTAGTGATTAGGATAATGAAAAACGATGATTCAGTTTTATACAACGACAAATTAATATTCTTCCTCCTGGACAAAAGTTTCTAAGACCTTATGCTCTCTGCCGGCCGAAGTGGCCGTGCGGTTAAAGGCGCTGCAGTCTGGAACCGCAGGACCGCTACGGTCGCAGGTTCGAATCCTGCCTCGGGCATGGATGTTTGTGATGTCCTTAGGTTAGTTAGGTTTAACTAGTTCTAAGTTCTAGGGGACTAATGACCTCAGAAGTTGAGTCCCATAGTGCTCAGAGCCTTATGCTCTCTGAATATGAAGAATAGCAAGCAAATACAACCGTCTGTTCCCGATGACTGTCGTTACTTTCTGTAAAATAGTACTCCATCTGACTGTTATGGTCGACAATTCTGTCTTGCTTAAGCGGGTGCATATATTTCCGTTAGCGGCTAAAGAATACTATTAATGTTGGTACTTACGTGACTCAACTCATTCCCGAGTTGGTTTAGTACCGACAGTCATAGAATAAATTTTACCAGCACATGCCCATAAAAAAACATACATATGGTATAAATAACTGAGGTATAAGAAAATGTGTAGACAGCAAACAAACAGTGAAAAAAGAGATGTCATTTAGTACTGTTTGATCATACAGGACAATGAAAGGAAGGATTTTTAAGGTCATAAGAGAAGAAACGTGTGCTTCAATTAAAAAACAAAAAAAGAGATGGAAAAGGAATTCGGTAGAAGTATTGACTAAGAAACCAGTCTGATATTCTCCTTGAGTGAATTAGGGAACTACGAAACACCTAAACCGAGGTTCCCTTACGAGAGTTTTTACCCTTCTATCTAGAAAAGAAAATGAATTTCGTTTTTAGGAGCTTTCGCCTGCGTTGTCCGATCTAAGTTTTTTTTGTGAATTCGTGTACGAGAGGTCGGCTAAAGATTCTTTTGGTGTAATGGTTTCAATTTTGGTTTGTTTTTCCTATTATGAACTTAAAACAGTAAGAAGCCATTGGAAACCCAATACGTTATTTTTTAAAAAAAAGAATATCCCGAAATTTTTATACTGTTATTCCGACACTTTATCGAATTAACTCTGTGTTTTCTCGACCAAAAAAAAAAAAAAAACTTTATCAAAATTCCTTCAGGAAATTATGTGCAATGTATGAACTGCAACCGAATACAAAAACATAATAAATATCTATTTCTATTTCGTCATGCCTTTATTAATCAACTGTTCAGGTATCTTTTTTGCAACTGACTGGCTTGTAATTTTTTGCACGCTTTCATTATATACGCAGCTTACTGTCTCAAACCACTGTGTTAACATTAACTTTTTTTCATTATGCGTATGACTGCAGCACAGTACGTCATTAAAATTAGAATATAATATCTAATGCGACAAGTTTAGTGAAGTTTCTGACTGTACTTTCCAACAAGAAATCATCCAGAATTCGCACGAACCTACTTCATTAAATCGCAATAACTTTGTGTTGTAACGGGATTCGGCACTGTCTAGTGGAACAGGGACACTCTTATCTACACTGGAGTTTCGTATCCTCTGAACACACACACACACACACACACACACACACACACACACACACACAAATTTCACTCCCATTTCCCTCTCCCCGCCTCCCTATGCTATTTGTGTAAACTGTGACGAAAGAGGTAGTTCTACTTGTGAAAACGCAATTTATGATTTCATCAACTAAACGCGAACAAACTGCTGATTCCGGAAAGCTGTGGGACGAAATACACGAGGCACAGAAAACCCAGCTAAAATTCTAATCAAATTAAAAAGCTCTCTGCAGTATTCCACGGACTGAGCGTATGGGGATACATCTACAAATTAAAGGAAGTCTTGCATCTCGCTGGCATCACACTTGTTCGAAGTGGCTAACGTTGAATCTTCGTTTCACCTATTGTTCCTAGGTTCTGTCAATCATCAAACTGTAAATGACCCAGCGCGTCGACAGTTCTCTCTTGTTCGAGTCGTTTGTAAAAATTATTACTACAAAGGGTCGTGAATTCCTTGTCGGCTCAGAAACCTCCTCACGTGACGTAAGACCATCCCCATGAGCATCTTTCATAAATTTCAGGCTCTGTATACCAGAACCTGCACTACAGATCAGTTTTGGCTCCCGGCAAACGTCATCTAAAGCACTATTCCGTTTTCGTAACGTAAGGTTGCAGTGTGTGACGTTTTATCTATAACAGTCAAAATATCTAAGGAATCATCGAAGAAAGGAACATAAAAAAGGGACACGTGTTACGACATCAGGGAATATCTTCCATGATACTGGAGGGAACTGTAGATGGTAAAAAAAATTATAGGAGAAGGCAGAGACTGGAATGCACCTAACAAATAATTAAGGATGGCGAGTGCAAATACTTGCGACTCTCAGATAAAGCGGTTGGAGCGAGAGAGGAATTCGTGCCGGTCACATCGGACCACTCAGAGGTTTGATGACTAATAATAATAATAATAATAATAATAATAATAAAACACGAGATTCTTGACGATTCCATTAAAGCTTAGGAAGCTGTTTAGTACCCTCTGCTATTGAATCTCCTCCATTGTACCAGATCTTCGTCCCTTCCCCTTGATTTTAATCGTGTGAGTGACGAAGAAGCCACACGCAGCTAATTCTGCCGAATACGGCAGGTAGGGAAAAACCGACACCTTGTTTTCAGTAAAAAATTCTTGAATAATGTTTGCGTATGTGGTCGTATCTGTCAAGCTTTTTTGGACGAAGCAAGAGGCGACACTTTCATTCCGTAGAATGTTGCTCAGTTTCGCTGTTATGCCCAGCAAACAAACTTTTGTCACCAGTGACAGTCTTTGAAAGAAGATTTCGAGCTTCTTGAAGCAGCTGTTTGACTTCCTTGTAGACTCCAGAGCGATGTTGCGTCAGATCAGTCTTGAAGCAGTCGTGAAACAACTCTGCCACAGCCTTCCTCATGTTCAACTCTTCTTACATAATACGTTCGTTTGTACCATAACTTGTGCCCAAGACGTTGCACGGACAGATGATCTTTCAATATCAGAGCACGAATTTTCTGAACATTTTCCAGTGTAATGTCAGCTGACGTCCGCAGCTCGTGGTCGTGCGGTAGCGTTCTCGCTTCCCACGCCCGGGTTCCCGGGTTCGATTCCCGGCGGGGTCATGGATTTTCTCTGCCTCGTGATGACTGGGTGTTGTGTGATGTCCTTAGGTTAGTTAGGTTTAAGTAGTTCTAAGTTCTAGGGGACTGATGACCATAGATGTTAAGTCCCATAGTGCTCAGCGCCATTTGAACCATTTGTCAGTTGACGGCAAACCGGAAGGGTCGTTATCGGTCGATGTTCACTCGTTTGTGAAATTGTTGTAAGAGTCGTACACTTGTGTTTGACCTAAAGCGGTGTTTACAAAAGATTGCTTGAAAATTTCATCCGTTTTTCAGCAGTTTTCCTCAGTTTAAAACATGCAGCTCTCTCAAATCAGCCACCGCAAAATCGCAAACTCACGGGTACACGACAATGGAAATATGCTCACCAACAACCAACCAAACCACACTGATTCAAGAACACGGCGAAACACCTACTGGTATTTGTGGGTTCTCGTATCTATTGGGTTGGTGCGTAAGTTTGTAGAGTTTTTTCATACTTTTGACAAACATAAAAGATACACATAACAGAGACTTTAGTCATCAATAACATATTCTCCTTCACTATTTACAACAGTTCGACACTTTCCTTGTCAACTCCTGTTAACTCAGACACTGCTCTGATTGTTAAACGGCGATCTTGTCGAACAAGTTTACCGATTTTTTCAATGTTTGCATCAGTTTTTGCTGACAATGGTCTGCCAGTGCGAGTGTCATCACTGGTGTCTTCGCGGCCATCTTTAAATCGTTTAAACCACTCAAACACTTGTGTTCGCGATAAACAATCATCGCCGTACACTTGTTGTAACATTACAAACGTTTCACTTGCAGATTTTCCTAGTTTGAAACAAAATTTGATGTTAACACGCTGTTCTTTCTGTACACTCAACATTTTCCGACGCACAGACAAAACGTCAACTACTTAAAACAGACGCCACGGGCAGACTGAGTGCAGGAGGCAGATGAAACTCGAGCAGTAGGCGGAGCGAGAGTCACGTGACAGGCCACGCGACTTTCAGCCTTATTGCATTCGTTTTATTGTTTCACCAGTACTAGTCCGGTTTTTTTCTAGCCACACCTCGTACATAACACTGTCTTTTGTGGATGCGCGCAGGTCTTTGTACGAGAAGCTAGAGCTTTGTTTCGGCACAACCATTTCTTCCTTTTCCTTACGTTAGCATAAACACACCATTTATCGTCAACGGTAACGATACAAGATAGGTAGGAATGGTTGGTATTATTCCCGATGAAGAGCAAGCAGAGCTGCACATATAACCACCTGCTGATTTTTGTGGTTTTGGCTTAAAAGCACCCGATTTTTGAACCTTCCCCATTGTATGCAATTGTCGCACGATGGTGGAATGATCACAGTTCATTACGTCTGCCACTTCTCGACTACACTGACACGGATAATTGAGGATTAAAACCTTTAAACGATCTTCAACAAACCCTGAAGGTCTTCCTGAACGTGTAGAGTCACTAATGTCAAAACGATCCTCCTTAAAACGAGGAAACCATTTTCTTGTCGTGCTCTGTCCAGCTGCATTATCCCCATACACGAAGCAAAAGTTTCTGGCTGCCTCCGCTGCTGTCACCCCTCTACTGAACTCCAACAGCAGAACATGTCAGAAATGTTCCGATTTCTCCACTTGGCACTCCACTTTCCAGCTTCCACAGCTCCACACACTACGTCAAAATGATATTATGTACACTCAAATAGTTAACAGTGAACTACAAATAAAAACAACACTCGATAAATAAACCCATAGGAACGGGAATACCAAATTAAATGCAAAAACGCTACGAACGTATGCACCAACCTAATATTTACACGCAAAATTTCTAATTTCTGTCAGTTTAGGATACCACCTCATACAAATGGAGAACCCACTCGATTCTGTCTCAAGCCTTCCGAATTTTTCGTATTTTTCCTTTCTGTTGCTTCATTCAGTTCTCGATTAAGCGAGATGTGAATTTTTTTATACAATAAACCACTTCATAAACGCTCAACAGTTACACATCTGATCAGTCACACGCAGGAAGGCAACGGGAAACAACGTCCAATATTACTCTGACTTGAGTGGTCCTGCACGTCCTCAATAAACTGGATAATAACACGCTTCACTTGCTTGTCACAAAGAGCTGTAAAGGCCTCCTCCCAGGGCCTACGCAAATTTGGTGTTGCCCTGTGGAGTGACAGACGTTTGATGTGGGCAGTGGCGAGGTGTTGCTGGTCCGAGTTTACACTGGGCGCCTAGTCCTACGCGAGCGCTAACTGCCCTGGTCTGGTTATGCTGCACCGATGTCAAAGGCGCGGCGCCTCGCTTTGTCACACCTGACAACAAAGCCGGCGCAAAGCAGCTGAACGGTCTGTTAAGCACCACCACGCGAAAGCGCCAGCGCCGCCAACACACGCGCGGTCCGGAGGAACGCTGTTCCAGCGCAGCTTAAAAAGGCTAGCCGCCCTGCTTTTATACACTCCCGCTAAAAAGGAAGTCGCCAAAGAGAAAATACTCTACGCATCACTGCACAAATTACTATGGCAGATCACTGCTGGAACTTGGCGACGTAATGCACTGCTCAGCGTCTCCCTCATATTTTCACCGTGTGGATTCTTTTCACAAGAGGGAAGTCTCGTTTATGTTTACGCGAATATTCCTTATTAATGTAGATCTCAAATTATTTTTATCGAAATTCTCCCAAAAAAACTGATGTTTCATTTCAGAAAATTGAATTAAATGGATGGAACGATGGGGATGAATTCGATGAAGAGTGACGTGTAATGGTATCAACGTAGACCGTCCAGAAATGCTGAACTTACAACATTCTGAATTTGTCGTGACAACCGAAACTTTATGCCAGACCGGGACTCGAAACCGTGTTTCTTGTTTTCTATCTCAGCACACCTCAAATTCTGACTCAAATTTTCATTGTCATTAATGTATCCACCTATAATCAATAAATTTCCCTTTATTTTAGACACAGTAACATTCTATGACACAATCGGCTTCGGCCTCCATTGGCGATCTGGAGATGCATTTCCGCTGAAGTGGTAAAATAAGAAAAGGTATCTGATTATTACGGTTTATTGCTGAGGTGTGAATAAGTGCGGATAACGAGGAGGATTTCACTTCAGCAGAAATGCACGTGAAGGTCGCCGCCATTGGAAACCGATTTTGTCGTAAAATGTGACTGTGTCTCAAGAACACGTTCAAAATAAACTCATGTTCAGCAAAAACAGAACACCCTGAATGGTATTGATAGGATGTTCATATTCACAGGACATGTACATTAGTACGTTCTGCAGAAATGAATACCATTTGAACCATGTCGGCCCGTGGATACAAGACACTTCGATGTCGCGGCGCAACACCACCTACCGGTAAAACGTGCCTGTGACTCTCGATGTCGCTATAAACCGAATGTAATGGACGAGTGCAACTTCAGCAGACATGCAGGATGCATCGCGGATGTATGTTTGAACCGTAGCATCAAATCAGTGAGTTAGAAAGAGAGCGCATTACTGGTATAAGCGAATGTGATGCATCCATCTGCGGCTGATCTCGGCGGAGGTTCGAGTCCTCCCTTGGGCATGGGTGTGTGTGTTTGTCCTTGGAATAATTTATGTTAAGTAGTGTGTAAGCTTAGGGCCTGATGACCTTAGCAGTTAAGCCCCATAAGATTTCACACACCTTTGAATATTTGCATCCATCTGGGCTATTGCTGCTGGCGTGTGACGAAGGATGTCGGCAGTGCAAAGGGTGTGTGCAGAATGGTTCACGGAAGGCCGTAGAACAGGACGAGATGGGTCAGATAGAACCAACCAGATCACTCCTCGAGGAGATGGACACCTCATCCGAATGGCATCGCAGGACAGGTCTGCGTCCTCCTCACCTCTGGCGCAATAGTGGAACAGTATAACGCATCGTTCACTATCAGAGGTGACAGTCTGTCACCGTTTATTGTTGCACAAGTTACGCGCGCAACGCCCACTTTTTACCGCATACCTTTGACGAATCTGCAGAAACATGCTAGATGGTAATAAATGACTCAAATAGCTCTGAGCACTACGGGACTTAACTGCTGAGGTCATCAGTTCCCTAGAACTTAGAACTACTTAAACATAACTAACCTAAGAACATCACACACAACCATGCCCGAGGCAGGAATCGAACCCGCGACCGTAGCGGGCGCGCGGTTCCAGACTGTAGCGCCTAGAACCGCTCGGCCACTCCGGCCGGCTAGATGGTAATAGTGAATGGAAAGTCGTCACTGGGGACAGGAATGCCATCAGATAGTGTTTGGTACTAATCCAGATACCGCTTGTTTGAAAATGATGGCCGCATTTTCGGTTGCCACAGACAGTGGAAGCGGCATCACAGTGTTTGCATTCGCACAGGAGATACAGTACCAATTAAAGGCTTTATAATGTGGGGTGATATTGAGTACAACCACAAAGCACAGTTGTTGTGTATCCAGGGCACTGTCACCAGTGTGATATCCTGGGACCTGAAACCATACCCTTTCCGCACATCATCCCAGACGCCATTTTTCAGCAAGACAATGCACGACCACATGTTGCAGTACGAACACATGTATTCTTGATATCACAGCATGTCAGCCTTTTACCATGGCCCACCAGATCAACAGACTTGTGATCTGTAGGATATGGAGAAACGATGAGTACAGCGCTACGACCCAATGCCAACCACCACATGAGCTTTGGAATCAGGTTAATGCAGCATAGATGGCTATACCATAGGACGCAATTCAAGCCTTATACGCGTCGATGCCATCACGCATGCAACATGTTCTCACGGTTCATGACGTCCTGTGCCTACTAGGGAACACGACACATGCTGAACCGAGGTGACTGAAATGCTAATCATTTCTGCAGAACACACTAATATACTCCTACATATCCTGTGAATATGAACGCCCGGTCTCTAGTCATTCAAACTGTTCTGTTTTTTTCTGAACGTGAGTGTACATAATATCCCTTATGGCAAGGTAAGTCACAGCCGCAGGCCTGCAGTCGTCCTCTGACAGCCTGATGGTTAACTTCCGAGAAGTTTTTCTTTGCGTATCGCGTACTGAAGAACACTTTTTAAGTAACTGAATACAATGGTCTCGGGTTTCCAACCGCGTCAATTGCTTAAACCTACACGAGCTTTCGGCCAAGCACTCTTTGGCCATTGCCAAGTGGTATGATTGCCAGTGGGCTGTTGGTGCGACCTTATATACGCTAGCTGCCGGCTGTGACGTCACTGGTGCCCGTGACATTGCTATATATGGGCATGTTTTGAGTCTGCGTTCGATGTGCCCTCTTTAACCACGCGATCGCTGGATTCCACGCAGCGCTGAGCTGTAAGCCACCGTCTCTATTCGGGGTGTTCGCGGTACTTTTTATTTCAATAGCTTCCTTTATTAAACTGTTCCAGAAGCCGTTAGTGCGAGCTCCGACAGAGGTATCGTCAAATTTTATATGGTGACCGTTTTCTAACGCATGCTCAGCTAACGCAGATTTCTCTGGATAGCGTAGGCGATAATACCTCTCACGTTCTTTCCTGCGTTGTTCCACAGTGCGCACTGTTTGTCGGGCAAGATAAGCCGCCTGTTGAAAAGACACAAGATCAAATCAATCTTCAGACCTCCAACGAAAATCCGTCAATTACTGAGACCAGTTAAGGACGCAGTAGGTCTCAGAACAGATAGAGTCTACGAAATACCTTGTGGGTGTGGCCAGAAGTACAGCGGACAAACAGTGCGCGGTTGAGTGCCGAGCGAAGTGGTCTGGGTTCGATTCCCGGCCGGGACGGAGATTTTTCCTCTCGGGGACTGGCTGCTGCGTTGTCCTTACGTTCGTATCGTCGTAACCGACATTTCACTGTTGAACTAACTGAATGGGCACCTCCCGGAAGCGAATAATAACATCAATAATGAACACAGAATGTGTAACATAACAAAACAGTTAACAAACTTCGGTCAAATACCACATCGTTCAAGCAATGATTTAATGCTAACATCAGCCACTGACGATGTAGGGAGCAGTGCAAATAAAAGCTGTAACTTGTATTCACGTTTTCATGTGGAATGTTAAATATCTGCGAACTATGGTAAATGCAAACAACAAAGATTAGATGATACGCCAGTGTGGAGATCCGCAGAGCCGGTGAGTATTTTGCCTGCCTCGTGCAACAGAGGGAGCTAGGAAGGGCGGCGAGGCAGAGCGACGTATCGGCGGTGCACACACGCGATTAGCGCAAATCCCCGTCCGGCGGTGCGACCGCAAACTGACGCGTGCTGGCGGGCCAGCCAACAGGTGGATGGCGGTGCGGCCACTCTTCACAGCACTTGTCCCGCGGCAGCCTGTACTCTAATTACCGCGCCGCGGCCGGAGAGCGCCCCGAGCTTTGTTTCGCTTATAACTTAACCTCTGTCTGGACGCCATCATTTACGTTCATTGCTGCTAAACCAGGCCAGCGATAAATGTTCTTTACCTATTACAGAGATGACTGAAATTTAGTTTTTGTTCGTCGGTACGTGTTGCGTAATAACCTGATAAATGTCAGCTTCATACGCGTGACAGTTTTATCTGTACGGCTATTGTGTCAAGTAGTTTCAATTTTGTCGCCGACTTTCCTTCAATATGGCTGTACTGTTAACAGCCGAAATACCCGAGGAGGAAATAATAATGTCCCGGAATCAGGCACAAAAAATGATGGAATTTTCTAGACACCCGGAAAACTTCGAGTGACAAATTCCTGTCGTATGTTTTCATTCCAGTGGACACGCTGGAATAAGGTACGTCATAAAATTATTTGTATACTTGTCTGGCCTTAGTGCCCGCAGTTGCTTTAAAATTCTTAAAGGTCTTTGAATTCTGTCTTTGCAATTACTAGAAATGGGTATTTGTTTGACAATATGCGTTTTGTTTCTTGAATTAAAACATCGTCAATGGTCTAAAAAGAAACATATTTACAGTTTTTGTTTACTTATAGATCTAAAAAGAGTTCGCTACAGATCTTTTCTGCATAATTTTGCGCAGTGCTCCAAGTCAGTACGAAATTAGGCATTGTGCATCAGAGCCAAAACCAGGCAAGTATACAAACAGACAACACTTCCAAATGTAAGCGGAAATCGGAAAAAAATGCTGGAAGCAAAAATCATACACTTACATATTTTTATAGCCAACTGTTCTCGGATCTAGAAGCAAATCAAAACGGTAAATATGTTTCATTCTAGACCACTCACAATGTTTAAAAAAAGCTACAAGAAATACGGATTTTTAGTAGTTTCAAAGAAAGATTTCAAATATTTTTAATAAATGTAATTCTTCGTTTCTGGTGAATTACTGCCAACAGTAATCCATCCAAAGTTGCTGAAGGATGATAAAGAATCTCCTTCTTAATATTAACAGTTAATAAGCGGCTGTAACTTTTTAAAATGTCGAACTTCTGCTACTATTGAACGGCGTGAAGGTCGCACAAAATCTCCTCCAACAAACGAAAAGTTCGATTCGTACACAATATGGTACAAATAAGACAGTTTCTGCGTCAGTCACTTGTTTATTTTGTCACTACACGTTTCGATGGTTCACGCCATTATCTTCAGGTGGCTAATTGTTTATTTACATGGCTGGTGTTGGTGGAGAGTACAAACGTCTTTTCAAAGTCACAGACCAAGGATAGTGTAGATTATTTTGCGCCTTTTGAGAGACGGTAGAGTTGTATAAGATCTGCATACTGTTGCTTGATGTGTGTTCTCTTCACTGCACGTTATCTTTACACTGTAGTTTCAAAGAAGTTGTACATGTTACCATCTTTGAAACGACAGTGTAAATTATGGTGCAGCGGAGAGGACATACATCAGGTGACAATATGCAGATCTTTTGCAACCCTCAAAAACCGCAAAATAACCTACATTGCCCTTGGTCCGCGACTGTGAAAAGACGTCTGTACTCTTCACCAACACCAGCCATGTAAATAAACAATTCTCCACCTCAAGATAATGGTGTGAACTATCTAAACGCGTAGTGGCAAAATAAACACGTGACTGTCACCGAAACTGTTTCATTTGTATTGATCAACGGTCGCAGCCCTCATAATGCCGTCCTTTATGGACGAAATATTCACACAGTATGGTATTAGAAAATACGAGAATGACGATGTCTGAAATTGTTGTTGCCACAGGAATATCAGAAGGAAGAGACTAGTACATTTTTCATAGCGAATTAGTTCAGAGAAACGTTTTCGTAACATGAGTACAGCATTTGTTGAGTGCGTTGGAAAACGCAAATGCGATTACGTAAGGATGAACTGTTTTGAATATAATCCACCTGATTTGTGTCACGATTTACTTCTCTGGAGACACGTCAGTCCATCACTTCACACCAGAAATGAACTATCAGTCAAAGGAGTGGGTGGAATTCTGGGTCACTGCACCAAAAAATGCTGAAGATTATGGCCAGGGATTTGTTTGGATGTAACAGGGAGTTTTCATATACCTCCCAAAGGATAAAAAAATTGTAATTTCTGAATTTAACGGAAGTCTTCTGAAAAACCGGATAAAAAAATAATGAGAAGCTGCTCGGACTACAAAATAAAACTAAAACCACTTTTCGTAAGATACCCGTCTCTAATGACCTCGTGGTCGACAGGACGTTAAACACACATCTCAGCCGGCCTTGTGGCCGAGTGGTTCTAGGCGCCTCAGTGTGGAACCGCGCGACCGCTACGGTCGCAGGTTCGAATCCTGCTTCGGGCATGGATGTGTGTGATTGGTTAGGTTTAAGTAGTTCTAAGTTCTAGGGGACTGATGACCTCAGCTGTTAAGTCCCATAGTGCTCAGAGCCATTTGAACCATTTTTTGAACACATCTCCTCCTCCTCCTCCTTGTCAGACACGGTATCGGCTCACTAAGGAATGTTTTCAATGAGAAAACCAAGGGATAAAAAAACGGATTGTTTGAATATCCATCAGATGTATCAACTATTCCCACACACAAGAAAACTGCTGGTGAGAAAAGGCTTGAATTCAATGCAGAGTTTGTGGCAACCGTAGACTGGATGGAATCTACTGCGAACGGTGCTCTTAGACGTACTCGCCGTCTGGAAATCAATCTGCCTGATCAAAGACCATCCGAATATGCAGACACTGTCAGTCGCCGACATGTCGTGGAGGAGAAATTATCACGACGTCGCTATATATCCAGAAATATTTCTTCCATAGTCAAGCCAAGAAAATCACACAAACAACTTAAATTTAAATTTTTATCCGTTTTAATTTTTACCATTTACTTTAAGCCACAAATAATGTGCGATAATACAGTACAATCGTACTGTAACGAATGCCTCCTTAAGATACAAGAAGCGCTTTCCTTCTTATTAGACAAACGATCATGGACAAACTTCTGGAAACAGTGATAATATAAAAAGTGCTTTAATGGAGAGAGGGAGATAGATAGAGAGAGAGAGAGAGAGAGAGAGAAAAAAAATTTCATATTTGGAGAACCTCATAATAAACTGAAATTACGCTTGCAGCGAATTTAATTCCGAATCATTTTTACCGGGAATAAATAGCAGCTCTTTTCCCACTTCTAACCGCGCACAATTGGCAGTTCTTTTAAAACAAAACAAGACAAATTATTGGTGTACATAAATAATAAAACTTTGA
Source organism: Schistocerca nitens (assembly GCF_023898315.1). Classification (NCBI taxonomy): domain Eukaryota; kingdom Metazoa; phylum Arthropoda; class Insecta; order Orthoptera; family Acrididae; genus Schistocerca; species Schistocerca nitens. The sequence goes on along the minus strand of NC_064616.1, from coordinate 170,434,546 downwards.
ATTAGTCTAAATACTGTCGAAAAACCATTACTAAACCCATACCAAATAAGACTAATAGGGCATATTGAACTTGTTCAAAGAAGAGCAGTACGATGGTAGTAGGTTTGTTTGACTAAAGAAAGAGCGCGAAGGAAATGCCGAAAATCCCGAATTGGCAGACGCTGGAAGAGAGACGCAAATTATCCCGCGAAAGCCTACTTGCAAAACCTCAGGAACCAGTATAAAATTAAAAATCAAGCAGTATGCTTCAGCTCCTTACACATCTCTCCCGGAGAAACCGCCAAGACGAGGTTAGACTAATTACACTGCGCACAGATGATCTTGAGCAGTCTTCTTCCCGCGCTTCATACGCGGCTGAAAACTGGAAAATACTAAGTACTAACTGCCATGCACTTCACTGCATTTTGTAAACTTTCTATGTGGATGTAGCTTAATGTTTAAAAAAGTTAGACACCGTATTTTTATGCAGATGCCATACAAAACTGATGCCACATTCCTCCCGCGAAGTACGAAGCTCAGATTAATCCGACAGGTGTAACAAGTAGCTACTGATAATCGCCTAAAGGCCAAGCTAACTTTGCAGTGGAACGGCAGAATCAAAATTCCATGGCGACATGAGGCAAATGGACCGAAGAACTGAAATGATTTTGTTCGTTTGAAAATTACGTCAGAGAACTATTGTTACCCAAAAGCTCCTACTGACGCTTTAGTTTCTCAGGTTTTAATGTATTAAGGGTTAGCAGGCCCTTCTGTGTCTCCTGATGTTTTTACTTCTATCTCTCAAGAAAATTAACTACAAAAAAAAAAAATCAGAAGAGGATTGAAACTGTTTTACGATCTTTCTCTTTTCTGTAAACAATCATTGACTGGACCTTGCCTCAAAAGATGAGATGAAATCCGCTGTCTTGACATCCCTCATTCTAAATGTAATCTTTGTGAAAGTAATGAACGATTAATTACGAATGGATCCTTAAATTATTCGACAAGATTCACTGAAACAAGATAAATATCAGTACCTTGCTGTTAATGTCATGTGGTAGCTAGTAAAATAATTCTTTGCTGTATCAAAATTTTTCTCAGCATTTCTTGAAACTGTTCGGATGCACGTGCACGAAGAAATTTCACTGTTTGTGATAAATTTAGTAGTAGTTTTGTTTTTACCGGCAGTGTCCAGACCATAGGGCAGTAGATATATGAATACGTCACTTTTTTGTTGTTGTACAAAAAGGTATCATATGATTACAAAGAACCTAATGTGTTCCATTAATGTTAAAAAGGTATACTGGTTCCACATTTGGCAGCTCATTTCACTTTCAGGAATAACACAAACAACCTTCAAAACCCCAGTTAATTATTGGAGCCACAGATTCCATTCAAATAACTTCGCCTTCCCTAAATTATATTCCAAGACTGCCACAGAAAGATATGGCATTCTCGACGGGATGTTCATCCTAGACTGAGAACGGCTATAGTATTTCGACATACTAAATTCCGAAACGCGCGCGTAAGGAGCGGAGCGAAAATCTTAGGTTGCTAGAAAAACCTGATAATAGGTTGGAAGTACATTCATCTAGGAACCTGTAGTTTGAAATCTTGAGTAATGTGTGCAGAATGTTCAAAAATGTTTCTGGATGAAATCGTAGACAACACAATTTCAAATATTTCATCATTAAGCCCCGAACACCTCAACAGCTTCGAACCACATTTAATATTATGAAGCTGATGGCTACACGCTGGTGTTCACTGAAATTAAAGTGATAAAAAAATACACGTGGAGAGGTTTTATCAAATTAGCGCTGTTAATAACGATACACTGTAAAACCGATATTATTACGTATCCAACTCTGTCGAAAGCAATACAAACGATATTATTAGGTAGCTAACTTTGTAAAAACCGAGCTGCATATTCTCGGAACTGCCGAAAACATATAAAATGGTTTTCCCTGAATTTTGGCAGAAAAAGTATCTGGTATGATGTTAATTTATGCAATTTTTATTCAATTGGACACAAGTTTCAGTGACGGTGTCATAAAACGCGTCATAACATAAGAGTAATTAATAAAAATAAAACGGCAAAGATAATAAAACATGGAATTAGGAAATGCCAGATTGAAAATAACTCTAATAATAACAGTAATAATAATAATAATAATAATATTTGTTACACACCGCCTAATTTTTTTCTTCATTTTACAAATTTTAATGACTGCCAAAGAAATGGGAAGGTTTCCAGAATGAGATTTTCACTCTGCAGCGGAGTGTGCGCTGATATGAAACTTCCTGGCAGATTAAAACTGTGTGCCCGACAGAGACTCGAACTCGGGACCTTTGCCTTTCGCGGGCAAGTGCTCTACCAACTGAGCTACCGAAGCACGACTCACGCCCGGTACTCACAGCTTTACTTCTGCCAGTACCTCGTCTCCTACCTTCCAAACTTTACAGAAGCTCTCGGTCGGGCACACAGTTTTAATCTGCCAGGAAGTTTCATATCAGCGCACACTCCGCTGCAGAGTGAAAATCTCATTCTGGAAACATCCCCCAGGCTGTGGCTAAGCCATGTCTCCGCAATATCCTTTCTTTCAGGAGTGCTAGTTCTGCAAGTTCGGAGGAGAGCTTCTGTAAAGTTTGGAAGGTAGGAGACGAGGTACTGGCAGAAGTAAAGCTGTGAGTACCGGGCGTGAGTCGTGCTTCGGTAGCTCAGTTGGTAGAGCACTTGCCCGCGAAAGGCAAAGGTCCCGAGTTCGAGTCTCGGTCGGGCACACAGTTTTAATCTGCCAGGAAGTTTCATACCAGCGCACACTCCGCTGCAGAGTGAAAATCTCATTCTGGAAACATCCCCCAGGCTGTGGCTAAGCCATGTCTCCGCAATATCCTTTCTTTCAGGAGTGCTAGTTCTGCAAGTTTCGCAGGAGAGCTTCTGTAAAGTTTGGAAGGTAGGAGACGAGGTACTGGCAGAAGTAAAGCTGTGAGTACCGGGCGTGAGTCGTGCTTCGGTAGCTCAGTTGGTAGAGCACTTGCCCGCGAAAGGCAAAGGTCCCGAGTTCGAGTCTCGGTCGGGCACACAGTTTTAATCTGCCAGGAAGTTTCAAATGGGAAGGTATTAGTCATGGCCAATTAGTAGAAATTTTAGCTACATTCTCCATGAATTCTCCGTGGAAAATCCAGATCGGGATGGCTGGGTCGGGTAAACAAGATGATATTCCCTAAATAACTTTCATATCATTCGATATACATTTTCGTGATTATTCTGATAACACATTCCACTAAGCTTAAAATATTATTCTATCATCTTTCGTAGTACATCCGGATGTACCCCCAAAAGGCGATGAAATATTCTATTCGCCAGTAAAGGCTTCAGCTGCAGTTGCAATAATGATGGTTTGTGAGTGTCAGCGTTCGACTCTTGTGGAAGTCTGCTGAAAGTACACGTTGTAGAGTACTGCAAACAGGTTTTTAAGGGAGTTCTCTCAAACATAAAACAGTATGTATGTCTCGCGTTCACTTACGGATGCTGCTGTCATTTTTAAACAAGTTCATTTCGACAACGACAAACCTCAGAAGCGAATGCAATGAGAATATAAGAATACTCCAACTCGTTAAACAGAAATGTACATGAGTTTCGTGATATGACACCACCAATGGCCCTGATTGCTTGCTTTTGGGCAAAAATATTAGTTCTCTTTTTAAAGCTGTTATAGTTTTCTCGATTCCATAACGCAAGTCTCAACGGAACTGGTTTGGTTCAATTTTTTCCTCGTTCCGTGGGTCATACTATTGATATTTCTCCTTGACGAGGAACGTGCTAGGTAGTTTACAAATGAGATACACTTTCTCTGTGAAGTCACGTCTACATGTTGACTATTTACATAGATGGATTTTTTGCCTCAACTTCAGTGTACAATAACAGTTGATAAACGTAACCAAACAACGTACGTACATACTATCAAAACCGAAATATATCTATGGAGTAGTATTTGTGAAGCATAAATGATTTCAATTGATGTTTAAAACTTCAATTATCTCTCAAAAATTTTTAATTACAAGATAGGTGGTCGACTATTTGTAACGTTACCGACTTCGCTCCTTTCTGTGCAAGAGTCAGGCGAAGCTGTCGATGGAGGAGATTATTTCTGTTCCTTGTGTTTTATTTATGAATGCTACTATTATTTTCGAATTGTGCCAGATATTTCACAACGTACTTGATAAGAGAGCAATCTATTGCCAGGCTGTTGTTAATATGATGTTTTTTGGAGGACGGAACTAGATATTATCCTTACAGCACATTTTTGAACAATGATTAGTTCATGTCTTTGTGTGGAAAAACACCGGAAAATTATACCATATGTCATCAATGAATAGACGTATCCAAAGCAAGCTAATTTTCTAACGTTTTCGCCGCCAATATCAGCTCTTACGTGTAGATCAAATGCTGCTGAACTCCGTCATTTGACAGGATCTGTATTATGTGAATTGTAACTCAAGTTCTGATCAGTATCCACATCCAGCAATTTTACACAATAAGTTCCATGTATTTCGTTTCCACCGCGTTCTATGTTTATTGATTATAACTCTTGTCTTGTACAGAATGTACAAGCAGTGCCTGAGCAACATAATGGTATGACGCTTGTTATGATCTCCGGCGAATCTGCCCCAAAAAGACGCGGTAAAGGTACTAAAAATGAACCTCAAGATCGGCGTCGGTGTAGATTCACTAACTTTGACATGTAAACAGCATACACCGCACGAAATCTTCGTTGTTACCAGTATTCTCCACCTTCAAATTTACGAGTAGAATACGATAGTGAATACTAGAGCAAATCTAGTGTAAGGCGCTGACATTCTAGCCGAGAAAGCACCCAGTGTTGTACATGGGTGAATACCTGATACTGATGCATAGATTTAGCGGTACTATTTCTCTACTACTAACTATTAGATTTAACGGTAATATTTCTCTATTTTGTAATGACTGGCGGTAAACAACTCTAAAAATCTATTCCGCTATTCACCGCCAGTCACAATTGGTGATACCACTGAGGAATCTCTACTCTATTCATCGTATTTTCACGTTCTTCTCAAAACAAAAAAAATATTTATATTACAACCTCAAATTATTGTTACTTTAAAAAAGTATTATTCGTTGTCAAATGTTGCAAATAAAAATGAAACAAAAGGACTGCAATAAAGATAACAAACGAAAACTGTAAGGTGTACGACCTTTTTTTAAAATATCAGGTAACAGGTCTTTAAATTGCAAATAAAGAAATTAAAGATAAATAAAAATTTACGAGTATGACTTTGCACAATTCTCTTAATCTATTAAAAGCCTCCTAGCAATGTTCTCCCCTGTCGGAGAGTACTCAAAAGCCGTTAAAAAAAGACTACAAAAAGTATAAAGTAATGTAGCAGTAGTTTTATTTATTCCTGGATCACTTTGACAAATATATTATTAATGTCACGGTATTAAGTCTAATACAAAAAATCGTATGTACAGGTAGATACACACTTAGAGGTTTAGTTTGAAAATCATGGGACGGGGATAAGTAGTCGGCCTGGCTTACAGCAGGAACCATTCCAGCGTTTGCCTGACGTAAATTAGGAAACGATGGAAAACATGAATCAGGATCGACGAATCGGGACTGGTACCTGGAGCCCGCATCCTGCCAAATACAAGGCCAGTCTGTTTAAAACTGCACAACCTCAATCGGTTTATGCGTGGTGTACATCGTTCTTGTAAACAACTAGCTCTTTGCTCTCAGTAAGTGCTGAGTGCTATCGACTAGGGATTTCACATTGATTGCGTATTTCTAGATTTCCAGGAGGCTTTCGACACCGCACCTCACAACCAGCTTGTAATCAAATTGCGTGCTTACGGAATTTCATCTCAGTTATGTGAATGGATTCGTAATTTCCTGTCAGAGAGGTCACAGTTGGTAGTAACTGACGGAAAGTCATAGAGTAAAACAGAACTAATTTCTAGGCGTTTCCCAAGGTATTGTTATAGGCCATCTGCTGTTCTTTATCTATATCAACTATTTAGGACACAATTTGAGCAGCCATCTTAGGCTGTTTGTAGATGATGCTGTCAAAAAAATTGTTCAAATGCGTCTGAGTACTATGGGACTTAACATCTGAGGTCATCAGTCCCCTATAGCTTAGAACTACTTAAACCTAACTAACCTAAGGACATCACGCACATCCATGCCCGAGGCAGGAATCGAACCTGCGACCGTAGCGGTCACGCGGTTCCAGACTGAAGCGCCTAGAACCGCTCGGCCTCTTCAGCCGGCGATAATGCTGTCGTTTAGCGTCTAGTTAAGTCATAGGAGATCAAAACAAATTGTAAAACGATTTAGAAAACATACCTGTATGGTGCGAAAATTGGCAGTTGATCATAAATAATGAAAAGTGTGAGATCGCCCATGTGACTGCTAAAAGGAATCAAACTTCGATTACACGATGAATCAGTCAAATCTAGAGGCCGTAAAGTCAACTAGATACCTAGGAATTACAATTACGAGCAACTTAAATTGGAAAGAACACATAGAAAATGCTGTGGTGAAGGCGAATCAAGGACTACCTTTTACTATCAGAACACTTACAAGATGCAATAGATCTACTAAAGAGACTGCCCACACAACGCTTGTCCTCCCTCTTTTGGAGTACTGCTGCGTGGTGTGGGATCCTTATCATAGAGGGTTAACAGAGTACATCGAGCAAGTTCAAAGATGGGCAGCACATCCTGTATTGGCGCGAAATAGAGGAGAGAGTGTCACGGACATCATTCCGGAATTTGGGGTGGACATTATTAAAACACAGGCGTTTCTCGATGCGGGGGGATCTCACGAAATTACAGTCACCCACTTTCTCCTCCGAATGCGAAAATATTTTATTGACACCGATCTACATAAGGAGAAACGGTCATAATAGTAATATAAGAGAAATCAGAGCTCGCAGAGAAAGTTGTAGCTGTTCGTTTTTTTCCGCGCGCTGCTCCAGAGAGAGAGAATTACTATGAAGGTGGTTCGATGACCCCTCTGCCAGGCACTTATGTGTGATCTGCAGAATATTCATGCAAATGTAAATGTAAATGTACAACACTGTTATGCAAGTAAGTTATTTAATAATAGAAAAGGCTAATGCTACACTGTCGATTTATTTGTCAAAACGTATCGTCAAACACACGACACATAGTTGCGTCAGTACACGTGTCCAGTGTGGATGTGGCGAGCTGTTTAGAACGTTTGCGTGCCTTACCGGGCAGCGGGGAGGCGTGCAGCGGCGGCGGCAGCAGGCGGGAGCGGGGGCGCGCGCCCGCGGCCTCGTACTGGCGCTGCTGCTCCATGGCGGGCGGTCGCCTACTTACTGGCGCCGCGGCCGCCGCTGCCGTCCGCACGCCCCTCCACCGCGCGACGCCGACGCCACGCAGCCCTGCCGTCGCGACGCACACGCGCACGCCGTTCTCTGCCCCGACTACGCACGCAGTACGACCGACATTTCCTAAATAATGCACACTAATCTTTTTAACTTACACATTTTCCCCGACTGTTACACAAACATCAACCGATGATCGAAGTGATCGCTGTGTCAAAAATCTACTGGTACCAGTCACTGAGTGCTGGTCCCTATTTTGACTGGACCAGAGGTGAGAATCTTCCTACACGTCAGTAAGGAGGCCTGAAGATGGCGTAATACACTGAAGAGCCAAAGAAGACGAATGGAATATTCCAGAATTTGAAACACGAACAGCTGCTAGCATGAGTCTCTTAGAAGTAGATACCTTAGGGGTTGCGAAACAACTCAAATCGCTTGATACGGGCAAGTCTTCACGTCCAAATTGTATACCGATTAGGTTCCTTTCAGATTACGCTGATACAATAGCTCCCTACTTAGCAATCATATACAACCGCTCGCTCACCGATAGATCTGTACCTACAGATTGAAAAATTGCGCAGGTCGCACCAGTGTTTAAGAAGGGTATTAGGAGTAATCCGTCGAACTACAGACCTATATCATTGACGTCGGTTTGCAGTAGGGTTTTGGAGCATATACTGTATTCAAACATTATGAATCACCTCGAAGGGAACGATCTATTGATACGTAATCAGCATGGTTTCAGAAAACATAGTTCTTGTGCAGCGCAGCTAGCTCTTTATTCGCACGAACCAATGGCCGCTATCGACAGGGGATCTCAAGTTGATTCCGTATTTCTAGATTTCCGTAAAGCTTTTGACACCGTTCCTCACAAGCGACTTCTAATCAAGCTGCGGACCTATGGGGTATCGTCTCAGTTGTGCGACTGGATTCGTGATTTCCTGTCAGGAAGGTCGCAGTTCGTCGTAATAAACGGCAAATCATCGAGTAAAACTGATGTGATATCAGGTGTTCCCCAGGGAAGCTTCCTGGGACCTCTGCTGTTCCTGATCTATATAAATGACCTGGGTGACAATCTGAGCAGTTCTCTTAGGTTGTTCGCAGATGATGCTGTAATTTACCGTCTAGTAAGGTCATCCGAAGACCAGTATCAGTTGCAAAGCGATTTAGAAAAGATTGCTGTATGGTGTGGCAGGTGGCAGTTGACGCTAAATAACGAAAAGTGTGAAGTGATCCACATGAGCTCCAAAAGAAATCCGTTGGAATTCGATTACTCGATAAATAGTACAATTCTCAAGGCTGTCAATTCAACTAAGTACATGGGTGTTAAAATTACGAACAACTTCAGTTGGAAAGACCACATAGATAATATTGTGGGGAAGGCGAGCCAAAGATTGCGTTTCATTGGCAGGACACTTAGAAGATGCAACAAGTCCACTAAAGAGACAGCTTACACTACACTCGTTCGTCCTCTGTTAGAATATTGCTGCGCGGTGTGGGATCCTTACCAGGTGGGACTGGCGGAGGACATCGAAAGGGTGCAAAAAAGGGCAGCTCGTTTTGTATTATCACGTAATAGGGGAGAGAGTGTGTCAGATATGATACGCGAGTTGGGATGGAAGTCATTAAAGCAAAGACGTTTTTCGTCGCGGCGAGATCTATTTACGAAATTTCAGTCACCAACTTTCTCTTCCGAATGCGAAAATATTTTGTTGAGCCCAACCTACATAGGTAGGAATGATCATCAAAATAAAATAACAGAAATCAGAGCTCGAACAGAAAGGTTTAGGTGTTCGTTTTTCCCGCGCGCTGTTCGGGAGTGGAATGATAGAGAGATAGTATGATTGTGGTTCGATGAACCCTCTGCCAAGCACTTAAATGTGAATTGCAGAGTACTCATGTAGATGTAGATGTAGAAACTGCCACACCTACCTAATATCGTGCAGGGCCCCCGCGAGCACGCAGAAGTGCCGCAACACGACATTGCATGGACTCGACTAATGTCTCAAGCAGTGCTGGAGGCAAATGACACCGTGAATCCCGCAGGGCTGTCCATAAATCCGTGAGAGTACGAGGGGATGGAGATTTTGTCAGTAGGCTGTTTAGGTTTTTATGTTGGTAACGTCACGTAGCGCTCTGTATGAAAATCACTGACTGTGCTGCGTGCAGTCTGTGGCTGGTTTGCATTGTTGGAATATTTGCCATTGTAGTGTTGGGCAGTTGGATGTGAACAGCGCGTAGCGTTGCGCAGTTGGAGGTGAGCCGCCAGCAGTGGTGGATGTGGGGAGAGAGATGGCGGAGTTTTGAGAGCGGATGATCTGGACGTGTGTCCGTCAGAAAGAGTAAATTTGTAAGACTGGATGTCATGAACTGATATATACAGGGTGTTACAAAAAGGTACGGCCAAACTTTCAGGAAAAATTCCTCACACACAAATAAAGAAAAGACGTTATGTGGGCATGTGTCCGGAAACGCTTAATTTCCATGTTAGAGCTCATTTTAGTTTGTTCTTCCACCTACGCTCAATGGAGCACGTTATCATGTTTTCATACGGGATACTCTACCTGTGCTGCTGGAACATGTGCCTTTACAAGTACGACACAACATGTGGTTCATGCACGATGGAGCTCCTGCACATTTCAGTCGAAGTGTTCGTACGCTTCTCAACAACAGATTCGGTGACCGATGGATTGGTAGAGACGGACCAATTCCATGGCCTCCACGCTCTCCTGACCTCAACCCTCTTGACTCTCATTTATGGGGCACTTGAAAGCTCTTGTCTACTCAACCCCGGTACCAAATGTAGAGACTCTTCGTGCTCGTATTGTGGACGGCTGTGATACAATACGCCAATCTCCAGGGCTGCATCAGCGCATCAGGGATTCCATGCGTCGGAGGGTGGATGCATGTATCCTCGCTAACGGAGGAAATTTTGAACATTTCCTGTAACAGTGTTTGAAGTAACGCTGGTACGTTCTGTTGCTGTGTGTTTCCATTCCATGATTAATGTGATTTGAATAATGTGATTTGAAGAGAAGTAATAAAATGAGCTCTAACATGGAAAGTAAGCGTTTCCGGACACATGTCCACATAACATAGTTTCTTTCTTTGTGTGCGAGGAATGTTTCCTGGAAGTTTGGCAGTACCTTTTCGTAACACCCTGTATCTACATTGATTTTTGAACACTATTAAGGTAAATACATTGTTTGTTCTCTATCAAAGTCTTTCATTTGCTAACTATGCCTCTCCGTAGTAGTTAGAATCTTTTATTTAGCTGGCAGTATTGGCGCTCGCTGTATTGCAGTAGTTCGAGTAACGAAGATTTCTGTGAGGTAAGTGATTCATGAAAGGTATACGTTATTGGTAGTCAGGGCCATTCTTTTGTGGGGATTATTGAAAGTCAGATTGCGTTGCGCTAAAAATATTGTGTCAGTTTAGTGAATGTCTTAGTACGTTCAGTTTTTCTCAGCTGTTTGAAAATCAAATAACGTAGAGGTTTCCCAGCACTGTCATTTATAAAATTTTTCTAAGGGGGATGTTTCATAATTTCTTATGAACAGCACGTTGCAAGGCATCCCAGATATGCTCAATAATGCTCATGTCTGGGAAGTTTGGTGGCCATCCGAAGTCTTCAAACTCAGACGAGTGTTCCTGGAGCCACACTCTAGCAATTCTGGACGTGTGGGGTGTCGCATTGTCCTGCTGGAATTTCCCAAGACCGTCAGCACGAACGTATGCAGGTGATGAGATAGGATGCTTACGTACTTGTCACCTGTCAGAGCCGCATCTAGACGTACCAGGGGTTTCATATCACGCCACCTGCACCCGCCCTACACCTTTACAGAGACTCCACCACTTTGAACAGCCCTCTGCTGATATGCAGGGTCTATGGATTCATGAGGATGTCTTCATACCCGTACACGTCCATCCTCTCGACACAATTTGAAACGAGACATGTCCGATCAGGCAACATGTTTCCGGTCATCAAAGTCCATTGTCTGTGTTGACGGGCCCAGGCGAGGCGTAAAGCTTTGTGTCGCGCTGTCATCAAGGGTACACGAGTGGGCCTTCGGCTCCGAAAGCCCATATCGACGATGTTTCGTTGAATGGTTCGCACGCTGACACTTGTCGATGGCCCCGCACTGAAATCTGCAGCAATTTGCGGAAGGGTTAGACTTCTGTCACGTTGAACAATTCTCTTGAGTCGTCGTTGGCCCCGTTCTTGCAGAATCATTTTCCGGCCACAGCGATGTCGGAGATTTGATGTTTTATCGGATTCTTAATATTCACGGTACACTCGTGAAATGGTCGTACGGGATAGCCCCCACTTCATCGCTACCTCGCAGATGCTGTGTCCCATCGTTCGTGCACCGACTGTAACACCACGTTCAAACTGTTCAAACTCTCTTAAATATTGATAACGTGCCATTGAAGCAACTGTAACCAAATGTTCAAATGTGTGTGAAATCTTATGGGACTTAACTGCTAAGGTCACCAGTCCCTAAGCTTACACACTACTTAACCTAAATTATGTTAAGGACAAACACACACACCCATCCCCGAGGGAGGACTCGAACCTCCGCCGGGACCAGCCGCACAGTCCATGACTGCAGCGCCTTAGACCGCTGGAGCTGTAACGGATCTAACAACTGCGCCAGACACTTTTTGTCTTATATAGGCGTTGCCCACCGCAGTGCCATATTCCGCCAGTTTACACATCTCTGTATTTGAACACGTATGCCTATACCAGTTTGTTTGGCGCTACAGTGCACATCACCGAAACTGGAAATTTAGGCGGTTTAGAGGCGTTTTGATTCGAGATTCTGTACTGAACAGCTGACGTCCTGCAACCATCGATATAAAGATGTACATACAGAGACTTCCCATCTGTATTCGCGCAGATTTTGGGCTACCACATTGCCGATATGCGGGCGAGAATTGTATTGAGATCGGGCCGCGCTAAGTGACCGCGAGGTTTGAGGCGCCATGTCACAGATTGCGCGGCCCCGCCCGCCGGAGGTTCGAGTCCTCCCTCGGGCATGGGTGTGTGTGTTGTTCCTCGTTTAAGTTAGTTTAAGTAGTGCGAAGTCTAGGATCCGACCACCTCAGCAGTTTGGTCCCTTAGCTATTCACACATACACTGAGGTCGGGTTTTGTGCATTCTTTCTGCGCAGGTTTTGCACGAAGTTATGATAATACACTGCTGTCTGAAACAGTTGTTTCACATGTCATAATTACTTGGTCATTATAACCGAAAATCATCATCTGCTTGATCTTTGAATGAGCGCGTCAAATTTTTTTTTAGACGTGGAGAATCGGAAGCTCTCCACTCACTGGACTGTGAGTTCAACCCCAGTACAAAGTCTCTAATCCACGTTTCATCAATAGTGACAATTCGACATAAGAATCCTTGACCTTCACGGTCGAATTCCTATTTGAGCAAGATTGCAAGACCCAGGCGTTTCTGTTTCTTTTCGGCAGTCAAAGAATGTGGGACCCTTCTCGCAGAAATTTTTTTCTTATTCAAATCATTTATCAAAACACGGAATACTGATGTTGGGGATATCCATGTGGCCTCAGAGATTTCCTCACAAGTCGAACTGCGATCTTCTTCAAGAGAATCTGCCAAAAGTTTCACACTCCGTTCATTTGCTGTCGTTTTTGACCTTCCGGATCTTGGATTATCGTCGATGTTCATTCCATCACCACTAAAACAATTAACACAACGCGAAACTTCACTAAAGCCCACTGTAAACTCACCAAATACTTCACTTAACGCACTGGTGGTTTCTGTCTGGTTTTTGCCGCGTGATGTTTCGATTTCGATATACGACCTCCAGACTTCTTGTGGGAAATTCCGATGGGTGGTGGCCCTGTAGGTAGCCTTCAAAATGGCGTCTGTAACAGAGGTACGTTCCAAGCAGAGAGTTGTCATCGAGTTTCCTTTGGCGGAAAACCAGAGCATCACATATGTTCATCGTCTACAAAAGTGGGATGAGTCGTTGGGTGAGGCGTCTTTCATCATCGCAACAAGGTCGCGCACACCTGTCCGATCTCACACGTGCCGTCCGGCTGCACACAGCTGTGACTCCTGCAATGTTGGAACATGCGGACACCGTCAATCAAACACGCCACTCCTCATCTGGACGTCTCTGTTGGTTGTGCTGGCCCACTCGTCCGCCAGTTGGCTTACTCAAAGGTGTGGGCCCGCTGAGTTCATCGCCGCCGAAGAGAAGCCCATATACAACAACGAAGATCTCTGTACGTAACTGCTTGCGCATTGCGAGGCTGATGGTGACAATTTTTTGTCGAACATCGTCACAGGCGATGAAACATGGGTTCATCACTTCGAACCGGAAACAAAACAGCAATCCATGCAGTGGCAGTCAAAGTACCCGAGTCCCTGCAGGGTCCATTTCTACCTCTCGCCAATTTTATATTAGACTACACAGCGAAAAAACAAAAACACGTCGTTCCTCCTGAAGCTCCCAACAATGTCTGACATAATTTTAATTGTTGTTGCATCAGATAATCCACAGTAATACCAACTTGTGTATTATTTATGATACGTCCCTGGTATTATCAGCCGATCGAACATACAGTTGACACATCTCTGTCGCACCAGTTAGGAGTAATTTTTCTCGTGCTGATAGGTCTTCGTCTTTGCTCGGAACCATGCTAACTGTCTTCCTCACAACGGTTGATGCGTGCGTGAAAGAAAGATACAAACAACAAAAACGACGATCGTGCTAGTATCACGGACTTCATTTGTGTTAGAACCTGAGGAGTTTTGGAGGCAGTGACTTAATTTGACACCACGCTGGAGCTCTCCTAGCTGTTTACTGACACTTTTAGCTACGAAGCCGCGGCCCCTGGTGGCCGAGCGGTTCTAGGCGCTTCAGTCCGGAACCGCGTGACTGCTACGGTCGCAGGTTCGAATCCTGCCTCGGGCATGGATGTGTGTGATGTCCTTAGGTTAGATAGGTTTAAGTAGTTCTAAGTTCTAGGGGTCAGATGACCTTCCCATAGTGTTCAGAACCATTTCAACCAAGCTACGAGGCATTATGTTTCTCAGTGATTGCGTGGCCCCTATGGAAGATCATAATCATAAACGGGGCAGTGTGCCTCCAAGATAAGATTTCAAACCAAACAAGTAATGAGGTAAGGATGTAAGTACAGCTTTCTGGATGATTAGGACCAATAATTTTTTTTTCTGATCAGCTGAGTTAGTCACAATGCCAGAGTGGAGTAATGGGTAACACATCTGCCTAGTAAACAGGAGATTCGGTATTGGCACAGATTTTAGTTCATTATTTCAGCTTCTATCCTTTTTTCTTCTGCTTCAACAAGTTTCGATCCCTACGGCGGAGATTTTCCCGCATCTACTGTATACGGTACAGGTGGATGAAAGCGGTCGAATATCAATGTAGCTGTCACAAATAAGTGTTCGATATGAGGCGGAGCAATTGTGGGTAAAAATTCAGCAGAGAGCCAGCGAATGGGGGTTTTACCAAAACAAATCACAAATAAAACTATGAGGGGCGGTCAAAAAGTAATACATTTTTTTAAAGCAGTTTGGTTTTATTCAGGATTACAATACACCATATGATTCCCCACTCTTTTGACTACAAAACCCTGGTTCTCAACATAAACTCGGCCAATACTACGACCTTACTCGACCTTACTAAAAGGGCCTTTCCTTCCACGTGGTACCACTTTATTGGTCGACGTCTTACTGTATCAAAAAGTTCCCAGTCATCCACGCACTGTTTCCCGCGGAAAGCATCCTTGATTAGGTCAAACAGATGGAAGTGGGAAGGTACGAGATCCTGGCTATAGGGAGGATGAGCAAGAACAGTCCAATGCAGTTCTGTGAGCTCCTCTCGATTCGCAGACTTGTGTGACGCCTTGTGTTGTCTTGGAGAAAATCGTTTGCACTTTCGTGGCGATGAACATGCTGCGGTCGTTTCTTCAACTTCATGGTGGTAGCACAATACACTTCAGAGTTGACCGCTGAACCATGAGAGTGAAAATGAAACAGAGCCTGAGAAGACCGTCTCCATGACTTTACCGGCTGAGGGTGCGGCTTTGAACTTTTTCTTACAAGGGAACCTCCCCATCGCACCCCCCTCAGATTTAGTTATAAATTGACACAGTGGATAGGCCTTGAAAAACTGAACATAGATCAATCGAGAAAACAGGAAGAAGTTGTGTGGAACTATGAAAAAATAAGCAAAATATACAAACTGAGTAGGCCATGTGCAAGATAGGCAACACAAAGGACAATGTTAGCTGATGAGCGCCGTGGTCTCGTGGTTAGAGTGAGCAACTGCGGAACGAAAGGTCCTTGGTTCGAGTCCTCCCCCGAGTGAAGATTTTACTGTCTTTATTTTCGCAAAGTTACGATCTGTCCGTTCATTCATTGACGTCTCTGTTCACTGTAATAAGTTTAGTGTCTGTGTTTTGCGACCGCACCGCAAAACCGTGAGATTAGTAGAGGAAAGGACGTGCCTCTCCAATAGGAACCGAAAACATTTGATCGCAAGGTCATAGGTCAACCGATTCCTCCACAGGAAAACACGTCTGACATATTCTTTACGACACTGGTGACGGCATGTGCGTCACATGACGGGAATATGTTGTCGACCCACCTAACTTGCACACTTGGCGAATGGGTAAAAAGATTCTTCTACCTTGCCCGATTTAGGTTTTCTTGTGGATGTGATAATCACTCCCAAAAAAGTGATGAAAACATAAGAGTTTGTCACATAAACTGCATCAAATGAATGCAACAGTTTCACAGTCGCACAGTTTTCCCTGTGCTCTGTCAAAACATATGTTTCTTACGTTTTCAAATGTTTCCGTGCGCAGACCGTCAAATCCTGTATATGTCCAAGCAAATCTGAACATGTCCTGGAATTTTGGAGAGCGAAGTTGATTATGTGTGAGTGCCTGAACTTTGATAATTATCTGAAAATAAAAAATTAAACTTTTCACTCGAGAGAAGATTTGAACCAAGGACCTGTCGTTCCGCAGCTGCTCACGCTAACCACGGGACCACGGCGCTCGTAAGCTAACACGCTCCTTGATGTTGCCTATCTTGCGCATGGACTACTCAGTTTGTATATTTTGCTTATTTTTTTCATAGTTCCACACAACTTCTTCCTGTTTTCTCGATTGATCTGTGTTCAGATTTCCAAGGCCTGTCCCTGTGCCAACTTATAACTAAGTCTGAGGGGGGTGCGATGGGGAGGTTCCCTTGTTAGTACGACAGGTGGTGTGACGCCACTGCATGGATTGCTGTGTTGTTTCCGGTTCGAAGTGATGAACCCATGTTTCATCGCCTGTGACGATGTTCGACAAAAAATTGACACCATCAGCCTCGCAATGCGCAAGCAGTTACGTACAGAGATCTTCGTTGTTGTATATGGGCTTCTCCTCGGCGGCGATGAACTCAGCGGGCCCACACCTTTGAGTAAGCCAACTGGCGGACGAGTGGGCCAGCACAACCGACAGAGACGTCCAGATGAGGAGTGGCGTGTTTGATTGACAGTGTCCGCATGTTTCAACATTGCAGGAGTCACAGCTGTGTGCAGCCGGACGGCACGTGTGAGATCGGACAGGTGTGCGCGACCTTGTTGCGATGATGAAAGACGCCTCACCCAACGACTCATCCCACTTTTGTAGACGATGAACATATGTGATGCTCTGGTTTTCCGCCAAAGGAAACTCGATGACAACTCTCTGCTTGGAACGTACCTCTGTTACAGACGCCATTTTGAAGGCTACGTACAGGGCCACCACCCATCGGAATTTCCCACAAGAAATTTAGCATTTTTGCAAGCGAAATTAGCCGAGAAGAAACATGTGTTGTGTTACTTACTGAACGAACCTCGTATCAATTCTTCTCATTATTCATCCGGTCAGCAGAAGAAATAACTGAGGAACTGTTGGTCCGCCTTGATACAATCGTTTTGTTTATTCACCTCAGAATTATTTCAGTGACAATCAGCGAGTTTTTTATTGCAAAACACATGAAATATAAATTATTACGCAATGGAACATTTTATTTTTTGTATGTAAGCAAGGAAAGAAGAAACAAAATTTGAACATTAACAAAGTTCCATTATGTAACAACCTACATTTCATCCGTTTTATACAACAAGTTTGGGAAGAATAAACAAAGTGTTTCAACAAAAACGTGCGTCTTTACCCATACCGTAAAAAAACTGAACTCTATCCACACTGTAATAGTATCTTATAGTGCAGCCGAGGTGGATTCTTGATACTTTTTACACTTCCCGTACGGTGCTGTCTGCTAGTTACTTCCTCGGTGGTTAGGAGCCACGAAATCGGAAACCTCTAGCCGTTATCCCGCGAGTGCTTTCTACGTGAATTAATGGTACTCGAGACCGCCGAGACAACACTCCACCTGTCACGAAACTGAACTCTTTCGCCAGTGAGTGGTAACCCAGTTTTCACAACGTCAGGCACATTTCATAGTATTTGGTATTAATTCGTATGCTCTATACTGAGTAGACTACGTCATAAAGACATGACTGCTGGAGGGACCGCTGGGAGTAGTTTGGTCACGGAACAATAACTGCCATCCTGCTGCACATGAAATGTGCGAGGTGTGCGTACAGTGTAATTCTGACGGTAAGAAACTGCGAGGACCGCACGTGAGGGGAAGTTTGTTGTTACGCTGTTGCTGATAGACACGGAGCGAAGGAAAGAGTGTAACCATGAACAGGGACACAGTTTGCAAATATAGTAGACGCCAATCTTAATCTCGACACGTTATGACGTTTATGCCACGTTGCGTGATTTAATTTCAACACACAGTCACATTCGCTGCTACGACCCGACTGGATATTTATCTTTATTTATTTAATCTTCATAATTACAGCCTGTTATCGGAAAAGCTAAAACGGGCCATACAAATTACATTTCCTTGGATAGTAATAAATTATGTATTAATTATTTATTTCTGATACCACCTTACGTCCATTACCTGCTGCATCTTCATACAGCGCGCAGACCCACAATGTGTGTTCTGGTGTGGCCAAACTGCCGCAGGCGCAGCTATTACTCATCTGCCTTGTGATTCTGTATAGATACGTGGCATAAGGGCCATGGCCAGTCAGGTAATGTATCAGTCCACTCGACAGGTTAAGGAATCTCATTTTTAGTCTTTCCCTGACGTTTGGGAGAAATTCATACGTTCTCCTGCCTGTGCCTGAAATGTCTTACTCACTTTGCCACAGCTGTAATATGCGATCTTTTATTGCCTTTTTCGGATTTGTTTTCAGTTCCAAGCACCCTTCGTACTTCCATTTGATTGCCTTTCTTTGCCAGTAAAAGGCTCCCCTTCACCTAATTTCCAAGTCGAGTGAGATTATTCCGAGAATTACTAGCAAACCATCATTCGAGGTAGTGCAGTAGGCTCCCGTTAATCATAGTAGCATGCCTCGATGAACTCTTCCCATTACTGAGGCTGGTTTCAAGAACTGTACTCTACAAGCCCAAACGCTCGCACCATATCCTAAAAATGGCGCTAGTATAGACTGGTGGTATACTCTGTCTTCAAGAGAAGCCGAAATTGCCTCTTTGCAATGATTATAATTTTCTTCATCAGGTTTGTATCTTTTCTGCCTGCTTCGTCTACACGATATGCGAAGTTACGACGTTCGTCCAGAAATACCCCTAGATATCTCGTTACTACGCTTCTCGTAATCGTTACGGCATTTAATTTTATTTTTGGGTTTCTTATTAGGTTCCCTAAACAGCAGGAGGTCCGTTGTTTTGTAAGGTCCTAGTAACAATTTAACACATCGACACCAGCCCTCAAGTTCGTGGAGGGCCACATTACATTTGTCTTCTATAATTCTTCTGGCGTCACCGCGTACAACGAACAGCACGTCATCTGCGAATGCCACCAGTCCGTTATATTACCGCTGTCATGCATATCCTGTAGTATGGGCTCCAGTGCTACATCCCAAACCTCCGGGCCAACACTGACCCCTGCGGACAGCCTTTTGTCAGTCTTCATTACTTTTTTTCCAGGGCATATTAAAGAAGTACGTCGCCCATGCCACTAATCTCTCAGGGAATTAGAGCTTCTAGACACTCCAAATCCCTAAGGCAACCAAAGAAAGACGTCTACCATAAGTTATCGAAAGAGCCAGCAATATCAGTTATCATCACAGGAGCGTACGTAGTGTATCCATAGCTAGCGAGATCGCCTTATTAATTGCATCTTCAGCTGAGTTGCCTCCTCTAGGCCCGTACTGGTAAGTGCTCATCCCTTGTAGCAGTCTGTGATCTTGTAATGTTTTGCATAATAGTTTTTCAATAACTTGCCGAGAACGTTCAAAAGACAAACTGGTCTATAGGTTTTGGGTATCACTGGATCCTTATCTCGCCCTTTGCTAATTACGACCACTTCAGCGTTCTTCCACGGTGCAGGGCCCCTTCCTTGCAAGAAACATTCATTGTACAGATCGCACAAGTATCTATCTATTTGGTAACATAGGACTTGTATTACTTTGGCAGCGATCTCGCCCGGTCCTGGAGATTTTTTCATTTTCAGTCTTAAAATTATTTGCCTAATTTCTTCTTGTGCGAAGGGGTACACAAGTTTATTGTTTCTATTTTTTCCCATGACATTTCCCGTAATCGCATGGATAGCCGCGCGTGTTAGCACCCTGCTTCCGGGATTCGGGGAAGTGCGCTGAGCCCGGGTGTTTATGCAGTTTCCCACATCAGATTAGGTGAATACCGGGCTGGTATACACGCTCCGCCTCCGTTCGCGAACATTCCGAAAACGTCTCAAACTTTCACACTGGATGATAGTAGACGTGGAGACAGATGGCAAACACAAATCCCGTCCCGGATAAAGGGGAGGGGACGAGAGGTGGCCACAATAATGGTATTCGGCCCTCTTTTGTCACTAACATTGCCAAATACAGATTAACATGCTGGCCCGTGCGGACACAAGACAGGGCCAGGAAAAAGAATGAGTTGCATTCAAGGCTACGGTTGTAGATGTCAGAATAGGTAGGTGCGCTACCAACTCCATTATGGCACTTGGACCCGCTAAGGCAGACAGTAGAAAATCTCGTGCTAAATTGGTGGCAATAAGCATAAATTCGAGTAATAATAAGTAACTTGGTAAAAAACCGAGGTGACCTTATTGGATTCCTTACTCACACTGACTTTTCATATTTGCAACATTATTTATCAAGAATAAACGAAACAAAATGATATGACGAATGACGGCGAAGATGTCGGATCTTTGACGAAAATGCGCCCTGTGCGGGCGAGTAAATGAATGACGGTAGCGGTCATTAACCAATCTAGATCGGTTCTCGAAAATGTTAACAAGTAACTCGTTACCAAAAGAAGAAGTTTTGTATTTAAGAGGGAAATGTACGTTAAAAGTGCCTCGTGAATTGTCTGATGCTATATTAAATGAATCTCAAGAAAAGACAGCGACATCAGAAATAATAAATCTGGTGATCGATATTATGGTTACAAATCGCGATGGCAAGGCGGTAAAAATGCATACTTACACTTGGGCCTAGTCAGTTTCATCCCGTAACCACCATCCTTTTCTTAAATACAACGAAGTTTCCATTAATGTAATGTTAACAACGGGATGATTCCTGCAACTGCTAATACTGGGATGGTTCCTGCAACTATTCATAACAAATTTATAGTCCTTTCCAATGACTCTGCCGTTGCAGGAAGTTAGAGCCTAACAAGAAAACGGAAAAGGAAGATAACTTAATACTGCAGTAGTATCAACATTTCAGAAACTGCTATTCCGTGCCTTAGATGCAGAACCAGTAGAACATTAGCCTTTTAGACTAGTGACAGCATTACATTTTAAGATTAATGACGCATTGTTTTTTGCTCTATGCGTTATTTTTCATTTTATTGAAAAAGTTTTAAAAAAATCGTATGTTTCAGATGGGCTCTGGAAACGATGCAAGAGATATAAGACAACCAGGTTAAGCAATGATTGAAACGAACCCATTTTGTCATTGCTTTTCTGGAAAACGTTAACCTGCTGTCGTAGGTATTATTGGGATCCAACACACGTATATGCAATTCATCGTTCCCTACTGGTGGAGTTCATGATGAATGAGAACATAATCATCATCACTTTAAAATCTAAATATTCAGTTTCTGGTGCAAGAAATTATGAGCCGGTGTTCATGTCTCATTCACTAAACGTTGTGATCTTCGGTCTGGTCACTTCTTCTTGCACTACGTTTAATTGTTTGCTGCACTGATTAATAATTAACACTCTTAATGATGTACACAGTAAAGTGACAGAACGTGCGTACAAAAGTGAGGACAGTCTCGGTGGCGGACTCGTGACGTAAAGGTAGGAACAATGGAAGGACCAGACTTGGAGCCTGAGTTCGGCGTAATATGAGAGCAGCGTTTAACAGGCCCGCAACTTCACTCCACTACATACAATCGCCCTCACAACGGTTGTCTGTTAAACTTAACAGCGTCGTATAAACGGCTTAGCAGCTGACGGAATCTCCAGTGAAACTGCTCCACGACGATGGTGAAATCGTTAGCCGCCAGAGAGAGCAGCAATTTGCTACTGCAGCAGAGGTGTTTTATAAGGGCACAGTAATATGCTTCTGGCGTAGCGCGCTTATATATTTCTGGACTAAAGTGTGAAAATACTGTTACATAACAGTCCTCTTCCTTGAGGCATCCACTCGTCTCGACGATTGTAAGAAACCATATAGCCTCGAATGAGTTGTCTTGCTAACGGTTTGGTACTTCTAGTGAATAACAGCACTAGCGTATTACCTCGGCTGAGAAGTGGAATACACACAAATGGTCACCAGACACTAGTTAATTTTTTCTTCTTGTCTTCAGCTCATAAAACTGTTAGCACCAAACAACATAAACAGAAGAGTAAACCCTACTCTTCACTGGTCGGAAATAGAGATAAAAATAATACGCGGACTCGAGTTAAATAGATACCAACCCTGAGAATGTAGCCGTAATAACGATATACAACAGAGCTAAATTACTTTAAATGAGTGGCACTAACACATAACTATAACGTATTTCTAACCATTGAGAGAAACAGTGTAATATATTTACATAAAAGTATCGCTGGTATAAATAAAACGAAAGTAATTTTGATGAAATCCTGAGAACATTCGAAACTATGATATATTGCAAGAAAGAAATTCTGCATATTTCAAAATGCGTTTACATGTTATTACATGCATCAGAAACCTATTCGCGTAGGAACTAAGTCCTCATAATCTAATTAAATACAGAATGTTGAAAGAAAAGCTGATAATAATATAATTTCGTGTGGCTCAATGGCCAAGTGGAAGTCTTTCAACTGGACGCAACTTCGGCGAATTGCATGTCCCTAACCTAACAGTTATCAAACTGGTGAAAAGGGACGTAAAGAATAACGTGAAATCCGAACTACGTGTCGTTCCTGGCTGCTGTTCACATCATTGAGAGGTAAAGGTTAGACCAAAGGCAGGCAGAAAACTTCCCTGGTCTGATCGGGATTCCATCTTGCGACCAATAGGTTTCCAGGTATGTGCTTTACCGCTTGGCCTCGAGGCGCGATAACAAAGCTGATGATTGCTAATCATTAGTGGAAACCGGCCATGTAAGTAGAGAATTTTGCAACGAGAAATGTTCTATAATTTTCATACATCAACAGGCTGGTAATACGAAAATAACCTTCAGTTACCTTCTCCGCGTCTCCGGTGGACCAACAACTTCACTGATAGGATAGCGCCTTACAAGTTGTTCGCAGAAATCAATGCATCTCACACTACCAGGCAGCTTGCCACTCCGGTGTCAGCACTCCATATACGCACACACGGTTAACAGGATTCACTACGGATTCAGTACTTTGTATTTTAGCCGAAACAGTTATATACAATACGGAGGAACTTTCATATTAACTCAAAACATGCTTCCTATTTGATGTAACAATGGCATGTGGGTGTCACACATTTCGAACAATTTGTGTGTATTTTCAGCCTTCTGTCAGATGCTTACTCTAAGAACGAGTTATGGTGTAGTCTTCAGGAAAAATTATCTGCCGAGTTTATAAAGTGAATACCTGGCTAGTTATTAAATTTCGTATTGTCACTTATTTATTCTTTTCAGAACCATCGTTCGACCGTTACTCGAGTATTTCTGGCCAGTATCAGATGGGATTGGCAGAAGAAACAGAGGACATCCAAAGAGCACCGTGTTCTCGTACTAAGAGCGAAAACGTCATGGAGATGTTCATCCAATTCCATTGTCAGATCGAGCGAGGTGGCGCAGTGGTTAGACACTGGACTCGCATTCGGGAGGACGACGGTTCAATCCCGCGTCCGGCCATCCTGATTTAGGTTTTCCGTGATTTCCCTAAATCACTCCAGGCAAATGCCGGGATGGTTCCTCTGAAAGGGCACGGCCGACTTCCTTCCCCTTCCTTCCCTAATCCGATGAGACCGATGACCTCGCTGTCTGGTCTCCTTCCCCAAACAACCCAACCCAACTCCATTGTCAGATGGTACAAGAGAGGCGTTGTGCATCACGTTGTCGTTTATACTAAAATTCGGTGAACGTACATTCCTAGCAGAGTCAACCAATATAGTGTTTCCTACTACGTGTGTTTCGTGAAAAGACTAAGTACGTAAAATTAGAGATTCGAGCTTACACGGAGGACAACGGACAACATTTCCTCCCGCGCACCATTAACGACTGGGACATGAAAGGCAGGAAGCTATGGCTTTTATGCATTCCGCAATGCCCTGAAAAACCACACGCTAGATTTTCATGTTCTCTCGCTCGCTATGTGCAGAAAGAAAAAATGAATATTATTTTTTTTCGGAAATTTAATATAGTTAAATTTTATACTCAGATACGTTATCGCTGGAAGCCGTGGTTTGCGAGTCATTCGAGAAGAACGCGTCTAAAGCTCGCTTTTGTACGACTTTCTCGAATAGTTTCTCTAGCGAAAACGTTTCCCAGTACAAAGTTAAACTATAATAAATTTCCTACAAAAGGATCCCGTCGATTTTTTTTTTTCTGTAGGACTAACAATTTGCGCGTAGCGATCGAGAGAATACGAAAATCTTGCGCGTAGTATTTGAAGGCATTGCAGGTTGCACAAAACATTTAGGTAGGAGCAGTTGAATCATACTGTATACATCTGCGTTATCAGCATCTGACCTAGTTTGACAGGGGCCTCATTGTAGGTCTCCATTTCGCCAGCTAGTCGAAACGCTTAATATCCACATTTGTGGGGCATTTGAATGTGACAGTGGCCCAACGTTAGACAGCGTGGGGGCGGGGGGGGGGGGGGGGGGGGGGCAGACATACTCTTCGTCAAGGTTCCGGGTGATCACATCTAACAATCACTAGGACGAATCGCTACACTGTGTATTAAGCACATCGTAACCCTTCCATATATGCTCCTGACATTGGAAAAACCCCCACAATGTTGTGTGTCATTTTGCACCACGGGTGGGAGACTAGTAGCCACCTGACCTTTCTTTGAGTAGGCTGCTTTTAACATCACAACAATAACGGTTTGAGGTTGAAGTGGTGCCGTGACTTGGAAACATGGACTGTGGCTGAATGGCGTCGCATTGTTTTCAACAGTAAATCACGGCTCTGTATTACCCCAGATGACCGACGTTGGTATGTATGGGAACGACCTGGGAAGGGTTCCCATGCTTCCAATGTTTTGGAGAGGCACAGCGCTGCCATTATGTAGGGAGCCATCGTGGTGGTAGTGACTGAGGTAACTATAAGGGAACAACGATGTGTCACAGACATCGTGCGTTCTCATCTGTAATGTCTCATGCGACAGCACCATAGCGCCATTTTTTAACAGGACAATGCTCGTGTACACGCGTCACCTGTCTTTACGAAATGTCAACGTGATGTTGCGGTACTCTCGTGACCAGTAAGATTCCCTCCCCCCCCCCCCCCCCCCCCAGATATGGCCCCGATGGAACATTTGTAGGATCGGATCGGACGTCCACTCCTCCCCAGTGCCAGTATATCGAGGATCAGATGCAACAGTTGAAGGTCAGCTTGCGTCAAGAGAGAATACAATATTTTCATGACACCCTTCCCAAACGAATCTGTGCATGCATCAAGGCCAGGGAAGGGTGAACCGTCATTCTGATAAGTGAGCTCATAGTACCAAGTTCTTTGCAAATGTGACTCGATTTTGTAATCACTGCATCCTCGCATAACCTCTCAACCCGTGAAATTTTATTTCTTTTCCTCCTCCCATTTTCGGTGCTTTACTTTTTTTTGCCAAGATGAGTATATAGGGTGAACCAGAACTCTACCGAATAAATTTCCGAGGCCGTTCACGGATATTTGAGTATTTTAGTAAAATCGACCTGATGAAGAGTTGGCCGATATTGATCTCTTGCATGGGTTCACTGAATGCAGTGGAAAAGCGGCACAATGACGCTTTGCTTAGCTGTTCCCACAGCGACGCTATCTGAGGGTGTCGAACTATATTGTTTTGAGTTGTACGTTCCAGTGATTGTATACTCAGGCTATGTTAGTGCTATGAAGGTATTTTCACAGAAACGAAGGTAACTGTCGTAAGAACCCGAATAAGTCATAGTTAAATTATTGCTCCGTAACGAGTTACCGGACATGACGCGTAACTTATACCAAAATACTCATAAAATATCCCTAACAACCTCCGAATATATATGTACGTGTATGTGTGACACTTGTAACGCTGGTGTTGGACGCTGTAATGCAAAGAATGGCAACATGAACGGACTAGAGTCACGCTCCACTTGGAATAAATTTGCTGATGGGAATAAAAATATACGAGTACACACACGCTAATACTTCAGATATACAAACACTGAGATATGCCCTGCCTTTGAGCCTGTGAACAGGCACACAGGAACTTTCATGTATACACCTAGAGCTGGTAATGTAACACGCGGTGACGACAAGTGAGGGGAATTTCATCGAATACCTGTTCTCCAATCTGCAGCACGTCGTTACCGCTTAATCTGAGAGTAACCGCAGGGAATAATCGATCGTGCATCTAGCTCCAGAGTGATGCGGTGAGCAGTTCAAACTCGCTGACATAGCAGCTGCTTCACAGTTTCTAACAGCTACTTACACAACCATCTAACTCGTCTTATACAAGAAATAACCTGAAAAAGGTAAAAGTGTTGTGACTACTATGCAGTTATAGAATTTAATTTTCAAAGCTGCCAAAAGAGGAAAAACGTTTATTTTAATAGTCAACAACCCTACACACAAGTCAATACTTTAAGCTCGCTCAAACAACTGCAAGCCTGTATCACATCCTGGTATTCGTATACCGACGCCCTCTCACTGTTTGTTTCAGAACATAACTACAACCGTGTGGATTACCCGTCCCAATCCTAGATGAGACATATCTCACCAACAGTTCCCTGAATGTCTCCTCGTCAATCTTAATAAGAAAACAGAAGTATGGTCCGAAATCTCTGAGGCTATTTCAAAGTGACAACGTCACTACGTATAATAGCGAATCAAAATGACAGAGGCAGCAGAACCAGCTCTCATACAATGGCAGCCTGTGAGACATTGTGCTTCGTCACGGAGTTCATACATAAAACGTTTTAATTGTTTACAGACAATTACGTATTGTTCGATACTCACGAGAAGAACATGGAAGGTACCATAAACTGATTTCTGAGGAACGTCGCCTCAGTTGAAGAGGTGTCAAAATAAGCGAACATGTGTCTCAGCTTATCCGTAGCTACTCAACTGTTTCTGAGAAAACGAAAGTCAAAGTTTTCGAGGTACTTTATGTGCCTTTTCGGAAGTACCTAGTTCAGACTAAGCGGTAGCACAGTGGTTAGCGTTGTGGCTTCACGGTTTTGTGCCACGTCTTGGAAACCCGATTATTGTTTACATTTTTTTCATTTATCCATCAGCATCTGTAGATTACTACACGAATGTGGAAAACAATTAATGAAAGAGAAAAATTTTTGTTTTCAGTGAAATTCCTGTTGTGTGTTGTTTACTTGTTCCCGAGAAGTGGGTTTCGTCGGCCAGCAGCTATACCAATATATTCGTGCAGCTCGCAGTGAGTGTCTTGTATTCAGTCGATTTTGATCTGTCCAACTGATTTTGCCCTCTTGAGAGAATCAGTAATGGAAACACATCATTCCCGAATTATTTCTAAAAGTGAGCAGACAACAATCGACAATACACACACACATATATTATATAGTAAATTAACGACACTTATTAATTTTACAATTAATATAACGCCCTCGCATCCCCATACTTGACCAGAAACATTCGTGTAGTAACGTTCTATGGACAATAATCGGGATTCGAACACGCGGCGCAAAAACGTGAAGTCGCGACGCTAGCCACTGCGCCAACACCTCATTTGAACGTATCGCGCGATAAAAGGCATCTAATTTGATTCGAAAATTTTACCTGTCATTTTGTCAGAATAGTCGAGTGTATACGGATAAGGCGAAACAAGTGTTCACTCTTTTAGCGACTCTTCCAAAGTGCGACGTTTATGGGAAACCGGGTTACGGCACTTGCCGTGTCCTCCTTATAGAAGGGCACTTGCTTTCCTCAGGTGTGATGGG
The DNA here is from genome assembly GCF_023898315.1 of Schistocerca nitens. NCBI lineage: Eukaryota > Metazoa > Arthropoda > Insecta > Orthoptera > Acrididae > Schistocerca > Schistocerca nitens. Next base: position 170,406,521 of record NC_064616.1, on the reverse strand, counting down.
GAGGATACTGGAACTGCATTTCCCATTCTAAAGCAGTTCAGAGAAAGCCGATATGTTCAGGACGGGTGAAGGGGAGGGCTACGCTTAGTCTGAATTGCATCCACAGGTTCACCAACATCGGCGTGAACACGAGGCACTGTCGGACTAGAAGGGAAAATATCAATTGCATAAGGTACACGAAGTACAGGGTGTTTCACGCAAGACACCAGCGCTCTGGACGGCACGTTGTCTGGGAACCAGTGCAGGACCTGATAGTTGCATACTAGACGACTCAGGAGCAATCTTAGAAAGAGGTCTTACCTGTCAGAAGTAATGATTTGGTGGAAAAAGATAGGTCCAATGATTCGTGTCACACTAACTGCACACCACTCTCCTGTTTTCACAACCTGCAGAGGCTCTTGATGCAACTGATAAGGATTTTAAAACTCCAGAATCGATTCTTCTACAGATGCACGTACCCAGCCATGCTTCATCAAAAGGAAACAGCATTTGAGAATGAAACCCAGCTTCCATCACGCACAGACTTCAATAGCCAGTTGGAATTGAGACGCCGACCATTTGTATCAGAATTTCTCTGTCGATGCGCTTTATTACTTCGTGTGGTTTGAGGTTCTGCAGACGCTAATGAAACAATTGTCTGCAGTGGTAAACAGCAACACGATTTTCTAGGACTTCTTTCTGAACAACGAGCTGGTGCGTCATGCGTCGATCGGGCCCTCCATAGGCGGGAAATGGTTCACACGCAAAGCTGGACACAGCGCTTGTGTCGTACGTGAAACACCCTGTATATGCACATTAGCCTATGCTTTTATTTGTGATGAACGAACTAGAGCAGTGCCAAACAAATGACATATAACTTCTGCTGCTACAAACATAGCGACGATTCGTCATGTCTCATAAACGCTAGTGCTTTTCCAACTCACCTTTCGCCTAAGGATCAAAACGCAACGAGAAGTGAACTTTGCGTACAGCGGAATTCCAAAATCGTTTGTATTTCGAACGACACACCAAAGCTACAAGACGAGGGACAAGAGTCGTGTTAGCACCAAGTATTCTCTGTTATACATGGAACATATGTTTTGCATGTTGGCATTCCGGTTGCTATGGATTTATTTATCGACTGTAATTTTTTATTTGGAGTTCACTGTTGCTATTTGAGTTTACATATTATCACTTTCTCATTTGGCGACAGTGAGTGGAGCTGTGGACGCTAGAAGATAGAGTGCCAAATCGAGAACTCGGAACATTTCCGACATATTCATCTGTTTGAGTTCAACATAGGGGTGACAGTAGCGGACATTTGACCCGTTGTAGGGATAATGCCAATGAACAGAGCACCGCAAGTAAATAGTTTTCTCGTTTTGAGAAGGATCGTTTTGACGTTAGTTACTCTCCACGGTCAGGAATACCATCGGGGTTTAATGAAGATTGCTTAAACGCATTAATCCACAATGATTCACGTCACTGTACTCGAGAACTGGGAATGATAACGGTTCATCACATTTACATCATCGTATGACATTTGCATGTAATCGGAAAGGTTCAAAAATCGGGCGTATGGGTATCGCATGTTCTAAAACAAAATCAGAAAAATCAGCGGGTAACTAGACGTGAGTCTCTGCTTGCTCCTTATCAATTCGCTCGTGAACAACACCGACTATTCCTATCCTGTATGGTTACTGGTGGCGAAAAATGGTGTCTTCATGCTAAAATAATGAAAAACAAAGGAATGATTGAGCTCAAACAAAGCAGTCACTTCCCGCAGAAAGACCTACGCGCATCCACAAAAGATAATGTCATTCATCTGCTGGAACAGCGACTATGTGGTGTAAAACTAGTTGCTCCCCCGACTTGTAACCATCACTACTGTCATTTACTGAGATGTCTTGCAGACGAAATCCAATAACAACGACCAGGAAGACTGCGTGAAGTGATGCTACTTCAAGATAACACCCGCCTGCATTCTGCTAGACTGTCAAGAAACACTTGGGAAGTCATTCCGCATCCACCTTATTCAACCCATCTTGCGCCCTCAGATTTTTCACATTTCCTGCTTTCTACTGAACAACGTTCAAGGAACTTCGTTTCCGGAGGAAAATGCCTTCCGTACATACCTTTACGAGTTCAAAACCCACGTCATTTTTGCAGTCGTGGAATCGAAATGTTACCCAAGAGTTGGCAGACTGTTGTAAATAGTGAAGGAGAATAAATTATTTATGACAAAAGTCTCTGTTATTTGTTTCTGTTGTGTTTATTACACTTATGGGAAAAAGGTACGAACTTGTGCATCAACCCAATATTCATATTCACGAATAGAATAGTACCGTACTGAACGTGAATGTAAATGAAGAGGCTGTCGAATCTCTGATAATTCGGATTTATTCAAGTACGGAGGCGCCACCTACCCATTTGCCAACTCTGACGGACGTGACACATTCTCTTCCAGTCAGAAAGAAGTCTTCAGTTTATTATCGATTTGTGCAGAAACTGGGGTGCAGGCGGAGCACAGAACGGGCCCTTCGGTAATGGCACCATTCTCGTGGCACGTTAGATGCCAACCTCGCTGCGACCATTTGCTATCTGGAATGGCCATTCCCCACAGGCTCATTCCAGAACTTCGTGAGAGTATCACCGAATATAATCCGAAACTTCGTGCAAGCATTTCACTGCCACAAGCCAGACTAAACCAAAATGATACACGGTAGACGTGGTATAAAATACAAGTTACGAACAAGAATTCTGCTGAATCGTGCTATCATCGCCATACTGAATCATCACACAGAAAATCGTACGTATAATGCCTCTAAACGAAGGTTATCTAATGTATTTAACTCTACGGCTCATCATAATTCAGAAAAATTACTGATTTTCACAAAACGACCAAGGTATTTTTTGATATTCCCAATTCTCACGGAATAACAGAGGCCCAGAAAACGTAAATGAAACACGTCTGATCTGGTTAGCACGATAAAACAACACACTCCAATTGCTTATGCCAGAATAGTCACTGCTGACATGTTACGGAAGGAATGATTAATCTCATCTGACGCATCATACATACACAGGTACTAAGGTACATCTGGCCAAGATATCAGTCCATTTTACAATCCAAAAGAATAATGCGGAAACTAACTCTGGCCTGAAAGTCTACGAAGATAGAATTAATTATTAATTTGCTAGGGTTTATCTTCTGTACACGTTTTGCACAGTTGTTACTTTAAACACTGACGTCGTAATGAAGCGGGGAAAACAGAAAATTCAACTTAACACTTCAGAGACCAGGGTTGAAGTCACTTCGGTACTGAGGCAATTAGAAAAAGAGGACAACCTCTCTTAGAGGCGGACAGAAGGAGAAAACGGCCACGTCCTTTTAACCAATCGTACCAGCATAGCCGCACAAGATTTTGAGAAAACAGAAACCGTAGTGACAGAAACTTGACAGAGGTTTCAAACCTGTCCAGTATCTTTTAATCAATGAGCCGTCTCGCACGCTACGTATGTTTTGAAAGATGTAACATGCGGTCACCGATAAAAATATAGGCTTAGATATGTCTGCCATCAAAACAGCCTATTCGACGTGTTTGGCAGTTCACTCTTTACCTTGACCTGCACTTTGCAAGGTAACTCCAATAACAACATTACGTAACATGCAAGTGAAGCGCATGAGATCCATTTCATATTTTTATCTCCACATTTACCCGACACCATCTCTGTCGAATGTATGTGGGATTTCATAAGAGAACAGAGCATACCTCTTGGTATTTTATCGAATGTGAGTAGTAAGTGCGGCGGGCATCCAGAATCATCTGCATTCAACAATATAACAAGTACTTTTAGAATTGACGCCCAGACGATTTCAGGCTTTCTGTGTGCTAAATGCGCAATATCATGCTGCTAAGTAGATTGTTGTAAGATGGAAATGAAGTTTCTCGCAACGGTATTTTCTCTCGGTCTTCCCGGCGCGTAACTTCGGCTTTCGACGACAATCTATCATCTCGGTCAGGAGTAAATGGCACTTTGATGGTTTTACGACAGTCACTTGGTCCTGACGACGACAATGGAGTTTGTCGTCGGCCGGGATTTTACTGTAATTTGACGCTAGTCGAGCAGTGTATGTGAATTAAGTTAAGATGAAAGGAGAAAGTAAGGCTACACTCAACACAAAGTTCGCACCAGCCTCATAATAAGCACGAATGACTGTCAGTATGACGCAAATCACAAGCTGTACGTTATTTTGTGTTTCATTTTTTCAGACACTGTGCTCACGTGATGTGCTAACAGCATGCCTTCATATGCCTCCATATAAAAAAAAAAAACGGACAACTGAGCGCAGGACTCGCACTCTCAGGGGTTCCGTAAAACACAGTCACGTATATAGCTAGTAATAATAATAATAATAATAATAATAAATTCGTGTACATCATTAGCCTGATGTACGTATTTTTACCAGACGCCACATCGGCGACTACGTGTCCCAAGAGTACTCCAGTTATCCAACTATGGAAAGAGGACCTATAGTTTAACGTGGAATCCGACCATGTGTTGTTTCTGGCGACTCCTAACATTGTTGAGAGGTAAAAAGCAGGTTAAAACGAAGACTGAAAAATCCGTTGTCCGACCGAGATTCGATCCCGTGACCTCTCGCTTACCACGCACGCGCTTTTTAGCTCATTTTGTTCGTTTTCGTTCATTTTATTTGTTCGGGGCAGACGACCGATGACGTTTGTTCAAGTTCATCGTTGAGCGAATAACTCAGTTTTTTTTTATTGCAGAGGCCATCTACCCCTCTGACCGAGCACTCTGAGCTACCGTGCCGGCATAATTTTACAGTTCAGGTGAGTCTTGAACTCACGACCCTCCATGCAACAGTCTAGTATCATAACCACTACACCACGGTGACTGTGCTGCTAGACCACCAAGACAGCTACAGGTTGTGATGAGTGAGTTTGCTAGTATCAAAATATATGTCTTGATTGGCTGTATCACTGTTTGCATTAACTTAGAAGCTTAAACTGTTTACAACGCGAAGGGACCGTAGATCTCGGTACCTGACATAAATTCCCAATTGGTATCTCTACCTGTCAATGAATTTAAAAAAAAAAAAAAGAAAGAAAAAGAGGGGAGGGGGGTGAGGGTGTTGACAGACAGACAAACAGACAACAAAGGGCATATCTACGGATTTTTTTCTTTAATTGTTCTGTGAGAACTTTGCTTCTTGTCAAATTTCATGATTATTGGTCAACGGGAAGTACCCTATACGTTTTGAGAAGTGAGTTTGCGAGAATTGAAATATGTGACAAATGGCTCAATCTTTTGATTGCACTGCCTTAGAAGGTTACATTTTTCACATTGCCGTAGACCTCGGTATGTCACATAAATTTTAACTTTAACGTCACTACCAGTTCCGGAGAAAAATGGGTTTTAGTAGTCGGACGCACGGACATACGGACGGACAGACAGACAGACAGAGGGCAACAAAGTGCTCTTATAAGTGTTCCATTTTTACCGACTGAGGTACAGAACCCTAAAAAACGAAATTTGTTTCATAACGTATAACAGGTGAATCCTCACATTCAGTGTCGGCTAACGTTCTAACAGTTTCGAGAGGAGGAGGAGGAGATTAGTGTTTAACGTCCCGTCGACAACGAGGTCATTAGAGACGGAGCGCAAGCTCGGGTTAGGGAAGGATAGGGAAGGATGGGGAAGGAAATCGGCCGTGCCCTTTCAAAGGAACCATCCCGGCATTTGCCTGAAGCGATTTAGGGAAATCACGGAAAACCTAAATCAGGATGGCCGGAGACGGGATTGAACCGTCGTCCTCCCGACTGCGAGTCCAGTGTGCTAACCACTGCGCCACCTCGCTCGGTAGTTTCGAGAGACAGACGGTCAAATGCTATGCACAAAAATTTTGAACAAAGTATTCAGAAAGTTTCTGACGTGGTAATGTTGCAGTTAAAGCTTCGCAAGTGCGGCGAAGGCTAGCAGAACTTCTAAGCGTTGAGAGTAATGGGGTACTTCGTCTCTTGTGGGCCCACTGGCTACCTGGCTATTGTTGCAGCGTGTACAATGCAATGTATCGACTGAATATTCAGTATCTTCTCTTTCTCCCTTTCCTTGTAACTCAGAATTCGAATAAATGTTTCAGTGCAAGTAGTAAATGGAAATGCACTAGATTACTAACTGCATGCTTATGTGCTATGAAGCCGTGAAAAAGTTGACACCTACCTAGATTGACTCCCAACGTTCATGAAATAAATGAATTTGAAGTTGAAGCGATGGTTTATGCCGGTTGCGGTATGAGATAAGATTTCTCGTTGAACGTGGAACGATTTGCAGTGCAGTCGCTTAGTGTGGAAAGTGCTCTTCCGCTCACCTAAATACCTGCCATAAACTCGTGACTGAGAGGATAAGTGCTCAAATACGGGTAATCCACAGGTGGTCGCTCCTACGTGATACGAGAGTAATGCGAACGCTTCTTGGTCTGGAGGAATGGTGTGGCTGCTGAACTTTATGATGGTACATGTTGCGATACAGTATGACTCTTGATCAAAGGACTACATTTGTTCGTACGGCATTTATACATAGTTGGGCTGCATGTGTTTGTATTCTGATTTTCATATTTGACCAATGTTGACATTGAATTCTATTTTGAACGGTTTACCATCAAAAGAAATTCAACGAAATTTGGGGAAAATTTGTATGGAGTCTATTCCTTAAATTTCGATAGTTAAGAAATGGGTAGCACCCGTAAATGCCGTCCTCAAACTGCACAGATGATCAGTGCTAAAAAAATGTGAGAAATAGTGACGGCATATCAGAAGAAAGAGCATGGTATACTTTACGACAAAAACTAACTATCCAAAAGCCTTGTGCAAGATGGCTGCATTATAGATGCACATACACAAAAGCGAAAACGTATTTCTCTGCATATTTTGAACTGTTTGAAAAAGAAAAAAAAACATTTTATGCTCCGCATGTTAATGGGAATGAGCCATCGGTCTACTACTTCACTCTAAAACGTGACCAGCTAGAACAGCAATGCCTGGAAGCTGGTGGCCTTTTGTGACGAGAAAACTGGGAGATTTGAATAACGAATTATTCGAAATTTAATGATTTTAGCAACCCTGGATAGGTATTTTTCCGATCTTGGGGGATAGTACTTTCGTTAATTTATTCGCCAAGTTACGTTTAATGAGCGCATTCGCCTAAAAGGCGAGTGTATTGAGAGGAAGCGCATTTTTATCCAATTATTACAGTCTTTCTGTACCTAGCAGAGAACGTTCCATCTTTCACTCGTAGTATAGTGGTACAAATTCTCACTTAATGCTTTACCGAAATATGTGCCCTTGTTGGTCAACAACAGCAGGAGACAATGAATCCCATTTGTTCTAAAGTGTAAAGCCACTACTCGTTTTCAACCAACGGGGGAGCTTCAAACAGGGTTAGACACTATTCACAACACTTCCCGCAAACGTTACGTCTTCTGACGTCACGCGCAATATCGACGAACGCAGGCACTGCTGTCGACTTTGTGACGAGGAAGAATATGAATGTTATTGCTCCTCGTTTCACTCGCAGCAATTTAAGCTGTCCTCTTAGGTTCCTGTGTAACCACACACTCGGAAATCGTCAAATATTTATTTCATTCTTCGTTCTCTAATCAGACAGAAACGTAAATAACATCGTTCGTGATGAATTTTCATATGTGTTGGCAACGCTAAAATGAAAAATAAAAATACATGTAGCGGGATGTGAATCTACATCTTTCGACTCAAGAAACCACGGTGTTGTTCATTAATCTGGAATTAGTCTCCTGTCTCGGTTATCATAGTTCCTCTTAAAGGGTTATATGGTTGTTGCGTTATTAACTGACACTTAATCATAATGGTGGCGTGTTTTTGATACATTTTCAACGCTCCTTTACCTTGAAACGACATATTGCAAATTATAATACAAGTGTGTTTCATGCTTGCTTTGTAAATTGCTGACGATAACAAGTTACTCCTGAGTGAGCAGTCTTATATGAAGCCATTAACCGTAGATAACAATAATTACAATAAATGATTTCAGGAATGGCGTGTTTTATAAATATCGGATATATTACATGAATTCTTGTGAGAGGTCCGTATCGAAGGTCAACGAAAGTCAGTAGGAGTTCGCACAGTCGTCGATATTGCGCATAGCGTCAAAATGACGTCACGTATGCGGGAAGTGTTGTAAAATAAATGTTACCCATTCAAACAGCAACAGGACATTACGAGTGACTAGTAGCAGTAGTCAGAGACGAGGGAGGTGATGCACCGGACATTGATTCGGGAGGACGCAATTCAAATACACTTTCGGCGATCCAAATTTTGATTATGCTCAATTTAAATAAATCGCTTAAAGCAAATTCAGAGATGATTCCTCTCTCTAACAGCAATTGCTTTTTTGAAGATGGCTTTTACGCCGATAAATCTATGGTACGTGTTCTATTAGCAATGACACACAGAAGGCATTGGGCGGGAAATACAGTGGTTCCGATAATACTCCGTGGTACCGTGTTTTGCTTAGTAACGAATATCGACTTATTCTCGGACCACACAAACGACATCTTTACATTAGGTAAGATCGAGGTAAACAGAAGTCCTAACATAGCAGTGGCCGACTCATGTGTGCAGACGTAAATAACATTCTAAGCCTGTCTTTGGCGGCTCAAAGGTTTCAGAAAGATGAGTCTGAACACTTTCGGTCCACGGTATGTTGGTGCTAGATACGTTTTAGGAAAAACCATGCTAATTTCCATAAAACATAGATGCTGAACGACATCCTACACTGAGACAATACCACTTCACTGTCTGGGCTAACATTATCCATGAACTTCAATCTGCTGGCGACAACAGAATAAAGATGATAATTATATACTCAACACAGTAATGGAGGGATTGGATAAATAGTATTAACATAAATCTAGTATTTTTGGAGCCACCTTTGCTATCCACCAGCCTAAATCTTCCAGGTTCAAAAATGCTTCAAATGACTCTGAGCACTATGGGACTTAACTGCTGAGGTCATCAGTCCCATAGAACTTAGAACTACTTAAACCTAACTAACCTAAGGACATCACACACATCGATGCCCGAGGCAGGATTCGAACCTGCGATCGTAGCGATCGCGCGGTTCCAGACTGTTGCGCCTAGAACCGCTCGGCCACTTCGGCCGGCAAACTTCCAGGAAATCGATGGTTATTTACAGTATTATTAATAGTACTAAATAGTAGTTCATTCCATTCAACGTAAATGATGAGAGAAGAAGTGTTATTCCACTCACATATTGATCAAATCTATATTATATACTTCCAGTCGTGTCTTCTTAAGATGTCGTATGACCGAAGTAGATGAATGAACAAGGTCATCGCAAATAGCATCATTGACCTGATCAGTCACCTTGCCATAAACTGTGATCATTGAACCCACCGATAGTCACTGCATTAAACCTTACAGAACAGTCGAGGGAAAATATTTGAATTTTACACTGCCCACAGCGTTCCCCAAATGTTAACAGCTACTTTGGTAAGCAACAATGTAAAAGTAGATTTTTCTTACGTTGCTCTTAGTTGGTAGTCTACGTTTATTCCCTTTGCATCACCGAAACCTCTATTTCCAATCACCTGCCTTACAAGGTGCAATTACAATTAATGGGCTTCCTCTAGATGCATGTTTACCACAGATATTACTTTTGTAGTATTGAGCACCTTCCTGTCCATCAGCAAAGTTTCATTTTTTTCTTCTTTCACTATCGTTTTTAGCGGAAAAAGTTCTGACAGGATAATACACTCCTGGAAATTGAAATAAGAACACCGTGAATTCATTGTCCCAGGAAGGGGAAACTTTATTGACACATTCCTGGGGTCAGATACATCACATGATCACACTGACAGAACCACAGGCACATAGACACAGGCAACAGAGCATGCACAATGTCGGCACTAGTGCAGTGTATATCACCTTTCGCAGCAATGCAGGCTGCTATTCTCCCATGGAGACGATCGTAGAGATGCTGGATGTAGTCCTGTGGAACGGCTTGCCATGCCATTTCCACCTGGCGCCTCAGTTGGACCAGCGTTCGTGCTGGACGTGCAGACCGCGTGAGACGACGCTTCATCCAGTCCCAAACATGCTCAATGGGGGACAGATCCGGAGATCTTGCTGGCCAGGGTAGTTGACTTACACCTTCTAGAGCACGTTGGGTGGCACGGGATACATGCGGACGTGCATTGTCCTGTTGGAACAGCAAGTTCCCTTGCCGGTCTAGGAATGGTAGAACGATGGGTTCGATGACGGTTTGGATGTACCGTGCACTATTCAGTGTCCCCTCGACGATCACCAGTGGTGTACGGCCAGTGTAGGAGATCGCTCCCCACACCATGATGCCGGGTCTTGGCCCTGTGTGCCTCGGTCGTATGCAGTCCTGATTGTGGCGCTCACCTGCACGGCGCCAAACACGCATACGACCATCATTGGCACCAAGGCAGAAGCGACTCTCATCGCTGAAGACGACACGTCTCCATTCGTCCCTCCATTCACGCCTGTCGCGACACCACTGGAGGCGGGCTGCACGATATTGGGGCGTGAGCGGAAGACGGCCTAACGGTGTGCGGGACCGTAGCCCAGCTTCATGGAGACGGTTGCGAATGGTCCTCGCCGATACCCCAGGAGCAACTGTGTCCCTAATTTGCTGGGAAGTGGCGGTGCGGTCCCCTACGGCACTGCGTAGGATCCTACGGTCTTGGCGTGCATCCGTGCGTCGCTGCGGTCCGGTCCCAGGTCGACGGGCACGTGCACCTTCCGCCGATCACTGGCGACAACATCGATGTACTGTGGAGACCTCACGCCCCACGTGTTGAGCAATTCGGCGGTACGTCCACCCGGCCTCCCGCATGCCCACTATACGCCCTCGCTCAAAGTCCGTCAACTGCACATACGGTTCACGTCCACGCTGTCGCGGCATGCTACCAGTGTTAAAGACTGCGATGGAGCTCCGTATGCCACGGCAAACTGGCTGACACTGACGGCGGCGGTGCACAAATGCTGCGCAGCTAGCGCCATTCGACGGCCAACACCGCGGTTCCTGGTGTGTCCGCTGTGCCGTGCGTGTGATCATTGTTGTACAGCCCTCTCGCAGTGTCCGGAGCAAGTATGGTGGGGCTGACACACCGGTGTCAATGTGTTCTTTTTTCCATTTCCAGGAGTGTACATACAGTAGCGGTAGAAACTGCTCTCTTCACAGATGCCCCATTCTCGTCGCAAAGAATCAACACAGGGGTGGTTGTAATCAACACAGGGGTTATAAACGAACTCGAGGCCTGAAAATTTCTACGGGTGTCACAATAAATTTCGAGAACAGAAACCTACGCCTTTGAGTTACAAGGTTAGGTGTAAAATAAACTCTTGTGATGAGCTGTTTATACCAGGCTGGTGAACCACTCTATTTTAATACTTCATTCAATAAAAAACATTTTATGTAACGATCAACTGCTTGAAAAAGGTACACACTTGTTAGTCAGAACAGCAGTCTGCCAGGTACGGCGAGAGCATTTAGTTTTCGCTGGTTGTTCAGCGTTTACGTCCCTGAATACGGCATGGTCGCCTAATGCTTCGTCCTCCACTGACCGTTGCACCACAATTCATGCGCTCTCAGTAGGAGCTCCTGCAGCAGCCAGAGAGCCTTATTGTCTCCGTTAATTATCTCCCTACTGTGTGGCCCGTTAGTAGAACGGCTTCAGAGATTTCGTGTGTCCGCTGCTCTGTTGTGTCATATGATCGGTGTTAGGTTTCATAGCACTACTGTTAAATAGGAGTACGTGGTACTATCCACCAACAAACAACGATATACATCCTACCACTATGGTTCACAACAAAAGAGAATACATAAGGAAATGACTACACGAATTTTACATCTTCTAAATGACACATACGACGCACAAGAGGAAATGCCAGAGCGCACCATTAAGACAGATAAAAATATTCTAGATCGACGAAATATCGCACGTTTCAGTACTACAACTTTACTGAAAAAAGCTCTGTTCAGACATATATTAGTTTTCTTTGAGACCTTCCACATCCGTCTATACCAGCACTAAGCAGCTGACATGTTCTTTGTGTCCACAAACGAATACAACAAGCTCTCAAGCCCTACACTTAAAGAAAGATTGTATGTTTTCCAGTAGCAAGCAGCAAACTGATTTACCGCTCTTATATAGGTTTGCAGAAAAAATTCAGTTACCCATCGTGTAATGAACCCGATCTCGTCTCTACGGAACGAGGGAAGCAAATGAGAAATGTCGACGGCAGTCACAGTTATTACTCGCTAATAACCAGACAGTATCATTACTGGATAATAACCGTAGCAGAATAAATGAATCCGTGGTCCTTACTCCGTGAAGGACAAAATGTAAAGTACATGTGGGTGATAATAACTATTTTAAATATTTCGTTTACAGAAACATTTAAATATGCACTGCCTGGCAAAGAAGTGAAGCACTTAGAAGATACGAGTGCCTGTCAGTGTAACTTCATACACGTATGCGCATTGTGCTGTTCCTGTTTAGTGATGTTACCTGATCTGATGTGGTACATACGAGGTGTGAATTCCGTTAGATGTTGCGTGGTCCCTGCGAAGGACACGCAGACGCAACGTATTCGTATGAGACAGCGTTATCAGCACCTGACAAAGTTTGAAAGCGGCCTCGTTGTGGTTCAAATGGCTCTGAGCACTATGGGATTTAACTTCTGAGGTCATCAGTCCCTTAGAACTTACAACTACTTAAACCTAAGGACATCACACACATCTACATCTGCATACATACTCCGCAATCCACCATACGGTGCGTGGCGGAGGGTACCTCGGACCACAACTAGCATTTTCTCTCCCTGTTCCACTCCCAAACAGAACGAGGGAAAAATGACTGCCTATATGCCTCTGTACGAGCCCTAATCTCTCTTATCTTATCTTTGTGGTCATTCCGCGAAATGTAAGTTGGCGGCAGTAAAATTGTCTTCAGTCAGCCTCAAATGCTGGCTCTCTAAATTTCCTCCGTAGCGATTCACGAAAAGAACGCCTCCTTTCCTCTAGAGACTCCTACCCGAGTTCCTGAAGCATTTCCGTAACACTCGCGTGATGATCAAACCTACCAGCAACAAATCTAGCAGCCCGCCTCTGAATTGCTTCTATGTCTTCCCTCAATCCGACCTGATAGGCATCCCAAATTCTCGAGTAGTACTCAAGAATAGGTCGTATTAGTGTCTTATAAGCGGTCTCCTTTACAGATGAACCACATCTTCCCAAAATTCTACCAATGAACCGAAGACGACTATCCGCCTTCCCCACAACTGCCATTACATGCTTGTCCCACTTCATATCACTCTGCAATGTTAAGTCCAAATATTTAATCGACGTGACTGTGTCAAGCGCTACACTACTAATGGAGTATTCAGACATTACAGGATTCTTTTTCCTATTCATCTGCATTAATTTACATTTATCTATACTTAGAGTTAGCTGCCATTCTTTACACCAATCACAAATCCTCTCCAAGTCATCTTGTATCCTCCTACAGTCACTCAACGACGACACCTTCCCGTACGCCACAGCATCATCAGCGAACAGCCGCACACTGCTATCCACCCTATCCAAAAGATCATTTATGTATATAGAAAACAACAGCGGACCTACCACACTTCCCTGGGGCACTCCAGATGATACCCTCACCTGCGATGAACACTCACCATCGAGGACAACGTACTGGGTTCTATTACTTATTTATTACTTAATTACGTCTGGCCACACATCGATGCTCGAGGCAGGATTCGAACCTGCGACCGTAGCGGTCGCGCGTTTCCAGACTGTAGCGCCTAGAACCGTTCGGCCACCCCAGCTGGCGGTTTCGTTGTGGATCTCAGTTTAAACAGCTGGTCGACTCGTGCAATATTCAGATTTGGGGACATTAGGATGTGTCAGTGGCCCGAGATTGAACTACGTGGGAATGTGACGGCTGTCATACTGATCGTCAAGGTTCCGTTCGACCACGGCTGGTCACCAAAAGGGAGGATCGCCCTATATTTCAGAAAATAATTGCGAATAACAGCTACAACATCTACCGAGGGAAGTGGTGCAGTGGTTAAGCCAGAGGATTCGTGTTCGGAAAGAGTGAGGCTCAAATACCCCCACGGCCTTGTAGGTTTTTAGATTTCCATTAATTCCCTAAATCAGTAAATAGGTTGTTTCTTTAAAATGGCTGTGGTCGATTTCCTGGATGTTAACTTGAGTTTCTTCTCTAACGATCTCGTCATCTGTGAAACGTTAAACACTAACTATTTTCTCCTTCGTTTTCAGTTATAATATTTACCCATCCGTTGAAGCCTACCTACGTATGAATGGCGCACGGTTGTAAGCGTCGATAGAAGTTGCTGTAATTGGAAGTTCCATGTGTCAGTGAATTTATATGGTGCACTATCTGATCAAAAGTATCCGGACACTTGTTAGTGTCCACCCTTCGCCTTTATGATGGCTTTAACAAACAAAACGTGTTTCATCAAAACATCATGAAACATGTCAGAGAATGGTCCACATCACACTATTTCCTTATCAAGTGTACATCCTATTGTTTTGGGGCTGCCAATTTACTACCCAGCATTGTGGTGGAACGATATAGTTAACGGCGATAGCAACCGTCTCTGGTGTAGGTGTATGTCCCCTATCGCTTTGCGTGCAGATTGGAGTGCAATTTTCTAAGAAGCCACCGAGCGCTCTAAGTGGAGGTGACTTACGTTACACAATCTCTCTCGAACCCGCGAGCGCAAGAAAAGAAATTAGACTTTGCTCTATTTTCAGCATTTACCTGCGAGAGCGAGAGAACAGAAGACGGAAGCAGAAGGGAGCAGGAGGAGCAAGAGATTAGTGTTTAACGTCCTCTCGACGATGAGGTTATTAGAGATGGCGCAAAAGCTCGGATTAGGAAAGTACGAGGAAGGAAATCGGCAGTGCTCTTTCAAAGGAACCATTCTGGCATTTTCCTGACGCGACTTAGGGAAATCACGTAAAACTTGAACCAGGACGTCCGGACGCGGGTCTCAACCGTCGTCCTCCCGAATGCAAGTCCAGTGTGCTAACCACAGCGCCACCTCGCTCGCTGAAAGGGAAGGGGAGTAGGCAGAGAGAGAGAGAGAGAGAGAGAGAGAGAGAGAGAGGTGGGGGGGGGGGGAGAGGAGATATTGTCTTGGAGGGGGAGGCGGCATAACTAGAAAGAAGGGAGATTAAACTCGAACGTCCCGTTGCCTAGAAAGGGGGCATTACTTGGAGGATTGGGGAAGGAAGCGGCTGTCGTAATCTTGAGAAGCCATTCCGTCATTATCACCTACAGTGATTTGATTCAGAGAAGCGTCTGAAAAGTTAAATTAAGAAGGGAGGACTTGCATTTGAATCCTGCTCTTCCAGAATCTGAACCTACAGTCTTGGTCGAGGGAAGGCTGGGAAATATTTGGCTTCGTAATTGATTACAAAATTTCTCTCTCCCTGGCGCGCCACGTCGATGCACTTCTCTAGTGTTAATCAATGAAAATAGCTGCGTTTGGTTCGGAGCGATATAAACCGAGCGTGACAGACACTGATGATATGTGGACTGCTTCGGCTTTTTTCCTGTCGTGAAACGTTCTAAAATCACAGTTGAAAGTATTAGATAAAGAGGCACAGAACACCGAAATAACAAAGTCCTACGTATTTCCAAGAAGGAAAAAAATTAGGCGAGAAAATGAAAGCGAAGGTAAGGAGGACAGTGAGGACCGGTGAAAGGAGTGGCGCGCGGTGCTGGGGGAGGGGGGATTGTTTGGTCGCAGGGCGCCCCTGTAATTAGGCAAGCTGCAGGCCACCGCCGGCGGCGCGGGCGCCGCGCGCCTAGCCAGCCCGCAGTTTCGGCAACGCTGGTCTCTTATCGATCGGCGGGGGCCCGCGCCTGTCTGAGGTCGGGGGCGGGACTCGCGTGTAGGGGTAATAGGGTTGGGGATGCGTAAGGAAAACCCGGCCCCCGTCAGGGCGGCGCGCCGTCTGGCCAACCACTCCCCCACACCCACACCCACCCCCACCACAAACGACACGCTCTCCAGCTGCAGATGCTGCCAGACCGCCAACTTTTCTCACAGTCATTTCTTCGTCAACGTTTAGCATCTTTTGTAATTATTCTCCTGGAAGAGAAGACCAACTTATTTACGGGACAAAGTACAAATTTTCGAACACGCAGTGAAATATGTTGCATTTAGAATAAAAACGATCTTGTTTGCTTCGCCGTGACCTTTCCAGTACAATGTACATCGTCCATGTTCTTCCGGAGAGTACACACTATCCCATAAGCGAGAGGTCTGGACGCCTACAAAATACCAACCTATTGTTGTTGTTGCTGCTGTTGTTGTTGTGGCATTCAATCCGAGGACAAATTTTATGCAGCGGTCCTCGCTGTCCCATCCAATACAAGCCTCTTCATATCTCAATATTTTACCAAAGAATATGTCATATAATTAAATTGTGCAGAAGAGCTGCATGTCCTCGGAAAATATAACAGCTGTAGTTTCCCCCTGTTTTCAACCGCTGACAGTACCATTATATCGAGGCCTTGTTGCTGATGTTACAGGGCTACATCAGTGAATCATGCAGACTGTTATGCGTACGACTACTAAAAAGGCTGTGGCCCTTTCCAGGAACCATACTCTTCTGGGCTCATCAGAGGTACCATCGGACGTTGTTGTTGTTGCTGATGTTGTTGTTAACCTCCCCCCCCCCTCCCCTCACCCGGTACGGCCATAACGCTGAGGCATTCAACAGCGGGGAAAGGTCCATTTCGTTGGACTCGAAACACAAATTCCTTGACATGAGGAAATAAATATCTAATCTGCCGAACAGTTGGCCGAGCCTACAATTTCTAGTGCTTCAAATCAACTACTTCTATGACATAACACAATCAGGGTTACTTAGTAGTATTTCTTTTCATTTTCATAACCAGTTTCAATTCCGTTTTGAATCTGAATATTACCCCCGCGTTTGGTGGGGACTGACTATCTAACAACGCAAATCTGGGACTATCTTTCGTACTCTTATACCTCTCATGGCGTCAATGCAGTTTTTCTCCCTTTATCTGATCTAATTTTGTTAATGGCATATATACCATAATAACATACAATAGCTATTTTCTTATTCACATTTTATTTCAATGAACTTTATTATTCACTGTATAGTTTCTCAATTACTGCTGCTAATGTTGTAGTTAGGTCACCTGGAATTATTTTTTCTAAACAAAATATCCATAATTTACGATACACACAAACCTGGCGAAGGTGAAGTTCTTAGTGGACAGATAGTTATTTCTAAATTGATATAACTCGTTTAAAAACCCTCGTTCTTCTCTTTTCAATAAACGTTTTACATTTCCCAAAAACTCCCTATTTAAAAAGCTATTCATTTTCAAAATTTTCTTGTTACAAGAAGTTAGAATCTTAAATAAGTGGTTATTTCCAAAATTCAGTACCATAGATTTGTAACACCAATTTTTCTGATCCAAAAACTGTCTACTTTCACTAGATTAATTTTTAGTTAATTATTCAATTTGGAAAATTTTATTTTCTCGAAACTTTTGGAGAGTTTTGGGAAGCCCCCTCCCTCGAAAATGGAAATGGAAATACCTGTAACTCTGTCTATCTTTGGTTATACGTCTCATGGTTAAACAGAATTGCTCTTTTGCTTGTTGTAATTTGGTGTCTTCAATTTTTTTATCTTTTGTGTTAACATTCAAAATATAAGAATAAATTTTTATTATAATATTACGCGCGCCTACAAGTATGCGAGTCCTACAGTGATTACAGTCATTAAGCGAGCACCCTGTTTAGGTATCAGTTGAAGTGTATATTCATAGTCAGTCGTTAGTCGGGATTCATCTCAACAGTGTTATGAGTAGTTAAACTATCAACGTTTGAGAATCGACATTGGTCATTTCGCTTCCAAATACAAATAAGTTAACTTTTTTATGATTTAATCGTCAAGAATGTACATTTCGTCTTCAAATAATGTAAATCTAAATATAAATATGCCACCAAATAACCGTGTAATATAGTGTCTGTGAACTTAACTGTTCGCCTGGTTCATATATTTATGCTGTTGCCTGTGACAAAAATGACCATTAGACCGTGAATATTGGTTATACAGAAACACGAAGAAACGGAAAGTTAATTACTGCAATCTGGCATACATTATTTGACGTACGTCCGTTGGACACTTTCTCATCAAGGAGATCAACATCAAGTGGCAGTTAAGCTTCAGAAAGCAGAATACCTGGAGAACAAAGTTAAAACAATACAAAAAATATGAGTGACTCAACACGGTGTTTTTTAATTGTACTAACAGTAGTCACGGTTTCCCAAAGACCTCATGTCTTCAATTATGCTCATAAATTTTCCCACTGCCATAAAGCTTCCTGTGCCTCGTTGAAACAATTTTCTTGTTTTTCAAATCCATGTCGCTTCTCGCTTGTGTTTTGATCCCTTGATCCATAAAACTAGTGAAATGGTAAGGAACTGTTATTTTATCCACTGCAAGGTGATAATAAGAGTAATCCCTTTGAACTACAAAAACACAAAAAATAAAACACCTTTCCAGAAGATGAAACCGACTTAAACGTTTTTGAAGTAGGGCCTCCAGCTTCCTCCCACCTCTTTGATTACTACTTCATGTTGACTTGAAATGGCCGATCGTCGACTCACCCACGGAAATAAATCAGGCAAACATTTCTAAAATATCCGTTATCCCATTTGCTACAAACGAGCAAACACGACAGATAAGTCTCAACGTAAAATGCACCTCTCTTTTTGTTTTGACTTGCTTATCGCGTCAGCTATGTCATAAACCATTATCACTGATCTTCCAGTACTATATACCCGATGATTTCATATAATGAAAATTAAGGGGTAGGATCCTTATAAATCTCCACCAACTCATGTCCGTGATAAGTTCCATCGTCCGCAATACACACTTTTATGATGACACAGCATTCCAGTTTATCTATTGAGATAAAGGCAAACAACACAACCAACTTAATAAGCTTTTTAAAATCTTCTCTTGCTTCTTCCGCTTATCCATTAATGGGTGTTGGCGACCACACGATGCATCTGTATTCTATGAACCGCAGCATGTAGTAATTCATAAGCACTTGTTAAATCCTGTCCACTGCTTTATGTTACCCAGCCAACATAGTCTTTTTCGCCCTTTTCTTCTTTTTCCCTTCAATCACCAACTGTAGAAGCATATATTAAGTGTTCCATAGCATATGTCCCAAATATGCAGCTTTTCTTCTTTTAAACGTTGTTAACATTGTTTACTGTTTGTGTACTCTTCGCAATACTTCTGTGTTAGTTACGCTTGCATTCTCCGGTATTTTAAGCATTTTGCGGTAAATCCACATTTCAAAAGCCTCGATCTTCCTTGCAGTTTCATATTTAGCAACTAACTTTCAAAACTGTATAGAAGTACAGACCAGACGAAACACCTTACAATTCACACTCTAAGGTTTTAGGTCTAGGTCTCCAATTGTGAGAATTTTCTTAAATTTATGAACGAAGTTTTATCTCGAAGTCTGGTCTCAGGCTGGCTAATAATGAGAGTTTCTGACTACTTATCCATTCTGTGAAAACCGTACATCAACAGCACTTTCCATTTCCGCAATATTTGCGATGCAAGTTTTGGGCGACGAACGAGGAATGACTCTAGTGA
The DNA here is from genome assembly GCF_023898315.1 of Schistocerca nitens. Classification (NCBI taxonomy): domain Eukaryota; kingdom Metazoa; phylum Arthropoda; class Insecta; order Orthoptera; family Acrididae; genus Schistocerca; species Schistocerca nitens. The sequence goes on along the minus strand of NC_064616.1, from coordinate 170,386,736 downwards.
CGATTTGGGGAATAACAGCACGGAACTGCAACACTGAAACTCGGAGATGATAACACAACCACATGCAGATGATTTAACCAGACTTATTCGACCTGTGATGAAGCTACTAATGCACTAAGCATTTTTATGTACGGTTTACAGGTGAATAATCATTGCACTGTAAATACTTCGTGGGGACGTTATCTGCCACAGACGGGTTCTGAGCGGACGATCCAGAAATAAAATGACAAATCATAATTCCAATAAACAACACGGGGATGAATTACGATTGCTGACTTCGTTCTACGACCAGTCGACTTACCCGTTGACGTGGTTTAACTGTCGCTCTTCCGCAGGAAATGTACGATTTCTTCCAGTTCAGGTTCCACGCTGGCATGGAACTATCCAGCGAAACGCAATACATATACAGAGCGAAACAAAAATGTAGATACAGCTTCGATATAAACTGAAACACTAATTACAATTTGACGGTGTTGCCCGCATTTGTCTTGGCATGAGGTGTAGCATTTCATATACAACGGGAAGCTGCCGATTGGTTGTCGACGCTGCGACGCGATCACGGTCTCCATCGTTCGGCAGATGCCACCAGTGAGTGAAGCGCAAAGCAGTAATTTGTGAAATAAACACAATGCGTCCAGCCGGACACTGCGCGTGGTTGTCAATGCTGCTATGCCGGCCATTAAAACGGCCATTATACGGAATCTGGTTTCTCTCATGTCAGTCGCCCGCCGACTGAAACTTGATCTCCCAAACGAAATTGTGACATTTGAGCCCATTTATTGGGATTCAAATTACGGCAGGGCACAGTACAAAAAAATTCGAACGCGAATCGCGCTAAATGCTGTAATAATTTTGCTCTGTGTTTCTGCGGATGAACGGCAACGCTCACAATCAGTTATCTGAATCCGCGGGCATACGTTGAAATTAGTTATTATTATCGTCGAAAATTATGGTATCAAACTGCAATTTTTTGCTTCCTACGTTCACCCGGCCACACTGTTCCTAGCAATTAAAATAGATTCCTGGTTTACGAGTGTCTCTTAATACCTCCAGCTGTCAACGAGAACATCACTCTCTAAATATGTGTATAGACCACGAATGCTACATGACTTCCTTTAATATACAGATAATCTGCAACGCAAAGAAGATTAATGTGTAATTTCCTGTCAACAACGAGACCGTAAGTGACGTACCTGTAATTCTAACTCAGCAGGAGATGTCTAGAGGAAGCAAGCGGACGTGGATTTACCGAACGAACTATCGAGCCATTCGCCTGAATGGTTAATGGAAAGCTATAGGAAACCCAATAATTTCGCTCTATTGGAGATTTTAACTGTTATCCACCGGAATTTCAGTTCAGTATTTTGATCACTGCGTCAACTCGCTTCGTACTAACCTTTGATACGTGTGTTTTAAAAATGGTTCAAATGACTCTGAGATCTATGGGACTTAACTTCTGAGGTCATCAGTCCCCTAGAACTTAGAACTACTTACACCTAACTAACCAAAGGACATCACACACACCCATGCCCGAGGCAGGATTCGAACCTGCGACCGTAGCGGTCGCGCGGTTCCAGACTGTAGCGCCTAGAACCGCTCGGCCACCCCGGCCGGCCGTGTGTTTTAAACTTGAAAAATTATTTTTCATCCACGGGTGACTTTAGACATTAGATGCCGAAATGCCACAGGCTCATTTCGAATAAACCTCTTGCAAGAAACTTTAACCTGTATTCATTCCTCGTCACAGACGAAAGACTCCGCACGATTAACATGTATACCTTGACGTGATGTGGCATTTTTTTCCAAATATATGAGTGGCTCGCAGACTTCTTAAGCAGTAGCACCCAGTATGTTGTCCTCGACGGCGAGTGTTCATCAGAGACAAGCCTATCGTCCGGAGTGCCCCAGGGAAGTATGATAAGACTGCTATTATTTTCTGTACACATAAATGCCCTGGCGGACAGGGTGGGCAGCAATCTGTGGTTGTTTGTTGACGATGCTTTGGTGTACAGGAAGGTCTCGAAGTTGCGAGGATACAAGACGACACACACAAAATTTCAAGTTGGTGTGATGAATGACAGCCAGTTCTAAATTCAGAAAAACGTAAGTTACTGTGGATGAGGAGGTAAGACAAACCCGCAATATTCAATCCGCAATATTCGGATACAGCATTAGTAGGGTCCTGCTTGACACAGTCTCGACGTTTAAAGTGTGGATTGTGATAGGGAAGCCGAATGGTCGACTTCGATTTATTGGGAGAATTTTTGGAAAGTGTCGTCCATGTGTAAAGAAAATCGCATACCGGAGGCTAGTGCGACCCATTCTTCAATTCTGCTCGACTGTTTGAGATTAAAGGAAGATATCGAAACAGTTAAGAGGCGGGCAGCTAGATTTGTTACTGGTAAGTCTGAACGACACGCAAGTATTAAGGAGATGCTTCGGGAACACAAACGAGAATGCCTGGAGGGAATTGCAAGTTCTTTTCGAGGAACGCTATTGAGAATATTCAGAAAACCGGCATTTGAAGCTGATTGCAGAACTGTCGTCAGCATACATTTCACTTAAGGACCACGAAGATAATTAGGGCTGATACGGAGGCATACAGATAGTGTTTTTTCCTTCGCCACATTTGTGTGCGGAACAGGAAAGAAAATAACCAATTGTAGTACAATGGCCGGCCGGAGTGGCCGTGAGGTTCTGGGCGCTACAGTCTGGAGCCGAGCGACCGCTACGGTCGCAGGTTCGAATCCTGCCTCGGGCATGGATGTGTGTGATGTCCTTAGGTTAGTTAGGTTTAATTAGTTCTAAGTTCTAGGCGACTGATGACCTCAGAAGTTACGTCGCATAGTGCTCAGAGCCATTTGAACCATTTTTTTGTAGTACAATGTATCCTCCACCATGCACCGTAAGGTGGCTTGCGGAGTTTGTATGTAGATATAATTTTACATAAAATTCTCTCGTCTGTGGTTTAAAATCCACAAGCTGTGAAAGCACTGACAATAAAGACGGCATCCTGCAGCTAAGCACAGCCTGGGACCTGCCATCGGCAGGTTGAAGGGGGCATGCGACGTAAGCATTCTCATATATGGCGCTGAGCAAGCACCTGGCACAGAAGGAAGCGCAGCTATATAACACGACAGTCACCACTCGACAATGGCCTAGCAGCCCTCGACCCAAAAAAGTTGACGTGGCAGGAAATAGAGAAAATTTTATCAGTATATATCGCCGCGAAGCGATGTATTAATTTTATTTTTATTTAGCGTTTGGCATTTAAGTACATTTCAGTATTGGATCACGTTATTCTACATTACATAACATTACATATATTCACAGACAAACATCTAGTCCTTGGGATGCCACGAGGAATTCTTCAAAGTCCCCACTGAACGCTCTAGCATTCATTGCATTCTTCTCTGATGTGTTGGATGGTTTGGTTAGGCGCGTCGCAGTCACATGCTGGCGAAGACAGGGGTCCCCATTTGAAGAGTGAGTCAGCACATCTTCCATGCCCAGTTCTTAGTCGGTTCAGAGTTTACCAGATCTTGCGGGGCTGATCAAACCCAGGAACTGCCTCAGTAATACAAGGCATTAGTTGGCAAGTTGTTGGAGCATTCTGGAGCCAATCTCTTCTCCAAGAGTTGATGTCAGACCAAGTGAGGCTGTCGAGAGTAAGAGGAGGACGTCTAGAACGAAGCCTCTTGATACTCAGATCAGGTATATCGATGTGTACCGGTAGTTCAGGATTTGCTTCGATCTTGTTGTATTTTCTGACCAAGGGTGCTTCTCGTCATATTTTTGGGGGTGGTATATGACTCAGGACAGGTAGCCATATGTTAGGGGTAGGCCTAACGGTTCCTGAAATAATGCGCATGGTGTTGTTAAGTTCGACATCGACTTTGTTCACATCATGTGAATCACATGACTACTGTTTAGCCACTGAGTATACCAGGCTCAGCGCAGGCGTCCTCAGAGTTGTTGCCGTTGATCCCAAGATGGTTCCGCAGAGTTTATGGATGAGGTTGCTTCTTGTTCTCACCTTGGCAGCTGCTTTTGTAAGGTGTGATTTAAATGGCAAGGTTCTGTCTAACGTGACTCCTAGGTACCTTGGCTCCGATGTATTAGCATAATGTGTATATCTGTATCTTTACTAGAACAACTGAAGTCCAGTAAATTGTCGTAAATTTTTCTCTATAATCGACAGCTGAAATGAGTAATAACAATCCTTCCAAATGTATTTCATCTTCCAGCTTGGCAGTGATGTAGAATTGGTGAGATAGCAGTGAAACCCTTGTCATTATTCCTAGATAGTTTTAAATCGAACAATGCGATGCAGTAATTGAGATACTGTACTCGTGTTCTGGAAGCGCGTGATTCGAATTTCGTCCCATCATCCAGTTCGAGGTTTTCCTACATAGCTTCTGGCTAATGTTAGCATAGTTGCACTCAGCAGACCATTGTCGACACCTTCCGCATCTTTCTTCACCCGAGTAAGTAATCTATCTCAATTAACGTCTTCAAGACGCCAGTTCTAAACTTCATTCAGTCCTTGTTGTAGAGTATTTGGTTCAACGTACTTATTAAATCTCTGTTTTATCCAGGACACAAGATAGCTACCATCTGTACGTTTCAAAGCAGACAGCGTGCTGGCTATCCAGTTTGTAAGATCTTGGTAGTTTACTGTACCCACGTGTACGTGTGCTCGACATGCTAAAGCAATCTAGCTCCTGTACTCCATTATTCTTTAACACAGAATATAATTATCCCCATTGGTTTATCGCATTAGCAATTACAAATAAGATGCTCATTAGAAAAATAAGTTCTTAAATATAGAATGCAGAGCGAAGTTACAGACCAGCCACACATCAGCTACAATACATTAAGTACAGTAAACCGGGTGTACTTTGACTGCTGTGTTTACTTTAACCACTCATACACCGAAAGTTTACTGCTCTCTGCTGGATCTTCTTAGTTGAGTGTTTAGTATGCACTGTTTGACGGCTCCATCAATTACACTGTATAACGCCACGCAGTACCGATTTTCTTGTGCAGTAGTTGGCGAACCTGTTGCGACTCATATTTGTATACGAAAAAGTGTGTTAAAATCTAGTGTGCAGAAGCCACTTATATTATTTAACGGCAAAACCACTGGTGTTTTCAGCTATACCGTACATGTTACTCGAGTAATTCTCAAAACCGACCATTGATTAGTTTTTTGTTCACATGTATATATCTGCCAGTATATTACGATTTCTGAGGTCATGGCATGATTTCTCGGTTCGTGGTTCCTTTACCTCAGGATTACACATACACTATTTATTAAACAGTGTTGAGGCAAATGACAGTGTGGAACTAAGGAATACAAACATTAACCATCGGTATTTAGATGAAAGCTCATTTGTAATTGATGTGCCTATGACTAAGAAAAACTAACGTCAGTCCACATATTGCTCACCCTGCAAGCTATTATGGTTCAGGCATTATATATATAACATGTAGTGTCAAATAAGTTCGGGAACAAGGAATGAAGTTTGTTTGCCCACAAGTATCAGATATGGACTCGATAAATCAAGAACAGTTAACCTCAGCGCTAACTGAACCGGTTGTTTCGAAAGGAAGATTCGAAAGGAAGATTTTGGTTTAAGATGGATGAAACAAAGTATTGTGTTCAACGAAATTTGGAGCTATGTGTGTAGATCGCCATCCTAGTATCTTTCATTATGTTTATAATTTTGATGATGTACCATATATCTTCTATGAAGCCTAATAAAGCACTCAAAAAACTTTAGATAAATCTATTTATTCCTGGGTTGTCCAAGTTTCATCGTGTTTTTGAAATACTGACCGAAAATGGAATAGTAGTGGTAGTTGACAGTTGTGGTGGAAGTATAGGCCGGTCAATGTATCCCCAAATCCCTGCTAACATTGACCACCTACATTTTTTTCCATTAATTCCTCTGCATTTTAGAAAACATATTGTACTAATTAGTACGTAATCCTTTCACAAGTGTCTCCATGTTCACTACCATTAATATCACATAAGTTAGTCAAACAGTCATGATAATCACATTTGAATATGAAAATCGGTCAAAGTATACCCGGTTTACAATACTCTGAAGTAGCCGATTATCGCAGCATGCAATATTCGCTCGCATAACTCGTTTTTACATATTTCGCGTTACGCCTTTTATGTAAGCTAATATTACCTCAAGAACGTTTCTTAGCGGACATGTTCGTTTCGATCCTCCGTACTCGCATAATTTCCTTTTCTGTAGTTAGCATTAACCTGTCCACTTACAACGCTTCCTTAGATGCTACCAAGGAGAGCTGTTGATCACATTGCAGGATAGATTGGGGGATATTACCTCCAATGCGAACATGTGTGATGAAGCATGGCGGTGTGAAAATCAACAGCTTCCTATTTCCCAGCGCTCCTCTTCATCACGAAAACCGAACCAATAGGAGAACGCTGTTGACGAATAAAATGACAATTAACTGCAAGATAAGATTTACACTCATGGATCAAAAGATTACGACCACCTGTTCAACAGCGTATTGGTCCAACTTCGGAACGCAATAATCAGCATGCCAAATCTGTCCCAGCGGATTCAGATCAGACGAATTCCGCGGTCAAAACATCAAAGCGAGTTCACTATGGTGCTCCTCGAGTCACTGTAGTACGATTGTGGCTTCGCGAACGGATGTTATCCCACCGGAAGGTGTCACTGCCGTCGGAGAAGACGTTAAGCATGAAGGCATGCAGTTGGTCCACGACTATCACGGTGCTTACATTATTAGCGCGGTTGCCACGTGGCCCGAGGAGAATGTCCGTCATGGCACAGTATTGAGCCCGCCAGCCTGTGTCCTCAGAGCGATGCGTGAGTCGAGCAGTTGTACGCTTGGCGAACGGCGTATCCAGACAAGACCATCGACCTGGTGTATCAAGAAACGTGACCCAACCGACCAGTCGACACGGTCCAATATCGATGATCCCGTGCCCACTGCAATCGGAATTTGCAATATCGTTGGGTCAACATGGGAACGCGTACGAGTCGTCTACTACGCAGCGCCATGTTCAGCGATGTGTTGAACGATGTGCTCCCAAACGCTTGTTCCTGCTCCAGCATTATATTCTGTTGACAGGTCTGCCACAGATCGCCCCTGTCCTGATTTACAGAGCGAGAAAACCTCCGACCTCTACCGTTGTGTTATTATGCGTGGACGTCCAACACCATGTGGCCTACTCGTCGTTTAAACGTCGTTAAAACCTTTTCCATAGATGCTCTCGATAGTGGTACCCGAACAACCGACCAGCTTCGCCGTTTCCGAGGAGCTCGTTCCCAGATTGCCTGCTTTAACAACCTGAACTTTGTGAAAGTCGCTTATGTCTCACTTGCAGTCCGCATCGTCACTAGAATGAGCCCCATTCGTCTCTGGTCCGCTTATATACTCGTACTTGCCTTAGCGCGTCACCTGTCCGAAACGTCACCAGGCGACATTCAAGCACGCGGTGGGCAGTAGACAAAATGTTTTTGTCCGTCAGTACATTATGACACAAATCAAGATATTGGTACAATGGCTGAAACTATGGAATCCCATTGCGATGGACATGGTTTAAATAATCATCTGGCCATCCTAATCTTAATCATAGCTTCTGGTGAATACGTTCATGGTTCCTTTTAAAAAACTCAATCGATTCCTTTCGTCAAAAATCGGCCAAGTGCGAGTAGGACTCACGCATTGAGGTTTCCGTAGAAACTAAGTTATGTATATAGGCAGTTTATCCAATCGAGGATACTGGCGATTTTTGCCTTTTATCGACATCGATACTGACAAGATATCGGTCCCAGGAATTCCAAGACTTTCGAGAATGTTTTAATTTCAAGTCTGAGGTATGATAAGAAATGATAGAATAAGCATTTTTTCGGGTGACAATTACAAATCAACAAGTTAGGATTTTTCCGTCTACTTTTACTGTAAAACCTCGCTTTTTGCCAAATTTCATGATTATATGTCAACGGGAAGCACCCTAAGGTTTTGATGAGTGAGTTTTCGAGTATATGTGACTTAAATGGCCTAGTCTTTCGAGTGCATTGACTTAGAAGCTTGAAACTTTTACACTGCCAAGGGATACACACCTTACTATGTGACATAAATTTGAAGTTGATACGTCCACTCGTTCCTGAGAAACAGGTTTCTTAACAGTTGGACAGACAGACAACAAAGCGATGCTACAAGGCTTCCGTTTTTACAGGTTGAGGTATGGGAACCTAAAAATCGTCGAACTAAGGAAGTCTTCCGTCTTTATTGATCTCGGCGCCTCCTCCTTACAGCGTGTCCTTCAAAACGCTTTATTACTGTTACATTCTTAATTGACTCGTCTTGGTAGTGGAGAAAATATGCAGTGCATTTATATGGACGAACATTAAAATAACTTATTCTGTTCAGTCTTCTCAACTGATGCTGAACGCTTCCCCACGCTTCTACAGTCTCCACGAAAGGATGAACCGAGAAGACTGCGTGTAGCCGACAGTGCCAGACGCTTTTGTCTCCATTCCAGAACTGCAAATAATTCAAAGTGTAAACTGATCTAATTACGAAGCCATAACTTTATTACTGAAGAGCAGGAAAAAGGACTTCGAACACTGAGGCAAAAAGAGAAGCACGATTCAAAGCGTGAGATATTAAAGGTGAAGAGAAGCGCAACGGTGGCGCCGTAATTGGAGTAATACTACAAAGAATGAGATGCGATAATACTCCAGTAAAGAACCTCTGTGTCCCGTGTCGTGCTCCTAGCATCAAAAGAGAAATACGGCTCCCAGTCTGGGTATCAGAATTTTGCAGAGAGCATCTCAATGCTTCGACTGCAAGGCGATTTGAAACGTTTTTAGGTTCCGTGCCCCAATGCGTAAAAACGAAAAGCCTTCATTTGTGTGGCCATATTGTCCGTAGCTGCTTTACAATTCTTCAGGGTACTTTCGTTCTGTCGTTGCAACTACAAAAAATGCGTGTTTTTTTAACCACACGCGTTTCGCTTTACTGACGTAAATCATCATCACTGGTCGGATTTGCTTTAAGATCGAAAAACGGTTCGTGAACAGCTTTTTTTAATTTTTTTTCGGTGATTTCCGCTTGATTTCTCGCCTACATCGGAAAATGACGTCTGCTAGCACATCGTTGATGTTTTTCTTCTTTAGAAACTGATAGTTGTAGCATAATTTTTACTTGATTTGTAGAACTATGCATTGCGTGTGCTGTGTAAAACAAAAAAAGTAAAGTTCTGCAGAACAAGTAAAAATTAGACTACAACTATCAGTATCCAAAGGAGAAATAGATGCTGCTAAACCTTTCGGGATGTGAGGTCGCGGTCCAAGAAACTCTTCTGTTCGTGACGTTTCGTGCAGGACTGCGCTGGACATCCTCAAAATGGCTCTGAGCACTATGGGACTTAACATCTGTGGTCACCAGTCCCCTAGAACTTAGAACTACTTAAACCTAACTAACCTAAGGGCATCACACACATCCATGCCCGAGGCAGGATTCGAACCTGCGACCGTAGCAGTCTCGCGGTTCCGGACTGCACGCCTAGAACCGCTAGACCACCGCGGCCGGCCTGGACATCCTCAGAAAGGTTTACCAGCAGCTATGTCACCCGGTCGTGAAAGCATTCATTCTACGATTTAATGGCTCCGTCGTTTCCGCACCAGTGTCGCTTACATAAAATTGATACATTTACCCGTCTTCACCACGCCGAAGTGTCGTCATCTCAAAAGACTTGCACCAGACAATCAGCTCTACGCGCCGGGAGGTCCTCGCCACACGACATTTCATTTCATCCCTGGAAGTTTCCAACATTATCACGGAATCACCAAGAATATTTGGAAAAACGATCTTTGTACAGCTATAATCCGTCTTTCATATTGTGTGGACTGTCTATTTAATCTGAAATTGTCGGAGGATGGCATAGAAAGCCAGTTCACAACGAACAGGAAAGCAATTAGTTTGGAACATCAATGATGTGTATTTAAGCTTAATATTTTAACTGTAACGTGAACAAGAGGCGGATTTTAGAATCTGAACTTCCTGCCACGATGCTTCACGTCTTGACGCAAATCATAATTGTTAGTTTGGAGTAAATTGTCAGTGATACGTCTCTCCTGTTAATGAAAGGTGCCAAGTGAAATGCAGACAACACATGCGATGCAACGATACCGTCTATTCCTGAGATACAGTGGCCACTAATTTCGAAATCTGTGCAAAAGATGGCAGAGGTGGCGCCATGTGTTGGCCGTTGTTTTTACAGCTGAAGGAGTCTTGTTGGCTGCGCTCAAAGGAGTGCAGAGCGAGTGGGTGGCGTAACAGCGCACTCTACACCGCTCCTCCGGCCGCGCGGCTTAACGATGGCCACTTTTCCGCCCCACGAGCCGTGCCGCGTGTTAATTTATATTAACTCCACACCGCGCACGTACGCCGCCAGGGAGCAAAATGACCGCCGTGCCGACGAGCCGCCTCACATCCTGCTGGCCGGAGACTCACTTTATTAAACGCTCGATGTAATTACTAAATGGAGCATAGAACGAAATTTACGGAAGTGACGGGGGTAAACCGACGCCACCTTGCATAAGCTATTCTTTAATACTTTACATAAAATTGTTTCTGAAAGCGGGAAATAAACGCATCAAAAAAGTTTTGCATCACCTCGGTTCCGAGAGTTCCGGAACCTGTCCATAAAATAGGAATACAGATCAACATAAACATCATTTCGAACCTTTTTATTGCATATGAAAACCAAACATTGCACGTTGTACCACCACACGGCAAGACCTTCAGAGGTGGTGGTCCAGATTGCTGTACTCACCGGTACCTCCAATACCCAGTAGCACGTCGTCTTGCACTGATGCATACCTGTATTCCTCGTGGCATACTATCCACAAGTTCATCAAGGCACTGTTGGTCCAGACTGTCCCACTCCTCAACGGCGATTCGGCGTAGATCCCTCAGAGTGGTTGGTAGGTCACGTCGTCCATAAACAGCCCTTTTCAATCTATCCCAGGCATGTTCGATAGGGTTCATGTCTGGAGAACATGCTGACCACTCTAGTCGAGCGATGTCGTTATCCTGAAGGAAGTCATTCACAAGATGTGCACGATGGGGGCGCGAATTGTCATCCATGAAGACGATTGCCTCGCCAGTATGCTGCCGATATGGTTCCACTATCGGTCGGAGGATGGCACTCACGTATCGCCGTTACGGCGACTTCCATGACCACCAGCGGCGTACGTCGGCCCCACATAATGCCACCCCAAAACAGCAGGGAACCTACACCTTTCTGCACTTGCTGGACATTGCGTCTAAGGCAGTGGTCGTCAAACTGCGGCCCGCGAATCAAGTAATCGTGTGGCCCGCGATTCTCAGCCGTATTTCATAACAATATGCATCTCATAACTAACAGCCGAATCCAAAACGTCGCCCGCCGCGGTGGTCTAGCGGTTCTAGGCGCTCAGTCCGGAACCGCGCGACTGCTGCGGTCGCAGGTTCGAATCCTGCCTCGGGCATGGATGTGTGTGATGTCCTTAGGTTAGTTAGGTTTAAGTAGTTCTAAGTTCTAGGGGACCGATGACCACAGATGTTAAGTCCCATAGTGCTCAGAGCCATTTGAACCATTTTCAACCAAAACGTCAAATAACGTTAAGACCTGTAGTTTTCCTGCTTAATAACAAAAAAATTCTTACACATCGAGTCAGGATTTTAAGACGTGCTTAATTTTAATCAATGTTGATGAATTCGTCCATGATCTAAGTATAGTTGGCCGCTTACCTCAGGGGTCAAGTAGCGCGGCCACTGCTGTGTTACAGCGGGAAACGTTTATGCGCGAGCGTCTAGTAGCGATCAGCTGGTACGGTATGAATTCTGATACGGAAGTAACATGGATTTATGAATGCACGTTACAGAGACGGCCATCTTCAAATGTGGTACTTGCTTGCAGCAAGGACCATTACATAATAGATGTTACAACACAGTGCAGTAGAGGAAAACTGACATTCAAATCATATGTCATTGTGTCTCATACTGAATAATGCTTTGAAACATAAGTACAGTTTCTTTCATTAACCAACCATCCGTTCACACAGACAACACTCGACTTAGTTAGGCAAAGCTGTGCTACGACTTTGCTGTCACTGAAGGTGCAACAATCTGATATGAGAACAGCTGACACGAAGTGGTCTCAATGGTACCGATTTTTAACGATCACTACGTGGGGGCCAGCTCCCAACTTATGGCGCCCTTACCACAACTAGTCTACTGGAGCTTGAAACATACCAATTTGTATAGTTTACCACTTAATAATACGATTGGTACATATGCGGCCCGCGGTGTCGTCCCCCAATATTAATACTGGCTCTTGAGCAAACAGCTTTGACGACCACTGGTCTAAGGCGTCCAGTCTGCCCGGGTTGCCGCCAAACACTTCTCCGACGATTGTCTGGTTGAAGGTATATGCGACACACATCGGTGAAGAGAAAGTGATGCCAATCGTGGGCGGTCCATTCGGCATGTTGTTGGGCCCATCTGTACCGCGCTGCATGGTGTGGTTGCAAAGCTGGACCTCGCCATGGACGTCGGGAATGGAGCTGGGCATCATGCAGCCTATTGCGCACAGTTTGAGTCGTAACACGACGTTCTGTGGCTACACGAAAAGCATTGTTTAACATTGTGGCGTTGCAGTCAGGGTTCCTTCGAGCCATAATCCGTAGGTAGCGGTCAACTACTGCAGTAGTAACCCTTGGGCGGCCTGAACGAGTCATGTCATCGACAGTTCCTGTCTCTTTGTGTCTTCACAATGGCCGAACAACCTCGCTTTGGTTTACTCCGAGACGCCTGGACACTTCTTCCCTTGCTGAGAGCCCTTCCTGGCACAAGGCAACAATGCGGACGCGATCGAACCGCGGTACTGACCGTCTAGGCACGGTTGAACTACAGACAACACGAGCCGTGCACCTCCTTCCTGGTGGAATGACTGTAACTGATCGGCTGTCGGACCCCCTCCGTCTAATAGGCGCTGCTCATGCATGGCTGTTTACATCTTTCGACGGGTTTAGTGACATTTCTGAACAGTCAAAGGGACTGTGTCTGTGATACAATATCATCAGACAACGTATATCTTCAGGAGTTCTGGGAACCGGGGCAAAGCAAAACTTTTTTTGACGTGTGAAATTTTCAGGATTGAGATTTCTGAATATCTGCATGTCTATGTGGCTCAAATTATCAAAGTGCCAAAGACATGAATGGTGGTCACTTTGAATATCTGCTATAGTCATGTTAGTGCTCTACTTCCTTCCCTGCTGTGTTTCTTTGTACCCTGGAACTCTGTTCTCCAGGTTACTTATATTTGCCCCACTCTGTATAATAATTTTTGTCTTACCATAATATTCTGAATACTACCATGCCTGGTGGACGTAAACGTCAGGATGGATTAAGTTGGTATGTACGCTGATGTATCTATTGTAGAATAAGATACGTACTGTGACATATACTCAGTGCTTTAACTCGATGAGAACAGCGTTTCCAGAAGTATTTATCCCAAACCGCATCTATATAAATTTTGTTGCAATCAACAACCACAAAATTCGTTGAGTACAAGGACACGTCTGTTTTCCCAAGCTACAGTCTACAGCTACACTAGAGGGGCACTGGTGGCGCAAGTCTTAACACAATTTTCATTGGCGGGTGGAAACTGAATTAGTACTTGCATTTCTGAAGTGGCCCATGTTCTGATTAAAAAATGAGTAACACTACTTTTATATCGTGTTCTTATTATGCTATCACGAATTTTATGGACTGGCTGTAGATGAGACCAACCACAGAAGAGACAGGTGAAACTATAAGCAAAAAGCAGTGCGTTGATAACTCAGTGTTCAACGTGTCTGAATAGTGACGATGTAGGTGAAGCAGATGTGGTGACTTGTGAAGCTTCAGATTTTCCCGGTTGTTGGAACGAAGAACAGAAGAAGTATTTCACTTACGAAAATTCGTGGCTTGAAGTGAAAAACAGATTTCTAGGATATTGGTTTCGCCGTGAAATCAGTGCACTTGGTATGGGAACATAAACGACGGAAAGGTAGAGGAGTGGATGGAACGTAAATTTAACACCAATGGTGACAACAAAGTGAAGTAACGATATAGCTAGACTATATGAATGCTAAGCATTGAAAAGCTACAGTGTAATGGAAACCACAACGTTAAAGGTGAGCATGTCGGTATTCCAGTTGCTATGGGTTTATTTATCGACTATCATTTTTTGTCTGTAGTTTGATATTTGAGTTTACATACTGTCATTTTGTCATTTCGAGACAGTGGGTGGAGCTGTGGACGCTAGAAAATGGAGAGCCATATTCTGCTGTATGAGTTCAACAGAAGGGTAACAGTAGCGGAGGCAGCAGAAACATTTGCGCCGTGTATGGGGATAATACTAGTAAACAGAGCATGGCAAGAAAATGGTTTTCTAGTTTTAAGGACGATCGTTTACACATTAATGAATCTCTACGTTCAAGAAGATCGTTTAAACACAGTAATACACAATGATCCACGTCAGTGTACTGGAGAACTGATGAATGTGACGGAACTGTGATCATTCTAACATCGTGCAACATTTTCATGCAATTTGTAACGTCCAAAAATAGGGTGTATGGGTATCGCATGCTCTAACCCAAAATCACACAAACCAACGGGTAGTTAGATGTATATCTCTGCTTGCTCGTCAGCGATGGGCTCGTGAACAACACCAACCATTCCTGTTCTGTATCGTTACTGTTGACGGGAAATAATGACTTTATGCTAACATAAGGAATAGAAAGAAATGGTTGAGTACAAACAAAGCAGAAACTACCCCGCAGAAAGACCTGACACATCCACAAAAGGTAATGTCATGCATCTGGTGGATCAGCGACGGTGTGGAGGACTACCAACTGCTTCCTCGAGGTGTTACCATCACTACTGACATTTATCGTCAATATCTGAAACGTCTTCCATACGCAGTTCAAAACTAACGACCAGGAAGACTGCGTGAAGTGATGCTACCCCACGATAATTCTGTAAGACTGACAAAAAAACTCTCTTCTTTTCTGATTTTCCATGTTTCACTGCCATGCAATACTGAGCTCCAAACATACATTCTCACAAATTTCTGCCTCAAATTAAGTCTGTGTCGGGAAGTCATTCCTCACCCACCTTATTCACCTGATCTTGTGCCCGCAGAGTTTTACCTTTTCCGCTCTTTGTGGAACAAATTCAACAAATTTCCCTTCCGGGTGAAAATGCGCTCCAAAAGCGGCTCGACGAGTTCTTCGCCTCAAAACCAAGTGATTTCTACACTCAGGGAATCGAAAAATTACCCCACCGTTGGTAGACTTGTCAACAGTGAAGGAGAACATATTATTGGTGACTAAAGCCTCTTATGTGTATATGTAGCGTATATTAACACTATAGAAAAATGCTAGGAATTTACGCACCAACCCAATAGCACACACCAGGTTCCAAGAACAGTACGGTGAATTAACTGATATATATCTGGCAACATATTTTAAAAATACGTAAGTACACCATCAGAGATGCAGAGAAACGTCTTGCAGTAAAGAACAAACTAATATAAAGCAGCGATGTCTGTTACTGCAGCCACTCATACATCTGGAAACTTGTGTGACACAGAAGAGTGAAATATTAAGTTTTGTAACTAAATCGAAAAAAAGTAGCTAAATATGTTTGCGATGTGCAGCTAGTGCATAAAACAGTTATGATAATGGGTTCTCAAAACGTTCCGTTCTGTTAGGAACTGCTAATTCATCTGTTAACACTTTTCTATTGAGATGTATGTATTCAAAACGACTCTAGATTGGAGCTAAATCATTAGATAAACATACATTCTTTACGAAAATAAAATACGGTACTTCACCATTCTCCGGTCTTTTCATAATGAAAACTGCTGCAGAGAATGGGAGATTTACTCGAATAGCACACGTCTGATTACGATGTCGACAGCAAGGTCGAAACACCAGGAATGTGAATTCGAGGCTGTCACAAAAGACTGGACGTTAATTCGGATGCTCTGCTGGGAGGTGAGCGTGAATGTGTTCCATTGTAGCACTCGCCCTGTCTTGTTCCCAGTCGCTGCACTGCGTTTAATATAAGCGCGGAGAGACCGCAGAAACACAAACACTGTCTCACTCGGCTTTCTGAAGCGAGAAAATTTGATTAAGTCATGGCCCTTTGTGCTATAATCCATTTACGGTTCTCTCTCAATTTCTCGGAATCGACAGAAGCATGTATTGAACCATTAAGCAATCTGCCGGCGCACAATTATTGTATACGTTATTAAAGGCGTAAAATCTTACGTTTGTAGTACATGATGTTTTAGTCGACATATTTTCAAGAGATTTCACCTCAAACATGTCAACAGAAAAAAAAGCTATTTTGACAAGAAGGGTATTGCGCCGAAATAAGATATGCCCTGCGCGAACGGCAAAGAAAGATTCCGATGGCTTTGTTGAACTTGGCACTCACGGGAACAACTTCAGCTAAGAAGAGCGCGCCAGCCGGAATGTTGAAATGCCCGCCGCCGTGGAGTGTGTCGCCCGGCCTTCTGAAGTTTCCACGGACGGACAGTGTCACGTCCATACTGCGCCTCGTAAATTAAGAAACAAAGATGAAAAAGTTGCGCACAGCTGAAAAGATCTAAGAAAAAGTAAAGTAGTGGCAGCAGACTCTTGCAAAATAAAGCTGAAGTTCCGAACGCCTGTGATGTAATAGATGACGCACTGATGGTGCATTTTACATGTCTAGTTTACTGAACATTTGCGTCAGAGAGCTTGTAAGTTTCCGGCAAAAAGTTATACGCCACGCTTTTTTAACTTGCGAGAGACGTTCAATCAGAATTCACTCCACTCGACAGAGACAGCATCTTTCTAGAGATTACACACAGACAGAGGTTAATCTAGTCATCGTACTGAACACTGGACAGCTTCCGAAACCGTAATTCAATCGCTGATGTGCGGTAGTGGTTAAGAAAACCGACTGTTATTCCAGACGCCTTGCAAGGTGCGGCAGTGGTAAGACACTCGACTCGTATTTAGAAGGATAGTGGTTCAAATCGCCTTCCGGCCATCCAGAATTTAGGTTTTCATGGATTCTCTAAATCGTTTCCAGTGATTTCTGAACGTATGCAGAAATTTACACAGCTTGACACGAAGATTTGTTTCAAATAAAGCATTTCTAATGTTAGCCCACACTGCATTGTAATGTAGTTGCGTGACTTCTTGATTACGGAATAGTTTTCTTCATACAGCATTCGTACTGAGTGTGTTTGGTTAAATAGATAACCTGGAACACTATGGTAACTTCCATTCATGAACCAAGATATTAACTAGATTAGAGGAACGGGGAAGAAACAGAAAGGAGTAGGTGGGAAAACGCGACTCCCCGCCGTAAAGGGCGGGGCGGTATTGCCATAGCGAAAGTTGAAAATGAATGCTGGACCAAGACTCGAACCCGGATGGGCCGACAGAACAAACAACACCCAGTTACATTAAAATGTTAAGACCAACAGGTAAATAGCGTGTAAGTCGACCTCTCGAGCGCAACACAGCAGTGACAAGTCCTCGGTATATTTCGGAGGCATGTTACACCAAATACTTACGCACAGGTCACGCAGTTCGCGCCGGCCGAAGTGGCCGTGCGGTTAAAGGCGCTGCAGCCTGGAACCGCGAGGCCGCAACGGTCGCAGGTTCGAATCCTGCCTCGGGCATGGATGTTTGTGATGTCCTTAGGTTAGTTAGGTTTAACTAGTTCTAAGTTCTAGGGGACTAATGACCTCAGCAGTTGAGTCCCATAGTGCTCAGAGCCATTTGAACCACGCAGTTCGCGTAAATCAGGGGCCGAGCGTACCATACGTGTGCCATTCAGATCAGGCGAATTTTGTGACCAAGATATCAAAGTCCGCTCTTTATGATGTTCTTCTGACCACTGTAGCACAATTCTGGCTTTGTGACACGCGAAGTTATCTTGTTGGTCCGCTACAGTGTTCACATAGTCCACGCCGTCACGGTGCCTTTGATTACAACATGTCGCATGGAAAACCACATAAATGTCCCCCACAGCAGAATGCTGTCCCCACCGACCTGTGTCAGTGGCGAAGACCGTACTAGGTGCCGCCGTATCTGGACACGACCGTTGCTCTCCTGCATAGCCCCATATTCATAACCGTACGCTCAACACTGTGCTCTGGAACATTTCCTCGCACCAGTAATGTAATCTGTCGTCATGTATTCGACAAATGGCCCCCTATTCTGCTTTGCAGAGCGGGTAAGCCTTCGAACTCCACGTTGTCTGGTGAGGAGTGAACATTCAACTCTTCGTTGCCTCCTCATGGTTTCTTTGTCCAGTTGCTTTCTACTGACGCTCACGAATTTCCCAGCTACGTTTTTTCATCTCTTTAGGAAGAATACAGCACATTTTGAGCGGTGATTTGTTGCTGTACATGAGTCAGTTCACCACTTCACGTCAGAAATCAAGCAGCAACCAAAGCAGTTTTTAACAACCGAGACGCATTCACCGAAAATTGGCGAAGTCAGACTTAGCTGCAGAAGGATAATTGCCACGGTTTTGTAGGATTGTAGGAGGGACAATATATTCTTCTCAACGATTATATCGAAAATGTCAGGATAATAAATTACGAATACCACATACGTCTTCTGCCTTAATCCGAAAAAAAGAAAAAATAGGTCAGGCCTGGAAAGGAACATCATCAGTACAGTTCACGTGCCAATAAATGTGCTTTCACAATGGGACAATCAACTCATGCCGGATATTTTTTTGTCATCAGTCTTCTGGTTGGTTTGATGCGGCCCGTTACGAATTCCTCTGCTGTGCAAACCTCATCATTTCGGAGTAGCACTTGCAATCTACGTCCTCAGTTATTTGCTGGATGTATTCCAATCTCTACGTTCCTCTGCAGATTTTACCCTCGACAGCTCCCTCTAGTACAATGGAAGTAATTTCCTGATGTCTTAACAGATATCTTACCATCCTATCCCTTCTGCTTGTCAGTGTTTTCCATATATTCCTTTCCTCACCGATTCTCTGGAGAACCTCCTCATTCCTTACCTTATCAGTCCATCTAATTTTCAAAATTCTTCTGTAGCACCACATTTCATACGCTTCGATTCTCTTCTTTCCCGGTTTTCCCACAGTCTGTGTTTCACTACCATACAATGCTTTGCTTCAAACGTACATTCTCAGAAATGTCTTCCTCAAATTAAGGCCTATGTTTGATACCAGTAGATTTTTCTTAGCCAGGAACGCCCTTTTTGTCAGTGTTAGTCAGCTTTTTATGTCCATCTTGCTCCGACTGTCATGAATTATTTTGCTACCTAGGTAGTAGAATTTCTTAACTTCATTACTTCATGATTAACAATCCCGATGTTCAATTTCCCCCTGTTTTCATTTCTGCTATCTCTCGTTACTCTCGTCTTTCTTCAAATTACTCTTAGTCCATATTCTGTACTCATTACACTGTGCACTCCATTCAACACATGCTGTAATTCTTCTTCACGTTTATTGAGGACAGCAATGTCATCAGTGAATCTTATCACTCTTGAACCTTCCTTTTATTTCCGTCATTGCTTCTTCGAAGTATAGACTAAACAGTAGGGACTAAATAATAAATCATTGTATTACACCCTTTTGAATCCGAGCACTTCGCTCTTGGTCTTCCACTCTAATTGTTCCCTCCTGGCTCTTGAACATATTGTGTATTACCCGTATTTCCATGCAGCTTACCCTTTTTTTTCTCAGAATTTAGAACATCTTGCACATTTTACGCTGTCGAATGCTTTTTCCAGACCGACAAATACTATGAGCGTGTCTTGATTTTTCTTTAGTGCTGCTTCCATTATCAACCGCAACGTCAGGATTGCCTCTTTGGTTCCTTTATCTTTCCTAAAGCCAAACTGGTCGTTATCTAACACATCCTCAATTTTCTTTTCCATTCTTCTGTGTATTATTTTTGTCAGCAACTTGGATGCATGGGTTGTTAAGCTGATTGTGTGGTAATTCTCACACATGTCAGCTCTTGCAGAATTCGGAATTGTGTAGATGACGTTTTTCCGAAAGTCGAATGATATATCGCCAGACTCAATACATTCTACACACCAATGGGAATAGTCCTTTGGTTGGCACTTCCCCCAATGATTTAAGAGATTCCTCCTGCCTTTCTTGACTTCTAAGTCTTCCAAAGCTCTTTTAAATTCTTATTCTAATACTGGATCCCCTATCTCTTCTATATCGACTCCCGTTTCTTCTTCTATCACGTCATCAGACAAGTCTTTCCCTCATAGAGGCCTTCAGTGTACTCTTCCACGTATTTACCACCCTTGCGAATTTCAGCGAAGGTTGTTTTGACTTTTCTATATGCTGTCTCCGTCCTTCCGACAGTCATGTCTTTTTCGACTTCTTCACATTTTTCATGCAGCCATTTCACCTTAGCTTCCCTGCACTTCCCATTTCTTCGTTTCAAAGTGATTTGTACTTCTATATTCCTGAATTTCCCTACATATTTTTGCACTTCCTTCTTTCGTCGATTAACTGGCGTATTTCTTCTGTTACCCACGGTTCCTTCTCACTAATCTTCTTTGTTCCTATGTTTTCCTTTGCAGCTTCCATGATTGCGCTTTATAGATATGTCCATTCTTCTTCAACTGAACCGCTCACTGAGCTATTCCTTATCGCAGTATCAATAACCGACGAAAATTCCTTCCGTAGTACTTCCGTATCCCACTTCTTTGCGCACTAATTCCTCCTAACTAGCCTCCTAAACTTCATCACTACTAGATTGTGATCTTAGTCTATATCTGCTCCTGGGTACGCCTTACAATCCAGTATCTGATTTCTGAATCTGTGCCTGACCATGATGTTATCTAACAGAACTCTTCCCGTATCTGCTGGCCTTCTCCAAGTATATCTCCTACTTTTATGATTATTGAACAGAGCATTCGCTATTAATAGCTAAAATTTATCGCAGAACTCAATCTTTCTCCTCTCTCATTCCTACTACTAAGCCCATATTCTCTAGCAATTCTTTCTTCTCTCCTTCCCCTACAACCACATTCAAACCCCCCCCCCCCCATGACTATTAGAGTTTCATCTTCCTCTGCGTACCGAATTACCCGTTCAGTATCCTCATATATTTCATATCTCTCTTCATCTTCGGAATGCGACGTCGGCATGTATACCTGAACTATCGTGGTTGGTGTTAGTTTGCTAACGATTGTGACGAGAACAAAGCTGCCAGTGGACTGTTCTCTGCTCTACCTTCCAATTAATACATAATCCCATTTCCGTTATACCGTACCATTTTCTGCGGTTGTTGATACACCCTATACTCAGCTGACTAGAAATCCTTGTCTTCTTTCGATTTCACTTCACTGACCCCCAACTATGTATAGACTGAGCCTTGGCACTTCCCTTTTCAAACTTTTAGCTTCCCTACCACTTTCAAACATCTGGAATTCCATCCCAACTCGTAGAACTTTATCCTTGTGTTGATTATTCAATCTCTCTACTCACGGTCACCTCCCTTTTGACAGTCCCTTCCCGGATAACCGAATGATGGAGTTGTCCGGAATTTTTGCCAATGGCGAGATCATCGGGACACTTTTTCAATTACAAGTCACCTGTCCTGTGGGTACACATGTGCCTTTAATGCAGTGGTTTCCATTTCCTTCCGCATCCTCATGCCGTTGATCACTGCCGATTCTTCCGCCTTTAGGGGCAGTTTCCCACACGACGGGCAACAGACTGCCCAGAACCTGTGCCCGCTCCTCCGCCCACTTGTACAAGGCCGCTGGCTGAATGAGTGTAACTTCGTATGCCGGAAGTCTTCGGCCGTCATTGTTGACACTTTTGATTCAAAATTTAAGCAATAGCGGGTTTCGAACCCAGGACCGAGGCCGTTCTGATTAGTACTCAAATATGTTACCCCCTTTTTCGCCCTGACTTCATTTTGTTCTTTAATGTTCGTTGGATTTGTCATGGGGGGACGTCTCGTGAAACCTGTTCAAGTTCGTCGTCGATCCCTTCACTCAGTTTTTTCTTACAGTGGACAGCTAACCGTCTGACCAAACACGCTGAGCTACCGTGCCGGCAAACCCCTAGATCATGGGGAGAAACATATGTAGAGAAAATAATAAAACTCTTGCACGTAATACACTACGAAAATAAAGCTAAATCCCGTGCCAACATTCCAGTGCTGAACAATTCTGAAAACTTAACTGTTTCTTACGGGAGGGCAACCCGTGATGCTACAGCAGTTAAACTGTACTTTACGTGACAGAGAAATTAGTTCCGACCTCGCTCCGCAAATGTAACACCGTCTAGTATCTTTCAAAAGCTTACATTTCGTCAATAATATCTCGTGTCTTCTAATATTTTGAAGTAGGCGTGTATCGTCCCAACGCGCAAAGAGCAATAAAATGAAGATTTTGCCTTAACGTCATTTCAACAGAGTAGAACAGAAACGCTATGTTCACACACAGTATTATGAGTACTTTAAAAAATGTAAATTTGCATTAGTAGGTGTAAATATATCAAATACATTGCAGCGTACTGCGCTTTAAAATATGCTGTACCTGTTCCTCTGTGAGTGAAAATGATAGCACTGTCCGAAAGCAGCAAGATCAACTTACTGTATTGATGTACCTACATTAAGTAAGACTTGGATGACAATAAACATTTCCAACTTCAAAAATGTGTGAGTGATACTTTGCGAAAAATGAAAGAATAGGAAGATTTTGAAGTTATTAAAAAGACATGAAGCAAGCAACGTGGTTATACCCCTTCCCGCCAGACACAATACAAATTGCGACATACCTTTGCCGTGCAACTGTTGACGGTTGGAATCGGCTTTGAGGTTTTCTGCCGTGTGAACCAGCTCGTCGAGCTGGGGCTTCTTCTGTTCCAACTCACGCAGGACATTCTGCAAAAAACAAATACCAATAGTAGTGTCACGTTATTCTTTTTAACAAAGTTTTGTGACAGTATTAACTATGATGATGATGGTGGTGGTGGTGGTGGTGGTGGTGGTGATAATCTTGAGCAAACAATTGCATAGTTTCACAAAATTTCTTTTTTATGTCCGCCATGACCGGTTCTGAGCATCTATGCTAAGCTTCAGACAGCAACATTCATGTGTTATCTATACTACTATATAAGGAGAAGTGATTGTTTAACGTTGTTACCAAAAATCTCGAAAGGTTGTTAACAAAAAATGGCTCTGAGCACTATGCGACTTAACTACGTAGGTCATCAGTCACCTAGAACTTAGAACTAATTAAACCTAACTAACCTAAGGACATCACACACATCCATGCCCGAGGCAGGATTCGAACCTGCGACCGTAGCGGTCACGCGGTTGTTAACAGATTTGCTTCAAATTTATACACGACACTCTAATAAAGATTCATACAGAAATAGTACATAAATTGTTTTAACAATATATATATATATATATATATATATATATATATATATATATATATATATATGTGTGTGTGTGTGTGTGTGTGTGTGTGAATTCCTAAGGGACCAACCTGCCGAGGTCATCGGTCCCTAGACTAATACACTACTTAAACTAACTTACGCTAAAGACAACACGCACACCCATGCCCGAGGAAGGACTCGAACCTCCGGCGGGAGGGGCTGCGCAGTCCGTGACATTATGACTCTAACCGCGCGGCCATTCCACGCCGGCGTTTTAACAACAACGCACAGGCCATCTGTTAGTCCCGTCTGCGAAAAAGAAACTGCTGCGCTGTACTCTGTTCAGAAAATGTGCAATTTTGCATTCTTTCTCATAGTCAGTTTTAATATGATATCAGGACTTTCACACCACTAGAAAAAATGTTTCTCCCATACATATTCTTTAAAAACTGTATACGCAACTATCTACATCATGCTCCGCAAGCTACCTAATGGTGTGTGGCGGAGTGTACTTTCGGTACCACTATCTGATCCCTCCAACCTTGTTCCACTAGCCGGCCGGAATGGCCGTGCGGCTCTAGGCGCTACAGTCTGGAACCGCGTGACCGCTACGGTCGCAGGTTCGAATCCTGCCTCGGGCATAGATGTGTGTGATGTCCTTAGGTTAGTTAGGTTTAAGTAGTTCTAAGTTCTAGGGGACTGATGACCTCAGAAGTTAAGTCCCATAGTGCTCAGAGCCTTGTTCCACTCGCGAATAGTGCGTGGGAAAAATTATTGTCGGTAAGCCTCTGCATTAGCTCTAGTTTCTCGAATTTTCTCCTCGTGGTCAATACGCGAGATGTATGTGGGGGGCTGTAACATGATGTGCGACTCTTCCTGAAAAGTACTGTCCCGAAATTTCAATAGTGAATCTCTTCGTGATGCACAACGTCTGCCAGTGGAGTTTGTTTAGCATCTCCGTAACGCTCTCTCGCCAGCTAAACGTTCGCGTGACGAAACGCGCCGCTCATCGTTAGATCTTCTCTATCTCCTCTATCAGTCCTATCTGATAGGGATCCTAGACAGATGAACAATACCCAAGAAGTCCTATCTGATAGGGATCCTAGACAGATGAACAATACCCAAGAATCGGGCGAGCAAGCGCCTTATAAGACACTTCTTTCGTGGATGAGTTACATTTCCCCAAGATTCTTCCGATGAATCTGATTCTGGTGTCTGCTCTTCCCACTATCTATTTTATACGGTCACTCCACTTAAGGTCGCTCTGGATAGTTACGCCTAGATATTTTACGGCAGACTCTGTCTCCAGCTGTTTGTCATCAACAGTGTACCAGTACAGATAGCTGTACAGATGTAGACTTCTTTTCCTATTTATGCGCAATATGTTTAGGGTCAACTGCCGGAGCCTGCACCATTCATCAATTCTCTGCAGGCCGGCCGGGGTGGCCGAGCGGTTCTAGGCGCTACAGTCTGCAACCGCGCGACCGCTGCGGTCGCAGGTTCGAAGTCTGCCTCGGGCATGGATGTGTGTGACGTCTTTAGGTTAGTTAGGTTTCAGTAGTTCTAAGTTCTAGGAGACTGATGACCTCAGCAGTTAAGTCCCATAGTGCCCAGAGCCATTTGAACCAATTCTCTACAGATCGTTCTGCAAATTCTTACTACCTTCAGGCGTTGCTACTTTGGTATAGAGAACTGCATCATCTACGAATAGCCTTAGAGAGCATTCGACGCTTTCTACTACATCATTTAATATATATTTGTAAACAGCAACGGTCCTATCACACTTCAGAATGGTACCCCGGATATTAACTTTACATCTGTCGAATTAGTTCCGTTAAGAGCGACGTGGTCAGTTCTATCTGCAAGAAAGTCTTGAATCCATTCGCAGGTCTGCTCCGATACTCCGTAAGCTCGTATTTTTTTCATTAAACGGCAATGAGGGACGGTGTCAAATGCCTTACTGAAATCAAGGAACACGGCATCAACCTGAACGCCGTTGTCCACTGCGCTGTGCATCTCATGGAGGAACTGAGCGAGCCATGTTTCGCAGGATCTCTGTTTGCGGAATCCGTGTTGATTTTTATACAGCAGATGTTCATTTTTCAAGAATGTCATAATTCTTGAGCATAAAACACGTTCCATAATTCTACAACAGATTGAAGTCAACGATATAGGTCCATAATTGTGTAGATCTGTCTTACGGCCTTTCTTAAAAACAGGAATGACCTGCTCTTTTTTCGTTCGGTACCTTTCGGTGCTCGAGCGATCTACCATAAATTACTGCTAGAAGGGAAGCAAGTTTCGTTTTTTTCCTCGCAGATGGTTTTCACACAAAAGAGGGACGTTTTATTTATAGCTTTACGGCATATAATTAGAATAATTCTACGGCATATTTAATGTGCAATAAAAATAATCAAGGTGTAAGATCAGAGAGAGGGAGGAAGAGGAGATGTAAAGGGGGTGGGGGGAGGTAGGAAGTGGAGTAGAGAAGTGGACGGAGGAGATGGACAGAGAGGGGGCAGCAGGAAGAAATGGAGGGAAGGGAGGAGGAGAAGATGGACAAAGAGAGGGGAGGAGGTGACGGACAGTGATTTTTGAAAGGGGGGGAGGGGAAGGATGAGGAGACAGAGGAAGAGATGGACAGAGATGGGTGGAAAAGGGGACGAGGACCTATATCCAATTCTCATACATATTGAGCAATTGCGAAGCATTGCTGGGATTGCTAGTACAGTATATCGCAAATCAAAATGGTTAGGTTGGAAGGGAACAGATGTTTAAACCAACAAATGGACCCCACAGGAAACATACAAAAATCAACGATAAGGGAACAAGTTTCATCTTATTCAAATCATCCTGAAACGTTGTTTTGGGTTCCTCATTGTTACCACACAGAGACATACACAAAGGGAAGTTACCAAATGGGAACATTTTTAACCAAAATGATCATGTGTTGATCGATGAAACACGTAAGTCGGACCTCTTGGATGTGAGGAGGCTCAGAGACCTAAATGTTCATTCGGATCACTTTTGGATGTGGTCACGAATGACGGCTAGAATCCCTAATACAGCCAAAAGAAGCCGAACCAACACACATATACAAACAGCACTAAACCATCTGCAATTAGAGGACAATAGATGGAAAGGACATCACAGATTCTTCAGAGGGCTGAGGAGTGAAATAGCACCACGGATGTGATAAAGAGTGCAGTGGAGTGTCAGCAAATGAAACACTGGGAACTGAAACAAGGTGCATGAGTTCTTCACAGTTTGATATTAAGTATCAGATAGCAACGGAGGAAAAGAACAATATATACAGAAGAACGCTGAAACGAAATTTTGCAGTAGCGATGGTGGAAGTTTATAAAGAAGAAAAGGACTGGAACGAGGACTCATAAAAAAAGAGAGATTGGATGAAAACCAACATCAAAGAACTGGAGCTTCTGAAGAACGAGAATGAAGCGAGGAAACTTTTTAGGGCAGTAATGTGGTACATACGTTCTATGAGCCGCCCCCATTGCTCCCCGCACCGCGTCACATTATGTCCACAGTGAAGCGTTAAGAAACACAGTTAATCTGTTTCTTAACGAATAAACGCAGTGTTGTGAAGCAATACAAAAATGCGCAAGAATATACTGGAACATTTTGGGTTTTTCTGGAGCACTTTCAGTAAATTCTCCGCCACGACTGCCACAGTACAACAAGGAAAAATTCTGAATGAAAAAAAGAAACGTGTGAAATAATGAATATCCGCACTGACGCATCATGGATTACATAAACTTTAGTAAAGATACTTGGAAGTTCTGTTTAAAGAGCAATAGATAGAATTTGAACACTTTCTCTGGCCACCCGCGTTGCCCTCATTTCGACACTAACGAGCTGCTGCTGTCTCCTCTACAGACGAGAGTTCAGTTGCACTTCCCCACAATCTAACATTAAAAAATCCGAGCCATACTCCTGAAAGTGCATGACACAGAACTTGGCTTGGGACCATTCAGCGTCTGTATTACGAAAATGATGCTATGGGAACAAAAATAACAACACTCACTGCCAGTGATTCTGCTACATTTAGACAATTCGATTATTTCTGACGACTTGGTTCTCGTCATTTACTTCTTCTTAGAGTTATGCTTTCCCTCAGGTGTTATAACGGAGGTTACACTCACAGCGAAGCGACCAAATAATACTGGGAATACTGTGAGCATTACAATACTGGGAACTTAGCCGGCCTAAGTGGCCGTGCGCTTCTAGGCGCTACAGTCTGGAGCCGAGCGACCGCTACGGTCGCAGGTTCGCACCCTGCCTCGGGCATGGATGTGTGTGATGTCCTTAGGTTAGTTAGGTTTAATTAGTTCTAAGTTGTAGGCGACTGATGACCTCAGAAGTTAAGTCGCATAGTGCTCAGAGCCCTTTTTTTTTGGGGGGGGGGGGGGACTTAAGTTTTGTGGAAGTTTACGGAAAAGCAAAAGATTTAAGTCAGCCCTTAAAAATTACATTGAGATCAAAAAGATAATGATGTTTGTAGTACTTTCTACTACTCGGCTTCTGCGTCCAACGACTTTCGGTACAGTTAAATCATCAACAAGGGAATTTATTTTTGATTCTTCATTATCATCTATTGAATTAACGAGCCTTTAAGATTTTTTGAATCGAAAATTACATAGCGCAATCTATCTGCTGTCTCACATCAACTTATCTAGTTAACCAACATAAATTTCGCAGCTTCGGTTGAGCTGCCTTTGGAAAAGTCTCCTTTGCGATATCAGCACGACTGAAACAGGCACCTAAGAACGTTGTCGCTTCCTAACGTACGAAATGACGCTCTAATTTCGTCTTCAGTTTATTTACACTGCAATATAATCTCCGGTAACAGCGTACTCAGTGTACTCAAGTGAAAACAAAATAACTGTAAATAACATGAAGCAGAAACTATAATCTTACGTCACAGGCTAGGAGGCAAATGTCAGAGATACCCGTTTCCATCGCTATGACATAGCAATGAAGAGCCTTAGAGAGCCAGATAAAGTATTAAACATGAAGCTGCGATTGGAAATGTAAATTAGCAAATAAAATAAACTGTTGTAAGACAGTGGACGATTTTTTTTTTTTTTTCATTTAATGCTCCACCCATTTACTGTTTAGTTTAGCAAAACACAGACATTAAGGGTACCGTAAAATTAAGTTTTCCTTATTTTTTAAAAACTATCTCAGTTTAAAACTATACATTGTTAAAACGCTTTCTTTCAAAAAACTGGAAGTGATACATTACAGGAAGCTGCGCAGGACTTGTCATATCCAACTGAGCAACATCTCACTTTTGTTCCGCGCTGTCAACCTCGAACGCATTTCCCTTGCTGGCCCGCAGCTGCGACTCCCCAGTTTCTTTCTGGTGGTCGGTCCGGTCTAATGATTTGCCTAATGGAAGCCGTCACGCTGTCTCCGACGAGCGCCATCCATTGTTCGTAGGACACTCCGCTAATTGCGGCAAGCGGTCGTCCGTTTATTGCTGGTTTCTACGAAAATACAGCCGTTCTATCGAAACAAAGATACGTCCGCGGCACGAAAACAGGAATGAAACACCCAAGATAGCAGAGCCCTCATGAAAAAGCAATTTTAAGTGAATGTAACACCCTAATTACTTGGAGAAAAAGAATAAAATTGCCATCAGTTACGGTTTGCCAATTCTTTCCCCACTATAGGTAGCAACTTGGACCTATCTGATATCACACGAAGATTAACTTTATTATAGAGCTTTTGATCAGACGAAGTACCCTAACGAATTGCTTGACAATACTTATAAATATTTTTTCGTTGTATTTATTCTACGATACCATCCGTCACTAATGAGTTCGTCGTTGACGGCATATTAAATTCTAACGCTCCGTCCTCAAAGATACCCACCCACTAACTACTTCGGAAATGACGTACGTCAATCTTTACCTCACATACTGAGGCCGAAGAGTTGGTCATAACAGTTTCCCTTTTCCAGTCTCCGTAAGGATGCTACATTATGGCTGCTAGTATTCGCAGCTTATTTTTAAGTAATGTGATTAGTCTAAACACATTGTAGAGGGTGTTCATAAATGTTTATCCTCATTTCGAGATTAAATATTAATTATTTTACGATGGTAACTTTGTTTTTTCGTTACACTTCTAGGAGGGAACCCACGAAGTTTCTATACAGCTGTGTCTCATTCAACACTTTCGCCGCTAGACGCCCTTTGTGAGCTGTCATAAAAATGGCTTTCCCACATGAGAAAACTCAGTGTTTTGTGTAGCTAGCAGAAACCAAATCACCGATTACTGTGCAGCGAAAGTTTGTGTCCCATTATGGAAAGAAAGCATCTGATGTCAACTTAATCAGAACATGGATGGAAATATTTTCAGCAACTGGGTCGGTTCAGAAACGTACAAGCAGCGGCAAATCAGGTGTTTCGGAGACGATGCAGGCAGTTCAAACCACATTTGTGAGGTCACCACAGAAATCGATTACACAAGCTTCGCGAGAGCTTCGAGTGGCAAAGAGCACAGTGCATAAATTGGTTCACAAACGTCTTAAACTGCATGCGTGCGAGGTCCAACTTGTTCAGGCGTTACAACCAGATGATCGCCCAAAACACGAATAATTTGCAATGGGTATGCTAAACCGTTTGGATACGACAGTAATTTCTCGAAGTGTGTGTGCTTTTCCGATGAGGCTATGTATCATGTTTGTGGCTCTGTTTACCGCCATAATGTCCGGATCTGTGTATCAGAAAAACCTCTTGTGGTGCGCGAACACATTCGGGACAATCCACAGGTTAATGTGTGGTATGGGTTCATGTGTAATCGCGTTATTGGTCCATTTTTCTTCCTTGACAGCAGTATAAGTGGGTACGTTTACCTAAGTATGTTTGTGAAATACTCCGTTCCTCGGTTGCAGGATACGCAAGACACTATCATCTTCCAGCACAATGGCGTTCTCTTTCATTGGGGGCTAGAAGTCTACGATTTTCTTTATAAAACCTTCCCCATTGGCAGAGGCGACCCATTTCCCCAGCCCCCGAGATCACCTGACATTACTTCCTTAGATTTCCTTCTTTGGGGATATGTGTACAAAACAGCAGTTCCTTACACTGTGACTTTGCAAAAACGCCTCAGAGATGCCTTTGGCATAATCACACTAGACGTGTCGCACAATGTGTGGCAAGAGATTGAATACCGGCTTGATATTTTGTGTGTTATAAGGGGTACACATGCTGAAGTGAATTAAACGTTGAAGAGTATTACCTGTAATAAATATTTATGTAAGGATCAAAACTTAATGAGTAGAGGCATATTTGGTATAACGCACGTTTCATTTACTGTATCCTATAAAGAGATACACTGTTTTGATATCAGGGTAAACATTTATGGACATCCCGTATACTGATCACAGAGAATTTGGTGCCTTTACCTGGAAATTATTTTGGTGCTGGCTTTCGGTTCACTGAATATACTCACAATTACTGGTTTACTGATTTATGTGATTTGAGGCAAAATCCTCGAACGCCCAGTAACGTGTCTTACTGAAACATTCCTTACGATCGATCTCATTGCAGAGAACATTTGAAATTCGTATCTTGCATACGTTCGCTTCGTGACAGACCACAAATTAACTGAAGAATCAGAAGGTCCTGTGCTGTACTAATCTTCTGAACGTCGAACGGACTCACCAAAACGGCGTAACTGCGTAGTTAATTACTCCATAATAGAGGATACCTCTTTATTACCTACGTTTAAAAATCAAATTCTTATATCGCTTTCATTAAAAAGTTACACGATAATTTTTCTTCGCTGTACAAACTACCCGTCATAAGTTGAACAGAAGTTCGGTAAAAGAACACTGACCAATATTTTTTCAGGGCGAGACTATACGACAGCGTGAAAGCCAAACACTGCATAGAGGGAACACATTTACTAGCAGGCTGTGATCGACAAGGCAGAGTTTCCAGGCATCGTCAGCGCTACGCTCCGGTAGTTGTACATTCTTATGCTAAGCAGTCTTTAGTCGTGGCACGGCAAACAGCCAGCGACGTCGTACCAATACCACACATCACCATTCTGGTGGGATGCACCCACACAAATTACTTGACATCAGTCAATTTGCACACTCCAAATCTCAGCAATTACTAACGTCCTATCAGCTGACTTTACGAGGCAATCTGGTAAAACAATGTAACAATTACGCTTATACATACGTTTTCATACCGTTCCTGTACAAAAATTTGAATTTTCTTACGATTAACGTACAAAAATATCATGTGGCTTCCCAGCTTGGTGTAAACTTTTCAGTTTAACGCAACATTAAGGGTTGGTGTACTTATTTAGCCATTTAGCTGAGCCAGTACTTTCGCGAAACCTATAATACACGAGAAGTGCTTGCAACATTGCTTATCCGCCCGGCAGATTAGTGTCTAGGTCCGATGTGTCGGCCAGCATATGGATGATTTTCAAGGCGGTTTTCCATCTGCCTCGACGAATGCGTGCTGGTACCCCTTATTCCGCCTCAGTTACACTATGTCGGCGATTGCTGCGCAAACACTGTCTCCACGTACGCGTACACCATAATCACTCTACCACGCAAATATTTGGAGTTACACCACTCGTCTGGTACAAGACGTTCCCTGGGGGGAGGGGGGGGGGGAGGAGAGGAGGGGGGCTTCGTTCAGTGTGAAAGGATGTTAGGGACCAACCAATCGCCATTTGAACATAAACAAATGGTAATTAGATAACTGCAATGTCCATATAATTAAGTAGTGCATGTATCGAGTATGCGCGATGAATAAGGGTGTTTGCGTTTTGAAATTTACGTATGCGGTTGTAGTGAATGTGAAAGACTTGAGGACATGAGTGTGGACGGAGAGAAGAGCAGTTATGAATTAAAAAACCCTTGCGCTTTGATGTGTCGGTACAGACTTCATTACATATTAAATAATGATAATAATAATAATAATAATAATTTCGTGTAACTCAGTGGCCTGCTGCAAGTCTTACTATTGGACGCCACTTCGGCGTCTTCGACGGCCGATGTGGCCGAGCGGTTCTAGGCGCTACACTCTGGAGCCGCGCAACCGCTACGATCGCAGGTTCGAATCCTGCCTCGGGCATGGATGTGTGTGACGTCATTAGGTTAGTTACGTTTAAGTAGTTCTAAGTTCTATGGGACTGATGACCTCAGATGTTAAGTCCCATAGTGCTCAGAGCCATTTGAACCATTTTTCGGCGTCTTCCGTGTCCACACCTACTCCAATCACCCAACCGGGGGAAAGATTACCTACAGTTTAATGTGGAATCCCAACTGCGTGTTATTTCTGGCGGCTCCTCATATCGTTGACAGGTGAAGACAGGTTAAAACAAAGGCTGAAAAATCCATGGTCCGACCGAGATTCTATTCTGCGATATCTCTGTTTCCAGCACTCCCTTTTCCACTTTTTTGTTTAATCTTAAAAAAAAAGAAATAAAACTCAAAACCCACCCTATTTTGGACCGCCACTATTACACCGCAAAAAAAAAAGAAAAAAAACTCTTCAGACGTTGCCTCTAATTACTCTCAAAAAGTGGCCCAAGGTGATGGATCCAAGTTTCCAAATTTTTCTTTTTTCATGATTCCGCTAGAAAACGTAGCCCGATATGTATATATGTGTGTGTCATCTATAGGTTTTGATGAAAGAGTTTGCGAGTATCGAAGTATGAGATATATGGCCGTATCTTGGACTGCACTGATTAAATTACTTACACCACCAAGGGACTGTACCTTGGTATGTCACATAAATTTCAGCTTGATGCACCCATCAGTTCCTTTGAAAAATGGGTCTTAAGAGTCCTACAAGGGTTCCATTTATGCAGATTGAGGTACGGAACCCAAAAATATCGGATATTACATCGAAGCCACAAATATCACGGATATATCATATTTAACAATTTCTTCAGCCTAATAACAAATCTATATAAATTCTCATCTAATACCTGAAATTGTAGCAACTATCTGAAACATACCGAAAATCCAAGAACACTGAACAGCAACTACAAAACGTAACCTGTTAAGAAACTACCTGAAACAATTCAGCAGCACTAAATACATATCAAATTTAAGTATGTCACCAATTTTCGAGTAACCAAACATCCTTAGTGAAGAGGAAACGTCTTCCAGCACATGTCTAAATTCGACAGCGACAAGATGTTGGCCTGTCAGGACTGCATTTAACGGTTCCGCGATATTGCTGCTCACGTCGGTTGAGATACCACTGCTGTCAGGCAGATATTGAATCTATGGGTTCAGGTCAGCTACAACTAACGCCATACAGGATCTCAAGGGCCCTTCGCAACTAGCGCGTGGGAGGACAGACATGCTGATCGTTCGTCCGTACAGGATTCCTCGGCCACGTCACGTATCTCGAGTCAAAGAGCACCAAGGGCAGTGTGTCGTCGTCTGGAGGACTAGGGACTGTCAGAAAGGCGGACATTGTTGCAGCTTCCCTTGACACGGAGGAAAGGAGGGGCGCCCCGACGTTGTAACACTGGACACATGAGTGACACCAATTCGTCTGTTCAGACGAGTGCAGTTTCTGTGTACAGCATCACGATGGACCTATTCGTGTCCGAAGGCTCTGAGGAAAGTGAACGGTGCAAGACGCGTAAAACTTCTGTTGCGATTTTCTCGGAACTGCCAGAGCAGTGCTCATTACTAATTACACATTAAGTTGTTTCAATGGCTTACAAAATGCGTACAAAGTTTGAAGTAAATCTGTGATACTAACGTCGTGGCCTCCCCTTCTTCAAATTTATCACGCCTTCCGTATACGTCGTGTCTTGCATCTACGATAGGTCAATGTACATGAGTACGGTTTGCTTTCGTTAAAGTTTGTACATCTGAGATTTGTGAGCACAGTAAAACAACTTAAAACCAGGACGGAAAGAGACTCACTAGTCACAAGCTCACGGTTGTGAGGTTTGGTGTGGCGCACCCTGACAGCATAGCCGCGGACTGGGGCAAATTCAAGGGCCTCTCGCAGCGCGCGTGTCGCTGACAGCTCCGCTGCCCTGTGAATACCGCCCGTGGTCCAAAGGACCTAACAGTGGAGCCACCATTACGTCACCCATGTCATAGTCCGTGTCCACAAAGGGATGGTACGTTATCATCAAAGCAAGTCATTTCAATACAGAATACACGTCTCCATGATTGCTCTGCAATTCACTCGTACATGTTTAGCATAGGGTTCAGAGAACCACTTTCAGACTATTTCTCGGCCATTCCACTCTAGAATAGCATGTGGGATAATAGAACACCTAAATCTTTCGGTACCAGATCTGATTTATCTTATTTTATTACGACTGTGATTTCTCCCTGTGCAGGCGTGAGTCAAATGGTTCAAATGGCTCTGAGCACTATGGGACTTAACTTCTGAGGTCATCAGTCCCCTAGAACTTAGAACTACTTAAAAGTAACTAACCTAAGGACATCACATACACCCATGCCCGAGGCAGGATTCGAACCTGCGACCGTAGCGGTCGCGCGGTTCAAAACTGTAGCGCCTAGAACCGCCCGGCCAGGCGTGAGTCAATAACATATTTTGGCATTCAGAGAAGAAAGGTCAAAAACGCCTTTGTTTTAGTAATTGTCTCACCAACTCTCTTATCACATCGTGACACGCCCTCTCCTATTTCGCTATAATAAAAATCGGGATGCCCTTTCTTTTTATCCACTGGCTTTCGGGACGAGACCATACAGCTATCTCAAGTGTAGAATGCCAATTATGACGATACGAACGTAAGGACAACAGGGCACTCAGTCCCCGAACGGAGAAAAATCTTCGACCTAGCCGGGAGTCGACCCGGGATCCTTAGGTTACATAGCTGCCGCGCAGCTACCGAAGCGAATAGGCCGCCCTTCATTGTACCGTACCATGTCCTCTGACGATTCTCTTTGGTAAGCATCCCATACCACAAGGTAAAATATAAAAAAATAAAATCATTTCTTCCTCATGAAACTGTGAAAAGAATTCTTGGAAGCATATCGAGGAGATATTAAAATATATTACAGCTGAAAAAGCTATATGCCTGACGGCATTTTTTAAGATTGTTAGACCACCTACATACGACATCCACGTCTGTCACTTCCTACGTACACTTTCACCTCCGCTGGGCAGATAAATAGCAACACGTCGTATAGGCTCGGTGCAGACAGAACGGTGAAAACCGTCATTGTGTAACGTCTTGGTTTTAGTGTGATGGAACCTCAGAAAGGAAAGCCACTTTGTAACTAGAGATTCGTAACAAACCTGAGGGGATTTACATCAGAGGGGACTGATGACCATAGATGTTAAGTCCCATAGTGCTCAGAGCCATTTGAACCATTTACGTCAGAGAATCAAGTCTCCCTCCACTTTGGCCAACCGACTGAATTCCCTGTAGCACGAACATCTGTTGCTCAGTCCCTTCCAAAATGCACGCTCGGGACTACAGATGAGCAAAACTGGTCTTTTGAGAGACTGGATCAGAACTGGACACTCACTGGAATGAACCAGTTCTTTTTCATGACTCACCACCCACCATTCACTCACAAAAATAGGTAACAGGAGAGTGCACTGCCTTTTTAATTCAGGTCATTAAACCTGTATCTTTATTTGATTTGGTACCATTTTCAAAGAACGTATAAAGAGGGGCAATAATTTTGTGTTATGTCCCTAGTAATTTTCAGCAAACTTTCGTTTGCCTGGGTAGCTGCGTGGTCAGCGCGGCGGATTGCGTCCTGAAGGGGCACAGGTTCGAATCTCAGAAAAGTCGAGCATTTCTTTCCACTCACAGACTGGGTATTGTGTTGCGCTTACTTTCAGAAGCGGAGTATAACTGAAACTTAGTGATTCATTACCAGAGAAGTCATCAATTTACATTGACAGATATTTTACTTCTGTTCCACTCCTCGCAAGTTACTGAGTTACAAAAACAGTACTGCCGCTGGCACAAGACTGCTGACCCGCACACAAGCATACTGTTTCAGGGAGATGCAAAAATGATAAAAACAAGTCGTAGCCATGATTAGGTCGCAAATAATGACGGAAAACTAGCAACTGTGAAATGGTTTGATAGCGGCGTTTTATTTGACTTCAAGAGAATCTCGTGTTGAGCCAAATGAATACTGCACTCGCTGGCTAAAAAAGAGAAACAAGTACAGTAAAGTTCACCGTCTATGTGCAGTAAAGGCGTACAGCATCTATATGGGAGGTGTGGACCTGTTAGACAGGGTGGTGTGAAAATACGGCACGAGAGCCTGGACCCAAAAATGGACAATTAGAGTGATTCATCATTATGTATTTTACAAGTGCTGCTGCATGGTTAGAGTATATGGATACTGCAACGCAAAATGATATTGCAAAGAAACATACTATGCTATACTATCATTTCATGCTTGATACTGCCGAAAATGTAAAATATTTTCACGGAAGATCAAGTTCGCAAATGGAACACATGTGGCTAGACTCCAAAGACGAAGATTCTTTTCTGAAAGAAGAAAAAGATCAAAATTCTCCACTATGATCAATAAACCAAGCAAGCATGCTTCATTTTACGGAACCGGTGAACCGTATTCACAAGTACAGGTCAAAATGCCGAGCATAAGGCTGCAGAGACCTCACGTCTGTACGATCTGAGCAGTGCACGAGTGTTCCTTCCCTTCACTAACGACAGGAACTGTTAAGACATTCCACAAAAACTAAAATTAAATTAGGACAAGTAATATTAACTCTGATACCTGTTATATTATAAAAAACTGACAACACTCTGAAAAATTTGTTGAAATATTTTGAATTGTTTACTTACTATTGTTGAAAGTTTTGATACGAAGTCTGTGTTTTGACCCATGTGGAAATCTACAGTAAATACGAGGAGTATCTGTTATGTTCATCACCCTTTCTTTTAACAAAGCAACATGAAACTCGAGAGCCGGCCTGTGTGGCCAAGCGGTTAAAGGCGCTTCAGTCTGGAACCGCGCGACCGCTACGGTCGCAGGTTCGAATCCTGCCTCGGGCATGGATGTGTGTGATGTCCGTAGGTTAGTTAGGTTTAAGTAGCTCTAAGTTCTAGGGGACTGATGACCTCAGATGTTC
Organism: Schistocerca nitens; assembly: GCF_023898315.1. NCBI lineage: Eukaryota > Metazoa > Arthropoda > Insecta > Orthoptera > Acrididae > Schistocerca > Schistocerca nitens. Next base: position 170,349,093 of record NC_064616.1, on the reverse strand, counting down.
AGTCCCATAGTGCTCAGAGCCATTTGAACCATTTTGAAACTCGAGAATTGTAGTGGTTGAGTCCCAGGTATCATGAATGATACCACCTGCAAAAAATTCACTACGGTTTAAAAACTTTTTGAGGGTATTTCATTATTAACACAAAGCAAATAATACAAACGCAGTCCACTTGCACTTTAAATATATGTTTAAGACTGAAGAGGCACAAATAGGTCATGGTCGTCACCTTCCTCATTCACTGCTCATTATTGGTCACCGTGACGATTTATGAAGTCATATATTACTATTATTATTTGTTGTTGTTGTTGTTCACTGTATTAAATAATTGTTAAACTAATGTAACGAGGTGCTCACTGACTGTGTGATGACATTAATATGGCACCAAGGGGAGAAAATAAAAATAAAAACTATTCGTGTAGTAAGTTGATTTTGTTGTTTGTGGGTCCTCAGTGACTATAAATTTTCTAAATGATGACATGGCTGAATTTGTAACCTTTATTAGTGTTACTGATGTTTCGGTTTAAACTAAAACAAGTTCCGCTGGCACATAGGTTTGCGAAACTTACTCAGTAATGCAACTCAGTTTAATTTCATCTTTGCAGCACTGTGGTTTAAAGCATAAACAACATGTTATGTCACTACCACGGCTATCTATTTAACAAACGTTTTGGTCCGTGATTACTCGTCTGAATGGGCATAGTTTCTCAAAATTACTCTACGTATTTTTTATTTTTGATGTTTTGCAAGTTTCACAGACTTGAGTCTTAACGTGTTTCGATGTTGGAAAATGGCCTAACAGCCGAAACTGCATAAACACGAATAAGGGTTAAAAATTCAGCCAATTCTGGTAGAATCTTGTTACTCAGATAAGTTGAACTCTTTACCAAAACCTTCAGAACTGTGAAACAGTTTGAGCAAGGAGCATATGGCGGCGGCGCTGGGACGGACACGACTGCACGCTGGCCACTACACCGCCGCCACGGCACTTGACTCGAGTAGAAGCGAACGCGGGGAGCAACAGGTACCCAACGCCACCAGTTCAGCATACCCCTACGCTCTGCCGCTGCTGCATAATCCTCATTCCTCGCAAATGCCTCCATCCACAAAATATTCCAATTCTCATTAGACTCTGGAAGCCTAAAACTTTTTTTAGGGGCTAGTAAACGCACGATTCCTTAAGACCTACAGGATTATTTTCAGTGTCAGAGTCACTAAACAGGATTCATATTGATAGACATACGGTGCAGATCTTATATCAGGATATCGGTCTGGTGCCGAAAAAAAAAAAAAAAAAAACCAACGGTGAGAAACACGTTCCAGGCGCATTCGTCGACAACATTTATAAGTAACAGACGTTTCACAAGAATTTTGTATCTTTTATCTCCTCCGTAGCGTAGGGGAATAATGTTTCACATCCAAAGATGGCAATTCAGGTCGTCTCGTCCTCCGTCTCTCGGTACTGTCCTGGTCTCATAAAACACAGGTCACGAAATCGGGCTGCACGTCGGCCATTCATGTGTGATAATATGCCTTTACTATATATATATATATATATATATATATATATATGCTTGGACACTGAAAAGCCAAAGAAACTGGTACACCAGCCTAATGTAAAAAAAAAAAAATGTTCAAATGTATCTGAAATCTTATGGGACTTAACTGCTAAGGTCATCAAACCCTAAGCTTACACACTACTTAACCTAAATTATCCTAAGGACAATCACACACACCCGTGCTCGAGGGAGGACTCGAACCTCCGCCAGGACCAGCCGCACAGTCCATGACCGCAGCGCCTTAGACCGCTCGGGCGTAATATCGTGCAAGGCCCCCGCGAACACGCAGAAATGACGTAACGTCGACTCAACTAATGTCTGAAGTAGAGCTGGAGGGAAATGATACCATGAATCTCGCAGGGTTGTCCATAAATCCGTAAGAGTACGAGGGGATGGAGATCTCTTCTGAAGAGCACGTTGCATGGCATCCCAGATATGCTCAATAAACTTCATGTCTGGAGCCAGCGGAAGTGTTTAAACTCAGAAGAGTGTTCTTGGAGCTACTCTGCAGCAAATGGACATGTGGGGTGTCTTGCCCAAATCCGTCGGAACGCACAATGGACATGAATGGATGCAGGTGATCAGACAGGATGCTTAGGTACGTGTCATCTGACAGAGTCGTATCCAGACGTATCAGTGGTCCCGTATCATTTCAACTGCACACGCCGCACGTTATTCCAGAACCTCCACCAGCTTGAACAATCCCCTACTGACATCCAGGATTCATGGATTCATGAGGTTGTGTCCATACCGGTACACGTCCATCCCCTCGATACAATTTGAAACGAGACTCGTCTGACCACGCAACATGTTTCCAGTCATCAACAGCACAAAGTCGGAGTTAACGGGCGCAAGCGAGGCGTAAAGCTGTGCGTCGTGCAGTCATCAAGGGTACAGAAGTGGTCCTTCTGCTCCGAAAGCTCATATCGATGATGTTCCGTTGAATGGTTCGCACGCTGACACTCGTTGATGGCCCAGCACTGAAATGTGCAGCAATTTGCGGAAGAGTCGCACTTCTGTCACGTTGAATGATTCTCTTTAGTCGTCGTTGGTTCCGTTCTTGCAGGATCTTTTTTCGGCCGCAGCGATATCGGAGATTTGATGTTTTACCGGATTCCTGATATTCACGGTACACTAGTGGTATGGTCGTACGGGAAAATCCCTACTTCATCGCTACCTCGGGGATGCTGTGTCCCATCGCTCGTGCGCCGACTATAACACCACGTTCAAATTCACTTGAATCTTGACAATCTGCCATTGTAGCAGCAGTAAACGATCCAACAACTGCACCAGACACTTGTTGTCTTATATAGGCGTTGCCAGCCGCAACGCTGTATTCTGCCTGTTTACTCTACCTCTCTATTTGAATACGCATGCCTACACCAGTTCCTTTGGCGCTTCAGTGTAGAATAAAACAATAAAAATGGTTAAAGATGCTACCTGAACCATAACATGTGAAATTAATTGGAACAAGTACATATAATATTTATTTAGTATGCATACATCAACATGGCTGCGACGTCAAAGCTGATAAGGCAGCTTATGGCCTATTAAACAAATTACAATCAAAAATACAGAATGTAACCACATTCTTCGTAATTCCCTTAGTTTAAAACACTGTATATGAGTACTCGTAAGTTGTTGTAAGAGATGTATTACTGGCTTTGCTGCTAACTTCATATTCTTGAAACTGAGTTAGTCTATCGTTCCAACCATTCACTCTAGTATTCCTTCTGCTCAATTCTTTTTCCACTTTGAGTCAAAATGTCCATACATAAATAGTTTTCATCATTCTCACGGGAAATTGTAGTTCAGAAGTATCTGTCGACCTTCCAACAAAATGTAACTGTTTCTACTGATTAAATAAATTCGAGAAAAGGAAAGAGCTGAAGCATTCCACGTTCACCTGTTCATTTGTCACATATTGGACGGAACAGGCGGAAAGAACAATTTTCAGGCAAACAACTTGTTGCACTATGTGGCCAGGTGCTATGAAACACTTTTAGGACAGACACAGACGCAATGTGCGAACTTGCAACATAATAATCGGGCTTTGCGGAAAAAGCGACGAGCTCCTAAAATGTGGAGTACATGACACGTCACTTTTCAGCGTGGTAATGTGTCACACCCAGGATCATTCAGTTCTCACTTCGCTCTTAAGGAAAACCTGAGTATACTACAAGAGAGATAGGACGAGAACAGGACACATGTAACTAAAAATGGAACATTCTCAAGACCTACGCGACCGAATTATGAAAACTGACAAAATCATTAGTAGTACAGCAGCTGTGGATGGAAACTGGACAGCAACTATGCTCATCTTATGCAAGTGTATTACTCGCGCATATCTACGAATAAGTCAGAACTTTATTCAACAGCTCTACTCCACCTACCGAAATCGTACAGCTTTATACCTGAAATCCAGTTCAAAATGGCTCTGAGCACTATGGGACTCAACTGCTGAGGTCATAAGTCCCCTAGAACTTAGAACTACTTAAACCTAACTAACCTAAGGACAACACACACATCCATGCCCGAGGCAGGATTCGAACCTGCGACCGTAGCGGTCGCGCGGTTCCAGACTGTAGCGCCAGAACCGCTCGGCCACAAGCGGCCGGCTGAAATCCAGTCAAATACCATACACGCAAAAGTAATCCTGAATGAAAGATTTATTTTATTCAAAAAATGGTTCAAATGGCTCTGAGCACTATGGGACTTAACTTCTAAGGTCATCAGTCCCCTAGAACTTAGAACTACTTAAACCTAACTAACCTAAGGACATCACACACATCCATGCCCGAGGCAGGATTCGAACCTGCGACCGAAGCGGCCGCGCGGTACCAGAATTTATTTTATTTTAATGTCATAAATAATTTCCTTTGGCCTCTCTGACTGAAAGATAAATCTCTCACAAAAATAAAAATTTTAGCTACAAATGTTACACTCCATGTTTACCGTTTTTCGTAACGATATTATTATCCCACTGGAACTTTCTAAGACCCAGCGCATTACCATCACTTTGAAAACATAAAGAACCACGAAACGCTCGTGTGACGATCTTGTAAGAGTCTGGATGAATTCGAGGACTCAAGTGGAATCTCAAATTTTACGTCTCGTTTGTAAAGAGGACACTGGAGGCGGACATTTACCTCACACATATAAGTATCGTGGCCCTGTTTCAGGAACCACTCCAGTATTTCCTAAAAGCAATTTAGCTAACTCCATTGCAACAAATAGCTACATATCTCTACGGATTTCGAGAAGCACTTTAATCATCTTTGTTATGCTCTGCAAATAGTTTTTATCAAAACGCTCTGAGGACCAGGTAGCTATAATTTTATCTAACACCTTATATCCGTAAATGTGCAGTTTCTGTGCTGAAGTAGCCAATATATAACTTAACAAAATGTGAGATCAAAGATCTTTCTTTGCTCACGCTTGCTTCATAATATGAAGTAAAGAAATGTGGTTCTGCCTTGAGCAAACACGATTTTTCTGCCGGCCGGAGTGGCCGAGCGGTTCTAGGCGCTTCAGTCCGGAACCGCGCTGCTGCTACGGTCGCAGGTTCGAATCCTGCCTCGGGCATGGATGTGTATGATGTCCTTAGGTTAGTTATGTTTAAGTAGTTCTAAGTTCTAGGGGTCTGATGACCTCAGATGTTAAGTCCCATAGTGCTCAGAGCAATTTGAACCATTTGAACAAGTTTTCTTGTTTTACTACTCATAAATGTTTCGGATAAGTTTGTCCAAATTCAGTGGGGTTTCTTTATTATCCAATTATTACATATTGGCGTTCATAAGTCTTTGGTATTTGCAGCGCAGCTGCAATTACAGCCTTCCAATATATCGTTTTTTTAGACCTCGCATTTTCGTGGTTCTACAGGGTGTTTGAGTGGAACTTCCTAACTAACACTGTTTCACTGTTTGTGTGATGTTCATTTGTTCAGAATACAGTGAAAAAGTGCGTATTAGGAACCTCCAGTCAAACACCCAACAAAACCACGAAAACGCAGATCTACAAAAAATGACTTTCGGGAAGGCAATAGTTGCAGCTGTTCTGAAAATACCAGCCATACTTCTGAACACCAATAAATAATAGTAAAATAATAAAGAAAACTCACTGAAGATGGAGAAACTTCTCCAAAACATATACGGATAGCAAAATGAGTAAAATTGTGTTTTCTCAAGGCAGAACCACATTATTACATAGTAATACACCGTGTTTGATCGATACATTCGATCGAGTCACTGGAGAGCGTCACCCGCTCTGAGTTCTTTGTATCTGAGGGACAATGGAGTGCAGGCCACCCCTCCAAGGGCGCTTCAAACCGGCCGCACATGTTACTGCATGACTGCGCAAGCAAGTTTGCGCAAGAATGCAGAGATTACTTGCGGCTCCACACGGTTCAATAATGCAATGTGTTTAACAGAAAAATCGAGCTCAGACGACAATGCACTGGCTCTGGAAACCGTTTAGCTCGTGTTACGAAAAAATAAAAAAAACGAAAGAGGAAAGGTAACATGTGGAGTAAAGAGTGGCTAAAGAAACGAAAATATTCTTCCTATATTAACTATTCGCAGTAGACACACTATGGAGCCTATCTCACATTATTGCTGTTTTTCTTCTCTTTTTTTCCAAGTAGTATTCTTCGACTTGTCCTACATTACAGCACAAACTTTGTACAAAATATAATTTAACGGAACCACATAAAAATTAAATCATGTAAAAATCACTGAAGAATGGTTGCACAAGCATCCCCATTGTTGGTACACACGATAAACAATGCACACGCTTGAACGGTTGCACAGGCTTGCACAATCGAAATTCGATCAAGCATCAACAGACCTGATGCTTGTACAAATTTATCCTACACACGCTCAATCATGATTATGCAAGCACTCCTGCGCCTGAGTGCTTGTCAAGCACGTAGTTACGCGTGTGGCCGCTTTGATGGTACACTCGCTCCAGAGGGGGTGATTACAGTAGTGAACAGACTCTCGGAAGGTCGGCTGTCCTAAGCGCGTGGTCTGCGTGTTACGTACGCTAAATGGGGAGTATGTGTATTTTAATTTGTGAATATTAACTTTATATGAATAATAAGGTTCTCTAACAGCCGTCATCACTCATTATAATTGTCCGCAGCTCGTGGTCATGCGGTAGCGTTCTCGCTTCCCACGCCGGGGTTCCCGGGTTCGATTCCCGGCGGGGTCAGGGATTTTCTCTGCCTCGTGATGACTGGGTGTTGTGTGCTGTCCTTAGGTTAGTTAGGTTAAAGTAGGGGACTGATGACCATAGATGTTAAGTCCCATAGTGCTCAGAGCCATTTGAACCATTTTCATTGTAATCCGAATGGATCTGAACCATTACACAGTCCTATCAGTTTATATATCCACCTCCGGACGCAAACCCACTGCTCGACAACTAAAGTGAAGCACACAGAAGGGGAGGTGGAAACGAAACGAAACTTCAGGTGTTGAGAGAGGTAAGTGATGTTTGCCCGTCATTACGCAATGGTGTCAAACGTATAAAGAACTTGCCACTTATCAGAATAACATTTCATCCCCTCGTGGCTTGAATGCGTGCACAGATTCGGTTGGGAATTCTGTAGTATTCTCTCCCGAGGCATGCTGGTCCAGAAGTGTTGCAACTGGTACTCGATATCGTGGATACTGGCACTGGGGGTGAGTTGACATCCCAACTGGTCTCACACATGCTCTATCGACGACAGGTCTGCGGAGCCTGATGGCTACGGGAGTACCGTCACATCACGCAAACAGTTCTTAGAGACACACGCCATGTGTGGACAAGCGTTGTCCTGTTGAAATATGGTACCACGATACTTTTGTAGCAGATTTAATAAATGAGAATGCAGGCTGTCCGTGTTGCACTGTTGTGCCGTCCAAACATTAGCATCTGTGAGCTGAAGTTATACCCGATGCCTTTCCACACCATTAAGTCACCGTGCCTCTCCAGGACACTCGAAGAATGGGACCTCGCACCAGGTCGCCGCCACACTCGGCGATGGTCGTAGGATTAGTGCCAACCGCGATTCGGCGCAGAACGCCATTCATCAGCAGTGCATGCTTCCCGGTCAAGGCACTACTCAAACTGAGCCGTTTGTGTTGTGGTGTTACCGGCAGCCTACGTTGGTCCCGATGCTTCTAGTCTCCGACCAGTGCTGCAAGATGACACTGGATGATGCAGAGTTCTCGGATAGCAGCCACAGTTGTGAACGGGTTACGACGTGCTTGCTGCAAAATAGGGTCATCCTCTTTTGTAGCGGCGAGACGTGGTCCGTCGGAACTTTCGCGAAAAGAGTGTCTACCAGGAAGTGGTAACTGTCTCATACGAGTACGCAGCATCTGCTCGTCACTGTACACTGACGATGTTCACGCTCCTTATACACCCTACGGGGCCTGGTAACAGCACTAACGCACTCCGAAGGCCTTTCTAGTTGTCACAGAGAATTGCAATTTTATATACCCGCCGATGGTGTGTGCATGTACGAATTTATGTTGCATCCGACCATGTTTCCTGGGTGCTTCAAGTGTTTTATCAGGCGGTGTATATACCGCTCCTTTCATTTGCTGGTCGAAGGAGCCACATTAATTTATTGTGACTCTAGCAGTTTTATTTTCAGTCAACAGCCCAACGTGATAAAAAAGCTTCCAGTGCTAACCACTGTTGCACTAGCAGAACTGCCTGCGTATCATCTGTGAAAGAAGATACCCCCAATGTAGCCTACAGTGTGCCTTCCGATGACTCACATTTCGTTTACCCCTTCCCATATCAGTCAGTCGATTAAAACAGTAACAATTATCACAGTTACAACACCTTATTACCCCTCTTTCATATAATCGACACAGAAGCGGGAAATACAATATTTCATACGTTTGTGCTAGTTGTTTGGAAAAGGCACAATGCCCGCATCTCGTGGTCGTGCGGTAGCGTTCTCGCTTCCCACGCCTGGGTTCCCGGGTTCGATTCCCGGCGGGGTCAGGGATTTTCTCTGCCTCGTGATGGCTGGGTGTTGTTTGCTGTCCTTAGGTTAGTTAGGTTTAAGTAGTTCCAAGTTCTAGGGGACTTATGACCACAGCAGTTGAGTCCCATAGTGCTCAGAGCCATTTGAATTTTTTTTTTTTTTTTGAAAAGGCACAATACTGCGATGATGAGAAAGGAATTTCGACGAGGAAATTCTCAGTGTAGATGTATCACCTTTATAGTAAATCTGATACTAGAGCTCTAAACTCTGTTAATTATAAGAATAAAGCTGATGTAAACGTTACGCCATATATTCTTCCGCGTTTGCTTGAATCTCAAAAAAATGGTTCAAATGGCTCTGAGCACTATGGGACTTAACTTCTGAGGTCATCAGTCCCCTAGAACTTACAAGGGAACCTCCCCATCGCACCCCCCTCAGATTTAGTTATAAGTTGGCACAGTGGATAGGCCTTGAAAAACTGAACACAGATCAATCGACAAAACAGGAAGAAGTTGTGGGGAACTACGAAAAAAATTACTAAAATATACAAACTGAGTAGTTCATGCGAAGATAGGCAACATCAAGGACAGTGGGAGTCAAGGAGCGCCGTGGTCCCGTGGTTAGCGAAAGCAGCTACGGAACGAGAGGTCCTAGGTTCAACTCTTCCCTCGACTGAAAAGTTTAATTTTTTATTTTCACTTTATGTGACAAACTCTTATGTGTTCAACACTTTTTTTGGGAGTAATTGTCACATCCACAAGAAAACCTAAATCGGGCAAGGTAGAAGAATCTTTTTACCCATTCGCTAAGTGTACAAGTTAGGTGGGTCGAAAACATATTCCTGTCATGTGACGCACATGCCGTCACCAGTGTCGTATAGAATATATCAGATGTGTTTTCCTGTGGAGGAATCGGTTGAACTATGACCTTGCGATCAAATGTTTTTGGTTCCCATTGGAGAGGCAGGTCCTTTCGGCTAATAATCGCACGGTTTTGCGGTGCGGTCACAAAATACAGACACTAAAGTTATAACAGTGAACAGAGACGTCAATGAACGAACGGGCAGATCATAACTTTGCGAAAATAAAAAAAGTAAACGTCTCACTCGAGGGAATACTTGAACCAAGGACCTCTCGTTCCACAGTTGCACACGCTAACCACGGGACCACGGCGCTCCTGAGTTCGCATTATCCTTGATGTTCCTTATCTTGCGCATGGGCTACTCACTTTGTATATTTTTCTTATTTTTTCCACAGTTCCACACAACTTCTTCCTGTTCTCTCGACTGATCTGTGTTCAGTTTTTCAAGGCGTATCCACTGTGCCAACTTATAACTAAATCTGAGGGGGGTGCGCTGTAGAGGTTCCCTTTTTAGAACTAACCTAAGGACATCACACACATCCATCCCGAGGCAGGAATCGAACCTGCGACCGTAGCGGCCGCGCGGTTCCAGATTGTAGCGCCTACAACCGCTCGGCCACCCCGGCCGGCAACATTGTAGAGCTCAACTCGTTTATATGAAGTGAGAAGGTAAATCGTAACCATCAAATTCGCGGTAAATACATGTGACAGGAAAGAACGTCATTTTTACGAGAGTAACGGTCTGTAAACATTTTGCATGAGGTATTTCATGACGACAGACCTCAGTTACTTTCACAGCAGGGTGCAGCGCCAAGTTACGGAAGACGACCGCAGCTAGTGCCACAGACAAACCACAGATCCAAAGAGATCCAGTTTGTAAACAATTTGCCGTTGGTAAACAAACCGCTCACGGCTCACTCAGCTCATCGCCAGCTAGTGGCTGACAGTGTTACTACGCAAAATTCAGTGTTTTCGGTACAATATTCATTTAAAAAGCATAAGACTACACCTGTAGTGTGTTTTACTCCTCTTTAGGTGAAAAATTCATTGCTTTTGGTACAATATATCTTGAAATCACCATACAATTGACATGAAAATTCGATGATTTGATGTACGTATGCCGGCTGTCCTAATCAGAAATTCTGTGTAGGCGTCTGATGTTACATGCGCGGCGTAAGGCACAATAGCCGTGCTGCATGTTGGGAGACAGGTGGGGGATGCGGGCCGGACCTGCAGAGAGAAGCCACGTCAGCTATCAGCGGTCGAGTGTCTGCAGCGGGACGTGCCGGTACCTGCCTGAATTGCGCTATTGTCCTCGCCGCGTGCTGCCGTCAGTTCACCAGCCCGCATGCTGCATATCTCTACCGCGCTAGTAATTTCCCGTTAGATCTCTGGTTGCAGTTTCCAGGAATAACGTTTATATTCCTTCCACCATACGGAGGCAGTGGCCTGAACACCCGTCAGCCACCGGCAGTTGGCGGGCGACTATGCCCCGTGAAAGGCGTGGGCGGCGAATGAAGCATACCTGGAAATGATTATGAATGGAAGGGCTCTATTATCAGTCTGTCGATGTCTTCGTTTGATACAGATGGGTTTCTGCTGTGCCGCTGCCGATAGCTACGGTCATCTGCACTCAGCTGGCTCTGCAATCTGTAGTGAGGGTAAAAGAGTTTTTTCGTCATGAAATATTTCGCGCGAAATGGTTACAGATCGCTATTCTTCCAAAAATGCCGTTCTTTCTCGTCATATGTGTTTACCACGATTTGTATGCTAACGATTCATTTTGTCACTTCACATAAATGCGTGTAAATTTAAAATGTTATTGCGACATGGCTGATACATATCCCTTTCCACCTGGAGGGAACATTTCTTAAACACTTATCTGATGTGTACCAATATGATGTGTAGCATCAGGTAAAAATATTTAAAAAATTCGCTTAGTGATATTTTGTTCAATAAGTCACTAGCTTTAACCTGCTACTCAAAATTCAAAAATGCACAAAATGCAAATGGCATTTGATGGAAGTGTTTAGACACCTTACATATGTTGAGTGAAACCTCCTGAGTGTAAAATGATGCAGGAACTGCCTTAAAGTAATGAAATGTAGAAAAATAGACTGCATTTGCATGGATAACGGATGACTTTGTGTTCTTGTTGAAGTTTCAAATGATCTGTTGCGCTCTGGTGGTCACAATATGAAATAAAACAGCTGCCAGAAGAAAGCCGGGAGCTTACACCATCGTTGCAGTGTGCGGCGACACAAAACCGAACCCGCACGATCGTGCGGGACAGGGTGGAAAGAGATATACGCTGATGAGCCGCGCGGGGTAGCCGCACGGTCTTGGCCGCCTTGCCACAATGGCGCGGCTCCCCCCTCCTTCCTCGGGTATGCGTGTGTGTGTATTGTCCTTAGCGTAAGTTGCTTGAAGTTAGATTAAGTAGTGAGTAAGCCTAGGGACCGACGACCTCAGCAGTTTGGTCCCATAGGAACTTACCACAAAATACGCTGATGAGCCAAAAGATTATGACAACCTGCTTCATTTCTGGGTTGTCCATCTTTGGAACAAAATACATCATTCAATCTGCGTATCATGGATACGACAGTTCGTTGTTAAGTTTGTGGAGGTATGTGGCATTAGATGTCTACGCACAGGTAATGTAATTTGCGTAAATAACGGGCCGCTGATTTGCTTACCGGCGATGACGCTCGATAGTGACCCACATGGGTTCCATAGGATTTACATCAGCCGAATTTTGTCGCTGAGATGTCAGCGTGAGTTCACTATGCTCCTCAAACCACTGTAGCACGGTTCTGGCTCCGAGACACGGCTGAAAGATGACATCGTTGTCGGGGAAGACATCAATCATGAAGGGATTGGAAGTGGTTCGCAGGTGTCAGCTATCTTCGATTACTACCAGCGCCGCAGAATGTCTCCCACAACATAACACTGCCCCCACCAGCCTGCGTCAGTGGCGCGCTTCACGTTCCGAGCCGCGTTTCATCTCGATGACGGCGTTTGTGGAGACGACCATATACCTAGTCTAGCAAAAATGTGGTTCACCCGAGAGCCGACACGATTCCATTGACGGTCGAATCCCGACGGTCACGTATCAAAAATGGCTCTGAGCACTATGGGACTAGAACATAGAACTACTTAAACCTAACTAACCTAAGGACATCACACACATCCATGGCCGAGGCAGGATTCGAACCTGCGACCGTAGCAGCAGCGCGGTTCCGGACTGAAGCGCCTAGAACCGCTCGGCCACCGTGGCCGGCGGTCACGTATCCACAAGAATCGTAACTGACGATGTCGTTTGGTGAACACGTGAACACGGAGGGGAAGTCTGCTGCGGAGCTCCATGTTCAACAACGTACGAAGATTGGTGTGCTCCAAAACACTTGTGCATGCACCAGCATTGTGCTCTTTCGGCAGAGATGCCACAGATCACCATCTATCCTCCTTTACAGAGCAGACAAGCCTCCAAAACTCACGTTCTGTGAAGAGTCGCCGGCCACGGTGGCCGTGCGGTTCTGGGCGCTACAGTCCGGAACCGCGGGACTGCTACGGTCGCAGGTTCGAATCCTGCCTCGGGCATGGATGTGTGTGATGTCCTTAGGTTAGTTAGGTTTAAGTAGTTCTAAGTTCTAGGGGACTGATGACCTAAGATGTTAAGTCCCATAGTGCTCAGAGCTATTTGAACCATTTTTTTGTGAAGAGTCGTGGCCATCCAACCATTCAGCGCCTAGTGGTAGTTTCAATGTCCTTCTATCTCCTTCCGTTGATGCTCACGATAGTACCACTGAACATTCGACCAGCTTCGCCGTTTTCGAGATGCTCGTTCACAGGCTCTGCGTAATATTAATCTGCCCTTCGTCAGAGTCGCTAATCTCAATGAATTTCCCCATTTGTTGCCCATATCTTCGCTAGGGTGATCCCTCATCCGTGTCTGCTCCGCTGACATACTTTTGTTAACGCGTCACGTGCCCGCAGCGTCACCACGAGGCAGCCAATGTCACGGAAGGCAATGATCATAGTGTTTTGGCTCGTCAATGGAAGTTCGTCTGTTTGGATGCTCTGTGGTGGTTGGGTATGATTTTTTTTTGCACAAGTCTCCATTGCCAGGAGCACAAATCTGCAACCCTCGAGTTTTTCAGTTTTCAAGCATAACCTATGTGTGGGTTATAGGTTATTTTCGCGTGCTACTGCGGACTTCTAAAGCATTCTGCGGATCAAGAGCTTTGTCATCACGGAAGGGGCTCTCCACTGCATTTGTTTAAATGAAGACGCAATTGTTACTGTCCTATTCCCAGCAGTTGTTTTAAACACAGCACACGTGGACCTCAACTTAGGACCAGCATCGCTAACACAAACAGCATACTACTGCGGGGAGATCAGAACTTTTATCCTCCACTTCTCATAAGGCTACTGAAACAACACTATGAGTGTGGCGCCTCTGTGCACGAAGCTGTCACCGGTGGACGGTGACACGATTCCACGGCGAATTCGAGGAACTGGAGTTAGCAGAAGTAGTATGTAGGAGAATTTTGTAAGTAACGATACAGCCGGGGAGGTTGATGGCGTCGGTGTCGCACTTTGGTGCCAGAACTCTCCTTGTGTAGCTACTTACGATGTGTATCCAGGCAACCGAGGTTATGATCAGGCACATTTGCACAATTATTTGGCAACAAAATAAATACCCACTGCAATAACAGTGAATTTTTAACTAAGAGGCACGAGAGAGTTAGACACAAAAATGATATGTTTGTTACTGTAGCACATAAATACGAGGTGTGGCTAGAAAAAAACCGGACTAGTACTGGTGAAACAATAAAACGAATGCAATAAGGCTGAAAGTCGCGTGGCCTGTCACGTGACTCTCGCTCCGCCTACTGCTCGAGTTTCATCTGCCTCCTGCACTCAGTCTGCCCGTGGCGTCTGTTTTAAGGAGTTGACGTTTTGTCTGTGCGTCGGAAAATGTTTAGTGTACAGAAAGAACAGCGTGTTAACATCAAATTTTGTTTCAAACTAGGAAAATCTGCAAGTGAAACGTTTGTAATGTTACAATAAGTGTACGGCGATGATTGTTTATCGCGAACACAAGTGTTTGAGTGGTTTAAACGATTTAAAGATGGCCGCGAAGACACCAGTGATGACACTCGCACTGGCAGACCAATGTCAGCAAAAACTGATGCAAACATTGAAAAAATCGGTAAACTTGTTCGACAAGATCGCCGTTTAACAATCAGAGCAGTGTCTGAGTTAACAGGAGTTGACAAGGAAAGTGTCGAATAATTTTACCGATTTTTTCAATGTTTGCATTAGTTTTTGCTGACAATGGTCTGCCAGTGCGAGTGTCATCACTGGTGTCTTCGCGGCCATCTTTAAATCGTTTAAACCGCTCAAACACTTGTGTTCGCAATAAACAATCATCGCCGTACACTTGTTGTAACATTACAAACGTTTCACTTGCAGATTTTCCTAGTTTGAAACAAAATTTGATGTTAACACGCTGTTCTTTCTGTACACTCAACATTTTCCGACGCACAGACAAAACGTCAACTACTTAAAACAGACGCCACGGGCAGACTGAGTGCAGGAGGCAGATTAAACTCGAGCAGTAGGCGGAGCGAGAGTCACGTGACAGGCCACGCGACTTTCAGCCTTATTGCATTCGTTTTATTGTTTCACCAGTACTAGTCCGGTTTTTTTCTAGCCACACCTCGTAGAACGACTTTTGACATGGATTCCTCTTAAAATCCTTGTCTATCAAGCATCCTTAAGACGTTTAGGAATTTATGCGGAAAATTTAGAAACTCTTTGTATCTCGACAATTAGCAGTGCTGAATATTTGCGTACATTTGAGTTTACCGAGCTGATGAATTTACTGTAGATCGAAGATTGTCACTTGCCACGAAAAGAAAGTTGTTCTTCGGTTGGGTACTCGCTATGATTACGGGACTAACACGTACACAACAGTATGATTAAATAACTACAGAGAATAGAATTACGAATGGATCCACTTCATGCGATAAGCTACTTCCAATTTCAATTGGGGATTCTAAAAATGTCGTGTGGATAAAGCCTCCCGTCGGGTAGACCGTTCTCCGGGTGCAAGTCTTTCGATCTGACGCCACTTCGGCCACTTGCGCGTCGATGGAGATGAAATGATGATGATCAGGACAACACAACACCCAGACGCTGAGCGGAAAAAATCTCCGACCCAGCCCGGAATCGAACCAAGGCCCTTAGGATTGACATTCTGTCGCGCTGACCGGGGGCGGACAGGATTGTAGTAATAGTAATAAGAACAAAATTAATGGGAGTGTAAGTTTTCAGTAAATGACAAACGTAACAAGCAAGCATTATACTTCCGAAAACATCTGGTATTTTATTTTTGGTGCAGTAACAATGACTTGCATGTTTGTGCATAAGAGTTTGCTTACGACTACTAACAATGACCTCAAACTAATGAAGTGTCTTGTCTAACACAAGCATCTGTTCGAAGAAAAATATTGTAATAACCCTTACAAGAACTTGCAGCCTTTACGTGTATTATTATTATCGCTCCCATGCAGCTGATATGGAGACCGACACTCAGCATGCTATCGTGAAATGTAAAAGATACAAATGAAAAATGAGAAGATGAAATACGATTCAAGGTCAGTCTAAAACAAAACGTTAACACTCTTACACTGTTTGCTTGCTTATGTAGGCAGAAGATAATTTACGAGTGTCATCCTGTTAACTGAGGACAACTGTACCGTTGGATGACGCAAACGAAACCATATCACACTGTAATGCTGTATCTGTGATACCATGGACGAGCAAGAAATAAAAAGGAAGACGACGATATAACGATCAATATCTTAAACAGTCATCGACAGACTGACCAGGATTTTCGTAACATTTGATGGGATCACTTTCAAAAGTGTGATGCACCTTCTTTCGTTAAGGCACGGCTGTGAAGTTGAGACTACAGACTTGGCCACTAGAACAAATCGTGATGAAAAATTTGCTCTGTGACTTTTCTTCTCTCCCGGCAAACAACCTCTAGCTCAAGCGTCGCCCTAAATTATTAACCTCAGGCACACAAACGGATGTGTTCACAGCTGCTATGCTTAATTACTAAGAAATAACACCGAAGTACATCTGATACGTGCTGTTCCACTCATCGCCTTAGCTGGTAAACGAGCAATAGCGACGCTGAGTCTTAACGCTACCACTAACTGAAACGATTGTAGCGGAGTCCTTAAACCGTTACAAACTTATCATTTCAACTTTCATAAACGTGCTTAAGTGAAATCGTGCAATAGCTATAAAGTTATACACTGGAAGAAAATAGGCGGAAAATTTAAACACGGTGTGTGTGTGTGTGTGGGGGGGGGGGGGGGGGGAGAGAGAGAGAGAGAGAGAGAAGACGGAAAACATTACGTTCACTAGTATGACCCATTCGGTCACTTCATTCTTTATGTAGTTTCCCGATCGGGTTTCCAGCTTACAACAGTCGTTTTAATCATACGAAAGCGCATTACAGCGATGCTGTGGCCATTACTGGTTCTTGCATAGCTGCCAGGCGGGCACCTGGTCCGGTTCGCAGAGAACACACAAAGCCTGCTCTCGAACGCACTGCTACATGTTCCACAGTTGGGCAGTTACATTGTTCTATACACGCGGCGCTTTCTGAATGCAACCATGACGGCCCGTGCCGATCACAGGCGGACCTGCATGTCTACTCGGAACGAACCAAATAGTCACGGAACAGGAGGAACAAACTATCCTGCTGTATCAAAGCGTCTGTTGTGCTCTTCACGTACATGTGAGTACGGAAACAGCGAGTGATAAAACACACGTAGGAATCTTTTGTCTCACCATTTTGTCGGCAGAATAAAAAAATAAATGAATGGCTCACGGTCCGACGAAATCCTTCCTATACAACTCCGTTTTAATCAAGTACTTTTTCATCTTGCCCTTATATACGTTTCTACTCTTGGAAAATCCGACCAGGTCTCTGGAAATGTCTCAGCGAATCAAACCTGAGACTTCCATGTCTGTAGGCAGCGACGATAAGCACTAAACGCACGTATGATTGTTGACGCCAAACAACACTATCCAGAGAAGCGTGAAGTTCATGTAGTTACGAGTAAACAAGTCAGTGTTCAGGCAGGGGCGGGGAATATCTGTTCTAAGGTTCGACAGCACATTTTTCTTCAGGGTAAACCCCAACTCCATCGACAAATTTTCGGAAGTTGTTCAGGGATATCTCCTGAGTACTTTCATATCAGGAACTGTTGCTATCCGGTGGCTCCCTACAGATTTACTGCAGTTCGACAGCCGCGCGGGATTAGCCGAGCGGTCATGGACTGTGCGGCTGGTCCCGGCGGAGGTTCGAGTCCTCCCTCGGGCATGGGTGTGTGTGTTTGTCCTTAGGATAATTTAGGTTAAGTAGTGTGTAAGCTTAGGGACTGATGACCTTAGCAGTTAAGTCCCACAAGATTTCACACACATTTGACTTTTTTTTCAGTTCGACTGACCTTTTACCCTCAATTATTCATACATCTCTATTGCAGTGAAAATATTTGCAGAACAGTGCAGATGTCAGCGGTATGCATTGTGCGTCTTGTTTGGACACGAACGTGTTCCAGTCGCTCACGGTACTTGCTTGTTGTCAACAATAACGTCCACTCTCGACCTCCTGCTTGTATTCAATACTGCTCGGCTCTGTCATAGGTTTGTTTTTCTGCCATTATTGGTTGTACGTTAACAGTGATACACAGCAGTATGGATAGATTTAACGATGAAGATTCGGCCGATATTCATCTCCTCTACGGTTTCGCTGAATGCAATGGAAAAACGGCATGACAACGCTATGCTGAACTTTTCCCGCAACGACATTAATTGTACATTGGAGCTTCGTTATATTACTCTGTTTCGTGTTGCAGATTTTGGAGACCGTATCCCACAGGGTATTTCACTTCTGATAAGGTATTGTATTGTCATAGAAACGAAGGTAATAGGGGCAACAAACCGAATAAAACGTAATTACATTATTACTGTGTAACGAGCCACCGGGGACCACGGGTTCCTGATATCAAAATACTCGGAAAATATCCCGAACAAAATTTCAAATTTTGCAGTGTAATACATGCGCACCCAGTATACTTGCTGCAGTTTCTGATAATGGTATCGATGATACGATGACTGCATATTTACCAGGCGATATTCTCGTACAATGCACAGTATTCCATCTCTTGTATTTTGAAGTCTCTGGCGAAGAAAGTCTTAGGTAAGGTGTATGAAATGGTGAATGCAGAGTGTGACTATACCAGACGTACGGTACAACCGTAACAGAAGCATTAGTTGCCAAAACTATAACGTTATTCGTTGACTACGCAGTTTCAGTGCGTAAGCCAGTGACTGTCTACGCAAATAAAGGAGAAGAAACAACAGTTAAGGTGAGACTGGCCGGAGATAACGTTTAAGTGATAGACATTACAGAATAATATAGAGCACTCTTGCAAATAATCGTAAATAGTAATGTACCACATTTCGCTGTACACATTCACACATTTTTGGTTCTTCGACAGTTTCGTCGAGTAGATGATAAGCCGAACGTCTGGGGAAAGACTGCAAGGCCCCAACATTTTATTACTGAAACCAATGCGATCGCTAGATGTAAATATTTTTCAGATGGCTTTTGACAACAGGAAGAACGTCCAGAGAATGTTATATTCGGTGCTTCCTCAATTTTTTTAAAGAATCTTCAAGAATCTTTGATGATGTGTAAGGCAACAAAATTTCAGGTTACTAGCCAAACTGCTGGCTTTAAATAAATAATTATTACCATTTAAAATATTAACACATTACGGTAATAGGTGCTTCCAGGAGTACAGTTATTTCCTGCCAAGAACACTGTGCCTCAAGTTAAATGAACATTTGACGAACATCAACTTCATCACCTCTTATTACAGAAAGAAGCATACGATGTCCATAGTTCTGTACCACAGTGAACCACTTTAGTATCTGTAGTACCAGTATGATGTCGTCTTTAGTTTCTCATGTAGTAGGTATTTACACGGAATAACAACAGACACTGATAACATGTTTCCTCGGACTTTTCATAGCTTTCTATATTTTCTATATTTGTAATTCCAGGCGGAAATAAGTAAATTATACGATAGGAGCCAGGAGATGGTTACTCGCCAACGTATCTACCAGCCTGCACGTAACTTTAAGCGAATCCACACGATTATTTTCGAAAACAATGTTTCGACCACAAATATCACTTTTTTCATACAAAAAATAAACATAATCATATTTACAAGCAGGCAGTTATGGTGTTGCCATGTCTGTTGTAATAACAGTAGTGTGATCCAACAGCACGTGATGGTATCAGCTTATTTTATGATACAGCAAAGAAAATTCCTCGCACCCGTGTATATTTACTGACCTCTTCAGTTCTTTTTGTTTTTAGTTAAGACTGTGGTGTTTGGTGATTTCGAAATGGATACAGAGCGAATGGATTTTGTACGATCCCAACTGCTGTCCGTAAAGTTGGAGAAAGTTTAAGAAATTTCCCTGACATTTACTGAAGTGTTCCTTTTCACAGCATGGATAGAACCAAAAGAACGCATGCAAGCTAGAGAAAATTTCGACTAGTCCACAAGGAGGACGCTCAATGGCTCGAGAAAAGGAAGGACCGAAGATAATCTTGTGAAACGGGACTCTCCGAAGATACAGTACAATACGACTGGGGACAAGCGTTGTCATGAAGAGGTGATGCGTTGGTGCTCTGAGGCGAAGCCTGTGCAGATTTTAAGTGGAGACTGTTTAATGTCTCAGCTACTGGCTCGTTAATTATGTCATCAATTTATAAGGATTAAACTATTTTAACCGTTGCTATTATTGTATTTATATTCTACAACTTCTAGCACGTGTAAGTAAACATATAACCTGAATAGTTAGAAAAAAAAAGAAACAGTCCATCTAACGACAAAGCCGAAACTCATCAAGAGCACGTAAGCATGAAAGCTTAAAGTAATTGAACTCGTTTATTTGTAAGATAGCTGCACAGAGTATTCTTTGAAACATCAACACGTACGATGATTCACTTGTCACTGGCTTTTTTTTTTTAGATCCCGTCATGGAGTATGGAATGAGAATAATCTGATTTTCATGCAAATGCAGCACTTCATTGTGGTCAGAAATCTTTTATCATCCAACCGTATACTGTGGCATAACGCTTACCATGTTCAAGACCCTCAAATAGAAAAATTTAAAACCTAATTAAACTATTTGTTCAGAAATTTCAAAATTGTTTTTCTATGGTGGAACAAAAAAGGAACAAAAGCGCTAAAAATTAATGTTTCTTACTGAAACAAAAGGAATAAAAATAGTTCCCAATAAATAAACAGAAATAAACTTGGGTCTGCTGCGGGACAATTAGATTCTGTTCCATTATCACTGCCGAACCAACTCCATCACCATCTTTCATATGTTGTCACGTCTGGTACTGCGGCAGCTTTGTTTTTTCCCATTAAACTAAAACGGAAGTCCTGACACTGTCACACTGCTTCTTCGCTTCATGAATTGTGATCGAAGCTGATAGCCTGCATATATTCCCCAGCAAGGAACTAGCCACGCTTTCTGTTACCATAACACTTTTGACTTAAGAGAAATGTGAAAATTTCTGTAGATTGGAAAATAGTCATCTGGCAAGCCTGAATTATCTGATAATCTGTGACTGATTTGGTCGGTGGATAAATCAGTGTGCTGCGTTTCTTCGAGATTGAAGTAATTATCAATCAGATATTATAGAGCGACTTCTCTGATAGATTTCTAGAAATACATCCTCTCACATTCTGAGATCTGTACTATAGTACTACCAACCATTAGTAACTCTTTCTTTTAAACATAAGTTTTTCAATCCCACTTTAGAAGGACATATTTTTGTTGAAAATATGTCATGTTTTCTAGATTTTTATATATAATAACATTAAACTTTGAAGCTGCAGAGCGCCACATGTACCAGACATGTGTTTGTGCCAAGTTGATTTCTCAGACTGAACTTCTTTATCCACTTTTATATCAAATTGTTGCTACCACTGAATAATTCAAATAGTGTGGATATGTCCACTGCCTTGTCTGCTCTAAATGTACTGATGAGCTGATTTTTCTCTCGACGTATTATTCTCACTCTCCTTTGCGACCGCATGCGTTCGTATGACTTTTCTTTTGGCGCTGTAATGTGTTACCAGCGGTGTACGGATCTTGTGTTTAAAGCCAATGACAAGAGAAGAACCACAAAAGTTACATCTGCAGACACGGAGGAAATTTCATGGACTATACATCAGCCGAAAATACAGCGCTATTTGTTTCTACATCCCAGTTGTCAGGAACGTATAATTTCAAATTTACATGCAACACGTGCTGAATGCGTTTCTGTGTAAATCTAGAGTAACATCAACAAATTGTACTACCAGTTGCATCTAAAATTACAATTCTAAAAAGGCTACCGTCATTAACGAAATGCCAAAAAAGAAGACTTCCCTCCCACAGCACTCCCTTGTAAAAAAGTAGGAAAAATTACATTCGAAGCGAAAATATTTAGAGCCTTAGGACAGTATTGGCGAAGTCATCATCCTTAAGTGTCTGAACTGAATTCAATAAAATCGTCAACAATCTAATCAAAAAATATTGCGAATTACAGGAAGGCCCATCCAGACTGCTAACACAGCCTGTGGCAAAATGCTTTACCTCCCGTGGCTGTGCATAACGAACGAAGTGTACTAACAATCCGGATAGGAATTGATTTCCGCGGAATGGCAAGCCGGAAAGGCATGCGCAGTGCAACATTGTAAGGGGGATTCTCCCCACATCGTTACTGGTTGGGGCGGCTCCTACAGCCAGCATCAATGGGACCTGCAACACTCGTTGCCGCTGCCCCACGCACAATGCCGAACCGACTATGTCCGTCTATCGAAACATGCTGTTTTGTCAAAGTAAATTAATGAGCCCGCATCTGTGTTAAAAATAGGTGGATTCGTACGGCCGCCGTTAAAACATATGGTCATTTCTGTTTCTGCTTTCAGTAACGATTCACTTGCTTTTCCACATATCCGTGTTCGCTTTGTGTCAATATACAATAAAACAGAATCCCGCTTACTTCGCCAGGTACTAAGAATGGTACGCGATTTAATAAAATAACATATGAACGCAGAAACAGTAACATCAACAGTGAGTCAGTAAGAATCCACCTGTAAGAGTATTAACGTTTGCATTTGTGTGATTTATGTGCACGAATGGAACCTTCCAGGTGTTTCACTGTGTTTCAATTATATACTGTTGCTGGATAATCCATTCAGTTGATTAAGCTTATCCATTACGGGTGTTTCAAAACCCGTATCTGTTTATTTAAATACATAAAACTGCAGCGAGTCACTTTTTTAAAATAGTTATTTATTTATTCATTCCACGAACCGGTTTTCGAACCTTTTCACCCTCATCTTCAGATGGTTTTCCAGAAGTTGCATAGCTATTTGAAGCATAATGCCTTTCCGGAAAATCATCTGAAGATGAGCATCAAAAGATTCGAAGACCGGTTCATGGAATGAATAGATAACTATTTTTAAAAAGTGACTGGTTGCAGTTTTATGTATTCACAATCCATTCACCTGTTTTATAGATGGAATTTAATTCACATTATCGCTTTCGAAACTACACAATTTCATCCTCAGACGCCCATCTCAATCGAAACATTGGAGTACATCAATTGATTCAAAATGAAATCACATGGACAATAAACAGCGCTTCCCAATATGAAAGTCAAATAAAAATAAGCGTAAATGAAGTTTCATACCTGCCCATGGAAACGAAGTCATAAATAGCTGGGAAGTACTGCCGTTTTTCGATGTAGTTACGTTTAAATCAGTTTATGTACTACAGCGCTTCGGCCACCTCTCAAAATTACACTGTATTATTTCGAAATCGATCGTGTGAATCAAATACAGTCCGTAAAACAACTGCATATACTACCCAATTACAGTCTATTAGTAACGTTAACTTTCAAAACAATCAACATTCGCACAAATCGAACAGACATTCCGTGGTCAACTGTCGCAATCAACACAGATGATAGGATCACATTGTGACATTCCTCAAATTTTCAAAATAAATAAAAAAGATATAAGCAACGGATGGTAACCACCCTTTTGTTTATACATCATTAAGGTTCACGTTGACATCAGCAGATGTAATATTTAATTTTAGCAGTCTGTGAGAATTCTAAAGCACTCCAAAACTAATATGCGAGAGTAACAAATTCGTGGCGAACATTTGTAATGTGAATGATTTTTTGAAACGCAAGCACAGCACCGTCTTTAATTATCTAGCTGTTGAAAGGATACTGGGAGTTCTCTGATGCAGTGATAATCAGAATTCTATTTGCAAAGGCGGCGAATGTTGGCTAACTACAGCATGCAAATGCGCGAAGCGGGAGAGCAAGGATGGCACATCGCAAACCGGTGCTGTAATGCGACGAAAGCCGTGCGACACGCGGGCTACGTCTGCAAGCTGGGCTTACGTTGAAGCGGTGCTGAAGAGTATTAGTAGCCTGCCACATGATGAGATGTCGCCGTTCTCTCAGCCGGTACAACACAAACAGCCGCCCCTGCTAAGACCACAATCAAAACGGGCAGCGCGCTTCGCCTGTGAGCTCCAACCGCGAAGAGATCACAGCTCCGTGCTGGCCGGACGCCGACACGCGCGTGCGTAAACGCGGAAACGCATACTTCCCTCACGTTAACTCCCATTCGTGGAACTCACCGTCTTCTCTTTGCCTCTACTTTACACAGTCAGTATATGGCACTCACTAACCAGTGATAAGTGCATACTACTAAACTCTCCGTTATACCAAAGTTGCGGGTCACGATATTACTACCCATTTCTCAGATACACACGCTCTAAACTTATTATTAGCGTGTGTGTTTACTCGAATGTAGCTTTTTGCAGCCTTCTGACAATCTTTATTAAGAGTACGAAAGAAATCACACATCGTGCTTGTCCCATGAAAAATCAGTTTATCTCACTATCATATTTGTATAAAGCGGTTATTATGTCCATCCCTAAACAAAAACTTTATGAATAATCAAGAAATTACAAAATTAACATTTTACAAATCGTTAAACTTTATATTCACGTCAAAAAGTTCAAAATATTTCTTTAAGAATTGCGATCTTTTCGCTATACGTACGAGGCCCTGTGCATCACGAAAACAATCTTCAGGCAAACGTACCCAATAACAAAGAAATAATACACAAGGTACTCAAAATTTGACACGGTACACAAATAAAACATAGTGGCAGCTAACATGCAACTACAATACTCACCTAACCCGTCGAACTGAAACGATAACGCTTATCGTTCTTGCTAAATAAGAAAAAAATTTTAATACTACTTGACCTTTGAATTAGGACAACTATAACAGGAACTGATTCACTGAAACCAGGACGTAGAACCTACTAATCTTAAATGATGGTCTTACTCGAAGTTATAGATTATTAAAATGACAGTTTAATTCACCTTAATAAATAACCTCCAAATCATTGCCTCAAGCTATGAGTATAGTCAATGTCAAAATTCATCCATATTGTCGATTCTTCTTCAAAGCTTTCGTTTAAATATAAATCCGTTTCGCTTTATTGCATCGTAAAACACAATCCAATCAGAAGAATATCACCATCCTTTGTAATAATACAAATAGATCACAACGAAAAGTCACACAATACTTGAAACACGAAAATAAACATGGAATGGTAGATATCGAACAATAAAATTAAATCATTCATTCATATACTAGCTGAATTCATTACACAGAAGAAAGTGTGGAATAATGAGAAGCAAAAGCAATCGTGAAAAGCCTTAAGGAAGTGAAAAATAAACACTGTGCCGCGCGGTCTGGGCGCCTTGTCACGGCCCGGGCGCCTTGTCACGGCCCGGGCGCCTTGTCACGGCCCGCGAGGCTCTCCCCGTCGGAGGTTCGAGTCCTCCCTCGGGAATGGATGTGTGTGTTGTCCTTAGCGTAAATTAGTTTAAGTTAGATTAAATAGTGCGTAAGCTTAGGGACCGATGACCTCAGCAGTTTGGTCCCATAAGACCTTACCACAAATTTCCGAAAAATAAACACTGTGTTAGAAGACAAAAATCAACAGCACTTTCGCAAGGCTAACCATTAGGCAAAATTCCACTGCGGGATGAAATATGAATGTCTGTAAATATTGACGCGTGACAGAATGTAAAACAAACTTTTAATAAAGAAAAATAAAGAAAAAAGAAAAGCAGAGGAAGCCTCGAATTGCGAAATGTAAGTGCAAGGACGAGAAGTATTCATATTGTGGAACTAAATGAACAAAGAGGCATGACAAAATGTAGAGGAAAACAAACACACTCGCAGGTGAATGTGGCGGTAGAGTTAACGGGAGACGCAACAGCCGATGTTTTCGAAATGTGCTCCGCTGGTTGCGCCTTGCGATGCGGCAAGCATCTACGCATGTCGGCAGAGCGTATTGCTTACGTAGCAAACGCTTCCTGTGTACTTCAGTTCAAAAATTGCTCTGAGCACTATGGGACTCAACTTCTGAGGTCATTAGTCCCCTAGAACTTAGAACTAGTTAAACCTAACTAACCTAAGGACATCACAAACATCCATGCCCGAGGCAGGATTCGAACCTGCGACCGTAGCGGTCTTGCGGTTCCAGACTGCAGCGCCTTTAACCGCACGGCCACTTCGGCCGGCTGTGTACTTCAGTGCAGCAACACTAAACATGGGAGCAAAGCCGCTTAACGTAAAGTCGCAACAACTACCACGTCCTCCACCAAGTTCGAGCAGGAATCCAAAATTAATAACATGGATTTCACAAACAGCAAAGTCTTACCATCGGAGTACATAAGTTCGCTCTTAAATCGTCATAATGCTAAATGGCAAAGCTATACCGGAATGTTGTAAAAAAAACATACGCACACGTCAACTTCCACCGCATTTCAGAGCAAATTAGCTCAAATATTGTCATCTGTTTTCACTTAATTACGACGGAACACGTGCGTGCAAATATAATTTATGAGATTTTTCCGGTCTGACTGATACTTACAAGGGGAAGAAGTCAGACGCGGCCAAACGATTCGGCTAATAATTGACAGGTCGCTTGTGTGCAAGCTAAAATGGCATACTGCGAGTGAGTTTTGCTCAAACCCCCCCCCCTCTCCCTTTTTCATAAAACCACCCCTGAAGTTCACTACGTGCAGTCAACTTAAAACTGATGAGATCAATTGATAACAGAAAACCGAGCATTTTTCATCGTCACACACAGCGTCTTCAAATTCATATATTTCTAGAAATTGAGGAAAGGAACTTTTTTCACTGCCTCTTACGTACCCGTAACGTAAACGCTATGCAACAAAAGCACCGCTGCCGTAGCGATAGAGGCACCTGGCCGAAGAGCGGAGAAGCTGTGTTCGATTATCATATGCATTCATTTTTTTTCAGATGTATTTTTTCCGTTTCGAAATTGGTGAGAGTAGGAGGTTTAATAAGGTAAGGAAAAAAATGGTTCAAATGGCTCTGAGCACTATGGGACTCAACTGCTGTGGTCATTAGTCCCCTAGAACTTAGAATTACTTAAACCTAACTAACCTAAGGACATCACAAACATCCATCCCCGAGGCAGGATTCGAACCTGCGACCGTAGCAGTCCCACGGTTCCGGACTGCGCGCCTAGAACCGCGAGACCACCGCGGCCGGCTAAGGTAAGCAAATCGATAAGGAACAATTACAAAGGCAAATGAATTTCTCAATCGATTTGGATTAATAAAAAATTAAAATTTAAAGCCTCGTTGTGTGTCTGAAATTCAGAGTAAGACAGCTGCAAAGACGAGCGTTCGACGCACTTTATCATGTATGAGGGAAAATCAAAAGCTTGTCGCAACTGATAATATACATAAAATAAGCATTCGTACACGGCGCAATGTTCTATCACAGAATCTGAAAAACTATTGCTTTAAGTTTTCCTGTGCTTGTAAGAATCTAATCATTAATTTGGTTGTCGGGTTAGAGAAGAGTTCAACAGTTTAACAGATTCATTAAAAATGTTTACATCACTTGTTACACGTCCGGTAAACTGACAAATTAAATTTACAGAATATATCTAGAGAACATTTTGAAACCGTACGTTGCTTGTAACACATTTTGTCTGATACTGGGTTCGTGGGGTGGATACGCCAATACCGTTTTGTATGACTGCATGTTGGTATATGACGATTTGCACGGTACAATGCACACAAATTGCGCACTTGCGTACCAGCCATGTGATGTTTATTTTTATCGCCAAGTTAAAACTTCAGAACTGCAGTCTGCTTTTGAAAATCCAGCGCGAATTTCACATAATAATAATCATTGACAGCACAATTTATGACCAACTTTTAGCGCCGATTTTTCAGCTCATGTTACCGTATGTGTGATATGCATCAACATCAATTCCCGAAAATGAAATATTTTTAAATGTAAACAAGGTCTGTTTTCCGTCAAATATTCGAAAGGAATGCTGTAATTGTGCAAATATTGCATTCATTACCTGTTATGGTGCCGCGAATATATTTGCTTTGAATGTTTATATCACAAATTCCATCCATCTAGTTGTTCGAAAGAAATGGAGGACATGTAACACGGTCACTGAAAGAGCCACTGTAAAGCGGCCGGCACTGAATGTTTAATTCCTTAATAAGCCAAGTCGTTTGAGATATTTATTTGCCTACTTTGTTGTTACTCCTTACTGATTTACTTACTTTATTAACCCTCCTATTTCTACCAATTTCGGAACAGAAAAAAATACAAATGAAAAAAATGAATGCACTTTCTCTGCTTGCCAGCCAGATGCCTTGGTCGCTACGCCAGCGGCGCTTTTGTTGCGTAGCGTTTACGTTACGGCTACGTAAGCGGCAGTCAAAAAAAGTTCCTTTCTTCGATTTTTTGGAAATTATGCGTTTGTAGACCCCATACATTACAATGAAAAATGCTCGGTTTTCATTTATCTATCGACCTCGTCAATTCTGAGTCGATTACGTGCCATGAAATTTAATGGTGGTCTTTTCAAAAATGGTGGGTAGGGGGGGGGGGGAGTTGGAGTGGGAGTGGGGGGTTGAGTCAAAATACAAGGTGGTTATAATTAAACTTCCGCTACTTGAGTCAGGGTAGACGGAAAACTATTTACCGTATAGGTACCCAACTTATAGGAATTATGTTCGGACAGCGCGATGCAGGATTTTCGTTAGATGCCGTTAGACGACGATACGGCGATGTAGCATTGAAACACAAGCATCAGTGTGCATTATAGTTGCAGACAATCAACAAGGATATGGACAAGGTGAGCAGGGCTTTACTCGTAAAGCTTTTTCAGCAATACAACAGAAATAATGCTGCTGCTCTTATGAGTACCGATGTGTTAAAGGATCACGGAGAGGCCGGCCGCGGTGGCCGAGCGGTTCTAGGCACGTCAGTCCGGAACCGCGCGACTGCTACGGTCGCAGATTCGAATCCTGCCTCGGGCATGGATGTGTGTGATGTCCTTAGGTTAGTTAGGTTTAAGTAGTTCTAAGTTCTAGGGGACTGATGACCTCAGATGTTAAGTCCCATAGTGCTCAGAGCCATTTGAACCATTTTTGAACACGGAGAGGTCCCCTTTTCGAACCGGGGTTGAAGAACATGAACCAGAAGTTCGAATTATCCGGTGATTTGCAAATTTCTTCTGCTGAAGAAGTTAGTGTCGCCATGGGTCAGAATGCTGTACGCATTGTGCGATCCTCAAGTAGCGCACCAGCTGTGTCGGGACATCTGGACGAACACTACTGTGCAATGGTGTCTATAGTGCGGTTTCAGGCTGTCGTGGAGGCAGACGGTCGTCACATTGACCAACGTTCGTAAACTGGATCGTAAACATGGTACGCAATTAACGAATGTTATCCTCTCACATAGAAATTAAAATGTGTTTCAATGGTTTGTTACTTCTCTTCCGCACGTCCTTATAAATGTTTTCACAAAGTTTCATTGCCTTACGATCACTAGCTTTTCGTGGTGCTCCCTCAAGTAGCGAAACTTTAATTATAACCACCCTATATCTTAGAGTCTTTCGTGTCAGGTTGTGCACAAGCCACCGCCTAATATGAACCAATTCGGATGGCCGCGTAAGAGGCCTTCCCCTTGTTAGATAAACGACGCACTTGGATTCGCTACAAACCAAAGGGAAAAAAAGTAACGTTTACGCATATCTTGAAATTATTCGTAATGAGCTGTTATTAAAAGAATATTTTAACTGACGGAATAATCTGTTCGCATTTAGTGTTTTAGTCCACAATGTTCCAGATTCACTGATCAGTGTCTATCATGTCATGAGTAAAGAAGGGCCAGTCACATTGTTTTCCATTCTTCCTACATACCGGTAACACATTAATCAACCAGTTTTTGCAATGAACCTTCCATACTGAGACACGCTTCATCTATGTCTCGAGTAAACTTGCGATAAACTTTAACGCTGTCCTGAGTATGAGAAAGCATGTGACAGTGCACCAGGAAGATAGCAGGATGGACATTTTATTTGAATTTTTGTGAGGTGAGATTCTAAACAACATCTTTCCCTGAAAATTAAAACCAAATTATCTGCTGTTCTACAGTGCACTTCCTATAACAACTCAAAACCCAAGTATTAATGGACGCGAATTCACGTGACATTCATTTGAGAAACCAGCCCTCAACGTTTGTCCAGATATATTTGCACACCTCATTTCCCAGTGTCCAGCTAGCTTGACGACTGTGTTATGTCAACTGAAGTGGGCATCTTCTTCAGCTGCTGCTAACCGTCATCTCATACTGGCTCGCCGTGAGTGCATCTAAGAAATACTGGGTCAGTCGTCGAAATTTTCAATAAAAGAATCGTATCACTAATTCAGCTAGACAACTTTAAATAGATCTTTTCTGACTACATAGTAAATCTTAAGAGTTCAGTTACCACGACATATTTTAACAGTATATCTCCCTGTATGTCCAATTTTTTAATCATCAGATTTACCACCCATATAATAAGGTGCAGGATACGAAATACCAATAATTTCCCCTGAACGAATTCGGCAACGTGCATTTTCGAGAAGCGCGTCATCGGGGCGACACAGTAAGGTGAAGCATACTTGTCTGCAGCGACAAGTCGGATGCAATAACATCGAGGTTTGTTAGGATGCTAGTGTTAGCGTGCGGAAGAGATGCCGTGCGCTTAAAATATAACTGCGACTGGCTCAAACTCTTATAGGAGCAGAAGAAAGTTACTGACGGTGCGCCCACTTCGCATCGAACGTCAAAGGGCGTGACAAACCGTATCGAGCAACTGAACAAATACGACCACAAAATGAGTGATTCAGTGTGACAAGGAGGCTACATGGCAAACTTATTTTTGTAATTTTTTTTATATTTGTGGCACATGAAGTTCAGAACTCAAAGCAGTGCGATGCAACTCTCAAAAATTCGCCAGAAAATTTACTTTAATGTTTTCTGAGAAACTTCAGGCACTTAAATTCCCTAAACCGAAGGTGGTTTTAACGACAGGCAGCGTGGCTCGCTGGGTAGCGTCGGAGAATGCTAATCGGGTAATGAATGGTTGGTATGTCGCTACGGTCTTTTTCATTTCATTTTTTCCATTCAGTTCGAATACCTACATCACTTAAAAACAAAATTGATCAAATATATGCTAATTAACACATATCTAATAATTAATTTTATAAAAAATTAACATTTTGTTGCTTCTAATTACACACGGTCCAGTCACATTAATGTGCCGGCCAGTGTGGCCAGCGGTTCTAGGCGCTTTAGTCTGGAACCGCGCGACCGCTACGATCGCAGGTTCGAATCCTGCCTCGGGCATGGATGTTTGTGATGTCCTTAGGTTAGTTAGGTTTAAGTAGTTCTAAGTTCTAGGGGACTGATGACCTAAGATGTTAAGTCCCATAGTGCTCAGAGCCATTTCAATCATTTCAACCACATTAATGTGACCACCACCTGTTTTCGCCGTCTACGTGCAATAACCACTGAAAGATGGCGGTGGCAGCACTAGCAGAGGAGGGGGTATAAAGCGGTACGCGGAAAACAGCGCAATCGTTATACTGCCTAAATGGAGCGATTTATCTGACGTCCAAGAGAGCACGATCATTGGCTTTCGGGCCAGAGGTGGAAGCATTTCCGATACGCCGAAGTTCGTAAACTATTCGCGTGCCACGTGTACTGGCCTCCGCGCCAGGCGCCTCGTCTGTGCATCCGCGCAGACTGCTGTTGTCCCGACACGAATGCTGGAACTGTCTCGCCAGTACCGTACGTGGGACGTATACTGAGTGGCTACAAGTGGTCTTTTCAGATGAATCACGTTTTGTGCTCCATCGGACAGAAAGCAAACACCTCCAGTCCGGAGGAGGGAGTGTTATGGTCTGGGGAATGTTTTCGTGGCATCCGCTGGGTGATCTAGTCATTCTGAAATGCACAATGCATCGATTTTGGGGACTATGTCCGCCCCTACGTGCAGTTTTGTTTTCTTGGTCATGATGGCATCTACCGACAGAAAATGCCACGTGTCATGCTGCTCGCAGTGTACTTTCGTGGTCCGAAGGGCATCAGAATGCTTTTGCCGTACTCCCTTGGGAACCAGACTCCCCAGTCGAGAATCCGTGGGACCACCTCGATCGGGCTATTCGTGCCACGTATCTTCAACCGAGAAATCCAGAGCAGCTGGCCACGACACTGGAGTCGGGCGGTTCCACGTCCCCACTGATACCTCCCAGAACCTCACCTGACTCTCTTCTCGCACGTCCTGCAGCGGTATGGGCTGCAAATGATTACTCAGGCTTTTCGCATTAATGTGACTGAGCAGTGTATATATCACGCAAAACTCAGGTTTTCATTGCATATATAACTTCTCAATGATCGATATTTTATGAAAGATTGTTAATAAATTTAAACAATCTTAATTAACCATCTTTTATATAATATCGATAGTTGAGAATTTATATTTTCAATGAAAACTGAAATTTTACTTGCGATACGTAAATAGAAACAAGAAGAAGCGCATTTTTCTTAAAAAAATGATGATTAGATATGTGTTCATTAGCATATATTTAATCAATATCATATGAAATGGTGTAGGTATTCGAAATGAGCGAAAAAAGTAATATAATAAATACCATGGCGAGATTCGAACGAGCAATCCACTGATTACATGATTACCGCTCCCTAAGGCTACCAACTTTTTTTTTTTTTTCAATGTCAGGCTTACCACCTTTGCTGACATACATGTTGTTGTACTATCGCATAAATAGCGTCTACAAAGTCCATATGTTGACAAATAGTGGCTAATTAGAAAATTAATTAATTAAGGAAATGAATGAAACTGAAAATGCCCAAATGAAAGACATGAAGACATTGCGGATAGTACAAATACAAAAGAAACATGCTCCTGTAGCAATGAAATGAAATTCGGTATCGGGGGCGACACCTGCTCACGACCCGACGTTCGATAGAGCAAGAGAGCCATCTATCGACCCGTTCTCCAGACGTTGGTGTAAGACTGGGTCGTCTTCTCGAAATTAACTAAGGGTCCGTAAGTGTGATCGATGTCTATCTCGGCTTCTTCGTCTATCTCATCTCTCACCCGTCACACCCCATCTGGCCGGCGGGTCGGTAAATGTAAGTCGCAAGTAATTAGCGAAGTCTTGCCTATATTTCTTATGTTGTTGCAGCTTCGTGTGTCCATCCAGGAGAAAATGCCAAAAATCAATTTTGTCCTTTTCCGATTCGTTATACACGTAGCCCACCACCATTCCCCGCACCCATGTCACTGCATTGGTTTTTTGGACCGGGAAATAAGATTCTTGGGGGAAAAAAAGTGTGTCTGATGAAATTGTGTGAGGGGCGGAGCGTAACAGGAACGCCAATATCTGTTGTGCCAAGTGCCACACTGGAGCCGTCCCACTACATGCTAAACGATGTTCATCAGTGTCCACTGTTGCGCAGCCTAAACATAGTGGAGTGTCTGCCAAATGAATCGCGTGCCGCCGTTGATTCGTTGCGAACTTCCTATTTATCACCACATACCATGTTGAGCGTACCGACGTTGGGAGGTAAACGCTCCGTATAACGCGCCATATCTGTCGCCAGTTCTTGTCTGGGTACTTCTTTTCCGGGGTATTCCTGGGGCACCGGCGCAGTAAGAGTTGGTATACGTCTCGCGTCGTCGGTAGTCGTGTTGTTGGGAAGGAATCTCTGACATAGCTAAGCTCCAAAAAAAAAAAGACTTGAAATGTGACAGCTTCGGTGAAATATGGCCCACACCGACTGGGGGCAGCATTGAAGTGGGCGCTAGTACATCGGCCAACGCACCCGAGATATTGCGAAATTGACCGCGCCACTGTCGGAAAATCGTACTGACGAATAACGCCCGTGCCTTTTCATATACGTTCACTAGACCAAGTCCACCCTCTCCAGGTGGTAGCGTAAGCGTTGTGTATCGGATCTTAAACAGATGTCCCACACTCACGTAGGTTCCGAAAGTTGCTTGTATCCGTGATGCCATTGTGCGCGTTAAAGGCAGGACATGCGCTACGTGAGTGAGTCTCGGTGCTAGGTATACGTTAACATAGGTCACCCTCTGAATCATATCCAACGCTCTTAATTTCTGTAACAGCACCATTGCCTGCATCAGCTTCAATATGCGTCGGTAGTTATCCGCTGCTGTCCGCTGCACATCCGTGTGGAACGTAATACCTAGGCATTTTATGGTCTTAACTAAGATGAGCGGGCCTTCCTCCCCCGGTTGTAATCCTCGACCGACGTTCATGCAGCGTGATTTTTGTAGATTAAGCACGCTTCCTGCCGCCATCCCGTATCGCTGTATCCATGCCAACGCCGTACGTACTTCTTCGCCTGTCCGTGCCACCAGCATCACATCGTCAGCATAAGCGCGGCAATGAAAGGTCAGTTGTGTCAACGGCACTCCCTCCAACCGTCTTCGGAGACCATATAGACAGGGTTCCAAAGCCATTGCATACAAAAATATCGAAAGAGGGCAACCTTGATGAACTGACCTTGAAATAACAATGTAGTCAGTGCCCCGCCCATTCACAGAGACCTTTGATCGTACGCCGTGTAACAGTCGCATGATCACTAGGATGAAGGCCTGTGGGATTCCCAATCTGCCCATCACCGCATGCAAAAAGGTATGATCCACTCTGTCGAACGCATGATCGAAGTCAATAGCGACGAGTGCCCCACGCACTCGGCATGCCGCTGCTAATGCGATGATATCTCGGTAGTCACTGACCGCCGTATGTACGTTGCTCTTACCGCCGAGGCAAGTTTGATCTATGAGGAGTCTATCAGAAAGTGAAGACCGCAGGCGAGCCCCAAGGATGCGCGCGAAAATCTTATAGTGGCAGTTCAAGAGAGTGAGTGGTCTATAATCTCCTGGATTTCTGCCACCGCGTGGTTTGGGTATTGGGATGATGATACCCTCCGTGAATTCGACAGGTATCTCAGTCTGCGGTAACAGGAGTTCGTTGTACATCTGAATCCAGGTCCGTCCCATGAGGTATGCAAAGGCGCGGTAAAATTCAATTGGAAAGCCGTCCTGTCCTGGGGACTTGTTCGGTGCCCCCCTGGCAATTGCGTCTGTCAGCTGGTCCTCTGTTATCGCTGTGATGAAAGTTTCTGCATCCAGTGGTGGTCCTCTATCTGGCATTTCCGAGATGACATCATATAGTGTCTCGTGGTTCACATGTACAGGTCCATATAACTGGCGGAAATAGTCGGTAAACACATGCGCAATATCACGCTGGTGCACAACTTGCTGGCCAGTTTCAGAGATTAGTTCCCTGATCAATGTCCTGCGTCGTCGTTGGCGGTCGCGTACCACGTGGTGCATGGAGGGGTTTTCGGCAGCAACTGTGTCCGCCAATCTCGCCCGGACCATTATACCTTCCATTCTTAGTCTCGTCAGCTGTAATAACTTGGCTTTTATCCTGCGCATGGCCGTGTGCCTTTCCGGCGATGGTTGTTGGGTCATCAGCTCCCTCAGGGCTGTAAAATAAAAATCAGCCGTTGTGCGGTTCCACTGCGATTTGTCCTGCCCGTATCGTATCAACGTTCTCCGTAACGTTGGTTTTGCGCATTTAATCCACCACTGGAGAACCGAGGTGTATGCTCGTTGGCGGCGAACGCAGGTCTCCCAGGCCGCCTCTATCGACCGGTGACATTCAGTGTCACGTAAAAGTGCACAATTCATTTTCCAGTGACCTTTACTCCGCCATACCTTCTGACGCGTTAGTGAAATCGTACAGACGTACGCCATATGATCCGTAAAAGCCGCTGGCCAGATTTCGGCATCCAGTATCGTCGTCCGTAGAGCTCGTGTCACGTACACTCTATCAAGTCTACTCGCCGAGTGTCCCGTGACAAACGTATAACCCGGTCTGTCACCATGCTGCAGTTCCCAGGTATCCAGAAGCGCCATTTCGGTAATCAACGCACGCAGTTCCATGCATGGCACATAATGAGGTACTTGGTCCTTTTTGTCGACGACACAATTAAAGTCGCCGCCCACTATATAGTTATCAAAGCGTCCAGCGAACAACGGTGCTATCTCTTCGGTGTAAAAAGTCGCCCTTTCTCTTCGTTTGGTGGAGCGTATAAATTGATGAAACGAACGCCGTCGACAGTGATCGCTATGCCGCGTGCCGAAGGGAGAGACCTGACGTCCTCCACTCCTATTCCTTCCCTGGTGAGAATCGCCACACCGCATCCACTTTCATCGTGCACTGAATAATGTGCCTCGTAACCGTAGAACTCTGGCGGCGATGTGAAACGCACTTCTTGTAGGAGTACAATATCCACGTCCGCAGCGCGTAACATATCTTTCAGCATTTGCATTTTAAGCGGTGTCCGTATGCCATTAATGTTTATCGTGGCAATGCGGTACGCCTGGCTTGTGTTCATCAGTTGTAGGGCGGTGTCATTAAGCGTCTATCTGCACCCCCGGCGCTCCTCAACACACTAAGTTGTTCAACATTTCCCGACCCCTCCCGGCCTCTGGCCAGGACTGTCCTCAATCGTCGCGCTCGTATTTTCATCCTGTTCCTGTTGGTCCATTTCTTGCGCCCAGTCCCCCAGCATATTTCCGGAACTGGTCGAAGGATGGGAGGTAACGTTGTCATCGCTCTGATGTTGGACAGTTGTCATCTCCACTTCCGCCTTCCGGTCACCAGAAGGAGAGTTCAAGTTATCGTCGCTGTGTAGTTCCTGCATCGTCATCTCGGTATCTGTTGAATCCACTGGTCTCAGGTCGATACTGTCGTTGTCGTCCACTGTCCCCTCGGGACTATGGCTATCGTCAGCAGAAGTCAGTCGACGCTTCTTTCTTCTCTTCGGCGAACGCTGTTTCCGTTGCCTTGCTTCCGCATCAGCTGTTGGGGTTGCGTACCCTCCGTCTTGGGCCTGGCATGTCACGCTCTCGGTGGAAGCACTGGCAGCCACCACGGATGAGCCTGGAGCGGCCGTCAGCTGCATCTCTTGTGCGGTGTCCTGTGTCTGCTGTGGTGGAACCGGTGGTCGGAGTTCCAGTCCGTTGGTGTCCATGTTCTCTATAGGGGGCAGCTGCTGGTGCCCATCGGAAGTCTCCCTCACGTCGCCTCTCAGGGCTTCCACAAAGGTCAACGGTAAGACAGTCGTCGGTTGTGGCGCCTGAACGTCATCCCGTGGAGTTTGCACTAAACGTCACTGGAGGCATTCCGAGCGGACGTGACCTTCTTTCCCGCACCCCGAACAAGTGCGAGGTTGCCCATCATAGATTATAATCGCTCGACAACCCCCTATGTACAAATAAGAGGGGACGTGCTTGCGCAGTTCTATCCGTATTTGTCTCACCCCATTTAAAACGGGGTACGTGGTAAAACTCGTCCATTTTTCGGCCACATGGGATAGAACTGTACCGTACGGTCGAAAGGCATCGGTAACAAGTTCAGAAGGGACCTCAAACGGAAGTTCGAAGACTCGTATAGTGCGGATCCCCATTCCCGCGTGATCGACTGTAACCGCACCAACATTCCCGTCGGCATGACAGAAACGATACCCGTTCGGTGATCGTTGTAGAAGTCTTTCGCAAGCAGCCTCGTCAACAAGCTTGACATAGACGACGCTTGAAACGAGCGATAAATTGATTCCCACGATTTCCTGTGGATCGATTTTTACCTCTTCTCTGAAGAAACGTTCAATCTCGTGTGCCTTTGGTCGTGTATAGTCGTTCACAAAACTGAACTTCAAAGTCGTTTTTCTGTACGAGTGTGCCATCTCGTTCTAGACTCACAACACCGCACACGCGAAGCTGCTCCGGCGTAAACAAACAGGCGCGCGCACCACAGCGCGGCCGGCAGGCAACACGGTCCGCACTGTGTCACTGCCGAAGGCAGACTGCCAACTGAGCCACACAGCCCGTCGTGAAAATCGCCTTCAATTTAGACAATTAAGGTTCCTCAAGCTCTCGGAAAACATTAAAGTCGATTTTCTCGAGAATTTTTGAGACTTGCATCGACAGCATACAGTGATTGGTATCTGAGTTGTTAACTTCACGACCTCTTCAAATAAAAAATTACAAAAATCCAGTTTCTGGGGGGTCTCATTGTGAGCTTGATACCAAGAGAATGGCAAGAACAAAATTATTCAAAAATATTTGCCTAAGTGGAGGATCTCTTCCCAAACTGCACCGCACTAACTGACCGACAAGACGAGGATGCAACACGGACAACAGCTGCTGAATATTTCTTTGACATATGTGACTGATGTTCTACTTTCTCTGGAACAGGTTGTAAGAGGATACATTGGGTGCCATCAGTTCGCGCCTGAGTAGGGTAGGCAACCAATATGGAGGTACTGTGTGTTACAATTCGATGGTAGACGGATTCGGTGTCATGTTCTTTAACTTCCCGCACTCATTTGATACAGTTCCAGACTGTGGCTTACTTGTGAAATACGTGCTTCTGTTATATCTAATTAGTATGGATTGGATTCAGGTGTTTATAACACGCTGTTCTAAACGGCGAGAAGTCGTATGATATGAAAATAGGTACAGGCGAACCCAAGATAGCGCCATAGAGCTGTCGTCAAACATTTTCATTTTATGGAGTATTATTCAGTAATTTCAGCAATAGCTGACACCTAACAGTTAAACATTAATGAAACAAAAATTTCGTATTTTTAACCTTATTGAACTCCTTAAAAATTGTATCGTAACCCAGTTTAGATGCTCTGTCTGCTTCAATAGATAAAACGGGCAAAGCTGTCGTTGCCGATTCACTGTACTTTGTAAGTAATTTTGTGTTAGTTTTCGTTTTGAAAAGCTCCTCTCTGCAGTGACTGCAGGTACTTGTATTGTTAACAAAATAATTCGAATGACAATATAAATATTTGGGCAGATTTCTTTCCAGTTATTTTCTGTTATGTATTGCAGCAGCTATTTCTAATTTTTAATTAACTCAAGTAAATATGGGT
This sequence comes from Schistocerca nitens, assembly GCF_023898315.1. Classification (NCBI taxonomy): domain Eukaryota; kingdom Metazoa; phylum Arthropoda; class Insecta; order Orthoptera; family Acrididae; genus Schistocerca; species Schistocerca nitens. Next base: position 170,310,080 of record NC_064616.1, on the reverse strand, counting down.
TCATTATTTGCAATTCTTCATATAATTTCTACAGTTGGAATTCACAGATCTCACCCGCTCGCAGGAATGTAAGTAAATCTTGACAGATTTTTAATATATGATCTTTTGGAATAATTTGAAACTTATTTAGATCACAGAAGAAACCAAAATTTTCAAAATGTTGTTTTAAGTATATAAATTTTGACTCCATTTTGCTCAATACGGAACCAATCACGGTTTATAAAAAAATCTGTTTCGTGGCGGCTTTTAGGAGACTGTATAGGTCCATCACTGCTTTCCCTTTTGGCTAAGTTTTTATTTTTAAAATCTTTTACAAGTCATAACTGCTTTTCTCAATCAATTCACGAGCGTCATATAAGCATTGCCCGAATCCCGTTTTTTGATATTCTTTGAGCCAATCACAAAATGTACGCCAACGTTCAAGAGCAGTACTCAAATAGACTTGTACTGGTTGCTGTAACTCACTTATAATATTAACACGGTATATCATCTCAAACCATCAATGCAATGATATTAAACCTTCCACGCTGTTTATTTCGTTCAAAACTGAATCACTGTCACTGAGTATGTCTGATTCTTCCGTGTAACTTTCTTCAACTTTCTGTGAGAAAGTCAAACTGCAGTAGTATTTCCTTTAGTGCCTCGAGTCGCTTTCCCACCTTATGTCTGAAAAGATTTTATAATAACCTTTACTTTGCCTGTTATTAATTTCCAGCGTTTTCTGTATCTTGGAAATAGCAAATAAATTATCCGAATAAAACCAAAAAATGTTTTTGCGGGCGCTGAAGAATTAGCTGCTCCACCAACCGTAGATTCTAACTACGACACCCACAAGTGGTAAAAAATGCTCTGGGATTTATATTTGATATTTTAGTTTTAATTTTAATATTAACACCCGCCATATTTGCTCTATCTTTTTTTTTTGTTATGGTTTTAGGGCGCAAAACTGCTACGGTCATTAGCGCCCGGACCATATTTGCTCTGTTGTCGTATCCTTGGACAAGACAGCTTTGAATATCTGATCTATTTTTTTCTAGCTCTTCCAGTATTGCATTAGCAATGTATTCTCCAGTCGTCTCAGCGACAGCTAGAAATCTGGTAAAGTTTTCTGCTACTGTGCCAATTGGTGTATTATAAAATCTTAAGATAACTGACATTTGTTCAACTCGATTACAGTCGGGTAAGCCGGCCGCGGTGGCCTTGCGGTTCTAGGCGCTCAGTCCGGAACCGCGCGACTGCTACGGTCGCAGGTTCGAATCCTGCCTCGGGCATGGATGTGTGTGATGTCATTATGTTAGTTAAGTTTAAGTAGTTCTAAGTTCTAGGGGACTGATGACCACAGATGTTAAGTCACATAGTGCTCAGAGCCATTTCAACCATTTTTCGGGTAAATTCGAATATTTTGCCTGTTTTACTCTGAGGAACACTTAATCAGTAACAGTTTTGACAGCAATATGATCAGTGCACTCTGAATTCGTGTGTTAGATAATGATTTGTAAGTTGCTTGTCGTGTGTTCCCGTAATGTAGCATATCAGTTTAATGAAGTCTATGAAATTACCAGACTTCCCACTGTCGTCGCCTTTACTGAAAGATTGTCTGTGACCTCTAAACGCTAGATTTGAGGCGCTAAGAAATTAACGGTATCCAATTAATCTCTGAAACAAACGGTGCCAATCTTTATGGGATTCAAGAATTAGGCTTTCGGTTTTTGGTCTATTGTTTTTCCATGCTTTATTCCTTTCGCTAATGTCATCCATTGGAACATATAGTAAATGCTGTATGTTCTTCGGTATTCTCACGTCTCTGTAAAATACTACTTAAATGTTTCCAGCCACAGCACTCTCCTTGTACCATCTGAGTTTGTGAACTGCCAAATAGTCTGCATGGAAAACAGAAAACATTATTTTGAGAATTTGACTAAACCAACTAGTGACAATGTTGAGTTTCGCTGTTATTTAGTTTTCTTGAGAAATGAAAATTAGAAAAGTATCTATGATTATCCTCTTTGGGATAATCTTCAGCTCTGTTATTTAACGGATGCGTAGGGCCGCTTTGAACAGTATCATGACGCTGAGAATACGTTATGGATACGTCCTCATTCCCAAATCCGAACCAACAAATGCTTCTTTAACTTCATCACTGACATCCCTGCTAACTAACAGTTAACACAGCTGTTCTTCTTGAGTTTCGCTGTTCAGCAGAGGTGTTTCAGATTCTGATTGGGTAGACTTTGGTTCTGTGCCTATTTCCGATGTTTTTGGTTCGTTACTCAGTGCTTCTGGAGTACTTCCCAAATTCAGAGGAGTATCGGAAGTGACTATTTCTTTTTTGGAAGTCGGATAAATCGATTCAGGTAATTCCGTACTACCAGATGAACTTTCTTTCAGAAACTTCATGATAGCTAATCATAAACCCGATACCATAGAGCTCCTTCAGCTTTTCTTTTTGCAGAACCACATCCTCATTCTTTCCTGAAACCTCTGTCGCTCTTGGATCCTGGGCCTGACACGTTAAAGATACGAAGTCCATATATTGTACCTATAATCTGTAAATAATAACAACATTATACTTCTTTGCGTAAGTACCTATAATTCGTCGACATAAATGCCTCTCTTGAGAGTGGGATGAAGCGGAAGTAAAACATGGTCGCTGCGTTGTGATGGAGGGTGAAAGGGGTAGGGGGAGGCGAAGTGTTTCTCTTACTGTTGTACTGCTACCAACTCAGGCGCCAACATGTATCAGCAACTATGCTAGAAATGGCACCCTGAATTAATAACGTATCGTGAACGTATATCATAGAGGGAATCATTTCCAAATGTAATACCAATTTGTAGTCATGAATTTTCACCCCAATGGGCCAGGAATAGCTTCTTCAAATGGTTCAAATGGCTCTGAGCACTATGGGACTTAACATCTTAGGTCATCAGTCCCCTAGAACTTAGAACTACTCAAACCTAACTAACCTAAGGACATCACACACATCCATGCCCGAGGCAGGATTCGAACCTGCGACCGTAGTGATCGCGCGGTTCCAGACTGTAGCGCCTAGAACCGCTCGGCCACCCAGGCCGGCGAATAGCTTCATCGCTAAATGGTTTGTTAAGCACTACAGGACACGCATTCACCGAGTAGATGTATGTAATAACACAACTGTTTTTGTGCAGCTTCTGGCAGCAGAAGAAAACATGGCGCCAAAGTCGCAAAAACTGCCGACTTTTAGCGATATATGTGGTATATGTCAAGCACACATTGGGAGCAAAGCGACACACAGCTACGTCGACAGACTTTTGCACAGTATTAAATCTAATACACATTACATATATCTGCAATGAATCAACAAGATAAGAAATTGGCTCACATTCGGATCAAAATTGTAAAGATATATGTGTCGAGTGCCACATTTAACGACATCCTACGCTCACAAAATATTTCGTGAGGTTTTTTTTCATTTTCGCGGTGGCATGATGACGACAAAATCTATATGATTAGTTTTTGGACTAGAAAGTGTGAATCACAGCACATATCTTCTAAATAGACTCTTAAGACTAAAAAAATGACGCACCAAGAAGGAATTATCTGAATGGCACGGGAATCGGTAGATCTGATGTACATATACAGCCAAACAAATGATTACAATTTCAGGAGGACAGGATGAATTATTCAAGAGAAAAAGCATCTCAATTTGAGCAAATCAATGACACGTTGGTCCACCTCTGATACTTATTCGGCAGTTATTCGGCGTGGCATCAATTGATGAAGATTTTTGATGTCTTTCTGAGGGATATCGTGCAATTTTTTGTCCAACTGGCGCGTCAGATCGGCAAACTCCTGAGCTGGTTAGAGGGCCCTGCCCACAATGTTCCAACCGTTCGCGACTGGGGAGAGATCCGGCGAACTTGCTGGCCAAGGTTCGGTTTGGCAAGCGCAAAGACAAGCAGTAAAAACTCTCGCAGTGTGCGGGCGGGCATTCTTTTGCTGAAACGTAATCCCACCACAGCTTGCCATGAAGGTCAACAAAAAGAGGCGTAGAATATCGTCGACGTACCGCTGAGCTGTAAGGGTGCCGCGGATGATAACCAAAGGGGTCCTGCTATGAAAAGAATGCCACCCCAGGCACGGTTTTCGGGCCGTGTGGCAGGCAAGTCAGGAATGAACCACGCTGCTCTCTGGGGTGGCGCCAGACACGTCTTCAACTTGGAATCTCACTGACTGGAATAGAATTGTCCTCAGTGATGAGTCCCACTTGGAATTTTCTACAGAAAAACCAGTAAAGTTCTTTTATTATTTTTAAATTTTGTTTAAAACGAAACTCAATTCCCTTTACAATTTTCCAGGAAGTGTTTCAAACAAATGGCTCTGAGCACTATGGGACTTAACTTCTGAGGTTATCAGTCCCCTAGAACTTAGAACTACTTAAACCTAACTAACCTAAGGACATCACACACCCGAAGTGTTTCATTTTCCCGTGAAGTTAAAGTCTGGACCTTCACTGACACATTACGAACTATCCTTATACTACTTCCTAGTGTTGCTACTGCTCTCTCCATAGTTCTCGCTAAGGGCGTTAGAAAACATTTTCGTTTTCCTTCATGAGAGTTGATCTACGTTAATTGCTAAGGCTTTAGCGTTTGATCCTATATTTCCATTACATATGTTTGCACGTTGACCATCCATCTCAGCATAAGCTGAGTATACGCAGTAGTAATAACGTGCACAGTGCCGGGCTGCGTGCGTCATTCTCGTTTCGTCTGAAGCCTTCGGTCCCGTCCCTATGTTGACTAAGTTTAGTTCCGCATTCTGCCGTTGAGAATGTATAATGGACAGGAATAGTACTATTAAGGAAAGAAGGCGCTTCGGCTGAGGGGCAAGCGGGGAGAGGACAGACAATACTTACGCCTCCATTGTCGGCCAGGGCTGGCAATCCATTGATGTGCGCGCCTCATACCGATCTGTAACTATGGTATAAATTACATACTGTTCTAAAAAGGATTCGCGTACTGGAGACTAGATTTTTAAAAAGCGAATGTAGTAAGTCAATATTACCAGATGTTTACTAGCCATTACATGTGTGTGTGTGTGTGTGTGTGTGTGTGTGTGTGTGTGTGTGTGTGTGTGTGTGTGTGTGTGTGTGGAATCTTATGGGACTTAGCTGCTAAGGTCATCAGTCCCTAAGCTTACTCACTACTTAACCTAAATTATCCTAAGGACAAACAACACACACACCCATGCCCGAGGGAGGACTCGAACCTCCGCCGGGACCAGCCGCACAGTCTATGACTGCAGCGCCTTAGCCATTAGAATTTATCGCCTTATGATAAGTAAAATCTTTACTTATGGAAGGCTTTTAAAAGTTTTTGCTGAACATTTTTCACGAGTTACAGAAAGGTCCTCTGACCGCGAGGCTTTGGGCGGCGTCCCACGTCGCCCACGTCTTACTCCGCTTCTGTGTGAGGCTGTCCGCGAAAAATGCTGTTGTACAACAGCACGTCGTAAAAATTTGTAACGAAATGTAATAAGAAATGCAGAAGATCGACGTTTGGTACACGGGACTGGCAGTCAGTTTACGATATAAGCAAATGTTGAAAATTTTGTATAGGTTAACTATGTGGAAAGATCCACTATTTTTTGATTAAAGCATTTCCGATTCACATGCACACAGGCACATTCACATGCACACAGGCTGCGAATCTGCAGTGTGCGCATGCGCGATTCGCTTCACTGACCACCAGAGCCGGATGAAATTTATGCGAATGACGAATACAGTTATAAATTATTGCTAGTTATTCGTAACAAATATTGGTGACAGTATTAGACAGTATTAGAAACATTATAAGAACACTTATTAACTGTCTGTGAATAAAAAGAGTCACAATTAATAGATAAATGTGAAATTTACTGCTCCAATTATTTGTCATTTATTTAACGAATGTAACTTTTGTTTCCTTTAAATTAGTTTTCAGAACAAATCGGTTTCGCAAACATCCCATCAGAAACTTTATTTGATTTTCGAAGACTTGCCGCTGTGACACGAAAGAAAATAGAACATCGGTGTGTCATATCTCCTGAATTAGTCTTTATTTCACGGAAACTTCAACTCACTCTAGTCTTCAGCAAAAATCGAGAAATCGTCAATTTCGTCGTTATTCCACATTAGCTTCATTTCTCAAATCGCATTCCAAACAAAATCTTCTATTTACGTCATAGCAACATTCCGATTTCCTTGAGATTTCTTTGGCTATTACACACATAAAAAAAAAAAAGTTTTGCATCACCCCAGTTCCCAGAACTCCTAAATATACACGTTGACTGTGAAAATTGTATCAGAGAGACAGTCCCTTTGACTGTTCAGAGATGTTACTAAACCTCCCCAAAGATGTAAACAACCACGCATGAGCAGTGCCTATTAGAAGGAGGGGGTCCGACAGCCGATCAGTTCCAGTCATTCCACCAGGAAGGAGGTACACGGCTCGTGTTGTCTGTAGTTCAACCATGCCTAGACGGTCAATACCGAGGTTCGATCGCGTCCGCATTGTTACTTTGCGCCAGGAAGGGCTCTCAACTAGGGAAGTGCAAAGGCGTGTCGGACTGAACCAAAGCGATGTTATTAGGACATGGGGGCGACACAGAGAGACAGGAATTGTTGATGATATGCCTCGCTCATGCCACCCAAGGGCTAATACGGCAGTGGATGACCGCTGCCTACGGATTATGGATCGGATGAACCCTGACAACAACGCCACCATGTTGAATAATGCTTTTCGTGCAGGCACAGGACTTCGTGTTCGCAACTTCACTCCCGACGTCCATGGCGAGGCCCATCTTTGCAACCACGACACCATCCAGCGCGGTACAGATGGGCTCAACAACATACCGAATGGACCGCTCAGGATTTGCACCACGTTCTCTAAACCGATGAGTGTCGCATATGCTTTCAACCAGACAATCATCGGAGACATATTTGGAGGCAACCTGGTCAGGCTGAACACCTTAGACACACTGTCCAGCGAGTGCGGCAAAATGGAGGTTCCTTGCTGTTTTGGGGTGGCATTATGTGGGGCCGACGTGGTCATGGAAGGCGCCGTAACAGCTGTACGATACGTGAACGCTACCCTCCGACCGATAGTGCAACCATGTCGCAGCATATTGGCAAGGCATTCGTCTTCGTGGACCACAATTCGCGCCCCCATCGTGCACATCTTGCGAATGACTTCCTTCAGGACGACATCGCTCGACTATAGTGGCCAGCATGTTCTCCAGACATGAACCCTATCGAACATGCCTGGGATAGTTTGAAAAGCACTGTTTACTGACGACGTAACACACAAATCACTCTGAGGGCTCTACGCCGAATCGCCGTTGAGGAGTGGGACAATCTGGACCAACAGTGCCTTGATGAACTGGTGGATTGTCTGCCACGACGAATACAGGCATGCATCAACACATGAAGACGTGCTAAAGGGTATTAGAGGTACCGGTGTGTACAGCAATTTGGACCACCATCTCTGAAGGTCTCGCTGTATGGTGGTACGCCGGCCGTTGTGGCCGTGCGGTTAAAGGCGCTTCAGTCTGGAACCGCGTGACCGCTCCGGTCGCAGGTTCGAATCCTGCCTCGGGCATGGATGTGTGTGATGTCCTTAGGTTAGTTAGGTTTAAGTAGTTCTAAGTTCTAGGCGACTGATGACCTCAGAAGTTAAGTCGCATAGTGCTCAGAGCCATTTGAACCATTTTTTTTGTATGGTGGTACAACATGCAATATGTGGTTTTCATGAGCAACAAAAATGGCGTAAATGATGTTTATGTTGATCTCTATTCCAATTTTCTGTACAGGCTCCGGAACTCTCGGAACCGAGATGATGCAAAACTTTTTTTGATGTGTGTGTATTCCGCAATATTTTGTGAGCCTCCCTTGTTGGGGGACAACAATGCAGGTGAACACGTTTGTTTTCAAATCTTTTGTATGACACTGCAGCAGTAACTGTCGTTGGAGTTGAAAGGCGAAAGAAGTCTTCCAATCGTCTCTCGACACTTTCTCGATATAAATTTGGCGGCGTCCTGCATCATTATGAGCTCTTACGTATCCCGGGATGGTTCCTTTCAAAGGACACGGCCGACTTCCTTCCCCGTCCTTCCCTAATCCGATGAGACCGATGACCCCGATGTCTGGTCTCCTTCCCCAAAACAACCAACCAATCTTACGTATCCAAATCCAATGTCTCTCTTGGCATTTGTCAAAAGTTCTGTTTAACTGCATAGAAACCTGTAGCATCAAAAAACTATTCCATTTTCTACCGGAAAGCTCACTCTGAATAACTGTGAAACATTTTCGAATGACTGGACGTTCTGCAGCATTCTAAAAAAGTTTTAGAGGACTCTAGATCAAAAGGCTGTTGATGTTAATCATTAGCTACCACTAAGTTCTTGCTTGGATCACTCATTTTGTGGAAGTATAAAGAGGAACGAATTGCGTAATTATGTCCAGGAGATATCCACATTCGACAGTGTTAGCAGTCAAAGGAAGGTGTTGCAGATTAAGAGTGTTTGGCGGCTGCATCCTAATCTTTGGATACTTACGTAGAGTACTTTCGAATGTTAGCAAGGCATGGAGGGAGGGAGAGCGGGGGAGGGGGGGGGGGGAACTGGTTCAAATGGTTCAAATGGCTCTGAGCACTATGGGACTTAACATCTGAGGTCATCAGTCCCCTAGAACTTAGAACTGCTTAAACCTAACTAACCTAAGGACATCACACACATCCATGCCCGAGGCAGGATTCGAACCTGCGACCGTAGCAGTCCCGCGGTTCCGGACGGAGCGCCTAGAACCGCACGGCCACCGCGGCCGGCGGGGAACTGGTAAGTGGAGAGACAGTTAAATAGGACCACGTCAGTTATGTAACTGCTAAGTCCTTCGGCCTACATCTATTTTAGTTTCATTCCTTACGCTGTAATGCAAGTAAATTTGTGCTCAACCCCAAGGTTGGTTTGAACACTGCAGTGCTACAGTAGGCATGGTAGTGTGCCCTTGCCTTCCTCCAACCTCTGAACCGACTTATCCAGCCAGTTATAGGGGGACCTACATATCAACATGTACTCCGAAAGTTGGTGCAAGCTGACTTCGCATTTTTGTCATAAGCGATAAGTAACGGAACATCGTAGGACCAGCGAGGTACCGAACCCCACACTTTCAGTTTTGTAGCCTGGAACTTAAGCCACCGAGACATATTACTGCACAAACTTTTAATAAGTTATTTGTCAAACAGAGACTGCACTGAGCCATGGCAACAAACGCTGGCTATAGAATTCTGTAGAAGAAATGAACATAAAGAATACCATATCATTCTACGTTATTCGTTATTTAAGTTACAAATAATCTATTCACGAATAAATTTGCTTGATTGATCTACTTTTCGAATAATTATCCAGGTACAGATTTATTCGGATAATGCTCCTCTTTGCTTACCATCACACCCAGCGCTTCTTTCCTGTTTCCGTTCATTGCAGCTTAATATTATCAGCTGGAAAGAGTCCTGTTAGTTCGTTTGGTGGATTTAATCACGACTACCTACAGTGTAGGTGGATTGACGTTGTTATATAAATTATGAACAAAGTAGACAATTATAATCGGTTGTCACGCTCATCGACATATATCTTTTTCATTTGTTCTGTCCAAATTATGTCTCATTGTCAGCTATAGACTGAACAGAAGCATTATTTTACCAGCTTTAATTCACACAAGTTTAGACTTCCACAGTTAAGTCAATGACCTTCACTAACATTCATTATTCGATCATCACATTACGTTTCAATACACATCATCATATTCAGTCGCAGTGGTAATATTAGGCGAATCTCAGATATACAGGATACGCATTCTCAGTAGAAAACATGGAAAATGGGGAGCCAAAAAGATATTCTAATTCTAAATGAATTCGAAGGCTTTCCGGGCCCATTAGTGCCGCTGTGTTATGACGAAGTTGTACAGAGCCCACGTTTCCTGAGCCCGGTGGCAGGGCCACCCCTGTTGCCCCTCTCGCAGTGACAGAGCCGTGTGATGACGAGAGAGTTTCGTGTGGTACCGAGTGCGGAAACTGCCGGTCGCATGCATCCGCAACTTGTGCGTGCTACTCACGCTGTTTGGTCATGCGGATGCAATGCTTTAGTCTGGGGTCTATGTAAAGTGGGGTTAATACAGGAGATAAGGCAAAATCCAGAGAAGAGGGACGCGTTTCGTCACAGGTTTATTCGGTATGTTGCAGAGCGTCACAGGAGACTGTCATCCAACTCCAGCTGAAGAACCTACAACTGAATGAGAGTAACGAAATGACTGACATTCGACAACAGTTGTGCGCAGAAGGGCCCAACGTTGCCGTATCGCTGCTACCCACACATGAAATATGGCTGCGACGGCGACTGTGCAGCTGTGCACTGAATGCAATCACCCTCTCTCCATTGGCGTGTAGCAATGAGTTCGTTGGGCTGGATCCTAATAGCCTAATTTTTCTGCGCACTTTCGCTACTACCATTTGACATTCTACTGCGTAAAATAAACATACAGAGAAAGAAACGTCACAAGAAAAACACATCAACTGTCGTAACTGTCTTCCGCGACTGAATGTGGAAATCGGCACCCGAATTAGACCATTAGACGTTCTGTTGCGTAAAATAAACATACAAAGGAAGAAATCTCACAAGAAAAACACATCGCCTGCCGTAACCGTCGTCCGCGACTGAATGTGGAAATCGGCAGTCGACGTAGTAGATCGATACAACAATGACGCAGTGAACAGATGGCTTGGTTATAGTCATTCTCTGAATTTGTTTATGTTGTAGCAGTCGTCTAAAACAATTAGCTTTCCATGAATTTCTTACTTTGATTCAAGTGAACAAAAGGGATGTTATGCATCACAGTTTGGTCAATTGTTAACATTCCGAGAAAAGTACGTCCCAAGAAAAGTCAAGCAGCACATTCTTTACTCCCACATATATCTAGTCAAATTACGGTAAAATCGGAGAAATTAGATTTCAGACGGGACGACGCGTGGCTGATGAAAGCTATTGAATATCGTTGTTATAATTTTATGCACAATGTAATGTAGAGTATGTGTTATAATAAGTGATTATCAGAATGATACGACGGGAGAAGTAAAATTCGACGTCGGACGTAGCCTACTATCATAAAATCGCAATAACGGGTTCGTAGCGCTCCATATCTCTATCCGTAGAATCACCATTAACAATATAATACGTTCTGACACCACGAGAACCTGCCGAGTCTTCGGAATTCAGCCTGGTAATGAAGAACCGTAAGCCACACTTATCCTTCCGGCGGCTATATGTTGATGAAAACTTTTCCACAACCAGGATACCAGCCGGGTACCCTCTGGTCAATGGCCACTGAACCAGCGTACTTTATGCACCGCGGCTACCAAAGTGAGTCGATAACAAAACATAACAACGGAAAAGAAGCACGGGAAAGAGAATGCCAAACTGTGTGCTGTAACGGCACTGCGAAGCGAGCACAGAACCGGCGAGCGGCGCGGCGATCCATACCTGACGTGTCGGCCACTGTGATTGCCGCTCTGCTGTCAGCCCCCTCCCACTAGCAGCTAACACGATCTCTTTCACTGCCGCTACTGGCCTCTCGCCGGCTTGTCTCGTGGCGCGCGAAACCCCTCCTGCGCCACAGCACGGCGCTGTTCAGTCGAAGCGACACAAAAAAGGTCGATAGCCGGAACAAGGCGGTTACAAAGGAACAGGGGTAAGGGGAGGCTTGCCAGTGTCAATAGTTCAAGTTGCACGCGGCCGGGCAGCGCAACAGTGAAAGACACTCGAGCCGCAGGAAGCATCCGCAAGAGGGGACCCCGCCTAACGGCGCACATCTTGGCTTCTCCACTACCTGTTACTATGTCGTCGAACCAGGGAACAGAGGGCATAAACTCCTAACCGAAGTTTTAGAAAGTACTACTGCCTCACACAATACATGTCTGTACCCTGCCGTTCCTTCTTCACGTTTAACGATTATAAGTCCTTTTTCCTTTCATAAGTTCGTGAAAAAGTTCCCCTGATCCGAAACGTTATGTATTACGTCTTGAAAGATACTGATAACTGACTAAAAATTAAGAGGAAAAGAATACAAGGTAAGCGTGAAAAAAATTACCAGGGAAAACATGAGAAACATTTCTTGTATTTGCAACTGCAATACTGAATATTGGGAATTGCTTAAGTCGAAGTGGATTGTATTGGTTATATATATATATATATATATATATATATATATATATATATATATATATTCTCCACTACCTGTTACTATGTCGTCGAACCAGGGAACAGAGGGCATAAACTCCTAACCGAAGTTAACCAATACAATCCACTTCGACTTAAGCAAAGCAGTTTTTTATGTATGACAAGTTGTGCTTTTGACGCTGGCTTTACGTTCCAGTATTAAAATTCTATGACTTAACAATGATCGTCAAAATTATTCTACTTATTCTAACAGCTTTAGCTAACGAAATACATTTGATCACTTCGCATAAATTCGGATTTGTTTTACTTCTTTCTGATTGTTTATATTTATGCTATTAGATCTCTGTTCATTGTCTGACCCGTCTTTTTAATCCAATAAAATACACGTATTTGATCGAGAAGATATTTTTAAAATGAAATTAATGTGTATGCAACACAAAAAAGGAACAAAATTAACCCCGAAATTCAGAGTACTTTCAGCAGTGCTAGGTGCATGTATAAATATACAGGGTGAGTCACTAACTATTGTCACCTAGAATAACTCCGCAAGTATAACAGTAGCTGAAGGGACAAATGTTGCATGGGACAATGGGGGCCATAACATGACCTTTTTTTTACGAGGTGGGGCTGCGTCAGAGATATGAAGGTCAACTTTATTTTTTTTTTATGGGATGCTATAGTTTAGTACTTACCATATCAGCGGCTATCGAGACGAATCCAATGATGTGTAACAGTAAGGTCTTTGAAGATCAACGAAGGCCACAAAGGTGGCACGAACTTCCATTTACACAAGGTGTTCGAAGTGATGACCATTGGTATCAATGCAGTGTTGCCATCTTCTTATCATGAAGTGAGTGGTATTCCTTATCACTTCGTCACTTATCGAAGCACATGCTCTGACATTTCTCTCTCGAATATCGTGCAAATGTTCGCCGAATACGGCGTATCCATCTAACGTGCCACTGACGTGTAAACACCATTCGATGGTTTCGCAATACAACACTAATAGGAACGGTAAGACTAGTATCGTCGAATAAAGCGAATTTGAATGACGTATTCCTTCGAAGAACAAGTCGATATGCTTCTCATTTATGGAGAATGCCAACGAAATCCAGTGAGAGCTAGAGACCTACACGCTGAAAGATATCCTCAACGTACTCACCCTACACGTCGTACATTTAAATATGTGTATGATAAATTGAGAACAAGTGGATCTTTAAAGCATCCGAAACATATCCGGAGCCGGCCTGAGTGGCCGAGCGGTTCTAGGCGCTACAGTCTGGAACCGCTCGACCGCTACGGTCGCAGGTTCGAATCCTGCATCGGGCATGGATGTGTGTGATGTCCTTAGGTTAGTTACATTTAAGTAGTTCTAAGTTCTAGGGGACTGATGACCTGAGAAGTTAAGTCCCATAGTGCTCAGAGACATTTGAACCAAACATATCCGGCAAAGGAAAGTTACTAACGAGGAAACGGAAATTGGTACTCTTGCACTGTGGTCGAGATCCTTGTGTTAGTTCGCGTCAAATCGCAAGGGAATCTGACATGAGCCAGAGTAGTGTAGTTCGTGTTCTGCATCGCCATAAGTATCATCCTTACCATATCAGTCTCCATCGAGAATTAACTGATACGGGTTGTATGCGTCGTATTGAATTCTGCCGATGGGCTCAACTTCAGATTCAGAGGGATGACATATTTATTAATTTGATTTTATTTACTGACGAGGCTACATTCACGAACCATGGAAATGTTAATTGCATAACATGCATTACTGGGCAACTGAAAATACATGTTGGCTGCTGCAAGTTGCACACCAAAAAACCGTGGTCGGCGAATGTATGGTGTGAGATTCTGGAGGACAGAATTATAGGCCCCTATTTCATCAAAGGAAATCTGAATAGTAGGAAGTACACCACATTCCTGCAAGAAACATTAGGTCTGTTAATGGAAGAAATACCTTTAGGAACAAGGAACAGAGTATGATATCAACACATGGGTGTCCGGCACATTTTTCGCTGATGGCTAGAAATGAGAAGCAGAGACAATTCCCAAATCGTTGGACTGGACACAGAGGAGATATGTCTTGGCCGGCTCGTTCGCCAGAAGTGACGCCTCTGGATTTTTTCTTGTGGGGATTCGTAAAAGACATTGTTTAGAAAGACGTTCCAACTACACCTGAAGATATGCGAGAGAGAAATGTCAGAGCATGTGCTTCGATAAGTGCCGAAGTGATAAAGAATACCACTCAGTCCATGATAAGAAGATTGCAGCACTGCATTGATACCAATGGTCATCACTTCGAAAACCTGTAGATGGACGTTCATGCAACCTTTGTGACCTTCGCTGACCTTCAAAGAACTTACTGTTACACATCATTGGATTCGTCTCGACAGCCGCTGCAGTCTGGAACCGCGCGACCGCTACGGTCGCAGGTTCAAATCCTGCCTCGGGCATGGATGTGTGTAATTTCCTTAGGTTAGTTAGGTTTAAGTAGTTCATGGACCTTGCCGTTGGTGGGGAGGCTTGCGTGCCTCAGCGATACAGATGGCCGTACCGTAGGTGCAGCCACAACGGAGGGGTATCTGTTGAGAGGCCAGACAAACGTGTGGTTCCTGAAGAGGGGCAGCAGCCTTTTCAGTAGTTGCAGGGGCAACAGTCTGGTTGATTGACTGATCTGGCCTTGTAACACTAACCAAAACGGCCTTGCTGTACTGGTACTGCGAACGGCTGAAAGCAATGGGAAACTACGGCCGTAATTTTTCCCGAGGGCATGCAGCTTTACTGTATGGTTAAATGATGATAGTGTCCTCTTGGGTAAAATATTCCGGAGGTAAAATAGTCCCCCATTCGGATCTCCGGGCGGGGACTACTCAAGAGGACGTCATTATCAGGAAAAAGCAAACTGGTGTTCTACGGATCGGAGCGTGGAATGTCAGATCCCGTAATCGGGCAGGTAGGTTAGAAAATTTAAAAAATAGAAATGGATAGGTTAAAGTTAGATATAGTGGGAATTAGTGAAGTTCGGTGGCAAGAGGAACAAGACTTTTGGTCAGGTGTATACAGGGTTATAAATACAAAATCAAATAGGGGTAATGCAGGAGTAGGTTTAATAATGGAAAAAAAATAGGAGTGCGTGTAAGCTACTACAAACAGCATAGTGAACGCATTATTGTGGCCAAGATCGACACGAAGCCCACGCCAACTACAGTAGTACAAGTTTATATGCCAACTAGCTCTGCAGATGATGAAGAAATTGATGAAATGTATGATGAGATAAAAGAAATTTTCAGGTAGTGAAGGGAGACGAAAATTTAATAGTCATGGGTGACTGGAATTCGAGAGTAGGAAAAGGGAGAGAAGGAAACATAGTAGGTGAATATGGATTGGGGCTAAGAATTGAAAGAGGAAGCCGCCTGGTAGAGTTTTGCACAGAGCATAACTTAATCATAGCTAACACTTGGTTCAGGAATCATGAAAGAAGGATGTATACATGGAAGAATCCTGGAGATACTAGAAGGTATCAGATAGATTATATAATAGTAAGACAGAGATTTAGGAACCAGGTTTTAAATTGTAAGACGTTTTCAGGGGCAGATATGGACTCTGACCACAATCTATTGGTTATGAACTGCAGATTAAAACTGAAGAAACTGCAAAAAGGTGGGAATTTAAGGAGATGGGACCTTGATAAACTGACTAAACCAGAGGTTGTACAGAGTTTCGGAAACAATTGACAGAAATGGGGGAAAGAAATACAGTAGAAGAAGAATGGGTAGTTTTGAGGGATGAAATAGTGAAGGCAGCAGAGGATCAAGTAGGTAAAAAGACGAGGGCTAGTAGAAATCCTTGGGTAACAGAAGAAATATTGAATTTAATTGATGAAAGGAGAAAATATGAAAATGCAGTAAATGAAGCAGGCAAAAAGGAATACAAATGTCTCAAAAATCAGATTGGCAGGAAGTGCAAAATGGCTAAGCAGGGATGGCTAGAGGACAAATGTAAGGCTGTAGAGGCTTATCTCACTAGGGGTAAGATAGATACTGCCTACAGGAAAATTAAAGAGACCTTTGGAGAAAAGAGAGCCACTTGTATGAATATCAAGAGCTCAGATGGAAACCAAGTTCTAAGCAAAGAAGGGAAAGCAGAAAGGTGGAAGGAGTATATAGAGGGTCTATACAAGGGCGATGTACTTGAGGACAATATTATGGGAATGGAGGAGAATGTAGATGAAGATGAAATGGGAGATATGATACTGCGTGAAGAGTTTGACAGAGCACTGAAAGACCTGAGTCGAAACAAGGCCCCGGGAGTAGACAACATTCTATTAGATCTACTGACGGCCTTGGGAGAGCCAGTCCTGACAAAACTCTACCATCTGGTTATCAAGATGTATGAGACAGGCGAAATACCCACAGACTTCAAGAAGAATATAATAATTCCAATCCCAAAGAAAGCAGGCGTTGACAGATGTGAAAATTATCGAACTATCAGTTTAATAAGTCACAGCTGCAAAATACTAACACGAATTCTTTACAGACGAATGGAAAAACTGGTAGAAGCCGACCTCGGGGAAGATCAGTTTGGATTCCGTAGAAATGTTGGAACACGTGAGGCAATACTAACCTTGCGACTTATCTTAGAAGAAAGATTAAGAAAAGGCAAACCTACGTTTCTAGCATTTGTAGACTTAGAGAAAGCTTTTGACAACGTTAACTGGAATACTCTCTTTCAAATTCTGAAGGTGGGAGGGGTAAAATACAGGGAGCGAAAGGCTATTAACAATTTGTAAAGAAACCAGATGGCAGTTATAAGAGTCGAGGGACACGAAAGGGAAGCAGTGGTTGGGAAGGGAGTGAGACAGGGTTGTAGCCTCTCCCCGATGTTATTCAATCTGTATATTGAGCAAGCAGTAAAGGAAACAAAAGAAAAATTCGGAGTAGGTATTAAAATCCATGGAGAATAAATAAAAACTTTGAGGTTCGCCGATGACATTGTAATTCTGTCAGAGACAGCAAAGGACTTGGAAGAGCAGTTGAACGGAATGGACAGTGTCTTGAAATGAGGATATAAGATGAACATCAACAAAAGCAAAACGAGGATAATGGAATGTAGTCGAATTAAATCGGGTGATGCTAAGGGAATTAGATTAGGAAATGAGGCACTTAAAATACTAAAGGAGTTTTGCTATTTCCGGCCGCGGTGGCTGTGCGGTTCTAGGCGCTCCAGTCCGGAGCCGCGCTGCTGCTACGGTCGCAGGTTCGAATCCTGCCTCGGGCATGGGTGTGTGTGATGTCCTTAGGTTAGTTAGGTTTAAGTTCTCGGGGACTGATGACCACAGCAGTTGAGTCCCATAGTGCTCAGAGCCATTTTTTTTTTGTTAAGTACCATAGTGCTCAGAGCCATTTAAACCAAGAGCATTCCATTTAAAAAAACAAAGTTGACCTTCATATCTCTGAAGCGATTCCACCAAGCAACAAAGAAAAAACGACATATTATGGCATCCGTTGTCCCATGCAACTTTTTTTCCACAAACTTTTCAGCTCCTATCATACTATCCGAAGTTATTCTTGGTGTCAATAGTTACTGACTCACCCTGTAAATTGCGGTTTGGTAATGTGTCACGAGCGAAAACAAAAATCTGGGGTCTTACGTCCTATAACTTGTACACAAAGGGTCGTGAATGAATACAGTAACTCCAGCACCAGCCTTATATTTGGACGAATAACACGTCTAACAGACGCTCTGAATTAACAAATTTACTTTAGCACTTTATCCGTTTAAGAATTACAGTCTCCATGTGGACTCAGTCACTT
Source organism: Schistocerca nitens (assembly GCF_023898315.1). Classification (NCBI taxonomy): domain Eukaryota; kingdom Metazoa; phylum Arthropoda; class Insecta; order Orthoptera; family Acrididae; genus Schistocerca; species Schistocerca nitens. The sequence continues at coordinate 170,292,023 of NC_064616.1, read as the reverse complement.
CAACAGTCACATGATGGAGAATCTGAAATCAGTTTCATTATTCAAAAGGTGCCGCCAAATGGCACGATAACGCACTTCAAAACCAATCCGATCGTGTGCGCACAGGAGACAAACTGGTCCACGAAGAGGCGAACTGCTGCATCGAATTATCTAACGTTTGAGACAATATGGGTACTTTTCCACTTATACCACACGCTATAGAGCCATATTGTCAGTTACGTACCCGAAAAAGCTTTCAAATGTTTGATGTGTTCGTTCAAGGCATGAAATGTACAGGATGAACCAGAACTCTACCGATGGTTGTTCCGGGATATTTTCTGGCTATTTTGATATAAGTTACACGTTGTCTCACGTTCTTCGTTACACAGTAATTACATTTCGTTTGATTTCTTACCCCCTGCATCGGTATTGCTTTGAAAATATCTACACAACAGTGCAAATGTCAGCGATATGTGCTGTGTGTCTTGTTTGGAAACGAACTTCTTCCATTCACTGAAGGTATTTGTTATTGACAACAGTAAGGCCTACTTCACTCTTCATCCTCAAGCTCACATTTTGTACTGCTCGGTCCACGTCACCGTAACCGTTCCTTCTGAATGGACGGCTTCCTTATTGAGCTGTGTTCATAAAAGCAAAAAGCTGGCGCTGCCGGAAATTTATTAGTTTCAATCTATACGCTTCAAACACCAATAGATGTTGATAGGCATGTGCCTTGCGTGTCATGTTATGAGAATGAACGTGGACTTTATAGGCCGAGAACCGAAAAAAAGAGCATCCGAATAGATTTCAGCAACAGAAATTATATTAAAGAGAACAAAAGATATTTATCCACAAAGCAATCATCGTAACAATAGCAACCGTGATTGAGCGATACTGCAGAACGTCATTCGACATTAGCAGCTGTGTTTGAAGCAAGAGCATTAATTTGCTCTCCGAAGCAACAAGCGCTCGCCATAGCTAACAAGCAATTAGTGCGGCTCACGTGCGGGCACATCTTCAGCCTGCGATGAAACGTTGCCAGTTGCTGCCGGGCTAACTAAGTGTATTCATTGGGCCGTGAAACGATGGTAGCTTACGCCAGTCGAGAATTTAGCTGCTAATGGAGGCGAGTTAGCACGGTATATTTGGAACTTCCATTTTGTTATCACAACTGAACCTCGTGTACTTTAATTGTATTCCCGCGCAAATTTAACGTTGAATGTCGTTATAAAAAGCTTCCCGACAGATTTAATCTGAGCGTTTGAACGGAAATGAAAATTGGTCCCTTTGTATTCGTCGGTGAATTGTCGTTCGTAGGACCACGAAATGTTATCAAATAGCTCAATTGGTAAGAGCATTTTCCACGTAACACACGTTACTGTGTGGCAAGAGTTTTAATCTCAACAGTTGTTCTATTATGAAATGAATTTTACATGCAGAAAAAACGGTTCATTCTTTTACCAGAAGTCGTTCAAAGTAATTTAAAGACACAAAAATACTGATTCATAACAGGCGAACGGGTGTGTCAGTCTGACTCATCTCAAATACGAATTCAGTATTTTACTACACATACACCTCGCTCCATCAGTGTCATCCTGAAGCAGTTAGGAGGCTTATGATCGCTTTAACTCAGATGGTCGGTTTGGCCGTGTACTTTCCAGCTACCCACGGAGACAATGTTTTGCGCGGATTCTCGAACACAGAAAATTATGAGAGGGGTTATCTGGATTAGAATGTGGGACGTTAAACACTACATCAGGAAAGTGTTCTACTCGCTCATGGAGCTATGTTATACACTTCATCAACAAACGACAATAACGTGCCATCTGTAGTTTACAGCAACCTCAACATCACTGAGCGAATACCGATCAAGACTTCGTAATGTGTCGGAACTCTCCTTTGCAGAATAAATTCTAACAATGAGCTGACAACCAAAATACACTCCTGGAAATTGAAATAAGAACACCGTGAATTCATTGTCCCAGGAAGGGGAAACTTTATTGACACATTCCTGGGGTCAGATACATCACATGATCACACTGACAGAACCACAGGCACATAGACACAGGCAACAGAGCATGCACAATGTCGGCACTAGTACAGTGTATATCCACCTTTCGCAGCAATGCAGGCTGCTATTCTCCCATGGAGACGATCGTAGAGATGCTGGACGTAGTCCTGTGGAACGGCTTGCCATGCCATTTCCACCTGGCGCCTCAGTTGGACCAGCGTTCGTGCTGGACGTGCAGACCGCGTGAGACGACGCTTCATCCAGTCCCAAACATGCTCAATGGGGGACAGATCCGGAGATATTGCTGGCCAGGGTAGTTGACTTACACCTTCTAGAGCACGTTGGGTGGCACGGGATACATGCGGACGTGCATTGTCCTGTTGGAACAGCAAGTTCCCTTGCCGGTCTAGGAATGGTAGAACGATGGGTTCGATGACAGTTTGGATGTACCGTGCACTATTCAGTGTCCCCTCGACGATCACCAGTGGTGTACGGCCAGTGTAGGAGATCGCTCCCCACACCATGATGCCGGGTGTTGGCCCTGTGTGCCTCGGTCGTACGCAGTCCTGGTTGTGGCGCTCACCTGCACGGCGCCAAACACACATACGACCATCAGTGGCACCATGGCAGAAGCGACTCTCATCGCTGAAGACGACACGTCTCCAATCGTCCCTCCATTCACGCCTGTCGCGACACCACTGGAGGCGGGCTGCACGATGTTGGGGCGTGAGCGGAAGACGGCCTAACGGTGTGCGGGACCGTAGCCCAGCTTCATGGAGACGGTTGCGAATGGTCCTCGCCGATACCCCAGGACCAACAGTGTCCCTAATTTGCTGGGAAGTGGCGGTGCGGTCCCCTACGGCACTGCGTAGGATCCTACGGTCTTGGCGTGCATTCGTGCGTCGCTGCGGTCCGGTCCCAGGTCGACGGGCACGTGCACCTTCCGCCGACCACTGGCGACAACATCGATGTACTGTGGAGACCTCACGCCCCACGTGTTGAGCAATTCGGCGGTACGTCCACCCGGCCTCCCGCATGCCCACTATACGCCCTCGCTCAAAGTCCGTCAACTGCACATACGGTTCACGTCCACGCTGTCGCGGCATGCTACCAGTGTTAAAGACTGCGATGGAGCTCCGTATGCCACGGCAAACTGGCTGACACTGACGGCGGCGGTGCACAAATGCTGCGCAGCTAGCGCCATTCGACGGCCAACACCGCGGTTCCTGGTGTGTCCGCTGTGCCGTGCGTGTGATCATTGCTTGTACAGCCCTCTCGCAGTGTCCGGAGCAAGTATGGTGGGTCTGACACACCGGTGTCAATGTGTTCTTTTTTCCATTTCCAGGAGTGTATATCATTCCTCTCTCTAAGTAAGTGTCACCGACTAGCTCAGAGGTTCCTTATGTCTAGGAGATACGACACTAGGAACTCAGGTGAGAAAGCCACGAATTTCTGAGGTCTTCACTTATACAGCGACTAGCACACGAATTGTTTATTTACGCTTTAGTGTGAATGCACCATTGTTGCAGTCATAATCTTTCTAGCTCCTACGACTTCCGAGTTCGCAGAGGAAACTGTTTTCTTATATTCCACTTAGCATAAGACAAAAATGTCTTCACTTATTTCTACTACCATATAAATACAACCTGTAGTTTGTTGCCAAAAATTTCGAAAAGTTAGTCACCGACTTACATAAAATTTTTACACGATATACATACACTGAAGATCCAAAGAAACTGATATAGGCATTCGTATTCAAATATAGAGATATGTAAACAGGCAGAATATGGCGCTGCGGTCGGGAACGCCTATATAAGACAACAAAGCGTCTGGTGGAATTCAAAAATTGTTCAAATGGCTCCGAGCACTATGAGACTTAAACATCTGTGGTCATCAGTCACCTACAACTTAGAACTACTTAAACCTAACTAACCTAAGGACATCACACACATCCATGTCCGAGGCAGGATTCGAACCTGCGACCGTAGCGATCAAGCGGTTTCAGAATGAAGCGCCTAGAACCGCACGGCCATACCGACCGGCCTGGTGCAATTGTTAGATCGGTTACTGCAGGTACACTGGCAGGTTATCTAAATGTAAGTGCTTTTTAACGTGGTGTTATAATCGGCGCACGAACGATGGGACACTCCATTCCGAGGTAGCGATGAAGTGGGCATTTTCCCGTACGAATATTTCACGCGTGTACCGTGAATATCAGGAATCCGGTAAAACATCAAATCCCCGACATCACTGTGGCCGGAAAAAGATCCTGCAAGAACGGGACCAACGACGACTGAAGACAATCTTTCAACGTGACAGAAGTGCAACCCATCCGCAGATTGCTGTAGATTTCAATGCTGAACCATCAGAAGTATCAGCGTGCGAACCATTCAACGAAACACCATCGATATGGGCTTTCGGAGCCAAAAGCCTACTCGTGTATCCTTGATGACGGCACGACACAAAGCTTTACGCCTCGCCAGGGCCCGTTAACACCGACACTGGACTGTTGGTGACTGGAAACATGTTGCCTGGTCGGACGAGTCTCGTTTCGAATTGTATAGAGCGGATGGACGTGTTTGGGTATGGAGACAACATCATGAATCCGTGGAACCTGTGCAGTTGCAGTGATATGGGACCCCCGATACGTCGTGATACGACTCTGACGGGTAACACGTACGTAAGCATCCTGTCTGATCACCGGCATTCATGCCCATTTTGCATTCCGATGGACTTGGGCAATTCCAGCAGGACAATGCGACACCGCACACGTCCAGAATAGCTACAGAGTAGCTCCAGAAACACTCTTCTGAGTTTAAACCCTTCCGCTTCTCACCAGACTCCCCAGACATGAACATTATTGAGCACATCTGGGATGCCTTGCAACGTGCTGTTCAGAAGAGATCTCCACCCCTTGTACTCTTACAGATTTATGGGCAGCCCTGCAGAATTCATGGTGTCAGTTCCCTCCACAACTACTTAAGACATTAGTCGAGTTCATGCCATGTCGTTTAGCGGCACTTCTGCGTGCTCGCGGGGCCTTACATGATATTACGCAGGTGTACCAGTTTCTTTGGCTCTTCAGTGTATATATAAAGACAACAGGTTTCTAGCAAAAATTTCGGAACGTTTTAGATCAATATACTTCATATTCTTACGCGATACTGTAAGAAACGTTTAGACAGAGCTAGGTTACATATTTTTTAACAAGTCGTTTCTTAAAGCTTTTACAAACATCTCAAAAAGATCTTGATGGACTTACTTCAAATTTTTACATGTCTTTGTAATAAACATTCGGACAATGTCTTTTAAATATATGTACTGTATAAGTATATATTTAACATATCAAAGGGAAACGTTGTTAGTAAAATTTTCGGGAATTTCTTGGTCGTTTTGTTTCAAATTGTTACACGATACTCTACTAATATTCAGACGCATATAAGCTACATACTTTTTTTGAACAACAATTTACAGATTCCCTGTTAAAATCGACCACGAGAAGGAAACTTCTGTGCTGTCACAATATGTGTTTTCGTTTTGCTCTCGCAGTCAGTTGTAACTTAGATATCAGGACATTTAAACCATTACACAAATTGAAACTTTCCTTGAAGATTAAAACTGTGTGCTGGACCGAGACTCGGACTTTTGCCATTCGGGGGCAAGTGCTCTCCCATCTGAGCTACCCAAGCACGACTCACGCCCCGTACTCACACCTTTACTTCCGCCAGTACCTCGTCTCCTACTTTCCAAACTTCACAGAAGCTCTTCTGCTAGGTTCGCAGAAGTTTCATAACAGCGCACACTCCGCTGTAGAGTGAAAATCTCATTCTGGAAACATCCCCCCAGGCTGTGGCTAAGCCATGTCTCCGCAATATCCTTTCTTCCACAAGTGCTAGTTCTGCTAGGTTCGCCGAAGAGCTTCTGCGATGTTTGGAAAGTAGGAGACGAGGTACTGTCGGAAGTAAAGCTGTGAGGATGGGGCGTGAGTCATGCTTGGGTAGCTCAGATGGTACAGTATTTGCCCGCGAAACGCAAAGGTCCCGAGTTCGAGTCTCGGTCTGGCACACAGTTTTAATCTGCCAGGAAAGTTTCATAACAGCGCACACTCCGCTGCAAAGCGAAAATCTCATTTTGGAATCATTAGACAAATTATTTTCTCCACATATATTCTTTCTCCCTATTTATAATTTTAAACAAAAATTGTATTCTAGCAGTGTATTGTTTTGCATACTTCGTCTCAGTCAGTTTTATGAGGAAAGAGGAATGTTGTTATCTATGGCTAATCGACTTATGATTAGAACACTACTATGGAATGTGAATCATCCGCAACTTTGCAGTTTGAAACGATGAGTAATACTGTCACTGAAGCTACTATCATCGCGGATCCAGCACCAGGAAAGGTCTCTCCTGCTGCCCTTACATTAATTTGCCCACTCACTTGAAATGATTTTATTTCTCAGTCGAAGTTTCGTTTGCAATAACAATAAATAAAACTCAAAGTCGAAAGGAAAGAGGAGTTCGACAGAGAGGGGGGCGTTGGGGGAGGGGGAGGAGGGGGAGGAGGAGATGGATCGAGAGAGGAGCGAGGTGGAGATGGAGAGGGATTGGGGGGGAGGGGGGCAGTGAGAGAGCAGAGAAGAAGGAGGAGATGGACAAAGAGAGGGGGGAGAGGAGGAGATGGACAGAGAGGGGAAGGGGGGAAATTGACAGGGAGAGGAGGAGAAGGAGTAAGGGGATGGACAGAGAGTGGACTGAGGTGGGATGGAGAGTGATTCAGGGCAGGAAGGGGAATATACAGTGAGAGGAGGAGGAGGAGGAAGAGACAGACAAATAGAGGGGGAAGATGACGAGATGTACAAAGAGAAGGGGTAGAAGGAGATTACGATGTATATACAATTTTCATACCTATTTAGCAGTTGTGAAGCATTGTCGGGTTCGCTAGTGTTATATATGCTAGGTGGTTCAGTGTTAAAAGTGCCAGAAACGCCTCGAGTTCTAGCCGCGGTTAGTCCTTTTCACTTCTTTCACGCCTGGCAAAGTTTGTTGATGTGAAAAATGCCAAGCTGCACCGTGGTTCGGAATCCATGTAAACTGTAGGCCCCCTGTAACTGGCTATGTGGTGTCTCTACCGATCATCGGATTGACCACAGCTTTACTTTACGTATACATTTCTATGTGGTTTCTTGTATTCCTTGTAAAAGCAAATAGTTTTTGGATAGGTTCTTAAAATTAGGCTTAAATTTATTTTACAAAACTCAATTATATTCACAGTTACTCCTACGTGGGAGATCTCATGCCCGTGACGTGTGATCTGGCGTCGAGGTACGTTGATCGTAAATGTATGGCCCGTTTAAAGCTAGGAAACACTATCTTTAGAACTATCAAAATAATAGAGTTGGAGTTTCCATACAAAGAGGAAATACTGTCTTTTGTCGACAGTACCAAATGGAACATATAGCGAAACCTTTTCTTTTCGTCCTTAAGGTTGAAGATGCTGCTTCACTTTTGTCTGGAAGCTTGTCTTGCGCATACGGCACCAGTGGACAGCAACTGAATGACAACGTGAGATACAACATCTGTGTTGAAACTGAAAGTGTCCTGAGTGACACAGAGGAAACAAAGTGGCGTAATTAAATCTACAGCAGAATGGTTTACTTCACTTTAAAACGGTAGAATAAAAGGCCATAAACCTTAATATCACACTTTTAGATTAATTTAAAGCAGCGTTTTCAACCTTAAGAACACAAAGAAAAAGAATATCGCTTCCTGTTGTATGTGGCACATGTAAATACCATGTGACACTGTCAACACTATGTTGTTGTTGTTGTTGTTGTTGTTGTGGTCTTCAGTCTGAAGCCAGGTCTGATGCAGCTCTCCGTCCTACTCTATCCTGTGCAAGCCTCTTCATCTCCGACTAACTACCACAACCTACATACTTCTGAATCGCTTACTGTATTCATCTCTTTGTCTGCCACTACGATTTTTACTCCCCACGCTCCCCTCCAGTACTAAATTGGTGATCCCTTGACGCTTCAGAATGTGTCCTACGAACCGATTCTTTCTTCTAGTCAGGTTCTGCACAAATTTCTTTTCTCCCCAGTTCTGTTCAGTACCACCTCATCAGTCACGTGATCTACCCACCTAATCTTCAGCATTCTTCTGTAGCACCACATTTCAAAAGATTTTATTCTCTTTTTGTCTAAACTGTCAACATTATGGTTAACTGAATGAAGTACGGGAACGCTGGACACAACGGGATTGCGCTATTTTTTAGCGAGAAGAAATGCTGCACTTTATTACAATGACATGCAGCTATGTCTCTCAATAGAAGGGAAGGCGCGCCAGCCATTTTGACTTCGTTTGGAGTGCTACTTTTAAGTGAACGGTTGTCCCTCATGTTTCCAGTTGTGTTTTTGTAACTTTCGGCGAATTTTACAAAAGATAAGCCGTTAATTCTTAATACTACGTCCTTAAATGACATGTAATCTTCACGTGCATGCTATTCGCTATACGATAGTTACGTAGTACGTTTAAATCCGTTAGTTATTATGATGCATAAAATTTGTCAACCTGTAATGTGTTCTCGGGATGCAACGAAACGGGGCAGAATACGATGAAGTCCCGTTCTGCCCCTTCATTTTTTGATGTAAGTTAACATCAAACGATATATTTCTCCTTTTTCCCTAACCTTTTCAGATGGTACAAACAAACGTCCGAAATTTTTATATTTGAAGACGAATTACAGTTTCAAATATTGAAATTTATTTCTTAAATCCAACTTAACTCTAATATGTATATAAGCACTACTTAAAGCGACATATAAAAAGTTTTGCCAGACCGGAACTCGAACCTGGATTTCCTGCTTATCGCGGGGGGTCGCCTTACGACGCAAGTTATCCGAGCACTTCGCTCGGGCCGACCCAAACTTCCACAAGTCACCGACCTATCCATTTTTTCTCATCGAATACTATGACGACCGCTCGCGATAAGAGGGGAAATCCGGGTTCGAGTCCCGGTTCGACACAAATTTTCGTATGCCACTTAAGGTAGTATATCTATATCTATCACAATAACATGGGATTGTGGATGCAAAACACTTTTATTTTCAAATTAGTTTCAGCGACAATATCGCCATCATGGGTTCATTAATTCTAAATCATGCAAAAATGGCATACTTGTGAACATTGAAAAACATTATTACATGTGCACTGTTTGGTTGCAAATATTGTGTTCTCTGAATATTTTCATAATACCTTACTTACTTTACGTCACAGCATGGTCTTTACGATTACTGCCGCTGTTTTCGGTATATTTTCTGTGCGTTTTTTTCTGCCATTTTCTCGTCATACATCAAGTTATCTGCAACTATATGAGTGCCAGTTATTAAACAAATACGAAAATAGCAATTATGTATGCCAGTGTTATACAGCTGGCATTGCGGTAGTGTTGTGGATACAGTTCCGGTGTGTACTAGGTTGTTACGTAGTGCGTCATGTACTCACGTTCGTTGGACGGCCTGCAGCTGATTCTAGACACAGAAAAACATAACTTTCACACGATATTGCTGTTCGCGCACGTCCCGAGAAATGTATCGCGTATTGCGTGAAGGTTATGAAAACTGTAGAGGGAGTTCTGACGACTTCTGTCCTTTATTTATTTCTCTGTGTGTGATGTGGAAGTGGTTTGTAAGTGCATGCGCGTGGTATGTGTGTGTGTGTGTGTGTGTGTGTGTGTGTGTGTGTGTGTGTGTGTGTCACTTGTCTAGCAGCGGTAACGATTGTATTGTTGCAAAGTGTTGTGTTTCCGTTTATTACGTTTTTTCGTTTCCACTATAGCCTTTTGTATGTATGTAACAGTTGTTGTGTTTCTCGATGCTTAGTTTCGATATTAGTGGGGTTTTGGTTTTTATTCATTACGTGTTCTGCGAAAGTGGCATGTGTGCTGTCACTCTTTAGAGCACTCATGTGCCCTTGTGTACGCTGTTCGGAACTTTCTGCTTCATTGTTCTATGTATTGGGGGCGACAGGAGTTACATGTAAGATGGTATTTTCCAACATTGCTGAATTTGTCTGTTCTTTTGTCTGGTCTTATCCTTTGCTGAATTGCGTTCGGAGAACTCATCCAACGGCGCTACAAAGCGTCGAAGTTATAGGCCCTGAATCCTGCCACTAGGCCACGCCTTAGGCAGCTAACGTGACTTTGTACGCTGACGAACCGAAGGCGGAACGTTTCGCTATGTCGTCCTTTATTCAGTGATCGCGACTGATTGCCACGATTGCCAGTGGAGAAGATGGAGCTAGCTGCTGCAAAGAAATGCCCTGGCTCCTATGAATGCGATGCTCTGTTGTTTAGGTGGATGACGGTTTCGGGCACGGGTTTCCATCTGCAGTTTATTTTTTTCCTGTATACCGAAAATCATTGGAGAGTTTAGAGGGTTCCAGGAGAAAAGTAAAATGCAGATGGAAACCGGCGTCCGACATTGTCATCCACCAACGCAACAGCGCGTCGCGTTCATAGGAAACAACGCCTTTCTACGCGGCAGCTTGCTCCATCTTCTCCACTGGCGATCGTGTTAATCAGTCACGATCAATAAATAACAATCAACACTGCGACACTTTCCGCCTGCGGCCCGTCAGCGTACAAAGTCAGTTTGCTGCCGAATCGGCCGGCCGGTGTGGCCGTGCGGTTCTAAGCGCTACAGTTTGGAACCGCGTGACCGCTACGGTCGCAGGTTCGAATCCTGCCTCGGGCATGGATGTGTGTGATGTCCTTAGGTTAGTTCGGTTTAAGTAGTTCTAAGTTCTAGGGGACTGATGACCCCAGATGTTAAGTCCCATAGTGCTCAGAGCCATTTGAACCATTTTGCTGCCGAATGAGTTCCCTAGTGGCAGACGACGGCACCCCTATCTTTGACGCTCCGTAGCGTCGTTGGATGACGCTTCCAAGCACAGGTTCCTCCCTCGGTTCGTTCCTCAAGACGCGCTCTACAACTCCTTGAAGATTGTAGCAAAATTTCTGGGACACCCAGTATACTACACATATTCAGTGTTGATTCTGAAATGGTACTGCTCTGTTATTTCTGAAAATAGTTTTTAAGGGTGTAATTTTTGGTATGTGTTACAAACTTTATGACTGAATAGATCCACATTTACATGTGTCAAGGTAATTGTATCCACAACGTAATAATAATTGCTAATACTACGTAAACTGTACACAAACCATCCTTACAGGAAGTCAAGTATATTTGATAAGCGCTCAGCATCGTCACGAACACTGACTGGATCCTACGACGTTAGCAGCACAGCACATGGAATTTTTACGTTTACTGAACGATATCGTGACCATGGTGGTCTAGCGGGTCCCAGGTTCAGTCCCCGGTAAAAATAGGGCTTTTCCACGTCCAAGAAACTCCAGATCGGCTCCAGGTCCGCCCTGCGTGCTGTCAATATGAGTCCCTGGGATCTTTCCGCGGTGGTAGTGGTGGTGGTGGTGGTGGTGGTGGTGGTGGCGGTGGGGGGGGGGGGGATGGGAGGGTGAAATGCGGCCTGAGCGAGCCGCTATCTCCCCGCTCCCCTCGCTGTCGCCACACCTGCTCGTCAATGCGCCGCGGTGAATAGAAAGGCTGCACTCTACCTGCAGTCAGGCAGATAGACCGATCACGGGTTTATGCCTTTTTACTGCCCGATATTAGTGAGTCACATAAAAACGTCGGTGTCATATCACATCTTTAGACATCTTCATTCTTCATTTTCAATTGCTGTTAGGGAACAGTGAATCGCTTCAGTTCTCTTAGAGAAATCCAGGAACACCTCAACTTTCGCCTTAGACATGTTCAGGAATATGTGTAGCGCGTGTTCGTGATGAAATAGGAACTAATCAAACAATCTCCGAAAAACCCAGACTGACACACAAGTGATGGCCTGCTAGTCACGTTAATGACTGTTAATCGAAGTAGTGGTTTCCAAATCCCTCTCCTTCGCATGTTGAGGCTTCTAAATGATCAGTGTGGTTAGGGGCGAAAATGAAGGGTTATCCTCTGAAACCTAAGCAGCTTCGTTAATGATTCCGTGCAATGCACATGACAATTTTTTACCACGTAGATCATACAATTATCTTCAGATTATTTTGTTCACCACACATTTCGAAATTAGCGATCACATACACTTAGTGATCAAAAGTATCCGGACACTCCCAAAAACTTACGTTTTTCATATTAGGTGCATTGTGCTGCCACCTACTTCCATGTACTCCGTATCAGAGACCTCAGTAGTCATTAAAGATCATGAGAGAGCAGAATGTGGCTCTCCGCGAAACTCAGTGACTTCGAACGTGGTCAGGTGATTGGGTGTCACTTGTGTCATACGTCTGTACGCAAGATTTCCACACTCCTAAACATCCCTAGGTCCATCGTTTCCGATGTGATAGTGAAGTGGTAACGTGAAGGGACTCGTACAGCACAAAAGCATACAGGCCGACCTCGTTTGTTGGCTGACAGAGACCGCCGACAGGTGAAGAGGGTCGTAATGTGTAATAGGCAGACATCTATCAAACTGCATCAGGATCCACTGCAAGTACTATGACAGTTACGCGAGCGGCTTTTCATAAGCCACGCATCACGCCGGTAAATGCCAAACGACGCCTCGCTTGGTGTAAGGAGAGTAAACATTGGACGATTGAACAGTGGAAAAACGTTGTGTGGCGTGACGAATGACGGTACACAATGTGACGATCTGATGGCAGGTTGTGGGTATGGCGAATGCCCGGTGAACGTCATCTGCCAGGTGTGTAGTGCCAACAGTAAAATTCAAAGGGTGTGGTGTCATGGTGTGGTCGTGTTTTTCATGGAGGAGCTTGCACCCCTTGTTGTTTTACGTGGCACCATCACAGCACAGGCCTACATTGATCTTTTAAGCACCTTCTTGCTTTCCACTGTCGAAGAGCAATTTGGGGATGGCGACTGCATCTTTCAGCACGATCGAGCACCTGTTCATAATGCAATGCCTGTGGTGGAGTAGTTACACGACAATAACATCCCTGTAATGGACTGGCCTGCAGAGAGTCCTAACCTCAATCCTATAGAACACCTTTGGGATGTTTTGGAACCGACTTCGTGCCAGGCCTCACCGACCGACATCGATACCTCTCCTCAGTGCAGCACTCCGTGAAGAATGGGCTGCAATTCCCCCAGAAACCTTCCAGCACATGATTTAACGTATACATGCGAGAGCGAAAGCTCTCATCACGGCTAAGGGTGGGCCAACACCATATTGATATCCAGCATTACCGATGGAGGGCGCCGCGAACTTCTAGTTCAGATACTTTTGATCACATAGTGTATTTTAAAACGGACGGAGATATCAAATCAACCGTTTAAAGTAGAGGTTAGCGTTGTTTGTGCCGAGGAAATTCTGAGGGTGTGCTGAAAAGTAATGTCTCCGAATTTTTTTGTGAAAACTCTCAAAGGTTTTTAAATAAAACGTTATTAATATTCTACATCTTCATTCCTCGTGTCTGCTGCATATTTGCTGCTCTCTGCCGCCAGAGGGCTCCGAATTGCGACGTGGAATGTGGCGTTGTGTAACGTAATTATAAAGATCCGGTCACACATTTCCGGGCTGTGGCCTTGCTGTGACACGCCAGTGTCGGCCGTCACCTGGCAGGCGAAATTATCATTAAATAAATGTTGCGGTCCAGACATGACCGGGCTGTGCTCGATGAACTTCAGTGAGTAGAGAGCGTGCCGAGCGGAATTTGTTCTGTTTAATTTTTCAAGTAACGGTCGACGCCACGGTGGGACTGTTCTGCAGGCTGTGTAGCTGTGCAAGACAGTTTTGTCATCAAGAAATAGTAGGGAAAGAGTAACAGAAGAAGTTCGCAAGTTTCCTGTGCTTTACGACTGGAATGCCGAGTAATAAGACAGAATGTGGAAGAAAATTGCAACAGATTTGCCTGCCAGAAGTATGATAAAAATTACACAAATTTTAATACCAGTATGATATTTATTTAATTTTTATTTTTGAAACAAATGGAAATATTTACTTTACGTTCTTGGCTTTCCACACTCCCCTGTGGAGGATTTAGGAAGCATTTTAGTTGGTCTCGTACAGCAAATGGAGCATCTGCTGATCTCCCACGAATTCGAGATAAATTTCGAAGATCTCATGACCCTTCGGACCCTTAAGCAGATTCCTTTTGATTCATTCTTTGTTCGGGAACCCTATAACCTTCCATTTTTCGAATAGAGTTGTACAACTCACACGCCGCCGTCACTATCGTGGTAAGGTTTTTAGGACCGCCTTGGTGGAGTCTTCTAAATATTCGAAATTTCTGTAGCAAGATACCGAATGCGTTTTCGGACATCCTTCTTGCCCGAGTCAAACGAAACAAAAGTTGACAGAAGGTGTGCTGCGTCATCTTAAGTAAGATATTCATAAAACTTTGTCTCACCATCCATGAGATGACGAAATAATGTCCGAAATTCTCGCTGTATCGGTCTTGTTTTCCAGGCACTGTGGATCCACATACTACTTCTGTTTTTTCCCTTGCTTGTTTTTCGTCTTCCTCTAAAGCAAGTGCTACAAGTCCTAATTCACTATTTTGAAAACTAGTGATCATATTTGTAACTTTCACTGGCAGAAACATAGGCCTCCACTGCCGAGTCACTACTAGGAACAACAGAAACGCGGATGAGCCTCTGTTATGTACGGTTACTTGGTTCAAATGGCTTTGAGCACTATGGGACTTAACTTCTGAGGTCATCAGAACTTAGCACTACTTAAACTTACCTAACCTAAGGACATCACACACATCCATGCCCGAGGCAGGATTCGTACCTGCGACCGTAGCGGTCGCGCGGTTCCAGACTGTAGCGCCTAGAACCGCTTGGCCACTCCGGCCGGCCGTACGGTTACTAGTAGAACGGGCCAGAACACGGGCATCAGTCGTTCGACGCCCGGTCTTGACACGGCCCCGAATTCTGTGACCGCACGTTAAGCGGCCATTTTATTATTCACTTGGCCTCCCGTGGCCGTGATCGGAAATGCGTAGTGACCGAGGAAAACGCATCGCACTGTGAATGATTTCAAGATAGCTGTGCATATACTATCAAGTTGTTCCGCTTGTTTTGGGCGCTGGCAATCTCGTCGTTGAGCGCCCGTACATCCCCAAAACCAATAACAGCGACCGATCGAGGCGGAGCAGAGGTTAGAACACTGGACTCGCATTGGGGAGGACGGCGGCTCACTACCGCGCCCGGCCATCCTGATTTAGGTTTTCCGTGATTTCCCTAAATCGCTCCAGGCAAATGCCAGGAGGGTTCCTTTGAAAGGGCACGGCCGACTTCCTTCCCCGTCCTTCCCTAATACGGTGAGACCGATGACCTAACTGTTTGGTCTCTTCCCCCAAGCAACCCAACCCAACCAATAACAACAACGTGTCATCGTGAAATATCACGATTAAAACTCACGATAAATTACATTTAAGTTGAAATGTCTACGGGGGGAGGGAGGAAATGGAAAGGATTACTGATGTATCAGGACAATACGCGGGATCGGCGGCGATGAGCAAAAATGTGTTCTGGACCGGCACTCGAACGCGGGATCTCCTGCTTACTAGGCAGGGCCGTTGACTACTACGGCATCCAGGACACGGTGTTATCGCAGCTGCCTGGACTATCTCGGCACGCCACACGGCCGACCCACATTCCCACCGCGCGCCACCTATCCGCAGTCCCTGTCCATTTCAAATGGTTCAAATGGCTCTGAGCACTATGGCACATCTGAGGTCATCAGTCCCCTAGAACGTAGAACTACTTGAACCTAACTAACCTAAGGACACCACACATATCCATGCCCGAGGGAGGATTCGAACCTGCGACCGTAGAAGCAGCGCGGTTCCGGACTGAAGCGCCTAGAACCGCTCGGCCACACAGGCCGGCTCCTGTCCATTTGCTCCACGCTCGCTACTCTGAGATTCCGTCAGAAGGTCGGACGTACTTGTGCATTCACACTGAAGGTGAATCCATTGCCCATCTAGGCGAATCAGTTATATGAATGGGTGGTCTCTGTTGTCCCATGTGCAATAATATTGTGTTCGAATAATAGGTCGGTTCGTGAGAAACAGCGTGCTGTAATGGCTTTTCGAGTTCAAAGAGTTCGTTCACATATGGAGCACCCTCTTCTTCAGCACAACAACGCAGAACAGACACGAGCGCTGAGACATTGCAAGAGTCCAACGCCTTGGGTTCACTGTAATCGATTGCCCTCTATACAGTCTCAACGTAGTCCCATCCGATTTTCATCTGTTTCCAAGACTTAAAGAACACCTTCCACAACTCCCAATTTGAGAGTGATGAAACGGTGCAAGCAGTGGTGAGGTTGTGGTTGCGTCAACAAAATCAAATATTCTACAGTGGCGGTATCAACACATTGGTGTCTCGTTGGGAGTGATGTGTTCGTCGCCAGGATGACTATTTTAAGCAATAAATATGTAGACATGAAGAATAAAGATGTCAATGTTAACAACGTTAGTTTTATTTTAAATGTTTTAAGAGATTTCATTAAAAAATTCGGAGGCATTACTTTTCAGTGCGGCCTCGAACTGCTATTATACGTTCCAGACACTTTCCGCCGTATCTCTCTAGAGAAACACTGAAGTATCTAGACATCTATGAACTTGTTGGATTCAGAAGGTGAGACAGCCTGATACGACATGGAAGAAGAACACAGTCTTATTACTCTATTAAGTAGCGTAGTGTATTGGTTTGAGAAAGCCGCTGGAGCAGCGACGGGAAGGGCCTGAACGTACCTCGGGGAATACAGAAGGTCGAGGAGCCAACGCGGGTCGCCAATCATCGATTTTCGATTTACGACCGCCGCCTGCGGTGCAGAGGCGGCTCGGGTCACGTGTCCACCTAGTATAGGATCGCTGCTCATTTCCCCCTTCCTATCAGTCACGGAGCGCAAAAACTACCTAGCTCTTGCTCCCACTCTGCGCACCTCTTACATCACCAACGGGACTCTCTACACCTCCTTTTCTGCTTCCGCTTTAAGCATTCTGAATTTATTTAGATTAGTGATGAAGAGAAAGCACCTTTGCTTAGTACAACCACCGGAGTATGGCATGTACAGTAGTTAATTTCAGCGTTTCTTTCGTCAGGTTGCCAACTATAAATGACCTCGACTCGGAGAGTATTGCTAGTAGGAGATTATGTACTCACCCTCACTCGCATTATTTTCCTTTTTCTTAGTGAAATGCGTATCTCCTTTCCTCTAGGCTCAAATAAATACAGAAGTTTTATATTTTAGAACGAAACATACAACGCCTTCCCTTACTTGTGCACTCCTTCCATTTCTACTGCTGGAGTGATTTTTTTCCTTCTCATTCTGTACATCAAAGCCTGTTTTAAATACGAAATAATGGAGAAAACAATATTTCAGCATATCGATGGCAGGCAACGAAAACTTCGTAACTCCATCTTCGTATGACAACCTCGTCATTCCAGTAACCAGTGACTCCATTATGAAAGAGAGATTTGAAAGTGCGTGGATTTTTCTAATATGTCAAGAACTAGGCTTATAATATGGGGTGAACACCAATAAAATCGGCAAACTGCAGGGACAGATTCCTGACTGGAAATGGAGGAAAAAAGGTGATAGGAACATGTGTCCGGAAATGGACGGTGTGTGTGCAACGTCAACAAATCTTCTTGGAACGGAGTGCAGAGCTGCATCGCATCCACGTCGCTCGCCATACCCCGAGGATTGTCTGTAGCCCACAGATGACGATTATGCACATTGATGATGCCAGTTCTGGCAAAGGTTGCTTCGTCGGTAAAGAGAACTGCTAACTGAAATCCCATAATTGTGCCGGTCTGGTGCAAAAACCATCGACAAAATACTTCCCATAAAGGGAAATCCGCTACAGATAATCATTGCACTCGTTGCCGGTGATATGGATAGTAGCGGTTGTCATGCAGAATATACATAATCGTACTTTGGCTTACATCATGTTGCCGGGCCAATTACCTGGAGCTCATACTAGGGTTCGTCTCAGTATCCTGTAGAGCCTGGTCCTCCAAATCTGGTGTACGCACGGTCCGCCACCTCCCTGTCATGCTCGTCTGTCCGAAAGGACCAATGATAACACAAACGCCCAACTAGGGCTTGAAATGTGGTGTCTGTGAGGTGGTATAGTCGAGTCACCTCTCGACCGTTTCCATCTGCTTCGTCGGACACTAATTATTGTTAAAGAAAGTGGTTTTCACGAAGTTAACTCATAAATGTTTATTAATTTTCGAGTTAAAATTCGATAAATTTTGCGTAATTTTCCACCTGGGATAATTTGCTTCCGTGTACCTCAAGAACCTTATATAGATTTTAGTGACCGGAGATAAATTTTGAAGGTGAATGTTTGTTGTTATTTGTGGTGTATAATAATAATTAATATAATTTTTAAAAATCTTTTATTCCTGTATTAATCATAAACACCATTTTCATGAAGATTAAACTCAACATAGACCTGAAACTCTTTTTCACTGCACACTGATTTCAGTTTTAAGATTCATGGAGCCCCTTGTCTGAAACAAGGGAAAAATATTTTGGCTCACGTTGTACTTAGGCTGCGATGGGCTGCCGTGAAGCTTATGCAGCAGGCGATCGACGTCGGCCTCGTCATGAATCATAGATGTTGCTGCAGTTTCTATTAACTTTTTCTACAGATCTCCATTGAAGATACCATACGAAATTTACTAACATCGGTTTCAACTGAAATGCTGAACAATATGGCATAATTTTTATTCCACTGAAACTGGTGTATTTTAGGAGAAATATGAAAAAAATGAAAATTAACATTCAATTTAAGTTCCAAAAGTTCTGCAGGAATGTAACATCAAACTATCCATATTACCTGTATTTTGAATTTTATTTGAGAATTTTACTTTTAGTAGTTTCAGACAAGGAAAACTTAATGGTAAGATGGCCCAGTGGATAGCCCGTCAGAAACCAAACACAGATCAAAACAGGAAAAAGGTGTACTAAACTGTGAAGAAAAAAAAAAAAAACGGTGAACGGTCCAAGCTTAACGACTGCAATAACAAGCACAGTTGAACCGCCACGGCAGGAGTGGTTACGGTGCTGGACTGTAAACCGGACGAGCAGTGTTCAAAAACCCGTTGTGCCATTTAACTTTATTTATTTACTTCTTTTTCACAACATTATGAACTGTCCGTCCGGTCATTGAAAAGTTTGTTCTCTTTCTGTAGTCTTGGCACTTGTCATACAGCACATTGGTTACAGAATATGACTCATGTGATAAGAATATGTTAAAATCGCAAGTAAATGTGATGAATAGTGAGAGCAGGCGAGGTACCACACAGATGTCTCACAGAAATGAAAACAACAAATAAACGGGGTGCGAACTATGTTACAGCAAACGATTTCAAGAGTCAATACTTCCAAAACGCAAAGCAACTTCAAAAACGTTAAAAATCAATGTTTTGACAGAGCAAAGGGAAACTGTATGATTGTGAAACTGTTGCGTCCATTTCTTGTACCTTATGTGACAAACTATTATGTTTTCATCATTTCCTTGAGAGTGATCACATTCACATTCATACGAACACATAAATCAGCGAAGGAGGCATATCTCCCTCGCCCACCAGGTGTACAGATTAGGTGCGTCGATAATAGATTCCTGTCATATCACACACGTAGTGTTACTAATGCCCTGTATGACATACCAGATGTGTTTTGCGGTGGAGGATTCGGTTAACTTGTCGCCTTGTCACCAAACGTTTGTGGTTCCCGTTCGAAAGCCACTTCCTTTGGGCTTCTAATGGAGTAGTTGTGCAGAGTCAACTGTCATTTTAGGTCCCTTCCTTATACCTCTCTGTTGCAAACGGACGTTACACTGCGACACAGACACAAATTTGAATACAGCGAACAGCGGAAAAACTGGCGAGCGGAAGTATTGTACACGGATCGCTACCGCTTGCCAGTGCAACACCGTGACCATGTAACCAGAACGCCGTTGCTGTATTTCGTTTCTCTATATTGCACTTCTTGTACTTGGATCGTTCACTGTTTCTATTTTGATCTTTTTTACTGTTCAGTACAACTTCTTCTTGTTTCCATGCTTGATCTGTGTTCAGATTTTCACGGGCTGTCCACTGGGCCATCTTACCACTGTATCTGAAGGGGTGCGATGTGGAGTTTCCCTTGTGAGCTACGAGTCTTACAGCCGCGTGATTTTATTAAATTACGGCAACTTTGACCCTTAAAACCAACCAGAAGCACTATTTTCATCAGAGTTGCGAGTTTGCGGGAGATATTAACTTATCGTCTACTGTAGGTGACAGAAAATTGAACTCCCACAAAAAATGCAAGGTTTTCTGTGGCGCAAAATGAAATGGAACTGTTCCTATTCGTGAAGGAAGTGTCCAATGAGTGCGGAGAACTGGCTGTCCAACATACCCCGTAGGATTTCCCAGCCAACAATGCTCTACAACATTTACATTTTTTAAGTACATTAATAACAGTCCTGGAGGAAAGTGTTGCCCCTTCTAAAATATGTGTACAAACTTGAGGACAGATTATTCACATCAAGATAACTAACAAATGGTAAATGAATCAGTGTTCGGAAACATGTGTAATGCCGGTTTTCGCGGGGTAGCCGCGCGGTTTAGGGCGCCTTGCCACGGTCCACGCGGCTCCCGTCGTCGGAGGTTCGAGTCCTCCCTCAATCAAATGATTTGTCGAGTCAAGCAACTGCGTCATCCGTTCAGGTTGTGGCAACACAATTTTTCATCCCATTCAGTGCACTAGATGAAAATCAGCTATCGTGTACCCGCAACCTATGCTGTGCCACAATCCAGCAACACCTGAGGGTTTTAGATGTCACGGTCAGGTGGACATGATTTCCACGTTCGGTAATGCTGACTAAATGAGGGCAACGCGGCTGTATAAATGAGCACTCCACGACGTCCGACGGTGAAATCACAAAATATACGACAGTGTTTATTAGAGACTTGTAACAGGTTGCTTAAGACCGCGAACCAAGGACCGAGAGAGATAGTGAATCACCCATGTTCCTCACCGGGGGGAATGTATTGAGCAGCATGTTTCCGACGACCATGACAATACTAAAAGCTAACCATCAGCAGACTATTGTAAATTGAGGATACGTAACGGGCAGTCTCTATACCCATATCATCTGCAATGAGTGCAGGACTGCGCACCTAACGATTACCAGCAACGGGAGAACTTTTGCCTGTGGTTTGGTACGTATTTGAACTATGTCACTGACATCGGCAGGACTTCGCAATTCCTTTGCTGGAACAATACAAATGTGTTTCGTCCACCTCTGCAAGTAGCAGCTGATCTTTCGCACATCCTCCTGAAAGTCTCAACAGTCTTTATTAGAAATCACCTCTCTGCTGTTGATACGACTGATAAATTCATTTTCGTGTAGCGTGCACAGCAGCGCCCATCTCACTTTTCCTGAGGAAGTTTCGCCGCCCATGCTACATCTAGCACACAAAATGGTTCAAATGGCTCTGTACACTATGGGACAACATCTGAGGTCATCAGTCCCCTAGAACATAGAACTACTTAAATCTAACTAACCTAAGGACATCACACACATCCATGCCCGAGGCAGGATTCGAACCTGCGACCGTAGTAGTCGCACGGTTCCCTACTGCAGCGCCTAGAACCGCTCGGCCACAGCGGCCGGCTACACTGAAGTGATCCGCCTATTAAGCGAACAGAACATCCCAGCGTGTAGACACAATGAGAAAAATGTGTGAAGTGTGTGATGTGAAACAAGTGTTACGCACATCGCTGTTTGTGGTGTCTTTCCATAGCAACCCAAGTATGTCAATATTGCTTGCACACTGAAGATTGCACGACAAATTAAGACGGAAACTGTTGACATACAATCGGTAATCATGCAGGCTTCGTACGAAAATTTGATAATAAGTTAATGTGTTAAAATAATGAATAAGTCTCTGAAACAAAGACGCTAAGGATAAACACACACAAATCTAAAAACTGGACACACACGGGAGATCAAACATTAACGCAGCTCTAATGCAATAAAAAATTATATTTTTTGGTAGTACAATAACTGTTGACAGTGAAACACTAATGGATACTAAAAGAAGAATCAAATAATCTATTATAAATATAACTGCTTTATAAACCACAAGCGCGGTATAGAAATGAGCAAAAACAAAATTTGGAGTGTTACAAGATGTAGTCGGGAATCGCGTATTGTGAAAAAACAGCACACGAAAAAATTAGAAGCTATAGCAGAACAGCTAGAACACGCATGCCAAAGGAACGAGCTGCAACACTTTCAACAGAATGGAGTAGAGGGGAACAGGAACACAGAAAAAGTTGCATAAAAACGTTGCATTTAGCATCTAACAATTCTCATAACTTTAAGCAAGATAACATTAACTATGAAATTTTCCTTGACTTGAGTAGGTCTCGATAGTCTTCACAAAATGTAGTTCTATCTTCCTGAGACCATTACAGAAGACTAATATGTAAAACCAAACGTTTCAAACTCACATGCCTAAAGTAAATTCCAGACCTCTGTAGAAACAGATTACCTTAATTACCAAGCCAGTAAGACGAAACATATTACCTATTTTACTATAATCGAGTAAATGGTGAAAGCACACTAATAATTCCTGCCAGTAGCTGTACGTAACGCAAAAATCTAATTTTTCGCGTGTGCAATATTTAAAAGAAGGTACGTAACAGTAGAGTCTCATAACAAAACAGCAAATGCCTTTTCTTTATGTGAATAAGGACCATATAACAATAAAATGAAGATAACTTTTGTAATTAAATTGTTTTCTTTTAAATCAACTTTATTATTCTGCAACGTAATCGCTGGTGTTATACAAACATATATTAGGACCCAAACTACGATTTTCGTTCCTCTCGTGATATAACACTGCTCTCCTCAGAGTCAAAAACTTCACCTTCCACTTCACTGTCACTAAAAACTGCCCGTACTATACTTAGCGCTAAATTCAGTTGACAAGTTGTCAAACCTAGCAAGAAGTGTACCAATTTTATTGTTTCGTCGAAGTTCCTATTCGCCCGACTTGGATTCAGCAAGGCGTGCGATAAAACAAGGAAACATCTATGCAGCCGAAGGTAGTCTACTAAGAGAAGTAGTCTATAAACAATCAGTGTCATTTCTATACCCAAGGAACAGATATTTTGCTTAATGCAGCGGCATATGGTCGGACAAAGCTTGTAACTCAATATCTTTGCTGCGTATGGAGTATGAAAGAAGTAAGCGCCGCCGAGGTCGACCTTAACGCTACTTCCATTGCAGAGGGTATAATGGACGAGACCCGCTACCCAAAGTAAACTACATTGCCAGCCAGACAGTAATTTGCAATACTTTCTCAGTGTTCACATACACTGCAAATGTTCGAAAGCATCAGGGTCGCGATGGGACTTAATTTCATTACTCTTCTGTCTTTACTGTTTTCTCGTGCACCGTATCGTTCTCTAACTTCTATAAAGCTCATTGTCAATCTCCATTTCAATCTCCATTTCAAATTATATTTGCAGCATTTCGTTTATCGGTATTATGTTACTTATCTAAATACCAAAACGGAACATGTTTTTAAATACCGTTCAGTCGTAATCAGTGCTTTCACAGATAAGCAGAAATCATGGAAACTGGCTACATTTCTCTTAATAAAATATTGTTGTCTAGCTCGAAAGTGTCAGTTTTTGAGGGGTTGCAGTAATGGCCACAGAAAACGTCGAAGAATGGAGCCAAAATATAAGACTGATCATCGTCTCCATCAATCATGGGAAGATAACTGTGATATTTAAATCACAAAGAATATTTGACGTTTTTCAAAACGAATGAGAAAGTGGCACTCGACAATAAGCCGATGCGGCGTGGAACATTGATTATGGCAGTGGACTCTTATTTAGGATGAATGGTCAGCCTGAATTAGATTTAGTTTATTTTATCTCAAATTACCAGGTAAATGCCTCGATGATTCCATCGATGACAGTCTCAGTCGATTCCTAGCCTCTTCATTTCCCTTCAGAGTTCTCAGTCTAAAGTTGATTATAATATTACTATTTCACAATCATGACTGCAATGTGTGGGCGCATTTCTGTGCATAGATGGTTGCAATACGTTCAGTTGATTATCTTAAATCTTGCTTTGAGCGTACTAAAATTTAGCCGTAAGCAATACCGCTGTTGTTGCTACGTTAAACACAGAAGAGGAAAACCAAATCCTTCGGTGTGCACTACGAATACGTTTTAGCATTTACTACTCCACACTCGTCAGTTAAAAAAATTAAATTTTTTGAACTACGTGGCCCGGAATCAGAGCCGCATAGTGTCGTGTTGTGCTTAAAAGTGAGATGTACGGACGTATTCTTATAGTCACGCCAAATGAATAATGGAATGCTAAGTATAGCTCGTATGACACATCATTAGCAGTGCGACCATTAAAAATTATTTGCATGACATAGAACTATAGGAGGATGAAAAAAATGGTTCAAATGGCTCTGAGCACTATGGGACTTAACATCTATGGTCATCAGTCCCCTAGAACTTAGAACTACTTAAACCTAACTAACCTAAGGACATCACACACATCCATGCCCCAGGCAGGATTCGAACCTGCGACCGTAGCAGTCGCGCGGCTCCGGACTGAGCGCCTAGAACCGCTAGACCACCGCGGCCGGCTGTAGGAGGATCGACAGGAGACAGAATCTGCAGCGCCCATTACGTCAAAACAGAATTATTAGTTAATGCGGAATGAAATTATCCTGATTTACTTTTATGAAGACATTTGTGAATAACGATGCCGGCCGGAGTGGCTGAGCGGTTCTAAGCGCTTCTGTCTGGAACCGCGCGACTATTACGGTCGCAGGTTTGAATCCTGCCTCGGGCATGGATGTGTGTGATGTACTTAGGTTAGTTAGGTTTAAGTAGTTCTATGTTCTAGGGGACTGATGACCTCAGAAGTTAAGTCCCATAGTGCTCAGAACAATTTCAACCAATAACAGGATCTTCTTTTTTAATTCTCGCAAGTGTCTACGCGCGTACACAGGAAGAATCAATGAAACTTTCTTACGAGAAATAATTCAAAATAATAACCTTTTATACGTAGAAATCAAAACTCAAACTCATGTTGGGTAGGCATAACATTTCGTCAGCTAAGATGACACCATAACTAACAGTAGAAAGAAAACTGTAAGTCATTCTTTGATTTCTTTAAATGGTTGTATACCTCAAGAGATGACTCAGTAACACATACAGATAATAATTAAAGTATAAAGCCAAGTCCTGTGTGAATGAAGGGCAGGCGCCTGGAGGCAGTGTTTCACTAGAAATGACTAAGGTTAGAGGAAAAGTTTAACAAAAGGAACTTGCTAAATTATTTACACAATGTTTGCGACAGAGAAATATTGCCCAAAATTTGAACAACGCTGTGTTTATTCTTTTTCAGTCGAAAGAGGAAGGATAGATGTAAAAAAATTGTAGCCTTATTAGCCTCCTCTCCACAGTGTACCAGGTACTCACTAAAATTATTATCGACCGCATAAAAAATAAATCAGATTTTATCAGCCAATGGAATAAGTTATCTTTCTTGCAAATCTTGAATGAAATTAAGAATGCAGCAATGAGTATGAACTACGACTTTGACTGGAGTTTATAAGTTCTGAGAAGGCCTTGGAGTCTGTTTTAACAAAAACAGTACTGAGAGCTCTTGAAAAACAAGGCATTATTTTAACCAATGTTAGTATACAGAAGGATACACATGCCAATTCTTATGCTTCCATTAGTCTTTATCAGGATAATGGGAAACTCCGAAATGAGAGGGAAGTAGGCAAGTGGATATCAAACCACAAAAACTTTTCTCAGCGATCCCAGAGGAAGTTTTCCGATCCTTAAGGGCTCGGAACGATGAAAATGACAAAATTAACGTTTTTTGGTTTTTTTCATTATAAAATTATTTGGAGTTTTCTGAATAAAACAAATCAAGTTTCATTCTTCTAAGTGAACTCTAAGTGTGTTTTTCATCGCTACAAATTTGACGCGCTGCGTAAACAGTTGTAGCGACTTGGTGTGTCACCTCTGACGGCGCCGCTCGCTGGCTGCAAGCAGGGTATCTTTGCGGAATTAGTGTTTTGTTTTCCAACGTTGTATGGCTTTATCTCTGTGACAAGTGAAATATTCACTGAACATGTAGTCCAAATTTCAGAGCAATATGTTTAATGGTTTTAGAAAAAATGTTCCTTCTACACTCCTGGAAATGGAAAAAAGAACACATTGACACCGGTGTGTCAGACCCACCATACTTGCTCCGGACACTGCGAGAGGGCTGTACAAGCAATGATCACACGCACGGCACAGCGGACACACCAGGAACCGCGGTGTTGGCCGTCGAATGGCGCTAGCTGCGCAGCATTTGTGCACCGCCGCCGTCAGTGTCAGCCAGTTTGCCATGGCATACGGAGCTCCATCGCAGTCTTTAACACTGGTAGCATGCCGCGACAGCGTGGACGTGAACCGTATGTGCAGTTGACGGACTTTGAGCGAGGGCGTATAGTGGGCATGCGGGAGGCCGGGTGGACGTACCGCCGAATTGCTCAACACGTGGGGCGTGAGGTCTCCACAGTACATCGATGTTGTCGCCAGTGGTCGGCGGAAGGTGCACGTGCCCGTCGACCTGCGACCGGACCGCAGCGACGCACGGATGCACGCCAAGACCGTAGGATCCTACGCAGTGCCGTAGGGGACCGCACCGCCACTTCCCAGCAAATTAGGGACACTGTTGCTCCTGGGGTATCGGCGAGGACCATTCGCAACCGTCTCCATGAAGCTGGGCTACGGTTCCGCACACCGTTAGGCCGTCTTCCGCTCACGCCCCAACATCGTGCAGCCCGCCTCCAGTGGTGTCGCGACAGGCGTGAATGGAGGGACGAATGGAGACGTGTCGTCTTCAGCGATGAGAGTCGCTTCTGCCTTGGTGCCAATGATGGTCGTATGCGTGTTTGGCGCCGTGCAGGTGAGCGCCACAATCAGGACTGCATACGACCGAGGCACACAGGGCCAACACCCGGCATCATGGTGTGGGGAGCGATCTCCTACACTGGCCGTACACCACTGGTGATCGTCGAGGGGACACTGAATAGTGCACGGTACATCCAAACCGTCATCGAACCCATCGTTCTACCATTCCTAGACCGGCAAGGGAACTTGCTGTTCCAACAGGACAATGCACGTCCGCATGTATCCCGTGCCACCCAACGTGCTCTAGAAGGTGTAAGTCAACTACCCTGGCCAGCAAGATCTCCGGATCTGTCCCCCATTGAGCATGTTTGGGACTGGATGAAGCGTCGTCTCACGCGGTCTGCACGTCCAGCACGAACGCTGGTCCAACTGAGGCGCCAGGTGGAAATGGCATGGCAAGCCGTTCCACAGGACTACATCCAGCATCTCTACGATCGTCTCCATGGGAGAATAGCAGCCTGCATTGCTGCGAAAGGTGGATATACACTGTACTAGTGCCGACATTGTGCATGCTCTGTTGCCTGTGTCTATGTGCCTGTGGTTCTGTCAGTGTGATCATGTGATGTATCTGACCCCAGGAATGTGTCAATAAAGTTTCCCCTTCCTGGGACAATGAATTCACGGTGTTCTTATTTCAATTTCCAGGAGTGTATTTAGTAAAATTAACATGGAGGAAATGGATCGTTCCGGCTCCCCTTAAACCGGAAGAACAAAGAGGATATCCTGGATCGGCCTCCTTTTGCATAACAATGTACTTTTAGCCTCTATTGTACATAGTCTCCATTATTAAATGGAAGGGATTAATATAGGAAGTTTGAAACTAGGCTTGAAAATCAGTTACAGCAAAACCAAAGTAATGTATAATCAACAAAAAATGGCTCTGAGCACTATGGGACTTAACATCTTAGGTCATCAGTCCCCTAGAACTTAGAACTACTTAAACCTAACTAACCTAAGGACATCACACACATCCATGCCCGAGGCAGGATTCGAACCTGCGACCGTAGCAGTCCCGCGGTTCCGGGCTGCAGCGCTAGAACCGCACGACCACCGCGGCCGGCTATAATCAACACATCGAAGAAAACAGTACAACGTAATAGTCATTTAACCAGTTCAAGGCATTATATTTAGTACAGCTGAAGGCAGTAGATGGATGGACAACAAAAAAATAAATGTATAAGTAGGAGTGGCCTAGAATGATTTTGGTAAGATAAATAGGGTTTTCTAAAATTGTCTTCTAGTGTGTCTGAAATAGGAAGTTTGCAATTTGTGTAGTACCAGTTTTGATTTATGTCAGTGACACGAAGTTTTAATGCGAAAACTGTTAAAACTGATGCTTGCTTAGAGAGTTAGGGAGAGGTATGGTGGGAATTACTATATGAGACAGGAAAACAAACAATGTATCGGGGGACAGAATGGAGAGACGGGAGAAAATGAAATGGGGGTGATCGGGACATATAGCTAGGCAAATGGACGATAGATTCAACTATGAAGTTTTTTGCTGGACTCAAAGAGGTAAAAAAGCCGAGTCGACGATATGATAGTAGGTTGGCAGATGATATTACAAATCATGGATACCTGTGGCTGACGACCGTAACGCAATGGAACAGTTCATGATGATGATGATGATGTATTTCCGCCACACTTTAAAACTATTATAGCTTCTGACCACCTGTCTCAATGTCAACGGTGGAGATTCGTCAAACAAGTTGTATCATCTTTCAGAATTCGTCGCCTCCATATTTGAAGAAAGGGGGAATAAAGAAGCGCGTGCATACTGAACCGCTGTACACTCAGTTACACTTTGGTTGCTGACATTACATAATACATATTACGTATAATGGCTTCCACAAGTCTGATTAGCCGTAATCGGTAACACCCAAAGGGTCGTGGGTTTGAGTGTCATAGTAGGCGTGACAGCGGATTTGAAAATGCTGTAACTACGTCAGTATGACGCCCTTGTCTTTAAGCAGAAAACTACGTAAATACCAGAGACTAATGCGAAATATGAAGTACCTTGCGACAAAAAGGCAGGAGGATGTGAAATTCTTCACAGAAGCAGATAGCTAGTTTTCTCTATCATACATCTATGAAATTTGCACTGTAACTGTTACTATTATCGTACATTATTCCTGCTATTATTAACAAGTGGTCTTTAGTACTTTATGCCTCAATTCTGATACTGAGTACTGAGTTTCGCTGTATTACCTGCCGGCTGGACAACTACGATTGGCGTGCAATGCTACATCTGCATTGCAAATGACTTTTGTTTGATGGCTGTTCTGCATGCAGGAGGGTTCCCATCCTTTGATGGCAAAGTCGACCTCTAATACTCTCCAAAATACCCATTTATTACATGGCTAATCACATTCATTAAGCTCTTGTCAAGACTGACTAATGTTGCCGATTACAAGTTATTGGCATTTACGAACATTTTGGTACTTGTTTCGTACACTGAAACCGGTTACATTTCTCTGCAAAATATACTGTAGTGCCATTCTGCAAAGAACTGTGACAAACCGTCACATGCGATAACAGGAGTATTTGTAACAACGGCTAAAAGTAATAAATCTCTTGCGTACTACAAGTTTATGCAGTACTGCAACAAAAATTTGACTGTGGACACTGAAAATTTAGTTTTCTAGCAGAAATTATGAACACGATGTCTCTATGAATCTTTCACTATTTTAAAGGTTCTTCAAAAAAAAAATTGGTAGTGTCCTTCCGAATTCAAAACATTCTTTAGGACGCTAAACTTTCCTACAACCGCTTTTCCATGTTTTTCAAGTTATTAAGAGACCATCATTATACTGGAAGACCGAATTTTTATGTTTAGAATGTCTCTACGATCGGTTTCAACCAAGAGAATGCACCAAATCTTTCCGAACAATAAACATAAGAATTAACATAATTTATATAAGAATGAAATATAAGAGTATGAGAATTTAAAAAGTTTGTAACAGCAGGAAATATCACACACTCATGTATTATACAATCAATGTACGACACTTACTGTGAAACTGAGTTGTAGTTTTACAATTAGTACAACGCCCTTGTATCCCCTGACTTGATAAGAAACATTCGTATAGTAAACTTTTACGGAGATGAGTACATAAATGAAAAAAATAAAATAAACAAGAACAATCAACGGGTTTCGAACACAGGGTGCAATAGTAACGGGCCGCACGCTAGCCACTGTGCCACAATTTCGGCTGATGTCATCGCGCGCTAAAAGACATCTAAATTACGTCGAAAACTTTGTTCTCAGAAGCGATCGAAAATCTACGGGTAAGCCGAGACGTATGTTGGCTTATTTTGACCCCTCTTCCACTAAGTGAAGTTTCTGGGAAATCGGGTTATGGCACTTGCCGTGTTCTAGTTGCTTAGCATTATGATTTTGAAAACAAGTGTGCCGACTGTGGCTGTGCGAGAGTGTAAATGAGGGAACGCTGTTTCTCTTACTCGTTTCTGCCAACCTTCTGTAAAGTTTTGCTTAGTAGAACGTCTTTCTCTTTCTGCCTCGCTTTACTCAACTATCTATGATTTGTCGGTTGCTCACGCAGACCCACGAACCGAGTCGAAATTATTGTCGGCAGCAGTTACACTCAGCCTGTGAAGGACGCCATTACCTGGCTGGAATGTTCTGCGTTGTCGGTCACGGCGAAAGCCAAGAAACTGAAACTGTTAACTTAGTCTGAAATGTCAAAAATACATTGCCATTTTCGTGACTCCAATTTCCACGTTATTTTAATCCCCAAATGTATAATTAGATAGTTGGAGATTCATGTATGTGAAAGTATAAGCGCTCTTGACGAAAAGGTTTTGTGAAGGGGTGGAGGGGAGGTGGGCGTGAAGCCCATGAGCTCAGCCGTGCATCCACACCGACGGAAAACCTGGGGAACGGTGATGCCTTGGATTTGGTGTCACGTAAACGCTCACAGGATTCAGGGGGGAATTCAGCTGAGTCAATTACTCGGGCAGAGAAAAGCAGGGATGAAGAGCGGCGCGGGCTGCAGACACACGGCTCTCAGGTGACGAGCACTGGCAGCGCCGCCGGCCCCAAGGGGCTCTGTCCGTGTCTGCAGGAAATTGCTTTCTCTGCTCTCCTGCCGTCGCCTACAGGGGCGCTAGCGCTACCGTCTCACCTACTGCCGAAACATAAGAAACTCACATCTGCAACACAAAGTAGCATAAATCACCACCCGACGCAACTGTTTTTCATCACTGACCTATATGTGCTCACCGCGGTCGGCATGGAACTGTGTGTGTGTGTGTGTGTGTGTGTGTGTGTGTGAGAGAGAGAGAGAGAGAGAGAGAGAGAGAGAGAGAGAAATGGTTCAAATGGCTCTGAGCACTATGGGACTCAACTGTTGAGGTCATTAGTCCCTTAGAACTTAGAACTAGTTAAACCTAACTAACTTAAGGACATCACAAACATCCATGCCCGAGGCAGGATTCGAACCTGCGACCGTAGCGGTCTTGCGGTTGGTTCCAGACTGCAGCGCCTTTAACCGCACGGCCACTTCGGCCGGCTGGAGAGAGAGAGAGAGAGAGAGAGACTGAGAGGAGGGGGGGGGGGGGGGGTGGCGTGCGAAAGAGAGAGAGAGAAACCTCATATAGCACGGTGATCCACTGGATACATACAACACCTCCCGGTTACAGGTAGCACTGCATCCCGAAGTCCCCTTCCCGCATCTGCGGATATTAAAGTTCTCGAAATTACGGTACTCCTTTTCGTAAGCACAGTCTCTGTTGGCAATCTTGTGCGTGGCCCGTGTTTTCGCCTAGTAAAGTCGGGTCTCTTAGTTTTAGATTCCTTAGACCTTCCGTAAACGCGGATCACGATCACAGTTTAATAAAACATAATTTCTCACATCCTACGATGAATATATGAATATGTGCAGAGTGAAGCGACGAAAGAAAATTTATACCGAGGCCGCGATTCGAATCCAGGTCTTCTGTTCATTAGGCATATGCGCGAACCATCTAAGTGGGCTGAGGCGCGAATGCGAATTTGGATTGAGGAGGGGAGCGTGTTACGGTAGCCCACACATTTGTGCGAAGCCACTGTGCCAGGATGGTGTAGTGGTTAGCGCAGCTGCCTAGTGAGGCGTATACCTGGTTCGAATCCCATCCCTGGAACAAAGTATCATTCTTCGCTTCAGTCTGCATATATACAAAAAATGTTCAAATGTCTTATGGGACTTAACTGCTAAGGTCATCAGTCCCTAAGCTTACACACTACTTAACCCAAAGTATCTTAAGGACAAACACACACACCCATGCCAGAGGGAGGACTCGAACCTCCGCCGGGACCAGCCGCACAGTCCATGACTGCAGCGCCTATGACCGCTCGGCTAATCCCGCGCGGCTGCATATATACATCATAGATGTTTGAGACTTAAAAAGGTCTCTGTAGCCATATCGTTTGATTTGATTATCATATTCTACATAAGTTCCCTAATTTACAGTTTCTTGTAGTAATTACTGAAACCGACTTTACAAATTTTTCTACGAAACATTTTCGCACCATTATGAAGAAAGTGAAGTCGTTACCAATTGTCACTTATTGCAAACAGCCAAATGTTTGTAACGTAGTCCGTTTATAAAATTTACGTTAATGGACTATGACAATAAAGTATCTTAACATTCAACATTTCCAAATGTAATCAGCCTTTCAATGTTTAGTGTTAAATAATATTTAAGAGACGCTCACTGATTTTATACCGTTCATTATTTATGTGAAACATAAACAGGAATCAGAACATGAAGAGAAGATTAGACACGAAGCAGTGTCATAGAACGCATCTCGTGTCGCTTTATGACAGTTTTCGGTAATTGCAAAACTTATAACAGTTAATGTAAATGAAACGGCAGTGAAACGGACAGGCAAATATGCTGCACGTATAATTATGCGCTAAAGCAGGAAGGAGGGCATGTCGCCATCTGTAGCCCTTACAGATATCACGAACATATCTACCCTCTCCAGCGTGCCCGCTCTGTAAAGCAGAATAGGAAACGGGGGGAGGGGGAGGGTTGGAGGGATCTGAGGCAGATCTGACGACAGAGTAAAATGCTGTGCAGGTATAACTGTTTTGAAGCATACTGTTCAACGCACGGTACTGAACTCTAGGTCCAGTAGCAGTTGACCCCTAGGAGTTTCCATGTTGATCAAACGACATCGCCAGTTACGGATGGACACCGGATCATCGAGGCTGGACAGTAGATCAGTGAAAGCGTGTCATCTGGTAGGATGAATCACGTTTCTTGTTACACCACGTCGAAGGTTATGTCCGTATAGGCTGTCATCCAGGTGAACGGCTACCCGAAACGTGCCTCGCGTTACGGACGCAGTCTGGTGGGGGCAGTACTTTTAATGCTATGGGGGACATTCGCCTGGGATTCCATGTGACTTGTGGAAGTACTCGAAGACATGACGACATTTGTGAAATAAGGGAAATTATTGCGGACCACGCGCATCCCTTCACATTGGATATCTGCCCCGACGACGATGGCATCTTCCAGCAGAATAGCCGACCGTGCCACAAGGTGACAGTCGTGCTGCAGGATTTAAGTAGCATGATAGCGAATTCAAGTTGTTGTCTTGGCAAGCAAATATGCCTGATCTGAACCCAATGGAGAACAGCTGCGCGCCCACAAACCACCGGAGTAGACATCTGATGCCGAATACCTCCGGAAATCTGTCAAGGAATTCTTATATCCGTGCCACGCACGATCGCTGTTGAGCTGCGTCCCAAACGAGGACCACCACGCTATTAAGCAGATGGATATATTGTTTTGGCTCATGGATGTAGATTCTTTCTCTTAAATTGCCCTAGTCTGTTACCTTTTATGCACCTTCAGCTTGTAGTAAAATTTTCAACTCCTCATATACGATACAACTGTTTGTCAAAAATCTTTTTCAAAGCTTAGCTGTAGTGGGCTTTTTGGGGTTTGTGAAAGATATACAGGATGACTTTTCGCTGTGTACGGAATAGTCGCTGCAGAAAGTACAGATAATGCGTAGAACAAAATCCGTCTTCCACTCTTTTTGTTTGGCCAATAGTTTAGACAATAAATAACTATAAGATTTTCGTTTGTAGAAACTGTGTCTGTGCCGGCCGCTGTGACCGAGCGGTTCTGGCCGCTTCAGTCCGGAACCGCGCTGGTGGTACGGTCGCAGGTTCAAATCCTGCCTCGGGCGTGTGTGTGTGTGATGTCCTTAGTTTAGTTAGGTTTAAGTAATTCTAAGTCTAGGGGACAGATGACCTGAAGTCCCATAATGCTTAGACCCATTTGAACCATTTGAACTGTGTCTGTAACTTTCAGCCGCGTTCCGATGACGGGACGAGTAGCCGACAATGAGCCTTTCTGGTTCATGTCGATAATACATGGTGGATATACAGAGAAAACCAGAACTCCGTCGACGACGGTTCGTGAGTGGTAGTATGGACTAAAAAACAAAAAAATTCTAGTAAACATGGGCTCCTAAATGCATAGCTTGAGAACTAGGAGCACTTGTTCATCTTCGCTACAGTAAAAAACATCTCTTCTACTGAAGAAGTGCTGATAGCTCTTAGGGTATATACCTTAGAGTCCAAGTTTACTGCCGGCCGCAGTGGCCGAGTGGTTCTTGGCGCTTCAGCCTGAAACCACGCGACCGCTACGGTCGCAGGTTCGAATCCTGCCTCGGGCATGAATGTGTGTGCTGTCCTTAAGTTAGTTAGGTTTAAGTAGTTCGTGCTGTCCTTAAGTTAGTTAGGTTTAAGTAGTTCTAAGTTCTAGGGAACTGATGACCACAGATGTTAAGTCCCATAGTGCTCAGAGCCATTTGAACCAACCAAGTTTACTAGACTTTTCTTCTTGTTTTTGTCCACACTGTTACCTCTTAAAGTTCGTCGGTGGCGTTCTGGTTCACCCTGTATACAAGGAAAAGTGTGCTGGAACCGCTCGACAACATTCTCCAACTAGCTCTTTTAGCAGAACGTGGAGGATATACAGTGTTTGTTAAGTTACGACACTCCTTCACTTCATTCAATAATGGAGCTCTTTGTGAATTTTGCGACCAACGTGTTTCGTGCAAACGAATCAGCTCCATAGAAACCTTTATTACGTGATCTTTCATCGTATCAAATTGCCGTCTGCAAGCTATAGAAAAGTAACCCTAACTACATAAATTGTACATAACTTTTCGATTTCTTCCAGTATTATGTGATCTTTTCTGGGCGTCAAAAAGTCACGCTGTAAACGAGGACTGTTGGGAAAGTGAGGTTCAATCAGTCGCGAAATGAATACCACAGTGAATATCAAAAATTCTTTTATTCGCAACAGTTAGCCACATCTTCCAGCTACCTCTCTAAACAGTCGCCGCTCCGACTTACACGTTTGTTGTGGCGTTGTACAAACTTTCCAGTACCCTCGTCACAGAAAGCACCCCCTGTGCCTTCTGCCTATTCTTTACGCTGGTCTGCCTTTCGTTGTTTGTGCCAAAATGTTGTCTTCATAGCCAGCGGTTCATGTGAGCAGAGAAAAACAACCGAAAACACTGCAGGAGCGTCTTTATTGCCCCTGCAGAATTCGGCTGAAAACTGTCTTGAAGAAAGAAACACATGACATTTATGTTATGTGGGCTGCATAGCTTCAGGCGAAATCTCCCACCAGATCCACATACTTGGCGGAAGATATTGTTGTTTTACGCATTTCTACGTGATCACTTTGCGCTCTAAACTGAAAAGAGCGACATGAAGCGATCGACAGGCACACTGAAGACACTGCCTAACACATCTGTGCAAAGTTCCATCGTATTTTCCCAGTGGTTTCCATTTCACACCTAATCGGACCTTACTTTCCGAATACGCCTCGTATATAACACAAAATCACTAACATGACAACTGTTTCTTATCACAGTAATCGTATAAGTATGGTCACGTGAAAACGTATGCCAAAACAGCAATTCCTGCTTTTCTCGAGCAGTCGTCTGACCATTAGGGTATCTGTCCACGTCCGTGGATCATATTACTCAAATTCTCAGTTTCACAGTACGTTCCCTGCTGCACATGGATAGCCGAATAATAAGGCGACTTCTTGCGAAAAGCATCGAAATCCCAGACTTCAGTTATGTTGTAACAACCGTCTGAAATGACTATTAACTAACGAAATTTTGTTCATAAATCACCTACAGTCAGATGAAATACGATTAAACATGTAGACCAAAATCCTATTACATACTTAAAAAGACATTTCTGT
The DNA here is from genome assembly GCF_023898315.1 of Schistocerca nitens. Lineage (NCBI taxonomy): Eukaryota > Metazoa > Arthropoda > Insecta > Orthoptera > Acrididae > Schistocerca > Schistocerca nitens. The sequence continues at coordinate 170,255,711 of NC_064616.1, read as the reverse complement.
AAATTCTCCACCGACGGGGATAACAGCCTATACCTAGCAGCGACTAATCAAACAGGCTTCACATATGCTAACGAAGTGGGCTTACACACGCGTAGTAAGTCACACTGACGAATGAATTGTCATACGAGGGCCGGATGATGCTGAATAGGTGGGTTGAAGGTGAATGGAAAAATTCAGGGGAGAAGCTCATTAGTCGAGCAGAGCAACTCTTGAACACCTTTATTATTATTTGGAATAACACTTTCTTGTCGGAATATGAGTCTAGGGGTGCGTTATGGGAAGGGAACCACATAACCTTTATGGTTCCCTGATGTAGCTGTCATTGCGCCTTCAAATTACGATCAGCCCGTATCCCTGATACTTAATCGGCTTACAGCCAAGCACTATGCGTTTTCGTGCTGTTAGACGATAGATAATTCGCTGCTGCATATGATGTTTAGCTATACAGTACTTATGATGTCGTTATTTTGCTAATATCTGAAACGAAACTCATCAGAAAAAGTCAACCAGTGTACCAAATTCAGTATCGCCGAGCCCACTGTACCAAAACGCAAGTTTACTTTGCGGCTTTGCGGCGTTTCCAGCCATCTGAGGGGGCGCATCAGCAGCCAACCAGAACTTTTGGAACACAGTTAAAACAAAGCGTATGGTTCCCTTCAAACAGTAAAGTTACCCGTTATCGCGCGCTGATGTTGTATTTCGTGGACGCGCGGGATTAGCCGAACGGTCTTAGGCGCTGCAGTCATGGACTGTGCGGCTGGTCCCGGCGGAGGTTCGAGTCCTCCCCCTAGGGCGTGGGTGTGTTTGTTTGTCCTTACGATAATTTAGGTTAAGTAGTACGTAAGCTTAGGGACTGATGACCTTAGCAGTTAAGTCCCATAAGATTTCACACACATTTGACCATTTTTTTAGTTTTTTTTTTCGTGGTCAACTTCTGTGTTTCCTGTTCTCCTTGGCTTCCACCCACTCATCAATGTATTACACGACTAGGTCAGTTGAAGCACCGACATGTTTACGAGAAAGAGAGAAAGAGTTGGCAACAGCCTACGCGCCAGGTACCTTACACATTGAGACCTGTCACGTGTTAAACACGACAATGAACCGTCGATCGCAACACTAATTCGGCTATATTCTTCGCACACTGTCAATGTGACAGCGTTTATTTGTACGAACCCACGGGTCATCCAGATGACCCACTGGCCCTTTTAATTTCCTTGCCTTACTCTTTGGCAGCAACCTGTAGTGGAATCCGCGTAGTCACTCAGAGCAAACGTCATCGTCGAGTGTACAGCAATTTAACTGAAATTTTAAATGAATTAAGGTTACACAGCCGGCCGCGGTGGTCTCGCGGTTCTAGGCGCGCAGTCCGGAACCGTGCGACTGCTGCGGTCGCAGGTTCGAATCCTGCCTAGGGCATGGATGTGTGTGATGTCCTTAGGTTAGTTAGGTTTAAGTAGTTCTAAGTTCTAGGGGAATGATGACCACAGCAGTTGAGTCCCACAGTGCTCAGAGCCATTTGAACCATTTAAGGTTACACATTCAACTGTTCTGTTCGCCGCATATTTCAGACCATCACTGACTTATACAGCCGCAAAATGACCGTTAATATTAGAACGCAATTTATCTTTAAGGATACTACAGTGTTATATGCAAGGTAATATATTACGCCGTATAAAACAAGGTAAAAGCCCAAAGTGAATATTATTTCCACACTAACCGTGCTTGAAATCGACGCAGCTCACGTGCATTCGTAAAAATTACGAAAAGGAGAAGCTCCAGAACACTTGTCCAGTGTTTACCACACCACCGTCTCACTTGGTTAAAAAATTACGTGCGACGGTTACTGCCTGCAGAAATTTAGTAGGGCTACCTATTTTTCATTAGCAATGTAACGTTACGCTTTAGAACAGGCATGGGCAGCCTGTGGTGGTGCGCGGTCCTGATTCATGTAAATAATTAATAATAAATAATTAATAACACGACGAAAGTGCTCCTAGCGCATAAAGTGAAAACTATACCATCCGTGCTTATGAGGTAATGCACCAATATGGATGGCGCTTTTTAGTCACAAGCCCCCACCCCCCAACAGATTACACCTCAAAACACGCGTTTTTGAGAGTGCCTTCATTTTATGTTCATCACATCTTCAGATGTTTACATTTATTTACGCGTCGTAATCTTCTATTTTTATTTAAGAGGCATTACAAAAACTGTTTTAAAAATTCCACTCTAAAATTCTGCAAGACCGTTATTATGGAAACAATGGTCATGACACATAAATAAAGGTACACTTCTGAAAAAGACATGTCAGGTATCTTTAAATGTCATCGTGGTAAAATAAATGCCTGTAAACTGGTTGCACTTAATTCATTATGAATCACCTTCAGTTTCATCAATTGCAGTGCCGTATTACATCCACAAAAGACACGAACTATTTAATAATGTCAATAGGAGAAAGAACAGAAAAACAAAATACAGCAATGAAACTGGTAATCCTAGTCGACAAACAATAGGCGTAATTTGTAAATTTCTTCAACGGGCTGGACTGAAAACAATCGCGGGCCTGAACCGGCCCGCGGGCCGCTGGTTGCCTAACTGTGGTTTAAATTAACGCTGAAAGTGATAATAATAATAATAAATTTCGTAACGTTTAAGGGATTTATATACTTCTAATGGCGTATTTATTAAATCTGTAAATAATCGGGATGGCTAAAAGCATTCAACAATACAGTATTCCATCAGAGAAACTGGAACGCTGGATCGAAGCTGTGCGGAACACGAGATAACATCTTTCTTTGTTTTCCTGGCAGTACGCACATAAATCAAGTACTTTATGTTCCACGGGTGCCACGAAGAAAGTGAAGAACCTTTCACCATACCGAAATATTCTTTAACAATAACACAGAAAATGAATATGTGTTCCGCCACATACTTTGTATACTTTTCCAATAGTCACCTTTGATGTTAAGGCTTTTGTATCTTGGCATCAGCATGTGTACAGTATACGCTCTTCATACCATGTGGCCGCCTGGCTATTCAATCACGGCACGACAGGTTCCTTCAGGTCTTCATTTACCAGCAATGTGTTCCTTTAGTTTTGGAAACAAGGAAAAGCCCGACGGTGCCAGGTCCGGGCTGTAGGGAGGATGCCGGAAGATGTCTCACCGGAATTTCTCACGCCGGACACTGAGAAGACGTGCATTGCCCCGCAACAGAACAATTCCTCGTGAGAACTTACCTCTTCGGCGGTTCTGGATAGCGCGACGAAGACATTGAAGGGTAGCACAGTATCCACCATTAATGACTGCTGTATTGCGAGGTATGAAATAGACGAGTAGGGCCCCTTCACTATAGCAGAATACAGGAGCCATCAGTTTTTGAATTATCACAGTTTGCTTCAACTTGCGTGGCTTCCGTGGCGACTGAGGATTTTGCCACTCCATAATGTGTCGCTCCTTTGTAGGGGTGTTATGAGAAACCTATGGCTAAACCCCTGTAACAAACTGGTCAGTAAACCTGTTACCATTCCTTTCGTAACGCTCCAAGAAAGCTAATTGCAGCACCCATCCTCGCAGCTTTCTGGTCGTCCCTGAGCACGTGTAACACCACCGTGCACCCTTCGAGCACAACTGAACGAGATACTACCTGGCAGAGTCGCTAAACTTTAATCATAGATTCTTTCGAATGATGCGATCCACCTTCTGTTTCAGCGCATCTGTGATGACGGACGGTCGACGCGAACATCTGTTCTCCCGTCGTTAAACATTGCGTACCACTTTCGGACACTGGCTGCATTCCTTACATCTTCGCCGTAAATGGTAACAAGTCTGTGGTGAATTTCACAGGGTCTAACATTTCCAGTCTGCAGAGAATGAGTAACGTCTCGTACCTCACAGTCGACGGGATTCGCAGTCGGCACAGCCGCCGTCACAGCTATCTCTGCACTTACCATTTCGTGGACCTCCTTTTTCCCAGCTTGTGCTGCAACTCGATGTGGCATGGACTCAACAAGTCAGGTGACGTCCGCTGCAGAAATACTGATCCGTCCATAACTGCGAAAGTTTTGCCTGGAAACAATATTCTACACGAACTCTCCACAAATTATCGATGGGATTCGTGTTGGGCGATCTGGGTGGCCAAATCGTTCGCTCGAATTGTCCAGAATGTTCTTCAAACCAATCGCGAAAAAATGTGGCTCGGTGAAATGGGGCAATGTCCTCCATATGAATTCCATCGTTGTTTTGGAACATGAAGTCATGAATGGCTGCAAATATTCTCCAAGTAGTCAAAATTAACCATTTCCACTCAATGACCGGTTTGGTTGGGCCAGAGGGCTCAGTCCATTCCACGTAAACGCCGCCCACACCATTATGGAGCTACCACCAGGTTGCACAGTGTCTTGTTGACTGTGTCCCTGACTTCGTGGGGTCTGCGCCACATTAGAATCCAACCATCAGCTATTACCAACTGAAATCGGGACTCATCTGACCGGACAACGGTTTTCCAGTCCGACCGGTGTGGCCACGAGTTCAGCAGAGGCGCTGGAGCCGATGTACTGTTAGCAAAGGAACTCGCGTCAGTCGTCTGCCGCCATACTCAGTTAACGCCAGATTTCGCCGCACTGTCATAACGGATGCGTTCGTGGCACGTCCCTCATTGATTTCTGCGGCTATTACACGCAGCGTTGCTTGTTTGTTAGCACCGGCCGCTGCTCTCGGTCGTTATGTGAAGGTCATGGGCCACTGCGTTGTCCGTGACGAGAGATAACGCCTGAAATTTTGTATTCTTGACAGTGTGGATCTCGGACTGCTGAATTCCCTGACGATTTCCGAAATGGACTGCCCCTCCAACTACCATCCCGCGGTCAAGGTGTGTTAATTCCTGCCGTGCGGCCACAATCAGATCGGAAACCTATTCACGCGAATCACCTGGCTGCAAATAACAGCTCCGCCAGTGCACTGCTCTTTTGTACCTTGTGTACGCGATAGTACCGCCATATGTATATGTTCACATCGCTATCCCATTACTTTTGTCACCTCAGTCTACAACCACATGCAGTGGCGTTAGAAACCAATGAGTGGTTACCACAATACAGGTGTGCGGACTGTATGCGCAAACGTTCTTTTCTTTCTGGATGGTCCTCGTACGTAAAACAGAAAACTTTTGTAAACCTCGCATTAAGGAAACACCATCTGATATTAGCTACAATAAGACTTTTCCACTGCATCAGAACTGTTTATGAATGTATTCGAAAGCAAGTGTACTAATTTCAATGTTGTACTGCACAGTTAATACGTCAGTACTTAGATTTTGTGAAGTTGCATGTATTTCCTTATGTAACCAGACAGCAGCTAATTTAAGAAGACGTTTACAGATACCCAAGCCTAACGGGACAGATACATTTCCTACCCCTACCCTTCAGATACGCGGTGTCACAAGTGACAGACACAACTAGTATCAAACAAACAGTTCTAGGTATTGGAAAAATGGTTTGCCCATATGATGCTACGAACACGGCCGACTCGTAATTTTTCTATCTACCGAGATGTCGGAATAAAGATAGTTTAGATTTAATGGAACAACGTAACATTATTGACATTAGAGTGTATTGTGATATACTACTTCTTAATGTTCTTCGTAAAATTTTATCCAAAAAGGAGCCAAAAATTTACAGGTAAATATAGAACAACAGGACGGAAATTGCGCATTCCGATAAAGTTGTTCCTATATGCGGCGCATTTAATTCTGAGCAAAAGAAAAAGCGCAGCGCAAACGTCAAAAAATAGTGTATCATTTAACTTCCCTTCTTAAGCTGCGTCGAACGCAATTAAAAACCTCGAGGCATGTTTAAAAATAACTTAAGTTTTTAAGAATATCTTTCTTCACTTGACAGATGTTTAGAACTTGTCTCTTTCGAAGTACGAGTAGAACCCTCCTCTTTTCGCGCTTTTGCCATTGGTCTTTCCACTTCGGCGTAAAGTCCTGGAAAACTTATCTGGAGACGCAGTCCGGCTTCTGTAAATTCTCCTCAATAGACTTTTCCTTAATGTCACCAGTGACGTCGAGATGTCTTCCTTCTGCACTGATTTTAAGTATTTAAACAATAAAAAATGTCACATAGAGCGAGGCATAGGCAGTCGGGAGACTACGGGACACAGACAACTTGTTCATAGCCCGAAGTTCGTGAACTGACTAAGATAACTGGACAGGCGTGGTGTCGCAGCGAAGGAAGCGGGAACTGTCTGCCCGCAGGTGTGGTGTCTTTCTGCATATTTTCGCAACCTACGTATCCAATACATTTGCATATTAATGACGGGTGACAGTTCCACTAGGAGAAAAATTCGAAATGCATAATTTCATTGCCACCGAACAATTTGACGATAGGACTTTTTGTGTCAACGTCGTAACCATAAAATAAACACACGTTTCCTGTTTCGTCAATATGCATGAATGGTTCATCATTATCAGCTAATTCAAGGAGTTCCTTGCAACGTTCACTCGATGTTCCTTCTGCTCTGCGATCATCAAACTTTGCATCTACTCGATGTTTGTTCAGTTTTTCGGTTAAAAATCTGATGGCGCGAACAAACTGAAAGCTAAAACATTAGTTTATTTATTTAAGAGTCCTCTTACATCTATTCATTAAAAAAAGCTTACAATTGTAGGTAGATAAAAAATATGTTTCCCTATTTGCTTATAAACATTTTCTGGTAAATCATTTTGATATGCTGGATCATCTACGAAAAATCGAGGTTTTACACATTATGTGGGAAATACCGTGCAGGTCTAACAAGGCCAATAACACAGTGCTACAAATGCAATTTCGCTCTGTGGTTTGAATCTTTGCATGTCTTTCCAGGTTGTGTGGACGGGAGGTTTCGTACATATACGCTTCACGGAGCAATTTTCATAATAGTTAGTGTAAATGTCTGGTATTACGTGCTGTATACGCTGAAGAGCGTGTTAATGATTATACACCCCAGACCAAGTTTCTGAACTAGTCGAAATAAATTTTGCTTACAAATCAGGCACTTGACGTGATTCCATACAAAATAACAACCGACTTTTCTTTATTAGAGGAATAACTCTTCTTTGAGGAACATGGGAGCACGCCTGGGACTTCATAAGCGAGACTTGAATGTAAAAGTGATACGAATGCAAATATTTACAATCTAACGCGCGCCACGGGAAGCATTCCAAACGGTCCATGCTGACTTTCGTTGTTTCTAATTATAGTGCTAAGCACGGCCAACAGAGCAGCTGGTCTTTATTTAGCAGCGCTCCAGGGGGGCGAGCAGCGTGTACGCAAACCTCGCACGTGTCTGCTGTCTCGCGTTTATGAATGGATAAAACGCGGCAACGATTTGTAATGCACGCTACGTGGAAGCTGTTGTGAGATGGCGCGCACCACCTAGCGGTATTCCCTGTCACTACCAAGCGCAGGGTTCAGCAGGTGGCGTGCGGTTCGCTACAGTGCTGCCACCAACCTCCCACGTCGCCAACAGATGGCGTTGCGGTCTCATTTGCTCATCACGAGAGGCTACACAGAAATTCAAATTTACGCGCCATTTCACTGGTCGTCGCAAACGAAATACGCGTTTTGAAGCACCCTGAAACGAATTACTTCACATCAACAATCTCATAAAGGTAAAACAAATAAAAATACAACTGCTATTACGAAATACGACATATTCGATTGTGAGCACACTACTTGTAATGTGTATCTTTTACTGGAGGGAGAGCTTAGACATGCGAGAGTCAGAAAGGTTGCGTATGTGTAATATCGCAAACACAGTTAATTGTAGAACACCAGTATTCTACATGTATTTCGAAACAATGCTTTCATTTCTAATTATGCCCTGTATACGCGGAGGAACAAGTGTAGTTTACCCTTTACATTTATTATGTGCTCAATCTATCAATAATTCCTGAAAAACACTGCAAATCCAACGCTGTTCACATGAACAGTACCGTACAATCTTACTTCCATCTGAATTACGGCGCTTCTGACTAATGCAAAAGAGAAAAAGCAGGTACAGTTCGAACAGTGGCTTCATCTTAGTGATTTTACTTCTCACTTGGATTTAAAAACGTGTACGAAAATCACAATGCATTCGTCGGATCACGTACAACTGCAGTTTCTAAGAAACTTATTTTTTATATACATTACTCATATTTCTAAAAGCTTATTCTATGTTAACGTATTCGTAATCAATTACCTGGTTCATTATTCAGTGTTAGTATGATATTCGACTGTTCAAAGTAGGCTACTTACTGAAGTTACGTCTGTAGCGCTGAGGACATAGGAAATGACAGGGTTCATCTTTATAGACTCAATTAACTGAACTGACCCAGAGAACCTAGGCAACACGAAACAGTGTGTTCACTCGTTATACTCAACCAGTGCTTACTTGTTCTGCAGTACGTAGGTGAAAATGACTTCCTGGAAGTCTTCGTAGACTGTCACCTGTTTGAAACTGTGTATCAGCTAGAGATGAAATAAAAGAAATTGGCCATCTACCTGAACGACATGCCTAACACTCTCAATACCATCTCGCAGAAAAAGCCCGTTAAGATGGATGCTTTTAAACGTTTGACATATCTGGAGAAAGCAGTAAGAGATGAGGCTATTGCAATTAATAATCACCTTAATGTAAATTGCAAAAATAAAATAATTTCAAGAGCGATGTGAGATACTTTGTAACGAAAGATATCTTGAACTAGATGATATCTTCTTCAGAATAGTAGCCTTCGTAATTGCGAGAATTTTTACTTCGTCAGAAAGTTGTGAACGACACGTAATGAATTACAAATAAAATCTAACATGGACTGAAGTACGGAAGCTTCCTCTCCGCATTCCTCCTTTTACAAACACATGACTAATATTTTGCACTCTTGCCTTCTCTTACGATGCCAAATACTAAACCCATTTTTCAATTATTCAGTCTTTAGCAAGAGGGAAAGAGTGTTTCTCAGAAATGTTAAATTGCACTGACCCTCACATAACTGTCAACTACGCAATGATCGAGAGTAACAGCAGTAATACTGACGAATACAGCATTACAGAACAGGTACACACCATCCAAAAGCTGAAAAACCACAAGGTTGCAGGCGAGGACCAGATACCGGCAAAGGTGTTAAAAGAGAGTGAAAACAAACTATACACAGAAACCTTATCACAATCATTCGGAAAACTGAAAAACTACCTGAAGACTGGAAAACTGCAATAATTTACCCCATACACAAGAAAGAAAACAAAATGGAATGTGGAAATTACAGACGAATCAGTTTGCTGAACATAACATACAAAATTCTGTTAGTGATCATTCTCAACAAAATTAAGCCTTACACAGAAAACAGTATTCAAGAATACCAGACTGGATTTCACCAAACGGCGAGCCTATGACAGCATCCACAGAAATAGCCTCTACAATACACTACGAGAATTTAGGATACGCAGTAAAACCGTTAGAACGATACAACTGTACGTGGATGGCTCACAGCCAGTAGTGAAGCTCAGAGGATCCATATCCCTCAACTTCCCAAACAAAACAGGCTTACAACAAGGAGGTGCTCTTTCATGTGTTCTCTTCAACCTTGCACTGGAGAAAGTGGTTCGAGAGCGTATTTTACAGCTATACAATGGTCACCGATTCGAATACAGTGAAGTAAAACTCCTGGCATATGTAGATGATGTACTCTTACTCAGTGAAATAGAAGAAGAACTGAAAGACACGTAAGGAGTTCCGAGGCACAGTGCCAGAAAAATAGGACTTTTGATAAACCAAGAGAAAACACAATATACGCAATAGGTCGAGTCATAAAACCAAATTCACACTTTGAGACTGACCACCAATTTAGATATAGAAAAGTTCATCAGTTTAAATAGGTCGGATCGCGATTCAGCAGCAAAAATATCCTACCACTGGAGATAAATGAGAGAATAGCCCCAGGATCAAGATGTCTGTATGCTCTAAGCAGCCCACTCAAAATTAAAGCTTTGTCAATCACAACAAAGATGAAGATATATTACACCATCATCTGTCCAGTAGTACTGTATGGTTCGGTAATCTGACCGCTTACCACAAAGAAAGAGAAAAACTGAATGTTTTCGAAAGAAACATGATGAGAAAAGTCTGGGGACCTGCGCTGGAGGATGACATCTGTAGAGTTCGAAAGAACAATCAAATTTATCAGTTAATGAAGCAACCCCACTATCGTCCAGAAATTAAAAAGGAGGAGACTGCAATGGGTTAGAATGGAAAGCAACAAAATTCCTAAGAAGGCGTTTGAGGGCACTCTCCAAGCAACAAGACCATTGGGTCGACCTCGCACACGGTGGAAAGGGGGGGGGGGGGGCGGGGGGATGTCTTAGGGGGTTAGTAGAATTATGTATGTTACTAGCTTGGACCATGGCGTTACACACGGTTAAACAGCTATTTATAAATAGATGTTAATGCCGAAACTCACTATTCACGCGTATGCACTATCAGAAAGGCCATCCCTTGTTTTATCTTTAAAAGTACATTATAGGTAAAGCTTATTTACAAAATCATCTATATACAAGTATACGAGGGGAATTCAAAAAGTAGAGGCACATTTCTGAAAAGCTGTACTTATTCTGACGATAGAAAACTGTAACATATTAATAGTATTAACAGTAAGACTTATTAAAAACTTTCAGTGTTCGGCTCCACAAATTTAAATTATATGTAAAGTTTTACTCCGGTGCGCGGGACATAAACATCCCAGGTTGGGACGCATAAACTAAAACCAGAGGAGGGGATGGTCTGATGCAGAGGGGGGGAAATCCCCCCCATCCCCCCCCCCCCCGGCAAATCGCACACTTGTTCTGAATGTGTGTGCCCTACACTTCCACAGCAACCTAAATAATAAAGAAAATTCAAATGTGTGCTGACGAGCCAGCCGAGGTGGCCGAGCGGTTCTAGGCGCTACAGTCTGGAACCACGAGACCGCTACGGTCGCAGGTTACAATCCTGCCTCGGGCATGGATGTGTGTGATGTCCTTAGGTTAGTTAGGTTTAAGTAGTTCTAAGTCCTAGGGGACCGATGACCTCAGAAGTTGAGTCCCATAGTGCTCAGAGCCATCTGTGCTGACGAAACAATAGGCGAGTCTCTGACAAAACTAGAACCCTGGCAGTATTCGCGAACGCCCGAACGCCATTAAAAGAAAAAGAAGAAAAAAAAACAGCAACGGAGTGAAGTTGAAGAGCATAACGAACTGTCGACGTTGAGGCCATTAAAGGGGGGCCAATGGTGTACGTGCGTGTAGATTCCGAACTATGGTAGAACACATGCGCATTCCGAACTCACGTTGGGTGGTATTCATACCGGCCTCAGTATATAAAAATCAATAAATATGGCGCCCGGATAACTTAGACACAATGCTGCTGTCAATAAACAGCGTCATAACTTCACAGTATTTATTCCGTTCCAAAATATATGTTTGGTTCAAATGGCTCTGAGCACTATGGGACTTAACATCTGTGGTCATAAGTCCCCTAGAACTTAGAACTACTAAAACGTAACTAAACCTAAGGACATCACACACATCCATGTTCGAGGCAGGATTCGAACCTGCGACCGTAGAGGTCACGCGGTTCCAGACTGAAGCGCCTAGAACCGCACGGCCACCCGGCCGGCTATATATGTTTGCCAACATCCACGGAAGTACGTGGTGGGCTCTCTGAACCAGGATATTTTCCCACATAGACTGAAGTATGCCATTGTTAAACCACTGCATAAAAAAGGGGATATTTCTGATGTCAACAACTACCGCCCAATTTCTCTTCTGACTGCATTATCCAAAATTCTTGAAAAAGTAATGTATTGTACAGTAGCTTCACACCTTTGTAAAAATAAAGTTTTAACAAAATGTCAGTTTGGTTTCCAGAACGATTTCTCAACGGAAAATGCTATATATACTTTCAGTAATGAAATATTAAATGCTCTGAGTAACCGGAAGTCACCCGTTGGGATTTTTTGTGATCTCTCAAAGGCTTTTGATTGTGTAAATCATGGAATACTTTTAGATAAGCTCAAGTACTGTGGTATGAATGGGACTGCGCTCAAATGGTTTAAATCATACCTAACTGGAAGAGTGCAGAAAGTTGAAATAAGGAGTTCACATAATATGCAAAAAACTGGTGATTTCTCAAACTGGGGAACAATCAAGAATGGGGTGCCGCAAGGTTCGGTCTTGGGTCCTCTGCTGTTCTTAATATATATTAATGACTTGCCATTCTATATTCACGAAGATGCAAGGCTGGTACTTTTTGCCGACGATACAAGTATAGCTATCACACTCAACAGACAAGAATTAACTGATGAAATTGTAAACGATGTTTTTCAGAAAATCATTAAGTGGTTCTCTGCAAGTGGGCTCTCATTAAACTTTGACAAAACACAGTACATACAGTTCCACACAGTAAATGGAATGACACCATTAATAATTATAGACTTCGATCTGAAATCGATAGCTAAGGTAGAATATTCAAAATTTCTATGTATACGCACTGATGAGGGGTTGAACTGGAAAAAACACACTGAAGATCTGCTGAAACGTTTGAGTTCAGCTACTTATGCTATTAGGGTCACTGAAAATTTTGCCGATATACATCTTAGTAAATTAGCTTACCGCGCCTATTTTCATTCTCTGCTTTCGTATGGCATCATATTCTGGGGTAACTCATCATTGAGTAAAAGAATGTTCATTGCACAAAAGCGTGTAATCAGAATAATTGCTGGAGCTCATCCAAGATTATCCTGCAGTCACTTATTTAAAGAGCTAGGGATCTTCACTGTAGCCTCACAGTATGTATATTCACTTATGAAAATTGTTATTAACAATACGAACGAATTCAAAAGTAATAGCAGTGTACATGGCTACAGCACTAGGAGAAAGGATGAACTTCACTACTCAAGGTTAAATCTAACTTTGGCTCAGGAAGCGGTAAATTATGCTGCCACAAAAGTCTTTGGTCACTTACCTAATAGCATCAAAAGTCTAACAAATGCCATATATCATTTAAAAGGAAATTAAAAGAATTTCTGAATGGCAATCACTTCTACTCATTACATAAATTTTTGGATATAGTAAGTGGGTAATTTCCCCACCCCCACGCAAAAAAAATATTAAGTGTCACGTAATATTTTGTGTAATGTAATATCTTATACAGATACCTTTTATTAACCTGACACGTTCCACATCATTACGAAGTGTCGTATTCATGATCTATGGAACAAGTAATAATCTAATCTAATCTAACCCGCTAATTAACCTCCCGAGGACACGCAAACTCCTGCTGTGGCAATTAATTCATTGGATGAAGGATGCCAGAATGTTATACTTCAGTCAAAAGTTCAGATTCGAATTCCCTTTTCCACCAAAGCCGTCCCGAGATGCTATTCACACTATGTATCCATAATGAATAAACAAGTCTGCAGTTGAATAAACATATACATGGTCTGTGCATACTGTAATGTTTTGCGTTGGATTGACTGTTCGTTCTAAATCATGAGTATATAGTGTAAAAATGAGACGGCTTAAATTGCACCCCACACACATCCATGCCCGAGGCAGGATTCGAACCTGCGACCGCAGCGGTCGCGCGGTTCCAGACTGAAGCGCCTAGAACCGCTCGGCCACTCCGGCCGGCGACATCGTTTTTCTAAACAACACTACAACGCGACCGGTCGGTAGTTAACGGCGATATTTGGTTTCCCACTTTTCAGAACTAGAATTATAAATGGCGTATTGAATGTTTCCATTAGATTCTTTCCATTCAATACTGATAAAAATTAAGAGGAGTAATTGTTTGGCTTCCATGGACAGATTCGCAAGGACAGAAAAACAAATGAAATCATAAACAGGACAGCTGTCACTCGATAAGTTAATAGCATCACTTACATCACTCGATGATTTAATAACACCATTTATGTCACTCGACGATTTAACAGCATCATTTAGTTTTTCTTCCGAGAAAGGACGATCTAGGATATGACGATAGTCATCTTAAACAGGAGATGGATGATTTTGCAATGGGACCGCGAGAGAAGTGAGCGTATCGATAAATTCCTCAATCCACGCAGGTGTAGTTGGAAGAGTGAATGCTAGTCGTTCGTTTCAGAAAGTCTTTATTTTGTACCAAATGCTTGTCATATTGGTTGCTTTACTGAACGAAGAACAAAATTTAATATAATTTACTTCTTTTGTTTTCATTTCCAAAAATTTATCCAAGTTAGAATTCTGGCGATGAGTTTCCAAAGCAAGTTTGCCTATTGCAATTTCCCTAGAACATTCAAGATTCCTCCAACGAATGGAATAATTCTTCACTACAGTAAAATATTTTTTCTTTGGAACGCCGACATCCGCCACATCTTCCATAACGTTCGTTAAAGCTTGGTATTCGTCTTTTCCTGTAAGTCGTGCCTCATAATTTCGAGTTTCCTTCGAACTGTTTCCTTATATTTGTCCCTGTTGGATTCTGCAATTGCATAGTACATTTTTGTTTAGCATCAACGTTTATGTCAATGCAGAAATCTAATAGGTGATGGTCTGACCCCACTGAATCCGTTTTAACGTGCCAGTTAGAAAGTTCTGTAGAACAAGGGATGCAAAACGTTACACGTGTTGCAGAACTTCTATTGAAAGGAGAATATACCATACTACAAGCTCCATCGTTGTCACAAGGTTATTGTTTCGAGAACATTGGTCAGAGCTCTAGTGTTCCTGTCTGTCATGTCCCCTCCCTTGCTACATGACCGGAATTCAGGCCTCCACTTGTTATGAAGGGAGGCCGAAGTTTGCTTATTAAGTGACTCCACAGATCTTCCACGATGTTATATTTAACAGCTCTATACACTGACGCATCTGTGAAAAGTTTTGAAAGCTGATTTTATTTGCACAGCGACTAATTTGACTCTTTATTTGTTCTATTGGCGGGTAGTTTTTATGCTGCAGCGAATTCTTTTCACAAATATAACGACACCACCTTTCTCATCGAGACGGTCCTTCCTTATTACATAACAATTTTTAAAGCGAAGAGTCTGCCGGTACTGAAACCGTGATTACGTCGTTGCAACAAACGATGAAGAGTATATATCTTATACGCTTAGAAAGCTGTTGTAAGAGTATAAAAATGGGATTTAAAAATTAATTATGAGAAGATGGACTATCTATGTAAGAGGATGGAAGCAACCTGGACAACTGAGGATATCATATTAGAGTGTGTAAAGTGTTTATGTATCTGAGTATTATTTTGTTACGTGATGGAAGATGTGACAGAGATATACAACAACGGTCCTGAAAAATGGGTTTAAAGGTTAAAAAGCGTTTACTCAAATCCATCGTGGCACCAGTAATAAGCTACGGGAGTAAGTGTTGGGAACTAACAGAAAGAAATAAAAAGAAACTTGGAGCTTTAGAAATGGACCACTTGAGAAGAGCATGTAGAGTTTGCCGACTTGACCACGTAAGACATGAAGAAATAAAAGAAAGGAAGTAGACTCAATATAGCACAATATAGCACTGCGGATAGAAAAGAAGGTTAGGCGCCGGAGATGTGAGGCCTGCAACCTGGATGGGGTCGCAATTTCGAACAACTCCTTTGACGACGATCGTTGTCTGTTTTTTGTTCTTATTTCTTGGTTCCTGCTGTGCTAAGCATAATAAACACGTTTTCTCACCCTGTTCGTGTCCTTCCTTTCTGTTGTTTTGTGTCGTCACTACCGCGCCATAAAAGCGTTTACGATAATGCGTTGCTACGGGATTTTACACAGTCTAGGTGTACCCTATCTCTCCTGAAAGTTTGTAACCGCTGTACTGAAACATCCTTAGAAGGGCTATACAAAGGAAATGTACTTGAACGCAGTTTTACAGAAAGAGAAAAGGACATAGATAAAATCAGTTGGAAGATACGAGACTGCCAGAAGAATTCGACAAGGCACTGAAAGACCTAAGTCGAAACAAGGCCCCCGGAGTAGAAGACATTGCCTCGGAACTACTGATATCCTTGGATTTGCCAGCCATAACAAAACTATTCCACGTGGTATGCAAGATCTGAGAGACAGGCGAAATACCCTCAGGCTTCAAGAAAAATATAACAAAGCAAACACGTGCTGACAGGTGTGAACATTACTGAACTATGACTTTAGTAAGTCATGGCTGCGAAACACTAACACGAATTATTTACAGAAGAATGTAAAAACTGGTAAAAGCCGACATCAGTTTCGATTCCGGAGAAAAATAGGAACACGCGAAGAAGTACTGACCCTACGACTTGTCTTACATGATATAGCTTTTGTAGCTCTGGAGAAAGCTTTTGACATTGTCGACTGGGGTACACTCTTTTGAAATTCTGAAGGTAGCAGGAATAAAATACAGGAAGCGAAAGGCTATTTACAATTTGTACAGCAACCCGACGGCAGTTATAATAGCCGAAGGGCATGAAATGGAAGCAGTGGTTCAGAAGAGACCCATACAGGGTTGTATCCTATCCGTGCATTGGGCAGAAAGAATCGCAAGAAAAAATTGGAGATGGAATTAAACTTCTGGGGGAAGAAATAAAAACTTTGAAGTTTGCAGATAACACTGTAATTCTGTCAGAGACAGTAAAGGAGTTGTAAGAGCAGTATCTTGAAAGGAGAAAAGGATGAACATCAACAAAAGCAAAACAAGTCGAATTAAATCAGCCGATGTTGATGGAATCAAACTACAAAATGAGGCACTAAAAGTAGTAAATGATTTTGTTACTTGAGCAGTAAAACAACTGATGATGGCTGAAGTTCAGAGGGTATAAAATGTAGACCGGCAATGGCAACAAAATCGTTTCATTCGAAGTGAAGATTGTTAACATCGAATATAGATTTAACTAATAAGGAGTCGTTTCTGAAAGTATTTGTCTGAGGTGTAGCCTTGTACGGAAGTGAGATGTGGACGATAAACAGCTCAGACAAGACAGAGTAGAAGCTTTTGAAAGGGGGTGCTACAGAAGCATGGTGAGGATTATATGGGTAGAATGCGAAACTAATGAGGAGGTACTGAATACAAGAACGCAGTAAGCAGGTTCAGATGGATGTAGGTTGCAGTAGATATTCGGAGATACAGAGGCTTCCAGAGGATAGAGATGCACAGACAGCTGCGTCAAACCAGTCTTCGGATTGTAGATCACAAATACACAAAACAGTCGACACACGCTTCCAGTTCGCTTCTAGCAACTTCAACCGACAATCTCCACAGCAACAAAACAAGAATAAAGTTTTAGGCCAATAGGAAAGTGTCACACAAAAATACCACACTCAAATTTCCACGGAAACAATAAAATTCATTGACTCCAATTAAACCTCGCGAAGTCTACTTCGTTCATTGCCTCTGCGTATTTAGGCTGTGTAACAATAAAAAAAAAGGAACTAAACAGAATTCAACGCCTGCGTACGGGAACACTCTTCAGATTGTTGTAGTCTTACCGTATTTGAAAATTAACTATGTCGACCGCGAAGGATCACTAACTCCCATCTTCAGAAAGTTAAGCACTTTAAACACTAGAAGCCGCAAGACTTCCCCTAATCACGCGAGAGCCGCCGGCCGACTCCTCATTTCGCGACATCCAGATCGCTTCTCGATTATTTTTTTTCCACCCATTCAGCCAATCAGTCTCCAGAACAGAATTCAGACATTTCCAATTGCCATTTCCTGTTCCTGCCAACGGAACTTCTCCAGAAGTCGCCGCTTCCTAACAAGACCTTCAGAAGTTTTTTCTACATCTATATCCGCATATATATTACGCAAGCCACCGTATGGTGAATGCCGGAGAGTACTTTGTACCACTACTAGTCATTTCCTTTCCTTTTCCTCTCACAAATAGAGCGAGGGAAATACAACTGTCTCTATGCTTCCGTACGAGCCCCATTTTCTCCTACCTTCGTCGTCCTTAGGCGAAATGTATGTTGGCGGCGAAGGAATAGTTCTGCAGTCAGCTTCAAAAGCCGGTTCTCTATATTTTCTCAGTTGTGTTCCCTCCAGGGATTTCCATTTGAGTTCACGAAGCACCTCCGTAATACTCGAGTGTTGATGGACAACACCGGCAACAAACCTAGTAGCTCGCCACTGAAGTGCTTCGATGTGTTCGTTTCATCCGACCTGGTGGAGATCCCAGACGCTCGAGCAGTAGAATGGTCGCACAAGTGTTCCGCCTGTATATGCGTCCTCTTTTACAGAGGAGCTACACTTCCGTCCTCGGTCCACGTAATATCGTTTTGCAACGTTACGCCAAGATTTTTAACCGACGGGACTTTGTCAAGCAGCACGCTACCAATGCTATATTCGAACATTACGGCATTTTCATTAATTCACATTTTACCACATTTTGAGGGAGCTGTTATTCATCACACCAACCAGACATTTCATCTGGTCGTCTAGTACCCTCCTACAGTCACTAAAGGACGACACCCTCCCGTATATCTCATCGTCCTGAGTGAAATACTCTCTACGATTATTAGTTTTCTACAGCGTCGTGGCGCAGCGGTACACGCTCGGGTTCGTAAACCGAAGGTCGCCGGATCGAATCTCGCGCCATGCAACTTTTTTTTATTATGTGTTTTTTTGTAATTCAAATGCACACACACACACACACACACACACACACACACACACACACACACACACATTATATATAATTCCCGGCAATCAGTTGCAACAATTATGCATATAATAAGTTGTTGAAAGTCGTTTGTCGTGGAAAAATAAAACTTGAAATAAAACACAATATCACAAATAATATTCAAGTGGATACAATTTATTGATAAGTTCGGTATACACTCGCACATAATTAACAATTAGTGACCAGAAGTAGCTGGAGTATCGCACGAACCAGAGTGATAGTTATCATAGAAACATGGAAAGCAGAAAACAGCACGACATCGAGCACATCTGATAAACGATGCGTTTTTACAAGAACAATTGTTTTTTAAATCATCTGTTGGGAAACACACCTGATTGACATTCTGAAAAATTGTTCTATCGTTCGTCAGGTTTAATGCATACCACGCGTATCGTATCATATCGGCAAAAATCGGAGAAGACAATTGGTGGTGGACGATGGATTGGATTTATTTCAAATATATATATATATATATATATATATATATATATATATATATATATATATATATATATCAAATAATAAAACAAAGTTGCATGGCGCGAGATTCGATCTGGCGACCTTCGGATTACGAACCCGAGCGCTTACCGCTGCGCCACGACGCTGTAGAAAATTAATAAGCGTAGAGAGTATTTCACCGCAACGGTTTCTTTTAACTGTCGATTTTCTCGACAACGGCTGAGAAGTGCATCTTGGTGCTTTGCCACATTACACCTCTGGCCATGAGCTTTTATGATGCACAGTATGAATCGAATCTGAATTTCACAATTGGCGGCCTCCCCTTGTAAGACTTTCAGAAAGGTTTGCCATTAATCCGGGATATTAGGGCGCAATCAGATGATAATGATCAGTATGTAATCGCCTAAACTCTTCTTGTCGGCCAAATCCTGATCAGGTGGCACAGTGCCACTTACTGCGTGATAAGCGATCCCGTCTACAAAAGCGGGCGGAGAAAAGGATGCATATCAGCTTTCGAGACAAGAGTGGTGCTATTTCTGGAACAGCACGAACCGTTTGCGTGCTGCTGCCCTTGATATGTACAGTGGCTACACAAATAGCACCTTTGCGAACAACTGACGTGCTTCAGGAGTCTCTGATATCAGGGATCACTATCAGCTACAGAGGTGCATGAGCAAATCTTCAGTCAAAATGAATCAATGACAACATTTCTCCTACCCAGGCGCGAGTCACAAATAACAATTCAGAAAACCCTGCTGTGCATGGAAGCTAGAAGCGAATGCATTGTCACTTGTCTTGTGACGAGAACAATCCATCAGCGGCATACGTTTTAAGTTACAGGGTCATACCAGAACGAAAACAATTTTTTCGCAGGATCTAAGAAATTATTCATCCTTGTGAAAAAGCTCTGGTCGGTCTCGAATCTTTCCGTGAGCCTAACACACACTGAGAGATGCTACTTCCTTCGTGCAGCGAATGGGACGAGATCGAATCTCTCCGCCAGGCAGTACGGCATGTCATACTGGCGAAAAAGTGGTTATAAAACAGTCCCATAAGACTTGTCAGTACTACCTCTATGATGTGTTCAACATCCGTAGGAGCACATTACTTTCCACGCTCTCACTGTATGCCGTGGAGTTCAACGAATGGAACACTTCTTTAGTGGTCATAATTACACGATTCGATAATTTAAGAAACGCCAAGTCGTGCCTATCAACTGAAAAAGACCTCCAGAAACAGATTCTCTTCAACATCACTGACAGCATTGGTTCTGCGATGTGGATACGAACTCAAAAGCGTCTATAATAACTGCAGTGTCGAGGAGACGTTCAAGTCTATCATTTTTCTTTTATTACAGCTTCAAAACAGTTACGCAGACAACACACACAACATCCACAACTATTCCCCGACGCTCAAAACTGTATGCGAAAAGCTCAAACAACGAAAGAAGAAAGAAAAGAAAGGAAGGAAAGAAATAAATTATGTCTGATTTGTTCAAAACAGATTTCCTCGTTTTTTGATTTGCGGTGACGTACGGAATCAGTGATTTTAGTTCTCTCGCCTGCCAAGTATATTTATTTATAGATTTATAGTGAAAATTGGAGCTCGTAATTTTTAGTTCATGGAAAGTGTCAAAATATATAAAGTTCCACTATTATTAAAGAATTACAAAGCATATGGTTGGCACACGTGATCGGAATTGAAATGAGAGATTACCAGCACAGCTAACGAACTGCAGACCTAAGAGGTATCGTAAAATGAGAAAACTGAAACTACGGTGGGTGTAACAGATCTAAGACCGATCAATGACTGATGACGATGAAATCTGTTCTGTGACTAAAGCCAGCACGCTACTGTTGAACATATATTTATGCTCCCCAAACTTGATTTTATTACTTCCAATTTGTGTTTTATTTTTCATATCAAATTCGAAACCAATGTAACTTATGAACTGCATTCTAATGAACACGCAGTAATTTAAGCCAGACGCTGGGCTCCGATAGGCGACCTACGCGTTACAAGGCAGCACAGCTACGTCGGAAGTCAGGGTTTTAATCTCTCGTCGAATCGGATTCATCACAGGCGTAACACTAGCCTCGGGAGGCAAGTGCACGGAATTGGAAGGAAAGAACCGTGACACTGAGTCGAAGTGATTTACAAAACGTGCGGAAAACGTAAACCAGGACGATCGGACGGAATTTAATACCCGCTCCTCTCGAATACCGAAATAACATGTGCACTAGGAACTGTCATGTAGCGCTCGTACACGAAATGCAGAGCCCAGAGGGCAGCAGAGAGACTGAGGATTCTTCGAAAATGACATTCTGAGGCGTGATTATTAACCATAGAAACGTACTACAAATATTTTGATACACTGATCTTCGTATTATTTTACCCATTTTAAAGTAAAGAAACGCAGAAGATATTTTCTCAAGTAGTTTGCTCACGCATGACCTGGATTGACCTCCACGAAATAATTGTCCCTTTTATAATAATCACTACTTTCCGATGGATACATTTACCATACTGATATCATTATCTTCGGTAGGCAAGTTCAGTGGTGGAAAACGACGGGTGGGGGGGGGGGGGGGGGGTAGAGGGAATAAATTTAGGTCTGAAAGACGTTTGTGTAGATTTCATTGCCTTTGTTAATGAAATATCACAGACGAATTTGTAAGGCCCCGTACTCCGCCCACAAAGGTAGTAAGTAGATCACTGAACACGTTACGCCTACTATGCTACCATGACTACTGCCCTCAAAAAATTATTTACCATCATGTTTCTCCGACAGCATTAGAAAGCGTCCTGGTGAGGATTAGCATCGTGACTGCGGCATGAATCTTCCCAGTGGTACCTAGAGGGTGCAGAGTTAGATTGCGGTATTCATAACAATCATCGTTCCTCAAGGTGGAACACTCTGATTCCTAACACAATTCGAATACTAGTAGCAGCTCGTGTTAAATATTCATATTCCCAATCGCTGTATTAAAACTTCACTCTTAAAATATATAATATCGCACAATGCAGTGTTAACTGCGGTCCAGAGAACATTTTGCATCTGAATGTGAGTCACGGGAGGAGGTACTTTGATAGTCCGTAGTTGGACCAGGCCTACCTCTTTATCCCACACGGTATGAGGAAGGATGTCATCGCCATTAATATGATTTGGTAAGAGTCACCTACCTTCTGCTTGTCGAGGACCTGGAGGATATCCTCCACGTCTCCAACGACGACAGTCTGTTGACGTAGCATCTCTTCTTCTACAGCCAACGAGTCACGAATCTGTAAACAAAAACACCACTTTGTCAGCGCAGTTAAGCTCACAGCAAGTTCAAAAATGGTTCAAATGGCTCTGAGCACTATGGGACTTAACATCCGTGGTCATCAGTCCCCTAGAACTTAGAACTACTTAAACCTAACTAACCTAAGGACATCACACACATCCAAGACCGAGGCAGGATTCGAACCTGCGACCGTAGCGGTCACGCGGTTCCAGACTGAAGCGCCTAGAACCGCACGGCCACAACAAGTTCATTTAGTTCCTGAAGTAAGTAGCGTCGATTTGTCGTCAGGAGGGTAATCGTACGGTAGTCGATTTTTCCGCCTGTTTACGCGCAATACGCTACAGATATTTACTTTCAAGGTCAACTGCTAGTCCCCGCACCAATCTCGTATTTTAGACTTCGTAAGTAATATTACGATGCAAGTTAAAGCAAGGTTCTCATTACGTATTACGCTGTAAAAAGTTTGTTTGCAGACGATTTACATCCAGAAAGAAATAGTATACTCATTAATCCATACATTTCGTGCTCTATATTTGCCCACAAACATGAAGCATCACAGAATACATAATTATATTAAAGAGAAAAGATAGAAATTACGTACATCGAGCATGGTGTTCGTACTGATGAGTTTTCTATGAGACAATGACGTAACAGTTGTTCCGAAAGTGATGGGCACAGAGAAAAATCTAGAACTCCATAAGTTTTTGGTACGTTACACGAAAGTTAATATCACTTATGTTTCCTTATTACATTTGTAATGCGAATTTTTATTGCTGTTACTGGACGGAAGAATTACCACATAATCTCGAGCGTTCTAAGTGTAGAACAACTATTACTAAGTCATTGTCATCAGTTATTTACCACCCGCCTTGATAAAGGCCTCCTCCACAGATTTCCATGTATTGTGATTTGCATATTTTCTAACAACACCTTCCTGTCTTCCAGTTGGTCGTTTTCTCATATTCTTCTCATCACTTCGAATCTGGCTTTCTTGACCCGTCTACCATCCTCCACATTCTACCGCCCCCATTTCATTTTCCCGACAGTTATAATAACGTCAGTATCTTTCCTAGTATTTTCCATCATGCATCGGTCCATTATCCGCAGAGCAGCTCTCCGTTTGGGAGTGGATATAGCATCTTATTTTAAGAAGGCGGTAATCTACAGCCTTTAAATATTTTTGAAAAATAATGATTTGGCACAATAACTGTTTGTCATCTTATTGAAACTACCTGTTACTGTCAAACATTATAAAAAAACGACATTATGCCTGAGGGTGGTCTTTGTTCGATCGAAATTGGTACGTTTAATAATTTGACACGCAGCTATTGTGCTAAATCATGATTTTTAAAAGTCCACGTCCCACTGTCGTAATTCCAAACTGATACAGGGTGACAATTATTGAACTACACGAAAGAAAACGTAAATTAGTTACAAACTACAGAGAGCACACACTTTATTCAACGTGTAAACATCACTTCAGATATTCGGATTTAGGTTATGACATGTTCGATATGCTTGCCACCATAAGCGATGATGTGGCGCAGAGGAATAGCGAAATTCTGCATCACCCGCTGAAATGTCGGAACATCGATGATTTCGATGACCTCCTGAATGGCTGTTTTCAGCTCAGCAGTGGTTTTGGGGTTATTGCTGCACACCTTGTCTTTAGTATAGCCCCAAAAAATGGATTCGCATGTGTTCAGATCCGGAGAACATCGCGGCCAATCTAGGCCCATGTCAGTGGCCTCTAAGTGCCCAAGAGACAGAATGCGGTCCCCAAAGTGCTCCTCCAGGACATCAAACACTCTCCTGCTTCGATGGTGTCGAGCTCCGTCCTGCATGAACCACATCTTGTCAAAATTAGGGTCACTTTGGATAATGAGGATGAAATCATCTACCAAAACCTTCACGTACCGTTCGGTAGTCACCACGCCATCAAGGAATATCGCACAGGCTATTCCGTGATTGGATAGTGCACACCACACGGTCACCCTTTGAGGGCGATGAGACTTCTCGATCGGAAATGCGGATTGTCAGTCCCCCAAATGAGCCAATTTCGCTTATTGACGAACCCATCCAAATGAAAGTGGGCTTCTTAGATAAACCAAACCATACTAATTCCTATTATACCCCGCGGCCAATCGTGCAGTTTCAACGTCCTAACGCAAACCACTCAGAAGTGTCGATTTTATTTCATATAGTTCAATAATTGTCATCCTATATTATACACTAATTTTAAATTTCCGTTTACATACTTAGTTTAGCAAAATCACTCAAGACCATTTTACTCTTTATTTCTTTCGCTGTCCGCCCCGTTGTTAAAATCTCAGTGAACGCCGGCCCTGCAGCGAAGTGCTTCCAGGTGTTCCACGTGCGTAGCGTGACGTGTAAAGGTGAGAAGGCAGACTCTGCGGTTGCCGCCGGAGATCGAAGTTGTGTTGGCGAGCCGCACGCAGCTTTAATCTATCACTAATGCAGCCGATGGCCGCGCAGCGGAGCTGCGGCGGGCGTGACCTCCCTGCCACGCAGCCGCCCCATCCGAGCCCGGCGCTGCCTGCACTCGCTTACAACCACTTCCGATACTCGTTGAATTTCACATCTCTATTAACAAGCATGCAAGCTTGACGAGTGACATTACAACTGGACTGCCGTACTGTGCTCCTAACATCAGTACAGTGTCAAGTGAGATGACGCGGCTGTTCCAGGGTGGTGCACGTAAACTGGTGTGTGTGTGTGTGTGTGTGTGTGTGTGTGTGTGTGTGTGCGCGCGTGTGCGTGTGTGCGCGCGCGCGCAGAAGTGATGGTTCAAATGGCTCTGAGCACTATGGGACTTAACATCTGAGGTCATCAGTCCCCTAGACTTAGAACTACTCAAACCTAACCAACATAAGGACATCACGCGCATCCATGCCCGAGGCAGGTTTCGAACCTGCGACAGTAGCAGCAGCGCGGTTCCGGACTGAAGCGCCTAGAACCGCTCGGTCACAGCGGCCGGCAGAAGTGATGGGCAGAACTGAAAACGTCGAACATTTGCGAGGACAGCCTACCTGCTAGGGACACCGTAAGCACGAGCAGCGCAATAGGCTATTTTCCTATGTTAAAAATATGGTTCGCATTCTTGTTATTCTCAGTTATCATAACATTTAAACAGCATTTTCGGTCAATATTGTCACAAAATATCTTATTACTACGTAGTTAAAGCTTAAAAATCGTTAAATTATAAGATATGGTCACATGGTCGAAAACACTCTGTTATTGGCAGAAACTATGGCGAAGACGACGCTGTATGTGTGTTAGAGGGGCGTCTCACGAAGTTACAAGGTTTTTCCGTACCTTTTCTGCGAACGGTTTAGCTATTTAGTGACGGAAAATTCGTTTGTAACTTTTGGGTAACAATTGGAAATTTGTGGTAAATTCCTGTGGAACAAACTGCTGAGGTCATCGGTCCCTAGGCTTAGACACTACTTAATCCAACTTACGCTAAGGACAACACTCACACCCATGCCCGAGGGAGGATTCGAACCACCGACGGGAGGAGCCGCGCGAACCGTGGCAAGGAGCCCCACACCGCACGGCTACCCCGGGCGGCTGGGTAACAATCGGTAGCAATTTTATGAACTGTGACAGTTGAGACGTTCCGTAAGTCGGTGCGTTTACGCTCCATCCATTTAAAGCGGCGATATGTGCAACGGTGGCCATTCTTTTCGCTGCTCCCCGCAGCATCATTAAACTTGCTCAAGCCGGCCGCGGTGGCCGTGCGGTTCTAGGCGCCTCAGTCTGGAATCGCGGACTGCTACGGTCGCAGGTTCGAATCCTGCCTCGGGCATGGATGTGTGTGATGTCCTTAGGTTAGATCGGTTTAAGTAGTTCTAAGTTCTAGGGGAATGATGACCTCAGCAGTTAAGTCCCACAGAGCTCAGAGCCATTTGAACCAAATCTTAGTGTTGATTTCCTCGTATATAACACAATCAGCAGAGGTATAGCAGCGGGTCGATTCGGTGGCGCAAGTGGTAACGCGCCTGACTACGGATCAGCGGGTTCCAGGTTCGAATCATGGCAACATCATGACCTTCTAAAAGTTCGAATCCTAGCAAGGTCGTGAACTTTAAAAGCTTGTCACGAAGTAGGCTAATAGCGTTAGCAAGAACTCATTGTGGAGGTTATTTCGATTGTGAGATGCATTATACACTGAAGTCCCAAAGAAACTGGTATAGGCATGGCTATTCAAATGCATAGAGATGTAAATAGGCAGAGGACGGCACTGCGGTCGGCATCGCCTCTATAAGACAAAAAGTGTCTGGCGCAGCTGTTAGATCGGTTACTGCTTCTACAATGGCAGGTTATCAAGATTTAAGTGAGTTTGAACGTGGTGTTATAGTCGGCGCATCTCCGAGCTAGTGATGAAGCGGGGATTTTCCCGTACGACCATTTCATTTCACGAGTGTACCGTGAATATCAGGAATCCGGTAAAACATCACATCTCCGACATCGCTCCGCCGGAAGAAGATCCTGCAAGAACGGAACCAACGACGACTCAAGAGAATCCTTCAACGTGACAGAAGTGCAACCCTTCCGCAAATTGCTGCAGATTTCAGTGCTGGGCCATCAACAAATGTCAGCGTGCGAACCATTCAACGAAACATCATCGATATGTTTTTTCGGTGCCGAAGGCCCACTCGTATTCCTTGATGACTGCACGACTCAAAGCTTTACGCCTCGCCTGGGTCCGTCAACACCGACATTGGACTGCTGATGAGTGGAAACGTGTTGCCTGGTCGGACGAGTGTCGTTTCAAATTATATCGAGCAGATGGACGTGTACGGGTATGGAGACAATCTCATGAATCCATGGACCCTGCATGTCAGCAGGGGACTGTTCAAGCTGGTGGAGGCTCTGTAATAATAAGGAGCGTGTGCAGTTGGAGTGATATGGGAACCCTGATGCGTCTACATACGACGCTGACAGTAACACATACGTCTGATCACCCGCATCAATTCATGTCAGTTTTGCATTACGGCGGACTTGGGCAATTCCAGAAGGAAAATGCGACATCCAACACGTCCAGAATAACTACACAGTGGCTCCAGGAACACTCTTCTGAGTTTAAAGAATTTCGCTGGCCGCCAAACTCCCCAGACATGAACATTATTGAGCATATCTGGGATGCCTTGGAACGTGCTGTTCAGAAGAGATCTGCAACAGATCGTACTCTTCCGGACTTATGGATATCCCTGCGGGATTCATGGTGTCAGTTCCCTCCGCCACTCCTTCAGACATAATTCGAGTTCATGCTACGTCGTGTTGCGGCGCTTGTGCGTGCTCCCGGGTGTCCTACACGATATTAGGCAGGTGTACCAATTTCTTTAGCTCTTCAGTGTATATAGCTTTGCATTAATTTCAGTCGGAGACGAGTACAACACAGGATAAACCCATTTAATTTGCGTGAACACTATTCACTTTTTTGGAAAGCATTGCTAGTGGTAAAGGTATTAACACACGCCCAGTGTACAACAAGGTGTGGGGACGATCAGCTTTTGTACGTGGAAAGGTACAAAGCCTGTAAAACATGCAGATAACACCAACATAAATGGTGGGATGTTTGTGAGTGGACTCTAACGTCAGTGTCAGATTCTTTATATAAGATGATGAAACTTTAAACAGTAAGGATCCAAGTTGGACAGTACGAAGATAAAAATAGGATTGTTTCCAGTGCAGTAAAAAGTATGTCGTCGCATTAACTAGACGTCTGCTTGAAGATCACGGGTGTGAATAGCGGTTGCAAATTTAAGTGCACGTAAATGGTAGGGAAAAGTCAACAATATTATGTTTCTGGTCGGTGTTGTGAAGTTTTGTCAGTGTGATTTGGTTTTCGTATGAGAGAACTGCTGTGTCGCTTACAAATAAATTAAAATTTTCCTTCGGACCGGATTAGAACCAGGACGAATAGATAACTAGAATATAACATTCAGGAGAAAGCTATGGTAGTTGCTGCAAATGACACGATGAATTCCACTGGTATTAATTATCAAGAATGCATTGTGCAATGAATTGTCTATAATTAATGTATTACTATTCAGAAGCTAGACACAATCGGGAAAATACGAGAACTGAAAGAGGAGACGTATGCAATGCTGTAAATCGCCATCAGTATTTCCGCATACACCATAATTCTGCTGCTAGTATACGTAAAGAGTACCCGTGCTTCTAAGAGGCACATGTTTCAAGGGTAACGAAAAGCTGTGAACAAGATACAATGTTCCCGGTTCGCTGCTTGTGAATGGAGTGTAATCTCGTGGTGATTTTTACAATCTAAATACGCCTTTTGGGCCATATTTTGCAATGCAGAATTCCTGGAAGGAGGTTAGACTAGACACAGACGACAGTCCTAGCAGGATTTAGTATGCTACAAAGAGCCATTTGAAGACTTTCACGACGGCTCCAATTAACACAAAACGGTTATTGTACGTCAGTACAAGGTAGACCGAGGATAACAGCTCGCCAACATGGCCGATATCTGAGCTTAAGTGCACAAAGAAATTCAGCAATATCTGCAACATAAATGTCTGCAGAACTTACTGCTGCCTTTGGAGTCGTAGTTTCTCGACAAACTGCGTGTCTGATACTCCAAGTAGATGGTCTGCGACCCAACCATCAAGGAGTGTAGAGACGGGCCTATGCATTACGGAATCAACAATACCGAGATTGGATCACGAAGGAATGGAGGAACATGTTCTTCGGAGATGAATCTCGATTCTGTTTACACAGTGTTTACTGTGGAGAGGAAGCGGTTGTGGTACAATCACGACGCCACTATGAAAAGAGATGTGGTGCTCGTGTGATGGTGTGGAAAAGCATCACATTAAATGGGTGGTACTGAGACTGTTTTCTTCGATGGCTGTCAGAGGAATACTGTTAACATTCTAAGGTAGACACGTGAGGCACCGTAAGCCCATACATGACTTTTCAGAGCTGGAGTTGTCCCAAACTGCTTTCTTACGAGCTATGCAGCAGTCTCAGTCAATGCTTGGGTGGATGGATTTCTCGAAGAGATTTTCCCAGGTTTTTACGTGTACCTAACTACAGCTTGGACAATACTGTACGTCCACCGTCTTGTGATGATGCTCTGCATTACTCTCTAATTCTTTCGAAATCCTGCCCAACAATTACCATATCATTTCTTAATTACGCTTAACGCTGGGCATCAGTGTATAGGGTGACTGCAGTTCCAAATATCAACGAAACGACCGATATAGATCATCGCCACTTCTACAGGAAATACTTCAGTTCGCTTTTATGGGTGTGGTCCACCGCGAACTTACTGAGACATCCGCACTGAAAGGGTGGTCGTACATGTAGGTCCTAAGCCACATATTGCTTCGGCAAACATTATCTTCCTGTACAAGCGTAAGTGTGCATCAATAAGGCAATTTGAGATATTATAACCGAGCAGTGCCAGACCACTACTCACGACTTGAAAGTCTTTATGCAAATGTGGAGAGAACTGTAAATTTGGAGTTGAAGAGAGGCAAATTTGCTTCTTTGCCCTGTCCTGTATATGTCTGCTTCCTCGCTTTATCACGCAGAAAAAATATGGACGGTAAGTATTAATGAGGCATCAGATGAAATCATAATGAGTTGTTTTCGTGTGGCATACGGTTCCGGCAGCGTGATGTTTCATGACTACGACAAACAGCGGGCAAGTGTGGTAGTAGACATATAGAAAATGGAAGCGCACCCCAAAGCATGAGCGCCTACCAGCAGTCATAATAAGTGGTTATTAAAAGTCAAAACAAAACTTGAATCAGCTCAGAACTGATCATCTTAACTTATCGCTTAAAATGAGCACGGATCTTTCTACTTTATTGCATTTACACAAGGTAGTTCTCAATAGTGATTTACAGCTGGCTCTAAATTGCAATAAAACGTATGCCACGATCAACTTGTCCCACTCATCGCCACTATTCGCTAATCAAAATGTCCTAGCTTGGTCCTAACAACTTCACTGCAGTACATTCACAAACGAAGGAGGACAAATTATACTCCTAGGAGCCTATTATTAATGTTGAGCTTTTTAGGAAATTATTTTACATTACCCAAAGACTACTCAGTTGTTTAATCGCTACTTATAAGTAATCGCGAGAATCTGGTGCATTTTGTGTTTTTGTTGTCCTGGTTTTCAATCCGAAGACTGGTTTTATGCAGCTCGCCACGCTAGTCTGCTCTGTGCAGGCCTCTTCACCTCTGTCGAACTACTGCGGCCCATATCCATTTGCACCTGCGAACCGAATCATCGCTTCGTATACGTCTACAGTTCCCTCCAATATCAAACTGACAGTTCCTTGATGCCTCAAAATATGTCCTATCACGTGATCTCTACCTTTAGTCAAGCTGTACCATAAATTCTTTTCTCCCCAGTTAGATTCAGTACCACCTGATTAATAATACAATCTACGCCTCATAGGATTTGTCGACCTGGAGAAAGCGTTCCACAATGTCAAATAGCGCAAGATGTTCGAAATTCTGAGGAAACTAGGGATAAACTATAGAGATAGACGGGTGATATACAATATGCACAAGAGCCAAAAGGAAATAATAAGAGTGGAAGACCAAGAACGAATTGCTCGGATTAAATTGCGTGTAACACAGGGTTGCAGTCTTGCCCCTCTACTTTTCAATCTATACATCGAAGAAGCAATGACAGAAATAAAATAAGCGTTCAAGAGTGGAATTAAAATTCAAGAGAAAAGGATATCAGCGGTAAGATTCTCTGACGACACTGCTATCCTCAGGGAAAGTGAAGAAGAATTACAGGATCTGTCGAATGGAATGAACGGTCTAATGAGTACAGAATATGGACTGAGAGTAAATCTAAGAAAGACGAAGTAATGAGACGTAGGAGAACGAGAACAGTGAAAAACTTGACATCAGGATGGGCACGAAGAAGATGAAGTTAAGTAATTCTGTTACGTATGCAACAAAAAGACCCATGACGGACGGAGCAAGGATATCAAAAGCAGACTAGCACTGGCCAAGGGAAGTCTGCTAGTATCGAACATAGGCCTTAATTTGAGGAAGAAATTTCTGAGAATTTACGTTTGGAGCACAGCACTGTATGGTACTGAAACGTGGAGTGAGAGGAAACCGGAACGGAAGAGAATCGAAGTATTTAAGATGCGGTGCTACAGACGAATGTTCAAAATGAAGTGGACTGTAAGTTAAGGAGTGAGGACGTTCAGCGCAGAATCTGAGAGGAAAGGAATATATGGAAAGCACTGACAAGAAGAAGGGACAGGATGACAGGACGTCTCTTAAGACATCAGGGAATAACTTCCATGGTAGTAGAGGGAGCTGTAGAGGATAAGAACTGTAGAGGAAGACAGAGACTGGAAAAGAAAAACCACTCTAATCTTCGGCATTCTTCTACAGTACATATTTCAAAAGCTTCTATTCTCTTCTTCTCTAAACTGTTCATCAACCAAACTTCACTTCCTACGAGGCTACATTCAGGTCGAATACCTTCAGAAAGACTCTCTAACACTTGAATTTATATTCGGTCGTAGCAAATCCCTCGTTTTCAGACATGCTTACATGTGTTTTATGATGTTAGAATGTCGAAGAGATGCCACCAAAATTGGTTATAAATACTGAATGCTCGCTGAACTGAGTTTCACCTTCAAAGCACGGACACCGTAATGTCCATATGCTCCAGTCAGATGAATGATCTGTCACAGATTTCTTAGCACTCTCATCTCATGGATGGACCGCCATCATTTGCTCCTAGTATGTGAACTCGCTACCTCATGGAAAATCGCTTAAGATTGCACGGTAAAATAGCGGTTTTAGGTTTCGTGCTTTCGTGTAATAGACGGAAATCAGAATGAACAAACAATATGTACACAACTCAGGCAATCTTTGGGCTGGGGAGGGGGGAGGTGGAACAAAACTTAGCAGTCACTGGAAAGTTAACGACAACAGAGGCAATTAATGTAGCCGGAACATGTGATGGCATCGACCACCGCAAAGCGACGATAACTTCTGCTGCACTCTGGCGCAGGCTAATTTTTTGCTTCCATGCAAGTGAAATTCGATACAAGTTGCTTTTCTTCTTGCGTGACAGCCACGGAAAGCAGGGAAGTAACGTAATACACAATACTGGCACATACATGTATGGAATATACAGGGCTAATCACTTAAAACCTGCGCCGCAAATATTGTGGAATTGGAATGTGCTATTGATGTGCGGGGGTTCACAGAATAGATTGGTGATTAGGGGCTCGTATTTTTAGCCAATAAACGGGTTGTAATAATACTGAGAAACTGTACTTTTTGTGCAAACCCACACATTTTAAATGGAACAATGGCTATTGACATCAACAGACTAAAAGTAGGGTGAATTAGAATGCCAGTGGTGTTTGTTGCACGAGTGTAATGAGAGTCGTTTACGAGATATCGTATTTTGAAAAGTTTCCACACCGACGCTTGTCTGTGCCATTCAACCTGCGTAGTTGCTAGGTGCGATTTTGTTGTGTTTGCTTACAGTGTGCTTGTGTGTTCTTTCAGTGCACTGCGACTTACTAGTCCGGTCTTGTGAGACAGTCCAAGCAGGAGGTCAGGAGTGGACAATGGTACTTACAAATGCAGAGAGAGCCGACATGCTCATGGTGTATGGAGAGTGTAGGTAGAATGCAGTACGTTCCAATAGACGTCAACCATCTCGGCACTTATTTATCAGTCTCTCCAACCAGTTGCGTGAAAGTGGTAGTGTAGCACCTACACGACGTAACAGAATGAACGAATTGACGCCAGAAGAGGGGGAAGCTAATGTTCTTGCTGCTGTTGCAGTTAATCCGCACGTCATCTCCCGCACAGTCGCACGAGGAAGCGACACAAGTTATACAAGTGTCCTACGCTTTCTCTATCGACATATTATCCATTTGCATCACAATTCTCTCCATCAAGAGCTGCATAGAAACGATTATGAGAGTCGTGTTAACTTCTGTACATGGGTATTAAGACTGGATACTCCAGACGTATCCTGTTCAGCGACGAAGCCACATTTACCAATCATGGCCAGGTAAATCGTCGAAACATGTACGTCTCTTGGTCTGTTGACAATTCCCGTTGGCCTCGTCAGGTGGAACAGCTGCGTCCATGAAGTGTAAAAGTTTGGTGTGGGAAAGTGAACCATCAGCTCACAGGCTCGTTTTTCATAAATGGAACACTGAACGCGCGCAAGTAGCGCAACCTCCTAACAGGTCATCTTCCCCGGATGCTAGAAGACGTTCCTCTGTAGACTAAGAGAAACGTGTGGTAGCAACATGATGGCTGTCCAGCGCGTAGTGCACGAAGAAGTACAGCATGTCTTCACGAACTGTTCCCAACTGTTGGATTGGACGCAGAAGACCTGTACCTTGGCCGGCCCGTTTCCCGGATTCGACACCTGTAGACTTTTTTTCTTTGGGGAAAGTCTAAAGACGATGTCTACAAGGACATATCAACTACACCCACTGATAAGCAAAGACGTATTACTACAGGCTGCTGGAACATCTCCACTGAAATGGCAGCACCTGTGCAGCAGTCGTTCCATACCAGACTGAAAGCGTGTAG
The DNA here is from genome assembly GCF_023898315.1 of Schistocerca nitens. Taxonomy (NCBI): domain Eukaryota; kingdom Metazoa; phylum Arthropoda; class Insecta; order Orthoptera; family Acrididae; genus Schistocerca; species Schistocerca nitens. The sequence continues at coordinate 170,221,678 of NC_064616.1, read as the reverse complement.
TGCCGCTGCCGGTGGTCATTTTAAACACGACCTGTGATGGTCAGTTGTCTCGTTACTGGTCAGAATCCACATAACGAGTGTATGCACTTGCGTTGTTCAGTATGTGCTACCACAGGTATTGCACAAGAGTCGGTGTGAGAACTTTTCAAAATACCGTATCTTGTAAACGACTTGCACAACAATTCTGCAACAAACACCACTGACACTCTAATTTACATTACTTTTAGTCTGTTAATGTGAACAGGCTTTGTTCCATCTAAAAAAGTGTAAGTTTGCACAGAAATACACTTTCTAAGTATTATTACAATATGTTGATTGGTTGACAGCACGAGCTCCTGACTACCTATCCATCCTATGAAAACCGAACATCAGTAGCACTTTCCATTTCGGCAATATTTGAGGTGCAAGTTTTAGGTGATTCACCCTGTATACGACGATGTGCTTGTTATTTAGGGGCAAAGCTTTTTGCAACGACACCGAGGTGAGAACAGACTTGTTTATTTATACACTGAAGCGCCCAAGAAACTGGCATAGGCATGCGTATTCAAATACAGGCAGAACACGGCGCTGCGGTCGGCAACGCCTATATTAGACAACAAGTATGGCGCAGTTGTTAGATCGGTTACTGCTGCTACATTGGTAGGTTATCAAGACTCAAGTGAGTTTGAACGTTGTGTTATAATCGGCGCACGAGCGATGGGGCACAGCGTCTCCGAGGGATATACCCGAACAACCATTGGCCGACCGCTGGTGGCCGAGCGGTTCTGGCGCTACAGTCTGGAACCGCGCGACCGCTACGGTCGCAGGTTCGAATCCTGCCTCAGGCATGCATGTGTGTGTTGTCCTTAGGTTAGTTAGGTTTAAGTAGTTCTAAGTTCTAGGGGACTTATGACCTCAGCAGTTGAGTCCCATAGTGCTCAGAGCCATTTGAACCATTTTTGAACAACCATTTCACGAGGGTACTGAATATCGGGAATCCGGTAAAACATCAAATCCCCGTCATCGCTGCGCCGGAAAGAGATCCTGCAAGAACGGGGCCAACGACGACTGAGAGAATCGTTCAAGGAGACAGAAGTGCAACCCTTCCGCAGGGGGCATCATTAAGTGTCAGCGTGCGAACTGTTCAACGAAACATAAACCGATATGGGGTTTCGAAGCCGAAGGCCCACTCATGTACCCTTAGTGACTGCACGACACAGAGTTTTACACCTCGCCTGGGCCCGTCAGCACTGCCATTGGACTGTTGATGACTGGAAACGTGCTGCCTGGTCGGACGAGTCTCTTTTCAAACTGAATAGAGTGGATGGACGTGTACGGGTATGGAGACAACCTCAAGAATTCATGGACCCTCCATGTCAGCAGGGGACTGTTCAAGCTGGTTGGCGTGGGCCGTGTGCAGTTGGAGTGATGTGGAACCCCTGATACGTCTAGATACGACTCTGACGGGTGACACTGATCACCTGCATCCGTTCATGTCCCTTGTGCATTCTGATGGACTTAGACAGTTCCAGCACTACAATGCGAAATCCCACACGTCCAGAATTGCTACAGAGTGGCTCCAGAAGCACTCTTCTGAGTTTAAACACTTCCGCTGGCCACCAGACTCCGCAGACATTAACATTACTGAGAAAATTTGGGTTCCCTTGCAACGTGCTGTTCAGAAGAGATTTCCACCCCCTCGTACTCTTACGAATTTATGGACAGCTCTGCAGGACTCACGGTGTCAATTCCCTCCAGCATTACTTCAAACGTTAACTGAGTCCACGCCACGTAGTGTTGCGGCACTTCTGTGTGCTCGCGTGGGCCCTACACGGTATTAAGTAGGTATATCGGTTTCTTTGGCTCTTCAGTGTAGTATTGGCATTGGAAATCTACCAACTTAATTCATGACCGCCCAACTGCTTTCAGAATGAGCTGTTGATCTAAAAATAAAGAAAAGGGCAATTACAATAAATAAGGAAAAACAGTTTTAAAATTAAGTGTAATGAGATACAAAAAAATATCTAGGAATGTTGTCGTCTTTTTAGCTTTTAAACTCATAACGTGGGAGAGTGCCGAAAGAAGGATAGCTTACCACACATAAGCGCGTAAGTAATGATTACTGAAATTGTGCTGCGCCTACTTGCAATTTAAGAAATAATAGCAGTTCCTCAGTTTCAGACAGAAGAATCATAGCAACCGAACTACAACCTCGAAAATATAAAATGGTTCAAATGGCTCTGAGCACTATGGGACTTAACATCTGAAGTCATCAGTCCCCTAGAACTTAGAACTACTTAAACCTAACTAACCTAAGGACATCACACACATCCATGCCCGAGGCAGGATTCGAACCTGCGACCGTAGCGGTCGCGCGATTCCAGACTGTAGCGCCTAGAACCGCTCGGCCACCCCGGCCGGCTGAAAATGAACGATGTTTATATTTGCTATTACACGTTCTAAAACGTGCATTGATGAGCAGCAAACAAATTGTTCCAGGTAGTTTGTTACCCACACATTCATGCATTGAAGAAGAGCGTAGGAACTACTGCGGTCCTTTGGCTAGGAAATTATATGTGCATCTATCGTCAAATCCAACTCTTGCTTTACGTGACTTTCACTTGTTTTGGGGAAGTGGGAACATCTGGGTGGAAAGTTGTGGGAGTTGCAAATTTTGTGTAGATTGTTTTGGGCTGTGAGGTAGTTATAAAACGTTTTCTGATGGGATTGGTGGAGGCTAAAGATAGTCGCAGTCGCAGCTAACAAGATCGCTGCCACAGGATGAGTGTTTCTTTCCTTTACATATACTACCAGTAATCGTTTCTCGTTGTCAGGAAAAACCATAATACTAATAAACAATTATGTTTGAAAAACAAACTAATACGATAGCTCTAAAGCCGTTATTTGAGTGCGGCTGAATATGAGTGAAAAGAAGAGTCACCATAAACTTTTATTTTTATGTTATTCGAGACCTCGGGAACGAGAGGGACAAGGTTTGTAATACTGCAGCGGCTGTGGGAGTGATACTGCGTATACATAATTTCTGAAGTTTACAAAGGATTTGTAGTAGGCCTCGAACAAGCAAGTACGTCGGTAAGAACATTGTTTTACTGCCAACTGTAAAAATACAGTTAGATCAAATTTTTCAACTACCACTGAGTTTTCGCACAGACTTTGCAACAGAAAAACTGATTTGGCTCTGTTATGTATCGTAAATCAGGTGTTTCAAGTTCCCCCATAGCAAAATACCGAGCTGGTTTAAACGTGGCGAACGGCTTGGTCGTAACAGCCACTCCATCGTCACGCAAACTTCTGATCGAGATAATGCTAGATACTGCTTGCAAAGAACAATAGCATGCAGTTATACTATACATAAGACCTTTATGTGTTGCACAGTTTGTGTTCTTTTATCGGAAACCTCTTTCTCAATACTCTTCTGGCTACAGGAAATCGGTACCTGCAGCCACCTGTATTCTCCGGGCAGTTCAATAAAGCGAGTTGTATCGCCAATAAAGACGGAACAATGCGGTTTATGTACACAGTTGAGTCTGTCAAAGTAGCTCGAACGGTCATTTCCCGCTTAGGCCGTGCGAATAAAATCACTTTACGTCAAGAACTACTGTCAGCACACGAGGCTGCCCACATCACTGCGACGTCATTCGAATATTAAGCCACTGTAGTGAGAAAAACAACGTTGAAGATCTACCTCGTAGTCGCTAATGGTCAACACAACCAGATGGTAACATATATCACCCACACGTACACAGAGGAGAACGTGTTGCCTTTTAGGAGGGAACAAAGAGGGCAGTGTCGACCTACACAGCACACAGCCGCCTCCACACGAAAATTTTGGTTTCTGGGTGTCCACTACGAGTAGCAGTATAAAGCTCCAGCGAAACAGTAAAAACCTGCGTAAAAAATGATGGAGGGAACGTCTGTAATCGAACTTGGACCAAAGCAGTCAGGTTCTCTTCACCGAAGAGTGAAAGACATGTTTGACGCTTGTTGATGGGCATTCAACCACATAGTTTTTAAAGTTCAGCACCGAAGTGGGCGAGTCATGCCTTGGACCGGATATCTCTCATTGCTGCCGATGGTAATTCGATGGCTGCGTATCACCGGGACAGGGCCTCCCAATCTTTTCTTCAGTCCTTAAGTCATTATTTAGGTGAAAAGTTCGTTTTTGGCGACGTTAAACCACGAGTAAATCGCACCCAGGAGGCACGACTCAAACGAATGGAATGGCCTGCGGTACCTCTAGACATGAATCCGGTTGGACATGCCTTGGACGAGAGGGTCGTCGCTGGAACCGTCCTCACACACTGGCTGACCTCAGGTCAGCCACTGTCTAACAGATGGGCGGACTTGCGCTGCTTGTGGCCAGCATGCCAATCGGGATCCATCACCGTCACTTTGTACGGGATATTTGAATGTTACGCAGCAGCAGATTTTGATTTCACCCATGTGCTTTGCGCCATTATTTTTTGTTTTCATTTCACAGTACTGTTTTTTCTTTTCTTTCTTAAGCCTTATTATTTTATTCCCTTCTCCCGTTGACTGTAATTCGACACACATTCGCAGTTATGGAAGTGATGTAAAATGTTCTTTGGAGTAGTTTATTTAGCAAATACACATTAGCGACGGTTCTTTTACCCAGCAGAAATAATGAGTCATTAATTTGATTCTGCTAAAATCGTAACAGGATTACCGAATATCTATGGTTAAGTCCTAGGACATACACTGAAGCGCCAAAGGAACTGGTATAGGCATGCGAATTCAAATACAGAGATATGTAAACAGGCAGAATACGGCGCTGCGGTCGGAAACGCCAGTATAAGACAACAAGTGTCTATCGCGGTTGTTATATCGGTTACTGCTCCTACAATGGCAGGTTATCAAGATTTAAGTGGGTCTGAATCTGGTGTTGTAGTCGGCGCACGACAGATGGGACACAGCATCTCCGAGATAACGATGAAGTGGCTATTTTCCCGTACGACAATTTCACGAGTATCCGTGAATATCCAGAATCCGGAAAAAACATCAAATATCGGACATCGCTGCTGCCGGATAAAGATCCTGTAAGAACAGGACCAACGACGAATGAAGAGAATCGTTCAACGTGACAGAAGTGCAACCCTTCCGCAAATTGCTGCAGATTTCAGTGTTGGACCATCAGCAAGCGTCACCGTGCGACCCATTCAACGAAACATCATCATTAATGTACCCTTTATGACTGCCTCGCCTGCGCCCGTCAACACGACATTGCACTGTTAATGACTGGAAACACGTTGCCTGGTCGGACGAGTCTCGTTTCAAATTTACGGGCATGGAGACAACCTCATGAATCCATGGACCCTGCATGTCAGTAGGGGACAGTGCAAGCTGGTGGAGGCCCTTTAATGGTGTGGCACATGTGCAGTTGGAGTGATATGGGACCCCCGATACGTCTAGATACGACTCTGGCGGGTGACACGTACGTAAGCATCCTGTCTGATCACCTGCATCCATTCATGTCCCTTGTGCATTCTGATGGACTTGGGCAGTTCCAGCAGTACAATGCGACATCCCACACGTCCAAAATTGCTACAGAGTGGCTCCAGGAACACTCTTCTGAGTTTAAACACCTCCGCTGGTCCCCAAACTCCCCATACATGAGCATTATTGAACATATCTGGGATGTGCTGTTCAGAAGAGATTTCCAGCGCCTCGTACTCTTACGGGTTTATGGGCAGACCTGCAAGATTCATTGTGCCAATTCCCTCCAGCACTACCTCAGACTTTAGTCTAGTCATTTCCACGTCCTGTTGCGACACCTCTGCGGGGCCCTACACGATATTAGGCAGGTGTACTAGTTTCTTTGGCTCTTCAATGTAATAAGAACACCGAAATACCTAGTGTAGATCATCGTTCCGAAAAATAATTTAAAAATAAACCATGATTAACTGTTGTCTCGGACGAAATGACATCCTGCGCCCAGAGCAGGCTCGAGGAATCCGCCGAGAGTGCATCCAATCCAGTGTTAAACGTTACCTGAGAGACAGTGTACATCGCTGTGCGGTTTATTTTTCAAATTTCTAGAGTATGCGTTCCTAGACAAACATTTGCTGACCCCTACCCGTATCCTGCGAAATGACCATAAAGATAAAATTAGAGAGATTCGAGCTCGGCCGGAAGTATATCAACAGTTGTTCTTACCTCGCACCATTTGCGACTGGAACTGGATAAAAAGAGTAGAGGCGGACAGACTGTGGCACACGAATTACCTCCCGCAATATACCGTAAGGTGCCTTTCAGAGTATAGATGTAAATATGGGATAATTCATTAACAAGAACCCAAGGATGAAAGCAAGTCGAACGTTTGAACAAACGGTCACAGAAGAGTGGCAAACGTAACGAGCAAGGAGGACGGAGGTGTATCTTCCGAGAAGTGGGATGGCATTTTGAACTGGGGAAGAGAGGAGAAGGCAAATAGCGGCGCAGGAAGTTTGGTATTTGCTGAGCGGGCGGTGGCGGCGCCTGCCTGGCTTGTCGATACGGGGCGCCATCGCCATATCCTCCGCCAATTCATGAACTCATCCCATATTCCGCCCTCTCAGAAGTAGCTCGCCGACGCTCCGTCTAATCCGGTTTCCTGCTGGCGCTGCCTGCCCACCTCCGCCTACAATGCAACTTTAATTAATATGTCACGCGCCACAGTCCCGCTGTAAATATGATTCCACTGAGACGATGGCGCTACTCATCATTTCACCGTAGCAAAACTGCGGTATAGGGCGATAATATACTGCGACACGCATCCCCCGTCTTATTTTCGACGGTGAGGATAACTTTTCCAGTCCTGGCAGTGTAGAGTTTTTTCGGGTAAAACACAGCGCTTGGTTTTTTTTAACGTATTCCCTTCTAGGTAAGTCTCCTTTGACCATTTTTCCCCTAAATGACATCCACAACAAAATAAATTGTGACAGTAACACGGGAACATACGGGTTCCCCTGTCATCGTGTATTAAAACCCTAATGAGCCATAAAAATTTCGAAATTAAGAATGTAATAACACGTTATCTGCGAGAAGCGGACATAAATCTCAGAAACATCAAATACTAATGTATGTATGTTTACACATGCATAAAATAACTCTGTACTTCAAATTTAACTGTCTTAACTAAGCCGGCCGGAGTGGCCGAGTGGTTCTAGGCGCTTCAGTCTGGAACCGCGCGACCGCTACGGTCGCAGGTTCGAATCCTGCCTCGGGAATCGATGTGTGTGATGTCCTTAGGTTAGTTAGGTTAAAGTAGTTCAAGTTCTAGGGGACTGATGACCTCAGAAGTTAAGTCCCATAGTAATCAGAGCCATTTGAACCATTTTGTCTTAACTAACCTTCAAAGTAGCTTATCGATGTCTATATTATTTGCGGCAAAAAAAGAACAAAAAATTGTCATTTGTTTCGGCGACTGGAGAGATTCTATAAATGAAGTACGATTCCGGAAAGTTTGTACTGTTTCCACCTACAGCTTTCCAGCGAAACTTCCAAACAACCTTGGACATTACTCTGCAACCGACTGATGACGTTTCGACTTTGATGTGAAGCCCTTACATATCATCCATGCAATCCCGATCACTCCCCATGCGGTTTCCTTATTATTGGAATCCTGAAGAAAGACATTCGTGGCCGGCGATTTTCTTCAGAACAAGAGGTGCACACCTGGGCATGATCATGATTCCGTAGGCAACCGCAAACCTTTTTTTTACATGAGGGTACTGACCGTCATGCCTCACAGTGGGATAAATGTATTAACTTTATCTTTGACACTGTGTCAACTAATCTGAATTGCTATATTATTCTGAAATATCAAGTACGGCAAGATCGCTTGTAAATCTTTTTATTGATTACCGGTTTCGACAGATCTGTGGTGATGTCATCAGATCTTTTAACATATTAACAGAAGTTCATGATCTCGTTAGTCACACAGTGATGTTGCGTCGTTTTGCAATGAAAGGCTGCAAGGAACATCAGCTTGTCAAGCGTAAAATACCACAAATGTGAAACACCGTGTTGTGCTGATGTCTCAGCGCGCTCGTTCACCTGACGCCACAATGGCGACGGAGATAGTACCAATGAGGTGCTAAGCGAACGCGTGCGCTAAGACACCAACACAACCAACACAGCATCATGTATGTTTTCTATTTGTCGAGTTTCACGTTTGGCATGCTGACGTTCTTTGTAATCTTTCACTGTAAAACGATGCAACATCGCTATGTGATTTGCACGTTTCTGAAGATCATGAACTTCAGTTAATGTGTCACAAGATCCGATGATAATAGCATAGATCTATCGAAAAAGGTGATCAATAAAAAGATTTGCAAGCACTCCTGGCGCACTTTTGAAATAATGCACAGTTTACTTACTTTTTTCTGTCTGCTTCGTTTTCTTTTGAGTGTCCCTTACATAATTCTAGAAGTTTTCAACGCTAATATACCTAACGCTACTAACCAAACACTGTGGACGAGATATATTTCAGTGTTTCATAAGCTTACCACACACTTCAGTGGATCTTTTTCTATATCGCAGATTAACTACGACAAAATTACAGCATGAACCAGCATGCAGTAAGTTGCTAGCAGAAAATTTATGATTCTAATAGCAAATCCAAATAAAAAATGTTTATATATTGAGCACTGAAATTGTTAACTTCTGAAGTTCAGGCTGCTCTGAAGGAGATGAAGAGAGGGGAAAGCCACCTGTCCTGATGACCTCCTAGTAGAGATATGTTGTTCTATAGCCGAAAGCTATCTTGCTCTGTGTTGTCGAAGGTACTTCTGGTACAACCATCTCCTTCCCTCCCCCCCCCTTACCCCCACCCACATCCACACCAAATGGGTCAAATGGCTCTGAGCACTATGGGACTTAAAAAAAATGGCTCTGAGCACTATGGGACTCAACTGCTGAGGTCATTAGTCCCCTAGAACTTAGAACTAGTTAAACCTAACTAACCTAAGGACATCACAAACATCCATGCCCGAGGCAGGATTCGAACCTGCGACCGTAGCGGTCTTGCGGTTCCAGACTGCAGCGCCTTTAACCGCACGGCCACTTCGGCCGGCATGGGACTTAACTTCTGAGGTCATCAGTCCCATAGAACTTAGAACTGCTTAAATCTAACTAACCTAAGGACATCACACACATCCATGCCCGAGGCAGGATTCGAACCTGCGACCGTAGCGGTCGCGCGGTTCCAGACTGTAGCGCCTAGAACCGCTCGGCCACTTCGGCCGGCCACCCACACCACCCGCTTTCTTTTCACCGTACGTGAATGGCGCGTGGGAAGAATGACTCTCGGTAGAACTCCATAGGAGCTCTAAGTTCTCTGATTTTTCTAGTTTTGGCAATTTCGGGGGCCGCACATACGAGGAAATAATATGTTGCCCGAATCTTCCCGGAATGTACACTCACGGAATTTCGATAGTTAACTTCTCCGTGAACCATCACACCTTTCTTGTTGCGTCTGCTATTGGAATTTATTCAGCATCTCCGTAACTCTCTCGAGCCTATTTAAAGATCCCGTGACGGGAAGCGCCGCTCTTCAAAAGGAAGGACGCAAGCAAGCAAGCTTACAAGGGGAGGCCGCCAATTGTGAAATTCAGATTCGATTCATACTGCGCATAATAAAAGCTCATGGCCAGAGGTGTAATGTGGCAAAGCACCAAAATGCACTTCTCAGCCGTTGTCGAGAAAATCGACAGTTAAAATAAACCGTTCGGTGAAATACTCTCTACGATTAACAGCTTTCTACAGCATCGTGGCGCAGCGATAAGCGCTCGGGTTCGTAATGCGAAGGTTACCGGATCGAATCTCGCGCCATGCAATTTCTTTTATTATTAGTTTTTTGTAATTCAAATATATATATATATATAATTCCCGGCAATGTTGCAACAATTATGCATGTAATAAGTTGTTGAAAGTCGTTTGTCGTGGAAAAACTGGCGACTTCGAACATCATTATGTTTTCCGCAAACAAAGTTGTATTTCACAAATGTTATTAATTGTCTTCATAATGTTAACCACGTATAGTTAACAGAAGACGTAGAAACGATATTCCGAAACGAATACGTATAGCGTAAGTCAAACGTTCGAATTAGAATAGAGACCCCACGAACACAAATTTGCTGTGCCAGGTATGAAATATAAACTCTGTTACTCGCTCGTTACACTTGCAGGACAGATGTTGAATGGGCCGAAACGAGCCGCCGCATAACAGCGTAGTTGCCTGCTAACTTCGAAAGAAGGTAGATGCGATCCCTAGCGCAACTTGTAACATCGTCGAAAATCAGTGCGGACGGGAGAGCTTTGGTACACCCTGTTAAACAAACGGAAAAATGGAGGCGGTACAATTGGAGAGCGACCCGCCTTCACCAACATGCATAAGCAACTCATTAATAGTTTATATATATATATATATATATATATATATATATATATATATATATATATATATATATATAGGGTGATTCAAAAAGAATACCACAACTTTAGGAATTTAAAACTCTGCAACGACAAAAGGCAGAGCTAAGCACTATCTGTCGGCGAATTAAGGGAGCTATAAAGTTTCATTTAGTTGTACATTTGTTCGCTTGAGGCGCTGTTGACTAGGCGTCAGCGTCAGTTGATGCTAAGATGGCGACCGCTCAACAGAAAGCTTTTTGTGTTATTGAGTACGGCAGAAGTGAATCGACGACAGTTGTTCAGCGTGCATTTCGAACGAAATATGGTGTTAAACCTCCTGATAGGTGGTGTATTAAACGTTGGTATAAACAGTTTACAGAGAATGGGTGTTTGTGCAAAGGGAAAAGTTCTGGACGGCCGAGAACGAGTGATGAAAATGTAGCACGCATCCAGCAAGCATTTGTTCGCAGCCCAGGAAAATCGACTCGCAGAGCTAGCAGAGAGCTGCAAATTCCACAATCAACTGTATGGAGACTCCTACGAAAAAGGTTAGTTATGAAACCTGAACGTCAACTACCCGAGGCGATGGATCGGCCGCCAGACAGCCCGTGACAGAGCACTTCATCACTGGCCTCCAAGAAGCCCTGATCTTACCCCCTGCGATTTTTTCTTATGGGGGTATGTTAAGGATATGGTGTTTCGGCCACCTCTCCCAGCCACCATTGATGATTTGAAACGAGAAATAACAGCAGCTATCCAAACTGTTACGCCTGATGTGCTACAGAGAGTGTGGAACGAGTTGGAGTATCGGGTTGATATTGCTCGTGTGTCTGGAGGGGGCCATATTGAACATCTCTGAACTTGTTTTTGAGTGAAAAAAAAACCTTTTTAAATACTCTTTGTAATGATGTATAACGGAAGGTTATATTATGTTTCTTTCATTAAATACACATTTTTAAAGTTGTGGTATTCTTTTTGAATCACCCTGTATATATTTGAATTACAAAAAACTAATAATAAAAAAAATTGCATGGCGCAAGATTCGATCCGGCAACCTTCGCATTACGAACCCGAGCGCTTACCGCTGCCCCACGATGCTGTAGAAAGCTGTTAATCGTAGAGAGTATTTCACCGCAACGGTTTCTTTTAACTGTCGATTTTCTCGACAACGCCTCAGAAGTGCATCTTGGTGCTTTGCCACATTACACCTCTGGCCATGAGCTTTTATTATGCGAATCTGAATTTCACAATTGGCGGCCTCCCCTTGTTAGTGTTTAACGTCCCGTCGACAACGAATTCATAGAGTTGGAGCACAAGCTCGGATTACGAAAATATGGGGGAGGATATCAGCCTTGCCCTTTCAAAGGAAACATCCCGAATTTTCATGGAGCGATGTAAAGGAAATCTCGGAAAACCTAAAGCCGTATCGCGGGACGCTGATTTCAACCGTCCTCCTCTTCTATTAATGTGGTTTTAAACCCCTTCTTTCGTGAATGAATCTTCCAATGAACATGAGCATGTCATCTGTGTTTCCTATAGTTTGTTTTATGTGGTTGTTCCTACTGATGTCGCTCCGAATGGCTGGTCCTACGTATTTTACGTTAATTCCTGTTTCGCCGTGTCATGTGACTTAGATACTGCCATCGGCAGCGTGACACTCGGACGTAAGGTCGAAAAGACACGGCCTGGTGGGAGGGGCCGCTCATCTGCGAAGCACGTGCCACGGTCTCAGCGGTGCTTCGTGTTAACCTTCGTAACGGGAAAACAGCCACCGCCAGAGTCAGCTGCCGCCGGGAACAAAATATTAATAACAGGGATAGCCATCGACTACCAGGTGTGCTATTCGCGAATAAAGGTGACACAGTGCAGCAAATCAGTTCGCAATTCATTGCTGAACAACAGCAAATGGTGAACAACACGGCAGAGAGATTAGTATGGACACAAGAACATCGCCGTTGGACGCACCGAGTATGGAAAAATGACGCCCGCAACGGTGAGTTGTGATAAACATTTATTTAACACACTGAAAAAGATACATACAATGTAGAGTATAATACGTACAATATAAAATCTTACAAACAAACGTTTAGAGCATGTATGTAATCTATCGACTTTTGAGTCGCCAGCATCAAGTCTTCTGGTTTACCATCGCATGACCTAGTAGACATTTCTTCTGAGATGTGTCTGGTGTTCTGTGTTTCTCTGTAGGCAAAATGTGGGGCTGGTTGCTTATCATATTTGTGTAAAAAATATGCACATCTACCATATTAGGTACTAATTCTGTTTAGCACTGAACATGTTTTCTGTTTTTGGATGATAATACGGCGTACTCTTATTTTGTTGTCCAGTTCATTCCTGAGTCCATGCGGTGGTAAGATTGAATTCATCATCTGCAGCGACCCTTGTTGTCTTCGTTCGTGGTAGATTTTTACTATCCACGATCTTCTTGTACCTTTTCGTCAGTGCGTTTATGCGTGGTAGTTGAGGAAGTGCAATATGGCTTAGTACTAGTAGCCACTCTTTAGGTGCTGATTTGATATTGGCAGCAGTCGTTCTCATGATGTCAATTAACTGGACGTCTGTTTTTTGGTGCTAGTGGGCAGTCTAGTCAAACTGAGGCACCATACATTGTACGACGGTTGAGCAGACAAGCCCCAGAGCAGAGGGATGTAGCGAAAATGCCAATGCTCCCCGGGTTGTATCATACAGTTTTTGGATGATGATATGTCTTGTTTTAAGTTTTCGGCTGTTTTTGTTAGATAGTAACTGTAAGATAAAGTTCTATCAAGAGCTGCACCCGCTTCTTTGGTATTTTATTGTACGCTTAGTCTCTATGACTTAGACTTTTAGGGTTCTCGCTTCACCTTGATTGAATGTGTTTTGCGTTTTGGTGCTCTGGATGTAGCTACTTGATGTGAAGTAACGGCTATTGCAGAAACTGTTGTCTTTTTCCTTCGTGTGGAGGCCCCAATTCCTAGATGCCTTCATAACCTCAATGTTTGTCTAATCGGCGTCTGAAGAGTCACGTTTTCTACTGTCTACATCCACTTTTTCCGCCTCGCTGCATCTAGACTGTAGAGTAGTTCGTCTGCTATTTCTTCAGCACCGCTTTCGACTAGTTTTTGGAATAACTCTTCACTGTTTTTGCACCAGAAATGGATGTATTCCTTTCGGAAGCATTTTGGTATACAATTTTTGGCAGTTATAATTATGCAGCTGCCAAATCTTTTATAGTTTCTGATGGTAGGAGTGACCTAGTTCTGTAGAGAACTTGGTCCAATTAGATTTCTTTAGATTCCACCTTGGGTGATGGATAGATGTGATTAGATGCCCGCATCTCGTGGTCGTGCGGTAGCGTTCTCGCTTCCCACGCCCGGGTTCCCGGGTTCGATTCCCGGCGGGGTCAGGGATTTTCTCTGCCTCGTGATGGCTGGGTGTTGTGTGATGTCCTTAGGTTAGTTAGGTTTAAGTAGTTCTAAGTTCTAGGGGACTGATGACCATAGATGTTAAGTCCCATAGTGCTCAGAGCCATTTGAACCATTTTGATTAGATGGATTTGTGTTCCTACCTCTATAATTACTGGTCGTTACTGGCAATGTGGAGATTCATAGAGGACTTTTCGTCAGACTTCTAGGATCTGGCTACTGTTGTCAGTCGAATCACAAAATCCATCGGGATTGTATTCCTGCCCCCATGCTGCTAACTTCAAAGTAAATAGGCCTTTAGCATAAAATAAAAGCGTAGGTTGTTCATCTTCCTCCCATTTTACTAGTACGTTCGCACTATCGTTGCAATACACATTTCCACTGCACGTAGCGGCTGTTATAGTCACCCACGTATCTAGCAGGATCAGGATGCGTGTGGGTAACTTGGGCTGGCCAGGACATGGCTGGTGGCTTGTAAGTGTTGGAGACGGTGATCGTTCCAATTTTTGGATGGGTGACCATACTGGCCGCCATGTGATGCTGCCATTTTTCGGGGTGCACTCAGCCTCGTGATGCCAACTGAGGAGCTACTCGACCGAACAGTAGCGGCACCGGTCACACAAAACCGTCATAACGACTGGAAGAGCGGTGTGCTGACCCGATGGGCCACTTGCCGCCTGAAGACGGAGTGCTATTCCAGTCTATGGATACCACACCGTGAAATACAAAGCTTGGATAAAAATTGCAGAATTCGTCCAGACGTCGAGTGGGAATAATATTGTATGCAGCTGTACGGTTGATTAATAATGTATATTACAGTTACTTCGGACTTAACACCATCCAGAATATCTTAATGAATTCTAGTAACTTCATTATCCTTTCAACGAACTGACCCGGCGTGATTGTTAAAATATTCATAATTTTATCTTGCACAGATATTTAGAAGGTGACTGAAAATGTGTTCTGATGGTCGAAACTTGAAACTATCCTAGAAAAGCGTTTCAGCTTGTTTGCATTCAATCGAATTTCATCATCGCTTGGAGAATTTGCAGCAAAGCAATATAAGACTGCGGCGGGTTACAATAAGGTCGAAACATGTTGCCACTTGAGAAATGTAGGAAGGGTGACTGACAGGACAATGAACGTCTAGACCTGACGGTCTCTGTCGGTGGAGAAAGACGCTTTCACTAATGTTATTTATAGAATGCCATCTAAATCACTTCCACAAAGCTGTGCACTACATCCTTAGATATAACCGCCGTCTATGTGATGCGACGAAGAATGTAACAAAGATATTAAAGGGCATAAGTATGCTTTTAACACCCACAAACGTTGTTAAATGTAGGGAACTGTTACTTCTAACAGAATCCAGACACAGCTTTGAAGACTGTTTGACAGAAAACACAGAAATTCTAGACGAATTTATGTGACATTAATAATAAAGACAGAATTACGGATGGCATATGGAAAAAAAATAATTAGGCAATGTGACTGTTGGTAAGACACATGCATGGCGCACGTAGTATCAGTGAGCGTGCTGTCCGTGTGTACAATGCAGAAGGCGCGCGATCTATCACCGTTTGACCGAGGGCAGATTGTGATGGCCAGGAGGCTCGGCACGAGCATTTCGGAAACCGCAAGACTTGTCGGGTGTTCGAGGACTGCTGTGGTGAGTGTCTTCAAAGCGTGGCGAAACCAAGGTGGAACCACGTCCAGACGTCGTGGGGTTGGGCGGCCACTCCTCATTGAAGATGTCGGGCGTCGTAGACTGGGGAGACTGGTGAAACAGGACAGCCGGTGAACTGTGGCGGAACTAATTGAAATTTGTGGTAAGTTCCTATGGGACCAAACTGTTCAGGTCATCGGTCCCTTGGCTTACACACCACTTACTCTAACGTAAACTAACTTACACTAAGGGCACGACACACTCATGCCCGAGGGAGGACTCGATCCTCCGACAGGGAGGGGGGGGGGGGGGGGGCGCGGAGCCATGCGAACCGTGGCAAGGAGCCCAAGACCGCGCGACTACTCCGCGCGGCAGCGAAACTAACATCAGACTTCAATGCTGGGCGAAGTATAAGTGTGCCTGAACACTCGAGTGCACCGAACACTCCTAACGATGGGTCTACGCAGCCGACGACCCATGGATGTGCCAATGTTAACACCACGACATCGGCAACCACGACTGAAATGGGCATGTGACCATCGGTACTGGACGCTAGCGCAGCGGCAGAACGTTGCATGGTCTGTTGAATCCCGATACCTTCTTCATCATGCCGATGGGAGGGCGTGAATCCGTCATCTTCCACGGGAACAGCTCTTTGACACCTGTACTGCGGTGGCTTCATTATGCTACGGGGAACATTCACGTGAGCGTCCGTGGGTTTAGTGGAACCCGTGCAAGGCACCATGACGCCCAAAGAGTGTCACACACAGATTCCAGACCACGTACAGCCCTTCATGACGATCATGCTTCCCGACGGCAGTGACATTTTTCAAAAGATAATGCACCATGTCAAAAGGCCAGGAATGCGATGGAGTGGTTCGAGGAACACAATAGTGAGTTCCAATTGATGTCCTGGACCCCCCAACTTGCCAGAACTGAACCGATCAAAGACGTCTGGGATGTCATTGAATGTGTCATCGGGGATCATCGCCCCGTCCCCGGAATTTAGGGAACTGGGTGACGTTTGTGTGTAGATGCAGAGCCAACTCCCTCCAGCGACCTACTAAGACCTCACTGCTTCAATACCACAACGCGTTGCCGCTGTTATCCGTGCCAAAGGTAGATATACCGGCTGTTAGGTAGGTGGCCATAGTGTTCTGGCTGATCAGTGTACAGTTATTAAATTTTAGGCTCTTTTTTGCTTGTTATTTGGGACTGTTATTTGTTTTAGGGATTATTAGTTCAGGGAAGTTTCGAAATGTGGGACTGCGTCTAGGAAATTTTTTCCAAATAACACGGACGTGATATCTAACATAGTACTGACTAAATGTAATTGCTGTCAATGACATGCAATACTTGATGTACATTTTATTTCTTCAATTGCCACCGAACGTAAAATAGTATCACCTCTGCTTTGAGTGACATTATTGACAAAGAGTCTATCTAAAATGGTTGTTGAAACTTGAACTAATGTGATTTGAAAATGGCACTTCAAATTTGCCGAAACTAGTAATCACTGTAAAAGTAATTCCAAACTTGGTAAATAAAGTGTTCTTATAAGACTTCAAGATTTAAAGGAAACTGTCATCCCGACTTTGTTTCTTCATTTATTGGACTCCCAACAAGTGTCAAGACTTCGCTTGCAGCACAAGACGATATAGAATATGAAATTTTATAACAGTTTCTGATAGAAAGGCGTATACGCATATATGATTTGTGTTACGTTTTGGGAATTTATTGTAGCGTAATCTTACGGTTCTAATTAACTGCGCCGTAACTGATAAATGTCTTTATTTATACATATCTCTCTCTCTCTCTCTCTCTCTCTCTGTGTGTGTGTGTGTGTGTGTGTGTGTGTGTGTGTGTGTGTGTGTGTTGTGTGTGTGTGAGAGAGAGAGACTGACCAAGTTAATTACATCCGACGACCAAATAAGCTGTAAGTGCAACGCGGCTCTTCCATTACCTCGCCTGGTCACGAACTTGTAAAACATTTCTGCTTTCACAAACTTCATAACAAGGTCAACAATATGCACTTCTCGTCCTACACTTAAACTTTAGAGTTGGGGTACGGGGAATACTCGAGTCCCCAACATCTTCTACTATCATTTACGTTTCATTCTTTCGTAGCAGAAGTTTAAGAAAATTCTTCCATTAGTTAAATTCACGTGCTCAGGTACATGGATTACTGACAAAACCCAACGGAATCCGATATAACATCTGTATCTCACTTCATTCACTCATAACAAAAATAACTAACAATACGTCGTCGAATGTTTTTACACTGAATACTACGCATGTGGCCAGAGCAATTAATACTATGCTGAAAAGAATCAGAGAAATTGTCACGTGTGTGTAGAGCATCTCAACTGACGTAAGAAGTGTACAAACGTTAAAGGAAGGCGACATCAGGAAAAGAAAGAAGCAGAAAAAGCGAAATGACAAAATAAAAGTAAACGTTAAGAGAGAAACCTGATAAAAAAAGTCATTTAAAGGCGAATGCCGGATTCTTAAGAACAGATGAGAGTGTAGGAACATATTCCTACAAGAAGGTCAAGAAAAAGGCGTTGGTTTGAGATAGCCACTTGTACAGTACTAAATACATAAAAACATATCTAGTGGGAATCTTTTGCTGTGCAGTACAGCGAACGCTATGATGAAACTTCCGAACTCATCGAAATTTTATGTCTAAGAAGAAATCGAAAACATATTTTTCCGGTATCTCTCGGAGCTTCTAGTTCAGCAACGTGTACGGAGAAGCCTCCACGGTGTTTGGATGCGTAGGAGAGATATACTATCAGCGTGATCAAAATGGGCCATCACTACTCGGATGGGTCATTTCGTAAATCGATGTATGTGAAATGCAAACATCGGGTACGAGACCCCATATGGTACACAATTTGTCTGAAAACAATTACCTACTCATTGGATAAGAAAATAACGGTATCCAGACCAAAAAATTATAGACTGCGTGTGAGGGCTACGGCCGGCCGCGGTGGTCTCGCGGTTCTAGGCGCGCAGTCCGGAACCGTGCGACAGCTACGGTCGCAGGTTCGAATCCTGCCTGGGGCATGGACGTGTGTGATGTCCTTAGGTTAGTTAGGTTTAAGTAGTTCTAAGTTCTAGGGGACTGATGACCACAGCTGTTAAGTCCCATAGTGTTCAGAGCCATTTGAACCATTTTGTGAGGGCTACTCTGTTTGTGAAACGTAGCAGGACGAAGAAACGTGCGTTGCTGAGATACTCCGTAATGGCGTCTCAAACTCAGTGAAACCTTTGATGCAGTCCCTGAACTAAAATCTGACAACACTTGTTTAACAGTCACTAAGTTCCTGAATTATTTACGATGCCGATGATGTTATTTACTCGTCCAGTTCATCATAAAGATAATCCCAAACACAGCGATAATAACAGCCAACGTTTCCTTTCGAAAAAATACTATATCAAGTTTCAAGTAAGTAAAATTACAAATTAAGAGGGTGAAGGTAATTCAGTGGAATAAATACTTAACGACAGCAACTAAACTATACAAAATGTATCTAAAATCATTAAGTTCACCTTTTCAGCACAACCAATTCTGCAGAAAATTTTAAATTTCTTTCTCTAATGTGGAAGTTCACATTCATATACAGAATCTATGCAGAAGCTCCCTCTCCCTAACGCTGAATTTAACATCCCGAAGCTACTCAGCAGGCGATGTTCCGTTGCGCACCATAAGATTTCGCATTTGGTAATCACGGAAATTTCCCTTTAATCGCATCCCACTTTCAAACTGCAGCCGGTTTTCAAATCTGTCTCAATCCAGTCGCACAAAGGCGCACAATCAGTCATTTTTTCCACGCTCAGTTCGTGAATGGAACGAGAAGAAACTTTAATAAATGGCACAATTAAAAGTACCCTCTGGAATGTACTTAATACTGATTCACACACTATACACCTTCCGTCCAAAAAGTTCCGAAACTGATATTATTCCTGGCGGACAAGCGACGTCAGTGCAGAAACTACGGTGGTAGCTTGAACTAACAACTCTAAACAAACGATCTGTACTCGACCAGTCAGTTGTGAGCAGTGGATGTTCGTTCATAGTGGGACAACGTTATTATTTTAGAAACCTCATGGAGCGATAACTCTAAATGAAGTGTTCAAGCCGGCCGCTGTGGCCGAGCGGTTCTAGGCGCTTGAAAGGTGGCTACACTGAGCCACAGCGACAGAGATCGCTAGAGAGCATTGTTCCGCCGCCTCCACGGGAAGTGATTATTGGGATGTCGTAGTGGGTAGTGCTTGTCGAGGACTCGTGGTAGTCAGTTCGTGTTCAGATGTGCTAGTGGGGAGTGCTTGCTGAGATGTGATGCTGAAAGGTTCTTGTTGAGATGTGGTAATAGCGAGTCGGTGTGGAGATATATTGTAATTATGAGAGTGATTTTGGTCAATATATGAAGGTAACGAAACTTGATTTATTTTTCATTATTTCCATGTTTTAAATAATGTGTCATTACAGGTTCAGTCAACAAAGCATCTGGCTTGTGTTCTTGGATTAGAGTGTAATTGTGGTTCTCTTGAGTAATTATGGTATTTGTATTTTCTTTAATTAATTCAGTATAAATGGTATTTGAAATTCTTGTCTTTTGAAGAAGAACCGTGCCAGATGTGTACGTTGAGTCACACTCCCACACACAGAACAGTGATACTTGTGCTTTGGTTTCGTAGGTTTTATAGTTGCTGGGGACTTAATTAATTAATTAATTAATTGTGTTAATGAAAATTTCCATTTCATTCCTTGTTGTTGTTCTATGCAGTCAGATAGCGTAATAATACTAGTCAGGGCCAACCGTTACGAGACTTCGTAAACGGACAGACAGCTACTAAAGCAAAAATTAAAATTATTTGCATTTCATAGAATTAAGCCCCCATGCACGTGGCGACCACTGCTTCGGATCGTCCCTTGGAATCTTCTGATTGTAAAAATAGTAGACAGTAGCATTGTTGTAGTAACTTGTAGTTTAGTAATTATAGTCTGTTTTGCATGTGTAGATTTGGTAATTGTCATTCTTATAATGGTATTTTTTCTCTGAATTTGATTTGTTGTCTTGTATACGCGTTTGACGATTTAGTGCAATTATTTCAATTGTTCGTTAATCGTGTTTGAGGGAAACATTTCGAGTGAATGGTATTGTTGATGATAAAGAGTCATTGTGTGTAATTTTCGTACAGTGACGAGTTTTGTTTGTTTTGTAAATGATTACGCGATCAATGAAAAAGGCAAAAATGATGAATAGTGAGAATGATGAAATTGTTGACATGGCGAACTCGCCAACACAAGAGAACAGTATGTTGAATAATGAAGTGGAAAACAATGTAATAAGTCGAGAAAATAGTCCGGAACCAATTCAAAACTTTTCACAATTAGAAAGTTTTCAGAATTCGAGACTAACGACAGAAGATTCTGGAATAGTATCGAACACAGATGGCTATACAGCTATGACGAAGGAAACTGGTTTTGCGAGAAATGATAGGGGCGAAAAGAATTTCGAACCAGATCAAATGGAGCAGTTGATGGGTATAATATTAAATATGGGATCTGAATTAAAAACACAGATGGGAACAATGGAAACACGAATGGAAACACGGATGGGAACTTTGGGATCTGAATTAAAAAATGATATGGGAACAATGGAAACACAGTTTAGATCTGAATTAAAAACACAGATGGAAACAATGGAAACACGGTTAGATTCACGAATAGGGACTTGTTTTAAAAATATGAAAGATGAATTAAAGAGAGAAATCAGAGAAGAAGTACAACCAATTTTGAATACTCACAATAGTAGATTAGTTGCAGTAGAGATTAGACAAAGGGAACAGGATAGAGAACAGGAAGAAAGAGATCGCGTGATAGTACAAAAATTTTCAGAGTTAAATTTACAACGTGCACACGATAAGGAAGAGATATTTGAGAGAATCGAGGAATCCGTACCAAATGACAGAATAAATAACCTAACACAACAATATGAACAGTTAACTACCAAATGTGTCAACACTGAAACCCGAGTCGCGACACTTACGGAAGACGTAGGTAAACAGAGAGAAAAAATAGGTGACTTATCGGAAAGAGTTGAGGAAATTTCAGATAAATTGACAAATCTTAGTTTACATGGGGACAGAGATTCGGATGATACAGCTCCATTACCATTTGCAGAAACCGAAGAGTACCAGAACATAAATAAGCATGTTGAAAATCAGGGAAAGTTTAATGAACGCGTTAAAAGGGAAGTAGAGGCATTACGAAAGCAAGTCAAACAAATCGAAGGTGAAATTGTAGGAAAAGACGGCAAAAGAGATTTAGAATCACAGATACCAGAGGGGTTTGAAGAAAATAATTTGTTTCATTTACGGGATGCAACAAGAGAGCGCCAGGCGCGCGAACTTGACAATAATCGACATTCAAACTGGGACAGACGCGGTAGGTCTTTGTCGCCACGAGGCGGAAGCTTTGACTGTAAACACTTCTTGACTGTTCGGAAATTTAAGATCTTCCGCAATTCTAAGAATGACATACATCCATGTGCATGGTTAGATCAATTTATGTATGCACTCCCACCAAATTGGCCACTAAGTCACAAACTGGAATTTATGTGTGGATATTTAGAAAACGAACCGGCGACGCGGATGCGTGCACTCATTAGAGATTGTAATAATCTGAATGATTTTTATCATGCATTTCTATCGGCATATTGGTCCGAAAACACGCAAGACAGAGTCAAACACAGTCTTATTATGCAGCGTAATTTCAAACAGTCTGAATTCCGCACGCCAGCAGAATATTTTGAAGACATGATTCGAAAGAATCAGTTCCTTTCCAACCCTTACAGTCCGACTGAATTAATTCGCATTTGTTTAACTAAGCTGCCACAATCCATAAGACAAATTGCTTTAGCCGGAAGATGTAAAGACGACATTGAGACTTTTAAGACTTTGCTACAAGAACTTGAGTATGACAACGACGACGGGACTTCTTGTAATTTTTTCAGTAGCAGTAATTACAATACATTTTCAGAGAAAAGGGATAGTGATCGGAATTGACGTTATTTGGGTAACTTTGAGAATGACAGACGTAACAGACAGGACAATAGATACC
The DNA here is from genome assembly GCF_023898315.1 of Schistocerca nitens. Taxonomy (NCBI): domain Eukaryota; kingdom Metazoa; phylum Arthropoda; class Insecta; order Orthoptera; family Acrididae; genus Schistocerca; species Schistocerca nitens. The sequence goes on along the minus strand of NC_064616.1, from coordinate 170,199,042 downwards.
AGCCTTATGACAATAACAGACGTTCTAACAGAAATTACACAGACAATTATAATAACGGTAATTCCTACCGGAATGATCAACCATACGGAAACAGTAATCGGTATCATCAAGATAGAAATTATTCATACAATAACAGAAATTCTTACTACAGAAATAACCAGGGTAGTAGATACAACAATAATTTCAGAAGTGACAGTCGAAATTACACAAGAAGTAGTTATGCAGACAGACAGGAAAACAGAAATTTTAATAACAGACACAACCAAGAATTTGCATCTAACAGACAGGAAGGACCTAATTGGCATCCTCCACGTGACAGAACTTCAGAGAGACAAGTGCAATTAGTAGAAATTGATCCGCGAAATGACGCGAATAATCAAAGACGTGACGCAAACAATCGACAATGACTAGCAGCTTCGGCTTCTGGCAGCAATATAGACGGTTCGGAAAGTAATGACACTTCGACTTTACACTACGTACGACTGGAAGACATGAGAGACATTTTGTTAGACGAAAAGGAAACTAATGTAGACGCATTTTTACATCCTGTTATTGAAGTATGTGTGGGTAAGAATAAGTTCACTGCAGTTTTAGATTCTGGGAGCCCATTGAACGTCATTAGTGAATCAGTTTTTCGTATATGTGAAAGAATTATTGCCTGTCCTGTGTTACCTATTTCTAAAACTACAATTCGAGGAGCGATTTCTGGAAAAGGTGTGGAAGTTAAACAACAGACCAACCTAAATTTTATTTGTCAAGGATACGAATTGTCTGCTAATTTTATTATTGTTCCATTACTCAGTACACAGATTATATTAGGTATGGAGTTTCTTAACACACATAAGGCAATTTTGAACTTTAAAGAAGGAAGTGTGAATTTGACTGTTGCCGGAATGCTGAAATGTTTGAAATTTTTCGAGTGTTTAGCAAGATCTGAATCAGATACAAAATGTTTAAGGTTTCTTACTTCTGATGCTTTTGTTGAGCATTATGACGACAGTGTGTTTATTCATGACAATGACAATAGATACAGGGACGCGATGGATGATGTAATTAATAGCGAAGAATTAATTAATGAAAAGGTTAAGAAAGCTGAAGTGCCAGATGACGTTGCAAGAGAAGAGCTGCACCATATTTTGACTTCACATGCTACAGTGTTTAGTCATCACACAGGAACTATACAAGGCTTACAATATTTATTTAAAGTAAAAGAACACACACCATTTCGCGGGAAAACGTACGCTATTCCTTTGGCTTACAGAGACAAGGTTAAGAATGAACTTCAATACATGTTAGATCAGGGCATTATTGAGCCAGCAGTCAGCCCTTATACCAGCCCATTACATGTCGTGCTTAAAAAGGATGGGTCAATTCGTTTGGTTCTGGATTCCAGACAGATAAATAATATTATGATTCCTGAAACTGACCGTCCACAAAATTTAGATGAACTTCTTCAACATTTCCATGGAATTAAAGTTTTATCCACGATTGATATGCGCGCAAGTTTTTGGCAAATAGAACTCCACCCTGATTGTAGAAAATATACTGCCTTTTTAGCCTTTGGTAACTGTTACCAGTTTCGGAAATTACCGTTTGGACTTACTGTATCTTCAGCAGCATTCATTCGTAGCTTAAATGAAATTTTACCTGTTTGTCTTCGTGACAATATTACTTCTTATGTTGACGACATTCTTATTGCTAAACGTTCTTGGAGTGAGCACAACAAAATTTTGGATTCATTATTACGTATTTTTGCACGAGTTGGCATGACAGTGAACTTGGAAAAATCAGAATTTGGTCGTTCTCAGGTGAAATTTCTCGGTCACATTATTTCTACAGAAGGTATTCTTCCCGATCCAGAGAAACTAGATGCTATTCGTAATTATGCTGTTCCTACCACAAAACGTGATGTTCGTAGTTTCCTTGGTGTTTGTAATTTTCTTAGACGTTTTGTTAGATTGGACAATTTGGCCACACCTCGTTTATGTGAACTATCTGGAAAAAGTTCTAATTGGTGTTGGGATGAGGAAGCTCAGTCAGAATTTTAACAACTTCGTGATGCTTTAGTTGCTGCTCCACTTCTTTCACATCCGGATTTATCTAAAGATTTTTGTTTGGCGACGGACTCATCATACAAAGGCCTAGGTGCACATTTATTTCAAGAGATAGAAGAAAACGGCGTTGTAGTACAGAAGACTATTGCATTTGGAAGTCGTGTTCTCTCTAAATCAGAGAAGAATTATTCGATTACGGAACTTGAAGCTTTGGCTGTTGTATGGGCTTTCACAAAATTTCGCACATTTTTGTTTGGCAGACATACTAAGGTTTACACCGATCATCGAGCTCTGGAATTTCTTATGTCGACAAAATTAACTCATGGAAGATTGTCACGATGGGCGCTGTACCTACAGGAATTTGATTTTAGTATTGTTTACATACAGGGATCTTCAAATATTGTTGCTGATGCTTTATCACGTGCACCTATGGGTTTGAAACAAAGTGCTGAAGAGGACTGCAAAGAAAACCATTATTGTTTGATGTACATTCAAGGTGTTGCGTTTGAGAACTTTATTTCGTCTTCGCTCCAGGACATCGCTAAGGAGCAAAATAAGGATCCAATCTGGAAGGACATTAAGGAGAAGTGGAGGAGAAAGGAAAGCGTAGCGATCAGACAGTATTATTTAGTTCGCAATGATATTCTTTTCAAACGAAAATCGGTCGACAACTCTGTTTGGTTAGTTTGTATTCCTGATGAGTGGGTCAATAAATTGATTTGGTACACACATTTCAGTTATGCGCATTTTGGTCCCAGAAAATGCTTTCATAAATTACGAGAAAATTGTTACTTCAGTAATATGGAAAAACGTATTCGATCCGTTCTGGCCAAATGCAAATTATGTCAAAAGGCTAAACCGCCAACGATATCTCACAGAGCACCGTTGTTTCCTATCATTCCAGCGAAATTAAAGGACATGGCTGCAGTCGATTTGTTCGGTCCAGTGGTTCATTCTACTAATGGTTTTGCGTACATTTTCGTAGCAGTGGAATTGACATCAAAATATGTGTGTTTTACACCTTTACGCAAAGCAACAGCTCGTTCAGTATCTAATGCTTTCATCAAACATTTTCTTAAAGAAGTTGGTCATGTTGATAAGGTTATATCAGATAATGGATCACAGTTTCGCTCTAAAATTTGGCTTCGTACTCTACGGCGTCGAAAAATTAAACCAATCTTCATTTCACTTTTTCACCCTCAGTCTAATGCTTCAGAGAGATGGATGAAGGAAATCAATAAATTGTGCCGTCTTTATTGTCATCAGAATCACAGAACTTGGGATCAGTATCTTCATATTTTTCAAAACATTCTGAATGAACTTCCTAATGACTCAACTTCTTTACCGCCTCTATTGATATTAAAAAATAAAGTACCAACAAATCGCATTTCTGAAATCGTTCCTTTTCCGCCTTCACGGAAACTACGGCATTCTGAAGTTGTGAACCTGGCTCTGCAAAATATTGCATCTGCAGCTGCTAGAAGAGAGAAATCAGCTAAGCGTCCTGGTCGTTTAAAAACTTTGTCAGTTGGCCAGAAGGTGTTAATTAAGTCCCACCGTTTGTCTCATAAAGGAAAAGGCTTGTGTCGCAAATTTTTTCTGCTTTATAACGGTCCATTTAGAGTTCGCAAAATTATTCATGATAACACTGTTGAAGTAGAAACTCTTAAATCTCGGCGCTCTAAGGGAATACATCATATATCGAACGTAAAAATTTTTGTGGAATGACATACTTTTGAGAAACCAACAGCTACATGTAAACACGAAGAGAGTACAAGGATACCGCGCTGTGTTTTGGCGGCGGCACATACTCAAAGCAACAGTCAGTCTGCGCGCCGCACAAGGCAGTCGTTGACCGCAAACAATCACTTCCTACGTTACGCGCCTACAGCTGATAGAGCGCTCAGTGCGAATGCACTGACAGACGTAAATAAATACACAGTTTAATTTCTCCGAGTAAATTCTGTATAAAGCTATGGTGACTTTATAAATTATGTTATTAACATTCAGTATTTTTCAGGATACGGTTGTGTAAAATATTTAAGACCTTCAGGTAAATTCTGTGCGTGTCCGACGTTAAGACGACTTGCTACGGAGAAAATTTCAGGAAGAATGTAATTTAAAAAAAAAAAAAAAAAAAAAAAAAAAAAAAAAAAAAAGGTAATAAACTAAAAATGCAATGATTAATTGAGTTTATTTTTCAGGTAACATAATTTCACTTAGGTACGTACTTTAGATGTAATTTGCTGCTCGCGATTACGTGACTCATACTTTGTGCTAAATTTCATGTTCTATGAATTTACTTGTGAAGCGACGTGTTTGTGTACATTTACTGATTTTGACAATTATTGATTAATGAACAGTGTTATTATTTGTATATATTATGCATCGCTTGGCTGCACTGCTTTTTCATTGATGTCATATTTTTTTATTATGTGCCTGCTGTGCTTATTTATTTAAATTATAATTGTCACCTGATTAATTGTGCTGACTGTAGTTATATGTAAGTTATACTTTGTGATTTGTCTGCTTGCGCCTTCATGTGTACTTATTAAGATTACATATGAACATTTATTTGCTTATGTCGATGTGATGCTAATGACCTGTTTATTGTGTAAGGCATGTTTGCTGCTGTGCGTATGGATTGCATATTTACACATTTCTGTTTTGTTGTCATAACTACTCTTCAATTTAGAATATAGCAATGCTGATGTACAGTGTACGAACATAGAGTTTAGGTCACACTATTGTATTAATTATAGATTGTTCGCTTGGCCGAGCCTCGTTGTAAGAATTGTGCTGCATCCACTTGTTGACATTCTGTTCTCTACTGGTATATTTACTCGCTATTGCATGTTTTGCTTACGCTCAGTGCCTTATATTTTTAAGATAAGAAAATGAACTGCTAGAATTCGACGAACGACATTAGTACAAGAAACTTCATAGAAGTCACATGAGCTGAGGTTTTAGGGAAGCTGTATAAATTTATGTTACTAGGAAGGAAGCTAACGACATGACATACCAAAACTAGGTTTAGACCATTGACAGTATTACACTGCATTTTCGTGAGCAATTGAAATAGGAAGTGACACTTGACACAAAAAAATACTCCACATGTTTGCTTCTGCTATGATTCTTGAAGTGGTGTACACACTGTGAAATATTATGATCATTCACACTCCGTAATCGTACTTAATTACTGAGAGTTATTCGAACTAAGTCTGTTAGAGGTCATGTATGCATTTCTTTTATTTAATGATGGACAAGGAACCAAAATGTATCTTATAATTTATAATGAGTAGAAGATTTGGGTCAGATGGATTATACAGAGGTTGTGTGTGGACACTGTGTCTTCGGATTGTATGGGATGATGAACTGAAGTTTGCACTAGGATTTTATCTGTACTTGTTCGAGGAGACTGACTAGAGGAAAGAGTTGTTATGGAAGTGAAATGATATTGGTGCTGAGGTTTATATGTATCGACGTATTGTTGAGGTATTGAGATTATGTGAAGTTGATGATTATTGGAGTTTCGTGGACAAGAGGTAAGGTAAATGAGGTATTATTGAAGTTAAGTGATGATTATTGGAGTTTTGGTGGATAAGAGGTAAAGTAAGTGAGGAGCATATTTTTTTTTGTTGGTCCATATGGAACAAGGAGGATGAAGATGGCAGACTAGAACACTCAAGTAGAAAGAAGATTGCCTACACACACACTTTGTCAAATCGCTAAGCAGTATATACTTTTTTTTTTGAGAGAGGAAGCATTTGCATATCTTAGTACACTGACAGTTGTTCAGCAACAGTACATTTTGATCTGGCTTGGCAAACATTGGTCTTGACATGATGACTATGACGTTGACTTACCTATTATTGACTGTTATACATTGCTGCCACTACTACTTGGTACACATGATGAACATCAAATCTTGGACAGAGTTACATTTACACAGTTAACACTATTCAATTACACAGTAGTACTTAATGTGGATGAAAGATGAGTGGATGTGTTTTGTGTGTTTTCCTTTCCTAATCCTACCCACCTATCTCCTAAATATTATTTTATTTGTTGTTGTGGCTTGCACTGACACCCATAAATATTATAGGTTAACTGTTATTGTGTACTGTAATAGTTAATGTGACAATTACCTGATATCATTTGTGTGTTTATTATGATTTGTATGTTTAGTGTAAGAGCATTGATAATAATTTGTTAAAGAAATTGTATGTGCATTCAAACTATTATTCATGACTGAACTGTCTCAGTAGTTATGGTGAATAGTATGGACTGTTACTTGCACTTTTTCTACATGATTGGTGCCACAAGGACATGTTTAATTTCTGCTGATGAACTGTGTGATCAGTGATTGTAAAAAATTATGGACTGTTACTTGTACCTTTTCTACATGATTGGTGCCACTAGGACATGTTTAATTTCTGCTTATAAACTCTGATGAACAGTGTGATCAGTGATACTGAATTTTATGGAACTGCTTCTGCTGAGAAATGTGACTTGTTGCTGTGTGTACCTGCTCAGCTTTGCTGGTGCCACTCATGGACTGCTTCTACTGAAATGGTGTTACTTGTTGGTGTCTGCACCTACTCAACATTGCGGGTGCCACTGATGGACTGCTTCTACCGAAATGATGTCACCTGTTGATGTCTGCACCTACTCAACATTGCTGGGTGCCACTGATGGACTGCTTCTACTGAAAAGATGTCACCTGTTGATGTCTGCACCTGCTCAACATTGCTGGGTGCCACTGATGGATTGCTTCTACTGAAATGAAGTCACCTGTTGCTGTGTGCACCTGATCAACATTGCTGGTGCCACTAATGGACTGCTTCTACTGAAATGGTGTTACTTGTTGGTGTCTGCACCTACTCAACATTGCTGGGTGCCACTGATGGATTGCTTCTACTGAAATGAAGTCACCTGTTGCTGTGTGCACCTGATCAACATTGCGGGTGCCACTGATGGACTGCTTCTATTGAAAAAATGTTACTTATTGGTTTTTGCACCTGTTGACCATTGCTGGGTGCTACTGCTGGAACTGTCAACTGCTTATTCTTGGGCTATGGAAAGCGTTTATGTGAATATTTGTATAAACTGATTTTTTGTGTATTACTGTTTGTGGAAAGCTATGAGACTCTTACCTGCACATATTCGTCATTGCTGACGCTATTGATTGAATTGTTTAACCACATAATACTTGTGTAAACTATTATGTAAAGTCACATGTATGAAAGAATTTGTATTGCTTACTGTATTCTATATAATAGGTTATTGAAAGGTCAGTGCAAAGCCAAAATTTTATCTAGTTATATGATATTTACGTATTAATATTATCTTTTATTTTTGTCTATATTTTTTTGACGAATTTGGTGGTATTTTCACCACCAATGCTGGCAAAAATACCATCAAATTCTAGCCGTGGAGGAAGGGCATATGAAAGGTGGCTACACTGAGCCACAGCGACAGAGATCGCTAGAGAGCATTGTTCCGCCGCCTCCACGGGAAGTGATTATTGGGATGTCGTAGTGGGTAGTGCTTGTCGAGGACTCGTGGTAGTCAGTTCGTGTTCAGATGTGCTAGTGGGGAGTGCTTGCTGAGATGTGATGCTGAAAGGTTCTTGTTGAGATGTGGTAATAGCGAGTCGGTGTGGAGATATATTGTAATTATGAGAGTGATTTTGGTCAATATATGAAGGTAACGAAACTTGATTTATTTTTCATTATTTCCATGTTTTAAATAATGTGTCATTACAGGTTCAGTCAACAAAGCATCTGGCTTGTGTTCTTGGATTAGAGTGTAATTGTGGTTCTCTTGAGTAATTATGGTATTTGTATTTTCTTTAATTAATTCAGTATAAATGGTATTTGAAATTCTTGTCTTTTGAAGAAGAACCGTGCCAGATGTGTACGTTGAGTCACACTCCCACACACAGAACAGTGATACTTGTGCTTTGGTTTCGTAGGTTTTATAGTTGCTGGGGACTTAATTAATTAATTAATTAATTGTGTTAATGAAAATTTCCATTTCATTCCTTGTTGTTGTTCTATGCAGTCAGATAGCGTAATAATACTAGTCAGGGCCAACCGTTACGAGACTTCGTAAACGGACAGACAGCTACTAAAGCAAAAATTAAAATTATTTGCATTTCATAGAATTAAGCCCCCATGCACGCTTCAGTCCGGAACCGCGCTGCTGCTACGGTCGCAGGTTCTAATCCTGCCTCGGGCATGGATGTGTGTTATGTCCTTAGGTTAGTTAGGTTTAAATAGTTCTTAGTCTAGGGGACTGATGACCTAAGATGTTAAATCCCATAGTGCTTAGAGCAATTTGAACCATTCTGAAGTGTTGAAGACAGTCTCCTGAACATTTTGAAGAAGAGAATAGTTACAAACTTTGTCCAGTACACCTTGAATCTCGAACTATAATAAGACGCGTGGGCACCTGCCGTGACCTGAATGAAATGCAAAACGCGGACAATTCTTTTATGGAAAAAACCATCCAGGGTGGTGAGACATGGTGTTATCAAGACGAGACTACCACAAAACGTCAAAGTGCAGCAAGTCATATGAAGGGTCACGACAATGACAAGACCAAGAGCGGTGGAGAGAGAAATCCAAGACGCCACCAAAGAGAGTAACAGGGTGATAAGTAAGGTAGTTATCAAGTACTAGTACAGTGAAGACAATATCACGCGCGAGGACTGAACTGTCCAGCTGTGCTTTTTTTTTTTTTTTTTTTTTTTTTGCACGTTTCATTCCCTCCTCTGAGAAGGGTGGGGGCCCGACAAGAGCTTGCTAGTGTGCTCCTTTTGAACCAAAGCGGCAAGGTTATACTGTTTCGAATCTTTATTCATTTAGGTTGCATTCGATTCTAGGGCACTGAGGCGGGGATCCCAATCGGCACTGTAGGTGAAGTTGCAAGGGCCAGTTCTGACATTCGTCTTACGGCCGAGAGGAAACCTCCTAAAACTCTTGCTAGAGCTGTTGGTCTTTCCACCTTTTGGTTGGTTTGTCACCATCTGCTGTAGGTCCTTCTGTCACGCCGTTCTATGACACTTTCTTCGTACTCCGTCCTCATCGTCATGGTTGTGAGCCTATTTCCATAAGTGGCTAAGATGGTCTGCGCACTTTTTGCTGATCATCTCTGCGCGTTGCTTGCGTTCGTCCGAGAAGGCTGTAGCGCTCTATTGCTCGGACGTTTGTATCCTCTATGACTGCGTGTGCTTTCGTTGTTCTGGGTGCTGCTCAGTCTGTCAGGACATCGATGTGGTCGTGTGCTCGATGGTTTGTTCTAGGGATGGGAAAAACCGACTAGTTAAAACTGATACCGATATTTTAGTTCTGAATAACCCGTGTTTTTCGATATTTGTTTCGTCTCGGTAATAACAGGTGATTTTAATATTTTACTAATAACTAAATTAAAAAAAACGAAATATCAATCAGCCATAGCAGCAGTACTAAAATTATTCCCTTTTAAATTAATCTTCTTTAAAAAAGGAATAATTTTTATTCATTAGATTTGCGTTGAATTGAAATACCACGTTACTATAGAAAATGGGAAAAGCGATCAATGCTATTCTTATAACAATGCCGACAAAAACGAACAACAAATACACGGCTTAAGAACTGGTACAGTATTGCTGAGATGATAATGTCCCTGCTGCCGTGAGTCGCGGCTTAACGCACATGTGTACGTGCAGTGTGCAACACTTGCTCTCACCTGGTATGTACGGTAGTTTCTCTCTGTCATTGCCGGACATCTGTTGGATTGCAGAATGACACCAATCCAGTCTGAAAATATTTTTAGGAAATGACGTAGCAATGAAGTACAATGCTTCATTTGCTGTAAGAGATCAAAGATTTGTCTGCCATTTCTATGAAATTGTAGAAGAGGAAGGAAATTATGGTAACCGTACAAATCAAAAACTTAACAACTTATTCATAGTATACGATAAAAATTGAAAGTATCTGATCTACTTCCTGGGTGTATATAATATGCCTGTATCGCCTTTTAGCCCTTAAAAACTGGCGAATTGACACGAAAAACATAGTTCTTCAGCCTCAGTTTTCACCCTTTAGTACTGGCTGTTCGTAGTACCTAAATAGTCGTATGATCTAAGATTACAAGATTTTTGCGTAGAGTTACAAAGAATTTGAATCAATAGAAGACTACTGGTGATTTTTTGTAGTCTTCAACCACTTATGAAGTTTCGAGAAAAGCAGCGAACGGTGGACAGTCTAAGTTTTATTTTATTTGCCTATTTAGTTCAATATTTTGATTCTGTGTGTCCTGAATCTAAGAGTGTCAAAATTTTTTGATCTCTGTTCGATTTTTATGGTGATTACAGGAAATAAAAAATGGTTCAAATGGCTCTGAGCACATGAAATGAAATGATCGTACCGCATTGTTGGCCGGGAGACCCAAGCGGGGTGTTCGGCCGCCGAAACTGCAAGTCCTTTTTAGCTGACACCACTTCGGCGACTTGCGAGTCAATGATTATGAAAGACACACAACACCCAGTCATCTCGAGGCCGCCGGGAATCGAACCCGGGACCACGTGCGTGGGAAGCGAGAACGCTACCGCAAGACCACGAGCTGCGGACTCTTGAGCACCTACGGGACTTAACATCTGAGGCCATGAGTCCCCCAGAACTTAGATTAACTTAAACATAACTAACCTAAGGACATCACACACATCCATGCCCGAGGTAGGATTCGAACCTGCGACGTAGCGGTCGCGCGGTTCCAGACTGAAGCGCCTAGAACCGCTCGGCCACAACGACCGGCACAAAAAAAAAAAAATCGGTTATTTCAGAAGCCGGTTACTTTGACCGTTTTAAACAGTCAGATTTAACAGGCGTCGAAAGAAAAAAAAAAGGTATAACAGAAAACCGGTTGCTTGGGCGATAACCGAAATGCCTAGTTTGAACCGCTCGCGACTGCTTGTAGCCATCGGTGACACGTTTAACGCAGCAGGAGACAGGCAGCCTCCGTCTGTGTGTGGAGCGTCTCCTCAATCTGCACTCCGCCTCCTGCAGAGCAGCGTCCACCACGGCGCACCAGCAGCTACCCTCGCAATGTGTTGTCGTTGCGCCCCTGCAACGACTTTCTCTTCTCAGGGAGCTGGCGCTCGCTGTCTGCCTATTCTACATCACGCGGCCAGCCTCCCCTCCCTCCCCCCTCCCTGCCTCTCTTTCCCGGTGGTGGGGGCACCGGCCACGCGGGAGGGAGCGCCGGTGCTGTTTCCACTGCTCGTCTCCAGGGGCAAAGCTGCACGAGCACAACGCTGCTCGGCCGCGGTGCCCCCTAACGGCCATCCAAGTGCATCGCCTCTGGCGAGCATTCAAACTCCGCGGCGCCCGATTCCAGACTATTCATTCATTGTTACTTCGTGTCTTCAGGTTTTGGCTTATTATACAGGGTTATTCTCATTAATGATGAAGAACCTCCGAAGTGACATAGATGAAACTCAGACAAGTAATTTAATGTAAGACACATGGGGCCACAAACATCGCGAAATACACCAAAATAGGATGACAAATATTGAACGCGTGAGTTCACCAGATGATGTACCTCGTCACACGTGAAGCGGTTGAACCTACCTGTCTGTCGCACCTCATCATCCCATTAGGGAAATACCATCTTCCAAGCACGTCCTATTACGTCCACTCTCACACAGTAAGCGACAGAACTATCGCAATCGTAGTGCACACACAACACAATGTAAACAAAAATAACATCGTCGCCTAGCATCTAAGCAATGGGAAGGAACAAACAGCTGCCGGTCTTTACAGTGTTCACAATGCAATAACTCGTAAACTACATGTGCTAGCTTCCTGCAAAAGAAACTACTGACATTCTCATTGACGTTTCTTTTAGGATTTTTAGCCGGCCGAAGTGGCCGTGCGGTTAAAGGCGCTGCAGTCTGGAACCGCAAGACCGCTACGGTCGCAGGTTCGAATCCTGCCTCGGGCATGGATGTTTGTGATGTCCTTAGGTTAGTTCGGTTTAACTAGTTCTAAGTTCTAGGGGACTAATGACCTCAGCAGTTGAGTCCCATAGTGCTCAGAGCCATTTGAACCATTTTTTAGGATTTTACTGTCAACAGGCACTGTCCCATTGAAAAACTACACTTCAGTCGAAGTCTCAAAATCTGTGTAGTGTCTGCCAATACGCGCCCTTGCCTGCAACAACAACAATAATAATAATAATAATAATAATGATAAAAAGGTTCAAATGGCTCTGAGCATTATGGGACTTAACTTCTGAGGACATCAGTCCTCTAGAACTTAGAACTACTTAAACCTAACTAACCTAAGGACATCACACACATCCATGCCCGAGGCAGAATTCGAACCTGCGACCGTAGCGGTCGCGCGGTTCAAGACTGTAGCGCCTAGAACCGCTCGGCCACGCGGCCGGCGCCTGCAATTCAGTTCTGTAAAAACCGTGTATCGATAGCCCCTTCCATGTCCGAAGTATTTGCAGTGCAAGTGTTAGGTGATTCACTCTCTATACTTGAGCGGTCAGGGAAGGTACTGTTAAAAAACACGAAAAGCGTTGTTCACGCTCTCGCACAGCAAACTTCCACTTGATGTACTTAAAGTGCTGGGCTGGAAAGATGAAGTTATTATTGGTGTGGTGACAGCACTCACTAGTCTGTTGAGGAGGGGATGCCACGAAGAATTATACCAGCACCGAAAAAATTGGGCGTGTGCTTACTGCACAGGGACGAGAAGCAATGATGCTGGGCTTCTAATCATCGGATAATTGTTTCCGCGGCTGCAGCTTGGGAGAGAATAGAACTGTCCAGTCTGAACCACTCTCTCAGGATAAAATTTTTATCTGAAGAAAGTAGCTTGTATCAATGATTAAGTCGCCTAGCTCTGAACCAGCATAGCCTTGATTGCAGTGAAATCTAATTTATATAATTATAGGCAAACTTTTTAATGGCAACTACATTCGGGGAGAATTCATCTAGGTTTTCCATAGTGCAGTCGTAAGAAGTGTACTGTTTCACTGATCTATTATAGCGAGGCGAAAATGACTTTCATTCGGAAAACATTTTTAAGTCGGACATGAAATATGTTACCCTATTTCATGAACAGGAGGCCTGCTCTTTACCGAACACACAAGACGTGGCCACCGTTGACGTCACTGCAGTGGAGTGCGCTATGTATCATAGTGAGACACACGTAACAGCTCTGCACTAGAGATGGCAGGAAGAATGTTCTCTATCTTCTGCTTTAACTTTCCCAGTGTGAGGTTTTTATCTGACTGTACGTGCCTCTTCAGCGTGGCTCGCATGTAAAAATCATAGGCAGAAAGATCAGGCGATATTGGGGCCAGGAGAATTCACTGCCTTTGCTGGCTGCCTTCCCCTCAGGGAAGACTCATGGAAAGGTTGCATGTATGGAGAGTGATGCTGCTCTGTCTTGCTGACGATATCCAAACCGCTCAGATTACATCCTCACGAAATGCCGAAATCACTTTTCGTCTCTGTTTTGTTTTGATCACCATTCAATACACCCGTCTTTATTAATCCGATTGTCGTTTAGTTATCAGATTAGGTCTACTATTACGCCGGGATTTCTATCAAAACGCCATTCTGCACAGGAATTCTGACGATATAGATACGAAATGTTGGTAAGATGGTTCACGGTAAGCTGAAAATATTACGACGTACGTGAATGAACAGAAGGTCATGTCCGTCACGATTCTCAATCCCGTGAACGAATTCAATGTTCTTCTTTCATCTTTTTTTGTGGTTGCAAACACTGAGCGACAAAAAATAGATGCTGTGAGTCTGATTTTGAGTCGCCGGCATTACGAAAGGACAGTAAAGTCAACAATTTAATGTCCTGTTGACTGCAAGGACATTAAAGACTGTCAGGGAATGTGTCTTTCTACGGAAGCCGATACCTTTATCGAAATTTGAAAACTTATTTCATTCCCTACTGGTTAGAGAATAGAATAGGTATCATAGCAATGCTTTGGCAGGAAATACGTTAATTATTCGTGAAGAGGTGAAACGGATACGTCCCAGTTTTGATCTTATTCAGCATTTCTTAGTACCTGCCAGCAGCGATTTAGAAATTTAGGAGTGATACAAGTTTCCCGTACTATAGTCTCAAATGTAACAACACATAACTCACATTCAAAATTTTATCAGTTTATCGTTCATTTCCCCCATGTGTACTCAAAATCCTTTGGAATAGCTGCAATTTTTCTTTAGGAAAATAAACAGGGATATGCCACAGATATGTTGTTAATCCGGATAATGTTTTCAATTTGTCAAATACGTCATAGAAAATGACTTCATTCTTCTTTAATATAATAAATCCATTGCACTCAAACGCACAAAATTCATCTGCAAACTGCATGTCGAATATGTCTTACACTTTATAAAAGATTTATATCCTCGAGATGTTACACTATATTGCCCGACATGGGAATAAGTTCAAATGGCTCCAAGCACTATGGGACTCAACATCTGAGGTCATCAGTCCACTAGATCTAGAACTACTTAAATCGAACCAACCTAAGAACATCACACACATCCATGCCCGAGGCAGGATTCGAACTTGCGATCGTAGCAGCAGCGCGGTTCCGGACTGAAGCGCCTAGAACCGCTCGGCCATTAGCGGCCGGCAAGGGAATAAGGTCCAGTTACCAAGTTAGGTAAAAAAACAAAAATCCTAAAAATCAAAACTGAAGACACAGTGTGAACTCTGGTAAACTCTGGCTTTATTGAATATAGACAGAGGTCCCGGAGTGTGTGTCTAGGAAAGTCATTTCAACGCCTCAGAAATAGATGTGCTGACAAGTGGGGCGCTAAGCACTCAACGTCTGGCAAAGATGCTGTTCTCCATGCACGCTGTTACTTTCACAGCATTTATTCATAGCCTAAGGAGTGCGCATCCACGATACTGGATGTTTGCAGTACGTCGCTTCATTCATTTTTCAAATGTAGAATGTGCTATGTGGTTTTTGCAACGAAGTTGCTAGCCCCTTTTAAAACCGAATCCCCTAAATAGTGTAATTTACCTGAAAGTTTCTTCGCTAGCCCTACAATTTTAATTCCATGCAACAAATACTGTACAGTTCTCAAAATTTTAGTAGTGTATTTGCGTTCTTCTGCATCGCATCAAGGGAATATTATTAAGATTTCATTGTTTTTGGGGAGACACTCGAATCCAATTCTTCTCGATACCCTGTTTTTTTCTGTGATTTGCACAATATAGACTTCCTCTGCAAGAACTCCAGGCGCCTTAACCGTCGCCACTGTCACTCATTTCCCTTCCAATCTTTAATAAATTTAATGATTTCAATAGGACACCATTGCTCCTGTAGCAGAGGACATCTTCCGCGATCACTTTTCTGCTGGTACAGTGCGTACTACTCTGAACTGCAACTAGCCACGTGACCATGTTAGTATCCACTATGGCGGCCCGCACGGTTTTACGGATTGGGAAGGAGCGCCTGGTCCCCAGCACGAATCCGACCGACGGACTTGTGTCTAGGTCCGGTGAACCGGCCAGTCTGTGTATGGTTTTTAGGCGGCTTTCCATCTGCCTCGGCGAATGCGGGCTGGTTCCCCTTGTTCCACCTCAGCTACACTATGTCGGCGATTGCTGCGCAAACAAGTTCTCCACGTACGCGTACACCACCATTACTCTACCACGCTTCATAGGGGTTACACTCGTATGGTGTGAGACGTTCCCTGTGGGGGTCCACCGGGGGCCGAACCGCAAAGTAATCCTGAAAGAGTGGTTCGGTGTGGAGCGGCGAAGGGGTGAAGTGAACTGCGGTAGTCGTCGTGGGGTTGTGGACCACTGCGACTGCGACGGGGACGGAGGCCGTGCGTCGTTTCTAGGACCCCGGTAAACATACAGTGCAATCCACTATGATCTGCAGTACGATTGCATTAGCCGAATAACATTACTTCTTACAGTCATTTTTTAGTGTTGTGTTTTCCATCTGCACAGTAGAGTGGCACACTATTTCACTTCTTTCACCGAGTTCTTGGGCCTCTGGCACAACTGTGCCAAAAATATGCGGCTCATCGTTTCCTTAACTGTCACTAACAGAGAAACCAGATCATCTTATACGCCAGAGTTTTATGCAGCTTTTGAATTCTCTTAACTGAAAACGAAAGACTGCAGTATGGAAACACCTGTTTTATTCCTTGCATAGCTTAAAATGGAGAATACTACAATGGACCGTCGCAAATATGGACCTTCTTCCTTATTGGCAGCGAACGTTCAAAAATGTGTTCAAATGTGTGTGAAATCTTATGGGACTTAACTGCTAAGGTTATCAGTCCCTAAGCTTACACACTACTTCACCTAAATTATCCTAAGGACAAACACACACACCCATGCCCGAGGGAGGACTCGAACCTCCGCCGGGACCATCCGCACAGTCCATGAATGCAGCGCCCTAGACCGCTCGGCTAATCCCGCGCGGCGCAGCGAACATTAAACTCCGTGTTATTTGGCAGAAGTAACAATGGTTCAAATGGCTCTGAGCACTATGGGACTTAACTTCTAAGGTCAGCAGTCCCCTAGAACTTAGAACTACTTAAACCTAACTAACCTAAGGACATCATACACATCCATGAACGAGGCAGGATTCGAACCTGCGACCGTAGTGGTCGCGCGGTTCCAGAATGTCGCGCCTAGAACCGCTCGGCCACCCCGGCCAGCGCAGAAGTAACAAACGTGTACTGTATTCACAACGTAAATAACAACGTTCGAGACTTTGCTTCGACAAGTACGTAAAAACAACTCATCTTGATTTGAGTGATATAAAAAGGGCTATAATACAAACAGAGGGTGAACTTTGCGGGCAATTAGAGAATCTAGCGTGTTTATTCAGCTCTGTACGGCTCGAGGTAAAAACACCGCCGTAAAAATACAGCGGAATAAAACCACTTTTCTATTCAAGTGCTCGAAGTTGCCGCAAGTTGTCTGATTTGTCCTCTGTTTCCGTCGATACAGGTATGGAGGCGTCATTTATCGACGGGAAACAGCAAACCTCATTTACGACGTTTACTTTTTCTCAGTTTAATACAAGCTTGCCTACCAGGTTCAGGGGTCAGCGAGTGTGAGTACTACACGTGGAGGCCAGAATGTAGCGCCCGTCACTACCAATGATGTTCCATGGGTGTAGAACTGGACCGACGCTTACAGACACTACAGACAAGTAATCACAGAGTGAATCAGATATTCGTCATTACGATGGAAGCTGCACTAGTGTAGCAGTAAATCAAACCGATACTTCTTTTAGTATAAGAAATAGTCTCAAGCTACACAACAGATAACACACGGATTTCATCAGAGGTGAACTGGCTTCCACAACTGAATGTGACAGTCAGCTAATTTTAAAATGTTCATCTGATTTCTGGAATAGATTGAAGACCGAAAATACTGGTTATAAGACAAAATAAAATAAAGCAGCGATTTATCTGAAAGACGAGCTACCAGCGACGTAGATAATTTTTCGTTACCCTGGCGCCGGACACATTTGTCCCAACGAGAGATTAGTTCGTTCGTACAGTCAGTGTAGAATATTTAATTTTGTTAACGGAGGCACGAACTCACCTCTGCTTGCACCGCTTCTTCACTATCAAATTCGAGGCCTCGAAGGTGTTCTTTAAGTTTCGGAAACAGATGATAATCGGATGGGGCCAAGTCAGGAGTCTGTGGAGGATGATCGATTACAGTGAACAGGGCAGACACGGCGTCGGATTGTTGCAGATGTCGCAGCACTCGTGTGTGGCATGGTATTGTCATGCTGAAGGAGAGGCTGCTACATGTGTAGACGAACTCAACGAATTCCAAATTCACGATTACAGCATGCTGTTTCTCACACAGTGACGTATTTACGTTACAGACCGCCATCTTACACGCTACAATTCGGAGCCCTCTGACAGCAAAGGGCTGCAAATATGTAGACATAAATAAAGATGTAGAGTGTGAATAACGTTAGTTTTATTTAAAAACCTGTAAGCGTTTTCGCATAAAAAAATCGGAGGGCTTACATTTCAGCATGCCCTCGTACTAGAAACCTTTATTTGTGTATAGGCTCTAAGCTATTACGCAGTACAACATTATTGTTACACAGTGTGGAGAAACGTTTTATGTAAAAACATAGAAATTTTGAAATAAATACGATGCAAAGTTGATGATATATAAATACGCATACAAACGCAAAACGAAAACAGCTAGCCAAAAAAAATACCGTTTTCTACAGTAAACGGCTGAACCGAACGGATATTAGAGGACCTGAAAGGCAGTTAACGTTGTGCGGCCGCATGCAGCTCAAGGCAGCACGCAATACGCGGCTACTGCGGTAAGACCCAACAAAAATATCCGGTCCTTAATGTGACGAAATAGGGAATGGGAGCGGAAATGGAAAAGAGGGGACGGGACGGAGAAGGGAGGGAGGGAGGGAGGGAGGGAGGGAGGGAGGGAGGGAGAGACATGGAATACTGCAAATGTTGCACTATCGAGAGTCTCCGCGCAAAGCAGTCACAGGTGCGGAGCCATTTGCCGTTAATAAGCAGATAAATAGGTGTTTTTCAGGCAACGCTCCCGAAAATGATACTTCATTAGGGGTTTACAGGCTCGCTATTAGTGTCAAAGAAAATTTACGGACGATAGTTTGGCACTTGAACATAATGTGACCACTACGTTCTGTTAGAACAACTGGCTACAGAGCAGCATCAGTAACGTAAATCCATGCCATATTTGTGGCATCCTATACATTAAAAAATCGATTACCTTCCTAGTTTCTACACGCAAATTCCGACAGCATGTTTCCTTTCTGTTTTGTTTTCTGTCACTGTT
Source organism: Schistocerca nitens (assembly GCF_023898315.1). Classification (NCBI taxonomy): domain Eukaryota; kingdom Metazoa; phylum Arthropoda; class Insecta; order Orthoptera; family Acrididae; genus Schistocerca; species Schistocerca nitens. Next base: position 170,180,120 of record NC_064616.1, on the reverse strand, counting down.
TTTATCTAGTTAAAGCTATTTTATGTCGTTTCGTGGCCCGATTCTTTTCCTTCACTTTTTTTGTTGTTAGACAAAGCTGTACACAGCTAGAACCAATCCAGTTCATTTCTGCAAGACGGAGCATGTGGGAACTCTGACTAGTCGATATCGCAGTCAGATTAGTCCAGCGTCGTAGTGTTTTTCCCCTAGACCTACGATTAAGAGATATCAACCCGCGACGGATTGCTGGACCTCTCAGTGGCCGCTAAGGCGGAGAGTAAATTATTCTCTTGTCAGTCTTAGGTCTGTTACAGGATTTTATGGCGAAGGTTGTATTTGTTTTAAGGATGGAGTATTTCGTTAAGGCTGAACCCTTACTGCGGTGCCTCAAAGGAACCCAATACGAATCCGACGTTTTAATACTCGATTACGCGCGGTTCTATAAAATTGCGAAAACGTGACCAAACCTAATAAAATGAAGATTCTCAATAAGAAGCTTAGAATGCTCAACTGAGGCTGAAGCTATGCTTTAAACGTCAACTACCGCAGCTTTACAGCAACTCTATGTTGCCGTTTTTTAAGTCGCTGGTGAAGTCAAATACTACGATTAACATCAAGTTCGCACAAATGGAACGAAGGAGTTGTTTCTTCACGAGTTATTCTCCCACGAGCGATACAGACCACATCGACATGCGTAATAAGAATATATAAACAATATACAAACTGGGAACCTACGAAATTTTCAAGCGAAAGTTACGCAAAAAATTATAAAATCTGAAATACGGAAAGACGGCAGTCGAGATAGTCCAGTCCACCAGCGATTTTCATTGAAAATGGTATATTACGCTACTGATTTAGCAAATACATACGAGGGCGTGCTGAAATGTAATGCCTCCGAATTTTTTATATGAAAGCTATACTGGTTTTTTGAACAAAACAAACTTTATTAATATTCTGCATCTTTATTCATCATCTCTATAAGGGGCATTCAAACGAAATCCGGTCACAAGTGTGAAGTAACGGTAACAATTTTATTAACTCAAAAATGAAGTTATACACAGTACACATACTCAAAAATAGTCGCCAGAACTGTTGGCACATTTATCCCATTGCAACACTAGCCGGTCGAGTCCATCCTTGAAGAAGTTAGTAGGCTGCTGTCGGATCTAGGCCTGAACCCAGTCACACACTTCGTCGTCCGTTGCGAATCGATGTCAGCGAATAGCTTGGTTTAGAGGTGCAAACACATGAAAGTCACACGGTGAAAGGTCGTAACTGTACGGTGTATGTTCCAGCGTTTCCCACCGAAGCTGCTGCAATGTCGTCTTCACCGCATTGGACGTGTGTGGGCAGGTATTTTCATGCAGGAGGATAACGCCATTGGACAACATGCCTTGGCGTTTCGACTTGATGGCTCGTCTAAGGTTCTGAAAGTGGCTTGATAATGCTGGGCATTGATGGTGGTTCCCCGTTCCAGGAACTCGACAATCAGTGGGCCCTTGTGGTAAAAAAAGGACATCATGACCTTACCACAAGTGGGGAGCACAGCCTTTGATTTCTTTGGAGGTGGTGAAGCTGCATGTTTCCACTGCATGCTCTGACGCTTGCTTTCCAGTTAAAAATGTTGACGCCATATTTCGTCACCTGTGAAATGAAATGATCGTATGGCATTGTGAATTCCTCCTCATGATAACGTTGCAGGTGACTGAAAAATAGCGCCATTCGAGTATTGCGCTGTTCGGCGTTCAGTTGGTGGGGAACCCACTGCGCACAGATTACTTCGAAAGTTCAAGTGTTGGTGCATTATGGTGTGGGCGGTGTCCACACTAATACCCAGTAACCGATGGATCTCCTCCACGGTGATTCTGCGGTTGTCCAAGACTAAAGCATTCACTTTCGCAACTATTTCCGGTGTGATGACACGATGAGCCTGTCCAGGACGAGCATCGTCTTCCAGTGACTCGCGCCCCTCAAGGAATCGTTTGCGCCATCCCACAACACTTGAACGACCCAGACTGTACTCACCGTACACAGCCTTCATCTGTCGATACATTTCACAGCCTCCAACTCCCTCCGCCGCCAAAAATCGAATCACTCCTCGTTGTCCATGCTTACTCCCCTGCATGTTCAGTAGTAGACGATAACTTGAGTGACCACCTTATCTTCGGCGTGAAACCACACTGGCGCTATGCAACATCAAATGCTGCGCATGCGTCAAATGGCTCTGAGCACAATGCGACTTAACTTCTGAGGTCATCAGTCGCCTAGAACTTAGAACTAATTAAACCTAACTAACCTAAGGACATCACACACATCCATACCCGAGGCAGGATTCGAACCTGCGAACGTAGCGGACGTTCGGCTCCGGACTGTAGCGCCTAGAACCGCACGGCCACTCCGGCCGGCGCGCACGCATCAGTCTCTGTACCAATCGATGGCGCAACCATATCCGCAGTTACGTGGTGCCACCTTACGTGTAAGGCAAAGGTAGACGCATTGACCGGGTTTCATTTGAATGAACCTCACACATATTTATTTCTCAACATAGTCACCCTCGCTACGAACACATTTCTCCCAACGAGTAATCAGTTTCCTAATACCGTCACTGCAGAATGTCTAACTTTGTTGACGGAGCCACAGCCTCATCTCTGCTTGCACCGCTTCATCTCTATCAAAGTGAAGTGCTCGAAGACGTTATTTAAGTTTTTTAGATAAAAATCGGGTGGGCCAAGTCGGGACTATGTGGATGTCGGTCAATGACAGACCAAGGCGTCGAATCGTTGTAGATGACGCAGCGGTCGTGTGTGGGTTAGCATTGTCATGCTGAAGGACAGGGTGCTCCATGTGTAGACCAACTCTTTCAATTCGAAACTCAATTACAGCCCGCTGTTTCTCACGTACCGACGTGGTTAAGCCGTTGGCACACGGGCCATGCTTTCTAACGCCCTCGTTGTCATACTGAGTTCAACGTGCTGGTGAACGCTAAGAAACTATAGGCCTTGTGCGTACATTACGTTTGCCTCAACGTGATACAGGCGAATGCAGCGCGCTGCAGCGGAAGTTGTCGCCCGAAACTGGCTCGCAAATCAGTCTGTTTACGAATTGGACGGGCGTTACCGTGTCCAATCAGTAAAGCCATTGGCTTATAAAAGTTCCATTACAAATATCTCGATACAAATTTGCAATAGTTCTCCAGATAAGGCAAAAATTACTTCATCATTCTCGTTTTTTAGTAAAATTCTAACGTCATTCTTACTTGATCAATGTTCCTATTGAGAAGCAGAACCTTTACAACATGTGAAATAAAAAGCTTGAAACAAGGAAGTGCAAAATATCTTCTTCAAGTTGTGCAAACTGTCTTGTAGATAAAGCCAATCGGTCAAACTCACTCCTCAGGAAGAGCGTACTTATATTTACATAATATAGAATATTACAGAATACGCTTCTATTACACTAATAAAGTATCAGAACCTATCAGAAAACGCAAACGTTAGTAAAACAAATATTTGAAGCCCGCGGGATACGAACCACCAACGGGGTATGTGCAACAATACTAATCTGCTTCTCTACTCATTACGAAACACCGACCAGAAGCAATGTTACCATCTCTTGAAAGTTTTAATCGCACATATGTTACTAACGGACAGTTAACTATAACAAATTGTGGCAAGAACAATGCGTTTTTGATGGATCCTCAATATTCCGTTGCCTTGAAACGGCGTACTTTCATAGTACGCAAGCTACAATAATTCGTTAATAACAGATATGATGTTTGCCGTCATTTTATTACAAGAAATCGTAAATTAGCGATTGGTTTTCGAGAGATCCGCAGTTTGCTGATGGTTGGAAACGGGATATGCAGGGTGATTTTTTCCACCGTGTACAGACTCTAGGAATTGATCAATGAGAGCATGAGGAACAAAAAAGGTTTAATGAAACTGTTCCCGGTAATTCATGGTTTCCATGCTAGAGACCATTTATTCAATCATACTTTGTTACAGAGACTGCGGTCTAATAAGCGCTGTACCATGCAGCCACAGTTACAGTATGCACGGTTTCCTACGAGAGAGTGGTACTGTTCCTCATACGTCATACCCTAGCGTCCTTTCCTGCCATAGTAACTGGTAATGTTGTGTCCGATTCACTTCTCTTGCTGACTCACCTTGTATTGGATGTAATACAACGTTGTACACAATGGTTCCGTATCCGAATCGAGAGCTTGCCGACATGGTGTTTACTTACTTCCAGGCAAATGGAAACGGAGGCGGGCCGCAAGGTTGTATCAGAAGACCTATCCCCGCCGACAACAACCACAACTTTCAATGTTTGCAACTGTGTTTCGCTGTTCGTCTGAGACAGGCTCGTTTCAGGAAGCAGGAAATCATGAAGGGCGTACCCGAAATGTTCGGACACCAGGCTTGGGGAAAAATATGATTAATACCGTGGAAGGCGACCGCCGTGTGGGAGTACCAGGCACTTGGCCCGCCAGTACAGGGTAAGCCAGACGACCATCTGGAGCATTTTCCATGACAGTTGTTATTACCCTTAACACTTACAGCGTGTGCAGGGCTTACTAGCGACAGACTTTCCACATCGGGAGCTGTTTCATCACTGGTTTCTTCACCAGGCAACCACGATTCCCGGATTTGCGTACTGCTCTAGTCTACTTTGCCGTTAACGTCCGGACGCATCTCAGTCGTGTCTTCCCTGGTCGATAGATCGGACGAGGGGTCCAGTTGCATGGCCTGCTCGTTCACCGTATCTCAATCCGGGGGTTCTATGGAGACCCAAAATAGCGTATCCCGACTCTCTACTGAAGAGAAATTGCGTCATCTGACGTAGCTCGCGTTCTTCTATCTCATTGGTCTACGTTCAAAAGTACGTTCATAATATCTGACATGCTAATATTGCCCTGCACGTTCATGAAGTCTCCTCAACGCGATTTTTCCACGCTATGCCGTCAGAAACTCTGCACATTCAGCGTTCGAATGCACGGTCCGTGGGCCGACAGCCTAACGTTACACATAGCCATGTCGCACGCTATAGTTCGGACCCCTCTAGCGGCAGGGAACTACAAATTTGTAGAACTGAAGAACAGATATATAGAATATTAATAACGTTTGTTTTATTTATAAATCTGTAAAAGTTTACCCATAAAAAATTCAGAAGCATTAGCTTTTAGCACGCCCTCATATTATCCCTGTTTTTCGTTCTACTGCTGAAAGCCGGTCGCAGGTTCGAATCCTGCTTCGGGCATGGATGTGTGTGATGTCCTTAGGTTGGTTAGGTTTAAGTAGTTCTAAGTGACTGATGACCACGGCAGTTGAGTCCCATAGTATTCAGAGCCTTTTTTTTTTTTTTTTTTTTTTTTTTTTTGCAAATTTAAAAGCAGACTTTAATATTAACCTGTCAATGAAGAATTTTTGTACACATCAGGGAAGACACAGCTTTTATTAAGATTTATTTCTATCTGAATTGTTATGTGGTGTTTAAACATCTCGGAGGAAGTAAGATGTAATAAGTAAAGGAAACTACGACGTGGCGGCAACGCAAAAAAATCCAAATATATGAGATCTAAAAGCAGGTAAATTCTCTTACGGTTTTGTTTTGGAAGTTTCTCTCTTGCTTAATAGCTTTTCTTGCAATATGTTGCATATTCTCAGTCGGTGGCTCAAAAACTATTACAGACAGAATTCTGCTTTAATATTTTTCTATGCTTCAGGATCAAAGATGATGTGTCTTATTATTCTTCTTGTATATTTTCCTTGAGATTCATAAATTACGAGTAGAAAATTTTAAGTAATAGACCTTTCTTAAATAATAGACTTTACGTTTGTTGAAGTTGAACGACCATTCTTTCCTTCACCTTTTTTTTTTTTTTTCCAAAGGGTGCAGACTGCTTTTCTGATACGTTACGCGTATGCGAAATTTAATGAAAATTAAAAATTTCTTCGTATTTTCGCGAAGTCTTCGCCATATATGCGGCCATTATAGGCGGTAATATTCCTCTATTGCCTTATAAAGCTCTTTCCAAATTTCAGCTTCAAATCACCTCCTGTTGTGATTCGTGTGTTCGTACAATAGGAAAATTTGGAGGTTTCTTTTCACAACCTTATTATGCAGATATCCGATCTTGTAAACAGGAACATTTTGCAGCCTACAGAAACGCCGATATCCAAAAATACGTAAAAAGAAAAAAAATATGTTGGCCTAATGCAGCTACGAAGTTCACCAAGAACAGTGGGTTTGGCTCAAATGGCTCTGACCACTATGTGACTTAACTTCTGAGGTCATCAGTCGCCTAACTAACCTAAGGACATCACACACATCCATGCCCGAGGCAGGATTCGAACCTGCGACCGTTGCGCCTAGAACCGCACGGCCACTCCGGCCGGCAACAGTGGGTTTGTTTGCATTTTTATTGCTCAGTAAAAGCTTTTGGAACAAATTTTTAGTGGCATGTCCCACGTACACCTAAATGTTTATCATTAAAACTGATGCCTGTTATTCAGTGGAAAGGTGTATGACGCGATTTATGTTTTCATGTATCGGTATAGTCATTTCTCCTGTAACCCTAGCTCCAAGGAGTAATGTATAAACGCGTGTGTGTCGTCATACTCTCTAAGTCCTCCCAAGAAAACAAAATGCAGAAACAATAATGAGGAGAAACGAATCTTATCTAGCCAAAACAAGCCCTGGCTTAAAATAAAATCGGGAAATTAGATTATACGGTGAACATAAGGAAGTTAGGTTTCTTCCAAGACCAACGATGAGTTGGCCTCCAATCATCAGACTTGGCTTGGCGAAGAAAACAGTCGGCTTTGCCTTGCACTGTCATTTCGCCTATCGTAGTGAATTGCGGCGGACTATGATGCAGTAACGGTGGTGGTGCTTTTAAAAAGTTGAGTTTTGGTTCCGCCTTGATGCGAACCAATTTATTTTTCTTAGTTTGCCCAAATTATTTTCTGCGAGATTTCGCCATCGTCGATGGGCTTGTAATTCTGAGAACCGTAAAAGATTTCGAAAGATCTATGGTGATATTAACGTCATTTTCTATGTCGTGTGCTACTAATAATATCCCGAAGCATTTCAACATGTTCGTTTTCTTTTCCCAAAACCCCACCAAAAGGGTACATGATGCGTTTCATCACATACGATGCCATTCGTAATATGAGCACATATTGTGACTGAAATTAACTATCGACATTAGCTATCTCCTTAATTACAAGATTATCAATTTACAACGGTAGTTAAATGCTTTCACAAACCTTAAGCGACATAAAATGTATTACATAACTTCTTTCGACAGTTTGATAATTAATTTTTATTATGCGAAAAATGTCGAAGAAAAGCTTAGAAGACAAAAGTGAATGATTTACTATTAAGGTAGCAATCTTATTTTTACATGACAATTGGTTAAAGACTGCAGTTTCTAAACCAAACTGGCGAATCTTAGCTCCTGGCATATTTTGCCTATGTAAAAATTTTGAAGTTTGAATGAAAGCCTATTCTACCAGCTTTAAGATGAAAAAACCTTATCATTCCAAAAGGAAGTAGTTAGGAACGCAGAACACGACGGCCAACAGCTATCTCGTTGATTTACACAGATATATTTGGCACCATGTTTGCGGTATCAAATGAACTCTTTCTGGTACCTGGTTCTGTTATTGCCATTACCCATTACATATACACGGAAGTATGATCTTCTCACCCAACTGTAAACTCGGCTGTGTAGTCATGTGAGGGTTCTGACAAATCATGGTGTCATTTGCAGCGCGGAGGAAAAGGGACGTTGTCAGTAATTGCGTAGTGATCGCTCTAGCGTGATGAGGAAAGGATTTATCATGGTTCCATGAAGAGCCAATCACAGTAGCCGACTACAACTGTGGTGTGTGGAGAACAGTTTCATTAGCCCGCATCTCGTGGTCGTGCGGTAGCGTTCTCGCTTCCCACGCCCGGGTTCCCGGGTTCGATTCCCGGCGGGGTCAGGGATTTTCTCTGCCTCGTGATGGCTGGGTGTTGTGTGCTGTCCTTAGGTTAGTTAGGTTTAAGTAGTTCTAAGTTCTAGGGGACTTATGACCACAGCAGTTGAGTCCCATAGTGCTCAGAGCCATTTGAACAGTTTCATTAAGACGTGTCGAGATATTTGTCAACGCTGGAAACAAAGTGAAGTCGGTGCAACTGTGGACGACAGCGGAAGACTGACAGCCAACGCGAGCACCAGAATTGGCAAATGCTGCGTGCTGGTAGACACGATACAAATATGTCCTAACTACACTCCTGGAAATTGAAATAAGAACACCGTGAATTCATTGTCCCAGGAAGGGGAAACTTTATTGACACATTCCTGGGGTCAGATACATCACATGATCACACTGACAGAACCACAGGCACATAGACACAGGCAACAGAGCATGCACAATGTCGGCACTAGTACAGTCTTTCGCAGCAATGCAGGCTGCTATTCTCCCATGGAGACGATCGTAGAGATGCTGGATGTAGTCCTGTGGAACGGCTTGCCATGCCATTTCCACCTGGCGCCTCAGTTGGACCAGCGTTCGTGCTGGACGTGCAGACCGCGTGAGACGACGCTTCATCCAGTCCCAAACATGCTCAATGGGGGACAGATCCGGAGATCTTGCTGGCCAGGGTAGTTGACTTACACCTTCTAGAGCACGTTGGGTGGCACGGGATACATGCGGACGTGCATTGTCCTGTTGGAACAGCAAGTTCCCTTGCCGGTCTAGGAATGGTAGAACGATGGGTTCGAAGACGGTTTGGATGTACCGTGCACTATTCAGTGTCCCCTCGACGATCACCAGTGGTGTACGGCCAGTGTAGGAGATCGCTCCCCACACCATGATGCCGGGTGTTGGCCCTGTGTGCCTCGGTCGTATGCAGTCCTGATTGTGGCGCTCACCTGCACGGCGCCAAACACGCATACGACCATCATTGGCACCAAGGCAGAAGCGACTCTCATCGCTGAAGACGACACGTCTCCATTCGTCCCTCCATTCACGCCTGTCGCGACACCACTGGAGGCGGGCTGCACGATGTTTGGGCGTGAGCGGAAGACGGCCTAACGGTGTGCGGGACCGTAGCCCAGCTTCATGGAGACGGTTGCGAATGGTCCTCGCCGATACCCCAGGAGCAACAGTGTCCCTAATTTGCTGGGAAGTGGCGGTGCGGTCCCCTACGGCACTGCGTAGGATCCTACGGTCTTGGCGTGCATCCGTGCGTCGCTGCGGTCCGGTCCCAGGTCGACGGGCACGTGCACCTTCCGCCGACCACTGGCGACAACATCGATGTACTGTGGAGACCTCACGCCCCACGTGTTGAGCAATTCGGCGGTACGTCCACCCGGCCTCCCGCATGCCCACTATACGCCCTCGCTCAAAGTCCGTCAACTGCACATACGGTTCACGTCCACGCTGTCGCGGCATGCTACCAGTGTTAAAGACTGCGATGGAGCTCCATATGCCACGGCAAACTGGCTGACACTGACGGCGGCGGTGCACAAATGCTGCGCAGCTAGCGCCATTCGACGGCCAACACCGCGGTTCCTGGTGTGTCCGCTGTGCCGTGCGTGTGATCATTGCTTGTACAGCCCTCTCGCAGTGTCCGGAGCAAGTATGGTGGGTCTGACACACCGGTGTCAATGTGTTCTTTTTTCCATTTCCAGGAGTGTATAAACACACCCCGATTGACAGCGCCTTGGATACCCTCATCTAGAGAGATCTACTACTTTATCTACGCCTCGAGTGTAGGCGAAAACGACTTATTTGGTTCAATGAATAAGCCAGTTGTACAATTTACGTGTGGAAAAAATCTGTTAGTCACGATTATAGAAAATGGCTCTGAGCACTATGGGACTTGACATCTGAGGTCATCAATCCCCTAGACATAGAACTACTTAAACCTAACTAACCTAAGGACATCACACACATCCATGCCCGAGGAAGGATTTGAACCTGCGACCGTAGCGGTCAAGCGGTTCCATACTGAAGCGCCTAGTCACGATTATAGCTAGTGCGTGTTAAGAGTAAAGACTCTGCGTGAAACGCTCAGAATAGGCTTAGGGCGTGGGGAGTATGGTGTGGGAGATGCTTCTGGTGCGTGTAAAGGAACATTTAATTGACATTAAATGAAACAACAAGTTTACTGTTACCAGTCACCGTTTTATTTGTTTCCACGACGCGTTTCAAAAGTTTAAACCTCCATCATCGTAACACAACACACACACAAATGTCATACTAACTAATGTAAATCCACCCGATGATGGAGGTTTAAACCTTTGAAACGCGTTCAAAAATGGTTCAAATGGCTCCGAGCACTATGGGACTCAACTACTGTGGTCATAAGTCTCCTAGAACTTAGAACTACTTAAACCTAACTGACCTAAGGACAGCACACAACACCCAGCCATCACGAGGCAGAGAAAATCCCTGACCCCGCCGGGAATCGAACCCGGGAACCTGGGCGTGGGAAGCGAGAACGCTACCGCACGACCACGAGATGCGGGCTTGTAACGCGTCGTGGAAATAAATGAAACGGTGACTGGTAACAGTAAACTTGTTGTTTCATTTAATGTCAGTAACAGTCACGGTAAAGCCTAACGTAAAATGTTCGCATTTAAAGTAAAAACATTTAATTGGTTTTCGTTATTGCAATCTGCGTGCTGACTAAGTGCATATCACAATGCTGCAGCCATCTTAGCCAGTGGACGCTAACTGTATGTTACTAGCTCAAAGATAACAGTACCGATTTCACGATATTCATGTAAGTGACTTACAAGTTCCTCAGATGTAAACCCTAGTGAGTACTTGTTGGGTCTCAAAGAATGGTCACTCGATATGTCAGTCATAATCTCGCCCTTAATATGACCTTTGAAATGACAACCAGCCGGTTGTAGGGTCTCCTACAATTTACCGTGGACTCCGAAAAGCTTTTAACTGTGTCACTTTTTCCATTAACAAATAACTATCCGACGTAGAAGTGACAAGCGACAGAAAAATTCCGGGACCGACTGAGGATGGAAACAAGAGAACCATAAGCCGCAACAGAGCCGAGTCGAGTAAAACACTTTGGTGCACAAGCAAACATTCCGGTTGCAGGGTGCTACACTTTGATATGGTTTCTGGGGGGAAAAAAAGAAGACTCATGTGACCGAAGTTGCGGCGTTGGAGAAAGTTGTGGTTTTGGTATACGACCATTTACTTTTCAGGTACTCAGTTATGTTCGAATCGGCCAGAATTTTAACACAGCTACGATTATCTCTTTCCAAAATACAGTCACCGTGTAGAAGACTTAGACTCTCACTGACACACGGAGGTCCTTCTGGTACCTTAACGAATTGACGGGAGCACTGAAAGGACGTCGTCGGACTCATGACGGTGAACTGGCGAGCTTACCCACTACTACAACGAATTTGTTTCTCCCCTTCTGCCCTCAAACAGTATCAGGGGACCGCTGACTCCTGTGCATCAACAGAGCGCTGAGGAAAATTCCACGAAAGATTGGTGTCAATAGTGTTCAGGATTGTCTATAGCAGTTCCCAAGGATTCGATTAAGAAATAAATGGAAACGTCAGTTTCTATTGTCCAATTTATGACGGACTCTTGTGACAAGTAATACATTGAGCGGAAGAGGGTTTGGCATCCTGACCTCTTTCCTTATTAAGTACTGCGCTACCAGTTGCGCTACCGGGCAACAATTACGACTCACCTCAATGCTGTAACTCGTTGCTAATTCCTCGTAATTGATAATGTCGTTGGGTCAAAATGTGGACACATAGGGATGGTCTGCTGCGGAACTCCATGTTCAACATTGTACGGTCAACGGTGCGCCCCGAAACAATTGCGCGTGCACCAGCATTGTGCTCTTTCGTCAGAGATGCCACAGATCACCATGTATCCTACTTTATAGAGCAGACAAACTCCCGAAATCCATGTTCTGTAAAGAGTCATGGACGTCCAGCCATTTAGCGCCTAGTGGTACTTTCACTGTCCTCCTACCTCTTTTCGTAGATGATCACGACAGAAGCACGTGAACATTCGAACAGATTCGCCGTTTTCTAGGTACACGGTCAGAGGCTCTGCATAATAATAATCAGCTCTTCGTCAAAGTCGCTTATCTCAATAGATGATGGTGACGATGTTTGGTTTGTGGGGCGGTCAACTGCACGGTTATCACCACCTGTACAAATTCCCAACCATTGCTCAGCCCAATCTCGCCACTTCCATGAATGATGACGAAACGATGAGGACAACACAACACCCAGTCATTATCTCAATGGGTTTCCCAATTTGCAGCCTACGTCTTCGTTAGGATGGTCCCCCGTCCGTGCTGCTCCGCTTACACACTTTTGTTACCATTGCCGGCCGCGGTGGTCTAGGCGCTCAGTCCGGAACCGCGCGACTGCTACGGTCGCAGGTTCGAATCCTGCCGCGGGCATGGATGTGTGTGATGTCCTTAGGTTAGTTAGGTTTAAGTAGTTCTAAGTTCTAGGGGACTGATGACCACAGATGTTAAGTCCCATAGTGCTCAGAGCCATTTTGTTACCGTGTCATGTTCCCGCAACGTCGCGCTGGGCAGTTGTCATATCGTTTTTGCTGAACAATGTAAATGAGTACTGCGTCACCAAGCTCTGTGGGAGAATGGTTGTGCGCGATGGAGACGCTGTGATGGAGTGTAGAGGCTGGGAGTACTGACCTGCAGGATGGACTTGTCGAAGCTGGCGACGAGCGCGGCAGACGCGGAGCGGTGGTGGCTAGTGGCAGGGGCGGCGCTGGCGGAGGCTGCTAGCGCTGCTGCTGCTGCTGCCGCCGGCGTGGGCGTGGGCGTCTGCACGTGCACTGACCGCAGAGGGCGCTCCCCCGCACTCACCGCCCCGCTGCTCTCTGCAACCACACCAAAAAGTACCACTCTTTCACTCGGCTTTATTAAGTTTCGCATACGCATTTATGTTCGGCGAGCACCGTACGGCACTGCCAGTATCATTATCCACCCTTCTAATCCATTAGCGCATGGCACGCGTGAGCGCCTATTTTGTTTTACATTGGATTTCTATAGTTTCTTGTGTCGTGTTCATTACGTGAGATAGAAGTTCGAGGAAATGGTAAGTTTCTTGAGACATTTTGCAACGAGATTTCAGAATTTTTAGTAAGTCTGTGTGTGATGCTAAACATCTTTCTTGTAAAGTTTTCCAATGCAATATGTCGAGCTTCTCTGTGACACTCTTACGTTTACTGAACAAACCTGTCACGAACCCTGCACCTTTTCTCATCTTGTCTGTCTCTACCGTTAATCCGAGGTGCAAAGGGTGCAAGAACGACGAACAACACTCAAGAATTAGCGAAATAAGGGTTTCGTAAGCGACAAATTTCCGTGCGTGAATAATACCTTTTTAGGATTCATTCAATAAACCGGACTCTTACAACTTCCTTAGCCACGCTAAAATACTTGACCATTAAACCTTAATTCACTCCGGACAGAAATTCCTAAGTACTTGAAGGCTGTATCTGTTTCCAGTAATCAGTAATGAATAGCCGATAGCGTAGTCAAACTATGTACGTTTACGTTGCTTGTTTGTCGCGTTCATGTATACAAGTGAGCTTAATATTCTGTGAAAAAACTGCGTAAAGGATAATCAAGTTCAATTCAACGTCGAATGAATATTCCCTTTTACTTTCAGTGTTAAGATATGGGCTACTGAATGTACGTGTGGACTATGAACTCACCCAATATGACGAGCGGTCACGTCGTTTGGAAACCTGTACTACGTACGAGATTGTACAATAAGGACTATTTCGTTCAAATGTTCACACAAATTCGTTGGTGGTTAAACCGATTTCGACTGACCAGTTATTATCCATAGATGCCCGTGAATACTCATAAATACTTCATGGGCTATCGCTGCGTCAGACGATGCCTCTATTAGGAGGCTACACCTGGACTACGTTATTGTACTATCAGTGCAACATTTTAAATACTTTCGCGAATGTAGGAGGACCTCTGAGGATGAAGATCGCCTCCATTGGCAAGAGAAGGTTTCGGATATATGGTTGTGCTCACACGACCTGTAGGTGAACAAAATAGTCCAATAGGACGCAGTATCGAGGCTCGAGATGAGTACGGGAGCGTCGGTCTCGGCTAGTCAACCAGAGACGTGTTGATTGCAAAGATGATCCTAAACTATACCGTTGAAGACTTGTGATAGGACATACTATGAGCATCCTTATATGAAGTATTCGGTAGCACGCCTTTACGTACTATACGATACACATACATTTCACGGCACAGCAAATGTTAAATACAACTTTTGGTGCTGTGTATTTTATCAAGTAGCATTGTACACGAGATATGTAAAATGTAACATATCCATTTAGTCATCAATAACTCATTTAAATACAATTAACAGGCATCTTTAATTAGTGGAAAAGTATCTTACTGTATTCATCAATTTTACGAAATTTAAACTAAAAGTAATTATTTCATTTCTGTGATTATCAGATAATAATCACACATAAAACTATTACTGTTAAAATCATTTCAGCCATTAAATGGGAAATTAATTGTCAAAATTTGATTATTGCATAAAACTTGAAAATTAATGTTTTGGGTAGATTTCTGGGTAATTGACGCACTGAAAGTTATGTTCACTATCAAGATATCACGTTTCTATAAAAACTCAAAAAAGATTCACTGTAATTAATTCTGTAACTGCGAGTTCTAGAATTTTCTGTCATAAACCAATAATTATTTCGATTATTTGGTCGAAATAAGATGTACTTCAAAATACGTTAGCATCAAAATTCCTGTTGCAGTTACCGAGATAATAATTATTTTGTATCAAGTATTGTTACATTTATCAAACAGAATTTCGATGCTAAATTTGATGAGAAATTCTAGAAATGTCTTTTGTTATAATCAGTCATTTATTATCTTCAAAACTGTAACTATAACTTCTTATGAAACAACAGATTTTAATTGTTACTCAATTAATGTGATTTTGTTAAACAATACTTTCAAAGAACTTGTATTGTTAAAGTATGTAAGCAGTGAGCCGAAGAGCCCGGGTGTGGCAGTAGAGCGGCCATTGCTTTCAGTACATGATCTGTAAAGTCAGTTTCTTTGAGCTGTGTATTGTATGAATGTTCTGGAACAATATAAACATTAACACAAAATGCAAGGTATGTTTTGGTATAAATTATTAAATATCATCGGGTTTTCACTCTGACTCCTGCGATTTCTGCAGTGAAGCAATTAATATCGTGCACCACAATTAACATTGAAATGGTGAAGAAAAGTCGTCGAAACCAACAACTACGCACACCAAGCATTTCGTTGAACTTAACAGAGACTCGTAATCTGTGAGTATGTTAATCGAACATTTGTAGCTAAAACCTGGTCGAAAGAGTACATTAAATGTATTCGCAGTTGCGAATATAGACAATCAGCTGTAGAATGGAATGACGACCATAAAAATTTGTGCCGGACCGGGACTCGAACCCGGATTTCCCGCTTATCGCGAGCGGTCGCCTTTTCATTTCGCTATCAGTGCACGCCGCCTCACGACCCGACCCAAACTTTCATGTGTCGTACATCCATTATGTATAGTTCCGTAAAGTCGTTTCCCAACGTCGGCTGATAAATACGATACTGTAGTGCCTGTTTTATTCCCAATTACGATGCGATGTTCCTTTGGACACACGTGCATGCATGACACCGGGCAAACGAATTTCAATTGTCTTACCTGTAAGGGAAAATACATAGTGGATGTACGACTACAGGTTGTAGACGCATGGTTGACGACATATAGAAGCTTGTGTCTGGCCGTGAGTAATGCACGGCCGGCCGGTGTGGCTGAGCTGTTCCAGGCGCTTCAGTCTGGAACAGCGCGACCGCTACGGTCGCAGGTTCGAATCCTGCTTCGGGCATGGATGTGTGTGATGTCCTTAGGTTAGTTAGGTTTAAGTAGTTCTAAGTTCTGGGGGACTGATGACCTCAGATATTAAGTCCCTTAGTGCTCAGAGCCATTTGAACCATTTTGAACCAAGTAGTGCACTGATAACCAAATGGTATGGCAAGCGCTCGCGATAAGCGGGAAATCCGGGTTTGAGTCCCAGTCAAGCACAAATTTTCACTGTGGTCATTCCATTCTACAGATGATGGTTGTCCATATTCGCAACTGCGAATACATTTAATGTATTTCATAACGGCTGTAGTCGCCAAAGTGCCTGTTCCTTATGCATGTCCAACGGAAGTTTGCATCGTAAATCTGAATAACACAGGCACTGCGCTATCGCAAGGTCAAAAGAAAGAATTAGAAACTGTTTCTGTAAAAGTGCGGCACTTTCGACATAGTTGTGTCTTCAGTTTGTAGCGGTATGCCGATGAAAGTTGCGTATGACATGAATGCCCTCGAATGTGACGTTACACATTGTTACAGTATAGGAATATTGAAGAATGCTCCAAAGAATTATTATAATCCAGGACAACTGTGAGAAAATATTCATAAAAGAAATTTTATAACACGATGAACCTGATCAGGCTTTTGTAATGGCGTAACACCGATATGAGGAACCAAGTGCATAAGCATCGATCAGGCTACGTAAATGCTTAAGATGTACTGGAAGATGTACGAGATTAGACGAGATGAAAAATGACACAATCCGAGAAGACATGAAGACATTTGAAAAGAAATGACAGCATGGTCTAACGCCCCGTCGGCGACGAGGTCATTAGATACGGAGCACAAACTCTAATGGGGGAAGCATGGCAAAGATAACTGGTCGTGACATTTCAAAGGAGGCATCATGGCATTTCTTGAACGATAGAGGAAAATCATGGAAAACCACCTCGATCGGTATAAGAACATTTGACGTGAATGATAAACATGATGTCTTCATATGAAGTGGCCACCAACACACTTTAGCATCTCTATTATCCACCAGACGAGAGAGGAAACATTAGGTGACAAACTGAAATAAGGACCACAACAGCAAGCCTGCCTTACTCTTGATAACCATGACAATGTCAGGTTCACATACGCACAAATGCATATCTTAAACGCATCATATTGGCATAGTCACACTGAACTGCTCTGGAAAGTTGATGAAGTTCATAGCCGTGATCTCCAAACTGTATGAGATCGTGTCCCGTCCTCTTGGAAAACTGCAAATTTTTACGAATCAGCTTCTATATTTAGACACTGTTTGGAAAGCGAATTTGGTACAACTATTTTAAATATTAGAATTGACCGTATATGTGCATGTGTCGACATAAATTTGTCTTGAATGTAATTTTCTAAATTTATTAATTACTATGTGATTTACATAGACCTTGTAACATAACCAATGAAGAGGATTTCATTTCTATACTACTGGAATATTGACCATTTATTCTCTCCAAAAGCCGAAACACTTTCTTACTAACGAAAATAGAAAACTAAAAAGTTTGGAAAATTACATTACACTTAGTTACTGATTAACTTTTAGCACAACTACTGACAGCAATTTCACATACCCAACAGTTCAATGGCATTGGACCTCACATTCCCATGTAAACATTTAAATATAGACCAGTACCATAATATCAGTATCAACAGCAACACGTTCAGTTTGTTTATAACCCTGTCAGCGGCTCTTGGACAACCAGAAATTAGGTATAGATTATAGTAGATTTGCACGCATGCCGAATAATGGCGGACATCAACCTTCAGCATTTCACACTTCGAATTAATTATTGTGCCGAAAATTAGGGTCTACTAATTTAAGACATTGTCTTAAACAATCAAGGATAGTAATTGTAGTTAAGATCATAAAAGTTAATGGGAAGATGAAACGTCTGATGGAGAAAGCATACTAAATAACTGATGAGCTTGTTAGCGACAGATACGACAATGAGTATACAAATAATTTAAGATTAAAACACGAACTACTCTTCAAATTTAAATAAACAATGCTAATTGAATTATTTTGATCCTCTGAGAGCTTACTTTTTGTATCTGTTCATCGCGCAAGTCTCTGAATTTTTGCAGTGTGACTGGATTCTGAAATTATACGTCGACTGTGGCTGGTATTGGTATTCGTAGATCTCATACTGCAGCTAATGGCTCCTGGTTAATTATTCATCCATTTTAGGTGGTTTTCCGACCAATATCTTACTGTATTAATTACTGTAGAAACTTTGACGTCGTAGTCTTCCCTTTTTCACTGTCCACCGGCTGTACTTTGTAATTCGATTCACCCAGTGGTAACCACATGTTAATTCGATCACGAAACACGCAAAATCCGCGAGCGGCCACATAAGCGCACCCACCAGCTCCCACATTTTCACAATCAATACTTCACGTCGACTCCGCAAGCTTTTGTTACAAAGACATACACAACAGAATGAAATTTTCAATCTGCAGCGGAGTGTACGCTGATATGAAACTTCCTGGCAGATTAAAACTGTGTGCCGGACCGAGGCTTGAACCAGGCAAAGGTCCCGACTTCGAGTCTCGGTCCGGCCCAAAGTTTTAATCTGTCAAGAAGTTTCACACCCATAAATATATTGAATCTATGATTTATACATAAATTTGAAATATCAAAGTTACAACTATACTAATAATTAGACATAAAAAAGTAAAAAAGGAGAATATAACATTCCGAAAGTTCGTCATAGCTGTATGATTTGTGTGAAAGACAAGAAATTTTCTATTTGCGTACCACTGATATTAAAGGCGAAATAGCCACAGATCCACTTCCATGCATTACAGTAAGTAGGTATCAAGCAGGTTTTCTCCAAAGTACATCCGTAGCAATTTGCAAGACGGCAGCCTGTATTAACTCTCTGTAGTCATTAACACCGAGTTTATCGCGCTCAACCGGGTTCTTGAATGTCTACCGTTTTCTTGTGTAATAAAGGGGTTTAGATATCGCAACCCTAGCTCACTGTCCAGGTTTAGGATTTCCTCGCCGGACTGTTTTTACGATATCAGGTTCTTCCGACTTTTGCTGTCGGTCGAGCGGGAGCATTTCAGTGGTTCTCGGAGCCTTTGTTCCGTAATATGCGACGAATCTTCTCGGTCAGTAGTATTTTAGACCCACTTTTCTCACTTTATTTCATCTTGACTTCACTTGTAAGAGTTATCATTACCTTTGACACACGGAAAAATACAAAAAACTCTTGTAACGGATGCTTCAGTGTACTTCATGTCACAGTTCTGTACAACCTAGAACGGCGTTTCTCAACCTTTTTTCCTTTGGAGACACCAATGTACGTATCAATCTTACATGTGATTATTCTCCTAGATGCAAAATAGCAAACACGCAGAGTACATACAGTAATTTTTTTTAATTTTGGAACGACTGTGAGATATAAATCTTACCAATTTATTAGCCCAAGAAACGGTTTGGCGGTAATTTTATCTAGATATTTTATGTGCGGAAGATTAGAAGACATTGAAAATCTCGCGACACACCTGACATGTATTCGCGTCACACCAATGAACAGCGACACGGCGGTTGAAAGACGCTGACCTAGGACACCGTAAAAAAAAAGAAAAAAAAAAGCGCTGAATGGGACACCACACAGCATTTGAAAACACTTTCGTAAAAGAGATAGGTATGTAACTGAGAGAACTTAAATCAGAGAACGAATGCGCTGTGTCGCATTTCATGCACCTCATGAGAACGATTGAAGTTTACAACTTCAATACAGGCTAATTAACATATTAACATTCTTTTAATCGTATAATAAGCGAATAAACGTCGAATCATTAATAAAAAGAAACATGAAGAAAGGCTGCAGCGTAGTCTTTCATAGCCGCCACCACACACAGCAAGTAAGAAGAACCAAACAAAAAAACTACTTCCTTTTCTTACATCATCGAAGCAATTTCGTCAAATTCCATGTATTAAATCATGTGTTTTACAACCCAAAACATGCTAAGGATTATTTTGGGAATGGGTCTCTTTTTTCTGTGATTTAACAGATTACCGTGTGGTTAACTCTACATGAGAAATTAACTGCTGTAGAAATGGCTCTTTTTAGCAGAGAGCAGAGTCACGTGCGTAAAGTGGCCCAAACTGTCATACTGCGTGACTTTTAGAATACAAAAGCGATTGGGGGCCCGCACATTTCGTTGCAGCTGACGAAGGTAAAAAAATCCGTGCGTTTAAATTCGCAAAATTTCGATTTACAAACGAATATCCACATGCCAACATTTTCAATTAATGTGCTGCGCTCACAGACTCTGAGAAACTCCCAATCCAGGAAGCACATTTGTTTTCGACCCTGAAATTTCACACTTGAATCCCCTCTCTTCTAGTGCGAAGACTGATCTTTTCTTTTTTCTTCTGATATGTTTGGGATTAAGTATACGAGGATGCAGACACGTGTGTCTTCCGAGTGTAGCAGAATAGCTCTCTCGTGTAAAACTAAATGCAGAATCAACAAGCCATTTTGTGTTTCCTTTTACACCGAGTAATGGTAAACTACTGTTGTGATTCCGTTATACAACAAGGATAGGGGGCTTCCTCGGGAACTGGAGACGGATGAATGGCATGTATGCTGCTGCCATGCTTGTTCGTTGGGAATCGATAACTGAATCCGTGCACCAGGATGATATACCGGCTCCTTTCTTCAGCTCCGTAAGTGTTGAACGAGAAAGCGACACAAAAACATTTTTTTTTGGTCATCAGTCTTCTGGCTGGTTTGATGCGTCCCGCCACAAATTCCTCTCATGTGCTAACCTCTTTAACCTCTTCATGTCAGAGTAGCACATGCAACCTACGTCCCCAACTATTTGCTGGATGTATTCCAATCCTCTGTCTTCCTCTACAGCTTTTGCCCTCTACAGCTCCCTCTAGTACCATGGAAGTCATTCCCTCATGTCTTAACAGATTTCCTATCATCCTGTCCCTTCTCGTTATCAGTGTTTTCCACATATTCCTTCCTTCTCCGGTTCTGTGCAGAGCTTTCTCATTCCTTACCTTATCAGTCCACCTAATTTTCAACATTCGTCTGTAGCACTACATCTCAAATGCTTCGATTCTCTTCTGATTCGGTTTTCCCAATATCAATGTTTCACTACCATACAATGCTGTACTCCAGATGTGCATTCTCAGAAATTTCTGCCTCAAATTAAGGCCGATATTTGATATTAGTACACTTCACTTGGCCAGGAATGGACTTTTTGCCATTACTATTCTGCTTTTAATGTCCTCCTTGCTCCCTCCGTCATTGGTTATTTTACTGCCTAGATTGCAGAATTCTTAACTTCACCTACTTCGTGATCATCAATCCTGATGTTAAGTTTCTCGCTGTTCTCATTTCTACTACTTCTCATTACCTTCGTCTTTCTTCTATTTAATCTCAATCCATAATGTGTACTCATTAGATTGTTCATTCCGTTCAGCAGATCACGTAATTCTTCTTCACTTTCACTCAGGATAGCAATGTCATCAGCGAATCGTATCATTGATATCCTTTCACCTTGAATTTTAATTCCACTCCTGAACTTTTGTTTTACTTCCATCATTCCTTCCTCGATGTACAGATTGAACAGTAGGGGCGAAAGGCTATATCCTCGTCTTACACCCTTTTTAATACGAGCACTTCATTCTTGGTCGTCCACTCTGATTATTCCCTCTTGGGTGTTGTACATATTGTATATAACCCGTCTCTCCCTATAGCTTACCCCTTCTTTTCTCAAAATTTCGAACATGCCTTTACCTTTCCTAAAGCCAAACTCATCTAGCGCATCCTCAATTTTCTTTTCCATTCTTCTGTATATTATTCTTGTAAGCAACTTGGATGCATCAGCTGTTAAGATAATTGTGCGGCAATTCTCGCACTTGTCATCTCTTGCCGTCTTCGGAATTGTGTGTATGATGCTTTTCCGAAAGTCAGATGATACATCGCCAGACTCATACATTCTACACACCAACGTGAATAATAGTCTTTCTGTTGCCACTTCCCTCAATGATTTTAGAAATTCTGATGGAATCCCTTCTGCCTTATTTGATCTTAATTCCTCCAAAGCTCTTTTAAATTCTGATTCTAATACTGGATCCCCTATCCCTTCTAAATCGACTCCTATTTCTTCTTCTATCACATTAGACAAATCTTCCCTCTCATAGAGGCTTTTAATGTATTCTTTCCACCTATCCACTCTCTCCTCTACATTTAACAGTGGAATTCCCGTTGCACTCTATGTTATCACCTTTGCTTTTAAGGTCACCGAAGGCTGTTTTGACTTTCCTGTATGCTGAGTCTGTCCTTCCGGCAATCATTTCTTTTTCCATGTCTTCACATTTTTCCTGCAGCCATTTCGTCTTAGCTTCCCCGCATTTCTTATTTATTTCATCCCTCAGCGACTTTTATTTCTCTATTCCTGAGTTTCCCGGAACACTTTTGTACTTCCTCTATCAGTTGTTCTTCTGTTACCCATGGTTTCTTCGAAGTTACCTTCTTTTAACCTATATTTTTCTTCCCAACTTCTATGATGGCCCTTTTTAGAGACGTCCATTCCTCTTCAACTGTACTGCCTGCTGAGCTATTCCTTATTGCTGTATCTATAGCCTTAGAGAACTTCAACCGTATCTCATCATTCCTTAGTACTTCCGCATCCCACTTCTTTGCTTATTGATTCTTCCTGACTAACGCCTTAAACTTCAGTCTATTCTTCATCACTACTATATTGTGATCTGAGTCTATGTCTGCTCCTGGGTAAGCCTTACAATCCAGTATCTGATTTCGGAGTCTTTTTCTGACCATGATGTAATCTAACTGAAACCTTCCCGTATCACCCGACCTTTTCCAAGTATACCCCCTCCTCTTGTGATTCTTGAACAGAGTATTTGCTATTACTGGCTGAAACTTGTTACAGAACTCAATTAGTGTTTCTCCTCTCTCATTCCTAGAAGACATTATTTTGGCACGGTTCTGTAAAGGTTCGTATCCAACTTGACTGCAGTCAGCGCTGAAACCACAGCCGCAGCATGAAATCGTCGTAATTTCCCGTGAACATACTGACCAATTAGAAAATCCGAGATATTTAGTGACTGCTAAAGCCGCAATATTTCTTGCAACGAATCACACCGTTAAAGCTGCAGTTTAGTGGAGTGGCAGACAACGATTGCTAGAAACTCGACGGAATTCTGTAATAAATGAAAACGATGTACACAGATTCCAGGAGGGAATAAGTACCCCCTATCTACACCCCCACCGGAGACGCCTGAGACCGCGGATAACTGCTGATACAGCTTAACGCACAGCACACTAGCTTGCTAAACACGGAAGAGAAGGGGACCCATAGCCAGAACGGACCCAGGCTGGATAAACAACCATTGTCAGCACGCACCGGAAGATGGATAAAGTTAAGTTTTAGGCCGTTTTCCACGCTAGTCTAGGCAAATGCCGTGTTCGTTCATCATTTCTGTCTTAGAAAGACAAGGCAAAAACCGTTAACATGCGAATACATCCAGTTCACGCTATTTATAGACGGGTTTGGCACATAGTTTTCCTCACTTACGAGGGAACCACGCCCACTCGTCGTCACCGACATCGTACAAAAATATGCTGCATGTAGGGCTTCTTGCCACAAATGAAAATGACGGGAATGGATGCTCCAGATGGCCAATCATTTTTTAAAAAACAAGCAGTTTTTGGCACATGTCAGCTGCGTTATGAGCTACAGCGTAGTTTCCAAGCAGCGGTGGCGCAGCGGACAGTGCAGAATGGTAATCCGAGGATCGTGGGATCGAGTCCATAGGCGGAAACGTTTTTAAACTTTTATTTCCAATTTTTACGTTACTTAGACTATAAATGAACAGAAAAAATGCCGAAGATGTTGTATTTACTAATATTTTCATAAAACACATGAAAAGGAAAGGCAAGGGACATCTGGAATGGCAAATAAATTTCCGGGGAAGGACTGTAATTACAGTGTCCACGAGGGTTCTGAAAATAATTCTCCAAGTAGGGACCGTAATTAAAGCAAAGACGGATTCGTACTGCGTTAGTTTCATTTTGAGTTTTGAGCAGCCCTCGGCAGCTGCACGCAAACAGTAGGTTCCCCGTGCGGGTAAAATCGACCTATTGAGAGACTTAAGGAAATTATATCCCAAGAAGATTGCATCAAAATATATTCTACTGTACATTACCAACTATCTTTGCCAATATTTGGCGAACTGATAAACTGTGCGATGAGAGAGAACCATTCAATAATGTAAACCAAGTTTGTTTTTTCATAGAAAATTTGAAACAACCACGTCATCGTAAAAATGTGGCGTTTATAACGTGTGCTTGTTTTCGAGTCAATTACTGTTTTTCCTGCTTCGACGAGTATCATCGCAGCACATGTAAAACATCAACTACAAAATAATGAAAGTATCTAATTTTACATACAAAGCTCTGTTGTACGCGTTAAAATCCCTCCCTGGAAATTTATTTGAAATCCCTAACTTCCCTTTGCCTTTCCTGAAAGCCTTCTAGGAAAATATTAATAAGTACAACGTACTGAACATTATTTCGGTTTAGTTGCAGCGCAAATACGTAAAACGCGAGAATCAGAAATGATACAGAATAGGAGCTGACCATAACGAGTCTCGGATTATCGGATTACCGTTCAGCACTCTTTCCGCTGCACCGAGCGGTGAATGGTGAATATGCTAACATAAAAAGCTCGTGCCTCGCCCAGCCCGTGGCAAAAATGTTATTTTTTTCTTAACGATTGGCCATCTGTGGCTCCCGCTTCCGTTATTTTCATTTCTGGCCAAGCCCTGCATATACGACAAATCTCGGAGACAGATGATGACAAGGCGCGGCCCCCATGTTAGAGTAACTGACGTATACTGTGACACAACGAACATTTAACCACGCAATGGAAGTAAATCTCTTTGGATTATCGTGATTAGCGGATCTAGCATAAAAGGAACACATGCCGAAGAAAACGAAAGCGCAGAAAGCACTTCAGGATGCGCACTTGGCGATTCGAACCGTATTGCTTTCGATTTATACTGCATCGCTTCACTTGCGCTTAGTATGTTAAATAGTAAATCAATGCCACTGCAGACACCAGCCCTTCCCATTAAATGTATTAATAACCACATTACGCAGTTTCCTGCGTAAACATTACTAGCTTCCCTACTGATCGCGTCCTTATGAAGTAATCTGAAGCAATGTGCAACATTTTTTATCTTAGCAGTGGGTCAAATAGTGTTAGTAAAATTAAAGCTTATAGTTAGCTTCAAATAGGATATCTTTGCGTCGTTGCTCTACTTCGTATCCTCAACATCAGCAGCAGCAGCAGCAGAAGAAGAAGAAGAAGAGAGGGAGAGAGACAGAGAGAGCATTACACAGATTGTTTTCTTTGAATTCCTCTTCATGCAGCGTTAATCGTCTTAGGGCTCCCGTTGCTTTAACTACTACTGCTACTACTACTACTACTACTACTACTACTACTACCACCACCACCACCACCACTACCACCACCGCTACGCCGAGAGTCCTTCCATGGATCAGTCTCGCCGTGAAGAGGCTTTTTGGAAGCAAACTCTGGAACTGGAAATGAGAGTTCATTCAGTACCAGCAGTTACGGAGGAGACGCGTCGTCCATTACAAAATTAACTACGAACGCCGGCCGGAGTGGCCGAGCGGTTCTAGGCGCTACAGTCTGGAACCGCGTGACCGCTGCGGTCGCAGGTTCGAATCCTGCCTGGGGCATAGATGTGTGTGATGTCCCTAGGTTAGTTAGGTTTAAGTAGTTCTAAGTCCTAGGGGACTGATGACCTCAGAAGTTAAGTCCCATAGTGCTCAGAGCCATTTGAACCCATTTAACTACGAACGCCGCTGTGGTGTGGCATTGGCTTTCGTAACACACTGCTAGCTCCATTTGACTCACCCCCCCCCCCCCCCCGCGAACTGTTTCTTGTTGGCCTAGTTGTTTCTTTGCTCCTAACGAAACGGCAAACGATATAATGTACAGGAACACTAAAAGCGAAGAAGAATCTGCGCCATAACAAATTTCGTACCTCACTAAGCACAACAGCTATTTTCAGAGTGGTGTGTATCACCAAACAGCCGTTTGCGACCCGCTTAAAATGGAACCTTGTAGTATTAGGGACACTCTACGCCCAAGTATTCGTCCCGTAGTCGTACATGTGTTCTCCTTTAAATCTGATCAGCACAGAAGCAAATGTTTAGCACCCTATACCCCACATACACGTCCTACAATCTGGCTGTACACAGGTAGACCAAAATGCAACTGCGTGTCCTTCAGTGCTATCCGTACCCCAAGACACTCCACGGTACAAAAATCTAAGTCAACTGCAGAACTATATCAACGGTTCCATATCCATATTTCTCAGACACTTAACCTCACTAAATGATTTAGCTGGAAGTGTATAAAAAGTATGTAGCCGAGCTTTACGTACTTAATATGTTGCTGAAATGCTCGTCTCCAGCGGAAAATTATTTCTCGTAAAAATTACTTTCTTTTCACAGAAATTAGTAACTCGCGTTCGAGGTACGTATGATGAGTGAAGTCTGACTGCATCCAGAATAAGATCAGAGCTACACGAGATTGTCCTAGAGACACTGACCACATTTCTACTTTTAGTTATAATTCTTCGCTTCCCTCGTTACCAATTTTCTTCGTATACGCTTCCTTGCGTCCGGTGCAACAATTCTTGCACTCTCTTGCTGGATGGACATGCCGCGCCCCTATAAATAAAATTCTGGCAGTCTGCACGTAAAGTGCGATTGAAATCTTTGAGCTATCCGCATTACGAAATAGACAAGCTGGACAATGAAAGCGCCGCATAACAAATACTTCTGTGGCAGCGCGAGCATCTCCGGCGGCGAGCAGCGGATGAACATTTTACCGCGCTCCGGAAATAAACCTGTCGATTCGACACTACGGCTGGCTGCTGACGCAAACAGCGCTGAGTAGTGCACAGTGCTTCAGGCTAATTCGAGAACAAACAGAAAACTGTAACGTCACGATGAAATCATCGCAAATGGTATGAAACTTAGAAGAAGTTCAGCAACATGCAGATTTGCTCCTCAATTTGGTCCTACGGAACTACAGGTGTAAAATATAAAAACGCGGAGTCATATTCTGCCCCATACTCACACAGGGAACGAGCGAGAGCAGCACTGGAAGAAGATTCAGTTGCCTTCCTCTGATCTGACAAGAAATGACAAATGTATATGTGTATCGTTGAAGGGCAGTGTTCGAGCAGTGAGTGACGATTGCAGGATCGAGAGGTATAGAGTATCATCGACGACGAGGTTATTAGAGAGGGAGCTTAAGTTCAGAGTGGGAAAGACAAAAGAATATGTCGTTTTAAAAGAACCTTTCCGGTAAATGTCTTAAACGGTCGTCCTCCAGCATGCGAGTCCTGTTTCTTACGATTGCGCCCCCTCGCTCTGTTTCACGTGACTGAGTTGTGAATGAGTATGGAACGATAGCAAGGAAGACGGTGAAACCCAAGTTACGGTGAATCGCAATATTGGCACGTTACATGCAGAGCCCATCAATGTGCAAGCCGATGCTAACGTTCTCTCCCAATGGACAAATGACCAGTAGAGCCACAAGACCTCCTGCTGTAGAGTTTGAAAATTTAACACAGGTGTGGTGATCAGGAACTTTCCCATTTCTACTCTCTTCGCCCAAAATATATGTGCCATAAAAATTTCTTTCACTACAAATATTCGCATTAACTACCCACAAGTCGAGAGCTACCGCACAAGAGTGCATTATAGATATCAGCTATGGAGGCAGTAAATCATCAAATTATGGGGTCGTAGCAATGCCTGGCCTAGATAATACTTCCAACTGCCGTATTAGATGTTATTTATAAAGACCTGAGCCCTGATCGTCACATATCCGTTACTTGTCACCTCTGCCGTAAGTAATGCATGAGAGACAAGCCCATATATCTGACTAAAAGAACCCAAGCGTTATACATGACCGCGAATGTCCTACAGACGCAAAATTGACATCGCGAGTGGAACATGGCGGCGTAAAAAGGACCTCTAATATTTTCACTATATATAAAAAAATTATCAGACAATCAGCAGCACTATAAGTTTATCAGTTGACAATAACGTTTTCTACAGGAAAGTATCGTCACAGATCGATGGTAAGGAAATGCAGAAAGATTTGAACAAAATTTTCACTTGGTATAATGAATAACAACTCTCTCTAAATGTGGATAAATGTAAAAAAAATCTCTATAACAGAGGGAGAGAACCAGCGTTGCGGACACTTTGCAATAATTGAAGCGCGTCATCAACTCCGAACGCCCAGGAATGCTGACAGACGTCATCATTCTGTTGCAGGGTAATGCCCGCGTATATGTTGCCAAGGTTATTTGGACTACACTGCTGAAGTGTCGCTGGGAAGCCCTCACACATCCTCCATACACTCCCGATCTCTCCCCACGTGATTTTCATATTTTTGGACTCGTCAAGACAGACACTCGTGGTCGTCGATTTGCTTCGGACGTAGAGGTGTGTGATTGGGTACAACCACGGTTCCGTACGCGACCTCACTACATTTTCCACTTAGGCATTGACGATATTGTCTCACTGTGTGATAAATGGATGAACTGTCATGGCGATTACTTTTCAAATGATAAACAGTTTACTTACTTCTTTCTATCTGTCTCGTTATATTTGACTGCCCGTTATACAGTAGTCGTGAACAACTTGTACTACACGTTACTTCATATAAGTATTTAGGGGTACTACCAGGAGGCAATATGAAACGGGACGATCATGCAAAACCGCCATCAGGGAAAGTGAATGGACGGCAGATTTGTTGGAACGGTTCTGGATACGCGTAACGCAGCCATGAAGAAAATCGTATACATGACGACAGTGGGACAAATTCTACAGTATTCCTCCGCATCACAAAAGACAACTAAGCAGGCATCACAAAAGAAGCCCAACGAATTCAGAGACGTTCTGCTAGAATCGTCACTGCCCGTACTAAAGTTCGACGAAAGCTCTCTTGTGGTAGAATTTTATTTCAACGGACTAGTTTCTGGCTTTCGTTATCATTCCACTAAAGACATATTTCCTATAATTACTTACTTGCAGTGCATATTGTAGTGTTTTATGAATATGCGATTTTTCAGTTTTGTATGTAACGTTCTCTAGCCTATCGTATTGACGATATTTCTTAATGTTTATCTAATAAGACGGTTACATGACCTACACTATGTGATCAGAAGTATCCGGACACCTGGCTGAAAATGACTTACAAGTTCGTGGCCCCCTCCATCGATAATGCTGACATTCAATATGGTGTTGGCCCACCCTCAATTTTGGTGACAGCTTCCACTCTCACAGGCATACGTTTAATCAGGTGCTGGAAGGTTTCTTGTGGAATGGAAGCCCATTCTTCACGGAGTGCTGCACTGAGGTGAGGTATCGACATCGGTCGGTGAGGCCTGCCACGAAGTCCGCGTTCCCAAACATCTCAGAGGTGCTGTATAGGATTCAGGTCACGACTCTGTGCAGGCCAGTCCATTACAGGGATGTTATTGTCGTGTAACCACTCAGCCATAGACCGTGCATTATGAAAGATGCAATCGCCATCCCCGAATTACTCTTCAACAATGGGAAGCAAGAAGGTGCTTAAAACATCAATGTAGACTTGTGCTGTGATAGTGCCACGCAAAACAACAAGGCGTGCAAGCCCCCTCGATGAAAAACATGACCACACCATATCACCACCGCCTCCGAATTTTACTGTTGGCACTACACACGCTGGCAGATAACGTTCACCGGGCATTCGCCATACCCACACCCTGCCATCGGATCGCCACAGCCGGCCGGAGTGGCCGAGCGGTTCTAGGCGCTACAGTCTGGAACCGCGCGATCGCTACGGTCGCAGGTTCGAATCCTGCCTCGGGCATGGATGTGTGTGATGTCCTTAGGTTAGTTAGGTTTAAGTAGTTCTAAGTTCTAGGGGACTGATGACCTCAGATGTTAAGTCCCATAGTGCTCAGAGCCATTTGAACCATTTTTGATCGCCACATTGTGTACCGTGATTCGTCACTGCACACAACGTTTTTCCACTGTTCAATCGTCCACTGTTTACACTCCTTACACCAAGAGAGGCGTCGTTTGGAATTTACCGGCGTGATGTGTGGCTTATGAGCAGCCGCTCGACCATGAAATCCGTTTTCTCACCTCCCGCCTAACTGCCATAGTACTTGTAGTGGATCCTGATGCAGTCTGGAATTCCTGTGTGATGGTCTGGATAAATGTCGGCCTATTACACATTGCGACCTTCTTCAACTGTCGGCGGTCTCTGTCAGTCAACAGACGAGGTCGGCTTGTACGCTTTTTTGCTGTACGTGTCCCTTCACGTTTCCACTTGACTATCACATCGGAAACATTGGACCTAGGGATGCTTAGAAGTGTGGAAATCTCGCGTACAGACGTATGATACAAGTGACACCCAATCACCTGACCACGTTCGAAGTGCGTGAGTTCCGCGTAGCGCCCCATTCTGCTCTCTCACGACCTCTAATGACTACCGAGGTCGCTGATATGGAGTACCTGGCAGTAGGTGGCAGCACAATACACCTAATACTAAAAACTATGTTTTTGGGGGTGTCCGGATACTATTGATCACATAGTGTACATCATCTTTCACGTGTGTAACCTCCCCACTATATTTGGTTACTGTACGGAATTTAGATGGAATTTAGCCAAACTTTACCTCCCACTCTATAAAATCTACGTATTAAAAAAAACCATGCCCCACAAACTGTTATCCAACTTAAAGTCGTATGCTAAACTTTCACTAAACAGAACCGATATTAACTGAACTGTAACGGATCTGAATGCAATGCAACATGTCTTTATGTTAAATGCGCAAAAAAAGTAAGACAATTATCAGGCCCTAATCAAAATTTCCCGTTACCTCGCGTCTTGACAACATTGCTGCAGATTTCACGACATCACAACAGCCAGCAGGCAGCGGCTAAGCTAGATTTCCATTTCTAAATACATATTCGAATTGTTGCAAGTGGTAATGCGTAATGACAAATAGTGGGATGGGGAGAGTAAATATTCCTATGAAATGATATGCCAAGACAACATTTTAGAATGAAGTATATATTCAAAAAGAAAGAGTAATACTTCGCATGATCTTTAACAAAACATAGGTCTAGACAATACTATGCTTAAGAAGGTGAACAATGATTTAAAGAGGGTACAGTATTAATAGAGAATTTCTATGAAAATCAAACAGCTTAATCAATTAATATGTTAGCGCATAACTAAGGGAAGTGGGGTGCTTTTTCTCTCAGCTGTAGCTGACAATAATCATTCTTAGCTGCAATGTGCTGCGGCCTTACCTCAAACTCCTTCTCCTCAAAACATAACGTTTTACAAAATTTATATTCTTTTCACTTGCTATTATATCCATCTTATTCATTCTTGCTGTCCTTTACAATAGTCTTCATCTGAATGATACAATTACAAATCAACACAGCGCTACGGAATAGGTCCATCACCTACCCATACTTCTACATCCACATGACTACTCTGCAATTCACATTTAAGTGCTTGGCAGAGGGTTCATCGAACCACAATCATACTATCTCTCTACCATTCCACTCCCCAACAGCGCGCGGGAAAAACGAACACCTAAACCTTTCTATTCGAGCTCTGATTTCTCTTATTTTATTTTGATGATCATTCCTACCTATGTAGGTTGGGCTCAACAAAATATTTTCGCGTTCGGAAGAGAAAGTTGGTAACTGAAATTTCGTAAATAGATCTCGCCGCGACGAAAAACGTCTTTGCTTTAATGACTTCCATCCCAACTCGCGTATCATATCTGCCACACTCTCTCCCCTATTACGTAATAATACAAAACGAACTGCCCTTTTTTGCACCCTTTCGATGTCCTCTGTCAATCCCACATGGTAAGGATCCCACACCGCGCAGCAATATTCTAACAGAGGACGAACGAGTGTAGTTTAAGCTGTCTCTTTAGTGGACTTGTTGTATCTTCTAAGTGTCCTGCCAATAAACGCAATCTTTGGCTCGCCTTCCCCACAATATTATCTATGTGGTCTTTCCAACTACAGTTGTTCGTAATTTTAACACCCAGGTACTTAGTTGAATTGACAGCCTTGAGAATTGTACTATTTATCGAGTAATCGAATTCCAACGGATTTCTTTTGGAACTCATGTGGATCACCTCACACTTTTCGTTATTTAACGACAACTGCCACCTGCCACACCATACAGTAATCTTTTCTAAATCGCTTTGCAACTGATACTGATCTTCGGATGACCTTACTAGACGGTAAATTACAGCATCATCTGCGAACAACCTAAGAGAACTGCTCAGATTGTCACCCAGGTCATTTATATAGATCAGGAACAGCAGAGGTCCCAGGACGCTTCCCTGGGGAACACCTGATATCACTTCAGTTGTACTCTATGATTTGCCGTCTATTACTACGAACTGCGACCTTCCTGACAGGAAATCACGAATCCAGTCGCACAACTGAGACGATACCCCATAGGCCCGCAGCTTGATTAGAAGTCGCTGGTGAGGAACGGTGTCAAAAGCTTTCCGGAAATCTAGAAATACGGAATCAACTTGAGATCCCCTGTCGATAGCGGCCATTACTTCGTGCGAATAAAGAGCTAGGTGCGTTGCACAAGAACGATGTTTTCTGAAACCATGCTGATTACGTATCAATAGATCGTTCCCTTCGAGGTGATTCATAATGTTTGAATACAGTATATGCTCCAAAACCCTACTGCAAACCGAAGTCAATGATATAGGTCTGTAGTTCGATGGATTACTCATACTACCCTTCTTAAACACTGGTGTGACCTGCGCAATTTTCCAATCTGTAGGTACAGATCTATCGGTGAGCGAGCGGTTGTATATGATTGCTAAGTATGGAGCTATTGTATCAGCGTAATCTGAAAGGAACCTAATCGGTATACAATCTGGACCTGAAGACTTGCCCGTATCAAGCGATTTGAGTTGCTTCAACTAAGAACGTAATAGACCGCGCAGAGGCAAAGACTGTACCACGACAAGACCAATGATTGTTTAACAGTAACGTAACTTGCTCTCTCTTTGATTTGCACGTCGCTGACACAGAAAACCCAACCGACATGACCACCTTACACATGTAGAAACCCAACTACCAACTTTCTTTTATGTCGCATAATTCCACCTTGGTGTTCTAATTTTTTACGTCTGTGTATTTAGTACAAAAATCTTTATTCTGATTACATATATGTATATATGAGTCATGTAATCGTACTATTACATATAAGGCAAGTCGAATTACAATGAACTGAAAAACCACTGTAAGTAACTTATGATAAAATATGTCTTTTGTGGAATACAGATACCGCAGATGACGGGAAACTCCCGAATCTAGTCCGGTGAAATAAAATACTACATCAAAGCGGCTTTTTTCGAACAATTAACTAATAATTTAACATACATACAATTTCTACAAGCTGCAGAGCACCAAACGTAGGCCTACAGACATTCTTGTAACAGAAATTGTCCAGGAATTTAAACAGGCTCAAAATGGCTCTGAGTACTATGCGACTTAACTTCTGAGGTCATCAGTCGCCTAGAACTTAGAACTAATTAAACCTAACTAACCTAATGACATCGCACACATCCATGCCCGAGGTGGGATTCGAACCTGCGACCGTAGCGGTCTCTCGGTACCAGACTGTAGCGCCTAGAACCACACGGCCACTCCGGCCGGCATTTAAATAGGAATCCATGTAAAAAAAAAAAAGTAAGTACTTCTCTCGAAGCCATGTTCGTTAATGCCATGTTCTAAGAAGACTAGGTGACATTATGCTGCCAGTATCTCTATCTCGCGTAGGCATGTGATAGTAACACGAGAGAGATTAAGGTAAGTACAGAGACATATGCAGGGTATTTGAAAAAAAAGTCATATAATTACCTATCCGGAAGCCAATACATGCTCAGTTATGGGACGTTTTACTTTTGACGAGTAATGTGTAGTATTTGGTGCTGTTGGCCGTCTTACGGTTGCATTTCACAGTGCATGTCTTTGCAGGACACTGTTGGTGGATTTCTGGTTATGAGCTCAATCAATCGGCAACGCACAGACGTTAAGAGCTCTAAGAAGTCCAAAGGGGGGCCGCTAGATTTGTAGTGGCAAGTTCGAACAACACACAAGTATTCAAATGGTTCAAATGGCTCTGAGCACTATGGGACTTAACATCTGGGGTCATCAGTCCCCTAGAACTTAGAACTACTTCAACCTAACTAACCTAAGGACATCACACACATCCGTCCCTGAAGCAGGATTCGAACCTGCGACCGTAGCGGTCGCGCGGTTCCAGACTGAAGCGCCTAGAACCGCTCGGTCACCGCGGCCGGCACACAAGTATTGCGGATACGCTTCGCGAACTTAAAAGGGAGGGAAGGCGACATTATTTTCGAGGAACACTATCGAAAAAATTTAGAGAACCGGAATTTGAAGCTAACTGCATAAATTTCGAGTACGGACCACGAATATAAAGTACGAGAAATCGGAGCACATACGGAGGCATGTAGTCAGTCGGTTTTCCCTCGCTCTGTTTGCAAGTGGAACAGGAAAGGAAATTACTAGTAGCTGTGCAGGGTGCCATACGCCACGCTCCGTAAAGTGGCTTGCGGAGTTTGCATGTAGATGTAGATTGGTTTCCGGCCATATCGTAACTGGAACTTTTGTTCAACGAGTTTTGACCAATACTACCTCCTGTAGGAATACGTGTAGCTGTTTTAAACATTTTTCCCTCGCTCAGTAGGCAAAGGGAATATGACAGAAAACACGGCCCGGCACCCAACTACCGTATCACGACCGTCTTCAGGTCACGAGCTGATGCGCAGACGCAAAGCTAAAAACATAAAAAGCGACAACGAAAGGTCGGATTAGGGGCGAGTGGTGACATTGAGCTGGTGTGGCAGCGACAAGTGCCGTCTAAGGGGTTAATTGACCGAGGCCGGGCGGAAGGAGTGGGTGGGCTTAACCCGAGGGCCGTCGTGTTTTCCTAACGTTATTGGATTCGGCCGCAAATCCGCTCCAGCGAGGCGCTACAAAACGAAAAAACGCTTCCGAGAACGAGAAAAGAGGAATTTCAAGGGAACAGCGAACCCACCGAGCACTGCCTCTCTGGCCGAAAACGATTTTTCGCTTACTTGTGTCTCGGTGAAGACGATATATGGTCGAAATTATTTCTCCTTTCTTGCGAAAGACATTCTCCGCTGCGAGGTAGTAACGGAAATTTATTTCTATTTAATTTTATGAGATAGCGTCCTTTCTGCGTTCTTCAGAGTAAAGCCTTTATACAACTGGCAAAAACGCCACAATACCAATAAAAATGTACACAAACGGTAAAAGATAAAAGTTTCAGATTTACGTCCGGCAGCGTTCATGTTTTATTGTGAGTATGACAAGGACTGAAGAAAAAACTGCTACAGAACAATATATATGCCGCGCGGTTTGAGGCGCCATATCACGGACTGCGCGGCCCCTCCCGTTGCAGGTTTGAGTCCTCGCTCGGACATGGGTGTGTGTTGTTCTTAGCATAGGTTAGTTTAAGTTAGTTTAATTAGTGTGTAAGTCTAGGGACCGCTGACCTAAGCAGTTTGGTCCCCTAGGAATTCACACACACACACACACACACACACAC
This sequence comes from Schistocerca nitens, assembly GCF_023898315.1. Lineage (NCBI taxonomy): Eukaryota > Metazoa > Arthropoda > Insecta > Orthoptera > Acrididae > Schistocerca > Schistocerca nitens. The sequence continues at coordinate 170,144,423 of NC_064616.1, read as the reverse complement.
ACACACACACACACACACACACATACAATACAATACAATATATATGAAGCACGAAATCTCTTGGGAGTATAATCAAACGATTTAGAAACAACAAACAGAAGGGAACCACAAAATGCACTGACCTGTATGAAAATTGCAAAACCGATGAAAACACACCTCACTCGAACGAAATTTACATCAAAGATTATGTACAAGCGATTAGAATTACAAAACTGTGCTTTCGATTTCGAGAATTCAGCATGATGTGAATCCTTCACGACCTACAATTAGATCTTCCGAAAGTTCTACCTGCGAATCAAATATGGCCTACACTGGGTCCGTAACCCTTTGTAAGTACATCAAAATTTGTCACAGAGTTTGACTTAATTTTATGCTGACGAATACGGGTACGGGAAAGGATAAGAGAGAATGAATACTCCATTAGTAGTGTAGCGCTTGACACAGTCACGTCGATTAAATATTTGGGCGTAACATTGCAGAGCGATATGAAGTGGGACAAGCATGTAATGGCACTTGTGGGGAAGGCGGATAGTCGTCTTCGGTTCATTGGTAGAATTTTGCGAAGATGTGGTTCATCTGTAAAGGAGACCGCTTATAAAACTTTAATACGACCTATTCTTGAGTACTGCTCGAGCGTTTGGGATCCCTATCAGGTCGGATTGAGGGAGGACAGAGAAGCAATCCAGAGGCGGGCTGCTAGATTTGTTACTGGTAGGTTTGATCATCACGCGAGTGTTACGGAAATGCTTCAGGAACTCGGGTGGGAGTCTCTGGAGGAAAGGAGGCGTTCTTTTCGTGAATCGGTACTGAGGAAATTTAGAGAAGCAGCATTTGAGGCTGAATGCAGTACAATTTTACTGCCGCCAACTTACATTTCGCGGAAAGACCACAAAGATAAGATAAGAGAGATTAGGGCTCGTACAGAGGCATAAAGGCAGTCATTTTTCCCTCGTTCTGTTTGGGAGTGGAACAGGGAGATAAGATGCTAGTTGTGGTACGAGGTACCCTCCGCCATGCACCGTATGGTGGATTGCGGAGTATGTATGTACATGTAGATGTAGATGACCAGTAGCTGACAATAAAATGTATTGATGGTCTGGTTTTCTGTATCGGTGCCCGTTTGACCGACAGCTTATACGATCTTTTTAGTTAGAAACGATATCGAATACACAGTGGCAAGCATCGAATACCAGCACACGGCGTTAAGTTGAGAGAAGCTAATTAAATTATACCATATATTAAAAACATCGCTAGAATGGGTATTTTCTTCTCTATCAGTTTATTATTCAGTTAGCTGATTACCCGGCGTTTCCCGGGTATATATTTATTACTATCTTTCGTTAGCCATCTCCCCCTCCCCTTATCCCTGTCCATCTCATCCTTCACCTCCACTCTGCCGCCCTCACTCTCCCTGTCCACCCTCCTTCTCCCCTCTCTTCTTGTTCTGCTCGTTCCGTTCTCTCTCCATCTCCTCCTCTCTCCTCTCTCTGTCTATCTTCTTCTCTTCCCTTTCTCTGTACATTTCCTCCTCTCCTTCTCTCTGTTCACCTTCTCCTCCCATCCCTCTCGTCCTATCTCTTCCTCTTTCCTTTTTCTGTCCATCTCCTCCTCTCTATGTCCATTTGTCCCTCCCCTCTCTCTACTCAACTTCTTCTCCCCCTGTCTGTGACCACCTCCTTCATTCCCCTCGCTGTCTATCCATCTCCTGCCCCCTTCTCTCTCCGCGTCATCACGCTCGCCCCATTAGGACGGTAGTGGGTCTTAATCCCAGAGTATCTCTTTCCATATCGTAACTAATGTGTGTTCCATATTTGATTGAAATCGTTCTTGGGTTTTAGGATGAGCTTTTTACTCGTTGCTTTATCCGCGTACGCCAATGTCAAATTTCACATATGTTTAACGTATTTCACACGTATTCGTACATATATATCCAGTAACACTGGCGAATTTCGCCCCGCACTTACATTTTCACGCAGCATAATGTTTATGATGTCGTGTCTCCTGAACTAAGTACTGTACAATGATATAATATAGCAGATACATCAGTGGTATATCTGGCTATTGCCCACAAAAACAGGTGCGAATAGAGTTAGCAGTAAAGAAGCAGTAAATCAAAAAGTCATGTTTCATGCGTCAGTTTTACTGCATGAACAGTGAAAATGCAGTGAGCGATAAACTTTTTTCCTTCCTCATTTTGTGGGAGCTATCATCGGGAAACAGTTTCGTGAAGGTTTGAAATTATGTCTAAGGTTTGTTCCAACTTACTAAGAGTTCTCATTCTCAAATATTGGATGACTATAATATGGCTATTCGTGCATTGTGGGCTACGCTGCTTTCTCATCCCCAATCCCACCTCTCTGAAAGGTAGGTAGTTCTTATCCCCACACCCTTGATTTCCAAACAGTAAGAGATATGTACAGCACGTATGATTGAAATGGGCCAGGTGGTTTAGAAGGAGACGTGATATATATATATATATATATATATATATATATATATATATATATATATATATATATATATATATATATATTAGGAAAATTATAGATTGCTACTCATCGTAAAGATTGCATGCTGAGTTGCAGACAGGCACAACGAAAAGACTGTTACATATTTAGCTTTCGGCCACAGTCTTCTTTAGAAAAGAACACACACACACACACACAGACAATCATTCACAAATGGTTCAAATGGCTCTGAGCACTATGGGACTTAACTTCTGTGGTCATCAGTCCCCTAGAACTTAGAACTACATAAACCTAACTAACCTAAGGACATCACACACATCCATGCCCGAGGCAGGATTCGAACCTGCGACCGTAGCGCCTAGAACCGCTCGGCCACTCCGGCCGGCAAACATTCACAACGTGTCAGCTGTACGGTGAGTATCAATTTATACTTCTCCTTATATTGTTGATATTACAATCTGGATTTTCATTGTTATATACGTACATCCGTTTTTATCATATGTATATACGTATGGATACGGATTCTTTCATAGAAATGATGTAGCGTCTATACAAGTGGTATGGATAGAAAAAAATTGTGCAAAGGCAGCTCGTGAACTGAAGGTTTCTACTTGAGAGAAATACTTATGAAGAAACGCAGATTAAATCTACAATTCTAATTCCTAATTCATCATTTATTTCTCGTGTATTTTTCTGAAATGTTAGTGCTGACTGCAGAAGAAGCACAGTAGATTCAGCTCTTATCGGACACCACAAAGACGATGCGAAACCTTCATACAGATGATGATGTTTGGTTTGTGGGGCACTCAACTGCGCGGTCATCAGCGCCCTTAGAAAGTCCCAAATTTTTCACACTCCAGTGTTTTACGCAGTTCAATCGAACCACTATCACGAAGAATGACGATGATGAAGTGATGAGGACAACAGAAACACCCAGTCCCCGGGCAGAGAAAAATCCTCAACCCGGCCGGGAATCGAACCCGGGACCCTGTGATCCAGAGGCAGCAACGCTAGCCACTAAAACACGACCTGCGGACAACTTTCATACAGATAACCTATTACTGAGGCTAGATGCGGAACAATGTTCTTAGAGCGAATGATGTATTTCCAATCACAATTTCTTAGTAAATTTACTGACGATGTATTCATGCTGGCCTTCCAAAGCGCTACTGTAATCTTGAAAACAGCAAGTACTACTTAAGAAATCAGTATTGTCTCCTCCCTGGAAACCTAACAGGAATGAAAGTGACATGGTGGGAATCAGGATTGCAGCGCATTTCCGCTACGAAATGTAATAACGGCTGAATCTCTGCAAGCGAGAAGAGGAAGAAAATAGTCAGGCTCGCACAGCCACCACTGCAACGGAATAATAGCTGGAGAAATGGGGAGGGGAGGGCCTTTTACAAACCCCTCAGCCAGCGTGTACGTTCAAGTTGGCCGCATCCCGTTGTGGAGCTACTCGACGTCTTGGTGGAAAGTTTAGCGTCTGCTGGCAGCCCATTCCCAGGCAATATTCATAAACTTTGGTCTTCTCAAAGAATCAGACTTGATGCTTTCTTTCGTGCGACACAAACTGCGCGAAATGAACTTCTACGAGCGGATGCTTATACTTGTGGGATCCACTCTTCTCTAACAGTTTTTTCGCCATAAATGAAGCAACGATGTAAGTGCCTCAAATCAAGGACCCCGGGACAGCACCGAAGCTGTGAGAGCTTCTCGATACACTTATTTACAGCAGTGTCTATCAAACTAGATATTCTCATTCAACTGTTACATTCAAGAGATTTTTGTTTTAACCGTGTCAATGCTCTCTGAAGTCAGTAAACAGTAAACCACGTAGTCCACAGCATGCATCAAGCTCTATGTCTTACACAAGACTATCAACAACAGCTAATGTTACCTGTAGATAACCTCCTGTATTTGTTTAATAAGGCAAGAGTGTTTCAGAAAGATTCATCTGATTAGACTAGATTGTATCTTCTACATCATTGAAGATAGAAACTTCAGATAAATTTTAATTTACGCATCGAAACTAAAAATGCATCACGACGCAAGTTGTTAGTTGGTGGTTCATGTTTTAGCGCTACGAGTCTGCCTGGTTCATTAACCACTGTGCATCGAGTCGAAGCGGCGACAATATAGCAACAAAAGGCATTTAATGCTCTCAGATTCTAGACGTGCAATTCAGTTACAACTATAACGCCTGATTTTCGTCGAGATTGTGTCCCGTTCTTTCTTCGGAAAAGACTAACAGGAAATCACGAACCTGGGTGTGTTGGAGACCTGACTTTTTGCACATTTGCAAGACCATGACGAAATCTTAATTCTTACACAGAGCAGGGCACCATTACACTGGCACCTGTAAGTAAGAGCATTTCTTAACGCTGAGTTGCCTCAACGACGGATCAGGACGTAAGGGAGCGGACAGATGTCGCATTGCACCGCGGGCCTCAAAACTCGCCTGGTCTCCGAGTATGTGATTTTTTGTGGGGGTTTATGAAAGAGTGTCGATAGGCCTCCTTCCTAACAAATTTGGGTGAACTGCGATGTCGCATAGCAACAGCAGTGCAGCGACTCCTGAACCGCTCGCAAATGCATGGGGCGAATCCGATTCTCGTCGGGATGTTTGTCGAGCACCCAGTGGAGGGCACATTGAATACCAGTGAAAACTAAATGAAAACTTTGATCCTAAACGTTATTTTGGAAAGTACCAACGCTGTATGTGCAAAATATGTACCCTTACGAAATGGGTTGGTTCCTTTCAAATTAAAAACTTTGTAGCTCTACGCACAAGTTAAAATTCACCCGAAGTTTTCGCCTTCATTAGTGTTGAAGATATAGTACTGTGGAATCGAATGAATCATTTTTACAATATCATACACGATGGTATTTGGGAAGTCATGGGAAAAGCCACTACCTGTCCAAACGGGACCTAGTATTAGCGACTATTTGCATTCCTGTGGGGATTAAGTCAATGCGTTACGCTTCACAGCTCTGTCGCCACTCAGTCATAACAGAGAGAACATTAACTCAGGCCGCCAAGTATTCTGAAAGTCGACAGAGGTTTTGTTGAAGGATCCAGCGCGAAATACTCAGGAATTGATTTAGGTAAACGACGGAAAACGCATGTGAGAATGGCGGGACGAGGATCTGAACCCCACTCATACCAAATGGAATTTCTGTGTCCTAACCAATGGATCACGCATTAACACGCCAGGCAGCAGCGAGGTTTCCATTCCTCTCTGCTGCTCCTCATTTAAGATTTTTCCAATTTTCCTGAAGCTGTTGCATGCGAATGCCTGGCTAGTTGTAAGGACAAGGCCAGGAACCATTCCTCTTCCATCTTTCTTCACGAAAGCAAGTGCATCGTCTTCTTCTTCTCCACTATTTAGGAATACTTTTGCCTCTCAGTGTATCTAAACTTAGAAATTCAAATGCAGATCATTAGAACAAACGTTGTTTTCAATTTTAAAGTCATTTAATTGAAACTACGAAAAATCTGAGATTTTACTACCGTATTTATATTGGGAAGAAGAGTTTGTTGCACAAGGAGTAGGCCTTAATTTGTGGAGGAACAAGTAAATTTACGACTAATATTTAAAGAAAAAGCGGTGGGGTCTGCAAGAGCAAATTGCTCTCTGATAAAAATTAATTGTAAAAGGGAAAGAGTGGGCGTTACTTCAAGGAAAAAATATTAAAAAGGTAGGCAAGTGCCTCGTCATCAGACAAAGCACATCAGCTGCCTCAAGGTCACACTACGCCTAGCGCGTAACCATGCGCTAAAAGCGTACATAAGTGAACAGCTTCTTTTTTTTTTTTTGATAGATAAGGAATTAGGAAAGGAGATAAGGAATTTTCATTGTCTATAATACAACATACAGTCACCAGTAATCTTTGTTTAACGATTGTTATTGCCTACTTTGTCCCAAATAAAGAGGTATTCGTCAGCATTCAGCTTATTCTTTCTTTTTGTACTCAAAGTAAAAGGGTTTGTCTGGAACCAATGTACCACAGGGAAACTTAGCTAGTAGGCGTGTACTCTCCGCTATACTCCACGTCTTCAAAGACAAAATGTTTGCATCAAGGCCACCATAACGTGTACCACTGCAGTGCCTGTGCGACGTGGCTATCGTCGCCGTTAGCGGCGCAGTGTTCCTGTGTACAAGTCTTTGAAGGCAATGGACATTGACCTTGCTGGATAATTCGATAAGAAGCAGTTTATTCGTGGACTAAGAACACAATTCACGTGTGATGTATCAGCTGTCTTTGGAGGCAGTACATGGTTGACCTTGGCTGTTGTATGGGGCAACCATGCAAAAAATGGTTCAAATGGCTCTGAGCACTATGGGACTTAACATCTGAGGTCATCAGTCCCCTAGAATTTAGAACTACTTAAACCTAACTAACCTATGGACATCACACACATCCATGCCCGAGGCAGGATTCAAACCTGCGACCGGAGTGGTCGCGCGGTTCCAGACTGAAGCGCCTAGAACCGCTCGGCCACACCGGCAGGCGCAACCCTGCAGATTATGGCCTAGTAGCTAAGGTTCCCTATGGTACATTGGTTCCAGACAAACCCTTTACTTTGTCTACAAGAAGAACGAAGAAGCTGAATGCTGACGAATATCTCTTTATTTGGGCCAAAGTAGGCAATAACAAATGTAAAATAAAGATTACTGATGACTGTATGTTGTATCATAGAAAACAAAAATTCCTTATCTCCTTTCCTAATTCCTTATCTTTCCAAAAAGAAATATATATTCACTTACGTACGCTTTTAGCGCTTGGTTACGCGCCAGGCGTAGTGTGACCTTGGGGCAGCTAATGTGTTTAGTCTGGTGACGAGGCACTTGACTACCTTAAGAGAGCGGAGGACGCGCGGCTACGAGTGGCAACAATTTGATGCATGAATTTAGTGAAATAAATTTTTACTCTTAACAGATTAAGAGCAGGCCATTCAATCTACCCCTCTAATTTTCAGCATTCCCCTATAGCACCACATTTAAGAAACTTCTACTTTCTTCTTGTATGCGATTTTTATTGTATACGTTTGATTACCGTACACGACTACACTCCAGACACCTTCAGAGAGGATTTCATAACATTCAAATTTTTATTCGATTTAAACACATTTTTCTTCTTCTGAAACTATTTCCTTGCTATTTCCAGTATCCATTTTACAGCCTCTCTACTACAACACAGGAGAATTATTCTGCTACCCAAATAGCCAGACACATCTACTACTATATAAATCGTATCTGGTTTTTCGGGCATGACCAAAAGAGCAGAGACCTTTTTCATTCTGCAGCCACTATGAGTCAAGACACGAAGGAATTGAAGACAATAATTGGAGTGGGCATAGATTTATATCCATGGGGCAAGTTGAAAATTTGTATCCGAGTGGGATTTGAACCTAGGTCTCCTGGTTACAAGGTAGATGCGCTGACCACTATGCTGTCCGGACACAGTGGTCACTACAACCACACAGACTACCCAAGCACGCCTCCCGTCAGACCAAATATTCAACTCGTACCACATACTACCAATGTAGTGCCGCTTTGGACATGTCCAAAAGAACAACCACCACATATACACACAATAAAATGAGTTTTGCATCACATCGGTTCCAAGGGTTCCGGAACCTGTACAGAAACCTGGAATAGAAATCGACATAAACATCATTTCCGCCCTTTTTATTGCTCATGAAAACCAAACATTGCACGTTGTACCACCACACGGCAAGACCTTCAGAGGTGGTGGTCCAGATTGCTGTACACCCCCGGCACCTCTAATACCCAGTAGCACGTCCTCTGGCATTGATGCATGTCTGTATTCGTCGTGGCATACTATCCACAAGTTCATCACGTCACTGTTGGTAAAGATTGTTCCACTCCTCAACGGCGATACGGGGTAGATCCCTCAGAGTGTTTGGTGGGTCACGTCGTCCATAAACAGCCCTTTTCAATCCCTCCCAGGCATGTTTCGATAGGGTTCATATCTGGAGAACATGCTGGCCACTCTAGTCGAGCGATGTCGTTATCCTGAAGGAAGTCATTCACAAGATGTGCACGATACGAGAGCGAACTGTCATCCATGAGGACGAATGCCTCGCCAATATGTTGCCGATATGGTTGCACTATCGGTCGGAGGATGGCATTCACGTATCGTACAGCCGTTACGGAGCCTTCCATGACAACCAGCGGCGTACGTCGGCCCCACATAATGCCACCCAAAACAGCAGGGAACTTCCATCTTGCTGCACTCGCTGGACAGTCCGTCTAACGCGTTCAGCCTGACCGGATTGCCTCCCAACACGTCTCCGACACTTTCAGGTTGAAGGCATATGCGACATTCATGGGTGAAGAGAACGTGATGCCAAGCCTGAGCGGTCCATTCGGTACGTTGTTGGGTCCATCTGTACTGCGCTGCATGGTGTCGTGTTGCAAAGATGGAACTCGCCATGGACGTCGGTAGTGGAGTTGCGTATCATGCAGCCTATTGCGCTCAGTTTGAGTCGTAATACGACGTCCTGTGGCTGCACGAAAAGCATTATTCAACATGGTGGCATTGCTGTCAGGGTTCCTCCCAGCCATAATCCGTAGGTAGCGGTCATCCACTGCAGTAGTAGCCCCTCGGCGGCCTGAGCGAGGCATGTCATCGACAGTTCCTGTCTCTCTGTATCTCCTCCATGTCCGAACAACATCGCTTTGGTTCACTCCGAGACACCTGGACACTTCGCTTGTTGAGAGCCCTTCCTGGCGCAAAATAACAATGCGGACGCGATCGAACCGCGGTATCGACCGTCTAGGCATGGTTGAACTACAGACAACACGAGCCGTGTACCTCCTTCCTGGTGGAATAACTGCAACTGATCGGCTGTCGGACCCCCTCTGTCTAATAGGCGCTCCTCATTTTTGGGCGGGTTTAGTAACATCCCTGAACAGTCAAATGGACTCTAGAATGAGATTTTCACTCTGCAGCGGAGTGTGCGCTGATATGAAACTTCCTGGCAGTTTTAATCTGCCAGGAAGTTTCATATCAGCGCACACTCCGCTGCAGAGTGAAAATCTCATTCTGGAAACATCCCCCAGGCTGTGGCTAAGCCATGTCTCCGCTATATCCTTTCTTTCAGGAGTGCTAGTTCTGCAAGGTTCGCAGGAGAGCTTCTGTAAAGTTTGGAAGGTAGGAGGCGAGATACTGGCAGAAGTAAAGCTGTGAGTACCGGGCGTGAGTCGTGCTTCGGTAGCTCAGATGGTAGAGCACTTGCCCGCGAAAGGCAAAGGTCCCGAGTTCGAGTCTCGGTCGGGCACACAGTTTTAATCTGCCAGGAAGTTTCAAATGGACTCTGTTTGTGATATAATGTCCACAGTCAATGTCTATTTTCAAGAGTGCTGGGAAACTGGGTGATGCAATACTTTTTTTGATGTGTGTATAATTACGGCGATGACGGCCAGTGACGCGTTCAGTGCAGATGCGTACCAAGCTCGAACTCTTACGGGAATCGGCGAGGTCCCGCGAGTCATGAGGCTATTTAGCAGGGGCACTACATTAGTAGTGAGTGGTGTAAGTTGAGAATTTGGATCTGAGGGGAGGCACGGTAGGGAAGTCCGTGCGGTTGTGGTGACCACTGTGTCGAAGTGGTCAGCGCATCTGCCTACATAGCAGAAAACCCATGTTCGGAACCCAGTAGGACACAAATGTTCAACTCACCCCACGGATATAAATCAGTGCGCACCGGCAGCTAATGTCTTTGATTCCTTTGTATCTTGACAGCTTATGCTATTAGCGTCTCGTTTCCTAATCTAATTCCCTCAGCAGTGCCTGATTTAATTCGACTATATTCGAGTACTCTGATTTTACTTCCATTGATATTCATTTTATAATCTCTTTCTAAGACACTGCCCATTCCTTTCAGACCGGACTCGCATTCAGAAGGACGACAGTTCAATTCCTCGTCCGGCCGTCCTGATTTAGGTTTTCCGCGATTTTCCTAAATCGCTTAAGGTAAATGCCGGAATGGTTCCTTTGAAAGGGAACGGCCAATTTCCTTCCCCATCCTTCACACATTTTAAACTTTTGCTCTAATAAACTCGTTGTCGAAAGGACGTTAAGCACTAATCTTCCTTCTTCCTTCATTCATTTCATATCCAACAATCGTAACGAGGGAACGTTACAGAACATTACACTATAACGTTCTGTCATTGTTTCCCTTTTCTCGATGCAGCATCTAGTTGATGCAGATATGTAATACTTCATACCATTCAATCTACTGCCGACACTAATTATTACTTAAAAGAATACGTAGTCTACCTAAAATCTTGTCAAGATGGCAGCATGCATCATTTTTCCGACTGTCAAAGTGCTTTGTCACCATGCGCAAGCTATAGACAAATCTCAGCTTTACCACCGAAGATCTTATTAAGGACATAGCACCCATCATATGTGATTGTGTCAAATAGTTTCCTCACGTTGTGAAAGTGACCGACAAATGTCGGCGTTTCCCACAGGACAAGTAAGAATTAGTAGTAAATGAAATGCGCATTAGCGCGGGCAGTAGTGTCTTTTAGAGTAGGCAAGTAGTGCCAGGGAGACGCTAATGACGAAGCTTACTGCGGGCAGCCTGGAGACCGCGAACCGTACGTAACTCGGGGCGGGGTGACACCACACCGCTAACGCCACTCTAATTAACACAGGCTGCGGGCCTCAAGAGCCAACAAACTTGTGTTGTGTGTGTGTGTGTGTGTGTGTGTGGAGCGCGGTCGGGGGCGAGGGAGAGGGTCGGGTCTGCGTCGTAGATACTCATCCTGTGTGAGAAGAACCACCCATACCACTTACATTCCTTCCGTGCCCAACAGCGTCCTTCCCGCCAGTTTCACGTCACATGTCCGACAAGTGCGACGACTCCGCCCTAAAAGTCGTACCAAAACTTTTAGTTCACCCCACTGTTCACGAGTAAGTTTCCTTAACTTTACTACTCCTTTTACATTACATTCCTAGCTTCCCTTCCTTTACGATACCTCCAATTCTGTTAGTAAATATTTTATTTTCCCTCTCCTCTCCTCTCCCCCTACATTCTTTTCACTATGTTCCTCCTCAAGCCTCTTAATGCGCGAACTGTTAGGAACACTCAGAAAGAAGAGGTGAAATGGATGTTTTGCACAGATTACGAATGAATGAAGACGAAATTCTGTGAATTTTACCAGGCGCCGTGGCGTACTGGATTATGCACTGGACTCGTATTCAGGACGACGCCGGTTCAAATCTCTACTTGATCATCAGATTTAGGTTTTCTGTGGTTTTCCTAAAGCGATGAAGGCAAATAAAAAGGAACCGATCGATTTCCGACCTTGTTCTCCGTCTCTAATGACCTCGCCGTCGACGGAATTTTAAATCCTAATCTTCGTTCTATTTCTTTTCTGTGAATTTTGGACAGTACGCCTCTTTCAACGGGACGATGGAGTTTCGGAGACGTATAGATTAGTTTCTACCGAAAAATTGATATAACTGAGTTACTAGCTATGATAATATCCCCCGTTTTAAAGGTTTGACGTTAAAGAATCCTCTCTTTTCGTTTTCATTAGTCTAGAAATGGCCTTTTTTACTGAAAAGTGGTCGGGAAGTCGTTAAAAATCGTGAGCGCTCAAGACGTCAAAAACACGGTATGGTTGAATATAATGTGCCACTAATTCATTGCAGACAAAGTTTGCGAGATCTCTGAGATTGCGAAGACACTGATAAGCTACGTCAGACACATTCCACATTACATTTGCACTTCGCCTTCAGGTCACGAGTGGCCTACCGGGACCATCCGACCGGCGTGTCATCCTCAATGGAGGATGCGGATAGGAGGGCCGTGGGGTCAGCACACCGCTCTCCCGGTCGTTATGATGGTATTCTTGACCGAAGCCGCTACTATTCGGTCGAGTAGCTCCTCAATTGGCATCACGAGGCTGAGTGCACCCAGAAAAATGACAACAGCGCGTGGCAGCCTAGATGGTCACCCATCCAAGTGCCGACCTCGCCCGACAGCGCTTAACTGCGGTGATCTCACGGGAACCGGTGTATCCACTGCGGAAAGGCCGTTGCCTCACATTACATTTGGCCATGCAAAATCTTTGTATTGATCCGCATCTGTTAACCATTGGTCACACACGCACTCCAATGAACACCGCTCATAAGGGTTTACACTAGTCCGGGATAGTGCATTACTTCTTCTTTCGAGATTTAGGCTGGTAACTATACAGCCATCTTCAAGGTGAGTGGGTGACAGAATGAAAACCACTTGACACAATATTGTGGAGTAAATGCGTATCTATCAGAGATAATGTCGGAACAAGATTTTCAGTCACAAATAAACATAGCATGTGTAGACTCAGCAAATCCACAGTGCTTACAAATTATGTGGTTAACTACTAAAATGGATGACATGGGTTACAATGCCGAAAAAGTAAGGCTCAGAACAATAATTCCTCTGAGGAAGAAGACGGGAAATGAGTGGATTCTATTATTTGTTGAGCTTAAAATCGCCGTCTCTGTTGATCAGGTTCTCTCTTAATTGTATTTCCACAGTTTCTTCACCACTGAATCGCAACAGGATGAGGCTGTGGCCATAATCATGACTTTCACGTAATCATTAGAACGGCCAGCATTAATACAATGCCAGCTAATGCAGATTTGTTGGCCTGTAAAAGGCGGATGTGTCACTGGTGTTCAAAGCACCATCCCTGTGTATTGCATATTGTTTTTCCTATGTAGACTATCTTTTACCACACTGACGAGTTATTTTATATGCGAGAAGACTTCAGAAAGTAAGTTACTCATTATTACGACAAGCCATGCAACTTTTATTGAAGAGAACCGATACGTATTACTCTTTCTCGATATAGTCACCATGATTCAGTTAGATGCTCCACTGATCGGTCTCACGGTATCCGTTATGATGTGGAACGTGTAAAGTGCATAAGAAATGCACACAATATTTTTATTTTGAGCTTGAAATTTTTATTACCCACCCCATTCCCTTAAATAGCACTAAATGCGTATATTATACCTATGGATTTATATATTCCTATTCAAGAATTCAACTATGCTATAGAAGGACTTTTCAAGGAGATATGATTTCAATGTATTTTTAAAACTGTTACTGCTGTCTGTCAGACATTTTATTTCATCTAGTAATTTATCGAAAGGTTTTACAGCAGCACATTTGACCCCTCTTTGTGCCAAAGATAGGTTAAGCAGATGATAGTGTAAGTATTTCTTTCTTCTGGTATTATAATCATGAATGACATTGTTTTTTTTTTTAAATGGTCCATGCCGCTGAGAAAAGTTTCATTACTAAGTAACTGTACTGTAAGGCTGTTGTAAGAATTCATAACCTTTTAAAAGATACCTACAAGATGTTCGACAATGAATCCCACACGTTATTCTAACCACTTTCTTTTGTGCAGTGAATACTTTTTGCCTAAATGTTGACTTACCCCAAAATATTGTTCCGTGTAACATCAGAGAGTGAAAGTATGCAAAGTATGTTGGCTAGTTAGTTTCTATATCCTAAAAATTAGCAATTATTCTTATTGAAAAAGTTGCTGACCCAGTCCCTTTAGGAGATCCAAAATATGAATTTTCCAATTAAGATTCTCATCTATATGTACACCCAAAAACTTAGTACGCTCTACCCTGGCTACTGACTTCTGTTGATGTGTTATGTTTATTGAAGGAACTGTACTCCTTGCAGTAGAAAATTGGATGCACTGCGTTTTTTCAAAGTTCAGAGCAAGCCCATTCGCAGAAAACCAATCAATAACTTTTTCAGACATTATTTGTATCATCTTCTATTGGAGTTTGTTTTACTGGATTCATAATTATGCTTGTATCATCAGCAAACAGTGTCAGTTTAGCTTCTTGTTTCAGATAAGAAGAGAAATAATTCATATATATCAAGAACAAAAGGGGACCCATGATCGAACCCTGTGGAACATCTAATGCAATTTCACACCAGTTAGATGAAGTAGGAAAGTTCCTTAAATCACTTAAACCATATAAAGAAACATTCCTATTGGTGACATTTTACCATTTGAAGACTCTAGTACGTGGGCAGTGAAACTTTATATTGCTGTCTCAGTGGAACAGCATTTTTAAATCCAAACTGTGATCTACTAAGTATCCCATTACTGCTGAAATGGCTAAACACTCTTGAGTACATTACTTTCTTGACAATTTTTGAAAATGCTGTGAGCAAGGATACTGGCCAGTAATTATTGTAGTCTGTGGTGTCCCCTTTCTTGTAGAGAGACTTGACAATGGTATATTTTAACCTGTCTGGGAAAACAGCTTGAGTTAGTGGTACATTACAGGTGTGAATCAGAACATCAGCTGTAACTGCTTCACATTGTTTTTAATATCTTGTTAGAGATGTCATCTACTCCAACAAAATATTTATTTTTCAAAGATTTAATTCTTTTCCTTATTTCACAAGAGGCAGTTAGATGAAAATTAATCTGACTAGGATTTCTCAAAACTGACACTTTCATGTACTGCTTGGCTTTTTCTTTCTAACTATTCTCACCAATTTTTTCACCTACACAAAAAGAAATGGTTGTTAAATACATTAGCTATTTGTGTACTGTTGCTTAAGATGGTCTCATGCTCCTTAATAGTAATGTTTCTTTCCCCAGTGATTACTATACCTGTCTCTCTTCAAACAACATTCCATACTGATTTGATTTTATTGCCCGAGTTGTTAATTTCAACTCTAATATACATACTTTTTGATTTTCTGACAACTTTTCTCAGTATATTACAATAATTTTTATAGCGTAAAATGACTTCTGGATCTTTAGTAATAACTTCTGCCTCATACAATTTTCTTTTCCTCTCTGAAGACACTTTAACACCTGTAGTGATTCAAGGTTTCTTCGAAAACTGTTTGGTGTCACATTTAGTAATTTTTTGGGGGCAACAGTGTTCAAAAAGGGATATAAATTTATCAAAAAATATGTTACATTTATCAATGGCATTTGGCTCATTATGTACATCTCCCCAGGTAACATTTCTTAAACTTTCTCCGAAGTGCTCTATAGACACTGGGTTGACCAGCCTTACACTTTTACTTGATGGTTTCTGAACTATACACCCTGCTCAGTTTTGCAAGTTAATCACTCATGTATCATTATCCGATAATTCATTTATCACAGGGAAATCATGTGTTAGTTTTACATCCTCTTGCTGCAAAAATACATTATCTATTATAGTGCCACTGTCTTGAGCTATACATGTAGGGAAATTGATCACTGATTCTAAGTTATACGACATTAATAACACTTCTAGTTCACTTTCTCTATCACAAATGCTTAGAAAATTTACACTGAAATCATCACAGATTAATAACTTTTTGTCTGACAGACAGCATAATAGCGAGTCAATTTTTTTCTTGGATAGCTCCCAATCTCCTAACGGGGACATGTACACTGTTGCTAGTACCAACAGTACATTATCTAGATGTAATTCAGATGCACAAACTTCAAAGTACTGATCGACACAAAATTTACTTACTTCTACAGTTTTGTACTTATACACTTGTTTTGTGTAAACCGCAGCTCCTCCTTTATCCATGATAGATTTGCAAGTGTAAGATGCTAAATTATACCCATTTATACTGACACTTTCCATCCCCACAGCTACATGGTGTTCAGACAGACAAAGTATATAAATCTCATTCTTATTTTTGAGATCATCTAAACACACTAACAGCTCATCCACTTTATTTTTTATTCCCCTGATATTTTGATGAAGTAAATTGATACTACCCTTAGCTTTATCCCTGTTTACTGCTCAAAAAGCTTTTTTATGCTATTTTTCTTGAGTATTGTCTGCCCAGACTTTGGCTTTAACCTAAAAAACCTGTCTGCCTGGTCCCATTAACCACAGGGATCATCCCTTGTATGACTGTGCGCCCCCCCCCCCCTTTCCAGTATCCGCTAATAGAGAAGCTAAATTATCTTTCCCCTTCCTATTTAGGTGCAGACCATGTGTAGTGTATCCTCCCCTACCAACAGTCGGAAAGTTGTACCAATTGTTCAATTCCTAGACGATACAAGTGCGCTCCTTAGCCACGGAGCTATTCGAGAACCGTTCTGAGAATGTTCTCATCGACGGAAAGTCTGTGATTGCTGCAAATCAGTTTCTCGATTTCCGGGACAACGTCGTTTGTGGTCGAAGTCGATGGCCTCAGCATCACCCACGCCTGTGCGGCCTTTGTCAAGTTGTTGGCACCGTTTCGCTATGGCTGGACGCATCACTGCACTGGGTGCATTTACCGCCAGAATTTCATGGTGAATCTGTGGAATTGAAGCGTTTTCCCTACAAGAATCTTAGTGTCCCACGCTTTAACAATGGAGTATGTTTCCGGTTGGCACGCCACTTCACCCCCATCCTGTGAGGAACATGCTATAAGACTGGCAGCAGAACAGTGTCTGCAAGTCACCCAGAACATGTCCTCTCCTCTTACAGTGCGTAACTCTCGATGCGCAACGGTGTTAGCGCCAATGCCATTTGTAACTTACTTTTTGAAGTCCTCTCGTACGTGCACAATTACACAGTGCTTAGGGTGTTTTGCTTAGGGCGAATCTCTGACACCTTTTATTAGCTTTTACCCCAACGTAACGTCAAAAATACTTTAGTGTAATCACCACTGACCGGCCCAAATGCACACAGTATTTAAAAAAGTAAATCAGGACTGGCTTCACACTGCCAACTGCGCCCTCTGGTGACAGCCATCACCCTCGCGTTGGGCGGCGGCTGGCTTAAATAAGCCGGGTTATGTCCAAATGTGTACAGAGAGACAGCATATACTTCGTTCATCAGCCTCCTGTGAGATGACGCCACGGTGCAGAGATACTTTAAGAGAAATCAGGGCTCACATACACAGATTTAGCTGTGTAATACAAACATTTCTTACGTCAACTGATTCCGTCCACTGTGTAGACAGTTACAACTAAGAGCTGTCACGCCTACTGAATTTTATTAATTTAACAAGTGGCATGGCTGTAAGGAAAGTAGAGAAACTTTATCAACAGTAGTATTTAATACATCGCACAAGCGGGGTGTCTTGACAGGAATCAGAAAGTGAGCCAGTGCTCCGTATGAATTCTGACTTGTTGGCAAGCTGCTGAGGAAGCAGCAGTGCTGTAGTGGCTGGGCGAGGACAACATCCTCGGGCACCATGGGGACTAGCAGGTACTGGTATACGGGCATACGGGCACTATGTTCTGGAACAGTCTTTGGCAAGACCTTCGGAAGAGTCAGGAAAAATATCTCTACGGGAGAAACTTGCACGGAAGTCCCTCTAATATTAGTATATAAACGGCCAGTGCGTAAGGCCAAGACAGTGATTACCAGAAAGAATTTAGGAGCAATGTTCAAATGTATGTGAATTCCTGAGGGACCAAAGTGCTGAGGTCATCGGTCGCTAGACTTACACACTACTTAAACTAACTTATGCTAAGAACAACACACACACACCCATGCCCGAGGGAGTCGAACCTCCGGTGGGAGGGGCCGCGTAATTCGTGACATGTCGCCTCAAACCGCGCGGCCACTCCGTGCGGCTTTAGGAGCAGTGCAAAAGGCGTTCGATGGGTGTACTCACTACAGAGCGACACTCTGAAGCTGACGAAGTAAAAATTACGAGAAGTCTGTACAAATTAGAGAAAAGATAACTGAGTCTCTGGTAAGTATCCAGCAACAGTTATCATCTTCAGTTTTCTGCCTTAAGTTCAAATAGTTCAAAATGGCTCTGAGCACTATGGGACTTAACATCTGAGGTCATCAGTCCCCTAGAACTTAGAACTACTTAAAACTAAGGAACCTAACGACATCATAACACACATCCATGCCCGAGACATGATTCAAACCTGCGACCGTAGCAGCCGCGCGGTTCCGGACAGAAGCGCCTAGAAGCGCTCGGCCACAGCGGCCAGCCCGCCTTAAGTGAAGAACAAGTTCTGTCGAGTTTGTCTCTAGTATTAGCAACGAACCATATTTGATACTTTCTGCGTGTCACAGTATAAAGCGGAACAAATGCTGTCCCGCACTTCTGTCCCACTGAGGTAAAAGTACTTGACTGGGTGTTGGATAAGTTGCAAGCAGAGCACTCATCTGTGGTAGCGAAAGGTAGACCTCGGGAACTGGGACTTGCCGGAAAAGATTAACATATGGAGTCGTAGGGTGTAGTTCTTGGTTTGCAAATACGACACCTCTCCAAATAAGGTTTAACTATTGGGAAATGGATTGTTCTTCAGTTGAATGCTTAGTGTTTGCAACCTTACTCACATTCTACAGAGTCAACTACTTCTCCTCTCGATTCCTAAATCACCTCCGCTACGCATGTTAGTAGACTTGTCCCCTCTCTATCCGTTAAAGGTAACTTTGTAGACTTCACCCCACACTGTTATCAACATCCTGGGTGCACTGTGCAGGCCACACCTTCCACCAAAGCTGGTGATAAAACCTGTGCCGGGTTGCGACATAAGATTACTGCCATCTGGTTATAGGGTGTGGTGAGTAGAAGCATTCCGTAGCAGGGAATTGGGTGACAGAATATTGGAGAGGAAGCAGGAAGAGCGTCGGAATCAGCCCCTGGAACTATGTACAGCCAGAAGATCAACGGCCAGGGTGCTGGAACAGGTCAAAAGAAGCAGAAACAATTCTGAGAGCCCAGCAGATGGAGAAATACTTGTAGAAAAAACTACAAGGGAAACCAGCAGAACTACAGCATCAAGACAAAGAGTTCAGTCAAGTGAGAACACCAATAGCTTTAAACCTCTGTGTATAACGTTGCATTAACATAATACGACTTAAGCTAGCCGTTCAGATGTTAGAGGCATCAGTGCAAAGGATGCTCTTGTATTAAGATATAAGTCAGAATTTAACGAGTTCACCAACAATGTGAATCCTGTGTTCGAAGCAGGCCAAATGGAATGGTATTTCAATACATCATGTCTAAAATTATGGGACAAGCTACAGTGAAATTAAGTGTCTAAGACAGAGTTAACAATTGTGATCAAGTGAAGGTAATCTTGGAAGAAAATTATTCAGCTAACTGCGCTACAGACTACTACTACTGTAGGATATTTCAGACCACACAAGCAGTTGCATCATGAGCACACTGAAGAGATGAATTACCAAAGTCATTCAGAGGAGTGGTCACCAGAGAGACAGGGGCGACAACGACAAGGTGCATTACAACCGGCATGTGCCCTTGGACAGGCTCGGTTCATACAGGGCGTAGCAGATGACCGGATACAGACAGCTCTACGAAGCTGCGGTGAATAAATTGGGTTAGGTGACGCATGGGACGAGGAAAGCACACTATTGTCCGCGAGAGAAAAATTAGTTCCCGAGAATGGCTTGTAAGGAAGATGAAATTCGAAGTAACACAGGAGGAAGATGTTATAACTGTAGCCAGAAGGGCCACACAGATCGTGGAAAGGCGACGAGGAACGCGAGGGGGAGTGACACCCACAAAGAAGGAAGAAGTCAAGATCTACAAGAATTTTTGCTATAGCTGTGATAAACAAGGGCACACAGATGCTGAATGTAAAAGAATAACCATTTGTGAAAAACGCATGTTACAGGTGCAACCATTATGGGCATATTAAGACCCCAATCCAGTTGCAAATTAGGGGCAGTTCCCACAAGTAAAAAAAAAACAACTTAAGTTTGGGACACGAACAAGTCACGTATTATAACGATGAAACTGCCAGTCTCTGAAGCAAAGAGTTGAGTTCAGAATGTTCAAATGTGTGTGAAATCTTATGGGACTTAACTGCTAAGGTCATCAGTCCCTAAGCTTACACATTACTTAACCTCAACTATCCTAAGGACAAACACACACACCCATGCCCGAGGGAGGACTCGAACCTCCGCCGGGACCAGCCGCACAGTCCATGACTGCAGTGCCCTTGACCGCTCGGCTAATCCCGCGCGGCAAAAAGTTGAGTCATGACGATCACAACTAAACGAAAATAAAGATGCAAACCATGGATTCACTTATTTATTTATTTTTCTACAGAAAGATGTATGTTCTAACTATTAATTCGGGAGACTTTTTAAAAATACAAAGAAATTTAGATGCAAAAATACAAAGAAATTTAGATGCATGCATCCGTTTGAAAGGCATTCCATAATATTTGGAATCCGTTAATGATATTTATACCACTCACTGGGAGTTAGAGCGGGGCTGATTCTGCAAATACTTTCTTCCTTTAATAGAATTAGAGAAAATTCGAGACAAAGCGCAAAACGTTCACATTGTTCGAAATTAATTGCTACGACGGTGTAATAAATATCCTGGATGGAGACTTTGAATACCTTCCGTAAATCATTTGCAGAGGTATCTGAAGAATGAATTCGATATTCATCTCCTTGAGTCACCTAAAACTTTTCTTCATTACTGCGTCGCAGAACAGTTAGCTTTATCTCAGTGTCCTGGATTTTGACTAGTAAATGTTGCTCTACGATCAGCTACGTATATTATAATTTTTCCCTAACTTCCGTCAAATACTCCTCCGGCAATTTCGAATTAAAATTAGCCACTCCAGAAGCGAGGCATTTCTTATCCCTGTTCCGTTCTTTCCCAACCTTATAACTGCAGGGCTCAGACTACCCACGTTTCATGATGCGTGTTTAGAGGGTGCATGACTATGTCGATCGTCATGAAGGTGTAATTCTTTCAACACTACACACAATTTTAACCATTATTTACCTTTGTTGGCAGTCCGGTACACTCTACAATGTGACTGGGGACAGAATAACATAACTCCGGCAAATATTGTACCGTTATCTTGAACGTTAACGAGACCGATTTCGAAATATACCTCCAACAAAGCTCACATCATCACATGCTGGGTATAAATTTCATATTGACACAACATGCAAAATAGCAGCTAGCTAAACTCGTCCAAGTCGGAAAGAATAACTCATATATACCATACGACTTCTTATTTCTTTGCGGTTTAAAGCTATAATTAGTCCGTCACGTAAAGCGTATTGCTAATTTTTGTAAGCATTTCGCGGTAATTTCCTCACATTCTAACGTATAAATATTATTTTCCTTTCATGCAAGCTCAGTACTGATAGGAATTTCACACATTACAACAAACTGAACTGAGTATTCAGTACTGAATCCAATTTCAAATATTATTAAACAAAGGTAATAAAAAAAGACGTGTGACGAGGGCCTCCCGTCGGCTAGACCGCTCGCCTGGTGCAAGTTTTTCGATTTGACGCCACTTCGGCGACTTGCGCGTCGAAACAAAGTAATTATAAGATTAGACAAAATTAACAAGTGTATAGCTGTGCATGCTTTACACTAGTAATCTGGGTGAAACATAAATCCGATTGCATTTCTAAGGTTCGAAAAACACAAGTAGCTGTGATCTAGGGCATTCACGTTATCCACAAAACTGGCGCAGTAAATTTACCATACAGAGAGCAGCTACAGTACACGAAGAAAATCACAACCGGATGAAATTCCTTTTAGGATTGTAGTTTTTCGATTAGTACCATAGCGAGATGCTGTAAAAACCTGTGAGACAAAGATTTCATTGCGAGGCAGTTCTTTGCTTCTTCCATCTGAGTGATGCAAACAGCCCCTATGGACTGTTTCAAAATTTCAAATTGCCGTAAATGCTCCAATTTGTCAGACAGTTCTCGTGAAAGACACGTACAAATTCACATTCGAGTTCCGGTATAAAACATAGCATCTACTAAGCTTATCTCTCAACTAAAAGCCAATAAGCAGGAACAAGTAAATTTTAGTTCATTCTAGACATAAACTTATTTAGGTGATGTACGTACTGAATTCTGACAACGTTGTGATTGTAAATTTCAAGGTGAGGCGTCTTAGGTTTTCCAGGCAAAATATTAATTTTGTGCTGTTAACCAGAGGAGAGGGCGGAGTCGCTACGAATACAGCCATAGTGCGCGTATGACGCACAAAAATTAATTGTAGGCAAACACATTTTCATAACACGGTGAGACCGGAGCAACACTTCGTCGTCTTACAAATTAACTGGAAGACAGACTGGTTCCATCATCAAGATGTATTGACGTTAAGAATCAGGGATATTCCAAACCAATGTCTAAATGGGTCGTGTACAGCCAAGTGTGAAAATGACAATGAACATCTTGAAGGCAGCACAATCTACACGATGTATATTCCCAAATTGTTCAAAAATCTTCAAAAACTCAGAACTGTATAGCCGTAGGTAAGCACCGGCTTGTCAAATGGGCCGCGAAGCTAGGCCGTACTGTACAAGTTGAAAGTTCATCGTCATACCAAAATGGTTCAAATGGCTCTGAGCACTACGGGACTTAACATCTGAGGTCATCAGTCCCCTAGAACTTAGAACTACTTAAACATAACTAACCTAACGACATCACACACATCCATGCCCGAGGCAGGATTCGAACCTGCGACCGTAGCGGTCACGCGGTTCCAGACTGAAGCGCTTAGAACAGCTCGACCACAACGGCCGGCATCGTCATATCGCTGCGACTACAAAGACCTTGCTTACTTCCAGGAATGCCTCGGTTTCACTATTGGTGCACGTTCAGTGCGCCGCTTACGACGACTATTGCTCTGTTTACTGTTTATACTTCTGTATTAGACATGGAGAGAAAAATATGTTCGCTAACATAATTACAATGTTGCTAAGTCTGTGCAGAATCGTATCCAGAGGTTACGCCTCTTACGACATTGTTTTCATCCACGAAACGCACATCCACATTCGGTAAGGTAACTCACTGCGGTACGGAATCCGATATTCGACGTTGAATTAGCTGTAGAATAAAGAACAGGCAACTTCGAATTTTCACCCCTTTCTACAAACGAAGGAATATCTTGCGCTTGTAAGCTCTTGGCCAATACTGACCTCTGGAATGATAACACAATTGGTGTCATGGTATAACGAGGAACAAAGTAAACTAATGGCGAGATAAGACAAATGCATCAATGTTTATGTGACTTTGAAGAGAAATATACCGAAGTAAGTACCAGCAGAAATATTACGTATTATTATTTTGTTGTGCTGGTAACACATACCTTTGTACAATAAAAGATCCTTTAACTTTCGAGAGAGCTTCATAATATAAAGGGGCTTACACTGTTATGCTACACTATGCGATCAGAAGTATCCGGACACCCACAAAAACATACGTTTTTCATATTAGGTACATTGTGCTGCACCTACTGCCACGTACTCCATATCAGCGACCTCGGTAGTCATTAGACGTCGTGATAGAGCAGAATGGGGCGCTCTGAAGAACTCACGGACTTCGAACGTTGTCAGGTGATTGGGTGTCACTCATGTCGTAAGTCTGTACGCGAGATTTCCACACTCCTAAACATTCCTAGGTCCACTGTTTCAGATGTGATAGTGAAGTGGAAACGTGAAGGGAAACGTACAGCACAAAAGTGTACAGGCCGACCTCGTTGTTGACTGACAGAGACCGCCGACAGATGAAGATGGTCGTAATGTGTAATAGGCAGACATTTATCCAGATGTCCGCCCCCGGTAGCTGAGTGGTCAGCGTGACAGACTGTCAATCCTAAGGGCACGGGTTCGATTCCCGGCTGGGTCGGAGATTTTCTCCGCTCTGGGACTGGGTGTTGTGTTGTCCTAATCATCATCATCTCATGCCCATCGACGCGCAGGTCGCCGAAGTGGTGTCAACTCGAAAGACCTGCACCAGGCGAATGGTCTACCCGACTGGAGGCCCTAGCCACACGACATTTCATTTATCCAGATCATCACCCAGGAATTCCACACTGCATCGGGATCCACTGCAAGTACTATGACAGTTAGGCGGGAGGTAGGAAAACTTGGATTTCATGGTCGAGCGGCTGCTCGTAAGCCACACATCACCCCGGTAAATTCCAAACAACGCCTCACTTAGTGTAAGGAGTGTAAACATTGGAAGACTGAACAGAAGAAAAACGTTGTGTGCAGTAACGAATCACAGTAGACAATGTGGCGATCCGATGGCCGGGTGTGGGTATGGCGAATGCCCGGTGAACGTCCTCTGCCAGCGTATGTAGTGCCAACAGTAAAATTCGGAGGCGGTGCTGTTATGGTGTGGTCGTGTTTCTCATGGAGGGGGCTTGCAACCCTTGCTGTTTTGGGGGCACTATCACAGTGTAATGTCTCTTGCAGCGGTCTCTCCGCGATATTTACAGAAATTTTATAAATCATATAACTCAGTACATATCTCGAAATATCTCTTCTTATCTTACCGATTATCAAGGCAAAGTAGTTTCAAGCCCAATTATTCTTTGGAGCGTCCATTTACTCCATGGAATAGCTTCTCTGCTATCTATGTTTTCTCTTGGGAAAAAGAATAGGGGACTTCTTGCCGATTAGTCGTGAAAGAAGGATGTATATGTATGTATTGTTGAGCTAGTCGCCATCTTGATGAGATTCTGTATGAGAAGGAATTTAATACATGAACTAAACTAAAGTAAGTGTGTTCGCGTATTATTTAACGGATTATTATTATTGACAGTGTCTGCTTACTACGCTGTGTTGCACGGGATCAGTGGGGAACGTCTGATTTACACTGGACGAACCTGCCGTTTTGTATGCTCAAGATATCCAGTTACTTCAAATAAATAGGCTAACACTGTCTTACCAGCAGATCTCCGGTCTTCCCCATATGATCACCGAAAGTTAATAATTATTACAAATGTTTCCAGGAGATCGACTGACAATTTTCGTCGCACCGAGACTTCGAAATTGCTTCAGTGCCTTATGGAATTTAAGTTAAGCTTAATTTAATCAGGATAGAACAGTATTGAACTGTGTGAATGTGATAAGCCTGCTTTGTCAATGAAAATTCCCTTAATATACGCATGTTTTTACTTTCCTGATCAGTGAAGCTAAATCAGGCCGGTGTGAGAGAGGTTTTTAAATTTTAGATTCCATACAAAAAATATATTAAAACAGCACAGGCCTACATTGATGTTTTATTCTTGCTTCCCACTGTTGAAGAGCAGTTCAGGGATGGCGATTGCATCGTTCTACACGATCGGGTACCTGTTCATATTGTACGGCGTGTGGCGGAGTGGTTACACGACAATAACATACCTGTAATGGACTGGCCTGCAGAGAGTCCTGACCTGAATCCTACATCTTTGGGATGTTTTGGAACGCCGACTTCGTGCCAGGCCTCACCGATCTACATCGATACCTCTCCTCAGTGCAGCACTCCATGAAGAATGGGCTGCCATTCCTCAAGAAACCTTCTAGCACCTGACTGAACGTATGCCTGGGAGAGTGGAAAATGTCATCAAGGATAAGGGTAAGCCAACACCATTCTGAATTCCAGAATTACCTATTGGAGGGCGCCACGAACTTGTAAGTCACTTTCAGTCAGGTGTTCGTATACGTTTGATCACATAGTGTATATAGGCTAGCTCACTATGGAGCAATGTGCCTTCTGCCTCGGAGAATTTGCAGTTAGCACAATGTGACGCCACTGAAGTATCCCGTCCAGTTTGTAACATGACGCAGCTTGATTACAGTTCGTTGCTGTTTCGTGGCTACCCGAGATTGCAGCGCACTGGTGAAGACAGAGGACTCATCTACGGAAGGAATACATTCAAATCCCAATCCGGCTACAATGATGTAAGCTTTCACCGTTTTTTTTTTCTTCGATCACTGTAGACTACTTAGACAACAGTTACCTTTGACACACCAAGAAAAAATCCTTCCGCTTCTATTTGTAGCCGATGGTCCGCATGTGAATGATGCAAATAGTCAACATATGCTGCAACCGCCTGTCAGAAATTTTGTAACACAGTCGCAGACTTCATTAGATTTCCCGATTAGAAAACCTTTTTCCCTCTAGAAGCAACGATGTGGCACGCAGTACATTTTTTTGGATGCTTATAAAAGCGTAATTAACCTGGGTACCTCTACACACGGTTCTGACAATACTCTGTGTGGGACTCGGGAGTTGTCTTCCACTTGAGCGATGCCTTAAGGACCCATACTGGCTTCCATGCAGAAGATTATTACGTTCTACGTAAGTCATAATGTTTGAGCTGAAACTGTATTCTAGGATTCTCACAGAAACAGGCGTGAGTGATACAGGACAGCAGTTCTGCAGAATAGTCATACATCCATTTTTGTAGATGTGTGTGACTTGTGCTCTTTACCAGTCACTGGAAAAAGCTCTCTGCTCAAATGACTTATCGTAACCACAAGTCTTTGGGCACTGATTTTTGTGAAAATGATACCTACAGAACATGGCTAAAATTTCTGGGCTATTTTGGTCTGCTCCTGTGATAACATGTTTGTACGATAGTTATTGAAGGGTTTTCGTGTTGCCCTTCTGGTATCCGATCGTCTATAATCTGTTTCGTTTTGTATTTAGACTTAGTAAGTGCTGTTTCGTAAGAAGCCTTATGATACTGCCTATACAGGGTGGCCCATTGATAGTGATCGGGCGAAATATCTCACGAAATAAGCATCAAACGAAAAAACTACAAAGAACAAAACTCGTCTAGCTTGAAGGGGGAAACCAGACGGCGCTATAGTTGGCCCGCTAGACGGCGCTGCCATAGGTCAAACAGATATCAACTGCGTTTCTTTCAACAGGAACCCCCATTTTTAATTACATATTCGTGTAGTACGTAAAGAAATATGAATGTTTTATTTGGACCACATTTTTCGCTTTGTGATAGATGGCGCTGTAATAGTCACAAACGTATAAATATGTGGCATCACGGAACATTCCGCCAGTGCGGAAGGTATTTGCTCTGTGACATATTACCCGTGTTAAAATGGACCGTTCGCCCCTCCTATGTTACCATCCATAATGCCAATTCCCACACCTTCTACCCCTCTGCAGGTGTGCCCCAGGGCTCTGTCCTCTCCCCTCTCCTCTACCTCCTGTACACGACAGATATGCCCCAGCCCCCCCCCCTCCAGTACACCTCTTGCAATATGCTGATGACACCGCATTCCTCGCCCTCGCTCCTACCCTCCAACGGTCCCAACGCCTTCTCCAGAATCACCTTGACCTTTTTGCTGCATGGTGTAACCAATGGCTCCTGAAACTCAACCCTACCAAGACCCAGGCGATCATCGTAGGTCGTACCACTCGCTCCTTCCGACTCCTGGATTTCTCCCTTACTGTCTGTGCCCGTCCTGTCCGCCTCACCCCCACCCTCATCTACCTTGGCCTCACCATTGACCGTCACCTCACCTGGATCCCTCATCTCCGCTCCATCCAATCCAAAGGCCACAACCGCCTCCGACTCCTCAAACTCCTCTCCGGCCGGACATGGGGGTTGCACCCCTCTACCATCCTCCACACCTACAAATCCTTAATCCGTCCCATCCTCTGCTCTGCCAGTCCTGCCTGGATAACTGACCCCCCCAAATTCTATAAGTCCCTCCAGATCCTTGAGCGTCATGCACTCCACCTCGCCTTCCGTATACGCCTCCCGTCCCCCACGCGGATCCTCTATGATCTCATTCCTTTCCCCCATCTTCTCCTATTCCTTGAACATATCCGCATCCTCTACACCTCCCGCCGTCTTAAAACCCCCTCACCCCCTGGTTGCTCCTCTCCTCTCCGATCTCTGCCCCCTGCCACGTCTTCACCGTTGTGTCCCCCCTACCCTCCATCTCTACACCCTACATCTCCTTTCCCAAGGTGGCTTCCATCAACTCCCCCTCCCAGATGATGCCCTCTCTCCCTCCATTTATCCCTCCTATCAACTCTGATCCTCACTCCCCCTCCTTTCCTCTGTCCTTTTCCCGGGCTCCCTCTCCCCCCCTTCCATCCTCTTTCTTCCACACCTCCCCTCTCTTTGCCCCCTTCTTTCCCCCGAGTCCTTTTACATTTCCCTCCTGTGCCTCCTCTCATTCCCTCTCGCGTCTGCCCTTCTCCCCCTTTTATTAGTCCTCTCCCTCCTTGGTTCCCCCCCTTTTTTTCGTTTTTTCCTCTCCTCCCTCCTTGTTTTTCCCCCTACTCCAGGTCCCCCCCTTCTGCCTTGGATCGGAAGTGCCATCTTTGTGCCGCCATTTTCGTGCAGTGTTTTACGGTGTGGTTATCCAGTGAGTGTTCCGTGTTGTGTCTTTTGGGAAGTGTAGAGAACAGCCATCATACTGTCGCTGGGTGTGCTCTTTTTATCTCTTGTGCACAGAAACCAGACTGTCACCATGTTTTTTACTTGTGTGTCTACTATGTTACTTGTCTGATTCCTGTGTATTTTAACAACATTGCCAACCCCTTTTGCTTTCTGTTTTAACTTTCCGCATTTTTACGCCATTTTACACTTTAAGTCACCATTTTATCGCCTGTTATTTCTTGTTTCTTTCTTCTTCCTTTATTTAAAAAAAAAGTCTGTAGGCTGTAGAGCACCGTAGTAAGCTGCTGCCAGCCCGCCCCCTTCGGGGGGAATTGAAAAAAAAAAAAATGGACCGTTTACCAATTGCGGAAAAGGTCGATATCGTGTTGATGTATGGCTATTGTCATCAAAATTCCCAACGGGTGTGTGCTATGTATGCTGCTCGGTATCCTGGACGACAACATCCAAGTGTCCGGACCGTTCGTCGGATAGTTACGTTATTTAAGGAAACAGGAAGTGTCCAGCCACATGTGAAACGTCAACCACGACCTGCAACAAATGATGATGCCCAAGTAGGTGTTTTAGTTGCTGTCGCGACTAATCCGCACATCAGTAGCAGACAAATTCCGCGAGAATCGGGAATCTCAAAAACTTCGGTGTTGAGAATGCTACATCAACATCGATTGCACCCGAACCATATTTCTATGCACCAGGACTTGCATGGCGACGACTTTGAACGTCGTGTACAGTTCTGCCACTGGGCACAAGAGAAATTACGGGACGATGACAAATGTTTTGCACGTGTTCTATTTAGCGACGAAGCGTCATTCACCAACAGCGGTAACGTAAACCGACATAATATGCACTACTGGGCAACGGAAAATCCACTATGGCTGGGACAAGTGGAACATCAGCGATCTTGGCGATGTATGTACTTCCAGCATGATGGATGTCCGGCACATAGGTCGCGTGCGGTTGAAGCGGTATTGAGTAGCATATTTCATTACAGGTGGATTGGTCGTCGAAGCACCATACCATGGCCCGAACGTTCACCCTATCTGACGTCCCCGGATTTCTTTCTGTGGGGAAAGTTGAAGGAAATTTGCCATCGTGATCCACCGACAACGCCTGACAACATGCGTCAGCGCATTATCAATGCACGTGCGAACATTACGGAAGGCGAACTACTCGCTCTAGAAAGGAATTTCGTTACACGTATTGCCAAATGCATTGACGTTGACGGACATCATTTTGAGTATTTATTGCATTAATGTGGTATTTAGAGATAATCACGCTGTAACGGCATGCGTTCTCAGAAATAGTAAGTTCACAAAGGTACATGTATCACATTGGAACAACCGAAATAAAATGTTCAAACGTACCTACGTTCTGTATTTTAATTTAAAAAACCTACTTGTTACCAACTGTTCGTCTAAAATTGTGAGCCAAGCCATATGTTTGTGACTATTACAGCGCCATCTATCACAAAGCGAAAAAAAGTGGTCCAACTAAAATATTCATATTTCTTTACGTACAACACGAATATGTAATAAAAAATGGTACCCCCTACTTTAAAAAACGCAGTTGGTATCCGTTTGACCTATGGCAGCGCCATTTAGCAGGCCAACCATAGAGCCATCTGGTTTCCCTCTTCAAGCTAGACAAGTTTCGTTCTTTGTAGTATTTTCGGTTGACGCTTATTTCGTGAGATATTTGGCCCGGTCACGATCAATCGACCACCCTGTATATGAAGGCGGACCCCCACCATTCTCAACCAGTCTTCTGGGAACTTATTTTTAGAGACTAAGGTCGAGTCATCGTTTGAGCTTGAGACACACTTTCTCGATATGTTGACCAGCATTCTGTATTTTGGTGCCCAATGTTGCAACAACTGCACCACAAAATGCACCAGTGTACGTGAACATTATCCGAGTCAGTTCTGGTCGTTACCAACAAGTGTAGTTTGTTTCCGTCATAGATATGTTGTCGAACCATATGCTCAAAGTAGTTTTCAGAGGAAACTTTTCTTGCTGTTCTGCCGGCCGATGTGGCCGAACGGTTCTAGGCGCTTCAGTGTGGAACCGCGTGACCGCTACGGTTGCAGGTTCGAATCCTGCCTGGGGCATGGATGTGTGTGATGTCCTTAGGGTGGTTAGGTTTAAATACTGTTCAACTGTGTGTGATATCTTATGGGACTTCACTGCTAAGGTCATCAGTCCCTAAGCTCACACACTACTTAACCTAAATTATCCTAAGGACAAACATACACACCCATGCCCGAGGGAGGACTCGAACCTCCGCCGGGACCAGCCACAAAGTCTAGGTTTAAATAGTTCTAAGTTTTAGGGGACTGATGACCACAAATGTTAACTCCCATACTGCTCAGAGCCATTTGAATAATTTTTTGTAGCTGTTGCGCAGGAGGTTCTCTCTCGTCTCCCATTCATGAACATGTAACTTTTCCATTCAATTATTTGTGGGATAGTAAAGACTTACATCTAATGCGCGTGCAGTAAACGTCGTATTAATAGTGGAAGACGCAGGAAAGAAGAAGGAAAAAAGATTAGGATTCAACCTGAGTCGATGCTCAGCTCATGAGGGACAGAACAGAAGCTGCGCCATGAGGACGATATGGAAAGATTCGGCAACGTCCTCAAACGAACCCCCTCCCCCCCCCCCTCCATTAACCTTAAGATTAGTTTAGTTCAGTCCCTGAAAAACTTGATGTAGGTGACCGGCCGGGGATTCGAACCTCATTCCTTCCAAATGGGCAGCCTGGATCGATCGTCGGACAGGTATGACCTATCTTACATCAACATTAAACTGGAGCAAATGTTAACGCACTGGACGACCTTACATAAAAGCCAGTTTAAGTGACTATTTACGTACAAATGCCACAAACGATGAGAAATTCAAGAAGTTGAAACTAACAGATGACTAGCTGACAACCTTGATTATGTAGTCAGCTTAAATGTAGCCGCGTGAAGACTTGAATACAGTTCGGTACTAGTAGTCGCAAAAAAAAAAAAAAAAAAACTTTTCAGAAAACGCTCGTTGCGGTCCATTACAGTAATCTTTGACGAAATAACAGTGATGGAACTCACCGCGTTCCAACCTGGAAAAAATAGTGCATTTCCTTAGATCGTTCTCAAGATTTCGAAGTTATACTGCGTCGCTGATATAACAAAGGAATTCCCGAGCAGAAAGTTGCTACAGCACTTGTGGAAATCATTAGCACATCTGGAACCACCACCTCGAATATCACGACTGGTTATGCGAACGGACGTAACATCAACACAATGGCAACGCGTGGCGGAAGTACTCTCCCCGGGACACCTATTCCTCGCTGTCTTTAGACGCTAAAAATAAATATCTACGCTGGAATCTTCCGCTGCATATTTCGTCCTTAGCGGAAAGTCATCAAATGAATGCCGCTTTACTATCCAGAAGCGTAATAGAAAACAAATCAATAAACTTTTCCCCTTTTTTTTACAAATGCGAAATGAGCCGTATTTGAAAGAACGGGAAGATAGGGTAAGACCACAATTTTCAATGCGTAAATGATTCTAATTAATTTCGCATATTAATTAAACTGGAAATCGTGTAACTTTTAAGAGAGTAAAAACTTATTTACAATTTCATTATCCTCTCTTCTCTCTCATTCTCAATTTCCCAAAGCCACATCACACGTGCAGGTATACATACACACACACAGTCCGTTTCCTATAGCCGTTGTAGCCCGGCGAGATGGAGGGGGTTCAATCTCCAATCGCGGAATGGCGGTCCTGCAATATTAATAGCGGTTTCGTGGTTACAGATTGTCAGCATCGATTTCATTACCCATGCAATATGCGAGGTCCAGAAAAAGATCACGCTCTGCCTTTACAAGGGTGCTTATATCATGCACACTAACAGTGACTTCAAATTAAAAATCTGCCTCAAACTTTTTGCGCATTCAGTCTGTTTGACGAATAATAGAAGCTAACGATGAATCCGCAAACTCAGCAAGCACCAGGTACGAAAAGAACGAAGCTGGCATAGGAGAGAGCCAATAATTTTTGCAAATTCGAAGTTTCTATCTTGAATACAACAACCAGGTTCGAGTGGATGTAGCCTCCAGCAACTATACAGAGAGGAAGCGACTTCCAGAAAAGAGACTAAGGTGAACAGTCGCATCAAAACAGTATTCATGATAAAGACGACAACAGCAATAAAATTGTGGGAGCGATTATAACAAACTTTCTCTTTAATAAAAGCACGTAAAAAAATGGTATCATAATTCACATGTACAAAAGCACACATCCATCCTAACGCCATATTCCAATCGTTCGCAAAAGGAGTGTAATATTAACATCACGTAAGTAATGACTGGAAAAAGAGAACGAGTTTAGAAAATTTTAGTAATTTTATGGTGCTCCTCTGTTTAGAATTCGTTCCAGCCCCACATTTTGATGGCGTAAACTCCGCTTTCCGGTCCTGAAGAGCATCCAATAACGAGCGGCTGCCTTGTCATCCTTTGTCAATGTCATTTGGATGAGGTACGCAGAGGTGTGGAAGCCATCATCACATCGCTCTCACGGCGATTGTCAGCTTTCCAGATCTTGAAGCTGCTACTTCTCATTTAAATACCTTATGAACTGATATCACAATTATGACTGTAAATAGTTCCACCCCCTTACCCCACCCCACCCCCACCGCCCCGCCCCCAAGGATAGGACCCTGGCAACAGCGGAAATTGAACTCAGGTCAAGTCTAAATTACTTCCTCAATCCGAAAAAGGTACACTGACGAGCCAAAACATTATAACCATCTGTTAAATATACAGCTTGTTTGTCCGTCTTTGGAACGAAATACATCACTGATTCTGTGTATCAGGGACCGATAGTTTGTTGCTAGGTTTGTGAAGGTACACTGTGTGATCACCTGACTGAAAATGCCTTACAAGTTCGTGGCGCCCTCCAAAAGTAACGCTGGAATTCAATATGGTGTTGGCCCACCCTCAGCCGTGATGACAGCTTCCACTCTCGCAGGTATACTTTCAATCAGGTGTTGAAAGGTTTCTTGCGGAGCGGCAGTCCATTCATCACGGAGTGCTGCACTGAGGAGAGGTATCGATGTCGGTCGGTGAGGCCTGGCACGAAGTCGGCGATCCAAAATATCCCAAAGGTGTTCTGTAGGATTCAGGTCAGCACTCTCTGCAGGCAAGTCCATTACAGGGATATTATTGTCGTGTAACTACTACGCCACAGGCAGTGCATTATAAACAGGTGCTCGATCGTGTTTTTCCACTGTTCAATCGTCCAATGTTTACGCTCCTTACACCAAGTGAGACGTCGAGTCTACAGACGAGGTCGGCTTGTACGCTTTTGTGCTGTACCAATCCCTTCACGTTTCCACTTCACTATTGTTGTGTCGATTCCCTAAGGTCTCGACACAATGAGTGGCTAGGTGCACGCGTAACTAACGCAGACGGGCGTAAATTCTGAAACAGGAGACTGGATGAAAACTATAAAGAAAAGAAGAGAGATTTTAATATACTTAACTTTAATGTAGTCTTGTTCTTGTTGAAATACATCTCTTGCATAGTAGTAAGCAATTAGCAATGATACACATGGCGCCTTGCTAGGTAGTAGCGATGGACTAGCTGAAGGCTATTTAATCTGTCTCTCGGCAAATGAGAGGAAGACGTGATACGTCTTGTCGCAAGCTATGTCGTCCGTACAACTGGGGCGAGGTCAAGTCCGTGTCTTGTGACCTGCCCTGTGGTGGCGCTACGTTTGCGAATACACAGTGGCGACACGCGGGTCCGACATGTACTACAGGACCGCGGCCGATTTAAGTTACCACCTAGCAAGTGTGGTGTCTAGCGGTGACACCACAACTATCACATCGGAAACAGTGGACCTACGGATGTTTAGGACTGTGGAAATCTCGCTTACAGACGTATGACACAAGTGACACCCAATCACCTGACCACGTTCGAAGTCCGTGAGTTCCGAGAAGCACCCCATTCTGCTCTCTCACGATGTCATTCTGGCAGTAGGTGACAGCACACTGCACACAATATGAAAAACATATGTTTTTGGGGTGTCCATATACTTTTGATCACATGGTGTATGTGTCTACGCACAGGTCATGTAATTCGCGTAAATAACGGACGGAAGATTTGCGTACGCGGTAATAGCGCCCGTTAGCGACCCAGATGGGTTCCATAGGATTTACAACAGGCGAATTTGGTCTCCGAGACATCAACGTGCGTTCACTATAATGCTCCTCGCCGAGCCGCATTTTGTTCGTTTTCGTTCGTTGTATCTGTTCGGGGCGGACGTCGCAAGACACCCGTTTCAGTTCGTGTTGATCCATTAACTCTCTCTCTCTCTCTCTCTCTCTCTTTTTTTTTTTACGGAGGGCAGCTGACCCTCTGACCGAACATGCTGAGTTACCGTGCCGACAATGAGGATGAAATGATGATGAAAGACACACAACACCCAGTCATCTCGAGGCAAAGAAACAGTTAGAGTGCTAAAAGATGACATCGCCGTCGGGGAAGTCATCAAGCACGAAGGGGTTAAGGTGGTTCGCAGCTGTCAGCACGTCTTCGGTTACTACCACAGGTCCCACGCAAGAGCAGAGGAATGTCTCCCACAGCACAATTGTGTTCCAACCAGCCTGCTTCCGTGGCGTGCTGCACGTTTCGAGCCGCCGTTCACCTCGATGACGGCGTATGTGAAGACGACCATCAACCAAGTGTGGCAAAAATGTGATTCACCCGAAGAGCCAAAACGTTTCCATTGATCGACGGTAGAATCCCGATGGTTCCGTGCCCACTGCAATCGCAATTGAGGATGTCGTTGGGTCAACATGTGAACACAGAGGGATGGTCTGCTACTGAGCTCCATGTTCAACATTGGACAATGAACGGTGTGCTCCGAAAAACATGTGCGTGCACCAGCACTTTTCTCTTTCGTCAGAGATGCCACAGATCACCATCTATGCTACTTCACAGGGCAGACAAGCCTCCGCACCGAGCGAGGTGGCCTCGCATTCGGGAGGACGACGGTTCAAACCCGCGTCCGGCCATCCGGATTTAAGTTTTTCGTGATTTCCCTAATTCGCTTCAGGCAAATGCCGAGATTTCTCCTTCGAAAAGGGCACGGCCGATTTCCTTTCCTGCCCCTCCCTAAACCGAGCTTGTGCTCCGTCTCCAATGACCTCGTTGTCGACGGGACGTTAAACACTAATTTCCTCCAAGCCTCCGGAGACCACGTTCTGTGAATAATCGTGGACGTCCAACCATTTAGCACCTAGTGGTTTCACTGTCCTACCTCTTTCCGTAGATGCTTACGACAGAATCATAGAACATTCGACCAGCTTCGCCGTTTTCTAGATACTCGTTCACGGGCTCTGTGTGATAATAATCTACCCTTTGTCAAAGTCGCCTGTCTCAAGGGATTTCCCCATTCTCAATGGTTTTCTCCATTTGCAGTCCAAGTCTTCGCTAAGGTGATCCCCCGCCCGTGTCTACTACACTTACGTACTTTTGTCACCGCGTCAAGTCCCCACAACGCCACCAGGCAATATCCAACGTCGCGGTTGGCATTAGAAAAAAAGTCATAATGATTTGCCTTATCAGCGAACAATTATTAGGCGAACACTCACAAATATCGAAGGCAACCTGCACTGAATGTAGGCGGGTTCTTTATTTAGCTCGAGTGTTTATGCCACCACCCAGCTACGTGGGACAAAGCACGCATGAGTAACTGGTGCGTAAAGATACAAACCCGGACAAATGAAGGCATACGGCTTTCGCCAATAAGCATTGAATATAAGTGTTAATACGACAAAATTACGTATGTCACTGGCATGTCCAAAAGCGTATCACTAATTACTTTTGGTCACGTATCGTTTGTAAGTGGAGTAAGTGAAGGGGAACCTTTTTGGAATTTGTCCCTTTTTTCCTAAATATGTAAGTTGTATTTTATGGGGATGGCTCGATATGTGCCTTAACTACGGAAAATAGCGTGAAATTTTAGTTACTTTCCTTTCCATCGGCGTGGAGTCTTAATTTAGAAAACATATGTACTGTGATTTAGTTCAGGGGGGTGTTATCATACGATGGCAGTCTTGTATAGATTACTTTGGAAATAGGCAGCG
The DNA here is from genome assembly GCF_023898315.1 of Schistocerca nitens. Lineage (NCBI taxonomy): Eukaryota > Metazoa > Arthropoda > Insecta > Orthoptera > Acrididae > Schistocerca > Schistocerca nitens. The sequence continues at coordinate 170,107,655 of NC_064616.1, read as the reverse complement.
TAACAGGTTCTGGTCGACGAAGCTGTCTTGTTGAGGTTTGTTAAAGAGAGTTAACCGCGCTGTTTCTGGGCAAAACTGTTGGTGCAACATATCTGGTAAATTAACCTGTTCGTTATCCTGTGTGAATGTCGTGAGACAAGTGTAAGTCTCTTTATCAGTGGTGGCGGAGTTTCGCTTATTTAATCCTGTTTCCCGAGCCAAAGCGGCGCAATCCACCTTTATACAGGGTGTTACAAAAAGGTACGGCCAAACTTTCAGGAAACGTTCCTCACACACAAATAAACAAAATCTGTTATGTGGACATGTGTCCGGAAACGCTTACTTTCCATGTTAGAGCTCATTTTATTACTTCTCTTCAAATCACATTAATCATGGAATGGAAACACACAGCAACAGAACGTACCAGCGTGACTTCAAACACTTTGTTACAGGAAATGTTCAAAATGTCCTCCGTTACCGAGGATACTTGCATCCACCCTCCGTCGCATGGAATCCCTGATGCGCTGATGCAGCCCTGGAGAATGGCGTATTCTATCTCAGCCGTCCACAATACGAGTACGAAAGTCTCTACATTTGGTACCGGGGTTGCGTAGACAAGACCTTTCAAATGCCACCATAAATGAAAGTCAAGAGGGTTGAGGTCAGGAAAGCGTGGAGGCCATGGAATTGGTCCGCCTCTACCAATCCATCGGTCACCGAATCTGTTGTTGAGAAGCGTACGAACACTTCGACTGAAATGTGCAGTAGCTCCATCGTGCATGAACCACATGTTGTGTCGTACTTGTAAAGGCACATGTTCTAGCAGCACAGGTAGAGTATCCCGTATGAAATCATGATAACGTGCTCCATTGAGCGTAGGTGGAAGAACATGGGGCCCAATCAAGACATTACCAACAATGCCTGCCCAAACGTTCACAGAAAATCTGTGTTGATGACGTGATTGCACAATTGCGTGCGGATTCTCGTCAGCCCACACATGTTGATTGTGAAAATTTACAGTTTGATCACGTTGGAATGAAGCCTCATCCGTAAAGAGAACATCTGCACTGAAATGACGATTGACACATTGTTGGATGAACCATTCGCAGAAGTGTACCCGTGGAGGCCAATCAGCTGCTGATAGTGTCTGCACACGCTGTACATGGTACGGAAACAACTGGTTCTCCCGTAGCACTCTCCATACAGTGACGTGGTCAACGTTACCTTGTACAGCAGCAACTTCACTGACGCTGACATTAGGGTTATCGTCAACTGCACGAAGAATTTCCTCGTCCATTGCAGGTGTCCTCGTCGTTCTAGGTCTTCCCCAGTCGCGAGTCATAGGCTGGAATGTTCCGTGCTCCCTAAGACACCTATTAATTGCTTCGAACGTCTTCCTGTCGGGACACCTTCGTTCTGCAAATCTGTCTCGATACAAACGTACCGCGTCACGGCTATTGCTCCGTGCTAATCCATACATCAAATGGGCATCTGCCAACCCCGCATTTGTAAACATTGCACTGACTGCAGAACCACGTTAGCGATGAACACTAACCTGCTGGTGCTACGTACTGATGTGCTTGATGCTAGTACTGTAGAGCAATGAGTCGCATGTCAACACAAGCACCGAAGTCAATATTACCTTCCTTCAATTGGGCCAACTGGCGGTGAATCGAGGAAGTACAGTACATACCGACGAAACTAAAATGAGCTCTAACATGGAAATTGGAAATTAAGCGTTTCCGGACACATGTCCACATAACATCTTTTCTTTATTTGTGTGTGAGGAATGTTTCCTCAAAGTTTGGCCGTACCCTTTTGTAACACCCTGTATAAATGATTTTGCGAGTGTAAATGTGTAAAACACTGATCTGTGTCACGCTATAAAACTATTCCTCAGCCAAACGATGAGTTAAGTAAGTCGCATGTAGAAATTACGGGCGCTTACATTTCTCCTGGAGCATGTGAACGGCGAAAAACCCAAGTTTTCCCCAAGAATTCGTGGGAGCAATAACAATAATAATAATAATAATAATAATAATAATAATAATAATAGACCCCGTGGAGGCCCGGGAAAAGAATAGGCCTCCGGTATGTTCTGCCAGTCGTAAAAGGCGACGAAAAGAACAAACCACTAATAGGGCTAACCCCCCTTTTAGTGTGATGAGTTCGTTCAGTACAGAACTAAAGAAGCCTCGGACAAGCGCCGTCATGGTCTGGGGACGACGCTTGAACCCTATGCCCGCCCACAGTGTTAACGACACTGCTAGCGAACTGGAAAATGATTTAAATCCAAATAGAGGTGTTTTGCAGGATATGCTTCCTGCAACCACCCTAGAAGGAAAACAAAGACAGGATGAGATGGTCAGATGAAATTAATCGACACCTCATGTTCTGTTATTAACAAGCAACAAACCTAGGAACCAACACAACTGGATAAAGATCACAAGTATACACAACATTTATTACCAGATACCCAGAATTAAAATTTTTAACAGAACAACGACTAGCTGATCAGATCCGTGTAATAATAAAAAATAACAGGATACCCCAGTCAGAATTAGAAAACATCAAACAAAAAGTACAACAAATACTGGAACAAAATAATGTGCAATCAAAAGAAGAAGAAAATACAGTAATGGATTCAAACATCCCAGAGCAAACAAACAAAGAACAACACGCATCAATTAAACAATCAGAGGAAAACGAAATCTTAAGACAGCCACCAGAACAAGCACAAATAGAACACGAAGTGACACACATGTTAGATATAGAAGAAAAATTTCAGCTGACATATATAGAATACAAAGACACAAATACAGACATTAGACCATTCTTGCATAGACCGCCAAATAACGCACAAGTCGAAACAACAATAAAAACTATTAACACAATCATACACTACAAAATAAATGAAAACACAACTATGGAAGAGTTACAACTACTGGTTTATATAGGAGCACTCACTACACTAAACATACACACTAGGCAGAGATCAGAACCAACCAACACACAGAAGAAACCCACAAAACCAGCATGGCAACACAGGCTACAGATCAGAATAGAAAAACTGAGAAAAGACATCGGACAGCTAACACAATTTATAAGAAATGAAATGTCAGAAAAAAAACGAAAAACGTTAGGTAAAATCTCACAACAAGAAGCGATAGAGCAATTAGATGAAAAGAAGCAGAAATTACAAGCATTGGCCAAACGACTTAGAAGATACAAAAAAAGTGAAAATAGAAGGAAACAAAACCAAACACTCAACACAAACCAAAAGAAATTTTAGTAGGCAATAGATAACACACACATTAAAATAGACAATCCACCAAACATAACAGAAATGGAACACTTCTGGAGCAAATATGGTCAAACCCGGTACAACATAACAGGCATGCATGGTGGATACAAGCAGAAACAGACACATACAAGTTGATACCACAAATGCCTGAAGTGATATATTTGCAACATGAAGTCACCCAAGCAATTAATTTTACTCACAATTGGAAAGCCCCTGGAAAAGATAAAATAGCAAATTTCTCGCTAAAGAAGTTCACCTCAACACATTCACATCTAACTAAATTATTTAACAGTTACATTGCAGACCCATACACATTCCCTGATACCCTTACACATGGAATAACTTATCTGAAACCTAAAGATCAAGCAAACACAGCAAAATATCGCCCCATAACATGCCTACCAACAATATACAAAATATTAACTTCAGTCATTACACAGAAATTAATGACACATACAACACAGAACAAAATTATAAATGAAGAATAAAAAGGATGTTGCAAAGGAGCAAGAGGGTGTAAAGAGCAACTGATAATAGTTGCAGAGGTGACATATCAAGCTAAAACTACACAAAGGTCGCTACACTACGCATACATTGATTACCAAAAAGCTTTTGATAGTGTACCTCACTCATGGTTGCTACAAATATTGGATATATACAAAGTAGATCCTAAATTGATACAGTTCCTAAACATAGTTATGAAAAATTGGAAAACCACACTTAATATCCAAACAAATTCAAATAATATCACATCACAGCCAATACAGATTAAGCGTGGAATATACCAAGGAGACTCATAAAGTCCTTTCTGGTTCTGCCTTGCTCTGAACCCATTATCCAACATGATAAATAATACAAATTATGGATACAATATTACTGGAACATACCCACACAAAATCACACATTTGCTGTACATGGATGATCTAAAACTAGTGGCAGCAACAAATCAACAACTCAACCAATTACGAAAGATAACAGAAGTATTGAGCAATGATATAAATATGGCTTTTGGAACAGACAAATGTAAGAAAAATAGCATAGTCAAGGGAAAACACACTAAACAAGAAGATTGCATAATGGATAACCACAGCGACTGCATAGAAGCAATGGAAAAAACAGATGCCTATAAATATCTAGGATACAGACAAAAAATAGGAATAGATAATACAAATATTAAAGTAGAACTAAAAGAAAAATATAGACAAAGACTAACAAAAATACTGAAAACAGAACTGACAGCAAGAAACAAGACAAAAGCTATAAATACTTACGCTATACCAATATTAACCTACTCATTTGGAGTAGTGAAATGGGGTAACACAGACCTAGAAGCATTCAATACACTTACACGATCACAATGACACAAATATAAAATACGTCACATACATTCAGCAACTGAAAGATTCACACTAAGCAGAAAGGAAGGAGGAAGGGGATTTATCGACATAAAAAACCTACATTATGGACAGGTAGACAATTTAAGAAAATTCTTTCTAGAACGCGCAGAAACTAGCAAAATACACAAAGCAATCACTCATATAAATACATCGGCTACACCACTGCAATTTCATAACCACTTCTACAACCCTTTAGATCACATAACATCAACAGATACGAAGAAAGTAAATTTGAAAAAGAAAACACTACATGGAAAGCACCCGTATCATCTAACACAGCCACACATCGATCAAGACGCATCCAACACATGGCTAAGAAAAGGCAATATATACAGTGAGACAGAAGGATTCATGATTGCAATACAGGATCAAACAATAAACACCAGGTATTACAGCAAGCATATTATTAAAGATCCCAATACCACAACAGATAAATGCAGACTTTGTAAACAACAAATAGAAACAGTAGATCACATAACAAGCGGATGTACAATACTAGCAAATACAGAATACCCCAGAAGACATGACAATGTAGCAAAAATAATACATCAACAGCTTGCCTTACAACATAAACTTATAAAACAACACGTTCCCACATACAAGTATGCACCACAAAATGTACTGGAGAATGATGAATACAAATTATACTGGAAAAAAACCATTACAACAGATAAAACAACACCACATAACAAACCTGACATCATACTCACCAATAAAAAAAGAAATTAACACAACTAATCGAAATATCCATACCCAATACAACAAATATACAAAAGAAAACAGGAGAAAAAATTGAAAAATACATCCAACTGGCTGAGGAAGTCAAGGACATGTGGCACCACGATAAAGTTGACATTATACCAATTATACTATCAACTACAGGAGTCATACCACACAATATCCACCAGTACATCAATGCAATACAGCTACATCCAAACTTATATATATACAACTACAGAAATCTGTAATTATTGATACATGTTCAATTACCCGAAAGTTCCTGAATGCAATATAACATATACTGTACAGTTAAAAGGAAGTCACGCTTGATCAAGGTCCGCGTCACTTTCCATTTTTAACCAGACTTAACGTCTGAGAAATTAAAGAAATAATAATAGTATTTTAACGAATGGTCCTGAATTTTGTGGAATCCTTTCCAACTGCTATCAGGTTTTTTGAGTCATCCAGAGTCATCAAGTTTTAAACCTACGATCTATCGCTTTGTCGCAAGTTAGTTCCGGAAAAAAGTGATCACGAAGTGGCAAAATGCAAGTAAACCTATAAATATTGGCAGAAGTCTCCGAAAGAAAACTCACTTTCGCTGTCTAGTATTTTGCAGACGACATTCCATTTCTCTCGAATAACAGACCAGACTAAACCCAATATCTAGAGAAATTCCGCGAAACAGCGAAAAAAACTGGGCTCTAAATTTCACATGTGAAGTCGCACTATGTGTAAGGGATCAGACCAGCAATCAACTTTTAATCACCAAATTCAGCAAAGTCAGGCAAGTAGATAAATTAAAGGACGATGACAGAAATTACTGAAAAGGCGGAGCTATATTGGAAAGCTAACAAAGAAAAAATTGCAAAATTACAAAGAGAATACTAACTCACCCGCAAGAGACAGAAAAAAAGGAAAGACAATATCACAAAAGGGAAAATATAGAAATTACAGAACACAATTGTTAAAACAGAAGCTCTTTACGCCTCTGGAACCATGACAATTGGCAGATGTTTAATAAAAATCGGAAATCACAGGAGATCTATCATGTTACAGAAAAAACTCAAGAGATACCATCGGGAAAGGGCGATTACAGCTACCTACACACCACTGCATATAGAACGCACGATATACTCACAACGTAAGTTCTAAAGATAGCACTATCGACGAAAACTTACAACTGACTAACAGAGGTTGAAGAAGACCAAAAATAAATTGGCATCCATGACGAAATCATTCAAGATTTTCAGAAGAAATTTAGAACCCTAATTCACAAACATAAATTTGCTGAGAAGCCTACGAAACATAATTCAGGGTCGACAATAGAATGTAAAAGACACAGCTCCGCTTAGTTGGGCACACAAAAGGGCCCATATAGTACTCATAAATAAATGTTACTGAAGAGGCGTGTCTCTGTATTTAAGCTCGCTACAACAACACTGACAGCCTCTTAAGTGGAAAGAACACTACTTCTATTAGGATAACTGATGTCTGACAAGTGGTCGTAAATTATCAACCGTTTTCTTCAAGACAAAATTCGTCAGAACTGGTATTTTTACAGCAGAGTACTTCGTCAAATATCTGGAGGTCGGGATACACTGAATTTACATTGTAACAAAATGCACTGGCTACAGTTTTTCCTTCGTCAGTATGTGAACACAAGTCAAGGACACCGTTTCGCTTGCAAGGAAAAAAAATTAAAGCGTTCTTTCCTAGTAAAAGGGACTCGGCGCCGAGGTGACGCAGTGCTTTATTTACGGCTGACACGCCATTCGGCTATTAGCGGAGGGAGACTGCCCATTGACGCTGCGAACGGGAAACTATTTCCGACAATGTTCCTCCAAGTGCGTGCCTGTGGGGACCACGGGTGGCAAGGCCGAGACGCCTACAGAGACTTGGGCACAAAGGAAGCCTTCGCAGCACTCCCCCCTCCCTCCCATCCCACCCCATTCTCCGGCGGAAAGCACCCCATGCGCTCAAAGGAGGCGACATACCGCCCGCAAATCTCTATTGATTGCCCGCCGCTTACCACCGCACGCTCTGTCGCTTCCAGTGCAGCGGGTTCAGTAGACGGGGCCACTACACAGCTGTCAGCAGCCTGTCTCTCTCTCTCTCTCTCTCTCTCTCTCTCTCTCTCTCTCTCCCCCTCCCTCCCCCCCACTCACACTCCAACGCATGCATCAGAAATAATGAACCCATCACGCACCCCATTTAAAACGGCTGTGCCACTAGTCTCTCGGTAGTAACAGCACACGTCGCTGTCAAGCAAACGGCTTTAAGCGCTTGCCGTGGTGTTTGTGCAGCGGACAGCGTCGGCACTCTGCGCTCGTAGCTGTTTGCCGCCGTCTAATCGACAATACGTTTCCACAGTTACTGATGATGCCGTGTTCCACTCCCAAACGATTCCATTTTACAGAATCCCTACGGATTACATCTGAAACTATTCATTTAGACCGATTAACGAATACAGAACGAAGACAGAACGCAGTTACACAACTAGTACAGCACTTAAAATGTAAAACCCTTCTATATCAGAAATGATTCAAATAGTGGAAAGTGCAGTGCAACGATACTATAGTACGCGTCATTTACGACGGCGGCCGAGTTTAGGTTCGTTCTGCGCATCTGACGTCACAAAACACAGTCAGCCAATGAACAGAGAACGACGTTGCCAGAGCTCGACTGCAGTGCAGAGCACGGACGAGTGTCTTCAGTTTTAGAAACGTTCAGTCATAAATAAAGTAATTGAACAAAAGCAATGTCTCGATGGCAGACTTTCTTTTATAGAAAGTTTGGAAAACGCATTCTTTATACTAATTGCTTCATATTCTATTAATTAATTAAACCAAACAAGCAATAAGCCTCCTATTTCAGGCGATAGCAAGGAAAGGTGTTTGTATCATTCCCACGAGCCGCTTTTTCGCAATAAAGAACAGCGGTAATTGTTTATTTCCTATTGTACTTCGACGAAACGTAAGTAATTCATAGTCATACCAACAGTGTTTGTCGGTATTTTGCGTGATATTTTACACTCCTCCAGGAATTCCATTCAACAGCGAGCTGCGTTAGTGTAATGGTTAAGGTGTTTGGCTGCTAGGCAAAAGGTTCTTAGTTCAAACCTTTTTCCGAGCTTAATATTTTCTTTATTTAAAAACAATATCGAAGTGTCTTACTTCATTAATTTTATTCGTTTGAATGTAATTTCCTGAAATTTTTAGTGCTTTGTATCTTCATTATAATCATAGTAAGTTCTCGGTTTTTCTAAGTTTCTCCTCCAATATTTCTTTTCACAGCAATTAAAAACAATGAAAAGGCACACAAACAATATTCTTGTTATCTGTTTTGTTTGTATATCTTCTCTTCCACAGTCGCTGTTTTACTATTCATATTGAGGTATATTCTTTTGCGACAGTACTAAAAGTATTATTTAGAGCAGAATTTCGGCTCGTACGTTGCCGAGCTACTTGATTGTCTGACGCAGCTCTTTGCTTCGCTGCTTTGGCAACATCATATTCAATGTTTTCGTAGACTGACCTATGTTTCGGCAAGTATTTGCTGTCCGTTGTGACAAACAAATTGTTTGCGCACTGCGCCTCACTGACAATATATTTTAGTTTCTATATTTTATTACGTCCACAATTCAGTTTTGTGTAGTTCGCCAACTTTGTTTTGATCAGAACGTTTTCGAAAAAAATGAAATGACTCTATTATAAATAAAAGTTTTATTACAGTCGCTAAAGACAGAATATTTCTCAATATTACATACGACGCCTCTCTGGTACTTAAATTAAATGAGATATTGTTATACAGTAAATTTTATATGAAATTTAGGTATCTTGTCCACATTTCATTCTCAACATTGTGGCAACTAAAATCGACCATACGGAAAGTATACGCTATGGAACTCTTCAAACTTCTTCAAAATTTCGTGCAATGGTTTACTACATTTAATGATGCACAATAACTGCATTGGACATCGAAACAAAATTAAGTCATTTATGGGGGGAAGGTATCAGTCAAGAAGATGAGTAAAAATCAATTTTTTTGGCCAAATAGTTTTTGTGAAATCGAATGATATGTGTGTCAAAGCAGTCGGAACACGATGTGTCTGCACAGGCGGACAGTGCAGTGATGACAAAGTCGCGCACAGCGCGGAATGCGGGGAGCACGTCTCTGTAGCAGCGAAAGGGTTAACGCGGCCGTGGTGGCTTTACTTCATAAACTGCGCGCTCCCCCCTAAACGTAAGTTTGCGAACTATACTATAGTATGGCGCTGCTTCTCTTGGCGCGTGCGTCGTTTAGCAAAAATGGCTCTGAGCACTATGGGACTCAACATCTTAGGTCATAAGTCCCCTAGAACTTAGAACTACTTAAACCTAACTAACCTAAGGACATCACACACACCCATGCCCGAGGCAGGATTCGAACCTGCGACCGTAGCAGTCCCGCGGTTCCGGACTGCAGCGCCAGAACCGCTAGACCACCGCGGCCGGCGTCGTTTAGCAACTGGCAACGCAGCAATCTCCCGCGTCTGGGCGGGCATGCGCGAGCCGCCAAGATAAAAGAATTGAACTACAGTAACTTATATCTACAGCGATAATTTAGGCACTAAGGCTCCTTTTTTTACCAAATAAAAAAAAATTTACTGACAGCATTCAGTAGCCTATATAACGAGCAGTATAATATGCATTAAAGCTTACATTGAAAGGTTTGACAAATATCACCGTGCAATATTCTAAATGCGAAGCAGAAATCTGCCAAACAAGGATCAATTTCGGTCCCTTTATGCCAGGCTGTTCCAGCTCTTGTGCTCCGTTGTGAGCCACGGAGCGCTCCCTGCTCCAGGGAGCCGCGTCGCTCGCTGTGGCCATTCAAGTGGGCCGGCACGCCGGCACGTGGCACGGCTGGCTGAGGCAGGCGGCAAGGCAAGCGTTTTGATGTGCCAGCTGCGTCTTACAAGATCGCAACCTCATACCAGGAAATACGATGTTCAGGAAATAAATAAGAAACAACTGTTTTACCATAAATTGCATACTAAATTTATTGGGCCTCTGTAGCTTGACATTTTCTTTCCATTACAAGATCGGAAATATCAGGCGTCAAAGTGTTCGCAGCGTTAAAGCGGAGGATGGCCTTCATTGTTGCATCCTGAAGAAACGATCGTTCCTCACTTTTTACTCTTTTGATGGCTGAGAAAAACTGCTCACAACAATATGTAGATCCAAACATGCACATGAACTGAGCGGCATTGTTCTGTAGTTTGGGAAATATTTTTTGCTGTAATGAACGATACCATCGTGACAAATCCAGCGTGTTGTAGTACCTCTCTTTCAACAAAGTTGAAGTTTGCAAATCAATAATCTCCAACTGAAGTGACGATGACAAGCTTTAGTGTTTCAGCACACAGTTCCTCTTGGTGAATAAAACAATGAAGAGTCACATGTCTTTCCCGAATTCGTCCCTGAGTTTATTTTACAAACGAGAAGCAAAACCTTGGTGACGCTCGATCATTTGTGGTGCACCGTCTGTCGCAACAGAATGGAGCTTATCCCACGGCAAATTCATATTGTCCACTGATGCACAAACAGCTTCAAAAATGTCACGTCCTGTTGCGGTGTAATCGAGTGGTACCACATCAAAGAGTTCCTCAGTTACGCAGCTCCATGTCGACACCAGGCACAAATACTGCAAGCTGAGCACAGTCCGATATGTCGGTGCTTTCGTCAAGCGCTAGCGAAAATGCAACAAAGCTCTCCGCCTTTTTCCTGAGCTGTGTTTCTAAATCCGCTGCCATGTCCAGGATTCGACGAGACATTGTTTGCTTCGACAGGCAAACCCCTTCAATTGCCTGCACCTCCCTTGGAAACAAACATTCTGCAACTGCTACCATGCACGATTTTACGAGTGATCATACCGAAAACGGCTAGCCACTCGTCGCAATGATGTGAGCGACCCTGTAGCTTGCTCGAATTGCAGACTCAGTAGCGTTTTCTCCGCTCTCATTCACCTGAAAATTATAAACGCATTACAGAACACGAACTATGTTGCATGTTTTGATACCCTCCGTATTACGAAACAGTTTTTAAACTTACGTCTCCTGGTATGTCGTTCTTAAGCCTGGCTACCAGTTCTCTGCGTGCAACGCCTTCTATAATGATCGTAGTGCGCTGCGTGAAGACGTTTATAATGTCGTTGTATATTGTACCTCTTCGCAGAATTAAACACTTTATGACATACAAGACACTGCGAACGACCATCCCTTTAAATGAAAAGAAAGGTATCCTCCAATAGAGGTAGAGGGCTCCCGCGGCTAGTCATAGTTCTCATTGAACACGGATTATTGCGTCAGTTGCGGCTGCATGCGGCCAGGGGGCAATGAGTTCGCTTTCCCCCTCCACGCGGGCTCCGAGCTGCCGTAGTGAGCGCTCCGGAGCGCTCCGGCTCCCTGGAGCTCTGTTGGAACAGCCTGCTTTATGCTATAGTTTGACAGCAGCGAACATGAACCGGTGGTGCTTGGGTGGGCAACGCTTAGTACACTTACCAGCTATTTTGAGGAAGGCCTCACCGCAAACAGGTAAGTATGTTGCATTATATTCACGATCTGTCTAACGTCGATTAAAAGAAAACATTGATGTTTCAACATCACGGTGGATATTAGAAGTTAAAATTATTTCTCATGCGACAACATATACACCGTTTTGCTTGTAAACCTTGCTTTTGGTGTCTCGTGTTTTTTAACACGTTAACTATAGCTCGCTTGGGACCGAGTTATGAATGGACTCAGATATACCTTACTTCTTCCATACTAATCCAAGTGTATCCAAACTTTCTTTGTGCAGTTAGGGTTGTAATCATACAGGTTTTGGATGTCTCTTTTGAGTTTACTCCGTTTACAGTACTTAATCTGTCGTAATTTGTTCAGAAACGTTGCCTTGTAAAGTACGTTTCACCATCGGAAACAACGAAATTAGCAGGCGATATCAAAAGCAAACGCGGAGGTACCAACGTTCCACTGTATAACCCACTGAAAAAATTGCTATATGAGTCGCAGCGCTTAGGTAGTTTCACAAACAAAATGTGTACAATAGCTCTAAGATGTGTTCGTATACCTTACCAGTTATTCTGCGACATTCTGATAATGTGTTTCACATCTCCTGAGTGAAAAGGCCAACAACATTGTTCCGTTATGCGGGGTTGCATAAAACGACATCGGTAGGCGCAGCGGAATCATCCTGTGTTTTAATCTGTTCATTGTGTTATATACCAGAAATCTGTAACTTTCACACTTCCCGTTTTGATATCTCGTGTTAATTTCGTTGTTTACCATGGTGAAACACACTTTATAATGCAACATGTCTGAACCATTTGCAAAAGATTAAGTACTATAAACGGAATAAAGTTACAGGGACATCCGAAACTCGTATGACTAAACCGCTAATGACACAAAGAAAGGTTTGAGATACTTGGAGAAAATGGCAGAAGTATGGTATATCTTGGTCCAAAAATAACGCGTTATTAATGGCCAACCCTCACTTACATTTTTTACAATACGATTACGTTTACGAGCAGTCGCCCAAAGATCTGAGATGGAACTTACATAGACAGCGTGGATGTCGCCTATCTGGTCGCTGTTCCTGATACAGACGTAGTGCAAGTCGCATAAAACGGATCGGTAGGGGCAACTAAATGACCCTGTTTATTAAAGCAACTAGTTATCTGATATTACACGTTCCCCACCACCACCCCTGAATATGAACGGGATGTTTTTATTACAACCGTGTACAGGAATTAACACACTTACATGCTTATGTAAATAACAAGGATTGACCATTTCTCTTTTTACCTCAAAATCCTCGTCCTACTAACCTGCTGTGATATTCTCGAGATACTTTAATAAAATATTTACACATTCGAGGCACACACTTCTGCTTGAAGTCATTAATAGCTGTTGTGAAATTATCCAGTGCACAATGACCGCAGCTCGTGGTCGTGCGGTAGCGTTCTCGCTTCCCGCGCCCGGATTCCCGTGTTCGATTCCCGGCGGGGTCAGGGATTTTCTCTGCCTCGTGATGACTGGGTGTTGTGTGATGTCCTTAGGTTAGTTAGGTTTAAGTAGTTCTAAGTTCTAGGGGACTGATGACCATAGATGTTAAGTCCCATAGTGCTCAGAGCCATTTGAACCATTTGACAATGATATTAAATGCCTGACAGAAAGCAAAGTTAAATGTGAAAGTAAGCTGAAAAAGTAAATGTAAAGGTTTTGTGAATATGGTGCTCCGCCATATAATAAAATAACTTCCAACGAATAAAACATGCCGGCCGCTGTAGCGGAGCGGTTCTAGGCGCTTCAGTCCGGAACCGCGCTGCCTTGGGCATGGATGTATATGACGTCCTTAGGTTAGTTAGGTTTAAATAGTTCTAAGTCTAGGGGAATGATGACCTCAGATGTTGAGTCCCATAGTGCTTAGAGCAATTTGAACCATTTGTTGAATAAAACGTTATTTCGAGCATGTCTGCTGTGGTCCTTTACACCCGGAGCAGAGCCTCTGCTTTGTGACCGAAATGTCGCTTTTATTCAATGGCATTTATTTTACAGTACGTCGTTGCATATTACAACGCATGTCGATTTTGTTGATGTTATATGATACGACTATGTGTATAATCTATATACCTAAGTCTCAGCTATTGAGGTTTAAGACGTTATTGTAGTGCCACAGACCCACGAATATGTGACACAAGGGCTTCAAAATATTGTAGTACACGTAAGAGGTCCTGTGTACCCTTCTTATGATACATAGCAACCGAGATCTAAGTTATCTGATGATCGAGACCATGGTTAATCAGAATGTATAACTCAAAATCTTTATGGCCGATAGACATTCAGACATTTACGCCTCAGCACTTGTGATTTACATGTTTTAACGACACAATTGGTTAATACCTTATAATATCGTGTCTGAAAACCTTTTGCCCGGCGTAGTGCGGCAGCTAGACGTGGCACACACTCAACAAGTCTTTGGAAGTTCCCTGCACAAATATTGCGCCATACTGCGTCTATGGCCGACCATAATTGTGACATCTTTGCCAGTGCAGTATTTTGTGCTGTAACTGACGGCTCGATTATTCTCAAAAATGTTCGATAGGATTCATGTCGGGCGATCTGGCTGGCCAAATCATTAACTCCAGTTCTCCAGAACGTTCTTCAAACCAATCGCGAATAATTGTGGATCGTAGACACAGTTGTTTGGGAACATGAGGCCCATCGATGCAGATGGTCTCCAGGTAGCCGAACATAAACATTTCCAGCCAATGATCGGTCTACATGGACCACAGGATCCAGTTCACTCTATGTAAACTCAGCCCACAGCACTATGGAGCCACCAGCAGCTTGCACAGTGCCTTGTCGCCAACTTTGGTCCATAACTTCGTGGGGTCTGTGCCACACTCGAACCGTACCATCAGTTCTTACCAACTGAAACTGGGTCTCATCCGACAAGGCAACGGTTTTCCAACAGTCTAGGGTTTAACCAATATGGTCACGAGCTCAGGAGAGGCGCTGCAGGAGATGTCGCACTGCAGGCAAGGGCACTAGCGTTGGTCGCCCGCTGCCGTAGCCCATTAACGCCAAATTTCACCGCACCGTCCAAATACACTACGGGCCATTAAAACTGCTACACCAAGAAGAAATGCACATGATAAACGGGTATTCATTGGACAAATATATTTTACTAGAACTGACATGTGATTACATTTTCACGCAATTTTGGTGCATAGATCCTGAGAAATCAGTACCCAGAACAACCACATCTGGCCGTAATAACGGCCTGTTGCTCGGCCACCACTGACCAGACGTTTTCAGTTGGTGAGAGATCTGAAGAATGTGCTGGCCAGGGCAGTCGAACATTTTCTGTATTCAGAAAGGCCCGTACAGGACCTGCAACATGCGGTCGTGCATTATCCTGCTGAAATGTAGGGTTTCGCACGGATCGAATGAAGGGTAGAGCCACGGGTCGTAACATATCTGATATGTAACGTCCACTGTTCAAAGTGCCGTCAATGAGAACAAGAGGTGACCGAGACGTGTAACCAATGGCACCCCATACCATCACGCCGGGTGATGCGCCAGTACGGCGATGACGAATACACGCTTCCAATGTGCGTTCACCGCGATGTCACCAAACACGGATGCGACCATCATAATGTTGTAAACAGAACCTGGATTCATCCGAAAAAATGACGTTTTGCCATTCGAGCACCCAGGTTGGTCGTTGAGTACACCATCGCAGGCGCTACTGTCTATGATGCAGCGTCAAGGGTAACTGCAGCTATGGTCTCCGAGCTGATAGTCCATGCTGCTGCAAACGTCGTCGAACTGTTCGTGCAGGTGTTTGTTCTCTTGCAAACGTCCCCATCTGTTGACTCAGGGATCTAGACGTGGCTGCACGATCCGTTACAGCCATGCGGAGAAGATGCCTGTCATCTCGACTGCTAGTGATACGAGGCCGTTGGGATCCCGCACGGCGTTCCGTATTACCCTCCTGAACCCACCGATTCCATATTCTGCTAATAGTCATTGGATCTCGACCAACGCGAGCAGCAATGTCGCGATACGATAAACCACAATCGCGATAGGCTACATGCGACCTTTATGAAACTCGGAAACGTGATGCTACGCATTTCTCCTCCTTACACGAGGCATCACAACAACGTTTCACCAGGCATCGCCGGTCAACTGCTGTTTGTGTATGAGAAATCGGTTGGAAACTTTCCTCATGTCAGCACGTTGTAGGTGTCGCCACCGGCGCCAACCTTGTGTGAATGCTCTGAAAAGCTAATCATTTTCATATCACTGCATCTTCTTCCTGTCGGTTAAATTTCGCGTCTGGAGCACGTCATCTTCGTGGTGTACCAATTTTAATGGCCAGTAGTGTAGATACGTTCGTCGTACATCCCACATTGATTTCTACTGTTACTTCACTCATTGTTGCTTGTCTCTTAACACTGACAACTTACGCAATCGCCGCTGCTCTCGGTCGTTAAGTGAAGGTCGCCAACCACTGCCTCGTCTGTGGTGGGAGGCAGTGCCTGAAATTTGGTATTCTCGGTACACTTTTGACACTGTGCATCTCGGAATATTTAATTCCATAACGATTTCCGAAATGGAATGTCCTAAGTGTCTAGCTCCAAGTTCAAAGTGTGAAAGTGTGTTAATTCCCGTCGCGCGCCCGTAATAATGTCGGAAACGTTTTCACATGAATCAGCTGAGTACAAATGACAGCTCCGCCAATGAACTGTCCTTTTATACCTTGTGTACGCGATACTAGCGTCATTTCTATATCTGCATATCGCTGTCCCACGACTTTTGTCACCTTAGTGTATATGCTGACTGTCAACAATGTGATTCCTAATGTACCAACTGACACATACGTATGCATATTCATACATGATAGCGTATACAACGTAAGAAACTGTACTTAAAAGTGTTTGGAGCCTGTTTATTTTATTTCCGACATAACTTTGTAGTTGAAACATATATAAACGATGTATTTTCGCGAGGTAATTGTTATATCGATAACTTAGGATTCATAGAACAGGTAGTTCCACTTCTCATGTTTCTTCACTTGTATGTATCACTTGAGTAACGAGCGAGCGTAGTTTAATTTATATTATTGCTCTCCACAAGACTGACAACGTAATCACACTGTAAATATGATGCTTTCTAAGATATATTGTGTTTCTACTCTTTTTTCATTGCTAGTAGTATATTATATGTTTGTTGACAGTCGACACTGAATATGGTGGGACACAGTCTGCATTGAATTCCTTGGACTAACAATGTGATTTGTGTTATTCTCGAATCAACTAGAATCCATCTTCGTGATAGTTCTTTTACATTTAGTTGTGTGCAAAGGTTGCTATTTAAAGTTACATAGTAGATAGGCATGTACAATCGTTATAACGTTGAGAACCTTCGAAACATCTAAGAGAAAGATGAACTGCTTTTCCATCTAATGTATTTCCCTTTGTAAGTCCATTTATATTTCTCTTTAACCTTCGTGTTAACGTCACTTGCTGGACAAAATGCGTACATTACGTTTTTGATTATTCTGTTGATAGCTTTACACTGATGATGGTCTGAGACACGGAAACCAGTATAGAAGAAATGTTTGCTTATGTCGCTGATGGTTAAAAATGCAGTTCTCTAACAAGGGAACCTCCCCATTGCACACCCCTCAGATTTAGTTATAAGTTGGCACAGAGGATAGGCCTTGAAAAACTGAACACAGATCAATCGAGAAAACAGGAAGAAGTTGTGTGCAACTATGAAAAAAATAAGCAAAATACACAAACTGAGTAGACCATACGCAAGATAGGGAAGACCAAGAAGAGTACAAGCCCATGAGCGCCGTGGTCTCGTGGTTAGCGTGAGCAGCTGCAGAACGAGAGGTCCTTGGTTCAAGTTTTCCCTTGAGTGAAAAGTTTAGTTTTTTATTTTCAGACAATTATTATCTGTCCGTCCGATGCGAGGTAACTGCGCCGTAGTATGGGGACGGTACACCTAAACGGAAAAATTTGAAAACGTTAAAAACATATGTTTTGACAGACCACAGGGAAAACTGTGCGACTGTGAAACTGTTGCATTCATTTGTTGCAGTTTATGTGACAAACTCTTATGTTTTCATCACTTTTTTGGGAGTGATTATCACATCCACAGGAAAAACTAAATCGGGCATGGTAGAAGAATTTTTTTACCCATTCGCCAAGTGTGCAATTTAGGTGGGTCGACAACATATTCCTGTCATATGACGCACATGCCGTCACCAGTGTCGTATAGAATATATCAGACGTGTTTTCCTGTGGAGGAATCGGTTGACCTATGACCTTGCGATCAAATGTTTTCGGTTCCCATTGGAGAGGCACGTCTTTTCGCCTACTAATAGCACGGTTTTGCGGTGCGGTCGCAAAACACAGACACTAAACTTCTTACAGTGAACAGAGACGTCAATGAACGAACGGACAGATCATAACTTTGCGAAAATAAAAAATTAAAATTTTCACTCGAGGGTAGACTTGAGCCAATGACCTATCGTTCCGCAGCTGCTCACGCTAACCACGGGACCACGGTGCTCATGGGCTAAGATTATCCTTGATGTTGCATATCTTCCACATGGACTACTCAGTTTGTACATTTTGCTTATTTTTTTTTTCATAGTTCCACACAACTTCTTCCTGTTTTCTCGATTGATCTATGTTCAGTTTTTCAAGGCCTATCCACTGTGCCAACTTATAACTAAATCTGAGGGGGGTGCGATGGGGAGGTTCCCTTGTAAGTAAAAATACTACATACTCACTTGTGTGATTGAATATTTTTCTATTATGTGAACTCATCAGTGAACAGTCAGCAAATAGCCATATTTAATTAACAACTCTGTAAAGTGATTCTTTCCGAGACATTACGATTAATAGTATGAAATAAAGGAACATGTAAATAAACAATCAAGTAAAATGAGACGCGGTTCCCTGGCTTGACTGGTAATGGTGGGCCAAATTTTCATCAGAACTTGATCGATAATACGGTGAAGTACACTTGTTTTTCTTTTACCGACCTGTGTACCAGTATCGTGCGCTAGACTGCAAACTTTTTCGCAAGATACTACCAATGCGCACAGTTAGTTCAGCGACCACAAAAAATGGCTCTGAGCACTATGGGACTCAACTGCTGTGGTTATCAGTCCCCTAGAACTTAGAACTACTTAAACCTAACTAACCTAAGGACATCACAGACACCCATGCCCCAGGCAGGATTCGAACCTGCGACCGTAGCAGCAGCGCGGCTCCGGACTGGAGCGCCTAGAACCGCACGGCCACCGCGGCCGGCTCAGCGACCACATTTTTTATCTTCCGGACGGGGAATAGGTGACAGAGGATTGTAGAACGAAGGAACATTAGCGTTTTTTGTCATTGGGGCGAAGCACTAACCCGGAGTGGGTAAGAATTGGTAGAGAAATCGTTGGTGTTCTTTTACAGTGGAAATATCCTAGCATCGTCTGCAATCGGTTAAGAAAAACCACGGAAAACGTAAATCTCGATGGCAGGACGGGGATTTGAACCGACGTCGTCCTGAAAGCGAATCCAGTGTGTTACCATTGCGCGTGAGTCACGAATAAGCACTAGGGCAGTTGCGGTTGATATTGGTCGTGGCCTGAAGTCATTTAGGGAAACCTACCTAGTTTTAATGCTGCACGTAAATTTTAACCTAGCTCTCGTCAAGTGTTAAGCCAGTGACTTCATTTCACCCTAGATATTATTTTCAAATTCATCCTTAAGAACTGAAACGCAAGACAATTGTAGAAGCCCATACGCTTTTCATGTAATTTTGTGACACATTACGCAGTCTATAATGAATCTTTCACTCTTCTGCGGATCGTACGTTGTTTTGAATCTTTCCTTCCGCTGTCGATATTCTTGCTGCATAAACTACTGGCCGCAAAAGACTTGTTTCCGGGTTCGAGTACCCAATCCTCCTGAGGGACATCATGCAAATTCTGTCCAATCGGCGTGTTAGATCGTCAAGTTCCCGAGCTTCTTAGAGGACCCTGCCCATAACGCTCCAAAAGCTCTCAACTGAGGAGAGGTCCGGTGACGTTGCTGGCCAAGGTAGGTTTGTCACGCACGAGGACACGCAGTAGAAATTCTTGCCGTGTGCGGGCGGGCATTGTCTTGCTGAAGTGTAAGCTCAGGATGGCTTGCCATGAAGGGCAACAAAACGGGGCTTGGAATATCGTCGACGTACCGCTGTGCTGTCAGGGTGCCGCGGATGACAACCAAAGGTTCTGAGCACGATGGGACTTAACATCTGAGGTCATCAGTCCTCTAGAACTTGGAACTACTTAAACCTAACTAACCTAAGGACACCTTTTTCAGTATCACTTTCACTTATTAAGCACGTATCGCCATCATTGTACTCCTCATGAACATTGTCCGCACAGTCGAACGTATACGATACCACACACACACACACACACACACACACACACACCACTGAATTACCTTGCAGAAACGCAAATATTTCATCTGCCACTGCTTTCTCACTCTGCGAAATTACTTGGTTTTCTTTCTGACGAAATGTCAACTTCGGCAACTATTGCTGAGATATACCGCAATGTCTGTTCTGTTGGTAGCCAATATTGTGGTTGCATATTAGACAATATGTGGGGCGTCGAATGCTGTAAATACTATTGGCCTTTTGCAACCTCGCATTCAAGGGGTTCCTTGTTAGCGTGTAATTAGAAATTATTTGGTTTCCAGCTGTATTTCTCTAAAAGTCTAGATAAAAACAAAGCTCGTACATTGGAAATGCTATGAACTGCTACGAATAATGACTTTGAAAGAATTTTAGTCCAGTTAACAATTCGACCTTACGTTTGCTTCTTCTGGACAAGGCTGCGAATGAGGCGTCGCAGAGGTAATAAATCACTGCCAGAACAAGGCCAGCACAGAACATCCACAACTTCTAACTTGCCATCCATTACGAGCAAGAGCGAGAAAACTGTGGGACGTCAGTTCATCAAGAAACTCCAACTTTTTGCCTTGATCAACTTCTTCAAGGAAAATAAAATCAGTTCGTATGAGTAAACTATGGATTACCACTTAATTCAAACGACATTAGCAAATACTGGTTGTTTTCCTACTCCATCGGTGAAGCTGTATTACGTTTTGTCTTTCTCACTAACGCTTTTACATTCCGTCGAGAAACTAATATAGATTTTTTTAATGGTTTAAAGTCTCGCCGTCAGTTCGGTTAAAAAACAACGGAAATACGAGTGTGGAGTTTCTGATACGCCTTAAGAGGTAACGGAGTGTCGGGTTCGTAATACAACTTAAGCGCTGAAAAATAGAATAAACATCAAAAGCTCCTATTCCCATGGCGAATAAAGGTAATCAAACAAATGACGTGTCCGTCACTGTTTATATGTCTTAGCAACTTCTTTTCTATTTTAGTATCAGCAGAACCTGCCTAAAAAGAAAAAAGCCAACTTTTTATTTAGTTTCACATCTCTCAATTTCCGGTGTGGAGAAACCTGTGGACGTGAGGCACAGACCTTCATATTGTGTGCGTTGAATAATGTCCTATATGAGCATAGAAGCAATGAAGGTTTAAAAAGCATTGTTTATTTTGCGATCTAAGGCAACGTAATAACACCAAATATACGTTTTCAAGATGAGAGCCTCCATTTTACGAAACTACGAGTATTTTCTTGTTGGCAATAAATAAATAAACAAGTAAATAAATAAATAAAAACTCGTGAGAAGTGTTTCCGGCATTTTCAAATGGAATCTAAACACCACAGGTATCATGAAAACACTATCTGAAACGATTCCAACCCGTAAACAGTGTTCAAGTGACAGAAAGGCTGCAGAAAACTACGACAAAATCGTTGGTGAACTGTGCAAGTCGAAATTAAAAGCTGGTGAGAGTTTTAAACTCATTTTTTAATATTTTTCTTCAGTAAGTCGAAAACCTCAGCTTCTAGCGAAAATGTTTCCCAGTATAGAATTGAATTACATTAAATTCCCTAAAAAAACGGTCCTATTCATTGTTTTCTCCAGGACAAATATTTTCCGCGTTGCCGGGGATGGAAAAGCTGGTGTATCATCTAAACGCAGTAGAAACGTATTAATAGACAGATTGAGTTTGGGGCTGTAATGTGATGGAAGGAAGAAGCGTGAGGTAAGGGAAGTCATCTGATTGTGGTTCAAATGGTTCAAATGGCTCTGAGCACTATGGGACTTGACTTCTGAGGTCATCAGTCCCCTAGAACTTACAACTACTTAAACCTAACTAACCTAAGGACATCACACACATCCATGCCCGAGGCAGGATTTGAACCTGCGACCGTAGCGGTAGCGCGGTTCCAGACTGTAGCGCCTAGAACCGCTCGGCCACCATCGCCGGCCACCTGATTGTGATCATGCCGGCTGCAAATAGTGACACATGTCGGCGCGAATAACGCCTGCCGCTTGGGTTCTGAGTCCATCCTCGGTTCCTTTCGGTGCGTGCTGAGTTGGTAAAGGCAACGTTCAAAAAAAATTGTTCAAATGTGTGTGAAAGCTTATGGGACTTAACTGCTAAGGTCATCAAAAATGGCTCTGAGCACTATGGGACTCAACTGCTGAGGTCATTAGTCCCCTAGAACTTAGAACTAGTTAAACCTAACTAACCTAAGGACATCACAAACATCCATGCCCGAGGCAGGATTCGAACCTGCGACCGTAGCGGTCTTGCGGTTCCAGACTGCAGCGCCTTTAACCGCACGGCCACTTCGGCCGGCTGCTAAGGTCATCAGTCCCTAAGCATGCACACTACTTAACCTAAATTATCCTAAGGACAAACACACACACCCATGCCCGAGGGAGGACTCGAACCTCCGCCGGGATCAGCACACAGTCCATGACTGCAGCGCCTTAGACTGCTCGGCTAATCCCGCGCGGCGAAGGCAAAGTAATTCGTAAGGCAAGCTGCAGAACTTGTGACAGTGCGGTAGAGAAAGTGGGCAGTCGCCTGCTCGCTCTTCAACTTGCAGATCCAGTAAAGAGGGAAGAGCATGACCACTATCTGGCGACCTAACCCCCCTCACACTTCTACCCTCCAAACCCCCCTCCCTTACCAACCTGTTTCACCGCAGAATACAGTATACCCCTTATTGCACCTCTACTGAAGTTAGATGTGGTACTCACATCTAATGTTTGCTTTTAACCTACTTCATTTAATAATGAACATTAATTTTAATCAATTACAACACTATTTTAATAACTTCCGACATTTTCATCCCCCTTAACGTGTGAACTGTTAGTCCTAGAGAAAAAAATGGACAACACTTTCTTGTAGGAAAATTAATGCAATTTAATTTTGTATTGATGATTATTTTCGCTAGATGCCGCCGTTTTCGAGTTACTGAAGAGAAACGTAAAAAAAAAGTGACCTTTAAATGCTCCCACCCACCACCCTCACACTCACACCCCACCGGTCAAGATTTTTAATATGTTGTTCATAGCACTCCCTGTTTCCACTGTACGAACATTTTTTTCTTCTTCGATGAGCGGGCTAATTGCTTTGCGGCTGCCGTCGCGCGATCCGTCACGCTATGGGCAATGTGGCAGGAGGCGGCGAAATTCCACAGCCTTTCCGCCACAGGTGGACTGCTGTATCTACCCTGTGCGCCGTAGCAGTGCGTGGATTTACCGCGCAACTGCCGTTCCGAAAACATCATGCCAGTGATTAATCTTGTGAACCTTATGTATCATGTAGAAATCAGTGTCGATGTTTTCTGCCAAGATTACTCATTCCTGACTAGACGGTGACGTAAATTTAGGCACCGCGCACATATTTAGACAGTGTATTTGTGGTGTCACCGCCAGACACCACACTTGCTAGGTGGTAGCCTTTAAATCGGCCGCGGTCCGGTAGTATACGTCGGACCCGCGTGTCGCCACTATAAGTGATTGCAGACCGAGCGCCGCCACACGGCAGGTCTAGAGAGACTTCCTAGCACTCGCCCCAGTTGTACAACCGACTTTGCTAGCGATGGTTCACTGACAAAATACGCTCTCATTTGCCGAGACGATAGTTTAGCATAGCCTTCAGCTACGCCATTTGCTACGACCTAGCAAGGCGCCATTATCAGTTACTATTGATATTATGAATCATGTACAGTCAAGAACGACGTTCTTCATTAACAGATTAAAGTTAAGTATTCCACCAGCTACGTCCATTCTTCTAAATTCTAATTTCCTTGTCCTGTTCCAGACCTCACGCCAGCCTGCGTCAGCTAAAACGCATGTCTTTCAGCCTCCTTCTAGTAACACGGTGTTGGCTCTCCTGCCAACCATAACATTGGCGACGAGGCAAAACCGCGTTCTTATCGATATTGCCCTGATTTACTTGTGTAATGGCTTCGCCACAGTCTCCAGATGTACTGTCCGAATTTTATCGCTTACAGAATCAGCAGACGCAGGCCTTACTGGATGCCCTTGGACAGCTCGTCCAGGGTCAATGGGCAATGCAAAACGATGCGGCAGCCGCCGCTCCACCGCTAACGCAGCCACAACACGCTGTTGCACCAACATTTCTACCTTTTGATGCTGCACTGGAAAGCTGGACGGAGTAATCACGCCAATTTGGATTCCATCTCGCCGCCTACAGGATTCAAGGTAACGAGTGGCAGCCTTTTTTGTTATCTTCGGTCGGCGTACAAACTTACCGTGTGATAGTCAAATTATTTCCCCGACACGACGTAGCAACTCTGTCCTACGACGAAATTTTGTCTGCATTAGATGCATATTTCAAAGAATTAGTCAATGTAGTTGCAAAAAGGTATACCTTCTTTCGTACAAAACGTACGGCAGGTCAGACTAACAGGGAGTGGGTTGCAACCTTGCAAGGCCTTACTAGGGATTGTGCTTTTGAGTGTCAATGTGGACTCCCTTATTCCGATACTATGGTACGTGATGCAATTGCACAGAACGTTTCTGATGTTCGTATAAGGGAACAGATTTTGAAACTAATCAATCCCTCCATTCAACAAGTGATGGACATATTGGATCGGCAGGACACACTTGACTTTGCTCAGGAATCATTTGAAACTTCACCAGCCGTGTGTCAGGTTAACCGGCCCGCCGGGCGAGCTGCACGGAGCAGTACACAGCCCTCGCGCCCGGCCGCGCCGCTGCTGCCAGGCTCTCAGCCACGTGTGCCGCGCAGGCAAGCAAATGCAGTGCTAAACTCATGCCCGCGGTGTGCTACTAGACATTCGCGTGAGAATTGCCCGTCACGCCAGGCTATTTGCTTTTTCTGTAACAAAAAAGGACATGTTCAGAGTGTTTGCCAGAAAAAGCGCAGACCGGACACTCACAACCATTCCAGGCCCTTTGCTTCGCGCCGAATTCGAACCAAGGATACTCAGGCTCGTGAAACTTCGCCCATGGAAATTCATGTAGTTCATTCCACTCCGCCCAGTGCCACTCTCTCTAACAGTGACTGTGTTCGTCCCACAATTGGTGTGCGTCGACATCGCCGGAAATCCCATCAAGTCGCAAGTGATTTTGTACCAGTGTCAGTTCACGTTGCACGAGACAGTCGCTCTTGTCGTCAGCAGGACAATAAACTTTTTGTAGACTTCGACATTAACGGCAAAGTGATACCATTCCAGCTCGATACCGGAGCTGCAGTTTCACTGATCAATCAAGACACGTACAAACAGCTGGGCACACCTCTGTTGCGTGCCGCAAATGTTAAGTTAACTAGTTATTCAGGTCAAGATATCCCTGTATTAGGACAGTGCAGCCTTCTTGCAACATACAAAGGACAAACAAAACTTGTGTCATTTTACGTCCTTTGTTCTTCTTCTGCAGTGAACTTGTTTGGTTTCGATTTATTTCAGTTGTTTAACTTGTCTTTAGTAAATCAGGTCCTATCAGTCAACCAGACTGTGCCTTCAGACAGTGTTTCTCATCTATGTGAAGAATTTGCAGACAGTTTTGCACCGGGCCTTGGTTGCGCTAAGAACTATAAAGCACATTTGGAACTGAAAGTAAACGCGCAACTGAAATTTTTCAGAGCGCGCTATGTTCCCCACGCATTGCGTAATGAGGTCGCAAAAACATGACATGATTTGGAATCACAAGGTGTAATTGAACGTGTGCAGGCTGCTCTCTGGGCATCACCCTTAGTAATTTTGCAAAAACCTTCGGGAAAATTGAGACTTTGTGTGGACTTCAAGGCAACAGTGAATCCGCAACTAGTGATTGCAACTTTTCCTTTACCCCGCCCGGAAGATCTTTTTGACAAACTGTGCTGGGTAAATATTTTTCGAAGTTGAACCTAGCAGATGCGTACTTGCAAATACCGGTGGACGAAGAATCCCAGCACGTTTTGGTGGTTAACACGCATCTTGGTTTGTATCGATTCAAACGACTGCCATTCGGGTGTGCATCCGCCCCTGCAGTGTTTCAGCAATATCTCCAACCTGTTTGTGCGTCGGTCCCTACTGCAGCAAACTATCTGGACGATATTGTGATCTCCGGAAAGACGGAAGAAGAACATTTAGCCAATCTCAGAACATTATTTCATGTCTTGCGACAAAATGGTCTTCGCTTGCGGAAGGACAAATTTGTGTATTTTGCTCGTGACTTGCCCTACCTGAGACATGTACTCAATGCCCAAGGCATACATCCCAGTCCCGAGCACCTCCGTGCCATACAAGACTTGCCTTCGCCGCAGAATTTGAAGCTGCTACAGAGTGTGCTGCGAAAAATTAATTATTATCACCGTTATATCCCACACGCCTCTTCCATTTCAGCTCCGCTTCATCGCTTACGCCGTAAAAGTGTTCCGTTCGTCTGGACGACGGAATGCGAACGCGCCTTTCGCCAGTTGAAATCAGCGTTGCTTTCCAATATTTTGCCTTACGCCATTCGATCCCAAGAAGGCCCTTTTGCTGATGGTGGGTGCATCGGATTTCGGGATCGGTGCTGTGCTTGCGCACAAAGATGGATCGCACGATCGCCCTATTGCCTTTGCGTCCACATTACTCTCGTCTGCGCAAAGAAATTATTCACAGATCGAGAAAGAAGCATTGGCTCTCGTATTTCGTGTTACAAAGTTTCATGATTTCTTGTATGGTCTTCACTTTACCATCATCACAGACCACAAACCTTTGACATCGCTTTTTCATCCGAACAAGCCTGTACCTCCACGTACAGCGCAGAAATTCATTCGCTGGTCTATTTTCCTCTCGCAGTACCGCTACGATATCTTGTATCGGTCCACTGCTAAGCACGGAAACGCCGATGCGTTGTCCCGTTTGCCTGTTGCTGAGGATAGAGCATTCGATTTCTCCGAACTTGCTTGCATGTTCATTGATTCGGAAACCGATGACGTGGTCGAATCCTTTCCGATTGATTTTCGTTGTGTAGCTACTGCCACAGCTGCCGACCCTGTCCTTGCTACCGTTCTGCGTTTTGTTGCTACGCAATGGCCCTTGTCAAAGTCACGGATCGGGGATCCGTTGGTTCGCCGATTTTTTGCTCACAAGGAGAGACTTTTTGTTCGACGTTGTGTTTTGCTGTTGCGTTCTGATAATGATCAGTCCAGGCTCGAGGTCCCACGTTCGTTACAGTCCTCTGTCTTACAGCTTCTCCACCAAGGACATTGGGGTATAGTGAGAACGAAATAACTTGCTCGTCAGCACTGTACTTTGTTCGGAATCGATGCCGCGATTACGAATATGTGCTCTTCTTGCGTGGTGTGTGCCCAACGACAATCAGCCCCACCGCGGAAATGATTTGCATGGCCAAAAGCCACTTCTCCTTGGCAACGCTTACACATCGATTTTGCTGGTCCATTCTGGAATGCTCAATGGTTGGTTGTGGTTGATTCATTCAGTAATTTTCCTTTTGTTGTCTGGATGTCTTCAACGACGTCATCTGCCACCATCCAAGCGTTATCTGCTATCTTTTGCATTGAAGGTCTTCCACAGACTATTGTTTCCGACAATGGCCCACAATTCATGTCCGCAGAATTTCAGTCATTCTGCAAGGCCAATGGTATTCAACATCTGACGTCCGCGCCGTTTTCGCCACAGTCAAACGGTGCCGCTGAACGGTTGGTCAGGACTTACAAGTCACAGATGTTGAAGTTGAAAGAGTCGCATTCTCGGGAGGACGCGTTATTGCTCTTTTTGTCCTCGTATCGCTCTCAGCCCCGAGATGGTCGCTCGCCGACTGAGTTGCTCCATGGTTGTCATCATCGAACCTTGATGTCTTTGCTACATCCGCCGCATCAGGTTCCTGTGCAGCGGCAGACACCTGCTTTTGCTCCAGGCGACGTTGTCTACTATCGTCACTACCGATGTTCACGGCGTTGGCTCGAAGCGCGCATTCTTCGCTGCCTCGGACGCGCTATGTATCTGGTTTTGGGGGCCTCTGGTGAGGTGCGCCGGCATCTCAACCAGCTGCGCCTCTGTCGTCGCACGGGATCTGCCGCTCGCCGTCTGCTTTCAGCGACGGTGTCGTCCGGTCAGCGCCCTGGAGACCCATCTACTGGCTCGCCTCAGCCCCAGGTGTTACCAACGCTGCCTTCCATTTTGCCCCATGGCGACGCGCCGACGCGCCGCCGCCGCCTGTTGTCCCGCCGGCGACGCCCGCAGTGGACGCTTCGCTGCAGCCGCCGGGCGCCTCCCTCGGTCACGCGCCGCCGAACGCTTCCTGGGACCAGTTGTCCTCCGACATGGAACTATTGCCCGCTCCGGACCATATGTCGTCTTCGCCCGTCGGGTGCCCCGGCCCGATGTAGCTCGACCCTTCGGCCCCTCCTGTATCTCTGCGGGCGCATACACCGCATGTTGGCGTGCACCCTGGAGCAGGTTTTCAGGCGTTTCCTAGCTCCCCGCGGTCCGAATGGCAGGGTGCGGGTGGCACAGCCTCGCCTGTTGTTAGGCTCCCCACCTCGTCGCATACGTCAACATGGGGTCCTCCCCACGGCGGGCGGAAGCCTTATAACACAACCGTACGCCGATTTGCGGGGGAGGAATGTGGTGTCACCGCCAGACACCACACTTGCTAGGTGGTAGCCTTTAAATCGGCCGCGGTCCGGTAGTATACGTCGGACCCGCGTGTCGCCACTATAAGTGATTGCAGACCGAGCGCCGCCAGACGGCAGGTCTAGAGAGACTTCCTAGCACTCGCCCCAGTTGTACAACCGACTTTGCTAGCGATGGTTCACTGACAAAATACGCTCTCATTTGCCGAGACGATAGTTTAGCATAGCCTTCAGCTACGTCATTTGCTACGACCTAGCAAGGCGCCATTATCAGTTACTATTGATATTATGAATCATGTACAGTCAAGAACGACGTTCTTCATTAACGGATTAAAGTTAAGTATTCCACCAGCTACGTCCGTTTTTCTAAATTCTAATTTCCTTGTCCTATTCCAGACCTCACGCCAGCCTGCGTGAGCTAAAACGCGTGCCTTTCGGCCTCCTTCTAGTAACACGGTGTTGGCTCTCCTGCCAACCAAAACAGTATTAATAAAAATACACTGCATAAGCGCAGTTATTTTTCAGTTACACGGTAAAAGACCGCAGGTGGATTTTCCAGACTGTGGACAGAGACATTCTCGTTTTGCACTGGCTTATTCCTAATCCGTACTTATTCTATCTGCAAAGAAATTTTGACTATAATGCTAATTACAAAGGGTCATAAAGACTACAGAACCTGGCTTCGCAGAGGGGATGCGAACGGCCTGTGAACGCGCCGTAGCGCTGAACATCACAAGGGAGCAGAGCCTGCGGTCTCGATACTTAGCGACAGCAAGGCACGCTAAGCCGATACCGCGCGAGTGCATAGCTGGCAGTTACAGGTGGACCTGCTGGCCATTAGCGACCAAGTGCGTACGGCAGTGACGCGCACCTGCGTATCAGAGGCCACGGTACACGCATTAGCCGGCCGCTTAATGGGGCTCTTTCTATCGGCAGCCACTCGCTATTCACCGGCCACGTATTGGCGGCCCAGCGCGCCTAACAAAGGCTCCCATTTGCTGCTTTCTGAAATTGCCGGCCTTCCGAAACGGTGCGTACAGCAAATTACTACAGACTCTGACCGGAATTTAATACAACCAAATACGAAGTTCTAAACAACGAACTTTACGCATTGTTGTCAGATTTTTAAACCGACATTTATTATTCGAGCCACATTTTAATTGCCGCCACATTAAACGTATCGTCTACAGTGCATAGCTCGCGACACGTATCCCTCAGTGTGCACTGATCAAGTTGATAATATGACAGGACTGAGCCGGCCGAAGTGGCCGTGCGGTTAAAGGCGCTGCAGTCTGGAACCGCAAGACCGCTACGGTCGCAGGTTCGAATCCTGCCTCGGGCATGGATGTTTGTGATGTCCTTAGGTTAGTTAGGTTTAACTAGTTCTAAGTTCTAGGGGACTAATGACCTCATCAGTTGAGTCCCATAGTGCTCAGAGCCATTTGAACCATTTTTTGACAGGACTGACAAGCTGTAACGGTATACTACAGCAGTGTACTGGATATTAATATCCGGGTTATTTGCTTAATGGTGCTCTTAATGAACATTACAATACCGAAATGGCCATCATAATACGTGCACTAACGACGTTATTTTACGTCAATCAGACTCAGGGGCAGATATCGACCATTTGCACTGGCCATTTCTTGCTTCCGCTAACATCAGTTGTAAGTAGGCTGTTTAGGTTTTTTTATTGGTAACGCCACCTCTGTATAAAAATCACTGGCTGTGCTGTGTGCAGTCTGTGGCTGGTTTGCATTGTTGTCTGCCATTGTAGTGTTGGGCAGCGGCAGCTGGATGTGAACAGCGCGTAGCGTTGCGCAGTTGGAGGTGAGCCGCCAGCAGTGGTGGATGTGGGGAGAGAGAGATGGCGGAGTTTTGAAATTTGTCATGAACTGCTATATATATTATGACTATTGAGGTAAATACATTGTTTGTTCTCTATTAAAATCTTTCATTTGCTAACTATGCCTATCAGTAGTTAGTGCCTTCAGTACCTTGAATCTTTTATTTAGCTGGCAGTAGTGGTGCTCGCTGTATTGCAGTAGCTTGAGTAGCGAAGATTTTTGTGAGGTAAGTGATTTGTGAAAGGTATAATTTAATGTTAGTCAGGGCCATTCTTTTGTAGGGATTTTTTTGAAAGTCAGATTGCGTTGCGCTAAAAATATTGTGTGTCAGTTAAAGCACAGTCCTGTATAATTGTTCAAAAGGGGACGTTTCACAGTCTTCCTCAAAGAGCTTTCTGCCAAGGCTGTTCAAAGTTTATTTCCGATAGGTGCAGTCATGAAGAAGTACTAGCGCTTATGCCATCATAGTTTGCTCCGATCACAGCCACTTTAGATGGATCCATGTTTGACAAAAGTAGGTGTACCATGCTCGAGCTGAGGGACTACAATGGCCGATGACCCAGCCCTCTGACGCAACAGGAAGGATACATCACCAGGGGTTTCATTACATCAATAGCACAAGTCCTCACTATCATTCCTATGTTTTCGTTCCGCTGAAAGATTCAAGAAATGTCTGAGGAGGATGATCAAAATTTCACAGTATCCTAATTCAAAGGAATGCACATAGGACCAACCCGAACGTGATGTTCGCTTTTGAAATCCTCCGCGACGTATTCTAATTCTCCGTCACGCATTATTCAGTAGCTGTGGGAAGAGCCGCAGAGAGCTCCAGGTACTCGTGAAGACCTAAAGCATGTGAGAGAATCACTTTCAACTCGAAAGTTATCTGCGAGGTTAACACCAGTCTAATAACAACGTTACGAAAGTAATTTTTTCATCGTTGTCAGGCACTGGAGTATCATTTAGCGTCTGTGTGACTGCGGTAACGCAGCACAGCTCAATTGCGTTTCAAATGGCATTCACATTTGCCGGGTCGATTCCGACTCTAACATGGTGTAACAGAAAACGAGATGAATTTCTGGACCGCACACACATTCTTCTTCAACGAAATTGTTGGTAATTTTAACTTAACGCGGAAGAAGCACAGCAGTAATTTTTATAGACGGAGAATAATACACACTGACGGAAAAATCACAACAGCAAAGAGTAATGAAATTTCGGGAACAAATTTGTCTAGGAAACGTGTAACTCATTAACATCACAAGATCGCAATTTAAGGTAAGCGAGAGATAAGCCACTGAAAATGTGAAACGCTGGTTCATTAATAACCGGTATAACCGACAGAATATTGAATTCAGCCCTGCAAAAGTGTATGTATTGTGCTGTACAGGTGCCGGATGTCAGTTTGTGGTTCAGAGTTCCACGCTTGCTGCACTTGATCGGTCAATACACGGACGGTTAATACTGGTTGTGTATGACGCTGCAGTTGTAGTCCGAAGATGTTCCATATGTGCTCGATTATAGAAAGATCTGGTGATAGAGCAGGCCAAGGCAACACTATAGAGCATGTTGGGTTACAACAGCGGCATGAGGGAAAGCATTATATTGTTGGAAAACACCCCCATGGAATGCTGTTAAAAAAAATGGCTCTGAGCACTATGCGACTTAACTTCTGAGGTCATGAGTCGCCTAGAACTTAGAACTAATTAAACCTAACTAACCTAAGGACATCACACACATCCATGCCCGAGGCAGGATTCGAACCTGCGACCGTAACGGTCGCTCGGTTCCAGACTGTAGCGCCTAGAACCGCACGGCCACTGCCGCCGGCGAATGCTGTTAATAAATGGTAGAACAACAGGTCGAATCACCAGACTGACGGACAAATTTGCAGGCAGGGGCGTGGGATAACGACGAGAGCGCCCCTGCTGTCATACACAACCACATCCCAGACTATCACTCCAGGTGTAGGTCCGTTGTGTCTGGCACGCTGACAGGTTGGTTACAGGACCTCAAATGGCCTCCTTCTAACCAACACACGGCCATCACTGGCACCGAGGGAGAACCAGCTTTCATTAGAAAACACAACAGATCTCCACACCGCCCTCCAATGAGCTCCCGCTTCACACCACTGAAGTCGCAAATGGCGGTGGTTTGGGGTCAGTGCAAAGCACGCTATAGGACGTCTGGCTCGGAGCTGTCATTGAAGTAACCCATTTGTAACAGTTGGTTGGCTCACTGTGGTGGCAATTGCTGCTCAGACTGCTGCTGTAGATGCAATACTATGCGCCAGAACCATTTATCGAACACGATGGTCTTCCCTCTCGGCTGTAAACATGGCCGTCCGGAGCCCGGTCTTCTTGCGATCGTACTTAGCTATCTATCACGTACAGTGTCTACATTCGTGTGAAGACTTCCTACAGTACTGCAGATGGAACATCCAACTTCTCGTAGCCACATTGCACGCCCTGGTTCAAACTGAATAAGGTGTTTGATACTGTTATCTTTGTCACCGTAAAGGCTTTCTGAAGTAAGAGCAGCTCACCACATCATACTCAAAAGTAACTAACGCTCACGACCGTTACAGCGTGTATTTAAAACAAATTTTATTTGCATCCTCCTATTGTACTATTGGCGCGATATTGGAACAGTCATAATCTTTCAGATGTAGAAACACGCCTACCAACTTTTGTTTATGTCGCACAACTCATTCTTGGTGCTCCGACTTTTATTCTGTCAGTCTATTTCCCATCAACTTCTGTCTCGAGCAGTCCCTATCAATGCTGAGGTCTACTGATGAAGCAACGTTACCTTCCACCCTACAGACGACGAACTAGTCACGAGGGGGTCGAAGGTGGAACTTTTTCTGCCGTCATCACGCCACTAGAAGACGCACGGCTTTCAGTTCTAACGTTAGCTGCAGCCATTCAAAAATGTGCGTATGGTTACTTTAGCCCGAAGTCCCCTTCAGCCGCCTGGTTCAAGTCTTTTTATTTGACGCCACTTTGGCGACTTGCCCGTCGATGATGATGAAATGGTAATGAGGACAAAACACACACCAGTCCCAAGCAGAGAAAATCCCCGATCCGGGCGGGAATCTAACGCTGGGCCCTGTCATCGGGACTCAGCAACGCCAATACAAGACCAGGAGCTACTGACATGCATTCACCATCACAGCGCTATCAAAGGCCGAAAGTAGTGCATGCGGGAATATCGCACACGCTGAGGTATTTTCATTGTTCTACCATCAATACATGCGCCGATTTTCAAGGTACAGGGTGTTTCAAAAATGACCGGTATATTTGAAACGGCAATAAAAACTAAACGAGCAGCGATAGAAATACACCGTTTGTTGCAATATGCTTGGGACAACAGTACATTTTCAGGCGGACAAACTTTCGAAATTACAGTAGTTACAATTTTCAACAACAGATGGCGCTGCAAGTGATGTGAGAGATATAGACGACAACGCAGTCTGTGGGTGCGCCATTCTGTACGTCGTCTTTCTGCTGTAAGCGTGTGCTGTTCACAACGTGCAAGTGTGCTGTGGACAACATGGTTTATTCCTTAGAACAGAGGATTTTTCTGGTGTTGGAATTCCACCGCCTAGAACACAGTGTTGTTGCAACAAGACGAAGTTTTCAACGGAGGTTTAATGTAACCAAAGGACCGAAAAGCGATACAATAAAGGATCTGTTTGAAAAATTTCAACGGACTGGGAACGCGACGGATGAACGTGCTGGAAAGGTAGGGCGACCGCGTACGGCAACCACAGAGGGCAACGCGCAGCTAGTGCAGCGGGTGATCCAACAGCGGCCTCGGGTTTCCGTTCGCCGTGTTGCAGCTGCGGTCCAAATGACGCCAACGTCCACGTATCGTCTCATGCGCCAGAGTTTACACCTCTATCCATACAAAATTCAAACGCGGCAACCCCTCAGCGCCGCTACCATTGCTGCACGAGAGACATTCGCTAACGATATAGCGCACAGGATTGATGACGGCGATATGCATGTGGGCAGCATTTGGTTTACTGACGAAGCTTATTTTTACCTGGACGGCTTCGTCAATAAACAGAACTGGCGCATATGGGGAACCGAAAAGCCCCATGTTGCAGTCCCATCGTCCCTGCATCCTCAAAAAGTACTGGTCTGGGCCGCCATTTCTTCCAAAGGAATCATTGGCCCATTTTTCAGATCCGAAACGATCTGGACATTCTTCGTGAATTTGTGGCGGTACAAACTGCCTTAGACGACACTGCGAACACCTCGTGGTTTATGCAAGATGGTGCCCGGCCACATCGCACGGCCGACGTCTTTAATTTCCTGAATGAATATTTCGATGATCGTGTGATTGCTTTGGGCTATCCGAAACATACAGGAGGCGGCGTGGATTGGCCTCCCTATTCGCCAGACATGAACCCCTGTGACTTCTTTCTGTGGGGACACTTGAAAGACCAGGTGTACCGCCAGAATCCAGAAACAATTGAACAGCTGAAGCAGTACATTTCATCTGCATGTGAAGCCATTACGCCAGACACGTTGTCAAAGGTTTCGGGTAATTTCATTCAGAGACTACGCCATATTATTGCTACGCATGGTGGATATGTGGAAAATATCGTACTATAGAGTTTCCCAGACCGCAGCGCCATCTGTTGTTGACAATTGTAACTACTGTAATTTCGAAAGTTTGTCTGCCTGAAAATGTACTGTTGTCCCAAGCATATTGCAACAAACGGTGTATTTCTATCGCTGCTCGTTTAGTTTGTATTGCCGTTTCAAATATACCGGTCATTTTTGAAACACCCTGTAAATACTACCAGTGAAAAATTATCAAAACGTTTTTCCGAAACGTTGTGTCTACAATATATTAAGTGTGAAAATACGTTTAACGTATCTTTTCATTTTTATGGCCAAGATTCTAGACGCATTAGAGAGTCGCGCTTCATTTATTTTACGGCGAAACGTGCGCGTAAATTGAATCAGTTTTATGCAGAAATGAGCTTCGTTAAGCCATGGCTATTCATCAGAGAAAGGGCTAGGCGCTGCTCAACCAAATTTCCTTTTTGCGTTACTCCATTAAGCTTTATTGCTGATGACGCACTATAATGACCGGAAGAGAGCCCATAGCTATTACGAAGTACAAGACAAAAACTGGAGCTAGCAAAACTCATCACCAGCGAAACGTGGAATAGTTTGAAATTTGTGAAGTTCTCTTCGTGCGACCTCTGAGGTTTTATATAATTTTGGAGCTTGATCTTGTTGCCGTTGGTAGGTAAAAATTCAGAGATCTGGACCTCTGTCACCACTACGTTCGAAATAATTTCTAGCACTTATCGTGACTTTCGCGTCTGTTAATGCGTTAAGAATGTGAAAAAATAAACTTACACGATGACTAACATTTCAGGTTTTGTAGCCGGGTATGCCGTTTTTAGGTCGGAGAAAGCCAAAATCGTCTCTAGTAGCCCAACGTCTAGAGAAACACGTTGGGGTTACAGGGCAACTTTTCGATTTTTAACGGCTTTACCGCTATAACTGCTAACATCTTAGCAGCTAATGATGAACACGTATAATTCATGGGCATTTAATGTTCGATGGTCAATACTACATGACTAAGACACTCGTCACAGAGTTGGTGTGGAGCTGATGGAACATTAAAACCGTAATGTGTCCGATGTCCAATACAGTTTAGTGCGACAAGAGCCGCGCGCAGCGACTCGACTTCGCTTAATCAGTGTGAAAGCGTTACTCAAATGTTCAGAAATTTGCAAGGGCACGTTACGAGAATGGTGTTGTCGACTGCCGAGAGATTTACGACCACAATACGATCCCAGGTTTAAAAACGAGACAAGAAACATATCACTTCCTGCAACATACAGCTCGCGCAATTAAAGCTATTCGGTCTTATATAGATTTAGGCGAATCACCACGTATTTACAGTAATTTTATTTCATATATGAATCAAGATACGGAAGTAAGGTCTCCGCAGCTGATAGTAGACTGGGAGCCATGTCAGTCTGTTACATGGTAATAATCTTTAATTTAACCGAGATATTGAAGAACGTGATTTCTTTCACTTTAACGATATACGAGGGGCGTTCAATAAGTAATACAACACATTTACTGTCGACCAGTTTTGGTTGAAAAAATGTGGTATTTGTTGTGTGACATCATGGAATATTCGCGCTTCAGCCCTATAGTGTCGCCGGCCGAAGTGGCCGTGCGGTTCTGGGCGCTGCAGTCTGGAACCGCGAGACCGCTACGGTCGCAGGTTCGAATCCTGCCTCGGGCATGGATGTGTGTGGTGTCCTTAGGTTAGTTAGGTTTAACTAGTTCTAAGTTCTAGGGGACTAATGACCTCAGAAGTTGAGTCCCATAGTGCTCAGAGCCATTTGAACCTTTTGAACCCTATAGTGTCTGTTACGGTGCTCGCGTATTTCCAGGTCCGTATCGATCAGCACTGAGTTTTCACTCAGATGACGCTTTGGCGTTAGGTGGTTGTTTCCGTGTGTGATCGCTGGCCGGGAACAGCTGGAGGCGTGTGAGGAGGTGAGAGGTGGCTGCCTTGGCGTGAAGACAGTTCCGCTCGGCTGGGGTTGTTTGCGCCTGGACGCCGAGTGGGGCCCGGTGGGAAGACCGGACCGTGATTTTACGGTTAATAATGTGGACAGCGCCGTCGTGTGCCGTTTAACTTGATTCGCAAGGGGAGCAAAATCTCGCCGAGCCTGAGTTTGAAATACCTTCTATGTGCGGCGGGATGTCATTTCGTCCTCCTGTCTCTCCGTCGCTGGGATTGCTATCCTCGTTTACCGTCCCATGGATGTATATCGATGGGCTACGCTGCTCTCCGTACTCTACTAGACGCTGGTGATGGGACGGCCGCGGTGGCCGAAGGGTTCTAGGCGCTTCAGTCCGGAACCGCGCGACTGCTACGGTCGCAGGTTCGAATCCTGCCTCGGGCATGGATGTGTGTGATGTCCTTAGGTTAGTTAGGTTTAAGTAGTTCTAAGTTCTAGGGGACTGATGACCTCAGATGTTAAGTCCCATAGTGCTCAGAGTCATTTTTGAGCTGGTGATGGAAGTGCGTCGTTCAGCGGCACGTTAGTCTGGGTGCTTTATGTTTGATCTTCAAGTGCATATTCTTCGAGTGGCACTCCTTAGAGTTTGCCTTGAGGAGTTAGATTGGAGTTTATTTTGTCTTGTGGTGCTTCCGCTTTCCGTCAACGAAGATTAAGCTTGATTCGGCACTCCGTACGACGCCTGGCTTCTCAGCAGGCGGGTCGGAGCCACCTTCGCGACTAAACGGAAGCCTTTGGACTGAGAGGTCTCGTGTTTTGCATATTGTTCAGAAATTGTTGTTTTGGTAATAAGTTGGCTGAGGTTTCTTATGGGTTTCCCGGGATTTGGTCTGTTGTTCAAATGGTTCAAATGGCTCTGAGCACTATGGGACTTAACTTCTGAGGTCATCAATCCCCTAGACTTAGAACTAATTAATCCTAACTAACCTAAGGACATCACACACATCCATGCCCGAGGCAGGATTCGAATCTGCGACCGTAGCGGTCGCTCGGCTCCAGACTGCAGCGCCTAGAAGGGTACGGCCACTCCGGCCGGCTTTGGTCTGTTGTCCGGCCCGGGCTAGGTCTCGTTATTTTAAAGGTCGGTCCTTGTTTTGGCTTAGTACGATTTTGGTTTACTGCCTGGTGGTTCTGGTAGTACGCCGGGTCGCTGTGGTTGTGTTGCATTTTGTATGGGGCTGTGTGCTCGGAGCCGTGGAGTACCATTTGTCTGAACTGCTTCACTGGGGAGTACTGATCGGGCCATTCTTGCTTTTCTTTGTATTAAATAATTTTATTATTATTTTAAAGTAACATTATCACTTAAATGATTTAATTCTTGTTGCGTTAATTGCAACTTGGGTACTGAAAAATTTAGTAGTGTAATTATGCAAGATTGAATAGTGGCACATGCCCCTTTACCTTTCGTAATCTGTTAATTACCGAAAGACCTTAAGCTCATACTCATATGATGTGATTTTCTTAAATTATTGTATTTTTATGTCATGTTATTGTTTTTTAAATTTGCTGATCACTGGTGTACTGTTCCAAGTATTAAAATGTTTCAGGTAGCTATTACTTGGGTGGAACGCGCGGAACCGCAACGGAGAGAGTAGTTGCGTGCCTTACGTGTCCGTTGTTGGCGCGGCCTGGTGTCCGCTGTTTGTTTTGGTGCACCCGAGTTAAGTATTGTGTTGCCCCCTCCCTTGCGGCCCCGTCGTGTTCTTCTCATAGACATTTCCTTCAAGACACTTTAGTTAATTTTGTGCTAGTATTATTTTAATTTATTACATTGGTAAAATTGTGCGGCCTTCATTATGCACACTGTCATAATGTCTCATATATCATGATGTGCGTGTGTAATGGTGCAATAAATGGATGATTTTTATTTCTGTTGGCGCCCTTCATGCCTCCTTTCTTGTCCCTATTGGTACGCTATCCTTGTACTTCTGTTGGTAACCCACAACAGTGTCATGAAGTTTTGATAGGTGGCAGCGCTATACGTAGCCTTCAATACCGCGTTTGTAACGGAGGTGCGTTCCAAGCAGAGAGCTGTCACTGAGTCTCTCTTGGCGGAAAATCAGTTCATCGTAGACATTCACAGGTGATTATAAAATGTCTACGGAGACCTCGCAGTGAACAAAAGCACTGTGAGACGTTGGCCGAAGCGTCTCTCATCACCGCAGCAAGGTAGCGCAAACCTGTCAGATCTCCCACGTGCCGTCCGACCTAACACAGCTGTGACTTCAGCAGTGTTGAGACGTGCGGACACTCTCATTCGAGGTGATAGGCGGATCACAATCAAAAACATCGCTATTCAACTGGACGTCTCTGTTGATAACGCTGATACACTCGACCACTTGTTGGGGTACTCAAAGGAGGGTGGACGCAGGGTCACTCGGAGTTTAACAAGGCCACGAAGGACCATCTGTGCGCAAATGCTTGCGCGTTACGACGTTGGTCGTGACAATTTTTGTCGAACATCGTCACAGGCGATGAAACATGGTTTCATCACTTCGAACCGGTAAACAAAACGGCAACCCACGGGGTGGCGCCACACCACCTCCCTCCGAAGAAAAAGTTCAAAGCCGCGCCTTTAGCCAATAAAGTCGTGGCGACGGTTTTCTGAGACTCAGAAAGGAGGTATTCTGTTTGACGTCCTCTCTCATGGTGCAACGATTAACTCAGGAAATTGAAGAAACGACTCCGACGACAACCAGTAGAGTGGTACCATCTAGGCATACAGGCTGTCCTAGTAAGGCGGCGGAAGTCCGTTGCATTGAACGGAGATTATGTTGAAAAAATAGCGTTTTGTAGCCAAAAGAGTCGGGAATGATGTGATGTAATGGAATCCTGAATGAAACCAACCTGCTCACAGAAAAAAACGTGGTATTACTTATTGGTCGCCCCCTCGTACTTTATTGACGACATTCGAAAATTCTCGCGAATTCGAGTGAAGTGACAGAACGCTCGTTGTCGTTGGGGTTCGAACTACTCGCAACAGCATCCGCGAAATGTGCTAACGACGAAAGGAAAAGGCGGCCAGAATAGACTACTGCCGTACGAACTCCCCTAAGTGAGGCCTAATGCCAGACTCCGCCATCGAATAGTGTCTTTCGACATTACTTGTTTGAACGAAAGCTGTACACCTCCACCTGAGTATGTACACAATTTGCAAATTGTTTTCGTATACCCCTTCTGTATCAAACCGGCCTTCCGAATGAAGAGCACAAAAACAACACGACGGGAACTCGACGAACTTTCTCCCTTCAAATGTATATAAAAAGTAACACTGTGTTCAATTTGAAGTTAGGATTGAATACCACAGTGCTGGTCCTATGGCTCTCGCCGTTTGAAATGTCTTACCCAGCCAGTTATAATTCTAGGATAATCTACAGTTTAGCGCGCACTCAGGACCGCAGTCTTCCGACCTACCATCCGAAAATGAAATAGGAACGCGGAAAAATGAATTTGGTAACTAAGTACCATCCAACACACAGTTCACAGTGGCTTATGAGGTGCAGATGCAGCTGTAAGTACAAAATGTGTTTTTTTTTACTGAAGAACAGAGGTAGCGCGCGACTGTAATATTCAACAGACTA
Source organism: Schistocerca nitens (assembly GCF_023898315.1). Lineage (NCBI taxonomy): Eukaryota > Metazoa > Arthropoda > Insecta > Orthoptera > Acrididae > Schistocerca > Schistocerca nitens. Next base: position 170,066,651 of record NC_064616.1, on the reverse strand, counting down.
ACTGCGTACATTCTGTAGTGAACCAAAATTGAACATTCCTATGTGACACCTTGGATGGATTAATTGCCGTACCTAGCCGTCGCGACAAGGTGATTCGAGCACTAGAGTTAAAACGAGAAACTGACCTACTGTCCTGATGTAGAAATTATCGCACCGCTGGAGTTTCCGATGGCGCATTCAGTGAGTACATCAGCTGATGCAGAATCACAGGGAAACTGTGAATATCATCTACTACTCTCCTATGGAATGATAAAAATTGATTGTAGGGTAGACAACCACTCAACACCGATGACACGCCGTACGGCCGAAATGTGATATCTCTGCTCTTGATGTTTCACATGCACCTCCTGAATGACTGATCTATACAAAATGGGCAAATATTACAGAGTATGACTCATTGACACAAATAGCATGTTACTAAAAGCTTTCGAACTCATATCTTGATTCTGATTGTGGAGCGCGGTATATTTGCACACAACAAACACTCTTTTTGAGGAAACTTGGGTTCTGAACACAGCAGCAGCATCGTGCTGCGATTCCTCAACGTTTGTATATCCGAGTCGCCATCTAGTTCAAGCCTGTATTCGGTTCTTAATACTAGAGCTTTGTCGCTGAAATACTTCGAGAAAGCTTATATTCGCGTTACTAAATTCTTTTGTCACATCGACTTTCCACAACTACGTACTACGTAATAATAACATGCGTTTCTTAAATTCTGCTGGCTCGGTGCCTCTGTGGTATAGTGCCAAATATTCGTTAATACGAATAATCTCGAGTACCACGTGGTTTGGTGAACACGTTAAACTGTAGTGGCCCATAGAACTGAGTTGGCAAGTCAGTTCAAAAGTCAGAGGAAGACAACGGCAAACCACCTCAAGTACTAAACACTAGGGTGTTCAAACCAACCTCCGGATCAATGAGAGCTTCACCTTTTATTCAGTATTGGTATATAGTATACTACACCTTCCAATCTATTCTAAACATTTTAATATGGATGCAGTCACATTATTAACGTACGTTTGCATCTGGAATAAAAAGAAATGTTTCATAATTTTATCCACCTTACAGAGCCGATAGAGTGATCATTACTCAATCGATATATTTATTCATGATAAACATAGACAGTTAAGTGACGACAGAGAGAATTTCCAAACATGCAGCTCTACGTTAATATTGCTTTCTAGTGAGTTCTATACCGAGCAACTTTAATACGTGAAAATGCTATTGCCAGCATTGCTGAGTATTGTACTGTGTTCTCATTACGTTTTGATGCATGTTGCTGGAAAACAGGAGTAACAGTGCATAATGATATCTATTATATTCACTGTTTTAGATTCGCCCTACGAGCGTCATCCATGATAAGGCTGAGCTCGCAATATGCGTATACATACATGTCACTGCATTACCGCCGAAAACTTGGAGTCGATCATGTATTTACCTGAAACAGAGAGAGAAAACTCACTTAAACAGAATTCTATCACAATCACTAAATTACAGTTAGTCTCTAGACACTGCTTCGCAGCTAATGAAGCGCAACAACGTTTTGATGATGCATTTACAATAGCGGTTCCTAATTCTTCTGAAAACATTAACCCCGTTAAACGTCATCAATTATCAACCAATACCTACAACAACGTTTAGGACATTACAAAACTTCAGAAAATGACCCTCCTTTCTTTAAAATGACGAGAGCTAAATAATATTTAGTTAAAATTAAAGAACTTAAAACTTAGGTTTTTCCAGGCGTTTTATCGCACCACTACGTAAGTAAATGCCACTATTGTTAATGCTAATTTCTAACATTTTTTTCAAATACTTATTTAGACGTCAAATAATGCACATCGTAAGTAGCACTCAAATTTTATTCAGAAACTAGCTTTTGTTTTAACTGCTACCATATCCGAAAGTCTACATTCGTATCTACACATTGTGGCAAACAGAATCATCATTTTTAAGGCTTTTTCTAATAGTAATGGATACTAGTCGCCGACTTTCTTCGAACATATTGCCATTTATGTTTTATCAGAGTTTACTTTGGGTTTTGCCTTCGCGGAGCCGGAGAGATTCAATTTCAGCTCAAAATTCCCTAATTAAAAATGTATCTTCATTCAATGAAAATGGCTTTAGGACCTAGCCAATTGCTTGTCGTGTTCCCAAGTCAGGAAAGCAGAATTTACTACAGATGACAAGTGCTGACTGCTGTAGGTAATGTACAGCAAAAGAAATAAACTGAACTGCAAAAATGGCATGGTGCACTTTTAGTAAACTCAACAGAGATTTCAAAACGATGCTTCCTATGAGTCTCGAAAGCACGCCATGTATCATCAGTTCTGCATTATGGCAGTAAGACAATGACTTGAAATGCAAAAACCATTCAAAAACTAAGGGTTGTGCAGCGTGAAAGTGGGAGAATGCCATAAACGTTGGAAAAAAATAATCAATGAACGAGGGAAGAGACTGGAGTGAAAAGACGAAGTTATGATTGTAATGAGCGTGAGGTCAGGTGGATGGATTACAGCTGGGCCAAGAAAGTGTTGTTTTGCAATAGATACGACAAGACGCAAGCGGCGAACTACGAAAGATGGCTAGATCACACTACACAACCCGCACATGCAGCATAGATACGCATACCTGAAGACCCGAATCGATGGAAAAGTCTAGATGAAACCTTTATCCAGCAGTGGATGTCAGAGACTTGATGATGATGATCTGACGAATATTAGAGCCTAACGAAATAATGAAATAAAAGTTGTCGTCAGGAATGGTATTACCCTTAAGAAAATTTAATTTAAGCTCCCCTCATGGCGTAGTTTCCCCAGTCCGAAAAGATATGACAGTTACAATTTTTGGTGCATGTGTGGAAAGAACCAAACATAAATGATTAGTATCTTGTGAAGGTTTTATGTATACACTGACCAAGAAACTGTGCATCTGGAAATGAAGGCTGTGGAATGCTCTGGCAAGAAACGGAGTTATTCGTGTACTCACGGCGTATTAAAAATGACAGTATCAGGGCGTGTCGTTACCGTCCGCATTTACTCTCCTCTCCGAGAAAGAATACAAAAGACATTGTGGGATATTGCATCGCTGACTTCCCAAACTTCGCTTGGCCGAGCTATAGCATGGCAGGGACAGAGTTTAAACACATAAATTAGCAACAGATACGAGAAACGGAAGACACGCTTGGAGGAGGAGGAGGAGGAGGAGGAGAATGCAACGGCGAAAGTGAAGTAAAATCAGAGCGGAAATGCTGAAATCACAGATACCACACATGTGCTTTGACAAATCAAATCATAATAATGATGGAAATAAAACTTTCATCGAAATACAATACAGGTAAAATAAGCGCCATAATAATAATATAGCTGTTCTCATGACATTGCATTTCTTGGCTTCGTCAACTTGCAAAAAATTGTCAACCAAACCTGAGTGTACAGTACAGGTCAGTCTATCACGACATCTTACATTCTTTAAAGAACTATAAAAGGAATACAAGTATCATCAGTATAGTGTTCTATCTATGTTTGCGCACCTATGATTTCACACGCCGCATCACGGGCAAAATCCGACGTTCGGTATTGTTAGGTTCAACATATTGGGAATTTTCTCATTACATAGTGGCTGTTTTCAGTACTGGATGGGTGAGCTGGTTATCACGTAGACGACAAGGGAGATTAGACTGTAGAAAGTTTCCTCGTTCCGAAGTATTCGGTATGCTGAACATGAAAAACAAATTTCAGAAACCCAGGCTCCCGCGCTCCTGAGGAAATGCCGTATCAACTCAGCAGCGGACTGACTTAACATCAGCCTCCGCCTATGCACTCTGCTCATAATATGCACTATAATATTACAGAAAAACTTCGTTTTCGGGACGGTAGTACGGCAGATGTCTCGTCCTCCCTCTTCGCCTGCATCAACAGTGCGATATTTTAGACAACGTTCTAAGTTAAGTTATCCCGAGTTTATACGAATGGTTGCCAAGATGACAGCTAGGTGTAATAACGAAAATAATTAATCCTAGGTGTTATCGACAAATAAATAATGAACGAAGAAAAAACTGGTTTAGAGTGCAATTAATGCTCTTTTATTATGCTCGACTTCGAGGCTACGAACTTTATCATCAGACGTAAATGTCTAAAACAGAGAAATATAAAAACCAGTGCAATATATAATACAACTCCATTAAACATTGTGTATGAACTAAGAAAGTTATTGAATTGATTAACTGTCTCGTCGGTTCTTGGTAGAATACTTTATATATTATGAATGAAATACATACTGCACTGGCGTAATATTCTACAATATTTACTATTTGTTACACGAAGCGCTGCTTAATATCACTATTATATCTTATATGTTTGTAATTTAGGACCTTTTAAAGACAAGATTATTTTTTTCAGCCACCTCTTTGGAATGTCACCAAATTTTATTGTTCTACTAGTTTCTTCTAACAAGGGAACCTCCCCATCGCACTCCCCTCAGATTTAGTTATAAGTTGGCACAGTGGATAGGCATTGAAAAACTGAACACAGATCAATTGAGAAAACAGGAAGTAGTTGTGTGGAACAGTGAAAAAATAAGCAAAATATGCAAACTGAGTAGTCCATGGGCAACATAGGCAACATCATGGGTAATGAGAACTCAGGGCCGCCGTGGTCCTGTGGTAGCGTGAGCAGCTGCAGAATGAGAGGTCCTTGATTCAAGTCTTCCCTGGACTGAAAATTTTACTTTCTTTATTTTTGCATAGTTACTATCTGTCCGTTCGTTCATTGACGTCTCTGTTCACTGTAATAAGTTTAGTGTCTGTATTTTGCGACCGCATCGGAAAACCGTGCGATTAGTAGACGAAAGAATGTGCCTCTCCAATGGGAACCGAAAACATTTGATCGGAAGGTCATAGGTCAACCGATTCCTCCACAGGAAAACACATCTGATATATTCTATACGACACATAACAGGAATATGTTGTCGACCCACCTAACTTGTACACTTGGCGAATGGGTAAAAAGATTCTTCTACCTTGCCCGATTTAGGTTTTCTTGTGGATGTGATAATCACTCCCAAAAAAGTGATGGAAACATAAGAGTTTGTCACATAAACTGAAAATAAAAAATTAAATTTTTCAATCGATGGAAGACTTGAACCAAGTACATCATGTTCCGCAGCTGACCACGTTACCACGAGACCACGGCGCTCCTGAACTCATCGTGTCCTTGATGTTGCCTATCTTGCCCATGCACTACTCAGTTTGTATTTTTTGCTTATTTTTTCACAGTTCCACACATCTTCTTCCTGTTTTCTCAATTGATCTGTGTTCAGTTTTTCAAGGCCTATCCACTGTGCCAACTTATAACTAAATCTGAGGGGGGTGCGATGGGGAGGTTCCCTTGTAAGTACGGCTGTTTTAATTTGTCTATAATTCTTAAGTTAATGTGTCACATATTTTATCTTAGTTAAATATCTTACATCACATTTACACTGAAATAAACCATCTTGTTTTATTCCCAATTCTAACATTAACATTTTTCATCTATGGGAATGGATATACTCTGCACATGCACTAGTTTACAATATTCGATCCAACAAAATTTCACTGCACCACGTACCTGACGATGGCGTAACAAATAATAAATATTGTAGAATATTACACCAGCGTTTTGTGTGTTTCATTCATAAAGTTATCGATCCTCGAACGTGAGATTAACTAATGACCTTTACATTAGTATCGAGATTATACATAAATTTCAACTGTGTATAGTAACAGATGATCCATGTGGATACAGTGATGTTGTGTCAAATAGGTATTTTAGAATAAACTGTTGGCATTGACAATTTACGTGGCTGCAAGTTCCTACAACTGATGCGTTGGCATTTTGTAAAACTCCAATACTTTTAATGAACTGCTTCTAAACACATATGAGAACGGGGTAATACACTACTGGCCATTAAAATTGCTACACCAAGAAGAAATGCAGATGATAAACGGGTATTCATTGGACAAAAAAAATGGTTCAAATGGCTCTGAGCACTATGGGACTTAACTTCTGTGGTCATCAGTCCCCTAGAACTTAGAACTACTTAAACCTAACTAACCCAAGGACATCACACACATCCATGCCCGAGGCAGGATTCGAACCTGCGACCGTAGCAGTCGCTCGGTTCCGGACTGAGCGCCTTAACCGCGAGACCACCGCGGCCGGCATTCATTGGACAAATATATTATACTAGAACTGACATGTGATTACATTTTCACACAATTTGGGTGCATAGATCCTGAGAAATCAGTACCCAGAACAACCGCCTCTGGCCGTAATAACGGCCTTGATACGCCTGGGCATTGAGTCAAACAGAGCTTGGATGCCTTGTACGGGAAGCCCATGCAGCTTCAACACGATATCACAGTTCATCAAGAGTAGTGACTGGCGTATTGTGACGAGCCAGTTGCTCGGTCACCATCGACCAGACGTTTCCGATTGGTGAGAGATCTGGAGAATGTGCTGGCCAGGGCAACAGTGGAACATTTTCTGTATCCAGAAAGGCCCGTACAGGACCTGCAACATGCGGTCGTGCATTATCCTGCTGAAATGTAGGGTTTCTCAGGGATCGAATGAAGGGTAGAGCCACGGGTCGTAACACATTTGAATTGTAACGTCCACTGTTCAAAGTGCCGTCAGTGTGAACAAGAGGTGACCGAGACGTGTAACCAATGGCGCCCCATACCAACACGCCGGGTGATACGACAGTATGGCGATGACGAATACACGCTTCCAATGTGCGTTCACCGCGATGTCGCCTAACACGGATGCGACCATCATGATGCTGTAAACAGAACCTGGATTCATCCGAAAAAATGACGTTTTGCCAGTCGTGCACACAGGTTCATCGTTGAGTACACCATCGCAGGCGCTCCTGTCTGTGATGCAGCGTCAAGGATAACCGCAGCCGGCCGGCCGAAGTGGCCGTGCGGTTAAAGGCGCTGCAGTCTGGAACCGCAAGACCGCTACGGTCGCAGGTTCGAATCCTGCCTCGGGCATGGATGTTTGTGATGTCCTTAGGTTAGTTAGGTTTAACTAGTTCTAAGTTCTAGGGGACTAATAACCTCAGCAGTTGAGTCCCATAGTGCTCAGAGCCATTTGAACCATAACCGCAGCCATGGTCTCCGAGCTGATAGTCCATGCTGCTGCAAACGTCGTCGAACTGTTCGTGCAGGTGTTTGTTCTCTTGCAAACGTCCCCATCTGTTGACTCAAGGATCGAGACGTGGCTGCACGATCCGTTGCCTGTCATCTCGACTGCAAGTGATACGGTTCCGTTGGGATCCAGCACGGCGTTCCGTATTAGCCTCCTGAACCCACCGATTCCATATTCTACCAACCAACGCGAGCAGCAATGCCGCGATACGATAAACCGGAATCGTGGTAGGCTATATCCGACCTTTATCAAAGTCGGAATCGTGATGGTACGCATTTCTCCTCCTTACACGAGGCATCACAACAACGTTTCACCAGGCAACGCCGGTCAACTGCTGTTTGTGTATGAGAAATCGGTTGGAAACTTGCCTCATGTCAGCACGTTGTAGGTGTCGCCACCGGCGCCAACCTTGTGTGAATGCTCTGAAAAGCTACTCATTTGCATATCACAGCATCTTCTTCCTGTCGGTTAAATTTCGCGTCTGTAGCACGTCATCTTCGTGTTGTAGCAATTTTAATGGCCAGTAGTATATGTCATGATAGCCCATTTTTGGTTCTACTAACTGTTTTATACTATGTATAACGGTTCTCACAGGAGAATAACACTTTTAATTTTAGCACTATGCACGCGCGGGGTAGCCGCGCGTTCTAGGGGGCGTCTTGTCACGGTCCGAGCGGCTCCCTTCGTCGGAGTTTCGAGTCCTCCCTCGGGCATGGCTATGTGTGTAGTCCTTACCGCAAGTTAGTTTAAATTAGAATAAGTCGTGCGTAAGCTTAGGGACGGATGAGCTCAGCAGTTTGCTCCCATAAGACATTACCACAAATTTCCAGTTTAACACTATGACCATTCAGGTGACGTAATATAGAATGGTAGCAGATTTGTCCCTTTCAAGTATGTCTAGAGCAGCTTGGAGCCACCTACAAATGTCGTGTCTGTATGTGATGCAATAGCATCTGATAAAAAGGGCTTGTACACAAACTTCCTAGCAGATTAAAACTGTGTGCCGGACCGAGACTCTAACTCGGGACCTGCTGGAAGTAAAATTGTGAGGACGGATTGTAAGTCGTGCTTGGATAGCTCAGTTGGTAGAGCACTTGCCCGCGAAAGGAAATGGTCCCGAGTTCGAGTCTCGGTCCGACACACAATTTTAATCTGCCAGGAAGTTTCAAAACCAGCGTACACTCCGCTGCAGAGCGAAAATTTCATTCTAGCTTGTATACCATTTAGTGCGTAGAATGATTGGGTAAAAATCCCAAATATCGTAACTGCATGTGGTTTACCATGGTCACTTTTAAATTGATTAGGAATGACTTATTAAGTGTACTCCATTTTTTACAGAATGGTAACTAGTTTTATAATAATTTACTCATTAGTCGCACTGTTCTGATTTTGATTCTAGTGCGAAAACGCGCGGCCTCAAGAGAATATGCCGCACACCCTCTTTTCCAGGTCTTGTGAAGTTAAAGTATAAAGAAACTGCTAACACCAACAAGTTAGTCTGAAATACTTAAATCGGACAACATCATCGTATACATGTGGCTTATCAGTTACTACACATATTTTTAATTTATATACATTCTTGATATTAATGTCATGACCGATAATTAATCTCACGACTGGAAAGAAATACTGTGCGTCTACTGTGAACAGGTGTATCTGATGGTGAGACTAGAAGCCAATTTATGGATCACGGTATAATAAAATGATGAGCATTTAATTGAAGTGTGATAATTTTTTTCTAATTTATCGTACAAACGCGTTCTCCATATCCCCATTACCGATGTACAGTTTAAATAAAGAAATGAATTGTTATGTGGAAGCCTCTTCGTGTCTTTTTTCTTTCGTACACCTTACGCAAGGCTCGAACAATGAGTTTTTATCTGACAGACTCGCGTCATTGCTAGTTACACGGTGTGAATTTTTTTGGAACTTACAGAAACGCGCAGGTAGAGAGCGCTGTGACATATAGCTGTCGAGTTGAGACGTGTCCGCTGGGGCGGCGCGGCAGTTCAAACAGCCGCCGTCGGCGCCGGCGCTAGAAAGTCACGGCCAGGGGATCAAACGGACAGAGTAAACCGAGAGGAGCGTTGCGTTTCAGTTTGCGAGTAAACAAGCAGCGCGTCGCGGCCGCAGGTCCCATGTGCGCGACCCCGAATGCAAACGGTAATGCGGATTTACAGCGGAAATCAATACTGCCAGGCCGCCTCTACAGCTGCCAACTCGGCCTAAGTTTACGCACAGCACTTCAAAACCCCCGCGTCGTACCTTCCAGCAAAAAGCAGTATTTTTAGCAGCGTTCCAGCCGACAGCCTGCAATCCCACATTCAGATTCGCACGATGTGCCGAGCTGTGGCACAAATGCTCACTCCTCGAAGAGCAATTAACTATCATCGTTCTGTAACTGCAGTACAAGATCTGCTACGTCCAACATCTCGGCACTTTCTGTACGTAACTCTAGTCTTAGTACATATTTGGAGCCACTACGACGGCACGAAGCCAGATGCAAACTAAATAATCATTATTACAAAGTTTACAGTCATCTTGGAAGCTATAAAATATGCCCTCCTATCGGGAGACACATTTATCATCATTCTTTCCGAACCTAAATCTCCAATCACCTTGCTGAAAAGGCGGCCGCGGTGGCCGAGCGGTTCTAGGCGCTTCAGTCCGGAACCACGCGGCTGCTACGGTCGGAGGTTCGAATCCTACCTCGGGCATGGATGTGTGTGATGTCCTTAGGTTAGTTAGGTTTAAGTACTTCTAAGTCTAGGGGACTGATGACCGCAGATTTTAAGACCCATAGTGCTCAGAGTCATTTGAACCATTTACTTCGATCAACAATAAACACGTTCAACATCATAGGCAGTACAAAATTGCTTACAGAAAATAAAGGTAGTAATATTTCCTGAGGAGCGGGAAGCCCATGAGTATAGTCTCGGAAAACCATCGGAGATTTTCAGTCCTCTAGGTGATACTCCAATTTCTGAAAATTAGGTAGCATGTCTCTACTTTACCTCCGGCTTGTTAGGAGAGAGGGAGAATGTGTAGGACTTGTACTCAAATGACAAAAATAGCTGCATTTACACCTCCAGACGTCAAAAAAATCTTGATGATGACGAAATGGTGAACATTTTTTTATCGTTTGGGCTTAAATATCAACTCCATATTCCGGGCAAGTAGACAATGCGCTGCGACTGACCGCTGTCATCCACTGCCAAAGGCCTCAGTGTGGAGAGTTAAGCCTAATTGTCCCGATCTTAAAAGTAAGTGTGCGAATTTGAGGAAAGCCCACGCATCTCCTTCAGATAGCTGCCTATTGATCCTCACGCTGCTGAGCGCACACAATTACAAAACCCCCGTTTATTATAAATCCTTAGAAGTATCGGGAATCTAACTTCCTCGTGGGCGAACAGATTTCACTGACCTCTCAACTATGGTATAGATACATCAAGATACAGTTATTTACAGTACGGACAAATATTGAGGTAAAAATATTCGAGTGAGCAGTAATGTAAATTGCACAAAGTCTTAGACATTATTTCAGGTGTACGTGCGAGGTATTAAAATAAATAACTCCATTCCATTTCGGCTCACTATCTCAGTGTATGCAGAAATTGGTTAAAGACCACTGAAAAGGGGTGAAAATGGCTCTAAGCACTATGGGAATTGACATCTGAGGTCATCAGTCCCCTAGACTTAGAACTACTTACGCCTAACTGACCTACGGACATCACACACATCCATGCCCGAGGCGGGATTCGAATCCGCGATCGTTGCAGCAGGGTGGTTCCGGACTGAAGCGCCTAGAACCGCTCGTCCACAGCGACCGGCAAAAGAGGTAAAGTATGTTCCTCTGAATACTAGAACCACACACTAAGGTGATCTTCGTAAAGAAAGAAGTCACGAGAGAAAAGCGAAAAAGTAAAACTTCGTATCGTGTGAGCTGATAAAACCCAACCGACAAATCAGCGTTCATTTTGAAAAGACTGGATTTAATTTTTTGACGTGTGTGTGTGTGTGTGTGTGTGTGTGTGTGTGTGTGTCCGTCTGTCTTTGTGGCAACTGATGACAGCCGCGTCAGACGGAACTACGCTCATGAGCGTTTTCACACCGACACGCTAACGCGATTCAGCTGTCAGTCAGTAACAGGCCTTTTATTTTTTTCGCCCGTACAGTGAAGTGCGAAGCGGAGTAAATATCATATGACAAAAACCAATATCGGTCTCCCGATTAAAGCCGTCAGATTTTTCAATTAAATGTATTACACCTCGTTTAGACACGGTTTTATACGCGGCAACGTTCCCAACCGGAAACTTGATACTAAAGACATATCACAGAAAGCGTTAAATTTAAATCGTCTGCATTCCCTTCACGTGGCACCGACGATTGTGTAAACCATTTTCCTGCCCAAGAGACAGCCTTTACTCTCCATTAGAACATGGAGGAAATGTAAATTCTGTGGTATTACAGCTTATATTCTACATTCTGGCAAAAAAGTCTTTAACAGCTGATCCGTAAGAAACTGGAATTCTAGCTAAATGAGGAATCAATCAACAGCATTCCATATACGTCCGTCTCCTTAGGTGTGCACTCAGCGTCTGACTTCCCCTGGAGGACTTACGTTTGGTTTCTAGTGCTGACAATAATTTACGTTAGTGTGAATGCGCAGCCTCGTGAGGACTACTAAGACGTTAATGAAGAAGCAGCGACTGCGGGATAGGAACGAAGACATCAACGACGAGAAAGCCTCACCAAAAAGATGCAAATGGTACAAGATGATTCAGAGCTCGACCGAAAGAACGAGGTACACGAGGCCTTGTCACTGAACTATTATATCATTATCCCACATATACCACTCCTAAACAAGAATGAAACAGAAGTATTTAAAAAGTTGTGCTGCCGAAAAATGCTGAAAATAGCTGGGTAGATCGAACAATCAAATCCTTTAATCATCTTCCATGACAATCAGAGTTCTATCAGACTGTCATAAAATCCTGTGCTGCATTCTACATTGAAACAGCTTTGTGCTAAAGGACATTTTATTAGACAATGTGTAAAAAGAACTAAGATTGTTGTCAAGTCCTTGCAGTCAAAGGAAATACATCCTGATGTATTTTACAGAGCAACACGTCTATCTTGTTCAGAAGTTCAAATTGTCGCCAGATGTTGGGAATCAGTCTCTTTGTTTCATCTCTGTCATTGTCATCTAACAGATACTGACTCAAAAATGGTTCTGACCACTATGGGACTTAACATCTGAAGTCATCAGTCCCTTGGAACTTAGAACTACTTAAACCTAACCTAAGGGCATCACAAACATCCATGCCCGAGGCAGGATTCGAACCTGCGACCGTAGCGGTCCCGCGGTTCCGGAATGAAGCGCCTAGAACCGCTCGGCCACACCGGTCGGCAGACACGGACTATCTTTGAGTAGTAGTTCCTTTTTCTGTGTGTACCATGTAACACATTTTTCTATGAAAACAAACATAATAATCTAGTCGTTATTTATCTTCACCTCCACAAACCTGTTCTGTTCATGTGCTTCTCTTTTAAAAAAAAAGGATGGGGTAGAATATCGTCGACATACCGCTGTGCTCTACGGATCCCGCGGGTGACAACCAACGGGGTCCTGCTATCAAGAGAAATTGCATCCCAGATCGCCACTCCCGGTTGTCAGGCCGGGGCGTCTCCATACACGTATTCGCTGGTCATCGGAGACCAACTCTAAGCGGGACACGTCACCGAGACAATTCTACTCCAGTCAATGAGATTCCAGGTCGAAGACGTGTGTCCGGTCGGGTCGGAGATTTTATCCACTCGGAAGATTGGATGTTGTGTTGTCATCCTCATCGACAAACAAATCGCCGAAGTGGCGTCAGCTAAAAAGACTTGCATCATTACTGTTATCTTCTGCATTCTCCTGTAGCGTCACATTCTACTACCATAGAAGGCTATGCTCCGAACAAAAGCTTTCCGAAAAGCCCTCCTAACATTTAAGCCGAAAAGGAAAAGATACGAAATTTAGAGTCGATGGCGATGTCATTAAAGACGGCACACAAGTCCGCTGTTGACATGTATGGAGAAGGAATCAGGGGTGTCATTCCTGGGGAGAGCCCTCTAAATCAGTTTAAAGAAATCAAGGAATAATTCAATCTGGAAGCGCTGGCGGTGTTTTGAACCCCGGTTCTCACGACTGTACAGTACCTTAATCTCTGAACCCGATGGATGGAATCCAGAGAATTCAGCTAACCTCAAGCCCCACGTGACATTCCGAACAACAGTATCAGAAGTGAAGTTACGCCTCTGTTTCCCGGTGCATTACATGGTTCGGTCGGGCTTATCTCCAGCGACCGCAGAAGCCCAGTACTGCTCCCCTCGCTACGTGTCCCGTCCTGTGGCTGTGACTGCGCTAATTCCAGGAATGTCGTCTGCCTCTAATCTCCCTGTACGTATCCAGGTTGTATCTTGGGATGAAAGCCAAAGTCGACGCCACTGTAATACGTAACAAATCCGCATGACGTACAGAATGTTCCTGTAAATGGAAATGGAAATACCTTGTGGTTAGGGACTCCCGTCTGGTTGACCGTTCGCCTGGTGCAAGTCTTTCGAGTTGACGCCACTTCGGCGACTTGCGCGTCGATGGGGATGAAATGATGACGATAAGAACAACAAAACACTCTGAGCGGAGAAAATCTCCGACCCAGCCGGGAATCGAACCCGGGCCGTTAGGTATGACATTCCGTCGCGCTGACCACTCAGCTACCAGGGGCGGACCCTGTATCAGATGTAACAGCACTTTTTCTCGAAAACGATGACTCTAACTTTCGGTGGGTAATATGCATTTAGGGCAAACCGTTACGGGTGAATTAAATGGAAAGCCACGCACTTACTATAATCTGCTGGAATCCGGAGAAAATCAACTTTAGAGTTCAAACGATATGATGAACAAAAATTAGTATCCATCGATAGAGATATAAAATTGCATAATTTGTTTGTCTGGAAAATATTACCGAACAAGGGCGATCAAAAAGTTTCTGTTCGAGGGCCGTGCAGTCCAGAATCAGTACGCCAATCAGGCAAAATCGTCGTGAACATTTGAGGCACTCATCGCACCGACACACCAGGTTGAAGACACCCAATTGGAGGAACGTAGCCGGCCGCGGTGGTCTAGCGGTTCTAGGCGCGACTGCTACGGTCGCAGGTTCGAATCCTGCCTCGGGCATGGATGTGTGTGATGTCCTTAGGTTGTTTAGGTTTAAGTAGTTCATAGTTCTAGGGGACTGATGACCGTAGATATTAAGTCCCAGAGTGCTCCGAGCCATTTGAACCATTTGGAGGAACGTAGCGTGCTATAGCGTGAAAAAGTCTGTAACTGCCTGCTGCACATCCTCGTCCGACAGAAATCGTTGACCCTTCAAGGCCGTTTTTAAGGGACCTAAGGCGTGATAATCGTTTGGGCAGGGATCAGGACTACGAGGCGGGTGATCGAGTGTCTCCCACTTGAAATGGCTTAACTTCTGCGTTCGATATTTGTGATATGGGGATGAAGCAGCACCCCACCATTCCACAACGGTGGTTTTCGACAGACATGCTGCCCCATACACATTCCTCATTCTTCGATGGATGTCTACCGGTGTTTGCCCTTCGTCAACCAAGAAAAGAATAACAGCGCGCTGGACCTGTTTGGACGCATTTGGTAATAACGTCGCCGTAGTTCAAGGTGTCGTATTTACTGCACGCATGTCGGAAAGACACGTGTGCCGCACTAATCCTTTGCCTACATGGCAGTGCTTATAAGGGAAATTGGGGTATAATGAAACGGGGTACACCACTTCTCTTAGCTGTTAGACCTTGAAAGCAGCCGGAAGCGGCATTACCATCATGAGGCTGGATACCGACGGTCGCGTTATTGTTGAGTGAAATTGTTTGTTACGTTTTTGTGATTTCGTATCTTATTTTGCGCTTTCTTGTGTTCAATAAAGAACGTATATCGCCGTATTATAGGTTGAAATTGGTAAATAAAATAAACAATGCTTCAAAATGGTTCAAATGGCTCTGAGCACTATGGGACTTAACATCTGAGGTCATCAGTCCCCTACAACTTAGAACTACGTAAATGTAACTAACCTAAGGACATCACACACATCCATGCCCGAGGCAGGATTCGAACCTGCGACCGCAGCGGTTGTGCGGTTCCAGACAGTAGCGTCTAGAACCGCTCGGCCACTCCGACCGGCAAATAATACTTCTTACAAGCTTTATGAATATATGCTACGTTAAACGTAGAAAAATTTTACAGCAAAGTACATTCGGGGTAAAACCAGATAGAAGCAACGGAGTAAAACCGGAGCTACCCGACAGTACTCCCATGACTCAGTTACATATAACTTTTATGTTTGACATACGAAGTTTCTACTTTTTAACGCTGTTATTTGTGTGTACAATGTAATTACATATTTAATTTACAATTATTTTGCCTCAATTTTTTAGGTTATTTGTGTCAGTAATAATCTAATTAGTGATCCCTTACTGAAGAGCTGTATTTTCATGTCAGATAGAATATCTGAACGATAATTCACAATTTCGTCTATATTATTATTATTATTATTATCTTTTTACACTATGTAGTCTAATTTCGAGATGCCAATAACGTAAAAACATAAAAGGAGTTGCCAGAGTTGCAGAGCTGCAAACATGAAAATATAGAAAAGGTGACTCATTAGATAAAAAAATAAAACAATTAAAAATGGATTACAGCAAGGCAAACACCAATTTTGGTGTGCTGCAGTCGACACTACAAGATCGAATTAAGAAAGTAAGGAATGGGAAATCTACAGAAGCTGCTATAAACAAAAATGGCGTATTTTTTCAGCTGAAGTGCCGTGATTTGTTTATTAAAGTAATATAAACCGTTTGAGAATTAATAACATCCTGTTATCTTTTAAGGGATGGGTCGTTTCAGGACAGTGTTGACAGCGGATCAGGAATGTGAACTGGTGTTCTACATCAAATTAATGAAATACCGTTTATTTGGACTATCAACGAAAGACATCATCCGTTTGGCGTATGAACTGGCGGAGAAGAATAATCTTAAGCGCAATTCCAATATGGAAGAGAAAATGGCCGGCCTAAACTGGCTAAGTAACTTCCTTATGCTCCACGCTCTCACACTCTGGAAACCTGAGCCAGCTTCGCAATCGCGTGTAATGTGTTTTAACCAAACAGCTGTTGCAAACTTTTTTTGAAATATTATCCAACTGCTTCGAGAAGTACAAATTCCCATACAACAAAGTTTATAACGCTGATGAAGCGGGGCTGACAACAGTACGAAGTCGCATTTAAGATTAGAGAGCAAAAGGGAAGAAGGAGGGTGGGAGTCTTGTCATCAGCTGGGCGAGGGCAATTTGTCTTTCTGCAGCAGGCCACTTCTAGTATTTTCAAGATTTAGAATCAAAGAGGAACTTTTAAATGGAGCACCGCCAGAAACAGTACCAGTGTGTCATCCGAGTGGGTGGATGCAAGCGTCCAGTGGCTGCATCACTTCAGTTCTCACACGAAACCTTCCAAGAGTGGACCAGTTCTGCTGCTGCTTGATGGCCATGCAACTGATGTGAAAACATTGGAGGCTATCGACCTTACAAGAAAACACGGTGAAGTAGTTTACTGCTTCCCACAACAGTGCACCCGTAAGTTGCAACCGCTCGATCACAGTTGTATGGAACAGTTGAGCACGTTCTACGGTCAGGAAATTAATACGTGGCTTAGCAACCATCCGGGAACTGTGGCAACCCGGTACGAAATAACTCAGTTGTTCGGACTTGCATATGCTACAGCAGCAACAATCCAAAATGTCATATCTAGACTTACCGAGACAGGAATTTGACGCTTAATGCAAATGCATTTGGCGAAGACGAATTTGTGCCATCAGATACAACACAAAGAATAATACTAGATTACACAACAGTCAGCTACTGCTTCTTCGCCAAAACCTGGTCTGTCGAGCGACGTGCAAGCACAGTCTTCATTCATTATATCACCACAGAGTGTAAAGCCAATTCGTCATTACGAAAGACCGGCAGCAACCAGGGGAAGAAGGAAACGTACCGTAATCACGCAGCCTCCGTACGAAAATTTAACTCAATGCAACAATACCATCTTCCCGGCAGGTGAAAAGAAAACTGTTGAAGGACTCCGGATCTAGACCATCAAAAACGAGTCAGAAGACGTGTCAAGCAAATAGCTCTTGTGAAGAAGGAAACGGGAAGCCTTTTCGTCTTTGCGAAGAAACTTACTCGTCAACAAGAAAAGCAGATAGTTGATCAAAGCGTTCAAAGTGTAAGACGTGGACCCACGAGGGTTCTACGGAGTGCAACGGAGATTACCCGCGCCAGTATCGGCGTGCCCCATGTCTCACATGGAAAATTGTGTTTACGCCAAGGTATGGGTTATAACCGTATATTACATAATGTTGAGTTATGCTACATATAATTTAAATCAAAAGCAATTAGTTCTTATAGTTCATATATGTTGTTCATCCGTTATTTATCTTTCCCTGCAGTAAATTTGAGCCGCATCAGAGTCGCGATGCGTTGAATATATGCTGCAGCAAAGCCCTCAAACGGAAACTTTTTGATCGGACCTTGTACTTTACCCGTTTAGACAAAATCATCAAAACAATCGTCCTGGCGCTGGAACGTAGGAGAAAGAATGTGGAAAGAAACAGGAATTGTGCGAAAATGGACAGGAGCGCGTTAAGCTCCGAGCGACTCACGCCGCCAAGCTGCGAGGAATCCAACGGCGCGCAAGTGCAAGATTTGTATACAGTACGTATCACAATTAGCAGCCACAACCGACAGGGGTCGAAGTGTACGAGGGAAAGGGGGCATGTGGAGGGCGCCAAATGATAAGTCGCTCGGGTGGGAAAATGTTCCCGAACCGGCCTTCATAATGGATGTACTTAAATAATCCGCGTACGAATTACCGGGAGAAGTTCGCCTTAGCAGTTGAGTGGTTAGCGCGGGAGAATCCCATGGGAGGGGCCCACGTTCGACTCCTGACCAGGTCGGAGATTTTCTCCGCTCGGCGACTGGGTGTCGTGTTGTCTTCATCCAAGCTGCCTAAGTGCCGCCTACTAAAAGGACTTGCACCAGGCGACCGCTCTATCTGACGGGAGGCCCTAGTCACACGCACAAGTACAAAACGCTTTTCTTCTTGTTGTATGCACGTTCGTGCCCCGTCTCTGTACTGTTTGGGAACCCTGAGGTATATTGGCATCTTTCAAAGTTCGGCACGGTTTCTGAATGTCGTCTGTCATCTTGACAGACAAAATTAATCAAAACGAGTTAAGTTGTTTACCTCTCGACAAACTTACTGGCCAAAGAGTTTATATGAAGATAAGTCTAATTACTCAGGAAATTTGAACCAGGAGTAAAAAAAAAAAAACAGTTATTTGCAATTTAAAAATGATACAGTTCGAGGAGACTTTCTTTTCCTCATCAATACATTAAGCAGTTCTTATATTTCCTTGCGCGTTCTTCAACCCATCAGCTTCAGCAAGATTCCGTAACGTTTTCGATACGAAGGGGTCGAACGGTATTTCGCTACAGGTCGTATACCTGACA
This sequence comes from Schistocerca nitens, assembly GCF_023898315.1. Classification (NCBI taxonomy): domain Eukaryota; kingdom Metazoa; phylum Arthropoda; class Insecta; order Orthoptera; family Acrididae; genus Schistocerca; species Schistocerca nitens. The sequence goes on along the minus strand of NC_064616.1, from coordinate 170,047,840 downwards.
CAGCAACGTCAGGCACTGAAGAAACACCAGTCACCCTTACGTCTTTAAACAGAAAATTTCTTTTCGATTTTTTAAATCTCTATGTAAGCCTCATTCACCTCGAGACCGTTGCTAGTCATCCCTATATGAATTTATCTACTGCAGAGCCTTTCTCCCCTTAACAGAACAGTAATCAAGAATCGAAAACTTCTAACAACGATATCACCGCTGATAGAGCACAAACATTTACTTTTCACATGCCACAGCGTTATTCGAGAAAAAACCCTCTTATCTTATAGTGCAACAGTGAGCGCTGAAGCCAAGTTTCTTCGTACTTATGATCACGGAATTATCTGAGCTTTTATGGGAGCTGAAATCCTGCGCATCTCTGAAATTACGGGTTCTCCAACTTGACAGAAAATTCATTACGCGAACTGAAAAATAACACGCAGGGAAAATGAGCAGTAGTGAATGAAGTTAGTCAGTCCTGTCCACTAAAATTTCGACACTGGAGGTACCGCAATTTGCATATTATGAATATGGAAAAATTTAAAGTAGCTCCAGGGAGAGCTGGTAACAAAGAAGTAGTATTCCTTGTGGGCTCTTCATGCCGATAAAAGCACGATACATACAGACATTTTCCGAACAACCATCACTTTTTTTTGTTGTACTTACCTTGCTGTCCGAATGAAAGATATCACTGGTTAACAACACCGCAACGTCGTCCCGTTGGGTATAAGTCTATAAAAGTGTTCGTAAAAAAGGTGAGAAAGTTGGACCGCTGGGACATTTACAAATTAAAGAGGGCGCACGATTTTTTCCTCTTACGGAGACAAGCAGCAGTGGCTCTGACTTTTATCGTGCTAGATGCATACACAGACGATAACGATGTATCGTAAATATCGATACGTTGGAGAAATACTACCGAACGAAGATTAATAATGTATTGCAAGTATTACATTCTATATGACACCTCATCCCACGCGTATGTACAGTATCTAATCAAAAGTATCCCGACCCCGAATGTAATGCGAAATTGACCAGTAGATGTGATGAGAGGCGAAGCGCTTCTATAAAAGGAAACGGGGAGCACTGTATTGTCGGTGGACAAGCAACAACACCAGAATGGGGTGGTTACCAGAGATCAGTGAACTGGCCATTCGATGTAATAAATTCGTCAGGCACATTTCAACCCTTCTAAAGCTGTCCAAATCTCCAGCTGGTAGTGTGACTGTAACGTGGAACAACCGCAGGTAAACCAAGGCCAGGCAGAGCCGAAGGGTGATTTTTTCCCGCCGTGCACAAACCCGTCGTGTACAAACTCTAGGGACTGACCGATGAGAGGATACGGAAAAAAAAGGTCTAATGAACTTGTGTACGGAAATGCATGGTTTCCATGCTAGAAACCATTTATTCAATCATACATTGTTACAGAGACTGCTGTAGAAAAATACGCGCTGTACCACGCAGCCACAGTTACGGCATGTGTTGAAAATAGTTTCCACGTGCGTCAGTGCATGCGTGTAGCACCGAAGTATGTTCTGTCTCACACGTGCACATCGGCTAGGCTGCATCAGAACAGTGTCAAAGGCAGCATGAATACGCTGCTCCAGTCTCTCCACATCTCGATACACGATGCTTTTGAGACGGCCCCATAACCAGAAATCGCACGGGTTGAGATCCGGTGAACGATCGGGCCATGTAACTGAACCCCTCGTCCGATCCATCGACCAGACACGACTGAGATGCGTCCGGACGCTAGCGGCAAAGTGGACTGAAGGGGAGGTAAAGTCACCCTCAAGAAACGCCTGTTTGGCGATGTGGAAGGAAGACTGGCCCAAAAATACGGTCGCAAATTACCCCGGCCCACACATTCCGGCTGCACCGATGCTGATGATCCGCTTGTCAACACACCACGGGGATTCTGCATATTGTCCCACAAATGACTGTTATGAAAGTTGAAGATAAGACTCCGCGTAAAGGTGGCCTCATCTGTCAATAGCATGGATGGATGACACAAATTCTGGAATCGAGGTTGCCTGATGAAGAAACCAGTGATAAAATTGCTCCCGTTGAGGAAACTCTGTCGCTAGTAGGCCCTGCACAAGTTATAAGTGACAAGGGTAGTAACAACTGTCATAGAAAATGTTCCTCACTGTCGTCTGGCTTACCCTGTACTGGCGGGCCAACTGCCTGGTAATGACACGGCGGTCGCCACCCACAGTGTTAATCACATTTTCCTCCCAGTATGGTGTCCGAACATTTCTGATACGTCCTTCATGATGTCCTGCTTCCTGAAACGACCCAGTCTCACAAGGGAACCTCCCCATCGCACCCCCCTCAGATTTAGTTATAAGTTGGCACAGTGGATAGGCCTTGATAAACTGAACACAGATCAATTGAGAAAACAGGAAGAAGTTGCGTGGAACTGTGAAAAAATAAGCAAAATACACAAACTGAGTAGTCCATGGGCCACATAGGCAACATCATGGACAATGTGAGCTGAGGAGCGCCGTGGTCTCGTGGTAGCGTGAGCAGCTGCAGAACGAAAGGTCCTTGGTTCAAGTCTTCCCTCCAGTGAGAATTTTACTTTCTTTATTTTTACATCGTTATTATCTGTCCGTTCGTTCATTGACGTCTCTGTTCACTGTAATAAGTTTAGTGTCTGTGTCTTGCGACCGCATCGCAAAACCGTGCGATTAGTAGACGAAAGGACGTGCCTCTCCAATGGGAACCGAAAACATTTGATCGCAAGGTCATAGGTCAACCGATTCTTCCACAGGAAAACACATCTGATATATTCTATACGACACTGGTAACGGCATGTGCGTCACATGACAGGAATATGTTGTCGACCCACCTAACTTGTACACTTGGCGAATGGGTAAAAAGATTCTTCTACCTTGCCCGATTTAGGTTTTCTTGTGGATGTGATAACCACTCCCAAAAAAGTGATGAAAACACAATAGTTTGTCACATAAACTGAAAATAAAAAATTAAACTTTTCACTCGATGGAGGATTTGAACCAAGGACCTCTCGTTCCGCAGCTGCTCACGTTACCACGAGACCACGGCGCTCCTGTGTTCATAGAGTCCTTGATGTCGCCTATCTTCCCATGAACTACTCAGTTAGTATATTTTGCTTATTTTTTCACAGTTCCACACAACTTCTTCCTGTTTTCTCGATTGATCTGTGTTCAGTTTTTCAAGGCCTATCCACTGTGCCAACTTATAACTAAATCTGAGGGGGGTGCGATGGGGAGGTTCCCTTGTCAGACAAACGGCGAAACACTGTTGCATACATTGAATGCTGTGGTTGTTGTTGGCGAGGATAGGTCTCCTGATACAGCTTTGCTGCCCGCCGCCAGTTGCCATTTGACTTTCCGTCAGTAAACACCATGTCGGCAAGCTCTCAATTCGAATATGGAATCATTGTGTACAACGCTGTATCACATCCACAACAAGGTAATACACAAACAGAAGTGAAGGGGACACAACATTACCAATTACTATGGCAGGAGAGGTCGCTACCCTCTAGGAGGAAAGTATGCAAACTGTGGCTGCATGGTACAGCACGTATTAGACCACAGTCTCCGTAATAAAGTATGACTGAACAAATTGTCTCCAGCATGGAAACTATGCATTTCCGGACATAAATTCATTAGACCTTTTTTGTTCTGTATTCTCTTATCGGTCAATCCCCAGAGTTTTACACAGTGGAAAAAATCAACCTGTCTATAGACGGAGAGGGATCGTTGAGCATTGCGCAAGGTGGTTGTAAAAACCGCATGAAATCTGCGGAATGAATCACTGTAGAGCTCCAAAATTTTACCAGCTGTTCAGCCAGCACAATGACTGTGTGTAGGGAGTTAAAAATGGTTCAAATGGCTCTGAGCACTATGGGACTTAACTTCTAAGGTCATCAGTCCCCTGGAACTTAGAACTACTTAAACCTAACTAACCTAAGGACATCACATACATCCATGCCCGAGGCAGGATTCGAACCTGCGATCGTAGCGGCCGCGCGGTTCCAGACTGTAGCGCCTTTAACCGCTTGGCCACCCCGGCCGGCTAGGGAGTTAAAAAGCGTGGGCTACAGTAGTCTAGCAACTCCTCGTAAGCTACACATTTCTGTACTTAGCGATAAGCGACGCTTGAGGTTGTGTAAAGAGCTATCAAGAAATGTATTCGCAAATATGCAAATAAGATGCCACAGTAGCTAGACATTTTACTTGAAACGTATGAAAATTTGTGCCAGACCGGGACTCGAACCCGGATTTCCCGCTCGTCGCTAGCGGTCGTCTTAACCACTTCGGCTATCCGAGCACGCCTCCGGGACTGAGCCAAATTTTGGGATGACCCCGTGCCTGTTTCCCACAGTGCACGCACTGTTACGTGATTCCCGCACAGCGAGACTTGTTTATATTTCTCGTCAGGTTGCCTTGGTTTTGGTATGAAATGCATTAGTGCAGTGTGTCTATTTGCCAGTGTCTGTGTAATTCGGTGCAATGTTCCTTCGGACCAGTCACTCATAGAACAAATTCAATTATTACTAGCTTCCTATTTCAAAATGTACAACTTTTTTTCAAACCCTTTTCAATATATCCAAAATCGTGCGTACAGAGTGCCTCTCCTACATCGCAGTAGACTAAGTTGGAGCCGCTTTATCGAATGGGCACGTAAAATCCCGATTTAAAAGTCATTTTATTTGTAAGGGGAAACAAACTGAGGCTGTCGCCGACACTGCGCGTCGCGTGAAATTTGTGATGAGCTGAATTTTTTGAGCTACAGATTGCAGAAAGTAAACTGCAAATATCTACCGAAACACCAAAAAAATGCACCGGTGTCTCTACGAGCGACAGCCGGTATAAAATCGATAGTTTGCATTCGATTATCGGCAATATTGTTATTACTCAGATATAAAACTACGATTTAGCAATTCCTCAGAAAATTTTGCCATCTAAGTGAATCTATTTGCGCGCGAGGAGCGACGTCCTATGCATGTGTCCACTGGTGAATAAGGGAATAGATAATTTTCTGAATATTAAGAGTCTCAGTCAGGAAGAACTGTTTGGATGATAGTGTTTTCGCCATATGACTTTCTTATTTCCTTCTAGCTACAGTATTGCAATTTCGGCTTTGAAGTCATTTTGCAGATATTCTGTACTGTCCTTCCGAAACTGGCGACATGACATGTCGTAGTGTATGTCACGAAGATTATTAACATTATTTGACCACGGATACAATGATACATATATGGATCGTCGCAGTACGAAGTCAGAGTTACACAAAGGTTGTTAGTAGTTTTAGATGTGTTGGTCTTCCTGAATTTCGGAACAAATTCCCAACGACTTCATGTGCCTCTCTGCAACAGCGTCGTCTCCAAACAATTTCGGTGAACTACTATCGTGTACCCGGTAATTTATGTACATCGTGAACAGTTATCTTCATATTGCACTTGCTGTACGAGGCCGCTCTGTCAGGTTGACAACAAAGACAAAGTGGAAGAGAAACAATAAAAAATATTAACTTTTCCAACCTCTACTTTTTATGTGAGAGTTAAGACGTAAATTACAGTTTTGTTTTACTATTTTTGTATAACAGTGCACGATGTAAACGCGCAGAGAACCTCCTTACAATCGCGCGAGCTTTTCCACTATTAGCAAATGTGCGCAACGGCTACCGTGGAAGATGAAGAGCGGGTTAAGGTCAGCAGACAAGATTACTAAGGGCAGGCCGCAATGATTGGACACAGGCAGGCGCCTTTCATCGCCGCTACCGCGCGCCACACAGGGCAAAGCATACAGAACTTTCTCTCGGAGAAGTGTGCGCACTCCATTATTTTCATCTGACGGCGTAGAAGCGAGATATGTGTTGACGGAAGATCAAAGTGTTCCACAGGCCTCTAACGCAATAACTTTTGATATTGCAACGTACTGTATTTCGTCACCCAAGTCATCAGCAAGTTGTAACTGTCAACGAATGGACGTTGCAAATGGCCAGCACGTACTTGATGTTCTTAAAATCTCTTTTGCAAGGTTTTAGCTGCGGATCTCTTTAATAACATGTACTTACATTTTCTGACATAATTGGATGCTTTAATTTATAATCACCTACTCAATCCCGTCGCCCAGTTTCGTCGACGGTAATTTAACGTTTTATTTGCGAAATTTTAACTATATTAATGCTCACCGTAACGTATATCTTCGTAATGGTGTTACAGCTCAATTCTAAATCATTTATATGAAATTTTCCATGAATTTAAGACGCGCAAAATTAATGACAATTAGTGCAGAAAACCATCTAGAAAAAACAAAATTGAACGCAATGGTTCTAAAAATGTGTTAGTTTTTCCGTTTATGGAAAGAAGAATAAACAGATCATGACTTTGAAACAACTACGCAACGTGCTTTATTTTAGCTCTAAACTTGCCGCCGGCCGCGGTGGTCTAGCGGTTCTGGCGCTGCAGTCCGGAACCGCGGGACTGCTACGGTCGCAGGTTCGAATCCTGCCTCGGGCATGGGTGTGTGTGATGTCCTTAGGTTAGTTAGGTTTAAGTAGTTCTAAGTTCTAGGGGACTTATGACCTAAGATGTTGAGTCCCATAGTGCTCAGAGCCATTTGAACCATTTTTTCTACACTCGCCATTTCCACATCGTCATTAGGTGCTGTGAAGTTCACACTTACCAGTAAGTAATGCAGATTTAACGTATTTTATTTACTGACAAGGAAATGCATTTCTTTAGATACTACGTAAGAGAATCAGTCAACAGACGTAAGTGCACATACTTCCGTTATGCTCTGAGATTCAAAGAGTGTTGGTGATAAGTGACCAGATGTCGAAATAGCGAAAGGTAATATTTTAATTTTCAGACTTCTTTATGAACTCACCTAAGCAAATACTGAGCTCGTCTTCAAAACATCACAAACACGTGTAACACAATCACAGTTTAGTTTACCACGTTTGCGAGTATGAAGTGAGATGTGTCTCAGAGAGAAAAAAACTTCAGCATTGACGCATGCAACTGAAACATTAACTGCCTGCTTAAGGTTTATAACATCAAACGAGCTAAAGCAACACTTGTCTACTCACTACTAAGTCTCATCCCGCTCTACAAACGTCCGCCATCGGTTCTATTTCCACGAACAATAACTGATGGCAGACGTAATTAACCAAAGAGAAGTGCCGACTTTTAAAATTATAATCAAAATTTCACTTTACCATTGTATACAGGTTGAGGAATAATCTTATAAAGCAGTGCGAACACCCCAATATTTCACAGTCGCCCTTATCAGGTGACTAGCGCTCTTCAGAAACGACCGGCCGCAAGGACACGCGAGAGAAGACACGCACTTGTAATTTTGCCTACGGCGCGAGTCACGCTAAGTTCTCGTATCTCCGGCAGGCTTATCTGCTCCCAACACGGGCTTCAAAGCGGAACATGACCAACAGCCTAACATGTACTGCCGGAAAACTGACCGGTGACTCAAATCTCGGTTTTGCATGAATAACTGTTTCTCTACTCCAGTACATTTCATGCTGTAGGTACTGTGGATACTGTAGACATCAAGGATGTGAGAGACAGACCACTAGTTCAGATGGAAAGGGGAAAGCGTTGGACGGGGCATCATTAGGGAAATACAAATTCCAGTGAAGTAAACGAAAGTAGATTGGCCGTATATCGATCTTAGCGTTGTTATTTCCAGGTAAACAAAGTAAAGGAGGTCACGGGCGAGGTCATATCAGACAGAGCAAAAACTCGAATCGGGACAGGATTACGTTACTCTAAACCGGATGCCGATTTGAACCGCTTTCCTCCAGTGTCGAAATCACCGTGGCACCTCGTCCGGTCAGTCACCAATACAAATCCAGTGCCTTGATTACTGCAGCACGATGTTGCATTACCGTCTGAGACCCGCTTTAGGCCTTGTTGTTGTTGTGGTCTTCAGTCCTGAGACTGGTTTGATGCAGCTCTCCATGCTACTCTATCCTGTGCAAGCTTCTTCATCTCCCAGTACCTACTGCAACCTACATCCTTCTGAATCTGCTTAGTGTATTCATCTCTTGGTCTCCCTCTACGATATTTACCCTCCACGCTGCCCTCCAATACTAAACTGGTGATCCCTCGATGCTCAGAACATGTCCTACCAACCGATCCCTTCTTCTAGTCAAGTTGTGCCACAAACTTCTCTTCTCCCCAGTCCTATTCAATACTTCCTCATTAGTTATGTAATCTACCCATCTAATCCTCAGCATTCTTCTGTAGCACCACATTTCGAAAGCTTCTATTCTCTTCTTGTCCAAACTATTTATCGTCCATGTTTCACTTCCATACATGGCCACACTCCATACAAATACTTTCAGAAACGACTTCCTGACACTTAAACCTATACTCGATGTTAACAAATTTCTCTTCTTCAGAAATGCTTTCCTTGCCATTGCCAGTCTACATTTTATATCCTCTCTTCTTCGACCATCATCAGTTATTTTGCTCCCCAAATAGCAAAACTCCTTTACTACTTTAAGTGTCTCATTTCCTAATCTAATTCCCTCAGCATCACCCGACTTAATTCGACTACATTCCATTATCCTCGTTTTGCTTTTGTGGATGTTCATCGTATATCCTCCTTTCAAGACACTATCCATTCCGTTCAACTACTCTTCCAAGTCCTTTGCTGTCTCTGACAGATGAGTCTCTTTAGGCCTTAATGCATTTTATTTGTGCTTCTGCGCTTCACATGCACCGCTCCTGCAGAATGATTATTAAAGCTCGGCACTAACACATTTAGTAACAATCCCCACACCTAAACAGAATTTATTTAACCTTATTTTCAGTATATCTCGTGACAGCCAGAGCGAGAGCACCAGCAGCAGCGAGTACTGTTTGTATAAAGCGTTTATTTTGCATTTTGTTTACGACCTTCCACTAAGGAAGGGATTCTATTAGTGTTTATCTGCTCTGCATAGTAACTAACAGTTCTTGATAAAACTTTACGTAGTTTTCGTGTTAGATTTCTTAGTGTTTTCTTGATCGTTTAGAACAGAAAGCGCCCTAAAACCGTCTTTTGTTTGTTTCGCGGCCGTTAGCCACTAGTCACTTGAATCAGCAGTTGTCTTGTGACAGCCAGAGCGAGAGCACCAGCAGCAGCGAGTACTGTTTGTATAAAGCGTTTATTTTGCATTTTGTTTACGACCTTCCACTAAGGAAGGGATTCTATTAGTGTTTATCTGCTCTGCATAGTAACTAACAGTTCTTGATAAAACTTTACGTAGTTTTCGTGTTAGATTTCTTAGTGTTTTCTTGATCGTTTAGAACAGAAAGCGCCCTAAAACCGTCTTTTGTTTGTTTCGCGGCCGTTAGCCACTAGTCACTTGAATCAGCAGTTGTCTCGTGACAGCCAGAGCGAGAGCACCAGCAGCAGCGAGTACTGTTTGTATAAAGCGTTTATTTTGCATTTTGTTTACGACCTTCCACTAAGGAAGGGATTCTATTAGTGTTTATCTGCTCTGCATAGTAACTAACAGTTCTTGATAAAACTTTACGTAGTTTTCGTGTTAGATTTCTTAGTGTTTTCTTGATCGTTTAGAACAGAAAGCGCCCTAAAACCGTCTTTTGTTTGTTTCGCGGCCGTTAGCCACTAGTCACTTGAATCAGCAGTTGTCTTGTGACAGCCAGAGCGAGAGCACCAGCAGCAGCGAGTACTGTTTGTATAAAGCGTTTATTTTTCATTTTGTTTACGACCTTCCACTAAGGAAGGGATTCTATTTGTGTTTATCTGCTCTGCATAGAAACTAACAGTTCTTGATCGTTAGGAGAGAAATTTATTTTGTACTTATTTGCTGCGCTTAGCTTTTAAATAGTTTTTCTGGGAAAACCTAGCGTAGTTTTCGCGTCTCGTATTTCAGTGAGTGTTTCTTGATTATCAGAGTAGCTCATCAGAAGATTATCTTGGGAATTTGTCACCGTATAGAGTAGGGTAAACATAGTCATGTGTAGGGACTGTGGTTGTTGTGAGCGGACGCAAGGAGAATTGGCCAATCTTCGGGGGCAGGTGGAGGCTTTGTCTGTTAGGCTCATCGAGCTCGAGGCGCAGGCGTCGGCTCGTAGTGGCGTTGGGGCAACTGTGGTGAGACCTATGCCTACATCGGTGGCCTTGGAATCACATGGAACCCCTGATGTCGCTGCGTCTTCCGGCAGTGAGCATCTTACCGGTCAGCCATCACTCCAGGGTGAATGGCGGACAGTGGTGGGCTCGCGTGTGCCTGGCCGAAAGGCGAAGGTGGGATCTGGCCGCGTGGCGGCTGCCTTACCCCTTTCCAACAGGTACGGGGTGCTTCCTAGTGGTGGTGACATCGTTTCCGAGCCACCACAGGATGCCTCGCCTGTTGGGCCAGTGGCCGATTCTCCGGCAAGGTCCCGACAGTCACAGAGGGCGGGCCTATTAGTTATAGGGAGCTCCAACGTTAGGCGGGTTATGGAGCCCCTCAGGAAAATAGCGGGTAGGTCGGGGAAGAATGCCAGTGTGCACTCGGTGTGCTTGCCGGGGGGTCTCGTCCGTAATGTGGAGGAGGCCCTTCCGGCAGCTATTGAACGCACTGGGTGTGACCGGCTGCAGATAGTGGCACATGTCGGAACGAATGACGCCTGCCGCTTGGGTTCTGAGGCCATCCTTGGTTCCTTCCGGCGGCTGGCTGATTTGGTGAAGACAACCAGCATCGCACGCGGAGTGCAAGCTGAGCTTAATATCTGCAGCATAGTGCCCAGAGTCGATCGCGGTCCTCTGGTTTGGAGCCGTGTGGAGGGTCTAAACCAGAGTCTCAGACGACTCTGCGACTATAATGGTTGCAAATTCATCGACCTCCGTTATTGGGTGGAGAACTGTAGGGCCCCCCTAGACAGGTCAGGCGTGCACTACACACCGGAAGCAGCTACTAGGGTAGCAGAGTACGTGTGGCGTGCACACGGGGGTTTTTTAGGTTAGAGGGACCCCCCCTTGGGCGAAACGATAAAATACCTGACGGCTTACCAGAGAGAACATCAGCATCGTTGATAAAGAACGTCCGTCCTCAGAGACCAAAAACAGGAAAAGTTAACGTAATATTGGTAAACTGCAGGAGTATCCAGGGCAAGGTTCCTGAATTAGTATCGCTTATTGAAGGAAATAGTGCGCATATAGTATTAGGAACGGAAAGTTGGTTAAAACCGGAAGTGAACAGTAACGAAATCCTAGACACAGAATGGAATATATACCGCAAGGATAGGATAAACGCCAATGGTGGAGGAGTATTTATAGCAGTAAAGAATTCAATAATATCCAGTGAAGTTATTAGCGAATGCGAATGTGAAATAATCTGGGTTAAGTTAAGTATCAAAGGTGGGTCAGACATGATAGTCGGATGCTTCTATAGACCACCTGCATCAGCAACCGTAGTAGTTGAGCGCCTCAGAGAGAACCTGCAGAACGTCGTGAAGAAGGTTCGTGATCATACTATTGTAATAGGGGGAGACTTCAATCTACCAGGCATAGAATGGGATAGTCACACAATCAGAACTGGAGCCAGGGACAGAGACTCTTGTGACATTATCCTGACTGCCTTGTCCGAGAATTACTTCGAGCAGATAGTTAGAGAACCAACTCGTGAAGCTAACGTTTTAGACCTCATAGCAACAAATAGACCGGAACTTTTCGACTCCGTGAATGTAGAAGAGGGTATCAGTGATCATAAGTCAGTGGTTGCATCAATGACTACAAGTGTAATAAGAAATGCCAAGAAAGGAAGGAAAATATATTTGCTTAACAAGAGTGATAGGGCACAAATCACAGAATATCTGAGTGACCACCATCAAACTTTCATTTCTGAGGAAGAGGATGTGGAACAAAAATGGAAAAAATTCAGAAACATCGTCCAGTACGCCTTAGATAAGTTCGTACCGACTAAGGTCCAAAGCGAGGGGAAAGATCCACCGTGGTATAACAATCATGTACGAAAGGTACTACGGAAACAAAGAAAGCTTCATCATAGGTTTAAGAGTAGTCGAATCATAGCTGATAAGGAAAAGCTGAACGAAGCGAAAAAGAGCGTAAAGAGAGCAATGAGAGAAGCATTCAACGAATTCGAACATAAAACATTGGCAAACAATCTAAACAAGAACCCTAAAAAGTTTTGGTCATATGTAAAATCAGTAAGCGGATCTAAATCCCCTATTCAGTCACTCGTTGACCACGATGGCACCGAAACAGAGGACGACCGAAGAAAGGCAGAAATACTGAATTCAGTGTTCCGAAACTGTTTCACTGCGGAAAATCGTAACACGGTCCCTGACTTCAGCCGTCGCACGGACGCCAAAATGGAAAATATTGAAATAAACGATATCGGAATTGATAAACAACTGCTATCACTTAGTAGCGGAAAAGCATCCGGACCAGACGAGATACCCGTAAGATTCTACAGTGATTATGCTAAAGAACTTGCCCCCTATCTATCAGCAATTTATCGTAGATCTCTGGAAGAACGTAAAGTACCTAGCGACTGGAAGAAAGCGCAGGTCGTTCCCATTTTCAAGAAGGGTCATAAATCAGATGCGAATAATTATAGGCCTATTTCGCTTACGTCAATCTGTTGTAGAATAATGGAACATGTTTTATGTTCTCGTATTATGACGTTCTTAGATAATACTAATCTCCTTCATCATAACCAACATGGATTCCGCAAACAGAGATCATGTGAAACTCAGCTCGCCCTATTTGTCCAAGAAATTCACAGTGCCGTAGACACTGGCGAGCAGATTGATGCCGTATTCCTGGACTTCAGGAAGGCATTTGATACGGTTCCGCACTTACGTTTAGTGAAAAAAATACGAGCTTACGGAATATCGGACCAGGTTTGTGATTGGATTCAGGATTTCCTAGAAGAAAGAACACAACATGTCATTCTTAACGGTTCAAAATCTGCAGATGTAGAGGTAATCTCGGGAGTACCGCAAGGAAGCGTGATAGGACCTTTATTGTTTACAATATACATAAATGACTTAGTTGACAACATCGGTAGCTCCGTGAGGCTATTTGCAGATGACACGGTTGTCTACAAGAAAGTAGCAACATCAGAAGACTCGTACGTACTCCAGGAAGACCTGCAGAGGATTAATGAATGGTGCGACAGCTGGCAGCTTTCCCTAAACGTAGATAAATGTAATATAATGCGCATACATAGGGGCAGAAATCCATTCCAGTACGATTATGCCATAGGTGGTAAATCATTGGAAGCGGTAACGACCGTAAAATACTTAGGAGTTACTATCCGGAGCGATCTGAAGTGGAATGATCACATAAAACAAATAGTGGGAAAAGCAGGCGCCAGGTTGAGATTCATAGGAAGAATTCTAAGAAAATGTGACTCATCGACGAAAGAAGTAGCTTACAAAACGCTTGTTCGTCCGATTCTTGAGTATTGCTCATCAGTATGGGACCCTTACCAGGTTGGATTAATAGAAGAGATAGACATGATCCAGCGAAAAGCAGCGCGATTCGTCATGGGGACATTTAGTCAGCGCGAGAGCGTTACGGAGATGCTGAACAAGCTCCAGTGGCGGCCACTTCAAGAAAGGCGTTACGCAATACGGAGAGGTTTATTATCGAAATTACGAGAGAGCACATTCCGGGAAGAGATGGGCAACATATTACTACCGCCCACATATATCTCGCGTAATGATCACAACGAAAAGATCCGAGAAATTAGAGCAAATACGGAGACTTACAAGCAGTCGTTCTTCCCACGCACAATTCGTGAATGGAACAGGGAAGGGGGGATCAGATAGTGGTACAATAAGTACCCTCCGCCACACACCGTAAGGTGGCTCGCGGAGTATAGATGTAGATGTAGATCTTCCATAATGCGCGTTTTTATTTTAAGAAACAGTTTTACCTCATTGTTGGCCAGACTACGCAGAAATATATCAACTGAAGACGTACCCTGAGGTTACAGAAGTCATGGGATAGCGATTTGCACGTATGCAGATGGCGGTAGTATCCCGTACAAAAGATATAAAAGGGCACTACATTAGCGTAGCTGTCATTTGTTCTCAGGTGATTCATGTGAAAAGGTTCCCGACGTGGTTATGGCCGCACGACGGGAATTAACACACTCTGAACGTGGAATGGTAGTTGGAACTATACGCATGGGACACTAAATTTCTGAAATCGTTGGGGAATTCCATGTTCCGAGATCCACAGTGTCAACAATGTGCCGCGAATACATTTCAGGCATTACCTCTCACCACGCACAGCGTAGTGGCCGATGGCCTTCACTTAACCACCGAGAGCAGCGGCGTTTGCTCAGAGCTGTAAGAGCTAACAAACACGCAAAATTGCGTGAAATAACCGCAGAAATCAATGTGGGACGTACGACGAACGTATACGTTAGGACAGTGCGTCGAAATTTGGCGTTAATGGGCTATGGCAGCAGACGACCGACGCCAGTGCCCTTGCTAACAGCACAACATCGCCTCCAGGGCCTCTCCTCGGCTTGTGACCTCGTCGGTTGGACCCTAGACGAGTAGAAAGCCGTAGGCTGGTCAGATGAGTCCCGATTTCAGTTGCTAATAGCTGGTGGTGGGTTTGGAGCGTGGCGCAGGCCTAACGAACCATTGGACCCAAGTTGTCAATAACGCACTGTGCAAGCTGGTAGTGCCTCCACAATGTTGTGGGCTGTGTCTACGTGGAATGGACTGGGCCTCTGGTCCAAGCGAACCGCTCGTTGACTGGAAATGGTTGTCTTCGGATACCTGGAAACCATTTGTAGCCATTCATGGACTTCATGTTCATTAATAACAGTGGGATTTTTGTGAATGACAGTGTGCCATGTCACTAGGCCACAACTGTTCGAGATTGGTTTGAAGAACATTCTAAAAAGTTGGACAGAATGATTTGCCCACCCAGATCACACGACACGGGACTTAATCGGGCAGAAAATCCTGCACCGGCTACACTTTCTCAATTATGGACGGCTATAGACGCAGCATGGCTCAGTATTTCTGCACGGGACTTCCAATAATTTGTTGAGTTCATCCCAAGTGGAATTTCTGCACTACGTGGGCGAAAGGAGGTCCAAAGTCCTTAAATTGAAATAAATATTATCAAAGGTACCGATGAACACAATGAAAGCTGCATTCTAACAAAGAAATTCTACAGTACATAAAATCGTGCAAGCTGCATACTGCAAAAATTCACTGCTGAGTGATCAGTTACTTTAATGTGATGAAAGAGAAATACAAACGTCATCCGCATGCTCGCATTCTCACTGCTCGCAGCATTTAGCATGAACCCCCAAGAGGTAAAACGTAGGATGCGCCGACAATGAAGACACCACGAAATGCCGTTAAGGCACATGCATAATAGTGACACATACGCCCTGATGCCACTTCACGATACCTCTTGTGGGAATCATGCTAAATACTGGCGAGATTCGTGGACAGGGAAGCGCTATAGGAGTAATGTGTGAGAGTTTGGGAATCTGGAGAGCACGGGAAACTTTCTCAGACAGAGGAAGCGATTCAGACGATCGCTCGGGTAGAGCGGGGAATGCGGTTTGCAGTCCTGGTCTGGCACAAATTTTCACTTGTCGTCACTGAATTACTTCAGGAACCCTCATGAGGCTGACGTCGCTATTTCAGTTTCACCGTGTAAATATAAGGCTGCGGAATTACGAATTTGTGCTGTCTGTTGCTTCGGACAGGTCCAAAAGAATAGATACAGCACATTGAATAGTATTTTTGATGTGTTAAGAAATTTATTTTGAGTGGTGTATCGTTACGCACCACTGTTCTGGATTCAGATACTGTTGGTAACTTGAAACTGCTGTTCTGTTGCGCATAAAAAAGTAATTTGTCAAATAGAATATCGAGGCAGCAAGTTAGACACATCCGGCTATTCGCTCGAAATTTCGTAGAACAACGATGTTTGCGTTTACATAAGATGGTGATATGATCCGCTGCAGACACCTCGAATTGGGGGGATTTAGTTTTATTGAAAGGAAAAGATGTTTGGCATTTTATGGACATATAGCACGAACATGGACACTTTGCTGTTATCCAAAAAAACAATCAACATCATAAACGAGACCCGAAAAAAAAAAACAACTACAATCACTAGCTAACACCCAGAAGGACCTCAAGGACACGATATTGCAGTGCCTGTGTTATTCTGAGTACAATGCAAAGTCCCTGCGGCGACTACAGCCGTTATGAAATACATTAAATTTATTTGCATTTGCGAATAAGGACAACCACCAGCTGTAGAACGGAATGACGAAATTGAGAATTTGGGCCGGACGGGGACTCGAACCCGGATTTCCCGCTTATCGCGAGCGGCCGCCTTACCGTCTGCCTATCGGTGCACGAGTCAGGGCTAGACTCAAACTTCCAAATGTCATCAACCATGCGTCTACGACAAGTACTTGTACATCCATGATGTATATTCCTGTAAAGGTCAGACGTTTTACACGAAAAGTCGATACTGCAGTGCACTTTCTCAAGCACAACGCCTGACCTGTACGGGAATACACATAGTGGATGTACGAGTACAGGTCGTAGACGCACGGTTGACGACATACGGAAGTTTGGCTCTAGCCACGAGTCGTGCACGGATAGCCAAATGGTAAGGCGACCGCTCGCGATAAGAGGGAAATCCGGGTTCGAATCCTGGTCCGGTACAAATTTTTACTGTCGTCATTCCATTGTACAGCTTATGGTTGTCCTTATTCGCAATTGCGAATACGTTTAATGTATGGACCTAAAGGAAGTCGCTGTTGGTCCACTGGCAAGTACACGGACAACCGACTGTCGGAAGTCCACGCCCTAGCAACTAACAGAAAAAAATATGTGGAACTACAAAACGAATGGGCACTGACAGATCCATAATGACAAGAGGAAATAGTTTTAAGAAGATAAGAGGAACATTAAGGCTAAAGCCAAGCAGTTCGACGTGTTCTTTTAAGTGTCAAACGAAATCTACACTAATATATATAGATAAGTCGCTGTTTAACGATGTTACCAAAAACCTCGCAAATGTTGAAATAGACATGGGTTATACATGGGAAACATTTTTATCAAAAATCTGGAAAAGACTCTGTTCGATTTACTTCAAATTTTTTGATGGCACTCTAATTAACATTAACTGGATGAAGGCTATATTTTTTTTAAGCACTCTACATGTTTTATATTAAAACCGACTGCGAGAAAGAACCTGATGTGCTATGCTCTGGAGTGAAAATGAGGGGTTTTGCTTTCTTTCTTGCAGTCAGTTTTAACTGCGATAGTTGGGAACTGGGCTCTCAAACCATTAGAGAAATTGTTTTTCATACATACATTATTTCTCGTTACATATATTCTAAACAAAAACTGTATATACAACAACGGGATGAATTTTTCCTTACAGTCGGACTTGACAGAAAAAATGAAAGTTGTATAAATGGGTTATCGGCTTATCATTAGAAAATTACTACAGAATCTGAATTTGCAAAAACAATAAACAAGGTTGGAGGTGAGAGAGAGGAGATGGAAAGAGAGGGTGGAGGTAATGGACACAGAGAAGAGGAAAGAGGAGATCACGAGAGAGATAAGGAGCTGAGGAGAAAAAGGATAAACCCAATTCCCACACACATTTGTCAGTTGCCAAGCATACCGGGTCCGCTAGTATATAACACTTGCAACATATGAAAAGAGTGAACAGATTGCATATAGGCGAGTGACGATTCCAGTAGCCGAACCCCGTAACCGAATCTGTATCCGTCATGTAACGTAATAAATGGAACTGTTAGCATCAAATTGTTCATTAAATGTAAATTATTCGCACAATTTTGGTATTCGTAACAGGCAACATGGCTCCCCGCACAAGTGTATTCTAGTCTTTTCTTTTTTAACAACAAACTATAACGTTCGGAAAGTGAGTAGAGGAAGCAACCGTACACACGGTTTGACTTGTTTACGAAACTCTCACATGTAGTACTTTCTTGGCGAACAGAATCACGAGTCGAGAGGAAGCCGTCATATGTGGGGCAGTGATAGCTTTAGAACAGGTAGAAGCTGTTACAGAGACTTCCTGGGTAAGGTCCATTAGCCAACATCGACAAAGGGGCTCTCTGGGGAGATCAAAAGCCGAGTGCAGCGTGCTGAACAACCTGCCTCAGCTCGGATGGAAATACCACTCCGCAAAGAGCGCCCCTCAGAAAAAGGTAAAACACAAACAAAATACGCGTCGTTCCTTATTAGCTCAAAATGAATGCCACACTAACTACAGACCGAGAATAATTCAGCTTTCGCGTTATCGACTTCTGACTCGGTTCCAAAATACTGCCTCGCAAACAATTTGTTACTTTCTGAAAGAGATTTATGTATTTGCGTACTAGATATTTACTGTCGCGCTGCGTACATAAAATAGTCAACAAATAATGTAAAGTCGTGACACTGCCATGCTACTGAAAGATTATATACCACTCTCCGTAGCCGAAGTTTTTAAGCACTTTCTCAATGTTTGGACCTTCCTATTTGAACGACTCAACTGTCTCTGATGGCACCCGCGCTAGCGCCACTACTTCGCTAATTACCTCGGAAGGTCTTCTTGGGCACTCCCCGCAATTGCGGTGCACCGGATGTAAAAAGTTAACCTTACCAAGCGTGTCAGTTTTACGGACCGGAACAAGTGATAGCACCTTACAGACCCCATCTTTGTGAAGACGTGCCCGGACCCAATGGCGGGTTAGAAATATTCAAAAAAATGGTTCAAATGGCTCTGAGCACTATGGGACTTAACATCTATGGTCATCAGTCCCCTATAACTTAGAACTACTTAAACCTAACTAACCTAAGGACATCACACAACACCCAGTCATCACGAGGCAGAGAAAATCTCTGACCCCGCCGGGAATCGAACCCGGGAACCCGGGTGTGGGGAAGCGAGAACGCTACCGCACGACCACGAGCTGCGGACTAGAAATATTCGCAGACATCTTGTCGCTACCAGCCGTTGGGGTAGTGTCTAATTTTGGTTCCACCGGAAGGAAGGCCTTTACTTTGCACTTACGTTTTAATTTCGATTTTGCTGTTTAGATACTTTCTTTCCCCCTAGAAGGGCGCAACTGTACGAACAAACATTGTTTCTTTAACCTACCTTCCTTTTCCACAAAAAAGGCCGTTCGGGCAACTGTTCCAGAGAAACTCAGTGTCCGGTTTCGATTTAAAAAAAAAAGAGTCGCTAATGCACGCCTATGCGCTGCCGCCCGACTCAGAAGTAAGTTGACTCCGATCCTCTCCGCAGTGTCTCATAAAATTACGGTACGTAACACTGTTCATGGTGAGCCGTCCGTCGGATGGGGACGTTAAGCTCGGCCACTCCATTGGTACTATTCGAGATGAGTAGGTTATGGGCCGGCACGGAATTTCACCCTCTCCCATCTCCCATCATCATCATCAATATCAATGTAACCAACATCATACAACTAGAACACAGCACTACACAGCACACTCATCCATTACATTCACCTACATTCAACAAATTCACGTACGAGGCAGCTCTCATATATCTGCAACAGAAGAGGCCTGTGCGCACGGATAATCTTGCAGCATCTTTTTCCGGCCGCAGCGATGTCGAAGATTTGATGTTTTACGAGATTCCTGACATTCACAGTGCATTCGTAAAATGGTCGTACGGGAAAATCCCCACTTCATCGCTACCTCGGAGATGCTGTTCCATCGCTCGTGCGCCGACTAAAACAAACACCATGTTCAAACTCACTTAAATCTTGATAACATGCCATTGCAGCAACAGTAATCGATCTAGCAACTGCGTCAGACACATGTTATCTTATATAGGCTTTGCCGGCCGCAGCGCCGTATTCTGCCTGTTTACATATCCCTGTCTTTGAATACGCATACCTGTACCAGTTTCTTCGGCGCTTCACTGTATATTAAGAAGAAAAAAAGAAGAGGGATCGCGCGCCAACACTGGCACTAGAATATACGAGTAATATTGTCAACGTGATTGCAGGCTTAAACTTTTGGCGCTCGTTAAGACAGATGTAGTGAACCTGTAACTTATTATTTACATAGTTACTATTGATGAAAGCAAACATTTGAGTACAGTTATAGAGGGTGCAGAATAACAACTTGTTAATAGGGTAGGCAATACCGAAACGAACAAAATAAATCTGATAACCATAGGTCTGAAACGCATCGATGTGGAGCTACAGCCATAAAACGACAATCACTCAATGAGGAGAGTGCGCCAGCGTGTGCATTTAAACTAGCTTACCCCACCTGACGCCTGTTCTGATAGAAGAGCCAATCACAAATTAAATTTCCTGAACAGAATCGTTTCAGCTGAGCAGTCAAAGCTCGCAAACTAAATTCCCATCAATGGTTGTTTAAGTTAGACGAGAATTTCCTGTGATATTTACTGACTGAAGCTTGTCTACTAAATCAACTACGCTAAATGTACCGCAATGGCATTAATTTGTAAAGATAACATGTACAGCACATCAGCAGCACAGTGATTAAACGCACAAAACCGCGCTACCAGGCACACAAAAACACGTTTGCTTACCGGACAAACTTCCGCGCGCTCTTCGCCGATTAGCGGTCTGTTTTACGATTGTAGTTTCACTACGGGGCATTTCAGACTTATGGCTATCGGAAAATTTTGCTCTACTAGATGACGCCTACTGTGCGCTATTATTCGGTTGTTTTTCTCCATCCTGTATAAAGGGCAACGAGTTGCATGTATGACGTCACCATAAAGAAGACTTAATAAATATTACAGCTTAGAGTGCAAAATTAAATCTTCAATTTCCGGGTGTCTTCTTTCGTACACCACCTATGTCTACGGTAAATGGTGCACAAGTTTTTGGAAATTGAACTAAATGAAACTGGAAAAGACAGAAGTTTCTTACAGACGAAACTGTTTTACTCTTGCTGACTGTACTGTCCATATCGTCTACCTAATCCTATTGCTGTTTAAAATGTTTTTTTTATTTTAAATTTTTAATTTTAATATTTTTCTGTAATGTTCAAATACAATTCATCGTGGCCGACGTGCCGATTAAGATCGTCGCTTCAGCAAAGGTACCTGTGAAGCTTGATCTGCTGACAACATGCCGACTGTACGTTCACAGTGGGTAGCCAATACCGAGCGTGGGAGAGAACTCAGGCGTTAACTTCTCGCCGCCCTCGGAGCGTCGGCTGCACGCTGAACGCTCCCTCTCATCCCGGCTTTTTGCTAGCAATGACGTCATTCCTTTCCTACTCTTTTTCTCCGACTTCGTTCCGCCACCGACATTAACGTCTTCTTATGACAGCCAAGACTGGCTAATGGCCTCACAAACCAACCTCGGCGAGCCCATTTTTATTTCAAACAAGGAATAAAGTTCCTTTTTGTTTGTGAAACTGTACATCCTATAATTCAACGGCTCCTAGAGGATGCCCACACCTTGCCGACCCTGACCAGGTCTGTTCTGCACCTGTACGGTACGCTTTGCTGATCACTTGTAGCGAATTAAAACTATCTGACGGACGCGAACTGGAACCCGGTAAGAATGGAAAGGCTGGCGAATTGTTCCAGTTGGAAGCGATCTGTCCAGGATAGCCAGTTATCTCCCAGAATATTCTACGCTTATTCGAAAGCTAATGCCGTCATCTGCCGACCAAGTTCAGACCCTTCCGATTGCCATGGATGTTATACGAGGCGCTAACGTGACCGGAGATCTTTGCATGTCAAGAAGAGGGCATAATTCACCGAAACCTGTTCAATATTACTTTAAATTTTTGTCTTAACGTCTGACTCAGTGACACACATACCACACTTAGTTCTCCAGCTGTTAACAACCTTCCCTATTAAAAAAGAAACACAGACTGGCGTATTCTCGTCAGCGTAATTTTTAAACGAGCTGATATAGACTAATCAATATCATCATAAGAGAAGATCGTTAATGACACAGCGCTAGACGCAGAAGTTTATGTGGAAGCGTGAAGAGGTGTCAGAGGCTACAAGATAATCTCTCTTCAATGCTATTGTTAGTAAGTACCTTTATTCGCCTCATACACACACCGTTCAAACTGGTTATGTATTTTTTGAAATAAATGAACAAATGAGATAGCATCAAATTAAATGTCATGAAAGTCTATAAAATGTCATTTTCACCACAAACATTCGCGTTTTTCTCTGGCGAGACGCAGTACATCGAGGTCAGCTCCAAGAGCATCTGCCCGAGCATAATTGCTGTGTACGCTAAGACTTTCATTTGGTGGAGTCTGTCCTTGGCTCGGGACTTTCATTTAAGCATAACGAAGCGGATTAGCCCTTCTTCTTTCTTGCGGAGCTTACAGGGCCGCGAGCAGCCCCGTCATTAGAAGTGAGGCTACGCGCTTGTTAGTGCGCTCGTCGCAGTGTCGTCGTTCCCAGTACCAGCTGCCAGTTCAGGATATTTGCACGTCTCTGAGGCAACGCTGTAAACTTTATCAATAGCAGCATCACCTGAGTGGTACTTACACTACAGACTACGGCTCTGTCACTCGCAACAAACTTTTATAACTACTTTTTTCTGAGACTTCCGCACCGCAGATGTGTATGCTGAGCTTCGAGGAATTTTCTGAAAAGCGGGAAAATAAAAAATTGCTGTGAGTGCATCTCTTCTGCCACAAGTAAAGGATAACGTCAGAGTTGGTTATTTTTTCGTTTTCTGGCAACAAATTTAGAATCTGAATGCTGTAGTTCTTTCGATACGTCTATAAATTTGGTAGCAGTACTTCAGCGCAGGAACTGTGCGCCTGATTAACAGCCCGCTGGTTATTATAAATTTCTGTTTTCTTTTTTTTTTCATTTCAAAGTATCACCAGAGACTAAGGAGGAAACGACATAGTTTACGGAATTGTCAGCGGACTTGCCACTTATCTCCGACTACAGAAAAGAGCTGGAGGGCACATTCCACTAACAGATCCCCGCTGGAGTTGCCTTTAGCATAAGCACTTTTTAACACTTTAATCAATAAAAATGTAACACTTACGAAATAAAGTATCAATTATTCTGAACGCTGCTTTATACAATGTATGAAAATGTTTCAATATGAGAACCAGTTCCCTTCGACTCATGTCTATCATAGAGCTGGCTGCAAATACATGGAGAAACATAGGTACCATTTTATCAACTTCTATAAATTATGTAATGCAATAACACTATTGTATCCAAATTTCCCGTTTCTCTGATTTGTTGGGGTTTAACAGAGACAAAGGGTACATAATAGAAGAAACACCACTCTGACATAAACGCATGTGCTAAGGAAGTGTCATATTCTTATTAAGGAATCAAATGGGAGACAGACTCCCGAGCTGCACCGCTCTCTTTTACTGCGGGCTGCAGGCAGTTTGGGATTTTACAGAGGACCAGATCGCGGCCGGCAAGTGTGACAAAAATTGGGAGAAAACTAAAGGTTATTTGATAAAGTGCCTGTTCTGCACGCTGTAGCACCGTCCGGATCAAATGGGAGCTGCACCGCTCACTTTTACTGCGGGCTGCAGGCAGTTTGGGATTTTATAGAGGACCAGATCGCGGCTGGCAAGTGTGACAAATATTGGAAGAAAACTAAAGGTTATTTGATAAAGTGCCTGTTCTGCACGCTGTAGCACCGTCCGGATCAAATGGGAGCTGCACCGCTCACTTTTACTGCGGGCTGCAGGCAGTTTGGGATTTTATAGAGGACCAGATCGCGGCTGGCAAGTGTGACAAATATTGGAAGAAAACTAAAGGTTATTTCATAAAGTGTCTGTTCTGCACGCTGTAGCACCGTCCGGATCAAATGGGAGCTGCACCGCTCTCTTTTACTGCTGGCTGCAGGCAGTTTGGGATTTTATAGAGGACCAGATCGCGGCTGGCAAGTGTGACAAATATTGGAAGAAAACTAAAGGTTATTTGATAAAGTGCCTGTTCTGCACGCTGTAGCACCGTCCGGATCAAATGGGAGCTGCACCGCTCACTTTTACTGCGGGCTGCAGGCAGTTTGGGATTTTATAGAGGACCAGATCGCGGCTGGCAAGTGTGACAAATATTGGAAGAAAACTAAAGGTTATTTCATAAAGTGTCTGTTCTGCACGCTGTAGCACCGTCCGGATCAAATGGGAGCTGCACCGCTCTCTTTTACTGCGGGCTGCAGGCAGTTTCGGATTTTACAGAGGTCCAGACCGCGGCCGCCAAGTGTGACAAATATTGGAAGAAAACTAAAGGTTGTTTCATAAAGTGTCTGTTCTGCACGCTGTAGCACCGTCCGGATCAAATGGGAGCTGCACCGCTCTCTTTTACTGCGGGCTGCAGGCAGTTTCGGATTTTACAGAGGTCCAGACCGCGGCCGCCAAGTGTGACAAATATTGGAAGAAAACTAAAGGTTGTTTCATAAAGTGTCTGTTCTGCACGCTGTAGCACCGTCCGGATCAAATGGCAGCTGCACCGCTCACTTTTACTGCGGGCTGCAGGCAGTTTGGGATTTTATAGAGGACCAGATCGCGGCTGGCAAGTGTGACAAATATTGGAAGAAAACTAAAGGTTGTTTCATAAAGTGTCTGTTCTGCACGCTGTAGCACCGTCCGGATCAAATGGCAGCTGCACCGCTCACTTTTACTGCGGGCTGCAGGCAGTTTGGGATTTTATAGAGGACCAGATCGCGGCTGGCAAGTGTGACAAATATTGGAAGAAAACTAAAGGTTATTTGATAAAGTGCCTGTTCTGCACGCTGTAGCACCGTCCGGATCAAATGGGAGCTGCACCGCTCACTTTTACTGCGGGCTGCAGGCAGTTTGGGATTTTATAGAGGACCAGATCGCGGCTGGCAAGTGTGACAAATATTGGAAGAAAACTAAAGGTTATTTCATAAAGTGTCTGTTCTGCACGCTGTAGCACCGTCCGGATCAAATGGGAGCTGCACCGCTCTCTTTTACTGCTGGCTGCAGGCAGTTTGGGATTTTATAGAGGACCAGATCGCGGCTGGCAAGTGTGACAAATATTGGAAGAAAACTAAAGGTTATTTGATAAAGTGCCTGTTCTGCACGCTGTAGCACCGTCCGGATCAAATGGGAGCTGCACCGCTCACTTTTACTGCGGGCTGCAGGCAGTTTGGGATTTTATAGAGGACCAGATCGCGGCTGGCAAGTGTGACAAATATTGGAAGAAAACTAAAGGTTATTTCATAAAGTGTCTGTTCTGCACGCTGTAGCACCGTCCGGATCAAATGGGAGCTGCACCGCTCTCTTTTACTGCGGGCTGCAGGCAGTTTCGGATTTTACAGAGGTCCAGACCGCGGCCGCCAAGTGTGACAAATATTGGAAGAAAACTAAAGGTTGTTTCATAAAGTGTCTGTTCTGCACGCTGTAGCACCGTCCGGATCAAATGGGAGCTGCACCGCTCTCTTTTACTGCGGGCTGCAGGCAGTTTCGGATTTTACAGAGGTCCAGACCGCGGCCGCCAAGTGTGACAAATATTGGAAGAAAACTAAAGGTTGTTTCATAAAGTGTCTGTTCTGCACGCTGTAGCACCGTCCGGATCAAATGGCAGCTGCACCGCTCACTTTTACTGCGGGCTGCAGGCAGTTTGGGATTTTATAGAGGACCAGATCGCGGCTGGCAAGTGTGACAAATATTGGAAGAAAACTAAAGGTTATTTCATAAAGTGTCTGTTCTGCACGCTGTAGCACCGTCCGGATCAAATGGGAGCTGCACCGCTCTCTTTTACTGCGGGCTGCAGGCAGTTTCGGATTTTACAGAGGTCCAGACCGCGGCCGCCAAGTGTGACAAATATTGGAAGAAAACTAAAGGTTGTTTCATAAAGTGTCTGTTCTGCACGCTGTAGCACCATCCGGATCAAATGGGAGCTGCACCGCTCACTTTTACTGCGGGCTGCAGGCAGTTTGGGATTTTATAGAGGACCAGATCGCGGCTGGCAAGTGTGACAAATATTGGAAGAAAACTAAAGGTTATTTGATAAAGTGCCTGTTCTGCACGCTGTAGCACCGTCCGGATCAAATGGGAGCTGCACCGCTCACTTTTACTGCGCGCTGCAGGCAGTTTGGGATTTTATAGAGGACCAGATCGCGGCTGGCAAGTGTGACAAATATTGGAAGAAAACTAAAGGTTATTTCATAAAGTGTCTGTTCTGCACGCTGTAGCACCGTCCGGATCAAATGGGAGCTGCACCGCTCTCTTTTACTGCGGGCTGCAGGCAGTTTCGGATTTTACAGAGGTCCAGACCGCGGCCGCCAAGTGTGACAAATATTGGAAGAAAACTAAAGGTTGTTTCATAAAGTGTCTGTTCTGCACGCTGTAGCACCATCCGGATCAAATGGCAGCTGCACCGCTCACTTTTACTGCGGGCTGCAGGCAGTTTGGGATTTTATAGAGGACCAGATCGCGGCTGGCAAGTGTGACAAATATTGGAAGAAAACTAAAGGTTATTTCATAAAGTGTCTGTTCTGCACGCTGTAGCACCGTCCGGATCAAATGGGAGCTGCACCGCTCTCTTTTACTGCGGGCTGCAGGCAGTTTCGGATTTTACAGAGGTCCAGACCGCGGCCGCCAAGTGTGACAAATATTGGAAGAAAACTAAAGGTTGTTTCATAAAGTGTCTGTTCTGCACGCTGTAGCACCGTCCGGATCAAATGGGAGCTGCACCGCTCTCTTTTACTGCGGGCTGCAGGCAGTTTCGGATTTTACAGAGGTCCAGACCGCGGCCGCCAAGTGTGACAAATATTGGAAGAAAACTAAAGGTTGTTTCATAAAGTGTCTGTTCTGCACGCTGTAGCACCGTCCGGATCAAATGGCAGCTGCACCGCTCACTTTTACTGCGGGCTGCAGGCAGTTTGGGATTTTATAGAGGACCAGATCGCGGCTGGCAAGTGTGACAAATATTGGAAGAAAACTAAAGGTTATTTCATAAAGTGTCTGTTCTGCACGCTGTAGCACCGTCCGGATCAAATGGGAGCTGCACCGCTCTCTTTTACTGCGGGCTGCAGGCAGTTTCGGATTTTACAGAGGTCCAGACCGCGGCCGCCAAGTGTGACAAATATTGGAAGAAAACTAAAGGTTGTTTCATAAAGTGTCTGTTCTGCACGCTGTAGCACCGTCCGGATCAAATGGCAGCTGCACCGCTCACTTTTACTGCGGGCTGCAGGCAGTTTGGGATTTTATAGAGGACCAGATCGCGGCTGGCAAGTGTGACAAATATTGGAAGAAAACTAAAGGTTATTTCATAAAGTGTCTGTTCTGCACGCTGTAGCACCGTCCGGATCAAATGGGAGCTGCACCGCTCTCTTTTACTGCGGGCTGCAGGCAGTTTCGGATTTTACAGAGGTCCAGACCCCCGGCCGCCAAGTGTGACAAATATTGGAAGAAAACTAAAGGTTGTTTCATAAAGTGTCTGTTCTGCACGCTGTAGAACCGTCCGGATCAAATGGCAGCTCCACCGCTCTCTTTTACCGCGGGCTGCAGGCAGTTTGGGATTTTACAGAGGACCATATCGCAGCCGGAAAATGTGACAAATATTGGAAGAACACCAAAGGTTATTTCATAAAGTGTTTGTTCTGAACGCTGTAGCACCGTCCGGATCAAATGGGAGCTACACCACTCTCTTTTACTGCGGGCTGCAGGCAGTTTGGGATTTTACAGAGCACCAGATCGCGGCTGGCAAGTGTGACAAATATTGGAAGAAAACTTAAAGGTTATTTCATAAAGTGTCTGTTCTGCACGCTGTAGCACCGTCCGGATCAAATGGGAGCTGCACCGCTCACTTTTACTGCGGGCTGCAGGCAGTTTGGGATTTTATAGACGACCAGATCGCGGCTGGCAAGTGTGACAAATATTGGAAGAAAACTAAAGGTTATTTCATAAAGTGTCTGTTCTGCACGCTGTAGCACCGTCCGGATCAAATGGGAGCTGCACCGCTCTCTTTTACTGCGGGCTGCAGGCAGTTTCGGATTTTACAGAGGTCCAGACCGCGGCCGCCAAGTGTGACAAATATTGGAAGAAAACTAAAGGTTGTTTCATAAAGTGTCTGTTCTGCACGCTGTAGCACCGTCCGGATCAAATGGCAGCTGCACCGCTCACTTTTACTGCGGGCTGCAGGCAGTTTGGGATTTTATAGAGGACCAGATCGCGGCTGGCAAGTGTGACAAATATTGGAAGAAAACTAAAGGTTATTTCATAAAGTGTCTGTTCTGCACGCTGTAGCACCGTCCGGATCAAATGGGAGCTGCACCGCTCTCTTTTACTGCGGGCTGCAGGCAGTTTCGGATTTTACAGAGGTCCAGACCGCGGCCGCCAAGTGTGACAAATATTGGAAGAAAACTAAAGGTTGTTTCATAAAGTGTCTGTTCTGCACGCTGTAGCACCGTCCGGATCAAATGGCAGCTGCACCGCTCACTTTTACTGCGGGCTGCAGGCAGTTTGGGATTTTATAGAGGACCAGATCGCGGCTGGCAAGTGTGACAAATATTGGAAGAAAACTAAAGGTTATTTCATAAAGTGTCTGTTCTGCACGCTGTAGCACCGTCCGGATCAAATGGGAGCTGCACCGCTCTCTTTTACTGCGGGCTGCAGGCAGTTTCGGATTTTACAGAGGTCCAGACCGCGGCCGCCAAGTGTGACAAATATTGGAAGAAAACTAAAGGTTGTTTCATAAAGTGTCTGTTCTGCACGCTGTAGCACCGTCCGGATCAAATGGGAGCTGCACCGCTCTCTTTTACTGCGGGCTGCAGGCAGTTTCGGATTTTACAGAGGTCCAGACCGCGGCCGCCAAGTGTGACAAATATTGGAAGAAATCTAAAGGTTGTTTCATAAAGTGTCTGTTCTGCACGCTGTAGCACCGTCCGGATCAAATGGCAGCTGCACCGCTCACTTTTACTGCGGGCTGCAGGCAGTTTGGGATTTTATAGAGGACCAGATCGCGGCTGGCAAGTGTGACAAATATTGGAAGAAAACTAAAGGTTATTTCATAAAGTGTCTGTTCTGCACGCTGTAGCACCGTCCGGATCAAATGGGAGCTGCACCGCTCTCTTTTACTGCGGGCTGCAGGCAGTTTCGGATTTTACAGAGGTCCAGACCGCGGCCGCCAAGTGTGACAAATATTGGAAGAAAACTAAAGGTTGTTTCATAAAGTGTCTGTTCTGCACGCTGTAGCACCGTCCGGATCAAATGGGAGCTGCACCGCTCTCTTTTACTGCGGGCTGCAGGCAGTTTCGGATTTTACAGAGGTCCAGACCGCGGCCGCCAAGTGTGACAAATATTGGAAGAAATCTAAAGGTTGTTTCATAAAGTGTCTGTTCTGCACGCTGTAGCACCGTCCGGATCAAATGGCAGCTGCACCGCTCACTTTTACTGCGGGCTGCAGGCAGTTTGGGATTTTATAGAGGACCAGATCGCGGCTGGCAAGTGTGACAAATATTGGAAGAAAACTAAAGGTTATTTCATAAAGTGTCTGTTCTGCACGCTGTAGCACCGTCCGGATCAAATGGCAGCTGCACCGCTCACTTTTACTGCGGGCTGCAGGCAGTTTCGGATTTTACAGAGGTCCAGACCGCGGCCGCCAAGTGTGACAAATATTGGAAGAAAACTAAAGGTTGTTTCATAAAGTGTCTGTTCTGCACGCTGTAGCACCGTCCGACTCAAATGGCAGCTGCACCGCTCACTTTTACTGCGGGCTGCAGGCAGTTTGGGATTTTATAGAGGACCAGATCGCGGCTGGCAAGTGTGACAAATATTGGAAGAAAACTAAAGGTTATTTCATAAAGTGTCTGTTCTGCACGCTGTAGCACCGTCCGGATCAAATGGGAGCTGCACCGCTCTCTTTTACTGCTGGCTGCAGGCAGTTTGGGATTTTACAGAAGACCAGATCGCGGCTGGCAAGTGTGACAAATATTGGAAGAAAACTAAAGGTTATTTCATAAAGTGTCTGTTCTGCACGCTGTAGCACCGTCCGGATCAAATGGGAGCTGCACCGCTCTCTTTTACTGCGGGCTGCAGGCAGTTTCGGATTTTACAGAAGACCAGATCGCGGCTGGCAAGTGTGACAAATATTGGAAGAAAACTAAAGGTTATTTCATAAAGTGTCTTTTCTGCACGCTGTAGCACCGTCCGGATCAAATGGCAGCTGCACCGCTCACTTTTACTGCGGGCTGCAGGCAGTTTCGGATTTTACAGAGGTCCAGACCGCGGCCGCCAAGTGTGACAAATATTGGAAGAAAACTAAAGGTTGTTTCATAAAGTGTCTGTTCTGCACGCTGTAGCACCGTCCGACTCAAATGGCAGCTGCACCGCTCACTTTTACTGCGGGCTGCAGGCAGTTTGGGATTTTATAGAAGACCAGATCGCGGCTGGCAAGTGTGACAAATATTGGAAGAAAACTAAAGGTTATTTCATAAAGTGTCTGTTCTGCACGCTGTAGCACCGTCCGGATCAAATGGGAGCTGCACCGCTCTCTTTTACTGCGGGCTGCAGGCAGTTTCGGATTTTACAGAGGTCCAGACCGCGGCCGCCAAGTGTGACAAATATTGGAAGAAAACTAAAGGTTATTTCATAAAGTGTCTGTTCTGCACGCTGTAGCACCGTCCGGATCAAATGGGAGCTGCACCGCTCTCTTTTACTGCGGGCTGCAGGCAGTTTCGGATTTTACAGAGGTCCAGACCGCGGCCGCCAAGTGTGACAAATATTGGAAGAAAACTAAAGGTTGTTTCATAAAGTGTCTGTTCTGCACGCTGTAGCACCGTCCGGATCAAATGGGAGCTGCACCGCTCTCTTTTACTGCGGGCTGCAGGCAGTTTCGGATTTTACAGAGGTCCAGACCGCGGCCGCCAAGTGTGACAAATATTGGAAGAAATCTAAAGGTTGTTTCATAAAGTGTCTGTTCTGCACGCTGTAGCACCGTCCGGATCAAATGGCAGCTGCACCGCTCACTTTTACTGCGGGCTGCAGGCAGTTTGGGATTTTATAGAGGACCAGATCGCGGCTGGCAAGTGTGACAAATATTGGAAGAAAACTAAAGGTTATTTCATAAAGTGTCTGTTCTGCACGCTGTAGCACCGTCCGGATCAAATGGGAGCTGCACCGCTCTCTTTTACTGCTGGCTGCAGGCAGTTTGGGATTTTACAGAAGACCAGATCGCGGCTGGCAAGTGTGACAAATATTGGAAGAAAACTAAAGGTTATTTCATAAAGTGTCTGTTCTGCACGCTGTAGCACCGTCCGGATCAAATGGGAGCTGCACCGCTCTCTTTTACTGCGGGCTGCAGGCAGTTTCGGATTTTACAGAAGATCAGATCGCGGCTGGCAAGTGTGACAAATATTGGAAGAAAACTAAAGGTTATTTCATAAAGTGTCTGTTCTGCACGCTGTAGCACCGTCCGGATCAAATGGGAGCTGCACCGCTCTCTTTTACTGCGGGCTGCAGGCAGTTTCGGATTTTACAGAGGTCCAGACCGCGGCCGCCAAGTGTGACAAATATTGGAAGAAAACTAAAGGTTGTTTCATAAAGTGTCTGTTCTGCACGCTGTAGCACCGTCCGGATCAAATGGCAGCTGCACCGCTCACTTTTACTGCGGGCTGCAGGCAGTTTGGGATTTTATAGAGGACCAGATCGCGGCTGGCAAGTGTGACAAATATTGGAAGAAAACTAAAGGTTATTTCATAAAGTGTCTGTTCTGCACGCTGTAGCACCGTCCGGATCAAATGGGAGCTGCACCGCTCTCTTTTACTGCGGGCTGCAGGCAGTTTCGGATTTTACAGAGGTCCAGGCCGCGGCCGCCAAGTGTGACAAATATTGGAAGAAATCTAAAGGTTGTTTCATAAAGTGTCTGTTCTGCACGCTGTAGCACCGTCCGGATCAAATGGCAGCTGCACCGCTCACTTTTACTGCGGGCTGCAGGCAGTTTGGGATTTTATAGAGGACCAGATCGCGGCTGGCAAGTGTGACAAATATTGGAAGAAAACTAAAGGTTATTTCATAAAGTGTCTGTTCTGCACGCTGTAGCACCGTCCGGATCAAATGGCAGCTGCACCGCTCACTTTTACTGCGGGCTGCAGGCAGTTTCGGATTTTACAGAGGTCCAGACCGCGGCCGCCAAGTGTGACAAATATTGGAAGAAATCTAAAGGTTGTTTCATAAAGTGTCTGTTCTGCACGCTGTAGCACCGTCCGGATCAAATGGCAGCTGCACCGCTCTCTTTTACTGCGGGCTGCAGGCAGTTTCGGATTTTACAGAGGTCCAGACCGCGGCCGCCAAGTGTGACAAATATTGGAAGAAATCTAAACGTTGTTTCATAAAGTGTCTGTTCTGCACGCTGTAGCACCGTCCGGATCAAATGGCAGCTGCACCGCTCACTTTTACTGCGGGCTGCAGGCAGTTTGGGATTTTATAGAGGACCAGATCGCGGCTGGCAAGTGTGACAAATATTGGAAGAAAACTAAAGGTTATTTCATAAAGTGTCTGTTCTGCACGCTGTAGCACCGTCCGGATCAAATGGGAGCTGCACCGCTCTCTTTTACTGCGGGCTGCAGGCAGTTTCGGATTTTACAGAGGTCCAGACCGCGGCCGCCAAGTGTGACAAATATTGGAAGAAAACTAAAGGTTGTTTCATAAAGTGTCTGTTCTGCACGCTGTAGCACCGTCCGGATCAAATGGGAGCTGCACCGCTCACTTTTACTGCGGGCTGCAGGCAGTTTGGGATTTTATAGAGGACCAGATCGCGGCTGGCAAGTGTGACAAATATTGGAAGAAAACTAAAGGTTATTTCATAAAGTGTCTGTTCTGCACGCTGTAGCACCGTCCGGATCAAATGGGAGCTGCACCGCTCTCTTTTACTGCGGGCTGCAGGCAGTTTCGGATTTTACAGAGGTCCAGACCCCCGGCCGCCAAGTGTGACAAATATTGGAAGAAAACTAAAGGTTGTTTCATAAAGTGTCTGTTCTGCACGCTGTAGAACCGTCCGACTCAAATGGCAGCTGCACCGCTCACTTTTACTGCGGGCTGCAGGCAGTTTGGGATTTTATAGAGGACCAGATCGCGGCTGGCAAGTGTGACAAATATTGGAAGAAATCTAAAGGTTGTTTCATAAAGTGTCTGTTCTGCACGCTGTAGCACCGTCCGACTCAAATGGCAGCTGCACCGCTCACTTTTACTGCGGGCTGCAGGCAGTTTGGGATTTTATAGAGGACCAGATCGCGGCTGGCAAGTGTGACAAATATTGGAAGAAAACTAAAGGTTATTTCATAAAGTGTCTGTTCTGCACGCTGTAGCACCGTCCGGATCAAATGGGAGCTGCACCGCTCTCTTTTACTGCGGGCTGCAGGCAGTTTCGGATTTTACAGAGGTCCAGACCGCGGCCGCCAAGTGTGACAAATATTGGAAGAAATCTAAAGGTTGTTTCATAAAGTGTCTGTTCTGCACGCTGTAGCACCGTCCGGATCAAATGGCAGCTGCACCGCTCACTTTTACTGCGGGCTGCAGGCAGTTTGGGATTTTATAGAGGACCAGATCGCGGCTGGCAAGTGTGACAAATATTGGAAGAAAACTAAAGGTTATTTCATAAAGTGTCTGTTCTGCACGCTGTAGCACCGTCCGGATCAAATGGGAGCTACACCGCTCTCTTTTACTGCGGGCTGCAGGCAGTTTCGGATTTTACAGAGGTCCAGACCGCGGCCGCCAAGTGTGACAAATATTGGAAGAAAACTAAAGGTTGTTTCATAAAGTGTCTGTTCTGCACGCTGTAGCACCGTCCGGATCAAATGGGAGCTGCACCGCTCTCTTTTACTGCGGGCTGCAGGCAGTTTCGGATTTTACAGAGGTCCAGACCGCGGCCGCCAAGTGTGACAAATATTGGAAGAAATCTAAAGGTTGTTTCATAAAGTGTCTGTTCTGCACGCTGTAGCACCGTCCGGATCAAATGGCAGCTGCACCGCTCACTTTTACTGCGGGCTGCAGGCAGTTTGGGATTTTATAGAGGACCAGATCGCGGCTGGCAAGTGTGACAAATATTGGAAGAAAACTAAAGGTTATTTCATAAAGTGTCTGTTCTGCACGCTGTAGCACCGTCCGGATCAAATGGCAGCTGCACCGCTCACTTTTACTGCGGGCTGCAGGCAGTTTCGGATTTTACAGAGGTCCAGACCGCGGCCGCCAAGTGTGACAAATATTGGAAGAAAACTAAAGGTTGTTTCATAAAGTGTCTGTTCTGCACGCTGTAGCACCGTCCGACTCAAATGGCAGCTGCACCGCTCACTTTTACTGCGGGCTGCAGGCAGTTTGGGATTTTATAGAGGACCAGATCGCGGCTGGCAAGTGTGACAAATATTGGAAGAAAACTAAAGGTTATTTCATAAAGTGTCTGTTCTGCACGCTGTAGCACCGTCCGGATCAAATGGCAGCTGCACCGCTCACTTTTACTGCGGGCTGCAGGCAGTTTCGGATTTTACAGAGGTCCAGACCGCGGCCGCCAAGTGTGACAAATATTGGAAGAAATCTAAAGGTTGTTTCATAAAGTGTCTGTTCTGCACGCTGTAGCACCGTCCGGATCAAATGGCAGCTGCACCGCTCACTTTTACTGCGGGCTGCAGGCAGTTTGGGATTTTATAGAGGACCAGATCGCGGCTGGCAAGTGTGACAAATATTGGAAGAAAACTAAAGGTTATTTCATAAAGTGTCTGTTCTGCACGCTGTAGCACCGTCCGGATCAAATGGCAGCTGCACCGCTCACTTTTACTGCGGGCTGCAGGCAGTTTCGGATTTTACAGAGGTCCAGACCGCGGCCGCCAAGTGTGACAAATATTGGAAGAAAACTAAAGGTTGTTTCATAAAGTGTCTGTTCTGCACGCTGTAGCACCGTCCGACTCAAATGGCAGCTGCACCGCTCACTTTTACTGCGGGCTGCAGGCAGTTTGGGATTTTATAGAGGACCAGATCGCGGCTGGCAAGTGTGACAAATATTGGAAGAAAACTAAAGGTTATTTCATAAAGTGTCTGTTCTGCACGCTGTAGCACCGTCCGGATCAAATGGGAGCTGCACCGCTCTCTTTTACTGCGGGCTGCAGGCAGTTTCGGATTTTACAGAGGTCCAGACCGCGGCCGCCAAGTGTGACAAATATTGGAAGAAATCTAAAGGTTGTTTCATAAAGTGTCTGTTCTGCACGCTGTAGCACCGTCCGGATCAAATGGCAGCTGCACCGCTCACTTTTACTGCGGGCTGCAGGCAGTTTGGGATTTTATAGAGGACCAGATCGCGGCTGGCAAGTGTGACAAATATTGGAAGAAAACTAAAGGTTATTTCATAAAGTGTCTGTTCTGCACGCTGTAGCACCGTCCGGATCAAATGGGAGCTGCACCGCTCTCTTTTACTGCGGGCTGCAGGCAGTTTCGGATTTTACAGAGGTCCAGACCGCGGCCGCCAAGTGTGACAAATATTGGAAGAAAACTAAAGGTTGTTTCATAAAGTGTCTGTTCTGCACGCTGTAGCACCGTCCGGATCAAATGGGAGCTGCACCGCTCTCTTTTACTGCGGGCTGCAGGCAGTTTCGGATTTTACAGAGGTCCAGACCGCGGCCGCCAAGTGTGACAAATATTGGAAGAAATCTAAAGGTTGTTTCATAAAGTGTCTGTTCTGCACGCTGTAGCACCGTCCGGATCAAATGGCAGCTGCACCGCTCACTTTTACTGCGGGCTGCAGGCAGTTTGGGATTTTATAGAGGACCAGATCGCGGCTGGCAAGTGTGACAAATATTGGAAGAAAACTAAAGGTTATTTCATAAAGTGTCTGTTCTGCACGCTGTAGCACCGTCCGGATCAAATGGCAGCTGCACCGCTCACTTTTACTGCGGGCTGCAGGCAGTTTCGGATTTTACAGAGGTCCAGACCGCGGCCGCCAAGTGTGACAAATATTGGAAGAAAACTATAGGTTGTTTCATAAAGTGTCTGTTCTGCACGCTGTAGCACCGTCCGACTCAAATGGCAGCTGCACCGCTCACTTTTACTGCGGGCTGCAGGCAGTTTGGGATTTTATAGAGGACCAGATCGCGGCTGGCAAGTGTGACAAATATTGGAAGAAAACTAAAGGTTATTTCATAAAGTGTCTGTTCTGCACGCTGTAGCACCGTCCGGATCAAATGGGAGCTGCACCGCTCTCTTTTACTGCGGGCTGCAGGCAGTTTCGGATTTTACAGAAGACCAGATCGCGGCTGGCAAGTGTGACAAATATTGGAAGAAAACTAAAGGTTGTTTCATAAAGTGTCTGTTCTGCACGCTGTAGCACCGTCCGACTCAAATGGCAGCTGCACCGCTCACTTTTACTGCGGGCTGCAGGCAGTTTGGGATTTTATAGAGGACCAGATCGCGGCTGGCAAGTGTGACAAATATTGGAAGAAAACTAAAGGTTATTTCATAAAGTGTCTGTTCTGCACGCTGTAGCACCGTCCGGATCAAATGGGAGCTGCACCGCTCTCTTTTACTGCGGGCTGCAGGCAGTTTCGGATTTTACAGAGGTCCAGACCGCGGCCGCCAAGTGTGACAAATATTGGAAGAAATCTAAAGGTTGTTTCATAAAGTGTCTGTTCTGCACGCTGTAGCACCGTCCGGATCAAATGGCAGCTGCACCGCTCACTTTTACTGCGGGCTGCAGGCAGTTTGGGATTTTATAGAGGACCAGATCGCGGCTGGCAAGTGTGACAAATATTGGAAGAAAACTAAAGGTTATTTCATAAAGTGTCTGTTCTGCACGCTGTAGCACCGTCCGGATCAAATGGCAGCTGCACCGCTCACTTTTACTGCGGGCTGCAGGCAGTTTCGGATTTTACAGAGGTCCAGACCGCGGCCGCCAAGTGTGACAAATATTGGAAGAAAACTAAAGGTTGTTTCATAAAGTGTCTGTTCTGCACGCTGTAGCACCGTCCGACTCAAATGGCAGCTGCACCGCTCACTTTTACTGCGGGCTGCAGGCAGTTTGGGATTTTATAGAGGACCAGATCGCGGCTGGCAAGTGTGACAAATATTGGAAGAAAACTAAAGGTTATTTCATAAAGTGTCTGTTCTGCACGCTGTAGCACCGTCCGGATCAAATGGGAGCTGCACCGCTCTCTTTTACTGCGGGCTGCAGGCAGTTTCGGATTTTACAGAAGACCAGATCGCGGCTGGCAAGTGTGACAAATATTGGAAGAAAACTAAAGGTTATTTCATAAAGTGTCTGTTCTGCACGCTGTAGCACCGTCCGGATCAAATGGGAGCTGCACCGCTCTCTTTTACTGCGGGCTGCAGGCAGTTTCGGATTTTACAGAGGTCCAGACCGCGGCCGCCAAGTGTGACAAATATTGGAAGAAATCTAAAGGTTGTTTCATAAAGTGTCTGTTCTGCACGCTGTAGCACCGTCCGGATCAAATGGCAGCTGCACCGCTCACTTTTACTGCGGGCTGCAGGCAGTTTGGGATTTTATAGAGGACCAGATCGCGGCTGGCAAGTGTGACAAATATTGGAAGAAAACTAAAGGTTATTTCATAAAGTGTCTGTTCTGCACGCTGTAGCACCGTCCGGATCAAATGGCAGCTGCACCGCTCACTTTTACTGCGGGCTGCAGGCAGTTTCGGATTTTACAGAGGTCCAGACCGCGGCCGCCAAGTGTGACAAATATTGGAAGAAAACTAAAGGTTGTTTCATAAAGTGTCTGTTCTGCACGCTGTAGCACCGTCCGACTCAAATGGCAGCTGCACCGCTCACTTTTACTGCGGGCTGCAGGCAGTTTGGGATTTTATAGAGCACCAGATCGCGGCTGGCAAGTGTGACAAATATTGGAAGAAAACTAAAGGTTATTTCATAAAGTGTCTGTTCTGCACGCTGTAGCACCGTCCGGATCAAATGGCAGCTGCACCGCTCTCTTTTACTGCGGGCTGCAGGCAGTTTCGGATTTTACAGAGGTCCAGACCGCGGCCGCCAAGT
The DNA here is from genome assembly GCF_023898315.1 of Schistocerca nitens. Classification (NCBI taxonomy): domain Eukaryota; kingdom Metazoa; phylum Arthropoda; class Insecta; order Orthoptera; family Acrididae; genus Schistocerca; species Schistocerca nitens. The sequence goes on along the minus strand of NC_064616.1, from coordinate 170,009,877 downwards.
GTGACAAATATTGGAAGAAAACTAAAGGTTGTTTCATAAAGTGTCTGTTCTGCACGCTGTAGCACCGTCCGGATCAAATGGGAGCTGCACCGCTCTCTTTTACTGCGGGCTGCAGGCAGTTTGGGATTTTACAGAAGACCAGATCGCGGCTGGCAAGTGTGACAAATATTGGAAGAAAACTAAAGGTTATTTCATAAAGTGTCTGTTCTGCACGCTGTAGCACCGTCCGGATCAAATGGGAGCTGCACCGCTCTCTTTTACTGCTGGCTGCAGGCAGTTTGGGATTTTACAGAAGACCAGATCGCGGCTGGCAAGTGTGACAAATATTGGAAGAAAACTAAAGGTTATTTCATAAAGTGTCTGTTCTGCACGCTGTAGCACCGTCCGGATCAAATGGGAGCTGCACCGCTCTCTTTTACTGCGGGCTGCAGGCAGTTTCGGATTTTACAGAGGTCCAGACCGCGGCCGCCAAGTGTGACAAATATTGGAAGAAAACTAAAGGTTGTTTCATAAAGTGTCTGTTCTGCACGCTGTAGCACCGTCCGGATCAAATGGGAGCTGCACCGCTCTCTTTTACTGCTGGCTGCAGGCAGTTTCGGATTTTACAGAGGTCCAGACCGCGGCCGCCAAGTGTGACAAATATTGGAAGAAAACTAAAGGTTGTTTCATAAAGTGTCTGTTCTGCACGCTGTAGCACCGTCCGGATCAAATGGGAGCTGCACCGCTCTCTTTTACTGCGGGCTGCAGGCAGTTTGGGATTTTACAGAAGACCAGATCGCGGCTGGCAAGTGTGACAAATATTGGAAGAAAACTAAAGGTTATTTCATAAAGTGTCTGTTCTGCACGCTGTAGCACCGTCCGGATCAAATGGGAGCTGCACCGCTCTCTTTTACTGCTGGCTGCAGGCAGTTTGGGATTTTACAGAAGACCAGATCGCGGCTGGCAAGTGTGACAAATATTGGAAGAAAACTAAAGGTTATTTCATAAAGTGTCTGTTCTGCACGCTGTAGCACCGTCCGGATCAAATGGGAGCTGCACCGCTCTCTTTTACTGCGGGCTGCAGGCAGTTTCGGATTTTACAGAGGACCAGATCGCGGCCGGCAAGTGTTGACAAATATTGGAAGAATTCTAAAGTTCATTTCATTTAGTGCGTGTAAACGCATTTTTGTATGGTGCTCGTCATAACCAATAAAAAATATAGTGTCGAAAAAGGCGCTGACGTGGAAGGAAACATGTGCTCCGACTGAATCATTTGTAAATAAACGGTCCACTCAGATTAATGTGCCGACTGCCTATGTTCGACGTCAACGTGCGACATCTCTCACAGAGAGCACATGGCAGTACTAGCAGGGGAAGGTATATAAAGACCGTCGGGGGAACGCGGCAAACAGTGAAGTCGTTATCGTAAAGATGAAACTTAGCGAATTACCTGACGTCCAGTAGAGCATGATTACAGGATTTCGGGCCAAGGATAGAAGCATTTCCGAAAAGGAAAATATGTAAACCGTTCGTGTGCCGCCGTGGTTAAAATATACCGTATATGACAAAACTGCACTATCCAAAACAGGCGGCGAGGCTAGTGCGGTCACCACTAGCAACAGATAGCAGGGAAGAACGACTGCTGCGGAGGTGAGTGCGAGCGAGTAGACGCTCAACTGCTGAGCAGCTTACCAGGCAGATGAGCCAAGGGTCTACCAACTGTGTCTCCTCAACGATCCGTCAGCGAACGTTGCTGCGTACGGGTCTATGCAGCAGGCGCCTGGGTCACGCACCCATGCTAACTGATGTATATCGGCGACAAACACTAGAATTTGGACACCAATACCGCGACTGCACCCCCACTGAGTGGTGACAGGTGGTCCTTTATGATGAATTACGTTTTATGCTGCCTAACGCAGATGGACGTAGGATCGTCGGAAGGGTCCAGGACGGAGGAGAAAGCGTTATGCCCTTGGTGATCTTGTCATTCTGGAAAGCACAATGGATCAACACGAATATGTATCTATCCTTGGACACCACGTCCACTTCTACATGCAGCTTGTTTCTCCTCGGCACGGCGGCATCTACCAGCACGACAATGCAACGTGTCACACAGGTAGCAGTGTACGTGCGTGGTTCGAAGAGCACCAAGATCAGTTTATAGTACAGCCCTGGTCACCGAACTTCCCGCATTTAAACCAATCGTGTATGTTGTTCCGATATGGAGGATATATAGAGAAACAGGAAATGTCGATGACATGTCTCGCTCAGGCCGCCGAAGGGCTACTACTGCAGTAGATGACCGCTGCCTACAGATTATGCCTGACAGCAATGCTACCATGTTCAATAATGCTTTTCGTGCAGCCACAGGACGTCGGGTTACGACTCAAACTGTGCGCAATAGGTAGCATGATGTGCAGCTACACTCCCGATGTCCATGGCGAGGTCCATCTTTGCTACCACAACACCATGCAGCGCGGTACAGATGGGGCCAAAAACATGCCGAATGGACCGCTGAGAATTGGCATCACGCTCCCTTCACCGATGAGTGTCGCATATTCCTTCAACCACACAATCGTCGGAGACGTGTTTGGAGGCAACCCGATCAGGCTGAACGCCTCACACACACTGTCCAGCGAGTGCAGCAAGGTGGGGGTTCCATGGTGTTTTGGGGTGGCATTATGTGGGACCGACATATGCCGCTGGTGGTCATGGAAGGCGCCGTAACGGCTGTACGATACTTGAATACTATCCTCCGACCGATAGTGCAACTATATCGGTAGCATACTGGCGAGGCATTCGTCTTCATGGGGGACAATTCGCGCCCCCATCGTGCACATCCTGTGAATGACTTCCTTAAGGGTACCGACATCGCTCGACTAGAGTGACCAGCATGTTCTCCAGACATGAACCCTATCGAACATGCCTGGGATAGATTGAAAAGGGCTGTTTATGGACGACGTGACCCACCAACCACTCTGAGGGATCTAAGCGCGAATCGCCGTTGAGGAGCGGGAAAATTTGGACCAACAGTGCCTTGATGAACTTGTGGGTAATGTGCCTCGACGAATACGGGCATGCATCAATGCAAGAGGACATGCTACTGGGTATCAGAGGTACCGGAGTGTACAACATTCTGGAGCACCACCTCTGAAGGTCTCGCTGTATGGTGGTACAACATGCAATGTATGGTTTTCATGAGTAATAAAAAGGGCGGAAATAATGTTTATTTTGATCTCTGTTTCAATTGTCTGTACAGGTTCCGGAACTCTCGGAACCGAGGTGATGCAAAACTTTTTTGGATATGTGTATTCTGCCTCTCCGTCGCATGTTGTGAAAGCTTCACCCACAATCTGCCGCCCATGAGGTATAGGTACAAGAAGCATGCATTTAGTTTTTTACTTATGAATGTAACTGGCAAACTTTTTCCGGATGTTAAGTTTGTAATGTAAACCGTTTTCTTTCCCTATTTTAGAATTGAAGACGGTGAACATATGGCTATTATAACTGTCATCAAATGATGTGATGTTGTCTGTAGTAAAAAGAAATTTAAGTAAGTCATGTGAATGAAGTACTGTAAATATTAGACCTACACAAGCCATTACATAGACAGTCTTCATAAGTACGAGTTAACTTCCGAAGACTTTGAACGCTTTGCAGCAAGACAGAAATTCTTTTCTCTGAGTGGATTACCATCAAAGGAGGAAGATGTTCAAATATGTGTGAAATCTTATGGGACTTAACTGCTACGGTCATCAGTCCCTAAGCTTACACACTACTTAACCTAAATTATCCGAAGGACAAACACACACACCCATGCCCGAGGGAGGACTCGAACCTCCGCCGGGATCAAAGGAGGAAGAGTATATCATCAAAATGAAGCGCAAAATGTGGGAAAATATGATAAAATCTGTAAAATAAGTAAGTTTAAGTATCTAGGAAAAATTATTCAGTCTAATTGAGAAGAAAGAAAATCAATCTAATTAAAATTACGAAAGTTTGACTTAATATTCCACTCACCAAAAATAATTTAAAAGTCACTCTCGCAAGATAGGAAAACTAATTATTACACGACAGTGATTCAGACGGAATGCACATGTGGATCAAAACCAGTACGTACGTTTGAGGTCGATAAAAAGAAAGAAGTAGGGACACGAGAAAGATTTTGAGAATATCGTACAATAAAGAAAAAGCACTAACATTTAAACTAAGAAATAGCACAGAAATATTTTAATAGGTGGAAAAATTATAGATGAAATTAGGAAAGCATTATTAACGTTCTATGGGTGCCCATTTACAGAATGAATCCTTGGAGGTTAACAAGAAAAAAGTATAACATTTTGAAAAATTGAAAGGCAAACGTACCTGAATGAAGATATAGTGTAAGCGCATAAATGGGCAAGAAACTCAAAACAGAACAAAATATAAAGCAAAAATGAAAAGTGGGTAAGTTTCCAAAACAAAATAATTCCATGAATGAAACGAAGCAAATGGACACCAACTTAAGCAGGGTCCTTATTTTTATTGTGATGGAATTTGGAAAGCAGAAGGAAAGCAAGCCTTTATTTGATTAAGGATTATACTCTCCTTTAATGATGCATGACAGGCATAAAACGCTTTCACTATACTGCGAGGTCTCTTTCTGTTCCCGGCAGTATCTGTTGTGCTCGAATTGTACGCAGCTACTCTGCCGCTAAGTAAGTTGGTCCACTTCGCGTGCGTAGACCGTTATATAAAGGCGAGTCCGTTCCGACAATTAACAAAGATTTATGCTCTCGGCTGCGAGCGCAGGTGATTACGAAGTCCGTAGCCGTCGCTGGGGTACCTGCCAAGTCGTTTAACATATGGCTCCCTTCGCCTGTTCTGATTAAAGTCCATTTCTCGAGGCAAATATCACAACTTTTATTCACTGACCAGGAGCTGTGAAACTGACGTGCCAGCGAATTGTTTCTGTAACCATCTTGGGCGCGCGTTCGCATAAACACACACACACAAGAATAGCTCAGAGAAGGGGTTTTAAGTTTCGTCGACGAAAAAGTCATCAGAGAATCAGAGATGGAGCACAAGGTACGATTGAGGATTGACGGGGAAACAAATTGGCACTGTCTATTTCAAAGGAAACATCACGACAACTACGTTAGTCAATGTGGAGAAACAATGGAATGCCTAAATCAATACAGCCGGATGGCACCTGAATCTCAGTCCATCTCAATGTGAGTCCAGTGCTCAGAGAAAAATCCGAGGAGTTGGGAACAGCATCTTCACAAACACACGGTCACAAAGATCTATTTTCGAAATCTGGTCTTGTGAAAATCATACTACGCGTCTCTCTGAATGTAAATGGGTATTAAGAGTACTTAGAAATTTCATATATGTGTAGGCACATGCCACTAACACGGAGAAGACGGAAAGAATTAAGTAATGTCAATATCAGTTACTGTGTCAAAGATTTAATAATTCCTTCCCACTCTATATCATAAGGTGCAGTCAAATGAAAATACACTCCTGGAAATTGAAATAAGAACACCGTGAATTCATTGTCCCAGGAAGGGGAAACTTTATTGACACATTCCTGGGGTCAGATACATCACATGATCACACTGACGGAACCACAGGCACATAGACACAGGCAACAGAGCATGCACAATGTCGGCACTAGTACAGTGTATATCCACCTTTCGCAGCAATGCAGGCTGCTATTCTCCCATGGAGACGATCGTGGAGATGCTGGATGTAGTCCTGTGGAACGGCTTGCCATGCCATTTCCACCTGGCGCCTCAGTTGGACCAGCGTTCGTGCTGGACGTGCAGACCGCGTGAGACGACGCTTCATCCAGTCCCAAACATGCTCAATGGGGGACAGATCCGGAGATCTTGCTGGCCAGGGTAGTTGACTTACACCTTCTAGAGCACGTTGGGTGGCACGGGATACATGCGGACGTGCATTGTCCTGTTGGAACAGCAAGTTCCCTTGCCGGTCTAGGAATGGTAGAACGATGGGTTCGATGACGGTTTGGATGTACCGTGCACTATTCAGTGTCCCCTCGACGATCACCAGTGGTGTACGGCCAGTGTAGGAGATCGCTCCCCACACCATGATGCCGGGTGTTGGCCCTGTGTGCCTCGGTCGTATGCAGTCCTGATTGTGGCGCTCACCTGCACGGTGCCAAACACGCATACGACCATCATTGGCACCAAGGCAGAAGCGACTCTCATCGCTGAAGACGACACGTCTCCATTCGTCCCTCCATTCACGCCTGTCGCGACACCACTGGAGGCGGGCTGCACGATGTTGGGGCGTGAGCGGAAGACGGCCTAACGGTGTGCGGGACCGTAGCCCAGCTTCATGGAGACGGTTTCGAATGGTCCTCGCCGATACCCCAGGAGCAACAGTGTCCCTAATTTGCCGGGAAGTGGCGGTGCGGTCCCCTACGGCACTGCGTAGGATCCTACGGTCTTGGCGTGCATCCGTGCGTCGCTGCGGTCCGGTCCCAGGTCGACGGACACGTGCACCTTCCGCCGACCACTGGCGACAACATCGATGTACTGTGGAGACCTCACGCCCCACGTGTTGAGCAATTCGGCGGTACGTCCACCCGGCCTCCCGCATGCCCACTATACGCCCTCGCTCAAAGTCCGTCAACTGCACATACGGTTCACGTCCACGCTGTCGCGGCATGCTACCAGTGTTAAAGACTGCGATGGAGCTCCGTATGCCACGGCAAACTGGCTGACACTGACGGCGGCGGTGCACAAATGCTGCGCAGCTAGCGCCATTCGACGGCCAACACCGCGGTTCCTGGTGTGTCCGCTGTGCCGTGCGTGTGATCATTGCTTGTACAGCCCTCTCGCAGTGTCCGGAGCAAGTATGGTGGGTCTGACACACCGGTGTCAATGTGTTCTTTTTTCCATTTCCAGGAGTGTACAATTGGCATAAAGTAAGTACTGTTCTTATCATTTCAAAAATAACCGCCATAACTGATAAAACATTTACGTTACTGTGACACAAGGCGGTTAGTGCCTTAATGGAAAGATTTTTGCGGTTGCCTACGGAACCACGATTGTACCCAGGCGTTGACGACCACGAGTGTTTTTATCAGGGCTCCAAAAATATTGAAATCGCACGGGCACAGATCGGGACTGTATGGAAGATGTGTAAGGGCTTTCCTGCAAAAATGTCTGCAGCGCAATCGAAGCAATAAAGACGTCAGCTCAGGGTAAGTCATGCCTACCTCTTTCTTTGACTGCAAGGCCCCGCTGTTCATTGACTTTCTGGAACACAGCGCGACAATTAACGCACAGATGTACGTGGACACTTTGAAAAAACAGAAGCATGAAAAGTCCCAACGCCCAGGAATGTTGAAGGATGATTCCCGTTACAGGATAATGCCCGACCACGTTTTACCAAGGTCGTTTCATGACGCAGCAGAGATTTCGCTGGGACGCCCTTACACATTCTCCAGAATCCTGATCTCTAGCCGCGCGGTTTAAGGCGCCATATTACGGGTTGCGCGGCCCCTCCCGCCAGAAGTACTCCCCTCGGGCATCGGTGTGTGTGTGTGTGTGTGTGTGTGTGTGTGTGTGTGTGTGTGTGTTGTTCTTAGCATAAGTTAGTTTACGTTAGTGTGAGTGATGTGTACGTCTAGGGACCGATGTCCTCAGCAGTTTGGTTCTTTAGGAATTCACACACACTTCTTTTTTGCACTATCTCTCCCCATGCGATTTTCATATTTTTCGAGCCCTTAAGAAACAAGTTCGTGGCCGTTGATTTGCTTCGGACGAAGAGGTGCACGACTAGGTACAATCAAATGGTTCAAATGGCTCTGAGCACTATGGGACTTAACATCTGATGTCATCAGTCCCCTAGACTTAGAACTACTTAAACCTAACTAATCTAAGGACGTCACACACATCCATGCCCGAGGCAGGATTCGAACCTGCGACCGTGGCAGCAGCGCGGTTCCTGACTGAAGCGCCTAGAACCGCTCGGCCACAGTGGCAGGCAAGGTACCATCACGGTTCCGTAAACAACCACAAACATTTTTCCACGAAGACGTTGACCCTCTAGTCTTACAGAGGGATGAATGTATTAACAGTTATGGCGATTACTTTTGAAATAATAAACAAATTTCTTCTATGTGTCTCGTTTTCATTTGGCGGGCCCTTATATATACTGCAGAACCTTGCGCGATCATGATATAGCTTTGTAAATTTCCCGATCGCCAGTCTGTGCCAGCGCCTCGGATTACATTCCAAACCTGCACGCTACATCTCACGAAGTGAGGGCATGTGACACTTGATGGTGATTCGTCCGTCGGATGAGGACATTAAGCTCGGCGGCCCCACGGAGCTATACAAAGTGCTGCCACCGGTTTTCACCGCCTACCTTTCCTCCATATATAACAGCACAAATCCCACACTGCGGTCTATTAGTCGACCACAATATTATTGCACCTGCAAGTCAGTGCGCTTCGGTCGGCTCGTGTGCTTACGTGTATATTTCAAACCCTTCAGAACGTCCTCTGCTGTCCTAACGACTAGACAAATTTCTCGTGAAGCTATTCGGACTAATTTTAATTTTAAAATCAACAGCCTCAGTTGCACCGTTTACCTAAAATTTACCTAGATTTCAGTCGGGATAACCCAACCTTCTTGAGAATAACAGTAACTACCACTTGTCCATAGTGGACGTCGTCAAGCTAAAACCAAAAATCCATAAATTATTGTCAGACTATAAAACTTATCTGGACCTGCCTCGGCCCCACTTCGCGACCGCGACGCTGCAGCCACGAGTGCTGTACTGGAATACTATGGACAAATGGCAGTCACTGTTATTCTGAAGAAAGTTGACTGAAACTTAGGTAAATTCTAGGTAAACGGTGCAACTGAAGCTGTTGATTATTAAAATTAAAATTAATATTTATACAGTTGCTCACAGGGCCGCGAAATGTTGAAGATATTTATATTCGGACTAACACAGCGTACACGACAGTCGAAAAAGAGGATATATTTTTTGCTTACTATGTCGTCACCGTGTGTTTCCGATGGCGGCCATGGGACCCCAAGAGCAATATCATCTTCTTTGGATAGTGCAAGCAGTCATCACAGTCATCCACAAGACACAGATACAACTGGACACTTCGTAACAGGACTCTGAGGAAGACAACGGCAAACGACTTCCACTAGACTACGACCTCGCGCAGAACGGCTGTGCATTCCTGCATCTGCTCTCCTACGCTCATTCTCTTAAGTATGGAATTACTTTATGTACATAGCTATCTAAAGAAGCTGAGCTTGTTGGGTTACATCGTGAGCACTGTGTCCGGTGCAACAGTTTTACAATGCCCTTCCATTGTCAGGATAGTGGAGAAAAGGTAGATCTCTTCCAGACAAAAGGGATACCTCTGGCAGGAGCACCATTTTTTCCAGTTAGTTGACTTGGGAGAGGGGACCAAACAGCGCGGCCATCGGTCCCAGTGGATTAAGGAAACATGGGAAAGGAAGTCGGCCGTGCCCTTTCAAAGCAACCATCCCGGGATTTGCCGGCCGGAGTGGCCCAGCGGTTCTAGGCGCTACAGTCTGGAACCGCGTGACCGCTACGGTCGCAGGTTCGAATCCTGCCTCGGGCATGGATGTGTGTGATGTCCTTAGGTTAGTTAGGTTTAAGTAGTTCTAAGTTCTAGGGGACTGATGACCTTACCTGTTAAGTTCCATAGTGCTCAGAGCCATTTGAACCATCCCTGGATTTGCCTGAAGCGATTTAGGGAAATCACCGAAAACCTAAATCGGGATGGCCGGAAGCTGGTTTGAACAGTCGTCCTGCCGAATGCGACTCCAGTGTGCTGACCACTGCGCTACTTCGCTCGGTCATATTTTCCGCCGCAGGTTTCTGACTGTTACGTGGCGTGCGGTGAACGCTCCCACGACCTGAGCATACGGCCAGAAATCATTAATTTTTTTCGAGGTTCGTTGTGTAAAGGGGATCAATACTGCAAAAACAGAAGACGTACAGTAGCGCCGCAGTTTGTCACTATAATTTCTGACCAGGGGGCTTGCCATAATTTCGTATCGCAACGCGATACGTAGTCGTTATTTTTTAACGCACGTTTCCACTGCGCTTAAATTGGATATTTCTTCTTCCTAATTGGAACAGTGAACACAATAACTACCGACATTCGCATTAATCTAAATATTCCGCTTCACTGCTAGGGCTTGTAATACGATTCTGTTATATCGACGTACAAATAATATTCTAGCAATTTATAACAAATACTTGTTATATTCTTTGTGTAGAAGAATATCTCACGGCATTAGGAAAATTGATTGAGCACAAAGAAAGATGCTAAATGTATTTCTAAAAGATAACGACACTATTTTATTAAACCTTAGTTGCTAGAAGTACTAATGCTTTCACTGACTTAAAATTTCCGGTGGTACTGCGGCTAACAAATTTGCACCGTATGTAACAGCTGTTTTTTTCCCAAGAGCTTTGAGGAATAACGTTGGTTATGTAGGATGGCTTGAGTCCAGACAAACAACACAATTCGTATTTTTGTTCGCACCAACTGAAGAAATCGGTTAGGTCAATGTTCGAAATACTGTGCAAAATGTTGTCCATTAAACGGCGGAACGCGTGAAATTGTATTTAAAAATGTTTCTGTAATTTTATGGAATGATGCGCCATTATGGTGAACAGTGAACTAGCATTTGGCACTGAGTCAGTTCATATCCCTGTCCCTCAATCGCGTATGGTTACTACCGAGATGGTTCCTTCGAAAAGAACGCGACCTGCTTTCTTCTGCATCTTTCCCAAATGCGTTCTTGTGATCGGTTTCTCGTCATCTTGTCGCCCACCGGACATTAACTCCTTATCTCCCTTCGCTTTCATTCTTTCATTTACACGATGCTTCCGATTTGCTTTGCAAATATTATTAAAACAATTCCAACGAATTAATGGAAATGTCTTGATTGGTCACACACACACACACACACACACACACACACACACACACAGAATGTAACCTGTAGAATCTATACAATGAAATGACCGTGTATTTTTGGCGGAGCACTGCAATACCCTCCGTTTGATTGTACACTTACAACAGTGTTCTCTAGTCACTGAACTTACAATCTGAACACTATCAGTAAAATTGTAGTCGATGAATAATTTATCTACATCTACATCCATATTCCGCAAGCCACCTGACGGTGTGTGGCGGAGGGTACCCTGAGTACCTCTATCGGTTCTCCCTACTATTCCAGTCGCGTATTGTTCGTGGAAAGAAGGATTGTCGGTATGCTTCTGTGTGGGCTCTAATCTCTCTGATTTTATCCTCATGGACTCTTCGCGAGATATACGTAGGAGGGAGCAATATACTGCTTGACTCTTCGGTGAAGGTATGTTCTCGAAACTTTAACAAAAGCCCGTACCGAGCTACTGAGCGTCTCTCCTGCAGAGTCTTCGACTGGAGTTTGTCTATCATCTCCGTAACGCTTTCGCGATTACTAAATGATCCTGTAACGAAGGGCGCTGCTCTCCGTTGGATCTTCTCTATATCTTCTATCAACCCTATCTGGTACGGATCCCACACTGCTGAGCAGTATTCAAGCAGTGGGCGAACAAGCGTACTGTAACCTACTTCCTTTGTTTTCGGATTGCATTTCATTAGGATTCTTCCAATGAATCTCAGTCTGGCATCTGCTTTAGCGACGATCAACTTTATACGATCATTCCATTTTAAATCACTCCTAATGCGTACTCCCAGAAAATTTATGGAATTAACTGCTTCCAGTTGCTGACCTGCTATGTTGTAGCTAAATGATAAGGGATCTATCTTTCTATGTATTCGCAGCACATTACACATTGTTTTATTATTTCCTGTGCCTCTGTGAGTCAGCTTCAGAAATATTTGTAATTTTATGTGCAGTTGAAGAAACACTTAAACTACACACAAGTGTAAAAAAATCGTTCGATGTTTTCCCTTTCAGACTTTACAGTGAGATAGAATGTTAAATTTTATTCAATAACTGAACTGCGGCCACTTTTATCTCATTTTCTTTTTAAGAATAAGCACCACCGAATTATTTACTTATTATCCACGTACGAAAATAAGGCAATAATTGAAGGTTTCGAATACACTAACACGCCAAAACATTTTGACCACTGCCCACCGGTCAGCGTAGCTAGTCGAATGCTCGAGTGCTACTGTAGTGAGCATCTATGGAAACTGATAGAACGAAAGTGGAACTACCCCTGGGCGATATGTGGTTGTAGGTCCACGGCTCGTCACAGAACGTGTGACTTGGAGGGTTGGCTGCTCGTAAAACAGGACTGTGCCGGAACAGCACAATGCCGGTGCACCTATAAGTATTTCGGAGCAGACCGTTCTCCGTCCATTGTTGGTCACGGGTATCCGCAGCAGAAGACGTCTACGTGTTCATATATTGGCCCGACATCGTCAACTACGATTGCAGCGGCCGCGCGATCGTCGAGATTCGATCGTGGATCAGTGGAAACGTGTCGCCTCGTCGGATGAATCACGTTTGTACTACACCAGGTCGTTTCCACAAACGCCGTCATCGACGCGAACAGTGGTTCGAAATGAGCACAGTGCCACGGACGCAGGCTGGTGGGAGCAGTATTATACTGTGGGAGACACTATGCTGCGTTCGCTAACAGCTGTGGACCACCTGAACCCCATCATGCTTGCCTTACCTGCCGGCGTTGTAATCTTCCAGGAGGATAATGGTCCGTGTTTCAAAGCCAGAGTCGTGCTGCAGTAGTATGAGGAGCATGGTTGTGTACTGACATTGATGTCCTGGCCACAAAATTAGCTCGATTTGAATTCAGCGGAACCCATCTGGGTCGCTACCAGGCGCCATTAGCGCGTCAACAAATCAGCGGCCCACTGTTAAGGAAGTTACATAATTTGTGCGTAGACATGGGGTGCTACCAACACCGACTCAGCCGCGGTGGTCTAGCGGTTCTAGGCGCTGCAGTTCGGAACCGCGGGACTGCTACGGTCGCAGGTTCGAATCCTGCCTCGGGCATGGATGTGTGTGATGTCTTTAGGTTAGTTAGGTTTAAGTAGTTCTAAGTTCTAGGGGACTGATGGCCTCAGCTGTTAAGTCCCATAGTGCTCAGAGCCATTTGAACCATTTTTTGGATTCTGCAGTTTTATTTAGATGAAAGATCTTCTTACTATCGTAAAGCTACAAATGAAGATCACAGTTCTGTATTACTGAATCCTGTCGAAACAAACGTAGATCAATATGAGAGGCTGCTTTGCCCCATTGCAAGCTTCGGAAATTTTACAGTCAAGTAACTATATTTACTTGATCCATTTTGTTATCGAAACTTGCCCCAATTCCCTTACAATGAACTCGTTTCTTTTATTTATTTATTTATTTTCGTTTGACATCGTCACTGGAAATGTGAACTAATTTACATGTGTAAATGTCCAACTGTTCCCAGTCATTAGATTACAGTCGTTTTCAACGAAAGGAATTCTACACAGGAAACAAAATAGCTTCATACATCGAAAATACTGCTGAGCTTAAACTTTTTTAAACATGCACATTAGAAAAGATAAATATTCTCCTCTTGCAGCTGAAAGGAGAAACTTTATAAGATATAAAAATTTTATTTGATAAAACTAGTATATCTCTTTTACCTCTTCTTCTGTCCCCCACCCCCTCCCCCAACGTGTAGAATCGCAAGACATTTCATTAACATTCAGTGCTCCTCACCCCATAGTCAACCAAGATACCTAAAGAAGAGCACTAATATGTTCACAGTTTCTTGTAAAAGCAACCCAGTACAAACGTAACATCCTCAGATTTACAAATAAGGTAAAGAAGCACGAATTATGTTGCTGCTGGAACATGAAGTTGTTTTTGTATGTCAATCTTTAAAACAGGTGGAAATTTAAGTTCTGGAGTACACTATTTGTTAAGAAGTGTAATGAATTGCACAATTAATTGATTGCAGAAATCTCTCAGAACAATGTGTGTTGGTCAACTACCGCCAATAGTTTCACATTTTCGTGTGTCAGAGAGGGAGACACCACTATTATGAGTATGCCTGCAACAGACCTGGCGTTCGCCGTGCCTAGCTGCCGTGACGTCACGAATAAGCGCCGAGGCCTTCCTTTGAGTCGGTGTTGGTGCTACACACCTCCACACAAACCTACCAACACGCCGTCGAATCAATGATACGCAGAATCTGTGTCGTATTGCGCTCCAAAGATGGACCGGCAAGTTATTAAGCAGGTGGATACGTTAATGTTTGTCCCGTCAGTGTATATTCGGGACACACGTGGAGCAGTACTGGGAACGCAACTCGACCTCAGCTGGAACATGCGCCTCAACACTTTTCCCTTCCGCTTTCCGCGCGTCTGTAAGTGAAAACATCCAGGGTCTACACGAGACAGGATATTTGATTATTTTGCCGTACGAGCGAGGAGTGAGGGATGCTCGTATTTAATCAGGCTGGTGGCTCGAACGGAAGGGACAGGAGGCAGAAACAGGTGTGCCCGCGTAGTAATTGGCGCGTTCTCGGCAAATGTCCGTAATTAAGCGAACACGCACCGGCCGCCGCAGGCCGGCACCTGCCAGCTGGTAATCCGTTAAAGCGTCGCTCAATAGCACTTGCGTCATGAAAACATTTGCTGCGACGGGCACCTGCCGCGCCCTGGACTGCTACCCAACGTGCGCTGCCTCTGCGCCTACCTCTCTTCTGTACGGCGGCAGCGTTACAAATGTTTGTCTTCTTGTAAACAAACTTTTGCAGCATTTAGGCAACTTCTCTTTCTCTCTGTCAAATTTAAATGCATATGTTGGACACAGCACTACATGAGTGTCTGTGGCGAGAATCGCACATTTTCGAACTGCGTGTTTCCTAGTGCGATGAGAAAAGTCCGAGCAACTCGACACTTAACAAGCGGAAACCACTATGTTGGGATCACGGATTTACTTCACACTCTGTACACCTTTAGCAGGCCATTGAAACAACATATTATTTCTAGTTCAAATGGCTCTGAGCACTATGGGACTTAGCCGGCCGAAGTGACCCTGCGGTTCTAGGCGCTACAGTCTGGAGCCATGTGACCGCTACGGTCGCAGGTTCGAATCTTGCGTCGGGGATGGATGTGTGTGACGTCCTTAGTTAGGTTTAAGTAGTTCTAAGTTATAGGGGACTGATGACCACAGCAGTTAAGTCCCATAGTGTTCAGAGCCATTTGTACCAACTACGGGACTTAACATCGGAGGTCACCCGTCCTCTAGAACTTAGAACTACTTAAACCTAACTAACCTAAGGACACATCCATGCCCGAGGTAGGATTCGAACCTGCGACCGTAGCAGTCGCGCAGTTCCGGACTGAAGCGACTAGAGCCGCTCGGCCACCGCGGCCGGCAATGTTCAAGTAGTAAGGTGCACTACTCTGGCAATTCCGAGAAAATCGCTAGAGAAGTTTGACGGGTCTATTATGAAAATCATGTATCGCGCAAAGGGCGGTGGGGGGATGGGGTGGGACCGTAAGAATTCATTGTGCTCGAGTGGTTAGCGTTTGCGCATGGTAAGAGGGTCGTGGTCGTGGACGAGGCGACGCTTCGAATCCCGCTTACACTTATTTTTTAATCTCTATTTTTTTCATCACCGTTCTCATTATATTATTATTTTGCTATATGACATTTGAGAGGTAAGATAATGAAAAAAACACGTGCATCTGCATGAAGCTTCAGTTTGTGTTCTCCATGTCTGTATGGCAAATACCATCGCGCACCGTTTGATGTCGAGAGCACATCCGACAAATAATTGTACATTACTCTTGTGGTGGTATTTAAGACGTTGTCGTCTCGTCGGTCCACACTACAGTAAAAATTTTTGAAAATGGAGGCCGAGTACATAAGGGGACAAAATCACTTCAGCAGAAAAGTGATGGAAGGGAAATAAACGAACAGGTCACTAGCATCTGGGGAGGAAGTAGAACTCGTAGCGGTACTGCTGGAGCTTGACCAGCGGGCTAGTCAGCATTCTCGGTGTGCACCCGCAATTACTGCGCTGGACATGAAGCCAGTCAATAAGCA
The DNA here is from genome assembly GCF_023898315.1 of Schistocerca nitens. Taxonomy (NCBI): domain Eukaryota; kingdom Metazoa; phylum Arthropoda; class Insecta; order Orthoptera; family Acrididae; genus Schistocerca; species Schistocerca nitens. Next base: position 169,993,810 of record NC_064616.1, on the reverse strand, counting down.
GACCACCAACTTCGTGTTCTCACACTTAAGGCTATTTAATTGGAGAAATAGTACCACAGAGGGGAAAAGGGACAACCTGCGGGCTATATTAATTCAAACAGGCTTTAGTTCACTGCACCACATCGCGACACACTGCAAAACGTAACGTTTCGGCTATCTTCAGTGTCTAACACCTATAGAAAGTTAAAGATCTCACAGTCTGAGAACAGTTATCACCCGTGAATGATGAATTAAGATGGCATTCAACACATAGCGTAAAATTTAAAATCTTTCACACACGGTACGGCCGATACACCGCACAAAGGTCTCTCTCCATCGCTGCTGTTATCCAGACTGTAACCGCGACAGACACTAAAGGCCCACTTAAGAACCGGCCCCTGAGCTGGACCAGCACTGCCCTTTCCGACAGGTGTGCGTGTTAGAAACGAGAGCCCATGTGTGCGTACTCAAGACTCGTTATGATGTATCCACAAACCGAAATGTCGGAACGAAAAAATTGTAATACAAACAAATATCAGACAAAATTCAAAATATTAACTGACACAGAAAGTGGAAACAAATATAGTTAAATACACACAATCCATCGATTAGCTGTCAATACCCGCTAGCTCTGGTACAGAGCGGTGCGTAGGAAGATCGTAACGCATGGGCAAAGTATTCCAAATACGAGCTAGTCCCCAGTCCACGTGTCCGCCATGCAACTGGAAAGACACAGTAAGAGAACTAACTGATAAAAATGAAACAATGGAAAAGGAGTTGGATGAAAGAAAAATTCTCGGTTATAACGAGGATCCTCACCACAAAAGATGCCAGTTACTGGACACGCAGACCAGTATATGAAAATGAATGCATTCTGCTGGTTATTCGCCAGCTTCGTTATATCGAAGAAAACGAGACAAGCCTGAAGGGTTACTGGTGACACATTACTATGAAACGTAACGAAAAACAGAAACATTAGAAATGCAACAATCTTGACGGTAATTATGCGGTAATAGGTGGTCAAGCCGTAAACAAGTGCAGCACAAAAGAAAAGAGAACGGCCACAGCCGAGAGAAGATGATACAAAGATACATGTGCCACAAAGGAAGCGTGGCTTATAAACTCCGAACCCAAAGAAGACAAACAAGTCTCAAACCAAATGGAAGGCGTACTCCCTCAATTCACAGACTGAACACTGAAGTATGAATACGTTACAATGTACATTATTTACAAATTGAGTTTGTTGCCTTTGTGATGTAACTGTGTGAACTGTTATAACTTGTGAAATAAAATTTTGTAAAAAAGAAAGACAACGCTGGAGTTATACTGTTGTTACCTCCGTCTCTCTTTATGGGGCCTAAGCACGATGGTGGTGCCACACAGAACGAACGAGACTTCACTTCTCGCAGTGTTCGACTCTTAAAGATAATTCACCAGGGAATTACATGCGGAGCAAGGCCTGCATCTCCTCGGGAAAGCTAAACAGGTTTGTCGTACACGTTGGCTACAAAGACGAGTGTATATTTGGCTCTGGGCTACAGAAAGCGTGGCAAATTAGTTGGGACTGAAAGCGACGTTTACTGTGACGCCAGGAAGCGCCAGCAGGAAAGAGAGGAGAATATTTCATTTTTCCTACAAAACAAGTATTTCATTTTTCATTCACCCATTCGTTGCAACGACGAGAAGAGTTAGCGCACAGGTAACTATTGGACGAGATATAGCTGGATACAAATCTCACTTTATTTCATATACACAAATTAATCTCAGGTCCATCTCGATCACTTGAGTAACATGTTCTGTGAGTGTGACAGTGTCTGGTTGTCCACGCAAGCAAAGCGCGACCAATATGCGGCACACGCTGCTCTCGGACCCCGTCTGCGCACGCGCAGAAAGAAAATGCGGTGTTCGCTGCTACCGACATCACGGAGGGGGAGACACGTCGTACAATCGCCTGTGACTGTTGTCGTTGTGGGGCGCTGAGGGGAAGGGGCCGGCGGAAGAGCGATCTGTAGGCTTAGCGAGGTGGAGGGTCAGTTTATTCTTAGTGCTGTCCCACACAGCTGTTTCCCACCCGTTCTGTAGCAGAGATAGAGACGTGCGCAGACTACGTGTGGAACAAACACTCAATACAAGAAAGTGTTTCCTTAGCTACGCCGCTCAAATCTCTTGCGGCGCCAATGAAACTCGAAACATGTAAAGCTGCGTTGGTCCTGTAATGCAAAGAAAGTAATGAGAAAAAAAGGTGTTAACGTCCTGCGCCGTGGGTGGCACACAAAGATCATGTTATCAACCGAACTGTAATTTCCAAATTTTGTCACAGCACCCCGTTTAAAATATATCAACATCTAGGCAATTAAAAAGAAATGCCCAATCCATTTAGTGTGAGAAACGTATAGATCTGTTACTATATCACCTGACTGGATACAAAACCTTAGATGTAGCGACTTGATTTATGTTACGAAATTAAAATATTCTTTAAATAATTAGCTATGCGAGGGGAAAAATATTTGGAGGGAAAAAAAGAGAAGTCATTACACCTCTTAATTTGCAACAGTGTTTAGCGATGGAAAATTATACCGAATAACCTTAACTGGAAATTAGTTACGTCGTTCTGCAAGTAAACTGACGAAATCTCTCCAAGAGAACTCCGTTTGAACGAGATTTTTAAATATCACAATTAGGAATAGTTGTTACGTAACATCTCCGATTGGAGGAGTTGCTGGCAGTTAAGCGTGATCGGCTACCAGTCATGAAGCAGCAAAATTAATAACAGCAACGCAGTGTCGTTTTATAATCCCTGATACGTGTAAACGAGATGTTCGTGTTCAACAGCACGTAACTGCGTCATAACGTCATACCACTGGTGTAAAGCTTTAGCGCCAACTAAAAACCGTAATCGTAAACAGCATCGGCACTAGGGTTAAGCTTGTTATCCACATATACGTCATCATGATAATGAGGTGAATACCGCCAGTGACCGTAAATAGTCAAAGTATTTTCGATTTAATATTTGCACAGTTTTATCCTTGAGCTCTAAATTCTCATCGCTATTTCACATTATGACTACAGATGAAAAACAAACCCAAAGTTACCGTGGACTATCATAAGTAGTTTTCCATGCAGCCTACATCAATTAAGATCTTAGTCGTGTTACTTGTATGCTATGTGTGTTGCATATCTACTGGGCGTTACCTTATTTCGATACCTTTGTTTGGGTAGGCGATCGGTGTCTTGCTAGACTCCATTGAGACTGGAAGCTGTGAACACCCTAGAAACTGAGTAAGGATATCTAAAGGGATGTGTAACATACGGAATAGTTTCCTTCTACACGGTCATCCTCCTGTCTGTTACTTTCTATTGAGCACAAAACAACAAAAATAATTTTATTTTTTTATTTTTCTGCATGTAAATTGTAACTGCTTTGGTTACATAAAAGTGCAGAAGTTACGAAATTAACTAATTCTTTTCACTTATAAAACTCTGTTTACATTTTATAAGGATTTGAAATACACAGTGGATTAATACTGCAATTATATGCAAAACAAACAAACAAAAAACTAAGATAAGTCGTCAGTACGCAGTTTCTCTCTCATACATTCATTTACGTGTTTTCCCCTACCACTGCTGCCGCTAATCCTACCATTAACTACGTCACCTATGTACTGTACCAAAACTACCGAACGGTAGTTATGGTAGAGCGCAACTCTATGAACGCTCGACTTTTCTGCAGGACGACCAAAAGAAAACTAACCCGTAAATTGCGAAACTTGTTAAAACATTTTTACGAGTGTAGGTTTTTCCGGGTCGTCAAATAAAAACTTTCCTTCTAGATCGGTGGCGTAATTGTGACGTAGCAGCATCGCGTGTGGGAGTGCAGCAGCAGTTGTTACTTTCGTGACTTCCAGACAGGAGGAGAAGGTTATTACCAAGTGTATTAATCACTGCGACACGCCTAGAGGTCTCAGAATTTCACTTACTACCAGTGACACGAACTGCACAGTGTGGTGGCAAAGATACTGGTTTTTGTCTTCAATACAGTGTACGAAGTAGGCTTCCATCCACTCCTAAAGAATCTAACAGATTTTAATCAGGAAATCTGGCAGACCACGCAGAGAAAATATCTCAGCCAGCCCATCTGTTGCCCCAAGCTGTAACGGAGGGCGTGATGATTCCCATTCAGAGAAGTGACGTCATCCATGGGCCGCTGGCAGGAAACGGGATTTGCTTCGTCAGCAACGCTCATTCCACAGGCTGCATGCGGGCAGGATCGCTATTGCATTAACTCTTGACAACGGAAAATGTTGCGATCGTGCAGAACCGTATCGTCAGTTATCTTCAACGCCGCGTAACTCGTTAATTCTCCTTTCATGTCGAACAGTGTCGGGACGCTATTCCTTTACCCTAAGCACATTCCCGAGAGGCTGCTTCGTGGGTAATACCACATGCAAAGTGAGGCGAGTCATCGTTCAGTAGCTTCTCTGGAAGTATCTATATGTAAAATACGTCATTTGAAATTAATAGCTATGTAACATTCACTCGACGTGCTTGCTTAAAGGAAATGCCTCGGCATTCGCCTCAAGCGACGTACCTAGAGCAAGGAATATAATAACTGTCACGCGGGGATATCAATCCCGTTCGTCTCGTGCACTAATCTTTGACTGAAGTCATCCCACCGCCTCCAGAATTTACATTTCACACTCAACTATCGACTACAGTGGGGTCCATGAACCACCAAGATCTAATTCTAAAACACGTCCCGGAGTCTTCTCACGTTGTGAGTCTGACTATCAAATTGGTTCAAATGGCTCTGAGCACTATGGGACTTAACATCTGACGTTTTCAGTCCCCTAGAACTTAGAACTACTTAAACCTAACCAACCTAAGGACATCACACCCATCCATGCCCGAGGCACGATACGAACCTGCGACCGTAGCAGTCGCGCGGTTCCGGACTGAAGCGCCTAGAACCGCTCGGTCACTGCACCCGGCGTCTGACTATCAATAACGATAAATACATGTGGTGTTTGACAGACACCACAAATATATAACGAAAGAGAGGACGACAACGATCTCGAACATTTACGGGAATCGGCGAAATGCCGCGAGTAATGAAAATAACGCGCAAGGGGCACTACATTGATAGTGCGTGAATAAATTGAATTTAGGTGCGACAGGAGACGTGCCGAGGCAGTCTGTGCAGTTGTGATGAACACTGCGTACGGATGGCGCATTGGTCAGTGCACCTGCCTAGCAAGGAGGAGATCTTTGAAGCCTGGTCCGGCACAAATTTTCAACTTTTCCCATTGATTTAAATCAGTTCCCTCTCGCAGCCAACGTCCGTAATTCCTTTGTGACTTCATAACGATAAAGGTTACGTGTTTCAGCATACACAAAAAACAAAGCTGTTTATCAGCACGCCGGCCGAAGTGGCCGTGCGGTTAAAGGCGCTGCAGTCTGGAACCGCAGGACCGCTACGGTCGCAGGTTCGAATCCTGCCTCGGGCATGGATGTTTGTGATGTCCTTAGGTTAGTTAGGTTTAACTAGTTCTAAGTTCTAGGGGACTAATGACCTCGGCAGTTGAGTCCCATAGTGCTCAGAGCCATTTGAACCATTTGTTTATCAGCACATCGTAAAGACGGTGAAGGTAGATGATGGCTACGTTGGAATGGAGTCCATTTGCTCAGCCAGGAACAACTGTTTACAGAATATTAATACGATTGAACATACGGTTAGCCTTACTACGTGTGCACTCCAGGAAACGAGGTGTCTCTTAAAAAGCCAATCTATGATATTCGGAACATGGAATGCGTTTGCTACAGTAAGAACGTGAGAGACAATGCGTAAGAAACGTAGGTATAGCAGTCTAAAGTCAGAGAAATGTGGATCTGTCGTAGAGTCGTCAGAATGAGCCGGATTCACAGAAAAACTAAACAGGAGGTAATCAAACAAATGTACAAGGAAAGACAGTTAAACAAGTAAATATGAATTAGGCAGATAAAATATGTAATCACGCATTGAAAGCACATAATGAACATTTTAAGGCAAAATTGTGGGTAAAAGTGGTAGAGTCAGAAACGAGAGAGATTTCTTCAAAAACCCGAAGAGGACGCTGAGATACAAGAAGTAGCATTTGTTGAAAAGTATAGTGATGGATTGAAAAAAGTGGTTGCCTTACAAAACATGGTGATGGAGTTGCAAAGTAAAGCAGGAAAGTTAGGTTTAAGGCCTCCTCCAAATCGAGGCCAATAGATACCAATCGCTAGCGCAGTTACAGAAGGATTGGCGCCGGTAGGGGGGGGGGGGGGGGGCAGGCGTCATCCATCTACATCTACAAATACGTTCCGCAAGCCGCCACTTCTAGTGACCTCTACAGCAATTCGTAATAATAATGACAGCTCCATATCCCACTCCACTTTTGTACGAAACGAGGGGAAAAACGTCTTTATGCCTCCGTCACAACATACTCGTATATTCTCTTTTGCTCACGGACCCCAAACGAGATAATCGATTAAGAAAGCATAAATGGAGTGCAGTCTTCTTCCAAAAACCGGTTATCAACATTTATACGAAAGCAATTCGCAAGAACAACTTTGTATTTGTTCGAACGATTCCCACGTAACTTCCCTCGGCATCTCTCCTGCACTTTCACATGATATGCAACGACATATTACAAGCCTGTCAACTCATCTCTGAATTGCTTCTACGCCTACGGTCAGTCCTACTGTGTGACGACTCGAAACGACCGGTAATCTGAAATAGATGGCACTAGCTTCTTACACGCAGTTACCCTTACAAATGCACTAACACTTCTCAATATCCTCTCAACAAAACTGCCGGCCGTTGTGGCCGAGCGGTTCTAGGCGCTTCAGTCCGGAAACGCCCTGCTGCTACAGTCACAGGTTAGAATCCTGCCTCGGGCATGGATGTGTGTGACGTCGTTAGGTTAGTTAGGTTTAAGTAGTTCTAAGTTCTAGGGGACTGATGACCTCAGATGTTTAGTCCCATAGTGCTTAGAGCCATTTGAACCATTTCAACAAAACTAAGTCTGAAATTCGCTTCCCTGATAAGGACTTCACGTGTCCGTTTCATTATCATATCAGTTCGTGTTATTACTTCAGAGTATTTGAACGATATGACATATCTTGCACTACATATCTTCTCATTGGACGGTATCGGTTTCTTTTCAGTGTGCCTCCGATGCTCAGCCCTCAGCGTGTCTGACTACCACGTGGGAGAGCTGGGTTCATTTCCTGGTACCAGAGAGTATCTGCTGGAATGAGAGCGGCTCCTAGGTCTGGAAAGCTGTCAAGAGCTCGAAAAGACTGGTGCTCACCCCGTGCCTTCCACAGCGCAACCAAATGACACCACTGGCCAAGCCTGTCGGCATCGCTTACAAATGGCTCTGAGCACTATCGGACTTAATATCTGTGGTCAACAGTCCGCTAGAACTTAGAACTACTTAAACCTAATTAACCTAAGGACATCACACACATCCATGCCGGAGGCAGGATTCGAACCTGCGACCGTAGCTGTCACGCGGTTCCAGACTGAAGCGCTTAGAACCGCACAGCCACACCGGCCGGCTGGCATCGCTTAAACCTCAGGGTCCGAATGTTGAATTTGTATATGCATTACGTTGCATTTTTCCACATTCAGAGATAACTGCCATTCTGTGTTCTGTGTTTCCTTATAAGCACCCAGCCTCATAGAAAGTTCGTTTGAAGTTATTTAGGAAAAAAAACAGAAATTCAAAACCGGCTGGTGAGAAGAGCATCTGAGCTCTGTTTCTTTTTCTGTCCAAAACGAGAATAGTGGCTCCATGACCACGCCACCTTCACGGATACTGGACAAGGCTTCCAGTTCCTGGTGGATAGCTCCCAGCCACTTCCCACTCCCTGCTTCTTTCCTCCTTCCGCCATGACAAACACATCACGGGTGATGTCGTGGTGATGGCATTCCTAAGCTACAAACAATACCATCTGTGTTCCTGGGGCGGTTCCACAAAGAAGACGTACGAGATGGTGGGAAACAAGCCAGATAACTGTCGGACCTCGACAGAAATAGGTTACACCTGAAAATTCTCAATGATCATAGTGGTGAGAGCTGAAAAACTTCGGCCTCTGCCACGTAACTGATAACGACAGTGGTCCACACTACTCAACCTCTGTTGTATACTTTAAGCCAATGGCGACCGAGACAGTACGGGAATCTTTACATTGACACGCAAATTCGCAGGGTAGGTAGTTTATCGTTGCCGTCTTCTCACATTTTATGGCATGTCAAATTTTTATTAGCATCGTATGGATAATCGTGACGTGTGATTGTGCGGTGTAGTTGTTGTTGGAGACGAATGGACGGGAGGGAGTAAGACGTGGTGACAACAAACAGTGTACTCCCTTTGAACAGCAACAAAGAGGTCATCAAACTTAACGTCCCTATCTGACAGGCGGATCACCATCAACTGAATGCCCTCAATCAATGCAACGGTCGTTCCATAGACTCATAGCGATAATATCCTCAGATATGAAGGACAAGCAATAAAAACAGAAATTAATTTCTCTTCCGCAGATCCCAAGTAAGGCAGTCCTCAACGATGTGTAACAAGTGAAATAATTCTTAACATTCATGAGGTGATCCACATGAGTTCCAAAAGAAATCCGTTGGAATTCGATTACTCGATAAATAGTACAATTCTCAAGGCTGTCAATTCAACTAAGTACCTGGGTGTCAAAATTACGAACAACTTCAGTTGGAAACACCACATAGATAATATTGTGGGGAAGGCGACCAAAGGTTGCGTTTCATTGGCAGGACACTTAGAAGATGCAACAAGTCCACTAAAGAGACAGCTTACACTACACTCGATCGTCCTCTATTAGAATATTGCGGTGTGGGATCCTTACCAGGTGGGATTGACGGAGAACATCGAAAGGGTGCAAAAAAGGACAGCTCGTTTTGTATTATCACGTAGTAGGGGAGAGAGTGTGGCAGATATGATACGCGAATTGGGATGGAAGTCATTACAGCAAAGACGTTTTTCGTCGCGGCGAGATCTATTTACGAAATTTCAGTCACCAACTTTCTCTTCCGAATGCGAAAATATTTTGTTGAGCCCAATCTACATAGGTAGGAATGATCATCAAAATAAAATAAGAGAAATCAGAGTTCGAACAGAAAGGTTTAGGTGTTCGTTTTTCCTGCGCGCTGTTCGGGAGTGGAATGGTAGAGAGATAGTATGATTGTGGTTCGACGAACCCTCTGCCAAGCACTTAAATGTGAATTGCAGAGTAGTCATGTAGATGTAGATAATATTTTTTAGAAATTAATATCACAAAAATGTTTAGGTATATACTAAAGCGCGTAAGATAATCCCTAGGTTAATGTAGCCTCCCAAGAAAAGAGTATGACTCTTCCACTGTTATTCTGTTTAAGTGTGATTTGAAGAAAATGTGGAAAAAATTTAGCAAATACAGTGAACTGTCAAATCATCCGGCTTAAACGACGTGTGAGGCAGAAAAGCCATTGCAAATATCCTACCCTATTATGACTCTCGGGAACTGCTGCTGTGCGTTAACTTAAACGAGTCAAAAGACCGTATGAATCTTCCCTCTTTACGCGTTCCTCTCTATCTGTCTCAAGCATGCTGTAATAGTCTCATGGGATTTGGGGGTGGGGGGATACTCACAGCTATGTTCTCATTCTCAGACTTCTATGACCGGATAAATAGTACTGCGTAACAGCAGTTATAATATTACAGCACCAAATGTCCCTTGTCCCTCTTCTTAGCAAGTAGCAATTTCCTAGACGGGAATGACAACAGCTGCAGCGCCCATTAATTTAGTGGAACGGTCCATTTGTAGTACTACACTTACTTACAGTAAAAATCTATTTATGGTGAGATGAATAGTAACATTAGTTTTACGCCTGTAACATCCTCAACGTCGGCAGGACGTTACGCTGTAGCTATAGTCCTTAAACTATCATAATTACTGCCTTTGTCTATAGTCTAGTATAACCATGAAACTTACCTGAAATGCGTTTAGCTGCGTCAAATCTGATCACGGTAAAACATGTTCAAAGGCAAAAGAACGTTGCACTCGAAAGAGGTATGCAGATTGGTCACAAATTAATATTCATATGAGTATCGACGAAAAATTCAAATTGGTGACGCTTCAGCACAATTATTTCACCGCGCAGCTGGCAAGGACAGAGGACGTGTCGATACCAGGGCATAAGGTCTACGAATTTCATTCCGAGTATTCAGCTGGAAAGTAACTATGCCTCGCAGACTGATGCGTGAACAATACACGCAGTTATCAGCAAATGGTACAGGACGTGTACTTGGGCACAAAGAAGCGCATCGCTCAACATTTGAAGAGGAGCTACGCCACTATTCGACGATGTTGGCAGGGATGGGTAAACCGAGGCCGAATACAGCGTCAAGAAGGCGGAAGTCGACCTAGAGAGACGACAGAACGAGAGGAATAACCGAGCGGTCTAGGGCGCTGCAGTGATGGACTGTACGGCTGGTCCCGTCGGAGGTTCGAGTCCTCCCTCGGGCATGGGTGTCGGTGTTTGTCCTTATGATAATTTAGGTTAAGTAGTGTGAAAGCTTAGGGACTGATGACCTTAGCAGTTAAGTCCCATAAAATTTCACACACATTTGAACAATTACATTTAGTCAGTACTACACTCCTGGAAATGGAAAAAAGAACACATTGACACCGGTGTGTCAGACCCACCATACTTGCTCCGGACACTGCGAGAGGGCTGTACAAGCAATGATCACACGCACGGCACAGCGGACACACCAGGAACCGCGGTGTTGGCCGTCGAATGGCGCTAGCTGCGCAGCATTTGTGCACCGCCGCCGCCAGTGTCAGCCAGTTTTCCGTGGCATACGGAGCTCCATCGCAGTCTTTAACACTGGTAGCATGCCGCGACAGCGTGGACGTGAACCGTATGTGCAGTTGACGGACTTTGAGCGAGGGCGTATAGTGGGCATGCGGGAGGCCGGGTGGACGTACCGCCGAATTGCTCAACACGTGGGGCGTGATGTCTCCACAGTACATCGATGTTGTCGCCACTGGTCGGCGGAAGGTGCACGTGCCCGTCGACCTGGGACCGGACCGCAGCGACGCACGGATGCACGCCAAGACCGTAGGATCCTACGCAGTGCCGTAGGGGACCGCACCGCCACTTCCCAGCAAATTAGGGACACTGTTGCTCCTGGGGTATCGGCGAGGACCATTCGCAACCGTCTCCATGAAGCTGGGCTACGGTCCCGCACACCGTTAGGCCGTCTTCCGCTCACGCCCCAACATCGTGCAGCCCGCCTCCAGTGGTGTCGCGACAGGCGTGAATGGAGGGACGAATGGAGACGTGTCGTCTTCAGCGATGAGAGTCGCTTCTGCCTTGGCGCCAATGATGGTCGTATGCGTGTTTGGCGCCGTGCAGGTGAGCGCCACAATCAGGACTGCATACGACCGAGGCACACAGGGCCAACACCCGGCATCATGGTGTGGGGAGCGATCTCCTACACTGGCCGTACACCACTGGTGATCGTCAAGGGGACACTGAATAGTGCACGGTACATCCAAACCGTCATCGAACCCATCGTTCTACCATTCCTAGACCGGCAAGGGAACTTGCTGTTCCAACAGGACAATGCACGTCCGCATGTATCCCGTGCCACCCAACGTGCTCTAGGTGTAAGTCAACTACCCTGGCCAGCAAGATCTCCGGATCTGTCCCCCATTGAGCATGTTTGGGACTTGATTAAGCGTCGTCTCACGCGGTCTGCACGTCCAGCACGAACGCTGGTCCAACTGAGGTGCCAGGTGGAAATGGCATGGCAAGCCGTTCCACAGGACTACATCCAGCATCTCTACGATCGTCTCCATGGGAGAATAGCAGCCTGCATTGCTGCGAAAGGGGGATATACACTGTACTAGTGCCGACATTGTGCATGCTCTGTTGCCTGTGTCTATGTGCCTGTGGTTCTGTCAGTGTGATCATGTGATGTATCTGACCCCAGGAATGTGTCAATAAAGTTTCCCCTTCCTGGGACAATGAATTCACGGTGTTCTTATTTCTATTTCCAGGAGTGTATGTTAGATATCACGTCCGTGTTAATATCTGGAGAAAGACTCTTTTTCCAGGAAGAGATCAATTTGGAAGAAATTTCCTAGACGCAGTCCCACATTTCGAAACTTCCCTGAAATAATAATCCATATAACAAATAACAGTCCCAAATAACAAGCAAAAAAGAGCCTAAAATTTAATGACTGTAAACTGATCAGCCAGAACACCATGACCACCTACCTAACAGCCGGTATATCTACCTTTGGCACGGATAACACCGGTGACGCGTTGTGGTATGCAAGCAATGAGGTCTTAGTAGGTCGCTGGAGGGAGTTCAAAAATGGTTCAAATGGCTCTGAGCACTATGGGACTCAACTGCTGTGGTCATCAGTCCCCTAGAACTTAGAACTACTTAAACCTAACTAACCTAAGGACATCAAACACATCCATGCCCGAGGGAGGATTCGAACCTGCGACCGTAGCAGCAGCGCGGCTCCGGACTGCAGCGCCTAGAACCGCACGACCACCGCGGCCGGCCTGGAGGGAGTTGCACTGCATCTACACACACACGTCACCCAGTTCCCTAAATTCCGGGGACGGGGCGATGATCTCTGATGCCACATTCAATGACATCCCAGACGTGTTTGATCGGGTTCAGTTCTGGCAAGTTGGGGGGCCATCACATCAACTGGAACTCACTATTGTGTTCCTCGAACCACTCCATCATACTCCTGGCCTTTTTACGTGGTGCATTATCTTGTTGAAAAATGCCACTGCCGTGGGGAAGCATGATCGTCATGAAGGGCTGTACGTGGTCTGGAATCTGTGTGCGACACTCTTTGGGCGTCATGGTGCCTTGCACGGGTTCCACTAAACCCACGGACGCTCACGTGAATGTTCCCCACAGCATAATGAAGCCACCGCAGTGCAGCTGTCAAGGAGCTGTTCCCGTGGAAGATGACGGATTCACGCCCTCCCATCGGCATGATGAAGAAGGTATAGGGATTCAACACACCATGCAACGTTCTGCCGCTGCGCCAGCGTCCAGTACCGATGGTCACATGCCCATTTCATTCGTGGTAGCCGATGTCGTGGTGTTAACTGTGTGTTCAGACACACTTATACTCCACCCAGCATTGAAGATTGAAGTCTGATGTTAGCTTCGCTGCCGCGCGGAGTAGTCGCGGTTTAGGGCGCCTTGCCACGGTTCGCACTGCTCCGCCCCCGCACCCATTTTCGAAGGAAAAACCCCAATATTCACTTAAATGATTAAGTTGAACCATCGAAAACTAAAATCAGAATGACTGGACCCGAATTTGAACTCAGCTCTTTTCAAATGTGAGTCTAGTGCGCTGCGCACTACTTTCACTCATTCAGTTCCCTTAGTAATGAATCACTCTCTAAGTTGTTATAAGCAGTATGATACACACTACCTATTTTCTTTTAAATAAGTTAGCAGTTCCCGCCTACTTTAGAGATATAACGTGAGCCGGGTGCAGTTTCGCACAAAAGATCAACATGTGACCGTTGATTTGTCAATACTTGGGATATTTCATTCGTGCTCTCGAGCAATATACCGCCTTTTTTATCTACGACTATTTATCTCCGAAGCGTGTTCTGCTGAAAGCCGTAAACGGGTCGATAGCGGAGGCTAAGCCGTGGTCCGGAATAAATGTTTTCGTGGAATACGAGAACAACAGATGGAGTGCGCCGAGTTAGCGGAGCTAGTCTGAGTAGCGGCACGCACCTCACGTTTCAACACGCACTGGCCTCGAAAGGCACAACAGTAGAGAAAATTATATCCTATACGGCGATTTTGCACAACGGGGACTGGCTGCGACAGACGAATCTCCAGATAATAAGGAACATACCTGCATCTAAATATACAGCCGGCAAACCCCTTACAGTGCATGACGTAATGAACTTCGTAACAGTATTAGCGGTTTTCCTTCCCACTTCATTTGAATACTGCGAGACCGTAAAATGACTATTTTCTGCAGTGCTCACTCTAATCTGTCATATTGTATTCTTATGACAACTACGAGTAATGTACGACGGAAGCAAAAATGTTGGAATGCTCCTCGAATTCTAGTTTTCTAAATTTCCACAACAAGGTTTCTCAATAAAGTATAATGAACAATACCATTTCCATCATGCGAAAAAACACTTCCTCTTATAATTTAAATGTACCGTAGAGAATGTCGCATGGCGGTCTCTAGCACGTGAATCACGCTTTACGAAAGTCTGTTCATTTGAGTTTGTTGACCATATTACTTCCTCATCTTCTCACATAACGACTTCCGCAGATTTTTCCCTTTTCTTTTCGTGATGACTAACGCAATAAACGGGGATCCACCCACTGTCATCATTAGAGACACACCATGACCGAATGGGATAAGGAAGTATGCAGGAATCGACCACTGACTTTTTGCACGAAATGTCTCGTCCTTTCGTTAGTTGTGAAATTACACAAAAGCGAAATAAGGGTAGCCTTATTAAGAAATTTCCCGGTTTGCTGAATGTGAGTCCCGTGCCTTGAACATCGCAGCATATTTTCTGTGCGGAGGGGTGGTTATGCTGAAGCCAGGAATAGCGAAAAGCTACGTACGTAACGTAGCGATCGTGGTCGATTCCACATGGCGGATTAGTTCTTGCTATAGAGCAATCCATCTTGCTCTGTTTAGTTACTCAGTTTTATGTTAATGTAAGAATCCGACATTCCTGTAGAGGTTCTGCGAGATGGGCATTTAGTTATCATGGAGCAATGGAGCGGTGCAGAGCACGAAGTCGCCGAACGTGGCGGCAGTTTGACAGCCGCACAACGACAGTTTCGAGCCATCTGACCCCGCCTCGCGGTCAAGTTCCATCGTTAAGCGCTATTGCAGCGTGGGTTCATATCCATGAAAACAATTATGTCGTGCGGGTAAAAACTTCAGATTCTGTAACAGTTGGTTCCGAATGACTATCTTCTGAGTCCGCAAATTTGTGAATAATTATTAGCTGAAGTCAAACTTCAATTTCTTTAGATAACCTGTGGTGGTGGTGGTGGTAATAAGTGTTTTACGTCCCGTCGACAACGAGGTCATTAGAAACGGAGCATAAGCTCTAATTAAGGAAGGAAGGAGAAGGAAAGCGGCCGTACCCTTTCGAAGGAACCATCCCGGCATTTCCCTTAGGCAATTTAGGGAAATCACGGAAAACCTAAATTAGGATGACCGGGCGCAGCTTTGAACCGTCATCCTCCCGAATGTGAGTCCATTGTGCTTCAGATAACCGAAAAACCCAGTTTCACTTAAGTGGTTACGCGAATACGCAGAACTTCCGTTACAAAACGGTTTCACCGGCGCCCTCTACACAGTACCGAAGTTATCGTAAGGTGTACAGTGTTACATTCCTTACTTTATGCAGGGTGAACGAGGCGCAGCTATTACTGGGGCGGCTGAACGTTGCGCCTATATGTTAGATACGGGTCTCGCTCTCTGACTCCATATCTTTTCAGACCTTCACATTAAGCGCACCTGGTTTCTGTGTAATGGAGTCACACTGCAGCAGTGAAACTTTTGTTCGGGGATCACGTAATTTCGAGAAATACTAAAATTACTTACGCACCGCTGTCGACACCTTTCAGAAGTGACCTATTTTTATGGGAACTTCTGAAAAGCGTCTTGTGCCAGATTAGACCAATAACCATAGCTCAGCTCAGCACACAGATTAGAAAGGGAATCGCCAACACCCCAGGCGAAATTTTGCGGTGCGCTATGCAAAACCCCCAACAACTACTAACTGAATGCGTGTAGCAAAACGAACTGCATTTGATTAATTTTTCAGAAATCACGCCTAATGCAGTTTCTAGGCCTGTACGACATATTTTGAACCTCAAAGCTTTTTTAAATGTTCCTTCATTGTTCTCATTATTTCAAAATTTCTGGTATTAATCTGTTTGAAGTGTATATGATCGGCGGTTGAGGAAGGCAGCACACTGTTAACAAACTGAAAGGAAGAAAGGAAGGGAGGAAGGAAGGAGGGGAAAAAGAATAAGGTTTGACGTCCCGTCGACGACGAGGTCATTAGCGGCGGAGCACAGGCTCGTATTAAAGAAGGATGGCTAAGCAAATCGTCAGTGCCACTTCAAAGGAACCATCCAGGCATTGGTCTCAATCGATTTAGAAAAATCACAGAAAACCCGAATCTGATACGTCGCACGGGGATCTGAATAGCCGAATACGAGCCAGTGTCTTACCAGTGCGCCACCTCGCTCACTGCAAACAGTCTGATTGCTACTTGACAGCAGTCGTGTTCATATCGCCGTAAGATCTCCTGTATCACTTCAGGCGAATGGCGGATTTCTTACCACCTTTCCTCCACATCCTTGTCCAACCGATCTAGTTCACTACCTACATCTGACGGACACGTCATCAATTCAACATCGCCCAATGATGCAACTACGATTGACAATCCGGAAAGGACGGAAATTAATGAAAGGAGTGGTGCACTATCTGACCATTACCACATAATCACGCCACCGCCACGTATTCTCCCCATGCTGCCAAATATCGCAGGTGAAAAATTGTCTTACCGTCAGGATCACATAGTTGCAACAACGTCTAGCACTAAAACGGATACAATATTCCAGTGAGAAGTATAAAAAAATTGGGCATGTGCGAATAGTACTAGCGCACTGAGGGTTGCACACAAACTTCGTTATTTATATAGACAGTACATTCCGGGAATCGAGAATTTCGGCTAGTTTTGCCTGTTATCGACATTGATACTGACAATATATCGGTACCAGTGATTCCAAAACTTTCAGAAATGGTTTCATTCCAAGTTTGATGTCGGAAAACAAATGACAAAAGAAGTAATTTTTTCGTGTGATTCAATTACAAATTAACAATTTCCTGTTTTTTCCCCCTTTACTTGTACTGTGAAATCTACTTCTTGCCAAATTGCATGTTTCTAGACCAAAGGGACCGTAGGGATTAGTATGTGACATATCTCAACTTGATGAGCCTTCCAGTTCCTCAGAAAAGTATTCTTGACAGTGGGATAGACTGACAGACATACAGACTGGTAAGAAAGCCATCCTAAAAGGGTTTCGTTTGAGGTATGGAACCCAAAAACCACAGTGATATTAAAATTCCGTGACTGTTAGCTACGATCGTTATTAATCAGGTCAGAAACCGAATAATAGACGAAATTCTATACTACAAGGTATCAGTATATGCTACCCAACCAGTATCTCACGGCTGGTATTAGAAAAAGAAAAACGAACATGAAATTCGCTTTCGTACACCTTGTTATCTTACCTTTTGGGGGGGGGGGGCGTAAAATAGGTAAAGAGACTGAAAACGGTAGGCTTAATTAGAATTTAGTAGCCATCAGAAGTACGTACCACGCAGTAACCGCACCGTCCGAGCTGCTGTACCAGTAGGTGGAACCCCTACACCCCAACGTATGCGTGTTAGCCACGACCTTCATTTCAGCAGTTCGCTCGTTTGTGCAGAATTTCGCGCGAGCGCTAATTAAGGAGATCAGTCGCATTTTTTGTACCCCGTTCATTAACGAACCACGGCTCACAATAGAGACTCCGTGATTGCAGTATTACAGGCTTTCTATTGTAATGCTGGCAAGCCAAAATAATGGACGAGGCCATCTATTTCATGTGAATGCCTGTCACCCGCTTGGTACGCCCCACCAATAACAACTGGCTTACATCTCAGTGCAAGCTTTTTCAACTATAAGCGCGACTGACTCAGCTTGTCACAACGCTGACAGGGATCTTTCCCTCCCTCGGTATTAACATAAAGAAAAACAAAAAAAAAGTAATTTCTGTAGATCCGGAG
Source organism: Schistocerca nitens (assembly GCF_023898315.1). Classification (NCBI taxonomy): domain Eukaryota; kingdom Metazoa; phylum Arthropoda; class Insecta; order Orthoptera; family Acrididae; genus Schistocerca; species Schistocerca nitens. Next base: position 169,975,903 of record NC_064616.1, on the reverse strand, counting down.
AATGTAACGTAGATGTTTTAGCGCTACTATCTCAATGTTACATCTGGAAATTATAACCAAATTTCCATGCAATCTGAAGTAGTCTTATACCAGGTGTCAGAAATATACTGACAGCCTTAAATATAGCGCAGTAGCCAAGCTCTGATACGACATTTAGGAACATTCCTAGCAGTACGTCGGATAGTTATATTTCGTTTTCTTTATTTTTTACCTTCATTCCCGCAATGGGGATGGTGATACAGAAATAGCATTTCCTGGATGCCACTTGGGGGCAATCCCAGATGGCACTCTTAGCCACCCGAAGAGTCTTCTACAGGATAATTTACATTATGTTCTCCATTGTCTCTCTCTCTCTCTCTCTCTCTCTCTCTCACACACACACACACACACACACCTTTCAGCCCACCCCAAAACCCAAATTGGACATTTTAGAGCATCTATGATCAGTTTCATACTGGGAAATCAGGTGCAAGTTAACTACCTCCTCAATACGGTGTGCTCTGGATGACGAACTGAATAAAATCTCTCTGTAAACCTGTTTCATTCATTGTATAGGCACTTTGTTAACTGGTGATATGCCACTGCGTTCCAAAGACCACTGAACTGGCTTATTCAGACAGTGGTTGGAAAATGTAAACTTTGACGTTTACTCCGAACCACGAAGCCACACTGCATTTTTCTACATAAACAAAGCATTGCCAGTGGTCCAAGAGGATTTGACAGATAAAGAAAAATGCTAGTACTGACTGGTGATCGAACTGCGAACCTTCGGACTTGTAGTCTGGCTCTTACACACTAAGCCATCCCACTATTTAACATAGCTACTTTTTACTAAAGAATTTAGGGCTACGTACAGTGCTAAATCAGAAGGTTCCATAGTATACTATACGTAGGTACTACTGACAAATATTTGGTAAGTATTCTGATACTTCAAATCTCAGCAGTCGTTCCATTTCTACGTCAACGAACAGCAGCGCTATAAATGCTTAGCAGTGAAGACACGACAAATCAGTTGGACACGAATTCCACGAATGCGTTTGCTCTACGGCTGCTCTTTCAGTTACATTCGCCACACAGAACTAATTTGTCTGTGAACGATATTTTTACAGAGTGCAATTACAACCGTTGGCTGCGTGCTTCACGTAAGTGAGGAACAGAATCGTTCTCATGTTTAATCGCTACCTGCTCTTCACGCATAGTCGCCAACTCGACGGGCTAAATGCTCGTTTGCCGTTTCGGGGAATATTAACTTAGGTTGTTCTCGTAATTTCATAAATCCACTTATCACAATCTCATTTGCGCTGCAATATATCCAGCGCAGTTCCCCTTCGCTTGTTGACGCGGGTAAACGAAGCGCGCTTGGAGGGTTTCACCTCTCTTCTACCGATGAATAAAGCCTTCGTCCAAGGTAAACCCCGAAACTACGCCGCACTATGGACTTCACTAATATGACTAAGACCACATATGAGAAAAACACATCGCAAAAAAAAATCAAGTAACTGCTTCTCCAAAGAACGGAAATTAGCAAATAAGATAAAAAGATTACGGTTTTACGTCCCGTCGACGACGAGGTCATTAGAGATGGAAGATAACTGACTGTGTAAGGATGGAGAAATAAATCAGCCGCGTCCTTTTCAAACCAAACTATCCAGGCATTTGCTTTTAGCGAATCAGGGAAAACACGGAAATATTAAATATAGATGGCCGAGCTCCCATAAACAAGTTCAGTGTCTGACAAGTGCTTCACATCGCTCGGTCGGAAATTTTGGCATTTCTTTTTATTACCTCACAAACGATGTGGACCTCTCGTAACTCAAATTAAAGTACAACTAAAATGAAAAAAAAAGTTTCTTGTTGAGAGGTTAAAATAATTTTATGAAATTTAAATTTCGGTTTGTTACTAGAAAATAAACCCTTGTGGCAACAGGATTTGTGTGTGTGTGTGTGTGTGTGTGTGTGTGTGTGTGTGTCATTACTCATTCCACTCTGAAACCACTAAAAGCACCAAGAATGCCGTATAGTTTAATCTGAAGGGAAGGAGAAACGACCAACAGAATCTTCTGCTTTCTGTTCATAAGACACTGTGCAGAGATTTCGGATTTAACACAGATTTGATGCATCACCTGCAACTAGCGAAAGCACTCCGACACGTATCTTCCCTAGATATAGCTAAATTACGGAACACAATATTTCTTCTGCTGTCTGCGTGCATCTCTGCCGAGCATTAGCGACTTAGCGAACTGATAAGAGTATACCATTACAGCTGTGTCAAATTCGTTTGTGTAAATCATTATACTCAGAGTGTATTGTGATCCAAGTGTCTAATTTCGGCTTTGCCAGAAAGCTATTCACAATCTAGCTATTTCGAATTTCACACACGTTACCCGGCTACCATTTATTGCAATACAGTAACCAGAAATGCTCCAGAGACTGGTGCTCTGTCGCACTTTGCAGTGAAAGGAACTGGCGAACACACGGATTGTAACCATTATCTTTGCCTCTTGTAAACCAAAATGTTTTCTAGTAACTGTCCTGTTAAGAACTGTTATCTGTCTAGGGGAAAATAATGCATTGCTGAACAGGCAGAGTTATACCCAAACTTTGTCTTCAAGTGCAATGCTGGAAATGAGTGCTGTTTTATGTAACAATTCAATGATAAATCACTGATGCAGGCAACATGAATACCGTTACGCAAATGTGAGAGGGTTTATCGGCTCTGCATTTAATATGAAAGATAGAGAAAAATTTCATTTCCTTCTCTGTTTTGTTTATTTATTGTTAAATATAACAAATGTTCCACTAGATGCCAGGTTACACATCTTTTACGGAGATTGTATTTCCAATAACCAGGATTGTGGGCTGTGTTTTCTGTTCAAGCCCCTTAAATTGTTTTCCTCTGGAGTCTTTGTGCTCCACTAAGATGACAGACCGCATTGGCGGTATCTCTGTAATCTTTGTACCAGGGTTTTAGGTGGCGCACCCACCCACAACTGCGTAACACAATTTTATTAAATCACTATGATTAATTTATGGAATGACTGACTGACCATAGATGGAGCATAAAATCTGCCTTCATACTCTCCTAAAAACTTCCTATCACTACTTCGAAACAGACGGTTAAGGTTTCACATTCCGTCTGTAAGTGACGCAGCAAATGGTTGGATTCCGTAAGGATGGGTAGGAACTGTGCCGTGTCCATTTCAAAGGAACCATCTCGGTATTCAACTCAGTCAATTTGAAAAAAGCTTAGTATGGATTATGGGATGGCGATTTTATGGGGACCGTAGGCTAGGGATGGTTAATTTACGGAAAGCTGATGAATTGTTTGATTGGCGCAGAATGCTTCTAACCGTCTCCCTAAATAATCTACCTGCCCTAGCTGAGCTTTCAGTCTTAGTAAGCATTGTGCTCGTAACTGTTTTCATTAAGTTAGCGTTATCAAATCACTCAATTTATTTCGATTCCACCCGGTTTTTAATGCATTATTTCAATCCCTGGTTGTAAATTTATAAAACAGTAACAAACCTCCCGATTTTTGCACTTCCGTGTCAAGTGTAATCTGACGGACCAAAATCGAAACTGGACATATATTGGGAGAGATGAAATCAGGTTGGCAACACTTCAGGCAATAGTCGACTGTAGTGGCACGGCGACTTGTTCTGCTTAGCTCCTCTCCAGTACTGTACGTCACATCGTGACGTCGTCATTGATATTACGTGTTGTCATTGTACAGAACGTTTCGGATACGCCTATAGATTGATGAAATAAATCGCCTAAAATGTTCCTAAGTGAACAGTTCAAATCGTAAACCATATCCACATTTTTAGAGAAAACTGTATCTGATAGATCGTGTTATTTCATGAACAATCGTTCTGGAGATGAAGGTTCAGAACTTTTGAAAATTGTGGAATACTTTTTCTGCAATCCCTTCTCTCAGTGCAGCTGTGGAGAAGATATTTTCCTTTTTAAATATACATTGGACTGAGGAAAGAAACAGTTTCTGTACAATGTGTAAAGAATTTGTTGATCGTCACTTACAACTATAATGATTTAACTTGGTCTCAATACTATGATAACATCAGATTCAAGAAAAAGTTACTTAAGAAGGTGCCATGAAGCGAGAAATACGCCTTTGTAAAAAAATAAGCAATTGTGGTTCACATAAAAATTGATTTTAATACCCCCCCCCCCCCGGGTTTTTTCATTTGTAAGTATGGCAGTCATACATTAAGTCGAACGAAATATTTAATAAAGCTGATACTGGTTTCTACTACGATCCTTTGAATCCGACGCCCAGTGCTTCAAATTCTGTATTTGTTTGACTTGGATCAAGATGGACTTGGCCCGTCTGCTCTAATACTAACCTAATTAGGCCACAGTCCGTATTAACAGCGGAAATACGTTGACGGTATGGGCAATCCTCGGTATTTGACTTGAAAGTTCTGCCTTGGCACTATAAGCTTACATATACGTCCGCTCTGACCCATGTATTGGGGGGCCCGTTTCTGATATAAAGTGACAAGGTTACCCTTTCGTTCATTTGGGAGATCACCTATTTGTCTAATTTCGTTGCAGCATTTCTACCACTTCAGGCACCCAAGTCACTGAGCAGTACGAAAACGCAGTTGCCAGAATAATTGAATATCTGAAAACATTAAGAATATGAGATAAACAGAGCCGTTATCGTACAGGGTGATTCACAATAGTTTATCGATTTCAAATTTGATAGTACCGAGCGAGGTGGCGCAGTGGTTAGCACACTGGACTCGCATTCGGGAGGACGACGGTTCAATTCCGTCTCCGGCCATCCTGATTTAGGTTTTCCGTGATTTCCCTAAATCGCTTCAGGCAAATGTCGGGATGGTTCCTTTGAAAGGGCACGGCCGATTTCCTTCCCCATCCTTCCCTAACCCGAGCTTGCGCTCCGTCTCTAATGACCTCGTTGTCGACGGGACGTTAAACACTAATCTCCTCCTCCTCCTCCTCCTCAAATTTGATAAAGCGCGCCAAAGACAAGATACAGCGACGGTGGTACCGAATATTAGTAGTGCCGAGAGTCAATCTTCATCCCATATACAGGTCAGTAATCATGTTGTACTGGTCTAAGCAATATCGAAGTTCGCGGTGAAGTGTTATTTTCGCTACGGCGAATCTGTCGTGCGCGTACAACGTGCCTTTCGTGAGAATTTCAAGATTCATTCAGCTGCAACATCCAATTCCTGCTCCTGGAACAATACCGAATTAGTTAAGAAACTTCTGTGCAACTGCCAGTGCGATGAATCGAAAGCCAACCGGCCCTCGGAAAACGGTTCAAAAACCCCAAAAACATCGAAAGTGTGCGTACCAGTTTACAGGCAAGCCCTTGGCGTTCGTTACGAAAACGTGGGCAAAGACTACACATTTCGTATGTCGAATTGCCGCCTCCCTCGCCTGATTTAATAGTGGGAAATTTTTACCTATGGCGTTATTTGTAGGTGAGTGTGTATTCTGATCTGCCGAGAAGCTTGCAGCAGTCAAAAGATCGAATTCACAATGAAACTTCCAAAATTCCGCCAGCAGTTATGAAAGATGTGTTAAAAAACGATTGGAGTACTGTGTAGCCGCGAATAGCCGTTATTTTTCTGATAAAGTATTTCACAAGTTACTTAAATAAATTTTGTACCTTGTGTAAAATGTTCATCTTTGTTTCGCGAATAGTTTGCGTGTTATTCAAATTTGACATCGTCAAAACATTTTGAAACACCCTGTAGCGCAGAGAAAGTGCTGCCAGCCAATAAAGACCCTTAAGACCTAAGTAGACAGACCGCGCCCCCATTTGACAGCAACCACTGCGCCAGCCACCTCCTGACGCCTCAGCTGAACGCAATTTCGTCCGTTAACCGAGCGCTTCCTCATAACGGAACACCGGAGGTACTGGCCCGCAGGCAGATTTTATAAAGCAATATCGTTCAGGGTCATAACGTCGTTATGGGCAGCCGCAGCATTGGAGGAGGAGGAGGAGGAGACGGCCACTCACAGCAAACTATACAGCCGCTTTTGCTGAGCGCAGCAAGTGAGCCACTTTCCAAGGTAGGACTGTTTCGTTCCATCTGCTTTTATGCAGCTAAAACAATAATTCCTTTCGATCTTCAAGGACGTATTAAGGACAATTCACACCGGACGCCATCGGCACGATGCGTTCGTTGCCTCATGGCGAAGTTCCCGTAAAAGACTGAGCACTAGCTCGGATTGTTTCGGGGATTGGGAAGGAATCAGCCGTGCCTTTTCAAAGGAACTGTCCCGGCATTCGCGGAGGAGATTAGTGTTTAACGCCCCGACGACAACGAGGTCATTAGAGACGGAGCATGCGCTCCAATTACGGAAACATGGGGAAGGAAATACGCTGTGCCCTTTCACAGGAACCATCCCGGCATTTGCCTGAAGCGATTTAGGGAAATCACGGAAAACCTTAATCAGGATGGCCGGACGCGGGTTTGAACCGTCGTCCTCCCGAATGCGAGTCCAGTGTGCTAACCACGGCGCCATGTCGCTCGGACCGGCATTTGCCTGGAGAGATTTACGGAAAACCTAAATCAGAATGGTCGGCGACGGATCTGAAGCGTCGTCCTTCCGAGTGCCAGTCCAGTGTGCTAAGCACTGCACCACCTCGCTCGGTTCCCGCAAAAGATTGTGTTCGCACTAGAAGAAAATCAACATGCCGGTGGAAGTGGCCTTGCGGTTCTAGGCGCTACAGTCTGGAACCGCGCAACCGCTACGGTCGCAGGTTCGAATCCTGCCTCGGGCATGGATGTGTGTGAAGTCCTTAGGTAGGTTTAATTAGTTCTAAGTTCTAGGGGACTGATGACCTCAGAAGTTAAGTCCCATAGTGCTCAGAGTCATTTGAACCATTTTTGAAATCAACATCACGTCTTGTTGCAGAGCTACCCGAGGAAGACGGTGCAGTAGTTAACACACTGGTCTCACATTTGGGAGGACGGCGGTTCATACTACTCTGGTTTTAGAGACATAAATTTTCGTGGTCCCCTAAATAGCTAAAGCCAAATGGAGGAACGGTTCCCTTAAAACGAGGGGGACATCGCCGTTTGCCCCAGCTTCTGCTACCTCTCTGATGACAGCGCCGTCGACGAAATTTTATACCCTACTCTGCACTTAGTCCTTCCTTCCTTCCTTCGCCGAATAGACCCGCTACTGAACGGTGAAAGTTAAAAATGAGGGATATCCATCTTTCAAGAAGTGCGGAAATAGTTAAGGAACTAGAAACGGTAGTAGCTGAAATAATTAAGATGTATTAGTAATGGATGCTCTTGACATAGCTCGTGTGACAAATAGTGTACATTGCTGTAAGTTGGAAGAATAAGGAAATTGCATTTTAGAACATGCGAAAATTGACTTTATTTGTCCTAGAATATAAACACACACAACATTACTGTTTAGAAAATAGTATATATCACGCTACCAGGTTATTCTTTTTCGCCTTGTTTTCTAATTGCAAAATAGCTTTGGCTCAAATGGTTGAAATGGCTCTGAGCACTATGGGACTCAACTGCTGTGGTTATCAGTCCCCTAGAACTTAGAACTACTTAAACCTAACTAACCTAAGGACATCACACACATCCATGCCAGCGGCAGGATTCGAACCTGCGACCGTGCAAAATAGCTTTACAGAAAGTCTATTTATCTTCTTATTTATGAGCGATATAGTGTTTATTTTGTGCGTGTATTGTAAAACGTACATACAGGGTGGCTATAATTAGACTTTCACTACATGAGTGGGCCCCCATGTAAAACGACTGATTGTAGGGCAATGATACTTAGTGGAAACATTTGTAAGGACATTTGGAAAAAAAACAAAAAAAAAAACGAATAACCCATTGAAAGAAACACATTTTAATTTCAACATGAGATGGTAATAATTGTTAACGGTGAACCATGGTTACGTTCCAGATTACGAAGGTTGTTCAGTGTGACGAGTATCTGCACCCACAACAACCTGGAACGACAGTAGAGATTTGTCTATTGCTGCCCGAAAAACGGTGGAGCATGAAATATTAAATTTCCATGACACACCTCGCGCACTGCTTAAAGATGGCACATTGTTCTTCAACAATTTGTGGAGCAATTGGCCGTCGGCCTTTCCTAGGAGCTATGCCCAAATCGCCAATTCGAATTCCCGACTGGTGTTTTTAAATCCCTGTTCGAAAAGAGGACCTCATCGTATTCTTTCAATGCGTTAGTAACTCGCGAAAAGCGGCAGCACAATTAACATTGTTTTGATAAAACAACTTTACGAGTAACGCCTGGACACCTCGTCCAGACCCATGCTGACTGTCTACAACTGTAGTTAACACATGCTTGGTTTTCAACGTTACGTCGCCGTACCAGTAGCGGTGCCTAACAGTAAGTAACTACTAACAACGCAAATCCTGTAGCACACAGTCTGAACATCATTTCTGTAACGTTGGATACCCATATGGTGAATATTTTACCGTCTACAATGGCTCAAGCAGCGGAAGTTTAATTTTAATCCCTGTGTATTATTTCACTTTCAGATATTGAATAGGGGAGATATTAGGTCCTCATGCAATCTACGAAATATGTCATGAGAACGAAGCATGCAATAAAATAAGTATCTGGAAGCCACAAAAGGACACAATATACTACAACAGCACGATTTAGCATGGCGATAACAGATTATCTTTCAGTGCTGCCAGGCGACGGACTTCGCTAAACGAGACATTCACGTAACACAACCGTCGCAACTTCAAAACAATCTTCCAGACAATTCGTGACGTAACACTGGTGTCAATAACGCTATTTGAGACACATCGAAGGACACACTGACGTGACGTGACATCCAGTGTGAATCGACCTTTAGGCGATGAACAACCGTGTCAATTATCGACTACACTTCAACCGAACGCTCGATATGCGAAGTTTCAATCGTTTCTTACTTGCCTAATTTGTGATTACTACGTACGTTCGTATAACAGAGCGTCCAGGGACGACAGCATTGAGAAAATAAGTCTCTATTTTTCTTTCTACAGACTTATACTTCGGCACTTACTTAATCGGGACAACCACTGGTGCATATACTGTATACACTCCAGTCCAAAGATGAATAACGAGCGAGGTGACGCAATAGCTAACACACTGGACTTGCGTTCGCGTGGACGACGGTTCAGATCCGCGTTCGGCAATCCAGATTTAAGTTTTTCGTGATTTCCTCGAATCACTTAAAGCAAATGCCGGGGTGGTTACTTTGATAAGGCACGGCAGGTTTCCTTCGCTGTCCTTCACAAACCCGAGCTTTTATTCCCTAGCCGGCCGCGGTGGTCTAGCGGTTCTGGCGCTGCAGTCCGGAACCGCGGGACTGCTACGGTCGCAGGTTCGAATCCTGCCTCGGGCATGGGTGTGTGTGATGTCCTTAGGTTAGTTAGGTTTAAGTAGTTCTAAGTTCTAGGGGACTTATGACCTAAGATGTTGAGTCCCATAGTGCTCAGAGCCATTTGAATTTTTATTCCCTCTCTAATGACCTCGCCGTCGTCAGGATTTCAAACACTAATCTTCCTTTCTTTCCTCAAACATCGCTGTCAGTACTTGAATCTGGCATCATTTCTGAATTTACAAGACAACCAAAAATATTTCTGTCCGTATGGTTGCCGGCCGAAGTGGCCGTGCGGTTAAAGGCGCTGCAGTCTGGAACCGCAAGACCGCTACGGTCGCAGGTTCGAATCCTGCCTCGGGCATGGATGTTTGTGATGTCCTTAGGTTAGTTAGGTTTAACTAGTTCTAAGTTCTAGGGGACTGATGACCTCAGCAGTTGAGTCCCATAGTGCTCAGAGCCATTTTGTCCGTATGGTTCAAATGGCTCTGAGCACTGTGGGACTTAACTTCTGAGGTCATCAGTCCCCTAGAGCGTAGAACTACTTAAACCTAACTAACCTAACGACATCACACACATCCATGCCCGGGGCAGGATTCGAACCTGCGACCGTAGCGGTCGCGCGGTTCCAGACTGTAGTGCCTAGAACCGCTCGGCCACCCCAACCGGCACGTGTACTGATCTAGATTTCCATTCTTTCTCTTTCACTCCTCGGAAACGCTGATGCGGTTTCTAAAATGGTTCAAATGGCTCTGAGCACTATGGGACTTAACTTCTGAGGTCATCAGTCCCCTAGAACTTAGAACTACTTAAACCTAACTCACCTAAGGACATCACACACATCCATGCCCGAGGCAGGATTCTAACCTGCGACCGTAACGGTCGCGCGGTTCCAGACTGAAGCGACTAGAACCGCTCGGCCACCAAGGCCGGCGATGCGGTTCCTAACAGGGGACACTACCCCTTCTCAAGGACCGATGACCTCAGCAGTTTTGTCCCTTAGAAATTCACACACAGGCGGTCTTTGTGGCCCAGTGAGTCTAGGCGCTACAGTCTGGAACCGCGCGGCCGCTACGGTCGCAGGTTCGAATCCTGCCTCGGGCATGGATGTGTGTGATGTTCTTAGTTTAGTTAGGTTTAAGTAGTTATAAGTTCTAGGGGACTAATGGCCTCAGAAGTTAAGTCCCATAGTGCTCAGAGCCATTTGAACCAAATTAACACACATTTGAATGTTTTTTTAACCCTTTGCACCTCCACATGAGGAACATCTCCGCCACTAATGGCCAAGATGTCCACGATGTGTTACACTGTAACTTCCTTTCATTTTTCAAATGTATCCAGTGCGTCACCTGCACTTAAATAATACTAATTACAATTAAGGGCAAATAGATTTATGTATTTTCATTTCCGGTTAAAATAAACGAGACTCACATTTTAATCGTATTTGATACGCTCCGGGGAGTTTCTCATTAGCAATACTCTGGCAATTACGAATTACGGGTTTATCTGGACTACCACGCAACATAATAGGTTCATTTGTTGAGAGTAACAGAACAGAAAAAAATATGCATGCTGCAATATTTGATCATTTTGAAGCGAACAAAGTAGAAAATATAACGGGATTAAACTACAATCTTTCGTGGCAACCGGTTATTTAGAACAGTTTGAAATGGTTTCGTGAGATTGTTTTTCCACAGCAACAAAATGAATACGAACTTCGCTTTGAATTTTTTTTCTTTTTACAACGAAAACAATTGTCCTGATGATTTGCGTGTCACCCACTTGATGCAGTCACATGAGTTCATTCGTGACGATCATTTCAATGTTGATTGTGTACTGACTGGTGAATTACATACAGAATACTTCGAACTGATTACCTCACGAAAAATCCAAGCTGATGAAATTTTGATAAATTTTTTTAGTAGATGTATTTCATGCAATAAACAATTTTAAAAAATTATTATTTACTAATAAGACAGAAATCATAACTAAGGTTTCCCACGGATTTGCGATGCAATGTAATGTAAGGTATCACATGTCCAGCACTCGATTGCTTAGTCTGAGCTGAACAATCATAAAAATACGTAAGGCATTCACTAAGTTGTGAAAACGCATTGGTGCTGTCTATCGATATCTCTGGAACACCCCGACAACAGAACGGAAGGTGAGAGTCTAGATCTTATTTCTAGCCGACTCGCAGATGTCGAAGTCTTCACAGTTTCCTATGGAATGAGACCACATATCACTAGTTTCATCTCGATTCAACTGTTCAAAAATAAACCTAAGATTGAAATTCTACAGGGAGAGTGTGAGGAAGAGCATCTGTGATCTCTTAAATGCTTTCCAGGACGATAGGCTAGGTGCTAGAGTTGGGTTTAATTATGTCCTTTATGTTTAGGTTACCTCCATCCGCAACACCACATACAAATTTGTGTATTTCGCAGGCTCCCATACAAGCCATTTACATGATACAGTTGTACGCTTGAGACGTTAGAAGTACAGGTTGTGAAGAGGCAAAGTAAATACCTCCCAAGAAACCATAGGAAAATATCCTACATGATGTGGAGTGACATTTTCCTTATTATTATTATTATTATTATTATAAGTAGTAGTAGTAGTAGGAAATATTATTTTTGAAAACCAAACGAAAATGCACACGACAAGACACAATTCTACCAATAATTATCACATGCAATATACGATTTGGTGGTCACAGTTGAAAACTATCGTGCTTTCAGTGGGTATTCTGAGACGTATTCATTCATCATCTGTCTTACATAAACAAATTTCTTTTACAATGTTAGTATTACTCATCTTGCGAAACACAAAGTTTTATTTTTCTCTTGTCTTCAACTGCACAACATTTTATTATTACTACCTTTATTTTCCTTGATTACCCTTGCTACTAACACGAATAAAGAATAAACACCACTCAAAGCACTAGTGTTCGATACCTGCCAGAAAATGACATGAGCCTACACAGCCTTGAGAAGTCATTTGAGGAACCATACGAAAGAGTAATGGTGACTCCAGTTTCAAAAGTCTTCATTAGCTGCCACTTAAAGACGAATTAGGGTAGAAGATCCCCTGTATACATCAGGTAATTAATTTAGATACATTTATTTTTAATAATTAACTAAAAAACATAATTTTCTAACGAGACCTAAAATTTCTTCAGCTTAGATGAGGAATGTCATACGGTTGAAGAGAGAACGTATTTTGATGCTATGCATCCAAATTTTGGTGAAATACAATAATGAAATATTTTTTTCAAACAAAGAACAGTTACGTAATTTTAGATTTATATCCTTTTTTCGTTAAGAGAAATGGTAATGATTGTTTCTTGCTACAAAGGAATGAACCATTCTGATTCCGTACCATTTAACTTTTTTAAAATGAGTGTGGCCTCGAGATTTACCTCGCTTCTGGGCGTTTGCACTCAGACAGGCGGCTACAAAAAATGCTGGAAGGAATGAAATTGCGGTGAGACTGGATCCGAAGATGGGGCGTGTAGCGAGCGGGCGCGCTTGACTGTGCAGTTGTCTAAACGGGCGGCTGCAGCCTCAGCCTCATATTGATTCATGGGGCACGGCAGTGTTTCAGCAGCGCGCCTTTTGCGCCGGATAGGTCAATGCGGCCGCCGGAAGCACAACGCCGCTCTTCACTTCAGCCGCACTGCCACGCTATTGTAGATACTGAGCAACTAGCGCACCTAGGCTTCATCGGCAAACGCTCAACTACACATGACGTCTCAGTAGTATTAGTAAAAGTAGTAGTAGTAGTAGTAGTAGTAGTAGTAGTAGTAGTAGTAGTAGCATCATTCATCAGTAGATCAGTTTTACAAGGATAAGGACATGTCGTGGTATTATAATTTTAGAACAACAAAAATAATATAATTCATATACACAAGCGTTTACACACTTTCAGGTACGGTCTGACATGGACAGGACAAGTAGTCGGCCGTTGCCTTAAAGCAGGAACCATCCCGCCATCTGCCTGCAGCAATTTAGGGAAACCGCGTACAATGTAAATCAGGGTGGCTGGATGAAGAAGATTTGAGTCTCCATCCTCCCGAATACGACGCCAGTCTGTTTAAAACAGTGCTATCCCATCTGGTTTATCCCTAGTCTACAATAGTGTTTTGTAAATAAGTTATTTAATATGTAAAAGGCTAATGCAATACTGTCCATTCATTTCTCACCCAAGCCCGCATCTCGTGGTCGTGCGGTAGCGTTCTCGCTTCCCACGCCCGGGTTCCCGGGTTCGATTCCCGGCGGGGTCAGGGATTTTCTCTGCCTCGTGATGGCTGGGTGTTGTGTGCTGTCCTTAGGTTAGTTAGGTTTAAGTAGTTCTAAGTTCTAGGGGACTTATGACCACAGCAGTTGAGTCCCATAGTGCTCAGAGCCATTTCTCACCCTCAGTCACATTTCATAAAGATTCATTACACATATTGTTAACGGACGTCAAGACCATGGTGTCGATGTTTGGTTTCCAATTTTTGTGGCGCAAATGCCCATTTGCTAGCCAGAAAAAATGAGTCATCATCCCTCAATAATGAGTGAGATGTTGGGCTCAGAAATGGGATGACGTGTTAGTATTATGCACCGCATAGCTTAGGGAGCAAAATTTCCTGAAAATAAAATAATATGAAAGTGGTATGTCATGATAACATTACTATTAATTACTTGGATTACGCTTTTTATCAAACCTCTACCATGTGTTATCTACATAAGTATTCCTTCTCCGTATATAACATACTGCTTAACAGGTTACTTCGTAACTGCCTTTTTCTGTTTGCTAATCACTTTAACATCCTTGGACAAATTATTGTACAGTTTTATTCCTTGGAAGGAAAGACTGCTTTGAGTTTTATGTTTATTCGTTCTGTTATGTTTTGTTTGATAAGATACAAACATGCAGTGTCTAGAGCTTGTTCCTCAAAGTGCTCCATGAAGAAATTCGCGACTTGTTGGGGCAGTGGTGACCCCATCGCTGTGCCATTCGTTATTTCATAATATTCGTCGTAGTACAAGAAATACGCTGTCGTTAGGAAATGATGGAACAACTTGACGATTCCAGTTGGAACTGTTCGGCCAAAGGTCCAGCGTGTCTCGTCTGACACCCTCGTAAAAAGTGACACTACGTCCGGACTAACCATTACGTCGTTTCGGTCTATTCTTATTTTCTTAAGTGTTTCAACAAAAGTCTGCGAGTTAACGGCATGGTGTTCACAATGTCTCAGGTTTGGCGCTAGCAACCCAGCTGGATGTTTTGCCAGTCTATATGTTGGCGAACTGATTGCACTAGCAATGGTCCTAAGAGGGACATTTTCTTTGTGTCTTCGGCAACCCATAAAGCCTGGGAGGTCTGTTGGCACGAGGCAATAATTTCTTCACCACTTCGTCTGGTAAACCAGAGTCTTTTAATTACCTTCCTGTCTTTCTGACGATGGCCTGTACCGGATTACGACTAAACTTCCGGAACACATCATCTTCTAATAAATGTAGCACCTTAAGGTGGTAGTCTTCGGTGTTCAGAACCACAGTGGCATTTCCTCTGTCGGCTGGCAAAACAACTAAGACCCCGCTTACACGTAATAAGGAAAAGTCACGACGTTCCTCGTGGCTAATGTTAAATATCGGTGGCTTAGCTTTCTTCAGAATACGGCTGGTGGTTAGCCTGACGTCCTCAGCTCGGTCGCGCGAGAGATCCCAAATGCACTGCTCTGTTCCACAAACAATGTCCAATATTGGTGGACGTCGCGGGGCTAGAGAAAAATAAAGACCTCTATTCAGCGCTAACATAGGGCAGTCGTCCAGTTCTGGGTTGGAGAGATGAATAACTGTTCTATGGGCATTATCATTCCACTTCAGTTCCTCGGTGAATTAAGTGGTCAAACTTGTCACACTGCTTACATGTTGTCTTTTACAAAGTTGCTTGCTGTTGTGTTGACGTGGCTACCGCCACCCACTTCCAATCGAATGGTGACAACGTTGATGACAAACAGATTCCTGGCATTAAGCTCACGCTCATTCCCTGTCTGTCGTATCTGCTGTCTCAGCGGATGACTAGTCCTCTTCAAAATTCTGTCCACTGCAGAAGTTTGAATGAGGTGCTTGAGTACATCAAAGCGAAGAATTAACTCCTTGTCCCAGCAGCGTTGTAAAAATGCCGAAGATCTCAGCAAATGTGCTTTCTTTTTCCGCACTTTTTCTCCCTGTCTCACACTGCGCGTTATGCTCTTACCGTAGAGGAAAGATGTGTGTTTTAAGAAAAGTAAATCACATTTGCTGCGTAATTCCGTTAAAATCGAAAACAGAGAGACTAAACTTATCGCATACGTCAGCTGTTTTCGGCCTTCCACGGGCGGTTGACCTTACTTTCGCCATCATATCCGTAAATTATGTTTCGTCAACTGTTGCGCCGTGGTTCAGAGGTTGTGCATCTTTGCTGATTTCATGTAGCGACTCCCGAGCAACTTGCATTCGCCGATGTTTTTGTTCGGCACTATACAATTGAGGAATTAATTTTGCTGTCGCACGTTCAATAGGTGAAAAATCCGAAAAAGTTCATAGAACGAGCCAGTTAACATGCTGTCTCAGAGACTCCTCTGATGGTGATTCGTTGATCGTCCATAATCATTTCTTTTCCTTTTTGCACGATGTGGTAGGCTGCTGATGCGATAGGGCCTCCAGGGCGCGCCTCATCTTCAACATCTTTGCGGCCTTCTTCGAAACGCTTACACCACTCGTAAACTTTTGTTTTACACATAGAAGCCTCATTAAAAGCAATATTTAACGTTTCTGAAACTTTCCTGCACTTTATTCCCCTCTTATATCTAAATTTAATACAAATCCTCTCATCCAGTTTCACACCAAATTAATCATTGACACTACAGAAGCACACTTAACCTTACAGACAGATGACAACACACCAAATAGCTGATATCCTTACTACGGTACAAATACATGTCAGGCATATTTCGTCACAAAACAACGAAAAAATGTCACGAATATGACAAATTACCGTTATTTGAACAAACCTCGTACTTTATACGAATTCCAAACACTCTAACAGTATTCTAGGTCGTGTCGTACATTCCTTTACAGGTGCACCGCAGATTTCTACAATTTTCCCAGTAATTCTTGAATTCAGCATCTTTACTGCTGATTGTTTATGTTTGCCCATTTTATACTGCGTCGTAGTGTTACTACAGATGCGGCAGGCTCCAGAAATTTTTCACTGATCTCATAATAATGGGACACTAGCAGGTTCTTTCTGTTGTTTATGGGTATTATCATGCATTTACAGTGATATGCTAGTCAGTCCAACATTATTTCCAAGTCGTTACGCATTTTTTGCACAATTATCCAACGATACTAACAAGCCGACTGCTTTGTGCGGTATAAGATATCCTAAAGTAAGACGGTGGCGGGGTGTCAAGGGGATCTGGAGCGTTCTGTCTGCAGTGCAGGCCACGGCAGCCAGGAGGGGAGTTTACACGCCAAAACGACGGGCGACGTGATCCCCTATATGGCATCCGGGGAATCAATGCCGTAAGGATCGTGCCTGAACTTCTGAAGCCTCACTAAAAGAGAACCGAGCGAGGTGGCGCAGTGGTTACACACTGGACTCGCATTCGGGAGGACGACGGTTCAATCCCGCGTCCGGCCATCCCGATTTAGGTTTTCCGTGATTTCCCTAAATCGCTCCAGGCAAATGCCGGGATGGTTCCTTTGAAAGCGCACGGCCGACTTCCTTCCCTAATCCGATGAGACCGGTGACCTCACTGTCTGGTCTTCTTCCCCGAACAACCCAACCCCTCGCTAAAAGCAATATTTAACATTTCTGAAACTTTCCTGCGCTTTACTCCACTACGTTTTGTTTTCCTGAGACACACGATGCCGCTGTAAGGAATTTTTTTGTTCACACACTTCTTCAAAGAGAAAGAACTGCTGCAACTAGTATATGCAACTTATTACAAAAAATTCAAACGATGAATATGAAGATAAAGATGAGCAAATTGACCTACGAATCTCAATTGAAGCACTGACATATTGACACACGGTTTCATACTCTTTCATACCTCTATAAAGTATTAATATGTTGCAGCCTCTTTATCGCGATCACTTCGGGCTCTTCATTTTACTCAACACACATACAGATGCTTCTACACAACGGAATGAATTCGGACGCGCGGGATTAGCCGAATGGTCTGGGGCACTGCAGTCATGGACTGTGCGGCTGGTCCCGTCGGAGGTTCGAGTCCTCCCTGTGGCATGGGTGTGTGTGTTTGTCGTCAGGATAATTTAGGTTAAGTAGTGTGTACGCTTAGGGACTGATGACCTTAGCAGTTAAGTACCATAAGATTTCACACAATTTTTTTTTTCAACAGAATGAATTCGGATGAAACTCTTCTATGTATTGATGGTTTCCATGACACACGAACTACTAACATTGGCCGGCCGGTGTGGAAGAGGGGTTCTAGCCGCTTCAGCCTGGAACCGCACGACCGCTACGGTTGCAGGTTCGAATCCTGCCTCGGGCATGGATGTGTGTGATGTCCTTAGGTTAGTTAGGTTTACGTAGTTCTAAGTTCTAGGGGACTGATGACCTCAGATGTACCATAGTGCTCAGAACCATTTGAACCATTTTTGTACTAACATTGAAACTTTGAAAAATTTCAATCATGCTACGCTACTCATGTATCAAAACCAACTGTTAGTACTGCAACGGAGCAGCAAGCCAGCAGCGTCAAAACTGCGCAGTTAAGTGTCCCTTCTACCCCAGAAGCTTGCACAATCCAATTTTGCGACTTGATTTTCCGTCTCCGCGCAGTTCACACAACTAGCATCTTTCAGCCTGGTACTGTTTTGTACAGTTAACGGTGCACGTGAAACACACGGCGTCGAACAGCCTGTGATCGTAGCCTCCAAGCCACGGGCACTCATGCACGCACGCACGCACATCAGTTACAATAAGTGTACAGATTTGTCAGAAACTGTATTACCGTGAAAAGTCCCGAAAACACAATACCAACTCCTATTTTCGTATGGACCAATTTTTGTTTGCTTGATAGCAACGACTGTCAGGAAAAGCTAACATGAACGTGAAATAACCTACTAAGCTATGTCAAGACCGGACAGTGGACACTAGGTACGTGCTCCCAACATCGAGTGTACAGGATAGCGAAAATCAAACTGATCCGACAAGTGCTTTCGGCATTTCATGACAACGTAGTCTACACAGCAAACGAATCATGCATCCACGACAACGGTAGTATCATGAGTACAGTACATGTGCGTTACAGCCAAATCTGTAACAGTAGACATCACAGGAAACAAATAGTTCACGTTGTTCTGCATAACTGCTTCTTCGAGTAACTAATTCAAATTTTCAGATGTGTGTGAAATCTTATGGGACTTTACTGCTACGGTGAAGCTTACGCACTATTTCATCTAAATTATCCTAAGGACAAACACACACACCCATGCCCGAGGAAGGACTCGAACCTCCCCCGGAACCAGCCGCACAGTCCATGACTGCAGCGCCTTAGACCGTTCGGAACTAATTCGAACTAAGCCACATTGCAATATCTTCTATAGCACAAAGACGGCCTACCGATACGATATGCGGACATACTGATCCGTGCGCCGTCACACCAACAAGTGAATCAGTCACGGATGTAACATCAAACTGGAACGATAGTTTAAATATCGTCACTGGGATACGTACCGAAGATCGACAACAGCCGTTAGCAGTTGGGAACTTCAAATAGCACGAATTTGGCACGCTCCAAAGAGCGCACAATACTCTCCGGACTACCATACCAATCAGCAGGCGAACGCTGATTCCGTTCTGCACTCAGCGCCAGGCGGCTACTGGGAATACACAGCAACTGCGCCACCCCTCCCCCTGCCTCTTTACTCGCCGCAACCAGGCAGCAGTTCCACAACATTCGCATTACAGCTTCACACTGAACTTTTATTGTCGCACGATCGATTGTCGATATTTTCAAGTTTCAATACAGCGGTCATTTCCACGCGTATATTTTATCCCCACACATCTTAATAAGCGACATCAACGGCCGCTATTGACTCTTCACTTCTTTGCCGGAGAAGGAGATGGAGAACATCTCTTAGTAACTCAGGCACGGTATTCTCCATTTACAACAACTGTGAGATTTAAGTTTTGGAACACTATCCATTCAACTGTATTTCTTCTTTTTTTTAAGTTATAGAGACCTGGAAAAAACAAAATGGGAAACGTTATTACTAGATGAGGATATAATCCTGAATCAACAGAAATTAGCCCTAAGTGGCAGCAAATACAATCTTTTCGTCATCCCTCAGCTCAGCCACTATCTGTCATTAGCAGAACTAAACATTCCTCAGTCTTCGACGCAGAAATTGTTTTCGCCGAGGAAGAAAGATCATTACTTAATAGACCTTTGAACGATGTGCAAACAAACACCTCCAGACGCAGATGACCCAAGATGAGGCAAAGTAAAGCACTGATTGTGAGTAAAGAAGCTGGGTTTCAGCCTCAAAAGAGAACTGAAACTTGCTGGCAGATTAAAACTGTGTGCCGGACCGAGACTCGAAGAGAACTGTTTCAGATTTATAACAAACAAAATGGAGAAAATGTATATTTTTTCACAACACTCCATTTATTTCCAGCGAAATGCGTATGATAAGAAAAAGCATATGTTGGCAGTCGTATTCGCCGAATCTGACTAAAAAAAATTTTTAAAAAAAGTGTGGCTTCATAGGTACGTGTCCAGATACTGATTCCTGGTTGGTTCGAGGCAATTTTTGGTCTTTTCGGAGTCAGCTGTACCTTCAGCGCACCCAGTGCATCGTGTATGTATTTCCTTTCTGTGTTTTTGTTTACGGGAATGTGAATATTATAGCTTCGAACGTGAGCATGTCTGAAAATAAGAGTTTTCGACATGCATCTACAAATCTAATGGAGTTCGCTCCAGGGAGGTCAACCAGAGCAACCAAACATTGCTTCTGGTAGCCGTACCGTTTTCTCAGATCATCTCTTTACTAACACGTTGAAACTTAGTGTTATAGATACCGAGAAAAAAATTTATGATGTCACTTATTTGTGAGTGACTCTTGGGTCCTTAGTTTGGATTTTTAAAGTTGTTAGAACCTTATCAAACCTAAATACTACCTTTCTATCAAGTATCTACAAGTCTAGTACTTTAGCACGCTCTACATGTATTCCTGTTTTAAGGCATACCTTTCTTTTTTTCGCAAGTCCCACAGAAACTGTACGAACATAAATGATGCATGTGCAAGCAGAAATATTTTTGAGAAGGAATGATTGATGGACCCTGGAACAATCATATTCCCGAAAAGCTAACTTCATTTTTTATCTTCTCGCTACTTAACGAAATATTGTGAAGAATAATATTTTATCATTACCAGTTTCAAACTTACAGTTCACTGGCCCACAACTCTACTGATATGATTATCGGTACACTCATACTGTCATGCAAGTGTGCAAACAATAAAAGTTTAATACACGCCGCACAGTGATGACGTTACAGTCGCACTAGACGTTTGTGCTTCCATTTAATAAGACGCCGTTGATGGTCTTATGTATTCATCCGTTACACGTTAGCTGAATTTTCTGTTCGCGTGTGCCTTCATTTTCGCTGACGCTTAATCGAGGACTCATCGTTTTAGTGAGGTATTTCTGTTGAAACGTTGAAGAAATGCTTCCCAAAGATTTCCAGCGATACCCGCAGGCTGGTGGTACACAGTGCACCGTGTGCGCTGACACGCAGCTCCGCGTATTACATCCGGCTACCCAACGTTTCAGCTGCATTAAAAACTAAGCAGATAACCTTCAACACAGTGAAGAAAAGCATTCGCTGTTGGTCGACACTGAATGCTTCGTTACCGGATAACGCACTCTTCTTGCTTACCAGACGTTCGGAAATTGACACACAGCAATTCGTGACGCTCGCGTTTTCCATACGAGCTATTCGCCATGCTGGCTGAGTTCTAACGTTAATTGTACCGTGTCAGAAATAAGGTTCTCCGCCACAATTAACTTTATCATTTGCAATTTCATACGTACGCAAATCGTCATTTAACAGTACAAATGGTGCAGTTCCCGATTTACAGAACGAATTTACTACAAACAACCATGGACATTTCGACGTTTTCAAATCTTATTCTCCAAAATTGAATGGCAGGTACGTGGCTTTTTACCATGACGCCCTAATGGTGGTTTTTGTGATTAATACCTAGATAAAACGAAACATTAAAATTTTTGGAAAGCGTGAATTCCTTCTAACGTTACGAATATTGTATCCGTCACATAATCCCTTTCGTGAGAACTCTCGTCACGCTATTGGTTATTTGACACTTACACTGCTTAAATTCGACGAATCATATGCGACACTGGCAGCTACGGGTGTGTCTGAATTGTTTGTGTCTCTCATATCGCCGGCCAAAGCTTGAAGCACTAAGAAATTTTGGACATCTATATAAAAGAATTTAAATGAACGAATTTAAATTACCTTGAATGTCTTTAAACGATTTAATAACCTTAGTCTCCATCACTGTTTTACACAGGTTGCTCATCCAACACGCACGTGTATGATTCAAGAGCATGCCCTACAGCAGCGTTTCTTAATGTTATGGATAAGTGGGACCCTTTTTAACGCCTAATTTTATCGTGAAACTCCCGCTTTGTTGCCACAGCATATTTTTAATGCAACATTCTGTGAATAGATTATTTGCGTCAAAATTGGCATTTATATTAATTCATTCAAAAAATCAATTACAAAATTAAGCCAAAAGTTCTTTAAGTAACTTAAATCTGTACTACCATAATCAAACATGACATTTAAATTTTAATGAGATGAGTGGTACCGGTTCTTATTTTACAGGTATATCTGTCATTCGCCTTTATTGATGAAAGTTGAATTCTCACGAACTCGATGCGGTATTTATTTTTCGTCGACACATAAGCTGAGACCATTGTTCATGTAATGCCTGGCAAAAATGACGAAGCTCTCAGAAGCGGAGGAGGAAACGAAATGGAACTTGGCGGGGTGAGGGGTGTAGCTGGGTTCAAATGGTTCAAATGGATCTGAGCACTATGGGACTCAACATCTTAGGTCATAAGTCCCCTAGAACTTAGAACTACTTAAACCTAACTAACCTAAAGACATCACACACACCCATGCCCGAGGCAGGATTCGAACCTGCGACCGTAGCAGTCCCGCGGTTCCAGACTGCAGCGCCAGAACCGCACGGCCACCGCGGCCGGCGGTGTAGCTGGGTTTACTGTACGGTAGGAGTGGGCGACTGAGTCTCTGCTGGAGGCTGGGGATAGAGCGAGCGAAGAAGGCAGCCAATCAGTTGATAGAATATTTTATTGATGAACACAAACAACACGCTCCAACACATCTGCAACATACAGACTGCAGACGACGGGAGGTGATCCTCGGACCTCAGCTCACAGGCTACGGGAGTGCCGACGCAAGCGTTTCCCGTGTAGGGCTAGCACAGCATGCTGAAGACTGCGGCGTGACGGAGCTGCAGCAAAGTGGCGCCCGAACACTCGGGCAGCGCTCGTCGGTTCGCGTCCCGGCGGAGGCAGTGTCACAGATGCCCCGACGACCGACACAGGCTCTGTGTCATCGGACGGCCCCGAAGTGACGACTTGCTAACGGACTTATCTTGCTGGTCTAAATCCTGTTTCCACGGGCTGACATGCGGAAGGCCGCCTGTATCGAGGCTGCCTCGAAACATGTGGGGCGGGGTCGACGGCACGGCGTGGCGTAATCGGTAGATCGGTCGCTCGTGTGACAGGAGTCCGCGTGACGTCCCTCACGTGCAAGCGCCGGCTGCGGAAGCCGTGTCTGCTGATGCTGCTATGCTGGCAGGGCACTGGCCGGTAGCTGCGGCCCGGTTTCGGTTGTTGGGCTGCGGTCCCGGCTGTCTTCTTTAAGCCGTTATAGAGCTTATACGATGTTATGTGAGCGGGTTACGATCTGTTCGTAGTGGTCAGACGTGGTCGACTGGAACATCACATTACCACGCAGTCGAACATCGGGTCAATGTCACATCCGAAAGCCCCTTACATGTGGATGTGGAACGATTCGTCCAGCCTTCCACATTGAGGACCACAATGAGGCTCGTTTCAAACTCTGTCAGGCACTGAAAACAGCGGCTCACATAAGTACGCAGTAACTCCGTGGTTTTCACAGTGATCACGTAACACCCGGATCTGCACACGCCCTTTATATACCGTGTGGTTATAATTAAACTTTCCCTATTTAACACGTTATAGCACGGAAACTAATTACCGTACGAGTACCAAACTTGATATAATTAATGTCCAGAGTATGGGGTGCATGATTTCCAAGCGTCACAGCGCCACCATCCAGTTTCAACTATGGCCACCACGTGCCGTGATCCGTCATCGTGATTGGTAGTCTCACACACCTAACCAGTCGCAGTGCATTTCTTGACGTGTCAACATGAGCTTGGACAACAGGAATAGGGCATTATTGGTGAAGCTCTACTATCAAAACAACAGTAATGATGATGTTTGGTTTGTGAGGCCCTCAACTGCACGGTCATCAGCGCCCGTACAATGTCCCAATTATTTTCACAGTCCAATTTTTTACACAGTCCAATTTTTTACACAGTCCAATTTTTTACACAGTCCAATTTTTTACACAGTCCAATTTTTTACACAGTCCAATTTTTTACACAGTCCAATCGAGCCACTGCCACGAATGATGGTGATGAAGAAGACAACACAAACACCCAGTCCGCGGGCAGAGAAAATCCCCAACCCGGCCGGGAATCGAACCCGGGATCCCGTGATCCAGAGCCAGCAACGCTAGCCACTAGACCACGAGCTGCGGAAGAAACAACAGTAATACAGCAGCTGCACTTCTAGAATATAGCCGGCTGAAGGATTACAGAAGGGTCCTCTTTCTCCACCTGCTGTGCGGAGCATGATGAAGAAGTTCGAATCAACTGGAGAACTGGGCGTCGCTCCGAAAGAGGCCGGCGAGCCTTTGCACCAAAGGTGGCTGATGAAATCGCTGTTGCCATGACAGACAACGCTGTGCACAGTTCCCGATCATCAGGCAGTAGGCGTGCTGTCTCACGACGGTTGAACATCCCGTGGTCCACTGTAAGGAAGGTGCTTCGAACCATTCTCAAATGGTACCCATACAAGGTCCACATCGTACAGCAGCTTGCACCACACGGCGCGCAACGACGTGTTGAATTCGCTCTCCGCTTTCTCTCGAACCTGAAGTTGATGAGGGCTGACCCTGGACCATCCTATGGACAGAAGAAGCTGATTTTTGTCTGACGCGTGAGGTGAGCACACAGAATTGCCGAGTATGGAGACTTCACCTCTAGTCACTGTGCATGAAGTTCCTATGCATGGTGATCGTGTGACCGTATGGTGTGACTTCACGGCTATGTTCATAATTGGCCCATTCTGTTTTGAACAGGTTGGCGCTCAAGTACCAAAGACGTGCAGTGTGACTGGCCAGGGTTCTTGCGGTATGCTTCGCCAGCATATGATGCCAGCCCTACAGCATAAGAGACCATTTTCATGCAAGATGGGGCCCCACTGCACATCGCTCGTGAAGTTCACCTGCTTCTCCGATACAGATTTGGAAACGCTCGAATTACCAGCCGATCGTTTCCAAATGCTTGGCCGGCACGACCACCTGATCTCACTCTCTGTGATTTCTGGTTATGGGGCTACCTGAAGGACAGGGTTTACCAGGGCAATGTACTGATCTGAAGCGCAGCATATCAAGAGAGGTAGCCAGCGTATCTACGGACATGTTTCGTTCTGCTGTGCAGAATGCAGTCCTACACTTTCAGACGCTTGTGGACACTGATGGGCACCATATATTGAGACCCTTTTGTAGCAGTAATGGTACAGGTATGAATGGTGTGATGTACCGTAGCAGCATATTAAGAGTGCTTCAGTTGAATTGATTCAGCATTATTTCTCTTTCCCATGTCCTTGACATTAATGCTATCAAGTTTGGTACTCGCAGGGTAATTAGTTTCCCTGTTATATCGTGTTAAATAGGGAAGTTTAATCCCTGGTAACAACACTAAATACCAACAACAACAAAAAAATGGTTCAAATGGCTCTGAGCACTACGCGACTTAACTTCTGAGGTCATCAGTCGCCTAGAACTTAGAACTAATTAAACCTAACTAACCTAAGGACATCACACACATCCATGCCCGAGGCAGGATTCGAACCTGCGACCGTAGCGGTCACGCGGTTCCAGACTGAAGCGCCTTTAACCGCACGGCCACACCGGCCGGCCCAACAACACTTATGCACTATTATGCCCGTTATACCTGTCACAGCACGAATCATTTACACACTTCCCGATGGTGTGAGCCTGTATGCCTTCCCCGATGACGGTGTCATCTTTCAGCAGTGTAACTCTCCGTGTCTCGGAGCTCAAGTACTCCACGTGTTTTGAAACTTTAGAGCAGACAAACAACAACGCGCCTGTTGACATGCTACAGTGGTTTGAGGAGCGTTATAGTTAACTCACGTTGATGTGTCGGCGACCAAATTCGCCTGATGTAAATCCTATGGAACCCATCTGAGTCGCTATCGGGCGCCATCACCGTCTACGTAGATCAGCGGCCCGTTATTTCCACGAATTACATGACCTTGGCGTAGACACCTAATGCCACATGCCTCCACAAACCTAGCAATAAACTGTCAGATCACTGGCAAACACGTCCGCCCCCGGTAGCTGAATGGTCAGCGTGACGGATTGTCAATCCTCTGGGCCCGGGCTCGATTCCCGGCTGGGCCGGGGAACTTTCTCCGCCCAGGGACTGGGTGTTGTGCCGTCATCATCATCATCATCATCATCATCATCATCATCCTTATCGACTGCAGGTCGCCGAAGTGGCGTCAAATTGAAAGACCGGCACCCGGCGAACGGTCTGCCCGACGGGGAGCCCTAGCCATACGATTAAATAAATAAACAGGCAAACAGTATCACTGATGTATTTCATTCCAAAGTCGGACATACAATCTACTGAGCAGGTAGTCATAATGCGTTGGCTCATCAGTGTATATCCTCACTCAGTTTCTATACGGTTCACAGCTTCCCGTCTTTAGGGGAATCTAGTGGACACTGATCGCAGGCCGGCCGAAGTGGCCGTGCGGTTAAAGGCGCTGCAGCCTGGAACCGCAAGACCGCTACGGT
The DNA here is from genome assembly GCF_023898315.1 of Schistocerca nitens. NCBI lineage: Eukaryota > Metazoa > Arthropoda > Insecta > Orthoptera > Acrididae > Schistocerca > Schistocerca nitens. The sequence goes on along the minus strand of NC_064616.1, from coordinate 169,949,264 downwards.
CGCAGGTTCGAATCCTGCCTCGGGCATGGATGTTTGTGATGTCCTTAGGTTAGTTAGGTTTAACTAGTTCTAGGGGACTAATGACCTCAGCAGTTGAGTCCCATAGTGCTCAGAGCCATTTGAACCATTTTTGAACACTGATCGCATACCCAATGTAACCGATCGTTACGAGGTAACTTCCGATAGGTATGGAACACACCTAACGTACAGGTAACGCGGGCACGACCTTAACTAACCAAAGCTACCGTTGTGTACGCTTATTTACGGTAGCCTACGGTAGTATTACGAATCTAGTGGTATGGACTCAATACCTCTTGTAACTGGCCGGTCGCCTGCCACTTCTGCTTCTAGCACAACGCCGGCGACCAGCAGGTAGTCTGCTATAGCGCTGCAGACGCTCCTCCGGAGAAAGTTATACGCCAAGCTCAAGTACTCCACGTGTTTTGAAACTTTAGAGCAGACAAACAACAAAGCGCCTGCTGACATGCTAGTGTCTAGCAGGAGCCAGCCTCGTCCACGAGCAGCGCGCATCGTCGACAGCGGCGCTGCAGTCGGCTGGACTAGTTCCATCTGTAAGACGTTTTCGCCGAGTGATGTGCGTCATCCCTCCGCCTGTGGTCTACTCAAGACGCGCCTCGATCGCCAACAAGCAGCATACGGCAGCGTCGTGCTTAACGCCGGCCCACCATCCGCCGGAGCTCTTACCGAGCCCAGTCCCAGACCGCAGCCACACCGCACTACGATGGCCCTCCAGCAACCACGCCGAGGCGTCAGCCATCTCCCTCGTAGCCTTCGGCTACTCTCGTGCTGGTCTTCCAGTAACTCGTCGGTGCCAGGAGACTAGTAATGCTCCCGTGGTACTTAAACTGTGTACTTATGCTTCGTAGCGACCGTCGCAACCAAAGTCACTAGTCTGCGTCACATTCAGTTATCAATTGTTTGCGTGCATACTACGAAGGAACTAAAACTAACTGTCCCCGCGTCCTAACGTCGCTAATGTTTGTAAGAGACTACCGCTCGCGTTGCTGGCCACAATAGGAGTGGCTCGGAGCGAAGTTCAAAATGGTTCAAATGGCTCTGAGCACTACGCGACTTAACTTCTGAGGTCATCAGTCGCCTAGAACTTAGAACTAATTAAACCTAAATAACCTAAGGACATCACACACATCCATGCCCGAGGCAGGATTCGAACCTGCGACCGTAGCGGTCGCTCGGCTCCAGACTGTAGCGCCTAGAACCACACGGCCACTCCGGCCGGCTCGGAGCGAATTGTCGATACCCTTTGCTGCTGAATAACTGTAATACTCCCACTACCTTATTACTGTGTATCGTGTATGCAGAGCGTTAAGGAAACAGAATCAAATCACTTTGAACAAAATTACAGCCATGATATCACTGACGCACTCTAACAGCACCGTCCTGCACGTTCCAGCTACAGTTGCCCACATTTCGTTCGTGATTCTTGGACGACGTATTCTCTTCGATGGTCAAATTTTACAGATTTATTTAATACAACTTCAGTATGAATCTAATTATTTTTCCAGCTCATAAGTCAGTTTTGACTAAGAACGTGTTAAGCTCACGAATGTGGCTCAGGATTATAATTATCTCCTTAATTTCTAAGGGTGGCGCCGCTGGATTATCTTGTTGGTCAGTGGTAATGTATGAATCATACGATGCAGAAATTTTCTGAGGTAACGCACTCAGATATAGGCTTTAATTCAGTCTCGTCGCAAACCGAGATTACCCAGCAGTAATGCAGTCAGTGATGATCTGAAATTCAATCCAGCTCGTTAATTACTACAGCGTTGCCGAAGAAAAATGGGATAACACATGCGAACTGATAGCAGTTTTCCATTTTGAAAAAAAAGGCCTGATACAAATCGAAAATATTTTATTGCACAGCTTAGTGAGTGTATTTACTAAAGAAAACTTTTTTCTTAAATAAAGAAGCAGTTTTTGGACCATACAGAGTCTCGCCGATACCACGATGACTAAGTAATTACCACGACTGCTCTTATTATAGGTGCGTTAAAGCAAGATAACGCACAGATGAGAGTAGTTTACGTCACCGGAACAATATGGCATAGTGGCGCAGTGGCCTAGTGTGGCTGTTGTAAATCTTTGTCTTGCACTACACAGCGTTGCCTACACCTACGCGCAGCTGAAAAAGTGTTGCCCGGTTAAGAGACCAATGAGCTGCACAAGAGCAACGAATGTCTCTTTATCTTACGTCACACGCACACTTCCCGCCAGATAATGTGCTGTACCGATGTAATTACCTCGGAAGAGGTGTGTTGGACAGTTATTTGCGGCTGGGCGACAACGCGAGGAATCCAATAAAAGCTGCGAGTTTACGGGGAAGGAAATTACACAGCACAAATTTTATCGCATTCCTACGCGCAACAGGGGAGCGAGCGCATTTCCGGGCCTGCTGCAATGCGGACCTCTTCGCTTCGATTTCTCCCATTGTATCGCTTACATTATAGTCGACGTGGCAGCCGCATACCACGGAACCCGTTAACGCTGAACCGAGATGCCTTGTCGCCTGTTAGTACGGAATAGTGCCGATCTGGTTAGTGCTGGAGATGCGCAAATCGCCCTGTGCAGGTCGCTAGGAATTTTCCTAAATTACCGTGTTGCATTCATCTCACCACACATTTGTGAACAGCAGATGTCCGAATACGTCCAAAATGAGACGTTCTTGTACGACTGAACGTTCGAGGAATGAACCGACCCCAAGTCGCCTTCGCGTAATTCCGTGGTTATTTCCCTTAAAGAGAATGCCGCTGTTCATCTAAAAGGGCCAACAAACGATCGATATATTGTTGGTAATCTCGGCAGCAATTTTGCCTGCAACAGATCACTAGCTTCGACCCCATCACACACGAACGATTCACCAAACGATTTCAAGCTGTTTTTCGAACGCACTGTGTCATAAGATTCTGTCGTTATTGTTGTTGCCTTCAGTCCGAAGACGGATATAATGCAGCTGCTCTGCTTGTCTATCCCGTGAACACGCGTTCGCCAATGCATAACGCTGCAACCTACGTTTATTAGAACCTGCTTGCTCATGTCAAGTCTCAGTATTCCTCCAACGAAAAATTAATTTCCATGATTTGTAGCAGTGACAACTGATCTCCACATGTTATATTTGAAGGCTATGCAACCGAATAAATTACATTTTTATTTGTGCCAGGTGTGTTGTGTACATGTTTCCAAACTGAATTTCACAAGAGCGCCTTAAAGCCCTCAAGTCTTGAGATTTAGCTACAAGTATTTACACTAAGGCGTTGCAGTCTCGACGCGTCTATAAAAATGTTGTCAATAGCAGCACTGCTAGTTTACAGAAAACTGCTGTTGCCACATATATGAAGGAGGGATACACACTAGGGTGACAAGAGTCTATGGGATACCTCCCAACACGTGTCGGACTTCCTTTTGCTCGGCGTAGTGCAGCAGCTCGACGTGACATGGACTCAACAAGTCGCTGGAAGTCCCTGAAGAAATAGAGAGGCATGCTCCCTCTATAACCGTTCATAATTGCGAAAGTGCTGCCTGTGCAGGATTTTGTGCACGAACTGACCTCCCGATTACGTCCCGTAAATGTTCGATAGGATTCATGTCGGGCAATCTGGGTGGCATAAGTATTCGTTCGAATTAGAGTGCCGAATCAACGCACCTTTTAGCCGTCTAGATGTGCAATTGTTATTTTATTTGAGCAACCAGTCTCGGCCCTACATTACGGAATTTCCAGGCCCCCTGACCAACGTGTACGAAGATTCCCACCTCTGGTCCAGTCAAAACAGGGACCAGCATTCAGTGACACGTATCCGAAGATTTTTGACACAGCGGTCCCTTCGATCATCATTTGCGCGACTCGGGTCGAATTTTCCAGAATATTATTCAAACCAATCGCCAACGATTCTGACCTGCTGACATGACTCCATAGTTGTCTGCGAACATGAAGTCCCCGTAAGGCTGCAAATGGTCTCCAAGTAGCCGAACATTACCAATTTCAATCAACGATCGGTTCAGTTGGACCAGAGGACCTAGCCCATTCCATGAAAACACAGCCCACACCATTATGGAGCGACTACCAGCTGGCACAGTGCATTGTCGACAACTTGGGTTCATGGCTTCGCCGGGTATGCGCCACATTCTATCACTACCATCAGCTCTTACCAACTGAAATCGGGATTCATCTGAGCAGGACAAGGTTTTCCAATCTAGTGTCCAACCAATATGGTCACGAATCGAGGAGAGGCGCTGCCGCCACAGCGAATTAAAGCCAAATTTCGCCGCACTCTCCTGGCGGATACGTTCGTCGTACGTCCCACATTTATTTCTCCTGTTATTTCACAGAGTGCTGCTTGTCTGCTAGCACTGACAACTCTATGCAAACGCCACTGCTCTAGTTCGTTACGTGAAGGCTGCCGCCCACTGCGTTCTACATGATGAGAGATAATGCTTGAAATCTAATATTCTCGGCACATTCTTGACACTGTGGATCTCTGAATATTGAATTCCCTAACGATTTCCGAAATGTAGTGTCCCATGCATTTAGTTCCAACTACCACTCCGCATTCAGGGTCTGTTAATTCCCGTCGTGCGGCCATAACCGCGTCGGGAACTTTTTCACATAAATCACCTGAGTAAAAATGACAGCTCCGATAATGTAGCGTCCTTTTATACCTTGTGTACGCGATAATACCGCAATCAGTATGTGTGTATATCGCTATCCCATGACTTTTTTCACCTCAGTATATATTGCTTGAAGTAGTACACATCAAGGTGACAATATTTTGTTTTCTTCAGTGTATTTTTGGTCTTATTACAGCAATATTTTGTTTCTACCCGTTACTAAAATTCTTCCCTGAGACCTTGAATAGATGCACATTCAAACGTTTCTCGTAGTAAGACGCGATGTTTTTCATACGAGTAGTACATAGCACGTGTTTCTGGAATGAGCGGTTGATGTTCTAAGCACACTTTTGTGCGCTTTCGACCGTTCGAGGTCACACATTTCCTTTGTTGGTATCTTAACATCTGTTTATGTATTATCCTGTTATTCTTAATGCGTACCATTATGACTTTTATTGACAGATACGTGAATTTTAAGAAGCAACGTACAACAACACACACACTATGTGATCAAAAGTATCCAGACGCCTGACTGAAATTGACTTAGAAGTTCCTGGCGCCCTCCACCGGTAATGCTGGAATTCAATATGGTGTTGGCTCACCCTTAGCCTTGATGACAGCTTCCACTCTCGCAGGCATACGTTCAATCAGGTGCTGGAAGATTTCTTGGGGAATGGCAGCCCATTCTTCACAGAGTGTTGCATTGAGGAGAGGTATCGATGTCGGTCGGTCAGGCTTGGCACGAAGTCGGCGTTCCAAAACAACATGTTCTATAGGATTCAGGAAAGGACTCTGTGCAGTCTAGTCCTTTACAGGGATATTATTGTCGTGTAACAACTCCGCTACAGGCTATGCATTATGAACAGGTGCTTGATCGCGTTGAAAGATGCATTTGCCATCCCCGAATTCCTCTTCAGTAGTGGGAACCAAGAAGGTGATTAAAACATCAATGTAGGTCAGTGCTGTGATAGTGCCTCGCAAAACAACGAGGGGTGCAAGCTCCCTCCATGAAAAAAACGACCACCCCATAACACCATTGCCTCCGAGTTTTAGCACTACACACGTTGGCAGATGACGTTCACCGGTCATTCGCGAATACCCACACTCTGCTATCCGATCGGCACATTGTCCACCGTGATTTGTCACTCCACACAACGATTTTCCACTTTTCGATAGTCCAATGTTTACGCTCCTTACACCAAGCGAGTCGTCGTTTGTCATCTACCGGTGTAATGTGTGGCTTACGAGCAGCCGCTCGACCATGAAATCCAAGTTTTCTCACATCCCGCGTAACTGACATAGTACTTGCAATGGATCCTGATGCAGTTTGGAATTCCTGTATGATGGTCTGGATAGATGTCTGTCTATTACACGTTACGACCCTCTTCAGTTGTCGGCGGTCTCTGTCAGTCAACAGACGAGGTCGGCCTGTACGCTTTTGTGCTGTACGTGTCCCTTCACGTTTCCACTTCACTGTCACATCGGAAATAGTGGACATAGGGATGTTTAGGAGTGTGGAAGTCTCGCGTACAGACGTATAACGCAAGTGACACCCAATCACCTGACCACGTTCGAAGTCCTTGAGTTCCGCGGAGTGCCCCATTCTGCTCTCTCTCGATGTCTAATGACTACCGAGGTCGCTGATACGGAGTACCTGGCAGTAGGTGGCAGCATAAGGCACATAATATGGAAACCGTATGTTTTTGGGGGTGTCCGGATACTTTTGATCACATAGTGTATAACAACGCCTCATCCGTGCGAAAAGCACTGTCTGGAATTTGTTGATGTCTATGGAACAATTGTCGATACTATTTTCAGTTGGTCTCCTGTTTGCTGGATCAAGGAGGCAGGGTGCGTGAAGCTTGTAATTTCCTCCCGCAGCACGAAAAAATGTTAATTTAATTTATAGTTTTAATGTTTCGTTGTCAGCTAATTCATTAGACACATAAGACTAATTCAGCTGGAAGAGGATGGGAGAATTTGCTTGTGGATCTTCCGCTTCACATAACAGCCATGTAATTCCGCGAGACTATTTACATGTTTCGACTGACGGCTTCAAAGCCGCGACAAGTATGAGTTTCACAATTTTCTGTTCAATAATCGGGTACTAGACAAAAATCTGCCTTCCCGTGGAAATTAGTATTTATATAACAGAAATTTGAGCCATAACGGTGTGGGCAGCTTTTGGCAAAAATCTAGATCACAACATTGTAATTTTTGCATATTCGAGATTTATTTAAAAACATGTGACAAAACCATAAGCCATGGCCGAATTGTTACTTGCACAGCAAAATTAAATTGTAAACTACTGGTAGTTAGCAAGACGAAGTGTAAAGAATAGGGAATCCAGATTTATTCACCTTACTTTTTCGAGCTTTACAGTCATTACGTACAGAGCAAAGAAGGAAACCATACGCTGTAATAATATTTAACAAGATCCAATTACCTACCAGGATGGTGAACACTTTACACAAATCAGACGCTGCAGTGTACTCAGCAACTGGTAAACGTTTCGCGATACGAAACGTCACGAGTGAGGAGCAATAATATTTCATCATCTGTACAACTTAATTCATAAAACATTTTTGTAACTACGACAAATAGGAGCATGGGCGTTGAATAAGTAATGCAGCTCTAAATAAAACAAACGCTATTAACTTTATACATCTGTATTCTTCGTGTCTACATATTTGCAAGCCTTGTGCTTCTAGAGGGCTCCGAATTGTAGGGTGCAACATAACTATATCAGTGGGTGAGAAACAGAGTGCTGCAATCGAGTTTCGAATTCGAAGAGTTAGTCCACATTCGAATTCGAAGAGTTAGTGCACACATGGAGCATTCTCTCCTTCAGCAAGACTTGGCCCCATCCGATTTTCGTCTGTTTCCAAAATGGCTCTGAGCACTATGGGACTTAACATCTATGGTCATCAGTCCCCTAGAACTTAGAACTACTTAAACCTAAATAACCTGAGGACAACACACAACACCCAGTCATCACGAGGCAGAGAAAATCCCTGACCCCGCCGGGAATCGAACCCGGGAACCCGGGCGCGGGAAGCAAGAACGCTACCGCACGACCACGAACTGCGGAGGTTTGTTTCCAAACCTTAAGAATACCTTCGAGGACTTCACTTTGATAGTGATGAACCTGTGCAAGCATAGGCGAGGTTGTAGCTCCGACAACGAAGACAATCCTTCTACAGTGACGTTATCAACAAACTGGTCTCTCGCTGGGAGACATGTATTCGTCGCCAGAGTGACTGTGTGGAGAAATAAGTATGTAGGCATGAAGAACAAAGATGCTGAATGTTACTAACGTTAGTTTTATTAAAAAAGTCTGAAGAGTTCTCACATAAAAATTTCGTAGGTATTACTTTTCGGCACGCCCTCGTAATATACCAAAAATTGATGTTGATAACTCAGAAATAGGACCATTTCAGCGGAAGATTGGTGAAGAGTATCCATTATAATCGGACCAAGTCTGAGGAACACTGATACAGAAAATGTTCATCTGGATTGTCGACGGTGGTAGCAATAAGCGTCAAAAGCGAGGAGCTAAATAAACTTTGAACGTCACGTACTATGCACACTGATAAACACCAAACAGAATATAACATGAATTGTTAGAAATAAGCAGTACCTATAATTTCAAAACCGTTTTTCGTAAAAAAAAAAACTATAATAACATGCGAGTTTCAGCTCTTTGGACGTTAAGTTTATCTTCCGTTAAACTGAAAAACTGTAGCCCTTTTATCTATAGTTTAGAGAAGTGCTAAAGTAATTGGGAGTACTGGCTGGTATCTGTTCTCGGTAAGGATCAATGGTTGGCGAAAAGTTTGAAATCACTTTTCTAGACAGAAGGATTACAGCATTAAAAGCGCCATCACTAAATATCCAGCATTAGGTGGATGATTGTATGAGCCACAGTATCGGGAGAATATGTGCATTTTACATTGCCGTACCACAGCGTCTGAGCCCGTGAAGATGTTCTGTGAACGACCGGCGGGAAGACGCGATCCATAAACGTGCCACCCACGTGCACGCTTCCGAATATATGTTGTCTCGGTAATGCTGTGCGACGTGTCACACTGTTCACATTAGCGCCATGGCTCATGTTATTTCGTAGTTTCCTCAACTTAGGGACACCAGTGTACGCAGTAAGGCTGCAAATAATGGCGGCCGGGATTCGCGGAGTGCTCGTAGGAAGGCAGCAGCAGCTTGCGCGTCTCTGGAGAGGAAACGTAGCAGCAGCTATTTACAGCGCAGGGGGAGGACGCTTTCAAGCCATATCACTATTTCAGCCGCCCCTGCGCCTCCTGCGAATATCCTTGCTCCCTGCTCCCTCGCCTCTCAATACGGCGCGGCGCCCGTTGATGACTCGGATCGCAGCGCCCCTACCGGCGCGCGGCGAGCAATCGAATGCTGGCGCCGCCGCTTCCTCTGAATATTAAACGAAAGCAGTTTCTCGTGCGCGTTATTACCGCGCGGCTCGTCCGGCCCCCTACAGCGCAATAAGCTGGCCCGCGCGAAATTTCCAATTAATCTCGAATTTGTCACCGCGTTCGCCATTAATGTGCTCCGCAACTTCCTAAACTGGAACTTATTTTCAGCTGTTGGATTCCTCACGCCAATACTTAAATCAAGCACTTGTGCTCTCTGAGACACTAGTGACTTCTATTACGTATCCTTTGTTCGCAAATCGTCCAGGGAAAGGCATTCGCAAAATTCGGTATTCTGGAAATGACGCCATATTACGCCCAGACTTACAAATGCTACTTTACTACGGTCTGCTTTGACGTAATTTTTCGTATACCTTCGATATCAATTTTTATTAACAACGAAATGTTCTTCATGCACTGTCTGTTTGCTGTCTTTCCGGATACTTTGGCTGACGGTTGTTCGATTGTATTTCTGAAGTTGTGCCTAAATGGTGGCTCCATTCTGAAAGATTCATTCTCCATGCCCATACAGTTCACTACCAGTAACGGAGGGTGAATCCTTCACAACGCCAGCCGCTCGCTCTGGCGAAACGTCGCAAAAATAATCAAAGAATTCTCGGCCGAAGAAGCTGAGAAGAACGTCAAGACGGAACATGTATATTAAAACCCACAAAATATGAACGGATGCTTACTCGGGGTGTTGCTCTGGCTACCACGCGAGTAGAATCACCGAAAACTTGCGTGTACCAAGTATTGTTAACGAGTTATAGTTAGGAAAACAAAAAATAATCCTCAACTTAATAAGCAGGATATTTATTGGGTGTTCACTCGTCGATTTTACAATAGGCCCTTGATACTTATTTTTGATTCCTCCTCTTAACTCCGTCCTAACAGGTCTCCTCTCTGAAAACTATGACACTAAAAATATTCTTTGTTTTCAGGCAAATTCATGTCCACAATTACATGTTTCTTCATGTACCACTGGGTTTATCACAGTTATATAATAAATGCTATATACAATTCCGTCAAAATGTAAGACAGAATGTTATGCGTTATCACTTGCAGGGATGGAAAAATACGGTTTGACGTCCGTTCTCGCCATATATGAGATTATTAGAAACGGAACACAAGATCGTACTCGACTTTGACGTGACAGTGAACGGGCCTTTTCGTTTGGAAGGAAATATCCCGAAATTCGCCCTAGGTGAATTAGGGAAACCACGAATGACTTCCTTTTGTAATTTATTTGAAAATTTGTTTCTCCCAAGAGAATGACTTTGAGCCCGCGTCTGTATGATCTATGTGCTAGTATGAAGCATCACAAATCAAGTTAATTAATGACGCACCCAACTGACTTCCCTCGACAGTTCTGCTCTGATACAATTTTTGTATTACCTGGATTTTATGTTTCGGCTATCACATGGAATACTACTCTTATATGTATAACACCGTAACTTATCTGGATCCGTTATTCAGCAAGTATTTTTCAACTTGTTGCTTCCTTTGTCATATAATAAAGAAAACAAATGTTAGGAATAACATAACGTACTGACGAAATAATTGTGGTTAAATAGCATTTTTCAAAGTTTTATCTCATGCGAAGACAATCTTAGAGATTTTTCAGTCTCTAATATTACAAGAATGTTGCAACCAAGATCTCATAACAAATCCCATCAGGTGACAGAAATATTGTTTTTTTTCTTTTTATAAAGGATTAAGGCACTCGGTAAGCGAGTGAAACTCCAGTGTTTATATCCTCGTTTCTCGTTTGTGAAGAGCAGCTCAACAGTTCATTTAGGTATCGTGGAAGAATGGCAGCCAGAAACGCGCTCGCTCGGATGCACTCGAGAGAATTAAGGTCCGGGGAATTTGCCGACCACTCCACTTTCTCACACTGCGCTCTTCCAGGCACTAGGCGCCATGAGTAAGCGAATTTTCAGCTTGGAAAATTATTCCTGGTATTCGTGTATGTGCGAATTTTGTAATACAACGTTGTATTATCTTGCAGCATTGTGGCTGAATAAATGTTTCACACTACCGGTTAAACGGTACAATTTTCTACCACAGAGTGGCATTATAATTTTTTCCTCATTTTTAATACAACTTTCGCCAAGGGAGTAAACAGCATATGGGCAAAAAAGTCAACTATAATCGCGGTGAGATTACAGATTAGAGGAGGAACTGGCATACTGCCGTAAATAAGAAAAATGCTTCGTGAATCACTGTGTCACACAAACCAAACTTTAGAGTTTATGAATGCTTTCGTTGCACATAAGAATACACTGTGTGATCAAAAGTACTTCCAAAGTACTTCCAAAGACATACTTTTCATATCAGGTGCATTTTGCTGCCACCTACTGTCAGGTACTCCATATCGGCGACCTCAGTCGTCATTACACATCGTGAGAGAGCAGAATGGAGCGCTCCGCGGAACTCACGGACTTCGAACGTGGTCAGGTGATTGGGTGTCACTTGTGTCATACGTCTATACACGAGATTTCCACACTCCTAAACATCCCTATGTTCACTGTTTCCGATATGATAGTGAAGTGGAAACGTGAAGGGACACGTACAGCACAAAAGCCTACAGGCCGGCTTCGTCTGTTGACTGACAGAGACCGCCGACAACTGAAGAGGGTCGTAATGTGTAATAGGCAGACATCTATCCGGACCATCACACAGGAATTCCAAACTGCATCAGGGTCCACTGAAAGTACTATGACAGTTAGGCGGGAGGTGAGAAAACTTGGATTTCATGGTCGAGCGGCTGCTCATAAGCCACACATCTCGCCGGTAAGTGCCAAACGACGCCTCGCTTGCGGTAAGGAGTGTAAACACTGAACGATTGAACAGTGGAAAAACGTTTTGTGGAGTGACGAATCAAAATGGTTCAAATGGCTCTGAGCACTATGGGACTTAAAATGTGAGGTCATCAGTCCCCTAGAACTTAGAACTACTTAAACCTAACTAACGTGAGGACATCACACACATCCATGCCCGAGGCAGGATTCGAACCTGCGTCCGTAGCGGTCGCGCGGTTCCAGTCTGTAGCGCCTAGAACCGCTCGGCCACCCCGGCCGTCGGATGGTTTGTAACAGGTCGCCTGCCAAGTGCACGTGAATTTCTGGTCAGTGAACATTGCTGAACGCCACTTCTCATAGGTCAGACTGAATTATTTTCTAGCCCAATACGGACTCTCTCTGTGACCCTATGGACACATACTATTGGCTCTCAGTACAGGATACACCTACATCAAGGTGCTTGTGGATGCAGGACGGCCAATGGCATCCACAATATGTGCGCGCAGCAGTTTGATGTGGCGTGTCTGTTTAATGGAGCACAACCGCGTATGTATCGGTCACCTGCGTCCCAGGTTACGCGCCAATGCCCTTCTCGATAAAACGGCGAGCCATTCTGCATAACCTGAAATTCTTTCTGTAAGCAACATAACACGAGAGGAGAAAAAAATTATGTGGATTGCAACGGCAAACTGGCTTCCAAATACGCTTCCCACAATTTAATAGGTAAATCTAGAGATGGCTAGAATCAGAACAGTAATACGGCAGCAGGACCCAAGGTTTTTTTACGTCAGTGGCCTTTTCTTGGCTTTCGTCTTACATTTTTTGCTCAGTGCGCCTTTTATTGCGTTCTGTAATGTATTATATGCATTATACCTAAAAGTAAAAATTATATTAAAATTTTAACATCTCGTCGATGTCGTGAATTTACTATAAATTTTTACAATTCTTATTACTGTCGTTTCTCGCGTAGTTTTGGGATAGAAAAAAGAAAAACTCCGTTGCTTACTATACCGCGCGTAGTTCCAGGATGCATTGATCTCTTTGTAAATATACATTTCGCCTGGTCGGGTTACATGTCAAGAGCCGATAACAGCTTGCAGATGCACGATAATTCGAACTTGTTTCTTTCATCGTCGTGTCTGACGGATTACAGCATTGCTTTCTTTTAGGTGTGAAGTTGAAAGGGTACAGTACCGCCCGACATTGGAAACAGGTACAACATACTTCAGTATTCTTGTCAGAACAACACATTTTTTTTGTAAAACTAACTCAATTTCAATTAATACAGCGAAGCCGGATACCAGTGTGGGAAAGAATGACAATTTATTTATGTAATTGATCACATGTGCACTCCCACAAAGTAAATCCCTACATCCAGTTTGGTGAGATCTGTGAAATGAATGAATGTATGGTCGTCTGCTAACCGCAGATAGTGAATGTGAATATATGATCATCTTTGAGACGATCCTTTGGCCACCTTTGGTGGGACCAAAGAGATGAAATTTATCTGTGCTTTGAGCGCCTGAAATGTGGCTGACCAATACGGTAGCAAGGTGCTCCCCCACTTGTGCGAGAGAACCTCGAGAACGGCCATGTTTCAGCACTCTGCCGCTGGATCTTGTGCTGTTAAGACCTGTTTTAGTTGTGCTCCGTAATGACAAAAGAGTGGAGACATGGTATGCATGTGGAATATTTAAGAGTAGTTTGAAATAATAATTTCTCTATTTCAGGAACTTTTGTGGGGTGAATTAAATGTCAGGCAGGTAATATTAATGGGATCGTAGTAATCTTCGGAAGTGACCAACGGTCACAATGAAACCACGTGTAGCAATAAGTTGAAATACTTCCGTGTGCTTAAGTTAAGCTGAATTACTAGCGTGTGTACAGTAAGTTGAAATATTTAAGAAATAGCGTGTGTACCATAAGTTCAAATATTTAAGAAATGGCGTGTGCAGAACTTGAAATTAGAGACGAGTACTTCCACGTGGTGAGTACTGTGTGTGTCTCAAACTGTGTATGAGACAAAAGATAAAGAGAAGTACCCGTCCATGGTATCAGTTGAGGACTCGCGTGTGTGATGAATACGTTCTTAATATTACTTTGCGTGATATGATTCCGTGTGACGCTAGATTCAAACTCTGAGAGAGAAGCAAGGTGAGTCGGCCGTCTATCCAGCAACGCCACTTGGCTTGCATTGCACAGGAAGACGTGCATATATCTCCAGAGTTCATAGTAGGAAAGTAGAATTACGAAGTGGGGCAGTGTCGTGTGAAACTGGGATAAATATTAATTGAAGTGGGAAAGCTGAAAGTGATAATGTTGTGACTATTCTCTGTGTAGTATTTCATATTGTAGTGTGGTGTATGTCATGTAATTTGGGTATGTGTGGTTTGCATGGGAGAATAGCAAGGTAGTTGCAAAAGATTAGTGGGTTATGCATGTTCCTTCTGTACTGCTCGGTCTGGAGGATAGTTTCGTGATGATGATTGTGAGAGTCGAAGTGTGAGAAATAATAAAAGATCCACCATCCTATCCAGAAAGTGCACTGTAGCGTTAAATAATTACGAGACCATAATATAGAGATTCACCAATGTAAAGCCATGCCCACTGGGCGGAATTTCTCATGTGTTATTGTTGTAGGTTATAGAATTTGTGTGTTTAGGTTAGAGAATTTATCGGAATAAATAAGATAGTGAAAAGAAAAAGATTGGTGGACTTTTCCTTCGAATTGTATGTTGTCATGATGTCCCGAATTTATAATGTGTGCGCCATTGATAATCAGTGCGGTGGCCACGTGTTGACAAAAGCCGTTAAATAAAAAAAAAAGAAAGAAAATGTGGTATTGCCAGTGCGTAGTGTACAGTCAGAGTTCTGTAAATTACTGGTAGTCAGATGCGTGTTTCCGTTGCGTATTAATCATATAGGAGGATAACTTGTAACTTAAGTGTGAGTACTAGAGTTCATGTTACTCGATAAATAAGAACGAATCCACTCGCATGGCAGACCACTCATCTTGCAGGCCTGACTGCTTGATGCCACAGCATGAGCAAGGCATGTGGGTGCCTCTCTAAGTAACCGTGAAAGAGACTACTCCACGGAGACAATAACTGACGTAAATATTTGGGAATTAAGTTCCAATATTTTGGTTTATTGCATAACGTGACTCACGGGACCGACGTCTAACATATGTGTCGTCACTTCTTACACAAAACGTGGTCTGCAGTTATCAAAATCTACATTAACTTCATGAAACCAAATATACGTAGTAACGACATTGTGAGCCTCAGCTGCAATATTCAACATTAATCTGCCTGGGACTTTGTCCTCGTCAAAAGCTATAAACCGATATGCCCAAACAACTTCCCTTGAGATTTCAGTTTCATTGCGTGACTCATTCAGTAAGGTGTTAACGACAAATTTTCAATATATTCTGACTTGTTAAGTAAGACTATGTTGTTCCCTTTGTCCCCCTTGGTGGCAATCACATCTGGAGAAGACAGTTTTTTCTTTAATATGTACAATGCGCTTTGCTTCCGTTTTTTAACTTCTGAATTCACACTACAGCAAAATGAAATTTACAATGGAGCTGGGGGCAGACTTCATCTACTTTTTAGACCTCACCATTGACATCAGTAAGCATCGGCATTTATTTAAAATATATAGGAAAGTAAATTCAACAGACACAGTAATACCAGCCAGTTTCCAGCATCCCGTAGCATACAAAAATGCAGCCTTCCACTCCATGGTACACCACCAACTATCTATACCACAAACCAAACCGGATTTTGAAAATAATTAAGAAATAGCATACAGCAATGGTTATAGTCCTACCCTAGTTGACAACATACTCTGCAAACAGAAGAGACGGGACAACGGTACTCCTTTATCCACCTCAGAGAGCAAACAACCACACTGATGACAAATGGTCCGCCATGCTTTACGTGGGTAGGACTTCACAGATTCTTGCCAGGAAAGTAAAATCCAGGAAATATACTCCAGTTTACTACACTAGGAATACTGTTGCCAACCTTCTGCTTCAACAATGAAGACAAGATTCACCTTTAGAAGAGCGTGAAACTTATAGTATTTCGTGCAATCTGTGTGGCAAATTATACGTAGGTCGATCAGGTAGGACTATAGCTGTTAAGCTGACTGAACATGAAAGGAGTTGGAGACTAAAACGAAAGGTTCCGCCCTGCTGAACATGCTCAGAATGAAAGTCACTTATATGATGCGAAATGTGATGTTCTCCAGAAGGGAACCCAGTGGTTAGCTCACTGGGCTCGAATTCGGGAGGACGACGGTTTTCCGTGATTTCCCTAAATCGCTTCAGGCAAATGCCGGGACGGTTCCTGAGAAAGGGCACGACCGACTTCCTTCCTCATCCTTCCCTAATCCGATGGGACAGATGACCTCGCTGTTTGGTTCCCTCCCCCAAATAAATCAACCAACCAACCACAAAGGAACTACAAGCAGAAAACTAACATTACTTGAAATTCTGGCCATTAATAAACACTAGTCAGAGAATCCTGACCTGGTCCTTAATGATCAAACACAGTTCCATTACTCACCCGCAGAAAAGCAGCAGCTAGTTATTATTTCTCTCACTATTAGGTAACAATCTTGTTGTAACTGATCCACATTCTATAGACTTCTTTCTCGCTCCCCCCCCCCCCCTTTTTCAGTCAATTCATCAGATTCACCAGTTTGTCCATATGACACAGTAGCCTGTGCCATTATTCATTTGTACAACGTTTCTGGCTTGTTCATTCATATAGGTTTAATGTTTGAACATACTGTAATATAAGGTTTATTTTTTCAGTCACTGTAGGTATTATATTATGCTAGTCGTCACTGGGCTTTTTTAGCTGTTTGTCTGGTAATATTTATATTATTCTGTGTATTCGGGAAACTGTTTTTTATTTATATCACTGTCTAAAATATCGCCACTCGAGCGTATCTCAATTACTGTCTCTGAACTTTTTCCATTTAAACGATCTAACATTTGTCGTGTTTTACTTCATTGCATTTTATTACTGTAATGACTTTTACACCTTAGAAGCCCTCTACAGACTTTACTAATTGTATCCCTCTTTTTATTTTACATCGTCGAATTACAATTCAAGAATGTGTGTACGCCTACAGTAGCGACATCTGGCGAACTTGCAACAAACATTTTGTGGCTACTGTACGGCAGTTTGTTTTGAACAGTAGTGCTGCTGACAAGATGATTCATGGGTATACTATCATTTATATATGTGTGAGGATACTAGCGCTGATTTTGTGTTTAGCATTTCACTATGTCGCTATGGCTCCAGTATATTGGGACATGTTTTTATAGAACAGACATCCCTCATCATATTTAAAGCCCTTAAATTCACATATATGTCAGTAATACTTTGTATCACGGTCTATTTTATTGTTTCAAGCTGTAAACAATCTGCTAGTTGGATTTGTTTTTTCCCATATTTTGCTGCAGATCTGAAGATGGTCATTGCTGACCCAAACCGATAGTCCGAGGTCCTACAAGTTTGTGGCCGTAGACATGAAATAAAAGAAATTTATGATCGTAGAGTGTCACATTCTTTGTACAACCATCTTTGTACAGCTATGAATTTTCATTGACGTTGTGTGGACTGTCTGTTTAGTATTATGTTATGTGGTGTGATGAAGGCATAAGAAGCCGATAGCCGGTTCGCTGTGTTCAAATGTGTGTGAAATCTTATGGGACTTAACTGCTAAGGTCATCAGTCCCTAAGCTTACACACTACTAAACCTAAATTATTCTAAGGACAAACACACACACCCATGCCCGAGGGAGGACTCGAACCTCCGCCGGGACCAGCCCCACAGTCAATGACTGCAGCGCCCCAGACCGTTCGGCTAGTCCCGCGCGGCATAGCCGGTTCGTAACGAACTATTAAATAAATAATTGTGGAACATTAATACTGAGTATTCAAGTTATTAACATAGCCGAGCAATAATGTAAAAGTAAAAAAAGAGAAAAAATCGATTTTAGAAAAAGGACTAAGACAATAGCTGTTTGCGAGGGATTATAGCATAGCATGTGATATTTAAGGGAAAGAAACTGCTTTAAATTCATAGAGCATCATCAGGTATTATGTTGCGCAAAATAAGCGGGTACGGGATTGGTGGCGTCGATTCGCCTGCTCCCGAGTTTCATAAGCTGCAGTCTCGCTGCCAGCGTCACTTCCCGTTGATTGGTTAATTCAGAGAATGGACCAGCATATCCCATTTGCGTGATGAAATTTTCTCACGGTTCATTTCGCGGCATGCACTGCAAGTGACTGCTCCGCAAACAGCGAAAGCTAACGAAAACTAATCGAAAGAGGAGCCGCCAGTTTTCGCAGCGTCGAGCTTCACCGCTCTATTGGAAACGAAACAGTGTTCTTGTTCTTGTTCTTTCCCCGCTACCATGGATATGTTGTTCCAAACCTTTTCATATTGAGTGGTTAACGTACATGATGGGTAAAAACGTCCTCACACACACACACACACACACACACACACACACACACACACACATTATATTTATGTAACGCTGGCAGCGAGCGAGAGCAAGATGAATGTTTGTTTTCTTATGTTGGCATATGTTGTGCACTAACGAAATTTAAACGTCAACTTTATCTACATAAGTTTCGACTAAACGTATTTTTACAGTTGCCGTGTTGTGTGCTTGTTTCCTTCAAATGAATGTACTAGATTACCGTGTGGTCACAGTATTCTTGCTGTGGGCGTTTTGCCGTCACGGGAATTAATGCAAATCTGGTAAAGGTTTATAAAGGAGCTACGCCTTCATTTTTAATTTGTCAGAAATAGGGTGATGCATTTTGCTCTTTAAATGATCCGTGTGAAAGAAATCCCAAAACTGCAACAACGGATGAGAAAAACGGAAAGCGCACATCACGGTATTTGACGACCGACGATTATACGATTGTGAAATAACTGGATCTCACACAATAGCAGAAGAAAGAGTACGGTACATTAAACCTTAACTGCCAGAAAGGCGCATTTGTATATGCAGACAAAAAGCAAAGCAAACATAAATTTCTCAGTAAGATTTTGAAAAGAATTGAACTGATTTTGTGAGCCAACTTGTCACTGAAGAAGTATATCGGTCCACTACTCCATGCCAGAAACGGAACAGCTCTTGAAATTAATGAGGGAATGCCGCTGGTTCTGGTTCAAAGAACACAAAGGAAGGTTTTGCAGTGAACATATAGTGCGTAGTGGGGCGATCACGCTGTTGTAGAAATAATTCAAAAGCCAAGATGGCTTAAACACTGTTTACTGGATAACCGGTTTCAACACACTAAAGGTGCCGTCATCGGATCTGAATGTAGCTTAACATTTAAAAACCATTTGGATATAACGATACATGACGCAGACCAGCTGATATAAAATCATTGGCACAAAAAATAAAAAACAACTGTTCTCATGGTCATTCTTTCCCATCAGACATGTAAAACCGAAGTCACAAGATAAAAATATTGGGTACATGACCGCTGCTCGACTAACAACGGTCGGCATCACACAGCAGCAAAGGTCTCGAGTTCGAATCTCGGTCCGGAACACAGTTTTAACCTGCCATCTGCCAGGAAGTTTCATTGGATACTATGTCTTAACCAAATAAGAACCCCTGAAATTAAACAGTGCCACAACAGCATTAACTACAAACAGTTGGAGAGGGCTCCATCCTGCCGCAGCCCGCCATCTCTCTCAGAGTTGCAACAGGGATGAAATATATCTGCGACACAGGTGACTATGCAAAGTGCTAGTTTTCCTAACCAACACGAATTCGAGCGAAGCGATACAACAATAGCTGCGTAACTGTTAATGTAATGGTACTGGGATAATCAACATCTTGCTTCCACAGCAATAGAAACAGACTTACCACACGGGAACGAGGCCCAACATACTTGAAAATACTGTGTCTTACTAATAAAACTGTCAGCACCATGCAAGCCTGTTGGTGCTGTCACCTATATGAAATATACCAGTGCCGTGATACAGAACATCACTGTGTGACGTGCGGAAAATATTTGCGACCAAAGCCGCTAACCCTTAGATTAATCAGTTTTTGATACAATAGCACCATCTGTCAGTGCATGAAAATATGTAATTCTCATAATAACTCCGACAATTCTTGTGTAAGGCAAACACATGCTCTCAAAACTAAGTCTTCTCCTGTACTGACGTTCTTACGTCAATACACAAAATCTTTTAAGATTGATTCTGCGCGTCCACTGATATCCGACAGCCAGATAAACATATCACGAAAGCATAAACAACATCATATATAAAGTGCTCAGTTTACATCAGAAACCTGTCCACCTCGCTGTAGTCACTTTCCGAAATACCAAAGCTAGAGTAAGGTTCAGATATGAATTCTCTGAACTTTTTGAGATTCATACTGGCCTCCGACAAGACGATGGATTGTGTCCATTATTGTTCAATTGTGTGCTGTAGAAAATCATGCGGGAAAGAAACAAGATATGCCCACCATGTGTTAAGATTGGAAGAAAGATTCGACTTAACTGTCTTGCATTTGCAGATGATTTGGCGCTGTTAGCAAACAATACTGCTGAAGCAAAGTTTCAGATAGAACAACTAGAACGATTAGCGGCAAAGGGTGGATTACAGATTTCGTTAGAGAAAACAGAAATGATGCCCAGTTTCCCAGTTGACACATCCCATATCATAGTCCATAATGATCAAAAAATTAAAGTAGTAAAAAAGTTTAAATATCTTGGCGAGATTATTGCCTGGAATGCTAACGAAAGAGCATCAATAGATAGTAGAACATTAAAACTACAGCGAGCGCAGGGAACCACATGGTCAACCTACAAAAAACGATATCTCTCAAAAAATGCTAAATTTCAACATTACTTCTCCGTCGCTGAACCGGAAGCAACATATGCAACTGAAACACTATTCAAACTAAATACTCAAGCAACAACTGAAAAATTGCAGAATGTTGATAGAAGAATACTCCGAACAATTATCAGTAAAAAACATCAAGTTAATGGGCAGTGGAGACTTTTGCCCAATTCAGTAGTGTATAAAGAAAGTGAATCCATTATTGATACAACGCGGAAAAGGATTGCATTTTTCGGCCACATATCTCGCCTACCAAATACTAGAATTCTGAAGCAACTTTTTGAATACTTCTGGAACAGTAAAACCAAAAACATCTGGTTTAAAGAAGTACAAAGTGATCTGGATGAATTGAACATCAGCACACACCAAATTCAACACAGAGAAGAGAAACTGCTTCTGAAAAACAAATACACACGGCTGACATTCAAACCATCAGAACAGAAGAAGTATGTCGTATCTCCAGAAGAACGAGCAGTTAGATCACACCGAATGAAGAAATTTTGGGAAGCGAAGAAATTGCTGACTGCTAAGACCTAAACTTAATCATTGTAGTCTCTATTGTATTATGTTTGATTTTAGTGCTCCAATGTGGGCGTAAACTATGTAAATAAACAAATAAAGTGCTCAATGGAGTTTCCCCACCACCTTCAGTGCCACAAAACGACGTGCATTGACTCGACTAATGTCTGAAGTAATGCTGGAGTGAATTGACACCATAAATCCTGCAGGGCTGTCCATAAATCCATAAGAGTACAAGGGCATGGAGATCTCCTCTGAAGAGCAAGTTGCTGGGCATCCCGGATATGCTCAATAATATTCATTTCTTGCGAGTTTGGTGGCCAGCGGAAGTGTTTAAACTCTAAAGAGTGTTCCTGGAGCCACTCTGTAGCAATTCTGGACGTGTTAGGTATCACATTGTCCTGCTGGAATTTCCCAAGTCCGTCGGAAAGCACAATGGACTTGAATGTATGCAGGTGATCAGACAGGATGCTAACGTACATGTCACCTGTCAGAGTCGTATCTAGACGTATCAGTGGCCCCGTATCACTCCAACTGCACACACGGCACACCATTACAGAGCCTCCACCAGCTTGAACAGTCACCTGCTGACATGCAGGGTCCATGGATTCATGAAGTTTTCTCTACACTCGTACACGTGCATCCGCTCGATGCAATTTGAAACGAGACTCATCCGACCAGGCAACATGTTTCCAGTGTCGGTGTTGACGGGCCCAGGCGAGGCATAAAACTTTGTCTCGTGCAGTCATGAAGCGCACACGAGTGGGCCTTCCGTCCGAAAGCCCATTTCGTTGAATGGTTCGCACGCTGACACTTGCTGATGGCCCAGCATTTAAATCTGCACCAATTTGCGGAAGGGCTGCACTTCTATCACGTTGAACGATTCTCTTCAGTCGTCGTTGGCCCCGTTCTTGCAGCATCTTTTTCCGGCCGCAGCGATGTCAGGGATATGATGCTTTAACGGATCCCTGATATACTAGGTACACTCGCGAAATGGTCGTGCGCGAAAATCCCCACTTCATCGCTACCGCCGAGATGCTGTGTCCTATCGCTCGTGCGCCGAATATAACACCACGTTCAAACTCATTTAAACCCTGACAACCTGCCATTGTAGCAACAGTAACCGATCTAACAACTGCGCCAGACACTTGTTGTCTTATATAGGCGTTGCCGACCGCAGCGCCGTATTCTTCCTGTTTACACATCTCTGTATTTGAATACGCATGCCTGTACCAATTTTTTTGGCGCTTCAGTATATGTGACAACATTAATCGAAGGGCGGTTTCATGCTTAGATTCCGCGCGCATTGCCACTTTGTGACAAGAAGGGTTTCGAGTAAATAAATCTCCCAAGACATTGTGGATATGCCTCATGGTGATCGCCCGCGATCAGCAACACCATGTGACCATCGCTACCTACAAATACTCACTCGGAACTTGCCCGAAAAGAATGCAACAGAACTACACGTGACATTCTGGAGACAACTGGGAGGTTTGAGACGTCCCAGGCAATACTCAACCGCCACCACAAGAACTTCAGCACAAAACCTCCGGCGCCGTGGTGCACCAACAGGATGGGTAAGTGAACATCTGGAATGGAACGTGAATCAGCGGCGTCGGATTCTGTTCGTCGATGAGGACAGAATTTGCCCGACGTCTGTTGATCACCGTACAAGAGTGTGGAGACGGTCAGGTACCAACGCACGTCTCAGGCGTGTAGTCCACGGGTTCAGCAAGAAGATGGGTCTGTCATGTACAGATGTCTGACGGCTCTCACTGCTATCGAGGGTAATTAGCTGTGCAGTATCGGCGCAGGATCGTTCTACCTACCGCCCATCCACACACTCAACATATCGGCGATAGATTCGGCTTTCAAAACAATAACGCAGGAATAGATCGCGTTCTCCTCGTGAACAGCGATCAACCTGATGTGTCCTGAGTGGTAGGCTGCAAGCAATAAAAAAGTTCCCAGGCAACGCGTAAAGTAACACTTCATTACACAGCATAGAATATAACAAACAACAGATACAACTGAAAGAGATGCTTCTTATCTACTATGAATGTGACGAAACGAAGAGTCTGTCGTGACGTAGGAGACGACGATAACTGCTTGGTACAGGTTCACATACAACACCAGTTCCTGGGACACCGAATCCGGCGACGTCAGCGTCAGAAAAAATGTAAAGACTCCGAGAGTGACAGATGGCGGATCGGTTCGTATGCTCTTGCGTATCTACCGTGGAGGAAGTCGGAGCTGCGAATCCGGTGAAGGGCAGGGTCGGACGGGCGAAGGCTACGTAGGTGACGGCTGGCAGATTGGCGTGGCGCGCCAGGTGTGAGCTCCGAATGACGGGCCGCGAGGGCCGGCGTCGAACACGCAGCGTGAGCAGAATCATGATATACGCCCAAATTCCGACTTCAAAGTGATAGGTGAGGATGTTCCGGCGTAAAGCCAAGCGCCGGCACGCTGGCCGGGAACGTTAGAGCAGAGAGGGCTGTGCACAAGACGTCAGTCAATTGCACGCTGACCGACCGCTCTCTAAGACGATAACCCGACGGCAGCACTTTCGACACGAACAGGAAATAAACACCGCGCCGCCTGGCCGCGGCCCAGTTGAAGACTAGCAGTTCTACGACTTCCACAGCGGCATCAAGAATAGTCACTTGTATAGGAGCGACTTAGGAACTGTATTACTTACATTACGAATTGTATATACTGAAGGGATTTCTTGTTTGTCTGTCGCCCTTTGCTCGTGACACGTCTGTCCGTCGCAAAGTTTGGCACTGAACTCATTTTCTTTTGTAATAAACTTCATCAATACGATTTGCTTCAATTTTTGTCTAGCGATCCGAGAAAGCAGGTTTCCTAGACACCCCATATTTAACGAGTAGGCACGATACAACAAAGGAGATGTAGGGAATCACTTCATTAACACAGGGTGTTACAAAAAAGTACGGCCAAACTTTCAGGAAACATTCCTCACACACAAATAAAGAAAAGATGTTATGTGGACATGTGTCCGGAAACGCTTAATTTCCATGTTAGAGCTCATTTTAGTTTCGTCAGTATGTACTGTACTTCCTCGATTCACCGCCAGTTGGCCCAATTGAAGGAAGGTAATGTTGACTTCGGTGCTTGTGTTGACATGCGACTCATTGCTCTACAGTACTAGCATCAAGCACATCAGTACGTAGCATCAACAGGTTAGTGTTCATTACGAACGTGGTTTTGCAGACTGTGCAATGTTTACAAATGCGGAGTTGGCAGATGCCCATTTGATGTATGGATTAGCACGGGGCAATAGCCGTGGCGCGGTACGTTTGTATCGAGA
This sequence comes from Schistocerca nitens, assembly GCF_023898315.1. Lineage (NCBI taxonomy): Eukaryota > Metazoa > Arthropoda > Insecta > Orthoptera > Acrididae > Schistocerca > Schistocerca nitens. The sequence goes on along the minus strand of NC_064616.1, from coordinate 169,924,629 downwards.
CAGATTTCCAGAACAAAGGTGTCCCGACAGGAAGACGTTCGAAGCAATTGATCGGCGTCTTAGGGAGCACGGAACATTCCAGTCTATGACTCGCGACTGGGGAAGACCTAGAACGACGACGACACCTGCAATGGACGAGGCAATTCTTTGTGCAGTTGACAATAACCCTAATGTCAGCGTCAGAGAAGTTGATGCTGTACAAGGTAACGCTGACCACGTCACTGTATGGAGAGTGCTACGGGAGAATCAGTAGTTTTCGTACCATGTACAGCGTGTGCAGGCACTACCAGCAGCTGATTGGCCTCCACGGGTACACTTCCGCGAATGGTTCATTCAACAATGTGTCAATCCTCATTTCAGTGCAAATGTTCTCTTTACGGATGAGGCTTCATTCCAACGTGATCACACTGTAAATTTTCACAGTCAACATGTGTGGGCTGACAAGAATCCGCACGCAATTGTGCAATCACGTCATCAACACAGATTTTATGTGAACGTTTGGGCAGGCATTGTTGGTGATGTCTTGATTGGGCCCCATGTTCTTCCACCTACGCTCAATGGAACACGTTACCATGATTTCATACGGGATACTCTACCTGTGCTGCTAGAACATGTGCCTTTACAAGTACGACACAACATGTGTTTCATGCACGATGGAGCTCCTGCACATTTCAGTCGAAGTGTTCGTACGCTTCTCAACAACAGATTCGGTGACCGATGGATTGGTAGAGGCGGACCAATTCCATGGCCTCCACGCTCTCCTGACCTCAACCATCTTGACTTTCATTTATGGGGGCATTTGAAAGCTCTTGTCTACGCAACCCCGGTACCAAATGTAGAGACTCTTCGTGCTCGTATTGTGGACCGCTGTGATACAATAAGCCATTTTCCAGGGCTGCATCAGCGCATCAGGGATTCCATGCGACGGAGGGTGGATGCATGTGTCCTCGCTAAAGGAGGACATTTTGAACATTTCCTGTAAAAAAGTGTTTGAAGTCACGCTGGTACGTTCTGTTGCTGTGTGTTTCCATTCCATGATTAATGTGATTTGAAGAGAAGTAATAAAATGAGCTCTAACATGGAAAGTAAGCGTTTCCGGACACATGTCCACATAACAGATTTTGTTTATTTGTGTGTGAGGAATGTTTCCTGAAAGTTTGGCCGTACCTTTTTGTAACACACTGTATACTTTTGGGGTCAACTTATCAGGGCCCATATGTCGGCCCGTAAGATACCTCCAACCTGTGTAATGGCGTCATATTGCTATTGTACCAGGGAAAGCGGCACCTAAACCTGTGCCATGGGAGAGGAATAGTCCAGCCTAGAGTTTGTCTGTTATGTACGGAATCCCGCAGGACATCAGTCTTGTGGTGCAATTTCGTCGTCCATTAACATACTGTTTCCATGACCGTGTCCAGATGGAGTTCTGCACGTAAGTCGACAATGCGAACGTACCGTCTGGCACCCAGTATCTAAGGACCTTATTTTGGAGAACCTGAAGGCAGTAGATTTGAGTTGCGCCGGCTAACCTCCAGATCGACCTGCCATAGATGATCGTGAAGAGAATCGTCGCTTTGTACAGCCGAAATTTCGCTGTGATGCTCAGTTCAGTATTCATAAAAAAGCGGGACGAGTTGTTTGGCCATGCCATAAGCATTATTCCTAAGTGCTTCAGTTCAAATGGTTCAGATGGCTCTAAGCACTATGGGACTTAACATCTGAGGCCATCAGTCCGCTAGACTTAGAACTACTTAAACCTAACTAACCTAAGGACATCACACACATCCATGCCCGAGGCAGGATTCGAACCTCCGACAGTAGCAGCAGCGCGGTTCCGGACTGAAGCGCCTAGAGCCGCTCGGTCACAGTGGTTGGCAAGTGCTTCAGTGTGTTTATGGAGAAAAAACTGTTTACCCAAGGCGACCCCAGATACTTTACAGTCGAACTCCATGGGATATTTTACCCATGTAACGTCAAATTAGCTGGAAATAAAGGCCGTTTCCTACTAAAGTAGATAGCCGCCGTCTCAGTCGGATTAGGTTGCACCTTTTTAGTCGTACACCAAGCCATGGTGTCGAATTGGGTCTGGAGGCGTCTGATACTGACCTGTACATGCCGTCCGCTGGTGACAAAGACTGTGTCATCAGCAAATTACGCTATTTGGACCCCTTCAACAGTCATCATGTCATTAGTGTAGTTTAAATAGGATAGGGGACAACACGGATTCCCGTGGCAGCGCCGCACTCGCCGCCTGTAAGTCAGACGAATGATTCAGTATAGTGACTATCATCTTCCTGCCCACAAGAAAACAAGCAATGACCTTCACGTAATAATCAAGGAATTGACGTATTCTCATATAGTTTGCGGTTCGTAGACTTTAGCGATATAGAAACATACTGCAGCAGGGGATTTAGTCGTATTCAGACTTCGTGTCACGATCTCCACCAAGCGTAGAAGTTGTTAACTCCGCAGACAGCTTACGACGGAACCATACTGCTCCGTTCGAATCGTGCCATCCGCGATAACGGGCTCCAAAAGGCGGGCGATTATGACCCTATTAAACATTTTACCCAAGCCGCTAAGCTCGACAACGATCGAGCCGTGGCTAACGTAGGCCGCAGGTGGAAGGGTATCACCCATCACTCGGCGAACACGTGACTTGGTAATGCTACGTACTCCCTGCGATTGCAGAGCCGCTTGCTTGTGGTCGAGGCTGACGTCTCCGGTGGTGTCTGCTGAAGGTGATCGTGTCAACTCGCTTGTTATTGTTTGTCAGCAGGAATGTTCCCCAAGCACTCGGCGCGTGCTGTCTCCGGTGCAGGAGAGCCTGGGGAAAAGGAGCAGACTATCCACTGGTAGCGAGTAATGAGCCAGAGAAAAAGTCGCCGGCGTATGGCAGGATACATGGCACAAGTTAATGGAATGCTCTACGATACCTGCTCAGATGAACCCGATCGGGCATGCTCGGGACCCGCAAAACTGCGGGAAGCCTCCTCACACACTGGATGAGCTGAGGAGGGACACGCTTGAGCAACAATGTCGCGACATGCATGTGGACAGCATGCCAAGGAGGATCCAGGCGTCTTACACGGTACGGGATGGAACAACACGAACAGCAAATTTTGATTTTATAGTTGCGTAAAATGGGCACTTTCGAACAGATTGCCTTTATTTGGCTGTTGCAGCCTTTTATAGTTTACCTTAAGATTGGTAAAGCTTGTCCTATAATTGCCTACTTCCCTTGACTCTATATCCACACTACGCAGATATGCAGGTGGTGCAAATCTTACTTTGAGACGTTTATGCATTGCGTAAGCCACTATACAATACATGACGAATTTCATAGTAATATCAGCCATTTTCTTCACTTATGCGCGCGTTTAGGAGGGAAGGGATCATGACACCACATGCCTCAATCAACGCCTGAATATCTCTTACAAAATGATTCCTACAGGACATACACTACAAAGGCTGAAGAATTGCGCATCTACCCACCCAAAAGCGCTTTAAGAGAACAATGCCCCTTTCCTCCAAGGAGGCTAATCAAAGTACCCAAATCATCCCATTGTTACGTTGTCCTACGAAGTGTGCAGACCTGTTAGAATACTAACACTGCAGCTCTGATGTAGTTCTATGTCTAGTAATAACAGCTAAGAGAAAACTTTTTGATCATAACAAATTTTCTTCTATCTCGCAGTAAGGAAGTCACGCCAGCTCTACTGACTTGTTAAGTGAGACGAAACCGGGGTCAAAAGAAAATAAGAAGTGATGATACTGCCAAAACCACGTAAATTTTAATCCATATAACTCCAGATAAGAGAGTTCTGCCTGAACAGAGTGAAGCCAAATATGGCTGTCCAGCAAGTAACAATTCTCTGAAGCAAGAGCAACGAAGATGTACACACATTACCACAGGCGATTGTGGGAGGATGAAATGGGCAAAGAGAGGGGAAAGAAGGACATTGGGGCCTGTCTCTGTGTAGTACACATCAGTAACAGAGCAGCAATACAGTGACATTTGCTCTGAGGGGTCGATGAAAGTAGGAGAGAGAAAGTAGAGAATTAAGAGGTCAGGATTCCCCTGAATATGTAAAGGATATACAGCCTCTAATTATTTTACCTAATAAAACCCCACATTTCAGTAACAGAGGAGATTCTTCACTCTTTCTCATCTCTGAAGACTTTACTCAAATACACCCCGGTCAATCCCACCTGGCTAACTTTAGTTCTAACTAAAAGCGCAACTTAGACGTAGTGGGTCACTACAGTCTGCAGTCGGGTTAATGTCACAAGGATACCTAGAAATGGAGATAAATTCTACAACTGGTCTACTTGGGGTCTTGTTGGTCGTTTTCCTACCAGTTACGACGCATTTTCTCAGACTGCTTCCAGCATAAGAAACCACCTTCCCTACTACTCGCTTCATGTTGCTTCGTAATATTAGCCTTACACACACGATACGACAGGCTCCAGAGGGTTACATCTTCGCTGACTGTGAGCATTATATTTATTTATCCACATTTAATAAAAGCTGCCCTGTAGTACATGGATTCGGCAGTTTCTGAGCGTCAAAATGGTTCAAATGGCTCTGAGCACTATGGGACTTAACATCTGTGGTCATCAGTCCCCTAGAACTTAGAACTACTTAAACCTAACTAACCTAAGGGCATCACACACATCCATGCCCGAGGCAGGATTCGAACCTACGACCGTAGCGGTCGCGCGGTTCCAGACTGCAGCGCCTAGAACCGCGCGGTTGCCCCGGCCGGCTCTCAGCGTCACCCAGGGACTTCCCGCACACATTATACTAGTCAGTACTGTTCTAACCGCTCACATAATTCAGAAGACATTTCGTGTGATGGTATCTTGATTGTTAGTCGATAATGTGGTACAATCTCGAAAGAATAATGAGACGACTGGATCCTGCGACCGTAGCTTTAACTGTCGAAAAGTCCAAAAATTGTGAACACGCAGTGTAATGGAAGTGAAAACGACGATAACGCGAATTTTAGTAGTTGCGGTTCACGGTAACATAAAATTTAGTAGTTGCACTGCACTGCGTAAGGTAGAAATGGGTTATCTTTGGGTACGAAAAATACTCTTCTATCCTTTCAGGTGCAAGGAAGAAAATTTCAGAGTAAAATTAACAAAGCGTGTTAAGAAATAGAAAAGGTATAATGAGTTAATTAACTTTATCAAGCCCGAGAGTACGAGGTCGGTGCTGCACTTCAGTGGTAACTCTAATGAATTGCTAGTTACATTAATCATCTCAAAAATTAGTTCCTCCTTGTCCTGCAACCGCTGCAGGATCGAGTAGCGTCGACTTATATTTTCAGCTTTTAATGTTCCGCCTCTAAGTTGCTATTTGCGCGCAGTCGCTCGGAAATAAATTACGCACAGTGAGGAAACGACCGTAGCCCTTCCCCGGCAGGCTTCCAGCGGCTCTCGACTGACCATTAACCGCAGAGCCCAGTTTAGCGTCTACTTACCTATTTTCTTCAATTAAAGTCATTAGTGGGTTAAAAAATTTTAATCCGAAAAAAAAGTTTATGTAAAGAGCTTTCAGTGCGTTTAGTGATACCATCGCGGTTATCTCCGTCAGAGACTGACCCTACACACTGAATGTGCTTCGACAATGCGAACACACTCTACAGGGCCTTAGCGAAAACACCGTGGAATCGCACGGGTCCGAGTTTTACACTTTAAACAGGATGTGGTGCTAATACCGTATTAATATTTCTGAGCTCATATTACCCAGGCAGAGGACGTATTGTGCAAACACCGAATTTTGTTCGACAGGAGGCGGCGACTTGTGAGCACTAGCTCGGTTCGTCTGCGATCCACATTTCCAAACAATTAGAAAAAAAAGTGATTGTAGTTCAGTACACTGTACGTCGACGAGACGCTACAGACGAAGCCAAGGTTCAGGTAAGTCAGTGGCATTGTCGTTTCTCAGACTTAATCAGGATTTTTATTTTACGATCTGAAGGTCGACAAGTTATTGAACTCTAATTCTCCTGCCTTTGATTCATTTGAATCCCTGTAGCAATAGCTATACTCTGAATGCCATCGTACGGTATGCCGACCGAGCGAGGCGGCGCAGTGGATACCACACTGGACTCGCATTCGGAAAGACGACAGTTCAAACCCCTGTCCGGCCATCATGATTTAGATTTTCCGTGATTTCCCTAAATCGCTTCAGACAAATGCCGGTATGGTTGCTTTGGAAAGGCACGGCCGATTTCCTGCCCCACCCTTCCCTAATCCGATGGGACCGATGGCCTCGCTGTTTGGTGCTCTCCCTGAAATCAAACAACCAACGGTGTGTCCCGGAAGATAGTTGTGGTATCGTTGTCATTTTCCCTTCTTTCCTGCTTCGTACGTGAATGGTGCGTGGTAAAAACGACCGTCGATGAACTTCCAATTTTTCTGATTTTCTTGTCGTTCGCATTATGCGACATTAATGAGGGAGGAAGTAATATGTTACCTGACTGATATCGGAAAGTATGCACTCGGAATTTTTACTGTTACATTTCTCTGTGATGCCAACGCCTCTGCACTAGCGTCTGCTACTGGAGTTTCGCAAGATACTGTATCCAAGATCATGACATAACATACAACATATCGGGCATAATGTCGCATTTACTTGTGAAATGAAGCTGTCATCAACCCGAACTGTCAGCTGGTTTGAGCACCACAGTGCTTTATTAGGTATGCTGACACGAAAGGATTTGAAAAAGCCCGTTACAGATTATCATGGCAGGGGAAGTAACTGCTACTGAATGCTGCTCCACACTTCAATGTGACGTAGTCACATGACACTATTTTACAGCATGGCCATCAAGTCTGTAAACAGCGGTCGGAACGTTCTACCAACTGTTCAATTACTCAACGATTGAGACCGCGTCTTGGTCACGGGGCCATTCCAGACCAGCTGCGTAAACGCCCTCTTCGTTGGCTAATATCTTTCACAACAGATGTTCTTTCAGCTCGCCGATAAGATGGAAAGCGCGTGGTGCAAGATCTGGACTCCCCGATCAGTGTCACCAATTACTGTGCGACCTTGGTCAAACTGCTGACACCATTTCACTACGGCTGGATGTGACACTGTATTAGGTCCAAATACCGTCATAATTTTACAGTGGATCTGTGTCCAATTCAGATGTTTTGCCTATCAGAACCGTAGTACTGTCCCGCGTACTTCAGCTTTGGAGTACGTTTCCAGCTACCGACCATTTCACTCGCAATCTGTGATTCAACTGTTATCCGTACCGCAGAAGAAATGTGTTTGCAGCACACCCGGAACACGCCGCCACCCACATTGCGTAATAGTCTTAGCAGTGGGACGACGCACGTAACTTATTTTCTGAAGACCTCCATTATTACAGGTGGCATACCGTGGTCTCCTCCGACTTTTGAACCAACTCACTCGTCCAGTAATACGGCGACATACGATTTAACATGGATTCCAAAATTCCGTATTTTTCACATTAACAAACATTGCCAAAGTTAAAAGAAGTAGAAAGAAAAAAAAAGACATTAAATTCCTAGGACTCACCAGGGATCTAACCCGAGAAGTTGGTAACTTTAATATAGCGCTTCAGTACCGAGTCACCGAGATGATTTTTAGGGGGAGATGCAAAGCATACATTAAGACAAAATTATACAGGGTGGTCCATTGATAGTGACCGGGCCAAATATCTCACGAAATAAGCATCAAACGAAAAAGCTACAAAGGACGAAACTCGGCCAGCTTGAAGGGGGAAACCAGATGGCGCTGTGGTTGGCCCGCTAGATGGTGCTGCCATAGGTCAAACGGATATCAACTGCGTTTTTTATTTTAAACAGGAACCCCCATTTTTATTACATATTCGTGTAGTACGTAAAGAAATATGAATGTTTTAGTTGGACCACTTTTTTCGCTTTGTAATAGTCACAAACGTATAAGCACGTGGTATCACGTAACATTCCGCCAGTGCGGACGGTATTTGCTTCGTGATACATTACCAGTGTTAAAATGGACCGTTTACCAATTGCGGAAAAGGTCGATATCATGTTGATGCATGGATATTGTGATCAAAATGCCCAACGGGCGTGTGCTATGTATGCTGCTCGATATCCTGGACGACAACATCCAAGTGTCCGGACCGTTCGTCCGATAGTTACGTTATTTAAGGAAACAGGAAGTGTTCAGCCACATGTGAAACGTCAACCACGACCTGCAACAAATTATGATGCCCAAGTAGGTGTTTTAACTGCTGTCGCGGCTAATCCGAACATCAGTAGCAGACAAATTGTGCGAGAATCGGGAATCTCAAAAACGTCGGTGTTGAGAATGCCACATCAACATCCATTGCACCCGTACCATATTTCTATGCACCACGAATTGCATGGCGACGACTTTGAACGTCGTGTACAGTTCTGCCACTGGGCACAAGAGAAATTACGGGACGATGACAGATTTTTTGCACACGTTCTATTTAGCGACGAAGCGCCATTCACCAACAGCGGTAACGTAAACCGGCATAATATGCACTATTGGGCAACGGAAAATCCACGATGGCTGCGACAAGTGGAACATCAGCGACCGTCTCGGGTTAATGTATGACGCGGTATTATGGGTGGAAGGATAATTGGCTCCATTTTATCGATGTCAGTCTAAATGGTGCAATGTATACTGATGTTCTATCGATGTTACTACAAGATGTTTCACTGCATGACAGAATGGCGATGTGCTTTCAACGTGATGCATGTCCGGCACATAGCTCACGTGCGGTTGAAGCGGTATTGAATAGCATATTTCATGACAAGTGGATTGGTCGTCGAAGCACCATACCATGGCCCGCACGTTCACCGGATCTGACGTCCCCGGATTTCTTTCTGTGGGGAAAGTTGAAGGAAGTTTGCTATCGTGATCCACCGACAACGCCTGAAAACGTGCGTCAGCGCATTGCCAATGCATGCGCGAAGATAACGGAAGGCGAACTACTCGCTGTTGAGAGGAATGTCGTGCCAGCCAGTGTGGCCGAGAGGTTCTAGGTGCTTCAGTCTGGAACCGCGCGACCGTTATGGTCGCAGGTTCGAATCCTGCTTCGGGCATGGATGTGTGTGATGTCCTTAGGTTAGTTAGGTTTAAGTAGTTCTAAGTTCTAGCGGACTGATGACCTCAGAAGTTGAGTCCCATAGTGCTCAGAGCCATTTAAACCAAGCCAAGGAATTTCATTACACGTATTGCCAAATGCATTGAGGTTGGCGGACATCATTTTGAGCATTTATTGCATTAGTGTGGTATTTACATGTAATCACGCTGTAACAGCATGCGTTCTCAGAAATGGTAAGTTCACAACGGTACATGTATCACATTGGAACAACCGAAATAAAATGTCCAATCGTACCTACGTTCTGTATTTTAATTTAAAAAACCTACCTGTTACCAACTGTTCGTCTAAAATTGTGAGCCATATGTTTGTGACTATTACAGCGCCATCTATCACAAAGCGAAAAAAGTGGTCCAACTAAAACATTCATATTTCTTTACGTACTACACGAATATGTAATAAAAATGGGGGTTCCTGTTTAAAATAAAAAACGCAGTTGATATCCGTTTGACCTATGGCAGCGCCATCTAGCGGGCCAACCACAGCTCCATCTGGTTTCCCCCTTCAAGCTAGCCGAGTTTCGTCCTTTGTAATTTTTTCGTTTGATGCTTATTTCGTGAGATATTTGGCCCGGTCACTATCAATGGACCACCCTGTACACACAGCAGACGACTATAAACGGACAATATTGATATTAAGAAACAATGCTCAGAAATGTATATGAGATGACATGAATAACTAAAGTTCGTGAGTCCCATCCTCTTAAATTGCCTACAGCATCGACGTTAAGGTGCTACGGTGAGAAACAATACGCCGTCGTAGTGACTGGCTATCGAAGACAAAGCATTAATAATAACAGTATCTTACAGACATGTAGCGTGATGCAGCAGTGGAGAGCCCATAAATCCAAACGAATGTGCACAGAAAAGTCTCTCGAAAGGAGCTAACCTAACTGCAAGAAATGTGAGTAGAAACCTCCCAGAAACTGGACTGTTCAAAGCAAAGGGAATTGGCCGAAGTTATCGGCAAATAATTGTTGGAAGAGCAGAATTGTGAGGGAACGCCATTGCATTGGGTGGGAGAGGATACCGCAGTAACCACCTGACAGCTTGTTGATGAAATGCTCACTTTGATTAAGAGCGTGGAGAGAACCGATACAGCATAAATTGCATTCCAATAATAAACAACATGTGCAAGCACTGGGGACAATTGTTTCTAAACCTGAGCTCAATTCTGCTAATGTATTATCTTGTAATGCAAGCACTGCGACTGGCAGTCGTCGCTTTGAACAGTCGCTATGAACTTCAGTTGTTTTCTTAAGATTAACGCTGCCCATGTCAATAAAAAAAACTAATCATTCGTTTCAAACCCTTAGTTTTTCATAACAAAGTACTCAGTTTAAGATTCTCGTTGATCTGTATAATTTTGACCCTGACGGTTTGCGACACCTTATGTAAGTACCTGAAACCCCGTGTCCGACAAAACGGAGCGGAGGTGACGAATTAAACTAAATATTCACCAGCGAGCTAGTTGCCAAAATGTTGAATTTGCACAGTTATGCAGAGCGGCGAACCTGCTGGAAAGTGGTGCCTGCCGAAGTAAAATTGAAATTTGGCCCTAAGAATCGTTCTTCACGCTATTTACAGCAACAGGTAGTCATTTGCCAAAGCGAACGCCCAGACCACCTCATTTCATGGGTGAAGCACTGCGTAGAATCCTCACGATTTGGGCAGCCACAACGTGGCAATACGTCGACCACGTCGTCATCTAGCAAGATGGGGTTACTGTCAAGGAATGTGGGGATATTTTGGATGAATCGAGTCCATCCATTCGTATAGACTGTTTTCCTCAAGATATCATACAGGAAGACTACAATACTGTGATTTTTACTGCTGGCGGTGCCCATTTTAAGTAATAGAATTTTGAGGAAAAGACTTTTCGGCGTCCTATTTTCGGTGTACAGAATTTGTCCACGGTGCCTAACGCCCATTACTAATACAGTATCTTTGATTGGAGAGTGATAAAATGCAAATATTCACCACCTCAAACAAAAGATAGATTTTAATACGAATACACTTTTGTGCTAAACGATATTCCAATCGCATACTATACGATAAATTCCATCGCTTTTACTGTTGAAATCCACGTCTCACCAACTAGATTTATGTTTTCTGTAGTTTCACTACATCGCTTAAGGCAAATGCCAATACGGTTCCTTTGAAAAGGAAACGGCCGGTTTCCTTCTCCATCCTTTCTCAGACCAATCTTGCATTTCCTCTGTAAATAACATCGTCGTTGACGGGACGTTGAAGTCTACACTTTCTTTCCTTGTAAATTAGGTCACGTGAAACGTTCCGTAATGGTTATTTCAGCTGCACACTCTAATGTAACTTACTAAGCATTACGTATTAAGAACAGGCTTGTATACTAATTCTTTAGTATAATATGAGAAAGATACGATAAGCGTCTCTATACACTTCAACTGGCTAAGTATCGCAAATATCACGCTATTCTGTAAAATACGCACAAGACGGATAAGAAGTAACTTTGTGTCAGTTTAAGGTGGTGAAGAGCAAACATATAACATGAAAAACATGGAGATACACGCACAAAGGCCGAACTCAATAGAATCGCATACGACATTGATATAATCGGAGGCTCAAAAAAAAAAAAAAATGGTTCAAATGGCTCTGAGCACTATGGGACTCAACATCTTAGGTCATAAGTCCCCTAGAACTTAGAACTACTTAAACCTAACTAACCTAAGGACATCACACACACCCATGCCCGAGGCAGGATTCGAACCTGCGACCGTAGCAGTCCCGCGGTTCCGGACTGCAGCGCCAGAACCGCTAGACCACCGCGGCCGGCAATCGGAGGCTCAACTGAGCCAATATTAGAAACAAAGGAAATCTGTTGTGACTTCGTTGATAGAACCATCGCAAGAACGTCAATTTAGGATTTAAATTCCCGACGAGGACGAGAGACATGAGGAAGGAGATCGACTGTGCCCTTTTCAAAGGAACCATCCCCACATTTGACTTGAGTGATTTAGGGACATCACCGAACACCTGGACGGATAATTCAAAGTGCTGTCGTTCAGAATACGAGTCCAGTGGCTCAACCAGTGCATTACTGCGAGTAGTACGTCGTGAGGGAAAGGGGGAAGCAATATGGTGGGAAGGAGACTGGAAGATGGGCTGGAGGGAGCATGCTAACTAATCACTCATAGTAATGATTTATGTTTAAACTGAGGCGTTGCATTTCACCTGCACGTTTGTGTACGCCTAAAAACTGCAAGGGGTTGCCAGGACACCGACAACGAACAGCAGCAACTCGTCTCTAATGCGATTTGTTGCTGTGGGCACACGTTAACGTTGTTCCGGTGAAACCCGTTATCTATATTGCTCGCGTAACATCAACTGACGGTCACAATCGACACACTGCGCTGCGCCTGTTACGAACACAAACGAACTTCATAGAGGCTTCTAATTGGATAGTCTTTGACGCGTTATCCGATTGAAATCTAATAACCGCCGCAAATCTATTTGGTGTACACTGACTGAATAGTGCAAAATCCCTTTAGTGGGCAATCAGAAAAAGCGTACAGTTGACGTGATCGAACTGAGAGCTAAGCGTCAATTCTCTCTCGGCAACAGTAATTACGTGTCAGAGCAGCTTCGGCAAATGTAAAGAGAGAATATGGTATTATGTGGTAAAATATAAAAACAGAAAACGTACTCGCGACTGAGGCATTAAAAATAAAATGGTGATCGTTCGCGGAAGGGCAGGGACAAAGGCACGGCAAGCAACGATCCCAGAGTAACTGCAGATCGCTGTACGGGACATACACAGGAAAATTTCAGCACTATAACCGCCCATTTAAACAAAATTTTTGATATTCCGAAGAGTATGTGTTCGACACATTACCTATTGTGTGTGGTAGATGGATTTAACATTTTAGTTGAAGGCATGATGCAGGTTAAAAGTTATGATTTGTCATGCACCTGACTAATGACGTCACATTATACCTGAGTATAGTCCGTTTCTGATCGCAACTGGTTGTTTAACTAAGTGACAATGTGCAAACAATGACTTTCCAAAAAATTTTCGCTCTATAAATCACTTCTTCAAATAAACGTATTTTACAATTACGTCGTCACTTTTTTCCTTCAATTCACACAAAGTGAGGTGGCGCTTTCATTAATTCACTACGTTAGTATCAAACTTTAGTTCCAGTTCCTACATTCCACTATACCGTATTTTAACCGTAAATTCTGGCGAACTATACTGATTTAGATTTACCGCCTTTCCCAAACCCATTTTACATGAACTCTCGGATGTCTTCTTCAAGAAGAATATTTTTTTTTCCCCAATTTCTGTTTTCGTTTATCTTAACCTCGATGACGACGGACCTCTCTTCTCCACATTTTTGTGCCAAAGCGAAGTATCCAGTTGTTTAGATGGTCATCAGACACGAGACAATACCTGATTTCGGAAGAGAATTGCGTGCAGGTAGTGAGTGGCGGCTTTACTGAAGATACTACTTGGGCACTTCAGAAGACAGTGGGAATGCATCTTTGAGAATGTGAGCGAAGGCTATTTCATACACTTTACGACGTGCCTATGATTATTGCTGTTAGGCCAGATGTGACGACAATTAATAACGCTGAAACGCCCGAGTGCGTCATTTTTACACGGTCTCAGCTATCGCGGGATAACATTTCTAATTCGTAAAGCGGAGGTCATCAGTTCGAGACCTAGGTAGGCCATACTGTTATTTTTAAATGTATCGTAACTGATTCAGTTCTTCAGGGGGACAGAAAGCTTCTACAGAAAAGAAGATACAAAGTGATTCAGCTTATTCAGGCAACCCCAAACAAAATCCCGAACAAGTGAACACACCAGTGAACCAAAACATCACTATCACGGATCGCGAATGCCGTATGGTGGAGCTGCGGACACGAGGCGCTGTAACGAAAGTATGTAAGACGAGCAGAGGCGAATGGGGAATCATACTAGTGTTTTTACCCGCGGCACATGGGGAAATCCACTGACATAAGCGACTTTGGCAAACGATAGAGTAAAATATTTTTCAGGCGACTGTCAACAGCATCGATATAATTGGAGAAATGCACGATAAACGTTATGCTGTCTTATACACTCCTGGAAATGGAAAAAAGAACACATTGACACCGGTGTGTCAGACCCACCATACTTGCTCCGGACACTGCGAGACGGCTGTACAAGCAATGATCACACGCACGGTACAGCGGACACACCAGGAACCGCGGTGTTGGCCGTCGAATGGCGCTAGCTGCGCAGCATTTGTGCACCGCCGCCGTCAGTGTCAGCCAGTTTGCCGTGGCATACGGAGCTCCATCGCAGTCTTTAACACTGGTAGCATGCCGCGACAGCGTGGACGTGAACCGTATGTGCAGTTGACGGACTTTGAGCGAGGGCGTATAGTGGGCATGCGGGAGGCCGGGTGGACGTACCACCGAATTGCTCAACACGTGGGGCGTGAGGTCTCCACAGTACATCGATGTTGTCGCCAGTGGTCGGCGGAAGGTGCACGTGCCCGTCGACCTGGGACCGGACCGCAGCGACGCACGGATGCACGCCAAGACCGTAGGATCCTACGCAGTGCCGTAGGGGACTGCACCGCCACTTCCCAGCAAATTAGGGACACTGTTGCTCCTGGGGTATCGGCGAGGACCATTCGCAACCGTCTCCATGAAGCTGGGCTACGGTCCCGCACACCGTTAGGCCGTCTTCCGCTCACGCCCCAACATCGTGCAGCCCGCCTCCAGTGGTGTCGCGACAGGCGTGAATGGAGGGACGAATGGAGACGTGTCGTCTTCAGCGATGAGAGTCGCTTCTGCCTTGGTGCCAATGATGGTCGTATGCGTGTTTGGCGCCGTGCAGGTGAGCGCCACAATCAGGACTGCATACGACCGAGGCACACAGGGCCAACACCCGGCATCATGGTGTGGGGAGCGATCTCCTACACTGGCCGTACACCACTGGTGATCGTCGAGGGGACACTGAATAGTGCACGGTACATCCAAACCGTCATCGAACCCATCGTTCTACCATTCCTAGACCGGCAAGGGAACTTGCTGTTCCAACAGGACAATGCACGTCCGCATGTATCCCGTGCCACCCAACGTGCTCTAGAAGGTGTAAGTCAACTACCCTGGCCAGCAAGATCTCCGGATCTGTCCCCCATTGAGCATGTTTGGGACTGGATGAAGCGTCGTCTCACGCGGTCTGCACGTCCAGCACGAACGCTGGTCCAACTGAGGCGCCAGGTGGAAATGGCATGGCAAGCCGTTCCACAGGACTACATCCAGCATCTCTACGATCGTCTCCATGGGAGAATAGCAGCCTGCATTGCTGCGAAAGGTGGATATACACTGTACTAGTGCCGACATTGTGCATGCTCTGTTGCCTGTGTCTATGTGCCTGTGGTTCTGTCAGTGTGATCATGTGATGTATCTGACCCCAGGAAAGTGTCAATAAAGTTTCCCCTTCCTGGGACAATGAATTCACGGTGTTCTTATTTCAATTTCCAGGAGTGTATTTATTCACAACCGGTTTCGATCATGGATCATCTTCACAGTGGAAAAATATCTATTGTGACAACTTCACGCATCATACATGCTATTTAGCCAGAAAAGTATAGTCTATTGCTGACCTGAAAACGTCAGAAAATATTACTCAACGCCATAATACTGGCTGAAGCAAGCAGAAAACACCGAAAACATGTAACAGCAGTAAGGGCACAGCACCACTGCACGGGCACAGTGGTCCTCTGCACTTTTCCAGTGTGAACATGGTTCACGATCCAAACCGGTTGCGAATAATGAGAGCACTGTGTGTATCATTCATTCCTCCAACTAAACGCCAGACTGTTACGAGCCGTGAACGAACATCTCGGAGACGGCAAAGCTGATAGGCTGTTGGCGCGCTGTTAGTCTTGAGCATCAATGGGAAGTGGTTGGGGAGTGGTGAAACCACGAGTAGGCGGCAAGGTGCTGGAGTTCCACGCCTCATCACTGAAGGCGGCATATCTGAGAGTACAATGCTGGTACAGCCATAACTGTTTCAGAGCACACCATTAAGCACTCTCTGCCGAATATCGGATTCCGCTGCAGATGACCACTACATGTTCCCATGTCCAGTCAGCGACATCGTCAGTTAAGATTTCAGCAGCCAGTGGATCATCGAGATGTCACCGTGGATGCAGTGGAAACGTGACGCCTGGTTAGATGAAGCGCGTTTCTTGTTTCAGTAGGTCGATGGCCGTGATCCGATACGTCGTCATTCGGGTGAACGGCTGCTTGTAACACGCATCGAGCCACGAACACAGGCTGTTGGAGCCCGTATTACGCTACTGGCGACATCCACCTAGGCTTTCATGGGTCTTGTAGTAGTGACAGCAGGCACCATAACAGCTGTGGACAACTTTAACATTTATTTCGGACAACATGCATCCTTTCACGCCTGATGCCTTCTCCGACGGCGATGACATCTTCCAACAGGATAAATATCCACGTGGCAGGGACACAGTCATGCTACAGTGGTTTGAGGAGCGTGTTAGTGAACTCAAGTTGATGTCTACCCACCGAATTTGTCTTCTCTGAATCCAATGGAAAATATAGGGGACGGTATCGTGATACATCTCTGAGTCCACATACCACCGAACCGTGGTTACAGAAACTGTGTGACCCGTTCGTAGACGTCTGGATCCTCAAACCTCCGAAGACATACCAACGACTTCTCGAACCCATGCCACACAGAATCACTGCTGTAGAGCGTTCCGTAAGTGGCCCGACAAACTGTTAAGAAGGTGGTCATCATACTTTGGCTCATCATTGTGCAGAGTCCGCCAGAAAAATGTATACACACTATAAGGAACGAAAAGTATTGGCTCTGAGCACTATGGGACTTAACGTCTATGGTCATCAGTCCCCTAGAACTTAGAACTACTTAAACCTAACTAACCTAAGGACATCACACACATCCATGCCCGAGGCAGGATTCGAACCTGCAACCGTAGCAGTCGCGCGGTTCCGGACTGAGCGCCTAGAACCGCCAGACCACCGCGGCCGGCTACGAAAACTATTACTTATGTGTTTATTTTACATTTAACAATTGATAACATGTCGTACAACTTTCAGTTTAGCACATGGTTACTTTAAATGCTCAAAATGTTCACCGCTGGCGGCTAAACACATAACAGAACGACGAGCGGTCGCCGCAACTACGTCAGTCAATGTTACAGTGGAGATCGCTGCACATGTCGCTGTAATTTCTTGGCGAAGTTCCTCCAGCGTGCGTGGCTTCGTCGACAGACGTTATCTTTCACAATTCCCCGACAAGAAAAAGTCCATAAGCGTTAGATCTGGCAACCGTGGAGTGAACTCAATGGGCCCTGTTCGTCCAACCAAATGCCCCGGAAAATTTGTCATCCAGGAAAGCTCGCACAGCTAGGTGCTAGTGTGGTGGCGCCCTGTCCTGTTAGTGGAAGACCTCTTCATCAGTTCCATAAAGCGCACGTGCACCTGGAAAAACTGATGTGCGTAACATTTCCAGGTACACTTCTCCAGTGACAGTAGTATCAAAGAAAAAGGGTCCTACTAAGCCCCTACATGATAGTCCACACCACACATGAACCCCTAGCGGTCTAAGGCGCTGCAGTCATGGACTGTGCGGCTAGTCCCGGCGGAGGTTCGAGTCCTCACTCGGGCATGGGTGTGTGTGTTTGTCCTTAGGATAATTTAGGTTAAGCAGTGTGTAAGCTTATGGACTGATGACCTCAGCAGTTAAGTTCCATAAGATTTCACACACATTTGAACATTTTTTTGAACACACATGAACCCCTGGTAGATTGACCGCTTTACCCACATCAACATGTGGATTTTCCGGTGCCCAGTACACATTGTTATGCCGATTCACGGTTACATTAAGTTTAAATTGTGCCTCGTCACTATACACTCCTTTTGCCACAAATTGCACGTCATCAGTTACCATTTGCTAATACCATTCGCAACATTGCGTTTGTCGATCAGGATCTTCATCATTAATCGCGTGCAGTAGTCGTGGAATGTAAACTTTCCACTTTGCAGCTTTCAGAATTCTTCGTACACTTGTGCTGCTAACCCCCACTTCAAGTGCACATTGCGTAGCAGACTTCTGTGGAGAATTAACAATCGTTTCGAACATGACAGTCGACGAAGCTGTACGCTGTCTTCCTGATCTTCCTTTATGAATATCACAAATCGTTCCATGCAGTTCAGACTTGTCAATGATGCGTTTAATTGTTAGGCGGGTTGGCTGTTCTGTTTCAAACTACCGCCTCCACTGACGTTGCACTTCAACGGCATTATCAAACTTGAAAAACCACTTCACAATACATTTTCGCTCCTCGAAAGTCAAGCGTGCTCCAGCCATCTTGTCTTCTCAATACCGAGATAAAACTACTAACATCTGTTGAGCCAAGGACCATACTACAACACACTGGTAACTCAAATCGAACGACAATATCGATATCCCGACAGAGCCTGACAAAGAGTGTATACATTTTTCTGGCGGACTCTGTACATCAGGGTGCGGTTTTCGCTAAGTTGTATACGAAAATGTCGAGAATTTTCTACCGAATTCAACTAATTTTTAACGTTTATAGCTGCCAAAACACAACACTTCCTTTTTTTAACGAAACCGTATACATTTTTATGTGAGTGTGGGAAGAGCAGCTGAAAAAAAGACTTTAGCTGCAGAACGACATAACATTTGCGGAACTTGATCGAATAGTAACAAAGATGAGAGTACCAAAAACCACTGTCCCATAGTCATGAAAAGGGGTCGCACAGACTTCCGCCCTACGGTACCAAATGTAACAAAACGCGTAACTCAAGTGCGGTTCGTGTGTTTATTACTAGGACGGTAAAATCGAGTGCTCAAAATGTTGACTTGAGACTTATCCATACAGTGAACTGATTGCAGGCAGACAATACTGCACACTGAATTTTATCTGTATTTGTGGGCAGCACAGACACGTGTTATACGGCATTGCGTATCTTCAAAAGTCGTCGATGTTTCCTTGCAGATATTTTGTTATGATTTTCTCCACTGAGAAAACTGTAGAGGTATTAAATCTGGCGAGTGTGTTAGGCCGTTTTGTGTTTCCAGAATGACGGAACTAACTATCTCCAAATGTTCTGTTATGAAGGTCTGTTGTTGTCTGTGCGGAATGGGCGGAATATCTATCATGTTTATGTCACATGAATTGCCTAATAGGCAGTGGGATGTCATACGCTAATTAGTTAGGAACTGTAGATACATGTGGCTATTTACAGTCCCGACAAGACAACAGTGACCGAAGATGTCATTCTTTTAAAGCCAGACCATGGCTGTTGTTTATTCTAAACCAGCGCTAATTTTCAACGTATGAGTAGGGCATACTGTGGAGAATAATTTGCCCCCCGTTTGTAAATGATGCTTCACCCACAACCAAAAGTATAGCGCAGAAACACTGCATCACTTCACAGTTATCGTACACACAATTCGGAGAACTGTAACCGGTTTTGTGAGCCACTGCCTTGAGAACGTTAATGTAAAAAATACTATATTGCAATGCATGCATATATGTCCAAAGGAACTTTGCATCGTAATCAGAATAACACAGGCAATACAATACTGTATTTCTCTGCCGATACAGGGCAAGCGACATTCAAGTACGACGTCTGACCTGTACGGGAATACACATAGTGGATGTACGAGTACAGGTCGTAGACGCATGGTTGACGACATATAGAAGTTTGGATCTAGCCAAGAGTCGTGTACACACAACCAAATGGTAAGGCGACCGCTCGCGATAAACGGGAAATCCGACTTCGAGTGACGGTCCGGCACAAATTTTCATTGTTGTCATTCCATTCTGCAACTGATGGTTGTCCTTATTCGCAGTTGCGAATACATTTAATGTATTAAGGGGAAAAAGATAGAAAGGATGACATGCATCTGAATGCTGTATTCGCCGAACCCTCCTTTGACGGATCCCACTCAACACAATCAAGCATCCTCGCAGCGTCATGTGGATTTTGTGTTACCGCTACTCAAATGTTAGTTGTCTTTTCGTCATCATCTGCTGTATTTTTCGTTGGCATGTTTGAATCTCCACATTTCCAGTTTTTTCTATTTTCTTTGTTGTAAAGTTTGCAAAAACAGATCGTGAGGACTTGGCACGATCAGTATACCTTCCAGCACACAAACGCACCACTGCTCTAATAGTTCGGCAGAGGGATCATATTCAGTTCTTCGACTCACGTATATACTGTGAAGGTGCGAATAGCTTAACTATCGAGTAGTACGATAGTTACAATAGTAGAGCAGATATCTGGGAGCCTCTTTTCCTGAGGGTGGGACACTGGTTTGCGGCGCTATATCTTGTTACTCTCTTGCCAAATTGTTGAAGTCTTTTTCGAAGGCTTTTTCAAGTGTCACACACAAAAAAACATAGTGTTCATTTTTTAAAGTCTGTGTTATAATTTGGCAGCTATAAACATTAATTGGAGACGTTATAAAATTCAAAATGAAATGTTCAAATGTGTGTGAAATCTTATGGGACTTAACTGCTAAGGTCATTAGTCCCTAAGCTTACACACTACTTGACCTAAATTATACTAAGGACAAACACACACACCCATGCCCGAGTGAGGACTCGAACCTCCGCCGGGACCAGCCGCACAGTCCATGACTGCAGCGTCTTAGACCGCTCGGCTAATCCCTTGTTAGTCATGTAGATTAGATAAAGAGACGCAACAAAATTAAACCGAAAGAACAAGTAAGGTCACTTGCAGGAAAGGTGAATCGTTGACTAGGGTTTATTGGCAGCTTTCTGCGAAAATGAAGAGTATTTACAAAGGAGACCGCATACATAACGCTTGTGAGACTCATCCTTGAGTACTGTTCGAGTGTTGGCGATCGCCACCAGGTCGTATTAGAGTAAGACATGAAAGAAATTCAGCATAATGCTGCTAAATTTGTTACCGGACGCTTCCACCGGTACCGAGCGAGAGGTGGCGCAGTATTTAGCATACTGCACTCGCATTCGGGAGAACGACGGTTCAAATCCGCGCCCAATCATCTTGATTTAGGTTCCCACGATTTCCCGAAATGGTTTCACGCAAGGGCCGGGATGATTCCTGTGAAAGGGTACGGCCGGTTTCCTTTCCCATTCTTGAATCAGTTCGAGCTTGTGCTCCGCCTCTAATGACCTAGATCTCGACGGGACGCAAAAACTCATTGTTTTTGTCTGTTCCTGCGACACTATTCCGGAAGTACTCCGTGAAAATAAACGGAAATTATAAAAGGTATTTCAAATCGGTTTGGAAAGATCAGAGTTCGTACAGAGGCAACTGTTTTTCCCTCGCTCCATTTGCAAGTGTAACAGGAAAGAGAATGACTCTCAATGATACGAAGTACCGTGATGATGATGATATTTGGTTTGTGAGACACTCAACTGCATGGTTATCGGCGCCCGTACCGATTCCCAATCTTTCCACTGTACAGTCTCGCCACTTACCGGAATGATGATAAAACGATGAAGAGAACACAGACATCCAGTCCGCGGGCGAAGAAAAGCCCCGACCCGGCCCGGAATCGAACTCGGAACCCCGTGATGGTACAAAGTACCCTCGCCATGCAATGTGGCTTGTAGAGCGTGAACGTAGATGCACGTTCTCAGGGCTGGTCTCTCCACCTCTGCTTATAAGAGGACACTTGTACTTAGAAAGTATGAGGGAGACCATATGTGGATAACTGTCCTCATACGTGCTAGCTCTTCTCTCAAGCAAAGCCAAACAGTTACGCTGCCGTGGGGGGCCACTGCAGACTGTGCTGCGAAGTGCTACGGACGTTTTATTAATAAGATACAACTGAAGGATCAAGTTCTTTTTTTTTTTTTTTCGTTGCCACGAACTGCTCTGCACCATTTGGACGTGACTGCAGCTTGTCAACAGGTTAATTACGTTCTTCCAAATTCATTTCCATATGTCTTGCTGGGCTGTTTTGTATTTCGTAGTATTAGGCTACGCGTTAAGAAATATTGTGCGATATTTTAGTTTAACGTGCGAACCTTGCAAAATGAAATACGTTTTATGCCCAACTTTGTATTATTATTATTATTATTCATATTCATACTAATGGTCTCAACCGTCGTTCGCTGGTAGAACAATTTCATTTTCAGGGTTGAAAAACAAACGAACTGTATGTTTGTTGTGCCAGTATCTGTTTTTTTTCCAGTTTTTGGCCTACTTGGTCATGGCGCAAAGCCTGTTTGTAAAAGATTAATATTAGTAGAACAAAAATCCATTTTGTTTTTCAACCTTAAATTATTTTTACTTTTCATTGTACCTTCATTTTTAGGTTTCGTTTCCATTCAAAGGCAAAAAAATCTGGGTGACCGTCCTGACAACGAAATCATTAGAGGTAGAGCACAAGTTCGGAGCAGGGAAGGATGGAGAGGAAATCGTCCGTACTGTTTTCGAACGAATCACCCCGGCATTTGCCTTATGTGATTTAAATCTGGGATGCCGAGTGGAAATCCACGCCGTCGTCCTCCCGGATACGAGTCTAGTGTCTTAACCTCCCAGCCACATCGTTTCGTGTTTTCCTTCAACAGTTTAATTAAAACTGAGTACACAAAACGCAGTGAAGCTCCAATGAGAATAACTGATAAGCAATAATAATGGAACATTTTGCGCCAAACTAGAGAACACTGATCTATCTCACCAACATACAACGATATTTGCTAACAACCAGGAATTAATGCTGCCTACGGAAATTCCGTTATCTTGGCATGATTCCCCTCAATTAGATTAAAGTTTTTGGTGGGCTTCCGACTGCCGCAATCGCGAACATGCCCCGAAATCGAAACAAAATTAATTACAAATCAGAAGCAAACTGTCGACGAATATCTAGCCTAAAAGTAAATAAAATAACGGCCACAATAGGAAATACCGCTCCACGTTCATCACTGAAAACTGGGTAAGCTTAACCTCTCAATCATCCATCATGGGTTTGGCGGAGGTATCAGCCCTGGTGGTGTAGCGTAACTGTAATAATGAAATTCATAAATAAAATTTCATATATTCGAACTATGTCCTCAACGTGAGATTAGGAGAAACCCGTACCACGCTGTACACCAAGGACGAATCAGCTAGCGTTACAATAAAACTGAGTAGATCTGCTAGAGCGGCGACATTGCAACGAGAAAGGGAGAGCCGATGTCATTTCACAACGGTGACAGCAAACCGCAAACTCTGCCGTCGTTTCAGCCAAACTACGTGGTCACGTTCTGTCTAAGTCACGAAACTAATTCCCGTTTTGTCAAGTGTAACCGCATTCGCTGTCTCTGCATTCACATGGAACTGTATTTCCCGGAGACAGCCGAGCTTAATGTTGTGTCGCCACTGTTCTAACTTATTTTGCTCTTTTGTAGAGAAGCTGGAGAAAAAAAGGAAGAAAGCTGTCCTCAGAACCAAAACAGATGTGTCGATGACGATGACTGAAACCAGTACAGGGAACCATACTGACCGCGTACTTTCTGCTATATTCATGGTAGCATTAGAACGGAGGAAAGACACTAAAACTTTTAGTACGTACGAAATATACATTTATAGAATTCAATTAAGAGTGAATTGTTATGAAAGTGCACTAATCGTGTTCTGAGAGTGAATATTACATGGTAGGTGATACGAATCTGTAACTAGTGAAAGAAGTGGGCCTCCGAAATGAAGAGATCCGATGAAAAATTCCTGGTATCGAGGAGATGAAAGAGGCTTATTTGCGTATCCTCAAATCAACGGACTGTTCATAAAAACAGCTGTAGGCAACATTATCGTTATAAAGGTCGTAACCGTCACTTTCTCACCATTATTTGAAATTCTGGTTTCCATTCTATACACGTCACAAGAAGACTGTGAAAAATAGAGGATGGGCAAATGTGAAAATAACTAGTACTTAACCGCCTGGTCTTCCTTTAACCACGCACTTTCTCAATCAGAAATTATTTTCACGGAGCCACACTGCCGCGCGCGGCACACCCATTTCATACGTCATACTAGACAAGCAACCACGCCCCGTTACTCTCTCACATGAAGCGACGTTTGAACCTCTTCAGAAGGTCTTCTACTTTCGCTAATTTACTGTACTGATTACCAATTTCGATCTTATTTTTCTACTTGCGGTATGACCTGTAAAAGTGATCCAAAGTTCAAGAAAATTATTGTTTGAGATGCAGATACGTTAATGATGATATTCATATCGGGTCTCCAGCCGGAACAGAACGTCATCTTGACACGAGATGACGTTATGTTCCGGTGGAGACCTGATATGAATATCATCAGTTACTACGCCGGGAAAGTTTACGGAGCCACATGCAAATACTGTAGTTACGAACAAATCCACATAATCTATAAAAACAATAGTTACCACTAAAACTCAGATAAAGAGGAAATAGGAAACGTTACTCTTTTTCCCTGAGGTTTTGGAACATCATCAATCCCGGTCACTTCCGTTATCTAAATTACAATTGAAGTTCTGTACACCATACTTTCGTTTTTTCCGCGCTTGACCTTTTTAGCATTAATATATACAGTTGCAAAGTAATTGAACTATAATGCCATACTCAGGAGTGAAATGTTACCACCTCGATTATTTATTGGCGACTAACCAAGTTTCCGAAATAAAAAATAAATCGATGATGCGAAACCCAACACGTGCTTGTCATAGTACTCTGAAAATCATTGATAGAGGGAATCAGGCAGATTCGTTGCTTCTATTTTTCGAAAACCTTTCGATCCAGTACTACATCACCGCCCGCTAAATAAAATAAGTTAGTATTAGTTGTGTATCTATGCACCTGAGGCACAGGCAGTGGGTGGAGCATTATCGTGGCCGTCAAGTCAACAGACGTACAGCTCATTTTCATTGTGTCTCAGAGAAGTGTGACGAGGCCACGATTTTGCATGTAATGTCTCAGTGAGTAGTATTAACGGCACTCTTTGCGGAAATATTATCCGATAAATAATCGGTAATATCTAGGGAAACAAAAACTGTCAGCCTGGCGCAAAGATTGGCAACTAGCACTTCATGAACAAAAATATAAATTTGTGCAATATAATAAACGTGTCAATGTCATAGACTTCGAACGCACAATTTATTAGTCGCAATTAGATTCAGTCAATAGTGCTCCAAATAACTGGCAGTAGCAACGTATTGATCAAATAAGTATGATACAGCGATAATTTCAGTCGACCTTATATATATATATATATATATATATATATATATATATATATATATATACAGTTTAAACTAGGATATTGCTGAGGTATATATTATCTCCAAGTGGTCGCAAAAGCCCGCATCTCGTGGTCGTGCGGTAGCGTTCTCGCTTCCCACGCCCGGGTTCCCGGGTTCGATTCCCGGCGGGGTCAGGGATTTTCAATGCCTCGTGATGGCTGGGTGTTGTGTGCTGTCCTTAGGTTAGTTAGGTTTAAGTAGTTCTAAGTTCTAGGGGACTTATGACCACAGCAGTTGAGTCCCATAGTGCTCAGAGCCATTTGAACCATTTTTTGGTCGCAAATATACAATACAAACCCTTTTTCTCTAAAATGGTGACTGCGAAGTTTTTTAGGATAAAATTCATTTGAGATAGTGGGTTAAGAACGTATTAAAAAGCAAGCCTCACCTTGCCCGAAATGAGATAGAAAATGGAGAGCTCTTTTGTAATAGTTTCCAATTAAAAACATTACTTCCAATTTTAAAATCGTAGTTTTACCTTTTTTTAAAAAAAGTAGAGTGCCGTTTGGATTTTATAACTGAATGAACGATACACACTGAAAAAAACTGACAGTCAGTTTTATGAGTTATATTCAATAATAATAACTTTTCTGCCATCTTCCAATTTCAAATTATGAAGGTGACCTCCTAAAATCCACTTAGCTGCAAATTCGAAGCAATGTGAGGTTTTTCTTTCTATTTACTCTTAATTATGTGCGTGGACTGCGTATTACTCGAAAAAACTCGGGTGTACCGTTTTCGATATAAAGGCCTTTCCGTATGTATGGTACACCCTATTTGTAAGATTCGGTTACGAGAAGGTCAATACGGATAGCCACTGGCTTGTTTTCAAGAATAATAGAAGTAATTCAGTTTTCAAATGACAGAAAGATGAAAAAAATTCGTCTAATACCTCCCTAAGACTAATTAGGAAAGACTACGAATCAGTTTGCAGGACAGCTGTTCATATGCTGAATATTATTTCTCAAGTCAACATCCCTTTTTCTCTACACATACTGATCGCAGACGGATGACTGACGTATCGTAAATGTTTTTGACCATCTTCTGACATTGCGTACACATTTTGCGCTAAAACTTACTATTTGTGAAAAATTTTAACATGGAAGAGTTCTATCATAGGCAAAACGGCACAATTAAAATTAACTGTACTGTAAGAAGCTAACTTATTAACTAGGAATAATTGATTTCTTTTTCAGATTTTCTTATTACAAACACCATTTTATTCGTCTTAAAGTACTTTATTAACTGGATAATTTATATGCAGTATTGTCATAGGTAATAACCGTGACAACTGCGGTAGTTCATTATCTCTGTTTGTCGTACAAGCTGACTTTTCTACTCGAATACACTTTCCGCAACGATAAACGTATTTGTCCTGGTCACCTTGAATTGTGATTTACCTCTTGCTACTACGGCCTAAAGTGCTTACATAAAGTACGAAATGCAACTAAAATCTCAAAATACAGTTGGAGGTTATTGTGACCTTAGTGATGTACCAGGTAAGAAGGGAACATTACGTTCTATCCTATACATTCCACATTTATTTACTTGTTTGTATTTCATATTCTTATTTCTCTCTAAACTTCTCTTCCAACAACAGGCAAATGTAAATATTACTGTCGAAAGTCAAAAATTACAAGCAAACGATGACAGTCAAATATTGTCAAGAGCAGTAAATTTCACGTCGTTCGTTTCATTTTAAGAGATGTTTCCTCATCGTTCCCACAGCGACCCTTATCCCAACGACTATGCTTATTTCAAATCGTGTCATTATTAGAAACTATTAAACTGCGAAACTTTCACACGGGCCCTCTGGTATACAATGTTCTCGGAACAACGCATAGTTCCATTAGAGATTGTAAACGTAAAATTGTACCAGTAGCAGCGTTTTCGAGTGAGATACGCACGCTTTCACCGCTCCATCCGTGAATGGGACGAAAAGACACGTTAATATACGGTGCATTGCAACGAAGCGTTCGGGGCCCATTTTAGAGTAATTTACAGAGTATAGGTGTAGCCAGTGTGGGTGGGAGGAGCGAGTACGCTGTTTCCCGGTGAGCGTGGAGAGGGATGAATGGGAGTGGCGTGGCGGTGGCTGCATTATCCGACAATCCGCTTCCGAGAGCGACTTCCAGGAAGGCAGCGCGCTAGCGGCAGCGGGCATCTCCATAGCAACGCCGGCCGCGTGGAGCGCGCCGTCCCCCTGCCGTAGAATACGCAGCGCCCTCCCATTCACACGCTGCCGCGCGCGTTTTTCCCGAACCGCATTACAGCTCGCTGACCGGCTCTCCACTAAACCTTACACCTCACTCCGGCGCACCAGAGAGCACAAATTATTTCCCCGCTGGCCGCATGCCACCGCCGCTCCGACGCACGAGTGGTGCTTCCGCGAATTACGTCCGAACCGGCACGTTACCAGCTGATTGCACTATTTAACGGACACAGCAACAGTATATGCCGGCATGCCTGCCAAACTTTCTCGTGTACACGTGAGCATTCTCCGAGTCTCTAGCGTCAGCAATTATGATGATTGGCAGTAAATGCCGGGAGAGGATGCTTAAGATAACTATCGAATAACTGAGACCGACGTTCTGCAATATAGCGTGGATAAACGATTCGCGTTACGAGCACGAGAATATGTCCCCGAATACTTAAACCGGAGCAAAAATTTACAAAAAATCGTGTAAGACAGGAAAATTGAAGTGCGAAGCGTTATATCTCCGCGCAGTCTTCGTCTGCGAAATAAATAACAATATAAAAAACAGGAAAATGCAACTAAACAACTCGTGCTATAAACGTGGTTACAACAGTCACAACTCGATAGCAAAATGCGCCCTAGTGACCTCGAAAAATCATTTCAAGCTTATGGCACCAAAAATAAAAGGACTACGTAATCTACGACAGCAGAAGCGCCAAAGAAAAAAAAAGACGATATTTTGTCCGGGTGCCAGTTTCGGAAAAGCGGTAAAAATTTAAATTAGAAAATTTGACGGCGGGCGACGACAGTGAAATGTGCGTACCTTAGAGGTGCCATGAGAGAGCGGAGAAGCGGGCGACGAGCAGGCGCGCGGGCACGGCTGTGGCGAGCGCGCCGCGGCACACTCGCTACAGACACGTTGTCTGGGCGGCGCGACGCACCCCTGGGGAACTCCGCATCGATCTCGGGCCACGCTCGGCCCAAACCGGCGCACTTCGGGCCTGCCCGACCCACAGTCCCACACTAAAAGCAACAGATGCGGCACTAGGCTCGTGTGCGAAAAAAGGAAAGGACCGAGGGCGAAAAGGTGCTGCGGCCCGACCGGCTCTCGCACGTGAGTCGCCACTTTCCCTTTAAGGACAATTTCACTTTCTCCGGCGCACGGGGGCTGCGACCCCGGTCAGCCGCCGGACCGCTTCCGACAACAACCGGATCAAAATACCCCGGCGCGCGGCCTCAAAATAGTGACCCACTTCCCCCTCACCTGCAACGCGTACTGCGATAGACACAGAACCTCGGGCAAACTAATCCCTCATCGGCAGCGCGCCAGCACACCTGGAAGGAAACACTTTGTTTCAGCTCATTAAACTGTCGGCAGCGGAAGCGTTTATTTTATTTCTTTTTTAGGCGACGGATACACACAAATATGTGCTGGCGTAAAAATAACGATATGGCGGCAAGAGAGTAAGCTAAACCGAGCTTCAGTGGTGTGTCATCGTTGAGATTACAAGCAGGAAGGACGGCCGATTCGGGTTTCATATCCCGTCGACGTCGAGGTCATTAGAGACGGAGCTTTTTAAAACCATCCCTACACTTACCTAAAGATATGAACCTCCGTCCTTTCAAATGAATGTCCAGTACCTTACCACCGGGCCACTTCGTCTGCATTAATATCATTATAGACAGAGCATAAGCTTTGACAGGACAAAATTTTTGAAGGAAATGGACTGTGTCCTTTTTACAAGAACCAGCCAGGCCTTACACTAATTAAGGAAGCCGGCCGGGGGTGGCCGAGCGGTTCTAGGCGCTACAGTCCGGAACCGCGCGACCGCTACTGTCGCAGGTTCGAATCCTGCCTCGGGCATGGATGTGTGTGATGTCCTTTGGTTAGATAGCTTTAAGTAGTTCTAAGTCCTAGGGGACTGATGACCTCAGAAGTTAAGTCCCATGGTGTTCAGAGCCATTTTTTTAATTAAGGAATTTTCCATTTTTGTTCGGAGCTGTACCCAGAATCGAAACAGCCGTAAAGATAGAGCGTCTTTTTTCAGCTGATGGTCAATCAGTCTGCTGGTACTCGTATCACAAAGTCCGTATCACCGACTCCACAGACCGCCACGGAAACTGGGCCAGAAAAGTAACCCTTCTAAGAAATCGGAAGCGCCGAGGGCGTATTCACCGGATATCGACTTTGAGCATTGACAAGATGTAACACTGTCAGTATCTACACTGGTGTCCAAAATTAAAGCAACAAACGGAAATTTTGAAAGGCTGCGTTTATTTTGCCACAAAACAGTATAAACAGGTAATATTAAAGCAGAAGCAATGTAAAGAATACAGAACATAAACAACTAGAACATGCTTAACGATAGACAAAAACGTTTGTTTTTTGCAACTTAACAGATTTGCACACACATTCCGACAATTGGTTAATGTGCTCAGTATGGAGTATGATCACTTCGGGCAGCAATGCAGGCCTGACAACGACGGAGCATGCTGTGAATGATGTCATCAGTCTCATGTTGAGACAGTAACGTCCATTCCTCCTGCAGAGCTGCTCGCAGTCTTGGAGAGTGGTTGGTGGATGCAGAGGTGATGCAAGCTGGCTCTGTAGTGCATCCCAGACATGCCCTGCGGGATTCAAACAGGGAGAGCGAGAAGGCGACGCCATGCGTGCAGTATCTTCCGTCTCCAAGAAAACACCAACCACCCGTGTTCTACGAGATCGAGCATTATCGTCTCCCAATACGAAGTATGGGCCCATAGCACTTCGCAACAACCGCAAATGAGGTCCCAAGATCTCGTCACACTATCTGACAGCAGTTAAACCTCATTTGTACAATTTCATGAAGAGAGTTTCGAGTGGTCAACATAATCTCTGTCGACATCATTAGGGACCCTCTTTGACACCAGCCTCTTTCCACATTGTTTGGGTCCCGAAATCGTGTTCCACGTTCCCTCCGGATGCGAATCCATCTAGAATCACTCTCCACACTAAATCGGGAGTCATCTGTGAAAACAGCGTTGGCCCACAGTTCGACCGTCCAGGTGTCACGCAGCTGACTCCACTCTAGACGTTGTATTCTGAGATTGACATGCAGCAGGTCACCTACAATAAAGGCCACTCTGCCGAAGCCTTCTGCACGCCGTTTGCCTCGATACAATACGTCCAGCGGATACCGCGAGCTCACATGCCAGTTGCCGTGCACTATTAAATAGCTCTGAGCACTATGCAACTTAACAGCTGAGGTCATCAGTCCCCTAGAACTTAGAACTACTTAAACCTAACTAACCTAAGGACATCACACACATCCATTCCCGAGGCAAGATTCGAACCTGCGACGCCGCGCGGGAGTAGCCGAGCGGTCTCAGGCGCTGCAGTCATGGACTGTGCGGCTGGTCCCGGCGGACGTTCGAGTCCTCCCTCGGGCATGGGTGTGTGTGTGTTTGTCCTTAGGATAACTTAGGTTAAATAGTGTGTAAGCTTAGGGACTGATGACCTTAGCAGTTAAGTCCCATAAGATTTAACACACATTTTTGAACAAACCTGCGACCGTAGCAGCAGCGCGGTTCCGCACTGAAGCGCCTAGAACCGCTCGGCCACAGCGGCCGGCCCGTACAGTATTAAGGTGGTACTATAGTACCCTTACAGCCAAATAACAGTCCTCTCTTCTGAAGTCACACGTGGTCGGCGATGCCCTGGTCTTCGGGACACAATTTCGGTCTCTATAAACTGTCGCCACATCCGAGAAACAACAGAACTGTTCACATTAAGCCATCGAGCCACATCAGTTTGCGACTGTTCTGCTTCCCTTCTTTCTGTGGCTCTCCACCCCAGAGAGTCTGGTAGGCATCTTCTCTGTGCCATACTGCACCGTCTGTGACTGTGTACACAGCAATTGTGGATGTAGGGCTACCCGGCAGACATTGCCTCGTTTCATAGGTGCCCTGACGTCATCGTTGGCACAGTTGTCCGTTGACCAGAATGCCATGGGTTGTATGCTTATATCGTGAATTGGACACAGGACAGGGAAATAGCGGTTTGTTTCTTTAATTTTGGACACTAGCATTTTTGCTTTTACTTTAGTTTCTTTTCTTTAATGTTGGTTGTAGTGAGTGACTAGCACGTAGTTTAGCTCGAGATATACAGGATGGTTGTAAAGTCAGTACCTATTTTCAGTTCTGATTCTGCCAGAAAGTACCATCTTGCCTAAGTGTAATAATGGTAACAAATTTGAGGTTTACAAATTATCATTTCAGAGGTTGATCGAGTGAAAAACAAAAAATGGCTAGTATACTCACAGCAGAATACAGAGCTAATTTAGCCGCCAGGTATGAAATTTGGCTGTCGGTGGAAGAAGTTCGGAGATGGTGGAAGCAAGAGCGAAATATGAATGCAATGCTTAAACCTAAGAAAATAAAAAACTGTCCTAAGAAATTAATTACCACCGGTAGTGTGAGAGATGTAAATCGATCTGGAGGACG
Organism: Schistocerca nitens; assembly: GCF_023898315.1. Lineage (NCBI taxonomy): Eukaryota > Metazoa > Arthropoda > Insecta > Orthoptera > Acrididae > Schistocerca > Schistocerca nitens. The sequence continues at coordinate 169,892,478 of NC_064616.1, read as the reverse complement.
CTCATCAACCGAATCGAAAGACAAGGTGAATGTTGTTCAGCGCATCTTTGAACAAGCCCTTCAAAGTCAACGAGACAAGCTGCTAGGGAATCGCGATTGTCACGTCACAAGGTAATGACCATTTTAAAAAGTGGGCTATTTTTCCGATCTTGGAAGCCACACTACGAGCAACAACTGTTGCATGGGGATTGCGACAGGAGAATGGAATTTTGTGAGATTATGCTTGGTTGGGAAGACACTTATCCCGAACTCTACGACAATATCCTGTGATCCGATGAAGCGGTAGGTCACTATTGTCATTATTGGCTAAATCTGAATCCAAATGTAACCCTTGAAAAATTTAAATCAAGACCAAAGGTAACCAATAGGTGTGGGATGACGTCAAGGAGATTCATTGGTTCATACGTGCTACAGGACACCACAAATGGTGCACGACACTCGGAGATGCTTCGAACGTATGGGCTGTGATTCAAGAACGGGAAAATGAAAGGGAATTTTTGTTCTTGCAAGATGGAGCTCCGTCTCACTACGCAATTGCAGGAGAGAATGGCTTGATGACAGTTCCCCAGGGAGATGGATTGGCCGCCAGGTCCGACAGAATGGCTTGCACGCAGCCTTGATAGAACCCCCCATTCGACTTCATGCTTTAGCACAGGGTTAAGGAATAATTGTTCAAGATAAAACAAAAGGATATTAACGGTCTTGAACAAAATATTCGTGAACTGTTTGAAAATGTCGTAGTTGAGATGCTACGAAAAGCTGTGGATTCTGTTCTTAAGAGATTCAAGATTTGTTTAGAAAATGCGGGCGCGTATGTTAAAATGTAACTTAGTACCCACATGGCACAGCCTAATAATGCATTCAAGGGAAATGAAATTATGATAACTTGTTTACTTTCTGAAATATTCGTTTTTACAAATAGATATTGACTTTAAATCCATCCTGTAGGTTAGACTGGCAGATGACAATTTCGATGTGAGTTGGCGAAACCAACAATGTGATACCGTGAAAAAACCATAATTCTTGTTATGGTGCGTATTTTACGCATATTGGTTTGAGATGGGGGGGTTTTATCCACCTTTCTGATGGCGTAATGATTCAAAGCAGGCAGGTCTACTGTCGTGAGATTCAACATTTTGCTCTCCAAAGAGAAACGATCACGTTTATCATTCGGCCAGATGTGAGACCCGCTGACTGGTAGCATCCGTAAACTGAATGGGATCCAGAACTCAAACTGACTAGGCAGGCCAGTTTAGTCCACTCCAACTAGAGTTCTGATGTTAACCATATTAGTGTCGTAACTCTTCAGCCTTTCCCGGCGAGATCTTGACATGTGGAATAATCGGGTCTACTGCCGGATGTTTGTGTCGCTCAGGCACAATATTTCGGCCACGTAACTCGTTGCCTTCTGCAGGTGCTACCTGAGACTGCCGTATTGGAGGATCTTGTCCAGTATTTATGCCCAGGGGGCGCTGGGCGCTCTGTTTGCCGTCCGCGCCCGCCTGGCGCTGCTTGTAAGGTGTTGTCTCTTCCCCGGTGCTCCGTCGGACGTCCGCGCCCGATTTTTAAAATGATGAAGCAGTTCTCCCTGAATCGCGAGTGCTACTTACAACACTTGTCCTCCGAAAAAAAGCTAACTGTCCACACTGGAGGTAGACACTTGTTACAGAACATGGTTCTTCTGCACCACTCCTCTCCCTAGCGAAACTTGCTTCACCCACACCCTGCAACCCCATCTAAAATACACCAAATACAAACGTGTGCTATACCTACTATTTGTAAATTGTTTGATCATGGACATCTTACTTCTGGATTGGCAGAAATTGGAAGACTTCTAGCCGCCAGTGCTTTATGTCTAACCACTACCGCCAATAATAACGATAATAACAACACTGTATAGGTCCCGCAGTGTATTAGCCATTACGTAGTTACTGTTGTGTTGCACTATCAGTTTAGTTCGTTTATTGTTGCGAATGGTTCAAATGGCTATGAGCACCATGGGATTTAACTTCTGATGTCATCAGTCCCCTAGAACATAGAACTACTTAAACCTAACTAACCTAAGGACATCACACACATCCATGCCCGAGGCCGGCTCTGCACGGAGAGGCAATCACATACTACCAAAAATGTTAATCCAATATTAGGAAATTCCGAAATAATATTTATATCTGCAAAAATGCGATAGGGTATATCAACATACGGTTAGCAAGAAAACTCTTGAGTACCAATGTAGAAAGACAGAAGGAGAAAGCTAGATCTTCCAGATGGGGGTGATTCGCCCAACTTCTCCTAATACTGGTGTCAAATGGTGTGACCTGCCGGCAATAGCTCCCCAGTTGGCTGCAGTGGCGCCTCAGAAGGAACAGTAGGTATGGAGGCCCTTAAGCAAAATCGATCAGGGAACGTCACAGAGTGGAAGCACAAGCTTAATATCACCCCACCTTGGTGACCGAAAATTAAAAGGAGTAAGGAGGATGAATCCATATTTCACCGTCCAAAGTTCGGATATTTTTCAACGACATTCCTGATTATTTCGATAAGACAGTCCTGTGGTGGTACGTCACAGACTAACCGCATTTCTTTCTCTTTTTACCTCTGTATCTAGAATGTACAGAGATATCTGCACAACAGTGCAAATGTAAGCGGTATGCACTGCGTGTCTTGTTTAGAAACAAGCTTGTCCCATTCACTCACGGTTGTTGCTGTTGACAACAGTAACCCTCGCCCTCGAGCTTGCATTCAGTACTTCTCGGTTCTCACTTGGATTTGTTTCTCCGGTTGTGTTATTTGTACATAGCAATACGGATCGGTACGCACCTCCTATGCGGGTTCACTGAATGCAATGGGAGAGCAGCACGACGACGCTACATCGCATATCCCACTACTTCTGCATCTCAGGGTTGTTGCATTACGCTGAGTTTTGTGTTGCACGTTTCACTGACTGCATATTACTGGCCATTTCGCTGTTTTGAAGTTACTTTCACAGAAACGAAGGTAACTGCGTAAACAAAGCGAATAAATCGTAATTACATTATTACTTTGTTATGAGTCAACGAAGACCACGGGTGAAAATATTAAGAAAATATCCCCGATCAACCTCGAACATTTTATCTGTGGATTACGGGTTTGTCCCGCGTACACAATGCTAATAGAAATTCCGTTTTTGTCTAAGACTTTTTAGAGCGCTGTGTTAGAAAAGTTTGTTTTAATTACATGTTACTAAAACAGGAACAAAAAATAAGTTTAATATCCACACCAATTCGTCATTTGAGTACTGTAGCGTCGAATGCGTCGGTTGTAATGCTGAGTGTTGGGCTACCGTTGCGTTAAGCCTCCAAGCACACTTTGTGAGGAGGTTCTCTGCCGGCAGCTGTGGAACAGTCGCCTACTGCTACGGAGCTATTGTTTTGTAAACTATAGGTATTCATATTTTAAAAGAGGGGGGCGGGGGGAGTGAGAGAGCTTCGTCCTTAGGGTGAGTCATCCAACTTGCGGTTACTGAGGCTGAGAGACGCCGGCCGAAGTGGCCGTGCGGTTAAAGGCGCTGCAGTCTGGAACCGCAAGACCGCTACGGTGGCAGGTTCGAATCCTGCCTCGGGCATGGATGTTTGTGATGTCCTTAGGTTAGTTAGGTTTAACTAGTTCTAAGTTCTAGGGGACTAATGACCTCAGCAGTTGAGTCCCATAGTGCTCAGAGCCATTTGACCCATTTTTGCTGAGAGACGCGGCGCTAGTTTAATTACCGTGCTAAACTGCCGCTGATGGATTGCGCGAGCCACTGCAGGATTACGTATCAGGGCGTCAGGCAGCGTAAAGGAGCTAACCGCCTCAGCATCTCGGCTATCCGACACCTGTACACGAGGGCCCATCACCAGCTAGTCGCAGTGTACTTCCTTCCTTTGCTGTTGGGAATTCTCTCTCAAACTGTACGCGCAGCAAACATTTCTCGAGTCGCAGTTCAGCTAATTGATCGGCGTGTATACACTGATGAGCCAAAACGTTGCGACCACCTAGTTAATATCTTGTTTGTCCGTCTTTGGAACGAAATACATCACTGATTCTGCGCATCAGGAATCCGACAGTTTGTTGTTAAGTTTGTAGATGTAAGTTGCATTACACGTCTACATCTAGGTCGTAATTCGCGTAAATAACGGGCCGCTGATCTGCATACGCGGTGATGGCGCCCGATAGCGACTCAGATGGGTTCCATAGGATTTACATCGGGCGAATTTCGTCACCGACACATCAACATGAGTTCACCATAATGCTCGTCGAACTACTGTAGCACGGTTCGGGCTCCAAGAACCGGCCAGTTATACTGCTGAAAGATGGCATCGTCATCGGGGAAGACATCAAGCATGAAGGGACGTAGGTGGTTCGCAGCTGTGAGCGTGTCTTCGCTTACTACCGCAAGTACCACGCAAGCGCAGGAGAATGTCTCCCATAGCATGATACTGCTCCCACAAGCCTGCGTCCGTCGCGCGCTGCACGTTTCGAGCCGCTGTTCGCCTCGTAATGTTGTTAGTGAAGACGACCATCGACCTAGTGTAGTAAAATGTGATTCACCCGAAGAGCCGACACGTTTTCATTGATCGATTGTCGAATCCCGATGGTGTCGTGACCACTGTAATCGTTATTGACGATGTCCTTGAGCCAACATGTGAACACGTATGGACAATATGCTCTGGATCTCTGTGTACGAGGACCGGTGTACTACGAAACACTTGTGCGTGCACCAGCATTTTGGTCCTTCGGCGTAGATGCCACAGATCACCATCTATCGTACTTCACAGAGCAGAAAAGCCTCCGAACCCCACCTTCTGTGAAGACTCGTGGACCTCCAACCATTTAGCGCCTATTGGTAGTTTCACCGTCCTCCTTTCCGTAGATGCTCACGACGGCAGCACCTGAACATTCGAATAATCTATCCTCTGTAAAAGTCACTTATCGCAATGATTTCCCCATTTGTAGCCCATATCTTCGCTAGGGCGATCCCCCTTCCGTGCCTGCTCCGTTTACATACTCTCGTTATCGCGGCACGTGCCTGCAACACCACCAGGCGCATCCACGTCGCAGTGGGCAGTGCTCATAATGTTTTGGCTTATCAGTGTACATCATATTCTGACGTTGCATTTGATATACAGCAGTGGTTCGTCACTGACAGCTATTGTGCATTTGTGGGGTGAAGTGCTTGACTTTCACTTCAAGTAACTTAAGTAGCTTTTAGCCCATAAAACGTATTTATCATCTCTTTTCACTAGACGAATAAGGATCAGAGCCTCATGAAACGAAGATACACTGTATGTCGCAGCTTCATTAATCATCGAGATATAGGCATTCATTTTATTTCTTTTAAATTGAACTATGGCAAATTTTTGGGCTCGAATAACAGACCTGTATCAGAAAAGTTCAGTGATTTAGTTCTTTTGAAGGCATATCATGAATATGGGGATCGATGTGCCGCTTTGCGGTCGTTCGTATGGCGTGACTCGGAAATTTACGTCACTCTACATGGAAACTCGCTTGCCAAAGCAAGCGAAATGCGATACTTACGCAACTCTCGTCGACGGAGAGTGGAATAAAGTTTCGAGCGCCCCGGCATTCAAAAGGCCACAAAAACAACGCAAAAAATCCTCATGCTTATCCACTTTGCCTCCGTGATTCATGGTCAGACTTCAAAGAGAGTTCTTTCACTGAATTTCTCTCGTAAATATATGCAGTATGTCGCAACAACCGCAGCTCCATTAAAAATGGCGTTGATCGCTGAATGACGGTCTAATCATGTTGTGAAAATGATTCGTTCTTACTTTTACGAACACTGATCACCATTCTCCTAAGCGAAAAAATATTTCAAATGTCTTTAGCGAGTCAAAAGTATTTGAGGTTAAGAAATTAGACGCCTCAGACTGTACAAGCCACTCTTGTTTCACGTTCTCATACCTGTAGGCTATTTTGTGTGACATGCTTAGATTTAGGTTGGTAGCTTTACCGCATTAGTTAGACCTTTCCGTTGTATTATACATGTAGACTGATACCTGATTCTTCACATGTGCTCAGTTTCGACTCACTATTTCCGCCACGCTGAAGTTAGTCGGTCTCGGAGGAAGAGTAGGTAATTATCGGGCTAAATATCCACCCAATTTTTCTTTTCTCCTGTCGGTTAGCGCATCTGAAACGTCATCGTGTATGTTTCAGATGCTATGCGGATAGTGGTTTCGATTCCATAGTAACCTGTCTCTCCTGCTAGAATTGATTGTGTAGGACACGTTTCTGATCGGGAAAATTCAAGGGTAGATTGCCACCAACTGGAACACGGCTAGCAGAGTGCTGTGGTACTCAAATTAACGTTCGGCCTCATTTTATACTTACGGATACGTTAAGCTCACCCTTGCATTTGTGTACAGACATGATGCCCAGTATTCACACACTGGAAGGCGTCATCGGCTGAGCTAGAGTGAGGACGCCTGTCACCAAGACCGTACTGGTATTTGATAAACGTCATACAGCCAAATATTACTAAGCTGCGTTAACACACTTGCAAGAAAAGTGGATTCGCTAGACGGGAGGATCTCGGTTTGAATTTCATTTCGCGTATACAGATTCAAGTTTTCCGTGACTTCTCTAAAGCACTGACAGTAATGCCTGGATCGATGGTTCCCAACCTGGAGTTAATTACTCCTTGAAAGGCAAAACGCAATTTTCTGAGTATAAAAACTAAAGGCTTCAATTGAGTTTCGGTCACGAAACTAAATTAATTTTAAAAAATCATTACTATTATCACTATTTTGTAACACTGATTATCAATAGCTACACGTTTCTTTTTCAAACAATTGCATTATCGTGTGACGCAATGTCGTGAAGGTTACAGTTTGTGAAACGAATGTATGAACAACATCGTCCTCACATTGTCCGCACACTACACACATACTTTACACTTTGTACTATGCATCTTTGACAGGAAAATTGAGACATATACATCGTATATGCTTAAATACATCATGAAATTAACTTATCCGAGTTGTAGGTAGATCTTGTTATAGAAACAGAAACTGCTTCATTATTCTTTTCGCAACAATACACGATTAAACTGATAGTACAACACAACAGTAACTACGTAATGGCTATACACTGCGGGACCTATACAGTGTTGTTATTATCGTTATTATTGGCGGTAGTGGTTAGACATAAAGCACTGGCGGCTAGAAGTCTTCCAATTTCTGCCAATCCAGAAGTAAGATGTCCATGATCAAACAATTTACAAATAGTAGGTATAGCACACGTTTGTATTTGGTGTATTTTAGATGGGGTTGCAGGGTGTGGGTGAAGCAGGTTTCGCTAGGGAGAGGAGTGGTGCAGAAGAACCATGTTCTGTAACAAGTGTCTACCTCCAGTGCGGACAGTTAGCTTTCTTTTCGGAGGAGAAGTGTTGTAAGTAGCACTCGCGATTCAGTGAGAACTGCTTCATCATTTTAAAAAAAGGTTGCTAGAAATAAGCTGTACCAATTATTACTTCATTGATTAATCAGTCCGTGGTTTAATAAAACACCCACAAAAGATAATTATGATTTATCTTCCGTAATTTTAAAAATGAAAGAGTTCAATAAAAATTATTTTCCATTCTAAGATTTAGTAAACCGCTAATGACGATGATGGTGAGGAGAGATAGGGACGGGTGGGAGGTACTAGTTAACAACTGATTACACTCAAGAGTTGGAAACCACTGGCCTATATGGTTTCTTAGAAATGGAGACGACCGATTTCCTTCTCAATCCCTGTCGTTCGTTCGTCAAATTTTCAGTTATTCTAAACTGCCTAAAGTTAGTTCTCTGTTTGCCAACGTAAACTCAGTTTTAGGCAACTTTCCTAGGCGTATTAAACGACCAATTAACAAATGCCTTGTCTTTCCTCCCTCAACCGGTAGAGTTCTCCTTCTCGATGCTGTAGACAGGAGGACTTTATATTAGTTTGTTTCTATGGTCAGATTGTCAAAGAGTCTTATAGTTATGTAGTTCACTTCTTTCTTTCTGAACCGAAGTTACGAAGTTTGATTCACTAGTGGGAAATTCAGTCATCTTTCATTCTAGTACTGTATTGAATGAATATCTCTATTTTTGACAAAAAATTTACCAGTGAATAAATGTACTGCATGACAGTGACCAATATTTTCAATTGCTTGAATAACCGCCTGCAAGATGACCGTGTGTAAACTTCACAAACAATTTCAATTACTTTCTTTCGTGCAGTGAGTACTGCTTGCCTAAGTGAGAAGTTACCCTATAATATTATCCCATACAATATCAGTGAATGAAAAATGTAAAATACGTTAACATACTGATTTCCATGACCCCAAACTTGGCAATTATTCTTTGGCAGGCGCTACAGTCTGGAACCGCGCGACCACTACGGTCGCAGGTTCGAATCCTGCCTCGGGCATGGATGTGTGTGATGTCCTTAGGTTAGTTAGGTTTAAGTAGTTCTAAGTTCTAGGGGACTGATGACCTCAGAAGTTAAGTCCCATAGTGCTCAGAGCCATTTGAACCATATTCTTTGGCAAAAGTAGCTGAACCTAAACATTTCAGTAAGTGTACTGCATATGTTTTCCAATTTTAAGATTTTATCAATACTCACAACTAAGATCTTTCTATCTTCTTTATTATTTTTTGTTCATATTCTACATTATTAGGTGGTGGTGTATTTTTTGACAGTACAAAGCTGAATGAGCTACAGCGGTCGGACAAAACATTAACACCAAAAACACAATACACTGCCATGTCTAGTACGGAGTAGGAAACTCGTTGGCATTCAAAACAATTTACCAGTTGTTTCGGAATGCCCGAATACAGGTTCTATGTGGTTTTCAAGCGAATCTTATACCATTGCTCCTGAAAAATAGTGGCAAGTTCTAGAAACGATGATGGAGCTGCATAACCATCACGCACCCTTCCCTCAAAACAATTCACATTCCGGCTCAAAATCCAGTCGTGGGCGATGCGACTTATGTGAACAAGGGCCCTGTTGTTTTGGAACAATCATCAACATTGGGAAACAAACAACGTACATGGGACGGACTTGATCAGCCAAAATGGTCACATAACCCTTGGTATTAATGCGACCTTGCATAATATCCTTGGAGCCCACGAAATACCACGATATGGATGCCCGAATCATCATCGAACCCGCGCCATGTTTCGCTTTTGGGACAAAATCAGCAGCCGTTGGAAACAGTGTGAAACAAAACTCATTCGAGCAAATGGCTTTCTTCCGTTGCTGTATAGTCCAGGTTTTATGGTTTCTGAACCATCTATTCCCTGTTGAGGGCACTTGCATCACTGATGAGCGATTTCGGAATTCCAAAAAATGGTTCAAATGGCTCTGAGCACTATGGGACTCAACTGCTGAGGTCATAAGTCCCCTAGAACGTAGAACTACTTAAACCTAACTAACCTAAGGACAACACACACATCCATGCCCGAGGCAGGATTCGATCCTGCGACCGTAGCGGTCGCGCGGTTCCAGACTCTAGCGCCAGATCGGAATTCCAACTCGACGTTGCAATTACCAGCTTACGGAGCTCCCCTCATGTTTTGGCGCTGATAGGGTTCGCCGTGTGCCACATTCAGTTCTGCAGTGAGTTTTGCAGCTGTCGTTCTTATTTTTCGTCACAATCCTCTTTAAAGACCGTCCGTCACGATTACTCAACACACACGGTCGTCCTAGTTGTGACTTAGCGTGTAATGTTGCTCCGCTTACTCTGTATGCGGTGTAAATCCTCCCTATGGTGCCTTTTGAAACACAGAGCACTTCGGCTACTTTGGTTACGGAAGCAGCCATCGTACGACCACCAACACTTTGCGTTCGAACAACTCACAACTGCGCAGACAATGTTATTACCACGACAGACACACGCAACGCACTAAGGAAAGGGCAGGTGTGTCACTCCTGGTTACATACAACTGCGCAACCTGCAGGCTTGGCTTGCATCTTCATTTATGTTCAAGCATGCATTTCTCGCTGTGTTCCCGTATTTTGTCCGAAGCCTGTACATTTCTTTAAAGTTCAAAGCTAGTTCATTTCTGCGAAACCAGTTAATAACGTATTCAGAAATACACTACTGGCCATTAAAATTGCTACACCAAGAAGAAATGCAGATGATAAACGGGTATTCATTGGACAAATATATTATACTAGAACTGACATGTGATTACATTTTCACAAAAGTTGGGTGCATAGATCCTGAGAAATCAGTATCCAAAACAACCACCTCTGGCTGTAATAACGGCCTTGATACGCCTGGGCATTGAGTCAAACAGAGCTTGGATGGCGTGTACAGGTACAGCTGGCCATGCAGCTTCAACACGATACCACAGTTCATCAAGAGTAGTGACTGGCGTATTGTGACGAGCCAGTTGCTCGGCCACCATTGATCAGACGTTTTCAGTTGGTGAGAGATCTGGAGAAAAATAGTTCAAATGGCTCTGAGCACTATGGGACTCAACTGCTGTGGTCATCAGTCCCCTAGAACTTAGAACTACTTAAACCTAACTAACCTAAGAACGTCACACACATCCATGCCCAAGGCAGGATTCGAACCTGCGACCGTAGCGGTCGCGCAGTTCCAGACTGTAGCGCCTAGAACCGCTCGGCCACTCCGGCCGGCGATCCGTTATAGCCATGCGGATAAGATGCCTGTCATCTCGACTGCTAGTGATACGAGGCCGTTGGGATCCAGCACGGCGTTCCGTATTACCCTCCTGAACCCACCGATTCCATATTCTGCTAACAGTCATTGGATCTCGACCAACGCGAGCAACAATGTCGCGATACGATAAACCGCAATCGCGATAGGCTACAATGCGACCTTTATCAAAGTTGGAAGCGTGATGGTACGCATTTCTTCTCTTTACGCGAGGCATCACAACAACGTTTCACCAGGCAATGCCGGTCAACTGCTGTTTGTGTATGAGAAATCGGTTGGAAACTTTCCTTATGTCAGGACGTTGTAGGTGTCGCCACCGGCGCCAGCCTTGTGTGAATTCTCTGAAAACCTAATCATTTGCATATCACAGCATCTTCTTTTCCTGTCGGATAAATTTCGCGTCTGTAGCACGTCATCTTCGTGGTGTAGCAATTTTAATAGCCAGTAGTGTATCATATACTGGTTTACGTGTCGATGTTTCTTTGCTTGGCTTAACAATACTGCTTGTATCATATGCAAAGAGGAAATGATCCCACCTGCTGATTCGAGTATACACAGAGATACCAATAATCTTCCTTCGTAAGCACTATCCACGACTGGAATTGAAGAAAGAGGATGATGATGAATAATTGTAGTGTACCACATACCCTCCACCATGCACCGTGCAGTCTCTTATGGAGTCGCGGATACTTCCAAAAAAAGGCCAACAGTTTTGTTTTGTTCGATTCGACCCGATTTGCAACACAAACGCTATTTCTGTTTCTCTCGGTTTCGTTTCCCTCGTTCTAATGGTTACATTTCCCTCATTTGGCATCCTTCTTTGTTAGTCAACGAGCCTCGGCACGTACGAGCCTTACATTTCCGCACAACGAACTGTAACCCGTATCGACCCACGAGTCGTGGTCTTTCAGCATTGCACCGCGCTGCGCGTTATTTCGCTTTTTCTTGCAGCTTCGTGGAGCACGGCTGGTAGTCACGAAGTACCTACTGATGGAACTCATAAAATAATAAAAATGAAAATGCTCTACGGCGTAAGAGCAAGGTGGCGAGAATATTTAAGAAGCATTTAACGCTGGGCCTGCGCCGTGACACGAGAGGCGAGGAAGGGAGTTGTCAGGCGGCTCTGCGGAGGCGGAAGCGGCGGTGGGCATTCAGCAAACTCGGCGTAAGCTGCTTACGAGCCGCGCGCAGCCGGCAGGTGTGTCGCGCCGCTAACGACGCGCTCGCAGCGACACATCGATTGCTCCGCTTCAAAGATACGTGGAAGCACTCGCGCCTCACAATTGGGTGCCGTTAGCAGAACCAAATAGTTCCCGATTACGGATTCCAGCGTCAGCGCTGCGTCGCACGCCTCGCAGTTACGGCGTAACTGCTATCGCATTTGTTCTTTTCCCATTCGTGTACCAGTCGTGACACGTGACGAAGACCGACTAGCTGCCATTAAGCGGCTGCGACGAAACATGCGACTGAGTCCTTCCTCGCGGACTCTTTTCTATTAACGAGCAGTTCTTTTAAAAAGTTAAATTCATAGTTAGTGGTGAAGCACCACGTGCATATGACACGGTTTCTCTTCCTCACGGTACGCACGGAGAGAGCGCTTCATCTCCTGGATTTTTCAAACACTTTAAAATATGGGAATCTGACCTCGGTAAACGTACCCTCCTTCCCCATACTCTAAAGGCCCTCGCTGAAAAGTCTACATGAATTTCTCTTCATTAGACATCGTTAATGAATTAACAGACTTAATTTTATATTTTTCATCGTGTTTAAATTAGCATGTTCTACATTCGCTGTCAGTATTACCATCATTCACTCATTTTCCGTTTGGGTTAAGTATCACCGACAACTTCATAGCTTCATCCTCTGTTGTTTCCTTCGTCTCCTCCAGCATCCTACACTTTCCTTGTCCAGTCTGTTCTTTGTCTTGCCTTCTTAAATTTGTTTTTCTCTGCTTCTTACCGTGGAATACACCCATTTGTAACGCTTTGATTCCAAAAATTTATCTTGCTAACACTTCTGGGTGCGTTATCTTCATTGTTTGGCCTGTGATCTAAGCTAGTCAACGTAAGCTTTATATAGTCTAAACGCTGCGCCATTTCCGGTTAACTAGTACTGAAGTTAGCCAATCATGCCGCTGCGCGTGCAAATTCAAGCGGCCCAGTCGAGACGGTGTCGCCAAACGTGTTTTTCCTTTGGTTTCCTAAAACCGGACAATGGCTCTGAGCACTATGGGACTTAACATCTTAGGTCATCAGTCCCCTAGAACTTAGAACTACTTAAACCTAACTAACGTAAGGACATCACACACATCCATGCCCGAGGCAGGATTCGAACCTGCGACCGTAGCAGTCCCGCGGTTCCGGACTGCAGTGCCTAGAACTGCACGGCCACCGCGGCCGGCAAAACCGGACAAGAGGGCGATACAAAAATTGGACGTGGGGTGGGAGTATGGATGGAACGTGATTCAAAGACTGAGCAGTCTCCTTCGCTATTATCTACGCTATGAGAGCAAATGACACTAATTGTATCTGGCGGCACGATTCAATTTGCGCGCGCAACAGCCCGATGGGCTAACTTCATTGCTAATTAACTAGAAAATAGCGCAACGTATCGAATGTTTTCCTGAACAATTATTTCTCATAACAAAGTACGCCGCAACACACTTACACACTCTTCACACCGTTTCTGACCTTCCTGTATGTTACTTACACGTACTTATGTGACGAAGTCATTATCGTCACCCGAAATAACTGTCGAATCAATTAATAAAACTGATACGGATACCAACGCTGTGCACATTGGACAGCACAACTAGGAACTAGCAAACTTCAGGCGTTTACACCTCTTTCGCAGTGATCGATTTTAGTTATTTCGGATCTACGATGAACATCACGTTAACGATGAGTAGTGATGAAGTCTTAATTATTACCTCGAAAAAATAAAGTTACGTAATTAATTTTTCGTATACTTACAGGGACATGTCTGCAGTTCTGTCGTACAGTCTGCAACGACGCGGTTATTTGTTTGCTCGTCCTACAGAAAACAGTTCAATTCACCTTTCGGTGCCGGCCTGAGTGGCCGAGCGGTTCTAGGCGCTTCAGTCTGGAACCGCGTGACTGCTGCGGTCGCAGGTTCGAGTCCTGCCTCGGGCATGGATGTGTGTGTGATGTCCTTAGGTTAGTTAGGTTTAAGTAGTTCTAAGTTCTAGGGGACTCATGACCGCAGATGTTAAGTCCCATAGTGCTCAGAGCCATATGAACCATTTTTTTCACCTTTCGGTGATTTCTTCTTTTGCGGTCTTGTCCACACCTTTCCTGTTAGGAAAATGTGTAATGTTCGTCGGCTACAAAAAACTACAGCGGAAACCAGCCGTACTGCACGTCTCTACAGGATGCATCAAACTGTTGTTCAGTATCAGGTTAGCTGAGCGATAATTGAAAGTTAGTTTCTGAGTCGGAACTTCGATGTATTGTCACTTGTTTGATATAAAAATACTGCCAAGCCCGTGATAACACAAAGTTACAATTTCAGCACACTCACACGCCATTACAGTCACTCATCATGGCTAGCTTATGGCAACTAACCAAACACTTTGCGGCACTTCACGGTCATGTTTTTACCATTATTCCGTAAAATTTTTATGTCTATTCAGAGCTCTTTACATCCACGTCCGAACATGGTCACGGACGAGATCCGAACTGCCCTTAGGCTTCACAAAGTAATCTTCTTAGCCCACAAAATACGCGCGAACATAATGTCCTCTTACTGACTCATATACGTCGTAACCAATGCAATATCAGTATTAAACCGCGCAGCTCGCGTCTTTTACTTCTGACCAATTACAAAGTAATAGCTTTTATGAACAGTCTATGAAAAGAACAAATTTTTAGAATCCACAAATATCAAAATAACTCTCCTGCTACTGTCTCTTACATAGAAAGCGATGCAAGGCTCTACGCCACAGTACCTTAACACGCCGCTAGAGGAGAAAACGCTGCAGGCCGTTGAAAAGGAGCATTACGTGCCGTAATTCGTTTGCTGCATCTGAAGTAGAATAGCGCTGAAACAATTTACTCTGACTTGGCTGACGTGTAAAGCAACAGTACACCATCATATGACCTAGTGGATAGATGGCCCAGGCTCTTCCAGTGTGGTCACATAAGCCTGGATAACGAAGAACGGGTTGACAGACAACCTCTATGGGAAGAACGAGGAATTGAAAGAGAAGTGGAGGCGCATGTGCTCAAAAGCGTGCGGATCACATTATGATAAATGCGATAGAAGAAACACTGAAAATCCGTCACGGATCAGTTTTCAACATTTTGCACGATATTTTGAACGTGACAAAGGCCGCCGCCCGCTGAGCTCCGCGACCGCTCAAAGTTACTCAAAAAGCCCTACGATTCGTGGTAGAAGCGAAAATGTTGCATTTGTGTCGGACCAGTTCAAAGGATTTATTTAGCCACGAATATCTGGGCTGAAAGGAATGGCAAGAGAAAGGGATGGGAAAGAGACAGGAAGGAAATAATGATATCCAGCCGCGGAGGGCATTGCGGCACTGCAACAGCGAGAGTTGAAAATTTGTACTTGACTGGGACTCGAAACCGGATGCTCCGCTTCTCTACAACCGTTGCCTTAACCACCATTTTTTTTTATGGAAAATGGCTCGGGTTGTGGTGTGGCGTAGGCAAGGAGGGCAGGGGTCCCGAAGCCTGGCCACAATGTCTCCTCCCTCCCATTCCTGGAGATGTGGTACAAGGGACGCAATGGTTTTATTGTTTTGAATGTTTATTTTTCGTTATTGTATTTCATTAATTAATTTGTTTTGTTTTTAAACAGTAAGGAACTGAAACTAATAAGTCCACTCGTTGCGTCGAATTGGGGACGCAAATAACGGAAAACGTACTTACAGTTGCAGCTAAGGGCAAAACGAAAGAGAGCGAAGTGTGAGGCTAGGGAAGCCATTAAATAAAACCTAAGGGTTGAATCCGTACCACCATTAACTGGTACTACATCTTGCACCGGATAGGAAACAAAAACTACGAGGAACCTTTCGCAGAGGGGACAAAAAGAGGAAAGGGGGCAAATACATCTACACAGTGCGAGGGGTCACGACGAAACTCTCCAGCTGCTTTATCATCCAGGTATGACTTCTCGTAATGACCAAGATAGATCCCACGTTGTACCGTGTAGTATTCTATCATTGTCTTGTAATTTTAGCTTCTCTTACCCATGATGATCCAACTGCGCGGAGTGTCGTGCAACGCACTCCACAAGTAATTGCAAAAATATGTCGATACTTTGGGCTACGGAGGATCTTGCAGTGTCGTTCCTGCAAATAGTTCCAAAAGTCTAAAGTGTCCTTAGTGCCGTCTTGAAACAAATAATGCACTGCATGTCCATGAAGCCACGTCGTGGCATTAGTTTTCGTGCGTGGGTAATGCGGCTCATTCGGGAATAATATAAAATTGGGTTTGCTTCACTCAGTGGCACACTGCCATAGACTCACCACAGCTAAGACGGTGTTCATCTATCACCTCGGCCATCCGGACACACTTTCCGTCACACTCAAATTCCCTACTTTCCGCTCGTCGCACCGCTACAACCCCAGCTCATTAACCTCTACTCGCAGATTTCTGATTCTCGTAGGAATTCGAACGTTGGTTGTGCATTCGCACTGAAGCTTTTTTATCAAACAGCCGACGCGCCCATAGAATTGTAGATATCAGTGGTGCCTATTCTGTCGGACATGTCGGGCAGACAGACATCATTCACATCTATACTTCTTTAGTCACCTAATCACCACGAACTAATGCTGGGTGTATCACTATAACTACGAGACACAGGCGCAAAGTAAACAGATGAAACATATGGTCCCGACGGAGGGTCGAGTCCTCCCTCGGGCATGGGTGTGTGTGTTTGTCCTTAGTATAATTTAGGTTAAGTAGTGTGTAAGCTTAGGGACTGATGACCTTAGCAGTTAAGTCCCATATGATTCCACACACATTTGAACATTTTTGAAACATATGGATTCACCACCACCGAAAGATGAAGACCCAACCGACACCAGGCGAAGTGGTGAAGAGGAGGTTACAGGAGACTGTGAAGACGAAGCTTCGCTGTTCGAGACGGTTTTTGCTACACGACAACGACCCAGCTCATTCTGCACCGGACGCTACTTTGCACTAGCAAATTGTGTTTCACACTCGTATTCGCCAGACGTGCCACGCACGAGGAGAGCACGGCAACTTTCATAGTTCGATTTCCGAAACTTAGGAGGGGTCAAAATCACAGAACACGTGTCTCAGCTTATCCCTAGACACTAAACCGTTTCTGATAAAACGACGGTCAAAGTTTTCGAGGTAATTTATGTGCCTTTTAGCAACTGAACAGTCCAACCGAAGCGGTGGCACCGTGGTTAGTGTCGCGACTTCACGCTTCGACGCCCGTGTTCCAAATCCGATCATTATTTTTATTGTTTTACGTTTATCTATCCATGTTTGTAGAAGGTTACTGCACGAATGTTTTCCAGTGTATATTGAAATAATGTTGTCCTCAGTCGTCTACTAACTGTACAAAAATCCAGTAGTGTATCTCGATTCGTAATCAGTTGCTAGCGCCAGTTTTCGGAAAAGTGACCCGTTACACGTGGTTTGTCACTAAATCGTTATCAACGCGTGAAATCTTCAGCAATGTTAACGACGTTTCTCCCGAGTTAGATTCACACGAAGCAGCGTCGCTGCCTTAGAGCGATGCTCGTGGTGTTCGAAATTTGTCTATTTCGACTGTGTCTACGATCAGTATTATCCGAGGGAACGCACTAAATCTTTCTGTAAATAAACATCACAATAATATACACGAATTAAGAACGGACATAACAAATATAAGAATGTAAGAATTTAGAAAGAGTGTAATCCTGAAAATACATATATACACTCCTGGAAATGGAAAAAAGAACACATTGACACCGGTGTGTCAGACCCACCATACTTGCTCCGGACACTGCGACAGGGCTGTACAAGCAATGATCACACGCACGGCACAGCGGACACACCAGGAACCGCGGTGTTGGCCGTCGAATGGCGCTAGCTGCGCAGCATTTGTGCACCGCCGCCGTCAGTGTCAGCCAGTTTGCCGTGGCATACGGAGCTCCATCGCAGTCTTTAACACTGGTAGCATGCCGCGACAGCGTGGACGTGAACCGTATGTGCAGTTGACGGACGTTGAGCGAGGGCGTATAGTGGGCATGCGGGAGGCCGGGTGGACGTACCGCCGAATTGCTCAACACGTGGGGCGTGAGGTCTCCACAGTACATCGATGTTGTCGCCAGTGGTCGGCGGAAGGTGCACGTGCCCGTCGACCTGGGACCGGACCGCAGCGACGCACGGATGCACGCCAAGACCGTAGGATCCTACGCAGTGCCGTAGGGGACCGCACCGCCACTTCCCAGCAAATTAGGGATACTGTTGCTCCTGGGGTATCGGCGAGGACCATTCGCAACCGTCTCCACGAAGCTGGGCTACGGTCCCGCACACCGTTAGGCCGTCTTCCGCTCACGCCCCAACATCGTGCAGCCCGCCTCCAGTGGTGTCGCGACAGGCGTGAATGGAGGGACGAATGGAGACGTGTCGTCTTCAGCGATGAGAGTCGCTTCTGCCTTGGTGCCAATGATGGTCGTATGCGTGTTTGGCGCCGTGCAGGTGAGCGCCACAATCAGGACTGCATACGACCGAGGCACACAGGGCCAACACCCGGCATCATGGTGTGGGGAGCGATCTCCTACACTGGCCGTACACCACTGGTGATCGTCGAGGGGACACTGAATAGTGCACGGTACATCCAAACCATCATCGAACCCATCGTTCTACCATTCCTAGACCGGCAAGGGAACTTGCTGTTCCAACAGGACAATGCACGTCCGCATGTATCCCGTGCCACCCAACGTGCTCTAGAAGGTGTAAGTCAACTACCCTCGCCAGCAGGATCTCCGGATCTGTCCCCCATTGAGCATGTTTGGGATTGGATGAAGCGTCGTCTCACGCGGTCTGCACGTCCAGCACGAACGCTGGTCCAACTGAGGCGCCAGGTGGAAATGGCATGGCAAGCCGTTCCACAGGACTACATCCAGCATCTCTACGATCGTCTCCATGGGAGAATAGCAGCCTGCATTGCTGCGAAAGGTGGATATACACTGTACTAGTGCCGACATTGTGCATGCTCTGTTGCCTGTGTCTATGTGCCTGTGGTTCTGTCAGTGTGATCATGTGATGTATCTGACCCCAGGAATGTGTCAATAAAGTTTCCCCTTCCTGGGACAATGAATTCACGGTGTTCTTATTTCAATTTCCAGGAGTGTATTATAAAATATATGTTGGATGCTTATTGTGAAGCCCAGTAGTAATTTTAAGATTAATTTAATGTCCTTGTATCCCCTAAATTGAAGAGATTCGTGTAGTAACATTCTACGGACATGGGTCGATAAATGAAAATAATAAAATAAATAAAAACAGTTATCGGGTTCCGAACACGTGACGCGAAGGTGAGAGGTCGTGCAGCTAGCAACTATGCCACCATCTGGACTGAGCTTATCGCGCGCTAAAAGGCATCTGAATTACGTCGAAAACTTTGTCGGTCATTTTCTCAGAAAAGCTGAGACACGTGTTCTCTTCGTCAGAGTCATCTTCCTCTTTTCTCGGACGAAGAAGCCACGGTTTGGTCCAGAGTGACGACGAGGTGATTTCCCATGTTAAAGTATCCCGAATAGGTATCTGTCGTGTCCACATTAGGGCTGAATATGTAGAGAAAGACTAACACCACCACCCAGTTTCACGGTCGCAACTTGAGCTTGTAGAGTTAATAATTAAAAAGTTATGAATAAGGAGTTTCAGGAATGCTTCCACCCTTGGGCCAAAAGCTAATGATCGTGCCCTCCTGGATGTCAGATAAATCGCTCCGTCTCCACATTACGATAACTACTTCACTGTTTTCCACGTCCCCCCGACACACTTTATATTCCCCGCACTGCTAGTGCTGCCATCTGCTGTCTATGAGTGTTTATTGCACGTCGACGTCCAACACAGACGGTGGTCACATTAATGTGACTGGACCGTACATAACTGATACCGTTGTGTGACAAAGAAAATAAATAAAAACTCATTAAAGATAACAGAGAAAGTGCTGAAACATGTTTAAGTAAATGGAAATTAACTAAACGGTGTTTTGCGTAAGGCAGAATTCCTCTGCATTGCTTCTTAACAATCACGGATAATAAGAGGAACTACAACATCCGAAAGATGATGATTTGAGGAGTCTGTTATAGGGACGTATGCTCTCGGAATTTGAAAGGTAAGCCACAATGTGATGTACAATGCCTCTGTTGTAACGCCTTCCGCTGGAATTGGACAAAGCATTTCCGTTATGCTTTAGTGGTAAATTGTCGAACCTCAGACGAAAGGCGCCGCTCTTATTTGGGTCTTCTCTAATTCTTCTAGCCGGCCGAAGTGGCCGTGCGGTTAAAGGCGCTGCAGTCTGGAACCGCAAGACCGCTTACGGTCGCAGGTTCGAATCCTGCCTCGGGCATGGATGTTTGTGATGTCCTTAGGTTAGTTAGGTTTAACTAGTTCTAAGTTCTAGGGGACTAATGACCTCAGCAGTTGAGTCCCATAGTGCTCAGAGCCATTTGAACCATCTAATTCTTCTATCAGTCATTACGGATCCCAGACTGACGAGCAGTACTCAAATATCGATTGAACGAGGTTTTTGTAAGCTAATTACTTCGCGGGCGGACTACATTTCCTGAGTTTTCTCACAATGAATCTCTGTCTGCTACCTGTCTTGTCTGCCGTTAGCTTAACGTGGTCTTTCCACATAAAATCGCTCGGAACTCACACTGTCAGATGCTTAATGGACGTAACTGTCTTCATTGATTGTTCTCCAGTCGTGTAATTAAACAATAACGATTATATCCGTCTATTTAGTCGCAGCCGGCCGCGGTGGTCTAGCGGTTCTGGCGCTGCAGTCCGGAACCGCGGGACTCCTACGGTCGCAGGTTCGAATCCTGCCTCGGGCATGGGTGTATGTGATGTCCTTAGGTTAGTTAGGTTTAAGTAGTTCTAAGTTCTAGGGGACTTATGACCTAAGATGTTGAGTCCCATGGTGCTCAGAGCCATATTTAGTCGCATCACAATACATCTTTCTATGTTGATGGTCAACTGCCTGTCCTCGCATCAAGCAGCGATCCGTCTCCCTGCATTTCGCTATGATTTTATAACGTTGTGACTGCTCTGTAAATGATACCATCATTCGTGAACAGCTTTATTGAGGTTCCGGCTTGATCCAGTACGTCATATATATATATATATATATATATATATATATATATATATATATATATATATATATATCGTAAATAGTAGTGGCCCTATAATACTCGCTTGGGTACGCCCCAAGTAACTTTACGTTTAAGGACTTCTCTCAGTTATGAATAGCATGATATGTTCCATTTTGCTAGGAACTCTTAAATCTTGTCACGAAGCTGGTCTGATATTCCGTACCATTATATTTTGTTCATTAGGCGACAGTGTGGAACTGTCTCGGACGCCTTCCAGAAATCAATGAACACTGTCAACCTGGACGCGATATAGGCCTATAGTTGAGTGCGTCTTTTCGACGACCCTTTTTGGAAATGGGAGTGAATACTTTTCCTTCCGTTCCGCTAGGACTTAAGATGAACTGCTTCTAGGTAAGTAGTGAATACTTTGGCAGACTTTATGCATATGCATACAGAGATCCTATCAGACCCAGTCGCTTTCCTTTATTGCGCGATTTTAGGTGATTTTCTGTCCCACAATTGCTTTCTTCGCTATCTGTCATTTTGCTTTTCGTCAAACTACTAACTTCCTCGTAAGCAGAGTGGCTCCTTGTCTGGAAAATCGACAATTTTCAGCGAATTCTGAGAGGCTGTAGGCGGAGTCGAACTGTCCATATACGGAAAGAAATATTGAGAGCAAATTTTTTTTTTTTTTTTTTTTGTTAAAAATCACTCTGAGAATGTGCTTCGGAAACAATAGTTTGTGGAGTCGTGTACACAAACTTAAAGAAGGGTGTTGAACAACTGCAATGTTTGTCGCTTCCAACGGTATTTCTTTTTATTTTTTGGATTTATATATAAATACGGATCCAATATGAAAACGCATATTTTCTAAATCAGGACTGAATATTCAGACTTTCTGTTTTAGTAATTTCAATGGGTGGCGATACTTTCCGGACGTTCTCGGCATGTCACACTTCAAGTTGATGATCATAGTGCGAAGAGCGACTGGTTTCAGAAATGATGCACCGTTGGTATTCGTACACCATTCCAGCGTTCCTGCGACGATTTCTCGCATGCTCGAAGTTATCGTACAATGACACAGCATGGCACGGAATGGTGACGAACGACAATAACGCAAGTACGTCCCGCGGCGGCAAAAATGGGTAACTTTCTTCATTGCTGATAAAACTGTAAATGCTAGCTGTACCTGGGATAACCACCAACAAGTCACGTAGCAACAAAAAAGTTCCAGTCTGTCCGAAACTGGGTCCCTCTCTAACACAACAAAATATTGTTTCTGGTAAATTTGGAACTTCAACCTGGGATAACCCGGAAATCCCAGGAAAATCCTTTGATGAAACAAAATGGCCACCCTAACAAAGAAATACAAGATACCATCCATGTAACTAGCACAGATTCGGAACGTAGTGTGAAGCCCTCCAATTGCGTAATGTTGTTTAGTATTGAGCGCACGCGGTGTATGAAGAGGTTGCTGTCACCGGCGGCGCCCGGTGCTCGACTGAGGGCGTGAGTCAGCGCACGGTACACCAACACTCGAACCCTTGACTCCCCACAGAGGAGAAGGCGCGACCCGGAAGTGCTCGGAGCTGGCGGGGGAGCGAAGGCCCCGGCTAACGCGTCATGTACGTCTGCCTTCGCCTCGTTACTCCGCCCCGTTTCTAATAAAACTAAAAGCTTTAGCCCCGTACCTGTGGAGCGGGAACCCTACAACAGTCTTCCAAATAAACTCTTTCCCTCCATTCTGTCGCTTGTTCTGTGTTGATGCTGTGTTTTTCCTATTATCGATTTAGCTATTATAGACGCATTTGATATATTGTATCACCAAAAAACAAGGCCTTTGTCGCCATTTCACCTTTCGTTTTAAGTGTTTTAACACACCATAAACAAAGGAAGCAAGATCGCGACATCAAGAAGCCATGACATACATGCCAAAGTTAAAACTAACAACATGCATAACTGATAGCGTCATACGAGAAAGAAGATAAAACTCCACTGAAGACGGCAAACGAAGTTCCGGAACGTGTTTGGGTAAAACGTAACTAATTAAACAGTGTACTGCATTAGGCGGAATTTTTCTCCAACGCTTCTTCCCACGTAGTTCTCTTGCCGGCCGGAGTGGCCGAGCGGTTCTAGGCGCTACAGTCAGGAACCGCGCGACCGCTACGGTCACAGGTTCGAATCCTGCTTCGGGCAGGGATGTGTGTGATGTCCTTAGGTTAGTTAGGTTTAAGTAGTTGTAAGTTCTATGGGACTAATGACCACAGATGTTAAGTCCCATAGTGCTCAGAGCCATTTGAACCATTTTTGAACCCCTTCCCCTTGCGGGGCAGCCAGCATTGCCACCCGTGCCGCCCCCGCCAGTTAGCCTCCACGCTATTCGTTGTTTCTTTCGTCAGTCGACTCGACTGAATCGAGTAGTTGTACTTTCCTATGTAGCACGCGCGTCCGCGGCATCGTATTTTATACGTTTCTGTCTGGCACATCGATAGCTAACACACCCCTACGAGAAAAGTCGCGGCCATTCCAGTGATCTAGATACGTTACTCTGTCTGGCGATTGTTCGAGAAAAGTCGCGAATATTCTACTGCTTTCTTGTACCGAGAATCTTCGATACGTAACTTTATAAATACGGACTATTCACCGCATAGGAAGCTAGTTTACATTCATAAGCAGAAATATTAAGACTGAAGAATGAATAAGTAAAAAGTCCTAGTTGTAGCAAGTGCAAGTGTGAAGATTAGTCAAGAGTGAAAGAGGTCAGTATCGACTTAATGGCTTAGATCTGCTGAACACACACCCTGACATTGACTGACCTATTGACGATGTAATTTACCAAGTTGCCGGGAAGAATAGGCGCATAGAATACATCATTTACGGAAGAGAACCACAACTGCAACTTTTTTATATCACAAGATGGCATTGTCTTGTATTTGTGTATAATCAGTTTAAATAAAACGTTCTTAAACTTTTCATATGACTTGATTCTTTTTTGTTACGGTAAAAGTAAAGGTAGCTCAAGGTATCTTCCGTGCCCCGTATTTGAGGTTTTTCTGTATCCGCCACTGTACCATTCGCACAATAGATGTACGTAATTTTTCCACGGAACCATCCGAGCAAATCTCTGTTTCTGTTGCCTTCCTTGTAGCATATTTCACGTTTTCGTTCGATTTCATTTATCTTCGTAGTATTACCTCTTGCTGTTCGAAGGAAATGTAAACTCCAGAGTATACCATGAGTCTTATAATCAGATGCCATCGCATTTTTTCAATGCAATCTGTTTTGTTTTCCACGAGGAATGAAAACGCACTGACCCTTGTGCAGCAATTTAAACCACTGCCTGATATTACACCACAAGCAGCAACATGGCACGCTGTGTTACAGCTGTCGTCCAATGTTTGAGGCAGTTGTGCGTGAACCACTGCAAGTAAGCACCTAGTGATGAAAGGAATCGCTCAGACAAATTAAAGCTTTAGCAACAATTGATAAGATTTCACTGCCAGAAGTATATACTCGCAAAAATATACAGAAATAAAAAGAAAATGGATCTGATCGCCAGGCAAATTATGTTCTAAGCGAATCCCACATCACGGCTTGAAGTACGGAACCATTTTCGACAGCACTGCAATCAGCGGTTTCCGGACCTGTTGATCTCATCAACGCTTTATTACGCGCGATTCACGGATCACCGTAATTTAACAGCGCATACAAGACGCACTAACGCAAACATTTATCCAGTTAGAAAATAGAGTAAAATAATAAAAAAAGTCCAATTGGTTATAAACATTATTCAACGTCAGTGCACAATTAACGCCCTTTACTACACAGCACTGTACCCAGAGCCGTGATTCAATAGAAGCGGTTTTTCGTCCTCTTGCTGACACTACCTGTTTGTCGACAAGGAAAGCAATTCACAACAAACATTACACGAATGTGTGTTAGGTATATGCGCAGAATGTGTTTCCAAAAGCCCATTAAACGAATACATATGGCAGTGTAGACCTGTTTCCAAATAGTGCCCCGTTAGCAGTTTCGTGTGCTTTGTGTGGCGCAAAATGTAAGTGATTTATATCTGTAGCACAGTCACTGCAACACATGCGCAGCACGCGATGTATCGACAAATACATTCGCTGCAAGGATTGCGTTTCCCTAGTGGCACGGAGCGACTTTATCAGAAATAACGACTTTTGGGGCATGATTCCAAGGCTGTATAGTTGATTTTTGAAATTACAGAGTGTGTGTGTGTGTGTGTGTGTGTGTGTGTGTGTGTGTTGTGTGTGTTTCATTCGGGAAGACTACTGAATGTACAAAACATGTAAGAGGATGGATTGTCCAACCTAAGAGCGGTCAAATTAGGATCAAATATCTGCTTAACTTTTAATTACAATAACATTTGATGTGTGACAAAAATCAAAGTAAGTAGGGTACGACGTGAAATATTCGATGATATGTTATCGGGTACCGTTTTCGTAGATAAATACGAGTGGCATGTACATGCATTTCCTCAAAACGAACTACAATTTGCAGACGAAATTTGTATTCAGTGAAGCCGCCTGAGCAGCGATTGCATCTTTTACGTATTGTTTTACAGCAGAAGATATACCCTGGAAGTTGCTCCTGGAGATGCTACACGGACTGCACTAATTAGAGCCCACATCTCAATTACAATTCAAAAGTGCTCCCGCTGTAGGCTAACCTCCATCCATTGAACATATTTCGAAATTTTCGGCTCTCCTATACGAATTTTCAATGACGAAAAGTAAGCTACAACTTCTGGGTAACTTATCCCACACAACCCCTGCACTGCCAACAACTTAAATATTAATTTAGTTGCAATATACCCATATGGCTCAAATGGCTCTGAGCACTATGGGACTTAACTTCTGAGGTCATCACTCCCCTATAACTTAGAACTACTTAAACCTAACTAACCTAAGGACATCACACACATCCATGCTCGAGGCAGGATTCGAACCTGCGACCGTAGAGGTCGCGCGGTTCCAGACTGAAGCGCCTAGAACCGCTCGGCCACCCCGGCCGGCCAATATACGCATATGTTGAGACGAAAATACTCATTTGTGAAACCCATACTCGTAAATAACTTTCACTCGTGACAGATCTTCGCTGGCGTAACGTTTGCAAATTCGACATATTTAAGACAGTTCGTTTTTTAGATTGCGGGACATGGTGGAAATCAGTATTCATAGAATGGTGATCTCTTTACACAGCATCACGTAAACACAAGTCAGTGTTTCAAGCTGAAAACTACTACGACAAAGGACAGATTAATCATAACGTGTAGGCTTTCACTGCCGGCGTCTTCATTACTTAAAACATCCGGGCTGAGAGACCGTGGTCGATCTGTAAACTTCTTCTTCCTGACGTTTCGTTGCCAACTGCGGGCAACATCTTCCGAGGTGAGTCAACAACTGGCTGCCAGGCCGTGGAGGTCCCATTTATATAGAGCGCGTACAGGGTATCACAATACGTCACGTGGGGCCGACTGTAAGTCTATCTCTGGCTAATGTCATTATTCTCGATTGAACTCCTACAGGAGTTCACGGATAAAGCAGTAGTGAGTAGAATACACACACATCACTAATGCCATACTTAAACACCAACACTTCCCCGCCTTTTGGATGTTCAGGAAGCCGGGGAAAGACCATTCCCTCCCACAAAATTACCGACCCATCAGTCTGCTGGGCGCGCTCAGCAAGGTAGTTGAGAAGGTAATACTAAAACGACTCACTAAGCACTGTATCACAAACGACACCCTGAGACCGGAGCAATTCGGTTTCAGGAATCACCACTCGACAACACAACTCCTCCGCGTCCTGAATACATAACACACGGATACAACACAAACAAAGTAACTGGGGCGGTGTTCCTGGACATCGAAAAGGCTTTCCATCGTCTATGGCACAACAGCCTAATACGCAAACTCAGCGACGCAAGGTTCCCCGACAGGCTCGTACGTCTCATACACTCATATCTCACGGGTAGGAGTTTCAACACCGACGTGCAGGGCAAAAAATCGACACGACATGGTATCCAGGCAGGAGTACCCCAAGGAAGCATCCTAGGGCCCTTACTGTTTAACCTCTACATTAACGACCTCCCAGCTACACACAACACGACGGTGGCAATCAACACGGATGACACTGCCATCCTTGCGCAAGATTGGAAGCCGTCGAACATTAACTCACGACTTCAAACTGCACTCAGAGCGGCAGAGCCTTGGCTGGTGAAAGGGCGTGTAAGAGTAAACGTCGACAAGTGCGAAGCCATTCTGTTCACCAGAAGACCGAAACTACTGCGCAAACATCAGCACTGCAACCCAATAACACTACATGCGCGCCCAATACGTTTCCGCGATAAGGTCAAATACCTCGGTGTCTGGCTGGACCGGAAACTACTCTGGGGGGACCACATTCAACACGTGACCAACAAAGCAAACGCGCAGCTCAAACAACACTACCCTATGCTTAGGAGACGTAACACACTGAATAGGAGGGTGTCCAGGTCAATGTACATGATACTTATTCGACCCCTGATGATGTACGGAGCCCCTGTCTGGGGATACGCTGCGCCCACACGCCTGCGCCGTCTGCAGCTCATACAGAACAAAGTACTCAGAATCATAAGCAACGCTCCGCACTACACACGCACCGCGGATCTTCACCGGGAATATCGGCTAGATACCATCTTGCAGGTATTTCAAAAACTCTCCACACGAGACACTCGCGTAACCCGTTTATCCTTTCTCTGGGTGACTACGACCACAACCACAGATGGAAACATAACAGACCAAAGACACTATTAGCAAGAAACTAAACATCTATGGTCCATAGCACGCTAACACGACAGTACTGGCGAGCCCCTGCAACGTAACTGCTACTGGTAACCGCAGATGCTCGACTCGCCAAAAAACAGACAATCGCAGGGAAACCGTACTGTACACAGCACGCAAACCAGGCATACACACCCCCTACACTGTGAGCTGATCTATATCCGATCGCCCACTAATGTATGACGACGTTGAACTGTTACAGGGACGCAGCAGCTGCAGCAAGCCTTCCGCAACGACAAGGTAACGATGCTAACATAACCACACCTTGCATGCACTGTCGCAGCTAGCAAGCCGCTACTGCCCTTACTACCCGCCCTACTGTCGCAGAGGTTTTTTTTTCCCCTTGGCGCTTGCCTTGGCACTTTTTTCCCTCTGCCCTTACAAACGCTACCCTTCTATCGCTTTCGTCCACTTTCTATCTCCTGATGGACCATGTAAATGAGTAATCTTACCCAGAAGCACGGATAACATCACAGCCCGCATCCTATGACTCCTGATTCAAAAACTAACATGTTATACGAAGGTGACCGTAGAACTTTTGGTTTGGTCACCACGTTGTTGTGGAGTGGAGGGGCCCCATCCTATGGCCTCAGAACCACAGTCGAGAGTGCGATGTCAACGCCAGCAAACCGTGCAGCGCGCGTAGGAGGGCGTCGATCGCCGGTCGGCGGGGTCTGCCCCGGCGCAGGCCCCATCGGCCACTCCACTTATGACGACCTCGGCACCGGCAGATGGACATCGGAGGGAGAGGACACAGGCCGTGGAAATGGTTTATGAGAGTTCGTTTCACTCGGGCGGAGCTGTGCAACCGCCTGGCGCCGCAGCGACGACAGAACAACACGCCCGACTGACACCAACAGCCGCTTCTATCGTTAAACAATAACATTAGCGGAAGCCGTCGGCGCCACGCAAAATTGAAACCTTCACGGACGGAGAAAACTCGTACCCTCCGCGCGGTAGCGTCCTTCGCGACGAACCTGATGTGCACCGGGAGAGGACAACACCGCTGGAATTGGGCGAAAACTTGGAATTGATGGACCAAGAAACACTGGAAAGAGACGACAGCTTTGCAGAAACGGATGATTTCGTCCTAGTGCGACACAAATGTCAATATCGGACAAACTCGAAAGAAGACGCCAAGGCTCAGAAACGACGAGCTGAGATGACTGAGACTACCAATAGGTTCACACCTATTACCCCCAGAGATGACAAAGACGACGCAGACACGAAACCGCGAAATAGGAACGTCGGAACAACAAGCCGCTGCTGCATCTGACGCAGCAAAACAAAAACGTCTTCCACCAGTGACGATTTATTATACTGGCCAGTATGTGGAACTGAATAAAGCGCTACAACAGCTACTCTCCGGAACCCTGAAGGCCATCTTCCAGAAGGACCGGATTAAATACCACTTCGAGTCATATGAGGATCAATGAAAGACTCGAATTATTTGAGACCTACGACTTGCCAAACTTCACACATCAACCACTGGAGGAAAATGAACTTAAGGCGGCGATCAAACAGTTACCTGCACAGGTCACAGAAGCCAACTCCAGGAAGCATTAAGCGACAAAGGATTCCCCCACGCCAGGGTACATAAGTATAAAAGGAGAGGAGGAGATCAAGTCAATGGTGAATTAGTTAGGCGGCCAAAGTACTGTGTCAGCCTTCCTAAGGCAAAAGACCACCCGCTGCGTGAAGTGCGCTGGAGCCCATCGAACCAAAGACTGCAGTCTGCCCTGCACTTCCAAAGCAAAATGTGCTAACTGTGACAAAGACCACTGCGCCTCATGGCGCGGCTCCGAAAAAATACCAGGCACTCCTCCGGAAATATAAAGTCTAGCCGCAACAGCGGGCCAAGGACCCGACGGTGAAGATCGTTCAGCGACGACTAGCAAGATGGACTGTGAGGCACCAGAACAACCACCATCTGGACAGCCCCAAATATCAGCTACTCCACAGAGGACTCCAAGGCGACGGATTTCACAATCCTATGAAGACACACTGTCGCTTAGGAGAGACCAACCTGCAATATCTGCGTCTATTCCAGCCATCCTAGGCACCTTGACACCAGCCATATCTGACATCGCAGCTCACCTTGTACAACTTCAACAAAAACTAACGGGAAGCCTCACGCTGGTGGAGGGAATAATCGAGGCGTTTACCGCCCCTTAAGGAATGGATAACGGCCGCAGAACAAGGCACCTCCGACTCTGCATTTGGAATGCCAATGGAGAAAGACGTAAACAGACTGAACTGAACGGATTTGTTAGTTGGCACAAGTTGGATATTGTTCTGATATCGGAAACGCATCTGACGGAGATGGCTAGTTTCAAATCACGCAACATACATGCTTATAGGACGGACTGGGTGGTGGTGGAACTTCAGTGTTCGTAAAAAACACTATACGGCATCATCAGGAGGATCTCAGCCCTAAGAAACAATGGGTGGTCAGATATCTTCATGCTGTATTTGTCATATTTAATAAGGTCTTGCTCGGAGGAGACCTTAACTCCAAACATGGAGCTTGGCATTCAAGGAGGGCCAATCGAAAGGGACAGCTCCTCTAAGATCTAGTGAACGATCTTCAAGTCACCATCTATCGGCCAAGGGCGCCGACACGCAACCCTGAGGTCGCTGTCCAGGAGTCTTACGTTCTCGATATAGCGATTGTTAAAAATATCGCTGTAAATCTACAGCTCAAGACCATCCAGGACCTGTCATGTGATCATCTACCAGTTCTCGGACTTCTCGAGAATGGCGGCCTCCCAGTACCACATCCAAGCTCCAGAGCTGTTAACTGGGTTCTCTTTGAGACATACCTTAACAATAATGTCCTACTGACCCAAACAGTCCCTACAATACCGGAATTGACATCACTATGGCAACTTTGACAGCTAAAATCCAACGGGCAACAAGACGTGCAGCGACTGATATCTTTCGTCATGAAACATTTCGTCATTTGAAACATTGCCTCATCTCGCCGACATCAAGCATCGCCGGAATACTCACAGAAAACGACGGCAACGATACAGACATCCAAAAGACAGACGGCTGATGCATCTTTTGTCCCGGGAGCTATGGCGCCGAGCTGAAGAATGGCGCAAGACCTCTGGGAAACGAAGATGGACGACATGTTTCTCCACACTACGGAAGAGTGACAACTTGTCAGGGCACTACGCCAACAGAGACCACCAAAGAGAGTAATACGCTGCCCCGATGGTCTCATATAGGACTCTCTTGGCCAAGCTGAACTGTATACCGACGTATATGAACACCACACGACAGGTCCGCCCCCACAGGATGCAGAGGACGAAAGAGAAGAGGACTATATCCGATAGTGAATCGCCGACTTCCGCCAACTCCCTACACACCAGAGGCATGTTCTTAGCACTCCCGCTGAAGTTAGGAAACTCATCAGGAAGACAAACAACTCGGCGTCTGGCAAGGACTCTGTGACCAACGCCGATCTTAAGCATCTTCCGGGAAAAACTATCGTTCTCTTAACTCGAATTGTCAACAGCTGCTTACTCAACGGCTACTTCCCTGTAGACTGGAAGACGGTGAAGACAATCCCTATTCCCAAAAGAGGAAAAAACCCAACGTTGCCAGATAGCTACCGCCCGATCAGTCTGTTGCCCACACTCTGGAAAACATTGGGACGGGTGCTGCTACAGCGTCTCAAAGACTATCTGCAAGAAAATAACATCATCAGCCACGAACAGTTTGGCTTCCAGCCACTGTTATCGGCGGAGCTTCAGCTGCATCGGATCATAGAGTTCATACAACTCAACCTGAATAGACGGAACTCCACAGCTGGAGTTTCCTAGATATCGAAAAGGCATATGATCGGGTGTGACGCGACAAGCTTATAGTCAAACTAGTCGATCAAACCCGTCTCCCCGACTGTTACATCAAGCTGACTGATAGCTTTCTACAGGATAGGCGTCTGTTTATACAAATAGCTGGGAAGAAATCCCACAGGGAGCGGTAATATCGCAATTTGTATATTAACGACATTCCCACCATTCAACACGTCACCGCCAGTCTGTACGCCGATGACACGGCCTTCCTAGCCTCTGGAAGGAACATCGACCAACTTGTCAACAGGATGCAGCGACGAATTGTCGTCACCGAACAATGGGAAAAGAGCAATAAAATCACCCTAAACCCTATGATAACTGCAGCAATACTGTTCACGAAGAAACGGCCAGAACTGAGGACACGACTTGCCATCAATGGACTGCCAATACCCTGGACTACGAGGACGAAATGCCCACTGGACAAAGGGATGACTTTTACCCCACACATACGAGACAGAAAATTGAATACTATGAAGAAGATCCGGGCACTCACGCCGTTTTTCACGAGCAGGAATGTAAAACCGTCAACGAAATTAAAACTTTACAGCGCAATGGTACAACCCTCCCTGCTGTACGGCTCGACGTCTTGGGGAACAACATGTGACTCTAATATACGCAGTTTGCAACCACTACAAAAATGGCTCTGAGCACTATGGGACTTAACTTCTGTGGTCATCAGTCCCCTAGAACTTAGAACTACTTAAACCTAACTAACCTAAGGACATCACACACATCCATGCCCGAGGCAGGATTCGAACCTGCGACCGTAGCAGTCGCGCGGTGCAACCACTACAAAACAGGTGTTTGAAGTGGAGTCTAGGCACCCCAACGTGAGCCAAGACGAGAGAAATACACGAGCTGACTGGAGAAAAATACGTCGCTGAGTAGCTAAAATACCAGGCTACTCGTCCGTTTCACAAATCAGACGAGTATCGGGGAAATGTCCGCCAACTTAGGAACGTAGGCCAGGCCCTACCACGACAATAGCACAAATACAAGGTGCCTCGAGCCATTATTGCACCGCCACAGAACCATCACAGATGATGTAATCCTCAGTTATTCGGTATTTTACATGTATATAGTTACTGTCAATCACTCGTACAACTACTTAACCAACACCTTCAAACAACTCAAGGACCCACAGAGAGCCCAAGTCCCTAAAGTGAAACTACTTCACACACCTTGCCACTCCAGAAGGAAAGAACTCGCCAAAATGCGATTAGTCTTTGGACACAACATGAAAAAAAAAAGGCCTGGCAGCCAGTCGTTGACTCGCCTCGGAAGATGTTGCACGCAGTTGGCAACGAAATGTCACGAAGAAGAAGTTTTACAGACTGACCACGGCCCCTCAGCCCGGAAATTTTAACTAATAAAGGACAGATTTTTTATGGGTTTCGAGTGCTTGGCTGTAGCATACGTTCGACGTTTTCAGTGGCGCTTAATCCTCCGGTTGATTTATTCCTTCTGAAGCTACCAGTTTACCTGAACGTACGAAAACAAACTTTCTTGTACTACTGTGTACAATAACTTCTACAAAAACTGACGGCTTTAATTCGTCCCATCAGAAGACACACATGTACTTTCCTATACGGTAGACAATCAGCCAACTTCTAGCCGAAATACTTCAGTAACTTTCCGGAGACCATACATGGCCAGCTCATTTCGATCCATCTAAGAATTTCTAAAGAGCGCCAACTAATATACGCAGTATTAGCAATATCAAAAACCTGAGTGCTACTAAATATTTGACTACTGCATATCCCAAGCACGTTATATAATGATCTAAAATTCTTTTCATTTTAATAGAATTTTCTCATTTTGAGACAACTGAAGGGCGATCTGTTTCATTGTTACAGAGTATTGAACAGCCGAGATCACATAAAACATTTCTTTATGTAAGACAACCGGTTTCAACAGACCGTGTTTTCATCTTCAGGTCTTAAAACCTTTTTGTTGTAAAACATGTTCTTTTTCCGCTGACCTCACGCACAAGATGTCAAGTGGATAAAAATAGCAGATTACAAAAGGTACACATTTTCTATTATTTTGTGAATGAAAATTATATTTAATTTGCTTTTACTCGTTCAAAAGTCTTCCGGACCACTTCGGTAGGTAGATGAACATTAACTGTAAACAACATTTGAACATTTTTTTTTGCAAAATATGTATTTTGTATTACGTCTTTTGATGCGCTTCACATTTACGAGGATATTCTCGCTAGTGGTTTACAGTACAGATAATGTATCTAATCTAACCTTTCATGCGTTTTATACATTTGACAGAATTTGGAGAGAAATCCGCTGTTCCCCTAAACATGTGATTCCCAACACCCTAAGAAATTAATCGAAAAAGTTCAGAACGAAACTGTAATTTCCATGCCTCTAAAGTAAAAGAACTAACACCAGTGAGAAGACTGTAATCATCTTATTAATTGACCCTGAAGCAGAAAACTTCACTAACAGTGATAATATTTGTTGGTGATTTCGATTTCATGAATGCCAGCTGCGAGCTGATGTGTTGGCAAGCGATCGCTGTGGCGTGTGCTGGAACGAGGCAGCGCCTTGAGGGATTGGCTTTATGCGCACTGCCGGCTGTGTTCGGAGCCAAACAATAGTCGTCGCTGCATGCGAGAAGCCATTGGAGTGTACAGACGGGGGAACAAATGGCTCACAATCTGAAAGGCCAACACCCGGCCTGAAGCCCACTTCCAGTCTCTCTCTCTCTCTCTCTCTCTCTCTCTCTCTCTCTCTCTCGTCAGTACATTTGACGGCTCTTTCCAAGACACTAAGGAAGAACTTCAACAGAAAGGGGCTCAACATTCACTTTAGCACTGCTCGTCTCTTCATATAAACAACGTGTTTAGCTTTCTTGAATGACAGTCATATAAAAGCCTCAATGCTTACTAACTTCACTGGATGCGCTTCTTTACACGGCTTTAGAAAGCCGAGCCCGTCAATGCTAATCATCGAGAGTACTTCCAGCACCCTCCCCAGTTTGACAAAGCTACAATATGCAAGTACTGTCAAACAGGAAGTAGATAAAATTTCGTGTCAAGTTGTGTATGGCCACAACTGAGAACGGGAGCCACAAAAAGAGACGCATGCGATAAAACAGTTTTTACACACTGTAGTGTGCCACAGTACTGCCGTTGCCCTATCCTCTGAAAATATTTTAATTACGCAGGTGTCCAAAATTAAAGCAACAAATCACTACTTCCCTGTCCTGTGTCTAATTCACGATATAATCATACGAACTCAACATATGTCAGTACGATCGTATTCTGAAAAAGAGGGCATTCCGGTGAACGGGCAACCAAGCCAATAATGATGCCAGGGCACCTATCAAACGGGGTAGTGTTTACCGAGTAGTTCCACACCCACAATCGCTATGTACATAGTCACAGACGGTGCAATATGACACAGAGAACTTGCCTACCAGACTCTTTCCGGTTGACTGCCATAGAAAAATATGGAAACAGGGCAGTCGCAAATTGATGTGGCTCTATGGCTTAATGTGAACCGTTCTGTTGTTTATTCGATGTGGAGACAGGTTACAGAGATCAAGGCCGACCACGTGTGGCATCACAAAAAGGGGACCGTTATTCGGTTGTAAGGGCAAGACGGTACAGCCTTAATACTGCGCTGCAACACGCATCTGACCTCGCAGCGTCCACTGGATGTGTTGTATCGAGACAAACGGTGTACAGGAAGCTTAGGTAGAGTGGCCTTAATTGTCGGAGATATGTTGCTTTGAGCACTATGGGACTTAACTACTGAGGTCACCAGTCCCCTAGAACTTAGAACTACTTAAATCTAACTAACCTAAGGACATCACACACATCTATGCCCGAGACAGGATTCGAACATGCGACCGTAGCGGTCGCGCGGTTCCAGACTGTAGCGCCTAGAACCGCTCGGCCACCACAGCCGGCAACGGATGCCCATCTGGAGGTAACGTGGAACAGGATTTCGGGATCCAAATATCGTGGAAAGAGACCGAGGATCCCTACTAGTGTGGACAATGATTATGTTGACCACTGTAACATCTCTTTATGAAATTGTATGGAATCTGCAAGGTGAAACTGCTGGCAGGTATCGTGACGAGGTCTTAGAGCTCGTGTGCGGTTGCTGCGAGGTGCTGTGGGTCCGGACTTCATACTGATGGATGATAATGCTCGATCTCATAGCGCACGGCTGATTGACGTTTTCTTGGAAACGTAAGATATTACACGCACAGAGCGGCCTACTCGTTCTGCCGATTTGAATCCGATAGAGCATGTCTGGAATGCACTAGAGAGGCAAATTGCGTCACGCCAGCATTCATCAATCACTCTCCAACACTTGCGAGCAGCTCTGCAGGAAGAATGGGCACTACTGCCTCAATATGAGATTGATGGTGACAGTCACACCATGTCCCATCGTGGTCACGCCTGAACTGCTCCCAGAGGTGGCCACACCCCATCCTGAGCACATCAACCGGTTGTCGGAATGTGGGTGCAAATCCGTTAAGTTGGGGAAATAAGAAAAACATTTTTCTACCGTTTCGCACGTTGCATTTGTTTACGTCCTGTATTATTTACATTGTTTCTACTTTACTATCAACTGTTTATACTATTTTGTGGCACAACAAACGTAATCTTGAAAATTTTCCGTTTGTTGCTTTAATTTTGGACACCAATGCTGTTTACTTGCTAGAGATTTTAACGCATTGCTTTAAACTTGAAATGTACTCTCAACAATGCTACTGCAGAATACTAGCAAAGCGCAAGTCAGTTGACGATATGACCATCTTCGGTTGTTTGAAGCTAATT
The DNA here is from genome assembly GCF_023898315.1 of Schistocerca nitens. Classification (NCBI taxonomy): domain Eukaryota; kingdom Metazoa; phylum Arthropoda; class Insecta; order Orthoptera; family Acrididae; genus Schistocerca; species Schistocerca nitens. Next base: position 169,855,926 of record NC_064616.1, on the reverse strand, counting down.
ACTTACGTCTGTTGGCCTAACAATTCAGTTTAGGATGCCGCGTCGTGCAGGAGACAGTTTTATACGCTACTGGCCATTAAAATTGCTACACCACGAAGATGACGTGTTACAGACGCGAAATTTATCCGACAGGAAGAAGATGCTGTGATATGCAAATGATAAGCTTTTCAGAGCATTCACACAAGGTTGACGCCGTGGCGACACCTACAACGTGCTGACATGAGGAAAGTTTCCAACCGATTTCTCATACACAAACAGCAGTTGACCGGCGTTGCCCGGTGAAACGTTATTGTGATGCCTCGTGTAAGGAGGAGAAATGCGTACCATCACGTTTCTGACTTTGATAAAGGTCGGATTGTAGCCTATAGCGATTGCGGTTTATCGTATCGCGACATTGCTGCTCGCGTTGGTCGAGATCCAATGACCGTTAGCAGAATATGGAATCGGTGGGTTCAGGAGGGTAATACGGAACGCCGTGCTGGATCCCAACGGCCTCGTATCACTAGCGGTCGAGATGACAGGAATCTTATCGTCATGGCTGCAACGGATCGTGGAGCAACGTCTCGATCCCTGAGTCAACAGATGGGGACGTTTGCAAGACAACAGCCATCTGCACGAACACTTCGACGACGTTTGCATCAGCATGGACTATCAGCTCGGAGACCATGGCTGCGGTTACCCTTGACGCTGCATCACAGGCAGGAGCGCCTGCGATGGTGTACTCAACGACGAACCTGGGTGCACGAAAGGCAAAACGTCATTTTTTCGGATGAGTCCAGGTTCTGTTTACAGCATCATGATGGTCGCATCCGTGTTTGGCGACATCGCGGTGAACGCACATTGAAAGCGTGTATTCGTCATCATCATACTGGCGTATCACCTAGTATCTACCCTTCATTCGATCCCTGCGAAACCTTACATTGCAGCAGGATGATAGACGACCGCATGTTGCAGGTCCTGTACGGGCCTTTCCTGATACAAAAATGTTCGACTGCTGCCCTGGCCAGCACATTCTCCAGATCTCTCACCAATTGAAAACGTCTGGTCAATGGTGGCCGACCAACTGGCTCGTCACAATACGCCAGTCACTACTCTTGATGAACTGTGGTATCGTGTTGAAGCTGCATGGGCAGCTGTACCTGTACACGCCATCCAAGCTCTGTTTGGCTCAATGCCCAGGCGTATCAAGGCTGTTATTACGGCCAGAGGTGGTTGTTCTGGGTACTGATTTCTCAGGATCTATGCACCCAAATTGCGTGAAAATGTAATCACATGTCAGTTGTAGTATGATATATTTATCCAATGAATACCCGTTTATCATCTGCATTTCTTCTTGGTGTAGCAATTTTAATGACCAGTAGTGTATATTATTCACTTTCACAAGGTACGTATGTTTCGGTGATATTTCTTATTTTTCGATTGATTAGTTTCATTTATAGTTAGAGATAATCTTTAGTTAAACAAGAGTAAATATTTTGCAAAGACCTACAGTGGAATTTGATGTCGACAGCCATACTTGAATTCCAATATAAAATACATTTTACACTACATTTATACAGTATCTAAAACAGAGCCACTGATGATTATGCAACAAAATCAAAAAGTCTGAGTAAAAGCGAAAAAGTAATAAAGTTTTGTTTGCAAATGACAGCATACTCAAAGTACTAAAATGATGTCAAACAGTCTGAAATCTAATCAGAACTTTTGCTTATAAAGCCATGCCGTAGTTCACACAATTAAGGACACCGCATTCCTACCTTTTGTCGCGGCTGAAATTCCAGTGCCTACCTGAAATAAGAGAAGGAAAACATCGTTAGTGGATTAAACAAGTGAGGATACGGGGGTTGCATATGAGTATATAATAGTCTGTCTCAATCATCTATTAAAAACCCTGGTAATTTACTTAGTACTCTGTAATTTTGAATAAACACTCATATTTCGTATACTAGTTTTAACAAGTGGAACTGTGTGCTTTTTAAGAATACAATAGAAACAGTCTAAGGCGAACCTATTGTCCTTTATAAAATTTAGCGAGGCTGTGAAAACAGAACAAATTAAGTTAATTGATCACAGAATAGTTGCATCGTTGTATTTTGTCATCTAAATAATAAAACACTTTCAGTACATCAACAGCGATCAGTATAAGAATACTTTTGGTAACAGAAAGAATCGAAGAAGGAATATATTGCAACTTTAAAAATCTCCATCAATGTCAACACCTCGGCACTTCAACACAGGCGTCCATTTTTTAAATGAGCCCAAGAACAAATTTCACACAGTTTTCGTCAGGTACTCTTTGCATCAGAACTTTTGTTACAACTCGTACGTAGTAATAACGACGCAGATCCAAAAATTTCTTTGTTTATTTAATAGCAGATTGAGTCCTTATATATAACGGGCGAGCAAAAAGTTACCTTTCGATGGCCGTCTAGTTCAGAATCGATATGCAAATCAGGCAAAACCGCCATGAGCATTGAGGCAATCATCCCATCGAAGATACACGTTTGGTAAAACATCGTGTCTCCCACTTGAGTTGACGTAACTTCTCTGTTACGACATTTGCGATTTGGGGACGTGCGCTGTCACTAAGCAGCACGGAACGTGGCTCACCATTTCACAATGCTCGTTTTTGACAGACATTCTGCCCCTACACGTCCTTCATTCTCCGATGGATGTCTACCGGTGTTTTCCCCTCGGCAGCCAAGAAAATAATAACAGGCATTGGCTCTCTTTTGGATGTATTTGGTAATAACGTCGCCATAGTTTACCGCACGTACTTCATAAGGACAAGAATGCCACACTGATCCCTCGCCTACATGTCCGCGCTTATATACCCGCGTCGGAGTCACGCTAGTTCGCTTTATGCTGTATGAAAGCTCTCGAACGGAAACTTTCAAAAAAATGTTCAAATGTGTGTGAAATCTTAAGTGCTAAGGTCATCAGTCCCTAAGCTTACACACTACTTAACCTAAATTATCGTAAGGACAAACACACACACATGCCCGCGGGAGGACTCGAACCTCCGCCGGGATCAGCCGCACAGTACATGACTGCAGCGCCTAAGACCGCTCGGCTAATCCCGCGCGGCGGGAAAGTTTCTGATCGCTTCTTACATGCACTAAGGTTACAGAGGTCATGCGACAGCAATATGCACATATACAGATGATTACAGCAACAGGTACACAAGATAAAAATGGGCGGTGCACTGGAGGAGTTGTCATTTGTACTCTGGTGATTCGTGTGAAAAGGTGTCCGGCGTGATTACGGCCGCACGATCTGAATTAACAGACTTTGAACGCGGAACGGTAGTTGGAGGTAGACGCATCAGTAATTCCATTTCTAAAATCTTCAGGAATTAAATATTCCGAGATCCCCAGTGTCACGAATGTGCCGAGAATACCAAATTTCAGGCATTATCCCTCGCCACGAACAACGCAGTGGCCGGCGGCCTTCACTTAACCACCGAAAGCAGCAAGTGCTAACAGACAGGCAACAATGTGAAATAATAGCAGAAATTAATGTGGTACGTACGACTAACGTACCCGGTAGGACAGAGGACCGACGCGAGTTCCCTTGCTAACAGCACGACATCCCCTACAGCGCCTCGCCTGGGCTCTTGACCGTGTCGGTTGGACCCTAGACCACTGGAAAACCGTGGCCTGGTCAGATGAGTCCCAATTTCAGTTGGTAAGAGCTGACGGTAGGGTGCGAATGCGACGCAGAGCCCACGAAGCCATGAACCCAAATTGTCAGAAAAGCGCTGAGTAAGCTGGTGGTGGCACCATAATGGCTTAGGCTGTGTTTCATGGAATGAATTGGATATTCTGGTCCAACTGAACCGATCATTGACTGGAAATGGTAATGTTCGGCTAGTTGGAAGCCATTTGCAGACATTCATGGACGTCATGTTCCCAAACAACGATGGAATATTTATGGATGACATTGCGCCATGTCACCAGACCACAATTGTTGGCGATTGGTTTGAAAAACATTGTGGAATTGGAGCGAATGATTTGGTCACCCACATCGCCCGACATGAATCCCACCGAATATTTATGGGACATAATCGAGAGGCCAGTTCGTGCTCAGAATTCTGCACCGGCAATACTTTCGCAGTTATGTGCGGCTATAGAGGCAGCATGGTTCACTATTTCTGCATGAGACACCCAACGACTTGCCGAGTCCATCCCAAATCGAACTGTTGCACTACGTCAGGGAAAAAGAGGTCCGACACGATATCACGAGGCATCCCGTAACTTTTGTCACCTCAGTGTATCTTTTCCCCTCCGAGAGAAGTTGAACTATGATCTGCCCACTCTTTACGACGTATCGTATTGAAGACGAGCTTCTGAAAAGTGCTTGTGGATATACCGGGTGATCAAAAAGTCAGTATAAATTTGAAAACTTAATAAACCACGTAATAATGTAGATAGAGAGGTAAAAATTGACACACATGCTTGGAATGACATGGGGTTTTATTAGAACAAAAAAAAGTATTGCTAGACACGTGAAAGATCTCTTGCGCGCGTTGTTTGGTGATGATGGTGTGCTCAGCCGCCACTTCGGTCATGCTTGGCCTCCCAGTCCGTGCAATTATTGGCTTTGGGGTTACCTGAAGTCGCAAGTGTATCGTGATCGACCGACATGATGGTGGACATATGGCTCAAATGGCTCTGAGCACTATGACACTTAACATCTGTGGTAATGAGTCCCCTAGATCTTAGAACTACTTAAACCTAACTAACCTAAGGAAATCACACACATCCATGCCCGAGGCAGGATTCGAACCTGCGACCGTAGCAGTCGCGATGGTGGACATATTGAGCATTTCCTGTAAAGAACATCATCTTTGCTTTGTCTTACTTTGTTATGCTAATTACTGCTATTCTGATCAGATGAAGCGCCATCTGTCGGACATTTTTTGAACTTTTGTGTTTTTTTGGTTCTAATAAAACCCCATGTCATTCCAAGCATGTGTGTCAATTTGTGCCTCTCTATCTACATTATTCCGTGATTTATTGAGTTTTCAAATTTATACTGACTTTTTGATCACCCGGTATTTACTTTTCGGTTGGAAAATATCGCAACTTCCGCTGTTTCTGCTAAAATTATCCTATCATTCCGATTATGGGTTTATTTCCAATAGTAAATGAGATACTTTATTTGTAACGTAAAATGCAATTAAATTTATACCACGAAAGAAGGAAAGAACTTAAATAATGATTATGTTGTTCTTCAATGTAATTACGGAAGTTACACGGATGCGTATTTGCGACAGCCTCACAACCATTTTTCAGAAACCCTAAATTCTCATCGATGCACTTGTACAACGGTACCAGAAAACCAAAGCCCTTCGTCGAACATCTGTTAATAGCCTCACCATTAACCCGAGCTTGCAGAATGGAAAGTAAGGGCGTGACGTGGAAGCGGAGAAAATAAAAAGTAAGAAATGTGGCATAACCGCTGATCGAAAGACTACTGAACAGTGAGAGAATGAATAATGTCCTGACTAATGGGTTTCAGTTCAGACAACCAACTGTCACTGCTTGTAACAACACTGCTTTACTCGTGGGACTCTGTGTCTCATATTCTGCTGTGCTCCTAGTAACTTCCCATTCTCATTCATATGTAAACTACCCTGAAAGTTTATTTTGTGTTGCCGTTTGCCCCTTTTGTTCTGTAGCATTGCCTCGCTCGCCATCATTCTGCTTTCTGGGTGACAGTAATAGGAAACTTGTTCTTGCACGTAATAGAGAGAGAGAGAGAGAGAGAGAGAGAGAGAGAGAGAGACTGAACGCTAGGGAGTGATGATGACAAGAGCATCAGGCCGTTCTGCACATATTTTGCAGTGTAGCGTATTCCCGTTGTCGGTATACAGATAGCTGTGCTCCAAACCGATTTCTGTCTCACATTTTCAATCTCGTAGGCTCTATTGCGCCTCGATTTGTGGTTTACTAATTCGACATATATGTTTACGAAAATATGTTCCATTCGTAATAGATTGTTGCAAGTGCATGGATAGATGTATGCGTCAGACCTCTAAACAGCACACAATTACTAGCACACTCCCTGTGCAGCTGACGCTATATCCAACCGATGCATTGCCTCCTTCCGGGTATGGGTAACTTAGTCACGGGCTAATGGAAGCTAAATGTGTTATTTAACAAGGAAAATCGTTAAACAGCCGTGCAATTTGAGAAGTTATTTTCTTTTGACAACCAGTTTCAGTAATTCAATATGCCATCTTCAGGCCCCTTGTGGACCTCATATGTATAGATTCTCAAACGTATCGATATTGGCATACTGGAGCCATCAGTTTCTGGATGCCATAAATTCGTATTTAAAGTGCTTTCTTCGAAGCACTTGAAATAGGAATTCGCGACATCCAGAAACTGACGGCTCCGGTAAGCCAATATCGACGCGTTTGGGAATCTGTACAAGAGGTTCATATGGGGCCTGAAGATGGCGTATACTGAAATGCCGAAATTGGTTGTCAAAATAAAAAAAACTTCCCAAACTGCACAGCTGTTTGGCGATTTTCCTTATTAGATATTTGACCAACCGCTATCCCTCGTCCGCAACGGATCAACAGAGGCTAAATATGTTACGCTTCAACCACTAACGCAGCTGCTCTGAAAAGTCTCATATTGGTGGTTCGTGGTATTTCTGCCACACGTCAGTAGGACGCAAGGATGCATGCTGAAAAACGTTCGCCTGCCCTTGAAATCTCTTCCTTCCTAATTCTAAAACATAAATGGTGTTCTCTTGATGATAGTAAAATATCTTATAAATGGTGGAAAGGCACGAAACCAACAGAGTAAGACAACGAATCTTCCCTGCAAGAAACGCTCCAGTGGAAGATTTTAAACAAGAAAGTGGTAGCACTTTCGGACAAACGACAAGAAACTGTATTCACAGTTATGACAAATGTTGTTTAAATCTCCCGCCAATTTTTACGAAGACATTAAAATTGTTCCCCATTCGTTTTTACAACGTTGGTGCTTCTTAGACAAGGTTACTAGCAGAAAAAATTCTTGTCGCAAGCTGTTCTTTGTTCTCGCCGGGTGTCCCGTAGCAAGGCTTCTCACATGAATCCATACGGAAAAAAAAAAGAAAATCGAGCGATATCGCAGGTGGAAGCAATGGCTCAAGAATAGAATCATGTGTTCCAACATTCGTTATTTTGAACCACACTCGTCACATAAAGGATTCTAGAATGGACGCTCGAGACCAGATTGCCGCGTGTGTATACCAATGCATCATCAACGTCCACTGCAGAGAGTTCTTAGTTGCCTTCGTAACTCTGGCACTGAGATTTACACGAACACAAACGTGAATATTTCAATTACTGAGGTTTCTATTACTGAAGAACCCGGCTTCATTGCTATATCACACATCTAAGTATCACACATGCAGACAGAACGATTTTCAATTTTTCAGTAATATATGTCGATATGAAACTAATAAGTGGGTTACGGACGGAAAAGACCCACCGTGGTTTAACAGCGCAATTCGGAGAATGCTCAGGAAGCAAAGACAGTTGCACTCGCGGTACAAGAAAGGTCGGAGGAATGAGGACAGGCAAAAGTTAGTAGAGATTCATGCTGCTGTAAAAAGAGCGATGCGCGAAGCATACAACCACTACCACCGTCATACCTTAGCAAAAAATCTTGCTGAAAACCCAAGGAAATTCTGGTCTTACATGAAATCGGTAAGCGGGTCGAAGGCTTCCATCCAGTCACTCACTGATCAGTCTGGCCTGGCAACGGAAGACAGCAAAACAAAAGCCGAAATTTTAAATTTAGCATTTGAGAAATCTTTCACGCAGGAGGATCGTACAAACATACCGCCGTTTGAGTGTCGTACAGATTTCCGTATGGAGGACATTGTGATAGACATCCCTGGGATTGTGAAGCAGCTGAATGGGTTGAAAATAAATAAATCGCCAGGTCCAGATGGGATTCCAATTCGGTTTTACAGAGTGTACTTTACTGCATTGGCTCCTTACTTACCTTGCATTTATCGCGAATCTCTTGCCCAACGTGAAGTCCCGAGTGACTGGAAAAAAGCGCATGTGACGCCTGTATATAAGAAGGGTAGAAGGACGGATCCTCAAAATTACAGACCAATATCCTTCACATCGGTTTGTTGCAGGATTCTCGAACATGTTCTCAGTTCGAATATAATGAATTTCCTTGAGACAGAGAAGTTGCTGTCCATGCATCAGCACGGCTTTAGAAAGCATCGCTCCTGCGAAACCCAACTCGCCCTTTTTTCACATGGTATCTTGCGAACCATGGATGAAGGGTATCAGACGGATGCCATATTCCTTGACTTCCGGAAAGCGTTTGACTCGGTGCCCCACTGCAGACTCCTAACTAAGGTACGAGCATATGGGATTGGTTCCCAAATATGTGAGTGGCTCGAAGACTTCTTAAGTAATAGAACCCAGTACGTTGTCCTCGATGGTGAGTGTTAATCGGAGGTGAGGGTATCATCTGGAGCGCCCCAGGGAAGTGTGGTAGGTCCGTTGTTGTTTACTATCTACATAAATGATCTTTTGGATAGGGTGTTTGCTGTTTGCTGATGATGCTGTGGTGTACGGGAAGGTGTCGTCGTTGAGTGACTGTAGGAGGATACAAGATGACTTGGACAGGATTTGTGATTGGTGTAAAGAATGGCAGCTAACTCTAAATATAGATAAATGTAAATTAATGCAGATGAATAGGAAAAAGAATCCCGTAATGTTTGAATAGTCCATTAGTAGTGTAGCGCTTGACACAGTCACGTCGATTAAATATTTGGGCGTAACACTGCAGATCGATATGAAGTGGGACAAGCATGTAATGGCAGTTGTGGGGAAGGCGGATAGTCGTCTTCGGTTCATTGGTAGAATTTTGGGAAGATGTAGTTCATCTGTAAAGGAGACCGCTTATAAAACACTAATACGACCTATTCTTGAGTACTGCTCGAGCTTTGGGGTCCCTATCAGGTCGGATTGAGGGAGGACATAGAAGCAATTCAGAGGCGGGCTGCTAGAATTATTACTGGTAGGTTTGATCATGACGCGAGTGTTACGGAAATGCTTCAGGAACTCGGGTGGGAGTCTCTAGAGGAAAGGAGGCGTTCTTTTCGTGAATCGCTACTGAGGAAATTTAGAGAACCAGTATTTGAGGCTGACTGCAGTACAATTTTACTGCCGCCAACTTACATTTCGCGGAAAGACCACAAAGATAAGATAAGAGAGGTTAGGGCGCGCTCGGAGGCATATAGGCCGTCATTTTTCCCTCGTTCTGCTTGGGAGTGGAACAGGGAGAAGAGATGCTAGTTGTGGTACGAGGTACCCTCCGCCACGCACCGTATGGTGGATTGCGGAGTATGTATGTAGATGTAGATGAGGAACAGTACTTTTCAGTTTAATTGCAGTAATATTGGAGTTGTCTTTGCGCCAGCAAACTAATACTCTCACCAAATAGCGTAATTTGTCAACGATCTGGGAATCTTGGACACTAATTTTCAAACGTACTAGGTTCTGGGATGTTTAAGACATTACTTTCGCAACTACACATCGTTCTAGTAGTAATTCCTACGAATCCACGAGCTGCCCATTGATCATCTATGTTGGACTGGCAGGAAGTGCAGCTATAACAGTATGTAGAAAAATATAAAATATTTTTGAATCAACAATGAGGTTCTTCAAAGCTTAATTTTAGATGAACACATCAATAAGTCTTCTCAGCCACGCAGAAATTTTCCTCTTGTTTGCAGCCCATGAAATGACTAATGCTATCATGTATCGTCGACATGTGGAACCTGCCGACCAGTGCAAACGCTGCAGCATCTGACCGAATAAAAGGTAGCAACAAACAAAAATTACAACATTCCAGCGTTAAGGAAAGGCCACTGCTCTACTTGTGAAACTATTATTGCTGTTGAGAGACTTACGAATTCGCAATGAATATTTTGCAACTGGACACTCTTTTTCGGAGTACACGAAAAAATTTGTTAATGATCGATCACTTTACAAAACTGTATCAGCATTTGCCAATTATGTATTAGGGGGCTACGTTTAAGTTGTTCCGGCTCGTTTGCAGGTTCTTTCAAAGAAGTCAACAAATAACACGCGCATGCCGGATGGAAAGCACACTGAACTGCAACGACAATATCTGCTGGGTGTAACAACGAAAGATTCCAGCGTGCGGGCATCATATGTGAACAGCGCTCGCTGGAAGTGCTGCAGAAGGCAGGGTAGCCTCTTTCGTACCCAGAACAGCATTCCGATCTCGATATTGCCGACAAACGCGGAGCAAGGAGGTGGCGAAGAGCGGAGGATTTGAAGGAAAGGCGAAAGGGGATGTCGCAATACTGCGGCATCCGGGTGGCACCTCGTGAGGACGCGAGAAAAGGGAAGGAGTCAGTGGGAAGGGTGGCTTGTGGCAATATCCAGCAGCGCCGAGCATGCGCAGGTGTGCCGTCAGGGCTACGAGATTCCCAGCACACCGACGCAAATAAAACAACTGCCTTCTCAGCCCCTCAGGCCTCTCCAAGCCACAGTGAACCTGATCCGCGGTCGTAACATCACGGATTTGTGTTGGCATTCGAGAGAAGAGGGGTAGCCCAGTTTAACACCCCGTCGATATAGAGGTCATTAGAAATGGAATATGACATCAGATGGACTATAAAAGGTCATGGAATCCGCTCACGCTTTGTTGACGCGATTACGACAGGATTCCATTAGTTGATTTAATATTTACCAGCCAGCACATATACGAACGTCTATCCCTCCACTTACTATACTAATGTATTGACTAATGCATAGCGTGACCCTGAGTGGAAACTAAAGGGGCATATTAAGTGGTTCGAGAAATACGCAGAAGAAATTTCGATTTATAATACTTATGGCTAAAGCGATAATGTTTCGCAATTGTTAAGTACGTACGGAAACTGTTATGTGTTGTAATCTCGCGTACCCCTGGACATTGTGTCAGAATGCAAATTTTGGCTTCTCGTAGCGATTTCCTTCGCATTGAAGGCACTGAACCCGAAATTATAATAAATCGTATAGATTACGAATAATTAAGACTCCTTAGTTGTCTTTTTTCCGTTCTTTTGAACTACGTGGTAGGAGTATGAACTGGTTTTCTGAATCACCAGTTCGTGAAAGGGCAACATACAAATGACCACGCGAAAAAACTCTGATCATAAATCAACTCCAACTTATCTGAATGTCTGGTCTTGGGGCTTGTATATTGTTACCGCAAACGAAATTTTGATTGGAAACTGAAGTCACTTAAAATGAATAACTAAATCGGTTGGGATCAACGGAACACGGGGTGTGAGAGATTTCTCCAGATGCTGGATCTGTGATGATAGTCACTTCAATAACATTGTTTCGCATAGCTCTAATTTGGGAACATGTAGCATTATAAAGTTTCGGAGTACGAAGGCCATTCTATGCGTTCAATATCTTCACTTTCCAGTGTGTCCCACACGGCCGGCCGGAGTGGCCGAGCAGTTCTAGGCACTACAGTCTGGAGCCGCGCGACCGCTACGGTCGCAGGTTCGAATCCTGCCTCGGGCGTGGATGTGTGTGATGTCCTTAGGTTAGTTAGGTTTAAGTAGTTCTAAGTTCTAGGGGACTGACGACCTCAGATGTTAAGTCCCATAGTGCTCAGAGCCATTTGAACCATTTCTCCCACACGTCAGCGGTCCTGGATGGGCGGGCATCGTCGTCCATAAACAGAAAGTGGGGACCTACCGAGCCTCTAAACAGACGGGTATCATCCCTGCAATACAGCTGTGCTGTAACGGTACTACAACCAAAGACATGCAGCGGTGTTCGGCCATCCTGCATAATGTTTGCCCACACCATAACGCCTAGGCCATACTGATGACCTTCATGAACATTCTGTGATTTGTAACGTGGTCTCCTCTCTCTCCACACTAACTGGTGACCAGTCACTTGCCACAGCGAAGCGTGGTTCGTCGGAGAACATCACTCTGGACCACTGTTGCTGACACCAACCAACACGCTCCCTACACCAACGAGCTCTTTCTAGCCGATGGCGTGGTTGAAGTGAGATGCATGTAACAGGTCTCCGATCATTCAAACCAGCCTGGTTCAGTCGCTGTGAAATGGTTCTGGCACAGATACGTGAACCGTTAACCGTTGCAAGGACTGCAGCAATGTGCCTACGAGTGAGATGTCTGTTCCTTTTCACCACTAGGGCTACGTATCGATCCTCTTGCGGTGTGGTGGTCCGTCTGTGACCACCGGCATGCTTTCGCATAGCATTTAAGCCTTCAGCGGCCTTTCTTTAGTAGCGAGATAACACTTTTGGACACACCCATTTCTGTGGCGACGTTAGTGACCCTTTGACCGGCTTAGTGCCACACTTGTCCACGATAGGGAGCAGTCAATTGATGTCTTGCAGCCATGTTGAGATACCGCACGGTATGTCGCTCTAATCGGTTCCACAGCAACCTTCGTCAAACACCGTACAGCGTGAACTGTCGAACGCTTACAGAGCGTTTGTACACAGTCTTCGCTGCAGTCAACACGTCCCACCTCCCATGTTACCTTTTACAATCATTGGCCGGGTGTTCCGTAATAATATTCGGCTGTTCCGTGGCAATTGTCACGCAGTGTGCGTGGCGGATTTGTGTGTTCCCATAAATTTAAACCTATTCAGTCCATACCAGCTATCTAAGAAAGTATTCCAAGGAAGTTTTGTTTGGTCCCGGCGGAGGTTCGAGTCCTCCCTCAGGCATGGGTGTGTGTGTTTGTCCTTAGGATAATTTAGGTTAAGTGGTGTGTAAGCTTAGGGACTGATGACCGTAACAGTTAAGTCCCATAAGATTTCACACACATTTGAACATTTTGAAGTTTTGCTCCTTAACCAAACTGCTAACATACTGTACAGCATTGACGCGTAACATGAGAGTAGAGCAAAGGTAACTAAAAAATGGCTCTGAGCACTATGGGACTCAACTGCTGTGGTCATAAGTCCCCTAGAACTTAGAACTACTTAAACCTAACTATCCTAAGGACAGCACACAACACCCAGCCATCACGAGGCAGAGAAAATCCCTGACCCCGCCGGGAATCGAATCCGGGAACCCGGGCGTGGGAAGCGAGAACGCTACCGCACGACCACGAGATGCGGGCAGCAAAGGTAACTCTTGCGCTTTCTGATAGCTAAACATGTAAAGGACGACGAAGACAAGGATTGTTTGCTCCGGACTTATGTGGTGTGCGGAAAAACGGTCAGTAATATGCTTCTGACACTGTGTCAATTAAAAGTTTATCGTGAAACTTCCTGGCAGATTAAAACTGTGTGCCGGACCGAGACTCGAAATCGGGACCTTTGCCTTTCGCGGTAAGTGCTCTACCAACTAAACTACCCAAGCACGACTCACGCCCCGTCCTCACAGTTTTACTTCGGCCAGGTTCGCAGGAGAGCTTCTGTTAAGTTTGGAAGATAGAAGACGAGGTACTGGCAGAAGTAAAGCTGTGAGGACGGGGCGTGAGTCGTGCTTGGGTAGCTCAGTTGGTAGAGCACTTGCCCGCGAAAGGCGAAGGTCCCGAGTTCGAGTATCGGTGCGGCAAACCGTTTTACTCTGCCAGGAAGTTTCATATCAGCGCATACTCCGCTGCAGAGTGAAAATCTCATTCTGAAAACATCCCCCAGGCTGTGGCTAAGCCATGTCTCCGCAATATCCTTTCTTTCAGGAGTGCTATTTCTGCAAGGTTCGCAGGACAGCTTCTGTTAAGTTTGGAAGGTAGGAGACGAGGTACTGGCAGAAGTAAAGCTGTGAGGACGGGGTGTGAGTCGTGCTTGGGTAGCTCAGTTGGTAGAGCACTTGCCCGCGAAAGGCAAAGGTCCCGAGTTCGAGTCTCGGTCCGGCACACAGTTTTAATCTGCTAGGAAGTTTCATATCAACGCACACTCCGCTGCAGAGTGAAAATCTCATTCTGGAAACAGTTTATCTTTCTCAGCACTAAAGCGCACTTTGAGTGTTTTAGAACATTTTTCAGCCATTTTGTACACAAACTTCACCTGACTTGCATAAGTTGCTTCACTAGAACTCAGCGTACGACACATTAGACACAGCTGGCCTGTCACGCCTTACTCAAAGTGTTGGCGTACTACGCACGGCGCTGTGTCGGAAACATTTTCAGTATTTTCTCACAGTCGAGGGGACGACGAAATACGCCGGGCGCATTAGTACTACGCGACGCAAAATTCCTGCTCCTCGGAGAATCCGACTTTAGCCCAGAAAAGTACTGATCTGTGTTGTAGGTCGCTGTCAGGTTTCTCGGAATTCTAACTCTGGCATCCTCACATATTCGCGATTTTTTGTTGACAACAATGACTCATTCGTAAGAAACTGCAACATTCATTCAGTGAACACTGGACGGAAAAAACGATAAGCACTGGGCTAGCACTTCCTTAAGCATTGTAAAGAAATATGTGCACTGTTCAGCAGGTTTCACATTCAACAGGCTTCCAGCAGAATTGAAAAAAATAGTAACTCCCAAGTATTCAAATCCACGTTGAAATGTTTCCGGCCGGCCGAAGTGGCCGTGCGGTTAAAGGCGCTGCAGTCTGGAACCGCAGGACCGGTACGGTCGCAGGTTCGAATCCTGCCTCGGGCATGGATGTTTGTGATGTCCTTAGGTTAGTTGGGTTTAAGTAGTTCTAAGTTCTAGGGGACTAATGACCTCAGCAGTTGAGTGAGTCCCATAGTGCTCAGAGCCATTTGAACCTTTTTTTTTTTTTTTTTTTGAAATGTTTCCTTGTAGCTCACTTATCTGAACAGGAATTCCTCACAGAATTTCAGTGCTTCCCTGTTTAATGTGTTACTTATTTGCATCCTCCCAGTTTTTTGTGTTTTATTAATTATTTAATTGTATTGTTTATAAATTTTTAAATTATCATTCTGTAAACTATGTACTGACGCATTCTATCTCCATATAGCCTTGGTTCTCATGATCCTACGAAAACTGATAAATAAATAATAATAAAACAAAACAGTTTTGCCGGCCGTGGTGGCCGAGCGGTTCTAGGCGCTACAGTCTGGAACCGCGCGACCGCTACGGTCGCAGGTTCGAATCCTGCTTCGGGCATGGATGTGTGTGATGTCCTTAGGTTAGTTAGGTTTAAGTAGTTCTACGTTCTAGGGGACTGATGACCTTAGATGTTAAGTACCATAGTGTTCTGAGCCATTTGAACCAAAACAGTTTTGTGTGTCAGTCATTCTATTCCATTAACATCCACGATGCGTTTGCATGTTCTGTACCCAAAGTATTGAGGCAGACACATTTGATCTTTGTATTCATATTCGTCCTAGGAGCAACTAATCGCCTGCTACAGAGAATTCATACATTTTAAACAGATGTAAAATTTTTCAAATGGTTCAAATGGCTCTGAGCACTATGGAACTTAACATCTAAGGTTATCAGTCGCCTAGAACTTACAACCACTTAAACCTAACTAACCTAAGGACATCACACACGTGCATGCCCGAGGCAGGATTCGAACCTGCGACCGTAGCGTAGCGGTCGCGCGGTTCCAGACTGAAGCGCCTAGAACCGCTCGGCCACACCGGCCAGCTAAAAGTTTTCGCCAGGTATTCCAGAAAAGAGCACGTTGCCACCGTCACTATTTGCGAGTAATGTAATGACTTTTCATGCGGTATGATTTTGGTGCCACGTGCTGTATACTGTAAGACACAACTATTTTATTGTAAAATGGAATCGTAAGCAGATGACTATTTAAATGCAGTATAAACACACATGTAGACGTTATCTACATTCGCGCGACAGTGTGGGTACATCTCGTTGAGACACGTAGTGGTTGTTAGTAATAAACTGAGACTGACAAAGTATTTTTTTGCACTAGAATAAAGAATTAACTTTTTGTAATCCCCTGTCACAACAATATCTTATGGAGTGATGTTGATGTGGATGTTAACAATGAGGTATTCTACAGAATTACGCTGTTTAGATACAACGCTAAACATTGCAAGCACTCACTATACCCATCTATACTGCTGAATTACACGCGGAGTATAACAAAACGATCATAGGAAAGCTGCGTAAAACCGCCCAGCACAGCTACGTAAAGCTAATATCTGTTCACTACTTTAGTTGACTCGAATGAAAAGACTCCTTTAGGCGAACGTTAGCTCGCTCGTATAGTAAATGATTTTTCACCCCGATCCGGCACACAATTTTAATCCGCTAGAAAGTTCGATCGTAGCATGTTTAATGCGAACATAAAGGTGAAGATCACTTTCGAAGAGATCACGAATATGATCAACTCGTAGTAACAGATACTTTTCTCCTTTAAGTTAAAGAACAGATAATTATCTTATTGTAGTGATTATCGAAGTATACATCCAAATGTCTTTTTCCTCTTCGCTGAGCCGGCCAGGGTGGCCGAGCGGTTCTAGGCGCTACAGCCTGGAACCGCGCGACCGCTACGGTCTCAGGTTCGAATCCTGCCTCGTCCATGGATGTGTGTGATGTCCTTAGGTTAGTAAGGTTTAAGTAGTTCTAAGTTCTAGGGGACTGATGACCTGAGAAGTTAAGTCCCATAGTGCTCAGAGCCATTTTGAACCTCTTCGCTGTGCCGCATAGCAGCATACCTACAGAACTATTAAGCTCACACAGTTCGTCCGTGTCGTTTAAATTTCCAGGAACAGTTTAATTCCACTTCTCCCAAGAAAAAATTTGTACGAGTTCACAAGGATTTTGTGACGAATTACTGGACCAATACGTTCACAATAATGACAATTTTCTGAGATACACCAAATCCGGTGGAGAAATGTGCCGTTAGTAGCACGTGCTGTAGTGGAAGAGGCAGACAAGAGAGTGACGATACATGAATCAACCATCAGAGATAAAGATATGTACAGTGCACTTCGAAATGAAAGCGTCTGCGAAAGAAAGTGCTACCCCACAAAGACGAAAACATAAATATAGCACGAAAAATCAAATTATATAGCAGACCGCTCTTTCTAGCGGCACGTATGGAAAACCCAGCACTACCGTGTGGTGCATTCGAAAACAGAACAGATAATGTGCTCAGTCTCATCTTTATTAAACTGAACGTTACCGCTTTCTTCCGACGATCCCTATAAACAGGAAACCGCTAAACACGGATTTTCTGGAAATCTATCAATCGCTTCCACCATGTTGCAAATCTGTCAAAATAGAGGTTAGGAATTCCCAAGAATCAGCGGAACTGTCTTATGAAGGTTTTAACACAGACGTTATAGATTAAGTAGTTTCGCGACGGTATTGTTACAACACGTTTATTCATTTTCGAAAAAATGTCCATTGTAACTCAGTTATCCCGGAGTGTTTACCAGTCGGAGGACTACTGAGCCCGATGGTGAATTTGACATTAGCGCAGCAAAGTAATAAAGTGATAGTATGTGTAACAGAGTACGCCGCTGACTCTTGTGAAGAGACGTTCAAGAAAAAAAATGTGCAAGCATGTTTTAACATGGTTTGTATGCAATGAATAGGTACAGGACACTAATGAACCATAAGTTATATTATGGTGTTCTAAATTCTACAATGGTGCCATTGATATAATTTCACGTCATTTCATCTGGTTCCAGGTCCACGATATATTCAATTCATTTCAGTGAAACTATCTCAACGGATAAAAATAATGTGTGATGAGAATATGAAATGTCGAAGAGTACCAGGTAACAGACGACAGTGAAAATGAATGCAGAAATAGAATTTGTGGAGGAAACTCTTCTTCACCAACGACGTTATCACAGCAGCAACCGAACAGTTGTGGGATTCTGTTTGTACTGCTCTTTAGAAACTCGGCACACGAGAATTTGTTCATCAATTGAAAGTCTGCGTAGACAAAGTGGGTAATAGCGTTGAAAACTGTTACGCTACTGTTTAATTCCCGACGAAGGCAAAATTATTACAGACGGAACACAAGCTCGTATTGGACAAGGGTGTGGAAGTAAATCGACCGTGTACTTTTGAAAGAAATTGTGGAAAATCACAGATATTTCAAATCTTGATGTCGCAACGAGTAACTCAATCTCACTTCTCCAGATGGCGCCATATTGCACAGTGTGAAGCACCTCGTATCCCTTTTAATTCTTCGTGCGAAAGCGCCAAGCATTACATTTTTGATGGTCCTGGGAAACGGAGTAAGCGCGTGGTTTCAACATTTTAAGCCTCCCTTACAAGTTACAGCCAACACTTGGCAGACTTTAATCAGAAAACAGGAGACGAGACAGAAGGAATTCTCGCTTAGCAGGTGTGTTGGCAGCGCGCCTGGTTCTGCGTCCCTGCGAGAATGCAGAAACGAAGTGCAGGGGAGGGTTGACACTTCCCCCGCCGGGGAAAGCAGCGTCGATAAACGAACAAGCCGTGCAGGGCTGCCCCCAGGCGCGCGAGAACGTCTGTTACAAAGGCTGATGCCCCCTCGGCCACAAGACTGCCTCTGCTGTGATTGCGCCTTCGGCCCGCCAGCCATGCCGAAGTCAATCCATGTGTCGAAAGTGATGAATGGGGGAAGGAAATTGGTCGTCACCTCCTTTTTTTTAAAAAAAAAAAAAGAAGAAGAAGAAGAAGTAGTGAGAGAGAGAAAGGGGGAGGGCGATTCCAATACAAATACAAAACGAAGGTGGAGTTTTCTCCGTGGTGTGATCGGAGGGGGGGGGGGGGGGTGAAAATGAAAACGTTAGGCATTTGACGTCCCAGCCTGTCTCAAGTCACTATGACTTTGTATTCAGAGTAACGCATGTAACAGAAACATAGGCCAATATCGCTGGATGTACCTCACAGTTTGTCCACCGAGGCAGGCCAAAACACAACCTCATTTACATGTGAGGAAGCAATGACAATGGTTTCTCAACAAGAATTACCACCACAGTAGTCCTCTTTACACAGGCACGAGGCCAGTACCAGCGACTGACAGAGATGGCGCAGAGCCAAGACACTGGAGTCAAATGCGGGTGGGTGGAAGTTCAAATTCCCGTCCGGCCATACACACATTTATCGTGAATTTCCGAAATCACTAAGGCAAATTCCGGGTTGGTGCCTTTGAAAAGGACACGGCCGATTCTCTCCACTTCCGTCTCTAATCTGGATTCGTGCCCAATCTTTAACGACCTCAGTGTTGACGGGACGTTAAACATTTATTTTCCCTTTCCACCTTCCCTTCGTTCCTCTCCCCATTTGGAAATGGTAACGATGGCTGGCAATGGTAATCACTTTCTGTTCGTTGGGGGAAGTTTAAAAACGATTTCTACAGTTTGGAAACGCTGTAGTTTGGACTGAATGTCTACCTTGGGACGCAACAGGAGTTATAGATGCATGCTGTACCAGGGCCTGATAAATCTCTAAATCTGAAGTGCCCTGTCTCACCAAAAACGATGTGTTTTTCTGCATGGAATACATCATTTGCAAAAAATTATCCTAATTCGCTCGTCATATCTGTTTGATAGGAAGTGAAGAATGTATGGCCAATTGGCTGTACTGATGACGCTTCTCAATAGTTCGAGTACACTCGATAGGAGACGGAAAATTTGAATTAGGGTATTTGGGCTGGGAAATGAACCAGTCTCCTTCTTCATAATGGCTTAACATTTTAAGACTGTCACACCTCGTTAGAAAAAATACACGGTTTAAAGAAAAGCAGATCTTTGAGAAAAATCGAGATTTGGGGAAATTAGAACTTATTTTTCCATCTATTACGAGACCAGCAATCGTGTCTTATTTCTCCAATAGTCAAACAAAAGCAATTCGTTTCACGTAAGATATAGTATTATCAGTATGTAACTAGCAGTGAAGTGTATAGCGCAACTAAATTCCATCAAAGCTTAATACTGGGAGACAGCTCAAGTAATCGAAACTGGTGCTATGCCTTCCGAGGACAACGGTGTTACTAGCTGGGCTAGTGTACAGTAATGTTCAAGATAAAAAAGAATCGCCCTTAGGGAACTTCGTAACTTTGTAAATAACACCTGTAGGCCCAAAGACAAAAGATGAACAGCGACCTCCCACATGTGGGGTGGACAGGCGACTACACCTAGAGGCGTTTACATGATGTAGCTCAAAATTTAAAAAACGTTCAGTGTTTATACACAACTTTCAGGAGCAACAGAAAACGTATACAAACACAGAGTATGCAGGAACACAGTAAATGAATTGTGAATTTAAAATATAAAGGCTATCGATTTTCACTGTTTAAGACGTAAAGAAGCCGTTTGTATCGCTGTTACTGATTAGGGGAGAGCGAAAGGGCGGAGGAGAGGAGAAAGACAGTAAATATTTCGTATCTGCACTGCGATATATTTTTTTTTCCACAGAAACCAGATCAAGTGACACTTTTAAAAATAAAGTCACAATGTAAGTTTAGGTTTATTGGAACGATCGTAAGTCGATGTCTCGAAATATGTATATCTTCGCATTTAAACAACATCTCTTGTAGAAACAGCTCCTTTTTTTTTATTATAGGTGTCGCGTCGTTTGTAAGAAGGTAGATGTCAGGCAACAAGGAAAGGAAACGGCCACATGCCACGATACTACTTCTATGAAACCTTGTTTCTAAATGCACTGTTGGCATAAGTACCAAGGCATATATCTGAAACAACCTCCCTCGGGTCATTCTGATGCGTCAAAAATTAGCACGGGGCTCCATTTAAAGATTCGACCTGCATTTTAAATCCTTGTAACTAGAAGTACCACGGCGGCGACGAAATACGTCGAACGGCATTCCCTCGAAAGATAAAAAACAATACGCAAAACGGTATCTTTGTGTCTTTCACGCCTGAAACAATGGTTGTAGTTCACCCTGTGGGCCACAGGTGAGGGGCCCAATCTTCAAAGACAAACAGCAGCTGGACTAAGAGAAATTTTAAGGCAAGGCTATCTTACCAGCATGGCGACCATTTTGAAAGCCACCTAATTGGGCACAACTCGCAATCTTCAAATGTAATATGACGGATAAAGGATTAGACGAGATAAACAATGGTGACTCATTTGTGCACACCTTTCATTCTGGCGTTACGACTGACATTTCTTGCTCGGAGGTGACGTGAAAACTGACGGCGTTAACGCTAGCCGAACTCCTGACTCCAGGAGAGATGAAGACTCGTGTTATCGCGAGAGGATTTCAACCAACGTCACCAACACAGACCAACTATTAGCCATAACAGGATGATGAAATTTGTCGAGAAAATACGTGAAAATGGTTCAGCCACAGACAAACCAAAATTTGGACGATTGTAAACGGTTACTGCTGGCGAAGCATCGTTCATTAATAGACTCCACGAGGAATGGGTGAAGCAGATTACAACAAACGTACAACGTGCTTCACAACACGTCGTACACAGCCTCCAGCTTTCTTGAGTTATCATCAGCATTTTCCTTGTTCTGTACAAGATACGACGTAACTCGAGAACGAATAAAGCTAAACCAACCGCCTTGCTTCGTTGAATACACCGGTTCTCGCCAGATCACCGAAGGTAAGCAGCATCGGACTTGGCCAATAGCTGGACGGGTAACGCATGGATGCGCCACGTGCTGTTGGCTGCTTTCCCTTTACCTTAAAGGGGAAGTGGTGGCGTAAAGTTCCTGATCACCAGACTTTGCGCCGAAGTCCTGGATTAAATGCCAAACCTCTCCACAGTGTCTCACGGAGTGACGGCATGTGACACTTCGTAATCGATTCGTCCGTCGACTAGGGACGTTACGTTCGGCGGCCCCTGTGTGTCGGCACCCGGTCTCACCCTCCCCCTTCTCTCATCATCGTCCAACACAATAACATAACACCACACTACACACACCCCTACACTCACCACATACACTTATACACAACTCCCACAAAGGTGGCACTGTGCGGGAAGGGCGGAAAAATCTTTTCGGTTAGGTGGCTTCGGGAGCTCCCAGCCAACATGCCATAGAACTTTACTTTTTTAAATAAAATAAAGCTTTGCTCATAGGAAAGATATCATTAGTTTTTTCGTGTAATTCTCTATTCGTCTGAGGTCAAATGCCTCCGTCTACATTTAAAATTACGATCGGCATTCAAGATGGTGTCTTCGAAAGTTAGTAACACAGTTTCTCCCATGTTATGGAATTTGTTTTGTTTTAGAATGCTGTTACCATACCTTTGTACCATCCAGTACACAGTGTGTCCCAGGAAGAATGGTCAGTCTTCAGTGATATGACAGGAACGATCATTCGATGCAAAAACAGTCTAATAAACATTGGCTGTAAATGCATACCTTAAGAACTATGAGAATTTGTTCAGTAAAAGAGAAGTACTTCACAGTAGCAAAGATCAATACAGGGTGTTACAAAAAGGTGCGGTCAAACTTTCACGAAACGTTCCTCACACACAAATAAAGAAAAGATGTTATGTGGACATGTGTCCGGAAACGCTTAATTTCCATGCTAGAGCTCTTTTTAGTTTCGTCAGTATGTATTGTACTTCCTCGATTCACCGCTAGTTGGCTCAATTGAAGGAAGGTAATGTTGACTTCGGTGCTTGTGTTGACATGCGACTCATTGCTCTACAGTACTAGCATCAAGCACATCAGTACGTAGCATCAACAGGTTAGTGTTCGTCACGAACGTGGTTTTGCAGTCAGTGCAATGTTTACAAATGCGGAGTTGGCAGATGCCCATTTGATGTATGGATTACAACGGGGCAATAGCCGTGGCGCGGTACGTTTGTATCGAGACAGATTTCCAGAACGAAGGTGTCCCGACAGGAAGACGTTCGAAGCAATTGATCGGCGTCTTATGGAGCACGGAACATTCCAGCCTACGACTCGCGACTGGGGAAGACCTAGAACGACGAGGACACCTGCAATGGACGAGGCAATTCTTCGTGCAGTTGACGATAACCCTAATGTCAGCGTCAGAGAAGTTGCTGCTGTACAAGGTAACGTTGACCACGTCACTGTATGGAGAGTGCTACGGGAGAATCAGTTGTTTCCGTACCATGTACAGCGTGTGCAGGCACTATCAGCAGCTGATTGGCCTCCACGGGTACACTTCTGCGAATGGTTCATCCAATAATGTGCCAATCCTCATTTCAGTGCAAATGTTCTCTTTGCGGATGAGGCTTCATTCCAACGTGATCAAATTGTAAATTTTCACAATCAACATGTGTGGGCTGACGAGAATCCGCACGCAACTGTGCAATCACGTCATCAACACGAATTTTCTGTGAACGTTTGGGCAGGCATTGTTGGTGTTGTCTTGATTGGGCCCCATGTTCTTCCACCTACGCTCAATGGAGCACGTTATCATGATTTCATACGGGATACTCTACCTGTGCTGCTAGAACATGTGCCTTTACAAGTACGACACAACATGTGGTTCATGCACGATGGAGCTACTGCACATTTCAGTCGAAGTGTTCGTACGCTTCTCAACAACAGATCCGGTGACCGATGGATTGGTAGAGGCGGACCAATTCCATGGCCTCCACGCTCTCCTGACCTCAACCCTCTTGACTTTCATTTATGGGGGCATTTGAAAGCTCTTGTCTACGCAATCCCGGTACCAAATGTAGAGACTCTTCGTCCCCGTATTGTGGACGGCTGTGATACAATACGCCATTCTCCAGGGCTGCATCAGCGCATCAGGGATTCCATGCGGCGGAGGGTGGATTCATGTATCCTCGCTAACGGAGGACATTTTGAAACATTTCCTGTAACAAAGTGTTTGAAGTCACGCTGGTACGTTCTGTTGCTGTGTGTTTCCATTCCATGATTAATGTGATTTGAAGAGAAGTAATAAAATGAGATCTAACATGGAAAGTAAGCGTTTCCGGACACATGTCCACATAACATATTTTCTTTCTTTGTGTGTGAGGAGTGTTTCCTGAAAGTTTGGCCGTACCTTTTTGTAACACCCTGTAAATGCACGTAGCTCCTACGGCATGCACGGTTGAGCCCATGTGTACTTTACTTTATTTCTTCTTTTGATTCATACTACCCTCCCCTAAATATGGCAAGCAAAGAGGTTGCAGTAGAAGAGATTTGCTTCAAAGTATCGAAGACAAAGAAATGCTCATACCTCTTCTTGTTGTTGTTGTTGCTGCTGCTGCTGTTGTCTCCAGTCCAGAGACTGGTTAGATGCAGCTCTTCATGCTACTCTATCCTGTGCAAGCTTCTTCATCTCCAAGTAACTGCTGCAACCTAAATCCTTCTGAATCTGCTTAGTATATTCTTCCCTTGGTCCCCTCTACGATTTTTACCCCCCCACGCTTCCCCTTGATGCCTCAGAACGACTCCTGCCAACCGATCCCTTCTTCTAGTCAAGGTGAGCCACAAATTCCTGTTCTTCCCAAGTCTATTAAGTACCTCCTCATTAGTTACGTGATTTACCCACCTAATCTTCAGCATTCTTCTGTAGCTTCTATTCTCTTCTTGTCTAAAATGTTTATCGTCCATGTTTCACTTCCATACACGGCTACAATCTATGCAAATACTTTCAGAAGAAACTGCCTGACACTTAAATCTATACTCGATGTTAACAAACTTCTTCAGAAACGCTTTTCTTGCCATTGCCAGTCAACATTTTATATCCTCTCCACTTCGACCATCATCAGTTATTTTGCACCCCAAATAGCAAAACTCATCTATTACTTTAAGTGTCTCATTTCCTAACCTAATTCCCTCAGCATCACCTGATTTAATTCGACTACATTTTATTATCTTCGTTTTGCTTTTCTTGATGTTCATCTTATATCCTCCGTTCAAGACACTGTCTATTTCGTTCAACTACTCTTCCAGGTCCTTTGCTGTCCCTGACAGAATTACAATGTCATCGGCAATCCTGGAAGTTTTTCTTTCTTCTCCATGGATTTTAATTCCTACTCCCACTTTTTTTTGTTTTCTTTACTGCTTGCTCAATATACAGACTGAATAACATCGGGGATAGGCTACAACCCTATCTCACTCCCTTTTCAATCACTGCTACCCTTTCGCGCCCCTCGACTCTTCTAACTTTCTGGTTTCTGTACAAATTGTAAACAGCCTTTCGCTCCCTGTATTCCAGCCAACATTGTCAAAAGCTTTCTCTAAGTCTACCAAAGCTAAAAACGTAGGTTTGCCCTTTCCTTAATCTATCTTCTAAGATAAGTCGTAGCGTCAGTATTGCCTCACGTATTCCTAAATTTCTACGGAATCCAAACTGGTCTTCCCCGAGGTCAGTTTCTACCAGTTTTTCCATTCGTCTGTAAAGAATTCGGGTTAGTATTTTGCAGCCGAGACTTATTAAACTGATAGTTCGGTAATTTTCACACCTGTCAACACTTGCTTTCTTTGGAATTGGAATTATTATATTCTTCTTGAAGTCTGAGGGTTTTTCGCCTGTCTTATACATCTTGCTCACCAGATGGTAGAGTTCTGTCACGCCTGGCTCTCCCAAGGTTGTCAGTAGTTCTAATGGAATGTTGTCTACTCCCGGGGCCTTGTTTCAACTTAGATCTTTCAGTGCCATGTCAAATTCTTCACGAAGTATCATATCTCCATTTCATTTTCATCTACGTCCTCTTCCATTTCCGTAACATTGCCATCAAGCACAATGGTTCAAATGGCTCTGAGCAATATGGGACTTAACTTCTGAGGTCATCAGTCGCCTAGAACTTAGAACTAATTAAACCTAACTAACCTAAGGACATCACACACATCCATGCCCGAGGCAGGATTCGAAACTGCGACCGTAGCGGTCGCCCGGCTCCAGACTGTAGCGCCCTAAAGTACATCGCCCTTGTACAGACCCTCTGTATATTCTTTTCACCTTTCTGCTTTCCCTTCTTGGCTTAACACTGGTTTTCCATCTGAGCTCTTTATATTCATGCAAATGGTTCTCTTTTCTCCAAAGATCTTTTTAATTTTCCTGTAGGCAGTATCGATCATACCCTGGTGATATATGCATCTACATCCTTACATTTCTCCTATACACATACCTGCTAGACATTTTGCGCTTCATGTCGATCTCATTTTTGAGATGTTTGTATTCGTTTTCGCCTGCTTCATTTACTACATTTTTACATCTTCTCCTTTCACCAATTAAATTCAGTATCTTTCCTGTTACCCAAGGATTTCTACTAGCCCTTGTCCTTTTACCTACTTTATCCTCTTTGCCTTCACTATTTCATTTCTCAAAGCTACCCATTCTTCTTCTACTGTATTTCTTTCCGCCATTATTGTCAATCGTTCCCTAATGCTCTCTCTGAAACTCTCTACAACCTCTGGTTCTTTCAGTTTATCCAGGTGCCATCTCCTTAAATCCCCACCTTTTTGCATTTTATTCAGTTTTAATCTACAGTTCACAACTAATAGATTGTGCTCAGTTTAAGACCTAGTTCCTAAATCTCTGTCTTACCATTGTATAATCTACCTGAAACCTTCTAGTTTCTCCAGGACACTTCCACGTATACAACCTCCTTTCATGATCCTAAAACCAAGTGCTAGCTATGATTAAGTTATGCTCTGTGCAAAATTCTACCAGGCGGCTTCCTCTTTCATCCCTTAGCCCCATTCCATATCCTCCTACTACATTTCCTTGTCTTCCTTTTTCTACTATCGAATTCCAGTTCCCCATGACTATTAAATTTTCGTCTCCCTTCACTATCTGAATAATTTCTTTTATCTCATCATACATTTGTTCTATATCTTCGTCATCTGCGGAGCTAGTTCGCATATAAACTTGTACTACTGTGGTACGCGTGGGCTTCGTGTTTATCTTGGCTACAATAATGCGTTCGTTATGCTGTACGTAGTAGCTTACCCGCACTCCTATTTCTTTTTATTCATTATTAAACCTACTCCTGCATTACCCCTATTTGATTTTGTGTTTATAACCATGTATTCACTTGACCAGTAGTCTTGTTCCTCCTGCCACCGAACTTCACTAATTCCCACAATATTCAACTTTAACCTATCCATTTCCCCTTTTAAATTTTCTAACCTACTTACCCGATCTGACATTCCACGCTCCGATACGAAGAACGCCAGTTTTCTTCCTCCTGATAAGAACGCCCTCCTGATTAGTACCCGCCCGGAGATCCGAATGGGGGACTATTTTACTTCCGGAATATTTTACCCGAGAGGATGCCATCATCATTTAACCATACAGTAGAGCTGCATGCATTCGGGAAAAATCGTTTAATCAGGCGTGTGCTAAATATTTAAGACCTGTAAACTGGCGGAAAAGCGTAATATATGACAGAAGATTGTTGGTCGGCTACTAAGCACGTGGAGCCGTGTCGCGTAATAGGCGCTGCTAAGAGCCGGGCTTCCGCCGTGTATCACGGCCCCACCCTGCCGGCGTGGGCGGCGGCGCCTGTCCTCCCCCGTCACTGCCCACTGCGCAATTAGCATGCATTGCCCACCACTCACGCGCCACACAGCCCTCCACACACAAGATACCTGCGTTTACGAACCCATCCCTCTCGTCACTCATAATTTTACATTCAGTTCACTACCTACACCCACCGCTACATTTCTGACCTGCAAAGCACTGTGTAGCATTCTTCTCTAGTTTTGTCGTCGACGTCCTCAACCATTTTCACCGACTTGTAGCGACACATCCATACCAGTAGTCTTAAAAGACGCGTTTCTTGTAGTGTGTGTCGCAACAGAGTTCACCAAGGGGCTCAATAACGTTGTCGTCGTGAGTACCTGAAACAGCCGTGTCTTTTGTAGCTTTCCTTTGAACTTTCTCCACGTCGCAAGTCATTCCGACTGGGTAAGGCACCGCCACGTATTCGTTTCGGTAGCACCAGGGTGCCACGAGAATGCTTATACAATCAAGTCGCAGTCGCTAGAAGAGGTGTTGCGCATCGCGATAGAGAAGTTCAGCGTTAACATTCGCAAAGCATGCGTCCGAAGAACAGTCCTGGTACACAGAGTTTTATTCAAAATCATATCGACATTTGTCGCGACAAGAAAAAGGAAAAGAGTTGTAGTGTCGAAAGGATGAGGGATGAATAATCGTATACTGTGTACCTCCTCTTCACACACCAAGGTGGCTTGTGGAGTACAAATATGACAGTAAAGGAGCAGATAAGGTGTACTAGCTCACAAGACCCCAAATGCAACGCAGTCTGGTTTATGCTGTGCCAACTGCGAAATTCACGCGGTCATTTCATTTTAGGTAATTTTCCCTGACACCTCCCCCCCCCCCCACCCCCCACCCCCAACGTCAAACGTTTGGTCAGTGTGACTCAACGGTTTACCACGAAGCTAAAATATATGAGAACCATTTCTCCAGCTGTACACGACATAGCAGCGTTAAGTGCCCAACCGTAGCAGGATCTAATTTAGTCACGTTCGAGTTCAAAGCAGTGCGCGTGGTTACCTCGCAGCGAAGTCGTAAAAGCAAACTACGGTACATTTCTTCGCGGAAAAGCTCTACAGTTTTCTAGGGTTGTTAAATTTTAATAAACTGCAGAATTCGCAGTGTTGGTCTTTTAATTTTTTTGAATCGATGACCGGTTGTGGTTCCACGGCCATTATCAGGTATCAACAAGGGAACGACAGGAAGGACGCACTGGCGTCAACTTATCCTCTATACGTTGCTTTTCTAAAGATCTGATGATGTCTGTAATGGCGATTCAAATAAACTAAAATATGATTAAGAGAGCCCATTCCACAGTTTATTTAGACCAACAGCTCATCTGTCTTCTCCATTCGTCTTCTACAAAGGTGAAAACAACGTCATTAAATTATCATTTAGTTTATTTGACATTAATGAGGAGAAACAAGTAAGAATACAGCTGAAGCAGGTGAAAGAACATGCTTGCAAGAGGTTGAAGTGACTAAGTTGCAGGTGAAGGCGTGCAAATTATTGTAGGACAGACACAACAACATGGGGATTAGAATTCAATTAACTGTCACAAAGAAAAAGATGCATGCTCCCAAAAAAGTGTTCCATTGGTGTTGTTGTTGTTGTTGTTCTGGTCTTCAATCCTACAACTGGTTTGATGCAGTTCTCCATGTTACTCTATCCTGTGCAAGCTTCTTCATCTCCCAGTACCTACTGCAACTTACATCCTTCTGAATCTGCTTAATGTATTCATATCTTGGTCTCCCTCTACGATTTTTACCCTCCACGCTGACCTCCAATACTAAATTGGTGATCCCTTGATGCCTCAGAACATGTCCTACCAACCGATCCCGTCTTCTAGTCAAGTTGTGCCACAAACTCCTCCCCAATTCTATTCAATACCTCCTCATTAATTAAGTGATCTACCCATCTAATCTTCAGCATTCTTCTGTAGCACCACATTTAGAAAGCTTCTATTCTCTTCTTGTCCAAACTATTTATCGTCCACGTTTCACTTCCATACATGGCTACACTCCATACAAATACTTTCAGAAACGACTTCCTGGCACTTAAATCTATGCTCGATGTTAACAAATTCCTCTTCTTCAGAAACGCTTTCCTTGCCATTACCAGTCTACATTTTATATCCGTTCCATTGGTAACAGAGAAAAATGTGCTACAGCGCAGGTGTTTCCGACTGAACTTTATTTTCTTTTGCCATTATCCCGTACCTACAAGGAGTCAGAGTGGTTATTACTGGATTTGGCACTGTTAATATAAGATGGTGTCCGTAGGTCGTGGTCTCGTGGAAGCGTTATCACTTCCCGAGCACGGGGTCCCTGGTTCGATTCCTGGCGGGGTCAGAGATTTTCACATGCCCCGAGATGACTGGGTGGTCTTGTGTCGCCTCTATGATCATAATTCATCCCGCATCGTTCCTCTACGCTCTGTCAAGAAGCATAGGACTTCATTTCATTCCAATACAAGATGGTGGCCGGATGCGCTGCCTCTCGCCACCCCTATACCTGCTGGGACGGAATCTGTGTACCTTAAATGTCTGGGTGTCCATGTGAAAGTGTGTGAGCGTTTCCTAAATGTTTGTGAATCGTGTATCTGAGGTGGGACGTGGGTACCTAGTCGGATGTGGGAACCGTGTAAAAGCAGTGTCCAGACTGGCTCTCGTCGTTTATCCGCGGGCGCATTCGATCCGGGACGACGAGCCTGTCCGAATCCGAGGAGCAGCCTATAAATACGCGTGGGCATGTTTCTGAATGAACACTGTAAGGAAATATTATATGCAGTGGTGAACCCTACAGGCTAGAAGGGATGCTGCTAGACAGATGCTGCTGGTACAGACGCCCCCCCCCCTTCCCACCACCGCCTTCTGTAGCTAAGGGGTCAGCGCGACTGACTGCCATATAAAGGGCCCTGGTTCAGTTCCCGGTACTGCCAGGGATTTTTCCTTTGTGGGAAGACTGGAACGGGCTCCAGTCAGCCTCGTGATGTCAATTGAGGAGCTACTTGAATGAGAAGTAGAGGTTTCACGGCCTGCAAAGCCGACATCGGCCGGGAGACCGCTGTACTGACCCCATGCCCCTCCATACCACTGAGGTTGATACGGCAGCCAGTCGGTCCCGACTAGACCGCCTTAGGTCAGAACGGCAGAGTTACACAGGACTCGAAGTTAAATGGTATCAGAGTAACAGAGCGATTCTGTATGATCGAAGGGGCACAATTGACAATGACAGACACTAAATTAGACCTCTACAAAGAGTAAAAAATGTAGCATTAGAACTTAGCCCACTAGTAGAGTATTTACACAAGATGTGAATTTATAAACAATAAATTATGAATAAAGACTGGTAGCGCGGCTGCGTGCAGGGAGTACTACACCCTAGTGCCATCAATGTTTAACTGTTGCTCAAGTAGATGACATGGGTTTCATTCGGGATTCACACCGCATACCAAAAAGCATTATATCACCATTCCGAAAAGTATTGTAAAAAACATAAAGAAAACGTTGAGACTGGTCTGTCTCCTAGAAGTACAGTCGTCTTAGATGACGCCCCTTTAACATAAAGGAACTGACCCACCCTTTTCTAGTTCACTACAAAGTCAAACAGAGGCATGGCCTGGTATAAATTACGAAACAAACCTAAGGAAACATTACAGGCTGTGTTTATGTTCTTGTGCTGATGCTGACAAAGTGTTTAAAGAGACTAAACAGTGAAGATCATCAGTTTCCTATTCACTCTGCGGGACAGAAGCAGTGTACCCAATCTGTGTGAGTATAGAGTAAATTCTGTGTGAAAGTGTGAAAAAGTGTTCTAAATGTTTGCGTAGGATGTGTCTGAAGCGGAACATGGGAAGGTATTAGTATGTGAGAGAAAAAAACAAGAGAATACATCCAGGCTGGGCGGCACACTGATCCCTCGTCGTTAATCCATCGGGCAGATCCGATTCCGAGCCGGCGTACCTTTCCGTCGCGGAAGCGGTCGCGTTAACACGTGTCCTTATTCCAACTGCGCACTTAATTCAGGGGTTGCTAGTGACGGCGCACCGCTTGCAACAACAAGAAGCTTACCCTATTGCTATCTCCGACTATTTCCCGGACATAAAAGCGAAGGGGCTTCCACTCCAACAGGGTCACAATACACTTTTTTCGGGAAATAAATTAATTATATTTGTTCACATTCACAGTTACCAACAGTTTACTTTCTAGCAGTATTTCACAACTCTGGCATCCACCAAAATGCAATGCTCCTGTAGGAATTAAATGTAAAATCTGAGTACGAGAGCGAAAACTTTCGCGAAGGCCGCCAACTTATTACGAAAAGGAGTAATGTGATTGTCCGCAAGATAACGTTATCTGCCTTACAATTCTATCTCGCTACAGGTGACACAGTGATCGCCAGAGTAGTTGTCACAATGTTTCAAATGCACAGCCGCAAGCCGCATACAGCTCGCTACGTTTGCTCGCCATGGTTCCAGGTCACATTTCTTGGCTCCGAAGACACATCAGCGTCTTGACAAGACGTTTCAGAAGTTACCAAGACTACGAAAATGTGTGAATTGATGAAACCCGTGTGCGTCACTTGGGTGACACGGGCCTGTGTGACATTTTCCGCAGACATTTACTTCAATATTAACGACTTGTATTAATCGCTTCCATATCTTTCAATATAGACAGCCACGGCCGGAAAAAAAATAACTGATCAACGTTATTTTTAAGTGCTCTGGCAAGTGCTCCACAATTTCAACCAGAACATATTATATTTAAATTAACTGCAGAACGCTCTTACTTTTTCTCTTGGGTGTTCTTGGGAAATCATGAAATGCTGAGTCCGTCTTCCTGCATCACTCTCTTATGTTACGTGTGTATCCGTATGGTGCTTAAAGGCTGTGATAAGAGCTTGTAGCCGGTCGCGGTGGACAAGCGGTTCTAGGCGCTTCAGCCCGGAACCGCGCGACTGCTACGGTCGCAAGTTCGAATCCTGCCTCGGGCATGGATGTGTGTGATGTCCTTAGGTTAGTTAGGTTTAAGTAGTTCTAAGTTCTAGGGGACTGATTACCTCAGTTGTTAAGTCTCATAGTGCTCAGAGCCAAGGGCTTGTATTTATGTTTTTATGGATAATTTACACACTGCTCAAAAGAATTTGGGGAACACGTGTATCGACGTCCCGTATGTTAAGTCTGCCCTGGTACAGGCGGTATCTATAGTCTAATTGCATAGCTTGAGACCTTCACTTTCACCGTATGCAATATCTGAAGTCATTCGTCACTTATCGACGGTGTTATACATTTAAATACGTGTACTGGTACATTTTTAAGATTGCTATTAAAAATATCACTTTTCTTAACGTATTAGTCCATAAAATACGAAAATATCGTAAAATCTGGCTGTAGTCGTATTTTTGTTTACGTCTGGCAAACTTAACGTAGAGAATCCCGTTTAACTTCTCCGTTTCCCTTTCCAGCAATGTAAGCAGAGTGGGGCCATTCATCATTACGTCCATGTTTCCGGAAAGTAATGTAAATCTTAAGTTGTTTGGTTTAGCAACTTTTGCACTAGTAGTTTGTTACATACACTTTTTGTACATTTAAGTTGCATTAGAAGCTACAGTCTATTGTGATTAAGGTATTTAACAGATACTAGAGTTAACTGAGTGGTGAGTTCTTATGGAAATAATTAACTTTTTACATCATATCATACACCTGAAGTGCTAACTTGTAAGCCTAACTTTTGCGGCTCGTAAATAACGAAACTTTGTGTAGTATAAAGTGTGTTAAGTGATTTAATTTTATTTTCAAGCGTTAATCGGTGATGAAATGCGTCATAGGTGTGGATGTTGTCGAAGGGGGAGTAGTATATGTAGACAACGACTCTCTCCTATGGAACTGTAGGGTTTGCGAAAAGAAATAAAAAATAAAAAAAAGTCGCTGAGCAGGAGGTAAAGATTTGTGCACTTAAGGCTGAATTGAAAGACGCGAAATTTGAGCTAAATGAGTTGAGGAAGGAAGAAGACCATGGGAATTGGGTGAAAGTAACAAGTAACAGGCGAAAGGGGAACAGATCTTCATCTACATTTCAGCCTACAGTATCGAATAAGTTTGATTTGTTACCTGGTGCAGGTGGAGAAGAGCCTCATCCAGCTGTTCGTCACAGTAGGGTGCAGCAGACTGCTAGCAAAGAAACTCAGTGTAGGTCGGTAACAAAAGAGAATTGGAAGAAAATAGTCTTCTGGTAGGTAGTAGCCACGGGAGCGGTGTTGGCCAGATGGTACAGGACAGCTTAGGGAGAGTATCAGGTCACAAAGTACGATCCTTATCCAGGTGACAGATGACATAGGGATTTGGGCAAAGCTTTCGGCAGCAAAGAGCATCACGTTATTAGTGGAGCAGGGCCCAGTTTGGCTAGGGACAGTAACTGCGGCATTAGGGGAGATCTGGATGGAACAGGAGTAGCAAGCACATACACAATGTGAGTTTTGTGGAGGTCCTGCAGCACCGTGACCAGCCCTGGGTTAACAATGCGAACACTGAGTTGAGCAGGCTGCTGCAGACTGAAATTAAATCTCATATGGGTGCAGTGCCTGTTGCTACACCTGAATTGGAGAGGGAAAGATGGGTCGGTTGAGCTTGTTGCACATAATGTATGGGGAACCATCACAGAAAGCAAGACCCCTGTGGTTACTGGTGTCAAAGAGGCGTCTTCTTTTTAAGGTTAGATTCAGCATTCAGGTACCCTGTTTTGAATGAAGCCAAAATAACAGAAGAAAACCACAAAATATTTCAGTATGCACAGAAAAATGAGGTTAGCTTAATTCATAAAAATATGACACGATATAGTAATAATGTAGAAGAGCTCCTTGTCTGTTTGAAAAATTAGAGAGCTCTGAAACGACAGACGTCGTGTGCCTATCTGAGCACCACATAACCACAGGATTAGTAAGTTACATATAAAAGTTTACATCCTAGCAACTTACTTATGCAGAACTATTATGGGAAAAGGAGGAATGTTACATATATTAAGATAGAATATA
Organism: Schistocerca nitens; assembly: GCF_023898315.1. Lineage (NCBI taxonomy): Eukaryota > Metazoa > Arthropoda > Insecta > Orthoptera > Acrididae > Schistocerca > Schistocerca nitens. Next base: position 169,821,540 of record NC_064616.1, on the reverse strand, counting down.
AGTTAAAAATACTGAGAGAAGTAGATTTTGTTGCGATCAGTACGTACAGGTGCGTGTTTGTGAATACTGAAAAATAGTTACCTTGTAATTGTAATTTTATATGGATACCCTTTGGGAAATTTTGAACTGTTTATGAAGAATCTTGATTCCTTACTGAGCTATCTATTATACAGCAAAAAGCAATTAATAGTCTGTGATGACTTCAGTGTAGATGTTGTAAAGGATTCTGATAAGGCAAACGATCTGAAAAACTCATTTAGATCCTACAAAATGATTTCACTAACTTTACAACACAGGTGGATAAAGACAGTAGGACTCTAATTGATAATGTTTTCCTTGGTGAAACTAAAAGCAAGAAAGAGACTGTTTACCCAGTAACAAAGACTCTCTGATCATGACGCACAGTTAGTTAGGATAAATAACATAATGCCGTACAGCACTGGTACTCCTCAGTGGAAATCAGTCAGAATAATTGATGACACCAAGACAAATGTTTTTGCGAACAGTTTAGAAGAGATGACCTGGGATGAAATTTATAATGAACCAAATGCTAATATAAAATTTAATCTATTCCATTATAGATCGACATCATAATTTGCTTTCCCACATAAATTGCTCAGAAAGGACATTAAACAGACATGGTTTTTTAAACCATGGATAACTAGAGGGATTAAAATATCATGTGAAAGGAAAACGGAAATGTATCTATCGCCAAGAACAAGCAGAGATCCTGCTGTAGTATCGCAACACAGAAATCACTCAAAATTACTACGAAAGGCAACTAAAAAGTCAAGGAACATGCACATGTCAGAAATCAGTAATTACAACAACAGACTGATGGTAATACGGAATGTAGTGAAACGAGAGACAGGACAACTAGCCACACAACAGGATAACATCACTCAAAAAATGTTCAAATCTGTGTGAAATCTTATGGGACTTAACTGCTCAGGTCATCAGTCCCTAAGTTTACACACTACTTAACGTAAATTATCCTAAGGACAAACACACACACCCATGCCCGAGGGAGGACTCGAACCTCCGTCGGGACCAGCCGCACAGTCCATGACTGCAGCGCCTCAGACCGCTCGGCTAATCCCGGGCGGCGTAACATCACTATTGACCTCAATGGAAAAGCTATAAATTAGGAGTCACAGTTAGCAAATACATTTAATAATTATTTCTTAAGTCCAGTAGAAAGCATAGGCACAAACAGCTGAAGAGAAAAACCACAGCAGTATGTGCAAGAAGTAACTCCCATAATGTTCAATCATATGAATGTATCAAGAACTTCTTGTGAAATTAAGAAAATTACGCACTCTCTCAAAAATAAAAAAATGGTTCAAATGGCTCTGAGCACAATGGGACTTAACTTCTGAGGTCATTAGTCCCCTAGAACTTAGAACTAGTTGAACCTAACGAAGCTAAGGACACCACACACATCCATGCCCGAGGTAGGATTCGAACCTGCGACCGTAGCGGTCGCGCGGTTCCAGACTGAAGCGCCTAGAACCGCTCGACCACTTCGGCCGGCTCAAAAATAAAAGCTCATCTGGTTTTGATAGCGTTTCCAATAGAGTCCTATAGGTTTGTTCCCATATAATACGCCCAGTCAAATCTGAAATATGTAATACATCAATAACTCAAGACAGTTTTCCACAGAGACTGAAATATGCTGCTGTTAAACCTCTTTGTGGAAAGTGATGAGAGAGATGTCAACAGCTGCCCAGTTGTTTCACTGCTGACATCATTTTCCAAAATCTTTGAGAGGGTGATGTATTTTGGAATAGTGTCTCGCCTTGGGAACAATAATGTCCTCAGAAAATCACAATTTGGGTTTCAATAGAGTTTCTCTACTGAGAATGCCATCTGCAAGTTCACTTACCAAATTTTATGGGCACTAAATAATAATATAGCGCCATTTGGTATTTTCTGCCGCCTATCTAAGGCATTTGAATGTATGAATCACAGTATTCTCTAAGATAAATTGAAGTTTTATGGGACTGATGGTTTAGCCTACCAATGGATAATGTCATATCTAGCCAAAAAGAACGAAAAAATCTGTTCTTAGACATTCAACCAATGTAGTCCGGGAATCTAATTCTGACTGGGGAAAAATCACGTTCGGCGTTCCCCGTGGCTCAGTCTTAAGTCCGCTATTGTTCCTCAAATACGTAAAAGACGTTCCGCCTAATACATACAAACAAAGTTAGTTCTTTTTGCATATGACTGAAGTATTTCAAATAATCCAATCAGGAATACAGAAACAGAAGAAATGGTGAACACTGTTCTTAAAAGTATCACTGACTGGTTTTCTGCAAATAGTCTCATCCTCAATCTTGAAAAAAAGACACGAAATATTGAGTTCTGCACATCTAGGGGTACTACACCAATGATAAGTGCAACACATGGTAGGGAAATAATAAATAGTGTGGAAACTTCAAAATCCTAAGGTGTCCATAATGATGGGAAATTAAACTGGAAAAGCACATTTTGGAACTCCTAAAACAACTTAGTTCAGACAAATTTGCACTTAGAATGATTGCAGATCTTGAGGAGAGTCAAATCAGTACGCTGATATCATTTTTTCATGGAATAATGTTCTGGGGTAACTCATATTTAAGAAAGAAAGTCTTCATTACTCAAAAACGTGATGTAAGAATACTGTAGACGTCTGTTTAAGAAGTTGGGCATTCTGACTATTGCTTCATAGTTTATTTATTCCCTCATGAAGTTTGTTGTAAAAAATCCACTCCAGTGAAAAAGGAACATGGCTCTGAGCACTATGGGACTTAACATCTGAGGTCATCAGTCCACTAGAACTTAGAACTACTTAAACCTAACCAACCTAAGGACATCACACACATCCATGCCCGAGGCAGGATTCGAACCTGCGACCTTAGCGGTCGCGCGGTTCCAGACTGTAGCGCCTAGAACCGCTCGGCCACTCCGGCCGGCGAAAAATGGCATTCATTACTCCACGTTAAGGTCGTCTTTGGGACGAAAAGGGGTGCATAATGCTGCAAAAAAATTATTTGATTATTTGCCTAGTGATGTAAGATGTCTGACAGACAAAACAGCAAAATTTGAAGACAAAGTGAGAAAGTTTTTCCTTCACAACTAGTGCTAGTCTGTAGAATTTATATTATTGTAATGTGTAAAATGTTGTGTGTAGGAATTACTAACTCACATCTCTATATTTAAAAAAAATAAAAAGGACTTAGAAATGTTCAGCATGTAGTCATATTTGTAAATTAATTTGCAATGTGAACGTAAAATGTCTCGTTCCACATCATTACGGTTTATCGCGCAAAATGAATCTTGGAACATGAAGCTAACTAACTAATTGCCCCTATGTGCCATAAAACACAAAGATTTTATTAGAACTGCAAAAAACTGTTTGGGAACAATTAACACTGATAAAACCGTTATACAGTACTTCGGAGATGTATTGCGCAAAAGAACGAATTTTCAAATGGGGCTACCAGGGAATCCGTGAAAAATGGCCGTGGTCATTGTAACCAGAGTATCAATCGATCCAAACAGTAAACCATTTACGTCGAGGTCCAGAGTAGCAGCGTGGTCTTTGTAGCACATGGCGAGTCATATTACTACAGTGTTCAAATGGTTCAAATGGCTCTAAGCACTATGGGATTTAACATCTGAGGTCATCAGTCCCCTAGAACTTAGAACTACCTAAACCTAACTAACCTAAGGACATCACACACATCTATGCCCGAGACAGGATTCGAACCTGCGACCGTAGCAGCCGCGTGGTTCCTAACTGAAGCGCCTAGAACCACTCGACCACAGCGGCCGACTTACTACAGAGTCCCCAACGTTCAAATTACACGTATTGCACAGCACTTTGAGATAACGAAATACTAGTCGGAAATAACTAGTTTTTTATTGGCATTAACGACTTATATCTAATATTAACAACTTAAGCTCATAGCAGCTGTTCAAAGCAACAACGGCCAGTCACAGTGCAAGCTTTGCAGCAGCGCACAAAATTTCTTCGCGCTGTCTGTGTTGCCTGTTATACAATTACACAGACATCGTACCAGGCGTTTTATACACCAAAGAATTCATGTAGTACCATGAAAAATATATAGGGAGGTCCGACGGTAGCGCAGGCCATGCCACAGGACATCTCCTTCCAATCCAACCACAAGGAATTCTGTCGTTTAGTTGCTCACGGATATTAATACAGAAGTAGGATGGTGCACCATAGTGTTGAAACAACATCCACACAGAAACAACCAGAGGCGCAGTCTCACAAAAAATGTAGCAGAACGTCGATATGAAACCAGAGAATATGCTCTTCTCATGCAACGTGGCAGAAGGTTCATACACAAATCAAGTCTGCACGTTGACAGACAATCGCTGCTAGTGATCTGAGGCGAATGTGGCTGTTACGGCAGTTGAAAAAACGGTAAGATTGGAAGAAGCCTCGTCTGTGAACAGCATAAACCATAGGTGTTCGACAGTGCAGTATTAAGCTGGACAATTATGTGACACAACTCAATTGCGAGTTCCGAATCATTTGGTCCTAATGCTCGCACCCGTTGTTTATGACGTGGCCGCAATTGTTACTCCACCAGTGCGCTCCGGACTGTCTTCTAACAAGCGTGCATTTCACGGGTAACTTGACAGAGGCTACATCTTTTAACACCATCGCCTCAAAATCAACTGCGCAAACTATTCTTGGGGAGAACGTCAACCAGCTCTTTGTGAATTGAACGATTCTATTTCTTCTATGTTTCCGACCACCAATGGTGCACGCACTTGTTTGTTATGAAATATGATCAGTTTATAACTACGTACCTCACTCGTATTGCTCATTCAAGTACACGGAACGCCTGAAATATTAACTTTTGATAGTTGGTTCGTCACCTCAAAATACTTTGCGTAGGATCCTCAACCGTCTCTAATTTTGGCACTAAACACTTGGGACAGCTAGGCTGCGTATTTTGGAAATATCACGGTCAGCTGTTTGTCTATGTGAGTCTCTGAACACAAAGGTTAGCCTGCGAATATTTAACCAGGTTATCATTAATGACACACATTCATCCGAACGACAGTACGTACACCGTGACTACATAGCAGTCTGTCTCCTAACTCAGCAATCAACTCATATCAAGCGCATAGACACGCAAAAGTTATCAGGAACCGAAACCAACGTTCGTGGTCACTCAGACTTCGTGAAACAGCAGCCAATATCTTTAAATAGAGAACATCCACCTGACACTGATAATAATACGGCTTTGCAGAACAAAGTAAAGTGTAAGATTAGAGAAGCCTAACACTATACTCAATTTCTTTTGGACGCCAATTCAACAACTGTATTAGATTCACTTATTGCTATGTACACTATATGATCAAAAGTATTCGGTCACCAGGCTGAAAATGACTTACAAGTTAGGGCGCCCCCCATCGGTAATGCTGGAATTCAATATGGTGTTGACCCACCCTTAGACTTGATGACAGTTTCCACTCTCGCAGGCATTCGTTCAGTCAGGTGCTGGAAGGTTTCTTGGGGAATGGTAGCCCATGCTTCACGGAGTGCTGAACTGCGGGGAGGTATCGATGTCTGTCGGTGAGGCCTGGCACGAAGTCGGCGTTCCAAAACATCCCAAAGGTGTGCTATAGGATTCAGGTCAGGACTCTGTGCAGTCCAGGGATGTTATTGTCGTGTAATGACTCCACGAAAGGCCGTGCATTATAAACAGGTGCTCGATCGTCTTGAAAGATGCTATAGCCATCCCCGAATTGCTCTTCAACAGCGGGAATCAAGAAGGTGCTTAAGACATCAATGTAGGCCTGTGCTGTGATCGTGCCACGCAAAACAACAAGGGATGCAAGTCCCCTCCATGAAAAACAGGACCACACCATAACACCACCGCCTCCGAATTTTACTGTTGGCACTACACACGCTGGCAAATGACGTTCACCGGGCACACCCTGCCATCGGATCGCCACATTGTGTACCGTGTTTCGTCACTCCAGATAACGTTTTTCCACTGTTCAGTCGTCCAATGTTTACGCTCCAGATACCAAGCAAGGCGTTGTTTGGCACTTCCGGCGTGATGTGCTCTTATGAGCAGCCGCTCGACCATGAACTCGCAGTTTTCTCACCTCCCGCCAAACAGTCATAGTACTTACAGTGGATCTTGATGCAGTTTGGAATTCCTGTGTAATGGTCTGGATAGATGTCTGTCTATTACACATTATGATCCTCTTCAATTGTCGGCGCTATCTGTCAGTCAACAGACGAGGTCGGCCTGTAAGCTTTTGTGCTGTACGTGTCCCTTCACGTTTCCAATTCACTGTCACATCGGAAACAGTGGACCTAGGGATGTTTAGGAGTGTGGATATCTCGCGTACAGACATATGACACGAGTGACACCCAATCACCTGACAACGTTCGAAGGCCGGCCGCGGTGGTCTAGCGGTTCAGGCGCTCAGTCCGGAACCGCGCGACTGCTACGGTCGCAGGTTCGAATCCTGCCTCGGGCATGGATGTGTGTGATGGTTGGTTGGTTGGTTTGGGGAAGGAGACCAGACAGCGAGGTCATCGGTCTCATCGGATTAGGGAAGGATGGGGAAGGAAGTCGGCCGTTCCCTTTGAAATGAACCATCCCGGCATTTGCCTGGAGCGATTTAGGGAAATCACGGAAAACCTAAATGAGGATGGCCGGACGCGGGATTGAACCGTCGTCCTCCCGAATGCGAGTCCAGTGTCTAACCACTGCGCCACCTCGCTCGGTCGGATGTGTGTGATGTCCTTAGGTTAGTTAGGTTTAAGTAGTTCTAAGTTCTAGGAGACTGATGACCAGAGATGTTAAGTCCCATAGTGCTCAGAGCCATTTGAACAACGTTCGAAGTCCGTGAGTTCCGCGGAGCGCCCCATTCTGCTCTCTCACGATGTCTAATGACTACTGAGGTCGCTGATATGGAATACCTGGCAGCAGGTGGCAGCACAATGCACATAATATGAAAAACGTATGTTTTGGGGGTGTCCGGATCCTTTTGATCACATAGTGCATTTTGCACGTTTTGATACCGGAAACGTTTAAATTGAAATCTCTAAGCCATTCGGGTATGCACGTGGATTATAAAAACTGTTGGTACCTCCAGCAACACAACGCACTTGAAATGTGGTATGTGTGTGCGAAATCTCGTTAACTACAAGCAGTAAAGCATTTCGTCTTATAATTTAATTTTTTTTAGAATATGCCAGGCGCACACACACACTAGCAGAGTAATGCAGCCACCAGATATCGTCAGAGAACATGTTTAAAACCCAGACTCCTGTTCGTGACAGGAATCTAAACTAGTACCCTCTGTTCATTGCAACTCGCTTTAGTGAGCTGCTAAACACGACGATTACAATTTCGAGAACGCGATATAATCTCGTTTCCAAAAGAGTATTACTTCTACGTCATCTCTGCTGCTTAAAACTAGGTCTCTTCATCCACGTGGGTAACACTAGCCCGCCGAAACAACAGAATAACGCCAATTCGACCATGTTTTCTGATATTTAATACAGGTTATGCTGTTGGCGAAACTTCAGCAGAATTCATACATGTGTTGTAACACAAACATAATCAATATTAGGATGATCCTGTGTTTGCAAATTTATCCGAATCGAACAACCGACTGCATTTTTATTTCGATCCTTACCCCCACGTCCTTTCTCACGGTTTCCGTTACTCGCTTTATGAACATTGTATGACGCGTTTCACACATTTACGGTTTACGTTAAGTTTTGTCGAGGGTTCCATCAGGAAAGGATTCACAGTTCTTCCAGTTACAAATCCAGGTCTTAATAACCGAATCACCTTGCTTTACAATACTGGTCTCACCGCAGGTATTCAAACAGCAAAAAAACAGCCTTTTCAAACGAAAAGCTCAGTGAACACGGAATGCCTTTTACAACCTCTCACGTTCGGAACAAGGGGTTAACTGGCCGTGGCACTTTTAATGAACGGTACCGCCACTGCCCTGCCAACTGCCGAGGCGCCATTCCGAAAAACGCCAGCGAGCTGACGCCACTGGTTTCACTTCTTTGGTGGTTGACTCTAGTCTGAAATTTACGTTGTGTCAGCCGTTCAGTCACTGAGCCTGGCCGAGGACTTTTCAAGAAACGTAGAAAAGCTACAACTTCCGGTGGACTGAGTTTTCCTATTAAGATGTCTGCTAAAGAGCGGCCGAGAAAAAATCCAAAGTGGGGCAGGCTCACATATGAGATCTGCGAAGAACTGCCCTCACAGCTGTCGGTCTAGAGTAACGGCGCCGTAAAAGAACGGCCTCTGATGACCGATGATGTGCCTTCCTCCACTTTGCAAAGCATTTCATAAAAAGTCTTTACAGGTGCTCGTAACGTTTATAGTTCTGCCGTTACTACCAAAAGTTTGTAATTCGGAACTGGTGACATGAACAAGAAAATTCGGTTGATTTCTTTTTATTTTTCCCACATATTAATAAGTTCGTCTGCTACTGGACTTAGGGAACATCTCTACGACGCTCTTGCGCCGACTAAATGAGCCAGTGATGAAACATTCTGCTCTTCGTTGAATACTCTCCCTTTCCTCCTCTATTACCACTATCTGCTACGGGCGCCAGAGTGACGAACATTAACCAGTAATCGGTCTAAATGGGTTTAGTAACACACCTCGGTCAATTACACATCCTCAGGGTGTTCTCAGCCTCTAATGTGGGCGTTCGATTTTTAAACACTCCGGAGGCACATTCCTATTTTACGGTTCTGATCATTTCCAGTCATTGGCTCCAATTTAACTGTTCAACAATGAAATTTTTACATAAAGAAAAAACATCCGATCTTTACAGATGTTGGTATGATGAATTCGAAAAAGACAATAATTTTTATTCTTTATCTCCCGTTTTAGTGCCGTACGAAGTTTTCTACGTCCCTATTTCCGTTTTTTTTTGTTTTTTGTTTTTGTTTTTTTTTTTTTTTTTTGCTCTCGTTTTCTTGTTATACCAGGAATGCCACTGAAATCACACATAAGTGTTGCGTTTCATGCAGTTACAACATACGACAGCACATTCCCAGACATTGTGCATCAATCGGTGTGCACAGTGCTCCGCGTCGTATTACGTCAGTATTTTGTTTCTAGCTAACACAGTCTGAGATTGCTTGCCTTCCAGAGTGCTACATTCTGCACTGCGACTTTTACGCGAGTCTATGAATTAATCTGTGGAATCAATGCTACTTTCATGCCCTGTACATGTGTTAATAAGATCAACAATTGTTTATATATATGTGGCCGGCCGGAGTGGCCGAGAGGTTCTAAGCGTTACAGTCTGGAACCGCGCGACCGCTACGGTCGCAGGTTCGAATTCTGCCTCGGGCATGGATGTGTGTGATGTCCTTAGGTTAGTTAGGTTGAAGTAGTTCTAAGTTCTAGGGGACTGATGACCTTAGAAGTTATGTCCCATAGTGCTCAGAGCCATTTGAACTATATATATATGTACGTATGTGTGTGTGTGTGTGTGTGTGTGTGTGTGTGTGTGTGTGTGTGTGTGTGGAGATGCAATGCTTGAACCAAAGAAGCGGTGACTGCAAGGAAAGACTGCAACGGCCTCTCATTGCGTAAATTTAAAATATATAAAACAAGTTGCACTGTATTATACACCTAAAGTGAATGTCCATTGATTTTTGTAATTTATTTGCAATAAAATGGTTTGGTCTGACGTAATTAATGGTATTCCCGTACAAAGGGTGTCAATGTTCGGATATGACGAAATGAGAGGCCGTTGCAGTCTTCTGTAAGCCACAGCTTTCAGTTTTGTATTAGACTTCGACCATTTTGGTTCCACGGGCCGTATCTTTTGTAACGTTACTGATTTTTTGTCCTTTGTACTGTTTTTAGTACTGATTATGACCATTCTATAGTTGAAATGGGTCTGCAATAAAATTCGGACTGTTCGCCGTTTCCTGAAATTTTTGAGCTGTCAGGAAGGTCCGCTACTGCTGTGTTTGATCACTCTTATTTTATTGCAATGTGGTTTGTACATGCTGCACTGCTGGCTTACGCACGTTGCGTTTAGCAATTTGACATCAATTCCAAAGTGCACACGAATTTCGGTCTTTCAAAATAAACAGCGGCAAGAAATTCAAAGATGAAAGACAGCAAAATTTTCACAAATATCCATGTTTTAGTGTATGCGCTGTCGTCCTTCCTAAATTTACAGATACAATACCTGACAGCCGGACTAAATATTACTTCACTTCTCTCAACATACTGCTCATTTATTGTACGGAGTTTTATTTGAGTATAAAACGTCTGAGGTGGTAATAAAACTTACGACCCTAAACAGCTATAGCAAATAATCCACTCAGTTGTTCGTAAATCAGATACTGATACGACACTGTCATCAATGCCGCGTCCTTTAGCAGAAAACAATCGGACCAGACCAGAGCTAGATTCCAGTTCACGGTGGCTAGAGAGCTTTGTGAGCGACATGTCACAGATCAAGCAAAGCGGACTGGAATCCCATTCGTACCGAATTCCAACGGTCTCCTCCGGCGCACGTCAAAGGCATATTGTGGGCGTCGCAGCCAACATGCAGCCCGCATAGTTTCAGTAAGTGTGAGCGAATACTCTGGCAGCCGAACACAAACTCTAGCAATGGTTCACGTGATTTCACACTGCATTACTTTAGAAATGTCGCTGTATTTTGCGATACTCTGGCTTTCTCGACGAATCAAACTGATGAAATCACCTCTATTCATCAGTCGAATAACAGCGTCGCTTTGATTCATTATTATGATAAGTTTCTTAATCGTTGTCATTAGAAGGACACTTCCTCTGAATATGACAAGAAGGAAAATTATGGAATCGTCAGCTGATAACCCAAGAAGATGACATCGGCCTTTTTCAAATATTTTTAACATCTTCAGTAGTTACGTCTCTAATTGAAATATACACAGGACGATCCGTAAGTAACTCCATACTGAAAGTAGATTTATATATTTTTAAGAAAGAAAATAACATGTTTCTGTTCAATATAATAGAAATTATTATAGGTAACTTTATTTCAGGCTATTTGAACTATGAGAGACGTATCATGGCTCAACATCCAACCATCCTCGGGTGGCGTCTCGACATAAAAGCAGGCAATCCATGGTGCAGTTGTGCAAGTGGTAATTAAACGTGGAAGGATCTCATTATTTAGCGAAATGGTTCAAATGGCTCTGAGCACTGTGGGACTTGACACCTGAGGTCATCAGTCCCCTAGTACTTATAAGTACTTAAACCTAACTAACCTAAGGACATTACACTCATCCATGCCCGAGGCAGGATTCGAACCTGCGACCGTAGCAGTCGCGCGGTTCGGGACTGACCATTATTTAGCGGTTCCAACGACTGTCAGGCATTGTTATTCCGAGGAATCCGATACAATGGTCGTGGAATACACGGAGTGAATTAGCCGATCTCAGCATCAGAGATCTATGAAAAGGAAATGATATTCCGAAATTGACACAAATAAACACGCCAGGGATCTCGGGCAAATGGGTTAACCCGAGCCACATCGAACGCCATCGGGACCTGACCTGGCGTGGCGTGATTCGCGACTGATATTTGGAAATCAGATGAGGTGAACCGACATAACGCTGAATGTCCGCCTCGGTAACAGCGCGGCGGATGGCTAAGCGAAGGGGCCCGGGTTCGATTCCCGGCCAGGTCGGAGATGTTCTCCGCTCGGGGGCTGGGTCTTGTGTTGTCCTTACTTTCCTGTCGTCATAATTGACATTACTATTGAGAAGGCTGAATGCGCAAGGCCTGAAAGTACATAAATGGAAAAAAAAATTACGCTGAGCATACAGGGGATCGTATGTAGCGTTAAGAAACATAAGAGGAAGGCTGAAGTGTTGATTCGGTCATTCCAGTGTGTTCCAGTGACTTCTTCACACTGTTTCACTGTTTCAGTTCCAGGCCCGGACACTTGTTTTGATTTTAAGCTCTTGTGACGACCCATTATGGCGTGCAAGAGAGCGGAAAGAGGACGGGGGGGGGGGGGGGGGAATGAACAAAGAAAACAAAAGCGGGATATACTGTGGAGATTCTGGGATGAGAAGTTAGCAACAAGACTGCAGACCACAGTGAAGACATGACGCAACTGAATCAGACTGCCGTCACCAAGCGAGGAGGCCCAGTGATTAGCACATTGGACTCTCATTCGGAGGACGACGGTTCGAACCCGTGTCCTGTTTTCCTGTTTTAGGTTTTCCGTGATTTTCCTAAATCACTTGAGGCAAATGCCGGGATGGTTTCTTTTAAAGGGCGCGGCCGATTTCCTTCCCCATCCTTTCCATATCCGAACTTCTGTTCCGTCTCAAATGACCTCGTCCACGAGATCTCCTCCTCCTCCTGCCATCAGTTCTTTATTCCTCTCTCACATTTATTTTCACTTCCACATCTCGATACCCTTCCTGACTAGATGTAGCCATAATTCTCGACTACCCACACTGTAAACGTAGTCCTCCCATCTACTCTAATACCATTCATTTCCTCGTGCCATTCATTTCTTCAAACCTCGTGAGAGAACTTAGAAACTCTGCTAATGACACTAGGTTTTCTCCTGTGTGCACTAAGTGCCTGGTGCAACGTTCTCTGCCTTGAATGTTACGAACTCTGCACGTTGTACATTGTAGCAGAGCACGAACGTTCATCGTCACGTTGCTTAGTCTTTCAGGAAGTTTCATATCCACTTCAGCTGTCTGTTACTGTTTATAGATGTTGAATCATCACTTCAAAACCATTTGCCACTTCTGCTTACGACTTACATTCGCCATTACCACTATTTTGCTACTTCACGATGTAATATCTAAATCATCTCAAATTCTGTGTTCGTGACTGATACGAATGATTACAACATACTGAAGAGTGCCGTAATAATACGAAGAGTAGCTCCACTCAGCAAGAGAATCGCTGCTACACAATTCTGAGTGTAGTATCATTGCCACAGATACTACTACAACGCCGCGCCAACGCAAGGTTGGCAGCCCGTCGTCTGCCAAGCACAGCGCACTCTAGCGGGCTGTGCAGCTCGACGGAACTGGAGTGTGCCTCGTCCAATTCTTAGCTAGATTTCAACCTAGGCAGACGCACTTTCATAATCGGCCCTCAGCCAGTTCTGTTTGCATTGACTCTCTGAGGAGGACCCATCAGGCTTAGTCCCTGAGAATATGTTGTGTTAGTTCATAGGCACCGCTGCAGTCCAACAAACTACTGAAGATGAGTAATTTTCATTGTATATGTGTTTCTTGAATAATAATCCTTCTCTCTAACAGTGTGCCGTACCGCATATTATTGCAACCTGGACTCCTTCAGCTCCTATCAACTCGGCCTCATACTTATTTCCATTTAGTAACGAGCTAAAAACACCCAAGCGTTTTGTGCCTCTAAACAGTGAGACACAAAACTGAGCACGTAATATGAAGCGCTCACGAAATCACTCATTTTGTGAAATGATTGAAGTTGCTGAAGACTCCCCCACGCTCTGACTGTTATTAGGTCCATTGCGTACGGACGTTTCAAGCGACAATTTCACTGTCGCGAAATCTTGACATAAAAAATATGATTTAGGTTCTTGGTTGTAAAGTTGCAGTTGAAACAAATCATCACTTGATACTGCGGAAAAATGGCAGACAAAAATGGCTCTGAGCACTATGGGACTCAACTTCTGAGGTCATCAGTCCCCTAGAACGTAGAACTTCTTAAACCTAACTAACCTAAGGACATCACACACATCCATGCCCGAAGCAGGATTCGAACCTGCAACGGTAGCGGTCGCGCGGGTTCAGACTGTAGCGCCTAGAACCGCTCGGCCACTCCGGCCGGCAAAATGGCAGACAAATTTCAATCTGTGACAAATGGAAGTTAACACCAATGGTATAAAAACAGGGCCTGTTTTTAACACTCAAACCATTTTTTCATGGAAGAGCAAGGCAAATCAGTGTTTCGTCATTGTAGGGTCTACAAACAAGAATGAGGGATGAATTCCCTAGTACTCATCTGTAACATCAATCAAAGGTAATGAGAAACATGCAAGAACGCTTAAAAGAAAGAAACCCAACAGCAGAATATAAAATACGATACTGAAAACCAGTTTTATTGCCGTTTTGCGACATTTTAATTTATGAATGGAAGTTAGGCATATATCGGTATTACAGTGGACTAAATTTTGGTTCTCTTTGTTGTCTTACACTATTTTTCTGTGTTTATTAACTTGCCCAATATACGTGAAAAACGTTATTTGTGAAGGAACACGGAAGTATGGTGTAACCATATTTAATTTTTGTATTTATGTGAAAGTTTGTCGGAAAAATCGAAAATAATATTGTACAATCATCAGCTGCTATAAAATACGTTTATTATTGCCATCAGTTTCGATTATCACAAATAATCATCTGACAAAGACAGGTTTACAATCACGGAATTTGTGTGAAAACGTAAAAGAATTTGAGTCACATACTGTGTGCGGTCGAAAACGAAAACTGAAAATTGGAATCTGGTATCATAAAATCTGAACACTGTGCAGAAGATCAAATGCGGACGTTATTAAAACAGTGTAACGCAACCATTTTCTTAATACTGAAGACGACGACGACGAGGACTATTATTATTATTATTTCTTTCCTTTCTCAGACGTCATGTCTGGTCAAAAATGGAAAGTGACGCGGACCTTGATCAAGCGTGACTTCCTTTTAACTGTACAGTATATGTTATATTGCATTCAGGAACTTTCGGGTAATTGAACATGTATCAATAATTACAGATTTCTGTAGTTGTATATATACGTTTGGATGAAGCTGTATTGCATTGATGTACTGGTGGATATTGTGTGGTATGACTCCTGTAGTTGATAGTATAATTGGTATAATGTCAACTTTATCCTGATGCCACATGTCCTTGACTTCCTCGTCATTGTAGGGTCTACAAACAAGAATGAGGGATGAATTCCCTAGTACTCATCTGTAACATCAATCAAAGGTAATGAGAAACATGCAAGAACGCTTAAAAGAAAGAAACCCAACAGCAGAATATAAAATACGATACTGAAAACCAGTTTTATTGCCGTTTTGCGACATTTTAATTTATGAATGGAAGTTAGGCATATATCGGTATTACAGTGGACTAAATTTTTGTTCTCTTTGTTGTCTTACACTATTTTTCTGTGTTTATTTACTTTCCCAATATGCCTGAATGTATGTGATGTATTCCATATTTGTGACATTGTGATCGTGTAAGTGTATTGAGTGCTTCTAGGTCTGTGTTACTCCATTTCACTACTCCAAATGAGTAGGTCCTGACTTTAATAATATGTATTTTTCAATTTTTTCTTCTGTTTTCTTTTGTATGTTTGTTGTATTGGGTATGGATATTTCAATTAGTTGTGTTAATTTCTTCTTTTTATTGGTGATTATGATGTCAGGTTTGTTATGTGGTGTTGTTTTATCTGTTATAATGGTTCTGTTCCAGTATAATTTGTATTCATCATTCTCCAGTACATTTTGTGGTGCATGTTGTTTTATAAGTTTATGTTGTAAGGCAAGCTGTTGATGTATTATTTTTGCTACATTGTCATGTCTTCTGGGGTATTCTGTATTTGCTAGTATTGTACACCCGCTTGTGATGTGATCTACTGTTTCTATTTGTTGTTTGCAAAGTCTGCATTTATCTGTTGTGGTATTGGGATCTTTAATAATATGCTTGCTGTAATATCCGGTGTTTATTGTTTGATCCTGTATTGCAATCATGAATCCTTCCGTCTCACTGTAAATATTGCCTTTTCGTAGCCATGTGTTGGATGCGTCTTGATCGATGTGTGGCTGTGTTAGATGATACGGGTGCTTGCCATGTAGTGTTTTCTTTTTCCAATTTACTTTCTTCGTATCTGTTGATGTTATGTGATCTAAAGGGTTGTAGAAGTGGTTATGAAATTGCAGTGGTGTAGCCGATGTATTTATATGAGTGATTGCTTTGTGTATTTTGCTAGTTTCTGCTCGTTCTATAAAGAATTTTCTTAAATTGTCTACCTGTACATAATGTAGGTTTCTTATGTCGATAAATCCCATTCCTCCTTCCTTTCTGCTTAATTTCAATCTTTCAGTTGCTGAATGTATGTGATGTATTCCATATTTGTGGCATTGTGATCGTGTAAGTGTATTGAGTGCTTCTAGGTCTGTGTTACTCCATTTCACTACTCCAAATGAGTAGGTCAATATTGGTATAGCATAAGTATTTATAACTTTTGTCTTGTTTCTTGCTGTCAATTCTGTTTTCAGTATTTTTGTTAGTCTTTGTCTATATTTTTCTTTTAGTTCTTCTTTAATATTTGTATTATCTATTCCTATTTTTTGTCTGTATCCTAGATATTTATAGGCATCTGTCTTTTCCATCGCTTCTATGCAGTCGCTGTGGTTATCCAATATGTAATCTTCCTGTTTAGTGTGTTTTCCCTTGACTATGCTATTTTTCTTACATTTGTCTGTTCCAAAAGCCATATTTATATCATTGCTGAATACTTCTGTTATCTTTAGTAATTGGTTGAGTTGTTGATTTGTTGCTGCCACTAGTTTTAGATCATCCATGTATAGCAAATGTGTGATTTTGTGTGGGTATGTTCCAGTAATATTGTATCCATAATTTGTATTATTTAGCATGTTGGATAGTGGGTTCAAAGCAATGCAGAACCAGAAAGGACTTAATGAGTCTCCTTGGTATATTCCACGCTTAATTTGTATTGGCTGTGCCGGCCGCGGTGGCCGTGCGGTTCTGGCGCTGCAGTCCGGAACCGCGGGACTGCTACGGTCGCAGGTTCGAATCCTGCCTCGGGCATGGGTGTGTGTGATGTCCTTAGGTTAGTTAGGTTTAAGTAGTTCTACGTTCTAGGGGACTTATGACCTAAGATGTTGAGTCCCATAGTGCTCAGAGCCATTTGAACCATTTTTTTGTATTGGCTGTGATGTGATATTATTGGAATTTTTTGATATTAAGTGTGGTTTCCCAATTTTTCATTACTATGTTTAGGAACTGTATCAATTTAGGATCTACTTTGTATATTTCCAATATTTGTAGTAACCATGAGTGGGGTACACTATCAAAAGCTTTTTGGTAATCAATGTATGCGTAGTGTAGCGATCTTTGTTTAGTTTTAGCTTGATATGTCACCTCTGCATCTATTATCAGTTGCTCTTTACATCCTCGTGCTCCTTTGCAACAGCATTTTTGTTATTCATTTATAATTTTGTTCCGTGTTGTATGTGTCATTAATTTCTGTGTAATGACTGAAGTTAATATTTTGTATATTGTTGGTAGGCATGTTATGGGGCGATATTTAGCTGGGTTTGCTGTGTCTCCTTGATCTTTAGGTTTCAGATACGTTATTCCATGTGTAAGTGTATCGGGGAATGTGTATGGGTCTGCAATGTAACTGTTAAATAATTTAGTTAGATGTGAATGTGTTGAGGTGAACTTCTTTAGCCTGAAATTTGCTATTTTATATTTTCCAGGGGCTTTCCAATTGTGAGTAGAATTAATTGCTTGGGTGACTTCATGTTGCAAAATTATCACTTCAGGCATTTGTGGTATCATCTTGTATGTGTCTATTTCTGCTTGTATCCACCGTGCATGTCTGTTATGTTGTACCGGGTTTGACCATATGTTGCTCCAGAAGTGTTCCATGTCAGTTATGTTTGGTGGATTGTCTATTCTAATGTGTGTGTTATCTATTGTCTGGTAAAATTTCTTTTGGTTTGTGTTGAATGTTTGGTTTTGTTTCCTTCTATTTTCACTTTTTTTGTATCTTCTAAGTCGTTTGGCCAATGCTTGTAATTTCTGCTTCTTTTCATCTA
The DNA here is from genome assembly GCF_023898315.1 of Schistocerca nitens. Lineage (NCBI taxonomy): Eukaryota > Metazoa > Arthropoda > Insecta > Orthoptera > Acrididae > Schistocerca > Schistocerca nitens. The sequence continues at coordinate 169,803,650 of NC_064616.1, read as the reverse complement.
ATTGCTCTATCGCTTCTTGTTGTGAGATTTTACCTAACCTTTTTCGTTTTTTTTCTGACATTTCATTTCTTATAAATTGTGTTAGCTGTCCGATGTCTTTTCTCAGTTTTCTGATCAGTAGCCTGTGTTGCCATGCTGGTTTTGTGGGTTTCTTCTGTGTTTATTATTATTATTATTTGTGTTAATTGAAGCCGGCCGCGGTGGCCGAGCGGTTCTAGCCACTTCAGTCCGGAACCACGCGACTGCTACGGTCGCAGGTTCGAATCCTGCTTCGGGCATGGATGTGTGTGATGTCCTTAGTTTAGTTAGGTTTAAGTAGTTCTAAGTTCTAGGAGACTGATGGCCTCAGATATTAAGTCCCATAGCGCTCAGAGCCATTTGTTAATTGAAATTGGTAGTAACGTATCTGGAAGTTGTGGATCATCACCTACCAAAAGTATTCGAGAAATGTTACAAAACCATTTGCGTCATAGGTAGACTTCACCTTTAAACTATTCCCACAGGAAAAAAATCTAAAGAGGTAAGAACCGGGGACCTTAGTGGCCAAGAAACGTGACCACTTCTGCGGATCAGTCTTTCGGGGAATGTTAGGTTCAGGTGATGTGTTAACAGACAATTGAAATGTGCAGATGCCCCGTTATGCTTGAAAAACATACTTATCCGTGCAGCTAAATGAATATCTTCCAATAATGCTGGAAGCTCGTTTTCAAAAATCAGTCTAGATAACGAGTCTCTCTCTAAGACGATACGGTAACACAGCAGGCCCAGCACTGAATGTCTGTCATACCACACCACACATTTACAGAGACGCCTTCTTGTAGATGTATCTGCGCAAAGGCATATGGGTTTCCGTCTGACGACTAGTATGAGTTCCGAGTGTTATTGAAACCGTCACGAGTGAAAGTGGCTTAATTAGTGAACAGTGTTAATGGGATTACATGGCGATTTGTAATTATGAAACGGTAAAACTGCAACCGTCTACCTCTATCTCTTTCCCGTAGGTGTTGAATCCGTTGTACATGATAAGGGCAGAGACAGTGAACATGCAATGTCTGCCTGTTATTGTATGTGGAACACCGATAGGTCTAAAAATACTGCGTATCTTTGTTGAAGGACAAGGTTCTACTAACAGAATAATCCTTCTACTTCATCCACACTCTGATCATTTGCCGTTCAGATGATATATAACTGCTGCGTCTGCACCAGTCTCAGGCCCTTCAGTGAAAACACGAGTTACGCCCTTGTACTCTGCGGTTGGGAAAAAGTCTACCGTATTTTCTACGAGCATATCGGCATACTCACAAGGGAATCTCCCTCTCGGATTTTGTGCTAAGGTGGCTCAATGGATAGCCCATCAGATCAAGCATGAAAACAGAAACAAAACTGAACTGTGAAAAATGAAGCAAAATAGAAACAGGAAACGATCCGATTTCAAAACGTGCAACATCGAGCGAAGTGCAACAACGGCGGAGAAATGGTTGTGTGGCCATGGTGTTCAACTGCAAAGCGGGAGATCGGTTTTCAAATCTCCCTCGTGCCCGTTTTTCCCCAAATTATTACCTTTTCGTCCGCTCTCTGACGTGTCTGTTCTCCTTCTGTACTCTCGCCAATTGTCATACTAAACATTTATTATAGACTGTGAGTCATGTGGCAAGAATATAGTACCATCGCAAGTAAACGTGATGAATAGTAATAGATAGAAATAGAAATGAAATACAGCAAATAAACTGGTGTGAACTATATTACAAGAAAGCAATTCAAGAGTCAAGACTTCCAAAACGAAACGCAACAGTAATTCCATGTGGTACTTGTGTAGAACAAATAGGAGCTACGTACGTCTGGATATCCCTTCCTTACACCTAGCTGTTGCAAACGGACGTTACATCGCGACACAAGACACAAATCTGAATATAGTGAACAGACACGTCAGTGACAGGACGGACGGTTCATAATTTTGTTGGGAAAAAAATAAAAGTTGGCTCGAGGGAGATTTGAACACAGATCTCCCCCTGCGCAATCCAACGCCGTAACCACATAACCACGACGCCGTGACTACGGAAATTCACTCGATGTTACACATCTTGAGCTTGGACCGTTCACTGTTTATAATTTGTATTTTTTATCACAGTTCAGTTCACCTGCTTGCTCTTTCTATGCTTGATCTGTGTTCAACTTTCGACGGGCTATCCACTGGGCCATCTTACAACTTAACCTGCGGGAAGGGGGGGGGGGGGGGGAAGAGGTGATTGGGAGTTTCCCTCGTCAGTATTTGTTTAAATGTGCCTCACGCTTAAACGATTCAGCGGTATTCGTCAAAAGATCACAGTTACTCACGAAATATTTTTTAAAAAAAAAGGCAAACGATAAATAAATCCATAGCAGAGGAGTATCAACACAGGAAATAAAAACTTATCTCTGTAATCAGCTATATCTCTGTAACGAATTAAACTTGTTCACATGTTGTGTAGAATGCTTTATTCTTATTAGTCTTCACTATCACTTCCTAAAATATTTATTACTCGTCCTGAAACACACTGTGAATTCAGACATAATTTCGGTTTTCTATTACTTTTGAAACGTTCGAGACTATTGATTTCTAGTAAGAACGTTCTAAAGATACGAAAGCACGAAAGCCAGGTGCACAGTTCCGTAAAGCGTCTGTGGGGAGAGTTTGCGGGAAGCCAGACCGCAGCGTGTTGGCGAGGCTCGTTTGGCCGGGCTTTGAGAGCGATGGAGCGTGGGCCGGCATGAAGAGGAATTCCGCCAAGTAACCCGCTCTGGAAGGGGGAGTCATTAGCTTTGACCAGAAGCGGTGCTAAATGGCCAGTCCGCCACCCGCGACACGTCCCTAAGCCTCTTATTCCTCTTGTCGCGTTTCACTTGCACTTCAGTACACCTGACTGGCTGCCCTGTTTTCCCTTAGCTACGGGATTACGGGACAACGTGTAGCAAGAACGGCAGACCACCTGTTTTAGCCCCCTCCCACTGCGTCCTTTCGTTCTCTAGCTTACTGCTCGACCGAGCCGAGTGAGGGCACTGAATCCTCTTACGCTTACGATGGAAACGACGCTATTCGTCACTAATTTGAAAATAACGGCAAACCTTTTACAGATCTTTTCTACGTGAATGTTAAAAATAGAGTACAACACTAAAGATCTTCAGATACTACACAACATGTAGTAACGAAACGCACACACTTCGCTGGTCATACTAGACATATGTTGTCCTGATCAGGACCATATGATCTATAGAAATCTAGGCTGAACCAGTGACATGAGCCCTACCAGAGGAAATTTTGTGATAATTAAACAGCAAATTAAAAAATGGTTCAAATGGCTCTGAGCACTATGGGACTCAACTGCTATGGTCATAAGTCCCCTAGAACTTAGAACTACTTAAACCTAACTAACCTAAGGACATCACACACATCCATGCCCGAGGCAGGATTCGAACCTGCGACCGTAGTGGTCGTGCGGTTCCAGACTGTAGCGCCTTTAACCGCTCGGCCACTCCGGCCGGCAAACAGCAAATTAAATGAAGTGATTGTATGACATTGACGGCCGCGAGTCGCCACCCGGGGGGGGGGGGGGGGGCAGTTGCAAGTTTCTTCAGTTAACGCCACATTAGGCGACTTGTGTGTCGGTGATGATGAGCACAACACAACACACGGGAATCGCACCCGGGCCCACTGAATGGATGTCAGACGAACTGACCGCTCTCAGGTAAGGGGGCGGTCATTAAACCACAAATATAGCGTTTCAGACTTATTTTCGTATTAAAGCCATAACGCAACACTTAAATCTTTATTATTAGACTGCACACCATTGACTGAAAAATTTATAAGTTAATGAATCGATGAGATAAAATAAAGAAACAATTTCACGATTTAGGGATTCAGCACAATTTATAACGTCGCTGTGAATGACTACACATTTTTAAATAGAACAAAGTGTTTTCTATGCAAAAATCAAAATTTCAAGTTTAAAAATAACATATTCTACCTACACTGAAGAGCCAAAGAAACTGGTACACCAGCATAATATCGTGTACGGCCCCCGCGAGCACGTAGAAGTGCTGCAACACGGCGTGACATGGACTCGACTAATGTCTGAAGAAGTGCTGGAAAGAACTGACATTACGAATCCTGCAGGGCTGTCCATAAATCCGTAAGAGTATGAGGGGTGCAGATCTCTTCTGAACAGCACGTTGCAAGGCATTCCCGATATCCTCCATAATGTTCATGTCTGGGAAGTTTCGTGGCCAGCAGAAGTGTCTAAACAAAAGAGTGTTCCTGGAGCCACTCCGTAGCAATTCTGGACGTGTGGGGTATCGCATTGTCCCGTTGGAATTGCCCAAGTCCATCGGAATGCACAATGGACACAATTGGATGCAGGTGATCAGACAGGATGCTTACGTACGTGTCACCTGTCGGAGTCGTATCTAGACGTATCAGGGGTTCCATATCACTACAACTCCACACGCCCCACACATTACAGGCAACATGTTTCCACTCATCAACAGTCCAATGTCGGCGGTGACGGACCCAGGCGAGGCGTATATCACTCCAACTGCACACGCCCCATACAGTTACAGAGCCTCTACCAGCTTGAACAGTCCCCTGCTGACATGTAGGGTCTATGGATTCATGAGGTTGTCTCCATAATCGTATACGATCATCCGCTCGATACAATCTGAAACGAGACTCGTCCGACCAGGCAACATGTTTCCTGTCATCAACAGTCCAATGTCAGTGTCGATGGGCCCATGCGAGGCGTAAAGCTTTGTCTCGTGCAGTCATCAAGGGCACACGAGTGGGCCCTCGGCTCCGAAAGCCCATATCGATGATGTTTCGTTGAATGTTTAGCGCGCTGACACTTGTTGATGGCCCAGCACTGAAATCTGCAGCAATATGCGGAAGGGTTGCACTTCTGTCACGTTGAACTATTCTGCCCAGTCGTCGTTGGCCCCGTTCTTGGAGGATCTTTTTCCGGCAGCAGCTATGTCGGAGATCTGATGTTTTATCGGATTCCTGATATTCACGGTACACTCGCGAAATGATCGTAAGGGAAAATTCCCACTTCATTGCTACCTCGCGTGTGTCCCATCGCTCCGCCGACTATAACACCACGTTCAAACTCACTTAAATCTTGATAACCTGCCATTGTAGCAGCAGTAACCGACCTAACATCTGTGCCAGACACTTGTTGTCTTATATAGGCGTTGCCGACCCCAGCGATGTATTCCGCTTGTTTACATCTCTCTGTATTTGAATACGCATCAAATGCTTCAAATGGCTCTGAGCACTATGGGACTTAACATCTTAGGTCATCAGTCCCCTAGAACTTAGAACTACTTAAACCTAACTAACCTAAGGACATCACACACATCCATGCCCGAGGCAGGATTCGAACCTGCGACCGTAGCAGTCCCGCGGTTCCGGACTGCAACGCCTAGAACCGCACGGCCACCGCGGCCGGCGAATACGCATCCCTATACACGTTTCTTGTATAAGCATACATCCTTGTTAGCCAAATGCTACGAGGGTTGATCAAAAAGTTATTTCTCCTGTGTCATGAAAAATTTAGTAATGAGAGTATAACAGCGGAATTGTACTCCACAGAACATCACCGTTCAACGTAGTCACCAAGCATTCGTACATATTTGCGCCATCGTTAATCCAGGCATCAAAACCAGTTCGGAAAACTTCAGGGTTTTGCTTCTTGATCCACGTTTTTAAAGCTATTTCAAAATGATCCACGAAGAAAATTATCGGGACGCTGTAATGGACAACAATGTGCGGAGTTGCATGAACAAGTGTGGTAACGGACAAACGGACATTGCAGGTAAATCGCGCAGCGGCCGGCAGTCAACATTAGTTTTGTCATGGATGCCAATCAAGGACGTCCTTATGAAGTGATTCGTGGAGAGAGACGCGTTACAGTTCACAATGGACGCCGACACCTGGGTTTTTAAAATCATGGGTCAACAAGCAAAACCCTGAATTTTTCCAAACTGGTTTTGATGGCTGGATTCAACGATGGCGCAAATGTTTACAAATGCATGGTGACTATGTTGAACGCTAGTGTTGGCTAACTTCGCTTTTAAATGTTCTTTATTTTTTTGGCACAGGAAGCATTATTTTTTGACACACACTCGTAAATAATGAAAGGAATGTAATATCCACGGAAGTTACTTATAATATATTCATAGAAAAACGACCGCGGTCGTCACTTGACCATCCTGTCTGAAAGATGGTATGCGCCTTGAAGCATCTTGTAGGTTTCCCACAATATCTCCATTGTTTGTTGTTGTGGTCTTCAGTCCTGAGGCTTTGCTTGATGCAGCTCTCCATGCTACTCCATCCTGTGCAAGCTTCTTCATCTCCCAGTACCTACTGCAACTTACATTCTTCTGAATCTGCTTAGTGTATTCATCTCTTGGTCTCCCTCTACTATTTTTACCCTCCACGCTGACCTCCAATACTAAATTGGTGACCCCTTGATGCCTCCGAACATGTCCTACCAACCGATCCCTTCTTCTAGTTAAGTTGTGCCACAAACTCCTCCCCAATTCTATTCAATACCTCCTCATTACTTACGTGATCTACCCATCTAATCTTCAGCATTCTTCTGTAGCACCACATTTCGAAAGCGTCTATTCTCTTCTTGTCCAAACTATTTATCGTCCATGTTTCATTTCCATACATGGTTACACTCCATACAAATACTTTCAGAAACGACTTCCTGACACTTAAATCTATACTCGATGTTAACAAATATCTCCATAACGAATGGATATATCTGAGCATAGTTATCCCAAGCTTCAAGAGCTCAAAAATTCGCATCTGGTGACAGCAATTAAAAACAACTTACAGATTCTAATTTGGAAGAAATCGACTCTCCACGAAATGTAGCTTACCGCCGGCTGCCAAATTCCGTTACCCATCGTGTTAAAAGTCTTTGCAATTTTGGCAACTCATAGTCCGTGCGTTTGCCTGGGCGCCACCGTGAATTTGGCTAGAGCGAACGCGGGTTTGAATGATTCGTATCAGCTGTGCACTGAAAAAATTAGCTTAATGCCTCCTTACAAAATAGTTACGTGTACCTCATTTGTACACTATAAAAACAAACACTTTTTTATTTTAAATTTTTATGGTGCGGGCCCCTAGCCTGGATTTTATAAGCTTTTATTATTATACACCAAGTGACCAAAATAACCCAGGCGTCCGTATATAATGCGGAAATAACGAATAGATGTCACGACAGACGGACCAGCCAGTGTACAACAAGGAGGCGAGGTGTATTCTGTTATCAGCAGAAAGGCAGTAATGGCAGAATGTGTTGGTCACGAGAGCTCCGTGACTTTAATCGTGGACTACTCATTGGATATCACCCTAGTAACAAATCCATTAGTGACATTTCAATCCTCTCGAGCCTGTCCATCTCGACTGTCGGTAACGTGACTGTGAAGTGGAAACGCGAAGGAAAAACCACAATTAAGCCAAGACGAGGCAAGCTTCATGTACTGACGGGGAGGAATCGTCGAGTACTGCGGAGGATGGTTGTAAAAACCAGTGGAAGGAATCACTTGTGAGTTCTGAAGTATTATCAGCAGTCCACCTAGCATAATAGCATTGCATAGCTGAGCTGAAAAGCATGGGGTGCAATGGTCGGGCAGCTCCTCATAAGCCACACGTTTCTGTAGTCGATGCTAAGCGAAGCCACTAGACAGTGGATGACTGGGAACGTGTAATTTGGAGTGACGAATCACGCTGTGCCCTCTGGGAATCCGATGGGGAACTGTTGGGATTTGGCGCATGCGTAGAGAATGTTACCTGCCACAGTGAGTATTGCCAACAGTGAAGTACGGAGAAGTAGTTGTTACAGTATGGAGGGGTTTGTCACGGTTAGGGTCTGGTCCCCATATTGCGCTTCACAAAATGCTGGATGTGGAAGGATATGAACGCATTTTACAGCGTCGTGTACTGCGTACAGTGGAGGAACAGTTCGGAGGCGACGATTTTACCAACGCGACAATGCGACCTGTCATAAACCATCTCTGTGAGGCAACAGTTTGTGGACAGAAACGTTCCTGAAATGGACTGACGTGCCCAGAGCTCTGACCTGAATCCAATGAAACACCTTTTGGATGAGTTAGAACGTCGAATTCGCTCCAGACCGCTATGTCCAACATCGCTACCTACTTTGGCTTGAGCTATTGAGGAAAAGTGAGCTGCCATTTCTCCACAGATATTAGACACCTCAATTAAAGTGTCTCCAGCAAAATTAAGGCCATCCCCATATTGATGTCTACATCTACATCTACATGGATACTCTGCAAATCACATTTAAGTGCCTGGCAGAGGGTTCATAGAACCACCTTCACAATTCTCTATTATTCCACTCTCGTATAGCGCGCGGAAAGAATGAACAACAAAATATTTTCGCAATCGGAGGAGAAAGTTGGTGATTGGAATTTCGTGAGAAGATTCAGTCGGAACGAAAAACGCCTTTCTTTTAATGATTTCCAGCCCAAATCCTGCATCATTTCTGTGACACTCTCTCGCATATTTCTCGATAATACAAAACGTGCAGCTTTTCTTTGAACTTTTTCGATGTACTCCGTCAGTCCTACCTGTTAAGGATCCCACACCGCGCAGCAGTATTCTAAAAGAGGACCGACAAGCGTAGTGTAGGCAATCTCCTTAGAAGGTCTGTTACATTTTGTAAGTGTCCTGCGAATAAAAAGCAGCCTTTGATTAGCCTTCCCCAGAACATTTTTATGTGTTCTTTCCAATTTAAATTGTTCGTAACTGTAATACCTAGGTATGTAGTTGAATTTACGGCTTTTAGATTAGACTGATTTATCGTGTAATCGAAGTTTAACGAATTCCTGTTGGCGGCTCGTGGTCTTGCGGTAGCGTTCTCGCTTCCCACGCCCGGATTCCAGGGTTCGATTCCCGGCGGGGTCAGGGATTTTGTCTGCCTCGAGATGACTGGGTGTTGTGTGTCTGTCATCATCATTTCATTCTCATTCACTCGCAAGTCGCCGGAGTGGCGTTAAAGAACTTGTGGAGCGGCGGCCGAACCGCCCCGCGAGGGGTCTTCCGGCCACTAATGCCATACGCTCATTAATATTATTAACGAGTTCCTTTTAGCACTCATGTGGATGACCTCACACTTTTCGTTATTGAGCGTCAACTGCCACTTTTCACACCATTCAAATATTTTTTTAAAATCGTTTTGCAGTTTGATTTGATCTTCTGATGACGTTATTAGTCGATAAACGACAGCGTCATCTGCAAACAACCGAAGACGGCTGCTCAGATTGTCTCCCAAAACGTTTATATAAGACTACCTTGGGGAACGCCTGAAATCACTTCTGTTTTACTCGATGACTTTCTGTCAATTACTACGAACTGTGACCTCGCTGACAGGAAATCGCAAATCCAGTCACATAACTGAGACGATATTCCATAAGCACGCAATTTTACTACGAGCCGCTTGTGTAGCACAGTGTCAAAAGCCTTCCAGAAGTCCAGGAAAACGGAATCGACCTGAAATCCCTTGTCAATAGCACTTGTCCACTAATAGGTGTCCGGATACTCTCGATCAAATAGTGTATATGACTGCCTTACCATTTCAGACGATCAGCCTGAAAGCATCGTGCTCAAATGCGCTAGAAGTGCGAGAATCGATGAATGATTTTTTCAAGGCAAAGACAAAAACTATTCTTCTATTCTCTGTGTACGCTTTGTATTTAAGCCACATACAGAGCATCCAATGCAGCACCTCACGGGTCACCAAGAAGCTCCACTGGCAACAATAGATTACAGGGAATGTCAACAACCGCCTTAAATTAACAGAAATAGACAATTAAAATATAGCTGCAGCGCTGTCGCCGACGATGAGATTTCAAACTGTGGTGAATGGATGCCTGCCCAGCAAGTCTTTCACAGTTTCGACCCGTTTTCATTGGTGTTTGCGGGAGGTTCTGAAGCAGAACTCTCCGTCTCACCTCGGTGTCACATGTATATGTGCACAGCGTAGATTACTGTGATGAGTCCTTGGGCAGTGCAGTATTTGTGTTGTTACGGGTGAAATACACGAGAGAGTGAAACCCATTGTGCCGCCTACACATAGGCAGTTCCTCTCCAACAGCACAGAGAGAGCTGCCGCAGTCAGTGTCCTCATCTGACGAATGTATCACCATCGACATGCCACATACCTTTATTACACGCGAGACGGGGAACACATTCGTAATTTAACCCACGTCACTAGTGCAGTACTGGTGGTGAACTAGACGATACCACCACCGCCAGCACCACCACCACCACCCTCCGTCGCCTCGTGTTATCGGCATTGTTCCTCCACGAACGGGATTAGACCGACTATTTCCGGGCCTACCATTATTGCACCTGACCGGATAACTCAGATGGTAACAGCATTTATTGTGAAAGATTTGGGCCAAGATTAAAGTCCTGATTTGGTTGCGTATGCTTATTTAATTAACAGTCTCCGTTTCCTTTAATTAACTTAATTTTCTTTGTAGCTCATTATTATTATCTGTTTGTTTATAGCTGAAAACACTACCTGCTAGTAATGTGGAACAATGTATGTTATTACGACGAAAACTGTAAAACGCAATACCAGTTTTTAACACTGCAATAAATGAAATGAAAGTCCTGGTCCAACAGACCATTTTCATCTCTCAGGATGCCTTATTACTCCGTGCACACAAACGCAGAGTGGAGGATTATAGTAACACCTGCCCCGGATGCGAATCGGCCAACATATACCTGGCGTTTAATCCCGTCTCAATGCTACTTATATGATATGTCAGAGTAAAAAGTAAAAGTATCATGTAGGTTCTCAATAATGTTATCCAAGTCTCGTGTGTAAAATTGTTAACAACTTAAATGACAGTTTCGCTTCGTACAGTAATACACCATGTAAGTGGCATTAATATGACACTTCTAGTATTGTCAAATGAATATGACGTTCTTGAAATGTACTAGTACATGCCATATAAGGACAATAATGAATCACTTGAGGTCAGCCGCGGTGGCCGAGAGATTCTAGGCGCTTCAGTCCGGAACCGCGCGACTGCTACGGTCGCAGGTTCGAATCCTGCCTCGGGCATAGATGTGCGAGATGTCCTTAGGTTAGTTAGGTTTAAGTAGTTCTAAGTCCTAGGGGACTCATGACCTAAGATGTTAAGTCCCATAGCGCTCAGAGCCATTTGAACCATTTTTGAATCTCTTGACAATAACTACAACTGCCGATATTATAATAGCATATCCAGAAGAAAATAAATACGTGAAATGCCGAAAGCATGATAATTTAGATTATTATCGCATGTTTTCACCCCTGTCAGCTATTACTAATACTTATGATAGCCCTTATATGTTTAGGAACTCCCATTCTCTGTGACCATATGTGCTTCCATGGGATGGTTGTAACTGAAGTGCAGCTACTCACGAAGGATCAATGTTGGCTGTCATTATCGCACGGCAGCATAACTTGGTAGATATTTTATGCCTTAACGCGGAACCGATTTACACTGAAAAGAAGTACTTCCAGTTTTGGCCACCAGGTGCAAATCTGGCGCTGTGATGCAAGAATGACGTTTAGAAATTATCCGGATTTAACGGATTAGGAACGGGACGTGGGCAGAAAAGATCAAACAAGTGAGAAAGGCGTAATATTGATTTTATTACTAGCCGCCGCTTACACAGTTTGTTCAATATGAATACTGGAGATGTCGGCGTGATGCTGTACAGCGCCAGATTTGCACCTGGTGGCCAATATTGGAGCTAATTCTTTCCAGCGTAAATCGGTTCCGCATTAACGCATTAGTAGATTAGATTAGATTAGATTAGATTAGTACTTGTTCCATAGATCATGAATACGACACTTCGTAATGATGTGGAACCTGTAAGGTTAATAAAAGGTGTCTATACAAGATATTACATTACACAAAAATTACACGACACTTAATATTTAATTTTTTTTGTGGGGGTTGGGGAAATTACCCACTTACTATATCCAAAAATTCATCTAATGAGTAGAAGGAGTTGCCATTAACAAATTCTTTTAATTTCCTTTTAAATGCTATATGGCTATCTGTCAGACTTTTGATGCTATTAGGTAAGTGACCAAAGACTTTTGTGGCTGCATAATTTACCCCCTTCTGAGCCAAAGTTAGATTTAACCTTGAGTAGTGAAGTTCATCCTTTCTCCTAGTGTTGTAGCCATGTACACTGCTATTACTTTTCAATTCGTTGGGATTGTTAATAACAAATTTCATAAGTGAATATATATATTGTGAGGCTACAGTGAAGATCTCTAGCTCTTTAAATAAGTGTCTGCAGGATGATCTTGGATGAGCTCCAGCAATTATTCTGATTAAACGCTTTTGTGCAATGAACACTCTTTTACTCAATGATGAGTTACCCCAGAATATGACGCCATACGAAAGCAGAGAATGAAAATAGGCGTGGTAAGCTAATTTACTGAGATGTATATCGCCAAAATTTGCAATGACCCTAATAGCATAAGTTTCAGCAAATCTTCAGTGTGTTTCTTCCAGTTTAATCCCTCATCAATGTATACACCTAGAAATTTTGAATATTCTACCTTAGCTACCGATTTCTGATCGAAATCTATAATTATTAATGGTGTCGTTCCATTTACTGTGTGGAACTGTATATACTGCGTTTTGTCAAAGTTTAATGAGAGCCCATTTGCAGAGAATCACTTAATGATTTTCTGAAAAACATCGTTTACAATTTCACCAGTTAATTCTTGTCTGTTGGGTGTGATAGCTATACTTGTATCATCGGCAAAAAGTACCAGCTTTGCATCTTGGTGAATATAGAATGGCAAGTCATTAATATATATTAAGAACAGCAGAGGACCAAAGAGTACTTCAGCTTATCTACCAGGTTTCGCCGCATACGATAATTACAGCCCACACAGGACTGCACTTTAATTAAACAACCCAGTATCTCGCGTATCTGTTATCCGTAATAGTGTGTCAAACGTTTGACAGAGTATGGCTGAGACACTGGCTTTCAGGCTAGATTGTCGCCCGGGCGCGTGGCGCAGATACCTGGGTCCCTCCGAGCAGAAATTAGTGCGGGCTGGCCGGAGCGCCGGAAGCCGGCCTCTGAACAAAGAGGTGGCGGATGGCACGCGCTGCTTCACCGCCACAATGCCGGCCCCCCACAATAAAGCCGCGCCTACTTAAACAGATGGAAGCCCAGCACAAGCCTACTCGTCAACTTGGGATTCAGTCGGCCGGCGCAGATTCCACGTCGGATAGGTGGACTGCGAAATGTCAATACCTGGCTGGCTAGCCGAAGCCTCATGCCGCTACCTGATACTTCAGACATATCAGCAAAGCGGACATTTATAAGCAGCACGGCTACGTCCGGCAGAATCGAGAACTCTGTTCTAGAGAATCAAAGGTAATCGAACATAAATTCGATAGCCGAGAAATCGACCGCGCACAATCTACAGTCGTGGAAAAATATATTCATATACCGCTGGTCATGCAAAATCACTTTATTTATTAGAACAAGCTCACAACCAGAGATGTTATTAGTAGACTAACAGTAAGAGGTTTCCTTCGTAATCTGTAAATATACAATGATTAACTAAACTACCCTTCTGGAAAAAGTAAATAATTCTGTGTCTGCTGGCTTCGCACAATGGGGGAAAAAGTACTCACACGAACAAAGAAAAATACAATGTACATAATATAATGACAATGTTAATACTTTGTACGCATTCCTCTTCTAAGTGTCACTCCTTTTAACCTATTTGACACGGAATCAATAAGATTTTTGGTAGTCTCTGAGATTATATTTTACCATAAGCCTGATGCGATGTGCAATAATTTCATAATGTTTATGTATGTATTTAAAAGTAACTGACAGGGAGGACTGTTTCTCCGTTTAAATAATCATTCCACACTTTCCAGAATCATTTTCAGAACAACAACAACAACAACAACAACTGTAAACCTATGTGAAATAGCCGCAGTGGTATTGGAACTTTCGTCCTCTATAAACAACGCTAATATTTCATCATTTCGATCAATGTGCTTTACTCCCAAATGTATGCCAAAATCAGGCTGATCTAAAATTTCATGACGATTTCGATATGAAGAGGCGAAAACAATATATTTCCTATCTATTCGGAAGCGATCTTTGTCATTTGTGTGTTTACAAAGCAATTATTATTTCATATTTACAAAATATTATCATTTAATAAAGAAATTGATGGCACGAGTAGACTAAGAGGATTTCATTTCGACACACCTCAGCTGAGTGGCAGTACGTCAATGAATTGGCGCCCTCTGCCCGTATGTGAAATCTAAGGGGTGTCGTAAGGGATGCCTGTCACGCTAGCGTGTAGGACTCAGTGAATGGCGGTCTCTGTACGGGAACGTTATTCGTATTCGTGCCAGTGAATAGTGAACGATAAAGACCGCGCCGCTCGAACTGTCAACACGACTGGCACTGCTAAGAGTATCCTACGGTTTCCACATCGCTGGTAACGGCTTATACACAACACTGGTGACTACTCTGAAGGTCAGTAAAACTTTGAAACACGTATCTATTTTGTACGAGCTGTAAATAAATAGTTGCCACTGTTAAAGTTCCAACCTTCGTATTTACCAGAACTACAAATACGAGGCACTCATTTCTTGGTATAGCACGACACCTCTCAGCAATTATTCTTGGCCGTCTACTTGCCTCCACGTCCGTTTCTCCTTTCTTAGTTCAAGCTATTTACCGTTAAACTATCTTTCAAATTCTGACTTTTTATGTCGCTCGAGAATTATTGAGAGAATCGTAGAACTCCGCCGGCCGAAGTAGCCGTGCGGTTCTAGGCGCTGCAGTCTGGAACCGCGAGACCGCTACGGTCGCAGGTTCGAATCCTGCCTCGGGCATGGATGTGTGTGATGTCCTTAGGTTGGTTAGGTTTAACTAGTTCTAAGTTCTAGGGGACTAATGACCTCAGAAGTTGAGTCCCATAGTGCTCAGAGCCATTTGAACCATTTTTGAATCGTTGAACTCCAACCAGAACTTCGGGGCTGTGAATGACAACACGTTGTAGTATAAATCAGAATTCAAGTCCAGAATGGAAATATAATTGTTGATACTACCTGTTGCACTGTATACGCGAGAGTAAATTACCGAGCCAAATTCCTGTTGCCCATGTCGTGAACCCTCGGCGCTGTCGATGAAACTCTGAGAAGCGTGCAAGCAGCAGGGCTGTGAGGAGCTGGCGAATATTAATTAGAGCGCACCTTTTCCGGTAAGGCGACCCCCGCAGCAGGGCGTCCTCAAATTAATTCGGCGGAGGCCCGCTATCTCGACTCGGCACTGGCAGTACAACGGCGGCCGCTAAATAAAGCCGGCAGCAAGGCGGCCAAATGAATAGCGCCAGGGAAACGAGCAGCCGAGGCATAAAATGCCAGCCGCAGCCGCAGCCGGACCTGCCGGCCGCAGTCCTTACCGCGCCACCTACCCACTCAGTTCCAACGTCCATTCAAAAGAGCTTTGTCTGCTGGATATCAAAGACGTCCACAATTATTAGATTGGTGAATAAGTTTTTGTTTTGTATGTTGGTGTTCCGGTTGCTACGGATTAGTTTATCGATTGTCACTTTTTGTTTGTAGTTCACTGTTGCTACCTGAGTTTACATATTGTCATTTGGAGAGAGTGATTGGAGCTGTGAACGCTAGAAAATTGAGTGCCAAATGCACAAATCTGAACATTTCCGAGATATTCTTCTGTTTGAATTCAACAGACGGGGGACAACAGCGGAGTCGGACAGAAAAATTTGCGCCGTATATGGGGATAAAGCCACTGGACACAGCACGATAAGAAATGGTTTTCTCGTTTTAAGGAGGATCGTTTTGACATTAGCGACTCTCCACGTTCAGGAAGACCTCGTGGATTTAATGAAGATAGTTTGAAGGCATTAATCCACAATGATCCATGTTAGTGTACTCGAGGACTGGCGAATGTGATGAAATGTGATCATTCAACAATAGTGTGACAATTGCTTGCAATGGGAAAGGTTAAAAAATCGGGTGTATGGGTAGCGCATATTCTACGCCGGAATCACAAGAATCAACTGTTGCCCGTATGTGCATCTCTGCCTGCTCGTCACCAACGGACTCGTGAAAAACACCGACCATTCCTATCCTGTTTTGTACTGTTGACGAGAAATTGTGTATTTATGCTAACATAAGCAAAATAAAGGTATGTAACAGCGACGCTGTGGTTCAAATGGCTCTGAGCACTATGGGACTAAACATCTGAGGTCATCAGTCCCCTAGAACTTAGAACTACTTAAACCTAACTAACCTAAGGACATCACACAATCATGCCCGAGGCAGGATTCGAACCTGCGACCGTAGCGGTCGCGCGGTTCCAGACTGAAGCGCCTAGAACCGCTCGGCCACTGCGGCCGGCGACGCTGTGGTGTACTAAGAATTGCTTCCGCGAGGTGTAAGCATCAAGGACGACATAGTCACAGTACCTTCGCAATACATATATTCAGTTATGAAATTTGTCATTAATAACCCATCCCCATTCAAAAATAACAGCGAAGTGCATAGCTACAACACCAGAAGAAAGGATGATTTTCACTATCCTGGATTAAATCTCACTTTGGAAAAGAAAGGGGTGAATTATGCTGCCATAAAATCTTTGGTCATTTGCCAAATAACATTAAAAGTCTGACAGATAGCCAACCAACATTTAAAAGCAAATTAAAAGACTTTCTGAATGACAACTCCGTCTACTCAATAGATGAATTTTTAGTTATGAAGTAGTAACAGTAAAAAAATATATATATTTTGTAAAGAAATTGTATGTTAAAGTGACACGTTCCACATCATTACGAAATGTCGTACTCATGATCTATGGAACAAGGAGTGATGTATGTATGTATGTATGTATGTATGTATGCATGCATGTATTTACACAGCCTCGGAGAATGAGTTCGTACTTCAGTTTTCGCAAACGTTAAAGTACAGAAAAAGAGAGGAACACGGGATTATTAACAGGCTTCAGTGTAAATTGAACTTTTTTTTTAATGCGAATTCCACACCGAGTGATACTAGCGCAATGGTTAAGATACTGAACTGGCACTGTGGAGAAGCGGTCTTTAAGTGCCCACCCGCTGGTTTCCCTGAATCACTTAAAGCGAATGAGGGGGTAATTCTGCAGGAAATGACATTGCAAATTTTCTTTCCCATTCATTTCTATTCAGAACTTGTGCTCAGTCTTTAATGACCGTGTCGTCGACGGGACGTTAAACTTATCTTCCATCCTTCTGTTTTTATGAACTGTACTTGTTTGCCCGAACAGCATTGTTTCCCCGCGCGCACAGTATAGAATGAGGTAAGGAGACATGTAAGTTCGGTTAAGAAATTCTGAACAGCCAGTAACGATATGAATGAAGGACACGAAATCATTAGTGGAGCGAAGATAGAAGGAATATAGCCAAAAACTGGAAGATACATCGAAAAGGAACGACAGCTCCTATACCACTGCGAAAGCTAAGCAAGACAAGTCAATTAGGGGGAGAGATGAGAGAAAGACGAGGCCGAGAGTAAAGCGATGAAAAGAGAAGAATACATGAAAAAGTAAGCAAACGAAAATTAGGCTCGCCAGATAATTAGAGGCAAAAGCCAAGACTAAGCAGTACGTCCTGTTCTCGCTTTCGACAGCTGAGTGTGCACAATGAATATTCCTTGTGATGCGGTTTAATGATGTGCTCTTCCCTCAAACGCTAATTAGAGCTTGCGTCCACTGTGTGTTTATGAGGCATCATTTTATCACTCAAGTCAAAACACGTATTAATCAATCGGACAGTCCTACGCAACGCCGACAACCTGGCACATTAATTTTCTTCTCAATTACGTACTTTTCCATTACTGGGACTTTCTTTTCAGACTTTCACGTCGAACACTTTTAGCGCATCCTGGAATTAAAAATCCAAGGTTACACACATGAAACTTGTTTTCGTGCATTCATCCGTGCATACATCCGTAGCTCTTTCAGTTGTTATTTATTCCAATAAAGTCAGTTTCCTTGCAGCTGTATTATTATTTTAAAAATATTCAAATGTGTGTGAAATCTTATGGGACTTAACTGCTAAGGTCATCAGTCCTTAAGCTTACACTCTACTTAACCTAAATTATCCTAAGGACAAACACATACACCCATGCCCGAGGGAGGACTCGAACCTCCGCCGGGACCAGCTGCACAGTCCATGAGTGCAGCGCCTTAGACCAATTTTTATTTTACTTTAATGTTTATTTAATTTATGTCCAAGCCATATCAAAACAATATAGTCTCATCTTCAGGCACCTGTTAGGCGTGCCTCATGAATCGAATGCCAAAAGTGCTGTAAATGCCATTCCATCAAGGGAGGCCAACTTCGTATTATAAGCGCCTCCACTGATGGAAGACAGTTACAGTACTTACGGGATTTGATTTATGAAGCACGCCTAACAGGTATCTGAAGATGGGACAATATTGTCTACAAATCGCTTATACGTACATGAGACAAACATAAAAAGTACAAACGTTTTCTAACACATGGCAAGGATGGAACAGTAACCAGTAATATACGATGAAGAAACGAACAGTCTTAGTTGCAGGAATGTATTTATTTACCAATGACGCGTTTCACCTGATTCAGGTATCTTCAGATTGGCCTAAAAAACGGCGAAATCAGTCATTGGTAAATAAATGATAAATACAGCTCTGCAACCAACACTGACTGTTTCTTCATAAAAAATGCAGCTGTAAGGAAACTGAGTTCCTGAAAAGCCTTTCTTGTTGTTGCAGAAAATTACAGTTCCGATAAGATAATCAGAAATTGCTTGCATCATGCTAAGTGCGTCATGTGTTAACATACTGGACTCCAGGAGAGGCAGGTTCGGATCCCCGTGTGATGATAGTGATCTGCGTTATCGTTAGATTCCTCTACTTTGAGATAAATGCCAGAACATATCCTTCATTTGTACATACTCACTGCTCACGTCTTCCTTTACTTCTTGTCCAGATGGGCAGATGCCCCATGTCTATGTAACCTCTCTAGCGAAAGATCATCCTTTCATACTTTTCCAATCGACTGAACTAGTCACAGGTTCATTATTTCGTTGACAGATCACAACGTGATATGTTTCCATTGTGTATCATCACATGCGCATACTTCTATTAATCGACCGCAATAGCACTGCACATACGAGTGAGGGTACCCCTGTCGGCGCGCGAGTTTACCTGTGCACTTAAAGTCAATCAGAATGTGCTCAGCTGTTTTAACGACCAGCCAACTTGCTCTTGTAGGTTTTCGAACTTCCAAAATGTATAAGTGAGTCGAGAAAAATGTTTTTGTTTACAGTTATGTCAACGCGTTTTCCCAATAACGGCCACGGGAGGCCTAGAGCAATAATATAGTGGCAGGGTAGTAATCGACTTCTAAAGATATGGGATTTGCCGTGTCATACACAAGGTAGGTTCGGTGTAGTACCATTTTAAAAGTTTGAAATGCAATATCATTCACAAAGGAATATTTACCTGCCATTTTTGTGTTGCGATTCTTAGACAATAAGGATCAATAGTATGTAACTTGTACTGGGACCTTTCATGGCGTGGCTATTAAGTTCGGCGCACTAGACAGCATTGTCGACCACAGAACGAGTGATGTGTCTCAGCAGGCACAGAAATATTATTATTCGGCAAGAACAGGGTTCAAATCCTAGTTCGGCCATTCTGAATTAGAGTTATCGTGGTCTGTATCCTTTTCCAGCTGAGTTAGCATTGTAATCAGCAGGCTAAGAACGGGTAGTCAAAAGCTTACCCCTCTCCCGCCTTTCGACCCATCATTCTTTCCTTTCTTTCTCATTATTTCAAAAAATCAGTGTTTTGCCTAGTCCTTGCGTTACAGATTTGTGTTCGCTATGTAGCAAGGATGGAAGGTTAAGATCTAACACCCATCGGCAACGACGTCATTTGACACAGGTCACCAGCATACGATGATGAAGGTTGGGGAAGTAAATTAATCGTCACAGTTTTCTCATTTTTCTCTTTTTTATACTTAATTAAAATCAAAATATCCGTTTCATTACTTATTTAACAATTATGTTTCCACCGCTGCACCTAGTATAGAACGCCCCTAGCGTCAGTATCTTCAGTCCGTGGATATCCACATCGTACCCAGGCAAGGAAAATTGTCCAAGTCGGAAAACGGCCATTTTTAGTCCGTAACTGAAAAATACATGTGGAGTACCCTAACACGCAGGAAAAATATAAAGGAATTTATTGCCAACAATAGTTACGTGAAAATTAAAGGAAGCTTACAGCATTCAATAGTTCTTTCCGTGTTGCGATATGGGGACTTCGAGGCTCCACTTCGTAAAACTAGTAAACTGTTTTTACCGACTCATGTGGCGCGGTCTAGCGGCAAAAACTAAACCTGTGCAACCTACACGAACGTGTACTAGAGGTCTTGAGATGGTAAAAACCGTTTATTAATTTTACGAAAATAAACCTCAGTTTCCACATGTGTGTACCCACGGGACTGAAGAGGTTAATATTCACTGCAGCCTATGTTAAGCTTTCACGAAAGAACGGCAAACTACAAACAAATTAAAACCTAAGAAGGTAAAGTGACAGAGTTGACGCGAAGATAAATAATGTCTTGGAACAGTGGTTAACAGACTGAGCTCGCATTCGGGAGTAGCTGCCTTAAAATTTTCGTCCGTCTATCTATATTTACATTTTTATGTGGTTTCCGCAAGTTGCTTGACAAATGCTGGTGGTTATTATTTTGAAAAGGACACGACCTATTTCTTTCCCCACTACTGCTCCAACCATCTATAAAGTACCTATACGCTAATCTCATTTTTTTCCAAAACAAACGATAAAGTTACACCGTTCTGACCTCAGACGGGACAATCGGGATCGACCGGCCACCGTGTCGTCCTTTACCAGTGGCGTCATTGTATGCTGTCTGGAGGGGTGGGGAGGGGAAGGGTCAGCCCCCCCCCCCCCTTCCACACACTTCTCGGTCGTTGTGAGCTTTCTTGACCTTTACGCCGCTACATCTCACTCAAGTAGCTTACCAGTTGGCACCACGAGGCAGACTGGACCCCGTTCCAGCCCTCCCATCAAGCAAAAAGCCATGGCAGTACCGGGAATCGAACTGGCATCCTCCACATGACAGTCTGCCACGCTGATCACCCAGTTACGGCGGCGGGCTTTCAAGTAATACAGTCAACAACAGTTGTATTATCTAATATAAACCAGCTGAGAGCAATGCCCACGGATTTATAGCGATAACACGATACACAAGTTTGAATTTCAAACAACTGTCACTGTTGGAAATTTATTCGACTTACAATACAGATTTAGCATTCTGCTGCCATAAAACACCTCCCACGGCGTCTTTATACCTCCCATACACCTGCGTAGCCCAGTGCCAGTAAATACATCTCCACAGTAACGCTGATCGAATGGCAGAAAGGGGGCGTTAAAAAAATCGTTCTGAACTGTAGAGAAAGGCTGCTGGAATAACAGTGGTACTAAATCGACTGCGGGTACATTGTGTACAAAGTAAATCGTTCTCTCAGGTGAATGTAAAAGAGCAGTGTACACGCGCCGCTTTCACAGCGATAAAAAGACTCTGGATTGCCTGTTCCTGTTGCATATATATAAGGGCTCAACACAACGCATGCCCTGTTTATGGAACTGAACAATAACGAGAATTTCTATCGCTGTGCGGTGCCTCCGAAAAGCTTCGCGTGCACAACGAGCCGCTTACAACTCACACTGTCCACAGGAGAGGCATTTCAAACACAACAAAACAATTACTGGCTCCTTTCTCAGTGCTGTGTGTGCAAATATACCTTATCAACAATCTTAAGTTAGCTGGAATCGACACGATCAAGATTCTTTCATAAACAAATTTCTAAACGATTTCTTTTATTAACTTACTTTATCCTTTCATTAAAAGAATGAAATATTTCGTTGGGGTTCCATATCATGAACGTGCTGAAAAATTTTCTTTTTTTCTATAGCAAATCTAGCCAACGTTCGTGCAACGTGTGGATAAGTATATTCGGAGATCGAAAATTCCAAGTACGAACTACTACGACGTTTAAAGGGCGCTAGGTGAATATAATTTCCACTGGAACTTCTATCTACTTTAGCCCTACACGGACGAACGTGTGAAACAGCGAGTCCCACTCACCTGGTCTACTTGAAAGGGTCGATAGCATTATACCATAAAACTTACAGTTTCATTTTATACTAATTTTCAGATGGAGTACAATGCTCACGGCAACGATACACAGGAAATACGCAGAACTCACACAACCCATTTCACAGTGTGCAGTCTGCCGCTAATGATAATTTCCCATTCCGTTACCACACCAGCAGTTAGGTTTGGACATTATTATCAAAGTGATCTAAGCTTATGTATATGTAATCTTAGCCAGTCACACTGAATTTCTATAGTTATTTCACTAGAAGTGGAAAAATGGAAAACGTTTTTGACAGTTTCGCTTTTCGACAGAAATAATAGCTGAAGTAACGAATTAAAAGTTTGTGCTCAGCCTGGGTTCGCCTGTCTACTAGGCAGATGTGTTATCCACTACACAAGCCTGGCACTGTACCTAACACACCTGCGCGGACAGTGCCTTCCCGAACACAAACTTCATTCACACCTCTGCTCATCTTGATTTTCCCTTCTTAAATCGTCCGTAGGCTCTCTGATAATGGAATAGCACCACAGCTTTTTATGTACTAGGGAAATCCTGCCTGTACCCCAGCCATAGGTGAATTGAAGTTTGTGTTAGGGAGAGCATTAGGCAAGAGTAATCTGTGCAGCTGTGTTATACGGACTGCCGGGCTGGTGTAATGGGTACCACATCTACTTAGTAAGCAGCAGATCTAGGTTCAAGGCCCAGCCGTGGCACTTCATCTTCTATCCTTATCGATGATAAAGTTGAGACTCAACATGTCGCCAGGTACTCGTAAATGTAATTCCATTAGATCAATAGTTTCGTTTGTTTCACGGGACGGTACCGCTCTACAAATTGACTACTATTCACTCCGTTACCTGCCCAGCGATCATTTAATGTCCGAGTTTGTAAGTTGTAAACTGAAATGCAGTGAGGCGTATGGATGCTTCTCAAATCTTACTGACGAAAGAACAGGATACGACTAGAGTCTTTCCAGTTTAATGGCGGTGGGTTATAGTGCGTTGTATATTTTGTTGATTCTTCAGCTGTATCCTTTTCAAATGAACCATCCCAGGCGTTTGGAGAACTATTGTGGAGTTAATAACGCAGAATCATCAAAAATGCAACGGAATTACAAAAATAGAATACACAAATGATCATAAACGAACTTAATGAGGCGTGTTCATTAAAGATGTTTCGACTAACAAAGAAAAGCGCTTACTAGTATAAACATCACAATAATGTACAAACCCACCAGAAATATACAGAAATGAAGGTCGGTCAACGATGCTCGCCAGTCGTTAGAAAAAGAAGAAATATGTAGAATACCATGTACTTGTAGGCACGTGTGCATAGGTTCAGGGTGCGATTTGTGCTTCTACCAGTGGGGAGGATATCTTAGGGGGTTAGTAGAATTATACAGGGTGATTCAAAAAGAATACCACAACTTTAGGAATTTAAAACTCTGCAACGACAAAAGGCAGAGCTAAGCACTATCTGTCGGCGAATTAAGGGAGCTATAAAGTTTCATTTAGTTGTATATTTGTTCGCTTGAGGCGCTGTTGACTAGGCGTCAGCGTCAGTTGATTCTAAGATGGCGACCGCTTAACAGAAAGCTTTTTGTGTTATTGAGTACGGCAGAAGTGAATCGACGACAGTTGTTCAGCGTGCATTTCGAACGAAGTATGGTGTTAAACCTCCTGATAGGTGGTGTATTAAACGTTGGTATAAACAGTTTACAGAGAATGGGTGTTTGTGCAAAGGGAAAAGTTCTGGACGGCCGAGAACGAGTGATGAAAATGTAGCACGCATCCAGCAAGCATTTGTTCGCAGCCCAGGAAAATCGACTCGCAGAGCGAGCAGAGAGCTGCAAATTCCACAATCAACTGTATGGAGAGTCCTACGAAAAAGGTTAGTTATGAAACCTTATCCGTAACTACCTGAACGTCAACTACCCGAGGCGATGGATCGGCCGCCAGGCAGCCCGTGACAGAGCACTTCATCACTGGCCTCCAAGAAGCCCTGATCTTACCCCCTGCGATTTTTTCTTATGGGGGTATGTTAAGGATATGGTGTTTCGGCCACCTCTCCCAGCCACCATTGATGATTTTAAACGAGAAATAACAGCAGCTATCCAAACTGTTACGCCTGATATGCTACAGAGAGTGTGGAACGAGTTGGAGTATCGGGTTGATATTGCTCGTGTGTCTGGAGGGGGCCATATTGAACATCTCTGAACTTGTTTTTGAGTGAAAAAAAACTTTTTTAATACTCTTTGTAATGATGTATAACAGAAGGTTATATTATGTTTCTTTCATTAAATACACATTTTTAAAGTTGTATTCTTTTTGAATCACCCTGTATATGTTACTAGCTTGAACCGTGGTGTTACGCATGGTTAAACAGCTATTTATAAATAGATGTTAATGCCGAAACTCACTATTGACACGTATGCATTATCAGAAAAGCCATCCCTTGTTATATCTTTAAAAGTACATTATAGGTAAAGCTTATTTCCAAAATCATCTACATGCGGGTACAGATATACGAGGGGAATTCAAAACGTAGAAGCACATTTGTGAACAGTTGTACTTATTCTGATGATAGAAAACTGAAACATATTAATAGTGTTAATAGTAAGACTTATTAAAAACTTTCAGTGTTCGGCTCCACAAATTTACATTATATGTAAAGTTTTACTCCAGTGCGTGGGAAATAAACATCCCAGGTTGGGATACATAAACTAAAACCAGAGGAGGGGATGGTCTGATGCAGAGGGGGGGAAAGCCTGCCCATCCCCCACTGCAAATCGCACACTGCATAGGTTATATAAACAAAACGGTGGAGAAACGAGAACAAGTTAAGGTCAAACTCACGAACCCCATATTTTGGAACACGCTTTACAGCTGGGAAATCCATTACATCTCATTTGAAAATTAATCGATCACACCGAGAAAGCCTGAGAGATCACATCACTGTACACTGCATGGTGGGGGTCACTCTCTAGGGATTGGAAAAACCGGCCGGTTAAAATCGATACCGGTATTCTAGTTCTGAATAACTGATATTTTCCGGCGTTGTTGTGTTATAACACGCGATTTTCGTATGTTTTGCTAATAACCGGGTAAAAAGACCGAAATATCAATTGGGCGTAACAGAAGTGTTATTTTTGGTTTGTACATACATAAAACTTTTTTAAAAGACGAGTAATTTTTATTCGTAAAATTTTCATTGCTTTGAAATATTGCGTTATAACAGAAAATGGAAAAAGCGATCAGTGCTAATTTAATAAGAATGCCGACAGAAACGAGCAACAAACACATGGCATGAGAATTACCATATGGCGTGGCCCATTGGATGGTACGTATGTGCGAGACTACCCTCATCTGGCCTGTATGGTAGTTTTTCTTTGTCGTTGAGCATTAGTTGTTTTACAGAATGACCCCATCCCTAGTCTGGCGTTATTTTATGAAATGCGGTATAAATGAAATAGAGTGCTCCATTTGCATTACAAGGTTAAAAACGGGAGGAGCAACAACTTTGCGACATAATATAAGGAGAAAATTTAACAATTCATTCACAGTTTTCGATCAAAATAGAAAGTAGCTGATCTACATAATATGCTCTTATCTGCTGGATAGCTTTTGAAAATGGGAGTAATCTGAGTTTTCTCCCTTTGGCGCTGAAAACGCTTAATGCCAAAATAGTGGTATGATCCTAGATTACAACGCGATTTTTGAGATGCGTTTAAAAAAATTACAATCAAAACTTTTTTTTTTAGTACTTAATCACTTGTCACTCTTCGAGAAAAGCAGCGAACGATGGACCGACTAAGTTTTCTTTTATTTGCCTAAGTAATTTAACATATGATTTTATGTATCTTGAAACTCAGGGAGTTTAATAATTTTTAGTCTTTGTTCAAGTTCTGCGTTTGTTATAGGAAATGACAGGAATAAAAAAAAACCAAAACCGGTTCTTTCAGGGATAACCACTATCTCTAGTACTCTCTAACGTATATTCTTTTTTCTGTTTCACTAGCAAATAGACGGTGGAAAAATGATTACCAGTACGCCCCTGTATGAGCCCTTATCTTATTTTGTCCTTAGGGTCATAAAACGAGATGAGCACTAGGTACAACAGAATTGTTGTGCAGTCATTAGCATTCGTGAAAACATCGTTTTCTTCTCTCGAGGGTCCAAGTCACCAGCTGGTGGTCTGGCGGTTAACGTTTCTGACTCTCGATCACGGGGCCCCGGGTTCGATTCCCAGCCGGGTCGAGGATTTTCTCCTCTCGGGACTGTGTGTGTGTGTGTGTGTGTGTGTGTGTGTGTGTGTGTGTGTGTGTGTGTGTGTGTGTGTGTTTGTGTGTGTATATATATCATCATTTCACCATCGATGCTCACGTCGCCGAAGTGGCGTCAAATTAAAAGAGTTGCACCACGCCGCCAAATTCCGCATTACGGGACTCTGGCCGAAAATGCCATTCACACATTTCGGATATTTGAAAGGTCATGGACCAGTTTCATATACCAATTGTTCTGACTGGACCGACTAGTCAGCAAATCTAACAGCATGCCCCTGAATTGCTTCGCTGACACATCTTGCTGTAATACCACTTGATGTGGACCACAAACATTCGAGCAATACTGAATAGTCGGTCGCACAACTGTGCAGTACGCGGTCCGCTTATAGGTGCGCTACACTTTCTACGAGCTCTCACAATAAACCATAACTGGCTATTTGCCTTGTAACTGAACTTACGTGCTCCTTCCATTTTACACTGATGAACAAAGACATTATGACTACCTCCTTAATAGCTTGTTTGTCCGTCTTAGGAACGAAATACATCACTGATTCTGCGTATCAGGGATCCGACAATTCGTTGATAGGTTTGTAGACGCATGTGGCATTAGATGTCTACGCTCAGGTCATTTAATTAACGGGCCGCTGATATGCGTTTGCGGTGATGGCGCCCGATAACGACCCAGATGGGTTCAATAGGATTTACATCAGGCGAATTTGATTTCCGAGACATCAACGCGAGTTCACTATAATACTTCTCGAATCAATGTAGCACGGATCTGGCTCCGAGACGCGACAGTTATACTGCAGAAAGATGACATCGTCATCGGGGAAGACATCAAGCATGAAGGGATGCAGGTGGTTCGCAGCTGTCAGCGTGACAACGCTTACTACCACAGGTGCCAAGCAAGCGCAGGAGAATGTTTCCCATAGCAGAATACTGCTCTCACCTTCAGACGGCGTTTGTGGAGGCGGTCATCGACCTAGTGTAGCAAAGATTTGATTCACCGGAAGAACTGATCTACGGTCGTATCCCGATGGTCCCGTGCTCGCTGCAATCTTAACTGAATGTCATTGGGTCAACATGTGAACACGTAGGGATACCCTGCTACGGAGCTCCATGTTCAACAATGTGCAATGAACGGTGTACTCCGAAGCACTTGTGCGTGCACCAGCATTCTGCTCTTTCGGTAGAGATGCCACAGATCACCATCTGTCCCACTTTACAGAGCACCCAAGCCTCCGAACCCACATTGTGTGAAGAGTCGTGGACATCCAACCATTTAGCGTCTAGTGGTAGTCTCACTGACTTCTCTCTCTTTCCGTTGATGATCATGACAGAAGCACGTGAACATTCGACCTGCTTCGCCGTTTTCGAGATACTCGTTCACAAATTTGCCCTTTGTCAAAGTCGCTTATCTCAATGCATTTCACCATCGGCAGCCCAGATTTTCGATACTGTGATCCCCCGTCCGTATCTGCTCCGCTTACATACTTTTGCTACCGCGTCTCGTGCCCGCAACGCCATCAGGCTGCAATCCAACGTCGCGGAGGGCATTGGCCACAATGTTCTGGCTTATCAGCGTATGTCGTTTCGCGAAGTTATGTCTACACGTATAATCGAATGCATCTGAATATTACAAGAATGTTTGTCCTACCCACTGGCATTAACTTATATTTACCCAAATTTAAAGCAAACTGTCATTCATGTCACCAGGCAGAAAATGTATCCAAGCCATCGTGAATTTCCCCATCGTCAATGAACAACGACGCTTTCCCGTAAACAACAATCGTCATGAACAAACAGTCTCAGATTGTTGCCACCGCTTGCTTTGCCCACATCTATGCTTACGTTATAGCTCCTCTTAACAGCTGAGCACAGTGTCTCTACAAGGAATTCGAAGACGTCGCGACTAACGAAAATTTGTGCTAGACGGAGACTGCAACCCAGAATTCTTGCTCTTCACGCCTCCAGGTCAGACTCAAAATTTCATAGTTATCAATGTTTCAAACTATGATTTAAGAACAATGCTGGGTATGTGAGAAGAGCCCCATCGGGTGGGTAAGGGGGGGGAGGGGGAGGAACGGAGTTGGCAGAGAAAAAAAAAAAAAAGGTTCAAATGGCTCTGAGCACTATGGGACTTAACATCAGAGGTCATCAGTCCCCTATAACTTAGAACTACTTAAACCTAACTAACCTAAGGACATCACACACATCTATGCCCGAGGCAGGATTCGAACCTGCGACCGTAGCGGTCGCGCGGTTCCAGACTGAATCGCCTATAACCGCTCGGCCACACCGGCCGGTTCGGCAGAGGTCAGAGGCTTATCCTGCCATAACGGATTTTTATACTAAGATGACTGGAACCTTGACTCGTTCATCGTATGCAGCAGAACTTCACGTCTCTCTACACTGCGAAGTCACTGTATCTTTTGTCAATATTGAACTGAACATCACAACTGTTTTTATCAGATAAAAGTCATGTATAACAGCATTATCCGTGGAAAGTCTGAGATTACGGTAAATAATATTCGCTAAACCACTAATGCACAGTCTAGGGCACACGGAATATTATTACTGTGCCGGTGGATATCTCTACAGTCGGTGTGCACAGAAATTTTCAGTGCAGTGGTAAATCCGGTCAGGCAGCAGCAGCAGCAGCACACAGTGCTGTTGGGTTGGGCGGAACGCGTTTCACTGGCCAGGTATTTCCAATTGCAGCTGTCTTTTGCCACCTCGCCGCGCGTTAGCAAACCTCTCCACACTTTCCGGTCCGCGACACGCCGCACGGCAAAGCGCAAACAGCCAGCATCACCCTCCACTGTGTGTGTGTGTGTGTGTGTGTGTGTGTGTGTGTGGCAGCGAGAGGGCAACGTGCGCAACGTGAATCACGCACTGAGCTCCCCTAGCACGCACGATATTAAACTCATCACGCTGGCATCCCAACAGCCACGATTAAGGGCTCCGCTAGCAAGCATGCTCTACAAGCAGCGCCAGCCAGAGCCCCGCATGCTTCTCGTTGTCGACAGAACTCGAGAGGTTTAGAGAATGTTGATGCAGTAACAACGTGCCGCGAGGATTCGTCTCCTCTGCTGCTGAACCCTGGTGTTACGCATAGGGATACTCCTCGATTAGTGTACTGGAATAGGACCCCGAAGGAGATCTACAACCAGCTCCAGATTTGGAACATCGCGATGAGATGTGTGTTTTGCTGGAGAAATCAAAGGGAATACAGACGAGGCAGGAGTACGGTTTTCCAGGCGAACCGCAAGGTGTGTCTATTGCCTCAGTTCTTACACAGTTATCAACATGGTGTTGAAACATTTCTTGCGACAGCGGTAATTTCGTTCAAAAATGGCTCTAAGCACTATAGGACTTAACATCTGAGTTCATCAGTCCTCTAGAATTAGAACTACTTAAACCTAACTAACCTAAGGACATCGCACACATCCACGCCAGAGGCAGGATTCGAACCTGCGACCGTAGCAGCACCGCGGTTCCGGACTGAAGCGCCTATAACCGCTCGGTCACAACGGCCGGCGGTAATTTCGTTCTTTACTTCGTTCCATAATAAATAATGTGCATTGTTCCTAGCGTTAGACACAGGGCAGCGAGTTTAGAAATCAGTCCTCATGTCCTACAGGTCAGCAGTTGCAACAGCTGACGCTTTCGTCTATACTCTGTTTATCTTAAGCTAACACGTAAGTAAATGTTGTGTTATGTATTCCTCCTCGTTAGTTTCTACCTCACTGGAACCTCATTCGCGCAGAGCGCACATCACGCCCTGTGATTGTTCGGACCGCTTGTGCTGGAGCCTCGCAACTCTCATTTTGCCTTACTTGCGGATGTAACTTAAAGGGATGCGCTGCCCTCCTTGCAGATGGGTCTGCGCCAGGCAATGACTAGGCTACTACTGTAGCGTAGACGCGTAATAGCCGACCAATAAAACGACACATTCCCAGCATACGTTTCATAATTGACGCCATGTATCAGGAACCGTGATGTCGGTTGTTATAATGAATGAACCAATACCATCTGGATCACTATTTCTTTTATTAATGATTATGGGTTTCGATTTGCCTAGCAGATCGTGATCAGCTCTGGTGCCGCAGGGAGCAGTTTCTCAACAGTGGAGTGCGTCACTCACACCGTCGTTGACAAACTGCACTTTCGAGTGCCAGATCAGAAGATCGTCTGCTGGGCAGATCAATACAAGGAATCATTAATAAAAGAAATAATTATCCAGACGGTGTTTTTTCATTTATATCACTGTATAAAGAGGCTCACATAAACGATGAAAATCAGGGGAACAGTATAACTTCAAATTCCATTTAGCAAGATATTTTAAGAAGAATGAAACACTATGCGTTTCACAACTGATCAGTTGAAAAGCGTGAGTTGCGATGGGGTACGAGCAGCTTAAAATCCTAATCCAAACATAGCCTGAGTTATGTGTAATATAAAAGCGTACTGTGATTTCCCCGCGCAACAAAATACTGAAGCCACAGAAAGCAAAACTTACAATCAGTCGTTTGGCAATCTCACAAGTCCTTCCATATCATAATTAGAAGAATCCAGAGCTGTCGTCTGCTATACTGAAGAGGAACCGATCAATAACAGCATCCATGAAGCCATGCAGTTAGCATCCACGTACCTCGACCGCACAGCACTTTCCACACAAGTCACATTTTCCTAACACATACAATTGGCTCAAATGGCTGTAAGCACATGGGACTTAATATCTGAGGTGATCAGTCCCCTAGACTTAGAACTACCTAAACCTAACTAACCTAAGGACATCACACACATCGACGCCCGAGGCAGGATTCGAACCTGCGACCGTAGCGGTCGCGCGGTTCCAGACTGAAGCGCCTAGAACCGCTCGGCCACTACGAACTTGGATTATCGACTGCTGCATTACTGTGCATGGGTATTTTGCAAACTTTGCCAAATCGTACATCAGTGATGAAACTCCCACACTGAAACTTTTCATCCTGCTCTCGCAAATAGAAGAAGAGTGATGTTAAACCTCCCAGTGAGAACGGACAGGGCTTGTTACTTAAGTAACATCTGAATATTAACGAAATCTACAGTGCTGATGGAAGGGGTGACAAACAATCAGTGAACTGGTGGATTGATTTGGGGGAAGAGACAAAACAGCGAGGTCATCGGTCCAGTCAACTGGCACAGTGATTAACGCACAGGACTCGTATTCGGCAAGAACCCTCTTCTGGTCATCCTCATTTCGATTCGTGGGGTTTCCATAAATAACTTCACGAGAATTACGGTGTGGTTCTTCCATAAAGTTCCTCTTACTTTTTTACACATTTGAGCTTGTTCCACATTCGCACTTTATTGTATCGAAGTAAAAATGCACTGTAAAATTTTGTCTATGTGTTCCACACATATTTAAATATCTAATATCACACTGTGCACTTTCTGAAAATATTCAACTGTGCCTGAAGTTCTTGGACGTTCTTCATGTGGTTCACCACCAAGACGAGTACGATAGCTTTTGACTTGGGTTACGCAAATATTTACTACTGAAAATGAGCACCCTAGTTCCTTCAAAACCTTGACCATTTTTGAATTAATTTCCGTTCGCAATAAATAATCCAGAAGAAATAATCTAACGAGAACACAATATTTCGGTTTGTCCGTTTGAACGAAACACACGAAACACAGTCACCTTTAGAAAGCCACAGGAATTAATATTCATATGTAAAGTTGACAAATACCAACATAACAACAATTAACCCCATCTATGTGCTCTCGAAGACACTGTGCTGGATCCGAATCGCATTCCCTGCAACACACAGACCGCCTTGAGGGGGATTTCGGTAAAGGTATGAAAAGCGTGCGGTGCAGGACGTGAATTTAAAGAGGGGGAAGTTTCCACGCGTCCGGGAAATGGGTGCCGCGAAGCTCAAAGTGCATAAAATATGGGTCGAGCTTATCGGCAGCAGACAATGGCGCCGGCTGACGAGACAAATGAATTCCTCTGTCCCCCGCTGTCCGGTCGCGGCCATTTTTTCGGCCCCCTCTCCCCCGGTCCTGGCGCCCTGCCCGGGAACAAGTAATTACCGGTGCGTCGTGGGCCACCGCTCCCGTATTAGAACTACCTGCCTTCCGATGCGCCCGCTTCCTGATCGCGGAGCTTGCACTACCTACACGTGCTTCTCATCACAGGGTATCCTTAACACGGGGTACAGAAATTTCCGTTTCTTTTCTCAGAGGCAAGTGTACCTCTCTTGACAATACTTCGACGGTGTATGAGGGGGAAATATTTCACCATACAGTCCCCATTTTTTTCATGACCGGTTTCGGAGATTATAGCTCAACTTTCAGCGGAAACAAACCGTTCGGGTTTTTGCAAGTAGTGTCCAATGTCACGTCACAGAAATGTCCTATCCAAAGTCAAACAGGGTACGTGCGCCCTCGAAAACGGCACATGGTCATTAAACTAAAGCGTG
This sequence comes from Schistocerca nitens, assembly GCF_023898315.1. Taxonomy (NCBI): domain Eukaryota; kingdom Metazoa; phylum Arthropoda; class Insecta; order Orthoptera; family Acrididae; genus Schistocerca; species Schistocerca nitens. The sequence continues at coordinate 169,770,593 of NC_064616.1, read as the reverse complement.
ACCTACGGCAATAGATTGGCTAGTGCACTGCTGTCAGAGGTACGAAGATAACGGCGCATACGTCACTCCTTTCGGGAAACAGTGGGCCATAGAGCATCGCATGATCGGGTATGATACCTTTGTGATAAATGCTGAGCCTATCGTTGCAACATGGCGGAAATTTCGTCACAATGGTAATCCCACGGCGTGGCAACCTGCGACGTCACCCTAGGAATCGATCGTGTGACGTTTAAGTTGGGTTAATGATGTCACGTTGGCACCGAATCTCACCACACTTCTGCTTAACATCACCCTGGACTTGTAACACGATCAGAAGGGTGTCCCCACCTCCCTCACCCACATTTCACCCGTTCTCTCGAGGCCTCTGCGATGGACGTCAGAGTCACGATGTCCAGGGTTCCAATCACGCTGTTATCTTATGGGTGGCAAAGGATAAACATTTCACACATCGCAGGCGGTTCAGAATCGACACCAAAAGCCCTCAGGAAGTGGCATAACGAGTGCTAATGATGTGGTGTCACCGCCAGACACCACACTTGCTAGGTGGTAGCCTTTAAATCGGCCGCGGTCCGGTAGTATACGTCGGACCCGCGTGTCGCCACTGTCAGTGATCGCAGACCGAGCGCCGCCACACGGCAGGTCTAGAGAGACGTCCTAGCACTCGCCTCAGTTGTACAGCCGACTTTGCTAGGAATGGTTCACTGACAAATTACGCTCTCATTTGCCGAGACGACAGTTAGCATAGCCTTCAGCTACGTCATTTGCTACGACCTAGCAAGGCGACATTACCAGTTAATATTGAAATTATAAAACATGTACCGTCAAGAGCGATGTACACCAATTATGGATTAAAGTTAAGTATTCCAAGAACTACGTTCTTTTCTAGTTAGACTTAACTCCTTTAATTGTTCCAGACCTCACGCCAGTCTGCGTGAGCTTTGAACCCGTGTATTTCGGCCTCCTCTAGTAAAACGGTGTTGGCTCTTCTGCCAACACTACAAATGAAACCACCCGTTCTCTTGGGGTGTTTATTTACACAAATTTCGCGGTCGAAAACGACAGATTGTAGTGCGATAAGCAGTGTGATGACGTTCTTGACAACCTTTGACGCTGCTGATCCCCCCCCCCCCCTCCCCACCGGAAGATCTAAGCCTTCTTTCAGCACATCGTGGGACTGCAACCCCAATGAGCGCTTTGAAATGCAGCGCAACAACATTTGCTCTGGTATACACGGTGGAACCACTAAGGACTCTTCACAGCCATTCGACGAAATTTTAATGTAATATGAAGCAGCAAAGGGTGTTCATGATTTTTCAGCCCTCCTATATCGCGGCCTCCTGTAGCATGATCACGGGGAGGAGCACTGACACTTGCACGAATAAAATGGAATAGGCCCTATGAGACCCCCTCCGCCGGCCGTTGTGGCCGTGCGGTTGTAGGCGCTTCAGTCTGGAACCGCGTGACTGCTACGGTCGCAGGTTCGAATCCTGCCTCGGGCATGGATGTGTGTGACGTCCTTAGGTTAGTTAGGTTTAAGTAGTTCTGAGTTCTAGGCGACTGATGACCTCAGAAGTTAAGTCGCATAGTGCTCAGAGTCATTTGAACCATTTGAAGACCCCCTCCCCCCACTTCGATAATACACTCCTGGAAATTGAAATAAGAACACCGTGAATTCATTGTCCCAGGAAGGGGAAACTTTATTGACACATTCCTGGGGTCAGATACATCACATGATCACACTGACAGAACCACAGGCACATAGACACAGGCAACAGAGCATGCACAATGTCGGCACTAGTACAGTGTATATCCACCTTTCGCAGCAATGCAGGCTGCTATTCTCCCATGGAGACGATCGTAGAGATGCTGGATGTAGTCCTGTGGAACGACTTGCCATGCCATTTCCACCTGGCGCCTCAGTTGGACCAGCGTTCGTGCTGGACGTGCAGACCGCGTGAGACGACGCTTCATCCAGTCCCAAACATGCTCAATGGGGGACAGATCCGGAGATCTTGCTGGCCAGGGTAGTTGACGTACACCTTCTAGAGCACGTTGGGTGGCACGGGATACATGCGGACGTGCATTGTCCTGTTGGAACAGCAAGTTCCCTTGCCGGTCTAGGAATGGTAGAACGATGGGTTCGCTGACGGTTTGGATGTACCGTGCACTATTCAGTGTCCCCTCGACGATCACCAGTGGTGTACGGCCAGTGTAGGAGATCGCTCCCCACACCATGATGCCGGGTGTTGGCCCTGTGTGCCTCGGTCGTATGCAGTCCTGATTGTGGCGCTCACCTGCACGGCGCCAAACACGCATACGACCATCATTGGCACCAAGGCAGAAGCGACTCTCATCGCTGAAGACGACACGTCTCCATTCGTCCCTCCATTCACGCCTGTCGCGACACCACTAGAGGCGGGCTGCACGATGTTGGGGCGTGAGCGGAAGACGGCCTAACGGTGTGCGGGACCGTAGCCCAGCTTCATGGAGACGGTTGCGAATGGTCCTCGCCGATACCCCAGGAGCAACAGTGTCCCTAATTTGCTGGGAAGTGGCGGTGCGGTCCCCTACGGCACTGCGTAGGATCCTACGGTCTTGGCGTGCATCCGTGCGTCGCTGCGGTCCGGTCCCAGGTCGACGGGCACGTGCACCTTCCGCCGACCACTGGCGACAACATCGATGTACTGTGGAGACCTCACGCCCCACGTGTTGAGCAATTCGGCTGTACGTCCACCCGGCCTCCCGCATGCCCACTATACGCCCTCGCTCAAAGTCCGTCAACTGCACATACGGTTCACGTCCACGCTGTCGCGGCATGCTACCAGTGTTAAAGACTGCGATGGAGCTCCGTATGCCACGGCAAACTGGCTGACACTGACGGCGGCGGTGCACAAATGCTGCGCAGCTAGCGCCATTCGACGGCCAACACCGCGGTTCCTGGTGTGTCCGCTGTGCCGTGCGTGTGATCATTGCTTGTACAGCCCTCTCGCAGTGTCCGGAGCAAGTATGGTGGGTCTGACACACCGGTGTCAATGTGTTCTTTTTTCCATTTCCAGGAGTGTACATTCGGCGCCGCCTGCACACCTTTGTTGAGCACTTTAAGTATTTACCGGTACAGAGACAACCCTTCACTGATTCCTAGGCGCTAGAGCAGCAATGTAGCACCACTGTGGATGAGGTTTCCCACCCGCAGCCAACCTCGAATCGGTCGAGGATTCTCTCCGTACGGGTATATTTTTAAAGTGTTCAACAAAGGCGACCCTTTGCCATTTTAATTACGCACATGACACTGTCGCACCTCCCCGGCAGCACGCCACGGGAGGGGGCGAAGCAGCAGGGCTGAAAATGCACAAACACTTTTTACTTATTCGTATCACGTTCAAATTTCGTCGAATGGTTTTGGTCCGTCCTTAGTGGTTCCGCCCAGTACGCAAGTGCACAAATTGTGGTTGTGCTGCACTCCAAATAGATTACGTTCAATGGAGTTGCAGCCCCACAGTGTCCTTAGAAAAGGGTTGAACTGTCCGGAGTGCGTCAGCAGTGGCACCTGCTGCACCTCCCTGTCGAAACTGTCGTTTTCGACCACGAAATGTGTGTAAATTAACGCTCCCAAATGAAGGGGTGATTTCATCGACGCGATTCGTGTCACCTCCTGAAGTCTTTTCGTTTCAATTCTGAGCACTGACGTATCTGAAATGTTTTCCTTGTCTACTCAAAAATGGTTCAAATGGCTCTAAGTACTATGGGACTTAACATCTGAGGTCATCAGTCCCATAGAATTAGAACTACGTAAACCTAACTATCCTAAGGACATCACACACATGCATGCCCGAGGCAGGATTCGAACCTGCGACCGTAGCAGCCGCGTAGTTCCGGACTGAAGCGCCTAGAACCGCTCGCCCACCGCGGCCGGCCTTGGCTACTCATAAGCAAATAGCGTGATTTCCACAGTGACCTCTGTGCTGGCGTAAGCTGTCGCCAGCACACCGGTCGGCAATGTGTTGCGCGAAGGTCGATAGTAGGCGCTGGATCGAGTGCGCCTATCACGAGAGAGCCCAGAGACACACTGACAAGCGAAATACCGCCAACGCCCCCTCGACAGCATGTACTCAGGCCGCCGCCGCTGACCGGATAGCCGCACTGACTCACTCTTTCATTTGGCTTCTGTTAGCATACGCGCGGAGTGGGACTAGCTGCGAGACTAAAGTTTGTAATAGCAAGATTACCGATACTGTTTGCAAGAGGAATATTGTTTATGAGCCTGTACCACAGAACATGGACTCTATTTCAGTTAAGTAATCTTTGCTGCCTGTTCTAGCAAATGAAGAACCACATTAATCCACGTGTGCGTTTGTGTTGCAGAAAGAGGATTCCGGCCACCCATAATAACATCCTCTCCCTTGCTTCCTTACAGTACGAGGATACTACAGTGGCGACGAGGACACTACAACCTTCATCGCAGAGGCGTCACAAGAAGGGGTGTGTACGTGGGGGTGGGTGTCACGACCTTGGCATTGTGTGACACGTCGACGGTGGCATTGGGCAGAGCTGTGGTGGAATTTGGTACCTATGTCACATCATTAACCCACATCACTCGAACTTCTCAACTCTGGCATGTGTCGACACATTGCCTTTGCAGCATGACAGAGGAAGGGGCCGGCTGGAGTGGCCGAGCGGTGCTAGGCGCTACAGTCTGGAACCGCGCGACCGCTACGGTCGCAGGTTCGAATCCTGCCTCGGGCATGGATGTGATGTCCTTAGGTTAGTTAGGTTTAAGTAGTTTTAAGTTATAGGGGACTGATGACCTCAGGAGTTAAGTCCCATAGTGCTCAGAGCCATTTGAACCAATTTGACAGAGGAAGGTCTTAGGAAACTTTGAGCCAAATTTAACACTTCGTCATTGCAATGTGGCTATTCAAAAAAATGACTTTGTAATCCTTTTGTGCAGTATGTTTATGAGCGATAACATGCATTTCCACTTAAATGCATCAGTTAAACTGAATTATCGATTGTGGATCCCTCATCGACATTTCATAGTGCATAAAAGATCTCTTCACTCCCCACGAGTGACTGTGTGGTGCGCTGTAGCTACCTTTGGTGTAATCGCGCATTATTTTTTGAGGCGGACGGCGTAATAGTGGCAGCGAACTCCAAATTTTACGTTCACATGCTTAGGGCATTCAATGGGACTCAACTGCTGTGGTCATAAGTCCCCTAGAACTTAGAACTACTTAAACCTAACTAACCTAAGGACAGCACACAACACCCAGCCATCACGAGGCAGAGAAAATCCCTGACCCCGCCGGGAATCGAACCCGGGAACCCGGGCGTGGGAAGCGAGAACGCTACCGCACGACCACGAGATGCGGGCGCTTAGGGCATTCTTTCTGCCAGAACAGCGGAGACGACGGTTAAACAGGAGGAATGTTTATTTTCAACCGGATAGTGCAACATTACACACTGCAAATGTCTGCATGGCAGTTGTCTGGAACATGTTCCCGTGAAGTCTCATTTCTCGTTTTGGTGATGTGATCAGGTCACCATCATTAGAGACTATTTCTTGTGACGGTATTGAAAGATTGAGTCTACGTTAACAAAGCTCAAAGTTTAATAAGTTCATCAAAAATAATGTGGACTGTTGGCCTAAGTTGTAACTTCTGGGAGAGAGATGAAAATTGTTCTACAGAGAATGGCCGCCTCTTGGATGATGTAATTTTTCTTAAGTGACTGCGTAAATCAAACAGAAACGCTAAACTCTGATTTTGTTTAAATAGACGCTTCTTAATAACAATCAACATACTACTAGATGTTCGTTGCCCTTAGGAAGCCTTATATATATATATATATATATATATATATATATATATATATAAAAGAAAACCAAAGTGGAAATATGGCCAATTTCAAAAGTTTCAAACGCTGGAGCACGTCTCAACAATATACGAAGTTCAAGTATCCTGCTGACCATCACAAAGGCAAAGACAGTACGTAGACATAGCGACATGGATTGAATGGATTGGTTGTATTGAAAACGGAAATATAATTCTCTCAGACCGGTATGAAAAATAAAGATAATTAGTACATGCATAATGAAATATTTTCCTTGTACAGTACAAATCGCAACTGCAGGCCCAGCGCATTCCACCATAATGTGGAAAAGCCTAAAATTTAGCGACGATCAAAATTGTGTGCACAGTTTACTCCCGTGTGAATTCAGAAGAAATCGGATCCTGAAAGTAACTCCGGCCTTGGAAAAGTTCGATCCCCATAATAAATCTTACGATCTCAACCATAGCGAAAACAATATCCACATCAGCTCTTTCCATCACAAGCCAAAGCCTCTGCTGGGCAGTGTAACTGGTGTGAAAACCGAGAAATCCGTAGAAGCATATTACCTGAGAAGAATTTAAGTCCCGCCCAATGGCAGCTTCTTCGTGTTTAATCCCGAGGAAGAAAGAGAGAGAGGGGGGTAGCAACAGCGCACGAAAGGGGCGCTGTCACGCGTTATACATTGAAGAGCAAAAGAAGCTGGTACACATGCCTAATATCGTGTAGGGCCCCCGAGAGCACGAAGAAGAGCCGCAACACGACGTGGCATGGTCTCAACTAATGTCTGAAGCTGTCCTGGAGGGAAGTGAAATCATGAATCCTACAGGGTTGTCCATAAATCCGTAAGAGGGGGTGGAGATCTCTTCTGAACAGCACATTGCAAGGCACCACAGATATGCTCAATAATGTACATGTTTGGGGAGGTTGGTGGCCAGCGGAAGTGTTTAAACTCAGAAGAGTGTTCCTGGAGCCACTCTCTAGCAATTACAGACGTGTGGGGTGTCGCATTGTACTCCTGGAATTGCCCAAGTCTCTCGGAATGCACAATGGACATGAATGGATGCGGGTGATCAGACAGGATACTTACGTAAGTGTCACCTGTCAGAGTCGTATCTAGACGTATCGGGGGTCCCATATCACTCCAACTGCACACGCCCCACACCATTACCGAGCCTCTACCAGCTTGAACAGTCACCTGCCGACATTCAGGATCCATGGATTCATGCGGTTGTCTCCATACCCGTAAAACGTCCTTTCTCTCGACACAATTTGACAATTTTAAACGAAACTCGTTCGACCAGGCAACATGTTTCCAATCATCAACAGTCAAATGTTGGTGTTGACGGGTCCAGGCGAGGCGTAAAGCCTTGTGTCGTGCAGCCATCAAGGGTACACGAGTGGGTCTTCGGCTCCGAAGTCCATGTCCATGATGTTTCGCTGAATGGTTCGCGCTGACACTTGTTGGTGGCCCAGCATTGAAATCTGCAGCAATCTGTGGAAGCGTCGTTGGTCCCATTCTTGTGGTATCTTTTTCCGACCGCAGCGATGTCGGAGATTTGATGTTTTGCCGGATTCCTGATATTCACGGTACACTCGTGAAATGGTCGTAGGGGAAAATCCCCACTTCATCACTACCTCGGAGATGCTGTGTTCCATCGCTCGTGCGTCGACTATAACCTCACGTTAAAACTCACTTAAATCTTGATAAACTGCCTGTTGTGTACATAGTTCCGCGTAGTCAGCGCGTACACAACTTTCCCACTAGAGCGCGCCCCGCTAAGCACAACAGCGCAGGCGCAGCGCTCGTCCGTCTCCGCACTACGAGATGGCGCTGCCTTAGAGACGGACCAAATTCTGCTTCCGCCGATTGGCGTATTAATATGTAACGCAGCCAATGAGATTGCTGCTAACGTAGAACCTTTTCTCCTCGCGGATCACACTCGCGCAGTGATACCTGAACGCCCGAGGTATTATAACGAGTGTAGAGACCTCCGATTAGTAAGTTGCATCAGTCTGCATTTGTCTGTACCAGTCTATAGTCAAGTTTCAGTCTGCGCCTAATAAGATTATCATATTCCTGTACATAGCCATGAAGATAAATGTATAGACACTTTTGTCAAGTATCAGAGATGTATGTGAGAATAAGATTAACGTACCAATACCAGAGGAACTTCAGATTGTCAATTGCAAATAGCATCCAGAACCAAGTTAAGTAATTTTTATGCTTATTATTATTTTAATAAATGTGTGTGAAAATTAATCAAGTTCTGTTTAAAGTTGGTCACCGTCAAACTGCTACTCTAATTGTGCAATTGGCATTTCTATCGTCTGACCTAAAGATAGAAGATAAACACGCCACGATAAGACCACGAGACATATTGCTGACACTCGCCTACTTCGTTAGAGCGACAAGTCAAATAATCTGATGGTGTGTGTACCGAAGGTCTTACAGTACGCACACCACACTGCCATTGTAGCAGCAGTAACCGATCTAACAACTGCGCCATGTACTTGTTGTCTTACAAAGCCGTTGCCAACCGCAGCGCCGTATTCTGCCTGTTTACATATCTCTATATTTGAATACGCCTGCCTATACCAGTTTCTCTGGTGCTTCATTGTACATTTCGCAACAGGTGAGTGTTGATCGACAATTGCCGGCCGCGGTGGTCTCGCGGTTCTAGGCGCGCAGTCCGGAACCGTGCGACTGCTACGGTCGCAGGTTCGAATCCTGCCTCGGGCGTGGATGTGTGTGATGTCCTTAGGTTGGTTAGGTTTAAGTAGTTCTAAGTTCTAGGGGACTAATGACCACAGCAGTTGAGTCCCATAGTGCTCAGAGCCATTTGGACCATTTTTGATCGACAATTTTCTTCGATAACCCTACTCGTTCATAGCAACTTTGGCATATTTTTTTCGTAACTAATTTACGAGAGTTTCGTTCCTGTCCAAACAAACCATACGCGTGCGAACCCACGAAACAAATGGTAGTATCGCATAAATTGCTGCCTGATAGCATATTTATATAGAACACTTATTGTAAGAATGTTGCTTGTTGCGGTAGATGACTTATTCCCAGTACCTCTGTATCGTGTCCCTCAGTCGCCTTTCACCCATTTCTATTGTCAACAAATATAATTATGTTAACAACAGAAATACCTAGGCCGAAATAAGGCAACAAAAATAACTTGCGATGGCCGAAGTAATGACGATATTAAATGAAGAGTGGCAATAGCATGGAAGTTTTTCTGGAAGATAAATTTATTAACATGGAATATCAATTTAAACGTCAGGAAGCCTTCTCTTAAGGTATTTTCCTGGAATGTAGCCTAGTACAGAAGGGAAACGTGGACGATAAACAGTTCAGACAAGAAGAGAAGCTTTTCAGATGTGATGCTTCAGGAGATTGCTGAAGTTTGGAAGCGTCGCTCGGATAACTAGTGAAGAGCTACGGACTCGAATCGGGGAGGAAAGAGCTTAATGAGAAAACTTGACTAATAGATGGGATTGGTTGAGCGACCACATCCCAAGTCATTAAGGAATAGTTTATTCTGTAATTGAGGGAAACTGTGAGGGCGGCGAAAACTTGAAGAGGGAGACGAAAGCTTGAGTACAGTAAGACTGATCTTCACTTTGTCGTTCACAGTGCAAGATGGACTTGCAAAAGGGGGATTAGGAGGCAGTTGAATGGGTCATCGAGAAGCGAACCATTGCCACTGACCAAATACTTGGATACGACAATGGGTTGTGCTTTGCTGTCTAATTCCGTTGCGCGAATTTGTTGGCAAAGATGTAAGATATGAATATGGTCTGGATGAGGAGTCTGAAAACCGCGTTCATTTAGATTTTCAACTTTGGTTTATCTGTCGTGGTGTACGTTTTTCCAGTGTTGGATGTTCCCTCACACGGAACGCTTTGCACTGAAGGACATCGTGAGAGAAGTCACAGAATTCGCCGCATCAGCCACAGTTCATAAACTATATCCGCATCACATGTCAGCATCGCCTCTCTCACCCCCCCCCCCCCCCCCTTCGTGCAATGTTTGGTAAAAAACAGAACGTTGTAGAAAGAACCGAGCCAAAAAATAATTCTACCAGCCAACGCTTGGGTGCTGTATGCGGCGAAAAGATTTCGGTCCACGAATAGCTCCCTGCACAATACATAGATTATGCGGCAGGCGCACATAAAAACGACGCCTGACAAAAGGGAGGAGCCATATGAAATAGCCGGAAATTCTACTGGGCCATTCAGATGAGAAGCAAATAGTTCGTAGTTTTGACTGGAATGCCATTTGGCTCCATTAGAGAGACTTCCTCAATTCCTACACAATGGCTATTGCCTCGTTAATTCATGACCCACTTACATCCTGTCTAGGCAAATAAAAACATGAATTACCACGTCTATTAGGATTGACTAGCTCAGCAATGAAGGTGCCAGGGCTACTTTTCTCATTAAAAAGCTGTCTTGCTCGCCGTAGACAGTTCCCCATAACTCATCAGAGTATAGACATCAGGCCGGGCCGGCCGAAGTGGCCGTGCGGTTAAAGGCGCTGCAGTCTGGAACCGCAAGACCGCTACGGTCGCAGGTTCGAATCCTGCCTCGGGCATGGTTGTTTGTGATGTCCTTAGGTTAGTTAGGTTTAACTAGTTCTAAGTTCTAGGGGACTAATGACCTCAGTAGTTGAGTCCCATAGTGCTCAGAGCCATTTGAACCATCAGGCCGGCCTTGTGGCCGAGCTGTTCTAGGGGCTTCAGTCCGGAACCACGCGGCTGCTACGGTTGCAGGTTCGAATCCTCTCTCGGGCATGGATGTGTGTGATGTCCTTAGGTTAGTTAGGTTTAAGTAGTTCTAAGTTTAGGGGACGGATGGCCTCAGATGTTAAGTCCCATAGTGCTTAGAACCATTTGAATAGACAGCAATCACTGAAACTCAAATGACCAGAACTACTGTTCACGTCAACGGCACACAAGATGCAGTTGATGGACCAGCGTATATCAGCATTTATTAATTGGCTGAAATGGCTCCGAGCACTATGGGACTTAACTTCAAAGGTCATCAATCCCCTAGAACTTAGAACTACTTAAACCTAACTAACCTAAGGACATCACACACATCCATGCCCGAGGCAGGATTCGAACCTGCGACCGTAGCGGTCGTGCGGTTCCAGACTGTAGCGTCTTGAATCGCTTGGCCACCCCGGCCGGCATTTATTAATTCGGGGTGACCTCAGTTCAAGGTATTGTTCTAGGAACTATGGAGCAACAATTCAAAGAGGAAGGTAATTCCACAATTCCTCTGCAAAACAGCGGTCTCTGAGCCAACCGATAGCAGCTTCTATTGAGACTCCACGTTTCAGTGTAAAAGTCTGACCAGGCAAATGTCGACCAAAGTCCTCAAAAGATGGACTACAGCCACAATGGAATCCAACTGACAATGCTCTGCATCACTATAGAACAGTAAGAATCGGGAGAAAAACTAGGCCAGATGTTCTTCTTTGTCGGTACGTGTAACACTCCACTTCTTAACTCCTCGTTGCAGAAAGATGGACATAAAAAAGGAGGCTGATGAGTTCATTGCTGCCATAAAAGAGTGTAGCACGAAAGTTTCATCAATATAACTTGTGACTCTAGCAGAACTCTTTCAGATGATGTTAAGGAGTCGCTATAACAGCCAGCGGGCAGCTAACTGCGTCTTGTCGTGTGGCGTGGCCTTCTGCTGATGGTAATAGGGTTGGGGCTAGCAGTCGAGCATTGTTGGATTCACTTTGCAGAAAGAGATCGTGTGGATACAGTTTTTTAGTTAAGCGTAGAAACGCGCACGTGATAAACTGCAGATTGTCAGCCAGTCTTCGAAACATTTCAATATATTACGAATAGGCAAAAGAGAAGTAAGATTAGGGTTCAAATTCCTGCTAGCAACGACAGTATTGAAAGAGAAACACTAGTTCGGATTTTACATGGATGGAGCAGGAAAGTGGGCTTCCCTCTTTCGAAGCAACAGTACGGGAATTTTCTGTAAACATTCGGAGAGGGCGGAAAAACTAAATCTCAATAGTCGAAGTGGAATTTAGACAACAGTCTTCCTAAATGCGAGTCCAGTAAGCTTAAGCGCTTGGGCACCTCGCTCGGCTCAAAATGAGAATTATTTTCATTTAGCATCAGGAGCGAGATTTGAAAAGGAAAAAGACTTGTAACGGTAACGTTTATTCTCAATAGGAAGTAACAAATATTACTACATAATAATCTTTTAGAAAAGGAAAAAATGGAAGAACAGCACTTTGAATACATTTTCTCACATCTCGGTCTTCCCTCTCCGATGATTTGAGACCGTGCACTCCAATGTTCACGAAAGTACTTCTGGATTTCTACTTAAATATCTCCGTTGGTCAAATATGCTTTCACAGATTTGCTATGAATATACTGGGAACATTAATATATGTTATGAAATATTAGTAACTATAATTATCAGAAACGTCCGAGAAGTTTATCAGCGAGCGTTAATTAATGGTTCCGGATACGTGAAAGCTAATATTGACGGTTTTTGAATCTTTAGTTTGAGTAAGCAGCGACTCTGATACGAATCATTTATGCTTCAGAAATTATATATCTAGAGCCATGTGCAACGTTAATGACTACTTACAGAAACAAGAGGTCACATGTTTCCGGATAAAAATAATGACTGCTACAGTGATTAGCGGAAACACACCGTAATGCAGTGACTGTGGAAATATAATTTTCTTGCTGTCAGGAATTATGAAAAACGCCCACTGAAAAGGTAAGCAATGAGGTCGAATGTAGAAAATAAGATTTAACAACTAAAAGTTATTTTTTAAAAAGCTAAAATTCGTGAGATTCATAGAACTGAACTGACAGGATTTCCCTTTCGAGACCATCATAGAGACTGTAGATTACTATCTAAAAGAGGTCGTGGTGAAGACCTGCGTCCCACTTTCGATCCACGGCACTAAGTTCTCGACTGTGTATACGGAGCGTTACAGGCTAGTGCAGCAAAAGGATTTAATTAACGATGAGGGAAGATTAGTTATTTCGAGGACGTTTTGTCGAACTTTCCCGTCGAAAATAAATGATAAGCTGTAATGGAGAAGACGGCGCCAGCAAGAGAGGCGGGTAGAGTTCGTCGTGTTTTTGCTTTATTAAAGCAGAACAAGTATTTATGTTCCGCGATTTCGTCTACGCGCTACAACCACTACTACGAAGCAAACGCGCGAATGAAAGCCTAACAGACGTACAGGAAACTACGCAATTATTCTACAGGACAGTGACACGTAAATGGAATACGAAATTCAGATTACTTACATGTTGTTGTTGTTCCGGCCCTCAGTCCGAAGATTGGCTCGATGCAGCTCTCCATACTGCTCTAGTCTGTGCAAGCCTCTTCATAACTTCTGCGGCCTACATCATTTTTATCCTACATACTATATTCGTCTCTTGGTTTCCCTCTACAATTACCTCCCCCTCTCCCCCCTTAATGTGTCAGAATGTCTCCCTTCTTATAGTCAAGTTACACCACAAATTTCTTTTCTCCCCAATTCTGTTCAGTACCTCCTCGTTAGTTACATAATCGACCCATCTATGAGGGCGTGGTGAAAAGTAATGTCACCCGATTGTTATGTGAAAACTCCTAAGCTTTTTAAATAAAACAAACGTTATTAATATTCTATATCTTTATTCTTCGAGTCTACATATTATTTATTAACACAGACCTGACTTCACATTTCTCCCAACGAGAGACCAGTATGTTGATACCGTCACTGTAGAATGTTTGACGTTGTTGATGGAGCCACAACCTCACCTCTGCTTTCACCGCTTCATCACTGTCAAAGTAAAGTCCTAGAATGTGTTCTTTAAGCTTTGGAAACAGATGAAAATCTTTTGGCGCCAAATCGGGACTGTACTGCTGATGATCGATCACAGTGAACCCCAAGTGTCGAATCGTTGCAGGCGTCGCGGCTCTCATGTGTGGTCTGGCTTTGTCGTGCGGAAGAACACGGTGCTCCGTGGGTGGACGAACTCATCGAATTCGAAACTCGGTTACGGCACGCTGCTTTTCACGCACTTACACAGTTACGTTACACTCCACCACGTTACACAATAGAATTCGGAGCCCTCTAGCGGCAGAGAGCTGCAAATATGTAGTCGTGAACAACAAAGATGTAAAACTTCCTGACAGATTAAAACTGTGTGCCGGACCGAGACTCGAACTCAGGCCTTTGCCTTTCGCGGGCAAGTGCTCTACCTAGGTTCGCAGAAGAACTTCTGTGAAGTTTGGAAGGTAGGAGACGAGATACTGGCAGAAGTAAAGCTGTGAAGACTGAGCGTGAGTCGTGCTTGGGTAGCTCAGACGGTGGAGCACTTGCCCGCGAAAGGCAAAGGTCCCGAGTTCGAGTCTCGGTCCGGCACACAGTTTTAATCTGTCAGGAAGTTTCATATCAGCGCACACTCCGCTGCAGAGTGAATATCTCATTCTGGAAACAAAGATGTAGAATGTGAATAACATTAGTTTTATTTACAAAATTTTAAGAGTTTTCACAAAAAAATCGGAGACTTTACTTTACACCATGTCCTCGTAATCTTCAGCATTCTTCTGTAGCACCACAATCCAAAAGCCTCTATTCTCTTCTTGTCTGGACTGTTTATTGCCCACGTTTCACATCCATAGAGGTCTACACTCCAGAAAAATGCGACTTCCTAGTACTGAAATCTATATTCGATGTCAATACATTTCTCTTCTTGACGAACACTTTTCTTGCCGTTCCCAGTCTACGTTTTCTATCTTCTGTAATTCGGCATAATCAGTTATTTTACTGCCAAAATAACAATACTCTCATATTAATTCCAGTGTATCGTTTCCTAATCCAGTTCCCCCAGTATCGCTCGATTTAATTACACTGCAGTCCATCATCCATATTTTGATTTTGTTGATGTTTTTCTTAAACATCTACTTTTCAAGACACTGTCCACTCCATTCAGCTGCTCTTCGAAGCCCTTTGCAGTCTCTGACAGAATTGCAATGTCAACCGCAAACCTCACGGTTTTTTTTCTTCTTCTTGAACATTAATTGGTTCAAATGGCTCTGAGCACTATGGGACTTAACTTCTGAGGTCATCAGTCCCCTAGAACTTAGAACTACTTAAACCGAACTAACCTAAGGACATCACACACATACATGCCCGAGGCAGGATTCGAACCTGCGACCGTAGCGGTCGCGCGGTTCCAGACTGTAGCGACTAGAACCGCTCGGCCACTTCGGCCGGCGAACTTTAATTCCTTTCCCAAATTTTTCATTTTTTTCCCTTAACTACTTGTTAAAAGTACAGATTAAATAACATCAGGGAAACCAACGTTGGCTTCCCCACTACAATTTTTTACATTATAACACGGTACCATACTCATAAAGCTTTTAGGTATACTATCACATTCTTCAAATGGTTCAAATGGCTCTAAGCACTATGGGACTTAACATCTGAGGTCATCAGTCCCCTAGACTTAGTACTACACTCCTGGAAATTGAAATAAGAACACCGTGAATTCATTGTCCCAGGAAGGGGAAACTTTATTGACACATTCCTGGGGTCAGATACATCACATGATCACACTGACAGAACCACAGGCACATAGACACAGGCAACAGAGCATGCACAATGTCGGCACTAGTACAGTGTATATCCACCTTTCGCAGCAATGCAGGCTGCTATTCTCCCATGGAGACGATCGTAGAGATGCTGGATGTAGTCCTGTGGAACGGCTTGCCATGCCATTTCCACCTGGCGCCTCAGTTGGACCAGCGTTCGTGCTGGACGTGCAGACCGCGTGAGACGACGCTTCATCCAGTCCCAAACATGCTCAATGGGGGACAGATCCGGAGATCTTGCTGGCCAGGGTAGTTGACTTACACCTTCTAGAGCACGTTGGGTGGCACGGGATACATACGGACGTGCATTGCCCTGTTGGAACAGCAAGTTCCCTTGCCGGTCTAGGAATGGTAGAACGATGGGTTCGATGACGGTTGGGATGTACTGTGCACTATTCAGTGTCCCCTCGACGATCACCAGTGGTGTACGGCCAGTGTAGGAGATCGCTCCCCACACCATGATGCCGGGTGTTGGCCCTGTGTGCCTCGGTCGTATGCAGTCCTGATTGTGGTGCTCACCTGCACGGCGCCAAACACGCATACGACCATCATTGGCACCAAGGCAGAAGCGATGTTGGGGCGTGAGCGGAAGACGGCCTAACGGTGTGCGGGACCGTAGGCCAGCTTCATGGAGACGGTTGCGAATGGTCCTCGCCGATACCCCAGGAGCAACAGTGTCCCTAATTTGCTGGGAAGTGGCGGTGCGGTCCCCTACGGCACTGCGTAGGATCCTACGGTCTTGGCGTGCATCCGTGCGTCGCTGCGGTCCTGTCCCAGGTCGACGGGCACGTGCACCTTCCGCCGACCACTGGCGACAACATCGATGTACTGTGGAGACCTCACGCCCCACGTGTTGAGCAATTCGGCGGTACGTCCACCCGGCCTCCCGCATGCCCACTATACGCCCTCGCTCAAAGTCCGTCAACTGCACATACGGTTCACGTCCACGCTGTCGCGGCATGCTACCAGTGTTAAAGACTGCGATGGAGCTCCGTATGCCACGGCATACTGGGTGACACTGACGGCGGCGGTGCACAAATGCTGCGCAGCTAGCGCCATTCGACGGCCAACACCGCGGTTCCTGGTGTGTCCGCTGTGCCGTGCGTGTGATCATTGCTTGTACAGCCCTCTCGCAGTGTCCGGAGCAAGTATGGTGGGTCTGACACACCGGTGTCAATGTGTTCTTTTTTCCATTTCCAGGAGTGTACTTAAACCTAACCAACCTAAGGACATCACGCACATCCATGCCCGAGGTAGGACTGGAACCTGAGACCGTAACAGTAGCGCGGTTCCGGACTGAAGTGCCTAGAACCGCTGTAAGCGAGTTTCGAATTCGAAGAGTTCATCCCCACATGGAGATCTCTCCCCTTCAGTATTACAATGCCAGACCACATACGAGCGCTGCGACATTTGCAAGAATCCGACGCCCTGGATTTACTGTTATCGACCATCCATCCTTCATACAGTCCCGATTTGTCCCATCCGATGTTTACGTTTTCAGAACTTAAAGAAAACTTTTTATGATTTCACTTTGATAGTGATGAAGCGGTGCCAAGCAGAAGTGAGGTTGTGGTTCCGTCAACAAGGTCAAACACGGTATCAAAAACAGGTTCATCGCAGGGAGAAATGCGTTCGTCACCAAAGTGACTCGGCTGAGAGAAAAAATGTACGTATACACGAAGAACAAAGATGTAGAATGTTATCAATGTTTATTTTATTTTTAAAACATTTTTAAAGAGTTTTGATACAAAAGAATCGGAAGCATTACTTTCCAGCACGCCCTCGTAAATCTAAAATATTACCATATTTTACTTCAAACTGTAGATTATACACGCTTGTAATTTAAACGTCACTGAAGTTACCCACCGCTTCTTGGCCTATATGTAAACCATTAGATAAATATAGAAGACATGCGTGACCTCTTTGCAAGTATGCAGTTACCGCTGGCCTGAGTTCACACAAGGCGCCGCAGGTGCCTCGGAGAATTTCACTTTAGTAATTGGCCAGCCTGCGTAAGCAGTCATAACTTCGAAGCTGAATTAGCACGCGTTACACACGGCACCGGCAGCGATTATTCTGTTTTTATCCAGTTTTCACTATATTGTGACTTTGTTATAACGTTGATAAAGGCGATAAACTTTGGAAAAGTCTTCAAATTTGTTAAGTGGAAGTGAAGATGGAGAACTTTCTGAGGACAACAAGGAAAGTGGTAATGAAGATAGGAAACTCAAGTACGGAAGATACGACCACAGTCATTTAAATTTCGGTATCACGTGCACTGTTGTGAACAATGAAGAGCATCCACAGCTGGGTTTGACAGTATTTTTGTTGAATGCATAATACCAAGCAAATTTAGGCGTCATTTAGAAAGTGTTTACAAGAATGACAAGGTAAAACCAAGACAGTATTTTTCTAGAAAACTGAGTCAATGAAAGAACAAAAATCATAATTTCTAAACAGGCGAAACTCTCTCACAAAGCACTTCTAACGTCCTACAATGCAGTTTTCTGAGTGGCAAAATGTAAAAAAGCACACACGACTGCACGAGGACAAACTCTACCGTGTGGTATTGACATGATATCCATTGTGTGTGGACAGTTCATGGCAAAACAGCTTTTGCACATTCCTTTGCCTGACGCTACATTAATTGTCGAATTCAAGGTTTAGGAGCGGAACGTCATGAAAAAATTACGGAAAAAATTAGAAGGAGGGATTTACTTTATAACAGCACTCGGTTGTTTTTTCAGCGGAAACGTATTATCGCGCATTTTTAACTTAGGCGAGAAGGCTGTTCTTACGTGGAAGAACAAAATCATACCACTGCTACGTGCTTTCTAAGACACTGACTTTCTATTAAAGGTTGCACAGTTATGTAGTATATTTGAGAAGTTAAAGTAACTGAATGTGTCTCTGCAACGAAGTGTAACTCATTTCATTCAGCATATTGCTGAAGTTTCGGCTTTTAAAAGACGATATTTGCAGAATTTTATAAGCGACAATGAGATACGTCTTACCGCAGGTATTTTTTGTGTAAATGGACATATCTGAACTCCACGTTTATTTTGAAAAATACTTTTCTGAAAACTGTGGTAGGTCTCAGTGGATTCAAAATCCCTTCAGTAATGATTCTCCTTCTGATTTCAGTACTGCAGAAGAGGAAGAGCTGGTATAACTTTAATCAGGTTCTTCACTAAGAGTAGAGTTTTGATCAGTCACATTGCCACCATTTTGGTATTCAGTAACGAAATAGTTTCCAAGATTGAGCAAGGAAGCACTGACGATATTAATTAATTCCTTCCACAACCTCCTATCTTTGCGGGTGTGTGTTTTCGGCATTAGCTATCATAAAACCAAGTACATATCAAGACTCGGTGTGGAGAAGGACATGAGAGTAGCTTTATCTCACTCGCTACAAAGGTTTAACAAGTTGCGTAACAAGAAGCAAAAGCTCAAGCGTAGCATTATTTTATACGTAACTTGTTTTTATTAATTATTTCAATTTTCACAAGGTATCCTACAAGGGAGCCACGAACTCAGAAACGCTGATAACCCCTGATGAAACAGACAGGATGTCGGTGTCTTGAGGTGGGTAATATTCCACGTAGACAGAAGGAAGGTGGGTTGGAATCCCAACCTGAGAAGGGTAGGTTACGTAATAGTTAGTATGATGTCAAAGCAGGGATATACGTTGGTGTCCAAAATTAAAGCAACAAACCGCTATTTCCCAGTCTTGTGTCTAATACGCGGTATAATTACGCAAAAGGTCGACAGATGTCTGAACGATCGTGTTCTGCACGAAGGATGACATGCCGGTTAACGGACAACCACGACAACGATGACGTCAGGGCACCTTTCAAGCGGGGTAACGTGGCAGGTAGTCCCACATCCACAATCGCTGTGTATACAGTCACAGACGGTGCAGTATGGTACAAACAAGATACCTACCAGACTCTGCGGGGGAGGGCCATAGGAAGAATGGAAGCACGACAGTCGCAAACTGATGTGGCCCGAAGGCTTCATGTGAATCGTTCTGTTGTTTCTCGGATGTGGCGACAATGTGTAGAGACCGAAACAGTATACCAATACCAGGGTAGGGCCGACCATGTGTGATATCAAAAAGAGAGGACCGTTATTTGGCCGTAAAGGCACGACGGTACTGCCTTACTACTGCACGACAACTGGCATCTGACCTCGCAGCATCCACTGGACCTGCCGTATCGAAACAAACACTGTACAGAAGTATACATGACGGTAATATTTGTTCCCGAAAGAAGAGTTACCGTGGATGACCATGCAGCTTTGCTAGAAACGAAATGATAATTAAATGGACACCCTAGCTGCAAACAGGCGTTGATGTACTTCATTGGGGACATGTTGAAAATGTGTGCCCCGACCGGGACTCGAACCCGGGATCTCCTGCTTACATGGCAGACGCTCTATCCATCTGAGCCACCGCGGGCACAGAGGATAGTGCGTCTGCAGGGACTTATCCCTTGCACGCTCCCCGTGAGATCCACATTCCCAACATGTCCACACCACTACATTCGTAGTGCGCCTAATAGATGTTTGCCCATCATACTCATTACTCGTGGCAGATTAATCCACCAAGTCCCGTACGAGTTCGGGCATAGCGTGTGCGTTCGCACAAGAAGGTCAATGGCCGGGAAGCCATATTTTAACTATACATGACGGTAGTATCTGTTCCCGAAAGAAGAGTTACCGTGGATGACCATGCAGCTTTGCTAGAAACGAAATGATAATTAAATGGACACCCTAGCTGCAAACAGGCGTTGATGTACAGAAGGCTTTGCCAGAGTAGCCTTTATTGTCGTCGACCTTTTGTATGTGTGCCTCTGCTGCGTCTTCACAGAAGGGAACGTTTAGAGTGGAGTCGTCCACATGCCACCTCGACGGTCGAACAGTGGGCCAATGTTCTTTCCGCAGTTCACTCCCGATTTGGTCTGGTGAGTGATTCTCGACGTATTCGCATCTGGAGGGAACGTGGAACACGATTTCGGGACACAAACATTGTGGAAAGAGACCGATATCGAGGAGGATCCTTAATGGTGTGGGCATGTTGACCACTGCAACACCTCTTCATGAAGTTGTACGAGTGAATCGGCAAGGTTTAACTGCTGTCAGGTATCGCGACGAGTTGTTGGGGCCGTATGTGCGGCTGTCGCGAAGTGGTGTGGGCCCACACTTTGTATTGATGGATGATAACGCTCGACCTCATAGAACACGGCTGGTTGATGTTTTCTTGGAAACGGAAGGTACTGCATGCATGGCGTGGCCTGTTCGTTCTCCCGATTTGAATTCCATAGAGCATGGCAGGGATGCACTAAGAAGACAGTTTGCATCACGTCAACATCCACTCTCCGAGACTTGCGAGCAGCTCTGCAGGAAAAATGGGCGTTATTGCTTCAACATGAGACTGATGGCCGGCTGGAGTGGCCAAGCGGTTCTAGGCGCTTCAGTCTGGAACCGCGCGACCGCTAAGGTCGCAGGTTCGAATCCTGCCTCGGGAATGGATGTGTGTGATGTCCTTAGGTTAGTTAGGTTTAAGTAGTTCTAAGTTCTAGGGGACTGATGACCTCAGAAATTAAGTCCCATAGTGCTCAGCGCCATTTGAACCATTTGAGACTGATGACATCACTCACAGCATGCTCCGTCGTCGTCAGGCCTGTATTGCAGCCAGACGTGGCAACACCCCATGCTGCGCACATTGACCAGTTGTCGGCATGTGTGTGTAAATCTGTTAAGTTGGAAAAAACTAAGAACATTTTTGTCTGCCGTTACGCATATTACAGTTGTTTATCTTTTGTGTTGTTTACACTGTTTCTACATTATCACCTGTGTCAAAATAAAGGCAGCCTTGAAAAATTTCCATTTGTTGCTTTAATTTTGGACGCGAGTGTACTGGGGATAGGCAAATCAATGTGGACACCTGTACTTACTTGGCAATGATTTATTAATAAGGGGTTAGATCCTCATTTGCCCGCAATACAGCTGCGATTCTTCTTGGAATACTGGCATATAATGACTGTATAGTCTCCAGTGGAATGTTATGCCACTCTTCGATCAGAACCTCTTCTAACTCCCGTAGCGACGAGGGAGACGGAAATCTGCTCCGTAATCTGCGCTCCAATACCGCCCACAAGGGTTCGATGATGTTCAAGTTTGGGGACTGTGCTGGCCAGGGAAGACGCTGCAGTTCAGTTGCATGCTCCTCATACCACGATTGTACTGTCCTGGCTGTGTGAATGGGTGCTTTACCGTCCTGAAATACAGAGTCATTGTTGAGGAACAACATTTGAATCATGGTGAGCACCTGATCGCCTAAAATATTCACATAATCGTTGGCTGCAACACAGCCTTTGAGAGTAATGATGGGACCAGCAGAATACCATGATATGGCTGCCCACACCATCACACTTCCTCTTCCTTATTTAAACGTTGGAATCAAGCAATTACGATTGTAGGCTTCTTTTGGCGTTCTCCAGACGTAAGCCTGGCCCGATGTTGGAAATATCAAAAACGTTGACTCGTCGGACCGTATGACGTGTTTTCACTAATCAGCCGTCCAGGATTCAAGCTCCTGACACCATGTTCTACGCTTCTTTGCGTTGATTGTCGTCACTAATTCGGTATAGAAGCTCGACCACGAATATTCGCTTTATGGAGTTCTCGGCGGACAGTGTCGATAGATACGAGGCTCCAAGATGGCTTTTGAGCTCTGCAGTCACTTTAGCCGCCGTAATTTTGTGTTGTTTTGACACAGTTCGTGTTAGCGTACGACGATCTCTGTCATTTAGTTTTGATTTGCGCCCACTATTACATTTACACGACGATGCCTTTCCATGTTTTGTGTAGGCTGTCATGACTGTTGGAACAGTTGCTCTTGAAACATTCAATAAGTTGGCCGTCTTGGTTACTGATGCTCCAGCTAATCGGGGCCCCATAAGCTGCTCTCTTTGGAACTCTGATAGGTCTTTCATTGCACGTCGAACTAGGCCATTGAATGCAAATACGAAGTGTGCAGTACTCGTAAACAAACTGCACTGATGCCTAGTCCGTACTGAACACGCGCAGTCCAGCACGACAAGTGTCTTACCTGCGTTGTTGACCGTCAAACACAACCATTCCATTACTAACACTGTTCACATTATTTTGCCTGTCCCCTGTAGATGCACCATTCTCTTAGTTCTGGTTTGGCAACATTCATATTTTGGTTTAGAGGTTTTTAAAAGTTCGTTTAGGTTGAAGTGATGGATGCATACGGCGTAGCCGTAAGTGTGTCTATTCAACAGAAATACTGCGTCGCGAAACAATGGTTATTACGAACGTGAATACGTTACGCGTGTCTCGACAGCTTCGAGCAGTACGTGGGTCGACGCAGTGTGACGCGAGCCGATAAATTGTGCCGGGCGTCACACTGTGCCGCAGTCAACAGCTCGCCGGAATATGAGCTGCAGCCGGACAAAAGTGAATGGATATTGTGGGGGGAGGGGAGGAGGGTGGGGATGGAAGGGGCGGGGGGGGGGGGAACGAGGGAGCGTAGCGATGGGGAACAAATGAGAAGTTGGTTGGTTGCAAGCGCCGGCAGCTGGCGCAACGCGTAAATCACTTGTAGTCGCTCGTATCGCTAACGAGTTACGGGAAAAAAAAAACGTGTAAATAAATAACTATATCTCATTCTTGTGGAGCACGCTGTCCGAAGAGTGATGGATTCCCTCCGGTCCAGAATACGCTTAGCTCTTTGCAGGTCTGTAGAGCAGTTTTTAAAGGTAAGTACCGTGTCAGCAAGAACATTTTAACAACGTGTGAGTAGACAGTCATGTAAGCGTCGAATGAGGAAAACTCATCTCACATGAGTAGGGAGTAGTTGTTAAGAATTCTTTACTGCAGTTAATACGATTATTAACCAGTAGTTCTACAGTTGTAAATACATAATTGTAGTAGTACGGAGCGTGCCTACATATCTATACAAGTGGTACCATGTACTACAGAAATGCCCGTCTTTTTTTGCGAATATCATATTAGGTACTCTTTACGAGATCCATAGAAACAAAAAATCAAATGAAATTATATAGTCCCAGAGACCTTTTCAAGTCTCAATCATATATAAGATGTATATATGCAGACTGCAGTGACGAATGAAAATAGGGGGACACGAAGTGGGCTGAGGAGTGAATGGAAATTTGAACTGTGGAGGGAGGCGTACTAGGGTAGTCCGTGTAGTTGAGCACAGCCAGTGTCCCAGGGGGCGTAGTGGTTAGCGCAAGTGCCTAGAGAGCAGGAGACCCAGCTTCGAGTCCTGGCATTGGTACAAATTTTCTTTCGTCGCTTCACTCAGCATATAATCGTACAATAAAAAACCAGATTCACAATAGTTAAGATTTCCTATGCATAATTAACACACTCATTTCACAACGGAAAAAAAACAAAAGAAGAAGTCTCATTTACCCAATTTCCAGTTTGAATCTAAACCCATAATTTGCTACTGCTTAATCCAGTTTGTAAACTCTTCGCCAGAAAGAGAAGATGCCATTATAAATTCTCCCACGTCTATGGCAGTTACCAATTTTAGGCGGTTTGCTCTGATGTGCTGTATTAAAGTCCAGTTTTCTTTGTGGTGTTTCGAGTGATACTATTAAATACCGTTGGTACTGCTCCTTCCGTTGAAGCTTTGGGCTGCACTGACGGAAGAGGCTTTGTGACGCCGCCACGTTCAGCCCAGTTTCTTCCGATATCGAGTTTAACAATTACAGTCCGACAGTCCGATCCACGGACGATGGCGGTTCGCGCATATCGAGGTACAGACGTGGATTGCATTGCTGCCGATTCCGAGCGACAGTTGAAGTATGTGCATGTGGATGCTTTGCTCTTTACGAAAGCATACTTATTCTAAAATATGTCTCTCGCTCTGTTATGCTGCATTTGTCACTTCCCGTCACCATCAGCGATGACTACTCGCAACGTATGAAACAGAAATTCACTGAACACGTTTAATGTTTGCTTTAGCCACGGCATTCACAGTAGAGCACTCAGAACAATACTGAATGATCACTGGCTGTCGGAGATTGCGTAACGTAGGTGCGCAGAATAAGCCTAGACTCAACCGCCATCATTCGTGGTCAATTTCGAGACTGGGCACACAGCTGAGGAAGAAAAGGAAAACAAAATGGACCTGACCTCGTCGACGGAATCATCCCGGCATTCGTCTGAAGTGATTTAGGGAGACGACGGAAAACCTGAAACAAGGTGGCTAGTCCTGTTACTAACGAAATCGAGGCCGAGCTCGCTCGGTAATGATGAAGACACTAACACAACACAGTCGTCACGCACTCCACACACAAAAATAAAACACTCAGACATCTCAAGAAGTTGTGTCAATAGTCGTCAGGAAAGAAAACCGCAGTTTCCTAGGTCCAATCCGAAGACTGCGCGAAGTTTCGAGCTCCTGTAATCTACTGCCGATGTTGGAGACTTTGCGTTGTTTTAAATCTGGTATGCTTGTCTCGTTGCTTTCGCAAAAATGGCCTGACCTGTACTGTATGCTAGAGGGAATCCGTTCCTTTACTTTGTATTACAAAGACAATGAATAGAAAAAGTAGTAATTACATAACTAGGCCCATAGAGGTGAGTGTAAAATTCAAAGGACTTAAGTCACAGTGAACCAATGAATCGGCGGGAGACAAAAAAAGGGGGGGGGGGTCTGTTTACGTCCTGAGCACTTTTGCCAATGCTTCTGTTTGGTCCTTTCGGGCAGATATATGAACAGTTTTCTAGTCAAGACTGTCCAATAAACACTGTGAACCATTTTGGACTTAACTTCTACCACATTAAACGTTTATACATTGCAAAATTTCCAGTGGTTTTTACAAGATGCCTCAAGAAATGGAAACACAGTATTATCAGTTTTATGTTTAATATCGAGCTCTTTGTCTTTTGGAGACAATGAACAACATTAGAAATACTACATCAGGTCTATCAATTTTCAAACAAAATGTACAACGGTTTTATTGAGTTCTGATGAACAATAACGCCTGGCTGTTACACACTTGAGGTCATAGCGATAGCGATATGCATATATACAGATGTCGGTAGTATAGCGTACACAAGGTATAAAAGGGCAGTGCATTGGCGGAGCTGTCATTCATGCTCAGATGATTCATGTGAAATGGTTTCCGACGTGTTCATGGCCGCACGACGGGATTTAACACACTTTGAACGCGGAAAGGTACTTGGACATGGGACATTCCCTTTCGGGAATCGTTAGGAAATTCAGTATTCCGAGATCCACAGCGTCAAGAGTGTGCCAAGAATACCACAACGCAGGCATTATCTCTCATCACAGTCAACGCAGTGGCCGACGGATTTCGCTTAACGACCGAGAGCACCGGCTCAAATGGTTCAAATGGCTCTGAGCACTATGGGACTTAACATCTGAGGTCATCAGTCCCCTAGACTTAGAACTACTTAAACCTAACTAACCTAAGGACATCACACACATCCATGCCTGAGGCAGGATTCGAACCTGCGACCGTAGCACCAGTGCGGTTCCGGACTGAAGCGCCTAGAATCGCTCGGTCACAGCGGCCGGCAGAGCACCGGCGTTTGCGTAGAATTGCCAGTGCTAACAGACAAGCAACACTCTGTGAAATAATCTGAGAAATCAATGTGGGACGTACGACGAACGTATACGTTAGGACAGTGCCGCGAAATGGGGCATTAATGGGCTATGGCAGCAAACAATCGCCGCGAAAGCCTTTGCTAATAGCAACGACATCGTCTCCACTACTTCTCCTGGGCTCGTGGCCACATCGGCTGGACCTTAGACGATTTCAGTTGGTAAGAGCTTATGGTGGGGTTCGAGTGTGGCAGAGACTCTGCGAAGCCATGGACCCAAGTTGTCAACAAGCCACTGTGTAAGCTGGTGGTGGCTCTATAATGGTGTGGGCAGTGTTTACATGGAATAGACTGGGTTCAAAATGGTTCAAATGGCTCTGAGCACTATAGGACTCAACTGCTGTGGTTATCAGTCCCCTAGAACTTAGAACTACTTAAACCTAACTAACCTAAGGACATCACACACATCCATGCCCGAGGCAGGATTCGAACCTGCGACCGTAGCAGTCCCACGGTTCCGGACTGCGCGCCTAGAACCGCGAGACCACCGCGGCCGGCGGAATAGACTGGGTCCTTTGGTCAAACTGTATCGATCATTGACTGGAAATAGTTATGTTCCGTTACTTGGAGACCATTTGAAGCCATTCATGTTCCCAAACAACGATACTCCTTGTCACCTGGCCACAACTGGTTTGAAGAACATTCTGGACAATACGAGTGAATGATTTGGCCACCCAGAAAGTCCCATCGAACATTTGTGGGACATAATGGAGAGGTCAGTTCGTGCACAAATCGTGCACCAGCAACATTTTCGTTATTGTGGACGGCTATAGAGGCAGCATGGTTCAATATTTCTGCAGGGGACATCCAGCGACTTGTTGAGTCCATACCACGTTGAGTTGCTGCAGTAGGCCGGGCAAAAGGAGGTCCGACACGATCTTAGGAGGTATCCCACGATTTTTGTCACCTCAGTGTAGATTCAAGATGTGGAAATATGCTACGGTACTGCTCCTAGGATTTAGCTTTTAATCCTTTTATTGTATGCAAGCGAGGTTCATTCATGTCTCAATGGAAAAACAGCAGATGAAATCGTATCTAGCTAATTAAATTAGTGTGCTCCGCTTCTCTGGATTTTGCTGTGTTTATTTTCACCTTGTTTTGTTTATTTAACTTTTTTGTGTTCGTTTAAGTGAATTTAATGATCAAATTTGCGCAATAACGTCTTACAGAAATAAGTGTAGTTGTGCAAATACGGAATGGACAAAGAGATTAGTGCCAAAGATAAAAGAAACATAAAATTCGCAGAAAGGCGATACATTCTGCCATAGGCGGAAATAAGATGAGGGAAATTAAATCACTGTGTTTTTATTCAGTAACAGAAAACAGGGATGGTGACGGAGAAAAACATTGTAGTGGAATCATAGACGTCGCCTGAGTTAATAGAGTATTAAACAATCAGTTACTGATACAACAGTGGCACATATTATGTACGAAGTCCACAGTCTGCTGTCACAGGCAAATTTGGCAAAATAATGCAACGAAAGAAGTCTGAAGGTCATAATCGTCTTTGCTCGTTAAAATGTGAATGCGCGGCCAAAACCAAAGGTTCAGGATTCCATCATCGAGTTTTTTTCCCAGCACTTTTCCTAAATTTGTTTTGTGCAAGTGAAGTAATGAAAATACTGAACCGCGCTATGCTACGCGAAACTGCTTGAGTCTACAAGTGCCTCCTGGAAAGAGCACTTTAATTTATCAATGGAAGTATATTTCACTGAACACAAGGATTTTGTGTTAAAACGCTCGCATCCACTGTGTTGCCTTGGGTTTCGCGTGAATTTATTTAGTTAAATTAGAAGAAAGATTAATCGACTGAAAATAGAGAACAGTAGCCTATATGTGTTTCTTGCGAGGCGATCGCTAACTCAGAGAAAATTTTACACCCAGAAAAGCTTTGCAAATACGTGTAAGCAAATATTAAACAATTACTTTGTAGGTATGTCACATTTTGTTTCGACACTACGCTAATTATATAAAAATCGTGGAAACTATCAGGCAAATAAGTTAAAAAAGACAGTAGTGTAAACTAACGCCAGCCGAAGATAACACGTCTTACGGCAATTAAGTACTATAAAAGGAACCGGTAAATGTTTTATTATGAAATAAAACGAAATGTATCTGCAGTCACAGGCTCTCAGACCTGTGGTCCAGAAATAGATAGGCGAAACTTGGCCCATATTATCGAAAGAATGCGCCTTCGTAATGGTAACTGCTAACCAGGTTGAAATGGCTCTGAGCACTATGGGACTCAACTGCTGTGGTCATAAGTCCCCTAGAACTTAGAACTACTTAAACCGAGCTAACCTAAGGACAGCACACAACACCCAGCCATCACGAGGCAGAGAAAATCCCTGACCCCGCCGGGAATCGAACCCGGGAACCCGGGCGTGGGAAGCGAGAACGCTACCGCACGACCACGAGATGCGGGCTGCTAACCAGCGATTGTGTGATGATGCTCAACTATGAGATACCTGGTTTGAACCGAGGTTAAACTAAAAAAAACACACACACTTTTGTGTGTCAGAGAGTGATGTGCGGGCAGATAACGCTGTAGATGATGATCTGTCAGCCGGATGCATAAATTAATTTCGGCGTTTGGGCCCCCCCTAGCATCTTTTCATGAGGAGCAGTCTATTTGCTGCCCTACATCTCACCTTTTATAGACAACAACAATCCCTCAACACTACCTTGCACAAGCACAGGACACAAATAACTACAGACTCTTCACATCTGGTTGCAGGAAGCAAACGAGAAACGGTCAGTTAATTGGCCCACCCCTCCCCCTCCCCCAAGGCACTCTATTACTAGAACGTACAACTAAATTAACAGATCTGTATTAAGGACACAGCACCTGTTGTGTACAGACCTGTTGTAATATTCTCGAAGCTAGCCGATTAATATTCGGCGCACCGAGAGATGTGGCCCAGAGGTTAAAAAGCTGGTTTCGTATTCGGGAGTATCACGATCAACTCCCGTCTGGCCATCCTGGGTCACGCTATACGTAGTATCCTCAAATCATTGTAGCCGAACGCAAGAGTTTCACACCGAGGCCACGGATGGTTCCTTCCAGGATTATCCTCCAACTGAGAATGATGATCTCTACCACGGTAGGACATTAAACTCTAACCATTCTTTTTGCTATTACTACAGGGTGTATCAAAAATAATCATTCGATTTGGCACGTCTATATTTCTGAAACTAATATATACAATGAATTTTGTTGTTTGATAAACGGGAAACTCAAAAAGTTTTTTTTTAATACCTTTTCATAGGTGTTCAATATGCCCCCCTTGAGATGTACGGCATATGTCAGTGCGGTATTCAAATTGTTCCGACACTGCAGCGAGCATGTCTCGAGTTACAGCTTCCACAGTTATGACTCAGTTCATTCATTGTTGTTGGTAACGGAGGCACATAAACAGAGTCTTTTATAAGCCCCCACACGAAATAATCACATACAGTCAGGCCTGGTGACCTTGGAGGCCAGTAATGTAACGCTGAATCATTTTGTCCAGTGAGACCGGTCCATCGTTCAGTCCTTTGATTTAAGAATTCCCGCACTTCCAGATGCCAGTGTGGCGGTCGTGTGACTAGGGCCTCCCGTCGGGTAGACCGTTCGCCGGATGCAAGTCGCCACTTCGGCGACTTGCTCGTCGATGGGGATGAAATGATGATGATGACAACACAAAACCCAGTCCTTGAGTGGAGAAAATCAACGACCCAGCCGGGAATCGAACCCGGGTCCTTAGGATTGACATTCTGTCGCGCTGGCCACTTTTTTTTTAAGTTCGTCGTTGGTCCATTAACTCAGTTTTATATTATTGCAGAGGGCAGCTAACCCTCTGACCGAACACGCTGAACTACCGTGCCGGCTGTTGGACCATACACCTTTTCCCGAGAAACTGCACGAAACACATTAAATTTTAGAGAGCCCATCTCATGTTGTACAACTTCGTGTGGCCGTTCCGTACCAGCCGGCCGAAGTGGCCGTGCGGTTAAAGGCGCTGCAGTCTGGAACCGCAAGACCGCTACGGTCGCAGGTTCGAATCCTGCCTCGGGCATGGATGTTTGTGATGTCCTTAGGTTAGTTAGGTTTAACTAGTTCTAAGTTCTAAGTTCTAGGGGACTAATGACCTCAGCAGTTGAGTCCCATAGTGCTCAGAGCCATTTGAACCATTCGTTCCGTACCCCATATTCTCACATTATGATACCCCACATTCTCCCATTATGAAGGTTTACTTTTCCATTTAAATAGAATGTTGCCTCGTCACTAAACACTAAGCTTGGAAGGAAACTGTTATCCTCTATCTTGCCAAGAACGAAATTACAGAACTTTACAAGTTGTTGTTTGTCACCTTCACGAAGAGCTTGCAGTAGCTGAATTTTGTATGGTTTCATGTGTAAATGTCGACGCAACGCACGTCAGACGGACATCGGGGCAATGTTGAGCTGTCGTGCTTCACAGCGAACGGATTTCTGCGGACTCCTCGTGAAACTATGGTGGGTGCGTTCGACGTCTGTAACAGACACTCGCGGACGGCTCGGCGATTTGCCTTTACACAGACAATCTGTTTCTCGGAATTGTTTATGCCATTGTTTGATGCTCTGTGCTCTAGGAGAATCCACTCCATACGTAGTACGAAATTCACACTGAATGGGTATTACTGACCCGCACTGCATAAAACGTAGAACACAAAACGGTTTACTAGAACTGAGGTGTGCGCACAATGCTGCTGCCTAGCGGGAACCATGTTCGCTCTTTCCAACAGTACGTTGTTCACGCACACATCTCAAATAACATAATAGTTATGATTTTTTTTTAAATCGGATGATTATTTTAATACACCCTGTATTATGGTCGTACATACAACTGGTACATGTTGATCATTAACCCTCACATTTTTATTTCGCCGCAATTTTGATCTCCCATCGCTGCAGAAAACTTCAAGAAAATGTTAACTTATTATGTACTGTGGGCTCCTAATTCTCATATTTACTCGCATCTATACCATATGATTAACCTTTGGAAAGCTGTTGTTAAGATCTAAGCGCATAGCCTTCCACGGACACTGTCAATTTGAATTAAATCCTTCTGAGTGTTACGCCACGTCATTATGAAACTCTAAGCAACCATAAAGCCGACATTTGAACTGTCTTTGCTGTTCAGTCGCCCTGAAGAGGACATCTGAAAAGATGGTCAAAACGTCAGCTTTAGTGTTGTGTTAGCGTCAAATAAAGATGCGCCCAAATACCCGAAAGGATTTTATTCAAATATTTCTCGAGACTGTTTAGACGTAACGTGCATCTTTACACACTAACAGCTCGGTGAAACGCGTACAGATTATTTCGGCTGTAAACAAATCAAGCAAAATCCTTGACTGACTATAGCATCGCTGAAAAGGTCCAATAAATATTTGCAGCGTTGCAAGAAGGCAAATAACGTTTCACACGGTGTCGAGTTCGCGGCTGTGAACTGCGCAAGCACTCTTTACTCCGGGGGCCCGCGTTTGATCGATGAGAAGGGAAGCCTACCTCTACAGATAGCGCCGTAACGCGTCAATAAAGAGTTTTTATTGTCCTCCCCTAAATCTGAGCCGCCAGAGGAAATTTAAAGAGAAAGAGCTTCCGATGCCGCTTTCCGATACGCATCACTTTCACGCAGCCTTACCGCGGCAAAACTCTCTCCCCCGAGTTTCTCTGCAAGATCAAAGATACTCCACTATTTTCCGACTGTTACCGTTGCACGAAGAATGTAGCGGTAGCTTGTTCTAGTAAGCAGTAAGAGTTTAAAGGACACCGAAGTGAAGACTGACGTTTTACTTTACTTTCAGTTCAGTTTCATATTCATCTGTTGCCACAAGTTCATGGAAAATCATAGTCATTAGCTTCAAAGATACGAAATTAAAAACATTCTTATAAGTCTGCGTACTTGCCTGCAATCAAAGTGGAAATAGTTACAATGTCGTTATCTACATTATGGTACACTACTGGCCATTAAAATTGCTACACCAAGAAGAAATGCAGATGATATTGACAGGCATTGGACAAATATATTATACTAGAACTGACAGTGATTACATTTTCACGCAATTTGGGTGCATAGATCCTGAGAAATCAGTACCCAGAACAAACACCTCTGGCCGTAATAACGGCCTTGATACACCCGGACATTGAGTCAAACAGAGCTTGGATGGCGTGTACAGGTACAGCTGGCCATGCAGCTTCAACACGATACCACACTTCATCAAGAGTAGTGACTGGCGTATTGTGACGAGCCAGTTGCTCGGCCACTATTGACCAGACGTTTTCAGTTGGTGAGAGATCTGGAGAATGCGCTGGCCAGGGCAGCAGTCGAGTATTTTCTGTATCCAGAAAGTCCCGTACAGGACCTGCAACATGCGGTCGTGCATTATCCTGATGAAATGTATGCTTTCGCACGGATCGAATGAAGGGTAGAGCCACGGGTCGTAATACATCTGAAATGTAACGTCCACTGTACAAAGAGCCGTCAATGCGAACAAGAGGTGACCGAGACATGTAACCAATGGCACCCCATACCATCACGCCGGGTGATACACCAGTATGGCGATGACCAATACACGATTCCAATGTGCGTTCACCGCGATGTCGCCAAACACGGATGCGACCATCATGATGCCGTACACATAACCTGGATTCGTCCGAAACAATGACGTTTTGCCATTCGTGCACCCGGGTTCGTCGTTGAGTACACCATCGCAGGTGCTCCTGTCTGTGATGCAGCGTCAAGGGTAACCGCAGCCATGGTCTTCGAGCTGACAGTCCAAGCTGCTGCAAACCTCGTCGAACTGTTCGTGCAGATGGATGTTGTCTTGCAAACGTCCCCATCTGTTGACTCCGGGATCGAGACGTGGCTGCACGATCTGTTACAGCCATGCGGATAAGATGCCTGTCATCAAGACTGCTAGTGATACGAGGCCGTTGGGATCCAGCACGGCGTTCCGTATTACCCTCCTGAACCCACCGATTCCATATCCTGCTAACAGTCATTGGATCTCGACCAACGCGAGCAGCAATCGCGATAGCCTACAATCCGACCTTTATCAAAGTCGGAAACGTGATGCTACGCATTTCTCCTCTTTACACGAGGCATCACAACAACGTTTCACCAGGCAACGCCGGTCAACTGCAGTTTGTGTATGAGAAATCGATTGGAAACTTTCCTCATGTCAGCACGTTGTAGGTGTCGCCACCGGCGCCAACCTTGTGTGAATGCTCTGAAAAGCTAATTATTTGTATATCACAGCATCTTCCTCCTGTCGGATAAATTTCGCGTCTGTAGCGCGTCATCTTCGTGGTGTAGTAAAAAATGGTTCAAATGGTTCTGAGCACTATGGGACTTAACATCTGAGGTCATCAGCCCCCTAGAACTTAGAACTCAGTAAACCTAACTAACCTAAGGACATCACACACATCCATGCCCGAGGCAGGATTCGAACCTGCGACCGTACCGGTCGCGCGGTTCCAGACTGTAGCGCCTAGAGCCGCACGGCCACCCCGGCCGGCGTGGTGTAGTAATTTTAAAGGCCAGTAGTGCATGTAGATATGTGTACTTTGAAGGAGTTACGCAAAAAAAATTTAATTAAATTATTCAGCGAAGTGACACAGTGACTGGAACGACAGACTCGTAACAGAGTACTTAGGTTGGCGGGGTTCGTATCTCTGGTACGACTGATTAAATTTTCTGTGGCTACTGCCAGTCCCTTCAAACGAACATCGAAATGGTCCCTCCGACAAGACCAGCGACAGATTCTTCTCGAAGCTTTGTCCAACTGAAATACTGTATGTCGCTCGTTGCTTTCACGTCGACACAATGTTTCAGTCTAACTTTTATTATTCAATTAATGGATTCCTCAGTTGCTATCTTATGTATCATTTAATATTTATAAAAATTGTATATATGGTGCAATAAACATTCACACTTTCTATTTTGATTCACGAGTGAATAAAGCCTAGTTTCCACTCACTTACTTGCTACCTGTCGAGGACGACAGCAAAGTCCGTCCGACGCAAGAACAGCATTCCATACATGGAATCAGATTCACGAACTTCAATTGCAAATTTGTGGCAAGTGTACTATATATATATATATATATATATATATATATATATATATATATATACACCGATTTGGTTATCGAATTAACGCACTGAGCGATACACACATAAAAACACCCGCGCACACACCTAGCTTACATATTCTTGACTTGGCAAAATCGTCTCCGGTTTACACTAAAATCCCCTGATTCCAACCAAATTGTTTGAGAGGTTGTTAGGCGCATGTGGTAACTGCAAATGTCCTCTCGAAAATTCCCCCAAAATTGATTTTAAATTCAGACATTTAGAAATACTGTTGCCGTCAAATGGTTGACAAACTTATTGCCAGCTGATGAGTTCTTAAAATATTTATGGTCGAACTCTGTGATCTGAAGGTCTTAATCTAATGAAATACATTTCTATTGTCGACTGTATGGAATATGTGAAAGTTTTTCAATAAAATCAATCGAGAGAGAGAGAGAGAGATAGAGAGAGAGAGAGAGAGAGAGAGAGAGAGAGGGTGTGGGGGCACGGGTGGAGACAGAGGGAGAGATGGGGAGAGGGAGAGAAAGAGAGAGAGAGAGAGAGAGACAGAGAGAGAGATATATGTCTTTGTATCAGAAACAAGTTTTCTTTGTATCAGAAACAAGTACCGTCGCAGGTTCGAATCCTGCCTCGGGCATGGATGTGTGTGATGTCCTTAGGTTAGTTAGGTTTAAGTAGTTCTAAGATCTAGGGGACTGATGACCTCAGATATTAAGTCCCATAGTGCTCCGAGCCATTTGAACCATTCAAAAGATACCGCAATCTGACATATAAAATATCCACGTAATATATGGTCTGAGACGTTGGAGGAGGCGATTAGTGTTTAACGTCCATTCGATAACAAGGTCATTGGAGAAGGAGCCATCCCGGCATGCGATTTAGGGAAATCACGGAAAACCTGAATCAGGATGGCCGGGCGCTGGTTTGAACTGTCATCCTTCCGAAGGCGAGTCCAGTGTTCTAACCAGTGCGCCACCTCGCTTGGTGGTCTGAGACGTTACTGTAGTTTTAAGTCCATAATGAACACATGGCAAGGGTTCTAGAGTCATCGCAGGGGTTCTGAGATCATTGAACTACATTTTTAGGCAGCACTTTTTCACCAGCAAAACTTTATGACACGCTGTCTGTACACTGGGACCTTTGCGCCTACACAAATATGACGAAAGTGGTACTTCGCTGGCAAAAAAAAGGGCTAAAAAGGGTCTTAGCATGCCTGAAAACATCATAAAATGACTGCCAAAAATTATATAAGACCAGAAATACTGCAAATCCAGTAAACGATTTCTAGCAACATTTTTATTATTTAAAGATACAAATCATAAGGCGGGCGGTTCTATGAACTGCGATCGATGAGCAACTTATCCAGAAAAAATGCAAAGGAAACGATTCTGTGTAAGCTCGCATTACGGGTACTTGTTTGTTGTTAATATGTGTTGTTGTTGTTGTTGTGGTCTTCAGTCCTGAGACTGGTTTGATGCAGCTCTCCATGCTACTCTATCCTGTGCAAGCTTCATCATCTCCCAGTATCTACTGCAGCCTACATCCTTCTGAATCTGCTTAGTGTATTCATCTCTTGGTCTCCCTCTACGATGTTTACCCTCCACGCTGCCCTCCAGTACTAAATTGTTGATCCCTTGACGCCTCAGAACATGTCCTACCAACCGATCCCTTCTTCTAGTCAAGTTGTGCCACAAAATCCTCTTCTCCCCAATTCTATTCAATACTTCATCATTAGTTATGTGATCTACCCATCTAATCTTCAGCATTCTTCTGTAGCACCACATTTCCAAAGCGTCTATTCTCTTCTTGTCCAAACTATTTATCGTCCATGTTTCATTTCCATACATGGCTACACTCCATACAAATACTTTCAGAAACGACTTCCTGACACTTAAACCTATACTCGATGTTAACAAATTTCTCTTCTTCAGAAACGCTTTCCTCGCCATTGCCAGTCTACGTTTTATATCCTCTCTACTTCGACCATCATCAGTTATTTTGATCCCCAAATAGCAAAATTCCTTTACTACTACACTCCTGGAAATGGAAAAAAGAACACATTGACACGGGTGTGTCAGACCCACCATACTTGCTCCGGACACTGCGAGAGGGCTGTACAAGCAATGATCACACGCACGGCACAGCGGACACACCAGGAACCGCGGTGTTGGCCGTCGAATGGCGCTAGCTGCGCGGCATTTGTGCACCGCCGCCGTCAGTGTCAGCCAGTTTGCCGTGGCATACGGAGCTCCATCGCAGTCTTTAACACTGGTAGCATGCCGCGACAGCGTGGACGTGAACCGTATGTGCAGTTGACGGACTTTGAGCGAGGGCGTATAGTGGGCATGCGGGAGGCCGGGTGGACGTACCGCCGAATTGCTCAACACGTGGGGCGTGAGGTCTCCACAGTACATCGATGTTGTCGCCAGTGGTCGGCGGAAGGTGCACGTGCCCGTCGACCTGGGACCGGACCGCAGCGACGCACGGATGCACGCCAAGACCGTAGGATCCTACGCAGTGCCGTAGGGGACCGCACCGCCACTTCCCAGCAAATTAGGGACACTGTTGCTCCTGGGGTATCGGCGAGTACCATTCGCAACCGTCTCCATGAAGCTGGGCTACGGTCCCGCACACCGTTAGGCCGTCTTCCGCTCACGCCCCAACATCGTGCAGCCCGCCTCCAGTGGTGTTGCGACAGGCGTGAATGGAGGGACGAATGGAGACGTGTCGTCTTCAGCGATGAGAGTCGCTTCTGCCTTGGTGCCAATGATGGTCGTATGCGTGTTTGGCGCCGTGCAGGTGAGCGCCACAATCAGGACTGCATACGACTGAGGCACACAGGGCCAACACCCGGCATCATGGTGTGGGGAGCGATCTCCTACACTGGCCGTACACCACTGGTGATCGTCGAGGGGACACTGAATAGTGCACGGTACATCCAAACCGTCATCGAACCCATCGTTCTACCATTCTTAGACCGGCAAGGGAACTTGCTGTTCCAACAGGACAATGCACGTCCGCATGTATCCCGTGTCACCCAACGTGCTCTAGAAGGTGTAAGTGAACTACCCTGGCCAGCAAGATCTCCGGATCTGTCCCCCATTGAGCATGTTTGGGACTGGATGAAGCGTCGTCTCACGCGGTCTGCACGTCCAGCACGAACGCTGGTCCAACTGAGGCGCCAGGTGGAAATGGCATGGCAAGCCGTTCCACAGGACTACATCCAGCATCTCTACGATCGTCTCCATGGGAGAATAGCAGCCTGCATTGCTGCGAAAGGTGGATATACACTGTACTAGTGCCGACATTGTGCATACTCTGTTGCCTGTGTCTATGTGCCTGTGGTTCTGTCAGTGTGATCATGTGATGTATCTGACCCCAGGAATGTGTCAATAAAGTTTCCCCTTCCTGGGACAATGAATTCACGGTGTTCTTATTTCAATTTCCAGGAGTGTATGTGTTAAAGGACATATATGTCGAAGTATACTGATGGAAACAATAATACCAACACGAAGGAGCAGTTGTGCGAAATAAGAGAAAGTTGACAGGCATGTCTCTCCATATCAAAGATGAAGTCTATTCAGATATAGTGCCAGGCGCATATGAGTGGAGTCAGTAGCGCCACTATGAGGATGTAAATCAAGTTTGCTTTAAATACGCGCTGTAATGGCGTGAGCATTAGTTACCTTTGGGACTACACGTATTGAGTTCTAATCAAGAATGTCTTGAAGACGACGAAGACGCCACTACTAACATCTCACTGAGTTTAAACGAGGTTGTGTATTAGGGCTACGAGCTGGATGTTCCTTGCGCGATCTGGAGAAAGACGTGGCAAGGATATACACTATGTGGTCAAAAGTATCCGGACACCTGGCTGAATATGACTTACAAGTTCGTGACGCCCTCCATCGGTAATGCTGGAATTTAATATGGTGTTGACCCATCCTTAGCCTTGATGACAGCTTCCACTCTCGCAGGCATTCGTTCAATCAGGTGCTGGAAGGTTTCTTGGGGAATGGCAGCCCGTTCTTCACGGAGTGCTGCACTGAGGAGAGGTATCGATGTCGGTCGGTGAGGCCTGGCACGAAGTCGGTGTCCCAAAACATCCAAAACGTGTTCTATAGGATTCAGGTCAGAGCTCTGTGCAGGCCAGTCCATTACAGGAATGTTATTGCCGTGTAACCACTCCGCCACAGACCGTGCATTATGAACAGGTGCTCGATCGTGTTGAAAGGTGCAATCGCTTTCCCCGAATTGCTCTTCAACAGTGGGAAGCAAGAAGGTGCTCAAAACATCAATGTAGGCCTGTGCTGTAATAGTGCCACGCAAAACAACAAGGGGTGCAAGCCCCCTCCTTGAAAAACACGACCACACCACAGCACCACCGCCTCCGAATTTCACTGTTGGCACTACACACGCTGGCAGATGACGTTCAGTTGGACGTAGTGGCCGAGCGGTTCTAGGCGCTACAGCCTGGAACCGCGCGACCGCTGCGGCCGCAGGTTCGAATCCTGCCTCGGGCATGGATGTGTGTGATGTCCTTAGGTTAGTTAGGTTTAAGTAGTTCTAAGTTCTAGGGACTGATGACCTCAGAAGTTAAATCCCATAGTGCTCAGAGCCATTTGAACCATTTTTTAGATGACGTTCACCGGGAAGTCGCCATACCGAAGCCCTGCCATCGGATCGCCACATTGTGTACCACACGATGTTTCTCCACTGTTCAGTTGTCCAATGTTTACTGTCCTAAAACTAAGCGAGGTGTCGTTTGGCAGCATTTACCAGCGTGATGTGTGGCTTATGAGCACCCGCTCGACCATGAAATACAAGTTTTCTCACCTCCCGCCTAACTGTCATAGTACTTGCAATGGATCCTGAAGTCTTGTGTGATGGTCTGGATAGATATCTGCCTATTACACATTACGACACTCTTCAACTGTCGGCGGTCTATGTCAGTCAACAGACGAGGTCGGTCCGTATACTTTTGTGCTGTACTTGTCCCTTCACGTTTAAACTTCACTATCACATCGGAAACAGTGGACCTAGGGCTGTTTAGGAGTGTGGAAAACTCGCGTAGAGACATATGACGCGAGTGACACCCAATCACCTGACCACGTTCGAAGTCCGTGAGTTCCGCGGAGCGTCCCATTCTGCTCCCTCACGTTGTCTAATGACTACTGAGGTCGCTGATATGGAATACCTGGCAGTAGGTGGCAGCACAATGCATCTAATATGGAAAACGTATATTTTTGGGGGTGTCCTGATACTTTTGATAACATAGTGTAACCACTGTACATGATTCACCGGAAGGGAAGGCCGTCGTGTTCGGCTTATGGCTGTGGCGCGTCGTCCTATGTCTGTAGCTGCAATTCGAGAAGCAGCAAGTACAACAGTGACACACCGAAACGTTACAAATAGGATACTTCAAAGACAGCTCCTAGCCAGACGCCCTGTAGCGTGCACTGCAGTGAACACAAACCACTGTCATTTTGAGTTCTGTGGTGTCCAGAGAAAGCGCAATGGGTGGCGGACTGGAGGTCTGTTGTTTTTCTGTTCTGTCTCGGTGCCAGTGATGGCTGTGTGTCGATTGGGAGGAGGTCAGATGAGCGCCTGCAGCCAAGCTGTCTGCAGCCTAGACACACAGGACCTACACCTGGAGTTATGGTCTGGCCTGTGATTTCGTATGACAGCTGGAGCACTCTCGTGATTATACCATGCACCCTGACAGCGAATCTGTAAATCAG
Source organism: Schistocerca nitens (assembly GCF_023898315.1). NCBI lineage: Eukaryota > Metazoa > Arthropoda > Insecta > Orthoptera > Acrididae > Schistocerca > Schistocerca nitens. The sequence goes on along the minus strand of NC_064616.1, from coordinate 169,730,568 downwards.
TCTGGCGATTCGACCTATTGTGTTGCCATTCACAAACAGCATTCAGGTGGTGCTTTCCAACAGTATAACGCTTGCCCAGATATTGCTGTTGAAACCCAACATGCTCCAACCCAACCCAATACGTCGACTTGTTGCCTTGCCTGCTCCATCACCAGATCTGTCTCCAATCGAGCATGTACTAAACACCATCGGAAGACAGCTCCAGCATCATCCACAACCAGCATTAATCTTCCCTGTACTGACAGATCAAGTGCAACACAGACATATGGGACCTGTACGAAACAATGCGTACACGTTTTCATGCTTGCATTCAACATTCTGGCGCTTACACCTGTTATTAATGTGGCAGCATTTCATATTTGCAGTGTTTTGTTTCGCGCATACACTACCCTCTGGTTTTGCAACATTAAATACTTAAATATGTTACCTAGACAAATGTAATCCCGAAAACTCGTAACTGTACATTAATTACTTGTTGTAGTTGAAATTTTTTCTGTCGGTGTATATAAAAAAATTGTAAAAACTTTACTGACCTAACTATGCTATAGCAGGGAAAAGAACGGAACCAGCGGAAAAATGCTCCTGTTGTAGCACAAAAAATGCGAATATTCTCTTCTGTAAAAGACTCTGACAGAAAAGTAGGAAACCCGCTAGCTCAATCTACATTCCACCTTGCTCACCAAAAAATTTTCGTGTGCCAACATATTTGCACTTTTTCTCTGCTGAAAGGGAGTAACAGAGAGACAGTGACAGTGGAAGAGGCAGACAGTGATAGAAGCCGAGAGAGCAGACAGAGCCAGTGGGAGAGAAAGAAAGAGAAGAAAATGCAGTGAAGAAGAAAGAGACGTAGATAAAGACACTACCAGTTGGAGCCAAAGAGAAATGAGATAGTCGCGGTAAGTGAGAGGCAGTGGCAGCAAAAGAGAAAGAGAGACGGATGCAGATAGAAGCAGTGGGAGCGAAAGACACAGTAGACAGCGGAAATGAAAAAGACAGACGAGTGGAGATCATCCCTAGGCTTTGGGGGCAGGAGAGCGCGTATGGACCGAAATTCGAAACACGTGGGTACAGGGAAAAAAGTACGATGAAACCCCAAAATTTTTGAGCTGCCGATGTCTGGTGAAGGCAGTGGCGGTAGGATATATTGTAAATCAGTAGGAGAACACGGAGACAGTGAGAGAGAGAGACATACAGAGTGTTACAAAAAGGTACGGCCAAACTTTCAGGAAACATTCCTCACACACAAATAAAGAAAAGATGTTATGTGGACATGTGTCCGGAAACGCTTAATTTCCATGTTAGAGCTCATTTTAGTTTCGTCAGTATGTACTGTACTTCCTGGATTCACCGCCATGATTTCTTACGGGATACTCTACCTGTGCTGCTAGAACGTGTGCCTTTACAAGTACGACACAACATGTGGTTCATGCACGATGGAGCTCCGGCACATTTCAGTCGAAGTGTTCGTACGCTTCTCAACAACAGATTCGGTGACCGATGGATTGGTAGGGGCGGACCAATTCCATGGCCTCCACGCTATCCTGACCTCAACCCTCTTGACTTTCATTTGTGGGCGCATTTGAAAGCTCTTGTCTACGCAACCCCGGTACCAAATGTAGAGACTCTTCGTGCTCGTATTGTGGACGGCTGTGATACAATACGCCATTCTCCAAGGCTGCATCAGCGCATCAGGGATTCCATGCGACGGAGGGTGGATGCATGTATCCTCGCTAACGGAGGACATTTTGAACATTTCCTGTAACAAAGTGTTTGAAGTCACGCTGGTACGTTCTGTTGCTGTGTGTTTCCATTCCATGATTAATGTGATTTGAAGAGAAGTAATAAAATGAGCTCTAACATGGAAAGTAAGCGTTTCCGGACACATGTCCACATAACATATTTTCTTTCTTTGTGTGTGAGGAATGTTTCCTGAAAGTTTGGCCGTACCTTTTTGCAACGGCCTGTATATAGATAGCGTCAGTGCGATGGAGATGCTGAGTATGAAGGCCTAACCAGAAAGACAGATTAGGTGAAAGGATTTGGAATGTTTTGCGTTAAAAGTGCGTGAATATGTTCGAATGCAATAAATTTTTCGTGAGGAGGCAGCTGGTTCCCCATTTTCCTGTCAGTTTCATTTAAAGAGGAACATGGTTTTTTTTTGTGCTCCGCCGGCCGAAGTGGCCGTGCGGTTAAAGGCGCTGCAGTCTGGAACCGCAGGACCGCTACGGTCGCAGGTTCGAATCCTGCCTCGGGCATGGATGTTTGTGATGTCCTTAGGTTAGTTAGGTTTAAGTAGTTCTAAGTTCTAGGGGACTATTGACCTCAGCAGTTGAGTCCCATAGTGCTCAGAGCCATTTGAACCATTTTTTTTTTTTTTTTTGTGCTCCAAATGGAGCATTTTCCCGCTGTCTGTTAATGCGCACATGACAGCTTCCATTTTTGTTGCCAAATGGCCACGAAGTAATCACTGTTCGCTGCAAACGCTGCCGCGACCCAGTACCCAGCATCACGCGACGAAAATAAATATGTAACTTCTAAATTCCCCATTTAAAGATGCGTCCGAAAAGGCTCGAAAGCTAGTTTATGGAAATAAACAAATTTTACATAAGTGACTGGTCGCACTTACCTGTTTTTACACACCAACTAAAATCTTGCGAGATGAAACAAATGGTTCAAATGGCTCTGAGCACTATGGGACTCAACTGCTGTGGTCATCAGTCCCCTAGAACTTAGAACTACTTAAACCTAACTAACCTAAGGACATCACACACATCCATGCCCGAGGCAGGATTCGAACCTGCGACCGTAGCAGTCGCACGGTTCCTGACTGCGCGCCTAGAACCGCGAGACCACCGCGGCCGGCGATGAAACAGAAGTGGAGTTTTTATACACCACAAGTTTTTCCTGTAGAGCTAGTGCTCCATGTGATGACTCTATCGTGGACGGGACGACGCCCTCCTTTAACTCGTTATTACACTGAGGCGACAAATGTCTTGAGAAACTGATATGCACGTAATACAGATGGTGGTAGTATCGCGTACATAAGGTATAAAAGAGCAGAGCACTGGCGGAGTTGTCATTTATACTCAGGTGATTCGTGTGAAATGGTTTCACACGTGATTATGGCCGCACGACGTAATCTAACAGACTTTGAACGCGTAAAGGTAGTTAGAGCTAGACGCATGCGATTTACAGTTGGGAAATTGTTAGGGAATTCAATATTCCGAGATCCACAGTGTCAAGAGTGTGATGAAAACATCAAATGTCAGGCAGTACCTATCACCGAGGACAATGCAGTGACCAATGGCCGTCACTTAACGAGCGAGAGGAGCGGCGTTTGCTCAGAGTTATCTGTGCTAACAGACAAGGAAAACTGCATCAAATAAACGCACAAATCAAAGTGGGGCATAAGAGGAATGTATCCGTGAGTGCGGTGAAATGTGGGGTTAATGAGCTACGGCAGCAGACAAACGCCGCGAGTGCCTTTGCTGACAGCACGTCATCGCCTGCAGCGCGTCGCCTGAGCTCGTGATCATATTGGTTGGACCCTAAACGTCTGGAAAACTGTGGCCAGGTCAGATGAGTCCCGGGTGACGGGTGCCACGTCTTTACACCATTACAGAGAAAGGTTGTAGGTAAATTTCGAACTTTTGCGTCGCAACGGGAGAAAATGACACTGTTTCGAAAAAGGGCTTCCTTTAGTTTTATTGCGCTCTGTACATGTGAACACTGAAGCTTATCGATCTATATAATTTTATGCACCTGGCATAGCACCGAAAAGTATTGCTCCGATTCAATGGATCGACGTAAAGGACAAATCTGTCAGTCCTGAAACTTCCTGGCAGATTAAAACTGTGTGCCGGACCGAGACTCGAATTCGGAACCTTTGCCTTTCGCGAGCAAGTGCTCTACCGAGGTTCGCAGAAGAACTTCTGTGAAGTTTGGAAGGTAGGAGACGAGATACTGGCAGAAGTAAAGCTGTGAAGACGGAGCGTGAGTCGTGCTTGGCTAGCTCAGATGGTAGAGCACTTGCCCGCGAAAGGCAAAGGTCCCGAGTTCGAGTCTCGGTCCGGCACACAGTTTTAATCTGCCAGGAAGTTTCATATCAGCGCACTCTCCGCTGCAGAGTAAAAACCTCATTCTGTCAGTGCTATTATCGTTGATGTGACTCGCAGCTTTTGTAGGTGTGTCAGTAGAGACCTGGGCAAATACTGGAACAAATACAAATACAGCACATAGCTGTGTTGACCTGATTACAGACTCAAATACTTGGTAAGTTAAATCCTTAACATATAATGTGTTATCAGATGGTTCAAATGGCTCTGAGCACTATGGGACTTAACGTCTGAGGTAATCAGTCCCCTAGAACATACAATTACTTAAACCTAGTTAACCTAAGGACATCACACAAATCCATGCCCGAGGCAGGATTCGAATCCGCGACCGTAGCGGTCGCGCGGTTCCATACTGAAGCGCCTAGAACCGCTCGCCCACAGCGGCCGGCTAATGTCTTATCAGAAATGTGAGCAATGAATACGCGGAAACTAGAAGCCGAGTCATGAGTCGGTTGGACTCCACGAGTAGGAAAACAGAAACCAACGAATTTGAGACCAGCTATGTGCTGAAACGTCACGAGAAATTAGGAATATGCATCGTACCGAAATGCGAACCCGGACTCTTGGCACAGCTATCACTGACTACCTAGCTGTTTCTACTAACCTCGTCATCGAAACCGTAGTCTTCTTTCCTACGTTTCTTACCGCCCAGGCTGACAGTCCGCCCCGCAATTGCACTTTGACAGTACCACTCGTTTACTTTCCAACTGTCCAACACACTTTTTACTGATCAGGGTACTGTCCTCCGAAAGCAAGGGTTCCGCTTCGGCACAGAGTTTCAATCTGGCCAAGAATTTTTGTAACAGCGTACACTCTTGACAGCGTGACCGAGCGAGGTGGCGCAGTGCTCAATACACTGAACATGCCATCAGGGAAGGCGACAGGCCATCCAGGTTTAACTTTACCTAGATCGCTAAAGGCAAATTCTGGCTTGATTCCTTTGAAGAGGTTACGGACGATTTCCCTCCCTACCTTTCCACAATTCCACAATCCGAGCTTTCCCGCCATCTCTAACGATCTCGTCGCGGCGGAACAACAAACCGTAATCCTCCTTCCTTCCGCTGCAAAGTGAAAGGCTCTTTCCAATCAATGTCCATGCCTAAGGTATAGGTTTGGCTGCTCAAGACATTGACGTACCTTTTGACAGGATAAAACTAAGTCAGTTATGTCGTGACCAAGCAAAGAGCCTAACTGGGAAGAGAGCGCCACTGTGCGACTAGGGCCTCTCTGTTTCTTATCCTTTTAAGGAATTGTTTCCTTTTCCGTGAGCTCACTGTAGCGTGAACGAATTACACATTGTCTCGTCTTCCACTCCATTCATATCTTATCACAAGGCAACTTCAACTGACTCTCCCTTCCTGATCCAGAAACAAGTCCTAGCATCTACCCACCACACTAGTTATAGCCCCATCCCCCCCCCCCCCCCATATTCTTTCCTTAGATTAAGGTTCCAATCACCCTTCCCACCTCCTGACCAACCTAAGCCCACCCTTGCTCCTTCCTGCTAGCCTCCTTTCTTACCCTCACAATACTTAACTAGGAGCTGACCTCAAAGGACTCGCCACACGGCAGCATCTTGAACACATCATTGTCATATCGTCATCTGCGTTTTTACGTTATCCAGTTCGCCCCGTAATGAAATGACCAATAAAGAAGAAAAAGGAAACTTGAAATTACTTACAAGGGGAGGCCACGACGTTTGGAACGCGGATTTACTGCAAACTTCGTACAATCGTAGTACTCCATGAGGACAACAAAATGTGTAAGTAGTAGCGCGTACTTCTGAAGCGTTATTGAGGAAATCGCAAGATAATTTCGGTCGTCCAATATATACCTGTGCGTGGCCATTTTTACCATGAAGCGGCGGCAGCCGAGTGGTGGCCGGCACGGTAGCTCAGCGTGTACGGTCAGAGGGTTTAGCTACCCTCTGTAATAAAAAAACTGAGTGAACGGATTAACGAACAACCTGAACGAATCTCATCGGAAGTCTGCCCCGAACAAATTCAACGAACAATAAAGAACAAAAATTAGATTTAAAAAAAGTGGTTAGCGTTCGAACCCCGTAATCGCTGGATCGAGTCCCACTCGTCAGTTATTTTTTATTTTTAACACAGTCATTTTCTTTCCTATTTATATTACAATTGATGTAATGGGAAAAATACGTCTAATCGGATGAACTTTTATTAAATTTACAATGTTATTTGGCACTCTACAAATTTTTATTATCACAAATAATATAACATTCGTAACTACCGACTAGTAAACGACCAAACGCATAAAGTGATACTGAAAATGTATGCTTGTCCGTGTCTTCAAAATTGTTCGTATTTAATAGGAAGAGAACGAGGCCGGCCGCGGTGGTCTAGCGGTTCTAGGCGCTCACTTCGGAACCGCGCAACTGCTACGGTCGCAGGTTCGAATCCTGCCTCGGGCATGGATGTGTGTGATGTCCTTGGGTCAGTTAGGTTTAAGTAGTTCTTAGTTCTAGGGGACTGATGACCAAAGATGTTAAGTCCCATAGTGCTCAGAGCCATTTGAACCATTTGAAGAGAACGAGAAATTGCTTCTCGTGAAGACGCTATTAAAATACACTCGATACTGCATGACCAATGATCAGCACCGATATTTAAGGAAATGCTGCGTTATGCATGGTTTGCTTCCAAATTATCAGCTGAAAGAGAGGTTTCTGAAAATGTTAACGAGGTTTTTTTTCCACGGAAAACCTCAGAAGACATTGCGTGTGCTGAAACACAGCATTTATTCAATGCAGCTGGTGCCGTTTAACTTTGTTTTTCATGTTTTTACGAAAAATACCATCCCGCAACTTGTACTCGTAATGTCGAAAGCGACGATTAAAAGTACATCTTTCGAAAGCCGTCTTTGCCGGTCAAAACTTGGAGATAACAAGTCGTTTCGGTCTCCTTCCAGGTATAAGGGATTTCTCAAATCACAGACAAGCCTACATTTTCAGTATCACTTTATGCGTTTGGCCGTTTAATAGTCTGTAGTTGTGAATAATATATTACTTTTGATAATAATAATTTGTCGACTGCCAAATAACATTGTAAATTTAATAAAAGTTCATCCGATTACACGTATTTTTCCCTTTACATCAATTGTAATATAAATAGTAAAGAAAATGACTGTGTTAGAAATAATAAAAAAAAACCTGACGAACGGGAGTCAATCCAGCAACCCATCGATTACGGTGCTTGAACGCTAACCACTTTTTTTTTGCATTTTGTCCGATATTGTTCGTTGCGTTTGGTCTGTGCGGACGTCACAAGACTTCCGATCAAGTTGATCGTTGATTCCGTTATTCAGTTTATTTATTACAGAGGGCGAGCAGGCCTCTGTACGAACACGCTTTTTTTTTAATCTCATTTTGTTCTATATTGTTCGTTGAATATGTTCGGGGCGGACTTCCGATGACACCCATTTAGGTTCTTCGTTGATCTGTTCACTTAGATTTTTTTGTTACAGAGGGTAGGTAACCCTCTGACCGAACACGCTGAGCTACCGTTCCGGACACCACTCGGCTGCTGCCGCTTCATGCTAAATACGGTCACGCACAGGTATATATTTGACGACCGAAATTATCTTGCGATTTTCTCAATAACGCTTCAGAAGTACGCGCTACTGCTTACACATTTTGTTATCCTCGTGGAGCACTACGAGTGTACGAAGTTTGCAGTAAATCCGCGTTCCAAATGTCGTGGCCTCCCCTTGTTAGTAGTGTACCTAGGTACAGTCCAAAGCTGTAGGCAATATTATATCGCAGTGCAATTGGAAGCGATTGCGTGAAACATCTTGTCGGACAGGCGTGACGGCATGTTTTTCAAGTCAGATACTTTATTGACGATGAGTTGGGGAAACTGGTGACAGTGCAGGTAGAGAAGGCGACAGAACGTGCTGTAAGTGCTGAACATGGCTCGATGGTTTGCTGATTACGGACAGTGAAACTCGATCACGTGGAACTAGGTTTCAGTATTTACTCCAAGGGGAAACAAAGTAAGTATTCCATTGATTATACATAAATGCTCTAGATGGTATAAATTTCTGCGGTATTATAAAAAATATGAAGAGGAACCAAATGAGAGAAAACTTCACACTTTTTGTCGCAGAGAGCTGATTCTCGCACAGTGAAGGATAATATAAGGTTAGGAAAGATACTCCCATAAAATTTGGGGGATTAGATTCGATCCAGATTTGGCCGACATTCCGTGTAGCTCTACGTAGCGGTTTTCGCGTTACGTTATACAGGCAAGCTCTATGCGACCAAGAAATATGTACGACGAATTGAGGTCGACGTTGTGGTACAAACTTACTAATCCAGCGTTGCTGAACAGCGTACTCAGCTATTTCTCGTTCAGAAGGGTCAGCCATTAAGCACGCAGAGCAAACACATTCACACGAATGGGTGTGGGTGTGTGTGTTTGGACGGGGGGGGGGGGGGGGGGGGTGTAAGCTGGGATTCGCCGACTGCGGTTTGAAATGGCCGCCGCACGACGGCGTCCTAACTGGGATAAACGCGCGCGTCTAATTACTCTACTAGCATTCCATTGATTTTCTATAATTGCCGGCCGGCGGCAGGGAATCACCAGTCACTGGCGTTCTACTGCCTCTCCAGGCGCTTCCGCTGTGCAAAAATCTAACCTCACGGTATTGCCCGCAACAGGGCTCTTCTCTGCACGTTCGTATCGGAGGATTGTAATTAAAATACACCTACTCACAGAGGTCCCTCGCGGAGGTCCAATATAGGCTGTAACTGTCGTATAGCAGCGAAACTTTCTAGATATTCTAATGCGTTAATGCGCAACCGATTTACGCTGTTAAAAGTTCTAATTTTGGCCATAAGGTACAAATCTGGTGCTGTGAATGCAAAAAAGCCGCATACAAGTATTTCCGTATGTAATGGATTAGGAGCGAGACGTGGGTAGCAGATATCAAACAAATGAGAAAGACTGATTGCATTATTAAAAGCTGCTTACACAATTTGTTCAATACGAGCACCGGACACGTCGACAAGATGCTGTTTAGCGCTGGATTTGCACCTGGTGGCTAGAATTGGAACTAACTTTTCTCCAGTGTACATCGATTCTCCATTATGGCATTAGCTTATCTTCCAAGTTTCGCTGCCATACAATAATTACAGCCCACACACTCCTCAGTGAGAAGCAGCACTTTAATTATAACCACCCGATACCAATGAACTGGCTATAACCAAGGACGAGCTTCGGAGGTTACAGTTTCTCGCATATACTGCGATGGCCACCTTAAGATAGACTCTCAGTAAAAAAAAAAAAATAAAATAAAATAAAAGTCGGACAGTAGACTCATTATTTACCAACGTGTTTAACTTTCCGTGTACTCAGAGTGCACGGGGGATAGTCATAAAATTCTGATTAGCATCTCAAAGACACCAAAGTTATTCGACTCATTATTTTTTTTTGTCTGGAACAACACGACTGCAGACCTGGAAAACACCACAATCCCTGCACCACAGTAAAACAGCACGCTGCAAGACTAGCCGCAACAAAACTCCACGGCCCACTGACAAAGTAGAGTATCGTGCGGCAATTCATTATCTGTATTTGAAGGGGAACCATACTGCAACAATCCGTGCTGAGTTGATGGAAGTGTATGGCGACAATACACCATCACACGACTCAGCAGTTAGGTGCTGCAGACGCTTCCAGTGTGGTCAAGCAAGTCTGAATGACGAATAATGAAGTGGCACATCATCATTCTGTGAAGAATCGAGAATTGCAGAGACCGATGAATAACATTTGTGGAAAAGGTGAAAATTACTCGTGGATCTGTTTTTGACATTTCGCACAACATTTTGAATGAGACAGAGGTCACAGGCGACTTCTCACACCCACCTAAAAAGGCCGCGAACAGAGGCAGATTCCAAATTACTACTTTAACCACTTAATCACTTTGAATGAGTTGGGTGTATCACTATGACCTCGAGGCAAAAAACATGAAGGTGCAACCATCATAGGGCAAGGTGATGCTGTGTGCATTTTTGTACTGTAGCTATTTGGTACTAGAGTTGTAAAACTACCACAGGCTACTGCAGACTGTCATATGTAATTGTACAATGTGGTAGTTTTACTAGCAGCCTCACTCAAATAAGATTGTAACTGCTTTATCTGTGTGTTGGGTGTGTCGCATACCTATTGGGCAGTACCTCTTTTCAATCCCTTTATTTCCATATGCTATCAGTGTCTTACTAGATTCCCCTAGAAATATTAAACTGTGAGCAATCTAGAAACTGAGTGAGGATACATGAAGGACCACGAAAATTTTTTCTTCTACATGGTTATCCTTCTGTGTGTTACTTAACAATAAACAGCATATATAATTTTTATTACTTATAAAAAGCACTTTATGTTTTTTAAGGGTATGAGATACACAATGGACTAATACTAAATGATGTTTGGCTCCAATTATATGGAAAACAAAAAACAAAGAGAAGTCATCGCGTCCCAGTTTTTCTCTCACACATTCATGTATGTTTCTTCCCTTATCAATGCTACCAATACTACCGGTAATCCTATGATTTACTACATCATTTATGTACTGTATCAAACTACTGAACCGTAGTTTTGGTAGAGTGCAACTCTATGTGGTACAAGCAGATCACTGTCTTAAGTAGCAAACCATGAGTGTAGCATACTACTGAAATCTCCTGGTGAGGTTACAGGAGACTGTCAAGATGAACCCTTGTGGGGAGCTGTCAGAGGGAATGTTTTTGTTCTGTGACAACACCCCAGATCATTCACGTGCTGTCACACATGCTGCAGCTCTGAGCTGTCAAATTTTGTCTCAGCCCAGTATTCTCCTGACATGGCACTCAGTGACTTCTTCCTCATTCCTCAGACAAAGAAACCATTAATGAGGTGATTTTATAGGTGGAACATTTCATGAACAGCCAAAATGTGGATTTATAGGAGCTAGGTGTCCACTAGGTCATTAATTGTCAGGAAAAATGTGTCACATTGATGGGTGGTTACGCATAGGAGGACTAACACCACCAACAAGTTTTGTAATTACAGCTTGATTTTTGCAAGGTGATAATTAAAATTGTATTACCACCCCTCGTAGTCTCTTAGTGAACTTTACAACATAATGTCATGAAGTTGCCATTTCAAGCCCGTTTTGCAGGGCAGTATCTTCAGACGCCTTATAGCTGGGCAAAATGACCACATTTTCAGTACAGACTGTCGTTTCGAGGGTTCGGCGACTACCTAAAATACAGAAAATGTGATCCACACCAACAGAATGTTGATCTACCCTATCCTCTCCTACTGTAATGTCCAGATATCCACTCCACCCAAGTTTCATCAATCACTCCGAATCTTCGAGTACCACACACTCCGTCTCGCTTTTTGCACTCTTTTACCTTCCTCTTTGTGGATTCTCTGATCCCACCCTTCCTCACCAATACTGAATACTGTGATTTATCCTACACTATACACCAACTAGACTCTGAGAGCCCCATAGTTTCCCTTCTAATCACCAATATTGGTATGCCGCTGTATCCTATCCCAACGCAACTTCAGCTCACTCCCTCTCCCAGAATGAAATCTGTCCCGATATTCATCTGTCTTACTAAACTATTTCCCAGCTATCCCACACCATATCAGGGCTCCCCGTCCCTCCTTCCCCTCCCTTTTCCTCCCCACTTCATGACCTCACATTGTCCACCTCAACACCTATCTTTGTCTCCAAATATAATACCTGATAGACCCCTTTATTTATACACATCCGTTTCAAAGCTATTGAGTATATTTTGCCCTTCAAATATCCTTTTCTTCCTAGCAGATCTCGTTCAGTTTCTTAGTGCAAGTGCATTGCTCTTTGTTTTAGGGAGGCTATCAACGTTTTCTGTAACATGTTTTAAATATATATGTTTGTTTTTATCTTTACTTTTCATTATTTAAATTTTAATTCAAACAACAAAGAAAATTGATAGTTTTTAATGTTATGTAAAGGCCAACAAAATTAATCCTTTTACACATTTTAAAAACATTTTCAACTTTTAACCATATTTGTTTCCCCTTTATTTGTATTTTTAAAGCTTTGGGCAAAATGTTTGTACTACTGATAACCCAGCCAGCCCATATGATGCAAGACGGATGAAATAACAATATCAACATGAAAGGAAAAAGAAAGGAAATCTTATACACACCTGCTATCCGTAGAATCAAGTCATACTTGACACAATCAATGAATGTGGCTACCTCTGTTGCTGGCAGAAAAATAACCTCAACTTTGTGTTTCATGGCTGGTTTGGATGTTGTGTCATTATTTACCAAAGTTGCACTCGCAGAGTCTTTATCCCTGATTGCAAAACATTTTAACCAAGAAGGTTATCCCTTGTTTCAACATGAGCTCACCTCAACTGTTTATTTAATAACGAATTTACGAACAAATTGAGAGAGTTGCCATAGGAAGTCTCTTGCCTCTTTTGGTGGCCAATTTTTTTTGTGGAAGATTTTGAGAAGATGTTGGTCTCTGCAAGTTTAAAGCCTGTTATCTTTTGCAGACTTGTGAATGACATTTTGTACTGTGGCCCCATGGTGATGAGAAATTTAATCAGGTTCGGAATCATACAAATGCCATTCATGGGAACATGCAATTCCCCATGGAGTTGGAAAAGGATTGATAGCTACCTTTTTTGGAAATTACAGTTCCTCAGAAAACCAACGGCACTTTGGGGCATGGTGTCTTCCACAAAATGACACCTGTACCTGTGAGCAGGCAGCTGTCATCATGCTACACGAACAAGTGGTGTCCTGAGTACACCTGGTCATGGGGCATATATGACTGCTGGTAAGGACCATCAACAGGAAGAACCTGAACATTTCAAAAAAGTTTTTGGAAATAATCCCTTTCCACTATGGGAGATCTGCAAAGCTTTACAATTCATACTAAAGATGTGTACCCTGCCTTAAGAATCTGAAGAGGAAAGATTAAAGTCCACGGCCTCCCTACCTTTCTTCTAAAATAAGTCACATTTGCTCTGAACATAAAGCCAACATTATTTTTATGCTAACATCAAAGATAGCCATGCTCAATGGCTCTGTTAAAGATGAGTTGATTCTACAGAAAATAGGCACGAATAAGACTCCCCATCAGTATGGTTTGTCGTGTATCAGATACACTTCATATAAAATTCAGTAATGTTGCATGGAACACTTGACACTGTTCCAGCCTGATAAATCTGCCACAGCTGAGCACCGCACACAGTGAAGTCACACTTTGGACTATGATAACTTCCAGATATTAACATCTGTTTCATCCTTCTGGGATTCAGGTTTCATGGAAATTATTGGTGTTTGATGAATGATTTAATTAATAATGGTGATGGTTTTAAACTTGATAAAACGTGGAACTGGGCACGGGCAATAGTTATCTCTCAAACACAATAGTACTGGGACTGCTGACCAAAAGTTGTTAAACAATATCGTTGATAGAGGAGTCACAGTAGCACATGTCAAAGTGTGGTATTTCTTTCAACATGACCTGCTGTGTACTTTTACACACTTAGTCCACAGTACTAGTGTATAAGACAGATGGGAGCCATCAGCCTGTCTGACTCGCTGCAAAGATGGCTAAATGTTTTACAGCTAAAATATTAGCATAAAATGAAGTACAGTCATGGATGAGTTCCATAATTTAATGGATGAATCTTACAAGAGGAGGGGGCAGAATGGAACTCGCCAACTTGGCTCAAACTGTGTGTGTAGAAGCAAGTAGATGACTCTTTTGAATTCATAGCATATTTCACCTGAGTGAGCCACAGGAGAGGGTAAAACACACTTAAAAAATTTTCAGGTACAGTGTGAGGGGTGTTTTTATTCCAATAATTTATGGATCAAGAGCACTTTATGGCAACTTACTGGCTCAGGTTTGATTCTTGATGGTAATATTTTTTTCCACTTTATTTTACTGCTTGCAATGTTAAAAATATTAATCACAAAATTTAAATATACTTAAACAGTTAAATTTATATACTCAAAATTTGTATTTTCAATTTAATTAAGAGTAATTAATTAATTAATATGTTTAAACATGAATTGTCTTATACACTCCTGGAAATTGAAATAAGAACACCGTGAATTCATTGTCCCAGGAAGGGGAAACTTTATTGACACATTCCTGGGGTCAGATACATCACATTATCACACTGACAGAACCACAGGCACATAGACACAGGCAACAGAGCGTGCACAATGTCGGCACTAGTACAGTGTATATCCACCTTTCGCAGCAATGCAGGCTGCTATTCTCCCATGGAGACGATCGTAGAGATGCTGGATGTAGTCCTGTGGAACGGCTTGCCATGCCATTTCCACCTGGCGCCTCAGTTGGACCAGCGTTCGTGCTGGACGTGCAGACCGCGTGAGACGACGCTTCATCCAGTCCCAAACATGCTCAATGGGGGACAGATCCGGAGATCTTGCTGGCCAGGGTAGTTGACTTACACCTTCTAGAGCACGTTGGGTGGCACGGGATACATGCGGACGTGCATTGTCCTGTTGGAACAGCAAGTTCCCTTGCCGGTCTAGGAATGGTAGAACGATGGGTTCGATGACGGTTTGGATGTACCGTGCACTATTCGGTGTCCCCTCGACGATCACCAGTGGTGTACGGCCAGTGTAGGAGATCGCTCCCCACACCATGATGCCGGGTGTTGGCCCTGTGTGCCTCGGTCGTATGCAGTCCTGATTGTGGCGCTCACCTGCACGGCGCCAAAAACGCATACGACCATCATTGGCACCAAGGCAGAAGCGACTCTCATCGCTGAAGACGACACGTCTCCATTCGTCCCTCCATTCACGCCTGTCGCGACACCACTGGAGGCGGGCTGCACGATGTTGGGGCGTGAGCGGAAGACGGCCTAACGGTGTGCGGGACCGTAGCCCAGCTTCATGGAGACGGTTGCGAATGGTCCTCGCCGATACCCCAGGAGCAACAGTGTCCCTAATTTGCTGGGAAGTGGCGGTGCGGTCCCCTACGGCACTGCGTAGGATCCTACGGTCTTGGCGTGCATCCGTGCGTCGCTGCGGTCCGGTCCCAGGTCGACGGGCACGTGCACCTTCCGCCGACCACTGGCGACAACATCGATGTACTGTGGAGACCTCACGCCCCACGTGTTGTGCAATTCGGCGGTACATCCACCCGGCCTCCCGCATGCCCACTATACGCCCTCGCTCAAAGTCCGTCAACTGCACATACGGTTCACGTCCACGTTGTCGCGGCATGCTACCAGTGTTAAAGACTGCGATGGAGCTCCGTATGCCACGGCAAACTGGCTGACACTGACGGCGGCGGTGCACAAATGCTGCGCAGCTAGCGCCATTCGACGGCCAACACCGCGGTTCCTGGTGTGTCCGC
Source organism: Schistocerca nitens (assembly GCF_023898315.1). Classification (NCBI taxonomy): domain Eukaryota; kingdom Metazoa; phylum Arthropoda; class Insecta; order Orthoptera; family Acrididae; genus Schistocerca; species Schistocerca nitens. The sequence continues at coordinate 169,715,041 of NC_064616.1, read as the reverse complement.
TGTGCCGTGCGTGTGATCATTGCTTGTACAGCCCTCTCGCAGTGTCCGGAGCAAGTATGGTGGGTCTGACACACCGGTGTCAATGTGTTCTTTTTTCCATTTCCAGGAGTGTATTAGACGTGCATGGAAGTGAAACAAAGGTTATAAACTGTTTACACAAGAAGAGAATAGAAGCTTTTGGAATGTAGTACTACAGAAGAGTGCTGAAGATTAGATGGGTAGATCGCATAACTAACGAGGTGGCACTAAATATAATTGGAGAGAAAAGAATTTCATGTCGCAACTTGCCTAAAAGAAAGGATTGGTTGATAGGACACAGTCTGAGACATCAAGGGATAACAAATTTAGTACTGGAGAGAGCTGCAGGGGATAAAAATCATAGAGAGAGACCAAGAGATGAATGCAGTAAGCAGATTCAGAAGGATGTAGGTTGTCATAGATGAAGAGGCTTGCACAGGACAGAGTACCAAGCAGAGGTACACCAAACCAGCCATTGTACTGAAGACAATGACAACAACAACATACTAGCAGAAAGAGATATATGCTCAGTAAACCAGATAAAAAATAAGTAGCATCATAACTCAATGAGGAACTTGAAACTTTTAGCACTGGTCAGGAGCATGTAGAGGAACAATGGTTCAAGTTTAAAAGAATAATTGACCATGCACTGGGCAGATATTAACCTAATAGAACAGTATGTAATTGGAGGGTCCTCCATGTTATGCATTTAAGGGAACAAACACTACTGCATAATAGGTTAAATCAAAGCACAGGGCTATAGACAGAGAGATGCTCAATGAAACATGTTCGGCTGTCAAGAGAGCAATACTTGAAGCCTTCAGTGACCAAAGCAGAATATTATCAAATGATCTTTCACAAAACCCAAAGAAGTTCTGGTCATTTGTAAAGACTGTTAGTGGCACCAAAGTTGGTTTCCAGCCCGTAGTGAATGAGACACGAACTGAAACTGAGGGTAGCAAAGCAAAAGCTGACATGCTTAACTCCATGAGGTCCCGTGTTTTTTATGTGCTTTTGATGATAAAGAACGAACGAAACCAACACATATGTAAACATCAAATATTTATTACTTTGGTGGCCATCTTAATTCCACTGTCCACCAAAGACCATAACACAACACAAAGTAGTACTTCCTTTACATGTTCTTTGCATTGTTTTTCCATCCCAAACAATAACACAGAAACACACTTCACCAAAGTGACATTTCGACTGCCTCCGACTGCCTCTCGACCCTTCTCGCTGCTTGTATTTATAACATTGTCAAAGAACTACTAAAAAGAGATATAGTTTATAAGTCACATGTACATCTGTTATCATAATTTGTGCAGAAAAGTTATTAATTTGCATCGAGTGACATAATTTAACATGTTATTAAAATGACAGACAGATTTGTTGACTTGACAGAGTAATTCTTTGTTACAAAAAGGCCGTTTTTTAGAAGTTTGTCAATTGACTTCTCTAATTTGCATAAATAAGTAAGTAACATGAATTATTAAGAATTACATTGGTTTTCGTCTAAAATAGGATTGATTACGTGAATACTGAGTGAAAATGCTCCTAGTGAACAAATAGGTTTCACTGGGTGATTTTTATTTAAGGAGATCCAAAATACCTAAGTTGGCCACTATTTTTCATACTTCATATTAATTATTTAAGATGAACTTAGTGTTTTTACATGATGACATTTGCTGTATCAGTGATCAAGTGATATTAACTTTTGTGTGGGTCAGTTATTCAGTATAATTTAATGGGTTGACTGTTTATAGAGACATGTTATGCAATCATTGTTAACATACACAATAACTTTTCTATAATCATAAATACTCGTTAAACTGGTTGAATTTGGAAGGGATCGCATACTTCATTAAAGTAAAGCCTTTAATATGTTCCGTTACAATGTGAAACTAAACTCGCACTTTTCTCACACAACGTACTGAAAGCTTTGGATCAAGGCAGGTGGGTAGATGCAGTATTTATCGATTTCTGAAAAACATTTGACTCAGTACCATATCTATGCTTATTCATATGGTGTATCAAGTGAAATTTGTGACTAGATTAAGGATTTTCTGGTAGGGAGGACACAGCTTGTTATCTTGGATGGTGAGTCATCATCAGATGTAGAAGTAACTTCGAGTGTGCCCCCAGGGAAATTTGTTGTGACCCTTGCTGTTCACATTTTAGATTAATGACCTTGCAGGCAATATTAATAGTAGCCTCAGACTTTTGCAGATGATGCAGTTATCTATAATGAAGTACTGTCTGAAAGAAGCTGCATAAATATTTCGGCACATCTTAAAAAGATTTGAAAGTGGCACAAAGATTGGCAACTTGCTTTAAATGTTCAAAAATGTAAAATTGTGCACTTCAGAAAACATAAAAACATAGTATCCTATGACTATAATATCAATGAGTCCCTGCTGGAATTGGCCAGCTCTTACAAATACCTGGGTGTAACACATTGTAGGGATATAAAATGGAATGACCACACTGGCTCAGTTGTGGATAAAGCAGGTGGAAGACTTCCGCTTATTAGTAGAAATGCAATCAGTCTACAAAGGAGATCGCTTACAAATCACTTGTGCGACCAGTTCTAGAATATTGCTCAAGTGGGTGAGACCCATACCAAATTGGGACTCACTGGGGATGTTGAATGTATACAGCAAAAGTCAGCACAAGTTTGTTTGATCCATGGGAGAGTGTCACAGAGATACTGAAGAAACCGAACTGGTGGACCTTGAAGATAAATATAAACTATCCCAAGAGAGTCTACTAAAAAGTTTCAAGAACCAGCTTTAAATGGCGAATCTGGGAATATGCTACAACCCCCTATGTATTGCTCACATAGGGAACGTCAGCATAAGATTAGAATAATTAAAGCACGCACAGAGGTATTGAAGCAATCATTCTTCCTGCACTCCATATAAGAATGGAATTGGAAGATACACTAGTAACTGGAATAATGGAACTTACCCTCTGTCATGCACTTCATGGTGGTTTGCAGCATATAGATGTAGATGCAGACATTTCTAAAGTGTATTTACTGTAGAGCATGGTTTGTGATTTCAACTGCCCTTCAGTAGCAACATTCTGTTGTCATCATATACACACACTATCCTTTTTCTTTGTTCTCTTTGATGTATTCAAAGCACAGGACTTGGGCAGCTGTTTAAAATCCCCTGCAGTTGTCCCTTACTATACCTTTTTTCCAACAATTTGTGATGCTTTCTGCATCTGTGAACAGCAGCTCACTACATGTCTCCAGTTATTTTACATATAAACTTATTATTTTATTGGAAAATGGGAACCCAATGAGAATTTTCTACCCGGTTGACTGGTGAAAAAAATCGAGGCTTTTGACGAAGATTTCTTTAAAATATTTCACCATTGTTCTTCATAAGCCTTTTTCAATTTACAAAGAAAAAACATGGTCATCGAAACTCCTCCCATGTCTGTGAGTCCTGTAGCAACAGCTATGGGTCAAGTACTTGCAGAGAACGCTAGTGAATTATGAATGATAAATTCCATAGTAAATGATGATAATGATTGTTATTATACACCAAACCTGATGAACAAAATCTCTGTGAACAGGTCCTTGGATTTTTCTCACCATTTCTCTAAATCTCTCTCTCTTTTTCTGCCCAGACACACTTTTAGTATACACAGTCCAGTTTTATTTGTAACAGATTTCTTCTTAAAGAACAGACATGAATGATGGTGATGATTATGATGTTAAAGAATATAACTTAGGAAGTACCTCTTGTACTTTGGTGTCCTTGGCTGATAAGAAGAGCCACTGATTTTGCTGATGCTAATCCAAATTGAAAATATATATCTTCAAATTTGGAGGAAAGAAATAGAGATAGGCAGCACTAGAAATGAAAAAACTGCAATCATCAACTCCAAGACACGGGAAATGAAGCTGTTATGAACAAGTGAAGATGGGAACATTATAACAGTGGGCAATGACAGTGTCATTCCCATATTTGTCATAAAAATTTCAATTTATTTCCACTGACACCTGGGAAAAAAGCTTCAAACCTAAACATTCAATAAGCTAGCAAATAATCACCAAATTTTTCAGCAAAAATCATGTTGCACCTTTGAACGAAATGGTGGAAACAACAGAGAAGTTTTGTACACAGACAAGATGTATAACATCAGGCTTCAGCCTTGATTATATAAATAACATTCACCAAACTGGGTGCCAGTATGAATCAACATGTAACAAGTCACTGAATTACAATGGTGCAAAGACAGTTTTGGAGAAAAAACTCAATCTCTCCACCACTACCCACTCTTACACAGCACGACACAGTTTAACCACTTCAGGGAAACTGTTAGCCATTATATTTTTATGTATGCAAGAGACCACTAATAAATTTGGCCCTAGAGTTGCTGGTACTGTTAAGAAATTGGAAGAAGGAAATAAAACTGTTGTCGTTACTTGCTCCAAGTCGGGGAACTAACAAAAGAGCTATATGCAAAATTCTTGAAAATAATGATAGATTCCTTCTGTTGGTGGATTTTTGAAATGGAAAATCAGATTTGACTATGTATGATGCAACAGTCATCAATGAGGCAGGCAAAGTAATGTGTACTGTGGAGATCAATCCACCAAAATATACTCCTGTCATTCAACTTCATGATGTCTATTTCTATCACCAAGTCCTAAATCTAATTAAAAGACTACAAAGTGCCCCTGAAGTACTACAACAACAGTGATAATTATTGTCAAGAGAACTTGCAATTAAAATATATATTATCATGCAGCATCAATTCAGTGCTTCAGTTTTCACTTCAATGTTCAGTGTGCTTGGTATGCATTATTACTAACAACGAAATGATCTTCATTTGAAAACTTGAAGTATACTTTCAAATGAAACATATTTCAAAAAATGCTCTTGCTCACAAAGTGCCTTTGTAAAGTGTGCAGGTGTGAACAATTTTTATGTTTTAAAATTATTCTCTGATAATTATCACCTTAAAAAAAGGCAATGTATCGTTTAATAATAAATAAATAAAGTTTCAGAACTTTACCAAATCATTTAAATTAACTGTTTAAATATATTAATTAATGAAATTAATCATAAGTAAATTGAATATATTAATTTTATGTATATAAATTAGACTGGCTGCATATATTTAAATTTTATAATTAACAGTTTAACATTACAAGGAGTAATATAAAATTGGGGGAATAAAATAGTAGCAGCAAGAACCAAATCTGAGCCAGTGGGTTGTTAGACAGTGCACTTGATCAATGGCACCACATGACCCATGACTGACTTACTTTGAGGGACAGTGGGAGAGAATCCATCATATTCTGCTCAAAAATCTTCAGAGAGCATTTTGTCTTTAACAATGGCCCAATCAGGTGGTATATACTAGGAACTTGGAAAGGGCATCTACCTGCTTCTACTCATACAGTTTGAGCCAAAATATAGAGTCCCATCCCACAACTTCCCCTTGTTAGCCTGACGTATGCTGTTCCTAAAACTCATTGTATGAGGTGCCTACACTTTATGTTGCTCTTGACAGTCACTCTTAGATATTTTGCTACTGTTACTATTTACAGTATCATCATAATAATAATCATCATCATCATCATCATCATCATCATCATCCATAAACATCTTCAAAGACCTTCCAGAATATGGGGTAATTCAGTAATAGTTTGAAGTAAGAAAAAAATATGTAATGGGTATTGAACAGTAGCACATTTACTGTGAAATCCCCAAAGTGTTTCGACATTCACTGGAAAACCACAAGTTGTGGACATTTTTGGGCAACAGTTGTATCACATAGTGCATATAGTTCACAATATGCCATCTTCCAAGATAGTCAAGTCAGAGTCAGCTGTTAGGACAATTTATCACAGTCTGATAAATTTGTGGATGAGGTTCAACACTTCTGCTGACCTGCTTAATTGCTTGCTGCTTCCCTAGTCAAACATTTACATTACATCTGAAAGCAAAGAATCGAGTGCAGAGTCCTTTCCACAACATCTCTAATGGAAGTCTATGGCAGTTCCTCTGGAAACAATTCATACGTTCTATGCATTCATTCCATGATGAATCACAGCTATGACTTTTAAAAATGGTCTGACACATACTAATCATATTTGTTCATATGTTACCATTTATCTGAGCTGTATATTTTGACTGCTCAACATTTGGTCCAGAAAAATTCAACCCCACACAGAGGCTGACAATTACTCTTGCTGGATTTGCAAATTCAACAGGAAACCCCACAGAAATGAATGTATGATAATGACAAAATATAGCTGCTGAAATGATGTGCACATATTGGACAATGTCTAATAATGACATGTAAGCATAATTAATTTTTTCTTTAGTTTTCAAAATAATTAATTTAGGTGGAATGTGATAGTTAGTACAGTGATTCTCCAGAATCAGTTGAGGCAAATGATGAGATGGTTCCTTTGAAATGGTACAGCCAATTTCCTTCCTCATCCACCACTAGCCTGAATCTGTGCTCCATCCGTCACGACCTCTGTGGGACATCAAACCCTAATCTTTCTTGTATGCCATCATCTTAACATTAAATATCATCAACCTCCACTAGTGTGCTCTCAAAAAGCCACAGAAAACATCATTTAAATATGATTAAAAATGAGTGACAGTATATCATAACAGTATGGATGATAATGAGAAGTGGAAGGGTAAGAGGTCTCTTGGGAGTAGCACGAAGGGAAGGATTTGAAAACAAAATATATCTTATCCCCATTTTCACCAGGAAAAAGAAAAATCTGAGAAAGATTTCCATCTATGACACATGATATATTAAGAAAATCTCTGCCAATATTTTAGTGTAGATCATGGATCACATGCAAGCACTGTACTGTATAGACACTGTATCGTATTCCTGTGTGAAATGTATTATACCCTTACTCTCCAGAGAAGGTGTGAATTTTTCACTGGTTAGTAAATCTGTGTCTTTCACATAACTTCTGCTCATGTGTTCAATCATATAATTATGAATTAACGTAACATACTTTTTCCTAGCACCTATCCCATCATACAGGGTCTGCAGTTTTTAAATTTTAGCAAATGATTGTATTTTAAGTTTGTGTCTGGATGCCTTTCTTGTTGCTACCTTCACAATGCTAACTGACATGCATAAAATATAATCAAATTTTAATGACCAAAGGTATTGGTGGCAATATTTAACTGGGTAAAGGAATATATTTTGAACTCATTAAGGAGGAATGCAGAACACTAAGCCAAGATATGTATCACCCTCTAGATACGTGCTACCTTTTCCACATTAACATCATTACCCACTAAACAGACATGGATCCACAAATTGTCAAGTGTTCATATGGGAAATTTTACTCTTCCTGTAAAGTTCAGTGTACCATTCAACATTGTGTGCTGAGATGTGTAGATGAACAGATTCATCAATTTAGAGCTTTAGGACATATTGTAGGAATAGTGTAAGGTGCTTTCAACAGTTACTAAATTCATGGAGTAATCTAAAATAACAGGGCAAAGTCATCAAGGAACCACCCAGAGAGAATGAAAGAGCAGAATAAAAATTCTCATTTTCACTGAGGGAGTCTTTAGACAGTAATTAAAAAAAAAACTCCACCCGAACAGGCCACGAAGGCCCAACATTATCAACCAGGCACCATATCATCCTCAGCCCACAGGAGTCACTGGATGTGGATATGGAGGGCCATGTGGTCAGCACACCGCTCTCCCAGCTGTATGTCTGTTTACAAGACCTATCCAAGTGCTAGCCCAGCCGGAGAGAGCTTAACTCTGATTATCTGACAGGAACCGGTATTAACACTGTGGCAAGGCTGTTGGCCCTTTAGTTAGTAATATTATAATGAAATTGGCTCACAGATATAAAAGAAACTGTGCAGCAACACATTATGACAGGTAGTCCAATTATTTATGAAGACAGTAAAGAGAACATAAAAATCGTAATGTTACTGCCCAGAAACAGATTTTTCACACAAACATGACACTGCTAACAATGTTTTATGTTCAGCAGGGAAATGTGAGAAGTTTGTGGCAAATATGACTGCGAAAACAATATCTTTATAGGAACAAAAATGAGTGTATCAGTTTCTTTAGAAGTATTTGAACTATTGTGGCCACTATGTTAATTAAAGATGGACTACTAGTTTTGCTGGATGAGGCTGGCAGAAGGAAACAGGCATTTTTCTGTAAAAACAGTCTCTCATAGTATTCGCCTTGGTGCCAGTAAACCAACAACTTACTACAAATATAAATTACTTTGACATATCTCTCTCTCTCTCTCTCTCTCTCTCTCTGACACACACACACACACACACACACACACACACACACACACCGGCTATCAGTAGAACAGTACAGTTTTTCACCTACCTGTTGTTCGAATCCTGGGAACCTGACTCAGTGTACTGGCTACTGAAGCAGCATTTTCTACACCATCAACTACAGCAACTTCACCTCGGCACTTTACATACTGCCAATCTTCGATCAACTTCTTAATTTTCTCCTGTTAACAAAAATAATAATAATAAATAAAAAATATTAATTTGTGTTTACTTTCATACGTAAATTATCAATGTGTTTCTTATGTCAATAACATACTCAATTTTCCTTTAAAAGAAAATACTACAGACTATATCCTCTAAATGCATAGTTACACTGTGACAGTAACATTTACCTGCAAGTATGTAAAACATATCAGTCTGTTGTCACCAATTTCTACTTTATGTTAGAAAGGAGGAGAGGTGTTTGTATTCATTTTATTCAAATAATTACTCCCTGGTTCTTCGTAAATGACAATAAATATCAGAAGGATGGGAAATTATCTCATGTTAACATGAATATAGGATAAGGAGACTGTGAATGGTACATATGATTACAAACATACTGCAAAGGAAGGACCTTATTTTTACTTGTGTGTAATTTCTCACATGCCTTGCATGTAGATGTGAATGTTATTAGTAAGAGTTGTCTCATTCTTAACTATAAATTTATTACCAAGAACAACAATACTTTTATAGTTCGAGACATTTTGCTATAACAGCAGAATGTGCTCCTTGCATTAGTGTTCACTGTCTTCTTGACATCATAGTTAGATGTAGAGCATAGAGAGCATGCTTAATACAAGGAAAGTAATTTGGTTTGTCAATCATTCCAGATTTTTACTGGTGGAAGAACATTTTCTGGTGCAATATGATAACACTAAAAAAGAAAGATCAGAGTTTAAGTTCTCTTTGACTGCAAAACCATAAAAGACAGAGCAATAACTCAATTGCTGAAGAGAAAGATAGCAAATCAATGACCCTTCTTAAGCAACAATGCTGGCTTTCATCCTAAAGTTAAAGGAAAAAAGTGATGTTCTTTTTAGAGAAAGTGAATCAAAATATGCAATCAACACCAGCTCTAACATTAAGTATTAAATTACTCATTGGATTTATACTTATTGTTCACCAAAAGGAAAGTAAAATGTAAGGTCAACAATATCCAAAATAAGGGAAATAAACAGGGAAATGTCAAGTGCAAAGAAAAAAAAAATGACAACAATCTCTAAAAATACCACTAAGTATGAATTATCAAGTTTCAGCCTATAGGAATGACGTATGTCATCAGAAAATCAAGTGATTAGTTCACTAGTAAATAGATAATTTCCTCGTGAAAACAAATACCTGAAGTTCTACAGACACTGGTTGTTTAGCTGTCTCACACTCCTCCTCCAAATTTGAGAAATTGTCAAGGACTTCAGTTACCTCTCCTTCACGACTAAGAACAGATGCCTGTAAAAGAAAAGTTAATGCATTTATGATTCAGTTACAGTTTCTAGTTACTACTACTACAACTACTATTGTTGCTATTACTATTACCACTACTACGACTATTACTACCACCTCCACCATAACCAAAACAAACAAAGACACACACACACACACACACACACACACACACACACACACACACACACACACACAGTAAAATCTTTATTTATGAGCTTTTGACTGCTGTTCCCCTGCCTTCCTGCCCAACTATACATATAAATTGTGTGTGTGTGTGTGTGTGTGTGTGTGTGTGTGTGTGTGTGTGCGCATGCACGCGCGCACGTGCACACCTGCCTGTACATGTGCACACATCACCTACTTCTAATATTATGGAGTATGAACTAACCAAGATGTTGTCAATCACTCTTCTCTTTTCTTTTTCAGGAAGTTCTTTGCTAATATTTATTCTGGTTTTCGTTTCCATTATCCAAGCAAGTACAGAGTCCACATTTGATGTATACTTCTTCAATGTCACTAATTTGCAGTCTACATATTCTCGATGAGCTGCCATATCATATGATGCCTGCAAAATACACAAACACAGTCAAAGATGGTATGAATTGAACAATGTTATGGAAATGGTATCTTGATTTGAAATTTACATCATTCAAAACATTATACTTGTTTCACAAAGCAGTATTACACTGTTTTATGTTATACATGAGAATTTTAGTACACAGACTAAAATGCTCCAAATGAAATTTCGAAAACAAAAATGGAGTATATGATGTATGCGCATCATTTAACAGTGTGTTGGAGTTTATTACAAACATTCATTCTACTTGAACATAAATGTTCATGCATTAATGATGTCAAATACTACTTTGTCAAATACTACTTTGTTTCATGTCTAGAGTATTCCTTCCTTGACACTCCTTCATGCATTTACTATATTCAATTTTAAACTTTCAGTAATGATATTGTCAGTGAAACAACAAAACTCTTATTATATTATGTAAATGCGTTACATTCAACAGATAGTTTAAATTTAGCCACTTTTCTGCCTATTAATACACACTCTGCTTACTAAATCCAAAACTACAAAAATTCTATAAGTAACTCCTACAATTTACCTTCAGCAATTCTGTCTGCAACAATATGGATACATTTTGAATAAATATGAACTGACATTGATTATATAAATTGAAGAACTGACATTGATTATATAAAATGAACTCATTTAAATCAAAATATACAAGCACACTCACCTTTTCCAAAGCTGCACTCAAACTTTTGACTTGGTCTGTGGCAGGTAACTGTTTTGATTTATTTAAAGCCTCCATTTCTTGTTTCCTACCCAATAGTTCTTCCTCTCTAGCCTAATAATCAAATACAAGCATTAGAGATTTTATTACTTTTCATGGGGTTGCTGGATACAATGTGTCTATAGTGTCAAACAAAATACTAAAATATCTTGTTCAAACAGTTTGTTCCATGCTTAGTTAACAGAACTACATTCTCAGCATTTCAGTTGTGTGTGTCACAAAGCAAAAAAAAAAAAAAAATTTTTTTAATCCTGAAATAATCCAGTGAGTTATACTTCACACCAAGCCACAATCTGGTTGTGATTCAAAACAAAACAATAAAAAAACCTAGCTAGCCCATTCAGCTCATCGTTCTATTTATAAAACTTGGCTCAGGCTTCTGTCTCACTGCTAAGTGTCTCATGCTGGTAAAACTTTAACATTTTCGTTAGTTTGAGTGTGGTTACTGTTTGGGTTGGAAGCTCTCTAGCACTTGAGGTAGGCCACATTGTGTCAGTGATAGTGTAAGCTAAGAGAGAAAAATACACACTCACTCACTCACACACTCTCTCTCTCTCTCTCTCTCTCTCTCTCTCTCTCTCTCTCTCTCTCTCTCTCTCCAAACTTTCTTGTGTTTTCATGTTTTATAGCATTGCTTATGTGATAATTTTTTTATAAATACAAGTATGGAAGGAATTTAGTTTTCACTATAATAACACACACTCAGTTGTTACTATATTAAGCAGCAGGATCAAACATACAAGTGCTCCTTTATGAAACACGGAATATTGCCTACAAGTGTTATTTTCCATCTCACACAAACTAACTTAAACATTATAATAAAATGTATTTTCTTAAATCAGCCACCAAGAATCATTTGCAATACAGTTTAATACTTTCTTCTTTATCATTATAATTTATCCAGAATTGCCATGTTGCCACATGCAAGAATGGGACTTTATAAATGTTATTAAATAATAATTTACTATGTTCACATTACTAGTTTCAACAACAGATTGCCATCTTCAGATGTGATTATTCCACTAATTGCCCTTACCTTAACCATGCTAAGCCTCACAGCCAGTGAAGTGTCATCTGATGGGTTTGCACTTGAAGCAAGGAGAATTCTTACTTGATCCAAAGTAGCTGATGCAGCAGTTATAAAGGATGATGGATCACTCTTCGGTAAATTACTCACTTCCATTGCAGCAATTCTTAAAAAAAAAAAAAATCACATAGAGGACTTCGTTGGATCATTTTCCTTTCGTCTGGATGCCGTAGAACACATTGAATAAAGCAATAAAATTAAATTGAAATTTCTTATCTGAATGTTTAGCTGTGTATTACAGATATAGATCTGAAGTACTGAGAAGCACACACAGCTTGTAGTAATAGTATTTATGTTACAGAGCAAAAAGTATGTAGTATGTTGTAAATGCATTACATATGTTAAAGTATGATTTAATAGCCCTGTGAACATTGGAAGTACGAAAGTGCTGTAATAGGTTATTATGGTTGTTGATACACGAACCTATTTATTTAGTGGAGAGGAAGGCAAAAGACAGTTCTACACTTTTGAATGTTGTTTGCTTTGGTGCACTGAGAAATGGTGACTAATACATAGCTTCTGCTGCTGCCACAGGTACAACTATGGTATGTAGCAGAAAGGAAACAAAAGAAAAAATGCAAACACAGTAGAGATAATCACTAAAGAAGAGATTCAGATACCAGTATGAGATTTGTAAATCCATAACATGGAACCACTCATGTAAGTAAAGGTTATTTCATAACTCAAGTCACAGAGTACAGTGCATTTGTTCGGCTGGATGCAGCTTATTACCAATTGTTTTGCGATGTCAGGAAAACTGTCAACTCAAATATAATGCATGAAGTAACACTCCATATCTTTCCACATCAACAGTTTTCATGTTGTTGTATTAACAAGATCAAACAGGAACTAAATTTTCTGGTAATGAACTATATTCTATTTATATACATTAGTTTTCCAACTAGATCACTAGATAAAAGCTGTACATTGAATACAAGTAAATGGACAATTTCAGACTGCCTCTCAGTAATTTTATTACAGTTCTAAAGCCACTACTGGTACTGATTTCTTATTCTGGAGTATTTTCTAGAAATTATCCTGAAAATGTGAAATGGCCATATTTGGTCACACAACTTTACCAGATTGTAAACTGTCTCAGAACAAGGTGTTCAGTATATACAGAGTTGTCAGAGACTGTCTGAAAAGCCTGTAAGGGCGTTGTAGATAATGGTGAGCTGAGAAATAGCTATTAAGACAAAAATTTGATATGTGGTACCATTTCTGAGTTATCTAGCATCGAAGTCAGCTAGTCAGGCTACTGTGCATGCACATCTGTGCAGCCCATGAGAGTGAGTGTCACCAAATGCAAACCGAACAAACATGTTGCTCACCTAACTTAAATTTATCAATTCATAAAAAGGTACATTTTAACTGGTAATGAGTGTCTCAATAAGTAGTAACTCACAGATCCACTGATATCTGTGCATTACTGCATTTTAGCGAGTGCATTTGCTTGAATTTGCACACACAATGAGCTGGTTGACTAACTTCAAAGCTAAGTAACACACAAACAGTGCAATGTATTGAGTTTTTTCCTCAACAATTATTTCCCAGCACAACTTTCTCTGCAACACCCTTACAAGCTTCTCTGACTGTTTCTGACCACCCTGTATATCCAAAGTTGAATGATATCACAAAAGTTTTGCACATATTACAATACAAAAAGTGAGTCCACCACAAGTGAATAAATAAATAGGCACGGCATATGTGGCTTACTTGTCTCTCTGTGCTGTAAGTTCAGAAAGCACAAACTGCCACCGTTTCCGAAGCCTTTCAACCTTCTCCTGTATTATAGTGCTCTCCGGTGGCTGGGACTGGCTCAGTATGATACGGCATGATGAGCTAATATTATTCATCATCCTGAAAACAAAACAACAGGTATATTTCAGACAGTAAAAATAGGTACAACTTAATCATCTGCAACAGAACTAACATTCTACATGACAGGAGCAACTATGCTAATAGCTCACAATAGGGAGGCAGTTTATCACTGACATGCATTATACACTGAATATGTAGCTCTAAATGTTACAGCCTTCAGCTGCTGATTTAAACATTAAATTATGAAATATATATTGCAAGAGGCACAAAAATACCATTTCATTCACAAATGTATCTAATTTAAATTTTGCACAATGATAATCTTAACTTTTAACTTTATCTTAAGGTGATGGATTGTCTGAAAGGCTAATAAATATGTAAACATCATTATGCATGCCAACAGAAGTTGCTGTGATATTGCAACACCTGAGGATGGATTCAGATAATTTGAAATGATATGAAACAAAGATTTTTTGCATTCTTCGGATTTACTGCAGTCTTCATTATTCACAAAATGACATATGTGGGGAGTTTGAAAAGCAAATTATGCATTATTATGGCATGCAGAATAAATTCTATTCAGTGCTGCACTATACTTCGTAGTGACACAGATACATGAAACTATTTTCCAACATAGCCACTAAGTCTCCGCAAACAAATTCAAGAACTGCTGTATGAATGTCCTAATTATTGGAACATTTCTTTCCCCTATATGTATTTTCTCCATTGCCTAGACATTGCCCTCTGCGGTGGCCTTCCTTCCAGATCAACATCACCAATGTCTGTGCAGCTTTTCTCAAACTGTTGTCACCATTTCACTATGGCTTGATGCAAAATTGCAGCCTGTTCATATACTGCCAGAATTTCATTGTGAATCTGTGTCAATTTAGAGATTTTGCCCACAAAAATCATGTTGCACCTTATACTTCAACTTTTGAGTACATTTGCAGTTGCCTCGCCATTTCACTCACAACTTACATTGCGCCTGTTATCCCCGCCACAGCAGAAATGTCTGCGTGAAATACTGAACATGTACTGTAATCTGAAAATGTGCCACTATTGCTGTGTAATGGTCTTAGCATGGGACAATATGTGTATCTTACTTTCTGAAGTTCCAGAAGATCACCCTTTTTCTACCAGCTACTGGACCATTCATTGTCAATGGCATAATTTAATGCCAACCCAGAGGGGCACATTTTAGCACATCTATCTCATGACAGTTAGTGCTAACTTTCAATTCAAAGCTGATGCTTCTTCTTAGAATAGCTACTCATTTTTCCTTGCAAGGCCAAGTGCACCCCCACCCCATTCAAGTCTCTGAACCAAAGAAAACAAATTAGTGGCAGAACCAGAACAGAATTCCTGCTGCATGGTAGTCAGCATCAGTATCACTTTGGTATAGAGGGGGTCTAATTAAAAATGACAGTCCATAAAATTAAACTATTTAACACTTTATTAATATGAAATGGGAAGCACTTCTTAATATTCTGCAAAATTATATTTATTTGGTCACAACACACCTTTCAACTTCTTAGGTCATCATCAGGAGACAAGTTATCATCTGACAGTGGCCTAAGTAGCTGAACACTGGTTCATGATCAAATAATTATAATTTTGCAGAACATTAGGAAGTGTTTTCTATTTTATACTGGTATCATATTCTGCTAAGCACCGATGGAAAATTCAGTTATTGTTAAACACTTTATTTAATAATGGAATTGGTACCTGTGTTTCATAGTGATTTGTTTTTCTAGTTCTTTTAACTTTGACTTTGCCTCTTGCAGAGTTAAATTTTTGTTATTCCACTCACTAATCATTGCCTCTGCAGAGCAAAGCCATTCTGAGAATGTGTCACAATTATTATGCATTCCTCTCCAAATTTCTGTACATTTCAACCAACGACTGGAAAAAAGGAAACATAGGACTGATAAAAAATGTTCTTATGCATGTTCACACATTTACTTATAGTATAAAAGGCTTATAACTAGTTCTACTGTTATGCAAGTTTCATAAAAAGAAGTTTACAGACAAAGATTCTGCATAGCTATGCATCATATTATGTATTAAAAATAGTTGTTCAAACTAATATAAAAGGCAGAGAAAGAAAATACAGTGCAAAAATATTTTCCTCTTACCTATGTCTTTCTGTATAGCCACGATTGACAAGGGACCATTCTTCTCTGAGTTTATCGACAACCCGTCTCACTTGCTCAGAATGGTCTCGCCTAATGTGTCTCATCACAGCATCTCTCTGCTGCTCAATTTCATCAATCCTTGGCTTTAATGAAAGCAGCCCTTCTTTGACTATCTGCAATGGTGAATTATATATTAATCACACAATTCAAGGGAAAATGATTACTTTGTTTACACCATCATTACAGCAATTCACGAACCTTTAAAGATTCTTCTTGTGCTGGGAATGTATCATAATCTTTACCATTGAGAGGATATGAATTGAGTTGTCTGGATACAGAAGAGACAACTTCCCTTACTTTGTTTACATGAGTAACAAAATCTGCAGCCTGAACTGCTGCACTGCTCTGAAAAAATTGAAGAAGAGTTTTTTTCAACATTCTTGAATCATGTAAAAATTCAATTATTTGGAACTATACTCATAAGTGTAGCCACATGACCCTATTTCTTTAGGACATATGTGCAGCTGTTTTCTTTTTCTTTCTGTTTTCTTTTTGCAATTAACACCATAAATTATGAGACTGATATAAGCAGCATGAAACCGATTTAATTATATGTCTATGATATCTATGGAACTAGCAGTCATGACAAAAAAAGGAATGATGATTAAACTTTGTTGCAAAGAAGGAACTTCTATGAAACACGTTCTGGGTCAGTCCTTGAAAATGAATTAATTTACCAGTTTTCTTCCTGGTGAGCCACTGTTTCATTGTCAGCAACTAACACAGGTGGTATGTGGTGTAGTTGGAGGACAAGGATTTTCTATGCATTTTTAATTTGAGGTTACAGAAAAATGTATCAATGAAAGTAGGAATGAACTGTATGCCTTGCCAAAGACTTCTTGCAAACATATATAACTGAATAAATTTCTTTTATTTCTGTCAATGATCACAAAATCGTTTGGTCATTAAGACTACCAGTTTCAGTCAGTGCTGAACATCTACAGATCTGTTTTACAACACATCCTAATATAACGAAGCCGTAGTGGCACCATCAAGAAATATACACAAAATCAGCTCAGCTTCGTCATACATACTTAAAGTATGGTGTAAACTAGGCCACAGTGTGAGCAGAGTCATCCTGTTAACAGCACTGCTCATCTAAATAAACTTTATTTTGAAAATATTGTGTAAACTAAGCCACAGTGGCAGCAGAGTCATTCTGTTAGCCATGCTACTCTTCAACATTAACTTTATTTGGAACAGTAGTACTGTTAACAGGGTGACTCTGCTGCCACTGTGGCCTAGTCTACACCATATTTTAATTATGTGTGATGAAGTTAAGCTGATTTTGTGTGGATTTCTTGATGATGCCACTGTGGCTTAATTATAATAAGACATGTTGTAAAACAGATTGTAAGATGGTCAGTGCTGACTAAAACCAGTAACCTAATGATCAAAATGATTTGTGCTTATTGACAGGAATAAAATAAATTTGTTCTACACTTCCTGGATCACTGTTTTAATCTATGAGCATGTTATAGCTTGTGAATATATGACTGATGTGGAACATTGCAAGAACAGAGGAAGAAACCAGTGTTCTTCTTTCTGGTCAGAAATCTTTTTCTTATGTATCCATCATGGAGTTCACAGAAGTCATGTATAAAATTGTGGTTGTGAAATATGACAGAACTGTGTGCTGGGTCACACTGACACCAGAAGAGAAATTATAACATATTTTCATTAAGATCTAGATTGATTATTTCTCCACAACTTCAAAAATCATACTTATAGCCTTTACCCATTTGTCAAATGCAGTTTCAAATGAATTCATTAGTAACATTAACAACCTGTACTATACTCCATAAACTGTACACTATCTACCTATCTCAAATCTTAGCTGTGTTATGCAGGGACTTCCCAACACATCAACACACCACATTTCCTTCTGAAAATCATTTGATGATGATCCATGAAAACACAATCAGGTCTTTACTTTCTTAGTTTGTTATGCCAGGTACTAGGCTGGTATACAAATGGTTGAACACACGCAATGGTGCAACAGAATAATATGAAATAATATTTCTATAGGAATAAGCTTGTTCCCAATCTGAGTATTAATATGCCTGTGGAGAGCTTCTAATAGAGGACAGGGACATGAAAAATAATTGGAGCAATAACAGAAGAACATCACTAACACTTATTGTGAATATTCTCTGTAGAAGTACCCAAATTATGTGACTGTCTTGATGGGGTTTACGTGACAAAAGTAGAAATTGTTGCCATGTTGCAAAAGTCTTTATCCTGCATGAGTTATGCAAATTTTGAGGATCTGTCTCAAGCTCATGAACCACTAGCAACACGAACACATTGCTGTGTGGTGAGTTAATCATACACACATAGCAAGCTGGAGGTAGTATAATCCATCTTTTCAAATCTGAAAAAATATGCTAAGTAGTATACAAATTTTTCATCATGAGTTCAACATTGACAACTGAATGTGTTTTCCACATGAAATACCAATTCAAAAACAGCTTACACTCCATAATAAAATTTTCACTCACAAGCAGAGTGTGCACTGATATGAAACATCATTAAAACTATGTGCCAGACAGAGATTTTGAACTCAGGACCTTTGCCTTTTAATGGGCAAAGGTCCCAAGTTTGAGTCTCGGCCCAGCACACAGTTTTAATCTGACAGGAAGTTTCTTACAGCCCACGTTACACCATTACTTTTGCTTCAATATGGACATTTTGAGCTAAACTACATCAGAACCAATCATGCACTGATGATCTCAAACTCACTACTCCAATCTTTCTTCAATATTGCAATTACAAATTTAGAGGAATAATCATAAGAACTGAAAAACAATATCATGTTTCAGGAACAAAATATTTTGTTTCTGAGAATGAAGAGAAAAAGGAAAGAAAAAGAAAATACAAATGAGTGAACTGATGCAAAAGTGAAGGTCCATTTACACTGAATGTCATACGCAGAATGAGACAATGCAAATAAATAAATAACATTAAGGAGACAGTAAATGAACACAGAAATAAAGTTAAAATTACAGATTTGTTAAGTAAAAAGAAAGCTTGGACTAAAAAATATATGTAAATTTAAAATAACTGTTGGAATATCAAGAGAAGGCTAAAAATATGTCAAGGGAAAGAAATAAAATTAAGTGGTCAAAGTACAAAATTGATAAATAATATGTATTGTGGTGCAATACACAATTAAAGCCCAAAAGTCTTTTTTCAGATAGACGTAATTGAGGGAATAAGAGAAGAGATTGGAAACAAGATAAATATGGGCTGGCATGCAAAGGAAAGAAGAATGTTAAGAAGAGATATCTAAAGAAGCAAGGCATAGAAATAACCAACCATGTCCATGCAACTGCATCATGGAGCACATTTTCTAATAATACTTTGTTCTTTGGTAGCACAGAGCCCTAATTCATGAGCATTTATTTGTATCAGAAGCTTTACAATAATCAGGCCAGTTTAGAATATGCAGAGTGCTTGTATTTAAGTAAAATGTACTGGTATAAAATATTTCTATCTTGATGAAACACATCTTGCCACTTTTTGGTAGGTAGTGGTACGTGTTTATACTGTTTTGAGATGGGATAGTCAGACAGGTAAACAATGCAGTAGGAAAATGGTTCAAGAGCCTCATTTAACACACAATCTGTATCATCACTCAATTTTGATCAATGTAAAGGCAATATTAGTTCAGAACTGCAAACAAATGTTTTTGTTGGTGAATTCATACAAAGCACTCTGAAAATTTTTTTCATTTTTTAAGCATCTTTTCCCAAATTATGTCTGAAATTACAAGCTTAAATAGCAGACGATTTGTGCACAAAACACCAGCTGGCTTGGAGACATTTGTAAATCCTTACATTGGTTGGTTGGTTGGTTGTTTTGGGGAAGGAGACCAGACAGCGTGGTCATCGGTCTCATCGAATTAGGGAAGGAAGTCGGCCGTGCCCTTTCAGAGGAACCATCCCGGCATTTGCCTGGAGTGATTTAGGAAAATCACGGAAAACCTAAATCAGGATGGCCGGACGCGGGAAAACCCTTACATTCCATGCTGTACAAAAAACTAATTAATTTAACTATGAAAATTTTGCAACTTCTACATTTAATACATTAACTAATTACAAATACTACCTTGCTCTCTGGAAGCACTTTTTCCTTCTCTTTGGATCCCTTATGTAGCTGACGGAATTTTTCCTGTATGTCAGTCCATGTATCATTTATCTTTGCCACTGTACCTTCACCATGACCAACATTTAATTTAGTTAATTCACTGGACATGTCATTCAGTCTTGAGAACTCCAGATGCTTCTTATCAAATGCAGCTTTTACACCCTAGAAACACACTTTTGAGTCACAAACCTCTACAGTTATATCAAAAGAATGTTGAGGATATAGCAAAAACAAATATTTTTAACATTACCTATTGTTCCATTATTACACAAAATATACAATTAGTAAAGCCCAATTTAAAATATAGATCCACCTACCTGCAACTGTCCTTCATCATTATTTGCCAGGTCAATTTTTCGTCTGGCATCTCTTAACCAAACCTCCAGCTCATCTACTAATTTGCTAAAGGCTTTAAATTTCTGTTCCGCTTGTTGGGCTTGAGATTTCTGGAACTGTAAAATTTTGTACAATAAAAATTTTGATTCATGTATGGTGAAGAGCTCTTTCAGTTATAGAGTATTACATCAAGAAACGACAATTTTATCAATTGAGAGAAATGTCTATAAATAAGTTTGTGATTGTATTATAGCATTTTATTAGGTCCACCTTAATCACATAAATTGTATAATTCACAATTACCACTTTCAGCCATTGCCATCTTTGGATCTGTTACAAAGAGTGGTGTAGCAACCTAAGTTCAATTAGCTGAAGTAAAATCTGTAACAGGCCTAGTGATACATAAGAAAATAAGAAATATTAATATGGTTAACAGCCATGCATAACAGCCATATGCACCATAAATGTATTCTGATGTAATTATCACTATCAATATCTATACTGGGTGGTCAGAAACAGTCTGTAAAGTTTGTAAGGCTGTTGTAGTGTAGGTTGTGCTGAGAAATAATTGTTAAGAAAAAAATTCAATACATTGCATCATCAGATTCAAGTGGTCCACCAGAGATGGTGCCTCCAAATGTGTTGTTTTGGTTTCCCAAAACTAAGCAAGAGAGTGATACAAAAATTGGACATGAGATGGTAGTAAGCTTTGAACTTGAGCTGAAGGTTGAGCAGCCTCATGTGTTATCATCCACACTATAAGAAAAACTGACACTAACCACATCTGGCAGGCCACTGGAATTTGCATGCGCTATGGCCTGATTGGCTAACTTCAAAGCTTATTAACTCAAAAATGGCACAATGTACTGAATTTTTTTCTTAACAATTATTTCTCAGCAAAACCTACACCACAACACCCTCACAAGCTCTTCATACTGCTTCTGATCATTCTGTATATCTAGGTACATAGTAAGTGCAACTGAGGGCCTATGTATGTTTTTATATACTTAACTATGGCCTGTAAAGGGCATTAATGCTAGGGTACATGAGTAATTAGTGTCATAAATAAGCATCTGCTAATAAAACATGAACTGACATACAATATGTGGAAATAAAAACCATACTTAAAATCAACATAAAATGTGTAAAGTATAATAATTTGTAAGCTCTTAACCTGTCAAAGTATACAACACATAATCATGTAAGAGTCAGAATAAAAAGTTTGAAAGTTACTTCACACTTATGAATTGAAACCTTTCAGCTTGACAAAACTATTAAACATAAATGTAAGATTAAGATAATTTACAAGATGGGACTATTAACTAAAATCTAGATAGACAATGACACATGTGGTGTGGAATTGTAGTGGTGCTACCTTGGGCCTTCTTTGTAAGAATTTTTTTTGTTTGGTACAAACTGTGTGTTCAAACTGGACCTTCACAAATAAAGAAATGAAAGTGT
This sequence comes from Schistocerca nitens, assembly GCF_023898315.1. Classification (NCBI taxonomy): domain Eukaryota; kingdom Metazoa; phylum Arthropoda; class Insecta; order Orthoptera; family Acrididae; genus Schistocerca; species Schistocerca nitens. The sequence goes on along the minus strand of NC_064616.1, from coordinate 169,692,889 downwards.
TTGATGAAATGATTAATTAAATGAGTCAAGAGATTAATCCAGAAATCATGCATATGTTGAAAGTGTAACATACTAAGTAGTAAACCAGACAACACTTCTAGGTTACACCAACATTAGTATTTGGGTGAAGGCTGTTTTGAATTTTGACACATGTTGTAAAATTTAACTCTTGAATGTGTATTGATGTGACAATGAAAACATCTTCAAAGTGATCAAAACTTTATTTTTATTTCTAAATGACTGGTGAGATTATAATTACAAACGTATAATTTTTATGCATTGTTAGTGTTTCCAGTAACTTGTAAATAACTTTCAGATAACTTTATACACTACATTTAATTCTTATAGGTATTCTGCAAGATGATAAATTGTGGATGCCTATATTTTTAACAGTTTCCCATCTAGAGAACTATAAAGTAAAAGGCATTTAAGGGAATCTTCTAAATTAAAGTATTATGTACAGGTTATGATAAACAAAATAATTTCAAAAGAAACTATGTACCTCAGTTTCTGACTTCACTTGATGCCACTTATCACGAAGTTTGTCTTGGGAAGATTCTTTAAGCTGTTCAGCTCTTGAAGGATCACTGGAGTGGACTGTAAGTACAAGTCCATCTCCTCTGCTTATCAATGTAGCAGCATCAGGAGCAAGCAAACTGAATTCTCGCTCAAGTACCTGAAATTTCCTTCTGATGTCATAATAGCAGTGACTACTAAGTTGATGCTATGATACATCTACATCAGGTAATCAAGAGATAAGAAAAAAATATTGCTGATGCAACAACACATTCAACCAGTTACACACACACACACACACACACACACACACACACACACACACACACACACACACAGAGACAGACAGAGAAAGAGAGAGAGAGAGAGAGAGAGAGAGAGAACGACCACATTTAAGGCAACTCAATCCTACCTCTCTGTCAGTTTCTTGACTGTTCACATGAAGCAATACATAAATTCTTCTAGAGGTATACAATGAAACAGTGTTATAAATGAGCATTTTGAAAAAAATCTGTTCTTATTAGTTTTCACTGTGAAATAAAATTTTGGTTCATAGTTGATGCTATGACAGCACACAATAATGTTTCACTAATATCCCACTGAAGATCAATTTCAAACAGTTTAACATCTTACAAATGAAAGAAGTAATACTATGGATTTGAGAGGGAGACATATTATCTCACCTCGAGCCTTTTTATGGGATCTTTTTCATTTGTAACAGCTCGCACAGTTTCCAGCATAGCATCCATTCTGCAGAGCATATGCTGTGCTTCATCCTCAAATTCAGCAATCTCAGTAACAAGTGATTGGCTGAGTAATGCTTGTGCAACTGGTGGTGTTCCTGAGTGTTTCAGCTGTGATGGAAAGCTACGTTCAGATTTCACTGTAACTGCAGTTGTGGAGCTGGGAGGAAGCTTCTCAGCCTTTCGGACACTGGCTTCCTTTCGCGAAGAAAGAATGGCCTGAAAGTATTGTAGATATAGTGTTAAAGATAGTTCTTACAAGTGCAATGTTCATTTATATAAAAGAGACATAATTAGGACTACAACAGATTTCAGATGAACTGACAATCATACTTCCCTGAGAAAATACATTTCTTTGAAGTATGTAAGAGAAATAACTACAGCCCAGATTGGAGTTGAAACATTCTCAGTCTCTGAAATGACAGAATCCAAACACTACAAGAAAACCAGTTTCTAGAAATGAAAATTATATAAAAATCTCACTTCTTTACAGTAATTTACACTATTTAGTTACAGAAAACAATCTTAGTTAAAAATATTAGCAGTGAATTACTAAACACAGATACAGAGATAAATAGTGATCATTATATTTACACATACTATACTTTCACTGCCAGTAATACAGGGATTTTTATAAAATGATGGTATACACTGTGCTTGTAGTATGTCTACATTATTGAAAATAGTTAATACTTTGTTCCCTTGTTGCACGAGATATGAGTCCCTATATTGATGACAAAGAAAACAATAACCACTAAGAGTTTATGCTCATGTGAGCTGACCTAGGAACAAGTCTTTGGTGCCTAACGGTTACAAAACCCACCACAAAACACATCACTTTCCAGCTGATCATGAATGAATATAATCAAATATGATTATATTTAATCAAATACAAAGTTTCCATGATGTAAGACATCATGAGATCATCCATGTCTGCTGACACTGCACAGTTGACTCAAGAGGTGACTGAATTACATTACAAGTGTTGAACAATCGCATCATATTTAAGTGCAACATAATCCATACCAGTATGGGAAGTTCTGTTTTTAACATTAATAGACTGACATCTATAAATCCTATTTAAGTAAGAAGGTAAACACAATGCTGTTCACAAGTCACTGTATCTACAGCTCCTGAAAGGTGCCAGTGATGACCAGTTGATGCAACACATCATGTCCAACAACAAAGTAACACTCCACATATAATTATCACAAACATGCAGATGAACAGCAACATGTGGTTGAGGAGTGGGAACCTCAAAAGTAAATAACAGCTTAGGTACAACAGCAATCAGCCCTCTGTTTTAAAGAAATGACATTCTGCAGCACAAATTACTGTTACATGTAATTGCACTCATTACAATTTCAAATGTGAAGGATGGCATTGCAGTTATCACAATATTACAATAATGCATAGAACCTCTCCCTCTTGACACTGTCATGGAGTACTACAGAAATACCATTTTCCCCAACATGTGAGTGGATTGTTACAATTTCCACATGTTTCTGGATATAACATCCCCGTAAGCAGGTTTTATTCACGCCCCCGCCCATCCAGATTTACATTTTCCAAGGTTTCTGTAAATTGCTCAACATAAAAGATGGGAAAGTTCCCCTGGCCAATTTCCTTTCCCAGCCTTGTCCACTCTGTGCTTGAGCTTCATTTCTAATGACCTTATTACAGACATCAGAAGACTCATTTTTAGCACATGTCTCCATGAAATTAAAGTTTTGTGTAGGTGAAGTGAATAATCTACAGGGTCTGATAAGTCATATTTGGGATGCAGTTACAGTTATTGCCCCAAATATATTGCATAGTGCATTTTGTGCAACACAAGACTGCCAGGAACAGAGTTTTAAAATGTGTGATGGACACAAAAAAGTGCATTAAAGGCCACCAATGTAAGTGCTATTAGAATACACTATAAATACTACAAGGTCTGTGGAATGATTAAATGAATCTAACATCTGACACATATTCCATTAAATGTTGTAGGAAATTTCTTGCAGAATATAAATACTTTTGGATTAAAGGAGACCAATCACTGAAAAGCAGAGGCACTGAGTTGATGTTAGACACACACAAAAGACAGAAAACTTGCTAGCTTACAGAGTTATCCTTCAAAAATGCCTCAACATGGGGCTGGCTGCACTAACAATACCAATGCTGTATTCAAGCAGGTGGACTGGTTGTGATGGAGGTAGTGTCAGGTACGGTGCGTAGAGGGAGAGGCAGGAAGGAGGCAAGGAGGTGGACTGGGGTTGTGTGGCTAGCAGCTCTGAGTTCTAGTCCACAAACAGATTTCCCATGCCATATCCTCATACACCAACAGCACATCATCTGCTCCCATGATTGTCCAGACCTAAATCTCAGATAACCTGCTGATCTGCAACCTCCACCCAATATTTCCCATTCCTCCTGTTACCCCTTCCAAACAATGTCCTCACATCACTTTCTATGTGCACCATTTCCTATTGGCCCCCACAATTGTGCATTACATACTCGGCCCACATACCTGCCACCCCACCCTCCTGCAATCCTAGTCTGCAAACCGGCTGCGGAAATCTCAACACTTCTGCTTTTTGGTGGACAGCCTCCTTTAATCCAAAAGTATTTGCATGTTCCATCAAGATATTTTACGTTTTTCCCAGACATGATAGAAATTTTGTGAACTATTGAGACATGTAAACTGTGATAAAAATGCATCACCAAGCCCACATGAAAAGGCATCAGCACAAAAATGTGTATGTGCACTCACGTAATTAACAGCACATGTATGTTATAATTAACTCCATGTAGGTTACAAAGAACTTTGATGAGTAGATGAGGTAAACTAGGTACATAATAAAATGATGGGGAGAATATAAGATAGAAGTAATACAGAACAGAACATCAGAGACACATTTAAGTACTGGGGGAGATATATGTTTTATGATGTGTTTAGTTGTCTTTTCATGCCATTTCATCCAGGATTTTCAGTTACTGTATTCACTTCTGCTAATTGGATCAATGACAATGTACACTATCTGATATAAAAAGTTAACCACCCAAATGAGAAGAAGAAACAAAATGAGATTTCAAGGGTTGAGAGGTTATGTAATGGTATGTTATTTCAGTGGTTACAACATCAAGTCAAATTTACAAAGGACTTGGCAGTATGGGCACACTTACCAATATGATGGTACACCCCCTCTGGCCTGGATGCATGCATTAATTTGGTTGAGAAGGTTATAAAGGCATTGTGTCCTCTCCAGAGGCAAGGTGGCTCACAACTGTTGTAATTAGTTCCTGATATCTTGTATACTAGCAACTGGACAGAAATGACATCCGAACTAGTCCCACATTTTCTACTAGGGACAGATCTGGGGATATGGCTGGCCACAGGAGTACATCAGCATCATGCAGACAGTTCATGAAGACAGGTATGGACAATCATTGTTTTGTTGAACTCTGACACCACAATACTGTCACATGAGAGGTGACACATGAGCACAGAGGAAAATCATGACATACCACTGTGCTGTCAAATTCCCTCAATCACTACCAGTCATGACCAGAAATCATACCCAATCGCTGCCCACACCACAAAACCAAAAGTAACATTGCTGTGCCTTTCCAAAACATTGGAAGAATGGAACCTCTCTCCAGGTTGCTGCCATACTCACTGATGACGGTCATCCAGGGTAGTGCAAAAACCGTGATTCATTGCTGAACAAAATGCAATGCCGTTCATCAGCAGTCCATGCTTCCTGGTCACAGCACAATACAAATGGAGCTTTTTGTGTTGTGTTAACAGCAGCTTATTCATGTGACGGAAATTGCCTAGTCTGGCTGCTGCAGGTGTCTGATGACAAATGGTGTGGGATGACATAATGTTGCATGGTTGACTGGAACCTTGACAATGAGTACACCTGTTCTCATGTCCAAATGCAGTCCAATATCAGGCCACTGCCATATTTGAATGCCCCAAAAATTTGGATACTGCACAATTTGGTCAGCCAACCAAATGGAGGCCCAGAATGAGGTTAAGTTCAAACTTCGTCAGTTACTGAAAACGCTGTCTCACGCAAGTAGACAGCAACCCCGTGTCCTTTGCAGTGATCACTCAACATCCATCACTGTTCAGGCCCCTTTTATGTCCTACCAGACACTATAATAACACTAAATATGAACAACACTAATGCACTCTGTTGACCATTCTACCTGTCACAGATAGTTCTAATTCTAATCATATTTACACCCCCCCCCCCAACCACCACCACCAATGGTGTGTACATGTAATATGTTACATTGACATCTGACCATGTCTTCTGGGTGCTTCACTTTTTCTGTCAGGCAGAATTTCAATAAAAAAATCAATGGTGGTTGTTGTCTACTGTTCATTTATATCTTGTCCTGTTCTATCACTTTTTTGCCCACAATCCTGGGTTAATGTCTGATCAATTCTAGAGAAATAAAATCCCTATTCTTTTACACTCTCACCTGTTTTTCCCTGGACAGAAAAACCCCTAGTCTTAAAAGTTTGAGATTATTTCATCTTTCCAATAATAGAAAGGACATAGGAAACCTCATTCTACATAATTAACAATTATTATTATTATTATTAGGTGTAATTACAAGTCAACTAGAAAATTAAGCACACAGGAATGAAAATGCGAGGGGAAAAAGGTGGACAAGGTAAATTTGATAGTTAAGCAAAACTCCTCAAATTTTTTGTGTGACTGCCCATTAATTAGTTTTAAATAATATAGGTTGCTTTATCTTAAACTTAGTTTGAACACTTCTTTTATCTTTAAGCAATTTATACAGATAATTTGGTTTGATCTGTATAAACTTCTGACTCAAATAAAGAGAGAATTTAATTCATGTTTTGAAAATATTAGGTCTTTTCTTTTTATTTTCACAATTATGATCACCACTCAACTTCTCATAGCTCTTAAATTAACTGATTCCATTTATCTTCCTTCCCCTACAATCTCAGTTAATAACACTTTGCCAGGTGCTATCACTTGCATTAACTTCCATTAATCTGCAACAGTTTTTCTCCATCTGATCCTATAGCAAATGAATATTGTTATCTCTCTTGGCAACACATACTTTGTAATATCTCAATCATGATAAATATGAACAGCAACAGAAAAGACCATATAAATACATTATTTCATATAAAACTCCATCAACACATCTTGAAATCCAATTATACATGTAAATGGCACTTATAAATCCCAAGTTAATAAAGTCTTGCATTTCAGAATAGACATAGCTAAACAAATTAGTTTACACAGCAGAAAATAGTTGTTACCAAATTAATAACTATAGTTAAAACTGTACTTGTACACTTTAGAAACATGACTTTAATTATATAATTAATCCAGATGATATAAAGGGATAACAATTATTACTTTTAAAAAATGCTGAAGTTACTTTGCTTCACATGGCATTTCATTGCTGCTCACCACACAACAAGCAGCTTCTGTCCTGTCCCTTTATCTAGATAGTAACATGTAATGAAACATAAAGGCTTTTCTTGGAATCCACTCACTGTCCACTTAAATTTTTAACACCTGAGTTAAAGTCTACCTTGATAATTACAATGTTATTTTCAGTGCAGTTATATTGCTGTATCAGCAAGACTTTACAAAAGATAATAATGTCAACAGTAGTAATTTTATAACAAAGTTGACATCCCATGCTTTTGAACTAATCCATTTTCTGACTGCAGCACAATTGAAGAACCAAGTTTTCAGTGTGTTAGACAGAAGTACACGAATTTGTTGTCAGTGAAGGCAAGGGAGCGACAGTGAGCGTAAAATACAGCACAGGCAGTTCAAGGTAGCAAAGAAGGTATATGTCAGTTAAGAAAGTTTGCAATATGGAATAGAAAGTTACACTTACCAATAGGGAGCACACTGATGTGATACAATGCAAAAAGACATATGTTTAGTATAAAAAATTCTTAAATGGTAGATTTGGTGCGTGCAGATACTTTAGGTCAGGAGAGAAAATCCCAGAGTTAGTGCATTTATCTTGTTAGTGAGATTTGATGTCGGTAGAACATACTGTTACACTTGTGGTTTGTATTTTTATGTTGGTGATGAAAATGTTTAGCCACTTTTGTTTCTGATCTCCGGATGAAAAAAGTTCAAAAACAAGAGATGTCATCTCTGGTGACAATAAAAAGAACATCATCATCTTTGGGTTTTTTTATCCCACAAGTAGTGAGGCACCCTTCTATGGGTGGCAAAAGATGTGGAACAAAATGTTAGTATTCTAGTAGCCAAGCACACTTATAAATATACAGCTAAAATATTATATCATCCTAGATATTTGGCTCACACACTTCAGCAACAGTCTTAAGAAACTGAGTAGCAATCATTAACATTTGAAACGATAATATTAACTAAACAACACATGAGTTTATGCAGCTGTAAACTTTAAAATGTATTTTACATACAATAATAAATAATTTTATTAAGTATGTATGTACATGTAAAGCAATACAACAGTTTACTTATACAATCAAAACAAAAATAGATCGGTATCAATTTTATCACTCAGAGACCCATTATTTACCTTATTTTTAGAGAGATGCTTAACCCACCTTGTCCAGATGCTGAGAAATAAGGTGACCAAACGATGCACTTTCATCATCATCTGAACTTGAGCTGTTATTCAGCTCAAGAGGAGATACGCCATCATCTGAAAACTCCACAACATCATCAGTTTCTTTGTCACTTCCATAAAAACTGTCATACTCTTCAGCCTCTAAAGTGGTCAATGGCAAAGTTACATTTTCTTTAGGAATGTCATCTATGGCTGATGATATTTCAGGGTTACAGAAGCTCCCAGTAATTTTATAAGTTTTTGAAACTTCTATTTCCTTCTTCAGTATTACTTCTTTGAGAGCTGATGATGTATTCTTCTCCAATATTTTTCCATCTTTTTGTGATGCAGGTAGAACCTTATTGTTAGTAAGTTCAGGCACAAACTGTTCATTGTCAGTGTCTATTATTAAGTACTCGGCACACTCTGGTTCACGCCATGCAGTCACTGTCGTCCGCTCAGTTTTATTAACTCTATCGGTTATTTGGAGGCAAAGTTCAGGTGGAGTTTCAGTGGGTACTGCTAATGGTGTAGGAGGTGGGGTGGGTGTCACATGAACTTCTACTTCATAACCTGGGATAGAAAGTTTAGGAGTTGGTGATATATTCAGGGAATGTGCAGTTTCGGTTAAAAGTTGATCTAGGGGTTGAGTACATGCATTTGACACACTGTTCATGCTGTTCTTGGGACTCACCCTGATGATTTCTTCATCAGTCTCTTTCCTCTGCACTTTGGGTGAGCCCTGTACAGTCTCTTGCTTGGCAAGTTTTTTATTCGATATCACAGTGTCAAATAATCCATCTTTGTCATTTTCTTGCACTCCAGTATCAGTAACTGTTGTATCTTCAGTTTGACCTTTGTCTTCATTATCTGTTTCTGCAGCAGATTCTTCTGGTTCTTCTTCAGTGTCTTCAACAATTTCAACCATTTCAACAGCCTGGGGCCCATAATGCATTGATGTTTCCACATTCCTACTTGGATACATGACATGTTTCACTATTTCAATTGCTTTTACTTCAACCATTTGACATGGATCTGCTGCCTGATGCTGGGAGATATCACTGAAATTAGTGTCTGGAGAGGAACTAATCAGAGTATTGTTTGACACCTGTGAGAATAGAACACTGTCTTTTGCTAAACGGAACGTATCACTGTCGTCATTTGACGAACCGTCTCTGATACTATCCTCTAATTTACTAGTAGACATTTTGGTGCTACCACTGGCAATTTTTGGCTCTGTCATTTGTATAACATCTGGAATAACCATTTTATTCACAACCAGGCCCTTTACTGCTGTTTCATTTACCACATCTTCTTCCATAACAGGGCCTCCAGTATCCATTGCAGACACTGTCTCTTTGTTATTTGTTGGAACTGCATTATAATGATGATTATTAACCTTCACTGACTCTTCTAATGTTGCTGTGTCTTCAAACGCTGGGTTCAGGTAACCAACGCCCACATCAAAATGTGTTCCTTCAAATTTGTTAGAAAAGTCACTGACAACTGGTGATGATGATGCATCTGAATTAGTTGTGGGAGGTTCAACAAGCAATTCCTGGAATGCTGCAGGTTCATCTGCTACTACTTGCCCTTCAGTTCCCTTTACAGAAACCAAAGGAGAAGCCTCATGAATTTTATGATACATTTCTTGTGGCTCTCTCCCCCTAGAGTCTCCACTTGTTGGTTCTGCAGCTAGCGAATTATCACCAGGATTGGCTGTTTCGTTCTTGTTCGAATTATTGACTTTTTGTGTCCAGCCCTGGAAAAACAAGGGCTTTTAAGATTTTTGGAGTAACTCATTAACATATGTGCTCTTTCTTTGTGAAAAAAAAAGTTTTGAAAGGAAGTGTTAAGTGCAAAATATTTGAATCTTGTGTCTGATGATGTAACGCAGTAACTGAGCCTTAAAAATATCTGATATTAGTTTTATTATGAAATATTATTTGTCTGTTAATAATAGTAGTGCAGTTTAAATGTGACAGATGTCATGCAGTTTGAAAGTTCTGCTCCGAGTTTCTAAAAGAAACCATCACCGTTCGTGCAACGTGATGCATAGCACAGCAGAAAGTGCATAAAATATTCATTACATCAACTACCATGTAATGCAGCAATGCTCTTCATGGGAGCAATGAGAACATTTTACATGTAAGTGAAGCCAACAGACAACATTAAAAGTCACATTCTTCTTCAACTTTTACACGGTCAGTAGGAAAACTATGTGTTATTTTTTTCTATACGTGCAGCTAGTTAAGAAACCAAGCAATGAAGATTACAGCAGCTTTGGAGACAGGGGGAGAGAGACCAAATCCAGGCATATTATTCACTTTAATGAACTGCTAACTGATGACAATAAATGGTTTTCACATTTTTACAGTTCATTTAACAGAACACCTGCACCACTGAATCACCAGTTCCCATAAAATGTAACACAGACTTACAGCACTTCTACATATTCAAATCTATATTGCAAATAAAACCACAAGCAACCACTTCACCAACATTAAGCAAACTTCTTTTTTTTTATTTAAAAGTTTCACATGAATCTTTTGCATCACAAAATAAAGAACATAAATGCTCTCATTCCATGAACATTGACATATTAATACAAACACTGCACAAACAGCAAGCATCAATCACAAATAGGAACAATTATATTCAATTAATTTTCTTTGACACTTAATGATAGTTTGTTACAGTTCATAATATCAGCAGCTCCAGCTAATTTTCTTCTACAACAGACAAGTTATATGAATAATTCGGGTTGCCTATTGACTGAGAGCTTGTTAAGTTTTTACAGCCATAAATCAGTATGTGACAGAAACTTGTGTAGTAATATCAGGTTATTATGTGCACTAAGGAGGAGAATTATTTTTGCAGAACATAAATTAGTATCCGATTAGTGAATAGCTATTTTTGTTAATGTATTACAGATATATTTACAGAATACAATTTCTAATTAACAGTCAAAATATCATACAACAAAAACATACATCAAGCAGTAAAGCATATCAAAGGCTAATAATATTACATGTAGAAAACCTCTGTTTATCATGTACATAAGTTATTTTACTTTTTTCTAAAGACTCAAATTAGATGTAAAAATTGAGTAAGTTACTGTCATTTCAGATAACGAATCCCAAGATGAATTAAACACAACAGAATAAAAGAGATGAACTTTTCCAAAAACAGTGAAAGTGTGTATGATTAAAATTTATGATAGTTAATATGGTAGCAATATTTAATCAACATAACCTTTACTCTGTGGTTCTTTACTTTATATTGACACAGCCATATTACAATGTATAGTGACCAACCCTCCCTAAAACAAGAAGCAGGTTGAACCTATTAAAAATGCAACAGTAAAGCCAACAGCAAAAACAGATACTGTCAGCTTTATCATCACAAGCTGTTTTAGTAAATGAATGCATTTCACCCATTTCAAATTTATTTGAGCTTTTGTTTTGAACCCTCTTTTACTTTGCTTATATGATATTATAATGAACACACAAAGCAAAATAAATGACTGTTACATTTGTCCCATATGAAGTATTTTAACTTCTCCTTTCTAAAGTGAAAAGAAGACCTATTTTCCAACTTACAAAAGCTATTTATTGAACTTATTAAAACTGTTCAACCATGACAGTTTGCATTTTACAAGTACCAAGTATTACCAGCTACCATTAATACCACATTTAAAAAGAAAGCACAACATCCACCTCCACCAATGCGTATGGCAAAACACAACAAAACAAGTGCAATAAGCAAGATATAGTTCACATGTATGCAAAATGTAGTTTTCATATGTTAATTAAATGGTCCCAGTTGGAATAGCTATTGAGAATGGTGCAGGTACAGTCAAACATTGCTGATATTTCGACAAGTAACTTCTATCATTCACTAAGCATGAAGCACAGCACAACCTTCTTGTGTTCTGAAATTTAAATTCACAGTGCTTGGAACTATGACAGCATGGTAATATATGACTGTGAAAAATGGTAAAATTACACACACAGTAAACACTTGTTTCATGTACAAACTAGAGATATCTACCACCAACATGTCACCGATAATAATGACAAACATTTTACCATGCCACAATCCCATGAGCTATTCAGACTGTCTATATGCCAGAAAAAGCTTGATTTCATGACATTGTCCCATATGATACATCATCTGTACTAGAAGCAATTATTGCTATTAGTAGTTAAGTAGCTGACATAGCTGAGAACATCAGCATTCATCAAAGTATCTTTTATTAAATGCAAGGACCAAACTTTTATTTTCCTGATGCTACAAATAAAATGGAAAAATTTTTCAGGTAGCAAATCTGACAGAAGGAAAATTATTATTCTGCATAATAGCCACTAATTAATTTACATAATGTGTCATATACACACAGAAGGAAAAGTGTGGCAGCATGTTGCCCAAATGTCAAAGACATGCTATTATAACAATTTGTGTGTGTCTTCTGGGAATAATTTGGAACCAATAAACTTAAATGGCTATTAAAATTAAATTGAATGGAAACAAAATCACAATTCACATCTAGCTTGAACACTATTGGGGCAACTCAAGTGATTTTCATGTTAGAGATTCTCTGAGTCACAAGGATGACCCATTTAAGTTTTAAATTTTAAAAAAATCTGAAAAATTTCTCCCACTATACACAAAAATGACAGCATTGGGTCTGGACACACAAACTATGACACTGACAGCACAGATTTTTTCTGTCAGATTTATAAACTGGAAAACAAATATGAGAGACACTACAATGGTCAATGAAAACAACAGAGTAAACCCCACAGAAAAATTATATTTACCTGCACAATAATGTACATGAAAACTCACATAAGAATAGACTTCATAAGCAGTTTATGTATAATAATCATAAAAAATAATTTTGTGGCTTCAGAATATCCTTCACGTATATCCTTGAACCAAGTTGTTCTTTAAGAAGTTTCACTGTTCAAGTTTCACTGTTTATGTTTGTAGAATTTATGTATGTAGAATGGAAGATGATACAAAAAGAATGTACATAAATGCAGAATAATATATAAACTGAATGTTCATCACCTGTGGGAAAATACTGTAAAGAAGAAAAGAAACAGTAAGAGAGACTGAGTGAAAACTACTTGTATTGTGTGTAATGAAAATCACTTTGTCTGACATATCAGTCTCAATTTTCAGGCATGCTAAGAAAATACTGAACTTCCTGTATTTCTACCAAATAACTTAAGATCAAATATGACCAAGTAAAAATAGAAATAAATTAGATGGCCTATAATAACATTTGATGTGCAGTGGTGTGAACAGACCAGAAGAGGTAAATAAAAATGGTTGCAGCTGAATTGAGGCTTTACAGTTTAAGCAGCTCAGTTCTTAGAGAAAATGGAAACAAATTGAAAGTGAAAATAATATAGTAGCATAAATAAAGTGCAGTTTATACTGTAAACAAAAAGATATTTCAAACAATGCATACTACTCACATCAAGTTTACTCATTATTCTTGCCCACATTGAATCCAGCTGATCAAGTTTCAGATTTACAATTACAGTTCCTGGAAAAGTGCCCAAGCTATCTGCAAGTTCATGCAGGTCATTAATCTTTGTCTTCTTCACAGTCAAAAGTTTTTGCAGTTCCTATTAAAATGGAAACAGTTTATTAAAATACATTAAAATCTGAAACATATATCTCATTTTGCAGTGGTATCTGTTGTGTTGAAACCTCCTGAAAGATTAAAACTGTGTACCTGACCAGAGCTCAAACTTGGAATTTTGCCTTTCATGGGCAATGACGATATCTGCTAAGTTATCCAAGCATGATTTATGACTTGCCCATACAGTTTCAATTCTGTTCTGCCTATCCCTATCCTGCTTTCCAAATCTCCATTACCCATAAAAGACGGAGTTGCATAGACAAGTCTCTGTCTGACTAACAGTTTTAATTTGTAAGGAATTTTATACTGAAATCCCAAACTCATTTACACATTTTTTTACACTATTGCAAAAATGGTGTTACACGGAACAGTTGAGAAACTGCATGGTGAAAGAAAATACATTATGTTTGTGAAAGGTAATGTGAATGTACTAATAGTCAAGGAAGAATAGCAGGAGCCCAAAGAAACACTCCCAACATTTTTCCTAAACAATTTAGGGAAACCATAGAAAATCTGAATCTGACTGACTGGTCAGGGATTTGAAATGCCATTCTCCCAAACGTGAGTGCAGGGTCTTACCAGAACACCACCGATAATGGTTGTGGGGTTACTGAAGGAACTAGTCCAGCAGATGCTCAAACAATTTTGGGAAATCATTTGAGAACCCAGTTCTAGATGGTCAGATGAAGGTTTACCATACTTCTCCAGAATTCCTATTTAGAAGACATATGGATGTTACGAGAATCACATGAAGAAGCTCTATGAGTTACGTTAGGAATTACAGACAAGTTTGGTAACTCATAGACCTGGACCAGAAGTGAAAATAAATAGCTGCACAAGACAATGGATGAAATAAACAGATGTTACAAACTGCCAAAGTGCCATAGCACAATTCATTCTCAGTTAACAACAGCAACATGGGACTCGTCTCATTCTGCACTGTGAAGAACTTTATAAATTGTGGTTCCTGTTTATCATGCCACTGGAGATAAAGCCCCACATGTTGAGAAATTAATGAAACCCTTGCAAAAGCATTTATACCCCTTGCTTCAAGTGAAGTTGAGCAAAGCTGTTGACTATGGGAAGGATGCTTCAAATCTAGTGTTATGCCTGTTTCTTTGACGGCTGATTATCTAAACTCCAAAAGGGGACCAGTGATACAAGATCTCAATATATAAAAAGTCATAAAAAAGTAAACGCTTCATCAACCATAAGCTTAATTTTTCACAACACAGTGTGTTGCCAAGAATGATCCTACTGGATGGTGTACGCACGTGTCTTCTTCTTGCAAGATAATTACTTCACCTGGACAGTTATGAGACGACCTAAAGATTAATGCATGAGGTAAATTACACTGCTTTTTGAGTTTAAAGAAGTACTGAAGAAACACATAGGCTGTTGGCTTCACATCCCCAGTTGGTGGATGACATTCAGTTATGAATGTATTATTTACTAATACTACCAATAATGTGCAGAGATTTCAGTTTTAATCGATGGGAAATGCACACCCAACTGTGATTAGCAAAAGGAACTACATCATCTGTCCTACTCTGTTAGGCAAATATGTATGGTGAAAATGCTTTCAATTAGAAAACATGAAATTATTTCAATCCAGGCAAATCATATGGTGAAACTACAATTTGATGATATTGTAGAAATGACATCAAGTAGCACCTTAAGCTGCTGCTTAATTTATTCTTTATTGTGCACTTGATTCTGGTCAAAGATCATTATCTAGGATAGATTTTTGGTAACACAAACAGCTGCATATATACATAAAAACAATATCAGAAACACAATATTTTAAATAATGTTTATTCATGCAGAAGTGGATGCGTGGATAATGGTCTTTGATGAAGTTAGGTCTCACAATACAGAATAAATTAAACTGTGGCTTACAGTGTTATATGATGTCATTTTTACAATGTGTCAAAACTGTGGAACACAACCAATGAAAATATTGTACAGTTTAAAGACTTCCCCTATAAATGCTCACAGAAGTAAGAAGGTCAACTAAGAAAAACTATACATTAATATAAAGAAGTTACAACATAGCAGAGAACATGAATAACAGATAATATCATGATCATAATAATTACTTACTTTGTAATCTAAAACTTGCTTCTCTGACATTTTATCTCCTGGTAGACTGAAATGAAGGTTCAGTGTCTCTTCAGTTTCCAAAAACCACCTATTGATTTCATCTGCTGTCTTACTGATATCAGTAAGTTTTGTTTCACATTCCTTTATGGAAATTTCCTGAAATCAAATCAATTAGAAAAATTAAATTTGGAATACAATCCATATAGTTGCAAATCCCCAGAAATCTTTGGATATCACTTTACCTGGTGACGTTTATCAATATTTGTAACACGGTCATATAGTTTATCCCACTTGCTTAAAGTGTCATTGATTCGATCTTTCAGTACTTCTAAATAAACAGGATCACACAGTGCTGAAAATGCCTTAAAGTTGGTTTTTATGTTGTCTTTAACTTTAATATATACTGGGAAGTCGTCATTCACTGCTCTCTGTAATGTTGGACAAAAACATTAATGGAAAAAAATAATGTTTTTGAAACATATTGAGCTATTTATTAGAGACAACATACCTTTATAAGCTGCATGTAAGTTTTGTTATTAAAATTTCCATGTTTCTCATTATCAGCCAACTTCCTTTCTAAATTATCTATATATTCATTTAAAACTGGAATATTTGAATGTAAACTTTTTGATAGCTCCAGGGCTGAGTCTAAAGCTGTTTTGGCCTCTGTTATTTGCAGTCCAAGCTGGAAAATTGATTGCAAAAAAGCTTTAAATATTTTTGCTGTCCAAACAATACTTCTAAGCAAGCAATGATTATTTAAATAGTCTACATTGCCATTACTGCGAGGCGAACAGTAGGCAGTTACTCATATTTGTACTGAAAGTTTCTGGTACAGAAAGAAGTGACAGGCAATAACTAGATACCTACCTTATTATATAACTCCTTAAGGGTGTCTAATCGCACAGAAAATTTCTGAGGTTCAGAAACAGCTTTCTCCTCAACCAGTTTACGACCAGCTTTTATGATGCTTTCCACTTCAGCTTTGATTTCACTCAGTTTGTGATAAAACCTCTGTTACAAAATTGAACAAACATACATAAATATGGATAAAATGGCACATTGGCATATAGCATATATGCTGCTTCCCTCCCTCCCAGCCCCTTCCGATCACCAGCACTGTCAGCCCCACTAAAGAAACAAGTAAGTCTGAAAATGTACCCACAGTATACATCACCCTACCAGCCAAAACAGAAGAAAGAAGGGTACATCAAAAGAAAACAACTATTGCATATTATGGAGCAAATGGTACAGTTTTTAATATCTCTGAAACTGTATGGTGGACTAATTCATGAGAACGAGCAATTAATAAAAAGCAACATTAATACAAGTTGTGTAGTACAAGAATAGCTAATAAACATTTTGTTATTAAACTTAAGGTAAATTTAACATACCTTACATGTCACAGTTCTAATATGACTATTTACTTTTCTATGGTACGCTCACAAAATTTTCCAAATAATGTAACTTGTTGCTGGATTTGACAGTTTATTGTTATTAATATTATCATCATCACTACTATCAGTATGTATGTGTAACTAACCATGCAGTGTTTTAGTTGTCCCTCAATACCCTCAGGATCATCAGAGGCAAGTTCAAGTAAACAAGTGGCTTCTTCAACACCACGCAGTTCTCGAAGTGCTCTTGATAAACGTGGTTCCAAATGTGAATGAGGGGGTGACCGAAATCGTTGAAATTTCTTCTGGACTTCAGCAAATCGTTGCTGTAACAAATTATTTTAAATATACCAGTGTCTGCCATAGGATATACCATTCATCTGCAATTAAATTGTCTCTCTCTGTGCTACCATTTCTGTGACATAGGCATAGAAAGAACCAAGTAAGTCTGTGTTATAGTTTACACACTGAAGCACCAGAGAAGCTGGTATAGGCATGCATGTTCAAATACAGGGAAATGTAAACATGCAGTATATGGCACTGCAGTCGGCAACACCTACATGAGATGACAAGTGTCTGGTGCATTTGTTAGATTGGTTACTGCTGCTACAATAGCAGGTTATCAATATTTAAGTGGGTTTGAACATGGAGTTACAGTCAGCACACGAGCGATGGGATGCAGCATCTCCGAGGTAGCGATGAAGTGAGGATTTTTCCATACGGCCATTTCACAAGTGTACTGTGAATATCAGGAATCCAGTAAAACATAAAAATCTCTGACATCGCTGTGACCGGAAAAAGACCCTGCTACAACGGGCCCAATGACGACTGAAGAGAATCATTCAATGTGACAGAAGTGCAAACCTTCTGCAAATTGCTGCAGATTTCAATGCTGGGCCATTAGTAAGTGTCAGCACGCAAACCATCCAAAGAAACATCAGTGATATGGGCTTTTTGAGCAGTCCACTCATGTACCCTTGATGACTACATGACACAAAGCTTTACACCTCACCTGGGTTCCTCAACACCGACATTTGACTGTTGATGACTGGAAACATGTTGCCTGGTCAGACAAGATTCGTTTCAAATTGTATTGAATGGATGTGTACGGGTATGGAGACAACCTCATGAATCCATGGACCCTGCAGGTCAGCAGGGGAGGGTCTGTAATGGTGTCGGGCATGTGCAGTTGGAGTGATATGAAACCCCTGATATGTCTAGATATGACTGACAGGTGACACATATGTAAGCACTCTGTCTGATCACCTGCATCCATTCATGTCCATTGTGCATTCCAACAGACTTGGGGAATTCCAGCAGGACAATGTGATATCTCACATATCCCGAATTGCTACAGAGTGTCTCCAGGAACACTCTTCTGAGTTTAAACACTTCCACTGGCCACCAAACTCCCCAACCATGAACATTATTGAGCATATATGGGATGCGTAGCAACATGCTGTTCAGAAGAGATCTCCACCCCCTTCGTACTCTTACAGATTTATGGACAACCCTGTGGGATTCATGGTGTCAATTCTCTCGAGCACTACTTCAGACATTAGTGAAGTCCATGCCACGTTGTGTTGTGACACTTCTGCATGTTCATGGGAACCCTACACAATATTAGGCAGGTGTACCAGTTTCTTTGGCTCTTCAGTGTATAACAGTGTATAACAGTCACCTTTCAAGTACTCCAAACTCTTAAGTAACATGTTCCATTACCTGTAGAAGGAGCATCTGTTCCTGCAATCTGGCAGCAGCTTCATGTTTTCCAGCTTCATGGTAAGTTCTCACTTGCTCTTCCATTTCTTTCAGTGTACTTTCCTGTGTCTCAAATTCTTCAACTAGACGCTGTATCAAATGAAAGAAATGTATTTTGTGTTACTTATGAATATAAACACTCATTGCTTACCTAGGACAGACTACAAGAAAAATGAAATATCAAGAAAATGATGAATATTTCTGAATGTAGCAAAAAATATTGACAGCACAGAATGGCTTAAAAAGAGGATCAAGCAGACCATTTACTTTCTTTTCAATAATATGAAAGGAATTAAAGTTCATTGTTTAAATAAACCACCTTTCCTCATAAATAAAAGATGCTGTTGGATCACTGCATTACTAACATGAAAAAAGTCTGTGTGTGTGTGTGTGTGTGTGTGTGTGTGTGTGTTTGTTTTTACAACATTCATATTTTTTCAATAAAGCACATGCATGGTCTAATTAACTTATGTCTTATATTACAGACACAGTTTTATGATTACATGCTTATGAAATTCTAACAAAACTTTTTGATGCCACCAATAAAATAAAAGAGAATGAGTAAAAACACAACTTTAAACATCACTTATGTAATTTCACACAAATAGTTGATGAAGGTAATGTTTCCCAGGACAACTTATTTGATAAAAATAGAATTACGAGAGCCATAAACCACCAAGCTACAACACACACCTGGTCATCGTCCGGCAAATCATCTGCGGTGACGTCGTTTTCAACACGTGCAGTTAGTAGTCTGTCTACTTGAGTTACCCATTCTTGAAACTCTAGGATATGGCTTTCTGACTCCTGAGCTTCTTGGACAGAGCCTTCAAGCAATATGGTTCGATCCCTAGCCTACAAAGCAAGATGCAATAAGCCCTGACTTGGCTCAGATGCCGTTGCATAGAGTAGTGCACAGTAGTATTAATTAATATTAACTCAACCTTATGTTCATGAGTTAAGTTATAATATTATTCTTCCATCATGTCAGCTATACTGCATAAAATCTAATGCGATAGAAATGTTATCTGATCGTGCATCAAGTTCAAGTGCAGTTATTGTAAGCCTCAGTATATGAATAATGATCTTGACCTGTGTTCAAGTTAACATAACTTGAACACAGGTCAAGAACATTATTCATATACTGAGGCTGTAATTGGTTCCTATTTGTTCAAATGATCCAGTTGAAGAACTTTAACCCACATGTTGTTATCAAATTGAGTCAAGAAACTAAACTCATGAAACATTAAGCTGAATTTAACACATTCAAATGTCTCACTTTGTGACTGATAAAAGCATAGAAGTTTCAGTGCGAAAGAGGCAGAAGCTTTCTAATAAAGAGAACAAAGACAGTAAGCAAGTAATCATAATTTTTCAAATACTTTAATAAAAATGCATTAGTTTCTGAGATAAGGAAAATTACAAATAAAGAACACAGGAACTTCTTAAACAGGTATTGTTATTGATGGCTAATTAAAATAATTCAACACATGAAAGCTTTTGAGGAAGAATGTGAAGTCTCTGGGTATAAATATGTAACATGCAATTAAATTCATCTGCAGTCATGGGTTTTTGAGTGACTGGAGGTTTTAACAAGTTTGCAGCAGTAGAAAATTGTAAAATGTTGTGAACTTTCATGGCCAAAAATATCACATTTATTAAAATATTCTGGATTATTATGCTGTGGTCAGACGAATTTCTTGTCGAAACCCAGTGTTTCATCCCCACCTGTACAGGACATCTTCAAATCAGTAAGGAAGCCAGGTTATGCGTCAGACCTCCGAAAAAACTACAAGCCCCCTTGAAAATGTCCTCTATGGGTAAGGACAAAATGTTAGCTTTCAGCAAGGAATTCATTTGACCACAGCTTATGTACAATGAGGTGACAGAAGTAATGGGATGGAGATATGCAACATATGCAGATGGTTGTAGTATCGCATACACAAGGTATGAAAGGGCAGTGCTTTGGCAGAACTGTCATATGTACTCAGGTGTTTCATATGAAGAGGTGTCTGATGTGATTATGGCTGCATGATGGGAATTAACAGACTTTGAATGTGAAATGGTAGTTGGAGCTAGATGTATAGGACATTTCATTTTGGAAATCATTAGGGAATTCAATATTCTGAGACCCACAATTGAGAGCGGTAGTGTTTGCATAGAGGTGTGTATTTTAATGGATGAGCAACACCACATGAAATAACCACAGAAATCAATGTGTGACAGGCAATGAAGATATTTGTTAGGACAAGTGCATTTGCTAACAGCACGACATTGCCTGCTTGGGCTTGTGACTGTATTGGCTGGACCCTAGATGACTGGAAAACTGTGTCACGGTCACATAAGTTGGTAAGAGCTGACAGTACGGTTTGAGTGTGGTGCAGGTCCCACAAAGCTGTAGACCCACGTTGTCAACAAGATACTGTGTAAGCTGGTGGTGACTCCATCATGATGTGGGCTGTCTTTACATAGAATGTTCTGGATCCTCTGGTCTAAATGAACCAATCATTTACTGGAAATGGTTATGTTTGACTACTTGGAGACCATTTGCAACCATTTGCAACCATTCATGGACTTCATGTTCCCACACAATGAAGGAATGTTTACGGATGACAAGTTTGCTGTGTCACAAGGCGACAATTGTTTGCAACTGGTTTGAAGAACATTTTGGGACAGATCAAGCAAACGATTTAGCCACCCAGATCACCCAACACGAATGCCATCAAACAGTTACGGGACAAAACTGAGTGGTCAGTTCGTGCACAAAATCCAGCATCGGCCACATTTTCACATTTATGGATGGCTATAGAGGCAGCACAGCTCAGTATTTCTGCAGAGGACTCCCAGCAAGTTGTCAAGTTCATGCAACATGAAGTTTCTGCACTATGCCACGCGAAAGGAGGCCTGACACAATATTATGAGGTATCCCATGACTTTTGGCACCTCAGTGTAATAGCCCAAAATACTTTGATAAGTGTGAGCAGTAGAAAATACACCGTTCTGTACACTCTGAATTCTAAATATGAGTGTCACTGATGTGTCCTCCTTTATACATAGTACTTTCTGTAATTTTTAGCTGTGAATTTATTGACTGTACCGAAATATCTAGATGATAAAAGAAAGTAATAATAATAAAAAAAACACTGATGATACATGAAAGTAAGCTGCCCATTTCATAGCCTCTCTCTCATTTAACCATAAATGATTCATTTATCTATGATGTGCATTATTTATGCTAAAGTAGTGCAAAATTCTTATTTAAATATTTTATCATGTAAGAGTATACACTCTATTTACACATTCATTTATTTTTACAGAAGTGAAAAAGATGGGGCCCTACTTAAACTATCACTGTCAAAATTGACAGTCTAATTTTCTCTATTAAACTACCAATCAACTACTATTTCCTTCAAAATAGTTGTCAGAAAATTTGAGAGTGCAGTTTTATGTAACGTGTTTTACAACCACATATTGCTTCATTCTCACAAAAAGGAAGATAATGTTATTTAACTTCTCAGTTAATCTGCAAATTATGTATGATACTAAAACATACAACTGAGGTCGTTTAATTTGGTTAAATTGTTTGATCCATTTGTGATTTACTGTGTTAAAGGGAATATATGTACTGATGAAAAGAAAAGTGAAATAGGTAGCAAAAAGAATTAGATTAGATTAGATTAATTATTCAATCCATAGATCCCTCTAGCATATATAATGCAATATATTTTTTTGCTTCATTCACAGAGTTGCTTGTCATCTAAGGTGATAACTCAGAAACAGTACCTTATTACTGTTATCCAAGACAAACTGACAGGTATTTTGATTTAAACAAAACTGTATGAGGAATTCTATAAATTGAACAAGAAATGAATTGCACAAGGGCTATTTGTGTTTCAGTGGGGTACATGAATGTCAAATGGACGTTTCATTTCAAACTACTAAGTCTATTAATCACAAACTGATCTACAGAGCTCTGACTGATGTGACAGCAGTGTTTTAGAAAAGTAAGATCAATTATAAAAAAAATAATATAAATAATAGAACATGAGCATCTTTTTCAAGATTGTTTATTATGTATTATTTAAGATTGGCAGTCTGCAGCTCATGGTCGTGCGGTAGCATTCTCGCTTCCCGGTGGGGTCAGGGATTTTCTCTGCCTCATGATGACTGTGTGTTGTGTGTCTTTCATCACCATTGACTCACAAGTCGCCGAAGTGGCGTCAGCTAAAGAGGACTTGCAATACGGCGGCCGAACTTCCCGGCATGGGGCCTCCCGGCCAACAATGCCATACGATCATTTCATTTCATAAGATTGGCATGAAAAACTAAATTCCTGTCTGCAGAAGGACTGGAACCGACTGTGTATAGGGTAAAAATGTCTCTTCAACCAGTTTCACATTTAAGGTAGTAATTTCCCCAGAAAAAGGAGCAACATTCTCAACCATTTTGTACTAACAATTATACTGCGCACTTTAATAAATCTAATATTAACTTTTATTCTGTACATGGAATAACGTAAAACCTTTTCTATTTGCATTCTTCTCATTTCCAGTTTAGTATGGCTACTGTTTAGTTTTGTTAAAGTCTCCCTGATACAAAATTATAGGTCATCTACTCAGTAGGATTATTATTAATACTTTTAGAAGCAAAGGTCCATGACACGTTTAAAATTTCAGAACACAATAAATACTGTTTATGGCTGTTAGTTTATATATTTGTTATGATTCCAGTTTTGTTACATCCATATAAAATGTTCTGGCATACATTAGCAATATTACAAGCAAACAACAATGGCCATATCCAATTTCATAATGGCAGAAACAACTATAACTGATGAAAGAAAGGAATATGCTAACTGAAATCTCCCAATACAAGTGACAGATTTCAAATACCACAATTTTCTGTTGTCACTAATATCCGATGTGCCACCATGTAATGGAATCTGGCACATTTTATTTGCTTGCAATATTGCTAATGTACAACGGCTATCTAGAAAATAACAGACATTTCGGTCTGTCACAGCAGTGGGCGGGCCTACAGCTGCCATCATGATTCCGTAATGTTCCTGAACTCAGTCTGCATCTGGTGGTGGTAGCATGTGGTCCGTGTCTCTGCTACTTTGCTTTCTGTGACATTTTAAAATGTGTGCTGCAATAGAAAATCCCACCACTTGTGAGGTGTGTTCTGTGATTAGGTTTTTGTTGGCAAAAAACTGTAAATCAATTGAAATTTATCATGACCTCTGTGATGTGTACAGAAAAAGAAGAATGAGTGAAAGACTATGAGGCAATGGAGCACTGAGTTTAAAAATGACCATACCAGTGTTGATGATGAGGACTGCAATGGACTGCAGTGGTAGACCTAACCTTGTGACTGATGAACCAGTGATGAAAATCAATGACAAAATTTATGACAATCATTTCACAATTATGGAATTTTTGCAACATTTTTTCCAAATTTCATGGGGTTTGGTGCAAAAATTTTTGGTGGAGAGGCTGGTTACCACCAATTTTGTGCAAGATCGGTTCCCAAAATTCTAATGGAAGACCACAAAAAAACAGAGCTGCAACACTGCAGCATTGAACTTCCTTGAGGAGTAAAAAAAAATTATTAAGTCCATTTGCAGGTATAAGTACCTTGGTTTATGTTATAACTTAGTTATATATTTCACTATGACATTGTGTTTATTGTTCATTACATTCCAAAGAGAAGCAGTGCTTGATTCGTGACAGTATGCACCGGTACTCTTACCTCTGTGGAAAAAACCAGAACTGCAGATTTTGTGGTGTGATATGATTGAACTTTACTTTTTTACCAGCACAAATTTTGTATCTGCATTTTTAAAATGTGCAGGAAACCATTTAAATAACTTTAAAGAACCCCCCACCCTCCTACCCCCTGCCCCCTCCCAGAAGGTCACAGTACCAGAACCTCTTTTTTTTTTTTTTTAGAAATCATGCACTCTAGAAAAGTGCGAACATTGTCCAAAAATGTTTTTTGTATACAGCACAGAAAACGAGTATACTGATTTCATTCTTCACACTCCATGAACAGAAAACCATGAAGTAGATTAGGATATATACACTTATTTCCAATGGATAAATTGTTTTTAATGAAGATACTTGAGAAAGGAAGGTGGTAGTGGTGTTGGTGGTTGTTATTGTTACTGTTGCTGTTGTGGAGCAGGGGGGGGGGGGGGGGGGTTGTAGGGAAGGGAGTGAATGGGGGAGAGAGGAGAGAGAGAGAGAGAGGGGGGGGGGGCACGCATCACTATTAGGATGTTTGCTCTGTCTTTATAGCATCACTGTGTGTTTTCTGTGTACTGTTTTACAGGGAGATTATTATAGCAACAGAAAAGACCATCATGGCTCCTTAACAAATGTCTGTCTGTTATGATACATGCAACAAAATTTTTAATAAAGTTATGTGTTTTAGTTCACAAACTCACAGCTTAGGTTCATATGCTTACTATTACTGTTACTAGAGGACAATTAAATATCATGCATTACATGAACCACAGACACAGACACCATTGTTACAACTGGACAAATTAGTTTAATTATGTGTTAGATATAATGCATTAAAAAACTGAAGGATGGTGATGTTCTAACAGTTGATTTAGTAAATTATATTTGTGATAGAAGCTTGAAATTTCTTTTATGCTCAAGCCAAAACCTGAACTTACACAATTTTCCACCCACCATTCATTTAAAACATGTAAGTTGAGCCAGTTACAACAACCATACATTTACATTTATGTAGAGAGGAACATGAAAACCAAGGTTGAAGATTATTCCATTTCTTGCTACTTGTGTGTGTAGCTATGTTTCCTGTTTCTTGCGTGTGTAGCTGTGTGAAAGAACTACAGTACTTTCATGTTATAAAAATGTTCAAAGGTGTATGTTTGTTTAATTACAACTATTTTATAGCATGGGCATCACAGCTGAGCATTTAAACGTGTCTGAAGAATTGAATGGACTTTTTTATACACTCAAAAAGAACAATGGTAGAGAGCTGGTATTAACTGAATCTGGTCACACAATATGTGCAGAAAATAATCTTCAGTTGAATGTCCCTAAACAAGAATGTTCAAAATGCTAAAACTGAATGATTTTAAAAGTCTTGACACGAGAAGTCTGTGACCCAGCCATAATTCCCTTAAATTGATTAACTTGAGTTCAACCTTAGACAATTTTATTGGAACAAATATGCACCCAGGGACTCTGGCATTAATTGAAAATTTATCCTTTTCGCTGTGCTTCAGAAGCCCACAACAGAAATTACTTTCAATCTTTTACAACCGCTGTCCCAAAAATTTCACCAAGTTGACTTTCCTTTTAAAGGCTGTAAACCACAAAGCTGTTAGGTCAAATCAATGTCTAAAGCTTAGTTTCTGGGAATGGTTGGTTGATCATTACTCACCTGAAGGATGACCTTATGTTGTGGTTGCCAAACACAGTGAAGTATATTCAACATTGAACTCATCCATCAAATAAGACTAAAGTATCAGAAAAACTTAATCCCAAATGCATCACTGTAATGCTATCCAACCTACTTTCATTCATGCTCATTTATAAAGTCCCCCTCATTCTATCAAAAATAAACCCAATTATGACCAGAGATAATAGTCAAGGAAATGTAAGTTCTGAAAAGTGGTCGTTGTTGATTGTAAATGAAATGGTATATGAAAAGTGTTCCAAGGGGGTAATGGTGTGATGACATACACCACAGTTAGACACATGAATTGCAAATCAAAGAGTAGCAGTGTGACACACTATGGTGAGTTCATAGCTGTGCTGCAGTGATACATGAGTAAATATCTGAGATCATGGGAAACAAGTGCAAGGGAGAACAGTTAAAATTTACTTTTTTGTTCTATAACATGTTAGCCCTTTCTTATAAACTTAATGAATTCTGCAAGTGCTTCTTCTGCAAAAGAGTATGCATTAATTAATACCTCAAATTTTGCACTGTATTTGCTTTCACCTCAATAAGGTATTCATACACATAATTAAATATACAAAACAATGCAGAAAGTTACAGTTCGTAAAACAGTTGCAGATTCCGCATGATGTCTGTCCTTTTGGACCTGTCTGAAAGAACAGACACAATGCATTCATATTATTCCTATTAATATTCTATAAACGATTAACAAATGACCTTCTATTGTAAATACAACCTGAAAAACAATCATAGGCATTTTCTGCAATAGAAAGGGTAATAGGACTGACCTTTTGACTAAGCAAACTCCACCTCTCTGTAATTTTTTCCACATCACCTTGAACTGACTGTGGCATAACAAGGGCTTCAACTAGTTTTCGGCCAATGTTTTGCAATTTGGCAAGCCTTGCCTCTGGATGGTTTCGAATGTAATTTTCTAGATCCTGTAAATTAGAAACCCATTTACACCAATTAATATACAGGTGAAAAAATAATTGCATTAGAATAACCATTCTTAAAGTGTTTGCTGGAATATGGAGTGTGAAAAACCGATCAGACTCATAACTTTACAGTGCAGAACTTACAATGATGTATTTCCTACATTGATCCAATGAATATGCTACCCTTGGAGAGATATGAATTGAGGAAAATTACATGTAATTTCTCTGTGCTTTAGTGTTATTCACTTCTCTACCCATTGATCCATTCACTTTTCTACTTTTTTTTTAATTTATAATATCATGTTGGTTCCAACATTGTTGTTAACATCATTGTTCTCTATTCATCGTCACTCATATAGCATACACATTTGGTACATCTCCCCTTAACCCAGCCTATAGCTTAGTTTACATATGTGCCCTATACAATTACGAATTTGTTGAGGAAGGGGGATTTAGAGATTAACATTTCCTGGTGTTGACTAGCAGGTCTGCTTCCTGGTTTCTATAATGCAATCCTATCAACCTATACAAGTTGCAGCAGGTCTCTAGTAGTAAGGAAATATGTACATAAACTTCATGCTGGATTATGTTAAAAATCACTTAATATTGTACCTGAGACATACTTGATTGTTTGTCTCACTAGTTTAGGGACTTCACTGACATTATTAATATTTCTATGCTAATACTTCACCACCACTGTTACAGGACTACAGGATCACACTACTGAAACAGGAAGCACAGGCATAATACTAACATCAGTAAGAAAGAAACACTTAAACCTCACTTTTCTCCCAAACAATATCAGTGCATTAGAGCAAATGTATTCATTCCCCATTCTGTATGCCTGATAATGGATGAAAAAAATATATCACATTTGCGTGTTATTATAACCTAATCTTAAGATAGGCATATGCAACTGGAAACATTATTAATAAATAAGGATTGAACTGAAATATACGTGCAATTTCATCACGTTTTAATCTTTTTACTCCATATTTTTAGATTTACTGCTTATTGAATAGAATTGGGGAGAAGAGGAGTTTGTGGCACAACTTGACTAGAAGTAGGGATCGGGTGGTAGGACATGTTCTGAGGCATCAAGGGATCACCACTTTAGTATTGGCGGGCAGTGTGGAGGGTAAAAATCGTAGAGGGAGACCAAGAGATGAATACACTAAGCAGATTCAGAAGGATGTAGGTTGCGGTAGGTACTGGGAGGTGAAGAAGCTTGCACAGGATTGAGTAGCATGGAGAGCTGCATCAAATCAGTCTCAGGACTGAAGACCACAACAACAACAACTGCATATTCTGCTAAATATGCAATGTGAAACAGAGATTCTAAATATCACTATAACTGATTTACAAGAAATTATTAGGGCACGCGTGCCCACGCACATATGCAAATGACAACCCCCCCCCCACACACACACACACACACACACACAAAAAATCAGATTAAAACTAAAACCAACGGTTATTTTCTCATAAATAAATGAGGAAATAATTTCATTTCTTACATCAAGCTCCTCTGATATCTCCTCAGCATCTGCAGCTGACTTGGGAGACTTTCGAAGTCGTTTCTCCAGTTTATCCAGCCAGTCCATTTCTTGTGCAACAAGAGCTGAAAATCACAAGATATTTTTAATATTATGGGTTAATCCAGTACATAACTTTGAGCAATTTGTGAACTCTACATTTTTCTGCATGATAAAAAATGTAGCCAGCAAATGAATTACTTATCCTGTGCACCAAGTCTTCCAGAGCCTCATAATTCTTCCTGCTGAATATATGTTATAATGTAATCAACTGGCACCAACCTCCCTCATTTATCAAAACAACTTAATTACCAACTATAATCAATCACAACTTTCTACATGCAATGATACTGCTTCCGTAATAGTAATGTATTTCAAATACTTCAAGAAAGTTATTTGGTACCTCTGAACTCTCCATATTCATGTGAGGCATCCTTCAGTATTCTATGTCTGTCATAAATGTGGTCAGTAACTTCACTCCACTTGGCATTCAGCTGGGTGAACCTTCTTGCCAGTTCCTGAACAGAACTCCCTTCACTGCTCAGCATCATGTCATTACCTAGGGAAAAAAAATTAATTGGTAATAAAGATGAAAATCTGAACTGTATTCAGTTAAACATGGCTTTTGGAAACAGCTAGTTCTCATAAGTAAATGCAACAATAATCTCTGCAGTACCTGTCCCCACAGCTAACCCTGAACTACCAAAACCAGAGACCAAAACTTAAAAAATGAGTTGGGAATACACTGTTTTTCAAGGGAAAAATTGTGATAAACTTTCGCATCCCTTCCTAAGGTCTGTATGCCTCATCTGTACTTATCCCACGATGTCCAGTAGCAGTAACATGTTAGATATGCCAGAAGACACACTACAAATAAATAGACACTTACCTGTCAAAACCAAAACATGGTCTTGAATGATAAGATTGAAACTCCAATTTTCATAGCTCCACAACTTCTAGTACTAGTTTAATGTACTAGAATTCATTTAAACTGCACGTAATGAAATTCCGTCTGACTTAAATGCTGTTTACTCTATATGTGTACTACTACTACAAATGAAAAGGAACACATTTCAAAATAATTTCTACATGAAATGTCTTGGTGTTTAGCAGTGATACATCATTTACATAATCAGCTAACTAAATTTGTGTAGGAAAGTTTCCCACACTTATCCCACCTTTATATGTGTAAATGCTGAACCTCTTTCTGCTTTTAATTATCATTGCTTACAAACTGATTGGGATCCAGTGTATAAAATAACTAAGGTAAATGACAAATGTAATATGTTCTTAAATGAATTTATCTACCCAGGAAGAGCATTGACATTTCATCCAGCAATCCATGAATTATGTAGGGAATTAAAATTTCTTGCAGGGCTAAGAGGGAATTATGTGCCTCATTAAGAGTATCAAATCATCCTCTTGAAAGATCTTATTATTAATTGTACCACAAAGTTTTAAAATCAATGATAAACAAATCCAGAACCTTATCTACTCAATCTGAAATGGATAACTCTAATAACAAAATAAAATCAGTTTGAATATCATAAAGACAGAGTGTGGCCAGAGCAGCAAGAATTATGTCTATATAGATAAGGTATAATGATAATTTGGTAGATAAGCCTGTAACAATTTCTAACATATTTGACAATCACTTCTTAATTGCAGCAGGACACGTAGGTTGTAAGGGCTCCCTAAATACAGCCACAATTTTATTACAATGACCTGACTACAAAATATATGATCCAATTTGTATAGCTCCAGTCACTATTAATGCACTTTAAAAATAAAAATCAAGGCCTTAAAAAAGAAAAATACCACAGGTATTGACAACATTTCATCTAAAGTTATAAAGCACTGTAGTGATGGTATATATCAAGTTCTCTGCCACATTTTCAATGAACCTTTGTAACAATGTGTTGCCCCAGAGAGCTTAAAGTTTGTTACTGTAAGGCAAATTTTCAAGAAGGGTGAGAAAACTTATATATCCAACTACTGTATAGCATGCCTGCTAAGTTGCTTCTGAAAAATATCAGAGAACCTAATGTATAAAAGAACTCTAGAACACCTCAGCATTCAGAACATCCTCAATAGAAACGAATTTCATTAGAAAAAGAAGAGAAAACAGTTTCAGTAGAAACAAATGTCATTAAAAACAGATTAACTATTTCCTCTCTCACAAAATAAATTCTTATGTCAATAAATAACAATGGGCCACCTATCAGAATTTTCTGTGACTTGTCAAAGGCCTTTCACTGTGTCAAGCACAACATTCTCTTAATGCCCGTTTTTACGGTTTGAATGTTAGCACCAGTAAGTGGATTGACTCATATCTACACAACAGAAAGTAGAAGGTAATGGTACTGTTGGCTGTCCTGTTTCAGATGACTGGAGCACACTGAAGTGTGTAGTGCCACAAGGATCAAATCTGGGGCCATTACCGTTCCTTATCTTTGTCAATGATCTCCCACATTGTACAAACACTAAGAGCAAATTTACTCTTTTTGCTTATGACACTGCTATTCTGCCTGAAAGCCAAACAGTTAGTGAACTACAAAATAAACATAATTCTGTACCAGTAGACATCCTATGCTGGTTTACAGCTAACGGATTAATGCAAAATATTGAAGAAACACAATACATGCAGTTTCATGCAACTCAACAAGTAAATGATGTAATCCACTTGAACTGTTACAATGAAAATACTTTACATTGTTAATCCTCCAAATTACCAGTAATTGTAATGGATGCCAAGTTAAACTGGTATGAGCATATTCTGGACTTTCGAAAAGACTCAGTATGGTGTGTAATTACTCCTCTTGGCTATATCCATGATATCAAGGTTGTTTATTTTGGCTATTTTCACTCTGTTGTGTCATATGGTATAATTGTTTGGAGTAATCATCCTTCAGCCACACAAATCTTTATTGCACATAAGAGAGCAGTTACAGTCATAGGTGGCATTAAGTTATTCTTGCACAAGCCTATTCCACAAGCTGCAAATATTAATCTCCATATCTCAAAACTATTTTCTTCAATGATTTTTCATATCTAATAACCATTCTCATTTTACATCTAATAGTGCATACCATGATCACAATTCAAAGTCTAACAATGATTTACATACACATCCAAAACATCTAAGCCTTGTAAAAAATGGCGTTCACTATCCTGCCATGAAATTTTCAATTCACTTCCATCAGAAATTAAAGTCCACATTAATGTCCTACCTACATTTAAAACTAAATGAAGAAACTATCTTCTGGATAACTTGTTCTGCTCTCTTGATGAGAACATGCAAATTAATCAATGATAGTTTTTGTAAAGTTGTATTGTCATTTGTATTTATGTTTTGAGACTTTGTAGTTATAATGTGTTAGCCATAATCTGTCTTCCTTGTTTAAGATGATCAATATATAAATACTCCTTTTTATGATCCTTAGGTTATTCTGAGTAATTTATGTCATGTTTAGTTGAACCGTACATTATTAATTTTACTTCAACTGTTAAGTTTATGTATCTATTTGCTACATTTCCAGTATTCTACAGTTGTTTACTGTGTCTCTTTAATCATGTAAACCTGACTTGTTCCACACCTTTGGGACTCATCACACTGTGGATTCATGGAATTTGTAATAAGTAAATAAACAAATACAATATATGATCAAAAGTATCCAGACACCCCCAAAAACATACGCTTTTCATATTAGGTGTATTGTGCTGCCACCTACTGCTAGGTTACTCCATATCAGAAACCTCAGTAGTCATTAGACATTGTAAGATAGCAGAATGGGGCGCTCCACGGAACTCAGGGACTTCTAACATAGTCAGGTGATTGGGTGTCACTTGTGTCATAGGTCTGTACATGATATTTCCACACTCCTAAACATCCCTTGGTCCACTGTTTCCAATGTGATAGTGAAGTGGAAATGTGAAGGGATACGTACAGCACAAAAGCGTACATGCCGACCTCATCTGATAACTGACAGAGACTGCCAACACTTGAAGAGGGTCGTAATGTGTAATAGGCAGACATCTATCCAGAGCATCACACAGAAATTTCAAATTGCATCAGGATCCACTGCAATTACTATGATAGTTAGGCGGGAGGTGAGAAAACTTGGATTTCATGGTCGAGCAGCTGCTCATATGCCACACATCATGCCGGTAAATACCAAACGACACCTCACGTGGTGTAAGGGGCGTAAAAATCGGACAACTGAACAGTGGAAAAACATTGTGTGGAATGATGAATCACAGTACACAATGTGGTGAATTGATGGCAGGGTGTGGGTATGACATATACCCGATGAACGTCATCTGCCAGCATGTGTAGTGCCAACAGTAAAATTCGGAAGTGGTGGTGTTATGGTGTGACTGTGTTTCTCATGGAGGGGGCTTGCACCCCTGGTTGTTTTGCATGGCACTATCACAGCACAAGCCCACATTGATGTTTTTAGAACCTTCTTGCTTCCCACTGTTGAAGAGCAATTCCGGGATGGCGATTGCATCTTTCAACACAACTGAACACCTGTTCATAATGCACGGCCTGTGATGGAGTGGTTACACAAAAATAACATCCCTGTAATGGACTGGCCTGCAAAGAGTCCTGACCTGAATCCTATAGAACACCTTTGGGATGTTTTGGAATGCTGACTTCATGCTAGGCAACACCTCTCCTCATCGCAGCACTCCATGAAGAATGGGCTGCCATTCCCCAAGAAACCTTCCAGCACCTGACTGAATGTATGCCTGCGAGAGTGGAAGCTGTCATTAAGGCTAATGGTCGGCCAACAGCATACTGAATTCCAGCATTATCGATGGTGGGTGCCACAAACTTGTAAGTCATTTTCAGCCAGGTGTCTGGATACATTTGATCACATAGTGTAATAATTTTGACATCAACCTAAAGGTTTCTTTTTTTACTAGGCACATTCCTTTTGCTGGTGGTATGCTCTTGCTTTCATCCAGCCTCTGAACTGACTTACCCAATCAGTTATAGTTGTCTCTGAACCAAAATCAAAACCCCCACTTTTCACTAAACAAAGACTGCCATAGGTGAAGGAAATGGTAACTGACAATAAAAATTTTAGGAATGGCCATGGGTCAAACCCCAGAGATGTCTACTAATTAACTGCCAGCTTGTTGTTGACAAGACTTTTGTTGCGTTTATTAGAGAACTTGATCGTACACCATTCTTCGAGTGTTAACACTCATTGCAAATTGTGAGACGGAGACATGTACTATCAAAATATTTGAAGGAGTAGTGACATTTATGCTCCCAAGAGACTGAAGCAGACTGAGCCAGAGAGCACAAGAAAGCTAAGAGCATCATCCTCTCCCACCCACACAAAAAACCAACTGGTCCTAACAGGTTGGAACCAACAGGAGTCCAAAAATAATTATTGTACTTCTCTCCATACACACTTTGTATTAGTCTGTGTTACCAGTTTCAAGTTTTTTTTTTTTTTTTGTTATATGAATCTATTATTGCACATCGTAATTATGTACAGTTTTCAGCTGCTGAATGGGTCCATTTGGAACCTAAGCCTCTTCATGATTTTCTGTCTTCCCACCATATTTCTGTCTCTACCCTGATCCAGTCTTATCCTTTCTTTTACACACTGTCCTTGACTCCTTCCAGCCAACTGTCTCTTGGTCTTTTCCCCTTCCCTTTCATCTTGTGTATCCTCCTGGGTGTCATCTTCCCCTCCATTCAGTTAACATATCCATATCATCTAAGCCTGGATTCCGCTATCCTATCCTGTAATGGTTCTTCTTTCAGCAAGTCTCTGACCCTTTCATTTCTTAACCTGTCCATCTTTGTCACTCCAAAAGTTTCTCTAGAATTTCATCTCAGTAGCTTGTACTTTGCTTCTCTCTTCCTTTCATTACTCAGGTCTCTGAGACATATATCAGTCCAACCCCTTGTCCACATCATGGATGATTGACAGTGGCATGAATTAGAGGATTGTCTGTTTGGGCAAAGTACAGTGGGGACTCTACATGCCCTGAAGTAGCTGTGGAGGTCCTACAGGAACCATGAAAAGTGATGGCGAATGGGGCTCTGATGAAACTACGATGGTGGTGGTGGTGGTGGTTAGTGTTTAACGTCCCGTCGACAACGAGGTCATTAGAGACGGAGCGCAAGCTCGGGTTAGGAAAGGATTGGAAAGGAAAATCGGCCATGCCCTTTCAAAGGAACCATCCCGGCATTTGCCTGAAACGATTTAGGGAAATCAAGGAAAACCTAAATCAGGATGGCCGGAGACGGGATTGAACCGTCATCCTCCCGAATGCGAGTCCAGTGTGCTAACCACTGCGCCACCTCGCTCGGTATGAAACTACGACAGGCCCAGCAAGCCAGTAGTGGCTAAATCTCTGCTATCAAGAATGGAATTGGAGGGTTAGATTATTACACACACAACTGTTAAATAAGTGGATGATTGTCACATTTTACTGCAAGTTCAGAGAGAAAAAATGCATAAATAACAATTTACACATACTGGTTCATTTTTGGGATGACACTGTTATGAACAAATTATATTTCAGTTTTTTTATTAACCACATGTAACTATCTTTGCAATATGTTGTTACACTTTTGAATTTTGCACTGCACATAAAATTTTGTGGTTTCATCTTCAGGTGATTTAATTTATGTATTACTGTATATGAAAGCTGAAGTGCTAAAGAGTGATTAATTATAACAATGGATAGATGCAGTTGTTGCACATCTAGTATGTATACATATGAGTTCTGGCTGTGAAGGCTGTGCCTTCCTCTACCTTGTGGTGTCATGTGGATGTGGTATGGAGGGCTAGTGGTCAGCACACTGCTCTCCCAGTCCCTTTAAAAACTTTCCAGACGGTTGAGCCACTACCTCTATGTCAAGCAGCTTCTCAATTGGTATCACAAGGCTGAGTGCATCCCATACCAGTCCTCCCACCGACAAAAAATTCTTGGTAGTACCCGCAATTGAACCCAGGTCCTCCTCACAGCAGCCATCTTGACTCACCACTCAGCTATGAAGGCGGACTTGCATATCTTGTAGCTATTGCAATGTTATGCACTGAGAAGGTAAGTTACTGCATTATAAGACATTCTGGATGTGATGTTAAAACAAATTTACACGATCTCCTTTGAAGCACATGAGCACAATCTGACACTAACACATACATTTCAAGATTTTCACATTGAACAAAACTGCAAGAGATAAAGAAATGACTTATAATCACATACCCATTTCATTCAGGTTGCGAAAATCTTCTGTCCTGCTATCAACCTTATCTTTAAGAAGTTGGTATCTTCCTTTCATCTGGTAAAGTTCTGTTGAGGAGTTGACTAAAGGTGATGGTGGTATTTCAGTCTCAAGTTTGCAAAGCCAAGCCTTAAAATCTTCAACACCACTGATCACCTAGTAGAAAAAATATACATACAGATCTTCAAGCTTATGAATGTGTTGGGAGATTAACTGCATGTGAAGCATGTAAAATGTTAAAAGCATATACCTTTCTGCTCTTTTCTAATGCCTCTTTCAGTGCAGTATTTTGTTGTTTTGAGTCTCCAGTTACTTTCTCCCATTTCTTACTTAAGGCTTCTAATTGTGATTTCAGTTGTTCTGCAAAGGCAGGTTCTGCATTGTCCAAAAGCTTCTCTGCTGTGGTTTTTATTTTGTTGAAATTTGGTTGAAGTGTTTCCACATCATCCTGAAGAGCCTGTTACAAGAGATTCATTAAACTAGTTACAATCTTTCACTCAGAAGTATACTGGAATTTTCATAGGGGTATCACAGTATATTAACTTACATTGGACTGTTCCAGTTGGGCTTCTAATGTCTCTAATTCACCAATTGGTATGGCATCATCTGCTTGCAGAAAAGTTTCAACTTCTTGCAGCCATGAATTGAGACCATCCATCTCATCATTAAACTGGCGCAATGTTTCAATATCTTAAACAAATGAGAAACAAGTTACATAATATTTAGAATATTAAGTTAATACAAAGTGAGTTTTATAACTGAAATGGCCAGTTCAGGTAATTAACATCTGGTTGTGTATCCAATGTATCCAGCCAGGAAAATGTCACCATACGCATGTCTTTTTGTTGTCTATTAGCTCTGAGAAAAATCATTGCCCAAAAACAATGGGACTATTTCAGTCTTTTATGTGTCTCTTGACATCCCAATGCCTCACCCATTCAACAATGAGAGATTATACTTACTCCT
Organism: Schistocerca nitens; assembly: GCF_023898315.1. NCBI lineage: Eukaryota > Metazoa > Arthropoda > Insecta > Orthoptera > Acrididae > Schistocerca > Schistocerca nitens. Next base: position 169,655,967 of record NC_064616.1, on the reverse strand, counting down.
TCAATTATGTGTTACCAGTCAGTAACAGATTTACTGATAACAAGGTAATAATGAGGCTGATCTGAGCACCATAGGACTTCATTAAGTAGGGACCTAATTGGGGAGGGGGACTGCGTAAACTCATTTCATTTGAGTACCGGGATATGTATTTAGTTATGGGGATACTTGCAGTTCATCACATACTCTGAATCACTTTGTGATACATCATTTTTACATGCCACACACAAAGTTTTAGCAGAAGTGAAATTAGTAAGTGATAAAAATTTTATTTCATTCAATGTCTTCTTTCCACCTTTTCCTTTATATTTTCTGTCCAGTCCTGTGTTTTCCATGCTGATGTCTCACAATAGAAAGATGAGTAAACTGAATCATTCTGGGTCACTATGGTACATCATAGAAATTAATTTGGAATATGTAACTAACCATCTATTTGGGCACTGCTTTTTTCGTTGTTTTTGTCTGCCTGGCACTTTCCTCTCTATTTATTTATTATACTTACTTTGAACTTTCCTTGATTTTCCACTTACAAACTTTCAGTTGTTTTCATCTATTTATTTGCCACTGTTCTTTCAAGTACAGTTATGTCTTCAATGTCTTCATTCATATGCACTACACTGTAACTGATTTCACACTATATTAGTATGAGCTTTCTGTGGCTAAAAGCCACTACACCTTTACCATTGTCTCCAGTTCTTTAATGCTGTATCTGTACATTTCTGCCTTCTGGTCCCACTAACTGAGAGGCAATGTTAGCTAAATATCGAAGGACCTAGAGAAAAATTAGCCATGAGACATTGAAAAAGTAATTGTGACATTCCCTCAAATAATTTAAAGAAGCCGTTGATAACGTGACTCAAAATGGCTTGTGTGGAATATGAACTTAACTTCTCTTAAATGCGAGTTTAGCTTCTGAATCATTCAACATACTGCTTGGTACATTCATATTACATAACCTCACTCACTCACTCACTCACTCACTTACTCATTCTCTTGGCTCAAATTTGTGACTGCTCTCCCACATTGTTACATATTCTATGTCTCTATATTTCGTCATTAGTTCCTAATGCAAAAATGTATGAATCCTAAAAGAATATTTCTCCGTCAAGCTTTTTCTTTACACAAAATTTTTGTGTAACAAAATACAATGACATATTATCTCAACAGACCTACTTTTCATTTTTTCATATGCATCCTCTTGTATCTTTCTCATCAACCAAATGCTTCAAGTCTCATCTGCATGGAAACAGTAGTGGGAAATTGTAGACTAAAGGGCAAAGCAGGTATGAGTGCACAAACAGCATGTGCAGTGATGTTCTTTAGTGTTGTGACAGACTGAATTATGCACTTATCTTCTAGATAAATAGTGACCAATTAATATTCTATGTGTTTTACCTATATAAATTCTGTTAATCTAAAATTATACAAACTTCAACTAATCTTATTGATTTTGTCTCTTGTAATAAACATTGCTGGAATAAAAATGAAGACACCCTTTTCAAGGTTTTCAAGTCACTCCAGATTTATTGTTGCAACAGTGCATATGGGGTATGTGAAATGATTACATTTACAGATCAAGAACACAGGTGAAACACCCAAATTAGTACACAGTGTAGGTGCTGACTCTGGCATCCAGTTAATCATACAGATGGTGAATACCGTCCTGGGATACGTTATATCGTGCCTGCTTGACCTATTCACATAAATCTGTAAGAGTTGTTTGTTGACCAGTAGCACAAGTCACTTCTCATCCCATCATATCTCACACATGCTCAATTGGAGACAAGTCTGGATATTTTTATGGCCAGGAAAGTTGCTGCACATCTTAAAGAGCACATTGAGTTTCACAGGTAGTGTGTGGGCAAGTATTATCCTGTTGGAACAACACATCACCCTCCTGTTGCAAGAACAACAAAATAATGGGTCTAAAAACATTCTACATGTAACTAGTGCTGGTTACTGTCCCCACCAGCAACACCAAAGGTGAACAAGAGTTGTAGCTTAGCGCTCCCCAGACCAGGTGGCCTGGGTGTGGCCAATATGTCTTGGAAAAATGCACTTTACAATACAGCACTCACCAAGTCTACATTGTATGAGCAAATGACTGTCACTTGCATGCAGGCAGAATCTACCTTCATTGCTGAAAACTGTGGAACATCATTCCATCTTCCAAGTGATCCTCTGATGGCACCAGTTGAGCCACGCAATGTCAATGCCATGGCGTGAGTGGAAGATGAGCTAGAGTTGTGTGTGTCTGTAGTCCCACTATTAATAACCACTTCACAACAGTTTGTGTAGACATGTCTAGGCTCACAAGCCCTCTTACCTGTGCTGTGGTAGCTGTATGATCTGCCACTGCTGCCTGGGGGCATCCTGGTGGGCATCTGTGCTGTGTGGATGTCCAGAACCTCATCTGAGGGTATGAGAATGTTCACATGACCACTGATACCAGTATCTTTGAACAACTCACAGAGCACAGCCAACTTTGGTATTAATTCTCCAAAAGGACCACTCTGCCACTTGGAAGGCCACAATTTCACCCCTTTCAAACTCGCTCAGTTGGCTGTAAGGAGCACAAGTGTTTCTCCGTGGCATGGTTGCCCACTTGCTTCACAAGTTTACACCATACTGAGCCTTCTGCCTTCTGGCTGTGAGCATTCCCTATTAAAGGATTGACACAGATGATGCTATGGTAGCTATGCTATCTGTTGGTTGGTGACATTGAAACCATTATCAGTACATCTACTATCCTCCAGGTGGCATGTGCCATCATCAGATGAAAATCGATGTCATCTTTCCAGGTGTACCAAATCCCCCCCCCCCCCCCCCCCCCGGCAGTTTATGTTGACAAATCTTCCAACAAATTAACAGTTTTATTTTGGAGAAATAATTTCTTCCCTTTCTTCCTATTTTACTTATAATGTGGCACCTGGTTTGTCTGTATCATTATCAGTGTTAGTTTTTTTTTTCATTTTTGGCATAGTTCTTGTAATTTTTTTAGTATATTGCTTTCAAACTTTTGATTTTTCCTCAGCCTATTTTCACTGTAAAAGTAATGGAAAGCTAAGTTTTTTTGTCAACCTAAGTGTGGTTTGCATGGGTCATATTTTGTGAGTGTCTCAGATGATAATATCAATAATAATAATGAATTACTTACCTTTTGTAAGTCTGCACTGCCTTTCCTCTAAGATGGCTGGGATATCACTCCACCGTGTATTTAGGTCTTGGAGCTCTTCCCTTAATCTTTGACTCTGTGCTTCTGAACCAGCATGCTGTATCAGCTCTTGCCCAGTTTTGTTAACGTACTCGAAACTGTCTTGCTGTTCATCAATGGTGTTTTGTAGTTCCTGTATGATAAATATTTTTTTACTAATAATGAGTTCCATTTAGCATTCCATATTATATTACCTAAGGTTCCACACAGGACTTAATTTCGGTGCAATTATGAAGGTCATTCCATAAGCAAGTTATGCTTTTTTTAACACGATGTTTCTTAATGTACATGCAAGTATGTATCTACTACTTCTTTCCAGTACAACACTTTATAACATTAAATCAATTTTTGAATGTTCTCATCATGAAATTTGCTACATATGGTACCCAGCTAATAACAATTCTTTTTCATTTCATCATCATTATCAAATATTATCACCATCATTATACATTTATTAGATGCTGCAATATTGCTTTACACCAAATATGCAATCACATTTCACAGCCTCTCACTTTGCTCTCCACAGTCAGTCTTGTATTCTGACTTAAATATTCACACCCATGTGAAACAAATATTTTGTCCAATAAGATAATAAAAAGGCAGATTCCTGAGAGAGTGTAGCATATTCACTACACACAAATTCTGTCATTTCTCTTTAACTGTAACTGCATGAAATATCTATATGTATGAAACTATTCTCAAACTGACGCCTTTACAAATTTCCTAGAAACTTTGTTACACTTTCTTATTTTTCTAGTGTGCCCCACAGGAGATTACTTCAAATAGAAGAGTGCAGTAGTTTTCATTTAATAACACACGTCATTTACAATGGTATATGTTTCAACTGTATACAGTAAACAGTATATTCTGCATGTCAAGAACACACTTGCATGAACAACATAAATTCTTTGGAGATTATGCTAAACTTATGTGTAGAATATATATTCTCATGGTGCATAATGAGAAAGAATGTTCAAAATTTGACTACTGTTAACCAAAACAAGCAAATTTTTCCAAAAAATCCATTTTTTCAGCCAATACTGGTGGTCTGATAGGTAAAGTGCCCCAATTGTTGTAAAAGAAACATGCAAGTAATGACAATCCAGCAACAGTTGTTCTAGTAATTTACACATATGAAGGCAAACAGTGTGGGATTCACATGAGAAACAGAAGTGTACCACTTGACATGACTGCTAATCAGTCATACTTTTTCTGAGTATGCATTGAACATTTAGCTACAATTTTTGAGATATTGTACATTTGGTGACTGCTCTCCTCTTCTCATAGTGTTCATTATAGGTAACAATAATGGAATTGTGTTACAGAGCAATGTTGGAATATCTTACTTATTCATATACCACTCCTAATGTTAACATTTTTTTCCTCTTCTGATTTCATTTTATTAATAATACACGTACAACAGTATAGAATTTCTTATTCAAGCAGTGATGTGTAAAACTTTATTATTCACTGTGTAATTTTCAAATTACTGATGACTGTACTATAGTTAGTTCACCTGCAAATATTTTATTCACAGAAATATTTGTGATTTGCTATACATGCAAACCAAGGGATGGTGAAATTTTTTTCAAAAACATTTAAGTTTTTCCAAAAACTATGAATTTTAACAGTTATGCATACTCAAAATTTTCATGTTCTAGAGTGGTCACATCTTAAAAGGTAATTTATTCAAAATTTAGTAGCATAGTTTTATACCCCCAATTTTTTTGTTTCCAAAAGTTACCAGTTTTCATTAAATTGGTTTGTTAACTTGTTCATTATTCCAATTAGAAAATTTCACTTTCTCAAGAATTTCTAGCAAATTCTGGGAATCTCCTTTAACAATGAACTGCACTATTTTATCATTTTCTAATTGTACTGCTGTTAGTTGAACAAACTTACATCACTGTCTATTGTGTCTTCGTTCGTTTTAAATTTCTAGATCTGTATGTAAATACTTACAATGTAGTAAAACTATAATTCAAACAATTTTATTTTTCCATATCATGCACACCTGTAAGTAGGTGCAAGTACACAAAGCCTGTGTCACTCTGTGTTTAAGTATCAAAATGTAACTAACTATCTATTTGACAATATGTTATCAAGCCCGTCAGAATCTAACAGTTATTATGCGAACAGTCTACATCCCGTTATGTAGTTTTCAGTTTAGTTTTTACTATGTGGGTTTGCTAGTGACATTGTAAACATCATGTAGTCTTTGGTTTATGCTTCATCATGCAAATTTCAGTCAGTTTGTGTTTAACCACCATGAAGTACAAAATGTACAGTTTCTTTGTGTGTGTCAGTAAGGACCTAGCTGTGAACTTTTGCATAATCTATGTTTCAACATTCAGACAGTAAAGATATTATGCCAGAGCTGGGTAAAGTAATATGTTAGACCGCCACTAGTGAACATTGAAAATGTTTGTTAATTAGTGTTACTTACTGATCTGTGTCCAACATTGAATTCTCACATGTTACAAAGATAATCAGAGAACAGGTGAACACTGTGAGTCAATAAATGTGCAGAGATCAATAATTGATTGTTGCAAAGCTGTGTACTTTATTTTAAAAATGTTCATCAAATCCATCAGCAGCAAGAGGATGATCAAAGAAGAAATGTTACAAGACTTCCAAAATGCAGTTCCAGGTCAGTTACAACTCAGCTGCCATTATATAAACAAAACAGTCACTATTGTTTGTTTCTGGACTAAATTTTGAAGATAATATTAGAAACAGACACAAAAACTTCATGCGGACCATGTCCCTGAATTGCCATTTGCTATGAGTGTGTGTTATAATAGAGGTGTGTAGTAGTACAAATTTAAAAGAAGGTGTAAGACCGTTCCAAGCAATACTGTTTGGATGAAAATTACATTAATAAAAATAGAATGTAGAAATATGTTACCCTGAACTTCTGAAGCTGGTCCTCCATTGTGGTAATATCAGACACAACAGCATGTTCTGAAAGCAGCACACCTTCAACATTGTGCACCCATTTCATCAGTGCTTCTTTTGCTTCAAGATACTTCTTGGGTGGCGTTCTATCAATGGCGCTGGTTAGTTCAGTCTGTTTTTCAGTCAGCCTAAATAATAATGCATGTTGGAAATCAGCAACACAAGTCAAAATACTGAAATGTACACACTTTTTCTTTTTATAGAATTAACAGCTCTCTTCCATTACCTCAACAATAAACTGTTCCATCTCTGAAGAACTTTGTTTGCATCAGCATCAATATCTTCAGCATAAGGTCCTGCAGTTTCATTTGCAGAGAGCTCAGCTGATCTCTTTTTGAACTTTGTGAAGCGCTCTTCATTGGACTTTAGAGTTTTGAGTTTAGCCTGGAGCAAATTTTAATAATTATAAATTACAAAAAAAAAACTGTGTTGATCAAATACATCAAAAAATATGGAGGACTGTCAGACTTTTCACTTTGGGTTAATTATTAAGAAGGCTGGAGATGACGAGTATTCAGGGTTTGCATGTTGCTCCAAGATGTGTGCCAGTCTCAGTCATATACAACACTTTCAACTAGTCATTTGCACATTCCACTGACTGTATTTGTGACTTCAGCAAGTAGATTGAGGTGAGAGGTTGTGTATGATGGGGTAAATAGATGGAGAATGTGACAGGAAGTGAGGGGAGTGTTTGGGGAAGAGTAACTGATGGCTTTGAGGGAGACAGCAGACACACAAGATAGGAATATGACAGGCAACCACCAGAGTGAGAGAGTTTGTTTGTGCTCTTGGCCACAATTTGGTGGTGGCCATTCAGTCTGGTGGACAGCTGGTTAATGGTAATGCACGCACAAAATGCTGTGCAGAAATGGCAGTAGAGGTGGTGTATGACAAGGCTGCTTTCACATGAGGCATTGCCTCTGATAGGATAGGATAAGCCTGTGACAGGACTAGAGTAGGACATGCTGGGTGGGAAAATTGGGCAGGTCTTGCAGAAGGGTCTGCCTGTGGCAAGGACTGGATGTGGGAGTGGCATAGGGATGGACCAGGACATTGTGTAGGATGGGTAGGTGGCAAAATACCATTTTTGGCAAGATGTAAAGCCTCATGAGTAGGTTGTTACTCTTTTCTGTGCATAATAATAGATAGTCAACGCAATGAGGGCCATCCTACCCACAATCCTTCCCATCCCTCCTAAAGCAGTATTCCACCATCCACCCAACCTACACACCATCTTGGACCATCTCTGCACCGAACCTACCCCAATCACTTGCCTCAAGGGTCATATTTCTGTGCAAGACCTAGGTGCAGTACCTGCCCAATTCACCCACCCATCACATCCTATTGTAGTTCCACCACAAGCTTATGCCACACATAAGAGGTTGTGTCACATGTGAAAGCAGCCATGTCATATAACAGCTCTATTGCAATTTCTGCACAGCATTTTATGTGAGCATGACCACCAACTAGCTATCCATCAGAATGAATAGCCACCACCAAACTGTGGCTGAGAGCAGGGTTGACCACCCATTGGCAGAACACGCTATGAGCACAACATGCTCAAATTCAATGGCTGCATCGAAATCCGTGCCATCAGGATCCTTTCCCCCAGCACCAGCTTCTCTGAACTATACAAATTGGAGTCATCCTTGCAACATATACAATGCTCCTGTAATCCTCCTATCTCAATCTCCAAAAATCCACCACAGTAACACCCTCTACCCTACAGCCCCTCTTCCTGTGTCCTGCCACTCCCTCTCAACCCACTCCATGTGATCGTCATCATACTCTCCACAAATTCATTAGCTCTATTTAAGGTTGAATAACATGTACACTGTTTTTGTTCTAGTGATTTTTGTTTCTTTGAAACTAGTTTTTGGCTTATTAGGCCCTTTTCAAGAAGCAAGTTACTAGCATCTGACAGAGCACTAGTTTTTAGGTAATCAAAGATTATAGACAAAGAAACAATAACTTGCATAGAATGTTGTGCATCAAACTTGTTTCTTAACATTGAAATTACACTTTACACAATGGACACTGTTAAACACAATAAATAATTAAACAACACAATATTACAGGTTAAATGGTTACAATGTTTAATTTTGGGATATCTTGACATTGGCTGATTAACTCTTAAACTGAGCACTCCTCATTAATGTGCAACAAACATGTTTTTCTTACATTGTAAACTAAACTTTAGGCAGTGTCCATTGCCTAAAGTTTAGTTTACAATGTTAAAAAACATGTTTGTCACACAACATAAATGAAGAGTGCTCAGTTTAACAGTTAATCAGCCAATGTCAAGACCTCACAAAATTTAACATTATAACCATTTAACCTGTAATACAATGTTGTCTAATTATTTATTATGCTTAACATTGTCCATCATGTAAAGTGCATTTCAACATTAAAAAACAAGTTTGATGCACAACACTCTATGCAAGTGATTATATCTTTGCGTACAATGTTTGATTACCTAAGAACTTGTGTCCCTTTCAGACGCTAGTCAGTTGTTTCCTGAAGATGGCCTAATAAGCTGAAAACTAGTTTGAAATAGACAAAAGTTAATAGGAAAAAAAAGTGTACTTGTTACTCAAATTTAAATATGGAATTTTTCTGCCAAGACATAATGGAAGAACCTATAAATTAAATAAATCATCAGCTCTGGTGCCTGTGTGTCACATTTCTATCCCATATGCCAGCTGTTTCTCCATCCCACATTCCTCTCCCCATAGACTTGCTGCTTCCTTGTAAGCCATCGGCTACCCTAGAGAACACAGAGAAATCCAAATCAAGATAATGACATAAGACTACATGATTTCTTTATCTTAACACCTGCATACTCTATAATAATGACTACTGTTGCCAGTAATTTGGACTGTGGTTGTTTCACATTCTGATTTTAGTGCCATAAACTGAGAGCTCACAATGATGTTAGCAAGCAACTGTCTACCATTGAGATAAATTATTTTGCTACAAGTTGGAGAGAATCAAATAACACACAGAATCAATGAAAGAATTTTGAGAGTACAGGAAAATACACCAAGGACTATTTGAGTGATAATACTCGAAAATATAATATCATCCTCGATTGAAAAGTTTTAGTTAGTCAAACTTTTGACTTTTAAAAGTGATAAGATGTAAGTACAATTTTAAATTATATGCAACAGGGAAAAATAGTAATACAATATAACACAAAAATTTGTGTTTCTGTAGCTGTTACTCACCCTGCATTGTTCAAGCTGATGCGCAAGACTCACTGACATTTTTGGAGATTCGAGCCATTTCTCATAACCTTCCAACAGCAATTCTAAACTAAGAACTTCATTATAAAAGAGTTTTCTATCATTCATAAAATCTATAGTTTGCCTGTGGTGTTGTAGTAACTGTTGTACACCATGCCATCTTGTTTCCAAGTCATTTACAATTTTTTCTTCTGCATCAGTTTGTTCATTTTCTACAATAATAATAATAAAAATAATACATCTACGAAATACAACCACAAGAACAAGAACAACAACAACAACAATAATAATAATAATAACAATAATAAATTATGAACTCAAAACCAAGGCAAAAAGTAGGGCCTACTGTTCTGAATTAGGCAGTGTAAACTCCCCCAAATGATTATGGTAGAATCTTATGCTCCTGGTTAAAACACCCACGCAGATTCCACTGAATTGTCACTTTTATGATAATTGACAACAAACATCCTGTGGCTCTGTGCTGAACATGGAAATGAATACTTGATCTGGATGCAGAATAGTTCAAGGAGAAAATTAATCATGAGCCTTTCTCATACACACAACTAACCATATGACTGCCTCTGATGTATTACATGTCAGTGGTTGACTGGAATCCTATAGCTTCCTGGCCTATTATGCTGGTTATGAGACCAACTTCAATGCCTTTCTGGACTTCCCTAGTGCCCTCCCTACACTAAATGGAAATTAGTTATTAGAAGGAAGTGGAATGGGTACATGGAGGACGCACCGGAATTTGCTCACGAGACATGACTGTGTATAAATCTGATGTTTCATATGGCCTTAGAACATGTTCTCATGTCCCACAGATTCTTTATTCTGTACAACAGGATAATGTATACATCATGATTGTGTTGCCTTCAAGATGCTAGAACTGAGGAGGAGACAGAAACATAAATAAACTGGTCCCATGTCAGTGCCTGCAGAGGATTCAGATGCATAGTGAGAACATGTAAATATTTGCTTCTACATACAAATATCAGCTGAACTAAATTCTTACAATGAAAAGGTGATAATTGTTCCATTAAATTCTGTGAGAAATAATCAGTATAATTAAAAATATGAAAAACATAATTTTCACCAACACATGAAAAAGCTAATGATTGAAACAATGATTACTGGAATGTAAGTAAACTGAAATTGTATTGGATTATAAATTTTTTCTTAAGTAATGAATTCCTGGAAAGTTGTAGGTTGCTTGGTCAGAGACCTTAATAGACCTCACAACATGATGTTTTGAAAGCTTATGGCACTACCAGAATCAGACATAACAAATGCACTCTGTTGTTGTTAAACAAGAAGCAGCTAACTATGTTGTTTCTTCTCTGTACCAAGTTTATTTTATGCTGGAAACACAAACATTACCAATCCAGAGGTCAATGTATTGTCTACACCAAATGGTGGCAATACTGTATTATGCCTAATTATTGTGTAAGTTCTACGATTGTTTCTGGCCAATCAGCTGATGATCCTTAAGATATTTTAATGTTTGTACAGTTATCACTTAACTGATATTAGAGTATAGACAAGACAACTTTGAAAATATCAATAATCATCATGTTCATATCATTACACAAGTTTAAGATGACGATTGTTAAGTAGGTTTTCATATTATTATAAATGTGTTGATATAGGGGTGACAAGCAGTCAAAAATGCAAATGAATGAATAAGGTTTTAATTCTTAAGGTGTCAAACTGTAGAAGAGAGAAACCTCAGGCAAAGTTTGTAACTTACGGATCTGCAGCTCCCTTATCATCACTTTGGCAAGGCTTACAAGCTGCTTATAATCTTCCTCATGAATCTCTATATCTGACTGACTTTCTTCATAAATTGCTATTTGTTCTTCCAAACTGTAGTTGTTAAATGTGCTGCCTTCAGAACTACTTCCTTCTTTACAGGTATCTAACCTTGATTCAATATGGTCCAACCATTTTTGAAAAAGTGCAAGTTTTGTATCAAACTCAAGCCGATTAACAGTTGCTAGACGACGTTTCTTTGGACTTGCATGTTGTAGAATCTGGAAACACATTACATGGTTTTTTAAATTCATGTTGGATCTTCTGAACTCTGCAGACATTAATGTTAGTTGGTGAATGACGAAACCAGCAACAAATTCACCAACAAACAATATGCATTTATTGAAAATGACAGCATCAATCAAAACTTATATAAATTTTAATTGTGTAAAACCATTACCTCTTGACTAGACTGCAAAGTAAAATTAGAACTCCTGCTCCATCCATCATCTTGAGAGGATACTTCAGACCTGCTTTCAGTAGCAATTGGTTTTATGCTAAATTCAAATCCGGAGCTATTTATCTGTTTGAAAGGAAACAAAACTGCATGAATAAGGTACACACTAACATTTCAGGTTTTATCAGTACCAAAGAATTATTATACTAAAATGTGAATCCACTTGATTGATTATTATTATACCTTACTAATCAAATATCAGTGTATAAGGAACACATGTATCAACCTTACTGATACATTTTTCGAGTAAACAGCAGAATAATGGAACCGGTTTCTAGCCAAACTATGCAAAAAGGGAGCAGTGGGAGCAGATCGGGGAGAAATAATAAATAAAAATGTAATGCATTATTGTGCATGGGCTGGGAAAAGAGTCAAGAGATTGCAAGGTAGGGTGATGAATTTTCATTAGAAAACAATGCAAATATCTCAATACTTTTTCTACTGAAGAAAATAAAACTGAATGAAGAAAATCAGAGAAATAAGCAGAAGTTCTCTTATTTAACAATATGTAGCCACTTGTTATTTTCTCTCAAGTTTCATTCATTCACACAGACAAATAAAATGTAGTTTTCCTAAATGACATCTTCTAATTGCTTGTTTTGTCTAGGCTAGCATTGTTTCCATTTTATTTTTCTGAGGAAGTTATATCTTTTTAAAATATCAGTGTAGCTTGTATGATAATTATATAGCTGTTAGGCTGATGCTGTAGTTTGTTTTGTGAGAAATTCATTTAAACAAAAATATAAATAACTGCGAAAATCTTCTACAAGACACTGAAATACAAAGAAGGTAGGCACGTCCCCGATATCGGTGTAGTGAGATACAATATTCGTGGTAAATATTTTGGCACTTTCTGCAGCGAGGAATTCAGAGTGTTCTATAAATATTTTTAGATGAATGGAATGGGTAAAGCTAATCATTCACCATAATGTGGTGGTTTTGTGTAGTGGACAGGCACACAAACAAGAAACATGAATAACATATATCAATTTACAAATTTGTTTCTTCAGAGCTTAGAGGACCACATACACCTACAAATTACAAAAGAAAAGCACCAAAAGTGGATATTTTACAATATTAATTTATTTAGTTTACTGGTTTTTGGCTTACAATGCTACCATCATGCAAACACCTGTTCTTCCTTCTGGTGCCCTTTATTCAGCCAGTGTAAGGTCATGACTGGTGTAGTACTTATCCAATTTCTAGGAGAACCAACCACACCTGTACATAGACTATTATTACAAGGGGGTTACCGCATTTTTGTGGTTTTCATTTATATACATGAAGTTGTTTTACTAAGGAGCAATAGAAGAATCATTTAACATGGTATACTCGTGACACACACTGTTCCAACACTGCAACGTAACTGTGTCAAGACAACAATTTTCCACATTGAACAGGATTTGCAATTACTGTAGGATAATCAATATTTCTGCAACTAACAGCCATATGTTAGTAAACTGCTATATTCTTAAGGAAATCATTTAACACTGACTTTTCTATACATACACTGAACAAGTTTGTACACAGAATTAGACTTACACGTTGACCTTGAACTTCCATTATTTGTATCAGAGCATCCCATCGGTCCTGCAGCATTTCTATCTTTTCAAGAATTTTGTCAGTAGCAGAACCGGCCTGCAGCTTTTGAGCTAAATCCTGAAGGGCAATGATTTTTTTCTGGTGATCATCCATTTCAACTCGGATTGTCTACAAAGGAAAACATGTAACTGTGAATATAAACAGAAAAAGTGATCTAAAATTGTTAATTTAAGGCCAATTCTATTTTATGCTATAATTTAGGTACTTCATACACACACAAAAGTGTGTATGCACACAAAACAAAATAATTTCAGACAAGCCAAAATAACTCCAAATTTTCTCAAATGTTTTTATTATGAAAAAACATATAACAGTTCAGTTTCTTACAATTATGGCCATGCTATAGTCCAATAAATTAATGCATTCCAACAATGTTCCAAAAATAGCATGTACCTGCAGTGTGCGAACTCTTTCCATAACCTGGCCCATCTCCTCTAATGGTGTAGCCTCCATTGTTTTAAGCTGTGTTTCACAGGTATCAAGTGCTGACTGCACAAACTGTAGCTTCTTTGTAACTGGACCCCATACTGTTGCTTGATGTTGCAGCTGCGCCCATCGATCTTCTGTCCATTGGCATATATGCGCCCAGCGCTCTCCCAAAGCTGTCAGCTGGTCCTCCATCTGAGCATATGCTGAAACAGTTAATCTCAAACTTAAAATGGAAACTCAAAGGCACATGGGAAATATGGATATGTAGAAGAAATAACTATTATAGTGATTAAAACTGTGAGGGATATCCTGAAAGTAACAGACATTTTGTTCTATTGCAGAACAAAAGTAAAACTATCTCTAAAGCAAAACACTGAAAAGTAATGGATATGTAGAACCTGTTGCTAGTGTTGATAATCTCCCTTTGTCCCATAAAATTTCAAGCATGCAGCCACATAAATTTGATTTCTTCTTCTAATATTTTGGCTGAATACTGTCCAGCCATCATCAGAGTGAGCTGAGGTGACTGATGCTCCAGTACTAGCTCCATCCTTTTAAACCCATGGACTGCACCACTGTGCGTGTGCCACAGATAAACAAGGTGCCAGAGAGGTTGATCAGTGGCAAAGAGGTATGACATATGCATGTAATTAGATCTATGACTGCGCTGTCAATCCACACAGTGATATAGATGTATCACTGTCAGCTGCACCGTTGCGGCATCTTTGTGAGTTTACTACAGAAATTGCCAGATTCCATGATTTGTTCAAGCTGAAGCTGCTATGTCTCTTAATTAAATTCATTACCAACCAAATTTCAATTGCTCATTTCACTACTGAGTCTCAGAAAGATGAAGTTGAGGCCAAAATTTTGACACTATCATACATCATAGAGTGCCAGTGTCACTACAATGCTCTGCCACCACAGATTTATTAGGCTGTAAGAGCCGGCTGTACCTGCAGTGCTCTGTGCATCTCTACTGCCGATACGTGTCATCTTTCCAGTGTATGAACGGACACACTCACAGGGGATCTTGTAAACCCCAGGCTTCTGAAGCACCAAAATCATCTTTAACAGAACCCAGGAGTGCTGCTGTGTTTGGTGGAGGGCAAAAAATCACTTTCACTTTGTATTTACTGAGGATCCTTCCCATTTTGGTGATAGGCTTCCCAAATATGACAGAAAAGCTATGGATTTAACACTTTCCGTGTCTTCTTCTGCATTTCTTATACCCACTGTTGGTTTCATTTATAGTGCCTTACATATCTGCTGTGGAGTGTACCCATTGGCTTCAAAACTCTTCTCAGGTGTAGAAGCTCATCCTCCAGACTTCTCTCGGCAATGACGTGTGTTGTGTGTGCCAGGGTTCTGAGTACATTCATAGTTTGCATGGGATGGTGGCAGCTATTTGCACATAAATATAAATCCATATGGGCCAGTTTTCGACATACTGCATGTCCCAAAGTGCCATCAAATTTGTCTGTGGGTGGAATTTTTATTTCTTCCTTTGTCTTTCCATTTAGGAACTGACAACCAGAAAAGGTATTATCTCTTAAGAAAATGTTTTGTGTATCAAGCTAACAGTTTAATTCTGTAAATAGTAGCCACATATACTACTGAAGAATGCAGTGTATATCTTCATCAACCATTTCACTGATGAGAAATGTGTCATCCATGTATCCCCCATAGAAATATTAACACATTCTAAGAATGGGGGATTTTTCTCTAATAATTTGTTGTCAAGCTGTTTGAGAAATATCCACCAACATGGCCCCTGATGTACTTGCAGTCATTGAAATTCAACTATTCAATCTATAAATTTTACCGTTAAAAGAAAAATAGTTGTATATCACTTATCATATTGGAACAGTTATTCATTGTATCACATCTACAAATACAATGTCCAGCTTAACCTGTTACTAACATTGCAAGATGAAAAATAGATTATTGGCCACCTCGCACAATAATTTAAAAATCTACCAGTGATTTTCTCTAGAAACTGTTGTGTAAAAACAGGTCATCCACTTAATGATGACAGTGAGACCACCTAAACACATAGTGAGCAAAATAACACAAAAACAAACCCTTTTGTGACAGATATAGATATTGCAATGCTTCATTTAAGAATATGCAATAGGTTAAGATGGCCATAAAAATTGGAAGTATAATGTTTATGGATAATAGAATGGAAACAACTGAATAGTATATGTATTACTGAATTAGCTTGATGGCTGTGTAGGTAAGCATCAGAGAAAAAATTCAAAGGTTCATAGTTTGATACTCACATGGTTATAAGAGCTTTCTCCTATCAATTAGCACATCATTCACCTCTGATAATGATTTGTATTTTATGTGCGAAAACAACAAAGCTGAACATTAGTTCTAAGCCCATCATAGACAGCATGTCTAGCATCAATTGGACAAAGAAAAGCAAGGATATATCTTCTCAAAAAGCCTAATAAAGCAGAGAGGAGCTCAAACCAACATCCAAATTTTTTACTTAAATATTTCTGGTGGCAGCAAATAATATTATCATGCAAGTGTTTATCACTGTATAATAGTCATCAAGAGGGGAGTTAGGTATTTCTAAATCTACGTACATGTTTCACAACAAACTGTACAAACAGTGGATGGTACTTCGTACCAATATCAGCAATCTTCTGTCTTATTGGAATTTATGCATGGAGTGAGGGGAAAGTTACTATTTACATGCCTCAGGACGCACCTTACTCTCTCTTATGTTTTTCTCATTATACATAGACTGATGCAGAAAACTTGCACTGCCAAAAAATAATTAATTTAGAGCAATGAAATTTCAGAATACATTTGTCTAGGTAACATATGTAAGTGATTAACATTGCAAGGTCACAGGATAACGTAAGCATGAGATAAGCCATTGCAATTTGAAATGCTGGTACCTTCATAACTGATGTAACTGCCAGAAAGCTGAATGCAAGCATGCAAACATGCATGCATTGTGTTGTACAGGTACTCGTTATCAGTTCATGGGCTGGATTTCCATGCCTGATGCACTTTCTTGGTTAATACATGGACAGCGAGTGCTGGTTGTGGATGAAGCTGTAGTTGCCATCTGATGTTCCAAATTCGCTCATTAAGCAGATCAAGGCAACATGTCAACACACTGTACAGCATGTTGGGTTACAACATCAGTATGTGACTGAGTGTTATCCTGTTGGGAAACATCCCTTGGAATGCTGCTCACAAATGGCATCACAACAGGCAGAATCATGACATTGACATACAAATCTGCAGTCAGAATGCATGGGATAATCATGAGATCGTTCCTGCTGTCATAAGAAATCACACCCCAGCCCATAACTGTATGTGTTGGTCCCCGTGTATTGCACACAGACAGGTTGGTTGCAGGTCCTCAACTGGGCCCCTCCTAACCAACACATAGCCATCATTGGCACCAAGGCAAAACCAGCTTTCATCAGCACACAAAACAGACCTCCAACCTGCTCTCCAATGAGCTCTCGCTTGACACCATTGAAGTCACAAATGACGGTGATTTGGGGTCAATGGAATGCATGCTACAGGGCGTCTGGCTCAGATCTGTCCCTGAAGTAACCAATTTGTAACAGTTCATTGTGTCACTATAGTGCCAACTGCTGCTCAGATTGTTGCTTCTGATGCAATATGATGCACCAGAGCCATACGCCGAATACAATGGTCTTTTTTCTCGACAGTGCCACGTGGATTTTTGGAGCCCAGTCTTCTTGAGACTGTATATTCTTGTAACCATTGCTGTCAGCAATCATGTACAGTGGCTACATTCCTGCCAAATCTTTCTGCAGTATCTCCAAAGAAACATCCGGCTCCTCATAGCCCTATTAACTGACCTCACTCAAGCTCAGCGAAGAGCTGATAATGGCGTCTTTGTCACTGCAAAGGCATCCTTGACTAACACCAACTCACCAAGTCCAGTCTCAAAGGTAACTAAGACTCACAACCATTACAGTATTTATTTAAAGTGAACTAGATTTGCATCCTCACAGTGGCACTATTAATAACACTATTACGTAACTGGTGTGAAATTTGAAAAAACATCACCTTTTAGATGTAGGAACATGCTTACCACCTTATGCTTATGTTACATAACAGTTCTTTGTGTTACGACCCCCCCCCCCGCCCCCCAATATGAGGTGGAGGCATCACAACCCCCCAATATGAGGTGGAGGCATCAGAATTGTTGCTCAGTCTTTCTTAAATACCAGTTCTACAATTTCATCCATTTGTGTTTCATGAGACTGATGTTTCCATTCTTCCAAAGACACTCATTTCAGTTCCACAATTATTTCCATTACACTTTCATGCAGGCAGTACTGAACTTTTTAATCTTTGCAGAATGCCTCTGAATTTTTTGATGTCTGTTTTCATGCCTATTTGAAAGGACTCCAAACCGCAGAGCAGTACTGTAGAATAGGTCACGTTAGTGTCACATCAGTATCCTATCGGCAGTTTCTTTTACAGATGGACTGCACTTTCCCACAATCAGGTCTTATATTTGCCTTCAAGTGCTCATTCAGCTATAGTATTACTCTTAAAGATATAGACAATGTGACATGCACCAGAAGTTTACCACTTGTAGCTGGATACTTTGAGGTACTTTCTGTTTGTTAATGGGCATTATCTTGCAATTACTCACATTCAAAGGGAAAACTGCTACTCGGTACACAAAGTGGAAATACTGTTGGATTCATTCAACATTTCCTTACAACCATCTACTAATTATACTTTCCTTCTGACAACAGTACTGTCAGCAAAGAGTTTGAGTGGCAACTGACTGAAAAATTGTGTATTTACCTTGAGAACATAAGCAGGTTTTTGAGCTTACACCATTCATTGTACTGCACTGGGTTCTATAAGTTAACAAACTTTTGAGACCATCACATATTTATGAAGATAGGCAGTACAATCACATTTTGGTTGTAGTTCAACAATGTGGCATGGTACCAGATGCATTTTGACAGAACCCACCTGTTCACTTGCGTCTGCTATTTGCCAGATACAGAGTGAGCCTTGTTTCACTTGGGTGGTGTCTCTTGAAATTGTATAATAAACTTTCTTGAGACTGACAACCTTATGTCCACAAATCAGCATGGTTTTAGAAAGCATTGGTAGTGTGAAACTCAGCTTGCCATTTTCTTACATGATATACTGAGAACTACAGATAAAGGACAACAGGTAGATTCCATATTTCTAGATTTCTGGAAAGCATTTGACCAAGTCCCCATTGCAGGCTGTTAACAGAGGCATGAGCATATGAAATAAGTTCACAGATATGTGAATAGCTCAAAGACTTCTTAAACAATAGAACCCAGTATGTTGTCCTCAAAGGCGAGTGCTCATCAGAGATGAGGGTATCGCCAGGAGTGCCTCAGGGAAGTGAGATAGAACCATTGTTGTTCTCTATGTACATAAATGATTTGGTGGATAGGGCGGGCAACAATCTGCAGCTGTTTGCTGATGATGTCATGGTGTACAGTAAGTTGTCGAAGTTGAGTGACTGTAGGAAGATTCAAGATAATTTGGACAAAATTTCCAGTTTGTGTGATGAATGGCAGCAAGCACCAAATGTGGAAAACTGTAACTTAATGTGGATGAGTAGGAAGATCAAACCTTTAATGTTCAGATACAGTAATATTAGTGTCCTGCTCGACACAGTCAAATTGTTAAAATATCTGGACGTAACATTGCAAAGTGATACGAGGTGGAACTAGCATGTGAGAACTGTAGTAGGGAAGGCAAATGGTCAACTTCAGTTTACTGGAAGAATTTTAGTAAAGAGTGGTACACCTGTAAAGGAGACTGCATGCAGGATGCTGCTGCGACCTATTCTTGAGTATTGCTTGAATGTTTGGGATCTGTACCAGGTCAGATTAAAGGAAGACAATACAGCAATTTAGAGGCAAACTGCTAAATTTTGTTATTAATAGGTTTGAACAAAATGCAAGTATTATGAAGATGCTACTGGAACTTAAATGGGAATCCCTGCAGGGGAGGTGATATTCTTTTCAAGAAACACTATTGAGAAAATTTAGAGAACCATCATTTGAAGCTGACTGCTAAACGATTCTACTGCTGCCAACATACTCTGAGCATAAGGACCAAGAAGATAAAGTACAAGAAATTATGGCTCATATGAAGGCATACGGGCAGTCATTTTTCCCTCGCTCTATTTGTGACTGGAACAGGAAGGGAAACAACAAGTAATGGTACAGGGTACCCTCCGCCATGCACCATATGGTGGCTTGCATAGTATTTATGTGGATGTAGATGTGTCAATTCTTTGAGATAAGATAATTTGCTTCAAGGAACATCATCAGATACAGGGGTATGTAATTCTTTGCATCTGTTTGCATACCATTCTTATAAGCAGGAGTGACTCTTTCTCCTTCCAGTTGTGCGAGACTATTTTTTATACAAGAGATTCTCATTAAATATGAGCAAGGATGGGGGCCAATTTTGCAATTTATTCAATGTAAAGCCTAACACAAATTTCATAAGGACCTGGTGCCTCATGTATCTTAACATTTTTTACATATTTACTGGGAATGATCATTTCAATGCCTCTCATTTGTAAGTGTACGTAACAGTCGAGCATTGGTACAGTGGCAGCACCTCCATGAATGAATACATTTCTAAATGTGGAATTAAATGTTTCAGCTTTTTCTCAGTTGTCTTCAGTTTCCATACAGACCAGTTCAGAAGAGCGTGAATGGATAGTTTTGATAAATTAGTTGACCTTTCAGAATTTTGATAAATTTGTTGACCTTTCAAAAGTTCAAATTTTTCTGGGGTTTTTCTGATAGTTATTCTACCTGGAGCTGACTGGTAAGTTGTAAGCTAGACAGCCCTTCTTACTGATGCACAAGTTGGTGTTCAGCATTACTTCTCAAGACTGTTTTCCATATATACGTAATGAATGTATAGTTTTTCATGTTGATTACAGTCACCAAGTAGTTTGATTATTTCAGTGCTATCTAATTTAGGCAATCTTTGAATGACTCAATGACCAATATATCTGAATCTGGAGGCCAGTGGAAAATTTGATTATTAATACAAGTTATGGGAGTCCATAATTGCTTGTCACACTTGTCCATGTAAGTTCAGAGTCAGGTTAATTTTGGACCTTGCTAGATTTAACCCCTCTGGTTGTTATCACAAAACTTTTTTTCACAGGGAGCCTAATTATCTTTCTGATATGCATTCCATGTGTTGCTGAATATTTCTACTTTCCACCTTGCATTTCAGCTAGCTCTCTCAGTTCCTAGTATTATTTGAGGGTGATCACTTTCTTGGAGAGTGGTGAATTTTGGGGCTTTGCTCCACATGCTTTAGCAATTAACAACTAACATTTTAATAGTCTCAATCTCAAAATTTGATATCCAAATTGTTTCCTAGATGGCCATTTTTCATCTGGCAATCCCAAAGTTTTGCAGAATAATAGTAATAATAATAATAATAATAATAATAATAATAATAAGAGTGTATTCCACACATATTCTGCTTTGCTGATGACTGCTTCTGATGTACTGTGCATGCCTGACTTAACCAGGCTGATTCTACAAGTCTCCACCCTGCGTCACAATTTGAGGAAGATGAAGATAAGATCACCACAAAACTGATAATGCTTCTGCTTCATACACTCCTTCACCCTCCATTCTTGAAATGATACTGCAAAGCAAAAGCTGTGCTGGAACACTGTAAGTAGGATAGCTGTCTTCAGGAGTTCTGACAATATATGAAAATAATCATTAATGGTCCCGGATCCCAGTTGACAGATGTTGTTGGCTACAGTAGGTTGACAGTCAGCAGCTGCCTGCAACCTATTCTCAGTATCTTGATCAGCAGGGAGCAGTGCTTCAAATATCTTCATTAAGCCATCTGTCACATTTATCTTTTCCCATAAAACAGTTCCAGATTGGGGCATAACCCGTCAGCCACCTTCATGTGGCTTCTTGATACTGGATCAGGGTTCTCTGTCATCCATGCAGGCAAGAAGAGAAATTGGCAAACTCTGCTATGCTTTGGTGACAACAGAAAGTCACCTTGCTATTAGTCTACCAGTGCAAGTTGCAGTATACATATGAAGCCAATCAACTGTTGTGAACATAGCCTGCAGCTGACTGTGGGGAGCAGTCATCCACTCCATAAAGAAAGTACTAACGAACTACTTCTCGTCTCTTCCGCCAAGAAGCACATAATCAACTAAATTAAGATATACAAAATAATTATTGAAATTACTTTAAGTGCTTCTGGTGCTAATTAGAGCCTACAACTGGAGAACCAGGACACTATTTCTGATACAGTATAAGAAATAATTATAATAAAAACTCTGAATTCCTTTTAATTTCCTGTTATTTCTATGAAGGAATTCTGCCAATAACGTAGTTCACATAATAGAATTTGAATATTACTAATAATATGATTTCTAAATGAGTTATGTAGAGACAAGAAAAATACAAGTAATCTTTCTAAATAACTGTCAGTACACTTTATTTTATTTTATATTTAGAAATATGCTGCTTTACTGACTGTCTAAGCTTACCACTCTCAGGACTATTGTCATCAACAACCACCACCATGTGTGACAGTGCATCAACCACCTTCTGCTGTGCACACAAATCGTTCTGCAGTTCACGATGACGTTCTATCTGCTCTTGCAGAGTTTCAGGATCATTTGCAACTTCAGCCATGTGTGAAATGCGATCTTCTGTGTCTGTCAACCATTGTCTCAGTTGATCTAACTGTTGCTGCTGCAGTGACATCAAGAGTTCATGGATCCTGTAAATCAGAAACCTCTTTGTTAGGATACAGCAAACAATTTGAAACTCATTAGTCACTCCACAACTCGTGTGTTATCACTTGTACTTTATAAACTGAGTCATATATACTAACAAGGGAACCTCCCCATCGCACCCCCCTCAGATTTAGTTATAAGTTGGCACAGTGGATAGGCCTTGAAAAACTGAACACAGATCAATCGAGAAAACAGGAAGAAGTTGTGTGGAACTATGAAAAAAATAATCAAAATATACAAACTGAGTAGTCCATGCGCAAGATAAGCAACTTCATGTACAGCGTAGGCTCAGGAGCGCCGTGGTCCCGTGGTTAGCATGAGCAGCTGCGGAACGACAGGTCCTTGGTTCAAGTCTTCCCTCGAGTGAAAAATTTACTTCTTTTTTTCCGCAAAGTTATGATCTGTCAGTTCGTTCATTGACGTCTCTGTTCACTGTAATAAGTTTAGTGTCTGTGTTTTGCGACCGCACTGCAAAACCGTGCGAATAGTAGATGAAAGCACGTGCCTCTCCAATGGGAACTGATAACGTTTGATAGCAAGGTCATAAGTCAACCGATTCCTCCACAGGAAAACACGTCTGATATATTCTATATGACACTGGTGACGGCATGTGCATCACATAATTGCCTGAAAATAAAAAATTAAAATATTCATTCAAGGGAGGATTTGAACCGAGGACCTTTCGTTCTGCAGCTGCTCACGCTAACCTCGAGACCACGGTGCTCCTGCACACAGGTTGTCCTTGATGTTGCCTATGTTGCACATGGACTACTCAGTTCATATATTTTGCTTATTTTTTTCATAGTTCCATACAACTTCTTCCTGTTTTCTAGATTGATCTGTGTTCAATTTTTCAAGGCCTATCCACTGTGCCAACTTATAACTAAATCTGAGGGGGGGAGGTGCGATGGGGAGTTCCCTTGTAAGTAAAAATAAGATGCGACTGTAGGCAGCATATTTTCACATTGGTAGAGTGTAGACAAAATTAATTAACTTTCTTTTTCATAGTGCACAAAACAACTAAATGAAAAGAAAAGCCTTAAGAATACATGACAAAGTTTTTTGTTTAAGAGGCCGGAGTCGCACAGAGAGGGGAGAGCTGTGGTTAATTTCCTATTTAGGCACCAATATTTAGGTTTAACACGGTTTCATTAAATCACTTCACACAGATGCTGAGATGGTTCTTTGGAATCAAATATGGTCAGTTCCTTTCCTCTTGTTGTCTCAATCTGAACTTGGGCTCCACCTGTACTGACCCCATTGTCAAAGGTGTGTCGGACCCTATTCTCCCTTACTTTCTTTTTAGTATCATTATTATTTTTCAGGTAAGCTAAATTTAATGTCTTAAAAAAAAGAATGCATCTTTGGTAAATACAAGATGATAATAACAAGAGTAAACACAAAACAAACCTTGTTTGACGTTCCATAGCTTTGATCCTTAGATCCTCCCAACGGGAATTAAGTAGTCTCATTTGTACCCTCACTTCATCTTCTTCATCATGAGACAAACCACCTTCAGAAACCATATGGGCTCCTTCTTCTAGGACTGCTCGCACACCTTCCTGATGGCCAGCCAGTTCATGCAGAAATTCCTGTATACATTAATTTCTTTTTAGTCTTTTTTACTGGGGTGAATTGAAGTTTTCTTTCCAATGAGTTTTCAGTGGTAATATTAAGCTTTCTCTAATGACAAACTTATTGTCAAGTGATTCAATATACACTGGTGTACAAAATTAAAGCAACAAACCAAAATTTTGCAAGGCTGCATTTATTTTGCCACAAAACAGTATAATCTGGTGATAGTAAAGTAGAAACAATATAAATAATACACAACATAAACAACTGCAACATGCATAATGGTAGACAAAGATGTTCTCCATTTTCTCCAACTTAACGGATTTACACACATATCCTGTCAACTCATTAATGTGCTCACTATGGGGTGTGACTACCTCTGGCACCAATACAAGCCTGAAAAATGATGGAGGATGCTGTAAATGATGCCATAAATCTCATATTGGAGCACTGCTCGCACGTCTTTGAGAGTGGTTGGTGAGAGCTGACGTGGTGCAACCTGTGTCCCTAGTGCGTCCCAAACATGCTCTAGAAGATTCAAATCAGGAGAGCGAGCAGGCCATGCCATGCGTGCAATATCTTCCATTTCCAGGAAAACATCAACCACCCGTGCTCTATGAGGTCGAGCATTATCGTCCAGCAATACGAAGTCTGGACCCACAGCACACGCAACAACTGTACATTAGGTCCCAAGATCTCAACATGATATCTGACAGAAGTTAAACCTTGCCAATTTAACCATACAATTTCAGAAAGAGGTGCTTGAGTGGTCAACATAATCCCTGCCCACACCATTAGGAATCTTCCTCATGTCGGTCTCTTTCCACAATGGTTGGGTCCAGAAATCATGTTCCATGTTCACTCCAGATGCGATCCAAACCAAATCAGGACTCATCTATGAAAAGAACACTGACCCTCTGTTCAACCAAACAGGTGGCATGTTGACGGGTCCACTCTAGAAGTTCCCTTCTGTGAAGACGCTTCAACGCTTCATAGATTGATGTTACATGAGGTCAGCTCCATCCTGGTCTTTGGGACACAGTTTCACTCTCCATAAACCATTGCCACATCCAAAAAACAACAGAACAATTCACATTAAGCCATCAGGCCACCCTCAGTGTGCAACTGCCCTGCTTCCATTCTTCCCATAGCCCTCATCCACAGAAAGCCTAGCAGGAATCTTCTCTGTGCCATACTGCACCGTCTGTGACTGTGTACACAACGATTGTGGATGTAAGACTAGCCGCTAAACACCATTCCATTTGGTAGGTGCTCTGATGTCATCATTGGCATGGTTGTCCATTGACCACAATGTCATCATCTGTGCAGGACACAATTGTACAAACATCTGGTGACAGTTTTGTATTATTAAAAAGCCAGAAAAAGGGTACTCTGGCATATAAAATTAGTTACTAAATGTGTAAGAAAGATAAGGAATAGTACAGTTTGGTAAGGAAATAAATGTAAAAGGGACAACTGCAGGAAGAGATGGTAGAAGTTACACTCTCATTAAACATGTAGTTCATGTAGAACTAGTTGATGCAATGTAGTAATAGACAACAAGAAAAAAAGTATCTCTTACATGAAACCAGAGACTTACATCTCTTAAATGAATGAGAAGAATGAAGTACACCGATCATTGTAGTTTTTACACCTGTTGCTACAAATAGCTGGATCCTGGGTAAAGTGTTGGGTACCCACAGAACCTGTTATCCAACAATATTATAAAAAGGATAGATAGCGGCTCACTTTCAAGATGATACAATGTGTTGCAGACAGGTACAATGAAGACTGTTACACATTGAGCTTTTGGCCAAAGCCTTCTTCAGAAATGAATCACACACACACACACACACACACACACACACACACACACACACACACACACACACACACACACACTTTTATTTTCACTCAAGCAAGCATACCTCACACACACATGACTGCTGTCTATGGCCACTTGGTGTTTCCCCCTTTCTGAAGAAGGTTTTGCCCAAAAAATCAATGTGTAATAGTCTCCTTGTTGTGCCTGTCTGCAACTCAAAATGTCATCTTTATGGTGAATAGTAATCTGTTCTTTTCACAATACTGTTGATACTTAAATCTGTTAATCAGTTGTACTGATCAATAACGTACAAATGGTGAAAGTTATTGAATACAGGCAAAAATATAGCTACCTATTTCCATGTAAACTAACCATTAATACATGCCAACTCCAGAAGAGCAATGTTCTCAGCATAATTACTTCTGTCTCTCTACAATCTGTGTTTACGTACCAAGAATATCTGGGTACCACAAACTTAATCTGTAATAACTGTCAGTTTTCAACATTATTGAATAATCATGTCACATTTTTATCAACCAGTTATAGTAGATTCTCGTTTAACCATCTTTCAAGGCACAGAAGAATGGCCAATTTGGTTTAACAAAATTTGAATTAATGAGCTTTTTTGTAAAAATATATGACTACTGAGTTTATTTTTTCTCTCGTTATGGATACCAATAAAATAGAATGCTCTATTTTCATCAACAAATAAAATTAACTACACTGTATATGTACAACATTATTTCTGGCATTTTTTTAGCTGATGAAGTATTTGTGAAATGTTTGTAATCATTTTTTTAAGACCATACAATTACAGGCATATTGTGAGACAGTACTGTACCCATTGAATTAGTGTGTCATGTAATACAATAAACAGTAATCTTAAGAAACCCCTTAATATACTGTTCTTTAGCACACTTTAGCAAACTATCCAGAACACGTTCCGTTCACAACATATCCATTACACATTTTACTTCTATGCATTAATTTAAAAGAAAAAAAAATCTTGTCAGACTGTTGTTCATAATCTTATGGCATCCTCTGAAGATACAACATCCAGAGCAGCCTTAAATGCCATGGAAGTGTCAGAAATTGTTGCATATCTCTCAAGAACGGCAATTGCAGCTGCAATGTCAGCACGGTGTGGCAGTGTCATATCTTCATGTCCCTCCTCAGAAGATGGCAGTAAAGCATTATCATTCTCTTCTGCTTCATCAGCAGAACTGATGACTAGTTCTTCAGGAGCACAGATGTTGTCTGCCTGCTTCCATTCTTCCATAATGTTGATACAAGGAGGGAGCCAACCAGATATAAGCCTGTAGAAGTGCAGCATCACAATACAAAGTTGTATCCACATTATGAGATAGTTCATATGTTGGATTGTTGGTTTTCTCTTCAGTTCCAGCAGCATTATCAGTTGCTGTCCAGACCTTCTTAAAATAGTTAGTTATGATGTCTGTTGTAACTTCATTCCAAGTAGCAGGTAAGTTGCAGATAGCTTGCAGTACATTCCGATGTGAAACCGTTGCTTGTAGTTCGATTGCAAGGATGACAGCCTTAACACATTGTAATCTGTAATTTCATTTCATTGAAGTGATAATTCGTTGATCCAACAGCTGCAATTGACTCATGGTGTTAAATAGTAAGAAGACAACTTCTATGTTCAGAAGTCACAGGTCATCAAACTGATGTGCCACACAGTGATCCAATGCTAGAAAAATATTTCTCTTCCTTGCAAGAATTTTTTTGTTGAACCTTCAAGGGACAGCTATCGAAGAGAAATTTGGTATTCCAGGCTTTATTGTTATTCTCATAGTGGCATGACAGACTGAACAGGTTCACACTTTTAAAACAATGTGGATTTTTGTATTTTCCCATCATTAATGGTTTAAGCCTCTTAGAACAATCTGAATTAAAACACAAGACCACTATCAGTCTCTCTTTGCTGCACTTTTCTCCATGAAATTTTTCACCCAAGACATGTGTTTTTCAGACATCAGCTTATGAAAACTGGTGGCTTGTCCAATATTAAACACATATCTTGGGTGATACAACTTAGAGAGCTTGGATTGAAATCCCCACACCAACTCATTGGCATCTTTCTCTTTCACACTAAATGCCTTCCCCTAGACACTGAGAGCACTTATTTTATGCCTCTTCTGAAATGCCACACATACAGTGTAGTTAATTTTATTTGTTGATGAAAATAGAGCATTCTCTTTTATTGGTCTCCATGACAAGAGAAAAAATGAACTCAATAGTCATATACAGGGTGTTTCAAAAATGACCGGCATATTTGAAACGGCAATAAAAACTAAACGAGCAGCGATAGAAATACACCGTTTGTTGCAATATGCTTGGGACAACAGTACATTTTCAGGCAGACAAACTTTCGAAATTACAGTAGTTACAATTTTCAACAACAGATGGCGCTGCGGTCTGGGAAACTCTATAGTACGATATTTTCCACATATCCACCATGCGTAGCAATAATATGGCGTAGTCTCTGAATGAAAGTACCCGAAACCTTTGATAACGTGTCTGGTGGAATGGCTTCACATGCAGATGAGATGTACTGCTTCAGCTGTTCAATTGTTTCTGGATTCTGGCGGTACACCTGGTCTTTCAAGTGTCCCCACAGAAAGAAGTCACAGGGGTTCATGTCTGGCGAATAGGGAGGCCAATCCATGCCGCCTCCTGTATGTTTCGGATAGCCCAAAGCAATCACACGATCATCGAAATATTCATTCAGGAAATTAAAGACGTCGGCCGTGCGATGTGGCCGGGCACCATCTTGCATAAACCACGAGGTGTTCGCAGTGTCGTCTAAGGCAGTTTGTACCGCCACAAATTCACGAAGAATGTCCAGAGAGCGTGATGCAGTAATCGTTTCGGATCTGAAAAATGGTCCAATGATTCCTTTGGAAGACATGGCGGCCCAGACCAGTACTTTTTGAGGATGCAGGGACGATGGGACTGCAACATGGGACTTTTCGGTTCCCCATATGCGCCAGTTCTGTTTATTGACGAAGCCGTCCAGGTAAAAATAAGCTTCGTCAGTAAACCAAATGCTGCCCACATGCATATCGCCGTCATCAATCCTGTGCACTATATCGTTAGCGAATGTCTCTCGTGCAGCAATGGTAGCGGTGCTGAGGGGTTGCCGCGTTTGAATTTTGTATGGATAGAGGTGTAAACTCTGGCGCATGAGACGATACGTGGATGTTGGCGTCATTTGGACCGCAGCTGCAACACGGCGAACGGAAACCCGAGGCCGCTGTTGGATCACCTGCAGCACTAGCTGCGCGTTGCCCTCTGTGGTTGCCGTACGCGGTCGCCCTACCTTTCCAGCACGTTCATCCGTCACGTTCCCAGTCCGTTGAAATTTTTCAAACAGATCCTTTATTGTATCGCTTTTCGGTCCTTTAGTTACATTAAACCTCCGTTGAAAACTTCGTCTTCTTGCAACAACACTGTGTTCTAGGCGGTGGAATTCCAACACCAGAAAAATCCTCTGTTCTAAGGAATAAACCATGTTGTCTACAGCACACTTGCACGTTGTGAACAGCACACGCTTACAGCAGAAAGACGACGTACAGAATGGCGCACCCACAGACTGCGTTGTCTTCTATATCTTTCACATCACTTGCAGCGCCATCTGTTGTTGACAATTGTAACTACTGTAATTTCGAAAGTTTGTCCGCCTGAAAATGTACTGTTGTCCCAAGCATATTGCAACAAACGGTGTATTTCTTTCGCTGTTCGTTTAGTTTTTATTGCCGTTTCAAATATACCGGTCATTTTTGAAACACCCTGTATCTTTACAATAACTGAGAAATGCCCTTTTCTGTGGACACTTTCATGAGCCTTTTCTTGAAGAATGGCGTAGCCAATGGAATATGCTATGAGTGGACATGTTGGAACTGTTCAAACAGCAAATCCTTCACTTCATGTTTGGCTGGACTCACGCATTTGCTATTGCTGCTAAATTAACATCTTGCCAAACTTGGCTCTATTATCTGTCTTGGACTTATTTGTGATGAGAGAGTAGACTTTGGGATCTGAAAGTGTTCTGCAACCTGTGTTTTAGTGTTCTCACCACTTTGACCACATTTATCTAGAATTTGCTGCTTTTGTTTTACTGTCAGAGCATTATTAGCTCATTTTTGCTTTGGTGACAATGAACCAGACAGTTGGCTACATCCAATTCTTTTTCACTGTTATACATCTGTGATCTATTACAAGAGATTTTCAAGTCACTCAATATGACTGCAATGTCTTCTGAAGCAGCCTGAGAGACCAGCATTCCAATTCCCGCATATCAATTTTTTTAGCTGAAACTCCTTAAAACCAGAGAAAATAAATAGTTTTGACTTGGCAAATACTTACAAGGAATGTCCAATAAAAATTATATAACCAAGTAGTAATAAAGAAAGTAATGGGATATTTTATACATGAAAGGGAAGAAAACGATCACAAAAGAAATTGTGTTGGAAGAGTACAGAAGATGAAAATATTTAAGTGAAATATCCCGACAATACAAATTTTATTTTTCTTCTTTGACTTATTATGTGATGGCATGTGTGTTAATATCACATGATGATGTCACAGTACAGTTAATAGGAATATTATTCTACACTTGACTCAACAAGATTAAAAAATATGAGTAAATTCATCTTCTATACTAGCCAGTAAACTCACCTCATGTGCATGAAACTGGGATTTGACTGTTTCTAAATCACCAGCCAACACAGGTGACTGGCTAAGCTTATCCTCAGCTTCTAGCAGCCATGTAAGAACTTCTTCCAGGGCAACTTGGTAACCTCCCAATTCGACAGACACATTTGTTGCAAGGCTGATAGGTCGGGATGGTGGAGCACTAAATGGTAGGGCCTGGTAATAAAAAAATAAGAAACAGTGACAGTGAAATAATAGTCTGTGTAAAATAATGCTGAAACATACCAACACAAAAACTATAAAGACTAAACTAAATTCAACATTTGCCGACTTGCCACCACATCATCTTGTGCTGTGTTGTCAAGTGGCGAAGTGTGTGCCTAGAACCATCGAGGTCATGGGATCAAATCCTGATTGGACCACAAATATTTTCAGTCTACTATCAATTTACCTTTACTTCTCAATGAGAACTTGCCAGGAAGGACACATGGTTTAGACTCCAAGTTAAACAGTAGGTCCCCTTTACCCAGTTCAATAACTGGAGTAGATTAGGGACACACAATTCATCAATGTGGCATCCAATTGAAAGATTTGCATTTGAGCACTGAGCCACATAAAAATTTTAATTATTCTCTGCTACACGGCATTAGGTGTGGATCCAAGAAGGGGGTCACAGCCCCTAAAAGTAAATATTTAGAAGATGCATATATATTTTTACACATTTCAGTTTCCAAAACACTCAGATAATTTTGTGAAAACAAAATAGCATATAAGCTATGACTCTCAAAAATGGCAAGTTATTCTAGAACTTACTACACTGAAGAGACAAAGAAACTGGTACACCTGCCTATAGTGTAGGGACCCCATGAGCACGCACAAGTGCCGCAACACGACGTGGCATGGACTCGACTAACATCTGAAGTAGTGCTGGCGGGAATTGACACCATGAATCCTTCAGGGCTATCCATAAATGCATAAGAGTACGAGTGGGTGAAGGTCTCTTCTGAACAGCATGTTGCAAGGCATCCCATATATGCTCAATAATTTTCATGTCTGGGGGATATGGTGAGCAGCGCAAGTGTTTAAACTCAGAAGGGTGCCTGGAGGCACTCTGTGGCAATTCTGGATGTGTGGTGTGTCACGTTGTCCTGCTGGAATTGCCTAAGTCCATCGGAATGCACAGTGGATGCAGGTAATCAGACAGGATGCTTACGTACATGTCACCCGTCAGAGTTGTATCTAGATGTGTCAAGGGTCCCATATCACTCCAACTGCACATGCCCCACACCCTTACAGAGTCTCCACCAGCTTGAACAGTTCTCTGCTGGCATGCGAGGTCCATGGATTCATAAGATTGTCTCCATACCCATACACATCCATCTGCTTGATACAATATGAAATTAGACTCATATGATGAGGCAACATGTTTCCAGTCATCAACAGTCAAATATTATTGTTATCAGGCCCAGGCGAGGTGTAAAGCTTTGTATTGTGCAGTCATCAAGGATACACGAGCAGGTCTCCGGCTCCGAAATCCCATATCGATAATGATTCGTTGAATGGTTCACATGCTGACCCTTGCTGATGGCCCAGCATTGAAATCTGCAGCAATTTGTGGAAGGGTTGCACTTCTGTCACATTGAATGATTCTCTTCAGTTGTCGTCAGTCCCATGAAATGGTCATACGGGAAAATTTCCACTTCATCGCTGCCTCGGAGATGCTTCGTGCCCCCACTTGTGCACCAACTATAACACCATATTCAAACTCACTTAAATCTTGATAACCTACCACTGTAGCAGCAGCAACCGATCTAACAACTGTGCCAGACACTTGTTGTCTTACTAAGTCGTTGCTGACCACAGAGCCATATTATGCCTGCTTACATATATCTGTATTTGAATACACATGCCTTTACTAGTTTCTTTGGCACTTCAGTATAGCTACGCTGAACACTGGATTTTTTTCAGTTGCTCGTGTGAGAGCCTGCTCACGTTCCAGTCCAGTGAAGTCACATAAGCAAATGCTGACCTACCTGCTGTAAAAAACAAAGTGGCACGTTACGTGAGTCCATAGATACAGCCAGCAGACCATAGAAAGCTGTGTAAGGGAAGGAAGAAAGGAAAAAACCCTCCACTAAAGAAGGGAGATAAACTAAATTCCTGAATGTAGGAGAAATGACTGAAAGAAATCGCATTCCCCTCATTTACCCACTCATACAGTCATAGTTTGCAGACCATTGTTCACAGCCTTTGTGCTCAGTGAAATACTAAGCTTGTGAAAGCGCTCTTTTATTTTATATTGAGTCAATTACAATGTAATCAAATTTCTGAGCCTGTTCTTATTACAGTTCTTAAATTAATTATGCAACACATGTACATTACTTCTCAAATTTTTAGATGCATGTTATTCATAGGCTATATTTTTCTGAATTGAAATATCTTGGTTATTATGCATAAGCAGTGTACTGTTTACTGATCTACACACATCACTGCCATGATTATTACATTAAAACACTTTAAGATAATTTTACTCTTTATTATTATTATTATTATTATTACATTAAAACATTTTATACATTTTAAAAATTGTACACACATATTTGTGGAGGATGGTGGTACATGAGGGGGGGGGGGGAGGATAGTGGGGGGGGAAGGGGGAGAAGGATATAGTAACAAACAGTAACCCCCCACAATTGAAAACCTGGCTTCACACCAGTATGTGGACCTTTGTGCCACTTCTTTTCTTTCAGGTGACTCCTCAGTTGGCATCAGAAGGCTGAGTGGACCCCATTCCAGTCCTCCCACAAAGGAAAAATCCCTGGCAGTATTGGAAATATAACACTGTTCCACCACATGGCAATCAATCATACCCACTTACCACTCAGCTGTGGAGGCAGACTACAGAACAGCTGTATATGAAGTATGTTTATTCATATTACATTATCAAGGAAACCTGTGGACCTGATCACATGAAATCCATACAATCTATATACTCAAAAGACAACAAAAAATAGTTCTTAAAGTAATTTTAAAATTTATATTTGAAACTGACTCCTCAGCATCCTCATATTTTAGTACCGTGAATGTGACACATGCTCTCCATATACTACATAATCAAAATGGAGTAAAACAATCATCACAGTATTATCAGTTGCAGTTCCTGTTCACATATAAGATTATGTAAGGCAGAAAAGGTCATTTTCTTAACAAACAAATGTTTTCAAGTTTTAGGATGAGTGACATCCGATTTAGCACATGATCACCTACCTCCAAACGCTTCCTGCATGTTAGCTACAGTGTCTTTTTACCGTTTTTGTTTTTTCCCCCTATGTTGAGCAAAATATGGAGCTACAACTACCTACACAAGTGTGTATCCATTGACAATTTCAGGATCTGTACTTCCTGCTAATAATTAAAATTACTTCAGTCGATCGATATTTATATTTTCAATTTCCACAACACGCTTTCTTGTTTTATATGTAAACTGCTCTGACTTTACACTGAGAAGCTATTGTCACACAATATTATGTAATTTATTTGATACAGAAACTGTGTATAACTGATCTGCTAACTTGCTTTTCTTATTAGGCCAAGAGACAAGAATAATGAAATTCTCATGTCTATTTTCATTTACCTCTGCCGCTGGAGACATCAGGGAACCAGTTTCTGGATTAATTGAAGATTCAAGAGTGCTTGCATCCACTTCTGAATGAGGTAGTGATTGAAATAAACACATTACATACATCATGATGGATTTCTTGTCAGGTACTGAAGTGTTAACATCTGCAAACAAAATACAAAAATAAAAGAGGAATAACGGCCACCACACTACCAATAACATATGTCATACAAGTATGGCTGCAATGAAATGCACCAAAAGATTTACAATGGAACTAAATGCACATTCTTTTGCTAAGAAAACATTTTGTTGCAGCTTTAGGTGTGTAAGTCAATAAAAATAGCTAAGAGTTCAGAGCTTGACATTTAAATATTTCAAAACAGACATTGTTATAAAAGAAAATCTAAAAACTAGTACATAGGTGTCTAGCTTTTTGTCATTGTACGATGTAATTGACAAACGAGGGACTCTGACACAGCGAGATTTCAACATCATAGTCAGTTGCCTGCACACTACTATGCCAGCTACATAATTGCATCTGAAACATCCGCTAACTTACTTTCTTTTGTAAATCTCTAAAGCTCTGGTTATCTTGTACAACAGAATTGTGTATGTCACAAAATATTTTCTCATCTTGGTATCCGTAGCTGTTTGAAGGAATTCCGCTGGTAAAAATGGTTTTTTTATTATGAACAACTGGTTTTGCAGCCTAAAGCCACATCACCAGGTACCTCATGGTAAGGAGTAATATACAGTATCTCAAGTTTTTGTCTGTTTAAATTAATAAAGGTAATATTTAAACTCATGATCTATGCACCAGCAATTTTTATAAAATTAACATGTCATATCTTTGTCACCCATCATTCACCAATGTAATGAAAACAATATTCACTGAATAATATATCTTGACTAATAGTGATGGGTAAACGTATAACCTTTTAATATTTTGAGTATATTTAAGATATTACTTTTATTAATTTTAATATCCAAAAAGTTGAAGCACAGTATATTACTGTTTACCCTGTAGACTGCACCTGATGATGTGGCTTTAGGCCATGAAACTGGTTGTGCATCTATAAAACAACAATTTTACCAACAGTAAGCGGAATTATTGTGTTGCAGTTTTGTCACTGTCTGATCATTTTCTTTTTATTGGCTTATTGAGTTAGTGTATTCAGGAAAAAAGGAAAGAAAGTGGTAGCAGGGATAAGACTTGAGAGCACAGAGAGCAAAGGCTAAAGGACACATACCCTCGGGGTCCAGCAGCCTGTCGATGTGTAGGTGCTCCTGCGCAATGCGGAAGGCATGCTCCAGGCGTGCATTCGGATGCTTGCGCGCAATGTTGTTGAAGTCGAACAGCTGCGGCCGCCAGTGGTGGATCAGCGCATTGAACGCCAGCCCATCTGACCATGATGTCGTGAAGTTCTTCACATCCACTCCCTGGTAGTCCTGCGACACCAAGGATATCACTAACACGGCTGCTGCTACGATGTGAGATCTTATTGTCAGAGGGGAAGGAGTACAGTTCTCGACTTGACAGAGATACGGAATTAAAATCAAAGGAATTTTGATTTTATTATATTGCTGTACATCTTACATGGATACAGTGGGAGGGAGAGGGGGCACGTGGAGAGGGAGGGGTCATAACCGCCTCCAAAGGACAAAACTCTTTTATATTTTTACATACACTGATCAGCCTGAACATTATAACCACCAGCCTAGTATCAGCATAAACCCGTCCATGCAACAGCAGTGGCATTTGGCGAGGACTGACTGTTTGTCTGACAAGCGCATGATACATGTAGTATCAGTGAGTGTGCTGTCCATGTGTAGAATGGGGAAGGCATGCACTGTGACGGCCTGGAGGCTCGGTACAATCATTTTGGAAACAGCACGATTTGTCGGGTGTACGATGAGTTCTGTGCCGAGTGTCTTCACCAAGTGGCAAAACCAAGGTGAAACCATGTCCAGACGTCATGGGGTTGGGCAGC
This sequence comes from Schistocerca nitens, assembly GCF_023898315.1. Taxonomy (NCBI): domain Eukaryota; kingdom Metazoa; phylum Arthropoda; class Insecta; order Orthoptera; family Acrididae; genus Schistocerca; species Schistocerca nitens. Next base: position 169,619,736 of record NC_064616.1, on the reverse strand, counting down.
CACCCCTCATTACAGATGTCCGCCGTCGTGGGCTGGACAGGCTCATAAAACAGAACAAGCTGTGAACTGTGGTGGAACTAACATCAGACTTTAATGCTGGGCACAGTACAAGTGTGTCTCAACACACAGTGCACCAAAGACTCCTAACAATGGGACTCCGCAGTCGACGACCCGTGCATGTGCCAATGTTAACACCACAACATCGTCAACTATGACTGAAATGGCCATGTGACCACTGGCACTGGACATTGGCACAGTGGCAGAATAGTGCACGAACTGATGAATCCCAATACCTTGTTCATCACGCCTATGGGAGGGCGCGAATCCATCATCTTCCAGACGAAAATCTCCTTGACACCTGTACTGTGGGATGGAGACAATCTGGCGGCAGCTCAATTATCCTCTGGGGAACATTCACGAGGGCATCTATAGGTCCAGTGCGGCTCGTGCAAGGGACCATGATGGCCAAGGAGTATTTTATACTGGTTGCAGACCATGTACAACCCTTTAAGATGATCATGTTTCCTAACGGCTGTGGCATTTTTCAGCATGATAATGGGAAATGTCACAACACCAGGAGTGTCATGGAGTGGTTTGAGGAACACAATGGCGAGTTCCTATTGATGTGCAGGATCCCCTCTCCAACTCTCCAGATCTGAACTTGATCGAACACATCGGGGATGTGACTGAATGTGGCATCAGAGCTCATTGCCCCTCCCCTGAATTTACGAGAATTAGGTGACTTGTGAGTGCAGCTGTGGTGCCAACTCACCCTAGCGATCTACCAAGATCTCACTGCTTCCATGCCACGAAGTGTCACCACTGTTATCCGTGCCAAAGGTGAACATACCGACTATTAGGTACCGGTACATGATCATAATGTTCTGGCTTACCAGTGTATACCAATTTCCAAATTTCTCCGGTAACTTTCAGAGAATGAACTAGTATAAAAATTAAGTATCATTGAAATGGCGAGGAATCCTAGAAAATTAAAACCTATATTTATCGTAAGATATTTTTCAGTTGCTTGCCTGAGGGATTGCCCCACAGATGGCTTACAGCAAGATCGGCAGCAGGAAACATTCCTACGAGGTAAGGGTGCCCATACACAAGCTAACCATATGGGGAAACGGCAACCCACAAGGAGTTGGGCAACGCACAGCAGACAGAAAGAGAAATATCTTCCACTAAGAAAACTGTAACAGATAGACTATCCCAAATGTAGGCGGAAAGAAACAATATTCTCCGCAATTACACGCTCGCATAGTCGTAGTCTGCGCACCCGTGTTCACAGTTGCAGTGGTAAGTGAAATAGTGGTGGTGGTGGTGGTGGTGGTGGTGGTGGTAATGATGAATGTACAGTTCAATTTTAAACCGAGTAGATTACAAGGTTGTCGAAGTTGTGAGAGCTAAAAATTAATTTTATTTTTGAACATATACTTTTCAAATGCTTCTCTGTACTCCATTTCCCTGGAAGTTACGCCAGTAAACACCGATGTAAACAAACTGTTATATTAAATTTTTATGTATTTAATTGGGGGCGGGGGGGGAGGGGTAAGTAGGCTTAAAAAACTGCGACCCCTTCCCCAAAACCAAATCCTGGATTCGCGTCTGGCACACGTAGCGCCAAAGTGGAAGTCAAGGGTTATGTTCATCTGCCGAACTGCTTTCTTTGTACAACTTTTAGAACAGCCTTGTTTATGCGTGTACAGATGAACTGAAATACTGTATTGTGTACGCATAGAGTTCTTTGTTTTGGATGATTTAGCGCCAACCAAAGTTTGTGGAGGTTCATAAGGACTCTGCATCATTTTGAATGATCAAGAAATGAACTAGTGAATTCCACCATGGTCAGATAACTGACACCACAGTCATTTCAAAAGAAACAGTACACTACTTTTTACATGAAGAATTAACTATGAAAATTCTGTATGGAGGATGAGTTCGATATGTTCATCCAACTCAAGTATCAGAAAGAAACGTATTGTGCATCACGGAGAAGTATACGTATTCACAAAATTCCTAGAAAAGTTAACCGATATTGCTTCTTCCCACTTATATCTGGGGAATATCCGTGAATGTAAGAATAGATAGATTCAAGATACAAGGCTATAAGGAGGCTCACCAACGGTTATTCTTTCCGCTTACCGTTCGTTACAGGAATAGAATGGGGCAAGTGATGGTGTTACACCAAGTACCCTCCGACACGTACCGAAGGTGGCTTGCGCCATCCATATGTGCATGTAGATGAGCACCGCATTTGTTGAGTACTGAAAGCAAATAGTGTTTCGACTGTTTAAAAAAAATGCAAAAAACCGATTTTGTGCGCCAATGTGGAGCTGTGGATGATACGTAGTTCCATTCAGTTCATGCCAGAAACTAAACAATAATCCATACAGTAGGTGAAGACCGGTGGCACCACATCAAAAAAAGGTGACGTCGGTTTAAAATGCCAGAAACGCAATGGCCAATGTTTCCAGAAATGCAAATGGGATTGTTTTTTACTGATTACCTTCAAAGGATGAAACAATAACTGGCGAATCTACACCCACAGTCGGCAAATCACTGAAGTGCATAGTAGATGGTATTTCCCATTGTACCATTCCCGTTCTGTTTGTGTATGTAATGCGAGAAGAATGAATGCTTAAATGCTTCTCTGAATGCCGTAATTAGTCTGATCTTGTCTTCACAGTCCATGAGGAAGCGAGACGTCAGTAGTTCTACTATATTCCTGAGTTCCCAATTCATATTGGATTTTTAAACTTTGTCGGCAGCATTTCGCGTCGTAGTTGGTGTCTATACTCAAGCATTTGCAGTTCAAAGTTTTCAGCATCTCCGTGGCGCTCACCCATGGACTGAGAAAAGCATGGGCCACCCGTGCTACCCTTCTCTCTATACGTCCAATAGCGCCTGTTAGTCCTAATCAGTACGAGCGCTAAACACTTAAGGAATATTCTAGGATGGGTCGCACGAGTGTTCTGTAAGCTGTCTCTTTTACAGACTCATAACATTTTCCAAGTAACCTACCACTGAACCGACGTCAGCCACCTTTTTACCTACGATTCTATTTCATGTTCCTACAAGTCGTTACACCCTATTTCCAATAGGGACTCACTGATGTGGCAATCATGGGATACTGTGTTTGTTCGTGTTGTGACGTGTACAATTGGACATTTATGGACATTTAAAGCAAGATGCCAATCTTTGCACCATTTCTAAATTTCACTAGATGTTTGTACAGCTTTTTTCAGACAGTAAGTCGTTACAGGTAACTGCATCAGCTGCAATAAGTCTAAGGTTACCATTAATATTATCTGCCAAGTAGTGTCAAAATCTCGCTCGCTCTCTTAGTTTACAACATACGCAATCAGTCCAATAAAGTTGCGATACTGGATTAATAAAAAACAGGGAATAGTTGACATAGCATACAACCACGTGAAACTTTAACGAAAGTCCTTTTTTGGGATGTTGTTCAACTGGTGCGTTATGTTGGCTCGAATGACGACTATGTCGTCGCGGCTTGAGTCCACGTGTTGTCGTTTTCGTCCGAGCGTTGGGGTGTGCACAACAAACTTTGCACAGACTTTTCTCTTTATCTAAACATTCTGGAGACTGTCATAAAAGCGTGATTTAGTGATGCTCCTCCATTAGACCTACAGCCGCATGTCCACAGCTGTCTGGTCACGACTCATTGTTGTTTACAGTTGTTCATTCAAGTTGCCATCGTAGTTGCTGTGCTAACGTCGCTTACACGCCAGGAATACAAGTAAAATCAGCCTCGGAAAGTTTTGGATGGACGGTGTGTATTGTCTATCGGATTGGTACCTTGCATTGCAGGAAGCTCTGTGGATTACGAAATAAACCATGGAATGCGAATAAAATAATTTTGGGTGTTAGGCCGACGTTTTCACCGTGGTCTTTGTAACTGTCCTCTTCAGCACACCCTGAAGAGGGCAGTTGCAGAAATGATCCAGACACTCACTGTCTGTGGTGACAAAATATAGTTAGCACAAGATCTTCGATTATAGATATACAAGGTGATAGGCCTCAACAGTGAGAACAGCCGTCAACACAAAGCATGCCATTACCCCTCAGATTTTGTGGTAAGATGGCCCAGGGAATACCCCGTCATAACAAGAACTCAGATCAAGCACGAAAACAGGAAGAAGGTGTACTGAACTGTAAAAAAACAGTGAACAGTCCAAGTTTAACAAGTGCAACACTGACCGAAAAAAAAAAATTAGAAACAGTGAACAGTCCAAGTTTAACAAGTGCAACACTGACCGAAATGGAAGAGCAGCGCCGTCGTGAGTAAGTGGTCACAGTGTTTTGACTGCAAAGGAAACGAGTCTGGTTCAAAACTCACTCGTGGAATTTACTTTTTTTTTCACAACATTACGAACTGTCTGACCGGTCATTGAAATGTTTGTTCTCTTTCTATAGCCTTGGCAGTTGTCATAATATACACTGGTTATAGAATGAGTCATGTGGTAAGAATACATTACCACCGCAAGTAAATGTGATGAATAGTGAGAGCAGGCGAGCTACCACAAAGAAGTCTCACAGAAATGAAAACAACATGTAAACGGGTGTGAACTACGTTACAACAAAGGAATTCAGGAGTTAAAACTTCCAAAACGGAACGCAACTTCAAAAACGTCAAAAACATATGTTTTGACAGAGCAAAGGGAAACTGTATGATTGTGAAACTGTTGCGTTCATTTGTTGCAGTTTATGTGACAAACTATTATGTTTTCATCATTTTCTTGGGAGTCATCACCTTCACATTCATACGAATACTTGGCTCTGAGCACTATGGGACTTAATTTCTGAGGTCATCAGTCCCCTAGAACTTAGAACTACTTAAACCTAACTAACCTAAGGACATCACACACATCCAAGCCCGAGGCAGGATTCGAACCTGCGACCGTAGCGGTCGCGCGGTTCCATACTGAAGCGCCTAGGACCGCTCTGCCACTCAAGCCGGCACGAATACTTGAATTGCGCAAGGAGGCACACCTCACTCACTCACTCACTCACTCACCACGCGTGCAAATTAGGTGCGTCGGTAAGAGATTCCTATCATATGACACACAAACTGTCATTAATGCCGTGTATGACACACCAGACGTGTTTTACTGTGGAGGATTCGGCTGACATATCGCCTTGTCATCAAACGTTTGCGGCTCCCATTCGTAAGTCACTTCCTTTCGGCTGCTAACAGATTAGTTATGTAGAATCAGCTTTCATTATAGGTCATTCCTTACACCTCGCTGTTGCAAGCGGACGTTACACCGACACAGAGACAAAACTTACCCACGACGCCGTGACCCCTCGATGCTGGCCTGTTGCACTTCTTGTGCTAGAACCGTTCACTGTTTCTATTTTGCTATCTTTTAACAGCCTGATCTGTGTTAAGTTTTTGACGGGCTGTCCAGTGGGCCCTCTTACCACTACATCTGAGTGGGGTTGCGATGGAGAGTTTCCCTTGTCAGTACCTACTGTTATTCCCGAGATATATAACGACCAAGAGCTCTTCCAACATCACCACATCTGTACGTCTGTGACGCCAAATAGCGCTCTAGCTAAACGTTGTTAAGGCCAGGCCTGGAGCCATCTGAGATCATTCGGGCAACGAAGCCCGATTGGGGGCACGGTTATCGTCTCATTTCGATCGCAGCAGATGCACAGTACTTTGTACAATGTGAGAAGGCGCTCCATCTCTCTCTTGCAAACAGGAAGTAATGATGTCTCTCTCTCTTAAAACGTCTCACCTGGGACACAGACGTTTGGTAACGTACTGTTGCGGAATTCTCCGTAGACAAAGTGATCAATAATAAACGATTTCGTACCTGTGCCACACTGTCACCAATGAGTGACCACAAGCAAACTCGACACTCCTGCACACCGTGGGAGGGGGGAGTCTAATGATTTTTACAGATACTTCATAACAGCCCGTGTCTTTGAACTTCTCCAGATAATTTTCACTTCCAAGTGAGATAGCGGCCATCCACATTTCCAATACCAATGGACGAACGAAATGAGATCAAAGCTACAGTTACATATTCGACGTTCTGATTATACAGTTTTAATAAACGAGCTTTATCTCGTAACGATAACATGTTCCTCCTAAACAGAACGTGAAAAACTCAGCGTACGAATATTATTTTCAGAATTAACTAAGGCTGTCGTCAAACCAATCACAGAACTTTATACACTGAAAAGCCAAAGAAACTGGCACACCTGCCTCATGTCGTGTAGGGCCCCAGGGAGCACGCTCAAGTGCCGGAACACGACGTGGCATGGGCTCGACTAACGTCTGAAGTAGTGCTGGAGGGAAATGATACCATGGATCCTGCAAGGCTGTCCATAAATCCGTAAGTGTATGAGGGGGTGGAGATCTCTTCTGAACAGCACGTTGCAAGGGAACCCAAATATGCTCAATAATGTTAATGTATGGGGAGTCTGGTGGCCAGCAGAAGTGCTTAAACCCAGAAGAGTGTTCCTGGAGCAATTCTGTAGCAATTCTGGACGTGTGGGGTGTAACATTGTCCTGCTAGAATTGCCCAAGTCCGTCGTAATGCACAATGGACATGAATGGATGCAAGTGACCAGACAGGATGCTTATGTACGTGTCACCTGTCAAGTGCCGGCCGCTGTGGTCTAGCGGTTCTGGCGCTGCAGTCGGGAACCGCGGGACTGCTACGGTCGCAGGTTCGAATCCTGCCTCGGGCATGGGTGTGTGTGATGTCCTTAGGTTAGTTAGGTTTAAGTAGTTCTAAGTTCTAGGGGACTTATGACCTAAGATGTTGAGTCCCATAGTGCTCAGAGCCATTTGAACCATTTGAACCTGTCAAGCCGTATACAGAAGATTCAGGGGTCCCCTATCACTCCAACTGCACACGTCCCACACCATCACAGAGCCTCCACCAGCTTGAACAGTTCCCTGCTGACCTGCAGAGTCCATGGATTCATGACGTTGTCTCCATACCCATACACATCCATCCGCTCGATACAGTTTGAAACGAGACCCATCCGACCAGATAACATATTTCCAGTCATCAACAGTCCAAAGTCGGTGTTGACAGGCCAAAGCGAGGCGTAAAGCTTTGCGTCTTGCAGTAATCAGGGGTACACGTGTGGGCCTTCGGCTCCGAAATGCCATATCGACGATGTTTCGTTGAATGGTTCGCACGCTGACACTTATTGATGGCCCAGCATTGAAATCTGCAGCAATTTGCGGAAGTGTTGCACTTCTGTTACGTTGATCCATTCTCTTCAGTCGTCGTTGGTCCCGTTCTTTCAGGATCTATTTCCGGCCGCAGTGATGTCGGAGATTTGATGTTTTACCGATTTCCTGATATTCATGGAACACTCGTGAAATGGTCGTACGGGAAAATCCCCACTTCATCGCTACCTGGAAGATGCTGTGTCCCATCGTTCGTGCACCGACAATAACACCACGTTCGAACTCACTTAAATCTTGATAACCTCCATTGAAGCAACATTAACCGATCTAACAACTGCGCCAGACACTTGTCTTATATAGGCGTTGCCGACCACAGCGACATATACTGTCTGATTACGTATCTCTGTATTTGAATACGCATGCCGATACCTGTTCAACGTTCAATCTGAAACGCAATGGGGAATTTCTCGCATATACATAAGATTGCCAGAGACGAAAGAATCGATAGGCGACAAAAAATATTTGAGACCGAACGAAGAACGAAATCTTGATTTCTTTTTTTTTTTTGCAGTCAACGTTTACCCATTCAGTCACGGGACATTCACTACACTAGGCATGTAAATCACTCTCAGCAAAATCCGACTGATCGGTGCTCGCAGCCATGCACAGCCTGTACACTATTTTGAGTCACAGCTGTTATCACCGTCAGGACCGATATTTCACCGTGCCAGCGAATGATACAATTACTGTGGCAATATTTGTGTTCATTATTATATAAAATACTACTTCATTAAGACTTCCGGAGCCGGCCACTGTGACCGAGCGGTTCGAGGTGCTTCAGTCCGAAACTGGGCGACCGCTACAGTCGCAGGTTCGAATCCTGCCTCGGGCATGGATGTGTGTGATGATGTCGTTAGGTTAGTTAGTGATATTGTCAGCGTTGTGGGTTGGGGAACGTCCTCCAAAAGACTGATTATTGGAAGCGTTGGATCAAGGAAGGGATGTCAGGGAAGCCGAACTAAAATTTTGGGCTAAATCAACTAAAGGTGACTACCATGGTCAGATGAATTCAGGAAATATTGAAAGGTAGTTTTCAAGCATGGTGCTTCTGAAACTTCCTCCGAAGTAGGTAATTGTGATGGACAACGCTCCATACCATAACAGACAGGATGAGAAACCATCCACACGGTATGACACCAAAGTGAGGATGTTGGAATGGCTTCGAAAGAGGCGTGTCGCCTGTAATGAGAGCATGAGAAAGCAGGTTCTGTTCGCTTTAATACAAGAGCATAGACCTGGTAAAAAACCATATTTTATTGACGAAATGGCGAAAGAGGAAGGCCACATGGTTGTACGCTTGCCTCCCTACAATTGTGGTTTGAGTGAAGTAGAACTGGCGTGGGCGAAATTAAAACGGTTGTTTAGGAGACGCAAAAGGGGACATTTCGAAAGTTAACCTTTTTGCGACAGCAAGTGAATCCCTTTTGTCTGTAACTGCCGATGACTGGGAAGGGTACTGCAGGAAGGTCCAACAACTAGAAGAAGAATATTTGAGGCGTGATGGTGAAGTTGAACTAGCAATAGACGATATCATTATTAACACTGCCGAAACGGACAGTAGCGACGAACATGAAGCACACACAGTAGAGGAGTACAATGAAAGTGATTCTGAGTGATGTATTTGAGAGTACAATATAGCGTAACAATTGTCAATAAATTTTCCAAATTTATTCCTTCTCTTTTTATTGCCACAATGTAAGTTTTTCTACTAGTTCTGTACACTTCCAAATTGTCCAAGAGAATTGATACGAAATTAGTAGCAATAGGCAGAATCATTCAATATGAAACTTTCGATTTCACTTCATAACGGCCAACCGTCGAAATTGCAATATTGGGTTTTACACATAAATAATTCCACGTATCCTGCAATCTTTTATTATGCCGCTGTGCGCTTTTGCGCTAGTATATGCGCAACATTAACAGTTGCTGCTGCGGTTAATAGATGGCATTGTGTATACCGCTTGGAGCACAACTTTTATGTGGACGCCAGAGTGTTGCCAGTACTGCGTAACGTTAGCGCGACTTATTACCCCGCCAATACGCTGTGTGCCGGTGGGCGGAACTTACCTCCTCTATGCCCTGCACCCCTCCTACCCCCCCCCCCCCCCCCAACCCCCTAAGAATTAGCTCCTCTTTGTGAAAAAGCAGTACATCTGTGAAATCAAGTTAAGAACAGTGAGAAAGGCACACACAAGCATAGTAATGCACGTAGGCAGAAAGATCTCATTCTGGCATGAATACATACAACTTGGATAGCGAATCAGCAGTCAGTAAAAGGGAGCAAGTGCCAACGAAACAGCGACTCCAATAACCGGAAGCCAAAGGACGTGGCTGGAGTGCAGTTTCGGCTCTTGCCGTGGGCACACTTCCGCGTTACTTTATTGAATGGATATAGACAGGTGCGGCAAACAGCCGAAGTGACAGCAGCCAGAGGCACGAGCTTAAAGCGGACAGACAAGGGGGCGTTGCGGAAGTGTTGGGCCATTGCTCCTGTGGCGCCGCGACTTAGCAGTCGGTGGAGCGCTTCCGGAGGTGTGTGAGGACAGACTCTCAGAACACACCGCACAACCTCCTACGTCGTTAAGGCTTTGCACTGAACTGTTAGCCACGTTTTCTGTTAGCTTGTTACTATAACTATGCCGGCCTCATAAGTCGTGCTTGCTAATCCGGACTTCTCTCATCCCACGTATCGGAGCATCGTGCCCTTCCATAGCCAAGAATGTGTATTTCAGCGTGCGTGTACACATCGTCCGTGAACGTTGCTGGATTGTCTTATGGCGGCAGCTGCCGTTGTATCACAAGTAACACAATCTAAAATACCTCACAAAACTGTCAAACTCATATTATTCTGATATTGTTGGAAGGAGGAAGGAAGATTGGGTTTAACGTCCCGTCGACATCGTGGTAATTAGAGACGGAGCGCAAGCTCGGATTGTGTCAGCGATGAGGAAGGAAATCGGCCGTGCCCTTTCAAATGGTTCAAATGGCTCTGAGCACTATGGGACTTAACATCTATGGTCATCAGTCCCCTAGAACTTAGAACTACTTAAACCTAACTAACCTAAGGACATCACACAACACCCAGTCATCACGAGGCAGAGAAAATCCCTGACCCCGCCGGGAATCGAACCCGGGAACCCGGGCGCGGGAAGCGAGAAGCGAGAACGCTACCGCACGACCACGAGCTGCGGACGGCCGTGCCCTTTCAAAGGAACCATCCCAGCATTTGTCTGGAGCGATTTAGGGAAGCCGGACGTTGTGGCCGAGTGGTTCTAGGCGCTTCAGTCTGGAACTGCGCGACCGCTACGGTCGCAGGTTCGAATCCTGCCTCGGGCATGGATGTGTGTGATGTCCTTAGGTTAGTTAGGTTTAAGTAGTTCTAAGTTCTAGGGGACTTATGACCACAGCAGGTGAGTCCCATAGTGCTCAGAGCCATTTGAACCAATTTGAACCTGCGACCGTAGCAGTCGCGCGGTTCCGGGCTGAAGCGCCTAGAACCATTCGGCCATTTTGTGTACAAAATGTGTTTTTGTGTAGCTGTACTGACCTGTGGACATAGGTAAAAATTTTGTGAAGCTTAGGTATGGCGATCCGTTTCCTCAAATGTCGTGTTCCTTGACTTGAGGAAGGCATTCGACACTGTCCCGCACTGTCGGTTAGTGAAAAAAATACGAGCTTACTGAGTATCGAAACAGATTTGTGGCTGTATTCAAGGCTTGCTTGCAGAATTCGTCGCTCTTAATGGAAGAAAACGACAGATGAAAAGTAATTTCGGAGTTATCCAAGGAAGTGTGATAGGACCGTTACTGTTTACAATGTATATGAATGATCTAATAGATTGTGTCGGAATCTGTAAGACTGTTCGCAGATGATGCGGTTGTCTCTAAGAAAGTAACACCACCAGAAGACAGAATCGATTTGCAGAATGGCCTGCAGAGGATTGATGAATGGTGCAGCGACTGGCAGCTCACCCTGAAAGTAAATAAGTGTAGCATGTTGCACATAAATAGGAACAGAATCCACTACTGTGCAACTACACTATTGATGACAAACTGCTGGAAACAGCATCCGTAAAATATCTAGGAACGATCGTAAGTGGAAACAAAACAAATAGTAGGAAAAAGCAGATGCCAGACAGATTCATACGAAGAATCTTAAGGAAATGTAACACATCTACGAGGGAACTGCCTTATAAGGCAGTTGTTCAACCGATTCTTGAGTGCGAGAGGGTACCCAAAAAACCGAAATTATTTTTTAAAAGCTATAAATTTTTAAACTGTTTACAAAATAACCTTATCTCCTTCAAAGTATTCTCCATTACAACTAATACATTTGTCCCACCGGTGATTCCACTGCTCGAACCATTATCTGTAGTCATCTTCAGACATGCCTGACAGTTCAAAAAATGGTTCAAATGGCTCTGAGCACTATGGGACTCAACTGCTAAGGTCATTAGTCCCCTAGAACTAGTTAAACCTAACTAACCTAAGGACATCACAAACATCCATGCCCGAGGCAGGATTCGAACCTGCGACCGTAGCGGTCTTGCGGTTCCAGACTGCAGCGCCTTTAACCGCACGGTCACTTCGGCCGGCCCTGACAGTTCCTACTTCGTTTTTTTCTCGACTTCTTCAGTGTTGTCAAATTGGTGTCCTTTAATGCCCCTTTTCATGTGTAGGGAAAAAAAAAAAGCGCACGGAACCAGGTCAGGCGAGTAAGATGCGTGGGCAGTGGAACCGTGCCATTTTTAGCCAAAAACTGTCTAACAGAGATGACTGTGTGTGCAGGTGCGTTTCCATGGTGGAAGAACCAGTCTTCTGTCAGCTACAAATCGGGTCTTTTTTGACGAACACTACTGCCAATCTTCTTAAAACTCCCAAATAAAAGGTTTGATTGTCGGTCTGACCTGGGGTAACAATCTCTGAATGAACTATGCCATCAGCATCAAAAAAGCAAATCAGCATCGTTCTGATGTTTGAGTTGACTTGAAGACTTTTTTTGGGCGGCGTGACGACGACGTCTTTCATTGGCTTGACTGTTGCTTTGTTTCTAGGTCGTAACCATGACTCATCACCAGTAATGACCTTCGACAGAAAATCTGGATCAGTTTCAAGCTGTTGTTTCATAGCACAACATGCTTTTGACTGTCAGTTAGAACCCGAGAAACAAACTTGGTAGCAAACCTTTTAAAATTCGCTGAACCGAACTCCGACATAACCCACTAATCTCTGACAGTTGATGAATTGTCTGCTGGCGATCTGTGAGCACAAACTCTCGAGTTTGTTCAATATTTTCGCCGATTCGGGCAGTCCATGGACGTCCAGAACGAGGTTTGTCGTCAATCGACATTTCACCATTTTTAAATCGAGCAAACCACTCATATACGTGAGCTTTTCCCATAGTGTCATCTTGGTAGGCTGTTTTTAATATTAAAACAGTTTCAGCAGCATTTTTACTGAAAACCCTCGTATTGTTCACCAATATGGGACCATTACCATGGACAGATAGAAGAGCTGGAGAAGATACAAGGGCGAGTGGCGCGTTTCGTCACAGGATCGTTTAGTCTTACAGAGATGCTCTACGAACTCCAGCAGCAGACCCCACAAGAGCGGCGCTGCGCATCACGGAGAGCTGTACTATTGAATTTTCGATAGAGTTCTTTCCGAGAAGAGTCGGACAACATACAGGTATTACTTCTTCCCACATACATTTCGGGAAATGACCACGACGAGAAAATTCGAAAAAATTCAAATGGCTCTGAGCACTATGGGACTTAACATATGAGGTCATCAGTCCCCCAGAACTTAGAACTACTTAAACCTAACTAACCTAAGGACATCACACACATCCATGCCCAAGGCAGGATTCGAACCTGCGACCGTAGCGGTCGCGCGGTTCCAGACTAAACCGCCTAGAACAGCTTTTTTCCGTATTGTTCGTTTTCGTTTGGTCTGGGAGGACGTCACATGACTTTCGTTCCGGTTGATCGTTGATTCCTTTACTCAGTTTTTTTATTACAGAGGACAAGCGGCCCTCTGACCGAACACGCCGAGCTACCGTGGCGGCGACTCGGTCACACAATGGCCGGCGAGAAAATTCGAGAAATTAGAGCTAATACAGAGGCTTACCGACAACCATCCTTCCCATGCGCCATCCGCGAGTGGATAAGGGGCAGGGCGATCAATTAGTGATACCAAACGACCCTCTTCCACACATCGTCGGTAGGTTGCGGTGAATTGATATAAACTTAGAATGTCAGCCGCGTCAAAAACATCGATCATTTTCTTCTGTGTAGGCACTACAACCTCAATAAATTTGAAGAACAACATTGTTCCACCAGGCTGTATTTCAAATTGCTTTATTGTCCACACATATTTTCTTCCGTCAGTACCTCATCTCCTATCCTCCACACTTCAGAGAAGTTCTCCTGCGGAACTTGTGGGGCTAGCACTCCTGGAAGAAAGGATATAGGGCAGTCGCGCATGTCTAGCTCAGTTAGTAGATCGCTTGACAGGGAAAAGCAAAGGTCCCGAGCTCAAGTCTCGATCCGTCACGCAGTTTTAATCAGCCAAGAAGTTTCACAGTGTATATGTAAAGCAGGTGTGTGACTTCACTGCGATACATGTATCAATGTACTGGTGAATGTGCTACCACGATTCTTTATTATACATTTATTGATTTCATCGCCTCACGAATATACTACTACTACTACTACTACTACTACTACTACTACTGCTATTCGTTTCCGAATAGATATAATACATCGTAAGGATACATGTGTTTGGTGGAAGATGAGGAAGAGAAAAAGAAAAGAAAATGAATATTCCTATGCAGTATGAGCTAAGGTGCAGGCTGCAGCCTTAACCGATTGTGCTTAGGCCGCCGCTAAGCAACTGGCGTTCTCGTATTGTATCCAATAAGCATGTAAAAATTTGAATCTCTATTTCTCGAAAACGCTTGAAAAGCGTATCGTACTGTAACAACATGCGTTAAATCTACTATTTACTTCAACTGTGCCAAAGATCAACCAAACTGATGACTCGTTGGGGGTATGCTTCCCTTTTAAGTCCGATGCACAGTTTTAGCTTCTTTAGTCTTAAAGCTTCATTCTGACATTTGCTTAAACTGTAAGCTGTACTGAATTTACTGCACAGTATCATAACGTACAATGGGTACAAAACAGTGATTCAAGCGAAATTATTCATCCCTGTGCGTCGGTAAGAGGAGATTGGCGTACGCAACAGCTGGTGCAGGGAGAATAGGGTGCTGCACGGCAGACGCAGCGTCGCCCCAGCATTAAAGACTGGGACCGGTTCTGTCCCCAGCAACTGTCAAGTCTGATTGAGTGCACCGCCCCCGCCATGTTAAGGCCGAAAAAAGAGAGAGACGCGCTTGTGCGCTGCCTCTTCGTACTCTACGAGCCTTGTGCAGAAAACTAGTTAAACTGCTTTGGCGATGTCCAAGTGCTCAGATCTTTTATTGCGCTACTGCAAAACCTGGCTATCGTGATCGATTCTATTCATCTCCCACTCTGTCCCTCCTCGCAAGACAATAGCAGCACGTAGGCAGCGGAAATACCTGAAAGGTCGGGTTGGGAGGCGCTAGCCGCCCTGGGAGCCGAACTCGCAGGGACTTAACCCATCACATCACAAGATGGCAGACTTCTATGTACAAAAGCAGTCCTACGAGACGACACTCACTGGCACTCTTACGATCTATTTTAATTCTGTGGTATCATCAATTGCGCACTCGGTAAGACTGTGGTTCAAGTCCCCATTGACCCATTCAGATTTAGATTTTCTGCGTTTTCCCTGGTTGACTTCACGTGAATGCCAGAGTGGTTATTTTGACACCATATCTACATATACACTACTGGCCATTAAAATTGCTACACCAAGAAGAAATGCAGATGTTAAACGGGTATTCATTGGACAAATATATTATACTAGAACTGACATGTGATTACATTTTCACGCAATTTGGGAGCATAGATCCTGAGAAATCAGTACCCAGAACAACCACCTCTGGCCGTAATAACGGCCTTGATACGCCTGGGCATTGAGTCAAACAGAGCTTGGATGGCGTGTACAGGTACAGCTGCCCATGCAGCTTCAACGCGATACCACAGTTCATCAAGAGTAGTGACTGGCGTATTGTGACGAGCCAGTTGGTCGGCCACCATTGACCGGACGTTTTCAATTGGTGAGAGATCTGCAGAATCTGCTGGCCAGGGCAGCAGTCGAACATTTTCTGTACCCAGAAATGTCCATACAGGACCTGCAACACGCGGTCGTGCATTATCCTGCAGAAATGTAGGGTTTCGCAGGGACCGAATGAAGGGTAGAGCCACGGGTCATAACACATCTGAAATGTAACATCCACTGTTCAGAGTGCCGTCAATGCGAACAAGAGGTGACCGAGACGTGTAACCAATGGCATCCCATACCATCACGCCGGGTGATACGCCAGTCCGGCGATGACGAATACACGCTTCCAACGTGTGTTCATCGCGATGTCGCCAAACACGGATGCGACCATCATGATGCTGTAAACAGATCCTGGATTCATCCGAAAAAATGACGTTTTGCCATTCGTGCACCCAGGTTCGTCGTTGAGTACACCATCGCAGGCGCTCCTGTCTGTGATGCAGCGTCAAGGGTAACCGCAGCCATGGCCCCCGAGCTGATAGGCCATGCTGCTGCAAACGTCGTCGAACTGTTCGTGCAGATGGTTGTTGTCTTGCAAACGTCCCCATCTGTTGACACAGGGATCGAGACGTGGCTGCACGATCCGTTACAGCCATGCGAATAAGATGCCTGTCATCTCGACTGCTAGTGATACGAGGCCGTTGGGATCCATCACGGCGTTCCGTATTACCCTTCTGAACCCACCGATTCCATATTCTGCTAACAGTCATTGGATCTCGACCAACGCGAGCAGCAATGTCGCGATACGATAAACCGCAATCGCTATAGGCTACAATCGGACCTTTATCAAAGTCGGAAACGTGATGGTACGCATTTCTCCTCCTTACACGAGGCATCACAACAACGTTTCACCAGGCAATGCCGGTCAACTGCTGTTAGTGTGTGAGTAATCGGTTGGAAACTTTCCTCATGTCAGCACGTTGTAGGTGTCGCCACCGGCGCCAACCTTGTGTGAATGCTCTGGAAAGCTAATCGTTTGCATATCACATCATCTTGTTCCTGTCGGTTAAATTTCGCGTCTGTAGCACGTCATCTTCGTGGTGTAGCAATTTTAATGGCCAGTAGTGTATGTACATTCTCCGCAAGCCGCCGTACAAGGCGTGGCGGAGGATACCCTGTGCCACTGCCAGTGTTCCACTCACGAATAGAGAGAGGGAAAAATGAATACCTATATGCCTCCGTATGAGCCCTAATGTCTCCTATCTTATCGTCGTGGTCCTAGAGCGAAATGTAAATATATGTTGACGGTAGTAGGATCGTTCTGCAGTCAGCTTCAAATGCCTAAATTTTCTGAATAATATTCCTCGAAAAGAACCTCGTCTTTCCTCCAGGGATTCCCATTTGAGTTCCCGAACATCTCCTTAACACTTGCGTTTTGTTCGAACCTACAGGTAACAAATCTAGAAGCTCGCCCCTCAATTGCTTCGATGTCTTCCTTTAGTCTGACCTGGTGCAGATCCAAAACACTCGAGCAGAACTCAAGAATAGGACGCACTAGCGTCCTTCATGCTGTCCCTTTACAGATGATCCACACTTTCCCAAAATTCTCTCAATAAACTGAAGACTTCCCTACCACAGTCCTCACATGCTCGTTCTATTTCATATCTCTTTGCAACGTTACTCCCAGATATTTGAACAACGTGACTGTGTCTAGCAGGACATTACTGATGCTTTATCCGAACATCGTGGGGCTGTTTTTCCTATTCATACGCATTAACTCACATTTTTCCAGATTTAGAACTAACTGTCATTCATTACACCAACTAGAAATTTTGTCTAAATCATCTTATATCGCCTACATTCACTCAACTTCGACACCCATCCGCACACCACAGTATCATCAGTAAACAACCGCAGATTGCTACCCACCTTGTGCGCCAGATCTTTTGTTTTACAGAAAATAAGAGCCGTGGGGCACTCCTTACGATACCCTTGTCTCTGAAAACATACTGGGTTCTATTATTTAAGAAGTCTTCAAGCCACTCACATATCTGTCAACTTATTCCATTCGTTAACAGCCTGCAATGAGGCACCGCGTCAAATGCTTTCCGAAAATCTGGAGATATGGAATCTGCCAGTTGTCCATCATCCATAGTTCACAGAATATCGTGTAAGAAAAGGACAAGCTGAGTTTCGCATAAGCGATGCTTTCTAAAACCGTGCTGATTCGTGGACATGAGTTCCTCAGTCTTAAGAAAATTTATTACATTCGAACTGAGAATATGTTCAAGGATTGTGCATCAAACCGGTGTTAGGTATATTGGTCTGTAACATTATGCGTTTGTTTCCCCCATCTCAGCTTGAAAGAGAGAGAGAGAGAGAGAGAGAGAGAGAGAGAGAGAGAGAGAGAGAGAGAGATGCTATTAATGTGGTAGGTGTGAAGAGGGATGACATAGCTACCGAAATAAACCATCTAAGGAAATAAAAGTAACAGAGGCGGAGCTGACAAAGACGTATGGACGCATACCTTTCATTACGTGGCAGTGCTATCCGCGACATAAACACTTGACACATTTTAAAATGACTCGTAACTGAGACGAAACCACTTCTGTGAGTAAATCATCATAGCTGGCCACTGAGATGACAGTTTGTTTAAAAAAAGTGATTGAAATTTTAGCAATGTAGTAGACGAATATATTCTCTCTCGTTACTCAAAGTTGAACTTCAACTCAATGATTCTTGTTAATATGAATTGGAGGTTCACGTGCTCTATTCGTATCAATGTGAAAGCACTGTGCCCGTTCTCTGGGATTTAACACTCAGAACTTAAAACTTCGGTGTGGCAAGTGATGAATTTATTAACAAAAATTCATAGCCTGTCACCTGAGATTAAGAAAACTGTTACAGTGGAAGTAATTGTGAAAAGGAGGGTAAAGTAATGCGAAGCTTACTTTCGTGTTTTGTCGGCACCAGGCGAGTAGCGTCTTCTCCAGGTTAGTCTGCTGCAGATCGGACATGAGATCCTTCAGATGGTAGTGGACCTGTAACAGAACCACAAAACTGACTTGTTTCAGTACACACAGACACCCTCGAATTGAAAAAAAAAAGAGTAGTTAGACATGCCAAACTGCTTCTGTTCTTATTGGAATAACTTTTATTTCGTTGGTTCCTGCCCGTATAGTTCACGCCATTGTTTGTACTGTATATAATTAGCACGTGTTCACGTAACATACGTCAAGGACACAATAACTTTTCTGTGAGCACTGAAGTTAAAATCGCACATCCTATGAAACAAACGTAACTAAAAGTAGAGTCATTTTCCTATTAACACAGGAACATATGACACGTTATAAAGAAGGTTGGAAGCGTTGTTAAACTCATAAATCACTGAATAAATACTAGCAGGGCAAAAGATAAGAAGAATTCTCTAAGAGGAAATGCTCCAAATGTTCCCATACCTGAGTTCCCGTTGCAACTTAACATTCTACGTCATAGAAGGATAAGCAAAACAAATATAATGGGAGCAGCTTAGGTAGTCTGGAACTTGGACCTTGAGTCAGCGGAAACGTATCTGTCAACACCTGTAGTTGTCAGTTACATAGCTAACACTTAACAAATATGAAATAATCTAAAAAATGCTCACGATGACAGAAGGAACAGACACCACAGATATATAAATTACAGCGAGGACGGCCAGTGAAGATGCACACCAGGCTCGGTGAAATGCCGCGAGTAAATAGGTTAATGGGCAAGGCGCACTACACTAATAGTGGGCGGATACGTTAACAATTTGGTTCTGAAGTCCGTGTAGCTGTCCGGGTGGCGCAGAGGTCAGCACATCTGCCAAGTAAGCAGGAGATCCTGGTTCGAATCCCGATCCGGATACATTTTCAACTTTCCCCACTGATTTAGACGCGTGCTCACTCACAGCAAATGTCTGTAATTCCTCTCTGTCTTATGACAGTATTTGATGTTTTTGTGATTTCTGTTGCACCTGAGAGGCTAATTTACTAAGTTCTCAACACCATCTGTGAAAACAGTAACAGACTATGTGGCAAGCACATTTTTATTTTTATTTTTGGACTGTCTCAAAAATATTGGAGGTGTGCGATGCCATGTGTTAGTGTAAGTCACTATACATGCTTAACAAATGGTGTTACAGTCACGTTTAAATAGAGAAAAAAGGCCTTCCGTGGAAAACAAAAAATTCTCAGTTTTAGAAAAGCTTCCGTGATTTTTTGGACATTTTAGTTTTCTTAAAGAGTGATCTTATATCTGAATTTATAATTTCTTGTTAGCAACTAAATTGAGACTACTAATTATTAACACTCCATTAAGCCAACATGAAACTAAGGTGCTAAAAACAACTGTAAAAAGTTAATTTACAAATTAAAGAACTATTCTGTCTCCGATATCTATATTAATATATGTTTAATGTAATTAACCAGCTCTACAAATGTTCTATGGCTAAGAAAATAAAAATGTTAGAACTGTTGCAACGAAACTTAAAATTTCTCGATAAAATATTGTACATAAGTCAGTCAGACTTCTCAAACAACAAATTTAAACAAAAAGAGCTTCTTGTTCCAAAGCTAATAAACTTTTCAAGTGAGAATCACTGTTTTGGTATTTCGAAAATATCGATATTTTACCTCTGATATACCCTCAGCGTCAATAACACGTAAAAAATCTGTCGAAAAGCTAATACAAAAACACTTCGAAAATGTTCCCATTGTATTCTTCAGTAGCTGTAGAAAACACACACACACACACACACACACACACACACACACACACACACACACACACAATCTTAAAGTTCTACACTTATTTACCTGCCAATGAAGAATTATGCTCCATACTAGGCCGAGGGTCAACTTCGGGTTGCCATCCACAATGTCATTGTTGCTAATATTGACGAGTTTCACCTGAAAAATAAATATGAAAAATTATCTCCGTAGTTGTGAATACTGTATCCCTACTATTAAGGAGGAACTAATAAGATATCCAGCAACAGGACTAACGAGAGAGAAGAAACGAGATTTTTATTTTAATGTCCGGCCAGTCTCTGAGAAGAGAGCAAGCTCGAAATGGGCAAGACCTGAGGAGGAACGCAGTGGTGGCCTAATTGGAGGAACCATCTCAGAATTCGCTTCACGTGATTCACGTTACGGAAAACCTTAATCTGAATCTGTGGACGGGGATTGGAATCTCGTTGTTCCGTAACTACGTCACCTCACCCGGCCACGGCGTATAGCGGTATCTGTATTAAGTTATGAAGCTTCAGTTGAATACACATCTCCAGCTTGAAATTTACATCCCGAACAACGAGACTACATACAATTTACTAAATAGGAATTAGGAACAAGGCCCGTCGCATGCTTCAAAAAATTTTAAAGTGCATTTGACGGATGGAGTAAACAGTGAAAATAAATATGTGGTCACCTCTTTTAATTTCGAATAAAATAATGTTTGTAATTAAAATAATGATGTACATACACGATCTATTGATTCTTAGTACATCTTACTATCACATTTCATTATTTCAGAAATGGTAAGTTTCTTTAACGCAACAAATTGTAATAAAATGATGAAAGTAGGAAGTTTGTACCGTTTTAATGCCGTAAAACAGAAGCCTATGGCGACTTTTAGGCCTTCGACCCAACACAGCTAACCCGTTTCTTGAGAAATTCACAATATTACTCTATCGAGAGTGGACCCTTCCGCCCCCCTCTCCCCACACCCCAGCGAACCATGTATCTCGCCGAGAAGGGGTAGACTGCCTTCCTTTACGATACAGCTGCCCGTACCATATGTTCAACCGCATTGGAGGGGTATCTGCGGAGAGGAAAGGAAAACTAGTGGTTTCTGAAGAGGGGTAACAGCCTTTTCAGTAGCTGTAGGGGCAAGAGTCTAAATGACTGATTTCGCCCTGTAATACTAACCAAAAGTGCCCTGGCTATGTTGGTACTGCGATCGGATGAAAACAAGGGCAAACTGCAACCGATACTTTTCGCGAGGACTTGCAGTTCTTCTGGTACGGTTAATGACAATGCCGTTCTCTTGGGCAACATATTCCGGAGATAAAATAGTCCCCCACTCGGTTCTCCGTGCGGGGATCTGGCAGAAGGATTTTGTCGTCAGGAGAAACAAGACTGTCATTCTATTAGTTGGAGCGTGGGACGTTGGATCCCTTAACCGGGTAGGGCGGCTAGAGAATTTAAAAAGAGATATGGATAGGTTAAAGGTAGATGTAGTTGGACCTAGTAAAGTGTGATGGCAGGGAGAACAGGACTTCTGATCAGGTGAAAACGGGGCTATGAATAAGAAATACAAGTAATGCAGGCGTAGGTCCAATGATGAATGGCAAAACAGAAATGCGGGATAGCTACTATAAGTATTGTGAATGCATTAAACCGGGCGGTTATAGTAAAATTTTCCCTATTTAACACGTTATAACACGGAAAGTAATTACCGTACGAGTAAAAAACTTGATAGCACTAATGTCAAGGACATGGGGAAATGAAATAATGCAGAATCATTTCGATTGAAACACTTTTAATGTACTGCTACGGTACATTATACTACAACAGGGGCTCAACATGGTGCCCATCAGAACGAAGCATGTCCGTAGGTATGCTGGCTACCTCTCTTGATATGTTGCGCTTCAGATCAGCACATGTGTGAGTGTTCCCCTGGTAAAACCTGTCCTTAAGGTAGCCCCACAACCAGAAATCACAGGGAGTGAGATCAGGTGATCGTGCCGACCAAGCATTTGGAAACGATCGCTTGATAATTCGACCGTTTTCAAATGTATTTCGGAGAAGCAGGTGAACTTCACGAGCGATGTGCGGTGGAGCCCCATCTAGATTGAAACTTGTTGAGTTCAATGCGTCTCTCTCCCTTAGGGCGGGTATGACATGCTGGCGAAACATATAGCAGTAACGCTGGCCAGTCACACTGCACGTCTTTGGTCCTCGAGCGCCAACCTGTTCAAAAAAGAATGGGCCAATGATGAACGTAGCCGTGAAGCCACACCACACGGTGACACGTTCACCATACAGAGGAAATCCATGCACAGTGACTGGAGGTGAGGATCCCCATACTCGGCAGTTCTGTATATTCACCTCACCCATCAGAGAAAAATGTGCTTCGTCTGTCCATTGGATGGTTCAGGGCCAGCCCTCGTCAACTTCAATCCTTGCGAGAAAGCGGAGGGCGAAGTCAAATCGTCGATGTGCGTCCTGTTGTGCAAGCTGCTGTACGATTTAGATCTTGTACGGATACCATTTGAGAGTGGTTCGAAGCACCTTCCGTACAGTGGACCACGGGATGTTCAACCGTCGTGACATTACGTGCGTACTGTCTGACTATCGGGAACTGCACGCAGCGTTGTCTGACATAGCAACAGCGATTTCATCAACCACCTCTGTGCAACCGGTCATCGGCCTCTTCCCCAGTTCTCAAGTTGATTCGAACTTCATCATGCTCCGCCCAGCAGGTGGAGAAAGAGGACGCTTCCGTAATCCTTTCAGTGAGCTATATTCTCAGAGTGCAGCTGCAGCATTACAGCTGTTTTGATAATAGTGCTTTACCAATAATACCCTGCTCGTTTTGTTCGAACTCATGTTGACACGACAACAAGTGCATTGCGGCTGGTGAGGTGTTTGATACTATGAATCACGATGACTGATCAAGGCACCTGGTGGCCATAGTTGGAATTGGACGGTGGCGCTACAACGCATGGAAATCATGCACCCAAACTCTGGACATTAATGCTACCAAGTTTGGTACTCGTACGGGAATTAGTTTACGTGTTATAACGTGTTAAATAGGGAAAGTTTAATTATCACCACCCAGTAGTTGCCAAGACACACATTAAGCCAACATCATCTACAATAGTACAAGTTTATATGCTAAGACACTCCGCAGAGGACGAAGGTATTGAAAGAATATATGATCAGATGAAAGGAACTCTACACCTCCCGCCGCCTTGGACCCCCTCACCCCCTGGTTGCTCCTCTCCTCTCCGATCCCCGCCCCCTGCCACGTCTTCACTGTTGTATCCCCCCTACCCTCCATCTCTACACCCCCTCCCGGATGGTGCCCTCTCTCCCTCCATTTATCCCTCCTATCAACTCTAATCCTCACTCCCCTCCTTTCCTCCGTCCTTTCCCTGGGCTCCCTCTTCCTCCCCCCTTCCATCCTGTGTTTTCTACCCGCCTACCCTCTCCCTATCTCCTTTCTCCCCCCCCCCCCACGCCCAAGTCCTTTTGTACTCCCCTCCTCTGCCTTCCCCACTCCCTGGCACGTCTGCTCAGCACCCCCCACCCCTCTTATGGATCCTCATCTTCCATTGGCTCCTTTCCCCCCTCCCCCTTCACTTTTCCTCTCCTTCCCCCCTTTTCTTCCCGTCATCTGACCAGTTTCCCCCCGCCTGCTCTCGGGTGTGGTATCTCATATTTGTGCCAACTTTTTAGTGCAGTGTTTAAGTGAGTGTTCAGTGTTGTGCGTCTTTCCACAGTGTTGCGAACAGAAATCATGCTGTCGCTGGGTGTGCATTTTATATCTCTTGCGAACAGAACCCAGACTGTCGCCGTGTTTTTTAATTGTCTGTCTATCATTTTTCTGCTTCCTGTGTATTTTATTAGCATCATCGACCCTGTGTTTTATGTTTTAAGCTGCAGAATTTTCTGCCATTTTACCTTTAAGTCACCGATTTTATCGCCAACTGTTATTATTTTTTATTATCTTCATCTTTTTAAAACAAATTCTGTAAGCTGAAGAGCGGCGTAATAAGCTGCTGCCAGCCCGCCCCCTTTAGGGGGAATCGAAACTCAATAAAGGAAAAAAAAGATGAAAGGAATTATTCGGGTAGCTAAGGGAACAAAAATTTAATTTGTGGCAAGGGACCGAAATTCCAGTTTAGGGAAGGGAAGAGAAGGAAAAAAAATAGGAAAACCTGGATTGTGGAAAGGTAAGGATTTGGGGGACGGAGGAAGGCGTTGACTGGTAGAATTTTACAAAGAGCACAATTTAATAATTGCAGAAACTAGGTTGAAAAATCATATAAAAAGCTTGTGTACGTGGAACAGACATGGACACACTGGAAAATTTGAGACTTATTATACAAGGTTTCAGAAGACGAGTGCCTGAAACCTACAAGATATACAGAAAATAGACTCATCTAAGTGAATAGGGCATCTCTCCTAAGCTTAACTCTAGTTACAGGTGCTCAATATGGGCATCGTTTGTGACACTGCACGTGTCCATACGCGTGTGCAGTTCAGTGCAGTCAGTGACACGAACTGGCCGGGAGCAGTGACGGCGGCCCGCTTTTCAAATCTGTTGATTAGATTGCCTGTCTGGAAGCGTGAACTAATTCGATGCTACAGTACGTAGAGGACGGTTTGTCTGCATGCTCTGACACGCCCTTCCCCTGTTGGACTCATGCTCGTCGCGTATTACGAATCGAAACTTGTGAATCTGCTCTATCCACTAATACGCACAATTTTTCTGTAGGCCTTGCAGTTTTCGTACAGAAATACTGTATACTGGAAAGAAACAAATTTCGAAACCAGATTTTGAACTGCAAAACGTCTTTTAGAGTAAATGTAGGCTCTGACCATAATTTATTGGTTGTGAACTGCAAATTAAAACTAAACAAGCTGCAGAAAAGTAGGAAATTAAGGAAATCAGACCTGGATAAACTGAAAGAACTACTGATTTGAAGAGTTTCAAAGGGAGCATCAGCACCAACAATTGACTGAAATGGGAGAAGGAATACAGCAGATAATGCATGGATTGTTGTTTTGAAAAATAAAATCGTGGGATCAAACAGGCAAACAACAAAGTCCAGCAGAAATCGTTCTATAACACAAGAGATACTAAATTTAATCGATGAAAGAAGCAAAACTGTAGAAGCATGTACGACTAGGAAAAATATAGATGCCACATACAACAGACCTTTCGAAAAGAGGAAAGCAGCTGTACGAACATCTAAACCTCACAGGGCAAGCCAGTATTAAGCTAAGAAGGTTGGTTGGTTGGTTGGTTGGTTTGTGGGGGTTGAAGGAACCAGACTACAAAGGCCATAGGTCCCTAAGAAGAGAAGGCTGAAAGGCGAAAGGAATGTATAGAGGGGCTATACAAGGGAAACGAACTGCAAGACAATATAGCAGAAAGGGATGAGGAAACAGATAAAAATGCCGTGGGAGGTATGACACTGGGAGAAGAATTTGACAGAGTACAAAGATCTAAATCGAAACAAGGCCCCTGAAGCAGACGAAATTCCCTCGCAATTATTGAGATCTATGAGACAGCCAGCCATGAAAGAACTATTCCACTTGGTGTGCGGAATGTATAAGACAGGCTTCGAAAATAATGTATGATAGTAATTTCATTCCTAGAACAGGCACGTGCTGACAGGCGCGAATGTTAGCGAGCTATCAGTTTAATAAGTAATCGTTGAAAAATACGGGTAGACGCCGATCTCGGAGATGAGTTTTGCTGTTTTACAAACAAAACAGCCGAAGTAGAGAGAATATAAAATGCTGACTGGCAATATTAACAAAAGCAGTTCTGAAAAAGAGAAATTTGCTAACACAGAATACAAATTTTAGAAAGTCTTTTCTGGAGGCGACTGACTGGAGTGCATCCTTCTATGGAAATGAAACGTGGACAGTTCAGACAGAGTGAACAGAACTCTTTGAAATGTGGCACTACAGACGAATATTGTAGATTACTTGGGTACATCGAATAACTAATAAGGATATAAAGAACCGAACTGAGGATAAAATAAATTCTGGCACAATCTAACTAGAAGAAAGAATCCGTTGACAAGAGAAAGCCTGAGGCGTTAAGGCATCGTCAATTTGGTAATGGAGGGAAGTGTGCTGGATGAAAACAGGAGAGGGAAGACACGGCTTGAATAGAACAAACATGTTCAAGCAGATGTAGGCGAGGCGTGCATAGGACAGGCTAGCGTAAAGAGCGGCATCCAAAGAGTGTGCGGACTGAAGGGCACAGCAATGATGAGTGTGCAGCGTGACAGGTGGCGCACTATGTATGACAACACACAGCGACTGCAACTCGGCATGTGATTAGAAATGAATTTAACGCTATATCCTTGTCACCGTCTCCAGGAGTCCCGGACAACATTTTCGTAACGTCACTGGCTATCCAAAAGCATTGAACATACAAGCCAATAACAAAACTTAAGATATAAAAAAGAAAGTTTGAGCATTCCAATGTTCAGTGACACGAATAAAAATGTGCCTGAGAGATTTGTGCATTATTTAATCGGTCGCAGACCTCACGAAGTGGAAAAAAATTAATTAATGATAGGTGATTTTTCCATTTCTTTCTATGCGGATAGTTTGGTCTCATCATTTATAGACTTCGATGCCAAGAAACAGTCTTCTAATGTGACTGTACTCGGAAAGAGGATGGTTCAAATGGCTCTGAGCACTATGGGACTTAACATCTATGGTCATCAGTCCCCTAGAACTTAGAACTACTTAAACCTAACTAACATAAGGACATCACACAACACCCAGTCATCACGAGGCAGAGAAAATCCCTGACCCCGCCGGGAATCGAACCCGGGAACCCGGGCGAGGGAAGCGAGAACGCTACCGCACGACCACGAGCTGCGGACCTCGGAAAGAGGACACGATTAATACACGGAGATGTAAGACAGACGCGTAGGTGTGATAATGCCGTGACTTTTTTAATTCGTTGTCCTCACTCAATCACTAGTCATGTTTGTTGGGCGCTCAAGTTTAAATTACAGGTTTCACACACGAAAAAAAAAACGGTTACTTCCTTTGGTAACTGTTCATTAGGGTAATTCAATCAATTTTCCATAACTTTGGCGGAGCTAAGATGAGAAAACGAGAGAAAGAATAATGAAGTAGAAAAAGGAGGAAAGGAGGACGAAATATAAAGAAACTGTGAAGAAGTAGAGAAAAATGATGCATATAGTCAACGTCATAAGCAATCCGCTAGGAGTTTGAGGGTGGTGCGTAGTTCTGTATCCCAACTTTGTTTCTATTCTCAAAAGACTCATTTCGATTCTTCCAGAGGTATACGTTTTTCTGAAGAACAAACTGAATGCAAACAGATTGTCTTCTACGTCGCTACAACGTTTAGTAAGAATGTAATGTGTGGAAAAGTACAGGTCACTGTTTCCGCAGGCGAAATACAGTCGTTACGAATAAGTACTCGTTGTTTCCACGGTCACTACGCGATTCTACTCAGTCAGTAACGTGCCGCTGTAAATAATCACTTCCACTGTTCTATACGAGTGCGCCAACAGAATCTAGTGACTCTTGATAGTCTCCTCGGGTTTGCTTCCGGATCCTAAAATCAAGAATTATTGTGCCGGGAAAGCCTACGAAGACACGCAGTCTCTCTCTTTAATGTCTTATTCTTCACATTTAACTTCCCAATAGTGTAGCAGGTATCAACGTCAGAATGTGGTACGCAATTCAGATATGCTTCAGTGGATATAGTAGCAGGAATGGCATACGGAAAGAACATCATGGTTTAACGTACTGTCGATAAAAATATTTTTAGAAATTTAGCACTAACTCGTACTCGACAAGGATGGTGTGGGAAACTGGCTGCTCTTTTTTACAGGGTGACAATTATTGAACTATATGAAAAAACGTAAATTAGTTACAAACTACGGCGTGCACACATTTTATTCAACATGTAAACGTCACTACAGATATTCGGATTTAGGTTGTGACATGTTCGATATACCTGTCACTCTTCGCGATGTTGTGGCGCAGACGAATAGCGGAATTCTGCATGACTCGCTGAAGTGTCGGCTGTCGATGACCTCCTGAATGGCTGTTTTCAGCTAAGCAATAACTTTGGGATTATTGCTGTACACCTTGTCTTTATTATAGCCCCACAAAAAGGAGTCGCATGTGTTGAGATCCGGAGAATATGGCGGCCAATCTAAACCGATGCCAGTGTCCTCTGTGTACCCCAGAGCCAGAATGCGATTCCCAAAGTGCTCCTCCAGAACATCAAACACTCTCCTGCTTCGATGGGGTCGAGCTCCGTCTTGCATGAACCACATCTTGTCGAAATCAGGGTCACTTTGGATAATGGGGATGAAGTCATTATCTAAAACCTTCACTTATTGTTCGGTAGTCACCGTGCGGTGAAGGAATATCGCACCGCTTGCTCCGTGACTCGAGATCGCGTACCTCAGTTACCCGTTGAGGGCGAAAAGACTTCTCGATCGCGAAATGCGGATTCTCCGTCCCTCAGATGTGCCAGTTTTGCTTATTGACGAACCCATCCAAATGAAGGTGGGCTTCGTTGCTAAACCAAACCATATTCACATCAAAGTCCTGTTCGTCAATTCTGTGGAAATTAGCGTTGGAGAAAAACAACTTCTGTTCCATGGCCCTGGGGCTTAATGGCTGATAGATTTGAATTTTGTATGGAATAGATGCAGGTCTTCAACAATAATTTATCGCAGTGTCTCCCGGTTGATTCCCACCAGTTGTGCTGCCCTTCTGATCGATTTCGTGGGCGTGGTTTTAAACACAGCGCGTGTCTTCTCGGTATTTTCAGGAGTTTTCACCCTTTTAGTGCAACCGACATTGCCAACACTGTCATCACGAACGCTGCCGGTTCTCTCAAACCTGCGAATCAAATTCTTGATTGTAAGCACAATTGGGCTGATTGTCTTCAGCTTGAACTCGGTC
This sequence comes from Schistocerca nitens, assembly GCF_023898315.1. Taxonomy (NCBI): domain Eukaryota; kingdom Metazoa; phylum Arthropoda; class Insecta; order Orthoptera; family Acrididae; genus Schistocerca; species Schistocerca nitens. Next base: position 169,590,610 of record NC_064616.1, on the reverse strand, counting down.
GCAAACTTCGTTTGAGGCGCAGTTGTGCTGTCATTGCTCTCATAGCAAGCTTTCACAAGCGCTACACGCTCAGACATATTCACGTGCAAATGGCCGACAACAGCGCATACTGATACCCATCACGTCCCGCGGCCAACTGTGCTGTTTGAACGAACTAACGCAAACCGTTGAGAAGTTATGACGATTTTATTTCATATAGTTCAATAATTGTACCTTGTATAAAGGTATGGGACCAATAACCTCGCTGTTTGGTGTCCTCAGCCAAATCAACCAACCAACCATTTATGAAGGCATCTCGATATGCACCTTAAGTGATTTGGGGAGCTACAGAAAACCTAACTGGATGGCTCGCCAGGGATCTGAACACGCCCGTAACTCCCCCCCCCCCCCCCTCCAAAATGACCGAGTCCAGTGCCTTAGTCACCGCGCCACCTCGCTCGGTTCGTAATCACTGCTACAAACGGAGGAAGGCTTGGTGTCCCATCTTCCCTCGCGACTGTGGTTTTTTCTGTCTTGTGACATTTCATGGCACTTAATTTTTTCTATTTTCTTCCACGCGTTTTTCCATTTCTGACCGTAAGATCAGTACGGTATGTGCTTATACTATCTCATCCATGAAACCAAATTTCTCTTGGCAAGTTGTCTGCTCTTGCCTCTGCCAGTTTTCCGTTACTCATACCTTCATGAGCTAACGCAGAAATTTTAAGTTTTCTTCGGCTGTAAGAAACTAACATATTTCGTATGTGTCTCAGTAAATACAGTGTGTTAAAAAAAAAGTGTCCAATATTTTGAGAGGCGGTAGTACTCACCAAACCAAGAAAGAAAGCCCAGAAAACGTGGATCTAAAATACATACCTTAAGAGATATGACCACTTGTTACTTTTAGATACCGTGAAATACATCTATTCTATTGAACAAGTGTTCATAGCTCTTAAGGTATGCGCATTAGAGCCCATGTGTCCTGGACTTACTTTCCTGTTTTGATGAGTACTACCACCTCTCAAAATATTGGACGCTGTTTTTTTAATACCCTGTATACCTTCCAACATCTAGCAGATTTTCTGAGTTAGATGGCGCAGTGTTGAAAGGCACTGGATTCGTATCTAGGAATGTGGAAGTTCAAACCCATTACATGACGTATAGTTTGGATGATTTCCTTGCATCCCTTCAGGCGAATGCTGGGCTAGTCCATACCGTAAGTGGTGCAGGTGAGTTCTTCCCTATGCCTTGTGGTAATGAGCCTGTGGCCAGACAATGACGTCGTCTGCGGCGGCACGAAGTTAAACACCAGTCCCCCACAAACAGCCTTTTACGTAGTCATTCGGCATTTCTCCGCCTGATGCATGCAATGTATCTAGAAGTCCGTAATAATCAGAAAATTGTTTTTATCGTTATAGCCAATCGCGTAGAACAACCATTTGATTTTAACCAGGAAAAGAAACGAATTTGTTCTATAAGTAGATATAGCACCGAGGACCATTTGCATTTCAAGAGCAAAATTTTGAAACGAAGTCACAAGTATGAATTATCACTTGTTGGAGGATCACGGACACTGAGAAAGCTTGTGCCACAGTTTTAACAAAATCTGCACTAACAGCCCTCGAGAAACTTTTAAAACTAAGGAGAAATATCTGATAATAGAACACATCTGATGCAGCTAAGTTTTGTTGGGACACTATACTGTCTGCGTCTACTGCAAATAAACTTGAAAAACGAACGGAAGAACTTCATACGGTAAGTCTGAAAGTCTTGAAAATCAATTACAATAAGAGTAAGATAACATACAACCAACATATCAAAAAGAAATAATAATGACGTGACAGAACTAGAGTTTTCCTTTTTTCTTTTTTTTATTGTGGAGTAATGAAGACAATCCCCATATGGACAGAAACAGAAACAGACAGAAAAGAATAAAGTGCTTTTAGTATACTAAAAAGACTTTTCAAAATTAAAAATATGTTCCCACGTGTCTGAAAACGAAAGTTTACAATTAGCCTGCTATACCAGTATTCACTTTGACAATGACAAACTTTCAGGGTGAATACAGTACAAATATAGAATTTCTCTGTTAACAATGGACTGGTGCATGATAAGAAATTCAACAACAATAATAATAATAATAATGTGTGTCAAAGTTGACTTTCCCAGCGTCTACTACTGATGAAAAGCTCTCGAGTGGCAGTGTTAAAATACCACGAAGTTTCCAAGAGTGTCATACGCTTCATCTTCTGGGAAATATGCAACATTGGTCTGATAACCGTCGCTCGCTTCGCCAACAGCTTGACTACACTAGCTGCACTCTTCTCCTGCACTAGAAACATCCGAATCGCAGTTACTTCTGGGAACGACACAGCCCGGTAGCCGTTCGTAAAGTGGAAATGTTGCAACACTCGCTATATAGAGACTGAATACAACTGCATGTCCGTGTTCGTGCTAGTCGTACAGAATCTAAGAAGGAAGTAAAACATGTATTATGGCTAAAACAGTAACATTACAGTAGGGTTGTTTGTGACCTTCTGTACCAGAAAAGCCAATGTCTATCTATCTATCTATCTATATCCGAATCCCACTCCAGCTACTGCCGGGTCTGGGTGCTTACGAGTCCTCTCCATTTGGATCGGTCCTCCCACCACTTTTCTTCCTCCACTTGCTGCCATGTCACACCTCTCCTTTCAACAGATATTCTCACTCCCATTTTCCACCGTGTTCTTGGGCGCCCTCTAGGTCTTTTCCCATCCATCTTTAGTTCTTCCATAATTTTGGGGAGTCTCTGCCCATGCATCCTCTTAACATGCCCATACCATCTTAATCTCTTTTTTTCAATTTCTTCTGTCATACTTTCTTGTTTGAGGTCCTTTCTAATCTCTACATTCCTTACTCTGTCCATTCTTGTTTTTCCCTTAACTGCTCTGAGAAATTTCATTTCCCTACTTGCAGTCTGCTCCAGTCCCTTTCTGTCATTGTCCATGTTTCTCCACCATAGGTGACAATAGGGATGTAATAATTCTTATACACAAGGAGTTTTGCTCTTTCTGAAACTTCATTATTCCAAATCAGATGTTTTATTGTTTGGTAGAAATTGCCTCCCTTCTGTAACCTCCTATTAATTTCGTTAGTTATTCTTCCATCCCTAGATATTTCACTCCCTAAATAAGTGAAACTTTCTACCACTTTGAGGGGTTCTCCATTCAAGGTAATATTTCCGTTGATTCCTTTCTCTCTTCCAAATACCATTACTTCACTCTTATCTTTATTTATTTTTAATCCATACCTTTTCATTATTTCCTTCCACGCATCAAGCTGTAACTGTACATCTACCTCTTTATCACCCCATATTACCATATCATCTGCAAAAATCATCTTTTTGTCTTTTTCTTTTACTATATCTTTAACTGCCCTATTCATACCCTCCATCACAACATTAAAAAGCGCGGAAGATACACTCCTGGAAATTGAAATAAGAACACCGTGAATTCATTGTCCCAGGAAGGGGAAACTTTATTGACACATTCCTGGGGTCAGATACATCACATGATCACACTGACAGAACCACAGGCACATAGACACAGGCAACAGAGCATGCACAATGTCGGCACTAGTACAGTGTATATCCACCTTTCGCAGCAATGCAGGCTGCTATTCTCCCATGGAGACGATCGTAGAGATGCTGGATGTAGTCCTGTGGAACGGCTTGCCATGCCATTTCCACCTGGCGCCTCAGTTGGACCAGCGTTCGTGCTGGACGTGCAGACCGCGTGAGACGACGCTTCATCCAGTCCCAAACATGCTCAATGGGGGACAGATCCGGAGATCTTGCTGGCCAGGGTAGTTGACTTACACCTTATAGAGCACGTTGGGTGGCACGGGATACATGCGGACGTGCATTGTCCTGTTGGAACAGCAAGTTCCCTTGCCGGTCTAGGAATGGTAGAACGATGGGTTCGATGATGGTTTGGATGTACCGTGCACTATTCAGTGTCCCCTCGACGATCACCAGTGGTGTACGGCCAGTGTAGGAGATCGCTCCCCACACCATGATGCCGGGTGTTGGCCCTGTGTGCCTCGGTCGTATGCAGTCCTGATTGTGGCGCTAACCTGCACGGCGCCAAACACGCATACGACCATCATTGGCACCAAGGCAGAAGCGACTCTCATCGCTGAAGACGACACGTCTCCATTCGTCCCTCCATTCACGCCTGTCGCGACACCACTGGAGGCGGGCTGCACCTTTGTTGGGGGCGTGAGCGGAAGACGGCCTAACGGTGTGCGGGACCGTAGCCCAGCTTCATGGAGACGGTTGCGAATGGTCCTCGCCGATACCCCAGGAGCAACAGTGTCCCTAATTTGCTGGCAAGTGGCGGTGCGGTCCCCTACGGCACTGCGTACGATCCTACGGTCTTGGCGTGCATCCGTGCGTCGCTGCGGTCCGGTCCCAGGTCGACGGGCACGTGCACCCTCCGCCGACCACTGGCGACAACATCGATGTACTGTGGAGACCTCACGCCCCACGTGTTGAGCAATTCGGCGGTACGTCCACCCGGCCTCCCGCATGCCCACTATACGCCCTCGCTCAAAGTCCGTCAACTGCACATACGGTTCACGTCCACGCTGTCGCGGCATGCTAGCAGTGTTAAAGACTGCGATGGAGCTCCGTGTGCCACGGCAAACTGGCTGACACTGACGGCGGCGGTGCACAAATGCTGCGCAGCTAGCGCCATTCGACGGCCAACACCGCGGTTCCTGGTGTGTCCGCTGTGCCGTGCGTGTGATCATTGCTTGTACAGCCCTCTCGCAGTGTCCGGAGCAAGTATGGTGGGTCTGACACACCGGTGTCAATGTGTTCTTTTTTCCATTTCCAGGAGTGTAGAATACTTCCTTGCTTAAGTCCTTGTATTATTTCGAAGTATTCAGAGTTCCCCAATTGTGTTCTAATTCTACAATTGTGGCCTCTGTACATTGTCTTTATAACATTAATGTATCCATCTTCTATATCTATCTTCTTCAGTTCTTCCCAGAGTCTTTCCCTGTCAACTGAGTCATATGCCTTTTCTATGTCTATAAAAACCATTATCACCCTTTTGTTATACTCCCAACTTTTTTCCACCAGTTGACGGATAGAAAATATCAGGTCGATCGTGCTCCTTCCTATCCTAAACCCATGCTGTTCTTCACTCAGCTCCTTTTCTATCTTTTCACTTATTCGATTTAGTAAAATTCTTTCAAAAATCTTGGCTGTATGACTCATGAGGGTTATTCCTCTGTAGTTTTTACAAAGTCTTTTATTGCCTTTCTTGAAGATGGGAACAATGTCTCCTGTTCTCCAGTCGTCAGGTATTTTACTATTTCTCCACACGCTTCAAAAATGGTTCAAATGGCTCTGAGCACTATGGGACTCAACTGCTGAGGTCATAAGTCCCCTAGAACTTAGAACTACTTAAACCTAACTAACCTAAGGACATCACACACATCCATGCCCGAAGCAGAATTCGAACCTGCGACCGTAGCGGTCACGCGGTTCCAGACTGTAGCGCCCAGAACCGCACGGCCACTACGGCCGACTTCCACACGCTTGATAGTACTCTATATAGCCACTGCATTACCACTGGACCTGCTGCTCTTATCATGTCCACTGATACTTCATCAGGTCCTGGGGCTTTCCCCCCATTCATCTTCTTCACAGCTTTTTCCATTTCTTCCCGTGTAATTGCTCCTAATTCTGCTTCCCAGCTTCTCTCAATTTTTCCATTATTTGTTGTTTCCTCATGTACCTGCTCCTCAGCGTTTAACAGCTTCTTAAAATGTTCTTTCCAGAGATCGTTTATATTCCCTGGATCTTCAATAATGGTACCGTCCTCTGTTTCCATCTTTACTGGTACTTCAGAAGCCTTTCTTTTATTTTTCATCATTTTATAGAACATTTTCTTATTGCTCTTCACATCTTCTTCAAGTTTTTTTTAAACTCTTCCCATGGCTTTTTCTTTGCTGTTTCCACTATTTGTTTGCACTTCTTCTTTTCCTCTATATATCTTTTATGGTCTTCGTCGTTTTTAGTTTTCCACCATTTTCTCCATGCTCCATTTTTTTCTTCTAACTGCTTGGATTGTGGTATCATCCCACCAACTTGTCTGTCTTACTTTTTCCTTTCCAGATGTTCTGCCACATACTTTTTGTGCTGCTTCGACTAAAGTGTCTTTGAATAAACTCCATTCTCTTTCTACATCGCAGAAAACTTCTTTTGGAAATTTTTGTGTTATTAATTCTCTGTACTTCTCGGCACATTCACTCTCCTTCAATTTCCAATCCCGTATCCTCATCACTTTCTTCTGTTTTCTATTTTTCATACACTGATTCATTTTCCATTGTCCCACCAGTAATCTATGGTCTCCATCTGCACTCACACTTGGAATTACCTTCACATTTGTTACTTTCTCTCCCCATTCCCTATCTACTAGAATATAATCAATTACACTCTTCGTTCTTCCATCCCAACTGTATCTGATGATAACATGACTTTCTCTCTTCATAAACCAGCTGTTTGCTATTTTCATTCCATTCCTCTGGCACAAATCCAGGAGTCTTTCCCCTTCTTCATTTCTGCCTCCATATCCAGAACATCCCAATACTTACTCAAATCCCTTTCTGTCTTTGCCTACCTGTGCATTTAAATCTCCCATCACTATATTAGCACTCTCTATATGGCTTTCTAACACATTTTCAAAGTCCATCTTCTCTTCTTCGCTACATCCCACTTTGAGGTGCATAAATCTGGATTACTTTTAGTGTTTCTTTTTGGAATTTCAGGTTTAAGATTATGATCCTGTCAGATATATATCTCACATTTTCAATACAGCTTCGTACATTCTTATTCACCATCACTGCCACACCATTTCTACCAGACCTGTTATTCCCACGCCAATACAGTTTTCCTCCTCCCTTCCACTTTGTTTCGCTTAATCCCAATATACACTCCTGGAAATGGAAAAAAGAACACATTGACACCGGTGTGTCAGACCCACCATACTTGCTCCGGACACTGCGAGAGGGCTGTTCAAGCAATGATCACACGCACGGCACAGCGGACACACCAGGAACCGCGGTGTTGGCCGTCGAATGGCGCTAGCTGCGCAGCATTTGTGCACCGCCGCCGTCAGTGTCAGCCAGTTTGCCGTGGCATACGGAGCTCCATCGCAGTCTTTAACACTGGTAGCATGCCGCGACAGCGTGGACGTGAACCGTATGTGCAGTTGACGGACTTTGAGCGAGGGCGTATAGTGGGCATGCGGGAGGCCGGGTGGACGTACCGCCGAATTGCTCAACACGTGGGGCGTGAGGTCTCCACAGTACATCGATGTTGTCGCCAGTGGTCGGCGGAAGGTGCACGTGCCCGTCGACCTGGGACCGGACCGCAGCGACGCACGGATGCACGCCAAGACCGTAGGATCCTACACAGTGCCGTAGGGGACCGCACCGCCACTTCCCAGCAAATTAGGGACACTGTTGCTCCTGGGGTATCGGCGAGGACCATTCGCAACCGTCTCCATGAAGCTGGGCTACGGTCCCGCACACCGTTAGGCCGTCTTCCGCTCACGCCCCAACATCGTGCAGCCCGCCTCCAGTGGTGTCGCGACAGGCGTGAATGGAGGGACGAATGGAGACGTGTCGTCTTCAGCGATGAGAGTCGCTTCTGCCTTGGTGCCAATGATGGTCGTATGCGTGTTTGGCGCCGTGCAGGTGAGCGCCACAATCAGGACTGCATACGACCGAGGCACACAGGGCCAACACCCGGCATCATGGTGTGGGGAGCGATCTCCTACAGTGGCCGTACACCACTGGTGATCGTCGAGGGGACACTGAATAGTGCACGGTACATCCAAACCGTCATCGAACCCATCGTTCTACCATTCCTAGACCGGCAAGGGAACTTGCTGTTCCAACAGGACAATGCACGTCCGCATGTATCCCGTGCCACCCAACGTGCTCTAGAAGGTGTAAGTCAACTACCCTGGCCAGCAAGATCTCCGGATCTGTCCCCCATTGAGCATGTTTGGGACTGGATGAAGCGTCGTCTCACGCGGTCTGCACGTCCAGCACGAACGCTGGTCCAACTGAGGCGCCAGGTGGAAATGGCATGGCAAGCCGTTCCACAGGACTACATCCTGCATCTCTACGATCGTCTCCATGGGAGAATAGCAGCCTGCATTGCTGCGAAAGGTGGATATACACTGTACTAGTGCCGACATTGTGCATGCTCTGTTGCCTGTGTCTATGTGCCTGTGGTTCTGTCAGTGTGATCATGTGATGAATCTGACCCCAGGAATGTGTCAATAAAGTTTCCCCTTCCTGGGACAATGAATTCACGGTGTTCTTATTTCAATTTCCAGGAGTGTATCTAACTTCCTCTCTGTTAGTACATCTGTCATTTCTTCCATTTTTCCATTGAGGGTTAATATATTAAGTGTGCCAATATTTAGGTTATTTTTTAGTCCAGTTGGTTTCATATTCTTGTACTGATGAATATCATCAGGTCTCCCATCATTTGCAACAGTACTTGAAGAAGCAGTGGGGTCAAATTCTGAGTGGTTCGTTCCGAGGCTCGTCTGTGTTTTGAAAGCAATATACACTCCTGGAAATGGAAAAAAGAACACATTGACACCGGTGTGTCAGACCCACCATACTTGCTCCGGACACTGCGAGAGGGCTGTACAAGCAATGATCACACGCACGGCACAGCGGACACACCAGGAACCGCGGTGTTGGCCGTCGAATGGCGCTAGCTGCGCAGCATTTGTGCACCGCCGCCGTCAGTGTCAGCCAGTTTGCCGTGGCACACGGAGCTCCATCGCAGTCTTTAACACTGCTAGCATGCCGCGACAGCGTGGACGTGAACCGTATGTGCAGTTGACGGACTTTGAGCGAGGGCGTATAGTGGGCATGCGGGAGGCCCGGTGGACGTACCGCCGAATTGCTCAACACGTGGGGCGAGAGGTCTCCACAGTACATCGATGTTGTCGCCAGTGGTCGGCGGAAGGTGCACGTGCCCGTCGACCTGGCACCGGACCGCAGCGACGCACGGATGCACGCCAAGACCGTAGGATCCTACGCAGTGCCATAGGGGACCGCACCGCCACTTCCCAGCAAATTAGGGACACTGTTGCTCCTGGGGTATCGGCGAGGACCATTCGCAACCGTCTCCATGAAGCTGGGCTACGGTCCCGCACACCGTTAGGCCGTCTTCCGCTCACGCCCCAACATCGTGCAGCCCGCCTCCAGTGGTGTCGCGACAGGCGTGAATGGAGGGACGAATGGAGACGTGTCGTCTTCAGCGATGAGAGTCGCTTCTGCCTTGGTGCCAATGATGGTCGTATGCGTGTTTGGCGCCGTGCAGGTGAGCGCCACAATCAGGACTGCATACGACCGAGGCACACAGGGCCAACACCCGGCATCATGGTGTGGGGAGCGATCTCCTACAGTGGCCGTACACCACTGGTGATCGTCGAGGGGACACTGAATAGTGCACGGTACATCCAAACCGTCATCGAACCCATCGTTCTACCATTCCTAGACCGGCAAGGGAACTTGCTGTTCCAACAGGACAATGCACGTCCGCATGTATCCCGTGCCACCCAACGTGCTCTATAAGGTGTAAGTCAACTACCCTGGCCAGCAAGATCTCCAGATCTGTCCCCCATTGAGCATGTTTGGGACTGGATGAAGCGTCGTCTCACGCGGTCTGCACGTCCAGCACGAACGCTGGTCCAACTGAGGCGCCAGGTGGAAATGGCATGGCTAGCCGTTCCACAGGACTACATCCAGCATCTCTACGATCGTCTCCATGGGAGAATAGCAGCCTGCATTGCTGCGAAACGTGGATATACACTGTACTAGTGCCGACATTGTGCATGCTCTGTTGCCTGTGTCTATGTGCCTGTGGTTCTGTCAGTGTGATCATGTGATGCATCTGACCCCAGGAATGTGTCAATAAAGTTTCCCCTTCCTGGGACAATGAATTCACGGTGTTCTTATTTCAATTTCCAGGAGTGTATGAAGACTTTCCTACTGGCTTGCTAGGCCTAACGCAAGGAAGGCTTAGCCTTTGGAGTTTCTCCTCCACCACAAGGCAGTGGTTCCCTTCTCATTTAATCCCCAGAAAGGAGGGTTGCCTCATCTGCCAGCTACGCCGTTCCGAAGTCTTCCTTCTCCGCCGTCGCTGTCATTAAGGTCTTCACCCGTAACCCTGGGCATGGGTTCCGTGTTATACCCCACGGGATTGGGTCCCTGCCTGAACTCAGCCATCCTAGCACTCCGGCCGACTGAAATGTAGGATGCCCACCCCCGCGACGTGGACGCGCCAGACAGGAATTACCCCAGTGGAGGGATAGGGTGGTAAAATAAAGTTATTTGCAGTAAATGACTGCGCTGGACCTTTTCTTTCTGAACTGGGGTGACTTCCGTTACTTTCCTGAACGCATCCGCCTGGATCTTCTATCACCGTCGCATTTCGTTACATATTATCGTATTATGTTAAGCATCAGCCCGGCCTTATTACTGTTCATAGGGAATTAGTAATATTTGTCTGTTAGGAGTTTATTATTGGCGACGAGACTATGATTAGCAGGTTGCGTGTTGCTAAGACAGATTGTGACATAATACAAGGTATGAACCGCCGGTGAAACAGAATGAATGCTGTGAAGTCACGTCGTCTTCGGATGAGAACTAGGATGCGGATTTAGCGGATACCAGTCTAAAATACATAATGTTTTCTGTTTCAGGAGGTTGATTGGTTAAAATGGCAATCTTATTCGGATATTCTAAACTGAATTGCAGAAGACAACTCTGTAACAATTAATGTCAAGAACCGGCCAGGCCTTCTGGTGAACATAAATACGACACCATGCCACCCGACTGGAAACCCGAGAGATTTCCATCAATAATAATAATAATAAAGTTGACATTATACCAATTATACTATCAACTACAGGAGTCATACCAAACAATATCCACCAGTAAATCAACGCAATACAGCTACATCCAAACGAATATATACAACTACAGAAATCTGTAATTATTGATACATGTTCAATTACCCGAAAGTTCCTAAATGCAATGTAACATATACCGTACAGTTAAAAGGAAGTCACGCTTGATCAAGGTCCGCGTCACTTTCCATTTTTAACCAGACATAACGTCCGAGAAAGGAAAGAAATAATAATAATAATAAATACTGTATTATATTTTAGAATTAGAGCTCTTGAAGAACTCAGTGCAAAGCAAATTTACTGCAAGTTTTAATAGCCGTTACTTACATTGTTTTGCTCCAAGATTTGCAGTGCTTTGTTCACATTGTTTAGATGGTGCACCCTCATTCGACCTTTCTCCCGTTTCTGATAGGAAAAATAAAAGAAAAAGAAAAATGTATCAGTGGAGAGAATTGTATTTCAGGATCAAAACTGCATTTCAGAGCATAAACAGAGCAACTACTGATGTATATGGCAATTGGATACTTGCATATTGTTTGCCCGTGAGCACTTCGAGCAGAGCCAGCAACCTGTTGCCATCCTGGAGGTCGACAAATAAGTCTGTGATCGGTGGTTGCGTGCTCTGAAACACAAGCAAACAAAAATTATTGACAAACACTTGTCACATTAAATGAGGTTTCTACAGCTGAGCAAGAGTGTAACCAGGATCTGCGCTGGTGAATAGCGGCATACATTTGAGGGTTCACGAGGAACGGGTGCACTTACTACTAGTCAACATCCTTTACATGTTCTAGTTTTCTGTAAAGTGATTCTGAACAGACACGTCTGTCTGTCTGGTGGGCAGGATGAGAGTTTGTTCTGAAGGCTTGGGGGAGGGGGGGGGAGGTTGGAGAGGGGCCGGGGACCTCTCTGCCCCTCATTGCGTACCCTTTTGCATCTGAACCGCATTTTTAACCTCACAAGAAGTCCATACAACAGAATTGTAATTACTACACAAGTACACAGGACAGAGCAAAAAAGACTTCACGAAGAAAGCGATTTCTTAGAACCAGTCTCACAATTCCACTCAGATCGGGCATCATGATGTGCTGTTCATTCGTTAAGACTTTGTTACGCAATGCAGTGGTTTTCATATCTCAAAAACAGCGAAATTTATAACGGTGTGTGCTGAATCTGACGAAACGTTATTTTAGAGCAAAGCGCATGACACGGCGTGAATGAAACGTTTAAGATAAATAATTTATGTTCGAAGTTAGACGCGTCTGCAGTGTGCACAAGGCATGCGTCAGATTGATACAGCTTTAAGTATTGTTAATACGGGGTGTAAGTATCGTTAATACATGGTGTCGTATGCTATCGATGCCATGCGAGGTATTCCACGTCCAGAAGTTGGCAGTACCAATCTACGGCCGGCTCCGAGACACCCTCTGCAGAACGCGTGTCTACCGCCACCACGCGACCGATTAAAGAAAACGCCGCTCCGTCTGTTCGTAGCGTTCTATCTGCGCATTCGATGCCTTACTCGCTGCACTCATGGACTGTGCGGCTGGTCCCGGCGGAGGTTCGAGTCCTCCCTCGGGCATGTGTGTGTGTGTTTGTCCTTAGGATAATTTAGGTTAAGTAGTGTGTAAGCTTAGGGACTGATGACCTTAGCAGTTAAGTCCCATAAGATTTCACACACATTTTTGATGTCTTACTAGTCAGCTTCTGTTGTGACTGTATATGACGAATCTGCCTGTCTCACGGAATAGTTTCGAATATAGTTGAACTTGCTCAACTCAAGCTTAGTAAACCAGAGTTACGTATATATTACGCTTGTTTCTCTTTAGTTTTGCTCTGTATCTCAAGATTCCTTGGCAACCACCTCTGTGCCGACCCAACACACGTATCAATACAATACACACAACGATGATGGTGTTAATGGCAGCGGCTACGGAATACACTGCTTGAAAAAAGAAAAAAAAGTGAAGCACGCAAAACACATGGTCAGCTGTCAATGTAACTTCGTATACGTAACGTACACACCACCGGTAGAGTGCATTAGTGTTGTGTGTGTTTAGCGTTGTTACCAGACGTAGTAGGATATACACTGACAAGCCAAAGAAACTGATACACCTGCCTAATATCGTGTAGTGCCCAAGTGAGCACGCAGAAGTGCCTCAACACGACATGGCATGGAATCGATTAATGTCTGAAGTAGTGCTGGAGAGAAGTGACACACGGCTGTCCATGAATCCGCAAGTATACGAGGGGATGGAGACCTCTTTTGAACAGCACGTTGCAAGGCCTTCTACATATGCTCAATAATGTTCATGTCTGGGGAGTTTGGTGGCCAGTGGAAGTGTTTAAACTCAGAAGAGTGTTCCTGGAGCTACTCTGTAGCTATTCTGGACGTATGAGGTGTCGCACTATCCTGATGGAATTGACCAAGTCCGTCGGAATGCAAAATGGACATTAATGATTGCAGGTCATCAGACAGGATGCTTACGTACGTGTTATCTGTCACAGTCGTATCTAGACGTATCAGGGATCCCATACCACTCCAACTATACACGCCTACACCATTACAGAGCCTCCACCACCTTAAACAGTCCCCTGAAGATATGCAAGGTCTATGGATTCATGAGGTTATCTCCATACCCATAAACGTCCATCCGCTAGATACAATTTGAAACGCCACCCGTCCGACCAGGCAACATGTTTCCAGTCATCAACAGTACAAAGTCAGTACTGATGGGCCCAGGCGAGGCGTTAAGCTTTATGTCGTGCAGTGATCAAGGGTACACGAGTGGGGCTTCGGCTCCGAAGGCCCATACTGATGTTTCGCTGAATAGTTCGTACGCGACTCTTCTTGATGGCTCGGCATTGAAATCTGCAGCAATTTGCTGACGTGTTGCACTTCTGTCACGTTGAACGATTCTCTTCAGTCATAGTTAGTCCCGTTCTTTCAGGATCTTTTTCCGGCCGCAGCGATGTCAGAGTTTTGATGTTTTGCCGGATTCCTGATATTCACGGTACACTCTTGAAATGGTCGTACGGGAAAATCCCCACTTCATCGCTGCCTAGGAGATGCTGTGTCCAATCGCTCGTGCGCCGGCTGTAATACTACGTTCAAACTCACTTAAATCTTGATTACCTACCATTGTAGCAGCAGCAACCGATCTAACAACTGTGTCAGACACTTGTCTTATATTGGCGTTGTCAACCGCAACGCCGTATTCTGCCTGTTTACACATCTCTGTACTTCAATACGAGTACCTATACTAGTTCCTGTGGTGCTTCAGTGTATAATGGATGTGAATTGACTGATCACTGTGAAGGGCACGGAGATGTCGCGTACACGCTTAAGACAGTGTTATCAGCACCAGACAGAATTTTTGAGGGCACCAATATGGGTGTCCAATCGGCCGGTTTGTCTAACAGAGCAATATCTAGATTTGTGGAACATTCGGGCATAAAAGTGACACGATGCTGTACCAAGTGGGAACGTGGGGGCAGGCACACTCGTCATCAAGGTTCCATTCCACCACGTCTGACCGCCACAAGGGAAGATCGCCATACTATGCACCAAACACATCGCAACCCCTACACACCTGCGCCTGCCGCCCGAGGACAAGTAATGGGCTCCCTGCAACACTCTGTGTCATAACGCACCATTGGTCGGAGACTAGCGACAGCCAGACTAAGAAATTACCGAACTATGTGTAGGCTGCCGTGATTGCTAAAGACTGACTGGTGATGACTGCGTCGTATTGTCTTCAGCTATTAATCACGTTTCTATACTGCTCCAAATGATCATCGGCGCCGAGTATGGAGGCGACCTGGTGAGGCGTTCCAATGCTGCTACTCCTGGCGTCGTTGTATGGGGAGCCATCAGATATGACCAGGTCACGGGTGATAGTGATTGAGGCAACTCTGGGTACACAACGGCACGTCACGGGCATCTTGTGTCCCCAAATACACACAACAATATCGGAGGCATTCTTCAATATGACAATACTCTTCCGCACTTTCTACGTGTTTCTATGAAGTGCCTGCGGGATGATGAGGTACTCCCGTGGATAGGAAAAGCCTTTGACCTGTCCCCGATAGAACATGCGTGAGAACAGCTAAGACATCACACCTGTCCCAATGTCGGTGTACAGGATATCAGAGACCAGTTACAACAGTTGTGGACCAGCTTTATGACAATTCCTGGGCGAATCGGCGCATGCATCCAGGCCAGAGGGGGACGCAACATCATCCTTAGAAGTAGGCTCATAAAGCCATGTTCTTTGTAAATTTGAATCTATACTGTAATCACTGAAATAACATCACACATCCTCTCTAACCATGACATTTCATTTCGTTTTCTCTTCCCCTTCAGGCAGTGTATACTCAGTTCTCTCATCTCATATCAGGTCTCTCTCTACCAGCTGTAAGCACAAACCCCAAACTCGAAATTACCGGGAAGCTAGTACATCACTCCGATGGGCCGTGCAAGTGTGTTGTTATTGTGACTGTTCATGTACTGACCGGAAGGTCATCTCCGACGTTGTTTGTAAACATACGCACAGCTACCAGGGGTGCTACCTACTGCACTCGAATCGATGGCAGAATTTCCTGTGAAAGTAAGGCACCAGTCGTGACGCATCGGAAACATCTGTGGAACAGTAGAGTGAACATCCATTATGCCACGAAGGACAATCGCGACTAATGATCGGGTCCGCATCATCACGTTCCGCGCAGAAGGCTTGTCAACCAAGGAAGATGATGTGGTGCAGACATGGAATCGGTTCTAATTGGTGAACAGTATTGAGGATTTACGTTGCACAGACCGTCCACGTTCGACAAGTGGAAAGGATGATCTATATCTGCGAGTTTTGAGTCAAAGGAACTGTGGGCCAAGTGCTCCAGAACTGAATTCGGCGTTGGAAGAGGCTCCAGGACGTCATGTACCGCATCACACTGTTACGAGATGTGAATCTACATTCCCGATGACATTGTGAGTACCACGTCGTGCATCAAAACACCGTGACCTCCGTTACAGATGGGCGAGACATCACGCAGAATGGAAGCCCGAAGATTGGCGTCGGTTCTTGTTTACGGACGAAACTCTGATCTGTTTGCACCCTGAGCCAGCCGGGGTGGCCGAGCGGTTCTAGGCGCTACAGTCTGGAACCGCGTGACCGCTACGGTCGCAGGTTCGAATCCTGCCTCGGGCATGGGTGTGTGTGATGTCCTTAGGTTAGTTAGGTTTAATTAGTTCTAGGGGACTGATGACCTCAGAACTTAAGTCCCATAGTGCTCAGAGCCATTTGAACCATTTTTTTTGTACCCTGATAATCGCAGATAACTTCTCTGGATGCAACCCGGTAATATCTAACGCCTCCCACGCTGTGTCCCACGTGTGCCACAACATGGTGGTGGAGTAACGTTCTGGGCTGGCAATACATCCGACCGACCACCTACACGTCTAGGAGTTGGAGAGGGCAACCTCACTGCTCTGCTGTACAGGGACGAGATTCTGCACCCAGTAGTGGAATGGTATCGCCAAAATTATGGTGACGCGTTCCATATGGATGGATGGCAACTCTTGTGTTCATCGTGCTGCACTTGTGAACATGTTCCTTCAGCATGCTAGGATCTCCAGAATGGAGAGGCCTGCCTGTTCCATGGCCATGAAGCCAGTGAAACGTGAGGGATCGATTGAAGCGAGCTGGTCACCCGCGGTGGACGAGCTGCTCTAGGCGCTTCAGTCCGAAACCGCGCGACTGATACGGTCGCAGGTTCGAATCCTGCCTCAGGCATGGATGTGTGTGATGTCCTTACGATAGTCAGGTTTAAGTAGTTCTAAGTCTAGGGGGGCTGATGACCTCCGATGTTAAGTCCCATAGTGCTCAGAGCCATTTGAACCATTTCTGAAGCGAGCTGTTCTGGGACGTCGACAATGGCCACGTACTCTGCGCCACTTAACGCAGAATCGCCAATGAAGAGAGATAATTCGGATCAGAGCTGGCTTGATAATCTGATCGATGATATGCAACGACTGACTGAAGCCTGCATCCGAGCAAGGGGACGTTGAACAATGTGTTGGTGTTGCTCAGGCGTGCTGCGAAAAACTCTGCAAGGGAAACAGACGATTTTGTCGTTATAGAAATCATCTAGACACATTGGAAATGAATATATACGCATTCCTCAGAACCAATTTTTGTTTTTCATGCCAAGAATTTCCAAATAAATAGGTGATACAAGACTTTAGTTGTGTTTGTGTATATGTGTTGTGTGGGTGTTTGCATTTGTGTGTTTGTATACATGGATAGCTAGGATCCATACGTAGGTTTTCACGGCAAATTATTGCAGTCGAATATTCTCGGGTAAATTACCGCATCAATTTGCTGAGTGTCCGTGACATTTCGGAAGGCATGCGCTCTCGGCGTCTTTCGAAACATCGATGACACACTGAGAATTGGCGCGACATGAAACCCGAGAATGTTCTGCCGTCTTGACGAAGATGTTGATGCTGCGATACTGAAATTATGCGAAGAACTTACACAAATAGAGAATAAAAATCTTACGGAAATATAATCACCTCCTGCTCTGACTTCTTTTTCCCTGCAAGTAAACATTTAATATCTGTACCTTCTTCCGCAAAGCATCGGCTTCTCTTTCAACTACACCGCCACCAGTTTCCTCTATGTCTAGGTCTCCAGCACGAAATCCAGGGTACAGAATATACCAGTACCACAAGCATCTAACTCCGTCCTCTTTTCCTGCTCCATTTGCGGACGGTACACGCGAACAAAGACTGTCGACACCTCTTCTTTTTAAGGCTGAATTACTGTAATTTTACCCTCATGGTCACCACGAGAGATTCATGTTGTAGTAAGTAATATCCTTATAACTCGCACTGGAATGTGGGTTCCCGAACTTCTGAAAATTGCAAAAAGGTGTAATCCTTTTCTTGCAGAATCTCTCGCTTTTCTGCGACGCTCTCGCTGTCGCTAAAAACTGCCGCAAGAACTGTGCAGCTCTTCTCAGAATATTCTGTATCTCTTCCGTTAATCCAACATATTAAGTGTCCCACACCGACGAACTGAGCACTAGAATTAGTCGAACAACAATTTGGTGACCGGCTTCCTAAATATGTGACATAATTCCCCTCCCTGCGTAGTCGTGACTGTCGTCTCCAAGTATACTGTAATCACTTACTGCATAAGGACGTACAGAATCAGCAAGTGTCCCACGACTATACAGTGTGTCCCAGTCGTTGGAGTCAAAATTATGAAGAGGGCAGAGGGTTGTACACTGAGTACTTTGAGATAAGTAACGAGTGGTAGGTAATGCGTATTTAATTTTTTTCTGTTCAAAGTGACTACCGCCAGTCGCATTGCATACATTTCACAGACGCATAAAATTTTGCCGAACTCTCTCAAATATCCCTACTGTCTTCTGTAAAATGAGGCGGGCAAAAGCTGTCTTACCGGTGTTCCTCTTCAGTTTCTAGAGGGGTTTCATATACCAACTTCTTCGGGTAACTCAAATGAGAATACATCCGTAGCAGTCAGATCCAGTGACTGTGCTGGCCATGAGACAGAACCCCTCCCCCTTAAAACCAACGATGACGGGTCTCTCGTTCATGTACTGACAGACATAAATAACTAAGTCGACCTGAAACCACATCCTGTCGCGGATAACAAGGAGTACTCAAAATTAAACTACAGCTATGTAACGTGCAGCATTCAGACTGGGTAGCAATAAATAAGGTCCTATTAGCTGTTATTGTATTATGCCGGACCACTAGTTAATAGAGTCGCTGATAATGATCTGAGACTGGTGTATGTTACCGATCTTCTTCACTCCAGTTATGGCTGTTGAAAGAACAATAAGAACTTTATGACTTTCGGAACTGCAGTACTGTGTCTGGCAATCCCACTGAGAAAATGGAACTCTGGATTCAAAACTATTTGGCCAAATTGCTTGCACACTGATGTGTATAATTGCTGCTATTCCTGGGGCATGGATGTGTGTGATGTCCTTAGGTTAGTTAGGTTTAAGTAGTTCTAAGATCTAGGGGACTGATGACCTCAGATGTTAAGTCCCATAGTGCTCAGAGACATTTGAACCATTTTTTGCTGCTATACCAGTCTTAATAATAATAATAATAATAATAAACAAGCAATTCTGCGATCCGGTATAGTTGATAATAGGATACCGACCAGCCGCCGTGTCAAGCTCGGCAACATGGCGTCACTTGGAAGCAGTTCAGAAGTGCATG
The DNA here is from genome assembly GCF_023898315.1 of Schistocerca nitens. Lineage (NCBI taxonomy): Eukaryota > Metazoa > Arthropoda > Insecta > Orthoptera > Acrididae > Schistocerca > Schistocerca nitens. Next base: position 169,571,377 of record NC_064616.1, on the reverse strand, counting down.
GGGTCAGTCAGCACACCGCTCTCTCGGTCGCTGTCAGCTTTCCATACCATGGAGTTGATATTTCTAAGTCAAGTAGCTCAGCAATTGGCGTCATGGGGCTGATATCACCGCCTTCTAGTCCTCCCACCGCGAAAAAATCCCTGACAGTACTGGGAATTGAAAGCACGACCTTCGCACTGTAGTCAGACACGCCGAACGCTCAACCACGGAGGCAAACTCAGCGCTTGAATAAAACAACAACAATAAATGAAAATATACTGCTAAGAAAAATAACGATGATCTGAAGCCTGAAGAGATGTAAGTGATATGTGTGGTCTTGAGTCCGGTGAGTCTGATACGGGTTGTGGGCTGCTACTGATATTTTTTAGATAGGGAATATGGTTCAAATGGTTCAAATGGCTCTAAGCACTATGGGGCTTAACATCTGAGGTCATCAGTCCCCTAGACTTAGAACCACTTAAGCGTAACTAACCTTAAGACATCACACACATCCATGCCCGAGGCAGGATTCGAACCTGCGACCGAAGCAGTCGCGCGGTCCCGGAATGAAGCGCCTAGAACCGCACGGCCACACCGGCCGGCTAGGGAATATGGATGGAGATGGCATCTGAGGGAAAGCTATATGAAAAGGATATAGAATAAGTACTGAGAAGGGTCCAGAAACGGAATGTAGGTGGAAGGAGACAGAATTATGAAGGAAAACGATAAGGTGGAATTTTCTTTTGTAAAAGGAGACATATGATAGTTTATTGTTGACAGTATGGTTGAATTGCAGGTCTGGGAAGGAAATGTGGTTGAAACTTCCCTGGGAAAGGACACGGAGTGTGTGGAGATGTCAGTAGGATGAGACATGATGACACAGGCACGTCAATAGGACACTATTCTCAAGGACGAGGGACGCCGCGGGGCGCTGGGATTCGACTTTACGGAAACCCAGTAATTGGAACAATGGGATTCACACTCTGCCATGGACCTCACAGTGGTTTGCAGACTACAGATGTAGCTGTTTAAGTAGATGTGGAAACATTGGACTGGTGAAGTTATTCCATGTGTTTGGTAGGATGCGGGAATATTGTCAGCTGGTACATTATACGGATGTGTTAAGGTAAGCCGGGTATTAATTTCGGTATAACATGGGTTTCCTTCAGGATGGTTTATGTTGAGGAACAATGTCTATGTGCATATACGGGTGGGGAACTACACTTCGTAAGAGTGTGAAGTTGGACTTGGTGAGATGTGGGAGACCGAGCTGAACAGAGCGTTTTATCTGGAACGGACCAGGTGAGTGTGCGACAAAGGGCGTGTGTGCGACATAGTCTCCATGGACGGCAGCCGCTCTCAATCACGCCAGCGTGGCCACCGCTTTAATCTCATTATCTTGTATACGGTAACGCTGCTGCTGCCACTATCCTCTTCTGCATTTACCAGCGTGCCACACAGAAACACCATTCCCCTCTTTGAAACATTGCACTGTTTTAGAAATTCTCCAAGCGTTTGATTTTACTATGAACTGTCCGATACATTCGCTCATCTTTCGGTCGAAGTCCAGTTTCGACGATTTGACAGCAGACAATTATATCCTTCTGCCCTAAGGTTATTCATATCCTTCTGCCCTAAGGTTATTCATATCCGTGCATGTTAGGCTAATACCCCTTTGCTCAAATAGTTTGCACTGTTTCCTCTAAGAGGGTCATACACCCTATTTTTTCCTGTTTCCAGACTTATACTCGTTTGTCCAGAGTAGAACAAATTAGATCGTAATCTCTTTTCTCGTTGAAAGTTGGTTTGAATATCAAAGTGCTTTATTTTGCATCTTTCTATGCACAATTCTTGCTATGATCGGCTCCAGCAGGTAGTTTATATCGGAACCTAATCCTGTCATGGTGTCGTGTATGGCAAGTGAAGCCAGTTGTTCTATGGCAAGTGAATAGAGTTATGTTCTTGAAGACGCCTTGACAGCATTTACATTAGATGATGTTATTCGCGTTATATTTCTAGGTGTACTATCGCTTTGGGTCTATTTTGTTATTGGAGCTTTCTCGTCGTTCAGCGTTTGCAGTTTTCATCGCTTCATAGGCTTCCATCTTCTGGTGTACCATACGGTGCCACTTACATCGATCTAATGCGAACGGTTCAATTCATCCAATGCCCTGGTTAGCGAAACATGTTCCGCTTGATTACATGCTTAAAGCAAAGCCTCCATGCTCCAGTCCTCCTCTTCTCATGTCGTAGCTAAAATGGCTCAAATGGCTCCGAGCACTATGGGACTTAACATCTGAGGTCATCAGTCCCCTAGAACTTAGAACTACTTAAACCCAACTAACCTAAGGACATCTCACACATCCATGCCCGAGGCAGGATTCGAACCTGCGACCGTAGCGGTTGCGCGGTTTCAGACTGAAGCGCCTAGAACCGCTCGGCCACACCGGCCGGCCATGTCGTAGCACACGACAGAACATAATCTTCGGCAAGTGATGACCCATCCATATGAGCTGTTTATTCAGCAAGATAGTCTGAAAACAGTAAGTTTTGGCGTCTTTGGTACATGGAATTTTTCACACTATCATTCCACTTTAGGTGTAAAATCTTAGATGAAATCGGTTGATTATCTTGATGTAACTCCAAGAAGAACTACTTTCTGAGGCGTACAGAAGCGTAGGGACGACATTAGGTTTGTACGCAGAGAGCTTTCAGATCACAGAACAGAGAGACATTCCAAGTCAGTTAACCAAACGCAGCACTTTCTGCACCTATGCGGCTGTTGGCGCCAACGAAAGGCTGGTTTTGTGACGTCATAACGCTACCCCAGGTGCACCAATTAACCCGTGGACGTAAGTATCTTACGACCAAATTGATTATCTATAGGTTTATCACCTTAAGAGAAAATTTCACAGGCTTTCATTTCACTTTTATATTATTTTGATTTTGGGACATAACGTGCTGCATGATTTGTGGAACCGATTCTACTTCACTGCCGTTATAAATGATGAGCTCAAGTATAATGACGGTATCCACGTAAGACACAGGGCTGATGAAAGTCTTTTCAGTTTTAAAAAGCTCTGAAGCTGCAGGAAAACTGGCCTGAAACTAATAAATGCACGGCTGTTCGTCGATGATGTAGCCAGAGTTATAAATACTGTAGAGGGACTATAAGACACTGCCGGCCGCGGTGGTCTAGCGGTTCTAGGCGCGCAGTCCGGAACCGCGCGACTGCTACGGTCGCAGGTTCGAATCCTGCCTCGGGCATGGATGTGTGTGATGTCCTTAGGTTAGTTAGGTTTAAGTAGTTCTAAGTTCTAGGGGACTAATGACCACAGATGTTAAGTCCCATAGTGCTCAGAGCCATTTGAACCAACTCTAAGACACTGTTACCTGGTTCCACCAGTCACGTTTATATTAAAGGTGGTGGGCCATTGTCTCCCTCCTACCTCGTAAGCTGTTCACACGGACAGCTGCAGAAAACGTCAATCTGAATTTAGAAGTCTATTTCAACTTACTTCCTACGCACTGATACTGCTGTTTGACGTTTGTTTGTATTACACATATATCGGTTATACTACATATTGCCATCTAATTGTGCTATTTTGAAATAAAACAGCATCACTATGACTTTTCCTCCAATATTGTTTTACACAAAATTTAACGATTTAAAATGAATTAGGCTGACATTTTTTGTACTGAAACGACAACTGAAAATCAAAAGACCATCAGCATACTCTGCGTATGAGGTGTAAATTGGTCAAGTGACGAATTTATATCGCCTTCCACCGTTAATCAATGGATCATCACAGTCAGCAGATATATTCTCTCTCTCTCTCTCTCTCTCTCTCTCTCTCTCTCTCTCTCTCATTTTCCCACGTTAGAAATTGAGACTTCAATGTTAAAAGGCTCCAATTAGCAACAGGCAACAACATGTGGCCGACGGTAACGGTTATGGAAGAAATATCAACCATGTGACTGAAATTCAGTCTAGAGAATAGGGCACTGTGCCACTCCGCCGTTACATCAACGCACAATTTATATTCAAGACAACTTTGTGTCCGAGGTCACCATTATGCGAATCGAATGTAGAAGAGGACGATGCGTTGCTCTTCAGAACGTCGCTGCAACCGCATTCCGGTATACTGACACAATGACTCGTTTTTACAGTGCCTGGCATGGACCTACGGTTCTTCGCAAGAGCTACAACTGCGTGCGGTAGCATCGCTGCATAGGTCGAGGGCTCGAATCTCGCCTTGGGCACGGGTGTGAGTTTTAACTGTGCTGTTAATGCGCACTATCCTATGTATGCATTGGAACAGATTTCACAATTTGCGTTAGCTTCCAGCTTCAAGTGTGGTATAGGATGCACATGAAGAAGACGGAAAATTATTGTGATAAATAAATGTTATGTACACTGGCGTTCAAAATTACGGCAACAAACGGAAATTTTGCAAGGCATCGTTAATTTTACCCAAAACTGCATAAACAGGTGATAGTAAACAAGAACTAATGTGAAGAACACAGAACATAGTCAACTGCAACATGCATAAGAGTAGACAAAAATTTTCTTCGTTTTCTTCCAACTTAACGGATTTGCACACATTCTAACAACTGGTTGATGTGCTCAGTATGGAGTGTGATCACCTCTGGCACCAATACAGTCCTAACAACGACCGGAAATGTTGTGAATGACGTCATCAATCTCATGTTGAAGCAACTACGCCCCTTCTTCCCGCAGAGCTGCTCATAAATCTTGGAGTAGATGCTGACGTGATGCAGAAGGTCTCGCTAGTCCATCCCAGACAGAGTCTATGTGATTCAAATCGGGAGAGCGAGCAGGCCACGCCATGCATGCAATATCTTTCGTTTCCTCTATGAGGTCGAGCATTATCGTCCAGCAAAACGAAGTCTGGTCCCGCAGCACTTCGCAAAAACTTCACATGAGGTCCTCAAATCTCGTTACGACACATGTCAGCAGTTAAACCTTGCCGATTTCACGAAGAGGTGTTAGTGTGTTCAACGTAATCCTTGCCCATACCATTAGGGATCCTCCTCGATATCAGTCTCTTTCCATAATGTTTGGGCCCAAAATCGTGTTACACGTCCACTCTAGATGCGAATGTGTCGAGAATCACTCACCAGACCAAATCGGGACTCATCTGTGAAAAGAACATTGACCCACTGTTCGACTGTACAGGTGGCATGTTGACAGGTGCCGTGACGTCATTGTTGGCGCGGAATGCCATTATCCGTTCAGAACACGATCGTAACGACAGCTGTTGACAGGTTATATGATTATATCGTGAATTAGACCCAGGACGTGAAACAGCAGTTTGCTACTTTAATTTTAGTTACCAGTGTATATTTTAAGATTTACAGAGATTTTAACAAACAATTTGTGTTAACTTTATTACCAATAGAAATCTTTTCTAACAGCTTGTTAGACTGATCGAGTGAGTAGAACTGTAATTAAATATCTATCGTAATTGCCAGTGGCTCTCAAAACTTAAAAATTCGGTCACTCTATTTGTCTTAGGCCACAAGCGAAAGGAATAAACAGAAAATGTAATTTGTCTCACTTGTGCTGTAGTGTCACCAGAATATATCTGGATTGTTTTCACGCCTCCTGCACTTTACAGATGAGAACATCAGTCTGTTTCATGAGCGGGCCGTTTGTGTACAAGGTACGGGAATAGCTCGCGAGTAAGACAGGACTGCGCCATAGTATTGACGTCTGAGAAGCACTAGCGCCGGTTTCATCCAACCGTTACAATCTATAGTGCTGTAATACTCAAGCCGGACAACTTACGATACTCTAACAACTGAAGTATAATCACGTTGGTCTTAGTGACAAATATTCACGTTTTAATACGCACTTCGGGGTCCGTACGTCAATGTTTTACTAATTCCCCTGCTCTTGAGTGAAATGACTTCAAAAAATGGCTCTGAGGACTATGGGACTTAACATCTGAGGTCATCAGTCCCTTAGAACTACTTAAACCTAACTAACCTAAGGACATCACACACATCCATGCCCGAGGCAGGATTCGAACCTGTGACCGTAGCAGTCGCGCGGTTCTGAACTGAAGCGCCTAGAACCGCTCGGCCACCAGCGGCCGGCGAAATGACTTCGAAGAGATGTATGTTCTCATACGAAAGTGTTGTGTGTCAGCTTTTGAAAAACGCGAATCAAAGAAATGTTAGAAAAAACGAATACGGGTGAAGCGCGTGAAATGTACGAGAGATGATAACAGAAACTTTTCTTGACGATATAGTCTCTTGCGTGGAGAACGGCATTTTTCCACAGCGCATCACTTTACTCACGCCCCCCTCCTTTGTTTATTTACAGAGCAGACCAGTCCGTAAGTATGGTAAATAAAAATTGAGCAGAAGTTGAAGCTCCTATTCAATGTCAAAGTTAAGCTGGACCTGTATTGTTATTGGGTTACATAAATTCTGTATGAAACGCCGTGAGGTAAGAAAAGTCTACAGTTACTAAAATGACGATGTCTAGCAAAATTCGGCCGGCCGAAGTGGCCGTGCGGTTAAAGGCGCTGCAGTCTGGAACCGCAAGACCACTACGGTCGCAGGTTCGAATCCTGCCTCGGGCATGGATGTTTGTGATGTCCTTAGGTTGGTTAGGTTTAACTAGTTCTAAGTTCTAGGGGACTAATGACCTCAGCAGTTGAGTCCCATAGTGCTCAGAGCCATTTGAACCATTTTTTTCTAACAAAATTCAATTGTTCATTTAGCATCCATATGAAGACATACAGATTTTACTCGCCAGAGCATGGCCTGGTGATGGTACTTGCCACCAAGACCAGCAGTCATTTAACAATATAGAATAAATCAAGCAAAAAGTTAACGGGCTTTTGATATTATCAAGGTGCACTTCTACTTGTTTCAAGTTAGCTGCCAGTTTAACACAAAAGACGTGTCATCTTCTCGGACAAATTTCTCCCGCTTTACCCATGTTCCTCATTTTCTTCACTTTTCTTGATTCGCGTTTCCAAAAATTAAGCATATAACCACTCAGCAGCAGAAACTTTTACTTTTTTTGCGAATTCGCTTTGCTCAAGGGCTAACCAACTATGCGAATTTTGAATGAAATTAAACTTCAACACGCAGCATGCCAACAAGCTACAATGTGAGAAATCCTGATCAACGAAATTAATTTAAGTGTCACGATCGGGACGCTTTTTCTAGAGCGAAACACTATTTTTTGTTCATTCTGACCAGTATATATTTATTGAATTTTTGGGATAGGAACCTTGGGTAACGCCTGTTCAACACGGAATCAGGAAGGAAGATTCGTGTTTAACGATCCGTCGACAGCGAGATTATTAGGGACGCAGCACAAGCTCGGATTAATAAAGGATGGAGAAGGAAATGGGCCGTGCACGGTGATTTAGGGAAATCACGAAAAACATAAATTAAGATGGCCTAACGTGTATTTGAACCGTCGTCCATCCGAATGCGAGTCCAGTGTGCTGACCACTGTGCCACCTCGCTCGGCATTAAACACCATGGTTCGCTGGCTGCAATGCCGCGCTTGTAAATTTTCCTGATCCTTTCTTCTTTTTTCGATTCTATTTAATTCAGTCAAAAGCAAGAAAATATCCACACAATAGAAATCAGAGAAAAATCAAAGCTGCGTTTTGGAATAGATGGTAGCCTATTTACAGAAAAAACGTAGAAATAATTAGCCATACGTATATATGCAAGCTGTGACGAAAAAAATATATATAGATTGAAAAATAAGTGATAGTGGGATTTTTTTACCAGAAACAGGGTAAGTTAACAAAGTATCCTTATTTGTACAAGCATAAATACAACAGAAAGGCCATCCTTCCGGGGGAATCAAAACGAGACATTACACTCGAACAAGGCGAGCAAAAGTCTTCATTAACAAGGTGTGGGAAAAAATAATAATAATACTGAAGTAAGCTAAGAGGAGTGAGACCATAGACAAAAAGGGAAAAAGGTGCGGCGGTATGATAAGACTTGCAAGCATCTGCTCGGCAGATCGAGCGTGGAGGCAGAGTGGGCAGGGGTCAACATGCGAAGCCTGGCCACGGTGTTCCCGGCACCACAACGGGGAAGAAGCGATCGAAAGGAGGATAGAAGCCAAGGATGAAGAGACAGCAGAGAGAATGACCAGCGTGCTCTGGTATAGTGCATAAAAGAAAGGGGCCGTTTGTCCATGCGCCTAATCCACTGTGGGTTACGATATATAAATGTAGCGCGAAGAGTCTCAGACGTCAGCAGGGCCGTGGGGAGAGGGGGGGGAGGGGGGGGGAGTGTGTCTTCCGCGTGTGGCACCATCCAACTGAGCAGGGGTGACGTAAAGATTGCGTGTAGGTAATTGGCGAAGAAGCCGCCGTAGCGCGGTCGGTACTCGACTTCACTGTGGGTGGTTTGTAAGTACTGCCAGAAGTCGAAGCGTGATTTGTCGCCAGCATTATACACGTAGGTGATCGTCCACCCCATGACCCATACAATCGCATGATTTTTGGTGGCGAGGAAATAAGCATCCTTAGGATGGATAAAAGTTCACGGGTCAATCGAATCCGGCGGAATGCGGAGGTAATGGGCAACGAACTGTCGACCTAGTTTCTAAACGTCACTGGTGGCAGCACAAGTAAGTTCGTGGGCATCGTCATCCATGAGGTGGCAAATTGAACAAAGTGGGCCGGCCGAGGTGGCCGAGCGGTTCTAGACACCTCAGTCTGGAACCGCGCGACCGCTACGGTCGCATGTTCGAATCCTGCCTCGGGCATGGATGTGTGTGATGTCCTTAGGTTAGTTTTAGTAGTTCTAAGTTCTAGGGGACTGATGACCTCAGAAGTTAAGTTCCATAGAGCTCAGAGCCATTTGAACAATTTTTTTGAACAAAGTGGAGTGTCCGTTAGTACGATGGCCAATTTTTCACATGCGACGTGGTACCATGTTGCCCAGACGTTGGAGGGAAGGAAGCGCTGGTGGATATGACGCCAATCCGTGGGCCACCGCGTCGATGGATTTCTGTTGCTGGATATGTAACGAAGTAGTGGGGTGTAAAAATTTCGACGAAGACGCGTGTGAGCATAACTGAAGTCGACGATGAAATCAGAAATGTGTGACAGATGGTGATTAATGTGTCCGACCGCTACTGGTGGCGCTGTGGTCGCGGGCATAAGAATTTCAAGCAAGCTGCGCGTAAGGGAAGGCCCCCCCGTTCCACTGCTTGTGCGTGGTGGACATGTACAAAGACGCGGATCGGAGTCGCACACTGACAAGGCGGACCTTAAAAAGCGTACCGGCAGTAAGAAAGTATTTGAACGCAGCCTGGAAGCTGCGTACAATAGTTGGTGGCAGTGCGAGTACCTGTTAGATGCGCACCATACCGGACGCCAAATGTTGATTGAGGTATTCGACACGCTATACAGAATCGAGTGAGCGGGGGAGATTTTGTTGCACCGCCGTGAGGATAATTTGGAGAGTACGCTGAAAATTGATGGCAGCGGAGCGGCGCACGGTGGAGGTGAAAATGAGACCCAGGTATCGTAGTTTCTGTACATACGGGAGAGGTGCTAAGTCGTCGTGTGAGAGGCCACGTCCAATGGACATCACCGAGGGTTTAGCCACATTCATGTTACTGCCCGCTGCAGTTCCATACGTTGATATCAAATCAAAAACCATTTGTGTTTCATTCCGTGAGCGGACCAAGAGTAGTAGGTCGTTCGCATACACTCGACACCGAAAAGTGTGCTGTCGCAAAATGAGATCAAAAAGGTGGCTCGTCAGATTCCCGATGAGTGGCTCCAGGTTTATGGCATAGATTAGTGTCGAAAGTGGACAACCTTGCCTTATGGAACTACGGATCGTCACTGGTCCCGCCACACGGCCATTGACCTAAATCAGTGTTTCTGCGCTACCGTACAGGCGCCGGAAGACATCGATAAAGGCAGGTGAAAAACCTATTTGGCTGATTACTGAGAACAGAAAACGATGCCGTACCTTGCCTAATGCGATGTCAAAATCAATGGCAACCACCGCGGCTCGGAGTCAGCACGCCGCTGCCAGTACAATTAAATCGCGACGTTCTCCTGTGACCGTTTGTGTATTAACTGAGCCCCCCGAAGTTGTCTGTTCTGGAAATAGAATGCTGGCCAGGAGTCGTGCAAAAATTTTGTATTTTGCGTTAAGCAGAGTTAGGGGACGGTAATGTGCTGTTGTCACTCCCGGTGTCGGTTTACGGATGGGTATAATAATTCCCTTGACAAAGGACGGCTGTACGGCGTTCCCCATAGTCAACAGTTCATGAATCACTGTCGTCCACCGTGCGCCATAAACGCAAGGAAAGGGCGATAAAATTCTATCGGCAATCCGTCGACGCCAGGTGACTTATTCAGAGCTCCTTTGTCGATTGCATCGTGGAATACGGGGAGTAGCTCACAATTGGTTCACCTCTTACTTTAGCAACAGATAGCAAAAGGTCATTATTCACAATGTTGAGAATGGCTGTGAAGTGGGGTCTGAGTGGGGTACGGTCAAGTGGGGGCGGGGGGGGGGGGGGTGCCCCAGGGATCAGTGTTGGGGCCACGCCTGTTCCTTATTTATATAAATGATATGCCCTCTAGTATTACGGGTAAGTCTAAAATATTTCTGTTTGCTGATGACACTGGCTTGGTAATGAAGGATGTTGTATGCAACAATGGCTCGGTTTCAAATAGTGCAGTTCATGACCTAAGTTTATGGCTTGTAGAAAACAAACTAACGCAAAATCACAGTACGACTCAGTTTTTATAGTTTCTAACACACAATTCAACATAACCTGACGTTTTAATGTCACAGAATGGGCATATAATTAGTGAAACTGAACAGTTCAAATTTCTATGTGTTCAAATAGATAGTAAACTGTCGTGGAAAGTCAACGTTTAGGATCTTGTTCAAAGACTTAACGCTGCCATTTTTACTATTCGAAAGGTATCTGAAGTGAGTGATTGTGCGACACGAAAATTAGTGTACTTTGTTTATTTTCATTCGCTTATGTCGTATGGTATTAAATTTTGGGGTAACTCATCCCGTTCTACAAGGATAATTTTGGCTCAGAAACGGGCGGTTCGATCAATAAGTGATGTAAGTTCACGAATCTCTTGTCGACCCCTTTTCAAGAGTCTGGGTATTTTGACATTGGCCTCTCAGTATATATGGTCCTTACTGTCATTCCTTGTTAACAATATTAGCTTATTCCCAAGAATAAGCAGCTTTCACTCAGTTAATACTCGGCAGAAATCAAACCTGCATTTGGATCGAACTTCCTTAACTCTTGTGCAGAAAGGTGTGCAGTGTACTGCTGCATCCATTTTCAGTAAGCTACCCCTCTAATTCAAAAATCTTAGCTATAATCCACCCGCTTTCAAATCGAAACTGAAGAGTTTCCTCATGGGCCACTCCTATTCTGTCGAGGAGTTACTTGAAAAATTAAGCTGATTCTTCTTGCATTGTTGATTGCGTTTACTTAAACTTACGGATTGACTTTCTTCGGTTTCATAAACATTTTATTTTTATCTATTATTACTTTTATGTTATAATTTCATGTACTGACACATTCCATAACCTTGGAGATTTGCTCCTCAATTTGGTCCTACGGAAATTGACGTGTAAATAAAAATAAATAAATATGCCTTTCCTGTGCTCCGTAGTTCTGGTGTTACTTTTAATTACCGTTTACGAACAAAACCGGTGTTTTGGTTGATACTCTATCTACATTTAGCGTTTGGTACCGATCTGAGAGTCTGACGTCTGGAGATTTGGGTGTGAGCTCTCGTGACCGACCACTCTGCTGTTAGTGCCTCTCCGCTGACAACACAACACACTTCGCCGACTTTTACACTGGCGATTGCATCTCCCGTGATAACTAGTGGCCAGTTCCACATTATATAGGAGTACCTGGACACTTTTGATCATGTAGTATATAGCCTTCGGGAGATGACCATTAGTGGCCCAAAATGGTAATGGAAGCGAAACTGAAGCGCTTTGAAAGAATGAGGTGGTTGCTATCTCCCTCACCTGTCTTTCAAGTATTTGCTCTTACTTGTATATGAAAGACGTACACTCTATTTAGAACGACGAGCGCTTTCCACAAAACGCAAAGCAGCGCAGTACGCCCATAATGTATTATTTGTACTTTGGTTGTGGGCATCACGCAGTCTCTTGGCGAAGTTTACGATGTTACATCACGGAGAGGCTATATGTACTCCGTTTTGCAGTGAAGTTATCATCCCCGTTCAACTTGAAATACGTCAGACACCCGGCGTACAATGTGCCGCAATGCTTTGGAAAGGCTCCGACACGCATGAGACGTATTTAATAGTCCAACACAATGAAAAGGGCTGACATCAGTCCTGAAGTATAGGAGGAAATCCAATGGCACGGCCGCTTAACCAGCTATCGTTTCCTAACGAACTGTGCACAGGCTTCGCAAGTTCAGTAAATTACGGGGCGGTGGTTTGTAGACGCGTAGCTGGCACCCGATAGCTTTACAGATGTATTCCACCGGGTTCAGACCAGGCGAATGTGGTGGCCAAGCCATCAACACGAGTTCACTATCATGCCGCTTAAACCTCTGCTGCACGATTCTGGTATTGTGAGACAGACAGCTATCCTGCTGGAATATGCCATCACCGTCAGGGAAGACATCACGTTTGGAGTGATGCAGGTGGTTCGCCATAATGTTAACGTAGCATACACCTGTCATGGTGGCGTCGATTACTGCCCCACGTGCCATGGAAACTCAGGTGAATGTCTTCCATAACGAACTTCTGTCTCCTCCGGCCTGCACTCGTTGGTTAGTGTGTGTTTCACGTAGCCGTTCGCCTGGATAACGCCGCATCCCGACACGACAATCGACCTGGTGTAACACTGCAAGTGATGCATCCGGCCATGCGACCCGTTTCCACTGATCCACGGTCCAACATCGAATGTACGCGTACCCCCTGCAATCGCAACTAACCATGTCGTTGGTCAACATCAGAGCACGTACGGGTTGTCTGCTGCTAAGCCGCGTGTTCAACGATGTCCACTAAACGGTAAACTCCGAAACGCTTGTTTCAGCACCAGTATTGTACAATGTCATCAGATCTACCACAGATGGGCGCTTATTCTGCTTTATGGAGTGGGCAAGCCTCTGTTGTCCACTTTTTATAATGGGCGTGGACGTTCAACATTTTTTCGCTCACTCGTGGTTTCGCCGGCCGTCAACCATTTTCCATAGATGCACCCGACAGCCGACCAGATTCGCAGATTCCGAGATGCTAGTTCCCAGGAATCGGGCCATAACAATGTGTCCTTTATTAAAGTCGTTTTCCACATTTGCGGCCATCATCGTAACTAGAATGATTCGCCATTCGTCTCTGCGCCGATTATATCCTCCCCTTACAGCAACACGCGCCAGAAACTCCACCAGGCAGCTTTTAATCTCGTGGCGGGCACTGGTCTTCAATGTAAAAAAGTCACAATATTTTGACAGCTACATTTTAAAAAAGCAATTACTGCAGCCTGAGCCGCTAGACGTCGTGGCGAGGAGTAAATGAGCGTCTGAATATGCTGCTGGGGAATACTCTGCCACATGGTTTGCAGGCCCGTCCACAACGCATAAACTGTGGTAGACCTGAACAAACAACTTGCCGACCGGCCATTTCCCAGAAATGTTCGATGGCCGGCTTGTCAGGCGAACGGGCAGGCCAGGGAAGCGGTGGTACCCATCATTCTTCGAGCAATGCTTGCACATTCCCCGCCACTTGCGGCCGGACTTTTTCCTGCTGTAATATGGCACGTGGAACGGCCTGCCGGAGGGGCAGTGCCTCGGACTTTAAAACCTCCCTGAGGTAGCAGTAGCTGATCAGGAGGTGATCGCGTGTTATAAGCATTGGTGCCCCAAACCATCACACTTGGCGTCCGTCCGCTAAGCCGCTCAACAATACATACTGAGGAGGCAAATAAACTGGTACACCTGTCTAATACCGTGTAGGGCTCCCGCGAGCACGCAGAAGTGCCGCAACACTATGTAGCATGGACTCGACTAATGATTGCAGAAGTGCTGGAGGGAGGTGACACCATGAATCCTGCAGGGCTGTACATAAATCCGTAAGAGTATGAGGGGGTGGAGGTCTCATCCGAACAGCACGTTTACAACGCATCCCATATATACTCAATAATGTTCATGTCTGACGAGTTTGGTGGCCAGCGAAACTGATAAACTCAAAAGCGTGTTCCTGGAGACACTCTGTAACAATTCTGGATGTATGAGGTGTCGCATTGTCCTGCTGGATCTGTCGGAATGCACAATGGACATGAATGGATGCAAGTCATCAGACAGGATGTTTACGTACGTGTCACCTGTCAGAGTCGTATCTAGACGTATCCTGAGTTCCATATCACTCAAACTGCGCACGTCCCTTGCTGACACGCAGGGTCTATGGATTCAAGAGGTTGTCTCCATACCCGTACACATCCATCCGCTCGATACAATTTGAAACGAGACTCTTCCTACCAGGCAACATATTTCCAGTCATCCACAGTCCAATGTCGGTATCGACGGGCCCGGGTGAGGCGTAAAGCTTAGAATCGTGCAGTCATCAAGGGTACACGAGTGGGCCTTCGGCTCCGAAAGCCCACACCGATGTTGTTTCGTCGAATAGTTCGCACGCTGACACTTGTTGATGGCCCAGCACTGAAATCTGCAGCAATGTGCGGAAGGGTTGCGCTTCTGTCACGTTAAACGATTCTCTTCAGTCATTGTTGAACCCATTCTTGCAGGATCATTTTCCGGCCTCAGGGATTCCAAAGATTTGATGTTTTAGCGGATTCCTGATATTCACGGTACACTCCTGAAATGGTCTTATGGGAAATTCCCCCCTTCACCGCTAACGCGGAGATGATGTGTCCCATCGCTCGTGCGCAGACTATAACTCCACGTTTAACTCACTTAAATCTGGATAATCTGCCATTGTAGCAGTGGCGACCGTAGCGCCGTACTCTGCCTATTTACGTATCTCTGTATTCGAATACACGTGCGTATACGACTTTCTTTGGCGTTTCAGTGTACTCTGCCGGATTATGTTCACCACGTTGGCGTCGAACGCGTTAGTGGCCATCACTGTAGGACAAGTTGAAGCGGGATTCGTTTTAAAACTGAATTTTGCCACGCAGCGCGCCAGTGGCAGCGTTCACGTGTCCATTGCAGTCTGCAGCGTTGGTGGGTTCCGGTCAATGGAAGCCGACGCAATAGCATGCATGCTACCAGTCCGACCCGCAGAAGACGGCGTCGAAGCGTCGACGCACTCATGTTTACGTCCGTTGCAGTGCTCCTACTTCGCGCCAACACTGTAGACGAAGCTGTTCTGTCCGCTACGGACAAGCTGACATCTCATGGTGTGATCACACTGTGTCGGCGCTGTGTACGGCCCTCTTCTCTCTACTGGTTCCACATACGGCTCACCGAGACCAATCATTCTCACTCGTTCGAATGCACTCACATGTCGATATTCCACCCTGTGATGCCGGTGAGTATAGTAGCTCCTGGTTATACATTTCTACTTCTTACGACGGCTCCACGCCGTCTGAGCGTTCCGTAACGCTCACCTTTCCGGTCACACAAAAGAGAGCGCTGTTGGTCCTACGCGCACGCCACCTCTGCCATTTAAATCACTTATTATTCATTCGCTGTCATACACGTCCTCGTATAGTGGCGTGTTGCAGGTCATTGATTCAGAGTGTTCCGCTCTTTACAACACAAAGATATCTATTTGGATGCTGAACTTGACAACCTAGTCACATGATTTCATTAGGTATGCTGATTATGTAAACCACGGTGTACCTGTGTACAAGACAGTTAGACACTTACTGTTTTTAACAAGAAAACGGCTGGATGCATTCGACAGGTGTCACACTGTGGAGCTAAACGCAGCTATTTCTTTCGCTTCGACCAGTAGCACTTGGTCAGCAGAAGCAGTCACTGAGCGAAGCTTGATGCTTGGATCACTGGCTGGGAGAAAGCATACATAATCAAAGGGAAGGATCTGGAATGTCTTGCTCCGAGGTCACATGAATATCAAGTCTTTTGGTAAGTTAAGCAACACATATGAAATGAAAGAGAAATTTGGCACGATAGTGGATAAGGCACTTTCAGAGTTTTATAACGGTACTGAACAATGTACCATAACATTAAATCTTGACTCTGTTCAAAGGAATTACAATTTTTATCGCATTAATGAAAGTTACTTCCAGAAGCTGTAGGATGAAACATAGGATGTCACTACCTGTCGTGACTGTCCCCTTTCTCGAAAACGGCGCATGTGAAGTACCGGGTTTTATTAGCACGTTCTCGCGGTATGTCCGGAGTCTCTCTTCGCGTGTTTTCTAGGAATTTTAAAAGCAAAATAGTCATTATCTTACACTTCATCTCTGAGACGTCCCGGAAAATCACAAGCAATGCGAACTAATTCTGGTACACGTATCCCACTCCATCGACCAAAGTACATTTTATTTTAAGTAGGGTTTACGTCTGACCACAAAGACACAATGAACCTAGCATAACGTGGTCAAAATATCTACAGCTATATCTACATGTTATGTGCGTGGCAGAGGGTATGCTTTATAGTGCCATTACTATTTCTTCCCGATCCTTTCACGGGTATGTTTGTACACCTCTGTGCAAGCAGATTTAGGTGCCAGCTATGTAAGGAACTCGAGAATATTCGTCATTTTGGCACTGAAAACAATTCACAAAATTTATGTGAATTTATGCCTTGTTTTGAACGAACTGTGCAGTCAATTTGGTTTTTTAAGAAGCTTTCTGATAATGTCTGAATACCAATAATTTCCTGACTCGACGTAGAATCAACTATTCCTAAAAAAAAAATAACTATGTATGCATTCCACACAGTCGGTTCACTGGTTTAACTGTGTCTTTTTTTGTCAATTAAAAATACTCAAGGAGATTATTTGCAATTTATATGTTTTGATTTCTGGTTACTTTTAGAAGGGAAAGATAATACATTTATTCATGATTCCGCCCTTATGTTTTATTCATTCCTTTAGTGATAGAAATATTGTTTTGAGGTATTATCAGATCGGTCAAAGTACCACACACTTTCTAGTAAAAATAATGTTTATGTTATGAGAACACTATTCAATGAATACAGTACGATTTTTCGCACTAGCTGTTCTGTTGTTGGTATGTTTTCCACCGCTTTCCAACAGACTCATGGCGATGCGAGACACACATTCGTCCTTGATGGTTTGCCAATGATACATTTTATCCGACAAAGCTTGGACGAACAGTTTTCGAGAAAAGAAGGCTAATACTGTTGTATCCACGGACCCAACCAAACAACCAACCAAACAACCAACCAACTCGCGCACGCGCGCCCTGACCGTGACATCGCTGGCCACAGTTCCCGTCGCGGCCGTCGGCGTCTCAGGGCGTTACCGCCGACGGAAGAGGTCGCGCCATGGCTGAGCTCGGGTCCGCAGCGCCCTCTGCCTTTTGCATATAACGAGGAGCGCTGGCCCCGAGACGGACAGTCTGTTGTCTATTGCTAGTCTTTCGTGGAGTTTATAGCGGAGCCATTGCAGTGTGATATTTGTGATATTCGACTAGGCCCAGTACACGGATTACTCTTGGATATTACTTGGACTTGTATTGCTGGTGCACGTTTCGTCAGAAATAAAGATAAGTTATCTCTTCATTCTAGCTGGCGCAATTCTTGCAATTAATTATTTTTCCGCCAACAGACATAGCTACATCCTGGTCACTACCCACGCTTTATACAATTTGTGGTGCCTGCCCCAAAAGTACCGCCGAGGACCTTGGGTTTGGGAGCCGTCAAAAAAATACAATAACCATGAGATACTGTATTCCAAGCTTGATAACGATCGAAACAATTTTAAGAAGTATGACTGTCTTTATACTTAAGATCGGTTTTCAGTTAGAACACTTCAGACTGGTGAAAAACTCCTGTTTTCTTTCTGGGTGCGTACTAGGAATACATTTGGCCATGTAGCTGCTAGACAAGATAAAAAACGAGTGTCAGAAGAGCTGCCAAGTGACAGTAGGTCAGATACGAGTAGCTCATTAGTTACTGCGGAACGGGACTTCGAAACAGAAGAAGAAGATGGAATATCCTGAATCTCCTTTCAACTAGAAGAAGCTTTCATCCTGTCAGAACTAACAAGGTTGAGGTCTCATATTATGTGCGAGTGAAACACGCAAAACATTTGAACCTGCAACTAACAAGGGGAGGCCACGACGTTGGGCTCGCAGACTTACTTCAAACTTTTTACACATTCAGTAGGCCATTAAAACGACATAATGTGCAAGTAATAAGTTGCATCACTCTGGCAGTTCCGCGAAAATAGCGACAAGTTTTATGCGTGAATTATGTGGCTTATGTTTCTGTGCGTAGGTGCCAGACGTCAGAGTTCGTCCCGCGCGGGATTAGCCGAGCGGTCTGAGGCGCTGCAGTCATGGACTGTGCGGCTGGTCCCGGCGGAGGTTCGAGTCCTCCCTCGGGCATGGGTGTGTGTGTTTGTCCTTATGATAATTTAGGTTAAGTAGTCTGTAAGCTTAGGGACTGATGACCTTAGCAGTTGAGTCCCATAAGATTTCACGCACATCTGAACATTTTTTTTCAGAGTTCGTGATGGTCAAGCGATTAGCGTTAGAGCTTCGTAGGACGAACGTGTATGAGGTGACGGTTCATCTCCCGATCGTACTTAATATTAATCTTTTTTTCGTCACTGATCATATTATTTAATTTGTATGAGAATGGAGAGATAATGTAATGGAAAAAAAAGTGGATTTGCATGAAGTTTCAATTCATGTTTTCCATGTATGACAAATACTATCGTGCAACGTGTGATGTCAAGAGGACATCCGACGAGAAACTGTACATTACTCTTGTGGTCTGACACATTATGACTTACAATATTGCCGGCCGAAGTGGCCGCGCGGTTCTGGCGCTGCAGTCTGGAACAGCGAGACTGCTACGGTCGCAGGTTCGAATCCTGCCTCGGGCATGGATGTGTGTGATGTCCTTAGGTTAGTTAGGTTTAACTAGTTCTAAGTTCTAGGGGACTAATGACCTCAGCAGTTGAGTCCCATAGTGCTCAGAGCCATTTGAACTTACAATATTACTGATTAGGAATAACATCATTCGCATCATTATTTATGAGGTTTGACTTCGGTTTCCAAAGTCTGTCCCTCCTCCTCGAAAATTTAATTACAAATAGTAAATGGTCAAATAACATATCAAATTCACTACAACTTTATGAAAATGAACGTGTTTTTTTGTTCATTATATTACCTCTCAAACGTCACAGAAATTAAATAATGCGACCAGTTATGAAAAAAAAATAGATTAAAAAA
This sequence comes from Schistocerca nitens, assembly GCF_023898315.1. Lineage (NCBI taxonomy): Eukaryota > Metazoa > Arthropoda > Insecta > Orthoptera > Acrididae > Schistocerca > Schistocerca nitens. Next base: position 169,551,981 of record NC_064616.1, on the reverse strand, counting down.
TAAGTGTTATCAGGATTCGAACAGTCGCCTTGTCGACGACCCTCGTGCAACGCGTGAACGCTAATCACTTGACCAGAACAACTTCTTGCGGCCAGCTTCTTCGCACTGAAACATCAGTTGCATAATAGACGCGTCAACTTTGTCTTCCGATTTTCTCGCACTTGTCAGAGTAGTGCACCTTACTACCCGTACACAACGTTGTTTTAGTGGTGGAGAAAGTTTGAAGTAGATCCGTGATCCCAACGTCGTGGTCTCCCCTTGTAACACATAATCAATAGGCGAGTCTCACAAATGCAAATATACACTCCTGGAAATTGAAATAAGAACACCGTGAATTCATTGTCCCAGGAAGGGGAAACTTTATTGACACATTCCTGGGGTCAGATACATCACATGATCACACTGACAGAACCACAGGCACATAGACACAGGCAACAGAGCATGCACAATGTCGGCACTAGTACAGTGTATATCCACGTTTCGCAGCAATGCAGGCTGCTATTCTCCCATGGAGACGATCGTAGAGATGCTGGATGTAGTCCTGTGGAACGGCTTGCCATGCCATTTCCACCTGGCGCCTCAGTTGGACCAGCGTTCGTGCTGGACGTGCAGACCGCGTGAGACGACGCTTCATCCAGTTCCAAACATGCTCAATGGGGGACAGATCCGGAGATCTTGCTGGCCAGGGTAGTTGACTTACACCTTCTAGAGCACGTTGGGTGGCACGGGATACATGCGGACGTGCATTGTCCTGTTGGAACAGCAAGTTCCCTTGCCGGTCTAGGAATGGTAGAACGATGGGTTCGATGACGGTTTGGATGTACCGTGCACTATTCAGTGTCCCCTCGACGATCACCAGTGGTGTACGGCCACTGTAGGAGATCGCTCCCCACACCATGATGCCGGGTGTTGGCCCTGTGTGCCTCGGTCGTATGCAGTCCTGATTGTGGCGCTCACCTGCACGGCGCCAAACACGCATACGACCATCATTGGCACCAAGGCAGAAGCGACTCTCATCGCTGAAGACGACACGTCTCCATTCGTCCCTCCATTCACGCCTGTCGCGACACCACTGGAGGCGGGCTGCACGATGTTGGGGCGTGAGCGGAAGACGGCCTAACGGTGTGCGGGACCGTAGCCCAGCTTCATGGAGACGGTTGCGAATGGTCCTCGCCGATACCCCAGGAGCAACAGTGTCCCTAATTTGCTGGGAAGTGGCGGTGCGGTCCCCTACGGCACTGTGTAGGATCCTACGGTCTTGGCGTGCATCCGTGCGTCGCTGCGGTCCGGTCCCAGGTCGACGGGCACGTGCACCTTCCGCCGACCACTGGCGACAACATCGATGTACTGTGGAGACCTCACGCCCCACGTGTTGAGCAATTCGGCGGTACGTCCACCCGGCCTCCCGCATGCCCACTATACGCCCTCGCTCAAAGTCCGTCAACTGCACATACGGTTCACGTCCACGCTGTCGCGGCATGCTACCAGTGTTAAAGACTGCGGTGGAGCTCCGTATGCCACGGCAAACTGGCTGACACTGACGGCGGCGGTGCACAAATGCTGCGCAGCTAGCGCCATTCGACGGCCAACACCGCGGTTCCTGGTGTGTCCGCTGTGCCGTGCGTGTGATCATTGCTTGTACAGCCCTCTCGCAGTGTCCGGAGCAAGTATGGTGGGTCTGACACACCGGTGTCAATGTGTTCTTTTTTCCATTTCCAGGAGTGTATATGAGCTACGAAGATAAATTTATAGATTTTCTAGCTAACGCGCCAGGAATATGTCGCACAAACCTGTTACTAACAAGGGAACCTCCCCATCGCACCCCCCTCAGATTTATTTGTAAGTTGGCACAGTGGATAGGCCTTGAAAAACTGAACACAGATCAATCGAGAAAACAGGAAGAAGTTGTGTGGAACTATGAAAAAAATAAGCAAAAAATGCAAACTGAGTAGTCCATGCGCAAGATAGGCAACATCAAGGAGAATGTGAGCTCAGAAGCGCCTTGGTCCCGTGGTTAGCGTGAGCAGCTGTGGTACGAGAGGTCTTTGGTTCAAGTCTACCCTCGAGTGAAAAGTTCGATTTTTTATTTTCAGACAATTATTATCTGTCCGTCCGATACGAGGTAACTGCGCCGTAATATGGGGACGCTACACCTAAACAAACATCGAAATATATTCCTGTCATGTGACGCATATGCCGTCACCAGTGTCGTATAGGAATTATCAGACGTGTTTTCCTGTGGAGGAATCAGTTAACCTATGACCTTGCGAACAAATGTTTTCGGTTCCCATTGGAGAGGCACGTCCTTTCGTCTACTAATCGTACGGTTTTGCGGTGCGGTCGCAAAACACAGACACTAAACTTATTGCAGTGAATAGAGACGTCAATGAACGAACGGACAGATCATAACTTTGCGAAAAACTTATTACAGTGAACAGAGAAGTCAATGAACGAATGGACAGATCATAACTTTGCGAAAATAGAGAAAGTAAACTTTTCACTCGAGGGAAGACTTGAACCAAGGACCTCTCGTTCCGCAGCTGCTAACGCTAATCACGGGACCACGGCGCTGCTAAGCTCAGACAATCCTTGATGTTGCATATGTTGCGCATGGACTACTTAGTTTGTATATTTTGCTTATTTTTTCATAGTTCCACACAACTTCTTCCTGTTTTCTCGATTGATCTGTGTTCAGTTTTTCAAGGTCCATCCACTGTGCCAACTTATAACTAAAATTGAGGGGGGTGCGATGGGGAGGTTCCCTTGTAAGTAAGCAGCAGCTTAACCAGCAGCAGACACGTCTTCGTAAACAGCTCTGAGGTCCGTGGGGCTTCAGCAGGAAATTGTGAAGCCGTCAGCTCCTATACCTGCATTAGCCTAAATAGCAGCAGTTAAGAAAGCCGAGGTCAGACACACACTAGCGGCATGTTAATTCGTGTAGAGAAGAGAGACGTTTCGAAATGACTAGGGTGGTCAGGTGGTGGAGCCGGTGAGGTATTGCCTCACCTACAGACTGCGGCCCGAGTGGCCAACGTAGGCAACGGCGGCGGCGCCGGTGGTGAGGGCTCGACCTCACGGCAGATTACAGCTCACCCGTAATTGAAAGCCCTAATAATCAGATGTGTAAGACCAGAACACAAGAGAAGCCTTACTTCACTCTGGAAAGAAGCCGTCGATCCCAAAAAGTGTGTACCTGTTTGATTCTCGTCAATTCTTGGAGAGAACGGAAAAATCTCGGAATATGTGTATCCAGCTCTTACAGCAGTGTGGATTCTACCTACAGGTCACGATCTGTCAGAGTCCCCATGTGATCCAACACATTGACGACGGATTTGAAGGAGATAAGACGACAGATGTGATATTCGCTGATCTAATAGTGGCATATGACACAATTAGGCGTGGGCAGTTGGTTGGGGACATACACTATGTGATAGGTGCATTGTGCTGCCACCTACTGCCAGGTACTCCATATCAGCAACCTCAGTAGTCATTAGAAATCGAGAGAGAGCAGAATGGGGAGCTCCGCGGGACTTCGAACGTGGTCAGGACATTGGCTGTCACTTGTGTCATACGTTTGTACGCGAGATTTCCACACGCCTTAACATCCCTAGCTCCACTGTTTCATATGTGATAGTGAATTGGAAACGAGAAGGGACACATACAGCACAAAATCTACAGGCCAACCTCGACTGTTGACTGACAGAGGCCGCCGACAGTTGAAGAGGGTCGTAAGGTGTAATAGGTTGATATCTATTCAGACCATCACACAGGAGTTCAGGATCCACTGCAAGTTCTATGACAGATAGGCGGGAGGTGAGAAACCTTGGATTTCATGGCTGAGCGGCTGCTCATAAGCCACACATCACGCGAGTAAATGCCAAACGACGCCTCGCTTGGTGTAATGAGCGTAAACATTGGACGATTGAACAATGGAAAAACGTTGTGTGGAGTGACGAATCACGGTACACAATGTGGCGATTCGATGGCAGGGTGTGGGTATGGCGAACGCCCGGTGAACGTCATCTGCCAGTGTGTGCAGTGCCAACAGTAAAATTCGGAGGCGGTGGTGTTATGGTGTGGTCGTGTTTTTCATGGAGGGGGCTTGCACCCCTTGTTGTTTTGTGTGGCACTATCACAGCACAAGCCTACATTGATGTTTGAAGCACCTTCTTACCCACTGTGAAGAGCAATTCCGGGATGGCGATTGCATCTTTCAACACGATCGAGCACTTGTTCATAATGTACTGCCTGTGGCGGTTACACGACAATAACATCCCTGTAATGGACTGGCCTACACAGAGTCGACCTGAATCCTATAGCACACCTTTGGGATGTTTTGGAACGCCGACTTCGTGCCAGGCCTCACCGACCGACATCGACACATCTCCTCACTGCAGCACTCCGTGAAGAATGGGCTGCCATTCCCCAAGAAACCTTCCAGCACCTGACTGAACGTATGCCTGTAAGAGTGGAAGCTGTCATCAAGGCTAAGTGTGGGCCAACACCATATTGAATTCCAGCATTACCGATGGAGGACACCACGAACTTCTAAGTCATTTTGCCCGCATCTCGTGGTCGTGCGGTAGCGTTCTCGCTTCCCACGCCCGGGTTCCCGGGTTCGATTCCCGGCGGGGTCAGGGATTTTCTCTGCCTCGTGATGGCTGGGTGTTGTGTGCTGTCCTTAGGTTAGTTAGGTTTAAGTAGTTCTAAGTTCTAGGGGACTTATGACCACAGCAGTTGAGTCCTATAGTGCTCAGAGCCATTTGAACCATTTCTAAGTCATTTTCAGCCAGGTGTCCGGATACTTTTGATCATATAGTGTATATGCTACTGCAATAGATTACCACTTGACAAATATCTTATGCGTGTTGCACAATAAGCTCCGAACAATATGTATCTCTTAGAGCAATGAGATGGCCACGTTACCGCATAAAATTTGCAAGAACGAAGTTAAGAATCTTTCATCTACGCGAATGACACAGCACTCCTTCGACATTTTACAACTTTGGAAGTAACGGAAATGAAACACTAAACAGAACTCAATGATCTGGAAAATTATTTTTAATACTAACCACTCAAAGAATAACTGAGACATTGCTGTAGTACAGTGGTAAGTCACCGAACTCGCATTCGGGAGAACGGTGACTGAAATCCTCGTCCAGCCATCCATGTAAACGTTGTCAATGATTTAACCTAAATCACTTAGGGCAAACGCCGGGATGGTTTCTCTGGAAGAGCAGGACCAATTAACTTCACCGATACGAACGTGTGTTTCGTCTCTAATGACCTCTTCATTGACGGAGCTTTAAACCTTAATCTTCCATCTTTCCAGTCAATCGTAACATAACGATCTCACTAAGTGAGCACAGTCATCTTTCCGCATGCTCGTAGTGGTCCATACAGCTGCGTCCAGTGCTGGCTCGATGCTGGACCTGTTTGACAAGTCTACGCCATCTGCTACGAGCAGGACTGGTGGCATACCCGCTCATTGCTTGCGATTTCTCGGTGGGTGACATTAGCCACAACCGTGCTGTTCTATCAGCTGCAGAGGCCTGTGCCTTGACAGTACCGGAGCTTGAAGACTTGGGCATGCCATAGCTAAGTAACATCTGCAGTCAATCGTAATCATGCAAGCAATGCATTGGTCAACATCATTTCTGCCACAAAAAATGCAGATGTGTTTTTAGTACATGTACGGGCACTGTATCCAAAAAATTGAATTCAGTTTATGTTTACAGAGTTCAGTTTACTTGTGAGACACTACCATCCATCCATCGTAATCATTGGAAACTTTGCGCTTTGATTATTCTCAGGGGGGCTTAATTTAATTATTCTGCGGAAACTATCGCATTATGTGCTAGGAATTCTCATACGAGGGTTGAAACTTAAATAGTGGCAACTATTTATTCACAAACGATACAAAAGAGTTACATGTTTGTGTAACACCATAGCTCTTAAGCTGTACGGATTTATTTTGCTTTTGTTTCATTTAATATTAAATCGTTAAGCTTCTGTAAATATTGTTTCATTGAATCGATAACACAAAATTATATACTCCTTTCTTTGTACAAACTTTGAGTCATGGTCTGATTCTATGCGATGTAGTAATCTGTCGTTTAAATGCTTTGTCCCATTTGGAGGGAACAAAACTTACTGTATATGATTGTAATTTTGTGAGAATAATTTTTGGTAGAAATGTCAATATGTGCAAATGTTCTGTTTTATTTAATGTATTTGGTTGCTGTTATGTAAACTGCTGATCCTCACTTAGGGCTCTTAGTTATTCTGTATGTAAAAGTTGTTGTGGTTCCCCTCGGGAACGGAACTGTGTAGCGCGCGCAAAGTGTGGCTGGCCTGTGTAGAAAAGGTGGAACTGATAGTCAGTCGGGGACGAGCTACGAGTCGGGGACGAGCTACCAAACTGTGCTCTGCCATGTAAAAGATGCATATCGTGCTGGTTCCGAGAGAGGCTTTTTCTGCTTCTTTCCAGTGCCTCGGATGGATGGATAAATAGCTGGAACTATTCTGGAATTTGTATCTATCATCGCCACCAAGAAATGACAGAGTCCAGCAATTCTGCCTGCAATTCCACCTACCAACATGCAGTTGCCACCACATTGCGCAATCATTGCATCGGAATGCTATAATGATGTACAGTGAAGGATCAGCTTAATGGATGTGTTAGTGTGTTCAAATATAAGGTAATTTATATCTGAATTTATATACCAACCTTGATTTTTCTCCTCATCATAACACCTCTCAGGTTCCTCTAAAGTGATTTCCGAGTGTCCTTACTGGAAGAAATTAAAGCCTAGAGTTTTGCTAATTGATGCCTCTTGAACATAGTAAAAGGAAAGTTAAAGTTAATGTGGCAAGAGAGTGGGTTAAAGTTAATGATGCTTGCTGAAAATAATTTTCCTAGTAAAACTGCTTATTAATGAGTTGTTGCCCACTTCAAAATTAAAAGTTCTTAAGATTGAGGCTTAAAGTTTTGCTTAGTGAATGATCACATTACTACATGTTGAAAATCGCAGAAGGTGAGTCAGTATCTTACGTATATGTTAATTTTGTGTTTCACTGTAGTAAAAATGGAAAACTGCAGTTGTGAAATATTATATACTTATGTTTGCTAAGTGTATGTTTCTCTTGTGTATAGGAAGTGCATATTAATAACATAACAGGATCCACAGTTTGTCTATTGTATTAATGCTGGGTAATTAGTAATGGAAAGACCACTAATTATAAAAAACCATAATTTCTTTAAAGCCTGAAAGTAATAGGGTGTTTCGGTATCTCTTACAATTTTGCAAATAGTTTCTGCTGCTCTAACTGTTAGTTTCAATCTTACCGTAAACATATGTATGTGTCAGAGTTCATTGCACTCGCGTGTGACAAAGTATAGGTTGTGTTTATTCGTTAAAATTACTAATAACTATTTTCTTAAACGAGAATGTTAATCATTCTCTTGCCTAGTTAGGCTGGCGACCGTTTTCTTTATCAGTTGAACAGTACAGATAGGCAAAATTTTGTTCGTACTGTTCAAATATTTACGTAATTCTGACTTTCATTTTCGATAAGCCATTCCCGTTAGGTACAGCACGGTCAACCTAGCAAAATTCCTCTCAGAGGGTAACACTGCTCTGTTGCTTTATACCATAATTGTTTTTACTAGATAATTATATTTCACGACCTGCCTCCTACTTTAAGGTTATGGTATAGCAGTAGCAGACAGGAGTGTTATACGTGGCTTTTCCGTGACAGGACTATTTGTTCTGTTGGGGCATACTACGTAATAAACCAAACTTGGTATTTCATAGTATAAGCTACGTAAATACGCTGTTGAAGTGTTATACTGTTCTTCAGAGTAGTCACCATCGTTGTATAGAACTCGTTGCCAGCGATGTGGAAGGCGTAGTATACCGTTAGCAGAGTCCGTTCTGTTGATGGTGCGAATGGAGCGCTCAACTGCCTGTCGAATCTCTGGAACAGTTCTGAAGCGAATACCACGAAGTGGTTCCTTCATCTTGGAATCAAATCAATGTCACAAGGACTTAAGTCGGGGGATTATGGTGGATGGTACAGTACTCCCCAGTCCCATCGACCGAATAGAGCAGCCACACCTTGCGCTGCATGCGCCCGCGCATTGTCGTGCAAAATGATGGTGGGTTGCGCAGAAAGTGTCGCCGCTTCTTTCGCAAAGCTGGTCGTAGATGACGCTCCAAAAACGAACAGTAATACTGTGCACTGAAGGTCTGCCGTGGAGGAACGTAATGCGTTAGGATAACACCATCACAGTTGTACACGAGAATCACCATAACTTTAGATCGCTCCATTCGCACAATCAACAGAACGGGCTCTGCTAACGGTATACTACGCCATCCATATCGCTGGCAACTGGTTCTAAAAAACGCTGGTGACTAGTTTGAAGGACAGGTGCAAACATGTAACTCTTTTGTATCGGTTATGAACAAATAGTTGTCACTATTTAAGTTCCAACCCTCGTACATAACGCTCAGTTCGGAAATCCATCTCCGGAAAATGATGGACGTTTAGCAACATTTCTGACCCTCGTACATAACGCTCAGTTCGGAAATCCATCTCCGGAAAATGATGGACGTTTAGCAACATTTCTGATCAGTCTTGCTTAAATGCCTTGCACATGTGTAAGTAGCACAACTACGTTTCTTATTTCTGCGGAGGATTAAGTGTAATACGAAAATTTAAGCAAGTTGGAAAGAAATGCTACGAGCTTCAGAAAAGATATGGGTCACTACTAATAGGTAGGTTAAAAGGATCATGTTTCCCATTCTTTCCTCTTTCCACTGAAACAGAATGAGCTGTAAAGCAAAGCGAAAACTGAGCGATAACTACGGGTAACAGTCACTCCTAAGAATGTGACAGTAAGGAAGAGAATACAGTCACAAATACGCAGAAGAACGAAAGGTATGCAAATGCTGACACAGTACTTCTAAACTGCTGTTGTCGAGAGAGATAGATAGATAGAGCCGAGACAGATAAGAACATGCTAGTACTGCCAGATAGAAGAATTAAGATTACTAAATGCTGTAGATGACGATGAAAAGAACAGAAATGAGTAGTGTGGTGTCACCGCAAGGCACCACACTTGCTAGGTTGTATGCTTCAAATCGGCCGCGGTCTGTCAGTACACATCGGACCCGCGAGTCGCCACTGTCGACGCTAGCAGACCGAGCGCCGCCACTCTGCTGGTCTGACGAGACAAGCTAGCGCACTGGCCAGTTATACAGCCGACTTTAATAGGAATGGTTCACTTGTTATAGCTTCAGAGATCTCATTTGCAGAGACGCTAGTTAGCATATCCTTCAGCTAAGTCAGTAGCTGCGACCTAGCCAGGCGCCACATACAGTTATGCATTGACAATTGATCTACAGGGTGCTACAAAAAGGTACGGCCAAACTTTCAGGAAACATTCCTCACACACAAAGAAAGAAAATATGTTATGTGGACATGTGTCCGGAAACGCTTACTTTCCATGTTAGAGCTCATTTTATTACTTCTCTTCAAATCACATTAATCATGGAATGGAAACACACAGCAACAGAACGTACCAGCGTGACTTCAAACACTTTGTTACAGGAAATGTTCAAAATGTCCTCCGTTAGCGAGGATACATTCATCCACCCTCCGTCGCATGGAATCCCTGATGCGCTGATGCAGCCCTGGAGAATGCCGTATTGCCGGCCGGTGTGGCCGTGCGGTTAAAGGCGCTTCAGTCTGGAACCGCGTGACCGCTACGGACGCAGGTTCGAATCCTGCCTCGGGCATGGATGTATGTGATGTCCTTAGGTTAGTTAGGTTTAATTAGTTCTAAGTTCTAGGCGACTGATGACCTCAGAAGTTAAGTCGCATAGTGCTCAGAGCCATTTGAACCAAGAATGGCGTATTGTATCACAGCCGTCCACAATACGAGCACGAGTGTCTCTACATTTGGTACCGGGGTTGCGTAGACAAGAGCTTTCAAATGCCCCCATAAATGAAAGTCAAGAGGGTTGAGGTCAGGAGAGCGTGGAGGCCATGGAATTGGTCCGCCTCTACCAATCCATCGGTCACCGAATCTGTTGTTGAGAAGCGTACGAACACTTCGACTGAAATGTGCAGGAGCTCCATCGTGCATGAACCACATGTTGTGTCGTACTTGTAAAGGCACATGTTCTAGCAGCACAGGTAGAATATCTCGTATGAAATCATGTCGGTGAGTCGAGGAAGTACAGTACATACTGACGAAACTAAAATGATCTCTGACATGGAAATTAAGCGTTTCCGGACACATGTCCACATAACATCTTTTCTTTATTTGTGTGTGAGGAATGTTTCCTGAAAGTTTGGCCGTACCTTTTTGTAACACCCTGTATATGTGTGAAGCAATCAGAATTGTAAAGAAGTATTCGCAGTTCAGTCTATAACTGCACTTGTAAATATTATTGTACAAAGTCAAGATAGACGTTCACCGCTGATGCTGAACTGACCCACGAAATATCACAAAATATTGACGAAATGGGTCGATGAAGGAGGAACAAGTGAGATGTCGCAGTGGTTGAAGTTCTCCAGGAAACACTTGATAACTTGTGGCGCAACCCGCAAAATGCGCAATGCATGGACGTGATTCCTTACGCACATATCGTGGCCCTCTTAGGTTCTACGCCACTAAGTTCATCTTCTGCAACCCGCCGAACAGAGCTCCAAGTAAAACACGTTGAGGTCGTCACACTCGGACTTGCTGCTGGGCACGACATACCGTGTACAACACGGAAGGCACTGAACATGCAGGGTACTCGAGTGCTCCCGCGCCAGAAACTGTAGCTCACGAGAGAAGAAAGCAGACTACGGCTTAGCGTCCAGCAGAGGTGACGCAGTGGCAAGGCACTGGACTCGTATTCTGGAGGAGCGGCCTTCAAATCCCTGGCAGATGGTCTCGTTGTAGGGTTTCAGGAATCTGCCTACACCACTTTAATGCACTAATGGGTGCTCTGAAAAGGACGCTGCCATTTCCAATCTCCATCCGAGACCAATTTCAGCTTGTGTCTCACCTGTAAATATCTCGTCACTGTCGAGGCGTCATATTCTAATCTTCCTTCTTTTTTATTTTCTAACAAATAACAACAAAAATGTTATCCGGATAGAGTATTAAAAGACATTTCTCGAAGAGGGAACGGTTACAACAGAGTGGTGTAGTCAACTAAAAGACAAAGTGGAAGACTAGATAGACGATGGAGGCGAAGAGCACAGGCAACTACGGAACGCTGACAGCTGAGATAATATGATATAAAAACAGCCATCTGCGGCAGTTTCGACTATAAAGAAGCAAGACTTGAACAAGAAACTGACAAGTAAGCCATGGGCACAATGAAAACAGTTCTTCTGACACTGATTGTGAGAAAATCAGTAATAGTAAGTATAGCCTTTAATTTTCAATTATTCATTTAGAGTAGAGACTGGAAATACTCACTGATTTATAAACTAGCACCTGCGTGTGCTATTAACAGTCAGCGATAAAAGAGTTACATTTTCACACTCAGTCAGATCATTTGGATAATGTTGTGCATAAAAAAGGACAAGTTCCTGCTTGAAACCGCTCAACTGCTTGTGATAAATATACATACTTTCACAGTAGACTCACCTTTATCAATTGTGAGTTGATCCATTTGGCAAATGTCTTTTTCTGTACATCTTCACGTTCATCTGAAACAAATGTAAAACAGGCAAATTAGTAACTAGCTTTCACCGTACGAATACTGAAAATAACGGAGCACCGAAAAAATTAAGGTATCAAGTACGACGACTTTGTCAGTAGAAAATTAAGACATTTGTAAGTTCGTATTGATGTAGAAAAATTAATTTGTCTCTCCGGCAATTTCGCCAACATTACTTGGGTTTCTTTCTCAGAAATCCATTAATCACAGTCCTCGAAGAGGGGACATCTATAACTGAGAAAGTAACAGACAGATTTTTTACATCGTGTATCTAGATTAATAATTAACTTCAGTCCAATTTTATATTTGCAAACCGCACGCTCTAGTTTACGCACAATATTCTTCTTCACATGTAACAAGAGAAAGAGGAAATTGTGCTGAATCACTTCAGCATAGAATTAGTAACAACAGAACTGAAAATATGATTAATTTTATTACCTATCTCTACATTTCGAGTGGTTTTTAAAACGATACCACCAATTATAATGGCAAAATTCTCGCTATAGCTAGATTTATGTTTCCGTTAGTCAAACGAAGCGCCGGTGGCACTAAATTGAGGTGAATGTATAGATAAATTCTGCTTTCCACCACAAAAACCTGTTTTAAATTACGCACGATGACATGTCGAACCCTACAGATTTCCAGCGTTTCCCACGTAGAATGCAAGCGCTGTGTTCGACGTTGTGCGGCAAGTAATACCGAGGAGGCGGGTTGCGATCGCCTCTGAACTCTCCGGCCAGTTCCTCAGAAGGAGGCCAACTAGACGAAGCGGGAGAGCACTTGGAAAGAAATCCGAGAAAACCGTTGCACCGTTTAGCACTTCAGTAGCATCTGTTCCCACAGCTGTCTGGAAGCCCAACCTGAAACGGAAACATTACAAAGCTACGCAAGTGCATCAGCTGACCGATTCAGATGTAAGTGTCGTGTGGCATTGTTGGCTCGGATACCCCAACGGGTGGGTTCAGCTGCCTGTCGGTTAGGGTATTATCCCTGCGCGCACACTGATCACATTCCTTGCGGGTATGTGCTGGCCGCTGTGGCCGAGCGGTTCTAGGCGCTTCAGTCCGGAACCGCCCTGCTGCTACGGTCGTAGGTTAGTTAGGTTTAAGTAGGTTTAAATGGATCAAATGGCTCTGAGCACTATGGGACTTAACATCTGAGGTCATGCGTCCCCTAGAACTTAGAACTGCTTAGACCTAACTAACCTAAGGACATCACACACATCCATGCCCGAAGCAGGATTCGAACCTGCGACCGTAGCGGTCGCGCGGTTCCAGACTGAAGCGCCTAGAACCGCTCGGCCACTCCGGCCGGCAGGTTTAAGTAGTTCTAAGTTCTAGGGGACTGATGACTTCAGATGTTAAGTCCCATAGTGCTTAGAGCAATTTGAACCATTTTTTGCGGGTATGTGAGAGTTGCGTCGTATGTGTGTTTCTGGCGTTGAGGTTAATGCAACGGATGCGTGTACAGTGCAGTGCTATTTTTCTGTTGGCTGATGATGATGGAGAGAAGGAAGAAAGTGAAACTCGATGCCGGCATATACCCTACTCCTCTCGAATAGTACCAAGGACTCCAAAAATGGCTCTGAGCACTATGGGACTCAACTGCTGAGTTTATTAGTCCCCTAGAACTTAGAACTAGTTAAACCTAACTAACCTAAGGACATCACAAACATCCATGCCCGAGGCAGGATTCGAACCTGCGACCGTAGCGGTCTTGCGGTTCCAGACTGCAGCGCCTTTAACCGCACGGCCACTTCGGCCGGCTACCAAGGACTCCGCCGAGCTTATTGTGTCCTATCGACGGACAGATCACGATCAACAGTCACATGCCCTCGCTTCACGAGACACTGTGGAAAGACTACGAACTGAATCCAAGGCAACGGCGCAGGGACCGGTGGCCAGGAACTTCACGCCACCACTTCTCCTCCCCTTGCTGGCCAAATACTGGCAGTGGAAATTTCATTCAGCACCGGGATTCGAACTGCCGTACCTCCGAGTCGAGCGCCATCGCGAGTACCAATGCAGATGCTGCTGGTCAACATCTATACTGTACCTGCTTACAGCAGTTTCCCAATGATTCCGAGGCCGGTCCTGCAATGCTGTTTTCATTTTGATGAAGCACGGCTGTATTTGTCGGGTTACACGATTTCGCAGAACAATTGATGTAGTGTTCTGTTGAACTATCAGGTTTCACTACACAAAACTTATCAGCACTTTTCGTTTCCTATGTTGCTACGTGACTCGTGTAGTACTAGCGGTACTTTTATACAGTTTGTCAGCTGTAATACTTCTGACGACTGGTATTACACGGTCCATTCACATTAATGTGACCACCACCTGCGTTCGACGTCAACGTGCAATAACTACTTACGGACGGCAGGTGGTAGCACCAGAAGTGGTAGGTACATAAAGGATGTCGGGGCGGGGGGCGGGGGGCGGGGGAGGGGGGGGGCGGAAAACACAGCTGTCGTTGTCGTAATGTGGAAACGGAGCGATTTATCTGAGATCCAAAAGGGCATGATCTTTGGCTTTCGGGTCATGGGTGGTTTTAAACCGTTTGCAAGCCGCTGTGGTTAAAGTATACCGTGCTTTGCGAAATGACACTATGCATAACCTGCGCCGGAGCAACTGTGGTGCACCACGGGTGATAGATGACAGGGGTGAGCTACGGATACGGAGCAGGCGAATAGACGTTCAACTGTTAGGTAGGGACGCTGAACCCAAATTTTCCTTTCTTGTATATCTACATACATACTTTGCGAATCACTGTTACGTGCGTGGCAGAGGGTACTTAACACTGTACTAAGTATTGGGTGTTCCTTCCCGTCAGAATGTCACATACAGTGCGGGTAGAGTGACTGCTTACATGCCCCCTTGTACGCCGTAATTACTCTCATCTTGTCTTCGTGGTCCCTGCGGGAGTGGTGCGTGGGGACTGAGGCATGTTTCTTCTTCATTTAAACCTGGCTGTTTAAAGTTCTGATGTAAATTTTCGTGGGATACTTGGCGTCTATCGTTAAGTGTCTGCCAGTTCAGGTTTTTCAGGATTTCCGTGCCACTCTCCTGTGAGCCAAATGAACGTGTATCCTTTCGTGCTGCCCTTCTTCATACACGTTCATAACCCACTTCCCTGTTATTAGGGAAGCTTCTGTGGTCTACAGTGGGAAAACAATATTTCGCACGAAATTTTTCTCCTGCATCCTCTGATAGTAACGTTCCAATACACCATTTACCGTCATTAACAATCATCGAAGTTATTCAGGCTATTTCGGGAATCACAGATGACCCTAGATTATATAAAATATCTATTAATATTGTTTCCTCCTACTGTTGAAGCTTCTCGTCAAGGTTATTCGAACGAAGAGCACTGGTCATCCGACAGTAGGTCTTTGTGGATTCGAGTCCATCGTGCTCAGTAGCGGCGCGTCCTTCTTGGCTGTAGATGTGAGCTGGGGACGCGTCGGCGAGATGGGAGCAGCGACAGCTATATAGCAGCTGATACGAAATCAACGCGCGTCTCAGGCGAGACAGAAGAAAGGCAGAACCGGATCCTGGTGCAGGCAGCGGCTGGCTATATATGGTGGGTGGCCGCAGCAAACAGCTTGCACGCCGGCGGCTCGGCCACAACCAGACTGCCTCTTATTAGCGTTACCCTGCGGCTGGCGGTAAAACTAGTCATGCAGTCTCAACCTGGGGGGAGGGGGGGGGGTTCAGACAACTACTACTTCGACGTACGCCACCAGCGAAGTGGCGCAAAGCGCACTAGCGAAAGTACTGTACTAAAATCAACCAAGAGCTGTCATCGTCATTTGAATTTCCCGCGCCGTGTCTGCATCATTCCAGTCGTGATCCAGGCCAGGTCCTTGAAACAAGACCATAGCTCAATCACTACGCATCCTTTCTCATCCGAACTAGGGCTCCAACTCGAAAGACCTCAACGTTGAAGACGTATCTGACGCCAACGTGTGACCGTTATGCCATATGTGCAGTTGAAACCCATTACGCCGCCAAAAAGACACGAACCTTTGTCGATTAGTTTGCTAAATGGCGGCAGTTTTTGTGGAGGAGTGGCTGGTTTGAATCCGTATGGTGGAAACAACTCCACCGCTTGGAAAGGGACGTGTGACTCCCGATCAGCCGCTTCAGCGCTGAAGTCGAACTGATGAAAGAGTGCAATACGCTTCTGACAGTGATGAAGATCTTTCCATCCGATTCGTGTTGGACTAGGGTTTAAGTCAACGTCAATTTTACAGCTTTACTTCTGTGACGCCTATTATAAACAACACAAACACAGCCGAATTCTTTTCAGTGACTCGTCGTCTGCATCCACGTTCACAAAAAATTGAGGGAAGAAAACACTGACCGAAGATTTTACATAATGTGTACTGTATATATGAGACAACGTAGAGCAAATTCTATACCGAGAAATTATGCAGTAAATTTTCGTAAAATAAAAGACTGAGTGCTTCAAAACGCCACGATGGAGAGGGAGGGCCTGTATTAAAATCAATGACGCTGTAGTTTGTAAATGTATCCGCCTTCTATACGTGACGAAAATACAGCCAGATGACTAATTTTATTACATATATTCCACAGTTTCTGTCTGCCACGTTAAAACGGCAAGAGATACAAATAATGGATAAGGAGAAAGAAAAGAAAAAAAATAACAACTGATGTAATCATTACAATAATGTCAGCCCATTAACATTTTCATATTGTAATAGTTACGTCAACTAGGAGTAATGGTACATTAACAAATGACAGCAGCATAGAAGCAATCTAAAAGTACGAGTTAATTAGGCTGAAGAAGAGTGAGGAAGACTAGTTAAAAGTTATCAAAGAGATAATGGGAGAGAATGAAATGGAAGTAAAAGAAAAAACGAAAGAGGACGATACGGGAAGGAAAAAAAACAGAGACAAATATTAGCAACAGTACAGATGCTAGTTCGCGGCTTCATGGAATAAACACAGCCTGAATATGCCGATTTCTCCGCCTCGTGATGACTGGGTGTTATGTGATGTCCTTAGGTTAGTTAGGTTTAAGTAGTTCTAATAAGGGAACATCCCCATCGCACCCCCCTCAGATTTAGTTATAAGTTGGCACAGTGGATAGGCCTTGAAAAACTGAACCCAGATCAATCGAGAAAACAGGAAGAAGTTCTGTGGAACTATGAAAAAATAAACAAAATATACATACTGAGTAGTTCATGCTTAAGATAGGCAATATTAAGGACACTGTGAGCTCAGGAGCGCCGTGGTCCCGTGGTTAGCGTGAGCAGCTGCGGAACGAGATGTCTTTGGTTCAAATCTTCCCTCGACTGAAGATTTTACTTTCTTTATTTTCGCAAAGTTATGATCTGTCCGTTCGTTCATTGACGTCTCTGTTCACTGTAATAAGTTTAGTGTCTGTATTTTGCGACCGCACCGCAAAATCGTGCGATTAGTTGACGAAAGGACGTGCCTCTCCAATGGGAACCGAAAACATTTGATAGCAAGGTCATAGGTCAACCGATTCCTCCACAGGAAAACACGTCTGATATATTCTATACGACACTGGTGACAGCATGTGCGTCACATGACAGGAATATGTTGTCGACCCACCTAACTAGTACACTTGGCGAATAGGTAAAATGAATCTTCTACCTAGCCCGATTTAGGTTTTCTTGTGGATGTGATAATCACTCCCAAAAAAAGTGATGAAAACATAAGAGTTTGTCACATAAACTGAAAACAAAAAGTTAAATTTTTCACTCGAGGGAAGACTTGAACCAAGGACCTTTCATTCCACAGCTCGTTACGCTAACCACGGGACCACGGCGCTCCTGAGCTCGGACTGTCCTTGACATTGCATATCTTGCACATGGACTACTCAGTTTGGACATTTTGCTTATTTTTTCATAGTTCCACACAACTTCATCCTGTTTTCTCGATCGATCAGTGTTCAGTGACATCCACTGTGGCAACTTATAACTAAATCTGAGGGGGGTGCGATGGGGAGGTTCCCTTGTAAGTTCTAGGGGACTGCCGACCATAGATGTTAAGTCCCATAGTGCTCAGAGCCATTTGAACCATTTGATATGCCGATAGGGAAGACTCGTCAATTGTAACAGGTGAACATTTGCCGAATATTCTGTCGGTACGTAGAAGAACATAGACATTAAAAACTGAAAAACTGAGTGCTGATGTTCTACAATGATATTTATTTTATACTCTGTTGTGAACTGTCGCTTTCTAGGCAATGCTTATACAATTTAAGGCTAAAGAGATAAACATCACAGAGGGTTTACAACTGTACAAATATTGTTTTTCCAAAGTTATGTCACCTTTTACAACTACATATCTAAATAAAAACTCAAGCATATTAAATACATTTAGAAGACATGAGCATTATACTTAAAGATCAGAAGTATAATCTTTGGGGGGGGGGGGGACATTTACTCTATTTACAAAAAGCATATTACCTTACGGTGACGAAATTTTAACTGGCTGCTGTTACTTTGGCTAGAGTGATTGAAGAAACGGTATTTGATCGCCGTGGATTGAGTCTGGCAATCAGTGAACACAAATCACGTATTTCTGAATTAGTCCTGAAGGATCAAATACAGTTCCATTATTCACCCTTCCTAAAATAATAGCTTCAGTTAAAATTTGTTCACCTTAGGATAACATGTTTTTCGTAAACAGTATAACTGTTCCCCATCCACAGTTCTTCCTCCCCTCTGCACCCTTTATTTTTTAGCCTTTTCAACACATTCACTAATTATTTTGTCTATACAACACAGCAGTCTGTGCTACTATTCACTTTTGTACTGTCTTTGGCCTGTACATGCTTATACTTCTAATGTTGAAGTATAATGTTCATAGCTGCTTTCTATATTTATTCAATTTGTGCTTTTTTTGTATACATACATAGCCGTAGCTTTGGAAAAGCGATCCTTATACAACTAGAAACTCTCGCTGATGTGTCGACTATCTCTTTAATTGTAAGTTGTCTGACGATAGCCTAGAAAGCCGACAGGCAGTTGACAACTAAATAGAAAATAAACATTACACTGAGGTGACAGAAGTCATCGGATAGCAATGTAGTCTTACAGATGCCGGTAGTATTGCGTATGCAAGGAATAAAAGCACAGTGCATTGGCAGAGCTGTTATTTGCTCTCAGGAGATTTATGTGGTTATGGTCGCACGACAGAAATTGGCACACTTTGAACACGGAATGGTAGCTGGAGCTAGAAGCATAGGGCATTCCATTTCGGCAATCGTTAGGGAATTCAGTATTCAGAGATTCACAGTGTCAATGAAGTGCCGAGAATCCCAAATTTCAGGCATTACCTCACACCACGGACAACGCAGGGAACGACGGCCTGTATTTACCGACCGCGAGCTTTGGTGTTTGCTTAGAGTTGTCACTGCTGAAGACAAGCAATACTGCGTGAAATAACAACAGAAATCAAATGGGACGTACGACGAACGTATCCGTTAGGACAGTGCCGGGCTATAGCAGTAGAGACGAACGCTAGTGCCTTTGACAACAGCACATCGCCTACAGAGCCTCTACTGTGCTCGTGACCGTATCGATTGGATCCTAGACGACGAAGACCGTGACTGGGGCAGGCGAATCCAGATTTCAATTGATAAGAGATGATGTTGGGCGCAGACCTCACGAAGCCATGGACCCAAGTAGTAATCTAGTGGTGGCTCCGTAATTATGTTGACTGTGTTTACGTGGAACAGACTGGGACCCCATGACCAAGTGAACCAATGGTTATGCTCGGCTACTTGGAGTCCATTTGCAGTCATCATGGACTTCATGTCCCCAAACAAAGATGGAATTTTTATGGATGACCATGGGCCATGTCACCCGGGATCAATTGCTCGCGAGTGGTTTGAGAACAGTCTGGACAATTCGAGGGAATGACTTGGCCACCCAGATCGCACGACATGAATCCCATCGAACTTTTATGGGGCATAATCGTGATGTCAGTTCGTGCACAAAATCCTCCACCGGCAACACTTTCGCGATTATGGACGACTATAGATGCGGCATGGCTCAATATTTTTGCAGGGGACTTCAAACGACTTCTGGAGTCCACGGCACGTCAAGTTGCTGCTCTACGCCGGGCAAAAGGAGACTTTTCTTCAGATGCGGGAACAGGTGGGCGTAAACGGTGCCAAAACGGGCGACAAGGCAGTTTTCCCAGAAACTCGTACTTCTGATCCCTCAGTTTCCCCATTGCCACAATTCCTGATGAAAGTTTTTTCCTTTTTTTCTCTTTTACGATCCACACCACCTGTTGCGTATTGTTCCGAAAGTTTTAGTACAGAAGATTTGCGTAGCTTTCTCCAATTACTTTTTTATCCGCTGTAAGTGTAACCAATATCATGAATTCCTTTTCCAGATCCCGAAAAACACTGACAATACCTTTTCTGTCTAACGAGACTAATGTCAGCATTTTGATGCTGGGCCACTCGTTGCTTTGATCACTGTTTCGCTGCTGGTGTGGAGCTACCTCCAATCCTAAGTAACGAATCGCCAACTAAACTCAGTTGGATTCGTTTTAAAAATATGTCCAAACATTCCCGAGAAATTCCATACGCGTTTGATTTTGGTCAGCGTTCAAACATGCTACATCTACCTTGCACAGTGGTTTCCCATAGTTAATCCCTTACGTAAAATCTACCATATTCTTTCCTGTGATAAACCTATGGTATCAGCAATCTTCAATATCGATCGCCTGATTTTATACAGGGTGAGTCACCTAACGTTACCGCTGGATATATTTCGTAAACCACATCAAATACTGACGAATCGATTCCACAGACCGAACGTGAGGAGAGGGGCTAGTGTAATTGTTTAATACAAACCATACAAAAATGCACGGAAGTATGTTTTTTAACACAAACCTACGTTTTTTAAATGGAACCACGTTAGTTTTGTTAACACATCTGAACATATAAACAAATACGTAATCAGTGCCGTTTGTTGCATTGTAAAATGTTAATTACATCCGGAGATATTGTAACCTAAAGTTGACGCTTGAAACCTTCGACGTTCAGTTGCGTGTTGTAACAAACACGGGCCACCGGCGTTTCATAGGACGTGGAGGACGCATAAATTGGCCAGCCCGTTCTCCTGATCTTACACCTCTGGACTTCTTTCTGTGGGGTACGTTAAAGGAGAATGTGTACCGTGATGTGCCTACAACCCCAGAGGATATGAAACAACGTATTGTGGCAGCCTGCGGCGACATTACACCAGATGTACTGCGGCGTGTACGACATTCATTACGCCAGACATTGCAATTGTGTGCAGCGAATGACGGCCACCACATTGAACATCTATTGGCCTGACATGTCGGCACACACTCTATTCCACTCCGTAATTGAAAACGGAAACCACGTGTGTACGTGTACCTCACCCCTCATGGTAATGTACCGTTGCGTCAGTGAAAAAGACCAATAAAAAGGTGTTAGCATGTGGACATAACGTGCTGTTCCAGTCTCTTCTGTAACTAAGGTCCATCACCGTTCCCTTTGGATCCCTCCGTAATTCGGTGCTCTCCGATACACACGATCGAACAGCGGAGGAGTGGTACTCAAGCGTCAACTTTAGGTTACAATATCTCCGGATGTAATTAACATTTTACAATGCAACAAACGGCACTGATTACGTATTTGTTTATATGTTCAGATGTGCTAACAAAACTAACGGAGTTCCATTTAAAAAAACGTAGGTTTGTGTTAAAAAACATACTTCCGTGCGTTTTTTTATGGTTTGTATTAACGAATTACACTAGCCCCTCTGCTCACGTTCGGTCTGTGGAATCGATTCGTCAGTATTTGATGTGGTTTACGAAATATATCCAGCGGTAATGTTAGGTGACTCACCCTGTATATATTATTTCACTGAGTTATGTGCTCTGGACCTTTATAGTTAGTGAACAGAGCTGTGATTTGTTAATTATTTACAATGATGGATTCTGTGAAGTGGACCTCATTAGCATAATCTGCACTTCTTCAATGAAACTTTAGTTTATATATATATATATTGTAAGTCGTCCAAAACCTGAAAAGAAAAACACATACGATCATATTTGAATTCACTCAATCAACTGTTAAAAGTTTCAAATAAAGGAACAGATGCTTTATATATCTTCAGCAACTTTCATGACTAGCGTTGAACCGATCACAACACTTATTCATACAACACAGCACCCTTATTTATCCACTTGAACGAGTAGTCATCTACAACGCAACACCACCGACTGCTATTTACTTCAAAGCATACAGCTGCGTCACTAATATCGCGCAGATCTCTTTCTTTTCTGCTGTTGTTACGTTTTATCTACGGGGTAGTTGGTACAACGGTAATAACACATCTAATCAAAATTTTTACAAACGACACAAGGCACTTTATCTCGGGCTATCTGCGATCGACTTGTATCAGTTAGCACTGTCATGGGTATAAAATGCAAAGCACTAGTGTTGAAAGAAGACAAATACAGAATGTTCTGATATGGTCATCACTTCTTACAGTTGAAGGACCTATTGCATGCCACTGAACTATGTCCGTCGACTAACGTATGAGGAAAAATAAACTAGGGTCACCTCAAAGGTAAAAGATAGTTATGATAGAGTCACTAGCAGGACAAATTACATTTTGGGATATGGAAAGCTCTCACCAGGCAAATATCAGGAGAAATTTGGTTTAAAAAGAATCTGGAAGTCCTCTAAGAGTGAAAATGAGTATGGAGAACATGGAGAAAAGCGGGGTGCACAAAATCTGCTGCCTTGTAAGATGAAATAAACGACGCGACAAATCGTTTCTATGTAACAAAAAGGTAATTAATATTCCTGAATACGGAAAAAGCTGCGTGGAACATACCTTTTCTAGCTTAATTCTGCTAAGTATTTACCTATCACGTACAACCTATACAGTACCGGTTTCGAACACACACAAAACTGAAAGCAGCCAGAGCCAGTAATAAATAATTCTAAAGAAAAATAAAACTTAATTGGCTCTGAGCACTATGGGACTCAACTGCTGAGGTCATTAGTCCCCTAGAACTTAGAACTAGTTAAACCTAACTAACCTAAGGACATCACAAACATCCATGCCCGAGGCAGGATTCGAACCTGCGACCGTAGCGGTCTTGCGGTTCCAGACTGCAGCGCCTTTAACCGCACGGCCACTTCGGCCGGCAAAACTTAATTACCTTTCAAAATATGTAGGTTACTGTAATACCTCGCAGGATTACTATAAACGGAAGATTAATTGAAAAATATCACACTTCAAATGGAAACAAAGCAACAAAAACAAAGGAAAATTTGAATTTGAAAGAGCTGCCATTTTTCGCTTCACGCTTTTCTTTCATTGAGTTATCTGATCTGGACATCTATAGTTAGTGAACACAGCTGTGCTTTGTTAATTATTTACACTGATGGATTCTGTGAAGTGGACCTAATTAGCATAATCTGCACTTCTTCAATGAAACACCTATTTGTAATGCGAACGAGATGGAATCACAATCTGATTCGCGGTGCGATAGCAGTGGACACTGTCATATAATCGTGTCAACATTAGCATCGGTAATCCCTCTGCATGATTCGAGAAGGCTCAAACAAATGCCGACGATGTCACCACACGCCAATTTCTGTTTATTTCCGCCACGTCAATACCTTTGAACAGATGGTATGTCGCTAGTGACGCGATTAATTTTCAAACAATGAAACAACGTCAACCACAGGTCAATTAAGACAACAACGAATTAAACACCACTTCCTCGTCGTATAGTTTCAGATACTGCGTCATAAGAACTAAGTCTTGAAATCGTTTACTTTTTCTAACTAGACACAACCTTTATGTTAGACATGGAATTCCGCATAATAATACTCCTCTGAGTAAAACCGTGTTCAACAGCTATGGTGATAATTAAAATTGGAACACCAAGAAAGATGACAAATTAAGGTACACTGCCTGACCAAAAAAGCGAAGCACAAACAAGGGAGGAGCACCAATTTTGCTCGTATTTGGTTCGGAAGGGTGTATCCTTCCTTAAGACAATCTAGCTTATAAATATTATGACTGGTGCTGATATCCTGGATACTCGCAATGGACGACTGAGCTGGTTCCACAAATGTTCTATCAGGGATAGATAGATCTGGGGAACCTGCTCGCCACGGGGTTACTTCATCACATAAGCACTTCGCGTGGATACGTACCGTGTGAACGAGCAATATCCTATAGCGAAATGGCACCACGATGCTTTCTCATCAGAGGTAACGCCTGGGAATGCAGGGTATTCGTGGCGTAGCGTTACACCATCAGAGTTCCTGTCCGCCTCTAGTGGCTGAGTGGTCAGCGCGACGGGATGTCATACCTAACGGCCTGGGTTCGATTCCCGACTTTCTCCGCTTAGGGACTGGGTGTTGTGTTGCCCTCATCATCATCATCATTTCATCCCCATCGACACGCAAATCGCCGCAGTGGCGTCAACTTGAAAGACTTACACCAGGCGAACGGTCTACCCGACGGAAGGCCCTAGCCACACGGCATTTCCATTTCCATCGGAGTTCCTTCAATCACTATATGCAGCCGTGAATTGAAGACAAACCTGATGGCTCCCCACGCCATGACGTCAGGACAAAACCGCTGCGCCTGTCCAAAACATTGGAAGAATGGGACTTCTTCCCATGCCGCCGCCATGCTCGCCGCCGGTAGTCATCTGGGGTAGTGCACAATCGCGATTCACCTCTCAACACAATGCGACTCCACTCGTCAGCAGACCACGCTTACGATCACGGCACTATTCCAAACGCTGCCGTTTATGTTGTTGTGTTAACGGCAGTTAACTGTTGTTTCAAGTCCACCGCCTGCTAGTCTCCCATCAACAGCGCAGGATTACACCGACTGTTGAAGGGAGTGTATTATTTATTCTCGGATCGCAGGCGCGTATGTGAAGGAATTACAATGTCCTTGGTGCACAATACGGCGATATTTCCCTGTGGTGGTCAGCGCGGAACCTTGAGGACTAGTATGCCAGACTTCGCGTTCCCATGCAGTCCAACATTGGGTGACTGCAACATCCGAATGCAACACAAGTCTGGGTATCGCACGATTCTACCAGCCGGCCAAATGGAAGCCCAAGATGACCATCTTTCAAACTCTGTCTAGTGCTCTTGACACTGTCTCACAGGAGTACGCTGCATCCGCATGTCCTTCACAGTCATCACTAAACATCTGACGCTGTTCACGCTCCTCATAAACAGAGGTGACGGAAGTCACACTATAGCTATATGTACATATACAGATGACTGTAGTATCACGTACGCAAGGTATAAAAGGGCAGTGCATTGCAGAAGCTATCATTTGTATTCAGGCGATTAATGTGAAATGGTGTCGCAGGAGATTATGGCACTGTACAAGCTGGTGGTGCCTCCATAATGATGTGGGCTGTGTTTCCAAGGAACAGACTGGGTCCTCTGGTGCAACTGAACCGATCATTGACTGGTAATGGTTATTGACGGCTATCTGAAGACCATTTGCACTCATGGTCCTCGTGTTCCCAAACAACGTCACTGGGGCACAATTGTTCGCGACTGGTTTGACGAACATTCTGGGGAATTGGAGCAAATGATCTTGCCGTGTAGATCGCACGACAAGAATGACATCAAACATTTATGGGACATATTCGAGAGATCTGTTCAAGCGCCGACCTTGGTGGCCACGCGGTTCTAGGCGCTGCAGTCCGGAATCGCGCGACTGCTCCGGTCGCAGGTTCGCAGTTCGGAACCGCGCGACTGCTCCGGTCGCAGGTTCGAATCCTGCCTCGGGCATGGATGTGTGTGATGTCCTTAGGTTAGTTCGGTTTAAGTAGTTCTCAGTTCTAGGGGACTGATGACCTCAGATGTTACGTCCCATAGTGCTCAGAGCCATTTGAACCATTTGAGATCTGTTCAAGCACAATATCCTGCCCCGGCAACGTTTTCGCAGTTATGGACGGCCATACAAATAGCATGGCTCAGTATTTCTGCTGGGTGTTCCGACGACTTGCTGAGTCCATGCCACGTCCAGTTGCTGCACTGCGCCGGGCAAAACGGGGTCTGACACGATAGCAGGAGGTATTCCATGCGTGGTAACACTAAACGCGTACAACACTACTGCACTCTGGTGGCCGTTCTACCTGTAACAGAGAACTGCAACTCTAATCATTTACATATTGCCTTTTTCTTGCTCCGCAATCACAGTTAAGCACGTAATTTATGTTATTTTCTGTGTTTTGCGACTGTAATGATTGTCTTATTAGACCACACGTGTTTCGATTTATTTCAAAGCATCTTCGGTGGTCAGCAAAAATTTGATTTTCCTTACAAATCTTTTTTGTCAAGATCGTATTCTGTCCTCGTGTTTCACATTACTACTATTACATGGTATTAAATTACAATGATTACTCGTGCTTTTTTGCTTCATAGTGCATTCCTAACGTTTTTCCACCTTTTTAGGACATTGCACTTCATTGATATTGGATGTACTACATATACGTAACTGTGTAGTGTGTAGCACTTTTGTAGTTGGTTTTGATTTGATAGTCTTTTTTTCTGTGGCTGTGGAAGCGTTTGCGCTCTCTCTCTCTCTCTCTCTCTCTCTCTCTCTCCCGCGCGCGCGCGCGTGCGTGTGTGTGTGTGTGTGTGTGTGTGTGTGTGTGTGTGTGTGTGTGTGTGTGTGTGTGTGTGATCCTGACTGGTATGTTGGCTGCTTTATACGATACTGTTTTCGAGGTGGCTATATGGATTATTATTTATTTACCGTATGCTTTATTAGTTCAAATAACGCGTGCTTACTGAGGTTTGGTTGGTCGTTTATTATGAGTCTCTTTTCTGTGACTGGCTTTTTAATTTGTAAGTTTTCTTGCAGTGTCAGAGGGGTTTTTGTTATAGAGTCTGATTACTTTCATATCTGTTTTTTATTGTGGTTTGAGGGTGGATTTCTTGTCGGTGGTGATCTGCATATGTTGAAATATTGGATCCATACGTCCATGCTCTTTCATGTTCTTCATATACCGTTTTAAATGTTCTGCTTTTCTTTCCAACGTGTGAAGTGTCATGGCTATTACACTCAGTTGGTAAATGCCATAATTTTTGTGTGTCAATTCATCCTCCTCCTTCAGACCTTTCTGTATTGTGTTATTACTTTGTTAAACTATTCTTATTCCTTTTTTCTCAAAAATACTATCAGTTCTGTGTGTCAGCTTGTTTTCATACGTGAGTGTGTGTCAGCTTGGCTGTTGAGGTTTAGCGCTGTGTCCTTGTTGGGTAATAATGGTATTATTACTGTGTGTGCTTGTGGTGAGTGTTGTGGGCTCTTGTATTTATGTCGTTATTTGTTTTACTCGTTTTACGTCTTTCTGGATTTTCTTATATCGTTTTGTAACTACATATTCAATGATTTATGCTCTGAGTTTTGTGCCTAGATTCTTGTTGTAGCTGTGTTTGACTTGTGGCATTGGGTTTAGTCTGAGGAGCATGTACAGGGATTGGCCAAAAATATGGAAACACCGCGTTGAATGCATGCTTGAGCTTAACTGCAGATGCTAGCCATGGCTACATTTTGAGCTTTTGTTGGATACCTGCGCTATGTCTTCGATACATTGTATGTTTCAGTCATTGTCACACGAGTTTTCACTGTAGTTGTGAGTGCATTAAGTTGGAGCTAAGTGACTTCAAACGAGGGAAAATTGTTAGTGCTCATGTGGAGGATGCTTCCATAACCACGTGAGGCGAAGTGGCTGGGGTCTGAAGAGAGACCGTACCAAACATTTATACTGCATACAGGAAAAGCGGAAAACATTATCCGCTAAGTCAACAAGCCGACGAAAGTGTTGGTTGACTGACAGTCACAGACGCTCACTGAAGACAACTGTGACAAAAAATAAGGAGTTAACAAATGCAAAAGTCACTGCAGAACTGAATGTCGCACTCGCATCAAAACAACACGAAGGGCGCCCCATAAGCAGGGAACTGCAACGCAAACTGTAATTCCAGAACCACTCGTCTGTGATGCAAATGCCGTTAACTGGAAAACTTGGTACCGGAACCATAGAAGCTCGACTACACGACAATGGAAGACACTCATTTGGTCGTATAAGTTTTGTTTCACACTGTTTCCAACTTCTAGCAAAGTTTACGTCCCAATAGTGAAACATGGCGGGGTTTGGTGATGATTTGGGCAGCCATTTCCCGGTACTTCATGGGCCCCATGGTTCCTTTGTAAGGTCGCTTTTCTGTAATGGATTATGTGACCATTTCTTTTTATCAGGTCCATCCCACTGTACAATGTTCGTTCTCCAATGATTATGCAGTGTTCCAAGTCAACAGGACCTCCTGTTCACACAGCCCACATTGTCCAGGATTAGTTTTGTGAGCAGGAGGACGAGTTGTTGCGTTTATCCTTACCACTACAATCACCAGATCTCAATATGATTGAGACTTTAAGGCCTGCTTTGGAGAGAAGGGTGCGTGATCACTATCGGCCTCCATCACGGTTACTTGAACTTGCCACTATTTTTCAGGAAGGACAGTATAAGATTTCCTTGAAAACTATACAGGACCTGTATTCATCCGTTACGAGATAACTGGAAGCTCTTTCGAATACCAACAGGTTTCCTTCACAGTATTAGCCGTGATGATGTGTTGCATTTTTAGTGTTTTCATATTTTTGTCCAACCCCTATATCTGGGTCATGCTTCCTTCTGGCTCTGTGGGCGGTTTGATGGTGTAGTAATGTGTCTGTTGTTTCCCCTTAAATTCTGAATGAGTGTTGGTTACTTTTTTGTGACGGGTACATCTAGGATGTTTATTCGCTCTGCTGTTCTTTCTTTAAAGTGAACTTTATGTTTTTTTGATCAGTATTTTTATCTCTGTGACAGAACCGCTACATAATGCTGGACGTACTCTTATATGGCAAGAGGTTGGAACATCATCGGTTTGGTGGTCCATGTAAACTATTGGCCATTAAAATTGTACACCAAGAAGAAATGCAGATGATAAACGGGTATTCATTGGACAAATATATTAAACTAGAATTGACATGTGATTACATTTTCACGCAATTTGGGTGCATAGGTCCTGAGAAATCAGTACCCAGAACAACCACCTCTGGCGGGTAATAACGGCCTTGATATGCCAGGGCATTGAGTCAAACAGAGCTTGGATGGCGTGTACAGGTACAGCTGCCCATACAGCTTCAACACGATACCATAGTTCATCAAGAGTACTGACTGGCGTATTGTGACGAGCTAGTTGCTCGGCCAACATTGACCAGACGTTTTCAATTGGTGAGAGATCTGGAGAATGTGCTGGCCAGGGCAGCAGTCGAACATTTTCTGTATCCAGAAAGGCCCGTACAGGACCTGCAACATGTGGTCGTGCATTATCCTGCTGAAATGTAGGGTTTCACAGGGATCGAATGAAGGGTAGAGCCACGGGTCGTGAGACATCTGAAATGTAACGTCCTCTATTCAAAGTGCCGTCAATGCGAACAAGAGGTGACCGAGACGTGTAACCAATGTCACCCCATACCACCACGCCGGGTGATACGCCAGTATGGCGATGACGAATACACGCTTCCAAAGTGGGTTCACCGCGATGTCGCCTGACACGGACGCGACCATCATGATGCTATAAACAGAAACTGGATTCATCGAAAAAATGACGTTTTGCCATTCGTGCACCCAGGTTCGTCGTTGAGTACACCATCGCAGGCGCTCCTGTCTGTGATGCGGCGTCAAGGGTAACCGCAGCCATGGTCTCCGAGCTGATAGTCCACGCTGCTGCAAACGTCGTCGAACTGTTCGTGCAGATGGTTGTTGTCTTGCAAACGTCCCCATCTGTTGACTCAGGGATGGAGACGTGGCTGCACGATCCGTTATAGCCATGCGGATAAGATGCCTGTCACCTCGATTCTAGTGATACGAGGCCGTTGGGATCCAGCACGGCGTTCCGTATTACCCTCCTGAACCCACCGATTCCATATTCTGCTAACAGTCATTGGATCTCGACCAACGCGAGCAACAACGTTGCGATACGATAAACCGCAATCGCTATAGGCTATAATCCGACCTTTATCAAAGTCGGAAACGCGATGGTGCGCATTTCTCCTCCTTACACGAGGCATCACAACAACGTTTCACCAGGCAACGCCGGTCAACTGCTGTCTGTGTATGAGAAATCGGTTGGAAACGTTCCTCATGTCAGCACGTTGTAGGTGTCGCCACTGGCGCCAACCTTGTGTGAATGCTCTGAAAATCTGATCATTTGCATATCACAGCATCTTCTTCCTGTCGGTTAAATTTCGCGTCTGTAGCACGTCATCTTCGTTTTGTAGGAATTTTAATGGCCAGTAGTGTATTATCATGTGTGTTGCGATCATAACGTTGCATGGGCGCACTGACCTCCAAATCTTTGAACACAGTACACTGACCTGCCAACATTATTGAGAGACTGTACTCCTCCTCCTTGTGCATCTTTTCAGGGCTACATTACACCTCGACTTCATTTTTATGGATGACAACGGGTGACCCCATCGAATAGCGGAGGTCGAGGAGCTCTTGGAACAAGAGGACTGGCCTGCCCAATTCCCTACACTTAATCCCACCGAGCACGGTCGTGATGGCTTGAGGAGACGTGTTACAGTGTTTCGCCCACAGGTACCAACGCCTATCCATTAGCTGTCAGCCGCGCTTGTGGAGGAACGAAACACCATGCCAGAACAACTCCTTACCTACCTTGTGGCCAGCATGGGATCGTCTTGCAGAGAATTAACTGCCGTCCGAGGTGATCATATACCCTATTAAGAAGCGTGTACAGCCTTTTGTATTGTCCAAGTAACGATCACAAATCGAGGTTACTTAAGTATAATAATTGTCTTGGAATAAAATATATCTTTCAGTTACTTTCTGTACTGTACTGTTCTGTACTATATTGTAGCGGTTGTGTTTTTCACACCAGTGTAGTGTACACAACTAAACTCTGTCTGAAAATCTGGAAGAAAATCCAGTGAGGTTCTGATGATAAGTAAATGATGGGAATTGCAAGACACAACCACTAGCTTCACCGCGTGATGACAATGTTACCGACGATAGCATCATTAAAGTGGAGATAGTAAACACGGTTTTCCGAAATTCATTCAGCAGAAAACATACAGCACATATTCCAAAATTCGAATCAAGAACAGCTGACAACATGAGTAATTTGGAAGTAGATACCCTCGATTTGGTGCTGCAAATTCTTTCACTTAATAAAGGGAAGTCCTCAATTCATGATTGTATAACAATAAGGTTCGTTTTCGAGTATGTTGATAATGTATCTCCATTTCAGCAATCATATCTCGACGAAAGCTCTGCGCCTAAAGAATGGGAAGTTTCACAGGTCACACCACACACAAGAAAAGATAAAGTAGTAATCCACTGAATTATAGACAAATATTACTGACAGCAATTTGCAGTACGATGTATATTGCGCGTCAACATTACGAAATACTTCGAAGAAAAAAATTTATTGGAACGCAACGAACGCATCTTCAGAAAAATCGTTGTTCTGAAACACAACTGGCACCAGATTCACACAACGTAAGGGGTGTTATCGATACGGGATGTTAATCCTAGAATATTAAGCGGCGGAAATTTTAACACTGTTACGAAACCGTGGTAGATTTTACTACACCACATTTTATTCAAAAGACGTCATAATTTATAGTTTATATGCTGGTTAATTACAATTATAAAGTTTCCCATGGTATGTCAAGAAAAGTGCAAAATGTTTTGCTTTACTCCCAATACTGACCCGCAAATTGGTATCAACTACAATCGTAAAATTTACGAGGGTTTAGTAATCTAGGGTTAAACTGATTGCTTATTTCTAGATTTCCAAAAGCTTTTTGACACCGTTTCCCACAAGCGTATTCTAATGAAACTGCAGGATCTTAGAGTATAGTATCAGTGGTGCGACTGGTTTGCTGTCAGAAAGGTCACAGTTCCTAGTAACTGATCCGAAGTCATCTAGTGGAACCGAAGCGATGTCAGGGGCTCTCCATCATGGAAGCGTTATAGCGCCTCTGCTCTTTTTAATCCATGTACACGATGTGGGATGTAATCTGTAGTCTTCTTATACACTGATCAGCCAGAACATTGTGACCACCGATCTAATATATATATATATATATATATATATATATATATATATATATATATATATATACACCCGTCCAGGGGATAGCAGCGTCACCTGGCGAGGAATAACTGTTAGTTAGACACACGCACGATATCAGTGAGCGTTCTGTCGGTGTAGAGTAGGAAAGGCGCGCGCGATCTATATGAGTTGTGTTGGTCCGGAGCCTCGGCACGAGCATTTCGGAAACTGCATTACTTGTCGGGTGTTCGAGGAGTGCTATGGTGAGTGTCTCCAACACGTGGCGAAACCAGGGTGAAACCACGTCCGGACGTCGTGGGGCTGGGCGGTCACCCCTCATTACAGATGCCGGACGCCGTAGGCTGGGCATACTGGTAAAGCAGGACAGGAGACGAACTGTGGGGGAACTAACATCAGACTTTAATGCTGGGCAGAGTACAAGCGTGTCTCAACGCACAGTGCACCGAACACTCCTAGCAATGGACCTCCTCAGCCGACGACCAATGCATGTGCCAATGTTAACACCACGACGTCGGCAACTACGACTGAAGTGGGTACGTTACCATCGGCACTGGACGTTGGCGCAGTGGCATAGCGTTGCATGGTCTGATGAATCCCGATACCTTCTTCATTACGCCGATGGGGGGGATGCGAATCCGTCGTCTTCCAGGTGAACAGCTTGTAGACACCTGTACTGTGGAGGGGGGGGGGGGGGGGGGGTGCGGGGTGCGGAGACAAGCTGGCGGCGGCTACATTGTGCTCTGGGGAACATTCACGTGGGCGTCCATGCGTCCAGTGGAGCTCGTTCAAGGCTTCCTGGCGGCCAAGGAGTATCGTACACTGGTTGCGGACCACGCACACCCCTTCATGAATCACTGCTTCTCTGCTACGACGCGTCGCCGATGTTATCCGTGCCAAAGGTGGACATACCGGCTGTTTGGTAGGTGATCATAATATTGTGGCTCATCAGTGTATTGTCTGCAGAAGATACTGGCGTTTACTGTCTAGTAAAGTCACCAGAAGATCGATACAAATTAGAAATTCGTTTAGACAAGGTATGTGTTCAGACACACGCAGATAGACGCCGCTAAAGCCGCAAATGGCGGTGGTTTACGGACAGTGGAATGCACGTTACAGGGCGTCAGGCTCGGAGTTGTCCTTGAAATAACTGATTTGTCAACAGTTCGTTGTCAGTGTGGTGCCAGTTGCTGCCCAGTTTGATGCTGCAGATGCAGGGCGATGAGCCAGAGCAAACGCCGAACACGATGGCCTTCCCTCTCGGTAGTGCCACGTGACCGTCCGTAGGCCGGCCTTCTTGCGACCGTACATTCTCGTCAATCATGTACAGCGGCTAGATTCTTGCCGCGTCTTGCTGCAGTATCGCAGAGGGAACATCCAGCTTCTCGTAGCTCTATTACACGACCTCGTTCCAACTCAGTGAGGTGTTGATAATGGCGTTCTTATCGCCTTAAAGGCATTCTTGACTGACATCAACTCGCCACGTCAACTCTCAAAGGTAACTAACGCTCACGACCGTTACAGCGCGTATTTAAAGCAAATTTGATTTGCATCCTCAGAGTGGCGCTACTGGCACCATTCTGATGCGACCGGCGGGAAATATGAATAGACATCCTCTTTCAGATGTAGAAACATACCTTACAACTTTCGTTTACGTCACGCAACTCCTTCTTGGCGCTGCGATTTTTTTTCTGTCCGTGTATTAACCTATACACCAATGATCAACCGACACCGGAACGTACTACCCATTTCTTGTATGCCGATGATCTGGCCATTACAGCGCAAGGAAATAGCTTCGAGGAAGTAGAAGGGAAATTCGAAAGCTCGCTACACGTAATGTCTGAGTACTATAAAGAGAACTCCCTCAAACCAAATCCATCTAAGACACAGGTTAGCGCTTTCCACCTCCGCACAAAACAGGCAAACAGGAAGCTGAACGTCACCTGGAATGGCAACAAACTGGACCATACGGACAAACCAACATACCTCGGTGTCGTGCTGGATAGATCACTGACGTACAGATATCACTGTGAAAAAACCTGCCAAAAAGTTGCTGCCAGGAACAATATTTTAAGAAAACTGACGAATAGTAAATGGGGAGCTAGTCCGACTGTATTACGAACAACTGCTCAAGCACTTTGCTTCTCCACGGCAGAATATGCATGCCCTGTATGTTCTCGATCCACACATGCCAAAAAGGTCACTACAGTCCTTAATGAAACATGCAGGCTAACAACAGGATGCATGAAACCCACTCCACTTGGGAAACTATACAAAGCAGCTGGATTCTCATCTCCTGAATCCCGAAGAACTGCGCACGAGCATACAGAAAAATTTAAACAGATTTTCGACGAGCGCCACCCGCTGCATGGTTCTTCATGTGGACGTAGCAGACTTGAATCCCGCAAGAGATTTCTCACTAGTGAATTGAACGAGCCTCCGAAGGACTACCCTGCCTCACGAGAAATACCCAGCGGCAGTACACCAAGCTGGAAGATTTGGAAAACACTGAACCGCATCAGAACAGGTGTAGCACCAGTTAAAGCAAACCTAGTCAAATGGGGCTTTAAGGACAAAGGAGACAACAAATGCGACTGTGGTGAAGTTCAGGATATGGAACACCTTTACAGTGTTCCATCTGCCCCACAAGGTGTACCCTTGACGAACTATGGCTTGAGAAGAGAGAAACATTGGACTTGGCCCGACATTGGGCTGAAAGGCTTTGAAACAAATCTCCGGACACGAAAAAGTAAAGTTTAATAAGTTCGCCCGATGATGAACGTGTAACTCTGAACCGCGTACTCGAACTATAAATAAAATGACTGGCTACAGATAATTGAGTATTTCAATTGACATTCACCACTTACGGTTAGGACTAACGTAAACCGTCCGCCTTCACAGTTATTCAGATTCCTTTCGGTTCAAATATGCGTGATGCTGCCGATTGTAGATCGATCCTGCTCCCAAATCTGCGTCTCCATTGGTATGGGAGCAGCGCTGCGTCCCACACCAGAGGGGAGGAGCAAACGAATTAGCTGGGCGGGGGAAGGAATGCGAAGCAGGCGACCTGATATCTACCTGGGAATCGATGCGGAGCCACGAGGAAGGCGGTGGCGCGCTGTATCGGGAAATGCCAATTACCGCCCGACTGCAGGCAGCTCGCACGCGCACAGACCGCGCAAATCAAGCGGCTATCCTCTCTGCTCGTTTCCCGACGTTCCATTAACAGCCGAGGTATCTCTGTCTCCACAACGGGCTGTCAGGGAGGAACGAAGAAATGTTTTCATTTGACGCCCCGACGTCATTATGCTTATTAAAAGTGGGGACAGCTCAGCTGGCGAGGATCGGTAAAGATGCGGTCCGTAGCACTAGTGAAGGAATCTTCGCACTTTTCGCCCGAAGCACCCGAAACACACAAAGCAATTTGAAGCTCGCTGGTCAGATACTGTAATCGCTCCTGTAGTTCCACTTCCAGTACAGCAATCGGTGTGCCGGGTTGTGCTTCTTTTCCTATATCAACAACAGTCAGTACGCTTCCCGCGCCCGGGTTCCCGGGTTCGATTCCCGGCGGGGTCAGGGATTTTCTCTGCATCGTGATGACTGAGTGTTGTGTGCTGTCCTTAGGTTAGTTATGTTTAAGTAGTTCTAAGTTCTAGGGGACTGATGACCATAGATGTTAAGTCCCATAGTGCTCAGAGCCATTTGAACCAATAGTCAGTAACACGTTCCATATATTTTTCCCCAAATCATCCACATAGCATAAACATAATTTTAATCATTTTTACCACTTTTTTTTATTAGGTCGTTTTCTGGTCAATCGGTCTGTTCGGTACAAATTTTGCAATTTATCTTAACTAACATTCTGATAAGCTAGACATGTGAAATTTTAAACATAGCTTACAACTGGATGACAATGGAATATTAACTCGCTTGTCTAGTGTGTGGCGGAGAATATTTTGTGTACCACTGCCATTTCCCCCTTTTCCTGTTCCAGCCGCGAATCGTTCTCGGGAAGAACAATCGCTGGTAAGCCTCCTTGTGAGCTCAAATCTCTCTAATATTTACCTTCGCCGCCTTTTTTTGGATATACATAGGAAGAAGTAATATATTTGTTGAGTCAGATGAAAAGAAACTGAAATAAATCTGAAATTTACCACGCGTCTCCGTTCAAATCTCATTAAAATGTTTGAAATCGACTGAAAATACGCATATATAAGACTATAAAGCAGAAAATAAATATTAAAATAAAGCAAATTTTAAATACACCGAGTTTTTAAATTGGACTAGAAAGTATAAAATACGTGTAAGATTTAAAGCGAAAAACATGAGGCTCAAGCAATACACAATTGATGAGTCAATAGTTCATTTCCTTACTATTACACTACTTACTAACTAATGCATGAATAGTTCACCTCCTTGGGTCCTGGGAGGGGGTCGAGGGTGGGGAGTGGCGACAGGAAATGCATCCGGTCACCGTCTGCCACTAACATTGCCAAACCCAGATAACATGCTGATCCCGTGAAGCCCGGGGGTAAGGCCAGGAAACGGTTGAAGAACAACAGGAATGTTTTTATTCCCAGTAAGATTATTAGTGTAAAAATCTTCATCTTTATTTCATGTTCCCTCTTCTGATGGACTGGAGTTACACGTCCTGACATAAGCGCTATAGGTATAGCTGTCACCAAGCCGAAGGCTGGTTTGAACACCACAGTGCTTCATTAGGCGTGTTCCTATTCGAGGTAGTGTGTCCTATCTTTTCTCCTTCATTTAAATCTCGGAGCTTTTCACATTGTCAAGCATTTCCAGGAGGGGAAGAAATGAGAAGGGACAGATAAAAATATCCTAGGTGTGACGGGGTATCGAACTCGAGACTTATGGGACCACAGCCCAGCATTTTACCACATTTTTTCAATTTTTTTTGTCTGTTTGTTCGTCGTCTTCCTTCTAAGGGGAGAGCCGTTCTGTGCGGACGTAACACGACGTCTCTCTAAGTCTGTTGTTGAAACGATTACTCAGTTTTTTTTTAATTTTTTTTGTTACAGAGGGTGGCTAGCCTCCTGACCAAACACGCTCAGCTATGGCGCCGGCTTACAAGTGCCCCACCGAATCCAATCTCTTTGATCGACAACGGACAAAAAAACTCACTGTGGATGGAAGGTTCGTGATATTGTATTTACGTCGTGCCTGCATAGTACAAAAATCCCAACGGCCCTGTTTGCTTTTGTGGAGCCTAGAATAAGTTACTTTCTTCTATTCTTAATCCTTACAAAAAAAAAAATACGAGAGTGTGCTGAAAAGTAATGCATCGGAGCTTTTTATGTGAAAATTCTAAAACATTTTAAAATGGAACATACGTTATTTATATTCTACATCTTTATTCTTATGTGTCCATAGTTTCAGTCCTCTGCCGCTGGAGGACTCTGAATTGTATCGTGTAACATGGCGGTCTGTAACGTAACTGTGTCGGTACGTGAGGAACAGCGTGCTGTAATAGAGCTTCCAATTTGAAGAGTTCGTCCACATATGGAGCAGCCTCTCTTTCAGCATGACAATGCCAGACCACACACGAACTCTGCGACATCAGCAACAGTCAGACGCCTTGAATTCACTATCATCCATCATCGTCCGTATAGTCCCACCTCGGTCCTATCCGAGTTTCATCTGTTCCAAAACATAAAGAACACTTTCGAGTCCGCAGCTCGCGGTCTCGAGGTCGCGTTCTCGCTGTCGCTTCCCGAGCACGGGATCCTCGGTTCGATTCCCGTCGGGGTCAGGGATTTTCCCCTGCCTCAAAATGATTGGATGTTTGTGTTATCCACATCATTTCATCATCATTCATGAAAGTGGCGAGATTGGACTGAGAAAAGGTTGGGAATTTGTAGGGGCGCTGATAACCGCGCAGTTGAGCGCCCCACAAACCAAACATCACATCATCATCAAAACACTGGTCTCTCTCGCTGGGAGAAATGTGTTCGTCGCCAGGTTGACTATGTTGAGAAATAAATATATAGATACGAAGAATAAAGATGTAGAATGTTAGAAAGTTTGTTTTATTTATAAAGCTTGAAGAGTTTTCTCACGCACAAAAAAAAATAAAAAAATAAAAAAAGTCGGATGCATTATTTTTCAGTACGCTCTCGTAAATGCCCACTCCATCGACAACGCTACGGAAAACTCAGACTAAGCCTCGTTGTTGAACGACGGCTACTCTACTTCAAAAAAGCATGTTTTTAAAACGATGTTGTATGTTGTGAGACAAGAGGAATGAAACAATGCCGAAAAGCGAACACGGCGCGTAGCTCGCGGGTAGGCGAATTAAGTAAACGCCGTGAATCCGCTAACCCGCTGGTGGCCATGTTTGTTCTGACGGCCAGGGCAACCACGTGCTTGGCCGCTGCTGCAGCCGAGTCGTCTTCGCATCTCATTTCGGCAGTACACACAGCCACGCAAAGCTTCTCTCTCTCTCTCTCTCTCTCTCTCTCTCTCTCTCACACACACACACACACACACACACACACACACACACACACACCTAATCAAATGGTTCAAATGGCTCTGAGCACTATGGGACTCAACATCTTAGGTCATAAGTCCCCTAGAACTTAGAACTACTTAAACCTAACTAACCTAAGGACATCACACACACCCATGCCCGAGGCAGGATTCGAACCTGCGACCGTAGCAGTCCCGCGGTTCCGGACTGCAGCGCCAGAACCGCTAGACCACCGCGGCCGGCACACACCTAATCAAATGAGCAGTGTAGTTGCCGTCGTGTTAGACTATTGAAATTGTATCTGCCTCTAATATTTCAATGAACTCTTGAAATTCATATCGTAACAAGAGTTTACACAGGTCATTCATTATACGGAAGAGGGAGAATGAGAAGGTTACTTTTCTGTACGGAGACGCGTACTTGCATTCGAGAGCTCCTGGCAAGTGGAGTAGTACGGTAAGATAATTTTTAAATTTGCGATGGAACATTATGCAAAAAGAAAAGGATAATGCCCACAGTATGACAGCCGAGGTTGCTTGCAGTTTCACCTTTGTCATAACGTACGCATTTAGTAACGGTTAGAAGTCACGCTGGGCTGGCCTGCGAATAAAGCCTATTTACCGCTCACTTTTGTGAAAAGGAGCGGTAACGTTTAACAAGTGTCGTAACGCTATACCACTTTTTTTCCTTTTTTTCATCAGTTACTGTTAAAATTTTGTACGTATGTTCGGAAGTTCCTTAATACACGTCCGCTACTCTTTTACATTCGTAATTCGCATTCAATGTGTAATATGTACTACATGCAACAACCAGAAACAACAGTTCGTCCAGTTTATGTTTTTTTCCCTTGTTCTGTCAACTTTCGGCCGATCGTCCGCGGAAGCAACACTACACTTATTTTTTTCTGCACAAGCTACTACAGAGGCATAACAATAAAAAAGGATGCTTCCTTGGAATCAACGTCCCTTCAGCATCTAGGTCATTAGAAAATAAGTAACTGTTCACACGAATAAAGATGCCGATAGCAATCCCCTGAAGTGATTTAGCTTAACCCCGCGATTTCTGTAGCATTCAGTACAGACTACAGACGCACGTCCAATGCCTGCACGGCACTTTTTGGCAATATTCGCGCTAAGGTTTGGCAAGCGAGCGAGATGATTTTTTAGAAACACTGTTACACTTGTGTTAGACTTACAAAACGCTTTGTTTATTTTGAGCGTCCGTGAGAATGAGCGCCATTCTGGCGGGCCGTTTGGCTCGAGCAGGCCGTTACGGCCTCACCCTGCGACGCACACGCCGAGAATATATTCTTCTGCTCGCAGCCGCCTGCCGACACACTTCGCACCTTCCCTCTCATCTCTAGATCCAGTCAACATCACCAAAGGACAGCTACGTAACAAAACAAATACTTTACGCCCCAGTTTTCTGTCCACATAAGATTTTTTTTTATTATTCATTAAGCAATAAAACAACTTTATCCGTCATTAACTACGAGCTTTCGACATGATTATCTACTGCAAATCTGAGGATAAGTTTTAGTGAAACTGGCATTATCATTTTGCTATCGATCCAGCTGCACTGGCGACCAAAATTAAAGCAACTAACTGCTATTTCCACGTCCTGTGTCTAATTTACGATATAATCGTACAAACTGTCAACAGATGTCGTTACGATCGTGTTCTGCACGGAAGATAGCATTCCGATCAACGAACAACCACGCCAGCAATGACGTCAGGGCACCTATCAAGCGGGAAAGTGTTTGCAGAGTAGTCCCACATTCACAATCGCTGTGTACACAGTCACAGACGGTGCAGTATGGCACAGAGAACCATGGAACCTGCAGGTCAACAGGGGACTGTTCAAGCTGGTGGAGGCTCTGTGATGGTGTGGGGCGCGTGCAGTCGGAGTGATACGGGACCCCTGATAGGTCTAGATACGACCCTGACAGGTAACACGTACGTTAATATCGTGTCTAATCACCTGCGTCCATTCATGTCCATTGTGCATTCCGACGAACTTGAGCAACTCCAGCAGGACAATCCGACATCCCACACGTCCAGAATTGCTAAAGAGTGACTCCAGGAACACTCTTCTAAGTTCAAACACCTCCGCTTGTCACGAAACTCCGCAGACGTGAACGTTATTGAGCCTATCCGGAATGCCTTGCAACGTGCTGCTAAGTAGAGATCTCCACTCCCTCGTACTCTTAGGATTTATGGTCAGCCCTGCAGGATTGAGGGTGTCAATTCCTTCCAGCCATACTTGAGACATTATTTGAGTCCATGCCATGCCGTGTTGCGGCACTTCTGCGTGCTCGTGAGGTCCCTACACGATATTAGGCACGTGTACCAGTTTCTTCAGCTCTTCTGTTTAGATACACAACACTCAGTAGGTTTACAGCAACTCGACTTGTTTGACATAAAACGTAATTTCTTACCAGTCTAGTGCACAGAAAGGAAATCTGATTTCTTGTGGCGTTCAAGCAGTACATCCGCTACCTTGCAAACGGATCCTTTGCAGACCCGTATTTCCTGGAACAATTTTGCTCCTACTATCGTGTACCTTCACCCGTGTCAGTTTTCACTTCTAATTATGGTACACCCCGTATAACAATTATGCACATGGGCAACTCCGGTGCGCCGCACTAATTGGCGTCCCGAACGGTCTCTGGTATCGCTTGGGCCTTCAACCGGCCCTCAGCGCATCTGTCCAAAAACCCTTCTTGAAAGCGACAATGACGAGCATTTTTCTAATCCCCAGGTAACCTTCGTGTCTGTAAC
Source organism: Schistocerca nitens (assembly GCF_023898315.1). Lineage (NCBI taxonomy): Eukaryota > Metazoa > Arthropoda > Insecta > Orthoptera > Acrididae > Schistocerca > Schistocerca nitens. The sequence continues at coordinate 169,510,774 of NC_064616.1, read as the reverse complement.
AACCTAACATAAATTACTATTACAACAAGGAGAGCAGGTACTTTCGTATAATCTCTGTAGAATCTCAGAGGTATCTGATGTGGTCCAAATGCCTTCCCAATATTTACCAGCTTTAGTTGATTTTCTGTTCTTCCATCATTTGTCTCACTGTCTGCCATATTGGTGGACGTGCAATGATTGAAAAAAGGAACCGTATTACGACCCCCGCAATGAATCAATTTCGGAAGTTCGAATTCACTATTTCCGTCTTCTCCCTGTAATTTTCCATTTCCATATCAGTATAGTCACAGAGCAGCAGAATAGGTGATTTGCAGCGGTTTAGTGACTTTAAGTATGATTAAAATTGCTCACGTGTTTTGATCACACAGTTTGACAAAATTTTACTTACGTATTCATTCAATTTATTTTTCATTCCTCTCCTTATGCACATTATGGCTTTGGTTCAAATGGTTCAAATGGCTCTGAGCACTATGGGACTCAACATCTTAGGTCATAAGTCCCCTAGAACTTAGAACTACTTAAACCTAATTAACCTAAGGACATCACACACACCCATGCCCGAGGCAGGATTCGAACCTGCGACCGTACAGTCCCGCGGTTCCGGACTGCAGCGCCAGAACCGCTAGACCACCGCGGCCGGCTTATGGCTTTGTTCAGCTTTTGTTTCTCAACTAGGCTTTGACGCCACTTGAATCTGAGTTGAAATTCTCTTTGCTTCCGCAGCAACTTTCCCATACGCTTGTTGAAACATGATTGGGGGGGGGGGGGGCTTTTCCATGCTTCACAACCTTGCTCGGCATATTCTTGTCTAAATCAAAAAAGGGTTTTGCAAGTTACTTGCTATGTGGAGGAGTTACGTTTCCTTGGGATTCTTCCGACGAATGTCAGTTCGGCATTTTCTTTCAGTACAGCTAGTTTCATCTGGTCAGTGTACTAAAGCTCGCTCCGGACGGTTGTTTCCACATATTTTACGGTTGTTGCTGTTTCCACTGATCATCGTCACTAGTGCAATCTAATAGCAACGTGTTTTTTCGCCGATATATGGGCAAACCGTTACAATTACTTATATTAAGGGTCAACTGGCAGTCCCTGCAGCAAGCGTCGATCCTGTGCAGCTACCACCGAAATTTTACTATGTGCTACAGCATCACACGCTAACAGCGTCCGATGTTATCCAGCGGATCGTTTATCCTGTACTCTGGCTTATGTGACTGGACAGTGTATTTTGTACAAAACTTATCGTACCGAGTCTTGAGTTGAGAAAAATCTCTAATAGTCACCTCGATGAGTACGTCAAACCACTTGAAACTCATATTACAATGCATATGTCCCACTTCTCCGAGGAAGCAGATTCAACGAAAGTATGCACATGACATAACCCGCCCTGCTGCCTCATGCAAACACAGCGCCCTGTTTGTTCCACTAAGCGATCGCTAAAGCTTTTTCCGGATGGCTGTCCGTTCCCAGGCACATGGTAGATACCGCTTGGAGTGCCAGCTGGCGTTGTTTGATCACCAACAGTCCCACTTGTCGCAGCGTCTACTCTGTTCTGCTTTGCCAGTCACGCTAATATTTCCTCGAAATCACACTGGAATTATTGCAACTCCTCTCAGATAAAATTTAGCCATACGTAACTGCATCATACACGAAATGCATGTGATTGCAACTAATAATACGTCCAAAGTCATTAAAGTACAACAAGAACAGCAACGGTCTTATCGCAACACCCTGGGGCACGCCAGATATTACTACTGCGTCGGTACACGATGCTCTGTCCAGATTGACGTGCTGTGACCCTCCTATAAGAGGATTTTCGACCTAGTCACAAACCTTGTTATGTTATTTTATAGAAAACATCGATGCGGCGCTGAGTCGAAAGATTTGAAAGCCTAGGAACAACGAATTAATTATGGCATTAACGATACAATGGGTGAAAAGAGCGAGTGAAGTTTTACATGCTCGATGTTTTCCGAACTCGTGCAGAATTCTAAGTGGCGGCTTATTTTGCTCTAAGTACGCAGGTAGGTACGTAGGTAGGGCTTAATGGTTCAAATGGCTCTGAGCACTATGGGACTTAACATCTATGGTCATCAGTCCCCTAGAACTTAGAACTACTTAAACCTAACTAACCTAAGGACATCACACAACACCCAGTCATCACGAGGCAGAGAAAATCCCTGACCCCGGGTAGGGCTTAATGATGTAACTCAGAATATGTTATTCCGAAAGAATTAGTTGTGAGTGATAGAAGACGGCAGTTCCGTGAACCAATGTTCCTTCCTTTTTCGTGAATGGGTGAGATCTCTGCTCTTTTGCAGTCGGGTGGAAGTTTACTCTGCTCAAAGGATTTGAGAGAAGTTATGGTCAACAGTTGGGCTACTTCAAGAGAAGATGCTGTATAGTACTTGACACGGACTCAAGCCTCGCTGGCCGGCCGGATTGGCCGAGCGGTTCTAGGCGCTACAGTCTGGAACCACGCGACCGCTGCGGTCGCAGGTTCGAATCCTGCCTCGGGCAATGATTTGTGTGATGTCCTTAGGTTAGTTAGGTTTAAGTATTTTCAAGTTCTAAGGGACTGATGACCTCAGAAGTTAAGTCCCATAGTGCTCAAAGCCATTTGAACCACTTGATACAAGAATTGGGGTGGCAATAATTAACACACAGGCATATTTTCTGGTGGCAGGACCTTCTCGTGAAATTTCAACCAACTTCCTCTTCAGAGTGTGAAAATATTTCCTCGGCGCCCACCTACATAACCAGAAAGTAATCGTGTAGATGTAGAGGGGGGCGTGGAATCTTATAGAGTATCACACAAAATATGATTCGTCGTTGCACATTATGTAACGAAGTTGATGGTCGTCACATTAAACATATTTTACTCTAGAGCAGTGACGCCATAGATATGGTTTACAGTATTTGATTTTCCAAACTACAGTATTCTGGTCGTTCATTTAACACACCAAATACACAGAAAGTTTATAGTGCTGTAAGAATTTTATTTCACATTTCCGGCTACAGGTTCCTTATATCGAAACGTTCAAAATTTTATCCTCTATAATCTCACAAATTTTTGAAACAATATTCTATAACACTCTGTATAATTGGCTCCTGGAAGGTGCATAACTTTACGATTCTTTCCCGCCGCAATGGAAAGACTAAGCTAGTTTGTACACACGCTGCAGCTCATCTGTGGCCCAATGTCAACGACTCGGTCAAGTCACAGACTCAGTCAATCAGCAACACGCAGGGAGCGTGGAAAGTGTTGTTCAAAAGATAGAAATAAAGAGAATTGAAAACCTGTCACTTCCTAGGACATTGACGAACAAAAATTTACGATGATGGAGTATATATGCAGACTGTAGCGACGAATGAAAATTCGTACGAAGGCCGGGATTCGAACCTGGGTCTCCTACTCACTAGCAAACGCGCTAACCAGTACGCCACAGTGACACAGTGATATAAACTACCCTAGCACGTCTCCCTTCTCAATCCAGATTCCCAATCACGTCTCAGCACACTTTGTATTACCCTGGGACGTGAATGGGAATTTGGATTGAAGAGGGAGGAAACCGCGAGACCGCTACGGTCGCAGGTTCGAATCCTGCCTCGGGCATGGATGTTTGTGATATCCTTAGGTTAGTTAGGTTTAACTAGTTCTAAGTTCTAGGGGACTAATGACCTCAGCAGTTGAGTCCCATAGTGCTCAGAGCCATTTGAACCATTTTTGAGGAAGGCGTGCTAGAATAGTCCGTGAAAATTGTGCAGAGGCACTGTGTTAGGACAGCATAGTGGCCTAGTGAGCTGGAGTCCCAGGTTCCAATCCCCGCCTCGGTACAATTTTTATTCGTCGCTTCAGACTGCATACATACTTAACTAATGGACGTGGAGGTGGTGAAGGAAGAAAATGAAGAATAAAATACAAGGCCTCCATAAACTGAGCATATGAACCTCAAGCCGCAGGTGAAGCAAAGTATGAAGCTGTCACTAGCAGAAGTAAAATTGTATCATTGACAATTAAATGTGAGTCAAGATATGTACACCAAGTTATTGACTGATTCACATTATTAACTGGCGACCGACTGTGAATGAGTGACTAGCTAGAAGAAACAAGTTCTGCATATGGAATATAAACTTCTAACAACACACCAGTTCTCACAGATACTGCTTTTGTCAAAGGAAAAGATCACTGGCTGTGACAGACCGCCAACGAAAACCCGACAAACCTGTAATTCTTAGAGATCTGATCGTCCATCGAGTCACAGAATTTTTTTTTTTTTTGAGAAAAGTCGCTCTTGTTTAAGGGCCTCCTGTTACGCCAGTTGCAGCTACTTGCACGGACCGCAAACCGAGCTCAAGTGCGAACACGACGCCAAAAAAACCGGTTGGCTGTAGGGTCTCCTTGTTTACGGAAACACTACACCACGTTCCGCTGTGGCTTCACAACTAGACCCCGGCGGTCGCCGCTTTTCTCGACGGCACAAAGCCGGAATAATAACCAGGGTGACCAACGTCAGCCCTTGCCACTTGTGTTTAACTTGACCTAAAAGTTGTTAGTATCACTTCTTTTTCATTTGCGACATGAACATGTAGTACACACGAAATATACTTCACTATAGTGGCTTACTATTTTAGATGTTCTGTAATACTGGTGGAAGCCTCTGAGGTATTGACTAGAATACGGTGGCACTGGCATGGAGATCCGGATAATAACGCGCCGATCGGCTGTTGCTTCGCGTCAGGAGGGAGACTCCAGCTTCCGTTTCTACCTCTCTTCCATCTCCTTCTTAATCTTTAAAAACGCAACATATCATTTCTTGACTCTTCTGTGACATTACATTCATCACGTTACTCATCTGAGAACTATACGCTGAGATGCAGACAACCACAATCTGCAAAAACGAAAGATTGGGGTTTAACGTCCCCTCGACAAGATCGTTCGAAACAGAGAAAAATCTAAGAAATCGGCGTGTCCTTGTGCGATTTAGGGAAATAACGGGAAACTCGGATGACCGGAAAGGAATGTAAACTGCCGTCCTCCCGAAGTGATTCCATTGTCTTACCACTGCGCCACCTCTTTCGGATGTCGCAATTTGTGCATTTAACGCGTGTAATTCAAAGGCTGGCGAGACAGGAATATGTATGTGGAATCTTAGTATCTGTTGGTGCTATCTGTTTTAAGCAATATTTGGACATTAATCAGATTTACAGTATATCATATCGGCACTGGGCCAAGATTTGGAAGGAGTTGGGTTGAAATGCCCTTCTGGCCACCCAAATATGTCTTCCATATTTTCATTAAGCTGGTAAAAAAAAAAAAAATAAATAAAAAAAACCTGAAATGGTTCCCTTGAAAATAATACAGAGGATTTCTTTGCCAAGACATGCCAAATCTGTGCTTGTACCAGGTACCGAATGACCTCGTTGACGGCCTTGAACCTCAACTTTGCCACTATCCTATATGAATATAAAAATCCGCAAGGTCTGGAGTGTCTCTCAGAATTCCATATTAAACAGCTGTCTGGACGGAGAATGATACAAGCTCTAGTCTTACTCATACAGGCCAGAAACTAAAGTCCTGGGGACGAACAGTTTTTGTTTGTTGCTAATAGGCTTACCCGTCATTCCAGTAGAACACGGTAAACGCAGATTATTAAGCACTATTCAGAAGAACACGCCAGCCTTTTGGGACTGAAGGCAGATGTAAAGTTCATCTGGAAGGCGCACATACACAGCCACCTACAGAAGTTGTCTGCGACTACCTTTACCTGTACAATATTGTGGACAGGCAGCATCGGCGTCAACCAACTTGCTCACTTTGCGTACTGCCATTCTTTAACGTCATATGGAGCAAAATCTGGGGTCAACTCAACTAAGTAGAAAGAATATTTTTAAACCAAAAGCGAGCTATATGCGGTGTGAATTCACGTAGCTAGTGTATGGGTCTATTAAACGAGGTGGTGATTCTTACACTACTCTCACAGCGCATGTGCCCGTTTATCGAATTTTCGGTCGAGAAAATACTTTTTTTAAAAAAAAAAGTAATATCTGAATCCATTCTGTTAACGCAAGACAATGCAGCAATGTATCTTTTGCAAGAATCTTCTTAAATACAGTCCAAAACAGTTTGCAACACTCTGCAAGATCGAAATTTTTCTCCTGAAAAACTCCTTTCTTCACGTGAATGAATAGTTCCCATTCACATAATTGTGTTATGGAGATTCTATTCAATGAAGTTGGTCGAACAGTAGTCAGTTCTGGATAGGCTAACGCAGAGAGCTGCACCAAACAAGTCTTCGAATTGAAGACACCAACAGCAACAGCAAGAACAACAGAAATTAATAGCATTCGTCTCTGACGACATTTGACCTACTTGAGTGTGCTATGATAACTGCAAATCGCTACAATTCATTTGAAAATCTAAAGCAGTTCATGTGATGAGGGTTATTGGATTTTCGTTTTCCATTGTTTTCCATCATTCTGAGCGAAGGCGTGGTCCCCACTAACACGACATTGTTCCTGTTAACAGGAAATAGCCCACACCCTCCCCTATTCTATTCTATTACTAAGTTTTAAAATATTTAGTACATTCTTTTACTATATGTTTATAAGTATTCTTGTTTCCCGTGTTATGTCATTCTGATGTTTCACAGTTTTGCGTTCCTTTAATCTGTTTCGTTTTCTTTCAGTACACTGGGTGTACGTCCTGACGTATCGTATGACATCGTGCTACGGACGCAGATAGCCAGTCACTACATACGACCCACTCTTCGGTTCCGTACTCCTGTGGGCGTAAGCAGTCTCCGCATCGTCTCTGTAAGGTTGAATCCTTCAGCAGAATGACCCCCTGTAACAAAATTTTAGTCACACTAAATGGTGGACCAGGGGAAAAGGCATATTGCTACACACTGACGTTTCCTGGAGGGCCATCGCGAATTCACTACTAGCCGAGAAATGAGGGTTTTCTACAATTTCTCTGTACCATTTGCGTAAAAGTTACGTATGAAAGACACTTTTGCCGATTATCTACCTAATCCTCAATTAAGCTAAATATGTCGCCTCCAATCATATTTCTGTCCACAGGGATACCAAAACCGGAGCATTTAAAAATAGCGACTATGAAGTGTAACAGCATATGCCTGACAGCAAGAATGAAGAATGATAGACATTCTAGGATAGAATTCGGCAGGACAATAAATTGAACAACAGAAAGAGGAGAACTACTTAAACCTAAGTAACCTAAGGACATAACACACATCCATACCCGAGGAAGGATTCGAACCTGCGACCGTAGCAGCAGCGCGGTTCCGGACTGAAGCGCCTAGAACCTCTCGGCCACAGTGGCCGGCAATCCTTGGAGGAAACACGATGTTCTTTTCGAGGAACAGTACTGACAAAATTTAGAGAACCGGCATTCGAAGCTTACTGCAGAATGATTCTACTGCTGCCAACGTACATTTTGCGTATGGACCGTGAAGATAAGAGAAATTATAACATATATATAGCCGTTTTGCCCTATCTCTATTAGCGAATGGAAGAGGAAGGGAAATGACTAGTGGTGGTATATGGTACCCTCCGCCACGCACCATGCGGTGGCTTGAGGACTATGTATGTAGATGTAGCTGTATCTCTCCGTATACTAAGGATACCACTTCTACGAACTTAGACGTTAATCATAACCTTTGTTCACTATGAAAAAACTGCGTCCGATACTGAACCCCAAGAAGTCATATGGGATAAGCACACCGTATCCAAAGTGAATTAGGGACCACTTTAGTGATGCAGGTCATGCCACAGTGCCTGAAAGTACATTGTTACTATATCAGAAACCAGTAGAAGATGTCGGCATCATCCGATTGAGTACCTGGAAGGAACAGAATAGGCAATGCATGCAATTTCTCTTGTCTATACGCAATTAGAAAGTTAGGTACATATTTCCACGCAAAGTAAAACGAGGCTAAGTCATTAGTCTTGCCGAATCTCTCATACTGTGCTGCAGTCGGTTCAACACGACAGGAAAATAATCATAAGTATGTAATCTAGAAGACAAAGGTATGTGTTCCCCGTGCTTCTCGAACAATTCAGTTAGTTGCTGCTGGTGCGTACATCACAATGTAGGCCGTACACACAGCTCTAACGTATCCAAGTAAACATTGTTTCCGATATCAGAGGACGAACCGCGACATGAACCTGGATACAGATAGTGATTCTAATGAAAACTAACGTAAAGAAATCTGTATAAACATGAAATTAGATGAAGACTGACTAAGACAAATTAACAGGTGAATTATGAAATGCTGATAGACTACACAGGGGCTACGTGAAAACAGTATTAACAATCAATTACAGTAGGAATGAACCTAAAAAGCGAGAAAACATTATAAGGAACACTATCGCTTATTAATGTAATACATGTTGTGTTTGCCAAAAACGAAAAAAAAAGCTGTAATGGCAAGGCAGGTGTTGTCATATCTGTCTCGCTTAACAAGTATCTGCATTTACCTACAAAGGAAGGATGAAACATTTACAGTTAACGACCCATCGACAGCACATTCGTAAGAGACAGAACACAAGATCAGTTTACGAAAGGAAATCGACCTCGACCGTGACCATTTCAGAGGGTCCATCCCAAATTTGTCTGGAGCAATTTAGGGAAATCACGGGATAGTCGAACGGGAATTTGAACCATCTTCCATCCGAATGCGGGTCCTGTGTACTAAACGCTGCGCCACCCCACTCGGTAGTTACCTACAAGAACAGGCAAAACAAATGAGCGCGTGGAGTCCTAGGAACAGCTGCCATTGGCTGACGCCCAGCTCCTATCTCCGGCTCACTCTGGAGTAAATCACGAGGTTGTTGTATGGAAGTACAGTGCACCTGCTGTATAATGACGCCATCGGCTGGTGTGTCACGAGGTACAGTGCCTCCAGCAATTGCGCTTCACCCTACTACCTGCGTTACTACGTGCACAGTGTTTTATAACAAGCTTCAGTGACACAGCTAACTCAGTCATCTGGAAATTTGTAGTTAAGAGCGTCAAAGCACCACAACTTGTGTTTATCCACATTATCTATAAGCGTGGAAGATGAATTCTGCCGTAAGGTCAGAATTATACACTACTGGCCATTAAAATTGCTACACCAAGAAGAAATGCAGATGATAAACGGGTATTCATTGGACAAATATATTATACTAGAAATGACATGTGATTACATTTTCACGCAATTTGGGTGTATATATCCTAAGAAATCAGTACCCAGAACAACCACCTCTGGCCATAATAACGGCCTTGATACGCCTGGGCACTGAATCAAACGGAGCTTGGATGGCGTGTACAGGTACAGCTGCCCTTGCAGCTTCAACACGATACCGCAGTTCCTCAAGAGTAGTGACTGGCGTATTGTGACGAGCCAGTTGCTCGGCCACCATTGACAGACGTTTTCAGTTGGTGAGAGATCTGGGTAATGTGCTGGCCAAGGCAGCAATCGAACAATTTCTGTATCCAGAAAGGCCCGTACAGGACCTGAAAAATGCGGTCGTGCGTTATCCTGCTGAAATGTAGGGTTTCGCAGAGATCGAATGAAGGGTAGATACTAGGTGATACGCCAGTATGGCGATGACGAATACACGCTTCCAATGTGCGTTCACCGCGATATCGCCAAACACGGATGCGACCATCAGGATGCTGTAAACAGAACCTGGACTCATCGGAAAAAATGACGTTTTGCCATTCGTGCACCCAGGTTCGTCGTTGAGTACACCATCGCAGGCGCTCCTGTCTGTGATGCAGCGTCAAGGGTAACCACAGCCGCGATAAACCTCAATCGCGATAGATTACAATCCGACCTTTATCAAAGTCGGAAACGTGATGGTACGCATTTCTCCTCCTTGCACGAGGCATCACAACAACGTTTCACCAGGCAACGCCGGTCCGCTGCTGTTTGTGTATGAGAAATCGGTTGGAAACTCATTTCAGCACGTTTGTAGGTGTCGCCACCTGCGATAACCTTGTGTGAATGCTCTGAAAAGCTAATCATTTGCATATCACAGCATCTTCTTCCTGTCGGTTAAATTTCGCGTCTGTAGCACGTCATCTTCGTGTTGTAGCAATTGTAATGGCCAGTAGTATATCTTCGTTCCATATTGTGACCAAACGACTGACACACGTACGCCCTCGGCTCCCTGATTCAAAACAGCGAACCGTTCACAAAGCTCTGAAAAATGTACACAGTGACGTCAGCCATTAATAACACGTATGACGAGGCTCAATTCAGTACGATGAGTCCAGTGAACGTTTTGTCTTTGTCGGTCGCAGAAGCAGCGAACCGTGTAAAACACAAAGCATACTCAGTGTGACGGGCAAGCTGCAGCAGGGCGATAATGCTGCAGCCCACACTCCGCTAATCCCTCTGTCGCAAATTCTAGGTACGGCTGCGAACATTTTCCAGCTCTCGCCGGTTTCGGTGTCGACGAATTGGCGGCTTTCTCGCTGAAAGAAGAAAAATTGTTTGGAGACTGTAATCGGATTGGTCTTGTCCACACGGCTAGACTCCCCGCATGTTGGATTTAAATTCAGTGGTTCATGACATATCAGAGATGTCAGGGGTCGATAAAATAGAAAGATTCGGAAAACGGAAAACAGTTAATAAGTTAATACTGAGCGCACAGAATTGACTATAAGCAGCGACGACATACCGAACACCTAGTGACAAAAGAAACGAGGTAACATTAATTTTCGAACCAAGAACTAGTAAGGAAAGTGCTGAAGACAGAGCCCGATACCAAGTATTGGGAGAATTACTGTATCAGCCATATCTATCATGCACGGAAGTGATAAAATGAATGCGATACACTAATGAACAATGGAAACTGGATCCCTGATGAAATGGTCCCACATAAGTAAAGATTAGTTCAGATACGATTCGGCAAGTAAATTGCTTATGTTCATTATGGGCTTACACTGTCTTAGTCAAACATTTCAGTTTATTCTACTGCGTGCAGTCTCTTGTATAGTGCGATTTAAAATACTTGAAATTTAACCGTGAGCAGAAGCGACTGCTCCCGCCATCAATCCACCCTTGGGAGCCCGGCATTGTCGGCTCCTGCTGCGTTGCACTTCGGTTGCGCAAAACGCTGTACATGTCAGTTCTCAAGCAGGAAATGGCAGCTCAGACCATCAAATGTTTCAAATGGCTCTGAGCACTATGGGACTCAACATCTGAGGTCATCAGCCCCATAGAACTTAGAACTACTTGAACCTAACTAACGTAAGGACAACACACAACACCCAGTCATCACGAGGCAGAGAACAGCTGCCTGTCGGTTAGGGTATTATCCCTGCGCGCACACTGATCACATTCCTTGCGGGTATGTGCTGGCCGCTGTGGCCGAGCGGTTCTAGGCGCTTCAGTCCGGAACCGCCCTGCAGCTACGGTCGTAGGTTCGAATCCTGCCTCGGGCATGGATGTGTGTGATGTCCTTAGGTTAGTTAGGTTTAAGTAGGTTTAAATGGATCAAATGGCTCTGAGCACTATGGGACTTAACATCGAGGTCATCAGTCCCCTAGAACTTAGAACTACTTAAACCTAACTAACCTAAGGACATCACACACATCCATGCCCGAGGCAGGATTCGAACCTGCAACCGTAGCGGTTGCGCGGTTCCAGACTGTAGCGCCTAGAAGCGCTCGGCCACCCCGGCCGGCCTCAGACCATCACTCCAGGTTGTCGGGTCATATGGCGGGCGACAGTGCGTCTGCAGACACGTCTTCGGCCTGGAATCTCTTTGACTGGAGTAGAATTATCTTCAGTGATGATTCCTGCTTCCAACTGGTCCCCGATGAGCAGCGAAGACGCGTCTGGAGACGCCCCGAACAGAGATGGGATGTACGCCTGATTGTCGCCTGCCTCACGACCTGAGAATCATGGGGGTGCCATTTCATTTCTTAGTTGGATTCCCTTGGTTATCATGCGCAGCATCCTTACAGCACAACGCTGCATCGACGATATTGTCCGCCTCGTTTTGTTGCCCTTCATGGCAAACCATCCTGGGCTTACATTTCAGCAATATAATGTCCACCCGCTTGTCTTCGTGCTCGTCCAGCCTTACCTTGGACAGCAAGATCGCCGGATCTCTCCCCAGTTGAGAACGTCTGGAGCATTATGGGCAGGGCCCTCCAACCAGATCGTGATTTTGACGATTTAACGCGCCAGGAGGACAGAATTTGCCACGATATATGTCAAGAGCACATCCAACAATTCTATCAATCTTTGCCAAGCCGAATAACTGCTTTCATAACGACCAGGGGTGTTTGTACATGTACATCCCATCCACCGATTTCTATCCCATTATGGTAGTTCTTTCGCTGTGCGTCTTCTTTTTTTGTCTTAGGGTGAAATTACATCTACGGCTTTTCCGAGTACAAGAGTAGCGAAATTCAGACAATGTGTCAGTGGGGCAGGCCCTTCGCTGCGCCGAGATAGGCTGCCACTTCCAACAAAACAGTGTTTAGCAAAGCAGTTCTGTATTCGAGCCAAGCTTCGGAATGAAGACAGCTTTACCTGTCCTCGACCTTCGATATACACTCCTGGAAATTGAAATAAGAACACCGTGAATTCATTGTCCCAGGAAGGGGAAACTTTATTGACACATTCCTGGGGTCAGATACATCACATGATCACACTGACAGAACCACAGGCACATAGACACAGGCAACAGAGCATGCACAATGTCGGCACTAGTACAGTGTATATCCACCTTTCGCAGCAATGCAGGCTGCTATTCTCCCATGGAGACGATCGTAGAGATGCTGGATGTAGTCCTGTGGAACGGCTTGCCATGCCATTTCCACCTGGCGCCTCAGTTGGACCAGCGTTCGTGCTGGACGTGCAGACCGCGTGAGACGACGCTTCATTCAGTCCCAAACATGCTCAATGGGGGACAGATCCGGAGATCTTGCTGGCCAGGGTAGTTGACTTACACCTTCTAGAGCACGTTGGGTGGCACGGGATACATGCGGACGTGCATTGTCCTGTTGGAACAGCAAGTTCCCTTGCCGGTCTAGGAATGGTAGAACGATGGGTTCGATGACGGTTTGGATGTACCGTGCACTATTCAGTGTCCCCTCGACGATCACCAGTGGTGTACGGCCAGTGTAGGAGATCGCTCCCCACACCATGATGCCGGGTGTTGGCCCTGTGTGCCTCGGTCGTATGCAGTCCTGATTGTGGCGCTCACCTGCGCGGCGCCAAACACGCATACGACCATCATTGGCACCAAGGCAGAAGCGACTCTCATCGCTGAAGACGACACGTCTCCATTCGTCCCTCCATTCACGCCTGTCGCGACACCACTGGAGGCGGGCTGCACGATGTTGGGGCGTGAGCGGAAGACGGCCTAACGGTGTGCGGGACCGTAGCCCAGCTTCATGGAGACGGTTGCGAATGGTGCTCGCCGATACCCCAGGAGCAACAGTGTCCCTAATTTGCTGGGAAGTGGCGGTGCGGTCCCCTACGGCACTGCGTAGGATCCTACGGTCTTGGCGTGCATCCGTGCGTCGCTGCGGTCCGGTCCCAGGTCGACGGGCACGTGCACCTTCCGCCGACCACTGGCGACAACATCGATGTACTGTGGAGACCTCACGCCCCACGTGTTGAGCAATTCGGCGGTACGTCCACCCGGCCTCCCGCATGCCCACTATACGCCCTCGCTCAAAGTCCGTCAACTGCACATACGGTTCACGTCCACGCTGTCGCGGCATGCTACCAGTGTTAAAGACTGCGATGGAGCTCCGTATGCCACGGCAAACTGGCTGACACTGACGGCGGCGGTGCACAAATGCTGCGCAGCTAGCGCCATTCGACGGCCAACACCGCGGTTCCTGGTGTGTCCGCTGTGCCGTGCGTGTGATCATTGCTTGTACAGCCCTCTCGCAGTGTCCGGAGCAAGTATGGTGGGTCTGACACACCGGTGTCAATGTGTTCTTTTTTCCATTTCCAGGAGTGTAGTAGCTACGATCGAGTTTTCTGCAGTACTCAGGTTGTTTATATTTTGAATCCTCTTAATTTTTTCCACATAATGTCGTTAAGACTTGAAATTGTTAATGTGGTGCCACCGCAAGACACCACACTTGCTAGGCTGTAGGCTTCAAATCGGCCGCGGTCCGTCAGAATACATCGGACCCGCGAGTCGCCACTGTCGACGCTAGCAGACCGAGCGCCGCCACTCGGCTGGTCTGACGAGACAAGCTAGCGCACTGGCCAGTTCTACAGCCGACTTTAATAGGAATGGTTCACTTGTTATAGCTTCAGAGATCTCATTTGCAGAGACGCTAGCTAGCATGGCCTTCAGCTAAGTCAGTAGCTGCGACCTAGCCAGGCGCCACATACAGTTTATGCATTGACAATTGATCTGTATGTGTGAAGCAATCAGAATTGTAAAGAAGTATTCGCAGTTCATTCTTTACCTGCACTTGTAAATATTATTGTACAAAATCAAGATCGACGGTCTCCGCTGATGCTGAATTAAAGCTGAGTGTTTAATTGTATTCCTGTCTACTAACTTTCTAACCACCTAAGATGTTCCAGATACGTCCGGTCAAGTGTAGTTCATTGTTCCTCACGTCAGCCTACGTGATCAACGCGTGTATTTAATGGCCACACCTCGTGATCAGACTAAGTCAAACTGCGTGACTCAGCCGGGTCACCCTTTTTCCATGAGGCCCATAGTTCCGCCTCATACATAACAGTTAATATAAATCATTCGCGTTAGGCAAAGTAATAAAACTGTTACGAGATGACTGGCAGTAGATTATGACACACATATAGTTTTTTCCTCGAAAACGTCATGTTTTACCTACCAATCACAAATGAACCAGCCAATATTTGATTTCTTTTGGTTAGTTTCCATGTCTTCCTTCTCTTCCATAGAATTCTATTAGAGTTTGGTATTAAGTAATCTGGTATATCTGCCAGTTGCTACACTTATCACTTATTTTTAAACGCATTTACTTGCATCTGTAGCAGACATTTCTAACAACTCACAGAATTCTCATAAACCTTTGTTTACAAAACGGAAAGTTTTGTATTGAAAAGTGAAGCATTAAATACGGTTGATGCGACTATCTAACCTTTCTCGGCTTATTAACTGATAGTACTCTTGTTGGGCATTTAGCCAGGCCATTACACATATTGAGAGGATGTTATAGAGGCCCCTTTGGGTTCCATCATGTTACGACAGGTGCAACCTAACGAGAATATTAGCATTAAATACACTTGTTTTAGAAAACCTGTAATGTGCGTTTTCCCTTTTATTTCGTACAAAAATTTCGTATACGTTCCAGAGCCAAGACATAAACGGGGCTACTAATACTGCCACCGCATCTGGAGGCTGGTTGAACTGCAGAATATGCAGCACTGGTGTTGACGGGAGGACAGGCAAATTCGGGGTGTTCGGTGTGGCAGATAAACGCGTTATCTGCGAGCCGTCTGCACACTAATCTTATCCCGGCTGCGCGTACAAGCTCTAAGCTACAGATTAGCAGGCCCTCTGCGCTAACGCTCGCCGACTGCTGTTTGTCGTCATTACGGTTTCAACAAATTCGCTTCTCTCTCTCTCTCTCTCTCTCTCTCTCACACACACACACACACACACACACACACACACACACACACACACACACCCTGCTCGCACACGCACAAGAGCGTGCGCAGAGAAAGAAACACACAGTGCGGTCTCATATTATGTTGACGAAAGTTTTATTTCTTCTTTCTGCTCTGGTACAGATTTTTACGTACGATTAACTAAGTTCTCTACTATGCAAACTTTGATTTAACATTCAAAATTAGCGCCACAACAGACACAGAAAAACACAATAAACGAGTAAGCAGCAGATGTTGTCTATTGCATTCGCCATTCATTTTCTTGTTGTGAACTGATGAAACGAGAAAGCAGTGAATGGTAAAACCTGTGACAGTATTAATGTTAAAGATTATAACAAACACGGCACTCGGGAAGCATAATACGTCGGAAGAATTTAGTTTCAGCATATCCACTACTGCTATTAAGCAAAATAATTTCTAAGAAAATAATTGTTGCTGCGAAAACGAGTTAGACTGTTTTTCGTTACTTGGAAAATGACATCCTGGTAGGGCATAAATCGCAAAGTCACATGTCTACAAATTAAACACAAGTCTTAAAAATTGAAAAACCATATAAAAAATGAACACAGGTATTACAGTAATTTGGCCTCAGACAATGGCATACAAAAACAGTGAAACGTACACCGTACCATGTTTTCCCATGAATAAAACGAGACTTACGGAAGATGTCATGTAGGTGCTGAATCAAGTTGGTTCAAATGGCTCTGAGCACTATGCGACTTAACTTCTGAGGTCATCAGTCGCCTAGAACTTGGAACTAATTAAACCTAACTAACCTAAGGACATCACACACATCCATGCCCGAGACAGGATTCGAACCTGCGACCGTAGCGGTCGCTCGGCTCCAGAGTGTAGCGCCTAGAACCGCACGGTCACTCCGTCCGGCGCTGAAGCAAGTCTAACAAGGAAACATCACCAACTCGACCTCATATTTTAAGGAGAAAAAGGCACACCAGCAAGATATCAGCTCCATCAATCGATACCACGCGAAAATTCGGGCCATAATTTTGATAGTATGCAGTTATAACGTTCTGAAATACAGCTTTTTAAACACTCGCGCGCACCGTTTGTTTGTCTAACGCTCCGCCGCGCTGCAGCCGTTTAAGGCCCAGGTGGAAACTGCGAAGTTACTGAGAAGCGGAGAGAGTAAAACGTTTGTGAAATAACATTTTAACGTTGTTACCAAGCTTTGTTCATTACGTCGAAGTGCGCGGTTCCTAACCAACAGTTGGTGCCAGAAATTTCTTTGCTTTTAACATTTTTATGTGGCGCTTCACAAGTGCAGTGTAAATGAATGAAACGAATGAGTGTGTCATTAAAGAAGAAGCGTAGCGCTATTCAGTTATTAACGTCGCTGATGTGCGTTATTTTCTTTAGATTTTACAGCTGGCACAATTACAGCTAAGTAAAAAAATGGTTCAAATGGCTCTGAGCACTATGCGACTTAACTTCTGAGGTCATCAGTCGCCTAGAACTTAGAACTAATTAAACCTAACTAACCTAAGGACATCACACACATCCATGCCCGAGGCAGGATTCGAACCTGCGACCGACAGTTAAGTAAATTTGCAGGAGATGCACTATTCTTCAAAGTGATTGGCATGATTAAATTGTAAATCGAAAGTCATTAACTTCATTTCATAATAATTCTTCGGTTGCTCAGATTTATCCATTTTATTTTTTAAGAATATGTATAGCTGCAGAATGTCAATACGAGAATACTGTTAAAATACGTGTGCGAGGTTGACGTATTACATATTCATATTAATTACTATTTTTCGCTTGAAATAACATTTCTTCTCGAACAAGATTTCAAAACACGTTGGACAGATGTGTTCTCCTTCCCCTCCTCTACCCTGGACTACACCATTACAGGAGTAGGAGAGCTCTGGCTGCTACTACAATGAACAGTACTTCGCACTCGGACATTAAGCGGTTGCAGTGGGGCGCAACGATTGACAAACAAATGGTGCGCACGAAAGTTTAAAAGCTGTACCTTCGAAGAGCATAACAGCATACTATCGGAATTACGGTCCAAATTTTCGCTCACGATCGACTGTTGGGGCCGAGATCTCGCATGTGCTCTTTTCTCTCCTTAAAATATGACCGAGTGAGGTGACGCAGTGGTTAGCACACTGGACTCGCATTCGGGAGGACGACGTTTGAAACCCGCGTCTTGCCTTCCTGATTCAAGTTTTCGGTGATTTACCCAAATCGCTTCAGGTAAACGCTGCTATGGTTCCTTTGAAAGGGCACGGCGGATTTTTTTCCCCATCCTTCCCTAATCCGATGGAACCGATGATCCCGCTGTTTGGTCCCATCCCCGAAATCAATCAACCAACCAACTAACCAAAATATGAGGTCATGTTGGTGATGTTTCCTTGTGAATAAGGAATGGAAACACAAACATTCGGTTCAAAACTATGGGACTTAACAACTGAAGTCATGTCCCCTGCTTAGAACTACTTAAACCTAAGTAACTTAAGGATATCACACATATCCATGCCCGAGGCAGGATTCGAACCTGCGACCGTAGCAGCAGCGCGGTTCCGGACTGAAGCGCCTAGAACCGCTCGGCCGCCAACATTCGGTGTTTCACAGAAGACAGTATTACGAAACCCTTTTATAACGTAATCACGAGAAACGCAACTATAAAATGTAATGTCGTCCGAAGAACGTGGACGCGTGACAGCATTGATACCTCGCGACGCAACCAAAAACGCAACGAGTAACGGCGTACACACGTACGTCACCGCTGTAGCATGCTTGCTTGCGTCGCACTGGCCACTCTGCAATCATCGCTCAAGACGACAGTACCTGTCACTAAAGCCAGCACTGCGAAAGCTGCATTAGACAGAACCATGAAGGAAATTTTGTAGTGAATAGCACTTTGAGAGAAGAAACTATTATCTTGTACTGCATCTAGCGATGCGTTAGTGTTCAATTTCAGTGACAAATACATATGACATTCCTGTGGCCATGGATTGTTACAAAGTTAAGTATTTCATCTTGCTCAAGTTATAATAAAGTGATCTAATAATATTTTGTGTGTGTTGTAGTATCTACTCGTCCTCCTCCAGAAATAAATTTAAGAACCCACTATTGTGGCGACGAATGTGTTTTCGTCCAGCACAACATAAGATGGTCGGTTTCTATCATGTTTGCGAGCGAAAACTACACAGAAAAGAATTCGGAATCCTCTCTTTTTGTGACATGCCCCGTACATTCGGCCTGTGACGAGCGGGACTAGCCCATACACAGCTTGCAAAAGCCATTTGTCAATTTCCGCAGATGCTGAAAAACTTAGTGGGACTATCACTATAAAGATGATATAGAGGTGGCCTGATTTCACGTCGTTTTGCACGTTTTGCTATGTACCACTGGTCGATGGCACAGAACTTCCCATTGGAATAACCTAACGAAGTGGCGCAGTGGTAAGACATTGGTTTCGTATACGAGAGGACGGCGGTTCAAATCCCCGTCCGGCCATCTACGTTTGCAGCGATTTCCGTAAATCACGTAAGTCGACTGACGGGATGGTTTATTTCAAAGGGCACGGCTGATTTCCTTCCCTAAACCGAGATTGTGCTTTGCCTCTAATGACATCGTCGTAGACGTCACGCTGAGCTATAATCTTCCTTTCTTTCCTACCATAAGGGCAAGTGATAGTAAATTATACCAAAGAATTGCTAAATATTTTCGTTGTAGAGCTGTCTGCACATGAATATTTAATAATCTGAAGCGACGCGAAAATCCCAATAACAGCCGTCTATCGCACTTCCATTTTTCACAGGCACTAACAGAGCAATATCGAACTGTTTACTCCCACTACCTTACATCTTACTGATTGGCATTTTTTTGTCTGCGAGACTACTGATATGATAGACGCATTTTTTTTTTTTAGACAATCTCGTTGTTTCCCCGTTCGATAAGGAATTCTCCATTTTTAGGAAGATTCTGCATCTGCGAGAACCAGACTGAGACCTGTATTAAACTATAAAATAACTTTGTCAAAGATCTTCTAGAACAGACCTTTCATAAAATATTTGGTTGTGCGCTTTTACCCTATCTTTTATAAAAGCTGGAGTATGACAGTAGCTTTTATATAAGCTTGATCGAAGATATGGCAGTATAATATTTTAAAGATAATATATTCTGAAGTATTTTCACCCCAGTCGGAAAGCAGCTAGTCTGCAGTTCCGCTAACAGACAATCGCTAGTGGGAAGTTCTATTAAGTCATAGGTGCTTTTATTGGAGGTGGTGAACCATTGCCTTCGTCCCATATGAGAATCGACTCGCCTAGTTATATGGGAACCTACAGCCAGTCATCGAAACCTAATCACGGAGCAAATAAAGTGATTTTATATTTCTTCATCATTAAAACGGGACTTGGATGGCACAAAATGTAAGCAAACGTCGAATATTACCCATTCACAATTACAATCAGCACAACACAAAATGGATTTCAGCGTATAAAAATACATAAACAAAAATTTCAAATTAAACAGATACAGCACATAAATCAATTGGAAACATAACTTTTAGCCACAGAAGCACCTACTCGCAAAAATTTTTACAGTGATATCAAGCACAGTTCCAGTAATTTATATGTTAAGCGGTGGTAACCTCCTTCACTCGTAGGGTTTTGTAGGCCTAACGCAAGCATTAACACTACGCAAGCATTTCGGTTTGCAGCTGACAGGCTGTATTTTCCACATGTTCTAAAGCCACAAAGTTATTCTACAATACACACTAAAACTTATAACAGATTATTTCACAACAGTTTAAAAATTGGTAGAAAATTCTCTCTCTTTTTTCACAATATTCTTAAGTTATCGAATTTATTAAATTAATTACAGCTACAGAAGGATGTAAGCAATCAACTAATGAAATATTTTTTAAATTTCTGTTGCTACTTCGAGCCATTTCGGGCACATCTGTAGATATCTATCGAAAGATATTTGAAAAGATAGAGATGGAGAAAGCGTTGTTTCGCAATTAACAAAAACTATCTGATGTAAATTGTAGGCTTACGAACGAGATTAAACTTACGGAGATCAATAGGGACGGCATGCGTAGCTTGCAAACAGTTTCTGGAGAGCAGTGAGCTTTGAAAAGAAAAGTGTAGCCTGTTGTTTATGTGACGGCAAAATGCACAAAGCGTCCCTTTCTTACATCAGAAATAAACTACACCTTTAACTTGATGCTGGAATGTTCTGGGTCATACATGAACTTAGATATCTGCGTAAAACTTTTTTTCCACACAGCTATTATTTTCTTCTCTGGTAGCGCATGACCGGCTTCAAAACATGTAGTTACATTATAAAATGTATGGCTTCTAACCTGATGTAATACGTACGACAACGTAGCTTTGTTTGAGCCGGTAGCTTCCAACAGGTGTCAGAATGAAGGTATCTATTTAGAAAACATTTTTTAAAAATACATCTCAAATGTTTCACCAACTCTGACATAATGGCGTGTACAAACAGTGATCCAATACTGTAAAATGCTTTTTTATTCCAGTCTCTGATCACAAATAAATTCTTTAGACGATGACCGGTTTCAGTCTGTAATGACCATCTTCAGATCTAAAATATATAAACATATACATCTAGTGAGCAGTGTGTCTTAACATAAAACAGCAATATGTATCACAATATACTGTCATACACCAGAGAAATTTACAGATAAAATATGGTATAACGTACCTTTTTTTCACCATGTCCTAAAAAGTGATAAGGCCATAATGGCATTGTCAAAACATATAAATTTAATCAGCATAGCATCGTCACATAGATTTAAAATATGGTGTAGAATAGGCCACATTGTCCACATAGAGATTATTGCCCACTAGCTACTGAGCTACAGCAGCCTCCAGAAACCTGTTTGCCTACACCCTCCCTAGATAAAAAAAGGGTCGGACCTATACTCTTCATATATTTCTTTTAATAATTTTACATGGGTAACTGCAACCATCTTTTAATGTATCACAATTGGTTTCTATGATAGTCATCAATTTTAATAAGTCTGCTACATGCATTTTATCTAATGTGCTTTTATCAGATTATGTTTTTGCGTAAATGATGACTACATATAAGCAAGCCTACAGTAGCGACATCTAGGGAGGGTGTAGGCAAACGGGTTTCTGGAGGCTATTGTACCTCAGTAGCTACTTGGCAATAATCACTATGTGGACGATGTGGCCTATTCTACACCATACTTTAAATCTATGTGACGATGCTATGCTGATTAAATTTATATGTTTTGACAATGCCATTATGGCCTTATCACTTTTTAGGACATGGTGAAAAAAAGGTACGTTATACTATATTTTATCTGTACATTTCCCTGGTGTATGACAGTATATTGTGATACATATTGCTGTTTTATGTTAAGACACACTGCTCACTAGATGTATATATTTATATATTTTAGATCTGAAGATGGTCATTACAGACTGAAACCCGTCATCGTCTAAATAATTCATTTGTGATCAGAGACTGGAATAAAAAAGCATTTTACATCTCAAATGGTAGACAAAAATGTCTTTCGGTAGCGTTTACAATTTTATTCGTACGAATAAAATTATGCGACAATGTCGGTAGTGGAAATGGCATACCGTAAATTTCTGTATCTCTGATGCCAATCACGCCGAGTAAGCCGTAACTTTTCATGTGGCGATGACTTATTAGTGAGTAAATTTCTGTCTCCTCTATCATCGAAGAGTAAAGCCGTGTGCAGTTTACAGTCTCTGTGTGTGCAACGCACGAAAGGCAAATTTGACTGTCAGGCATAAGAGCACCGTCCCGCCATGTTCCCTCAAAGGAAATCCTCGAAGCCTGATCGCTGCTGCTGCCCTTTCTGGCGAGGCAATTCACAGTTTGCACTGGATGTAAAGCACGTTGCTTCAAAGCAACGGCTGGCACATTGACGAAGCGACGGCGGGAGCCACTTGGGCTGAAGCGAAAGGGGACAGAACGATTCTCCGGCTGGAGGAGGGCGGCCCGCGGCGCTGGAGAGGGCAGCCGTGCAGCCGGTGACGTCACCAGCTCTCGACCTGCTTCAGTATCAGAACGGCGATCGCCGTAGCTGCGCGACTGCCGCCTCACAATGCTCGCCCTCCGTTAATTCCCTGAACGAGCTGCTCCCTCTCCAGACGAGTTTCTGTAGGTACCCGGCACGAACAACCACCGACTTCGTCCGTCGCTAAAACTAAGACCAATTTAGAAGACAGTCAACTGTCATTAGACGTCTTCTGTTTTATGTGGGGACGGACTTAGTGACTAAACAGAGAGCGTTTCAAGTGTCTGCCATACACGTTTCGCTGCTTTCGTTCCTCAATCATTTTCTGTTGCCTGCAATACGTGATTTGGTTTCCTATAGATGCACTACAGACGTAAAAACGCATTTGTCAACAGTTTTGGCGTTGGACTATTTTTTCAGGCTAGTAACAACTTGAAACGACTTTCGCCGAACATTTTGGCGATTTTTTAAATCTGTGACTTTCTGTGAACATTTATTAATAGCTGTGATGTGTAGGATTGTTTGTCGTCGGCTCGTACAATCCAGCAAGTAAGAACATTTAAAACCGTTTGTACTTCACGTACCACTACTATAATTACAAACAAGTTTCTCCTGATGTTTCCCTGTGGTACTTCCGACTGTCACAGGTACTGTGTTGTGTTCGTGCTGTTCAGTTTTCACTTACTTCGCGCTGTCTCTCTCTCTCTCTCTCTGTCTCTCTCTCTCTCTCTCTCTCTGTGTGTGTGAGTGTGTGTGTGTGTGTGTGTTTCTGAATTTATTTTTAGTATGCTTCCACCACATTTTAATACGTATGGTTACTAGAAAAGTTTTGAAAGATTAGTCTTTTGTATACCATCCTGATTCAGGTTTTCTGTTTTCCTAAACCACTTCATGCATATTTCGGGATAGTTCCTTCAGTTGTCTTATCCACCTTAACAAGTGAGTGTACATTCGTTTTTGGGCTTGTAGCATGCAAGTGTGTGTCTTAACTGCCCAGCCACTTGGACTTGTTATTCTAGCCCAATCTATCTCGTTGCTTTCACCCCCTTTGCTCGGGATGCGTTTCTGCCATTTAAGTAGCCCGTTGAACGCGCAAACGCGCAGCTGTCCATTGTGTGTTGTGAGTGAAGTAGTGCGAGGGACTGACTGTGTATCAGAGAAAAGCATGGGTTACCTGTGTTTATGTAAGCGATGGCTAAAATGCCCCAAATCTACACTACTCAAGGGATTTGCAGTTATGGTGTGGGTTTACGGTTTCCTGCTGCTGTCGAAGTATACAGTCGGCTCTTTACTACACGTAGATGTCCTGTTTGTGGAGTGTTCAGCAGAGTTTTCAGCACATTGTGTGACAAAGGTATTCTTCCGAGTTCCCACTTTTTTTTTTATTTGAACGTGTAGCTCAACAACTGTGCAGTAACAGCAACACATTGTTGAAATGGTGCAGCGTAGTCCCACTAACAGCACAGGGTGACTTCCTGCTCGTATCAGTGTTCCAACAACATGTGTATGGAGAACATTACGCACGGAAAAGGTAGACGCATTCCATGTACAGAGTGTCCACAATCTTCACACGACTTGAAGTTAGTCACTGGTTAAATGGCGTTCATCATCTGTTCCCATTAATACTGCTCACTGAGCAATCCACGTGTACTTGAATGGAATCCACGACACACGTAATAATAACTGATGGTCGCAGGAAAGTCCACAGTTTACCGGACGCCTTGAGGACATTGCTTTGGCCACGCGGACTGCAATGTAAAACCAGAATGACGTAGCCCCTCCGCATTTTACTAGATGCGTGCAGGAACATCTCAACCGCACTTACTCTACTCAATGGATTGGTCGTGGCAGTACAATTAGATGGCCATCAAGACAGCCAGACCTTATACCACTATAATTTCGTTTGTGGGGTTGGATGAAGCCTGACTTGTACACACGAAAGCTCAATACAGAAGATGAACCGCTTGGTCGCGTCATGGATACTATTGCCCTCTTTGCGCAAAGTGCAGAGGTACTAACAGAAGCAACACAACATGGTCTCCGAAGAGTGCAAAAACTAAATGAAAATGACAGTGGGCCGCGCGGGGTAGCCACGCGGTTTAGGGCGCCTTGTCACGGTCCGCGCCGCTCCCCCCGTCGGAGGTTTGAGTCCTACATGGGAAATGTTTTTTTTTTTTTGGTTTAAGGACGCTGAACTACTGAGGTCATTAGCGCCCAGTCACAATTGTTAGAGCACATAGAATCTAGTAAAACTCAAGGGGGGGGGGGGGGGGACACCAGAAAGTTTTTACAAAGATGCAGATAAAATAAGTGAAAGAGTTAGATGTCTTTGGACAAGCCAGTCAAAAGAATGAAACGAAGAACACGAGCAGCCGCTCGAGCGTCATCAGCTAAAATATCCTGTAAAGTAGATGGCAGAGACAGGACAACACGAAATTGACTAAAACGGGGACACGACAATAAAACATGGCGCACTGTTAATACATGACCACAAGGGCACTGCGGGGCTGGGTCACCGGAGAGCAGGTAGCGGTGGCTAAACCGGCAATGCCCAATCCGCAACCTGGTCAGAAGGTCCTCTTCTCGCCGAGATGGTCGGGTTGTCCAAGCAGTTGGGAACGGTTTTACTGGCCGGAGCTTGTTTCCTTGAAGTGATGACCAAGTATCCCACCACAACGACACAAGCCTCTTACAAACAACCCCACTAACGTCAGATGACGGGACACAATGGGAGGCTGGCCGAGGCAGGAGGACTGCAGCCTTGGCTGCAGCATCAGCAGCCTCATTCCCAGGGACTCCTACATGGCCGGGAACCCACAGACAGGAGAGCCATCTGCAGCAAAAGAATGGAGGGACTGCTGGATCTGTTGCACCAAGGGATGGACCGGATATGGAGCTCCAAGGCTCTGAAGAGCACTGAGTGAATCAGAGCAGAGTACATACGATGAATGGTGGTGGCGGCGGGCATACTGAACGGCCTGATGTAGAGCAAAATGCTCGGCCGTAAAGCTGGAACATTGGTCGAGGAGCCGGTATTTAAAGGCGACGGCCCCGACG
Organism: Schistocerca nitens; assembly: GCF_023898315.1. Classification (NCBI taxonomy): domain Eukaryota; kingdom Metazoa; phylum Arthropoda; class Insecta; order Orthoptera; family Acrididae; genus Schistocerca; species Schistocerca nitens. The sequence goes on along the minus strand of NC_064616.1, from coordinate 169,485,037 downwards.
ACAAAGGCACAGCCGACACCATCGTCAGTTTTGGAGCCATCAGTGTAAATAAAGGTGTGATTGGCAAGTCTAGCACGAAGTTCGACAAACCGTGAGCAATACACTGCAGCCGGAGTACCCTCCTTCGGGAGCGAGCTGAGGTCGAGATAAATATGAACCGGAGCCTGGAGCCAAGGTGGTGTCGGGCTCTCACCCTCTCTGAAGGTGGTAGGGAGGGCAAAATCCAATTCTCGAAGCAGGTGACGAAATCGGACTCCAGGGGGCAGCAGGGCAGACACATACAACCCATACTGACGGTCGAGAGAATCGGCGAAGAAGGACTGATAAGAGGGGTGGTCGGGCATTGACAACAGCCGGCAGACATACCGACAAAGCAGTACGTCGCGCCGGTAGGTCAATGGTAATTCGGCAGCTTCAGCATAAAGACTCTCGACGGGACTAGTGTAGAATGCTCCGGTCGCAAGTCGTAACCCCCTATGGTGGATGGAGTTGAGACGGCGTAAGAGGGATGGCCGAGCAGACGAATAGACGAGGCTCCCATAATCCAGCTTTGATCGGACTATGGACCGATACAAGCGAAGCAGGACAGTGCGATCCGCTCCCCAAGATGAACCACTAAGAACTCTGAGGACATTAAGGGAACGTGTACAGCGGGCAGCCAAATAAGAGACGTGCGGAGACCAACAAAGTTTCCTGTCCAGTGTGAGCCCTTGAAACTTAGTTGTTTTCACGAGGGGGAGAACAACGGGACCGAGATGTAAGGATGGCGGAAGGAACGCTTTATATCGCCAAAAGTTGATGCAAACCGTCTTCTCTTCAGAGAACCGGAAGCCATTTTTGCCACACTCCATGAGTATAGGCTGTTTAGACAACGCTGAAGGCAGCGCTCCAGGAGGCATGTTCTCTGGGCACTACAGTAGATCGCGAAGTCATCGACAAAAAGAGAGCCCGAGACATTAGGTGGAATGCAATCCATAATTGGATTGATCGCTATGGCAAAAAGGGCTACGCTCAAGACGGAGCCCTGAGGCACTCCGTTCTCCTGGAGGAAGACGTCGGACAATACGGAACCCACACGTACCCTAAACTTTCGATCTGTTAAAAAGGAATCAATAAAAAGGGGCAGGCGACCGCGTAGACTCACCTGTGCATAGTGCGGAGGATACCTCCTCTCCAACAGGTATCATAAGCCTTCTCCAAATCGAAGAACACGGCTACCGTTTGGCTCTTTCGCAAAAAGTTGTTCATGATGAATGTCGACAAGGTCACAAGGTGGCCAACAGCGGAGCGGCGGCGACGAAAGCCGCATTGAACATTGGTAAGTAGCCGTCGAGATTCAAGAATCCAAACTAACCGAGCGTTAACCATGCGCTCCATCACCTTACAGACACAGCTTGTAAGAGAAATGGGGCGGTAACTAGAAGGAAGGTGTCTATCCTTCCCGGGTTTGGGTACAGGAACAACGACGGCGTCACGCCAACACATGGGGACTTGACCTTCGGTCCAGACGCGATTGTAGGTACGAAGAAGGAAGTTTTTGCCTGCCGGAGAAAGGTGTGCCAGCATCTGAACGTGAATGGCATCTGGCCCTGGAGCAGAGGACCGGGACAGTGCAAGTGCACGTTCGAGTTCCCGCATAGTAAAGGGGGCATTATAATTTTCCAGATTCAGCGAGTGGAATGAAGGTCGCCGAGCCTCTTCTGCCTCTTTCCTGGGAAGGAAGGCAGGGTGGTAATGGGCGGAGCTTGAAACCTCCGCGAAAAAGCGGCCGAAGGCGTTGGAGACATCCACAGGATCAACAAGGACCTCATTACCTGAAGTCAGGCCAGGTACCGAGGAGTGGGCCTTAATGCCCGACAGCCGGCGCAGGCCACCCCAGACGACAGAAGAGGGAGTAAAACTGTAAAGGAGCTGGTGAAAGAGGCCCAACAAGCTTTTTTGCTGTCTTTGATGACTCTACGGCATTGCGCTCGGAGTCGTTTGTATCCAATACAATTCGCCAACGTAGGATGGCGGCGAAAGGTGCGTAAAGCACGTCGTCGAGCACGGATAGCGTCTCTACAAGCCTCATTCCACCAGGGGACGGAAACGCGACGTGAAGAAGAGGTAGTACGAGGAATGGAACGTTCGGCAGCATTGATGATAACAGCCGTGAGGTATTCGACCTGACTGTCACAACTGAGAAAATCGTGGTCCGGAAAGGTCGCTAGGGAGAAGTAAAGTCCTCAGTCAGCTTTCGGTATGTTCCAGCTCAAAGGACGTGGGGATGGGGTGTGGTGCAGGAGACGAACGACACAGGGGAAGTGGTCGCACGAATAGATGTCAGAAAGGACATACCACTCGAACCGACGGGCAAGAGTGGTAGAACAGATCGAGAGGTCCAAGTGGGAGTAGGTATGAGTAGGGTCCGAGAGGAAAGTCGGGGCGCCAGTATTGAGGCAGACAAGATTGAGATGGTTGAAGACATCCGCCAAGAGGGAGCCTCTCTGACAGGATGCAGGAGAGCCCCAAAGGGGATGATGGGCATTGAAGTCGCCAAACAATAAAAACGGCGGAGGAGGCTGAACAATCAGGTGCATCATGTCAGCCCGACTAACTGCGGATGACGATGGAGTGTAGACGGTACAAACAGAAAAAGTAAAGGCAGAAAGAGTAATACGGAGAGCTATTGCTTGGAGTGGGGTGGGGTGGTCAATGGGATGGGATGGTAATAGACATCGTCCCGAACGAGCAACATGACCCCACCATGAGCTGGAATACCGTCCGCAGGGGTGAGGTCAGACTGCTCCGAGGTATAGTGGGTAAAAGCAATACGGTCAGTTGGGCGCAACTTGGTTTCCTGGAGAACAAGGACGAGCGGACAGTGCAGGCGGAGGAGCAGTTGTAATTCCTCCCGATTAGATCGAATACCTCGTATGTTCCAATGTAGCAAAACCATCGCTAGTCAGAAAAAAGGGGGAACGAAACGGGTGAAGAGCGGGTCACCTCGACGGCCGCGGAGGGCCAGGTTTCGAGGGAACAACGCTACAACCGGCGGGAGGCGGATCCTGTTCCATCGAGTCGTCGCCAGCTGCGGCCGCTTTCCTGGGTTGCGTAGGAGGGGCAGCATCATTCGCCGACGAGAGGCCAGCTGAGCGCCTGGCAGCAGAGCGTCCCGGCGAAACTGAGGACGGCCGGGAGCAGCGACTCGCGGATGGAGCGTCAGACGAAACGCGCCGGGGTGGAGAGGGGGATAAAGACTTCTTCTTGGAGGCCTTCTTGGAAGTCCGATGAGGCACGGGGATGGTGGGCTGGACCCGAAGAAGGTCCTCACGCGCGGGGTCCGTTTTGGGAACGCCGGACCTCGGAAGCCGGGGTCCGGATCTTTTCCCCGATGGACGCCTGAGAAGAGGATCGCTTCTCAGGCGGCGGAGGGGGAGGAGGAGGAGGAGGAAGGGTGGCCCCTGGGGCAGAGGGGGCAGGGGCCGCGAGGGAGGAGGATTTGGAAGGGAGAGATTTGGGAGGTGGAGGCATAGACCTCGGATGGGGTGAGGAGGTGGAGGGGAGACAGGATAGGGGTGAGGATACTGTGGAAGGAGTGGACACGACTGAGGCAAACGAAGTTGTCAACGTCACGGGATGGAGGCGGTCATATTTCTTCCTGGCCTCAGAATAAGAGAGACGATCCAAAGTTTTTAATTCTTGAATCTTCTTCTCCATCTGATACGCGGGGCAGTCTAAAGATCTAGGCGAGTGGATGCCAGGACAATTGACGCACCGAGGTGGTGGGGTGCATGTATGTTCCTCACGAAGAGGACGTCCACAATCGCCACAAAGGGGCTCAGCCTCACACCGTGACGACATGTGCCCAAAGCGCAAACACCGAAAGCAGCGCATAGGAGGCGGGACGTAAGGTCGCACGTCGCACCGGTAGCACATCACCTTTACCTTCTCCGGGAGAACGTCCCCCTCGAAGGCGAGGATAAAGGCCACAGTGTCGACGCGACGGTCTTTGGGGCCGCGCTGGACTCGCCGGACGAAATGCACGCCTCGGCGCTCCAGGTTGGCCCTGAGCTCCTCATCAGATTGCAGCAGGAGGTCCCGATGAAAAATAACCCCCTGCGTCCTATTCAGTGCCAGATGCGGGACAATGGACACTGGGATGTCCCCTAGTGTGGCGGAGGTGGTCTTTATAAGAACGGACCCCGAACGCATTTTACTGAGAGCCTCGATTTCCCCGAAGATGTCCTCGATGTGCTGAACAAAGAACATGGGCTTGGAGGTGGCGAACGTCCCTCCATCGGTCCGAGAACAGACTAAGTAGCGGGGGAAGTACTTCGCCCCAAGCCGGCGGGCCTGTCCTTCCTCCCACGGAGTGGCCAAGGGGGAAAGGGCAGGGGAACCAGAACCAGAGACAGTACCTTTCTTTTTAAAAGACTCGGCCGCAGAGCGGCCTGATACATGACGTTTCATCTGCGAAACGTCCGCCCCGATACCACCCACTCCGACCAGGGGCTCTCCCCACGGGCGCCACCCAGCCTCAGCAAGGGCCACCTGGCAGGATGACCGTTGCCGGGAGTCCTGATGCCCCAAGGAGACGGGCATCTACTCCTTGGCCGACGTGGGGAGGGTACAGCTCAGGTATCGGCAGTACGATCCCTGTGTAGTCAGCGGGCTACAACCTAGAGGGTACATGACGACCCCACCACAACGGGCTGGCTACCGTGCTGTATTTCGGGTGCCATGGAAAGTCCATCATGATCGTAGGTGCAGATGGGGACGCACTATGGGCGTAACTTGTGCAACCCATCAGGCGTTTAGGCCCAATTTGAGGAATAGTGGGTGTGGTTACAACGCCGTTACAATGCCGAGTGCCAAGGTCTTAGTGCACTAAGGACCAGTGATACACCACGTAAGGCGTCCTTCCCCAAAAGGCTCGTACTTCTGTAGAATTTTGAAAAATGGAGGTCAAACCCCAAGGGGGACCATCACATGGAAGGCCGAAACGGTTGAAACTCCTTTTAGTCGCCTCTTACGACAGGCAGGAATACCTCGGGCCTATTCTTACCCCGGACCCGCAGGGGGGGGGGGGGGGGGGGATGGAGATGGGTGTGTGTGTGTGTTGTTCTTAGCGTAAGTTAAAGCTAGATTAAGTAGTGCGTAAGCTTAGGGACCAATGACCTCAGCAGTTTGGTCCTATACGACCTTACCACTACCAGAGATGACAGTGGCATATTCGAACAATTACTGTAAACTGTACAACAGCTATAATGTGACTTGTACGACAATGCTTAGAGGTGAACGTTTTGAAAACAGATGTTTCTGAATTGAGGCTTTGTAAAGCGCATGTCCGGCCGGAGTGGCCGAGCGGCTCTAGGCGCTACAGTCTGGAACCGCGCGACCGCTACGGTCGCAGGTTCGAATCCTGCCTCGGGCATGGATGTGTGTGATGTCCTTAGGTTAATTAAGTTTAAGTAGTTCTAAGTTCTAGGGGACTGATGACCTCAGATGTTAAGTCCCATAGTGCTCAGAGCCATTTGAGCAAACGATCCGTTCGCCTTTCCGCTGTGCCCATAAGAGAATACGGACAGAGAGGCAGTTGAGGTAGATACGCCCACTCAATATGCGATGTCTATGGTACGAGCAGCCGTATCAGTACCTGCGTAGTTGTGATCCCTCTTGCGAGCTTCCTTGAACTTCCACTGTCGGAGAATGGTACGGGACTTCCAGCCAGACCGCCACACCTTGCACAGGCACTCCAGTGATGTCATTGCACGACAGAAGAATTTTAAACTTACACCAAAACAGTAAGACCGCCATCCATCGGTGATGCTGTACCCTAACCTACACAAAAACAAATTGAGGGAGGCACTTCACACGAAGCTATCAATCTGCCCGCTTCAGTCAAACGCCGGTATACGCTGCGTCTCTGATGACATCACAGCCAGGCAGCGTTGTGGGTAAAAGTAAGAAGTGAACTCGCGAGGACTGCACACCGTGCTGGATCGCTTAGTTTTCAGGGTAGTAACACTTTTTGTGTCGTCAATAATGTTGACAAAACGTCTAGCAAGTGGCGAGCAATTAACTTTGATGACTAGAAGTCGGGTGATAGACTATTATACTTGGAACTTACCCCAGAGGTCGCCTCTGATCTAATAGTGCTGTTTATGATAGGGATATTATTATTATTATTATTATTATTACTATCAGTAATATTATTATGTGTGTGTGAACTTTTATTGAATATATTAATCAGTTAGAGCTCAAAACTTGTATTTATAATCATCGTTCCTGATCCTGCTGAGTAAATAGCAAATAGGAACATCACCTTTCACTGAGTACAACAAGAATGTGGCACATGAGAAATTATGGTCAGTATGTTCTCCATCGCTTTCTGGTTGACCACAAAAATAGTTTTCAGACTCTTGTATAAACGGCGAAGAGGATTATTTAACCCGCCACCCGACAATGGTGTTTCTCAGCTTAAGCAAAACGATGGGGCGAAATAGTACCATACAATAAACACGAACTCGTCTCGTGAAACAGATTCATGTTCAAATGTGTGTAAATTCGTAAGGGACCAAGCTACTTAGGTCATCAAAAAAATGGCTCTGAGCACTATGCGGCTTAACTTCTGAGGTCATCAGTCGCCTAGAACTTAGAACCAATTAAACCTAACTAACCTAAGGACACCACACACATCCATCTCCGAGGCAGGATTCGAACCTGCGACAGTAGCGGTCGCTCGGCTCCAGACTGTAGCGCTCAGAACCGCACGGCCACTCCGGCCGACGCTTAGGTCATCGGTCCCTAGACTTACACACTACGTAAACTAACTTACGCTAAGAACAACACACACAGTCATGTCCGAGGGAGGACTCGAACCTCCGGCGGGAGTGGCCGCACAATCAGTGACATGACGCCTCTCACCGCGTGGCCACTCCGCGCGGCGAAGCAGATTCGTCTTTCTTCATTTGCGATGGAACAGTTTACTATTTTGTGCCTGAACATCCGTTTACTAAACAGCAATACTTGGAGTTTCTGTTCAGCCACACATGTTCCGACTAGTCACATAACAATTTACAGGTAGGTTCTATCACGAACCTTTTCAGAAAAGTGCATTTTAAAAGTATTTATAGAGGTTACTGCTATCATAGTGACAAGCGGAATCAAATTGTCTATCGGTTTATACACACAGAAGTCTTTTATTCGGATCCTTCCACGTACTGTCTCTTTCTTATGAGCGTTATATTTATTTATTCCTATCTACAGCAGTACACTAAGCGGAATTACGCCTGAGTCTTTTACAGTTACGTACAAAATGGTTCAAATGGCTCTGAGGACTATGGGACTTAACTGACAAGGTCATCAGTCCCATAGAACATAGAACTACTTAAACCTAACTAACCTAAGAACATCACACACATCCATGCCCGAGGCAGGATTCGAACCTGCAACCGTAGCGGTCGCTCGGTTCCAGACTGTATCGCCTAGAGCCGCTCGGCCACAGCGGCCGGCAGTTACGTACAACCGTATGGTGATAACACTTCTGTAGGCAACAGTATCCTCAGCGAACGAACTAAGCAAGCTCCTGACAATCTGATGAATCGTTTGTGCTTACTAAGAACATTAGCTGTCCTAAAATAAACGAGATATGGGTACACCCGACGAGAGGAACTCCAGATTTTAATTAATTTCACTGTCTTTTGTAGCTCTCTTCCATCAAAAGCGAAGCCTGCGGAATTTTACATACCTGCAAGTTGGACGTCTTGCCCACATCTCGTAGCAAGGTGAAAATAAAAGACAAGGAAAAGAGCCTGCAGGATGAGAAGAAATCTCGCGTTGACAGTACAGCTGCAGCAGCGTTGCACAATTAGCGTAAAGAAACAGCTACGGGACAGAAAGTTACGCAGACGGCGTTTCCAGCCCTGTAAATGCACCACTGCGAAGCAGACGGCTCTAAGCCGGATTACGTCAAAGTTAGTTTCGCACCACGGTCCACGTCCCCGTGCTCGTTCAGTGCGTTCACAGATGCCGTTGTTGTACGTAGCCAGGAGCACTGATCTCTCCACTCGTACCCCGCCACCAGTACCGACCAGAAGGCTAAATACATAAATCTGCTAGTACTGGTACGGAATTTACGGCTACTTGTTACCAAATTGGTTTAGAGAATTACTTTCTTTTCGGAGCTCGATTTCGGATACGTTAAAAAGAAATTCCTATGAAACTGCTGTAGCAATGCAACATCCATATCTCTCAAGAGCGTAAGTCATTAATAACTGGTTGGTTGATTCGAGGGGAGGGGACCAGACAGCGAGGTCATCGGTCTCATTGGATTAGGGAAGGAAGTCGGACGTGCCCTTTCAAAGGAACCATCCGGGCATTTGGCTAACGCGATTTAGGGAAATCATGGAAAGCCTAAATCAGGATGGCTGGACGCGGGTTTGAACCGCACTCCTTCCGAATGCGAGTCCAGTGTGCTAACCACTGCGCCATCTCGTTCGCATTAATAAATCTGAAGTCTTTTATTCAGCAGTGGTTTCCAAATATCAGTTTATGATGATTCTGCTGATGGACTCACTGAAGTGAATTCGACATTAGACAACGAAATTAGAATTATATATTAATACCTTCAGTTGCTGACGGGCGTTGATATATGTCAACGGGGACAGGTGAAAATGTGCGTCCCGACCGGGACTCGAACCCGGGATCTCCTGCTTACATGGCAGACGCTCTATCCATCTGAACCACCGGGGGCACAGAGGATAGTATGACTGCAGGGATTATCTCGCGCACGCCTCCCGCAAGACCCACATTCTCACCTTATATTTCCACACACTACATTCATAATGTCCCTACCCAACACACTCATTACTTGTGGAAGACATTCTTACCAAGTCCCGTAAGAGTTCAGGTAATATGTGTGCATCCGCACAGAAGAGCAAAGTCATGGCCGGTATTGCCAGAACTATATAGGGGAAGGCGGGGCAAGATGGGGAAGCTAACTTTAAACCCTTACAAAAGGACAAAAATAAACAAATTCAAGTAGGTTTGATTATCATTTGTTTACTTAACCATTGAATTACAATAGCATGCAAAGAAACTTGCAAACTTGTTACATTTAGTTAGAAATATCTCGATTTGAAACATAAACTACCAATGTGCGGGGTAAGATGGGGAACTAGCATGAATTCATCTCTAAAGCTTAAATAAGGACTGTAATAATGAAATCATATGACGATAAGGTTTAGAAACATCGTTCTGCGAATTGTAGAATCAGGTATTACGTTCTATTTAGGCCTCTCGCTTTCACATAGTACACAAGTGTGGACAGCCTCGTCATCACCACTTTCTATCCCGGCACAAGTGTCGTGGGCCCAGCGCCCGCAGCTAATACACCGTATCCAGCCTTCTTCAGAGGCTATTTACAATTGTATTAAACGTATAATGTACGTGTTCAAAAACCGCAGCGAGGTAAACACATGTGACGATAAGAACGTAATGGTTGGACAAATAGTAGGGGCAAGACGGGGAAGCTCCCCATCTTGCCCCACCCCGTCTTGGCTCCTAACATGCTGTCAGGTTATGTTACGCCTACATGAACACTATGTAGTGAACATTGACTAGTGACACAGCAGTTTACTGTTAATAAGACGTACTATTCAGTGCTATATATACAGTCTGGACAAATGTTCACGAAACACATGTTTTAGGACCTCGAAAGGTGTAAAACATTGCAAATCAGTATAACAATTGTACGTACCTTGCAAAGCTCACAGAAACCGCCGCGAAACTAAGGTTCAACGATGTCAACACACTGGGACCTGTGTATTGATGATGTTGACGTAGCTATCCACATATGGCAGCACTCTAACTGTAGCTTAGAGCCCTTCCCCGTCTTACCCCACCTCCCCGTCTTGCCCCGCCTTCCCCTACTTATATGAATATGGTGTCTGTTCCTTCGGACATGTCAGAAAGAACAGACACCATATTCATATATTAGACAACGATGTTGATATGAGTATTTTAGTCAGATTGTATTATGGTAACTTTTTGTCACTAAAACGAAGTACGAAAGATGATCATGTAAAGAGTACACAGGCTGGTTGAAAGTTCGCTGTTTAGTTTTCTCAAATAATTCCAGGTGAGTGCCATTGTGTTGAGCCCGCTAACGTGATATGGCCGGAAAGTCCCTCTTTCCCTGTTTCCATCTCAAGATTTGTCAACTGAAGTGAATTTTTGTACTGTGTGCTTATTATTGACATTCTCATTAATTTCTCCCATTTTAGAATTTTATTGCTCCAAGTTTTTCTATGCTGCTTTGTTTTCTTTAAATAAGATCTGAATATGTTACGAGACACGTGTCAATGAAAGATTAAGTCCAACTGTATAAACATTAAATATTATCTAGGGGGAACGGCACCAGGGTGACGGTCGAAAAAACCTGGAATGTTTTTTTTTTATTACGGAACTCGAATGCATATACATTGAAGAATTATTCCTCAAAATATTATGCGCGAACTCCACAAAGTAACGATTCTGTGAGCGTTTGAATAAGAGCCACAAGTCGTTATCGATGGCATCACACCTATTTATATAGATTTCAGTAAATCTGATTTTCTGCAGCGTTGTTTGGGAGTTTTTACTCAAAATGTGAACGAAAGTTTTAATAGTCTCATTTAGATATACGCTCGAAAAATAACAGCCAGCCCAAGCGAAATTGTCAACATCGTTTCAATTTTGGCCATATGTCTATTCAATGTAAGCCATACTGCACAAATGCAAGTGGCAAACGCCCTTCAAATCATAACCGGCGATGAAATGTGCCGATTCTGTGAAGATAAAGACGCCAGCGGCTATACGCTCAGTGACGAAAAGGGCTTTGAGGACGAAAATGAGGGCTTATCAGGTCAAAGCAGCAGAAAGCGGTCATCCATTAGCCGGGGCGACAGTTATGGAGCATGCATCGATGATATCCCGCAAGTTTCAAACTTTGTCCCTTTATTTTATTTGATAAATACTTGTCCAATTTTAAACGTGTTTTTCTCAAAACCATGTTTCTCGGCTTGGTTGTCGTCGCCCACGCAACAATTTTAATCTGATTTTAATTAATTTTGGTCTCCCTTGAAGCAAACTGAATTCTCTTCAGTTCATCGTAGCCGATTGTTTTCATGTTGATATTTAGTGTTTTTTTAGCCACAAAAGAGGGTTCCAAAAATTGCCATCTTTTCAAGTATCTATAATTTCACCAAAAAGTTTTTCTTTTGCAAATGTCTATGATGAACTAAAATTAAAATGACGCCTGCAAGGACTAGTTTCGTGTTTCAGATAACCACAACCACGGTTACAGCGACAACCGTCGATCTACCTCTTTTCAGAGGTGCCTCGGGAAAATCCCAATTACACGGTAAAGATATTAATATTTTTCAATAAAAAATACTAATAAAAACTTCAAGGAATGCTTTGTTCATTGCAACAAATCCTATTTGTCTACTACATTCCCGTACGGAGAAAAAAATCCTGAATTTGAGCAATATTTTCGACCGTCACCCTGTCGTTCCCCCTTGAGATCTGTTGTCAAGTGTTGGGCCTGGGAGAGTGGGAGCAATGAGGCATGCACGTGCTGAGCATGTGTTAGCTCCGCCGGCAGCGCACGTGTCGCCTTATTGACTAAGCTGCGCACACTACACAATGAACCAACTGTTTCGGTAAAATATACATTTACTGCAGTGATGCTCGGATGCCTGCTACACGAATTTGTAGCAATGAGTTGTATACGGAGAAACTTCATAACTTCCGGATAGGTTGTTGGTTGGTTGTTTTTGGGGAAGGAGACCAGACAGCGTGGTCATCGGTCTCATCGGATTAGGGAAGGAAGTCGGCCGTGCCCTTTCAGAGGAACCATCCCGGCATTTGCCTGGAGTGATTTAGGGAAATCACGGAAAACCTAAATCAGGATGGCCGGACGCGGGATTGAACCGTCGTCCTCCCGAATGCGAGTCCAGTGTCTAACCACTGCGCCACCTCGCTCGGTAAACTTCCGGATATACCGAAATGAACAACAGAGAAGTGGCTTTCGTGGTAAATGTATTACCGATGCGGTGAGAAACTACAACAGCTTGAAAAGATAAATGTAATCGTATGGATCCACAACTTTAAGAGAAAGAAATGTCATTTACACACATCCCCTGCAATTACGAACAATATGCTCAGCAACGCTGTCTACTGGGAAGTCTGAGAGAACACACACACAGATCTGCTATTAGTCCTATTTTCTACAGCTACAATTCATTCACTCTAAACCGCCTAACATGATTGTTACCTGAAGCAGACTTAATGTCTACAATAAGGTAAAGCCATAAACGTTTAATGAGCTTATCTGCTTATGCTAGAGCGAAAATATAATTTTTTTGCCTCGGAGCAAGAAGTGCAGAAATTCCACTGAACCAACATAATAACGCCTGTTAACACAGTGGATATCGCACGTAAGTGTAATGTGTGATTTTTCACTTGGACTTTCGACCAGCGAATAGAATACGCAACATTTAATAAGTTTTTATTTGCTGTTGGTGCTAGTAACGAACCATAATTTTCTAATCGCTAAGGTTTATTCACATTAATCATCCGGTCGCAGGTTAGAATCCTGCCTCGGGCATGGATGTGTGTGATGCCCTTAGGTTAGTTAGGTTTAAGTAGTTCTAAGTTCTGGGGGACTGATGACCTCAGATGTTAAGTCCCATAGTGCTCAGAACCATTTGAACCACATTAATCATCAAGTAAAGTTCCTGGTTTAATCTGTTGTCGTGTGGCTTGCGAGCACAACCCATTCAACTGGATGCCAGTTCAGCGACATGCACATCTGGTCTGTTACCCGCATAACAGCTTAGTGTCATGATAAATGTTTTCGTCGCACACCACAGCAAGAATGTTGTCTCTGTGTTAACGAAAAATGCCGGTGAGATTTTTAACTACAATACTCGAGTAGCACAAACTGCACCGTCGAACTTTACGTTCCTATGGATATTAGTTTAGCTAAACAAACACTATTAGGTACTTTTTATAATTTTATCATACAATTATACCCAGATTCCGCCTTAACAGGCGATCTTCGGGTGCTACAATAGAGAAAAGAAAAGGTTAAATTAAGACCTGAAACTAGTGTATTTATTTTCACTAGGTCTACCTATCTGGTTAGTAAAGTGCTATTAATATGCATATGGTTCATACCTATGGCCGGCGTCCGATGAAAAAGTGCTCATGAGTTTCAACTAAAAATGAAATCAGAAATGTGGGAATTATATACATACAACCAAGCGTACTTTTCCTTACCCACCCTCTGCGCTAAATGCAGGCGTCCTTTGTAACACAATCATCAGTCGTAAAAACCATAAAACATGACAATTATTACAATAATATTTCAATCAGTTATTCATGAAATACATCAAAAAAAGTTTTGCATCACCTCGGTTCCGAGAGTTCCGGAATCTGTACATAAAATTGGAATAGAGATCAACATAAACATCATTTCCGCCCTTTTTATTGCTCATGAAAACCACACACTGCATGTTGTACCACCATACAGTGAGACCTTCAGAGGTGGTGGTCCAGATCGCTGAACACACTGGTACCTCTAATACCCAGTAGCACGTCCTCTTGCATTGAAGCATGTCTGTATTCGTCGGGGCATACTATCCACAAGTTCATCAAGGCACTGTTGGTCCAGATTGTCCCACTCCTCATCGGCGATTCGGCGTACATCCCTCAGAGTGGTTGGTGGGTCACGTCGTCCATAAACAGCCGTTATCAATCCATACCAGGCATGTTCGATAGGGTTCATGTTTGGAGAACTTGTTGGCCACTCAAGTTGAGCGATGTCGTTATCCTGAAGGAAGTTATTTACTAGATGTGCACGATGGGGGCGCAAATTGTCGTCGATGAAGACGAATACCTCGCCAGTATTCAGCCGATATGGCTGCACTATCGGTCGGAGGATGGCATTCACGTATTGTACAGCCGTTACGCCGCGTTCCATGACTACCAGCGGCGTACGACGGTCCCACATAATGCCACCCCAAAACATCAGGGAACCTCCAGCTTGCTGCACTCGCTGGACAGTGCGTCAAAGGCGTTCAGCCTGACCAGGTTGGCTCGAAACACGTCTCCGGCGATTGCCTGGTTGAAGACATATGGGAAACTCATCGGTGATGCCACTCCTGAGCGGTCCATTCGGCATATTGTTGGGCCCATCTGTGCCGCGCTGCATGGTGTCGTGGTTGCAAAGATGTTCCTCACCATCGACGTCGGGAGTGAAGCTGGGCATCATGCAGCCTATTGCGCACAGTTAGTGTCTTAACACGACGTCCTGTGGCTGCACGAAAAGCATTGTTCAACACGGTGGCATTGCTGTCAGGGTTCCTCCGAGCCATAATCCGTAGGTAGCGGTCATCCATTGCAGCAGTAGCCCTTGAGTGGATTAAGCGAGGCATGTCAGCGACAGTTACTGTCTCTCTGTATCTCTTCAATGTTCGAACAACATCGCTTTGGTTCACTCCTTGCTGAGAGCCCTTCCTGGCACAAAGTAACAATGCGGACGTGATCGCGATCGAACCGTAGTATTGACCTTCTAGGCATGGTTGTACTACAGACAACACGAGCCGTGTACCTCCTTCGTGGTGGAATGACTGGAACTGATCGGCTGTCGGACCCCCTCCATCTAATAGGTGCTGCTCATGCATGGTTTTTTACATCTTTGGGCGGTTTTAGTGACAAATCTCAACAGTCAAAGGGACTGTGTCTATGATACAATATCCACAGTGAACGTCTGTCTTCAGGAGCTCTCGAAACGGGCGTGATGCAAAACTTTTTTTGGTGTGTGTGTGTGTGTGTGTGTGTGTGTGTGTGTGTGTGTAAATACATACAGGTCGTTAAAACAGTGAAACCTATTTAGAATAAAGCGAGGCCTTCACAGTGAAAGACACAGATTATCAACCTGTGAGGTGCATTTTTCCGTGTCCGATGGCGCTCCTAGATTTTTAAGCCATTGCATATGAGCTTAGAAGAGACCACAGAGATTGCTAATCTGTCTCTTTTATTGTAGGAGCTTCACTTTCTTCTAAATAGGTTTTACTGTTTTAAGGGCCTGTATCTACTTTTATTTTTGATGGAAGATTGTTGCAATAAGTGACATATTTTATGGATTGATGATTGTCTTGTAGACGTGCGCATCTAGCGCAAGGAGTGGGGAAGTAAGTGCACTTGGGTATATGTATATAATTCCCTGATTTCTGATTTTATGTTTAATCGACAATGCATGAATACTTGTTCTTCAAACGCAGCTCATAGTTTTGAACGATATGCAAAAAAATGGTTCAAATGGCTCTGAGCACTATGGGACTTAACTTCTGAGGTCATCAGTCCCCTAGAACTTAGAACTACTTAAACCTAACTAACCTAAGGACATCACACACATCCACGCCCGTGGCAGGATTCGAACCTGCGACCGTAGCGGTCGCGCGGTTCCAGATTGTAGCGTCTAGAACCGTTCGGCCACCCCGGCCGGCAACGATATGCATGTTAATAGCACTTCACTAAGCTCATAAGCAGACGGGGTGAAAATAACTGCACTTGTTTCATGTCTTTATTTAAACTTTTCTTTTCTGTTATGTTGTAGCATCTGAATATGGCCTTTGAAGACCGAAAGCGGTTATAATTGCATCATAAAAAAGTCGTATCAAAAATAAAAAAATGGACTTTCAATAAGTCAATCACCGTTTCCGTAAACGGAATGTTCTTTTCCCCAAAAACAACACTGTGTTATCCATTCGACTTTCATGAACCAGCCAGTTTCATTCAACAGATAAACGTTAATAACGGAGTGATAATTACCTGAAAGAGGTGAGCACGTTTTGCTGACTTTATACACTCCTGGAAATGGAAAAAAGAACACATTGACACCGGTGTGTCAGACCCACCATACTTGCTCCGGACACTGCGAGAGGGCTGTACAAGCAATGATCACACGCACGGCACAGCGGACACACCAGGAACCGCGGTGTTGGCCGTCGAATGGCGCTAGCTGCGCAGCATTTGTGCACCGCCGCCGTCAGTGTCAGCCAGTTTGCCGTGGCATACGGAGCTCCATCGCAGTCTTTAACACTGGTAGCATGCCGCGACAGCGTGGACGTGAACCGTATGTGCAGTTGACGGACTTTGAGCGAGGGCGTATAGTGGGCATGCGGGAGGCCGGGTGGACGTACCGCCGAATTGCTCAACACGTGGGGCGTGAGGTCTCCACAGTACATCGATGTTGTCGCCAGTGGTCGGCGGAAGGTGCACGTGCCCGTCGACCTGGGACCGGACTGCAGCGACGCACGGATGCACGCCAAGACCGTAGGATCCTACGCAGTGCCGTAGGGGACCGCACCGCCACTTCCCAGCAAATTAGGGACACTGTTGCTGCTGGGGTATCGGCGAGGACCATTCGCAACCGTCTCCATGAAGCTGGGCTACGGTCCCGCACACCGTTAGGCCGTCTTCCGCTCACGCCCCAACATCGTGCAGCCCGCCTCCAGTGGTGTCGCGACAGGCGTGAATGGAGGGACGAATGGAGACGTGTCGTCTTCAGCGATGAGAGTCGCTTCTGCCTTGGTGCCAATGATGGTCGTATGCGTGTTTGGCGCCGTGCAGGTGAGCGCCACAATCAGGACTGCATACGACCGAGGCACACAGGGCCAACACCCGGCATCATGGTGTGGGGAGCGATCTCCTACACTGGCCGTACACCACTGGTGATCGTCGAGGGGACACTGAATAGTGCACGGTACATCCAAACCGTCATCGAACCCATCGTTCTACCATTCCTAGACCGGCAAGGGAACTTGCTGTTCCAACAGGACAATGCACATCCGCATGTATCCCGTGCCACCCAACGTGCTCTAGAAGGTGTAAGTCAACTACCCTGGCCAGCAAGATCTCCGGATCTGTCCCCCATTGAGCATGTTTGGGACTGGATGAAGCGTCGTCTCACGCGGTCTGCACGTCCAGCACGAACGCTGGTCCAACTGAGGCGCCAGGTGGAAATGGCATGGCAAGCCGTTCCACAGGACTACATCCAGCATCTCTACGATCGTCTCCATGGGAGAATAGCAGCCTGCATTGCTGCGAAAGGTGGATATACACTGTACTAGTGCCGACATTGTGCATGCTCTGTTGCCTGTGTCTATGTACCTGTGGTTCTGTCAGTGTGATCATGTGATGTATCTGACCCCAGGAATGTGTCAATAAAGTTTCCCCTTCCTGGGACAATGAATTCACGGTGTTCTTATTTCAATTTCCAGGAGTGTATAATGTATCTACAACATACGAGGGAGTGGTTGCGCATATTAGTGCTCTGCGTTGCAGAAAGGAGGAATAATTTTTTCGTTAACTACACTACTTGCATACTTTGCAGAAATAATGGTAATAAATGAAGCAGCTATGTGTGGCAACTAGCTATGGAACAGAATAATGATTCTTTGCGATTGTAGCAGCAGTCTGGAACAATTACAGCAACTGAGCTGGAAACTGATAATGAAAACCAAGAACGAAAGTAAAACAACTCATTTAATGTCATCAGACAGGCACTCAGATCTTCGGCAAATTACGACCTGGATGCAGGTGAAATGCCTATTATGATGATATGGCTAACATATCAAGAAAGGTGCTTGAAACGACTTTAAAAACAGAACACAGCATGGAGGAACTGAAAAAAAAACTGTTGTCCAGTGAGTTATCTGAAAAAAAAAGCGAGAAAATCTGACCCACAAGTTTCAAAAAAGAGTAGTCCTTTCATCATAGATTAAAAAACGGAAAGCCTGTAGTACATGGCTGATAAGCTGACTGTAGTGAAAATAACGATTGCAATGAGATTGCGAATTGGGTACACAACAAAACAGGAAGGAATGAAAAAGTAACTTGCAACTGGAAAACAAGATAAGCAAAGTGTGTGAGGAATATCGGAGATTATGAGCGCGTGTCTTGTATCTTGCTTCGCTCAGTTCTTGCAGGTCGTCTTTGATTACAATTACGGAGCGGCGGTAGTCTACTGACACTGCCCACGGTGGGTTGTCATACTCTTCCAACGCAATATTTCCGCTACACTTGCGATGCGTGGCATGTTGATGTCTGCACATCTTCGCAGATGGAAGGCTTCTTCCCTGAAGCACCAATACATTTTCCCCCATCGTAAATCATAGCAAACGCAGCATAGCTTTTACGAATGGCTCGGACAGATCAGTGCACCATGTCATTTCACCACGACACAAATTATTCTATCAATGTAGTTTCATATTTATTAAATTGGAATCAAAATATCTGTCTAATGTTTTTTTGAGGATCCGTGTAAGGTCTACGTTAGCATGGCAGCGAATGTGGTTATAATTGCGTTTTTGCCAATGCCTCGTTTGTCTTTGGGCCGCAGAAGGTTGGAACGCCTGGAAACTGTTGGCTTTTTCGGCTCTTCTAAAGACAGCACAAATCTCCGCTAGGCTTTAATGGACGTCAGAAATTATTTGCCGATAGCAATTGGAGTGTGGCGCCGCTAACGAGCCCTCTTGGGAGCGCTAACCGCCTACGCCGTAACGAGCCCAAGCCCCGCTGTTGACTACAGATGGTCGCAGAAAAGCACTTTGCATCCTCACCTACCTTCATCAATCCTGCTACATGCCCTCGTCCACCTTTCTCTTCGAATAAAGCTTTTCTTTCCTGCTACTCCCGCTTCTACACTTTATTGCCAATTACTCTCATGCGGTTTTTGTTATTATGTTACTTTGCTCGCCGTTCGCATCACTTCCTCTAGACGGTATAACTTCAACATAAAATTTATTACTACTCCCTACCCCGTACACGGTATTAAGGATCTAAGCACACTTTCACAGAGGACGAGGTCAAATTCACATCTGATTACATTCATTTAGGTATTCCCTGATCACTTTGTCGAAAGCTGTGACTATTCCTCGAATAATCGCACAACCGATTTCCTTCTCCAGTAGAGTTTATCAAATTAGCCATATGTGGTGTGCGTACTGTAAGACCTTCGGTACACACACCATCAGATTATTTGACTTGTCGCTCTAACGAAGTAGGCGAGTGTCAGCAATATGTCTCGTGGTCTTATCGTGGCGTGTTTATCTTCTGCCGTTAGGTCAGACGATAGAAATGCCACTTGCACGCTTAGAGTAGCAGATTGACGGTGACCAACTTTAAACAGAACTTGATTAATTTTCACACACATTTATTAAAATAATAAAAAGCATAGACATTACGTAACTTGATTCTGGATGCTGTTTACAGTTGACAATCTGAAGTTCCTTTGGTCTTCGTACGTTAATCTTATTCTCACATATCTCTGATACTTGACAAAAGTATCTATACATTTATCTTCATGGCTATGTACAGCTATATGGTAATCTTATTATGCGCAGACTGAAACTTGACTATAGACTGGTAAAGACCAATGTAGACTGGTACAGACTGGTGCGGACAAATGCAGACTCTTACAGACTAATGCAGACTGACTGATCGGAGGTCTCTACACTCGTTATAATACCTCGCGAGTTCAGGTATCACTGCGCGAGTGTGATCCGCGAGGAGAAAAGGTTCTACGTTAGCAGCAATCTCATTGGCTGCGTTACATATTAATACGCGGATCGGCGGAAGCAGAATTTGGTCCGTCTTTATGGCAGCGCCATCTCGTAGTGCGGAGACGGACGAGCGCTGTACCTGCGCTGTTGTGCTTAGCGGGGCGCGCTCTAGTGGGAAAGTTGTGTACGCGTTGACTACGCGGAACTATGTACACAACACTATAGTTTCTTTGTTCAATGGAACGACGCATTATCGTTAATAGAATTCTATAGCCCGTGACAACATACGTACAGTGATAAAGTACAAATGTGATTCATTTGAAAAGGCCGTCTGTTGCCGCTCCAGTGGACGACCAGTTGCGCGTGCAAACTCCGGTCTTCGTCGCCAATGAACGGCATTCATCATGAATGCACGAACCAGGCGTCTGCTGTAGAGACCCATACGGAGTTACGTTCGCTGAACAGTCGTCGAGGAGACATTTTTGGTAGCTCCTCGATTCATCCAAGCCGTCTGTTGCTCCATAGTTACATGTCTATTAGCCAGTACAAATCTCCGCAGCTGTCGTTCATCCCTGTCACCTAGGGTCCGTAGTGCACCGTAACTGCCTCGGCGCTGGTTTTGGATAGCATCATTTTGCCATGCACGATACACTTTAACCACGACGGCATCCGAACAATCTACAAACACAGCCGTTTCGGAAATGCTTCCAGCTTTGGCCGGTAAGCCAATGATGATGCCCTTTTGGACGTCCAATAAATCGCTCCGTGTGCGCATTACTACGGCGACTGCACTGTTTTCCGTGCCCCCCCCCCCCCCCTCCCCACCCTCTCGACACTGTTTACATTCTAACAACCGTACCACAACAAAGGTCAAAATATAATAATGATTGTGGTGTTGCTCACGCTGCTAAATACTGCATTTTTGGGCAACAACAAAGTTATTATGTGGCAGGTGTCATTAGAGCACAGTTAATAAAGTCATTTCATGTAATAATAAATAAACTAGGCACTCATCTTTTCGTGTTTCCCACGCTGGTCTCGTTGTAAAATCATGGCTCAATCGTCGAAAATCTAGGTGGTGATGATTCCAAGCTCGGATGCAAAGAGGCCTAGGTTTTATTCTGCTATATTCAAAAGTTTTATAGATGTGTTTCACAAACCATTCTTGAAGATTAAACCTTTGAAAGTTGGCACAATGGTAATGTAAAAAAAATCAGCACTCCGAATTTAAGTTACACTTCGTTTTTATTGCTTTTGTTGCAATATCACGTAACACACAAAACATCACTTCACAATGCAAAACATACTTGAAAATATCATCCTCACCGTTAAAGTTCACATTTTATAAGCTGACTACAATATGCGTCTTTCCAACATGACGTCCAAGACTTGACTTTCTCAAGGTCCGACACACTAACAAAACAAAACTAATAATCGCTTACGCGCCCAAAAATCAGAGTTACAAAAAACGTCAAAGATCATAGTGACAAAAGAAAGAATACACATAAAAATAATATCATTGCAACATAAACATATCGATGTATCAAAGTGTCTCTACATTAATGAAATCAAATCTGAATGTTGTCTCAGAAAGATGTTAACTACTTTACAGAAACACAGTAGAATATTGCTGGTATCGAGAGGTTGAGGTGCCGGAATGGTTACGTAATTCAAGTACCATTACAACATGTCCTCCACTGCTAGTGCTGCACCTGCCGTATGTGAGTGGTTATTGCCCGTTGACGTCGGAAATAGGCCGTGGTCACACACAGGCGACAATCGTTCGCCTTGTAACCTTACTTGCACGATCAGCGCTTCAAATTAGTGTATACGACATACAAAATTGTATGAACAGCGTATGGGGACACTAACAGAGCAGCGTACTGCCAAAATATTCGTGCTAATACTATTTTTATAATAAACTCACTATGGGAATGTTTTGCTCTGCAGAAAATACAGCAATAAAACGTGCAGGACGGTTAATAAACACTGATTATACGACGTTTGATTTATTATTGTAGCTGTGTTCTGAAATTTCAACTACAGAGAAGCCACTGGACTCACACGGAAATATGTAAGCACTTAAAAGACAATGGACACTGTAATGGTACTTGAATTACGTAACCATTACGGCAGCTCACCTGAACCTCTCGATACCAGTAATATTCTACTGTGTTTCCGTAAAATAGTTGACATATTTCTGAGACAACATTCAGATTTGATTTCATTAATGCAGAGGTACATTGATACATCGATATGTTTATGTTGCAATGGTTCAAATGGCTCTGAGCACTATGGGACTCAACTGCTGTGGTCATAAGTCCCCGAGAACTTAGAACTACTTAAACCTAACTAACCTAAGGACATCACACACAGCCATGCCCGAGGCAGGATTCGAACCGGCGATTATGTTGCAATGATATTATTCTTATTTGTATTCTTTTTTTTGTCACTATGATCTTTGTCGTACTTGTAACTCTGATTTTTGGGCGCGTAAGCGATTATTAGTTGTTAGAGAGTCTGACCTTGAAAAAGTCAAGTCTTGGACGTTATGTTGGAAAGACGCATATTGTCGTCAGCTTATAAAATGTGAACTTTAACAGTGAGGAAGAGGTTTTCAAGTATGTTTTGTATTGTGAAGTGATGTTTTGTGTGTTGCGTGATATTGCAACAAAAGCAATAAAAACGAAGTGTAACTTAAAGTTGGAGTGCTGATTATTCTTTTTTTACATCACGATTGTGCTGACTTTGAAAGGTTTAATCTTCAAGAACTGTTTGTGAAGCGCATCTACAAAACTTTTGAATATAGCAGAATAAAACCTAGGCCTCTTTGCATCCGAGCTTGGAATCATCACCACCTAGATTTTCGACGATTGAGCCATGGTTTTACAACGAGACCAGCGTGGGAAACACGAAAAGATCAGTGCCTAGTTTATTCATTATTACATGAAATGACTTTATTAACTGTGCTCTAATGACACCTGCCACATAATAACTTTGTTGTTGCTCGACAATGCAGTATTTAGCAGCGTGAGAAACACCACAATCATTATTAAATTTTGACCTTTGTTATGGTAGGGTTGTTAGAGCACGGAAACTGCATGTTCTCCGACGAAAACGAACAGAAACTTTCACGTTGTGTGACGGAATTAGCGTCACCTGATCGCCCAGGAAGAGAATCCGATCCCTGCCGTGCTTCGTCAACACAGGGACCGGTGTGAATACGATATACTGACGGCCGCAGCCCCGCCGGCGCTATAGCTACAGCTACCTCCACGTCACGGGCAGAGGTGTTAAAATAGCCGTTTCTCCTCTTTGGTTTTAGTGGCTAACCGGTGCACGATACAATTTATCCAAAGAAATACGCTGCTAGTTGCCTTGTCTTACTTGAGTACATCGCAGGTAACCTGTAGCAACCGCGTAATATCGGAATTCGAGCCACGACCCTCCCAATTGTCAGCCCAGAGCTGACATCTGCGCTACCTCCCTCCTGTCTGCTTTCCGGTATTACTGATCAAAACAGTGTGAAAGCGGACGATTTTTAGAAGTCTCTGAAATCACGCTTTAATACTGGATAACAACTTATTTTATTGCGGCAAGATTAAGGACTTCGCGCGTTCTTCCTTCTAAACAGAGATTCGGCACATTTTACATTATGTTCACAGAAACGACAGCGACATTATGAAATGACTTACAGAGCACACTGCCAGTAAACGACGTAAACTTGCAATAACCGCAAGACGTATCAATTAGTTTCATTCACCACAGATGAACTGAGAGCAAACAAATGCTCGAAAAATATGAGGAAAGAAGGTACTGATTTAACTTGCATCCACGGCGAGGTCATGATAGGTGGAATACTGTTTCGGTAAGGATGGGGCAGGAAATCGGTCACCGCAGTTTAAAAGGCATTTTTCTGGCAATCCTCTTAACTATTTTAGGGAAACCACAGGAACCCTAGACCTGGATGGGCGGACCGGAAATCTGACTTCTCCCCCTCGAGTGTTAGTCCAATAACTTCACCACCCCGTTACCTCATTCTATGTAAATAATCGAACATCGCCGTCCTGAACCACGAAACTAGGTGCCAGAAACTATGTAGGAGAAGCCCTGCACAAGAGCCTGGTTGTGGTATGAATGCAATGACGTGTTTCTGATATCAGCGTAGCTTTCTGCACAACCAATAAACTGCAACAAAATGTACGCTGAGGTGACAAAACTCATGGGCTAACGATATGCACATATACAGGGGACGGCAGTATCGCGTAGACAAGGTATAAAAGGGCAGTGCATTGATGCAGCTGTCATTTGTACTCAAGTAATTCATGTGATAAAGTTTCCGGCGTGATGATGGCCGCAGGACGGGAATTAACAGACTTTGAACGCGGAATGGTAGCTGGAACTAGACACTTTGGGAATTCCATTTCGGAAATCATTAGGGAAGTCAATATTCCGAGATCCACAGTGTCAAGAGCGTGCCAAGAATACTAAATTCCAGGCATTACCTCTCACCACGGACAACCCAGTGGCCGACGGCCTTCATTTAGCGACCGAGAGCAGTGGCGATTGCTTAGAGTTGTCACGGCTAACAGTCAAGCAACAATGAGTGAAATAACCGCAGAAATCAATGTGGGACATACGACGTACGTATCCGTTAGGGCGGAGCCGCGAAATTTGGCGTTAATGGACTATGGCAGTAGACGACCGACGCGAGTGCCTTTGGTAACAGCACGACATCGCCTGCAGCGCTTCTCCTGAGCTCGTGGCCATATCTAAAAAATGGTTCAAATGGCTCTGAGCACTATGGGACTTAACATCTATGGTCATCAGTCCCCTAGAAATTAGAACTACTTAAACCTAACTAACCTAAGGACAGCACACAACACCCAGTCATCACGAGGCAGAGAAAATCCCTGACCCCACCGGGAATCGAACCCGGGAACCCGGGCGTGGGAAGCGAGAACGCTACCGCACCATGGCCATATCTGTTGGACCCTAGACGATAGGAAAACCGTGGTCTGGTCAGACGAGTCCTGGTAAGAGCTGATGGCAGGTTTAGAGTTTGATGCAGACCCCACGATGCCATGGAGTGAAGCTGTCAACAAGGCAGTGTGCAAGCTGGTGGTGGTCCTACAGTGTGGCAGGCAGGCTGTGTTTACATGGAACGGACTGGGTCCTCTGGTCGATCACTGACTGGAAATGGTTATGTTCGGCTACTTGTAGACCATCTCCAACCATTCATGGACTTCATGTTCCAAAACAATAATGCGTAATGTCACCGGGCCACAGGTTCAAATGGCTCTGAGCACTATGGGACTTAACATCTGAGGTCATCAGTCCCATAGAACTTATGACTACTTAAACCTAACTAACCTAAGGACATCACACACATCCATGCCCGAGGCAGGATTCGAACCTGCGACCGCAGCACCAGCGCGGTTCCGGACTGAAGCGCCTAGGGCCGCTCGGCCACAGCGGCCGGCTGCGGTTCTAGGCCCTTCAGTCCGGGAGACCCGCACCGCCGTACGAGGCAAGGTGTTAGCTGAGGTGGTTTTCCATTGCCTTCCGCCGACCGTATTGGGGATGAATGATCGTAATGATGATGATGGTGATGACGACGATGACGACGACACAGCAACACCCCGTCATCTCGAGGCAGATGAAAATTCCTGACCCCGTGCTCGGGAAGCGAGAACGCTACCGCGAGACCACGAGCTGCGGACCAATGGATAAAAAGATACAAAAAAAGTGAACATGAACAGTGACAACCGCAAGAAACTTTTTTTTATGAGGTTACCGGTTTCGGTCTGTCTTACACCATCTTCAGAAGTCACACACTGATGGTAGACGGTGGCTGTGAACGGAGCAAGCGTTACGACTCCAAGAACGTTAAGTGTTCATCCATTACAACTGATAACCTCATTAAAAAAAAGTTTCTTGCGGTTGTGGCTGTCCATGTTCATTTTTAAAATATAAAAAAACCGCTGTACTCTGGGAGAAATGATCTCAAAAATGACTAAAAACATACAAGGCTAAGATTATCTGTAATACGTCCTTTGTTTTTCACGAACAGTGGAGGCAGGTATTACTGTCCTGTATTGATGGCAATACAAGTAACGCAACAGTTTGTTAACGATGTGGAATTCTACGAGCCCAGGGTACGAATACCGGCGATCGCGACTGTAGCACGGCTGCGCAGGATGCGGGCAGGCGGCGGGAGTATTGTTCCCGGGCCGCGACCTGTCTGGCCAAGTTGCCGGCTGCAAACCGCATTGTCCGCTGCCGGCGCGCAGCATCCGCACGAGCGATTTGTCAGAGCTGAGCCGGTGCGCCATTCTACCGCTGCGCGCCAACTTGTTCCTCTTTCTCTCCCGTGCGGCACAAGCCACACACCGCCAGCAGCTACAGCCAACGAGTCCGGGTCATTTTATCCAACAAAAAGGGATGAACGAAAAAGAATGCCAAGCAACCCATTTTGCTATTGCTACAATATAACGCAACGACTTTTCACTTACGAGCGACACGGGTACGGGTAACACATTTAGCAACTCATTGCAGGTAGAAAGCAAGCAAGAAACGTAGGGAGATTAGGACATAACTCTCCATCGACGGCAAGGTCGTTAGAGATGCAGCAAAAGCTCGTATTGTGGTTGGAAGGGGAAGGGGAACAGCCGCGCTCTTTCGATGGCACTCACTCATAATTATTCGGACAAACATGATGCACTGAATTTCCCATCATTCTACTGATTTCGGTAATAGTAAAGGATTGGTATGAAGTAAATACAAGTTCCTGCAAGGAATGTAAAAACTAAATGCCCACCGTGCTTCGAAATGAATGACGTAATGATCGTATGGCACTGTTGATCGGGAGTCCCCAACAGGGGCAGTTCGGCCGCCGAGTTGTAAGTCTTATTTCAGGTGACGCCAAATTGGGCGATTTGCGAGTCGGTGGCGATGAGATGATGATGAGGACAACACAACTCCAAGTCTACGGGTGGAAAAAAAAAAATCTCCAACCCGGCCGGAAATCGAACCCGGGCATGGCAGGCAAACAAGTTACCACTCAGCTAAGCAGGCGGACAGTACGTCTACAGAACACTGCAAATACAAACATAAGAATTAACAAACATAATCAAAAAACAAAACCTATATTGCACAAAATTATTTGGACATATTTCTGTCAAAAAGTTGAGTACCTGCTACGCATTCCTTTTATCTTAATTACTTCACCGAGACGATTTGGAATGCCCTCCACTATTTTCCGGGTGTACTCGGTAGATATTTTCTGCCAGTCTTCTTGCAGTATGTTTTTCAGCTGTTCTCTAGGTGTGACTGGAGTTTTCCTTATTTCCTTATCAAGTTTGTTCCAAAGATTCTCAATCAGATTCAAATCTGGTAACTGAGGTGAATGCATCATCTTTGGACCGTTAAACAATAACCATATACTCACACTCCAGGCCGTATGTTTCGAGTCGTCATCTTGATAAAACATAAAATGTCCGCCAATCCTCAAGTTTTCGGCACTCTTTTGCAAATTGTTCCTCAGTATTCAGAGGTAGTGAAATCGGTCCACTTCATCCCCACACCATTACATATCCACCGCCATTCTTCACAGTAGCTTAGAGATTTTTCCTCTTGAAACTCAACATTAGGTCGCCCATCAAACTGAAATAAACTACTGGCCATAAAAGGTGCTACACCACAAAGATGACGTGCTACACACGCGAAATTTAACCGACAGGAAGAAGATGCTGTTATATGCAAATGATTAGCTTTACAGAGCATTCACACAAGGTTGGCGCCAGTGGCGACACCTAAAACGTGCTGACATGAGGGACGTTTCCAACCGATTCCTCATACACAAACAGCAGTTGACCTGCGTTGCCTGGTGAAACGTTGTTGTGATATCTCGTGTAAGGAGAAGAAATGCGTACCATCACGTTTCCGACTTTGATAAAGGTCGGATTGTAACCTATTGCGATTGGGGTTTATCGTATCGCGACATTGTTGCTCGCGTTGGTCGAGATCCAATGACTGTCAGCAAATTTTGGAATCGGTGGGTTCAGGAGGGTAATACGGAACGCCGTGCTGGATCCCAACGGCCTCGTATCACTAGAAGTCGAGATGACAGACATCTAATCCGCATGGCTGTAACGGATCGTGCAGCCACGTCTCGATCCCTGAGTCAACAGATGGGGACGTTTACAAGACAACAACCATCTGCACGAACACTTAGACCACGTTTGCAGCAGCATGGACTATCAGCTCGGAGACCATGGCTGCGGTTACCCTTGAAGCTGCGTCACAGACAGGAGCGCCTGCGATGGTGTACTCAACGACGAACCTGGGTGCACGAATGGCAAAACACCATTTTTTCGGATGAATCCAGGTTCTGTTTACAGCATCATGATGGTCGCATCCGTGTTTGGCGACATCGCGGTGAACGCACATTGGAAGCGTGTATTCGTCATCGCCATACTGGCGTATCACCCGACGTGATGGTATGGGGTGCCATTGGTTACACGTCTGTCACCTCTTGATCGCATTGGCGGCACTTTGAACAGTGGACGTTACATTTCAGATGTCTCACGACCCGTGGCTCTACCCTTCATTCGATCCCTCCGGAACCCTACATTTCATCAGGATAATGCACGACCGCATGTTGCAGGTCATGTACGGGCCTTTCTGGATACAGAAAATGTTCGACTGCTGCCCTGGCCAGCACATTCTCCAGACCTCTCACCAATTGAAAACGTCTGGTCAATGGTGGCCGAGCAACTGGCTCGTCACAATACGCCAGTCACTACTCTTGATGAACTGTGGTATCGTGTTGAAGCTGCATGGGCAGCTGCACCTGTACACGCCATCCAAGCTCTGTTTGACTCAACGCCCAGGCGTATCAAGGCCGTTATTACAGCCAGAGGTGTTTGTTCTGGGTACTGATTTAGCAGGATCTATGCACCCAAATTGCGTGAAAATGTAATCCTATGTCAGTTATAGTATAATATATTTGCCCAATGAATACCCGTTTATCATCTGCATTTCTTCTTGGTGTAGCAATTTTAATGGTCAGTAGCGTATGTTAAATTTACTCTTGTCAGCAAATATAACGTCATTCCACCACATATTGTCGTCACTAAGATGCTCTTTTACATACAGTATTCTCTTTCGTTGATTTATTTTACTTATGGAAGACTTCCATCTTGCAATACGGCCGTGAATGTTACCTGTTATGAGCAGCCTCCGTATTATTTCGGAATGCACTTCTTTTCCGATGTCTTTGGCAATCTCAGTAGTGAGCTTTGGAGCACTGAACTGTGGGTCCTTTTCCGTTTTTCTGATGATATAACGCTCTGCCGCACTTATAACGTTCTTAGACGTCCAGTATGCGGTGGAGTGTCAATCCTGTCTTCCTCCCGGAATGTTCTGATTGCGTCGGAAACTGTCCTTTTCTTCACTTGTAAGATTTCCGCAGTTTTACAACTTTTGCCTTTAACATGGCGAAAAATTACTAGCTATTACTGTTCGTATGTGCCCCCTCTTCGTCTGCGGCCCATCGTTATTTCTGCTGTATCCAGCATACCACCTTGCTGAATGTTTAGGTTGACACTGTTCGTGGCTCCTCTACACACAACCTCTGCAGGACAACTCAGTGTGTCAGAATAACTTTGTTGACGCACATCAACAGCGTCTGAGGTTCCAGGGTCACTGGTTCTCCCCTGTAAACATTTTACAGTGGCGATGACTGTGTGAACATGGATATTAACAACATGTACAACGCATCGCACTTCTTAACAACACACCACTGCAGTATCGGGGACAAATAAGGCGTTACTTGAAGGATAAGTCGCGTCTACGGTTCGGGAACAGACATTAACATCGGCTAAGAGCGGTATGATGCTCACATGTCCAATGGTCCCTTAGAGTAGAGCATGGTGCACCGTGATATCGTGATCGCAGAAATTCTTTTCCACTTATTTACGTTATAGCGTGTTCTCCCTTATTCCCACACCCAACATCGAATAATCATTATAGGACACTCATAAAACATACATAATGTATTATTACCAAGTACTAAATAAGCCGCATATGGTCTGCCAAGGCAACGCAAATCAACGAAGGGAGTAGAAAAATGCTGTGAAACATATGTGGAGAAGTAGTAATGAATTTAGGATGTAAATATTCTATTATCCTTAGAGCACTGCATCTTTGCGTCTATGTCGTAATACTTCCCACCGGACTGCACTGATCACAACGTGCAGTTTCCTGTTACAAATTCACCAACAAATTTGTTACAACTGGAAATTCAAAGACGAAATTACTAGAATTGCTGCCACACGCTCGCCCGAAAAAATTAAAATTCTGGTGCAGAGCCAACTTCCAATCAATAACTTAACTGCAGTGGAGCGTGTAAGAGAAAGCGAAAAGCAGCCGCGACGGAGCTTCGCGGAGGCGTGTGGCGTACTAAAAGGATAGCCTCGGTCCGCCAGTTCAGAAAATGCTGCTTCCTTCTAACTCGTGTGGCATCATAGACGCATTTTTCACGTTCGTATTGTCAGACTGAAAATTAATGCGGTCACAACGGACGCCCGTATTTGGTTCACAAATATACTAAAATGATATTTTCATGCTATTTGAGGGTACGTACGTCTTCCCACGTCCAATTTACACCGCACAAGGCACTGTAATATCTGTGCACAAGTATTTTTTGTTCGGTTCAATTTGAGCCCCGCATTGTTCATTTCTACTCAACAGCAGTGCGTGAAATATATCATTACAAACACAATTCGGTAGATAATGTAAATTCTCTAGTGTGGCCGTCGCGATGCTTGCATAACGTGTACTGAAGCAAGAGTATCATGCTTATTCATTCCCTATTATGGTGGTTCTAAGAATCACATGTACGGTTTTCCTAGCGCTACGGTAAACCACCAAATAGATTTTGTTAAGTAACTGCAGCGATCTCGCGCTGACGAACTTATTCCTATCGTCGAATGGCATTTGCTTAAACGTCGTCAACAGCAGACGAATGAAGCCCTTCAAATTCTAGCGATGAAACGTATGCTTCATTCGTTTAAACAAAATTCACTACCATATCCGGCCACTTAATGCATCCACCGTTGTCTTTTCATTTGTTAAAATTTTGCTGCAGATTTCATTAGTCACCTAATCTATGAACAACAGCGTTTTAGGCAAACAGGTTCCAAAGTTAGCGGTATTACGTCATTTAAAGGTGTTACGAGTTGTAAATGAGCCAAGAAATTTACCCGGCACAATCCTGATGTTACCTGTGGCTCCGGTGAAGACTGCCAGTAGAACTGTTTAAGTTATCAAATTTATGCTACTAATCCCTAAGCGTTTCGGATATTTTCATATTCATCAACTGAAGACGCACATTTACACACATCAAAAAAAGGTTTGCATCGCCTCAGTTCCTAGAGTTCCAGAACCTGTACAGAAAACTGGAAGAGAGATCAACATAATCATCTCCGTCCTTTTTATTGCTCATGAAAACGACACATTGCAAGTTGTACCACCATACAGCGAGACCTTCAGAGGTGGTGGTCCAGATCGCTGAACACACTGGTACCTCTAATACCCAGTAGCACGTCCTCTTGCATTGAAGCATGTCTGTATTCGTCGTGGCATACTATCCACAAGTTCATCAAGGCACTGTTGGTCCAGATTGTCCCACTCCTCATCGGCGATTCGGCGTACATCCCTCAGAGTGGTTGGTGGGTCACGTCGTCCATAAACAGCCGTTATCAATCCATACCAGGCATGTTCGATAGGGTTCATGTTTGGAGAACTTGTTGGCCACTCTAGTTGAGCGATGTCGTTATCCTGAAGGAAGTTATTTACTAGATGTGCACGATGGGGGCGCAAATTGTCGTCGATGAAGACGAATACCTCGCCAGTATTCAGCCGATATGGCTGCACTATCGGTCGGAGGATGGCATTCACGTATTGTACAGCCGTTACGCCGCGTTCCATGACTACCAGCGGCGTACGACGGTCCCACATAATGCCACCCCAAAACATCAGGCCGGCCGTGGTGGCCAAGCGGTTAAAGGCGCTACAGTCTGGAACCGCGCGGCCGCTACGGTCGCAGGTTCGAATCCTGCCTTGGGCATGGATGTGTGTCATGTCCTTAGGTTAGTTAGGTTTAAGTAGTTCTAAGTTCTAGGGGACTGATGACCTTAGAAGTTAAGTCCCATAGTGCTCAGAGCCATTTCAACCATTTGAACTAAAACATCAGGGAACCTCCAGCTTGCTGCACTCGCTGGACAGTGCGTCAAAGGCGTTCAGCCTGACCAGACTGGCTCGAAACACGTCTCCGACGATTGCCTGGTTGAAGACATATGGGACACTCATCGGTGAAGAGAACGTGATGCCCATCCTGAGTGGCCCATTCGGCTTGTGGTTGGGTCCATCTGTACCGCGCTGCATGGTGTCGTGGTTGCAAAGATGGACCTCGCCATCGACGTCAGGAATGAAGTTGCGCATCATGCTGCCTATTGCGCACAGTTTGTGTCGTAACACGACGTCCTGTGGCTGCACGAAAAGCATTATTCAACATGGTGGCGTTGCTGCCAGGATTCCTCCGAACCATAATCCATAGGTAGCTGTCATCCACTGCAGTAGTAGTCCTTGGGCGGCCTGAGCGAGGCGTGTCTTAGACAGTTTCTGTCTCTCTGTATCTCCTCCATGTCCGAACAACATCGCTTTGGTTCACTCCGAGACGCCTGGAAACTTCCCTTGCTGAGAGCCCTTCCTCGCACAAAGTAACAATGCGGACGTGATCGAACCGCGGTACTGACCGTCTAGGTACGGTTGAACTACAGACAACACGAACCGTGTACCTCCTTCCAGGTGGAATGACTGGAACTGATAGTCTGTCGGACCCCTCCGTCTAATAGGGGCTGCTCATGCATGGTTGTTTACATCTTTGGGCGGTTTTAGTGACATCTCTGAACAGTCACAGGGACTGTGTCTGTGATAAAACAGCCATAATCAACGTCTATCTTCAGGAGTTCTGGGACCCAGGGTGATCCAAAACTTTTTTTGAAGTGTGTATTATATTACACAAAACAAATTGGAAGTCTCATATTTGTGTATGTTATGAACTAAATGTCCACCTTCGGTACATGGGTGCGTAAGCACCCAAAACCAGTAAAGGGCAATAAACTAAATGTGATAATCTAAATTGTGACTCGCTGTTGTAAATCCTTCCTCAGTAGCAAATAACAGGTAGTGTTTTCCTTAGTTCTTATGGAAAAGAATCGTATAACGACAGAGGTAAATCTTTGAGAACCAGTGATTACAACATTGTTGAGGAGTGTCTTATGAGAAACGAAACATAAAATGTTCACTAAAGTAGAATAATATGTCAAACTCCTTAATCAATGTTTCCGAGACGTGAACTGAAAAAAAATGACTCGTCGTCGGAAGGAAAATGTATGTTCAGTGAATTTGTTCACATTACGACATAAAATTTCTGATGCTACGTAGAAGATCGTTCAGGCTAGAGCCCATTACTTACCAGGTAAGAGGCTGTCGGAATCGAAACTTGGGCGAGAATGGCGGACTTTATCGAAAAAAAAGAGTGTCCGAGTGGTTACTTAAACCGCTCTCTGGATGCTCCTTAATGAGCTGCAGAGGTCTCACAGCTTGAGATAGGGGGCTTCAACTCTATGGGGGACACGACGAGCGTTCCTAGCTGCTCCCTCGCAGAATGTCACACATTGCTCTATTTCCTACATTAATATGAAAATTAAGTGCGCATGTCATAACGACAGTGACAATAGGTACCTATGACATGCTGCCTACCAAATGGGTATCTCGCTATTACTATGGAGCTGAGCGATATGCCAAAGCTTACAAAAACGATACTTACCTAAGATTCCGAGAGCACCGTCACTTTCGTCAGGGGGGAGGAACGAAACAGTGGCACTTTTTTCCTTCACCAAGTGCGGTCATCAAATCGCTAAACTAAGTGCATCGATTGTAGACAAATCTTAATAAGCTACAGAATATTCGAACTCGAAACGACTAACGTGTAATAAATGCTACAGCGTCGGTCGACATCACTGGAATGACTTGGAACTGAACGGTAGATGCGCCACAGCGTGCAGCAGATTATTGTTCCCCAAAGTTTATAATTTTTCGCTTAAAGTGCGTTTCCCACGTTGCCACGATGTTTCCTATGTGCTGGTACGAACAGGGAGCTCTATGATCCGGTACAGGAGGCCTCGGGATTGTTCCTATTTAACAAATACTGAAGAAACGAAAGCAGTACAACCAATTCGTGCTAAGTAAAGGGTGACGTCTATAAGAATGACCTCATACAGCCCACCGAGTTTTCTGTTCTATCTTTCATTTAATGAGTCTTTGACAGTAAATCAAACGGTTCTTGCATCCTGTCCTTGCACCTGCGATAAATGCTTGACTAGTCGTCATAAGCTATCGATCTGCTCTTAACAACAAGGTGAAAAAGAGGGATAATGGAACAGGCGTCTTTTTGTTGTTGTGAACGTGCAGCTGGTATTGCTGCCTCACTTCTATGGCTAGATTCACTCGTTATACACCTGTCACTGCATCAGAGAATCTCGTACAATACTCGCATTTGCACAACCGCTCAAACAAAGCTATTCCAAGACATAAGTGGAGTCCTCATTATAGCGTCGTGAATACAAGAACGTTGAATAGCTATTCCCAATAAGAGTCCTTTGTTTCGTTCTGAGAAACTATCGTTCGTTTAATTTACTGCTTTTTTAAAAGGAAATTATCCAGCTCGATTCTCAATAGCTGCGCTTAATAAATGAGGGAAATACCATCAGTGCAAAACACACTGTTTTCCATGGCTTTCAAGATAACAGTTTTCCTTTTCCACAGCCTATCTGTAAAGTGTAACGTCCTAAAAGAGAATTTACTCGCAAGTAACTTTCTCTGGAATAAAGTAGAAGTTGAATTGAGTGAGAGTCCATTTGCTTGGCTCACCCCTGATCTAATTTAAGTGCGGTCTCAGATATCTACCCTACATTTTACTTTGGAGGTTGTATTTCAAATGGTCTGCTAAATATTTTTTTTCTTTATTCTTATTGACCAAACCCAATTCCTTAAGTAGCCAGGTTAAAGAGTATCAAACAATAAGAGTCTTATGGCTTGCGAAAGTAGACGATAGTCACCTTCCATTTCTGATGTGTTGCTAGCAATAATGAGTGAGAACTGTCTGGATGGTGGTGGCTATTGTCCACACTACCGCTTTAGTCCCCTCTAGCGGACGTGCGGCATCGCAGAGGTGTCAGGGGTTGCCTGCATGCACGCACCTATGACTTCGAGAGGTACATTTTTAAAGTGCTCGATAAAAGCAGGCGGGGGGCACCGTGGGTGTCGCCGATCTCGGGATCGTAGAAG
Organism: Schistocerca nitens; assembly: GCF_023898315.1. Classification (NCBI taxonomy): domain Eukaryota; kingdom Metazoa; phylum Arthropoda; class Insecta; order Orthoptera; family Acrididae; genus Schistocerca; species Schistocerca nitens. The sequence continues at coordinate 169,450,022 of NC_064616.1, read as the reverse complement.
GACTCTTTGCCGTCTTATTCATGGATGTGTCAACGTCACGTTCAAACTTGGTCGAATGGTTTTGAATGGTTCCTAGTGGTTCCAACATACGCACCAGAGCAAAAATTGCTCTCACGCTACACTCCAAAGGGGTACGATCATGTTCACTGGGGCTGTAGGCCCATGATGTCGTAAGACGAGGACTGAATCGTCTGGGGGGTGGGGAGGGCGGGAGGGGTGTCAGCAACGTCAAAAGTTGTCAAGATTGTCTTCCAGGTGCTCATCGTACTGCCAACTGGCGCATGTGTGGAAATCAACGCCCGAGGGAAAGGAATAGTTTCACTGAAGACCTTTATGACACATCCTGCGGCCTTTTCGTGCCCATTCTGAGCGGCGGTGTGACTTGAATGTTTTGCTCTGCCACCGCGTTACTTCAACGCTGGGCGTCGCTGTTCTGACCTACGTCGCAGAGGCATCAAAAGAAGGAGAAATGTGGATAAGAGGGGGTGTGACGACCTTCCCAAGCTGTGACACGTTTACGGTGGAGCTTGGCAGCGTTGTATTGAAATTTGGTGCCAATAATACATCAATAATCCACGTTACACGTCACATGAACTTCTGAGCTCTGTCCTTTTTTCGCGTGTGTCGACTCCTTGCTGTTTGTGGCATTGCCGAGCCCGAGCGTGACGTCACAAGGCGCCACGCTTTTTCAGCGTAGCAGAGGAAGGATGTGGGCATCTTTGAGTGAAATTTCAAACTTCTGTGTCATAAAGGGAGACAATTCCGGGGTTTCGAAAAAATGATCCTTTAATTGTGTTGCGCAGTGTATGTTTCATTCTTGCAACTGAATGTTTGCTGTCCAGTAGGTTAAAAAGGCTTACGAGACTCTCGAATGTCATCTTACCATCTGCTCGAACTGAATGCCTACTAAGTTCTCAGTCTTGCTCCGAACTAACTTACTCCCTTTAATGTGAAGCAGTGTCACGTCACCAAGATAGAGGGTGTGGGGCATATATTCATTAGGATGCAAAATTATAATTCAATCCATCATATATCTCAGCATCAATGCAATGTATTTTCTTTTTGTGTGGTCGGCTCGAACGAGCAATAACGGTGAAGTCCCAGTGTGATGAGAGTTATCGCTGATAAATATCGCAGCATAGATAAGATTATAACCATTTTGTGGGTTCTCTTTTATTTATCTTACATTGTAAGAGCCCCGTCAGCGATCAATATTTGTGACAAATCACATATTTCTGTTAATTCACTTAGCTCCAAGGCTTCACTCGCGCACTGACAGAATGAAGAACATCACCGTCATAACTGACAACTAATGATATTTAGGTAAATTGGTGAGGATAAGTAAACCTTCATTGAAAATGAAGCAGCCGGCCGAAGTGGCCGTGCGGTTAAAGGCGCTGCAGTCTGGAACCGCGAGACCGCTACGGTCGCAGGTTCGAATCCTGCCTCGGGCATGGATGTTTGTGATATCCTTAGGTTAGTTAGGTTTAACTAATTCTACGTTCTAGGGGACTAATGACCTCAGCAGTTGAGTCCCATAGTGCTCAGAGCCATTTGAACCACCATTTTTTTTTTGAAAATGAAACGCCGCGCGGGATTAGCCGAGCGGTCTAGGGCGCTGCAGTCATGGACTGTGCGGGTGGTCCCGGCGGAGGTTCGAGTCCTCCCTTGGGCATGGGTGTGGGTGTTTGTCCTAATGATAATTTATGTTAAGTAGTGTGTAAGCTTAGGGACTGATAACCTTAGCAGTTAAGTCCCACAAGATTTCACACACACATTTCGAAAATTACGCGTATCTATTTTATACGAAATGCTTAAATAAGTTTTCTTTCAAAAATTACAGTGCGAAGTAAAATAATGAAGTCCCTGTCATAGAGATTTAGATTACTTTGAATCAACTGCTTCAACACTCAATACACGTGAAAAAGACGGATTCCAGAGAATTTCAAAAAAAGTGTCTTTTGCATTATTGCTTTGTAACAATACATTGTACGAATAGAAAGGTGTACACGCTCTTCATTTCTTGTCCGCTTCCATAGCTCATTGGTCATTGTATCTAGCTGCCACGAGGTGGATCCTTGTTTGATCCGCGGCACCGCCAAGAATGTAGGAGAAGGAAAACGGTATTCGCTCAGTATTGTTATGAGAACTGAAGAGGTACTTCAAGAAAAATAGTGGATCGCTTTCGAAAGATGACATTAACGAGGGGGAGAGACGTGTGCTCACCCCATATCCCTCAGATATTACCGTAAAATGTTCAGCACCGCGTGGTTATGTACTTCTGGTCGCCGAGTTCGTCGTGTTGCTTCCGATGTCTCCGTCGGCTTCGGAATCGCTACAGTGAGGCAGGCAGGGTAACAACTTAGGTGAGCCAAGCTCGCCGGCGCCTCAAATTCCCACGTGATGACCGATATCTGGCCACGTACTCGTTGCGGCGTTGTACGACTGCAAGATCTCCGCAGTGCCACACGAGCCACTAAGTCCGATCAGACGACACGGTACAGGTCACGAGAAACAAACTTGGAATCCTGCCAGTCTCTGTGGTCTCGGGATGGCGTCACTGCTCCATAGGGCACAGGCGACGGGTTAGAGTCCCGTCCTGATCGTGGATATGAAAATTCAGTGTACCGTAACTAGGGCTGTCCCATACAGATGATACAATGAAAATGAAAATTTATCGTAGTAAGTAAAAACAACGTCTTACTGAACGTATCCTAACGTGGTTGAGCTGACAATTTACAGGGTGACAATTATTGAACTATATGAAAGGAAACGTAAATTAGTTACGAACTACGGCGTGCACACAACTTATTCAACATGTAAACTGTGGTGTCACCGCTAGACACCACACTTGCTAGGTGGTAGCTTAAATCGGCCGCGGTCCATTAGTACATGTCGGACCCGCGTGTCGCCACTGGCAGTGATCGCAGACCGAGCACCACCACACGGCAGGTCTCGAGAGACGTACTAGCACTCGCCCCAGTTCTACGACGACTTTGCTAGCGACTACACTGACGAAGCCTTTCTCTCATTTGCCGAGAGACAGTTAGAATAGCCTTCAGGTAAGTTAATGGCTACGACCTAGCAAGGCGCCATTAGTTACTTCATGTATCTCAAGATAGTCTCACTTGTATCATCAAGATTGCTGTATACCAAACGACGATATAAAAGTTAAGTGTTCTAGTAGCTACGTTCTTTTCTTTATCACATTCATTACGAATCCTGTTCCAGACTTGACGCAAGACGGCGTGAGTTTACGCGTGCCCTTTCGGCTACTTCACTGTGGACTGGCTGCCTTAACAGTCCACTACATAAACGTCACTACAGATATTCGGATTTAGGTTATGACATGTTCGATGTGCCTGCCACCATAGGCGACGATATGGTGCAGACGAATAGCGAAATTCTGCATGACCCGCTGAAGTGTTAAAACATCGATTCTATCGACGGCCACCTGAATGGCTGTTTTCAGCTCAGCAATGGTTTTGGGATTATTGCTGTACACCTTGGCTTTAATATAGCCATTAATAAAGAGTAGCATGTGTTCAGATCCGGAGAAAATGGCGGCCAATCGAGGCCCATGCCAGTGGGTATCCCACAGCCAGAATGCAGTCCCCATAGTGTTCCTCTAGGACATCAAACACTCTTCTGCTTCGATGGGGTCGAGTTCCATCTTGCATAAACCACATCTTGTCGAAATCAGCGTTACTTCGGATAATGGAGATGAAATCATCTTCCAAAATCTTCACGTACTGTTCGGTAATCACCGTGCGATCAAGGAATATCGCATCGATTATTCCGTGACTGGATATTGCACACCACACGGTCACGCGTTGAAGGAGAAAAGACTTCTCGATCGCGAAATGCGGACTCCCAGTCCCCCCAATGCACCAATTTTACTTATTGGCGAACCCGTCCATATGGAAGTGGGCTTCATCGCTGAACCAAACCATAATGCGCATAGTAATTCCCATTATTTCCCGCCGCCAACCGTGTACTTTCAGCGTTCTAACGCAAACCGTTCAGTAGTTATGACGATTTTATTTCGATTAGTTCAATAATTGTCACCCTGTATGTTATGGCCCAATGCCGAAATATCCCATTGACAAGGATAGTAAAAAAAAAAAAAAAATCCAACAAACGCTGGGTACTGACTTTCTGCTCGAAAGGCCTCCTTAAGTCAGCAAAATTTTGTAGCTTGCCATGTGCTCATAACCAGCCATTGGCAATTTCATCGCTGGAGACCTCACTCACTCACTGAAGCGTCGAGATTACTCCAGTTGCGAGGTGACGCGCGACCACGTTTATGGAGGTGACTAGGTGAGTCATACAAAGCAAATGTTGTCCAGCCAGCAAATCTACAAATTAGACCAAGATTCTGCAGCGGAATCAGTACTGACGATGGCGTAAGGTGTTGCGTTCGTTTGTCGTATGATATTTGAACAAGGATGCGAGTAGCGGACATCGGCATGGTTATCTTGGGAAGGAAAGACATTCAAGTTGCGGAGTGTCCAGTAGTGAGTACCATAGAGCACGTGGGGAAAGTCCATGGCGGATATGATAGTCTTGCTGCACCATAAACTTTCCAAGGAATGCCATAGGCTCTGTATGCGAAAGTGAAACGAATTCCGTTCAGCTTCTCTAGGCTTATATGGGAAGTCACGTACATTTCAGCATTGATAATAGCGCACTGAAAAGATGCATATTACTGAGGCTTTCGAACTACAGTGAAAATAGTCCTGGATTGTTGAATCAGCAACTGTTCCCACAGTGTATCCAAACACGGTTTGGACATTTCGCTTTTTTTTTTTTTTTTTTTTTTTTTTTGAGAAAACGAATGATGATCCAATGTGATTCTGTTGTGTACTTCGCATATAGACAATAAATGTATATTGGGTGGCGTATCTGTAACCTGTATCATAACAACAAAATGACTGACAGTTTATTTACAGGATACATCCAGCGTAGCAGCTACCAACCGCAAAACGAGGTTGGCAGCGCATTTCGTTTCGTTAATTGTTATATGGCTCTCCTATCTCAGGTGCCGGTTACCATAGTCAGTTGAAGACGACGCTTGCGGCTGGTGATTTATCTGTTGCGATTCGTTTTCCATTGTTTCCCCATACGGCATGTTTCATTTACGCAACAGATGTCCAGAAAACTGATACGACTATTAAGACCATGTGAAGTGAACTCAATAATGCACGATAAAACGGGACAACGTTGCCCCCTTCCATGATCAACTCTCACTCTTTGTTATTCTTGTCGAGATACAGTCATCAATCACTGTTCTATGCAGCACTGCATTACCTAAAAAAAAAGGCACCGATAATTCTTGTTAACAACGTGTATCACAAATACCACGTGTGCTTTCTTGACTATTGTAGATCATGTCAGCTACATCGTCTTACAGTCTGCAGTTTTAAACGGAACGAGCGGGTGTTCGGTACTTATTATAAAAATGGTTCAAATGGCTCTGAGCACTATGGGACTTAACATCTGTGGTCATCAGTCCCCTAGAACTTAGAACTACTTAAACCTAACTAACCTACGGACATCACACACATCCATGCCCGAGGCAGGATTCGAACCTGCGACCGTAGCGGTCACGCGGTTCCAGACTGAAGCGCCTAGAACCGCACGGCCACACCGGCCGGCTGTTGCGGAAGGAGTATGCCTTACGTGGAAGATGTAGGAGTGGCAGGACTGATTTTTATTTTACTAAACAATGAGAATATATCGGCATCTACAGCTCTACTTTGCAGGACACCTTATTGTCTACTGCTGTCAGTTCCCCTTCTCTTGTTCTTGTAGCGAATGGTGCTCGGGATTAACGACTGTTGGTAATCCTGCGAGCTAGTTTGATTTTTTTTACCTACACGGTCTTTTCGCGACATACACATCACCGCACTGTAAATTTAATACGTCATGTTTACAAAATAATGACACGAATTTTTTACAGGGTGACAACTACTGAATTATATGAAATAAAATCGTCATAACTTCTGAATGGTTTGCGTTGGGACGTTCAAACAGCACTGTTGGCAGCGGGGCATGATGGGGATTAGTATGGTTTGGCTTAGCGACGAAGCCCACTTTCATTCGGATGGGCTCGTCAATAAACAAAGCTGGCGCATTTGGGGGACTGAGAGTCCGCATTTAGCGATCGAGAAGTCTCTTCACCCTCAACAGGTGACCGTGTGGTGTGCAGTGTCCAGTCACGGAATAATCGGTGCGATACTCCTTGACGGCACGGTGACTGCCGAACGGCATGTGAAGTTTTTGGAAGATGATTTCATCTCCAATCATCCAAAGTGACCCTGATTTTGACACGAAGAAGCTCGACCCCATCGAAGCAGGAGTGTGTTTGATATCCTTGAGGAGCACTTTGGGGACCGCATTGTGGCTCACCCGGAGGCCACTGGCGTGGGCCTCGATTGGTCGCCATTTACTCCAGATACTTGGACAACATGGTTGTGGAGAGAAGCAGCGATTAGTATGATTAATCAGTAATTCAAAAACAGTCTTAATCGCATTTATTATTATTATTACACCGCCAACCGGTTTCAACCCGACGTAGGGGTCATCTTCTGGGCGTTTACACCATTGGTCGACTGCTGGTGGTGTCACTCCTGTCTAGATAGTTTCCTGCCATTATGTAGACAGGAGTGACACCACCAGCAGTCGACCAATGGTGTAAACGCCCAGAAGATGACCCCTACGTCGGGTTGAAACCGGTTGGCGGTATAATAATAATAAATGCGATTAAGACTGTTTTTGAATTACACAATTGTTAAGGCTTTCGTGGCCACTTGTTGACAAACTGCCTATTGGCTTCTGTCTGTTTGTTTTTGAATTATTGATTTACTCCAGATATAAACACATGTGACTCCTTTTTGTGGAGCTATCTTACAAAAATCTTTTCACACTGTTGACTGCAATGCACTATTTGAAATTCTAAAGATATCAGGAGTAAAATACAGTGATCAAAAGGTTATCTACAACATGTACAGAAATCAGAATGTAGTCAATATAGTCGAAGGATATAAAGGGGATGCAGTAGTTGGGAACGGAGTGAGACAGGGCTATAACCTATCCTCCTTGTTAGTCAGCGTGTAATTTGGGAAGCAATGAATGAAATCAAGGAGAAATTTGAAAAGGGATTTGAAATTCACGGAGAAGAAATAAACATTTTTTAGTTTCTCAGTGACATTATAATACTATCAAAGACGGCAAAGGGCTGAGTAAATAGTCTCCTGAAAAGAGGTTATAACATAAACATCAGCAAAAGTAAGACGAGGGTAATGGAATGCAGGCGAATCAGATCGAGCGGTGCCAGGGGAACTAGATTAGGAAACGAGACACTAATAGTAGTATATGAGTGTTAGTAGCTGAATAGCAAAGTAACTTATGTTGGCAGAAGTAGATAGGATATAAAATGTAGACTGGCAATGGTGTAGCCTCGAACGGAAGTGAAACGCGGACGATAAATAGTGCAGACAAGAAGAGAATAAAAGCTTTTGAACCATGGCGTTACAGAAGAAAGCAGACGATTAGGTGAGTAGGCATGGTAAGATGATGAGGTACTGATCTAACTGGGTGAAAAAAGAAATTTACGGCACTATATGACTAAAAGTAGTGATTGATTGGCAGGAGACATCCTGACGCGTCAAGGAATCATCATCACTTTTGTAATTGAGAGAAGAGTGTGTGTGTGTGTGTGTGTGTGTGTGTGTGTGTGTGTGTGTGTGTGTGCGTGTGTTTGCGCGCGCGCGTGTGGGGGGAGGGGGGGGGGGGAGGGAGGTAACAAACATTTATCTTGCAGCAGTTATGTAGAGGTGATAAGGGTTGCAAAAGATAAACTACATGAAATTAGTGTTCTTACTGAAGACCACAACAGCAACAACAAACTTAGAAGGGGGCAATATATTAGTAGAGTATTCTAAACGCCTTTCTTCTTCTGTCTACCACTGGATTTGGCTTAACATTTTTGTGACGCTTTCGCCCTTACTTTGAACCTGAAACGAAACGTGCTGCTTTCTTTTGAATCCGCTCTATTTCTCATGTCAATCCCTTCTGATGACAGTCACAGACTCACGATATTCAAATACCGGTCGCGCTAGAGTTTTGTAAGCTACTTTAGTCTGGAATCTACCTATCCTCCCGTTACTTTTATGTGGTCGTTCCGCTTAAAATCGATCGGTTCGCATTCTCCCAAATATTTAATGAATCTGATCGCTTCTGGTCGTTGTTCGGCAATCATGGAATAGAACAATAACGAGTCTATCGTTCATGGTGAGGGACAATTGCCAATACCTGCACCAAGCGCCGACCCTTTGCAGGACGTCATGCATTACAATTTTCTACCATTAAGACTTCCGTATACACAATACCACATTCGCAACAATGTCAAGGAACTACCGCAGTTATTCACTAGGAGAATAATATACGATGGGCGTTCAGTAAGTAATGCAACACTTTTCTCCTCGGCCAATTTCGGTTGAAAAAAATGCGGAACTGTGGGACATTGCGGAATATTCCCGCTTTAGCCTTTATAGTTTCATGAGGTACCGATAGGCGGTGGCGCTGTACTTAGCCTTCAAAATGGTGTCTGTAAAGGAGGTGACGCATAGAGCTGTCATTGGCTCCTTTTGGCGGAAATCCGGAGCATCGCAGATATTCATAGGCGCTTGAATAATGTCTACGGAGCACAAGTAGTGAACAAAAGCACGGTGAGTAGTTGAACGAGGCGTCTGCCGTCACCGCAACAACGTCGCGCTACTCTATCTGATCTTCCACGTGCCAGCCTGCCTCCTCCCATGTTGAAACATGCGTACACACTCATTCGAGGTGATCGACGGATCACAATCAAAGACCTCGTTGCTCAACTGCACGTCTCTGTTGGAAGAACGGTGTAAGGCCGTCGCATTGAAGGGAAATTATGTTGAAAAATAGGGTTTTGTAGCCAAAGGAGAGAGGAATAATTTGGTTTATTGGAATTCCGAATAAAAGCAATCTGATTTCAGAAAAAAAAAAAAAATGTGGCCGGCCGAAGTGGCCGTGCGGTTAAAGGCGCTGCAGTCTGGAACCGCAAGACCGCTACGGTCGCAGGTTCGCATCCTGCCTCGGGCATGGATGTTTGTGATGTCCTTAGGTTAGTTAGGTTTAACTAGTTCTAAGTTCTAGGGGACTAATGACCTCAGCAGTTGAGTCCCATAGTGCTCAGAGCCATTTGAACCAAAAAAATGTGTTGCATCACTGAACGCCCCTCGCGTATTGAGAACGTAAGTGCTTATTTACCACTTCCTAGGCGTAAAAGTGTGACAGGTAAATGACTGACGGCCCAGAGGAGGGGAGCTGAGCGCACTGACCGACTGCAGGGGCCGGCGACCTCGGCGGATGCGGATGGCCGCGATTATGATCTACGTGCTCTGCCCGCAATTACATACGCGACGCGCCAAGCCATCGCCTCGCCGCTACGCCCGCGACAAATCGCAGCGGTATCGCCTTTCAGATTAACACCTCTGGATGTTTCACACTTACTTTGTGACCAGTACGGTACAACAGGAGAACGCCAAACAAAGAAGGTATCTAGATTTGACTCCCTATCCCTCACACAGTTTTAACTTGTCACAATTTATTCACAGTCGCTTAAGTGTCACAACCACATACTACTCTTCCTTTGTTCAGGTTTACCATGTTGCTCTCTGAGAGCAGGATCAAACTCCTTTGTAACAAATGAAGTTCATTACAGGTAAATACACTCCCATAAACTGCACTTTAAGACCAAAAAGACGACGACCACGAAGGAATTATCTGAATGGGAAGGAAATCGGTAGAAGTGATGTCTATGTACAGACAAACAAATTATTACAGTTTCAGAAAAATTGGCTGATTTATTCAAGAGAATGAGCTTCAAAAATAGAGCAAGTCAATAACACGTTGGGACCACCTCTGTTCCTTAGGCGAGCAGTTTTTCAGCTTGGCACTGACTTCTAGAGTCGTTGGATGCCCTCCCGAGGGATATCGCGCTGAATTCCGTTCAATTGGCGCGTCCGAGCATCAGAATCCCGAGCTTGTTAGATGGCCCTCGGCATAGTATTCCAAACGTTCTCAATTGAAGAGAGATCTGGCGACCTTGTTGGCTAACGTAGAGATTTGGCAAGCACCAAGACAAGCAGTAGAAATTCAAGCCGTGTGCGGGCAGGCATTATCTTGCTGAAATAAAAGCCCAGGATAGCTTGACATGAAGATCAACAAAACAGGGCGTAAAATATCAGCGATGTACCGTTGTGCCACAGATGACAACTAAAGGGGTCCTGTTATGAAATGTAATGGCACTCCAGACCATAACTCGTGGTAGTCAGGTCGTGTGTCTGGCGACAGTCAGGTTGGTATACCGCCACTTTCTAGGGCGTCTCCAGACACGTCTTCGGGGAGGAATCTCATTGACTGGAACAGAATTGCCTTTAGTGATGAGTCCCGCTTGGAACAGAGCTCTAATGACCAGTGAAGACATGTCTGGAGACGCTCCGGACAGCGGTGGGATACCAAGCTAACTGTCGGCCGCCATTCGGCCCAACAACCACAAGTGATAGTCTGGCGTGCCATTTCGATTCATAGTAGGATCCCTTTTGTCCTTGCAGAACAGCGGTACGTCGACAATATCGTACATCCTGTTTTCTTGCCTTTCACAGCAAGTGTCATCCTGGGTGTACACTTCAGCAAGATACTGCCCGCCCGCATACGGCGAGAATGTCCACTGCTTGTCTTCGTGCTTGCTAAACCCACCTCGGCCAGCAAGGTCGCCGGATCTCTCCCCAATTGAGAACGTCTGGAGCATTATGGGCAGGGCCCTTCAACCAGTTCGGGATTTTGAAGATCTAACGTGCCAATTGTACAGAATTTGGCACGATGTCCCTCAGGGGTCATCCAAAAACTGTATCAATGCCAAGCCGAGTAACTGCTTGCATAAGGGCCAAAGGCGACTAACGCGTTACTGACTTACTGTATTTATGAAGCTTTTTCTTTTGAGTAAATCATCCAATATCCATTTTTTCTGAAACTGTAATAATTTGTTTATCTGTACATGTACATCGCATTTACCGATTTCCGTCTCATTCGGATAATTTCTTCGTGGTGCGTCGTTTTTTTTTTTTTTCTCCTTAGAGTGTATTTATATACGAACACCCGTTTCGAATTATGAATCATTTTCAATAGCCCATGAAATGAGTCTCGACTTAAGGCTGAATCAAATTACATAGACGATCACCGCCGTTCATGCAAGTCCAGAATCATTTGATGGGCTACTGAAAATGATAATTTTAAATCTTTATAACCACAACTACTTTATGTGAATGTTTGGCTGTAACATACTACAATAAAAAAATACACTTACTCGTTTATGGGATTCTGCGACCTGTCTCTAAAACCGCTTCTTTTATTATGGTGTCTCCTCTTACCAAGACTAATAACAAAAACAGTAGTGGAGTGTCGTCTGAAGAGAGGTGCAATATCTTCTCCTCCATCGTGATAGATGACGGAATGATGAAACATTTTGAGGACTCTAATTCAAATCCAGCTTCTGACTTCTTCATTTAGATTTTCTCTGTTATATTTACATCATTCCAAGACAATGAGCGTGCATTTATTTGTTATTTTTTTCGTAAGGCTACGGCTGATCTATGCATTCTGTTCTCGCATTAATCAGAATTCCGGTTATAAAACCTTTCAAGGGACGTGGCATGATGGTTACGCACTGGCCTCTGTACGAAAATAGCACGTCTTAAATTTTACGGTCTTTCTGATTTACGTGTTTCTCCGTCTCTCTTGGCTTCCTTACGAATAAGACCTTTTCTCTTCCTCGTGATGGCTGGGTGTTGTGTGATGTCCTTAGGTTAGTTAGGTTTAAGTAGTTCTAAGTTCTAGGGGACTGATGACCATAGACGTTAAGTCCCATAGTGCTCAGAGCCATTTGAACCATTTGAACGAATAAGACCTGCACGCGAACGCCGAGCTGTTTCCTTGTACAATGCACGGTCTCTTCCTTCCACCACACTTCTGTTTGCTGGGCGAAGCGAGTCTTCTTACGATTTAACTGAACTTTTGCCGCCTGTCGGTGTGGCCGAGCGGTTCTAGGCGCTTCAGTCTGGAACCGCGCGACCGCTACGTTCGCCGGTTCGAATCCTGCCTCGGGCATGGATGTGTGTGGTGTCGTTTAAGTAGTTCTATGTTCTAGGAGACTGATGACCTCAGATGTTGAGTCCCATAGTGCTCAGAGCCATTTGAACCATTTTGAATTTTTGCCCAGCTAACAATTTTATCTTTTTGAAAATCAGTACAATTTTTAGGTCCTCCGTAACAAATGGTTCAAATGGCTCTAAGCACTACGCGACTTAACTTCTGAGGTCATCAGTCACCTAGAACTTAGAACTAATTAAACCTAACTAATCTAAGAACATCACACACATCCATGCCCGACGCAGGATTCAAACCTGCGACCAGGGCGGTCGCTCGGCTCCAGACTGTAGCGCCTAGAACCGCACGGCCACTTCGGCCGGCCCTCCGTATCACAAAATACTTTCTTTTTCCTACACAAATAAGTTTGGCTCAAAAATGGCTCTGAGCACTATGGGACTCAACATCTTAGGTCATAAGTCCCCTAGAACTTAGAACTACTTAAACCTAACTAACCTAAGGACATCACACACACCCATGCCCGAGGCAGGATTCGAACCTGCGACCGTAGCAGTCCCGCGGTTCCGGACTGCAGCGCCAGAACCGCTAGACCACCGCGGCCGTAAATAAGTTTCGGCAAAGTTTTGTTATCAGTGGGTTTTTCATTTTGAAAACACGTAAACCACGGAATTATACATGAAGTATTTCAGTACCTTCACCTTTTGTTTTTCAAATATCACCAGAAGTGCTACAGGATGTTTCATGATAGGTTGTATCATCTGCGACACGGACGCTTCTTTTTACTAAAATTTACTCATAGACACTAATAAATTACAATGACGAATGTAATGGGAGTGTTGAAATGAACCTGGAATTAAAGAAAGTTTCTGTTAAACAGGTTTTTCATTTGTTTGTTGATTAGATTACATAATCGCTAAATAAAATAAGTGAGCTATTATAGTTCGTTCTTCTGAATTGCGGAAAGCTGCCCTCAAACTAAAATACTCTGTTGTTTGAACGGACATTTCCATATGAATAAACGTGACTGCGGTGTATGTATTAGCTCATGTTCTTACAGTTGCCTATAGAACTTTTAACAAATACGAGGTATTCAAGATAAGACCAAAATGGATACTAACACAACTCCGCTGCCCAGTAAATTACCTCCAATAAATGTACTAATAGTACATATGGCGTTTGATGTAAATGTGTAAAGCGTTCTTATGTTTTATTGTGCAGGTACCTGCAGTTGAGCATAATTGTGTCAACACAAGAAATGGAGCATTGTGTAGTGATAGATCAGTTTCATGGGTATAGAAAAACTTCATGACACAACAACGCAGCCGGCCGCGGTGGTCTAGCGGTTCTAGGCGCTCAGTCCGGAACCGCGCGACTGCTACGGTCGCAGGTTCGAATCCTGCCTCGGGCATGGATGTGTGTGATGTCCTTAGGTTAGTTAGGTTTAAGTAGTTCTAAGTTCTAGGGGACTAATGACCTCAGAAGTTGAGTCCCATAGTGCTCAGAGCCATTTGAACCACAACAACGCAGAGAACCACCCAATGGCCATCAACTGTACAACAACGCAATCATAGAGGCCTGCCTAACGAATGATGGAACTGCATACGACTGCTTTTCAAGCATTCATCGCAGACTTTCATTAGGAGGTTTTCGTGGGAGCCGCGAATCCGTCGCCCGCCAGTTCTTGACAGCCGCAAACCCATCAGCAGCTGTACTGATATCGACACTAGTAACTGCCAAGAATTGTAAGAGATCGAAGAGAGATTTCTACGTTTAGAGGAGAATTACTGTTTCCCTACGAAAGTGACATTTCCAACGATTCAACTTTTCATATTTCCGGAATAGCCGAAAAAATGACAGAAAAGAAGGAAGATTACGGATTAACTGTCCATCGACGGCGAGGTAATTAGAGATGGAGTACAAGCTCGGTTCTGGAAAAGGTGAGAAAGGAAATCGGCCGTATCTTTAGCCTCAATGATTTTCGAAAACCAGTGAAAACCTAAATCTTAATGAAAAGACGGGAGATTGAACGGTTGTCCTGTCGAATCCAAGACGACTGTCTTACTATTGCGCCGCATCACAATAAAAAATAAAAAAGGTCGAGAGAGAGAGAGTGAGGAAGGAAGGAAGTCTGGGAGGGAGACGGAGTGGAGAGACAAAACAGAGACAGATATAGAGAGTCGATCCTGGGTCTTGACAAACTGGCATGATGTTCAAGAAGTCGTACGCAACACACAACACGTTTATGCGTGCTGTTTTCTTCTAACTACATTATTGCAAAAGGCACACTAATTCCAGGATGAGGTCGCTTTAAGTATGATAGTCCTTGAACTGTGGAACGCTGGAGGTGCGCTATTTACAGGCGTTCCTGGCAACCTGACAGGTCTCGTTGAACTCTTCTTCTGAGGTTGTTTATCAAACTGCTGTCAAGACATCAATCATCTGAAAGCTAGAATGACAGTGCAATTTTCTTTACTGATGGAAGATAATACATGCTGACAAGTGTTCGGGGAGTATGTGTTGCGCTTGTAAGTGATGGGCGTACTAAAATTCGCTTTAGAACCGAAGGAATAAAATAGAACCAACCGACTTCTTGCATAGTATCAACAAAATTTAATTTTAGGGCTTCATATAGATGTTAGCTTCCCCCATGAACCATGGACCTTGCCGTTGGTGGGGAGGCCTGCGTGCCTCAGCGATACAGATGGCCGTACCGTAGGTGCAACCACAACGGAGGGGTATCTGTTGAGAGGCCAGACAAACATATGGTTCCTGAAGAGGGGCAGCAGCCTTTTCAGTAGTTGCAGGGGCAACAGTCTGGATGATTGACTGATCTGGCCTTGTAACATTAACCAAAACGGCCTTGCTGTGCTGGTACTGCGAACGGCTGAAAGCAAGGGGAAACTACAGCCGTAATTTTTCCCGAGGACATGCAGCTTTACTGTATGATTAAATGATGATGGCGTCCTCTTGGGTAAAATATTCCGGAGGTAAAATAGTCCCCCATTCGGATCTCCGGGCGGGGACTACTCAAGAGGACGTCGTTATCAGGAGAAAGAAAACTGGCATTCTACGGATCGGAGCGTGGAATGTCAGATCCCTTAATCGGGCAGGTAGGTTAGAAAATTTAAAAAGGGAAATGGATAGGTTAAAGTTAGATATAGTGGGAATTAGTGAAGTTCGGTGGCAGGAGGAACAAGACTTTTGGTCAGGTGATTACAGGGTTATAAATACAAAATCAAATAGGGGTAATGCAGGAGTAGGTTTAATAATGAATAAAAAAAATAGGAGTACGGGTTAGCTACTACAAACAGCATAGTGAACGCATTATTGTGGCCAAGATAGACACAAAGCCCATGCCTACTACAGTAGTACAAGTTTATATGCCAACTAGCTCTGCAGATGATGAAGAAATTGATGAAATGTATGACGAGATAAAAGAAATTATTCAGGTAGTGAAGGGAGACGAAAATTTAATAGTCATGGGTGACTGGAATTCGTCAGTAGGAAAAGGCAGAGAAGGAAACGTAGTTGGTGAATATGGATTGGGGGGAAGAAATGAAAGAGGAAGCCGCCTTGTAGAATTTGGCACAGAGCATAACTTAATCATAGCTGACACTTGGTTCAAGAATCATAAAAGAAGGTTGTATACCTGGAAGAATCCTGGAGACACTAAAAGGTATCAGATAGATTATATAATGGTAAGACAGAGATTTAGGAACCAGGTTTTAAATTGTAAGACATTTCCAGGGGCAGATGTGGATTCTGACCACAATCTATTGGTTATGAACTGCAGATTGAAACTGAAGAAACTGCAAAAAGGTGGGAATTTAAGGAGATGGGACCTGGATAAACTGAAAGAACCAGAGGTTGTACAGAGTTTCAGGGAGAGCATAAGGGAACAATTGACAGGAATGGGGGAAAGAAATACAGTAGAAGAAAAATGGGTAGCTCTGAGGGATGAAGTAGTGAAGGCAGCAGAGGATCAAGTAGGTAAGAAGACAAGGGCTAATAGAAATCCTTGGGTAACAGAAGAAATATTGAATTTAATTGATGAAAGGAGACAATATAAAAATGCAGTAAATGAAGCAGGCAAAAAGGAATACAAACGTCTCAAAAATGAGATCGACAGGAAGTGCAAAATGGCTAAGCAGGGATGGCTAGAGGACAAATGTAAGGATGTAGAGGCTTGTCTCACTAGGGGTAAGATAGATACTGCCTACAGGAAAATTAAAGAGACCTTTGGAGAGAAGAGAACCACTTGTATGAATATCAAGAGCTCAGATGGCAACCCAGTTCTAAGCAAAGAAGGGAAGGCAGAAAGGTGGAAGGAGTATATAGAGGGTTTATACAAGGGCGATGTACTTGAGGACAATATTATGAAAATGGAAGAGGATGTAGATGAAGATGAAATGGGAGATAAGATACTGCGTGAAGAGTTTGATGGAGCACTGAAAGACCTGAGTCGAAACAAAGCCCCGGGAGTAGACAACATTCCATTAGAACTACTGATGGCCTTGGGAGAGCCGGTCATGACAAAACTCTACCATCTGGTGAGCAAGATGTATGAGACAGGCGAAATACCCACAGACTTCAAGAAGAATATAATAATTCCAATCCCAAAGAAAGCAGGTGTTGACAGATGTGAAAATTACCCAACTATCAGTTTAATAAGTCACAGCTGCAAAATACTAACGCGAATTCTTTACAGACGAATGGAAAAACTGGTAGAAGCGGACCTCGGGGAAGATCAGTTTGGATTCCGTAGAAATGTTGGAACACGTGAGGCAATACTAACCTTACGACTTATCTTAGAAGAAAGATTAAGAAAAGGCAAACCTACGTTTCTAGCATTTGTAGACTTAGAGAAAGCTTTTGAAAACGTTAACTGGAATACTCTCTTTCAAATTCTGAAGGTGGCAGGGGTAAAATACAAGGAGCGAAAGGCTATTTACAATTTGTACAGAAACCAGATGGCAGTTATAAGAGTTGAGGGACATGAAAGGGAAGCAGTGGTTAGGAAGGGAGTGAGACAGGGTTGTAGCCCCTCCCCGATGTTATTCAATATGTATATTGAGCAAGCAGTAAAGGAAACAAAAGAAAAATTCGGAGTAGGTATTAAAATTCATGGAGAAGAAGTAAAAACTTTGAGGTTCGCCGATGACATTGTAATTCTGTCAGAGACAGCAAAGGACTTTGAAGAGCAGTTGAACGGAATGGACAGTGTCTTGACAGGAGGATATAAGATGAACATCAACAAAAGCAAAACGAGGATAATGGAATGTAGTCAAATTAAATCGGGTGATGCTGAGGGGATTAGATTAGGAAATGAGACACTTAATGTAGTAAAGGAGTTTTGCTATTTAGGGAGTAAAATAACTGATGATGGTCGAAGTAGAGAGGATATAAAATGTAGACTGGCAATGGCAAGGAAATCGTTTCTGAAGAAGAGAAATTTGTTAACATCGAGTATAGATTTAAGTGTCAGGAAGTCGTTTCTGAAGGTATTTGTATGGAGTGTAGCCATGTATGGAAGTGAAACATGGACGATAAATAGTTTGGACAAGAAGAGAATAGAAGCTTTCGAAATGTGGTGCTACAGAAGAATGCTGAAGATAAGGTGGGTAGATCACGTAACTAATGAGGAGGTATTGAATAGGATTGGGGAGAAGAGAAGTTTGTGGCACAACTTGACTAGAAGAAGGGATCGGTTGGTAGGACATGTTTTGAGGCATCAAGGGATCACAAATTTAGCATTGGAGGGCAGCGTGGAGGGTAATAATCGTAGAGGGAGACCAAGAGATCAATACACTAAGTAGATTCAGAAGGATGTCGGTTGCAGTAGGTACTGGGAGATGAAGAAGCTTGCACAGGATAGAGTAGCATGGAGAGCTGCATCAAACCAGTCTGAGGACTGAAGACCACAACAACAACATAGATGTTAGATTATTGCATTATGACGTAGGGACATTTGGTATGTATTGAACACTAAAAACGGTGCATTTGTGTGACAAATTCGCTTCAAAGTATCTACCAAACTAAGCGGCATCGTTTGTAAACATTTTACGATGATCTGAAGTGGCTGGGAACTGATATGTTGCTCAGTTTTGGGATCGCGATGTCAGTACGTAAACAGACTCTTAGTCGGAAGCAGCGGAGGAAGGCGAAGTGTAGAGAGACGAGTTGCCTGCCAGCCACTGACGTCCAACTGAATGCTGCATACGAATGGGAAACGCTAAAGTGCTATAAATATTACATTCTCTGGATATCCAAGTTCTGTCCACAGTCTTACACTCCGACCTTCCATCCTGTGCGACACCACTCACCTTTTCTTGCAAAGTCTGTTAAATGTCCAACCACAAGCATTGCCTTCTCGGATGACATACAAGCGTAATTTAATTCGGTATTTGCCACCATACACTGCCTGGGAATCATTTCACATAATAATAATTATATAATAATAATAATAATAATAATAATAATAATTATTATTATTATTATTATTATTATTATTATTATTTTACTATTATTATATTATACGGTGATCGACTTTCAACCAGTAAGCGCGAGCCCACAAATATAAACAGAACTGACTGTTAATGCTAGTAGGACGGCTGTCCTTTGGGCCTTGACCTGCGAGTCGGACGCATTCCGCAACTCAGTAGTTAGATACTCGCAGTAATGATGTTGGTCAGTATTTTGGGCAATGTTGAACGTTACTATAACATTCTTATAGTATAAGTTTCAATTAGTGTTTAATACGAGATTGATATTCAATAAACGTTGTATTTATAAAATCGGCGCACGTAATTGACACCAACTCACGGCCAAACGTGCTTCGCGTGATGCGTACTATACAAGCGGTGATCTTAACCCTCCACTATGTCGTAGCACACGTGGCATTTCCCTTCTGCTAATAAGCGTTCTCTAACAATTATTCTTTTAGTGTTTTACACACACATCAATCGCTAGTCCTCTTTAGTACTTCTTCATTTTGTAGCCGGCCTCCGTGGTCGAGCGGTTCTAGGCGCTTCAGTCCGGAAACGCGCTGCTGCTACGGTCGCAAGTTCGAATCCTGCCACGGGCATGGTGTGTGTGATGTCCTTAGGTTACATAGGTTTAAGTAGTTCTAAGTCTCGGGGACTGATGACCTCATATGTTAAGTCCCATAGTGCTTAGAGCCATTTAAACCATCTCTTCATTTTATACTTTATTTGCCAGCCAAAATTTACACTCCCCTACAGCACATTTAAAATGTTTCCATTTTCATTTTTCCACGATCCAAGTTTCAATTCGGATTAATGCCGGGGTCCAGAGGAGCTCTTCCAGAAACTTTTTCCTAGTTCCATACCAGTCTATAATTCTTTAACGCTTTCTACCCTGGTTTCAACGCCAATGCGTAATCCACCCTCCACATGAGAGAATCCTTTAAATAGTTCTATTACTGTACCTACACAATTCCGAGTGTTCACCACGTCGCTAGTCTTAACTCGACTGCTCCTCGTCTAAGCAATGAATAGTATACTTAAGATTAACAATGCCCATCATTTGTGCTTCGAATAATAGTACTCTTAACTTACTTTTCTGCAAAGACAATCAAACAAGTGAGAGTGAGTTAGTTACATGTTCCATAGATAATTTGAAATATTCTTTTATCTAAGTGATGTGGAACGAGTCAGTTTACAGGATATGTAGGCCTATACACGATAAGTATTTAATATCAATGAACACGCATTTTTTACACCTACCCATGCAACTACTCTTATAAAAAAAACATTTTTTTCGGTCTGCTAGATCTTACATAGAAATTCGTCCATGGAATAGAAATATTTGTCCCGGTGAAATGATTTTAGGATAAATTTAGAACTTGCCTCCCTACATGTCAGACTTCTTCGCTACTGGGCAAATGATCAAAATTTTTTGTTGCTGTGTATTGAACTCCTTTCTGAGCCACTGACAGTTTTAATAATGGGTAATAAGGGACCTTTATTCCTCTAGTGTTGTAATATGGAAATCACTATACTTTCCATATTCTGATGAAAAATTTAAATTCGAAGTTCATCAGCGAATATGTGTATTCTGATGGTGCTGTCAAAATGCCCAGCTCTTTGACGAGGTACCTACATGACGAACACGGGTAAACACATATCATTCTTGCTGCTCTCTTTTTTCCAATCTAAACTTACTTTCTGAGTGTTCTATGTGATGAGTTAGGCGAGTAAATTATTTCGTAAGACATTACTGAGTGGTAATATGCAAAATATGTCATGAGGTTGATTCCTTTGTTTCCGAGACTGGTATATTATAAGAGCAAAAGTAGCTGATCTTCATTGTTTGATATTTTATCCATCCCCACCAACTGTAGTTTTATACATCGAAAGAATCAACAACCAGGTGCATAACAGAAGTTTTATTTCCTTAACCGGGTTTCGGGCACTATGTGCCCTTCTTCAGAAGGTTATAATTATGGCATTAATTGTTTGAGAACTGATATACCCCTACTGTCACATACTTAATAAAATATTTTGTTACGTGCTTACTATTATAACTTTTTCTATACGAGGCAGTTACTCACGACCGGAAAATGTTGCGCAGCATCCCAGCTTTTGTTAGCGTTATGGCCAGATTTTATTAATTTCAAAACTGCCGAGTTGCACCGTGGTTGCGAGTTCACGTATACTGTAGAGTGCCCCCCCCCCCCCCATAACTGGCTCGGTAAATCAGTTAAAAGGTCGGAGGAAAAAATCGGCATAGAATCACCATGAGAACCACGCCTAGTAAGCACAGTGGTGTGTGGTGTTCGAACCAATCTTTGGGTCGAAGGTAGCTTTGGTTAGTTACTTATTTTCTTAATGTTGTATGTACACAGTGGTACGTATTTTTTATGTAGAGAGGGACTAAACATAAGTACCCATCCACGTTCAACGATACGGGGAGGGAGGAAAACACA
The DNA here is from genome assembly GCF_023898315.1 of Schistocerca nitens. Classification (NCBI taxonomy): domain Eukaryota; kingdom Metazoa; phylum Arthropoda; class Insecta; order Orthoptera; family Acrididae; genus Schistocerca; species Schistocerca nitens. The sequence continues at coordinate 169,428,877 of NC_064616.1, read as the reverse complement.
TTTACATATATTCAGTGTGGTGTCACTGCCAGACACCACATTTGCTAGGTGGTAGCCTTTAAATGGGCCGCTGTCCGTTAGTATACGTCGGACCCGCGTGTCGCCACTATCAGTGATTACAGACCGAGCAGGTCTAGTCAAGAGAGACTCCCTAGCACTCGCCCCAGATGTACATCTGACTTTGCTAGCGATGGTTCACAGTCTACATACGCTCTCATTTGCCGAGACGACAGTTTAGCATAGCCTTCAGCTACGTCATTTGCTACGATCTAGAAAGGCGCGATATTCAGTTACTATGAATGTGTTCTGAACAGACAATATTGTGAATCATGTACCGTCAAGGGCGACGTTCATCATTAATGGATTAAAGTTAAGTATCAAACTAATTACGTCCGATTTCTGAATTTTAATTCCTTGTCATGTTCCAGACCTCACGTCAGTATAGTTCTTCCCTCCTCACGCCAGCCTGCGTGAGCTAAAACGCGTGCATTTCGGCCTCCACTAGTAACACGGTGTTGGCTCTTCTGCCAACACAACATTCAGATACTCCTAGGTTGATTCTTTTCCTGTTCATTTTATTTGACTCCTACGATAGAGACGGTAGTTTTGCATAGTCTATTTGAAGTACTGGATTTCTGAAGTCACCCAACAGTGTGAAAGGACGTCGACCCTCTCCAACGATTCCCATTAAGTTTCTTCAACAGGTTTGTCACATTTTCGTATGGGTTGTATCTATCTGATATGAAGCTAGCAGCGTGTCTGTGAAATTTATTTCACGTCATTTCATATTGTTGCGTATTTAAACGTATAACATTTGCCACTAGTACTCCAACAATGTAGAATTCTGTTAACATCCGAGGATAGCTGCCATTGAGTAGGTCATGTGGAAGTACTGAAAGTGCTAGTGACTCGATGCTCGCTGGCGTCTCCCTGCTCAGGTGAAACCAGCCTAGGAGCACGCCGTGTCAACCGAGCCGCAGCGGGGCCGGAAACGGCCGGCGAGCTATCAGGTGGCGATGTCAGCTGGAAGCGGGCAGCCGGGTCTTGGAAAGCGGCAACGCCGCTGGCGCGCCAGCGTGAGCGTGACGTCAGCAGGATGAGGCCGGCCCGCAAGGCGCAACAGGCGGCGGCTGCCCCGCCTCTGGCTGTGGCTGTGGGTACGTCACTCACCTCCTGACACCGCGCGCCGCGTTGCGCAACACCCATTCTTCACCCTCGCTGCTCCGACGACGCAAATCCTCATTCGGCGCTATTCGTCCAACTCTAAGCCAGTCTAACAGTGTGTGGAATAGAGTACTCCTTGTACCTTTCACTTCTCCCCCGTTACCTGTCCGTTTGCCTAAGCTGTGCGACGAGAATGACTGTCAGTAAAGCTCAGTATTAGCCCTGACTTCTCGGAAATTCTCATTGTGAAACTTACGTGGGAGGAGATCGTATGTTACTCGACTCTTATCCGAACGTACACCTCGGCGTTTCAACAGCAAACTTCTTCGCAGTGCACGCACAATGACGCTCTTGTGGCTCTTGTTGAGCTTTGGCTTAACGCTCTCCAGTCGACTTAACGAGCCAGAAACGAAACTCGCAGCTCTTCCATGGATCCCGCATCCCCCCCCCCCTCTCTCTCTCTCTCTCTCTCTCACACACACACACACACACACACACACACACACTCTCTCTCTCTCTCTCTCTCTAACCCCAAGCGGAGACCAATACTTAACAATCGCTCTTTTTTTTTGTAAACCACTTCTTTCGTGGACGAACATTTCCTTAAGATTCTCCGAATAAATCTCGGCCTAGCATACACTGAGGTGATAAGAGCCATGGCATACCTCCTATTATCGCGTCGGACCACTTCTTGCCCGTCGCAGTGCAGCAGCTCTACATGGCATGGACTCAACAATTCGCTGGTAGCCCCAGCAGAAACAATGAGCCATGCTGTCTCTATAGTCGTCCGTAACTGCCAAACTGTTTGAACTGACCACTAGATTATGTCCGGTAAATGTTCGACAGGATGCACGCCGCCGGCCGGTGTGGCCGAGCGGTTCTAGGCGCTTCAGTCTGGAATCGCTCGACCGCTACGGTCGCAGGTTCGAATCCTGCCTCGGGCATGGATGTGTGTTATGTCCTTAGGTTAGTTAGGTTTAAGTAGTTCTAAGTTCTAGAGGACTGATGACCTCAGCTGTTAAGTCCCATAGTGCTGAGAGCCATTTGATTTGGATGCACGCCAGCCTATCTAGGTGACCTAACCATTAGCTTGAGCTGTCCGGAACGTTCTGCCATGGCGCGTTGTCATCCATAAAAATTCCGTCGTTGTTTGGGAACACGTAACACGTGAATGACTGCATATGGTCTCCAAGTAGCCAAACATAACCATTTCCAGTCAATGATCGGTTCAGTTGGACCAGAGGACCCAGTCGATTCCGTGTAAAACAACCAACGTCATTACTGAGCCACCTCCAGCTTGCACAGTGACTTCTTGACAACTTGGGTACACGGCTTCGTGGGATCTGTGCCACACTCGAAACCTACCATAGTCCGCAGCTCGTGGTCGTGCGGTAGCGTTCTCGCTTCCCGCGCCCGGGTTCCCGGGTTCGATTCCCGGCGGGGTCAGGGATTTTCTCTGCCTCGTGATGACTGGGTGTTGTGTAATGTCGTTAGGTTAAATAGGTTTAAGTAGTTCTAAGTTCTAGGGGACTGATGACCATGGATGTTAAGTCCCATAGTGCTCAGAGCCATTCGAACCATTTTTGAACCTACCATCGGCTCTTACCAACTGAAATTTGGACTCATCTGACCAGGCTACGGTTTTCCAGTCGTCTAGGATCCAACCGATATGGCCACGATCTCAGGAGAGGCGCTGCAGGCGATGTGCTGTTAGCAAAAGGAACTCGCGTCGGTCGTCTGCTGCCGTAGCCCATTAACGCCAAATTACGCCGCACAGTCCTAACGGATACGTTCTTCGTACGTCCCACATCGATTTCTGCAGTTATTTCACGCAGTGTTGCTTCTTTGATAGCGCTGACAAGTGTACACAAGCGTCGCTGCTGTCGGTCGTTATGTGAAGGCCGTTGGCCACTGCGTTGTCCGTGATGAGATGTAATGCAGTATGAGAACCTTACCAGACAGGACTGTCGGCGAACATCGAAAAAGTTCGAAGAAGGGCTATTCGTTGTGTGTTATTGCGGAACACAGGTGAGGGAGTCATGTATATGGCAGGTGGGCTAGAGTGTCAATCGTTAAAACAAAAGGGGTTTTCGTTGTTGCAATGTCTTTTCACGAAATTTTAGTCACCAACTTTCTCCTCCGAATGGAAATTATTTTGTTGGCGTCCGCCTACACAGGGAGAAAAGAACTTCGTAATAAAATAAGATAAATTAGAGCTCGCGCGGAAATATTTAAGTGTTTTCCCTGGGCGCTTGTTGAGAGTGAAACCGTACAGAACAATCTGAATGTGGTTCGACGAACCTTCTGCTAGGTACTTCACTGTGAACTGAATGTTGGTGATTTGGATGTGAACGTGGACATTGTGCCGAATTCGAAACTGCATTCCATTTCCACAGTGTCATTACAGTATCTCACATCTGTAGTTATACCTAAAAATTGTTTTTGCTAGAAGTATTTCAGTTATAATATGACGTCTTCAGTCACAATGTATACTGTTTTTCTATTTAAATCCAATGCGTTTCGGAGTTTCAACGCTCTACAGGCACTAAACTCACGTTTTTGCGAGTTGCACCTAAATCAACTGACACTTAAATGCAGTATTTGAACAATAAAACATTAAATTTCGTGACGTGCAGCTGCGAAAGTGGTAGTTTATCACCAGTGCAGACGAAAACATAAATCGCCGCATGAGAAGCTATTTCCACTAAGTTGACGACGATGTTGTTCCTTTACTGTTAGGTGAGGAGCTGATTTAACTTTCAAAAATATCAGTATAGTCTCTCAAGTTGGATGTGTAGCTTTTATTGACCTGTTTAAAAAAAATTAACAACTGTGACTGACGAGTGTCTATTACTGGTAAAATATTTCTAAAGTAAAGGAAATAACGTCGGACAGTCTAAAACAACAAAATGTCTATTTACAACGAAGTGCGTTTCTTCCGGTTGAGCAAGCGGCGGGCCGCGGCTGCAGTTATGCAATGGAAGCGACAGGTGCTTCGCCCATTAAAAACGAGCACCACAGCAGAAACAATTTGCTGCAGCGTAATGGCCGGCGAGGCGGATGTGGTGTGAATCGAGGCCGCATGTCGCCTTGTGGCGGATGACAGATCGCCACGCCCCCTGTCCCCTCGACCAGGACAAGCCAAGCCACACACCATACCAAGTAAAGGCTCCACCATCCGTGTAAGCATTTCCTCTCTGAACTTTTTTTATTTGCTGTTTTCTTTTAGTCTGTTATCTACATGAAGTGACATCAATATAACACACAATATTTTAACATACGGTGAAGCGCCGTGCCGGCTGAGGTGGCCACGCAGTTCTAGGCGCTACAGACTGGAACCGCGCGACCGCTACGGTCGCAGATTCGGATCCTGCCTCAGGCATGGATGTGGGAACCGCGCGACCGCTATGGTCGCAGGTTCGAATCCTGCCTCGGGCATGGATGTGTGTGATGTCCTTAGGTTAGTTAGGTTTAAGTAGTTCTAAGTTCTAGGGGACTGATGACCTCAGAAGTTAAGTCCCATACTGCTCACAAGGGAACCTCCCCATCGCACCCCCCTCAGATTTAGTTATAAATTGACACAGTGGATAGGCCTTGAAAAACTGAACACAGATTAATCGAGAAAACAGGAAGAAGTTGTGTGGAACTATGAAAAAATAAGCAAAATATACAAACTGAGTAGTCCATGTGGAAGATAGGAAACACCTCCCTCGAGTGAAAATTTTACTTTCTTTATTTTCGCAAAGTTACGATCTGTCCGTTCATTCATTGACGTCTCTGTTCACTGTAATAAGTCTAGTGTCTGTGGTTTGCGACCGCACCGCAAAACCGTGCGATTAGTAGACGAAAGGACGTGCCTCTCCAATAGGAACCGAAAACATTTGATCGCAAGGTCATAGGTCAACCGATTCCTCCACAGGAAAACTCGTCTGATACATTCTTTACGACACCGGTGACGGCATGTGCGTCACATGACAGGAATATGTTGTCGACCCACCTAACTTGCACACTTGGCGAATGGGTAAAAAGATTCTTCTACCTTACCCGATTTAGGTTTTCTTGTGGATGTGATAACCATTCCCAAAAAAGTGATGAAAACATAAGAGTTTGTCGCATAAACTGGAACAGATACATGCAACAGTTTCACAGTCTCTCAGTTTTCCCTGTGTTCTGTCAAAATATATGTTTTTAACGTTTTCAAATTTTTCCGTGTGTAGACCGTAAAATCCTGCATATGTCCAAGCAAATCTGAACATGTCCTGAAATTTTGGAGAGCGAAGTTGATTATGTGTGAGTGCCTGAACTTTGATAATTATCTGAAAATAAAAAATTAAACTTTTCACTCGAGAGAAGAGTTGAACCCAGGTCCTGTCATTCCGCAGCTGCTCACGCTAACCACGGGACCACGGCGCTCGCAAGCTAACACGCTCCTTGATGTTGCCTACCTTGCGCATGGACTACTCAGTTTGTATATTTTGCTTATTTTTTTCATAGTTCCACAAAACTTCTTCCTGTTTTCTCGATTGATCTGTGTACAGTTTTTCAAGGCCTGTCCCTGTGCCAACTTATAACTAAATCTGAGGGGGATGCGATGAGGAGGTTCCCTTGTCAGAGCCATTTGAACCATTTTTGAAGCACCGTAGAAACTGTTATAAGCATGCGTATTCAAAAACAGAGATATGTAAACAGGCAGAATACGGCGCTGCGGTCGGCAACGCCTATATAACACAACAAGTGACTTGCGCAGTTGTCAGATCGGTTACTGCTGCTACAATGGCACATTATCAAGATTTAAGTGAGTTTGAACGTGCTGTTATTGTCAGCGCACGAGCGATGGGACACAGCAGCTCCGAGGTAGCGACGAAGTGGGGATTTTCTCGTGCGACCATTTCACGAGTGTACCGTGAATATCAGGAATCCGGTAAAACATCAAATCTCCGATATTGCTGCGGCCAGAAAAAGATCCTGCAAGAACAAGACCAACGACGACTGTTCAACGTGACAGAAGTGCAACCCTCCCACTGACTGCTGCAGATTTCCATGCTGGGCCACCAGCAAGTGTCAGCGTGCGAACCATTCGACGAAACGTCATCTATATGGGCTTTCGAAGGCGAAGGCCCACCCGTGTACCCTTGATGACTACACGACACAAAGCTTTACGACTCGCCTTAGCCCGTCAACACCGACACTGGATAGTTCATGACTGGAAACATGTTGACTGGTCGGACGAGTCTCGTTTCAAATTGTATCGAGCGGATGGACGTGTTCGGGTATGGAAACAACCTCATGAATCCATGGACCCTGCATGTCAACAGGGGACTGTTCAAGCTGGTGGAGGCTCTGTAATGGTGTGGAGTGTGTGCATTTGTAGTGATATGGGACCCCTGATACGTCTAGATACGACTCTGACAGGTGACACGTAAGTAAGAATCCTGTCTGATCACCTGCATCCATTCATATCCATTGTACATTCCTACGGACTTGGGTAATTCCAGCAGGACAGTGCAACACCCCACACGTCCAGAATTGCTAAAGAGTGGCTCCAGGAACATCCCTCTGAATTTAAACACTTCCGTTGGCCACGGAACTCCCCAAAAATGGCTCTGAGCACTATGGGACTCAACTGCTGAGGTCATTAGTCCCCTAGAACTTAGAACTACTTAAACCTAACTAACCTAAGGACATCACAAACATCCATGCCCGAGGCAGGATTCGAACCTGCGACCGTAGCGGTCTTGCGGTTCCAGACTGCAGCGCCTTTAACCGTACGGCCACTTCGGCCGGCGGAACTCCCCAGACAAGAACATTATTGAGCATATGGGATGCCTTGCAACGTGCTGTACAGGAGAGATCTCCACTCCCTCGTACTATTACAGATTTATGGACAGCCTTGCAGAATTCATGGCGTCAGTTCCCTCCAGCATTACTTCACACATTAGTCGAGACCATGCCACGTCGGCCGGCCGGAGTGGCCGAGCGGTTCTAGGCGCTTCAGTCTGGAACCGCGCGACCGCTACGGTCGCAGGTTCGAATCCTGCCTCGGGCATGGATGTATGTGCTGTCCTTAGGTTAGTTAGGTTTAAGTAGTTCTAAGTCCTAGAGGACTGATAACCTCAGATGTTAAGTCCCATAGTGCTCAGAGCCATTTGAGCCATGCCACGTCATGTTGTGGCACTTCTGCGTGCTCGCGGGAGCCCTACGCGGTATTAGGCAGATGTACAAGTTTCTTTGGTTCTTCAGTGTAATTTCAAATGTGTCGTTAATAACTAAGCAATATACTGTTTGAGAGGGAAAACTCTACATAGAATATCTACATGAAAGAAAAATAATAAGTAAAAAAAGTAAAAAGTAAGTAAAAAAAGTCTACATGCTACCATTTGGCCACCTGGCGCACGGATACCTGTTCATCCGGAATTCAGAACGCTCACGCTACTAGTCTGTTACACTATTCTCGACAGTACTACTATACAGCACTTCACTGCACTGCACTACACTACACTACTGTACTCATTTGTATAGAATCTAGATGGTTATCCCCTGGCGCGCTGAGTTGCAACTCAGGATTCACAGCGGCAGCGCTACTGTTTCACTCAAGGTGCATAGATTGGGAGATGGCTGTCAGGGTCTCAGGAAATCCTTCTTGGTCCTCCCCGAGGCTCATCTCCTAACTGCTTCCAGAAGGCTGTTGTAGGTGGACGTTCTGCCGTGGCGCGTTTCGTTATCATGATGTACGGTCTCCTCTTGATTCTCTCTCATCCACGTAGGCTTGCAATTTGTAGGTTGATGTTTTAGCTGTCAGCGAGTTCAGCCTATGGCGCAGTCCCTCATTTCTTGTTATTTTATAGATTTTTTCATTTCCAAATGCGTTTCTGTCCTGGTCAGTAATATCTTGTCGTATGAGACACTCCCAGACGATGTGATGCGGTTGCAGGTTCACAAGTGTCTGTATTGCGCTGTCGTATTTTTAATACGTATCTGGGATACGGACCATGTCCCGACAGATTCGTGTATAGCTCCCTTGTCTGGATGGAAGTATGTCGTTCTTGTTCTTTCTTTTATGGGAAGGATGATGATTGGTTTGTGGGGCGCTCAACTGCGCAGTTATCAGTGCCCATACAAATTCCCAACCTTTTCTCAGCCCAATCTCGCCACTTTCAGGAATGATGATGAAATGATGAGGACATCACAAACACCCAGTCGTCTCAAGGCAGGTGAAAATCCCTGGCCCCGCCGGGAATTTGTGTTGGGAACAAACTGGTAATTCTCCTCCCTGTTTCCGTCCCGTCCTCGATTTCTTGCCGTTCTCTATAAATGCATCACTCATTTTATAGGTGGACTCTTACAGAGAAGATAACAGCAACCAGCCACTTTTTACAATGATATTTATTTATTTAAAGAGCACCGTTGCCGGTTTCGAATCGACTGGTTCATCTTCATCAGACGGCTAGTTCACGGAAGATACATTTTACATTAGCTTTCCGGCAAAATTGCGTGCCTTCATTTTCTTATTCGATACGGCTCTTGTGCCCAGTAGCTCCTGTACATTATCATATTCGCGCTTTTTGAGCCTGTTCGGTGCACCTCTCCTTCTTACTGCCAGCAAGCCTAATACCACCGGCAGCACCTCAGTTTGTGTTCTACACGCGTCAGTCACGCGCAAAAGTACATTTCTCTGTGCTCGCCGTAGAGCCTGTGCTGTCTTTATCTTTCTGGCTCTATGAGCCCAAACGCTGGACCTGTAGCCCACAATAGCAAGACACGAGAACATCGAAGAAACGCCACAAGACTCGTAGCGTCGCCCTCACAGGGTAAGTGAGGTTTCTCATCACAATGTCCAGGTTACAGCCGTTTAGAGGCAATTTGTAAATCTGCATAGCCGATTTCGCGTCTCCATCCGAATCATCTATTCCAGCGGCCACTTCCGTCGCCTACTGGTTAGCGTTGTTGGCTATTAACATTATCCCTGTGTTCATTTCTGACAATCTCTTCAGATGTTTCTGTGATGGAATATGATCTACACAGCTTCATGACGCTAAATGAGAAACTGCTTGATTAAATAAGCAGCGAATTTAACATGAAATCCGCAGTGGCGTCAACTCTAAAGAGTTCTGCCAAACTGAGAGCCATCCAACATTTTTTATATATCTATTCTATTCACTGTTAACGCAGTTCTGAGTAATTCGGTCTTCCAAAATTGTTTCAGTCGAAAATCGCAGTACGGTCGCTCATCTCAACCATCGTGCGAACATCGAAACGGCAGACATGATCGAAGAATAAAAAAGCAGTTACCGTCGCTTAGAAGTAGAAAAGCATCAGGACCAAATGAGACACATGTATATCATTCTACATGGATTATGCGAAAGAACTTGCTCCCGTACTAGCAGCAGTTTATCGTAGGTCGCTGGAGAAACGAAAGATTTCTAGCGACAAGAAAAAAGTGAGGGTCATTCCCGTTTTCGAAGAGTCGTAGGACAGATGCGTATAATTATAAGCCTATGTAGTTCACGTCCATCTGTTGTGGAATTACTGAACATGTTGTATGCCCCCATATCCTGACGTTTTTTGAGAACGAAAACCACCTCCATAAAAATCCAAATGGATTCCACAGACAAAGATCTTGCGACACTCACCCTCTGTCCCTCCATGAGATCCGCAGTGCTGGAGACATAAGCGCTCAGGTTGATGCCGTGTTCCTAGGCTTCAGGAATGCACTTGACACGGTCCCGCTCTGCCGTTCAGTGAAGAAAAAAATTATATGGGTGCTTACCGAGTATCGGACCAGAATTGCAACTGGAGTCAAGCTTTCCCTGACTCTTCACAGAACAAAATCGACAGATGTAAAGGTAATTTCATGAGCACCCCAAGGAAATGTAATAGGCCGTTCATGTTTACAATATACGTAAATTATCAAAATGGTTCAAATGGCTCTGAGCACTATGCGACTTAACTTCTGAGGTCATCAGCCGCCTATAACTTAGAACTACTTAAACCTAACTAACCTAAGGACATCACACACATCCATGCCCGAGGCAGGATTCGAACCTGCGACCGTAGCGGCCGCTCGGTTCCAGACTGTAGCGCCCAGAACCGCACGGCCACTCCAGCCGGCCGTAAATTATCAAGTAGGTTACGTCGGATGATGCGGTTATCTGTAAGAAGGTAGGCACGCTAGAAGATTGTAGTTATTTGCAGAAGGACCTACAGAGGGTTGATGAATGGTGCAACGAGTGGCAATTTTAACTAAATGTAAGACACTGCGCATAGATAAGAGAAGAAATCTAATACTGTAGAATTACAACATTGATGAGAAACTGTTGGAAACAGTATCTAACATAAAATATCTACGAGTAACAAATCCGAGAGGCCTTAAGTGGAATGATCACATAAAATGACAGTAGGAAAAGCAAATGCTAAACTGAGATTTATACGGAGAATCTAATGGAATGTAACTCATCCACGAAAGAAGTGGCTTGCAGAACACTTGTTCGGCCGATTCTTGAGTACTGCTAGTTGCTCTGGGGTCATTACCAGGTAGGACTAACAGAACAGAAAAGCAGTGCGTTTCGTCACAGGTTCGTTTAGTCGGCGCCAGAGCGTTATAGAGATGCTCAACGAACTCCAGTGGCAGACGTTACAAGAGAGGTGTTCTACATCGCAGAGTGGTTTACTATTGAAATTCCGAGAGAGTACTTCCGGGAAGAATGTTCAAATGTGTGTGAAATCTTATGGGACTTAACTGCTAAGGTCATCAGTCCCTAAGCTTACACACTACTTAACCTAAATTATCCTAAGGACAAACACACACACCCATGCCCGAGGGAGGACTCGAACCTCCGCCGGGACCAGCCGCGTAGTCCATGACTGCATTCCGGGAAGAGTCGTAGAACATACTAATCTGACTTCCCTCCACATACGCCTCTCGAAATGGCCACAACGAGAAAATCTGAGAAATTAGAGCTAGTACAGTGGTTTACGGGCAATTGGAACACGGAAAGGAGGAGCAATAGTGGTGCCAGAAGTACCCTCCGCCAGATACCATTAGGTAGCTTGCGGAGTATTGACGCAGAGGTAGCTTGACAACGATTTTCCGCGCCACTGTCGTGGTTTCTCCGCGCCCCTTCGGCAAAATCTGAAATTATTTCTGAAGAAAATCACGAAGCGAGCGCAGAAAGGTAAGTTCTTACGGCTGATAGCGTGTGTCGTGACTAGGAGAACCGGTAGGTAGGCCCTGGCCTCTCCCCCTACATACAAGGCCGCTTCGTAGTCTCCTCTCTTTTCGTTGTAACCGCTCAGTGCTGTGGTGGGAGGCCGAGCTATCGACATGGATCTCCTCGCTAGAATTTCTCGCATGGAAATCTCCTTCAGTTTACAGATAGGCGCAGTCACGGAGCTCTTTTTACGCACTCAGTACCGAGGCACGGAGCTTCAGTTGTTGAGAGCAGGCTGTTTTACTCTACTATTGCAGACATCGTAACGCTTAATACATTGGATTTCATTTCCTAGGAAAAAAAAGGAATATCGGAATAATTTAAGAAAACAAACAGTTCATTTCACTCAACAGTATATCTTGAGTGTAATAAAGTGATATGAAACTATTTTATAATGCATGACATTTCCCATTAACTAATGACTTGCACACTGAGATGACCAAAGTTATGCGACACCTCCTAATATCGTGTCGGACCTCCTTTTCAGCTTGACCTAGCATGGGCTCCACAAGTCGTTGAAGTCCCCTGGAGAAATACTGAGCCATGCTGCCTTTGTAACCGTCCATAATTGCGAAAGCGCTCCCGGTGCAGGATTTTGTGCATGAACCGTCCCATCAATGTTCAGAGAGATCCGTTTTGGGCGATCTGAGTGGCCAAATCATTCGCTCGAACTGTCAAGAATGTTTTGACGTGGCGCATTGTCATCCACGTAAACACCATCGTTGTTTGGCAACATGAAGGCCTTAAATGGCCGCAGAGGGTCTCCAAGTAGTCTAACAAGCCAATGATCGGTTCAATAGGGCCAGAGGACCCAGTCCATTCCATGTAAACACAGCCCACAACAATATGGAGCCACCTCCAGCTTGCACAGTGCCCACTCGGGCCCGTGGCTTCGTGGGGTCTGCGCCACACTCGAAACCTACCAACAGCTCTTACCAATTGAAATAGGACTCATCTGACCAAGACACGGTCCCCAGTCGTCTATGGCCACGAGCTCAGGAGAGGCGCTGCAAGCGATGTTCTGCTGCTAGCAAAGGCACTCGCGTCGGTCGTCTGCTGCCGTAGCCCATTAACGCCAAATTTTGGCGAAATGTTTGAACGAGTATGTCCGTCGTACGTCCCACGTTTATTTCTGCGGTTATTTCACGCAGTGTTGCTTGTCTATTAGAGCTGACGACTTTAACACGAACGACACTGCTGTGTGCCGTTACGTGAAGGCCGTTGGTGAGAGGTAATGCCTGAATATGTTATTCTTGGCACACTCTTATACTGTGCATCTCTGAATACTGAATTCCCTAATGATTTCCGAAATGGAAAGTTCCATGGGTCTAGCTCCAACTACTATTCCGCGTTCAAAGTCTGTTAACTTCCGTCGTGCGATCAGTATCACGTCGTAAACCTTTCCAAAATGGCTCAAATGGTTCTGAGCACTATGGGACTTCTTCTGAGGTCATCACTCCCCTAGAACTTAGAACTACTTAAACATAACTAACCTAAGGACATCACACACATCCATGCCCGAGGCAGCATTCGAACCTGCGACCCCAACCGGCACGTGTACTGATCTAGATTTCCATTCTTTCTCTTTCACTCCTCTGAAACGCTGATGCGGTTCCTAAAATGGTTCAAATGGCTCTGAGCACTATGGGACTTAACAGCTGAGGTCATCAGTCCCCTAGAACTTAGAACTACTTAAACCTAACTAACCTAAGGACATCACACACATCCTTACCCGAGGCAGGATTCGAACCTGCGACAGTATCGGCAGTGCGGTTCCGGACTGAAGCGCCTAGAACCGCTCGGCCACAACGGCCGGCAAACCTTTTCACATTAATCACCTGAGTACAAATGGAAGCTCTGCCCTTTTGTACCATGTGTACGCGATGCTACCGCATCTGTGTACGTGTATATCACTATCCATGACTTTTGTTACTTCAGTGTCATTTCACAGTATTTCCTTCCTTCCTACCGCTTATAGCATCGTACGTTTATTCATGACTCGACAAATTTATGTTTATTATTTTAACTTTGTCACTTAATGCCCTTCATTTTGCCACAGTTGTCAGAAAAACGGATGCGTAGTCGTGTGCAGCATCTGATGGTGAATCATGTAAACCTTGATCTGTGTTTAACTGTTTGTGTATCGCATTTTCTGAGGCAGAGACTGTGAACCATTCCAGTATTTACCTGATCGAGCGTAGAACACTACCTACAAACCAAATTCCGACTGGCCATTGTATCAGACCAACGGCTGTTAATCCGCTGCACGGACTGAATTCGTGTCTGGCTCATCTCCTGTCTCGTACTATATGGCGCTGCGCGTTAAGCTATACGAGCAGCTATCTCCCCATAGAAGTTGTCTCTAATTCAGTTCCTCATGACTGTACGAATAATTTCGGAACACAATGAATTGTTAATGTTATTGTACGTTGTCATGAAAGCTCTCAGCTATAAGTTTGGAATAACGAAAAAAGTAAGCGAAAAAAGTATGTCGTCTACTGCTTGGAATTAAAAACGTGGACATTTCGATTTTATACAGTTTGTAAGAGGTATGCGCTATATGCGCTGCCTGCAACAAGCAAGACTTAGGAGAGTCTCTGACCAGAGAGCAGTATGTAGTTAGTTGTTGCTTGTCGCTAGTCTGCAGTAGTCTTGAGTAGTCTGCGTGCGTCTGCAGTAGTCTTCAGTAGTCTGCGTGAGTCTGCAGTAGTCGGTAGGAGTCGGCGCGTGTCTGCGCTTGTGTGCAGTCTGCTCTGGTCGGGACTCTGGAGGATGAGTATTATTGTAGAAGGTAAAGAAGCAGCCTTGCGCATATCTAGCAATGTATATTAACTGTCATTCAATTTCTTTTTAAAAAAATGCCCCAATAATAATTTTTATAATATAAAGTAATTTTTTTTAAAAAAAAAGCATTCATTTCAATTTAAAGATTTTTTTCAATGGATTATCTTTCCTTTTATGAATCACAAAGCATAGGCCAGCATTGCACGGAGCTGTGCCGAAAATTTTTTATGTAAGAGCAGATATATTCGCAGTTTTTATTGAGGTAAGAATTTTTGCTTTTTTTTTCATTCAGAATACAGGGCCGTGGCGCAGCGCTGCTGTCGTCATAAAATTTACCAGGTTACTGAATTTTTTATTATTTTGGTGTTTAGGAATTTTTCTGATTCGAACTTAACATTAAATGAGAAAAGAATTTTGTGGGTACATTAAATGTGAATGCATTTCTGCACAGAGATTATGAATGGGAGCCAATTTTGTTCAGAGGTTACAATATTTAAAATTCATTTAATTAATAATTTTGTTGGGGAGTTTACACTTGGTTCATTTAATTATTATATTTCCGTGGGGAGGTTACATTTGGTTTATTTAATTATTTTATTTTTGTGGGGAGGTTACAAGGTGCCACCAAAAGCAAAGGGTTGGGTTGGGTTGTTTGGGGAAGGAGACCAGACAGCGAGGTCATCGGTCTCATCGGATTAGGTAAGGATGGGGAAGGAAGTCGGCTGTGCCCTTTCAAAGGAACCATACCGGCATTTGCCTGGAGCGATTTAGGGAAATCACGGAAAACCTAAATCAGGATGGCCGGACGCGGGATTGAACCGTCGTCCTCCCAAAAGCAAAGGTAAGTCAGGTCTTGACAGACGTGTTACATACCTGATGAAAAATTCACGTGCCTAAAAGCATGAACGATTAAACGCAGCGGATATCAACATCTCCTTGTCTTCCTTCGCGTCTGCACCTACCCTTAGCAACCACTGTCTTCGTTTATTCGCGTGTCGGCGGAAAGGACGGGGGTAACGAAGTCTTGTTTTAATGAAAGAGAAACAGCCAAGCAAATGGATGCGCCAGCCACGTTCCCCGTGGTAAAGTATCGCTCCATTTCCAAAACTCATTAGCATACGGAAATAATGGGCAGCAATTAGACTCCCGTCTTCCAACAGGCTCTTCCTGTGCCGGCCTCTTCCACTGCTTTTCAAACATTTATAATAGCAGCCTATTTAATAAACTTAAAGGAAAAGAAGAAGTAGAAGATGTCAATACCCGAGACTCACAAAAGCCACACATTTAGAACTGAAACAATTTCGAGAATGACACACTGGATTTCAGGAAACCGATCATGGGTAAACCTGTTATATATGAGCGAAGGATCGTGCGTTGGTCCACTTCAGCCGAGCACAGAAATGACAACTAAAATAATGCATGGTCGCTCTAAGAAACTAAGAAATGAGGAGGCACAGTGGTCCGACACTGAACTCGTGTTCCGCAAACAGCTGTTCAAATCCCCGCTAGGTTATCGAAATTTAGGTATTCTGTGATTTTCCTAAACCGCTTAGAGCCAGAATAATTCGTTTGAGAAGCATACGTTCAATTTACTTCGCCGTCCTTTCTCACTCATCAGGTATGACCCGTCGCTAATCACCTCGTCGTTGACGGGAAACTAAATCCTACGATTCCTCCCTTATTTCCTGCTACGCCTAGAGAAGGAGAAGAGTCATCCAAGTGTGCATAGCGCTAAACACGTCTCTTTGGAATGTTATGTGACACTGCATTTATTTTATTAGCGACTCACGCTATACACTGTACGACAAGAGAAACGACGCACCCCGACGGAATTATCCGAAGGGGACGGAAGCTGGTAAATGTGATGTAAATGCATAGACAAACAAATGATTACAATTTCAGAAAACAATGGAGGATTAATTCAAGAGAAAGAGCTTCAGAAACTGAGTAAGTCAATAACGCGTTGGTCCACCTCTCGTTCATATGCAAGCAGTTCGTCGGCTTGCCACTGACTGAGTGTTCTTGGGTGTCCTCCTGGGGGATATCGAGCCAAATGTTGTCCAGTTGGTGCATTAAATCTTCAAAATCCCGAGCGGGTGTGAGGGTCTTGCACGTACTGCTCCAAACGTCGTCAAGTGGGGAGAGATCCGGCAACCTTGCTGTCAGAGGCATAGTGCAAGCACGAAGACAAGCCGTCACCGAGCGTGGGAGAGCATTATTTTGCTGAAATGTAAGGCTAGTATCGCTTGGCACGAAGGGAAACACAACGGGGCGTATAATATCGCCGACGTATCACTGTGCTGTAAGGATGCTGCGCATGGCAATCGACTGTGTCCTGCTACATAGAGAAATGACGACGGGTGACAGTCAGGTTTGCAACCCACCACAGTCTGGGGCCTAGGCGCCCAGTCCGGAACCGCGCGCCTGCTACGGTCGCAGGTTCGAATCCTGCCTCGGGCATGGATGTGTGTGATGTCCTTAGGTTAGTTAGGTTTAAGTAGTTCTAAGTTCTAGGGGACTGATGACCACAGATGTTTAGTCCCATAGTGCTCAGAGCCATTTGAACCATTTTTTGAACAGTCTGGGACGTCTCGGCCGGCCGAAGTGGCCGTGCGGTTAAAGGCGCTGCAGTCTGGAACCGCAAGACCGCTACGGTCGCAGGTTCGAATCCTGCCTCGGGCATGGATGTTTGTGATGTCCTTAGGTTAGTTAGGTTTAACTAGTTCTAAGTTCTAGGGGACTAATAACCTCAGCAGTTGAGTCCCATAGTGCTCAGAGCCATTTGAACCATTTTTTTTTTGGGACGTCTCGATAGACGTCTTCGCTGGTCAACAGGGCTCATCGCTAATGACACAGCCAATGAGATTCCAGGCCGAAGACGTGTCTGGAGACCCCTAAGACAGTGCTGGGATACCATCCTGACTGTCGCCCGCAATACGTCCCGACAACCGTGAGTTACAATGGGGGATGCCATTTCTTTTAATAGCAGGACCCCTTTGATTGTCATCCGCGGCACCATTACATCACAGCGGTACATCGACGATATGCTAGCCGGCCCGAGTGGCCGAGCGGTTCTAGGCGCTTCAGCCTGGAACCGCGCGACCGTTGCGGTCTCAGGTTCGGATTCTGCCTCGGGCATGGCTGTGTGTGATGTCATTAGGTTAGTTAGGTTTAAGTAGTTCTAAGTTCTATGGGACTGATGACCTCAGATGTTAAGTCCCATAGTGCTCAGAGCCATTTGAACCATTTGACGATATGCTACTCCCCGTTTTGTTGCCCTTCATGGCAAGCCATCCTGAGCGTACATTTCAGCAAGATAATGTCCGCCCGCAGACGCTGAGAGTTTCTACCGCTTGTCTTCGTCCTTGCCAAACCCTACCTCGGCCAGCAAGGTCGCCGGATCTCTCCCCAATTCAGAACGTCTGGAGCATTATGGGCGGGGTCCTTCAAGCAGCTCGGGATTTTGACGATCTAACTCGCCAATTGGACAGAATTTGCACGATATCTGTAAAGAGGACATCCAACAACTCTATCAATCATTACCAAGCCGAATAACTGCTTTTATAAAGGCTAGAGGTGGGCCTACTTCTTACTGATTTGCTCAGTATATGAAGCTCTTTGTATTGAACATTTCCAATTTTCTCTGAAATTTTAATAATTTGTTTTTCTGTACGTATGCATCAAATCTATCGATTTCCATCCCATTCGGATAATTCTTTCGTTATGCGTCTTTTTTTTTGGTCTTAGAGTATATATTAAAACAAAATAAACCTGCTAAACGATTTCTTGTGTGATCCAGACGCTAGAGTGAGTACTGGACATCATTACCTCTGTACAGGTCAATTTTATGGCAGTGTCTTTCTAACTGTTATTAATTACTGATGGTGGTCATGATGACGGTGACCGTTAGAGAAGCTCTTTGATTCGAAGGAGGACGCCAGGATTGCTAAGATATATTCCTGGGACATCGTTGGCGGCCAGAACTAGCCAGGTAATGGCAACGTAACGCATCTGGAGAGTTGTCTCTGAACTCGCTGGTAAGACTGACATAGATCTTTGTACAAACTACCATTTAGAGTGGGAGTGTAAAATGGTGTCTATCATGACAGGCTACCGTTTTCATGCTCGGACAGTTTTTGAGTATTACGCAGGAGAGTCGCTAAGCCTGACTTTTATCTGTGTCCTAGAGCAGCCGACGCGTAGTGCCCGTGTCCATCACGGAGGACCTCGCGGAATACCGCCAGCAACTGTCAGCTCAACACGGCGATATGCTACGGGCCACAGCCTAGGTAACGCGCCGTCACGCTTCGCTGCGGGTCCTCATAGCTAGCATATCTCTCGCGCGCTCGTCTCAAACTTACAGGGGATTCATCGATTACATTTTTGTAACTTTTATTTTAATTGATGCTTCGTAAAATGTAAACCTAATATTCAATCCCTGTGGTCCCTTTCCTCCAGATTTCAGTGTTTAATATTCGTGTTCTGTTGATTTGTAAATCTTGAATACAGACTCATTTACGGAGTCGTATTTGGGCTCTCCCCATTGTTACGATAGTAGTGCTGCCCCCACCCCTCCCCCTGTTCACCTATCATCCCATAATTAGCTTCGAATAATCGATGTATAAAGCGATTACTTGATTCACATCTTCAAGTATGATGAACTCAGATGCTTCCAAGTCCAGACGGAACTGCGTCACCTTCATTGCATTCCTTTTGTTAAGGGAAACGGCGGGCAGACGAGGTGTAACACCAGTCAGAAATCTTTATTAAACCGAGTCATATGAAATATCATCTCACTTAAGAGTCTAAGAACCATTTTTTAAAATTCTTGTGTTGTATCGAGAAAACATGCTTTGAGGAGCGTTTGAGACTTAGATGTATCGGAGAAAACATTGATTTTTTGTTTACTTGCAGCACTTCAACAGACTTTTATTTGTTCCTCCAAACCACAGTACTAGTAAAACTTCCTGGCAGACTAAAACTGTGTGGTGTCCTGAGACACCAACTCGGGACATTTACCTTTCCTGTGCAAGCGCTCCACCAAATGAGCTATCCATGCACGGTTCACAGCTTTACTTCGGCCAGTACCTCGCTTCGGTCCGGCACACATATTTAATCTGTCAGAAAGTTCGTATCAGCGCAAACTCAGTTGCACGGTGAAAAATTTCATTCTGGAAGCATTATACGAGTTATTATAGTTGCAAATTTCATATAAGAGAGAAAAAGATAAATTCCTCATCGATTACTTAACACCATGACGGAATGGAACCTCGTCCAGTCACACAAGTTTGGGTTTCCCTAATTCGTGTACGTCGTAAGCCGAGATAGTTTCTTTGAAAAGAATACGAGAGTTTTTTTTCTCATCTTTATCGAACAGAAGCTCCTGTTTTGTCCATAAGGATTTCGTAGTAGATAGGACTTTAGAGCCCTATCACTTTTCCTTTAGCCGGCCGGGGTGGCCGAGCGATTCTAGGCGCTACAGTCTGGGACCGCGCGACCGCTACGGCCGCAGGTTCGAATCCTGTCTCGGGTATGGATGTGTGTGATGTCCTTAGGGTAGGTAGGTTTAAGTAGTTCTAAGTCTAGGGGACTGATGACCTCAGATGTTAAGTTCAAATGGTTAAAACGGCTCTGAGCACTATGGGACTTAAGGACATCACACACATCCATGCCCGAGGCAGGATTCGAACCTGCGACCGTAGCGGTCGCGCGGTTCCAGACTGAAGCGCCTAGAACCACTCGGCCCCTCCGGCCGGCGAGATGTTAAGTCCCATAGTGCACAGAACCATTTGAACTCGCAGTGATAAAACGATTTTTTTAAAAAAAATCAGTCGCAGTTGAGATGAGAAATTCGACCAGTGCGAGTTCAGTTATGCAGGGACGTATTACTTAAAGTTTATCGTGGTGTATACCGTTACAAAAGAGACAGAGTTAACATTTGTGAATGCACAGATTTTCCTTGTTAGCACTACGCTGCAGGAGAAAAAAAAATGGTTCAAATGGCTCTGAGCACTATGGGACTTAACTTCTGAGGTCATCAGTCCCCTAGAACTTAGAACTACTTAAACCTATCTAACCTAAGGACATCACACACATCCATGCCCGAGGCAGGATTCGAACCTGCGACCGTAGCGGTCGCGCGGTTCCAGACTGTAGCGCCTAGAACCGCTCGGCCATTCTGGCCGGCGCTGCAGGAGAACAACAGAGTTTCTCGCAGGCTGCATTGGTAGCGGCGTGTCCTTCGCCGGAGTGACTAGCAGCATCGAAACGTCGAACAAAAAAGACCAGGAGCGGAGATTAGGCAAGAGGTGCTTAAGCGGGCGCCACAAGCAACGCGCTCAGCGAGTCCGACGTCGGCGGAAATTTCACAGCCTGCATGCCAAACAAATATTTATTTCCGTTAACGGGAGCGTAGAGCAGCGCGCTACCGGCTGAGGACGATACTACACAAGACGAGAAATACTCGTATTAATGACTTCGAAGCTCACCAACTTCGTTAAGACCTTCCTTCAGTTTTTCTAAGTATTCTAAAAAATGGTTCAAATGGCTCTGAGCACTATGGGACAACATCTGAGGTCATCAGTCCCCTAGAACTTAGAACTACTTAAACCTAATTAACCTAAGGACATCACACACATCCATGCCCGAGGCAGCATTCGAACCTGCGACCGTAGCGGTCTCGCGGTTCCAAACCGACGCGCCTAGAACCGCTTGGCCACACCAGCCGGCTCTAAGTATTCTCTCCATCTCTAGGGCAGAAAGGTGGCAATTCTTCTACGACATCGCAAAGGCGTAGGCGATTTATTTGCCACTCGTTGTAAAGTATTAGTAAGATCTTATAGGGAATCTCGCAAAGATGTACAAGCACAGTTTTACGGAAACCGTGTTTCCTGTGTATGTCCATGACCTAATCATTACATGTAGCACGAAAAATTTGATGCAATTATCATTTACATTGCACTTCCACATCATCAAATGCAGCTTCAGCTTTCTTGCTTAGAAAAGGGTCGCTCGGGGCTTTTTAAGCAGATCACGAGAAATTGTGCTCAAAATCCAAAAATTGGCGTGGAGATTAGAAACATCCCAAAGCACATCACCAAAGAAACAGATTCTGTCGTCTTAAGGTTGTTATGGATAATATAACGTTCAGGACATGCGAGAAGTACCGAAATTTCGGCACGTCGTGAGGCGGACGGTAAGAGTAGCCTACATCTGCGGTCTATATGAAAAAAAAGACCTCCATTGTGATACAGCATGGGAAGAGCGGAGAGAAACTGACTCAACCAGTAGTTCAATTTTCAACTAAAGTTACAAAGACTTTCGGCGAAGAATACAAATTATCCACATACAAAGTGCATCCATTTTCAGAACTTAATTTGGTAGCTGCATCACAGTAGTCTCATACGCATTATAATCAAGATCTGTTTTACAGAATATATTTTGAAAATTATTGCACAGTTTATACAATTGTATCCCAAATCTCTCACTCTTCGAAAAATAACACTGTTTACAAAACATGCATCCCTTAAATTTCATTAATGATTTATCTATCGCTATGTCCTCTTTCATTATACACACACATCAAAAAAAGTTTTGCGTCACCCCGGTTCCCAGAACTCCTGAAGATAAACGTTGACTGTGGACATTGTATCACAGACACAGGCCCTTTGACTGTTCAGAGATGTCACTAAACCCGCCCAAAGATGTAAAAACCATGAATGAGCAGCGCTTATTAGACGAAGGGCGTCCGACAGCCGATCAATTCCAGTCATTCGATCAGGAAGTAGGTACACGGCTCGTGTTGTCTGTAGTCAACCATACCTAGACGGTCAATACCGCGGTTCACTCGCATCCGCATTGTTACTTTGTGCCAGGAAGGGCTCTCAACAAGGGAAGTGTCCAGGCGTCTCGGAGTGAACCAAAGCGATGTCGTTCGCACATGGAGGAGACACTGAGAGACAGGAACTGTCGATAACATTCCTCGCTCAGGCCGCTCATGGGCTCCTACTGCAGTGGATGACTGCTACCTACGGATTATGGCCCGGAGGAACCATGGCAGCAACGTCACCATGTTGAATAATGCTTTTCGTGCAGCGACAGGACGTCGTGTTACGACTCAAACTGTGCGCAATGGGCTGCATGATGCGCAACTTCACTCCCAACGTCCATGGCAAGGTCCACCTTTGCAGCCACGAGACCATGAGAAGCGGTACAGATGGGCCCAGCAACATGACGGATGGGCCGCTCACGATTGGCATTACGTTCTCTTCACCGATGAGTGTTGCATATGCCTTCAACCAGACAATCGTCCGAGACGTGTTTGGAGGCAACCCGGTCAGGCTGAACGCCTTAGACACACTGTCCAGCGATGACAGCAACGTGGAGGCTCCCCGCTGTTTTGGGGTGGCATTATGTGGGGCCGACGTATGCCGTTGCTAGTCATGGAAGGCGCCGTAACGGCTGTACCATACGTGAAAGCCATGACCGACAGTGAAACCATATCGGCAGCATATTTACGAGGCATTCGTCTCTATCGATGACAATTCGCATCCCCATATTGCACATCTTGTGAATGACATCCTTCAGGATAACGACATCGCTCAACTACAGTGGGCCAGCATGTTCTCCAGACATGAACCCCAAAGAACATGCCTGGGACAGATTGAAAAGGGCTGTTTATGGACGACGTGACCCACCAACCACTATGTGGGATCTACGCCGAATCGCCGTTGAGGAGTGGGACAATCTGGAGCAACAGTGCCTTGATGAACTTGTGGATAGTATGCCACGACGAATACAGGCATGCATCAATGCAAGAGGACGTGCTACTGGGTATTAGAGGTACCTGTGTGTACAGCAATCTGGACCACCACCTCTGAAGGTCTCGGTGTATGGTGGTACAACATGCAATGTGCGGTTTTCATGAGCAATAAAAAGGGCGGAAATGATGTTTATGTTGATCTCTATTCCAATTTTCTGTTCCGGAATTCTCGGAACCGAGGTGATGCAAAATGTTTTTGATGTGTGTATATACTTCTTTGAATTTTTTATTAAAATAGTTAACCACATGAGTGATTTCATATAATTTATCCAAATTATCAGTCATACCGTTATTTGCAGAACGTAAAAACGTGCTGATTTGCAAAAATCTTTTCAATGTCATGGTTTTCCTGAATAGCGGTGTTTCTATGACGGCTCTTTTAGACCACTACATCTGAATGTTTGGTTTCTTACTTACGCCATTATTGTGCATAATGCAAAGTATATTTCAATTTCATTCTTGTACTTTCGCTGATCATTGTTCTGCGTTCCGCCAATGTTATCGCTAAAAACACATTGTCGAAAGTCTAACTCTCTCCTACTTCCACTAACTGCTCTAAAATTGGTGCTCTTACGACAGGAATCTCCCTACACTCACAGATTTGTAGGTTGTTATTTTCTTGTTTTAAAGTTCATTGTTTCGGTGAGTCATACTGTCTTCGCTATCGGTGTCATCTTCAATGGCTAATCTTCCTGGATGTCTTCGTACCAGAAACACGATTCGTTGCAATCACTCTGTCATTATTGGCTGGATCTACCGATTCACTGTTTGCAATAACACACTTATTACTCTAATCAATATTACATGTTCTGTTTACTGACATGATACGGATATGGGTTGTTTAGTTGTTTCAGGGAATTGTAACATTTGTGAACGCAGTACACCATAACCTGGTCCACAGTTAAGGATTAAGGGTACGCAGATGTAACTTTACTTTCTTTTTACAGAAAAAAATTGTTTCTTCCGCCATTTACTCCTGGCGAGAGTTGGTTGTATGATGTAGAGTGAAATTATTTTCAGCCTTATTCTGACTTGTACTGACAACTAGACTTCTGATAAGCCATCCCTTATCTTTCTCTATCCTACACAGGGGACACTCTTGAAGCGTCAGCAAAACGTTCTGTCCTGCTATATAATAGCTACGAAAAAGTGGTACCAAGGAACAAGTAACGAATGTCAGAAGAAGGAACACCTTTGTAGCGGACAAGACAACTCGGCGTTAAGAGACCACGTCCTCCTTGTCCTACTTTCTATTGTCAGATCTCTCCAGCGCGCGGCAAAAACTAATGCTTGCTACCATACCAACATTTCAAATCGCACATAGAAACAGTGTTTAATCACATCAAGGATATTTGCGGCAGTCTATCTTGAGACCTACACAAGAGAGCAAGAAAAGTCCCACATCTTGACTGTAGGGCAGCTAAACACGGTTGTCAATGCGATAATATGTCCAACAACATGTTTGCTAACGACAGCGAAGCCGTAACACAAATTTTACTGTAGTTTCCGAACGTGTCAGTTTAGGTTGGAAAAAGAAGATAGCGAAATTAAAACTCTGATTTTATTTTGTGCATGAACCTAATACTTCAAGATGATGTTTGGATTGTGGGGTGCTCAACTCCGCGGTCATCAGCGCCCGTACAAAGTCCCAATTTTTATACACTCCAATTTTTTACACAGACCAATTTAGCCACTGTCACGAATGATGACGACGATGGTGATGAAATGATGATGACATAATGAGGACAACACAAACACCCAGTGCCCGTTCAGAGAAAATCCGAAACCCGGCCGGGAATCGATATCGGGACCCCGTGATCCAGAGGCAGCAACGGTAGCCGCTAGACCACGAGCTGCGGACAGCACCCGGCGGGCGTTTTATAATTTGTTCTACGGTTTATCGTGAAATCTGCAAGTAGGATGTTCCTATTGGCAAGTATAACCACCTGTGTTCGCAAAGCGGCCGGCATGTTGGAGCTGAACCGATATTTTTAATCTGATAAAGTAACTTTTACGCGTTTTAGCAGTTTTACGCGAATAATAGTTGTAAATCAATTTTTCCGATTTGCTGACTACGGTGAAGTGAGGTTATCAGTTTCATCGTACATGTCTTAATAAAAAAAGAGTAAAATTCCCTTATGGATGTCAGGGAACTCATAAGAAGGATGGAACTTTTTAAGACGACACGTTTAAAAATCTTTTCCAAGCCAATGAACTACCGTGAGACTGTTGTACTGACTCCCTTACATCACACTACTACTACTACTACTACTACTACTACTACTACTAGGTGATCAGGCCCAGTGGACCGCACGTATCTACAAGTTTCCTCCTCCACTGTATTCTGTTCATTGCTGCTATCCGCCATCCGTTCACATCTATTGGCACTTGGTTTAAATCTTCATGGAGTCCATCCCTTCAACGCTTCTTGGGTCTCACAGGCGGTCTCTTTCCTGTAGGTGTGAAATCCAGGAACTTCCGAGGCCATCTGTGATCCTCCATCTGGGCCACATGGCCGACCCACTGCATTCGTTTGACTTTGACAGTTCCTGCTGTGTTGGACTTCTGGTATAGTTCCTCCAGCTCTTGGTTGTATCTGATCCTCCATTCCCCTGTATCTGCATCCAGAACCGGACCGAAGATCTTCCGAAGCACTTTTCTCTCAAAAACAAGAAGCTTACAGAAGTCCTGTTTCCGGATACTCCATGGCTCACAGCCATATGGAACAACAGGCTGGATCAGGGTTTTGTACAGTCGAATCTTGAACTGTCTGGAGAGATATCTGGACCGAATAAGTTGTGCTAGGCTGTGGTAAGATCGGTTTCCTGCTTGTATTCTGGCATTGATCTCTGCTTCACATGGCGAGTTCTCAGTGAAAAGTGCCTCTAGGTATTTGAATTCTTACATCACACGCGTATGGAAAACAATTACTGCACTACAACAT
Organism: Schistocerca nitens; assembly: GCF_023898315.1. NCBI lineage: Eukaryota > Metazoa > Arthropoda > Insecta > Orthoptera > Acrididae > Schistocerca > Schistocerca nitens. The sequence continues at coordinate 169,402,956 of NC_064616.1, read as the reverse complement.
TTGGAAAAACGAAAACTTCCGAATGAGTAAAGCCACATACCTGTTTCTGTCCACAAAATTAAGCCGATGTTCAGTCACAAGCCACTGACTGTGTTAGAGTGGCTTTGTATAGTAGTTTAGAAGTTTACTATTTTTGCAAGATATAGGGTAGTTGCGAAGCACTTAGATTGTGTTAAATCAGCAAATAAAACAGCATTTATACTTCTCTTTTCCTCCAATAAAGATAAACTCCATTTCTTTTCAGTTAAATAAAGGACAAGAATAACTTCCTGGTCATTCCAATATTAATACTTTCCCCTCACTCCATACAAGATCAGTTCCCACACTTTGACAAACTTTTTAAAAATAAAGTACACCGGTGTGCTAACTTAGACTAAAGTAACTTTCGCAGTATATGTCTCTGCTAAGTAACATGACTCGATGCACTTTGACCATACATAGGAAGAACTGTTGCAATATAGAACAGAAGATAACTGAAAGAAATACGAGACGAACAAAAATGACGTTTTTATTTAAAGATAGTAATTATACTGAAGTCACCGCGGTACACAATGGTCCGCTGGACATAACAAACGGCTGTGTGAATACTGCGGAGGGCAGCGCAAGCTCTGCATCGTACTTCCACGCTGGCCGCAAGCTCGGTAACAAGTTCCTGCGGTGGCGTTCCATTCCTCCACCAGCACCACCGAAAAATGTTGGCTGGTTGATGATGCATGTAGACGTGCACCACCACGTCCCCTCGACGCATCCCACACGTGCTCGATGGGATTCGAGTCTAAGAAACGGGCAGACCAGTCCACTCGCCGAATATCCTCTCGTTCCGAGAGCTCCTCCACCTGCGCTATTGAATGCTGCCATTTGCTATTGTCACCCACGAAAATGAAGTCAGAGTCTGAAAAGACGCACAGTACAGTGTCACAATTACGTTGGTCGGTGAGTCTATTTCGTGTTCGAACATTTGTATGTCAGTAGGACCGTGCAACATTATGCCTCTCCACACCACAGCACCCGGAACACCAAAAAGATCAGGTTCGATACTGTTCCTGGGTGCATTACGTGTTTCCACCACGAGCCGTATCAGAGGACGTCCAGCAATGTCGAACGTGGTAGTTTTGCTGGTCCAGATGTTATAGTATGGGGAGAACAATGCTGCCTGGGCTTGCTGATCTCCAAATGTTTGAACACGGTACTCTCACGGGCAAACGTTTTTTTTTGACACTGTAATCCTTCCTTAGGTGTGTCTTTTCAGGGGAGCATTTGGCCTAGGGTTCATTTTTGTGGATGAAAATATCTGACCGCATCGAACTGCGCAGGTAAAGGAGCTCTTGGAACGAGGGAATATCCGGCGAATGAACTGGACTGCCCGTTTCCCCGACTTACATCACACTGAGCAGGTGTGGGATGCGCTGAGTAGACGTATTGCTGCAGGTCCACATGCACCAACAGCCATCCAGCAGTTCTCAACCGCATTGGTGGAAGAATGGACGCCCTACTACGAGGACTCCTTACTAATCTTGTAGCCAGCATGGCAGCACGTTGCAGAGCGTGCGTCGCCGTACGTAGTGATCACACACCCTATTAAGAACCATGTCCCGTCTTTTATAATGACCACGGGATCATCATTAATCGCGATGACGTCAGTGCAATTATTGTATTTGAATAGAAGTGTCATTTCTCTTCGCGTCACTGCCTATTTCTTTCAGTTATTCTCTGTGGTGAGCTGTAGCAATTCTTTCTATATATGGTCCAAGTTTCATCGAGCTATGCTACTTGGTTGCGTCTCGTCATGCGAAAGATACTTTCATCCTTAAGTTTTGCACACCATCGTAGCAACTAGAGTATCTAGTTACGACTCAAATGCAGCAGGAACGGTATTACAGTGCCTGTGTTGCTCAGAAGTCGATGCAAGGTTCAAAATGGCTCTGAGCACTATGGGACTTGACATCTGAGGTCATCAATCCCCAAGAACTTAGAACTACTTAAACCTAACTAACCTAACACATCCATGCCCGAGGCAGGATTCGAACCTGCGACCTTAGCGGCCGCGCGGTTCCAGACTGACGCGCCAAGAACCGCTCGGCCACACCGGCCGGCGCCAGCGGATGGATTTAAACTCGGAAGAGTGTTCCTGAAGACATTCTGTAGCAATTCTGGATGTGTGAGGCCCAAGTCCGTTGGAATGGACAATGGACATGAATGGATCCACGTGATCAGGTAGGATGTTTCCACACATGTCACCTGTCAGTCATATCTAGACGTATCAAAACTCTCATATCACTCCAACTGCACACGCCCCACACCATTACAGAACCTCCACCAGATTGAACAGTCCCCCGATGACCTGCAGGGTGCCGGCCGCGGAGGTCTAGCGGTTCTAGGCGCGCAGTCCAGAACCGCGCGACTGCTACGGTCGCAGATTCGAATCCTGCTTCGGGCATGGATGTGTGTGATGTCCTTAGGTTAGTTAGGTTTAAGTAGTTCTAAGTTCTAGGGGACTGATGACCACAGATGTTAAGTCCCATAGTGCTCAGAACCATTTGAACCTGCAGGGTCCATGGATTCATGAGGTTGTCTCCATACCCGTATACGTCCATCCGCTCGATACAACTTGAAACGAGACTCGTTTGACCAGGCAACATGTTTCCAGTCATCAACAGTCCAATGTCGGTGTTGACGAACCCAGGCGAAGCGTAAAGCTTTTTTGTCGTGCAGTCACCAAGGGTACACGGATGGGCCTTCGCCTCCGAAAGCCCATATCGATGACGTTTCGTCGAATGGTTCGCAAGCTGACACTTGCTGGTGGCCCAGCATTGAAATCTGCAACAGTTTGCGGAAGGGTTGCACTTCTGTCACGTTGAACGATTGTCTTCAGTCGTCGTTGGTCACGTTCTTGCAGGATCTTTTTCCGGCCGCAGCGATGGCGGAGATTTGATGTTTTACCAGATTCCTGATATTCACGATACACTCGTGAAATGGTCGTACGGGAAAATCCCTACTTCATCGTTACCTCGGAGATGCTGTGTCCCAACGCTCGTGCGCCGACTATAAAAGCACGTTCAAACTCACTTAAATCTTGATAACCTGCCATTTTAGCAGCAGTAACCGATCTAACAACTGCGCCACATAGTTGTTGTCTTATAAAGGCGTTGCCGATCGCAGCGCCGCATTCTGCCTGTTTATGATTCAAAATGGTTCAAATGGCTCTGAGCACTATGGGACTTAACTGCTGTGGTCATCAGTCCCCTAGAACTTAGAACTACTTAAACCTAACTAACCTAAGAAAATCACACACACACATCCATGCTCGAGGCAGGATTCGAACCTGCGACCGTAGCGGTCGCGTGGTTCTAGACTGAAGCGCCTAGAACTGCTCGGCCACCAACGGTCGGCTGCCTGTTTACATATCTCTGTGTTTCAATACGCATGCCTATACCAGTTTCTTTGGCGGTTCAGTGTATTTCACGTACAAATGCGGTAGGGTCTTTACAAGGAACGAGAAAATCTATTGTGGCTGCTATAATTCAGCCATAAGCATAATTTCATCCTTCTCGGGCACGAAAACGGAGAGCACGCTGTGGCCCTGGAAGCTGCAGTTCGTGGCCACGCCAGACACAGGGCGACATGGGTGGCATGCGCAGCATCATTAAGGACAGGTAAGGTCGCACATACGCAGTTGGTTCGACACGGCCGGCTGCGACGAGCGCTGAGGGAATTCTAAACGCATGGCTAATGACGTCAGGTGCGCCTCGAGCTGACATCACCGTGCGCAGCTGCCGCCGCCCCCGGCATCTCACGCCACATCTGCTGCTTTCGAAGGCCAAAACCTCCAATTTTTAAGTATTAAAAAAGTCTGCGGCTGTTGTTCTACTCGCTACGGTCGCAGGTTAGAATCCTGCCTCGGGCATGGATGTGTGTGATGTCCTTAGGTTAGTTAGGTTTAACTAGTTCTAAGTTCTAGGGGACTAATGACCTCAGCAGTTGAGTCCCATAGTGCTCAGAGCCATTTGAACCATTTTTTGTTGTTCTACTATTTTGGTTACGAGTTACCATGTGGCACAATTCACTGAGAAATCCTCAGCTCGTGCGGTGTGTTTATGCCTGTGAGATTATTGCATATTTCATGCATATTCGATCGTGCAGTGATTTGCATCAATAGCAATTTACAAGGCTGTTTTATGAGTGCTTTCGAACACGATCTCTGACAGTATCTTAAGGTCTGAGAATTCTCTCTGTCCCGCATACGTGGCAGAGAACAGTTTGGAACAGTTGTAGAACTTCGCACTGTTATAACGTTTGTATCTTTCTCCTGCGCTGTTAGTCATTAAACGTGCTAGCTGTCGGCGCGAAAGTTATTTTCGTCCGTAACGTGATTTAAATGCAATGCAATACTACTGCAGTGCATGTCAATTAGTATGTACCATGTAACTACAAATATAGAAATTGTAAGCGTCTCTAGGTGTTTTACAACATGCAGTATGAGGCATCAAAGTACAAGGACCTCACGTTTGCAGAAGCAGTCGTAAAATTGGTACAGTAAGACCGCAGTTTTAGCGTGCTCTGTTGAGCACCACAGCTACCTCCATAACATCAAGTCAAAATATACCTGCAATGCCTTTCAGTTATCTGTATAAACAACGTCTCCAAGATTTTCGAGACGATAGTTGATGTCGAACCTAGTAGTACCACTCTCCTCTATGTTCCTGGAAGCTACAAACTATTTATTAACAATAGAAGAGAATTCTGATGACAGGAGAAAGTGTAAACATTACACCTGTATTTTTCTTTATGAGTGAGCGCAGTCCTTTCGTTTCCAACTCTGACTATTGTACAGTTTTCAAAGTTTCGCGGCACTTAATTAAAACTACAAGAATTATTGTTACATAGGCAAAGTATTTATTTAATCGTATGGCTAGGGCCCCCCTTCGGGCAGACCGTTCGCCGGGTGCCGGTCTTTCAATTTGACGCCACTTCGGCGACCTGCAGTCGATAAGGATGATGATGATGACAGCACAACACCCAGTCCCTGGGCGGAGAAAGTTCCCCGGCCCAGCCGGGAATCGAGCCCTGGCCCAGAGGATTGACAATCCGTCACGCAGACCATTCAGCTACCGGGGGCGGACACACAGAAAAAGTGTAAAGTAACAACGGCTGTCCAATAAATAACGTCGTCTTTAGTGGAAAATTATATTTCCAGTTGTTCATCGCTTCGACAAAATAGAAGCGTAGGTCAAAAAGAAAACGTCAAACGGAGGACAAATACAATATGAAGTTGCAGAGCTAGGATTCGGAACGTAGGAGGGATACAGTTGAAATTCTGGCCAGCAGCAAGAACATAAGAGGCAGGTAAAGGAGATTTTCTCTTCACGGTTCTCAATGACTGCGATGTATAAAGCCAGTATGCAGAGTTTACAGACAGCAGCCTATTTATTTCTCCGCTGAATGACTTGTTGGGCCTTTCTTCAAATTCAAATGGTTCACATGGCTCTGAGCATAATGGGACTTAACATCTGAGGTCATCAGTCCCCTAGAAGTTAGAACTAGTTAAACATAACCAACCTAGGGTTATCACACACGTCCATGCCCGAGGCAGGATTCGAACCTGCGATCGTAGCGGTCGCGCGGTTCCAGACTGAAGCACCTAGAACCGCTCGGCCACACTGGCCGTCCTGGGTCTTTCTTCAGAGGATACTAATAACAATGGATACCAATTCGAAAGAGCTTGAATCACTATAAGTACGAGGGGCGTTCTATAATTAATGCACCACTTTATTTTCTCGGCTACTTTCGGTTGTGCTGTTGGACATCGTGGAATATCCCCGCTTCAGCCCCTATAGTTTCATGAAGTTCCGATATGTGGCGGCGCCATACGTAGTGTTCAAAATGTCGTTTGTAATGGAAGTGCGTTCTAATAAGAGAGCTGTCATTGAGTTAATTTTGGCGGAAAACCAGAGCACTGCAGATATTCATAGGAGCTTGCACTATGTCTACGGACAGCTGGCAGTGAACAAGAGCACGGTGAGTTGTCGTGCCACACGTCTATCGTCATCGCAACAAGGTCGCGCAAGCCTGTCCAATCTACAGCGTCCCGGCAGACCGCACACAGCTGTGACTCCTGAAATGTGAGGACACTCTCATTCGAGATGATCGACGAATCACAATCAAGTACCTCGCTGCGCACCTGGACGGCTGTGTTGGTAGTGCTGACACACTCGTCCACCAGTTGGAGTATTCGAAAGTGTGTGCCCGCTGGTTTCCTCGCCGTCTGAAAGAAGACCATAATGAGCAACTCAGGACCACCTGTGTGGATTTGCTTGCGCACGATGCTGAGCGTGACAATCTTTTGTCAAACATCGTCACCGGTGATGAAACATGGGTTCATCACTTCGAACCGGAAACAAAACGGCAATCCATAGAGTGGCGCCACATCACCTCTCCTCCGAAGAAAGAGTTCAAAGTCACACCTTCATCCGATAAAGTCATGGCGACCGTCTTCAGAACTTCGGAAGGAGTTATTCTGTTTGATGTCCTCCCTTATCAACTCGGAAATGTATTATACTACCCTTAGGAAATTGAAGAAACGACTTCAGAGGGTTCGTCGCCACTAAAATGCAAACCAACTTCTCTTTCTCCGTGATAATTCACACGAGCCTGCGCAACTCAGAAACTTCATTGGACTGTCTCTCCCCATCCACGCTACAGTCCCGATCTTGCACCTTCTATATGTTTATGCCAATGACGGATACACTCGGCGGAAAAAAAAAAAATGGTTCAAATGGCTCTGAGCACTATGGGACTTAACATCTATGGTCATGAGTCCCCTAGAACTTAGAACTACTTAAACCTAACTAACCTAAGGACAGCACACAACACCCAGCCATCACGGGGCAGAGAAAATCCCTGACCCCGCCGGGAATCGAACCCGGGAACCCGAGCGTGGGAAGCGAGAACGCTACCGCACGACCACGAGATGCGGGGACACTCGGCGGAGAGCAGTAAGTGGATGATACGGAGGTTATTGATACAACAAGTCGTTGGCTGCGACGTAGACCAGTAGAGTTGTACCATGCGGACACAGAGACCCTCCCAGTAAGATGTTGTAAGACCGTCGCATTGGACGGAGAATAAATTGAAAAACCGTGTGTTGTAGTCAAAGGACTGGGGAATAACATGGTGTAGTGGAATCCTGAATAAAATCAACCTTCTTTAGTGAAAAGGTGTGTTGCATTATTTCCTGAACGATCCTGTTATGTTCCTCACAACAGAGTCTGAGCTGGTTTAAAATCTCCATTCGGCCATCTGGATTTAAGTTATTTTTTGTTACGCTACGCCGAGTGCCGGGATGATTCCTTCGATAATTTCGTGGCGATTTCTTTTCTCACCTTTGTTCAACTTAGTTAGCGCTCGACTTCTGATTACATGGCCGCCGAAGAAATGACCGTAACTTCGCGAAGACTCACATTCACATGGAACACTGCCTACATACAGGCGAAAACGCACTTCTCATACAGTCGACAGCCACCTTCATCTTACACCCGACTAATTAAAAACCAATTAACCTGACTACCACCCACGGAGAGAGTAAATGTTGCCTGTTTACAACTGGCACACAGCCGATACTTAGGAGTTGCTATGTTGCACCTGCGTTTAAACACAAAATGTAGATGTAGACTTTTTCAGACGAATTCACTACGCAATGAGAAAAAAAATGGATAAAGGTCCATTAGTATATGTAGTTTAAGCATCAAGCAGAGACTTTTCTGTTCCGTACAGCTTATCCACTGGAAATATTTTCTGTATATTTCATCACAAACGAAATGAAATATTGGGTGTCCCAAAAGGTACTTTACAACTGCAATGTTATGTAACGCAATTTAGAGAAAAAAAGTAAAGTTTCTCTTCTGCATCAACTCAAAAAGATTTTTATACAAGGTTATGAACGAACGTTTTCCCTGTCCAGTGACAAGAGCATCATACTCTAAAAAAGTTATTTCTTTGTTGTTGCAGGACGATAGAACACCATAAATGAATCGAAGAAGTCTGCACCGGAAAACTAGTAAAAAATTACGAGGAACCGGACAGATAACGACCGTCTCCAGACGTGATACCCGAGTAGCAAACAGTAGCTGGTGCTCGGAAGTGACGCTGAAGGTCAATATGGAAGAACTGATAAATCACCTACTATTAGACACAAATTTGCAAGACAGCCACTGTTCCCCTAAGGCAGTATGGCTATGGTGTTTACGACGAGCACTGCAAAGAAAATTTCATTAACAGACACTTCTTAAATTTTATGAGGCAATGGCATTACCAGCTTTTTCTGTATGGCAGTGAGAAAGGCGTTTAAGGAAAAAAGACGAACGAAAAATATAGGTAATGAAATGACATTTTTGAGATACATAACCATCCCAGTTTTATGGCCATGGCAGAAAACCAAGATACTGGTACACAATGAAAAATTCAAAATATTACTGAAATAATAAAACTATGTCCGAGACGATCGAATGAACATGTAAATCGGACAGCAAATACGAGAATAATTAAAACCATAATTGAATACAGACCAAAAGGAATACGATTATTGAGCAGATCTACGACGAGGTGGCGAGATTAGTTGTGAAGGAAGGGAACTGAACACAAGGACCAAGAATTGACGTAGGTGATAATGATGACCAAGAAGATGATGAAGAAGAAGATGCTGATCGTATCTTCATGCATTCATGTGTACGTATGCATATCTACAGTTGGTGTGCATACATGACGAGGTGTTTTTATGTATACTCCATGAAACTGGTTCGTTGCATACCAAAAGCAATTGCATTGTAATTTCAATAGACAAATAACAAATAATAATGGACTGCCTTGAAATCAGTTTCGTGTTCCTGTGGTACTCTGTCAACGCAAACATCTGAAATAACGACAAATGAATCCAACTGGAACATTTATTGGGTTTAATGTATTCTCAAGCGAAGTATCACTATAAATGAAGTCACATAATTAGCCTTTCGAAAAACAGCAAATTGACTAGCGTTGTAATTAAAATTGTATAGTGGATGAAACACTGTATTAAATAACATGCAAAAATGTGCGATATACACGTACGCTTTTGTGATGACTATCGGGTACATAAATATGGAAAGACTAAGTTTCTGGTAACTTTTTATGAATGCGTCACATACACAGGAGCATTTCCAAACACTGTGGGGTATGCTACCGAAAATATCTCGAATACATCACTGGTACCATCGATAGGTAACATTCCACAAACAGATGTATGCAAACCTAGGCGTCTGCAACGGTAAAAAAAATCGTGTTGAATAATTCAAAGAAAGCCTGCCAGAATTTTATATGTGCATGGGTAAGGACAGAGCAGCTGATCAATTGCCCTGTCGGCTCGGGTCTGCTGTTTTATACACGATGCGTCCTACCAGCTGCCCCCGGCTATTAGTCCAGCTACCACACAACTGTTCTCTACTCACTTCTTCAGTAATGTGCGTCCTTTAAAGGCACACTATGATTCTTATAAATATCACATCGTCAGTGTAGTAACGTTTAGGGTTATTGTAAGTACTAGAAAATTAGGAAAGTTAGAATTCAACGTCCCGTCCACATCAAAATCAAAGCATTGAATGAAGTGATTTTGAGGACCAACAAAAACATAACTCAGCTCTTCCGGGTAGGGATTTGAGACTCACTCATCTACAACAAGAATCCAATGTCTTAACTACAGCACCTCTATACTCGGAATGGCGCTGCTGGCGAATATCTTTTCCCGTTGTTATTACTGAAACAATCTCTTCTACGGTTATAACGCAGATGCGGAAAGAACCAACAGTTAAGAGATTCTTTCAGCATGACGCATTAGACATGGCTACAGTCAGTTTCCTCATTATAGAACAGTCCCTGAAGAATCTTTCAGTTTCATGACAAGATATTGATATTCTACCTTTGGCCTTTGTATCATCTGTATGCTACATATCAAGTGTGTCATTTTCTGAGGTGTGCAGATGTTCTACACAAATCAAGGCAAGGAACGAATGAGTGGCAGATGTAAATTGAAATAAACGCCTTTTTTGAGGTAAAAAAAATTCACAAACACACACACACACACACACACACACACACACAATACAACATCTGTACACACACTTACTATGAAACAACTTTTTCAAAGCGATCATTATTCCCTACGATGTAGGGCACATCATTAACCCACGAAGAGGATTTTCGCAAAGTTTATCTGGCACACTCTACTCTCTTGCAGGATAGAATGAGGCATTATATGAGTAGACATAACACTGGCCAAATTCTCATCTCTGAAGAGGTATGCGTTATACTAGCTGCACACTTTTTTTTTGTATTTTGATGAAAACAGTCATCTCACAAGGACACTAAAATTATTTACCGGCAAACCCTGTATAGAGTCATCGATAGATTGTACCATATTAACTCTGAAACCACTAAATGTGTTAATCTATACAGCCAAATTAAGATAATAGATGAAAGGAAACAAGCAGTTAGCAAGTAAGTGTACACCAAAAGGAATCTTGGAGTAATGGGAGACAATTCTTTACAGAGCATTCGATACGTTAGCAAAGTTGAGCCGGTTATGTATTCGGCACTTTGATCAAATTCTCTACAACAAAAAACCCAAAGGTAATATGCAACAACTATTACCATAAGAATGCAACGGCCTTGCCAAAGTGGTAACACCGGTTCACGTCAGATCACCAAAGTTAAGCGCTGTCGGGCTTTGTTAGCACTTGGATGGTCACGATCCGAGACTGCCGAGTGCTGTTGGCAAGCGGAACACACTCAGCCCTTGTGAGGCCAATTGAGGAGCTACTTGATTGAGAAGTAGCGACATCGGTCACGAAAACTGACAACGGCAGGGAGAGCGGTGTGATGACCACGTGCCCCTCCGTATCTGCACCCGGTTACGCCTACGGACTGAAGACACGGCGGCCGGTCGGTACTGTTGGGCCTTCGAGGTCTGTTACGGCGGAGTTCGTTTGTTTATCACTATAAGAATGAAAAAAGTCACTATGACCTGTTTAAAACCATCCACAGTTAAGTGCTCTAATTTACGGTCATCAGGAGGAGCGTTTGCATTTTGTTCCGGGACACTAGCAGTGGTGACATGCTGTCTTCCTCATGCGATGTGTGCGCCCATGAAGTACGTATGTGTACTGGTAAGAAACAGCCAAAGTAAATTTAATTTTTCTGTGAAATAACAAGTATACCACGTGGTGACAAAGAAGAAGAAACTGAAATGGGCGCTACAAGAACGAAGATTTAAAACCCACAGTTTTGATAGCAGCCTTTATTTCAGACTAAGGCCGAGAGAGTTAGCGCAGCGGTTAGCACACGGGATGCGAATCACCCCCCCCCCCCCTCTAATCACTGTTTAGGTTTGCCACGGTTTCCCTAGACCGAGCTTAACGATACCGTAAAGTTTCATTTGAACACGAGAGGCCAGTTCGCGGCTCATTCTTTATTAGAGCTGTTGCCCTAATCTAATGACTTCGTCATCGACGGGAACATAAGCGCTAATCTGCCTTCATTTAGATGCTTCTGACTTAAATCTGGCCCCCAAATGTGCTAACAAAACTTTAAACGTTACCAGACTTACAAGACGTCTAGTTGCTTTCAACTGGCAAATATTTACAGTGATGTGCTCCTATACGTACAAAGGATGCCAGAAACGTTATACACCCAGCCTCTGGAGATGGACCATGTGACAATGCCATGTAACAAACTATCCGATTTTTTTAAAATTATGGCATATGCCAAAGTGCAATAAAGCCTGAAATCGCACTCGTGGAGTTTGCAAATAAAGTAATTTTAGTTGTCAAGAGTTACAACGGCGTACTTGTCAAATTTTTATACCAAACCACAAAAAAAAAAAAAAAAAAAAAAAAAAAAACACAAAGATGAGTCCAGAATATGTCAACAGTAGGATATAGCTCGGAGACGCCAGTAGCAAAGGCGTTTCGCCAATTAACATCCCTTTGATTACTGCCGGCCGCGGTGGTCTAGCGGTTCTGGCGCTGCAGTCCGGAACCGCGGGACTGCTACGGTCGCAGGTTCGAATCCTGCCTCGGGCATGGGTGTGTGTGATGTCCTTAGGTTAGTTAGGTTTAAGTAGTTCTAAGTTCTAGGGGACTTATGACCTAAGATGTTGAGTCCCATAGTGCTCAGAGCCATTTGAACCATTTTGATTACTAAGACAACACGGAAACATTGAACGAATTTATCTACGAACGTATTAGAGTTACAACCGTAATGTACTTGTCAGCACTGTTTACTGTTGCGCCAGTATCTTCACAGTTCTCGTCTATTTCAATACTCTCGACGAGTAAGTTTATCATCACAGGCAACAGGTGGTTATCATAAGTGCTTCACAAGAGATGATCAAATGATTTCTCTGTGAAATCTGTCAGGAGTTATCGGACTTGCGTGGAAGCAAAACCACGCCGGCACTCAATGTGCCACGCTGTTTGTTCTTCCAGGACTAACGGACGCCTATTGGTGCGAGCTTCATATTGGTGCCTACGAGGGGCGTTCAATACGTAATGCAACCCTTTTTTTCTGAAAGCAGATTGGTTTTATTCAGGATTCTAGTACACTGTAGGATTCCCCAGTCCTTTGGCTACAAAACCTCATTTTTCTACATAATCTCCGCCCAACGCGACGGCCTTACGCTACCTTACTGGGAGGGCCTGTATGCGCGCATGGTACCACTCTACTGGTCGACGACGGATGGCTCTGAGCACTATGGGACTTAACATCTGATGTCATCAGTCCCCTAGAACTTAGAACTACTTAAACCTAACTAGTCTAAGGACATCACACAAATCCATGCCGGAAGCAGGATTCGAACCTGCGACCATAGCGGTCGCGCGCTTCCAGACTGTAGCGCCTAGACCTGCTCGGCCACATCAGCCGGCTGGTCGACGACGGAGCCAACGTCTTGCGGCATCCATAACCTCCCCATTACTCAAGTACTGCTTTACGCGGAATGTATCCTTCATTGGGCCAGTCACGTGGAAATTGGAAGGTGCGAGATCCGGGTTGTAGGATGGATGACGAACAACACTCCAATTAAGTTTTGTGAGCTCGTCTCGGGTATGCAGACTTGAGTGAGGCCTTGCGCTGCCACGGAGTAGGGGAACTTCGTTTGCATTGTTGGGGCGACGAACATATTCCAACATGGCAGAGTCAGAGCTGCTGGCACGCGGGAGGGACAGGTTTGTGATGATGAGAAACGCCTCGCCCAACGACGTACAGTGCTTTTTCTCAGTGCCAGGTCTCCGTAGATATTCTGCACACGCCTATGTATATCTGTGATGCTTTGGTTTTCCACTAAAAGAAAGTCGATGAGAGGTCTGTGCCTCGAACGCATCTCCGTTACAGACGTCCTTTTGAAGGCTGTATATCGCCGCCACCTATCGGAACTTTGTGAAACTATAGTTGCTTAAGCGGGAATATTCCACGACGTCTCACAACAAATTCCGCACTTTTTCAACCAAAACTGTCCGAAAAATTGTGTTTCATTACTTATTGGATGCCCTTCGTGGTACGAGTAGATTTCGCTATCTACACGCTTTCCCCCGAGTGTGAAAACCGTAGTTACTATGCAGATTCGCCGTTGGATTTACGAAAAGGCATAGCAAAATGATAAAGAAAGGAAGATAAGGAATTAACGTCCGTCAACGAGTTCAATACACACGTAGCACAAACTCAGCTTGGGGAAAAAATTGGTCCTGTCCTTTTCACGGGAACCATTCAAGTATTTTCTTAAAGTTATTCGGTGAAACTACGGGAAATCAAAATCTTCATGACCACCCTGGGATTTGAACAGCCGTCTTCCCGAATGCGAGTCCATTGCGACACCACGGTCAGTAGCATGGCGCAATGAAACTAGATGTGATTGGTGAGAGAAAATTTTTCTGAACGAGGAAGTGACGGCAGGCAAGTACTGCTCGGTGATTCATAGTGTGTGAGAAGCAGGCAGCAGCAGCAGCAGCAGCAGGGAGAAGGAAACACACAAAGGGCGGCGCTCCCCCAGCCGCGGCCCGCCGGCTAACGAAGCCGCCAGCCCACATATCACACGTTACCTCCTCCCTATCCTCCGCTGCTCATCACTGCGAGCCGCCGTCCGCCAAACACCACTCCGGGCCGCGTCTCATTTATTTTTACAGTCCTCAGCTCAGCTACCTGAGGTCAATGGGCGCTACACTGCAGAGGAATAAAAGTTGTCTGCTCCGACAGAGATGGCGCGAGTCGTCAGGGAAAGTATTCTTATTCGCAAGTAGCAGCATTTAGCTTTTAGTATGGTTTTGCACATTTACTCTGCATTACCACTGATCAATGACCACTTTACGGGTCTTTCTTTCCTCCTTCTCGTACTTATATGAAGGGGCTGCGTGTATGTGAAAATGAAAATGTCTACCCATAGTATTTCTTATAATTGGATCCACAGCCACGACAGATCTCATGAAATAAGTTATTTCCCAACATAAGGCTGTTTTTTGTTTGAAACAAGCGCTTTATTTCAGTGTCTATTAGCTAATTTTCAAATAGCGCACTGCAAACCGACGTCATACATAAATCACGCTACATTCTTCGGCGTCATGATATGAACTACAGTGTGGAACATATGAACATTTAATGGCGTTTCGTATTCCACCCACTGTCGTAACATAGTACATTCATTGATGTGAGGTTCCCTGTCTACAACGAAAAAGTGAAATCTTTACGCGTACCAACACACCCATATCGCATAGAATCATGATACCTCAAAAAACTCCCAACATTACAGGAAAACTCCCACGCACGAAGAGCCACTGCAATGAACAAGAAAGTAATAAATGACCTAACCATTAAAAGTAAGATCTCAGTAATCATGTTAACCACTAACATAATAACAAATAAAGAAGCAGAATAACAAAAAGTGGTTCAAATGGCTGTGAGCACTATGGGACTTAACTTCTGAGGTCATCAGTCCCCTAGAACTTAGAACTACTTAAACCTAACCAACCTAAGGACATCACACACATCCATACCCGAGAGAGGATTCGAACCTGCGACCGTAGCGGTCACGCGGTTCCAGACTGTAGCACCAAGAACCGCTCGGCCACCCCAGTCGGCGCAGAATAACATAACCGGACTATTTGTAAGGATTGTCCAGACACGTTGCTGTGTCACATTAATTTTTATTTATTTCATTTTCACTACAGATCTGTCTCGGCTAAATTACCATTATCGAGTGACCTGCGGTATAATGCGAGTAACATTTTCATTATCCATTATGTTACACTAGAATATTGAGCATGGGCTGCTACTTACGTACACTGGTTGTTCGGAAATTGCCGTTATAAACTTCTAGGACTGCTAGAAGGGAGTGAGTACATAATATTTCGAATAGGACGCGACGGCCGTTTTCGAAACATATTGGTAATGCGACCACTTCTAAAAATAATTGATTAGACGTGACCTAGTACATCACTTGTTTTACAGTTCCAGTCCTTAACAGCCAAATAAATTGCTCGTGCACTCGTTGATGGGGTCTCTTCAACATGATGCAATACAGCCTCTTCCAAACCGGGTGTGCTGGGTCTCCTCGGAGTGCCCCAGTCACGTCTGCTGACGGTGAACGTACCCTTCCTCGAAGCCGTTGCATAATTGTGGCAAAAATGGTATGTGATGGAGCCGAAAACTGTGGAGAAATCTTGATAAAGGCGACGACCGGCTCTTCCATTACCATGAGCTTCACCATAACAGAGAGATCATCTCGGTGTATTTTGCAAGCGTGTGCTCGCCCGTGTTCTTCTAACACTCGCAGACACGTGAATGAGGCTCGAAGCAGGTGAGAGAGGTAGGATGGACGTCAAATGACATCAGCTGATCCGACATAAGCACGTTCCACCATGACTACCCCGTTGCGTACCTACCTAGCAAACATGTTTTCAAAGGGCTCTAGCACGGAAACGGTACGTCAATTAAAAATATTGTCTACTCAGTCTCTCCTACAAGTACTAGTAGTTTCTAACGGGAATTTCCGTTGACCCTTTATATTGTCTAGATGGACTGACAGACGTATAACATTGCTGGCAACTCTATTTTGACCATCGTTCTGTGTTTGCTGAATTAAGGTAGTAATTAATTTTCTAAGACAGTAATTTGACAGTATTGCAGCTACAGTTCCATGTTTACAAAGAATAAGCACTGTTATACAGTTGATACATAGATTATTTGGGTACGCGTATTTCTACAGTTGCTGTATGTTCGTAGTAGCTATGTTCATAGCGATCGTAGGTGCTATTAATTTGTACGTGTTTGCTGGGCAGGCGTTTCTTATTTGACGTGTATGGTTTTGTTAACTTCTATTTTCGATAATTTTTCGTAACTTCTGACGTTCTCGTACCAACTGTACCGACACTGTGACATACGTTTCCAGAGTATGTATGAGCAACGGCGTTAAGGTTTTATTTTGATATGGGTCATATTTGGCTGTGCACTGCGCTTTGAATTTATCCATTTTCTTTTTCGAGTATTGAAATATTTTTTAAAATAGTATTGAGTTTTAAGATCTATCTATTCGTTCAATGTGTCTTGCGGTTGGGTTATTATGTCTACATACATTTCAAGTTCCTCGAGAATGTTCGTGGCAGAGCCCTTCGGAATTTTATGAAGTACTGCAATGAGTGTTGAGTTGTATCTACCGTGTGTTTCCGTTCTTTTCGGAGGAGAAAACATTCCGACTGGTTGTTATCGCTATTTAAAAAATTCTGTTTAAATTGCGTGAGAAAGTTTCTCTGCTCTCATCTATGTAGAAATTATTACAGCTGTTGCATGGGACTGTGTGTATACCAGGGCTAGCATAGAGTGATGGTTTTGTCCTACCTGATCGCAATTTAAATTTGTAGTTGTTGGTGACGCAGAAATCTAGCTGTAGAACCAGAATCAATAATAACTTAATCTCACAACACAGACACTAAAAAGAATTATTCCTGTACTCAAACAGCTCCTTTTCCCAGATAAGGTCACGCCACACACAATAAAACATACACACAACAAACAAATCAATACCAAACTAAAACATAAACACAACAACGCAAACAAAAGACGAACAGAAAACACATGCCGACAGCTGGCTACACTATATATAGTAAACACACAAGCAGTACTCAAGTGTAGGTGAAGTGTTCAATTGAAATGTGTTCGAAAATGCCGAAAATCGGGCATGTTGATGTACGCAGACCAATTATGTACACTCCATGACGACAAATACGGAATAATGTCACACAATTGTAAATATAACCAAGTAGTAATTTAACGTTACGAAACTTGAGCTCCAAAGACTTGCTTCTCAGCTATCAATATGAGAATAATAAAAACTTAAATGTAGTAACTTACCTGGAATCATTACATAACGCAGTTTTTATATATAAAAGAAACATGAATTAGAGGCCACTGAAGATGCTTCGTTAATAAAACGCACAAAACAACTTTTTATTTACTTACATAGATGGATCACATCTGCAAGTGTTCATAAAATTTTGTTCGCGTATATCTTGAAATAAAAAACGACATGGCGTTGCCAACGTCTTAAAATCAAATAACATTACAACATAAGGGCTCAAGAAGAGACCCGCATTCTCAAAGATACAAAAAGTCACATCTGACAATTCAGAGAGAGGCGGTAATGGAACCATATACAAACATAAAAAAAAATAAAAAAATAAAAAAAGAGAGAGAGAGATTTGCATCACCTCGGTTCCGAGAGTTCCAGAACCTGTACAGAAAATTGGAATAGAGATGAACATCAACATCATTTCCACCCTTTTTATTGCTCATGAAAACCACACATTGCATGTTGTACCACCATACAGTGAGACCTCCAGAGGCGGTGGTCCAGACTGCTGTATGCACCGGTACCTCTAATATCCAGTAGCACGTCCTCTTGCATTGACGCATGCCTGTATTCATCGCGGCATACTATCCACAAGTTCGTCAAGACACTGTTGGTCCAGATTGTCCCACGCCTCAACGGCGATTCGGCGTAGATCCCTCAGAGTGGTTGGTGGGTCACGTCGTCCATAAACAGCCCTTTTCAATCTATCCCAGACATGTTCGATAAGGTTCATGTCTGGAGAACATGCTGGCCACTCTAGTCGAGCGATGTCGTTATCCTGAAGGAAGTCGTTCACAAGATGTGCACGATGCGGGCGCGAACTGTCGTCCATGAAGACTAATGCCTCGCCAGTATGCTGCCGATATGGTTGCACTATCGGTCGGAGGATAGCTTTCACGTATTGTACAGCCGTTACGGCGCGTTCCATGACTACCAGGGGCGTACGACGGCCCCACATAATGCCAACCGAAAACATCAGCGAACCTCCACCTTGCTGCCATCGCTGGACAGTGTGTGTAAGGCGTTCAGCTTGACCGGGTAGCCTCCAAACACGTCTCCGACGATTGTCATACTCATCGGTGAAGAGAACGTGATGACAATCCTGAGCGGTCCATTTGCCATGCTGTTGGGCCCATCTGTACCGCGCTGCATGGTATCGTGGTTGCAAAGATGGACCTCGTCATGGACGTCTGGAGTGAAGTTGCGCATCATGCAGCCTATTGCGCACAGTTTGAATCTTAACACGACGTCATGTGGCTGCACGAAAAGCATTATTCAATATAATCTCTAGGTATCCATAATCTCTAGTTAGCGGTCATGCACTGCAGTAGTAGCCCGTGGGCGCCCTGAGCGAGGCATGTCATCGACAGCTCCTGTCTCTCTGTATCTCCTCCGTGTCCGGACAACATAGCTTTGGTTCACTCCGAGACCCCTGGCACAAAGTAGCAATGCGGACGCGATCGAACCGCGATATTGATCGTCTACACGTGGTTGAACTACAGAGAACACGCGCCGTGTACCTCCCTTCCTGGTACTGGAACTGATCGGCTGTCGGACTCCCTCTGTCTAATAGGCGCTGCTCAGCATAGTTGTTTACATCTTTCTTCGGGCTTAGTGTCATCTATGAACAGTCAAAAGGACTGTGTCTGTGATACAATATCCACAGTTAACATCTATCTTCAGGAGTTCTTGGAACGGGGTGATGCAAGACTTTTTTTTATGTGTGTAGTATGTCGGTACAAACCATACGAAATTAAAACAGGCATGCTGGGAGAACTTAAATGGAAATCTTTGGAAGAAAAATGACTTTGTTCTCCCAAATTCTGTTGGTACATATAGAGAACTGTTATTCGAGGAAGCTTGTACCACCATCATATCGCGAAAATAACGTCAGGGAGGTTAAGGTTAGGCCGTCAATATAGGCCTGTAGGAAGCCATTTTACCTCGCTCATCCAATAGGATAGAAATTCCTAGGATGCGAGTTGGAATCGGATTTGCGAATAGGACGCTAATCCAATAAGACAGAAATTCGATAATAACGATACAAAGTACTCTACGCTAATGTGCTGCCTGCCCGGTAGCATGTAATGACTTTGCAAGATAAGTTGTTGCTGTTCTCAGGGGAGCAGATATCGTTTAAGGTTTCCGACAGGTCAGCTAGCAGAAACATTGCAAAATCTGGACGGTGCTTCCAGCCGGCAACAATCCACAAGGAAAACCTGAATTCACACAGTACAGCGACTTGCGGAGCGTACTTGTGGATGTAGCTCCTTCAGCACGGCACGCACTGGGAACTGAGGTGTCACGTAGCTACAACCGCTTGAAGCATAGAGAAACCGGGTGTGCACCCAACCGGAGACACGATTCGCGAGGAATTTTTTCCAGAAAAATTACGATGCGGTCTGTCCCCCTTCGTGGGACGATCTTCCGAAAGTTAGGTGGAATGCAACAGGAATGTGGGAAGGAGAAATTTGATCTTTGGTGCCGGCCGTGGTGGTCTAGCGGTCCTAGGCGCTCAGTCCGGAGCCGCGCGACTGCTACGGTCGCAGGTTCGAATCCTGCCTCGGGCATGGATGTGTGTGATGTCCTTAGGTTAGTTAGGTTTAAGTAGTTCTAAGCTCTAGGGGACTGATGACCATAGATGTTAAGTCCCATAGTGCTCAGAGCCATTTTTTTGATCTTTGGTAGCAGAAAAAAAGTGTCTTGGAGCGAGAAGAGAGCCGACAACTACAAGAGTCTCCTCGCAGCTCCCCCCCCCCCCCCCCCCCTACTGTTCGCGGTCTGTCAACGTGAAGCGCCACCGTTTGACGTCGGAATTGTAGCCCCGAGAAATGTACCAGCCACTTCGCAGTACTCAAATTAACTACGTGTGTACTACTGCAGTGGACTGACTTCTCCTGCTCGACAACACTTTCAATTAACACGGTGTTTATGGCCCTGACTGACTGAATATCAGTTTTGTAGCGATGATTTGCTTAAAAATTTGTGTTTATATAGCTAGTTGTGATTTTCCTTATTAAATACTGTTCTTTTTTTTCATTTAACAGATTCAGGTATGTGCTTTCAGCGCCCTAAAATATCCGCCACCTAACTTTCGTAGAAGTATTTTTGAAGTCCTTTTGTCCACTCCAGTTCATCATCTTCACCTCACTTAAAAATAATGATCTAAGAATAAAGCCAGAAAGAGTTTGTTTGTGGGAGAGTGCGTGGCTGGTGGCCTTTAAAACCGGCACACAAACAACGTGTAGTTTGACATCCAAAGCGGTGCAAATTTCAAATGTAATTTAATGAACAAAATTAAGCCGGCCGCGGTGGTCTAGCGGTTCTAGGCGCTCAGTCCGGAACTGCGCGACTGCTACGGTCGCAGGTTCGAATCCTGCCTCGGGAATGGTTGTGTGTGATGTCCTTAGGTTAGTTATGTTTAAGTAGTTCTAAGTTCTAGGGGACTGATGACCACAGATGTTAAGTCCCATAGTGCTCAGAGCCATTTGAACCATTTTTTTTTTGACCAAAATTAAATCTAATATCGTGCTCGGCAAATACATTTTTGATTTATTAATGCTAAGATTCTGAATAATGTACATATTGTGTTCTCGAAGCAAGACAGAGACGCAAATTTAATGTTTTGCTTCAGCTATTCCTGTATTTTGTGGTTTTTAGGGTTCCGAACCTCAAATGATAAAGACGGAGCTCATACAGTATCACTTTGTCTCTCTGTGCGTCCGAATTTTAAAAACCCCTTTTTGTTAGGAACGTGTGGACGTATCAAGTTGAAATTAATTTTACAAATTGATGTTGATGGTCACTTGGCGATGGAAAAATGTGAAGCTTCGTCAATGCATAAAAGATACGGCAATTTATCTCTCATATTTTGATACTCGCAAACTCAACCTCAAAACTTGCAAGGTAGTACCCATTGGTCTGGAATCCTAAACACTACAACCAAACGAAAAAATCCAAAAATCGTTAATCTGTAATTGTATCACAGGAAGAATATTTCTTTTGTCGTTAGTTATCCGACTTCAAACTTGAAATTAAAACGTTCTCGAAATCTTTGGAATCCCTGGGCCCGATATGTTGCCAGTATTGATGTCGATAATATGCAAAAAATCGTTGGATTCTCTATTCCCGGAATGGATGGAAAGTCTACATACATAAATACGTTCATACCGATCCCTCAGTTTCCTACTCGCATGTAGCCATTTTTTTTTAATCTACATGTAACTCCATTCCATTAATAATGATTAACTTTTACCAAGATGTATGTAGGACGATGTTGCAAACGCAAGTATACCTTTGCTTTGTTGAAAAGTAGCCATTGAGGGTGGCGACAGAAAACAGTGCCAACCACGACACTATCGTCCTACCGTGTCCATTCTTAGATAGCACCCAGCAAGATCGCTCGGGCTCACTTCTGTCGGTTTTCTGAAGCAATCGACACGTAACGTGCGTCGTGTAGCCATATCTCGTACTGAGACTTGTACCGACAAGTAAGAGCTCGTGCACAGCGAAACAGAGCGTCACGTTTACGGTTGGCGAGGCGTAAATTGCCTTCATAATTTACGCGATCGGAAGTTGAGCAGCCGGGCTGCAATATGCAACGACAATTCGAGATGCTATCGTTATGCTAGTAAACAGGTCCCAATGATTCACTGTTGTTTCTCACTGCTAACATTTTCTTTCTCACAGTCTCCTCTCCCCTCGTCTCCCGTCTCTCTCTCTCTCTCTCTCCCTCTCTAAATACTTTACGATATTCAATTTGTACATGTTTTTCTTTTCTCAACAGATTTTTTTTTTTTTTTTTTTTTTTTTTTTTTGTTAACCATCGTAGCTTGAAAATTAGATACCTAACTCTTGCAGATAGAGCTCAACACTTCCCTCTTAACGGAACTAAATAGACAGATGTAAAGTATTCGGAGTACCACAGGGAAGTGTGATAGGACCGTTGCTGTTTACAATATATATAAATGATCTAGTAGAAAGCGTCGGATACACTTTAAGGCTATTCGCAGATGATGCAGTTGTCTATACCAAAGTAGCAACGCCATAAGATAGTAAGATTTTGCAGAACGATCTGCAGAGAGCCGGCCGAAGTGGCCGTGCGGTTAAAGGCGCTGCAGTCTGGAACCGCAAGACCGCTACGGTCGCAGGTTCGAATCCTGCCTCGGGCATGGATGTTTGTGATGTCCTTAGGTTAGTTAGGTTTAACTAGTTCTAAGTTCTAGGGGACTAATGACCTCAGCAGTTGAGTCCCATAGTGCTCAGAGCCATTTTTTTGATCTGCAGAGAATTGATGAATGGTGCAGGCTCTGGCAGCATAAATGTAACATATTGCGCATACATAGGGAAAGAAATACACTACTGTACAGCTACACTATTGATGACAAACAGCTGGAGACAGCGTCCGCCGTAAAATATCTAGACGTTAACTATCCAGAGCGACCTTAAGTGGAACGACCATATAAAACAAATAGTGGGAAAAGCAGACACCAGACTCACATTCAAATCTTAAAGAAATGTAACTCATTCACGAAAGAAGTGGCCTATAAGGCGCTTGTTCGCCCGATTTTTGAGTATTGCTCATCTATATGGGATCCCTATCAGGCGGGACTGATAGAGGAGATAGAGAAGATTCAACGAAGAGCGGCGCGTTTCGTCACGGGATCGTTTAGATGGCGAGAAAGCGTTACGGAGATGCTAAACAAACTCCACTGGCAGACGTTACAAGAGAGGCGTTGTGCTTCACGGAGGGATTTACTACTGAAATCTCGGGACAGCTCTTTTCACGAGGAGTCGGACAACATAGTTCTCCAAAATACGGGTATCGGACCAGACTTTCGACTGGGTTAAGGACTTCCTTGCAAACAGAACTCAACACGGAACCACATCGATATATGTAAAGATAATTTCAGGAGTATCCCACGCAAGTGTGATAGGACAATTACTGTTGTACAATGTACAGGGTGATTCACGAAGATATGTAAACATTTTAATATGTTATTCTACAAGTAAAATTAAAGCAAAAAGCTCATATAAACAAAGGTCCACAAATGTTTAGTTACGAAGTTACGGATAATAAATGATTTTGCCTGAAATTTAGCAACTTCGCTAATATGAAGCCATTGAAAAACTGTACGACGTTAAAGTAAAGCACGATTTCCATTTATTTTGCTGTAATTGGTCTGGTGAATCTAATAAAACGTGTGCCAGACGTGTATCTGCAGTAGTTTTCCTGAACATACAGAGCAGCAAATCTTATTATACAAGTAAATTTGTTTACTTTCCATTAGGAAAGTAGAAACGTTTATGTCATTGTTGGCAAGCGTTACTGAGCTGTTTCAGTCGTTTCCAAACCTGGAAACGAGTTAGTTTTCTGTATTGTTCAGAAACAGGTTTAACGTGAAATCACGTGTGCTACGGTATTAATAAAAGCAGTTTATCTGACACATTAATACAGTTTAAATTAACGTTATTATCATCATTTTTCCAAACTTAAATTCTCTACAACTTCTATTGGAAACTTTGTGCCATTGTCTGGATTTTAAAAACAAAAATTGGGCCAAGTAATTAATAAATTAAAAATTTTACTAAAATACGTCTTTGCTTCTCCGGATGTTCTGGAAAACTACTGCAGATACACGTCTGGCACATGTTTTATTAGATTCACCAAATCAATAACAACAAAATAAAAGAAAATCGTGCTTTACTTTAACCCCGTACAGTTTTGTGATGGATTCATATTAGCAAAGTTGCTAAATTTCAGGCCGGCCGCGGTGACAGAGCGGTTCTAGCCGCTACAGTCTGGAACCGCGAGACCGCTACTGTCGCAGGTTCGAATCCAGCCTCGGGTATGGATGTGTGTGATGTCCTTAGGTTAGTTAGGTTTAAGTAGTTCTAAGTTCTAGGGGACATGTAGCCGGGACATTGAGACGACAACTACCAAGCACAGACACCTATGACCTTTTAAGACGAGAGGAGACGTTTCAACTGATAAACACGCTTGCAAACGAGGTATCGCAAAAAGTATTGACAACTTTTTTGAGAGACCTTCATGCGTAATAAATAAATAGAAAACACCGATTGCGACCTCTGCCCCAATCCTGTACCGCCTGTTCGTGGATAGGTCGACTTCACAGTTGGAATCCGCCACGACCAGGACCAGGGGGACTGGGGCGATCCCGAATTAGGAAATGCACCAATTATGACATAGAATATAAATTAGATTTAGTTAATTAAAATAGGATAGTAAATTAGGAACCTGCAGCGATAAGTTATCCCTTGCCTGCCCTGTGCCAGGGGCTCGCTCATAGGGATTAGCTCTATGAGCAAGGCATCTAAGTAGGTTTATATTACCAAACTGGCACACTTGTTACGCTGCAGGCAGTTAGTAATAATTAATCGTAGCAATTAGAAATTATGTTAGCTAGTAAACCAGCCGTAGTCTGCCCAGTAGAACTCATACAACTGTCTGTAGTAAAGATAAATGTTAAAGCTGCTATTGTAAACTCAGAAATATAGGACCCACTAATCATTAAGGTAGTGGGTCATTATTGTATAACTATTATGAAATGAAATAAAGAAAGATAAAAATAAAAAAAAAAGTTCTAGGGGACTGATGACCTCAGAAGTTAAGTCCCATAGTGCTAGGAGCCATTTGAACCATTTGCTAAATTTCAGGCAAAATCTTTTATTAGCCGTAACTAAATATTTGCGGACCTGAACTATTTCTGTAGTTTTACTTGTAGAATAATATGTTAAAATATTTGCAAATCTTTGTGAATGACACTGTATATACATCATGTAGATACCGTCAGTAGCTCCATGAGAATGTTGGTAGATGATCCGGTTTTCTATATGAAGCTAGCAACGCCGGAAGACTGTACCGAGCTACTGCATCAAGACATGCAGAGGACTTATTAATGGCTCAGGAGCTTGCAGGTACTCTGAACGATAACAAATGCAACATATTGCATATACATACAACATGAATTGTAGCGTACAATTTATGCTATTGATGGCAAATTGCTGTAAATAGGGACTACCGTAAAATACGTAGAACTATCCGGAGCGACCTTAGATGGGATGAGCACATAACACAAATACAGTAGCCTAGTAGGAAAAGCAGGTGACAGACTGCGATTCGAAGGAAGAACCTCAAGGAAATGCCACTTGTCTACGAAAGAAGGGGCTTAGAGAACACTGTTCGATCTATTATTGATAACTGCTGATCAGTTTGGAACTCTTACTACGGGGGATTAATAGAAGATGTAACGAAGAATGGCGCATTTCGTCATGGGACCGTGTAATCGGCGAGAAAGCGCTACATTAGGAAGACGATCAACAAACGCTACAAGAGAGGCGTTGTGCATCACGGAGAGGTTTACTATTGAAATTTCGAGGGAGTACGTTCCGGGAAGACTCGGACAACATATTACTTCCTCCCACACTTCTCGCGAAATGACAACGAGATAATTCCAGAAATGACAGCTAATACTGTGGCTTACCGACAATCGCCCTTTCTATGCGCTATTCGCGAAGGGAAGGCGGCCAGTTAGTGGTACCAATCGATTTCTTGATTCACTGGCGTATGACGTTACACGGAACGGAATCTCCTTCTAAGAGGTCCACTCGTTAGAGACGTTCGCGCGCAGGTTAGGTGTACGGCCACAAATTCCAACGAATCTGCGTACTTGCACATCAGTTACAGTACCTAGATGCGCTATTGTCAATTGTTCACCCTTTCGTTCGTCACGTAACAGTTGCTTTCGGCATCCTCCTTCGAACGGCGCCAGAGTAATTAGATGACGTCAGCCCAGTACCGCGCATTTCTGCGTACAATCCCTGGACGATGTTATTACAATGCTAATCGAAAATGGCTTAATTGTGAGTCGGTGGAAGGGCGGCGGTTTCCTCGGCAGCGCGGAGAAGAGGGGAGCAGCGAGTAGGAGGGGGAGGCGTTGCCACATCAGTGCGAGCCCCGCAGCGCAGGCGGCGCGCGCCACACACACACAGACCGCACGATTGGGATCAAATACACGAATACGCGGTGCCGTCAAGTGATAACAGGAAAAACCGGCGCCAATTCAGTACACGCAAGGAAATGTGAAGCAAATGTCCTGATTAATAACAATTTGTGACAGACCGGGACTCGAATACCCTATGTTTCACGTCTCGCTGTCTTTACTACGAGGCTATCTGAGTACGCCACCAGGTCCGGTACTGATTTCAACTGTCACTATTGTCTGCACTTATGACTTCGAATACTACAACCAGAGGTTTTCCCACTAGGAATAGCGGTTATCGCTGAAACAACCGGTTTTCGGTGGCCTATATCGTTTTTTCTCCACGCCATTATAAACATACCCTCAGAAAAATTTATGAATTACTCTGCTGGTAAACCTCCTACATTATTTGATTTTCAAACAGCTGAGCAAAACTGAACGTACTCAGACATTTCTCTCCTCACTTATTCTGATCATCACTAAACTGACACACAATATTTTTAGCGCAACGCAATCTGACTTTCAATAATCCCTACAAAAGAATGGCCGTGACTAACAATAACCTATACCTTTCATGAATCACTTACCTCACAAAAAATCTTCGTTACTCAAACTACTGCAATACAGCGAGCGTCAATACTGCCAGCTAAATAAAAGATTCTAACTACTAATAGGCACAGTTAGCAAATGAGAGATTTTGATGGAGAACAAACAATGTATTTACCTTAATAGTGTTCAAAAGGCATAATATATGTATCAGTTCATGACATCCAGTCTTACAAATTTCCTTTTTCTGACGGACACACGTCTAGATCGTCCGCTCTCAAAATTCTGCCATCTCTCCCCACATCCACCACTGCTGGCGGCTCACCTCCAACTGCGCAACGCTACGCACTGTTCACATCCAATTGCCCAACACCACAGTAGCAGATATTCCAACAATGCAAACCAGCCACAGACTGCACACAGCACAGTCAGTGATTTTCATACAGATCGCTACGTGGCGTTACCAGCATAAAAACCTAAACAGCCTACTTACACATTTTAACCTGGCTGTTAAAACCGCTCAATAACCGGTTCTGAAAACTCATTTTCGGTTCTTTATTCCGATTATTTCCTGTAATAAAAGCAGAAATCGAACAAAGACTGGTGAATGTTGACTCACTCAGTTTCAAGATACGTAGAAGTATTGCATTAAATAGACAAACAAAAAAAAGATTAGTCCGTCTAACGTTCGCAGTAGGACTGTCAATAGGATATTGTTCAAATGTTCTTATGGGACTTAACTGCTAAGGTCATCAGTCCCTAAGTTTACACACAACTTAAATTATCCTAAGGACAAACACACACACCCATGCCCGAGGGAGGACTCGAACCTCCGCCGGGACCAGCCGCACAGTCCATGACTGAAGCGCCTTAGTCCGCTCGGCTAATCACGCGCAGCCTATACGATATCGATATATCGATAATTTCTCCGAGAAGTATTATCGATTTTTCTCCTACGATTTATCGATATCGACATGGACTATCGAGTGCCGATATTTAGGGTTATTATTGCCTCAGCAACGCCGTACGAGTGCTTATGTAATGTGTTTGTTGCTCGTTTCTGCCGGCATTCTTATTAAAATTTTCTATAACAACGCAGTATTTAAAACACACGCAAATTTTATTAAAAATTTACTCCTTTTCTAAAAAGAGATTGTTTAAAAACGAAAAATATTAGTACTGTTGCTATGGCTAGTTGGTATTAAGCTTTTTTTAAAATTCGGTTTTTAGTAAAAAATAAAAAAACGTCTGTTATAACCGAGACCAAATAAATACGAAAAAATATTCCATTTCACAACTAATATACGCGTATGGGCTTTAACCCGTCGGTCTTTCCCATCCATACTTCCAGCTTGCTTTTTAGTAATTTGTATATACGGCATGTCTCTCCTGAGAATCCTCTGGCCATCTTCTCTGCTCACGTCTTTAATGAGTCGCTTTAAAGCGGAATTTTAAGTGCCCATTCGATAGAGCGGTCAAAATTACGTTACTGCTATTTTCTTTTTATCGGTACGTCTTAATAGAAAAGATACAACACCAATACCTAACTACTAATACAGCCATGATCGCAACACCCCGGCTCGCGCAGACTGCTGCAACCACCACGCAGCAACGGATCTCAGCCGCTGCTGGATTACTCGTTATACTACGTGTTTTACTGCCCCTCTTAATACATACCAGAATAATTTGGGATTTTTTTTATCGAATAGGCACGTAAACTTCTACTTTAAAAGTAATCTTGTTCGTAACTGGAAACAAAGGGACGCTTTCCATCCACACTGGTCGTCGCATGAAAGACGTGATGTGCAGTATTTCTTTGTACTGACTCCAGCTATATTCTGCCAAAACATCAGAGAAAGCCGGCCAGAGTGACCCTGCGGTTCTAGGCGCTACAGTCTGGAACCGAGCGACTGCTACGGTCGCAGGTTCGAATCCTTCCTCGGGCATGGATGTGTGTGATGTCCTTAGGTTAGTTAGGTTTAATTAGTTCTAAGTTCTAGGCGACTGATGACTTCAGAAGTTAAGTCGCATAGTGCTCAGAGCCATTTTTGAACATCAGAGAAAATGCGCCTGACGACACCTAGGAGGCTCGCGCGGTCTATATACATAGGGTGAATCACTTAAGATTTGCGGTTTCCACGGAACGGCTTGGTTGTCAGTGTCTCGTATTGTTAGCCAATCAACGAACTGTAATAATACTTATTTTTTGTGAAAACATACTTTACGAAATGGTACAGTGCCTATTGGCATTAACGAACTACAAGTAGGGTAAATTAGAATGTCAGTGGTGTTTGTTGCGGGGTTCTAGTGCGAGTCATTTACAATTTGATAAGCTTCCACGCTGAACCTGTACAATACCTGTAATAGCATACACGGAAGAACAACACAAGTGCATGCACTAGTTTCGTGGATTCTGACCAGTAAAGAGACAATTGACCATCACAGGCTGGGTTCAAAATGACCGCCGTCAGCGGCAGTACACGCTTCCGGTCCGGTACAGAACGACAGCTGCACGCATGTTAGCATTTCAGCGGAAATGTTCGAGCTGGCTCCAGTAATACGTCGTTGCATATAATCGGATGTAGTTTATATGTCCTTGTAGGCAGCGCTGTAGAATGCGAAACAATTCGAATTTTTATTGCGTAATTTATTAGACTGATTCTTTAACAATAACATCGCAAAGTTTCATAATCGAATTCTGGCTAGAAATATGTTTTAAAAAAAGTTTGTTTGGGAGCGTTTGCCTGCCACGTCCCATCTTCTCCACGCCAGAAATTTTTCGTGCGTCAAGTTTTCGTTCACACAATCGAAACGATCTCCTGATGAATCTAGAAGACTGTGAGAAAGATTATCTTTGCTTGTTCCTTTGTTTACAGTGTGTGTGTGTTTTTTTTTTAGTAGTACGTGTTACAAACTTATTTGAATTTTTTACTTTTCCATATATCAACATGTTTTATTCGAAATGTATCGTAACTGTGGACGCATATCCAACAAAGTGAGGAAATGTCGGATTTCACGAGTAAAAAGTACAGGAAATTTAAATAATAATGTTACAGATGCTGCTCCTAAGTGTGAAGAACAATTTTCGACGAAGTCACTGTATTCATCGAGGAAGAAAATTAGTGAAGAAACTGAGGATCGTGCGTGCAGTGCGTAAGACGGGTTTTCCAGTGGTATTTGCCCATATGATTAATGTTTCACGTGCATGTGGTAATTGTGGGTCAAAGGGCTGTAGACTGCATGATGACAGTGACATAATTGGCATTGTAAATAATATACACATTTTGTGTAAAGATTGTAAATATGATGTACAGTTCAAGATGTACGCGGCTAATACGAGATTGTGTTACGCCATGAGATGCTTAGGTGTAGGCAGAGTAGGCACAAATTTGTTTTGTGGCTTTACGAACATGCCTGCACCAGTGGCTAGATTCAGTGATTACAACAGAACACTCCTCAGTGCTCCTGAAGCTGAGTGTCAGAAGGGCACGGGAGGACTGTTGAGCAAGCTGCAGATATTAACAATGAAGGGGAAGAAGGACGCTGTGTAGTGAAGACAGACCTGTTTGTCTATTGTGATGGAACGTGGATGAAGAGGTGCCATGCATCACTTCATGGTGTATCATCAGTCATTAGTGTGGATACAGGGGAACATCCTATACTTCCAAGTAATAAACAAATATTGTTCTCACTGTGACACACGAATGAACAATGATGGCAGTGAAGAAGAAAGGTGGCAGCAAGAACGCAAGAAAGTGTGGAGCAAATATTACCAGGGGTCGAGTGCTTGGATGGAAGCAGTTGGGATGAAAGTAATATTCTAAAGGTCAGTTGAAAAATATGCTATTAGGTACGGGAAGTATCTAGGTGTTGGAGATTCCAGTGCTTTTACGACTAATTTAGGAAGCAATAATTAGAGCTCACAAACTAAAATTGAAAAACTGGAATGCGAGGGGAATGTTCAAAAGCGAATGGGAGGTAGACTTCCCAGATTGAGGAAAGAAATGAAAGGCAATTTACTAGAAGATGGAAAGAAACTGGGAGGTGTTAACTGACTGATAGACAAGGAAATTCACACTTTACAAATATATTATGGAAAAGCTATCATGGATAACTTACATAGTGTAAAAACACTGCAGCATGCCGTGTGGGACATATTCTTTCACAAACTTTCCACAAATGATAATCATCAATATTCCGTTTGTGACATATCGTGGAGCAGAGATCTTCAGGCAGAAGCCAGTGGAAAGCCATACACCTACAAACATGGTTTGTCACTGGTTGTCTTAGAAGTTATAAAACCAACTTTTAGCTTGCCGAAAAAATGTGTACATGGGAAAACAGAATACAAATGAGAGCTACCTTATATGGATGCGTTGTCCAAAAACAGGATTTGTCTCCTCAGTTGTTGTAAAGACAGTTGTATGTGATGCCTGTCTAGTGGTCAGCAGTGGATATGTGGGTAGGATTATGTGCCAGCAGACACAACTGACTTTTTCGAGCTATAGTGTACCTTATCTCAGGAGCTAGAAAAGCTAACATCCTGAAATTTGGCATAGTTCTCTATAATTACTTCTGAATTATCCCTGTAATTACTTCTGAATTATCCTGTGCAGCACTTTTCCGTTATCTTTTCTCTGAGAAAAGCTCTAATTTACAATTTCAGAAAAACAGAGCAGTCCCAGGTAACACAAAACTGAAAAATTAATTACAAAGCAACTATGACCTTCAACCAAAATCTGTTCATCACGTTTTACTAGTCTCTTACACAGATGTAAACTGTGAAATTCCAATTTTATTGCTTGATTAGTTTACAAGGAAAGGTACATTATAGAAACAATATATTTCGATGCGCATCTCCAAACAAAAATTTGATAGACTGTCAAGCATCATGTTGTACATAATAGTCTCAATCTGTACTACTTTATCTGTGATATTTTTGGAGATATATATGTTTAAGTACAAGAAAGCATTTTGGTCTACGTCTGTCATTAATACAATAAATGATACACAGTCGTTACACCTTCCTTTCCTTTAATTAGTAAGTGCCAATTCAGTCTACAAACCCACGCACTTGTGAAATCCAACGGAAAGCCTCCGCTTTTTATGCGGGTCAACTGCTGAAGGCGACAAAGGGTCAGCGATCCTAAAATTTGAAGTTGTGACTGTTGCATATTGCACTGAAGATCCGAAGAAACTGGTACACA
The DNA here is from genome assembly GCF_023898315.1 of Schistocerca nitens. Lineage (NCBI taxonomy): Eukaryota > Metazoa > Arthropoda > Insecta > Orthoptera > Acrididae > Schistocerca > Schistocerca nitens. The sequence continues at coordinate 169,370,785 of NC_064616.1, read as the reverse complement.
AGCCTAATATCGGGTAGGGCTCCCGCGAGCACGCAGAAGTGCCGCAACACGACGTGTCATTGACTCGACTAATGTTTGGAGTAGTGCTGGAGGGAACTGACGTCATGAATCCTGCAGGGCTGTCCACAAATCCGTAAGAGTACAAGGGGGTGGAGATATCTTCTGAACAGCACTTTGCAAGACTTCACAGACATGCTCTTGGTTGACTCTTTTCTATTTCTTCTAGCAATTCAACCTGGTAAGAATCCAACACTGATGAACAATACCCAAGAAACAATCGAACAAGTGATTTATAAATCACTTTTTTCGTGGAAGAATTACACTTCCTTAAGATTTTTCTTATGAATCTCTGTCTGGCGTCTGCTTTTCGTACTATTTGATTTATATAGTCATTCTACTTAAGGTCGCTCCGCATTATTACTCCTAAACACGAGGGGGTAAAAAAAAAAAAACAATTACTTTTTAAAAGCTACATATTTTTAAACTGTCTATGAAACAACCTTATCCCCTTGAAATTACTCTCCACTACAACTAATACATTTGCGCCACCGGTGCTTCCACTGTTCAAAACTTTTTGTAGTCATCTTTAGAAATGGCTGACAGCTCGTCCCTTGTTTTTTTCTTGACCTTTTCAATGTTATCAAATCGGTGTCCTTTCTTTCTCCTTTTCATTTGTAGAAATAGCGGAACCATTTTTAACCAAAAACTGTCTAAACTGTGTGAAACACAATTTGAAATCTCCAAAAGAACAGAACAAGGAAGGTCGACATCGCAGGCGGCACTGAACTGAAAATGAGCTGCGCGCCTAGCGGCAGCAATGCGTACTACACAAGCTCCGCCCACGGCAATATCATTCTGCGTTTTTTTATTTTCTTTTTTTTGTACTCTCTTGTACTTTACGGCAGTTCACAGTTTCCAGCAATTTTTCATCAATGGTGCAATTGTACAGTAGCGGATTTCTTGTCGTATGCGTGCATGTATTTATTTTCGTTGAGGGTCAACTTCCAGCCCCTGAGTAAGGGTGGAAAAAACCAACCGGTGAAAATTGGTAGCGGTGTTTTAGTTTTGAATAACCGGTACTTTTCGGTATCTGTTTGATATCAGCTGTAACAGGTTTTTCCGTTTTTTATATAGCAGCACTGGTAATTTTTTGTTTTCAAATAACACTTTTTAAAAAAAACGTTTTTTTATTCGTAAAATTTCCATTGCTTTGCCATACTGTTTTTTTAAAGGAATTGGGAAAAGTGATCGGGAGTTTTAATAAAAACGCACGGTGTTAGAAACTGGCGACAAAGACGTGACTTACGAATCGATACAGCATTGCAGAGCCAATAATGTACCTGTTACCTTGTGGCGTGACCTATAAGACGGTAAGCGTGTTGCGCACTATGCAAGACCTGGTCTGTAGGGTTGATTTTCGCTCTCGTCCTCAGACATCAGCTGTATTGCAAAATGATACCGTCGCCAATTTTGAAATATTTTACGAAATTCGGTAGCAACGAATTTGCTTTGAAAGATTATAAACGGGAGAAGCCACAATAGACTTGTGACATCATATAAAGAGAAAATATCGACAACGTTCCTTGGAAGAGAACGTAAATGTGATTGATATACCTGTAACATTATTGACGTGTTATGAAATTAGGATAATAACTGAATCCTTAATCTTGTGGTTGGTTCAGGGCCTCGCTGTCGCCGCACCCGTCTCCTTCACCTTCGCAATCTTTGCTGGAGACAACGAGACCGATTTCTGCTGCAGCTTCAACCCCGTATCGATAGTGATTTGTTACTTTTTCGCCTTCATTAGAATTTTTCAGTCTCTGTTCGAAGTCTACGTTTATCAGTAGAAGTAACAGCAATAAAAGAGAAAATTGGTTACTTGAGAAACCGGTTATTTTGGGCGATTTTAACAATGAGGTTAAACTGGGCGCTAAAAGAACCCTTGTAACCGAGAACCTGTTGTTTCAGAGATAACAGCCATCCCTACCCCTGAGACTTACATCATCCAATGGAGGACTCGCTCCAGTTCGCTGCGGTCTTCCGGCGTTGCTACCTTCTTACAGAGAACCGCATCATCTGCAAACAGGCTCATAAAGCTACTGACGTTATCCACTAGCAGGCGGCTGCAACAAGTGACCCGCGACCCGCGGGCGAGAGCGCTGACGGCCGCAGCTCGGCGCGCGGGGCGGGGGAGGTGACGTCACGCGCGCCAGTACTGTGCCGGCACAAGTAAACACGCGCGCATCCGCCTGTTAAGTTCTCGTAACTGTGTATTTGTGACCGCAACAACTGGTTTCCAGTATTTGAAGGGCGACAAAAAATGGTTCAAATGGCTCTGAGTACTATGGGACTCAACTGCTGAGGTCATTAGTCCCCTAGAACTTAGAACTAGTTAAACCTAACTAACCTAAGGACATCACAAACATCCATGCCCGAGGCAGGATTCGAACCTGCGACCGTAGCGGTCTTGCGGTTCCAGACTGCAGCGCCTTTAACCGCGCGGCCACTTCGGCCGGCCGAAGGGCGACATACGGGAAGGTTTAAGTTAAAAAGTATTGCGATTGAGGATTTTTTTACAACTATAAAAAGCTTCTTGTACTACTGTAATGTATTTATTCATTTCAGCTAACTATAACTGAAGAAATTCCAAACGAAGCTATAATTAGTACAATTACAAAGTAGCTCACATCATCGCACTGAAACGCCAACCATTGTCTTTGGGAACTTCAAATGACTCTGAGCACTATGGGACTTAACATCCATGGTCATCAGTCCCCTAGAACTTAGAACTACTTAAACCTAACTAACCTAAGGACATCACACAACACCCAGTCATCACGAGGCAGAGAAAATCCCTGACCCCGCCGGCTTTGCGAACTCTCGTTACATCATGTCTGGCCGGCCGGAGTGGCCGTGCGGTTCTAGGCGCTACAGTCTGGAGCCGAGCGACCGCTACGGGCGCAAAATGGTTCAAATGGCTCTGAGCACTATGGGACTCAACTGCTGTGGGCATAAGTCCCCTAGAACTTAGAACTACTTAAACCTAACTAACCTAAGGACAGCACACAACGCCCAGCCATCACGAGGCAGAGAAAATCCCTGACCCCGCCGGGAATCGAACCCGGGAACCCGGGCGCTACGGGCGCAGGTTCGAATCCTGCCTCGGGCATGGATGTGTGTGATGTCCTTAGGTTAGTTACGTTTAATTAGTTCTAAGTTCTGGGCGACTGATGACCTCAGAAGTCGCATAGTGCTCAGAGCCAGAGCCATCATGTCTGGTAGCAGTAACGGAATGCATAATCACAATGGAATTAGCTACTTCAAAAAAATGGCTCAAATGGCTCTGAGCACTGTGGGATTCAACATCTGAGGTCATCAGTCCCCTAGAGCTTAGAATTACTTAAACCTAACGACATCACACACATCCACGCCCAAGGCAGTATTCGAACCTGCGACCGTAGCGGTCGCGCGGTTCCAGACTGAAGCGCCTAAAACCGCTCGTCCACACCGGCCGGCTTAGCTACTTCTAAAGGTTCTCGTGGACTGTGCGGCTGTTCCCGGTGGAGGTTCGAGTCCTCCCTCGGGCATAGGTGTGTGTGTTTGTCCTTAGGATAATTTAGGTTAAGTTGTGTGTAAGCTTAGGGACTGATGACCTTAGCAGTTAAGTCCCATAAGATTTCACACACTTTTTTTTCTAAAGGTTATAGTATCGCAAAGCAAACTATGTCCAAAAAATGTTCAAATGTGTGTGAAATCTTATGGGACTTAACTGCTAAGGTCATCAGTCCCTAAGCTTACACACTACTTAACCTAAATTATCCTAAGGACAAACACACACACCCATGCCCGAGGGAGGACTCGAACCTCCGCCGGGACCAGCCGCACAGTCCATGACTGCAGCGCCCTAAACCGTTCGGCTAATCCCGCGCGGCAAACTATGTCCCATCGAATCCTCGACATGGCAGCCGATTTGCAGGCACAATTCAGGAATAAAGGGCAGAGTTTCACGGAGTTTCCTCTCGCACTCGATGAAGGCACAGTTATTCATCATCATCATCATCATCATCATCATCATCATCATCATCGCTTTCCAACTCCAGTTTCCAGGGTGTGGTGTACAAGCGCTCGTCATCTCCTCCTGTCTTCATACGTCTTCTGTTCCAGGACAGCTTCTTATCTGCATACTTCCTCCTCCACATCTGATCTTACAGTCTTTCTCCCGCGTTTTCTTGGTCTTCCCCCGCAGCCTTCTTCCTACGAGGCTCAGGTTGAAATACCTTTTGGCAGGTCTTTGGCTGTTCATCCCCATTATGTGCCTATACCAGTAAAGCCTGCGTTTCTTTATGACACTGATAACAGGAACCTCAATACCAGCTACGTTTCTGTTCACCTCATCCCTGATTTTGTCCTTTCTAGTTGTCTAATTCATAGTTCGAATGACTCTCATTTCTGTTGCCTGAATTCTGCTGAAGTTTATAAACCGTATGTTAGGATTGGTACTAAATAGGTGTGGTACATGATCGCTTTTGCTTTTCGTGGCATTTTATCATCCCAGAGAAGATTTCTGATTTGACTGTAAAAACTGGATGCTTTCTGTGTCCTGCTGAGTATTTCCTGCTTAATGGTGTGGTCTTTCGAGATCACGCTTTCTAGGCACTTGAAACGTGAAACAGATTCTACTTTGACTCCTTCTAGAAATATATTTGATGTTGTTCCTTGCCTGTTAATGGTCATTTCTACTGTCTTTGTTTTACTTATTTTTAGTCCGAAATTTCTGAATGTGTTGTTGCAATCATTAAGTTTCTTCTGTGCTTCAGCTTCTGTCTCTCCCCATACTATCAAACCATCAGCAAGAGCCAGCGCATTTTGTTCGCTGTCTATTCTCTTGATAGATGTTATGATGTTGTGCATTACTACTACAAAAAGGAGTGGTGATGGAACACTTCTTTGTTGGACACCTCTCTTTGTTTCAAACCATTCTGATCGTCCGTTGCCTATCTGGACACAGCTGTAACACTCTGGTATAGCATCTTGACTTTCTCGATTAGGTACTTTGGCACCTTTAGGTCTTCCAAACATTCCCATATCTCGTTTCGAGGAGCCGGCCGCGGTGGTCTCGCGGTTCTGGGCGCGCAGTCCGGAACCGTGCGACTGCTACGGTCGCGGGTTCGAATCCTGCCTCGGGCATGGATGTGTGTGATGTCCTTAGGTTAGTTAGGTTTAAGTAGTTCTAAGTTCTAGGGGACTGATGACCACAGCAGTTGAGTCCCATAGTGCTCAGAGGCATTTTCGTTTCGAGGAACACTGTCATGCGCTTTTTCAATGTCCACTGATACAATCACAAGATTTCTTCCATATTCCCAGTAATTTTCTGTCAGCATTCTTACTGCAAAACAGTTGTACCTTATTGTCCTAAACTTGCTATTTTTGTACGTGGTGCGGGCATGCAACTGCAAGTCACGGAGGAGCTTCTAGGCATGCTTCCACAGGATTACGCGGCAACGGAGCTCAATATTTTTGAAGCCGTATATGAGTCTGTGGACAGTATGAACTTGCCGTGGGAAAACTTTCGTTCTGTATCCGCAGACGGTGCGCCACAAATAGTTGGACGTTAGTTAGATTTTCTATCTCCACTATAAAATAAAGTTAAGGGTGAATCTGGAAAGGACATCTGCAGTATACACTGTTCCATTCATCAGGAGTCACTGTGTACTGAAACTGTGAAACTTCATTATGTAATGGACACTGTGGTGAAGAACGAGATTTCGTACGAAGACACGGCGTAAACCATCGTCAGTTCACAGGGTTTCTTCGAGAGACGGAACCTGACTAGAGATACAACATACCACTGCACTGCTCACTGGATCAGCAGAAGTACGGTTCTTGATTTTTTTCTTCTTCTTCTTTTCTCTTTTTTTAATTTATGAGGGAATTGGTTTGACTCTAGACATGAAAGGGGAAGAAAGTCTTTGCCTCAGAGAACCAAACTGGATATCAGACCTTGCTTTTTGTGGATGACATAACGATGCTGCACCTAAATACACTCAATGTGTCACTACAAGGGAAAGATTTGTTGATAGTACACATGCATGAAAAATTCAGGGCGCTGCGAGATATGCGCTATTTATTTGAGAGACAAATGCGGAACGTAAACCTGACATTCTTCACTCCCCTTGATTCTCTAAATTTACGTGCACTGTAAGACATAATAAATCGGCTACCAGTTTAGAGTCGCCGTTCTAAGAACTGAATGGTTTAGGGAAGGAATTGTTCAGTACTCCTTTCTCAGCTGTAGCTGACGATGTGCCACTTACAATGCAATTAGAACTAATACTTACAAAATTTAACGTTGTTAAGTGACACATACTATGATTGTTTGAATTTGTCTCAGTGCTACCAAACCGTAAAGACAGGCTACATAGGAATTCAACAGCGATTATTTGAATGTCAGTTTCAATACAATACTGAATGCAGCTACTCTCTGTTGTGAAGAGGATGAAACAAAGAAAGCTCATTGTTTCAGGCATCTACAATGAAGAGTATGCTGCACACCGGTTCAGCGAACACGATATCACCTAATAGAAGTGACATGCCTCGAAAAAAATCTATAAAAAAGCAGACAGTTCAATAAATATTTTTTCAGTTGTGAAAAGGCTACTCGTTAATTCTTTCTGGACGCCACTTCCACGCAGCCGGTTCATCCATTACCAGACATTACATTTTTATGGCCTTGAAGCTTTTTATTGTGGCTAATTTCACGTCGCTTAAATTTGAATTACAGTTCCTCGTTGCGCACGTCACGGCCGACCCCTTGACTTCTACATAAGCGCGCCGCAGGCCATGACAACCACAGCCCACCGCCGCGCTCACGGGCTAGAACAGCTCACATTAAATCATGAATACAAACGGTAAACAGTAACGGCCCTATCACACTTCTTTGGGGTACTCCAGAAATTATTTTTATATCTGTCGAATTTGTTTCGTTACGACAGACGTGTCGAGTTCTGTCAGCCGCGCGGTTAGAGGCGCCATGTCACGGATTGCGCGGCCGCTCCAACCGGAGGTCCGAGTCCTCCCCGGGGAGCGCGCGTCTCTTTCAGCCGCCTCATCAACACAAACCGCAACAGTGGCCGCCATGTTGACAGTCCGGTGTGCTCCAGACGTCAATGCTTGTGTCTTTGCGAACAAGGGATGGCGGTTATCGGTTGTATAGCTTTTCTAACGCTAGTTTAAGCGGACTGTTAAAATTGCTCAAAATAACCGGTTTCTGAAATTACCGATTTTGGTTTTTTATTCCTATTATTTCCCGTAATAAACGCAGAAATCGCACCAAGCCTGGAAAATTTTGACTCTCTCAGTTTAAATATACACAGACTCAAAATATTAACTTAATTAGCTAAATAAAAGAAAACTTAGTCCATCCACCTTTCACGGTTTTTTTCGAAAAGAGATAACTGATTGAATACTACAAAAAATCACTAGTATTCTCCCAATGATTCTAATTTTTTTGAGTCTCCTTAACAATCATTTTCTACCTGGGGATCAGACCACTATTTGGACACCATGAATAGTCAGTGCTAAGAGCGAAAACTGAAAAAATGGTTCAAATGGCTCTGAGCACTATGGGACTCAACTTCTGAGGTCATTAGTCCCCTAGAACTTAGAACTAGTTAAACCTAACTAACCTAAGGACATCACACACATCCATGCCCGAGGCAGGATTCGAACCTGCGACCGTAGCGGTCTCGCGGTTCCAGACTGCAGCGCCTAGAACCGCACGGCCACTTCGGCCGGCTGCGAAAACTGAGGTTAAATAACTATTTTTGGTGTCGATTTGTGAATTTTCAATGGCTAAAAGCAGATAATGGCACTTTAATGTAGACAAAGACAGTAGATCATCTGTTTTCTATTTTTTTAATTGTGAACTATGAGTAATTTGTAAGTTTTCTACTTATATTATGGGAGACGTTTGTTGTGGCTCCACCCCGTTTTAATGTTTTAAAGCACTAGGAATAGTGCCATTCTGAAATACAGATGATGTTCGATGACGACAGAACGTAACTACCATGCAAGCCAGATGGGGCGCCGCACGGTCTAGGGCGTCTTGTCACGGTTCGCGCGGCTCCCCCAGTCGGAGGTTCGAGTCCTCCCTCGGGCATTGGTGTGTGTGTGTGTGTGTGTGTGTGTGTGTGTGTTGTTCTTAGCGTAAGTTAGTTTTAGTTAGATTAAGTAGTGTATAAGCCTAGGGACTGATGACCTCAGCAGTTTGGTCCCATAGTCCTTACCAAAATTTTCCTTTTTTTTCTTTTTTTTCCAGATGGGGCAAGTCTTCTACACAGCAAGTACTCGCATACCACATAACAGGCCATACCAAATGGTATCACGTACATTATTGTCCCAGCAATGCTGCACCAATTCTCATACCACGTGTCTGTTGTTCGTTTCTGTCGGCGTTGTTATTAATATAGTGTTGATCGCTTTTCCCATTTTCTACAAAAACGCAAAACTTCAAAGCAACCACAATTTTACGAATAAAAATTACTCATTCTTTAAAAAACGTTTATTTAGAAACGAAAAATTTTAGCACTTGTACTATAGCTAGTTGTTACTTCGGTATTTACCATGTTATAAGGACAAAAAGAAAAAAACTGTTACAACCGAGACCAAACAAATACCGAAAAATACAGATTATTCAGAACGAAAACACTGGTGTCGATTTTAACCAGTAGGTGTTTTCCATCCCTAGTACAAACTGTATGTCTGTCCCCTCGAGCGCCAGTCACTGATCGATCTCATATTCGCAAGGCAGTCGTCGATCCCGATCAACGCGTACACAAATATTGTGGAACGATAAACAGCCATCACAATCCTGCCGCTGTCTCACGTGTTGACACACGTTTCTCCTTCTTACATGAGGGAAAACACGCAAATAATCAGTATTCAGATGTGACTTCTGAATAATAACCCGCTGTGTAATCTATCCTTGCATACAGATTGTAAGCTAGCAGTATATGTGCGATGATGGCGAGTGACAGTTAAATACAGAAGCGGAACACGTCCATGATAAGAAATTCTTTTTCTTCGACCGGGAAGCTATTATGTCGCTATGGTACCACGGCTCGCAGCAGTCTGATCGCATTAGATGCTGGCGGCGGCGGCGACATTTTGGAAAGCCCGTAGGGACGAAACATTTCGGCGTCAGTGTGTAGAACTGAAAGCGAACGCGTGCTGGAAGGAGCGGCGGGGGCGATGAACCGCGTCAGAGCGCTGGCGGCCGTGACCTACCTTACTGCGTGTCGCAACGCCCGCAGCCGCTGTCCTCCATACTCTCGCCACCTGCCTCACGGCCAAACAGTTCTCATCATACACCAAACAATTTAACAGGCTCGTTTGACAAGCTCACAGACGACAGCAGTAACATAACTTTTCCCTCTATTTTTCAAAAGTCACCTTGCACACAGAAGAGCCAAAGAGACTCGTATACCTGCCTAATATCGTTTAGGGCCCCAAGAGCACGCAGAAGTGCCGCAACACGACGTGGCATGGACTCGACGGATGTCTGAAGTAGTGCTGGAGGGAACTGATACCATGAATCCTGCAGGGCTGTCCGTAAATCCGTAAGAGTACAAGGGGATGGAGATCTCTCCTGAACAGCACGTTGCAAGGCATCTCAGATATGCTCAATAATGTTCATGTCTGGGGTCTTTGGTGGCCAGCGGAAGTGTTCAGTCTCAAAAAAGTGTTCCTGGAGCCACTCCGTAGCAATGGGGTGTCGCACTGTCCTGCTGGAACTGCCCAAGTCCGTCGGAATGCGCAATGAACATGGTTGGATGCAGGTGATCAGACAGGATGCTTACGTACGTGTCACCTGTCAGTATCGTGCCTAGACGTATCGGGGGTCCCTTATCACTCCACCTGCACACGCCCCACACCATCACAGAGCCTCCACCAGCTTGGACAATCCCCTGCAGACATGCAGGGTCCTTGGATTCATGAGCCCATATCGATGATGTTTCGTTGGATGGTTCGCACGCTGACACTTGTTGATGGCCCGGTATTGAAATCTGCAGCAATTTGCGAGAGGGTTGCACTTCTGCCACGTTGAACAGTCGTCGTTGGTCTCGTTCTTGCAGGATCTTTTTCTGGCAGCAACGATATCGGAGATCTGATGTTTTACCGGATTCCTGATATTCACGGTACACTCGTGAAATGGTCGTACGGGAAAATCCCTCTTCATCGTTACCTCGCATGATGATGATGGTTCGTGGGGCGCTCAACATCGTGGACATCAGCGCCCGTACAAGTTACCAATCTTTCCAGTTCCAATCTCGCCACGTTCCGAATGATGATGAGATGACAAGGACAACACAGACACCCAGTTCCCGGGCAGAGAAAATCCCCCACCATGTCGGAAATGGAACCCGGGACCTCGTGATCCAGAGGTAGCAACGCCAGCCGCTAGACTACGTGCTGCGGACAGCTACCTCGGAGATGCTGCGTCCTATCGCTTGTGCGCCGACTATAACACCACGGTCAAACTAACTGAACTCTTGATAGCCTGCCACTGTAGTAGCGGTAACCGATCTAACTGCGCCACACACTTGTCGTCTTACATAGGCGTTGCAGACCGCGGCGCCATATTCTGCCTGCTTACATATCTCTGTATTTGAAAACAGTTTCTTTGGCGCTTCAAAGTAGTTCAATACTGGCATTAGCACTGTACAAAATAATATTAAGTAGTCATTTGTACAAGTCTGTGAGCAGAAGGTAACTCCCTGGGTCCGGTTCCGGTTAATAGGGGACATCTGAAAACACATTGTTACGAACATCAAGCACTTTTTCAGAAAGATCCGTGATACGCCTAAGGACGCTAATCGCGAACGAAGAGATTTCTAATCGTCATTGCAACAGTTGAATGTTTAGCCTCAAAAGAACCCTGCAGTTTATCCTGCGGTGAAGCGTAGTACGATGGGCGCTGAATATGCAATCCAACAAATTTTATTCTACAAACAGGTTTGGTTTTATTCAGGATTCCTATACACCATATTATTCCCTACTCTTTGTTTACAAACCCCATTTTTTAACATAATCTCCGTTCATTGCTGCGAACTTACGCCACCTTACTGGTTCAAATGGCTCTAAGCACTATTGGACTTAACATCTGAGGTCATCAGTCCCCTAGACTTAGAACTACTTAAACCTAATTAACGTAAGGACATCCATGCCCGAGGCAGGATTCGAACCTTCGACCGTAGCAGCAGCGCGGTTCCGGACTAAAGTGCCTAAAACCGCTCTGGCACAGCGACTGGCCCACCTTACTGGGATAGCCTGTAAGCCCGCATGGTACACTCTTCGGGTCGACGTCTGAACCAACGTCTTCCTGCACCAATAACACGTATCATCCACGTACTGCTTATCGCGGAATGCATCGTTCTTTGGGCCAAACAGACGGAAGTTGGAAGGTGCGGGAACCGGGCTATAGGGTGGATGAGGAAGAACAGTCCAATGAAGTTTTGTGAGCTTATTCCCGGTGCAAAGAATTGTTGAGGCCTTGCGTTGTCATGTAGAAGGAGAAGTTAGTTTCCATCCTTGTGGCGACGAATACGCTGAAGTCATTTGTTCAGTTTCCTGAGGGCTGTACAGTACACTTGAGAGTTGATCGTTGCACCACGAGGGAGGACATCAAACAGAATAGCCCCTTCGACTTTACCGGCTGAGGGTCCAACTTTGAACCTCTTCTTCGGAGGAAAGGTGGCATGGCGCCACGCCGCGTATCGCCGTTTTGTTTCCGTTCGAAGTAATGAACGAATGGTTCATGGCCTATGACAATGTTCGACAGAAAATTGTCACGACCAGCCTCGTTAGATGCAAGATGCAGATACCAGCGGTCACGTACGTTTGAGTACTCCAACTGGTGGACAAGTGCGTCAGCACTACCAACAGAGACGTCCAAATGGTTCAAATGGCTCTGAGCACTATGGGACTTAACTGCTGTGGTCATCAGTCCCCTAGAACTTAGAACTACTTAAACCTAACTAACCTAAGGACATCACACACATCCATGCCCGAAGCAGGATTCGAACCTGCGACGTAGCAGTCGCGCGGTTCCAAACAGTAGCGCCCAGAACCGCTCGGCCACTCCGGCCGGCCAGAGACGTCCAGTTGTGCAGCGAAGTGTTCGACTGTGATCCGTCAATCACCTCAAATGAGTGTGTCCGCACGTTCCAATTTTGCAGCGGTCACAACCATGTGCGGCAGTCCGGCGCGCGGGACAGGTCTGCGCGACGTTGTTGCGATGATGACAATCGTCTCGCCGAACGAATCACCGTGCTTTTGTTCATTGCCAAGTCTCTGTAGGTATGCTGCAAGTGCCTATGAATATCTGCGATGCCCTGGTTTTACGCCAAAAGAAACTCAATACTCCCCGCTTGTAACGCACCTTCGTTACAGACGATATTGTGAAGGCTACGTATAGCGCCGCTACCTATCGGAACTTCGATTGCTGCCTCGCGTCCGCCGTTTTTTGATAATCCGTATTTTGCTTACTGCTATGAAATGTCCGAGAAACTCACGGGAATAGCGTCACAGTTTAAACACAACTCGAGTAACGTTAGTTTCACTTTTCCGCTGACTTAACAGGTATGCCACTGATACTACGGAAACCTTCATCATTGTCAAACTTCCTCTGAAATGCGATCTACACACACACACACACACACACACACACACACACACACACACACACACACTGGAATTAATTAATGTTGGGTCTAACCGTAACAGTATAAGTCGCAAAATTTGGAGGTAAATAACTTTCCTACATTAAATTCTGTGGTTTGCTCAAGGCTGTTACATTTTTTTTTCTTTTTCTCGTGAAGTCGTATCCAAGTACAAGACGCAAATATCGCGAGAAAATTAATGTCTGCATTTTTTTCTGGAGGACAAAGGGCTCAGGCAACGTGTGAAGGTGCGCAGCCACAGCGCGTTCCACGCCTGGTCAACTTGATGCTCTGCTAACAGTGCTGACATGCGTAGCGATAAACGAATGATAAGACAAGGAATGAATCACGCAAAAGCGGCCAGTACGGGCACCGAGCTGTGAGCGGCGCCACACCGTTACTGCTTACACCACAGTATGGGACTTGTCCTTTTATGGAAACATTTCCCCAGAATATGAATTTTGACATTATTTCAAATTTGTTTGCAATTCCGATAGACATCAGTTTCCTGAATCATTGCTCAGAGTTTACCAAATGCAGTTTGAACAAGAATTTATACTGCAGACGAATGAAACACTTTATCAGAAGAAATTATCGTCAGTTTAGGTCATTTCTGTAAATATTAACACAATTTATCCACAGACGAATGGAAGAAGTGGTAGCAATCGACCTGGGGAATGATCAGCCCGTATCTCCACCGTTTGAAGATAAACTCTATGATTTTCTCGTCCTGGTCATTTCGCGAGACATAGATAGTAATCACGTAAAATAAGTATGTGTATATTTTTCAGTCTTTTAACAAGCCGCTAAGGGTAATTTCAAACGTGCACCCTCCGTGCGTTCTCGCTTTAAGGCAAGACTTCTAGTCAAGCACGGGAAGCTCCCTGTAGAATTTGCGTACACCATAGTGACCTAATTCTAACATGTGACTGCTATCTTGAACCACAAAACATTGCAGGTCTGCCTCGTATTGAAGATGACACATAGGTATCGAAACATGTTTGGGTAAATAGAAAAACGGAACAAATGCGAGTACGACTCGCACTTGAGAATTACGCACAAAATTAATTACGGTATGTACATAGATGATAATAATAATAATAATAATAATAATTTCGTGTGACTCAATGGCCTGGTGTAAGTCTTTCTAAAGAACGCCACTTCGGCGACTTACGTATCTCCCCCAGTTATTCAGCCAGAAAGCGGGACATACCATCTGTTTCCCGGCACGCGTTTTACCGCTGGATCACCAGGACAGGCGTGTATAGCGTTTGTTCATCTATAGCTTCTGGTGAGTGTTTTTGCGATTATCGAAATGTGTGACATAAAACGACGTATCTTTTGACTGCTTTGGCTTAGAAGCTTAAAATATTACATCGCCAAGGGACCATATCCGTCGTAAATTTCAACTTGATACTTGTACCCGTTACTGCGAGAAACGGGTCTTAACAAACGAACAGACAGACAACAAAGTGATCGCATAAGGGTTACATTCTATCGACTGGGCTACGGAACCCTAAAAGAAATACACTGTGTTTTGCAGAAGGCATAGTTTTTACCCAAATTTCATTCGTAAACAAGAGAAAAAAAGTCAACAGGAGCTCCAATTAGTGATTGGACAACCGACTGTTTTTAACAACCGATTGGTCAACTGATTGTCCGTTCAGTCGGCTTTTTCAGTCAAATGAAACAACTGAATGAAACTTGTATCTGCGGCCATGTCGGCTATATGAATGTTTTCACTCGTCGGGTTTAAGTGGTTTCACTCTATGCACGACAACCGACTGAAACAAGTCTTCGTCGGATGCGGCCGCTCTATGAATGTTTTCACTCTGTACAAAATGCTTACGGCTTTCGTGGCTACTTGTTGATAAACTGCCTATTGGCTCCTGTCTCGGGTTCTTCGGCCGACGTTCATCTTATGATTTTACTGACGTTTCGCCAGCACGAGTGGCTGGCATTGTCAAAGCTTCACCCTCCATTGCCGGTGGTGAATCTCATCAAAATGTTTGAAATCACTGAAAAATTTCATCCATACAAGACTAACACGTAGAAAATAACCATTTAAATAAAAGTTTTTTATGTAACACGTCTTTCGCTGGAAAAGAATGTATAATTCAATAAAATATGGAAAGCTGCAACGGTGTCGAATGCTTTCATTCAGTGGCTCCCACAGACTGCTTTCACAGGGAAAAAGATGAATAACAATCCAATCGACGTGCTCGACAGTTTTCATTCGGTTGCTCCCACGGATTCGTTTCAGTCAAAAGAATGAATGTGTAGTCCGACCAACTGAACGATTTTTATCATTCGGTTGCTCCCACAGACTCTAGAGAATGAATGAATAATTCAACCGATACGTAAAACTACTACCCAATGGGTCGACTGTTTTACAACAACCGAATGAATCGATTGTTTTCATTCGGTTGTTGCCATCACTACTTCCAGCCCCAGCAAGATGAAGAGAGGCTAACCTAGTTTTAAACCGATATCTTTTAGATATGTGTGGCACCATTCGTCGCTATCGAGGGTGATCTGAGGCTACTGTCAAGCAGTTGCGGCAGACGGTGAAAAATGCTAGGTACAGTCTGTACAATGAAATGAATACTCTTAGCTGCATACAGGCTTTCATATAAGTCAACGGGGACAGTTGAAAACTTGTGCCCCGACCGGGACTCGAACCCGCGATCTCCTGCTTACATGGCATACGCTCTATCCATCTGAGCCACCGAGGACACAGATGATAATGCGACTACAGGGACGTATCTCTGGCACGCCTCCCGTGAGACCCACATTCGCAACTTATTGCCCCGCACTATATTCCTAGTGCCCCTGCCCATCATACTCATTACTCGCGGCTTTACTGCTGATTCCCGTAAGATACCATCATATATATATTCTGTGACGCAAGCCCGTGCGATCGCGCTATAGCCTGTCTGCAAGTAGTGTGTAGCTGAGGGTGGGTGGCTATCCCATCGCCCCGGACACATTCCCCCCACCCCTTTCAAGATGCCCAGTACTTACTGGATAGCAGGCCGAGTGGACTTGGCCTCCTGGAGGGGCTGGAATAACGGAAAATCCCCACCGGGATTACAACTAGAACCTTCAGGACCTAACAAGGGAACCTCCCCATCGCACCCCCCTCAGATTTAATTATAAATTGGCACAGCGGATAGGCCTTGAAAAACTGAACACAGATCAATTGAGAAAACAGGAAGAAGTTGTGTGGAACTGTGAAAAAATAAGCAAAATATACAAACTGAGTAGTCCATGTGCAAGATAGGCAACATCAAGGACACTGGGAACGCAGGAGCGCCGTGGTCTCGTGGTAACGTGAGCAGATGGGGAACGAAAGGTCCTTTGTTCAAATCTTCCAACGAGTGAAAAGTTTAATTTTTTATTTTCAATTTATGTGACAAACTCTTATGTTTTCATCACTTTTTTGGGAGTGATTGTCACATCCACAAGAAAACCTAAATCGGGCAAGGTAGAAGAATCTTTTTACCCATTCGCCAAGTGTACAAGTTAGGTGGGTCGACAACATATTCCTGTCATGTGACGCACGTGCCGTCACCAGTGTCGTATAGAATATATCAGATGTGTTTTCCTGTGGAGGAATCGGTTGACCTATGACCTTGCGATCACATGTTTTCGGTTCCCATTGGAGAGGCACGTCCTTTCGTCTACTAATCGCACGGTTTTGCGATGCGGTCGCAAAACACAGGCACTAAACTTATTACAGTGAACAGCGACGTCAATGAACGAACGAACAGATCATAACTATGCAAAAATAAAGAAACTAAACTTTTCACTTGAGGGAAGACTTGAACCAAGGACCTCTCGTTTTGCAGCTGCTCACGCTACCACGAGACCACGGCGCTCCTGAGCTCATACTGTCCTTGATGTTGCCTATCTTGCCCATGGACTACTCACTTTGTATATTTTGCTTATTTTTTTACACATCCACACAACTTCTTCCTGTTTTCTCAATTGATCTGTGTTCAGTTTTTCAAAGCCTATCCAATGTGCCAACTTATAACTTAATCTGAGGCGGGTGCGATGGGGAGGTTCCCTTGTAAGTATACTGCCCTACCTGCTAGACCACCACGCCAGGCGGACGTGCCACTAAATCGTTCCGCCGCTGGGCTGATCGTAAGTGCGCCTTCATTCAGAAATATCGAACGTCAGGAGGATAGTCTGACATATGAATTTCATCTACAGATGAGGTAAATGACTATAGAATTCAGAGTGCTGTGGAGTGACCGCCTCTGAGCGTCTGAACTTGGTGCCATAGGATCCTCCCACAAAAAACAGCTGGGGCTGCTGTAGGACGGTGACGAACAATTTGCCGACCAACAAATCCCCCATACGTGTTCGATGGCTGGCATGTGCTCCCTCCCCCCCCCCCCCATTCCGCCCCCCGCCCAGAAGCCTTGCACTTTCCTCATCATGTGGCCTAGTGTTGTCCTGCTGAAATATGGCATGTGGAGTGCCAGCATCTCTGCATCTATTACCAGACCAGTCGGAAATCTGTCAGCCCGAAGGTTGATTTGAAGATTTAAATGGTTCAAATGGATCTGAGCACTATGGGACTTAACATCTGAAGTTAGCAGTCCCCTAGACTTAGAACTACTTAAACCTAAGTACCCTAAGGACATCACACACATCCATGCCCGAGGCAGGATTCGAACCTGCGACCGTAGCGGTCGCGCGGTTCCAGACTGAAGCGCCTAGAAGCGCTCGGCCACAGCAGCCGGCTTGATTTGAAGACCGCAGTGCTTTATTAAGCGTGGTCCTATTGTATTGTAGGTGCTATGCGCTTGCCTTCCTCTGAAACTTCAGGTGACTTACCCGGTCAGTTGGGATATGAATTTTAACGTACACTCCTAACTCCAGTGAAATCTGAACTTTTCACATTAAAAAATTGATTGCCGGAGGTGAAATAAGCGATAAATAACAAAAAAAAATCTTAAGATCGACTAGGGCAGACTGCAAATTCAACGCTTAGGGAACCCTTGCATTTGCAGTCTGCCAGCGATAGTGTTCAATATGCAGGAGTAGTGATCACATGTTGTGATGTCGTGACTACCACACATGGCGTTTGACTGGTTTAGCCGCGCAACAACGCAGGCCATCGCATCACGTTAACTTCTAGTACGTGTGTGGTCATTACGCAAATGAGGTTTAGAGGGAGATATCGGAAAACATTTCAGTTTGTCAGTGAACACGCAGACAGCGTCCATTTGACCACAGCAAGCCAGCAGTTCACCCCGTAGTAAACGGCTACGGACTATCTTCACAGACTGCTGCAAACCCCCAGAGTCAAGCCGACACTGGACAGAGTTCTAATGTCGTGCTAAGATGATTTCATACTGTAGTCGCATTTCACAGTCCTGTACGATAATTTCTCGCGTAAGTCTTGCACGATTCAGAACGTTACATAACGCCACTCACTTTTCCTGAAATCGATTATTCTGCTCCGTTCAAACACGCTCACGGGCTGATATTGCGTCCTTTGACTAAACCACGCATAATAGCACTTGCTTTAAAGTTTCTACTTCATTGGACGGCTCAGCTAGGCCTCGCGTACCATATCTCTTTGGGCTTAATAACGCATTCAGAGTGCACTGTTCTACACATGCTTTGATTTGGGAAACATTCGGGACTTTCATTCCGTGTGTTACAGAATTCAAAAACATGAGTCTAATATTGGTATAACCATTCACAAGTATTAGTGCAGGTCCAGTTATTACTGCGGAAGGATGACGTCAGTGCCGCAATCGCAACGTAGACTCGTAACCAAAAGCGCAAGAGGTTTTTTTTCTTCGCTCTGGGATCGATAGCCCCAATCCAATTTTAAGAGAACGTGCGAAAGAATGCACAACTTTGAAGCCACATCTGGCAATATCCCTCACATTTTAGCCTGCGAATAGGCACATAGGGCACTTATATGCTTGGCATGTCTAACGACCAGGTCCTAATGATGCAGCGTAGCAATACGTACTGAAAGATTCACATTGTACTAAATGAATCAGCTCAACAGCACTTATATCGGTAAATACCAAAGCAGCCCTAGCTTTAGCCTTGCTTGAGAAAACTATAATACCCAGGTAAGAGTTCTCGTATATGTTGTTGTTGTTGTTGTGGTCTTCAGTCCTGAGACTGGTTTGATGCAGCTCTCCATGCTACTCTATCCTGTGCAAGCTTCTTCATCTCCCAGTACCTACTGCAACCTACATCCTTCTGAATCTGCTTAGTGTATTGATCTCTTGGTCTCCCTCCACGATTTTTACCCTCCACGCTGCCCTCCAATACTAAATTGGTGATCTCTTGATGTCTCAAAACATGTCCTACCAACCGATCCCTTCTTCTGGTCAAGTTGTGCCACAAACTTCTCTTCTCCCCAATCCTATTCAATACTTCCTCATTAGTTATGTGATCTACCCATCTAATCTTCAGCATTCTTCTGTAGCACCACATTTCGAAAGCTTCTATTCTCTTCTTGTCCAAACTATTTATCGTCCATGTTTCACTTCCATACATGGCTACACTCCATACACATACTTTCAGAAATGACTTCCTGACACTTAAATCTATACTCGATGTTAACAAATTTCTCTTCTTCAGAAACGCTTTCCTTGCCATTGCCAGTCTACATTTTATATCCTCTCTACTTCGACCATCATCAGTTATTTTGCTACCCAAATAGCAAAACTCCTTTACTACTTTAAGTGTCTCATTTCCTAATCTAATTCCCTCAGCATCACCCGACTTAATTCGACTACATTCCATTATCCTCGTTTTGCTTTTGTTGATGTTCATCTTATATCCTCCTTTCAAGACGCTATCCATTCCGTTCAACTGCTCTTCCAAGTCCTTTGCTGTCTCTGACAGAATTACAATGTCATCGGCGAATCTCAAAATTTTTATTTCTTCTCCATGGATTTTAATACCTACTCCGAATTTTTCTCTTGTTTGCTTTACTCGTATATAGCAAGTGGCATTCTCTTATATATTCTAGGGAGTAGCCGAGCGGTCTAAGGCGCTGCAGTCATGGACTGTGCGCCTGGTCCCGGCGGAGGTTCGAGTCCTCCCTCGGGCATGGGTGTGTGTGTCTGTCCTTAGGATAATTTAGGTTAAGGTGTGTGTAATCTTAGGGACTGATGACCTTAGCAGTTTAGTCCCATAAGATTTCACACACATTTGATTTAATTTTTGTATATTCTGAGATCAACGAGTTAAATAGGCATCGCATGCACTCCAGCAATGACGCATTAATTCTACAATACGTGGTAACAACAACGAGCAGACGGCGAAATAGGATTCGGAATGAGAAATTAACATTTGCATATGGATAGAAGGGGCGTCAGCTTTTATAAAATGACGTGAAAATGCGCTGAAACAGGAATGGTCACTCCTATAAAGTGTAATAATGAGTTATGCACTCTATCAGACACCTATAATCGATGACGTATAGCGTCGTTCAGTAATAGAAATCAGTACCTTTTTCGTTAGACTCTAAGTAAGTGTTGTATACCTTAAACATGTCATACAATACCGTAGTCACGTTTCAGTTATATGCCAGATTGAAAATCATTTATTCCTCAATTAACAGAGTTGGTCTGCCCTTAAGTTAGAGGAAAGAACAGATAACTCATCTTCGATAGAACACGCCTAGTAAAGCACTGTAATATTCTAATAAACTTTTTTGTAAGTCAACGAACTAGTTTCACCAACTAATCAATATTACAATAGCCTTACTAAAATAATATCTGTCCCACGGTGCCAAACTAGCTGCATAATCTGATGAGAACTTTCGTCCAGACACTCATAATTTTGGATGGAACTGGGGACCTAAAAACGACGGAGAGGCTTCGTCCCCGCCGTAGCCCGCAGTGGTACACAACGCCACAACAGGCTACAGCAGTCCACCCACCCCACCGCCACCCCGCACCGAATCCAGGGTTATTGTGTGGTTCGGCCCCCGGGAACGTCTCACACCAGACGAGTGTATCCCCAATGTTTGCGTGGTTGCGTAATTATGCTGTACGCGTACGTGGAGAAAGTGTTTGCGCAGCAATCGTCGACATAGTGTAACTGAGGCGGAATAAGGGGAACCAGCCCGCATTCGCCGAGGCAGATGGAAACCCGCCTTAAAATCCATCCACAGACTGGCTGGCACACCGGACGTCGACATAAATTCGCCGGGCGGATTCGTGTCGGGGACCGGCACGCCTTCCCGTCCGGAAAGCAGTGCGGCTAACCGGGCGCGCTACTCACTCATTACTTCAAGTTTTGATGACTGTGTCGTAAAATGGTATGAAAAGCGGGAGAAACACACTGGAATTGCGAACAAAGGAGTATTAACATGCTTGAGCAAGAAGCATTCAAATGTGTTCTCCGCCAGTGATTAACACATCAATCACGCGAAAACCTTCATCATTGGCAAAACGTCTCTATAATTTGGGGTCTCGGCCAGTAGAGATTTCTGCTATGTCTGCCTTAAACGATGAACGCAGTAAACTTTTGCCACAATCTCGTGGACCGTACAAATTTTTTACACGTTCGGAGCACCCATTGTCATCAATTGATGCACGGCCACGCTTAAATTCAGCAACTTCTCTTATTTTCTTTAGGTAAAACATTTTAAAACGAAATCCTTCCTAACAGTCTGCCACATGAGTTTATCCGTTTTTACGAAAACTTTTTTGCTACTGTGATCTTCAGTGCGAAGATTGTTTCCGGAAGTCTCCAT
The DNA here is from genome assembly GCF_023898315.1 of Schistocerca nitens. Taxonomy (NCBI): domain Eukaryota; kingdom Metazoa; phylum Arthropoda; class Insecta; order Orthoptera; family Acrididae; genus Schistocerca; species Schistocerca nitens. The sequence continues at coordinate 169,349,311 of NC_064616.1, read as the reverse complement.
GCTAATCCATTCTGTGCAAACCCCTTCAACTTAGCGTAACTACAGCAACCTACATCCATTTCAAGCTGCTTCCATACTAAAACCTCTGTCTCCCTGTATAACCTTTTAACTCCCGCACTTCTCTCCATTACCAGATTTATTATCGTTGACGCCTCGCGTTGTGGTCTGCCAACTAACAGGGTTTGGACAAAAATATGAAAACATCGAAAGAAACGCATGCAGATGCAAGCCAAACGGCAGGTTGCACTGTTGTATTTGGCAACGAACGGATCCTGTGCAATTTACTCAATATCTTTCAAGTGTTAATCGTGGTCAGAACAGCGTTCTGTGTAGTTGTGTGCGCATTACGCCGGAGCTGAGTGAATTTGAACAAGGGCAAATTATCGGTGCTGCTACGTAGGGTGCTTCCGTAACCGAGCGAGTCGAAGTGTTTGGTGTTTCAAGAGTCGCCGTGTCGAAGATGTACGCCGCATACAGGGAAGCCCGAAAAACGTCATCCGCTAAGTCTACATGCGAACGGAAGTGTGTGTTGAGTGATCGTGACAGACTGTCATTGAAGAGGAGTGGACGAAAAATAAGAGGACGACAGCTGGAAAAGTCACAGTAAAACTGAGTGTCGCACTCCCCAACCCTTCAGCATCAAAACAAGACAGAGAAAGCTCAATAAACAGGGAATTCCAAAACCACTCATCAGTGACAGGAAAACGTCGTGCTGAAGTCGTACAACCTGGAGTACGGAGCATTACGATAAAATCATCTGGTTGAATGAGTCTAGTTGCACACTGTTGGCCAAGTTAACGTCCGAAGAGTGAAACATGGCAGGGCTTCGGTGATGACTTTGGAGGCCTTATCGTTTCATTCCATGGACTTCATGGGTACTCTGCAAGGATCATTACTGCCAAGGATTCTGCTAGCTGTCTTGCTGATCAGGTCCATCTTATGGGACAATGTTTGCTCCCCGTTTCTGATGCTATGTTCCAAGACGACGGGGCGCCTGCTCACACAGCTCGCATCGTCCAGGACTTCTTTTCTCCCCCGACCACCACAGTCACCAGACCTCAATATTATTGAGCCTTTGTGGTCTACTTTGGAGAGAAGGGTGCATGACCGCTGTCCACCTCCATCAACATTACCTCAACTTGCCAACATTTTGCCGGCCGCTGTGGCCGAGTGGTTCTAGGCGCTTCAGTTTGGAACCACGCGACCGCTACGGTCGCAGGTTCGAATCCTGCCTCGGGCATGGATGTGTGTGATGTTCTTAGATTAATTAGGTTTAAGTAGATCTAAGTTCTAGGGGACTGAAGACCTCAGCTGTTAAGTCCCATAGTGCTCAGAGCCATTTGAACCATTTTTTTTTGACAAAATTTTGCGGGAAGAATGGTATAAGATTCCCTTGAAAACCATACAGGACCTGTATTTATCCATTCCGAGACGATTGGGAACTATTTCGAATGTAACGGTTTTCCTACTCAGTATTAGACACGCTAATGTGTTGACGTCACCATCCGTGCATATTCCCACAATAGCATAATAATTATGAGCTGCACCTTAGTGCATTGTACGTTTCCGCGTTTTATGACAATATTGTAATTTCCTAGGTCCCTTTCACTTCGGATCGGTGCAAGTGACATTTTAAATATATAGTATGTATTTTTCTGTTATGAAATGACCTACGCCCTTGGATGACTCCTCGCTATGAAGCTATACAACAAACAGTATATGCAACCTAATCCAATCTTAGTCAAACCGACTCCTCCGTTTCATCAAGTTCTACCATAAATATATATTTTTTTCCTCAATTCAGTTTAGTACCTTATCATTATTTATTCAGTCTACCCATCTGATGTTTAGCATTCGTCTGCAGCACCCCATTTTAAGAGACTCCGCCGCGCGGGATTAGCAGAGCGGTCTCAGGCGCTGCAGTCATGGACTGTGCGGCTGGTCCCGGCGGAGGTTCGAGTCCTCCCTCGGGCATGGGTGTGTGTGTCTGTCCTTAGGATAATTTAGGTTAAGGTGTGTGTAATCTTAGGGACTGATGACCTTAGCAGTTTAGTCCCATAAGATTTCACACACATTTGAACATTTTTAAAAGACTATATTCCATTCTTAACTGAACAGTTTATCGTTTCTGTTTCACTTTCATACAAGGCTACGGTCAACACATATTCATTCTGAAAATCAGTACTTCCCAAAATTTAAATGCATATTCGAGGTTATCAAGTTTCTCTTTTACAGATATGCTTTTCTTACTACTGCACCGTGCTCTTTCTTGGATCTCTATTTAGGCAATGTTCACTTATTTTACCTTCAAAATAACAAACTCACCTACTATTTTCCGCGTCTCATTCCCTAATCTAATTCCCTCATCATAGCCTGACTTCATTCGACAGACTTCCATTATCCTTGTTTTACTTGTGTTGCTGTTCATCTGTAATCTATTTCCAAGACAATATTCATTGCTTTCAACTCCTATTTCAAGCGCCTGACAGAATTACAATGTCACCGTCAAACCTCAGAGTTTTTATTTCCTTCGTATTTGCGGTAAGTTCCTGTGGGACGAAACTGGTGAGTTCATCAGTCCCTAGATTTAAAAACTTCTTAAACTAACTTATGCCAAGAACAAAACACACACACACACACACACACACACACGCGCGCGCGCGCGCGCGCGCGTCCAAAGGAGGACTCGAACCTCCGGCGGGAGGAGCGGCGCAATCCGTGACATGGCGCCTCAAACCGCGCGGTCACATCGCCCGGCCTGAGGTCATCGGTCCCTAGGCTTACACACTACTTGGACTAACTTACGCTAAGGACAATACAAAAACCGATGCCCGAGGGAGGACTCCAACCTCCCACGAGGGAAGCCGTGCGAACCGTGGCAAGGCGCCATCAGAACACACGGCTTCTTATTTCCTGCCCCCAAACTTTAATTTTCCCTCCAAACTTCTCATTGGTTTACTTCGCAGCTTGCTAGTGTACCGAATGAATAACATTAAGGGTAGGCTACAACCCTGTCTCAGTCCCTTCTTAATTACTACTTCCCTTCAAGCCTTTGTATATGTCTGTAACCTCATAGCACTCCATTTAAGTTATGTTTTACGAAGATCACGGACTTTTGCCCATTCGTACGGTTTCTGAGTTACGTTGAGAGTTTTCAGAAAGTCCGCTGTAACACTTCGAATCAGCTAAATGTCCCTGACAGTAAATGGCAAAGCGAGCAGTAGCGCCGTCACGCTTCCCTCTGGGGGCACGGAGTTTGTATGCGCCGCGCGCCTGTGACGACGTTGGCAGTGCTGCAGGGCGGTCGCGGAACCCGCGAGGCGTGTTTATAATGGCGGAAGGGCGTCGCCGATCGCGCGGCGCTGCCTCTCGCTGCACAGTTTTACGCTGTCCTCCCCCCGTAAACTTCACTCTCTAACGACGCCACGGACCCATCACTTGCATCGGATTTCCACCACGCACCGACGGCAGGTAGCGAAACGAAAAGCGTGTCTTAGTGTGGTGCATGTGATCAGCTAACGTTACACACTTCAGCCAGTTGTCGGCGTTCAGCAGGAGTACCTACATCTACATAGATACTCTCCGAGACACCGTACAGTGCGTGGAGGAGGATACTCTGTAACACTACTTGTCATTTCCTTTCCTGTTCCACCCGCAAATAGAGCGGGGGAAAACGACTGTCAGTATGCCAGCTATGAGTCCTAATTTCTCGTTTGTTATCTTCGAGGTCCTTAAGCCGTCGGCACACGGACCGTGCATCCGAACGTTGAGCGTTGAGCGTGCCGAGTTTCTGACGTCATAGCGTGGAATAGCACGCTCGGGGGTCCTTCCGAACGTGCAGACCAATATCTGACATGTCCGATATTCTGAGCGTGCGTCTGAGCGTTGACCAATGATCGTAACTCAGCGTGTTCGGTCAGAGGGTTAGCTGCCCTCTGTAATAAAAAAACTGAGTTCACCGATCAACAACGAACCGAAACGGGTGTCTTACGACGTCCGCCCTGAGCAGATACAACGAACGAAAGAGAAGAAAATGAGATTAAAAAAAATGAGATGGCACAACGCCACCTACGTCACAAGCACGCCGTCTCCCTTCAGTACAGAGTTGTGAGGTGCCATATTGACATTCATTTCAAGCCTATATGTATCTATGCCGTTTCTGAGCACCAGCAAATTGAGAAGCACTGGAAAACCCGTTGTTAACTGTGTGATTCGTTCCAATAAAATAATGCGAAACATCATATTCGTGGCAAAAGAATTATTGTAACTTGCGTATTATGAGAGTAGGCTATTTGAAGGCAGCGACACACTGAAAATCCACCCAAAACGTATTGTTCTTGGTACAATTTGTTATAATTAAATTTCAATTAGTAACATATCTACGATTAAGATTTTCAGCAAGGGGCAACGTAATATGATTAGGATTGTTGGATGTGATGTTGGTGTAGCGTGTTGAGTAGCGTCACTGCTCTATGAAGAGTTATTTATTGGGGCAGTGGTTCGCGTCTTCACCCTTCCAATTTTTTTTCCTCACATTCGCGTTTTTATTAGGTTCTGATACTTTATTATTAGTTTAATATAAGCGTATACTATAATATTTGACGTTATGTAAATATGAGTTCACCTCATTTTGAAGGGTGACTTCGTTCGATTGGCTTAATCTACAGGACAGCTCGCGCTACTTGTATAAAGATATTTTGCTCCTTTTTCTTTTACGCTTCGTAATTCACATGTTGCAAAGTTTCTGCTACTGCGAAGAAACAGTGATGTAGTAAGACTGACCTTGGGGTTTTACTAAAATTGGGGAATGATGAAATAATGTTTATCTTATGCGGAGAAGTATTCCAAATTTGTAATGCACTGTTTGTAATGGAACTTTTATAAGCCCGTGTCCCTATTGATTGGACATTGTACTTTCCTTTTCATGGACGACGGAGGAAATGTGCCTTTTAACAGAGCTAGCGTGGGAATTTTACGCGCGCCCGTTGAGCAAACAGTGTGATTACGAACTAGAAGCATCCCTCAACTGCCGTTGAAAGGTGTTGCGATCGCGTATAGGTCGTGCGGTAGCGTTCTCGCTTCCCACGCCCGGGTTCCCGGGTTCGATTCCCGGCGGGGTCAGGGATTTTCTCTGCCTCGTGATGACTGGGTGTTGTTTCCTTAGAGAATTCTCTACCTGTTCCGCTGGAAAATGCGTCTTTCGGTGTGCGATAAAAGATGTACTTTATGCACAATATGATATTGCGTGACAGATGGGCAGGTAGAGGTGGGCTACTTTCACGCTCTCCAGACCTAAATCCCACTTCAGTATTATTTGTGGGGGCATTTGAAAGCTATTGTGTACGGAACCCCAGTACAAGATGTAGCGAGTCTTCGTGCCCGTTTTGTTGGCGGCTGTGAAACAATACGCAACTTTCCAGGGACACATCAGCGCATCAGGGATTCAATGCGACGGAGGGTTGACGCAGATCTCCTAACGAACATTTTTAACATTTAAGAAAGTGTTTCAATCTGTGCTGATACACTCTTTTCCTGTATGTTCCGCATGATTAATGTGGTATGGAGTTGCGGAAACTGAGCTCTAACATGGAAATAAAGCGTTTCCGAAGCCACGTCCATGTAACAAATTTTCTTCTTCTACGTGTGAGTAACGTTTCCAGAAAGTTGGGCCACACCTTTTTCTTAATTCATCTATTATTGGAGTGTTTCTTCAGAAACAGAGAATTTATGTCCATCTTTGCAGCAGATGGCGGTTACAGAATGACGGACTTCCTCGACGCAGTGTTCCTGCTCCAACGTTACGTAGCAGCTATAGAAATGGCCAGTTCTGGGAATTAGGAAGCAGCTTCCTCGCGCAGACGATACTGCCACATCTGCACAACAAATGAACTTCGAAGAAATGGAATAGAAGATGACAAATACATGTCCCTAGATAAGCTGGCAAACTAACGGGACCCAACTCATCACAGACTGGAGTGAAGAGTGCCATCTGTGTAATCGAGGAAAAAGGAACGCTGAATACATCGTGATCTAAGCAGGCCCTACAACAAAACTACTTTTACAAATAACTTGGAGTAATATTGGTCAGATCTCTGGGATTCAGCAGCATTTTCTCGAATAAGATGAAAGGTGAATGTTAGAAACAACCACTTCAAAGAGTATGTAGCAGAATCTGGGGTAGCGTTATCAGCCTTGGAATTTAGCATCTCTAGACCCGAGGAACGTTATTCCTGCAAAATGTTCACAATCCAACAGAAAGAAAATAGACGTCATCTTCAATTAAACAGAATATCCTCACATTGGAATCCCGACTTAAATGAGAATCTAGAATACCGTCAAATGCTTCCTGAAACTGTATACAGAACACTCTTCTTATTGCTAATGACGAGGCTGCTACAGCCATGGAAAATTAAATGGACAGTTTTTCTCAGGAGACGAAAAGTATATCAAGTTGGCTACACAATAAAAGTCTGCGTAATAGAGACTTACTGAGCCTCACAGTTAGCCTAGGGGCATGTCGAAGCCTGCTTTCTTCAAGTTAATGATTCAAATAGATTTAAATCGCCTTATCATAAAACGAACGTGAGACAATATCTTACACGTAACTTTCTCATTTGTAACACCATATTAATGTGACACTGGATCCCCAGTCGTACAATGGGCCGGTATCACCAGTGCGTCCTGTTCTCCGTGGCATGATTACGATGTGATTTCAGGTATTTTAGTTTACATTATAATCCTCGTATGGTAGGCGAGCTCAGCACAAGACCTTAGAAGTTAATATGTCATCTTGTGCAATGAAACATCCAGCGACTCATTGCAAGACACCCCGCTGAGGTGATTATCCTTTGACCTAGGACACAGGTTCACTGGCTAATGGTCCGCAACTGTATGCTTCTGTGTCTTCCATTATAGCGAGCCAGACCACTTAACGACAACTTCTTCCACCACCTGTATTCCAGTAACACTCATTAGCGATCCCGACTACACAGGAGAGTGATTGTGGAAAATAATCGGCTGCAGTAGCTACTACCAATATCAAATCAAAGCACTTAGCAGCTTTAGAATGAAATGACTGTACACCACATTTCAGCATTCATCAATGTACACAGCAATAAAAATATAAAAAGAGAGATGGTAAAGCAAGAGGATACCTGGCGAATACCAGAATGGTTCTTACAGGCACGTAACTGTGAATTGCAGAGTAATCATGAAGATGTAGACTTTGCCAAATGGCACCGAGCTTCGTCTACGTGATCTCGTAGTCGGTGTTACCTTCCATTCGAGAGTGATTGTAGAACAGTAATCAGAAACGGCAAGAGTTCTGCATCACATACTCAGAAACGATTTATGCAACTCTCCATAAGTAAGGAGAAGAGCGGTTACATTGTCTCCAGAGAGAGAATAATTATAAACCACCTGTAAAATATCTCCTACTGGACACAGGCAACGGCGTGTCTTTTCACGAAATCATCGCTCAATTTCATCACATCAGACTCTACCTAGTCTCTGTGTTCTACAAACTAATCCCAGCGAAGATCAAATTTTTCTTTTCGTCCCTATTGCTGTATTTATTCGTGTCTCTAAAGATGTTAAGACATCGAAATGAAATTGAAAATTATTTTTTTGAAATCTTTCCGAGCTATACTCTTGTAACCAGAATGTTGAACATGAGTTTGTCATATTTGACTTAAGAAAAGACAAGTTGTGGAAAGTATCGATGAATTTAAATGACAGTTCTTATGTCTGGTACTCAACGATTGCACAATGAACGATAAAATATTATCTACATGTGACTCATGGGTATCATAAACACAGTCGAACTCCCTCTTCCCTCAGTAACGTGCAATGTCGTTGTCGTCTTCATTCCGAAGACTTTTTTTCCGCACACAACTACAGTGGTCATTAGCGCCCAGACTAAATTATGAATGCACTGCGAGGCACAATCTTAAAACAGCAACTAAAAAGGACAACATTACAAAAGTCACAGAAACAGGCAAGGGATTAAAAGAAAACAGCATAATCAAATGTCCTTAGACAAGTTTGTCAAGTGGATAAAACGAAGAACGCGTGCAGCTGCTCCTGGGTCATCCGCTAAAATTTCATCCAGAGTACATGGCAGGCCAAGATCAATGCGCAGTGTATTAAAATTCGGACAGGACGTTAAAATGTGGCGTACCGTCAGCCCGAAGACTGGTGTGACGCAGATGTCCACGCTAGTTTGCCCTGTGCGAGCCTCATCTCTGCCGAACTATTGCAATCTCATCAATTCGAACCTGCTGACAGAAATGATCTTCAGTCAGCAGGTACAATTTGTAAACCTGAGATTTCTAAGACACATACCCACGTGGAGCGGCATCAGCAGCTGTCCAGTCAAGTCCCATACAAAGAAACAGAGTTTAATAACATAATAATCATGTTTCCAGTCACAGATTCGTACTGAATACGTAATCAAGATTTCAACGATAGTAATCAAGGTCCTAAAACTTAATTAATTAGGAAGTCGATAAAATTAATAGGTCAGGTTTGTCATTAATATAAGTTTCCGCAGGCAACGAAAACCACCGATGCGTTACTTACGTAGAGGACCATTTTTCATAGCCGCAGATCAATTAAATTAGAACAACCACAAGATGGCGACAATTAGTCAAAGTTCGGGGCCGTTATGTTCAAATTTCGGAAGCAGACACACCGTTGCCTACGGACATTAGTTTCTCCCTCACTCGTAGACTAGCGCCACAACGGTTTTGTTGTTGTGGTCTTCAGTGCCAAGACTGGTTTGATGCAGCTCTCCATGCCAATCCATCCTGTGCGAGTCTCATCATCTCCGAATAACTACTGCAACCTACAGCCTTCCGAATCTCTTGGTCTCCCTCTACGATCGATTTTACCCCCCCCCCTCACACACACTTCCCCCCAATGCTAAATTGGTGACCCCTTGAGGTCTCAGAACGTGTCCTTTCATCCGATCCCTTCTTTTGGTCAAGTTGTGCCACAAATTTGTCTCCCCAATTCTATTCAGTACCTCCTCATTAGTTGCGTGATCTACACAACTAATGTTCAACATTCTTCTGCAGTAACACATTTCGAAAGTTTCTATTCTCTTTTTGCCTAAACCGTATATCGTCCATGTTTCACTTGCATACATGGCTACACTCCATGCAAATACTTTCAAAAAGACTTCCTAACACTTAAATTCATACTCGATGTCAACAAATTTCTCTTCTTCAGCAATGTTTTTCTTCTTACTGCCGTTTTATATCCTCTCTGCTTCGACCATCATCAGTTATTTTGCTGCCCAAACGGCAAAACTTATCTATTACTTTTAGTGTCTCATTTCCTGATCTGATTCCCTCAGCATCACCTTATTTAATTCCAACACATTACATTACCGTGCTTTTGCCTTTGTTTATGTTCATATCGTATCCTCCTGTCTAAACAATGTCCATTCCGTTCAACTGCTCTTCCATGTCCTTTGCTGTCTCTGACTATGTCATCGGCAAACCTCAAAGTTTTTATTTCTTTTCCCTGAACTTTAATTGATGCTCCAAATTTTTCTTTGGTTTCCTTTACTGCTTGTTTCATGTACAGATTGATAAATATCGGGGATAAGCTACATCCCTGCCTCACTCCCTTCTCAACCACTGCTTCCTTTTCGTATCTCTCGACTATTATAACTGCCGTCTGGTTTCTGTACAAGCTGTACAGCCTTTCGCTCCCTGAATTTTACCCCTGCTACCTTCACAATTTCGAAGAGAGTATTCTAGTCCCAGAGCAGGTTACCCAGGTAACCATGTCAGGGTATCCATCTCAAATGCCAGGATGTCAGGCCGCCCCTCCGCCCGGAAACGGCTCGAACCGTTTTCACTGCCACCCCAGTAGAGGTGACTACTGGAAACTTTTTTCTGTCGAGGGAGGCACACGACTGTCTTTCGGCGTTCGAGTTTACAAAACCACGGCGAGACGCTCGCCAAGCACCATTCCGCTGCGGACCTTAGACAGTGACCCTTTCGGTTGCAGATCTTAGAAGATACCACTTCGTCACTGATAATAGCGCGATACGAGTAGTTGCTGACATCTTATTGTAGGTGAGCTGGCGTCCATTACATCCGAAGCAGCTCTGCGCGGAGTCAGTCAGTTTTAGTTAGGACGATCTGCGACAGAATTCTCGTAGCTTCTTCGGTCGTTTCGTACCACGATCTCACAAATGCTGACGTTGTCAGCAAAGCCGCTCTGCCCCTGCTTTTACGTTCGTATCCGTAACCCTCATGGCTAACCATCTTCCTTTCTCTTTATTTACCGTCAGGAGTTCATCTCAATTCTCCAAATACCACTCTCTAGGGACTGTCTTATCATTTGTGTCTTATAGCTTATCCACGTATTTTTCATGTCCTGCGGCAATACGGCTGCGTGCCCAGTAATCCAGAATAGTGGGTTGATTTCGTTCCAAATGTGTAACAAGATACTTTTGTTTATTTAAAATTACTGTATCTTTTTTATTTACTCTGGCAATCGAAACACTTGTATTGACAGAGTCGGTCTGATATCTCCACAGTCGAAGGACACAATGCTGCAGCTGAGAATACTTTATATTTACTAACAAGGGAACGGTGATAGGCAGTGCAGCTCACCCTTTCATTCACTCACTCATTCAACATCTACAGATGTGTGCTGTTAACACATCTCTTCCTTCTGTCAATTTGTGGCATTCATTGGAAGGTGATATTTTCTTACAGAAAGTTCTGATATCCAGAAAGCAGTATTCGGTGGAGCCAAAGATGGTGCTGTAATCGTTGAGTTCCGGAAAGCCTTCGATACACTTCCGCCCGTAGAACGGTGAACTAAACAGGTAATGAAGAGCCAGGCGACTAGACTAGGTGCTACAGTCTGGAACCGCGCGACCGCTACGGTCGCAGGTTCGAATTCTGCCTCGGGCATGGATGTGTGTCATGTCCTTAGGTTAATTAGGTTTAAGTACTTCTAAGTCTAGGGGACTGGTGACCTCAGATGTTAAGTCCCATAGTGCTCAGAGCCGTTTGAACTATTTGACTAGACTAGAGACTTGCCAGCAAACAGAACACAATTCGTCGTATTTCACGGGAGTCGCCGTGACTACGTAGCGTACTATAAGGAAATGTTTTATGACCATTGCTGTTCACGACATGGTGTCTCTGAAGTGGACACGGCCGAGTTCATTTCACATTCAGAGCCAGTGCTTCCTCTCTAATGACCCCGTCGTTGATGGTATGTTACAACGTAATCTTCCTTCCTCTTCTTCACAGTATGAATCATCGGCACACAACATTTCTGTCTCTCTTGGGATGGTCACTGACGAGGCAGTTGGATATATTTGAAAATCATGATGGTAGCATATTGTTACGAAATACGAGGCGCATTCAAGTTCTAAGGCCTCCGATTTTTTTTCTCATTAACTACTCACCCGAAATCGATGAAACTGGCGTTACTTCTCGACGTAATCGTTCTGCAGACGTACACATTTTTCACAACGCTGACGCCATGATTCCATGGCAGCGGCGAAGGCTTCTTTAGGAATCTGTTTTGACCACTGGAAAATCGCTGAGGCAATAGCAGCACGGCTGGTGAATGTGCGGCCACGGAGAGTGTCTTTCATTGTTGGAAAAAGCCAAAAGTCACTAGGAGCCAGGTCAGGTGAGTAGGGAGCATGAGGAATAACTTCAAAGTTGTTGTCACGAAGAAACTGTTGCGTAACGTTAGCTTGATGTGCGGGTGCGTTGTCTTGGTGAAACAGCACACGCGCAGCCCTTCCGGACGTTTTTGTTGCAGTGCAGGAAGGAATTTGTTCTTCAAAACATTTTCGTAGGATGCACCTGTTACCGTAGTGCCATTTGGAACGCAATGGGTAAGGATTACGCCCTCGCTGTTCCAGAACATGGACACCATTTTTTCAGCACTGGCGGTTACCCGAAATTTTTTTGGTGGCGGTGAATCTGTGTGCTTCCATTGAGCTGACTGGCGCTTTGTTTCTGGATTGAAAAATGGCATCCACGTCTCATCCATTGTCACAACCGACGAAAAGAAAGTGCCATTCATGCTGTCGTTGCGCGACAACATTGCTTGGCAACATGCCACACGGGCAGCCATGTGGTCGTCCGTCAGCATTCGTGGCACCCACCTGGATGACACTTTTCGCATTTTCAGGTCGTCATGCAGGATTGTGTGCACAGAACCCACAGAAATGCCAACTCTGGAGGCGATCTGTTCAACAGTCATTCGGCGATCCCCCAAAACAATTCTCTCCACTTTCTCGATCATGTCGTCAGACCGGCTTGTGCGAGCCCGAGGTTGTTTCGGTTTTGTTGTCACACGATGTTCTGCCTTCATTAAACTGTCGCACCCACGAACGCACTTTCGACACATCCATAACTCCATCACCACATGTCTCCTTCAACTGTCAATGAATTTCAATTGGTTTCACACCACGCAAATTCAGAAAACGAATGATTGCACGCTGTTCAAGTAAGGAAAACGTCGCCATTTTAAGTATTTAAAACAGTTCTCATTCTCGCCGCTGGCGGTAAAATTCCATCTGCCGTACGGTGCTGCCATCTCTGGGACGTATTGACAATGAACGCGGCCTTATTTTAAAACAATGCGCATGTTTCTATCTCTTTCCAGTCCGGAGAAAAAAAAATCGTAGGCCTTAGAACTTGAATGCACCTCATACAGGGTGCATTGGCCTGTACGTGAGTGGGACCACAGAATGTGAAGTGCTTGCCTTCCTTCCTTGTAGGGCGCCTTTGAGGGACATCTTCGTGACCTGCTATTTTGCTTTTCCAAAAAATTAAAACTTTTGCCCGTTTTGCATCTTTCTTCAATACCCTCTCCTGCCCGATCTTCGTCTTCATTAAGTCTTTTTGTCGAAACAGTTTTATACTGTAGAGTTGTACTTTCATTTCTTAACTGGGCATCATCAAACCTCAGTACCATAGTTTTCTTGGCCTGTTTTTAATTTGCTGTCCTCTGTCTGCATTTGATTATTACCAAGTAGTTGTCACTACCTCCCTTTTCTAATATATCTGAAGCACGTCGTCTGTCTATGAGGACGTGATGAATCTGACTTTTTGTGATCCCATCTGGGGGGCACCATATAACTTTCCTTATACCCTTACTTTGCAGCCACGTGCTTTTAATAATCTTGTTATCGCCCATGGTAAAACCAATTAGTCTGATGCCACTGTCATTAGAAGCTGTACCCATCCTCCACATAACCACCTTAACATAATGCTTTGCCACCCTTGCTACTTCCTGTTCCAGGTCAAATTTGATGAAGATTGTACGAGGAAGATAGAAGAAGGAATGAGGAAAGAAAAAGAATGCTGCAGAGGAGAATTACTATAGAAGAATACCAGGAGAAGAAAAAGGAAGTAGATAAGGAATGTAGGAGGAAAAAGAAAGGAACTGAAAAACGGGGGATTGATGATTTAGAAGAGAGAAAGATTGCTCGAAAACAAGGAAATTATATAAGAGGTATAAAGAAAGAATTCCATCCCAGATCAGTTTTCTGTAAAGATAAGGAGAGAAATCTGATTGGAGGAAAAAATCAGATGGATGGAGTATTTTAGTGAAATATTGAATACAGAATCGGAAAACGATGGTGAAGTTGATGCTGCTATGGTAGTAGAAGTGGAGTAGGAAGTAAACGGAGAAGGAGAGTACTAGGAATCCGCCGAGGAACAGACTCTGGAAGAAGTTAAAGCTAGTATCAAGACCCTTAAAAACAATGAAGCTCTGGGAGAGGAAAATCTTTCAACAGAAGTAATAAATTTGGCGGAGAAAAACTAATAAGCGTTTGACATGGGATTATACTGGAAGTATGGCGGAAAGAAACTACGCGGGAACAGTGGAGTACACAATACTCTGCCCTATACATAAGAAACATGACAAAACCGACTGTGAGAATTATAGAAGAAGTTCATTGATCTGTATAGTATACAAAGTATTAGGAAAAATACTGGCGGGGGCGCATCTAGGAGGCTACCAGCGAGGTTTCAGAACTAATAGATACACTACAGACCGGTTTTTTCTATCCGACACATCCTTGAAAAATGTTATGAGTTTCACATCGATGTACACCAGCTGTTCATAGATTTCAAACAAACTTATGATAGTATCAAAAGGGATCAACTCTGGAAAGCAATGCAAGAGGCAGGAGTACCCACCAAACTAATAAGACTGGTTCAAATGACTGCGAAGAATAGTATGCAAAGTTTAGGTTGAGAGCACTTTATCAAAGGCATTTGAAGTTAAACGACGATTGCGACAGGGTGATGTGATCTCACTATTCTGTTTAATGTTGCCTAGGAGAGGGTAATGGGGAAGACGCAAGGCGGTAACCCTGGGGGAACACTGTTCAATAGAGTGATACAGAATCTTGCGTATGCAGATGATATTGATTTGTTATCCAGGAGGAAACAGGACCTGGAAGAATAGCTTGAAAAATTAGAAAGATATGGAGCGGAGATGGGGTTGACAACTAATCAGACAAAGAACAAGTATATATTAACAAAAAAAATGGCTCTGAGCACTATGGGACTTAACATCTGTGGTCATCAGTCCCCTAGAACTTAGAACTACTTAAACCTAACTAACCTAAGGACATCAAACACATCCATGCCCGAGGCAGGATTCGAACCTGCGACCGTAGCGGTCGCGCGGTTCCATACTGAAGCGCCTAGAACCGCACGGCCACACTGGCCGGCATATACACTCATGGAAATTGAAATAAGAACACCGTGAATTCATTGTCCCAGGAAGGGGAAACTTTATTGACACATTCCTGGGGTCAGATACATCACATGATCACACTGACAGAACCACAGGCACATAGACACAGGCAACAGAGCATGCACAATGTCGGCACTAGTACAGTGTATATCCACCTTTCGCAGCAATGCAGGCTGCTATTCTCCCATGGAGACGATCGTAGAGATGCTGGATGTAGTCCTGTGGAACGGCTTGCCATGCCATTTCCACCTGGCGCCTCAGTTGGACCAGCGTTCGTGCTGGACGTGCAGACCGCGTGAGACGACGCTTCATCCAGTCCCAAACATGCTCAATGGGGGACAGATCCGGAGATCTTGCTGGCCAGGGTAGTTGACTTACACCTTCTAGAGCACGTTGGGTGGCACGGGATACATGCGGACGTGCATTGTCCTGTTGGAACAGCAAGTTCCCTTGCCGGTCTAGGAATGGTAGAACGATGGGTTCGATGACGGTTTGGATGTACCGTGCACTATTCAGTGTCCCCTCGACGATCACCAGTGGTGTACGGCCAGTGTAGAAGATCGCTCCCCACACCATGATGCCGGGTGTTGGCCCTGTGTGCCTCGGTCGTATGCAGTCCTGATTGTGGCGCTCACCTGCACGGCGCCAAACACGCATACGACCATCATTGGCACCAAGGCAGAAGCGACTCTCATCGCTGAAGACGACACGTCTCCATTCGTCCCTCCATTCACGCCTGTCGCGACACCACTGGAGGCGGGCTGCACGATGTTGGGGCGTGAGCGGAAGACGGCCTAACGGTGTGCGGGACCGTAGCCCAGCTTCATGGAGACGGTTGCGAATGGTCCTCGCCGATACCCCAGGAGCAACAGTGTCCCTAATTTGCTGGGAAGTGGCGGTGCGGTCCCCTACGGCACTGCGTAGGATCCTGCGGTCTTGGCGTGCATCCGTGCGTCGCTGCGGTCCGGTCCCAGGTCGACGGGCACGTGCACCTTCCGCCGACCACTGGCGACAACATCGATGTACTGTGGAGACCTCACGCCCCACGTGTTGAGCAATTCGGCGGTACGTCCACCCGGCCTCCCGCATGCCCACTATACGCCCTCGCTCAAAGTCCGTCAACTGCACATACGGTTCACGTCCACGCTGTCGCGGCATGCTACCAGTGTTAAAGACTGCGATGGAGCTCCGTATGCCACGGCAAACTGGCTGACACTGACGGCGGCGGTGCACAAATGCTGCGCAGCTAGCGCCATTCGACGGCCAACACCGCGGTTCCTGGTGTGTCCGCTGTGCCGTGCGTGTGATCATTGCTTGTACAGCCCTCTCGCAGTGTCCGGAGCAAGTATGGTGGGTCTGACACACCGGTGTCAATGTGTTCTTTTTTCCATTTCCAGGAGTGTATTAACACCCAGGAAAAGGTATAGTGAAGGAGAAAGATGTATGACTTTGAATGAGAAAGAATATGAACTCTGTGAGAGCTTTAAATATCTTGGGTCACTGGTAACTGAGAATGGTGATATGAGAGAATAAATACGCGCAAGGATTACAGCTGGCAACAGGACCTACTTTGCACTGATCAAAGTATTCAAAGCAAGAAGCGTTAGTAGGAATCTGAAGCTGACAGTGTATCGTATAGTAGTGTATGGTTCGGAGACTTAGACAGTGACGCAAAATGATAAGTTATTACAGAGATCGGAAAGGAAGATATTTAGGAAACCTTCGGGCCAGTTAATGACAGGGGTTTTTGGCGAATCAGAAATAATAATGAGACCAAAGAGTTGTGTAACAAACGAGATATCGTGACAGAAATAAAAAGTAATAGACTACGTTGGGCGAGACAAGTAGAAGACTGGTGGAGAGCAGCACAGTCAATAACGTTTTCAAAGGAAAACCAGGTGGACGCTGTATAAGGGGCAGACCAAGGCTAGACAACGTGGAGGGCGACTTGAGAAGAATGGTAGTTAGAAGGTGGAGAGCCAAGGCAGCCAGAAGGGAAGAGTGGGCGCCGATGGTCCAGGACACCAAGGCCTTACACGGACTGCAACGCCAAGGAGTAAGTAAGTAAAAAAATTAAAAATATTACTCCTTAAAAATTCAGTGGTAAAAATCTTCTTTTCAGTTTAACGCACGTATCTTATTTTAGTAACATCAATCAAACGGCTCACTCTGAAAGTCGTCATGAGGCTATACCTCAATTGCCCGCTACTGTACCTCTTCATATTTTTTGAAATGCTAACAAACTGTATATATTTGCAGAATCGGCATAAATGATGTTCTGACTTAAATCGCGTAACGATTTTATCAGAAACGTGAGCAAGAGATGCTGTGTTTCATATGACAATTAATTATATGTCGCAAACCCGCAGCTACAAATGAATCGAGAGCCAATCATTTCGCAACGTGTGGCACAGTGTTAATTAAAATCACGACCCAGCAGATTGAAATGGAAAGTGGTCGCAAGACTTTTTTTTATACGTGTGAAATTATATCGGCATCGACGTTATTAGGGGCGCACGAGCGCAGAAAGTATCTGCATTGTTTCGTGTCCGCGATAAATATACACAGGCCAGCGTCAATCTCTAGCCTCTTCTTCGTTTCAACTATCGAAAAGATTTCATTTACTTGAGAGTTACGTTTCAGATACTGCATGACTTTTCGGTAAAATCTAAATTTAAACTCTGCAACCAGCTCGTGCTGTGTACCATGTATCATAATTATTCTTGCGCTCCTCTCCACACCGTCTCTTAGCAAATTATTCGTGATCATAATATATCAAAGGACTTGGAAGAGCAGTTGAACGGAATGGATGGTGTCTTGAAGGGAGGATATAAGATGAACATCAACAAAAGCAAAACGAGGATAATGGAATGTAGTCGAATTAAGTCGGGTGATGCTGAGGGTATTAGATTAGGAAATGAGACACTTAAAGTAGTAAAGGAGTTTTGCCATTTGGGGAGCAAAATAACTGATGATGGTCGAAGTAGAGAGGATATAAAATGTAGACTGGCAAGGGCAAGGAAAGCGTTTCTGAAGAAGAGAAATTTGTTAACATCGAGTATAGATTTAAATGTCAGGAAGTCATTTCTGAAAGTATTTGTATGGAGTGTAGCCATGTATGGAAGTGAAACATGGACGGTAAATACTTTGGACAAGAAGAGAATAGAAGCTTTCGAAATGTGGTGCTACAGAAGAATGCTGAAGATTAGATGGGTAGATCACATAACTAATGAGGAGGTACTGAATAGGATTGGGGAGAAGAGGAGTTTGTGGTACAACTTGACCAGAAGAAGGGATCGGTTGGTAGGACATGTTCTGAGGCATCAAGGGATCACCAATTTAGTATTGGAGGGCAGCGTGGAGGGTAAAAATCGTAGGGGGAGACCAAGAGATGAATACACTAAGCAGATTCAGAAGGATGTAGGTTGCAGTAGGTACTGGGAGATGAAGAAGCTTGCACAGGATAGAGTAGCATGGAGAGCTGCATCAAACCAGTCTCAGGACTGAAGACCACAACAACAACAACAACATAATATATCAGTACGACTGTGTATAAGCTCGATTTATCTGATTTTACAATCACGTTTATATGCGACAGGGTGTCCCTTTATCCTTGTTGGAGCACACTCGCTCGCAATTTCAACAGAAAACGTCACGATGATGCAGAACGTTGCTTCACGCACTGAATATACCAACCCATGACGAAACGTGCCGTTCTTCATCTCCTATATTAAACCTACTTGGTAACGGTCCCAGACTGCTTGGTAAATATTTTGTAAGCCATTTCTTTCGCGAGTAAAATACATTTCTTTACCATTTTTCCGATAAATCTCAGTCTGGCAGTCGTTCCCAAATCGCTAAGGGCGCTTTCAACTACCTAGTTTATTAATACACTTTTTATCTCCTCTGAGGATGACGTACTAAGTTGTACCGAGTGAAGTGATGCATTGGCAAACACTAGGGACTGGCATCTTGGTAGATCAGGCTTCAAATCTCTGTCAGACATTCTCATTTAGGCTTTCTTTTTTTCTGTTGTTCGCCCCCAAATCGCTTGATCCGACTGGTGAACTGTTGCTTTGGAAATCAGAAGAGCAATCTCCTACCCCATTGTTGGCCATTGTAGGCTTGTGCTCAGTCTCTAAAGATCTCGTCGCCTGCGAGATATTAAGCTCTAATAGTTGTTACATATGACTTCTATTCGCTGGGAAGTCCTCAGCACAGTAACAAAGCTGTTCCTATGTTACGTTCGGTGTTAGGGACAACATTACGACCGGAGCACAATCTCAGTTGGAGATGAATCGGTTAAGGAAATTGACTGTGACTTAACGCGAGTAATCATCCAAGAATTCGTCAGTAGCCGACTAGAAAAACAACTAAAAAATGGATTTAAATGCTGCTCCCTACGCTAACTTCGGCCTGGTGTTGATTACGCGTTGACAGTCAGCTTACGAAAGCGCGTAGTTAATTAAACGTCTGCCATTTACGTAGTTACATGGTTGCTTTTAATTCGTTATGGAAATTATGGTCATTACTATAATTTGTAGGCTATCTTATGTTTATTCGCAAGTAAAAATGAAAAACCGTGCAGGAGGATCTTGGAGATACAAAGGCGACAGCATTAATGAAAGAGGTTTTCACGTACTGGGCTACGTGTGGCCAACTGAAAATGATGACTCAACATTTGGCACTGTGCAGACGACGAGGGTAGTTGAAGTGAACAAACCTAGAAAAATCATGGTCCTGGCCGTGAAATGCTAAAATAGCTAAAAAAATAAATCCCAAGATTGAAGCCTTCAAATATGCGACGCAATGGAAGTCTCATAGATTCTTTCTTCTTGAGAGAAATAAGAGGAGGGATTTAGTAGCGTCTCATAAAACTTTCCAAGAAATCCAAGCGTGATTTTCTGGATACAGAGGCGTGAGAAGCTGAACGAGAGGACTTTAATATTTGAACGGTTTATTATAACGCTAGACTTGCTCTTAGGAAATAACGTAAGGCATTCGAGGACATAACAGAACAGTCTCTATCGATTTTGGGAATATATATGCTGAAATTATCTATAATGTGAAATGTAATCATATTCTTTGCAATTATGGTGCACGTAATCCCAAACCCCTCCTGTACTGAGTTTTAAGTACTGTACAAGTTCAGTGTTGGCGAAGAGCTGAAAAAGTAAAATGGCAACGACCATTTCAAGAACTGTCAGAAGCTACCACGGTTAATCAATGAGGACTCGTAGTGTCATGAAACTACAACGCTGCGACCGACTTTCGACACCACGATTAGCGAACAACTATTATAATCTCGGAATCGAGATAAAGCAGGTTAATTTGCTATACAGTTGAGACCGCTCTGATAAATGAAAATAAGAATTGGAACACCGTTCCTGGAAGCCCCTTTTTGTTCAGAGAATTTCTCGCGAGGATTGCGACTTCAGAAATTGTGCTACGATAGATAGAAATAATCCCAATCACTTTGATAACATCTTATGATCTGAACTGCTGTTATAGGACTAATGCCGAACCCAGGTGCATCTGTTGAGACAATGTACTCGCGTTTCCTGCATACTTCAGTAAAATGTGATACCTATCATTTACTCTGTGTGATATTGTGCACAACCAATAAGCATGCAACACGGTACACATGCGTACCTTGCTACTTTTGAGAACGATGCCCCAACAGAATTTCACTGATTCCCAACTCCTTGTAACATAATTTACACCTGTAGTAACATGTCCTTCCCCCATGAACCATGGACCTTGCCGTTGGTGGGGAGGCTTGCGTGCCTCAGCGATACAGATGGCCGTACCGTAGGTGCAACCACAACGGAGGGGTATCTGTTGAGAGGACAGACAAACATTTGGTTCCTGAAGAGGGGCAGCAGCCTTTTCAGTAGTTGCAGGGGCAACAGTCTGGATGATTGACTGATCTGGCCTTGTAAAATTAACCAAAACGGCCTTGCTGTGCTGGTACTGCGAACGGCTGAAAGCAAGGGGAAACTACAGCCGTCATTTTTCCCGAGGACATGCAGCTTTACTGTATGATTAAATGATGGCGTCCTCTTGGGTAAAATATTCCGGAGGTAAAATAGTCCCCCATTCGGATCTCCGGGCGTGGACTACTCAAGAGGACGTCGTTATCAGGAGAAAGAAAACTGGCATTCTACGGATCGGAGCGTGGAATGTCAGATCCCTTAATCGGGCAGGTAGGTTAGAAAATTTAAAAAGGTAAATGGATAGGTTAAAGTTAGATATGGTGGGAATTAGTGAAGTTCGGTGGCAGGAGGAACAAGACTTTTGGTCAGGTGATTACAGGGTTATAAATACAAAATCAAATAGGGGTAATGCAGGAGTAGGTTTAATAATGAATAAAAAAATAGGAGTGCGGGTTAGCTACTACAAACAGCATAGTGACCGCATTATTGTGGCCAAGATAGATACGAAGCCCATGCCTACTACAGTAGTACAAGTTTATATGCCAACTAGCTCTGCAGATGATGAAGAAATTGATGAAATGTATGACGAGATAAAAGAAATTATTCAGGTAGTGAAGGGAGACGAAAATTTAATAGTCATGGGTGACTGGAATTCGTCAGTAGGAAAAGGGAGAGAAGGAAACATAGTAGGTGAATATGGATTGGGGGGAAGAAATGAAAGAGGAAGCCGCCTTGTAGAATTTTGCACAGAGCATAACTTAATCATAGCTAACACTTGGTTCAAGAATCATAAAAGAAGGTTGTATACTTGGAAGAATCCTGGAGATACTAAAAGGTATCAGATAGATTATATAATGGTAAGACAGAGATTTAGGAACCAGGTTTTAAATTGTAAGACATTTCCAGGGGCAGATGTGGATTCTGACCACAACCCATTTGTTATGAACTGCAGATTGAAACTGAAGAAACTGCAAAAAGGTGAGAATTTAAGGAGATGGGACCTGGATAAACTGAAAGAACCAGAGGTTGTAGAGAGTTTCAGGGAGAGCATAAGGGAACAATTGACAGGAATGGGGGAAAGAAATACAGTAGAAGAAGAATGGGTAGCTCTGAGGGATGAAGTAGTGAAGGCAGCAGAGGATCAAGTAGGTAAGAAGACGAGGGCTAATAGAAATCCTTGGGTAACAGAAGAAATATTGAATTTAATTGATGAAAGGAGAAAATATAAAAATGCAGTAAATGAAGCAGGCAAAAGGGAATACAAACGTCTCAAAAATGAGATCGACAGAAAGTGCAAAATGGCTAAGAAGGGATGGCTAGAGGACAAATGTAAGGATGTAGAGGCTTGTCTCACTAGGGGTAAGATAGATACTGCCTACAGGAAAATTAAAGAGACCTTTGGAGAGAAGAAAACCACTTGTATGAATATCAAGAGCTCAAATGGCATCCCAGTTCTAAGCAAAGAAGGGAAGGTAGAAAGGTGGAAGGAGTATATAGAGGGTTTATACAAGGGCGATGTACTTGAGGACAATATTATGGAAATGGAAGAGGATGTAGATGAAGATGAAATGGGAGATAAGATACTGCGTGAAGAGTTTGACAGAGCACTGAAAGACCTGAGTCGAAACAAGGCCCCGGGAGTAGACAACATTCCATTAGAACTACTGATGGCCTTGGGAGAGCCAGTCATGACAAAACTCTACCATCTGGTGAGCAAGATGTATGAGACAGGCGAAATACCCACAGACTTCAAGAAGAATATAATAATTCCAATCCCAAAGAAAGCAGGTGTTGACAGATGTGAAAATTACCCAACTATCAGTTTAATAAGTCACAGCTGCAAAATACTAACGCGAATTCTTTACAGACGAATGGAAAAACTGGTAGAAGCGGACCTCGGGGAAGATCAGTTTGGATTCCGTAGAAATGTTGGAACACGTGAGGCAATACTAACCTTACGACTTATCTTAGAAGAAAGATTAAGAAAAGGCAAACCTACGGTTCTAGCATTTGTAGACTTAGAGAAAGCTTTTGACAACGTTAACTGGAATACTCTCTTTCAAATTCTGAAGGTGGCAGGGGTAAAATACAGGGAGCGAAAGGCTATTTACAATTTGTACAGAAACCAGATGGCAGTTGTAAGAGTCGAGGGGCATGAAAGGGAAGCAGTGGTTGGGATAGGAGTGAGACAGGGTTGTAGCCTCTCCCCGATGTTATTCAATCTGTATATTGAGCAAGCAGTAAAGGAAACAACATAAAAATTCGGAGTAGGTATTAAAATTCATGGAGAAGAAGTAAAAACTTTGAGGTTCGCCGATGACATTGTAATTCTGTCAGAGACAGCAAAGGACTTGGAAGAGCAGTTGAACGGAATGGACAGTGTCTTGAAAGGAGGATATAAGATGAACATCAACAAAAGCAAAACGAGGATAATGGAATGTAGTCAAATTAAATCGGGTGATGCTGAGGGGATTAGATTAGGAAATGAGACACTTAAAGTAGTAATGGAGTTTTGCTATTTAGGGAGTAAAATAACTGATGATGGTCGAAGTAGAGAAGATATAAAATGTAGACTGGCAATGGCAAGGAAATCGTTTCTGAAGAAGAGAAATTTGTTAACATCGAGTATAGATTTAAGTGTCAGGAAGTCGTTTCTGAAAGTATTTGTATGGAGTGTAGCCATGTATGGAAGTAAAACATGGACGATAACCAGTTTGGACAAGAAGAGAATAGAAGCTTTCGAAATGTGGTGCTACAGAAGAATGCTGAAGATAAGGTGGGTAGATCACGTAACTAATGAGGAGGTATTGAATAGGATTGGGGAGAAGAGAAGTTTGTGGCACAACTTGACCAGAAGAAGGGATCGGTTGGTAGGACATGTTTTGAGGCATCAAGGGATCACAAATTTAGCATTGGAGGGCAGCGTGGAGGGTAAAAATCGTAGAGGGAGACCAAGAGATCAATACACTAAGCAGATTCAGAAGGATGTAGGTTGCAGTAGGTACTGGGAGATGAAGAAGCTTGCACAGGATAGAGTAGCATGGAGAGCTGCATCAAACCAGTCTCAGGACTGAAGACCACAACAACAACAACAACAACAACAGTAACATGTCTCACAGACGAAAATGTGAAATAATTTCGTTGTTTGATTCCACATTTAATAGTAGATCTCCTAATAACCGACAGGGTGAGTTAGTCTCTGACTGGAGAAGGGCGAAGGCGTAGTGCTTGAGACAGATGCAGCGGTTGTCATGCGAAACTTCGGCGCGAGTGTGGCAGAGCATTTTTACTAACGTCTACAACGGTTCATCTTTCCCCTCTGCTACAAAGGGACCAAACGTTATGATGGAGCACAGTACAAGCCACGGACAACAGCTGATTGGATTTCAAGCCAGATTGATCATTAACAGACGGGCAAAGTGGCCGGGCGGTTCTATGCGCTTCAGTCTGGAACCGCGCGACCGCTACGGTCGCAGGTTCGAATCCTGCCTCGGGCATGGATGTGTGTTATGTCCTTAGGTTAGTTAGGTTTAAGTAGTTCTAAGTTCTAGGGGACTGATGACCTCAGAAGTTAAGTCCCATAGTGCTCAGAGCCATTTGAACCATTTTTGATCATTAACAGTTGCTGGAAACAAGCTTATCGTCTCCAATATAGGTGGAACGTGAACAATTTTAGGTAAACTTCAGCTTTATGATTATTCAGTAGTAACGCTACGGCCTGGTGTAGCAACTTCCACAAACCTACACGATTCAAATCGCACTCTCAGACACATTTATGGATCTGTCTGTGTTAGCGGCCATAGTGGTTAATAGGCTGCAGAGAGAGAGAGAGAGAGAGAGAGAGAGAGAGAGAGAATTATCAGAGACGGAACCGGCAACGATTACAGGAGTTCGAGTACAGACATAGATTCTCTCGCTCCTACTTCATTAAGTACCTGAACTTTGCATGACTGCTTAAAGGCTATTAAAAGTAAGTTTTTCTTGATAATGGAAACAACCTTTGCCCGAAATATGTATTTTTAAGTTTGTAAATACATTTTTCCTACTCCTAATTTTGTGAACTAAGCTGTTGGTTGGAAAAGGCATATATAAATTTTAGTAATAGATAAACATATTGGGAAGTATAAGTTGGTATACGGAATGGTCAAACTAGGTTGTGGCAGATTATTCGTGCCAGGCGCATATAGACTCCAAAATCATAAGCTTGACTAGAGGAATTAAACCAAAGTGTGATACCGTGTGACATGAAGCCAACACATGCCAGCTTTTTATGTTGTTCTGTCACATATCTGGCAAATCCGCATCACAAATAATGATTTATTTGGAGTTTCAAGAGTTCTGCGGTGCCAGTTTGTTAACCCCAACGGACTTTTTAATCAAATCGTAATAGCACGAATTTTACGCTGTTAACGTGTTCTGTCAGCAAGGTATACTGTACACATGTATTAGGGGGATATTTCTCATTGCCTCTGAACGGCATGCGGTGAGTTTTTTGAAAGCTTAACGCAATGAACTCCTACAAACCTGTCAATTAACTCCCATACAAATAAATCTGCAGCAATTTTGCCCGATCATTGTCTGTCTAACGCCTTGTCCCTTTCTAAGCATGTGGGCGAAAGTGACATCACAAAGACGTCTGAACCCATTTCACGATTCCCTTTATTGTATAGTGTTTCCCTATCCTGGTTTTTGCAGAGGCCGACTGCTCCTCATTGTCTCACAGTTAAACAACGTCTAGTTAGATAAAGCTACGGAACTAGATTTACACGATCACAGGAAAATCGTGTGCACGTCGCTCAATCTCCTATTAGGTTAAAGTGACACCGAGGCGACAAGAATAAGCGTTTGGCCATAGGTGTAAAAAGACACTATTACCAGGGTAAAAGGCGGATCCTGCGTCATTACGGAACAGTGAATTTACTGAGGCTGTGTTCGACCAAAGTGTCACCTGCCAGATTTCATACCACCGCACGATGCTAATCGCATAGAATTTGGCCGTTACATGAGCGTTCGCGGAAAGAACAGTTCTTGTTTAATAATGACGAAAGTCGAACACTTACTGGAAACAGTCACATCCGTTAAATACCTGGGAATATTCGTACGAAGCTGTTTAGAGTGAAATGACCACAAACAACCAATGATAGGAAAGGCACAGTACAGGCAGGAAATGTAGAGCATCCTCGAAGAAGGTAGCTTTACAAAGCCCTTGTTCGTCCGACAGTAGTGTTGCTCTTTAGGCTGGGCACCTTACCAGATAAAGTTATTAGGAAATGCGAGATGTGAAGATCTAAAGGAGAGCATCGCGTTTTGCCTCAGGTTAGTTTAGCGAACGCAAAAGCATCACGGAGATACTCATCAAATGATGTATAGATGCAGACTGAAAATTTATACAAAGGCAGAGATTCGAACCCAGGCCTCCTGCCCACTCGGCAGATGCGCTGACCACTACGCCACGATGGCACAGCGGTATGGCACAACTGCAGGGACTACCCTCCTGCGCCTCCCTCCTCAGTCCAAATTCCTATTCACGCCTCAGCCCACTTAATATTGCCCCCAAACTCTAACGGTGTTGCAGAGGCTCTCGAACTGTATTGGAATAGCACCTCAGCATCGAATCGTTTCATTAAAGTACCTGTGCTTGGGTTTCAGGCGGGATCCCCCATTTCATTCGAAGCTGATGCGCTATTCCTTTACAAAAAATACCACAATAACATACATTATTAAGCTATGTACACAAATATACACAGTATTTAGCTACATTTGGTTTTACACTACAATGCAGCTAAACTGGAGGGTAAAACCAAGTGTAGCTGAATACTGTGTATATTTGTGTACATAGCTTAATAATGTACGTTATAGGAAAATATCTGATGTGGATACCACAAGACAGTGCATCCCCAGCACTTGGTGTACAACATAATGTTCTTGTAATACCTCCATCCGTCCGCAGCTCGTGGTCGTGCGGTAGCGTTCTCGCTTCCCGCGCCCGGGTTCCCGGGTTCGATTCCCGGCGGGGTCAGGGATTTTCTCTGCCTCGTGATGACTGGGTGTTGTGTGATGTCCTTAGGTTAGTTAGATTTAAGTAGTTCTAAGTTCTAGGGGACTGATGACCATAGATGTTACGTCCCATAGTGCTCAGAGCCAATACCTCCATCCGATGATGAGCCTGCAGTGGCTCGAAAACATGTTCATGGCTGAATAAATCGTACGCCAATTTAAACCACAGTGACAGATCGTCATCCACAATGGATATACTGACAAAAAAATTGGTTTTGGTTAACTGCATAACGAAGAAAAAACTTGAAGAAACAAGAGGAACAAAGTAATAATACATTTTCTTGTTGTTGTCTTCAATTCGAAGACTGATTTGATAAAATACTCAATCCAAGACTATCCTACAGAAGTCTCTTTATCTTGCAGAAGCGTCCGATCCCACGCGTCGGCTTTGACCCGTGACGTAAGTGTGTTGTCGTGTGTGACGTCATGACGGCGCGGAGTTTGGTTTGAGTGTGGCTGTCTCCAGTTCTGTTTTATCTTATTTTATTTACTTTTCTGATCTGTTAGTTCTATCTCGTGAGATTTTTTTAAATTTAAAAACACTTATTACTTATTTTAATTATCTGTTTCCTCCAATTTCTGTTTTAGTTTATTATGTTTATCTTTCTGATCTGTTCGTTCTATCCCGTGAGATTTTTTTAAAAAAGACAAAAAACACTAATCAGCTACTGAAGCATCTTTATCTTCTATGGGTTGCAGAGGTTACGACCCCTGGGGAGGTGTGTGGGTATTCATGCATGGCTGTCTTCACTTACACGTAGTAGCTACGCAAGGCGTCTAAATTTGTTTATATTTAGTTTGCCCCCACCCAAAACACCCCATTTCCCGCGCTTGTCCCGTTAGTGTCATTAGGCTTCTTGCGGAAAGTGTGTGTGTTTGTTTTTGTTTCCGCCATATTTGTGACGTCATGGGTCAAAGCAGACGGGCGGGATCGGACGCTTCCGTATTTCCCTACTACATCCTACATCCATGTGAACCCGCTTACCCTTCTTAACGCCGGCCGGGGTGGCCGAGCGGTTCTAGGCGCATCAGTCTGGAACTGCGCGACCGCTACGGCCGCAGGTTCGAACCCTGCCTCGGGCATGGATGTGTACGATGTCCTTAGGTTAGTTAGGTTTAAGCAGTTCTAAGTTCTAGGGGACTGATGACATCAGCTGTTAAGTCCCATAGTGCTCAGAGCAATTTGAACCAACCCTTCTTAACGTTCTTGGAGATGTGGCTCTTCTAATGCAACTAATAAATACATAATAAATACAGACTTGTACTGCAATTATTACGTAACGCAATTATTGTATACAAACACATATCATAGGCCACTGAAGATGCTTCACAAATACCAAGAAGCGAAACTCGCATGGTCTTTTATTTAATTGCATTAGACGAACCACATCTCCAAGAATACAGAAGCAACTACGTAACGATGGAAAACATAAAAAATGACGACTACTTACTCTGTTTAAGTCTTGGTCTCCATTTACAATTTTTACCTCCACTACCCCTTCCATGACCAAATTGACTGTCCCAGCAAGTGTGCTACTACTTTTAGTCAGACTGTGCTATACATTTATTTTCTCTCCAATTAAATTCAGCACCCCCTGATAATTTTTCGATTTACGCATTTTATGTACAACATTATTCTATAGCACCACATTTCAAAAGATTACAGTCTCTTCTTGTCTGTACTGTTTATCGTCTATGTTTCACTTCCGTACAACGCTACAGTCCAGACAAATAGCTTCAGAAAAGTTTTCGTAACACTTAAACCTATTCAATGTTATCAAAGGTGTATTTTTCAGAAACGCTTTTCTTGCTAACGCCAGTATGCATTTTGTACCCACTGTAACTCGACTATCGTCAGTTATCTTTCTGCCCAAACAGCAGAACTCATTGCTACCTTTGGTGTCTCATATTCTAATTTAATTTCCTTGGCTCGCCTGATTTAATCCGGCTACAATGCATTATACTTGTTTTAATTTTGTAGGCATTCGTCTTGTACCTTCTTTTCAAGACACAATTCACTGCGTTCGACTGATCTTCCAAGTCCTGTGCCTTCTCTAAACCAGCTACGATGATACCAGTGAACAATGATTTTATTTCTCCTCCTTGAACTTTCATTACTTTTACAAATAACTCCACATGGAATAAGAAGAGAAAAATTATGCTATCCATAATAGTAGTGTATGTAGTTATGTCCTCGGCTGTTTCCTACCAGACAGCAAGAAACCATCATGACGCAATATAACACACACTTTTGAGCTTCCCTAGCGTGGCAGAGCAGTCAGCCTCCCGGAATGGCGGGCTAGGAAGATCGGGCGATTTCCCCCCCTCTGCTCCAAGGTCACACTCAAGGCGGGAAAACCGAGCCCTCCCTCAGAATGCCGGGCGCTCCACCACGTGGCCCCCTGGGCCCGGTACGTTCGTCAACTTATTTATTTGTAAATTTCCTACCTCTCTGTTAATTTTCAGTTGATACCGCACAGTGAAATTCAGTCACTGAATTACGTTCTACACCACCCCAAGCTAACGCAGAGAAAGAGAGAATCGTTAGGTGTATTCAGTAGCTTATTAGCGAAATGTGTAGCGCAGCTCTCAGTGCGAAACAATTCATATCCAGAGTGACAAGATGTGTCAATGAACTCGTCCTGCATCGCGTGACACGAGTCTGCTTACGTGCGCGGAAAACGCCACACTCCGCAAGATTCGACGTAGACTTACTGCAATCAATGGTGGAGACTGTACGAATGTGGCTAGTGTTCGCGAATAATGCTTAATTTTCAATAGCATGAGAATGAATTCTCAAGACGACTTCGACTGGGAATAGTTGATCATCACACCTAATGCCCATCGTATTTCACCTCTTTTCTAAAGGTACAGGAACACCTTTCTAAAACACTATTGTCGATGAAGACATCCGAAATGTTGCGTTGCGCTATAGATGACTTGCAGTAATACGCCCTACCTCTGAACTGCGCCTACAGGCGTCCCTGAAAATGCAAAACCAGTAACACAAAACACTACAACGAACAAATCTGTAATTGCTCGAAGTCCAAAATGTCCTACAAGTTTTTATGTACGAAGGAGACACTGATTTCTGTAAAGGGTGCTTCTCAGCTGTGAGCTAGGGCGTATCGAGCAATAAGAAGCATAAAGTTTTCAGTCATTGCCATTTACGCAAAAGAGTGATGAAACGCTGACATGCAATTCAATGTTACAGATCGGTAACACTAATCCGCTAATTAATTACAATTACATAGGAAGGGGATGTGAAACAGAAAATGAATTAACATGGAGCACTGTTAGAAGTAAATCAATGAGACTACGGAGTAAGTATGACACAGCAAAATATGCTCAGATTTTTCTACACACCCTCATCCCTGCTCTTTATTGGAGAAATCATCTTCACAGTACTGCAACAACAGAGAGCATAATTTTTGTCGAGTACGCAGAGGAACACAACGTGATAACAACCATACAAGCATGAAAGACAGTTTAAGAAAAATGGTTCAAATGGCTCTGAGCACTATGGGACGTAACATCTGAGGTCATCAGTCCCCTAGAATTTAGAACTACTTAAACCTAACTAACCTAAGGATATCACACACATCCATGCCCGAGGCAGGATTCGAACCTGCGACCGTAGCGGTCGCGCGGTTCCAGACGGTTTAAGAGTTTGTGTTTTAATTCCCGAGTACAAAGGGGACAATGTTCATAAAACGCCTGTACGGCAGCCGGTTTCCCGTAAAACTTCCTTCTGTTTCTTATGAGCAACAGATTCTAAAGGCAACTGACATCTGAAAGACATTAAGCTCCATAGAACAGTAACTTACGTGCTGGTAACAGAAATACACGAGTAATAACGGAATCACATGAACCCGGCTTGCAAATAATCTCATCTCTGAAACACCTCTTCTTGTTCTAGACTGTTCTGTATGCAGAAACTCTTCACAATAAGACTTTAGAGCCAGATTTAATTCAAAAAAGTATCATATACAAGTTGAAAAGATTTATGTTTTGATAATGAGGTGGAAAATTTGCGTTCATCTCACCGCGGAGGTGATGCTTCATATTCACATATATTTTCCATATGATCCTGTACACTGTGAGTAAATGCGAAGTGAAAGATTCCGACATGTTATGGCTTCCAGACTCGTGTAAAATCTATGTAAATTTAAAAATGGAGCTTCATATTCAATTATCCTTTTCTGGAAAAGAATGAAGGTTAGCACTTTCCAAGTAAGACACTAAAGGGAGAACCAGGACGGCAGCCAATTATCGCAAAGTTAATTAATTCGTCAGAAAGGCAGGGGGCGACAAGTTATGTCGAAAACAACTGATAGCGGATGTCAGCTGGTAGGAAGCAGCAACGACGATGCAACAGGTGCGTGTTCGCGTGGCGGCGGCGCTACACAATTCAACATCGTGCACCACTCTCCTCGTTCGTTTGTTCACCACACAAGTTTCAGTCCAGAGTTGGAAGAGGGCAGGTGTGTAGGTGAGGGTCTACCGTTATACTGCCGAGAGAGCTTCACCGCTTCCGCTGCGTCATCTCTCGTTGCTAGTTTATGACCACAGCACAACGGACTAAAGGCTAGGTAGGCGGGGTCAGGTGAGAAAACAGTATAGAATATTTCCTCAGTCGGAATGAAACTGCGCTGGGCTTGAAACTGAGGCGGAAGCAATGAATAATCTTAAAACTCACCGACGAAGCCAGATTCCATCTCGTGGGACGATTTCTCTCGTGGAATGCTCCGGAGACGCCCCGAAGCTTGACAGGAGGAGTTGCACACACACTAAAACACACACACGATCACACACACAAGGATTACGGTGGCGACTACGAACGCGCCCGTATTTCGAGAAGCCGTCGCCACAACGCACGCGCACAGACTGATAGGCGTGCCGTGGCGCGGCGCCGGCATAGCGGCGGCTTCCCCCTCCACCGGTCAACAATGGCCACGTGACCGCGGGCGCCAAATTAGAACCACCTGTAAGTCCCATTCAATCTTCAGTTGTTGCCACGGGGGTGAAAGCCATATGGGGAAGAGGCAACAAGCCAGGTAGTTCCTTCCAGACCACTAGGGGCGTTATGGGTCAAACGAAGCTGCAATTGACCAATGATAACTGTCCAATGGGGGTTTTTGATATTATATGGTCTTGCTCTGTACTGAAGTCAACGGTTACAGTCGTCTTTGTATATGTTCGTATTTACATACTACTCATCTTCATTATAAACTTCATAAAGTTCACTGTGGAACTGAAGAGATTTCCTGCAGAAAAAATGTCCGCAATTAATCTTATGGTAAGACATTTAATTTTCAGTAAATAATCTCGTAGCCAATAAATGACATGTATTCTCTTCTGTCGTGAATGAAGCTGTGTGATTTCTGTTTGTTTACTTAAATAACTTTGATACGTCAGTAGTAGATTTATTTGATGAAGAATTTTATGTTTTTCAGAATATTCAACACAATAAATTGACGTAGAAATACTCCTGTAAATTCCCTGGCTATTCATCTGGATATTACGTCGGTTCAACGGAGAAAGTTAGGAACAAGCATTTCAACAGGTTTCCAAAACTACTTCAAGGATTGGTTCTGAAGCGGAAAAGTGTTTGTAAACTGTGACCTGATGTGGATTGTGCTACTTATTTTGTTTGTGAAGATCATTTTTTCGAGGAAGAATTTATGAATAAAACTAGGCATAGGCTAAACAGAGGTGTTTCCAAAACATGTGGCAGGTGTTCCATGTGAAATTGTTAATATCAGTAGTGAATCAAGTGAAACTGTTGCTCATAGTGAAATTTTTATTGTGTGCTTAACAAATAAAAAGTAAGTTTAGTTTTCATTTCACTGTTTTTATCCACCTTTCCTATTTTTGGTACTTAATATTGATATCTTCTTTTTTGTGTTGAAGCGTTTACAGTTGTTTGTTGTTGTTGTGGTCTTCAGTCCTGAGACTGGTTTGATGCAGCTCTCCATGCTACTCTATCCTGTGCAAGCTTCTTCATCTCCCAGTACGTACTGCAGCCTACATCCTTCTGAATCTGCTTAGTGTATTCATCTCTTGGTCTCCCTCTACGATTTTTACCCTCAACGCTGCCCTCCAATACTAAATTGGTGATCCCTTGATGCCTCAGAACATGTCCTACCAACCGATCCCTTCTTCTAGTCAAGTTGTGCCACAAACTCCTCTTCTCCCCAATTCTATTCAGTACCTCATCATTAGTTATGTGATCTACCCATCTAATCTTCAGCATTCTTCTGTAGCACCACATTTCGAAAGCTTCTATTCTCTTCTTGTCTAAACTATTTATCGTCCACGTTTCACTTCCATACATGGCTACACCCCATACAAATACCTTCAGAAACGACTTCCTGACACTTAAATCTATACTCGATGTTAACAAATTTCTCTTCTTCAAAAACGCTTTCCTTGCCATTGCCAGTCTACATTTTATATCCTCTCTACTCCGACCATCATCAGTTATTTTGCTCCCCAAATAGCAAAACTCCTTTACTACTTTAAGTGTCTCATTTCCTAATCTAATTCCCTCAGCATCACCCGACTTAATTCGACTACATTCCATTATCCTCGTTTTGCTTTTGTTGATCTTCATCTTATATCCTCCTTTCAAGACACTGTCCATTCCGTTCAACTGCTCTTCCAAGTCCTTTGCTGTCTCTGACAGAATTGCAATGCCATCGGCGATCCTCAAAGTTTTTATTTCTTCTCCATGGATTTTAATACCTACTCCGAATTTTTCTTTTGTTTCTTTTACTGCTTGCTCAATATACAGATTGAACAACATCGAGGAGAGGCTACAACCCTGTCTTACTCCCTTCCCAACCACTGCTTCCCTTTCATGTCCCTCGACTCTTATAACTGCCATCTGGTTTCTGTACGAATTGTAAATAGCCTTTCGCTCCCTGTATTTTACACCTGCCACCTTCAGAATTTGAAAGAGAGTATTCCAGTCAAGATTGTCAAAAGTTTTCTCTAAGTCTATAAATGCTAGAAATGTAGGTTTGCCTTTTCTTAATCTAGCTTCTAAAATAAGTCGTAGGGTCAGTATTGCCTCACGTGTTCCCATATTTCTACGGAATCCAAACTGATCTCCCCCGAGGTTGGCCTCTACCACTTTTCCCATTCGTCTGTAAAGAATTTGCGTTAGTATTTTGCAGCTGTGACTTATTAAACAGATAGTTCGGTAATTTTCACATCTGTCAATGCCTGCTTT
This sequence comes from Schistocerca nitens, assembly GCF_023898315.1. Lineage (NCBI taxonomy): Eukaryota > Metazoa > Arthropoda > Insecta > Orthoptera > Acrididae > Schistocerca > Schistocerca nitens. The sequence goes on along the minus strand of NC_064616.1, from coordinate 169,315,315 downwards.
CTTTGGGATTGGAATTATTATATTCTACTTGAAGTCTGAGGGTATTTCGCCTGTCTCATACATTTGGCTCACCAGATGGTATAGTTTTGTCAGGACTGGCTCTCCTAAGGCTGACAGTAGTTCTAATTGAATGTTGTCTATTCCCGGGGCCTTGTTTCGACTTAGGTCTTTCAGTGCTCTATCAAATTCTTCACGCAGTATGATATCTCCCATTTCATCTTCATCTACATCCTCTTCCATTTCTATAACATTGCCCTCAAGTACATCGTCCTTGTATAGACCCTCTATATACTCCTTCCACCTTTTTGCTTTCCCTTCTTTGCTTAGAACTGGGTTTTCATCTGAGCTCTTGATATTCATACAAGTGGTGCTCTTTTCTCCAAAGGTCTCTTTAACTTTCCTGTAGGCAGTATCTATCTTACCCCTAGTGAGATAAGCCTCTACATCCTTACATTTGTCCTCTAGCCATGCCTGCTTAGCCATTTTGCATTTCCTGTCGATCTCATTTTTGAGACGTTTGTATTCCTTTTTGCCTGCTTCATTTACTGCATTTTTATATTTTCTCCTTTCGTCAATTAAATTCAGTATTTCTTCTGTCACCCAAGGGTTTCTACTAGCCCTCGTCTTTTTACCTACTTGATCCTCTGCTGCCTTCACTATTTCATTCCTCAAAGCTACCCATTCTTCTACTGTATTTCTTTCCCCCATTCCTGTCAATTGTTCCCTTATGCTCTCCCTGAAACTCTGTACAACCTCTGGTTCTTTCAGTTTATCGAGGTTCCATCTCCTTAGATTCCCAACTTTTTGCAGTTTCTTTAGTTTTAATCTACAGTTCATAACCAATAGATTGTGGTCAGAGTCCATATCTGCCCCTGGAAATGTCTTACAATTTAAAACCTGGTTTCTAAATCTCTGGCTTACCATTATGTAATCTATCTGATACCTTTTAGTATCTTCAGGCTTCTTCCATGTATACAACCTTCTATTATCATTCTTAAACCAAGTGTTAGCTATGATTAAGCTGTGCTCTGTGCAAAATTCCACCAGGCGGCTTCCTCTTTCATTTCTTAACCCCAATCCATATTCACCTACTAAGTTTCCTTCTCTTCCTTTTCCTACTATCGAATTCCAGTCACTCACGACTATTAAATTTTCGTCTCCCTTCACTATCGGAATAATTTCTTTTATCTCATCATACATTTCTTCAATTTCTTCGTCATCTGCAGAGCTAGTAGGCATATAGACTTGTACTACTGTCGTAAGCGTGGGCTTCGTGTCTATCTTGGCCACAACAATGCGTTCGCTGTGCTGTTGGTAGTAGCTTACCCGCATTCCTATTGCTTTATTCATTATTAAACCTACTCTTGCATTACCCCTATTTGATTTTGTACTTATAACCCTGTAATCACCTGACCAAAAGTCTTGTTCCTCCTGCCACCGAACTTCACTAATTCCCACTATATCCAACTTTAACCTATCCATTTCCCTTTTTAAATTTTGTAACCTACCTGCCCGATTAAGGGATCTGACATTCCACGCTCCGATCCGTAGAACGCCAGTTTTCTTTCTCCTGATAACGACGTCCTCCTGAGTAGTCCACGCCCGGAGATCCGAATGGGAGACTATTTTACCTCCGGAATATTTTACCCAAGAGGACGCCATCATCATTTAATCATACAGTAAAGCTGCATGCCCTCGGGAAAAAATTACGGCCGTAGTTTCCCCTTGCTTTCAGCCGTTCGCAGTACCAGCACAGCAAGGTCGTTTTGGTTAGTGTTACAGGGCCAGATCAGTCAATCATCCAGACTGTTGGCCCTGCAACTACTGAAAAGGCTGCTGCCCCTCTTCAGGAACCATACGTTTGTCTGGCCTCTCAACAGATACCCCTCCGTTGTGGTTGCACCTACGGTACGGCTATCTGTATCGCTGATGCACGCAAGCCTCCCCACCAACGGCAAGGTCTGTGGTTCATGGGGGCAGTTGTAAGATCTAGGAACTTTTTTAAAAAATTAATGGTCAGTAGTGCACGTTTCATGGGCAATTACTCAGAAATTACAGTCCTGAAACATAGTTGTAACAAATTTTAGAGTTATTCATTCATTAACACTGGGGCAAAGATTTCTTAATTGAACGTCTTTAACTGCCGATTATTCTCTTGATAATAATTTTTTTCTTCCATTGACCCCACAGCTTTTAAGATGCCAAAGTATGATATTTTTCAGGAATATTTGTGGTCCAATTTATATGCAACAATTTTTATTTAGCTTGTAACAGTTATTTAGACTACAAGCTTGTTTCGACTTCCTGTCAGTTTCAAGTGTTGAGTCTCAAGAAAAGATCATAGAAGGAGCGACTGTCAGACGCAAAAGTCATGAATAGACTTGTAAACTGACACACTTATATTGATTTATATCAACATATAAGAGCTCCAGGATGTTTTGTGCGTCATAAAAACTAGACGCAACACTTGAAACTGACAGTAAGTCGAAACAAGCTTGCAGCTTAAATAGCTGAAGCTAATTAAAATTGTTGCAGCTAAATTGGACTACAAATATTCCTGAATAATATGTTGTCACTGCTATACTGCAGTGTGCTATAGCTGTGTTTAAATTATTTTATTATGTTGCTAGCCAAAATAATTACATAGCACGCCCAGAAAACTGAGATAAGAAAATTTGAAAGAAAAAAAAAACAGCGTACATAAACTAGGAGGGATGCAACCCGCAATGTTAATCCTTTTTTAGTTCATCTTCATACCACTAGAGGCGCTGCTATCGGTCAGTGTTGCCCTGTTTTAACACGGGAGTTGCGCTTTTCTTTTCTTGTTGTTCTGTGGTTGTTCCTTTACGTAGTGGTTGGGGGCAACCTACCTACCGAGGGCGTACGCTATTACTTCTCACAGGAAATAAACACTGCTTTTACCTATAACTTTTTAAGTTTGTCCTTAGTTGCTTTGATTTAGTGTTTCATTCGTCATAATCGTCGTTACAGGATGTACGTAATAAATGGGGCGGAATGGTTTTAGAAGACGATGTTTGTTTACAACAAAGAAATCTTTGCTGAATTTGATCTTTCGATACTCACCTGCAAGTAGCACTGTTCCTATACTGGTAATTTGAGATTACCACAATGAGTAACTGAATATATGCGTATTTCATGTCCGCCATTAGCGTTTCTATGCAATCTGTAACGAAATATATTCAGCTTCACGGTACATGGGTGCATCTATACGCACAACTTTCGTTTGCAGATTTTAATACCATAACTTCAAATAATGAACACTTCCGGCTCACACTTGTAGAGCGTTTAGGGATGATGAGAGGATAAAGCAATTACAGTAGTGACTGTTTTTGGTATCCCTGTAGTCAAAACTCACAAAGGTAACGTCTTCTTGGATTTACTAATGTTACTTTTTTTACTAGCTCTTTCTTTCTAGTCTCGTCATTTTTGCACGGAGTCATTGCTTGAGCTGTATCTTTCATTAACTTGACTGAAAATTTAGACCAATGCTCCCATTACAATGTGCTTGCAGCGTGTATGTTGCGCTGGATTCACATCGTGAATACACCACATCTTTTAAGCTGAATGATTTTCTGTCGTAGCAGAATATTGCGTAACATTTTTCCATTCCACGTCCAGTTGTCCAATATGCGTTACACCGCGTTGATGCAAGAGACAAATGATTTGTAAGTTCTGTATCGCGAAACTATAGGATACCGTCAATTACTCGTAGGAACTGCGTCAAAAAAGATGTAGAGCTACAATACAAAAGGATTAACTTATACGTAGAACGATATTCTACACGCCTATGACAAGTACCGGATCATCATTTATTACTGAAGCGATTTCACAGATTTGCTGTCGCTATATTATTTGACATATTGTTATATGGCTTTGGACTCACATAGAAAAAGTAAAAAAAAAAATTGGCGTATTAAAAAGGTTTCGTATGTGCTCCGTACTGATTCTGCAGATATGAAGTGTATAAGCAAGTTCTTCCCACATTCGAGGCAGCATGCCCCTATCAGTCCGTTCAAGAGCACTGTTAACAGGAACTCGCAGTTCAAGTAGGTTTGTTGGCAGATGCAGGTAAGCACTGAACCTTTCAAATAACCCACTTCCCACCCCGAAAAAATGCATGGGGTTAGGTAGGGAACATTTCAAGCAGAACATAACGCTTTCTCGACGCTTGTCGCCATCTTGCTTAACTGCTCGCTGCTACGATATCCTGGTAGAAATCTGAAGCTCCGCTGCAACAATACAGAACTTTTTGAGTTGTTCTATATAAGTGTTGAATTTTGCGACAATATGTCAATTAATGTAGCTATAGAGAATTTATGAAATCACTGCAGTCATTTATATTAACCTTGTACGATAACCTTGGTAGATGATTTCGTGGTCTTGGCAGTCCCTCTATATACCACATTCGTATCTGGAGTGTGTGTGTGTGTGTGTGTGTGTGTGTGTTTGAATCCCTAAGGGACCAAACTGCTGAGGTCATCGGTCCCTAGGCGTACACACTACTTAAACTAACTTAAACTATCTTATGCTAAGAGAAACACATACGCCCATGCCCGAGGGAGGACTCGTACCTCCGGCGGGAGGTCGTATCTGGAACTTGTGCTGAAAATGGCGGGAAGAGGGAGAACGATGGTCCCTTGACACAGACGTGAAGGAGACTGAAATGTTAACTGTTGAAGCAACGCAGCTGTTACATTCCAAGAGTGCAGCAGTGCAATAAAATTTTAATTTCATAATTTTTTTTATATGACTACTGCAGCTTAGTAGCTAAGTGGTCAGTTCTTCAGGCAAGCAAAGGGAAAGTAACAGTACACAAAATGGGAAATATCGTCATTTTCATTGTCGCGTTTCTACTGCTAGCTAACAGTGCGTACAATGATCGGCGTTGAGCAGCACTGTGCTCTATGTATAAACCTAATAATGTTGATTTCAACATTATGACCTTGTATTCGTGAGGCTCTAGTACCCACCCAGCCAATCTTGATTTCACTAAATTTTTCAGACAAATGTCACGTTGGTCAACTCCTTATTTTTTTTCTGCTTAATCTGTAACACCACCACATGTTCAACATCTTTGTAAAAGTGATGCACAGATAAATAAAACCACTACTCCTAATGCTACTAAAATCCTCAGTCAGTTCTTGGATCGAAACTGGCACGTTGTCCCTGATTCGGAATCCACGTTAATTACAGGTCTCCCCATAAATGGCTACGTAAGTCAGTTTCAAGGTCTTATACCTCGAGTAGACTCATGCCTAGGAAAACATAGGAGTGTTCAAACCGACCTTCAGGTTGAGTGTAGCTATGTATTTACCTTACGACCATTGCCACACAATCATGCAATGTGTCATACAAACTTAAAAAAAAAAGTTTTGCATCACCCCGGTCCCCAGAACTCCTGAATATAGACGTTGACTGTGGATATTGTATCACAGACACAGTCCATTTGACTGTTCAGATATGTCACTAAAGCCGCCCAAAGATGTAAACAACCATGCGTGAGCAGCGCCTATTAGACGGAGGGGGACCGACAGCCGATTCCACCAGGAAAGAGGTACACGGCTCGTGTTGTCTGTAGTTCAACCATTCCTAGACGGACAATACCGCGGTTCGATTGCGTTCTTATTGTTACTTTGTGCTAGGAAGGGTTCTCAACAAGGGAAGTGTCCAGGCGTCTCGCAGTGAACCAAAGCGATGTTGTTCGGACATGGAGGAGATACAGAGAGACAGGAACTTCGATGATATGCCTCGCTCAGGCCGCTCAAGGGCTACTACTGCAGTGGATGACTACTACCTACGGATTATGGCCCGGAGGAACCATGACAGCAACGCCACCATGTTGAATAATGCTTTTCGTGCAGCCACAGGACGTCGTGTTACGACTCAAACTGTGCGCAATAGGCTGCACGATGCGCAACTTTACTCCCGACGTCCAGGGCGAGGTCCATGTTTGCAACCACCACACCATGCAGCGCGGTGCAGATGGGCCCGAAAACATGTCGAATGCACCGCTCAGGACTGGCATCACGTTCCCTTCACCGATGAGTGTCACATTGTCTTCAACCAGACAATCATCAGAGACGTTTTTGGAGGCAACCCGGTCAGGCTAAACGCCTTAGACACAGTGTCCAGCGAGTGCAGCGAGGTGGAGGTTTCCTGCTGTTTTGGGGTGGCATTATGTGGGGCCGACGTACGCCGCTGGTGGTTATAGAAGGTGCCGTAACGGCTGTACAATACATGAATGTTATCATCCTATCGATAGTGCAACCATAAAGGCAGCATACTGGCGAGGTATTCGTCTTCATGGACGACAATTCGCGCCCCCATCGTTCACATCTTGTGAATGACTTCCTTCAGGATAACGACATCGCTCGACTAGAGTGGCCAGCTTGTTCTCCAGACATGAACCCTATTGAACAGGCCTGGGATAGATTGAAAAAGGCTGTTTATGGACGACGTGACCCACCACCCACTCTGAGGGATCTACGCCGAAACGCCTTTGAGGAATGTGGCACCGCCTTTGAGGAGTGGGGCACCCTGGACCAACAGTGACTGGAACTTGTGGATAGTATGCCACGACGAATACAGGCATGCATCAATGCAAGAGGACGTGCTACTGGGTATTAGAGGTCCCGGTGTGTACAGTAATCTGGACTACCACCTCTGAAGGTATCGCTGTATGGTGGTACAATATGCAATATGTGGTTTTCGTAAGCAATAAATCGGGCGGAGAGGATGTTTATGTTGATCTCTATTTCAATTTTCTGTACAGGTTCCGGAACTCTTGGAACCGAGGTGATGCAAAACTTTTTCTGATGTGTATATTAAACTAATATTAGTGAATAATATGGCATAATTGAATAAGCTAGTAAGAATACCCATCATATTGAACTCAAAACTCATTATTTTTGATGCAAGCTGACTGCAGAAGTCTAATCTACAGGTCAGTAGAACGCAGTAAACCAGGTATCTTTCTTGTGAACAAATATCAGTAAGGTATCTTGCTTATCGATGTACCTGTTAATCTCAATAGAAAAATGAGCGGAAAATACCTAGTACTTAATTCCTCTCAATCACTGTATCAAGCATATGTGTCTCGCATAATAGGACTCCAGGTAATCCTTCGACGACGCCTTAAGAAAGTCTCTGACCTTGAAAACCATATATTTTACAAGACAGCTGTAAAAGAATGACATTTCATTCTGTACTGAGTTAGTGTTATCAGTCTTACTAATGTTCCATCTCTTTCGCCAGTGCAATCTATGACTGTGCCTGACATCATGTTGTTTTGTATCTTCTAACAATAACTTTTTTTAAAAAGTTACTGCTTTTCGAATATCATGCATTTCTCGCTGTCTAATTCCCGGATGTAATGACCTTCAAATCAAAACAGTAAACATTGTAACGGCGTGAAATGCAATTGAACGTTGACAATATAATAATAATAATAATAATAATAATAATAATAATATCTCTAAGCTAATGGTACAAGTAAATTTTATGACTATAGTCAAAGTAATCTTGTGTGAAACAGGAGTCAGATTGAAAGATAGAGTATACTATTTAACGACGTACTTTAAAAATGCTTTCAGGAGGGAGGGGGTTGATTGAACTATGGGTGAAAGATGGGATAGCAATGGGAAGCTGTGGAACAGAGACCCAACACCTACCAACTGATACTGAATATCTCGCCGTACGACAGAGAAACAGCCAGACTACATACACGCTCATGACATCACTGAAATACCATCTCACAAATACGACATGGATAAAGAAATGAATCTATCGCAGTGTTTAGAAACGAAGTAAGGAAAAATTATGACTAAGATGAACAAGTTGTCTAGAATATCGCTTCACGAGAAGACAAGTATGTGAGGAAAGTCTTAAAGCAGCAGACAATGTCAGTCACTTCAGAACTAGGGCAGTAACTCAGTGCGATAACCCCAGAAAGTCTTCAGTGCAACTGAACCGGCACCAGCTATTCAACAATCGATGAAAATTTTAGAGGAAAATACAGAAAAGTAGTGAAAAACCACCCGCAAATAAAACAATAAATTGCACAGTAATCTAAAAAAAATGCAGTACCTACTAAACCAAAGAGGTTCTGCGTGTCCGTACGGACACAACATAGGAATAAAATCGGAGAAAACATCTAACGTAATTCTGGGATACAACGAAGGCAGTAAAACATAAATTAATTTCTGAAAGAAGTAGAAGAGGGTGTAAAATAGATATGGCAACACGTGATGCAATATACAAGAGATCAGGTTATAGAAAGATCATAAATGAGATCAAAGTATGCCAACAGAGAATGAAAAGACGATAAATAGTGTAGGAATGATAATAATAAGAACGAGGAAGTACGCTGAACGCAAAAAAGCACGTTAGACATGACTAATTCTTAACATGTTCCTTCATTGACCTAATCTAAACTAATACTAATAATACATGTACGCTAACTTTATGGTCCTAACCGATACCGACATTTGGGGTTACTTTGCCCTGCAGGGCCAAACTTTGCTCCAATTAGAAAAAAATGGTTCTTTGGGTCATAGATGATACACTATTTGTGTGAGTAGTGATGTGGGTCGGGCAAATGCGCAATGGTCAAGACGTTTCTAAATGGGCATTTGCCTGGGAATTTTCCCAAATCAGTTTTAAATGCCCCAATTCAGGGCATTTATGAAAAAGTACTTTTTGCTGCTAGACTGTATAAATTACCTATTAAAATAAGGGATGAGACGGTACTCCCGACATTAAAAGTTTGCAAATGTTTACGCTTAAGCCTACATATATAATTTATTGTTTATATTACTAAGAACAAAAGGAAAGAAGAGAGAGAGGTTTTTCGTTTGTTTTGTTAAAGCATTGTAACTTGAGTGTGTTGTTAGCAGCTGCTTATCATTTATAATGTTACCAGTTCTACTCTTCACTCTCTCTCTCTCTCTCTCCACACACACACACACACACACACACACACAGCGTTGATCGTCTGTTTAGTGGTAAGCCGGTATAAAAAAAACTGTCCTTAAGTCATCGCTGTGTAATGTAAATCAATTTATACTCCATGTCAAATCCCTGGATATTATTGAAGAATAATTATTGATAACGAAATTGTTACTGAATGTGTTAAACAGCTGACATGTGTTACTTGAGGATAAATTTATTCTTAAATGTTAAACTGTTTTCTGTGAAAAAACAAAAAAAAATGCTTTATTGTCAGATGTAGTGACACTTAAGACAGACTAAAGTTTTCTGTTCTGCTCCTTTCTTTATCTACTTTCGTATGGATGCACCGTTGTGAAAGTATAATAAGAATACTAATATAAAAATGATTTAATAGCAAAGAATCGATGCCCACCTTGCAGCTAATCTTCTTTATCCAGGACTAAAAGGTAGTAACCTGAAGCCTATCGGGATGCTTGATGCAATACTTATAAATACCCAGGCATTTTGCACCTCTAGCTGTGAACGACTCTTTTCTAAGAAAGGTAGTACTTTTAGGTTGGCAGCCTTGATTGAATGTTCGAGTGTGTACCATTTTGAATCATTCGCAGGCATCCAAGGAAAGGCGTACCAAAGTATGAAAAAAAAATCAAGCTGAAAAAATCTTTTTCTTTCACGCGGTTAACTGGTCACTGTGAAGGTCAGTCACCATTATTTTAATTACTCAGAATGCCTAGCAGCTGAAAAGTATCGCAGTTTTCATTCAGTGGAATATAGTTCGTGCCGTTGTCGGTATATTTTTGGAGGTTACGAAATTTCCTATTTCGGGGAAACTTTACATGACAGCAGAAGTGGAGCAAAGTATAACAAGAGTGCGTTAATTACGAACCTACGAACGTTTCAGACTTAGTTTACCACCACAGTGTTTTGCTGGTAGTGCGCAATGTTTGTAGTCCCTTTCAGATTGTTGAGGATGCCACCGAAGTACAGGAGAACTGCCAGAAGTAAGCTACACTGTGACTATGGTCCAGAAAGTCTGGGAAATGCCCACAAGCCATTAGGTGGAAGGAGATATCACATATGAAAGCTGAAACACTTCATAATATTCCAAGAAGAATCTTGATTTATATGTTGAAGTTAAATGAAAGAATTAATTCACGTCCAGGATTCCCGCAGATTCTATTAATGAATAAGCAGAAAAGTTTGTAATATGTGTTTCGCAACTGAGTGAACTGGGATTTCTTGTCACTCCAATGGAACTCCGAACGACTGTGAAGTCATACCTCGTCAGACAGAAACGTTAAGTTTCTAGATTAAAAGAGAACAGTCATGAATGACTTTTGGGTTTCACCGAACTGCACCCTGACATTGTTTGCACTTTGCAACCAACATTAAAAGGAGAAGAGCTGCTGTTGATGAGCGTGTTCTCATAGGATATGTTGAACATTTGTATATTGAACTGAAAGATGTACCAGCAAGAAATATATGGAACGTCGGTGGAACCAATGTCAGTGACGGTCTTCATAAACCCAAGTCCTAGTAAGAAGAGGGTCGAAATATTCAGAAAACATTCGTATAATTCCTCCAGGAGCAGCATATGGAAAATTGTACTGAAATGCAGGAGGATCTGCAACGAATTGACGCATGGTACAGGGAAGGGCAATTGAATCTCAATGTAGACAAGTGTAATGTGCTGCAAATACATAGAAAGATAGATCCTTTATCATTTAGCTACAATATAGCAGGTCAGCAACTGGAAGCAGTTAAGCCATAAATTATCTGGGAGTAGGCATTAGGAGTGATTTAAAATGGAATGACCATATTATATTAATCGTCGGTAAAGCAGATGCCAGACAGATTCATTGGAAGAATCCTAAGGAAATGCAGTCCGAAAACAAAGGAAGTAGGTTACAGTACACTTGTTCGCCCACTGCTTGAATACTGCTCAGCAGTGTGGGATCCGTACCAGATGGGGCTGATAGAAGGGATAGAGAAGATCCAACGGAGAGCAGCGCTTCCTTACAGGATCATTTAGTAATCGCGAAAGCGTTACGGAGATGATAGATAAACTCCAGTGGAAGACTCTGCAGGAGGGACGCTCAGTACCTCGGTACGGGCTTTTGTTGCAGTTTCGAGAACGTAACTTCACAGAGGAGTCAAGCAGTATATTGCTCCCTCCAACGTATATCTCGCGAAGAGGCCATGAGGATAAAATCAGAGAGATTAGAGCCCACACGGAGGCATACCGACAATCTTTCTTTCTTTCTTTCTGCGAACTATACGAAACTGGAATAGAAGGCAAAAAAAAAAAAAAAATGGTTCAAATGGCTCTGAGCACTATGGGACTTAACTTCTGAGGTCATCAGTCCCCTAGAACTTAGAACTACTTAAACCTAACTAACATAAGGACATCACACACATCCATGCCCGAGGCAGGATTCGAACCAGCGACCGTAGCGGTCGCGCGGTTCCAGACTGAAGCGCCTAGAACCGCTCGGCCACCCCGGCCAGCAATAGAAGGCAGAACCGACAGAGGTACTCAAGGTAACCTCCGCCACACACCGCCAGGTGGCTTGCGGAGTATGGATGTAGATGTAGATGTAATGTTTGCTGACAGTGCTGGTGGAGACATTTTACCTCCATTTATTGTTTACGAATCAGCCTATTTATGGTCTACATGGATAGAAAATGGGCACAGTGAGTGTCGTTCTCATATAGCCCTAGTGAATGGTTTAACAGTAACGCATTTAGTGAATGGTTTACTAAGTTGATGCTAGCAAGATTGAAAAATCTGGAAGAAAATAAGGTAGTAATCTATGATAATTTGTCCTCACATTTTACAACCTATGCTCTGTGATATTTCTTTCATCTGTCTGCCCTCGGACAATACCCAAATTACACAGCCTTTTGACGTTTCTTTCTTTGGGCCCATGAAAGCAGCCTGGAGACAGATCCTTACAGATTGGAAAAGCAGCAACCAAGGCGTCAAAGACACTCCCTTGCAGAAACAGCAGTTTCCATTTCTGTTAAGAAGATTGAACAAAAACTGATGACAGGTTTCAGGAAGTGTGACATACATCCAGTCAATGCTTATGAAATTCATTGTAGTCTTCCATCACGGACTTTTGAGGAAGATACAGTACAGGAATTTTTCATTGAAGCCCTTCAAAATAATAAATGAGAATGGGCTACTGCTGTTGCCAGTAACAGAGGAAGAAGGAAGATTAAGTGACTCGTGATAAATGTGTGACAGTGATGCAGGAGGAAATTCTGAAGAAACGGAGAAGTAGTCACAGAAATCAACAAAGTAGTTCAGAAGACGATTTTGAAGATATCTCTCTCGGACATTCTTCTGGAGATAAGAATTGTCTGAAATACCAGATCACCACCACCTGTAACGACTGAGGTGAATGACATCCAGTTATCAATCAGGCCGAAAATGAGTGGTCCAGTATTTGGAGAAGTTGTGCGCGCTGTGGGCCAGTATATGAAGGAATATTCTCCTGGAGTAATTACTAACGTAAGCGATGATGGAGCTACAGTACGTTCAATTCAAAAGTTTAAGAAGTCTTGCAAGTGGCCTATGCCGAAAGACGAAATGACGTATGACTTCGATGAAATAACTGGCACCATTCAGCCTCCAAAACACATAGGATGTCGTGGTTTTTTCTCAGTGCCAGAGCTTGGTGGTTATTGGTGCTAGTAGCTCACAATGTAAACTACATTTTACATATAATCATTATATTGTAAACTATAATATTTTGTGGAAATGAGTGCTCCAAACCAGTTGCAATAAGATAATATGTTTTTTAATGTTTTACACGACAGGCCTATTTCGGCTTCTTGCCGTTAAAGTGACCCGCGAAATAATGGCAATAAGCCGAAACAGGCCTGTCGTGTAAAATATTAAAACCTATTACCGTAGTGCAGCTGGTTTGAAGCATTCATTTTCAGGATGTCTTATACCCATTTATAGTATGCTGCGGGCCTAACAGATTGTAAAATATAATATTTTGGTAATAAAAATTATTTGTGCTTACAAGGTTGCCGATTTTCCTTCATTTCTGTGGTCAATCGTTATTCCAGACTTCTGTTATTCTTATATTTACTCTAATTTGGACATCCAGTGCAAGGTATACTCAGGCTAGGGAAGCTTTGCCCCCCTTAAAAAGAACAATAAATAAGACGTTATCTTTACTTTGCAAAAGTCAACATTAACTAATTAAACAATCCCGAAAAACAAAAGCGTTAGAGAGACACTGTTTTGAATTTAATTTCTTTAAAAATCTGTAAAAAGTGGAGAAGAGCAACCCTAAGTAACCATAGTTCGGTTCATCTCAGTAAAACATATTTTATAATTTTCAACTGTAATATACCGTCATTTTTTGACCCGATTCTTCTGCTTAAATGAAACTCGCGAAGCACATACCGTGAGAAATTCAGAAAATACGTAACTCAGTATTCTAAACGATGAGCACCAGTGGAACTAGATGGTGTTCAAATCTTCCCAGTTTACCTCGAGTTTCGAAATTGTCCTCGAAACACCCACCAGAAAAATTTGTAATTAAATGTGGGACTTTGAGAAGTACCTCACTCACAAGGCTGTCACTCTCAACACTTTTTATATTTTTTTGAATCTGTAACCCAACTCCCGAGGCGTACGAAGCTTATAGGAAACTCCGAAATAGAACCAAGCAGAGCGTGAGGAATGCCAAAATCAGACATGCCCGCTCTGTCGTATGCGGCATATCAAAACCTGCTGCACTGTGGAAAAAGCTGCGCAGTTTCGGTATAGGGAAGCGAAGATCTGACGCTGTTTATCAAGCGTCTGCAGAAGAATTAAACGATTTCTTCTCAACAGCTGTAAACTGCCACGCAGCGACAAATTACCAGCCCCAAGATATCAATCTCTCGAGAGACAAGTTTTTCCTAAAACATGTCACTACCGGCACAGTACACAAGGCAATTACGAGAATCTCTTCCGAGGCAGTAGGAAATGATGGAGTGAGCATTGGCATGATCAAGAACGTCGTAGACACTATTACTCCAGTTATCACAGACATCTTCAACCTGTCTCTTGTCAGTAGTACATATCCTACTGAGTGGAAGCAAAGTTTAATTCATCCTATACCCAAGACTGACAACCCTAAGTCGCCAGGTGACTACAGGCCGATCAGCATACTACCTGCAATATCTAAAGCCCTAGAATACATCGTCCATGAACAGCTGACGGATTACCTCAAAACTCATAACATCCATGACAAATATCAGTCAGGCTTTCGAAAGCACCATAGTACAGCAACTGCATTAATCAAAGTAACTGATGACATTAAACATGCTATGGACAGACGTGAAGCTACCATCCTAACACTGCTTGACTTTAGCAAGGCTTTTGATACAGTTGACTTTGATATATTACTAATTAAAATGAAGCAGCTGAATTTCTCAAACAGCGCAATACACTGGTTCGACAGCTACCTCAAAAACAGAAGTCAACAAGTCATTTGTGGGTCGGAAAAGTCATCATGGAAAAACGTGCGCTCTGGAGTTCCCCAAGGCTCCGTCCTTGGTCCATTACTCTTCTCACTGTACATTAATGATATTTCTTCAGTGATTCACTCCTGCAACTACCATCTATATGCCGACGACATCCAACTGTACATAAGTGCAAGCCCCAAGAACATTGCTGACGCAGTAGCGAGTATGAACGCAGATCTTTGCTCTGTTTCTCGATGGGCACAGAACCTAGGTCTGAAACTAAACCCCAAGAAATCCCAGGTCATACTTATATCTCATCCAAAGTTAATCAGTCGGTACTTTCACGAAACAGTCCCTCAAATACACCTCAATGGTACCCAACTACCATACCAAAAAAACAGTAAAAGACCTTGGAATAATCTTGGATGAACACCTAAACTGGGAAGAACAAACAGTTACAGCTTGCCGGAAATCGCTCTCCTCCCTACATGTAATTCAGAAATTTAGAAAAATATTTCCAACCCATGTTAAACAAAAATTAGTCCAAACACTAGTCTTGCCTAATCTTTACTACTGTGATGTAGTTCAACACGGCACAAATAGTGAAAATTCGAGACGCCTCAAGCTAGTGATGAACGCTTGCGTTAGATACGTATGCAATATACGGTTGTATGATAATATCAGTCCTTCATACTCCCAGCTAGGTTGGATACGCCCACATAAGGCACGCGATCTCCACACGATGTGCTTACTTCATCGATTTCTTAGCCACTGGTGCCCCCAATACTTATCTTCTCACATTAAACACCTATCATCATTTCACAACCGCAATACCAGATCGGATACGTCTAGCATCTTGGCTGTACCTTTACATAACACAAAATCTTTCTCCATGTCATTCTCCATCTCAGCCATACGACTATGGAACGCGCTCCCCTGTGATCTGCGTCTTATCCGGAATCACTCAACATTCAAGAGTGAACTCAAGACTTACATATTAGGGACGGTATAGCCACCATTGTTGGGCCCCTCTCATCTCTTTCTTTCTCCTCTCCATCATAGCTTCGAATTTTACCATTCTATTTATCTTCCTCTAACCTATCTACCTCTTCTATATCTCTTTCACCCCATTCCATCGTCTTATGTCTCTGCTTGATGAGAATAACTCACAAGCTGCAAGAATATAACGAGAAAATTCCCAACTAGCAATAGGACTGACATTCATAAAAGAAAAATATGTTTACTTTCATATACATAGTCATTATTATTATTATTATTATTACTATTATTATTATTCTTGATTGTTATAATTAATTTTTGATTGTTATAATTATCATTGTACTACGTTTATAATCTCTATTTTTTTTCTTAACATTAATACTGTATAACATGTAATATGTCCTTAATGTTCTGTAGAAACTGAAATTTGTTGAATCTGAGTATGCCTGGTTAGGTGTAAGAGAGGGCCTGAAGGCCCTAATCTTGCCAGGTAAAATAAATGCATGAATAAATAAATAAATTAATGTCCTTCATTGTCCCATTTAAGTAGTCATACCATTGATATAGTTTGTGTTACTATTTTTATTAATTTTTCTGTCTGAAGCCTGTCACATTTTTTATTTTATCTTGAAATAAACTCAACACTTATCTCAGATTAATTTGAATGATTCAGTTCCGTTATGTTTAACTTTTTGTAGATTTAGGAACTTAATCCGTGTTTGAAACCACAACAACAATTTAAAAATGCAGCTGAATAACATATGCCTGTTTAAACGTGGCCAGTATGATTATTGTTGAGATCCATCCCAGAATTTGTCTGGTAGGATTTTGGAAAAAAACCACGAAGTATCTAAATAAGGGTGGCTGAAGGATGTATCCACCCTGTATCTCATTGTAAGGAAAGTATTTTCTAAATTCCATTTATTTTAGTAAGCTACAATAACAACTATTACAGTTGAATGGACTCCAACTGTCATTCCAAATGTGTACGAAGAGTTTTGCAAGAAAAAGTCCTCAACTTCGGCTTGAAAACAGCGAGTTTCAAATTGACAGCCACCAATATGTGCTGTGGAGTAATGAAAAACATTCCTGATCGACAAGGACAAGTACCCAAATACAGATAGTTTCTGTCTCTGTGGCTGCAGCAAAGTTCATTTAAAACAAGTGCAAGTTGTCTTTTGAAATTAGAGACGTACTGAGAGTTCTTTTGGCCTACAAAGCGTTCTGAATTGGGTGTTAAAATCATTTTCCCCCTTCCTGTTCCATTCGCTGATGATAGGAGCGAAGAATGAATGTTGATACCCCTGCTGTATAAGACTGAATTTCTGTAATTTTACCCTTGTCATTATTATGGGAGAATTGTGTTGGAGATAGAAATACTCTCACGTTAGGGAGAAACAAGACACCTTGAACGACTAGAGATAGAACGTTCATGTTCACAGTACACGTAGATTAGTTTGTTCTGCAGAAATGAGTAGCATTTCCGTCACCTTGGTTCAGCATGTGTCCTGTTGCCTAGTAGGCACAGGGTCGCCATGGACCCTAATAAAGCCATCCACGTTCTATTCACATGGTTCCAAAGTTCATCTGTGGTGGTTGGTATTACGTCACAGTGCTGCTGCACCCGTCATTTCACCATATCGCCGAGCGGTTCTAGGCGCTACAGTCTGGAACTGCGCGACCGCTGCTATCGCAGGTTCGAACCCTGCCTAGGGCATGGGTGTGTGTGATATCCTTAGGTTAGTTAGGTTTAAGTAGTTCTAAGTTCTAGGGGACTGATGACCTTAGAAGTTAAGTCCCATAGTGCTCAGAGCCATTTTTGAATCATATCCCTCACGTTTTTGATTGGCTTCAAGTCTGGTGATGTGGCAGTCCAGGACAAAACGCAGACATCCTGTCACGCCAAGAAGGCACGTGTTCGTGCAGCAACATGTGGTCGTGTACTGTCTTGCTGAAGAATGGCGTCTGGAGTATTGTGTAGAATGGGTATCCCTACGGCTGGTAGGGCTTCACTCACGTAGGTCACTCTGGTCACAGTACCCTGGACATGCACCAACTGTGATTTGTGGTTGTACCCACTAGCACGCCATATCATAAGGCCTTGAGCTGGCGTCACAAGTCTTGTGCGAATGAAGTCACTGTTTTGCTGCTCCCCTTGTCCGCGGCGAACCAAAATGCGGCCATCATTTTCAAACAAACAGATCCTGGATTCATCCGAAAACACTATCTGATGCCATTCCTCTCCCCAGTAACGTTGGGAGGACGACGGTTTAATCCCGCGTCCGGTCATCCTGATTTAGGTTTTCCGTGATTTCCCTAAATCACTCCAGGCAAATGCCGGGATGGTTCCTCTGAAAGGGCACGGCCGACTTCCTTCCCAATCCTTCCCTAATCCTATGAGACCGATGACCAAGCTGTCTGGTCTCCTTCCCCAAACCAACCAACCAACCCAGTAACGTTGTTCCATACACCAATGCCATCTACCATGTTTCTGCACATTTCTCAAAGGTAAGCGGATAAGTGGAAGACGCGCACGTAACCCGTGCCGTAATACACTACTGGCCATAAAAATTGCTACACCACGAAGATGACTTGATACAGACGCGAAATTTAACCGACAGGAAGAAGATGATGTGGTATGCAAATGATTAGCTTTTCAGAGCATTCACACAAGGTTGGCGCCGATGGTGACACCTACAACGTGCTGACATGAGGCGGTTCTAGGCGCTCAGTCCGGAGCTGCGCGACTGCTACGGTCGCAGGTTCGAA
The DNA here is from genome assembly GCF_023898315.1 of Schistocerca nitens. NCBI lineage: Eukaryota > Metazoa > Arthropoda > Insecta > Orthoptera > Acrididae > Schistocerca > Schistocerca nitens. The sequence continues at coordinate 169,297,102 of NC_064616.1, read as the reverse complement.
TCCTGCCTCGGGCATGGATGTGTGTGATGTCCTTAGGTCAGTTAGGTTTAAGTAGTTCTAAGTTCTAGGGGACTGATGACCACAGATGTTAAGTCCCATAGTGCTCAGAGCCATTTGAACCATTTTTTTGCTGACATGAGGAACGTTTCCAACCGATTTCTCATACACAAACAGCAGTTGACCGGCGTTGCCTAGTGAAACGTTGTTGTGATGCCTCGTGTATGGAGGAGAAATACGTACCATCACGTTTCCGACCTTGATAAAGGTCGGATTGTAGCCTATCGCGATTGCGGTTTATCGTATTGCGACATTGGTGCTCGCATTGGTCGAGATCCAATGACTGTTAGCAGAATATGGAATCGGTGGGTTCAGGAGGGTAATACGGAACGCCGTGCTGGATCCCAACGGCCTCGTATCACTAGCAGTCGAGATGACAGGCATCTTATCCGCATGGCTGTAACGGATAGTGCAGCCACGTCTCGATCCCTGAGTCAACAGATAGGGACGTTTGCAAGACAACAACCATCTGCACGAACAGTTCGACGACGTTTGTAGCAGCATGGACTATCAGCTCGGAGACCATGGCTGCGGTTACCCTTGACGCTGCATCACAGACAGGAGTGCCTGCCATGGTGTAATCAACGACGAACTTGGGTCCACGAATGGCAAAAGGTCATTTTTTCGGATGAACCCAGGTTCTGTTTACAGCATCACGATGGTCGCATCCGTGTTTGGCGACATCGCGGTGAACGCACATTGGAAGCTTGTATTCGTCATCGCCATACTGGCGTATCACCCGGCGTGGTGGTATGGGGTGCCATTGGTTACACGTCTCGGTCACCTCTTGATCGCATTGACGGCACTTTGAACAGTGGACGTTACATTTCAGATGTGTTACGACCCGTGGCTCTACCCTTCACTCGATCCCTGCGAAACCCTACATTTCAGCATGTTGCAGGTCCTGTACGGGCCTTTCTGGATACAGAAAATGTTCGACTGCTGCCCTGGCCAGCACATTCTGCAGATATCCCACCAATTGAAAACGTCTGGTCAATGGTGGCCGAGCAACTGGCTCGTCACATTACGCCAGTCACTACTCTTGATGAACTGTGGTATCGTGTTGAAGCTGCATGGGCAACTGTACCTGTACACGCCATCCAAGGTCTGTTTGACTCAATGGCCAGGCGTATCTAGGCCGTTATTACGGCCAGAGGTGTTTGTTCTGGGTACTGATTTCTCAGGATCTATGCACCCAAATTGCGTGAAAATGTAATCACATGTCAGTTCTGGTATAATATATTTGTCCAATGAATAACCATTTATCATCTGCATTTCTTCTCGGTGTAGCAATTTTAATGGCCAGTAGTGTAATAGGCGACGGACTGTCACCCCTGATAGTGTAAGATGTGTTACACTGTTCAACCGTTGCACCAGAGCCGAGGAAGACGCATATCTGTGCTGTAAGGCCATTCGGATGACGTGTCAATCTTCTCGGGCAGTGCTCTGGATGGTTCAACGTTACCCATCTCGACGTGTTCTACGGCCTTCAGTCAACCATTCTGCTCACGCCCTTTGCACTGCTGAAACAGTTTGTCCCACATGAGCAGCAATTTCCCGGATGGATGCATCACATTCTCTCATGCCAATAATGCGCCCTCTTTCGAACTCTCTGATTTGACGGTACGGTTCGCGTGTATGTCTGCGAGGCATCCTGCACGTCTGCTCAAGTCACACTGATCCATTACCTTCAGTTTATAGAGACAACGAGAGTCGCGAGCACGTTTTACCGGTAGGTGGTGTTGGGCCACAATATCGATATTGACCTTGAACCCGCTCGCCGACATGATTCGAATGCTATTTATTTCTGCAGAACATACTAAAGTACATGTCCTGTGAATATGAACGTCTTATCTCTGGTCGTTCACGGTGTTCTGTTTTTTCTAAACATGAGTGTATATTTTTTTGACTCTTACTGGAACGTGACTTCTCCCTCGCTTGTAACCCCCCTCGCCGGAATCGCATCGTCTAAACAAACCGGTGACAAATATTCTTTGAATGTTCTCTGTCTTTTCCTTTAACGCAATTTGCTAAGGGAGCCAGCTGATATACAGTATTCAAAACTTGGTCTGACGATTGTTCTGTACGCGACCTCCTACGCAGTTTGCTAACTATTATGACGTCCTGTTTACAAACGTGGCGTTAGCAAACAGCCTCATAGGTCTACTACAGTTGTGAACCAAATCTCTTATAAATTACTCATAAAAATTCTTGTCCCACCTGCTCATATGCGAAATTGTGTGGGCTTAGACTGAAGAACAAGGAATCCTAGAATAAGCTGTTCAGACAGAATAAACTGGAAAAAAATGTTTACTGTGAATTAAAAATGAAACAATAGCTATGGCAGATGCAGTCTGTTCGGAAGTGAACATCTTTGCATGCCCGTGAAATTAAAATCTGCCGCTGGGTAACAATGAATATCGTGTTACTCCACTTCCAACGTCCGTGCTTGCTAACAAGTGGGCCATATGAACTTCCTCTCACCGATTTGATACATAGTGATGGGGCGTGCAGAGCACGACTAGGACTTCAGCGTACGTAAAGAGGTAGACGTAATTCTCAAACGTTTTCGAGGAAATCGAATTTGAAAATTTTAGGCGTGCTTATATACTTTATAGGTCGCTATTAATGAATGAGTCCGCAGTCGAGTTAGTAAGCGCTTAGTTTCATACACGCGGGATCTATGGGACGAATCTCACGTCCGGTAGTTTCTTTTGATTCCACGTAATTGTAACAACAGATTTATTATGACTGTGCAAATTATTAGTGTATAATAACTCGTTTATTATTTTCATAATATTTGTCGTTATCTCATTTCTGTTGCTTGAATTCTAAACAAAGACCTCAGAAGAATCAGGCAACAGAAGATAGATTTATTAGAACTATGAGTCAAACAACTAGAAAAGACAAAATCAGGAATGAGGTGAACAGAAAAGTAGCTGATATTGAGGTTCCCATTGCCAGTGTCATAAAGAACGCAGGCTTCAGTGGTATGGGCACATAATGAGAATGAACAGCCAAAGACCTGCCAAAAGGTATTTCAACCTGAGTGTCGTATGAAGAAGACTATGGAGAAGGCCAAGAAAACGCTGGACAGAGACTGTAAAATCAGGTGTGGAGGAGAAAGAACACAAATGGGAAGCTATCGTGGAACAGAAGATGTATGAAGACAGAAGGAGATGGGAGATGGCGAACGCCGGCCGGAGTGGCCGAGCGGTTCTAGGCGCTACAGTCTGGAGTCGCGTGACCGCTACGGTCGCAGGTTCGAATCCTGCCTCGGGCATGGATGTGTGTGATGTCCTTAGGTTAGTTAGGTTTAAGTAGTTCTAAGTTCTAGGGGAGTGATGACCTCAGAAGTTAAGTCCCATAGTGCTCAGAGCCATTTGAACCAAGATGGCGAACGCTTGTACACCACACCTGGGAAACTAGAGATGGAAAAGGATGATGATGAATCTTCGTCGTGAAGAAAAGGAGAAAAAATTGGTTGCGAGACTGGCTACAAAAACAGCATACACAAGAACTTTCAATGAATTTAATGTAACCATATATTTGTATTATTTTATCATATTTGTGAACAGTATAATGTATAGCCTATGGAGCACTGCACGAATCAGGATGATACTAATCATAGAAACAAGGAAAACAGTAATTGTTGGTGTGGTGTCACTGCCAGACACCACACTTGCTAGGTGGTAGCCTTTACATCAGCCGCGGTCCGTTAGTATACGTCGGACCCGCCTGTCGCCACTATCAGTGATTGCAGACCGAGCGCCGCCACACGGCAGGTCTAGTCTAAAGAGACTCCCTAGCACTCGCCCCAGTTGTACAGCCGACTGTGCTAGCTATGGTTCACGGACTACATACGCTCTCATTTGCAGAGACGACAGTTTAGCATAGCATTCAGCTACGTCATTTGCTACGACCTAGCAAGGCGCCATATTCAGTTACTATATGTCTTCTGAACAGATAATATTGTGAATCATGTACCGTCAAGAGCGACGTTCATCATTAATGGATTAAAGTATGAAACTAGCTACTTCCGCTTTCTGAATTCTAATTCCTTATGTTCCAGACCTCACGTCAGTATAGTCCTTTCCTCCTCACGCCAGCCTGCGTGAGCTAAAACGCGTGCATTTCGGCCTCCTCTAGTAACACGGTGTTGGCTCTTCAGTCAACTACAACAGTTGGGACAAACGACACACGTAATAAAAGTCGAATTTTTACATGTGCATGGTTTTTTCGATGTATCTATTGCAAAATGAACTTGATTTACATCATAAACGGGTTTTGGTCATCACGCGATTTCGTCGCGTACCCTATATTTCTGATAGAATCAAGGGGAATTATAGAACACACCGGAAGCTAGATTCGATCCAGAGACCTCGCGATTACTAAACTAAGCGCTTACTCGCCCGGCTGCGGAGGCCTTAAATAATACCGACCATACGAAGTATATACATACGCCTAAAGTATTCAAACTCGATAGTCTCGGAACGGTTAAGAGTTGCGTTTCCCTGTTTATATACGTTTAAGTCCTAGTCGTAACGCACACACCGTATGAATATGAATAAAATCGAAGAGGGGAAGTTCGTACGTTGCCTTATTACACTGAAGAGTGAAAGAAACTGGTACACCTGCTTAATATCGTGTAGGGCCTACGCGAACACGCAGAAGTGTCGCAACACGACGTGGCATGGACTCGACTCTGAAGTAGTGCTGGAGGGAAATGACATTTATGGGACACAATCGAGAGTTCAGATCACACACAAAATCCTGCGCCGGCAACAATTTCGTAAATACGGAGTGCCTTAGAGGCAGCACGGTTCAATATTTCTGCAGGGGACTTCCATCGACTCGAGTTCCTGCCACGTCGAGATGCTGCACTACGCCGGGCTAGAGAAGACACGATACGATATTAGGAGGTTTTCATCTCAATGTCCAATGGCATTACTGCTACCACCATTTACTTTTGACGTCGGTATAATATAGCTCAGGAAGTATCAAATTTCAGAAGTAAGCGTAGTTGGTATTTTGGGTGCAAGAGAGGCCACCGTACCGTAAATCACCCTTGATGTCATGCGTCATATGGGTAATGTATTATAGAGTTAGTAATGGCTTATCATTTTAGTTCCCCTGAAAAAGCGCAGTTTATATATATATATATATATATATATATATATGTTATTACAAATGATTGAAGCGATTTCACAGCTCCACAATTACTTTATTATTTGAGATATTTTCACAATGTTTTGCACACACATACAAAAACTCAAAAAGTTTTTTTAGGCATTCACAAATGTTCGATATGTGCCCCTTTAGTGATTCGGCAGACATCAAGCCGATAATCAAGTTCCTCCCACACTCGGCGCAGCATGTCCCCATCAATGAGTTCGAAAGCATCGTTGATGCGACCTCACAGTTCTGGCACGTTTCTTGGTAGAGGAGGTTTAAACACTGAATCTTTCACATAACCCCACAGAAAGAAATCGCATGGGGTTAAGTCGGGAGAGCGTGGAGGCCATGACATGAATTGCTGATCATGATGTCCACCACGACCGATCCATCGGTTTTCCAATCTCCTGTTTAAGAAATGCCGAACATCATGATGGGACTGCGGTGGAGCACCATCCTGTTGAAAGATGAAGTCGGCGCTGTCGGTCTCCAGTTGTGGCATGAGCCAATTTTCCAGCATGTCCAGATACACGTGTCCTGTAACGTTTTTTTCGCGGAAGAAAAAGGGGCCGTAAACTTTAAACCGTGAGATTGCACAAAACACGTTAACTTTTGGTGAATTGCGAATTTGCTGCACGAATGCGTGAGGATTCTCTACCGCCCAGATTCGCACATTGTGTCTGTTCACTTCACCATTAAGAAAAAATGTTGCTTCATCACTGAAAACAAATTTCGCACTGAACGCATCCTCTTCCATGAGCTGTTGCAACCGCGCCGAAAATTCGAAGCGTTTGACTTTGTCATCGGGTGTCAGGGCTTGCAGCAATTGTAAACGGTAAGGCTTCTGCTTTAGCCTTTTCCGTAAGATTTTCCAAACCGTCGGCTGTGGTACGTTTAGCTCCCTGCTTGCTTTATTCGTCGACTTCCGCGGGCTACGCGTGAAACTTGCCCGCACGCGTTCAACCGTTTCTTCGCTCACTGCGGGCCGACCCGTTGATTTCCTCTTACAGAGGCATCCAGAAGCTTTAAACTGCGCATGCCATCGCCGAATGGAGTTAGCAGTTGGTGGATCTTTGTTGAACTTCGTTCAGAAGTGTCGTTGCACTGTTATGACTGACTGATGTGAGTGCATTTCAAGCACGACATACGCTTTCTCGGCTCCTGTCGCCATTTTGTCTCACTGCGCTCTCGAGCGCTCTGGCGGCAGAAACCTGAAGTGCGGCTTGAGCCGAATAAAACTTTGAGTTTTTCTACGTATCTGTAGTGTGTCGTGACCATATGTCAATGAATGGAGCTACAGTGAATTTATGAAATCGCTTCAATCATTTGTAATAGCCCTGTGTATATATAGGGAAGTATATCATCTGGCGATAAAAATAAACTGCCACGAGGAATATCAGGACAACTGCTAGAGTAAATAGTTATTCATAGAGTTCTGAAGCAGCTTTCATGACTGCCACGAAGTCTCCAGTACGCCTGCAATTATGTTGTCGCAATCTTGCGGCACACAGATAAGGAAGCTACGACTAACATCCTCTTACTCCTTGTGTTCCAGACAGAATGGAAGAAAAAGGGCTGATGGACTTCGGGGAGCCAAGGCTGTCGTCACGATAACAGCTAGTGAGCGAGGACAGCTCTTTGCGGAGCGACCTACTTTGTGAAGGAAGTAGATACACAGTCTTAGATGAAAAATTCGTTGGAGAACAAAACGCCTTTCTGTCTGATTCCCACTGCCAAGGTCTGATGAATTTATCTAGGCCACCTTATGTGTATGCTGTACCGCCTCAGTGGAAACTGAAGAAAATAGTAATAGGCGGCACGTTCGTAGTTCCACCGTGTTATGACACGTAACTAGCGCTTCTGGACTTTTTATCCTCCCAAAACTACCCATTATAGTCAATCACTAACTCTGCGGACCACTAACTACCGTTAGAGTGATGTCAGAGAGGAGGGTTTCAGACCTTTTCCTATTACATTAACACTCAGAAGTGTATACTGAATTACACCTCTTTGAGAAAACAGTAAGGAACGGAGGATGAAGGTTTAACATCTCGCCGACGACAAGGTTATTAGCGACCGAACACAAGATAGAATTGAGGAACGATGGGTAAGGAATCGACCGTGCCCTTTGAAAAGCCATTTCGGCATTTGCTTTAAGTGATTTAGAGAAATCACGGAAAGCCTAAATCTGGATGGCTGGATGGATATTTAAACTGATGTCCTCCAAACCATTAATGCGATTTCTTAAAACTGAGTTACCTTCTCGGTATGTGTAACATCTTGAAGTTTTATATTAAATACAGTTTTTGATGTAATAGCATACTCCTTTTGTTGAAGATGGACTTATTCTTTCCATCGCAATATTCTACAACAGGATAGTTAACCGTGCAGAGGAATTAAATGCAATTTTTATAAAGAAGAAGAAAACGTTATAGAGGAACAATGTCCAAATCAGCATTACACATCAAAACCTTTGGTAACTGGTTTTCCATAGCGTTACCATGATGAGGAAGGAGAGGGTAATGACTGTGGCGACGGAATGTCCTTGTAAAAGGTTAAAGCTGAGTAAGTCAATTGTATGAAACTACGGAAAAAGCTACACGATCCCGAGGGAAGTGGATTCGAATATCAGCCCCGTGGAAGTGGAAGCAGTGCTTGCAATGCATATTACATATGTGGTAAAGGCGAGGCTATGAACAGTATAAGAAGTAGCTCACGGAAATGAGGCCGAATAAAATCGTCAGAAATTGCTAATATTTCGAAAGATGATCTTCCCATCATTTTCAAGGCACGAAATACAGCTCGATCTGCATTTTTAAAAAAATTTATGTATGTAATTTACATTTCTACAGCAGGGAGCGAGCCAGCAGCAGTCGTGTTGTCGCTCTTCGATCTCTGAATAAAATTACTGAAATACATAAAAAATACTAGAAATCGATAATCTGAAGGTTTTTGAGACGACGTTTGATGTATGTGTGGTTTTGAATACTGTGAGAATAAATATGCTGTGGGCTCATGGCAACGTTTTAGGTATGGGATTGGAGAAGAACCGGTATGAAAATTATGTGGGATGTGTATTAGGAACGATCAAGGGACGGGATGTAGGTGATGAATGGTGGGTGGGATTGCCGTTATGCAGTGACAGGATGAGTTGGAGTCTTAAATTGTAATGGATACTGTAGGTTAGGTTACTGGTAGATTTTAGGTCTGGGAGAAGAAGGTGGTTGATATTATCCTGGGAAAGGATATGTAATGTGTAAAGATGTAAGGCTCTGAGCACTATGGGACTTAACATCTGTGGTCATCAGTCCCCTAGAACTTAGAACTACTTAAACCTAACTAACCTAAGGACATCACACACATCCATGCCCGAGGCAGGATTCGAACCTGCGACCGTAGCAGTCGCGCGGTTCCGGACTGAGCGCCTAGAACCGCTAGAAAGATGTAAGGAAAGTCGGTGGTGATAGAGGTGCGGCGATATGTATGGATGGTACAGTGGGGTGTTTTTATGGGAGACGTAAGTATTGTATGTATTTCAGGAGGCACAGAAACTTTGTCAGCTGCTGAAGGGTACGGGCGGAGGAGAGTAAGCGAATACGGAAAGCGTGGCATAGCGCATGATGTACAAGGATTTGGAGGGAGTGCAGAAACTTGGAAGTTGTGTAACATTTGCAAAGGTGAGGATGGGACGGATTTGAGTTTTGTGGGCACGTGAAATGGTCGTGGGATTTGATATCTATGATCGGCCTGCTACTAGTTTAAATTACTGTGGGGTTTCTTTTGGATGGTTTGTAGGTGGAGTCTTTGTCTAAGGAATTTTAGTGGTAGCGTGGGCTGTTTACGTGGTGGGCTGCGCTTCATGCAGTTTGAAAAGATTACTGATACTGTGAAAAACATTGCATGATTCTGGGTCATAAGAACGAAAGTATAACATACCTATGATTCCTACAACTGCGTATAGAGCGCCTTTGTAAATTCTGTAATAAATCTTTAAATTAATTTGCAGTTTCCACAGCCACGTCGGTAAAATCTGTTGGTTGAAATTATTTTCGATTCGCTGGCTTTGACAACGTCGACCTCCTAGTCACTTTCTTTGTCTATTTTTCAAAATCAACTTTCCCAAGTGGCTGTTCCTTTAAAGCATCACGACATCGATATCGTTTATCAGTACCACACACTTTCGCACAAACTTCTGAAGATATTTCTGAGCATTTTTGTGGCAGTCTCTTCAAACTTTTCGATGAAAGATTGTAGATATCTCTTACCGATGTTATTATTTATTTATTTTCGTTTCAAATCAATTGAGCTGGATTTAAGTCACAGTGATAAGGAGGTAGTAGCAGAACAGAAAACATTCTCTTTTACAGTATTATCCACAGTGTACGCAACTTTAGATTTATTTGTCTTCACGCTTTATAGGCGTTCCTATTGAGGTATTTCAGTTTCTCTTCTTTTCCAAACATGTCTGCTTTGATATCGAAACAGTTGTAGCGCTTTATTGGGAGCATTCCCTTTCTACTTATTTAAGGAAAAAGTGTAGATATTACACGGACCAGTCACACTAATGTGACCACCGCTTATGTTCGACGTCAACCTGCAATAGCCACTCTCAGGTGGCAGGTGGCAGGTGGCAGCACTAGCAGTGGAGGGTATATAAAGCCTGTCTGGGGGACGCGGAAAACAGCGCAGTCGTTGTCCTCGTGCGGTTCAAATGGCTCTGAGCACTATGGGACTTAACAGCGGAGATCATCAGTCGCCTAGATTTAGAACTACTTAAACCTAACATCACACACATCCATGTCCGAGGCAGGATTCGAACCTGCAACTGTAGCAGCAGCGCGGTTGCGGACTGAAGCTCCTAGAACCGCTCGGTCACAACGGCCGGCCTTCCTCGTTCGGAAACGGAGCGGTTTATCTGACTTCCAAAAGCCGGCCGCGGTGGCGAAGCGGTTCTAGGCGATTCAGTCCGGAGCCGCGCGACTGCTACGGTTGCAGGTTCGAATCCTGCCTCGGGCATGGATGTGTGTGATGTCCTTAGGTTAGTTAGGTTTAAGTAGTTGTAAGTTCTAGGGGACTGAATTCTATAGCTGTTAAGTCCCATAGTGCTCAGAGCCATTTTTGACTGATGACCGCAGATGTTGTCCCATAGGGCTCAGAGCCATTTTGAATCAGTATTCAGCATCCGTAAAAATATTTCAGACCGGTAGTTCGTAGGCAACATCGAGTTTAACGCGGAAATTGAACTTATGAGTCAATTTTGTTTTTATCGCATCATGGAAATGAATTGTTTCTCGAGATAAGTACATAAGTAAAACTGTAATCACAAATTCTCTCTAAATCAGCTGGAAGGAAGCAAGGGGGAGGGGGGAGGGGGGAGAGGTAGGGGGAAGAGGGGAGGGGGAGGGGTAGGCAGATTGGGGGTTAACCTCACGTAGTTGACGAGATTATTAGACACAGCCACAAGCACGGTTTGCTAAAGGATGAGGAAAGAAATCAGCCGTGTTCTTTCATTTGCCGTAACCGATCTGGGGTGACAATGGAAAACCAAAATCTGAAAGACCTGACGGAGAGCTTAACAGCCGTCCTGCCGAATACGAGTTGAGTGTGTTACCACTGTACTACATCACTCGGGACAACCACTAGTCGTTTATAACAGAAATTGCCGAACAGCATGTATTCTTGTCGCAACTGGGCATTTAATTTTGTTGGAATTATAGACTCGCAGCGCATGTTATCGCTCCCCTTGTAGGAATACTTTATGGCACGATATTGCTGGCCCCTGCACGATAAAAGAAGGGCTCGCTTTCCTCCAGAGCCAGCGCGAGTACACGGGCGAGAACAACAACTGCGGAATTGGCGCTGATTACATCCATGAGCAGGGCCCGACACGCGTGATGGCGTGTGTACTCCAACTCATTGACGCCGTCGCCACACTACTTAAGCGGCTGCTCCAATTAAATCCCTCAAGTGGCTGGAATGTAACAAGTCTGTAGTCGCCGCTGGCCCCTGTTCCCGCTCGGTGTGGGTTTACATTCGTATCACTCACGCAGCACGCCTAACTTTCACTCATCTAACACAGCCTTCTGCTGCGAGGGAATCGTTCTATGCTGTAGCTATCTCAGTCAGCCTCATTGTATTACTACACAAAATCTTTCCAAAAGTAGATGACGGTCAACAAGTAGATCCCGGTTTCCTAGACTTCTGAAAGGCATTCCGTGGTATCGATAGCTACGATGCCACGGCTTAGGTACCAGTTAAGTTGGCACTACGACACCGGCACCGACGACAGCGCCCTCTAGCAGCACCTCTAGCCGGCACTGGAGAGCTCTACGAACATCGCTGCAGATTCTGCCCATTTCATTAGGTGCAGACAGCCAGGAAACATCGCTTCAGCTTAGCTTGCTAGTGAGACTTTGCATCAGTTACGATGGGGCCACAACGTCGCACCTATGTGTCGTCACCTAAAGTTATGTAATATGTTTGCATATGTTTATACACTACTAAAGGTGCTTTAACTGTATTTGCAGTACCGACGTGTATTACCTTTTCCTGCTCCTACGTACGCGCCGCCTTGCAGGCGGGATACAAAACATTCCACACCGTAAAACATTATCGTCTTGTTCCATAAGCTTTAAACATCACGTTATCGTCTTCATACGGCCATACTAATTATTTTCACAAATATGTGATTGGTTCGATGAATATTTGACTGATAGAATCCAGTTCGTTACAATGAATGGCAAATCTACAGAATCATAAGTAACATGGGGTGTGCCAGGGAAGGCGTAGTAGGACCTCAAATACTTTTAATGTACGTAAACGATTTATCAACTAATATCAGCAGCACTTCGAGTTTGTTGGCTGAAGAAGCTGTTGACTACAGCGGAGTATCGTCGTCGGACGCTCCTAAGTAAATGCACCTTATGAGTATTTAGGAACAATACTAAGATATTATAAGAAATGACAGGAACATGTAAAATCAGTATTTACGGAAGGTGAAGGTTCAAATGGCTCAAATGGCTCTGAGCACTATGGGACTCAACATCTTAGGTCATAAGTCCCCTAGAACTTTGAACTACTTAAACCTAACTAACCTAAGGACATCACACACACCCATGCCCGAGGCAGGATTCGAACCTGCGACCGTAGCAGTCCCGCGGTTCCGGACTGCAGCGCCAGAACCGCTAGACCACCGCGGCCGGTGAAGGTGAAGGGAAAACTTAAATTTAGTGGAAGAGTTTTCTGTATGTGCAACGCGTCTGTAATGGGAACCGTATACGAGCCACTATGCGACAAATTACACAGTACTGTTCAAGTGTTCGAACCCCTTATTGAGATGGTATGAGGAAATCCATCAAACAAATTCAGAGACGCTGTGCTAGGATCGAGACGGGTCGGTATCGCTCATAAGAAAGTATGGCTGAAGGCATTTAAATGGGAATCCTTCGAAGAAAGAAAGTACGAGGGGATGCTGAAAAGCACTGCCTCCAAATTTTGTGTGAAAACTAACAAAATTAAAAAAAAAAACATTATTAACATTGTACATCACCTTTCTTCATGTCTACATATCTCAACCACGCCGGTGACGAACACATTTCTACCAATGAGAGACCCGTTTATTGATATAGTCTCTGAGAATGTCTGACACTGTTGACGGAGCCACAACCTGACCTCACCTTGCACCGCTTCCTCACTGCCAAAGTGAAAACCTTGTAGGTATTGTTTAAGCTTTGGAAACATGATCTGATGGGGCTGAGTCGGGACTGTATGGAGAATGATAGATGACAGTGAAGCCAAAGTGTCGGATTGTTGCAGCTATCTCGGCACTTCCGTGTGGTCCGGATTTGTCATACAGAAGTAGAGGGTGCTCCTTGTGTGGACGAACCCTTCGCTCTCTAAACTCGTTTACAGCACGCTGTTTCTCACACACCGACATAATTACATTACACAACGCCATGTTACAAGAACTATTCGGAGCGCTGTAACAGCTGTCCGCCCCTGGTAGCTGAGTGGTAGCATCACGGTAGCTCAGCGTGTTCGGTCAGAGGGTTAGCAGCCCTCTGTAATAAAAAACTGAGTTAACCGATCAAAGACGAACTTAAACGGATGTCTTACGACGTCCGCCCCGAGCACATACAACGAACTAAAGCCAACAAAAAAAAGTGGTCAGCGCGACGGAATGTCATACCTAAGGGTCCGTGTTCGATTCCCGGCTGGGTCGGAGATTTTCTCCGCTTAGGGACTGGGTGTTGCGTTGTTCTTATCATCATCATTTCGTCCCCACCGACACGCAAGTCGCCGAAGTGGCGTCAACTCGAAAGACTTGCACCAGGCGAAGGGTCTACCCGTCAGGAGGCCCTAGCCACACGGCATTTCCATTTTGTAACAACTGAGAGCTGCAAATATGTAGACATGAAGATTAAAGATGTAGAATGTTAACAATGTATGTAATGCTTTATTTAAAAAGCACTGAGAATTTTCAAAAAATAATTTGGAGGGATCATTTTTCAATACGCCCCCGTAGTTCTCGCGAAGCCCTGTTGGATAAGTTTAGAGAATCTATATTCCAAGAAGACTGTGCGACCACAATGTTTTCACTGTCGTATATCTCGCTTACGGATAGTGAGAACAAGATAAGAAAGATAAGGGCGCGAGGACTATACTCTATCATTTTACCCCTGGCTCAATACGCGAATGGAAAAAAAAAGTAGTATTACGACGAAATACCCTCCACCACGTAGGCTGCCCTCTGTACAATGTCTTGCGGGGTATAGATGCACATGTAGATACATACATTTCTGTTCCATTCTCCATGACTTTCTCCCGTTTTGACAGCAGTTCACTGTACATTGCCGAAGCAATGAAGCGTTCCAAGCGCTCGTAAAAATCTGCCTGTGGATCCCGTTGTTAAGCAGACTCATTGCGCAGATACGTATGGCTACAATCCTATATCCCTGATGCCAAAATTCGGCAGGAGTGGGTTTCAAATCACTATTCATTGAGTCCAATTTAGATTTTTCATTGTTTCCCTAAACTGACTGAGGAGAACGATGGAATGATTCCTCTGAAAAGGAGGCGGCTGATTGCCCTCCGCATCCTTGTCCTATTCGAGCTCGTGCTTTTCATTAATGATCTATTCGTCGACGGGAAGTCAAACCCACCGAAAATATCTTTGGAGCTTCCAAAACAGATTACATAAGCAGTTGTAGTGTGAGGCAACTTTCGTCTCCGAGACCCAAAAAGTAGTGAATGTTGCCGTACAGACTGTTTCCGCATTCCTTGGCTTCTGCAAAGTGTTTAATACTATTCCTTACCATTGCCCACTGAATAAAAAGCCGGCAGGTGTGGCCGAGCGGTCCTAGGCGCTTCAGTCTGGAACCGCGCGACCGCTACGGTCGCAGGTTCGAATCCTTCCTCGGGCATGGATGTGTGTGATGTCCTTAGGTTAGTTAGGTTTAAGTAGTTCTAAGTTCTAGGGGATTGATGACCTAAGATGTTAAGTCCCATAGTACTCAGAGCCATTTGAACCATTTTCTTGAAATAATTTGTCTGTACACGTACATCGTATCTAACGACTTTGCTCCTTAATGGTGAGTATTTTTTGTTGTTGTTGGAGTCTATTAATGTGCTCTTTAAATCTTATTTCAAAATTTCTTCCAGTTTCCCACATATTTCGTTTCACAATCCTGACAAAGTATTTCTTCAACTTCCGCTTTTCCCATCCCGTTCTCCCGCTAGCTAATCTTATGCTTCGGTCGCTGCTCCAGTTTGTTGCGCGTCCTGAACGCAATTTCAATCACTTTGATGTTGAATAACCTCACCAATTAATTATAGATAATTCTCCAATAAGGCATGACTCTATATTTCTGTGGATTTTTGTCGTTTTGTTGGTTTCTGTGTCCTGCCACTGCATCAGCGCTATCTATTAAAACCACGTTAAACTCATTTTCGAGCGCTTTTTGCCTAAGTGTCTTAATTTCTTCAGCCTTGTTCTTACGACTTAGCCGTATGGAATTAACCCTACATATAACGTTTTTGAAGAATGCTAATTTATGTTTGTGGGGTGGCATGAGGTTATTTAACAACAAAGGGGTCAAAATTGCATTCAGAACGGACAACGAACTGAAGCAGAGGCTGAAGCATAAGACTAACACAAGGGAGAACTGGATGGGGAAAGCGGAAGTTTAAGAAATAAAGTGTCAGGATTGCGAAATGACTTATGTTTGGCAAACCGAAAGAAAATTTCGAATAAGTTTTAAAGAGCTTAATAATAATCAAAGAGAATGGCTGATCGGCGGTGGCTAAGCACCTCATGAATGAGCTGCGTTCGTTGGGTAACAAGCACAGGCAACCAAGTGTATTGAACTTTGGAGGAAAACTGTGGCTACTGTGAAATTTGGAGGAAGTTGCGCTTTAAGAGAGGAATGCTCAGCGTGATAAATGAGAAGACAGATCCGTCCGAAGTGCGTTTCTAGACCCACTTTAGCAATGTTCTTCTTGAGAAGCAGCCACCAACTTGTTGTACTCTGTGGCGTTAGGTTTTAATGTGTCATGTTGGTCATTCTATATGGACACACACATTGCCACGTAAATGCAGTACGGGCTTTTGGGATTTGCTAGGGCTTGACATATTGTTCAAAGATTGTGCGGTAGACTGGAATATCGTTGTGAAGGAGGGATGTGATACGTGCGTTACATAATTGTACTATCTTCGGTAGCCTTGTGAGAGTATTATGCTCCTACCTGAGATGTTCAAGGAAGATTTTTATATATAAAAATGCACCTTTGCTGTTGAATTTATACTTTTGACCCTGCCTAATGGCACAGAAACTTTAGAAGATGTTATACCACATGATATTTAAATGGCTGTCAGTATTTGTAATATTACGATGTATTAATTTGTTTACTTGTTTTATATTACTTGATAGTGGGATAACGCGCTCCCGAAACATGTGGTAAATATATCACACATTTCACAACTGGCGCGTAACATTCTCAGTACTGATTCATGAGACAGTTGTACGATGGCTTCACAAAATATAAGATCTCACCATATCGCTCTTAACGGGGAAAAATCGCCAGGCATGAAAGTAAATTCATCGGTCTCCGAAGTAAATGCTCTAAGTCGTTTACTATTCGAGATATTACATAAATGACCAGGAGGATAGTGGCGACAGCTCCTTAAAGCTATTCGAAGAAGATGTAGCTATACATGGAGAAGTTACACGGCAAACTGGAAGAAGAACTGTATAGGACAGACACCACGTGCTGGGGCTTGCAAAAAAATGGCTCTGAGCACTATGGGACTTAACAAATGGCTCTGAGCACTATGGGACTTAACATCTGTGGTCATCAGTCCCCTAGAACTTAGAACTACTTAAACCTAACTAACCTAAGGACAACACACACATCCATGCCCAAGGCAGGATTCGAACCTGCGACCGTTGCAGTCGCGCGGTTCCGGACTGAGCGCCTGAACCGCTAGACCACCGCGGCCGGCGCTGGGGCTTGCAGTTGGTTCTTAACATAAACACACAAACTGTACTGCGAAAATAGACGGGAAACACATTAGTGAATGATTACACACATCAATAAATGGAAAGAGTCACGCTGTTAAATAT
Organism: Schistocerca nitens; assembly: GCF_023898315.1. Classification (NCBI taxonomy): domain Eukaryota; kingdom Metazoa; phylum Arthropoda; class Insecta; order Orthoptera; family Acrididae; genus Schistocerca; species Schistocerca nitens. The sequence continues at coordinate 169,280,249 of NC_064616.1, read as the reverse complement.
CTAGCGCTAAGCAGTCTGAGCGGTTTAACGTGGCACAATCACAGAACAAATTTTACGGAAGACAGATGCATGCAGACTCGTAGAAAGACCTCTAAGGAAATACAACTGATCCATCGCAATAGAAAACGACAGCCGAGTATTTGTCATTGATCTGGGGTTCTTACCAAGGAACATAGAACATAACGAGAAGGGCTATACGGTTCGGTATGAGTCCCTTTTGTGAGTACAATAGAGTCACAGAGCTATTAATCTGTCCCCGTCACAGACTCTAAGATAGACGCAGGCTTATCACGTACCGTTCATAAGTATAGTGCGTCGCAACTCTTCAGGGTCCAAATAATACATATGGTAAGGTGTCCTAAACAGAGCGCTGAGGTCACAAGCTAATGTTCCAAAATGAACACATTGACATACGTAACTTATATGTTGAGACATCAACTTAAGCTCTTAGTGATTCTTGGGAGTGAAGAATGTCAATTCCAACGCACATATGACAGAATAATGCTTGAACAAAACTGAATTCTGCGTTAAAAATTATTTAGTCACAGTGTTCGTACACGATTTGTATTCTATGGATGTACATCGGTTCCAACAGCACACTACATACAGTATAGCTCGAATTATGTATTTCAAGGGCTGATTAACTGGTGCTTATTGATAAATCTATTCCCACACGATCCAACATCATCTTTTTAAACACTACTGTAAGATCAATTCTTTAAAGATTTTCAAATATACCTACAACTATTCATTATCTACAAAAACTGTCGGAAACCATTGCAAGCTCTCTGTGGCCCAAGTTTCTCTTAAGTTTCTATCCACAGTGATAGCCTTCTGCGATGCATTAGTGCAGTGTCTGTATTTGACAGTGTATGTAAAGTTGGATGCAACGTTCCTTTGGACATGCATGCATGTGCGAAGGAACAGAAACTGCTGACGATTTATAGCCGTATTAAATCATAAAATTTATTCGTAACTTGCGAACATGTTATCACCATAGCTATACAATTTACTAGTAACAAATGAAAATTTATGCCGGACGGTAACTCAAAGCCGGATTTCCTGTTTTACGGCTATCTAAGCATGCTTCACTAACAGATCCAAACTTCCACATGTCCCAGTGTCGACTACCCACAGTGCCTGTACAGTGATGTGATTCCTGCGGAGGGAGAAAGTGTTTTAGTTTTCTCGTCGGGTTTCTTTGGCTTTAGGCATGAAATACATAATACACTGTGTTTCAGGAGGAACAGAATATTTTAGGAGGTGGTAGTACAGGCTAATTCGAATAAAGCATTCCATGTAACATGTATCCAGTTTAACTGGTTACAGAGGTACAGCTGTTAGGAAGTAACCAAAGCAAATACTCACAGAATGGGCTAAGGAAAGGCAAATGATTAAGCTCAAAGGTGATTTTTATGAAGTCCATCTCCGACTTCCATGCACTTTCGAATTCTCTTGACAACACCACGCGCACGTTTTATGAGGTCGTATTTTATGGGGGCAGCACTATTCGTAACCCGAACGGTCATTTCGTCTCTTGTGTTTACTTTTTATCTGTAGACTTGGTCTTTAAACTGCCCACTAAGAAAAATATAAATGGATCAGGGACCTTGGTAGCCAACAAATTTGCCCATCTCTGCCGATCCATTTTTCGGGGAATGTTGGGTTTAGTGATGCGTCTCACAACTAGACCCTGTATGATGTTCTCTCGTGGTGGAAGAACATACACATCCCTGTACCCAAATCAACACGCTGCGGGCTCGCTTTTAAGAAATTCTTGATAACGGAGCCCTGTGAGATCGTGCAGTAACACAACAGACCCAATCAATAGATTTTCTGTCAAACCACACGAAAAGCGTTCTTGAAAATGAGTCTCCACAAAGGCAGATGGGTTTTTGTCGGACCAACAATGTGGGTTTCGAGCGTTATTGACACCATCACGAGTGAATGTGGCTTCATAAGTAAACAGTATAACTGGATTACTTGACGATTCGCGACTAGCCAACGACATAATTCTAATCGTCTACCTTCGTCTACTTTTCGAAGTTTCTAGCTCTGTATACAGGGTGGTCAGAAACAGTCTGAAAATCTTATAAGGGTGTTGCAGAGTAGGTTGTACTGCGACATAATTCTTATGAAAAAGTTCGATACGTCGCGTCATTTCCGAGTTAATTAGCGTGGAAGTTAGCTAGTCAGGCCGTTGGTCGCGCAAATTCAAGAGGCACGCCAGATACAATTAGTGTCAGTTGTTCTCGTAGCGTAGATGATGGCGATGGCTCGGGTTCGACCCGTACTACTGTCCCATGTCCAATTTTTGTATCTCTGTCTTGTGCGGTTTTAGGAAACCAAACGGAGAACACGTTTGGCGACATCGTCTCTGGCGGGCAGCGGGAATTTGCGGTTGCAGCTGCCTGATTGGCTAAATTTAATGCTAATTATTTCGGAAACGGCGCAACGTATCTAATTTTTTCCTTAACAATTGTTTCTCAGCACAACTTCCCCTGAAATTCCCTTACAAGCTTTTCAGGCCGTTTATGACCACGCTTTATAAATAACGTATCAGTTTTGTCAAGAATACTTGTTAACTTGCACACCAAGTTTATTATAAAATTTAAACTATTGTCCATTAACAGTTCCACGGTTTCCACTGTACTATTTGCTCCTGCGATTGTGACCACCTCGAATCTGACAGTGGTGCTATTACAATACCTGCTAGAACGATACGTGTAGTAAAGTAGCAGAATTTTCATTTATATCAACAGTCAACACGGCGAAGGCCCGTTACAAATCATTTCCGGAAGTAAAGAGATCTTGGGGTACCACGAAACAACGTTTGGCGCGCAGGTGATGTGTGCATTATAAGGTGGCCTGGAAATATTGTGACACGTGAGCAGTGCTGCTGATACAAGATAAACTAAAAAACCACCCACGGACACTGTGTAACACCCATCGTATCTGGTATCCTTCTACTAGTGCCGTAGAGAATATAAATACCGGTTGAGATGCCTTAGCGTAGCGACACACGATGCACAACGACCCTTCATTGTGTAGATGAGGCTGTCCAACAAGACTCGCAGTAACGCCTCCCGCTGTTGAACATACACTCTTTGGCGACCAGCAATTGTCCGTCGTTGCACTGCTTAGGTTGCAGTGCTTTCGTTTACAGCGTGCTACTTATCATCGACCATCCCTATAGAATGCAGCCGCTGCAGTGCTCCAGGAAACACAAGCAGTCGCGAAGAAGCTATGGATCCCCCAATATCATTTCCTTTCTGCAGGTGTTTTAGGGCTGTAACGCGTCCTAGGGAGGGTCAAATGAGTAGTCGATGAGGATCACTGTCCAGGCTAATCCGCAACTCCTTCGTGAACTCAACACCTCACTGTTCCTGAGTGCGCACAAGGAGGGTAAGGCACCGAACTCGTTGCGCCTCGTGGCCTTCTTGTGTGAGGAGAACGCATTCGGCCAGTAGACGATGATACAGACGCCTTGAAGCATACATTACACAGTCTGACGGGGATGTGTGACCAAGAAGCTGCTGCAGAGTCTATAGCTTTGTCGATGTGACGTCTTCGTGCGCTTAAGGTGGTGGTGGTTAGTGTTTAACGTCCCGTCGACAACGAGGTCATTAGAGACGGAGCGCAAGTTCGGGTTAGGGAAGGATTGGGAAGGAAATCGGCCGTGCCCTTTCAAAGGAACAATCCCGGCATTTGCCTGAAACGATTTAGGGAAATCACGGAAAACCTAAATCAGGATGGCCGGAGACGGGATTGAACCGTCGTCCTCCCGAATGCGCTTAAGGCGCGTTAATGAATCTAGTGCTGGGGTGTAGCAGGTGGTTGACCTTGCACATATTGCCGTTCGATGCTTCCTCACTCATGGAGAATTCTCGACTGCGGTGCAATCACTCTATGGCCGACATTCTCGTAGTCCATCTTCGTCTGACCTCTTCCCAGCGACTCAAATAGTGTGTGTCAAATACATGCACCACAAAATAGGAACCGCTATTCACGAAACCTCTTCCCTCACAGAGCGCTGTTCCCAGCACGCTAAGCGGCCTTATACTGGTGTGCCACATATTTCCGTCTGTTCAAAAAATGGCTCTGAGCACTATGGGACTCAACTGCTGAGGTCATTAGTCCCCTAGAACTTAGAACTAGTTAAACCTAACTAACCTAAGGACATCACAAACAACCATGCCCGAGGCAGGATTCGAACCTGCGACCGTAGCGGTCTTGCGGTTCCATACTGCAGCGCCTTTCCGTCTGTCACGTCGCAGTGTAGTCCATATAGTGTTGACGTGATACGATTTTTTGTGGGTCTCAAATAACTCACGTTATGGACGTAAGTGCAGATATGATAACGTTATTTTAACTGATAATTTTCGTAAATTGAGAGGTAGCATCATTAGTAAACAACTACTGAGTCCGTTCAGCCATCGCTTAGAACCTTCCACATTTTGAAGTTGTAACAGCTGAAAGAATACAGTCCATTAAATCGGACATTTACTCCCGATGAGTGAAATAATAAACGCAGTTGTGCTACATATACTTCGCCTTCCATTTTAACGACGAACATGTAGTGTCACTCTTCATACAGCAAATGTGTACATACGAACTAAAGTAGCTGAAAATCACAGTAACGTTTTCGTTACAAACTCTGGGTCTAGAGATCTACGAAGGTGACGAATAACACCCACAAGTCTCCGATCCGTATGAGGAACCACACCCGCAGTCTTTGATCCGAATCTGGACCGATGCCGGCCGCGGTGGTCTAGCGGTTCTAGGCGCTCAGTCCGGAACCGCGCGACTGCTACGGTCGCAGGTTCGAATCCTGCCTCGGGCATGGATGTGTGTGATGTCCTTAGGTTAGTTATGTTTAAGTAGTTCTACGTTCTAGGGGACTGATGACCATAGATGTTAAGTCCCATAGTGCTCAGAGCCATTTGAACCATTTTTTTTCTGGATCGATGTATTTACAATTACGTTGAAGCTCAGACGGTAGGCTTCCTCCTGGTATAAACCATTTTCGTCTGCTGAAGCTCGTACACTCAACTGTGATGTAACAATGCTATAGTGCGCACCCTCACAATTTAGTTTTCAAAAACGCTAAGTCCTGGAATTGTTTTCGGTGTGCGAATACGCTTTTTTTTTACGTATAAAACAAGCAACTACATCGGATTTTCTTTCTGTCATGAAAACTGTAAGCAAATGTAATCGAACTGTATTTCGTTTCTGGCATTAATGTGTTATCACTGTGCTGCACTTTACACGTCTTCTGTCCAGTTGTTGAAAGATATTGATGTACTATGAACAATTGGAACTCTGATGAATGCTTTAGCCTGATATTTAATAGCCTTAAGTTCACTAATGGTACAAAGTGTGTAGCTAACAGCCAGCAACGTCTTCAGGCACATGTGTCACAAGTTGCACGAAAGGTAAGTAGTGTAGCTGACGGGGTATGTATGGGTGCAGTATTCATTGGTGCCACATTTGCGATATCATCATCAATGACATCGTCATGTGCCGTTGCCAGATTTCCCTCCACCCCTTTGAAATTGGTCAACTGTCCTATGTGTAGAACGGAGGGAAACTCAAAATTTGTCTGGAAATTCATAGTAGGCCAATTTTCTAATGTATAAAATGACAGGAAATTCAGGAATTGGGGGGAATTTCGAAACATGTAGCATTTTCTCCGTTCCTGTGATGTCACAGCTCAGAGTCCAGTTGTCCTTAGTGTAAAATGACGGGAAATCCAGTATGGGGCTTCGTCATGTTGCTGTGAAATTCAAAAGATCCAAGATGGCGATCTTAGATGGTGGACCTGAGTATACAGGTGCAGAATGCATGGTTGCCAGATCTCCCAAGCCCTATGGTATCACAATCCAGTTTGGTGGATCTCGGAATATGAGTGCAGCGTGCACGGTTGCGAGATGCCATAACTCTATGTTTGGAATTCAGTCCACAGTACCATAGAGGTCCACGAATTCAAACTGGAAAACAAAAATGGCCACTGGATTTTCCTCTGATATCACATTTGGAGCTGACTTCTCCAACGTTTAAATATTTACAGCAGAAATCTGACAGGTATGTTTATGTGTTTATTTAAACAAAAAAATATGCGACTACAGACCGTTCTGTAGTCAGAGGGTCAGTACAGGTTGTTACTCCGTATGAGCATCAAGCCAGCAAGTCCAGCCACCACCCTCGCACTGGATGGGGTTACATAGGGTAGGAGCGCCGGCTGGTGTCACTACACAGCCATTAGTCAAGTAAGTGCGCCGTGCTGTGCCGTGACCGGTCGGGCCATTGCCGCTAAGATCGCGCGCCGCTAGCAGCCGGAGAGAGTGACAGGGTTTGACTGCTGCCGCTGCATCACATTGCGTCCACACTAGCTGGCTGCCCGCATCCAACTCACTGCCTTGTTTGGAGCTCGCCGCACACTGCATGACGTCACGTGGTCCCATCGCAGTGATGACTTCAAGTCCCAACTCGCCCACTTTCTCCTGCACGGTGCGAGTCTGGACCGGTTAGCCCACGTCATCCAGCTAGATGTAGCACATGCCTATTCCTATTGTTCGTTATAGACATTGTACCCAGACATTATCGACATTATTTCACACTTAGCACTGCTCTAATTTTAGAAAAGGTCTCTTAGTCATATGAAAGCTACACTATTAATATTCCAATAAAGGAAATCTTCTTCCAGAACATGACGTACATACACATAACAGGGTTTTCCCGTATAGAGCTTCACGCAAAATAAGCAGAAACTTTAAGGGGACGAAACCGCAGAATACTAATTACATAGGGGATTTCTGGTTGAATGGATGATTCAGATAAAGGAAATGACATAAGGCGATGGACCATTGAATGGAAAGCTGCGTGTCTGTGGCTATGTGGACACTGGGAGCTTGCTATCTCAGATATGTCGAAGATGAGCTGTGTTTGTGGACTGGTTCAAATGGCTCTAATCACTATGGGACTTAACATCTGAGGTCATCAGTCCCCTAGACTTAGAAATACTTAAATATAACTAACTTAAGGACATCACACACATCCACGCTCGAGGCAGGATTCGAACCTGCGACCGTAGCAGCAGCGCGGTTCCGGACTGAAGCACCTAGAGCCGCTCGGTCTCAACGGCTGTGGACTGGTACCACTAGACAATTAGATACATTACTATGACATTTAAACTCATAAGATAAGAAAATTCAGTTTACAATCGAGCTGGGAGGCTCTTTCATAAATTTCTTGGACCTTAATAAAGATATTAGAACAAGAAAGCATGTATTACGCATTTACGGAAAAGAACATAGCATCCACACAGCCGCAAACATGCAGATTTCCATACAATGGTGCAATATACTTTCCACTATCTGAATCAGCCTTTAAAACAGAACTACATGCCATAAAACTTATGGCTTTCAGCAATGGCTGTCCTGACTGATATTATACTACGAAAAAATAAAATGTGTAAAATTACATCATTTCTGTACGCTGGCCGACAGCAGTCACTCAGTAGCTACAAAGTCTAGTGCAAAATTCCGTATCTTGGTGACGCTTCAGACGACCTTGCAAAAAAGTTAAAGTCTCGCAACTACAGACCTGCATTTTATAACACTAATAGTATATCAATATTTTTATTCAGTAATAAAGATAAATTGAAGTTTTACATTCTGTCAAGAAAAGCAGAAAGATGATCCTACTGGAAATACTGGAAATCAACAAACACAACGCAGAAAGTCAGCCCAGTAATGATCAGACTCAATTTGTTTTCCCCATAGTTAAATTAGCGATTCAGACTCTAAATGACTTCTTATTTCACATCATTTGTTAAATGTATCTCTATATAAAAACTTAGTTAACCTCCTTTTTAATTACTGTAATTATTTTTACAGGGTGTTACAAAAAGGTACGGCCAAACTTTCAGGAAACATTCCTCACACACAAATAAAGAAAAGATGTTATGTGGACATGTGTCCGGAAACGCTCAATTCCCATGTTAGAGCTCATTTTAGTTTCGTCAGTATGTACTGTACTTCCTCGATTCACCGCCAGTTGGCCCAATTGAAGGAAGGTAATGTTGACTTCGGTGCTTGTGGTGACATGCGAATCATTGCTCTACAGTACTAGCATCAAGCACATCAGTACGTAGCATCAACAAGTTAGTGTTCATCACGAACGTGATTTTGCAGTCAGTGCAATGTTTACAAATGCGGAGTTGGCAGATGCCCGTTTGATGTATGGATTACCACGGGACAATAGCCGTGGCGCGGTACGTTTGTATCGAGACAGATTTCCAGAACGAAGGTGTCCCGTCAGGAAGACGTTCGAAGCAATTGATCAGCGTCTTAGGGAGCGCGGAACATTCCAGCCTATGACTCGCGACTGGGGAAGACCTAGAACGACGAGGACACCTGTAATGGACGAGGCAATTCTTCGTGAAGTTGACGATAACCCTAATGTCAGCGTCAGAGAAGTTGCTGCTGTACAAGGTAACGTTGACCACGTCACTGTATGGAGAGTGCTACGGGAGAACCAGTTATTTCCGTACCATGTACAGCGTGTGCAGGCACTATCAGCAGCTGATTGGCCTCCACGGGTACACTTTTGCGAATGGTTCATCCAACAATGTGTCAATCCTCATTTCAGTGCAAATGTTCTCTTTACGGATGAGGCTTCATTCCAACGTGATCAAATTGTAAATTTTCACAATCAACATGTGTGGGCTGACGAGAATCCGCACGCAATTGTGCAATCACGTCATCAACACAGATTTTCTGTGAACGTTGGGGCAGGCATTGTTGGTGATGTCTTGATTGGGCCCCATGTTCTTCCACCTACGCTCAATGGAGCACGTTATCATGATTTCATACGGGATACTTTACCTGTGCTGCTAGAACATGTGCCTTTGCAAGTACGACCCAACATGTGGTGCATGCATGATGGAGCTCCTGCACATTTCAGTCGAAGTGTTCGTACGCTTCTCAACAACAGATTCGGTGACCGATGGATTGGTAGAGGCGGACCAATTCCATGGCCTCCACGCTCTCCTGACCTCAACCCTCTTGACATTCATTTATGGGGGCATTTGAAAGCTCTTGTCTACGCAACCTCGGTACCAAATGTATAGAGACTCTTCGTGCTCGTATTGTGGACGGCTGTGATACAATACGGCATTCTCCAGGGCTGCATCAGCGCATCAGGGATTCCATGCGACGGAGGGTGGATGCATGTATCCTCGCTAACGGAGGACATTTTGAACATTTCCTGTGACAAAGCGTCTGAAGTCATGCTGGTACGTTCTGTTGCTGTGTGTTTCCATTCCATGATTAATGTGAATTGAAGAGAAGTAATAAAATGAGCTCTAACATGGGAGGTAAGCGTTTCCCGACACATGTCCACATAACATATTTTCTTTCTTTGTGTGTGAGGAATGTTTCCTGAGAGTTTGGCCGTACCTTTTTGTAATACCCTGTATATGACAAAAAATATGTTTTCCTATGTAAACACTGTCAATTTTGTATCTTGTGTACAAATAATATCTGTGTAAGCCACACATTGTGTTTGTGTGTGTTTGCGACATTCAGTTGTCACTCGAAGATGTCCTGAGAAACCGAAAGCCAGTTCGTGACCAAATACATATAATTTTGTAGAACATTAGGTAGTATTTTCCTTTTTAATTTTATTTTCATGTTCTGCCAAGCATAGACGGAAAGCTCAGTTAGTGTTACTTTTCTTTAACCAGCATTAAAACAGGAGAAATCAAAGCTCTTATTGAAGCACATAATCGTTCTCCCATCACTCCATTTGTGAGTAGAACAAGAAAGGGAATGTAGATGCAGTTTAAAATGAGACGAAACAGAAACTTGTAATTTATACTGAGGTGAACAGATTGGTGCTTACAACAAGAACATTGTGTTCATATTCCTCACGTAAGTTGCGTTTTATGCTATACAGAGAACATTTGCCATTTCTAGTGGATTTCTAAATTATGACAGCTGAGGAATCTGAAACTGTAAGCGATATATGAAAGGTTTTCATGATGGTAATGGATTGGCAGGGTAGTGGGATTTCTATTTGTAATCTTCCCACACCTCCACAGGATTTCCAAAATGGTTCAAATGGCTCTGAGCACTATGCGACTTAACTTCTGAGGTCATCAGTCACCTAGAACTTAGAACTAATTAAACCTAACTAACCTAAGGACATCACACACATCCATGCCCAAGGCAGGATTCGAACCTGCGACCGGAGCGGTCGCACGGCTCCAGACTGTAGCGTCTAGAACCGTACGGCCACTCCGGCCGGCACAGGATTTCCAAATCATTTTCTGACAAATGACACATCGGACACAAGTAGTAGGATAACAGCAGCACGAGTGCATTTTGTTAGTGCGGGTTTCCTACATGAGGGACAAAATTACCTTCAGTGGCAAACCTATTGTTCTCTTTTGACTGACAGGTCCTTAGCCTATTGTTCTGCTGTGTGGATTATGACACTATGAGGATAATCCATCCTTCAGAGAAACTCCCCTTCTCCCTCCTCCTCGTCCTCCCCTTTTGTCTCTCTCTCTCTCTCTCTCTCTCTCTCTCTCTCTCTCTCTCTCTCCTTCCCCACCCCTCTGGGAACTCCCCTCGCCAATGTAATTACAGTTCCAGGCCTGAGTTACTCGAATAGCTCCCTCCCACTCATTCAGTTGACTAGTTAATTAAAGTAATACCCTTTGTGTGGGACAGTTTTCACTTGCTGTCTATTGGTGGATACTAGGATTTGAATATTTGGTGGGATTCGATCCTGTAACCACCCACTTCCAAACCCTACTGGAGTTTTTCCCTTACCTCCTGTCGGTGGATACTAGCACAGTTAGGTCATTTGGTAAGATGTCCACCACATTAGAAGTAGCTGAAAATTTCAAATTTCAGCTCAGTTGCATTCTATGACCTTAAACAATTTGTGGGAGGCGCTAGACAGATGCGTTTTCGCAATACAACCATCGAAACGATAAATTGATTAATCGGGAATTTGACGCTGGGACTGGGTTTTTAAAGCACTATAGAATTTCTAAAACTGGTTCTCTTCGCTACATTTGGAAGGAGGAGGAAGGGTGTACCACGTGATGAGATAGTAATAACAACAACAAATACCTCTGCAAGACAGAGACCACTTATCTACAACAGAGAAAAACTACGAACTATAAAAACTCTGCTAATGTCGCCCAGTGGAGAACTTTAAAAGATATTACCGTGTCCTTCTCTTTCGATATATCGAAAACAAATACAGCCTGTGTGCTGGCATCGAGCATATGTTGTGATCCTATTAAATATACAGATACTGGTCCACTGGAGCAGATGGCCAGTGATTGAAGCAGCTTGCACAGACCAGTGTAAACTTTCGTCTCGTGTACTGTAGGACCACCACAGCCTGCAGACTATCAATCATAAGAGAAGACCCCTGTGTTGTTCTTGTATATGCAGTTTGATACAGTGCTTTCTACTGAAACACATCCAAGAAATGTATGACCGCAACTGCGTACACCATCATACATTTTGTTTTTTCCACGACGACTTTGCAAGTCTGTGTCGGGTACTAAACCGACATTAATATGTTTCAATCCATTGGCCCTAAGCGGAAAGCTGGACATCACATAATGTAAATTATGCTGCTGTTACTCCCACAACACACAGGTTGTTTGAAATAAAAGACAGAGGCGGTGTTTGTTATCGAAAAAATCTGGAAGACATATGGAAACTGGAGGACTTCGTAGCATTGTGGATCGTTTCCAAACAGCTGCCCGAAGGTACTGATCTCTACATTTAATCTCGTTTTTTACAGTGCTGGGGTAGCATGTGTGTAAGTGGTCCATTTTAAAGAGACCAAGAGCATTAATTCCTTATATTGCACCCGTGTACGCGATCACTCTTTCGTGCTAACCATTCCCGGAATGTGTTATTCCAAATAAGACTCTTTCCAGATCAAACAAGTGTTGTCAGTCAGTCAGTACGTGGTAATCGATAGAATACCAGTGGATGGACGAGATGGAAAAAGACACCGTTGATGCACTGTAACAAGCACCACAGTTGATAATGTGACCAATTTTAGCAATTTTATCAGTCTTTCTGCAATTTCAATGCCAACCAATGACATGGCAGCATGTTTCCAATTTCTGTACCATAGCGAAACCACTCCTCCACTTCTTTTCGTGTACCATATACTAGACTGCAAATGTAAACAGATGACTAAGCAGAATATCCATTCATGGTCAACTGTCGAACATATACACCAAGGAATTCCAGACAGCGCCCTGTACTGATGCAGTTAGGTTATCTATGTAGTTCTAGCATTTAGATCATAGTGCATAGTTTACAATTACGATTACCCATTTTCCCTATGTGGATGGGAGTCGTAGGAGTCGTACAGTATTCTCACATTCTTAGGATAAAGTTGGAGATTCAAAGATCACCTCACGTTGTCTTTGATCAATCCTCCCTACAAAAAAAAAAAAAAAAAAAAAAAAAAAAAAAAAAAAAAAAAAAAAAAAAGGTTCAAATGGCTCTGAGCACTATGGGACTTAACAGCTATGGTCATCAGTCCCCTAGAACTTAGAACTACTTAAACCTAACTAACCTAAGGACAGCACACAACACCCAGTCATCACGAGGCAGAGAAAATCCCTGACCCCGCCGGGAATCGAACCCGGGAACCCGGGCGTGGGAAGCGAGAACGCTACCGCACGACCACGAGATGCGGACCCTCCCTACAACACTGTCGTCAATTTGTAGCTAATGGGAAGGGTACTATACCCACTACATTACAAGTCTTGTGAAGAAACAGAGCAAGCTGTGTCCGTAACTGCTGTTCAGCGGAGACTCTTCTGCACCAGTCTCATTCGCAGCGCCCATCCAAGTGCACGAGAGCTCTCCACATGTGCTCTTCTTAGAAGGTTAGCACCCTTTATTGGTGTATAGTGATATAACAGACGGTTAAGCAGAAACTTGTGGTTTATGAATTATGGAGCTCCAGATGGAATTAGTTTGAAATATTTCATGTAAATCAGTTGCGCTATCAATTCTGAAGTATTGTTCTGGTGTTTGATGTCCATACTAAGAAGATATTGGAAAGAGAGAAATGATCTTGGAACATAAACACATTCCATGGGCTAGACGGTTCTGCGCTTAAACACTGTATAATGCAATTTTTTCTGACATTTTAGTCGTGTGGGATGCAACGCTGTTAATATTCCAATGTAAGAAATATATTTCCAGCACATGACTTACATTTTCACTGCAAATTTATCTACAATAAACTACGGTGAGAACCTGTAAGGTGATAAAACAACTACCTTACATACCAAAGAAAATATCGATTCTTTGTAACACAAACACTACATAGGTTTATGGAGGTGTATGACGCCTGCTGTTTAGGAAGTTCAAGCCCGATTACGATTCAGACATTATGATATGTACACAACAGTCCAATAAAATGATCGTCGGCAGCCGAAAATGCATACGCAGAAATATTGGCATCTTACGAGGGAATAAACACCACGATCAGTGGCCAGAGGAGATATAACCGTCTTATTGCAGTTTACCCCCGCCCTTGGTAACCTTCCTCTTGCACACAGAAGTCATGGTCCGATGTTAGGTCGTATTGCTCATGTGCGAGATAATATTGCCATTTCGCCTTGACGCCACATCTCTTGAATGCCTCCTACTGCTACTATTAAGGAGTGTTTATGTAGCATCAGTCTACTCTCCTTCTCCAGAACCCGCAGTTTTATTGATTTTGCTCAGTACTGCTATCATGGTATTTTTCTCTAATTTTATGTATTTTCAGTCAATTTCTGTAATTTTACAAGTTTTCGCGATTTAACTATCTGATCGTATTTCCCTCAATTTTTGCGTATTTCACATCAATTTTTCGTGATTGTACCAGGTGTTCCTCGAATTTTACCGATTTTATGTCTTTGTCACATTCTTCCACGGTTTTCAATATGTGTATGGTCATATCGCTGACAGATCTATGTGCTGTTTGATTTTCTACGAGAATAATTCCGCATCTTATACACCAACCCACTAAACAATCCTAAGACTTGACCTCTTCCCGAAGATACACAGGCATGCATTTTGGATAAGACGATCATGGAAAATATAGTAACAGTCGCTTCGTACCTATATGAAACTGGAGACTCGATTTATGTCCAAGATGTGACAGAGAAATGGTGTACTTTGTATACATCTTCGTTCGTTTAGAGGAGGATGTTTAAATAGGTTTCCCATCCATGAACATGATACAGTACACATGCGTCGGAAGCCCTCTGTTGACAGTGGTATGGAGACGTTTGCTGTTCACGATTGCATGTAGATAGTGCTCTAAATCACATACAGAACCTAAAAAGTCTTGCATGGGGTCAAACACGCGATCCATTCTGTATTTATGTATTTCAGTCACCCCAGCTGGTAATGCAACGCTCTTTAGCCAAGGAAACTTTATAACAATCTATAATGCATTTGCCAACAACAGTGGGGTCACACCTGGGCTTGCAATCTGACACATATAAATTTATTTATCTATATTTGGTGGATGACCACCAAATGTAGTGGTCATCCACGTTAATCATTCAATTCCAACCATCTTATCGCTATCGACGAAAAGCGACTGTTTCCCCAGTCCGTGTAAATACGTGGCGAAAAGTGATATCACCATTGCATTGGCAGAAGTGACATAAAATCGAGAAAATTATGAAAAATGACGGAAAATACGTTCAAATTGAGGGAAAATACGCCAAAATGCGAGGGAAATTGAGGGGGAATGAGGGAATACTTGCATGTCTTCTGTTTGGTGCAGGAAAGTTCTTGTACATGGGAACGAGTGTGCCACAGCAAGAGGAATAGGAGAAGAAGTTGACATGGAAGCAGTGCGAAGAGTTAATTAATTGATTGATTTAGTAATTAGACAAGCAAATAGAAAGAGTGGAAGGGAGCTATTCGAATAACTCAGTCCTGGAAGTGTACCTGTATTGCTCAGGGGAGTTCCCAGTGGGGTAGGGGGATGAGGAGGAGAGGAGGCCAGCAGAGGGGGGAGGAGGTGAGGGTTGGGGAGGGCTTGAGAGGATGTTGGGGGGAGGGAAAGGAAGGAGGAGGGGGAGAGGTGGGGTGATTCTTGGAATGACGGATTGTCCCCAAGGGGTCATAATCCACTTACAAGGGGAGGCCGCCAATTGTGAAATTCAGATTCGATTCATACTGCGCATAATAAAAGCTCATGGCCAGAGGAGTAATGTGGCAAAGCACCAAGATGCACTTCTCAGTCGTTGTCGAGAAAATCGACAGTTAAAATAAACCGTTCGGTGAAATACTCTCTACGATTAATAATTTTCTACAGCGTCGTGGCGCAGCGGTGAGCGCTCGGGTTCGTAATCCGAAGGTCACCCGATCGAATCACTCGCCATGCAACATTTTTTTTATTATTTGTTTTTTGTAATTCATATATAAACTATTAATGAATTGCTTATGCATGCTGGTGAAGGCGGATCGCTCTCCAATTGTACCGCCTCCATTTTTCCGTTTGTTTAACAGGGTGTACCAAAGCTCTCACGTCCGCACTGATTTTCGACGATGTTATAAGTTGCGCTAGGGACCGCATCTACCTTCTTTCGAAGTTAGCAGGCAACTACGCTGTTAGGCGGCGGCTCGTTTCGGCCCATTCAACATCTGTCCTTCAAGTGTAACGAGCGAGTAACGGAGTTTATATCTTATACCTGCCACAGCAAATTTGTGTTCGTGGGGTCTCTATTCTAATTCGAACGCTTGACTTACACTATACGTATTCGTTTCGGAATATCGTTTCTACGTCTTCCGTTAACTATACGTGGTAAACATTATGAAGACAATTAATAACATATGTGAAATACAACTTTGTTTGCGGAAAACATAATGATGTTCGAAGTCGCCAGTTTTTCCACGACAAACGACTTTCAACAACTTATTATATGCATAATTGTTGTAACTGATTGCCGTGAATTATATATATATATATATATATATATATATATATATATATATATGTGTGTGTGTGTGTGTGTGTGTGTGTGTATACACATTTGAATTATAAAAAACAAACACCAAAAAAATAAAAAGTTGCATGGCGCGAGATTCGATCCGGTGACCTTCGGATTACGATCCCGAGCGCTTACCGTTGCGCCACGACGCTGGCCATGAGCTTTCATTATGCGCAGTATGAATCGAATCTGAATTTCAAAATTGGCGGCCTCCCCTTGTAAGTTTTTTTAAATTACAGAGAGCACGCAGCCCTGTGACAGAACACGCTGAGCTACCGTGCCGGCCTCCATTTGACCATCATGAACTCTAACGTTCGGCACCTACGCACAGATACGTCAGGTCCCAACAGACGCGTACAACTTCTCTTGCGATTTTCTCGGAATTGCCAGAGTAGTGCACCTCACTACTTGCATACTACGTTGTTTTTATTGCTTACTAAAATGTTCAAATGTGTGTGAATTCCTAAGGGACCAAACTGCTTAGGTCATCGGTGCCTAGACTTACACACTACTTTAACTAACTAACTTATGCTAAGAACAACACACACACCCATGCCCGAGGGAGGACTCGAACCTACGGCGGGAGGGGCCTCGCAGTCCGTGACAGGACCCCTCAAACCACGAGGCCACTCCGCGCGGCTATGGCCTACTAAAGGTGTACGTGATCGCAACGTCATGGCCTCCCCTCGTGAGTGTCACAAAAGGGCCGCTCTGTCCTTAAAGGCACATGACTAGAGCAAGAATTAAATACATCAGACTAAAATATTATTTCAGTACGATCTGACTTGCTTATTGCTTGCCATGTTAATAGGAGTATCGATTATCTATGTAGAGTCTGTTGAAAGGAGCTAATTATGAGGGTGAACGCAATTTCTTCCGCTCTGCTTATGATGGCACTGAAATTACAGGTGGAAACCAATCTTAACCCAATATTAATCACAGCAGGCGGATATCTCGGTCAAAGTGGAAGTGATGACACACATGCCAGCATTTTCCGTGTTCCTTTCACTAACCCATCTCATTGTCGTACGTTGTCGGATTGGATTTTCGTATTAGCTGGACTAGGAAAGGGGTCAGGAGTGCAGACGCGTATTGTCATTTATCAAACGTGCAAACGTAAATAATACAATCGTACTCTTCTTTCCGAGTGGTTGGCTGTTGTTGTTGTTGTGGTCTTCAGTCCTGAGACTGGTTTGATGCAGCTCTCCATGCTACTCTATCCTGTGCAAGCTTCTTCATCTCCCAGTACCTACTGCAGCCTACATCCTTCTGAATCTGCTTAGTGTATTCATCTCTTGGTCTCCCTCTACGATTTCTATCCTCCACGCTGCCCTCCAGTACTAAATTGGTGATCTCTTGATGCCTCAGAACATGTCCTACCAACCGATCCCTTCTTATAGTCAAGTTCTGCCATAAACTCCTCTTCTCCCCAATTCTATTCAATACCTCCTCATTAGTTATGTGATCTACCCATCTAATCTTCAGCATTCTTCTGTAGCACTACATTTCGAAAGCTTCTATTCTCCTTTTGTCTAAACTATTTATCGACCACGTTTCACTTCCCTACATGGCTACACTCCATACAAATACTTTCAGAAACGACTTCCTAACACTGAAATCAATACTCGATGTTAACAAATTTCTCTTCTTCAGAAACGCTTTCCTTGCCATTACCAGTCTACATTTTATATCCTCTCTACTTCGACCATCATCAGTTATCTTGCTCCCCAAATAGCAAAACTCCTTTACTACTTTAAGTGTCTCATTTCCTAATCTAATTCCCTCAGCATCACCCGACTTAATTCGACTACATTCCATTATCCTTGTTTTACTTTTGTTGATGTTCATCTTATACCCTCCTTTCAAGACACTGTCCATTCCGTTCAACAGCTCTTCCAAGTCCTTTGCTGTTTCTGACAGAATTACAATGTCATCGGCTAACCTCAAAGTTTTTATTTCTTCTCCATGGATTTTAATACCTGCTCCGAACTGTTCTTTTGTTTCTTTTACTGCTTGCTCAATATACAGATGGAATGGCATCGGGGAGAGGCTACAACCCTGTCTCACTCCCTTCCCAACCACTGCTTCCCTTTCATGTCCCTCGACTCACATAACTGCCATCTTGTTTCTGGACAAATTGTAAATAGCCTTTCGCTCCCCGTCTTTTACCCCTGCCACCTTCAGAATTTGAAAGAGAGTATTCCAGTCAACATTGCCAAAAGCTTTCTCTAAGTCTACAAATGCTAGAAATGTAGGCCTTTTCTTAATCTAGCTTCTAAAGTAAGTCGTAGGGTCAGTATTGCCTCACGTGTTCCCATATTTCTACGGAATCCAAACTGATCTTCCCCGAGGTCGGCTTCTATCAGTTTTTCCATTCGTCTGTAAAGAATTCGCGTTAGTATTTTGCAGCTGTGACTTATTAAACTGATAGTTCGGTAATTTTCACATCTGTAAACACCTGCTTGCTTTGGGATTGGAATTATTATATTCTTCTTCAAGTCTGAGAGTATTTCGCCTGTCTCATACATCTTGCTCACCAGATGGTAGAGTTTTGTCAGGACTGACTCTCCCAAGGCGGTCAGTAGTTCTAATGGAATGTTGTCTACTCCCGGGGCCTTGTTTCGACTCAGGTCTTTCAGTGCTCTATCAAACTCGTCACGCAGTATCATATCTCCCATTTGATCTTCATCTACATCCTCTTCCATTTCCATGATATTGTCCTCAAGTACATCGCCCTTGTATAGACCCTCTATATACTCCTTCCACCTTTCTGCTTTCCCTTCTTTGCTTAGAACTAGGTTTCCATCTGAGCTCTTGATATTCATACAAGTGGTTCTCTTTCCTCCAAAGATTTTCCTGTAGGCAATATCTATCTTAACCCTAGTGAGATAAGCCTCTACATCCTTACATTTGTTCTCTAGCCATCCCTGCTTATCCATTTTGCACTTCTTGACAATCTCATTTTTGAGACGTTTGTATTTCTTTTTGCCTGCTTCACTAACTGCATTTTTGTATTTTCTCCTTTCATCAATGAAATTCAGTATCTCTTCTGTTACTCAAGGATTTCTACTAGCCCTCGTTTTTTTACCTACTTGATCCTCTGCTGCCTTCACTATTTCATTCCTCAAAGCTACCCATTCTTCTTCTACTGTATTTCTTTCCGCCATTCCTGTCAATTGTTCCCTTATGCTCTCCCTGAAACTGTACAGCCTCTGGTTCTTTCAGTTTATCCAGGTCCCATCTCCTTAAATTCCCACCTTTTTGCAGTTTCTTCAGTTTTAATCTACAGTTCATAACCAATAGATTGTGGTCAGAGTCCACATCTGCCCCTGGAAGTGTCTTACAATTTTAAACCTGGTTCCTAAATCTCTGTGTTACCACTATATAACCTATCTGAAACCTTTTAGTATTGGCTATATTTGCAGATATTTAACAAGTGGAAAAAGCCAATGAACAGTTTAAAAAAGCGCAAAGATATGAGAGGGCCTGACAGACCTGTCTCAGTAGGATTACGTTAAATCATCATCTCAGAGATGTAATGAGTTCTTACGTGTGTTCAGTGTGGCATACCACGTAACTCAGAATCAGGGTCTTCGAGGTTACCAAGCATTCTGTAAGAACGATGGAAAACTGCAATTGTTGAACAGCAATCGAATGTGAATTTTAAAAATATTTAATGCCATATACCTCCACAAAGCTATCACTAGCTAATATCACTTAAAATCGATGTTGTAGCGGGTGAAAAGGTGTACCAACGTCCTATTAAACGGATCTTCACTTGCACTATACAAGATGAAAATTGATGCTAGCTAAATAATAATACTGTCATGTATCGAAAAATGTGTGGACGTTGTAGTTGCTGCCCGGGTGCAATGCAGGAGTTGCATCCCCGTAAGTTGTTGGTTATTTTGTATGGAGTTCTGTACAGAAAAACCATGTCAAGTCAGGTGTTGGAAATAGATTTTCTACATTGTCATGTTAATAGTATCGCATTCCATATGACCAAGAGTCCAGTTTTAAAAATAGAGCAGGACTAAGTGTGAAATCATGTTGTCAGTTATGACAGGGTGAACTGCCCGTAACGAACAATAGACGTGAGCATCTATGTGCATTCAAACTGTATGACGTGGCGCCAGCTAGTTCAGATTTGCATCGTGCAGGAGAAACCGGCAAGCTGGGACTTGAAGTCACGCTGATGTGGGACCACGTGACGTCATGCGGTGCATGGTCAGTTCCGACTGACATCGGCAGTGAATTGGATGCGGGCATCCAGCCTAGGCAGGCATAACATGGTCATCGGCAGCAACTGAGAACTCGTTTTTGGTGTGATCCAGCAGTTCTGTCCGGGTGCTATTTTATTTAAATAAGCACATAAACATACCTATCCTATTCCCATCATAAACGTTTAAATTTAAGATAAGTCATCGCCAAACGTAGGGGAGCAGGCAATAACATCATGGGAACACCCAATACTTTATTTTTGATCGCCTTGAATTTGTGGAACTATATGACATTTTGGATAGAATTCTGATCTTAGAATTATGAAATGTGGTAACCACACAGGCTCCACCCGTTTTCCAAGACCCACCATATTGTTTTTGATGTCATAGGGCTGGGGAAATCTGACACCCATGTAGGCTACATTTGTTTTTTCAGGTCCGCCATTTTGAATGTTTTGAATTTTGCACCAACAGGACAACGCTCTTGGATTTCCCGCCATTTTACACTTAAGTGAATTGAACTCTGAGCTTTGGCATCACAGGTGTGGGGAAGGTCTTATATTTTTCATTACTGTCAAATTTTTAATTTCCCACCATTTTATACGAAGGGCAGTTAGAGATGTGGTGAGTGAAATCTGGTGGCAATGCAGAATCCACCTGAACCCCCACAGCTACTCTACTAAAATAACATCTCAGCAACACTAAGCCTATAAACGGTGGTAAAGAGCTTAACCACGAAGGCCGGCCTGTGTGGGCAAGCGGTTCTAGCCGCTACAGCTTGGAACCGCGCGACCACTACGGTCGCAGGTTCGAATCCTGCCTCGGGCATGGATGTGTGTGATGTCCTTAGGTTAGTTAGGTTTAAGTAGTTCTAAGTTCTAGGGGACTGATGACCTCAGATGTTGAGTCCCATTGTGCTCAAAGCCGTTTTTAACCACAGAATAATTACTATTATGGATTTTTGTTGATATACCCACATATATGTACACTGAAGCACGATTTTTTCTGCATAGTCATTATTACTACTCATACAACCGCTTCCCTTCGGGCTTCTGCCTATAACAGAATGGAAGCATATGAGTGTGCCAAAGTTGAATGTAAGAAGGGGGGGGGGGGAGGGAGGTAGAAGAAAGAAAAAATGAGAAAGGGCAGTGGTGAACATGAAGCAAAGGGGGATAAAGATAAAAAAAGATGGAAAAAGAAAGGGTAGTGCAGAGAGGAAGGAAGGATTGGATGATGGGTTTGGAAAAGTGTCTGTGAAAGATCACATATCTGATTTAGGAGGCAGAAAAAAAGAGTTAAGAAACAGAGATGGAGGAGGTAGTGCCAGAGAGAATGAGAAGGTGAGTGGAGAGGAGCAGAATGAGATTATTTCGTCTGAAGAGAATGGAAAGTTAGATGGGAAGGGGGAGGGAGAGTGTAAGAGAGATAGTAATAGGGAAAGAGACCGATCAGGAAGAGGAAGAGAGAGAGAGAGAGAGAGAGAGAGAGAGAGAGAGAGAGAGAGAGAGAGAGAGAGTGGGTTGAGAGAAGGCGTAATATGACAGAGAGTAAGTTAGACAGAAGGGAACCAGAGAGTAGGTCTTTTTTGCACGCCGTCTAAGCGTTACCCCTAGCAGCCAATAAGAGAAATTCAATTTGTAGCTTACACAAATTCGGTGCAATTAAGTTGTGTGCACGTGCCGTGGCCACGATGGGAGAATTACAACAGGCGGGCGGAACCTCTACTGGGAGCAGAAGCCATTACCACTGGCGGACTCCCCTGGTGCACACACACTGAAACAGACACTGCCTGCGCAGGAAGAACGCTTCCAATGTTCACTTAAGCCACCCCTTCTACGGCGTCATCATTGTGGCATCCAAAGTTTGGATCCGCTTTTAGAATATCAACATTACAATAAATACTATTTTGCAAACTGTAGAACTAAGTCGGTACTCGGACTGAAGTATACGATAGAACACCAGTGCATCACATTGATTTATTTTTAGTTCTGGAGATGTATCGCAGGTCGCAATAACTGACCATGACCGAAAAGCTCAGTAAGTTGACTTTTAGCCACTAATTATTAGCTGAAATTACATACTGTACGCTGCTTTGCTGCTGAAGGGATTTGGCGCTAGTCTGTTCAGATTCAACGATACACACTAAGGTAGTGAACTACTTCGTTATGTTACGTTCCATGACATAAGCGCGAAGAATAATGGTACTCACGTGAAAACATTTCTGTTACTGATAAAAAGACAGTCGCTGCGTGAAGTTCTTACGAAAACAATACGTTTTGGATTGAAGGTACTGATTAGTAAAAATGGAAAATATATCCTTTTTATAAATCCAGACGCCTTTCTCTGGCCCCAATCTAATACTTATGTACGTTCCAGTCCCTTTAATATTAAAGGAGTTTATGTTGAAGGTACCTTGTGGTAATTTAATCAGAAACAATAAAAGTTTCCTTTTACATGTGGTACTTACAAATTTGAAACAATTCCCATCAAAATTTTTACCTGAATAAAATATGACTTACAGTTACTCCTTCGGTCTTTTAAAATCTGTTTTTCTTCTCATCTGATCATGGCTTGGGTGGCGAACTACCACTTAACCTGTGATAAATCAGGTGATAATCACGTCAGGATCTTTTCGTAACTTTTGTTAACTTTTTTCGTATGGAATTCTCCCTTTCTTTTCTCAGTAGTTTTTGTTTGACTCTCGAACTTACTGACCAAATGGGACAAAATTGCACTATCATTAATGGTGTTTACAAGTTGCAAATATGTCTTACGTAACTTACAATTTAACGCTTGTTTGATTTTCAGTTTTAGCTATACAGGGTGTTACAAAAAGGTACTGCCAAACTTTCAGGAAATATTCCTCACACACAAATAAAGAAAAGATGTTATCTCGGTTCCCAGATCTCTGCTGATGGCGACTGCAGCCATGAAATCCGGAGACGCCTGTTGCTCGGTAGACAGGCGATGTCAAACCTTGACAAAGTTATAAGGTCCAGAGATATAACACTAGCAACAAAGATCCGTATTGTGAGGGCTATGGTGTTTCCAGTTGTAATGTAGGGCTGTGAGACCTGGACTATTAGAAAGGCTGAACGGCGAAGAATTGACTCCTTAGAATTGTGGTGTTGGAGGAAACTTCTTAGAGTTCCATGGACTGCAAAGAGAACCCACAGATCAATATTGCAGCAAATTAAACCAGATATTTCCCTGGAAGGTCTAATGTTAAAACAAAAGCTGACCTACTTTGGACACACAATGCGAAGGCATGCCTCGCTGGAAAAAACATTAATGCTGGGGAAGATTGAAGGAACAAGAAGAAGAGGACGTCAGAGGATGAGATGGATTGATGGCATCACAGAAGCAATGTGTTCCAACCTGGAAGGTCTACGGGAGAAACTGCAAGACAGGAAAAAGTGGCGTGATTTGGTTCATGGGGTCACGAAGAGTCGGAACCGACTAAACGAATAGAGAGAGAGAGAGAGAGAGAGAGAGGACATGTATCCGGAAACGCTTAATTTCCATGTTAGAGCTCATTTTAGTTTCGTCCACGATTCACCGCCGGTTGGCCCAGTTGAAGTAAGGTAATGTTGACTTCGGTGCTTGTGTTGACATGCGACTCATTGCTCCACAGTACTAGCATCAAGCACTTCAGTACGTAGCATCAACAGGTTAGTGTTCATCACGAACGTGGTTTTGCAGTCAGTGCAATGTTTAGAAATGCGGAGTTGGCAGATGCCCATTTGATGTATGGATTAGCACGGGGCAATAGCCGTGGCGCGGTATGTTTGTATCGAGACAGATTTCCAGAACGAAGGTGTCCTGGCAGGAAGACGTTCGAAGCAATTGATCGGCGTCTTAGGGAGCACGGAACATTCCAGCCTATGACTTGCGACTGGGGAAGACCTAGAACGACGAGGGCACCTGCAATGGACGAGGCAATTCTTCGTGCAATTGACGATAACCCTAATGTCAGCGTCAGAGAAGTTGCTGCTGTACAAGGTAACGTTGACCACGTCACTGCATGGAGAGTGCCACGTGAGAACCAGTTGTTTCCGTACAATGTACAGCGTGTGCAGGCACTATCAGCAGCTGATTGGTCTCCACGGGTACACTTCTGCGAATGGTTCATCCAACAATATGTCAATCCTCATTTCAGTGCAAATGTTCTCTTTACGGATGAGGCTTCATCGCAACGTGATCAAATTGTAAATTTTCACAATCAACATGTGTGGGCTGACGAGAATCCGCACGCAATTGTGCAATCACGTCATCAACACAGATTTTCTGTGAACGTTTGGGCAGGCATTGTTGGTGATGTCTTGATTGGGCCCCATGTTCTTCCACCTACGCTCAATGGAGCACGTTATCATGATTTCATACGGGATACTCTACCTGTGCTGCTAGAACATGTGCCTTTACAAGTACGACACAACATGTGGTTCATGCACGATGGCGCTCCTGAACATTTCAGTCGAAGCGTTCGTACGATTCTCAACAACAGATTCGGTGACCGATGGACTGGTAGAGGCGGACCAATTCCATGGCCTCCACGCTCTCCTGACCTCAACCCTCTTGACTTTCATTTATGGGGGCATTTGAAAGCTCTTGTCTACGCAACCCTGGTACCAAATGTAGAGACTCTTCGTGCTCGTATTGTGGACGGCTGTGATACAATACGCCATTCTCCAGGGCTGCAACAGCGCATCAGGGATTCCATGCGACGGAGGGTGGATGCATGTATCATCGCTAACGGGGGACATTTTGAACATTTCCTGTAACAAAGTGTTTGAAGTGACGCTGGTACGTTCTGTTGCTGTGTGTTTCCATTCCATGATTAATGTGATTTGAAGAGAAGTAATAAAATGAGCTCTAACATGGGAGGTAAGCGTTTCCGGACACATGTCCACATAACATATTTTCTTTCTTTGTGTGTGAGGAATGTTTCCTGAAAGTTTGGCCGTACCTTTTTGTAACACCCTGTATATTCCTGGCACCACGAAATTTTTGCAAAAATGGATTCGGTATCAGTATGCTGATCGTTTTGTATTCCCAAGTCGAAAAGTGCTTGACACATACGGAGATAATAAAGAATTGCCATACAATGCAGCGTTTTACCACAACGGTACAAACTCAAGAGAATGTTGGAATAAGTTTGGAACGTTAAATTTATATCATAGTCGAACCGGCAATAAAGTCCTTTCGCAGTTTGAACAAACATTTTGGTAAATAATTTGGTTGAATCATTTCCTGAATACTAACTGTAAGGATTATTTCATTTCACTTTCATTGAAAAATCATCTGCTATTGTTGTCAAATGTTTCCAGCCAGCGACAGTGGCAATGTCAATGCAAAACTACAACAAAATAAAGTGTCGCAAAAAGATTCAAATACTGGCAGTATTTCGTCCGCGGACGTTTTGCTTGCAGAAGAAACTCCAAAGACAACCAACAGATGCACGCCTTACAATAACGTTCCTTTTTCCTCTAATTTCCTGAATATTGATGGGGAAAAATAATAATTTTGAAGGCAGGCCCTTGAATCTATTTTGAGGAAGCAAGAATTCCTCGTGTAAGAACAGGCTGGAACCAGAATGAACCTCCCAATGGCGCTCAGCACTGGCAGTCTGCTACCACATAAGCAAAAAATCTTTCACCTAAATGTATATCTAACAGTCATCGTCCACAAATAGGAAGGGCTGATGTTTTTGTACTTTCGACATTGCAGCCCAGTCAGCAATCGTGATAATGTAATATATAAGAAACTATCAGCCTAGATTGCGGTAATGAAACCAACCTTTACCTAGGTTTCAGCCCAAATAATTGAAGAAGGCTCAATTATTTGGGCTGACACCTAGGTAAAGGTTGGTTTCATTACCGCAATTAAGGGCTGAAGTATTTACACGTGGAGTGTCTATGTTTACGAGACCTCCTCCCTGATTGGGAATATTACGTAGTTTATGGATTGTGTGGTCTGCAACAAGTGTTGACGAATCTAAAATGAAGAGTGGGTGAGGATAATACGTGAGATGGAGTGCTGATACAGCCCATAAAGAAGCGTAATTAACCTTGTCTTTGTATACAGTCTACAGATGAAGATATCTCTTGTCCTACCGTTCAAAATTAGTGTCCTATCTTTGGATGCCGGCAGTTCCAGCCGCTAGTGTAAAAAGACATCAACACGTCTGATTATGCAACAGCAATGTTCCCAGACAGATAACGTGACTTCGTAACAAAGCATACATAGACACTGCCGTGCACAGAAGATAACATGACGGTCGAGAATAGCTCGAGAACATTTTAGGTAAGGGTATTATGGAATATTTTTTCCTTCAGTGGTGCTTAGTGCCGCGACTGCTGTTTGGACAATGGCGCTGAATTTGCGACACACAAAGCGGAGGCGTTGCAAATTTTCTCGGTAAGAGTTCATAGCAGTTTTCACGGATGTTAGAAGGGCTTGGAACAATGAAATTTCGACGAACATATCTTTAATGGGACTGAAAGTATAACCCACAACATGAAACTATTCGCTGCTCACGAGAGATCACCGGAAACGTTCTAGTGAAATGGGCCTGGACGTTCTTCTGCTGGAATTTCACTCCGAGGTACCTTCAGTGTCGCATCTGTGGGTATCGATACTTCTCTCAATATGATGAAATTACAAGCACCTTGCAAGGTGTCTGTTTTTTTTTTTTTTTGAATTCTCGGCTGCAGTCAGCTTTTAAATAGGTGAATACATTCTATGTGTGAACACATAGTCACTAATCCCATGAAGAACACTTCATGTTCTTGCTGTACTTTCATACACAGAGTTCATTTGTGTTGTGTTGAATTTTCGGATATAACGTTTCCTGTAACGGTATCATGATGACATCGTCGTAAAGCGATGCTGAAGTTTCACATGGAATTCTGTTACAGCTTTACGATTATAATTCTTGGTTGAAGCCATTCCATGTTAAGCAAAAACGTTTATTTGTTTTAGACTGCTAAGATAGCCATTATGTCTCTATAAAATTGGAAGTACAGGTCGTTAAGCTATACCGCAAGTGATACAATCAAGTATGATGACTTGGTAGTCTTGCAGTAGCTATTTACATCCGTCAAGAATAACTGCGATCACCCTTAGGGCAACAGTTGACTTTCCTTTCAGCACATGCTTGATGTTATGTAAGGCTTTTTTTTAAAAAAAAAAGAATAAGGAAGTTCAGTGTTTAACTACGCGTCAACAATGAGGTTATTAGAGTCGGACCACAAAATCAGACTAGCTAAACATGGGGGAAGGAAATCGGCCGTGCCCTTTTAAAGGAACCATCCCGGCATTTGCCTTAAGCGATTTAGGGAAATCACGGGAAATCTAAATCTGTAGAGCAGACGAGGACTTGAACAGTTGCCCAGTATGCCAGTCACGGCTAAGGATTTTCACTCTGGGCCGGGAACTAACTTCATCGGTTACAACACAAGAGCAGAGGCGCATGGCTATGGAAATCTAATCATAGAGAGCCTATCATTCTGTTCTACTTCAGAAATAAAAAAAAACTGAGATGCTTATTATTATAAACTGGTAGCAAGTGCTGTTCAGCGGAAATTATACGTTTAGTTACGAAAGTGGTTTTGTATTAACGCTACAACTTACGTGTAAAATTTTTCACTGAGAGGATTCTGCGCTGACTGTCAGAGACGCGAAGTACTTACCTGAAACAAAAACAAAGCAAAAAATAAATAAACTTCAAATACTATACTGTAACATAATGACAAGGAATATCTTTTGTAAACTGTTAAAATAATGACGAAACTGCTCGTGTCTGACGTGTAACACGTCTGTCGTAAACATTCGTACCTGACAAACGTGAGATAATTTCACATATTTTATGTGTATCGTTTCAAACCTTTACGGTAACACCTCATTAGGTGCGTAAGGGAAGGAAACATGGGGTTCACGTCGGCAGTTATTACACAGGAAGGCTATATTTTTTATGTCTCGTCGGCGTCAGGAAAGTTGGAGTCTGTGCACTAGTTCAGGAGGGAAACGATAGAGGCAGAAAACACCCAGTCTTGTTGAAGGAATCATGGCAGCTTTTACCAGAAGCGATTTTAGGGAAATCGTGAGGAATGTTAATTAGGATGGCTGGAGTTCCAGGTTCATGCCTTAAGATGTTGGGCAACGTTCAGTTAGTGTCTTTGTGCAGTCCAGTTTAGGAAGTTAACCTCGTTTTCTTAGACCCAACATGACGTAATATTTGGTTTGAGATGACGAGTATTATGTTGGAACACAAAAAAGGTCCAATGAAAATAACTGTTGCTACAATCTGGAAAGCGCGATGTTGTCTAAAATGCATCGATGAACTCGTTCATTTTGACATCGACCCAAAGTAGTGGTCCTAGCCTGAGGCAGGAAATTTCCCAAACTATTACAATCCACTGATCTTCACTGTCTGCCTACCACACACCGATAGCCGTTCACTATTCGCAAGGCATCCGAGACACCACTTCATGCAACCGACTCCCGTTCCTAAGACTAATGACGGTGTGTTTCTATAGTTCGACGGCGTGCATTCTTTCTTGGGGACAGCGGTCTTCTGCCTCCAGCACCACCACGAAAACCAATTCATTTATTTTACAATGCAGCGTTCTTTTGCGCTTTAGGTTTATCAAAACGATGAATGGATGCGGTATTACCTTGACGTTTCCATTTCACCGCAACAACGCCAACCCATCGAAACCCCACGTGAAATCTTCCTGGCGGCTTTGTAAGTCAGATCTCCCCATTGATTCGTACTGACTGGAAACATGTCTTTGATTAGGTGTTCCTTGACTTCAAATAGGCGTTCGATCCAGTTCTTCAGTTGTGCTTCAAAAATAAAATACGAACTTACGAATATGTTCTTGACTAGTCTGAAGACTCAATAGCAAAGAGAACTCGGCAGGTCGTTTTGAAACTAGAAAAAATCGTCAGATATGAAAGGAAATTTGCGCGGACAACAAGGAAGTATTATAGAACAGTTGCTTTTCACAATGTATGTAAATGATGTGATGGATAACGTCCGAAACTCCATGAGCCAGTTTGCCTACCATTCTGTTGTATGTAGGTGAGTTACAATGCCACAGAAATTTAGCCAAATGCAGGGACGCCTGCAGAGAATCAGCCTCACCCTCAGAATTAACGCGTGCAACGTCTTGTGTGTAATACATAAAAAGAGTGCCGAGCTGCCACGTTCTCAGACACAGCTGAGTTAAGGTTAGCGTCCACCAGAGGACGCACACTGCAAAACTTACATATGCTTCCGCCTTATCACATACACTGACGAGCCGAAACATTATGACCACCTGGTTAATAACTTGTTGGTCCATCTTCGGAAAGCAATATGTCACAGATTCTGCGTATCAAGGATTCGACAGTTTGTTGATAGGTTTGTGGAGGTATGTCGCACCAGAAGTCCACGCACAAGACATACAATTTCCTTAAACAGCGGGCCGCTGATCTGTGTACGCGGTGATGGCGCCTGATAGCGACTAAAATGGGTTCCATTGGATTCACATCAAGCGAAATTCATGGTCGAGACATCAACACTGTTACGTTCCCCAAGCTACTGTAGCACGGTTGTGACTTTGGGACACGGACAATTGTCATGCTGGGAAAGGACATCGCCAGCGGGGAAGACCTCGAGCATGATGGGGTGCAGATGGTCTGCAGCCGTCAGCGTGTCTTCGGTTACTACCACCGACCCATGCGAGTGCAGCAGAATGTCTCCCATAGCACAGCACTACCCCCGTCAGCCAGCGTTCTTGGATCGGTGGACATTTCAAGCTGTCGTTCGCGTGGATGACGGCGTTTGTGGAGACGACCACCGACCTGTTGTTGAAAAAAAGTGATTCATCCGACGAGGCGACAAGTTTCCATTCATCCAGGATTCAATCTCGACGATCCCGTGCCCACTGCAATCGTAACTGACGAGATCGTTAGACCAACATGTGAACACGTAGAGGTCGTCTACTGCGGAGCGCCATGTTCAACAATGTACAATGAGCGGTGTGCTCAGAAGCACACGTGCGTCAGCATTTTGCTGTTTCGGCAGAGATCCCACAGATTGCTGCCTATCCTGCTGTACAGAACAAGGAATGCTTCAAATTCCACGTTCTGTACAGACTCGTGGACGTCCAACCACCTATCGCCCAGTGATAGTTTCACTGTTGTTCTACCACTTTCCGCAGACGCCCACTGCAGTAGCACGTGGACATTCGACCAGCTACAAGATACTTGTTCACAGGCTGTGGGTAATAATAACATCACCTTTGTTACAGCCGCTTACAGCAGTAAATTTCCCGCCGGTCGGTGTAGCCGTGCGGTTCTAGGCGCTTCAGTCTGGAACCGCGTGACCGCTACGGTCGCAGGTTCGAATCCTGCCTCGGGCATGGATGTGTGTGATGTCCTTAAATTAGTTAGGTTTCAGTAGTTCTAAGTTCTAGGGGACTGATGACCTCAGATGTTAAGTCCCATAGTGCTCAGAGCCATTTGAATTTTTTAGTAAATTTCCCCGTTTGCGGCCCGCGTCGTCGCTACAATAATTGCCTATCCGTCTTTGGTCCGTTTATATACTTACCGTGTCATGTTCCCGCAACACCATCAGGCGACATCCAACCTCCTGGTGGGCAGTCATCATATTGCTTTGGCTTATCAGTGTAAATGGTTCTCGAGCGACGATCCGTCCACTAAACGCGGATGTAGCCCAACAAACGGCTCCACTGAACGCAGTATCGACAGCACCTCAAGACGTCAGCAGGAGCGTGTCTACAGCCTTCACCAAGAAGAGCCGAACTGGACACACTACATACGTTCGTAGCTATCGTTCACTGAATTCAGCACTGCATCAGAGTTAAAGACAGATCAGTGCAAGTGGACACTGAACCACTGCCACACACTATCTTCATCCTACAGTTAAGCATTATAAAGTTTCTACACTAGTGGCCATTAAAATTCCTAAACCAAGAAGAAATACAGATGATAAACGGGTATTCATTGGACAAATATATTATACTAGAACTGACGTGTGATTACATTTTCACGCAATTTGGGTGCATAGATCCTGAGAAATCAGTACCCAGAACAAACACCTCTGGCCGTAATAACGGCCTTGATACGCCTGGGCATTGAGTCAAACAGAGCTTGGATGGCGTGTACAGGTACAGCTGCCCACGCAGCTTCAACACGATAGCAGAGTTCATCAAGAGTAGTGACTGGCGTGTTGTGACGAGCCAGTTGCTCGGCCACCATTGACCAGACGTTTTCAATTGGTGAGACATCTGGAGAATGTGCTGGTCGGAGAAGCAGTCGAATGTTTTCTGTATCCAGAAAGGCCCGTACAGGACCTGCAACATGCGGTCGTGCATTATCCTGCTGAAATGTAGGGTTTCGCAGGGATAGAATGAAGGGTAGAGCCACGGGTCGTAACACATCTGAAATGTAACGTCAACAGTTCAAAGTGCCGTCAGTGCGAACAAGAGGTGACCGAGACGTGTAGCCAATGGCACCCCATACCATCACGCCGGGTGATACGCCAGTATGGCGATGACGAATACACGCTTCCAATGTGCGTTCACCACGATGTCGCCAAACACGGATGCGACCATCATGTCGCTGTAAACAGAACCTGGATTCATCCAAAAAATGACGTTTTGCCATTCGTGCACCCGGGTTCGTCGTTGAGTACACCATCGCAGGCGCTCCTGTCTGTGGCGCAGCATCAAGGGTAACCGCAGCCATGGTCTCCGAGCTGATAGTCCATGCTGCTGCAAAGGTCGTCGAACTGTTCGTGCAGATGGTTGTCGTCTTGCAAACGTCCCCATCTGTTGACTCATGGATCTAGACGTGGCTGTACGATCCGTTACAGCCATGCGGATACGATGCCCATCATCTCGACTGCTAGTGATACGAGGCCGTTGGGATCCAGCACGGCGTTCCGTATTACCCTCCTGAACCCACCGATTCCATATTCTGCTAACAGTCACTGGATCTCGACGAACGCGAGTGGCAATGTCGCGAAACGATAAACTGCAATCGCGATAGGCTACAATCCGACCTTTATCAAAGTCGGAAACGTGATGGTACGCATTTCTCCTCCTTACACGAGGCATCACAACAACGTTTCACCAGGCAAAGCCGGTCAACTGCTGTTTGTGTATGAGAAATCGGTTGGAAACTTTCCTCATATCAGCACGTTGTAGGTGTTGCCACGGGCGCCAACCTTGTGTGAATGCTCTGAAAAGCTAATCATTTGCATATCACAGCATCTTCTCCCTGTCGGTTAAATTTCGCGTCTGTAGCACGTCATCTTCGTGGTGTAGCAATTTTAATGGCCAGTAGTGTATTAATAAAGTAACGTAAATAGTAGCTAATCTGTGTTGCCATCGTTTTGCCGTAGCTGTTGCCTAACCGTATGTACATGAAATGTATTCGCAGTTGCGAATACGGATAACCATCATCTGTATAATGGAACGTCGACAGTGAAAGTTTGTGCCAGACCGGGACTCGAACCCGGATTTGCCGCTTTACGCGAGCAGTTGCCACAACCACTTCGGCTATCAGTGCACGACTCACGGCCAGACTCGAACTTCCATATGTCGTCCTTCATGCGCCACAATCTGCACTCGGACGCAACACGGAATTCTCGTACAGGAGGATGACATATTAGGTCACTGCCTGGTATCGGAGGATAAATACGATACTGGCGTGCCTGTGTTGTTAAGAAGAACGATGCAATGTGCCTTCGGACATGCATCGTACTTCTTAACAGCAAACGCACTGTAACATCGTAACCGTATTTAGCCCAGTGGCGATGCTGTGTAGTATCTGCGTGCAAGCAAGCCACCTCAGAACAGTAACTACTTCTCGGGGTAGGATGTTCTCTTCCAGCTACAGTTATACACTCCTGGAAATGGAAAAAAGAACACATTGACACCGGTGTGTCAGACCCACCATACTTGCTCCGGACACTGCGAGAGGGCTGTACAAGCAATGATCACACGCACGGCACAGCGGACACACCAGGAACCGCGGTGTTGGCCGTCGAATGGCGCTAGCTGCGCAGCATTTGTGCACCGCCGCCGTCAGTGTCAGCCAGTTTGCCGTGGCATACGGAGCTCCATCGCAGTCTTTAACACTGGTAGCATGCCGCGACAGCGTGGACGTGAACCGTATGTGCAGTTGACGGACTTTGAGCGAGGGCGTATAGTGGGCATGCGGGAGGCCGGGTGGACGTACCGCCGAATTGCTCAACACGTGGGGCGTGAGGTCTCCACAGTACATCGATGTTGTCGCCAGTGGTCGGCGGAAGGTGCACGTGCCCGTCGACCTGGGACCGGACCGCAGCGACGCACGGATGCACGCCAAGACCGTAGGATCCTACGCAGTGCCGTAGGGGACCGCACCGCCACTTCCCAGCAAATTAGGGACACTGTTGCTCCTGGGGTATCGGCGAGGACCATTCGCAACCGTCTCCATGAAGCTGGGCTACGGTCCCGCACACCGTTAGGCCGTCTTCCGCTCACGCCCCAACATCGTGCAGCCCGCCTCCAGTGGTGTCGCGACAGGCGTGAATGGAGGGACGAATGGAGACGTGTCGTCTTGAGCGATGAGAGTCGCTTCTGCCTTGGTGCCAATGATGGTCGTATGCGTGTTTGGCGCCGTGCAGGTGAGCGCCACAATCAGGACTGCATACGACCGAGGCACACAGGGCCAACACCCGGCATCATGGTGTGGGGAGCGATCTCCTACACTGGCCGTACACCACTGGTGATC
Source organism: Schistocerca nitens (assembly GCF_023898315.1). Lineage (NCBI taxonomy): Eukaryota > Metazoa > Arthropoda > Insecta > Orthoptera > Acrididae > Schistocerca > Schistocerca nitens. Next base: position 169,246,175 of record NC_064616.1, on the reverse strand, counting down.
GTCGAGGGGACACTGAATAGTGCACGGTACATCCAAACCGTCATCGAACCAATCGTTCTACCATTCCTAGACCGGCAAGGGAACTTGCTGTTCCAACAGGACAATGCACGTCCGCATGTATCCCGTGCCACCCAACGTGCTCTAGAAGGTGTAAGTCAACTACCCTGGCCAGCAAGATCTCCGGATCTGTCCCACATTGAGCATGTTTGGGACTGGATGAAGCGTCGTCTCACGCGGTCTGCACGTCCAGCACGAACGCTGGTCCAACTGAGGCGCCAGGTGGAAATGGCATGGCAAGCCGTTCCACAGGACTACATCCAGCATCTCTACGATCGTCTCCATGGGACAATAGCAGCCTGCATTGCTGCGAAAGGTGGATATACACTGTACTAGTGCCGACATTGTGCATGCTCTGTTGCCTGTGTCTGTGTGCCTGCGGTTCTGTCAGTGTGATCATGTGATGTATCTGACCCCAGGAATGTGTCAATAAAGTTTCCCCTTCCTGGGACAATGAATTCACGGTGTTCTTATTTCAATTTCCAGGAGTGTATGTTGGACGCAACTGTATTTGGTGAATACATCGATTAATTGCTGGAAACGATCTCAGCTATTAAATGGTCCCGAAGCAATTTCCGGTATAACGACACCACAGAATCAATTATAGGAAAGGAACGTGCTTGACAGGTTCAGTAGAATAGTGTTTCGGAATTTAATTCTTCCACGAAGGACTTCGCTTACAAAACTATTCTTAACCCTGTTATTCGGCACTATATGTCAGCCAGAGATACTATGGAGGATTAGTGGAGAAAAGAGAGACAGGTCTGTGAAAGGAGCTGGCCGTTTTTTTACTTGTCTGATCAGTCAGCGCGTGAGCATCACTGAGCTGTTAACCCAAATTCTGTGTCGGACGCCGCAAGGGCGTAGCGCTGTAATTCCGGCGGCACACGTTCGGAGAATAGTTAAGCATATCACGAAAGGACCATGAGCGTAACATCAAAGGAATTGAGCTTACCGGCAGTGTTCTTGCCGCACGCTATCCACGAATGTAATTAAAGTGGTAGACGATACACTCTCCACTGCCTGCCATAGGTTGTGTGCTGAATGTAGACGTTAACGTATTGTCTCTGCAGTTTTGTAAGCCTGTTTCAGACTTCATTGCATTAATAGACTAGTCGTGATGGGCGAGTCTACTACATCTACCCTGGCGTGTTTTCCTGTAACGAGACTCGGATGACACGAGTGACCGTTTGCCATTATATACGCCGACAAAGCCGTGTGACTGCTGAATGCTGTCTGTTGCTCAGTTTGGTAACGATATATGCAATTTTATTAAAGGTACTTTATTTTCATCCCTCGAATGAAACAGATGAGGCGGAGTCAAGGAGGGCTTCAGGCTCTTTAGAGCCTTAACTTACAACTTCCTTGGTACTGTTTTGTCACCAATTATTTATTTACATAATTTTGGGTATAGGCCTGATATTTCTGCGATAATTGACTGAAGTCTGATATTTGTTCTCTTTTCTCTGTATGTTGTTTTGGAATGGTTCAGATGACTCCAAGCACGATGGGACTTAACATCTGAGGTCATCAGTACCCTATACTTACAAGGGAACCTCCCCATCGCACCCCCCTCAGATTTAGTTATAAGTTGGCACAGTGGATAGGCCTTGAAAAACTGAACACAGATCAATTGAGAAAGCAGGAAGAAGTTGTGTGGAACTATGAAAAAATAAGCAAAATATACAAACTGAGTAGTCTACGCGAAGATAGGCAACATCGTGGACATTTCGAGGTAAGGAGTGCCGTGGTCCCGTGGTTAGCGTGAGCAGCTGCGGTACGAGAGGTCCCTGGTCAAGTCTTCCTTCGAGCAAAAATTTTAATTTTTTATTTTCAGACAATTATCAAAGTTCAGGCACTCACACATAATCAACTTCGCTCTCCAAAATTCCAGGGCCAGATTTGCTTGGACATATGCAGGATTTGACGGTCTCACACGGAAAAATTTGAAAACGTAAAAAACATATGTTTTGACAGAGCACAGGGAAAAGTGTGCGAGTGTGAGACTTTTGGATTCATTTGTTGCAGTTTATGTGACAAACTCTTATGTTTTCATCATTTTTTGGGAGTAATTATCACATCCACAAGAAAACCTAAATCGGGCAACGTAGAAGAATCTTTTTACCCATTCGCCAAGTGTACAAGTTAGGTGGGTCGACAACATATTCCTGTCATGTGACGCACATGCCGTCACCAGTGTCGTATAGAATATATCAGATGTGTTTTCCTGTGGAGGAATCGGTCGACCTATGACCTTGCGATCAAATGTTTTCGGTTCCCATTGGAGAGGCACGTCCTTTCGTCTACTAATCGCACGGTTTTGCGGTGCGGCCGCAAAACACAGACACTAAACTTATTACAGTGAACAGAGACGTCAATGAACGAATGGATAGATCATAACTTTGCTAAAATAAAGAAAAATTTTTCGTACGAGGGGAGACTCGAACCAAGGACCTCTCATTCCGCAGCTGCTCACGCTAACCACGGGACCACGGCGCTCCTTATCTCGGAATGTCCATGATGTTGCCTATCTTCGCGTGGACTACTCAGTTTGTATATTTTGCTTATTTTTACATAGTTCCACACAACTCCTTCCTGCTTTCTCAATTGATCTGTGTTCAGTTTTTCAAGGCCTATCCACTGTGCCAACTTATAACTAAATCTGAGGGGGGGTGCGATGGGGAGGTTCCCTTGTTAGAACTACTTAAACCTAACTAACCTAAGGACATCACACACATCCATGCCCGAGGTAGGATTCGAAACTGCGACTGTAGCAGCAGCGCGGTTCCGGACTGAAGCGCCTAGAACAGCTCAGTATGTTGTTTTCGCTGGGAAGGTAAGCAATTCCTCAATATTTACCTGACACCCTAGGGAAACCTCCCTAAAACCTCAGGCGGGCTGCCGTTCTGTCATTGATTAGAGACATTGTTAGTTCTGTCTTTGATTAGAGACATTGTTATTGATAGTACTGTGCTTGGAGGCGTTTCTTGTAGTAGAGTCGTTTCTAAATTTCTATTCTTCCCTGGGCTCGTCTTGTCTGTTGTTGCAATGATATGTGGAACATAAAACTCAGTTCTATTGGAAGATTTATGATAAGTTGCTTAACGATTTCTCTAGTTTCAAATCTATTGTCGGTATGTTTGGCAAGCTCTTTTATTACCCTTTCTTCCATGTCGTCTTGTGACTCCATTTTACTGGTATATATTATTTGTTAATAGGCGTTTCAATTGGTTGTTTCTTCGTTAAATCAGGGTGTTATTTCTACTTGCATATTTAACGGCATGCACTTTAATCGCAGTTGCTTATATTAGTATACAGCAAAAGGATAAACACATAGTGGAAATAACAGCAGCTGCAAAAGCCATCACAGTATTCCAACTAATTGGGGAGGGAATAAATAATAAGTTGGTTAATGACTAACAGCCAGAGGACTCTAATGAATTTCAAAACTTTGTGAGAACGGAAGAGCCGTATTTTGACAAGTTATCAATGCTAATTAGTCAACGCAACCGCTACGCTGGCACTGTTACGACGTAATCAATTTCTTCTAGACTAAAGTAAAGTCACTAATGATACTCGCATCGGGTGCTCGTAAACACAAGCAGCACAAAAAAGAAGGTTATTTTAACATCCGCAATGCCTTTTCCTGTAGATTTCATGTGGGTTCTGTGTCACAGACAAACAAAGCCCACCGCAGCTTTGATTTAGCTCTTTTGGGGGCGGTACTCTCGGCGCAACATCCCGAAGTTCCTCACCGCTTAAGGCAGCTGAAAAGTAAAAGAATTTTCAACGATACTTCTCTACACATGTAAAAATTTGTTTCCACCTATTCACAACGTCAGCATTTAAAAACCACAATGTAAGTTGTAAAGTTAGCTAATGTTACCTATTTTATGTATTCCACGTTCTCTTCCTGGTATCCTGATACGCAATGATTTGCGTTGCTATGGCTTTTTTTCTCCATTAGATTGATACAAAAATCATAAAGCTATAAAATATTAATCATCATTATATTTTTATCGTCCCATTCAAGAGCACTTAAAATCATTGGTTATAAACAGTCTTTCATTCTTTTTATCTTCCCAGAACTACTTTATCCTCTAGCTGGGGGTTGCCTTCTCTCTAATGTCTTTCTTTTTTTTTCTTTGGGCGTGAACTTGGCGGAGTCGATCTTCTGTCTGTATGTCGTCCAATTAGTGAACGATTCCTATCCAGTTTTCACTTAACACGTCCTTATCAATGGTCAAGACGAAAGAGAGCCTGATGCTCATTTACCCTCTGAGTAAATCTCAATCAAATAATTTAGAGGCTGATGAGTAGTTAACTCACTTGAAATTAATATGGACTGTTACAAAATTACCTCTCTGACTAGCATTAATCAAAATCAGTATAGATATTTTCGTCTTCAATACACAAAATAAAATATTAAAAATCATATAGTTGTTATTGAGGGAGTTGATAAGTGGATGGCTTTGAAGAAGCAGAGGCAGGAAAGTTGGGTTGGATTTCATGAAATGACATCAGAATCGCAATTAAGAAATAACTGATACCTTTGATGTTCAGAATACCTTAATCAGAAAATAAATTTTCAGATGAAAATCACAATCCCAAGGAAGTGCTGGTGTCCGATATTCATTACTAGAGCTTCGATTTTTATAACAGAGAAAACAGCGAAATATCCAAGTATTTATAACCTAAAACTTATATCAATACGAACACAAAAAGCACAATATGACTTTATGTAAATTTATTTAAAACATTCTTTTTGTTTTTATATACTATTTAATACAAAATTAACTTCTGAATAGCTTTTGGGTGTAGTAATTACTTTTCGCAGTGTTTGAAACTAGATAGCACTTATTTTCGAAATGTCGGCATGTGTGGCAGTCAGTCACGATCACTGAATAACAAGCAAAATTGCGAGGGCGACTGTAAGTTTGATGCTCTGAAGAGTCGTTGGATATCGTTTCCGGGCCGGCCGTGGTGGCCAAGCGGTTAAAGGCGCTACAGTCTGGAACCGCGCGACCGCTACGGTCGCAGGTTCGAATCCTGCCTCGGGCATGGATGTGTGTGATGTCCTTAGGTTAGTTAGGTTTAAGTAGTTCTAAGTTCTAGGGGACTGATGACCTTAGAAGTTAAGTCCCATAGTGCTGAGAGCCATTTGATATCGTTTCCGGACACTAGCTCCCATCCTCGATTTGTCCCTCAAGACACACTCTACAACTGCTCGAAGTCTGTCGCGGCATTTCTGTGGCAGCGGGTATACAGAAGCTCTGGTACTTTCGCTAGATACACCTGAACATAGCCAGAAGACGCGGCGCAGAAATATCGTGACAGCAAGTTATTCCGAAATTGCGTCAAACAGGCTACAGATACGGACAGTTTGAAGTGTCACATTTTGATATGTATTCATTATGCAGGGTGTTCGGAAATTCCCGTTAAGACTCGTAGAAGGTAGTGACTAGATAATAGTTTGAATTGGAAACCATGTACGGACCATTTGAAAACGTATTAGTAATGCGACCACGTCTACAAGTAATTGATTAGGCGTGACCGAGTATATCACTTGTTTTTAGAATTCCACTCATTAATAGCCAAAGAAATTGCTGGCGTATTCGTTGACAGGTTCTCTTCAATGTGGTGCAGTGCGAATTCATGCAATGATGGAGTGCGGCGTCTCCTTGGAACACATCAGTGACGGTCAGGTACCCTTTCTCGAAGCCGCTGCCTAACTATGGCGAAAAGGGTACGTGATGGAGTCGGACGTTGTGGAGAGCGATCTTGATAAAGGCGACGAGCAGTTCCTCCATTACCGTGAGCTTCGCCATTCAGGAGGATCGTGTCGGTGTCTTCGCCAAACGTGTACTCAACTATGTTGCGCTAACACTCGCAGACAACTGAACGAGGCACGACACAGGTCAGTGAGGTAGGAGAAACATGCGACGTAAGCAGCCCATACCATGACTACCCTGTTGAATAACTGCCTAGCAAACATGTTTATTGACACGTTTCCGGACACGGGTTCCTATTCGACGTATTATGTACTCACTTCCCCCTACAAGTCGTAAAAGTTTGTAAAGGGAATTTCTGAACACCCTGTATAAATTTTTCCATCAAGAAACATAAATTGTAAAAAACAACTGATTATTTTTGCAATACCCCGCACAAACACCCAAAATTTAATCTCGAGATTCAGTACGTTAATGATTGGTGCCCCATCCATTGGAGATATGACCTCTAGGTCAGCGTCATACACTGAGATGACAGAAGTCTGGGATACCGCCTAATATCGTGTTGGACATCTTTTTACGCAGCGTAGCGCAACAAATCGACGTTGCATGGACTCTACAAGTCGTCGGAAGACCCATGCAGAAATAATGAGCCATGCTGTCCATAACTGCGAAAGTGTTTCCCATGCAGGACTTTGTGCGCGAACTGACATCTCGATTATGTCCTATAAATGTTCGATGAGATTCATGTCGAGCGATCTGGCTGTCCAAATCATTCGCTCGAATTGTCCAGAATGTTCTTCAAACCAGTCGCGAACAATTGTGACCCAGTTACATGGAGCATTGTCATCCACAAAAATTCCATCATTGCTTGAAACATGGAGTCCATGAATGGCTGCAAGTGGTCTCCAAGTACCCGAACATAACCATTTGTTTTTAATTTTAATAATGAACAGCCTCAGTTGCACCGTTTACCTAGAAATTTACCTAGGTTTCAGTCGGGATAATCCAACCTTCTTCAGAATAACGGTATCTATCGTTTGTTCATAGTGGAGATCGTCAAGCTAAAACTACAATCCATAAATTATCGTCAGAATGTAAAACTTACCTGGCACTGCCTCGGCCCCACTTCGCGACCGCGATGCCGCAGCCACGAGTGCTGTACTGGAACTGACCGTAGCGTCATGAGGCCCGCTTAGGCGGACACAATACCCTGCGCCTGCGCGTAAACTGTATGATTGTTCCTTGTTGGGACAAGACGTGAACTTACCTCCTGACCTTGAATTTACTAGTGAAGTGAAATAAAAAGTATAGCTGAGGAAAAGGGCACATATGTTAACCTGTACAGAACGTACTTAGATCGACTGTCTTAACATTTATGAAGTATTCATTGGTCATGATATGAGGAAGACATCATGTGCTTCCAAGGTATGGCCTATCTAGGAAAATTTTTGTGCATAAGCATGAAGTTTAATCGCCTAAAAAGAACTTGCTGATGGGAAGGTTAATATAAAGCCAACATCGTCATTATTAAGACTAGGTCTAGAAAATTTTTTAAGACGTAATTGTTAAGCACTTGGTTAGCTATGGTTACAACGCATGAACATCCTATTGACTTAGCACACAAGTGGTTCAAATGGTTCAAATGGCTCTGAGCACTATGGGACTCAACTTCTGAGGTCATTAGTCCCCTAGAACTTAGAACTAGTTAAACCTAACTAACCTAAGGACATCACACACATCCATGCCCAAGGCAGGATTCGAACCTGCGACACACAAGTGGTCATGATTGAACTTATGAACAAGTCTATATATAATCTGTAACATCCGGCAATATGGGCCATATAAATTGGATGGTCATTATTCAAGATTAGTTGGTTGGTTGGTTTTTGGGGAAGGAGACCAGACAGCGTGGTCATCGGTCTCATCGGATTAGGGAAGGATGGGGAAGGAAGTCGGCCGTGCCCTTTCAGGGGAACCATCCCGGCATTTGCTCAAATGGCTCTGAGCACTATGGGACTCAACTGCTGAGGTCATTAGTCCCCTAGAACTTAGAACTAGTCAAACCTAACTAACCTAAGGACATCACAAACATCCATGCCCGAGGCAGGATTCGAACCTGCGACCGTAGCGGTCTTGCGGTTCCAGACTGCAGCGCCTTTAACCGCACGGCCACTTCGGCCGGCTCGGCATTTGCCTGGAGTGATTTAGGGAAATCACGGAAAACCTAAATCAGGATGGCCGGACGCGGGATTGAACCGTCGTCCTCCCGAATGCGAGTCCAGTGTCTAACCACTGCGCCACCCCGCTCGGTTTCAAGATTAGTATATTTGACCTGATACGGTCTACAATCAAGTCAAAAACTAATGCACGTGCCTGATTGAGCTTCTTGGCGAAGTTATGGTTATGAGTTGCAGAAAACACTATAGTAGGGAATAATGTGGCGGCAATGGGGTACTCAATTTGCCTTCATGGAGGTGATACACACACATACTGTAAAAACCGTGTGTGGACCACTGCCATCATAATTCGTCTGGAACCGCGCGACCAATACGGTCGCAGTTTCGAATCCTGCCTCGGGCATGGATGTGTGTGATGTCCTTAGGTTAGTTAGGTTTAAGTAGTTGTAAGTTCTATGGGACTGATGACCTCAGAAGTTAAGTCCCATAGTGCTCAGAGCCATTTGAACCATTTTGAACACCTTTAAACGTCACTGAGTATGATCAATTCAAACGGATCCGGCTAGTCTGAACCAAAACTTCGTATCCAGTAGATTGTGGCAAGGTGACGTTACCCTCTCGTGATACTTATATGGATATGACTGTCATTAATTAAGTTAATAAAAAGTTGTGTATGACTAGGTGATAGCACCACTGCTGTCATATATACATAGTATTGACCACAATCAGTCATATTGAAGGCTTATGTGGTAGCACCTATATTCTGTAAAGGAGTAGTGACTTGGTGAACGTCATGCCGGTTACTACACGTATATGTTAATGACCGACGAAGCTATTATCTACTAACTGACATCGTGCTTTCACCAGCTGAAACCCAGTTATTTTCTAAGGGGCTAAAATGTTGAGGATAACAGTCAATGATCGCTTCAGTTGGACCAAAGGACCAAGTCCATTTGACTCAAACATAGCCAACATTGTAGAGCCACCATCAGCTTGCACAGTGCCTTGTTAGCAGTTTGGGTCAATGGCGCCACACTCGAGTCCTACCATCAGCTCTTACCAACCGGAAACTGGACTCATCTGACCAGGCCAGAGTTTTCCAGTCTTCTGGGATCCAACCGATACGGTCACGAGCTCAGGAGAGGAGCTGCAGGCAAGGTGATGCTGTTAGCAAAGGCTCTAGCGTCGGTCGTCTGCTGCCATCATCCATTAACGCCGAATTTCGCCGCACTGTCCTAACGGGTACGTTCGGTGGTTATTTCACGCAGTGTTGCTTGTCTATTGGCACCGACAACTGTACAAAAATGGTTCAAACGGCTCTGAGCAGTATGAGACTTAACTTCTGAGAGCATCAGTCCCCTACAGCTTAGGACTACTTCAACCTAACTAACCTAAGGACATCACACTCATCCATGCCCGAGGCAGGATTCGAACCTGTGGCCGTAGCGGTCGCGCGGTTCCAGACTGAAGCGCCTAGAACCGCTCGGCCACCGCGGCCAGCGATAACTGTACACAAACGACGCTGCTCTCTGTCGTTAAGTGAAGCCCGTCGGCCACTGCGTTGTCCGTGATGAGAGGTAAAGACTGCAATTTGGTATTCTCGGCACACTCTTGACACTGCGGATATCGGTAAATTGAATTCCCTAACGATTTTCGAAATGGAATGAACCGTGTGTGTAGAACCAACTACCATTCCGCGTTCAAGGTGTTAATTCCCGGCTTGCGGTCATAATCACGTCGGAAACCTTTCCACATGGATAACCTGAGTACAAATGAAAGCTCCACCAATGCACAGTCCTTTTATGTCTCATGTACGTGGTACTACCGCCATCTGTATACAGGGTGTTACAAAAAGGTACGGACAAACTTTAAGGAAACATTCTTCACACACAAATAAAGAAGAGATGTTACGTGGACATGTGTCCGGAAACGCTTAATTTCCATGTTAGAGCTCATTTTAGTTTCGTCAGTATGTACTGTACTTCCTCGATTCACCGCCAGTTGGCCCAATTAAAGGAAGGTTATGTTGACTTCGGTGCTTGTGTTGACATGCGACTCATTGCTCTACAGTACTAGCATCAAGCACATCAGTACGTAGCATCAACAGGTTAGTGTTCATCACGAACGTGGTTTTGCAGGCAGTGCCATGTTTACAAATGCGAAGTTGGCAGATGCCCATTTGATGTATGGATTAGCACGGGGCAATAGCCGTGGCGCGGTGCGTTTGTATCGAGACAGATTTCCAGAACGAAGGTGTCCCGACAAAAAAGACGTTCGAAGCAATTGATCGGCGTCTTAGGGATTAAAAAAAAATGGTTCAAATGGCTCTGAGCACTATGGGACTTAACATCTGTGGTCATCAGTCGCCTAGAACTTAGAACTACTTAAATCTAACTAACCTAAGGACATCACATACATCCATGCCCGAGGCAGGACTGGAACCTGCGACCGTAGCAGTTGCGCGGCTCCGGACTGAGCGCCTAGAACCGCGAGACCACCGCGGCCGGCGCATCAGGGATTCCATGCGAGGAGGGTGGATGCATGTATCCTCGCTAACGGAGGACATTTTGAACATTTCCTGTAACAAAGTGTTTGAAGTCACGCTGGTACGTTCTGTTGCTGTGTGTTTCCATTCCATGATTAATGTGATTTGAAGAGAAGTAATAAAATGAGCTCTAACATATAAAGTAAGCGTTTCCGGACACATGTCCACATAACATATTTTCTTTCTTTGTGTGTGAGGAATGTTTCCTGAAAGTTTGGCCGTACCTTTTCGTAACACCCTGTATGTGCTTATCGCTATCCCGTGGCTTTTGTCAAAAGGCAAGGCGAGCATAGCGAACCGGGCGGTGGTAGCAGCGGCCCACCAGGAAGCCGTGTAATACGTAATTGGTGCGGTGCGCACCACGTGGTAGCCTTACGAAGGCGGCGCGCGGCGCACACACAGGGGTCAGCGACCGGCCGTTGCAGCCCGCCTGCGCCGCCCGTGTTTGCTCTTTGTTTCCGTGCATCGCCGCTCTGCGCGGATCCCACCGTTAGCGTCCTATCTTCTATTTGATCATCGCGGTCTGCTTGGCGCCGGCCCATTGTGGCCAGTCGCTAGCCGGTTATTACGGCCTTCTTTGTGTGGCAGGTAGCACTGAGCGAGGGATTTATGCCGACCTAACTTGTTAGACTCGCCGCAGTGTTTGCGATTCCAGTCTCGGTAGCCTTTAGACGCTACAGCTCCTAGTCTTCACAGCGCACCAGATCTGTTCTGTCGGTGTCGTAGCCTACACAGAATTTACGGCTGCGAGTGTAACACTGTACTCCTCACCGCGCTCTTTCTGTCAAGGTCTCGCAAAATAGTATGCCCGATACTAAATATTTGCCGGCCGGTGTGGCCGAGCGGTTCTAGGCGCTGCAGTCTGGAACCGCGGGACCGCTATGGTCGCAGGTTCGAATCCTGCCTCGGTCATGGATGTGTGTGAAGTCCTTAGGTTAGTTAGGTTTAAGTAGTTCTAAGTTCTAGGCGACTGATGACCTCAGAAGTTGAGTCCCATAGTGCTCAGAGCCATTTGAACCATTTGAACTAAATATTTCGTCGATTCTCAGTGGCGTTTCCCAGTAATAGACAACACCGATTATTTACATTTCATTTATTGATGTCGACAACATTTATGATAAAGCTTAATCGGCAGGGGATTTATCATAAGGATCGCAATGTCTATGTTCAAAATGTTCAAAAGTGTGTGAAATATTATGGGACTTAACTGCTAAGGTCATCAGTCCCTAAGCTTACACAATACTTCACCTAAATTATCCTAAGGACAAACACACACACCCATGCCCGAGGGAGGACTCGAACCTCCGCCGGGACCAGCCGCACAGTCCATGACTGCAGCGCCTTAGACCGCTCGGCTAATCCACCATTAATCTTGTTAATTGTATTTCAGCGAAATTGATTCTTGTGGTTACCAGCAGTGACGCTTGGATGCTAAATCCGAACCACATATAAGACTGAAGCACCACAAATTGAATCATTCCATATTAGAACACGATAACGAACAGCATATGGAGTAAAGCTATGTTGTCAGTACATGGCACTATGAGGGTTTCGTGGTTGTGTTGTGTTATAAAAACAGTTTCCAACTAAATGAATTTTATCCATAGTAGTTTCCAACTACTAAGTCGATGACATTTTTCTATAATAAATTTGATTGTGTTTTGCCAATATCGGTTTAGAACATTTTTCTCATCGTGAAATGGCTGCATTAGTATTTACAGGAGGAATTCTTAATAAGCTGTTGAATACTTTCAATGGCATGGTCCGAAAAAGTGAAAAAATATCAAACCGAGAGATGTTCGAAAATGAAATGGAAACATAGGATAAATTTAAGTTGGGAATTGCATGATGAACGTATAGAACATATACTTGCAGTGAATATCTGCTAACTGCCTTGAAGGCTTTCATCTTTTTGTGTGTTGCACGAAATATTGTATTGATAAACCCAACATAATGTTGCGTGTTATTCTAATCACAAACACGTATGCTCAGAGTTAAAAGTGGGTAGCCATTTGCCTGTCCACATTGAACAATCTGACTTTACATTAACGTCACGTGCTGCCCACTCACATACAGGAAGGAAAGACGCTAGATACCAAGATATAGAGCCATCTCTCTTTACAATTTACATTAGATGTCAGATTTGAGTTGACAGAGATGACAATGACACCGATAAGTTGTCGGTAATCGCAAATACACAATGTAATGAGCAGTAGAACCTAATTAAAAATATTTGAGAGGTGTTAGCACGGCGTTAAAAGTATTTTATGATGTAATCAGTGAGTAATACACTAGTCTTACATCATTTGAACTGAGTAACTTTCTTATTTTTACTGTACATGTGTCATTGCGAAATGTGTGTCTTTCTTTCTTTTTTGATGCTTTTGATTTGCAGTTGATATTACATTTTGCTGAAAGCAGTTGAACACACGCTATGCCATATCCGCCGTGGGAACTCTGCAAGGTCTACGGTGATCCCCCGTCAGTAAGTCGATGGGATAATCTGCTTTGCATTTTTCAGATTCAATGCGGCGTTGAGGATGACTTTCGACCATCATAAAACGTACCGGTCGACTAACGCCGTTGGCTAGATCATAATAGAATATCATGTCTACCATTTTCCACGTGGAATATGGGATATCATTTCACTACTTATGTTGTTGACAATCCACGGAATCACTATTCTTGTTCTAATACCATGAAACAACCTTAAAACGTCACATACCGAATTGTTGATGTAGGGGACAGTTGTAAATGTTATATACAACAACAGCACCAAAGTCAGGTGAATCTACAATAAATAGAAAATTAACAATGAACGTCAACAGGGACACAGCCTACATAACTGAGTGCCGGCCGTTCACAGCACAAGTAACATGTCCCATACCCCAAACACATTATGTCTACGGCGATGTACTGTTTCTGTAGGGGCCGGCCGAAGTGGCCGTGCGGTTAAAGGCGCTACAGTCTGGAACCGCGAGACCGCTACGGTCGCAGGTTCGAATCCTGCCTCGGGCATGGATGTTTGTGATGTCCTTAGGTTAGTTAGGTTTAAGTAGTTCTAAGTTCTAGGGGACTAATGACCTCAGCAGTTGAGTCCCATAGTGCTCAGAGCCATTTGAACCATTTTTGTTTCTGTAGGTTTGACTAGTACTGTGTCCTGTAATAACATGGAACTTAAACATCCTGTATGTTAGTTGTGCCATGTCGATAAAAAAAAAAGAAACAGCGAAGAAGCTAGAGACGAAACTCGGTAACTTAATTTTTGTCGGTATTTGCTAAATTGCGTTTGATTTCCCCACCATACGAAAAATAGACCGCGCCTGGAAAGAGCTCCTTGGTGTAATAGGAACATTACCAAGTTTCGAATCTAGGCAGAGTGTGCACGTCGATTTAATTGATTTTGAAACTAAAATTGTACAGCCACCACAAGTCGCATGTAACTTTTTCTTTACTTTACATGTTTCACTCGACCAACGCGAGCATCTCCAGAAATTAAATAGCCGATGGCCATTCTATGTATGACGGCAGCGTTATAGACAGCCAGATATTTATAACGTGTGGTCCTCGGCTACGTAATTTCTGAAAATGATCACGTTGCTCCAAATAAAATAAAGAATAAGCTGCATGGAACTTGTGGCGTCCCTACAATTTTAATTCCTAACTGTCGCTGTTCCTCTCCAGGCCTGCGATAGCTTAGTTGTTTTTTTTTTCACTTTTCCTTGTCAATATTTGCTACAATAATTGGGATCTGGAAAGCTATATTATCACAAATATTAGATTCCAGTACAATGAGTTATAGGTTCCGACGATCGTGCTCAAAGTGTTCAGTTGGGTTTGGATGAGGAGAATATGGTGGTCAGTACATCAGTGTGAGTTCACATCATGATCCTCAAATCACTGCAGCTCGATTACAGCCTGGTAACACGTGTAGTTATCCTGCTGGAACATGCCATCGCCATCGGGGAGACCACCTAAGCATGAAGGAATGCAGGTGGTTCGCAACAATGTTCACGTGGTCCACAGATGACATGGTACCTTCCATTATTACCAAAGTTCCTATGGAAGCCCGGGTGAATGTCCCCCATAGCATAATACTGCCTGTACCGGCCTGTGTCCGTAGCGCGGTGCTTCTTTGGAGTATGTAACACCATAACTCTAGCGCGATACTGGTTTATTTTGCCTTCTGCTTTTTAATGTTACATCGTTGAGCTTCTGTAAATGTGTTTGACTGAATAGATAACACAAAATTGTATACTCCTTTCTTTGCAAAAACTTTGATGTCGTGGTTTGATTCTATGCAATGTAGTATATCTGTCATTTAAAAATTTGCCCCATTTGGAGGGAACAAAACTTACTGTATATAATTGCAATTTCTGTGTGAATAATTTTTTGTAGAAATGTCAATATGTGCAAATGTTCTGTTTTATTTAATGTGTTTGTTTTCTGTTATGTAAACTGCTGACCTTCACTTAGGGTTCCTAGTTATTCAGTATGTAAAATTTGTTGTGGTTCCCCTTGGGAACGGAACTGTGTAGCGCGCGCAAATTGTGGTTGGCCTAAGTAGAAAAGGTGGAACAAGAGTCAGTCGGGGACGAGCTACCAGTCGGGGACGAGCTACCAAACTGTGCACTGCCATGTAAAATATGCATATCGTCCTGCTTCCGAGAGAGGCTTTTTCTGCTACTGTCCAATGCCTCGGATGGATGGATAAATAGCTGAAACGATTCTGGATTTGGTATTCATCATCGCCACCAAGAAGGGCCAGAGTCCAGCAATTCTGCCTGCGAATCCACCTACCAACGTGCAGTTGCCACCACGTTGCGCAATCACTGTAACGTAATACTATAATGATGTACAGTGCAGGATCAGCTTACTGGATGTTTTAGTGTGCACAAATATAAGGTAACTTATAACTGAATTTATGTACCTACCTTAATTTTTTCCTTATCATAACACCTCTCAGGTTCCTCTCCGTTTGAACTAAAGTAATTACCGAGTGTCTCTACTGAAAGAACATTAAAGACCAGTGTTTTGCTAATTAATGCGTCTTGAACTTAGTAAAAAGAAAGTTAAAGTTAATGTGGCAAGAGAGTGAATTAGAGTAAATGTTGTTTGCTGAAAATAATTTTCTTATTAAAACTGCTTATTAAAGTGCTGTTGCCAACTGCAAAATTAAAAGTTCTTAAGACTGAGGCTTATAAAGTTTTGCTTGGCAAATGATCACCTTGCTATCTTTAGTAAATTCTAAAAGGTGAGTCAGTTTCTTGCAATTTTGTCAACATTGTGTTTCGCTGTAGTAAAAGTGGAAAACTGCAATAGTAGGAAATTATATGTTCATGATTGCTAAGTGTTTGTCTCTCTTGTGTATTGGAAGTGCATATTAATAGTATAACTGGATGCACAGTTTGTCTATTGTGTTAATGCTCGGTAACAAGTAACGGAAGGACCATTAATTATGAAAATCATAATTTCTTTCTTCAAATGATAGTGAGAAGCAACCTTTCAGTGGATTCCAATTAACTTTCATTTTAAATAGTAAAGTATTTAACTGAGAGAGACTTAACCTATATTCAATTAATGATTCTGCAGTGAATATAAATAGTAATGTTATAAAGACCATTCAGTTTGAATAAGGCCTGAAAGTAATAGTGTGTTTCGTTATCTATTATAATTTTACAAATAGTTTGTGCCGCTCTAGCTGTTTGTTCCATCCTTAACGTTAACATATGCAGGTGTCAGAGTTCATTGCACTCGCGTGTGGCCAAGTCTAGGTTGTGTTTGTCCGTTAAAGTTACGCATACCTACTTTCTTAAACGAGAACGTTAATCTTTCTCTTGCCTAATTAGGCTGGCGACCGTTTTCCTTTTTCTTTAAACAGTGTAGATAGGCAAAAATCTTGTTTGTTACTCTTCGAATATTTACGTAATTCTGACTTTCATTTTCCGATAAGCCACCTCCATTAGGTACAACACGGTCAACATAACAAAATTCCTCTCAGAGGGTAACACTGCTCTGTTGCTTTATACCATAACTGCTTTAACAAAATAGTTTTATTTCACAACCTGCTTCCAGCTTTAAGGTTATGGTACAGCAGTAGTAGACAGTCATCTGCTTGTATGAGGACCATCGAACTAGTGTTGCAAACACAGTCAGAAGCAGGAAACAGTATGAAACGAAACTGACCCAGTCCAAATGACTTTCTTCCACCGCTCAATAGTCCAGATTTTATGCCTTTGGCACCACGTTTTCTTTTACGGGCATTTGAATCACAAGTGGTTATGGGATTCCATTTCGCCCCGCATTTCGCAGTTTATGGAGCTCCCTTTGCGTTGTTTTGGCACTGAAAGGTTCACGAGTGCGACATTCAGTTCTGCAGTCACTTTTTCAGCTGCCTTCCTCTTATTTTTCGTCACGATCACTCAACACAAACTTTCGTCCGCGTTGTGACTTATCGGATGATGTTTGTCCGCGTTGCCTGTATGTGGTGTAAATTTTCGTTCCGGAGCCTCTTGAAACTACATACACTTCTTTTCTAAAATGCATTTTAACCATCAGCTGTTTATTTGTCCCATTAATCACCTACCGGTTTCAGTTATTAGCTATCATCCATTAAACTGAACGATATCGAAATTATCCAGTGAAATTGTACAAACACCTGACATAATTTGTCTTAGAATATTGACCAGTCATATCTCATGTCAAATAGGCAGACATTACAGAGGAAAAAACAACGACAAATTATGTCAGGTGTTTGTACAATTCCACTGCAAATGAATATAGGATGCTTTTAACTAATATGTTGTATCCTACATCTTGGATGATGGTTAATAACCGAAACCGGCAAACGTCTAATGGGACAAATAAACAGCCGATGGTTACAATGCATTTTATAAAATACTTTACGGCTGTTGAACCTCACCTTATTGAAACGTTACATACACTTCGGCTACCTTGGTTGCAGAGGCACTTACCGTCCAAGTACCAACAATTTATCCACGTTAGAATGCAATGAGCTCCGAGATAATGCACTCACAACTTCACAGAACACTTGGAACGAACGCACTCAGGACATTGCACAGAATAAATGGGGCAACCTGAAGACTGGTTCTGAGCACTATGGGACTTAACATCTATGGTCATCAGTCCCCTAGAACTTAGAACTAATTAAACCTAACTAACCTAAGGACATCACACAATCCATACCCGAGGCAGGATTCGAACCTGCGACCGTAGCGGTCACGCGGTTCCAGACTGAAGTGCCTAGAATCGCTCGGCCAAAATATGGAAATACCTGTGAAATGTTAATCTCGGTGAAAGCTAAAACGAGATGGGGAAAAAACACTACGTGAATGAATCCCTTTTCAGTAGGTTGATAACTGGTCTGTATCTGGATCTCTAGCCAACCAAATTTTACAGAAACTGTCATTCTGAAGCTTACAACACTGCTTTAACTGTATAAAATGAAACGCATACGGGGAAGGAAAAACGCATTTTGCTAGTTGCAGAGACGGTCCCGCAATTAATGAAGTATTCGTACGGCTCTTACGGACACCGTGACCACACGAACAAAATGGCTCTGAGCACTATGGGACTCAACTGCTGAGGTCATTAGTCCCCTAGAACTTAGAACTAGTTAAACCTAACTAACCTAAGGACATCACAAACATCCATGCCCGAGGCAGGATTCGAACCTGCGACCGTAGCGGTCTTGCGGTTCCAGACTGCAGCGCCTTTAACCGCACGGCCACTTCGGCCGGCCTGACCACACGAACGAAAACTATTGAACTCTATAATAGTTAGTAAAACCATTTCTGTTACAAATCTACAATTACTTACCGGTACTTTTGCCCCTATGTCCATCAAAATTTTCGTTTTCTTTCTGGCTCGTAATGTGCCATCCAGAACGAGCGATTTTAATTGGCACTGTGGACACAGTTCCCACCGAAAGGGCCTGGTGGCTGCAACGGTACAAAAATCGAACCCGTTAAAGGGCTTGCGCAGTGAAGTGCGAAGCCAGATAGACGTCCGCAGCAGAAAATTATGACCACAGAGCGCCAACGACGGCCCGGCGCTGCGTAGCTTTCAGTCGATGGCGTCATCTCGTCGAATGCCGCAACAGTCTAACCCGCACCCTATACAGTCTGGCAGCAGGCTGTAACATTCGCTCTCGTAGAGCTGTGCCGGAACTTGGAGTGGCATTCCATGCAGTGTGTTAATGCTGTAGACATGCGGATGGTTTACTACAGGTGACTACAGCTCTCTAGTGAAGGTGAAGGCTTGTACACGGAGCCCGTCAGCGCTTCAGAGGTCATATATAGTCTTCGCCGTAATTCGTTCTTTGGGAGTTACAGTATCAGCCACAGATTAGCATGGCACTGAAATTACCGACCGTGCAATCACTGAGGCAGGTGAGATATACATAGTAGGTTACATAAACTTTCAACCGTCACTGTCACCTACACTGCACAAGACAACAACACAACAAAAATCAGTTACTAGGTACATGTTTTTGTTGCCACACTTTTGTAAATCTGATGACCATAATCCCAACCTGTATGTATTTTTATTCAATGTTACACTGAAGAGCCAAAGAATCGGGCACACCTGCCTAATGCCGGCAGGAGTGACCGAGCGGTTCTAGGCGCTACAATTGGGAACCTCGCGACCGCTACGGTCGCAGGTTCGAATCGTGCCTCTGGCATGGATGTGTGTGATGTCCTTAGGTTAGTTAGGTTTAAGTAGTTCTAAGTTTTATGGGACTGATGACCTCAGCAGTTAAGTCCCATAGTGCTCAGAGCCATTTTTTTAACACCTGCCTAATATGGTGTAGGGCCCCCGCGAGCACGCAGAACTGCCGCAACTCGACGTGGAATGGACTCGACTAAAGTCTGAAGTGGAGCTGGAGGGAGTTGACACCATGAATACGCATGCCTTTATCAGTTTCTTTGGAGCTTCAGTGTAGGCATATTTCGCTGTAAAATACAGAGAAACCCAGTGATGTTGTTGCAACATCACCGGAACATGTAACGGAAATACTGATACTAAAAACTGTATTTTGCTCATGGTAGAATCCCCTTAACGTATTTACGGTGCTGTGGCGTTTTACCCGTGGGTGGCCGGTAGGAGTCGTGTTGGTTCAAATGGCTCTGAGCACTATGGGACTCAACTTCTGAGGTCATCAGTCTCCTAGAACTTAGAACTACTTAAACCTAACTAACCTAAGGTCATCACACACATCCATGCCCGAGGCAGGATTCGAACCTGCGACTGTAGCGGTCGCGCGGTTCCAGACTGCAGCGCCTAGAACCGCTCGGTCACTTCGGCCGGCAGTCGTGTTGGTGGAATGGTTTATCACCACTAACATTTGGCTGGCAAGTGGGGAAGAGGTGGTGAAGCATGGAAGGCTTACTTACAAAGTTTCAAGAATTGGCTTTAAATGACGACTCTATGCATATGCTACAACTTCCTATGTATCGCTCACTTAGTAATCGTGAGGACAAAATGGTTCAAATGGCTCTAAGCACTATGGGACTTAACATCTGAGGTCATCAGTCCCCTAGACATAGCGCTACTTAAACCTAACTAACCTAAGGACATCACACACATCCATTCCCGAGGTAGGATTCGAAGTTGCGACCGGAGCAGCAGCGCGCTTCCGGACTCAAGCGCCTAGAACCGCTCGGCCACATGGCCGGCCAATTGTGAGGACAAGGTTAGATTAATTACAGCACGCACAGAGGCATTTAAACAATCATTTTTTCTGCGCTCCGTACGTGAATGGGACGGGAAAAATCCCCAATAACTGGTGCAATGGGAAGTGCACTCTTCCATGCTCTTCACAGTGGTTTGCAGAACATGGATGTAGATGCAGATGTACATGTAGTCAGTGCGATGACGTCAGGAGCACCATGGTCTGTCAGCTGTCAACACGTCGTCCATTGTTGCGGCTTTCCCTGACGCGGCATCAGAGTTGTGCGCTGACAATATTGCACGAAACAACAATAATGTACCCAAGAGCGGCAACATGTAAACGTTTCAGACGAGTCTCGGTTCCGCATAAAGTGCAACTATGGATGCGACTGTGTGTGGAGTCCTTGTGGAGAGCGAAAGTTGTCGCATTCATCGTCATCACAAGGGCAATGCGCCTGCCGTGATGATAGGATGTGACACTGGATAAGACTTCTTTGGTCGACATCCTCTCGTACTTGTTCCACACAAATAAGAATGTAATAGACTTCAAAAGCTCATTCCTGGAGTGTGGCATCTCATTTGTCCGGAGTAGACGACTGGGTCTACATTCCGTCGGATACACGATGTGGTAGTGTGTGCCGTCATCGCCAGGCACGCACTTGCGCTGCAGTGTGTGGCCCTGACCGAACTAAAGAGTATGCGGCCGCAAACCGCGTCAACAGGTATTTTCAACCATACGGCCGGCTCACAAACAGCTGACGTGAGCCAAATTCGAGACACGTTTGGTAGCTGCATGACTACTTCAAAGCCCTTGGCAATACGTCACGTGAAGTATAGGTCAGACTTATGTTAACAGAGAACACTACGTTATGGAATGTTTACAATGGTTTCTTCGTATCAACTGATGTTTTTAGGGTAGTGCGTCTGTGTTCGACTTCGTTGTGGAAGCAGGAGTGATTTGTTTATGTACTGCAACATAGGTAGGTACTGGCACAAGCAAGGCTCTCGGGCCACGTTGTGTGTCGTGCATGCAAAGTTCTCGGGCGAGTGAAGGAGCTGTTTGTGACACACAACGGAACACCAAACATTCTATGTAGTACATTTCACTTCCTTGTAGTCTACAGAAAGTGTGTCATCCACACTATTGAAGAGTGGTACACAAAGTTGCAGCTTTGTCTCAGATTAGCGAAGAGCTGAACAGGGATATGCTAGTTCTAATTACTAGGCCTGAGATTTATGATTCACACCGAAAGGTGGCAAGACAGAAATCGACAGGTCCCGACAGTCTGATGTGGAATTTTGTAGCAAACTAGCTGAATACCCGGCGTTGCCAGGGTATGTATTTATTCCAATCTTCTATTACTCATCCCTTCCTCTCTGGCCATCTCCTCCTTCACCTCCTCTCTGTCCATCTCATCCGTCCCTCTCTCTTACCATCTCCTCCATCCTCCACTCTTTATCATCTCTCCTCTGTCCATCTGCTCCTTCCCCTCTGACCATCTCCTCCTCCTCCTCCTCCCGCTCTCGTTGTTACTTTCCTCCTCCCCCTCTCTCTGTCCATCTCCTCCTCTTTCATTTCTCTGTCCTCCTCTCGTCTCTCTCCGTCCATTTCTCCTTCCTTTATCTCTGTCCACCTCCTCCTGTTCCTCCTCCTCCTCCTCCCATCTGTGCCTATCTCCTCCTTCCCCTCAGTGTCTGTCAATCTCCTCCTTCCCCGTCTTTCTCCAGGTTATCACGCTCACCGCAGTTGGATGATGGTGGTTCTTATCCCTACAGCATTTCTTTCGAGATTTTAACTAATATTTCCAGGGGTAAAGGATGAGCTTTTTCCTCCTGACTTTGCCCCCATACGCACGTGTTAAAAATATTTGACATATACAGGGTGATTATAATTAAAGTTAAACTTTCAAAACGCTGTAGAAATGACACCACTGGTCAGAATGACGTCGAATTGCAACGGATTATTATCGGAGAAGGGGCAAAACGTATGGCAGAAGAAAAAAAAAATAGTTTGAAAATTGATCAATACATGGCGCTGTATGTGCTAGAATACGCAAAGGTAAATACCTGTCTTGCGGTCGGCCGGAGTGGCCGAGCGGTTCTAGGCGCTACAGTCTGGAACCGCGCGACCGCTACGGTCGCAGGTTCGAATCCCGTCTTGGGCATGGATGTGTGTGGTGTCCTTAGGTTAGTTCGGTTTAAGTAGTTCAAAGTTCTGGGTGACTGATGACCTCATAAGTTAAGTCCCATAGTGCTCAGAGCCATTTGAACCAACCTGTCTTGCGCACGACCCATTGAAGTTGGTATAAACATGCCGGGAACACGGCTTTTCCTCCTTTCGCATCTGCAACATTCACCATTACTGTCTCAATACAGAATCGCGCTCTGCTTGTAAAGCTGTATTATAAGAATGGTGAGTGCACACGTCGCTCTGGAGAAGTTGCGGACACTGAAGGGTTTAAAAAAAAGCGTTGGTCCGGTGACTGCCGCGGGTCTGGTGAAAATGATTCGGAAATTCGAAAAGACGGGTTCTGTTGGTGTGCAACCTGGTAGTGGGAGGAAACGAATTGATTCAACGCCAATGGAAGCGGTGGCCTCAACAATGCAGGAGGAGACGAGTGGTGGAGTACAAACGTGTAGTGCACGGAGAATTGCCAGAACATTGGACATCTCCGTGAGCACGGTGCATAAAATCCTACGAAACATCCTTCTCTGCTATCCATTCAAAATTATCCATGTGCACGAGTTGCTTCCTGTTGACCTGCCAGTAAGAGAAACCTTTGCTTTAGAATTTCTTGCTCGCATGGAAATGGAAAATGATTGGCCATGGAAGATTTTGTGGACAGACGAACCCCACTTCCATCTGACAGGATACGTCAATACACAGAATTGTCGATCATGGGCAACGGAAAATCCACACGCAAATGAACCAGTACTATTTCATTCTGTGTGGTGCGGATTTACGGCATCGCTTATCATAGGGCCACATTTTGTCGAAGAGAGAGGTGCTTCTGGTCCTGTTACCTGTACCGTCACTTGTAAGCGCTACAAGTGTCTTTTGCGCAACCACGTCATTGTAGCTCTCCAACAGCGTGGATGTGTGGATGGGATCATTTTTATGCAAGACGGCGCACCTGCGCACATTGCAAATCCAGTTAAGAAGCTGATGAAGCGCCGTTTCGGAAATTCTAGAATTATTAGCCGTCATTTCCCTATAGCCTGGCCATCCCGATCAGCTGATCTTTATCCGTGTGACTTCTGGCTGTGGTGCTATCTGAAAGCTGTTGTGTTCAATGTTCCACTTTTAAACTTAGCTGCATTGAAGGCACGCATTGCCCAACACGTTCTGAATGTGACCCTGGAAACACTTCGATCAGTTGTGGAACATGCTGTTTCTCGATTTCAACTTGTTGCAGGAAACGATGGACAGCATATTGACATGATTTGCGCCAGTTACTCGGAAATTAATAATCCGACTTTATTTTTATTGATGCTTTTTATACGGTTTTTGGCCTCAGGACAATTGAAAACTGATTTTTCCCATCTGATATCACATGACCTGGCCGTGGTGGATGGGCTTACGTAACTGACAGTATCGCACCTGTACACCCATGCACACTGAGTAGTACAGTTTGTTTAACGTCAAACGTACACCTTAGGCATTGATGTATGATTCACTTGTCATTTGTAGTCGACCACTATTAAATTATGATGCTTACAGCGCCATCTATTGCTACATTTTGTAAATATTTATTTTTGTTCTGCCGTTTTGCCCCTTCTCCTATAATATTCCGTTGCAGCAATTTGACGTCACTCCGACCAGTGGTGTTATTTCTACAGCGGTTTGAAAGTTTAACTTGAATTATAATCACCCTGTATTTACAAATTTCACACTTCTTAGTACACGTATTTCACCTCTCTGTGTACCGAATTTCACTCTGCAGTTTCATTTTCAGGCAGGTCACCGTTTACAACGTCGTATCTCCCGAACTAAGTGCTGTAGAATGACACAATGTTGCAGATATTTCCAGTGTTATATGTTACTACTCTCTGCTCAATGTATCGTCAATAGAGCTAGCAGTAAAGAAATAATAAATTGTCTTGTATAATGTGGCAGTTTTTCACGCATCTCAGTGTTCATGACGTCATATTTACAGAACTAAGTGCTGTGCAATGATGTATTTTTCTGGTACATGTGAATACTGTCTGCAAAATTTGTCGCGAATATAGTTAGTAGTAAAGAAATAATATAAAAAAAGCTAATGCTTCATGCGGCTGTGTTACTGCATGAACAGCGAAAATTTAGTAAGTGATAAACTTTTTTTTCCTCTCATCATTTTGTGGGGGTTGTCAGCGAGAAAAGGTTTCTTAAAAGGTTTGAAATTATGTGTAAAGTTTGTTGCAGTACAGTAAGTGATACGTGTGGTAAGTTCGGTTGAGACCGTTCCAGTGGCTTGCGGAGTATGGATGTAGATGTAAATTGGAAATTTGTGGGAAGTTTCTATGGGACCAAACTGCTGATGTCATTGGTAACTAGGCTTACAGTGGTGTAGGAGGGGATGCGGAACATACATACGTACAGGTACGTAGATACATATGCACACACATACATAGATCTATTTTTTTATAATTTGTATGAATTCTGGCACTTAGTAAGGGGCACACTAGAAGACGTCTGCAATGAAGTCCTGCGAGGTATAGTACCATTGGTGGAATCCATGGATGCTGTAATGGTGCTAATCCCAAAGAAAACCCCAATCACTGCAGCCGATAATATTCGACTGACTGCTTTAATAACCGCTGATTGAAAAATATTCACGAAGGTCATTCTATGTCGACTAAACACTGAACACTACCACACATTCACGATCGCAGGACATAGAATGACTGACTTCTGGGCAGCGTATCGACACCTCGTCCATTTTACCTGGGAAGCGCAGACAGCTACGTATTGCATTCCTCGATTTCCAAACAGTGTACGATACTGCAGAATTTGACTACTCTGAAAGAGTCATGGATAAAACGGGATTTGACAGAAAGTTAATCGAAATTATCAATGATTGTGTACGAAATTTACTCATCAGCATCCGGCAGAGTTGTCCTTCATCTGCTTCTGTGTATGCAGTAGCAACGAAACCTGTTCTCCCAAGATCCTAGACCGCACTGACCGGATGCTGTATATGTGGGCTGAAGATTTCAGTACGCGCGTACTCAAATGACCTCAGTCTAATTTTAAATGATGAGCGGGATGGGATCAGCTGACGTACTCAAAGAATATCAAAGATCCGGCGGATCCAGTATCAACAGGGCTAAATCAGTTTCTCTCGACCTGATACCCAATTCTCTATATCAGAGGCACCCATGGCTGCATACGGTGAACAGAAAGCACCATTTGGGCATTATCTGTAAGCATGCAATTGGCGCGAGAATGTGCAATCATTAAAAATGACATTAGGGAGTCAAACTGTAGGAATGACTTATTACACCAATGCTTATTTATACTCCAAGCTCACTCATATACCTGCAGCCCTACATATACACGAAAAATATGCGAGACAAATATCTTCCGTAGCGATAGAAAAAAAAATGGCTCTGAGCACTATGGGACTCAACTGCTGAGGTCATTAGTCCCCTAGAACTTAGAACTAGTTAAACCTAACTAACCTAAGGACATCACAAACATCCATGCCCGAGGCAGGATTCGAACCTGCGACCGCAGCGGTCTTGCGGTTCCAGACTGCAGCGCCTTTAACCGCACGGCCACTTCGGCCGGCCCGTAGCGATAGAGGTGCAACTTGTTCAGACTGACTCTTCTCAACACTGGCACAGCACGCATCAAAGGCAGAAATCCATACGAGCAGTGCATGACAGTATCTCTAAAACATACAAGGAAGATACTCAGGAAAGACCATCCAAATGTTTCGGCCTGCGAATTTAAGGCTGCTGATTTAGATCGATCCAGAATATAAAATTTACAGACATGCCAGCATCTGCTGCAAAGAAAGAAGCTGCTTAAAAGAAGGCACACTGAAGAATTACTCCGTAACAGTCTGTCTAAACAAATACAACGCGCTCCTATACAAATTGGTCGCAAATTTGGAGGAATGTCCAGACGAAGAATTTACCCATAACATAGAGCCATGTGGCTGGACGTCAACACTGAAACCTACCCAAGTCTTGCTAAGGAACATAAAGTCAACCTGGCCCCCTCAGCCAACTGTGAACTGTGTAGTGTTGGAACGAACATGACACATGTAAATCTATGCACGGAAACTATTACCGATTGGAACTGGGTGAGAAGAATGCTCTCTGTTAGCACGAGGACCGCCATAAATACGATAAACGTCGACTAAGTTTTGCAGCCAGACTGGAAATTTTTCCTTGACCCCAAACAAAATGTCTTTGCCTAGACTGTTGGACGCTTGACACTTCCTCTCGCGAAATTTAAGGGTACTTACATACAGCAATTCATCGACTATTTGTCACTGCAACATTGTGGGCTTAAAAATCCAATCTAGGAGCCATCTATTGACAGACTGTCATATATGTAAAAAATTGTGTTTCTCATGACATTATTATATTAGAAAGGCACTTAAATCCAACTTTTGTAATTCTCTTCATTAATTTTTCTTATCTACAATTAAAAGTAGTTGAAACGAGTAGTAATACAGCACAAAGCAAGTGTTCTGCAAGAAGAACCTAAAAACATTTTATGTTGTTTATTAAAAATGGGTTTATCATTATCATTATCATTATTATTATTATTGTTATCAAATCCTTGCTTAACGTAAACAATTTGAAGGGGCTATACATCAACACATATAAAACGTTGTTATTCGTTGTATTTCAGTTCAATAAAAGATTTAATAAAAATAAATAGTTCTGTCACCACAGCATTTTCCCGCAAAAGGTAAAGTTTCCGTGTTTAAGTTCCGTTCCGACACACGATTTTAATCTGCCAGGACGTTTCATTCTTTCATGTTTTGCTTATGGCAGATGGTGTGATACACTGACGAGACAGGATATTGTTCTACAGAGGTTTCAACATCTTTATTAGGCCAACACTAGGACGGTTCCTCACGTCCAGGTCAGGGAAAGATTACACAAATATATACGCGGTCGAAGGTATTTTCGTACATTCTGCAATTTTTAAAATAGTAAATGCTGTTAAGCCTTCTTAAAACGCATAAATGTTTGCAGATGTCATATAGGATGATAGATAGTCAAAAAACATATTTAGAACAACGACTTTCCAGTGTAAAATTAGCATTTCTTCATTCTACCATTCTACCATTCTAGATGTGTGTGAAGGCCATGTTATCGTGATGTTAAAGAACTTTGACATGTGACAGCTTGTGAGAGCATGTCGAGCCTGAATATCACCATTCAGTTTGTCGTATACTGTAGTGCACTACTCCCTCGTGATGGTTCTGTTGTTGTGGAAGTACCCAGTGAACACAACGTTGCTTACAGTATCACCAAAATACATGACTTTTAGTGCATCCGAAATCATTTTAGCTTCCGTGGGCGCAATTTCACCTTTTTTCACTTACTACCCGTATTTCGTTTTATGCTACATCTGTAGCATGTATTAAAAGAACCATATTTCATCTGCTGTTGTGATACATCGGAGAAAACCACAGGAATGTTGTTTAAACCTGTCAAAACACTATTCGAGCAATGTTCATTCGAATGCATATTTGGCCAAAGGCCAACTGACACGACATTCATTAAGGGATAATTTTGTCCTATCAAAAACTTAATGTACTGCTTTGTCGCAGGGGTATCCAGATTTTTGCATTGTCAGCGAATTCACGAATCTTATATCTATGTTATACACAGTGCAGATTCAACATGGAAAATAATCTAAAGCTACTAAAATTAGTAAAAATTAGCGGAAAATGGGTTAGTACAAATAAAGAGCGGAAATGTGAAACGCTCTAAGCGCCAAATATCACATACGTCAGGTGAAACAAAACATAATGTATCTCTTTTGTTCATAATTTATTTACATCCGAAAAAAATGAGAAGGTATTCTGATTCCACAGAATTGTGCTCCTCACCTAGTCACTCCATAAAATAATTAGACAAATTAGAAAATAAATAATTTATTAAGAAGGTACTTACTGCCCTACCAGGGAACTGACTTTGACGATTGGCACTTGGAATTGCTTGGCACGAAGACCATGCACCAACTGGTGTTCAAACATTTTTCCATGATTTGGATCTTTGAACAAGTCTAGGGACATGTAAAACATGAAATGTAGGGTTTCGCAGCGATCGAATGAAGGGTAGAGCCACGGGTCGTAACCCATCTGAAATGTAACGTCCACCGTTCAAAGTGCCGTCAATGCGAACAAGAGGTGACCGAGACGTGTAACCAATGGGACCCCATACCATCACGCTGGGTGATATGTCAGTATGGCGATGACGAATACACGCTTCCAATGTGCGCCCACCGCGATGTCGCCAAACACGGATGCGACCATCATGATGCTGTAAACAGAACCTAGATTCATCCGAAAAAATGACGTACTGCCATTCGTGCACCCAGGTTCGTCGTTGAGTACACCATCGCAGGCGCTCCTGTCTGTGATGCAGCGTCAAGGGTAACCGCAGCCATGGTCTCCGAGCTGATAGTCCATGCTGCTGCAAACGTCGTCGAACTGTTCGTGCAGACGGTTGTTGTCTTGCAAACGTCCCCATCTGTTGACTCAGGGATCGAGACGTGGCTGCACGATTCGTTACAGCCATGCGCATAAGATGCTTGTCATCTCGACTGCTAGTGATACGAGGCCGTTGGGATCCAGCACGGCGTTCCGTATTACCCTCCTGAACCCACCAATTCCATATTCTGCTAACAGTCATTGGATCTCGACCAACGCGAGCAGCAATGTCGCGGTACGATAAACCATTATCGCGATGGGCTACAATCCGACCTTTATCAAAGTCGGAAACGTGATGGTACGCATTTCTCCTCCTCACACGAGGCATCACAACAATGTTTCACCAGGAAACGCCGATCAACTGCTGTTTGCGTATGATAAATCGGTTGGAAACTTTCCTCATGTCAGCAAGTTGTAGGTGTCACCACCGGCGCCAACCTTATGTGAATGCTCTGAAAAGCTAATCATTTGCGTATCACAGCATCTTCTTCCTGTCGGTTAAATTTCGAGTCTGTAGCACGTCATCTTCGTGGTGTAGCAATGTTAATGGCCAGTTGTGTATTTTATGTGATCATTCCATTTAAGGTCGCTCTCGATAGCTACTCCTCGATGTTTTAAGGCAGGTACTGTTTTCAACAGTTTGTCATCAACAGAGTAATTATACAGTCGTGGATTTCTTCCTCTCTTTATACGACTTCGTTGAAAATCCGTTGTGCTCGTAAGCCTTTACGTAGTGAAATATGTGCTGCACAAATATGTGGAGTACAATACCTGGGGCTCTGAGCGCAGAAAAACAGCACGACCTTGCTGGTGTATCACAGCGCTTTATTTATAGTGTGCGCTCGCGCGCCGCCATTCATTTCCAAAAGCAGGGCCTAACTTTACGGTGGCGCCGGGCTTTAATAGCGACGGGACAAGTGGCGGAAGCGATTCATGCGGTGCGGCGGTCAGCTAAACTGGCGGCGTGGAACGCTTCATTCACGCGCTGCCGCTCACACGACGGCAATAACAGCCACGCAGTTAGCCGCCGCCAGTTCCCAGCACGCACTCCACACCGCAATGCATTATTCGACAAGCCAATGCTTTAAGCGGATGAATCCTAGCTATTAGCCGACGAGGCCAGCTGAAGTCTCCGTCCGAGAAGTAGACTGACGAAAAAATGCACGCTACGATGCTAAATGTGTAACAAAAATTAAACATCGAACAACAGCTGTATTCGGCCGTACTCCTCGCACACGGTTGCTCTGACATCAATTGTCTGCAAAAAGGAAGATGATAGGGATTTAACGTACTCTCAACGACGAGGTCATTAGTGACAGAAATTAAGCTGGGACCGGGGAAGGAAATAGGTCGTGTCCTGTTGGAAGGGACCATCCCTGAATTCCGCGATTTAGGGAAATCTTAGAAAACATCAGTCTGGATAAGCGGACAGGGATTTGAATCGCCGTCCTCTCACTGCGCCGCCTTACCACTGCGCCACTTCGTTCGGTATTTCTTCGCAGGCATGCCGATGTTATCTAAGTAAAGCACTGCCTCTTGAATTCACGTTGCTCTATTTTTTCGTAAAAATAAGTTTTGCATCACCCCTTTTCCCAGAACTTCTGAAGATAGACGTTGACTGTGGATATTGTATCTCAGACACAGTCCTTTAACTTTTCAGAGATGTCACTAAATCCGCCCAAATATGTAAAAAAAAAAAAAAAATAAATGCGTGTGAAATCTTATGGGACTTAACTGCTAACGTCATCAGTCTCTAAGCTTACACACTACTTAACCTAAATTATCCTAAGGATGAACACACACACACACACGCACACACACACACGCACACACTCACGCACGAGGGAGGGCTCGAACCTCCGCCGGGACCAGCCGCACAGTCCATTACTGCAGCGCCCTAGACCGCTCGGCTAATCCCACGCCACGCAGCTGATGTAACCAACCATGCATGAGCAGCGCTGTTTGACGGAGGGGGGGGGGGGGGGGGGCTTCGACAGCCGAACAGTTCCCGTCATTCCACCAGGAAGGAGGTACACTGCTCGTGTTGTCTGTAGTTCAATCATGCCTAGACAGTCACTCCTGCGGTTCGATGGCGTCCGCATTGTTACTTTGTGTCAGGAAGGGCTCTCAACAAGGGAAGTGTCCAGGGGTCTCGGAGTGAACCAAAGTGATGTTGTTCGGACATGGAGGAGATACAGAAAGACAGGAACTGTCGATGACATGCCTCGCTCAGGCCGCCCAAGGACTACTACAGCAGTGGATGACCGCTACCTATGGATTATGGCTTGGAGGAACCCAGACAGCAATGCTACCATGCTGAATAATACTTTTCGTGCAGCCACAGGACGTCGTGTTACGACTCAAACTGTGCGCAATAGGCTGCAACTTCATTCCCGACGTCCATGGCGAGGTCCATTTTTGCAACCACGACACCATGCAGCGCGGTACAGATGGGTCCAACAACATGCAGAATGGACCGCTCAGGATTGGCATCACGTTCCCTTCACTGATGAGTGTCGCATATGCCTTCAACCGGACAATCGTCCGAGACGTGTTTGGTGGCAACCCGGTCAGACTGAACTCCTTAGACACACTGTCCAGCGAGTGCAGAAAGGTGGAGGTTCACTGATGTTTTGGGGTGGTATTAAGTATGGCCGATGTACGCCGCTGGTGATCATGGAAGGCGCCGCAACGGCTGTACGAAACGTGAATGCCATCCTCCTACCGACAGTGCAACCATATCGGCACAATATTGGCGAGGAATTCGTCTTCATCCATGACAATTCGAATCCCCATCGTGCACATCTTGTGAATGACATCCTTCAGGATAACGACATCGCTCAACTACAGTGGGCCAGCATGTTCTCCAGACATGAACCCCAAAGGACATGCCTGGGATAGATTGAAAAGGGCTCTTTATGGACGACGTGATCCGCTAACCACTAGGAGGGATGGCCGGCCGGAGTGGCCGTGCGGTTCTGGGCGCTACAGTCTGGAGCCGAGCGACCGCTACGGTCGCAGGTTCGAATCCTGCCTCGGGCATGGATGTGTGTGATGTCCTTAGGTTAGTTAGGTTTCATTAGTTCTAAGTTCTAGGCGACTGATGACCTCAGCAGTTAAGTCGCATAGTGCTCAGAGCCATTTGAACCACTATGAGGGATCTACGCCGAATCGTCGTTGAGGAGTCGGACAATCTGGACCAACAGTGCCTTGATGAACTTGTCGATAGTTTGCCACGACGAATACAGGCATGCATCAATGCAAGAGGACGTGCTACTGGGTATTAGAGGTACTGGTGTGTACAGCCATCTGGACCACCACCTCTGAAGGTCTCGGTGTATGGTAGTACAACATGCAATATGCGGTTTTCATGATCATTAAGAAGGTGGAAACGATGTGTATGTTGATATCTATTCCAATTTTCTGGACATGTTCCGGAACTCTTGGAACCGAGGTGATTCAAAATTTTTTTGGTGTGTGTATATATGGATGTTTATGTAGGATACTGCATTTTATTTGGCATATTTTAAAACCGCGTTCCTTACGTTCATCTTAGTACTGTAGTCAGACCGAGATGGGTGGCGCAGTGGTTATCACACTGGACTCGCATTCGGGAGGACGATGGTTCAAATCCACGTCCGGCCATCCAGACTTAAATTTTCTGTGATTTCCCTGAACTGCCGCAGGAAAATGCCAGAATCGTTCCTCTGAAAAGCCACGATCGATTTCAATGCATGAATCCCAGTTCTTATTTTCGCAGTTAGCACGTCATCGATTGACACAATAATGATTTTGCTTCAGCGGCCTCTGTATCATCCTTCGTCGAATCTGTTTCTGCTTTCATCGTCAATAACACGAATGAAATTAATAATACCTGTCCGGGAAGAATTTTCCTGGTCAGTTTTCTGATATCTCTAATAACCTCGTTGTCGACGAGACTCTGAACCCTGATCTTCACTCACTCCTACCTACCACCCTACTTACCTTCCTTCCTTCCTACCTTCTTGCCATCGTTTACCGTCCGCACTGCAAGGTAACAATACTGTTGGCAATCTGCTTTTACGTGCATCGTGGATTTATCTGACCTAATGTCCAACAGCTGCCCCGGCCTGGGCGAGAGTTTTATTTGGCGAATAGCGTAGAAGAACACGCCAAGAGTAGAAAGAGACTTCCGTAATAAATGATATGCGAAGTGTTTAGTACATTTGGAAGCTCGTTTTTAAATATATCAGTTCTTAGTATATTACTATCTTTGGAGATATCGGGTGAATACCGTACGCTAGCGTTGCGGCCAAATGTCTGTCCCAGACTCAGGAAATGAGGATTCGACGCAGATGCGGGAATCCCGCATTGCCCTCCTAGGTAACGCCGTAATGGAGGAGGTTTGTCGTTACTTTCCTTCGAACTGTTATGAAGCGTCTGATGTGTGTCCTTGTCGAGTGGATGATTGTGAGGAACGCTTGTACTGTGCCGTGTTGTGCTGTGTGTTTTTTTTTTTTTTTTTTTTTTTTTTTGCTCAGGATGAAGTGAAGGGAAAAAAAGGAACTCGGTGCTGACACACAGAAAATTCCTCTCGAACAGCATCAAGTGGCCATTAGAGCTTAATGACCCCATCCAACGGCCAGATCATCAACAGTGTTACACGTTGTCACTTCAGGAGACACTGCAGAGAGGTCTGGAATTTAGCCCGGGACACTGGCGTAAATTAAGGTTATCATGTCACCACCTCTTCTCTCCTCGCTGGCCAAATACTGGCGGTGAAAATTTGTTATGCAATTCGGATTCGAACTAAATACCTCCAAGTGGAGTGTCACCACACATGCATGCGTTAGCGTCCTAGGATACGTCGAAGGGAGTGTTGCTTTAAAACTGGCAGATCATTGTTACTGGGACGATGAACGCAGTTTTCAAATTGTTGGTTTTTTGTTGCAAATTACTGACAACTCCAGGGCCGACATATCGATGGTTAAACCGAAACAAGCTTTGTTTTGACCGTCATCTTGTTTCTATTTCACAACATATTTGACTTTGACATCATATGCTAAGTATTCTTTGCACGTTCATGAACAGTGTGACAAGATCCAAGGAGCCATAGCAATGGAGGTAACTGAACACTCCACAAGAAGATAGCCACTTCATATGAACTAGAGAGTGATTATCAAAAAATTGTTTGTGTGAGCAGCACATGAGCACATGAAGAGAATATTCCCTCACGTTATGATATCCTCCTCTTTCTCCACAGGATGACCACAGCACATGCCAAGGCTGTAAAGAACAACTTTACATCTATGTGTACTATTGTTAAATATTTTTATACTGCCATTCTAGCTTAAAGATACCTCAAAGCACGATGCTTCATTTTATCATTTAAGTAAGTCAACAAATTTTGTGACTGCTAGCGGTCTCTGGAAAACCATTTCATATTTTTCAAGCAGTCATGGTGATTAAGAGCGATTACAGCTTAAAAAGTACAGTACTGAATTAAAACAAATAAAGCAAAAAAAATTCGTACATTATGAGTAAAACGAAATACTGAAGACGAGAAAGTGATCTGTGCATCGAAATCAATTAAATTCACCAAAACGTGGGCTGGAAGCTGACAGGAATCGAAACAAATGCAATTTATTATCACTAACAAAATATGGTAGCCTCTATATGTGTGTCACTCTGCTATTAATAATTATAAATTATAAACCAAAAATGGCATCATGACTGTACAGGCACTTTGACATTGTAACTCCTACGTATGACCAATTCTCATATCTTTATTAACAGTTTTAGGCCAATCTCCGATGGCCCCAAGTCTCCGTGTCAGCATGTTCCTGGACACCCTCCCACCAACCTATGGTAGCCCCATTTTCAGCCATTGAAACTTCACGTCAGAGGCCAGCGTGACAAGCAATATTTTCCCAAGTAATCTACACTGCAGTCTGTCCATTGTAACATAAAAGTGTAATACAGAAACTAATAAATAAGTGTGATATATTCACTACCTTCTAGTGCATACGCATGTCGCACATTGTAGCGGACCAAGTTCAAGAGTGATTTGACCAACTGAATCTTACGATATCACTTTCATTTGTGCAGAATGTAATCCCATCTCAGTCGTAAAGTACGCAATACACGACATCTGTGGAAGTTTATGATACCCCGGAGTATTTTTGAGGTCTTACATTTTCCGTATTTGATCATAAATTATGAGGACGCGTTTTATGAGTTAGGTGTTAAAACATA
Organism: Schistocerca nitens; assembly: GCF_023898315.1. NCBI lineage: Eukaryota > Metazoa > Arthropoda > Insecta > Orthoptera > Acrididae > Schistocerca > Schistocerca nitens. Next base: position 169,211,071 of record NC_064616.1, on the reverse strand, counting down.
GAATCTAGAAAATATAGTCATCCCGTTTATTTAACTTTAAAAGTAAAGAGAAACATAATGTGAGAACTATTTGTATCCGCAAACAATGTAATTTCTAAATTTGTGATCCCTTGATGCCCCAGAACGTGTCCTACCAACCGATCCCTTCTTCTAGTCAAGGTGTGCCACAGATTCCCGTTCTCCCCAACTCTGTGATTTACCCATATAATCTTCAGCATTCTTCTGTAAAACCACATTTCGAAAGCTTCTATTCTCTTCTTGTCTAAAATATTTATCATCCATGTTTCACTTCCACACACGGCTACAATCCATACAAATACTTTCAGAAGAGACTTCCTGACTCTTAAATCTATATTCGATAGTTAACAGATTTCCCTTCTTCAGGAACGCTTTCCTTGCGATTGCCAGTCTACATTTTATATCCTCTCCACTTCGACCATCATAAGTTATTTTGCTCCCCAAATAGCAAAACTCATCTACTACTTTAAATGTCTCATTTCCTAATCTAATTCCCGCAGCATCACCTGATTTAATTCGACTGCATTCCATTATCCTTGTTTTGCTTTTGTTGATGTTCATCTTATATCCTCCTTTCAAGGCACTACCCATTTCGTTCAACCGCTCTTCCAGGTCCTTTGCTGTCTCTGCCAGAATTACAAGGTCATCGACAAACCTCAAAGTTTTTATTTCTTCTCCAAAGATTTTAATTCCTAATCCAATTTTTGCTTTTGTTTCCTTTACAGCTTGCTCAATATACAGATTGAATAACATTGGGGATAGGCTACAACCCTGTCTCAATCCCTTCCCAACCGCTGCTTCCCTCGAATCCTATAACTGGCGTCTAGTCTCTGAAAAAATTGTAGATACCCTTTCGCTCCCTGTATTTGATCCCTGCCACCTTCAGAATTTCAAAGAATTCCAGTCAACATTGTCAAAAGCTTTGTCTATGTCTATGAATGCTAGAAACATAGGTTTGACTTTCCTTAATCTATCTTCTCACATAAGTGGTAGGGTCAGTATTGCCTCTCGTGTTCCAACATTTCTACGGAATCCAAACTGATCTTCCCCAAGGTCGGATTCTACTAGTTTCTCGATTCGTCAGTAAGGAATGCGCGTTAGTATTTTCCAACTGTGATTTATTAAATTGATACACTATATGATCATAAGTATCCGGACCCCCAAAAACATGTTTTTCATATTAGGTGCATTTTGCTGCAACCTACTGCCAGGTATTCCACATCAAATACCTCAATAGTCATTAGACATCGTGAGAGAGCAGAATGGGACGCTCTGTGGAACTCCCAGACTTCGAACGTAGTCAGGTGATTGGGTGTCACTTGTGTCATACGTCTGTACGCGAGATTTCCACACTCCTAAACATCCCTAGGTCCACTGTTTCCGATGTGATAGTGAAGCGGAAACGTGAAGGGACACGTACAGCACAAAAGCGTACAGGCCGACCTCGTCTGTTGACTGACAAAGACCGCCGACAGTTGAAGAGGGTCGTAATGTGGAATAGGTAGATATTTACCCGGACCATCACACAGGAATTCCAAACTGTATCAGGGTCCACTGCAAGTACTATGACAGTTAGGTGGCAGGTGAGAAAACTTGGATTTCATGGTCGAGCGGCTGCTCATAAGCCACGCATCACGCCGGTAAGTGCCAAACGGCGCCTCGCTTGGTGTAAGGAGCGTAAACATTGGACGATTGAACAGTGGAAAAACGTTGTGTGGAGGGACGAATTACGGTACACAATGTCGCGACCGATGGCAGAGTGTTGGAGTGGCGAATGCCCGGTGAACGTCATCTGCCAGCGTGAGTAGTGATAACAGTAAAATTCGGAGGCGGTGGTGTTATGGTGTGGTCGTGTTTTTCATGATGTGGTCGTGTTTTTCATGGAGGGGCCTTGCAACCCTTGTTGTGTTGCGTGGCACTATCACAGCACAGGCCTACATTGATGTTTTAAGCACCTTCTTGCTTCCCACTGTTGAAGAGCAATTCGGGGATGGCGACTGCATCTCTCAACACGATCGAGCATCTGTTCATAATGCAAGGCCTGTGGCGGAGTGGTTACACGATAATAACATCCCTGTAATGGACTGGCATACGCAGAGTTCTGACTTGAATCCTACAGAACACCTTTGGGATGTTTTGGAACGCCAACTTCATGCCATGCCTCTCCGACCGACATCAATAACTCTCCTCAGGGCAGCGCTCGGTGAAGAATGGCTGCCATTTTCCAAGAAAACTTCCAGCACCTGATTGAACGTATGTCTGCGAGAGTGGAAACTGTCATTAAGGCTAAGGGTGGGCCAACACCATATTGAATTCCAGCATTACTGATGGAGGGCAACGAATTTGTAAGTAATTTTCAGTCAGGTGTCCGGATACTTTTGATCACATAGTGTAATTCGGTAGTTTTCACACCTGTCAGCACTTGTTTTCTTTGGGACTGGAATTATTATATTCTTCTGTCTCATACATACTACTCACCAGATGGTGGAATTTTGTCATGACTGGCTCTCCCAAGGCTATCTGTAGTTCTGATGGAATGTTGTCTGCTCAGGGCATTTAGGTCTTTCAGTGCTCTGTCAAACTCTTTACTCAGTATCATATCTTCTATTTCATCTTCATCTACGACCTTTTCTATTTCTATATTACGGCCCTTACGTACATTGCCCGTGTATAGACTCTCTATGTAGTCATTCCATCTTTGTGCTTTGCCTTCTTTGCTTCGAACTGGTTTTCCATCTGAGTTCTTGATAATCACACAGGTGGTTCTCCTGTCTCCAAAGGTCTCTCTTATTTTCCTGTAGGCAGTACCTATATTAGTCCCTTACATTTGTCCTCTAGCCACCCCTGCAAAGTCATTTTGCACTTCCTGTCGATCTCATTTTTGAGGCGTTTGTATTCCTTTTCGCCTGTTTCAGTTACTGTATTTTTATATTTACTCCTTTCATCAATTAAATTCATCGGTATCTCTTCTCTTACTCAAGGATTTCTAGTAGCCCTTGTCTTTTTACCTACTTGATCCTCAGCTGCCTTCACTACTTCATCCCTCAGAGCTACCCATTTTTCTTCTACTGTATTTCTTTGCCCCGTTCCTGTCAGTCGTTCCCTAATGCCTCTCTCAACCTCTCTACAATCTCTGGTTCTTTCAGCTGATCCAGGTCCCATCTTCTTAAATTCCCTCCTTTTTGCAGTTTCTTCAGTTTCAATCTAAAGTTCATAACCATTTTGGTCAGAGTCCACATCTGCCCCTGGAAATGTCGCATAATTTAAAACCTGGTTCCTAAATCTCTGTATTACCATTATATAATCTATTTGAAATCTTTCAGTCTCTCCAGGCCTCTTCTGTGTATCCAAGATTCTTTCATGATCCTTAAATCAGGTGTTAGCTATGATTAAGTTATGATCTCTGCAAAATTCTACCAGGCAGCTTCCTCTTTCATTCGTTACCCCCACTCCATATTCACCTGTCACTTTTCCTTCTCTTCTTTTTCCTACTATCGAGTTCCAGTCCCCCATGAATATTAAATTTTCGTCTCCCTTCACTATCTGAATAATTTGTTTTATCTCATCATACATTTCATCAATTTCTTCATCTGCAGAACTAGTTGGCATATAAACTTGTACTACTGTAGTAGCCGTGGGCTTCGTGTCTACCTTGGCCACAATAATGCGTTCACTATGCTGTTCGTAGTAGCTTACCAGCGCTCCTTTTTTTTTTTATTCATGATTAAACCCACTTCTGCATTACCCCTATTTGATTTTGTATTTATAACCCTGTATTCACCTGACCAGAAGTCTTGTTCCTCCTGCCACCGAACTTCACTAAATCCCACTATATCGAACTTTAACCTATCCATTTCCCTTTTTAAATTTTCTAATCTACCTGTCCGATTAAGGGATCTGACATTCCACGCTCCGATCCGTAGAACACCAGTTTTCTTTCTCCTGATAAGAACGTCCTCTTGAGTAGTCCCCGCCCGGAGATCCGAATGGGGGACTATTTTACTTCCGGAATATTTTACCCAAGAGGACGTCACCATCAATTAACCATACATAAAGCTGCATGCTCTCGGGAAAAATTACAACAGCAGTAGTTTCCCCTTGCTTTCAGCCGTTCGCAGTACAGCAAGACCGTTTTGCTTAATGTTACAAGGTCCGATCAGTCAGCCATCCAGGCTGCTGCCCCTCTTCAGGAACCACATGTTTTTCTGGCCTCTCAGCAGATACCCTTCCGATGTAGTTGCATCTACAGTACGGCTATCCGTATCACTGAGGCACGCAAGAAGAGGGCTATAGACTACAATCTCGTCAAACTGAGAAATTGTCCAACCTTGCAGCAGACATTAGAAAAATACGATTAAAGTTTTGTAGGCACGTCTCTAGGCTTCCCGAAACAAGACTTACTTAGAGAATTCTTAAATACACAGAAGGACTTAAAACTATACCCTGTATACAAGTGGTCAAGAAGGACATACAAAAAGCTCAGATAAATTATTAAGATATTTTGGACAGAAAGGTATTTAAGCAGAAAGTTAACAGATGGCAAGTTAAGTCAGAGAATGCAGCTCCGAAGAAAGCAGGAACAAAATGGACAAAGGAAAGGAAGAGAGCCCATGCAGAAAAAATAAGAGCAGTATGGAAAAAAGGAAAAAGATTGAAGAAACTTTGCGTGGTCCAACAGGGTGTAGTCGGACATTATACACTCCTGGAAATGGAAATACGAACACCGTGAATTCATTGTCCCAGGAAGGGGAAACTTTATTGACACATTCCTGGGGTCAGATACATCACATGATCACACTGACAGAACCACAGGCACATAGACACAGGCAACAGAGCATGCACAATGTCGGCACTAGTACAGTGTATATCCACCTTTCGCAGCAATGCAGGCTGCTATTCTCCCATGGAGACGATCGTAGAGATGCTGGATGTAGTCCTGTGGAACGGCTTGCCATGCCATTTCCACCTGGCGCCTCAGTTGGACCAGCGTTCGTGCTGGACGTGCAGACCGCGTGAGACGACGCTTCATCCAGTCCCAAACATGCTCAATGGGGGACAGATCCGGAGATCTTGCTGGCCAGGGTAGTTGACTTACACCTTCTAGAGCACGTTGGGTGGCACGGGATACATGCGGACGTGCATTGTCCTGTTGGAACAGCAAGTTCCCTTGCCGGTCTAGGAATGGTAGAACGATGGGTTCGATGACGGTTTGGATGTACCGTGCACTATTCAGTGTCCCCTCGACGATCACCAGTGGTGTACGGCCAGTGTAGGAGATCGCTCCCCACACCATGATGCCGGGTGTTGGCCGTGTGTGCCTCGGTCGTATGCAGTCCTGATTGTGGCGCTCACCTGCACGGCGCCAAACACGCATACGACCATCATTGGCACCAAGGCAGAAGCGACTCTCATCGCTGAAGACGACACGTCTCCATTCGTCCCTCCATTCACGCCTGTCGCGACACCACTGGAGGCGGGCTGCACGATGTTGGGGCGTGAGCGGAAGACGGCCTAACGGTGTGCGGGACCGTAGCCCAGCTTCATGGAGACGGTTGCGAATGGTCCTCGCCGATACCCCAGGAGCAACAGCGTCCCTAATTTGCTGGGAAGTGGCGGTGCGGTCCCCTACGGCACTGCGTAGGATCCTACGGTCTTGGCGTGCATCCGTGCGTCGCTGCGGTCCGGTCCCAGGTCGACGGGCACGTGCACCTTCCGCCGACCACTGGCGACAACATCGATGTACTGTGGAGACCTCACGCCCCACGTGTTGAGCAATTCGGCGGTACGTCCACCCGGCCTCCCGCATGCCCACTATACGCCCTCGCTCAAAGTCCGTCAACTGCACATACGGTTCACGTCCACGCTGTCGCGGCATGCTACCAGTGTTAAAGACTGCGATGGAGCTCCGTATGCCACGGCAAACTGGCTGACACTGACGGCGGCGGTGCACAAATGCTGCGCAGCTAGCGCCATTCGACGGCCAACACCGCGGTTCCTGGTGTGTCCGCTGTGCCGTGCGTGTGATCATTGCTTGTACAGCCCTCTCGCAGTGTCCGGAGCAAGTATGGTGGGTCTGACACACCGGTGTCAATGTGTTCTTTTTTCCATTTCCAGGAGTGTATATACACACGTGGTCAAATTATTAGATTAAAAACACTTTTTCCAAAACTTTACATTTATTACACATGTATATCCACATACACATCATATTTGTACATTCAATACTTTGTACGCATGCCTTTGTTCTTAATCAACATTTTTTATCCTGTTTGGTATAGTCTTTATTAACTTTTCGCATGGCAGTTTAATATCATTTTCATGGTACCAGATTTTCTCTAGTTTCTCCATGAGATCTTGTTTGGTGGTTATTGTAAATTTCCTTATCCTCTGTTTCACAATAGCCCATAAATTTTCAATTGGGTTCATATCAGGCCGGAACATCACTTTCAGTTGCTTTTCTTCCAAGTTCTTGGAAACACTTTTGGCTTTGTGGCAAGGCGCCACATCATGCATAAAAATGGCATCTTTATTAGGAACCCACTCATTTATTTAGGGGAAACGTTCCTTTTCAAGGATTTCTTTATATTCTTCTTGCCTCATTGTTCCTTCAACAATGTGTAATCCGCCAGGACTTTTCTTGGACATCACACTCCCAACCATAATGGAAGTTGGATGCTTCACACATTGCTGCACACACTCAGCTTTGGACTGTTCTGCAGGTCTGTGACGAACATACTGGCTGCGTTCTTCCATCGCAGCGAATACAGATTCATCACTGAAGCATACATGAAGTATGTGTACAAAACTGCAAGTTGGAAAAGCTGAGAATAGTAGCATAAGAGACCTCAGCAGTCACAAAACCCAAATGTGCAGTTCTTCAGTATCAATAAAACGTCACAATTTCAAGCCAAAACTCCTAAATTTAGAGACCAGACCCACTTAATTTACCGTATCATTGCCCTTACCTTAGCCTAGTCCTCCCTTGTCAACTCCTGAAGTTGTTTAGCCCACTGCAATCTTTTGGTTTTCATGGCAGGTGTGATTTTCTGTTTTTTCCTTGGTCGGCATGCCTTCAAACCACATTCAAACAGCCTCCTCGTCACTGTCACAGATGAAACTTCTACACCCGAACCTTTAAGCTGATGGCTCATGTCTGTAGAAGTAAGTTTACGGTTCATTGTTGCCATGTTTGTAAGTCTTCTCATTGTTCTAGGACTGAATTTTCTTTTATGTCCACATTTTCCTTTCCTGATTGGCTTGTATTCACCACCTTTCTACACTGAAAGTTTGATCCTGCTGACAGTTACTGTGATTTTGTCATTCTGTCAGCAGTTTCTTGCTGTGTATAAAGATTTTCATCAAGAAGTGCTACCACAGCCAAAACTTTCTGAGTTGAAACGTCTTTTGTCTTCCCCATGACCTCACTTTCTTTAGAAACTCCACGATTTATTCCCATAGCTAAAAACATGCAAGTTCACAAGCTACATAATGTTTTGTTAATTTAGAAAGAAGTCAATAGAATAAATAACAAGTTGAAGTACACCACAGAGACATAAAACATTACTGTAAACACAGTTTCAAAGCATGTAGACAGACAACTAAAACCAACAAGATTTGGCGGGATAATGACAAATGCTACCAACTGTGAAAAATTCAGTGATCTGTGAGTTTCTCGGAAGGGAAATTTCGTGGCATCAATTAAACCATTAAAACAAATGAATTATTACCCCTTTCTCTCCAATTTTTACACCAGAAAACTTAAGAGTATCAAAAAATAATCGTTTAGTCTAATAATTTGAACACTTTACTGTCATTATCAGATATGATACACACATTAGAATCATAATCTTAACCAGTCATAATTTTATCGCACTCGTTATTACATATGATGCAATGAAACTTTCCTCTTCCGATCGTACAGAAGATATCCGACACTTCGTCAGCGTTCATCGCTGATGCAATACCTTAATGAATATGCATCAGTGCCAGTCTACTTAAACGATCCTCTATCATCCTTCTGCGAAGATATGGCTTCAGACGGTGCAAGGTTGAGGAAGATCGTGGTGTCGGTTGTTACACGAAATGTGCTTATCAACTGACACAGCACTCTAATATTTGGCAGTGCCCTTGCTATTTTATAGGCCTCTAGTGGAGAATTTTTCATATTTTCGTCAATCTGCTGCTAAACGCCCGCAGCTCGTGGTCGTGCGGTAGCGTTCTCGCTTCCCGCGCCCGGGTTCCCGGGTTCGATTCCCGGCGGGGTCAGGGATTTTCTCTGCCTCGTGATGGCTGGGTGTTGTGTGATGTCCTTAGGTTAGTTAGGTTTAAGTAGTTCTAAGTTCTAGGGGACTGATGACCATAGATGTTAAGTCCCATAGTGCTCAGAGCGATTTGAACCATTTTTTTTTTTTTTTTGCTGCTAAATTTTTAGCTCTCTCTTCAAAGCTACAAAACCAAGGAGGTTGTCTTTGTAAGGTTCAGCACTCAGAAAAAACATGCTCTATATGTTTATCACTAAAGTTCTGCAAGTGCAATTTTTGTTGATGTCATATTTTGTTTAGATGAGTTGTTGGTGGTCTTAATGATGGCTGGTTCAAATGGCTCTGAGCACTTGCGACTTAACTGCTGAGGTCATCAGTCCTCTAGAACTTAGAACTACTTAAACCTAACTAACCTAAGGACACCACACACATCTATGCCCGAGGCAGGATTCGAACCTGCGACCGTAGCGGTAGCTCGGTTCCAGACTGTAGCGCCTAGAACAGCACGGCCACTCCGGCCGGCGGTCTTAATGATATTTCATTTAAAAAATGATGGAGAAAAGGTATGGACACTGACAAGCACGAAGTCAGGTGTTTTAAGTGTTTGTACGTCTACGGCATTACATCTTCGTCACGAATGCATCGATCTCAATGCAGATTTTTTATTTGTTTGAAGGTTGATTCAATCAGAATTGTCGTGACACATGTTTGAAAGTTCGTTCAGCCGTTTAAAGGTCATCTGCTATATAAAGAAAGGAGCTTGCCGGCAGCAACACGCTGTCTGATTAGTAGCCTTATCAGGTACATGATTTGATGGTATATTAAATATAGAGCTCAAAAGTGTCTACAAAAATTTCCACCAGGGCATCTATCTATTTTTTATGGTTCATCCACTATCAACATTTCTGTGATGTCTTTCGAATTCGCTGCGCCAGGTACAATAAAAAGACAAAAGTGGTGATAATGGCTGAACCGTAATAGAGAAGCATATGCTCTCGTGGACTTTTGTGTAGATTGTTTTGAGATTTACAGTTCATACCTCTCAGTTTGACGTAGCTCTTATCGCCTGCGCAACTAATTGAAAAGGAGCATTGCTAGCAAACCTTTTGCTGCCTTGATTCAGTATTATCGGCTATTATCTCTGCCTACTGATTTAATTTTTTTAAGTAGCATATTTTCTTCCTAAGGATTCAAGCTGTCTCCAAACTACTGATTTTGTTTTCAGATAGCCTGTCTTCTTCCTCAGGGTTCAAACTATCTCCATATCAAACATCTTCGAATTCGATTAAGCTGTTCAGCCCTGAAAATTTGACAGACAGTTACTTTCAGATTTATAGTATTGGTACCTTATGGATTAATCACTGCGCCTTTCAACAAGAAGAGAAGCGTTATATCATGACTGATAAAAACGCCAAGCAGGACACAAGGTACTATTTGCCAACAAGAGGTCTTTGGCGAAAAGTCAAGACGCATAGAACAACAAATGTACCGACTCTAAGATGCTTGACGATGAAAGGATGATGGAAAATCGAAACACGTAGCTTGGGATAAAGCTGATTATAGTAACTGGTGGCAATATTATTTCTTACAAACTAGGAAAAGAATCCAGATAAATCAAACATTTACCAGCAATGTCTGAATGTGTGAGCCTGAACGTAGCCGTAGAAATTTACAAATTTTTTACAAAGTGAAAGATTTATTTTTGCTTCCGTAGTGAGTGAAACCTACACGACAGCTCATTTATCTGCTACGCAATCACGAAAGGGTAAACGACACCATGTTTTATTATAATTATAACGTAATTACTGCCGAAAAGAAAGAAACAAGAAAAATGAAATGATGGCATCAGAGCCGGCCGAAGTGGCCGTGCGGTTCTAGGCGCTACAGTCTGGAACAGCGAGATCGCTACGGTCGCAGGTTCGAATCCTGCCTCGGGCATGGATGTGTGATGTCCTTAGGTTAGTTAGGTTTAAGTAGTTCTAAGTTCTAGGGGACTGATGACCTCAGAAGTTGATTCCCATAATGCTCAGAGCCATTTGAACCATTTGATGGCATCAGACAATAAGTCACACTTACTTTCTGTAATTCCAAGCTTTCTGCCTCTTTTAAACTCACTATTAGAAGCTGTCCGTAAGCAAAAATTCTCTCTCTCTCTCTCCGTGTCTCTCTGACTGCTTGGTGAGGCGAGGGTGGGGGGGGGGGATACACGCGCACCCGTGCCGCTGCCCCCTCCCCCCTTTCTGAATCCGCCCACAGAGATAAGGTTGGCACCCTGTAACCAAGACTGATAGGATGGAGTTACAGCAACGATAGATCGTTGGGGGGAGCATTGAAAATTGAGCCCATCAGAGGCAGGACAAGAATGGAGGGAAGGAGATTAAAATTCAGTGCAGCATTTTGATTCTGAGTTTGACGGTGGAGCTGATTTTTATTCCCATGCTGCTTTGGGGATTGTGATGCTTCATGTTCTTGATTCTACACCACGGGTGTGCATCCTCATTCTGACTTTGCATCCCGACGGCAAGTCAGTCTGTTTTCTACTCAGTTTTTAGACTTCAATCTTGTGTGGTGTATTCATCCTGATGTTTATTGTCATGCTGTGCCAACCTCAGTTTCCAAGCCGTATCAGATAGTTCTATTTTGGGTCCAGTGTCAGAGTCCATGAGCATGCGACTGTTTTTCTGCTTTCCGATCTCAAACCCTAAATTTAACTTGGACGCTGTCTCTGCCGTCTAATTGCTGCACAGGCAAGACGCCATATGAGCATCGAGAGACACCTAATGGTCACTGCGGCGCAGACACCAAAGCAGTGCTTGCCACCGACCTGGGCCAGCCGACCACATGGTCAGCCACTCAACAGGAAACAGTGACGTGAGCACAGGTTAAGTTAATCTGAGCAACATTCTTAGGGCAGCAGGTACACTGAGATGTGGAGATAAAGGATGCCAGCTCTCAATCGACAACCACACGACCATCGTCAGTCTACATCTACATACATACTCCGCAATCCACCATACGGTGCGTGGCGGAGAGTACCTCGTACCACTACTAGCATCTTCTCTCCCTGTCCCACTCCAAAACAGAACGAGGGAAAAATGACTGCCTATATGCCTCTGTACGAGCCCTAATCTCTCTTATCTCATCTTTGTGGTCTTTCCGCGAATTGTAAGTTAGCGGCAGTAAAACTGTACTGCAGTCAGCCTCAAATGCTGCTTCTCCAAATTTCCTCAGTAGTGATTCACGAAAAGAGCGCCTCCTTTCCTCTAGAGACTCCCACCCGAGTTCCTGAAGCATTTACGTAACACTCGCGTGATGATCAAACCTACCAGCAACAAATCTAGCAGCCCGCCTGCGAATTGCTTCTATGTCCTCCCTCAATCTGACCTGATAGGGATCCCAAACGCTCGAGCAGTATTCAAGAATAGGTCGTATTAGTGTTTTATAAGCGGTCTCCTTTACAGATGAACCACGTCTTCCCAAATTTCTACCAATGAACCGAAGACGACTATCCGCCTTCCCCACAAGTGCCATTACATGCTTGTCCCACTTCATATCGCTCTGCAATGTTACTCCCAAACATTTAATCGACGTGACTATGTCAAGCGCTAAACTACTAATGGAGTATTCAAACATTACAGGATTCTTTTTCCTATTCATCTGCATTAATTTACATTTATCTATATTTAGAGTTAGCTGCCATTCTTTACACCAATCACAATTCCTGTCCAAGTCATCTTGTATCCTCCTACAGTCACTCAACGACGACACCTTCACGTACACCACAGCATCATCAGCAAAAAGCCGCACATTGCTATCCACCCTATCCAAAAGATCATTTATGTAGATAGAAAACAACAGCGGACCTACCGCACTTCCATGGGGCACTCCAGATGATAGCCTCACCTCCGATGAACACTCACCATCGAGGACAACGTACTGGGTTCTATTACTTAAGAAGTCTTCGAGCCACTCACATATTTGGGAACCAATCCCATATGCTCGTGCCTTAGTTAGGAGTCTGCAGTGGGGCACCTAGTCAAACGCTTTCCGGAAGTCTAGGAATATGAAATCCGTCTGACACCCTTCATCCACGGTTCGCAAGATATCATGTGAAAAAAGGGCGAGTTGCGTTTCGCAGGAGCAATGCTTTCTAAAGCCGTGCTGATGCATGGACAGCGACTTCTCTGTCTCAAGGAAATTCATTATATTCGAACTGAGAATATGTTCGAGAATCCTGCAACAAACCGATGTCTGCATCGATATTAACACGTTGTGCTGACACAGTCGGCTACGTCCTCATGCACTGCCGAATTCTTCACATCAACATGTCTGCGACAAATCAAACTGGCCCTGCGAACATTCAATTTGTGTGTAGCCACGCAAATGACCGACATATTATTGTTACTCTCCATCATTGCTTTTACCCATTTAGTTTGGGATTCATTACTGTTTCATTTAGGTGCTCAGCATGGGGCTGTTTCATTTAATTTGAATTCCATTACTACAGTACAAAGGCGTACGGGAGATGGTTAAAGAGATACATCTGCTCCAGGTGTAGTGATGAGACAACCGATTGGCTCTCATCTAGCCCCCCCCCCCCCCAACCCCCCACCCACAAACACACACACACACACACACACACACACACACACACACACACACACAAAGAGTGGCTAGTCTTCTTTTTCGACCGGTTGAATTCTGAGTCGAATGGAACGACCAAAAGAGAAACTACAGTCCGATTAAAATTCCTTGATATTTGACGGGTGTTACTTGCCGATACAGTGTTGCCACATCGGCTGCCGGCTGCCACTCTGTTATACGCTATGTGATCAGAAGTGTCCGATCACATGGCTGAGAATGACTTACAAGTTGGTGGCACCCTCCATCGGTAATGCTGGAATTCTATATGGTGTTGCCCCACCCTTAGCCTTGATGAGAGGTTCCACTCTCGCAGGTATACGTTCAATCAGGTGCTGGAAGGTTTCTTGGGAAATGGCAGCCCATTCTTCACGGAGCGCTGCACTGAGGAGGGGTATCGATGTCGGAGAGGCCTAGCACGGCGTTCCAAAACATCCCAAAGGTGTTCTGTAGGATTCAAGTCAGAACTCTGCGTATGCCAGTCCATTACAGGGATGTTATTGTCGTGCAACCACTCCGCCACAGGCCTTGCATTATGAACAGATGCTCGATCGTGTTGAAAGATGCAATCGCCATCCCCAAATTGCTCTTCAACAGTGCGAAGCAAGAAAGGCCGGCCGCGGTGGTCTCGCGGTTCTAGGCGCGCAGTCCGGAACCGTGCGACTGCTACGGTCGCAGGTTCGAATCCTGCCTCGGGCATGGATGTGTGTGATGTCCTTAGGTTAGTTAGGTTTAAGTAGTTCTAAGTTCTAGGGGACTGATGACCACAGCAGTTGAGTCCCATAGTGCTCAGAGCCATTTGAACCATTTTTTTGAAGCAAGAAGGTGCTTAAAATATCAATGCAGGCCTGTGCTGTGATAGTGTCACGCAAAACAACAAGGGGTGCAAGCCCCTTCCATGAAAAACACGACAACATGACCACACCATAACATCGCCCCCTCCGAATTTTGCTGTTGGCACTACTCACACTGGCAGATGACGTTCACCAGGTATTCGCCATACCCACACCCTGCCATCGGATCACCACATTGTGTACCGTGATTCGTCACTCCAGGCAACGTTTTTCCACTCTTCAATTGTCCAATGTTTACGCTCCTTACACCAAGCGAGACGTCGTTTGGCATGACGTGTGGCTTGTGAGCAGCCGCTCGACCATGAACTCCAACCTCCCGCCTAACTGTCATAGTACTTGCAGTGGACCCTGATACAGTTTTCAATTCCTGTGTGATGGTTCGGGTAGATGTGTACCTATTGCACATTACAACCCTTTTCAACTGTCGGCGATCTCTGTCAGTCAACATACGAGGTCGACCTGTACGCTTTTGTGCTGCACGTGTCCTTTCATGTTTCCAATTCACTATCACATCGGAAACAGTGGACCTAGGGATGTTTAAGAGTGTGGAAATCTTGTGTACAGACGTATGACACAAGTGACACCCCATCACCTGCCCACGTTCGATGTCCTTGATTTCCGCGGAGCGCCCCAATCTGTTCTCTCACGATGTTTAATGACAACTGAGGCGCTGATATGGAGTACCTGGCAGTAGGTGACAGCACAAAGCACCTAATATAATACATATGTTTTTGGGGATGTCCGGTTACTTTTGATCATGTAGTGTAGGAGACACACAGAGACGGCGTGTCAAGCTGTTCATGTGTACGGTAACGCGGAGAAAAGTTGGAAGCTGCAGCCGCGAGGTATGTCGGAAATGCGAGATGCTCTCTCGACCGCTGATTTTAAGTGACCAATGACTGACCTGCAGCAGACGACGCGTTCTGTAGCCCTGAATTTAAATTCATCTTAGCTAACCACAGCCTCGTGATGTTCAATGTATCCGAGAAAACGGCAGTCAACAATCTGCAGCAGAAGTAAAATGATGATCGTTTTGTTCACGGCGATTGAAGCTAGCCTCTACGAGAAAAGTCAAGAGAGAAAAAATTCAGTTTTTGCACTAAAAGCAAAATGTAATTTCTCGCTATCATTGGGTACCTGAAACTATCCTTACGCTGACCAGACGTCCCGGTTTCGCCGGGAGAGCCCCGGTTTTCACATAAATGTCCTGCTGTCCAGACAAAATCACTCGGGACACATAATTTCCCTAATTTTTAATCGAGAGACAAAATGTGTTCCCCTTTGATTAAATATTTGTGAAAGACAAATTTCCTAGAAGTAGAACGTTATAAAAAATATATTTTCACAATTTATAGGCCTTCCGCATTTGGTTTAACTCGTCTGATGCCTAAAGAAAGAGTAAGAGAAATGCTGAAAAGAAAAATCAGGTATAACCTTCCCCCGCCTCTTATTTGCCGACCTTCCACTTCATGGCCCTCGACACAACTAAAACCAAAACCTAATGGGGGATAATGTATCACGACTTAAACCATTTCTGCTAAAGGGACTACAGCCATATGGAAGTTAGCTTTGTGAAGAATGTGAGCGATACGACGTGTGTTAACATTGCTTACTGAATATTGTTTGTCATGTATGCCTGCTTGCAATCAGCAGTCAAAAGAACTCTTGAACTTTACTATGAAATGTTCACTTTGTGTCCGATTACTGATTGGTAATATTGCGTAGTTTTTAGGATAAACTGACGTATCCAGGGTATTACAATAACGAAGTCTACAGGATGTTTCCGTAAGAGCCTGCAAAAATTTAACAGGACACTAAAAAATTTGAGGTAGGTAACCTGGGGTTGGAGAAGCCAGCTTAAGGAGATAATAGGAATAAAATCATGTTACTGTGTACTTTTTTATTTACATTAGTTCAGTTAACTTCAAATACCATCACTGACATAATGAAAGTACCATTTGTACTGTATCTTACAAATTGTGCTGAAACCGACGGCCATCAACCTCACTCAATGCTAGCATGACATCGGCGAACAGGATTCTGACGCACCCTCAGAAATACCCTTGGTGTGTTTCGAATCACATCAAAGGCAGCTACAATTCTGGCAACTAATTCCATCTCCGTATCCACTCGGCTCTCATACACAAGTGACTTTAGATATCCTCGTAGGAAATAATCAAGGGGATTTAGGTCGGGGACCTCGCAGGCCATGAGATGTGACCTCCGCTTACAATCAAGCGACAAGGAAATATTGTGCCGGTTCTGCTCCATCGTTTTGCACTGTACGTCTCTGACTAACACCGACTAATGAATGGGTCTGTCGTTGATTCATAGCGCGTTCTGTAATGGGACAATGTAATTGCGGTACAACGGAGGCACTTTATGAACAACTGAAGTGTCCGCAGCTCGTGGTCGTGCGGTAGCGTTCTCGCTTCCCGCGGCCGGGTTCCCGGGTTCGATTCCCGGCGGGGTCAGGGATTTTCTCTGCCTCGTGATGACTGGGTGTTGTGTGATGTCCTTAGGTTAGTTAGGTTTAAGTAGTTGTAAGTTCTAGGGGACTGATGACCATAGATGTTAAGTCCCATAGTGCTCAGAGCCATTTGAACCATTTTTGAACAAGTGAAGTAAACAAAACCTGCATCATGACTTACTAGTAATCAGGCTTGTCCTTCTTGTATCGCGTACAGGAAATAAAGAATGTACTCGTAAATAAACAACACTGTACGTGTAAACTTGCACGCATGTTAGTTGTAAATAAACTGGAAAACAGCAATGCTGTAAGTAGGCTGTTTAGGTTTTTATGTTGCAAACGCCACGTAGCGTTCTGTATGAAAATCACTGGCTGTGCTGTGTGCAGAATGTGGCTGATTTGCATTGTTGGAATATTTGCTATTGTTGTGTTGGGCAGTTGGGCAGTTCGAGGTGAGCCGCCAGCAATGGTGGATGTGAGAAGAGAGATGGAAGAGTTTTGAGAGCGGACGATCTGGACCTGTGTCCATCAGAAAAACGAAATTTGTAAGACTGAATGTCATGAACTGATATATATATATATTATGACTTTTGAACACTATTAAGGTGAATACATTGTTTGTTCTCTATCAAAATCTTTCATTTGCTAACTATGCCTATCAGTAGTTGGTGCCTTCAGTAGTTAGAATCTTTGATTTAGCTGGCAGTATTGGCGCTCGCTGTATTGCAGTAGTTCGACTAACGAAGATTTTTGTGAGGTAAGTGATTCATGAAAGGTATAAGTTACTGTTAGTCACGTCCATTCTTTTGTAGGAATTATTGAATGTCAGATTGCGTTGAGCAAAAAATATTGTGTGTCAGTTTAGTGTTGATCAGAATAAGAGAGAAATGTCTGAGTAAGTTCAGTTTTGCTCAGCTGTTTGAAAATCAAATAACGTTAGAGGTTTACCAGCACTGTCATTCTTAATTTTTGTAAGGGGACGTTTCAATGCTAGGCAAAGCGATGGACAAGTTTTCTTTCGTTTCTCCTTAAGCTGGCTTCTGCGACCCCAGGTCTCTACCTCAAATTGTTGAGTAGAGCATTCTCTATTACATTTTTGCACGCTCTTACGCCAGGCCGGCCGGAGTGGCCGTGCGGTTTTAGGCGCTACAGTCTGGAACCGAGCGACCGCTACCGTCGCAGGTTCGAATCCTGCCTCGGGCATGGATGTGTGTGATGTCCTTAGGTTAGTTAGGTTTAAGTAGTTCTAACAAGGGAACCTCCCCATCGCACCCCCCCTCAGATTTAGTTGTAAGTTGGCACAGTGGATAGGCCTTGAAAAACTGAACACAGATCAATCGAGAAAACAGGAAGAAGTTGTGTGGAACTATGAAAAAAAAATAAGCAAAATATACAAACTGAGTAGTCCATGTGCATGATAGCCAATATCAATGAAATGTGCGGTCAGGATCGCCGTGGTCCCGTGGCTAGCGTGAGCAGCTGCGGAGCAAGAGGTCCTTGGTTCAAGACTACCTTCGAGTGAAAAGTTTAATTTTTTATTTTTCGACGATTATTATCTGTCCGTCCGTCCGTCCGTCCGATGTGAGGTAACTGAGCCGTAGTATGGGGACGCTACACCTAAACCGAAACCGAAAAATTTGAAAACGTTAAAAACATATGTTTGACAGAGCACAGGGAAAACTGTGCGACTGTGAAACTGTTGCATTCATTTGTTGCAGTTTATGTGACAAACTCTTATGTTTTCATCACTTTTTTGGGAGTGATTATCACATCCACAAGAAAACCTAAATCGGGCAAGGTAGAAGAATCTTTTTACCCATTCGCCAAGTGTGCAAGTTAGGTGGGTCGACAACATATTCCTGTCATGTGACGCACATGCCGTCACCAGTGTCGTATAGAATATATCAGACGTGTTTTCCTGTGGAGGAATCGGTTGACCTATGACCTTGCGATCAAACGTTTTTGGTTCCCATTGGAGAGGCAGGTCCTTTCGTCTAATAATCGCACGGTTTTGCGCTGCGGTCGCAAAATACAGACACTAAACGTATTACAGGGAACAGAGACGTCAATGAACGAACGGGCAGATCATAACTTTGCGAAAATAAAAAAAGTAAACGTCTCACTCGAGGGAAGACTTGAACCAAGGACCTCTCGTTCCACAGTTGCACACGCTAACCACGGGACCACGGCGCTCCTGAGTTCGCATTATCCTTGATGTTCCTTATCTTGCGCATGGGCTACTCAGTTTGTATATTTTTCTTATTTTTTCCACAGTTCCACACAACTTCTTCCTGTTCTCTCGACTGATCTGTGTTCAGTTTTTCAAGGCGTATCCACTGTGCCAACTTACAACTAAATCTGAGGGGGGTGTGATGGGGAGGTTCCCTTGTAAGTTCTAGGGGACTGATGACCTCAGACGTTAAGTCACATAGTGCTCAGAGCCATTTGAACCATTTTTTTTCTTACGCCAAGACTCTGCATACCAGTCTTTTTAATTTCTGAAGAAAAGAATTTTATTTATGTATAATGCATCTACATTTTCCTTTCCAACTCACGAAAAGAAAATACATTCTTGCTATGGGTTTTTCAACTGCTGCATCGTAGTAGGCCTACTATCGATTTCAAAATATCACGATAACTGACGAAGGTAAACAAACGTAAGTGTTGTAATGAAGTTAGGTACAAAGTATAAACACAAGTGTCCCAGTTTTTTTTTTTTTTTTTTTTGTACCTGAAATGTGGTCAGCCGAATCATCCTCACACTAGCTACACTTGCTGCCGCGTTACCAACAGATGAGCTGTCCTGACTGGCACTTGGTTGCAGATTATAGGCGACACAAACAGATCCCATAAGAAAAAAAAGGAAGAAAAAAATTATAGGAAGAAAAAAATAAGAACAAATAAAAATGTCAATACGACCATCAAGCTAGCTTATACGAATGTTTTTTTCATTCTCTCTCAAGGTGTGAGTGCCGTCATGTGATGTGAGACAATCGACCGTCACATCTGTCGGTTACGTCCCCTGGAGTGTGTCATTTTTCCGTCCGGGGGGGTCTGGAGAATCTGGAGAAGTCCGGCGCGTGGATCGGCCGGCAGCCAGGGACGCAGCTGGCGCGAGGAGGTGGCCCGCCGGAGAGAGTGCGGTGCGGGACCCGCGACCCGCTGGACGATGCCCACCTCCTCGTACCGGCTGTGCTGCTGGTGGCAACTGGACTCTGACCTGGAGCGCAAGTGCGTCTCAGTGAGGGCTGGCTGCTTGCTACCCCAGTAAATAGGAATGAAAACATTCGCAGAAATTTGACAATGTTCCCTTCTTCTTCACGTTCTCTTAAGGGAACCTTTATGTTCAACTTCGTACCCCCAGCTTCATTAGTTCCGTGGTCATTGCATACGGCACAAAGTAATTCACAGCAATGTATATATTGTAAATAATCAAAAGAAGACTTAGTCTTTACAGTAAGTAATTAAATGTTTATTTTAACCCTGGCGCACTCCCTTCATATGTCTTTATGTGCCACACGGGTACTGAAGGCTAGTCTCATTCAGAAGAATGAATGGACATTGAACTAAAACACTAAAGGGTAGTTTCACTTGAAAGAAGAAATGAATACATGGTTCAATGACCGAAAAACAACATACTAGTTTCACTTCAAAAGAAAGAATTAGTAGCTCGGTCAGCCATCGACTGTTTTCATTCTGCTACCCCCAAAGGCTGAAATTACTCGAAAAAAAAAAAGAATGAATAATAAGGCAAACGATGCATAAAACTATAACCGACTAGATCGACTATTTTTTTCGGTTGCTGCCATTGACTGGTTTCACCCAAAAAGACCAATGAATAATTCAACTGATACGTGAAACTACAACCAGCTAGCCGGCCGCGGTGGCCGAGCGGTTCTAGGCCGTACAGTCTGGAATCACGCGACCGCTACGGTCGCAGGTTCGAATCCTGCCACAGACATGGATGTGTGTGATGTCCTTATGTTAGTTAGATTTAAGTAGTTCTACGTTCTAGGGGACTGATGACCTCAGAAGTTCAGTCCCATAGTGCTAAATGGCTCTGAGCACACTATGCGACTTAACTTCTGAGGTCATCAGTTGCCTAGAACTTAGAACTAATTAAACCCAACTAACCCAACGACATCACACACATCCATGCCCGAGGCAGGATTCGAACCTGCAACCGTAGCGGTCGCTCGGCTCCAGACTGTAGCGCCTAGAACCGCACGGCCACTCCGGCCGGCCCCATAGTGCTCAGAGCCATTTTACAACCAGCTAAATCGATTGTTCTCATTCGGTTGTTCCCATCACTGTCCAGATGTCTTCTGCATACTTCTTCAAACGGTGTCAAACAGAGCTTCAGAATTTGGTTAAGCTAGGAACGATACTATATTTCTCTACATACACTGCTTGACATAAGAAGTCTAGCACCCAGAAGGGGACGAAACGAAATGAACCTTTACGAGATGAGAGTGATAACAATACCGAGTCAAATTTACGAAGAATTTGGCAGTGAGGTCCCACGTATCATTATAACGTTGCACCGTTCTGTCCTGGATGCATGCGCTGATTAGCTTGGAAACAGTGTTATAAGGCCATAGTATCCTCTCCTGAGCGCATGCTGACCCACAACTGTTGTAACTAGTCCTTAATATACAGGGTGATCAAAAAGTCAGTATAAATTTGAAAACTGAATAAAGCACGGAATAATGTAGATAGAGAGGTACAAATTGACACACATGCTTGGAATGACACGGGGTTTTATTAGAACCAAAAAAATAAAAAAGTTCAAAAAATGTCCGACAGATGGTGCTTCATCTGATCAGAACAGCAATAATTAGCATAACAAAATAAGACAAAGCAAAGATGATGTTCTTTACAGGAAATGCGCAATATGTCCACCATCATTCCTCAACAATAGTTGTAGTCGAGGAATAATGTTGTGAACAGCACTGTAAAGCATGTCCGGAGTTATGGTGAGGCATTGGCGTCGGATGTTGTCTTTCAGCATCCCTAGAGATGCCGGTCGACCACGATACACTTGCGACTTGAGGTAACCCCAAAGCCAATAATCGCACGGACTGAGGTCTGGGGACCTGGGAGGCCAAGCATGACGGAAGTGGCAGCTGAGCACACGATTATCACCAAACGACGGCCGCAAGAGATCTTTCACGCGTCTAGCAATATGGGGTGGTTCTAATAAAACCCCATGTCATTCCAAGCATGTGTGTCAATTTTTACCTCTCTATCTACATTATTCCGTGGTTTATTAAGTTTTCAAATTTACACTGACTTTTTGATCACCCGGTACTTCATAATGGCACTGGGACCGAGCTGCTCCCGCTTATGCTCCATTGCGGACAGACATGACGGTCTTGCTTGCCACAGGAGTACCTCAACATCATGTAGATAGTTTGTCCGCCTCGATAGCGTGGCAGACTCTCATGCAAGTGACCTGGGTTCGATTCCCGGCTGGGTCGGAGATTTTTCTCTGCTCGCGGACTGAGTGTTATGTTATCATCATCATATCAACCTCATCGAAGCGCAAGTCGCAGCAGGGGTGTCAACTGAAAAGACTTGAACCAGTGACCGGTCTAGCCGACGGGAGGTCCTCGCCACACGACATTTCATTTCGTGCAGATAGTTCAATGAGACTCGTGCAGTGCGTGGACGAGTACTGTCCTGTTGAAAAGTGCCACCACAATTCTGCCGCATCAGAGGTAACCTACGAGGACGCAGAATATCCATGACGTACCATTGTGCCGTCAGAGTTCTCTCTTCTCTGCCGTGTGCCGAAGTGGCAGCCGACGGCTCACCACACCATGAGGCCAGCAATAACACTGTTATGCCTTTCCAAAACATTAAACATTGGAGCAATGGGACCTATCCCCAGGTTACCTCCATACTCGCCGACGATGGTCGTCCCCGTTAGTGCAAGAGCGCCTTTCATCGCTGAACATAATGCGACACCATTCATCCGCAGTCCGTGCATCCCGGTCACGACACCATTCCAAACGCAGCCATTGGTTTTTTGATGTTAATGATAGCCTGGAAAAGGGCCGGTAAATCCTCCGGTGGCTGTTAGTCTCCGACCAAAGGTACGAGATGTTGCACGGAGTCTGTTACTTGGTCTCGTACGGCAGGCGCCGATGTGAAGGGGTTAGATGTGTTTGGTGCACAATACGACGATTGTGGTCGTCCGACAACTCGACTGGAATCTTGACCATGTCTATTCTTATCCTCACGTTCCCGTTCAATCCAACACTGGAACACTCTCAAATCCACATGCGCCACAAATCTGGAAATTGCACGACTGGACAAGCCGGCCAAATGGGGGTTCACAATTAGGCCCTTTCAAAATCTGTCAGGCGCTGATAACGCTGTCTCACAGGAGCACGTAGCATCTCCACGTCATTCACGGTGACCATCCAACGTTTGACGCTTTTCACGATCCTAGAAGGCTTGGTAACAACAGTAAAACACGAACAACACTAACGCACACTGGAGGCCGTTCTACCTGTCAGAGATAACTACAATCCTTATCATTTACATACCCGGTCATGGTGTGCACGTGTAAGTTACACTGACAACGGACCATGTCTTCTGGGTGTTTCACTTTTGCTGTCAGCCAGTGTATATTTTTAGATGGTAAAAGAATGGACCTGCAAAATTACAAACTAATATCCTCACTACCGTTTACTGCAGAATCTTTGAACATATTCTCAGTTCGAATGTAATAAACGTTCTTGTGACTGAGAAGCTTATGTCCACGAATCAGCATGGATTTAGAAAGCATCTTTCGTGCAAACTCAGCTTGCTCATTTCTCGAATGATATACTGAGAACTATGGATGCAGGGCAACAGGCGGATTCCATATTTCTAGATTTCCAGAAAGCATTTGACACGGTGCCGCATTGCAGGCTCTTAACGAAGTTTAACATGGAATAAGTTGACAAGAGATGTGAGTGGCTCGAAGACTTCTTAAATATTAGCGCCCAGTATGTTGTCTTCGACGGCGAGTGTTCAAATGGGTTCAAATGGCTCTGAGCACTATGGGACTTAACTTCTGAGGTCATCAGTCCCCTAGAGTTAGAACTACTTAAACGTAACTAACCTAAGGACATCACACACATCCATGCCCGAGGCAGGATTCGAACCTGCGACCGTAGCGGACGCGCGGTTCCAGACTGCAGCGCCTAGAACCGCTCGGCCACTCCGGCCGGCACGGCGAGTGTTCATCAGAGACAAGGGTATCGTCAGGAGTGCCCCAGAGAAGTGTGATAGGGCCGCTGTTATTCGCTATATGCAAAAATGATTTGGCGAACAGGATGGGCAGCAATCTGTGGTTGTTTGCTGATGATGCCGTGGTGTACGGCAAGGTGTCGAAGTTGAGTGACTGTAGGAAGATACGAGACGACTCAGACAAAATTTCTAGTTGGTGTGATGAATGGCAGCTGGCTTTAAATGTGGAAAACTGTAACCTAATGCGGATGAGTAGGAAGATCAAACCTGTAATGTTCGGATACAGTATTAATAGTGTCCTGCTTGAGACAGTCAAGTTGTTTAAACGTCTGGGCATTACGCTGCAAAGTGATATGAGATGGAACGACCATGTCAGTATTGTGGTAGGGAAGGCGAAACGTCTGAGTACGGGTGTTTGGTACCAGTACCAGCTCGGATTGAAGAAAGACATCGAAGCTGTTCAGATACGGGCTGCTGGATTTGTTACCGATAGGTTCGAACAACACAAAAGTGTTACGGAGAAGCTTCGGGAAGTCACATAGGAATCCCCAGGGGGAAGGTGACGTTCTTTTTGAGAAGCACTATTGAGAAAATCTAGAGAACCGGCATTTGAGGCTGACTGCCGAACGATTCCACTGCCGGCAACATATATTGAGTGTAACTACCACGAAGATAAGATACGAGAAATTTGGGCTCATACGGAGGCATACATACGGTCGTTTTCCCGTCGCTCTGTTTGCGAGTGGAACAGGGAGGGAAGTGACAAGTAGCGGTACAGGATACCCTCTGCCCTGGAGCATATGGTGGCTTGCGGAGTATCGATTTAGATGTAGATGTAGCGTACTAATTTATCTGTAGTTGCAAGAATACAGAGTTTATCGTCCTGTCATCTCTCTGCATCGTTTCCAGAAAAAAATGTTCGGTCACTTTTATTTTCAGACTACTAGTATAACAAAAATGTATATAGAAGTCAATGGATAATGTGGAACGGTGAAGTTCCATAAGAAAATCGGCCAATGCAAACAGTTTACCATTGAAAGCTCTGTCACTCGACTAAAAAGCCGATATTTTACTGCAGTCGTTGGTGCCAATATAACACCATTCTGCCAGCGAACGTGGAAAACTCACAAGAATGTGTATTCTAATACAAACTAACGCGCATACTATTAAGTGATGAAAAACTCAGAGTGAACTTGCTGCGTTCACCGCGACAGAAACGAAGCCACTCAGTGTAAGCGCCACGCTGCTCCGTTGGACATCAAGACACGCCAGAGGCTGCAGAACTTGGCTGGTCTTCTCACATTTTTAATTGATTTCCAGTGAGAAAGAATATTATTATTATGATTATGTTATGAATGTTGGATGCTCAGTAAAGTTCGTAATGGAAGTGTATTTCTTCCATTTACGAGAGATGGAACATGGTGAAGTCTGTGACTGTGTACAAGAATTTGTATCAGCACTGCCGGACTGTACTCTAAGTACTGCATACTCAGGTCAACAATAAACTACCAAGAACGGCTACAAAAATTACACTATTGGCCATTAAAATTGCTACACCACTAAGATGGCGCGCTACAGACGTGAAATTTAACTGACAGGAAGAAGATGCTATGACATGCAAATGATTAGCTTTTCAGAGCATTCTCACAAGGCTGCCGCCGGTGGCGACACCTACAACGTGCTTACATGAGTAAAGATTTCCATCCGATTTCTCATACACAAACAGCAGTTGACCGGCGCTGCCTGGTGAAACGTTGTTGTGATGCCTCGTGTAAGGAGGAGAAATGCGTACCATCACGTTTCCAACTTTGATAAACGTCGGATTGTAGCCTATCGCGATTATGGTTTATCGTATCGCGACATTACTGCTCGCGTTGGTCGAGATCCAATGACTGTTAGCAGAATATGGAATCTGTGGGTTCAGGAGGGTAATACGGAACGCTGTGCTGGATCCTAAGGGCCTCGTATCACTAGCAGTCGAGATGACAAGCATCTTATCCCCATGGCTGTAACGGATCGTGCAGCCACGTCTCGATCCCTGAGTCAACATATGGCGACGTTTGCAAGACAACAAACATCTGCACTAACAGTTCGACGACTTTTGCAGCAGCATGGACCATCAGTTCGGAGACCATGGCTGCGGTTACCCTTGACGCTGCATTACAGACAGGAGCGCCTGCGATGGTGTACTCAACGACGAACCTGGGTGCACGAATGGCAAAACGTCATTTTTTCGGATGAATCCAGGTTCTGTTTACAGCATCATGATGGTCGCATCGTGTGAACGCACATTGGAAGCGTGTATTCGTCATCGCCATACTGGCGTATCACCCGGCGTGATGTATGGGGTGCCATTGGTTACTCGTCTCGGTCACCTCCTGTTCGGACTGACGGCACTTTGAACAGTGGACGTTACATTTCAGATGTGTTACGACCCGTGGCTCTACCCTTCATTCGATCCCTCCGGAACCCTACATTTCAGCAGGATAATGTACGACCGCATGTTGGAGGTCCTGTACGGCCATTTCTGGATACAGAAAATGGTCGACCGGTGCCCTGGCCAGCACATTCTCCAGATCTCTCACCAATTGAAAACGTCCGGTCAATGGTGGCCGACCAACTGGCTCGTCACAATACGCCAGTCACTGCTCTTGATGAACTGTGGTATCGTGTTGAAGCTGGATGGGCAGCTGTACGTGTACACGCCATCCAAGCTCTGTTTGACTCAATGCCCAGGCGTATCAAGGTCGTTATTACGGCCCGAGGTGGTTGTTCTGGGTACTGACTTCTCAGGATCTATGCATCCAAATTGCGTGAAAATGTAAACACATGTTAGTTCTAGTATAATTTACTTGTCCAATGAATATCTGTTTATCA
The DNA here is from genome assembly GCF_023898315.1 of Schistocerca nitens. Taxonomy (NCBI): domain Eukaryota; kingdom Metazoa; phylum Arthropoda; class Insecta; order Orthoptera; family Acrididae; genus Schistocerca; species Schistocerca nitens. Next base: position 169,184,708 of record NC_064616.1, on the reverse strand, counting down.
CCTGCATTTCTTCTTGGTGTAGCAATTTTAATGGCCAGTAGTGTATACACTGATGAGCCAAAACATTATGACTACCTACTTAAAAGAGTGTTGGTCCATTTCTGCAACGCAATTCAGCAGTGATTCTGCCTGTCATGCATTCGACAAGTATTTGAGAGGTTTCCAGAGGTTTGTGGCACCAGCTGCCTACGCACAGGTCACACACTTCCCGTAATTTACGGCCGGTTGGTTTGTGGCCGCGGAGCTGGTCCCCGATAGCGTCCCAGCTGGATTTAATCCGATTCAGAGAATATGATGGCCAAGATACCAACGTAAGTTCACTATCATGCTCCTCAAAGCCCAGCTGCACGACTCTGGCCTTGTGGCATAGTTATCCTACTGGAACAAGCCATCGCAGTTGATGAAGACGGCGAGCACAAGGGTTTACAGGTGGTGCCTAATAACCTTCACGCAGTCCACAGCTGTCATGGTTCCTTTGATTACTACGCAGGTCCCATGAAAGCCTAAGTGACTGTCCCCCATATCAAAATATTGCTCTCACCGGCCTGCGTACGTGATGCGCTACATGTTCCGAGCAGCAGTTCGCCTGGAGTATGTGGACTCGACCATCGACCTGGTTTAACAATAAATTCGTCCGACCACGCGATACGATTCCATTGATACATGGTCCAATCTCGACGATCCAGTGCCCACTGTAATCGTAACTGACGATGTTGTTGTTTCAACATGGGATCGTTTGCTGCGGAACACAATGTCCAACACTGTGTGCTGAACGGTGTGTTCCAAAACACTTGCGCCTGCATGAGCAACGTACTCTACCGTCAGATCTGCCACAGATCGCCTCCTATCCTGCTATAGAGAGCGGTCAAGCCTCCTATCCCTATGTTCTGTGCCGGCCGGTGTGGCCGAGCGGTTCTAGGCGCTTCGGTCTGGAACCGCGCGAACACTGCGGTCGCAGGTTCGAATCCTGCCTCAGGCATGGATGTGTGTGATGTCCTTAATGTTAGTTAGGTTTAAGTAGTTCTAATTTCTAGGGGACTGATGACCTCAGTAGTTAAGTCCCATAGTGCTCAGAGCCATTTGAACCATTGAACCTATGTTCTGTGATGAGGTATGGACGTCCAACTTCTTGTCGCCTACTCGTGGTTTCAGCAGTCTTCAGCCACTTTCCATAGATGCTCACGGAGGTAGGACGCTAACAGCCGACCAGCTTCGCCGTCTCCAAGATGCTCGCTCCCAGACACTGGCCCACAACTACCTGGCATTTGTCAAAGTCGCTTATGTCGGCGAATTTACACATTTGCGCCACTTAATCGACGCTTTAATGATTCCCTATTCGTCTCTGCTCCGCTCATATACTTCTCTTACCGCGTCAGACGCCCTCAGTGCCACCAGGCAGCATACAACCTCGCGGTGGGCAGCAGTTTTGGCTCATCAGTTATACAGTATGTGATCGAAAGTATCCGCACACCCCCAAAAACATACGTTTTTCATATTAGGTGCATTCTGATGCCATCTACTGCCAGTTACTCCATATCAGCGACATCAGTAGTCATTAGACATGGTGAGAGAGCAGAATGGGACACTCTGCGGAACTCCCAGACAGCGAACGTGGTCATGTGATTGGGTGTCACTTGTGTCATACGTCTGTACGCGAGATTTCCACTCTCTTAAAGATCCCTAGTTCCACTGTTTCCGATGTGATAGTGAAGTGGAAACGTGAAGGGACAGGTACAGCACAAAATCGTAGAGGCTGACCTTTCCTGTTGACTGACAGAGACCGCCGACAGTTGTAGAGGGTCGTAATGTGTAATAGGTATACATCTATCCACACCATCACACAGGAATTCCAAACTGCATCAGGATCCACTGCAAGTACTGTGGCAGTTAGGTGGGAGGCGAGAAAACTTGGATTTCATGGTCGAGCGGCTGCTCATAAGCCACACATCACGCCCCTAAATGCCAAACGACGCCTCGCTTGGTGTAAGGAGCGTAAACATTGGACTATCGAACAGTGGAAAAACGTTGCCTGGAGTGACGAAACACGGTACACAGTGTGGTGACCCGATGGCAGGGTGTGGGTATGGCGAATACCCGGTGATCATCATCTGACAGCGTGAGTAGTGCCAACAGTAAAGTTTGGAGGCGGTGGTGTTTTGGTGTGGTCGTGCTTTTCATGGAGAGAGCTTGCACCCCTTGTTGTTTTGCGTGGCACTATCACACCACAGGCCTACATTGATGTTTTAGGCACCTTCTTGCTTCCCACTGTTGAAGAGCAATTCGGGGATGTTGACTGCATCTTTCAACACGATCGAGCACCTGTTCATAAAGCACGGCCTATGGCGGAGTGGTTACACGACAATAACATCCCTATAATGGACTGTCCTGCACAGAATCCTTACCTGAATCCTATAGAACATCCTTGGGATGTTTTGGAACGCCGACTTCGTGCCATGCCTTACCGACCGACATCAATACCTCTCCTCAGTACAGCACTCCGTGAAGAATGGGCTGCCATTCATCAAGAAACCTTCCAGTACCTGATTGAACGTATGCCTGCGAGAGTGGAAGGTGTCATCAAGGCTAAGGGTGGACCAACACCATATTGAATTGCAGCATTAGCGATGGAGTGCGCCACGAACTTGTAAGTCATTTTCAGCCAGGTGTCAGGATACTTTTGATCACATAGTATATATATATATATATATACATATAGTTCGGTTCGCTAACGACCTGAACAGGAAACCATGTCCGGCGACCAACCATTTCCATTCTACAGGTACAAACAATCTAATCCACTTTTCCTAGTCTACCAGATTCAAGAGCAACAGGAAATTTTTATGATTCTGGTAATTACTGCATCTGTAATCAACTATTCACTGTGGTAAGCAGCAGCCACTAGTAAGGTGAAGTATTCCATTATCACATTATAAAAAGTGAAGAAAAACAATCTGCCATTATAACTGTCGACGTCGGATATGTGGTACGTCCATTCGAAACAACATTTTGCAGATAAACGCATGTCGGAAAAGGGCCTTACGGCCAGAAAACGACAGCTAATCAGTGACGAACGCATCGAAGTGTTTGTATTGAAACTAAGTTGCTCCAGCTAGTACCTGTTATGCTGAACTGCGCTGTTACTAATTAAACTAATTGAAAATAATGGTTTAAACTGAACAAAGATAGGTAAACTTTACAATCCCATCCATAACTGTATACGTTAAACGTGTATTTTCTGTGGTGTTTATTGAGTAAAGATTGAATATCAGCGCAACTACGTTAAAAGTACTGCAGTGTTATTAACTTGCGAAGACAGTAAGTTGTACAAACAGAAATAGCACTGTACTAATTAATAATTAAATCTAAGGGCCACGTATTAACTTTTGTTAATGTACAGAAAGAATGAATAACCTCTTATTCTAAAAAGCTTAGTAGATCAGTAAGTGTAGACCAAGAGAAAAGTGGAAAAGAAATTAAATTAAAAAAAAATTATTTTCTCAAATTAATTTTACAGTAAATGCCTCAAACATCATTGCTCAAACATCGCTACAAAGATCAGCGCCACAGTATAACACAGAAAAAGTTGAGTCTGGCAAAGCTCCGCTGCTGAACATACCCAAACATTTTAGCTACCATGACTAACTTCTAAGCGGTCGTCAACGGTGCATTTCCGATCTGCGGTTATCTGCAAAATTTTGGCCGGTTCGATGTCCCCATGGGGTTGTTTTTATCCACCCTGCACACTCCGTGTTCTCTCTTCTTCCTATTTCGTTAGTCAAATAACGGTTAGCACCTGTATCAAGAGTAAGTTAATTTTTATTAAGGTTACCACTTATACTGCCTTTAAATCTCTGCCTTCATCTGCGGCACGTACAAGTTCTTTCCTGACAGCTCATTCCTATCTTTTAATGGAAACAGATTCTTCTCTAAGGAAAATCTATCCACTGTTTTCTTTTAGCTTTGTAGAGGAAAATTGCCTTTCGATGTCATGAAATAAGTTCTGTAAATAGCACTTTCATTAAGATCTTCGTGATGAGGGAAACACTTGTTTTCTGACAGATCAACAACTATGATTCGAGCTGGGACTCCTTCCTTACGAGAATAACGCTTTTCCTGAGTGAGCTGTCCAGAACGACCTCACAGATTGAGTATCGCAAGACGAATCGTTTACTGCTAAGCACAGTGGACGGTGCATCGTAAACTGGAACCGCCGGCCGCGGTGGTCTCGCGGTTCTAGGCGCGCAGTCCGGAACCGTGCGACTGCTACGGTCGCAGGTTCGAATCCTGCCTCGGGCATGGATGTGTGTGATGTCCTTAGGTTAGTTAGGTTTAAGTAGTTCTAAGTTCTAGGGGACTGATGACCACAGCAGTTGAGTCCCATAGTGCTCAGAGCCATTTGAACCAGAGCCAAACTGGAACTAGTACTTACTCGTGTGATTGGCTGCTTTGTTACGAAGTTTCTAATCGACGCCAACTGCACAGATTACTTATCAGTTGTTTTGAATGGCACTATTTGGCGTAGGTGACTATGAGGAGTTCACGCATTCTGCAGTGTAGTGAAGGATGGCGTTATGATGATGAGAGAACGGGGTGGGGGTGGGGGTGGGGGGACTCTCAAAGCCGGCACGTAGCCCACTCTTCTCGAATGGTGCCGAAGCGGCCTTCCGCAAGACACTGGAGATATTTTAAATTGAACCCAGGACATTGACGTAAGGTCTTGTGACCAGGAGTTTTACGTTACCAGCTCCCTTGGAAGTCACATAATAGTTAGACGAACTGCTTCGACTTCGACGTTAAGAATTGGTTAGCTGTGAGTCGAGAGCCTGTGTGTATGGGAGATAGGCATTGTCAGACAGAAGCCGCTAGACGCTTGTACAGCTCAGCTGTTATGAGCATTTTCGACATGAGACAAGTGTTGAGTTCGAGCCCGGATCCAGCTCACAGCGTTAATCCGACCGGGAGATTTCATAGTAGTGAAAACTATGCTGCAGCATCAAGTATTTGCACTTGTTGTTGGGATGAACATGCATCACTATATTCTGACCTTTGGACCGCAAAATATCTGACGATGGTCGAAGAAGGGTGGACATAAAATGCCGACGGGCAGTAGCAAGATAGGCGTTTCTCAAACAGAGATATTTATTGACATCTAATATAAATTTAAATGTTAGGAATTATTTTCGGGAGGTATTTGTCTGGCGAGTGGCCTTGTACGGAGATGAGACGTGGACTGTAAAAAATTCGGGCAAGAAGATAATAGAAGCTTTTGAAATGTGCTGCTTCAGAAGAATGCTGAAGATCAGACTGGTAGTTGGAGTAACTAATGACGAGGTACTGAATGGAGTAGGGGAGAAATGAAAATTTTGGCAAGACTTGATTTATCGGACAGTCAAATGTAAAAAATGTAATTGAACTGTTGATGACTTCGAAAGCAATCACAGTAAGTGATAATAAATTTATCGCATTTTTAGACAAGACAGACAATACCGTTACGGAAAAATAACTGCCATCGCCTGTGGAATCGTGATCGTAGCCAGGCGTGCAAATCTGCGGCCACGAATGTCTTTCTTCAGGGCTCCAAAACCATGGAAATCGCCTGCAGAGATATCGGGACTGTGTGGAGGATGTGTAAGGGCTTCCCAGCGAAATTCCTACAGCATACTCTAAACAATCTTCAAAATGTGGGCCCAGCCTTACGCATCTGATCTCTCCCTATGCGAATCCTATATTTTTGGAGCCCTGAAGGAAGTCATTCGTGGCCACATATTGCTTCGGAAGAAGAGTTGCACTCCTGGGTACTATCACGGTTCCACAGGTAACAACAAACATTTTTCCTTGAAGGCAGTGACCATCTTGTCTCACTGTGGGGTTAATGTATTAACAGTTATGACGATTACTTTTTAAATAATTAACAGCTTCCTTACTTTCTTACATCTGTTTCGCTTTATTTGACTGTCCCTTATAAAAGAAAGGAAAGGTTGGTAAGACACATTCAGACCCATCAAGAAAGTGTCTATTTGTAATGGAGGAAAGTGTGTAAGTAGGCTGTTTAGGTTTTTATACGGGGAACGCCACATAGCGCTCTGTATGAAAATCACTGGCTGTGCTGTGTGCAGTCTGTGGCTGGTTTGCATTGTTGGAATTTGCTATTGTAGTGTTGGGCAGTTGGATGTGAACAGCGCGTAGCGCTGCGCAGTTGGAGGTGAACCGCCAGCAATGCTGGATGTGGGGAGAGAGATGGCAGGGTTTTGAGAGCGGATGATATGGACGTGTGTGAGACTGGATGTCATGAACTGATATATATATATTATGACTTTTGAACACTATTAAGGTATATACATTGTTTGTTCTCTATCAAAATCTTTCATTTGCTAACTATGCACGTCAGTAGTAATGCCTTCAGTAGTTAGAATCTTTTATTTAGCTGGCAGTAGTGGCGCTCGCTGTATTGCAGTAGTTCGAGTAACGAAGATTTTTGTGAGGTAAGTGATTCATGAAAGGTATAGGTTATTGTTAGTCAGGGCCATTCTTTTGTAGGGATTTTTGAAAGTCAGATTGCGTTGCGCTAAAAATATTGTGTGTCAGTTTAGTGAATGTCTGAGTACGTTCAGTTTTGCTCAGCTGTTTGAAAATCAAATAACATATTGAGGTTTATCAGCACAGTAATTCATTAATTTTCTAAGGGGACGTTTCAAATGCTGCGGCGTGAGGGGAAGCTGTAGATGGGAACTAAGGAAGTTTTGGAAATCTGTCGTAAGTTCCTACGGGACCAAATTGCTGAGGTCATCGGTCCTTAGGCTTACACACTACTTAATCTAACTTCAACTTACGCTAAGGACAACACACAAACACACACACACACACACACACAACACAGACACCCATGCCCGAGGGAGGACTCGAACCTCCGACATGGGGAGCCGGGAAACCAAGGCTTGGATACAGTAAACAGATGCAAATAGGTTTAGGCTACGTTCGTTAAGCAAATCGGAGCCTTGTACAGGACAGACTGGAATGGTGAGCTGCAAACTGGATGTATGCTGCAGTAGCTAAGCAGAGATATCGAGACAAATAAGTGGACTCAAGTCCAGAGGAACAACGACAAGAAATATAAATCATAGCGTCCGGAACATGTGCTCTCGCAGACGAACACCAGAGCTTCAACGTGCTCGGGACAAAAGAAGTAAGGATTCATTAGGACTGTCCTCTCCCACGGGGCTTTTGTCCCCACGTTGGCCTCCAGCCGCTCCTCGCCGCCCCTGTCATATCGGCCGCCTGTTCCACTTTTCTTCACCCTTGTCGCGGTGGCGCGTTCCCCCTCGCTGCCTGGCTGCCTCATCACTCTAATCAAGAAGTCTGTCAGCCGCCCGGAGGAACGGTGAATCACGGCCACTACTCGTCCTTCCGTCCCTCGATTTTTCTCTTCTTTCCTTTCCGCCCTCCGTTGTGAGTGGGTGGGATGGGGGTGAGAGAAGAAGGTAGACACGTATTAGTAGACTTTTAAGCCGATTTCCTGAACTACAGAACTGAAATGAAAACGACGGGCTGGGGAGGGGGGGGGGGCGGTGGGGGAGGCGTTTGTAGAGGTATCACTTTCATAAGAATAAGCCACCTCAAATATTATTATATATGAAGATAGTAATTGTTCTAGAACGGACAAATACCATTGATGACCGTGCAGCTTCTCTAGAATAAATGACAATTAATTTAAATCCTCAGATGCCAACAGGTGTTGGTGATATACCTCGACGGGGACAGTTGAAAATGTGTGCTCCGACTGGGACTCGAACCCGGGATCTCCTGCTTACATGGCAGACGCTCTATCCATCTGAGCCACCGAGGACACAGATGAACAGCGCGACTGCAGGGACTTATCCCTTGCACGCTTCCCAATATTGTTTTTTCCCTCTGCGTGTTTCTCAGAACAGGCAGTTTCGTAAGTAATGACACTGCCTTACTGCCTTATGAGAAGAATCCACGCGAGATGTGTATGACCTAGGATACTAGTCACAGGATTACTCATCTAAGCGAGATCGTATTGCCCGGGAGGGAGGTAGGTGGTCTAGGATTTAATACCACGTTGACGACAAGGTCATGCACGAGCTCGGATTCGACAAGAATGAAACGGGATTTTGAAAAATATCGTCCTGGTATTCATCACAACAGGTGAAGCTTATTCATTATGGATATTGTTGAACATCATGACCGTACATTAACTGAACATAAACACAATGAACCCCAGTTAACCGAACTCAGGTCAACCGAAACTTGGGTTATCCCAAACGACTCCGAAAGTCGCATGGAAACAAATCTAGATGACAGACTGCTGAACTGCGTTAGTGAGAAGGAGGTGAACGCCTGGCCTTAAGTTGCTTACCCACCCACCGACTCACCAGCCGAAACAAAGCTACACTGCCAACAATACAGCATTCTAGTGGTTGTTTCTTTCCGTTGCGTATGTATTTAAGTGCTACGCAAGAAACAAACTGTAGTGTACGGTATATCAGTTTGCTGTAATCCTATAATAGAAATTTCAACTTTAATAAAGAACATAAACATACCCTACAAAGAGATTTTTAATTTCTTTGACCTCAAAAACATTCAAAAATAGATAAAATACAAAATATCGCTGAACATATTAAATGTTCATGGCTTAACCGAAAAATGGCTTAACCGGATAAAATATCCGGAACGGGTGCAGCCTCCCCCTCCTCCCCTCCCCCTTCATTTTGGTAACTGGGGTTGTATTGTACAGATAATTGTGTCCGGACCACCGTGAAATATTTGTTTGTTTTCATAAACTAGTTTTCAAGCCTTTCGAGGCTCATCTTCAGATGGGGCACGCAGAAGTTACATAATTGTGCGTTTAACGTGATGCTGGGCACTGGCTTTGTGACAAAAAGATAGCGAACAGTTTAATATATGTCTTCGAATGTTAGTCATATAGTACGATAAGTTGTGTCGAGAAACGAATCTTCACTTACTGTTGTTAATATCCACCTCTCAGCTTCCATTTTCATTGCCTATTGGTCGCATAATTAATCATTATTCACTATAAATGCTGAGTGTCACTAGTTGGATTTATGGCGACACTCAGATGTGGGATGAAGAGACTCCTACACACAATAAAAGAGTAAAATAAAATGCAACAGTTTACTTTTAAATGTGAGACACTTTACAGTCCTTTATATGCGATCCTGCTTTCTCGCAGCAGAAACGTTCAGCTGCCAGCCGGCTTCATTTTTCAGTGGAAAGGCCACCGTACACTCTGACATCGCAGCACCCGTCAGAATGCATTGGGAGGGACGTTGGAAAGAGCACGGCTCGCGACCAGAAGAGGCGTGACAGTCGTGGGGGAGACCGAGGGCTGATGTACTGTAAATTGCTGCCCGAGGCAGCGAGCGCCTCCCTCCAGCTCCCTGCACATGCAGCGGAAAATTTCATCCAATTTCGAGTCGGATAAAATGTATAATAAAGTTGTTACGCCCTGGCGCCCACGGAATTATTCTGATTAATAAACTGAGGCTACCCGCGGAAAGATGTGAAAGCCTGATCAATATTTATTAGAGGTAATGAGGCATACAATACAGTTTTGTTAATAAAGCTCTATAGCTGTACCGTAGGGCCATCGGAGAGGTAATTAAGAGTAACAGTAGAATGGGTTTATACGGAGAATGCCTTGGCTATGGGACTTAGCGCCAAGACTGCATAAGACAGAGCAAAGTAGCTGCTGAGGAACGATGTACTAAATCCACCAATCATCTTGAGAAGCCCTTCATACTACCGTCACCAAATATATAGCTTGTATTATATGATGAAGTAATGTGCAATCAGCCGCTTAAACGAAGAAAGCTCACTAAATAAACACCGAAGTAACTACTCCACAAGCCACTATATATGGCGGAGGACAGTTGGTACTGTTTTTCCTTGTCTTTCCTGTTTCTCTCTCTAGTGGGGGATGTGACAAGTGAGGCTGTGCCTCTGTATTCACCCGCTCCCTGTTACCGCCGGTGTCAGGCATGTGCGGCGGAGGCAGTATCGTTTTATAGTACTTCCCGAATTTTATTTCTATTACTGTGATACGGTATTTTCGTTATATATTAATACGAAATTAAGATGCAGCACACGGGAGGTTGTTTTCAATATTACGATGTTTTACTTGATGTCCCATTCGGTATGGTATGCCCTTGCATTCCTCCGACCTGTGGACTGCACATTCAGCTCTTTATGCTGAGGCCTACAGTTTAACGTGAAATATGAGCTCCGCTTGAACTGATTACAATGCACATGCTTAAAACGTTGGCGGATGTCAAAATTTCTGGTACCATCCTTAGTCTGACAAGTACTTCTAATATACCAAACCACATTCTCTCACTTTTCTCCATCATAAGCTTACTGCAATTAATTAAAGAGAATTTCACACTGGTGAAAAAGCATTTCGCTTTTATTTACAAAGCATCTCTCGTGGTCATTGGTGTTTCTGCCTCTTGTTCACGTATTCTGCAAACTACTGGTTTTTCGTTTTTGTTAGGGTAGGGTCCGCAGCTCGTGGTCGTGCGGTAGCGTTCTCGATTCCCACGCCCGGGCTCCCGGGTTCGATTCCCGGCGGGGTTAGGGATTTTCTCTGCCTCGTGATGACTGGCTGTTGTGTGATGTCCTTAGGTTAGTTAGGTTTAAGTAGTTCTAAGTTCTAGGGGACTGATGACCATAGATGTTAAGTCCCATAGTGCTCAGAGCCATTTGTTAGGGTAGGTTGAGGCCGAAAGAAACTTTGTTGCTCATTTGCACGTGGTATTTTTTGCCTATTTTGCACTTCACTTACGTTGCACTGCCGTTATTTGCACTTCACCTCAATTTTGGAAACAGAACTGCGGTTACATGTGTTCGTTCAAATGGTTCAAATGGCTCTCTGCCATATGAGGTCATCAGTCCCGTAGACTTAGAACTACTTAAACCTAACTAACCTAAGGACATCACACACGTCCATGCCCGAGGCAGGATTCGAACCTGCGACCGTAGCAGCAGCGCGGTTCCGGACTGAAGCGGCTAGAACCGCCCGGCCACAGTGGCAGCCACATGTGTTCGGACTAAACACAGGAGTACAGTGTTTAGTCTGCTCATTTGAATGAAGACACATAAACACTATAATACTGTGCTTTATCTCTGTGCCTGTAAAACCCTTCCTTGGCCTTCATGGTGCCTTGCACGAGCTCCACTGGACCGATGGATGACCACGTCAATGTTCACCAGAGCATAATGGAGCCGCACAGTGGCTTCGCACAACTGCCCAGACTTCGCTAACATGCCCCCCTCCTCAACCAAAATTCCCAATCACGCCTCACCGCTCTTGGCATTCCCCCTAAACTCTGAAAAGCATTGCAGAGGGTCTTCAACTGTATTGGAATAGCACCTCAGCAGCGAAAGAAGGCAAGATCCCACGTTTCGTTCGATGCTGAGGTGCTATTGCAGAACAATTGGAGAGCCGCTACTATGCTGTGTTCAAGTTTAGGGGGATACCAAGTGGAATGAGGAGGAAATTGGAATTTGGACTGAGGAAGGAGGTATTCAAGGGTAGTTCTTGCACTTGTTCAAAGTCGCTGTCCCAGTTGCGTAGTGGTTAGCGCATCTGCCTAGTGAGCAGAAAAGCCGGTTTTGAAATCAGGCCTTGGTATAAATCTTCATTCATTGCTTCAATCTGCATACATACATCATAAATGTCTGAGACTTGAAAAGGTTTCGAAAGTTTATCGGTGAATTCGGGTTTACTCTGAATATAAACTATCTGGCTCATACGAGTTTCTAGCCATCTAAGGCCGCTCACAGGTGATACAATTGTTAAAATTGTTACGAAAAGCAAGATGCTTAGTTTGGCGGCTAAACCTCGGCTCTAATTGTAAGATAATGCTCGTAAACAGACGAATACACTCGATATGATTTAACTACACGACCTGAAACCAGTAGATGGAATTAGGCGCAATCGTCAATTATTCTAGCAGTAGGCCTATCTATCAGGAACGCTTTAAGGTTGAACGGTCCAAAATCTAGTCGTAGAGAAGCCACATATTTATCAAAATGTTCGAACCGAGAGTAATTCATCCATTTAAGATGATCGCTTCCGAAATCCACTCTCGACCAATCCTGGAGTATTGTGTCTGTCGGCCACGGGTCTATACCAAGTTGAATAAATAGAACAAAAAGGGAAAAAGTCTAACTGGAATTGTGCAGTTCCTTAAGCGTTTATTTAGTAAGTACTACAGTCTCACAGCGAGTCTCAATAAAATGCAGTAGGAGACGCTAAATGGAAAGCCGTAGGCATCACGAAAAGTGTTACTCTCAAAACCACCAACGCCCTCTTCCAAAACAAAATTAAGCACATTACTTCCTCCAATACACAGCTAGTGTAATGACCAGGAGGATAAAATCAGAGGAATTCGGGATTCAGCGAAGGATGCGATAATCTTTCTTTCTGTGTTGCAATAATGATACAAAGAGCTGAAACTATTCTGGAACAACATGCACCTCGGCTTAATACTAGAAGTACCGACCGGACTTCGCCGTACCCCTAGTAGTACCATGTGGGTCATTTTTGACCAATAGTAGGAAACCAACGTTTTATTCTATTTGGATGGTGTTTTGAGTGTCGTCATGTTGACAATACGTTCAGAAAGACTTCAAAGTGTAACCGAAGGATAATTAGGTCTCTAAAACATAAATTTTCAGAAATAAACTATATTTTAAATTTTACAGAAGAAATTCCACAATCTTTCATCAATCATCGTTAAAAAAGTAAGTAAAGCAATCTTACAATGGTTTTCTTTATAGAAATATTGAATCAGAATCGAAACGTATTGTTTATGTGAGAATGGTTGAAATGGCTCTGAGCACTATCGGACTAACTGCTGTGGTCATCAGTCACCTAGAACGTAGAACTACTTAAACCTAACTAACCTAAGGACATCACACACATCCATGCCCGAGGCAGGATTCGAACCTGCGACCGTAGCAGTCGCACGGTTCCGGACTGCGCGCCTAGAACCGCGAGACCACCGCGGCCGGCGTTTATGTGAGAAATAATAGTATTTTTACTTTTACAGACAAACAAAGTAAGCACCAAGTATTTATGACAGATTCTAAAACGCAGCAGGTGACTAAAATGCTCTGCGTGTTTTCTTGCTTACACAATCAAGGAACTGAAACATAAGAACAAACATTTTCAGTCTATAATTATGCCCGCATCTCGTGGTCGTGCGGTAGCGTTCTCGCTTCCCACGCCCGGGTTCCCGGGTTCGATTCCCGGCGGGGTCAGGGATTTTCTCTGCCTCGTGATGGCTGGGTGTTGTGTGATGTCCTTTGGTTAGTTAGGTTTAAGTAGTTCTAAGTTCTAGGGGACTGATGACCATAGATGTTAAGTCCCATAGTGCTCAGAGCCAAGTGTATAATTATAAATATTTGGAAATATTAAAAACAAAGACTTGACAGAATTTTCCAAGCTGGGATGGGCTCATAGTTCAGAGATTCGACCATAGTTTCTGCTTGGCAACTTTTGCATACAGACTTGTTGCACTTGAAGCATACGTTTGATGTTTTATTTTCCTTTGTTGTTTGCAGGAAACTTGCATTTGACAACATATTCTGTTTCCATAATGGCTAGCGCCGGTTTCGAGTGCCTGTAGGGGGAGGTTGGCTCCTTTCTGCAGTTTGTAGGAGGCAGCAAGCTCATATGGTGCTCTGAGGATAAAGTCTCGACGTGAAATCTTTTTAGAGGTAAGTAACTTAAAAACTGTGTGAGCGCTGATCATGGCAAGGTCAATAATATTGTAAAAGACGTGCACAGGCCATCGGTGGATGCCTGCACTGACGCTGTAGTGTCTAGCCACTTGGACAATTATATCGACCCCACCCTTAGTTTCATTATAAAACTTCACAGTTTCTGGAAGTTTCTTCTCAGTATTCTCATTCACCTCACATCCAGCATGCATGTTACTCGGAATAAGGATATTTATTATCTTTTTCTCTTGGTATGCTGTAAGAAGATTACCGCCTGTCTTGTTTGTGCATTGCACACAATGCGTCGTCTTTACTTCATGTCCCAGGAGGGACCTCTTTGAGTGATCTCCGACGAATGTTAACTAAACTAGTTCCTTTTTGTTTCAGCTCATCTGCCAGGTTTCACGGAGGTGAAGAAGTTGTTGGTCACGACACGCCTGACATCTGCTCTCGTGAAAGAGAACTGTTAGCAGTGCCCCAGACAACAGTGTAGGAGGGGTTGGGCTTCCCCACTATGTAATATATTACTCTGTACGTTCCCAGTGTCACTCCATAGGTCTGCACGTCGCCAGTCCATATAAAACGGAAAGCCGCGCTGATGTAAAGTATCCCCGACCTCCGAATTCTTTGTATTTCACGTTATTTTTGGACCAAAGTGACGTAATATACTCCAACATCTCAAGAATAACGTCGAGGCACGCCCAGAAAGTATTTAGCATCAGAAAGCCGGTGTTACTGATATCAAATTGCATAAAAATGCATATGGGTCAAAAATGACGCACGTCGTACTACTGGTACAAAAGGTACATTTTTCATACTTCTAACTGGGCTAGGGAGATGAAATTTTGCTGAGTTATACAACCCCACAAATGATGAAAATTAACGCGAACGTTTGGTCCTGCGATGATTATGGAGGGGAGTAGGGCCCTCGAAAAGCACTCGTGGAACAAAAATGCCTCACGTGGTACTTCTCGTGTTTAACTGTAGAATGCCATCGGCAGCACAGATTCCGTTGTTCAGTGTCGTTTATGGCGCACAGTGAATGTTTCAGTTTAACAATCAACTCTTTACTATTCGTTTCGCGGTGGCTGTCACGTGGATTGCTCCGCAAGAGCACCGTGGCGCAGCTGACGGCATCAGACTCCCCCCACCACCCCTCCCTCTAGTTGCCTTGAGGCGTCCCATTGCCTCCATATGCTGGCATCAACAAGCGTCCGGGCGACCTCTATTGATTGCCAAGGGCACTATTCTGGTGATTTCATTACTGACCCTCATGGCCGGCTTGTCAGACATTGAGTGTTTTTCAATTGGGAACTTGACAGTTTCAGGGTCGAGCATCATCCGAGTCCCAAGTTCATCTGTATCTTTCAAATGTAAATAAACACTGTAGTAGGGCAAGGATAATATTTCTCAACTTGACACAGAAATGTGTTTGACACATACAAAATATAGTTTTTTTATGGTGTTAAGTGCGGCGCGCTAACGTAAGTAAACCTCAACTTAACTTGTTAAAAGTTGTCATATTACGTATGTTGTGTTAAAATGAGTAATCTGCAACACCGTACGTCAATAATTTTTTTTTCGGCCAACAGAAATTCATTCGAATTAGATGAAATTTACGAGGAGTCTGCTGCTTCATTTTCAACAGTTAAGAAAGGGGTGATTTATTTCATACGAGTTGTGTTCCTCCTTACGTTGATGAGCGTGCAGGATGCCACCAAAACTGCAACCACACATGAATTTATCGAGAAAGTGTCCAATACTGTATTTTAAAAAATCCTATCAAATAGCTGTTGCCGGTAATGTATCACACGTTACGTGAAACACTTAGTACGAGAATACTTTCTGCCAAATTAACTGTCACATTCGTCAGCTGATGACTAATAGTAAATGAGACAATGACTATACTCACAATATTTGAACCGTTTATATAATGTATCCGACTAATTTTGTGTGTGGACTGGACGAGAACTGGGTCCATCGCTTCACACCAACAACAAACCAGTGATGAAAATAATTCCTGAAAGGATAGGTTTTCACGGTGGTTTCCTGGACTGCGAAGAGCTTTCTCCTTATTGATTACTTTGCTAAAGATAAAACTGTAAGTGATGAACATTACACAAGGCTTCTGTACTAAAAGAATGATAATTTAAGAGGCAAGACGCTTCGATTCGAACAGAGGGAAACGCATCTTTCATGAGGCCTTTGCAAAAACTGACAATGTGGTTCGGCAGCGAAAATACTGGGGACTCGTCGTACGAATTGTTAAAAAATTCATGCTACTCGCGAGATTTGTCACTCTGTGACTTCTACCTGTTTTCAGGTGCACTGAAATCTATGCTTTCAGAATCGAAAGTCAGGAATGAAATCTACCCAAGGTTAAAATATTTGGAAAAATTTTGTTGAACGTAAGTGGGATTACATCGAATAATTTATTTTTGTTTATTTTGAAACAGTCTTTCACCGTCCGCTTTTGAATTTTCCTTCCTTTATTCATAACAGTACTTCCTGGCATACTGAGAGATACGATATCATTATCACAAGCTGCTTGCAATCGTGCTTCAGAAAGTTTTTTAGCACTTTTGTAAGGAGTAAAAATCGTGTAAAGTAATGCTAAAAATATATTTTCCGTTTAGATTAGTAATAAACAGTTAAAAATAGCGAAACCTAAGGAGAAGATATCATATTACTGATTTCAGTGACGGAATACGCAGAATTATGTGTATCAATATGACAGTGGTTTTTTAGAACTCTTGCTTTCCACAATACTGGAAATGTTTCTGCTTGTTATTGCCCAGGTGTGTTTCGGGGTGTATGTGTCATCTACTGCAGATTTCACTGATGAGTTTATCATATTTTGAATGTCGTTATTTTAGATCTAAATCTATGATATGTGGGTATATTTTAGTTTTATTTCCTCACCTCAGTGTATGTCATTTAAATCTTAGATTTAAAAGAATAGCATTCTATGGTACAGTTTCTGGCCTTATGGCATATCATCTGCAAAGTGGCGATGAAATAGTTTCTTTCTTTACTCGTAAACAACAATTTTAGAAGAAAACTAGCGACTCAGATGCATCACACTTTCCCAGAGCCCTTTTAACGAACAGTTCTTCCCTGGCCTTCTCTAACACTGATTTCACGTGATCGTTCCATTTTATGTTAACCCTAAATATTTATACGTTGTAACGTGCTCAAAATGTTCATCAATAAGTCCGATCAGACATTACATCGTTCTTTCTTTGTTATAGGCGTTATCTTACATTCATCCACATTTAGAGAGAGTTGCTATGCGTTACACCAAATGGAAATGTTACCCAAGTCTTTCTGCTTCAGATTTTTCAATGATGATACTTTCCTGTACAGAACTACAGTGTCAGCTGACAATCTTATAGTGCTACTGATCCTATCTGACAAATCGTTTATAGCCGGCCGGAGTGGCCGAGCGGTTCTAGGCACTACAGTCTGGAGCCGCGCGACCGCTACGGTCGCAGCTTCGAACCCTGCCTCAGGCATGGATGTGTGTGATGTTCTCAGGTTAGTTAGGTTTAAGTAGTTCTAGGGGACTGATGACCTCAGAAGTCAAGTCCCATAGTGATCAGAGCCATTCGAACCATTTGAAATCGTTTATAAAAGTTGAAAACATTAAGGGTTCTACTATGTTACTTTGGAGCACACCCGATGTTACTTTCGTTTCTTAAAACACTCCCTGTGCATTATTACTTACAGGGTTCTGTTAGTAAAATATTCCTCTAGCCAGTCACGTATTAGCGAAGATATTCCTTAGTAGAAAACCGTGTACTGCTGTGTCAAACACTTTCCAGAAATCTAGGAAGATGCAATCTACCCTTTCATTTACATACGTTATTTGAAAGATGACATGTAGTGAATAAAGCAAGCTGTGTTTTACATGAGGTTTTTTTTCTGAAGTGGTGCAGGTTCTTTGAGAGAAGTATCGCACCCCAGAATAATATGCCAAGCAGGTATTAAAAACTGTTGAAGTTCTTCTCTGGAAATGCCAGAGGCCAAGCAGAATTGGTCAACAAGCAGACAGGATGCCAGAAGTTGAGAAATGCTGAGGGAGTAACAGCAAATATGAAAGCAGTTGCGATACCCTGGATGGGATGAGCACTCAAGCAAGCAAACGTAGCAAACTGACATCACGGTGATAGGGGGATAACGTTATAATGTTTAATGTGCAGAGTGTCGCAAGAAAACTCAGATACAACGGCCGGCCGGAGTGGCCGAGCGGTTCTAGGCGCTACAGTCTGGAACCGCTCGGCCGCTACGGTCGCAGGTTCGAATCCCGCCTCGGGCATGGATGTGCGTGATGTCCTTAGGTTAGTTAGGTTTAAGTAGTTCTAAGTTGTAGAAGACTGATGACCTGAGAAGTTAAGTCCCATAGTGCTCAGAGCCATTTTTCAGATACAACGCAAGAGTGACTATGCAAAAAAATGGTTCAAGTGGTTCTGAGCACTATGGGACCTAACATCTGATGTCATCAGTCCCCTAGAAGTTAGAACTACTTAAAACTAACTAACCTAAAGACATCACACACATCCATGCCCGAGGCAGAATTCGAACCTGCGATCGTAGCAGTCGCGCGGTTCCGGACTGAAGCCCCTAGAACCGCTCAGCCATCGCGGCCGGGAGTGACTATGGAGTCACCGACACAGCAGAAAACAGAATCTGAAAGGAGAATTTTTGACATCGTCAAGCGACAAAGAATGCTTACGGGCTCAGGAAACTAGGAAGTATAATGTAATCGGCGTAGCCCGTCAAGTACGTGTATCCTGACTTCCACAGCTTAGTTCTCAGTTGTTCTCATCTACGAACTAATGTTGTAACAACTACTATTGAGGCAGAACCTGTGATGCTCTGTCTGTGGCCTACTGAGGTGGCTTCACTCTACAATACCACCGCCAATTTGACGAATACTGATGCCGAGAGCTGCCGGTGCTTCAACCTCGCCGTCGCTGACTGGAAGACTTTGGCGCCCTACGACACCTGGTCCTCTACTGGCCTCACCGATGGTCCTCGGTGGGGTGGTCAACCACCATCATTCCAAGGGAGCACAGTAATTGCTAGCCTCGACTCGCAGCTATGGACGGACTCGTCCGCCACGGACCGGTCTCTCGCAGAGAGGCCATTACATATATGTCCACTAGGGCCGCCTCGTAGAGAGCTGCTGGTTGCGTTTCCAGGGCGCAGTCTACGACGTCGACGAGAGCGCCCTGGGAATTCGGTGAGGAGCGCTTCAGGCCACCGAACAGCGCTGGCTGTGTTTGCAGTGCTACCGGGTCGGAGGCAGTCCGAGATGAAGCAGCCGCTCCACTGCTGCGCCAAATCAGCAAATACTGGCTGGCGAGTACTCTACTGCCTCGCCAAGCTGTCGGCGTTGAGGAGGAGAAGACGCTGCGTTAACTGACAGTAACGTTTCCTTAATGCTTTCAGGTGTTCGACAGATCCTCACTTCTGCATTCTGCTCGAAGCTGTCGTGTTGACTGTAGAGGCCAATGTCACAGCCCTCTATATTAACTTCTTGTTCTCAGGAGCGTCGTAATTTTTGCGTTTGCAACAAATGGACGTTAGCGATATTTGTCTGTAATTCTGAGCCGACGATCTGTAACTTATTTGTAAACAAGAGTACTCTGTGCTCTTTTTCAGTCACACAGGACTATCCATCGCGCAAAGTGACTCCCGATAAAGGAACTAAGGAAGCAGTTTTAATTGTGTTATAATACCAGAGGTGGTAATACTTATATCGCTCATTTATGAGCACGCGTCGGTTAAACATTGATACGGTAGTATCCTCTTACATGAATGCATTTTTAAATGTGGAATTTAAAATTTATGCTTTCTTTCTGCTGCCTTCAGTTTGAACCAGACAGGAGCACGAGGGACTGAGTGAAGGTTTGGACCAGTTACTAGATTTTAAATATGACCAGAACTTCTTAAAATTTTCTAACAGATTTTTCACCAAGCTCTGACTGTGTAATTATTGTATGCTTCACGCATGGCCCTCCTTACAAATCCACGAACGGATATTAACTTTACTCGAGCACCAAATGGTTCAAATGGCTCTGAGCACTATGGGACTTAACATCTGAGGTCATCAATCCCCTAGACTTAGAACTACTTAAACCTAGCTAACCTAAGGACATCACACACATCCATGCCCGAGGCAGGATTCGAACCTGCGACCGTAGCGGTTCCAGATTCTAGCGCCTAGAACCGCTCGGCCACTTCGGCCGGGTCAAGTTAAAGTCACCACCTACTACTACCGTATGCTTGGAATATTTCCGTGCTATCGAGTTTAGGCCAACTTTGAATGATTCTACCGATGTGTCTGCAACTGGCGGTTGGTAGTAACATTCGATTATTAATCTTAGTCAACTGACTCCATTTGCTGTTGTAAATATTTGTTCGCAGTCGGATTCATTTTGGACCTCACTTGACCTAATGCATCTTGTCACGGTCCGCGCGGCTCCCTCCGTCGCAGGTTCGGGTCCTCCCTCGGGCGTGTGTGTGTGTGTGTGTGTGTGTGTGTGTGTGTGTGTGTGTGTGTGTGTGTGTGTGTGTGCTGTCCATAGCGTAAGTTAGTTTAAGTTAGATTAAGTAGTGTGTAAGCTTAGGGACCGATGATCTATGCAGTTTGATCCCATAAGATCTTACCACAAATTTACAAAATTTTATTTGACCTAATGCTTCTGCTGGTCATTATAATCACTTCTCTTCCCGAAGAATCTGATCTATCTTTCCGACATACGTTCCACATGTTGTCGAAAGTTTCTGTATCCTCTACTTCGGGTTTCAACGAACTCTCAGTCCCTAGCATGATGTGGCGGCAATTTCTTTCAATCAAACACGTAAATTCTGGGCGTTTACTGCGAATACTCTGGCAGTTGACATTCTCAGTCTATATTTCTTATCTGGTCTATTGACGTAACTGGCTTATCTACTGCTGTTTTTTTTTACTGATATCTCTGAGTTTCAAGTAATGTAAAAGTAAAAAAGAAGACCATATGCGTTACACAAGTGCTCTGCCACATGAGCGACCGTTTCCGGCGTATCGTGCACTTCTGACCTATCCATGGAGACTTTACATGTCTCCACTGTGTAGCGTAGATAGACAAATTCTCTGATCACAAAACCACCGAAGAGTCCGGCTGAGACTCCTGCAGACCAGATGGCCACAATCTGTCTACGGAACGATGCTTCAAATCGACAATTGTGCGGAGACATCAGGAGTGAGTCTACCTGCCTTAATCAATTCCGCCATTCTCTGGTAGGAGTAGCCGGCCAGGGTGGCCGAGCGGTTCTAGGCGCTACAGTCTGGAACCGCGCAACCGCTCCGGTCGCAGGTTCGAATCCTGCCTCGGGTATGGATGTGTGTGCTGTCCTTAGGTTAGTTAGGTTTAAGTAGTTCTAAGTTCTAGGGGATTGATGACGTCAGGTGTTAAGTCCCATAGTGTTCAGAGCCATTTGAACCATTTTTTCTGGTAAGAGTTCAGAATTTCCTGAGAACCAAGGCGACAGGGACTGTTGGTACCGACGTGAGCGACGATCTGCCGATGACTGCAATTTATGCCCTCGATTGCTCCCAGAATGGCCTCTTCCACGTGGCGGACGGCTCCTCATGGGATACGCAGCGAGTGCACATTCGATTTGTTTCCCTCCCATGAGGCTTTTTCCTGGGAGGGGCTATGACATTCTGGAATTGTGTACTATCTACAGCACCTCCGTGGCTAAGTAGTTGGACAGTTAGAGACCAAATAAATATACTCTGAGACAAAAAAGACACCGCACCTAGAAGGAATTACCCGAATAGGACGGAAATCGGTAGATGTGATGTACATGTACAGACAATCAGATGATTACAATTTCAGAAATATTGGACGATTTTTTTCAAGAGAAAGTTCTTCTCAAATTGAGCAAGTCAATAACGCGTTGGTCCACCTGTGGCCCTTACGCAAGCGGTTATTCGGCTTGGCACTGATTGATACAGTTGTTGGATGCCCTCCTGAGGGATATCGTGCCTAATTCTGTCCAATTGGCGCTGTAGCCCCTCAAATCACGATGGGTTTCAGAGTCCTGCCAATATGCCCCTAACGTTCTCATGTGTGAAGAGATCGGGTGACCTTGCTGGCCGAGGCAGGGTTTGAGAAGCACGAAAAAAAGCAGTAGAAACTCTCGCCGTGTGCCGGCGGACATTACCTTGCTTCAATGTAAGCTAAGGATGGCTTGCCACGAAGGCCAACAAAACGGTACGTACAATATTGTCTACGTACGGCAGTGCCGTAAGGGTGATGCGGATGACAATCAACGGGCTCCTGCTATGAAAGGAAACGGCATCCCATACCATCAGTCTTGGTTGTCGGGCTATACGAAGGGCCAGTCCGGTTGGTATCCCACCATTGCCCAGACCGTCTCCAGACACGTCTTCAGCCTAGACTCTCGTTGAGTGTAGTAGAATTGTCTTCACTGATTAGTCCCGCTTTGGACTGTGCCCCAATGATCAGCGAAGACGTGCCTGAAGCAGTGGGATACCAACGACTGTTGCCCACCGTACGGCTCGACAGCCACGAATGGTGGTCTAGGGTGCTATTTTTTTTTTTTTTTCAGAGCAAAATGGTTCAAATGGCTCTGAGCACTATGGGACTCAACTGCTGAGGTCATTAGTCCCCTAGAACTTAGAACTAGTTAAACCTAACTAACCTAAGGACATCACAAACATCCATGCCCGAGGCAGGATTCGAACCTGCGACCGTAGCGGTCTTGCGGTTCCAGACTGCAGCGCCGTTAACCGCACGGCCACTTCGGCCGGCTTTTCAGAGCAGGACCCCTTTGGTTGCTATCCACGGAACCCTTACAGCACAGCGGTAAGTCGGCGATATTCTACGTCCTGTTTTATTGCACTTCATGGCAAGTCATCCTGGGCTTACATGTCAGCAAGACAATGCCCACCCGCACACGGTCAGAGCCTCTACTGCTGGTCTTCGTGCTTGCCAAACCCTACCTTGGCCAGCAAGGGCGCCCGATCTTTCCTCAGTTTAGAACATTTAGGGCATTACAGGCAGGGCCCTCAAATCATTTCGGGACTTCGAAACAGTACAGATTTTGGCACTATATCTGTCAGGAAGACGTCCAACAATTCTATCAGTGTATGCCAACCGAATAACTTCCAGAGGTGGACTAACACGTTACTGACTTGATCAATTTTTTAAGTTCTTTCTCGTGAAAAATTATCCAATTTTTCTGAAATTTTAATAATTTATTTGTCTGTAGATGTAGATCATATCTACCGATTTCCGACCCATTCGGATAATTCCTTTGTGGCACGTCTTTTTTTTTGTCTTAGACTATATAAAAAAAAGAAAAGCCCCTTCCTTCCCCTGACCACAACAGAGGAGAGAGCGATGCACGAGCAGGAGAGGCAAGGCCTGTTGGCTCTGTCTCAGTATCAGCAAGAGGGGAGTATTTCATACCTACTCGTTCTAATTATGGTGCTAGTCTTTCGTGCAATAGCAACGTACAATCTCCCTCGCGAAACAGATCCACATCTGGGCACGTCCCTCCATCCACCATCAGATGACCGCTTCGTGCACGACCGTAATCCTCAGAGGACCAAGTCGGATAAATGTGATCAGAAAGTTTCGCTGCGCCTTCACCACGGGAGACCGCCCTGCCACTTCATCAACGGCGCATTTCGCAGCGGCTCTATAAAGCCGGTCGACAGTGCCTGAGGCCCGTTTTACTCGAATGACTTTCTGGTCAATGTCGACTACTGGAAGTGCGTGTGCCTTTCGTGCCTGCTTTCGAATCAGCAAGCTGCCACAACACGAGTGTGCCAGTGACGTCATTGATCTATAGATTGTGCCGAATGGAGTTCTAAATTTCCGAGCATGCTGCACACTGTGTGATTGCAGAAACAAGGGGGTATAGGGGGGTCTGCTAGTATTGTAAATTAACCTAGTCTTTCCGAGCTCAGTCCTATTACAGAAATGAATTTTGTGCTTTTGTGCCTTATTAACCTTTGTGTTGTTTGCTTTGTTTTCGTACAAACTAAAAAGTTACAAAAGGTCCTGATATTTTTTTTTTCATAGTAGTGTTCTCATTCAAGAGAGACGAAATATCTGAAATCAAAAAGGTATTTTTTTTTTTTGCGGAGAAAAATGGTTCAAATGGCTCTGAGCACTATGGGACTTAACATCTGACGTCATCAGTCCCCTAGAACTTACAACTACTTAAACCTAACTAACCTAAAGACAGCACACACGTCCATGCCTGAGGCAGGATTCGAACGTGCGACCACAGCGGTCGCGGGGTTCCCGACTGAAGCGCCTAGAACCGCTCGGCCGCAGCGGTCGGCTTTGCGGGGAAAAAGCCTACACTATGCATAAGAAAGAACGTAAATAGATGAATGAGTTTTAATGAAAATTATTTGAACAGAGAAAAAGTCAAAATTATTTGAAGAAAAAGTAATTTTCGTTGTTATTTGTCACTTAGCAAGATAAGGTAGAAAGGATAAAGCTAAAAGGCCACTATTTACTGCGTTTTAGGTACTATTTTTTGCGTCTGCAAGTACATTTTTCTAAAGTAAATAAATGTACATTGTCTGAAATGTCTGCATGAGACCCTTCGTATTCTTTCAGTTATCGGGAGCGTAAAGAATTTACCACCCGACCTTTGACAAGGACTTCCACGATGAACTCTGCTTTGGTCATTAATAAACGCTATTATCATTGCTTGTTCCTACATTTTTACTATGTTTCGACAGTCCGTCATAACCTCAGTTTCACCGTTCGGATGCCAAGCCGTACAGCAGACAGCTCTCGCAACACAGGAAATTCTGCCGCAGATGTGTATACGAAAATGACCACTCGAAACAGATAAGACTCAGTACAGGAATAAGATGGCAGGGGCGCTGCAGTACACTCACTTGACTAAGGGGCTTAGCGAACAGCAACCAACTCCTGCATCACTACCCTGCCACGGCCTCATTCCGTAATCGTATCTAAATGTGAGCGTGATTGTTTTGACGACAAAGAGAATTTGAGTAGCTAAGTGCGACGCTAAGTTGTACTTACGTAAGACTAAACAAGCAGCAATGCACAAACTGGAGATGCATAAGCTGCGGGAGTTGCTATACCTAATGGAGGTAGCACGAAGCCTGAGGCAATGCAGTAAGGTACTGAGCAGTCACTGGATCAATATGAATCAGATGACAATGAAGCTAAGAGTGCTGAAACACACTATACGTCAGATAACGCGAGTCTAGCTTTGTTTAATATAAAAACGATATGGAAATTAAAAAGTACTACACAAAAAATGCACCAGCAATTACTTATTGCTTTTATCCAAATAGAAACACATAAGAAAAACTAAACTAAGCTCAAAGCACAAACTTAAGCTTCTGCTGCGGAAGTCGCTTTACCTAGTGTTGATACGACGAAAACCATGACACTACCATCAAATCAAAGCCGTGCTGCTTATGCGGAGTGTAGCGTCCGCTCATCCCTGCGTAGTAGGTAAATCCACGCAAAGCAGAGCAGGACCCTGAAGGCGCTGCTCTCTAATCTAACTTGTTCCACGAAACTTAATTCCCCAGATGAGACCAAACCGCCAGGTTCACCCTGTGGAAAGCCGTCCTGTTGAGAATGCAGCGTGTTCTTGGACATACATCAAGGAATCAGCACCTTTCTCACGTTCCAAAACCATTAACTTTAGAAAGAACTGTGCTGGCGTACGCCTTCGCCAGCGCAACGGTCGGCACTAGGAAACATGGCATAGCAGGCGCTGAACTAAGCGCGCCTATGACAAGAGAAGACCAAGACACGCCCCCACGCTACGCGCCGGTAACGCTCTCTGGGCAGCGTGCATATAGGACACCACCGGCGGCAACCGAGCTGTCTCAATCTCAGTACCTCAGTTCGTCGCACCGAGACGCACTTCGCATTGCACCTCAATACGTCGCACTGTGCTCTAGTCTTTCACAGTGACAGTCGTCGCCTCGCACCCTAGCTAACTGTGAGGGAACGTTAGTCATTGTATACAGGGTGGTCCATTGATAGTGACCGGGCCATATATCTCACGAAATAAGCATCAAACGCAAAAACTACAAAGAACGAAACTTGTCTAGCTTGAAGTGAGAAACCAGGTGGCGCAATGGGTAGCCCGCTAGATGGCGCTGCTGTAGGTCAAATGTATATCAACTGCGTTTTTTTTTAGATAGGAACCCCCATTTTTATTACATATTCGTATAGTACGTAAAGAAATATGAATGTTTTAGTTGGACCACTTTTTTCGCTTTGTGATAGATGGCGCTGTAATGATCACAAACATATAGCTCACAATTTTAGACGAACAGTTGGTAACAGGTTGGTTTTTTAAATTAAAATACAGAACGTAGGTACGTATGAACATTTTATTTCGGTTGTTCCAATGTGATACATGTACCTTTGTGATCTTATCATTTCTGAGAACGCATGCTGTTAAAGCCTGATTACCTGTAAATACCACATTAGTGCAATAAATGTTCAAAATGGTGTCCGTCAACCTCAATGCATTTGGCAATACGTGTAAATACATTCCTCTCAACAACGAGTACTTCGCCTTCCGTAATGTTAGCACATGCATTGACAATGCGCTGACGCATGTTGTCAGGCGTTGTCGGTGGATCACGACAGCAAATATCCATGAACTTTCCCCACAGAAAGAAATCCGGGGACGTCAGATCCGGTGAACGTGCGGGCCATGCTTCGACGACCAATCCACCTGTCATGAAATATGCTATTCAATAACGCTTCAACCGCACGCGACCTATGTGCCGGACATCCATCACGTAAGAAGTACATCGCCATTCTGTCATGCTGTGAAACATCTTGTAATAACATCGGTAGAACATCACGTAGGAAATCAGCATACATTGCACTTTAGATTGCCATCGATAGAATGGGGGTCAATTATCCTTCCTCCCATTATGCCGCACCATACACTAACCCGCCAAGGTCGCTGATGTTCCACTTGTAGCAGCCATAGTGGATTTTTCGTTGCCCAATAATGCATATTATGCCGGTTTACGTTACCGCTGTAGGCGAATGACGCTTTGTCGTTAAATAGAACGCGTGCAAAAAATCGGTCATCGTCCCGTAGTTTCTCTTGTGTCCAGTGGCAGAACTGTACACGACGTTCAAAGTTGTCGCCATGCAATTCCTGGTGCACAGAAATATGGTACGGGTGCAATCGCCGTTCATGTTGCATTCTCAACACGGACGTTTTTGAGATTCCCGATTGTCACGCAATTTGTCTGCTACTGATGTGCGTATTAGCCGCGACAGCAGCTAAAACACGTACTTGGGCATCATCATTTGTTGTAGGTCGTGGTTGAATGTTTCACATGTGGCTGAACACTTCCTGTTTCCTTAAATAACTGAAATATCCGGCGTACGGTCCGGACACTTGGATGATGTCGTCCAGGATACCGAGCAGCATATATAGCACACGCTAGTTGGGTATTTTGAGCACAATAGCCATACATCAACACGATATCGACCTTTTCCGCAATTGGTAAACGGTCCATTTTAACACGGGTAATGTATCACGAAGCAAATACCGTCGCACTAGAGGAATGTTGCGTGATACCACGTACTTATACGTTTGCGACTATTACAGCGCCATCTATCACAAAGCGAAAAAAGTGGTCCAACTAAAACATTCATATTTCTTTACGTACTACACGAATATGTAATAAAAATGGGGGTTCCTATTTAAAAAACGCAGTTGATATCACTTTGACCTATGGCAGCTGTATCTAGCGGGCCAACCATAGCGCCATCTGGTTTCCCCTTTCAAGCTAGACGAGTTTCGTTCTTTGTAGTTTTTTCGTTTGATGCTTATTTCGTGAGATATGTGGCCCGGTAACTATCAATGGACCACCCCGTATAGTTGTGATATGGACACGGACAAGATTGAAGAATTAGTACATGTTATTTAATTGCTGTTAACCACGGAACTTCAGACTGAACGTCAATGAAGTTAAGTACTTTATTGCTTCCTGTAATAAAGTGTATTTTAACTACGTGTGTATTTTGTGTTGTAGTGAGAGGAAACTGGCCATCCATCTATCATACCACCGTCTCCCCATCCAGCCAGGAACCACAAAACATCACATGAGGGCAGAGCCACAAAAAGAACGGACTAACTTTACTTCACAATTACACAGGCACATGTTTTGAGCAACTACAGAGTAACAATGAGCCACAACTAAAATTACTAATAGTAATGCACTCTCCTGTCCTAATGAGAACCAAGGTAGAGGATGTCCATAACAGGGAATCGTTGCCGAGCTAACCGCACATATTGTGAAACGAGAAACAATGAAGTACCTAATGCACATTCGGCAGACAATTGAAGATGTCTGGTTTTATTCTTTCTTTTCCTTAATTGTTCATTTCATTTCCCCTGCGTGACTGGGGGAGGAATGGCAGGGTGTCAAAACCCGTATTTCTGCTCTGCAATCTCATAATATTAAAACAATAGTCATATATGAGGGCATGCTGGAAAGTAATGCCTCCGAACATTTTATGTTAAAACTCTTGAAGATTTTTAAATAGAACAAACTTTATTTGCATCCAACATCTTTATTCTTCATATTTACGTATTTATTTCTCAACATAGTCATCCAGGCGACGAACAAATTTCTCAAAAGGAGAGACCAGTTTGTCGATACCATCACCGTAGAATGTTGGACGTTGTTGACGGAGCCACAACCTCACCTCGCCTTGCTTCGCAAGATCGTTATCAAAACGACGTCCTCGAAAATGTCCTTAAGTTTCGGAAACGGATAGAAATCGGATGGGAGCAGTCGGGGTTGTATGGAGGATGATCGATGACGGTGAACCCAAGGCGTTGGGTTGTTACAGGTGTCGCAGCGTTCGTGTGTGTGAGAGAACTGCTCCATGTATGGACAAATTATTGTAATTCTAAACTCGATTACAGCACGCTGTTTCCCACGCAGCGACACAGTTACGTCGCATACCGCCATGTTACGTGCTACAATTCTCAGCCGTCTAGCGGCAGAGGGCTTTAAATATCTAGACATGAAGAACAAACCCGAAGAATGTTAATAACGTTTGTTTTATTTCACAAGCTTTAAGAGTTTCCACATAAAAATGTTCGGAGACATTACTTTCCACCACGCCTTCGTAGTTTTGTACAGTTCAAACAAATACAATAATGAGATTATAATTCAATAAAAATGATTTGTTTTAATGATATTACTGTAAAGGAGCAGATTGATGGTGGGCAGGAGGCTGCAATTGATATTGAAGCCTTCATGTAAAAAGAGGATAGGGGGTGGGGGCTAGAGGTGTAGCTTGTTGAATGGTGTAAAGTGGATAGAGAATTCAGGATTAGGAACGGGTAGCATGTTGAAGGAAAAAAGGAACGTCGACGACGGGGACAACAGACACGGAACAGAGAGGAATCGACCGTGTCCCTTTGAAGGAGCCATCCCTGCATTCACCTTAAGCGATTTCGTGAAATGACTAGAAACCTACATCTGGATGAGGATTTGAACCACCGTCCTCCCGAAAACCACGCCAGTGTCTTACAGCTGCACCACCTAACGTTTTACGCGGTCGTCAGATTTGTAACATACACTCATACTGGGGAACGATGAGGAATGAAATCCACTGTGCTCCTTCAAAGGAACCATTCCTCAATTATCTTTAAGAGATTTAGAGAACTCAACGGAAAATCGAAATCTGCATGGCCAGATGGGTATTTGAACAGCCGTTCTACCGTATCGAGTCCAGTGCCTCATCACTACGCCACTTCGTTCGATATAGCCTGTTGAAATTTCTTTGGGGAAAGATACAGAGAGCGTAGATGTAGGAAGGAGGAGGTACATGTTGATGTAGGGGCGACAGTAGTCTGGGACTGGACGGGACCGGGAGAGAAGTTCGGTTTTGATATTCAAGTTTACGAGATGTTTAGAATTTGCCAACGCTTTCAAGGAATATTAGGAAGAGGGGAGAGGATTTATTTACGCTATTCACGTCTTGTGTATCCATACGACATGTGGCTTGTAATTGGGAAAGTGTCATGATGCTCTCTCCATTAGCAAAATGTTCCGGAATAGTGCACCATTCGGATCTCCGGGATGGGATTGCCAAGGGGGAGGTCACCATGAAAAAATATTGAATAACCAACGAAAGGATAACGTTCTACGAATCGAGGCGTGGAATGTCGGAAGTTTGAACGTAGTAAGGAAGCTAGGAACCCTGAAAAGGGAAATGCTAAGGCTTAGTCTAGAAATCGCGGGGGTTAGCGATGTGAAAGGAAGACAAGGATTTCTGATCAGATGAATACTGGATAACATCAACAGTGGCAGAAAATGCTATAACGGGAGTAGGATTCGTTATGAGTAAGAACGTAGGGCAGAGAGTGAGTTAGTGTGAATAATTCAGTGATAGGGTTTTTCTCATCGGAATCGACAGCAAACCAACAGCGACAACGATAGTTCAGGTATACATGCCTACGTCACAAGCCGAAGATGAAATAGAGAAAGTATATGAGGCTATTGAACGGTAATTCAGAACGTAAAGGGAGATGAAAATCTAAGAGTCATGGGGGGTTGAAATGCGGTTGTAGGGGAAGCTGGTGAAGAAAGGATTACGGACTTGGTACTAGGAATGACAGAAGAGAAAGATTAACTGAGCTTTGCAATAACTTTCAGCTAGTAACAGCGAATGTTCTGCTCAAGAATCGCAAGAGGAGGTATACATGGAAAAGGCCAGGAGATACAGTAAGATTTCAGCTAGATTACATTATGGTCAGGCAGAGATTCTGAAACCAGATATTGGAATGAAAGGCATACGAAGAAGGAGATATAGACTCAGATCACAATTTAGTAGTGAGGAAGAGTAGGCTGAAGTTTAAGAGACTAGTCAGGAACAATCAGTGGGCTAGGTAGTGGGATGCGGAAGTACTAAGGAATGAAGAGGACCGTTTGAAGTTCTCTGAGGCTATAGATACTGCAATAAGGAATAACTCAGTAGGCACGTTAGCTGAAGAGGAATGGGCCTCTCTAAAACGGGCAATAACAGAAGTTGGAAACAAATCCGTCGGTAGAGAGAAGGTAACTGCGAAGAAACCATGGGTGACAGAAGAAATACTTCAGTTGATCGACGAAAGAAGGAAGTACAAAACTCTTCAGAGAAATTCAGGAAAAGAGAAATGCAAGTCACTTAGGAATGAAATAAACAGGAAGTGCAGGGAAGCTAAGGCGAAGTGGCTGCGTAAACAATGTGAGGAAATTGAGAACGAAATGATTGACGGAAGGACTGACGCAGTATATAGAAAAGTCGAAACAATCTTTCGTGAAATTAACAGCAAGAGTAGTAAAACTAATACTGCAATGGAAATTCCACTGTTAAATACACAGGAGAGAGCGGATAGGTGGAAAAAATACAATGGATGGCCCTATGAGATAGAAGGTGAAACATGAGTTGATATAGAAGAGATAGGGGATCCCGTATTAAAATTGGAATTTAAAAGAACTTTGGAATACTTAAAATCAAATAAGGCAGAAGTGATACCTAACATTTCTTCAGAATTTCTAAAATCATTGGGGGAAGTGGCAACAAAACGACAATTTACGTTGGTGTGTATAATGTATGAGTTTGGCGATATACCACCTAACTTTCGGGAAATAAACCGTCCACAGATTTCTGAAGATTACAAGAGCCCACAAGTGTGATAATTATCGCACAGTCAGCTTAACAACTCATGTATCCAAGTTGCTGACAAGAAAAATATACAGAGAATGGAAAAGGAAATTGAGGATGTGTTAGACGACGATCAGTTCGGCTTTAGAAAAGGTAAAGGCACCGGAGAGGCAATTCTAACTTTGCGGTTGGTAAAGGAAGCAAGACTGAAGTAAAATGAAGGCACATTTATAGGATTTGTCGACCTGAAAAAAGCTTTAGACACTGTTAAATGGTACAAAATGTTCGTAATTCTGAGAAAAATGGTGGTGAGCTAAAGGGAAATACGAAATGGTTCAAATGGCTCTGAGCACTATGCGACTTAACTTCTGAGGTCATCAGTCGCCTAGAACTTAGAAGTAATTAAACCTAACTAACCTAAGGAAGTCACACACATCCATGCCCGAGGCAGGATTCGAACCTGCGACCGGAGCAGTCGCTCGGCTCCAGAGTGTAGCGCCTAGAACACTCCTGTCGGCAAAGGGAAATACGGGTAATATACAATATGTAAAAGAACCAAGAGGGAAAAATAAGAGAGGAAGACGAAGTACGAAGTGCTCCGATAAGACGAGTGTAAGACAGGAGTGTAGTATTTCGCCCCTACTGTTCAATCAATATGTCGTAGAAGCAATGACGGAAATAAAAGAAAGTTTCAAGAGTGGAATTAAAATTCAAGGTCAAAGGATATCAATGGTAAGATCCGCTGTTGGCATTGTTATCCTCAGTGAAAGTGAAGAAGAATTACAGAATCTGTCGAATGGAATGAAAAGTATAATGAGTACAGAATATGGACTGAAAGTAAATCGAAGAAATACGAAGGTAATGAGAAGTGGCAGCGATGAGAACTGTGAGAAACTTAACATCAGGATTAGCGATCACGAAGTAGATGATGTTAAGGAACTACGGTACCTAGACAGCAAAATAACCCCTGACGGACGGAGCAGGCTAGCACTGGTAAAAGGGGCATTCCTGGCCAAGAGAAGTTTACTGATATCAAACATAGGCCTTAGTCTGAGGAAAACGTTTCTGAGAATATACGTTTGGAGCACAGCATTGTATGGTAGTGAAACATGGACTGTGAGAAAACCGAAAAAGAAGAGAATCAAAGCATTGGAGACACGGTGCTATAGAAGAACGTTGAAAATTAGATTTACTGATAAGGTAAGAAATGAGGAGGTTCCCTGCAGAATCGTTGAGGAAAGGAATGTATAGAAAACACTGACAAGAAGAAGGTACAGACTGACAGAAAATCTGTTAAGACGGCATGGAATAACTTCCATGGTACTGGAGGGAGGCCGGCCGAAGTGGCCGTGCGGTTAAAGGCGCTGCAGTCTGGAACCGCAAGACCGCTACGGTCGCAGGTTCGAATCCTGCCTCGGGCATGGATGTTTGTGATGTCCTTAGGTTAGTTAGGTTTAAGTAGTTCTAAGTTCTAGGGGACTAATGACCTCAGCAGTTGAGTCCCATAGTGCTCAGAGCCATTTTGAACCACTGGAGGGAGCTGTAGAGGGTAAAACTTGTACAGGAAGACGGAGATTGGAATACATCTAGCAAATATCTGAAGACGTAGACCTGCAAGTGCTACTCCGAGATGAAGAGGTTTTGCACAGGAGATTAATTCGTGGCGGGCCGCATTAAACCAGTCAGAAGACTCAGGACTGAAAAAAATGGGTCCATTAGAAGGTAGGATTAGTAGAGCACGTAGAGAAGATGCCCATTTCTTCACGTGTTCGATTAGTAAACCGAGAGCGTCACGGAGGTTCTCATCAAACTCGAGTGACAGACTCTCCAAGAGGCATGCTGTGCATCGTGAAGATATTTAGTGCTAAAATTCAGAGAATGCATGTTCCAAGAAGAGTCAGGGAATACCGACGTTTATCGATTCTCTTTCTTCTCACGCATCATGCGGGTCTGCACAGGTGGTACCCTACGCCACACACCCTAATGTGGTTTGTGGATTACACATGTATATACCCGAAAGGTCCTGATCTCTACTTGGAGACTACGTGCAATGAAAAATTGTGAGGTGTATGTAGGTCCTGGTTTTATATGTCGTCTGCCTCTGTAGCTCAGTGTGTATGACTGCTGTTCAGGGGACCCGGGTTCGATTCCCGATACTAGCACAGATTTTTTTTTTCCTTTGTGCGGGGACTCAAACGGGGTGCAATGAGCTTCGTGATGTCAACTGAGGAGCTACTTGAGTGAACAGTAGCGGCTCCAAAGTCAAGAAACCCCACAACGACCAAGAGAGCGGTGTGCCCCTCCACACAGCATTCGAATGACGCCGTCGGTTGTCCCAATTGGCCCATCTGTCCAGAACTTGGAGCTTTGTTTCCTTTTGCTTTGCTTTGATATGGTAAACCCTTATCAATCCCCAAACACCTGAGGCACGCTCACGTATCACATAACCACTGTCTGTGAAAATTTAAACACCTATGTGATTACAATGAAATTTATTCCACAGACTCTACAGTCTGGAACCGCGCGACCGCGACGGTAGCAGGTTCGAATCCTGCCTCGGGCGTGGATGTGTGTGATGTCCTTAGGTTAGTTAGGTTTAAGTAATTCTAAGTTGTAGGGGACTGATGACCTCAGAAGTTAAGTCCATAGTGCTCAGAGCCATTTTTATTCCACAGATTAAGGTCATGACAATACAGAAATGATTAGAATTACAGATCTGTAAATGTACTTTGCCCGTGAGAATCCAGTACATTGTGAAGCCATTACATGCTTCAATCATAGCCTCTAGACGTCGTGGCATGTAATAACAGGGGGCCTGGATTTGTTGCTGGGGAACACTTTCACACGGTTTGTAGGTGCGCCCACAAAGCGTCGACTACGTTTACAAGAGGATCAGAATTAATAAGTTGCCGACCGACCATATGCCAGACATTTTCCTTGGGTAACATGTCAGGCGAATGCGAAGGTCACAGAGAAGTGGTACTCGTCGTTCATTGAAGAAGGCTTGCACGTTCCTCGCCACACGGGGCTGGGCACAGTCCTGTTGAAATAGCTCATTAGAGCTGCCTGCAGGCCGGCCGGAGTGGCCAAGCGGTTAAAGGCGCTACAGTCTGGAACCGCGAGACCGCTACGGTCGCAGGTTCGAATCCTGCCCCGGGCATGGATGTGTGTGATGTCCTTAGGTTAGTTAGGTTTAACTAGTTCTAAGTTCTAGGGGACTGATGACCTTAGAAGTTAAGTCCCATAGTGCTCAGAGCCAGAGCTGCCTGCAGGACGGCCATTGCCTCGAGCTCTTAGACCTCCCTTATGTAGCGGTTACTGTTCTTGTTGCCGTTAGAACGTAGGAGGTGCGATCACATGTTGTAACCAATGGCGCCTCAAATCATAATACCTGTCATTTGTCAGCTATGTCTCTCAACAATATAGTTTACCCGATAGTTGTCATCACGATAGCGTGTGACAAATATGCTTTCATCACTCGAAGGTGGCACTGTGGTTATCACACTGGACGACAGTTCAAATCCCTGTACGGCCCTCCAGATTCAGGTTTTCCATGATTCCCTAAATCTCGTAAGGCAAATGGTGCAATGGTTCCTTGGAAAGGGCACGGTCGATTTCCTTTCCCATCCTTCTCTAATCGGAGCTTATGCTCCTCCTCTAATGACCACGCTGTCGACTGGACGTGGAACATTCCTTACTACCATCACTGTAAGACAAGTTGAAGTGGGACTCGCCCGAAAACTCTGAAGTTTGTTACCCAGCACGTGAGATGTTTATATTTTCCCACCTCTGCGTTGCAAATGTTTTGAGTGAAATGCCCAGTCGATGCGCTGTTGTTTTCACGTCAATTCTACCAACATTGAGAGTTGTTTAGTTCTCGGGGTTTTGTAAAATTCCTGGATTCATGTCTCGTCGCTGTGCAGCCTATGAAAAGGATTGCGGAAGACTCTCAAATAAATTCCAAAGTACAGTGCAGTTTTAACACCAATATATTTCCAGGACTCTGGAGTCCGAGCCTGGTGAACAGTACCGGTTACATCACATGTACCAAAAGTTGACATCAAACGACACAGAGTTCACAACAATCAACAAACGAGTGAGCCTACAATACATTTGCTCGCAACCATAGGCAAAAAACGAATACCCCAAGGCGCCTGCGTGACCTCTATTTATACTTTTGTTAACAATTACCTACAATGAAAATTACAATTTTATGTAAAATCACAATTAAAAGTTCAACCGAATATGAGCTACACATTGCTAAAAATTGACAATCTCAGTGCTGAACAAGGTGAACTATTTTCAACTCAGTTACGAGTTAATATAACATTTTCTGACTAATTATGTTACAGGTAAAAATTACATTTCTAAATTTGTTTATAGCAAATCAACTAGTGCCTGAATTTTAGTGCTAAAATATATCGGAGATTCAATTAACAGGCTTTATTTATATGTTCTATTTAATTTGCTGTAGTAATTTTATACTGATAGGTTTACTGGTACATCCTGACCATGTGCTACATTTCTTTCTATTAGTTACATTATTAATTTCACATTTATATTGTGTTTCTTACATAAGAACAATGTTAATCAGCAAAGCATCGTTTTCGAATTATATGTATACTGAAATAGTGGTTATTTTTGTATGTAATTTGGAAACAGGTCACTTTACAATTGGACAATTAGGACTGATGTTTATCTTTAATGCTCTCCGAGGGGTTCTGATAGGTAGCAATGAGATACAGTAATATTTCACACGCCAGTGACCTCGTTCACTGCAATCTGAAGAGTTGCTGGTTTGTGGGCAACGGAAGCCGGCGCAATGGCGAACGTACCACCAGTTCGGTCCTCAGCAGAAGACTTCAAAGCGTCGATGCAGACATGTCCACACCCGTTGCAGTGCTCCTACATCGAGTCAACGTTGTGGATGAGGCTGTTCTGTCGGTTATGTGGCGATCATCCCACGTTATGGTCACACTCTGTACTCCGGTATCCGCTCGTCACTGAGCGATCCTCTTCTATCCATTGGTCCCACACACGCATCGCTGTCGTAGCAGCAGCCCTCTACGAGCCTCAATGCTACGTTTCTTGGAGACAACTGTGAGTAGCCTTTACCTGTGTGTGTGTGTGTGTGTGTGTGTGTGTGTGTGTGTGTGTAATTGTAAATACAAACGTGTGAATGTGAACTGACAACCTAAATGTGCTAGTGAGCTCAAAGCCACATCACTTACATGAAATTGAAAAGAATCCTATGTGCGTGAAAACCGATCCCATTGATAAGGGAAAAAATAGCAAACCATTATTTTCACGCTCAGCAGACTTCGTCAGTGCGAAGTGTTTGAAAAAAAAAAAAAACTTAACTGTATAAAAAAAAACTTTAATGTCGACCTGTATCAGAATGTAACCTGAAACACGAAAATTTATAAACGAAACAATCACGTATTGATTTTCTTTAGCTCCTTATTATAGCAATCACGTATGGTCTTCCATTCTTTTTGTAGCGGTGCACATCAGTTTGGAACCGCGTGACCGCTACGGTCGCAGGTTCGAATCCTGCCTCGGGCATGGATGTGTGTGATGTCCTTAGGTTAGTTAGGTTTAAGTAGTTCTAAGTTCTAGGGGACTGATGACCTCAGATGTTAAGCCCCATAGTGCTCAGAGCCATTTGAACCATTTTTTTGTAGCGGTGCACCTGAAAATAATACGACATTATCAATTTCACTGTTTCAGATATCTCGGGACGGGTCGTTCATTTGAAGACATTAGCTACCACTATCGCCTTGGCAAATCTACGGTACCAGGAATTGTCCGCCAAGTATGTAAGACATTTTGGGATGAATTGTTGCGTAAAGCCATGCCTGGACCGACTGCAGATATGTGGAAGAAAATAGCAGAAGACTGAAAGATATGCAAGTTTTCCAAATAGCATTGGCGCCATAGATGGCAAGCATATTCGTGTTATAAAGCCTATGGATTCTGGATCGTTGTATCGTAACTACAAACATTTCTTTTCTATAGTGCTTTTAGGACTCTGTGACTCAAACTATTGTTTACTTATGTTGACGGGTGTGTTGGGTTGCAAGATACAAAAATATGATTCTATGTATTTTCTATGTAAGTTCATTTTTGCTCAATAAACACATGCTTATGGCAAGGGCAGTGATTTCGCTATATTTAAAAACTCCATATTTTCCAAAAGACTTGTAGAAAAATGATTGAATGTACCAAAACCCAGACCAGTATCTTATGTAGATCCAGCACCACTGCCCTATGTTATAGTTGGAGATGAAGCTTTTGGCTTAGCGGAAAATTTAATGCGGCCCTATGCAGGCAAATGTTTACCACATAAAAAAAATGGTTCAAATGGTTCTGAGCACTATGGGACTTAACTTCTGAGGTCATCAGTCCCGTAGAACTTAGAACTAGTTAAACCTAACTAACCTAAGGACATCACATACATCCATGCCCGAGGCAGGATTCGAACCTGCGACCGTTGCGATCGCGCGGTTCCGGACTGTAGCGCCTAGATCCGCTCGGCCACTTCGGCCGGCTTTTACCACATAAAAAGCGGATTTTTAGCTATAGGTCATCGAAAGCCAGACGTTACATAGAGTGCACTTTCGGCATATTGTCAAACAATTGACGAATTTTTCATAGGAGTATAAATGCAAACACAGACTTTGCTGAATACGTAATAAAAGCCTGTTGTGTACTGCACAACTTTGTGAAGACGAGAGATGGTATAAAGTATGAAGATACTTTATATACTGCACCATTGGATAATCTAAATACGTTGCATGCAGGAAGAGGGACACCTACTGCTTTGAATGTTAGAGATAAATTCACTGATTTCTTTGCGAGTGACGGGTGTGTTGGGTGGAATGATACAAAAATATGGTTCTATGCAAGTTCATTTTTGCTCAATAAACACCTACTTACCAAAAATATTCTTTTTTCCAACGTATCTTCATAATTTTCAAATATATCCACCAACTCATGCCAAGCTTGGTTTTTGGCAGTATTATTAGAATATTCATCGCTCTGAAGATCCCATAATGCAGGTCGCTTCTCCACTTCATCAATAAATAATACCGTGTCGGAGTGATTCATTGCAAGCTTGTGGCACTGAGACATCCGAACCGCGCGGTGCCCGCAACGAAACTAAACGCTCTCATAGGATTCCACAGCCGGCCGCGGTGGTCTCGCGGTTCTAGGCGCGCAGTCCGGAACCGTGCGACTGCTACGGTCGCAGGTTCGAATCCTGCCTCGGGCATGGATGTGTGTGATGTCCTTAGGTTAGTTAGGTTTAAGTAGTTCTAAGTTCTAGGGGACTTATGACCACAGCAGTTGAGTCCCATAGTGCTCAGAGCCATTTGAACCATTTGATAGGATTCCACAGAAATACGAGGGCAGTTCAATAAGTAATGCAACACATTTTTTTTTCTCGGCCAATTTTGGTTGAAAAAACCGGAAATTTCTTGTGGAATATTTTCAAACATTCCCGCTTCGTCTCGTATAGTTTCATTGACTTCCGACAGGTGGCAGCGCTGAACGGAGCTGTTAAAATGGCGTCTGTAACGGATGTGCGTTGCAAACAACGGGCAGTGATCGAGTTTCTTTTGGCGGAAAACCAGGGCATCTCAGATGTTCATAGGCGCTTGCAGAATGTCTACGGTGATCTGGCAGTGGACAAAAGCACGGTGAGTCGTTGGGCAAAGCGTGTGTCATCATCGCCGCAAGGTCAAGCAAGACTGTCTGATATCCCGCGTGCGGGCCGGCCGTGCACAACTGTGACTCCTGCAATGGCGGAGCGTGCGAACACACTCGTTCGAGATGATCGACGGATCACCATCAAACAACTCAGTGCTCAACTTGACATCTCTGTTGGTAGTGCTGTCACAATTGTTCACCAGTTGGGATATTCAAAGGTTTGTTCCCGCTGGGTCCCTCGTTGTCTAACAGAACACCATAAAGAGCAAAGGAGAACCATTTGTGCGGAATTGCTTGCTCGTCATGTGGCTGAGGGTGACAATTTCTTGTCAAAGATTGTTACAGGCGATGAAACATGGGTTCGTCACTTCGAACCTGAAACAAAACGGCAATCAATGGAGTGGCGCCACACCCACTCCCCTACCAAGAAAAAGTTTAAAGCCATACCCTCAGCCGGTAAAGTCACGGTTACAGTCATCTGGGACGCTGAAGGGGTTATTCTGTTCGATGTCCTTCCCCATGGTCAAACGATCAACTCTGAAGTGTATTGTGCTACTCTTCAGAAATTGAAGAAACGACTTCAGCGTGTTCGTAGGCACAAAAATCTGAACGAACTTCTCCTTCTTCATGACAACGCAAGACCTCACACAAGTCTTCGCACCCGAGAGGAGCTCACAAAACTTCAGTGGACTGTTCTTCCTCATGCACCCTACAGCCCCGATCTCGCACCGTCGGATTTCCATATGTTTGGCCCAATGAAGGACGCAATCCGTGGGAGGCACTACGCGGATGATGAAGAAGTTATTGATGCAGTACGACGTTGGCTCCGACATCGACCAGTGGAATGGTACCGTGCAGGCATACAGGCCCTCATTTCAAGGTGGCGTAAGGCCGTAGCATTGAATGGAGATTACGTTGAAAAATAGTGTTGTGTAGCTAAAAGATTGGGGAATAACCTGGTGTATTTCAATGCTGAATAAAAAAAACCCTGTTTCAGAAAAAAATGTGTTGCATTACTTATTGAACTGCCCTCGTAGAATCGCGAGAGGGCCGCGTAATTCTATTTTCCGGCCGTTCAAATGCGGCTAACGCGCGACTGGACTAGCCACGCGTTTACGTGTGAGCAGACGGTACTCCAGTAAATAAAAGCCGCGCGGGCACCTCGAAATTCTGTAACCGCGCGATTACCGCCTTGTCTGAACACGGCCTTAATCCTTATTGTCGTCGTTGATCTCCTCATCCTCGGTTTCTGGAGTGATTCGTACCAATCCTTCTGGGTGTTGCAATTTCCACAAACAATGGCGTATTAACTACCACCTAACAAGATGAACTCCGTTCTGTACTGGGAAACATAAGAAACAACATAAAAGAAGGACAAATGAATAATGTAGAGTACGCGATGCAGTTACGGCCTCGGATGTCTGCTGCAGCAAAGTCGGGAGCGGCGTGCACGCTTTCACTGGCAGGAACCTGTCTGTGCGACCAAACCGCGCTGCTGCAGTCATACAATGCGCTCGCTGAGTCACAATCTGCCGCAGTAAAACACTGGTTTCTGCTGCCGCCGCAGCCGCCTCTCAGCTTTGGTCACCGCATTCCTGTTGGAAATTAATTCCAATATCCTCTCGTCGTTACAGAAACATAAAATCGATTTCTGAACTGCGAGGATTACAGGCAGAACAATTACAATATTTACAAACAGAAATGATAATAATCGTCTGCAAGAAGTGAAAATGTCTTTCACATGCATAATTTTGATGGTGATATTAATTCTTGATCATTCAAAAAAGATAAAAACGTCTTTGTGGAATTAGGCTAGATGTTGTTCGGTTCACGCTTTGCATAATTAACCTCTCCCTGTTTTTTTATCACACTATTAAAACGCAATCTGCAACTGTGAGCAACCAACAAACGCTGCAATGTCGGAATTAGAATTCAGTTGTGTGTTTCAGCACACTTGGAGAACCACTAATACTTGTTTCTTCGTGTAATGTAAAGCTTTCTGCGATAATCGAAAGTGATATAAACTTTATCTTTAGAAACTATCTCAAAACATTGTAGACACAACATGGACTCCTGCAGTATATCGTCATCTTGTTTGCACGTTTGTAGAATAAATAAATAGTAATACTGCCACTTCTTACTGAAATGTACCGATTTCCGAACATCCGGCCTACTACTCTGTCTAATTTACATCTTATTTTGACGAATTTGCTTCAGAATGCCTTACGAAAGTGGGCATTCAGTTCCTTCAAAATATACCGTTGCTCAATGATTCAGCCCCGTGTACTAAAAACTGTCATCTAATCATTCCTCTGAAGTCTGTCATTCAAACAGCTATAAGAGAAAAAAAATGGTTCAAATGGATCTGAGCACTATGGGACTTAACATCTATGGTCATCAGTCCCCTAGAACTTAGAACTACTTAAACCTAACTAACCTAAGGACAGCACACAACACCCACTCATCACGAGGCAGAGAAAATCCCTGACCCCGCCGGGAATCGAACCCGGGAACCCGGGCGTGGGAAGCGAGAACGCTACCGCACGATCACGAGATGCGGACGAGCTATAAGAGAAACGCGTACCTTACCATGTGACTTCCGTCTGCGAAAAGTGTGAACATTATGTAATTCCCTTCCCTCAGCTTTTAATGTCTGAATGTTATCCAGTTCACAGTCCATACCTCAATTTAAGCCTTAATTTATCTGATTCTACTCTTAGTATCATTAGCCTGTTTTTAACCTAGTAAATGATATGTTCCTACAGGGTGAAAATTATTGAACTATATGAGATAAAATGGTCAAAACTTCTGAACGGTTTGCATTAGGACATTCAAGCTGCACGGCTGAGCACGGGGCATGATGGGAATTAATATTGTTTGGTTTAGCGACCAAGCTCACCTTCATCTGGATGGGTTCGTCAATAAGCAAAAGTGGCGCATTTTGAGGGAGTGAGAATCCACATTTCGCGATCGGGAAGTCTCTTCACCCTCGACGGGTGACTATGTGGAGTGCAATGTCCAATCACGGAATAACGGGTGCGATATTCCTTGATGGCACGGTGACTACTGAACGGTACGTGAAGGTTTTGGAAGATGATTTCATCCACGTTATCTAAAGTGTCCCTGATTTCGACAAGATGCGGTTTATGCAAGTCGAAGCTCGACTCCATCGAAGCAGGAGAGTGTGTAATGTCCTGAAGGAGCACTTTGGAGAGCGCATTCTGGCTCTGGGGCGCCCAGAGGCCACTGGCACGGGCCTCGACTGACCGCCATATTCTCCGGATCTTAACACATGCGACTCCTTTTTGTGGGACTACATTAAAGACAAGGTGTACAGCAATAATCCCAAAACCATTGCTGAGCTGAAATAGCCATTTAGGAGGTCATCGACATCATCGATGTTCTGACACTTCAGCGGGTCAATTTCGCTAT
Organism: Schistocerca nitens; assembly: GCF_023898315.1. Taxonomy (NCBI): domain Eukaryota; kingdom Metazoa; phylum Arthropoda; class Insecta; order Orthoptera; family Acrididae; genus Schistocerca; species Schistocerca nitens. The sequence continues at coordinate 169,142,067 of NC_064616.1, read as the reverse complement.
TCGTCTGCGCCACATCATCGCCAATGATGTCAGGCATATCGAATAGGTCATAACCTAAATCTGAATATCTGTAGTGACGTTTATATGTTGAATAAACTTTGTGTACGCCGTAGTTCGTAAGGTTTTTTTTTTTTTTCATATAGCTCAGTAATTGTCACACTGCAGACTCTTGTCAGAACGTGAGCTCTCGGAATTAATGCTCTCGCGTATAAGGCATTTATTGTGGTGTTTCGCATCGGGGCTGTTTGTGGTATTCTGAGACAATCTCACATTACATGATATGGATCCCCGACCAACGAACAATTCTTAATTGAACTATATTGGTCAAACGTCGATTTTGGAAATGGCCTCCTTCGAGAGAGGATTACACTTCCTTAGAATTCTTCCAATAAATAGCAACGTGTCATCTACCATCCAAAGGGCTAAATGTATTTTACAGGCTCATATTTTACAACACATAATCCTACATATTTGACCGTTCTGACTGATTTTCGTTACTGATCCTTGACTGTGGCCGCGCGGGGTAGTTGCGCGCTCTAAGGCGTCTTGTCACGGTCCTCGCGGCTCCCCCCGTCGGAAGTTCGAGTCCTTCCTTGGGCATCTCTGAGTGTGTCGTCCTTAGTGTAAGGTAGTTTAAGCTAGATTAAGCTTAGGGACCGATGGCCTCAGCAGTTTAGTCCCGTAAGACCTTACCACAAATTTCCAAAAATTTCCCTGATCGTGTAATCAAACGGTGTCGAGACGTTGGTGTCGTCCATTACGTTATATTCATTTACGATTTAGTACGTTTAGTATGCCATCAAACATGGACTTTTATGACAGAAATACTAACACAGTAACGGCAATAGCAAGAGATTAGTCCGCGAAGAGCAGACTACCCGTGTTAATTTACAGGTAGGTGTAAAGAGCGTTCAGAAAGTTTCTCTTCGAAGTCTGTACAGTACAGAAGCGGTATGCCAATGAGAGAAAATCGCAGTGAGCACTGAGGCAATCAGCCCACCGACGCCCCAGGTTGAAGATACCCGTTTGGTAAAACATCGTGTCCTGTTGCGTGAAGCAGTCGTCAACTGCCTGCTGCACATCCTCGTCCGACAGGAATGGCGACCCTTCTGGGCCGTTTTCAAGGGACCGAAGACGTAATAATTGCATGGGGAGAGGTCACGACTATGGGGCAGGTACTCGAGTGTGTAACTTCTGCTTCGTGACATTTTAGATATGGGGACGTGCGTTATCATGAAGCAGTACCACCCTTGTCGCACTTTTCCCGGACGTTTCGCCTTAATCACACGCCCTAATTTCTGCCCCATACATATTCTCCAATCTTCGAAGGATGTCTACCTGGTTTGTCCTTCCGCAGTCAATAAAAGAATATCAGCACGTTGGTTCTGTTTGGAAGCATTTGACAATACCGTCACCGTAGTTCACTTTTCCGCAGGTACCGCAAGCACATCAGAAAGACTCGACTGCCACAGTAATGTCTTGCCTACATGTCGGTGCTTTATATATCCAAACAGAGTCGCGCTAAGTTGCATATACGCTGCAGCAACGCCCTAAAACAGAAACTTTTTGATCGCTCTTATAGATTTTGATTGTGTGCTATAGCAATAATACCACTGTGAGCTCTTCGAATCAGTACTCAACTTCGCAGATACCACGTGGGCACACAGACTAAACCTGGTGGTCAATAATAGGGCACAGAAGTGCCATACTTAGGCTATCTGGAGCCTTCGGCACCACCACAGTGTATGCACTGTGTCTGATGCTCTGAATATGCCCCATAGATACCACGAACAAATACAGAGCTGCAAGGTAGTGGTTAAAGATGCGAAGACTACATGAGGCACACACAATAACTGGTGTACCCATACAGACAACGCGTCACCTTGTAAGTTGGCGTTTCGATACATGGCAATGTGAGTGCGATGTAAGTGATAAGGGGGCATAGACTGCACGTCTTCCTCCCTGATATAAGGGAGCGATTGAGAATGAAACATGTCGATCCCAGCCGCGGTACGGTACATTTCTTAACTGGTAATGGACTTTATCCCTCGCACTAAAACCGTATGAGTCCCAGACAGCCACCTACATGCATATGCGGGGAAGAAGGTTCCCCTGAACATACTGCGGGCAATGCGCGAACAATAGACATACACTACACTTATACCGCACAAAACCATACGTACATACATACAAACACAGCAATAACAAAGAACAACGGGCGCAACTAAATGCATTAACAAGCAGGAGGAGGAGGAAGACGAGATGTAACAGTAAATAAGACGCCTAGAATTATGAATGAGACATAACATGCCAAAATACGCTGGCAAATTGTACATATCAGTCAAATAATAGTTAAGGATAGCGAATACTAGAGTAAATGTAGTGTAAGGTGTTGGCGGTCTAGCCAAGAAACCACCCAATGTTGTACACGGCTGGGTGCCTAATGTTAATACATAGGATTAGGAATATCATTACTCTACTACTACTTAAACTTTCTCTGTTGTGACTACCGATAAACAGCCCGAAGAAACCATTCCTCGGTATTCACCAGCAATCACAATCTTCTACCCCATCATCTTAATATATTCTTCTCAAAACAACAAGTTTTTATTTATATTACAACAACAAATTACTGTTATTTTAAAAAGTATTATTCTTTGTCAAAAATAAAACAAAAAAACTAAGAAAAAGATGACAAACGAAAATAGTAAGATGGACGACCTATTTTAAAAATTAGATAACAGTATTTCAGATTTGTAATAAATAAATAAATAAATATGGCAATAATGGACGTGAAGAGAGAAAATAAGTTTTTTATGCAACATATAACAGCAAGGGAAAGGGATATTTATTTAGACACGTAAATGTAAGTATCGTTACTCTTTCTGCAAAGTTACGAACGTGGTTCGTTTAGTTACTTTCCAGAGTGTTACAGCAACGAGTTACAATTTTTTGTATAGAACATAATTTTTAATAACATGCAGCTGAATATTTAAAGAAACTGTGTACAATTCACCAAATTTCTGTCAATTTTAGTTGGGGACCTACAAACGTTCAAACTTTAAGGGCTGGATGCATCACGCTGTTCAAAACTGACTGTTCATACAGATGTTCTGGTGGTGAGATGTTCATTTAAGTGAGGTGCTCAATCTAGTGCCCACTTTCCTGAATGCACAACTCGACGCGCCTTCTAAACGACCTGCGGACGAGATGCGGTGTTTTGGTCTGGAAACGGGTCGGAAAGGGTCAATACTGATATTCGGGAGCAATAAATAATAGCAAGTCATTTTATAGCTATGAGCCGGTAACACCCCAGCGGTCGTATTCATGGCCCGTTTCGATCGTACTTCGTTCACTCTACTGATAGGAATGCCTGTGGACTGGGCTGCATGCCACTGCCGATACGTCAGTAGGACAATGTACGTCTAAAGAACTACGAAATCGAGAATGTCGGTCAGCGGACGATCTTTGGTTAGTCCGAAAGCTACCACCTGATTTGAAACTGTCATCGACGTTGAAGCCTCTGTTACCCATCAGCACGCCCATAGCCACACTGATCAATAAACAATGTACAGTTGTGCAATCCGTCCCATGTTGTTCCACGCCATCTACGGATGTCTCACGGTCTGCTCACGTACTAACAAAACTTTACTTCATCTGTAAAAATTTTCATAATGATGCAGCTGTTTGCAAGACCTACATCTACATGGTTACTCTGCAATTCACACTTAAGTGCCTGGCAGAGGGTTCATCGAATCATTTTCATATTACTTCTCTACCATTTCACTCGCGAATGGTGCGTGGGAAAAAGTAACACCTAAATCTTTCCGTTCGAGATCTGATTTTTATCATTTTATTGCGATGACCATTTCTCCCTATGTAGGTGGGTGTCAACAAAATATTTTCGCATTCGGAAGAGAAAGTTGGTGATTGACATTTCGTAAATAGATCTCGCCGCAAAGAAAACCGCCTTTGTTTCAGTGACTGCCACCCCATCTCGCGTATCATATCAGTGACACTCTCATCCCTATTGTGCAATAACACGAAACGGGCTGCCCTTCTTTGCACTTTTTCGATACCCTCCGTCAATCCTGCCTGGTGAGTATCCCACACCGCGCAGCAATATTCCAGCAGGGGACGGACAAGTGTAATGTAGGTTGACTCTTTAGTGGGTTTGTCGCATCTTCTAAGTGTTCCGCCAACAGAGCGCAGTCTTTGTTTCGCCTTTCCCACAATATTATCTATGTGGTCTTTCCAATTTAAGTTGCTCGTAATTGTAATTCCTAGGTATTTAGTTGAATTGACAGCCCTTAGATTTGTGTGATTTATCGTATAACCAAGATTTATCTGATTTCTTTTAGTACCCATGTGGATGACCTCGCACTTTTCTTTGTTTAGTGCCAATTGCCACTTTTCGCACCATACAGAAATTCTCTCTAGATCATTTTGTACTTGGAATTGATCGTGTGATAATTTTACTGGAAGGTAAATTACAGAATCATCTGCAAACAATCTAAGGGGGCTGCAGATTATCACCTAGATCATTTATGTAAATCAGTAACAGCAGAGGGCCTATGACACTACCTTGCGGAACGCCAGATATGACTTCTGTTCTACTCGATGATTTACCGTCTATCTGAGAGGAAATCACGAATCCATTCACACAACTGAGACGATACTCCATATGCACGCGATTTGATTAATAGTCACTTGTGAGGAACGGTATCAAAAGCCTTCTGGAAATCTAGGAATATGGGAATCGATCTGAGATCCCTTGTCGACAGCAAAGTTCAAATGGTTCAAATGGCTCTGAGCACTATGGGATTTAACATCTGAGGTCATCAGTCCCCTAGAACTTAGAACTACTTAAACCTAACTAACCTAAGGACATCACACACATCCATGTCCAAGGCAGGATTCGAACCTGCGACAGTAGCAGTCGCCCGGTTCGAGAGTGAAGCGCCTAGAACCGCTCGGCCACACCGGCCGGCTGACAGCAAAGTAAAAAAGAAAAATTCAGAAGTATAACCAAGAAATTTTATTTGATCCAGACGAATGCTTCACCATAGTGACATAGATACCAAAAGATGTTGAAAGTAATGCAAGTATTCTTGAGTACATTGTTCCATACTTGGAAGAAATTACTTTCTATGCTGCATACGACTGTTTCCCCCATGCATCAACTGGCGCCGTGGCAGCTTAGTCACTGAAATGCGTAAGGTCCCTGTTGTCGATCGGCTTCATAGATATCGAAATCGAACTATCGATCTAATGCATCAAATAGTAAAGAAAGTACAAACAAATGCTCATCAGGAGTTTACAGTATGGCACAGACTCTGACAAATCCAATCCACGTGCGCTTGATAGCACGCCACCTCGCTGTGCCAGGAAATCCATTGCCCACTTACTACCCGAGATCACGAGTACTTGACTCAGCGGCTGACGCAAATCCACGAGAGGTGTTCTCACTTGCTAGCACAGAGTATGAGCTAAGTGAGCGAGATCGATAGCAGAAGCGACGTATCGAGTAGAGGCGGCGGCAACCTGTTGCTGTTGCAGGCTGGCACGGCGAGGCACGGTTCTCCACACGCCAGCTTATCAGACTCCTTACAGCTTCGCCGCAAACGTGTTCCGCGAGCAGACGGTGAGCGCAGATCTGCGAGCAGCGAGCATTGCCCCCCCCCCCCCAATCGATACAGGGAATGAAGGTTTGGAGCCGTCTAAATGAGAAAATCGAACCCAAGGGAAATGCTTGGAGAAGTTTAGACGTCTATACTCCATGTATATAATATAATATAATATAATATAATAATTCCAATCCCAAAGAAAGCAGGTGTTGGCAAATGTGAAAATTACCGAACAATCAGTTTAATAAGCCACAGCTGCAAAATACTAACACGAATTCTTTACAGACGAATGGAAAAACTAGTAGAAGCCGACCTCGGGGAAGATCAGTTTGGATTCCGTAGAAATACTGGAACACGTGAGGCAATACTGACCTTACGACTTATCTTAGAAGAAAGATTAAGGAAAGGCAAACCTACGTTTCTAGCATTTGTAGACTTAGAGAAAGCTTTTGACAATGTTGACTGGAATACACTCTTTCAAATTCTAAAGGTGGCAGGGGTAAAATACAGGGAGCGAAAGGCTATTTACAATTTGTACAGAAACCAGATGGCAGTTATAAGAGCCGAGGGGTATGAAAGGGAAGCAGTGGTTGGGAAGGGAGTGAGACAGGGTTGTAGCATCTCCCCGATGTTATTCAATCTGTATATTGAGCAAGCAGTAAAGGAAACAAAAGAAAAATTCGGAGTAGGTATTAAAATCCATGGAGAAGAAATAAAAACTTTGAGGTTCGCCGATGACATAGTAATTCTGTCAGAGACAGCAAAGGACTTGGAAGAGCAGTTGAATGGAATGGATAACGTCTTGAAAGAAGGCTATAAGATGAACACCAACAAAAGCAAAACGAGGATAATGGAATGTAGTCGAATTAAGTCGGGTGATGCTGAGGGAATTAGATTAGGAAATGAGACACTTAAAGTAGTAAAGGAGTTTTGCTATTTGGGGAGCAAAATAACTGATGATGGCCGGCCGCGGTGGTCTAGCGGTTCTAGGCGCTCAGTCCGGAGCCGCGCGACTGCTACGGTCGCAGGTTCGAATCCTGCCTCGGGCATGGATGTGTGTGATGTCCTTAGGTTAGTTAGGTTTAAGTAGTTCTAAGTTCTAGGGGACTGATGACCATAGATGTTAAGTCCCATAGTACTCAGAGCCATTTGAACCATTTGAACTGATGATGGTCGAAGTAGAGAGGATATAAAATGTAGACTGGCAATGGCAAGGAAAGCGTTTCTGAAGTAGAGAAATTTGTTAACATCGAGTATAGATTTAAGTGTCAGGACGTCGTTTCTGAAGGTATTTGTATGGAGTGTAGCCATGTATGGAAGTGAAACATGGACGATAAATAGTTCGGACAAGAAGAGAATAGAAGCTTTCGAAATGTGATGCTACAGAAGAATGCTGAAGATTAGATGGGTAGATCACACAACTAATCAGGAAGTATTGAATAGGATTGGGGAGAAGAGAAGTTTGTGGCACAACTTGACCAGAAGAAGGGATCGGTTGGTAGGACATGTTCTGAGGCATCAAGGGATCACCAATTTAGTATTGGAGGGCAGCGTGGAGGGTAAAAATCGTAGAGGGAGAGCAAGAGATGAATACACTAAGCAGATTCAGAAGGATGTAGGTTGCAGTAGGTACTGGGAGATGAAGAAGCTTGCACAGGATAGAGTAGCGTGGAGAGCTGCATCAAACCAGTCTCAGGACTGAAGACCACAACAACAACAACAACAACAACAACTCCATGTGACATTGCATATCAGTTACTTCAAGTTGCATATCACAACGAATTGGGTACGGGAAAGTTTTCATTTTCCAATCAGTTGCGCTACGAATCTTTACAATTTCCTATGATGAATGGCGCTCCACCTCTTGACACATGCATACAAACTATAAAAATGTATGTATGCATGTTCCACATCTCCTCCTAAACCACTGGACCGATTTCGGTCAAACTCGAGACACATATCGCTGACTGTCTGGAAAGTATCACTGTGGGGGTAAGGACCACGCACCTATCAAAGGGGTGTAGGTGAAAAAGCCTTGTAGCGTGCGACGCGAGAATACTCATACTTTAGTTATCCAGTATTTGAGAATCAGAGTACTTAAGAGACTTGTAACAAACTTCGCACATAATTTCAAACCTATACGAAACTTTGTCTCGTTGACGAACCCAACAAAATGATGAAAGGAAAAAGTTTGTCGCTTACTACATTTTCGCTGTTTATGCAGTAGAACTGCCCATGAGGCGTGACGTTTTAATTTATTACTTCTTTGCTACTAACTCCATTCACAATAGATCCGCAGACAGTACGCATATATACCATTGGATGTACCTGCAAAATTACATCAATGTATAGCACATAGTTCAGGAGAGACGACGTCATAAACATTAAGCTGTGTAAAAATGGAACTGTGGGGGCGAAATTCGCTAGAGTCATACGCAAAATATATGTACAAATGCGCGTGAAATATGTTAAATATATGTGAAATGTATTTGAAATGCGCGGACGCGGGAAAAGCCACGTGTAAAAAGTTCATCCTAAAACTCTGGAACAATTTCAGCCAAATTTTAAACACACATTAGTTAAGATCTGCAAGGAAATTGGAAATTTGTGGTAAGTTCTATGGGACCAAACTGCTGAGGTCATCGATCCCTAGGCTTACACACTACTTAATCTAACTTAAAGTAACTTACGCTAAGACCAACACATACACCTATGCTCAAGGGAGGACACGAACCTCCGACGGGAGGAGCCGCGCGAACCGTGGCAAGGCCACCGAGACCGCACGGCTACCCCCCCCCCCCCCCCCCTCCCTGCAGTAGTATAGGGATAAGAACCGGAAGCCTCGTATTGGGGTGAATGTGATGTAAGAGAGAAGGGAGGACAAGGAGATGGACAGGCATCGAGGGGGAAGGAGGAGATAGGCACAGGGAGGAGGAGGTGGACGATGATGATGATGATGCGAAGGAGGAGGAGGAGATGGACAGAGGAAGGAAAGAGGAGGAGATGGACAGAGACAAGGGGAAGAAGAAACAAGCAGAGAGATAGGGGAGAAGAAAATGAACAGACGGAGGGCGAGGAGGAAATGGACAGAGGAAGGGAAGAAGAGGACATCGACAAAGAGAGGGGCAGGAGGAGATGGCCAGAGTGTGGGGTATAGAGGAGGTGGAAGGAGAGAGGGAGTGATGGAGATGGACAGGGACAGGGGAGACGGATAGAGAGAGGAGGGAAGAGAGGTAGATAAGGAAAGAAGGGATGGGAGGAAGAGGTGTGTAGAAAAGGAGACAAGGAGGAGATGGACAGAGGGGAAAGGAGGTGATGGACTAATAGAAGATCGGAATAAGTAAGTATCCTCACATTACCGGGTTTCTCAGCTAGCAAACTAATAAATTCCACTACAAACCTGTATCTTCTACACTTCCTTTAATGCTGCTAAGAATCTCGCATGCAGCAGTGTGCTGTGATATCTACACTTACATACCTGGCCGGAGTGGCCGAGTGGTTCTAGGCGCTACAGCCTAGAACCGAGCGACCGTTACGGTCGCAGGTTCGAATCCTGCCTAGGGCATGGATGTGTGTGATGTCCTTAGGTTAGTTAGGTTTAAGTAGTTCTAAGTTCTAGGGGACTGATGACCTCAGAAGTTAAGTCTCATAGTGCTCAGAGCCATTTGAACCATTTTTACACTTACATAGAGCGCTAACGAACATGCAAGAAACTCTTTACAAGGCTTGTGGAAGCTGGCTGTAAGCATCGTCTGCAATAATCTGTTTGGGATGTATAACTGTTATGGTTGATAACGCCAGCGCATGAAACTGTTCTACCTAAAGTGGACATAAATATTCAGATGCATCTACCAAGCATTCTTACTCTAGGTCAAAAATGGTTCAAATGGCTCTGAGCACTATGGGACTTAACATCTGTGGTCATCAGTCCCCTAGAACTTAGAACTACTTAAACCTAACTAACCTAAGGACATCACACACATCCATGCCCGAGGCAAGATTCGAACCTGCGACCGGAGTGGTCACGCGGTTCCAGACCGAAGAGCCTAGACCGCACATACTCTAGGTCACCATCCTCGAAGGGGCACAAGGACTTTAAAGTAATGCAGTTTTGTAGCTCATCTGAACGGCACACCTGAGCTACCTGAAGTTATTCAGCATATAACAATACACTAAACATTATCCGAACCCATCTTTTTGTATAAAATGTTAAAGTCCCTCGCACTGCGGAATGAAGTGTGAAGACATTGTCAGTGTTACACTTCGCCGACACATTGCCACTACTATTAGATGGCACAATTCAAAATCGATCTGCACCTATTTCACAGTTGCCGCTTCTTCTGTGTTCTCACAACCACATGACGTGCGCGCATTTCCCTCATTCCCCACCACGCCGCAACTGCTCTGCTGAGCATGCGCGATTGTTCTTACTCAATATCAGGGAGTACTCGATGAAGTTACACTATGTGATCAAAAGTATCCGGACACCTGGCTGAAAATGACTTACAAGTTCGTGGCGCCCTCCACCACTAATGATGAAATTGAATATGGTGTTGCCCCCCCCCCCCTTAGCCTTGATGACAGTTTCCAGTCTCGCAGGCATACGTTCAGTCAGGTGCTTGAAGGTTTCTTGCGGAATGGCAGCCCATTCTTCACGGAGTGCTGCACTGAGGAGAAGTATCCGTGTCGGTCGGTGAGGCCTGGCACGAAGTCGGCGTTCCAAAATATCCCAAAGGTGTTCTATAGGATTTAGGTCAGGACTCTTTGTAGGCCAGTCCATTACAGGGATGTTACTGTCGTGTAACCACTCCGTAGCTCCGTTGTACGTTGCATCGAGAAGCATCTTTATTTACACTCCTGGAAATGGAAAAAAGAACACATTGACACCGGTGTGTCAGACCCACCATACTTGCTCCGGACACTGCGAGAGGGCTGTACAAGCAATGATCACACGCACGGCACAGCGGACACACCAGGAACCGCGGTGTTGGCCGTCGAATGGCGCTAGCTGCGCAGCATTTGTGCACCGCCGCCGTCAGTGTCAGCCAGTTTGCCGTGGCATACGGAGCTCCATCGCAGTCTTTAACACTGGTAGCATGCCGCGACAGGGTGGACGTGAACCGTATGTGCAGTTGACGGACTTTGAGCGAGGGCGTATAGTGGGCATGCGGGAGACCGGGTGGACGTACCGCCGAATTGCTCAACACGTGGGGCGTGAGGTCTCCACAGTACATCGATGTTGTCGCCAGTGGTCGGCGGAAGGTGCACGTGCCCGTCGACCTGGGACCGGACCGCAGCGACGCACGGATGCACGCCAAGACCGTAGGATCCTACGCAGTGCCGTAGGGGACCGCACCGCCACTTCCCAGCAAATTAGGGACACTGTTGCTCCTGGGGTATCGGCGAGGACCATTCGCAACCGTCTCCATGAAGCTGGGCTACGGTCCCGCACACCGTTAGGCCGTCTTCCGCTCACGCCCCAACACCGTGCAGCCCGCCTCCAGTGGTGTCGCGACAGGCGTGAATGGAGGGACGAATGGAGACGTGTCGTCTTCAGCGATGAGAGTCGCTTCTGCCTTGGTGCCAATGATGGTCGTATGCGTGTTTGGCGCCGTGCAGGTGAGCGCCACAATCAGGACTGCATACGACCGAGGCACACAGGGCCAACACCCGGCATCATGGTGTGGGGAGCGATCTCCTACACTGGCCGTACACCACTGGTGATCGTCGAGGGGACACTGAATAGTGCACGGTACATCCAAACCGTCATCGAACCCATCGTTCTACCATTCCTAGACCGGCAAGGGAACTTGCTGTTCCAACAGGACAATGCACGTCCGCATGTATCCCGTGCCACCCAACGTGCTCTAGAAGGTGTAAGTCAACTACCCTGGCCAGCAAGATCTCCGGATCTGTGCCCCATTGAGCATGTTTTGGACTGGATGAAGCGTCGTCTCACGCGGTCTGCACGTCCAGCACGAACGCTGGTCCAACTGAGGCGCCAAGTGGAAATGGCATGGCAAGCCGTTCCACAGGCCTACATCCAGCATCTCTACGATCGTCTCCATGGGAGAATAGCAGCCTGCATTGCTGCGAAAGGTGGATATACACTGTACTAGTGCCGACATTGTGCATGCTCTGTTGCCTGTGTCTATGTGCCTGTGGTTCTGTCAGTGTGATCATGTGATGTATCTGACCCCAGGAATGTGTCAATAAAGTTTCCCCTTCCTGGGACAATGAATTCACGGTGTTCTTATTTCAATTTCCAGGAGTGTATTTCATGATGATGACTACTTTCGGACACTTGTATCCATCTTCAAACCTTTCGTAGTGTAAGTGTGACAAATACAAGCGATAGTCTATGTACAAAAACTGCCCCTGCAGCGATGACAAAGCGGCACTATGGCCCACTCAGCAACAGTAAATACACCACATAGGACGGACACTAGAGAACTGGTGCGGAAAGACACCAATGGTTACCATGTAACAGTGGTGTACATCGAAGAAAAAATTTTACTGACTAAGCAATACATTCTTTTTCTTTCATTAACTTGACATATACTTCAAAATGCTACAATGCCAAAAATTATTTTGCTTAGACCACGCACTGGCCTCCAGTGGCTCGAACTACACCAAAGTGCTGTGTGTTACGTCATGACACGACGTCACAGGTGCAACTCAGTCGAGGATTTCCTTTATTCTCGAAGGCAGTATGTAGATTTAGAGGGAGGTGCATCATTATTATACCTTACACGGGGCGGGGAGGGGTTAAAATCCCCATTTGTCATTCCCAGTTTCGCTTGCCCACGGTCGTATTTAAAAGTTTCAGGCGAATACTGGGATGCGGGATGAATCCTTCAACGAGACCTAACAGAAATCTGTCATCCATTCTTGTCCATCTGAGCTACAGCTCCATCTGTAACGAGCAACCGTGAGAGTTGACGAACAGAAAATTGTAGAGGTAAACGATTCATATACAGTGATGAGCTAAAACAACACGTCCTCTTCTGGAACTCAGTACAGCAGCCACTGGACCGCCGAGCCCCGGCACTCCTCCGAGGACACGTGGCATCGCGCCCACGCACAGCTCGGTCACGCAGCACGCACAAACCACAGACGCGGATCCGGCCGCAGATGTGCTTCATCGGGCCCGGACCGGCGCAACCGATGGCTAAGATAGCAACGTGAACCCACCACCGCGCTCGCCTAACCACGTTACTGTTACACACGTACCTTCGGCCGGTTTCAGTTTTTGGCCCCAATACCGGGTGTTCCAGTAACATTCATTCGGTTTCGTAAGACGGTATCCTCTACATGAATAAAGAAAGGAACTTAGGGTAAATTCTTCACTTGTGTAGCCATATTGGCTCTGGTTGCTTTACAGTTCTTGAGGGTATGTATGAAAACAGAGAGAAACAGTGGTGTACAAAAAAGAGTGCAGCGAAAAACGTGTAAAATGCATAGTGTTGCAGATGAACTAAAAACTAGGCCACATCCCTCAGTGTCTGAAGAAGAAAAACAACGATGTTCTAGCAGACGGCATTTCTCGATGTAGACGAGAAATCAAGGGGAAATCACCACCATTAATGCTGCTTTACCTCAATAAAACGAAACGCTTCTGGTAAAATAAAAAATCCGTGTTTTTTGAAGTTGGAACGACAGAACGAAAATACCCTCAAGAACTGATACTCTTTTAGATGAAACCGCGAGTCTACGGCAAGCATTCCCCGTGAAAAAGGGCGCGTTAACGTGAAAGAGGCAGCTCCCTGTGCGATAAATGTTTCTTACAAAATGGTTCAAATGGCTCTGAGCACTATCGGACTTAACTTCTGAGGTCATCAGTCCCCTAGAACTTAGAATTACTTAAACCTAACCAACCTAAGGACATCACACACATCCATGCCCGAGGCAGGATTCCAACTTTTGACCGTAGCGGTCGTTCGGTTCCAGACTGTCGCGCCTAGAACCGCTCGGCCACCCCACCCCGGCCGGCTGTTTCATACACCCATGCGCTAGGCACTGACTAGAGTTCTCTAGGACGGCCCGTAGTCAATATATAACTAAATAATGCGGGTATCGTTGGTAAGTTGTATACAGAGAAAAAGAACAATTGCTTACGATGATGGATAGATCTGTACTATTTTTTACGAAAGTATCAGTTAGGCTACTATGTTGCATACAGTAAGGTGAGTCCAGTCACATCCAGGCGGCCTGACGTGCAGTCTCGAGTAGAAAACATGTCAGGATAGCTGGGAGTGTTGTTACACTTGCCACAAATTTAGTATGACAAATATAAGAATCTAATAATAATAATAATAAAAATAATAATAATAATAATAGCAACAATAACACTTCAAATAGTCTATATTTCGATTGAAATAAAATTTTTATCGACATTTCAGCGAATTGAGTGGTGGACTCTAGCCGCCGAACAATGTTATTTCTTTCTTTAGCGCCACGTGCTCGCTCTGTTGCCTGCATGGCATTGTCACGCGTGCGTGCCTGCACGCCGAACAATAGTGCCCACCACCACCGCACTCAATTAGTCACGAAGTTATTTTAGTCGAGCTGTAGAGTCTGTTACGAATACGACCATAGACACTAGTCATTTCACAATGTTTAGAGAGGACTGATATTACAGTGGTGGCACCTTCCCGGTAGCTGATATTAACTTCACGCCATTGCTACTGCACAGTCACTAACTTAAGCCCGTTTCTTTTTATTCCGTCCCTGGCACAAAGTGGTTGATACACATCTCATCCACAGTAAAAAAAAATTATTTTGCTTTTGGCCAGAATTCAACAAATGAGGCACCAGTCGTACACAACGGTGTCTCATAGTAAATTATTCCTACACAATTAATCTTACTCTTTCTTTCGACACGCCTTTAGCGTCGACGACTTCACACACCCTTAACAGCCAAACTTCCTTTATCACATTGTGTCCTTTCGTGTAGTCTTTTTTTGTGGTCGTCATTCCAGAGTGTCCTTCAGACGTATTATCTTCAAGAGAAGTAGGACGACGTTCGAGTTATGGAACCCATTATAACTCTGAAGCTCCCTGAAAGATTAAAACTGTGTACCGGACCGGGATTCAAATTCGACGGCCTGCCTTTGGAGGACAATGCTCTAAGGAACTGCGGCTCGCGGCCCGCCATCGCAGCTCCACTGTTGCCTTTATCTCCGGCCTTCTTACAAAATTTCACGGAAGTTCTCATGCATACCTTGCTAGACTAGCACTCCTGGAAGTGTGAATATTATGAAGCCTAAGCGCAGCGGAGTTTGTGCCGTTTTGAAACATCGTGGCAGTTTTAATCTGCCAGTAAGTTTAAAAACAGTGCGAGCCCCGTAAGAGACTCGTTCTAGCTTTCACAACTGCCGAAACATAAGGATCGGACTTATTAAACTTCAATAATGTATTTATTTTCCATAGCGATAAATATTTCGAGCCAGAGAATTTTATGGCTGCAGGGTATTCCAATCTATCGTTTTGGAGAAAACGTAAGGGACACAATTACTTTAAAAAGAAATATTAACAAAAAATATGAAAATGAAGTACTAACTTACAATAGGACGTGACATTTAGTAATAGAACAAAAACGAATTTTATTAATACCAGTGTAATCTTTGCACAAGGAAAACGAAATTCCTCATTGCGCTTGTGTCACTGATGACCTATAGCATTGGTAAGTGATTTTATTAATCCCAATGTGATTTTCGACAGGAGTATGCTACGTGGTGGCTCTATGTTTCATCCAAATGCAATGTGTCATCACGTATGTACGTAGGACGCATTGAAATAATGTAATAGGAACCCCTGCCGCCCCCCTTCCTCCTCCCCCCCCCCCCACCCCTCCCTACCAATTTCTCCGTAAGTGTAGAGCACTTGGTCGATTTCCGTGTCATTTGGATGACTGTGGTGAGTTCTTCAGCAGTGATTTCACTGTTGTAACTGTTTAAGGAAATAAAAAGAAGGTAGAGTATGAAGCATGGCAGTGTCAGATGAAGGTGTCGGTTGCACAGACGTGTTAGAACCAACCAGGTCCACTGAAAACTAGCGTCCTAAGGTGACAAAATTCATTAGGAACTGTGAACTTTTATACATTGTTTATACTGTGGCTGTTGCAGAAATGATATCTTCGTGTTCATTATGAAAGCTATGATGCTTTACTTCTCATAAATTGAATTAAAAACAAATAACTGCGATACAGTTATCATTTTGATAATTTCCAATAGTGCACAGAAGCACTCATAAGTACCTCCAGGGTTCCAGAAGATGACGGCACGAAGACCAAGACAATACGCATGTATCAGTGGAAAAGAACACCTCTGCAGGCTTTTAATTCACATCATACGTGCTACATATGGGCACGATTTGTGACACGTCAGATGTCAATACATTAGACAAATTATGCCATAAACGTCCCAACACGTCATGGTCGATATCAGCGACTGCATTAATTATCCTTCCATGCAACTCTTACAAATTAAGTCACAGCGTAGGCAGCAACGGTGTTTGACATAACCCCATACGAAGAAATAAGTCCGGTGACTGTTGAGGTCACTGAAAAGAAGGAAAGTCATGATGAGAAGCAAGTCCAGTCAACACAGATGGAGTTCGACATTGAGGTGATGACAAACGTCTGAAATAAAGTGAGTTGGAGCATGGTCTTGTTGCAAAATTAAGTCCACACCCTTTAGTTGCAATTGTGATGTAAGTCATTGGTGCAGGATGTCCCTAGGTACACAAAACTAGTCATAGATTTCTCCGGAAAGGAAAATGGTCCATAAACTTTTGTAGAGGGCATGTCACAAAAGACGTAAACTTAAGGTAGCAGACGAGTGTGTCGCGAACGGCCTTGCCCCTTTGGATACAGCGGTCTTCACCAAATTACCGAAATGAAGAAACGTCGGGCCCGATTAGTACTTGGATGTGTGACTGCCTTTGATTACTGGATCAGGGACAAACAAGTCGACGAAGTGGCGCCCAATTCAGAGACTTGCACCAGGCCGTTGAGCCATAGGAATGCGTTCCGCAATCTGTGTGTTTCAAACAAGCGCGTTATGATAATTGACCTTTGCAGAAACATGAAATTGCTGCTTCGCTACTGAAACAAACTTTTGTGGAAAACCGTTTTCCTCCAGTAGCCACTGCAAATCATTACAAAAGTCAGAATGAAGCTCACCGTCCCACGTAGTCAGCGCAGCCGGTACAGTTTTACACGCAGACGGTATCTGCAGTTCTCTGTTCTCGATTTCTTCGCGCTTCTGACAAATGATTCCAGCGCACGTTCCACTTCCACTGCTGTCGGTCCCGACCAGGCTGTTTCCTTCACAACACACCATCAGCCAGTCTCCCAGAATGTGTTGTACCACATATGGGTCGTTTTGTAGTACGAAATCGTCGATGAACCGTTATAGTGGGCTTACATTTAACTAATTCAAGGACACAAAAAACACGTATCGCTCAGTTATACGCCTTGTTCTGATACTCCTCTACCCTACAGCGATATACAGCTGACAGCACAGAAGCTGGCGCCCCTCAGAAGTCCAGCCATTTGCACGTTCTGGCAACACTGCAGGCTGCCCTAGTGTTTGGAGGAAGTGAAGTCTTCCGTTCGAGCGGTTCAGTGCTGTACCTACATGTGCTCTAGTTATAAACGTCGCGCAAAGTTTCGAGTTTGAGTCCATTCTTCCTTTACTTTTTTAATCGCATTTCGGCTGTCTGCTAAAGGCATCAGTCTGATGGAAACTCAAAGATAATTTGCCTCACTATCTAACCCATCAGTATAAGCAAAAACTTGGGGAAACGTGTGCGTGAAAGACCTCGTCGCTGCGTCAAAAGGAGAACGGTTTCCTCGCCCTACAGTGGACACAAGCCTGCCGCCACGTGTCGACAGACCAGATGAACGCTGCGCGGCGCACGTTGGCTATCTTTCTGCTCTCAGTCTGCTAAGCATAATATTGATAGTCATTACAGTCTGACTTTCTGCATGAAATAACCTCGATGAACGTAGTAGTAAAACTACACGTTTAGTTCGCTATGAGTGTATTCATCAATTGCCATTTTCTTATTTGAAGTTCTACTAGTTGTTTTGCAATTATATATTGGATTTTGCATACTTGAAACTTATGGACGTTGTGTAAGTGTTATAGAATAGAGTTGCAAGCGGGAAAAGGTCGAACATTTGCAACATATTGCTCGCTTTGCGTTTAATGGAGGGGTCACGGAAGTGGAGGCGCTCGAAATATTTTTGTCACGTGTGTGTCAAGTGCTTTTGGGCAAATCACGTCAGAAAAGAATTTTCTTGTTTCAAGGAAGATCTGGCATGAATGATTTTCCACAGTCAGGAAGTCTCAATAAATGACAAATGTGATGAACTGTCACACTTTCTCCAGACACTTCTGCATCCTACAGTGTTGCCAGATCGTGCAGATGGCCAGACAGAATTCTGGGAGGCAGCCAGTTTTTGTGATGTCAGGTGTGTGTCGATCGTCACGTGTACATCGATCGGCGAATACAAGTCTAGCTGAAGTGAAGGTGCTATGGAGTAACACTGATGAAATTGGGTGTGTGTTCACCAGGCAGCAGCAGTTTTCCACAAATGATGATGTTTGCAAATGCGTATCTGTTACTATATTTGCTGTAGTAACGTTCAGAAAAAAACATGCTATCAACAAACAGATAAATTACAGTCATCTGTCACCATATTCGAATTAATTATGACGTGTGTGTAGATTCTTCTGTGATACAATATCCATTCTATACATGTCTTCCTGTTACATTGACAAAATTTTACGTGTTCTCCATAACTGTATTAGTACACATACTCCAGAAACAGTGCACGTAGAAGCCAAAAAAACATGTGTAATTCCTTTGGCAGATACAGAAACAAGGCAATTTGTTACAAAGTATTTATTCAGCCTGGTTGAAAATCGAAAGACGTCACAGAAATCTAGTAGTTTATCTGTCTTTGCAAGAGAATATATGAAAATACCTATATCAGTACGTCATTTATAATTTCTTTTTATCACGATATCTCCTCAATTTCCGCAGTTAATGTGGATGTGGTTCAGACGACCGTTCTTGAAATTTGTTTGTTCCAATTCCTGGGCAAGTTCAAAAAATCGAACAAACTCACTCCTGAGATAGGGCGCACTTATATGAACATAACATCGAATATTACCGAACATAGGGCTATTAAATTAATAAGATAGTCCCAAAATCCATAAGAAATGTGAAGGTGAATACGGAAATTTTTGGAAATAGCAGGACATGAACCAACTTCTTTAGATTTCGTAACTCCACGCCTCTATTCACTACAGAGAAGTTTTTATTTAACTTAGACATCATGTGACCATGGATTTCATTTTAGGATCTCCTGAAGGCTGTAATTGCCGATATTTATTTTTATATGTTTACTTAATCTGGTCTGATTAGAGTCATCAGGCCTTCTCTTACAATGGACCAGAGTTTCACAAATACAGAGGCTTTTTACATCATAGTTATATAAGAAATAACAATTTACATATAAAAATACTATTGAAATGATCTGAGTGTCTATAATGACAATGTGACTAAATCATACTGATTGTGAACTAAAAGTTAATACTGGTAGTACTTGTACTACTATTGCTGCTGCTGTCACTAATAGTGAAGTTGTTGTTGTTGTTGTTGATGATGATGATGATGATGATGATGATGATGATGATGATGATGATGATGATGATCATAATAACAATAATGATAGTAGCTGATATAAAAAGAATTTATAGGTGTACAAAATAGATGTTTTCTGAAAGAGCGAGTTCTGAAGAAAGGAAATCTGACGTGAAGAAAGGAAATTTGAGGTGAAGAAAGGAAATTTGAGGTGACTGCGCTACCTAAGAATATGGGGAAATGAGGAATATTTTGTTGGAGAACAATGTACAAGAGTAACTAGTGCGTACAGGGACAATGGCAATCATCATTGTTGCTTCAGCAGCTATGACATTAACTGACTTCTGAAGCTGGAGATTTTATTCAGTTCTCTAACATAGTGCCGGAGTTTGTTCCACAGTCGGGTTCCTGCTACTGAGGAGGACGGCGAGGAAGTGGCTGACCGATGGAGTGGGAATGAAAGGATTTTGCTCTGATGGGAACGGAAGTTTATGCCATGTTGTTCAGACGAGAACGTTAAGGTGGAGGAGATATACGGCGGACAGTGCACGTCAGTAAGACAGTACAGAAACAAAGGATACGAAAATCTTTCCACCTGCTTGCACGCAGCCAGTACAGCTGTGTATATAATGATGAAATATGATCAAAGCCTCGAACATAACAGATATAGCGAACACAGACACTCATAACCACTTCCAAGCGCCGTGAGTGTTCCTGAGAAAGGCCTTGTAGGATAACATCGCTCTAATCAATAATTGGAAGTACAAGTGTTTGTAGGAGTGTCTTTTTCAGGTCAAGAGGGAAGAACTTTCAAAATATTCGTAGGGCATGAGGAGATGCTGATAGCTTCTTGCACATTGCAGTTATGTGCTCAATCCAGTTTAGATTTTCATCTATTATTACCTCCAGGTTCATAGCTGAAGGGGAGAAGTTGATATTTGTCCCATTTAGGGTTAAGTATGGTAGGAATTCCTAATAATTCGGGCTCATTAGCCTAGAATGACCAACCAGCATCGCTTGGGTTTTGTATGGGTTAACCACCAATATGACTCTCTCGTCATTTTATAACAACAAATTGTACAAATACCGATGCATTCTCGAGAGCTCCTGTAGGTGCTGGTGTTTTGGAAAGCATAGATTCATAGGAAGTAAGTTATAACGTAAACCCCAACAAATATGAGCTTCATCCACAAAACGACAAAAACCAATATGGCATCTTGCAAGTTCTTCACAGCAACAGCTGCCGACATAAATCCGAACGTTCGACTCGAGCGCACTTGTTCGTCTTTGTTTCGTCACTTACTTTGGCCCTGTCGGTGGAACCAACGTCCCTAGAGGTGCGCCCTGTAACTACGCAACGGCACGTATTACGAATTGAATCTTGGATGGATGCTCTATCCACTGATGTGCCATTATTCTCTAAGTCTTTTAGTTTTCGATTAGTTGTCTCGCTGGAAGCCCGCAAGTACTTACGAATACCCTTCTACTGTTGTGTAATGTGGAGTAAAACACATTACTCACAGACATAACTGACTTCAATTCCTTAAACCAAATATCAGTTATCTAGCTGAAAGTACTAGCACTTATTTACGATCTGTTATTTGACAGCCGTTCTTTAGCACGACTCTTGTGTGTGCAGACGCAGTGTACCTACAGTTAAAATGCTAGCGAAGCTTTTAGAGCAGGCTCAAGTTATTGGATCAATCAATGTACTTTCCTGAAGCATAATTAGGAAATTACCGACGGAAATGTCGCAAGCACTGTATCAGAAGACGTGGGACCTGCTTCTTTCAGTCACACCACAAGAGATGCGGCGTTGCCCACAGAACATGTTTCCCAGAGCAGAGAAGTGCCACGTACTTGGCTCAAGGCTAATTTACTCCTTGTGTATTTTTCATGCCCTGTTGCTACGAGACTGCTGGCAGCTCTGTAAGCTTTCCTGGCAGAATAAGAGCGTTCAAGGGGAAATTGGTATTACAAAGAACGCAGCGTGCTTCTAACGCAGAACCTCTTTTCTGAGTCAACAGATATATTTCCTATCATTTGCACGTTTTTCCTTTGTAGACAGCAGTTTTTTACAAATGAACATTTACACTTCTTAACTCGGCAGACAAGTTTCTCGTTGTCGTATCTCATACCTTCAGTGGGTTTTATAACGAACGAAAATATATATTCCAAATATGTACACACAGTTGCAAACACGTCTTTACGCGTATTACAAGTAAGGAACGGAAAACTGGGATTCGACGTTCCTTATCTATATAAACGATTTAGGAGACAATCTGAGCAGCCTTCTTAGGTTGTTTGCAGATGGTTTTCGTTTATCGTCCAGTAAAGTCATTATCAAAACAAACTGCAAAACGATTTAGAAAAGATATGTGTATCGTGCGAAAATTGGCAATTGATCCTAAATAATGAAAAGTGTAAGATCATCCACATGAGTGCTGAAAGGAATCTATTAAACTTCGGTTACGCTGTAAATCAGTCAAATCTGAAGGCCGTAAATTCAACTAAATGCCTAGGAATTACAATTACGAACAACTTGAACTGGAAAAAAAAACGTATAGAAAATGTTGTGGGGGAGGCGAACCAAACACTGTGTTTTATTGGCAGAACACTTAGAAGATGCAACAGATCTACTAAAGAGACTGCCTACTCTACGTTTGTCGATCCTCTTTTGGAGTACTGCTGCGAGGTGTGTGATTCTTATCAGTTGGGTTACCGGAGTACATTGAGAAAATTCAAAGAAGAGCACTACGTTTTGTGTTATAGAGAAATAGAGGAGAGCGTGTCTCCGACATGATACAGGATTTGGGGTGGACATAGTTAAAACAAATGCGTTTTTCGTTGCGGCTGAATCTTCTCACGAAATTTCAACACTAAGTTTCTCCACCGAATGCGAAAATATTTTTCCTGACGCCGACCTACATGGGGAGAAACGATCATCATAATAAAATAAGGTGTTCGTTTTTCCAGCTCGCTGTTCGAGATTGGAATAATACAGAATTACTGTGAAGGTGGTTCGATGAACCCTCTGCTAGGCACTTGAGTGTGATTTGCAGAGTATCGATGTAGATGTACAGGGTGTTTCAAAAATGACCGTTATATTTGAAACGGCAATTAAAACTAAACGAGCAGCCATAGAAATACACCGTTTGTTGCAATATGCTTGGGACAACAGTACATTTTCAGGCAGACAAACTTTCGAAATTACAGTAGTTACAATTTTCAACAACAGATGGCGCTGCGGTCTGGGAAACTCTATAGTACGATATTTTCCACATATCCACCATGCCTAGCAATAATATGGCGTAGTCTCTGAATGAAATTACCCGAAACCTTTGACAACGTGTCTGGCGGAATGGCTTCACATGCAGATGAGATGTACTGCTTCAGCTGTTCAATTGTTTCTGGATTCTGGCGGTACACCTGGTCTTTCAAGTGTCCCCACAGAACAAAGTCTCAGGGGTTCATGTTTGGCGAATAGGGAGGCCAATCCACGCCGCCTCCTGTATGTTTCGGATAGTCCAAAGCAATCACACGATCATCGAAATATTCATTCAGGAAATTAAAGACGTCGGCCGTGCGATGTGGCCGGGCACCATCTTGCATAAACCACGAGCTGTTCGCAGTGTCGTCTAAGGCAGTTTGTACCGCCACAAATTCACGAAGAATGTCCAGATAGCGTGATGCAGTAATCGTTTCGGATCTGAAAAATGGGCCAATGATTCCTTTGGAAGAAATGGCGGCCCAGACCAGTACTTTTTGAGGATGCAGGGACGATGGGACTGCAACATGGGGCTTTTCGGTTCCCCATATGCGCCAGTTCTGTTTATTGACGAAGCCGTCCAGGTAAAAATAAGCTTCGTCAGTAAACCAAATGCTGCCCACATGCATATCGCCGTCATCAATCCTGTGCACTATATCGTTAGCGAATGTCTCTCGTGCAGCAATGGTAGCGGCGCTGAGGGGTTGCCGCGTTTGAATTTTGTATGGATAGAGGTGTAAACTCTGGCGCATGAGACGATACGTGGACGTTGGCGTCATTTGGACCGCAGCTGCAACACGGCGAACGGAAACCCGAGGCCGCTGTTGGATCACCTGCTGCACTAGCTGCGCGTTGCCCTCTGTGGTTGCCGTACGCGGTCGCCCTACCTTTCCAGCACGTTCATCCGTCACGTTCCCAGTCCGTTGAAATTTTTCAAACAGATCCTTTATTGTATCGCTTTTCGGTCCTTTGGTTACATTAAACCTCCGTTGAAAACTTCGTCTTGTTGCAACAGCACTGTGTTCTAGGCGGTGGAATTCCAACACCAGAAAAATCCTCTGTTCTAAGGAATAAACCATGTTGTCTACAGCACACTTGCACGTTGTGAACAGCACACGCTTACAGCAGAAAGACGACGTACAGAATGGCGCACCCACAGACTGCGTTGTCTTCTATATCTTTCTCATCACTTGCAGCGCCATCTGTTGTTGAAAATTGTAACTACTGTAATTTCGAAAGTTTGTCCGCCTGAAAATGTACTGTTGCCCAAGCATATTGCAACAAACGGTGTATTTCTATCGCTGCTCGTTTAGTTTTTATTGCCGTTTCAAATATACCGGTCATTTTTGAAACACCCTGTAGATGTCCCTTTGACGACAATTCCATAAGAGTGTAAGCACAAGCCCGCAGGAGGGTGGGTAGGGAAACTGGACAAATACACTCCTAAGGAAGCATCCCAGCATTTTTCTTAAGCGATTTAGATGAACTACTGGAAAACTAAATCTGAATGGCCGTACGGAAATTTGAGGCGCTGTGTGCTCCCGTATCCCCCCCATGAACCATGGACCTTGCCGTTGGTGGGGAGGCTTGCGTGCCTCAGCGATACAGATGGCCGTACCGTAGGTGCAACCACAACGGAGGGGTATCTGTTGAGAGGCCAGACAAACATGTGGTTCCTGAAGAGGGGCAGCAGCCTTTTCAGTAGTTGCAGGGGCAACAGTCTGGATGATTGACTGATCTGGCCTTGTAACATTAACCAAAACGGCCTTGCTGTGCTGATACTGCGAACGGCTGAAAGCAAGGGGAAACTACAGCCGTAATTTTTCTCGAGGACATACAGCTTTACTGTATGATTAAATGATGATGGCGTCCTCTTGGGTAAAATATTCCGGAGGTAAAATAGTCCCCCATTCGGATCTCCGGGCGGGGACTACTCAAGAGGACGTCGTTATCAGGAGAAAGAAATCTGGCATTCTACGGATCGGAGCGTGGAATGGCAGATCCCTTAATCGGGCAGGTAGGTTAGAAAATTTAAAAAGGGAAATGGATAGGTTAAAGTTAGGTATAGTGGGAATTAGTGAAGTTCGGTGGCAGGAGGAACAAGACTTTTGGTCAGGTGATTACAGGGTTATAAATACAAAATCAAATAGGGGTAATGCAGGAATAGGTTTAATAATGAATAAAAAAATAGGAGTGCGGGTTAGCTACTACAAACAGCATAGTGAACGCATTATTGTGGCCAAGATAGACACGAAGCCCACGCCTACGACATTAGTACAAGTCTATATGCCAACTAGCTCTGCAGATGATGAAGAAATTGATGAAATGTATGACGAGATAAAAGAAATTATCAGGTATTGAAGGGAGACGAAAATTTAATAGTCATGGGTGACTGGAATTCGTCAGTAGGAAAAGGGAGAGAAGGAAACATAGTAGGTGAATATGGATTGGGGGGAAGAAATGAAAGAGGAAGCCGCCTTGTAGAATTTTGCACAGAGCATAACTTAATCATAGCTAACACTTGGTTCAAGAATCATAAAAGAAGGTTGTATACCTGGAAGAATCCTGGAGATACTAAAAGGTATCAGATAGATTATATAATGGTAAGACAGAGATTTAGGAACCAGGTTTTAAATTGTAAGACATTTCCAGGGGCAGATGTGGATTCTGACCACAATCTATTGGTTATGAACTGCAGATTGAAACTGAAGAAACTGCAAAAATGTGGGAATTTAAGGAGATGGGACCTGGATAAACTGAAAGAACCAGAGGTTGTAGAGAGTTTCAGGGAGTGCATAAGGGAACAATTGACAGGAATGGGGGAAAGAAATACAGTAGAAGAAGAATGGGTAGCTCTGAGGGATGAAGTAGTGAAGGCAGCAGAGGATCATGTAGGTAAAAATACGAGGGCTAGTAGAAATCCTTGGGTAACAGAAGAAATATTGAATTTAATTGATGAAAGGAGAAAATATAAAAATGCAGTAAATGAAGCAAGCAAAAACTAATACAAACGTCTCAAAAATGAGATCGACAGGAAGTGCAAAATGGCTAAGCAGGGATGGCTAGAGGACAAATGTAAGAATGTAGAGGCTTGTCTCACTAGGGGTAAGATAGATACTGCCTACAGGAAAATTAAAGAGACCTTTGGAGAGAAGAGAACCACTTGTATGAATATCAAGAGCTCAGATGGCAACCCAGTTCTAAGCAAAGAAGGGAAGGCAGAAAGGTGGAAGGAGTATATAGAGGGTTTATACAAGGGCGATGTACTTGAGGACAATATTATGGAAATGGAAGAGGATGTAGATGAAGATGAATGGGAGATAAGATACTGCGTGAAGAGTTTGATAGAGCACTGAAAGACCTGAGTCGAAACAAGGCCCCGGGAGTAGACAACATTCAATTAGAAATACTGATGGCCTTGGGAGAGCCAGTCATGACAAAACTCTACCATCTGGTGAGCAAGATGTATGAGACAGGCGAAATACCCACAGACTTCAAGAAGAATATAATAATTCCAATCCCAAAGAAAGCAGGTGTTGACAGATGTGAGCCGGCCGGGGTGGCCAAGCGGTTAAAGGCGCTACAGTCTGGAACCGCGCGGCCGCTACGGTCGCAGGTTCGAAACCTGCCTCGGGCATGGATGTGTGTGATGTCCTTAGGTTAGTTAGGTTTAAGTAGTTCTAAGTTCTAGGGGACTGATGACCTTAGAAGTTAAGTCCCATAGTGCTCAGAACCATTTGAACCATTTTTAAACAGATGTGAAAATTACCGAACTATCAGTTTAATAAGTCACAGCTGCAAAATACTAACGCGAATACTTTACAGACGAATGGAAAAACTGGTAGAAGCGGACCTCGGGGAAGATCAGTTTGGATTCCGTAGAAATGTTGGAACACGTGAGGCAATACTAACCTTACGACTTATCTTAGAAGAAAGATTAAGAAAAGGCAAACCTACGTTTCTAGCATTTGTAGACTTAGAGAAAGCTTTTGACAACGTTAACTGGAATACTCTCTTTCAAATTCTGAAGGTGGCAGGGGTAAAATACAGGGAGCGAAAGGCTATTTACATTTTGTACAGAAACCAGATGGCAGTTGTAAGAGTCGAGGGGCATGAAAGGGAAGCAGTGGTTGGGAAAGGAGTGAGACAGGGTTGTAGCCTCTCCCTAATGTTATTCAATCTGTATATTGAGCAAGCAGTAAAAGAAACAAAACAAAAATTCGGAGTAGGTATTAAAATCCATGGAGAAGAAATAAAAACTTTAAGGTTCGCCGATGACATTGTAATTCTGTCAGAGACAGCAAAGGACTTGGAAGAGCAGTTGAACGGAATGGACAGTGTCTTGAAAGGAGGATATGAGATGAACATCAACAAAAGCAAAACGAGGATAATGGAATGCAGTCAAATTAAATCGGGTGATGCTGAGGGAATTAGATTAGGAAATGAGACACTTAAAGTTGTAAAGGAGTTTTGCTATTTAGGGAGCAAAATAACTGATGATGTTCGAAGTAGAGCGGATATAAAATGTAGACTGGCAATGGCAAGGAAATCGTTTCTGAAGAAGAGAAATTTGTTAACATCGAGTATAGATTTAAGTGTCAGGAAGTCGTTTCTGAAAGTATTTGTATGGAGTGTAGTCATGTATGGAAGTGAAACATGGACGATAACCAGTTTGGACAAGAAGAGAATAGAAGCTTTCGAAATGTGGTGCTACAGAAGAATGCTGAAGATAAGGTGGGTAGATCACCTAACTAATGAGGAGGTATTGAATAGGATTGGGGAGAGGAGAGGTTTGTGGCACAACGTGACTAGAAGAAGGGATCGGTTGGTAGGACATGTTTTAAGGCATCAAGGGATCACAAATTTAGCATTGGAGGGCAGCGTGGAGGGTAAAAATCGTAGAGGGAGACCAAGAGATGAATACACTAAGCAGATTCAGAAGGATGTAGGTTGCAGTAGGTACTGGGAGATGAAGAAGCTTGCACAGGATAGAGTAGCATGGAGAGCTGCATCAAACCAGTCTCAGAACTGAAGACCACAACAACAACATGCTTTTTTTTGTGGCTGTTTCAACTTCAATCCACGGTCGTCCTATAGAAGAAACCTTCATATATAGGTAATCTCCATAGGATGTTAAGGCCGTCTCTTTCGGGGTTAGCTGGACTCTGGTAAGGCAGGTGCAGTTCCTCGGATATTTTACGTATCTGGCTTTGCAATGTTGATATACAGACAGTTCCAAGGTCATCAGTGCCCTAGAACTTAGAACTACTTAAAACTAACTAACCTAAGGACATCACACACATCCATGCCCGAGGCAGGATTCGAACCTGCGACTGTAGCGGTCGCGCGGTTACAGACTGTAGGGCCTAGAACCGTTCGGCCACTACGGCCGGCCGTCCGACTTCATTAAGGGGAGGTTTACTATATTTTGGTTCAAAATATCGATTTTTTAAAAATTGCGTTTTTGGAGCCATAAAAGTGCTTAGAGACCACCCCTGAAACGGTTCTTCCGAATATGGAACGGAAACATTTGTTACCCGCGGTTGAACAAAAAAATGCACCTTCCTGAAATCGGCCTCTTTCATGCACCAGTTTTTTTTCTTTCGGTGGACGAGTTATTGTACCGGTGCTTGGGAGGAAACACACAAAATTCAAATGAAAGTTTGAACGCGTGTATTTGGAAGTTAGCTCCCAAGCATTTGCATTCTGGTGCGAAGGCTGTGGAGACTGCGACTTTCCTGGCAGTGAGCGGCTTCAACGAAGGGTATTCAGTAACTCTGAAGACCATGACAACGATGGACGTCACCCTGGGACTCTATTCGACGCAGTTCGCCAAGCATTCGGACGACCACCAGATTCAAGCGGCCGAAAACCGCTTGTCACCGGCCGTACAAGCGACCCTGGAGCCGCGCAGGATGACCCAGATCGAGCAGAATGCCCTCTATTAGGAAGAGGAAGTAGTAGTTTATGGACCCGGAATAGCAGATTGAACGTAAGTTGCATAATGTTGCATTTATATGTAGTCGAAACTTCAAACGCGTTTTTCTCGAAATGACTTTTTTTTATCGCGCGGTATGGTAACTTCAAATGTACTAAACCGATTGGCATGATTACTTGTTTCTGACGGAGCTAACTAAATTTTCTAGGAGTTGTACCACTTTTATTCTGATCTATCAACTACAAATATTTTTACTTGGCCGACGAAGTCGAAAAATCGATGAAAAAACCCTATTTTTTCATATGGCCGCCATTTTGTTTCCTATGGTCCAAATAGCTTAAGCGAGGTACAACTCCTAAAGAATCTTATACACTTCGCTAACGTCAACTCAATTTTGATTTCAGACGAGCCGGCTGACCTGTGACATAGAGCGCGTGGAATTCTACATCGAAATTTTGTCTGGTTCCGACGGCACTTCCGCCTTTACTCTTCGACATTTCAGGGCGAAAAAATTACAGTATGTGGAGGAAATATCAATAAACATTTTGACTAAATTTGACATTGATATCTATAACACATCCCGAGGAAAAAAATCTCAAAGCACATACTTTTCGGGCCGAAGATAGTAAACCTCCCCTTAATAACAACATCCGACGACAATTTCTCACCATACCTACTGATACGCCGTAAATTGCTGTTCACAACATTGTCCGCCGACTACAGGATTAGCGATGAGTGGCAGCCGACATGTTGATCATGTCTGTCAATTCCGTGAATTATTGCATTTTCAAATGATAACGGACTTTATGGTAAACCTGAATATGAAATACAGCACTTGGAAACGGTTATGACACAATTAGAGAAAACAGTAGTATCTATAACAGACAAGAAAACACAGTTTCTATTTGCGAAAGAAAAATAATAAAGATAAATTACAGGAAGGTGATTTAGACTGTGGGCATGGCAGCAATGAACGTAAGACACAAGATTGGAGAGGGTGAAAAAGAGGAACCTGTTAGTACGCCAGTAATAAAGAGAGGAAATGAAAGGAGAAGGAAGGAGCGAACACTAACTTCACTACTTGACAGAAAGAAATCAACACGTATGTTAGTTTATGAGACTGACAAAAGGAAGTTTTTCAGCTTGTTCCTAAGTGCAACAGGGTATTGGAATTTCCTTAATGGGCAAAACTGCTTGTTAACATAATCAGCTGAGGTGGAATTCAAGTATGTTTTTGTTTTATGGTTGAGCAAATCGAAGATGTTAGATAGTGACATCATAACGAGTATATGTACTTAATCTGTGCTGAGAGATACCAGGGTCCACACTGACGAGCTGATAGCGTGTGGGTCCGCAGCTCGTGGTCGTGCGGTAGCGTTCTCACTTCCCACGCCCGGGTTCCCGGGTTCGATTCCCGGCGGGGTCAGGGATTTTCTCTGCCTCGTGATGGCTGGGTGTTGTGTGATGTCCTTAGGTTAGTTAGGTTTAAGTAGTTCTAAGTTCTATGGGACTGATGACCATAGATGTTAAGTCCCATAGTGCTCAGAGCCATTTGAACCATTTTTGATAGCGTGTGGCAGTCACGTAACTAGACAAGCAATACCTATCCTAACTGAACACTTCAAGAGCTGAAGTTGTCAGACAGACGTAAAGCACATAAGCATTCATGGTTAGTTCCAATTAAATTGACTTTTTACTACTTGTGCTGTGTTCGGCAACATCTCAATAGTGGAGGTTCGACAGACCGACTGACACCACGGGTTTATGAGGAAATATTTTCAGAAACTGCTGGAGAGTGCAGAGACAATCGAAAGTCTTCCTGCAAGTGTCAAAAATATTTTCTGCCCAGATGAGGTGGTTATCCAAAGTCAGATCGAAGTTCTGCACTGCATTCTGATAAGCTGTTGGGATGCTTTCGAGAAGATGAGGGGACAGTTGATCGCGGATTTCAGGACTAATTAACTTCTAATGAGATATTAACGTTACTTGAGACTTCTTCGCATTTACTTTAAGTCTCAGCTGACCAGTCAGTCTGAACACTTTAGTCAGGTGGTCATTCATCTGGGCGATGGCACCGTTAATATCTTCAGGTCTGCCACTTATGTAATTCTGGATGTCATCGCCATAGAATTAATATTTGCGGTAGCATAAGATGAAAAAGCTTTGGCCTGGTAATATGCGATCTAGGCGCTTCAGTCTGGAACCGCGCGACCGATACGGTCGCAGGTTCGAATCCTGTCTCGGGCATGGATGTGTGTGATGTCCTTAGGTTAGTTAGGTTTAAGTAGTCCTAAGTTCTACGGGACTGATGACCTCAGATGTTAAGTCCCATAGAGTCATTTGAACCATGTTTTTGGTAATATGACTGTATTTCTAGCTCAAAAATACACTTATTTGCAATTTTTTAACCTTTAAAATATTTTACATACTCTTTCCGAAACATTAAATCGACTTTGATTGGTGGTGCACGGCCACTGTCTTCTACACTCTATTTTCACTGCGGTGTCGTTTCTGGCGTGACGAACTGGACTCGCCCTACGTCCGCAGTAATAAGTCACAGCAACAAATCACTTTACATTTAAAAATTCCAAACATTATTGGGCTTTTCTGTTTGTTCAGCATTCAACAAATTGATCATACATCCAGTAAACATGTATCACAGTTAATTCTTCATGTCTTTCTAGTATACTATCGCGTCAGATATTTTACAAACATTTTATTATTTACAGAACAGTATCGTATCGTGCTATTACGTGATGTTTTGGTCTATGCTTACAGCTGCTGACAGTCGTTGACGTGGATCATACTCTAGTAATCCACGAATGAATACAGTGACCCAGTTCTGAACTGTTGAAATTGAAGAATTCTCTTTCCAAACCTTCACCAACTTTGAAAGAATTCTGTCAGCGATAAAGCCTTCAAAACGTGATATCTTAGGAAGTCCAGATATCACAGTTTATCCATTTCAACGAAACCAGTGCAACCCAGTAATTTTCAAATTCAAACAACTGTTCCGCAGAGCCGGCCGAAGTGGCCGTGCGGTTAAAGGCGCTGCAGTCTGGAACCGCAGGACCGCTACGGTCGCAGGTTCGAATCCTGCCTCGGGCATGGATGTTTGTGATGTCCTTAGGTTAGTTAGTTTTAACTAGTTCTAAGTTCTAGGGGACTAATGACCTCAGAAGTTGAGTCCCATAGTGCTCAGAGCCATTTGAACCATTTTTTTTGTTCCGCAGATCAGTTGCGTAATTGCGCAACAAGTACCAACACAACAAAAACGAAAATTCATTGTCATCAATTTAATTTCTGTGTCATGTCGAGAAATGCTCTCAGTGCCTTTGTAGTTACATCTGACACTGTGATAGAATGAAATCTAAAATACGAGCTTATCCGTGACTTTCATTTACCGACACTTCCCGAATTGTTTGGACGTAAAGCTTTTTTCTCCGTGATGAAGATGAAATGAAATTTTACCGTGTTGTGAATTTTTGTGTTAACTGTTTCTAAATGTTTTCAGACACAACGGTCAGCAGCAGTCACATAAGTAAAGTGGATATGGCTCTGAGCACTATGGGACTCAACTGCTGAGGTTATTAGTCCCCTAGAACTTAGAACTAGTTAAACCTAACTAACCTAAGGACATCACAAACATCCATGCCCGAGGCAGGATTCGAACCTGCGACCGTAGCGGTCTTGCGGTTCCAGACTGCAGCGCCTTTAACCGCACGGCCACTTCGGCCGGCAAGTAAAGTGGATATAAAATATGTGGTACACATCGGTTATTCATCACATCTCGCGCGTAAAAGACACATGTACTAGACGTAACTAAAACTCAATACTGCAGTACGAAAAATCAAAGATTGTAGACGTCTGGTTCCAGAGTAACGCGGACAAAAATGAAGATCAGGAGAGTAGAGGTGCTGTGCGTCGTAACTGGCCTATATTTATTTCAAAAAGAGGTCGAGTGGGTACTACAACACATAGGAGATACGAGGGTCATTCAATAATTAAAGAGACAAATTGGTCTGGGGAAAAAAACTGCTAGTAGGATAAGTTTGGTACTTTGACGGCTTTAAGTTGGCGTCACTGGGATGAGTTCAAAATGGTTCAAATGGCTCTGAGCACTATGCGACTTAACTTCTGAGGTCATCAATCGCCTAGAACTTCGAACTAATTAAACCTGACTAACCTAAGGACAGCACACACATCCATGCTCGAGGTTGGATTCGAACCTGCGACCGTAGCGGTCGCCTGGTTCCAGACTGTAGCCCCGTGAACCGCACGGCCACTCCGGCCGGCCTGGGATGAGTCCTGATCAGCTGATGTATCAACATTGTGTTTTTTATAACCTCAAAAATACATTTCAAAATTGCGAGTCCGCTTGAAACGCCCACGTTAGTTGAACAACTTTCTGTTATTCGTTTTTTGATTGCTGAAGGCGAGAAACCAGTAAATACATACTGTAGAAGGTCTGAAGTTTATGAAGAAGATTGTATGAATCGTCTTGTACTCTGCGACAGGAAGAAACATATGCTGCTATCCGAGTGGGTATGGATGGCATCCAAGTTGAGTATTCTATATTAAAGTGTTCTATTAAAGTTAACTAATACGAGGATCATTCAGTAATTAAAGAGACAAATGGGTCTGGAGAAAAAAGAATTTATTTTTACAAGTGCGTAAGGCAGTTCAAAAATGGTCGCGACTCAGTGACTGACGAACACCGTTCTGGCCGACCAGTTGCAGTTTCAACTCCCTCACTTGAAAGTCGATTTGATGACATTATTCGTGCCGACCGCCGTGTGACTGTGGAAATGATAGTTGATAAGGTTCAAGTTAGTGCTGGTGCAATTCATAACATTATCTGTAACAAGCTGAAGTACCGCAAAACATGTTCAAGATGGGTCCCAAAGTAGTTGACGCGGCTACACAAGGAAACAAGGTTGAGAGTGTGCTCAGAATTAAAGGAACGTTATGAAAGAGAAGGTGAGCACTTCCTCAACAAAATTTTAACTTTTGATGAAACTTGGGTTCACTATTATGAGCCAGAATTAAAAAGACAAAGCATGGCGTGGAAACACACCAACTCACTTGTCAAGAAAAAATTCAAAACCCAAGCATCAGCAGGAAAAGTCATGTTGACGGTGTTTTGGAATGCTGAAGGCACAGTTTTTTTGTGGTTACCTCGAAGAGCAGCGTACAATGAACAGCCAATACTACTCGGATTTGCTTTTAAACAATGTGAAACCAACCATGAGAGAGAGACGTCGTGGATCTCAGAGGAGAGATGTGATTCTCCAGCAAGACACCGCAAGTCCTCATATTGCTCAACTAACCAGTGAAACCATTGACAAAATGGGCAGATAAGTACTGCCCCAACCCCATTACAGTCCTGGTTTAGCACCTAGTGATTTCCATTTGTTTGGTGCACTGAAGGAGGCATTACTTGGGAAGAGGTTCCAGGACAACGAGGACGTGAAAAAGTTTGTGGGAAATTGGTTCAAACATCAAGATAAAGAGTTCTTTGCAGCCGGAATAAAAAAGCTTGTAGCCTGTTGGAACAAGTGCATAAGTGTTCAAAGGGATTATGTTGAAAAGTAGAAAAAGTATTGTTTTGTAAAAATAAAGTCTTTTTTCTCCAGACCAATTCGTCTCTTTAATTACTGAATGACCTTCGTATTAGTTAACTTTAGTAGAACACTTTAATATAGAATACTTAACTTGGATGCCATCCATATCCACTCGGATAGCGATACATGTTTCTTACTGTCGCCGAGTACAAGAATAGCTGTTTATAATGTTGAATACTACTGAATGACAGTCACATATCTGTGTGCCGGATGAGTCTCGAACTCGGGACCTTTGCTTTTCGCGAACAAATGCTCTACCGACTGAGCTACCACGCACGACTCACGACCCCTCCTCACAGCTTTAATTCTCCCAGTACCTTGTCTCCTACCTTACAAACTTCACAGGTCCCGAGTTCGAGTCTCTGCTCCTGCACACAGTTTTAATCCGCCAGGAAGTTTCATATCAGCGCACACTCCGCTGCAGAGTGAAAATTTCATTCTGGAATGACATATCAATGTACATTTAAGTATAAAATTTGGTACACAATTTTGAATAATAATACTAGTTCAGCAGGATCTGATCTGGGCTATGATGCTGCTCTCTAAGTCAGCAATCACAGACTGCGGTGATCAGCGCTGCGCTCTGACGTAAGTAGTCCTCCAGCAGGGGCGGTGTATGGAACCAATTGAGAGCGTGCCTTCGCCGACGTCTCTCATTCATTCATGGTTGTGACTGCTAGCGACTGTCTTCAGTTTGTGTTTCCATTATGAGGTACCAACTGCAACCTGGGACCTCGCTCTTCGTACGCCGCCACAAGAAGTGCTATACTAGTCTTGATGGTATACCTTTTATTGCTACTTATAATAAAATAATCATAGGTGTCCCTTACATCAACATGGAAATTATCGCTTGTCCGACCAAGGACATGGAACCATTATAAATTCAATCCGAAGGTTTTTTTCAGGGGCTTACGTGTAACAAGCTGGCTCAGCTCGTTCGGCCAGTTTAGTATTACTAGAAGCGCTTTCTGTTATTTACAGATATACTTCATGATGTTTACTTACTTTCTATGAATTACCTTGCCCACAACGTTTATATGTCGTCAAAATTCCAGAACATTATTTGCGTATGTTAAGAATTCTATTTTTGCAGTATGCAGCCGTCATTAGATAGAAATTAGAAACTACTGTTAATAGATAATCTCAGGCGAAAACACACAGCACTGTTTTTTCGCGAATATTTAGTCGGCAAGGGCATGAAATGTAAGTGCTACAGTTTCTCATCACGAGAATTCCCGCCAATGTACTGGGTTAAACTCCAAAACTCTCCGCAGTGTCGTATGTAATGAAAGCATTTCACATCGTTGACGAATCATTAAGCTTTAAGGTGCCATTGGTGCTATTCGAGAGGAGTATGTACAGTCTAGGCATCGGGTGTCAACTTCCCCATTTCCTTCATACAGAACAACACAGTCACAACGCTACACTGTAAAAGCACTCAGCAAATCATCCATGCAACACAGAGACACATTTGACAGATACCGATCGGAGGGAAGGTACAGCGAACCACCTCTACGAGAACCTTGCCCTGCATAGCAATGCGTGATACCCGTACGTTTCCTGAGTATGAGACTAACTGGCCTTAAATTAAGATTTCCCTAGCTAATAATAACAACTGCAGCAATAGATTATTTTAGTGCCAACCTCATCACTATTATCCTGATTGACATATGATCAACATATTAGACCTATTTTTAAGCGTAGTTCCTTTAAACGGAATACGACTGATTTCCTACCCAATTATTTTGCAATGAGTGACAGTTTCTGCCTCGTCCCTAATGATCTTGTCGTCGACGGAACTCTGAAGTTCATCTTCGACTTACGGAAAACGTAAATCGGCATTTCGAACGGGATTCAAACTACGTTCTTCTCGAATAAAAGTTTACTATCTTAATCACCGCATCACATCGCTCGGTAATTAGACGGAAAAAATTTCATTAGAGAGTACACTCCGCTTCAGAATGGCAGCTTTTTCCGCATTGATGTTTGTTCCGGGGATCCCTCTATCAAAAATGGTTCAAATGACTCTGAGCACTATGCGACTTAACTTCTGAGGTCATCAGTCGCCTAGAACTTAGAACTAATTACACCTAACTAACCTAAGGACATCACACACATCCATGCCCGAGGCAGGATTCGAACCTGCGACCGTAGCGGTCGCTCGGTTCCAGACTGTAGCGCCTAGAACCGCACGGCCGCATCCCTCTATCCCCTCCACCCCTCCTCCCCCCATATTCCCAGCCAGAATAATTTAAGTCGGCATCAAGTCTCTGTAATGACGATTTTATCAAACATTTAGATGATTACGTTGGATAATTCTTGCTTACGTCGTCTGTTACTCTGCCGATGAAATTGTACGCACGATGAGGTTTCAACCATAATGCAATTTCTATGCTTACGGAATTTTGTATTGGCGGTCATCCAGCATGCGATTTATGGCGAAATTATTACTTTGCGGTTTACACAGAGTTTTCGGAAGCGCAATACGTGGTGAGTGCTACGTGCTTTCCGACCGCTTCGATCGCATTCCAATGTTGTCGCCGGGCGGAATATCATTCGGCTGCAGTTTGATGAGATAACCTCCGGTCATGGGTCGGTTGCCGGCTCTCTGCAGTATCTCTGCGTTTTGTTTTGAACACCCGCCTACAAGCAGCTATCACGACAAGGGGGGACCAGTGATTCGTCTTCCACTAGTGGCTAACCAGTCCGCCGAGATGTACTCGACAGAACTGAAATAATACACACGTTCATTAAGTTCCTCGCATTACACTCAGAAAACACGAACCCAAGTTTTCAACAGTAAAATTTGAAGAATTTTCGGCAGTGGTAAAATCTGATACGAGCGAAATATTCCTACGTAATTATGAGAGTTGTTATACAGAATAAATGCCAAAGTCAACTCTACACCAGTCTCACGTCATATTAGGCAAAACCAAATCCAAGTCCATGCTGCGGATCATATTATACACGTTTTCAATGAAGGTCGTCAGATAAACGTGCGGAAGTAAGGGCCTATAGCGCTTAATACCACGTTTTACACTCAGGTGTTATGGCTATTTTGGAGAATGAAAATCTCTCACGAGCCAACATAGATTCGCGAACAACGAACTTGCGAAACTCGGCCCACCGTATCGTGTGGCTGACGCGAGTGCTCATGCGGTGGACTGTGGTGTACTGAATGAATGAATAAATAAACGAAACAGGCTGAAATCCGCTTCTGGCACGTAGCCTACTACTCTCGAATAACATCAACAGTTCACTCCGACCTGAAACTTTTGCACTAGAGAGCTACGAGGAACGGAGCAGTACATACCAAACTTTCTGCAACTTGTGCCGTAATGAACAAACATGTGAATACCTGACTGTAGTCTACCTCGGTAACAGCGTAGTCTGTAGACCGAGCTAGATGGCACAGTTATTTAAGCACTCGTGTTCAGGTGGCTGGATTTTGTATCTAGACAGCCTCTTGATCGCCTTCAGTATGGGTTCATGAGGATTTCTCTAGCCTTGTTAATATAGTCCTAATGGAAGCGGCTATACAAGAGGCTTTCCTGCACAAACAGCACCTTATTTTGAAAATGAGAAGGCCAATGATTCTACTTAGAGACACAATATTCTTGGACAGATGCGTGAGTGTGGCTTCCGAAGTCGTTTTCCCATTTTTATACGGCATTATTCTTTCCCTATTATTCCAAACATCGAGTCGGCCACATCCTCCTAGAGCGGTTTCAACAACAGGACTGTTTTTGCTATAGTTATTAATACTATAACGTTTATAGTAAGCAGTCCTGTCCAGTGTTCGTTGCTCCTGGATAATTCTTCCGTCTTCTGTTCGTCATGCAGCCTTGCAACAGCAATTCACATGCATATCGCAATCAGAGAGCAGGAGAATTTGATGGGAAAGGAAGTCTTCAGTTTTTCGTTAAGAAGTTTGTGACTGTAGACTGTAGTCTACCTTTGTAACAGCGTAGTCTGAAGACCGAGCTAGATGGCACAGTTATTTAAGCACTCGTGTTCAGGTGGCTGGATTTTGTATCCAGAAGTGCGCGCGCGTGTGTGCGTGTGTGTTCTTTTTAAAAGTTCCATTCCATTTTAACTTCCCTGAGTTCAGGATGAGGGACGCTGTTATTAATTTGAAAAATAGAAAAGATCTTGTGTATTTGGGCTGTCACACTTGGTTTCAAGCTTATCTTGCTGCCGTACCGTAGGGACCTAAAAGCACGGCCCCTGAAAACAGTAACTATTTAAAAATATCTTAGTCCTAGTTCATGGGGAGTAGATCGAGACCGTCTGCTGCTATATTGCTATATTTTAGTCTTCGTGGGATCCCTGCCTACATTTGGGTACATGATGCAAGGGTCTATAAGACTTCCCTATTCAAAAAATTTTGGACGTGGGGCACCATGAAGGAATGAGGCTGGGCACCTGGGCCTTTACGACCAGCCCTC
The DNA here is from genome assembly GCF_023898315.1 of Schistocerca nitens. Lineage (NCBI taxonomy): Eukaryota > Metazoa > Arthropoda > Insecta > Orthoptera > Acrididae > Schistocerca > Schistocerca nitens. Next base: position 169,103,503 of record NC_064616.1, on the reverse strand, counting down.
TGCTCTGAGACGCTGGCACCCGACGCTGCGACCATATCCACGCCATGGACGCCTGCATTCCATACAGCTTCCCACCCGTAACTACCTTTCAGCAATCCACTGTGAGGAGAAATGCCTTACTGGACCTGCACGAGGGGCTATCTTTTACAGGTGAACGTGGATCACGTCGAAATATTGCACCAAGGATGGAACAGTGGCTTTTGCAGACGATTAGCCTTTTTTATATTCGGCGGATTAAAGAAGTAACATTTAAGTTCTTATTGTATAGCATTTTAGATAAGCATCACAATTTGAATGTACACTGAAGCGCCAAAGAAACAGGTATAGGCATGTATATTCAGATACAAAGGTATGTAAACGGCGCTACGGTTGACAATTATCAAGTGTCTGGGGCAGTTGTTAGATCGGTTACTGTTGCTACAATGGCAGGATATCAAGATTTAAGTGAGTTTGAATGTGGTGTTATAGTCGGCGTACAAGCGTTGGGACACAGCATTTCTGAGGTAGTGATGAAATGAGGATTTTCTCGTACGACCATTTCACGAGTGTACCGCGAATATCAGGAATCCGGTAAAACATGAAATCTCCGACATCGTTGCGGCCGGAAAAAGATCCTGCAAGAACGGGACCAACGACGACTGAAGAGAATCGTTCAACATGACAGAAGTACAACCCTTCCGCAAACTGCTGTAGATTAAATGCTGGGACATCAAGAAGGGTCAGCGTACGAACCGTTGAAAGAAACATCATCGATTTGGGCTTTCGGAGGCGAAGGCCCACTCGTGTACACTTGACGACTGTACGACACAAAACTTTACGCCTCGCCTGGGTTCGTCAACACCGACATTGGACTGTTGATGACTGGAAACAGGTTGCCTGGCCGGACGAGTCTCGTTTCAAATTGTATCGAGCGGATGGACGCGTACAGGTATGGAGACAACCTCATGAATCCTTAGACCCTGCATGCCAGCAGGGAACTGCTCAAGAGGGTGGAGGCTCTGTAATGGTGTTGGGCGTGTGCAGTTGGAGTGATATAGGACCTCTGATACGTCTAGATAGGACTCTGACAGGTGAAACATACGTAAGTATCCTGTCTGATCACCTGCATCCACTCAAGTCCATATAACACCCCACACGTCCAGAATTGCTACAGAGTGGCTCTAGGAACTCTCTTCTGAGATTAAACACTATCGCTGGTCACCAAACTCCCCGGACATAAACATTATTGAGCATATATGGGATGCCTTGTAACGTGCTGTTCAGAAGAGATCTCCACCCCCTCTTACTCTTATGGATTTATGGATAGCCCTGCAGGAGTTATGCTGTCTGTTCCCTCCAGTTGAGTCCATTCCACGTCGTGTTGCGGCACTTCTCTGTGCTCGCGATATTAGGCAGGTGCACCAGTTTCTTTGGCTCTTCACTGCAGAACACACGGATTGTACCAAGCATTCGGACCCCCCTGGCTACTCCATACTATTCCCTGACCATGCCTTCAGCATTTATCTTTCCAACTAATACACTGTATTTAGCGCAGAACTACATGCTGTCCTGAAGGCACTGCAGAAGTTGAGGTGTAATACAAAACAAACAGCTTCGCATCAATTCCGATACCATTAGAGACCTTTAAGCATTGCTGCAAAAGAATGCAACAGAGAAGAGAAAATGATTCAATTATGAGGGTCAGTCAAATGAAAGCTGAACACCCGTCACAACGGGAGCATGGAATGGTTCCATTAAAAAGCAATCACCAATTCGACAAGCAGGGTACGCCCGCCCCCACACTGCCACTCGGACGGAGGCTACACTTCGGCGATTCGGTTGGGAAACACTGCAACATCCTCCGCACAGCTCTGATCTTTCACCGTGTGATTTTCACATCTTTGGTGACCGGAAGAAAGAAACAGGTGGGTATCGGTTTCAGTCGGACGAGGAGCTCCAATAGTTTAGCGGGATTGTGGATCCGTCAGCGGCCGACCGCGTTCGAAAATGGTTCAAATGGCTCTGAGCACTATGCGACTTAACTTCTGAGGTCATCAGTCGCCTAGAACTTAGAACTAATTAAACCGAAATAACCTAAGGACGTCACACACATCCATGCCCGAGGCAGGATTCGAACCTGCGACCGTAGCGGTCGCTCGGCTCCAGACTGTAGCGCCTAGAACCGCACGGCCACTCCGGCCGGCTGCCGACCGCGTTCTACGAGACAGGAATTACTGGTCTCACCTCCCAGTGGGATAAATGTCTTAACGCGTGTTGTTATTACTTTTGAATCGTGTTCATTATTCTGCAGGCTGCCGTTTCGACAGCCCTCTAGGGGAGTGTTATGGGACCATTGCTTTTCACATTATATATATAAATGACCTAGCAGATAGTGTCGGAAGTTCCATGGGGCTTTTCGCGGATGATGCTGTAGTATACAGAGAAGTTGCAGCATTAGAAAAATTGCAGCGAAATGCAGGAAGATCTGCAGCGGATAGGCGCTTGGTGGAGGGAGTGGCAACTGACCCTTAACATAGACAAATGTAATGTATTGCGAATACATAGAAAGACGGATCCTTTATTGTATGATTATATGATAGCGGAACAAACACTGGTTGCAGTTACTTCTGTAAAATATCTGGGAAAATGCGTACTGAACGATTTGAAGAGGAATGATCATATAAAATTAATTGTTGGTAAGGTGGGTGCCAGGTTGAGACTCATTGGGAGAGTCCTTAGAAAATGTAGTCCATCAACAAAGGAGGTGGCTTACAAAACGCTCGTTCGACCTATACTTGATTATTGCTCATCAGTGTGGGATCCTTACCAGGTCTGGTTGACAGAGGAGATAGAGAAGATCCAAAGAAGAGCGGCGCGTTTCGCCACGGGGTTACTTGGTAAGCGTGATAGCGTTACGGAGATGTTTAGTAAACTCAAGTAGCAGAATCTACAAGAGAGGCGCTCTGCATTGCGGTGTAGCTTGCTGTCCAGGTTTCGAGAGGGTGCGTTATTGGATGAGGTATCGAATATATTGCTTCCCCCTACTTATACCTCCAGAGGAGATCACGAATGTAAAATTAGAGAGATTCGAGCGCGCACGGAGGCTTTCCGGCAGTCGTTCTTCCCGCGAACCATACGCGACTGGAACAGGAAAGGGAGGTAATGACAGTGGCACGTAAAGTGCCCTACGCCACACACCGTTGGGTGGCTTGCGGAGTATAAATGTAGATGTAGATGAGCGATGGCTGGCTGCGAGGGGTAATAAATCAGCAATCCGGCTGTGAAGTACCTCATACCAGCCACTCCGAAAGGAGTTTCCGAACTGGACATTGGCCACTAAGATATGGCTTCGAAGTTCGACCAGGGGACCATCTGACTGTGTTATCTGAGCGCCACATGTTAACTGATATTATACCTTGATAAGAGGGCAGAACACAATTCTAAGCGGTGACCTGTCATCTATTTCAGCTGATGACGAGATTAGTGCGGTAAACAACTTCTAAAATTTTTGTAGTGTATGAGCTGCAGACTAAACTTTTAGGCTGAGGTTTTAGGGTGTTACAAAAGTTGCAAGCTAAACTTTTTTAAATCAAATGCTCAGCCATTCACAAATAACTGTTATAATACTTTCGATAGTTCTATTGAATTTCCGTTTTTGTCCTAAGCTCTTAACTTCATGACGCATGGTATCTGACACCCTAACGCTACATATTATGTTCTTGTTTTACTATGCAACATTCTTATTAAAATACAATCATCTAATTCTCAGTGGCAGAATAGTTACTATTTGTGGCTATCAAATACCTTACTTCCTACTCACGATAATTTATAAAACGCATGGCTGTGTGATCGCAGCATTCATTAAACTTTATTTTCTTCACTTCGTACCTGGTATCCATGATCACACCCTATAGCTGACTGCATTGTGGACTCCCGAGAACTACTCTTCATCCTATCTCTAAAACGCACTTTGATAATCGCTAAGGAAGGAATGTTAGATTGCTCTCTAGAGCACAGTTTTGTAAGGAAGGTGGTAGGAAATCAGCGTTGACTATATTTAAGGAACTACTCAAAGCTGGACTAAAAGGGACTTTATATACATAACCTGAAAAAAAAACAAAGAAACTGAGACCGCAGACTGGGAGCTTTACGGGTTCACAGGATATGTAACATTGTTTCAGGATTACAAAATAGAGTCAAATTTTTAAAGAACTAGGCGGTATGAGTCGACTTGTCAATATGACACTCTACCCCTTTTGGTATGGATGCATGCACTCATTCGGATTAGGCCATTTTAAAAAAAAATATATCGATATCTCGACATGTAGTTAATTTATTCAAAAAATACAGATATGTTGGCATAACTTTTCCCCCGATATATCGATATCAAAATGGCAATAACGAGTGCTGATTTTTTTAATTAATATTTTTTCACTATTTTCGGTAAATATTCAAAGTTGTTCTTTTGAAATTGTATAGAACACAATTTTATTTTCACTGTGTGAAGGAGTCTTATTACTTTTTGAGCTTCCATCATGTCTAATCTTTCTCTTTGACTGTGTGAAGCACAAAAGAAATCCGATTGTATTGGAGGGGTAACTGTGTAAATGGAATAACAAGATTTCCTATGTGAAGAAATAGCACACGAGTAGAGTTAAGAAACAAAAATCTAAATGACGGTGGGCGGAGACGTGTGAGGGGGACATTCTGACGCAATCGGCGCTGCTAATAGAAACAGAAATTTTGAGCTTCACCACGTAATTTTTACGCCACAACTGCTAGTCTCCTGCCGAAAGCGGAATGAAAAAAAAAAAAAAAAAAAAAAAAACAGGAAGTCGACATGAGGTGTTCCGAACAAATCTTATATATGGCGAAACCGAACGGAACCCGTCGGACAACTTTTATTGTGTCACTTACTTGCAGTTACCATGGTTAGCAAAGTGGTTACCGCAAAACGTGAACGTGCATCGTTTTCCTTCCAATTCTTGCTCTGACGCGGATAGGCAGGCTGCTAGATCCTTGATGTACAGAGTATTTACACTACTTGCACATTAAAATTGCTACACCAAGAAGAAATGCAGATGATAAACGGGTATTCCTTGGACAAAAATATTATACTAGAACTGACATGTGATTACATTTTCTCCCAATTTGGGTGCATAGATCCTGAGAAATCAGTACCCGGAACAACCACCTCTGGCCGTAATAACGGCCTTGATACGCCTAGCCATTGATTCAAACAGAGCTTGGATGGCGTGTACAGGTACAGCTGCCCATACAGCTTCAACACGATACCACAGTTCATCAACAGTAGTGACTGGCGTATTGTGACGAGCCAGTTGCTCGGCCACCATTCACCAGACGTTTTCAATTGGTAAGAGATATGGAGAATGTGCTGTCCAGGGCAGCAGTCGAACATTTTCTGTGTCCAGAAAGATCCGTACAGGACCTGCATCATGTGGTCGTGCATTATCCTGCTGAAATGTAGGGTTTCGCAGGGATCGAATTAAGGGTAGAGCAACGGGTCGTAACACATCTGAAATGTAACGTCCACTGTTCAAAGTGACGTTAATGCGTACAAGAGGTGACCGAAACGTGTAACCAATGGCACACCATACAATCACGCTGGGTGATACGCCAATATGGCGATGACGAGTACACGCTTCCAATGTGCGTTCACCGCGATGTCGCCAAACACGGATGCGACCATCATGATGCTGTAAACAGAACCTGGATACATCCGAAAAAATGACGTATTGCCATTCGTGCACCCAGGTTCGTCATTGAGTACATCATCGCAGGCGCTCCTGTCTGTGATGCAGCAACAAGGGTAACCGCAGCTATGGTCTCCGAGCTGATAGTCCATGCTGCTGCAAACGTCGTCGAACTGTTCGTGCAGATGGTTGTCGTCTTGCAAACGTCCCCATCTGTTGACTCAGGGATCGAGACGTGGCTGCACGATCCGTTACAGCCATGCGGATAAGATGCCTGTCATCTCGACTGTTAGTGATACGAGGCCGTTGGGATCTAGCACGGCGTTCAGTATAACCCTCCTGAACCCACCGATTCCATATTCTGCTAAAAGTCATTGGATCTTGACCAACGCGAGCAACAATGTCGCGATACGATATCCGCAATAGCGATAGGCTACAATCCGACCTTTGTCAAAGTCGGAAACGTGATGGTACACGTTTCTCCTCCTTACACGAGGCATCACAACAATGTTTCACCAGGCAACGCCGGTAAACTGCTGTTTGTGTATGAGAAATCGGTTGTAAACTTTCCTCATGTCAGCACGTTATAGGTGTCGCCACCGGCGCCATCCTTGTGTGAATGCTCTGAAATGCTAATCATTTGCATATCACAGCATCTTCTTCCTGTTGGTTAAATTTCGCGTCTGTAGCACGTCATCTTCGTGGTGTAGCAATTTTAATTGACAGTAGTGTAATAATCAAAACTTAACTATACAGTTCTAAAATAGACATTGTATTTAAAATGTGCAGCCGATATTTTTATGGGCAGGTATGTCGAAATTCATCCTATCGATAAATCGATACATTTTTTCGTTCGCCAAGATTCTACAGCGATATTTTTTAATTATCGTTACATCGGACACCCGGTATTTTTACAAATATCTACAGTCATAGTTCGGATGGGTAGTGTGTCATAGACCGTTGTGTCCTATCCAGAGGCAAGATGACCCTCAATTGTCGTAACTGGTCCTTGATGATTGGATACTGGCAGTGGGACATAGTTGGCGTCCGAGCGGTCTCACACATATTCTGTCGGGGACGGATATGGGGATCTTGCTCGTCACAGCAGTACCTCCACATCAGACAGACGGTTCACAAGTCGCGGGTTACGTGTGGACGAGCGTTCTCCTGCTGAAAAATGGCAGCACGATACGCGACACGTGAGAGTTCAAAAATGGTTCAAATGGCTCTTAGCACTTTGGGACTTAACTTCTGAGGTCATCAGTCCCCTAGCGCTTAGAACTATTTAAACCTAACTAACCTAAGGATATCACACACATCCATGCCCGAGGCAGGATTCGATCCTCCGACCATAGCGGTAGCGCGGTTCCAGACTGAAGCGCCTAGAACCGCTCGGTCACACAGGCCGGCTGTGGTTACGATATCTTTGGTGCACAATACAGCGATCCGTCTTCATAGAAGTCAGACGTGGTCGACTGGAATGACGAGTATGCCTGGCCTTACATTCCCAGGTAACTCAGCATTAGGTCACTGCCTCATTCCAATGCCGCACAAATCTCGCCTCGAAACACAGAGGCGAATGATATGACTATGGCTGTAGTTCCCAGCTCAAACCGGTTATAGCAAAAACAAAACCTATGCATCACACAATGTATACTGAAAGCAGAAAAAAATAATAATTTTTGAATCACGGCCTCTCCAAATCGACAATTAATTCGTGCTTCACTAAAAATACAGTTTTGTGAAATACAGGGTGACACACGGGAGACGGACGGTTTTGAACTGCGTAGTAGTGAGGGCGCGGTGGTGGGAGGTGGTCGTGGTGGGGATAGTTCTGATCCACACAAGACGCCATTTCATTTACTGGGACTTGCAACGTCGAGTGATTGTCTACGACAGTTTCGTGAAAAGTGGTTAGTCTATTATCGCTACGCAGCGATTGTTTCGTGCGCGGTTTAATGTCGGTCGACATGGAGCAGTTCCGAGCCGTAACACAATCCTCAGATGGGTGGAAAACTTCAGATCAACTGGAACATACTGGATAAGAAGCATCCTGGCCCGAGACACAGAGTAACGAACCAGAAAATGTTAAGAGGGTAAAGCAAGCGGCAGTCAGAAGCCCAGGACGGTCAGCTAGACGCCGGCCTGCGTGGCCTTGCGGTTCTAGGCGCTACAGTCTGGAATCGCGTGACCGCTACGGTCGCAGGTTCGAATCCTGCCTCGGGCATGGATGTGTGTGATGTCCTTAGGTTAGTTAGGTTTAAGTAGTTCTAAGTTCTAGGGGACTGATGACCACAGCAGTGAAGTCCCATAGTGCTCAGAGCCATTTGGTCAGCTAGACGTCATGCTAGTGAGTTACGAATCAATCGTGAATCGGTTAGACGAATTTTGCATAAAGAATTAAAATTCAATCCTTACAAAATGCTCATTGTCCAACAACTTAAGGAAACTGATCGTATGAATATGAAATTTTATTGATGAGCGATGAAGCTCATTTTCATTTAAATGGGACCGTGAATAAGCAAAACCTACGTTACTGGGCTCCAGAGCATCGACACCTTATCCACCATCGTCCTCTACACTTAGAAAAAGTAACAATCTGGTGTGCTCTTGGCTCTGGTGGTGGCATTATTGGACCTTTTTTTTTTTTAAAAAAAAAAAGAGAAGGAGGCCTCAGTTACTGTTAATTCGGTTCGATACATTCGTATACTTGAAACATTCTTGAAACCAGAACTAAGAAGACGACGAACCCTTTAAAACGCGTTTGGTTCCAGCAGGATGGGGCAACATCGCACACTGCAAACACTTCAATGACAGTTAGACGCATGTTTCCTGGCCGGATTATCTCACGTTTTGGCAATGTTCCTTGCCCTTGCAGGTCTCCAGAGTTGTCAGTATGTGACTTTTTTCTGTGGGGGTACCTTAACAACTGTGTCTATAACCACAAACCACGAAATCTGGATGAGTTGAAGAATGCAATCATTCAAGAAATTGCTGCCATCCCTGCTGAGATTTTAGTTCGTGTGATGGAGGATTTTGAGAAGAGACTTGAGTCCTGCATTCGAAATGATGGAAATCACCTTGACGACATTATATTTCACCAATAACTTTGTTAACTAAAATGGCAAATAATGTGCTTTGATTTTGCGTAAATAAACATGCATTAATTTTAAAGTTGGCTGAGTATTATTTCATTAAAAACCGTCCATCTCCCGTGTGTCACTCTGTATTTACTCACTGAACAAGTTATACACGTATAATGTCACAACTTGCGTAAAACTCCTAAAAACTAATTTAATTAACACAAGTATCATATATACAAAACTAATGTAATATTCTCTCGAATACTGGATATAAATGTTGTGAGTTCATTCTATGAGAGAGACGGCATGCTATGTTTCTCTTTTACAGTACAGTAACCTTTCATATCTCAACTGTGGTGTCACCGTCAGACACCACACTTGCTAGGTGGTAGCCATTAAATTGGCCGCGGTCCGTTAGTATACGTCGGACCCGCGTGTCGCCACTATCAGTGATTGAAGACCGAGCGCCGCCACACGGCAGGTCTAGAGAGACTTCCTAGCACTCGCCCCAGTTGTACAACCGACTTTGCTAGCGATGGTTCTCTAACAAAATACGCTCTCATTTGCCGGGACGATGGTTTAGCGTAGCCTTCAGCTACGTCATTTGCTACGACCCAGCAAGGCGCCATTATCAGTTACTATTGATATTGATTCATGTACCGTCAAGACCGACGTTCTTCATTAACTGATTAAAGTTAAGTATTCCACCAGCTACGTCCGTCTTTCTAAATTATAATTTCCTTGCCCTGTTCCAGACCCCACGCTAGCCTGCGAGAGCTAAAACGCGTGCCTTTCGGCCTTCCTCTAGTAACACGGTGTTGGCTCTCCTGCCAACCAAAACATCAACTATTAGATCTGCAGTTCGCTGTTATCTTCGGTTGCAGTACAGCTGACACAGGGTTTCAAATCTTCGACTCGAGTGAGTGAATATTTTATAAAAATAGCGGCTCAATTAGCAAGTATCAGACTACAAATTCGAAGCTGAACCAAGGATTTTTTTCTATCACTTATCGATTGTTTTACTTCAGACGTATATTTGCAAATGCGACGCATACCAAGTTTCCCTGCAGCTAGACATCCACGTTAAACTGTAGGGTTCCCTATAACGGAATGGGTAAGGAGACACTAACAAGGGAACCTCCCCATCGCACCCCCCCCCTCAGATTTAGTTATAAGTTGGCACAGGGATAGGCCTTGAAAAACTGAACACAGATCAATCGAGAAAACAGGAAGAAGTTGTGTGGAACTATGAAAAAGATAAGCAAAATATACAAACTGAGTAGTCCATGTGCAAGGTAAGCAACATTAACGAGAGTCTTAGCTTACGAGCGCCGTGGTCCCGTGGTTAGCGTGAGCAGCTGTGGGACGACAGGTCCTTGGTTCAAAACTTCTCTCGGGTGAAAATTTTAATTTTTTATTTTCAGATAATTATCAAAGTTCAGGCACTCACACATAACCAACTTCGCTCTCCAAAATTCCAGGACATGTTCAGATTTGCTTGGACATATACAGAATTTGACGGTCTACGCACGGAAACTTTTGAAAACGTAAAAAACGTATGTTTTGACAGAGCACAGGGAAAACTGTGCGACTCTGAAACTGTTGCATTCATTTGATGCACTTTATGTGACAAACTCTTATGTTTTCATCACTTTTTTTGGAGTGATTATCACATCCACAAGAAAATCTAAATCGGGCAAGGTAGAAGAATCTTTTTACCCATTCGCCAAGTGTGCAAGTTAGGTGGGTCGACAACATATTCCTGTCATGTGACGCACATGCCGTCACCAGTGTCGTAAAGAATATATCAGACGTGTTTTCCTGTGGAGGAATCGGTTGACCTATGACCTTGCGATCAAATGTTTTCGGCTCCTATTGGAGAGGCACGTCCTTTCGTCTACTAATCGCACGGTTTTGCGGTGCGGTCGCAAAACACAGACACTAAACTTATTACAGTGAACAGAGACGTCAATGAATGAACGGACAGATCGTAACTTTGCGAAAATAAAGAAAGTAAAATTTTCACTCGAGGGAGGACTCGAACCAAGAACTTTCCGTTCCGCAGTTGCTCACCCTAACCACAAGACCACGGCGCTCATAAGCTAATATTCTCCTTTATGTTGCCTATCTTACACATGGACTACTCAGTTTCTATATTTTGCTTTTCTTTTCATAGTTCCACACAACTTCTTCCTGTTTTCTCGATTGATCTGTGTTCAGTTTTTCAAGGCATATCCACTGTGTCAATTTATAACTAAATCTGAGGGGGGTGCGATGGGGAGGTTCCCTTGTAAGTACAGAGGAAGGTGACGGCATACCACCACCAGACTGGCCACATCTTGCAAAGCACTCCAGTGGTTACAGCAGTCTTCCGGTTGGGGCCAGATTCACTTTGCAATGTTATCCCAATAAACAATACACCCAGGGTAAATATACACAAAGTGAGTTTACAAAAAACGAAGAATCTAACAGGTGAGAAAGCCTGTAAACGGTTCTCAGGAGCCGTAAACTTTTGATAGGCGTCTGTAGTTACCGCAGAGGAAAAAGAGAATGGAAGTCTTTAAAGATACGAAGTGCTCTGAAAGACGCAGTATAAACAATGATCCAAAGCACACTACTGTGGAGTATTGAACACGAAACGCTGCGTATGTAACTACTGCACTTGCCTAGTTGAAACAGCAACCCGCCCACCGTTTAAAGTATCTACTGGATTAGTAAATATGATAGACATGACAGGGCGGTATAAATCCACTCATAATTAAGTTAGGCAGTGGTAATTACGTAGAGTACAGTGTTTCCTCATCAAAAGAAACAAGTAGCTATAAGCCACGCAGCTGTTGCTATAGACCCCTGCCATTCACTTACTTGCTGTAAGTAGATTCTGGGCCTCTATCACTGTCCCTGGCGCTTTCCCCAAAACATCCAGGATTGCGCCGTCCTCTGCAAACCAGCAGTGTGCATAGAGGAGTCCGAGTAGAAGAAAGGAGATCAAACAACAAAAATTGATCTCTGGGCTTCACGAGATTATTTGACGTAGGATACACCTGGCGGGAGCAGCTTAACCGTGATAACGAATCGAACCGCTGTCAAAAGTCACTCCTTTATAATTGAATTCTTGATACATTCATTTAAAAGCAACATAACGCAGCCACATTTTTCATTAATCGTCAGAGTCTCGTCATCGAGATGCATGTTGGTAATTACCGAAGTTCCTATCTCTTCCAGGTACTGTTAATCTGTTGCCTGCAGAAACTTAGGAAAGAGTAGCGAAAGTTGTTAACGTCAGCAGAAAACGCCAGTTTGCACGAAAATGCAAATTCGTCGGGTGCTTTTCTTCCGAGGTTTTGCGTGTAAACGTTTCGTGACGCGCTTATGAAAGTGTGCATCTCTTTCGCGAGAACTGGCACTGTGAACTCGGGGTATTCTGGTCACGAAAAAAAACTGTCACAGATCATCCTCGTTGATCAAGATTGTCAACGAAAATTTGAAGAAACATAATAAAAATGTGCAGTGGAACAATATGTTTAATTATTGTATGAATCAGTAATATATACTCATCCACTGCATTAAAATACTAACAATTTTTCCATTCACGCATATTTCTTCTTACAAGGGAACCTCCCCATAGCACCCCCCTCAGATTTAGTTATAAGTTGGCACAATGGATAGGCCTTGAAAAACTGAACACAGATCAATCGAGAAAACAGGAAGAAGTTGTGTGGAACTATGAAAAAATAAGCAAAATATACAAACTGAGTAGTTCATGCGTAATATATGCAACATATAGGACACTCTAATCGCATGAGTGCCGTGGTCCCCTGGTTAGCGTGAGCAACTGTGGAACGACAGGTACTTGGTTCAAGTCTTCAGTCGAGTGAAAATTTTAATTTTTTATTTTCAGTTTATGTGACAAACTCTTATGTTTTCATCACTATTTTGAGAGTGATTATCACATCCACAAGAAAAACTAAATCGGGCAAGGTAGAAGAATCTTTTTACCCATTCGCCAAGTGTGCAAGTTAGGTGGGTCGACAACATGTTCCTGTCATGTGACGCACATGCCGTCACCAGTGTCGGATAGAATATATCAGACGTGTTTTCCTGTGGAGGAATCGGTTGACCTATGACCTTGCGATCAAATGTTTCGGTTCCCATTGGAGAGGCACGTCTTTTCGTCTACTAATCGCACGGTTTTGCGGTGCGGTCGCAAAACACAGACACTAAACTTATTACACTGAACAGAGACGTCAATGAACGAACGGACAGATCACAACTTTGCAAGAATAAAGAAAGTAAACTTTTTCACTTGAGGAAAGACTTGAAACAATGACCTCTCGTTCCGCAGCTGCTCACGCTAACCACGGGACCACGGCGCTCTTGAGCTCACACTATCCTTGGTGTTACATATCTTGCGCATGGACTAGTCAGTTTGTATATTTTGCTTATTTTTTTCATAGTTCCACACAACTTCTTCCTGTTTTCTCGATCGATCTGTGTTCAGTTTTTCAAGGCCTATCCACTGTGCCAGCTTATAACTAAATCTGAGGGGGGTGCGTTGAGGAGGTTCCCTTGTTAGTATTCATCAGGTTAGCAGCTGTGGTCTCTAATATTTAATTTGCGTTTCAAAGCTAATTCCCGATGTATCCCGAGTATTTTGACTGTGGAATATTACGTGGCACTGTTGTAACATAACGAAATTTTTGACAGGAAGTAAGATATAAATTCAAACGTAACAGCTAATTAAAAGTGCTCTGATATTTATTTTTTCCCCGCTGCCTGTTTTGTCAGTTTTCCTGTGGGAGGAACTGGTCGCCGACTAAACGTCAGGTACAGCACACTGCCTTTGATATACGCGTTTAATGTCGCATATGAGTCGCTAATCTCTCAAAGCCAGGGTTTCTTTCAGTTTTTTGCCAAAGAGAAATTTGCGCTGAAATATATCGCCAAATGACATTTTTACCTTGAAAATACTGTGAACAGGGACTTGACTTCACGTCAGCGAAAAGAATTTATTACGACAAAATTTATAACGACGCGCTCTCGGGATACGTAGTATCGTTTTATCAGGGACTGCTGTCTTGAACGCACATTATAAATGTAATTTAGTATCAGACGCTGAAGAAGACATGTCGGACGACGCAAAGCGCGCGCTGGCGCCAACTGTCTGCTCACTGGAAGACAACACTTGTCTTGCTCTGATTCAGTCAGACGTGAGTTAAGGCAATGCTGCGTGTGATGCGCCTTGACCTATGCGTCGTCGGGCATAGACCTAGCAAAAACTGCACAGCTCGCTAAGAGCCGAATGCGTCGCTCTGATGATCCGGATACAGGGAAGATTTCTGCAACATGCAGCCTTAGGAACTACTTCGCACGTTTTCAGGGTCACTGAAATCTAGAAAGACAAGACAAAAAAATGGATTAAGTTTACTTTCACTCGAAACGCAATCCAGTCAGATTTTTATCTTTCGTTCGCTGTTACGCTGTTGAACTTTATACAGAAATCGGAAAAAATAAAAAAAATGGCTCTGAGCACTATGGGGCTTAACTTCTGAGGTCATCAGTCCCCTAGAACTAAGAACTACTTAAACCTAACTAACCTAAGGACATAACACACATCCATGCCCGAGGCAGGATTCGAACCTGCGACCGTAGCGGTCGCGCGGTTCCAGACTGAAGCGCCTAGAACCGCTCGGCCACCCCGGCCGGCGGAAAAGATCATATGAACAACCGCTTCGAAAGTGTAGCTCCACGTTTTACGTAAGAAACAGTCCGAATCTTTGTAGGTATAGGCTACACAGAAACTCTAAATGAAAGTCAATGAGCTTTTGTACTGTTCCTTGCAAAATACCTTGGAAGACGCTAGAGGATGGTAACGGGAGGAGGGGGGGGGGCTTATTTGCTTTTGCAGTACTAACTTTAATGACACGATAGTAATGAAATTCGCGACTGTGGAGCGCAGGGAAGGTATGTGTATTACTTGATTAAAAGTCTATAACTGAAAGGGAGGGGTAGCATTTTGACTCTACCAACGTGTATGGTGTCGAGAACGACGTGATTCAAAAATGGTTCAAATGGCTCTGAGCAGTATGGGACTCAACTGCTGAGGTCATTAGTCCCCTAGAACTTAGAAGTAGTTAAACCTAACTAACCTAAGGACATCACACACATCCATGCCCGAGGCAGGATTCGAACCTGCGACCGTAGTGGTCTCGCGGTTCCAGACTGCAGCGCCAGAACCGCGCGGCCACTTCGACCGGCCGACGTGATTCCTCCTTACATTTTCCGTCTCCGGAGATGACTGTAAAATGTTACAATTATTCTTATCTTTTCGTTTTGCTGATAGTCCTCGAGTCTTTCATAAAGTTCCCCGTACGCAGCACAACATGCCATAGTTTTGTCTTCATCACCAGGAATACTCTTTGCTTTGTCGGGATAGAGGAGCAGTATAAAACTCTCTATTCGCCCGACGTTATTTCTGAAAACGGTTCAACAGACCAGGTTTTCTGACCGTGGCATCACTGAAGTTATCCTCTCCATTGTATTATGCAGTTTATTCATGCATATATTGTTCATCAGCCACATCTTAATCTTAAAATTAATTTTCATAGCTGTTACCTGCTAAGACTACCCTCTGATGCTCTTCTATTTCAATCATTAAGTTTAGTTTTTTTCGCTGTTGTGTTTAGCAAATAAAGATTTCCGATAAACTCTGCATACTGCCAAACTATTAGATACAGTAGATCCCAGTAGTATTAATAAACTTTTCGACGGTTATCATTCATGCATCAACGAAGAGGGAACCGGCAAGCAATTTTCGCTTTTTGGACATCTGCAAGATTAGAATAACAAAAATAATAATGTTGTGCCAATATATATGTTGTATTGGGAACTGGCACTCAATGGATATATCTAATCACATGTATTTCGTACAGTGACCATTATTTACATTGAGGTTTATTCACTCTCATCCTCATTTTTCCATACAGTTAAACCCCACTAAACTAAGTAAAAGCCAGTAAATGGTACTGACATTTGACTTGTAACACACTATTTTAGATTTCTTGCCTGATGTCACGATCAAAAATTATGTGCACTTGTGATACCTTTAGTTTTCAAGATTTAATTTCTTGGACACCAGTGTCTTCGTAGACTAGTTCACTTCTATAGATTATCGTTTAATAACTCAATAATAAACCAATATTAGCTGAACAAAATGCAATTAGCTTACTTTTCAACATTAAAAACGAAATTTTTCTAACATAAAGCGAAGATTAAGGGGCTATTACATATCAATATCTCTATCCTCAGACTATACAGCTATTTGTAACACCCGATGAGTAGCATCCGTTGACACCAGTTATGTAGTTAGCTTGTCAATTCGACAGTGACGAATAACTCCCTTCTGGTCGGTACTAAATTAAAATTTGACACGCAGATACGACTATTACTCGGCGTGGCGCACTGGGTATCCAGCCGAAATAGGAAGTAGCTTGGTCACGTGACTACTTACAGTCATGTTCCATTTCAGAGTAGTGTGCGGAGAGAGCGAGAGCGAAAAATGATAGCGAAAAGTTATCACAGAAAATACTTTCGTCAGAAGCTGCGGTAACTTCTTGTTAATTTCAGTTAATTAAACTGAAAACATGAGAGCGCCGAGAGAGAAGGCGAGGAAAGATGGAAGCAAATGTTGACAAGCAAAAGTTAAGTGGGTGGTGTGCAAGTAACAGGAGGCGGGACACTATGGCGAGTGGAGCAGGAGTCAATATCTGCCCCAAAGCAGAATAACTAAAATGCACACAATAAATATTTCTTTGATAACGTAGATAAACGTGTTATTAGACAGCAGTTTCTAGAATATTATTAACAATACAAAGGAGTATCATATTTGCAAAAAATCGCAGCTTTACAATTTCAGGCTAGCAACGAAACTTTCAGAAAAACTGTTCCACCTATGGGATTTGATTTTCAAAGGTGCCAGAATAAACGAGTTATTTTCTTTGTTTACTCTCCGCAATTACAGCCTACTATCTGGTAAGCTAAAATATGCCATAAAATTCTAACTTTTACGAATAATAATAAAAATGTACCACAAGCTCCGACATGGTCGCGAATCGAACAGTGATCAGAAAGTGTAGAATAAACTAATGAAACCTGTAGTCTGAGGACCTAACAAGTTCGTGATCATAGACAGAAATAAAGAAATTTGTTCTATAAAAATATATATTAAATCTTTATTTTCGGTGCTTAACTAAAAAAAAGAAATGCTAATATTAGCACTAGTTACTACCACTACAAAACTACAATATAAACCTTAACAAATGACCCAACTACTAATACTACAGTTAGTGCAACAGAATCTGTTATTTTTTGGTTCATTTATCAGAGTACATTTAAACTGTAGATAATTAAAATATCCACGGGTGTACTGCCGGTCTACAGTGTCCAACGGGCACAATATTTCGGCGATCATACATGTCGCCATCATCAGGTGAACTCACGGACTGAGCTCCTGTGAACGTGCCGGCACGGAGATCCGTACGCTATGGCTGCTCAGGGGGAACTGGGTTCGGTCGCGGCGGCGGCCGATTTAAATACCCTCCGCCCGCGGCTCGCTCACTCCGCCGTCCACGTCCCGCGCCACGGTCGCGCAGTGGAACAGATTGCGACGGCGTCTGAGATGACGTCGGCGTGATGGCTCTGCCCGCCGTGGTCGTCACAACTATACGTTTGCTCGATTTACTCTTGATTAACCCAATCGCTGGTTCCCAAGCCTTGCTAAGATTATAGCCACAGTCACGGTTTATGAGGTCGTCATTGGTGCGAATTTCGATGGCCTCTCTAACAACGCTGTCCCAGTATCTCGACGTCTGTACCAGAATCCTCGTGCGTTCATACTCCATAGCGTGATTTCCGACAAACAATGTTCAGCGACCGCCGACTTGCTCGGATACATCAGTCGAGTGTGCCTCTGGTGTTCACAGCATCGATCCTCGACGGTACGCATCGTCTGACCAATATACGACTTGCCACATTGACACGGAATCTGGTACACGCCGACCTTCCTCAAACCGAGGTCATATTTGGCGCCCCCCACCAGTGCACGAGTTTTATTCGGAGGACAAAACACAGTTCGGACTCGGTGTTTCTTCAAAATGCGGGCGATTTTCCCCGAGAGTGCGCCTGTATATGGAATAAACGCAGTGCCTACCTCCTCCCTCGTGATTTCATCCATCTCCACAGGTTGTGCTGTAGTGGTTGGGCGGAGAACACGTTGAATCTGCCACTCTGAGTACCCATTTTTTCGAAATACAGTTCTCAGATGTTCCAATACCTGGGGTAGACCCTCTGCGTCAGAGATAGTGCGCGCCCTATGTACTAGAGTTTTAAGTACCCCATTCCTCTGTGACGGGTGGTGGCAGCTGTCTGCGTGCAAATACAGATCAGTGTGCGTTGTCTTCCGATACACCCCATGACCTAGGGTGCCGTCAGCCCTTCTCTTGACCAAGACGTCAAGGAAAGGTAATTTACCCTCCGTTTCAGTCTCCATAGTGAATTGTTTCCGCTACTGGATCCGCCCTGGTACTTACTCGGTTCAAGAGTCATTCTCTGTTGGATTCCTTGGGCATAGGGCAGCACGACAGCAGCGTTTCCACATCATCAATACCTTGTGATCCAAAATCCTTAATGTCCGACAGCCATTACCCGCTGTGCCTTCCTCGAGCACGTAGTCCCACAATGTGTACTCTGGAGTGCTCACACTGCTGCAAGCTCAGTCACATTTGTCTTTTGATTTTATATACACTCCTGGAAATTGAAATAAGAACACCGTGAATTCATTGTCCCAGGAAGGGGAAACTTTATTGACACATTCCTGGGGTCAGATACATCACATGATCACACTGACAGAACCACAGGCACATAGACATAGGCAACAGAGCATGCACAATGTCGGCACTAGTACAGTGTATATCCACCTTTCGCAGCAATGCAGGCTGCTATTCTCCCATGGAGACGATCGTAGAGATGCTGGATGTAGTCCTGTGGAACGGCTTGCCATGCCATTTCCACCTGGCGCCTCAGTTGGACCAGCGTTCGTGCTGGACGTGCAGACCGCGTGAGACGACGCTTCATCCAGTCCCAAACATGCTCAATGGGGGACAGATTCGGAGATCTTGCTGGCCAGGGTAGTTGACTTACACTTTCTAGAGGACGTTGGGTGGCACGGGATACATGCGGACGTGCATTGTCCTGTTGGAACAGCAAGTTCCCTTGCCGGTCTAGGAATGGTAGAACGATGGGTTCGATGACGGTTTGGATGTACCGTGCACTATTCAGTGTCCCCTCGACGATCAGCAGTGGTGTACGGCCAGTGTAGGAGATCGCTCCCCACACCATGATGCCGGGTGTTGGCCCTGTGTGCCTCGGTCGTATGCAGTCCTGATTGTGGCGCTCACCTGCACGGCGCCAAACACGCATACGACCATCATTGGCACCAAGGCAGAAGCGACTCTCATCGCTGAAGACGACACGTCTCCATTCGTCCCTCCATTCACGCCTGTCGTGACACCACTGGAGGCGGGCTGCACGATGTTGGGGCGTGAGCGGAAGACGGCCTAACGGTGTGCGGGACCGTAGCCCAGCTTCATGGAGACGGTTGCGAATGGTCCTCGCCGATACCCCAGGAGCAACAGTGTCCCTAATTTGCTGGGAAGTGGCGGTGCGGTCCCCTACGGCACTGCGTAGGATCCTACGGTCTTGGCGTGCATCCGTGCGTCGCTGCGGTCCGGTCCCAGGTCGACGGGCACGTGCACCTTCCGCCGACCACTGGCGACAACATCGATGTACTGTGGAGACCTCACGCCCCACGTGTTGAGCAATTCGGCGGTACGTCCACCCGGCCTCCCGCATGCCCACTATACGCCCTCGCTCAAAGTCCGTCAACTGCACATACGGTTCACGTCCACGCTGTCGCGGCATGCTACCAGTGTTAAAGACTGCGATGGAGCTCCGTATGCCACGGCAAACTGGCTGACACTGACGGCGGCGGTGTACAAATGCTGCGCAGCTAGCGCCATTCGACGGCCAACATCGCGGTTCCTGGTGTGTCCGCTGTGCCGTGCGTGTGATCATTGCTTGTACAGCCCTCTCGCAGTGTCCGGAGCAAGTATGGTGGGTCTGACACACCGGTGTCAATGTGTTCTTTTTTCCATTTCCAGGAGTGTAGATACGTAGCATACGGGACAAAACAAGTAATGTAATGTATCAGTCCACTCGACAAGTTTAGATATCTCATTTTTAGTCCTTTCGTAATGTTAGGGAGAAATTTGCATGTTCTACCTGTGCCTGAAGTGTCTCATTGATTTTGCCACAGTTGTAATATGCGACCTTGTGTTAGCTTTTTCGTTATGGTCTCAATTCCAAGAATGTATCGTATTCCCATCTGATTGTCTTTCTTTACCCAATGGAGGACACCCCTTTTCCTAATTTCCAACTTCAGCGGGCATATTCCTAGAATCAATAGCAATGCATCATTCGGGGTAGTGCGGTAGGCGCCCACTAATCTTAATAGCACTCATTGAACTATTCTGATAATGACGCTGCCTTCAGAAGCTGCAATCAATGAGTGCATCGTATCTTACAACTGATGGTAATATAGATGGGTGGTATGCTCTAATTGATTTCAAGGGAAGTCGGAATGGCCTCTTTGCGATGTTTTTAGTTTTATTCTTCACGTTTGTACTTTTGTGTCTGCCCCCTCTATATGATGCATGAAATTACGACTTTCGACCAGGAATACCCGTAGATATCCTGTTAATTTACTGCTTCTAATAAACACATCGTTTAATTTTGCCGCGAGGAGTGGCCGCGCGGTTAGAGGTGCTATGAAACGGATTGCGCGGCCCCTCCCGCCAAAGGTTCGAGTCCTCCCTCGGGCGTGAGTGTTCGTGTGTTGTTCTTAGCATACGTTAGTGTAAGTAATGTATAAGCCTAGGGACCGATGACCTCAGCAGTTTGGTCCCTTAGGAATTCAAATGTGTGTGAACATTGTTTAATTTTGCCTTTGGATTACTTGTTAAGCTCCCTTTAGCAGAGGTGACGTGGTTCTGTTAGGTGCTAGTGATAATTTGATACTTCGACACTATCCTTCAAACTCATAGAGCACTACATTACATTTGTATTCTATAATTCTTATGCAGGCAGTGCGTACAACGAACAGCATGTCATCTGCAAATGCTACCAATCCGTTTACGTTATCGCTGTTATGGCTTCTGTAGTACGGACTCCAATGCAACATACCAAAGCTCTGGACCAAACATTGAGCAGTGGGGACAGTCTTTTGTTACTGTCTTCGTTCTTTCCTTTCCTGGGCATTTAAATAAATGTCTCATGGGGAAATAGTCTCTCAGGCAATTGTACAGCGCCTCTGGACGGACACTAGCTCCCTAAGGCGACCAAAGAAAAACGGCCACCATAGGTTATGGAAAGCACCTATAATACCGATAAGAGCGGTTAGAGGGATACGTAGGACGAATATCTGCTTAAAAATCTACATGACTACTCTGCAGATCACACCTAAGTTCCTAGCAGAGGATTCATCGAATCACTTTCACACTAGTTCTTTGCCTTTCCACTCTCCGACAGCTCGAGGGAAAAATGAGCACTTACATCTTTCTGTGTGAGCTATAATTTCTCTTACTTTATATCTATGATTATTTATCCCTATGTAGGTGGGCGCCTGAAATTATTCGCTCATTCAGAGGAGAAAGTTAGTAACTGAAATTTCACAAGAACGCCTTTTTCAATGATTGTGACCCCAACTCGCTTAGATCCGTGACACTCTCTCCTCTATATAGCGACAATGTAAAACGAGCTGCCTTCTTTGAACTTTCCGATGTCATACGTCGATGCCGTGTGGTGCGGATCCCACACCGCGCAGCAATACTCCAGAGGACAGGCAAGCGTACTGTACGAAGTCTCTTTAGTAGATCTGTATAATCTTCTACGCGTTCCGCCAATATAACTCAGTCTTTGATTAGCTTTCCCCATCAGATTATCTATTTGATCGTTCCAATTTAAGTTATTCATAACTGTAGTCCGTTAGTACTTACAACATGTGATCAAAAGTATCCGGACACCTGGCTGAAAATGACTTACAAGTTTGTGGCGCCCTCCATCGGTAATGCTGGAATTCAATATGGTGTTGGCCCACCCTTAGCATTGATGACAACTTACACTCTCACAGGCATACGTTCAGTCACGTGCTGGAAGGTTTCTTGGGGAATGTCAGCCCATTCTTCACGGAGTGCTGCACTGAGGAGAGGTATCGATGTAGATCGGTGAGGCCTGGCACGAAGTCGGCGTTCCAAAACATCCCAAAGGTGTTCTATAGGATTCAGGTCGGGATTCTGTGCAGGTCAGTCCATTACAGGGATGTTATTGTAGTGTAACCACTCTGCCACAGGCCGTGCGTTATGAACAGGTGCTCGATCGTGTTGAAAGATGCAATCGCCATCCCCGAATTGGTCTTCAACAGTGGGAAGCAAGAAGGCGCTTAAAACATCAATGTAGGCGTGTGCTGTGATAGTGCCACGCAAAACAACAAGGGGTGCAAGTCCCCTCCATGAAAAACACAAACACACCATAACACCACCGCCTCCGAATTTTACTGCTGGCACTACACACACTGGCAGATGACGTTCACCGGGCATATGGCATACCCACACCCTGCCATCTGATAGTCACATTGTGTACCGTGATTCGTTACTTCACACAATGTTTTTACATTGTTCAATCGTCCAATGTTTATGCTCCTTACACCAAGCGAGGCGTCGTTTGGCATTTACCGGCGAGATGTGTGCCTTATGAGCAACCGCTCGACCATGAAATCCAAGCTTTCTCACCTCCCCTCTAATTGTCATAGTACTTGCAATGGATCCTGATGCAGTTTGGAATTCCTGTGTGATGGTCTGGATAGATGTCTGCCTATTACACATTACGACCCTCTTCAACTGTCGGCAGTCTGTCAGTCAACAGACGAGGTCGGCCCGTACGATTTTGTGCTGTACGTGCTCCTTCACGTTTCCTCTTCACTATCACATCGTAAACAGTAGACCTAAGGATGTTTAGGAGTGTTGAAATCTCGCTTACAGACGTATGACACAAGTGACACCCAATCACCTGCCCGTGAGTTCCGCGGAGCGCCCCATTCTTATTTCTCACGGTGTCTAATGACTACTGAGGTCGCTGATATGGAGTAACTGGCAGTAGGTGGCAGCACAATGCACCTAATATGAAAAGCGTATTTTTTTTGGCTGTCCGGATACTTTTGATCACATAGTGTAGTTGATTTGATAGCCTTCAGATTTGTATGATTGCCGGCCGGAGTAGCCGTGCGGTTCTAGGCGCTACAGTCTGGAACCGCGTGACCGCTACGGTCGCAGGTTCGAATCCTGCCTCGGGCATGGATGTGTGTGATGTCCTTAGGTTAGTTAGGTTTAAGTAGTTCTAAGTTCTAGGGGACTGATGACCACAGCAGTTAAGTCCCATAGTGCTCAGGGCCGTTTGTATGATTTACCGTGTAATCAAAATTTAACGGATTCCTTTTAGTGCTGATGCGGGTGACTACATTTTGTTGTTGTTGTTGTTGTTGTTGTGGTCTTCAGGCCAGAGACTGGTTTGCTGCAGCTCTCCATTCTACTCTATCCTGTGCAAGCCTCTTTATCTCCGAATAACTACCGCAACCTACATCCTTCTAAATCCGCTTAGTGTATCCATCTCTACGTCTCCCTCTACGATTTTTACCTCCACGCTTCCCTCCAATATTAAATTTACGATCCCTTGATGCTTCAGATCGTGTTCTACTGACCGATCCCTTCTTCTAGTCAAGTTGTACCACAAATTCGTCTTCTCCCCAGTTCCATTCAGTAGCTCCTCATTAGTTACGTGATCTACCCATCTAATCTTCTGCATTTTTCTGTAGCACCACATTTCGAAAGCTTCTATTCTCTTCTTGTCTAAACTAGGTATCGTCCATGAGTACATATTTCTCATTATTTAGAGTCAATTGTCACTTTTCATACCATATAGTTGTCCTGTCTAAATCGTTTTGCAATTCGTTTTCATCTTCTGATGACTTTACTACACGATAAATGACAACTTCATCTGCAAACAATCTAAGAGACTTACCCAGATTATCTCCTAAATCGTTTATGTGTATCAGGAACAGCAGAGAGCCCATAACATTTCCTTCGGGAACGCCGGATATCACTTTTGTTTCGGTCGAAGATTTTCCGTCGATTACCACGTACTGTGACTTTACTGACAGGAAATCATGGATCCACTCGCACAACTGACGCGATTCTCCACGGACACGCAATTTGATTAGAAGTCTCTTGTGAGGAACGATGTCAAAAGCCTTCTAGACATAAAAAATATGCAATCAATTTGAAATTCCCTGCCGATAGCACTCACTACTTCGTGTGAAAGAAGAGCTAGACTTATTTCACAAGATCGATATTCATTGAATCCGTGGTGACTGTGTGTCAATAGATCGTAGCCTTCGAAGTATTTCGTAATGTTTGAACACAGTAAATGTTCCAAAAATCCTACTGCCAGTCGAAGTTAGTGACTGAGTCTGTAATTCAGCGCGTACTCTCATTTCCTTTCTTGAGTGTTGGTGTGACCTGCGCAAGTTTCCAGTCTATTGGTACGGATCTTTCGTCCAGCGGGAATCTTATTGGTATGCTGTCTGCACCGGAAGTCTTGCCTTTAATAGTTGGCATTTATTGTCCATTCGAACTCTGGACTATTTACTTCGTCGTCTTTGATGAAGGAAGTTCGTAAATTAGTAACTCCGCTTCAGTGGCACTTGTCGCTGATGTACTTTCCATACGACCAGAATGCCTTTGGATTTTCTGTCAGATTTAGCGACAGAGCTTCGTTGTGGAAACTATTAAAGCACCTCGAATTGACATCCGCGCTAAATTTCGGGCTTCTGTAAAACTTCGCCAGTCTTGGGTAGTCTGTGACCTTTTAAATTTGGCATTCTTTTTTCGTTGCTTCTGTTCTGACCTGGTTTGTGTACCGTGGCGGATCCGTTTCTTACTAATTTATTTGGTATCAATCTCTCAACTGCTGTCGGTAATATTTCTTTGAATTTAAGCCACACCTTGTCTACGCTTACGTAAGTAATTCAGAGGAATTGGAGACTGTCTCTTCGGAAGGCATCAAGAGAATTTTTATCTGCCTTTTTAAAATTAGATTATTTTGCATTTATTTTTGGTGGATTTGGATGTTACGGCGTTCAACCTCGTTACAACTACCTTGTGGTCACTAATCCCTGTATCCGTCATGATGATCCCTATTTGCTCAGGTTTATCGGTCGCCAAGAGGTCAAAGTACGTTTTTGCAACCATTTACCCTTCACTTGGGCTCCTTAACTAACCGCTCAAAATAACTTTCGGAGGAAACATATAGTACAATATCGGTCGATGTTACAAGCTTACCACCGACTTTAAAAACGTACTTTCACCAACATATCGAGGACAGACTGAAGTCACCACCAACTATAACTGTACGAGTGGCTATGTATTTTATATAACACTGAAGTTTTATTTTAACCTTTTATCAAGTCTGTCATCTGAGCCTGTCGGTTGGTACAAGGAAACAGCTATTAATTTGTTCTCATTGTTGAATGTAACCTCTACGTATACTAACTCTCAGGAAATTTCAATTTCGCTACAAGATAAACTACTTCTAATAGCAACATTACGCAACCGCCAACTGTGTTTAATCTATCCTTCCGAACATCACCAGATGCTTTACAAAAATTTCAGCTGAGCTGATCTCTAGCTTTAACCAGCTTCCAATACCTACAGATATAACGATTTAGCTTGTGTGCTTTCTATTAACGCTTGGCGCTCCGGTTCTTTGAAAACAGAGCTATGACAGTTCACTACTATAATACCTATAGCTCCTAGATCTACTCTCGTTCTGAGTTTGACCTGCTGCCTTTGAGACTGAAGCCTTTTTTGTTCTTTCAAGAGCCCCCCCCCCCCCCAACACAAAAACGCGCCCCGTCCACTCCACACAGCCCCATTGCACGTGTAGCTTCCTCCTGTGTGTAAGGGGCCCCTGACCTATTAAAAAGGAACTGATAAGCCACCACGCACTGGTGCAAGTCAAGGAGTCTGCAGCCTACATAGTAGAAGAAGATCACTGAAGGCTCTGGCAGGATTTTTGCTGACATCAGCAATAGCATTCCTGAAACTGATGGCAGCTGCATCAGCATTTCCAGAATCGTCAACGTCAACACCCTGTGCTCAGGTAATTCTGCTTGATATATTTCACTGATAGCAGCATCAATATTCCTGGAATTCTGACATCATCACATCTGGACAACTCTACCAAGGCCAGGACATTACTATGCCACTGCCCTGTGAAAGCCAACCCCATCGACCAACTTTCACCTCACACGCCCTGTGGGTTACAGGAGCCCTCGTCAACGTCGTCGTGCTGTTTGCCAGTGGTGTGCAAGCTTAGCCGGCTAGCCCACAACTAATTTTAATTTTTATAATTCGATGGCATGAGCGTTACAATTTGCTGCCTGCATTTTGTACAGTATAAACTGCCGCCAACAGTAACAGCTGTCAACTGAACTCAGTATTTGTTCATTCTTTTTTTGTTACAACTATATGGCTATTATTAGCAAAAGTGATCATTCTGCTTGCATGCAACAGAGTACTCCAACATAGCATGAGGGCAGCAGCTAATTTTGTACTGTCTCTATGTACAACTTAGAGATCTACCGCATGTGCATTTTAAAGATGTACTGACCTATTGTGATAAATTAATAACGTTATGACGTTCTCTTATTTAACGTTAATAATGTTATGTTGTAATTGTTACAGACCCTGACCTAGTGCTGGACCAGGACACGGATATGTTCTGTAATGTGCTATTGCTTCAGCAGCAAGAGCCACCACTGTCCACAGGATGTCTTCCAAACCTATCGGACCTGTTATCATTCGACTGTGCAGTGACACAGCGGCTACAGCAGCTGTCCAAAGCCCAAAGAGCTGTCAGAACTGCTGGACCAGGACATTGAGACTCACTATTTCCTGAGCCACAGCAGCAGCCTTCTCGATCAAGACATGACAGCTTAGTTGGACTGCCAAGCTGTCACGAGGCTATTACTGTAGCTGTTGGTCATAATTTGACAATATGTCTTAGAGTGTTTGTTCGATGTAACATCTGTGTTTGGCAACTTGCATTTCTGCCGGCCGCGGTGGTCTCGCGGTTCTAGGCGCGCAGTCCGGAACCGTGGGACTGCTACGGTCGCAGGTTCGAATCCTGCCTCGGGCATGGATGTGTGTGATGTCCTTAGGTTAGTTAGGTTTAAGTAGTTCTAAGTTCTAGGGGACTGATAACCACAGCAGTTGAGTCCCATAGTGCTCAGAGCCATTTGAACCATTTGAACGTGCATTTCTACTGTCCCTACACGCACGGATTTCTACTGACTCAATGATTGCTTGAAGTATTGACTAAGTACCTTTGAAAGCCCCAGCTTGTTGGGAGGAGCGTTCTATCTATTGCCATGTGTACACCAACAACTATGGTTCAAGTTGCTCTGAGCACTATGGGACTTAACAGCTGAGGTCATCAGTTCCCTAGAACTTAGAACTACTTAAACCTAACTAACCTAAGGAGATCACACACATGCCCGAGGCAGGATTCGAACCTACGACCGTAGCGGTCGCGCGGTTCTAGACTGAAGCGCGTAGAACCGCTCTGCCACTTCGGCCGGTTCACCAACACCTATGCAGCTACGCATGTGTTATACAGGGGGAATCACGAAGATATGCAAATATTTTAATATGTTATCTCACAAGTAGAACTAAAGAAAAACGTTCATATAAACATGGGTCCGCAAATGTTTAGTTTCGGAGTTACGGCTAATAAATGATTTTACCTGAAATTTAGCGACTTCGCTAATATGGAACCATCGCAAAACTGTACGAGGTTAAAGCAAAGCACGACTTCCATTTATTTTGTTATTACTGATCTGGCGAATGAAATAAAACATGTCCCAGACGTGAATTTGCAGTAGTTTTCCAGAACATCCGGGGAAGCAAAGAAGTAATTTCGTAAAATTTTTAATTTATTAAGTACTTGGCCCAATTTGTTTTTTAAATTTCAAACAAATGCACACAGTTTTCGAAAGAAGTTGTAAAGAATTTAGCTTTGGAAAAATGATTGTCATAACGTTAACTGAAACTGTACGAAGGTGTCAAATAATCTGCTTTTATTAATACCATAGCACATATGAATTCACGTTAAACGGGAAAAAAAGCTCAGGAAGTTGTACAGTATACATACAATTTCACAATACATTTATAATAAATTTTCAAAAATGTCTCCACGGAGTTCAATGCACTTAGCTGCACGTGTATGAACAGATTTTGTTGCTCGTTTGAGTCTCACATGGTTGTTCTTAATTTCGTCTATTGCATTCATATTGCGAATATGTAATGCCTGACGTGTACTGAAACTATGTCTTTCTTCCATCCTCATACAAAAAAATACATTGGTTTTAAATCGTGCGGTTTGAGTGGCCATAGACGTGTAACACCACGACCAAGCCATTTCCGGGGAAAAATGTTCATTTAAATTTGTAGTAACGGCGTTGGTGAAATGTGGAGGAGCGCCGTCATGTTGAAAATACACTCCTGGAAATGGAAAAAAGAACACATTGACACCGGTGTGTCAGACCCACCATACTTGCTCCGGACACTGCGAGAGGGCTGTACAAGCAATGATCACACGCACGGCACAGCGGACACACCAGGACCCGCGGTGTTGGCCGTCGAATGGCGCTAGCTGCGCAGCATTTGTGCACCGCCGCCGTCAGTGTCAGCCAGTTTGCCGTGGCATACGGAGCTCCATCGCAGTCTTTAACACTGGTAGCATGCCGCGACAGCGTGGACGTGAACCGTATGTGCAGTTGACGGACTTTGAGCGAGGGCGTATAGTGGGCATGCGGGAGGCCGGGTGGACGTACCGCCGAATTGCTCAACACGTGGGGCGTGAGGTCTCCACAGTACATCGATGTTGTCGCCAGTGGTCGGCGGAAGGTGCACGTGCCCGTCGACCTGGGACCGGACCGCAGCGACGCACGGATGCACGCCAAGACCGTAGGATCCTACGCAGTGCCGTAGGGGACCGCACCGCCACTTCCCAGCAAATTAGGGACGCTGTTGCTCCTGGGGTATCGGCGAGGACCATTCGCAACCGTCTCCATGAAGCTGGGCTACGGTCCCGCACACCGTTAGGCCGTCTTCCGCTCACGCCCCAACATCGTGCAGCCCGCCTCCAGTGGTGTCGCGACAGGCGTGAATGGAGGGACGAATGGAGACGTGTCGTCTTCAGCGATGAGAGTCGCTTCTGCCTTGGTGCCAATGATGGTCGTATGCGTGTTTGGCGCCGTGCAGGTGAGCGCCACAATCAGGACTGCATACGACCGAGGCACACAGGGCCAACACCCGGCATCATGGTGTGGGGAGCGATCTCCTACACTGGCCGTACACCACTGGTGATCGTCGAGCGGACACTGAATAGTGCACGGTACATCCAAACCGCCATCGAACCCATCGTTCTACCATTCCTAGACCGGCAAGGGAACTTGCTGTTCCAACAGACAATGCACGTCCGCATGTATCCCGTGCCACCCAACGTGCTCTAGAAGGTGTAAGTCAACTACCCTGGCCAGCAAGATCTCCGGATCTGTCCCCCATTGAGCATGTTTGGGACTGGATGAAGCGTCGTCTCACGCGGTCTGCACGTCCAGCACGAACGCTGGTCCAACTGAGGCGCCAGGTGGAAATGGCATGGCAAGCCGTTCCACAGGACTACATCCAGCATCTCTACGATCGTCTCCATGGGAGAATAGCAGCCTGCATTGGTGCGAAAGGTGGATATACACTGTACTAGTGCCGACATTGTGCATGCTCTGTTGCCTGTGTCTATGTGCCTGTGGTTCTGTCAGTGTGATCATGTGATGTATCTGACCCCAGGAATGTGTCAGTAAAGTTTCCCCTTCCTGGGACAATGAATTCACGGTGTTCTTATTTCAATTTCCAGGAGTGTACATTTGCAATCGCGTAACAAGTGGAACATCTTCGAGCAAGCGGGACATTTCTTCTTGAAGGAATGGTGAATATGTCTCGACAGTTAGACGTCCTGGGAAAATGAATGATCCAATGAAGTGTGTGTTGATTATACCACACCATACATTTATGCTAAATCGCTGATGGAAATTACGTTGCACTGTTGCATGTGGCTTTGCTTCAAACCATACGTGCTCGTTACCTAAATTGTTTATACCATCTCGAGTAAACTGTGCCGCATCAGTAAATAAAACGTTTGTGTGTAACTGCCGATTAGTGTTTAACTAATTGCACAACTCCAACCGAAGGGCAGGATCTCCCGGATGTAAATGATGCACTTTTTGTTTATGGTAAGGATACAGATTATTGTACTTCACTGTACGCCATACCTTAGATTGTGAAATGCCTAATCGTTGAGAGATACGTCGTGCATTGGTACCCGAGTTACGTTGAACAGCATCCATAATATCCTCATCATCGTCTTCACGTATCGAGGGCTCGTACTGATTATGAACGCTAGGTAGAGAACCCGTCTCCCGTAACATTCGAAACACTCCACGTAATCCTCCGAGTTGGATAACGTACGTGATATTCGTTAACTGCAGCCGTAGGATTAGCATCACATTTGCCATAAATAAACAAAATATCGTTTATCGGTGTATTTCTCCGCCATAAATTTGAAAGGTATCACTATTTCATAAATAATCTCCAAACTAAAACAGTTATTATGTGGTTTCACGTAAATACTCTGTTATGGTTATGTTCTTTCACTGAACAACACAGGAAACTAACTCGTTTCAAGGTTAGGAAACGACTGAACCAACTCATGACAATAACATTAATGTTTCTAAATTCTTAATGGAAAGTAAGCAAATTTACTTGTATAATAATATCTGCTTCTCTGGATGTTCTGGAAAATAGATTCACCAGATCAGTAACAACAAAATAAATGAATTCCTGCTTTCGCTTTACCTCGTACAGTTTTGCTATGGCTTCGTATTAGCGAAGTTGCTAAAAATCAGGCAAAATCCCTAACTAAACATTTGTGGATCTGTGTTTATATGAACTTTTTTCTTTAGCTTTACTTGTAGAATAACATATTAAAATATTTGCATATCTTCGTGAATCAACCTGTATTTACTCAGCAGGAGTAACATTTTTTCACCACAATAAAACAAAGCAATGATACTTTGCAGGATAAGACAAAAAAGTGTATCAAACTCGAACAGTTAACTACCTGTTTATGGTTCTAATTATTTAGTGAGGAACTCGAAATACTGTTGTATCATGTCTTGCAGCACTGATTTGATCTACTTTGCGTGTTAAGCTTCGATTTATAACTACAGTATTTACCCTACACATACAAAGAAGATATTGTACTAATGTATTGCAAGTGCATAAAAAATGACGTTAGTGTGTCCACATGTCAAATGTGACCAGCTGTAAATAGTGGTGGAACAGACCAAAATGCAAGCGCAAAGAAATAGGTAGAATTAGCCGCCCGATGGTAAGATCACACATTCCCTGTGGAGTAATTCCATGGTTGCCATTAACACAATTAGGTTGCTACCTCCACTATGTACTCTAGAAAGAAAGAAACTTTTACTACCCACCGAGGAGTCAATGCATTGTCTGTCAGCACTACAAAGCATGAACACCACCCATCTTCTGCGTCCTGCAGGAAAGCGATACTTGGATCCAAGATGTTTCGTGTATTTACTACGTGTTTCACCCTATCGTGACACACCCACAAAACCCGTAGGACATGCTTTGTCGACGTCATGACCACCTCTCCTGCCAGAAATGCCAGCTGAGCTAGTCACTGTAGATGGCCTTCCAGATGAGTAAGAAAATCATGTTCTTATGATTCATTTATTTCCCAGAACTCTGTAACAACGAGCGTTCTGCATCCATGTATTTCTCAGCACGACGTCTTACCGTATAGCTACAAATTAACGCAGAGGGACTGTACAGCACCAAGATGTCACGTAGCCCGTTGTAGGGAAGCAGCCTACTCACGCAGTAGTAAATTCACATCAGTCTTTCCATTGTGTGCCAGCCAGTCCGCTGTAACTAGCTCTGACGTCATAAATGTTGCGCAATACTTTTAAAATCAAGTAAATAACCTGAAACGGTTCTAGCATGTCGGGAGTAATAGTAAATTAATATGTGTTGAATGTCAGTTCAATAACTTTAACCATTTTCGAAATTTGGACGTTTTTCTGTAAAAATCATTGGCGCAACAGAAAAAAGCTAGAGATTTAAAAATTTATATTTAGATTCCTTTTCCATAATAATTTAATAGAAACAGTACTTTGGATCTCACAAATTAAGATTTTAGTTGAAATTCATAATTTTCTGGTTTTTGTCTTAAAAATTAAGGAAGCAAGATAGATTAAGTAGGCTAATAAATAAGGCTAGGATGTTTATATTTAAGTAGAATGGAGATCCGCTATAACCATAAAGATGTGAGAAGTTTCATTTGAATAACTATAAAACTATAGCGATAGCGTATCTCCAAAGGGCAAGTTCAGAGCTCGTCTACTGCGTGCAGTGTAATTAAATTAATTCTCTCGCCCAAAATATTTAACTTAGCCACGTCAAACTTTTATTATGATTACTTACCTGTGTGTTGAATGCACATTTAAATTGAGAGTTTCATCGGCCATCAGCAAAAGAAGCTATGATTTATTCGGTAACTTAATGTGGTGCATTACTAGCCCAGCGGCTAGTCGGGAGAGCCGATTTGATCAGGCGTTCCCTTAGCCGTCCGCACCGCGGCTTTATATATAAGAACGCTGCGCGAGGAAGGAAGGCCCCAGTTCTCTCCAGACGCTGAATAGCACGTCATTTGTGTCGGGAGTCGCGTCGCGTCGGTATCATTGCTACAAACAGGCTCGGATGCCGTATTAAGTTACTCGGAATACGCGTAACCATGAAATCATTTTCGAGTGAAGTGTTAATTCTGGGTTGACTTTAATTATCGATCTTCAGTTTGCGTATTGTCGTATTTTCACGTGCCGTCGCGGGACAGACATTCTACCATTATTTAGCGTGGCGTTTGATGAACACTATCATCAAATTATAGCGAGCATTCACTTAATCATTTAATTTGGACAGTTATAGTTGCATCAGCGCATTAGACTCTGAACTGCTCTGTTAGTCAGATTGTGTGGATTCTTCTTTTTTTTTTTTCATCTGTGACTTTCAGAATATACTGAACTATTTTTAGAAAATCGTTTTTGATTATGAATCTCAGACAATCTCCTAATTTCTCAGAGCTATAAGCTGTAGCTATAAGTGTGTTTCTCAGATGAAGTGGGCACTAGAAATTCTAATTACAGGCTTCACGTTTTGCTAATCACTTTCTGGTTGCCAATACTGTAGTTAGAAAGCCAGTGTTGAGAACGGCAAAAGACAGCATAAATAATAGGAACACTTATATAACAATTAATTCCAACCGCCGCCCCACACCGTCAGCTCTACTGGAAACATTGCACGAGGTACTGCATTGCTCACCTGTTCCAACTCGCCAGCCGCACCATACACATACAGAGATGTCACCAGCCTTGACAGTCCCAAGTCAGATATTCTGCGCGGCCGGCACGCGTATTGATGCAGTGTGCTCAAAAATGGCTCTGAGCACTATGGGACTTAACATCTGTGGTCATCAGTCCCCTAGAACTTAGAACTACTTAAACCTAACTAACCTAAGGACATCACACACATCCATGCCCGAGGCAGGATTCGAACCTGCGACCGTAGCAGTCGCGCGGTTCCGGACTGAGCGCCTAGAACCGCTAGACCACCGCGGCCGGCTGCAGTGTGCTCTCAATTCAATTTAGTGATACGCAAAATTGCATAAAATGTAAGGAATGATGCATTTATATGATAAGTACCCGTAAGTTTATTCCCCAAATCCAAAAGCCTTAATTACTCCGACTCTTGAAACGTAATGCACTCACAGATCACTTGCGGATACTGCACAGGTGCTGTTCATGGTTACACAACCTGCCGGCTTGGGTAGCATGCATTCTCCCGGTACGCTACACACGGTTAGTAGTCAGTAAACAGCAGATATCTTTTAAGCGTATGTCTGTGTAACTCGTTAAGATCGAAGTCGAAAGCATCACAGCTCCGTGCAAAGACGTGTCGCAGGGGTACTTTCAATTCAATTGCCTAGTGTGAAGTGCAGAATAGTTGTTTGTAGTATGCTGTTGTGATGGTACTGCATCGTAATTGAAATAAAATGTAATCAGTCTGCCATATTTACAGAGACTTAGCTGGCGCTTCAGTCTGATAATTGCTCTGACGTGTTTATGTAAACAGTGGGTGATTTACTATCGTAACAGTAAAATATATTGTACGAATGCGTGCTGTCGGTTCGTTCAGACATGTCCTAAAGAACAGACAACGCGTTCATATAATTGATAAGCCTAGCTGGGCAATCGATCCATCTTCTTCAGTGTGGATGCGCAAATACGTCCGACCTTCTGTGGAAATCTCTGAGAAGCGAACAGGAGTATAATGGACAGGGACTGCGGGTAGGTGGGAGTGTGGACCGGCCGTGAAGTGTGCCCAGATAGTCCGTGCAGTTGCGATACTGTTGTGCCCCGGATGGCGCAGTGGTTACCGCACCTGCCTATGAAGCAGGAGATCCCGTTTTCTAATTCCGGTCCACTACACATTTTCACTCGTTGCCACTCATGCCGCTTAATGTCCCACTGCAGCTGACAGCAATGATCCCTTTCTGTTTACAGTAAAATATATATTTCCATCATATTTTCCAGTGATAAGTGTACCGCCGGCCGCGGTGGTCTAGCGGATCTGGCGCTGCAGTCCGGAACCGCGGGACTGCTACGGTCGCAGGTTCGAATCCTGCCTCGGGCATGGGTGTGTGTGATGTCCTTAGGTTAGTTAGGTTTAAGTAGTTCTAAGTTCTAGGGGACTTATGACCTAAGATGTTGAGTCCCATAGTGCTCAGAGCCATTTGAACCATTTTTGATAAGTGTACCCCAAATGTATTAAACTAACCTACCAAGTGTCCCATGTTGATAAACAAATACGATATTTTATATATAACACAAAACATGTAAATCTGAAATAGGTTACGCAAGTGATAAATTTTTGTAGAGTGGACGAAACATTATGGGTAATCAGAGATATTTTATGATTACATATTGATATTGGAATAATGTGGTGCAACTGTAGAAAATTTGTACTCATAATGGTATCTGCTGTAGCGCTGGAGTAGTAAGCTAACACATCGAAAAGTGACGTCATGGTCATGTGACGAGCTTGTAAGCCCGTAACAGGTAATACGGTAAGTCTGTTCAACACACACACTCCTTTAGGTATCTATGTAACTGCCAGCAAGACAGTCAGGTTCTAGAGGTATATACACTCCTGGAAATTGAAATAAGAACACCGTGAGTTCATTGTCCCAGGAAGGGGAAACTTTATTGACACATTCCTGGGGTCAGATACATCACATGATCACACTGACAGAACCACAGGCACATAGACACAGGCAACAGAGCATGCACAATGTCGGCACTAGTACAGTGTATATCCACCTTTCGCAGCAATGCAGGCCGCTATTCTCCCATGGAGACGATCGTAGAGATGCTGGATGTAGTCCTGTGGAACGGCTTGCCATGCCATTTCCACCTGGCGCCTCAGTTGGACCAGCGTTCGTGCTGGACGTGCAGACCGCGTGAGACGACGCTTCATCCAGTCCCAAACATGCTCAATGGGGGACAGATCCGGAGATCTTGCTGGCCAGGGTAGTTGACTTACACCTTCTAGAGCACGTTGGGTGGCACGGGATACATGCGGACGTGCATTGTCCTGTTGGAACAGCAAGTTCCCTTGCCGGTCTAGGAATGGTAGAACGATGGGTTCGATGACGGTTTGGATGTACCGTGCACTATTCAGTGTCCGCTCGACGATCACCAGTGGTGTACGGCCAGTGTAGGAGATCGCTCCCCACACCATGATGCCGGGTGTTGGCCCTGTGTGCCTCGGTCGTATGCAGTCCTGATTGTGGCGCTCACCTGCACGGCGCCAAACACGCATACGACCATCATTGGCACCAAGGCAGAAGCGACTCTCATCGCTGAAGACGACACGTCTCCATTCGTCCCTCCATACACGCCTTTCGCGACACCACTGGAGGCGGGCTGCACGATGTTGGGGCGTGAGCGGAAGACGGCCTAACGGTGTGCGGGACCGTAGCCCAGCTTCATGGAGACGGTTGCGAATGGTCCTCGCCGATACCCCAGGAGCAACAGCGTCCCTAATTTGCTGGGAAGTGGCGGTGCGGTCCCCTACGGCACTGCGTAGGATCCTACGGTCTTGGCGTGCATCCGTGCGTCGCTGCGGTCCGGTCCCAGGTCGACGGGCACGTGCACTTTCCGCCGACCACTGGCGACAACATCGATGTACTGTGGAGACCTCACGCCCCACGTGTTGAGCAATTCGGCGGTACGTCCACCCGGCCTCCCGCATGCCCACTATACGCCCTCGCTCAAAGTCCGTCAACTGCACATACGGTTCACGTCCACGCTGTCGCGGCATGCTACCAGTGTTAAAGACTGCGATGGAGCTCCGTATGCCACGGCAAACTGGCTGACACTGACGGCGGCGGTGCACAAATGCTGCGCAGCTAGCGCCATTCGACGGCCAACACCGCGGTTCCTGGTGTGTCCGCTGTGGCGTGCTTGTGATCATTGCTTGTACAGCCCTCTCGCAGTGTCCGGAGCAAGTATGGTAGGTCTGACACACCGGTGTCAATGTGTTCTTTTTTCCATTTCCGGGAGTGGAATTGTACTTTACACTCATGTTTCTAGATTTTATGCCTATTCTTGACACTAGCGAAGAAAACTGATGGGAAGGTGGTGCTTTTGCCAGGAACAGTAACTGCAGATAATAAACATGTTTCCCAGTATCATAATTTTACTTGGATTTGACTCTATGGCAAGTATGCAACCCCAGTAACATTGCTGGGGAATCGATTTCCACGTAGACGATCTTGCATTTCTACACGGAAACTCTGTAATGAGTACAAGGTCAACTCAATCCAGGCATTAACAAATACCCATTAGAAGAAAACTTGGTCTTGTATGGTATATAGATCCTATACTGAATGTGAAATGTAATTTGTTTTTGATAAATACACAGTCATTCAGCAGAACTTGGAATTCTTTCAAGAGACTGTCTACATTACAGCTGTCTTTATGGATGTTTTTGGTATTTTGTATAGTAAGTTGCCACATTAAAATGACTAAAACTATAGGTATAGAAAAAGAAAGGATGCGTACCAGTTTACGCCAAAATAAAGTCATATGGCCGGGAACAGAATGGTTTGTGTGTTCGACTCTGTGTAAAGACCAACAAACAGTATTTACAATGTGTTGGACTGTGCTCAGTGTCAATCACTTCCATGCAGTACCAGTTAACGAAAAACTTAAGGAATAGGTGCGGTATAGTGTTTAACAGTGTTCCGCAGTTTGTCTACTAGGATAATAAGCACTTACGCGCGGTTAATGTGTTATGTAGGCGAAAAAGAAAACAAAATGGAGGACATTAAAGTCAAGAACAAAAAACTGGAGTATATGTAGAAGACTACTGCCATAAAGGAAGAATATATACTGAATTGGGAACGTAATTCGAAAGTACTCCAAATGAGCAAGCAAGGTTTACGTTGAAACTTAAGATGTAAGCGTTTACTATAAATAGCAATGGTAAGTTCAAATGTGTGTGAAATCTTAAGGGACTTAACTGCTAAGGTCATCAGTCCCCAAGCTTACACACTACTTAACCTAAATTATCCTAAGGACAAACACACACACACCCATGCCCGAGGGAGGACACGAACCTCCGCCGGGACCAGCCGCGGCAGCAATGGTAAGTAGCCATACGTTGGGGTACTTGTCGAAAATTACGGAATAGAGACAGTTCACTGCATTAAAGGAGGCACAAAAAATTGTTTTGTGAAGCTCCATATAAATTTGGATCTGCTTAAAAGAGAACTCATATTTTAGCACACTTAAATAGTGTTACACATGGACAAACATAAGATCCGTTTTGTTCCTAGCTATAAGATTATATTTTGGAATAAATTGGTAGGCATCCATTCGTTCGCTAAACTGTTGCTCCTATGCACACAGATATAGGAAGAAAAAGCTCGCTAACATGCGATGTAGCCAATAACCTCGAGTGGTTTTTTACTTGTGTAATGTGATTTGTAAGATACTATTTATTTGGATTCTGAACGCTGTTGTGTTCTCTCCCAATACAAACGAGCTACAAGTAAAGTTCTGGAGGCACTTAATTCAGGCCAGAAGCACGAGGTGTCACGAGATGTTTGCGTGTACTTGCCAGTGGTTCTGCTGAGTGATTCGCGGAATGCCACATAGCGATCGGCACTGCTGCTTCCACGTAATAACGCGCGTGGTCCGGAGCCGAAAATCTGAACATGCGCGCGTTATTAGGTGCAGGCGCCAATGCCAAATAGGTAAATGGCATTTCGTGAATCTATCAGCCGCGCCACTGGCACGTAGACACAGGCATCACACTGCCCCGCACTCACGGCTTAAGTGCCGTCAGGACTGTACTCGTATGTATGATGAGAGAATACCATAGCATTCTGAATGCAAATAAAGATTATCTTATAAATCACACTACGCTAGCAAAAAAACCATTCGAACTAAGTGGGCTCAGCCCATTATCAGCGATTTTTTCCTCCCAGTGTTCGTATGTACAGAAGTAGCACTTTAGTGAACGAATGGATGTCTACCAGTCTATGACATACACTACTGGCCATTAAAATTGCTACACCAAGAAGAAGACGTGCTACAGACGCGAAATTTAACCCACAGGAAGAAGATGCTGTGATATGCAAAGCTTTTCAGAGCATTCACACAACGTTGGCGCCGGTGGCGACACCTACAACGTGCTGACAAGAGAAAAGTTTCCAACCGGTTTCTCATACACAAACAGCAGTTGACCGGCGTTGCCTCGTGAAACGTTGTTGTGATGCCTCGTGTAAGGAGGAGAAATGCGTACCATCACGTTTCCGACTTTGATAAAGGTCGGATTGTAGGCCATCGCGATCGCAGTTCATCGTATCGCGACATTGCTGCTCGCGTTGGTCGAGATCCAATGACTGTTAGCAGAATATGGAATCGGTGGGTTCAGGAGGGTAATACGGAACGCCGTGCTGGATCCCAACGGCCTCGTATCACTAGCAGTCGAGATGACAGGCATCTTATCCGCATGGCTGTAACGGATAGTGCAGCCACGTCTCGATCCCTGAGTCAAGAGATGGGGACGTTTGCAAGACAACATCCATCTGCACGAACAGTTCGACGACATTTGCAGCAGCATGGACTATCAGCTCGGAGACCATGGCTGCGGTTACCATTGACGCTGCATCACAGACATGAGCGACTGCGATGGTGTACTCAACGACGAACCTGGGTGCACGAATGGCAATACCTCATTTTTTCGGATGAATCTAGGTTCTGTTTACAGCATCATGATGGTCGCATCCGTGTTTTGCGACATACTGGTGAACGCACATTGGAAGCGTGTATTCGTCATCGCCATACTGGCGTATCACCCGGCGTGATGGTATGGGTTGCCATTGGTTACACGTCTCGGTCACCTCTTGTTCGCATTGACGGCACTTTGAACAGTGGACGTTACATTTCAGATGTGTTACGGCCGGTGGCTCTACCCTTCATTCGATCCCTGAGAAACCCTACATTTCAGCAGGATAATGCACGACCGCATGTTGCAGGTCCTGTACGGGCCTTTCTGGATACAGAAAACTTTCGACTGCTGCCCTGGCCAACACATTCTCCAGATCTCTCACCAACTGAAAACGTCTGGTCAATGGTGGCCGAGCAACTGGCTCGTCACAATACGCCAGTCACTACTCTTGATGAACTGTGGTATCGTGTTGAAGCTGCATGGGCAGCTGTACCTGTACACGCCATCCAAGCTCTGTTTGACTCAATGCCCAGGCGTATCAGGGCCGTTATTACGGCCAGAGGTGTTTGTTCTGTGTTCTGATTTCTCAGGATCTATGCACCCAAATTGCTCGAAAATGTAATCCCATGTCAGTTGTAGTATAATATATTTGTCCAATGAATACCCGTTTATCATCTGCATTTCTTCTTGGTGTAGCAATTTTAATGGCCAGTAGTGTAGTAGAATCTTATAGCTGGGAACAGAATAGATCGTGTGGTTGACCCTGTGCAAGACTGTAAATCTATAACAAGGCAACCATAACTTTTTACGAAGCTGTGAATGGAACTTTATAAAAATTTCGACCAGTAATCTAATGTATGAGTACGTGCCATTGCCATTTAGAATAAACGCTGACATTCATATACCCCAATTGTGGCCAGATTTTTCCATACCCGTGTTTAAAGCAATATATAAACCAAAATGCAGAACACTGATTAACACCATACATTTGCTATTTTGTAAGATATTCGTTAATTTATTGATACTTCGTGAAAGTGACTGGCACAGAGTACAGTGCAGCACGTCGTGAATACCATCTATTGGTCTTTGTACAGGAAGAAACAACAATCCACTCTGCTCCCAACTATAGCATTTTATTGTGGCGTAAACTAGTAGGCAGCCATTCGTTTGCTATGCCTAACTTTTAATTATTTTAATTCGAGAATCGATTGCACAACCTACCAAATCATCGATACGATAGTTTTATTGTAAACTACCCCTTGATAGAATTCTGTATTGTTATGCTCTACGTCTGTCTATTCGTCGTAAGCAAACTACATTTCAGATTCATTCTGTGGTCTATATGCTGTACAAGACGACCAGTTTCTTAAAGAAGCATTTGTTAATGGCTACAATAAGTTGATGACTGTGGAATTTCAATATCGTGTACGTGGAAACGGATTCGCCAGCTACGTTACAGATAACTGTGTTCGCTGTAACTGTTCGGTTGTACATTTCTGACATGGTTTTTGCGTTTTCGGAAATACCATTTTGACTATCTCTTACGATGTTTTGGAAATGGGTCCTGGCCTTTTTTAGGCAAATCATATTGTAGATACATGAAACATCTTGGCTGTAGGTGTCACTTTACTGCACGAGGATGTAAAATACGGGCGGTGTTCACGCTTTGTAGTGCTCAGAGACACTGGGTAGATTCTTTGGTGGGTAGTAAAAGTTTTTCTTTCTAGAGCGTAGAACACTGGAGGCAGTGCCCCTACTTGCGTTAAAGGCAGCCATGGAATTACTTGAAGGGATATGTGGTATCTTATCATCAGGTAACTAATTCTGCCAATTTTTTATACGCACGGTTTAGTCTATTCCACCACATTTTACAGCTAGTCACACTTGACAAAGCGACAAGTGGACAGACTAACGTTATTTACAGTGTACCAACAGGGCAGTTGTACATTTTCTTTTTACCATGTGCAGGGTAAATACTGTAGTTATAAATTGAAGTTTAACACACAAAAAAATAGATCAACCATATGCTGCAAGACGTGATGAAACAGTGTCTCGATTTCCTCGTTAAATAAATAAAACTGTAAACAGGTAGACAATAGTTTGCGTTTGATACATTTTTTTCTTAATACGGGTTGACGATGTAGATGCTGTGGCTCAGGAAACAATAGGTCGTGAGACACCTCTGTGCCCTGGTCCAGTAGTTGTGAAAGCATTGGATTAGGGGTTCTTCAAGCTGCGGAAGGGGTTTTTTGTTGCTATGGTACTGTGCAGTCGAATGACAACAGTTCTGATAGGTATGGCAAATATCCTGTGGACAGTGCGGGCTGCAGCCGCTGAAGTAGTAGTACGTCGTAGAATGCATCCGTGTCCTGGTCCAGAGCCAGCTCAGGGTTTGTAGCAATAACAACAAAAAACCTAAGTATAAACACATTAGGTGGGAGAATGTCATAACGTTATTAATTTATCACAGTAGGACAGTACATACAGTAGTTCTGTAAGTCGTGCCTGGAAGCAGTACAACATTAGCTGCTGCCCTCACGTAGTGTTGGAGTTCTGTGACGCATGTTTGCAGATTGACGGCTTTCGCTTATAATAAGGGTATTGTTATAACAAAACGGGAATTGACAAATACAGGGTGGCGCACGAAATGTGTTACCAATTGTTTCTTTCACAATTTACGACGCACATTAGATATCCCGCTGGGATCTCTACAGCAGTACCAGCGGAGCTTGGAAAAACAAATGAGTTACGAAATGACGTGTAATTCACGATACTGCCGCTAGGAGACTAGTAAGCAGCAATGGCTGACAATGGAAGACTGACGACACAGCAACGATCGGCAATTGTGTTACTTTTTCATGAAACGAAAAGCCTTGTTGTGACTCAGAGGCGTTTTCGACAACAGT
Organism: Schistocerca nitens; assembly: GCF_023898315.1. Taxonomy (NCBI): domain Eukaryota; kingdom Metazoa; phylum Arthropoda; class Insecta; order Orthoptera; family Acrididae; genus Schistocerca; species Schistocerca nitens. Next base: position 169,061,159 of record NC_064616.1, on the reverse strand, counting down.
TTAACACACGATTGGTCCCTTGCAAGAAGACCATCCACAGGTTGTACGATAAATTTGTACAGGAAATAACAGTATTGGAACCGAAGCGACCTCGGCCTAAGCCTGTTTGTTCGCAGGGGAATATTGAAGCAGTACGAGTTGGCTGTGGTTGAAATGGTTCTGAGAACTATGAGACTTAACTGCTGAGGTCATCAGTCCCCTAGAACTTAGAACTACGTAAACCTAACCAACCTAAGGACATCACGCACATCCATGTCCGAGGCAGGATTCGAACCTGCGACCGTAGCGGTCGCGCTGCTCCACACTGTAGTGCCTAGAACAGCTCGGCCACTCCGGCCGGCTGTTCGGTACGAGTTGCTGTACAGAGAAGTCCCGCGAAATCGTGTAGAAAGGCAGCAGTGCAACTGGGAATATCCAGACGCTCTGTTCAACGCATTCTTAAAAGTGACCTCCATATGTACCCATACAAGATGACCTGTGCACAGAAGCTCGCTGAAGAACACAAGCAGCAGAGACTACTGTTTGCTCAGTGAGAGGGGGGGGGGGGGGGGCGGGATATGGAAGAAACTCTCAACAACGTTTGGTTTTCAGACGAGGCGCATTTTCATTAGACTGTGTGGTTAACAAACAAAATGTACGCTTTTGGACCACTGAAAACCCACAAGTGCTTCATGAACGAAAACATTATGCTCCGAGGATTACAGCGTGGGCAGCAATTTCCAGTCACGGACTAATTGGACCCTTTTTCTTTGAAGGAACTGTGAACAGCGAGCGTTATTAGAGCATACTTCGCAATAGCTTCATTCCACAGCTTCTTGCTACTGCCATGCCCTTCAATACGCAGTGGTTCATGCAAGATGGAGCAAGGCCACATACTGCAAACAGTGTGTTGGAGTTTTTACACGAGCATTTCGACATGCGGATCATTTCACTCAGGTTTACAGGTCGCTTCAATGACGACCAAATTTGGCCCCCCAATAGTCCAGACCTCAATCCACGTGACTTTTTTCTTTGGGGGTACCTAAAGGAAAAAAATTTCCCGAAACGTCCACGTGATTTAATGGAGCTCGGAAGACTTATTCTTCAAGCTTGCAGTGAAATTACGGAAGACATGTGTCGTAGGGTAATCACTAACTTCAGTGTTCGTTTGAAGGAAGTTAGGAAGTGAAATGGTGGACATATTGAGCATGTGCTGAGTTAGAACAGATCTCCATGGACAGCTCTTCATTGTAGTATATGTTCCTTTCAGATTGTATTGACAATAAAGTTTATATTCAAAAACAAAATGGTAATACATTTCGTGCGCCACCCTGTAGCTGCTGTTCGACTTCTCCCCAGATAATCGCTGCTATTGCCGCAGCTGCTGGCGACGCTTCATACTGGGCAAAGCACAGACACCAAATGATTGTGCTCACTCAGGTGAATTGTAAAAATAAAAATTGATCGACGGGTGGGGGACAGAGCTTGCATTCCATTGGCAGTCAGCACGATTGCGTCGACGAGCGACGAGTGCTCCCGCGACGCACGGTGTTGTGGGGTGGCCTTCACTGGATAGTGACATCATGATGTCGTGGCCTTGGTGCAAATGTCTAGATGTGACGATGTCAAAATCCCAAGAACGCTGAAGCTCCTGTCAGCGAAATATAACAAATACAACTGCCTGAGCGCCGGATGCTGACGATGGCGATTTCCGGAATGCTGATGTCATCGAAATTTCTCCCAGCGCCCGCTGTGACCCTCTACTCACGGTCACAGACCCGTCTGAGCCTCTGACTCGGATCCTCCACTCGGCTCTGTACCAGAGGTCCACTATCAGTCCTGTCAACGATGCAACAGAAGGTGAACTGTGTCTTCATCTTGCACGCAAGACGCATTCTTTACTACTTGCAGGTAGCCGCTTAAGAACAGGGAGAACCTCTTCCGATCCAAAGAGACACGTGTATTAGTACCGGTATGAGCCAGCACCTTCAGTTGGCTGCATCCTGTGCCCTTCGTGGCTTCACTAATAGTCATCACTTCAGCATTCTCCCACGGTGGAGCAACACTTTCTTGCATGAGACAGTCGTAGCACAGTTCACGCAACTAAATATCTAGCTGGTCACAGAAAACTTATATTACTTCTTTAGGAGTCCCGTCTGGTACGGAAGATATTTTTCCGTTTTCGATTTTAAAATTGTTTGCTTAATTTCTACTTGCGGAAAGAGGTTCGCAAGGTTATACAGGGTGGTCGGAAATTCTCGTTACTGACTTCTAGGACTTGTAGAGGGGAGTGAGTACATCGTATTTTGAATAGGAACCCATGTCCGGAAACGTCATACAACGAGACTACAGAGCGTCAAAGTTATATGCGCGGGCGTCAGTAAATTTACATATACACCGGGTGATTCCTTGATGATGTTACAGACTTTCTAGGATGACGGAGAACGGTAAACGCATTAGTTTGAAGTAAGGATCCCTGTACCGGAAACGAACGAGTTGAAAGTTATAAACGAAAACCGTTCTGGTACCTCTGACAGTCGAATACATGTACCGGCTCTTGTGTTGCGAAGAGTGTAGGGTTGATAACTTTCAGTGGTGGTAGTGTGGAGAAGAACAAGAAAAATGTCCAATAAACGTGGGCTCTAAAGTGCGTACCTGAGGAGCTATGACCATTCGTTCATCTTCGCTAATGTGAAACACATCTCCTCTACTGAGCAAGTGTTCATAGCTGTTAAGGTACGCACTTTAGAGCCCACGTTTATTGGATATTTTTTCTCGTTTTCGTCCGCACTACCACCACTGAAAGTTACCAACCCTACACTATTCGCAACACAAGAGCCGGTACATGTATTCAACTGTCAGAGGTATCAGAACGGTTTTCGTTTATAGCTTTCGACTCGTTCGTTTCCGTTACAGGGATCCTTACTTCAAATTAATACATTTATCGTTCTCCGTCATCCTAGAAAGTCTGTAACATCATCACGGAATCACCCCGTGTATACGTACGTTTACAGACGCCCGCGCCTATACCTTTGACGCTCTGTAGTCTCGTTGGGTGACGTTTCCGGACATGGGTTTCTATTCAAAATACGATGTACTCACTGCCCTCTACAAGTCCTAGAAGTCAGTAACGGGAATTTCCGAACACCCTGTATTTCTATGGTATTCCAACAACATTTTTCGTAATTTATGCTCATCCTCTGGCTCGTCTTCTTATTCGTCGTCACGAAGTAATGTTTCCATTGTTAAGGAAATAACTGTGGCCAGCTTTCTGTTACCGTCTCATCATTTCTTTTCGGCATAGCCAAGACTGCTGGTACACTCTCTTGTATGGTATCACCCAGTGATCGGTTTCTAAGTTAGTGTCCACGAATCGTCTCCTTCGTTCCATTTTCGTTTTCTATATCTCTTCATTAAAAACGTTATTTAACACACCTGCATCTATGCAGCCTTTGGATTCTTTCTTGTTGGGAAATGCTGCTCTGGTACAGTTTCCTGGCTCTTCTTGTTTCATATCACAAATTCTGCGGCGTCTCAGTCCAGATGCAAGGTACTCCTCCAGAAGGGCGTCTGCTGAAAAGTATCTACGCCTCCAGTGCTCTATATATTCCTACTGTCAGTTCTTGCTGTTTAATATCCACGCTATCATCCAGCGATGGATTTCCAGGACACTGAAACACACTACTCAATTAGCTTCCTTGATGCTGCATCTGGGCTTTATGCACAAATTTCATGTGATGGATTGGATTTCCCTTCCGGCAGGGTTACAGCGTATGATATTTGATCTCAATGTGTTATTTCACTCTCAGTCTACCAGCCGTTAACAAGGCGCGCCGCTATCGGATTTGCTAGAGTGACGTCTATATTTGACTTGCTCCGACCCTCCATTTGTAGATTGGCGGACTGCGAGATTGAGTACATGTAGGTCGAGTGGCTCCTTCTACTTGCGTTCCACGGTCATCAGTCATGCGGCTATGCCACAGTACTGACTCCATATTTCACTAGGTGACTAGCATCTTTTAACCTCATCATGAAATCTAAAATAAATGGCAAGCAATATGCTACTATCCTTTCTGGCAATTTTCAACATTGATTTTGTGTTCTGTACAATAATATGACATTTTTGATATTTTAATGTCCTTTTTAAACACTATTATTGCTGCCACAGGGCGTTTCCCTTAATCGATTGGGCAGTTATTGCCATACCGGGGACATTTCGTACCTTAGTATACGGTTCTTGGAGACGACGCATCAAACATTAACTTTTCTGCCACTTTTCTAACATCATATTTGCACTTCTCATGCTATTAACCTGTCTTGTTTATACCTCCATTTGCGATGATGAGTATATAGTAGACAATCTCGCCATTTTCGTCTGTAATCCCACGCTATACGACCATCCGCCGTCACGAAGAGGTTATAGGGCGTATCAAATTAAAATAATTCATTTCTTCTGACAGAAATCTGCTTCAGTAAATTCCCCAGATTTTCCAAGTCTGCTGGCAGATTGCTCACTTAAAGATGGATTCTATCTATGAAACTAGGCACAGGAAAAGTAATGCACTGTAACTTTTGGGTGTATTTTCCTTATCAGATGTCGTAACTCTGTATTGTCATCGGCTCTTCCAGCCTAGGGAGTTGCATCACGTTCTCCATGTTTTTATAAATCTGTTTCTGAACTGTTCCAGTTTGCCTTATGTTGCCTACTTCTGTGTAGTAGGTGTTTGTTTCTTGTACAAACTGGCTCTGAGTCTTGTACTGTTTTCGTTACAGATTACATCCTGTACTGGCAAATCATATTTCACTTGTGTAGGAAGCGCTGTATTTTTCTCAGGTAGTGTCCTGTTGCATTCTACATACAACTGCCCAGTCTCTGTCACCAAGTCCTGCTCGCCGGTATCGAATGACACTCCTACCTTCACCTGTGATCTTGATTCGCTATTATACCACATAGTTTTGAATTTTTGTCAAAAACTTCTTTCCTGTTTTTTCGTAGGTACATGAAGCTGTACTTCTGTGTCGCATGCTTTTTCTATGGTACTTTTTGCCAGAAAAATTCTTCATTCTTTGAGCGTCCTTCCTCCGCTCCATGGTGATTTACGTTATTTATTTAGAAGATACTTGACTGTGTTATTAGAGTCCTGATTGTTTTCTAGTGTTATGAGACGCCTATCCATAATCCGTTCTTGAAATCTGCCTTGTTAAGCGGGTTTGATACATGTGACATTTATCTCTCTTCCCGCGCACTTTTTTTAGCTCTGGCACACACACTGCAGCTTGTTTGCTTTTATTACAGTCTCTTCTGATATGACCTTCCTCCCCAAAGTGTCCACAAATTACTGGTTGTTTATCACAATGTTTTGCCAGATGGCTATTGCACGCACATCCTGTCTGCTAGGTAGTCTTTCACCGAAACTCGGAACGAAATACTCCTTGTCGCTTCAGGAGTGTTGTTCTAGCCTCAGTGCTCACTTCAGTCGCTTGATGGACCATTTTCTTCCCACTGGTCGTGTCCTGAGTCGTATTATAAAACCGAAGCTTTCCTTGATCGTTTCATCTTCAAGATTCTGCAAGTATATCGTGTATTTTAGTGTCTTTGCATCTGTGTCCTCTGGTCTCTTTTCCATAGACTGTTAACATATCAGTGTCTCTTGCACCTTTCTGCTGTTCATTATCTTTTCCGTGCCATTTTGTTAGCAGTTTCCAGGATGACTTCTTTATTAGTTCTTTGATCCTTCTTATACAAATTATCTCTGTGGCGGGATTTATTAAGGTCCTTAGGTTTTGCCGCACTAACTTAGCTCTACATTTGTTACTGACTTTATGAACCAAATATTTTGTTGCATTGTTTGCGCTGTTGCTGTTTCAGCAGCAGGAGCTCTTTTGGCTCCATCTGTACTAAGAGCCATCGTTAGCACTGCACTTGCTTATGCTTTCCCTGTTTTCTCTATAATCGTTAATTTCTTTTTGTAGTTGTTGCAACGAGATAATTAGAATGGCTTGCTCTATAGTCCACTATGACTACTTGCCGACGATAGAACACACTCGCAAGAAGATAACGTTAGATTAGTTTTTTTTTACGTTAAAATTAAGCAGCAGAATAAAAGTGCCAGTTATTTATTTAGACGAACCGTGGATTCATACACACTACACCACACTACACTGCCAATAAATGTTGCATAGTGCCAAGCAACTTTTAATTATTTTGAGTGCACAGTTTCGTTTCGTGTTCACTTCTCCTCCGAGATTATAACAGGAAAACTACGGACTGTCATGCAGAAGTGGACAGGAAAAAATACGTAGGTACAATGATATCTGAGCTTTTGGCATTAACGAGCACGAATCCTGTCCTCTTCATTCCATTAACAGAATTTTGTACGAAAATGGTTTCCCTTCCACTGCCGCCATAACATGTAAACTTATATCCTATAGAACTGTTCTGGACTCTTGCAAAGAATAAAATCCACAGTCGTAATACGTTAATACGTTAAGAATGTCAGCCTCTAATACGGTAGAATAACGGCTGATCCTTTCGCTGATAATAAATTAAATTCGTCTGTCACATCGCCTGGTGCAAGCCTTTTGATGTGAACCGCTACTTCGCCGACTTGCGCGTCAGCTTCGCTGCTTTTATATCCGAGCAGCCCGCATCTCGTGGTCGTGCGGTAGCGTTCTCGCTTCGCACGCCCGGGTTCCCGGGTTCGATTCCCGGCGGGGTCAGGGATTTTCTCTGCCTCGTGATGGCTGGGTGTTGTGTGCTGTCCTTAGGTTAGTTAGGTTTAAGTAGTTCTAAGTTCTAGGGGACTGATGACCATAGATGTTAAGTCCCATAGTGCTCAGAGCCATTATATCCGAGCAGCTTTTCAGTTGGACTCACAAGGCTTCTCCAATAGATATATTTGAGGCGGACACCGAAATTCAACCTCGGGCCTCAGTCAGTAAGGTTTTGCTGCTGTGACACTACGTTTCACCGTACTGACATTCGAAAGGCCATGCATCACGCCAGAGCAATGTGTGGCGATATTTTGACGGACGAGGAAACTGAAAATTTAAGAAATCAATCGGTGTAGATTCGAACAAAGAGGGGGCATTACCATCCGGGACTGAAACAAACGACGAAGCAACTGACACAGCTGCGGAAGAGAGGGGCATCACTGTAGATGCTTATAATAATTTCCATAGCGAAACTTTGTCTCGAAACCTGGTAGAAAATCCAAAGAGATTCTGGTCGTACGTAAAGTTCGCTAGCGGCAAGACTCAGTCAAAAATGGCTCTAAGCACTATGGGATTTACAATCTGAGGTTATCAGTCCCCTAGAACTACTTAAACGTAACTAACCTAAGGACATCACACACATCGATGCCCGAGGCAGGATTCGAACCTGCGACCGTAGAAGCAGCGCAGTTCCGGACTGAAGCGCCTAGAACCGCTCGGCCACAGCAGCTGGCAATGGAGTACATCGAGTGAAGTTGAAAGAAGAGCAGCAAGTTTTGTATTATCGAGAAACAGGGGACAGTGTGTCACTGATATGATATCGGATTTGGGGTGGACATCATTAGAACAAATGTGCTTTTCGTTGCGGCGGAATATTCTCACGAAATTTCAATCACTTTCTCCTCCAAATGCGAAAATATTTTGCTGACGACGACCTACATAGGGAGAAACGATCATCATACTAAAATAAGAGAAATCAGAGCTCGTACGGAAAAATATACGAGGTGTGGCTAGAAAAAAACCGGACTAGTACTGGTGAAACAATAAAACGAATGCAATAAGGCTGAAAGTCGCGTGGCCTGTCACGTGACTCTCGCTCCGCCTACTGCTCGAGTTTCATCTGCCTCTTGCACTCAGTCTGCCCGTGGCGTCTGTTTTAAGTAGTTGACGTTTTGTCTGTGCGTCGGAAAATGTTGAGTGTACAGAAAGAACAGCGTGTTAACATAAAATTTTGTTTCAAACTAGGAACATTTGCATGTGAAACGTTTGTAATGTTACAACAAGTGTACGGCGATGATTGTTTATCGCGAACACAAGTGTTTGAGTGGTTTAAACGATTTAAAGATGGCCGCGAAGACACCAGTGATGACACTCGCACTGGCAGACCATTGTCAGCAAAAACTGATGCAAACATTGAAAAAATCGGTAAACTTGTTCGACAAGATCGCCGTTTAACAATCAGAGCAGTGTCTGAGTTAACAGGAGTTGACAAGGAAAGTGTTAGGCAGATTCTTCATGAAAGTTTCAACATGAACAAAGTGTGTTCAAAAATGGTTCCAAAGTGTCTCATAATTGAACAGAAGGAACGCCGAAGAATGATTTGTTCCGACATCCTGGAAAACATTGAAAGTGATCCCACCTTCTTACAAAATGTTATTACTTGCGATGAATCGTGGTTTTTTACTTACGATCCAGAAACTAAACGCCAATCGATGCATTGGAAAACTCCTGGTTCTCCACGACAAAAAAAAAAGCACGAATGTCAAAATCGAAATTAAAGGCAATGATGATTGTTTTTTTGACATCAAAGGGATTGTGCACATTGATTGGGTACCAGAGGGACAAACAGTGAATCAGCATTACTACATTAGCGTCCTGGCTACCCTACGTGAGCGAGTACGGAGAAAACGGAACGATTTGTGGAGAAAAAAGTCATGGATCCTTCACCAAGACAATGCCCCAGCTCACAGTGCGTTGTCAGTGAAGACGTTTTTGGCAAAACACAACATTCCCATCTTAGATCATCCACCCTACTCACCTGATTTGGCCCCCTGTGACATTTTTCTTTTCCCTAAAGTCAAGTCAGCTTTGAAAGGAACTAGATTTGAGACTGTTGAAGCAGTAAAAGAAAAAGCGACGGAAGTAATATATGGACTTACCGAAAATGATCTGCAGCATTGCTATGAACAGTGGAAAATTCGTATGGAGCGGTGTAGAGACCGAGGAGGAGAGTACATTGAAGGAGATAACATGAAATTGTAAATAATTGTAAATAAATGTTTTTTCCAGCATCAGTCCGGTTTTTTTCTAGCCGCACCTCGTAGGTGTTCGTTTTCTCCGCACACTGTTCGAGATTGGAATAACAGAGAATTATTGCGAAGGTGGTTTGATGAGACCTCTGCCAGGCATTTGAGTGTGATATGCTGAGTAGCCATGTAGATGTAGATGAAGGCAATGTTACGGATCTGCCAGTTAAGCGCCGTGAGCGGTGAAATTGAGGTGTGCGCTATTTGCGCTATACAAGCTGACAGCGCGGTGGCTGATGGGAGCGACTGTACACGGAAAATGCCACCGCGCCGATGGTCAGCTTGGATTGTGCGAATAGTATATCCAGTTTCTGTTAATAGGCTCTTCATTCTCTGACGCATGCAGACGTGTAGCGTGGACACCACTCCACAGAGAACAGTATCAGTTAGTGCCACCCCTCCTCGAACACAACGGTGCTGCCATTTTAACCAGGTACATGTTGACATTGTCGAATAAATATCTCCTTTCTCCCAGAGTCCAAGGGCAACAGAAAAGTATATGTAGCCTTGTAATAAGGAGCCAGGGGACCACAATGAAAGCTACGTGTTGTCGAGGCATCAAAAATGTGACCGATGTACTACTATAACAGTCGATTAAGTTAAAATCTTCCATAACTTTGTAATTTCTGTATGACAGCGGGACCACTTAGTAATTTAATTTTTCTTGACAACTGAGATTGTACACACATCAAAAAAAGTTTTGCAATACCCCAGTTCCCAGAACTCCTGAAGATAGATGTTGATTGTGGATTCTGTATCACAGACACCGTCCCTTTGACTGTTCAGAGATGTCACTAAACCTGTGGTGTCACCGCCAGACACCACACTTGCTAGGTGGTAGCTTTAAATCGGCCGCGGTCCATTAGTACATGTCGGACCCGCGTGTCGCCACTGTCAGTGATCGCAGACCGAGCGCCACCACACGGCAGGTCTAGAGAGACTTACTAGCACTCGCCCCAGTTGTACAGCCGACGTTGCTAGGAAAGGTTCACTGAGAATTACGCTTTCATTAGCCGAGGCGATAGTTAGCATAGCCTTCAGCTTAGTCAATTGCTACGACCTAGCAAGGCGCCATTTATCCTTTGCTATGTATCTAATGAAGCATGTACAGTAACAAGACCAGTGTTCACCAATTGTTGATTAAAGTTAAGTATTCCAGCAGCTACGTACTTTTCTTTATAGCATTCATTAAGTATCCTGTTTCAGACCTCACGCCATCCTGCGTGAGCTTATAGCGTGCATTTCGGCTTCCTCAAACAACACGGTGTTGGCACTTCTGCCGACACATCAAAACCTACCCAAAGATGTAAACAACCATGAATGAGCAGCGCCTATTAGACGGAGGGGGTCCGACAGCCGATCAGTTTCAGTCATTCCACCAGGAACGAGGTACTCGGCTCGTGTTGTCTGTAGTTCACCCATGTCTAGATGGTCAATACCGCGGTTCGATAGCGTCCGCATTGTTGCTTTGTACCAGGAAGGGCTCCAAGGGAAGTGTTCAGGCGTCTCCGAGTGAATTAAAGCGATGTTTGGACATGGAGGAGATACAGAGTGACAGGAACTGTCGATGACATGCCTCGCTCAGGCCCCCCAAGGGCTACTTCTGCAGTGGATGACCGCTACCTACGGATTATGGCTCGGAGGAACCATGACAGCAACGCCACCATGTTCAATAATGCTTTTCGTGCAGCCACAGGACGCCGTGTTACGAATCAAACTGCGCGCAATAGGCTGGATGATGCGCAACTTCACTCCCGACGTCCATGGCGAGGTCCATCATTGCAACCACGACACCATGCAGCGCGGTACAGATGGACCCAACCACATGCCGAATGGACTGCTCAGGATTGGCATCCGTTCTCTTCACCGATGAGTATCGCATATGCCTTCAAACACACAATCGTCGGAGAAGTGTTTGGAGGCAACCCGATCAGGGTGAACTCCTTACACACACTGTCCAGCGAAGGCAGCAAGGTGGACGTTCCCTGCTGATTTGGGGTGGCATTATGTGGGGAAGACGTTTGCCGATGGTGATCATGGAAGGTGCCGTAACGGCTGTACGATACATGAATGTCATCCTCCGATCGATAGAGCAACCATATCGGCAGCATACTGGCGAGACATTCGTCCTCATGGACGACAAATCGCCCCCCCCCCCCCCCCCAATCGTGCACATCTTGTGAATGAGTTTCTTCAGGATAGCGACATCGCTCGACTAGAGTGGCCAGCTTGTTCTCCAGACACGAACCCTATCGAACATGCCTCTGGTAGATTGAAAAGGGCTGTTTATGGACGACGTGACCCACCAACCACTCCGAGGGATCTACGCCGAATCACCGTCGAGGAGTGGGACAATCTGGACCAACAGTGCCTTGATGAACTTGTGGATAGTGTGCCACGAGGAATACAGGTATGCATCAATGCAAGAGGACGTGCTACTGGGTATTAGAGGTACCGATGTGTACAGCCATCTGGACCTCTGAAGGCCTCGCTGTATGGTGGTACAACATGCAATTTGTGGCTTTCATGAGCAATAAAAGGGGCGGAAATGATTTTTTTGTTGGTCTCTATTCCAATTTTTTGTACAGGTTGCGGAACTCTCGGAATCGAGGTGATGCAAAACTTTTTTTGGTGTGTGTATATTGAGATCTCCGTCAGACAGCAGACCCTCTGAAAGGCCGTAATCCGTAAACACCCGTCGCCAGAAGAGTGAACCAACAGTTTCTCGAAGTGTATACACACGCAGCTACATTTCTACTATCAGCTAAGTAACTCTGAAATGAAGATAAAATTAATGAGTTAATCCCAAGTCTGCCATCCTTGTAGAGAGGTTTGTTTAACCTACTTCTGTCGGTTATCTGTGATCTGCAGTGACAGATAAAGTGTTAAAATTTATTCCCACGATTGCACATGTTTATTTCATATTGATGTCCTCAAGTTCACTCAAAGTGGTACTAAAATAGTTCACAGAAGCCTGTTTAAGGTGCTGTTGATGTCATGAGGGCCCTAAAAAATTGAATTTTTTATTTAATAAAATTCTTCGATTCTTTCTGATTCTAAAAATATATATTTATGTATATACCTTATCATTTTCGTGCTTAAATGTCTTTCTGAAGCAGATGCGCTGCGTCATTGCCTAGCTGTCACACTACTGTCAAACACAAAACCTTGTCTACAATGTCTTGTTGTTTAATTTTGGCGGCTCTACTTCCACAGCAACTCGTTTGTCTAATATCCTTGAAGGACACACCGACTGTACTGATAGCAGGTATTTATTTCAATCTATCTTTCTGTCGATACAAGTAGATTACTTGAGTCTACTTACGTCTTTCGTATGCATTCATGTTGCCATTTTACATCGTAAAATGCCTTAAACGAAGAAGTTTAATTGCAGTCGTAAATTTTACGATTAACAGCACAAGTGTGTTGTTGGAAATAGTGAAAATGAAGAAATTGTTACGCTGTAGTGAAGTGAGGTTAGGCCTAAAACTTCGCCAGGCAGTGTTTCAAAACCCAATCTGAAACATCTCACCGAAAATGAAAAAGGTGTTGGTGTGGTAAATAGTGAAAATGACAGTTACATTTTAATTATCAAGTGCAAGATTTCAGAACAGCTTTTTTCTGTTCCTAAGTGTAAACAGTGTAATAGCGAAAAATCCCGTATGTTTAGTGAAGATGTAAGAAAAGAGGCTTATCCAGGTTAACTGCAGCGGAATGTCAAGTGGTTAAGCCGGCCGGTGTGGCCGAGCGGTTCTAGGCGCTACAGTCTGGAACCGCGCGACCGCTACGGTCGCAGGTTCGAATCCTGCCTCGGGCATGGATGTGTGTGATGTCCTTAGGTTAGTTAGGTTTCAGTAGTTCTAAGTTCTAGGAGACTGATGACCTCAGATGTTAAGTCTCATAGTGCCCAGAGCCATTTGAACCAAGTGGTTAAAGTAAAGGAATCTACAATGACATCTCCCGCAACGTGCACAAAATATAGTGAAGTGAATATTCACCTAGCTTATGCCATGAGATATATTGGTAAGAAAAGAAAAAGCATCCCAGATGTTTTGTACTATGACTGGTCTTCCACAACCTGCTGTGACATTTGAGAGGTATTATAAACGTCACCATAATGCCATAACAGTTGTCAGTGACACATCTATGCAGAGGGCAGCAAAAGGAACTGTATAAATTTGTCACTCTACCGTTATTGTTGCTGCATTGGACGGTTCCTGACAGAAGAGAGTTCATACATCACTGAATGGATATGTCACAATTACCTCTACAGATACAGGCAACGTGCTGGACGATCAGTGACCAAACCCTGTCATGGTTTTGCCAATAAGGTAAATAAACACAAATGTGACAAACTTTCAAGGTTTCAGTGGTGGTATGGGAAAAAGGGGGCAGTCTCTATTTTTAGTAGGTCAACTGCTAAACAGGGTGTGTGATACGCTGGCTATCTTGGTGATAGTGACTCTAAAGGCTTCAATAGTGTCGTGGTTACTAAACCATATGGTGAAACTTTCATTAAAAAAAAAAGAAATAAAAATGACATGTGCAGGGACATGACAGGAAAAAACTCGTTGATGGCAACGCTATTGAAAGACAAGACAGACTCACCAAATCAGAAATACAAAACCTTACAGAATATTATGGTCCACCCATCAGGGGAAACAGTGAAAACCTCAGTGAGATGAGAAAAGAGATTTGTGCAACTCTGTTTCACAGAACATCCACTGTGAGCAGCCACAGCAAGGCCTCTGCTCAAAATAAAACACATCATGGCACAAGTATGATAGGTGTGAAGCAAATGGATAAAAAAACACGTGCATATCCCATTCCAGGAATTGATATGGTAAAACCTTTCAATTATAAACTCCTAGAAAAACGTTTGCATGACAAAACACAGAATCCGGATGAAAACTTAAACAGTCGCATTTCGCAACGCTTGGCAAAAACTGTTTTTGTTGGCATGTCAGCTTTTTCAGATTGGCGTGATGGACGCCGAAGTGTGTTTTAATTATTGAGTAGCAAGCAAATTAAAAACCACAAGCAGAATAGGGATCAAAACTGGGAACAACTCTAAATGTGGGCTGCTACGAGTGGTGAGAAGAAAATGACACGCAAATCTTTGGTTTCAGTTTCCCGTAGTCAGTGTTTTTGTATACTTTGGTATCATTATCTCATCCAGTATTAAAGCTACAAAAACAAAATTTTGCGTGGATAATAATATAGTGTTTGCCTACACTGCGAACCAAATTATTCAACAATGTATTAAATATTTGAAGTTGGAACAGGTCTATGTTCTTAAATCATTAGGAGAAAAAAATCACTTCTAAAACAATTTTAAAAATACGCAAAAAATTGGTAAATATTCTTGGTTTACTGTTTAAAAAGTTAATAATTAAAAGAATGAAATTCGACGTAATTCGGTACGAAGATAAAAATCAATATTCACTCCACTATTTACTTCTGAATTTTTTTTCACATAGGGGTCACAATATACTAATTATTTGGTTAAAGTTTTATTCCACTATGGTATCTATTAATGTTTCTGAGTTATGAAATTAAAAAAAAAACTAGTAAAAACTTCAGGCCATAACGTCTAGGTCTCCTTAATGTGTGGTGTATCTAATCATTGTTACTGTCACTACTGAAGTGAAATGAAGTATATTTCTACGGTTGTAAATTGTAGTTAAACGGCAGTATATCCTCTGCACATTCTCTCTGCTCAACAGTTTCCTTTAATTTAATAATACGAGTGTAAGGGGCGATGAAAAAATCTCTGCTCGAAAATCGTGTAGTGCAGAATCAGTATGCTAATCAGGCAAAATTGCCGTGAGGATTGAGAATTCATCCCACCGACATACCAGGTTGAAGATACCCGTTTGATTAAACACCGTGTTCTGCTGCATGAAGAAGTCCGTAACTTCCTGCTGCATCTCCCTGTTCCTCAGGAGTCGTAGACCCTTATAGAACCTTTTTGGGGGCTGGAGGTGTGATAATCGCATTGGGAGGGATCGGAACTACAGAGCTGGTGCTCGAGTGTCTCCCACTTGAGATAGCATAACTTCTCCGTTTCGATATTTGCGATGTGTGGACGTGCGCTATGAAGCAGCAGCACCCCTCGTCGCAGATATCCCGGGCGTTACCGTTTAACTGCACGCTGTAATTTCTCCAGCATTGAGCAGTACCATTCCTCAGTGTTGCAAACACCAGGTATCTTGAAATGAATAAATAATGGGCCCCGGCAATCAAAGAACAGGGTTAGCATCTCCTTTACAGAAAAAAAAATGGTTCAAATGGCTCTGAGCACTATGGGACTCAACTGCTGAGGTCATTAGTCCCCTAGAACTTAGAACTAGTTAAACCTAACTAACCTAAGGACATCACAAACATCCATGCCCGAGGCAGGATTCGAACCTGCGACCGTAGTGGTCTTGCGGTTCCAGACTGCAGCGCCTTTAACCGCACGGCCACTTCGGCCGGCCCTTTACAGAAGATGGCTGACTCGCTAACATCTTGGGACGAGGGAACGATGGATGACACCAATGCATCGTCGACGCCTTCGACTCCGGTTGTCAGTGGTGGCACCAGCTTTCATCGCCAGCAACAATGCCCTCAAGGAAAGTTTTACCTTCGAAATAGAAATACATCAGGTCCTTGAGGCAAACAGCCATGCGATTTGCTTTTTGTTCGACATTCGACGTCCGGGGTATCCACTAGCTGCAGACGTAACGGTAGCCTAACTCATGCTGGATAACGTACTGCACGTTGCCAAGGCTGCCGGCCAATGTGGCCGAGCGGTTGTAGGCGCTACGGTCTGAAAGCGCGCGACCGCTACGGTTGCAGGTTCGAATCCTACCTCGGGCATGGATATGTGTGATGTCCTTAGGTTAGTTAGGTTTAAGTAGTTCTAAGTCTAGGGGACTGATGACCTCAGAAGTTTAGTCCCATACCGCTCAGAGCCATTTGAACCATTTTTTTTTGCCGAGACTGATGTCGAGATCCTTTGCTAGTGCACGTATAGTCATGTGCCGGTCCGCCCTAGTCGCATCATCAACCGCCCGCTTGTTGTGCGTAATGGATGAGGCTAGCCTCCAACATCGAGCGGCGTCTTGTGTCGAACCGCAACCAGCAAGGAAATTGGCGCACCATTCCTCGTTTAGACAGACGTGCAGCCTCATACACTGTCACTGTCTCCGATGAAATGAAATGATCGTACGGCATTATTGGCCGGAAGATCCCATCTGATATTGTCCGGCCGCCTGTTGCAAGATTTTTTTATTTGTTTCCGCGTCGATGATGATGATGAAATGATAACGAGGACAACACTCCGGTGGATGTCTGCCGGTGTTTGCTCTTAGGTAGACAACAGCAGAGTACCAGCACGTTGGTCCTATTTCGACTTATTTGGTAATGATGTCGCCATAGTTCACGTTTCCGCATTTACTGCGCACACGTCGGAAAGACGCGAAAGTCACAATAATCCCTTACATAAATGTCGGTGCTCATATATCTGCATCGGAGTTGCGCTACGTTGCATATACGCTGCAGCAGCGCCCTTAAACCGAAACTTTTTGATCGCTCCTTATATATTAATATATTACAATGTATTTAGTTTCCGACTTTGTTTTGCAACTACGTCTACATTTACACCCACAGAAAGCCACCATAAGGTGGAGGACAATGCACGAGAATCATTCCTCCCCTTTCCTTCTATTTGTGGGTAACACGTGGGAAGGAGGATTGTCGATGCTCCTCTGCACAAGCTGGCATTTCTCTGACTGCACACCGTGTGTATGTGGTAGGAGGAAGCATGTTTCTAAGTCGTACTGCTGCGACAGTTTTGTGGGTAAAACTCTCTGCAATTCATAACATTGGGTTAGTTAAGCAGTTTTGTGAGGCTCTCGCGTAGCTCCTCTTTGAATCTTTCCAATATCTTCCGTGAATTGTGCTTCGTACAGGTCCCAGATTAACTGAACTGGCGAGACGTAAGTTCTGCAAGTTACTACCTTGACGGTTGAATTACACTTCTTTACGATCCTTCCGACAAATCTCATTCTTGTAGCTGTATTCCCCATGGCTGTAAGTAAGTTGTGCAGTCCCCTTATATCGGTCCTGACTGGTATTTCTAAGTACTTGTAAGCTGTGAGTAACTGGCGCTCGCATAGTCTAATTGGCGTTAATGTGATTTCCATTAGATTTATTTATGATGATGATTAACTGCGATTCTTTGAAAAGAGAGTTTATCTACAAGTTTTCCTGCGCCTCGTTACAATATTTTTCTAACGACGTCAGTTTTTTTGTATCCAATTTCACTGTCTGATTAACATTACAAAATACTATAGTCGTTGGTGGTGACAGCCAAAGGAACACAACAAATGATGATGTTTTTCGTACTTGAACCTGAGTTCTGCTCGTCAAGAACACGTCGACAGGTTTAAATACTTTGTCAGATGTTCGGCAAGCATATACTTAATTTACGAAGCTATGCTTCCCAGATCTCAAGGAACGCCCACCTGATCACCATTACCTGCAGCGTTGCGGCCTCATCAATCAAGAACGCGGGCTTAAGTGGCTCGCGGCGGCAGAGGGTGGGTGGGGCAGCATCGCCTTCCCATCTGTCTCGTGAACTACGTAAGGTATTAGGAGCGCGCATTACAGTTAATTTGTGTGTGTAGTTAGAATTCATCTGCACTACTCAAGTCTGCCCTACCTGTATTTCATATCGGTGTCTGTATTTATCTTGCGGCCGTATTCCACAAGCCACTGTTCACTTAATGTGGGAATGTACTTCGCAGTATTATTAGTCCAGCTGCTATTTGTTATATAAGCGTGTTAAGAGAGACAGAAAGAATTATATGTAGGAACCATATGGTTTTATGTTCTTTACTTTAAAAATATATTAGATTTTACAGTATCTCTTAAATCCTGCTCTACTAAATCTACGCAACAGTATTACGCGAGAAGAATCTAGCATTTTTCTCAGCGATTACTATTGCATTACTCGCAACATTACAGCAACACTTTCGTTTGGATTACACCCGCCCGCTACAGCCTTAACTTACCCTCTTAGGAATCGTACGATCTCTTTCTCTGCGACGACCAGAGGGAAGTCGCACTAGAGACTTCGTAACAGCCTCCTTCGTCGATACGTTTCTCTTTCTCGGAAACCCTTCGAACACATTCACGTGAAAAATGCTGCTTCCTCATTTTCAATCGATGTGAATTAATGTAACTCATCGCTAATGCTACATGGCGCCACTATATGACTTTCATACCCACTTGCTCACAATGCCCTGAATTTATTTATATTTGAGACGAGGTGCCAATTACACATGACAGCATATTATGTCATCGCTACATCTCATATTTCCACCCCATTTTCTCTGCTTGCTGTTTCTGTGCTATCAGGATGATGATGATGATTGGTTTGTGGGGCGCTCAACTTCGCGGTCATCAGCGCCCGTACAAAGTCCCAATTCTTTACACAGTCCAATTCTTTACACAGCTCAGTCGAGCCATTGGCACGAATGATGACAATGAAATGATGAGGACAACACAAATGCCCAGTCCCGGGGCAGAGAAAATCCTCAACCCGGCCGGGAATCGAACCCGTGACCCCGTCATCGAGAGGCATCTGTGCTATGACTGACTCCGTTCTGATTCAAAAATTTTGTAGTTAAAGGCTACTACATTATAACGTATGATTAGGTGCTCACGTTTACATTCCTTATTAGTAAGTCTGACTGGCAATATTTGCACCAGACGGATATTCTGCCAAAAAACTTTCGAAAAATCTTATTGATTGTCATTACATAACAATTCCTTGAAGGTAAACGCAGTACAGTGACTGCGACATTGATGCAGTGAATAACCCCCCAAATTACTGACAAGTGAAGGGTGATTCAGCTGCCGCTACTGATGTCGCTGTATGCAGCCCTCAATGTTGTATCTGGCCTTCAAATCCACGCCCAACATTTTCATATTCTCTCGTAGCTATGGGCAAACTATTAGTCCCACAAAATAAATGAACAGGTCGTTTTTGTAGGAAATGTAGTGAAGATAAATTATATATTGCGTTACGTTTTCTCTGGAGGCCACAGCTTTCTGGTTATTCAAGAAAACTGT
The DNA here is from genome assembly GCF_023898315.1 of Schistocerca nitens. NCBI lineage: Eukaryota > Metazoa > Arthropoda > Insecta > Orthoptera > Acrididae > Schistocerca > Schistocerca nitens. Next base: position 169,042,038 of record NC_064616.1, on the reverse strand, counting down.
ACAAAACTGACCTTCAAACTCACATCCATCCCAACACTCATCCCTCACCAGTCAGAATTCATAGTACGTTCGACGTAGCACTCCCTCCTACCACTGCACAAAAATTTCCGACTACACCAACTATTCTCGATATTCGACAATTTTTGGTCTGTATTGATTGGGTAATTACGCCACCAGGCTAGTCGGCTATTTCTTAACACTGTTAATTTAACCGTGGCCTTGAGGATAATTAAAGAAAAACGAGTTTTTTAACGTTATGCTAAAACTAATTACGTTAATAATTCGATCCAAACTTAACCCTTACAAGCGCAGTATTTTCGTAGTGAGAAAGTCTGACAAATGGAACGATCCGGTTGCTTATGTTACGCTGTTAAAATTTGCAAAACTGTTACGTAAAATTTACACAAACGACAATTTTACAATTTGTAAGTGCTCGCGCTGGCGTAATAAGGATAGTCAACAAAGAACAAAAAATGTCCAATGTCAGAAATAATTCATGCAGTCGCCAATTTTTGCACAGGAGGGAGTATCATGAACAATGTGGAAATACTGGCTAGTCGGGGTTGAGTGCGGGAGAGAAGATGCGTTTGAAGGTCACTTTTGTATGTTTTTCTTGAATAACTCGAAAACTACGGCTTCTAGCGTAAACGTATCCCAGGACAATAAATTAACTACATAAAATTTTCCACAAGAAGGATCTGTTCATTTTTTCTGTAGTAGTTGTTGTTGTTGTTTGCGCGCAGCGAGCGTGAGAATATGAAAATCTCACGCTTGCGTTTTTATTACCGGATAAAATATTGTGGGTTGTAAGTAGACTGTTTAGGTTTTTTTATTAGTAACGCCACCTCTGTATGAAAATCACTGGCTGTGCTGTGTGCAGTCTGTGGCTGCTTTGCATTGTTGTAATACTCAACCATTGTAGTGTTAGGCAGCTGGCTGTGAACAGCGCGTAGCGTTGCGCAGTTGGAGGTGAGCCGCCAGCAGTGGTGGATGTGGGGAGAGAGATGGCGGAGTTTTGAAATTTGTCATGAACTGCTTTATATATGATGATATCAAGGTAAATACATTGTTTGTTCTCTATTAATATCTTTCATTTGCTAACTATCCCTATCAGTAGTTAGTGCCTTCCGTAGTTTGAATCTTTTATTTAGCTGGCAGTAGTGGCGCTCGCTGTATTGCAGTAGCTTGAGCAGCGAAGATTTTTGTGAGGTAAGTGATTTGTGAAAGGTATAGTTTAATGATAGTCAGGGCCATTCTTTTGTAGGGAATTTTGAAAGTCAGATTGCGTTGCGCTAAAAATATTGTGCGTTAGTTTAAGCACAGTCCCGTAAAATTGTTTGAAAGGGGACGTTTCAGGGTTCCATAAAAAGACATCGGTAGGGGCAGCTGACTCACCCTGTATATGGAGTAGATTACACAGTATGCTTATTCGGCTTCAATGCGAATGGAATACCTGTGCGGGTCGTCTGCATCTATGTGTGGCAGAGGATACTTCGTATAAAACTGCCATCTTCTCCCTTTACATTCGCGAATGGTGAGTGGAAGACCGACTGTCCATAAGCTCTGATTTCCCTTATTTTACCGAGTCGACTGTTTACACACACATCTGAGGCAGGAAGTATGACGTTGCACTGACTCCACTTAAAACGAAAGTTCACAGTAATTTTATCAGTAAACCTCTACGAGACGCACAACGATTTTCATGAAATGCCTTCCACTGGACGTGCGATCCGTCTCCAAAACGCTTATGTCCTTTGTAAATGAGCCCATGACAAAATTACTTCCCTCTTTTAGATATTCTCTGTTTCCTCTATCAATCCCACCTGGGTTCCCATGCTGCCGAGCAAAACTCAGCAGTTGGTCAAACGAGAGTTTTGTACGCTAACCAATATTTAGAACGAACTTAATTAATTGTTTTACTTGTTAGTCTTATGCTGCTGTTCTACAGTTTGAAAATGGTGTCTATAACTTCAAAGCATTGTTAGTTACACAATTATGATACAATTCTAATGACGTAATGTGGTGATGACTATTTATGTGTATCTATTACATTTCAAGTGATGGTGTGTTACATATTGTACAGAACTGTCATTTACATTTACGAGGGTTGCTCAGAAAGTAATGCAGCGCATTTTTTTCTTCAACAATGCTTTCTTCAACATAGTGAGAATTGCACACACGAAAGAATGGTGCTTCATCTACACACCCTATTTTTCCACGTAATCTCCATCCCGTTTTATGACCTTCCTCCAGTGCGAAACAAGGGCTGTATGGCCTGTCGGTAGCAATCCTTGCCCTGGTGGCGAGGCCAGTGCTTGACTGTGCGAATCACCTCCTCATCGTCCTCAAAATATGTTCAACGAATGGCATCCTTTAATGGCCCAAACAAGTGGAAGTCCGAGGGGGCTAAGTCAGATGTGTCATGCAGTGGCGGATTTCCAAATTTTGCACCCCTAGGCACACATTATATGTGCCCCCCCCCCCCTCCAAAAGGCATGTTTTAAATAATAACTATTACCCGATCACTTCACAATGGCCGGTTTGGGTGGGAGCGCTGTGAGCTGATTCAGTACTCTGCTATTCGTTGTTCTGGAGGACGCGTCAGCGGTCTAGTCGCGCTCAATCAAAATGTAATATGGTTCCTGAACTGCACTTGGTGTACGGCAGCGGATAAAACAAACTTAAAACTGCACTGTGTTAACACTTTCTTCTGTCGAAAAACAACAGAAACGAACACAAGGAAAATAACTTTTCTTTCATGGCCTAAAAATTCAGCAGAGCGTGTAGGAGACAACGGATTTTTGTTATACATTCACTTTTAATATGTTCTTTTACACTAAACTGTTGAAAACGAAAATAAAAAAGTTGTGTTACGTTCAAAAAATTGAAGCGGATGTGTCATACATTAGAAATTAATACGTACTTTTACAGAGATGCGTTCAAAATTAAAATTAAACTGTCACTTTACGATCTAATAACTTGAATGTGTAGCAGATGAAAAAACATGTTCGTTATTAATACGTGAATCTACAGGAAAGCGTAAGAAATGAAAATAGAATAGAGATTTCGGTGCACGAACTAATAACTAAATACAGACGAACGAACAGAGAACTGGATTTGCTATTGCATAATTTTACAGACTAGTGTGGAAAAATCAGATTTGTTTTATAATCTTATAGTTAACGTGTAAAGCATTAGGGCCAGTGCTGCTAGATGCTGCATAATAAGTGTACACAATACCTTTAATCCATAAGGGCTGAACGGTTTTGTACTGCAGCTATTGCTACCACCATAACTCTTTGTAACGGTATTAGCAAAGCATTTACGTATGAACTACGTTATTCGTTAACACTTTTCCATCTGAGCGTACTCTCCGGTAACGAATATTTCCGCGATAACTATACATTTCAGCAGACGCCAAGAATACGCATTAGTTGTAATATACTTCAGTATCAGTATGACTTGACTGTACAGCGCCGAGCGGCCTGGGTCATTCGGGTATTGTTTAGTATTGTCGGGCGCGTTCGGTCACGTCCGTACGTAAACGAGGTTTAGTTCCGTGTTCTGCCATCGGCAATTGTAAAATAAACAGATAAGACGTAGTTTACAAATCCAATGAATGTGCTCTAAGTTATAATAAAAATCACATTATAATCTTAAATTTTTAAAACTAATATGAATAAATAAGCAGACTCACCAGTTAGCAAAGTTTGCGTCTGGCTTTGACGGCAGTAAATGCGATCGTATCTTCACAGTTCAGACGGTTGTCAGTTAGAAGGTCGGCTTCGATGTAAAGAATGGACACGGGGTTCAATCTCTCCTCAGACAACGTACAACGTAGGTACGATTTCAGTCTTTTAAGAGCCGAAAACGAGCGTTCTGCTGAACAGTTTGTAAGTGCCATACATAGAAATAGTCTAAGAGCAATGTCAACATTCGGAAACACGGACTGTAACCTCCCTTTTCGTAAAAATGTAATCATTTCGACTGCTATATCTCTAATCTCAGAAGCTGTCAAAAGTTCCGAGAAATGAACTCATTCACTAGGGAAGAAGGCTCTTAATCTGCGTCATATGACCGCACGTTCAGTAATATCGTCAGGTGAACTGTTCTTAAGGTTACTGAAAACTGTGAAGGAGCCCAACAGTGTTCTATAGCTTTCCTTCCTCCTCACTAATTCGGCGTACAAGTTGTTGAGTAGTCGGAGAAATGTTTCGACTCTAAATTTTTTCCTTCCAGTCAGAAAAACTTCTTCGGAGTCCGCTTGTTCGTCACCATGAAGTTTGCGTTTTCGTGATCTTTTATAGGTGCATTCATAGTCTATATCAGTCACAATCTCGATGGATTTATATTCATAATAGTCGAACGTGCCACGAATAGATGCAATAAATCCTACAAGTGATTCATATAATCCATACAGTATTTTAGTATCAATATTTACACTTTGCAATTTCAGATTTACACCATTAAATCTCTGGCGTATGTCCTTCCAAACTGTCATAAAAGTACTGTTTCTAGTCTGCTGAGTTGATTCAATAAAGCTGCAGCCTCATTTCGCAGAAGTGGTTTTTCAAACGTATTATTCGCAGTATGTCTGAGGACATAGATAACGTCCTCCCAGTTTTCATATAGACTTATACACGCTTCCTCTCTTGCTGGCCAACGTGTTTTTGATAAACTTTTTACCGTTTTGCTTCCTGGTTTCACGAAAGAAAGAAGTTTATCCCAGCACTGAGTAGAAGCAGAGAAAAAATTATAAAGGTTTCGCACTACATTGAAAAATGAACATACTTCCTGACAACAGCTTGCAGCACTAGTGCCGACTAAAGTCAAAGAATGCTACACAAGGCACATAATGCGCTTTGGGATTTCGTCTTTAATGCGTGCCTGCAAACCAGTGTAGGTTGCTGACATAATGCTTGCGTTGTCGTATGACTGGCCTCTACAGTTAGTAATATCAATGAAATTTGTAGACAGGACTTTCAGTATGGCCTCAGTTATGTTTTCGGACTTGTGCCACGGGTTTGGTAAAAATAGAAGGAAACGTTCAAAAGGTTCACCATTCTCGTCCACATATCTTAATATGAAAGATAATTGATCAATTTACAGACAAATGGAAAAACTGGTAGAAGCCGACCTCGGGGAAGATCAGTTTGGATTCCGCAGAAATGTTCGAACACGTCAGGCAATACTGAGCCTACGATTTATCTTAGAAAGTAGATTAAGGAAAGGCAAACCTACGTTTCTAGCATTTGTAGACTTAGAGAAAGCTTTTGACATGTTGACTGGAATACTCTCTTTCAAATTCTGAAGACAGCAGGGGTAAAATACAGGGAGCGAAAGGCTATTTACAATTTGTACAGAAACCAGATGGCAGTTATAAGAGTCGAGGGGCATCAAAGGAGGTATTAAAATCCACGGAGAAGAAGTAAGAACTTTGAGGTTCGCCGATGACATTGCAATTCTGTCAGAGACAGCAAAGGACTTGGAAGAGCAGCTGAATGGAATGGACAGTGTCTTGAAAGGAAGGTATAAGATGAACATCAACAAAAGAAAAACGAGGATAATTGAATGTAGTCGAATTAAGTCGGGCGATGTTGAGGAAATTAGATTAGGAAATGAGACACTTAAAGTAGTAAAGGAGTTTTGCTATTTGGGGAGCAAAATAACTGATGATGGTCGAAGTAGAGAGGATATAAAATGTAGACTGGCAATGGCAAGGAAAGCGTTTCTGAAGAAGAGAAATTTGTTAACATCGAGTATGGATTTAAGTGTCAGGAAGTCGTTTCTGAAAGTATTTATATGGAGTGTAGCCATGTATGGAAGTGAAACATGGAAGATTAATAGTTTGGACAAGAAGAGAATAGAAGCTTTCGAAATGTGGTGCTACAGAAAAATGCTGAAGATTAAATGGGTAGATCACATAACTAATGAGGAGGTATTGAATATAATTTGGGAGAAGAGGAGTTTGTGGCACAACTTGACTAGAAGAAGGGATCGGTTGGTAGGACATGTTCTGAGGCACCAAGGGATCACCAAGTTAGTATTGGAGGGCAGAGTGGAGGGTAAAAATCGTAGAGGGAGACCAAGAGATGAATACACTAAGCAGATTCAGAAAGATGTAGGTTGTGGTGGGTACTGGGAGATGAAGGAGCTTGGAAAGGATGGAGTAGCATGGAGAGCTGCATCAAACCAGTCTCAGGACTGAAGACCACAACAACAACAACAACAACAACAATTGGTCAATATGTGAAATGTCCATAGTAAAATCTACTATTATAGAGAAATATTTGGCCTGTTTTATTTCACTTATGATAATTGTTTTTATTTGTTCAGAAGGAAGCTATATCACTTCGTCAAATATTGTGGAAGAAAGATAACTTGTATGTCCATGGCCTGGATTTCCATATCGTTCAACGTGCTTTGTGAGACAAGGATCAAAGTCTGTTACAAGTTCAAGAGACATCACAAATTGACGATTATGTAATGAATGGAATCTTTCAACGTGTCCACATGGAGGGAAGTCCACGACTTGTTAGCTTCTTCACTACTGCAAACACCCTTTTCAACACCCTGCGCCAGTACATTGTTTCTGTTTCAACATATGACTCGAAATGGTTATCTATTGTTCCAAGTGACTTTTTTCTTGTTAAGAAGATTGTGACGAGATAAAATATTGGAAATTTTTTCCAATCTCCAATACCATTAGTAGCAATAATGGCCTTACCTCCGATAAATTTACATGGTGCGCAAAAAACAGCACCTGTGCTACAGGAGTTTACTAGAAAATCACGTAAAGTTGATTCACCATTTTAAAGTTTACGGTAAAATACATTTTTGTTCAAATAGCTGATTTTATCGCCTATTGATGCCGGCCGCGGTGGTCTAGCGGTTCTAGGCGCGCAGTCTGGAACCGCGCGACTGCTACGGTCGCAGGTTCGAATCCTGCCTCGGGCATGGATGTGTGTGATGTCCTTAGGTTAGTTAGGTTTAAGTAGTTCTAGGGGACTGATGACCACAGATGTTAAGTCCCATAGTGCTAAGAACCATTTGAACCATCGCCTATTGATCTTGCTGAATTAGAAAAATCACCGCTACAATTTTGATTAATGCCACTTTGTATGAGAATGTCGATTTTTGATTCATTGACACACCATTCTGGAGGAGGAGGAGGAGGAGGAGATTAGTGTTTAACGTCCCGTCGACAACGAGGTCATTAGAGACGGAGCGCAAGCTCGGGTGAGGGAAGGATGGGGAAGGAAATCGGCCGTGCACTTTCAAGGGAACCATCCCGGCATTTGCCTGAAGCGATTTAGAGAAATCACGGAAAACCTAAATCAGGATGGCCGGAGACGGGATTGAACCGTCGTCCTCCCGAATGCGAGTCCAGTGTGCTAACCACTGCGCCACCTCGCTCGGTACCATTCTGCAGGATCATCACTAACGAGGTTATTTCTTTTTGTAACGTCTGATTCGACGCCTCGTTTTTCGAGAAACTCGAAATTAGGAACAATTTGCTTTTCTTCATTTTTAACTTTTGTTAAAATACCAGAAATATCATCTGCACTACTTGAACTCGAAGTCGAACCAGCAACATTTTTTGCGAAAAATTAATCTACTCTGCTAAGCGTTTTTAGAACATTGGCTTCTCGTTCTCACCTTTCCTTCGATAATTTCCGAAATGCCGCCACACTTAAATTTGCACGTTTGCTTTTTTCACTGATATTCATGTTAAGGCGCCTACGAAATTGTCAACCAACAGTCAAAACAAAAGAAAAAAATTGTTAAAGGAAAGAAAGAAAGAAAGACTGTATCCAGTTTCAATCGTACTACACCGCACATGAGCACAAAGCTTTTTACTTTAAACACGGCACACGAGCACAAAGATTTTTCCTTTAAACACGGAGCGATGAACTGCCCAACTCGAATTACTTGACGTAACTGTGCTATGATAGAATAATTTAATTTCATTGTCGCCTGTTTCTCTCTTGTCAGTGAGCAGCAAAAGCACACCAGCCGACTGAAATTCGTCTCGTAAAGAAAACGGGACAGTCCCTTTTTTGGCTTCTGTTTCCCGTGTCGCCGGAATTATAGCTGGGACGCAAATATGTTCTGAATATTTTTGACACTGTCTTTCTAATTAAAAAAGCAAATAATTTTTGCACTTTCTTGCAGTGACGTGTGCTGGATCGACTTATTCTTATAACATTTTAACGGATTCTGTGGGCAGAGGAGACAGACTACAACGTTTAAGTAGTCTTGTTGACAGTTGATGTGGTGTGATGTCATTTGTGTGAACACTGCTGTTGTGTCTACACGCAAATGCACCTTTTGATCCAGCATAAAATAAAAATAACCTTTCCTCAAAGAATAAAAGCTTAGCTAAGAAGTTTAATATAAAATTTGCAATGCCATGTACCATTCGATTGGACAGAGAAGGAACTTTGGTATTGTGCAGGCTGCAGCAAAATAAATGAGACAAACGAAAGTTGGTTTCTTCTTCTTTTTTTGCCAAAAAAGTAACTAAGTAAATAAAATTTTTAAACTGTTGTGAAGTGTATTTCACACATTATTAGATATTCTGCTTATGTTCTTTACGTATAAACATGTGTTTAAAAATGTAAAACATTCCCAGTATCAACACGTTTTGTTAAACGTGTGTCATTAAATCAAAGCTCAGATACTGATGACCACAGAGCTTTCATATTAATTACAGTAATGGAGGGTTGACTTGATACTTCCCCGTAATTTCTACAAGAAATTTAAGTAGAGTCGCGTTTTACATACTGAGGCCCACACATGTTACAGTATTTAAGAAACTGCTGATTAGTTCATCACAGATTTTCAGGGGTCCCGGTATTTTCAGGTGGAAAATATTTTATGGTTTAGTAGAAGCCGACAACATTCTCTGAACTCTGAATAATAACGTTTCGAACATCGTATTGTAGATTGCCGTCCTGACAGCTTACTTCATAATACGAGGGCAGTTCAATAAGTAATGCAACACATTTTTTTTTCTGAAACAGGGGTTGTTTTATTCAGCATTGAAATACACCAGGTTATTCCCCAATCCTTTAGCTACACAACACTGTTTTTCAACGTAATCTCCATTCAATGCTGCGGCCTTACGCCACCTTGAAATGAGGGCCTGTATGCCTGCACGGTACCATTCCACTGGTCGATGTCGGAGCCAACGTCGTACTGCATCAATAACTTCTTCATCATCCGCGTAGTGCCTCCCACGGATTGCGTCCTTCATTGGGCCAAACATATGGAAATCCGACGGTGCGAGATCGGGGCTGTAGGGTGCATGAGGAAGAACAGTCCACTGAAGTTTTGTGAGCTCCTCTCGGGTGCGAAGACTTGTGTGAGGTCTTGCGTTGTCATGAAGAAGGAGAAGTTCGTTCTGATTTTTGTGCCTACGAACACGCTGAAGTCGTTTCTTCAATTTCTGAAGAGTAGCACAATACACTTCAGAGTTGATCGTTTGACCATGGGGAAGGACATCGAACAGAATAACCCCTTCAGCGTCCCAGAAGACTGTAACCGTGACTTTACCGGCTGAGGGTATGGCTTTAAACTTTTTCTTGGTAGGGGAGTGGGTGTGGCGCCACTCCATTGATTGCCGTTTTGTTTCAGGTTCGAAGTGATGAACCCATGTTTCATCGCCTGTAACAATCTTTGACAAGAAATTGTCACCCTCAGCCACATGACGAGCAAGCAATTCCGCACAGATGGTTCTCCTTTGCTCTTTATGGTGTTCGGTTAGACAACGAGGGACCCAGCGGGAACAAACCTTTGAATATCCCAACTGGTGAACAATTGTGACAGCACTACCAACAGAGATGTCAAGTTGAGTACTGAGTTGTTTGATGGTGATCCGTCGATCATCTCGAACGAGTGTGTTCGCACACTCCGCCATTGCAGGAGTCACAGCTGTGCACGGCCGGCTCGCACGCGGGAGATCAGACAGTCTTGCTTGACCTTGCGGCGATGATGACACTCGCTTTGCCCAACGACTCACTGTGCTTTTGTCCACTGCCAGATCACCGTAGACATTCTGCAAGCGCCTATGAATATCTGAGATGCCCTGGTTTTCCGCCAAAAGAAACTCGATCACTGCCTGTTGTTTGCAACGCACATCCGTTACAGACGCCATTTTAACAGCTCCGTACAGCGCTGCCACCTGTCGGAAGTCAATGAAACTATACGAGACGAAGCGGGAATGTTTGAAAATATTCCACAAGAAATTTCCGGTTTCTTCAACCAAAATTGGCCGAGAAAAAAAATGTGTTGCATTACTTATTGAACTGCCCTCGTATTTTGAACGATCATGAAGATGATACCATTTAGTCACCAAGTAAACTATGTATATTTCCAAGGTTGTACTGTCGAATTTCGTTCTTAAGGTTTATTGAAACTAGTAAGTTGTTTAACTATATTAAAAATTTTTGTTGTTTGTAAGCGCAGTTATTTTAAAACTTAAAAGGTTAAAGTGAGTACACAGCAAAAAATGCCGCCCCTCTTAAGATGCTGCCCCTAGGCCCGTGCGTAGTGGGCCTATATGTAAATCCGCCACTGGTGTCCGGTGTGAGCCGTGGATGTCTCCCCGACCGCTGCAAATCGTGGGGCTGAGCCAAACCGCCTTCTGATGACCTCACTCCGTGCCCAGCGACTAACTGTACTTCTGTAGACGGCAGATGCTCCAGAGATTTTGCACAAACGTTTATGAATATTCCTCACAGTTTCTTTCCCTGCAGTGAGAAATTCAATGACGATACGTTGCTTGTAACGTATATCACCTTTAGAAGCCAGTTTGAAACCGTCAGGCAGCTACGCTGTATGTCGGAAGTGACGGAAACTTGGCGTGCTCACTCAGGAGACTTGAAATAATATAGACATAACGTTTAGCATTCGTAGCATTGTTTTCGATTGAGAAAAAAAAAAATGCGTTGCATTACTTTCTGCGCAACCCTTGTATTTGAAGGTATTATTTCCTTTCTGTAAGCTGAAATTTAATCTGTTCGTTTTCATTTAGTTGTTTGCTCCTTTATCACAACCGGGCGAGGTGGCGCAGTGGTTAGCACACTGGACTCGCATTCGGGAGGACAACGATTCAAACCCGCATCTAGCCATCCTCATTTAGATTTTCCGTGATCTCCCTAAATCGCTTAAGGCAAATGCTTGAGAGATTCCTTTGAAAGGGCATGTCGACTTCCTTCCCCTTCCCTCCCTAATCCGATGGGACTGGTGACTTCGCTGTTTGATCCCTCCCTCAAATCAACCAACCTTTATCGCACATGAATCATCCTCACAGGTTTCGTTTGCTTTCTCTACCAGAAATTTTCGCTTTTCATGTGGAATTATAACGTTGCTGCCATCAATGAACCTAATTTCCTTTCCATGTCAAACATTTGCTGGAAAGAAAATAGCGCCTTTATAGAATAATTTATTTATGGAGTTATATTGGATCCAAGGTGCCACCCCTAGGAAATCAATATTTATATCTTCTGGACTCAATGAATATTCACAACAATTATATTTTTCAGTAGCGCGGGGTAGCCGAGCGGTCTTAGGCGTCTTGACACGGACCGCGCGGCTACCCCTGTCGGAGGTTCGAGTCCTCCCTCGGGCATGGGTGTGTGTGTCGTCCTTAGCGTAAGTTTGTTCAAGTTAAATTAAGTAGTGTGTAAGCTTAGGGACCGATGACCTCAGCAGTTTGGTCCCGGAAGACCTTACCATAAATTTCCAAATTTTATTTTTGAGGCCTGTGCTGTCCCTTCACTTGGTACCCTTTTTTATAGATACTGAATGGCGTCAGTCAGTCCATCCACATTTCATATAATTTTGTGATTTTTTCAGGTTCTGCAGATAGTCTTTTCTCTGGCTGTGTCTCATTTTTTTCCCATGCCAGAGAGGAAGATCACGCTGGGAACCGAAATCGAGTGTGTTTTAGATTCATTACATTTGCTGTTCAGCACTCCAACTAACCACCTGTTCCAAACTTGGATGAACTTTGAATTGAATGAATGTGGGTGTAATTGCAAATGCATGTAACTTGGTGAATTCAGCTGGAATTTCTTGCTTCAGGTTCATAGCAGAAGCCCGAGAACGGCAGTTGAGTTTAATTTTCGAAGCCGCCTGATGCACTGCTCAGGCAGAGCGTTATCTGCGCCAGTTTTCTTAATGAGCGTCTTCGCGATTGGCTTTTACAGACTCAAGGGCGAACGATGCGTCTGCTAATATGTTATACATTGAATCGATGAGATATTTTGAGAACGAGGAAACGGGCATCGTCTCTCCTGTCTTCTGACTTGAGAAGTCATCTGGCACCACTGACAAATCCGTCTTGCTGTTTCGTCAGTTCGCCCCCTCCAAGTTTTTTCGGTCAGTGTACACAGAGACAAGGCAAGTTAAATTTCGTACAGAGTTAGTCAGTCGCAGAAGAGTTGCTGAGCTGGTCTGTCGTCGCTTCGATGCGCATTTAGACGGCGATTTTGGATGGGATTTATCTCAGATTTTTCGAAATAGGAACCTTCTGTAATCTTAAAGCCATTTGTTAAGAAACGTTATGGGCTTCCCGTGAGTGATAATTTTGCTCTCTTAACTAAATTCAGATGAGGCAGTACTAGTTCTTTACTCAGTCACGATTCACTTTGTGCCACAAGTTTCCCACTGTGTTTCGTATTTCTTCCCACTACGAGCTATAAAAGAGTTTTGTCGATTTAACCTCTAATAGAAACTTTACCTTCAGTTATTTTTGAATGTCTGATTCTTCAGATATGAGCATACGTGCGTCCGTGTTACGTCCATGACCCAGCCTAATCCCCATTGATTAATGGTGATTAATACAGTTTGCTCGTACGAAACCATAGTGTTAAGACTTTGTGTCTGTTACATGTTAAATGAAGTGCAGAAGTAAGCTCCACCTTGTGAATACATGTTCTGTAAACATCAATTTCGTTTGTTAAACTTTTCCCCAACTTGCCAATCAGCACGCCATCCTCCGTTCTGCGATAACCAACCTCACGAATTCTGTAACAGAAAGATACCAGCAATCATTTAACCGAGTTCTATCTGTTATTAGTCGATCGTAAGTCCGGTGGATAGATTACTATTACACGTTTTCTTGCTGATAGGACCCAGGGCCAAGTCCAGTTAATATTTCTGGAACTTCAGACTACTTGGAAGTTATTGTGTGATAAGCACTGAGTTTATCCAATAGAAATCTCGTGACAACGAAAAGTCTCTGCCATAGGGCAGAAGATCGTGCCACCAAAAAATCAACTGTCATTATTTAGTCTTTTTCATTAGTCATGACACAGTGGGCGTCTTTTAGTACGATTGAAATCAGTCACAAACCTCTAATATTTCTAGCTCCTTTAGCTTAAATTTTTGATGGAGTGTCGAAGACCTCTAACAGATCTAAAAATATACCAGGGCCTTGGTCATCTAGTGACTCAAACACCACTTATGCAAACCCAGCTGTGGATGATTCTTGTCTATTGTGGTAATGAAACTGTGGTTGATTAAGAAGGTTGTGTTAATTTAGAAAACTAGCTGAGAAACCTGGCTTTGCACCTTTATTTATTTGTCTGTTCCAGTCTTCTATTAGTCCTTCCCCTATCTCCGTCCCATCTCCCCCAGCCCCCCCCCCCTCTATCCTTATCCTCCTTTGAACTCCCTCTGTCCATCTTCTCCACTGTACTTTCTTTGTCCATCTCCTCCTACCCCTCTCTTCCATCTCCTCCACTGCCATCTTTCTACCCATCCACTCTCTCTTTATCCAGTTCTCCTCCCTTCCCTCTTTAGCCACCCCACTGTCCCTGTCCATTACCTCCCCCTCCCTCTCTCTGTCCACCTCCTCCCACCCCCTCTCTATCCATCTCTTCCACTGCCCTCTCCCTACCCATCCCCTCTCTATCCAATTCTCCTCCCTTCCCTCTTTATCCATCCCCACTGTCCCTATCCATTACCTCCACCCACCCACTCTCTTTCCATCTCCTCCTGCCGTCTCCTCTGTCAATTTTCTCTTGCCGCTCTCTCTCTGTCCACCTCCTTCACCTCCTACTCTCTTTCCATCTCCTCCTGACCCCCTCTCTACCCACCTCTTCCTGCCTCTGCTCTCTGTCAATCTGTTCCTTACCTTCTCTCTGTCCATCTCTCCCTGCCCCCCCCCCCCCCCCCTCGTCTGTCGATCTGTTCGTCCCCTTCTCTCTGTCCATCTCCCTCTCTCCTCCTCCTATCTGTGCCTATCTCCTCTTTCCCCCTCTCTTTCTGTCCACCTCCTTGTCCTCCTTTCCCTCTCCACGTTACCGCACTCATCCCAATAGGAGGCTGATAATTCTTATCCCTACAGTAATTCTTACCACACTGTAATTAATGTGAGTACCATATCTGAAATAGTTCCTGGGGTTCAGGATGAGGTGCTTACCCACGTCTCTGCTAGCGAACACACATATCAAATATGCTTCACACATATTTAACAAGTTTCACGCGTATTTATACACGTATTTCACCTGTAAGTCTAGCGAATTTCGCCCTGCAGTTTCATTTTCACGCAGCTTAATGTTTATGACGACGTACCTCCTCAAGTATGTGCTGTACAATGATACAATTTTGCACGTATATCTAGTGGGATATGTGCCTACTGTGCGCAAATTGTGTTGTGAATAGAGTTAATAGTAAAAATGAAAATAATTTAAAAGGTCATGCATGATTCATTAGCCTGTGTTTCACACACTGCAGGCCGTTGAAACTACAACACCATGAAAATAGCAAATAACGAGGCAGAGTGGGAAAGCAGAATAGTAGCAAAAATACTTGATTAAATCTTGAGGTGATTTATGAGTGGAAAATGGGCGAAATTGAGCACACAGAACTGCCACCTCTGGCAGCAGTAATGGATGTAACCTGGAAGTGCATCGAGTCGCACTGAGCTCGGATGGGAGATACGGGTAATTCATTTCGTGCTGCCTCAGCTCGATGACAGAGTTCATCAATCCTAATTGCTGGTGACTGATGGCATGCCATGCTCTCTGCTGTTCCTGACTACATGTTTTCAGTGAGTGGGAAATCTGGAGAAGGTGCTGGCTAGGACAACAGTCGAACAATCTCTGTATCGAGATGGGTCAGGACGTATCAGGCAGTATGTCGTCATTTTGTCGAAATATAGCTTCACGGAGATCTCCGCGATAGGGTACAACCATCACTCAGAATGCAACGTGTACTATCTAAATTATAAGCTGCAAGGAACAGAGGTGATCCTGCTGTGTACCCGACGGTATTACACTATCAAATTTCTTTGCCAAAGATTTGATCAAAGATGTGATTAAATATTCGTCAAATATATTTGACAACGATCTTTGACGTGGCGCTAAAAAGGGGTACTACACCCAAAAAAATGTTCAGATGTGTGTGAAATCTTATGGGACTTAACTGCTAAGGTCATCAGTCCCTAAGCTTACACACTACTTCACCTAAATTATCCTAAGGACAAATACACACACCCATGCCCCAGGGAGGACGCGAACCTCCGCCGTGACCAGCCGCACAGTCCATGACTGCAGCGCCTTTAGACCGCACGGCTAATCATGCGCGGCGGTATTACACTGTCATCATATTTTTTCGTCAAAGTTCAAGATGGCTGACAAAAACAACTTGTTATTAACCGTAGCAATTGCATGTACCACAATTGCACTGTTTCCATATGCGGAAGAAAAGCGGGGGGAATAAAAGGAAATGTACTTGGGTGAAGCTGTGGGTTTTACGACGACACGATAAAAGCATTCAACAAAACTTGTTACATGAGCTTATAGTGGAGGACGTCAAGTCCTACATCAATTACTTAAGAATGGATGATGCATGGGGGCTTAATTAGAATAAATGCAAATAATTTTAATTTTTTGATTTAGTAGCTGTCTGTTCGGTTACGAAGTCTCGTAAACGGTTGGCCCTGACTAGTATTACTACGCTATCTGACTGCATAGAACAACAACAAAGAATGAAATGGAAATTTTCATTAACACAATTAATTAATTAAGTCCCCAGCAACTATAAAACCTACGAAACCAAAGCACAAGTGTAACTGTTCTGTGTGTGGAAGTGACTCAACGTACGCATCTGGCACGGTTCTTCTTCAATAACACAAGAAATTTTAAATATCATTTATACTGAATTAATTAAAGAAAATAAAAATACCATAATTACTCAAGAAAACCAGAATTACACTCTAATACAAGAACACAAGCCAGATGCTTTGTTGACTGAACCTGTAATGACACATTATTTAAAACATGGAAATAATGAAAAATAAATCAAGTTTCGTTACCTTCATATATTGAGCAAATCACTCTAATCATTACAATATATCTCCACACCGACTCGCTATTACCACATCTCAACAAGAACTTTTCAGTATCACATCTCAGCAAGCACTCCCTACTAGCACATCTCAACAAACACTCTCTGCTACGAGTTCTTAACAAGCACTGACTACCACGAGCTCTCCCCAAGCACTGCCCACTACGACATCTCAATAATCACTGCCAGTGGATGCGGCGGAACAATGCCCTCTAGCGCGATCTCTGGCGCTGTGGCTCAGTGTAGCCACCTTTCAATGAGCACACATTTCTGTATGTGCTCAGTGAAATGTATCCTCATATCACACAGCACAAGAACTGCTATATCTGCAGAAAACAGGCTCACTGTAACACACCAATTCCTTGCTGCAGGAGAGAGAGAGTTAGGTTAGGTTAGGTTAGGTCAGGTCTCCAATCTTCTTAATCTATTTTGGTATTCAGGGGGCCTCATGTTGTAAAGCACCTCATCAGCTTCCTACACCTATATTAATTTTGTAGTTGTTGGTACACACCAATTGTATTTAATAGCAATGTTTATAAAAACACTACAGATGACAGAACGCTGCAGCGATGCTAGCGCTCCACATGGTAACATGTCACATTGCAGTGAACAGAAGACAAGTGACTTCTTTGATCAAATCTACAGTGAGGCCCTAGATTTGATCAAATATTTGACGACATTTGAGAAAGTTCCCTATTACACCATCAAATTTCTTTGCAAAGATATTGGACAAAGAAATTTATTAGTGTAATACCGGCCTAAGCTCCAGGGCTGCCTCATCACGTGACGCGACAGCAACGCTCCTAGCGCATAAAGTCAGAACTATACCATCCGTGACGATGAAATGTATTTCGGGTAGCGGACCAATACGAATGGCACCGCTTTCCCGATACGTCACACCAGAAAATTCTCTCTCAAAACGCGCGTTCTTGATAGTACATTCAGATGTTTACTTCGTTTTCGCGTCGTGAACATCGTTCCTTTACTTACGACGTTTGAAATAGCTGTCTTAAACGCCGTTAGTGAAGAAACAATGTCTCGGAAGCGCCACGCATGTCGAAACGTCATCTTGAAAAATATACGCCTATAAAAATTACTAGTTACAGCTAATTCATTATAAATTACCCTCAATTTCAACAGCGGCGCTGTTCGAATATGTCCACGCTCTCTCTTCCACGAATTTCTTCTGCGGAATGGATTGAAATCAATAGCGGGTATGATCCGGCCCGCGGGCCGCCGACTGTCCACCTGTGTTGCTCAGAATGACGGGTATTACCGTGTCGCTAAATGACCCCTACGTCGCCGGACGCCGAGTTGGAAGCTGTCCCTGTTGCCCCGGCGGCACGCGAGCGCGGCCATTGTTCGCAGGCAGGCGTGTAATGGCGCCGCAGCTGCGGCTGTGCCTGGCCGCGACTCCCGTTCACCTTGGCGAGCCGGCACCGAGCAGGCGCCGATTCGCCGCCACCTGTCTGCCCGCGGCTCCGTATACTCGCTGCGGTCCCTGCTCGACGTTTCATCCTCCAGCATTACTTACACGCGCTCTCGGAACACGAGTAGCCAGCCCGCAGCGTATTCTTATACCCACCACACAATTTTACTGGGAAAAGTTCTTCATCGAGTTATTAGAGCTGTGCACGGACGTCGAAAACATTTTATTGAGCCGGCAGGTAACATCATCTTCGGTCTGCCGAAACTACACTAATGGCCATTAAAATTGCCAAACCAAGAAGAAATGCAGATCACAAACGGACAAATATATTATTCTAGAACTGACATGTGATTACATTTTCACGCAATTTGGGTGCATGGATCCTCAGAAATCAGTACCCAGAACAACCACCTCTGGCCGTAATAACGGCCTTGATCCTCCTGGGCATTGAGTCAAATAGAGCTTGGATGGCGTGTACAGGTACAGCTGCCCATGCAGCTTCAACGCGATACCACAGTTCATCAAGAGTAGTGACTGGCGTATTGTGACGAGCCAGTTGCTCGGCCACCATTGACCAGACGTTTTCAATTGGTGAGAGATCTGGAGAATGTGCTGGCCAGGGCAGCAGTCGAACATTTTCTATATCCAGAAAGACCCGTACAGGACCTGCATTATCCTGCAGAAGTGTAGGGTTTCGCAGGGATCGAATGAAGGGTAGAGCCACGGGTCGTAGCAGATCTGAAATGTAACGTCCACTGTTCAAAGTGCCGTCAATGGGAACAAGAGGCGACCGGGACGTGTAACCAATGGCACAACATAAAATTACGCCGGGTGACACGCTAGTATGGAGATGACGCATACACCCTTCCAACGTGCGTTCACCGCGATGTCGCCAAACACGGATGCGACCGTCATCATGCTGTAAACAGAACCTGGATTCATCCGAAAAAATGACGTTTTGCCAGTCGTGCACCCAGGTTCGACGTTGAGTACACCATCGCAGGCGCTCCTGTCTGTAATGCAGCGTCAAGGGTAACCGCAGTCATGGTCTCCGAGCTGATAGTCCATGCTGCTGCAAACGTCGTCGAACTGCTCGTGCAGATAGTTGTCGTCTTGCAAACGTCCCCATCTGTTGACTCAAGGATCGAGACGTAGCTGCACGATCCGTAACAGCCATGCGGATAAGATGCCTGTCATCTCGACTGCTAGTGATACGAGGCCGTTGGGATCCAGCACGGCGTTCCGTATTACCCTCCTGAACCCATCGATTCCATATTCTGCTAACAGTCATTGGATCTCGACCAACGCGAGCAGCAATGTCGCGATACGATAAACCGAAATCGCGATAGGCTACAATCCGACGTTTATCAAAGTCGGAAACGTGATGGTACGCATTTCTCCTCCTTACACGAGGCATCACAACAACGTTTCACCAGGCAACGCCGATCAACTGCTGTTTGTGTATGAGAAATCGGTTGGAAACTGTCCTCCTGTCAGCAGGTTGTAGGTGTCGCCACCGGCGCCAATGTTGTGTGAATGCTCTGAAAAGCTTTGCATATCACAGCATCTTCTTCCTGTCGGTTAAATTTCGCGACTGTAGCACGTCATCTTCGTGGTGTAGCAATTTTAATGCCCAGTAGTATATGTAGCTCAGGGGAACAATGGATGCTGTGGACGCCCTTCTACACGTCGGTAAGTAGCGGAAACTACGAATCGCCATGTGCCCACATATCACCGATGCTGACGGCAGGCATCGAGAGGGACCATTCGAAAGTCTGACGATTTCAGACGAAAAACGTAATGGGGAAAGATAAATGGGATTAAACACCCGGTCGACGGCAGTGTCACTGGAGACGAAGCACGATTTCGGACTGGAGAAGAATATAGTCTTTCTTTTCCTGCATCTACATGGTTCGTTATAATTAAACTTTCCCTTTTTAACACGTTACAACACGGAAACTAACTACCGTACGATGTCCAAAATTGGTAGCATTAATGTCAAGGACACTGGGAAGAGAAGGTACTATAAAATAAATTCAATTCATACACATTTAATGTGCTGCTACTGTACATCATGCCATTACGTACTGGCACCATTACCGCTACAAAAGGGGCTCAAAATGGTGCCCATCAGTGTTCAGAGGAGTCTGGAAGTGCAGGGTTGCATTCTGCGCAGCAGAACGAAGCATGTCCGTAGGTATGCTGGCTTCAAATCAGCACATGTGTGAATGTTCCCCTGGTAAAACATGTACTTCAGGTAGCTCCGCTACACAGGGAGTGTGATCGGGTGATCGTGCGGGCGAAGCATTTGGAAACGATCGGCTGATAATTCAATCGTTTCCAAATGTGTTTCGGAGGAGGAGGTGAATTTCACGAGCGATGTGTGGTGGGACCCCATCTTGCACGAAAACTGTTGTGTTCAATGCATCTCTCTCCTGTATGGAGGGTATGACGTGCTGGCGAAGAATATCGCAGTAACGCTGGCCAGTGACATTGCACGTCATTGGTACTTGATCGCCAACCTGTTAAAAAAAGAATGGGTCAATGATGACCGTAGCCGTGAAGCCACGGCATACGGCGACACGTTCACCATACAGAGGAACTCCATGCACAGTGACTGGAGGTGTACATACCCACACCCAGCAATTCTGTCTGTTCGTCTCGGCCGTCAAAGTAGAATGAGCTTCGTCTGTCCATAGGGTGGTCCAAGACCAGACCTCGCCAACTTCAATCCTTGACAGAAAGTGGAGAGCAAAGTCAACACGTCATTATGCGCCCTGTGGTTGAAGCTGTTGTACAAAATTGATCTCGTACGGATATCATTTGAGAATGATTCGAAGCACCTCCCGTGCAGTGGACCACGGGATGTTCAACTGTCGTGTCATAGCACGCACACTGCCTGACGATCGGGAATTGCGCGCAGCGTTGTCTGCCATAGCAACAGCAATTTCATCAACCACCACTGTGCAACCGGTCGTCAGCCTTCCCCAGTTCTCCAGATGATTGGAATTTCATCATGCTCCGCACAGCAGGTGGACAAAGATGACCCTTCCGTAATCCTTCCAGCTGGTGGTACTCTCGAAGTGCAGCTGCAGCGTTACTGTTGTTTTGATAATACAGCTGCATCGATAATGCCCTTTTCCTTTTATCCAAGCTCATGTTGACTCATCAAGTGCACTGGGTCTGGTCAGGTGTGTGAGAGTACGAATCACGTTGAGTGATCACGGTACCTGGTGGCCACAGTTGGAATGGACGGTGGCGCTGTGACGTATGGAGATCCTTCACCCCATACGCTGGTCATTAACGCTGCCACGTTTGTTACACGTACTATAATTAGTTTCCATGTTACAACGTGTTAAATAGGCTAAACTTAGTCATAAGCACCTGGTACACTATGTGATCAAAAGTATCCGGACACT
Source organism: Schistocerca nitens (assembly GCF_023898315.1). NCBI lineage: Eukaryota > Metazoa > Arthropoda > Insecta > Orthoptera > Acrididae > Schistocerca > Schistocerca nitens. The sequence goes on along the minus strand of NC_064616.1, from coordinate 169,020,828 downwards.
CCGAAAAACAAACGTTTTTCATATTAAGTGCATTGTGCTGCCACTTACTGCCAGGTACTCCATATCAGCGACCTCACTAGTCATTAGACATCGTTAGAGAGCAGAATGAGGCGCTCCGCGGAACTTAAGGACTTTGAACGTGGTCAGGTAATTGGGTGTCACTTGTGTCATACGTCTGCATGCTAGATTTCCACACTCCTGAACATCCCTAGGTCCACTGTTTCCGATGTAATAGTGAAGTGGAAACGTGAAGGGACATGTACAGCACAAAAGCGTACAGGCCGACTTCGTCTGTTGACTGGCACAGACCGCCGACAGTTGAAGAGGGTCGTAATGTGTAATAGGCAGACATCTATCCAGATCATCACACAGGAATTCCAAACTGCATCAGGATCCATTGCAAGTACTATGACAGTTAGCTGGGAGGTGAGAAAATTTGGATTTTATACTCGAGCGGTAAATGCCAAACGACCACTCGGTTGGTGTAAGGAGCGAAAACATTGGACGATTGAACAGTGGAAAAACGTTGTGTGGAGTGACGAATCACGGTACACAATGTGGCGATTCGATGACACGGCGTGGGTATGGCGAATGTCCGTGAACCTCGTCTGCCAGCGTGTGTTGTGCCAACAGTAAAATTCGGAGGCAGTGGCGTTACGGTGTGGTAGTGTTTTTCATGGAGGGGGGTTGCACCCCTTGTTGTTTTGCGTTGAACTGTCATAGCACAGGCCTACGTTGATGTTGTAAGCACCTTCTTGCTTCCCACTGTTGAAGAGCAATTCTGGGATGGCGTTTGAATCATTCACCACGATCGAGCATCTGTTCATAATGCACAGCTTGTGGCGGAGTGGTTACACGACAGTAACATCCCTGTAATGGACTGGCCTGCACAGAGTCCTGACCTGAATCCAGAGATCACCTTTCGTATGTTTTGGAATGCCGACTTCGTTCCAGGCCTAACTGGCCGACGTCGATACCTCTCCTCAGTGCAGCACTCCGTGAAGAATGGGCTGCCATTCCCCAGGAAACTTTCCAGCACCTTACTGAACGTATGCGTGCGAGAGTGGAAGCTGTCATGAACGCTAAGGATGGGCCAACACCATATTGAATTCCAGCAGGTGTGGCCGAGCGGTTCTAGGCGCTTCAATCCGGAGCCGCGCTGCTGTTACGGTCGCAGGTTCGAATTCTGCCTCGGGCATGGATGTGGGTGATGTCCTTAGGTTGGTTAGGTTTAAGTAGTTCTAAGTCTATGCGACTGATTACCTCAGATGTTCAGTTCCATAGTGCTTAGAGCCATTTGAACCTTTTTTTTTTTTAATTCCAGCATTACCGGTAGAGGGTGCCACGAACTTTTAAGTCATTTTCAGCCACGTGTCAAATACTTTTGATCACATAGTGTACTTTACTCCACAAACCTCTGTGCAGTGCATATCGGAGTCTTTTGTTATTCCCTTTTCTGTGCCACTCACAAATGGAGCGAGGGAGAAAATGGCTTGCATGCCTCTGGTCGAGCTCTTACCTCCCTTATTTTGTTCTCGCGGGCATTACATGAGTCGGAGGCAGCAGGATCGTTCCGCATTCTGCCGAGAATGCTGCTCTTCTAAACTTCCTGAATAGCGTTTGGAGAATGGATCAATACGTCGTATTCTACCCGCAATTATTTCCCTCCAAGCTCACGGAACATTCCTGTTAGGCGTCGTCCTCCATCAGTGAACTGTTGCGTACGCAGTGACCACGCGAAGATATCGAACAGTTGCCACCGGGTGAACTCTCCTATATGAGAACAAACGCGCAGGTCACCGTGCCACGTGTGATGCGACGAAGTGAACACGACCATTTGCTCTGACATCTTCGCCCGAAGTGGACGCTGTTTGAAGTTTGTGTTTCACGTCACAATGTCTGACATTTTGATCAGTGCAGTTCAAGAACGCTGTATATTGTGGGGCAAGAGAAATAAAAATGGTAATGTGGTGTCACTGCCAGACACCACACTTGCTAGGTGGTAGCTTAAATCGGCCGCGGTCCATTAGTACATGTCGGACCCGCGTGTCGCCACTGTGTGATCGCAGACCGAGCGCCACCACACGGCAGGTCTCGAGAGACGTACGAGGACTCGCCCCAGTTGTACGACGACGTTGCTAGCGACTATACTGACGAAGCCTTTGCTCTCATTTGCCGAGAGACAGTTAGAATAGCCTTCAGCTAAGTTAATGGCTACGACTTAGCAAGGCGCCAATTGTCACAGTGCATGTATCTTACGAGTCTCATTTGTATAGTCAAGAGAGATGTATCACAAGGATTGATTAAAAGTTAAGTATATTCCAAAGATACGTATTTTCTTTATAGTATTCAATACGTATCCTGTTCCAGACTTGACGCCAGTCGGCGTGTGTGTACGCGTGCCTTTCGGCTTCCTCCTCAGTGTGGCGTGACTAGCTTGTTACGCCACAACAGGTAATATACCTTTAAATAATACCATGAATGCGAAGTAGTTGCCAAAATAATTAGCACTAGAAGTAACTACTTATAACAGATTATTAAGTCGTGTAGTTTACATTCTTCGTATAGGATTTTGTCCGATACGTAATTTAAAATCCTCCCTGAATTGCACGCTGCTCGCTATGAAGCATTCTCTCTCTCTTTAAATTGTCTTTTTGGTACATTTCGGTACACATCACGGATAAATGCAACCTCTGATTCATTTATTGATTCGAGATCACATATGTTGATGTTTAGTAAAGTTACAGCTTTCACAATATACATTGCATTTTCTACACTGCTCTCGATAGGTTTATGAAAAATTCTATATGTAGCTGTTATAGAACCAAACGAACATTCTGCCGCCCTTCTTGCCCGAGGATAACTGATAGTTGTATCCAGGGCTCAAGTGCTGCTGGAACGGTGTTCTGGAACGGTGTTCCTGCACATCACAGGTATTTTCTTTTTATTTCACTGCAATAGGTGGTCATCGACGATTTAAAATAGTAGACCTCAATTAAATCGCAACGTAACAATAATTTGCCACTGCGCAGATACCAGTGAACGTGACGCTGGGTGACCAAGGGGATGCGAAGTGCAGGGGTGTGGTGCGAGGTACTATGTAACTGGAATAACATGTTAGTTAATGAAATATGTCAATCAGAAAATTTAAGTTCCCGGAAAATTCATTGTGAGCTTTTCTAAAACCTAGAAATACAATTGTACACCCGAACGCTTCGCCGAGCAGATATACTGCACCTCTCTGAACGTTGCGGCTGGCAGTAGTTGGAAAACATGACGTCATGGTCACGAAGACTACCGACTTGCGTCGGTACGCACAGAACAGAACTAGGTAGCAAAGCGACATTCTTATGGAGAAAGAGTGTGCTACTTGTTGCTTATATTAAATCTTGCTTTTTTATTGTTTTGATTGTAAGACCGTTTTTATAAACCTGGATTTCAGAACAGCATTTTATTAAAAAAATGGAGTCCTATTTTACGTTTTGTCCCACGTTTTGAAAAATCGAAACTTGTGATTTTTATGACAGCTGGAAGTAGGGTGGATGGTTGAAGATGTGCATTCCGGAACCAAAAATTTCAGAAGTTAAGGCCTCTTGGATGTACAGGATGACAATTATTGAACTATAACAAATAAAATCGTCTTAGCTTCTGAACTGTTTGCGTTAGGACATTCAAATGGCACGTTTAGTCGCAGGGAGGGATTCGTATGGTTTGGTTTAGCGGCAAAAACTACTTTCATATGGACGGTTTCGTCAATAAGCAAAATTGGCGCATTTGAGGGACTGAGAATCCCCATTTCGAGATCGGAAAGTCTCTTCACCCTCGACGGGTGACTGTGTGGTATGCAATGTCCAGTCATGGAGTAATCGGTGCGATATTCCTTGATTAAGGTTCTGAAAGAGATTTCATCCCCATTATCCAAAGTGATCTCGATTTCGACAAGATGTGGTTGACGCAAGTCGAAGCTCGATCCCATCGAAGCCGGAGAGTGAAGTCCTGGAGGAACACTTTGGGGACCGTATCCTGTCTCTGGAGTACCTAGAGGCCACTAGCATGATCCTCGATCGGCCGCCATATTCTCTTGATCTGAACACATGCGACTCTATTTCTGGGGCTGTATTAAAGACAGGGTGTACAGCAACAACCCCAAAACCATTGATGAGCTGAAAACAGCCGTTCAGGAGGTCATCGACAGTTCAGCGTGTCTTGCAGAATTTCGCTATTCGTTTGAGCCACATCATCGCCAATGACGGCAAATATATCGAATATGTCATAAGCTAAATCCGAATATCTATAGTGACGTTTATTAAAAAAAATGGTTCAAATGGCTCTGAGCACTATGGGACTCAACATCTGAGGTCATCAGTCCCCTAGAACTTAGAACTACTTAAACCTAACTAACCTAAGGACATGACAGACATCCATGCCCGAGGCAGGAGTCGAACCTGCGACCAGACTGAAGCGCCTAGAACCGCTCGGCCACACCTGCCGGTATGTGACGTTTGCATGTTTAATAAAGTGTGTGCACGCCGTAGTTTGTAACTAATCTACGTTTTCGTTTCAAATAGTTCAATAGTTGTCACCCTGTATCTTTAGCGTCTTGTATGCTGAAAATACTGGAATTCAACTCCGGAACATGTTTTATAGCGTCCGCGATATGATAAAACGTCGCAGTAACATTCCAGCATACTTCTTCAACAGCAAGGATTGACATTTCAATTATTCATAATACGCTTCCAAATATATAACAATAGTCTCACTCCTTCGTCGTAGACAATGTTTCGTCAGTATCTGATACTTAAGAGAGGAGTGTTTTTTATTAAAAATCTTCTGTCCATAATGGATGTAAAGGCAGAATAACGCGGCTGCGCTGCACACGTAGAACGGAGGAACCGCGGACCGCTGCTTCTGCGTTGGGTCGCTCGGCGCCCCACGAGGAATGCCTCGATCGCTCGAATATTCGCGGGGCCCGCGCCGCGTCGCGTTTGCATCAGAGCGCCCACGTAGGACGAGTTGTTACTCTCATACTAATCGAGCCAAGTGGCAACAAATCTAACATTACGTCACTGAACTATCTTGGCATTAAAAACATCTGCAGCTGTCACTTTAATTTATTCTCAACTTGTTTCGGTGTTCCATTGTCCGCCCAGATAGCTGAGAGGTTGTTCGGTCAGAGGGTTATGTGCCCTCTGTAATAAAAAAACAGAGTTATTCGATCAACAACGAACTTAAAACGGATGTCTTACGACGTCCGCCCCGAGCAGACGCAACGGAAAAAAAATAGTCAGCGTGACGGATTGCCGTCCTACGGGCCCGGGTTCGATTCCCGGCTGGGTCGGAGATTTTCTTCGCTCAGGGACTTGGTGTTGTGTTGTCTTGATCATCATTTCATCGCCATCCGGCACGCAGGTCGCCCAATGTGGCGTCGAATGTAATGAGACCTTGCACCAAGGCGGCCGGCGGCCGGCGGCCGGCGGCCGGCGGCCGGCGGCCGGCGGCCGGCGGCCGGACCTGCCCCATAAGGGACCTCCCGGCCAATGAGGCAAAACACCCATTTCCATTTCCAGTGTTCCATTACACCATCTTCAGGTCCTGAAAGTATAGTGTAGTGTAAACCAGAGATCCACAGACACCGGCTATTTAATATTGGCTCCTGTTATGACTGCAAACGAGATAGAATTCCTCTCAATTTACTTTGGTTAAGGGGCCTGAAGATATGTGTGATGGAACACTGAAGCTTGTTGCGTAAACAAATTAAATGCGAAACTGACGCCTGCAGGTGTTTCAATTTTCATTTCCTATTGAACAGCCAAAGTCCTTGTAACCACCTATTACAAGGATGGACATACGAGGTCTGTTCAAATATTTCGGAAACTTGTCCACAAAATTTTTCTGCGCTTACCTTCTACTTCTTGTGAATGGTCTCCTTCGAAACACTCTCCTCCACAATTGATACACCGCTTCCAACACTGTTTCCACTTCCGGAAGCAGTCTTGGTACGCCTCTTGCTGTATCACGCAAAGCCTCGTCTGTGAATTTTGTCTCATCTCGTCTACCGTTGCAAATCTTCGTCCGTTCAACGGGTTTTTCAACTACGGAAATAAAAAAAAGTCCGCATGGGCCAGGTCTGCAGAGTACGGAGGATGAGATGCACAGTGATTTTGTGTTTTGTGCAATAGTCACGCCCCAGCAGCAATGAATGTGTGGGGGCATTATCGTGATGGGAGAGGCATGAATTGTCTCGCCACATTTCAGGCCGTTTCCTTCTCACATTTTCTCGTTGGCGTCGCAACACGTCCCGATAGTACCATAGATTAACAGTTTGTTCCTGTGGCACGAATTCATGATGACCTCATCCTCCAAAGTCAAAGAAAACTGTCAGCCTGCCTTTGACATTGGACCTGACTTGACGAGATTTTTTGGTCTTTGAGAATCTTTCCCGATCCATTGTGAACATCGAGCCTTGGTCTCAACATCTTAACTGTAGACCTACGTCTCATCACCAGTTATGATTCTCTTAAGGAACATCTCGTTCTCATTTTCGCGATCCGAAAGCTCTTCAGAGATTGCGAGGTGAAGGTTTTTATGGTCTTGACTCTGAGCCGTGGGACGAACTTGGCGGCAACACGATGCATTCCATGATACTGTGCCAAGATTTCGTGACATGATCCAACTAAAATGTCACATTCCTGTGCAATCTCTTGGATAGTCAGGCTTCTATTGGCGTGCACGATTTCATTAACATTCCTGGCATGAGCGTCGTCGGTAGACGTCGAAGGGCGTCCTCAACGAGGGCCATCTTTAGCTACCGTCCGGCCATTTTTAAGCCATGTGAATCATTCGTAACGCCGAGTACGGCTTAAGCACTCATCACCGTAAGCTTCCTGCATCATATGGCGTGTGACTGTAAACGTTTCCTCGAGTTTCACACAATATTTATACAGACGCGCTGCTCCCCTAACTATCCATCTCGACATTCGCAAACTGTGTGACAGAAAGTTCTACTCAATACACAACTGAACAATAACTAAGAGACATACAACAATAAAACTTCCAGCACTTACACACTAAACATATCTACATCTACATCTACATTTATACTCCGCAAGCCACCCAACGGTGTGTGGCGGAGGGCACTTTACGTGCCACTGTCATTACCTCCCTTTCCTGTTCCAGTCGCGTAGGGTTCGCGGGAAGAACGACTGCCAGAAAGCCTCCGTGCGCGCTCTAATCTCTCTAATTTTACATTCGTGATCTCCTCTGGAGGCATAAGTAGGGGGAAGCAATATATTCGATACCTCATCCAGAAACGCACCCTCTCGAAACCTGGCGAGCAAGCTACACCGCGATGCAGAGCGCCTCTCTTGCAGAGTCTGCCACTTGAGTTTATTAAATATCTCCGTAACGCTATCACGGTTACCAAATAACCCTGTGACGAAACGCGCCGCTCTTCTTTGGATCTTCTCTATCTCCTCCGTCAACCCGATCTGGTACGGATCCCACACTGATGAGCAATACTCAAGTATAGGTCGAACGAGTGTTTTGTAAGCCACCTCCTTTGTTGATGGACTACATTTTCTAAGCACTCTCCCAATGAATCTCAACCTGGTACCCGCCTTACCAACAATTAATTTTATATGATCATTCCACTTCAAATCGTTCCGCACGCATACTTCCAGATATTTTACAGAAGTAACTGCTACCAGTGTTTGTTCCGCTATCATATAATCGTACAATAAAGGATCCTTCATTCTATGTATTCGCAATACATTACATTTGTCTATGTTAAGGGACAGTTGCCACTCCCTGCACCAAGTGCCTATCCGCTGCAGATCTTCCTGCATTTCGCTACAATTTTCTAATGCTGCAACTTCTCTGTATACTACAACATCATCCGCGAAAAGCCGCATGGAACTTCCGACACTATCTACTAGGTCATTTATATATAGGCATCTGCAGAGATGCCAAGCGCATTTCGCTTCAACACACGATTGGCGCGAAATTAGGAATGTCCCAAAATTTTTTGGACAGATGTCGTACGAATAATTGTCTTTATATCTTCTTTGAATCTGACCTATTAAGGATTCGTAACACAATCCAGTACTCAAAATATCTCACACAAGAGTTCTTTAAGTGGTCTTCTTTGAAGGTAAGTTACACTTTCTCAGTATTCCCCTATTAAGCTATAGTCGACCATCTACCTACCTACAACTAACATGATGGGCTTGTTCCATTTCATGTCGTTTCGCAACGTTATGCCCTGATAACTGACGTGGCAGAGTCAAGCGGCATACAATTAATGCGACACTGCAACATTACAGGTACGTTTCTCCTGTCCATACGCATTATTTACGTTTACCCACATTTACATTAACCGAACCGATTAGGCATTGTATTCGAAGTTATCCTGAATCCGCTTGCAGTTACTCGACGATGCCGGCCGCGGTGGTCTAGCGGTTCTAGGCGCTCAGTCCGGAGCCGCGCGACTGCTACGGTCGCAGGTTCGAATCCTGCCTCGGGCATGGATGCGTGTGATGTCCTTAGGTTAGTTAGGTTTAAGTAGTTCTAAGTTCTGGGGGACTTATGACCACAGATGTTGAGTCCCATAGTGCTCAGAGCCATTTGAACCATTTTTTACTCGACGATACTTTCCCATACACAACAGCGTTATCATAAATCAGTCTCAGGTTGTTGTCCACCATATTTAACATACTGTTTAGGTACATTGAAAGCCTTTCACCATTACATACATTAACCTGCGAGTTCGTGAAAGTCTATGACCTCTGTTTTCTATACTCTGAAACATTACCACTTTATATGAAATCTACCTTTGTTTTAAGTTTAGTAGAAGCAAGGACTTCCTCACAGCGCAGCGGAATATTTAATAGGTTGTTGAAAAAGAGTTGAAGTAAGACAGAGGTGAAAACATAAACCTCATAACAGACATCACGCAGCTACTCACTGTAAGCTTGTTTTAATTACACCTTATAGGTTTAACTCAAGCTATGCAAATGTCTTTGCGCTCTGTGTCCTACGACACCTGATAATATGAAACGTTCATTGCTTGTGTGATAGCAAAATTTTAAAGCTACCGCCTCCGCAAGCCCGTGGCTGTTAGTTCCATAGCAAGGCAAACTTATCTGGCTAGTTGAAAATTACATTTAAAACCAAGATTTTATACCTGCTGAAGACAGTCTGTTCTGTTTCGGCTTTAAATACAGTTAAAGCAAATGCAGAATGTTTGAGAACGAATATCTTAAAATTGCAACGAAGATCGGAGGAATGAAAAATAATTCCAGATTATATGAATACTTAGTGTGTAGTGAATTGATTGAATTCAAAACGTCATGTTTCTCAAACAAATGACATTCAACGGGCCACGTGCCTTTACATGACCAAGACCATCCATATACAAAAGACAAAATACTGCCATATATATATATATATATATATATATATATATATATATATATATATATATTAGTATTAATAACCACAGTATTATTTGATGAGTGGAAAAGCAATGAGATAAGTAATTTGCGAACTCAGATGACTCAAAAAAAAAAAACTGTATATTGATTCCCATGTGTTCTAATGAAGTGTTGAACTCGAGCGAAGACGTAACGTTGCCTACATTAAATGCGACTGCGAAGTATCTTGCGTAAATAAATCTGACGTTCCGTGAAGTATAATTAGGCAAATGCAGTGCAAGGAAGCTAGCCAGAAACCATGTTACCACAATCCAGAACGAAGTCGTTTCAATGTGTCCGTTTCATTAACACAAGACAAAGCGTCTACACTAACCATGCCAGCACAGCTTCATAGTATCAGGCGAAACAAGAGAGTGTGCCATGAGGCCTCGCGAACCGACTCTGCGGCTAATCCCTTGTATTGGTTAGCTCACCCCAAACTTTAGGTTCAAATGGTTCAAATGGCTCTGAGCACTATGGGACTCAACTGCTGAGGTCATTAGTCCCCTAGAACTTAGAACTAGTTAAACCTAACTAACCTAAGGACATCACAAACATCCATGCCCGAGGCAGGATTCGAACCTGCGACCGTAGCGGTCTTGCGGTTCCAGACTGCAGCGCCTTTAACCGCACGGCCACTTCGGCCGGCTACAAACTTTAGGTGACTTGCTGAGACATGCCTTACAGTTTCCACCCGAAGGTAATATACCCCAACAGACGGATAACAGACTACAGCGTCTTTGAGACAGAAAGGGATTATCGACGGGTGCACGGATACACGGCGTGAAATGTTTGTAACATCAGACGACTTTCAATATGGAGAACCGAAGTGACTTAACCACACTTACGTGTGCCAGTTTTCAGATTACCTTTGTCACTGAAGAACACTCGCCATCCAGAATAATGTGTTGAGTTCTATTACTCCAGTAATTTTAGAGCCAGACACATAACTGTGAACCCGCTGTTCTATATACTCAGACCTTTATTAAAAGCTTATAGTCTTTCAAAGTAACCATCCTGACATTCGTCTTGCGTGATTTAACATTGTGAATTCCAATAAAACAAAAAAAAATTAATTTTTCACAGAATCTACCTTTATCAGCATAGTAAGCAAAGATTACAAGACGAAATCGACAAAAAGTAAACCATTATTTTAAGACGTTAGTTTCGCAAAATTAACCTTTATTATCATCGTCAACAACAAATACAAGAAGTAATTGGCTAAAAGTAAGCAATCAATTGTCTTAAGGATGTGGTTTCACTTTGGAACCACTGGGACATAGTTTTCTCCACCACCCATCATTTCACTAGACGTATTTGAAAGTAATTTCGCATTTTCCTAGACACCTATCGAAACTTCCACGAACCCTTAATGCCAAAAACAAATTATAGTCCCTAATAAAAGTAAAACTGGGCCTAAAATTTTAGAATTTTGTCTCAGGAATACGTACTATTCCAGTGGTTTCATTTCTAAACAACTCAGAAACAGTAGTGCAAACTCAGATTAACGCTAGAATTACCTTAGATGCACTTACTTTCAGTTGAGGATCGCTTCAATATGATCCCTATAAAAAACCACATGTCACAATCTCATACCGTCACATAGCACAATCTCCGCGCCGACTGCTGCTTTGAACGCTTCGAATAACTGCTACCGGTTCTAGGCGCTTCAGTCTGGAACCGCACGACCGCTACGGTCGCAGGTTCGAATCCTGCCTCGGACATGGATGTGTGTGATGTCCTTAGGTTAGTTAGGTTTAAGTAGTTCGAAGTTTATGGGACTGATTACCGTAGATGTTAAGTACCATAGTGCTCTGAGCCGTTTTAACCATTTATTAACTGCTATAAAGCACAACATTAATAGAAGTACCTCGGTCTGACACAAGACGTCTCTGTGTTGCAATAACATCTGTGGTTTCATGCGAAAGGCACTCGTACTTCACATAATAATAATAATAATAATAATAATAATAATAATAAAGATAAAATAGCAAATACCTGGCTAAAGAAGTTCACCTCAACAAATTCACATCTAACTAAATTATTTAACAGTTACATTGCAGACCCATACACATTTACTGATACACTTACACATGGAATAACTTATCTGAAACCTAAAGATCAAGCAGACACAGCATACCCAGCAAAATATCGCCCCATAACATGCCTACCAACAATATACAAAATATTAACTTCAGTCATTACATAGAAATTAATGACACATACAACACAGAACAAAATTATAAATGAAGATCAAAAAGGCTGTTGCAAAGGAGCACGAGGGTGTAAAGAGCAACTGATAATAGATGCAGAGGTGACACATCAAGCTAAAACTAAACAAAGGCCGCTGCACTACGCATACATTGATTACCAAAAAAGCTTTTGATAGTGTACCTCACTCATGGTTACTACAAATATTGGAAATATACAAAGTAGATCCTAAATTGATACAGTTCCTAAACATAGTAATGAAAAATTGGAAAACCACACTTAATATCCAAACAAATTCAAATAATATCACATCACAGCCAAAACAGATTAAGCGTGGAATATACCAAGGAAACTCATTAAGTCCTTTCTGGTTCTGCCTTGCTCTGAACCCACTATCCAACATGATAAATAATACAAATTATGGATACAACATTACTGGAACATACCCACACAGCCGGCCGAAGTGACCGTGCGGTTAAAGGCGCTGCAGTCTGGAACCGCAAGACCGCTACGGTCGCAGGTTCGAATCCTGCCTCGGGCATGGATGTTTGTGATGTCCTTAGGTTAGTTAGGTTTAACTAGTTCTAAGTTCTAGGGGACTAATGACCTCAGCAGTTGAGTCCCATAGTGCTCAGAGCCATTTGAACCATACCCACACAAAATCACACATTTGCTGTACATGGATGATCTAAAACTACTGGCAGCAACAAATCAACAACTCAACCAATTACGAAAGATAACAGAAGTATTCAGCAATGATATAAATATGGCTTTTGGAACAGACAAATGTAAGAAAAATAGCATAGTCAAGGGAAAACACACTAAACAAGAAGATTACATAATGGATAACCACAGCGACTGCATAGAAGCGATGGAAAAACAGATGCCTATAAATATCTAGGATACAGACAAAAAATAGGAATAGATAATACAAATATTAAAGAAGAACTAAAAGAAAAATATAGACAAAGACTAACAAAAATACTGAAAACAGAATTGACAGCAAGAAACAAGACAAAAGCTATAAATACTTACGCTATACCAATATTGACCTACTCATTTGGAGTAGTGAAATGGAGTAACACAGACCTAGAAGCACTCAATACACTTACACGATCACACTGTCACAACTATAGAATACATCACATACATTCAGCAACAGAAAGATTCACATTAAGCAGAAAGGAAGGAGGAAGGGGATTTATCGACATAAAAAACCTACATTATGAACAGGTAGACAATTTAAGAAAATTCTTTATAGAACGAGCAGAAACTAGCAAAATACACAATGCAATCACTCATATAAGTACATCGGCTACACCATTGCAATTTCATAACCACTTCTATATCCCTTTAGATCACATAACATCAACAGATACAAAGAAAGTAAATTGGAAAAAGAAAACATTACATGGCAAACACCCGTATCATCTAACACAGCCACACATCGATCAAGACGCATCCAACACATGGCTAAGAAAAGGCAATATATACAGTGAGACGGAAGGATTCATGATTGCAATACAGGATCTAACAATAAACACCAGATATTACAGCAAGAATATTATTAAAGATCCCAATACCACAACAGATAAATGCAGACTTTGCAAACAACAAATAGAAACAGTAGATCACATAACAAGCGGATGTACAATACTAGCAAATACAGAATACACCAGAAGACATGACAACGCAGCAAAAATAATACATCAACAACTTGCCATACAACATAAACTAATAAAACAACACGTTCCTACATACAAGTATGCACCTAAAAATGTACTGGAGAATGATGAATGCAAATTATACTGGAACAGAACTATTATAAGAGATAAAACAACCACATAACAAACCTGACATCATACTCACCAATAAAAAGAAGAAATTAACACAACTGATCGAAATATCCATATCCAACACAACAAATATACAGACGAAAACAGGAGAAAAAATTGAAAAATACATCCAACTGGCTGAGGAAGTCAAGGACATGTACATCAAGATAAAGTTGACATTATACCAATTATACTATCAACTACAGGAGTCGTACCACACAATATCCACCAGTACCTCAACGCATTACACCTACATCCAAACGTATATATACAACTACAAAATCTGTAATTATTGATACATGTTCAATTACCCGAAAGTTCCTAAATGCAATGTAACGTATACAATGCAGTTAAAAGGAAGTCACGCTTGATCAAGGTCCACGTCACTTTCCATTTCTAACCAGACATAACGTCTGAGAAAGGGAAGAAATAATAATAATAATAATAATAATAATAATAATAACAACAACAATAATGTGGTGGTTTCAGGCAAGCATCACTGGTACTTAAAGGGTTAAGGAAGCTACGAGAAACCTAGAACTGTATTGTCGAATGGGGGTGTGAACTGCCATCATCCTGAATACGAGTCCAATATCTTACCATTGCTTCTCTTCTCGTTTCCAGCGGAGAAGAAAATGCTTCATTCAGGGATACGCAAGGGGAGATTCATGGATACACAAGGGGAGATATTCGAGAAACAGTATGACTTGGCAATTCCCTCTCCTGGAGGGCGTCCTCCAGAAATAAGGAAGCATGTAACAGAGCCACGGCCGTGGTGTTTGCGGTACAGCCGAAGGATGGACCAAGATTTAGAATTCAGGATAAAACTAGACGAAGTGGAAATTCTCTGACGTAGTCACCAACTGACAACACAAAAACCACGAGAATAGTTCTGCAGAACAGGAATGTAATGTAATTAAGAAGGAAACAAATGTGGCAGGACAGGACATCATAGGCACAAGGAAAAGACACAAGAAATTCTACAGCATATCGTTGAAGGAAGAAAATATAAAATCGATGAGAATGAGTTACGAATACGTTGTATAGGCTCTTTAAGTATGATATAACAAGGAAGTAAAAAATGGTTAAGCCACAAATTTACAAGACCGGAAAAAGGATTGGGAAGTTCATGATCGCAGGAATAATCGATGGGGCCTATAGGGTGGTTAAAAAGGACTTCAGGTAGTTTGAAGAGGTTACCCTACGAGTTCCAGATGTGCCGAAAATAAGGGCAGATAGATGGGTAGAGAGGCGGAGAACTGCTCCGAAGCGTGATAGGTAAGGGAGAAGAAACAAGGAAAGCTTATTAGGATGTTACTTTCTGTTTTCGATGAGTTGGAGGACAAGCTCAGAGAGGACTTATGTGGTGAAAGAAACCAGCCGAGTCGTTTTCAAAGGAAATATCTAGGCATTCACCTTAATCGGTTTGGCGAACTACTGAAGCCTCAGTCGGGATAGTCTGATGGGGACTCGAACATAGGTCGTCCAGAATATGAGTAGAGTTGGCTAACCACTCGATAGGCGTTTCCAATCGCTGGTGTTGGTCTTCAGTCATTCATAAGAATCACACTCTTTTTGACTGACAAATTCATTGACTAGGCATCTAATGTTCATTTGGCACTGATATTGTGGTGTAGTTGCGATATGAGGTACCAGAGCTCTATGAAGTTTAGCTGGAAGCATGGTGAAGTGCACCTTGGCAGAGAAACAGTGCTAGAATGGTGCAACACTATGTACAACGAAGCATCAACTGAAAACCTGTCCATTACCATAGCTTGTAGAACAAACACGCGAAGGCCAGTTCAAAATATCGCTCTCACATCACCACTGAAACTCTTTCACCGAAAAGGCTTTCAATGTGAGTTTCTATGTAAGTAAGAGTACTGTACGTCATTCTGACGCTTACTGTCAACCCAAATGTACAGAAATAATATTTATGCTAATTTAGTTGATAGCTTTTTTGTATGTATAAACATCACATGAAAATTTTGCATGCCTATTATACAGGATGTTAAAAACGCTATCCAATATTTCAGGGGGTGATAGTGTGCATCAAAACAAGACAAAAAATGTTTTATGACCATGTATCGTACAAAGCATACATCCTGACGTATGAACACGTGTTCGTAGGAGGTTCTCTTGTGACGTCATCCATGGCAATGCATTGCTTGTCCTACTGCAGACGACTGCCAGATGATTAATGCGACGTAGGAAGGCATGAGGAACGTGTGGTAGCCAATACGAGCACCGTTGTTGCACTGGCGCTCCGTGTTATACCAGGGTCAACAGCGCGCTGAGATACTGCCGAGCACTATCGATGCAAACATGAGTTGGCTCAGTGGTCTGCAGTGAGCTGTTCCGTTTACATTGTGCCATTATACTGTAGTAATGTTACATCTGTTTACGTTTGCGTACATTTCTCCTAACTCCGGGTGCTTACCGTGATGTTTGCTCTACTTATAGGTCACGTTTGAAGTACATGTTATTGTGATGTTTGTGGTGCGTTACAACACGTGTTCCGTCCTGCAGATATTCTGACACAGTCTAGCAATGACTCCCTTTTACCCCACAAGGGAAATGGCAGTCATGATTTACTGCTACGGTTTAGCTGATGGAGTTAATCTGAGAGCCCGTAACGTGTACACTGAACGATTTCCGGCACGCAGGGTACCATCTGTTAAGCTGTTCAATCGATTGTTTAGCGTCTTTGGGAAACAGGCTCCGTAGCACCCAACAAACTAGACAGTGGAAGGCCTCGTTCAGTTCGCACGCCTGAAATGGAGGAACGTGTTGTAGGTGCAGTGGACGAGAATCCTGGAACCCGTGTGCGACAAATAGCAGCAGCTGAAGATGTCATCCTATGGTCTGGGCTGGGCGATACTGCATGAGCAGTCGTATCCGTATCATGTTCAGCGCGTCCACAGCATTAGGGCACAAGACCATCCTGCCAGAGTGCAGCTCTACCTATGGTTCTTGCGGCAGCGTGGTGCAGATCCACAATTTGCCTCCAAGATTTTATTTACTGATGAGGCAGGATTTACACGAGATGTCATTGTAAATTTCCATGATCAGTATATGTGGGCCCATGAAAATCCCCATGCGATTTAAGAAACAAAGCATCAGGATCTATTCTCAGTCAATGTGCGTGTAGATGTTCTTGGCGATAGATTACTAGGACCATACTTGCTACGGTAGAGATTAGCTGGGGCTCGTTATCACCGCTTCCTTAAGAACCTGTCTAGCTGAAGGATGTACATGACAGGACAGACTATTCCCAAACCTTGTCCTGCTCGTCCTCTGGACCTACATCCACTAGAATTATGGTTATGGGGACACATGAAGTAATTGGTCTATCCAACTCCAATAAACGACGTGCAGACACTACACAATCGTGTCTTCCGTGCATCTCAGCACATTTAGAACCAACCATGGCGATTTCAAGAGGCGTGTGGGTCCTTCCACCGAAGGGCAGAGGCATGCACTGAGATGAATGGACATCATGTAGAGCACTCTCTCTGAACAAGTGGTCATATGTCAGAATGTATGCTTTTTAGGACCCATGGCCATACTGCTTTTTTTTCTTATTTTGATGCTAAATCATCCCCTGAAATATTGGATAGTTTTTTTTAACACCGTGTATACATTGTAACCACTCATGAGAAGGAAGGATGTGACATCCCGGGAAAAAGGCCTTCAAACAATATGAAAGAGATAGAAATAGCTAACTACTGGGATATGGCAGGTAAAATCTTGAATTTTTGCAGCGTTTTTGGATTATAGCTGTGCCTCGACGCACACAACCGACGAAGCTTTAATCCGGCGTGACATCTACGCGATTAGCTGCTTTCCAGCCGCTACAGAATACCATGTACGACCCAGACAAGCATTTCAGTCAAGCGGAAGTGACGCTAGTAGACAGCTGTGAGCCGTGCGCACCAAATACGAGTCAAGCGATCCCAGAGCCGAACAAACGACAAGCACTGCTACACTGTGGCCGCCTTCAGTTGCTTGACGCAGCGGCGGAGCACCCTCTCACAAGGGAACCTCCCCATCGCACCCCCCTCAGATTTAGTTATAAGTTGGCACAGTGGATAGGCCTTGAAAAACTGAACACAGATCAATCGAGAAAACAGAAAGGAGTTGTGTGGAACTATGAAAAAAATAAGCAAAATATACAAACTGAGTAGTCAATTGCGCAAGATAGGCAAAATCTAGGAGAGTCCGAGTTCAGGAGCGCCGTGGTCCCGTGGTTAGCGTGAGCAGCTGCGGAACGAGAGATCCTTGGTTCAAGTCTTCCCAAGAGAGAAAAGTTTAATTTTTTATTTTCAGACAATTATTATCTGCCCGTCCGTCCGTTCGATGCGAGGTAACTGTGCCGTAGTATGGAGACGCTACACCTAAACAAACATATGTTTTGACAGAGCACAGGGAAAACTGTGCGACTGTGAAACTGTTGCATTCATTTGTTGCAATTGATGTGACAAACTCTTATGTTTTCATCACTTTTTTGGGAGTGATTATCACATCCACAAGAAAACCTAAATCGGGCAAGGTAGAAGAATCTTTTTACCCAGTCGCCAAGTGTACAAGTTAGGTGGGTCGACAACATATTCGTGTCATGTGACGCACATGCCGTCACCAGTGTCGTATAGAATATATCAGACGTGTTTTCCTGTGGAGGAATCGGTTGACCTATGACCTTGCGATCAAATGTGCCCATTGGAGAGGCACTAATCGCACGGTTTTGCGGTGCGGTCGCAAAACACAGACACTAAACTTATTACAGTGAACAGAGACGTCAATGAACGAACGGACAGATCATAACTTTGCGAAAATAAAGAAAGTAAACTTTTCACTCGAGGGAAGACTTGAACCAAGAACCTCTCACTCCGCAGTTACACTAACCACGGGACCACGGCGCCCCTGAGCTCATATTGTCCTTGTTGTTACCTATCTTGCGCATGGACTACTCAGTTTGTATATTTTGCTTTTTTTTTTCATAGTTCCACACAACTTCTTCCCGTTTCCTCGATTGATCTGTGTTCATTTTTTCAAGGCCTATCCACTGTGCCAACTTATAACTAAATCTGAGGGGGGTGCGATGGGGAGGTTCACTTGTCTCAAACAGGACATTCGCGAGCCGCCACGCACATCGACTCTTATCAGCTTGCCGCCCATTTTGCGACTGCGCGTGATGCTCTAGCAGTGTCTACACGGACAGCAGTGGAACCGCGAATGCATACAGTGGCGTACTGATTGGCAATTACGCTTTATCCTGACGATACACAGTGATTTCCTGTGTGCATAGCGAGTTCGCAGTGAACTATACTTACGCGAGATTTTGCAGCCGTCTTCATGAGGCAATAAGTAGTAACATTACATGAGTATCTCAACTGTTGAAGGCTTATCACTTTCCTCGAGGCTCTGATTCGGCCTGTGTGACAGGGATGAATTATTAAGTACTGTGCACTACTTCCAGAGATGTCAAGTGGAATCTCTTGCTGTTACTTCACTTTAAGCTATGAAAGGAAAACATTGGAGCTATGCCTCTTATTTATACAGCACAGAATACGTTCTAAGTTTACATTCTGTGTGACAGTGTTCAAAAAATAATGAACACACTTTTAGTAATACACTATGTGGCCTGCCCGGTTGGCTGTGCGGTCTAACGCACGGCTTTCCGGGCGGGAAGGAGCGCCTGGTCCCCGGCACGAATCCGCCCGACGGATTTGCGTCGAGGTCCGGTGAACCGGCCAGTATGTGGATGGTTTTTAGGCGGTTTTCCATCTGCCTCGGCGAATGCGGGCTGGTTCCCCTTATTCCGCCTCAGTTACACTATGTCGGCGATTGCTGCGCAAACAAGTTCTCCACGTACGCGTACACCACAATTACACTACCAGGCAAACGTAGGGGTTACACTCGTCTGGTGTGAGACGTTCCCTGGGGGGTCCACCGAGGGCCGAACCGCACAATAACCCTGGGTTCGGTGTGGGGCGGCGTAGGGGTGAAGTGGACTGCGGTAGTAGTCGTGGGGTTGTGGACCACTGCGGCTGCAGCGGGGACGGAGCCTCTCCGTCGTTTCTAGGTCCCCGGTTAACATACAATACAATACACTATGTGATCAGAAGTACCCGGACACGTGGCTGAAAATGATTTACAAGTTCGTGACGCCCTCCATCCGTAATGCTGGAATTCAATATGCTGTTGGTCCATCTTTAGCCTTGATGACAGCTTCCACTATAGCATGGCTTACGTTTCATCAGGAACAGGAAGGTTTCTTGGGGAATGGCAGCCCGTTCTTCACGGAGGCACTGAGGAGAGGTATCGATGTCTGTCGGAGAGTCCTGGCACGAAGTTGGCGTTCCAAAACATCCCAAAGCTTTTCTGTAGGATTCAGGTCAGGACTCTGTGCAGGCCAGCCCATCGCAGGGATGTTATTGTCATGTAACCACTCCGCAACAGGCCGGGCATTATGAACAGATGCTCGATAGTGTTGAAAGATGCAGTCTCCATCCCCGAATTGCTCTTCAACAGTGGGAAGCAAGAAGGTGCTTAAAACATCAATGTAGGCCTATTCTGTGATAGTGCCACGCAAAACAAGAAGGAGTGCAAGCCCCTTTCATGAAAAGCACGACCGCACCGTAATACCACCGCCTCCGAATTTTACTGCTGGCATTACACACGCTGGCAGATGTTCTACTGGCATTCGCCATACCCACACCCTGCCATCGGATCGCCACATTGTGTACCGTGATTCGCCACTCCACACAACGTTTTTCCACTGTTCAATCGTCCAATGTTGACGCTCCTTACAACAAGCGAGGCGTCGTTTGGCATTACCGGTGTGATGCGTGGCTTATGAGCAGCTGCTCGACCTTGAAATCCAAGTTTTCTCACCTCCCGCCTAACGGTCGTAGTACTTGCAGTGGATCCTGATGCAGTTTGAAATTCCTGTGTAATGGTCTGGATAGATGTCTGCCTAATACACATAACGACCCTATTCAACTGTCGGCGGTATCTGTCAGTCAACAGACGAGGTTGCTTTTACGCTTTTGTGCTGTACGTACCCTTTCACGTTTCCATTTGACTATCACATCGGAAACAGTGAACCTAGGGATGTTCATTAGTGTGGAAGTCTCGCGTACAGACATATGACACAAGTGACACCCAGTCACCTGACCACGTTCCAAGTCTGTGAGTTCCGCTGAGCGCCCCATTCTGCTTTCTCACGGTATCTAGTGACTACTGAGGTCGCTGATATGGAGTACCTGGCGGTAGGTGGCGGCACAATGCATATAATATGAAAAACGTATGTTTTTGGGGGTTCCACAGCAAATGTCGGTTCACGATGAGGTCATCAGAGACGAAGTAAGAACTCGGATAAGGGACGATGGAGAAGGAAATTGGCCACGTCCTTTCAAAGGAACCATTCCGTGTTTGGCCTTAAAAATTTAGTTAAATCATGGTAAACTTAATTTTCGGTGGCCGAGGTTGATCTGAACCACCGTCCTCCCAAATACTTTTTCAGTGTCTTAACAACTGCGCCACATCGCTCGGTGTGTTCCAAATAATATCAGTCCTATGTCGACAGTGCTATTGCGAGCAACGTTATATTCAAGAATTACAGCTCAGTTTCAAAAGGTGAGAGGAAACTTAAAGAAATAAAAATAATTACTGTTGATGACGCCAGAGGTCAGTTCAAATGTCCCAAGTGCCAGAATTCTATACTAGAGGGAAACACTCAATCTCGTACAGCTACTGTATGTTCAATCCCTCACTTAGGAGAGAATAAAGATTAGGGCTTCGTGTCTGGAGGAAGACAACGATATCAGAGGCTGAGCACAAGCTCGGACTGCAGGGGGATGAAGAAGGAAATTGGATGAACCATTGTCTCGGCATTTGCCTGCAACGGTTAGGGGAAGCCACACATTTTGTGACAGCTGTAATACGCAATTTCTTATTAACTTTTTCGAATTTGCCTCAGTTCCAAGCATCCTTCGCACTTCCATTTGATTGTCTTTCTTTGACCAGTAAAAGATTCCTCTTTTCCTAATTTCCAAGTCCAGTGGGCATATTCCTAGAATTACTAACTATGTATCATTAGGGGTAGGGCAGTAGACGCCTGTTAATCTTACCAGTACTCCTCTTTGAACACTTCTCAGTAATGAGAAGTAAGTCAACTGAAGACACAATTAATAAGGTGATTTCGCTAATGACAGATACTCACTCTGTGGCCGCCCTTGCGATGATGATCGATATTACTGCCGCGCGCCTTATCAGTCCCGACTGGCGCGACCGGAAGTGAATTATTCTGCAACACGGGCCTAGTAATACTAGGGCCCGTGTTGCCCGGGAGCCTCGTCCAGTGGCTAAGTCACACGCCTAGCGTGCAACCAAGAGCGGCACGGCCACCAAAACAAAAAGTGAATACATTTTTTGAATAAAAAAAGGGAGGGAGATAAGGAAAAGACGTAAGGAAAGGTCAGAACAAACTTTATTGTCTATAATAAATGATACAATCACCGTTGATCTTTATTTTACAATTGCCATTGCCGACTTTCGCCCATAAAAACAGGTACTCATCAGCATTTAACTTCTTCTTCCTTCTCGTAGTCAAAACAAAAGGCATGCTTGGAACAAGAGTACCATAAGGCTGTTTAGCCAACAGTCCTGTAGTCTCAGCAATACTCCACGTCTTCCAAGCCAAAATGTTAGCATCTGGAAATGCTTCAAGGCCACCATAATCTGCTCGATTGCCCCATACAACAGCAAGTGTCAGCCACGTACTACCTCCAAACACTGCTTGTACATCACAAGTGAAATTCAGATGGAGTCCACGAAAAACATTTGGACCTCCAATCAATTGCTGTTTATTAAACTGCCCAAGCATGCCTCTTGTTTTGACTACGAGAAGGAAGAAGAAGTTAAATGCTGATGAGTACCTGTTTTTATGGGCGAAAGTCGGCAATGGCAATTGTAAAATAAAGATCAACGGTGATTGTATGATTTATTATAGACAATAAAGTTTGTTCTGTCCTTTCCTTATGTCTTTTCCTTATCTTCCTCCCTTTTTTTACTTACCTCTACTTACCTCTACAGTCTATGGGCCCAAACATTCGTACCGTATCCTACGACTAATGCTAATATAGATGGGTGGTATGCTCTGATTGTTTTCAAGGGAAGCCGAAATCGTCTTTTTGCAACGGTCATAATTTTTATTTATCGAGTTTGTACCTTTTTTGCTTGCTTCCTCTAAATAATGTGCAAAGTTACGACGTTTGTCCAAAATTACCGCTAGATATCTCGTTACTGCACTTCTCCTAGTCGTCACATTATTTAATTTTATTTTAGGGGTTCTTGCTAGGTTCCTTTTCAGCAGGAGGTATGTTATTTTGTGAGGTGCTAGTGACAATTTAGCACTTCGAAACGTGCCCTCAAGTTCGTTGTTCTCTGTAATTCCTGTGGAGTCATCACTTAACAACGAACAGCACGTTATCTGCAAATTCTACTAGTCCGCTTATGTTACTGCTGTCATGTGACTTCTGTAGTATGGACTCCAGTACAACATCTCAAAACTCTGGACCTCAAACTGACCCATGCAGATATTCATTTGTACTGCCTTCGTTTGTTTCTTTCCTGGGCCTGTTAAGTAAGCATGTCGCTTGTGACAATAATCTCTCGGACTGTTGTATAGCGCTTCTCGACAATCCAAGTTTCTAAGGCGACCCAAAGAAAGACGGCCACGGTAAGTTTCAAAAAGCGGCAGTAATATCGATCATCATCGCAAGGGCGGCCACAGAGTGAGTATCTGTCATTAGCGAAATCACCTTATTAATTGTGTCTTCAGTTGACGTACCTCTTCTAAATCCGTACTGGTGAGGCGGCATCCCGTGTAACGGTCTACTACACTCCCAGGAAGGGGAAACTTTATTGACACATTCCTGGGGTCAGATACATCACATGATCACACTGACAGAACCACAGGCACATAGACATAGGCAACAGAGCATGCACAATGTCGGCACTAGTACAGTGTATATCCACCTTTCGCAGCAATGCAGGCTGCTATTCTCCCATGGAGACGATCGTAGAGATGCTGGATGTAGTCCTGTGGAACGGCTTGCCATGCCATTTCCACCTGGCGCCTCAGTTGGACCAGCGTTCGTGCTGGACGTGCAGACCGCGTGAGACGACGCTTCATCCAGTCCCAAACATGCTCAATGGGGGACAGATCCGGAGATCTTGCTGGCCAGGGTAGTTGACTTACACCTTCTAGAGCACGTTGGGTGGCACGGGATACATGCGGACGTGCATTGTCCTGTTGGAACAGCAAGTTCCCTTGCCGGTCTAGGAATGGTAGAACGATGGGTTCGATGACGGTTTGGATGTACCGTGCACTATTCAGTGTCCCCTCGACGATCACCAGTGGTGTACGGCCAGTGTAGGAGATCGCTCCCCACAGCATGATGCCGGGTGTTGGCCCTGTGTGCCTCGGTCGTATGCAGTCCTGATTGTGGCGCTCACCTGCACGGCGCCAAACACGCATACGACCATCATTGGCACCAAGGCAGAAGCGACTCTCATCGCTGAAGACGACACGTCTCCATTCGTCCCTCCATTCAAGCCTGTCGCGACACCACTGGAGGCGGGCTGCACGATGTTGGGGCGTGAGCGGAAGACGGCCTAACGGTGTGCGGGACCGTAGCCCAGCTTCATGGAGACGGTTGCGAATGGTCCTCGCCGATACCTCAGGAGCAACAGTGTCCCTAATTTGCTGGGAAGTGGCCGTGCGGTCCCCTACGGCACTGCGTAGGATCCTACGGTCTTGGCGTGCATCCGTGCGTCGCTGCGGTCCGGTCCCAGGTCGACGGGCACGTGCACCTTCCGCCGACCACTGGCGACAACATCGATGTACTGTGGAGACCTCACGCCCCACGTGTTGAGCAATTCGGCGGTACGTCCACCCGGCCTCCCGCATGCCCACTATACGCCCTCGCTCAAAGTCCGTCAACTGCACATACGGTTCACGTCCACGCTGTCGCGGCATGCTACCAGTGTTAAAGACTGCGATGGAGCTCCGTATGCCACGGCAAACTGGCTGACACTGACGGCGGCGGTGCACAAATGCCGCGCAGCTAGCGCCATTCGACGGCCAACACCGCGGTTCCTGGTGTGTCCGCTGTGCCGTGCGTGGGATCATTGCTTGTACAGCCCTCTCGCAGTGTCCGGAGCAAGTATGGTGGGTCTGACACACCGGTGTCAATGTGTTCTTTTTTCCATTTCCAGGAGTGTATATTGTAATCTCTTGTATAGAAGTTTTTCAAATATCTTACCGTGAACGTTCAAAAGACGAACTAGCCTGTAGGATTTGGGTATCAGCGGATCCTTGTTTTGCCCATTACTAATTATTACCACTTCAGCGTTCTTCCACGGTGCGGGGACCGTTCCCCGCAAGAGACACTCGTTGCCCAGTTCGCACAAGGAACTACGTAATTTGTCACGTAAGACATTTATTACTTCGGCAGGGATCCCATCCGGTCCTGGAGATTTTTTCTTTTTCAGTCTTACAATAATTTGCTTAATTTCTTCTTGTGGGAAGTGGTACACAACTTTATTGTTTCTACAGTATAGTCTTCCCGCAAAATTTTTCGTAACCTACGCTGGTCTTCTGTCTTGGCTTCTTCTCCTTCGTTAGTAACTGGAAGAAAGAGTCCGTAGGTGTAGGTATGTTAAACAAAATTTTTAAGGAAGAGTTATGGAAAACAAAGCTGGAACGATGGAAGCAATTCGTAGAGATATTTAGTTTTCTCAAATTAGGAAACGATCCGCGGGTTATATCATGCAAACCAGTCTGCGAGAAAATATGATCACCTACAGTCTTAGCCATGGTCAAAAGGAATAATGGGACTGTAACAGCAAGTTGGGAAGAGTCATTTGCCCTGATAATGGTAAACACTAGTTCCCATTAGTAAACGCGCGGTTCCTTAATTGCAAGAACAGGCACACTCGACATCTGTCGATTACAGCGCCATCTACTAGGAATATAAAACAATAGTTTGAGTAAACCGTGCGTATTTTTTGGCGTACAATCCGAATATGAAATAAATATTATGGGTTCTCATTTGAAAATACAAAGTTGAGCTGTCCATTTTACTATATTAACTTTTCACTTACAACGTTTTTTCCGTAAGATACGTTGTTTTCGAGATATTTAGTTTTCTCAAATTAAAACAACTCCCCATATATATATATATATATATATATATATATATATATATATATATATATAGGGTGTTACGAAAAGGTACGGCCAAACTTTCAGGAAACATTCCTCACACACAAAGAAAGAAAATATGTTAGGTGGACATGTGTCCGGAAACGCTTACTTTCCTTGTTAGAGCTCATTTTATTACTTCTCTTCAAATCACATTAATTATGGAATGGAAACACACAGCAACAGTGTGACTTCAAACACTTTGTTACAGGAAATGTTCAAAATGTCCTCCGTTAGCGAGGATACATGCATCCACCCTCCGTCGCATGGAATCTCTGATGCGCTGATGCAGCCCTGGAGAATGGCGTATTGTGTCACAGCCGTCCACAATACGAGCACGAAGAGTCTGTACATTTGGTACCGGGTTTGCGTAGACAAGAGCTTTCAAATGCCCCCGTGAATGAGAGTCAAGAGGGTTGAGGTCAGGAGAGCGTGGAGGCAATGGAATTGGTCCGCCTCTACCAATTCATCGGTCACCGAATTTGTTGTTGAGAAGCGTACGAACACTTCGACTGAAATGTGCAGGGGCTCCATCGTGCATGAACCACATGTTGTGTCGTACTTGTAAAGGCACGTGTTCTAGCAGCACAGGTAGAGTATCCCGTATGAAATCATGATAACGTGCTCCATTGAGCGTAGGTGGACGAAACTAAAATGAGCTCTAACATGGAAATTAAGCGTTTCCGGACACATATCCACATAACATCTTTTCTTTACTTGTGTGTGAGGAATGTTTCCTGAAAGTTTGGCCGTACCTTTCTGTAACACCTTGTATATATATATATATATATATATATATATATATATAATGTGTGTGTGTTAAATTACTGTACACCTGACAGCATAAAAAAAAT
The DNA here is from genome assembly GCF_023898315.1 of Schistocerca nitens. Classification (NCBI taxonomy): domain Eukaryota; kingdom Metazoa; phylum Arthropoda; class Insecta; order Orthoptera; family Acrididae; genus Schistocerca; species Schistocerca nitens. Next base: position 168,994,184 of record NC_064616.1, on the reverse strand, counting down.
GACGCTGGCTGAAATTTGACTGTCCGCCATGTTACGCAGAAGCCAATCACATTACAGAGAGTGCAGTACCGCTAAGCAACGTGAAGGATACTTTTAACTCTTATTGTAACTGAATGAGTTCACGTGGCCACCGGTACCCATTTTTCTGCAGTAAGTGAATTTATGAAGACGAAATTCATTTCCCCATTGAAAAAAAAAAGAATAGCTTCGACATTGAAGATGAGTTATTTTACAACATTAACAACGCAGTAATAAAATCAAGAGAGAGAGCAAAATTGATTTTCGTACTAATACATAAGACTAATTACAAGACTGTGCACGAATGGCACCGCACAAGGGCCACCATGCATATTGAGGAAATTTTAGGCAATTCTTCCCAAATGCTCTTAGAAGGAATCATCGCCCGAACAACTTTTTGTCAGCCTCAAGCGGGTCGAATTTCGCAGTCTCTGCTCTGACGGAGCTTGCGCTTCGTAGGTGCGGTTGGCGGTCGGAAACTTCCGCTCGAATAGAACTTTTGAAGCATCGGAAACATTTAAAATAACTTTGTCCCCCCTGGATATTATTGCTGGCTCTTCAGATTTCGAAGAGCAATGCGGGAGTTGTGTAAGAATGCTGATGAGTGAGTTTTGTGGACTGGAACCTGTGGTAAGACGATCATATTAGCGCAGCGTTAACTGACGCGCATCCTAATAATGTTCACCATACGATTATACTTAGTCAGCCAATTCGAATGTAACTCTTAACAGACGTCCGCAGCGGCGTTGGCATTTTGTCAACTGGCTTAACAATTCTTTTCATACTCATGAAGGGATATCTTAATACCTTAAGATTTATAATTCATTCACTGTCAAGATTTTTCACTTACACGAGGGAAACTACTATCTGCCCTCCAGTTAGTGACATGTATCACTAAATTCGGTTGTTCGGTCAACATCTTGGAAGAAATGCCAACTTCCCTTAACTACACTGGGGCTTAGTTTCTTCTTCGGTTCCACATATTATAAATAATAAAATTTCGCTGTATCACGTGTTACTCTTATCATTACTTACTTGTTGGTTCCGGTAATTAGTGGAAGGGTGCATTAATACCTGTATTCCATTACCTAATTCACATCAGCTATCATATTTGTACGGAAACTAAATTCTTTAATAGGAATTTTACCTTCATAACGTTATATATTTAAGGAATACCATTCCCTTAATTGAATGCCTTTGAAAGCAGAAGAACTATGTGTCCAATGTCTTCACGCTTCAGTTCGTGGTGGTGATCTGTATTTTCTACAGATGAATCAATGTAAAGGTAATACAATGCGGAAAAATATTAAAGCACACTTCCATAAAATACAGGATTTTACAGTGCTGTGGTTTGTTTGCACTGAGATTCGTAAGCCTTTCGCATTTATTTGTCAATATGACTTCTCTCTACAGTATAATTTCGTCAGTAAAACGTTGAACAGTCTATTAAAACCCGTGAAACCTGAAGATGGAAGGTTTGCTTTGAAATACGTAAACGAAAAGAAATACGTACAATAAAAACCGAAATACACAGAGCTGAAGCACTTTTACTAACGAAATAGGTTACATTCATCGTCTCAGGTACTTCATTTCAGTTCATTGACGCGTTAAGTGCCATATAATGTGAAAGGTTAGTTACGATGTATGTGTTTAGGCTGGAGTATGTGAAAAAGTCTTGTATACACATTTTTACTTTGTTCACAAACTATGCACTGCTTATCCTATCCAATACTTTGTGTGAATTTGCTGCTTCTCATTCCGTGTCGTAAGTAGGGTGTAGTTTTTGTCTCGAGTTTCCCGCTCATTAATACTAGTGTAACACCCATAGTTTTAGTGAACGTGTAAAGTAAAATTTTCACATATTATGTAAAAAATATTTTGAGCGGAGTCAAACTTTAAATATAGACTAACTTCCTAACGCTGTACTAACTCACTTGTTAGAAAGTAGTTCAGCTTGGCGTAATGAATCCAGCATTTTAATGCGCCGTCACGTTCTTCATTTTAAACACGTGCCGCTCAATAGCACGACCTGTTACGGAGGTCACTCCTGTTGTTCTAGCAGCTTACTGGTGAGGAAGCGAAGAATAAATAACCAGCCACTACAAAAATAATGGACAGTAGCCACATCATGAAACCAAATAAATGTGGAGTTACAGAATCAGCACCTCTATTTACTCACTGAAATAAAACAAATCTCGAATTATCGCTCTCTTCACTAGCTGTTTTAAGAAAGGCTGATGCCAATCGATTATTATTATTATTATTATTATTATTATTATTGTGTTTATTATTATTGTTGTCGTGTGGTGCATAGTAAATATGCTTTGGAAAACGAAACAGCTTCGACCAAACACAATTCTCCTTTTTTTTTTTTCCTTCACGAATACAGGTTTTACTGAATTCTTATCTTCATAGTTGGTTCCCTATATTTTCTGTCGAGTAACAGGTAAAAATTTGAATGATTATACGTATACTTATGGGATTGTGGTCATTATATTCCGAACATTTTAAGAACATACACGGATGAGCTGAAACATTCTGACCCCTTGCAAAACAGCTTGTTGTTCCACACTGGGAACGCAATACAAAAGCATTTCTTCGCGCCACGGGTTCAACTAATCTTTAGTTAGTCTCCCGAGTTACGTCATGGCAGATGTCTACGCACAAGGCAGACAACTGATGTAAATTACGGACAAGTAATTCCTTGTAACACGGATATTCATCCTGCCAAAAGGGGTCATCGCCGTCGGTAAAGGCATCAACCATGAAGGAATGCGATTCGTCCGTCATGATGTTCATGTAATCCACAGCAGTCATAATGCTTCAGTTATTACCACAGGTCCCATGGGAGCCTAGACCAATGTCCCTCATAGCATAGTACTGCACCACCGGTTTGCATATGTGGCGCAGTGCATGTTCCGTGCAGCTGTCCGCATGGATGACTGCGTATCCCGACACGTCCATCGACCTGATGTAATAAGTAACGTGACTAATCCGACCAGGCACCTCGTCCACAGTCTAATCTCGACTGCTCCGCAGCCATTGTACTCTTAACAGGATCAACTAGAGAACACGTAGGTGACATCTGCTGAAAAACCACACGTTTAACTACGTGCGATGAACGGTGTGCTCAAAAACCACTCATGCCTGCACTAGCATTGTACTCGCTTGTCAGATCCCCACCTATTCTGCTTTAAGCCTCCAGCCTCCACGTGCTGTGGTGGTGCATGGGCATCCAACACTTTGTCGCTTACTCGTGTTTTACCGTCCTTCAGCCGCTTTCCCCAGACGCTCTCGACAGTAATACGCGAATTGTCAACCAGCTTCGCCGTTTACGAGATGCCCGCTCCTCGAACAGGGCCATAGCAATCTGTCCTTTGTCAAAGCTGATTTCCCCTTTGCGCTAGAATTCGCCTCTGCTCCGCCTGTATGTTCTCTTTACGCGCCACCAGGAGACGTTCAGTTTCGCTGTGGGCAGTGGTCACGATGTTTTGGTCATCAATTTGTATACCTTAACAGCAAAAGTTGTTGTTGATTTTGTCGTGTCGTCTAGGATGCAGTTTATATTCTGGAACAGCCAGCCATTTGCAACAAATAAATATTTCTTTGTAGGGAATTGCTTATGCTGAACGAGAAAGTTGGACCTAAAATGAAATTGTTGGCGTTGTTAATGTTATATTACGTTACTGCTATTATTTGTATGTTACCTTCTGTTTTTAGCATTGTGATGACAATTAACTCGTAAGATCTATTTGCTAGGTTATTAAAACCGTTTTGAAAATATACCCGCTTGTTGTTTGTGAGGAATTGTTAGTCATAACAGGGTTTTTTAGTTGGTGAGCGAGATGGAACCTTACGTAGTTTGTTTTTACATTTTGTGGTTTGCACGTTGTGGCTCTATGTAACTATACTAACAGACAAACACTGTGTGACTGTTTATGACATTTGCAACTAGTTGCTGACGCTTTTAACTTCCAACGAAGTCGTACGCGAGCGATGGACCTGCAACAACGGGGCCGGCCGGAGTGGCCGAGCAGTTCTAGGCGCTTCAGTCCGGAACCGCGCTACCGCTACGGTCGCAGGTTCGAATCCTGCCTCGGACATGGATGTGTGTAATGTCCTTAGGTTAGTTAGGTTTAAGTAGTTCTAAGTTCTAGGGGACTGATGACCTCCGAAGGTAAGTCCCATAGTGCTCAGAGCCATTTTTTTTGCAACAACGGGATCTGATTCGAATCCAAAAATGAGTTTTAATTTACGTATTAGTGGTTTCAGAGTCGCACTTCTCTTCCCTTGGCGGTTCATCGAAAATATAGTGATCATTTCTATCTTAGTCACTGATAAGTAGCCGGCCGGGGTGGCCGTGCGGTTCTGGCGCTGCAGTCTGGAACCGCGAGACCGCTACGGTCGCAGGTTCGAATCCTGCCTCGGGCATGGATGTGTGTGATGTCCTTAGGTTAGTTAGGTTTAACTAGTTCTAAGTTCTAGGGGACTAATGACCTCAGCAGTTGAGTCCCATAGTGCTCAGAGCCATTTGAACCACTGATAAGTAGAGGGTAATGTTTTGCACCACTGCTTGTGACAATAACGACGGAAACTGAAAACATGCAAAAGGTGTGAAACTTACAGGAAATTCTAAGCCAGCGTGATGCTATTTCAATGATGCGTACGTAGGTGGAATGACGCAGGACTCGAAATTGAAGCTGAACATTATCGATACGGAAGTCATTTGAGGCCAAAACGAAGCTCGGTTTGCCCAAGGGTGCGTAGGGAAAACACTGTGGCTTTGTTTAGCGAATCATCCAGGTATTTACATCACGAGATTTTAGAAAACTTTTATCAGGACGGCCAGACAGAGATCTGAGCCTCCGTAATGCTATTTTGGAAATATATCGCATGTACTCTGTTGTTTGTGATGTACGACGTAGTCAAATATTAATTATCGCTTCGAAAAAATAAAGATACTTAATTAGTTTCTTGTCTGTTTTGCAGGAACATATTTGCAGTACTGTTACACATTAATATCGGGGGGGGGGGGGGGGGGGTTAGTACCGTAACACGCCCCTAGAGCAGCAGAAACAAAGTAGCGCGTTGATACAGTGGAGATGGGCTGCGCCGTATTGTTTTGGATTGCACTGCGGAGCGCTATGTGACGAGGGGATTTCAGTGTGTACCTAGACTGAAGGAATGTGCTTGCAAACAAACAAAGAATTATTTACGTAATTTTGTTTCTTTGAGGTGTTAAATAAAACCCTATGATTTCCCTTCGTATTATGATGGAACCAATAGTTCCAGCTTTACAGGTGTCTGAGCCATTGCACTGATGAGCCAAAACATTATGACACCTGCTTAACAATTTGTTTGTCTCTCTTTGGAACGAAATACATGACTGATTCTGCGTATCGGGGATCGGACAGTTTTTTGATAGTTTTATGGAGGTGTGTGGCATTAGACGTCAACGCATAGTCATGTAATTCGCGTAAATAACAGGCCACTGATTTGCGCGCGCGGTTGGTTGGTTGGTTGATTTGGGGGAGGGGACGAGACAGCTAGGTCATCGGTCCCATCGGATGACGGAAGGAAATCCTGACACTTGCCTGAAGCGATTTAGGGAAATCACGGAACACTTAAATCAGGGTTCGAACCGTCGTCCTCCTGAATGTGAGTCCAGTTTACTTCATCACTGCGCCTCCTCGCTCGGTGCCTGCGCGGTGATGGCGCCCGATAACGACCTAGATGGGTTCCATCGGATTTACATCATTCGAATCTGGTCGCCGAGACATCGACGTGAGTTCACTATAATGCCCCTCAAAACACTGTAGCACGGTTCTGGCTCCGAGACACGGACAGCTATACTGCTGAGAGATGACATCGCCTGTGGGGAAGACATCACGCATGAAGAGAATGTCTCCCATAGCATAGTACTGCTCCCATCAGCCTGCGTCCGTGGCGCGCTTCACGTTTCCAGCCGCCATTCACTTCCATGATGGCGTTCGTAGAGACGAACATCGACCTAGGGTAGCAAAAATGTGATTCACCCGAAGAGTCAACAGGTTTCCATTGGTCGACTGTCGAATCCCGATGATCTCGTGTCCACTGCAATCGTAATTGACGATATCGTTGGGTAAACATGTAAACACGTAGGGGTGGTCTGCTGTGGAGCCCCATGTTCAACAATGTACGATGAACGGTGTGCTCCGAAACACTTGTACGTGCACTAGCATTCTCCTCTTTCGGCAGAGATGCCATAGATCCTAATCTAGCCCACTTTACAGAGCAGACAAGCCTCCGTACTCCATGTTTTGTGAAGAGTGGTGGACGTCCAACCATTTAGCTTCAAGTGGGAGTTTCACTGTCCTTCTACCTCTTTCCGTAGATGATCAGGACAGTAGCACGTGCACATTCGAGATACTCGTTCAGACGCTTTGTGTAGTAATAATTGTCATTTGACAAAGTCCATTATATCAGTGTATTTCCCCATTTGCAGTCCACATCTTCGTTGGGGTCTCTGTCACGCTTATATACTTTTTATAGAGCGTCACGTGCCTGCAACGTCACCATGCGTCATCCAACCTCGCGATGGGCAGTGGTCAAAATGTTTTGGTTTAGCAGTGTATATTAAATGTATTAGTTTCTAGCAGTGTAGTGTCTTGTGTAAGTAGGCTGTTTAGGTTTTTATGCTGGTAACGTCACGTAGCGCTCTGAATGAAAATCACTGGCTGTGCTGTTTGCAGTCTGTGGCTGGTTGGCATTGTTGGAATATTCGCTATTGTAGTCTTGGGCAGTTGGATGTGAACAGCGCGTAGAGTTGCGCAGTTGGAGGTGAGCCGCTAGCAGTGGTGGATGTGGGGAGAGAGATGCCAGAGTTTTGAGAGCGGACGAAAAAGGAAATTTGTAAGACTAGATGTCATGAACTGATATATATATATATATATATATATATATATATATATATATATATATATATATATATACAGGGTGTTTCAAAAATGACCGGTATATTTGAAACGGCAATAAAAACTAAAAGAGCAGCGATAGAAATACACCGTTTGTTGCAATATGCTTGGGACAACAGTACATTTTCAGGCAGACAAACTTTCGAAATTACAGTAGTTACAATTTTCAACAACAGATGGCGCTGCGGTCTGGGACACTCTATAGTATGATATTTTCCACATATCCACCATGCGTAGCAATAATATGGCGTAGTCTCTGAATGAACAGCTGTTCAATTGTTTCTCGATTCTGGCGGTATACCTGGTCTTTCAAGTGTCCCCACAGAAAGAAGTCACAGGGGTTCATGTCTGGCGAATATGGAGGCCAATCCACGCCGCCTCCTGTATGTTTCGGATAGCCCAAAGCAATCACACGATCATCGAAATATTCATTCAGGAAATTAAAGACGTCGGCCGTGCGATGTGGCCGGGCACCATCTTGCATAAACCACGAGGTGTTCGCAGTGTCGTCTAAGGCAGTTTGTACCGCCACAAATTCACGAAGAATGTCCAGATAGCGTGATGCAGTAATCGTTTCGGATCTGAAAAATGGGCCAATGATTCCTTTGGAAGACATGGCGGCCCAGACCAGTACTTTTTGAGGATGCAGGGACGATGGGACTGCAACATGGGGCTTTTCGGTTCCCCATATGCGCCAGTTCTGTTTATTGACGAAGCCATCCAGGTAAAAATAAGCTTCGTCAGTAAACCAAATGCTGCCCACATGCATATCGCCGTCATCAATCCTGTGCACTATATCGTTAGCGAATGTCTCTCGTGCAGCAATGGTAGCGGCGCTGAGGGGTTGCTGCGTTTGAATTTTGTATGGATAGAGGTGTAAACTCTGGCGCATGAGACGATACGTGGACGTTGGCGTCATTTGGACCGCAGCTGCAACACGGCGAACGGAAACCCGAGGCCGCTGTCGGATCACCTGCTGCACTAGCTGCGCGTTGCCCTCTGTGGTTGCCGTACGCGGTCGCCCTACCTTTCCAGCACGTTCATCCGTCACGTTCCCAGTCCGTTGAAATTTTTCAAACAGATCCTTTATTGTATCGCTTTTCGGTCCTTTGGTTACATTAAACCTCCGTTGAAAACTTCGTCTTGTTGCAACAACACTGTGTTCTAGGCGGTGGAATTCCAACACCAGAAAAATCCTCTGTTCTAAGGAATAAACCATGTTGTCTACAGCACACTTGCACGTTGTGAACAGCACACGCTTACAGCAGAAAGACGACGTACAGAATGGCGCACCCACAGACTGCGTTGTCTTCTATATCTTTCACATCACTTGCAGCGCCATCTGTTGTTGAAAATTGTAGCTACTGTAATTTCGAAAGTTTGTCCGCCTGAAAATGTACTGTTGTTCCAAGCATATTTCAACAAACGGTGTATTTCTATCGCTGCTCGTTTAGTTTTTATTGCCGTTTCAAATATACCGGTCATTTTTGAAACACCCTGTGTATATATTGACTTTTGAACACTACTAAGGTAAATTCATTGTTTGTTCTCTATCAAAATCTTTCATTTTCTAAGTATGCCTATTAGTAGTTAGTGCCTTCAGTAGTTAGAATCTTTTATTAACTGGCAGTATTGGCGCTCGCTGTATTGCAGTAGTTGGAGTAACGAAGATTTTTGTGAGGTAAGTGATTCATGAAAGGTATAGGTTATTGTTAGTCATGGCCATTCTTTTGTTGGGATTATTTTAAAGTCATATTCCGTTGCGCTAAAAATATTGTGTGTCAGTTTATTGATGATCAGAATAAGTAAAAAATGTCTGAGTATATTCAGTTTTACTCAGCTGTCTCTGTATCAAATAACGTAAGAAGTTTACCAGCACAGTAATTCATATAATTTTTCTAAGGGGACGTTCCACTTGTTCAGAGAGAGTGCTGCAAGCACCATCTCCAATCAAGTTGAAATGCATACTCAGGGCCTGCTGTAAACAGAGTTCTCAGCTACCTGGACTGGGTGTCGTGTTGTCCTAATCATCATCATTTCATCCCCATCGACGCGCAAGTCGCCGAAGTGGTGTCGAATCGAAAGACTTGCAACCGGCGAACGGTCTACCCGACGGGGGGCCCTCGTCACACGACTTTTATATTTTACTTTGTGATGTCATTAGTGTGCGGAACGTTCCGGGAGAGAAGACACTTGAGGTATCTGGCAACGTAATTAATGAAAATGGTGAATAGTTACAGACTGATAATGGGCTGGGCTCCAAGGCGTTCTGCATCTTAACCACTGTGTCACATCTTTCAGTGTTTAGGTACAATTTGTAGATGGAGAAAAGCCAGGCGGATTGTAAATACACTCCTGGAAATGGAAAAAAGAACACATTGACACCGGTGTGTCAGACCCACCATACTTGCTCCGGACACTGCGAGAGGGCTGTACAAGCAATTATCACACGCACGGCACAGCGGACACACCAGGAACCGCGGTGTTGGCCGTCGAATGGCGCTAGCTGCGCAGCATTTGTGCACCGCCGCCGTCAGTGTCAGCCAGTTTGCCGTGGCATACGGAGCTCCATCGCAGTCTTTAACACTGGTAGCATGCCGCGACAGCGTGGACGTGAACCGTATGTGCAGTTGACGGACTTTGAGCGAGGGCGTATAGTGGGCATGCGGGAGGCCGGGTGGACGTACCGCCGAATTGCTCAACACGTGGGGCGTGAGGTCTCCACAGTACATCGATGTTGTCTCCAGTGGTCGGCGGAAGGTGCACGTGCCCGTCGACCTGGGACCGGACCGCAGCGACGCACGGATGCACGCCAAGACCGTAGGATCCTACGCAGTGCCGTAGGGGACCGCACCGCCACTTCCCAGCAAATTAGGGACACTGTTGCTCCTGGGGTATCGGCGAGGACCATTCGCAACCGTCTCCACGAAGCTGGGCTACGGTCCCGCACACCGTTAGGCCGTCTTCCGCTCACGCCCCAACATCGTGCAGCCCGCCTCCAGTGGTGTCGCGACAGGCGTGAATGGAGGGACGAATGTAGACGTGTCGTCTTCAGCGATGAGAGTCGCTTCTGCCTCGGTGCCAATGATGGTCGTATGCGTGTTTGGCGCCGTGCAGGTGAGCGCCACAATCAGGACTGCATACGACCGAGGCACACAGGGCCAACACCCGGCATCATGGTGTGGGGAGCGATCTCCTACACTGGCCGTACACCACTGGTGATCGTCGAGGGGACACTGAACAGTGCACGGTACATCCAAACCGTCATCGAACCCATCGTTCTACCATTCCTAGACCGGCAAGGGAACTTGCTGTTCCAACAGGACAATGCACGTCCGCATGTATCCCGTGCCACCCGACGTGCTCTAGAAGGTGTAAGGCAACTACCCTGGCCAGCAAGATCTCCGGATCTGTCCCCCATTGAGCATGTTTGGGACTGGATGAAGCGTCGTCTCACGCGGTCTGCACGTCCAGCACGAACGCTGGTCCAACTGAGGCGCCAGGTGGAAATGGCATGGCAAGCCGTTCCACAGGACTACATCCAGCATCTCTACGATCGTCTCCATGGGAGAATAGCAGCCCGCATTGCTGCGAAAGGTGGATATACACTGTACTAGTGTCGACATTGTGCATGCTCTGTTGCCTGTGTCTATGTGCCTGTGGTTCTGTCAGTGTGATCATGTGATGTATCTGACCCCAGGAATGTGTCAATAAAGTTTCCCCTTCCTGGGACATTGAATTCATGGTGTTCTTATTTCAATTTCCAGGAGTGTACATCATTGGTCCACATAATTTACTGTTAGCAGAGTTTATGTGCTACGACGTGACAGATCTGGTAGCTCAATTTCAAATATTTGCAACGTTGGAAAGCTGCTGCACATGTGCTATTATCAGCCCCTACTTTTGCCCACCGTCTGTTACGTCGATGTCTTCTTTGCTCGGTATGTACTACATGACGCTATACACAATTTCTGGCAGCAACACACGTACATATAACTATTGTGGGGTCCCCATTGTTTAAAAATTGCTTCCTGATGAGTCTCGCTGCAACATGGACCAAATGTTGATGCAATCTGTTTACGAAGCTGGAGATGTGAGCAGTGCCTGTTGAATTCATATCATTACCTGTATCCTACACACTGTGTTTCTAAAGTTTACCTGCGGGCCGGTGTGGCCTAGCGGTTCTAGGCACTTCAGTCTGGAACCGCGCTACCGCTACGGTCACAGGTTCGAATCTTGCCTCGGGCATGGATGTGTGTGATGTCCTTAGGTTACTTAGGTTTAAGGAGTTCTAAGCTCTAGGGGACTGATGACCTCAGATATTAAGTCCCATAGTGCTCAGAGCCGTTTGAACCATTTGAAAGTTTACCTTGTGTAATTTCAGTTATTATTTCAAACAATTTATCGTAAGTAGTACTTTAAAAACTTAAAATACTAAAGAACAATAGAAACAAAAACCGATACTAACATCAAAGATGGTTGGGCAGAAAGTATCTTACTACTCTGAATTTCTTTTGATGTTACGTGAAGGTAACAACGAAAGCTGTCGTGTTTTATAGATTAAAGTCTGTCCTTTTTTCGTATTTTTTCCAGATCCCTTGAAACAGATTTTCCAGGACGATTAAGCACTGAAGAAAGAGCCAAAGTTTCAGCAAGATGTGAGGTATGGCAGTCTGTAATTAAGGTCCAACGATAGTGTAGGGGCAACATGGGTGGCACGCTGTTCTGGATGCAAAAACAATTGAAAATTGCCACAAAAAGTGATCATTACCGAAAGTGTGGTGGACATGAAGAAACCAGGGGGACCTCGACTTCGGCATCAGAGGAAGAGGTGGTCACAATGAGGGAGATGTTCGAGAGAAGCCGTTCAAAATCAACAGGACAGGCTGTAAGAGTGCCATTACACGGTATGCTGTTCGTGCAGTTCTCCACAAAGTGTTTCATTACAGACCGCGGAAGCTTCATTACGTCTTAAAGTATCCAGATGATTGATGAATTCTATGAAATGATGCTCGCATGGCATGAAGATCATTTACACCTGTTCATAAAAGATCTGTGGCGTGATGAAGTTGTGTTTCATGTGAGGGGGGGCTCGTTAATCATCGTAATAGCCATTATTGGGGCGAAGGTGATCCCAAAGAGACCGTTGAAAAAATGCATGGCAAGCCGAAAGAAACAGTGTGGTGTGGATTAACTTCTTCCCGGACTATTGGACTTTATCTGTTGAGGGACACTATGCATGCTGAAAGATACCAGGAAATGTTAGAAAATTTTGTATGGCCTGCAATTTCTGAATGGGACGTGTCACATGAACTACTGTTTGTGCAAGATGGAGCTCCCCCACATTACGCGTTTTTTTTAAGACAACGGCTTGATGAACTCTTCACAGGACGCTGGCTAGGTAGCCGAGATCCCACACAATGGCCAGTGAAAAGCTCAGACCTCACCACTGTTTCTACAGAATTCTTGACCGAAGTCTCATAAAACGTAACTGTTCGTTTAAGACAGTGTCTAGGAAATACTGGAGCTCACATCGAGTAGTAACTTTTGGGAAAATAATGATGTATAATACCCTTGATGTGTGCAAAAGTTGAGTTTATAGCCTGTAAGCGCCAAACAGGATAAAAAAAATTTAATTGTCCTATGGACAGAAAAAAAAGAATAAGAAGCTAACCTACAGGTTCCTGCCACTAGCCTGCTGGTCAGGAGAGTGTCTTGGGAAAGATTCCAGTCTGCTCACATACCAGCAGGGGCCTCTCCTACTTTTAGAAGCGGTTACTTCATGTAGTTCAAAAATGGTTCAAGTGACTCTAAGCACTATGGGACTTAACATCTGAGGTCATCAGCCCCTAGAACTTAAAACTACTTACACCTAACAAACCTAAGGACATCACACACATCCATGCCCGAGGCAGGATTCGAATCTGCGACCGTAGCAGCCGCGTGGTTCCGGACTGAAGCGCCTAGAACCGCTAGAAAACATTGCACGAAGATGTACCATGAACACTGAAACACACTGCCTTGGTAATCTTGCAGTTGCAAGTCCCACACCACTAAAACATTGGCGACCACCCACTGGCTAACAGCTGATCGCCCATATAACACTGCGAAGTCCATCAGTCCCATTCCAACTTACATCAACAGAACGCTGAAGATGATGCATGTAACAGTGGGAAGTGCTTATCATCAGCATTCTGCATGTGGACTCTTTTAAAAATAGTGACTGTGGGCTTCCTCATACGAAGTGTGGTAAAAAATAACGGGAATTTGTTTTTTGGAAAGAATTTTATTTATTCTTGTACATCAATGTTACTCCCTTGAAAACAGTTCCTATTACATCACACTCACTTATACCAATGTTTTATCCCGTCCAAAAAAAGGTCTGGAGCTCCATCTTTGGGATGTCTTTCAGTCTTCTCAGCGATGCATTTTTAAAATCACCTATGCTGGTAACACATTTTATATAGATACAGCGTGTTCATTTTAACTGAAGACATTGAAATATCTAGACAATTATACAGTGAATAAAAAAAAAGTTATAATTCCAACTTGTTTATCTCGTAGGGGGACATTCACTACCCCTCGTCCCCCCAATCCAACACATGCATGGCTGGCGGGTGGCAACTTCGAAATATTCAACGGAAACCTCCGTTTTTTATTGCATATTACGATTCTACGGCAAAATCTGCATACGTTTTGTCTGAAGCATTTTCTTGGTTTCGCCACAGACGGCTCTGTAATCGGAGGAATAGAAATGGGTACACAGTCGTAATTTACAACATACTATTTAATGACCCTTTTAATATCCAGTGGCACGTGGGACCCCACCTCCATGCCAAGAGGTTAGGAAACGCCAGTGTATCATCATTTCTAATTGGAAACCCCATTTTCAACGTTGTATTCCTCGTCACTATGGCCATGCAGTTAATTACGACGTATTACAACAGGCAGTACACTGCGATCGGAGCTCACGTGTCATGCAGATGTAGAAGAGATAGCGGCTCTAAACATTACAATTCTTGCGAAGTGTTTATTGCTTGCACACCTACCTGCCATTTGGAGGACAGACGTGTAAGTGGACGATGAATTTTGTAACCACAGAAGAAAAAACTGCAGTGATCCTGATTTATGAAGAATGTAGAAGAAATGTTGAGGCTGCTGTTGCCTTGTATGCCGAGCGTTTTCCGAAGAAAGCTCGCTCTCGTTCGTTCTTTTACAGCGTTCTGGGCGCCTTTAGCGTACAGACCGGCAAAAGTAAAGGAAGCAAATGTGTTACAGGAGAAGTCAATGAAGTAGCTGCACTAGTGGTAGCGCATCACAGCCCACGGATAAGCCCCCGGCAATTACACCGCGATTCCGGTATGTCCCTAGGTAGTATAGTCACAACACGCATCGTCATGCATTCCTACCAGGTGTCACTGCATAAAGAACTTCATGGCACCGATTGCTATAAACGGGTAGTGTTTTGTGATTGCAAACGACCCCCACGTTCTTTGCCGAGGTACTATTTTCCGATGAGTCTACATTCACAAACCACGGTAGCTTTAACCGCCATAATATGCGTAACTAGAGTGTAGACAATCCTCGGTGGTCACGGCAAGCTGACCATCGATGTCCTCGATCGGTTAACGTATGGTGTGGCATAATGCGCGAAAAACTCATTGGTCCGTATTTTATTGGCGGCACGTTGAATGGACGCAAATATCGAACGTTTTTGGAACAGGAACTGCCGGTACCACTGCAGGCTGTTGCCCTGGACGTTCGACAACATATGTGGCTTCAGCATGACGGTTGCCCAGCGCATTACGCAATTGAAGCACGAGAGGTATTAGACCGTGTTTTCGCCGAATTCCTTTCTGTGGGGATATTTAAAAGGTAAAGTGTTCCAGCAAGTGCCAACACGTCTCGAAAACATGGTCGACTACATAAGAAACGCCTGTGCTGACATTTCGGCATATACACTCCTGGAAATGGAAAAAAGAACACATTGACACCGGTGTGTCAGACCCACCATACTTGCTCCGGACACTGCGAGAGGGCTGTACAAGCAATGATCACACGCACGGCACAGCGGACACACCAGGAACCGCGGTGTTGGCCGTCGAATGGCGCAAGCTGCGCAGCATTTGTGCACCGCCGCCGTCAGTGTCAGCCAGTTTGCCGTGGCATACGGAGCTCCATCGCAGTCTTTAACACTGACTGGTAGCATGCCGCGACAGCGTGGACGTGAACCGTATGTGCAGTTGACGGACTTTGAGCGAGGGCGTACAGTGGGCATGCGGGAGGCCGGGTGGACGTACCGCCGAATTGCTCAACACGTGGGGCGTGAGGTCTCCACAGTACATCGATGTTGTCGCCAGTGGTCGGCGGAAGGTGCACGTGCCCGTCGACCTGGGACCGGACCGCAGCGACGCACGGATGCACGCCAAGACCGTAGGATCCTACGCAGTGCCGTAGGGGACCGCACCGCCACTTCCCAGCAAATTAGGGACACTGTTGCTCCTGGGGTATCGGCGAGGACCATTCGCAACCGTCTCCATGAAGCTGGGCTACGGTCCCGCACACCGTTAGGCCGTCTTCCGCTCACGCCCCAACATCGTGCAGCCCGCCTCCAGTGGTGTCGCGACAGGCGTGAATGGAGGGACGAATGGAGACGTGTCGTCTTCAGCGATGAGAGTCGCTTCTGCCTTGGTGCCAATGATGTTCGTATGCGTGTTTGGCGCCGTGCAGGTGAGCGCCACAATCAGGACTGCATACGACCGAGGCACACAGGGCCAACACCCGGCATCATGGTGTGGGGAGCGATCTCCTACACTGGCCGTACACCACTGGTGATCGTCGAGGGGACACTGAATAGTGCACGGTACATCCAAACCGTCATCGAACCCATCGTTCTACCATTCCTAGACCGGCAAGGGAACTTGCTGTTCCAACAGGACAATGCACGTCCGCATGTATCCCGTGCCACCCAACGTGCTCTAGAAGGTGTAAGTCAACTACCCTGGCCAGCAAGATCTCCGGATCTGTCCCCCATTGAGCATGTTTGGGACTGGATGAAGCGTCGTCTCACGCGGTCTGCACGTCCAGCACGAACGCTGGTCCAACTGAGGCGCCAGGTGGAAATGGCATGGCAAGCCGTTCCACAGGACTACATCCAGCATCTCTACGATCGTCTCCATGGGAGAATAGCAGCCTGCATTGCTGCGAAAGGTGGATATACACTGTACTAGTGCCGACATTGTGCATGCTCTGTTGCCTGTGTCTATGTGCCTGTGGTTCTGTCAGTGTGATCATGTGATGTATCTGACCCCAGGAATGTGTCAATAAAGTTTCCCCTTCCAGGGACAATGAATTCACGGTGTTCTTATTTCAATTTCCAGGAGTGTATGCTTCTTTCCTGTGTGCCACATTTTTAAAAGCGGATCAATAAGTGTATTGAAGTTATGTTTACTACGTTTGAACACTTACTCTAATTGGAAAAGTAAAGTAACTTTCGCTTCGAGCCACGGCCACAGTGGCGCGTTGAGTAGTCCCCTGTTCAATAAGTCGGAGGATACAACGGTGCGAATGGGGTTTCCTATTAGAAGTTATGGAATACTGGTCTGTCCCACCCTCGCAGCATTGAGTTGGGGTCCCATGTACCATTGGATATTCAAGGGCCAGTGAGAAGCGTCTCGTAAATTACGATGTTTCACCTATTTCTATTACTCCGATTACAGCACCGTCTGTGGTGAAACGAAGAAAATACTTCATACAAAACATATCTAGATTTTGCAATAAAAATGGAGGTTCCCATTGAAGATTTCAAAATCCCCCACCACCCATGCACGGGGTGGGGTGGAGGGGTCGAGTGTGGTATCATTCGATGTCCCCGCCCGAGACGAAGAAAATTTGGAATTGTAACTTTTTTAATCCGATGTGAGGTTTTCGAGATAATTCAGCGTCTTCAGTTAAAATGAACATCCTACAGACGTTTAGCCAAAAGTGACTGCACTGTCTTACCGTGGTAACTTACGTGTGCGACGTTTGACAGAAAGGCTGCAAGCTGGCTGCTGGAGAAGCGAAGCTACTTACCTGTAACAAAAACAACGCATTTTCAAATACTACACCCTAACAGAGTGACAAGAACGACGAAATGTTTTTAAAGAACGAAACTGGTTCAAAATGGTTCAAACGGCTCTGAGCACTATGGGACTTAACATCAGCGGTCATCAGTCCCCGAGACGTAGAACTACTTAAACCTAAGGACATCACACACATCCATGCCCGAAGAGGGTTCGAACCTGCGACCGTAGCGGTCGCGCGGTTCCAGACTGAAGCGCCGAGAACCGTTTGGCCACAGCGGCCGGCTAGGAAACTGGTCATTGGCTAACTTGTACATGAAGTGTCCACTGGTCCTGCTGCAGGAAGTCTGATGATGAAACAATTGTGACTAAACTAAATATTTGTACAAAAATTACTTGGTACTGCTTTTATCCGGTTATACAGATCTGAAGTACGGATGGTTTACGTTGTTACACACATATTTTGCACACTAAACTGTTTTTTTTTCCGACGTAGTAGAATTGTGAATACCTTTCTACGTTACAAATACGCGAACATGTCAAAAGCAGCTATATGCAAAGATATTGCATTTTTCTATGCTAAGATGTGACTACAGTTAACATAACAGCTAAGAAGATAGTTTCCTGCATATTTTAGAGGTGATTTGTATACTGTATGCCGTTAAAATTGTTGAATTTTAGTCCTTTTTGAAAAATAATACGTTACAAATTACTAAAGAATCTGTGGCAGCTGAATTACGTTTTCTCATTTATAATATCTGCGGAAAATCTTTCTTTGTGCATAAGTATCACAGATTGTTATAACGGATATAATTACTTCCTTTTAGCTTGTGTGTGACATATACAGGATGACATTTATTGAACTATATGAACTGAAATCATAATAACTTCTGAACAGTTTGCGTCAGGATGTTCAAACTGCACGGTTGGCCGCGGAGCATGAGCGGGATTAGTATGCGCATTGTGGTTTGGTTCAGTGTGCGATTTGCAGGGGGGGATGGGGGGGATTTCCCCCCCTCTGCATCAGACCATCCCCTCCTCTGGTTTTAGTGTATGCATCCCAACCTGGGATGTTTATTTCCCACGCACTGGAGTAATACTTTACATATAATTTAAATTTGTCGAGCCGAACACTGAAAGTTTTTAATACAGTCTTACTATTAATACTATTAATATGTTTGCTTATTAATATTGAAAAATAGTAGGTAAGCATTTCAAAACATTTAGAACTAAATGACAAGACGACACACACGACATTTCCGTAGCATGCCACAATGTTGCAAGACGTCAACCCAGCGTGAACGAGGCCTTAGAGCCAGGTCTATATTGTATGGTGGATGTGATGTGTTGCGTACGAAACTAAAACCTGCAATCAAATCCAAACATCGTGGAAAACTGTGAAGAGATGTCATCCTACAGCAAGATAACGCTCGTCCACATTTTGCCAAACGGACAGCCGACATTTAAAACAGTTTTATTTTATTTTTGATAGTTCACGTCCTCACAAGTTATGAAATTAGGATTGTCATGCCCGCTATTACAAAATATTATACATTTTAGTGATTCGAGGTGCTGGAACATGTACCATACAGTCCAGACCTGGCTCCAAGCGATTTTCACATGTTTGGACCTTAACGGAAGCACTACAGGGAAGAAGATTTGAAAGTAATGAAGACGTCATTGCTGGTCAATTGGTTACAGTGGAACCGATAAACGTATTTTCCGATGAAATAAAAAAAAATCGTAAAACGTCGGGAAAACTGCATTGATGTCGAGGGATGTTACGTAGAAAAATAACGCATGTTTCAGTTTTCTATCATCAGAATAAGTACAGCTTTTCACAAATGTACCTTTACTTTTTGAATTGCCCTCGTATACCTATATGTAGATGATTTTGTAAATAAGCTTTACCTATAATGTACTTTTAAAGATATAACAAGGAATGGCTTTTCTGATAATGCATACGCGTGAATAGTGAGTTTCGGCATGAACATCTATTTATAAATAACTGTTTAACCATGGGTAACGCCACGATCCAAGCTAGTAACATATATAATTATACTAACCCCCTAGGACATCCCCCCCACTGGTAAAAGCACAAATCGCACACCGGTTTGGTTTAGCGATAAAGCCCACTTTCATATGGATGGGTTCGTAAATAAGCAAAATTGGTGCATTTGTGAGACTGAGAATCCGCATTCGCGACCGAGAAGTCTCTTCACCTTCAACGGGTGACTGGGTAGTGTGCCATGTCCAATCATAGAATAATCGGTGCGATATTCCTTGATGGTATGGTAACTACGGAACGGTACGTGAAAGTTTTGGAAGATGATTTCATCCCCATTATCCGAAGTGACCCCGATGTCGACAAGATGTGGTTCATGCAAGACGGAGCTCGACCCCATCGAATCAGGAGATTATTTGATGTCCTGAAGGAGCACTCTGGGGCCCTCATTCTGTCTCTGGGGTAACCCGAGGGCACTGGCATGGGCCTCGATTGGCCGCCATATTCTCCGGATCTGAACAGATGCGACTCGTTTTGGGTTGTTTGGGGGAAGAGACCAAACAGCGAGGTCATCGGTCTCATCGGATTAGGGAAGGATGGGGAAGGAAGTCGGCCGTGCCCTTTCAAAGGAACCATCCCAGCATTTGCCTGGAGCGATTTAGGAAAATCGCGGAAAACCTAAATCAGGATGGCCGGACGCGGGGCGACTCGTTTTTGTGGGGCAATGTTAAAGGCAAGGTGTGCAGTAATAGCCGCAGAACCATGTCTGAGCGGAAAACAGCCATTCAGGAGGTCATCGACACCATCGATGTTCGGGCACTTAAGCTGGTCACGCAGAATTTCGCTATTCGTCTGCGCCACATCATCGCCAATGATGGCAGGCATATCGAACATGTCATAACCTAAATCCGAACGTCTGTTGTAACGTTTACATGTTCAATAGAGTGTGTGCACACTATAGTTTATACCTAATTTACGTTTCTTTTTCATATAGTTCAACCATTGTCACCCTGTAACAAGGCTGTCTTGGATGTTGCTTAGTATTTTTCTCTTCTGGTATATGTCAAGGCACTGTGAATTTTTCATAGTGATTGAGCCTAAAAACGTCAGTGATCTATGGATAATGTATACGGAAACTACTTACAGTGTTTTTTCTATGCAGAAGGCAGGGCGACTGATGAATTGTAATTAGTATACACCACTATGTTCTGTATTCTTAAATAGCTTGGCAGTTTTTTGCGACACTTGACGTAGGTATGAAATGCTAATGTAGATCTAGTTTGTATTTGTTGTCTGTCGAGTAATATTTTTGTTACAAATATCGAATTGTACACCATTAGACAACCTGAATTTTTTTTTGTTGAGTACTCGTTGTGTGTTACCCTTGTTTTATAATGTTAATTCCATGTATGCCTGCCTTCTGTTTTACTAGTAGTGTTATGCTGGTGTGCGCCACGGACCTGTATGCAGACTGTGTGTGTGTGTGTGTGTTTGAGTAACTTATGGGGATTCAGTGTAGGTTGGTTTCTTGTAAATTTATGTGCAGTACTGCAGCTGCTTTATTAGCAGCCGCACATTTTCGTACTTTACGAAAGTAAATCCGTCACAGCTCTAAAATAACCGCAGTGGGAAAAACTGGGTACTAGTTTAGTTGTAAGAGTTTGAGGCTGGAATTCGGCAGTGCCCTTGTTGGAGGAGTTACTCCAGTGCCAGCCTGAAGTGATGTTACTGATACCAAGAATGTCTCAGACTGGCGGGGTAGTTATTTGAACAGAGCTCCATGTAGCTATGGGTCATGTGCCTAAATCATTGCTCCACCTCACTCTGTGGCAACATTTTGAACGATAATCGCTATTTATTTATTATATTAGTGTAGTGTCTGTATTTTTGATGCAATGTCCCTTCAGACACACATGTATATCCAAGAGAAGACACACTGTTGAGAATCGATAGCCATATTAAATCTTGAAATATATTCGCAAACTGTTGATATTGTACCATAACAGGCATACAATTTCCTGGAAACATACCAGACCGGGACTCCAACCCGAGCGGTCGCCCTAACGACTTCGGCTATCCGAGCACGCTTCCAGGATCGACCGAAATGTCCGTATGTCTCAGAATCTCCTTGCCACAGCGCTTGCTCAGTTTTGTGATTACAGCACAGGTTCAAATGGTTCAAAAAATGGTTCAAATGGCTCTGAGCACTATGGGACTTAACATCGGTGCTCATCAGTCCCCTAGAACTTAGTACTATTTAAACCTAACTAACCTAAGGACATCACACACATCCATGCCCGAAGCAGGATTCGAACCTGCGACCGTAGAAGTCGCGCGGTTCCGGACTGAGCGCCTAGAACCGCGAGACCACCGCGGCCGGCTTCAAATGGTTCAAATGGCTCTGAGCACTATGAGACTTAACAGCTATGGTCATCAGTCCCCTAGAACATAGAACTACTTAAACCTAACTAACCTAAGGACAGCACACAACACCCAGTCATCACGAGGCAGAGAAAATCCCTGACCCCGCCGGGAATGGAACCCGGGAACCCGGGCGCGGGAAGCGAGAACGCTACCGCACGACCACGAGTTGCGGACGCAGCACAGGAAGGGACTCTTTTTTTTTTTCTTATCAGGTTGCCTTGGTTTCGACATGAAATACATAAATACAAATACAGATAGTGCACTAATATATATCGCCGGCCGAAGTGGCCGTGCGGTTAAAGGCGCTGCAGTCTGGAACCGCAAGACCGCTACGGTCGCAGGTTCGAATCCTGCCTCGGGCATGGATGTTTGTGATGTCCTTAGGTTAGTTAGGTTTAACTAGTTCTAAGTTCTAGGGGACTAATGACCTCAGCGGTTGAGTCCCATAGTGCTCAGAGCCATTTGAACACTAATATATATCATGCCAAAGCCAAGGTAACCTGACTGAAAAAGTAAGGAAGTCATTCGGATATTTGAGTTGGTCCTGGAAGCGTGCTTGGATAGCCAAAGTTGTTAAGGCGATCGCTCGCGACAAGCAGGGAAAACGGGTTCGAGTCACAGTCCTGCACAAATTTTAATCTGTTTACAGTAAATGGTATAGTAGGTGTAGTACCGTATTCGCAATTTGCGAATAAATCTCATCATATTTCTTTATTATTGCAGCAGATAAAACATGTTAAGGTATAAAGTGTGCTACTGGACGGAGTTTCGCATACGCAGCAGAGGAAGGACGAAATTGACTGAAAAAGATACTATTACTGCTCTATCAAATTCTTCTTTGAAGCGCAGTCGCCAGTCAATTGCCACGGCGGATGGTGTAGTGCGGCATTTACGAACTGAAATGTCGTTTCCCGGTAACCCTATTCAGCTACTGATATTAACTATGTTAAATATCTCTTCCGAAAATAACTCTACCCTGCGCAGAGTGCCCTGTGACATCTCCGCCTCCTCTCTCTCCTTCCTTCTCTCCCTCTCTCCCTCCACGCCTCCCCACCCCCGTCCCCACTGCTCTTGGGTATCACAGTTGAGTGCAGGGTGATAAAAGCGAGCGATATCAGTGCATTTTAGCGTTGCCAGACGGTGGTTGCACTACACATCTGACACGCCATCTTCGAGGTTGTGCAGGCTCTGGGTTTCCTACGTATCACAGTGTAAGGGGTGAGCAGTGAATATCTCAGCCCGGGAGAAACTGCCGCCCTCAGGGTCAGTCGTCATAGGCAGCGTTATGTTGAGCCAAGAGGCTGCCACCAGCTAACGCAGATGGTGAAACAGCATAGGTGGCCACTTCGATTGTTGTTCACAACAACAACCAATGACCAGCTGTACTACCTACTCATAGAACCAACTCTTTTCTGTGGTATGCCGCTCTACACCTGCGATTTTGTTCATAGTTGCAACTAACGGATTAGCATGCGTGCAGAAACAATGCAGTTGATGCTGTAAGCATAGTTCGATTAATTCTCGTAGACGTTGATACAGATAGATGACAGGCTACGATTACGTCGAAAACGACAGGAGACAATGCATGTTACTATATATCATTTTTGTACTACGGCTGTGTAACAGCGGTTGGAGGCTGTTTTTTAATTCTATTCCTGTCTTACATTCGAATTATGTGGCCATTTAAGGATGTATATAAATAAAATCGAATGGCTATAGGGAATACTCCCTCATTAATGTAAGATTTTGCATACAGAAAATTGAAACCTAGAGTTGATGACATGTCTCATGCCACTAATCCTTCGTCTTTAATAGTCAACTACGAATGACAACCAGGAATTTTAACCTAAAACTAAACTCCATCCGAACAGACCATGAAGGCCCAACGGTACCGACCGGCCGCCGTGTCGTCGTCAGCCCGCAGACGTCACTGGATGCCGATATGGAAGGGCCTCTAGTCAGCCCACCGCTCTCCCGGCCGTATGTCAGTTTACGAGACCGGAGCCGCTACTTCTCAATCAAGTGGCTCCTCAGTTTGCCTCAGAAGGGCCGAGGTATCCCGCTTGCCAACAGCGCCTGGCAGGCCGGATGGTCACCCATCCACGTGGTAGCCCAGCCCGACAGCGCTTAACTTCGGTGATCTGACGAGAACCGGTGTTACCACTGCGGCAAGGCCAGAAAAATGGCTTTCTTTTTGGGACTGCGGGTTACGCCGTAATGTGGCGTTCCACAGTCATTTACCATTTCTCACGATGATCTAAATACACTTTTTGTTTTACCACATGATGCTTATGCAGTAGGTTTTTAGGCATTCTGATATGTAATTACAGTTGTGCCGTAGTACGGCGCAGTATATTTAATCTGGCTACTGTTTTTATGACACTGTGTGAATAGCAAAAAATGGTTCAAATGGCTCTGAGCACTATGGGACTCAACTGCTGAGGTCATTAGTCCCCTAGAACTTAGAACTAGTTAAACCTAACTAACCTAAGGACATCACAAACATCCATGCCCGAGGCAGGATTCGAACCTGCGACCGTAGCGGTCTTGCGGTTCCAGACTGCAGCGCCTTTAACCGCACGGCCACTTCGGCCGGCTGTGAATAGCATTTTATGTTTTATCAGTAGGCTGTAATTAGCGGTAGGTTTTAAGAACTAAACCAACATTTTAGTTGGCAGATCGTGACACAGAGCATTCATACGCTCTCATGCTACTTCTAGCGTACTCTGGCATATTTACCTTTTAAGTTGCTGCAACTTCATTTATTAGTTGTCCTATGCTGTGTGACAAGAAGCAGTTGTAGATGACTTTTTTACACATTACTCTTGACTGCCAATTGTGTTAATGTATTATGTTTCAATACTTTCGATGAAGATATGCATTTGTTCGTTTATAAAGGCGAAAAGTAAGTCCTCTGTATATGAAATCGTTCATTTTAAAAAAAAATTCTGTAATAACTGAAATGGCGATGGTTTGATACTGGGCGTTGTGTCCCGAACTAGTCACCGCAAATAAAGGATATTTCTCATTGCGACTTCCACAGAATTACAAATATTAGACTTCATAAAAAAAAGTAAAACAATAAGTAGCTGACTCGTTTCTCTTGCATCATACTGGAGGTTCATTTCTCCAAAATGCTTAAGGAAGTGTCATCCAAATGCTTATAATTTGTACATATAGTATTTATTGAGTGAATGTTGCAGCTGCTTCTAAATGAGACGATATTGTGAACAAATCCTATAACAGATACATGCACGGATGACAGAGTTCTGAGATATCTGAATAAAGACATGCAGGGTGTTACAAAAAGGTACGGCCAAACTTTCAGGAAACATTCCTCACACACAAAGAAAGAAAAGATGTTATGTGGACATGTGTCCGGAAACGCTTAATTTCTATGTTAGAGCTCATTTTAGTTTCGTCAGTATGTACTGTACTTCCTAGATTCACCGCCAGTTGGCACAATTGAAGGAAGGTAATGTTGACTTCGGTGCTTATGTTGACATGCGACTCATTGCTCTACAGTACTAGCATCAAGCACATCAGTACGTAGCATCAACAGGTTAGTGTTCATCACGAACGTGGTTTTGCAGTCAGTGCAATGTTTACAAATGCGGAGTTGGTGGTGGTGGTGGTTAGTGTTTAACGTCCCGTCGACAACGAGCTCATTAGAGACGGAGCGCAAGCTCGGGTTAGGGAAGGATTGGGAAGGAAATCGGCCGTGCCCTTTCAAAGGAACCATACCGGCATTTGCCTGAAACGATTTAGGGAAATCACGGAAAGCCTAAATCAGGATGGCCGGAGACGGGATTGAACCGTCGTCCTCCCGAATGCGAGTCCAGTGTGCTACCACTGCGCCACCTCGCTCGGTGCGGAGTTGGCAGATGCCCATTTGATGTATGTATTAGCACGGGGCAATAGCAGTGGCGCGGTACGTTTGTATCGAGACAGATTTCCAGAACGAAGATGTCCCGACAGGAAGACGTTTGAAGCAATTGATCGGCGTCTTAGGGAGCACGGAACATTCCAGCCTATGACTCGCGACTGGGGAAGACGTAGAACGACGAGGACACCTGCAATAGACGAGGCAATTCCTCGTGCGGTTGACGATAACCCTAATGTTATCGTCAGAGAAGTTGCTGCTGTACAAGGTAACGTTGACCACGTCACTGTATGGAGAGTGCTACGGGAGAACCAGTTGTTTCCATGCCATGTACAGCGTGTGCAGGCACTATCAGCAGCTGATTGGCCTCCACGGGTACACTTCTGCGAATGGTTCATCCAACAATGTGTCAATCCTCATTTCAGTGCAAATGTTCTCTTTACGGATGAGGCTTCATTCCAACGTGATCAAATTGTAAATCTTCTCAATCAACACGTGTGGGCTGACGAGAATGAGCACGCAATTGTGCAATCACGTCATAAACACATATTTTCTGTGAACGTTTGGGCAGGCATTGTTGGTGATGTCTTGATTGGGCCCCATGTTCTTCCACCTACGCTCAATGGAGCACGTTATCATGATTTCATACGGGATACTCTACCTGTGCTGCTAGAACATATGCCTTTACAAGTACGACACAACATGTGGTTCATGCACGATGGAGCTCCTGCACATTTCAGACGAAGTGTTCGTACGCTTCTCAACAACAGATTCGGTGACCGATGGATTGGTAGAGGCGGACCAATTCCATGGCCTCCACGATCTCCTGACCTCAACCCTCTTGGCTTTCATTTATGGGGGCATTTGAAAGCTCTTGTCTACGCAACCCCGGTACCAAATGTAGAGACTCTTCGTGCTCGTATTGTGGACGGCTGTGACACAACACGCCATTCTCCAGGGCTGCATCAGCGCATCAGGGATTCCATGCGACGGAGGGTGGATGCATGTATCCCCGCTAACGGAGGACATTTTGGACATTTCCTGTAACAAAGTGTTTGAAGTCACGCTGGTACGTTCTGTTGTGTGTTTCCATTGCATGATTAATGTGATTTGAAGAGAAGTAATAAAATGAGCTCTAACATGGAAAGTATGCGTTTCCGGACACATGTCCACATAACATATTTTCTTTCTTTGTGTGTGAGGAATGTCTCCTGAAAGTTTGGCCGTACCTTTTTGTAACACCCTGTATACGCACGACAGCCCTTCTCTGGGATAAGAATATTATTAGTGTGTGCCTACAGTTGCCCAAAATACAGTGAAGTGACAAAAGTCGTGGGATAGCGATATGTACATAAACCGATGGCGCTAGTATCGTCGCTGTGGTTAAGCACACTGCATTCGCATTCACGACGACGATGGTTCAAACCCGCGTCGGGCGATCCTGATTAAGGTTTTCCGTGATTTCCCTAAATTGCTCCAGGCAAATGCTGGGATGGTTCCTTTCAAAGTGAACGGCCGATTTCCTTCCCTATCCTCTCATAATCCGCGCTTCGGGTCCGTCTCCTCTTCTTGGTGTCGTGTACACAACGTATAAAAGGGCAGTGCATTGGCGGAACTATCATTTGTACTCATGTGATTCATGGAGTCATGTGAAACGGTTTCCGGCGTGATTATGGCCAGACGAATGGAATTAACAGACTTTCATCGCGGAATGGTAGTTGGAGCTAGGTGCATGGGGCATTACATTTTGGAAATAGTTACGGAATTCGATATTACGAAATTCACAGTGTAAAGAGTGCGCCGAGAATAACACATTTCAAGTATTTTCTCTCACACGGACACCGCAGTGGCCGATGGCCTTCACTTGATGACAGAGTACAGGGGCATTTGCGTAGAGTTGTCGGTGCTAACAGACACGCACCATTGCTTGAAATAACTGTAGAAATCAATACGGGACTACGACTAACGTATCGGTGAGGACAGCGCGGCGAAATACGACGTTAATGGGCTATGGCAGCAGACGACCGACGTGAGTATCTTTCCTTACAGCACCACATCGCCTGGAGTGCCTTTTCTGGATTCATGACCATAAAGGTTGGGACTCAGACTACCGGAAAACGATGGTGTGGTCAGATAAGTCCCGATTTCCGTTGGTAAGAGCTGATGGCAGGGCACGACTGTTGCGCAAAGCCCACGAAACCGTGGACCCAAGTTGTCAAAAAACACTGTGCAAGCTGGTGGTGGCTCAGTAACTGTGTGGGCTGAGTTTATATGGAATGGACTTATTTCTTTTGTCCAACTGAACCGATAATTGGCTGTAAATGGTTACGCTCGACTACTTGGAGACCCTTTGCAGCCATTCATGGACTTCACGTTCTCAAACAACGATGGAATTTTTATGAATGAAAATGCACCATGTCGCCGGGCCACATTTGTTCGCGACCACCTCGTAATAAATCACAGTAATACTTACGAGCGTCAGTGGTTAGCAGTCTACCTTTGTAGTAAGTCGCAGCCGCTACGAGTGGCCGCGTGGTTTGAGGCTCCATGTCACGGATTGTGTGGCCCCTCCCGCCGGAGGTTCGAGTCCTCCCTCGCACGTGTGTGTGTGTGTTTTTTTTTCTTAGCATAAGTTAGTTTAAGTAGTGTGTAAGTCTAGGGACTGATCACCTAAGCAGTTTGGTCCCTTAGGAATTCACACACATTTGAACACTTTTTGTACTCTTTGGGAACAATAATGAATAGATTTACTCAATTTATTAAGTATTTCTAAGTGTACCGTGAGTTATGGGGTGGTAAATATTCATACAAATGAGTCAGGAGAGACATTGTTACATGTGGCAATTCCACTGGAATATATATTTACACATGTTACTTAAAAGTTTAATGGCAATCTGTTACAATGTAGAGCATTTTATAACTACGATACACATAATAAAATCCGAAAATATTTGTTACTGAGGTCAGTAGCATTTTCACGAGTCATTACAAAACACCTCATTAGCACTGAATTTAAATTTGTATTATCAGACAGCGCCCTCTACTGGGTATTCTACTGATGCGGGCATACCGTTCTGTAATTCACTGGCCCGCATCTCGTGGTCGTGCGGTAGCGTTCTCGCTTCCCACGCCCGTGTTCCCGGGTTCGATTCCCGGCGGGGGTCAGGGATTTTCTCTGCCTCGTGATGGCTGGGTGTTGTGTGCTGTCCTTAGGTTAGTTAGGTTTAAGTAGTTCTAAGTTCTAGGGGACTGATGACCATAGATGTTAAGTCCCATAGTGCTCAGAGCCATTTTTTTGTAATTCACTGAAGTGCCGAAGAAACTGGTATAGCATGCATATTCAAATACAGAGATATGTAAACAGGCAGAATACGGCGCTGTGGTCGTCAACGACTATATAAGACAAGAGTCTGGCGCAGTTATTAGATCAGTTACTGTTGCTACTATGGAAGGTTACCAAGACTTAAGTGAGTTTGAACGTGGTGTTATAGTCGGAGGACGAGCGATGGTTCAAAAATGGTTAAAATGTCTCTGAGCACTGAGGGACTTAACTTCTGAGGTCATCGGTCCCCTAGAACCTGGAACTACTTAAACCTTACGAACCTAAGGACATCACACACATCCATGCCCGAGGCAGGATTCGAACCTGCGACCGTAGCGGTCGCGCGGTTCCATACTGTAGCACCTAGAACCACTCGGCCACTATGGCCGGCACGAGCGATGGGACACAATATCTGTTGAGTAGCGATAAAGTGGGGATTTTCCCGTACGTTCATTTCACGAGTGTACCGTGAATATCAGGAATCCGGTAAACATCAAATCTCCGACATTGCTGCTGCCGGAAAAAGATATTGCAAGAACGAGATCAACGACGACTGAAGAGATGCGTTCAGCGTGACAGAAGAGCAACTCTTCCGCACATTACTTCATATTTCAATGCTGGGCCATCAACAGTGTCAGCGTGTGAACCATTCAACGAAACGTCGTCGATATGGGCTTTCGGAGCCGAAGGCCCACTCGTGTACCCTTGACAATTGCACGACACAAACCTTTATGCTTCGCCTCGGCCCGTCGACACCAACATTGGACTGTTGATGACTGGAAACATGTTGCCTGGTCGGACGAGTCTCGTTTCAAACTGTATCGAGCGGATGGACGTGTAAGGGTATGGAGACAACCTCATGAATCCATGGACCCTGTATGTCATCAGAGGACTGTTCAAGCTGGTGGAGGCCCTGTAATGGTGTGGGGCGTGTGTAGTTGGAGTGTAATTGGACCCCTGATACGTCTAGATACGTCTCTGCCCGGTGACAAGTACGTAAGCATCGTTTCTGATCACATGCATCTATTTATGTCCATTGTGCATTCCGACAGCCTTGAGCAATTCCAGCATAACAGTGCGACACCCCACACGTTCAGAAATGGTACAGAGTGGCTCTTGGAACACACTTCTGAGTTTAAACACATCCGCTGGCCACCGCACTCCCCAGACATGAACATTATCGAGCGTATCTGGGATGTCTTGCAATGTGCTGTTCAGAAGAGATCTCCACCCCTTCGTACTCTTACGTATTTATGGACAGCCCTGCAGAATTTATGGTGTCAGTTCCCTTCAGACATCAGTCGAGTCCATGCCACATCGTGTTGCGCCGCTTCTGCGTGCTCGCGGGGGCCCTACACGTTATTCGACCGGTGTACCCGTTTCTTTGGCTCTTCAGTGTATTTTATAAACATCACCACTTAGCTTTCTTTAATCGGATTCTCTTCTTTATCCACATTCAGATTTTATTGCAAACTGTGTCTTTTTTGCAACCTAAATGAAATTGGTGTAGAGTAAACAGAGAATGACGTCAGTATCACATTAGAGCTGGCAATCTGAGGTACGGAATATCAGCAACCATTATTGTTTGACTGCTGTTACCAAAAACAATGAACATCTTTATATGGGTTTCAACACTTTTGTGCCACGGAAAGAGATACAGGATCAATATAAAAAAAATTTTCTAGTTTTCTCCAGCCAGCGCCGAGCCAAGCCAAAACGTGCTCTTGCACAGTGTTGCAACTGGAGTGATAAACAGGCAGGAGAGCCTATAATGCAATATTGTGACACCCACAGAAGGACATTGTCACAAATTTTCCAGCGAGATGACCAAATTGTCAGTTAATCAGTCTGACCTCACTTGAATGGAATGTGATGTCGTTCTGACAGCACTGCTAGGTGCTGTAACAACATGCAAATCTGACACTAGAACGCTTTTCAGCCCACTGAAATTGCAAAAAGCACCAAGCTGCGGAACTGAATGCAAAACCTGAGGCTCTGAGGCGCAGTGAAGACTGCTAACAAACCCATAAAACCAGGCCACATTCTGTCATCCTTACAGAGATGTGTCATCACTGCCTCTGACAGACAGCTTTAAATATTCAGGTATACAAGCCCTTCTATATTACCAGTGCAGTGAGCGAGCTTCAAGGCAGGACTTGTGATGTGCTGAGTACCATTCGCCAGATGACTATCTTCGAGACTGCTGCCAGCCTGGTCTCTGCACATGGTCATTGTGAGCTGCCAGTCTCTCTTCTGTTGATGTGACGACTTGGAGCCTTCTACCACTCGCTCTCTGGGGGTACTTGACACACTACTACAATGTTGCTGTGCTGGGAAGGCGAGATTTGCATCCCTGAGTTAACGCTGGCGTCCACGATCTTTCCGTGGTGGAGAGGTCACCATGTAACTTCGTACCACCATCTCCATCCAGCACAGAGTTGCTGGAATTTTACTGGGGCACTCACTTAGGTACCCACAAGTGTGTCATAGTAAAAATGAGAGGTGACATGCCTTCACGATGCACACGGTGACTTGCCCCCTCTCATATTTATATCTTACTCTGACTAATTCGATTTGGGGAAGTATAGGCGAGTATGGTCATTAAAAGGCTAGTATTGAGAACTCAGAAGATATGAATATTTTCCTCTTTAATTGCGTGCAGTGAAAAGTTGCTATTCCTTCACACGCAGACTTCCCACGCAGCATCTCTCGTCACCCGGTTGATCTGGTGACAGGCGGATTCTGCTGATCTTGAAAGGGTTATGCCGATGGGTGTGAGGGAGTCGAGTGGATGCTGTCGAGACGCCGACATTGTGATAAGAGCGGGGGCAACACGCCCACAGGGGCCTGAAGGAGAGGCTGGGGTTAGAGATTCCGTTACTTAGCAGAAACTTAGTGAAAACACTTTATGACGGGCTACCAGCGAGGCGTGGGTATGATTTGTGTTCCCAGGCAGTCTTGGCGGGCAAATTCCCGCGTTTTCTGCAAAATCATAACTGTGATTGGCTTGCTCAGGGGATAGCTCAGTGACGTAGCAAAATCGGCGCACAAATTGGCGCCAAGTATCTCCATTGGTGGAATAGTAGTGCGTCGGCAATAGAGTGGAATTTTCCGCCGGTTTTCGAGTTGCTGATTGGAACGGTTAACCACGGCCACTGTCATGGGGGTGGGAATGTTCTGTGTTCGGTTTGCACGGGTGCTCTTGAGAGAGTCGGCTCTCGCCTTTCGGTCGGAGTAGGTTACAAGACTGAGCTCTCGCTGCTCTGGACAGCCTGCCTTCCGTTGGCTGTCTAATATACTTTCATTTAATTGTAACTGTTTGACGAAGTTGCTGAAGTTTCGACTTCAACGTAACTTTCCGAGTACAGTTGGCAATTGAGCGTTCTGCGTACAAGCGGCCTATGTTGTCCGTGTTGAGCAGTTTTGGCTAAAGTTGACGGTACAGGAGTTACTGTGTGAATTCTCTTGTTAAAATCACTCACTGTACCGTCAGTGAATGTGTAGTGAGCCTTCTTCGACTCCCTCAGAGGAATATTTGTGTTGCTAGGAAGTCTTTAGTCTGGAACAACCAGACTATACTCGCGACATTATCATCACCACGATGGGACGTCGAAGCAAGCAGCCATCGCGTCCGGTACACCAGATCGTGTCCTTGCAGTTAAGAAGACAGCTTGGTAATGTATGTCCGCAGCACCGGCAGATTAGGGAATTTTGATATGTGATAATCAGAGCTCAGCAGAGCACGCCTGTTCGTCTTGGGTATTCATTGTCTGAGATCTGAGATCTCAGTACTGTAGCAGCAATTAATGTTGGGTTGGCTGGGTGCTTCTCATAAGATTTGAGTTGCAAGAAATTGGCTCCACATACCACTTGATCATAAATGTCACAATCTAGTTTATGGACAACTTCATTTTCACAGCATTTATTTCAGTATCCAATTTGACGTATTATAAATGTTTCATGTGTTTTGTTTATTATTTTGAGTTTAGTCATAATAAATCAAATTGTTATTTTGGACAGAACTTTCATTCAGTAGATCGGTAGAGCAACCCTTTCATTTCTCAATACGTTAATGAAACTTTCCTTTATCAAATTAATTTCTATCACATTAAATTATTGCAGGTGCCAAACTCTTTTCTCCTCCACTTGCAGGGTCGATTAGAGTCAGTTCGCATTTCTTTTTAATCCATGTTGAACAGCAGAAGTCGGAGTTAGAAAAGGGGGGGGGGGCTTAGAATATCAGTTCCATATGAAGATTCTAGAAGAATTTAGTGTTAAATACACTGCTAGCCACGGCAGCTCGCAAAAAGCGTCGTCGAGCTGTTGGGCGTCATCACCTCGAAGGGAACGATCTATTGATACGTAATCAGAATGGTTTCAGAAAACATCGTTCTTGTGCAACGCAGCTAGCTCTTTATTCGCACGAAGTAATGGCCGCTATCGACAGGGGATCTCAAGTTGATTCCGTATTTCTAGATTTCCGGAAAGCTTTTGACACCGTTCCTCACAAGCGACTTCTAATCAAGCTGCGGGCCTATGGGGTATCGTCTCAGTTGTGCGACTGGATTCGTGATTTCCTGTCAGGAAGGTCGCAGTTCGTAGTAATAGACGGCAAATCATCGAGTTAAACTGAAGTGATATCAGGTGTTCCCCAGGGAAGCGTCCTGGGACCTCTGCTGTTCCTGATCTATATAAATGACCTGGGTGACAATCTGAGCAGTTCTCTTAGGTTGTTCGCAGATGATGCTGTAATTTACCGTCTAGTAAGGTCATCCGAAGACCAGTATCAGTTGCAAAGCGATTTAGAAAAGATTGGCTCAAATGGCTCTGAGCACTATGGGACTCAACTGCTGAGGTCATTAGTCCCCTAGAACTTAGAACTAGTTAAACCTAACTAACCTAAGGACATCACAAACATCCATGCCCGAGGCAGGATTCGAACCTGCGACCGTAGCGGTCTTGCGGTTCCAGACTGCAGCGCCTTTAAGCGCACGGCCACTTCGGCCGGCTTAGAAAAGATTGCTGTATGGTGTGGCAGGTGGCAGTTAACGCTAAATAACGAAAAGTGTGAGGTGATCCACATGAGTTCCAAAAGAAATCCGTTGGAATTCGATTACTCGATAAATAGTACAATTCTCAAGACTGTCAATTCAACTAAGTACCTGGGTGTTAAAATTACGAACAACTTCAGTTGGAAGGACCACATAGATAATATTGTGGGGAAGGCGAGCCAAAGGTTGCGTTTCATTAGCAGGACACTTAGAAGATGCAACAAGTCCACTAAAGAGACAGTTTACACTACACTCGTCCGTCCTCTGTTAGAATATTGCTGCGCGGTGTCGGATCCTTACCAGGTGGGATTGACGGAGGACATCGAAAGGGTGCAAAAAAGGGCAGCTCGTTTTGTATTATCACGTAGTAGGGGAGAGAGTGTGGCAGATATGATACGCGAATTGGGATGGAAGTCATTACAGCAAAGACGTTTTTCGTCGCGGCGAGATCTATTTACGAAATTTCAGTCGCCAACCTTCTCTTCCGAATGTGAAAATATTTTGTTGAGCCCAACCTACATAAACACCGAGCGAGGTGGCGCAGTGGTAAGACACTGGACTCGCATTCGGGAGGACGACGGTTCAATCCTGCGTCCGGCCATCCTGATTTAGGTTTTCCGTGATTTCCCTAAATCACTCCAGGCAAATGCCGGGATGGTTCCTCTGAAAGGGCACGGCCGGCTTCCTTCCCCATCCTTGCCTACTCCGATGAGACCGATGACCACGCTGTCTGGTCTCCTTCCCCAAACCAACCAACCAACCAACCTACATAGGTAGGAATGATCATCAAAATAAAATAAGAGAAATCAGAGCTCGAACAGAAAGGTTTAGGCGTTCGTTTTTCCCGCGCGCTGTTCGGGAGTGGAATGGTAGAGAGATAGTATGATTGTGGTTCGACGAACGCTCTGCCAAGCACTTAAATGTGAATTGCAGAGTAGTCATGTAGATGAAGATGTAGATGCAGTGCCTGCTGCCAGCTGTGCCAGCTACCCTGCACAGCGCTGCTCTGGCTGCCGTCACCTTACCGAATGTGTCTAGAGACTGCCGAACTACTGTAGACGCGTCATCGAGTTACACTCCTGTGTGCTGCGTCCGCCGCCCTCCTCATTGCTGCCGTGTAGATGACGATTCAGTTGTAAAATCGAAGCCAACAGCTGTGTAATTCGCTAATGCTGTCACGTCAGCATACAGGGCACCTAACGGGCCTTCACCGTGCTCGATGCTTCATCATCTTATATCCGTAAGCATCATAGCCCACTGACCCTTATAACACCCATGTTAGACAGAAACGAGAAAGGAACAAAAAAGGTTCTAGTTTAAGAAAGAAGGTTTCAGTTTCTTAGCTCTATAGGCAATTCTCTGGAATTTGTGGTTGCAAACCCATGTTCACTAAAAGATTAAACCCCTCTGTGTAATTTCTAACTTTAAAATTTTTATGGTGGGGAAAGTTGGCCTTCTGTCACGACCATTTATTTTGATCAATGTATTTCGAAGCCTGTGGCTTCAGCACCCAATGCAGGTTAATGAAATCAGATATTTATTCTGGGTAAGAACAAGTTGTTCATCTCTCAAAGAAATATTGCAGTAAATTACGGAATAAGTGTGACTAGATTATTTACAACATTGTATAGAAATAAATTGCGTATGATGTTTTAGGATTTCATTGTAGGTTACATTCTTTTTGCTCTATCGCTTTTGAACATAGTCAACATGCATTCCGTACTGACACTTAAAAACAAAAAGTGGAAGAAAGGTTAAGGTGTAAAGTCTCGTCAATGGCGACGCTATAAGAGATGGAGCACGAGCTAGGATAGGACAAGAATGACGAAAGGAATCAGCCCTGTCCTTTCCCAGGCCGGTATTAGCTTATGTGATTCGTTTGGTGATTGGTTCAAATCGCTCTGAGCACTATGGGACTTAACATCTGTGGTCATCAGTCCCCTAGAACTTAGAACTACTTAAACCTAACTAACCTAAGGACATCACACACACCCATGCCCGAGGCAGGATTCGAACCTGCGACCGTAGCGGTCACGCGGTTCCAGACTGAAGCGCCTTAGAACCGCACGGCCACACCGGCCGGCTGGTATGGTGAAATCCTGCCAAGTGCAGATAGTGAGAATTTTCTGAGGTGCTCCGCGTGAAGAGTTTTCTGGAGAACGTGATTTCGAGAGAGATTTTGGGACAGTTGGTCCAGGAACGGCGTAGAGTGAAGATCAAAGAACTTGCCATGGGGCGGTGATCGAGGCAGAGTCCAATGTTCGAGTCTGCGCAGGGGCACGCTGGTCGCTGATCTGCAGATTGGCAGCACCGGCCCAGGGGTTTTCACACGATGGGGAGCTGTCTGTGGTAAGCGTCTTTACAGCTCCGGCACGTTAGGAATTTACCAAGGTGCTTTACACCTTATGTGACATGTTCTTTCGACCCACGGCAGTAGTTGCTCAATTAATGCATGTAGCACAGTCTTACAGTTCAGTGGTTCAGAATCGCTGCCACTTAACATACAATCAGTCAGACAGCGTTAATACTGGTACTCAAAGAAGAAGGTCTCGTGTAGAGGATTTTTCCCACCTATTTTGTCAACCGATCAGTACTTAAATGAATGTTATTTATAGCCGGCCGGTGTGGCCGAGTGTTTCTAGGCGCTTCAGTCTAGAACCGCGCGACCACTACGGTCGCAGGTTCGAATCCTGCTTCGGGCATGGATGTATGTGATGTCCTTAGGTTAGTTAGGTTTAAGTAGTTCTAAGTTCTAGGGGACTGATGACCTCAGATGTTAAGTCCCATAGTGCTCAGAGCCAATATGATTTATAGCTGTTTTCTGTATATCCACACTTTATTATTGTAGTTCAATGTGATATTTCACGGATGTTCTTTAGCAACAAATCGATTGTCACAATGAATAAACTTTCTCATTTCAATAGATAATGTACCTTGTTCACTTGATAATTTTGGTCTCTTTCTGCGATGTCATTTATTGTTTTATTACAAATTTGCCAACTTAACGCTCACTATTAGGGACACACGTTATGAACACACATTTAGATAGTCCCTCACGTACATATTACTGTAGTGTATCTTAAGGGCAGGTTTGTGTCAGGTGTCATTCCGGTGCAGAAATTAATCATAGGTAAATCCCACATTACCATACCACCGTGGCATTTCGTAGAGTCTGATGCCTTAGCCACTGTGCGACCTGTGTTCGAGTTTGGAAAGAGCTCAAAAAAATTACTGCAGGCAAACTAAAGACATCACAATATCTGACTCAAGAAATGTCAGATTGACCGCTGGGACTAAAAATTGGGAGCCTGGCAAAAATATTCCACCGAGTTCCTTATAAGGGAACCTCCCCATAGCACCCCCCTCAGATTTAGTTATAAGTTGCCACAGTGGATAGACCTTAAAAAACTGAACACAGATCAATCGAGAAAACAGGAAGAAGTTGTGTGGAACTATGAAAAAATAAGCAAAATATACAAACTGAGCAGTCCATGCGTAAGATAAGCAACATCAAGGACCGACAGAACACAGGAGCGCCGTGGTCCCGTGGTTAGCGTGAGCAGCTGCGGAACTAGAGGTCGTTGGTTCAAGTCTTCCTTCGAGCAAAAAGTTTAATTTTTTATTTTCAGACAATTATCAAAGTTCAGTTACTCACACATAGTCAACTTCGCTCTCCAAAATTCCAGGACATGTTCAGATTTGCTTGGACATATGCAGGATTTGACGGTCTACACACGGAAAAATTTAAAAATTTGATAACATAAAAAAACATATGTTTTGACAGAGCACAGGGAAAAGTGTGCGAGTGTGAGACTTTTGGATTCATTTGTTGCAGTTTATGTGACAAACTCTTATGTTTCCATCACTTTTTTGGGAGTAATTATCACATCCACAAGAAAGCCTAAACCGGGCAACGTAGAAGAATCTTTTTACCCATTCGCCAAGTGTACAAGTTAGGTGGGTCGACAACATATTCCTGTCATGTGACGCACATGCCGTCACCAGTGTCGTATAGAATATATCAGACGTGTTTTCCTGTGGAGGATTCGGTTGACCTTTGACCTTGCGATCAAGTTTTCGGTTCCCGTTGGAGAGGCACGTCCTTTCGTCTACTAATCGCACGGTTTTGCGGTGCGGCCGCAAAACACAGACACTAAACTTATTACAGTGAACAGAGACGTCAATGAACGAATGGATAGATCATAACTTTGCTAAAATAAAGAAAAATTTTTCGCTTGAGGGGAGACTTGAACCAAGGACCTCTCGTTCCGCAGCTGCTCACGCTAACCACGGGACCACGGCACGCCTTATCTCGAAATGTCCATGATGTTGCCTATCTTCGCGTGGACTACTCAGTTTGTATATTTTGCTTATTTTTTTATAGTTCCACACAACTTCTTCCTGTTTTCTCGATTGATCTGTGTTCGGTTTTTCAAGGCCTATCCACTGTGCCAACTTATAACTAAATCTGAGGGGGGTGCGATGGGGAGGTTCCCTTGTTAGAGTAATTGTGATTTAACTTAGCGTAACACCAATCACTTTTACTCTTTTTGGGGGTATTTCTAGTTGCTCTATCGAGTCCAGTTTTCTCTCACTGTTTACTTTGTGCACAAAGTGAGAATACTTCTTACAGCGAGCAGTCATCGGGAAATCAACAGCGGTCTATAAATTGACATCCAATTAAATTTTCTAGTTGCCATCATCAGGACGTACGGATGAAACAGTAGCGACACGGTACGAGAACGTACACTTGCTGAAGGCCATAAAGTTTCAATATTGCAATGGCTGAACTGCTCACCGTGTGACAGAACTAGTTAGAGCCAGGACTGCGAGACGAGGTGTTGGATTGGCGCGGCACGCACAGTGCCTGTACGTGCGACACTGCAAATGTTTATGGGCGTGATGAACGGGGGAGCGTGTCCTGCATACGATCAACGGAAGCGGGCGAATTTCAGCGCGACTGTTTGCTACAATAAGGCCGAGTCATAATACGAGTCTACACGCAGTGACAGCTACTAAGCATACGCCACAGCACGAAGCAGCCTGGTTACTGATGTTTCGACAACTTGGATGTGTATATAGGGTGTAACTTAACTACCTTTACAGACTCTGAAGACAGGTTCCTTACCTAATAAACGTGAACTTCAAACTACTGAATATGTGCTCATAGCTCTTAAGATATGCATTTTAGAGCCCTTGTTTATTGGATCTTTTTTCTCGTTCGGGTCTCTACCACTTCCTTCCAAAGTATGGAAAGCAAAGATCTCACGGTAGAAGAGATGTGTTTCACAGTATCGAAGATGAATATGTGCTCATAGCTCTTAAGTTATACATTTTAGATCCCAAGCTTACTAGACTTTTTTCCTTGTTTTGGAGTAAGGAACCTGTCATCAAAATCTGTAAAGGGAACTTAGTAACACACTGTATAATAGCTCCTAATCCATTAAAGTGAGAATAGTATGTTGTTGCCGCTGTTTGCGTCGTAGAGTGAGGAAATCGAGCGTTTGTTGAGCACCATGCACTGCAACCGTCAAATGCTTTTTTCATGATATCTTCTGGTCTTCCAGTGTTAGAGAGTCAAGAAGAATTTGTACCACAACGTCCATATGTTAACACCTAATTTTGCAAATTTCGATATGTGACTTTATAATGTGTTCATTCGGAAACATGTCCAGATGAACAGAGCTGGTGAGGCTGTAACTGAATAGGACTCTCAAAGATAGTTGAAGGTGCACATCCAGACAAGTTCGTAGTGATCTAGAGTGAGGTCAGCGTTGTTATACCTTGCAGTCCTGTTCTAGGGTTTGAATATACTCGAGGGAAGTTAGTCAATTTCCAGAATGTTTTTCTCATCAACCAGTTACATGGCGTGTTGGTATTTATGGCAGACAGCATTTCCTGCAGTTTCTAATCTAAAGACTATTTTAAATTGGCGTCCGAGGGGAGAACAATGGACTGGGGAGCTGTGAGGTTGGCAGGGAAATATACGGGTTCATGGAACATCATTTTCATAGTGATCACCAGAGCCATGAATTTATCAAATCAAGGCGGAATTTTTCCACTAAGCCTGTATTTATGTAGACCTCTTCTTAGTTTAGGCTTTATAATCCATTATCGTATGTCTAGCTCGAACAAGATGCCACCCGTAGAAAGTGGCCGCATATTCATACGATGTACTACGGAATATCTGTCGAACTATCAAGAACACAACAATTTGTAAACCAACACTACCAGTAGCACGTCACGTGAACACACTGCCATTTCCATGCGTATGCTGCCTTGTTAGAGCTGAACACTCAATGAGGGGGGCGGGGGGGGGGGGGGGGTTAATCGAGACTACGTGTGTAACGAAGAACTCTAAAAACTGATTTCATGTTTGTTCCTCCTACTCATACGAAATACCTGGCGCGCATTATTAAAAGGAACAGGGGACTAGGACCATGATGTCCCGTCCCAAAGACATTCTAGTCAGATGGATAAGACAAGGATGAGGTGGGAAAGTGGTATTGTCTTTTCAAGGGAAACATCCTTGCATTCACTTGAAGTGGTTTACGAAAAATACAGGGAACATAAAATGGGATGGGCGAGCAATGCCTCATCCGCTCAACTACTTCCCCAAGTTGTATTTTG
The DNA here is from genome assembly GCF_023898315.1 of Schistocerca nitens. Taxonomy (NCBI): domain Eukaryota; kingdom Metazoa; phylum Arthropoda; class Insecta; order Orthoptera; family Acrididae; genus Schistocerca; species Schistocerca nitens. Next base: position 168,953,834 of record NC_064616.1, on the reverse strand, counting down.
AAAGTGCTTTGTACATGGTACATGCTCATGATCATATGTTGCAATTTCTGAGAGTTATGGGGGTTATGAGATAAGCCTATGTAGTGGTGGTCGTAAGTACCGGATGTGAGCGACATATCTGGCATACAAGGAATTATGGACTCAAGAAATCAAAGTACATTTTTAATGATTATCTTCAGATTACTGTAAATCGGTACTGGCCTCTGCAAATATATTTTTACTGATTAATGTCTTTTCCAAAAAGAAAGACCTCAACCATAGAAATTTGCGTATGTTGTACAATGAAACGGAGTGCTGTCTGTAGTAACCCGTTTACATGTGTTGTCTGTTCTTTTGGATATGTTCGAAAGAACACAATATACGAGCCTTGAGGATTGTGAAACTCACTCACACAACCCCCCCCCCACTCCCTCCCCTTCACTCTCTCTCTCTCTCTCTCTCTCTCTCTCTCTCTCTCTCTCTCTCTCACACACACACACACACACACACAGGGCAATTACCACATTTGTGAAAGATCGCTTATCATTACTTCGTGGTGGTGGTGGTGTGCATGAAAGTTGTGATATACATTGTAGATGTAATTTTCACTCAAATATTGCATTTCGTTGTTCGACAATAGATTTGACCTTACTCGTGTATTTTAACATAAAGAAACTATTCTATTTCTGTCACTGTTGTATTTCATAATACGAAAAATCTCACGTGCGACTGTCACACCACCACTGTTCCAACAATTTAACATTTAACTGAGCAGTCAGTGCTTCATATTTGTCAATACACATTTTTAGTCAGAGGACAGGGAGTAAGGGGCATCCCGCGCTCAATATTACAGACATCACATTCTGGTGACAAGTCCTTAATCCACTTCACTTTCTCCAAGCCCTTCACGAGAATACATGAGTCGGCTGAAGTAACCGACCATATACCATTCAGCGCTGTCTCCAGTGACACGCCAGCTGACTCCATACTGTGCTGATGTCATTCTCTATTAAACCTTTTGCAAAACTTTCATCCGATTCATAGTACGGCTTTCACAGCTGCAGAATGAAATCACCAGAAGCAATCACGCTACTTCGAACGACATCCAAAATCCGAAATGCAAGTTCCTTTGTAGCAAATCTATTATCTGTAGTGTAGATTCCTTGCCAATCAAAGAGCACGTCGTACAGGATTCTGCTCGCGGCTTGTATATAGCTTAACGATGTGCCTGTAATCGGGAAATGAGTTATCAGTGTACTCCTTGGCAATCAAAGAGATTCAAGAAGAAGGACATTGCAGTCAGCTGTCTCACGCTGCCAAAAGCTTTCTTCCTAAGCATAATAAGTTTTTGTTTGCGGCCTTAAGTTCAGTAAAATGTCTGACACATCACTGCTCAATTACTATTAACTTTCAGGCTCTAACTAAGAATGATGATGCTGACGCCAGCGATTATGACCAGAATCCATAGCGATCCTCCACTGCAGTGGTAGTTGTGGTCGTAGTCTAGAACTGGATGTAGTAATATTGTGTATGAGTTTCCTTTACAAATGCGCCGCACTTGTCCAGAATTCTTGCAACAAAACTAAGTCTTCCTTTCGCATTCCCAACTACTAATTCCACGAGTTCTTTCCATTTCATACGGTTTCTTAGTACCATAGCTAAATATTTCGACGTTGCAGTGAGTTACTGAACTTTCATGACAATACTTGAATCTAATCCAGTCGTATTCTTTCTCGTCATTACGCTCGTGTTGTGTGAGATGCAAGTCTGTATATAGCACTAACTTCTCAAACCTCCTTACCACGACGCAGAATGAGAAGTGTATACGGTATTCGACAGTTCAAGATTTAAGCGTTTTTTATTTAAATTTTGTCATGTTTGGAAAATATAGTGTGTTTATAACTTTATAACATTAGATATTACAGCTTTTAAACTTATTTTACGGTTTTGGGAGACAGCGAGCCGGCACTGGGTACCAGCTACTTCCTTGTTTATTCAGCGCAAAAGTTTTCGTAACTATAGTCGCAAGGTCAGCGAACTTGCCCTCTAAGGCATCTATTGTTGAACAAGGAAGATTTTAAGTCCCTAACAGTGGCAAGAATCCAGCTTCAAGTACTTTCGTTCTTACGGTAACGCTGTTGTGTGGCATGCGGATATTCTCCATATGATGTAGTAAATTGATGCGCTACTCGCTCAGAACGTTGAAGTAATTCTCCTGTGACACACGCTGTAGAAGTATGATAGTCAGGACGATAGGAAAGCTGAGGAAGATCCCCTCAGCCCCGGCAAGAACCGCTCGCAGTCAGGCAGAGGATTTTATGACAAGAGAAAGGCTCACCGTTACTGTGGCACAAAGGGAACTCCGTCACTCGCTAGAAAAACCTCCGCCGCTTTCTAATCACCTGGCCCGGCAAAACCTGAGCCGCGACACGGACCATCGTTACCGTCGTCCTGTTTGTCTTGTACGTTGCTGCGATACTCTAGACGGCACACATTCCGACTGCTGCTTAATTGCCAAAAATTAGTTTCTGCAATTTTTCAAAAAGGCAAAATTATGTTGAATTTCGAGTGGACGTGTTGTGCACACGAAGATTCACAGCAATATATATGGTCGCCTGACCTCCACGGGAGAGGACGCTAGGTCCCACAAACTAAATATGGCTTTGCCAGAGCCAGAGGTATCAGTTTGTATTTTACTCTCATCGATATTTATCAACACTGTAATTTATGGAGAGCTGTTAGGGTGCAATTACAGATCTCCAGCTTTATACCGCCTCGGATCCCATTCCTAATATTTCCACGGTATTTCATGGATTAATACAACTGGGCACTATTGATACTGATCGACAGAATAGTTCTGAGTCTCCCTTGGGGCTGCCTGCATATCCCGGGTTTCACAGTCATATTGTGCAATGTGGGTGTACGTCTCCATCTATCCTCCATAAACTACGGTGTACTGAACTAGTTCCCCACCCTCCCTCCTCGTCCCTACCACTTTCAAATAACATTAGTGAATGGTACGTGGGAAGGGAGATTGTCGCTAACCCTCTGTATAAGCTCGAACATCTCAAATTTTACCCACATGATTATTACGCGAGCTGTATATCCCGAGAAGTAAAGTGTTTCTTGAGAACGCAATTTTCAGAGGAAAGACCGACTATTACGTAACGCCACGCCACGCCACGTCAGCCAACGCCACGACAAAACATCCCCGAATTTATTTTAAATTATGGCAGTTACCCCAATTGTCGACGAGATGGAGCAGCACGGAGCGTCAGTATCACCGATTATCTGGAAGAAAGTTTTGACGTTGACGGGATGGAGGCGTCCTCTCCTAGCATTGCAAGTTTGCCTGTTCACCCTGCCCTAACTTCTGGTAAAGCACTGGGTTGTGTGTTGTTTCTCCGTATTTCCACTTTATTCCTAGCTTTTTACTGTTACAGATCTTGGAGGTTACATGAGAACTTCTATTTCTTGTACCTGCACACCGAAGAAAGAGAAAGAACACCATAAAACAAAATTATTTAGGTTTTACAATATATGGACAAAGAAAAAGCCTACAGTGTATATAAATAATAAAATAAATACAAATCGTACCAAGAATTTTATATGAAAGTCGGCACAACAATGCAGAAGCATGTTACACTGGGGACAACTTTTTTTATTTACGTTATTTCGCTACGACAAAGAAACAAAGATAAAAGGATAAAGCAGGACGATATGTATTGCTTTATAGAAATTGTTGTTTTTCTGTATGTGTATATCTTCTGCGGCAAATAATGTGTTTGGTCAAATGTCTGAGCGGAGGGCAGAAGAAGACTGCTTAGAAATTACACAACGGATTTTTTTTCCAAATTTTGGTAACAAAATGAAGAGTGCGAAACGCACAAATGGGGCATCGAACTGAGCAGCGTGAGATATAGTTTTTTAAAATAATACTTAATTGCTTGAAAGTAATAAATGTAATTAAGAAAAAGTGAGTGATCTGAGGGAAAATTGAAATATTTCACGAACAGCTGCTGCTAGCTATGTAAATGAAGTATGAAATACTTCATCTCTAGATGGCTCAGTTAAGCTGCGCATAAAAAGAAGCATGGTAGAATAAACGTTAAAAAACTGAACCTAACTTGAAAATAAAAAGAATTGAAGAAACGGTGAATTGATTTGACTGAAGTAAGAAATAAAATACATCAGGGACATATCTGACGAGCCTTTGATTGATGCTCTAAATCATGCACATTTCAAGATCACATATCAACTGACTGCACGGTCTACATTATCCACGAGACAAATACCCTCCAGTACTATTTAAAACTCTAAGTTAAAACACCGACCTTTAAATTCTCAATCTGTGACTCATTTGCTACAAATGATTTCCAGCATCACTCAAAATGCACGTAAAATGTTTCTCTAATCTATCATATACCTTATTTTAGACAAAACCTTTCAAAAAAGATGTGACCGCTATCGTTCCAAAATTTGTTTAAAATTATTAATATGTTTCTACGACACCTTCTAGGCTATCGGTTCCCAGGTGCGTGCAGGAATCACCATACGACCACTGACAAGAACCACCTTCATAATTATCTCTTTGGCCATTTATACAGCGAAAAAATTTCAGAAGTTTTTCAGGAACATTTTCTATGTAGTTTGGTGTAAGAGACAAGTCCTTGGTAGGTTTCCGGAAGTATGTGGCATCAGACGTCTACGCACAGGTCAAAGAATTCCGGTAAATTACGGACCGGTTGTTTGTGGACGTGTAGTTAGCGCCACGTAACATCTGAAATGTGTACTGTCAGTTTCATATATGACTATTCAGATGGATCCGGTATCAACTTGAGTTCACTGTCGCGCCCTGAGCCTAGTGTAGTGCGGCCGCAAGGCTGTACACTTACGCCTCCGTAACAGGTTTGAGGTGCTGCCCACTGCTGAAAGTACTTCTGAACCAGCAAGGGCGGCCTCGCCTGTTGCGGCAGTGGCTGGTCTTCCTCAGAGGTCCGGACAAGTGCAGAGGGTGGGATTGCTTGTCATTGGGAGCTCCAATGTTAGGCGGGTGATGGAGCCCCTTAGTGATATGGCAGCTAAGGACGGGAAGAAAGCTAATGTGCACTCCGTGTGCATACCGGGGGGAGTCATTCAAGCCCGAATCTCGTGGTCGTGCGGTAGCGTTCTCGCTTCCCACGCCCGGGTTCCCGGGTTCGATTCCCGGCGGGGTCAGGGATTTTCTCTGCCTCGTGATGGCTGGGTGTTGTGTGATGTCCTTAGGTTAGTTAGGTTTAAGTAGTTCTTAGTTCTAGGGGACTGATGACCATAGATGTTAAGTCCCATAGTGCTCAGAGCCATTTGAACCATTTTTTGAGTCATTCAAGATGTGGAAAGGGTCCTTCCGGATGCCATGAAGGGTACAGGGTGCAGCCAACTGCAGGTGGTGGCACATGTCGGCACTAATGATGTGTGTCGCTATGGATCGGAAGAGATTCTCTCTGGTTTCCGGCGGCTATCTGAGTTGGTGAAGACTGCCAGCCTCGCTAGCGAGATGAAGGCAGAGCTCACCATCTGCAGCATCGTTTACAGGACCTATTGCGGACCTTTGGCACAGAGCCGAGTGGAGGGTCTGAATCAGAGGCTTAGACGGTTCTGCGACCGTGTAGGCTGCAGATTCCTCGACTTGCGCCATAGGGTGGTGGAGTTTCGGGTGCCGCAATATAGGTCAGGTGTCCACTACACACAGGAGGCTACTACACGGGTAGCAGGGGCTGTGTGGCGTGGACTGGGTTGTTTTTTAGGTTAGACAGTCTTGGGAAAGATCAAACAGGGCTCCAGTCTCATAGGGTACAGGGCAAAGAAACGACGAGAATCGACCAAGCAACAGTCAGTATTTTAGTTGTAAACTGTCGTAGCTGTGTTGGAAAAGTACCAGAGCTCTTCAAGCGCTGATAGAAAGCACTGAAGCTGAAATCGTTATAGGTACAGAAAGCTGGCTAAAGCCGGAGATAAATTCTGACGAAATTTTTACAGAGGCGCAAACCATGTTCAGAAAGGATAGATTAAATAAAGTAGGTGGTGGTGTGTTTGTGTCTGTTGGTAGAAGTTTATCTTGTAGTGAAGTTGATATAGATATTTCCTGCGAATTACTATGAGTAGAGGTTGTACGCAACAGCAGTACCAAAATAATAATTGGCTCCTTCTACCGACCTCCCGACTCAGATGATATAATAGCTGAACGCTTCAAAGAAAACTTGAATCTCATTGCAAATAAGTATCCCACTCATACAGTTATAATTGGTGGAGACTTCAATCTACCCTCGATTTGTTGGCGAAAATACATGTTCAAAGCCGGTGGTAGACAGAAAACATCTTCCGAAATTGTACTAAATGCTTTCTCTGCGAATTACTTTGAACACTTAGTTCATGAGCTCACACGAATTATAAATGATTGCGAAAACACACTTGACCTCTTAGCCACAAATAATCCTAACCTAATAGAGAGCGTCATGACGGATACAGGGATTAGTGAACACAAGGGTCACTGTAGCGAGACTCAAAACCATATCAACCAAAACCACTAAAACTAAACGCAAAATATATCTATTTAAAACAGCAGATAAAATTTCGCTTGATGCCATCCTAAGAGAGCGTCTCCATTCCTTCCAAGCTAACTATGTAAGTGTAGACCAGATATGGCTCAACTTAATCAAATTATATCACAATAGTATCTTGACCTCAATAGTAGGATACGGATCAGAGGTTTGGGCACACAGTCTCACGAGGGTCATGCCTGCCATGGCCGTAAGAAGAGTGCAGCGGAACATGCACCTACGTTCAGCAGGGCATACAGGACAACATCTGCAGGGGCGCTTCTAGTGCTAATGGGGATCTGTCCACTGGAAATTAAAATCCGTGAGCAGGCCGTCTGGTACTGGGCGAAGAAGGAGAACAGGGATAAAATTAGGGAGATACTTGGGGTTTATGCTGGGGATAAGAACGCTATTAAAACGAGAGGGATCGAACTGTGGCAGGAACAGTGGAGCAACGAGGACACGGGAGGCAGAACCTATGAACTGCTACCGAACATAGAGGAACGAGCAAAACTCACATTTTTCACGCATACGAGAGGAATGCGGCACTTCCTTACTGGACATGGACCATACCCAACATATCTATGTCGGTTTGGGAAGCAGGCTACACCCGCGTGTGACTGTGGTGCCGTGCAAGGCACCCCAGAACATGTGGTGTATGAGTGCCACCTCTTCGATGACGTAGCCAACGACCTACGACAGCAGCTACCGAAAAATGACACGTACCACTTACTAAGGCACGACAACACTTTCAACATCTTAAATAAACTAACAGATGAAATCTCGAAAAAAGCCCTTAAGAACTTTTTAAGGGACAATCACTAAATAGCAAAAATTTCACCGACTCAGACTCCGTGCACCCTTCCTGTACCGCCGGGCAGGGACTTTGCCAGCCGCTTCACGGCTGGAATCCGCCTTGCTCTGGACTAGGAGGGAGGGGGGTACAAAAAACCGGACTGGAACACGCACCAACTATGGACGAGAGGAATGCTGCACTTCCTTACTGGACATGGATCATACCCAACATATCTATGTCGGTTTGGGAAGCAGGCTACACCCGCGTGTGACTGTGGTGCCGTGCAAGGCACCCCAGAACATGTGGTGTATGAGTGCCACCTCTTCGATGACGTAGCCAACGACCTACGACAGCAGCTACCGAAAAATGACACGTACCACTTACTAAGGCACGACAACACTTTCAACATCTTAAATAAACTAACAGATGAAATCTCGAAAAAAGCCCTTAAGAACTTTTTAAGGGACAATCACTAAATAGCAAAAATTTCACCGACTCAGACTCCGTGCACCCTTCCTGTACCGCCGGGCAGGGACTTTGCCAGCCGCTTCACGGCTGGAATCCGCCTTGCTCTGGACTAGGAGGGAGGGGGGTACAAAAAACCGGACTGGAACACGCACCAAGTATGGACGAGAGGAATGCTGCACTTCCTTACTGGACATGGATCATACCCAACATATCTATGTCGGTTTGGGAAGCAGGCTACACCCGCGTGTGACTGTGGTGCCGTGCAAGGCACCCCAGAACATGTGGTGTATGAGTGCCACCTCTTCGATGACGTAGCCAACGACCTACGACAGCAGCTACCGAAAAATGACACGTACCACTTACTAAGGCACGACAACACTTTCAACATCTTAAATAAACTAACAGATGAAATCTCGAAAAAAGCCCTTAAGAACTTTTTAAGGGACAATCACTAAATAGCAAAAATTTCACCGACTCAGACTCCGTGCACCCTTCCTGTACCGCCGGGCAGGGGCTTTGCCAGCCGCTTCACGGCTGGAATCCGCCTTGCTCTGGACTAGGAGGGAGGGGGGTACAAAAAACCGGACTGGAACACGCACCAACTATGGACGAGAGGAATGCTGCACTTCCTTACTGGACATGGATCATACCCAACATATCTATGTCGGTTTGGGAAGCAGGCTACACCCGCGTGTGACTGTGGTGCCGTGCAAGGCACCCCAGAACATGTGGTGTATGAGTGCCACCTCTTCGATGACGTAGCCAACGACCTACGACAGCAGCTACCGAAAAATGACACGTACCACTTACTAAGGCACGACAACACTTTCAACATCTTAAATAAACTAACAGATGAAATCTCGAAAAAAGCCCTTAAGAACTTTTTAAGGGACAATCACTAAATAGCAAAAATTTCACCGACTCAGACTCCGTGCACCCTTCCTGTACCGCCGGGCAGGGACTTTGCCAGCCGCTTCACGGCTGGAATCCGCCTTGCTCTGGACTAGGAGGGAGGGGGGTACAAAAAACCGGACTGGAACACGCACCAACTATGGACGAGAGGAATGCTGCACTTCCTTACTGGACATGGATCATACCCAACATATCTATGTCGGTTTGGGAAGCAGGCTACACCCGCGTGTGACTGTGGTGCCGTGCAAGGCACCCCAGAACATGTGGTGTATGAGTGCCACCTCTTCGATGACGTAGCCAACGACCTACGACAGCAGCTACCGAAAAATGACACGTACCACTTACTAAGGCACGACAACACTTTCAACATCTTAAATAAACTAACAGATGAAATCTCGAAAAAAGCCCTTAAGAACTTTTTAAGGGACAATCACTAAATAGCAAAAATTTCACCGACTCAGACTCCGTGCACCCTTCCTGTACCGCCGGGCAGGGACTTTGCCAGCCGCTTCACGGCTGGAATCCGCCTTGCTCTGGACTAGGAGGGAGGGGGGTACAAAAAACCGGACTGGAACACGCACCAACTATGGACGAGAGGAATGCTGCACTTCCTTACTGGACATGGATCATACCCAACATATCTATGTCGGTTTGGGAAGCAGGCTACACCCGCGTGTGACTGTGGTGCCGTGCAAGGCACCCCAGAACATGTGGTGTATGAGTGCCACCTCTTCGATGACGTAGCCAACGACCTACGACAGCAGCTACCGAAAAATGACACGTACCACTTACTAAGGCACGACAACACTTTCAACATCTTAAATAAACTAACAGATGAAATCTCGAAAAAAGCCCTTAAGAACTTTTTAAGGGACAATCACTAAATAGCAAAAATTTCACCGACTCAGACTCCGTGCACCCTTCCTGTACCGCCGGGCAGGGACTTTGCCAGCCGCTTCACGGCTGGAATCCGCCTTGCTCTGGACTAGGAGGGAGGGGGGTACAAAAAACCGGACTGGAACACGCACCAACTATGGACGAGAGGAATGCTGCACTTCCTTACTGGACATGGATCATACCCAACATATCTATGTCGGTTTGGGAAGCAGGCTACACCCGCGTGTGACTGTGGTGCCGTGCAAGGCACCCCAGAACATGTGGTGTATGAGTGCCACCTCTTCGATGACGTAGCCAACGACCTACGACAGCAGCTACCGAAAAATGACACGTACCACTTACTAAGGCACGACAACACTTTCAACATCTTAAATAAACTAACAGATGAAATCTCGAAAAAAGCCCTTAAGAACTTTTTAAGGGACAATCACTAAATAGCAAAAATTTCACCGACTCAGACTCCGTGCACCCTTCCTGTACCGCCGGGCAGGGACTTTGCCAGCCGCTTCACGGCTGGAATCCGCCTTGCTCTGGACTAGGAGGGAGGGGGGTACAAAAAACCGGACTGGAACACGCACCAACTATGGACGAGAGGAATGCTGCACTTCCTTACTGGACATGGATCATACCCAACATATCTATGTCGGTTTGGGAAGCAGGCTACACCCGCGTGTGACTGTGGTGCCGTGCAAGGCACCCCAGAACATGTGGTGTATGAGTGCCACCTCTTCGATGACGTAGCCAACGACCTACGACAGCAGCTACCGAAAAATGACACGTACCACTTACTAAGGCACGACAACACTTTCAACATCTTAAATAAACTAACAGATGAAATCTCGAAAAAAGCCCTTAAGAACTTTTTAAGGGACAATCACTAAATAGCAAAAATTTCACCGACTCAGACTCCGTGCACCCTTCCTGTACCGCCGGGCAGGGACTTTGCCAGCCGCTTCACGGCTGGAATCCGCCTTGCTCTGGACTAGGAGGGAGGGGGGTACAAAAAACCGGACTGGAACACGCACCAACTATGGACGAGAGGAATGCTGCACTTCCTTACTGGACATGGATCATACCCAACATATCTATGTCGGTTTGGGAAGCAGGCTACACCCGCGTGTGACTGTGGTGCCGTGCAAGGCACCCCAGAACATGTGGTGTATGAGTGCCACCTCTTCGATGACGTAGCCAACGACCTACGACAGCAGCTACCGAAAAATGACACGTACCACTTACTAAGGCACGACAACACTTTCAACATCTTAAATAAACTAACAGATGAAATCTCGAAAAAAGCCCTTAAGAACTTTTTAAGGGACAATCACTAAATAGCAAAAATTTCACCGACTCAGACTCCGTGCACCCTTCCTGTACCGCCGGGCAGGGACTTTGCCAGCCGCTTCACGGCTGGAATCCGCCTTGCTCTGGACTAGGAGGGAGGGGGGTACAAAAAACCGGACTGGAACACGCACCAACTATGGACGAGAGGAATGCTGCACTTCCTTACTGGACATGGATCATACCCAACATATCTATGTCGGTTTGGGAAGCAGGCTACACCCGCGTGTGACTGTGGTGCCGTGCAAGGCACCCCAGAACATGTGGTGTATGAGTGCCACCTCTTCGATGACGTAGCCAACGACCTACGACAGCAGCTACCGAAAAATGACACGTACCACTTACTAAGGCACGACAACACTTTCAACATCTTAAATAAACTAACAGATGAAATCTCGAAAAAAGCCCTTAAGAACTTTTTAAGGGACAATCACTAAATAGCAAAAATTTCACCGACTCAGACTCCGTGCACCCTTCCTGTACCGCCGGGCAGGGACTTTGCCAGCCGCTTCACGGCTGGAATCCGCCTTGCTCTGGACTAGGAGGGAGGGGGGTACAAAAAACCGGACTGGAACACGCACCAAGTATGGACGAGAGGAATGCTGCACTTCCTTACTGGACATGGATCATACCCAACATATCTATGTCGGTTTGGGAAGCAGGCTACACCCGCGTGTGACTGTGGTGCCGTGCAAGGCACCCCAGAACATGTGGTGTATGAGTGCCACCTCTTCGATGACGTAGCCAACGACCTACGACAGCAGCTACCGAAAAATGACACGTACCACTTACTAAGGCACGACAACACTTTCAACATCTTAAATAAACTAACAGATGAAATCTCGAAAAAAGCCCTTAAGAACTTTTTAAGGGACAATCACTAAATAGCAAAAATTTCACCGACTCAGACTCCGTGCACCCTTCCTGTACCGCCGGGCAGGGGCTTTGCCAGCCGCTTCACGGCTGGAATCCGCCTTGCTCTGGACTAGGAGGGAGGGGGGTACAAAAAACCGGACTGGAACACGCACCAACTATGGACGAGAGGAATGCTGCACTTCCTTACTGGACATGGATCATACCCAACATATCTATGTCGGTTTGGGAAGCAGGCTACACCCGCGTGTGACTGTGGTGCCGTGCAAGGCACCCCAGAACATGTGGTGTATGAGTGCCACCTATTCGATGACGTAGCCAACGACCTACGACAGCAGCTACCGAAAAATGACACGTACCACTTACTAAGGCACGACAACACTTTCAACATCTTAAATAAACTAACAGATGAAATCTCGAAAAAAGCCCTTAAGAACTTTTTAAGGGACAATCACTAAATAGCAAAAATTTCACCGACTCAGACTCCGTGCACCCTTCCTGTACCGCCGGGCAGGGACTTTGCCAGCCGCTTCACGGCTGGAATCCGCCTTGCTCTGGACTAGGAGGGAGGGGGGTACAAAAAACCGGACTGGAACACGCACCAACTATGGACGAGAGGAATGCTGCACTTCCTTACTGGACATGGATCATACCCAACATATCTATGTCGGTTTGGGAAGCAGGCTACACCCGCGTGTGACTGTGGTGCCGTGCAAGGCACCCCAGAACATGTGGTGTATGAGTGCCACCTCTTCGATGACGTAGCCAACGACCTACGACAGCAGCTACCGAAAAATGACACGTACCACTTACTAAGGCACGACAACACTTTCAACATCTTAAATAAACTAACAGATGAAATCTCGAAAAAAGCCCTTAAGAACTTTTTAAGGGACAATCACTAAATAGCAAAAATTTCACCGACTCAGACTCCGTGCACCCTTCCTGTACCGCCGGGCAGGGACTTTGCCAGCCGCTTCACGGCTGGAATCCGCCTTGCTCTGGACTAGGAGGGAGGGGGGTACAAAAAACCGGACTGGAACACGCACCAACTATGGACGAGAGGAATGCTGCACTTCCTTACTGGACATGGATCATACCCAACATATCTATGTCGGTTTGGGAAGCAGGCTACACCCGCGTGTGACTGTGGTGCCGTGCAAGGCACCCCAGAACATGTGGTGTATGAGTGCCACCTCTTCGATGACGTAGCCAACGACCTACGACAGCAGCTACCGAAAAATGACACGTACCACTTACTAAGGCACGACAACACTTTCAACATCTTAAATAAACTAACAGATGAAATCTCGAAAAAAGCCCTTAAGAACTTTTTAAGGGACAATCACTAAATAGCAAAAATTTCACCGACTCAGACTCCGTGCACCCTTCCTGTACCGCCGGGCAGGGGCTTTGCCAGCCGCTTCACGGCTGGAATCCGCCTTGCTCTGGACTAGGAGGGAGGGGGGTACAAAAAACCGGACTGGAACACGCACCAACTATGGACGAGAGGAATGCTGCACTTCCTTACTGGACATGGATCATACCCAACATATCTATGTCGGTTTGGGAAGCAGGCTACACCCGCGTGTGACTGTGGTGCCGTGCAAGGCACCCCAGAACATGTGGTGTATGAGTGCCACCTATTCGATGACGTAGCCAACGACCTACGACAGCAGCTACCGAAAAATGACACGTACCACTTACTAAGGCACGACAACACTTTCAACATCTTAAATAAACTAACAGATGAAATCTCGAAAAAAGCCCTTAAGAACTTTTTAAGGGACAATCACTAAATAGCAAAAATTTCACCGACTCAGACTCCGTGCACCCTTCCTGTACCGCCGGGCAGGGACTTTGCCAGCCGCTTCACGGCTGGAATCCGCCTTGCTCTGGACTAGGAGGGAGGGGGGTACAAAAAACCGGACTGGAACACGCACCAACTATGGACGAGAGGAATGCTGCACTTCCTTACTGGACATGGATCATACCCAACATATCTATGTCGGTTTGGGAAGCAGGCTACACCCGCGTGTGACTGTGGTGCCGTGCAAGGCACCCCAGAACATGTGGTGTATGAGTGCCACCTCTTCGATGACGTAGCCAACGACCTACGACAGCAGCTACCGAAAAATGACACGTACCACTTACTAAGGCACGACAACACTTTCAACATCTTAAATAAACTAACAGATGAAATCTCGAAAAAAGCCCTTAAGAACTTTTTAAGGGACAATCACTAAATAGCAAAAATTTCACCGACTCAGACTCCGTGCACCCTTCCTGTACCGCCGGGCAGGGACTTTGCCAGCCGCTTCACGGCTGGAATCCGCCTTGCTCTGGACTAGGAGGGAGGGGGGTACAAAAAACCGGACTGGAACACGCACCAACTATGGACGAGAGGAATGCTGCACTTCCTTACTAGACATGGATCATACCCAACATATCTATGTCGGTTTGGGAAGCAGGCTACACCCGCGTGTGACTGTGGTGCCGTGCAAGGCACCCCAGAACATGTGGTGTATGAGTGCCACCTCTTCGATGACGTAGCCAACGACCTACGACAGCAGCTACCGAAAAATGACACGTACCACTTACTAAGGCACGACAACACTTTCAACATCTTAAATAAACTAACAGATGAAATCTCGAAAAAAGCCCTTAAGAACTTTTTAAGGGACAATCACTAAATAGCAAAAATTTCACCGACTCAGACTCCGTGCACCCTTCCTGTACCGCCGGGCAGGGACTTTGCCAGCCGCTTCACGGCTGGAATCCGCCTTGCTCTGGACTAGGAGGGAGGGGGGTACAAAAAACCGGACTGGAACACGCACCAACTATGGACGAGAGGAATGCTGCACTTCCTTACTGGACATGGATCATACCCAACATATCTATGTCGGTTTGGGAAGCAGGCTACACCCGCGTGTGACTGTGGTGCCGTGCAAGGCACCCCAGAACATGTGGTGTATGAGTGCCACCTCTTCGATGACGTAGCCAACGACCTACGACAGCAGCTACCGAAAAATGACACGTACCACTTACTAAGGCACGACAACACTTTCAACATCTTAAATAAACTAACAGATGAAATCTCGAAAAAAGCCCTTAAGAACTTTTTAAGGGACAATCACTAAATAGCAAAAATTTCACCGACTCAGACTCCGTGCACCCTTCCTGTACCGCCGGGCAGGGACTTTGCCAGCCGCTTCACGGCTGGAATCCGCCTTGCTCTGGACTAGGAGGGAGGGGGGTACAAAAAACCGGACTGGAACACGCACCAACTATGGACGAGAGGAATGCTGCACTTCCTTACTGGACATGGATCATACCCAACATATCTATGTCGGTTTGGGAAGCAGGCTACACCCGCGTGTGACTGTGGTGCCCTGCAAGGCACCCAATCCTATCTTCTACGTCTAACCTAAATTACATAACACCTTAGAATAGACTGCAGCGAAACCGAGTTAAGGGCCAGCCCAGTGGCAGGGGCATGCCCACTGGGCTTAGCTCAGTGGGCCAGGCCAATATCCATCATGTTTATAGTAGCACTGGCACACCTGTAACGCTGCAGGTAGCATTAGTTTCTTTGTAGATTAAGTAGTTTAAGAGCCACATAGCGGTAAGAATACAATTAAGATTACCTGTAGTGTAGAATAGAGAGCTGCATTTCTTCTGTATCATTAGTAGGAACCACTAATGTAATTAGGTAGTGGGTTAAATATGTATAATTTAATGAATTGAATAAAGATTTTTTTTAAAAAATAAAAGTACTATCGACATACACCGGCGTTATTTAAATTGTCGATATGTCGATTAATCGGTATCACATACTGAATATCGGACGCGATATTTTTATCATCTCTCTCGTTTCATAGGCACTATAATTCTCATCAGCAGATCTCTTGCTCGTTACAACTACTACCAGTTTTGCAATCTGACAATAAATGTCTTACAAAGGGCTTAATTTTATTTCATATTCAGTAGTACAAATGAGCACCAGATTTGAATATGAATCCATCTATACCACATATTCACGAAAACTTGTTACTTATGAATGTCATTTCTACTATTGCAAATGATATGTACAACGTGCAAAATGCACACAGTTGGTGACAGCACTGTTTGATAATGGTGGAAATTATTACTCCCAGCTCCCAACTATCAGGCAGAATGTGCGCTTCTCTTACCCCGCTTGCCTGGTTCAACAAAAGATAGACGCACTGTAAAAGTAACGTACACTTGGCACAAAAATCACTTACATTACTGCACTGGTATTTAATGGAAAATGGACTCCGTTGTCTGAAATGTTTAGTCGTCGTTTCACACCCGTTTTGTCAGAAATTGCTCAAAAATACTTAATATGCCAAGCCTGTTCTGTTTCTTGCAAAAGAGTGGCTTCCTTAGGAAACTCGGTTGTGCTAGATAACAAAAGCAGACTGACAGGAGAACATATTAAACACAGGGTTCAGTTAGTGTCTGTCGGTGATGATTATTGATTTCAGCTGGCCAGGGAGGCCGAGCGATTCTAGGCGCTACAGTCTGGAACCGCGCGACCGCTGTGGTCACATGTTCGAATCCTGGCTCGGACATGGATGTGTGTGATGTCCTTAGGTTAGTTAGGTTTATGTAGTTCTAAGTTCTAGGGGACTGATGACCTCAGAAGTTATGTCCCATAGTGCTCAGAGCCATTTGAACCATTTTTTAATTGATTTCATTAATTAGTTTTTTGTAAGTAAGTGATTTTATAGTACACTGTGTGTCTTTTATTGATTAATGTTGGATATAATGAAGTATTTGTCAATGTTTAAAGTTTCTTAATCGTTTCTGTGACTTCGATTAATTTTTTTAAATTCCTGTAAAGATTGAAAATATGAACCAATACACCGAAACGGGAATTTAGGTCTGGAAAAATTGATATCTTCCATAGATATCGATGCAATATATATATATATATATATATATATATATATATATATATATATATATATATATATATATCGATATTTTTAGGAATTTTCCCATCCCCACCTCCGACCTCCGACCTCCACGTTCTGTGTTGAGGCGTGGTTGTCCAAACCAGTGTCACCTACTCCTGGATTCACCATCCTTTAAGCACTTTCTGCACATGCTCAGGACATTAGCATGCGAACAGCCGACCAGCTCTGCTCGTTCCCATGCGTCGAGCGATAACAATCTCTCTTTTTGTCACTGTTATGTCATTGGCTTTCCCTCCTTTGCAGCCCTTACGGTCGCTAGAATGATTACCCATTCGCCTGTGTTTGGCTTACATAGCTTACATCGTTACGTGCCCACTGCGCCACGAAGATACATTCAATCTGGCTGTGGTCGGTAGTCATAACATTTTGGTTGATGTGTGTCTCTTGGACATACTGTTAACAAATGTCGATGCAGTTATTACATACGAACACCAAAGAAAGTTCCTTTTAGGAAAATTTAATAAATTTTTATTTTGTCCATCTCAGTTACATTTTTTTGCTGCGGTTTCGGGCTGACTCGCCCGTTCTCAAAGCACACACATTGCTATTAACCGCAACTGGTTAGACAAAGCACACACCTTGCTATTAACCGCAACTGGTTAGACAACATGGTGCCGAACGGCACGAACTGCTCCATACAAGAAAGTCAGACAGAGAGCAACAGATACTTTCACCAATATGACAGCCTATGTGTCTACTACTGTTTCATCTGAACGACACTATCAAGTGCCTTTTGGTACCATGTTGAGTGACTAGTTACGGTCAAAAATAAGGTGTGTGGTTTGAAAATAGATGAATCAGCTCAAACCGATAACCACGGCAGCAATAAACTACATATTGTATATTCATGTAACGGAGACGAACGAAATAAAAATTTCTCCAATTGTGCTCATTATCGTACAGTTGCGAACGTACCATTTCGAAGCAGCATGCCTTGAATCAGCAAAAATGCCTTTATTGCCAATTCTTTGTCTGCTTTATAACTGGCATCTTTGATGATGAACAGAAGAAAGTCAGAACTTAACCTGAGTTTTAATTTCCCGTTTTATATTGTTCTGAACACTTTTTGCGTTATTTTTTTGTAGAAATAACTGAGTTCGGCGGTTAGTTGCTGTTAAGATATTTTTGATAGCTTCTGATACACGTAAACATTACGGATTGTTATTTTCAGAACTTTCGCTCTTCCATTTATTTTGCGTGGGGGAAAACGCTCTTTCTCCATACAGCATTTTATTTTGTGCGTTTCTATAGTGGGAATTTTATGAAGTACGGTATTACATTTATGCATCACTCTGTGCAGATATGAATGTAAAGATCGAACGTTGTAATTAAGGATTCGAGAGTAAATGGGTAAATGTCTTGGAACTGATTAATGTTAACAGCGAGCTTTTTTTACTTCTGTGAAATATGTGACATGCTGAAGGGCTGGTGGTACTTTATTCTCACTTAAGAATTGTCATAATTTTACGTACATATTCTTAGATGAAGTAACTCAAACCTGCAGGAGATCGAAGGTTGATGCAGGGACTGGCAAATAATTCTGAACGTAAATATATGTAACACATTGTGCATAAATAAGTGATCCATTACTATTTTACTACATCATTTGAAATAAGTTAGTGGAAAGAGTAAGAACCGAAAGACACCTACAAGTAGCCGTCTAGAGTAGAATGGCCACGTAAAAATAGCTGTACGAAAAGCAAATGTCACGCTGGAAGTCATTGAAAGAATTTTAAGGAAATTAAATTCATTATTGGAAGAAACTGCTTACAAAAGACTCGTTCGACTGTTTCCATAGTTTTGTTCGTTAGTCTGAGACCATTTTCACTTTAATTGAAGTGATAGACTCGACAACGAATAGATGCGTGTTTCGTCACGGGTTTGTTCAGTGAGCGTGAGAGCTTTACATAGATGCTCTATAAACTCCAGTGCCAAACGTTGCACCAAAAGAGGAGAGATTTACTGTTCAAAACCAGAGAGAAAATTCCAGAAAGAGTCGGGAAATATCACTTCCTTCAACGTACTCCCTCAGAAACGACCGAGACGAGAAAATAAACGTAAGCACCACTCAGGGATTAGGCCTTAGGCCTGTCCCGACTGCTGCCTACAAGACAGTACGAGGAGTGATCTATGATCGCGGGCATGTGACCAGCGCGATTCCAATCCCCGCAGCCGTTGTTGCCAGTAGATGAATCCTGATGATGCCACTGATTCTTTATTCAAGCAGCTCATATTTGGCCTCACGAGGCTGAGGACCCCGTACCAGGAGGTACCAGGAATCGCACCCTGGTCCTTCCGCAGAGTAGGCAGGAAAGTAGCGTTTATGCCACATCCTGACCCACGTTTATTACATTTTGTGTTGCTATATTTTAATGCGTAGTATAGAAAGAGTTTTTTACTGGGGGCAAGCAAGTAGACAGGATCACAAGACACTCATCGAACGATGCGCCAGATTGTCACATAGTGTGAGAACGGCTGGGCGAGGTAGAGCCCTACAGCACTGGAACAGGGAGAAGCAGTGGGGATTCACCTATCACGCTTGGCGACAAGAAGGTAAGATTTTGTTATTTGTATTTACTGTTTGAATTTTAATATACAGTTCGAACCCTGCCGATGACGTTGCATGTACTGAGAAGCTGTTAATAATAATTTCAGTGTCACTCAATTCACCAGTAAATTATAATTACAAATTTAGTTACTGTCAGTGCTTATTGATGGAAAGAGTCGACCAATAACAAGTGCGTCCTAAGAAGGCAGGCGCCAAACTACTAACATAACTCGTGATTAGTCTACGATCGGTTTCCGAGGAGGTAACAGATGAATCTGTCTATAAAACCTGAGCTCGTGTAAAGACGGAATAGTTTGTTGAAAAATTGCCTCGAATGACGTTCTTGTGCAAGCTTGTGTTAATCTCGTGTGAATTCTAAGATCGTGTGGGGAATTTTACTGTGTCTTTTGCGGTGCTCTAGAAGTGATCATCATCCGGAAACTCTGCCATGAATAATGATAGACTGGCTCTCAGAATCTTTTCCTTGATTTTTTAGCTTCTATAAATCGAAATAAAACCCAGTGGCATTCCAATACTCCCTTATTTCAATTTTAATAACACTGAATTCTCTCCCATTTTCCACTTCGTTATGCACTGTTTACTGCATCCACATCACAGCCTGCGGGCAGCGGAGAAGAAACCAATGGGACGACAGCCAAGACGAGAGGTAAGCAAGTGGTCTCCAGTTATGCTAGGAATAGTGAGCACTAAGTGTAAATGTCGTGTGACTAGGGCCTCCCGTCGGATAGACCGTTCGCCGAATGCAAGTCTTTCGATTTGAATCAACTTCGGCGACTTGCGCGTCGATGGGGATGAAATGGTGATGATTAGGACAACACAACACCCAGTCCCTGAACGGAGAAAACCTCCGACCCAGCCGGGAATCGAACCCGGGCCCTTAGGATTGACATTCTGTCGCGCTGACCAATCAGCTACCGGGCGTGGACTAGTGAGCGCTCACATGATTTACTAAAATCCAAAGTGTGTGTTATTCCTGCCACATATTTTTCGTGGCATGTGTTATATTCAGGAACCCACTGTCCAGTATTTGAGGGCAACAATTTGGGAATTGTACTTGACATACCATCATTAATACTTTACACGAAGCTAACCATTCAGCTACGGAGGCGGTCAAGACGAGAAAACGTGGGTAATTATCGCTCATATGGAGGCTGATCGACAGTTGTTCTTCCCCTGCACATTTCTACAATGAAACAGGTGTCTGCCAGAATAAAGATGTAGATGTAACAGAGGATAAAGAAGATAAGGGAACTTCAAGCAGGGTTAAGTCGTGCAGATGGTCTACGACCATGGTGTAAAACTGAGAGCATTTTTGTCACTGCCAAATAGGTAGCTTGACATAAATTGGATTCTTATCGTTCCCTTCGAGCGCAGTCCATCTTCAGAATGTCAAAGTAAATTTTCGTTCATACAAAGTATGGCGTCACATGCTCAGCTGAATACTGATGGTGAGGGAGCGCACATTTGAAGCCATACTTTATATGAGGGAAAATACTTCTTTCATTTTTCAAAGATGGACTGCGCTCGAAAGACGTCAGTATACATTAATGAAACAATAAGTGACCTATTTATTTCAAGCGACCTATTTATCAGCGACGAAAGTGCTCTCAATTTCAAGCGAAGTATATTGAGTTAATTACCATACTACCTGTAAATGCCTCAGGGCTACGAGGCAGAGCTGCACAATTTCCCACTCTGGACTGCCAGCGAAACGCTGACATTTATCCATAAAGAAATGAGATTAACAACGGCCACCACCAAGAAATTACTGTAAAACTGTGACTAAATTGGGAGTATTCTGCTAGGATCTCCAGTAAGTTTGTTCCATTTCATTCTGTTTTTTGTTGTCAAATATGATAAAATGTAGGTAGTAATAATAATAATAATAATAATAATAATAATAATATGAATATGAATAACCGTAATACACTATGTTGACGCAACTCTGGACTGAATTACTTTTGTGACTCTTGATTCGAATAAATAAATAAGCATCCGTAACATTCTGAATAGAAGGAGCTGCACTAATCTAGAATCTCTCAAAGGTATCGCGAGACGCAAAAATTGGCTCTGAGCACTATGGGACTCAACATCTGTGGTCATAAGTCCCCTAGAACTTAGAACTACTTAAACCTAACTAACCTAAGGACATCACACACATCCATGCCCGAGGCAGGATTCGAACCTGCGACCGTAGCAGTCGCGCGGTTCCTGACTGAGCGCCTAGAACCGCTAGACCACCGCGGCCGGCTCGCGAGACGCATAAACGAATGTTTGTTACAGGGTCGGAATAGCTGCAACTAGTCTCGCTCACTGAAGGTGGAGTAGCGCTGTTTACGGCAGCATCTCTGGGGATGACCGTTAAAGAGAGACGTTCACAGCCACTGTGGGAAAAAGAACGACTCACGTATGCCACAGGAAATACGAATAGGACGGAATGCCGCAGTACAATATTGTCGCATTAGGAATTGCACACAATACACTTCTCGCAGAAGAGCCGGGCTGCTTTTCAACGAGGCTTCTCAAGCATGCCTCCGTCTCGCTACCTTCGTTCCGGGGCGCGCGCGGGTGTGTGTGTGTGTGTGTGTGTGTGTGAGAGAGAGAGAGAGAGAGAGAGAGAGAGAGAGAGAGAGAGAGAGAGATAAGGGAGGGATGGAAAGCTCTTGTGTTGCTGTCCTCCATGTAGCCGTAGCCGGCGCACCACTATTGGGAATCACAACTGTTCCCCTAATGCTAACACTGAACAGTGACAAGTAAACTCCTGTGAATTCCAATACTTTAAAACTGAGTGTTTCACGCAAACAATCGAATAAATAACCTACGTTTCCATTCATCCTCAGTAATTTTGAACTGATGCTCTTTTTCCACGTCACTAGTTGTAAAGCCGGAAAAAACTCTGCAAAAAAAATTTCACAACCCGAAACTAAAAGTAAAGCACGATGATGATGTCTGTTTTACAAGACTGCTATGTATGCCCTTATCTTCAAAATTTCCTGGGAGCATCATCACACTCACAGATGTATACCGCGTCCGGCCATCCCGATTTGTGTTTTCCGTGATTTTCCTAAATCGCTTCAGGCAAATGCAAAAATGTTCAAATGTGTGTGAAATCTTATGGGACTTAACTACAAAGGTCATCAGTCCCTAAGCTTACACTCTACTTAACCTAAATTATCCTAAGGACAAACACATACACCCATGCCCGAGGGAGGAGTCAAACCTCCGCCGGGACCAGCCGCACAGTCCATGACTGCAGCGCCTTACATCAGGCAAATGCCGTGAAAGTACTCTGACACAGCACGGCCGACTTCCTTCTCCATCCTTCCCTAATCCGATGGGATCGGTGACCTCGCTGTCTGGTCCCCTTCCCCAAATCAATCAACCAACCAACCAATGTATAGTTCCATGTCTCCTGAAGGCTAGTCTTCTATCTAGAAACAAAACCACATCATTGTGCAATGAGATCAGCTACGTGCGAGAATCACAGTTGTAGGAATCGGCAAGCCGTAAGTTAATTGCTCAAACTAAAGTGCTCGAATCAATTACATACCTTCTATGCAACTGCTGTGAGTAGATAGTAGTTTCTCCCTTTCCAGTTACTCACGCCTTCACATATACGTTACACAGCACCCACAACAGTGATGTGACAGCGCAGGGTGACCACACATTATGGTAACTGCCACAGCATTTCCCTGTTTTTCATACTGTGCAGCACATAGCCACTAGAAAAAGGAGGATTAGCGTGTAGTATTGCATGACGATGTCATTAGAAATGGAGCAGTCGTTCGGATTGGACAGGATGGTGAAGGAAGGCGGACGTGTCGTCTCCAGAGGGACAATCTGGATCGTGCATCTTCAGTGATTTGGCTTAACCGTGCAAACATGAATTTGGATGAGAAGAAGAGGACTCGAAACCTGCTCCTCTCGAATGAGAGTTCAGTTCAGCGTCCGATGCGTCTTTCTTGGCTACTTCCTTTTCTGAGAACGTTTGTACGACACAAATGTAACCAGAATGTTATCAGAGCACATGTGGAAATTCGTCCAATTACCACGTTCACCTGCGCTAGCGAGCTCAAGGTCGCACGGCAATCTCCGTCGAAGAGAAAACGTCCGGCAAGAGTATTCACCTCGTCAGCTGAGTACCCATCTTGAAATGACTGTCAATTTTCAGAAATTCACATCGTCTCAGATTCTAGCCCAAAACTGTCGAAGTAACTCCTATTTCAGACGGCATTACTTTTATAAAAACAATGACAAGGAATGCGCGTAAAATGTAATGTAAAAACTGGTGTGGGTAGAAGGGTAATCCTTGAATTACTCGTGTGATTCAGAGGAGAATCTAACAGAAGCTACGAACATTTCAAAAACTAACACAAGCCCTAAAAACCAGAACAAAATGAAGACATTTTTGTCAACGGATTTTCGTCGTACATAGATGAGCAGGAAGGAGGAGCACTGCATCGTTAACCAAATACTGCAGTTCAGTATCTTACATAGTATGTTTGTTCATCGATGCACTGGTAGTGAAAGAGCCATCGGTTAGTTACCACGATCCAGGTCTTATCTCTCCAATGCGGTCATCCCTGTGCGGATTTCGACGAATGTTGAGAATAATAGAACAGAAGAGAATCCACGTAACGAAATGCTAATTCGAAAAACTGATGTGTTACGTGGAAACGCTGTTAAACTGACTATTCAAGTCCAACGATACTGACGGCAGCATTCTGAAATCTCGACGGTGGTAAGTGAGATTTCTTTCCGCACCACAATGGAATTGCAACTGTGTTAGGTGCCCTGTTTTTATTTTCGCTGCAATCTACATTCCGAAGCGTAAGAAAGAATAAGAATAGGAACAGTGGAAATTTCTGTAAGTAGTTTTGAGACCCATATTTAGTGATAATTGCTTGCGTAAGTTACCACAATGGTTGCAAGTGTAACTTCAGAATGAATAATGTAAACGACGAGAAACAAACTAGGTGTCGTCATAGCTTAGCTCCTGATGCCGTAGTTTCTGAAGTACGTAGTGCACAGGGAAGTGCGTTTACGAACCATTGTAGATGTGTTTGGGAGGTAGGCTCGTCTTTCGCTTTGATTCAACAGCACTGTACCACATCGGAGGCAACTACAGAGAATGTTACGAACGCTTGCCGAAATAAGACTGTAGAGGGCGCTACTGAGTGACAGCATCGTTTCAGTGTCCTTCAAGGACATACTGGTTACATTCTCTCGCTATCCAGCTTACAGGAATATACACATTACGACAGGGGAATCCTTTGTCGGTAAGCAAGAAATCACGGCATCAAGTTAAGTGCAGTGGCACAACTGAGAAACTTTTCTTCAAGAGATCCGCCTGGTAAACCCGCTGTCTCGCAACAGGATCTGTATCCTGTGTATCCGTTGCTCGTACTCTCCTGTAATATCGCAATACTACCAGGTTTTGTCAACGGTTTCTGTGAACGCCTACACAATGTTCATCAGCGAACAATCCATTTGCCTTCAGTCCGACGGTCTCTAAATTCGAGATGTTAGATTCCTGGGACCGCTAATTATGGGGCAATACACCGTTAGCACGTCTGATACAAAGGTGCGGCGCGTCACTCTTCGAATTTTATGACCTCCTCTAGTTCCAATATACAGGGTGATTCAAAAAGAATACCACAACTTTAAAAATGTGTATTTAATGAAAGAAACATAATATAACCTTCTGTTATACATCATTACAAAGAGCATTTAAAAAGGTTTTCTTTCAATCAAAAACAAGCTCAGAGATGTTCAATATAGCCCCCTCCAGACACTCGAGCAATATCAACCCGATACTCCAATTCGTTCCACACTCTCTGTAGCATATCATGCGTAACAGTTTGGATAGCTGCTGTTATTTCTCGTTTCAAATCATCAATGGTGGCTGGGAGAGGTGGCCGGAACACCATATCCTTAACATACCCCCATAAGAAAAAATCGCAGGGGGTAAGATCAGGGCTTCTTGGAGGCCAGTGATGAAGTGCTCTGTCACGGGCTGCCTGGCGGCCGATCCATCGCCTCGGGTAGTTGACGTTCAGGTTTCATAACTAACCTTTTTCGTAGGACTCTCCATACAGTTGATTGTGGAATTTGCAGCTCCCTGCTAGCTCTGCGAGTCGATTTTCCTGGGCTGCGAACAAATGCTTGCTGGATGCGTGCTACATTTTCATCACTCGTTCTCGGCCGTCCAGAACTTTTCCCTTTGCACAAACACCCATTCTCTGTAAACTGTTTATACCAACGTTTAATACACCACCTATCAGGAGGTTTAACACCATACTTCGTTCGAAATGCACGCTGAACAACTGTCGTCGATTCACTTCTGCCGTACTCAATAACACAAAAAGCTTTCTGTTGAGCGGTCGCCATCTTAGCATCAACTGACGCTGACGCCTAGTCAACAGCGCCTCAAGCGAACAAATGTACAACTAAATGAAAGTTTATAGCTCCCTTAATTCGCCGACAGATAGTGCTTAGCTCTGCCTTTTGTCGTTGCAGAGTTTTAAATTCCTAAAGTTGTGGTATTCTTTTTGAATCACCCTGTATATCGAACACTGAGAGCGCAGTTGCAAATTCAGGAAATTGTAAAACATGCGCTCTTCCCTTCATAACGCTGCAACAGCAACCCATACTTTGCAGTTCTAGCGCCCGAGCTTGAAACACAGATGACTGAACATCAGACGGCTCCATGCTACGATGGCCCGCAAGTATTCCACACCTACTTGTGCCCATCCAAAATTCTTGGATGTCGGAGATTTTGTCCGTTGGGGGACTGGGTGTTGTGTTGTCCTTATCTTCGTACTGTAATTCTCGTGAAAATCACCTGCATGGCGTCACATGATAAGTCTAAGCCTATTTAATTTCGTACCAGCACACGGCTTGGCCTTAATGAATGTCTCGGATCGTCGAAACGCACTGTTGTATCTTCCATTGACGAGATGGCTGCATAGGCACATCTTGAAAGCCAATTATTTAAAAAAAAATTTGGACACTATGTTAAGGGCACTCCATGTGGTGTCCACTATACCATTTGCAACAGACACATCACTGTGTTATGTAGCACAGTTCACATATCTCAGGGACACAATGTACGCTAGTTTCGCCACATGGTATCTTATAGGGTCTATGTTACAATGTATTAATGGAAAATTTAATTTCAACGTTTCCTGTAAGGAAATGGTTTTGTGGCAGCCATACATCTACATCTACATCCATACTCCGCAAGCCACCTGACGGTGTGTGGCGGAGGGTACCCTGAGTACCCTATCGGTTCTCCCTTCTATTCCAGTCTCGTATTGTTCGTGGAAAGAAGGATTGTCGGTATGCTTCTGTGTGGGCTCTAATCTCTCTGATTTTATCCTCATGGTCTCTTCGCGAGATATACGTAGGAGGGAGCAATATACTGCTTGACTCTTCGGTGAAGGTATGTTCTCGAAACTTTAACAAAAGCCGTACCGAGCTACTGAGCGTCTCTCCTGCAGAGTCTTCCACTGGAGTTTATCTATCATCTCCGTAACGCTTTCGCGATTACTAAATGGTCCTGTAACGAAGCGCGTTGCTCTCCGTTGGATCTTCTCTATCTCTTCTATCAACCCTACCTGGTACGGATCCCACACTGCCGAGCAGCATTCAAGAAGTGGGCTAACAAGCGTACTGTAACCTACTTCCTTTGTTTTCGGATTGCATTTCCTTAGGATTCTTCCTAGGAATCTCAGTCTGGCATCTGCTTTACCGACGATTAATTTTATACGGTCATTCCATTTTAAATCACTCCTAATACCTACTCCCAGATAATTTATGGAATTAACTGCTTCCAGTTGCTGACCTGCTATATTGTAGCTAAATGATTGGGGATCTTTCTTTCTATGTATTCGCAGCACATTACACTTGTCTACATTGAGATTTAATTGCCATTCCCTGCACCATGCGTCAATTCGCTGCAGATCCTCCTGCATTTCAGTACAATGTTCCATTGTTATTGATAACATTCTTGTTATTGATAACATTCTTTGTAAAACGGATGACGTGCAATGAATGGACAAATTAATAATACAATCTGTCTACTCTCTCGTACCCAACGTCGATTGTGGTGCTCCGTTTTGGAGCAGGCTGCAAGGTCTAAACCAGAGGCTCAGACGATTTTTGCGACGGCATCGGACGCGAAATTCTCGACCTCCGCTATCAGGTCGAGAATTGTACGATTCCCCCTTAATAGATCAGGCGTGCGCTACAAGCAGGAAGCAGAGACTACGGTTTTTTTCTTTTTTAAGTTAGGTTAGAGGAAAATGACCTACAAAAAACTGATGGATGGTAGCCGTCTCTGGAAGGTAACACAGAACGTAAACAAACGTAACATATTGCGCCTACAGAGGAAAAGAAAGCCACAACTGTTTAGCTATTGATGAATCGCTGGAAACAGTATCTAGCGTAATACACTCCTGGAAATGGAAAAAAGAACACATTGACACCGGTGTGTCAGACCCACCATACTTGCTCCGGACGCTGCGAGAGGGCTGTACAAGCAATGATCACACGCACGGCACAGCGGACACACCAGGAACCGCGGTGTTGGCCGTCGAATGGCGCTAGCTGCGCAGCATTTGTGCACCGCCGCCGTCAGTGTCAGCCAGTTTGCCGTGGCATACGGAGCTCCATCGCAGTCTTTAACACTGGTAGCATGCCGCGACAGCGTGGACGTGAACCGTATGTGCAGTTGACGGACTTTGAGCGAGGGCGTATAGTGGGCATGCGGGAGGCCGGGTGGACGTACCGCCGAATTGCTCAACACGTGGGGCATGAGGTCTCCACAGTACATCGATGTTGTCGCCAGTGGTCGGCGGAAGGTGCACGTGCCCGTCGACCTGGTACCGGACCGCAGCGACGCACGGATGCACGCCAAGACCGTAGGATCCTACGCAGTGCCGTAGGGGACCGCACCGCCACTTCCCAGCAAATTAGGGACACTGTTGCTCCTGGGGTATCGGCGAGGACCATTCGCAACCGTCTCCATGAAGCTGGGCTACGGTCCCGCACACCGTTAGGCCGTCTTCCGCTCACGCCCCAACATCGTGCAGCCCGCCTCCAGTGGTGTCGCGACAGGCGTGAATGGAGGCACGAATGGAGACGTGTCGTCTTCAGCGATGAGAGTCGCTTCTGCCTTGGTGCCAATGATGGTCGTATGCGTGTTTGGCGCCGTGCAGGTGAGCGCCACAATCAGGACTGCATACGACCGAGGCACACAGGGCCAACACCCGGCATCATGGTGTGGGGAGCGATCTCCTACACTGGCCGTACACCACTGGTGATGTTCGAGGGGACACCGAATAGTGCACGGTACATCCAAACCGTCATCGAACCCATCGTTCTACCATTCCTAGACCGGCAAGGGAACTTGCTGTTCCAACAGGACAATGCACGTCCGCATGTATCCCGTGCCACCCAACGTGCTCTAGAAGGTGTAAGTCAACTACCCTGGCCAGCAAGATCTCCGGATCTGTCCCCCATTGAGCATGTTTGGGACTGGATGAAGCGTCGTCTCACGCGGTCTGCACGTCCAGCACGAACGCTGGTCCAACTGAGGCGCCAGGTGGAAATAGCATGGCAAGCCGTTTCACAGGACTACATCCAGCATCTCTACGATCGTCTCCATGGGAGAATAGCAGCCTGCATTGCTGCGAAAGGTGGATATACACTGTACTAGTGCCGACATTGTGCATGCTCTGTTGCCTGTGTCTAAAGTTTCCCCTTCCTGGGACAATGAATTCACGGTGTTCTTATTTCAATTTCCAGGAGTGTATATCTAGGAGTAATTTTCCGGAGACACCTGAAGTGGAATTACCTCATAAAAAATAGTGGGAAAAGCAGACGCCAGACAGATTCATAAGAAGAAGCTATAGAAAATTTAACTCATCCATGAAAGAACTTGCTTACAATGCGCTTCTTCGACCGATTCTTGAGTACTGTTCACCAATTCGAGACCCTTACCCGGTCTTAGAAGAGACAGAGAAGATTACAACGAAGAACGGCTCATTCCGTCACGGGATCGTTTAATCGGCGCGAGAACGCTGCACAGATGCTCAGAAATCCAGTGGCAGACGCTACAACAGAGGCGTTGTGCCTCGCGGAGGGTTCTGCCATTGAAATTCCGAGAGAGTACATTCCGGGAAGATTCGGAAAGCACTATACTTCCTCCCACAAACATCTCACGAAACGACCACGATGAAAAAAGTTCGCAGTATTAGAGCTAATACAGAGGCTT
Source organism: Schistocerca nitens (assembly GCF_023898315.1). Classification (NCBI taxonomy): domain Eukaryota; kingdom Metazoa; phylum Arthropoda; class Insecta; order Orthoptera; family Acrididae; genus Schistocerca; species Schistocerca nitens. The sequence continues at coordinate 168,924,142 of NC_064616.1, read as the reverse complement.
ACCGATAATTCTTCCTCCCACGCGCCGTTCTCGAGTGGATCAAGAAAAGGGAGAGATCGGTTAATGGCACCAGAAGTATCCTCCGCTACAAACGGCGAGGTTGTTTGCGGAGTATTGATGTAGATGTAGCATAGTGTTTTTACTTTGCCAGTGCAACCACACGAGACAACAAATTAATTACTACCAGGAGACATCACACTAATATCTCGAAAACGGTCTCAGTTCGACAAGGAAGAGAGTCTACACGTTTCTTCGGATACTCCATTTACAACTGAGGCCACTAAATGACGATTAGATACCATAGAGCTCCAAAATAGTGACAATTTTTCTCTCTACGATTGACACACAACTCGAGATGGTCCCAGACTTTGCTATGGGATTAGGACCTGTTGATTTATCAGATCAGTCAAGGATCCATAGAAAATTATATATATATATATATATATATATATATATATATACATATATACATATATATATATATATGGGTGGGTGTGTATTCCTAAGGGACCAAACTGCTGAGGTCATCGGTGGTCCATAGAATGCAGAAGTGTTCTTCAAACCAGGAACGAATGTGTGCAGCCTCGTGAACACGACTGCTGTCGCCTTGGAAGAATAAAGGGCCGCTGGCCGAAGTGGCCGAGCGGTTCTAGGCGCTACAGTCTGGAACCGCGCGACCGCTACGGTCGCAGGTTCGAATCCTGCCTCAGGCATGGTTGTGTGTGATGTCCTTAGGTTAGTTAGGTTTAAGTAGTTCTAAGTTCTAGGCGGCTCATCAGTTAAGCCCCATAGTGCTTAGAGCTATTTGAACCATTTTGAATAAAGGGCCACCTATAACGATGAAATAAACATCACGGCATTGTGAAAGAGGGGGTCGAAGTAATGGTACGAAAAACATAAAAGAATAACCTTCGGTCTGAACTAAACTCTCCGGCTCACTGCAGCGTCAGTACACTCAAAGCTTTATATCATTTGAAAAGGAGGCAACATCGCACCTCGTCGGGCGTCACTACCCGCCTCGAATCAGCTATTGTCTAGTTTCTGTTTTTGACCCACTGATGACGTGCACCTTTTTGTGGCGCTGTGAGCAATGGCATTTCCTGAGTTGTCCGATTCCAAATGTCTATAGCCTCCAGTTCTTTCCGCAATGTTCGCCGTGAAACTTGTTGAGATGGACCTGAATTCATTGACAGCAGCAACTATGTTTGGTCTGAAACAGAGTGGCATTGATAAAGCGTGACATTCGTCTACGTACCCTGTTGCTTAAGGTTTTCTTACGACTGCTGTTCTTACATCGTGTTAGATGGCTGCAAGTTGTGCACCATTCCTTGTAGACACGTCCGACAATCTGCTCTGGTATACAAACAAATCGCGCATTATCATTTGTTGTGTGGTAATGGGCACGTCCAAACGCGATTGCTCCTTTATACTTTTCTGTCACTTCTCCACGACGACCCATCGTACTGTCGTGATTCCATATAACCTATTGGTACATACATCCCAATTCATTGACATGACTTGTTCAGTTTTGGAGGGTCACATGACCTCCTGATACCAGTTCCACACTATCTACAGCGCTCCTAAAAAACCAGTGTGCTCTTTCGAAGTCGTAACTAATATTGCGTACAGTGAGCTTCCATTTCCTAGTCTGAGCTTTTTCATCAGGACTTCACTTGTTACGTAAGAAATGTTGTACAGCAACCCTGTTTTCGAAGCTCTCGCTCGACACCGAAGGTAAAAGAACAAGTCCGAATGAGACCGTGAGTCACCATCATAATATACAGCGCGCGAAGAGTGCCAATATTGCAAAAACCGGACAACGCTTTAACTGATTGCCACACAGCGAGCGGAGCCATAGCAAGGAGCGCAAATGGTGCAATATGACAGCACCCAGAACGTCGTTCTTCAAACTCTACAGTACGGAGTAATAACATGGATCATCCGAGCTCCGCCACTGCAAGGCGTTCTAATACTGTTGAGAAATGCAGAGACAGGGAAAACCTCCTGCAATTGAGACACCACAGTGCGGACAGGTCCGCTGACACATCTGGTTAAACGAGGGTAAATGACTGCCTAATTTGCTACAATGACATCGTCTCTGGCCTTAAATCCCCCTCCCTGTTTCAGGCATCTCTTCCTCACTGTTTGGTCATTCCATCTGCATCACTGAACCTGACGCAATGACCGTCTCGCTAACTACAGGTTAACACTGCTGACGAACCGTGATGTGCTGCTTGTTGCCTGTTTGAAGATTTCTACAAAGAGACTGCAGCCTGTTGGCTGTGGTTGGACTTCACCGCTGCCCCCTGTCGCTACCGACGGGTCACAGCCGTGATTGATAGAATATACGGACCTGCTCAGCTTTCCTTAGGTGAAGGGCCAACCGACTGACTGCAAGCTGTCACCTTCTGCTTGCTGGGTGGGCACCTGAATGCCACCTCCCCTTCCTTCATGGTCGTACGCTGCACGTGCCGAGGGAGCCCTGAGCTTCCGCCTTCATGACAACCGTCATCCACAAGGTGTTACGGTTGCAGGTCAAAGCGTGCGTCTACCTTCGAGAGCGCTGAGGCCGTCGTATTCACAGAGACATGTCAGCGATTCGCCTCGCTGTGTGAAGACGATATTCATTACAGCAATCGCGTTAATATAATGTTATTACAGATATCGCTGTTTCATTGACACCTTCAGGCGTGAGACTAGAACACTCACCAGCCCTCGGAACTCGGCCTCCGACACTTATAACGTCACCTCTTCACCAGTCTAACCTTGACGCTCACTGACCTCCTGACCCAAACGATGACCATTACAGATCCTTCAGTGCAATGTCAGCATGCCAGAAACGCATGTCGATGAATTTTGCTGTTTTCTGTTGTATAAGGCACAAAAACCAAGTAATTCCCATACGTTACTTAACAGCTGTGTGAGCAATATGTGGATGTTACTAATTCCCAGGTACATTTCCGACCTGTTGATATTGCCTTCGAAATGAACATTGACATAGTGAAGACACTATTAAGAAGACAGCAGAAGGATTCGAATATTAAACTGTCCAAAAGAATGGTTGGTTGTAATTTGATGATGTAGTAAATTTGACATTACTATATGAGGGCGTGCATAAAAGCAATGTCTTCGACATTTTTATGAGAAAACTCTTAAAACTTTTTAAATAAAACAAATGTTATTAACACTCTATATCTTTATTCTTCGTGTCTACATACTTGCAGCCCTCTATCACTAGAGGGCTCAGAATGGCCGCGTGTAACATGGCGGCGTGTAACGTAACTACGTCGGTACGTGAGAAACAAAATGCTGTAATTGAGTTTCGAATGCGAGAAGTTCGTCCATACATTGAGCACTCTCTCCTTCAGCATGAGAATGCCAGATCATACACGGTCGCTATGTCACCTGTAACAATCCCATGACTTAGGTTCACTGTTATCGATCATTCTCCACACAATCCCAACTTGGTACCATCCGATTTTCATCTGTTTCCAAAACTTAAAAAACATCTTCGATGACTTCACTGTGATAACGATGAAGCAGTACAAGCAGAGGTGAGGTTGTGGCTCTGTCAACGAAGTCAAAGATTCTGCAGTGACGGTATCAACAAACTGGTCTCTCGTTGGGAGACCTGGGTTCATCGCCAGTGTGACTATGCTGAGAAATATATATGTAGGCAGGAAGAGTAACTATGTAGGATGTTGGTAAAATTTGTTTTATTTAAAAAGCTCTAAGTATTTTAAGGAATGCGGATGCTACTTTCTCAGCCTAAAGACCACTTCATTACTACCTCGTCATTATCCCGGCCTCTTCTCTTTACTATTTACAGCACTCAAGACGAATCTGAAGAGCGACGTCTGACCAAGTTGAAAACTTGACTCGTACCAGTAGTTACATGTTGAAGTGAAGGGGTAAGACCTTGGGTTTCCCCTCATGGAGATTTTGATAAGGGGTTTAGCTTTAGTGACATTTGGACGTTCACTTCAACGACAATTGTTTGAGTGGGTGATAGTGATACAGATTTACACTGATATCACCCCAACATGCTATCATCATTAGTCTGTACCATTCAACAGAGAGAAATTACGAACTATAAAAGCTTCGCTCGCTTCATCCGATAGAAAACTCGATAAGATTTTTACCGCAAGTCTCTCCTCCAATATATCTAAAACAAATACCGTCTGTGTGGCGGCATCGAGCTTATGTGACGATCCTATTAAATATACAGTTATTGACCCATTGCACAGATCAGTGTAAAGTTTCATCGCCTGTACTGTAGGAGGTTGACCGTATACCACAGACTACACTGGAAGTCGCAAGAGACACTTCCTGTGACAATGTGTCATTGTTTGAAGCATTGGTTTTTTTTTTTTTTTTTTTTTTTGCTGTAAGACGTTTTGTACACTGCCATACATTTTGGTTTTTCCGCCACGACTTTGAGGTCTGTTTGAGGTTCTAAACTGACACTAACACGTTTTAATCCATTGCCTCTCACAGAAAACTAGATGTCGCATGGTGTAAATCATATTGTTGGTACTGCTGCTAACACACACACACACACACACACACACACACACACACACACACACACACACACACACACACACACACACACCCTGGTTGATTTTAAATTAAAGACAGTTACAACATAAGAAAACGGGAGGAGTTTTGCGACATTGTGGACCGTTTCCAAACTGCTCTCCGAAGGTGATTGAGGACCACTACATTTAAACTCACCTGCCATAGTGACAGGATAGCTGATGACACTCTATTCTGTTTCGATTGATTGCTCATATTGCAGTCATGTACACGATCACTATTTCGGTGATAGCCATCCCCTCCGCCAAAATTCTTCCTCCATCTCAAACAATTGATATTAGTCAATCATTATGTGGTAACCAACAGCTTACCAGTGGACAGATGGGATGGAAAAAGGCACCGTCGAGGCACTGTAATAATAAGCATCACAGTTGATAGTGCGAACAATTTTAGCAATTTTCCAGTAATTTCAACACTGACGAATGATACGACAGCATGCATCCCAGTTTCAGTATCATTGCTGAACCATCCCATCCTCTATTATGCGAGTACCGTTGCGAATGTAGATAGATGACTGTGCAGTATGTCCATTCATTGTTAATTCTTGAACATATACATCATCAAAGTATACCAAAGAGAAATCTACTTATTTCTAGTACCTCAAGCATAGAGCGTAATTTATGATCTTTCTCTATGTGGATGGGAGTCACAGGGCATTCTCGTATTCTTAGGATAAAGTTAGAGACTGAAAGACCCCCTCGCACTGTCTTTGGCCAACCTGCCCTGCAGCACCTTTACCGATTTAATCTGCAGCTGACCAGCAGTAGACCGCTACATTCCACGTCTCATGAATGGATGGAGCTTGCCGAGTCTGTAATTGGTGTTCTGCACCCATCCACATGCACAAGATTTCTACAGATGTACCCCTTATCAGTGTATACTAGTATATCTGAAGGTGTTGTGATGTAATAGTGGACGCTTAAGAAGAACAAGAAATGGGTGGTTTTTATGCATGATGGAGCTCCAGATGGATTGAATTCGAAGCATTTTTAGATCAATCAACTACGCTATGAATTCTTAAGTACTGTTCTAGTGTCTGGGATCAGTACTGGAAAGGTATTGGTAAGAGAGAGTATAAACACATGCACACTTAAGGTTACACAGTTCTGCACTTAAAACAGGCTATAATGTTTGATCGCTTCAGTTTATGACCTAGTAGTCGTATGGAATGTAACGCTGTTAATATTTCAATGTCGGAAACTTATTTCCAGCGCATGACATACATCCTTTTTGCAGGTTTCTCTACGATAAATTATGATAACAAACTGTAAAGTGAAAAAATTACTTCCTTAAAATATCGATTCTGTGTGATACATGCACAATGTAGCTTTCCAAAGATGTATAGCGTCCATTGTTCACATTCAATCATGGTTCAGAAATTATACTATGCTAGCATCAGTCCTTTGTAAAATGATCGTTAGTAACGGAGAATATCTCTTTCTAGGAAACAGATAAACCCATAGCAGCAGCGTTTGACATGTGAAATTGCACGTCATGCCGCCGCTAACTCTGTAAACAGGACATTTGTCAAGAGGATTGCAGTGCTTCATAAACACCTACCGCTAACTTAGAATCACCTTAGTTACGAAACTGAACTCTCCATTTTATATCCAAGATGCGACAGGGGAGTGGAGTACATCACATAAATCGTCGCACATGTAGAGGAATGTGTAGAAACAGGATGGGCACGTTTCATCACACATGAGATGGAAGTCCTCTTATTACTGAGAGGTTTGCTGTTAAAGATCGCAAGTAGAGAGTGCTCTAAGTCATGCACAGAACATGTGGTTGTACACAAGTCAAACGCAGGCTATGTCACATGAGTGATGCATCCTGATAGAAAAATGAAAAAAAAAATGGTCAAATGACCTGCAGCAACATCTCGCTGTCTAGCATGTATCACCAGTCTGTGCCTCGTTACAGCTCCATCTCAACCGATCATTCTATCCACTCTTTGTCACCCTTTAACGCAGATGCATGTAAGTTTAGAGACAGATGGTTCTCTATTTTCCTGGAAAGCGTCAAATGCAGTAGTCAACTCGCATGTATCACAGTGATTTCAATAGATATACAGTAGAATACTGCCTTGACGGAGAAAAAAGTGATTGTTTCCCTGGTTCCTGGCGCTTCCATGCAATTGTTTTCTCGGATTCCTCTTGCTGTCGCATACTTCTTCCCATGTACAAGAATTGTTCTGTGCCAACCAGAAGACACCCAAGTACTTCCTCAATTTCCCTGCATTTCGGTGCATTTTCCGTCAATTTACACATATTTTCCGTCATTTTTCGTAATTCTGTCGATTTTATGTCACTTCTGCCCCTGTGATCATGACATCACTTCTTGTTCTGTGTTCGAAAATTAATTGTAAATGTAGTACAGCTGCCAATATCTAGCGGAAATGCACTATTTTTGTTATTGGGTGGTATAATATAGCACTGTACTCGAATGCATCCAGTCGCCTCCACCTACATGCTCTACATTTGCAGTGTGTTTGCTCTGTTTCCTATATGTCTCTGTATGTGCATATGTCGCAGATGGCTCCCAGGACCCAGTCCTCCCGCTGGTAAACCCAACTTTGAACATAAAACACATCTTTGGACGTAACGTGTTCCGTCCACTGTGGCCGAGTGGTTCTAGGTGCTTCACTCCGGAACCGTGCTGCTGCTACGGTCGCGGGTTCGAATCCTGCCTCGGGTATGAATGTGTGTGATGTCATTAGGTTAGTGAGGTTTAAGTAGTTCTAAGTTCTAGGGGACTGATGACCTCCGATGTTAAGTCCCATAGTGCTTAGAGCCATTTTTTTTAATGTAACATGTGGTTGGTCCACCTACAGTACAGGCAATGAAATTTCACACTGGTTTGTGCAATGGATCAATACATGTATATTTAACAGGATCGCCACATGTACTCAATGCCAGCACGCAGACGGTATCTGTTTTCAATACATGGGAGGAAGTTAGTGGAGATTTTGTATTTCGTAATTTTTCTCTGTTGGATGGTACGGAATAATAATGGTAGCATGTTGGGGTGATAGACGTGAATGGGCCCTGAGGGATGAAGATCTGCTTCGGACTGCAGTACCTGTATGTAGTTTGGTTGGTTGGTTGGTTGGGGGAAGGAGACCAGACAGCGAGGTCATCGGTCTCATCGGATTAAGGAAGGACGGGGAAGGAAGTCGGCTGTGCCCTTTGAAAGGAACCATCCCGGCATTTGCCTGGAGCGATTTAGGGAAATCACGGAAAACCTAAATCAGGATGGCCGGACGCGGGATTGAACCGTCGTCCTCCCGAATGCGAGTCCAGTGTCTTATGTAGTTTGGAGATGCACCACAATGCAGTAGCAAAATCCTCGTCCTCCTCCCAATTCCTGTACTGTCTGTTACACTACCTTGTGTTGCAGGAGCAGGCGTCTTTTGGCACTGACCTTACACATCGTACACTGTTGGCGAAGCAATGACAACATGTTACCATTTCCACCAAATGGTCAAAACATGGTCCTGTTGCACTAACTCAGGTCACTCTCTTTCTATACAAGTTGCAGAAGGTGGTAGACATAGTTCTCTTTGACTTATGCTCAACTCCGTTTTAAATTGCAACAATCACATGGGTAAAGCTGCAGGAATGGCAGTAGGTGCAAGAGATATAGGGGCTGCCTCATAAGTCATGTCAGAATTTTACTGTAGAAGACAGGTTCGAAAAAGGTGACTCGTTTTGACATAAAAGAGTGCCACGAATAAGATTCACTAGTGGCTGTAATCATTAAAGGGGTTCTCCATAGGATCCAAAGCAGGTATGTGGTTGAATGGAAAGACTTGATTCCAAATAGCAGACAGCATTTCTACTGGAGAGTAACACTAGAGGTCTGAAAAGCCTCTGTACATTTCTTATAACCTCAATCAGTGCACCATCTACTGTTGTTGATCCTTCTCAATAAACCATCGCCTATAACCCAGTGCATATATCGCAGAACCTCTTACATGGCATTAAGACAGCATGCATTACAAATACTGGAGGAATATCTACCGGTGGCATGATGGAGCTGTAAATACTGGCTACATACTGCGTTTCTTAGCTGAATCACTTTATAATCGCTTTCATTACGAGCTTACATCGTCAGTGACGTGTAACTGCACTTTCAGTCTGTTAATATACACTTTGGTGATCACCATCTATATTCAGTGTCACGGTATTTTTGTGGAAAAACCTTTTTCCTGCAAAAATTTGAACTTTCCGCCATGACGTCATTGTGATGTTGCTAGATCTATCGCCGCCATCTTGGATCCGCCATCTTGAATAAATTTGGCAACCATGCTGAGTGGGCCGCACCCCTGTTGCTCCACTACTAAGTTCATTAGAGTAGGAGCACAAGATCAAAGTTAAAAGCTGTAGATGGAAATTAGCCATGTCCTCTCCAAAGGAATCCCCCTAGCATTCGCCTTAAGCGATTTATAGAAACCAAGGGAAAGCTAAATAGGGGTATCAGGATGGTTGGATGCGGACTGGAACCCAACTCATCACGCATGTGGCACAAAATGCAGAAAAAAGTTTTCTTTCGATATTCTCTATTACATTGTCTTGGTTTGCATAGGTAATTAGTAAAGTGGGTGCAGTAAACGCAGGAACGTGGACTACGGCGACGTTATTACCAAATAAGTCGAAACTGGACCACTGTGCTGTTATCCTTTTCTTGGTTGTCCAAGAACAAACGCTAGTAAACATCCATTGGATAATGAATACTATCTGGGATTTTCTCTGCCTCGTGATGGCTGGGTGTTGTGTGCTGTCCTTAGGTTAGTTAGGTTTAAGTAGTTCTAAGTTCTAGGGGACTTATGACCACAGCAGTTGAGTCCCATAGTGCTCAGAGCCATTTTTTTTTTAATACTATCTATGGGGCAGCATGAATGTAGAAAACCACCACTGTAGTATGGTGCGCCTAGTTCTGTGCTGATTACGATTCGACACAAGACACTTGTGGTGGTCACGCTATTATTTTGTTACCTGGGCCCATTGCTTATTGATTTCAAGGATAGTGTTGTCTTCATCACTGGCGAACGGCAGTGCGCAAAGCTGGAGGAATTACCTTCTACAATTAAGGCGAAACGCCTAGGAAAAGTGTGACAAAGGGTGCTGCAGCTTCATGGTAACGTAAGTCCCCATATCGCAGATGTCGTAACGCAGAAGTTACGCCAACTCCAGCGAGAGAGACTCGAGCAACCGCCCTATAGACCCTATAGACGTGATCTCCGCCCATGGGATTATCACGCCTTCGGTCCCTTAAAGAAGATATTGATGGGTCAACGATACCCGTAGGACGAGGAAGTGCAGCAGGCAGTTACAGAATTCTCCACGCAGCAGGAAATGGCGTTTTACTAAACAGGTGTCTTCAAACTGGTGCATTGGTGGGATGATTGCCTCAATGCTCACGGTGATTTTGGCTGATTGGCATACCGATTCTGAGTTGTACGGCTTTCGAATGGAAACTTTTTGATTGGCCCTAGTACAGTGTAAGGTAAAAACAAAGACACACCACGCAAGCATTATCCAAGAGGGACGAAAATAAGTGGATGTTATATATGTGCAAACATGTGATTAAAATGTCAAAAAAATTGAATGATTTATTGCAGAGAAAACTTCACAAATTGAACAAGTCAATAACGCGTTGGTCCACCTCTGGCAATTATGCAAGTAATATTTCAGCTTGGTATTGATTGGTACAATTGTTAGATGTTCTTCTGAGGAATACCATGCTAAATTCTGTCCAATTGGCGCTTTAAATCGTCAAACCCATAGCTAGCTGTAGGGCTCTGCCCATACTGCTCCAAACTACACTCCTGGAAATTGAAATAAGAACACCGTGAATTCATTGTCCCAGGAAGGGGAAACTTTATTGACACATTCCTGGGGTCAGATACATCACATGATCACACTGACAGAACCACAGGCACATAGACACAGGCAACAGAGCATGCACAATGTCGGCACTAGTACAGTGTATATCCACCTTTCGCAGCAATGCAGGCTGCTATTCTCCCATGGAGACGATCGTAGAGATGCTGGATGTAGTCCTGTGGAACGGCTTGCCATGCCATTTCCACCTGGCGCCTCAGTTGGACCAGCGTTCGTGCTGGACGTGCAGACCGCGTGAGACGACGCTTCATCCAGTCCCAAACATGCTCAATGGGGGACAGATCCGGAGATCTTGCTGGCCAGGGTAGTTGACTTACACCTTCTAGAGCACGTTGGGTGGCACGGGATACATGCGGACGTGCATTGTCCTGTTGGAACAGCAAGTTCCCTTGCCGGTCTAGGAATGGTAGAACGATGGGTTCGATGACGGTTTGGATGTACCGTGCACTATTCAGTGTCCCTTCGACGATCACCAGTGGTGTACGGCCAGTGTAGGAGATCGCTCCCCACACCATGATGCCGGGTGTTGGCCCTGTGTGCCTCGGTCGTATGCAGTCCTGATTGTGGCGCTCACCTGCACGGCGCCAAACACGCATACGACCATCATTGGCACCAAGGCAGAAGCGACTCTCATCGCTGAAGACGACACGTCTCCATTCGTCCCTCCATTCACGCCTGTCGCGACACCACTGGAGGCGGGCTGCACGATGTTGGGGCGTGAGCGGAAGACGGCCTAATGGTGTGCGGGACCGTAGCCCAGCTTCATGGAGACGGTTGCGAATGGTCCTCGCCGATACCCCAGGAGCAACAGTGTCCCTAATTTGCTGGGAAGTGGCGGTGCGGTCCCCTACGGCACTGCGTAGGATCCTACAGTCTTGGCGTGCATCCGTGCGTCGCTGCGGTCCGGTCCCAGGTCGACGGGCACGTGCACCTTCCGCCGACCACTGGCGACAACATCGATGTACTGTGGAGACCTCACGCCCCACGTGTTGAGCAATTCGGCGGTACGTCCACCCGGCCTCCCGCATGCCCACTATACGCCCTCGCTCAAAGTCCGTCAACTGCACATACGGTTCACGTCCACGCTGTCGCGGCATGCTACCAGTGTTAAAGACTGCGATGAAGCTCCGTATGCCACGGCAAACTGGCTGACACTGACGGCGGCGGTGCACAAATGCTGCGCAGCTAGCGCCATTCGACGGCCAACACCGCGGTTCCTGGTGTGTCCGCTGTGCCGTGCGTGTGATCATTGCTTGTACAGCCCTCTCGCAGTGTCCGGAGTAAGTATGGTGGGTCTGACACACCGGTGTCAATGTGTTCTTTTTTCCATTTCCAGGAGTGTATTTCAATTGAGGAGAGATCCGGACTACCTTTCTGGCCAAGGTAGGGTTTGGAAACGAAGAAGACAAGCAGTATAAACTCTCTGTGTGTGCCAGAGGACATTAGCACGGTGAAATGTAAGCCCACGAAGGCTAGCTGTGAAGGACAACAAAACGGCACATAGAAAATCGTCCACGTACCGCTGTGCTGTAAGGATGCCGCAGATGACAACCAAAGGGGGTCATGCTATGAAAAGAAATGGCATCCCCGACCATCTGGATGAGGTATAGAATATACTGCTTCCCCCTACTTATACCTCCCGAGGAGATCACGAATGTAAAATTAGAGAGATTCGAGCGCGCACGGAGGCTTTCAGATAGTCGTTCTTCCCGCGAACCATACGCGACTGGAACAGAAAAGGGAGGTAATGACAGTGGCACGTAAAGTGCCCTCCGCCACACACCGTTGGGTGGCTTGCGGAGTATAAATGTAGATGTAGATGTAGACCATTCCTCGTTGTCTGGCTGTATGGCGGGCGACAGTCAGTCAAGTTGGTATTCCACCACTCTCCGGAGCGTCTCCTGAAACGTTTTCGGTTTCGAATCTCGTGTACTGCAGTAGAATTATCATCAGTGATGATTCCTGCTTCGAACTGAGCTATGAAAGACCAGCGAAGACGTGTCTGGACACGCCCCAGACAGTGGTGGGTTACTATCGTGACCGTCGTCTGCCATTCGACCCGACATCCAAGAGTAATTGTCTGTCTTTCTTTTGCTTGTGCCGTTTTCCCGCAATGACGCAGGGTCGGCATGGTTAATTGGAATTGGCAACGTTAATTAAAGGGTTGGCCGGATGCCCTTCCTGCCGCCACTCCATGCCCACCGGGACGGAATTAGTGTACCCCAACTGTCCATGTCTAGTGTAATCCATGGAATAGTGTAAATGTGTTCAGATGTCTGCGAGCTGTATAACTGAGGCGGAACGTGGGGACCAGCCCGGTATTCACCTAGTGGGATGTGGAAAACCGCCTAAAAACCACATCCATGCTGGCCAGCACACCAGCCTCCGTCGTTAAGCCGCCAGGCGGATTCGAACCGGGGCCGGCGCGCCTACCCGTGTCCAGGAAGCACCGCATTAGCGCTTTCGGCTAACCTGGCGGGTTCAAGAATAATTGTCTGTGATGCCATTTTATTTAATAGCAGCACCGCTTTGATTGTCTTCCGCGGCACCGTGACAGCACAGCGGTTTGTCGACGATTTTCTACGCCCCCTTCATGGCAAACCTCCATAGGCTTACATTTCAGCAAAAAAACGCCGTCTGGCACACGGCGAGAGTTTCTACTGTTTGTCTTCGTGTTTGCCAAACTCCATCTTGGCCAGAAAGGTCACCGAATCTCTCCCAATTGAGAACATTTGGAGCATTACGGGCAGGTCCCTACAACTAGCTCTGTTTTTCACGATCTAACGTGCCAGTTGGACAGAATTTGGCATGACATCCCTTGGCAGGGTATCCAACAATTGTCTCAATCAATGCCAAGCTGAATAACTGCTTATATGACGGCCAGGTTGACCAACGCTTTACTGGGTTGTTCAGTTTGTGACGCTCTTTCTCTTGAGGAAATCGTACAATAATTATAATAATTTGTTCCTCTGTACATCTGCATCACATCTACCGATATCCATCTCAATTCTTCTTCTTCTTCTTCTTCTTCTTCTGAAGAAGATATAGCGGCTCTATTATAAAGTGTTGTGCATGCAGATAATTTCATCAATCCTTCTCTCTCCACCCCCCCCCCCTTCTCCTCTCTTCTCTCTCTCTCTCTCTCTCTGACGCACGAAAAGTTGAACGAAATGGTCCTGAATCTTGTGTTCGCTAGCGTTACGACGAGACTGCTCTCCCACAGAAGGAGGCAACGAGCAGAGCTATCAGTGTTGCGATTATCACACGGACAGATAAGAGTCTTAAGTTATCTCCCTCTCACTGATTACAATCTAAAGTTCTAACGTAACCTCATGTGGCACATAAGGAAGAGCTTGTTGCGCTGACTGGCTAAGAGATTTTTTGAGGATAGCTGCCATCAGGACTATTCACAGGATTTTCTTTCTGCTAAGCATTTGTACCCTCGACGCATGTATTTTCTTCAGAAGATATGTTTTTGCTCGTTTAAATAAAAATAAATGCGGTGCTATGGTTAACTATTTTCATGCAGAAGCTCAAAGCTAATGTTTCCTGTACCGTGCTTTGCTATGCAAAACGTCTGTGTTACTGACGAATATACGCATTTAGGTTCACTCTTCCGGTAATTCAGAAATAGAGACTACTCATTACGGGAACACCGTATTGTCTTCTGACGTTTTCCGTCAACTCCAACACACAGCACTGGGGAAGGGCGTTTACTGTCCTACAATATCCAGAAATGAGTCTTCTGTTTGTTACATTATGTTGTTGATGGTTGCGCGTATTTATGTGGAATGCTTGTGAGACATGAAACGTCACAAACTAGTGTACATGAGACGCGCACTATCATTGATACCTTAAATCCGCATTACGGACACTCTTTCACTCATTCGTGAAGAAGTATCAGTCCTGCATGAGAATTTCACTCTGCAGCGGAGTGTGCGCTGATATGAAACTTCCTGGCAGATTAAAACTGTATTCTGGACCGCGACTCGAACTCGGGACCTTTGCCTTTCGCGGGCAAGTGGTCTACCAACTGAGCTACCCAAGCACGACCCACGCCCCGTCCTCACAGATTTACTTCTGCCAGTACCTCGTCTCCTTCTTTCCAAACTTTACAGAAGCTCTCCTGCGAACCTTGCAGAACTAGCACTCCTGAAAGAAAGGATATTGCGGAGACATGGCTTAGCCACTGCCTGGTGGATGTTTCCAGAATGAGATTTTCACTCTGCAGCGGAGTTTGCGCTGGAAACATCCCCCAAGCTGTGGCTAAGCCATGTCTCCGCAATATCCTTTCTTTCAAGAGTGCTAGTTCTGCAAGGTTCGCAGGAGAGCTTCTGTAAAGTTTGGAAAGTAGGAGACGAGGTACTGGCAGAAGTAAAGCTGTGAGGACGGGGCGTGAGTCGTGCTTGGGTAGCTCAGTTGGTAGAGTACTTGCCCGCGAAAGGCAAAGGTCCCGAGTTCGAGTCTCGGTCCGGCACACAGTTTTAATCTGCCAGGAAGTTTAGTATCAGTCCTGTTTAATATCCTGACATTACAAAGAATGTTCGAAACGCAGTTCTGCTCACTTCTTATAAATTATAGGTAGAATGTAACCATGGCTGCCACGCGAAATGTGCCACGCCAGCAACGCACGACATATCTGGTTGCTAGAAGTCTCGATTTTAGTGGATGGACTGAAGAAACAAAAACTCACAGATTTAAGCAACGTGTCTACGGTGAATTTTGTGCAAAGGAAACTTTTTGGACCAAAGTACGGTAAGAGCCGTGTGTGTGTGTGTGTGTGTGTGTGTGTGTTTGTGTGTGTGTGTGTGTGTGTGTGTGTGTGTGTGTGTGTGTGTGTGTGGATGACAAAAGAACTATCTAGAGTTACAGAAAATGATGGTTCAAAAGTTGTTTTTACAACAAGCACGTACCAGCTTCTGAGATGCCACTTCCTTCACAATATCTAGTATTCTTCATTTGGGAATGATGACTAAATGAATAGTGTGTGATGCAAGACCCAATGTTTCTAGGAATATTTTGCTCGTACTTTTCAAATCTCAATTAATATCACTCAAAAAAAAATGGTGAATTGTGTAACCGTAATATCGCTGCTTTAAGACTAATTTTGTGTTTACACGTGAAACAGTCTACTGCCAAGGAGATAATGTACATTGTACCAACGACTGATTGTGGAATGTCGTACACGTAACAACTAAGAGGGAAAGTATGTAAGACCAAAAATTTAATATCATGTATTACTGTAAGCGAACGAAATTAAAATCTTGGAATGAGAAGTGTCGTATTACAATAAACGGAACATAAATCAGGAATAAACTTCAATATGACAAACAGCACAACGAGCAGAAAATATCTTCGTGGGGTACTTTTCTATTATTTAGTTACGCATCTGTACACAGAGAGCTAATGGCTTAATAAAATAGGATAATGACTAATTTTGGAAAACAGTAAAGTGTAAAGAAAAGAAAACGTTGGCAACTCTTTCATGATTGAGAAACACAGCTGTGCTCGAATAATTGGTAAGAAAACGCAGAGAAATGAAGAAAATGAAATTTTGGAGATAAATGGCTCTGAGCACTATGGGACTCAACTGCTGAGGTCATTAGTCCCCTAGAACTTAGAACTAGTTAAACCTAACTAACCTAAGGACATCACAAACATCCATGCCCGAGGCAGGATTCGAACCTGCGACCGTAGCGGTCTTGCGGTTCCAGACTGCAGCGCCTTTAACCGCACGGCCACTTCGGCCGGCCTTTTTGGAGATAAGACAGGACGATTTATAAAACGTTTATACGAAAGACTAACGGGCGGCAGACCAATATACGTAAAGTATTATTATCACTATTATTATTATTATTATCATCGTTAATACCGTCAAACCAAAAGTAAAAATACTAAAAACAAATAACGTTGTTGTTGCCTGTGTATCACAGCCAAAATTTTTTCCCAGAACACACGTTAAAGACCTTTCGCACGGCCAGTGTCGAGGCGTAGTGTTTTGTCAGGATGCAAGATGAATTAGGCACTGATGGTTCAAGGACACAGCTGCAGTCCACACGCGACTAACTGATTCGCTGTTACTCTCTGCCTTGGACTAACTGCTGCAGTATCACACAGTTCCCTCACAAAATTTGATGATGATGGGCCTATTCTACGCAAGAGCAAATTCCAGTAACAATGAGATTTTTTAATAACCTGCTGTCATGACAGACATCGGAAAGCCCCTGAATGTTCAGCGAAAAGTAAGTTTCTGTAGTGCTGACTCGACTCACAAAACAATTATTTTGTAGTATGTTCAATAACTATTAGATAAAGATACAGATACGTAATTAAAGCCTCAGGTCGTTGTCAGATGTCCATATCAGCGTGAAAAGGTAAGTTTTCATGCCCAGGAACAGCGCGTGCATTATTATTTGAAATGAAGTTAGTGACCAATGATAGTTTTAATCTAATCTGTGAAGTACAGCAGCCATACTTACAATACTAGTGTTTGCCTATTAAAGCGTACCACACCATGGAAAATTTGACGCCTTCAAAACGAAAAAAAAACATCCGGTCGACACAGAGGACATCAGAGACGGAGCAGAGGCTCGGATTACGAAAGGCTGTGGAAGGAGATGGGCCGTGTCCTTTTCAAAGGAAATAGGGCGGCCTTTGCCTGAAGCCATTTGGCGAGATCTCGGAAAACCTAAAAAGCCACGTTGTTAATAAAGTACCACTTTTGGACAAATGGTATACGAGGGTAGTATATAAGGCACAAAATTGCAAAATAATGCAACATATGTCAAATTGGATAATTTTTATATGGGATATTGTGAGACTCCAAACCGAACTTATTCGTTAAAAAGCAGTTGAAATTTTGTACATACATTTCATTCCGTAAGTCTGTCCATTAATATATTATGGCTGTATATTTCAATTTCTTATTGATTATTTAATAATCTGCCTTTTTCTGCCTTATGAAGATTGGAAATGTTTTTATTAATGTCATTAGCAGAATGCTTGTACTCTAGCAAACGAGCACTGAATGCTGAGGATCTGGCTTCACTAACACTAACAAGTTTATTCGTATTAACATGTTCTCTAAATCTTGTTTTGTGGTTTCCGGACAACATACTAAATGAACAGACAGACTTACGGAATAAGTTGTATATACGAAATTTGAAATGTGTTCTTTTGGAGTCTCTCCATATCCTGCATTGGAAATTGTCGAATTTTTAATGATACGTTGGACTATTTTCCAGTTTTCTGCCTTTTGTATATTTTACACTCGTATACCAATTTTCCAAAGATGGTGTCTTACATATATGAGTGCACACTACAGATGTATATAAATACGATCTCAGAAATAACATAAGAGAGATAATATACTCTCTGACCAGTCAGTTCCACGATTACACGATATGACAGTTACGTCAGACGTGATAAAGAATTGTCACTACTGCCTAAGATTTGGCAGCAGTAACATACACGAAAACCTTTATACTGTGAGATACATAATTTAAGAAAAATTTCGTTCTGCTGGTATGTATACGGTTGTCATATTGTAGAAACTGATGTACGTACAATTGTTTGTTCCTACGTAACAGATGCCACTGAGGACGGGTTACATACCTGAATACCAATTTGGCTAATAAATATTTCCCATGCAGATCATGGGGTATAAAAGGCATCCTTTAACAAACTTTTATGCTCTTCTTGTCTGTACTATTTATCGTCCACGTTTCACTTCCGTACTAGTCTATGCTTTAGATAAGTACCTCCAGAAAAACGTCCTAATATTTAAATTTATACTCCTTGTTAACGAATTTATATATTACATAAATACTTCTCTTGTTATTGTTAGAATGCATTTAATGTACTCTATACTCGACCCATCGTCACTTTGTTTGCTAGACAAATAGCACATTTTATCTTCCACTTCTAGTGTCACTTCTTAGCCCGCATCTCGTGGTCGTGCGGTAGCGTTCTCGCTTCCCACGCCCGGGTTCCCGGGTTCGATTCCCGGCGGGGTCAGGGATTTTCTCTGCCTCGTGATGGCTGGGTGTTGTGTGCTGTCCTTAGGTTAGTTAGGTTTAAGTAGTTCTAAGTTCTAGGGGACTGATGACCATAGATGTTAAGTCCCATAGTGCTCAGAGCCATTTGAACCATTTGTCACTTCTTAATCTGATTCTCCCAGCATCGCCTGAGTTAGTTGAACTACCTATCATTATGGTCAAATTGCTTTCGTTAATGTTCATCTTACAACCTCATTTCAGTATACTATCCATTCCGTACAATGCTCTTCCAACACCTTTGCCGTCTCTGATAGAATTACAATGCCACGGACAAACCTCATTTTTTATTTCATCTCCCTCATCTTGTCTGCATACATAAATAAATAAAATAAATTCATTCCCATTCCAAAGTTCTCCTCGGTTTCCTTCACAGCTTGCTCAGTGTACATACTGAAAAACAACAAGGATAAATTACAGCCCTCTCTCACTCCGATCTCAACTATCAACTCCCATTCATGTCTAGTGGTCACTGTACCTGTTGTAGACACATTTTCGCTCTCCGTATTTTATATTCGCTACCTTCAGAATTCTAAATTGTGTACTCCAGTCAACACCATCAAAATTATTATATAAATCTACAAATGCTATACCCTTTCTTCGACCTCTCTTCTAACGTAAGTCATAGTGTCAATATTGCTACATTTTTCCAGAACTCAAACTGATCCTTCTCCAGGTCGACTTTTACTTGTCTTTTCATCCGTCTGTAAACAGTTCGAGTTGGAATTTTACAAATAAGTTTCATTAAACTAATGATTCGGCACTAATCATACCTGTTAGCAGCAACCTTCTTTGAAACTGGAATTATTACATTGTGTATGTGGTGACTGTTCTTTTGTTCTTTCGGAGACGTCCGAACGAACAGACACGAAATCTACACATATCAAAAAAAGTTTAGCATCACCTCGGTTCCGAGAGTTCCGGAACATGTACAGAAAATTGGAATAGAGATCAACATAAACATCATTTCCACCCTTTTTATTGCTCATGAAAACCACACATTGCATGTTGTACCACCAAACAGCGAAACCTTCAGAGGTGGTTGCTTTACAAACCGATACCTCTAATACCCAGTAGCGCGTCCTCTTGCATTGATGCATGCCTGTTTTCGTCGTGGCATACTATCCACAAGTTCATCAAGGCACTGTTGATCCACATTGTCCCACTCCTCAACGGCGATTCGGCGTAGATCCCTCAGAGTGGTTGGTGGGTCACGTCGTCCATAAACATCCCTTTTCACTCTATCCCAGGCATGTCCGATAGGGTTCATGTCTGGAGAACATGCTAGCCACTCTAGTCGATCGATGTCGTTATCCTAAAGGAAGTCATTCACAAGAAGTGCACGACGGGAGCACGAATTGTCGTCCATGAAGAGGAATCCCTCGCCAATATGCTGCTGATTTGGTTGCACTATCGGTCGGAGGACGCCATCCACGTATCGTACAGCCGTTACGGCGCCTCCCATGACCACCAGCAGCATAAGTCGGCCCCACATATTGCTACCCCAAAATAGCAGGGAACATCCACCTTGCTGCACTCGCTGGACAGTGTGTCTGAGGCGTACAGAGAACGATGCCAATCCTGAGTGGTCCATTCGGCATGTTGTTGGGCCCATCTGTACCACGCTGCACGGTGTCGTGGTTGGACCTCGCCATGGACGTTGGGAGTGAAGTTGCAGCCTATTGCACACAGTTTGAGTCGTTACACGACATCCTGTGTCTGCACGAAAAGCATTATTCAACATGGTGTTGTTGTTTTCATGTTTCCTTCGAGCCATAATCCACAGGCAGCGGTCATCCACTGCAGTAGGAGCCCTTGGGCCTGAGCAACACATGTCATCGACAGTTCCTGTCTCTCAGTATCTCCTCCACGCCCGAACAAATCACTTTGGTTCACTCCAAGACGCCTGAACCCTTCCCTTGTTGAGAGCCTTTCCTGGCACAAAGTAACAATAAGGACGCGATGCCGGCCGATGGTGGCCGAGCGGTTCTGGCGCTACAGTCTGGAACCGCGCGACCGCTACGGTCGCAGTTTCGAATCCTGCCTCGGGCATGGATGTGTGTGATGTCCTTAGGTTACTTACAAGGGAACCTCCCCATCGCACCCCTCTCAGATTTAGTTATAAGTTGGCACAGTGGATAGGCCTTGTGAAACTGAACACAGATCAATCGAGAAAACAGGAAGAAGTTGTGTGGAACTATGAAAAAATAAGCAAAATATACGAACTGAGTAGTCCATGCGTAACATAAGCAACAACAAGAAATAAGCGAGTTCAGCAGTGCCGTGGTCCTGTGGTTAGCGTGAGCCGCTGTGGAGTGAGAGGGCCTTGGTTCAAGCCTTCCCTTGGCTGGAAATTTTAACTTTCTTTTTTTTTTCATTTTATGTGACAAACGCTTATGTTTCCATCACTTTTTTGGGAGTGATTATCACATCCACAAGAAAACCTAAATCGGGCAACGTAGAAGAATCTTTTTACCCATTGCCAAGTGTACAAGTTAGGTGGGTTGACAACATATTCCTGTCATGTGACGCACATGCCGTCACCAGTGTTGTATAGAATATATCAGACGTGTTTTCCTGTGGAGGAATTGGTTGACCTATGACCTTGCGATCAAATGTTTTCGGTTCCCATTGGAGAGGCACGTCCTTTCGTCTACTAATCGCACGGTTTTGCGGTGCGGTCGCAAAACACAGACACTAAACTTATTACAGTGAACAGAGACGTCAATGAACGAAGGGACAGATCATAACTTTGCAAAAATAAAGAAAATAAACCTGTCACCCGAGGGAAGACTTGAACCAAGGACCTCTCATTCCGCAGCTGCTCACGCTAACCACGGGACCACGGCGCTCCTGAACTCATATTCTCCTTGATGTTGCCTATCTTGCACATAGACTACTCAGTTTGTATATTTTGCTTATTTTTCCATAGTTCCACACAACTTCTTCCTGTTTTCTCGATTGATCTGTGTTTAGTTTTTCAAGGCCTATCCACTGTGCCAACTTATAACTATATCTGAGGGGATTGCGATGGGGAGGTTCCCTTGTTAGGTTTAAGTAGTTCTAAGTTCTAGGGGACTTATGACCTCAGCAGTTGAGTCCCATAGTGCTCAGAGCCATTTGAACCATTTTTGAAGGACGCGATCGAACAGCGGTTCCTACCTACAGACAACACGAGCCAGGTACGTCCTCCCTGGTGGAATGACTGGAACTGATCGGTTGTCGGACACCCTCCGCCTAATAGGCGCTGCTCATGCATGGTTGCTTCCATCACTGGGCGGGTTTAGTGACATATCTGAACAGTCAAAAGGACTGTGTCTGTGACCCAATACCCACACTCAACGTCTATCTTCAGGAGTCCTGGGAACCGGGGTGATGCAAAACTTTTTTTGATGTGTGTATAAAAAAGGCGGGGGCGGGCAGTGATCTCTCCAGTGCGGATGCACACCACGCTCGAACTCTTACCCGAATCAGCCAAATGCCGCGAGTAATGATGTCAGTGGGCAAGGGGCACTACATCAGTGGTGTGTGGATAAGTTGAGAATTTGGGTCTGACGGGAGACATGTTAGGGTAGGCTGTGCAGGTGCGATCACCCTGTTTCCAGATGGCGCAATAGTCAGCGCATCAGCCTAGTAAGCAGAAGACCTGGGTTCCAATCCCGGTCTAGATCAAATTTTCAACTTTTCCCATTGATTTAAATCAATGCCCACCGGCAGCTAGTGTCATTATTTCTGCTGTGTCTTGATTATTATATTCTACTTGAGGTCTGAGTGTATTACGCCCGTCTTATAACTTGCATATCAGATGGAGTGGTTTTGGCAGTTTGTGTTCTCCTAAGGGTTCTCTATAATTTTGGGAAAATGATGTCCACTTCAGGTGTTGTGACATTCATTTCACTTTTGTAGCTCTTCTAAATATTGCTTCGACATTTCAGCCTTCCCTTCCTTGTCAAGCACTCGCTTGACATTCCTGCTCTTTATAATAATACAGATGCTTCTCTCTTCTCCCACGGTTTCTTACTTTTGATCAAGACATTAGTCATCTTTCTAATAGTTGCGCTTGTTTCTGCAGCTCTGAGTTTTTCTTATAGCCATTCCTGCTTTGTCATTTCGCTCTATGTCAATCATTTTTAGACGTGTGTGTTCCCTTTCGTCTGCTTCGTTTATTGCATTTTTATCCTTCATTCTTTCTTTAAATACATTCAGTATGTCTTGCATCACCCAATGATTTCTACAAGGCCTCTCTTTTTCGCCTATTTCATCCTCTGTTGCCTTCACTGTTTCACCTCTCTAAGGAATCCACTAATCTTCTGTAGTATGCCTTTCTCCTGTTTAAGTCAATCGTTGCCCAACGCCCCTTTTGAAATTCTCTTCAAGCTGTGGTCCTTTCGATTTATCTGAGTCACATCTTAATTTTGTACATTTCTGTACGTTTTCCTTCAGTGTTAACTCGCAGTTTAAAACCTATTAATTATGGCCATAGTCTACATCTACCCCTGGAAATATTTTGTACTTTAAAATATAGTTTCGAAATCTGTCATATATAGTTAATTTGAAAACTCCCGGTGCCTCCAGACCTCTTCCAATATACAGCGTTCTTTCACGACTGTTAAACGAAGTGCTAGGGATGATTAAATTAAGCTCTGTGTAAAATTTACCAGGGGCTACTCTTTTCATTACTTTTTCCCCATTCCACAGTCTTCTTCTGTTTCTGTCTTTTGCTTTTACTGCTATCGAACTCTTGACCCCCCAATCATAAATTTTCGTCTCCCTTAACTATCTGAATGATTTCTTTTCGTTCATCATACATTCCTTCCATCTCTTTATCGTCTGTGGAGGTAGTAGGTATATAAACTTGTATTATTGTGGTGGGTTTTAGCTCCGTGTCTGTCTTGGCTGCGATAATGCGTTTAGTATTTTGTTCATAGTAGCTCTCCCTCAGTCCTGTTTTACTATTGATTATCAGACCTACTCCTACTCCCGTTTGATTTTGTATTTATAGCTCTTTACTCAATTGACCGTAAGTACTGTTCATCGTACTACCGCACTTCACTAATTACCATTGTATCTAACTTCAACTTAGCTAATTCTTTAATCTGACTAAGGGATCATATATTTCGCGCCGCCGCTAATAGAATGCCAGGTTTGTCTTTTCTGATAACATCGACCTCTCGAGTTGTCCCCGCCCGAACGTCCCAATGGGGGACAACTAGTACTCAGAAATATTTTCCTCAGGACGATTTCATCATTAAACTATGTAGCAGAGCTGTATGTCCTTCGAAAACTGGACTTTTCCTCTTGCTATCATGTTTTCGCTGTACCAGCTATTTTGTTTATTGTAGCTAGGCCAGATAATTCAGTCATACAGACCGGTATCGCTGTCACTACTAGAAAACCTGCTGCCCCTCTTGAGGAACCATATTTTAGCCCCGCCTCTCCATAGATACCTTCCGATGTGGTTGTACCTACAGTACGGCTATCCGTACTACTATCGTTTATTCATGTAAGCCACCCCAGGAAGGAGCGCCTGGTCCCCGGCACGAATCCGCCCGGCGGACTCGTGTCGACGTCCGGTGAACCTGCCAGTCTGTGGATGGTTTTT
Organism: Schistocerca nitens; assembly: GCF_023898315.1. Classification (NCBI taxonomy): domain Eukaryota; kingdom Metazoa; phylum Arthropoda; class Insecta; order Orthoptera; family Acrididae; genus Schistocerca; species Schistocerca nitens. The sequence goes on along the minus strand of NC_064616.1, from coordinate 168,899,981 downwards.
AGGCGGTTTTCCATCTGCCTCGGCGAATGCGGTCTGGTTCCCCTTCTTCCGCCTCAGCTACACTATGTCGGCGACTGCTGCGCAAACAAGTTCTCCACGTACGCGTACACCACCATTACTCTACCTCGCAAACATAGGTGTTACACTCGTCTGGCGTGAGACGTTCCCTGGGGGGTCCACCTGGGGCCGAACCGTACAATAACCCTGGGTTCGGTGTGGGACGGCGGCGGGGTGAAGTGGACTGCGGAAGTCGTCGTGGGGTTGTGGACCACTGCGGCTGCGGCGGGAACGGAGCCTCTCCGTCGTTTCTAGGTTTCCGGTTAACATAACATAAAAAAGCCACTCCAACGCGGCAACGAGCACGGTTCGTGGGGGAAGGGGATGGTTGAGACTGTCAAAATATGTATGAACTGTATAACAGCATTGCACCGCAACAAAACCATCTCAATAGTGGAACAGGTTGCTGTTAGAGGAATATTGCGTGCAGAGGAAGAAAACTCATCTGCTGTAAGTAGGCTGTTGACGTACTGTCAAAAATGGTTCAAATGGCTCTGAGCACTATGGGACTTAACATTGGAGGTCATCAGTTCAAATGGTTCAAATGGCTCTGAGCACTATGGGACTCAACTGCTGTGGTCATCAGTCCCCTAGAACTTAGAACTACCTAAACCTAACCAACCTAAGGACATCACACACATCCATGCCCGAGGCAGGATTCGAACCTGCGACCGTAGCAGTCGCGCGGTTCCGGACTGAGCGCCTAGAACCGCTAGACCACCGCGGCCGGCTAGGTCATCAGTTCCCTAGAACTCTTTAAACCTAACTAACCTAAGGGAATCACACATATCCATGCCCGAGGCAGGATTCGAACCTGCGACCGTAGCGGTCACGCGGTTCCAGACTGAAGAGTCTAGAACCGCTCGGCCACACCGGCCGGCTGACGTACTGTCAGTATGCGTATGAACACTGATGGAAACTGCAACATAAAGGAGGACACTCGTAACTGAAATAAACTTAACACCGTAAATATGGGAAATAAGGACGTACAAACGTTTCGGATTGCACAGCTGCACAAAAAAATGGCTCTGAGCACTATGGGACTTAACATCTATGGTCATCAGTCCCCTAGAACTTAGAACTACTTAAACCTAACTAACCTAAGGACAGTACACAACACCCAGCCATCACGAGGCAGAGAAAATCCCTGACCCCGCCGGGAATCGAACCCGGGAACCCGGGCGTGGGAAGCGAGAACGTTACCGCACGACCACGAGATGCGGGCCCCAGCTGCACATTACCTCTCGAATGAGAACTGATCATGATGTACATCAGCCACGAACCGCTGTCAGAAAATCTTTAAAGTAGTAGCATGAACTCAGTGGACGCGGAGTGAACTCAGAGGATGTGGAATATTCCTGTGGATCCTCGGCCAACGCTGTTTGCATTTGAGTCCTGAATCCGTGAAAAGTGGTTGCTGGAGGACTGACAAGCCAATAGCCGATCAACAACATTCCTGATAAATTCAATGGGTAACACTACAGACTAACTTACATACTGTAGTAATGGTACCCGTCCTTCTCCGAAGGAGACATAAGCATTCGTTGCCAGATGTCATGCAGTGTCCTGCTGAAATGTTGCGTTTTGAGCGCTGACCCGTTGAAATGTAGCACATAGAACTGTGTGAAGGAAGTTCAGTATCTCTGGCACAAAAACACCTCTGATCTATCTCTTGTCCGAATTGCTATTAATACACACGAGCTGAGATCGTTTGTTGTATGCAATGCCGCCTGAAATGTTCCACAGCAATGCAGGCTTTCCAAGTGTGGTCACTACGTCTAATACGTACTTCATAGTCATTATAGAACGGAATGAAGGGGGTCTCTTCAGCAAACACTACATTTAACCACTCACTGAACCAGCGACAGCTTTCACTCGGCCATTGCAGGTTGAGGAGTTTGTGGTTTCTGGACACTGGAGATCGACAAAATAGCAAGCCAGTCCTCAGTCAACACGGCAGTAAGGGCGTTGGATTTTCGACGCAGACTGTGCACTTGTCTCAACGCGTCATCAAGAACCAGTCTGACGCTTTGAACGGTCACGCGTGTTCTCTGGTTCCTCACACCCTTTATTGTTACAACAACGAACCGAAATTGTGTGTTATAATAATCGCATTACTTGGAGACCAATAAGCTTACCTTCCTTGACCTCATGCACGCATTTTGTCGCACCCTTTTATATCGAGACAATTTTTCCACTTTATTTCACTTTTCCACTTTGTTGGTCATGTCTTCAGTGACTGAGCTTGGCGTGACAATACCTTTTCCGCAAATACTGAACCTTTTGAAACCAGCATTGGTTTTGATGAATACGGTTATCAAAATGGACAGCCACCGCTCACTGAAATCCAATATGCTTAAATACCCGGCATAACAAGTATTATACTTATTCTCATGACACCACATTCGTCGGCTCGCCCACTAACGACCGAACTGCCACCTTTCAACCTAACCTCCACCTCCGGCTACCCTACAGACCAGTCTGTCACCATACGATATTGCAGTGCCTGTGTTATTCCGAATTGCGATGCAATATTCCTCTAAACATGCATGCATGTCCAAAGAACTGCGACGACTACAGCCATTATGAAATACATGCAATGTAACCGCAATTGGAAATTTGTGGTAAGGATTATGGGTTCAAATGGCTCTAAGCACTATGGGACTTAAAATCTGAGGTCACCAGTCCCCTGGACATAGAACTACTTAAACCTAACCAACCTAAGGACATCACACACATCCATGCCCGAGGAAGGATTCGAACCTGCGACCGTAGCAGCAGCGCGGTTCCGGACTGAAGCGCCTAGAACCGCTCGGCCACAACGGCCAACAAGGACTGTGGGACCAAACTGCTGAGGTCATCGGTCCCTAGGCTTACGCACTAATAAATCTAACTTAAACTAACTTACGCTAAGGACAACACACACACCCATTCCCGAGGGAAGAATCGAACCTCCGGCGGGGGGAGCCGCGCGAACCGCACGGCTACCCCACGCGGTTAATCGCAATTGCGAGGACGTATGTCCAAAGGAACATTGCATCGTAATTTGGAATAACAGAGGCACTGCAATATCGCATTTATCAGCCGACATCGGACAAGTGATTTTCAAGTAAAGCGTCTCGCCTGTACGGGAATATTCATAATGGATGTACGAGTGCAGGTTGTAGATAAATGGTTGACAACATATTGGAAGATTTGGTCATGTGTCGAGTCGTGCTTGGACAGCTTAGTGATAAGGCGAGCGCTATCTACACTGTGAGCGGGAAATCTGGATTAGAGTCCCTGTGCGGCGCAAATTTTCATTGTCGTCGTTCCATCGTACAGCTGATGGTTGGCCATATTCGCAATTGCGAAAAAATTTCATGTATTCTGTCACCTGGTCTAGGAATTCGTATTCACATTCATGGGCAGCTTCGACACACCTTGCGCTACACTACACATCCGCGAGCACAAAAAGTAATATAAAAGCAAAATATTCTCAGTGCTCTGTTCTGTCTGTCTATGCGCGTATGAGGTCACAAGGCACTGGTCAAGGCTGGCATCGGTACTTTGAACCCACCCTTTCTTCTGTTCATACAAAGAAGGTCGCTTGGCGTATACGTTCTCCTTCCCTCTGCGATCTTCATCATTCAAATCAAATGGTTTGAAATGGCTCTGAGCACTATCAAACTTAACATCTGAGGTCGTCAGTCGCCTAGAACTTAGAACTTACGCGGTCGGGCGGTTCCAGACTTTAGCGCCTAGAACCGCTCGGCCATCTCGGCCGGCTCTTCATCATTTGTGCTGGTTACTGTTCTTTAAGCACACATGTTACGAGTTTGGGTCGTATGGAATAATGCGATGAATTTTAGTGTCGTAACACGCGTTCATCTGTCGGCAGCAACTTGTCGCAGGGCGACTGTGGAGGAGAGAAGTGGGCGTGGACTTACTCTGCCAGTTGTCTGCGACGAGCTGCATGGCCTGCTGCAGCTGCCGGCGCGTCGGCGATGCGGGACCCGCCGCCATCTTCGCTGAGAGGAGGCGCGCCGCGCTGTTATCTCGTGTCGCCGCTGCTGCTGCTGCTGCTTATGTAATTGCCGCCTGCGGACACCACCGCGGCTCACACACTGCAAAAACGTCGCTGCTGTCGAACAGCCTTCTGTTGGATTACGGAAGGTGGGAGGGGGGAGGAAAAGGGGTGGGGGGCACTCACGCCGGAGGCGGCCGTGCGGCAGCCTAGGCTCGCAGATCGCGCGTAAACACGGTTTACGCCACACGGGATTTCCGCGTACTCCGTACACATCGCGAGGCGGACACGTCTGGTTCAGCAGACAGAATTTTATGCGAAATTTATTGGCGCTGGCATGTCATAGTGACAGAATGATGACGAGAGACAGCAACAAGTATATATCGTTTGTTTCGCCAAAACACATTTGAGGCCTAATCCTACTGGTTGGAACCTTCACTAATTCCTGCTAATAGTCATCCACCTGTCATTTTCTGAAGACGGTTCTGATCACACACTTTGGGAACAATAATGTAATATGAAACTTCCTGGCAGATTAAAACTGTGTGCCCGACCGAGACCCGAACTCGGGACCTTTGCCTTTCGCGGGCAAGTTCTCTACCAGCTGAGCTACCGAAGCACGACTGACGCCCCGTCCTCACAGCTTTACTTCTGCCGCGAAAGGCAAAGGTCCCGAGTTCGAGTCTCGGTCGGGTACACAGTTTTAATCTGCCAGAAAGTTTCATATCAGCGCACACTCCGCTGCAGAGTGAAAATATCATTCTGGAATAGTGTAATATGATCACAGAATTACACTGAGGTTACAAAAAAGACGAGATAGCGATATGCGCATATACGCCGGCCGCGGTGGTCTCGCGGTTCTAGGCGCGCAGTCCGGAACCGTGCGACTGCTACGGTCGCAGGTTCGAATCCTGCCTCGGGCATGGCTGTGTGTGATGTCCTTAGGTTAGTTAGGTTTAAGTAGTTCTAAGTTCTAGGGGACTGATGACCATCGATGTTAAGTCCCATAGTGCTCAGAGCCATTTGAACATACCCTATGTTATCCCGAAATTCCGCTGAAGGCAGCTGTCAGTTTGATGCCCCTAGCAGAGAACTCTTTCGTTCCAAACATTATAATTTCTCTTGGAATACCTAACGGATTCTGGAGCGTGAGAAGCCGTTTTACTCGTCTGTTCCAGAACGGCGATACGAGCAGCAGAAATTTTTACAGATCAGTTTGATAAACTTAAGGTGATACCGATACATCCGCAGTTAATGATGCTATGGCAAAAAACTATCTACCGTTCAGTAAGGACACTCTTAGAGTTCGGTTGGGAGAAAACGTAGTTATTATATTTTAAACGATTCTGGAAATATTTTGAGTTGCAGTATGTAACTTTTTATCTACGAAGATGCGAAAAATATCATGTGCTTTTCAGTAGTATTGTATAATTGTTGGAGGCACTCGAAGGGACGTAAATGAATGAAGTGGTATGACTCTTGTCATAGACTGCAGCGAAACTAGTGCAAAAAAATACTGACAATGTGCTGTATACGGAGATCATGACTTCAGGCAAGACAGTTTCACCTCATTTGCCGCATAAACAGCGGGAATGGGGTACAACCTGATCTGAGCTGACGTGTTCCACTCCCATATTTTGCACATTCCCCGTCTCGTTTCGTGAAAAATTTACAATGAAATTTTAAAAAGCATGCTATCACTATATTTTTGTTTCCAAGAGTTCCAAAATACCATCACAAAAAGTACTTAGAGCAGATGTAAGAATTAGCCTTGGAGCAAACTTTACGTGTATTCCTTTGTGCGTCCTATCATTTGCCGAAAACATCGTTTCGATATTTTGAGTTGTTTATGGACCATTACAGGTATCCATTAACCCCAACAAGAAGATCGAAGGATTCGATCTTCCGGTGAAACTCCACAACTTTGAATCGTGTCGAAACGAGTGTTAGTAGATGTAAGCAACTGATGAACAAATGGGGCCCTATCAGACAGTCGTGAGGGTGAGTGCGGTGAAATCCAGTCAGTGAGCCATTTACCTGTGTGTGAAGTGCATTGCTATGAGGGTGAAATGAAGGACACACACAGACACTGTCACTCAGACATAGAGTGGCTAAAGAATATTTGCAGTATAGAACAGCATTATGACATTTGTAAAGCATAGTGTAATTCAATGCAGTGCTACAAAAATATAGTTAATACTTTGAAACATGCATTTAATGTGATGATTGGATTTGTAGATCCCGAAAGAGTAGATAGATACACTCCTGGAAATGGAAAAAAGAACACATTGACACCGGTGTGTCAGACCCACCATACTTGCTCCGGACACTGCGAGAGGGCTGTACAAGCAATGATCACACGCACGGCACAGCGGACACACCAGGAACCGCGGTGTTGGCCGTCGAATGGCGCTAGCTGCACAGCATTTGTGCACCGCCGCCGTCAGTGTCAGCCAGTTTGCCGTGGCATACGGAGCTCCATCGCAGTCTTTAACACTGGTAGCATGCCGCGACAGCGTGGACGTGAACCGTATGTGCAGTTGACGGACTTTGAGCGAGGGCGTATAGTGGGCATGCGGGAGGCCGGGTGGACGTACCGCCGAATTGCTCAACACGTGGGGCGTGAGGTCTCCACAGTACATCGATGTTGTCGCCAGTGGTCGGTGGAAGGTGCACGTGCCCGTCGACCTGGGACCGGACCGCAGCGACGCACGGATGCACGCCAAGACCGTAGGATCCTACGCAGTGCCGTACGGGACCGCACCGCCACTTCCCAGCAAATTAGGGACACTGTTGCTCCTGGGGTATCGGCGAGGACCATTCGCAACCGTCTCCATGAAGCTGGGCTACGGTCCCGCACACCGTTAGGCCGTCTTCCGCTCACGCCCCAACATCGTGCAGCCCGCCTCCAGTGGTGTCGCGACAGGCGTGAATGGAGGGACGAATGGAGACGTGTCGTCTTCAGCGATGAGAGTCGCTTCTGCCTTGGTGCCAATGATGGTCGTATGCGTGTTTGGCGCCGTGCAGGTGAGCGCCACAATCAGGACTGCATACGACCGAGGCACACAGGGCCAACACCCGGCATCATGGTGTGGGGAGCGATCTCCTACACTGGCCGTACACCACTGGTGATCGTCGAGGGGACACTGAATAGTGCACGGTACATCCAAACCGTCATCGAACCCATCGTTCTACCATTCCTAGACCGGCAAGGGAACTTGCTGTTCCAACAGGACAATGCACGTCCGCACGTATCCCGTGCCACCCAACGTGCTCTAGAAGGTGTAAGTCAACTACCCTGGCCAGCAAGATCTCCGGATCTGTCCCCCATTGAACATGTTTGGGACTGGATGAAGCGTCGTCTCACGCGGTCTGCACGTCCAGCACGAACGCTGGTCCAACTGAGGCGCCAGGTGGAAATGGCATGGCAAGCCGTTCCACAGGAACGCATTGCTGCGAAAGGTGGATATACACTGTACTAGTGCCGACATTGTGCATGCTCTGTTGCCTGTGTCTATGTGCCTGTGGTTCTGTCAGTGTGAACATGTGATGTATCTGACCCCAGGAATGTGTCAATAAAGTTTCCCCTTCCTGGGACAATGAATTCACGGTGTTCTTATTTCAATTTCCAGGAGTGTAGATAGATAGATAGACAGATAGATAACAATAGGTATCCACATACCGTGGGACGCAAATTTATAAATGAAATTAAAGTGTGTGATATGAGTCACCAGAGGAGTGCGCCTCTTTAATACCTGGCAATATTAATTTAAATCGAGCTGCTGTCTCACACAGACACAGTGGTCAGTGCTCCCCATTTGAAGTGCACTGGTATGGAAAGCGCACAGCGTGAGGTAGAAAATAAAGAACTCTATTTCTGAATTAGAAATCATTGTGTTTCTCCATACAGATGGGAGTACTGAGAGGCATATCAGCCTATGGTGTAATGTGCAAGGCGCACTGTAGGTGACGTACATCAGTTTAAGTAAGAAGACGGATTAGGTGCACACGCTAGTAAGAGGCTGAAGGAGAAATAGTAGGTGCAGACCGAATAACTGTCAAGACGATAGAAAAAAAACCTAAAACTCGATGCACGTATACAGACACTGGACTTCTTGCACGCATGTTTTAAAACTGCCCCCTTGATAATTATGAAAGATATATACGAGGGCAGTTCAATAAGTAATGCAACACATTTTTTTTCTCGGCCGATTTTGGTTGAAAAAACCGGAAATTTCTTGTGGAATATTTTCAAACATTGCCGCTTCGTCTCGTATAGTTTCATTGACTTCCGACAGGTGGCAGCGCTGTACGGAGCTGTTAAAATGGCGTCTGTAACGGATGTGCGTTGCAAACAACGGGCAGTGATCGAGTTTCTTTTGGCGGAAAACCAGGGCATCTCAGATATTCATAGGCGCTTGCAGAATGTCTACGGTGATCTGGCAGTGGACAAAAGCACGGTGAGTCGTTGGGCAAAGCGTGTGTCATCATCGCCGCAAGGTCAAGCAAGACTGTCTGATCTCCCGCGTGCGGGCCGGCCGTGCACAGCTGTGACTCCTGCAATGGCGGAGCGTGCGAACACACTCGTTCGAGATGATCGACGGATCACCATCAAACAACTCAGTGCTCAACTTGACATCTCTGTTCGTAGTGCTGTCACAATTGTTCACCAGTTGGGATATTCAAAGGTTTGTTCCCGCTGGGTCCCTCGTTGTCTAACCGAACACCATAAAGAGCAAAGGAGAACCATCTGTGCGGAATTGCTTGCTCGTCATGTGGCTGAGGGTGACAATTTCTTGTCAAAGATTGTTACAGGCGATGAAACATGGGTTCATCACTTCGAACCTGAAACAAAACGGCAATCAATGGAGTGGCGCCACACCCACTCCCCTACCAAGAAAAAGTTTAAAGCCATACCCTCAGCCGGTAAAGTCATGGTTACAGTCTTCTGGGACGCTGAAGGGGTTATTCTGTTCGATGTCCTTCCCCATGGTCAAACGATCAACTCTGAAGTGTATTGTGCTACTCTTCAGAAATTGAAGAAACGACTTCAGCGTGTTCGTAGGCACAAAAATCAGAACGTACTTCTCCTTCTTCATGACAACGCAAGACCTCACACAAGTCTTCGCACCCGAGAGGAGCTCACAAAACTTCAGTGGACTGTTCTTCCTCATGCACCCTACAGCCCCGATCTCGCACCGTCGGATTTCCATATGTTTGGCCCAATGAAGGACGCAATCCGTGGGAGGCACTACGTGGATGATGAAGAAGTTATTGATGCAGTACGACGTTGGCTCCGACATCGACAAGTGGAATGGTACCGTGCAGGCATACAGGCCCTCATTTCAAGGTGGCGTAAGGCCGTAGCATTGAATGGAGATTACGTTGAAAAATAGTGTTGTGTAGCTAAAAGATTGGGGAATAACCTGGTGTATTTCAATGCTGAATAAAACAACCCCTGTTTCAGAAAAAAATGTGTTGCATTACTTATTGAACTGCCCTCGTATAGTGACAAATCATCGTTGACATGTGAGACCTATAAAAAGAGACTAAAGTACGCCATAAACACCGTAGGGGGTTTTGCGGACGAAGGTTAGTTCCCACGTTAAGTTGAATGTGTGGCTATAACCAAAGTAAAAGCTGGACGGCAGGTAAACCAAGCCCCGTGTCATACAGATCGGTGGCGAGGTGATGGTCTCACACAGTGTGTCGTCGTAGACACTTTCGGGAAAGACGCTAGGTAAGAGACACTTCCTCGCATTGGCACATTAATACTACCTATTGGGATAACTCTGTTGCCAGCATCATATTTAAAGTACCGGGGAAGCAGGTTGCTAGCCTTACTTGCCCCGAGTCCCCTTGAGTTTTACCCCTAACGGTTGAGGGACTAACCGGTGGATTTGGTAGTCTTTGCCGTATGAGCACAAAGGTGACCACGACTCAGAATATGTCCGAGATGCCCAGCCTTATTCCAAAGTAACTGGTATCCCGACTGTCGGGACCACTTACTTGTTCATATTATTTATGGATCATATGTTGAAAACAATAGCCTGGCTGGGTGAGATTAAGATATGTGAACACAAAATTGCATATGCGGATGACTTAGTTGTGATGGCAGATTCGATTGAAAGTTTGCAAAGTAATATTTCAGAGCTAGATCAGAAATGTAAGGACTATGGTATGAAGATTAGCATCTCCAAAACGAAAGTAATGTCAGTGGGAAAGAAATATAAACGGATTGAGTGCCAATAGTTTCAAGTACTTAGGATGCATATTCTCACAGGATGGCAACATAGTGAAAGAACTGGAAGTGAGGTGTAGCAAAGCTAATGCAGTGAGCGCTCAGCTACGATCTACTCTCTTCTGCAAGAAGGAAGTCAGTACCAAGATTAACCTATCTGTGCACCGTTCAATCTTTCGGCCAACTTTGTTGTATGGGAGCGAAAGCTGGGTGGATTCAGGTTACCTTATCAACAAGGTTGAGGTTACGGATACGAAAGTAGCTAGGATGATTGCAGGTACTAGTAGATGGGAACAACGGCAGGAGGGTGTCCACAATGAGGAAATCAAAGAAAAACTGGGAATGAACTCTATAGATGTAGCAGTCAGGGCGAACAGGTTTAGATGGTGGAGTCATGTTACACGCATGGGAGAAGCAAGGTTACCAAAGAGACTCATGGGTTCGGCAGTAGAGGGTAGGAGGAGTCGGGGCAGACCAAGGAGAAGGTACCTGGATTCGGTTAAGAATGATTTTCAAGTAATAGGTTTAACATCAGAAGAGGCACCAATGTTAGCACTGAATAGGGGATCATGGAGGAATTTAATAAGGGGGCTATGCTCCAGACTGAACGCTGAAAGGCATAATCAGTCTTAAATAGTGGTGGTGATGATGATGATGATGATGATGATGATGATGATGATTGGGATAACTGCTCAAAACCACAAAGCATGTTTTTTTTGTTACTGCAGAGCTGCAACAGAGTGATTTTAAAGTGTCTACAAAGTCCTGACCTCAAATTAACTCAAAATCTATGGGTTTACATAACGATTAGAATACACATGAATTCTAAATACGAATTCAAAAGGTGAATAAGCACTAATGACATAGTATTCACTCCATCAATACACGCGCATTCATATCAAGCACTTCATAATGGTTAAAATAAATCTTACGATGAAATTGATATCCACTAAGTACATATCATTTTTTAATATATCTTATTTAAATCACTTTAGAATGGACAAATTTTAAAATATCTGATGAAAATTTTCAAGGTGGTTACGGTCTATTTCTCGTTCTGTTACGTTAACGGCATAATCACAAAAGAATTCCTAAAGTACGTCTAGAAATCTGAATGTTGTAGGGGACCTAAAAGAAAGAAGAACCTGGTTTTAATCATTAATGGACTTCCGTTAAAGACCAGAGAAACTGAATATTCACAGAACCCTGATTTTTTCCTATGTTTAGCTATGTTATAAATAAAATGTAAATGTCGTGTGACTAGGGCCTCCCGTCGGGTAGACCCTTCGCCTGGTGCAAGTCTTTCGAGTTGACGCCACTTCGGCGATTTGCGTGTCGATGGGGTTGAAATGATGATGATAAGGACAACACAACACCCAATCCTTGAGCGGAGAAAATCTCCGACCCAGCCGGGAATGGAACCCGGGCCGTTAGGTATGACATTCCGTCGCGTAGACCACTCAGCTACCGGGGGAGGACAGCTATGTTATTATAATACCTCAATTATAAAGCGTTGTACGCTACGATGTAACAGTTTTTCCTATGAGTTGACAGGAAGAGCGTGGCGTAGACTTTTAGACAAATACCGGTAGATGGCAGTCCACACAGCCCCAGTCTGAAGCACAATGGCGTCGCTCGACACATTTTTGCATACTGCAGTTCAACAGGTGAGAGTTAGTGTTTGAGGTGCACTGTGATTTTCGTCGGCGGTTTGGAATTGTTCCATCTAACGAAATATCATTCGTCGTAGGTATCGCCAGCTTGAAGAGACAAGACGTCTGTGTAAAGTTAATAGTCCAGGACGACATCGTACTACTCATGGAAGAGTAGAGAGCACTCCGCAAGCTTTTGAGCGGAGCTCACGAAATCCCACTGGCCGCGCAAGCAGACGACTTGAATTCCCCACCCACCACTGCTTGGCGAGTGTTCAGATGACATTTGGTCGGCATTTAGATGACTACTTCGTAGTTCACTATGAACAGGCGTACAATCCATACCGACTACAATTGCTACAAGCTTTTCTTCTGGAGGTGAAAGAAACATGTTGACGTTAGTAATGTTCTCTTATAGGACATGGAAGACGACAAAGATTTACCATGCTTAACACTTTACCGACCGCACGTCTCGTACAAATTTATTGGCTTGCCACCGGCAGCGCTAATTCGGATTACTTGGCTTGTCGCCGGCCGCTTGTCAGCTTTCCGTTGATGACAAGTTTCAAACACAATGACTCTCGCGCGCTTAAATTTTTCCGGAAATCGTCTATTTTGCCGTATCGTTCCACAAACTCGAATTTTCTTTTCAAGTAACTTCTTTGCAAGTTCTACACTGTTATAATAATTATCCATGTAGAGGTGATACCACTTTCCATAACAAGGTGTCAATAGTTTCATCAGTGTTTTTGCTAAAGGTTGTCCAGCGCCGGAATGTATCTTGAATGAGGAAATGTATTCTGTACTCGAACCACGCAGCATCCGAATGAGTATGCCGTATTTCGTAATTTTCGACGGATTGTAAACTTTAACTGTCCACGTCACGGTATCATTCCATCATCAACTGAGATACCTTGACTTAGATTAAACGTTTCTTTAAACTTTTTGGAAAAATAATCGATTATGAATTGCACTTTTAAAAGCCGGTCGGCATTATCCGGTTTATTGTTGTTGTCGGAAAAATGTAAAAATGATAATATTTGTCTGAATATGTTGCGGGACATCGTTTTGCGAAATATCGGTGTGTCTATCAACGGATTCGTTGACCAGTAATCATTGATCTTTGGTTTTTTTACAATTCCCCACAAGGACAGCAAGCCCAAACCATTTTCTACGTTCGGTTCGCTTAACGTCGACAAATTTGGCATTTTTTTTCCAGTTTCCTTCTATTGCAATTTTGACTGTAATATTTGTTGGTTTCGTTGCTAATATATTCACATAGACTGTTACCAATGCATAACTCTACGATATCCTCGACGCTCTGTGTATCTTTGGGAAATATGTATGGACCCGGAGATCCTTCAAATTGGTCGTCAGTAAATCATAGTCTGTCTTCTTCGTCTGATTCATCCGAATCAGTTGGCAACCGTAGCGTTCGCCGAATTCTTCTTGGACGTATTTCACTATCTTCCGACGATTCTTCTTCACTTTCATTTTTTTGATATCCAATGTCTTCTTCGCAATCAGCCAAGCTGTCCGGAACGTCAAACAAGACGCCCGCGCATTCATCGTAAATAATCGTATCGCCCCTTTCGTCTGCCATTACGAAAGTGCACAAGTACTTACAAAAACAAAAAACTTGCTGACGTGTGTAACTTATTGTTACCTAAATAAAGCACCAAGAGAATGAAAAAGATACTAAAATGCTGTCGCGTTACTATGCACACGACACCACTGTGGTGTCGCCGTCCGTTGACCGCTATTTCGCGCACGACATCTCTGTGGCATCGCCGGACGGCAAAGTGTTAATTTTCAGTGATGAAGAAACATTGTTCCATGTTAGTGGTAAAGATAGGCAGCATAACGTGAGCATATACGGGCTTCAGAAACCTCAAAATTAGTGAACACGAAAGAGATTCGACTAAAGTTGGTACAGCACTTGCCCGCGAAAGGCAAAGGTCCCGAGTTCGAGTCTCGGTCAGGCACACAGTTTTAATCTGCCAGGAAGTTTCATATCAGCGCACACTCCGCTGCAGAGTGAAAATCTCATTCTAAAGTGAACGTGTTTTGTGACATTTCGTATGAGAAGGTGTATGGTCCATCGTTTTTCGAGGCAACACAATGGCTAGAATTAACCAGTTTGAAATGTTGCAGATGTGCCTTTTTCCACAACTTCAGAAGGACTCTAAAGATTTCATATTCAAGCAGAATGGAGTTCCATCACATTGGTACAACAATGTACCACAATTTCTCAATGACACACTGCCTCAAGGCAGGATACGGCGCATGAGTCCATCATTGGGCTCCAAGAACTTCAGAGATCAACCCATGACTTTCTCTTACGAGGATATGTGGAAGATTGTGTTTAGTCTTCCCATTTAGCTCCTGGAACTAAATGAGATCAAAAACAGAATAAAAGCGGCAGTAAATTCTGTCGATAAAGAAACCTGTCATGAAGAGTATGATGAATTTAGCTATCGTTGGATATTGTCTGCACAGCTGATGGTGAACACACAGTATTTATAATAATACAGCAAAAAAACTTTTAGGTTTCTGGACATTTTGCAGCTAAAAGAAATTACTCGTTGAGATCTAGCAAAACACAGTCTATGAGAGGCCTTTGTGAGTCCACAACATTGATGTTATGCATCTCATGGCGGAAAGTAGGTGTTGTTTACTACGAATTGCTTCCAGAGGTACGTTCATCGCAATTGACGTTATTTTCAACTACTGACACTATACAAAAACACGACCAAGAAGACTACATCAAGTGTTGATAACGCACTCAGCTGATTTCACGAAAGGAGCTAAGCAGGAGCTTGGTTAGCAAGGCAACCTTCACCACTCTTATTCTTCTAATCTGGCACCCTCCTATGTTTATCTTTTACGCTTCTTAGTGAACAGTCAAGAAATCTAATATGCTTCCAGATGAGATAAATCGAGAAACTATCTGAGCATTGTCAGATGTTTTCGATAATATGGGAGATTATATTGTTAATGATTAATTACTGTCTTATGGTTATGTGTTGTGTTCAATAAACTAACTAAAAACGCTGCAAAGTATACCCTGTAGGTATATTAATAAAAATGAATCACAATTCATCGGGATTAGGACGAGAGTCTTTTTTAATAAAACAAAGTATCCGTAACACAAGCGTGCCCAAATCATTCACGAATTAGAAAGATATTACGTACGTGGATGTTGTTACCTGTGACTAAGTTTGTGAAGTGCTGTAAAATTAACGTCACTGGAAAACATTCGTTATGTTTTCCAGGATGATATGTGCACCAAGAACAAACCAACAGATACTAATAACTCTACACGACCCCCACAATTCTTCAAACATGCACTAAATATGTACCATCTGATGACGAATCACTGGACGACTCTAAACCGGCAATGGAAAATAAAAATTGAAGAGTAAAACCAATAATTTCTGGAAATCTTTGTTCATCACAGTATTTCACAGCCATAATGGATTAAAGTTTTATTACGCACTTTTGTCCTCGAAACGGTCTATGTGCAGTCCACTGTCTTACTGATGTAACGTTACAGGACGAGGACAAGAGTACGAAAAGGTAGCTGTGAGAGTAGATGCATAACGAAACACAGGTAGCAAATTATTCAGTGCCACAGTTTAGCTAACAAAATTGTGTATTCGTAAAAACCAGAAAATATCTCAGCAGAAGCGGAAAAATGCATGCATTAACAAGCGTGCAATTCTGCAAGTTGTTCTCCTTCAGATCTACAAGATACTGAATCAAGGTAGCGGGAAAACATATGAGAGGGAAATCTATACAAAACTTCCCTCTCGTACGTTTTGTTTAGATTTCCATTCTGATTGTCGATGTAGCTACTTGTTGCTCTGTGAGAGAAGAGGTAAAAGTCTCGTCTCCAGCGAGACTGAAACCGAGAGCGACTGCAACCGGCACTTTGGAATACAACCTCTACCAGTGGGCTAGTGAACAAGTGCAACTAACAATGCTCCATCATTGCCAGAGTCATTCATTTGGATTTTAGTGCAGCTAGGAGAACTACATTAAAACATAACTGGTTCGCATATAGACGTAAAATTATGTTAATACCGATAAAGAAATTTGCTTGCGCGTTTTGTCTAATCTTTATCTGAAGTTACCATTATCGGCTCCTTAACCACCCAACGAACGTCACCACCTCGATATGGCGCGATCAAGGTGACAGACGCTTGAAGTAATAGCTACCGTTTATAGTCCGCTGCCCGCCTTGCAACTGACGGAATTCCACATAATGAAAGCACCGATTCATTCTAATGTATTAGAAATGTCTGAATAATATATCCAAACTGCGCCATTTCAAGTGTTATTAGTTTCTCCAGTCATTGAAACTATAATGACAGGGACATAGAAAAGCACGTATCCCTCGTGCAGAGCTTAAAACACGATCGGAAAAAATAAAATTGCGAATTTGTTAGAAAACTGGTTTACAATATCGACACCATGACTTACAAAATAGCGCACACCACTAAAAATATCATTAGTATCTGCGATGCTCACAGACTGCAATCTTTCTTCGTTTCGTGGTAGAAGAAAATGGATGTTTTTATTTAACTATTCTTTGCACAAAATTTGTCTTTTGTTACCCTCCTGACTACGGTCCAATAGGTTTCTGGCTTCGTTTCCTGCAAAGTATAGCAGGGACAGAGTTGACGCAGCATTGTTAGCACTGTACTCCTTGCCTGTTCTGCTGCCTGACAGACAGCGAAGCCTTGTTGTTCAGCGTAAGGCACAAGCGAATTCTGTTTCCGACTGTACATGCGTCACCATACACGATTTATCGTGTGTGTTATTAACACAACATTGTCATACAGAAATTTGTACAGGGAGGTCAGAAAATATCTGAAGCGCTTGTAGGGATGTTGTGGGCAGGCTGTACTGAGACATAAATGTTAAGAAAAAAATTTGATACGTTGCGCCGTTCCAGATTTATTTAGCATTGAGGTTACCCAATCAGGCCGCCCCACTCGCAAATTCAAGTTTCAACTAACCAAACGAAGCACTCGTTGGGTAAAACCGTTGTTGGCGGGCTGCTTGAATGTGAGCGCGAGAGGCACCGATTGGCTAATTACAGTGCTAAATACCTCGGAAACGGCGCAAACATTTTCGTAACATTTTTGTCTCAGTAGAACCTACCCTGCAACATACCTAAAAGCGTTTCAGACATATTTTCAGCACTCTGTAGATCTGTTCATTGAAAAGGTTGAACACCGAAGAAAGACGTTTCCCTTAGCAGTGTGACAACGTTATGGAACCACGGACGTAATGGTTTGTCCCGTTAACTGGTTGGTTTGAGGGATTGAAGGGACTAGATTGCTACGGTCATCGGTCCCTGTCCCGTTAATGGTATAAGTTGTGACGGATGTCAGAAATAATCACAAAACTACAGGATATGAATAAATATGATATTAGTTCCAAATAAACACACACAGCGATGAGTTAATGTATTATGGTCACCTGCTTAATGGCGTGTTGGTACACGTCTGGAATGCAACGTAGCAGCAGTTTTGCATGATACTGATTTGACACGTCATTGTTAGTTTTCCGGCGGACTGGGACACGAGATGTGTCTGCAAATGATGACATAAAACATGAACGGATGCAGGTGGTCCGCGACAATGTTCTCATAGCCCACAGTCCTCACCGCGTCTTCGATTACCACAGCAGCTACCATGGAAGCGCAGCTGAATATCCTCCATAGCATAATACAGCCCCCCAGCCCAGCATAGTACAGTCCGTGGCGTGGTCCATGTTTCGGGCACCAACTTCCATCTGTGAAGGCGTATCCGGACACGAATACCTGAAGTAACAAGAAATGTGAATATTTCGACCAGGTGGTACGTTTACAGTGATCCACGGTGCCATCTCGATGATCCCATGGCCTCTGCAATCTTAATTGCCAGTGTCGCTGGGTCAGGGTGTGAATACGTTAGGTTCGTCTGCTACCGAGCCCCACATTCGACAATGAGCACTGAACAGTGTGCTTCGTAACACTTGTACCTGTACCAGCAATGTACTCTTATCGTCATATCCACCAGGGATATCCGTCTATCCTGCTTTACGAAGAGGCCAAGACTCCGACCTCCCGATTTTGTGATGATCCTTGGACGTGTAACATGCTGTCGCCTACTCATCGTTTCATAATTCTTTCACCACTTCCAATTGATGCTCACGATAGTAGCGCTGTAAGAGCATACCCGCTTCGCAGTTTCAGTGATGGTCGTTCTCAGGTATCGGGCCACAGCTATCAGCCGTTTGTCAACGCTGCTTACGACAGGGTGTTTTCCCCATTTGTAGCCCGTATCGTAACTACCATCATTGCTCATTCGACTCTGCTCCCATTACATACGCACCGAGTCACGTGTCCGCAAAATGCACCAAGCATCAGTCAATTTTGCGGCGGGCAGTGGTTGTAACACAAGCATCACAAAAGTTTGGTATCGCACTGGTTCCCAGAACTCCTGAATATAGACTTTGACTGTGGACATTTTATCACATACACAGTCCCTTTGATTGTTCAGAGACGTCACTAAACCCGCCCAAAGATGTAAACAACCATGAATGATCAGCGCCTGTTAGACGGACTGGGTCCGATCAGTTCCAGTCATTCCACCTGGAAGGAGGTACACGGCTCGTGTTGTCTGTTGTTCAACCGTGCCTAGACGGTCAATACCGCGGTTCGATCGCGTCGGCATTGTTACTTTGTGCCACGAAGGGCTCTCAACAAGGAAGAGTCCAGGCGTCTCGGAGTGAACCAAAGCGATGTTTTGCGGACATGGAGGAGATAGACAGAAAATGCCGATGACATATCTCGCTCAGGTCGCCCAACGGCTACTACTGCAATGGCTGACCGCTACCTTCGGTTTATGGCTCGGAGGAACCCTGAAAACAACGCTACCATGTTGAATAATGCTTTTCGTACATCCACAGGACATCGTGTTACGAGTCAAACTGTGAGCAATAGGCTGCATGATACGTAACTTCACTCCAGACGTCGATGGCGAGGTCCATCTTTGCAACCACGACTCCGTGCAGCGCGGTACAGATGGGCCCAACAACATGCCGAATGGACTGCTCAGGATTGGCATCACGTTCTCTTCACCGATGAGTGTCACATATGCCTTCAAACAGACAATCGCCGTACACGTGTTTGGAGGCTACCCGGTCAGGCTGAACGCGTTAGACACAGTGTCCAGCGAGTGCAGCAAGGTGGAGGTTTCCTGCTGTTTTCGGATGGCATTATGTGGGGCCGACGTACGCCGCTGGTGGTCGTGGAAGGTGCCGTAACGTCTGTGCAATATATGAATGTCATCCTCCGATCGATAGTGCAACCATATCGGCTGCACACTGGCGAGGTATTCGTCTTCATGGACGACAATTCGCGCCCCCATCGTTCACATCTTGTGAATGACTTCCTTCAGGATAACGACATCGCTCGACTAGAGTGGCCAGCTTGTTCTCCAGACATGAACCCTATCCGACATGCCTGGGATAGATTGAAAAGGGCTGTTTATGGACGACATGACCCACCAACCACACTGAGGGATTACGCTGTATCGCCGTTGAGGAGTAGGACAATCTGGACCAACAGTGACTTGAACTTGTGTATAGCATGCCACGACGAATACAGGCATGCGTCAATGCAAGAGGACGTGCTACTGAGTATTAGAGGTACCGGTGTGTACAGTAATCTGGACTACCACCTCTGAAGGTATCGCTGTATGGTGGTACAACATGCAATGTGTGGTTTATGTTGATCTCTATTACAATTTTCTGTACACGTTCCGCAATCCTGGCAACCAAGTTTATAAAAAACGTTTTTTGATGTGTGTATTTTGGCTCGTCGGTTTGTGAAACTGAAAGTTTCCACTCTGCTAGAGAATACGTCTCATATCAGTTTTCTCAGTATAACGGGACACATCCAAGGTATATAGAAACCACACCACCCTCAGGACAGATTCATACAGTTCTAACTGTTATTGTGCGTAATTTAAAAATTAAATGTCACAACGAGAAAATTATAAGTTCGTGGACGTACTGGAAATTTATAGCTCTAAATTTTTTAAGTGAAAATTCTTAAACATTTTAAATAAAACATACGTTATTAACATTCTACATTTTTATTCCTCATGCCTACAAACATGCAGCGCTCTGCCGCATATAGGCTCGGAATTGTAGCGTGTAATGTGGCTGTGTGTAACGTAATTGTCGGTGGGTGAGAAACAGCATGCTGTAATCGAGTTTCTAATTCGAAGACTTCGTCCACACCCTCTCCTTCAACATCAAAATGTTGACTACACACGAGCGCTACGACAGCTACAACATTCCGACGCCTTGGGTTCACTGTCTTCGATAATCCTCCATACAGTCCCGTCTTGACCCCATCCGATTGTTATCTGTCTCCAAAACTTTAAGAAAACCTTCCAGAACGTTACTTTGACAATGATGAAGCTGTGTGTGAGGTTGCGGCTTCGACAACGAAGTCAAACGTTCTACAGTGACGGTATCAACAAACTGCTCTCTAGTTGGGAGACCTGTATTCTTCGCCACTGTGACTATGTTGAGAAATAAATATGTAGACATGAAAATTAAAGACGCAGAATAATAATGTTTGTTTCATTTGAAAATTTTAAGAGTTTGCACATAAAAAATTCGGGGCGTTACTTTTCAGCACACCTCCGTACGTACATGAAGAAAATAAAACAAATTAAGAAGAAACAAATTAAGAATGTGAGGAAATAATTTACATTGTTGGAGGTCAGTATTATAGCAGGCCATACATTCTAATGGAATAGAACACGTGGTACGTTGTAGTACCTGCGGCAATCCGATTGCTGAACTGAGTTCAGATTCTTTTTAACAATGGAAAGGAGGTAATTATTAATTCAAGTCTAACCGGTATGGAGGAAGAGTGGTAAGAATGAAGACCGCCCGTTACATTATCGAATGAAATATTCATGAATGTCTGAAGTGATTTATAAGAGACGATGGAAGACGCAATCTGGAAAGCAGGACAGGAATATAACCGCTACTCCTCTGTATGACAAACCCATCGCACTTACCATTAAGCCATCTCATCTCGCTCGACAGTAACAGACTAAACCTAAAAGACAGGTTTCACAGCCCAGGGTTCGACGCTGTCTCAACTGCAGTCAGCATGAGTATAGCAATAGGAGCGTCACTGACCTGTTACCTCTACCGCTTGGTTCTTTCAACTCCACAAGAAATTATACTACCAGTCTCCGGAAGGGTGATTTGTCCTACTTAGTGGTACATCTGATGAATTCATTTAGGAGATGAATTAGAATCCGTCTTTCCAACGCTTAAAGACAGCGAGAAACATTCTGTACTTTGCTGTCAGAAGCACTGATCGTTTTTTTTTTTTTAAAATTTCGATAAGTAGATACCACCTTTGATATGAGAATCTGGAGAGTATGTGAAATTCACGTTTTTGGTTATGTCTAGAGTGCTAAGATGTTCTCTGCCCATAAATTTCTTTAATAGCAACTCCGCGATCTGGCTCTAAAGACAACACGATTTTGTCCGGCTGCCCAATCATCCTTAGCCATGCGTTGTCATTTGGATTTGGTATGGCAAGGCATGTGGTCAGCACACCATCCTTCCCAGCTGCTGCTGCCAGCTTTCCAAACCTTGAAGTCATTACTTTCCATCCGGGTAGCTTCAGAAAGCTTCTGACAATGTTGTCTGGAGAACTCTCTTTCAAATCCTACACGCGGCAGGGGTAAAATACAGGGAGCGAAAAGCTATTGACAATTTGTACAGAAACTAGATGGCAGTTATAGGAGTCGAGAGGCACGAAAGGGAAGTAGTGATTGAGAAGGAAGTGAGACAGGATTGTAGCCTTTACCCGATGTTATTCAATCTGTATATTGAGCCAGCAGTAAAGGAAACAAAAGAAAAACTTGAAGCAGGAATTAAACACCAGGAAGAAGAAATAAAAACTTTGAGGTTTGCCAATGACATTGTAATTCTGTTAGACAGAGCAAAGTGCTTGGAAGAGCAGCTGAACGGAATGGACAATGACTTGAAAGGAAGATATAAGATGAACGTCAACAAAAGCAGAACGAGGATAATGGAATGTAGTCGAATTAAATCAGGTGATGTTGAGGGAACTAGATTAGGAAATGAGACACATATAGTAGTAGATGAGTTTTTCTATTTCAGAAGTAAAATAACTGATGACGGTCGGAATAGGGAGGAAATAAAATGTAGACTGGCAATGGCAAGGAAAGCGTTTCAGAAGAACAGAAATCTGTTAACATCGAGTATAGATTTAAGCGTTAGGAAGTCCTTTCTGAAAATATTTGTATCGAGTGTAGCCATGTATGGAAGTGAAACATGGACGGTATACAGTTTAGACAAGAAGAGAATAGAAGGTTTTGAAATGTGGTGCTGTAGAAGAATGCTGAAGATTAGATGGGTAGATCACGTAACTAATGAGGCACTGAATAGAATTGGGGAGAAGAGAAATTTGTGGTACAACTTGATTAAAAGAAGGGATCAGTTGGTAGGACACATTCTGAGGCGTCAAGGAATCACCAATTTAGTACAGGATGGGAGCGTGTGGGGGTAAAAATCGTAGAGCGAGACCAAGAGATGAATACAGTAAACAGATTGAGAGGGATATTGGTTACAGTAGTTACTTGAAGACGAAGAGGCTTACACAGGATAGAGTAGCATGGAGAGCTGCATTACACCAGTCTTTGGGCTGAAGACCACAAAAACAACAGCTTCAGAATTGGTCTCACGTTCCTGAGTGCACTCCATTCCACTCTTCCTAAGGAAAAATCCTTGGCAGTTCCCGTATTGGACTGGATAGATGCACGAGTTAGCACGCAGCTTTCGGAAATGGGGGAGGCACTCAGGCCCCGGATTCGAATCCACCCAGCGGACTGACGACTAGGACCGGTGTGTGTGTGTGTGTGTGTGTGTGTGTGTGTGTGTGTGTGTGTGTGTGTGTGTGTGTGTCAGCCTGGACTGGTTTTCAGGTCGTTTCTCGCATCCGACTAGATGAATATCGGGCTATTACCTCGTACCGCCACAGGGATACATGTCGAAAAGGTTCTCACACTTTCACGTGTAATAACACTAGACGCAGGCAGCCGAAGTACACAAATTCCATTCTGAGCGGAACGGGTGGTAACAGGAACGTCATCGGGCCACCCTCTACCACTAAAATTGTTAAATCCATATTAACACGACGACAACGCGATACAGGATAAGGCAAAGTAAAAAAGAATATTACTTCGTGGATTTGAGCCAACAGCAGTCAAAGAGGATAACCTTGCAACTACGGAGGCGGACATAAATTTACTTAGTTAAGAGAATAGGAGTAAGTCAACTGCTGCTAAATCTAGTGAACAGTGTGAATGACTGCACAATTCCTATCTCATATCCTTCACTCTCATTTACCAAAGTGCCTCCGTGGGCAGGCGCATTTTCCCGATCAAAATTAAATTTTTAAATTCGTAACCCTTTTCACGTATTTTTCATACAGTATGCCCAGATGACTTATACAGTGTTCGTAAGAAACTGTTTACCCCTTTGGAAGCGGAACAGTCCATCTGCATCCCCCTCATAAGCTACATCACAGATTAAATGGATTTCGGCTCTTTATGCAGAGTGCTCAATGTTTTGTTTGGTTTTCCTTACCTGGCGCTTGTGATGCACTCTCTTCTCAGTCAGAGTAAAATTTAGGTGCAAAAAATCGTTTACACTCCTTTTAAAATGGCCCAAATTGTGTTGGGAAACTGGTTTCCATATTTTCTTAAGTTAGCTCTTAATTAATTACGTTGAAGAGCCAAAAACCTTGCACACCTGCCTAGTATCGTGTAGGGCCCCAGCGAGCAAGCAGAAGTGCCGCAGCACGAGGTCCCATGGGCTCGACTAATGTCTGAAGTATTGCTGGAGGGAATTGACACCATGAATCCTGCAAGGCTGTCCATAAATCCGTAAGAGTACGAGGGGGTGGAGATCTCTTCTGAACAGGCATCCCAGATATGCTCAATAATGTTGATGTCTGGGGAGTACGATGGCCAGCGGAAGTGTTTAAACTCAGAAGAGTGTTCCTGGAGCCACAACGAAGCAATTCTGGACGTGTGGGGTGTCGCATTTTCCTGCTGGAATTGCCCAAGTAATTCGGAATGCATTATGGACATCAATGGATGCAGGTGATCTGACAGGATGGTAACATACGTGTCACCTGTCAGAGTCGTATCTAGACGAATCAGGGGTCCCATAACACTCCAACTGCACACGCCCGTCACCATCACAGGGCCTCCACTAGCTCGAACAATCCCCTGATGACGTGTAGTGTCCATGGATTCATGAGGGTGTCTCCATACCCGTACACGTGCATCCGCTCCATACAATCTGAAACGAGACTCGTCCTGCCAGGAAACATGTTTCCAGACATCAAGAGTCCAATGTCGTTGTTGACGGGCTCAGGCGAGGTGTAAAGCTTTGTGGCGTGCAGTCATCAAGGGTACCCGAGTGGGCCTTCGGTTCCGAAAGCCCATAATAATCTTTCGTTGAAGGGTTCGCGCACTGACACTTGTTGATGTCCCAGCACTGAAATGTGCAGCAATTTGCGGAAGGGTTGCACTTCTGTCACGTTGAACGATTATCTTCAGTCTTCGTTGGTCCCGTTCTTGCAAGATCTTTTTTCGGCAGCAGCGGTGTCGGAGATTTGATGTTTTACCGGATTCGGGATATTCACGGCAACTCGTGAAATGGTTGTACGGGAAAATCTCCACTTCATCGCTGTGTCCCATCGCTTGTGCGCCGACTATAATAGCACGTTCAATCTCACTGAAATCCTCATAACTTGCTATTGTAGCAGCAGTAACCGATCTAACAACTGCGCCACACACTTGTTGTCTTATATAGGCGTTGCCGACCGCAGCGTCGTGTTCTGCCTGATTGCTTATTTCTGTATTTGAATACGCATACCTATACCAGTTTCTTTGGCGCTTCAGTATATTTACAATGATGATGATTGACAGCTATTCGAAATTAGATCGAAATAAATTCCCCGAATTCTAGTAACTTGGCGTCAGCAGTTTTAGCAACAGACATTCTATCTGTTGGTGACTTGTGAAAATTGGTGACAGACCGGGACCCAAAACGAATTTCCCGCTTGTCGTGAACGGTGGCCTAATGGTAAAGCGACTGGTCGCAATAAGCAGGAAACCTGTATTCGAATCCAGGTCCACAAATTTTCACACGTCACCAACAGATAGAACATCCATACCTAATACAGCTGACACAAAGATAGTCACACGCAGCGAATTTATTACGACTTTATTAATGATGTAACAAATTTACGTAAAGCTTTCTCACAATTAATTATTCACGTAAAATGTATCGTTCTGTATCTTGTGATGCTCTTGTAGAGTCAGCTATTACACAAAACTTTAATCGCCGATTGTCCAATACCATGCCACCCCATAACATACTGCCCATTTTCTCAATGCAATCGCCTGTTTGTAATGTATTACAGCTCCCTCAACTGGATATTACACAGTCCATTAAGTCTCATGACTTAGCGAAGCGTTTCCTTCTGTATTTTCTCATTCATTTATGCTTTGCTTGAACAATTTTATGTGTGCTTTACATTTATCTCAAAAGAAATAAAACAGAGAAGCAGTTAGTTTTCTCTTGATGGATGTTGAACTGAGGAGACGCAAAGAGAG
The DNA here is from genome assembly GCF_023898315.1 of Schistocerca nitens. NCBI lineage: Eukaryota > Metazoa > Arthropoda > Insecta > Orthoptera > Acrididae > Schistocerca > Schistocerca nitens. The sequence goes on along the minus strand of NC_064616.1, from coordinate 168,874,277 downwards.
ATACACTAACTTCTTAAGAGACCTGCTTACTAAGCTGCAAGTTTTAAAATTCTTTCGTGTGGTCTATTTAATGCCATGTACGTTAAAAGTAGAAAGAAGATTTGAGAAGCAGCTTCAACAGAAAAAGGAGAGATTATTTGAGATTATAAGATACACTGTGCGACGCGACAGGACACTATCCTGCAGTCGTTTATGCTGCACTTTTGGGACGTCCATGACGTGAAGCGTCTAAAGCAAAGCACGACCGCGTCTGAAGTCAGCCGTCTATTTCTTAACCATTCCATAAGAAGAATCACGTCCCTTACAAACTGTGTCGACTTATGATAAATTTCCGTTGGCGATAAACAAGAAATTTTAGACTACACTGTATTTCAGTTCATCAGTTCGAACGAAACGCTACACGATGACTATATGAACAAAACCGTTTCCTAGATAAAGTCGACACAATTACCGTATTTTAAGACATGTACCAACGCAATAGGACTAAAATGTTATTCAGTTCAACGCCATATCGGTGTCAGACAGAAAAAATCTTCCTCCTTGTCCTTGTAATTTCATGAGTCGAGTTTTCAGGGAACGGCACGGAATGCAAGTGTTACTGTACTATAGATGGTTCGTACTATATATTTTTAATTCAGTTTTGTAGTTCGCTTTCATTCTTTTTATGTGCGTTCCGTATTACGCTAAAAGTTATAATCCAGAGAGATGATCACCAAGGGTCATAAAAATAAAGCAGACTGGAGTAATGTAAGTGCTGTTATTAACAATAGAACTTATCCTATAATTTCGCAGCACCAGTGAATGACCAATCTGCATACAGCTTTACCATGTCGTGTGTGTTCATCGTAGCCTATAATCCGCTGAAGCAAAGTAACTTCAGCTCAGTGAAATAATATGGTTAACAAGGTTACTGTTGTGTGGTATTTGTGGTTCAAAAATGGTTCAAAAGGCTCTGAGAACTATGCGACTTAACTTCTGAGGTCATCAGTCGCCTAGAACTTAGAACTACTCAAACCTAACTAACCTAAGGACAACACACACATCCATGCCCGAGGCAGGATTCGAACCTGCGACCGTAGCGGTCGCTCGGCTCCAAACTGTAGCGCCTAGAACCGCACGGCCACTCCGGCCGGCCTGGTATTTGTGTTTAATGAAATGCTGTATTTTTAGTGATCACTATGAATTCAAATGAAGCAAGTTGCATTTTAGTACGGTATCGTTAGATACACGAGGACCGAGCCAGGTGGCACACTGGTTAGCACACTGGACTCGCATTCGGGACGACGACGGTTCAAACCCGCGTCCGGCCATCCTGATTTAGGTTTTTCGTGATTTCCCTAAATCGCTTCAGGCAAGTGCCGGGGTGGTTCCTTTGAAAGGGCACCGCCGACTTCCTTCCCCATCCTTTCCTAATCCGATGGGACCAATGACCTCGCTGTTTGGTTCTCTCCCCCGAATGAACGAACGAAACGCGATGAGAGTCTAATTTCCAATAACAGGTAATCAAACGCTCTATTTTTGCTGAAAACTCCGCTGTTTTGTCTGACTGGAGAACCCCAACAGCGTTTTGGTGCTACGGTAACAATTACAAGCAGGCGACAGCATGAAAAATGGTAAGACGTTGGACTCTATTCCGAAAGGAGATGACCTGCTCTGATTTCAAGCCAACCGGACGTCAGCTTCCGTAATTCGTAAACCACGCAGGACGGACATCGGGACAGCGGTGTTCTGCTTCCTCGCTTAGTGTGGGTGCTGTTGGCTGCTAACAGCCCAGCTCTTTTCTGCGGTGCTGGCACCAGGATGCGGCGAGGCCAGTGGGTTGACTGCGGAGTCACGCAACTCGGACAACAAGGCTATTCATAAAAGTCAAGTTCTATCTCATCTTCAGAATACTCGAATACGATAACAAGAGCTGTAGGCTGCCGGGCATTTAGGAGCGGAAACGATCTATCAGTGAACTAACAAAGCTGCATTTTCACTCCGGCACATTCTCTATTAATCATAAAGTGTCTGGCGAATACAGTACCACAAAGAGTGCCTCTGTAGATGAGAGCAGATCCAGGATATTTAGCCGGCCGTTGTGGCCGAACGGTTCTGGGCGCTGCAGTCCGGAACCGTGCGGCGAAACATGTCGACCCTCTGTAGAGCATGTTGGGCTACAATAGCGATATATGGGAGAGCGTTATCCTGTTGGTGAACATCCCCTGGAATACTGTTCATGAATGGCAGCTCAACTGGACGGATCACCAAACTGGCGTACAAATCTGCAGTCAGGATGCGTGGGATAACCTCTAGAGTGGTCCCGCTGTCGTACGAAATCACACCCAGGCCATAGCTCTAGGTGTAAGCCCAGTGTGCCCAGCACGCAGACAGGTCGCTGGTAGACCATCCTCTGGCCGCCTCCTAACCCATGCACGGCCATTACTGGCACCGAGACGCAACCAGCTTTCATCGGAAAACACAACAGATCTCCAAGCTCTCGCGTGACACCTCTCAGGTCGCAATTGACAGTGGTTTGTGGTTAGTGGAATACACATTAAAGGCCGTCTGGCTCGGAGCTGTCCTTGAGGTGACAGATTTGTACCAGATCGTTGTGTCACTGTGATGCGAACTGCAGCTCAAATTGCTGCTACACATGGAGTGCAATGCGGCAGAGACATACGTTGAACACAATGGTCTTCCCTCTCGGTAGTGCCGAGAGCCCGGTATTCTTGCGACCGTACAATGTCGTGACCACTGCTGCAGTAATCATGTACACTGGCTACATTCCTGCCAAGTATTTCAGTAGTATTGCGGAAAGAACGTCCAGCTTCTCCTAGCCCTATTACACGATCTAGTTCAAACTCAGTGAAGTGTCGATAATGGCATCTTTGTCACTTCGAAGGCATTCTTGACTAACATCAGCTCACTACGTCCACACTCCGACGTAACTAATGCCCAGGACCGTCACAGAAAGTATTTAAGGCAAATATGATTTGCATCCTCACAGTGGCGCTACTAGCGCCACTCTTATGCAACTGAACAGAAATTTGAGCAGCCATCGTCTTTCAGGTGTAGAATCACGCCTACCAACCTTCATTTATGGCGCAAAACTCCTTCTTTATGTTGCAGTTCTTTTCCGCCACTGTACGTCGGTGCGAGAGGAACAGCGTGCTCCGATTGAGTTTCCAGTTCAACGAGTTCGTCCACACATCGAGCACCCTCTCCTTCAGCATGTCAATTCCAGACCAAACACGAGGCCTGCGACATCTACAACAATTCGACGCCCTGATTTCATTGTCATCAATCATCCTCCATACTCAAGAGCTCCAGTTACAAAAGATGAAGATAGGGAGAGGGTGCTTGAATCTCATTGGTGCAGGGGTGGGGAGTTGGCTGAGGTTCCCGTGGATGACCCTAGGGGGGGGGGGGGGGGAGGGGAGGGAGGGAAGTGGTGGTGGAGGGGGGCCATTGATATTGAATGTAAGTCACCGAAGTGTGTAACCTTAAACTAGAAGTCCTCATCAGTGATCTTGAGATAATATCGTTAACTATGCCAGTAATCTCACTGATAACCTAACGACTATATGTCTTATTCAGTTGTTCTTGAGTTCATGAACAATAAACTGTGCTTTATTTAGAACCGTTTTTGAAATTTCAGTAGTGAAACTTACACTTGCAAAGTTCACTACATAAATATCCTGAAAAATGGCTCAAATAGCTCTGAACACCATGGGACTTAACATCTAAGGTTATCAGTCCCCTAGACTAAGAACTACTTAAATCTAACTAACCTAAGGACATCACACACATCCATGCCCGAGGTAGGATTCGAACCTGCGACGTAGAGGTCGCGCAGTTCCAGACTGAAGCGCCTGGAACAGCTCGGTTACAACGGCCGGCAACTGAACCCCAGGATAAATAATTGTGGAGTACTGTACATCATCTGGCCAAGGAGCTACTATTGGTCGTTTGCATTATTTTCAATAATTCACTGGAAATAGTAAGACCCGTAAAGTATCAGGGACTACCCGCTGAATCTGCAAGAAAAAACTCTTTGGATCTCAGTCATGGTTGAGTACTGATTCTGGGATCGAAAGAGGTAGGATTAATACAGTAGATAAAGAAACCAGCAGAAAAGAGCCCATTTCGTCACGGCTTCGTTTCGTAAGCGTGAAAGCGTCATAGAGATGCTCATGAAACTACAGTGACAAAAGCTACAGTAGGGGCAGTGCGATAACGGAGAAGTTACGAGAATCTACGTTCCACGAAGAGTCAGGTGATACACACAACAAAAAAGATTTATGCATCACCCCGGTTTCAGGAACTCCTGAAGACAGACGTTGACTGTGGATGTTGTCTTACAGACACAATCCCTTTGACTGTTCAGAGACGTCACTAAACCCGCCCAAAGATGTTAAAAACCACGCATGAGCAGCGCCTATTATACGGAGAGGGTCAGATCAGTTCCAGTCATTCCACCAGGAAGGAGGTACACGGCTCGTGTTGTCTGTAGTTCAACCACACCTAGATGGCCAATACTGCGGTTCGATCGCATCCGTGCCAGAAAGGGCTCTCAACAAGGAAGAGTCCAGGCGTCTCGGAGTGAACCAAAGCGATGTTGTGCGGACATGGAGGAGATAGACAGAAGATGCCGATGACATATCTCTCTCAGGTCGCCCAACGGCTACTACTGCAATGGCTGACCGCTTCCTACGGATTATGGCTCGGAGGAACCCTCACAACAACGGCATAATGTTGAGTAATGCTTTTCGTACAGCCACAGAACGTCGTGTTACAACTTTGCACTATAGGCTGCATGATGCGCAACTTCACTCCGACGTCCAAGGCAAGGTCCACCTTTGCAAACACGACTCCGTGCAGCGCGGTACGGATGGGCCCAACAACATGCCGAATGGACTGCTCAGGATTGGCATCACGTTCTCTTCACCGATGAGTGTCACATATGGTTTCACCCAGAGAATCGTCGGACACGTGTTTGGAGGCAACCCGGTCAGGCTGAACGCCTTAGACACACTGCCCAGCGAGTGCAGCAAGGTGGAGGTTCCCTGCTGTTTTGGGGTGGCATTATGTGGGGCCGACGTACTCCGCTGGTTGTCATGGAAAGCGCCGTAACGGCTGTACGATACGAGAATGACATTCTCCGACCGGTAGTGCAACCATATCTGCAGCATATTGGCGAGGCATTCGTCTTCATGGACGACAATTCGCGCCCCGATCGTGCACATCTTGTGAATGACTTCCTTCAGGTTAACGACTTCGCTAGACTGGAGTGGCCAGCATGTTCTCCAGACATGAACGCTATCGAACATGCCTGGGATATAATGAAAAGGACTGTTTACGGATGACGTGACCCACCAACCACTCTGAGGGATCTACGCCGAATTGCCGTTGAGGAGTGGGACAATCTGGACCAACAGGGCCTTCATGAACTTGTGGATAGTATGCCTCGCCAAATACAGATGCATGCATCAATGCAAGAGAACGTGCTACTGGGTATTAGAGCTACCGGTGTGTACAGCGATCTGGACCACCACCTCTGAGGGTCTCGCTGTACGGTGGTACAACATGCAATGTGTGGTTTTCATGAGCAATAAAAAGGGTGGAAATGATGTTTATATCGATCTGTCTTCCAATTTTCTGTACAGGTTCCGGAACTCCGGGAACGGAGCTGATGCAAATTTTTTTCATAAATGTGTATTACCTTCTCCCACACACAACTGGTGAAATGACGGCGTCTGCTGTACAAGAAAAATTAAACCTCATACAGAGGCTACCTTGAAGTACCCCCCGCCACAGACAAAAAAGTGTCTTCGGAAATTAGAAATGTACAGGTATGAATAACAAGGGGAGGCTACGACGTTGGGATCACAGATTTACTTCAAACTTTGTACACATCCAGTACGCCATTAAAACAACATAATGTGAAAATAGTAAGGTGCACTACTCTGGCAATTCCGAGGAAATTGCAAGAGAAGTTTAATTATGTGAGTTATGTATCTCTTAGTAGATGTCGGGGATAAGAGTTCATGGTAGTTCCTTCTCTAAATCCTCGCACAAACGAAAAAATGGCTGACATCGAAATAAGTGTCCAAGGAATAGAAAAGCAACTGGAATCACTCAACAGAGGAAAGTCCACTGGACCTGACGGGATACCAATTCGATTCTACACAGAGTACGCGAAAGAACTTGCCCCCCTTTTAACAGCCGTGTACCGCAAGTCTCTAGAGGAACGGAGGGTTCCAAATGATTGGAAAAGAGCACAGGTAGTCCCAGTCTTCAAGAAGGGTCGTCGAGCAGATGCGCAAAACTATAGACCTATATCTCTGACGTCGATCTGTTGTAGAATTTTAGAACATGTTTTTTGCTCGAGTATCATGTCGTTTTTGGAAACCCAGAATCTACTATGTAGGAATCAACATGGATTCCGGAAACAGCGATCGTGTGAGACCCAACTCGCGTTATTTGTTCATGAGACCCAGAAAATATTAGATACAGGCTCCCAGGTAGATGCTATTTTTCTTGACTTCCGGAAGGCGTTCGATACAGTTCCGCACTGTCGCCTGATAAACAAAGTAAGAGCCTACGGAATATCAGACCAGCTGTGTGGCTGGATTGAAGAGTTTTTAGCAAACAGAACACAGCATGTTGTTATCATTGGAGAGACGTCTACAGACGTTAAAGTAACCTCTGGCGTGCCACAGGGGAGTGTTATGGGACCATTGCTTTTCACAATATATATAAATGACCTAGTAGATAGTGTCGGAAGTTCCATGCGGCTTTTCGCGGATGATGCTGTAGTATACAGAGAAGTTGCAGCATTAGAAAATTGTAGCGAAATGCAGGAAGATCTGCAGCGGATAGGCACTTGGTGCAGGGAGTGGCAACTGACCCTTAACATAGACAAATGTAATGTATTGCGAATACATAGAAAGAAGGATCCTTTATTGTATGATTATATCATAGCGGAACAAACACTGGTAGCAGTTACTTCTGTAAAATATCTGGGAGTAGGCGTGCGGAACGATTTGAAGTGGAATGATCATATAAAATTAATTGTTGGTAAGGCGGGTACCAGGTTGAGATTCATTGGGAGAGTGCTTAGAAAATGTAGTCCATCAACAAAGGAGGTGGCTTACAAAACACTCGTTCGACCTATACTTGAGTATTGCTCATCAGTGTGGGATCCGTACCAGATCGGGTTGACGGAGGAGATAGAGAAGATCCAAAGAAGAGCAGCGCGTTTCATCACAGGGTTATTTGGTAACCGTGATAGCGTTACGGAGATGTTTAACAAACTCAAGTGGCAGACTCTGCAAGAGAGGCGCTCTGCATCGCGGTGTAGCTTGCTCGCCAGGTTTCGTTTCTGGATGAGGTATCGAATATATTGCTTCCCCCTACTTATACCTCCCGAGGAGATCACGAATGTAAAATTAGAGAGATTAGAGCGCGCACGGAGGCTTTCAGACAGTCGTTCTTCCCGCGAACCATACGCGACTGGAACAGGAAAGGGAGGTAATGACAGTGGCACGTAAAGTGCCCTCCGCCACACACCGTTGGGTGGCTTGCGGAGTATAAATGTAGATGTAGATGTAGTCAAGTGGTAGCCGGCACGGTAGCTCATCGTGTTCGGTCAGACAGCTGGTTGGTCTTTCTAATAAAAAACTGAGTGAAAGGATCAACAACGAACTTCAACCGATGTCATGTGACGTATACTACTACCAAACACAACGGGGAATAACGAAGAAAATGAAAGAAAATGTGGTTAGCGTCCGAGGGTCGTAAAACGAGCGTGTATGAGTCGACGGTTCGGCTCCTGCTCAAACATAATTTTTAATCTATACTATCGGAAGAAAGAGAAATTTTTCGAAATGTCAACGAGGCGTGTTTTCCCTCATAAACTCTGATTATTCCCGGTACATTCGGGAAAACTGCATTCTTTCGATGTACTAGATGCCGTTTCAATTTATGTTTTCCGTGTCTGTATGACAAATACCGTGCTGCAACGTGTGATTCCGAGAGCACAAATGGTTCAAATGGCTCTGAGCACTATGTGAGGTCATCAGTCCCCTTGAACAGAACTACTTAAACCTAACCAACCTAATGACATCACACACATCCATGCCCGAGGCAGGATTCGAACCTGCGACCGTAGCGGTCGCGCGGTTCCATATTGAAGCGCCTAGAACGGCTCGGTCACCGCGGCCGGCTCCGAGAGCACATCCGACAAGTAACTGTACATTACTCTTGTGGTCTGACACATTGTGACTTACTATATTACTGAATAACGGCATTTTCATCATTATCTATCGAGGTTTGACTTAGGCTTCGTCCTTGAAAAATTTATCTAAAATATTAAATAGTCAAACAACATATGAAATTCATTGCAACTTCATGAAAATTCGCAAGGTTTGTTTTTCATTTCCTGTCAAATGTTATATAAATTAAATAATATGATCAGTGATTAAAAAATTATAGACTGAAAATTAGTTGTTCGTAAGGATCTGAATCTTCGTCACCTCGTCCTCGACTTACTTAGCTCGAGCGTTAACCACATGACCACAATGACTTGTTACAGTCAGTGGGTTTGGACAGATATGTCAGTCACATAACAGGCGCGTAAAATTTTTCTTATTGCACCTTGTTACTTGCACATCATGTTGCTTTAATGACCTACTAAAGGTGTATAAGGTTTGAAGTAAATCCGTGATCCAGCGTCGTGACCTCTCCTAGCAAGATGAGACATTTGGCTATTGAAGTGTGAACATCAGTGATCCGTTGACATTACAGTCTAATACCTGACAGAAATTCGCAAGTGGTTTGCTTCCGTGGGTAGTGTGCGGCATTAGCTTCCATTTACGATGTAGTTACAGCACTCTGCGAGCAGTCCCAGCTCATGCCAAGTGTGACGCCACTTGCCTGATGCAACGTCATCCCTGCAAATCGCTATCTCCAACGGGACCAGAATGCGGCGGCGCAGCTCGAAAAGTAAAAACGTTATCAGTAAAGTGCATTCGGAGAGATGCTTCGTGCATTTTTGTAACCGCTGCAAAAACTTAGCTGTACACGACGCACAGGCCATAGTCCAGTCGCTTCATGCAAACAGCTGCAGATAGCTCGGCTGCTGACTGACTGGTCAGCTTGAGCAGAATACCAGAAACATGTTCTAAACAGAAGGGAATGTAATGTCATGTGGGATATTAAAAAGTCGGCTAATCTTGAGGTAAGTTCAATCTCTGACTACTGACGACTACTGTTGCCTATCAGCTTACAGCAGGATGGCTTTCTTCTGATGTTGAAAACACAGGGACCGCAATAACGAATAAAAGTAAACATAAGCCTATAAATGAATTATGCAAACACTACACAGTATTCGGCCTATGTACTGATCGAACCAATGTTCCGTGTGATACAGAGGGTTTATTGTGTACCAAAATCATTTCTCCCTTTCCCCACTCCCCTCCTATGGTACAGTGAGGGAAATATTGTATGTGTCTTTCACTTACATTTCTCTAATGGTACCCTCCTTCTCACTGAAGGTGTATATGTTCCTTGACTTGCAACACATACCCTCACAACTTCAAGAATATTGCTCTTCACAATGCACGACACCGTTCTTCAAACGTCATAATAGAGTTCGTTCAGCGTTTTTGTGACGCTCTCACGCTGAGTGAACAAGCTCTATGTTTAACCTAATCTCCTTCCCAGATCGACGAACACTATTCAAGACTTGGATAAACGACGCTTTTTTATGCGGCGTTACTGGTTGGAAAATTAACTTCCGTTGGCAATTTTCAGTCTGGTATCTGTCTCCCCACGGCCATACACGTAAGATCGTTCCATCTTAAATCAAGGACGTGAATGATTCAGCTGGCTGGTCGTCTGTCGTTTAAGTGACTTTTCTTCTATTTCCAAACATTATACACAACTTTTTATTTACTGTTTTCTTTTAGTCTGTGATCTACATGAAGTTACATCAATACAGCCCCCAATATTTTAACATATTCTGAAGCGCCAAAGAAACTGGAATAGGAATGAGTATTCAAATACAGAGATATGTAAACAGGCAGAATACGGCGCTGCGGTTGGCAAGGCCTATAGGCCCTATGGAAATGGAAATGACGTGTGGCTAGGGCCTCCCGTCAGGTAGACCGTTCGCCTGGAGCAAGTCTCTCGAGTTGACGCCACTTCGGCAACTTGCGTGTCGATGGGGATGAAATAATGATAAGTACAACACAATACCCAGTCCCTGAGCGGAGAAAATCTCCGACCCAGCCGGGAATCGAACCGGGGCCATTAGGTATGACATTCCGTCGCTCTGACCACTCAGTTACCAGGGGCGGACTATAGGCCCTTTAAGACAAGTATCTGGCGCAGTTGATATATCGGTTACTGTCGCTACAATGGCAGGTTATCAAGATTCAAGTGAGTTTGGACTTGGTGTTATAGTCGGCGCACGAGCGATGGGACACAGCATCCCCGAGGTAGCAATGAAGCGGCGATTTTCCCATACGACCATTTCACAAGTGTACCGTGAATATCAGGGATTCGGTAAAGCATCAAATCTCTGACATGGCTGCGGCCAGGAAAAGATCCTGCAAGAATGGGACCAACGATGCATGAAGAGAATCGTTCAACGTGACAGAAGTGCAACCCTTCCTCAAATTGTTGCATTGTCAATGCTGGGCCGTCAACAAGTGTCAGTGTATGAACCATTCAACGATCATAATCGATATGGGCTTTCTGAGCCCAAGGCCCACTCGTGTACCCTCGATGACTGCACGACACAAAGCTTGAAGCCTCGCCTGGGCCCGTCGACAACAACATTGGAGTGTTGATGACTGGAAACAAGTCGGACGAGTCTCATTTCAAATTGTATGGAGCGGATGGGCGTGTACGGGTATGTAGACAACCTCATGTATGCATGGAACCTGCATATCAGCAGGTGACTGTTCAAACTGGTAGAGGCTCTGTAACAGTGTGGGGCGTGTGAAATTGGAGTGATATGGGACCCCTGATACGTCTAGATACAACTCTGACAGGTGACACGCACGTAAGCATCCTGTCTGATCACCTGCATCCATTCTTGTCCATAGTGTATTCCGACAGACTTGGGCAGTTCCAGCAGGACAATGCGACACCCCACACATCCAGAATTGCTACAGAGGGGCTCCAGGAACACTCATCTGAGTCTAAACACTTTCGCTAGCCACGGAACTCCCCAGACAAGAACATTATTGATCATATGAGATGCCTTTCAACATGCTGTTCAGAAGAGATCTCCACCCCCTCGTACACTTACGGATTTATGGACAGCCCTGCAGGATTCATGGTGTCAATTCCCTCCAGCACTACTTCAGACATTAGTCGAGTGAATGCCACATCGTGGTGCGCACTTCTGCGTGTTCGCAGGGGTCGTACACGTTACTATGTAGGTGTACCAGTTTCTTTGGTTCTACAGTATATTACATCAGCTGCCAGTTTTTGCACCAATCTCGGAATATATGCAAGACTTTCTGCACTGTTTACCAATATTTTAAAGTGATAATTTTTCTCTACACAACTCTACCACCTGTTAACAACTCCAGATAGCTGCATGCACGTCTGCCACTTTTACTCGTAAGTACCTCTCGTCTGCGCGAAAACTACAAGACTTACGGGTAAAAATACACACCAAGGGATAGAGTATCTCACGGAATTTTTAATTCACATTACAGGCGATTGATACGAGCACCACTTCTGACGCAGCAAACGTAATTATATGTGTCCAGTTCATTGAATTCGCTGACTCCAATGCTTGGGATAGCGTGACTGACTGCAGCCGGCTTAAGAAATCTGTTCACTGAGTTGCCTATCTCGAGGCGCACTCTAATTCGATGCGACGATACGGATCGGACCTTTTTTCTGCATGTTCTGATACGCCTGGCCCCCTAGTGCAATTATACAACGCCGGGTATTACTAATCGAAACTATCCACTAATTTGTGTCATATTTCTGCATGTACTGTAATTTTCGAGCAGTCGTCTTCTGAAATTATGGAGGTAATTATGAACACCCAATGTAAAAGGATGTCCCAGGACGAATGGTCAATATTCAGGAATACAACAGGAACGATCATTCCGAGCAAAAACGTCCAATAAACATAGGGTCTAAAATGCATACCTTAAGATCTGCGAGCACTTGCGAGTAGAAGAGATGTGTTTCACAGTAACGAACATGAGAGAGTGCTCATAGCTCTTACGATATGCTTCTTAGAGCTCATATTTACCAGACTTTTATTGCCTCAAATGATCGTTCCTATCATATCCCTGAATACTGACCACTATTACTTTGCCACTCGGTATGTATTGTTAACAAGAACAGTCCTGCAGCACTTCACAGATACAATCCACTCGGGTCGCTGACGCTATATTAGCTTGTGGCGATTTGTCTCCATTGAAAACGACATAATGAATTCTTTTTGCTAGGATGTCCTCAATTTAGTCACCTAATTAGATGTTGCATACGCATGTACTTCTCAATGCTGGCTCATACACATACTTTCTGTATACTACAGATGTGCATTTGAAAGACGCAAGGAATGTAAAAAGAGACTGCACTAGAATTTACCTCAGAATACAATGTATCAGCCCGTCTCCAAAATTGTGATGCGTAGTAGCTAATATTCTTTTTTCAGCTATAGAGATATGACTACCAAACGGAATTACTTTACTTATTACTGATAATTAATAAGGTCAAGGCCTATTTCATTGCACTATGAAGTAGCAAAAATATTAAACCAGGCATTGTCAACTTTTCTTCAAGTTTCTCAAAAGAGTTTGAGAATCTCTTAAGATGTTTTTTATACCCTCAGGTGAACAATCACGTATGAAGGCAGCCAATTAGTATTGCAACACAAAGAGGGAAAAAAGCCCTGTGCCCCACCTAGAAATATCAATCAAACATGTCAGTGCAAATGACATATTGATGATGAATTATGCCATCAATTACACCGCTTTCATTGACAGCACGTTTCAGTTCGTGTCAAGGTGGGGCAGTCTTTCGTTAGCATGATTTGGGGCAATCAGTGGCATAGCGAGCAACTGGTGTGTGTGAAATCTTATGGGACTTAACTGCTAAGGTCATAGTCCCTAAGCTTACACACTACTTAACCTAAATTATCCTAAGGACAAACACACACACCCATGCCCGAGGGAGGACTCGAACCTCCGCCGGGATCAGCCACACCGTCCATGACTGCAGGGCCTTAGCGCCTTAGACCGCTCGGCTAATCCCGCGCGGCGAGCAATTGGTGAGGCCAACTTGCAGCCATAGCTTCAGGTACCAAAATCCATTGCATTGCTCGATGTATACTTTAAATATAGTAAACTTTGTTTTTAACAACAGAAATTACTCGAAAAATCTCATGGCAGAGTCTTGAAAAGTTAGAAATGAACGTTGACTCCGGCTTACAGCCTGACGGAGATGGCGAGGAAACGGAACTCTCAACTTCGGCTAGCATTCTGATAGGAGAACGATGCAGAATATGTCCTTGGCCGTCATTACACACCCAACACAGCGCATGATTTATTAAAAAGACTATATGTAGTGTGACGGCCTTGCCGCAGTGGATACACCGGTTCCCGTGAGATCACCGAAGTTAAGCGCTGTCGGGCGTGGTCGGCACTTGGATGGGTGACCATCCTGGCCGCACTGCGCTGTTGCCATTTTTCGGGGTGTACTCAGCCTCGTGATGCCAATTGAGGAGCTACTCGACCGAATTGTAGCGGCTTCGGTCATGAATACCATCATAACGACCGGGAGAGCGGTGTGCTGACCCCACGCCCCTCCTATCCGCATCCTCCACTGAGGATGAAACAACGGAGTAATACGTAGTGTGAAGACGTCGGACCGGGAAACGCAAGTTTGACGGACCAAATGGAGCTCAGTGTTTTTACTGAAAGCGATTTGATGCCCTTACGAGTACACTATTTTGTGCGTAGAACAATTCATTATCGCTCTGTCGTTCTGCATGCGTAGTCAATAGTGTTTCCGTGGGCGACACGTCGACGGCAATCAAAACAGTTTCCTTCAAGAGTCAGAAGCATTCGATTAGTACCAGAGGTGATTGTTTCCATTCTGGCTCTGAGCACTATGGTCTATGGGACTTAACATCTGAGGTCATCAGTCCCCTAGAACTTAGAACTCCTTAAACCTAACTAACCTAAGGACTTCACACACATCCATGTCCGAGGCAGGATTCGAACCTGCGACCGCAGCGGTCGCGCGGTTCCAGACTGAAGCTCCTCGAACCGCTCGGCCACTCCGGCCGGCGTCTCCATTCTACGGACGATGATGTTAGTCACTATAGAGTAAGTCCATGGTTTAATGTCATGTTGAAGTCGAGAGCATTTGACACGCGACACAAGATCCTGTTGAAACAGCGCAGGAAACATCCCGGTATTCACCTGAAATTATTTAGAAAAACTGCAGAAATGCTGAATCGGAATGGTCCGATGAGGATTTGAATCCCGTTCCTCACGAATAGGTGTGATATGTCTTTACCAGCTTGTTTGGTCGCCCCCATAGACCTTAGAGGACGAAACGCTGCAAGCAAAGGATCTGACTGTAATCCTCCTCAGTGTAAAATGTGGGCGCGTTGCAGGTGCACTGCGAATAGTACAACTACTCTCAGACTATTCTACTGCCAGAGAAACGACAGTACGTCCATCCACAAATTTTAATCAGGCTTAGGGCGACCACATCCTGCAAAAGCGAAGCGGCGATTGGATGTTGGTGGTCACAAGATACGGTTATTTTGTCTGCTTCTGGGTTACTCCACAAAATTTTAAATTTTTCCCTCGGATCTTGAACTGAACACAGTAATCTGCACCTGAAATACATAGAGTGAACTGAAAGTTAGTTTTTAACAGTTACGATACCTTGTCTAAAGCTTAATTCTTTCAAGAAGTATGCTACTCGCCTCCGTAGCCGAGGTCGCCGACTGTCATCGGCAGAGAAACGGCTCTGACGTCTTGTTTACGTCTCTGCCGCGGTACCGCGCGCTCAGTATTGTTGTGTACCTCAACCGTCTTTGTGCACTAAACTTAAGTAGAAGAAGAATAAGCTATTCATACGGCAAAGTGACACCGAAGTTCAGTTCCTCGATCTAGTATGCAACACCGAAGACATTTGAAATAGAACACTTCCTACGAGACGAAGTCCAGATTGATTATAATGATCTTGTCAGCATTCATCTTTCAATCTTGAGCATATAAGTAATCTGCAGGTGGAACATGCGGGGCTCGGACAGAGGATCCTTCGTGTCTTGGAATTACCGTTGGAGGTTCCCGCCGAGATGGCCGTTACTGCACTGAGCGCCTATGGAACACTGATTAGCCAAATGATCGAAAAATGGGCGCACTTCACCACGCACCCCGCTCTTAACGGGGTGTGACAGACCCGCACTGAACTTTCAAAACATGTCCCGTCCTATGTGTACATCGGAGGCTGATGTGCCATTATCACCTACGACGGCCAACCGACGACCTGCTCGGGATGTGGAGAAGAAGATCATGTGCATTCCAGTTGTCTCCACGTCGAATTACCCAGTTACCGCCAGTGGAGGAACAGGCGATGACTATACTAATGGCGCTCTTATTGACGTACGTCCGGGCTCTTCAAGTCGATCACCAACCATCGGCCGCGGTGTCGTCTTTACCGAGAGCAGCGACAGCATGACACGAGAGGAACGAAGACGTCTACTGAAACCCCTCCAGCAACGCCTTCATAGCGAGACGGTGTGGTGACAAAAGTGATGGAAGTCTCAACCATGGTTGCGCCAACCGAAGCTTTTGTCCCCGACAGTCAAGGCCCTCAGGCGTCTTTGGACACCGACACCCGTGTGTGTAAGCGGAGAAAGAAGCTAGAGCTGGCTTTCGGTTGGAGCTCTGATGGACGCTATCTCACGAGGAGGATGACCCATACGACAGCAATCTTCACCTACACGACGAAACATATGCGGAACCTCCAATCCATCCCCTGGTGGAGACGGCAACGGTGACGCAGACGCACAGTGAAATGCCTATGGATTTTGGACAGCAGCCGGAGCCGACCCATGACTCTACGGCGGATTAAAGACTAGCAGCTACAGACAGAGTGCCTCAATGAGACGACAACCAATTCACCACGATGACGTGCTCCGATGATGTCGATGAAGGCCCGCACGATAGGACGGCGTCGCGTGCACAGTGACCGGCAAGGTTTCACTTATGTCGCCAGCCACTCGGCGAGCCGCCTTGACCATATCTACGACTCCCCAGCCAAAGCTGTCGTAGGGCATTTAATTTTGATTTCACAGTCGTATTTTGTGCTAGTAACAAGGGCTTGAGGGTGTGTGTTTATAGGGGGGGGGGGGCTGCTAACGACTGAACCGTACCGCACCACTACGGTTTCCCTATACTCAAGCGCTTCTGCTATCACCATTCAGAGGCAAGCTTATCACATAGGCACTATTAATCTCGACATCATCGGTACACGGGTCAAACTCCAGATGTTCCGTGACATCCTGGGGGCGGCGGACCTCGATGTGGCCCTCGTGCAGGAAGCTCGCCTTGACCTGCTCTCACCTATTTACGGGCACGATATCTACCATACGGCGTGCATGGACAACGGCTGCGAGGCAGCCATCCCCCTGGTGGAAGGCATCGAGGTGGCCAACGCGATGACGTGGGGGTAGCCGGGCGGTCTTCGGCGTCTCGTCACGGTCCGCGCGGCTCCACCCATCGGAGTTTCGAGTCCTCCTTCGGGCATGGGTGTATGTGTGTTGTCCATAGCGTAAGTTAGATTAAGTTGTGTGTAAGCTTAGGGACTGGTGATCCTAGCAGTTTGATCCCATGAGATCTTACCACAAATTTACAACCTTTACAACGTGATCTAGCTCCCATCAGCTAGAGGCATCGCCATCTGTTTTTGTGGCGGTAGGATCATCAACGTATATTCTCCCTCTGATATAAACGAAGACAAAGGGCTCAGTTTAATATGTAAGAGGTAGCGCCATTATTTGGGAATCACCTAGGCCACATCGTCCTTGGAGACGACTTCAACTGCGCAAATGCCACACTTCACCAAACGCGCAGAACTGAATCAGCTGGTAAATGAACTGCGTCTTAGATACCTGGCGTCGCGTACACGCTGACCGGCAAGGTTTCACTTATGTCACCAGCAACTCGGCAAGCCGCCTTGACCATGTTTACGTCTCCCAAGCCAAAGTCGCCGTACGGCATTTCATTTTGATTTCACAGTCGTATTTTGTGCTAGTAACAAACGTAAAGAATTAGTTTATTCTTACGTAAATACACTCAAACTTTCATAGGCGAATTTAAGTTTTGACATTAAGATTCTACC
This sequence comes from Schistocerca nitens, assembly GCF_023898315.1. Taxonomy (NCBI): domain Eukaryota; kingdom Metazoa; phylum Arthropoda; class Insecta; order Orthoptera; family Acrididae; genus Schistocerca; species Schistocerca nitens. Next base: position 168,856,892 of record NC_064616.1, on the reverse strand, counting down.
GATATGAGCGTCAATTTAACTTAAAAATTATTCAGTCGGATAATGCAGAAGCATGCAGTCACATTATCCTTGTTAAACGGTCCCTCGCGTGATGTGACGGAGGCAAAGGCGTGGTTGGAAGGGGATTTAGAGTCTGTACTTCTTGCAGACGGATCGTAACTGTTGCCTCGCTTAGGGTGGCATAAATGTGTGTTCTCATTCATGGGGTACAATGCCGCTATGTCAAATTTCGCTCCACTTACGTTACAGAAAAAAATTCTTTTTTCCTCAATAACTGATGTCTGTTGGAAATTTCGCCCAAATCCGCGACCTACACAGACTTACTAAAAATAACTAGATCGCACACTAGCTCTAGTGTAGCGTTCCCATACTGAAGCCGGCATTGGCAGCACAATGGTCTGGTTGTAGTTAATAAATGATAGGAAGTATCCGATAAAACGTTGCATACACAACGATTTAAAAAATACAACCAACGTTCATTAGGACTCTGTGTTCCTGATACAATCAAGCGTGAAAATGAAATGGTTGTTCGATTGGAGACTACAATTACTGAAATACGAGCTAGTTGAAGGGAAAACACGAGAACATTGTGGAAAGGTAGATAAATCGTGCCATACGATAAAAATTAAAGACTGGAAAGTAAGCGAAGAAGACAAAAGCAGAACACGCGGTACGAAATATTAAACGAGAACCAAAAAGTGAAAAACTTAGTGAACGATAAATTATCTATCTACTACTTCGTAATTTTCTTGGAACTATCTCGAGTCGATGACTCGGCGCATTTTAGCTCCTACTTGTAAGAAACGAGCCCTTCATTCTTTAACAGATATCTGCAACTTCCCGTTTGTTGATGTAGACCTTATACAGAAAACTAGTTAACTGCATTCATTTAAGACATACTTCATTAGTTAGTACGAGTTGTGAAGTAAATATTCTTTTATTTTCTTCTTCAGTTTCCTTTCGATGACTCTCATAGCCTTCAGATCATTAGGCCAGTACCCGTATTCGTACCTGCAAATGGCGGCTTCAATTCGGGAACAGTTGCCTCACTTCTGCGCTACGGCGTGCTGGATGCTTGGACCTGTAACTGACGGCATCTTGTTACAGACGGGATACTTGTTGCGCTCTCGTAATTGAGCTGCATTGTGTATTTCACAGACATATAGTTGCCGTTTCGCAGTTTGAATTTCATGATCCAGCTACTTACGTGATGAAGTTTCTCAGATATCTGTTCAGCGTTTTGATTCAAATCTGCATATATGCTTTTGTTCAGATGTCCATACATTTAGGTATTATTGCTGCCATTAATCGAAAAGGCTTTGTTTTGAACGCTGCAGAAGGGAAGCCACTATTATAAATCTCTTCGCCTAATCTGTCCATTTAGTAAACAAAAATGGCAACAGCGGTTTTCCAATAGCAAATGAAAGGGCTATCTGTCTCTACGTCTCTCTTTCATTTCATTTGTTCTGGCAATAAACTGCTAGGGATTTACGATGGAGCGAAACTGTTCTTTCAAAAACGTTTCACAGTTCCTCATTTCCTAACCTTAAAATAATGAAGACTAGTTATAAACACCTGAAGTTCAACAGACAGTCTACGCATTGTGTAAACTGCATTAATAAGAGTGTTTTAACGTTAGTTACAAAAGTTAAATGATCCTTCATTTATATCTATAAAACTAGGTGACTTTTCGACAAAACGACTGTACGACAACGCACGATACAAGGTAGCAAATATTGTTTGCAACGTAGTATCTCAGAGGAGAGGACCTGACACACCGAATCTTTCCAATTAACCCTCCTGTATCTAACGAGAATTAAATTTCTTTCCAGCATTATAAAACGGCTTCGATATCATTTCATTTGCTAACTGTCTAATGGTAGATTTATGGTTTATATCACACGATGACAGTGTCAGTTAAATATCACTGGACAGATACAGTGAACATGGTCTTATGGCCGAATTGGTCAAAGGAGTTTACGCCCTCTGACGACGTACACTGATAAACCGAAACATTACGATCCCGGTCTACCCAGAGACTAAAAGCCCCGTGCTGGCGTTGCAGGCACGAGGCGAGGAAAGCACGTAAAAGGAGTAGAGATGTACGGTGTGTCACTGTAGCGACGATACAGGGCGCAAATCGGGAAATCCATTGACGTAAGACACTTTCGCGAAATTCCAGCATGCTGGAATAATTGTAGTTCAGCAACCTCTGTTAATCAGTACAAAGAAAATCCTGCCTATCTTGCACATATCACTTTTTTAATTCAATCGTTTCGGGCCGGGAACAAATTTTCAAATCATCGTAACAGGCATTTCTGAAAATGTAAAAACCATGTCAAAAATGTGCAAGCCAACAGTTACAGCGCTTTGCGATGATTTGAAAATGGGCCACGGCCTGAAACTAGTCACAGAGTGAAAAAAAAGAGTTAAATTTGCAACTTTGGCTGGTTTTCCGTTGTACTGATAAGCTGCTTTGACGTGGCCCGGTGCCCGGGAACGTGCATCACACAACTGGCGAAGCTGGTAGGCTGTTCTGGTGCTGTTGTGAGCATCTATGGAAAGTGGTTTAAGGGCGGTGAAAGAACGAGCAGATGACAAAGGTGCCCGTTCTGAGAAGCAGAATAGACCTGACGGTAGAGTAGAGTACAGGTAAAGGCACCAGTGTTTCGGAGCGAACCGTTCAGCGCCCGTGACTGAACGTGGGGAAACTCCCCAGCAGACTACCCCTTCGTGTCGCTGTGTTGACTGAACGATGTCGTCAGTTACGGGATCGTCGAGATGGCTGATGTCTTTCCCGGCAGCGGTGGCACCTTTCAGCAGGATAACAGTCCTTGTCACAAGGCCAAAATCGTGCTGCAGTGGTTTGAGGAACATGGTACTGACTTACGTTGATGTCTTGGCCACAAAATTCGCTCGTTTTGAACCCGATAGACACATCCGGACGCTATCGGGTGCCAGCTCTGCGCCCACAGACAACCGGCCCATCATTTACGGGACCTGCGTCAGCTACGTGTACACCTCTGGGGCCGTATATCTCCGGAAACCTACGAACAACCTGTCGAAGCCACGCAGAATCGCTGCTGTTTTGCGCACAAAGATGAAACAAGACGCTATTAAGCAGTTTGTCAATACGTTTTGCCTCATTGGTGAAAAATGGCTCTGAGCACTATGGGACTCAACTGCTGAGGTCATAAGTCCCCTAGAACTCAGAACTACTTAAACCTAACTAACCTAAGGACAACACACACATCCATGCCCGAGGCAGGATTCGAACCTGCGACCGTAGCGGTCGCGCGGTTTCAGACTGAAGCGCCAGAACCGCTCGGCCACCAGCGGCCGGCCTCATTAGTGAAGAATGGCAGTGTGTTTTGACGTTTATTTTGTAATCACAGTTCATGAAAGCTGGTATTACTGGAGAAATACAGCTCTGAATTTATGCGAGGGCCTTTCAATAAGTAATCCAACACTTTTTTTTCTGAAAGCAGGTTGGCTTTAATCAGGATTCCAATACACCATACTATTGTTCATTCCACTGGCTACAAAACACTATTCTTCAACATAATCTCGTTTCAAAGCGACGGCTGTATGCCCGTATGGTACCATTCTACTGGTCGACATCAGAGACAACGTCTTGTTGCATCGGTAACCCTCCCATCAACCACCACCTGCTTCCCACGGAGTGCATCCTTCATTGGGCCAAACACATGGAAGTCGGAAGTTGCGAGATCCAGAGCTGTAAGGAGGGAGAAGAAAAGTCCAATGAAGTTTTGTGAGATCCACTCTGGTGCGCAGACTTAGGTGAGGCATTGCGTTGTCATGGAGGTGTTTCGGAGTGATCCGTCGATCACACTGCAGGAATTACAGCTGTGTGCGACCAGCCGGCATCTGGGAGATTGGACCTTACTGCGATGATGACAGACGCCTCGCGCAACTACTCACCGTGCTCCTATTCACTGTCAGGTCTCCGTAGACATTCTGCAAGCACCTATGAACATCTCCGATGCTCTGGTTTTCCGCCAAAAGAAACTCAATGACAGCCCTCTGCCTGGAACGCACATCCGTTACAGACTCCATTTTGAAGGCTACGTGCTTACGTATAGCGCCGCCACCTATTGGAGCTTCATGAAACTACAGGGGCTAAAGCGGAAATATCCCACGATGTACCACAACGAATTCCAAGTATTTTCAAACGCAACTTGGCGAGAGAAAATGTGTTTCATTACTTACTGAACGCCCCTCGTGTAATGTTGGCAATTTTACGGAAACTCGTTCGTCCCAGGAGACCAAGAATGCTTCTTTTGTGCACAGGCATTTTTGTTACGTAGTTGTCTTCATTGCATATACACACATCAAAAAATTTTGCATCACCCCTTGTTCCCAGAACTCCTGAGGACAGACGTTGACTGTGGATATTGTACTACAGACACAGTCCCTTTGACTGTTCAGAGATGCTACTAAATCCGACCAAACATGTAAACACAACCATGCATGAGCAGCTCGTATTACACGGAGGGGTCCGACAGTCATTCCACCAAGAAAGAAGTACACGGCTCTTGTTGCCTGTAGTTCAACCATGCCTAGACGGCCGATACCGCTGTTCGATCGCGTCCGCATTGTTGTTGTCCTTGTTAACAAGGGAAGTGTCCAGGCATCTCTGTGTGAAGCAAAGCGGCGTTGTTCAGACATGGAGGAGATACAGAGAGACAGGAACTGTCGATGGCATGCCTCGCTCATGCCGCTCAAGGGCTACTCATGCAGTGGATGGCCGCTACCTACCGATTATGGCTTGGAGGAACCATGACAGCAACGCCACCATGTTGAATAATGCTTTTCGTGCAGCCACAGGATGTCGTGTTAAGACTCAAACTTTGCGCTATAGGCTGCATGATGCGCAACTTCACTCCCGACGTCCATGGCGAGGCCCAGCTTTGCAACCACGACACCATGCATGCGAGGTATAGACGGGCCCAACAACATGCCGTATCGACCGCTCAGGATTGGCATCACGTACTCTTCACCGATGAGTGTCGCATATGCCTTCAAACAAACAATCGTTGGAGACGCGTCTGGAGGTAACCCGGTCAAGCTGAACGCCGTAGATACAGTGTCCAGCTATTGCAGTAGGGTGGCGGTTCCCTGCTGTTTTGGGGTGGCAATATGAGGGGTCGATGTACGCCGCTGGTGGTCATGGAAGACGCCGTAACGGCTGTACAGTACGTGAATGACATTCTCCCACCCATAGTGCAACCATATCGGCAGCATATTGGCGAGGCATTCGTCTTCATGGACGACAATTCGCGCCCACATCGTGCACCTCTTGTGAATGATTTCCTTCAGGATAACGACATCGCTCGACTAGAGTGGCCAGCATGTTCTCCAGACATGAACCCTATATAACCTGCGTGGGATGGACTGAAAAGGGCTGTTTATGAATGATGTGACCCATCAACCACTCTGAGGGATCTATGCCGAATCGCCGTTGAGGAGTGGGACAATCTGGCCAACAGTGCCTTGATGAACTTGTGGATAGTATGCCACGGCGAATACAGGCATACATCAACACAAGAGGACGTGCTACTGGGTATCAGAGGTACCGGTGTGCACAGCAATCTGGACCACGACCCCTGAAGGTCTCACTGTACGGTGGAACAACATGAAATGTGTGGTTTTCATGAGCAATAAAAAGGGCGGAAATGATGTTTATGTTGATCCCTATTCCAATTTTCTGTACAGGTTTCTGAACTCTCTGAACCGAGGTGATGCATAACCTTATTTGATGTGTGTAGTTAGTTTTTATTAGTCTGGTTTTGTGTGATTTTTTAATTTATAAGCCGGCCGGGGTGGCCGAGCGGTTCTAGGCGCTACAGCCTGGAACCTGCAGGTTCGAATCCTGCCTCCGGCATGAATGTGTGGGATGTCCTTAGGTTAGTTAGGTTTAAGTAGTTCTAAGTTCTAGGGGACTGATAACCTCAGAAGTTAAGTCCCATAGTGCTCAGAGCCATTTGAACCATTTTTAATTTATAACCATTTCAAATGAACAAATTTTAAGGATATTAACCACGTGATTGAGCTCTAGACTCATGAATACGAGCAGGAATCTTTAAGGTCAGAAAGAATCAATGTAGCACCTATTTGGACCTATCTTGAGGTTCGCCATCCGAAACAGGACTGGACTCTCACTTTCTATAGCGATTAAGGTGGCAGTGCTATAATTAAGAATAAAAATAAAGGCGATAGATGTGTTGATAAAATTTTAAGGAGACACGTGGAAAACTTGAAGTCATAATTTCTCATTTTTCTACATCCAACAATGACTGTCTTATAACTGAGGCAAACAATGCTCCTAATGAGCAAGGTTCTTTGAAATGCACAAAAATGAATGTCATGTTAAATAAGAGATGGTAGAATACGATGCTTCATCCGGGCTGTTAGAATAATCTGACTTGAAGCTACGTAAGTTCCCGTAACTTTTTGCATTTTTTATGGATTAGAGCGGCCATTGTGTAGAAGCTAAAGCAAAGTAAGCTTCTTTTATTTTAAATGTAAATTATCATTTCAGAGTAGTATATAATCCCTCCAGAATTGTTTCTGTAGAAGAAAGTGTTATGTTATTCAAAAATAACAGTTTCATGAAACCAATGAAATATCATCTGAAGATATGGTGTGTGGCTGACCAAATTGAGTGCAGTCTCATTTGGAGATGTGTCAAGGGAGCGTAGAGTTTACTGAAGAAACAAAATCAATTTAATTTTTTGGTAATTACTTTACGTGGCAGAGTTGATTGAGTTGCTGGAAACAAATTGTATAGTTCCTTGTGGGGCAATAGGGAAAGAAAGAAATAAAGAAAGTGTGCATCACAAAATGGCCGGTTACAGGCAGTTATAAACGGGAGAATTTCATCATAGGATTCCATTTCCAGCTGAACAGTTCTCTTTATCTGTTACGATGATTAGAACTTCTCGGGCCTCTGATGTCCCACCTTACTGTAGACGAAATAAAAATTACATTATTCTGGTTTACTCACTCTGATAATTACCTACTAAAACATTTTCAGGTCCAGCAGTCATAGCACGTTTCTTTCAATCAAGCTTATCGAGAAAAAAATTGAATAAACAGAATATTTAAGTGCTCGCTATATGCACGCAGTGGAGGGAGACAGATGTGCTGCATGTTGGTGCCATGTATCGGTAGTGTTGTCGCACAAGCCACAAGTATATCCGTAATTGTTTTTATAGTGCTCTCTACAAGAAAAATTGGACAAATGCTCCTCTGTAATCACTAAACAAACAAATAAAATGTACAAATTATTGATCTCAAAGTGATGGGTATCGTTGGCAACTGAACGCTGTGTGTGTGTGTGTGTGTGTGTGTGTGTGTGTGTGTGTGTGTGTGTGTGTGTGAGTGAGTGAGAGAGAGAGAGAGAGAGAGAGAGAGAGAGAGAGAGAGAGTATGAGAAAATGCATATGAGACCAAGAAATATGTTTCTTACGCTTTTTAAATGAGTCAGTACAGTGATGTGCATTCGCTAAAGGAGTATCACGTAAGCCACAGTTTTTTTCTTTTTTTGCGGGAACTGGAGTATTAAAGTTTCCATATTAGGATGTTCTGATGTTCCGGTGATGGCTATGTTGTCAGAGCAGGGATATTAGCTCAGTTTCGACAGATGAGGTAAGAAATCAGTCTCGGCCTAACTGTTAGAGTCAATAAGTTTTCATCGTGTGATTTAGCAAGTTCACGATATCCTAAATGAGACAATAACCAAATATTAAACCCTGCTACTACAATCCAGCACTACTTCATTTTAGCTCCGTTTTAAAAACATCTCCATCTTATTTTGGAAGCAACTCCGTCTATTGCAACCATTTTACTTTGAATGCTGAAACGAAAGAAATTAAATTTTTCCTTTGTTTAATTTTTATTTCTCAAACTTAACGCCCTTCCCAGGAAATTAACTCCTTCACTGAGGTGTTCTCTGCCCACAAAAGCAATCGCGAAGTTAAATGGGTCTCGCTCAGTTTGATAACTCAATAAAGCAATTTTTCATTAGTTTTCTAGCAGCAGTGTATTCTTCCAGACGTAACACGTGTGCCTGGTATGAAAGGAGTTCAGTGCACAAATAATTACAAAAGAACCATTTCCTTGTATTACTTCCTTCAAGTCGCCCGACTGACTCCACATACAGCCTGTCGGCCCTCAATTAAAAGACTAATATATAAAATTCTGTTTTTGTAAGTTTAGTTCCTTACTGAATTTTAATAAGGAAAGAAAACAGTAAGTGGTAAACTTTTTTTTATTTATTTATTTTTTTACTGCACAATGTGTTCGAGAGCTATCCGTCTAAGTGAAAAAAGACTATGTTGTTTTAGACTGGTGCTCTGGTGTAGGGGGGGGGGGGTTAGCCCGCATCTCGTGGTCGTGCGGTAGCGTTCTCGCTTCCCACGCCCGGGTTCCCGGGTTCGATTCCCGGCGGGGTCAGGGATTTTCTCTGCCTCGTGATGGCTGGGTGTTGTGTGCTGTCCTTAGGTTAGTAAGGTTTAAGTAGTTCTAAGTTCTAGGGGACTTATGACCACAGCAGTTGAGTCCCATAGTGCTCAGAGCCATTTGAACCATTTGAACGGGGGTTAAATTCTTGTCCAGACATCCTGATTTACGTTTATCTCAAACAAACCGACTATTGGATGGTCCGTAAAATAAGGCGCTTTCTTCTACAATACGAGGTGTGGCTAGAAAAAAACCGGACTAGTACTGGTGAAACAATAAAACGAATGCAATAAGGCTGAAAGTCGCGTGGCCTGTCACGTGACTCTCGCTCCGCCTACTGCTCGAGTTTCATCTGCCTCCTGCACTCAGTCTGCCCGCGGCGTCTGTTTTAAGTAGTTGACGTTTTGTCTGTGCGTCGGAAAATGTTGAGTGTACAGAAAGAACAGCGTGTTAACATCAAATTTTGTTTCAAACTAGGAAAATCTGCAAGTGAAACGTTTGTAATGTTACAACAAGTGTACGGCGATGATTGTTTATCGCGAACACAAGTGTTTGAGTGGTTTAAACGATTTAAAGATGGCCGCGAAGACACCAGTGATGACACTCGCAATGGCAGACCATTGTCAGCAAAAACTGATGCAAACATTGAAAAAATCGGTAAACTTCTTCGACACTTTCCTTGTCAACTCCTGTTAACTCAGACACTGCTCTGATTGTTAAACGGCGATCTTGTCGAACAAGTTTACCGATTTTTTCAATGTTTGCATCAGTTTTTGCTGACAATGGTCTTGTGTTCGCGATAAACAATCATCGCCGTACACTTGTTGTAACATTACAAACGTTTCACTTGCAGATTTTCCTAGTTTGAAACAAAATTTGATGTTAACACGCTGTTCTTTCTGTACACTCAACATTTTCCGACGCACAGACAAAACGTCAACTACTTAAAACAGACGCCGCGGGCAGACTGAGTGCAGGAGGCAGATGAAACTCGAGCAGTAGGCGGAGTGAGAGTCACGTGACAGGCCACGCGACTTTCAGCCTTATTGCATTCGTTTTATTGTTTCACCAGTACTAGTCCGGTTTTTTTCTAGCCACACCTCGTATTAGCTTCTATTCAAACTTCAATACGTCGATGTAAACGAGACGTTAAACCTTAGCCTACTTATTATCCTTTCTTCCTTTTCGATTTCCAAACAGACTGTAAAATCTTTGATCAAACGTGTGTTTGATGGCATTTAAGTGCGCTTGTACATGTTTAGAAAGAAAGTAAACCACAAATGCTAAATAGAGTCTTTGAAAATGACCGCGCTGACCTCCAATTAATGTTTGATTCAATTTACGAAAACAAAAATGTGATGCGGTAGAACAGCAGCAGTCTAATTAGGATGTATATTCTGCAGATTCAGCGCAGGCTCCGAAATGCAAACATTAACTAAAGAAAAAACATCTGCTTCCTGTGATGCCCTGGCTCATTCTCTTTTAAATCAAACAACAGTTCCTCTAATTAGTGTTGCCGTCGCTGCCGGAGGACCTAAACGAAACCAAGTTTCCATTCAGTTCTAGCTGTTAGTCCACTTACATACAGACGAAAGTGGCAAACTCCTCCTCAGACTGAAATGGTCACTTGGCCTGTATTGCACTACTGAAAATGCGACTTTTGTTACAGAAAAAAAAAACCGTGGACATGCAAAAGTTCGGCGTTCCTTACCTCTGTTGTACCTTGCAATAATTATTGATTTCCGTATTTCTTTGATCAGTATCATCCTGATTCGCGCAGTGCTGCGTAAGTTACACATTATACTTTTCACAAATGTAGATACAATAACACAAGTAAAATAATTACACTGACTTGATTGAAAGTTTTCGTGTATCTTTTTTCGTTCCGAATCCCCTAGAGGAAAAAAAAATATTTCCCCCTTTTTTTCATGTTAAAGATTAGGAAAATAATAAATGAATGATTAGATATTGCTACTTTTTATGGTCATGATAGATCTGTTGTTAGAACTACGTGGGAATGAAACAAACTACCGGCAGCGAGATTCGATCCAGAGACCTGGCACATATGAAACTAAGCGCTTACTCGCTCGGTTGCAAATTCCGTGATCAACAGTGGTCCTGCAAAGCTTACGGCATAAGCACCCCTATAATTTTCAAACTCGACTTTCTAAGAAACGGCTGAAAGTTGCTCCTTCTTGTTTATATATGTTTAAGTCCGTGTAGTGCCTACACACCGTGTCAATATGAATCAAATGGATAAGGGGATGTTGGTACTGTTTCCTTATTAGTCTTAATCTAAATATGTTCAAATGTGTGTGAATTCCTAAGGGACCAAACTGCTTAGATCAACGGTCCCTAGACTTACACATTACTTAAACTAATTTAAACTAACTTACGCTAAGAACAACACACACTCCCATGCCCGAAAGAGAACTAGAACCTACGGCGGGACGGGGCGCGCAGTTCGTGACATAGCGCCTCAAACCGCGCGGCCACTCCGCGCGGCTATCTAAATATGCCAGATTCTAAATATGAAGCAGAATTAAGTCTCGCCGAGTGTTGTATGCTTGTTGCTATTCACCTTTACTGATATGTAACAGCTGATTCTTAAGTCTGAATTAGGAACTGATAAGTTCATGGTCGTTACAACAACTTTATTGCTTATAAATGACTGTAACCCACGCCGACCGTTTCTTCCTTTTTTTAGCGACATGTGCTAGCTCTCGGACTCATTTGTGGCATTTTTTCTCGTCTGAGCGGAAGAGTCGTTTCGCACTACTCTGAAACGATGTATTTGTTGTTTCTTTCGCAGTACGTTCGAAAACGGTACTTAGGATGCTCTGCTGCCGAACAACATTAAGTATATCGTAAGTTTTCACTGATAAAGCAATGTGTGACGGGAACTGATTTAAAAAACTTTCAGTATGAACATCTGAAATGAAGCCTTTCAGGTTTTGCTAGTAATGACTGTGCATGAGTGACACGATTATCTGAGGGGTGCTAATTGTCGCAATCGACAACAGATGTGTTCTAGACGTACTCATGCAGCTGACAATGGGCGGTCGTACCAAACACAGGGAACAGCGCCGGCAGGGAAGAGGTCACGGCAGAGCTGGTGCTGCCTGATTTCTGGGCACTAGCTTCTCCGCTCCACAGTCACAGGATGTCTCCAGGTTCCCACCTTTGTTCTGGACTACTCACTGTGAATAATGCTGCTATCTGTATGCAGAATCGGCTCAGCACCTGTCCCAACACGGAGCTGCGTGTCCACAGTCGAAAAACAGAAAGCTAACTATTCCTTGCCAAACACACTACCCGGAAGCAGCGTACATGTTAGGAAGAAAACCCTAGCGTCAAAACCTTAATGTGTAGCATTAAATACGAATCAATTTTCTGCATGGAAAAAAAGTTGATGGTCTAGCGACAATTAGCCGTCACCATATTCGAGAGATCATTTCGCCTACCGTCTATAGTGATTTAAGGAGGGGGGAACTGAATTTGAATGTCTGAACGTGGAACTCAAATCTGATCTCGCAGAATGCGTGTCTCATGACAACTGCAGACTATTTCGTTTGGCATGTTGATACTATATGAGCGTGAAGCAAAAAAAAAAAAAAAAAAAAATCCAGTACAACCTTTCACCTTAATAACGGTATAATGTCGTCGGATAATTCATTCATTCAGATGTTTTACTTATGGCATTTAATTGAAAAGATCAAATTCAAAATTATGTAGTTTGTCTTCGGACGTACTTGTGGCAATGTAACTAAGGCTACACATTGAAGTACAAAGTGATCCGAAACGTAACAAAATTAAAGATCAGTAGTCCTACCCAGTTATAAGAGACATAGTTTTCGTTGGGCGGGCATGAAACTTCGGTTACTGTACGTTTGACCTTCGTATTGGGTAACACCACTGATTTTCGATGTAGCTACGTCCCGGAGTACTTTATGTACTTCAGCGTCTCCGTTGAATTTGATTGTCACAAGAGTGTCTAAAGATGAAATTGTGTAATTTACAATTCGATCATTTTAATTAAATACTATGAATAAAACAGCTGAATGGATTATCCATTCACTGTATATTAATTAAACACAGCGGAACGTCCCTAATGTTCCATCCATGAAGATGAATGGCACAAACATCATTTAATTATATCAGAACACTATATTTTTGAAGCAAAACATATCTTAAAAATCTTACTCATTCGCTTTGATTGTGGGTGACTGAAAATATAACTTGATAAACGGCTAAACGATTTAGGGCGAAGCCTTTGTTACAATTTAATCAGAGCAATAGATTTTTCGCAGAATTACTTTTGCCGCATCGATTGTTTGTCAAATTTCATTTATTTTTTCCTGTTGCGGTTTTTAATTACCACCCTAAATGTATTCGCAGGAAAGTATATTTTGAGAATGCATGTTTCAACGTCATAATGTTTGTATCTGTTTGCAGTCTAAACTTGCGCATGAAGAAATACTTGCACTCAACCCCTTGAGATGAAAAGATCTAAATAGTTATTTATTAATTACGCCTTTATTTATTTATTAATTAAGACACTCCGACTCAGTCATAGAGTGACTCAAGAATATTTTTAACACTGTATATTAATGGATATTGTAACGCAGTGTAGAGCTATCAGAATATCTTACTTAATACATAATGTGATGATTGTCTTTGTAAATGCTGAGCAAGCAAATAAAATTAATTAATCAATCTATTATTCAATAGTTTGTTATGGAATCATTAGGAGATTCTGCTAATAACATGTCCCAAGCGAATGCCACTCATCGTTAACGTGTAACATACATAAACTTTATTTTACACTTTAACTACAGCTTGTTCAATGCAAAGGTCGTATATAGCACTGTCATTACAGTTTCTTATGGCTAAAGTCTTCCCACGTCCTATTCCAAAAAATGAATTGTCGTGTAACACCCTTTTGTAGATTATGCTTCAGTTTAAGAGAAAATGTTGTTCCTATAAGTGACACGCGTTATTACAAATAGAATCCACTCGAAATGCGTCACATAAGATGTTGTTAGAACTTCATATTCAAATGGGTCAGTCAAGTGGTTGACTAACAAGTCCCATGTATCATTTGGCATTGGTTCAATGTATTGTAATTATTGTCGGGTTTCCCTCGATCGATGAATATCTGATGCTCACAATATGGGTGATGTCAGTGATTGAAAGTATTGAACTGCTACCATTTCTTAATTTCTCTCTATCTCTGTACTTAACTGCATGTCCCGTATTTTTTGTGTTGTACGCATGTGATGGAGTTTTGGATATGCCATGGGACGACGGGGACGAGGGACCAATAGTGACGAGACCCCAGAGCGCCCTCTGGAGAACAGCCGAGACAACTGGAGTTTGGAGCTCAGTTTTCTCAGAACTGGGTAAGCGCGAAGGCAGCTTATTGGATAACTTATAAAACATTTATTAGGTGGAATGTTAGACCACTGTTTTTAAAAAGAGTATGGTTGGCTAGGATTTAGCGGAGCCTTCCAATTGCTGAAATATCTTTTGCGCGCGGTAGAGAGGAAATTTTTGGGACATTCTGCATAGAGATGCAGAAGCAGTCAGTCAGGTTTTGGGGACATGAGGAAGCGGATGTTCTGTATCTGGATTTGGAAGAGGACACACTGACTTTGGGGACGTGCCAGAAGGCAGACTTGCATTTCTGAGGGTCATCCCATCACAAAGCGGCCGATGAGTGGCGCTTGGCAGTATTCCCATCTGTTGCGGGACTCTGGCATGAACGGTCCAACAACTGTGCACTCTTTCACTGTTAGGCTTTTACGAGGATGACTACTGAGATGACGGTCACTCCCATGTAACTTTTTCCTACGGAGGGAGGGGGGGCTTTGTCAAACCAGTCTCTCTTCAATTTGTTTCAAATTTTCGTAATTGGCCGTTTCTTTCTCTGCCAGTCAGAGACTAATGCTGATCAATTTTTTGCGTTCAGTTTTTTACCATCCTAGGTATGAGAATTCTTCTCAGTGACAGACACTACGCTTTCATTTCCCAGTATCTTACTTCTGATTTTCAAAACTTTGTTAGTCTCAGAAAGACTTCAGAACGGCCTGTTGACGGCGAAAGAGTACAACACAGACATAAAGTGAACTTTCACTCGGTACTTGTTGTGAGCTAGAATGAGAAGATGTTAGGCCTTTCGCCTCCAAGGATAGAGATTTGCGCTCCAGTGCCTGTCCATTACAGTGTTTGCATGCATAGAAAAGGTTAATTTCTGGTAAAGAGTGATAGCTTCGTTGTGAAAGCATTTACTATGTTAGAATATAATTTTTGGAGACCATTAGGCAACAATATAGGACACAACTTGTTTAAGTCCAATGAAATCATTTTACTCAAATGAGCACTGCATACACTACAAGATATTAATACCTTTTGTGGAGGTTATCAGTAACAAAAAATCGCAGCTTTACTGCGACTCATAAGACAGAATTAATAAAACCGAGGTGCATCTCATGAGAAAGTTGGGACGCTGCGTTTGACAAGCTGCGACTCGTCTGTTTAGTACGAATAACAACTTCCTCTCCTGACCGAGACGTGTATTAGGAAAGCAGCGATGTGGCTCGGCCCACTGCTCTTTTCTACCTGTTCCGACGGAGAAGTAAACAGTCAACATTTCACTCCAAGAGTGATGTGAAATATGCTGCTAGTTCGTGTCCCGAAACAACTGAAAAAGAAACCGGCTTTCTCATCCGCGTTGACGAATTAAAAAAATGTTACGGTGATATTTCAATCAAAATGCAATTGGCAGAATCGAAAAGGAAGTAAGCTATCGCTGTGGATAAAATAACGGAAACCCTGTATACTGAATTCGGCATATAATAAACGAAAAATCGAATTTTTAAAATAATTAAAAGTATGCAACGTAAGGAAGGCCATAAAGCCGCTGTGAAAGAATCAGGTAACCAGCCAGTACTTCTAAAAGAGTGGGATAAATCATTTCTGGGAATGTTGCAAGCAGAAAGTAATCCCTCCCTTGAAAGGGTATCAGGTAAGAAAATATGGAATGAAGGCTGTATATTTTGATTAACTTGTACAGTTGAAATGAACAAAAATCTACAAGCCTTGAATTTTTCATGGTGGCTGTTCAGTAGTTAGTATTGATGACGCAGAACTATTGTCTGCGAATGTGGTTCTGAATAGGGTGGAGACAGGGTCGACAACAATGGTGACCCCTAAGGGAACCAACGGTAGCGGTGGAAAGAGAAAGCTCGATGGGTAAGAAACTTAAAGAGACGAGAGGGCTGATTGATTGAAATGCGGGGGATGCATGCAGTGAAACATCTTGTGGTAACATCGGTAGAACATTTCGTAGGAAATCAGCATACATTGAACCATTTAGATTGCCATCGATGAAATGGGGGCCAATTATCCTTCCTCCCATAATGCCGCACCATACATTAACCCGCCTAGGTCGCTGATGTTCCACCTGTCGCACCCATCGTGGATTTTCCTTTGCCCAATAGTGCATATTATGCCGGTTTACGTTACCACTGTTGGTGAATGACGCTTCGTCGCTAAATAGAACGCGTGCATAAAATCTGTAATCGTCCCGCAGTTTCTCTTGTGCCCAGTGGCAGAACTGTACACGACGTTCAAAGTCGTCGCCATGTAATACCTGGCGCATAGAAATATGGTACGGGTGCAATCGCCGTTCATGTAGCATTCTCAACACCGACGTTTCTGAGATTCACGATTCTCGCGCAATTTGTCTGCTACTGATGTGCGGATTAACCACGACAGCAGCTAAAACACCTACTTGGGCATCATCATTTGCTGCACGTCGTGGTTGACGTTTCACTTTTGGCTGAACACTTCCTCTTTCCTTAAATAACGTAACTATCCGGCGAACGGTCCGGACACTTGGATGATGTCGTCCAGGATACCGAGCAACATACATAGCACACGCCCGTTGGGCATTTTGATCACAATAGCTATACATCAACACGATATCGACCTTTTTCGCAATTGGTAAACGGTCCATTTTAACACGGGTAATGTATCACGAGGAAAATACCGTCCGCACTGGCGGAATGTTACGTGATACCACGTACTTATACGTTTGTGACTATTACAGCACCATCTATCACAAAGCGAAAAAAGTGGTCCAACTGAAACATTCATATTTATTTACGTACAACACGTATATGTAATAAAAAATGGTGGTCCCTATTGTAAAAAACGCAGTTAATATCCGTTTGACCTATGGCAGCTGTATCTAGCGGGCCAACCATAGCGCCATATGGTTTCCCCCTTCAAGCTAGACGAGTTTCGTTCTTTGTAGTTTTTTCGTTTGATGCTTATTTCGTGAGATATTTTGCCGGGTCACTATCAATGGACCACCCTGTATATATGAAAGTTCTTGTGGTACAAGAGGAAGAGGAGAAACTGTAGTTGAAGGTGTTTTGAAAATAAAAAGGCGGACTGTAGATGATCGTACATAGATTCTTCTGTAATGGTTTGATTTTATTATGAATACAAATTATTATACATGTAAACGAGCAACGAATGCTCTGTTCCTCTGGACAAGTACTTTAGCAGACTGTCGATTGCCACTGTGTGGTAATAGAGTGCTGCTAAATGCTACGCAGGTTGCCGGTTCTAGTACGGATAACAAAACGCCTTTACATTTTTGTGGTCCTTTGTCGATACGTATTTTACATCTTTTGTTTTCGTAAAGGAAACACTGTTACTAAATCTGACACTTTTATGTGCTGAGTCAGAAGAAAAAGGAGTTTAAGGAACTTCGGCCACCACGTGGTTTTAGTAATACCGGGCAGGAGTCTCATCTCAGTAGGTGGAGAGGATAAGTCGTCTCTGAAGTGGCGACTCGCATTACGCTTGAGACACTTTTTCTGGTATGGAGCCTAGGAGCTGGTCAGAAAATGCCGGTTTTCAGCTGTACCTCACATTTATTGATACCATCCAGTGTGTGCGCTTGTGCGCGCGTGCTGCATGGCAAACCCATCCAGTATCCAGTATCAAAAATTAGACTTACGTATTTTGCGTTTTGTGTCAGAACAACTAATTGTCCACTTACATAGTAACTTCTTCAGTGTTTCTACAAATAACGAATCACCACATTATTCATTCATAATTTTTAGGATAAAAGTAAAACTGCCCTCAAGATGAACGATATAAATGTATGATGTTGACTTAGAAACTGTTCAAAAAGATATTATTGCCATATTGCAATATTCTCACTGAAAATCTTCTACAAGGAAAGAAAAAGAAACTGCAATTTGTTAAATATTCGTGTGTGAATGTAGTCGTGTTGAATGTTTTCTTAGGCAAACTGATTAGACAATTTTGACGCTGGTTTCAGCTATAGCTATGTTCGACATGTTAGTCAGCGATCTTAATGTTGTCTTCATTATATTCTGTACACAGGAAGTCAACACTTTTTCAGGGGTGAAAAGCAAACTACTTTTGTTCAGTTGATACTTATTTATTACAAACCGACTTTCGATTCATTAGGGCATCGTTAGCTAAAAATTAAAAGAGGGTCTATGAAAAAGTTTGTATAGAAGAAAACCAAACCTTGAAAGCTAAAATGACAGAATTGCGGAATAGCTCCTGAGTTTGATCAAGGAGTACAGTAATGACTTTAGCTTTTAAGATAGTTCTGTGCCGCACACATGCCGTTTCGTGGACTGTAGTCCAATGTTACAAGAGTATGATCTGATAAACCAGAAACAGGATTGTAGCAAATAAATAACTCTAAAATAAAACAATGTATCTTATCGTAAAATGTGAAAATGTGTAAGTGCGAAATGATGAAGAATCTATTCTCTTGGTTGCACTGGAGGTATGAATTAAAAAACGTCTTCAGTCACAACTTTTCGTGTTTTATTAAGTACGCGATGCATTTCGAATCCTGTGAGTCCATCATTAGGTGTAATTTGTATTGATACATTTCTTATTTTTTCTCTTGAATGAGATGAAATGCATATTTCTGTCACTAAAAGGTTTGATATTAGGTTATGAATTTCGTAAGTCAAAAGCGGAAAATATGTGTCAAATAGTGGAAAACATGAACACTCTAAACTTACCACATAATCCAAGAAAAACGTTCTTAACGTTCTAGCACCAGCATACATTATTTTCTCCATCGTTTTCGTACACGTCGCTTCATTCAAGAAGCACATTTGCAAACACATATTTGTAAACACTTCACGGATGTTTTTGTACATGGTGTGGTCAAAGATGACTCTATTCGTAGTGCTAAAGATATAATTACTGAACAGTTGACATAAGCAGGAAATACATTTTGAACAGGTCTTTAAAATTACTGAAATAACTGGCTTAGGAAATTCATAACCTAACATCAAACCTTTTCGTGACAGATATATGCATTTCATCTCATTCAAGAGAAAAAATAAATCATGTATTAAGACAAGTTGTAACTGATGATGTACCCACAGGGTCCGATGACGATGATTGGCTTGTGGGGCACTCAACTGCGAGGTCATCAGCGCCCGTACAAAGTCCCAATTTTTACACAGCCCAATTTTTTGTACACAGTCCAATATAGCCACTGTCACGAATGATGAAGATGGTCATGAGATGATGAGGAGAAAATCCCCAACCCGCCCGGGAATCGAACCCGGGACCCCGTGATCCAGAGGCAGCAACGCTAGCCACTAGATCACGAGCTGCGACCACACATGCATAGTGTACTTAATGAAACATGGAAAGATGTGACTGGAGGAATTTTTTAATTCATACCTCCAGTGTATTTAATACAGTCACGTTTGAAGCTGCGAAATATGGATAAAATTGAAAAAAATATTCTCTTGGTTTGCAATGGGCGTTTTAATTGACTAACACAGTGAAAGATCGTTTTCTTTACTGTCATCTTGTCACACTAATGCCCTGTACTTTTGCCATAAATGTTTCACCAAAGCATTTTCATTTTTCCGTATTTATTGTAACAACAAGTCACTGTCACATCCATTAGTGCAATGCTTTATATAAATTGAAAACTGAGAGGTATCTGTCGTTTCACTTAACTCTGCGTACCAACACATAGTTTCTGCTATCTGGCACTAAAGAAGGAAAATTTGATGTACTCGTACAATATGCAGAACAGAGTGCGGATTCCAGATATACTTACACATACTCCAAGAAAATGTTTTGTCTATAAGACAATGAAGTACAGCATATGAATATTAGCAAGGAAAGAGCAGAAGGACGGCCCTATCAGTACACGCCATTTAAACATGCAGAGCGTTAGAGCGTCAGGCTGGAAATTGTACTGCGTGTTTCGGGAAGGAGGGAGGGAGGGAGGGAGGGAGGAGGAGCCCAAAGTAATATGAATTCATGGTTGTAGTCTAGGCTTCATAAAAAGGGGGATATTCTAAGAAAATAAGCGCTATTTGGAGAGAGTACTTACAGCTATAAACGATCGTTACGCCTTGTTCTGAACCAGCTCGAATGTCCAACAAACAATGTAGCTGCATCAAGGTTTGCGTATGGCAATGAAATGCAGAAAATCTACTGAAATTGCAGGAAAAACCTCGTAATGGAAGTGAGTTCAATGTTGGTCGCCCAGGTGCGTGTCAATGAACTACATCGCGCAGTGACTTAGGGCACTCGAATCCCTGTCAAATCATCCAGATTTATGTTTTTCGTGGTTATCCTTAATCACCTATGGTGTCATACCGGTTCCATTGAAACGGCACGTCGGGTTTCCCGCTCTAACGTTGCCCAATCGGAGCCTTAGCTCTATCTTTAATGACTCGTCGTTTATGGGATATTAAACACCAATTTTCTTTCCCATGGCCGTGGTTTGACAATATAGTGACCGAAAGTATTTGTTGGAAGAATATTGAGGGTGGAGTACGCCAAATGGTGGTGAATTTTGTTGTCTGGAGAGTGGAGAGTCACAGCTGTGAGGAGACTTACAAGCGGCGAGTTCATAGCTCAAGACATAACATCATATAAAAGCAAAAATAAATAAAAATTATATATATAAGTTTTTGTGGCAAAACGTCCCACTATTGCCCATCTGAAACATGTTTTCTGGTAAAAAATAATGGATATATATGTCGATTAAATTAACTTTGTAACTGACTATTCAGCGAGTCGAGGAATGAGGCCAGGTGACGGCCAATCTTAGTTTTCTCGAGTACCATATGCTCAACACGTTGTTTGTTCTGCAGGTAAACGCAGTTTCTCGTCAGGAGTGGCTGGTTGCACGCTGACATCATCCTACTTCACATTAAGATGTATCAGACACAAATTTGTTTTATTCGGGCTGTACCCGCGCAAAGCTGTCGACGATCGGAGTGTGTTCTCCAGCTATACACCCTGAAGTATTGTGATAAGCAATGATTTCTCGTCTCAGTAGTGTAGCTATTTGTTCAAGTGCACTACAGATTGCTTACTTTATATTTTGTCATGTAAGCAGAATGGCGACGTCTGCAGAGAAATTGTCGTTGTGAGACGATTGCAGAATAGAAAACTAGTATACACTGTTCTCAAGGTCTAACAGAAGAGAAAGCGAGAAACTTCAATTCTGAACACTAGAAATAGTAAGGGCAAATAAATCAGTATATGTACACGTTGAGCAAGATTTTAAAGGAAATAAAATTTACTATTTTACCATTACCTTACACGTTCAAGCAGGAAGCAAGAGGAAGGAATATTAGGGTGTAGCGTGAAGTCAGAGAGAAGGAGCACGAGTTCTCTTCGACTAAACGATATGAAGAAAAGGAATCGTTGTCTTTCAAAAGGTCCGTACATTCATCTGCTCTACGTGAATTAGTGTAACTACAGATACAGTGCAGCCGCCGTCCGTCCGAAGGCGAGTCCAGTGTTATAACCACTGCTCACATCTCCCGGCAACATGTGGCTGAGTGGTTTACCAGACGTGATCGCACTGGTGATGTTATGCTCTTGCCCTCCTACGACCTTTGAACTGAACTGGCCAACTAGTTATATCGAGACCTATAGTTTAACGTGGTCTTAGATGTAGGCTGCAACTTGGTATTTTTCACACTAGCAAGGAACTGTCAGGAGTAAAAAGTGGTAAGTGACAGATAAAAGAACCTAGGACTGAAGACGGATCGATCGTAGCCCTTTAGTAGTCTGATGCCCACTTTTTGTTCCTACATCCACCCATTGAGCCCATCCCTAAGCTCGGCAGTTTTACCATCTAAAGCTGTCTGTTCCTTCCATTAATGTGTTTGGAATCTTTGCTCGGGAAATAAGAATTTTCTCTGAGCTGCTGAGTCACATACCACCCTACTTTTGTGCCTAAATTGAGTGAAACTTCTTTGGAAGACGAACAAAGGTTGTCAGCAAAGAATAATCTTTCGTTGAAACCACGGAGGTACTGACAGCGCTGCAAGTATGAAGTAACTCTAAAAAATAGGGCTAATATGTCTGCACATTTTAAAAATATTAAAGACAAATATCTGCGTCGTGATGCTTTAATGGAAGAGGTTTTCATTCAAGAGAGACATTTAAGGAGAGACGCAGAAAATGCACAGGACATTGATGTCGCCACATGAGACGAATTAGTGGGAATTCTACCTGTTCGGTCACAGAATCCTCTTATACAGCTGATTTGAAGACATTGTATACTACGAAATTTACGAATACATACAGGACTGAATAAGTAATGTAAATGAAAGTAAAAGTTTGTTCTTAAGGCTTACAAACACGCTCTGGAATAGCATCTGTAGTCATCCGTCTCCCAGAGGTGTACAAGCATCCCTGCTGTCCTTTGGTAATAGTAATGTTATATCAGACAAGTAATATGGTGTGAGCAAGAACATCTGCTAACTGACATTAAGATCTTAATCTTCAGTAAGTTCTCTAAAATAAAAGGCTAACGTGCTGTAACTGCTTTTGCAATCAAGTACGCCCCTTCACTATCTATATTATTTATGTACAATCGAGTTCCACAAACGTTTTAGAATACCATAGAATTATTTACTGCAATTTGTATAGGTCAATACGAATATCATAATCCATCTTTTAACTCATGAGAGTTATGGGGAGAAGCCTCGGCCGGCCAGAGTGACCAAGCGGTTCTAGGCGCTACGGTCGCAGGTTCGAATCCTGCCTCGGGCATGGATGTGTGTGATGTCCTTAGGTTAGTTAGGTTTAAGTAGTTCTAAGTTCTAGGGGACTGATGACCTCAGATGTTCAGTCCCATAGTGATCAGAGCCATTTTGGGGAAGCCTCAAAAATATGACTGTACATGAAGTTGTTGGCACTTTGAGTGGCTGTACTTATAGGGTTTACGGGAAAGACAAACAATTGTTTCAAATGAAGTGAGCGTACCTACCACTAGAATCCTTTGTTGTGAAGAAACTGAAACGGACTCAGCACAGCTATGCCTTCTGTATATCCACAATTCTCAACGAACGGTGGGCTTGTAAGGAGGGACGAACAAGTTTCAATACAGCTGACTGTTCAGATTGGTTATGTAATATCATTATTCTTCTTCACTGATCACATTTAACACAACACTTCTGCGAATGTGCATGTTTTAAGGGCAGGACTGCCTACGCGCTATTATAGAATATTGAAGTTACACAGAATGCAGGAGGTAGCATCTTTTGCCTACTGTCCATACATATAGCGCTGATGCAAGAATGTGTTCATATAAATAATTATTTTCTCGTAACCTCTATGAGAGTTAACAGATTTGCGCATAAAGACCCTTCTTTCCTCAGAGAGTGTAAGTACATAGCAGGTCGAAAATATATACAGAATGCAAAAGGTGACAATAGGCAAAACCGTAAAGTAATGGGAAGAACAGAAATGGGGAGACTTAGCGACAAGTAGAACTGGAAAAAGGTAGGGTTAAAACGCGAGAAACGGAAAGTAACCGCATAAACCGACAGTCCAGTTTACTTTTAATAAAAAGTACGAGGGGTTTTCGAGTACACATTCATCGTTCGTGCACAGGAACGGTCTCACGAATGTTTCAGGCGTTAAAAAACTCTCAGATAGAGAAACTGAATGCATAAACGAGGTGACTGGAGGATCGGGCAGTACCGACACAAAAAGAAGCCAGTTTGCTGCCAAACAGAACGGAGCATAGCTCTGCCGGCTCCCACGCCCCGTCGTTGATAACTGTATCCCTGGTGTTGGCAACACTGGCTGTGGGCGCAGCGTCTATTGCACGATCTGCGGCCACGCCGCCGACGAACTGTTGCAGAACTGGAGCCTGAAAATGGCAAACGGCCATCGCGAAGAGTCCGCATCGAGCCCACAGCCCGGTGGCAAAAACACGCATCCAGCTGCATGTTACGAAATGCTATAGAGGAGCTGAAGCAAAGGAACGGAATCGTACGAGTGTGACAATGTTTTCGCTGAGAAATTTACGATGCGATCAAATCAGACCGAGAAGTGGGGTAGTGCGCTGTTTCGTTTCACTACTCAGAACTTGTCAGTGTGATGGTTCAAATAGCTCTGAGCACTATGGGACTTAACATCTGAAGTCATCAATGCCCTAGACTTAGAATTACTAAAAACCTAAGGACATCACACACATCCATGCCCGAGGCAGTATTCGAACCTGCGACCGTAGCAGCCGTATGGTTCCGGACCGAAGCGCCTAGAATCGCTAGGCCACAAGAGCCGGCTGTCAGTGTGAAATCACGTACTGCACCATAGCAACCATAGCTACACACTGTTTCCAGCACTACATTCCGAAATGAAAATAAATGCTTTACTTTCCAAATGTAGTGTCCAAAATTTTAATTAATGGTAGTAAATGTAATGCATGCGAAAACTTTGTTATGCCAAACCCGAGACGATAAATAAATAAAACGAAATCAATTGCTGATGATGCAAACAGCTCTGAAAAGCTGCCTAGACCCAAAACATTGTTTCCTGCTCGAGGCGGCGTCTACAAAAACTATATTTTTTTAGCAAGTAAAGGTGTACTATCAGATCACACCGTAAACTTAATTACACCGAAAAATTATTCTCTTAATAATCTTGTCAGCTTACACGGCACAGATTGATTGTGGGCCGTAAATTAAGCTTATCTCTTCTCACTGTTCCATACAGCAAGTTTCGTCGGAAGTTACCTCAGCGTGCGTGTAGCGAGACTCCAGAGCTCGTACCGAGAGGCCATCTACTGCAGATCTGCTACGTACTCCTGTGCAAGTCCTAATACGTGCAGTTTTGAAGATTTTTTAAAAACGCTCTTTCTGTTCCAAATGCGTGCAAAACGAAAGACATGCAGTGTCTCGGATCTTACAGGCCTGGGGACTACTTTAAACGCACGCGACCACCACCGTGTACGGAGATAAAAGAAAAAAAGCAATAAACCTGCGATGATCAATTAAACAGGAAAATATTTCCCCGTTTTTCGTCTACTTTGTAAGGATTCTCGAGGCACATTATGCTTGCTGAACCAGCTCTGCAGAAATCGCAGCAAAGCAAAACTGCAGGCCACGATTTGGCAGGTGCACACACTCGCTCACAGCCTCTATCAGTAGAAGCAATATACTGCGAACGGTAGAAGCACTGCAGCGTAACCTCCATCCCGCTGGCGTCGTTTACTCTAGGCTGCCGCACAGCGCGCTCGTGAAGAATCGTGGGCGGGGCGAACACACGGGAAGCAAGTGGCACGAGCGAGAAGAAATGGCATGCGTCCTTACGGTCGGCACACGTTCCGCAGACACGAAGGCCGGCGCGCACAGCCACTGACTGCCCCGCGGAGCGCCGACCTGGCCGCCGCGGGTCCGCTCCCCACCATACCGCTCGCGGCACGCTCAGTCAACAGCGAACCGGTTGCCTTCTCACTTAGCGCACACTTCGCGGAAGTCGCCGCCGACTAAATTAAGCGGCACGCCGAAACACGAGCCCACGCCGAACCCTGCTCTCTCGCTCCGATAACCTTACGTGATCTCTGCGCGAGCCCACCCTCTGCTTGTTTTAAGCTCTCTCGAATCATCACGTAACCGTCCTCTCCGTTTTCCTTTACTGGTAACCACCATCAGCGATGCTGCACGGAGAACCTCGACAGGGGCCAGTTGTCGCAATACGGCATGCTGAAGCCGTCGGCACACGGGATGAAACGGCTACGTTGACGTGAACGCAGACATTATGTCCGACGTCACGAGACACAGCACTGTCGGCACACGGGACGAGTTGGTTAACGTGATTTTTCACTCTAAGCGATCTCCAGCGGAATTGTCGTCTTTATCCGAACCGCAAACAATACAGTTTGAGCTGCGCGGGAGACCTCTTTGTCTAAGTCGGCCAGCCACGGTTCGCGCGGCTCCCCCCGTCGGAGTTTCGGGTCTTCCCTCGGGCATGGGTGTGTGTGTGTTGTCCCTAGAGTAAGCTGGTTTAAGTTAGATTATGTAGTGTGTAAGCCTAGGGACCGATGACCGCAGCAGTTTGGTCCCATAGGAATTTACCACAAATTTCCAAAAAATACAGTTCGTTTGTGCGTAAAATCACTACGCTAACTCTATTAAAAGGCACATTTCCTCCCTTATCTATACGCTAGTCGTCTTGTTATGTCTGAGGTATAATAATAATAATCATAATCATAATAATAATAATGTAATGTGACCAGGGCCTCCCGTTGGATAGACCGTTCGCCTGGTGCAAGTCTTTCGATTTGACGCCACTTCGGCGACTTGCGCGTCGATGGGGATGAAATGATGATGATTAGTACAACACAACACCCAGTCCCTGAGCGGAGAAAATCTTTGACCCAGCCGGGAATCGAACCCGCGCCCTTATGATAGACATTCTGTCACGCTGACCACTTTTTTTCCCTTCATTTTGTTCGTTATTGATCGGTGTGTTTGGTCGTTGCGGACGTCACATGACTTCCGGTCAAGTTCATTTGTTGATCCTTTTACTCATTTTTTTTTTTTTTTTTATTACAGAGGCCAACCAGCTCTCTGACCGAACACGCTGAGCTATCGTGCCGGCTAAACCACTCAGCTAACGGGGGCGGACCCTGAGGTATACATAAATAAGAACATGTAATATCACAAAAAGATACTTGTCCGGATCAGCAAGGTCATCAGCTTATAAAAGTTCACCAAATGGAACAAACTCACCCCTAACAGAGAACACACTTATACAGGGTGTAACATTAAAAAATGTAGATTTCCACATCAAAATCAGACATAAACAATTTAAGAAATGCAAGATGGTTTATGGAGAAACTGACATCAACAGACGGACACAACCAATTTATTGCGTGCATATCTCTCAAGATCCTGATGAGATACTTTGAGGTCATGAAAAATACCTTCATTAACATAAAGCAGGAACTCATTTTAAAATGGCAATGCATATATCCGTGGAGGCGTCAATCCTGAAGTGAACAAGATTGCGCTTGACAAAGTAATTTAGAAAATGCCTCACATCTCTGTAACCAACGAGGAACTCTTATAGTTTTTAAAAATATTTGGTCCTGGCACTCAATTGCTTTTAATTTCAAATCGTGGGTATTGTTTGAATATCCTCTACTTCCAAGCACATCCTGACAGTAAGTGCTATTAAAATACCATTTTTGTGAGTAACCAATCGATGTTTCATAGTTCCTTTTTAAACTGATAGGGAAGTGGACCTGAAACGTGATTCAAGTAAACTCGATTATCGTAGTTTAACAAACACAAAAGTTTGCAGTAATGACTTCTGCCCATATGAGAATTTATAACAATAATGAACTGGTAATGTCTACAGCCTACTGTTCGATATGTATGCAAGATTTTCGAAAAAATTTGGAGGGTGAAGAGATTGTAGGCAGTCTGCTGAACCCAAAAGAATTTATGATGTCAGCTCCCTTCATTGTTATAGATTGATCAGAATAAAATGAGAGTGTGAAGTCTAGATCAAGTGGCATTGTCACTGAATTTGAAGCTTCTGAGAACTTTCAGAGAAACACCACAGAATTCGCATTAATACTCCATAATGGCATTGTAAACTACTCTCCCTTAATGGAATTGTGTAGATACTTGTATAAATTAATACGGGCAGTATCACACCTAAATCATGGCACCTCAAACTGCGAACATTAGAATTGACACCTAAGGTTTCGCAACGTTCTCCAAAATAGTTGCTTCGAGAAAAATCTTACATAGATGTGAAATGCATCAAGACTAAACGTTGCCGCAAGAAATCTGGAATCACATCGATGTCTGCCAGTCTGTCTCTTTAGGATCAAGAAAAAGAAGAATAATTAGTTTGTGTGTACATTAGATAAGGTAAAACTAATATTAAGTTGGGTAACAAATAATTGATTTTTATTTTAAAACACCCTTTGTTGTCTTGTTATTATTTCACGCATGTGCACTGTGTGGTCATTACATTCCCCTAGCACTCACTACATCTACGTCTACATCTACATTTATACTCCGCAAGCCACCCAACGGTGTTTGGCGGAGGGCACTTTACGTGCCACTGTCATTACCTCCCTTTTCTGTTCCAGTTGCGTATGGTTCGCGGGAAGAACGACTGTCTGAAAGCCTCCGTGCGCGCTCGAATCTCTCTAATTTTACATTCGTGATCTCCTCGGGAGGTATAAGTTGGGGGAAGCAATATATTCGATACCTCATCCAGAAACGCACCCTCTCGAAACCTGGCGAGCAAGCTACACCGCGATGCAGAGCGCCTCTCTTGCAGAGTCTGCCACTTGAGTTTGCTAAACATCTTCGTAACGCTATCACGGTTACCAAACAACCCTGTGACGAAACGCGCCGCTCTTCTTTGGATCTTCTCTATCTCCTCCGTCAACCCAATCTGCTACGAATCCCACACTGTTGAGCAATACTCAAGTATAGGTCGAACGAGTGTTTTGTAAGCCACCTCCTTTGTTGATGGACTACATTTTCTAAGGACTCTCCCAATGAATCTCAACCTGGTACCCGCCTTACCAACAATTTCTTGTTAAGTACACAAACATACACACAAAAGCAACAGTACTCGACAAGTATACATGCACTCAAATATAGAGAAGCAGCACATGTTTGCTCCTTGTCAAAGGTGCATTGTTACTGGCTGAATCTTATCCCTTCCACCGCTCTCCCAGGCCATGACGATATAAGGTGGACCAGCATCCCCCATTTTCCTCCCGTCTGCTTGCAGCATCGTCAGAATCACGATCATTGCGAAGCGTTGAAACAAAACTGCTAACAGTGCCAGGAAACACCCTCGTCTCAAGAGTGAAGAGGATACGGTGCACATCGCTCCTATTTGACAAAGACCACTGGCACTATTAATGGAACGTATTTGAGACGAAAATCTTACATGTAAGTACTAGTTATTTCCTGTGCATGCATGTGTGTGTGTGTGTGTGTGTGTGTGTGTGTGTGTGTGTGTGTGTGTGTGTGTGTGTGTGTGTGTGCGCGCGAGCACGTGCACATGTGTACTTATCGACTGACATTTTCATAGGAATGTTGGATGAAGATTTCCGATCTACTCAATTCACTGCACCAACTGTGTCACAGGGTTGGTGGCCCAATGTGAACAAATGCACGGAAATGTTGACCATGCCATCCCAGGACCTTGATGGTGATCGTGGTAAGTAATATATCTTTCTCTATATTTGAGTGCATGTATACTTGTCGAGTACTGTTGCTTTTGTGTGTATGTTTGTGTACTTAACAAGTGTTTTTTCCCTAGTGAGCCAAACACAGGATAGGCAGTATGTTATGGGCTGCTATGTTTGGATGAGCTAGCTGTGACCATCAGAGGACTCTGTTATATGATGACCTGCGAACGGATAAGGCCAACAAGTGCATGTGTCTGCTTGACGAGAAGCTCAATTTGGGATGTGCACCCTTGACTGATTCAGCCAAGGCTGATTTTTTACATAACTAACTGTCTCTCTCTGTCTCTCTCTCTCTCTCTTTCTTTCTTTCTTTCTCTCTCTATATGTGTGTATGAACTTTCGTAGGTTAGTTATAGACTGTAGTACAGTTTCAAAAATGCTGCCCAGTTTGAATGAGCCTCCCAACCAACAGTGTTACCTGCATCCATGCCTGGGCCTTCATGACCAGTGTCAGCTCCACTGACGTCACCTCCACCCACGCCAGCAGCTGCGACACATCCCGTGCACAAACCTTCGCAAGTGGCAGTACAAGCTCCACCGGCCTTGCCAGAGCCAACGCCCAGAACCTCGCGAGCACCAGTGTCGCCACCTGTACTGTCGACGTCTGTATCACTACTTCCCACATTCTGACCATCGCGAGTGGCACTGTCACTGACACCTGGACATTCGACATCCTGATGGGGTCTTAGTAATAGTAACGATCATCTGTCAGCCGACAGCAGCCTCCCTGTTCGGTCTGACAGTGAGGATGTGGAACAGGTATGTCACATAGCTTTCGGTGCTCAGGGTTTTGACGTACAGCTGCAAAAAATGGTTCAAATGGCTCTGAGCACTATGCGACTTAACCTCTGAGGTCATCAGTCGCCTAGAACTAATTAAACCTAACTAACCTAAGGACATCACACACATCCATGCCCGAGGCAGTATTCGAACCTGCGAGCGTAGCGGTCACGCGGTTCCAGACTGAAGCGCCTAGAACCGCACGGCCACACCGGCCGGCGTACAGCTGCAGATAGGGTATCATTGGCCTGCATCAGTAATATGGGCAAGTATCATGACCTTATCCTTTTTGTAAACGGATGCCTACCCATTTTGGAAAGAGAACTTTCCAAGATCATAAACGATCTGCGGTATCTCGCCACGAAATCTAGAGCTAAGCCATACTGTGTTTCCTTTTCTGCCAAAAACCTGGTAGTGTTTCTAAAATGCCATCATACATAAGTGGTGTGATAATGGTCTGATATTATAGGGCACCACAGTTGGTAAGTAGTTTGAGAGATTATCCTGAACCCAATACAGGGCCGATTCTATGCATTCCAAGAAAGAGATTATGGGAAAACTCTTAGTTGAATCCTGAATTTGGACATTCATGTGTATGTGTTTTTGGTCCAATACGTGGGGTGTGGGGGATCCACTTACATCCATCTTCCAAAGGATATAATTCATAGAAACGGCGTTAGTAATGTCCAGAATAATGACAAATATTGCTTTGTGTGCTCATGTTTTGCTTGTAGGAGAAAAATTAAACAAAATAGTGTGTGTACTATCAAATACCAAACTGATAACATTCTTGGTTATTATAAACACGATTGTACTGAATGCCTCAAAGAGTCCAAGACCTTGTTAAATTTGAAGCCATAATCCCCATATATCTCGTCACATATATGGTACAGGTGAATGCAAGCCAGATAAGCATGATGATGAGATATGGAATAATGAGAAACATAAACTTATTAGTTCCATTTACTTTTCTGATTGCACTGGTTTGTGTGTGACACACGCAGACCTATTGTTAGTCAAAAATGGTTCAAATGGCTCTGAGCACTATGGGACTTAACATCTGTGGTCATTAGTCCCCTAGAACTTAGAACCACTTAAACCCAACCAACCCAAGGACATCACACACATCCATGCCCGAGGCAGGATTCGAACCTGCGACCGGAGCGGTCACGCGGTTCGAGACTGAAGCGCCTAGACCGCACGGCCACACCGGCCGGCTATTGTTAGTCTCTCAGGGTGAGAAAGAACACAACTGCTGGTTCAAAGACATGTTCCAGCATATTTACCCCCTTCTTCCAAGTGAGTGAAAATAGCCACAAACAGCATTTATGTACTAGGTGCCTGAATTCGTTTATTACGAGTGAGCGATTAACAGAGTGCATGCTATACACAGGGCGCTGTATATGCAGAGATGCCTAAGTGAGTAAGTTCTTAAAGTTTCAGAATTTCTTGCACAAGGAGCTTTTACTCGTTGCTGTGTATGCTGACTTAGAATGTCTTCTCATTGCTGTTGTGCAGTGTGAAGGAGACCCTACTGTCTCACATACTGCTCTCACAGAGTGGCAAGTTCTATTTGTGGCAGTGTTCAGGTTGTGTGTGGACTTGACTTGAGTAATAATTATTTTAGTTTGTAGATTTGGGAAGATCCTACAAGATGGTTGCTGTCTCAGCTTGAAGACCTTGCAAGGGAAGCTGATGAATTTATGGCATATACGTACCTATACCCAACATTCAGGAAGATCAACAGTGTAGTACAACCGAACTGATTGCTGTATTTGTGGGCAACCATTAAGTAATAAAGCTGAAACACGGCCATCTAGCCAGCAAATTCATGCAGTCTAAATTACAAACTACTATGGTACAAACCCATTTCATCCATCGTTTAAGCAGATAATATGCTTTTGAGTCCTTCGCTGATTTCGGTCTGTGTAATGATCAGTTTTGTCTCTTACCTGACTGCACAGAAAAGTATATTTCCTTTTCAAAGAGAATCACCAAGGATATTAAGTTACACTTCCTGGATTTTCTAAGATTCATGCAGGCACCACTTCAGAAACTTGCTGAAACCATGTATCACGAAGATATGCATCTCATTTGAGCTGTTCTGATGTGCTAAGTTTCAGCTCATAACGAAGAGAAGCGTATTCTCATTCGAATATCTATATTTGATGGAGAAACTCAACGAAGCCGCACTGCCTGACATAATAGCATTCTCCAGCCAACTTAAACGCAATGTTATAACAGATGCAGAGTATTGGCACAAAGTGACTGTTTGGCAGAAATTTAACATCCCTAACTTAGGTGAGTATACAAGTATTTATATGGACACAGACATATGTTTACTTACAGACATTTTAGAACGATTTTGGAGTAGATGAATGAAAACATACTCGCTGGGTCCTGCATCCTATTGCACTGCACCAAGGCTTTCATGGGACACAACGCTAAAACTCAAATGTGTCAACATCAAACTCTTAACCGATGTTGACATGCTGCTGTTTTCTGAGTGTGGGGTTCACAGGTGACTTTGCCAGTGTCCACAGGCTCACAAAGACGAATAACTCACAAATGGCTCGAAAGTTCAATAAAACATCTGATGATCCAAGTTACAACATGTACTTTGATGAAAAGATTTTATATAGGCATGCCGAGCGACAGTGTTTTTGGTCTACTTTAGTCTAGTCTAGTGAAGAAATCGTCGGATTTGGTATTTTCTCATCTTTGGCGGCACATTCTGAGACAGGAAATATTTTGGAGTTAGACTTAATGGATCTTAATAGTTTGTATGACGCAGGCAACAATTTGCCACTACGTCCAGAGTACAGAGTTCTGCAGCACAGATTCGACCTGTATCTGTTGATGATGCTGCACGGAAGAACATGGTAGATTATACATTATCGAAACCTCAAGCAGTGTCCTGAATTGGGGTTGCAACTGGACAGAGTCACATGCACTATTTCCTCCAGGTAACACCGCAGGTTCAAAGAATACATTGATGTAAATTCTGATAAGAGGGCTTCTGTAACATCTGATTCTATGAAAGATTGTTACAAACGTTAAGTAAAGAATTCGTAACCCTGGAGATGACAAAGGTTTCGGTAGGGTTAAAAAAACCTGTTTATGTATTTACGTGTATATCAGACCTATACAAACTGCACATGTGCCAGTTTCATTACCATTTTGAGGACTGAAAGTTATTTTACATGAACACAGAAATCTTCGTCTTTTCAGTGAATGATTGTGATCTATACGAATTAATAAGATGCCACCCTGTTGCGTTCGTCATATCTGCGTATTCAGGTAATAATTCTTATGGCATCAAGCCATCTAATAGGAAGGTTATCATATTGCTGAAAGGTGAGGCAAACGGGCCGCATACTGTGGAGTTTCTAGATCTTCACTCGAAAATGTACATATACAGTAGAGAGACATGTCTCGCCATTAGAGCGGCTGACGGTGGGTGGCGTATGGCCTTATGGCTCTCATAGTTAACATTTACTTGAATATCCTGATGGTGCTGTTGACAGTGTTTCACCTCCTCCTATTCGCATATGGTGTGGTAAGTAGTTTTTCAATTATAAAACCATGTGGTACATCTCTATTACAGCTAAAATGAGCCTGTCATGCCATAATGATAAGCAGGTCATTTGAGAAGACAAGATTGGAGTACTACCGTAATTACACCATTCATTTGAGTGATAGTGGATGTATGAGTTGAATACATAATGAAAATCTGTCTGTATGTATGTGTAATAATAGTGCCGGCCGTTGTGGCCGAGTGGTTGTATTACCTTCAGTCCGGACCGCGCTTCTGCTACGGTCGCAGGTTCGAATCCTGCCTCGGGCATGGATGTTTGTGATGTCCGTAGGTTAGTTAGGTTTAAGTAGTTCTGAGTCTAGGGGACTGGTGACCTCAGATAAGTCCCATAGTGCTTAGAGCCATTTTTGTAATAATAGTACTCATTTATTTACACACACACGTGTGTGTGTGTGTGTGTGTGAGTGAATGAGTGCGTTAGTCGGTGTGTGTGTGTGTGTGTGTGTGTGTGTGTGTGTGTGTGTGTGTGTGTGAGCGAGAGGGAGAGGGAGGGAGATAGATAGAGGGAGAGAGAGAGAGAGAGAGAGAGAGAGAGAGAGAGAGAGAGAGAGAGAGAGAGAGGCAGGAGCTTGCATGCTTGCATACTATATATACCTATATACACGAGTGCACACTTTGTGTGTGTGTGTGTGTGTGTGTGTGTGTGTGTGTGTGTGGGTGGGTGTGAGTGAGTGTATACTGTGTATGCTGGCTAGAGGGCACACTATGTGTGTGAGTTTGCTTAGCATAATCTGTGTACGTGCATTAGATGGTGTATTGCGTATATTGTTTGCATACTAGATTAATTTTCACTCCTGCTGGCCATTAAAATCAGGTTCATATTCATTTTTAGTTATGTTATGTCTCGCAGCTGAACTTTAAATATCACACGTCGTGTTTACAAGGACAAGTGTAAAAAATTGTGCTACGGCTATTTCAAGGTGTAAAAATTGTTTGAAACCGTGTAACTGCGTCAATGTCAATTCTTTCATACTGTTAACTGTGGGTAATGCATATTTCAAGCTGTAAAAACGTTCTTAGCTGCTGACAACATTTAAGAGCTTCTGTCTGTGATAAATCATGTTAAACTGTTCCAATCTCTGAGACGTATTTTACACGTCTATAATTTCTGTACGCTGTTAAACTGGTTTTGTAAATATTGTGATCTGTTCTATACTTTGTTTTCTGTACAAAATGTACCGTTACCGGAACTCTATGAACTGTTGCAACTTGTGGGATGTATATTTCAGAAAACATATAATCTGAAATGTAAAATGTAAGAACTGTTCCATTTTGTGGCATATATATTTTGAAAAAAAGAAAAAAAAGGAAAAGAACGTACTGTTAGCCAAATTCGAAAGTGGGTCAACTGTCAAATATGAAATCTATTCTGAAAAAAAGTAGCAGAAATAAACCTAATTTTTTAACAATAGACCAATAGTCACTCGTTTTCCTTTCTGTGTCAACCGTGTGAAATAACTGTTTACAGCATTAGATTGTTATACTATGTTGGGTGTCCGAGAAACGCTGCGACAAATTTCTGGGGAAGATGGAGCACGTCGTAAAACTGCATAGCAACCCATGGCTGCAAACGCCAGGGGTAAGTGGTAGGAAAGGTCGAATATCCGAAAAGAAACAAGAGAGTAATGAGTACACATGATGTACGACATGAATACAGTCCTGATTTTACAACAGATACTCGAAGTTCGCA
Organism: Schistocerca nitens; assembly: GCF_023898315.1. NCBI lineage: Eukaryota > Metazoa > Arthropoda > Insecta > Orthoptera > Acrididae > Schistocerca > Schistocerca nitens. Next base: position 168,821,753 of record NC_064616.1, on the reverse strand, counting down.
CCATCAGAAGCCACTCACGCCTGACACTGACTGAGCACTGACTGTCAGAAACACTCGAATACGCATAAAGTGTCCTTGATTGTAGTAGCTGTGCAGATGATTCTTGCGACGTGATCCATTTCAGACTCCACATTGTCACGATACATGAGATATTTGATGGCTCCCCACAGAAAGAAATCAAGGCTCAATAAATCCAGTGAGCATGGGCGCCAAGGAACCCGTCTACCATGCCCAGTCAATCGATGCGGGAATGACTTGTTGCAATGCCTCCGAACAGACAGTTCAAAATGAGCAGGTGCCCCATCATGTTGGAACCGCAACCTGCGCCTCACATTTGCTTGAACATTTTCAATCAAGCCGGGAAGAACCTGTTTCAGGAAGGTCTGACAGCTCGCGGCGATCAAGTGGAATGGTAAAAGATGTGGCCCGACTAAGCAGTCACCGACCAAAGCCGCCCGTACCTTGACTGTGCAGCGATGTTACGGCGCGTGGGGGTTTTCTGATGCCCACAGATGCTCATTGTGGTGGTTGAATACTCCATCAATGGTGAATGTGGCATCAGTGAACAACACATAAACTGGGAGATTCACGTCTCACCACTTTGTAGCAGAAACCACTGTGTGAAACGCACACATGCAAGATCGTCATCGGGTTGAAGTAACTGCACACTTTGGAGATGAAAGACGTGTAACGATTCGTCGTTAAGCCGGCCAGAGTGGCCGAGCGGTTCTAGGCGCTACAGTCTGGAACCACGCGACCCTTACGGACGCAGGTTCGAATCCTGCCTCGGGCATGGATGTGTGTAATGTCCTTAGGTTAGTTAGGTTTAAGTAGTTCTACGTTCTAGGGGACTGATGACCTCAGAAGTTAAGTCCCATGGTGCTCAGAGCCATTTGAACTATCTGACTCGTCGTTAAAAACACACTGGTCACTGCTACGAGACATTATAAAGTCCGAGGCAATGGCACATATGCTGGTGCTCGAATTACTTTCCACGGTATCCAATACACTATTCCCTAACGATCGAATGCGCCGATCGTTGCCTGCCCTCTCTAGCCCTGCCACTGCTTTATGACATGTACTCTTACAAATTTCGATACAGAGTGGAAACAAGCTTTGGTGTGGTTGATGTCTGTCTGGGAAGCGTTCTCGATAAACGCATCCATTGGTTCGTCCATTGCACTCAGCTATTCCAAACATTAATTGCACGTCTGCAAGCTCACCGTTCGTATACCCTTTCCGTGCTCCGCGTACACTGGCTAACGCTCGTATGAGGAAATTCCCACGTTCTCCTCCATAACTCTCCTGTACAGCACCATCTAGCGGCGTACGACGATGTTGCGCCCATGGGTTGCTGTTCATTAGTCGCGTGACGAGGGCGCTCCACCTGCTTGGCCGGGGTCCAAGTCTCCGACTGCTGGCGCGCCCCGGGGTGACATAGGCAGAAGGGCGCGGTCAGATGCGGAAGCCCTCTCAAGACTCATAACCATACAAGAGGTTATCCCTGCATTTGTTTAAATAATTAAACATTCCAATCCTATCCTACTGTAAATGTTTAAACAGTACACAGTTTTAAACTTGGGGTTACTGGCGAAAATTATTTTAATGTACAAGTTGTATGAGTTTTAAACGTAGGCAAGCGTTTTTTTTTTTTAATAATGCCGCAATTTTATATTTAGGACGTAATTCTAAACTTAGAGCACATGCAATCTGACAATCATGTAGGCTGTACTAGTATCCCCAGTGGTGGTACCTTGCGTTCTGACGTCACAGAATCAGGGAAATCCCAGTGGCAATCTTTGATCGCCATCTTAGATTCTAAATTCAGAATACAAGAAATCTGACAACAACGCAAACAAGAGATCTGTGTATAGTATTTTTAGCTGGGAGACCCTTTATGGGGAGGTAGGCCATCTGATGAAAGTCTTTTTACGTGACGCCACTTTGAAGACTTGTGCGTCAATGATGATGAAATATTGATGAAGAAAACACTCACTCTCCGTACCGAGCAGAGAGAACTCCCGACACAGCCGGGAATCGAATCCTGGTTCCGTGACAGAGAGTCAGTAATACTGACCGGAAGACCACAGGCTACAGACTCTCAATCATCCAGACTGCACCGAAATTCAGATTTTTTTTTTTTAATTTCCCACCAGTAAGACATTTTGCCATCTTTAAATTTTCGAATTTCTCGCCATTTTATACTTAGATCAATTGGAATCTTAATGCAAGTGACTTGTAATGTCATAGGAGTGGGGAAAACCCTGTAGCACAATTGGGCTACATCGAATGCCCCGTCATTTTTTTAATTACCACCATTTTATACATAGAGCAATTTGTGTACGAAGTCAGCCTGGTAGGAGGAGGGGAAACGCATGACTGATCTACAGCTACATGCATATACGTACTCAGAAAGCCACCATATGATGCATGGCGGAAGGTAACTTGTACAACTACTAGTAATTTCTTTGCTGCTCCAGTGGCAAATCCTCTGTAAAAGCCCTAATTTCCCTTACCTTCTCGGTCCTTATGTGAAATGTATGGCGGCGGCAGTAGAATCGTTCTGCGGTCAGCTTCAAACGCTGGTTGTCTAAATTTTATCACTAGTGTTCCATGAAAAGAACGTTGTCTTCCTATTTGAGTTCTCTGTAAACAATCACGTGATGATCGAATCCACCGGTAACAAACCTTATAGTACGCTTTTGAACTGCTTCGATGTCTTCCTTTAACCCATCCTCTTGGGGATCCCAAACATTCGAGGAGTGCTCAGGAATGGCTCGCACTAGGGTTCTACAGGTATACGCGGTCTCTTGCATAGATGAACCACATTTTCCTAAAGTTCTCCCAATAAACAGAAGCCGACCATTCACTTCCTTACTACCGCACTGACGCACTCGTTCCACTTCATATCTCTTTGCAACTTTACTCGGAGATATTTAATTGCCGTGAAAATGTCAAGCTGCACACTACTAATGCTGTATCCGAGCACTGCAGGATTATTTCTTCTACTCATCTGCATAACTTACATTTTTCTACGTTTAGAGCAAGCTGCCATTCATCACACCAACTAGAAATTATAAATTATCTTTAAGGCCAAACTCAAACATTACCTAACAGTAATAAAAGCAGAGGTGCAATATATGTTATAATGCGTTACGCTGAACAGAAAAGGTGGACAAGAAGAACCAGGAAAAATGGAAAAGAAGTACTCAGGAAAATTACGAGCCTACAAAAAAACAAGATGTGGTGTCACCGCCAGACAGCACACTTGCTAGGTGGTAGCCTGTAAATCGGCCGCGGTCCGTTAGTATACGTCGGACCCGCGTGTCGCCACTATCAGTGATTGCAGACCGAGCGCCGCCACACGGCAGGTCTAGAGAGACTTGCTAGCACTCGCCCCAGTTGTACAAGCGACTTTGCTAGCGATGGTTCACTGACAAAATACGCTCTCATTTGCCGAGACGATAGTTAGCATAGCCTTCAGCTACGTCATTTGCTACGACCTAGCAAGGCGCCATGATCAGTTGCTATTGATATTGTAAAGAATGTACAGACAAGAGCTACGTTCAACATTAATGGATTAAAGTTAAGTATTCCACCAGTTACCTCCTTTTTTTCTGAAGTCTAAATTCCTTGTCCTGTTCCAGACCTCACGCCAGCCTGCGTGAGCTAAAACGCGTGCCTTTCGGCTTCCTCTTACATTAGTGGGTTGGCCCTCTTGCCAATCCACAACAGAAGATAATGAAGATTTATACAGAAACACAGAAAAATAATATGCATAATAAGAAAAAGTAGATTAAAGTTTTATATATACCTCCACCTATAACAGACTTAGCATGATAATTTCTGACATCATTCCGGAATTTAAGAAAAGGAAAAACTATTGGTTGCCTGTAACAACAAGTTGGCTCTAGAGGGGTCTCATGATAACAGACGGCTATTAAAAAGTGAGACGGCTTCCGTCAACGGATCGATGCTGCAATATTTCCGACACAGCAACCAAACTCCTATCCTAACACAGTGATGTCAGAGGAGCAGCAGCAGGCCATCATTGATCACATGAAGTTCTGAGGACAACTGAAGAGAAAAAAGTATTTTCCACTATTAAAAATATCTTTTTAACATTTTGGTGAGTAAAAAACGCATTCTACCATGTAGGACGTTGAATAAAAAGTTTTTGTCATGCTAAAATGAGTTCATATTTTTTATAAGGTACCGCCCATTCATCCATGGCACTGACATCCCTTTTCTGTCCATCTCCTCCTCTCTACTCTCAGACTATGTAGCACCTCCACCCCCACACTTTCTGTTCATTGCAACCTTCCACCTCTATATGTTCATGTCCTCCATCCTCCTACCTTACTGTCAAAGCCCTTCTCCTACCCATGTCTATCCATCTCATTCTCCACCTCTCTGTGCTCAACCATGTCCATCCACTCGTATAGCACCTGGAACGAATTCCAGCAATACTACCTGCGCAACTCACCTGACATGCAGAGCAATCTAGAGTTCAGGCGTTACCAAACCTCACACCCATACCTGTAAGAGGTAGTTGGGTCTTACCCCTGTAGTACTTCTTCCCAGACAATAAGTGTATGTACCAAATTTGGTTGAAATCAGTTCAGTGGTTTAGGAGGAGATGTGTTTTTACATATGTTCACATATGCCTATATTCGTTTTATTGAAACAAATGTACAAAAAGTTTTTTTAAGTGTATGTTCGTTCTAAGTGCATTCACAGCCCCTAAGTGTCTCTTCATCTGGCATCAACTTGCATAACACCTGAACTCAGTATTTCTTGTTGCAAAGCACAGTTGACACAATTTTAAATGCCCACAGAGAATATAACCAAAGTGTGTTAAGTTGGGTTCTCCCCTTCATATCATTAGACCAAGAGTAATGTTACTTCATGATTGCCAGACCTACCAAGGAAAATGATGCGGAATTCACTTTTATCCGCTACTTAAAGACAGAATGACACATAGCGGTCGGTGCAGAACAGGGTGTCGAGATTTTGCGCTTCGCACAAAAAGGACCACTAATGATTATTCTTGAAGAGATCGAAATATATCCACAAATAAAAAATTACCTCGAGAAATTCTAAATGAACATATCGATTTGGAACACAAACATTGTGTTGAAAATTTCATTGAAATTTTCCTCCCAAACAACAGATGAGTGAAAAAACAAAATCTAGAAACGTATCAGAGATCATGTTGCCATGGAAGTAAAAAGAACCAGTGGAAAGCATACGTTTGAGCGTAAATTAACATCGAGAATCTGTCATAAACCTCACGCGCTACAACGTTATTTGGCATAACCAGTTCCAAAAAAACATTAAAATTAAATTACATATGAACGTAGAAACTCATAAACACGAAAAATATATCTCTAATACAGATGGAAAGAACAAAGATATGACCTACGGAACACAGTAGAAACAAAAGGCCTGTAGTCACAAAACCCAGCTGACTCAACTGTCTGTACAGCTGTCAAGTAAAACCATTATGAAATAAATTTTCACAACTGGAAAACTTCAGAAATAACTTCTCCAGCTACGGTTTAACACCTATTACAGCTCCACTAACATCAAAGGAGCAAACTCATATAGCAGTGACAGTAACAAAGCAACGAAGACAGTGATATCATATGGACATCAAGACCACCTGATGTACATAGCAATGCATAATTCTAGAATACGTTAAATTTAAGATATTGTTCCTAACTATAGATTTACACAGATAACCTGACGATGGCAATCAAACCGAAACGGGCCTATTGTAATAAAAAATATAAAAGAGCACAGCAGCGCCTTGGTCTCATAGCATAACACATAATGTCCTAATATCACACGTACGATGCGGCGGTCCCAGATGAGTATAAATGAGAAAGTTCTGTCTACATAAAAATTGTGATTTTTCTCTAATATAAAAATAGGCAATTTTTTCATGTTAAAATGTGAAATGGTACAATTATTTGAAACAGGACATCAGCAGAGAGGTCGTTCTAACAAACTAAAAAACTTTTCCAACAAAAATTTTCTATTTTGAGAGCATTATTTTGCGGTAGAGTACTTTGACGGTAAGTACTTAAATGGTGGTACGAAGAACATTTTGTTCCCTTGAGTTGGCTGAAGATACGAATCAAAGTGGCTTTTATCATTAAATTTGCAGTAGAAAGTTTGTCTAAAGCGCTTTAGTCCGGAAATAGCTCGGGTGCACCCAGGGACTAGGTCTGTTACGGCTGGTCTGGGACACCTTGCGCAGTACATGTCCAATATTAGATACTTGTAAGGATGAAATAGACGAAACACAGAAAAGTGGAATGGTTAAGGCACAAGACTTCGCTTTTGAGATTGGAAGGGACCAACCAATATTAGATACTTGTAAGGATGAAATGTACGAAAGACGGAAAAGTGGAATGGTTAAGGCACAAGACTTCGCTTTTGAGATTGGAAGGGACCAATTTTCGCCCTACAATCTGTATTTAAGCTTTTTATGTTTCTTGTAATTCACATGAGATAAATAGGGTGGTTTATTCCTATGAAAAGGATGCAGTTGATTCCTTCTTTCACTTTTGACATTCTCTAATGACGTAACTACCGACAAGACATTAAATAGCGACCATCGTTTCTTGGTTGTTTCACTGAAATACTGCAGTAGGCAGAATGCAGTGACCCTGACTTCAGGTGCAGGAAAAATCACTCGCGTGAAATACAGGCCGTTTTATTCGAACACACTGTCTTCCAAACAGTACATTCAAGAGAACACGTACATTCCGATTTCCCAGATTTCCGAAGATCGTCCGTCATTGTCAAGTCATAACCAATGTATGATCAAACAGAGTATCTTCTCATATGTTTGATTAAAATGATTGAGTAACAGCACCCAGTACGCTATACTGTACGGCGAAAGAGCTACAAATTAATGTCCCCAACACCCACAAAAAGTATGAGAGAAGTTCAGCGTTACTATTGGATTCTTTGTAGATGTTGCTACTGGCTACGAGAGAGTTTCATCGCTAGACGATAATGTAAAAATGTCGAACGACTTGAACAAAATTTCCGATACAAGGACACGTAGCTCAGATTTCATCGGAACTTCTGCGGGCAACTGTCGATCGCCTCGTTTCAAGGATGCAGCATCTCGTCGACGTCTCCGGTGCTCATACTGAACAAATTGTGTAGTTGGCGATTAATAATAAAGTCAACATCATGCGTTTCTTGCTTGTTTGACCTTTCTACTCACGACCCATTTCCAAAACTTCACATACGGTAACATTTCTAGACATCTTTCTTGCATTCACAGCGCCAGATTTATACCCGAAGGCCAAAATTGTAGCTATTTTTTCTGCCGTAAATCGGTTCCGCATCAACGCATTAGAATATCTACCACGTTTGGTTGCCATACGATAATTACAGCCCAAACTGGACCTCTGTGAGTAGATGCACTTACCAGCCGGTATTATCAAAAACCAGCCACAACCTAAAAAAATTTTAAAATAGAAGCTATTGGTACCTAACACAGATCTATATTTTCAAAACAGAGAACATCGTTAAGACATTAAAACCTATGTAGGTGAAAAATTAACAAAGTTCTTCAAATAGCTTTAATATGTTGCACAACACTTAAATATGAAGAACATGTAATATTTACAAACGCTGCACAAGATAGAACCGCATCTCTCACGACAACGAAAACCGTAGAAAATGCTAGAAACTGCTTACAGCGGTTTGTAGTGCCATGCCTACAACTGATTCTAAAATCGGTCACTAGAATGAAACGGCGACCAGGAAGCATCAGGGGTTCCTAGTTACTCTACCCCCCAGATACAACACCGTTCTCTACACGTTGTAGCAGAAATAAGACACGGGCTGTTACGGTCCAAATAGGCGGAGAGCGAACGGGCTGGCACACTAATGAGACTATGGACTGGCATTCGAGGGGCGGAGGTTCAAGTCCACGTCCAGCAATTCAGTATTGGTTTTCGTGATTTTCCCAAATCGCTCAAGGCGAATGTGGGATGGTTCCCTAGAAAGACCACGACTGATATGCTTCCCCATCCCTTCCTAATGTGAGCTAGTGTCCGTCTCTGATGACCTCGAGGTCGATGGGACATTAAATACTTATCTTCCTTCTTTCATTCTAACAGGTCAGTATAGTCGATACGAAAGTGTAACGGAGGTGTTAAGGGAACTTAAACTGACAACATTGCTCCTGTCAAACGCTGTTAGCTGATGTTCGTATTATAAATTCAAACACCTTACTCTCGCTGCTCTTCGTATTTATTTGTTCGAGACGTATTTCGCCTTTTACATTGAGGCCCCTTCAGTGGATTTAATCTGAAGTAATATAGATTTGTTTTATACGCGATGTTTCTGGATTACAAAACAGTTTGCGTCACGATTTTTACATAAATAAATTTCTACTTACACTTATTCGTGTTTCCTGCCGAAATCCACGTTTCTCTCATCTTATCATAGGTTAGAGGTCGCACTATCACTTCACTTATAGATAATAACACTAATAATAATAATAATAATAATAATAATAATAATAATAATATCTTCTTAAAGTCATCAACTCAGGCAGGGGAAAAACAAAATGGATAAAAGAAGTTGAAGAGGACCTCAGACAAGCACACATAACAGTAAACGATGCAGAAAATAGAACTGAATTCAGGAACATCATCAAAAAACATAAATTTGACACCACAACACAGAAGAGACCAGGATGCAAAAGGACAGCGGAGCGAAAGAAACAACACAGTGAACACATGAAGAAAATTTGGGCTCAGAAAAATCGTAAACAATCATCATAAAGGAATTCAAGTTCAAACGCTCTTTTACATGGGAATAATCGAAAATAATAGTAATAATAATAATATCAATATCGGCACATTTTCAAGCCGCTTTCTTTTTGTTTTGTAGTTTTCATACTTTGTAAGCTAACTGCTGTGGAACACCATTGCTGATCTGGCAGTAACTGCACATTTTTTCTTACGAAGATTGCGAGTGATTTCTGTCGTAGGTGTTTATTCAGTTTTTTTTCTTATTTGTTTACGTAAGTGTTGTCAACCTACCAAAACAAATGCTGCAAAGCAAAGGACTTTTAATTTCTCTTCTCCCTTCCTCCCCCCCCCCCCCCCCTCGAGTGCGCGCGGATGTGTGTGCGTGTGTGTCATTCTGTGTGTGTGTGCGTGGTTTTGATTGTTTGTTTTTGCATAAATGCAAACAAACTTGTCTGCTGATTAAATTTATGGAATCGGTATTGGGAGAAGACTGTGTGACATTTCTGCTGTCTCCATCGTGCAATGCGAGGCATGAAGACAATCACTTTTCTCTAGGTCAATATGCGAGTGAAGCAGGACTACTGATATTCGCTAAAACTGTCACGAATTAGAAAATGCACTGTAGAGAGGCTTTTAGAGCATACTGTATGAATCACCTAGTTCTTGAGCCCCAAACACTTTCGAAAAGGAAGATACTATTGATGTACTGTTTGTGCAGAAATAAAGTGTAACCAAGATCCCACAATTGTAGCCTATACGCTAATTTCGATAATCACTAGAATGAATACTTGATTCAGAGAGTCAGATTTATTAATTGGAACAGTGCTAACATCATTGACAAAATGGAACTAGAGTGAATTAGAACGTCAACGGTGCTTTTTCCGGGATTGTTCCTAAATCGTTACATTGGACGAAGGGCTCGGCCTTTTCACAATATGTGACTCCCTTGGATTTTTCTCTCCGGAGAATGCTAAAAGACGCCGCTTACAAGTACATACAGATTACATCAGATGATATGAGACGCCGTATTACTGCTGCCTCTGCAAAACTTCGTGATGAAATGCTGGAATGTGTATAACAGTCATTATATGTGGCAGACTATAAGCTTGTACTGAAGCTGGTGGTCGACATTTTGAACACCGTCCCTGAATAGTAATTCTCTTTCTTCTTCAGAACCCAGAGTGTTTGTTTATTTACTTTTTCCCCATGTTATTGCAGACAACAGCGGGCATTTACAGGTTTCAAACTGCGACTGCTCGTGGGCTACTTTACTAAAAAAACATTAGCGTTCTAATTTACTCCAATTTCATTATATTAGGGTTAATGGGCACCGTTACATTTACAAAAAATATTGCTTTTTAAAAGAAGTACACATTCTAGCTATCAATAAAATCTGTGTGTGGGATGGAGATGTGGGCCTTTGGCTACACTTCATTTTGGTGACAACGGCACATTAATACTACCTTCCATTTCAGAAATTGCGGTACAAATGTTACGTCATTCTCTCTGTGTATGTGGATGTAGGAACAGGGAAGCCTTAATTCCAGGAAAACAGATGCGGATGACATGATGAGCCGCGGCCAGGAGTATACACAGGGGTGATGCCACCGCCGAATGTCGGTGAACCAAGGTGTGGGCAGTGATGTGCCAGCGGATCGAAGCCGTGGCCGGCAGCTGCGTGACTCGCCTGCGAGCGGCCCGTCGCGTGCGCCCCGGCTGCACTGCTTTATGGCTCCTCCTAAGGCCGCATTGCACTACACCACTCACAACACCGGTTCTCGGGCTTCTCCCCTCACTGGACTTCCAAGAAATTCTTCGTGCAGCGCTCAACACTAACTGCTACGGCCGGTTAATGATGACTAGCGCGCGTGTGTGTGTGTGTGTGCGTACGTGTGTGTGTGTGTGTGTGAAGATTTCTGAGACTAAGGAGCCTTTGGTCAGTGTCAGTGTCAGTGTCATTTGCAGAAGTTGAGCGTAATCGGTAGAAGGGTAAAGCGGAAAGAGAGAAAGTGAACAATCGCTATCAAGATACAGGGTTGCAATTATTGTACTATATGAAATGAAATCGTTATAACTTCTGAACGGTTTGCCTTCGGACGTTCGAACTGCACTGTTGGCCGCGGGGCATAATGTGAATTAGTACGATTTGGTTTGGCGACGAAGCCCACTTCTCATTTGGATGGGTTAGTCAATAAGCAAAATTGGCGCAAACAGGGGACTGAGAATCCGAATTTCGGGACCGAAAAGTATCTTCATCCTTACCGGGTGACTGTGTGGTATGCAATGTCCAGGCGCGGAATTCAAAATGGTTCAAATGGCTCTGAGCGCTATGGTACTTAACATCTCAGGTCATCAGTCCCCTAGAACTTAGAACTACTTAAACCTAACTAACCTAAGGACATCACACACATCCATGCCCGAGGCAGGATGCGAACCTGCGACCGTAGCAGTCGCGCGGTTCCGGACTGAGCGCCTAGAACCGCTAGACCACCAGCGGCCGACCCAGGCGCGGAATAATCGGGTTGATATTCCTTGAAGGTTTTGGAAGATGGTTTCATCCCCATTATCCTAAGTATCCCTGATTTCGACAAGATGTGATTCATGCAAGACGAAGCTCGACCCCATCGAAGCATGAGAGTGTTGATGTCCTTGAGCAGCACTTTGGGGACCGCATTCTGGCTCTGGGGTACCCAGAGGCCACTGGCATGGGCCTCGATTGTCTGCCAATTTCTCCGGATCTGAACACATGCGACTCCTTTTGTGGGGCTATATTAAAGACAAGGTGCAAACAATAACCCCAGCACCACTGCTGAGCGGAAAAAAGCCACTGAGGAGGTCATCGATAGCATCGATATTCAGACAGTTCAGCAGGCCACGCAGAATTTCGCTTTTCGTCTGCGCCATTTGGATGGGTTAGTCAATAAGCAAAATTGGCGCATATAGGGGACTGAGAATCCGCATTTCGGGACCGAAAAGTCTCTTCATCCTTACCGGGTGACTGTGTGGTATGCAATGTCCAGGCGCGGAATTCAAAATGGTTCAAATGGCTCTGAGCGCTATGGTACTTAACATCTCAGGTCAGCAGTCTCCTAGAACATAGAACTACTTAAACCTAACTAACCTAAGGACATGACACACATCCATGCCGGAGGCAGGATTCGAACCTGCGACCGTAGAGGTCGCGCGGCTCCAGACCGAAGCGCCTAGAACCGCTCGGCCACCAGCGGCCGGCAGACATATCGAACATGTCATAACGTAAATCCGAATATCTGTAGTGACGTTTACATGTTAAGTGTGTGCACTTCGTAGTTTGTAACTAATTTACGTTTTTTTCATATACTTCAATAATTGTCACTCTGTTTATTGTGTTAGAACGTTACCTCGAAGAGAACGGTCTACTGACACATAGTCAACACGGATTTAGAAAACATCGTGCTTGTGAAGCACAAGTAGCTCTTTACTCACACGAAGTGTTGAGTGCTCTTGACAAGGGATTTAAAATTTATTCCCTCTTTCTACATTTCGAAAAGGCTTTTGACACCCTACCTCACTAGCGACTTGAAATAAAATTCCGTGCTTGTGGAATATCGTCTGAGTTATGCGACTGGATTCGTGCTTTCCTGTCAGAGAGATCACGGTGCGTAGTAATTTACGAGAAGTCATGGAGCAAAACAGAATGATTTCCGGCGTTCCCCAAGGTTGTGTTATAGACCCTCTGCTGTTTTTTATCTTTGTAAACAATTTAGGAGACAATCTGAGCAGCCGTCTTTGATCTTTTGCAGAGGGTGCTGTCGTTTATCGTCTAGTAAAGCCATCAGAAGATCAAACACAACTGCAAAACGATTTAGACGTGATACCTGTATGGTGAGCAAGTTGGCAGTTGACCCTAAATAAAAAGTGTCAGGTCATCCACATGAGTGCTAAAAGGAATCCGTTAAACTTCAATTACACGATAAATCAATCAAACCTAAAAATTCAATAAAATACCTAGGATTTATAGTTGAAAACAACTTAAATAGGAAATAACACACAGAAAATGTTGTGGGGGAGGTGAACCAAAGACTGCATTTTATTGGCAGAACACTTACAAGATGCAACAGTTCTACTAAAGAGACTGCACTACGGTTCTCCGTCCTCTGTTGAAGCATGCTGCACGAATAGGATTACCAGAGTACATCGAGAAAGTTCAAAAAAGGATAAGGGGAAGAGAGTGTCACAGGTATGATTCAGGATTTGGGGTGGAAATCATTAAAACAAAGGCTTTTTACGTAGCGGCGGGATCTTCTCACGAAATTCCGATCACCAACTTTCTCCTCCGAATACGAAAATATATTTTTGCCGCCGACCTACATAGGGAGACTCGAACATCATAACAAAATAAGGAAAATCAGAGCTCGCAAGGAAAGATATAGTTGTTCGTTTTTTCTGAGCGCTATTCGAGAGTGGAATAGTAGAGAATTAGTGTGAAGGTGGTTCGATGAACCCTGTGCCAGGCACTTTAAGTTTGATTTACAGAGTAGTCATGTAGATGTAGAATGATGATTGTATATAGGAACTGAGTACTCGTCATTTCGTGATTCAACGGTAATGAAAAATAGCGTATTGGATCCACAAAGTCCCAAGGTGGGTGAGGCTGACACTGTTCTGCCACGAAGACGCTATTCGGACATTGTTTCGCAGGGCTGAAGACTCGAACACATTACAGAGCGAGTTCAATTTCAATTGGCTCTGAGCACTATGGGACTCAACTGCTGAGGTCATTAGTCCCCTAGAACTTAGAACTAGTGAAACCTAACTAACCTAAGGACATCACACACATCCATGCCCGAGGCAGTATTCGAACCTGCGACCGTAGCGGTCTCGCGGTTCCAGACTGCAGCGCCAGAACCGCGCGGCCACTTCGGCCGGCACAGAGCGAGTTGTCTCAGGGGTTAAGATACCGGAATTACATTCGTGAGGTTCAAATTCCTTCCAGCCACAGAGATTTGTGTTTCCTGTAGTTTCTCTACAACTTTTTATGTGACTGTCGCTCCTTTGAACAGGACACGGCCATTACCCTTCTTAGTCCTTATTCGACCGAAGCTTCTGTTGCATCTGTAATGATAGCGTCTTCAACAGAACGTTAAACCCTACTGCTCCTTCATTCAGGAGTCCTGAAACAGGCCTGACACAGCCTGTAGTATAAGTGGCGTTTGAGAATCCTAACGATTTGTCTGAGGCCTGCAGTTCGTTCTGATTGACAGGAAACGTTGACCGAGTGAGGTGGCGCTGTGGTAAGACATTGCACTCGTATTCTAAACCTGGAGAATGGCGTACAGCGGACGGAATACTCGAAAACGTGGCCGAAACCTTAAATGTCATATAAGTGACGCAATAATGATTATATAATTGTGCCTGGTGTTCAGTGACAAGCCCCGAAAAGTATTTTATGAATGGCGTCTAATAGTGAAGGGAGTGCTAGACGACGGCCAAAAGTAACAAATTAGGTGGATGAAAGGAATATCAATTTCTGTATTAAATCCTGCTGGATAGGAGAGCACACGTTTCAAATGAGTAGTATACTAGTAACGTGTTCACTTCGCGCGTGACACAACGTGTCAACAAGAGGCATTTGGACAGCATTCCTGAATATGTTATGCAACCTTCATCAAAGTACTTACATATGTGTGTTATGTATTATTACTGGATGAAGATGTAGAAACAATGAATTCACATGTTGATTTAATTTAAATGTCAATCTATTCTAGTGTAAAAGTCCCTATAGATTCCCACTACTTTTGTTTATTGACATCAGAGTGTGCAATAAAAATAATCATTTTTATAAAAGTAACTGGAAATGTCGGCAGACTTGCTTTTTATAACGTGACATTAATATCTAAAAATAGGTAATGAAGAAATAATATTTTTATAATAGATTTACTTTAATTGTGTATAATAACTATTAGTAGCAAAATTAGATTAGGTAATAATAATGAAACATTAATTTTATTAATTTCTGATTTTTTAATTTCATGGTAGAATAAAGTCATTACATTTTGTATGCTAAGAGCAGTAATTTTGATGTTTCGAAAAATATCACATTATAAAATCCTGTGACATTAGTGTCACATATTACTATGTGATACTGATTTCTTTTTGCGTTCATTTCGTGGTTAATTTTATTTAGAGTATACTGGGCACATTTGCTAGGAGTAAAGTTTTGCGTTTTTTTACAGTGGGAAGGTGTTCGATAGGTGTGGTCTGTGTATCCTCTGTGGCGGCAGGAGGCGGTCAGTGCTGGTAATTAGGACGGGCGAAAGTGTGCTGGGAGTGGGGCAGTAAGGCTGTCAATTGCTTGGTACCTTTAACAGCAAAGCTGGTGCCCTTCCTGGCCTTGTGTCGGAAGATTCGTTGTTTTCACTCCAAAATTTGGTGTACACAATCTAATTGAGTCACCCCACCACCGCGCTTCGCGCGAAGAAGCCGTCCAATCGATGGCACAATCATCCATCCCAGTACCAACCTCTTATTTCGTTTAAGTGCACTTTGTACGCCAATAGTAGGAAGCTTCTGCATCTCATTCTTCTTTTCATGAAATGAGAAATATTCTCAACTCTCATATTCGCAACAGCATTTAGTCGTCCTCTCCATAAAGGGTATTTTTTAATGCAAAGAGTTGTAGAAGGAGATCTATGTTTCGTGATCATTCGATCACCATGTGGGTCACTCGTCTCCTGGCTGCTGTTTGGTGCTGATAGGTGCACGCTTTTCTGATTTTGAGAAAATGTGTTACAATCCATATTCTGAGCATCTCGTTACTTGCTCACTTTGCCATGCAACTTGCGTTGCTTGATTTGGCTGTAATTTGTGGCATTTTTCTGTACCATTAACTTCGATTTCGTGAGATGCCCAGATGAGCAGGTCTTCTTGTGCTTCCTGCGTTCATTCGTCCACACTTTTTGGTACCTCCCCACAAAAAATGGGTCTTAGCACTATGGGACTTAACATCTATGGTCATCAGTCCCCTAGAACTTAGAACTACTTAAACGTAACTAACCTAAGGACATCACACACATCCATGCCCGAGGCAGGAATCGAACCTGCGGCCGTAGCGATTACGCGGTTCCAGACTGAAGCGCCTAGAACCGCACGGCCACACCGGCCGGCCGTACCTCCACACAGTGTTGGCGTAATTTTATAATTTGATTTGAGTCTTAGAGAATGTCATCATCTGTTAATTATTGTTCTTTTTGTGTCATTAGAGCAAATAAATATCTGTTCATCTTAGTCTGGACTTGTATTCCAAGACCCATTACATTGTCCTAAAGTTTTTCCATGGTAAGGCGACCCACTAATAATAAATATAACCTGGTGCACAACTGACATTGTTGTTCTCACGCGACAGCGTCATCGTTGTGGCCAAACTCAACGATCAGTTACATTAAGAATTCAGAGAAAAGAACAAAAATCGCACTCTCTCATCTTGTATGACGAAAGATTTGTTTCCTAACGAACATTGCTCTTATGCTCCTCGAATATGATCCAGAATTGGAGAGTCAATGGCTCTGAGCACTATGGGACTCAACTGCTGAGGTCATTAGTCCCCTAGAACTTAGAACTAGTTAAACCTAACTAACCTAAGGACATTACAAACATCCATGCCCGAGGCAGGATTCGAACCTGCGACCGTAGCGGTCTTGCGGTTCCAGACTGCAGCGCCTTTAACCGCACGACCACTTCAGCCGGCTTGGAGAGTCAGAATCGTGCAAATTACATCCTGCATCATTCAGGATACTCCAGACATATGTTCAGTATTTCCGAAAACACTCATTATGATAAAAGAGAAGTCGTCATCATTTTTAAGAAAATCAGGTGATGCTCTGAGAGAAACGATGACTAGCTCAATAGTAATCAATCTTTTTCATAAATCCATGTTTGTGACTCCAAACACTACCTACAATGAGTTGCCTAACATCAAAATCTAGTTCTAGTAGTGAACGATCCAAATGTGGAAAATGAGGACACAACATACACTGGCTGAAGAGGCATATGGATTGAATTCATTAAATATTCAGAATTTTCAATGAAATTGAATTACTCAAGCAAATCAAAGGCGCTGTTGTGAATTTTTATAAATTATATTTATTGCCTATTCGTAAACATAAAGTGTATACAATGATCAGCCAGAGCATTATGACCACTTACTAATAGCTGGTATGTCCACCTTTGGTACGGATAACCGTGGTGACGCGGCAACGCGACGTGGCCTTGGTAGACCGCCGGACGGAGTTGCCACCACATCCGCACACACAAGTCACCTAATTTCCATACATTCCATGGGAAGGAGGCGATGAGCTCTGACGCCACGTTCAATCACATCCCAGATGTGTTCGATCGGGTTCGGATCTGGCCAGCTGCGGAGGCCAGCGCGTCAATTAGAACTCGCCACTGTGCTCCTCGAATCACTCAATCTCACTCCTGGCCTTGCCACATAACGCATTATCTTGCTGAAAAATGCCGCTGCCGTCGGGAAACGTGGTCTTCATGAATGGGTGCACGTGGTCTGCAACTAGTCTATGAGAGTCCTTGGCCGTCATGATGCCTTGCACGAGCTCTACTGGACCCAGGGATGCCTACGCGAATGTTTCCCAGAGCAAAATGGAGCCGCCGCCAGCTTTTTTCCGTCTCGAAGTACAGGTGTCAACGAGCTGTTCCTCTGGAAGACGGCGGATTCGCGCCCTCCCATGGGCATGATGAAGAAGGTATCGGGGCTCATCCGGCCATGCAACGCACTGCCACTGCGCCAATGTCCGGTACCGATGGTCATGTGCCCATTTGAGCCGTGGTTGCCGTTGTGTTCATTGGCACATTCATGGGTCGTCGGCTGCACTTTGAGTTCAGACACACTTTTGCTCTGTCCAGAATTAAAGGCTGATGTTAGTTCCGCCACAGTTCGCCCTCTGTCCTGTTTTATTGGTCTGCCCACTCTACGACGTCCGACGTCTGTAACAAGGGGTAGCCGCCCTACCCCACGACGTCTGGACTCGGTTTTACCTTGGTTCCACCGCGTGTTGAAGACATTCACGACAGCACCTATCCACCACCCAACAAGTCGTGCAGGTTCCGAAATGCTCGTGCAGGGCCTACGGGCCATCACAATCTGCCCGCGGACATACTCGGGTAGATCGCTCGCCTTCCTCATTCTACACACGGACGGCACTCTCGCTGATACTATACGCACCGCGGCAGTCATTCCTCGCCAGGTGCACAGCTATCGTCTGAACGGGTTTATATCGATAGTAGGTCGGTGGTCATAATGTTCTGGCTGATCAGTTTATTTGTACCAATTATTATGTAAGTTATTAGTCACTGAAACTTTGCTTACGTCTTCAATTCACTGTGTTGCGTTTCAAATGACCTTCTAGTCATTCAAATTTACGTATTCCGTAATAAATCACTTAAAGGGAATGGCGGTATGATTCCTTTGGAAGTACACGGCCAATTTTCTTCCCCATACTTGCAAAATCCGAGTTTGTGCTCCGTGAATAATGACAGGACGTTACACCCCAATCTTTTTTTTATGTGTTATTTGTCTAGCAGTAACCTTAGCAAGAGAAGATGCAGTGTGTGTGCAGAGCAGTTGTGTGTAGAGCTTACTGCTGTTTTGGAACTCTGAGTTTCCCAACTAATTGTGTATTGCATCCACAGAGCAGATGGTCTGTGTGCCACACGTCCGGCGTTGCGTGTGAATGCCGAGATTTGACCATGAAAGATTGGAGAAAACGTGCGTTTTATTCACGAATCCCACTTCGCTTTGCACAGTTATTTTCATTCGAGAAAGTGGTAGTCGCAGGGAAATTTTGGAAAAACCAATCAAATGGTGTGGAATGCATAGTGATGGCTGACCATACGCATCTTTATATCTTCGCGAGTGGTCTGAGGGATATTGTTAATGCACAGACCAACAGAGATGAGACAATGTAAGAACATTTGCCACTATTAAGAAATGTGATAGTAAGGAAGATTAGATTAGTGTTGCATCATTCCTCGTCTCCTTATTGTTCAAAAACTGACGGACGAGAATTTCTTATCCCACCAGGTTCGAACAGTCCCTCTTCCGGGTGTAGCATCACTACATCAGCATGTGATGATGATCTCAGCTATGGGATTGATTTCATACTGAAATCTTTTTACGTAGGCCACCGAGTGTCGTGTTTTTCTCCATTGAATAATGGCCTGAGCACTATGCGACTTAACATCTGAGGTCATCAGTCCCCTAGAAATTAGAACTACTTAAACCTAACTAACCTAAGGACATCACACACATCCATGCCCGAGGCAGGATTCGAACCTGAGACCGTAGCGGTCGCGCGGTTCCAGACTGAAGCGCCTAGAACCGCTCGGCTGGCCTCTCTTGAATAAGTGACACAATTTTTGTTGCTGGTAAGACAATTGCAAATTTTATTTCAGCACGACTGTGATGATTCTTTAATTTTCAACAGTGACGTTATATGTAGATGTTCATAGTTAAAATTTAGTACAGTATGTGATGTCACCGCCAGACACCACACTTGCTAGGTGGTAGCCTTTAAATCGGCCGCGGTCCGTTAGTATACGTCGGACCCGCGTGTCGCCACTATCAGAGATTGCAGACCGAGCGCCGCCACACGACAGGTCTGGAGAGACTTCCTAGCACTCGCCCCAGTTGTACAACCGACTTTGCTAGCGATGGTTCACTGACAAAATACGCTCTCATTTGCCGAGACGATAGTTAGCATAGCCTTCAGCTACGTCATTTGCTACGACCTAGCAAGGCGCCATGTTCAGTTACTATTGGCTCTGAGCACTATGGGACTTAACATCTGTGGTCATCAGTCCCCTAGAACTTAGAACTACTTAAACCTAACTAACATAAGGACATCACACACATCCATGCCCGAGGCAGGATTCGAACCTGCGACCGTAGCAGTCGCGCGGTTCCGGACTGAGCGCCTAAGTTACTATTGATATTGTAAATAATGTACAGACAAGAGCTACGTTCAACATTAATGGATTAAAGTTAAGTATTCCACCAGCTACATCCTTTTTTTTCTAGTCTAAATTACTTGTCGTGTTCCAGACCTCACGCCAGTCTGCGTGAGCTAAAACGCGTGCCTTTCGGCTTCCTCTATAATCCTGGGTTGGCTCTCCTGCCAATCCACAACACAGCATACTAACTGTTCTTATCTTTGGACGTTAACCCAACAATCTATGTACGATCAATTATGCTAAGATGAAGTGCAGAAACTGGTGACCAGTACTGCCATTATAGTCAGCTCTCACGAAATCGGGTTGCCTCTTGGTGACAGTAAAAGAAAATGAGAAGACATGTTGCAAAAACGCTACTTACTGATTTTTCCCAACGTTACAGCTGATCACGTATCTATATATGCGCAAAATTAGGTGTCACTAGAACTGGTTTTACTTTTTGTTGCACCTTCCTTCTCTGACAGCGCTCTGAGAAGCCCCCTACAACAGTTGCCGACGTTAACTTCGCGCGTCATCCATTATGGAAGCAGTAATAAATATAGCAGTGAAGTGCGCGGTTGCGTAACGTCCCCCCTTGCGAAAACATCGCGAATTTACGGGATCCATTTATTTTAAAAGCACTAATCAGCAGGCGTAACGTCCGGGCAGCACCGCTGAAATTAGACAGGAACATGACAAAAACGCTTTTGCTGTTTCCCTGCGGGTCGCTGCACAAAACCTCCCAAGAAGGACGTCGCAGTTTGCACAGTGCAGTTGGGAAGCGTCAGCTACGGCTTAAATTATCTGCAAGTATCATTCTGAGAGACGGCTAGATGTTTGCGTCGCTCATTCGAGATAAAGCACCTGCTCCTTCCTTTTACCTTCTCCATCCGTTTGCACAGCCGGAAGCGGCTTTTCAGCTGACATCTCGAATAGCAAGAAATGATAAGTGGCCTACCTAGCGGCCTACTCCACGTCTTTTCATTAACTTCGTTAGAGTAGAAAGGCTCCCTCAAATGCAAAACTGTTTGCTGAAGGTAGAGGAAAGTTCTTCTTGATAAAGGAACATGGAATTCGCGCGGGACGGTTTTTCGTAGCTTTTACAATGCCAATAACAGCGGTAGGATGGAAAACTGAAAGAACTTCAGGGCCATAAGACGATAAGTGTGGAGTACGTAGGCTTACCAAGAACGGTTCTCCATCTTGTGCTTAAAAATAACTACCAGTCGGTTTTTGCTACTGAATTTTATTTTGCTTCGTTACCAAGTATGTTTCGTCTAACTCTACATGTGTTATCAGTGTTCTTCTTCCTACCGTTACTCTGTAGGCACCGGGCTCGAGTTTCATACTGCCTGCGGTGGGGTTCACAACTTAAGTTTGGCAGTTTATTCATTTTAACTTTTTGATTCATTGCCCTTTCTGATCCCACAGTTGTCAGTTAATCTGAAGAAGGAAGGAGGATATTACTGTCTGTGAACTGTGTGAACTTATTCTTCGCCTTATCACGTTTTAACTGTTTCTGAATCGTGTTTTGTGAGGTGGAGATAGGAAACCAGCTCGGAATTTTCCTAAAAGGACGTGGGAACCGGTTTCCAATCCCTTCTCGGTCTGTCCAATAAACAAGACTGAATCCGACCCGTGGGATTTTTTTGTTTGTTTGGTTTTTTTTTCGGTTGATTCGGTCCCGGGCTCTTTCAGTTGTCTGTTTCTGAAGCTAGCATACTGTGCGATAAGCTACAGGACAAGCTCTCCTCTGGAACGTAATTGTTTCCTCACCGAATTCTTTTGTTATAAACTCTGTAGTTTATGTCGTGTTTATTACCAGCTCTTTTAAGAAGTCGGTATTTACATTACAGTAGTTGTACGTAAAATATACTGACGGAAAACAATTCGCAACACCAAAAAATAATTAACGTGGAGCAATGAAATTTCGGGAATACGTTTGTCTAGGTAACATATTTAAGTGATTAACTTTGAAAGATCATAGGTTAATGAAAGCTTCAGACAATTCATTGTAAATATGAAATGCTGTGCCGGCCGGAGTGGCCGAGCGGTTCTAGGCGCTACAGTCTGGAACCGCGCGACCGCTAATGTCGCAGGTTCGAATCCTGCCTCGGGCATGGATGTGTGTGATGTCCTTAGGTTAGTTAGGTTTAAGTAGTTCTACGTTCTAGGGGACTGATGACCTCAGAAGTTAAGTCCCATTGTGCTCAGAGCCATTTGAACCGTTTTTAAAGTTGATCTATGTGTACGTGGCTCAATGTATGGCATGGTCATATTAATTGGAGAGCCATATGGACGTCTTACGAAAACGATAACATATTTGTGTGTACGAATATCACAAATGAAGAGAGCTAAAGGAAATATTCCAATCATATAGGCCTACACACATCAAAAAAGTTTTGCATCATCTCGGTTCCCAGAGTTCCGGAACCTGTACAGAAAATTGTAATAGAGATCAACATAAACATCATTTCCGCCCTTTTTATTCCTCATGAAATTGCATGTTGTACGACCATACAGCGAGACCTTCAGAGATGGTGGTCCAGATTGCTAAACACATGGGTACCTCTAATACCCAGTAGCACGCCCTCTTGCACTGATGCATGCCTGTACTCGTCGTGGCATACTATCCACAAATTCATCAAGGCACTGTTGGTCCCAGTTGTTCCACTCCTCAACGGAGATTCGGCGTAGATCCCTCAGAGTGGTTGGTGGGTCACGTCGTCCATAAACAGCCCTTCTCAATCTGTTCCAGGCATGTTCGATAGGGATCATGTCTGTCGAACATGCTGGCCACTCTAGTCGAGCGATGTCGTTACCCTGAAGGGAAGTCATTCACAAGATGTGCACGATGGGGGGCGTGAATTATCGTCCATGAAGACGAATGCCTCGCCAATATTCTGCCGATATGATTGCACTATGGGTAGGAGGACGGCATTCACGTATCGTACATCGGTTCGACGTCATATTTAGTAAAAACATGTTTATTTGGTATATAAAAGATCTTTAAGATCTTGGTATGTGGTGTGCGTACTGTAAGACCTTCAGTACACACACCATCATATTATTTGACCTGTCGCTGTAACGAAGTAGGTGAGTGTCAGCAATATGTCTCGTGGTCTTATTGTGGCGTGTTTATCTTCTGCCGCTAGGTCAGACGACAGAAAGGCCACTTGCACGCTTAGAGTACCAGATTGACGGTGACCAACTTTAAACAGAACTTGATTAATTTTCACACACATTTATTAAAATAATAACAAGCATAAAAATTACTTACCTTGGTTCTGGATGCTATTTACAATAGACAATCTGAAGTTCCTTTGGTATTGGTACGTTAATCTTATTCTCACATATCTCTGATACTTGACAAAAGTGTCAATACATTTATCTTCATGGCTATGTACAGGAATATGGTAATCTTATCAGGCGCAGACTGAAACTTGACTATAAACTGGTACAGACTGGTGTAGACAAATGTAGACTCGTACAGACTGGTACAGAGAAATCCAGACTCGTACAGACTGGTGCAGACAAATGCTGACTCACTAATCGGAGGTCTGTACACTCGTTATAATACCTCGCGCGTTCATGTATCACTGCGCGAATGTGATCTGCGTGGACAAAAGGTTCTACGTTAGCAGCACTCTCATTGGCTGCGTTACGTATTAATACGCGGACCGGCGGAAGCAGAATTTGGTCCGTCTCTAAGGCAGCGCCATCTCGTAGTGCGGAACTGACAAGCGCTACGCCTGCGCTGTTGTGCTTAGCGGGGCGCACTGTAGTGGGAAAGTTGTGTACGCACTGACTACGCGGAGCTATGTACACAACATGGTATATAAAAGATCTTTTACATACCAAGTAAACTTGTTTTTACTAAATATGATGTGCTCCCACTATTATTTAAAGATCTTATTATTTAAAGATCTTTTGTATATGAAGTAAACCTGTTTTTACTAAATATGATGTGCTCGCACTATTATTTAAAGCTATTATTTAAAGATCTTTTATATACCAGTTAAACCTTTTTTTACTAAATATGAGGTGTTCCGACTCTTATTTAGTGATCTTTTTACAGGATGATGATTTTACATCTGGCATTTCGTGGGGAGCCAATATTTTTCTTAATTTATGAGCAATTTTGAGCTTGATGCCCTTATGTTAATGACATAAACTCAATCACTTGAAAATGGCAAAGCCCGGAATCTACGTCGTAATTAAATAAACAACAATACAGTCAAATGGCAGTGTACCGTTTTTAAGTGTTTTACAGTTACAGTAAATAAGGGTAAAAGAAACGTCATCGGACAAATGGGAATACGTCGTCACCAGCTTTCTTTCACTAGGAAAAGTTAACAGGTTTTTATTAGTTTATTTTTGACGCTACATTTGTGTAGGCGAGAAAGACGTGACGCGACAAGGGGAGAGCGGTGACCGTGGCGAGGAATGTTGGGCGCCACGGGCGACAGCCGACGATCGGGAGGCGGCGCGCCGGCGGTTTGCTGCCAATTCCGGCGAGCGCAGCGTGCGGTGACGCGCGCCGGCAGACTACGAGCGCAACAATCCTACGCACGCTGCAAATATTCTGCGCAAAGCGAGACTCAATTACCCAAGTATTTGATGTAATCGGTTCACTAATCTAGCAAACATACCAGTCGATTTCGTGTAATCCCGAGCTTATTAATTCAGCTCTTCCTCTGATTTTGCGGAGAAATTGAAAGAGACTAGAGGTGAGAGGCGGCCGTGATATTTCATTTGTCTGCCGTACCTCTGCCTGCTTAAAAAGTACTACATCATTGGTTAAAACACTTTTTTGGCCGATAAAACCAGTATGCATTATTGCACGCCAAGTAATAAGCACAAACTAATCTTGAAACGTTCTCTTAGAAAAATTAGTGACTTACTGTGCTGATAAACCCCTTTCGTTATTTGATTTTTAAACAGCTGAGCAGAACTGAACGTACTCAGACATTTCGCTCTTTACTTATTCTGATCAACACTAAACTGACTCACAATATTTTTTAGCGCAACGCAATCTGACTTTCAATACTCCCTACAAAAGAATGGCCCTGACTAACAATAACCTATACCTTTCATGCATCACTTACCTCACAAAAATCTTCGTTACTCGAATTACTGCAATACAGCGAGCGCCAATACTGCCAGTTAAATAAAAGATTCTAACTACTGAAGGCACTAACTACTGATAGGCATACTAAGCAAATGAAAGATTTTGATAGAGAACTAACAATGTATTTACCTTAATAGTGTTCAAAAGTCATTATATATATATATATATATATATATATATCAGTTCATGACATCCAGTCTTACAAATTTCGTTTTTCTGACGGACACACGTGCAGATCGTCCGCTCTCAAAACTCCGCCGTCTCTCTCCCCACATCCACCACTGCTGGCGGCTCACCTCCAACTGCGCAACGCTACGCGCTGTTCACATCCAACTGCCTAAAACTACAATAGCAAACAACAATGCAAACAACAATGCTAACCAGCCACAGACTGCACACAGCACAGCCAGTGATTTTCATACAGAGCGCTACGTGGCGTTACCAATATAAAAACCTAAACAGCCTACATACAACCTTTCATCTCGTGCGTCCCAATTAGTGAGGTTAGACAAAAATATTCACACACCGTGAGAAACGCGTGTTTGAACATAAAGTCAAATGCTAGCCAAGCATGCAGTTTGCGCTGTTGTACTTGACCACTGTTCTCAGTACGTTGCAAATGTCAGAACAGTGTTCTGTGTAGTTGTGAGTGCGTTATGTCGGAGGTAAGCGAGTTCGAACGTGGTGCTTCTCCAAGCAGGCTGGCGGAAGTGTTTGGTGTTTCAAGAGACACCGTATCTAAAATTTATACCGCATACGGGAAAAGCGGGAAAAAGTTGCACAAGGATGAATTGACGCTTCTCTCCTAGGAGCCATAGTCACCAGATCTCAATATTATTGAGTCTTTGTAGTCTGCTTTGTATAGAAGGTAGCGTGATCACTATACACCTCCATCATCATTGTCTGATCATTCCACTATTTTGCAGAAAGAATGGTATAAAATTCCCTCGAAAACGATGCAGGACTTGTGTTTATCCAATTTTACATCTGCATCTACATTTATACTCCGCAAGCCACCCAACGGTATGTAGCGGAGGGCACTTTACGTGCCAGTGTCATTACCTCCTTTTCCTGTTCCAGTCGAGTATGGTTCGCGGGAAGAACGACTGCCGGATGGCCTCCGTGCGCGCTCGAATCTCTCTAATTTTACATTCGTGATCTCCTTGGGAAAGCAATATATTCGATACCTCATCCAGAAACGCACCCTCTCGAAACCTGGACAGCAAGCTACACCGCGATGCAGAGCGCCTCTCTTGCAGAGTCTGCCACTTGAGTTTGCTAAATATCTCCGTAACGCTATCACGCTTACTAAATAATCCTGTGACGAAACGCGCCGCTCTTCTTTGGATCTTCTCATCTCCTCTGTCAACCCGACCTGGTACGGATCCCACACTGATGAGCAATACTCAAGTATGGGTCGAACGAGTGTTTTGTAAGCCACCTCCTTTGTTGATGGACTACATTTTCTAAGGACTTCAAAGCGTTTCATTATGCATACTCCCAGATATTTTACAGAAGTAACTGCTACCAGTGTTTGTTCCGCTATCATATAATCATACAATAAAGGATCCTTCTTTCTATGTATTCGCTATACATTACATTTGTCTATGTTAAGGGTCAGTTCCACTCCCTGCACCAAGTGCCTATCAGCTGCAGATCTTCCTGCATTTCGCTGCAATTTTCTAATGCTGCAACTTCTCTGTATACTACAGCATCATTCGCGAAAAGCCGCATGGAACTTCCGACACTACCTACTAGGTGGTTTATATATATTGTGAAAAGCCATGGTCCCACAACACTCCCCTGTGGCACGCCAGAGGTTACTTTAACGTCTGTAGACGTCTCTCCATTGAGAACAACATGCTGTGTTCTGTTTACTAAAAACTCTTCAATCCAGCCACACATCTGGTCTGATATTCCATAGGCTCTTACTTTGTTTATCAGGCGACAGTACGGAACTGTATCGAACGCCTTCCGGAAGTCAAGGAAAATGGCATCTACCTGGGAGCCTGTATCTAATATTTTCTGGGTCTCATAAACAAATAAAGCGAGTTGGGCCTCACACGATCGCAGTTTCCGGAATCCATGTTGATTCCTGCAGAGTAGATTCTGGGTTTCCAGAAATGACATGATACGCGAGCAAAAAACATGTTCTAAAATTCTACAACAGATCGACGTCAGAGATATAGGTCTATAGTTTTGCGCATCTGCTCGACGACCCTTCTTGAAGACTGGGACTACCTGTGCTCTTTTCGAATCATTTGGAACCCTCCATTCCTCTAGAGACTTGCGGTACACGGCTGTTAGAAGGGGGCAAGTTCTTTCGCGTACTCTGTGTAGAATCGAATTGGTATTCCGTCAGGTCCAGTGGACTTTCCTCTGTTCAGTGATTCCAGTTGCTTTTCTATTCCTTGGACCTATGTTGATAACATAGTACATGAAAGAACGTAAGTTCAAAGATGATTTACGGATGTCGCTCCACTTGTACGTAAGTATAATACAAGGTAAAATCACAGAATACTATTACAGCGATATTGGAACTATCTATAATTTTATAACTGCCAAAACATAACACGACATTTCACTAGTATTCTTCTATAGAAAGTAAATACGTGACCTCTGTTAAAAACATGGTACATAAAAGACGTTAAATTTCAAGATGATTCATGGACGTCACTCCATCTATATGTAAGTATAAAATAAAATCTCATAATTCTACAACAGATCAGTGTCAGAGATATAGGCCTATAGTTTTATATATTCGAGACCACTGGAAGCTGTTTTGAATGACAAAGGTTTTCGCCCCTGTGGTTGTAAGAAGACCACTACTTTTTCAATTGAACCTAACGATTTAACACGAATATCGGCTGTAATATCGAATTGTTGAAAGGTAAGCTGTTGCCCACAGGAAAGTACTATCGCTGGTCGATTATAAGAAAATGCGGTGCGCCTTGTAAAGTATTTACACTTGGTGTAATGAATGGAAACTCTGAATGTGAATAAGTGTGGGGTAATGCCTATAATAAAGAAAAAGAAATCCATAATATCATACTGAAACTGATTGCAGTGAAAAAAACATTTTCTCTTACCGGGGACCACCCAACAAATAAGGTTAGAGCATACGTCGTGGAAATCAGTAAGGATGGTGCGGTAGTTCAAGTAGACAGGGATGGGACAAGGCATCTGCCATGGCCTTGTTCAACGAAACATCTTTGTTTCACCAAAAGTGAGTCCTGGAAGCCACAGAAAACTTTAATGTATACGATCCGGCGGCCCTACCAGTCTAGTGCCCTAGGTACTGTGTGTCCGGTCTGTGTCCAGCGATGATGCTGCGGATATGTGAGCGAGTATAGTTTTTATTTGCCAGGCAGAGAGAACGGTTCGCGCGAACAATTTTCAAGAGTGGTAAGGCTTGTTCAGTTACATGCGCACACTGAGTGATCGCTTAGCTTGTGTGTATCAGTACCACCATTCAGTTCTTCCTACGCCACTGTTTGCAGTTCCGTGCTTCCTAAGTCACCGGCAGAACGCCACGGAACTGATTGTTGTTTAAGCTTAACTGCTGGATTGCTTACTACATGTATACTGCGTACGCTGTTGACAGACTAGCTACAGCCCGTATTTGGATTGTCAGCATCTGAAACTGTTTGCTTGTGTTACGACGAGCTGGATACCTTGTGGACTTAAGTTTTGTGTAATTTCTTGTATTTAATAAATGTTACTTGGCACGCTATTGTCTTCTGATGATCAGGAAATGGTGTGCCATTGTTAAAGATTAAGTTACACATCTCACCGCAGTGTCCTATCAAAGGAGGGTGTAGGTTTTGTCGCATTTTTATAGGGGAGTAGGCTAAGTAATGGAATCGAGTTTCCTTTCACTGCAGTTTCCATTCACATCAGTTCTGCACTTCTCCGATGATCATTCTCTCTACACGCTCAAACGTCTCAAGCTTCATACACTGACGTGACGGAAGTCATGGGATAGCGACATGCACATATACAGATTGGGTGGTATAGCGTACACAAGGCATAAAAGGGCAGTGCCTTGGTGGAGCTGTCATCTATACTCAGGTGACTAATGCGAATAGTTTCCGAAGTCATTATGGCCGCACGAAGGAAATTAACAGACTCTGAACGCGGGATGGTACTTGGAGCTAGAGGCATGAGACATTCCATTTCGAAAATTGTTCGGGAAGTTAATGTTCCGAGATACACAGTGCCAAAAGTGTGCCGAGAATATCGAACTTCAGGAATTACCTCTCACCGTGGACAACGCAGTGGCCAATGGCCTTTCATACGACCAAGAACAGCGGCGTTTGCGTAGAGTTGTCAGTACTAAAAGACAAGCAACAATGCTTGAAATAACCGCAGAAATCAATATGGGACATACAACGAATGTATCAACTAGGACAGTGCAGCGAAATTTGGCATTAACGGCAGTAGACGATAGACGCGTGTGCCTTTGATAACAGCACTACGAGGTGCATTCAAGTTCTAAGGCCTCCGATTTTTTTTCTCCGGACTGGAAAGAGATAGAAACATGCGCATTGTTTTAAAATGAGGCCGCGTTCATTATCAATACGTCCCAGAGATGGCAGCACCGTACGGCAGATGGAATTTTACCGCCAGCGGCGAGTATGAGAACTGTTTTAAATACTTAAAATGGCGACGTTTTCCTTACTTGAACAGCATGCAATCATTCGTTTTCTGAATTTGCGTGGTGTGAAACCAATTGAAATTCATCGACAGTTGAAGGAGACATGTAGTGACGGAGATATGGATGTATCGAAAGTGCGTTCGTGGGTGCGACAGTTTAATGAAGGCAGAACATCATGTGACAACAAACCAAAACAACCTTGGGCTCGCACAAGCCGGTCTGACGACATGATCGCGAAAGTGGAGAGAATTGTTTTGGGGGATCGCCGAATGACTGTCGAACAGATCGCCTCCAGAGTTAGCATTTCTGTGGGTTCTGTGCACACAATCCTGCATGACGACCTGAAAATGCGAAAAGTGTCATCCAGGTGGGTGCCACA
Source organism: Schistocerca nitens (assembly GCF_023898315.1). Taxonomy (NCBI): domain Eukaryota; kingdom Metazoa; phylum Arthropoda; class Insecta; order Orthoptera; family Acrididae; genus Schistocerca; species Schistocerca nitens. Next base: position 168,791,811 of record NC_064616.1, on the reverse strand, counting down.
AATGCTGACGGACGACCACACGGCTGCCCGTGTGGCATGTTGCCAAGCAATGTTGACGCGCAACGACAGCATGAATGGGACTTTCTTTCCGTCGGTTGTGACAATGGATGAGACGTGGATGCCATTTTTCAATCCAGAAACAAAGCGCCAGTCAGCTCAATGGAAGCACACAGATTCACCGCCACCAAAAAAATTTTGGGTAACCGCCAGTGCTGAAAAAATGATGGTGTCCATGTTCTGGGACAGCGAGGGCGTAATCCTTACCCATTGCGTTCCAAAGGGCACTACGGTAACAGGTGCATCCTACGAAAATGTTTTGAAGAACAAATTCCTGCCAGCACTGCAACAAAAACGTCCGGGAATGGCTGCGCGTGTGCTGTTTCACCAAGACAACGCACCCGCACATCGAGCTAACGTTACGCAACAGTTTCTTCGTGATAACAACTTTGAAGTGATTCCTCATGCTCCCTACTCACCTGACCTGGCTCCTAGTGACTTTTGGCTTTTTCCAACAATGAAAGACACTCTCCGTGGCCGCACATTCGCCAGCCGTGCTGCTATTGCCTCAGCGATTTTCCAGTGGTCAAAACAGACTCCTAAAGAAGCCTTCGCCTCTGCCATGGAATCTTGGCGTCAGCGTTGTGAAAAATGTGTACGTCTGCAGGGCGATTACGTCGAGAAGTAACGTCAGTTTCATCGATTTCGGGTGAGTAGTTAATTAGAAAAAACAAATCGGAGGCCTTAGAACTTGAATGCGCCTCGTACATCGCCTGCATCCCCTCTCTTGGGCTCGTGACCATACTAGTTGGATCCTAGACGACAAGAAAACCGTGGCCTGCTCGAATGAGTCTCGATTTGTGTTGGTAAGGACTGACAGTAGGGTTCGAGCGTGGCGCAGACCCCACGAAGCCATGGACCCAAGTTGTCAACAAGGCACTGCGCAGGCTGGTGGTGGCTCCGTAATGGTGTCGGCTGTGTTTACGTGGAATGGACTGGGTCTTCTGGTCGAACTGAATCGATCATTGAATGGAAATAGTTATGTTCGGCTACTTGGAGACGATTTTCAGACATTCGTAGACTTCATGTACCCAAACAACATTGAATTTTTGTGGACGACAATCTCCCATGTCAGTGGGGCACAATTGTTCGCGAAGAACATTCTGGATAATTCGAGCGAATGATTTGGCCGCCCAGATCACCCGACAACAATCCCACACAACATTTATGGAACATAATCGCCGGCCTTTGTGGCTGAGCGGTTCTAGGCGCTTCAGTCCGGAACCGCATTGCTGCTACGGTCGCAGGTTCGAATCCTGATTCGGGCATGGATGTGTATGATGTCCTTACGTTAGTTACGTTTAAGTAGTTCTAAGTCTACGGGAATGATGACCTCAGATGTTAAGTCCCATAGTGCTGAGAGCCATTCGAACCAATTTTTGGAACATAATCGAGAGGTCAGTTCGTGCACAAAATCCTGCACCGGCAACACTTTCGCAACTGTGGACGGCTATAGAGGCAACATGGCTCAGTATTTGTGCAGGGGACTTTCAACGACTCGTTGAGTCCATACCACTTCGAGTTGCTGCCGTACGCTGGGCTAAATGAGATCAGACACGATGTTAGGAGGTATCCCATGGCTTTTGTCGCTTCAGTGTATATTCGAAGTACGCACTGACCATTGAAACTGCACATCCAGAAATGATAACAAATAACGAAATTTTGGATAATTCGTGATCAAATTTGTAGATAATTAAAGGTATACAGGGTTGACAATTTAGTACACAGAGCCGCCGCCTCTGGTAGGACCAATGACTGGAGCCGTTCAGGGCAATAGGTCGGCTCGAGCTTGGATGGGAGACACTGATACGTCACTTGGTTCAAATGGCTCTGAGCACTATGGGACTCAACATCTATGGTCATCAGTCCCCTAGAACTTGGAACTACTTAAACCTAACTAACCTAAGGACATCACACAACACCCAGTCATCACGAGGCAGAGAAAGATACGTCACTCCATGCTGGTTCAGCTCTATGCCACAATCATTAATGGTAGTGGCTGGAGAGCGACGGCGTGCTTCGGTGACCAGTGACCAGGTTTCTTTTTTTTTAAGGGGTTAATGATATAGAGATTGTGCTGACCAAGGCAAAAGACGAACACTTTGTGCATTAAGGTAAACCATGACAGCATGGGCAGCATACAGTCATACGTTATCTTGTTGAAATGAAACATCACGGAGATCTCGAAGATAGAGCACAACCACCGGCCTTAACACATCACGAATCTAACGGCTGGTGTCTAAATTACCGGCTATGTGAACCACAGGTGATCGTGTTGTATACCCCACACTATCACTCCAGATACTGGTCCCGTGTGAGGTATACGAGTGCAGTCTGGCAACGTCCATTTTTCTTCACTCACGGATGCGTACATCGTGATGCTGTACACAGAACTGGGACTTGTCCGAAAAGACGACGCCTTAGCACTCCTGTGTCTAATGTTGTCGTTGGGTGCAAAACTGTTGGCGCACCCCTCCGCTGCAGCGACAAGGGAAGCCGCAACAATGGTAGACGTGGTGACAGTTCGTATGGATACGTTTCTCACAGCAAAAAAGCTCCTTTCCAGTCTCAAGCTACATAACTTGCCTACAGAATCCCACACGTACGTGATATCTTGCATGGCGCTGAGTACGGCCCTGCAAAACGCTTCGATTCGATATTCGCACTACTGTCGTGAGATCCGAGCCATCGCGAGTAGCAGTATCGCAGAACTAAAAAACTACTTTCTCGATAGGGCACGACCCTGCTGCTGTCAGCTTCTCAACACTTGTTTCTAGACGTTCCTTTTCTTATCCGAGGCCTAACACGATCTCCTCAGAAAGAAATAGCATTCAAAACCGATTTATTAACGAGAAACCCACTTGTAATATTTCGTTACATACAGAATGTAGATCGCGTTACTCCAAACAACACTGTGCGACTACAGTGAAATGCAAACCGTTTACATGTCTACACTGATGAGGCAAAACATTATGACCCCTGGCCACCGCAAGTTTGAATGCCTCCTGGTGGTGTTGAAGGCAAGTGACGCGGTAAGGGAAGAATGTAAGCAAAAGAGAGACGTAAAGGCAGTCGTTATAGCGAATATACGGCCGCAAATGCGGAAATCCACTGATATAAGCTGTTCTGACACAGGGAACATTGTTGTGGCGCTGCGACTAGAAACGAGAGCCTCTGAAACGGCGAAACTGGTCGCCTGTGGGCTTGAGAGGTGGCATGAGCCCCCTCTCACATTTCTATCTTACGGTTTTCCTCTCTAATTGCATGTGGTGAAAAGTCGCTATTTCTTCACACGCGGACTTCCCACGCAGAGTCTCTCGTCACCTGGGTGGTCCTGTGACAGGCGGGCTCTGCTGATCTTGAAAGGGTTAAGCCGACGGGTGTGAGGGAGTCGAATGAATGCTTTTCAGACGCAGACACTGTCAAAAGACACGCCCGCAGGGGCCTGAAGTAGCGGCTGGGCTAGAGGTTCCGTTACTTCGCAGAAACTTAGCGAAAACACTTTCTGGCGGGCTACCAGCGAGGCGTGGGAATGACTTGTGTACCCAGGCAGTTGTGGCAGGAAAATTCCTGCGCTTTCGGCAAAATGGTAACTGTGATTGGCTTGCTCAGGGCATAGCTCTGTGACGTAGCGAAATCAGCGCAGAAATTGGCGCCAAGAATCTCGATTGGTGGAATGGTAGTGCTCTGGCAATAAAGTGGAATTTTCCGCCGGTTTTCGAGTTGCTGATTGGAACGTTTAACTACGGCCACTGTCGTGGGGGCGGGAATGTTCTGTGTTCGGCCTGTACGGGTGCTCTAGAAAGGTCGGCTCTCGCCTTTCGGTCGGAGTAGGTTACAACACTGAGTTCTCGCTGCTCTGGACAGCCTGCCTTCCGTTGGCTGTCTAATATACTTTTATTTGATTGTAACTGTTTAACGAAGTTTCTGAAGTTTCGACTTCAGCGTAACATTCCGAGTACAGTTGGCAATTGAGCGTTCTGCGTACAAGCGGCCTATGTTTTCTGTCTTGGGCAGTTTTGGCAAAAGTTGACTGTATCGGAGTTACTGTGTGACTCCGCTTGTTAAAATCAGTCACTGTACCGTCACTGATTGTGTGGCGAGCCTTCTTTGTCTCCCTCAGAGGCGCATTTGTATTGATAGGAAGTCTTTAGCCTGGAACAACCAGACCAGGACAATTTGTTTCGGGCTATACTCGCAACATTATCATCACCACGACGGGATGTCGAAGCAACCAGCCATCGCTTCCGGTACGCCAGATCGTGTCCTTGCAGTTAAGAAGACAGCTTGTTAATGTATGTCCGAAGCACCGGCATATTAGGGAATTTGCACTGTGATAATCAGAGCTCAGCAGAGCGCGCCTGTTCGTCTTTTTCTAACTTTGTTCTGTCTTGGGTGTTCATTGTCTGAGTTCTCACTACTGTAGCAACAATTAATGTTGGGTTGGTTGTGTGTTTTCTCTTAAGATTTGAGTTGCAAGGGATTGGCTCCACATACCACTTCGTCATAAATGTCACAATCTAGTTTATGGACAACTTCACCTTCACAGCATTTATTTGAGTATCCAATTTGATCCATTTTGATGTATTGTAAATTTTTCATGTATTTTGTTTATGATTTTGAGTTTAGTCACAATAAATCAAATTATTATTTTGGACAGAACTTTCATTCTGTTAATCGGTAGAGCAACCCTTTCATTTCTCACTACGTTACTGAAACTTTCCTTTATTTAATTAATGTCTGTCAAATTAAATTATTGCAGGTGCCAAACTCTTTTCTACTCCACTTGCAGGGTCGATTACAGTCAGTTCGCGTTTCTTTTTAATCCATGTGCAACAGCAAAAGTCGGAGTTAGAATAGGGGGGGCTTAGAGCATCATTTATATATGAAGATTCTCGAAGAATTTAGTGTTAAATTCACTGGTAGCCCCGGCACCTCGCAGGCTTACTACTGTCTTGAGCACCTATGAGGAGTGGTTGAAGGATGGTGAAATAACAAGTAGGTCGTATGGTATTGGACGACCACTCCTCATCACAAAACGTAGAGGTCGTAGGATCCCGCACTGTGTAAACCAGGATAGGCAGCAATATGTGGCAGCTCCGACGGCAGAGTACAATGCTCGTGCAGGCACAAGCGCTTCGGAGCACACCGTTTAAACGCCTACATATTCTTGTGTTGACCCAACGACGTCGTCAGTTGTGACTCAGTGCGCACAGCATCACTGAGTATTCACTGTGGATCGAAATAAACGTGTCGCCTGTCGAATGAATCGCATTACTTGCTACACCAGTCGATGGTTGGGTCCTTACACGCCGCCATCCAGGAGAAATGTTACACGACATGTGCACCGCGCCACAGATGCAGGCCGATGAGGGCAGAATTATGCTACGGGGTACATCGGGTTGGGCTGCCATGGGATCTGTGGTGGTAATAGAAGGCATCAAGACACCAGTGAACTACGTGAACATTATTGCGGACCACCTGCATCGCTTCATGCTTGAACTCTCCCCCTAAGGCGACGGCATCTACAAGCAGGATAACTGTGCGTGTTGCAAGGACAGAGTCGTGCTACATGGTTCGAGGGCCATTCTAATGAACTCACATTGATGTCTTGGCCAGCAAATGTGCTTAATCTGTACCCACTGGACACATATCGGGCGTCAGCTGCGTGCTTGTTTACCACCATACCGTAATTTGCGGGAATTGCTTGACCTGTGCGAAGAGATCTGGTGCCACATACTTCTGGAATTCTGTCAAGGACTTATAGAGTCCGTGCTAAGCATAATTCCTGTTGTAATGTGTTTGAAAGGTGGAACTACACGCTTTTCAACAGGTGATCACAATATTTTCGGCTCATCGGTGGAATTATCAAGCACTTCTCAAACTAATCTAACGTTTATTGCATCCCACATTAATACGAGGGCCGTTCAGAAAGTAACCTCCGGTTGATTTAAAAAAATACACCAAGTTAAATAAAAATATTTTAATACACTCCTGGAAATTGAAATAAGAACACCGTGAATTCATTGTCCCAGGAAGGAGAAACTTTATTGACACATTCCTGGGGTCAGATACATCACATGATCACACTGACAGAACCACAGGCACATAGACACAGGCAACAGAGCATGCACAATGTCGGCACTAGTACAGTGTATATCCACCTTTCGCAGCAATGCAGGCTGCTATTCTCCCATGGAGACGATCGTAGAGATGCTGGATGTAGTCCTGTGGAACGGCTTGCCATGCCATTTCCACCTGGCGCCTCAGTTGGACCAGCGTTCGTGCTGGACGTGCAGACCGCGTGAGACGACGCTTCATCCAGTCCCAAACATGCTCAATGGGGGACAGATCCGGAGATCTTGCTGGCCAGGGTAGTTGACTTACACCTTCTAGAGCACGTTGGGTGGCACGGGATACGTGCGGACGTGCATTGTCCTGTTGGAACAGCAAGTTCCCTTGCCGGTTTAGGAATGGTAGAACGATGGGTTCGATGACGGTTTGGATGTACCGTGCACTATTCAGTGTCCCCTCGACGATCACCAGTGGTGTACGGCCAGTGTAGGAGATCGCTCCCCACACCATGATGCCGGGTGTTGGCCCTGTGTGCCTCGGTCGTATGCAGTCCTGATTGTGGCGCTCACCTGCACGGCGCCAAACACGCATACGACCATCATTGGCACCAAGGCAGAAGCGACTCTCATCGCTGAAGACGACACGTCTCCATTCGTCCCTCCATTCACGCCTTTCGCGACACCACTGGAGGCGGGCTGCACGATGTTGGGGCGTGAGCGGAAGACGGCCTAACGGTGTGCGGCACCGTAGCCCAGCTTCATGGAGACGGTTGCGAATGGTCCTCGCCGATACCCCAGGAGCAACAGTGTCCCTAATTTGCTGGGAAGTGGCGGTGCGGTCCCCTACGGCACTGCGTAGGATCCTACGGTCTTGGCGTGCATCCGTGCGTCGCTGCGGTCCGGTCCCAGGTCGACGGGCACGTGCACCTTCCGCCGACCACTGGCGACAACATCGATGTACTGTGGAGACCACACGCCCCACGTGTTGAGCAATTCGGCGGTACGTCCACCCGGCCTCCCTCATGCCCACTATACGCCCTCGCTCAAAGTCCGTCAACTGCACATACGGTTCACGTCCACGCTGTCGCGGCATGCTACCAGTGTTAAAGACTGCGATGGAGCTCCGTATGCCACGGCAAACTGGCTGACACTGACGGCGGCGGTGCACAAATGCTGCGCAGCTAGCGCCATTCGACGGCCAACACCGCGGTTCCTGGTGTGTCCGCTGTGCCGTGCGTGTGATCATTGCTTGTACAGCCCTCTCGCAGTGTCCGGAGCAAGTATGGTGGGCCTGACACACCGGTGTCAATGTGTTCTTTTTTCCATTTCCAGGAGTGTATATACATCTTACAACTACATCTTTGCACTATTTTTCTACATAGTCTCCATAGCGATTGAGGCACTTATCGTATCTCTTCACAAGCTTTGAAATTCCTTCTGCATAAAAATCACCCGCTTGTGCCTGGAGCCAGCCTGTGACCGCATCTTTGAGCTCTTCGTCGTCATCAAACCGCTGTGACCCGAGCCATTTCTTCAAATGCATGAAGAGGTGATAATCATTTGGCGCCAGGTCTGGGCTGTAAGGTGGATGGTTGATAACGTCCCACTTGAAGGACTCAAGAAGGGCCGTTGTTCTGCGAGCAGAGTGAGGACGGGCGTTATCGCGCAAAAAAACGATACCGGAAGTCAGCATACCACGGCGTTTGTTCTGTATAGCCCGTCGTAACTTTTTTATTGTTTCACAGTACACGTCTTGATTAATGGTCGTACCACGTTCCATGAATTCAACCAACAACACCCCTTTGGCATCCCAAAACACCGTTGCCATCAGTTTTCTGGCAGAAAAATCTTGCGAGGCTTTTCTTGGTTTGGTAGGCGAATTTGAATGTGCCCACATCTTTGATTGTTCTTTTGTCTCAGGGTTCACGTACTTAATCCAGGTTTCGTCACCGGTCACGATTCTGTTTAACAATGGTTCTCCTTCGTCCTCATAACGTAACAGAAAGTCTAATGCAGAGGCCATTCTTTGAGTTTTGTGGTGGTCGGTAAGAATTTTGGGCACCCATCGTGCACAGAACTTACGGTAACCCAATCTTGCTGTCACTATCTCGTACAAGAGAGTCTTAGAAATCTGTGGAAAACCAGTAGACAACTCCGACATTGAGAAACGTCGATTTTCACGAACTTTTGCATCAACTGTCTGAACGAGTTCGTCAGTCACCAATGATGGTCTACCACTCCTCTCTTCATCATGAACGTTTTCTCGTCCACTTTTAAATAAACGTACCCATTCACGGACAACTCCTTCACTCATAACTCTTGGTCCGTACACGGCACAAAGCTCACGATGAATAGCTGCTGCAGAATATCCTTTGGCTGTAAAAAACCTTATGACAGCACGCACTTCACATTTGGCGGGGTTTTCTATTGCAGCACACATTTCAAACTGCCACAAAAACTAAACTAGCGCAGGTACGACGTTCATTCGACCACGGCTTGATGCCGACTGACCTGTTGAGTGCGTGAACGCACAGATGGCGTCGCTACTCCCCCCACAACCCGCACTGTGACCAATCGGAGGTTACTTTCTAAACCGCCCTCGTATATTGCAATTTAAAGGCCTGCATTGTATGAACCACGGTTATAATACTCTGTAATTAAGGTATTGTGAAAGATTCTTGATTCTAATTTTTCATAGTTCTGGCATCAACAGCTCTGTAACTTACTGTGTCAATAAGATCGTAGCTGTAGCTTGGTAGTTTAAAGATGAGGTATGTTCCCACTCTGAAAGTAGCGGGCTGCATTACCGTAGTGAATGGTAGACGGCAATGTGGAACTGAGCTGCGGACGTGGCGACGGGGGAACGTACTATACAGGGTGGCCCATTGATAGTGACCGGACCAAATATCTCACGAAATAAGCATCAAACGAAAATACTACAAAGAACGAAACTCGTCTAGCTTGAAAGGGGAAACCAGATGGCGCTACGGTGGGCCCGCTTAGATGGCGCTGCCATACGACAAACGGATATCAGCTGCGGTTTTTTAAATAGGAACCCTCATTTTTATTACATATTCGTGTAGTACGTAAAGAAATATAAATGTTTTAGTTGGATCACTTTTTTCGCTTTGTGATAGATGGCGCTGTAATAGTCACAAACGTGTAAGTACGTGGTATCACGTAACATTCCCCCAGTGCGGACGGTATTTGCTTCGTGATACATTACTCGTGTTAAAATGGACCGTTTACCAATTGCAGAAAAGGTCGATATCGTGTTGATATATAGCTATTGTGATCAAAATGCCCAACGGGCGTGTGCTACGTATGCTGCTCGGTATCCTGGACGACATAATCCAAGTGTCCGGACCGTTCGCCGGATAGTTACGTTATTTAAACAAACAGGAAGAGTTCAGCCACATGTGAAACGTCAACCACGACCTGCAACAAATGACGATGCCCAAGTAGGTGTTTTAGCTGCTGTCGCGGCTAATGCGCACATCAGTAGCAGACAAACTGCGCGAGAATCGGGAATCTCAAAAACGTCGGTCTTGAGAATGCTACATGAACGTCGATTGCACCCGTACCATATTTCTATGCACCAGGAATTGCATGGCGGCGACTTTGAACGTCGTGTACAGTTCTGCCACTGGGAAAGAGAGAAATTACGGGACGATGACAGATTTTATGCACGCGTTCTATTTAGCGACGAAGCGTCATTCACCAACAGCGGTAACGGAAACCGGCGTAATATGCGCTATTGGGCAACGGAAAATCCACGATTTCTGCGACAAGTGGAACATCAGCGACCTTGGCCGCTTAATGTATGGTGCGGCATTACGGGAGGAAGGACAATTGCCCCACATTTTTTCGATGGCAATCTAAATGGTTCACTGTATGCTGATTTCCTACGTAATGTTCTACCGATGTTACTACAAGATGTTTCACTGTATGACAGAATGGCGATGTACTTCCAACATGATGGATGTCCGGCACACAGCTCGCGTGCGGTTGAAGCGGTATTGAATAGCATATTTCATGACAGGTGGATTGGTCGTAAGTTCACAAAGGTAGATGTATCACATTGTAACAACCGAAATAAAATGTTCAAACGTACCTATGTTCTGTATTTTAATTTAAAAAACCTACCTGTTACCAAATGTTCGTCTAAAATTGTGAGTCATATGTTTGTGACTATCACAGCGTCATCTATCACAAAGCGAAAAAAGTGATCCAACTAAAACATTCGTATTTCTTTACGTACTACAGGAATATGTAGTAAAAATGGGGGTTCCTATTTAAAAAAACACAGGTGATATCCGTTTGACGTACGGCAGCGCCATCTAGCGGGCCCACCATACCGCCATCTGGTTTCCCCCTTCAAGCTAGACGAGTTTCGTTCTTTGTAGTTTTTTTCGTTTTACGCTTATTTCGTGTGATGTTTGGCCCGGTCACGAGCAATGGATCACCCTGTATATTCACGAAGTAAAATTCTAAATTTGCGTAACTGATAACTACGACACAAAGAAGCTACCGTTAAAAGTATTATGTGGGAAACACAAATGGTTAATTACTTTTCATATACAAGTTTAATCGACTTTTGTGATGTACATTGGTGTCCAAAATTAAAGCAAGCAACGTAAATTTTGCAAAATTGCGTTTATTTTGCCGTAGACAATATAAATAGGTGATAGTAAAGTAGAAACAATGTAAAGAATACAGAACGTAAATAACTGCAACATGCATAAGGGTAGAGAAAAATGTGCTTAGTTTTTTCCAATTTAAAGTATTTGCACACATATTCCAACAACTGCTTGATGTGCTCAGTATGAGGTGCGACCACGTCCGGCAGCAGTATAGGCCCGACAACGACGGGGCATGCTGTGAATGATGTCATCAATCTCATGTTGAGGCAATAACGTCCATTCTTCCTGCAGAGCTGCTCAGAAGTCTTGGAGAGTGGTCGGTGAATGCTGATGTGATGAAACCTGTCTCCCTAGTGCATCCCAAACATGCTCTATAGGACAGAAATCGGGAGAGCGAGCAGGCCGCGCCATACATGCAGTATCTTCTGTTTCGAAGAAAACACAAAGTACTGTTGTTCTATGAGATCGAGCATGACCGTCCATCAGTACGAGGTATTGGGCTACAGCATCTCACAACCACCACACATGAGGTCCCAAGATCTCATCGTGAAATCCGACAGCAGTTAAACCTTTCCGATCCACTCGTACAATTTCGTGAAGGGGTGTTCGAGTGGTCAACATAATTTCTGCCCACGCCATTAGGGATCCTCCTCGATATCGATCTCTTTCCGCAGTGTTTGGGTTCCGAAATCGTGTTCTACGTTCCCTCCAGATGTGAATCCATCGAGAATCACTCTCCAGACTAAATCGGTAAATCGGGACTCATCTGTGAAAAGAACACCGGCCCATTTTTCGATCGTCCAGATGGCAGGTTGTCGACTCTACACTACACGTTCCCTTCTGTGAAGACGCGTCAGAGGTACACTGTGGTGTGCGTACTGTAAGACCTTCAGTACACACACCATCAGATTGTTTGACTTGTCGCTCTAACGAAGTAGGCGAGTGTCAGCAATATGTCTCGTGGTCTTATCGTGGCGTGTTTATCTTCTGCCGTTAGGTCAGACGATACAGATGCCACTTGCACGCTTAGAGTAGCAGATTGACCGTGACCAACTTTAAACAGAACTTGATTAATTTTCACACACATTTAGTAAAATAATAACAAGCATAAAAATAACTTAACTTGGTTCTGGATGCTATTTACAATTGACAATCTGAAGTTCCTTTGGTATTGGTACGTTAATCTTATTCTCACATATATCTCTGATACTTGACAAAAGTGTCTATACATTTATCTTCATGGTTATGTACCGGAATATGGTAATCTTATTAGGCACAGACTGAAACTTGACTATACACTGGTACAGACAAATGGAGAACTCATACACACTAATGCAGACTGGTAGACTGGTGCAGAAAAATGCAGACTCACTCGTTATAATACCTCGTGCGTTCATGTATCATTGCGCGAGTGTAATCCGCGAGGAGAAAAGGTTCTACGTTAGCAGCAATCTCATTGGCTGCGTTACATATTAATACGCGAATCGGCGGAAGCAGAATTTGCTCCATCTCTATGGCAGCGCCATCTCGTAGTGCAGAGACGGACGAGCGCTGCACCTGTGCTGTTGTGCTTAGCGGGGCGCGCTCTAGTGAGAAAGTTGTGTACGCGCTGACTACGCCGAACTATGTAAACAACACACACATACAGCAGATCTCCGACAATAAAGGCTCATCTGTCAAAGCCTTCTGTACGCCGTTTGACTCGATACAACAGTTCCAGTGGATGCTGCTACGTCAGATGCCAGTTGCTGTGAAGTACCAAGACAGTACCGTCGTGTCGTTACAGCAAAATAACGATCCTCTCTTTCTGATGTCACACGTAGTCGGTCCTGTCCTGGTCTTCGAGGTACAGTTTCGGTCTCTATAAACTGTCGCCATATTCGTAAAACAACAGAACGATTCACATTAAGCCACCTGGCCACATCAGTTTGTAACTGTCTTGTTTCCATTCTACCTTCGTCCCTCCACCGCGAAGAGTCTGGTAGGCGTCTTCTCTGTGCCATACTGCTCTGTCTGTGACTGGGTATGCAGTGATTGTGGATGTGGGACTATCCAACAAACACTACCCTGCTCGATAGGTGCCCTTACGTCATCGTGGGCGTGGTTGACCGATGATCGGAATGCCATCTTTTGTGCAGAACATGATCGCGCGGACATCTGTTGACAGTTTGTATGAATTAGACACAGGACGGCAAAATAGCAGTTTGTTGCTTTAACTTTGGACACCAGTGTATTTATACAGAATGTTCCAGGAGGAATGGTCAACACTCAGGGATATGACAGGAACGATCAAAAATGGTTCAAATGGCTCTGAGCACTATGCGACTTAACTTCTGAGGTCATCAGTCGCCTAGAATTTAGAACTAATTAAACCTAACTAACCTAAAGACATCACACACATCCATGCCCGAGGCAGGATTCGAACCTGCGACCGTAGCGGTCGCTCGGCTCCAGACTATAGCGCCTAGAACCGCACGGCCACTCCGGCCGGTGACAGGAACGATCATTCGAAGCAAAAAAAGTCTAATAAACATGACCTCTAAGATATATATCTCAAGAGCTATGAGCACTTACTCATCTTCAATATTGTGAACAAATGGTCATGGATCTTAAGGTATGCGTTTTAGAGTACCAGTTTACTAGACTTCTTTGCTTAGAATGATCGTTCTTGCGTATCCTTGTATATTTATCACTCCTCCTGGGACACATTGTTTAAAGTGCTATAACGAGAACTAAGTCGAGTGATAACACTAACAGTCGAGAATTGGAAGCTCGATAATATGTCGGTAGATAAGTTGACGTGTTAATTTCTTTGCCATATACAAGTTTATATATATTTAAAGTTTTAGTAGCGGTAATTGTGTGTTTTCATTTGCAAATTAACTTTAAATTTTTTGTTTGTTGTCATTTGCAAATTAACTTTAACGATGCGTAATAGTTTTCTGTGTTCACTTGCGCGTCTAGTTTTTGTGTGAAGAATATTTGAAATCAAGTTGGTGAGAGTTTGCTAATAACTGCACTGGTGTCCCATGTATGCCCGCCTGCGTAGTTGAGCGATCAGTGCAGATGACTAACATGCAGAGGGCCCGGGTTTGATTCCCGTTACTGCCAGGGATGTTTTTCTTGGTGGGAGGCCTGGAATGGGGTGCACTCGGCCTCGTAACGCCAGTCGAGAGCTACTTGACCGAGCAGTAGCGGTTCCAGGTCGCGAAAACTGCCGCGACCAGGAAAGCGGTGTACCCACCCCACGCCCCCTTCCATACCGCATCCAATGACGCCTTTGGCGGAGAATGGCAGAGCTGTCGTTCGGTACTGTAGCCGGGTCCGCTAGGGTCAGTGGATGGAGTTTAAGTTTACGTTACCCCGTATATGGGGAGGTTCCGTAGGAGCGTCAAAAATTTAACAGGATGCCCCACTGAACATTCTGAAGTAGGGAACCTGGGATCGGAGAAGCCAGCTTAAGGAGATATTATGAATAAAACATATTACTGCCTACTATTTTATTTACGTTAGTTACTGTTAACTGCAAATACCCTCACTGACACAATGAACGTACCATTTTTACTGTATCTTACAAAATGTTCTGAAACTGACAGCCATCAACCTCAATGCAAACATGACATCGGCGAACAAGATTCTGACGCACCCTGACAAATATCCCTGTTTCGAATCACATCACAGGCCACTAAAATTCTGGCCACTAATTCCATCTCCGTATCCACTGAGGTCTCATACACAAGCGACTTTAGATATTCCCATAGGACATAATGAATGGGATTCAGGTCAGGCTGTGGAATACGACCTCCCCTTCCAATCCAGCGACCAGAAAATACAGCAGTGAGATGGTAGCGGACATCCACATTGAAGTGAGGCGGTGAACTGTCATTTAGTTGATTCATATCACGTTCTGTCATGGGACAATGTAAATACGATACAAGAGAGCAACCTTATGGACAATTAAAGTAAACAAAACCCACATCATGACTTCCTAGCTATCAGGCTCGTCCTCCATGTTTCCTCGCAGGAAATAAAGAACGTACATGTAAATAAACAGCACAGTACATGTAAACTTGTACGCCTGTTTGTTGTAAATAAGCTGGAAAGCAGTAATGCTAGACAAAGCGGTAGACAAGTTTACTTTCATATCTCCTTAAGCTGGCTTCTCCGACCCCAGGTTCGTTACCTCAAATTATGTTTTTGTACGCTCTTGCGGAAACAAAAAAATGGTTCAAATGGCTCTGAGCAGTATGGGACTCAACTGCTGAGGTCATTAGTCCCCTAGAACTTAGAACTAGTTAAACCTAACTAACCTAAGGACATCACAAACATCCATGCCCGAGGCAGGATTCGAACCTGCGACCGTAGCGGTCTTGCGGTTCCAGACTGCAGCGCCTTTAACCGCACGGCCACTTCGGCCGGCTTTGCGGAAACACCCTGCATATTTTATTTACGAACCATGTCACTCCCTCATCCTGTGAAGTGCTCACATCAGTTTCAGAGGCATTTGGAACGTGCTCTACGGTGGACAAGCGAACATCGACAGAAGAATTCTGGTGGGTGAGCACTGTCGGACGTCAGAATCAAACTGTGTGACTGTGATTTGAACTATTCATGCCAAACCACCTCCCCTCCCCGCCTGCCCCCACACAAATATCCCTCAGAAAGGACTACGGCTTAAGTACCCCGTCCATGTGCCGTCAGGGTAACACCCATAAGGTTGGACGGTGTTTCAGCCAGCCTCAGACATTTAGTATGTGCGACATTGGGTTTGAAATATAGTATCAACGAAACACTTAATTGAGCTGGTTTTTGCACAGCGAGAATAATAAACATATTTTTTATAGCTCTTCCTAAATATTTTAGGACTCAGTTTTGCTACAGGACGAATATTTTCTTCTAATTACCTCCAGTTTATAGGTCTTCTAAACAGTCAAAACCTGTATCTGATCCATTAGAGATAAAATTATAATCTTCCGGTGTACAGCTGTAAGATTTTCTTGCCTACCTGTAGACCTTGAATTTAAATTTCATAGAGTTCATAAATTAGGTTTTCTTATCACTTTCATGAATCAGTTCAGTTAAATGTCAATGTAATTCCCTCAACATAACCTGGCTTTCCTTCCATCCCTGTCCAACTGAGCTATGGCTCTGTATCCATTAACTTGTACAAAACGTTAAGTTTCGCTTGTTGTTTGACCGACATCGCTTTATATCTTATTCAGTGAAAAAATAATGATGGTCAAAAATTCCAGCAATGAGTAATTTTTGTGGCTCCAGGTTTCGTATTCCTCAGTGATTCCGATCTCCCCAAATTGAACAATTTTATTTAGTGACTAATTGAGCCATATATCCAAAAGTGAGCTTCTTTACTAGAGGCAATTTTTGTGCAGAATCAGGAGCATTTCGAACTTCAACGCCGTTTGTTTCCCTGAAAAGTTTTGATGTGTTATAAACAGTAAGGTATTTATATTTCCACAGACAGAGCGAGGCATCGACGATGTTTTCATAGAAGTAAACCGCTAACAATTCGCTTTTGCCACTTTTGTGAAATAAAAAAGGAGAACTCAAATTTTCTGTGAATAGGTAGCATTTTGGCAAGCCTTGACAATGTTGGTTAGACTGGAGTCTTTGAAACTGAGAAGATAGCAGCGATAAAAGACAGGGAGGCAAAGGTTATTTATAATTTGTACAAAAACCAGACTGGAGGTATAAGACTCGAAGAACATGAAAGGGAAGCAGTGGTTGAGAAGGGAGTGAGACAGGGTTGTAGCCTACCCTACTGTTGTTTAGTCCATATAGGAAGGAGTAAAGGAGAAAACTGGAAAAGGAATAAAAACCTTCAGTTTTGCCGATGACATCCTAATTCTGTCAGAGACGACAAAGGACTCGGAAAAGGAGTTGAACCGAATGGATAATGTCTTGAAAAGAGATTGTAAGATGAACATCAACAAAAGTAAAACGATCTTAATGGAATGTAACCGAATTAAATCGTGCTATAATGAGCGAATAAGATTAGGAAACAAGATACGAAACGTACCAGATAACGGCTGAATTAGAGACGATATAGAAACCAGACTGGCATTAGCATGAAAAGCATTTTTAAGAGGAATTTTCTCACATATAATACAAATTTAGATGTTAGGAAATACTTTCAGAAGGTACTGGTATGGAGTGTAGTCTTCTACGAAAGCCAAACGTCGTTGACGAGCATTTTAGATGAGAACAGTTTATAAGATTTCAGGATGTAGTGATACAGACGAATGCTAAGCATTAGGTGGGCATACAGAAATGAAATGAAATGTCGTGTGACGAGGGCCTCCCGTCGGGTAGACCGTTCGCCTGGTGCGATTTGACGCCACTTCGGCGACTTGCGCGTCGATGGGGATGAAATGATGATGATTAGGACAACACAACACCCAGTCCCTGAGCGGAGAAAATTTCCGAACCAGCCGGGAATCGAACCCGGGCCCTTTGGATTGACAATCTGTCGCGCTGACCACTCAGCTACCAGGGGCGGACGGGCATATAGAATAACTATTGAGGTACCGAATCGAATTGGGGAAGAAAGATAATTATGGCACAACTTGACTCAAACAAGAGATCATATAACAGGATATATCCTGGTATATGAGGGAAGTGTGGGCGGGAAGGGAGAAGTGTGGGTGGCTGTTGAGGGAGTAGAGTAAGCAAATCCAAATGGTAAAGGAGGGATGCGTGGAGAGCTGCATCAAACACATCTTTGGACCGTTCAAAAATGTGTGTGAAATCTTATGGGACTTAACTGCTACGGTCATCAGTCCCCAAGCTTACACACTACTTAACCTAAATTAGCCTAAGGACAAACAGACACACCCATGCCCGAGGGAGGACTCGAACCTCCGCCGGGACCAGCCGCACCTTTGGACCGTGGCTCACAACAATAATCCTTAAGAGCACTCATTCTCGAAGATGGCACAGTAATTTCCAAACAAAATGTTAATAGTTTCATTTAACGAATGGACGAAGACTTTTCACGGTATTTTCTCTAAACTGTGGGAATGCGTTGAGAACCGCCCTGTGTCGCACGGTGTTGGACTGCTCGTTGCGTTACACTATCACATCGTTGTCAAACGTTTCTTATATTTTCTACTGCTGGGTTTGGAACATATTTGAAATGAAAAAGTGAAACGTGTAGGTAGAACGATATATAGTTGAACGTGCTAACAGAACGTAGAAATATGAGCCTCGCCAGCCAGGCGTTTCTAGGCACTACAGTCTGAAACCGCGCGACCGCTACGGTCGCAGGTTCGAATCCTGCCTCGGGCATGGATGTGTGTGATGTCCTTAGGTTAATTTAAGTAGTTCTAAGTTCTAGGGGACTGATGACCATAGATGTTAAGTCCCATAGTGCTCAGAGCCATTTTTGAACCATGACCCTCAGTCAAGATATAGGGGTTTGCCAAAAATATGGGAGGACTCGAACCTCCACCGGGACCAGCCGCAGCTTTGGACCGTGGCTCACAACAATAACAACAGATAGCATGTATGAAAGAAAGCTATAAATGTGTTCTATGTGCAGATCTATAGCCACATAAAAAGAAACTGATATTTTTTCTGCCGTGATGATATTTATTTCTTTTTGTCGTCACACAGACAGGAAGCTTGTAAAATATCCTTAAGAGCACTCATTCTCGAAGATGGCACAGTAATTTCCAAACAAAATGTTAATAGTTTCATTTAACGAATGGACGAAGACTTTTCACGGTATTTTCACCAAACTGTGAGAATGCGTTGAGAACCGCCCTGTGTCTCACGGTGTTGGACTGCTCGTTGCGTTACACTATCACATCGTTGTCAAACGTTTCTTATATTTTCTACTGCTGGGTTTGGAACATATTTGAAATGAAAAAGTGAAACGTGTAGGTAGAACGATATATAGTTGAACGTGCTAACAGAACGTAGAAATATGACCCTCGCCAGGTTCTAGGCACTACAGTCTGGAACCGCGCGACCGCTACGGTTGCAGGTTCGAATCCTGCCTCGGGCATGGATGTGTGTGATGTCCTTAGGTTAGTTTAAGTAGTTCTAAGTTCTAGGGAACTGATGACCATAGATGTTAAGTCCCATAGTGCTCAGAGCCATTTTTGAACCATGACCCTCAGTCAAGATATAGGGGTTTGCCAAAAATATGGGAACACCGCGAGAAATGCGTGCTTGGTCTTAAATGCAAATGCTAGCCAAGCATGCAGTTTGCGCTGATGTACTTGACCACGAATGACACCTATGCAATGTCCTCAGTACGTCAGTCCCGGTCAGAACAGTGTTGTGTGTAGCTGTGAGTGCATTATGTCGGAGCTCACTACGTTTGGACGTGGGCAAATAGTTGGTGCTCGTATGGTGTGTGCTTCCATAACCAAGCGAGCCGAAGTGTTTGATGTTTCAAGAGACACCGTCTAGAAGATTTATACCGCATACAAGCAAAGCGGAAAAGCATTATCTGGTAAGTCACAACGCGGACGAAAGTGTGTGTCGAGTGATCGTGACAGACAATCATTGAAGAGGATTGTGACGAAAGGTAACAGGAAGGCAGCTGCGAAAATCATCGAGGAAGTGAATTTCGCACTCGCGAATCATGTCAGCTCCAAAACAACACGATGGAAGCGTCATATGCAGGAAATTACAGGGCGAGCTGGGATTCTAAAACCACTGATCAGTGATGCAAATTACCGTAGCAGGAACATATGGTGCCGAAGGCATTAAACCTGGACGATGGATCAATGGAAGAACGTCATTTGATTGGATGAGTCTTGTTTGACACTGCTCCTATCTTCTGGCCTAGCTTACGCCCAAAGAGTGAAACACGGATCGGGTCAGTGATGATTTGGGCAGCGATATCATGGTATTCCATAGGCCCCAAGGTTATTGTGAAAGGTCACATTACTGCGAAAAATTAGATGGCCATTTTGGCTGACCAGGTCCATCCAATCTTACAGTGTTTGTTTCCCAAAAGCGATGCTGTGTTCCAAGACAACAGGATCCCTGTTCACACAGACAGCGTCGTCCCGGTCCGGTTTTGAGGTCACGAGGATGACATTGTCGCTTCTCGCCTGGTCATCACGGTCAGCAATCTCAATGTTATGAGTCTTTGTGGTGTAATTTGGGGAGAAGGGAGCGTGACCGCTAGCCATCTCCACCATAATATCGTGTACTGCCCATTACGGTGCAAGATTCCTCGAAAAGCACACAGGACCTGTATATATATCCATTCCGAGACGACTGGAGGCTGTTTTGAATGCCAACAGATTTCCTACACCACGTTAGGAATAATAATGTGTTTTGTCTTTTCTGTGTTTCCATATTTTTGTCCACACCTTGTATGTCGATGCCAACGGCCTTGCAGCAGTGGTAACACCGGTTCCCGTCAGACCACCGAAGTTAAGAGTTGACGGGCTGGGCTAGCACTTGGATGGGTGACCATCCGGTCTACTGAGCGCTGTTGGCAAGCGGAGTGCACTCAGCCCTTGTGAGGCAATCTGAAGAGCTACTTGATTGAAAAATAGCGGCACCGGTGTCGTAAACTGACATACGGCCGAGAGACCAGTGTGTTTACCACATGCTCCTCCATATCCGCATCCAGTGACGACTGTGGGTGAGGGCGACACGGCGGCCGGTCGGTACCGTTGGGCCTTCATGGCCTAACTGACCTCCATTTGTTCCAAACTCAGCAATAGAAAATATAAGAAATGTTTGATAGTGACATTACAGTCCTCTAAAGAATATATCCGTCAACATCGCTGGTTCCATTAGATTTCATCAGGATAGCGAGAAATTCAGAATGGGAAGAGGTTTCAGGAAGGAGATTCCTTATCAGTACAACTATTGCCAGGAGCTTGTGACATGCCTGAAACTGACTGAAGGTAAATCAAAAGAAGACGACAGTGATGAGGAGTAGCAGATATGAGATTACAGAGGAAGTCAACATCAAAATTGGCTGCCACGATGAAGACAAAGGGAATGAATTTTGTTACTTTGGAAGTAAAAAAACACATGACAGACGAAGAGAGAAAGATGTAAGAAGCAGACTAACACAGGCAAAAATGTCATTCACGGCCAAAAGTAGACTACTAATATCCAACATTGGCTTTAAGGAATTTCTGAGAATGTACGTTCGGAGCACAGAGTTGTATGAAAGTGAATCATGGATTGTGGTAAGGCCGCAAAATAAGAGAATCAAAGTGTTTGAGATGGGGTATCATAGAAGGATGTTGGAAATTAGGCTGACTGACTAGATAAGAAATCAGGAGGTTCCCCGCAGAATATGGCGAGGAAAGGAACGAGTGGAGTACACTGCCAAAAAGAAGCGACAAGATGATCGGACGTACGTTAAGACATCAAGCAGTAACTTAAGTGGTTCTAGAGGGAGCTGTGGAAAGTAAAAACTGTGGAGGAAGACAGACTGCAATACATCCATCTTGTGGATAGTGGGTGCAAAATGATACTCTGAGATGAAAGTATTTAACAGAGCAAGTATAAATGTGGGCCTAAAATCAATTGTAATAAAGTTCTAATAATGTATAATCAGCACGCTGAAAAGAACATTGTAAAAATTGACGAAGAAGTCATAGAAGCAACTAATGAATTTTTGTAACTGGGGTAGTTGAAGACAACGACGACACGGACAGCAAAAGAAATAATCAGAGAAACAAGGACTGATTTTCGCTAACTAATTAGTTTTCAGAAGTAAGCTTCCAATACTTTTCGAAAGGAAAGTCTACAATGAGTTTTTCTTGGCGACCAGTAGAAGAATATAGATTGCGAATCTTTATGAGAGGCTGGAAAACAAGCAAACGGATGGTGAACAGACCGGAATGGCTGATGTCATAACGACTCCAATGAAAATGAAATATGGATGGGCGGGAAATGTAACTAAGTGACCGGATAATACGTGGACCAAGGACGTTCTTTGTTGGATTCTAAGCGATAAGAAAAGATCCAGATTCTGATCTAGTGCAAGGTGGGTAGATGACATTAGATGATGTGAGAGGATCATGAAGAGTGTAGCGCACGGTGCAGTATGGCAAAGTATTTTAGCTGTCTTTCCAACTAAGCGATTACAGGTGGGGAGACGTAGTAGTAACTTAATACATGTTGAAGTATTTTTGTGTATCAAAATGAGTTAATTTGTGTATCAGAATGGTAGATGATAGATGTACTTCATAAATACTGTTGCCTTTGTGTCTGACATCGAGCAAACGAGCTACGAAACATGCTGGCGAGAGATTCTTAGCTGTAGGAGCCATAGACGCTGAGCCGGCCACGGCGACAGCCTGTGATCGCAAGAGCATTCCTCTGTTTAGTGTTGCCGACCTCTCACTCTGTCGCACATTTTAAGATTCCACCGTGAAAGGGACATAAATGTGTGACCGATATGTAACATGTAATACAGCATTGTGTAATGCTTTACCTACGATGGAGTCTTCATCGTGTTCACACGAACTACAGTATCTGTGCGTCGGTATCAGTGACAATTAGTTATATTGCATTGAGAGAGGTTTTCTCCTACACAACGCTGATATTTCCTGTAAAAAATTTTAAATGTTGAATGAAAGTACACTTGAAGCAGTACTTGAAAATGTGGAATATTAAAAGAAAAGAGACAAAAATGAATATCAGCGGATTCTTGTAAGAAGTACAATGAATATTGCTGCAAGATTAACAAAGTACATTCAGAGTCTTGAGGGTATTTTTGTATATAATCTTTTTGTTGAATTTTTTTTCCGTACTTCAAAATTATGACAGTATAAAACAACATAGTCTGCAACAATTGAAAATTTTGAAAAGGGCAAAAGATCAAACATGATTCAATTGAAAAATATACTGTGATATACAACAAACATGATAAGTAAAAGATTGTAGAAGTGATCTAAGATACGAAAAACGTCAGCATGAAACCCAAATGGAGCAGGCCTGCCGCAAGCAAAGTATAAATACATGACTACATACGTAAATACGGTGTTTTGGTTAAACAACCTCCAAGGGACAAAAGTAACAACGTGACCTACAGTCCTTGGTTAATGTAAAAGACCCTTACATAATTGTGAATGCTAGACTCTCAGGTGTCATGCGCACTATGTTATCTTTACATAATAAACAAAAAACTCGTAAACGGGAAGTAAGCTAAAATAAAAATGTCGAAAACCACCCTTTTATATCTAATCCTTATTTAATAAAAATTATCGTATGTAAAATTAGTTTAATAATGTCACAGTCAATATACCTGCAGAAGTACTAGGACGGTATGGGGCTGCACATAGCTGGGAACCAAATTATGGAATACTACACGGTACCTCATTGAACTCTTACCGTATACGGCAGACCCAAAAATGATCAGTCATATGTATAACATCTTGTTCTGCAAAAAAGGTGTAGATGACAACAAAATGTAAAAGAATTTGGGAAGTTCCAAGTACAAGAACACCTTAGTATAGTAGAGAAATGGGCACAACAAGAATATAACTGCAAAAAGATGCCAAATACAACATACGTGATGGCGTAATGGAGAGTTACGTATAGGGAATCATAAGTAAAAAAAAAAAAATAATAAAAAAAAAGCAATTACGACCTGAAACCCTATGAAACGACGAAGAAAAGTATCCCGACGTTCCAAAAAGTGTACGAAGAAAGTACATCAATAATTAAAAAAACGTATGTAGCGTAAGGGTAGTCGCAAGTTAACAGACGAGAATTCCAGTCTCTCAACTTAGGAACTGGACAAGCCTGTTCCGAAAGGAGACACCCAAAACTCAAAAATCGGCAATAGAACTTAATTAACCAGTGATGACGAGGAATCCTCTATGTGAATCATGTAACGTATAGTGTCGTACAGTTTGACAATCCATGACAAACATTATACGAAGAACAGTAGCCCAAAAGTCGAAACCTGGGATCGCAAAGCCAAGGTGGCAAATGACATCATAAAAACACTGGTGAAACTGAAGTAACATTCGTCACGTAAGAAAGAATAAGATGTCAAATAAAAAACCGATCTAGGCTATCGTTAATCAAGATCAAAAACTCTTGAACAGCAAGTCCCATGATCCCAAAGACTGAACATCAGCTCATACTGGAAACGGTTTCTACGTGACTATACAGAGTGAAAATTATTGAACTATATGAAATAAAATCGTCATAACGTCTGACCTGTTTGCGTTAGGACGTTCAGATTGTACGGTTGGCCGCGTTGCATGATGGGGATGCACATGGTTTGGTTTAGCGACGAAGCCCACTTTCATTTGGATGGGTTTGTCAATAAGTAAAATTGTGGGGGACTGAGAATCCGCAGGTGCGTGAGAGGTGTGCAATGTCCAGTCACGGAATAATCGGTGCAATATTCCATGATGTCACGGTGACTACCGAATGGTCCGTGAAGGTTTTGGAAGATTATTTCATCAGCATTATCCAAAGTATCTCTGATTTCGACAAGATGTGGTTCATGCAAGATGAGTGTCGACCCCATCGAAGCAGGAGAGTGATGTGAACGAGCGCTTTGAGGACCGCATTCTGGCTCTGGGGTATCCAGAGGCCACTGGCACGAGCCTCGATTGGCCGCCATATTCTCGGGATCTGAACACATGCGACTCCTTTTTGTGGGGCTGTATTAAAGACAAGGTGTATAGCAATAACTCAAAAACCATAGTCGAACTGTAAAACAGCCATTCAGGAAGTCATCGACAGCATCGATGTTCCTACACTTCAGCTGGTCATGCAGAATTTTGCTATTCGTCTGTGTCATATCATCGACAATGATGGCAGGGATATCAAACATGTCATAACCTGAATCTGAATATCTATAGTGTCGTTTATATGTTGAATAAAGCGTGCGCACGCCGTAGTTTGTAACTAATTTACGTTTTTTTTCATGTAGTTCAATAATTATCACCTGTAAATTTAATTTGTAATGAGTGCTAAGAACAATGCATAGGCAGTGCTGACTCCAGCACGTGTAGCTTAAGGATTACTGTGCCACTAGCGAACAGGCACATGTACAGCAGTTATTTCACAATGCAATGCGGTACAAAGCATCACGGATGTCAGCAAATCGTTCCTGTGGAAATTCATTTGCACAACTGCAATCCTCCCCTTCCGCCCGTAGCCAGCTTGACGTAGCGAGTGAATCTATTGTATTCGACACACGCCTTTCAGGCAATGCCAGAGATGAAGGCCAGAGCGGGGATTACTGGTGAGTGTGGCTGCAGCTGGGAACCTGGGAAGCAATATACCCGTACGCCTGCAGCCGGCTTTCGCCAGCGCCGACACGCCACTCCAGCCGCCGCTCCTTTATTTACAGCAAAGTCAGTTTATACCAAAATCTGCGAATTACAGCCAGCGTGAATGCTAATTTGCGCGCTTGGAGTTCTGCACTTCGTTATCAGGCACAATATGTTTGCACAAGGTATTCGTCCAACACTACTCAAAACAAAATTTAATTTCATATATGCTAGCCCCGGGAATATTAGTGTATCGAAGGTCTTTCCAGACTTAAACTGGCTGTACATTATTTTATATATAAAACACTAGTATGAAATAGTTGAGGTTTTCACGGCGAAACGTCCCCTTAGAAAAATTAATGAGTTACTGTGCTGATAAACCTCTTACGTTATTTGATTTTCAAACAGCTGAGCAGAACTGAACGTACTCAGACATTTCTCTCTTTACTTATTCTGATCATCACTAAACTGACACACAATATTTTTAGCGCAACGCAATCTGACTTTCAATAATCCCTACAAATGAATGGCCCTGACTAACAATAACCTATACCTTTCATGAATCACTTACCTCTCAAAAATCTTCGTTACTCGAACTACTGCAATACAGCGAGCGCCAATACTGCCAGCTAAATAAAAGATTTTAACTACTGAAGGCACTAACTACTGATAGGCATAGTTAGCAAATGAAAGATTTTGATAGAGAGCAAACAATGTGTTTACCTTAATAGTGTTCAGAAATACGAGGGGCGTTCAGAAAGTAAGCTCTGATCGGTCGCGAAATGGAAACGACTATGAAAATCCGATAAAGCTTTGCACAGATGGGTTGGGTAGTGTCTCTAGTATAACCCCAGTTAGCATCACGTCGCTCTTCTCATTTCTGAGCTCGCAGTGAGTGCGTAAAGATGTCTAGAAAATAGTGTCTGCCGCCAAGTACGAGGGCCTGGTGAGAAATTTCGCCTGAAGCTATGCAGCTAACATTACATAACTGTCGTGCTGTTTCTTCTTCAAGACAATTCTCAGCCGCATTCTGCAGGGGCAATGAAGATGCTCCTGCATCGTTTTCAAATGGAAATGTGAGATTACCCACAATACAGTCCGCAATTGTCTCCCCCTGAGTTTCATCTCTGGTCACATGAACCGCTGTCTTTGAAGACAACATTTTGACACAGACAACGAGGTGTAGGCCAGCGTGGAGAATTGGCGGAAAGCACTGGCGGCTGCCTTCTATGATGAGGCTATTGAAAAGTTGGTACAACGCTATGACAAAAGTCTAAGTCAGAACGGCGACTACGTAGAGAAGTAGCTGAAAGGTGTAGCTAATTGTTACAAGTAAAACATTTCTGATGTTCACTGTGGTTTCAATTTGGCAATCAATCGGAGCTTACTTTCTGAACAGGCCTCGTATATATATATAGAATCAATCAGTTCATGACATCCAGTCTTACAAATTCCATTTTTATGACGGACACACGTCCAGATCGCCCGCTCTCAAAACTCTGCCATCTCACTCCCCACATGCACCACTGCTAGCGGCTCACCTCCAACTGCGCAGTGCTACCCGCTGTTCACATCCAGCTGTCCAACACTACAATAGCGAATATTCCAACAATGCAAACCAGCTACAGACTTCACACAGCACAGTCAGTGACTTTCATACAGAGCGCTACGTGACGTTACAAACATAAAAACCTAAACAGCCTACTTACACCGGAAAGTTATCATACTGTCAAACTGTAGTAAACGGAAGAATAGATATTTTAAAAAATATAAAAAAAAAATAAAAATTAAATATAAACCACAAGTGCTTCCAAAAAATGAGCCCGCACACAATTCCGATGTTTATTTCGATTCCTGTACATTAAAAAAGCCTTTCCACGACGTAAAATGCAGGGATAAGCCGTGCATTTATATGACCGACCGATGGGCAGCAAAAGAGGCAGAAATTGTCATAAAGTCACCGGATTTTCAATAAATAAATTTCGATCTTGAGAATTCAGCGTCCCTGAACATTGTACCACAGATACGTTCCTGGAAAATCACCCTCCTCGTGTGTTGTACGGTAATCCGCTACGCATCTGCAGTGCTTTCTGAAGGACCGAGAAGGACAAGTTTACACGCAACGATATCCCAGATACGTTCGGTGAGTGAAATGTGAGTCAAGTGGGGCGCCCTTGATCGAAGAAGGCTTGATAAATATCTGTCCTCGTCAGACACGGCATTTGGAGTTGCCTATAAGAGTGGCGGGAGTTCGTTCTCTAAAACTGTCCTTTTGCAGCAGTTGCTCCTTGGACGATTCGCTTCGTGTACTGGTCTGCGCAGCTTAACAGTGAAGGCTGCCAGTTTTTAACGATCGCAGCTGCGAATAGGACAGCTTCACGCAGGACTCCTTCGGAAACGCTACATTTCACACTCAGCAGTCCAGCGACGTGTCCATTTCAGTATGAAGCTTCTGGACAACGGAGTCAGACGTAACAGTATGCACGCTCGCAAGGGAACTGTACCAGCTCTAATGCGTAAGACAGAAGAAAAATGATTTCAAAACACATATGTGTGTCTAACATCAATAAGGATCATGTATCTGCGAAACTCTGCCTCTGTGTACAAATGACGTTACAAAGGATCTACATCTACATCTACATTTATACTCCGCAAGCCACCCAACGGTGTGTGGCGGAGGGCACTTTACGTGCCACTGTCATTACCTCCCTTTCCTGTTCCACTCGCGTATGGTTCGCGGGAAGGACGACTGCCGGAAGGCCTCCGTGCGCGCTCGAATCTCTCTAATTTTACATTCGTGATCTCCTCGGGAGGTATAAGTAGGGGAAGCAATATATTCGATGCCTCATCCAGAAACGCACCCTCTCGAAACCTGGACAGCAAGCTACACCGCGATGCAGAGCGCCTCTCTTGAAGAGTCTGCCTGAGTTTGCTAAACATCTCCGTAACGCTATCACGCTTACCAAATAACCCAGTGACGAAACGCGCCGCTCTTCTTTGGATCTTCTCTATCTCCTCCGTCAACCCGATCTGGTACGGATCCCACACTGATGAGCAATACTCAAGTATAGGTCGGACGAGTGTTTTGTAAGCCACCTCCTTTGTTGATGGACTACATTTTCTAAGCACTCTCCCAATGAATCTCAACCTGGCACCCGCCTTACGAATAATTAATTTTATATGATCATTCCACTTCAACTCGTTCCGCACGCATACTCCCAGATATTTTACAGAAGTAACTGCTACCAGTGTTTGTTCCGCTATCATATAATCATACAATAAAGGATCCTTCTTTCTATGTATTCGCAATACATTACATTTGTCTATGTTAAGGGTCAGTTGCCACTCCCTGCACCAAGTGTCTATCCACTGCAGATCTTCCTGCATTTCGCTGCAATTTTCTAATGCTGTAGTATACAGCATCATCCGCGAAAAGCCGCATGGAACTTCCGACACTATCTACTAGGTCATTTATATATATTGTGAAACATATTACATATCTGAATATCAGAGAAGCACAAGCCGCAGTAGAAACAATAAAGTGTATCCGATAACTATGACCAAAAGTTCACAAACGTTGTGAATCGGGTATTATCTGGCAAAAAGCCAAAAATTTCCCTTAAATCTTTCGACAACTATATGGGACCACCAAGTATACTCGAGTATCATGTCGTTTTTGGAAACCCAGAATCTACTATGTAGGAATCAACATGGATTCCGGAAACAGCGATCGTGAGAGACCCAACTCGCTTTATTTGTTCATGAGACCCAGAAAATATGAGATACAGGCTCCCAGGTAGATGCTATTTTTCTTGACTTCCGGAAGGCGTTCGATACAGTTCCGCACTGTCGCCTGATACACAAAGTAAGAGCCTACGGAATATCAGACCAGCTGTGTGGCTGGATTGAAGAGTTTTTAGCAAACAGAACACAGCATGTTGTTATCAACAGAGAGACGTCTACAGACGTTAAAGTAACCTCTGGCGTGCCACAGGGGAGTGTTATGGGACCATTGCTTTTCACAATATATATAAATGACCTAGTAGATAGTGTCGGAAGTTCCATGCGGCTTTTCGCGGATGATGCTGTAGTATACAGAGAATTTGCAGCATTAGAAAATTGTAGCGAAATGCAGGAAGATCTGCAGCGGATAGGCATTTGGTGCAGGGAGTGGCAACTGACCCTTAACATAGACAAATGTAATGTATTGCGAATACATAGAAAGAAGGATCCTTTATTGTATGATTATATGATAGCGGAACAAACACTGGTAGCAGTTACTTCTGTAAAATATCTGGGAGTATGCGTGCGAAACGATCTGAAGTGGAATTATCATATAAAATTAATTGTTGGTAAGGCGGGTACCAGGTTGAGGTTCATTGGGAGAGTCCTTAGAAAATGTAGTCCATCAACAAAGGAGGTGGCTTACAAAACACTCGTTCGACCTATACTTGAGTATTGCTCATCAGTGTGGGATCCGTACCAGATCGGGTTGACGGAGGAGATAGAGAAGATCCAAAGAAGAGCGGCGCGTTTCGTCACAGGGTTATTTGGTAACCGTGATAGCGTTACGGAGATATTTAACAAACTCATGTGGCAGACTCTGCAAGAGAGGCGCTCTGCATTGCGGTGTAGCTTGCTGTCGAGGTTTCGAGAGGGTGCGTTTCTGGATGAGGTATCGAATATATTGCTTCCCCCTACTTATACCTCCAGAGGAGATCACGAATGTAAAATTAGAGAGATTAGAGCGCGCACGGAGGCTTTCAGACAGTCGTTCTTCTCGCGAACCATACGCGACTGGAACAGGAAAGGGCGCTAATGACAGTGGCACGTAAAGTGCCCTCCGCCACACACCGTTGGGTGGCTTGCGGAGTATAAATGTAGATGTAGATGTAGATGTAAAACGCAACACAGTGCCGTGCCTAATACGGTGTAGGAAAATCGTTGGTATTCAAAACAGCTTCCACACGTCTCGAAATGGATAAATACAGATCATGTTTGGTTTTCAAGGGAATCTGTAAGTAGGCTGTTCAGGTTTTTATGTTGGTAACGCCACGTAGCGCTCTATATGAAAATCACTGACTGTGCTGTGTGAAGTCTGTGGCTGGTTGGCATTGTTGGAATAGTCGCTATTGTAGTGTTGGGCAGTTGGATGTGAACAGTGCGTAGCGTTGCGCAGTAGGAGGTGAGCCGCCAGCAGTGGTGGATGTGGGAAGAGAGATGGCAGAGTTTTGCGAGCGGACAATCTGGACGTGTGTCCGTCAGAAAAACGAAATTTGTAAGACTGGGTGTTATGAATTATGACTTTTGAATATTATTAAGGTAAATATATTGTTTGTTCTCTATCAAAATCTTTCATTTGCTAACTATGCCTATCGGTAGTTAGTGCCTTCAGTAGTTAGAATCTTTTATTTAGCTGGCAGTATTCGCGCCCGTTGTATTGCAGTAGTTCGAGTAACGAATATTTTTGTGAGGTAAGTGCTTTTGTAGAGATTATTGAAAGTCAGATTGCGTTGCGCTGTAAATATTGTGTGTCAGTTTAGTGATGATCAGAATAAGTAAAGAGAGAAATGTCTTGAGTACGTTGAGTTTTGCTCAGCTGTTTGAAAATCAAATAACGTAAGGGGTTTACCAGCACAGTAATTCATAAATTTTTCTAAGGGGACGTTTCAAATCTTATACCATTCTTCGTGTAAAACAGTGGCAAGTTCAGGTAAGGATGATGGAGGTGGATGGCGGTCACACAACCTTCTCTCCAAACCAAAGCACAAGGACTCAGTAATACTGAGATCTGGTGACCGGTGGCCGGAGAACATGCGGCAGTTCATCCTCGTGCTCAAAAAACTAGTCCTTGACTATGGGAGCTGTGTGAACAAGGGCCCTAGCATCTTAGAACACAGCATCACCACTGGGGAACAAACATTGCAACATGAGCTGGACCTTATCAGTCATAACGGTCACATAATCCTTCGCAGTAACGCGACTTTACAGAGGAACACCAAATCAGCACCAAACCCCCGCTTTGCTAAACCCGGCGACAAGTCGGGAACAGTGTGAAACATCACTCATCCGACCAAATGACTTTCTTCCACTGATCCATATACCACGTTTTATAGCTTCAGTACAACATTTTCCTTTTACGGACATGTGTATCACCGATGAGTGGTTTAGAATTCCACAGCTCGCCCTGCAAATCCCCGCTTATGGAGCTCCCTTCTCGTTGTTTTGGTCCTGACACGGTTCGAGAGTGCGACATTCAGTTATGCGGTACTTTTTCAGCTGTCGTCATTAATTTTCGTCACAACCTCCTCAATTACAGTCCGTCAAGATCATTCAAATCACAGGTTCGTCTGCATTGTGATTTAGCAGATGAAGTTGTAAGTAGGCTGTTTAGGTTTTTATGTTGGTAACGCTACGTAGCGCTCTGGATGAAAATGACTGGCTGTGTTGTGTGCAGTCTGTGGCTGGTTTGACTCATTGTTGGAATATTCGCTAGTGTAGTGTTGGGCAGTTGGAGGTGAGCCGCCAGCAGTGGTGGATGTGGAGAGAGGGAGAAGCCAGAGTTTTGAGAGTGGACGATCTGGACGTGTGTCCGTCAGAAAAAGAAAATTTGTAAGACTGGATGTCATGAACTGATTATATATATATATATATATATATATATATATATATATATATATATATATATATATATATATATATATATATAATGACTTCTGAACACTATTAAGGTAAACACATTGTTTGCTCTCTATCAAAATCTTTCATTTCCTAACTATCCCTATCAGTAGTTAGTGCCTTCAGTAGATAGAATCTTTTATTTAGCTGGCAGTATTGGCGCTCGCTGTATTGCAGTAGTTCGAGTAACGAAGATTTTTGTGAGGTAAGTGATTCATGAAAGGTAAAGGTTATTGTTAGCCAAGGCCATTCTTTTGTAGGTATTATTGAAAGTCAGATTGCGTTGCGCTAAAATATTGTGTGTCAGTTTAGTGATGGTCAGAATAAGTAAAGAGAAAACTGAGTACGTTGAGTTTTGCTCAGCTGTTCGTAATTCATAATTTTTCTAAGGGAACGTTTCAAAGTTTTTCCGCTTATAGTATAAATCTTCGATATGGTGCTCTTGAAACATCAAACACTTGGGCTCTCTTGGTAATGGGGGGCAGCCACTAAACGAACACCAACAATCTGCCCACTACTTCACTTAGCTTCGACATAATGGACTCACAGGTACATAGAACACAGTTCTGAGTACGAATGACACTTGCAACGTATTCACCACATAGCAAATGTACCATTCATGGCCAAAGACAGCAGTGCAATCGGCAGAGTTAGCTTGCATCTGCATTTATCTCCAAGCGTGCATTTCTCGTGGTGTTTACAACCCATATACGTTATCACATGCACTGTTTGCAGAGTCATATTGGCCACACTAGAAGTTACTGTGTTGTTGTACATTCTTCCGTGATTCGTCACGAACAAATGCGTAGTTTAAATGAAGTGATTAAAACACAGTGGCAGGGAGCCGCATGCATACTTGACAAGGGTGACATGTGGACGTGCTGCACGATTTCGGTGTAACCGCACTGCAGAAGCCCAATAAACAAACCCACAGCTCGGGAACAAGACGCAGATATACAGAGAGCGCCACCAAGATACAGCTAATGTGGCCATTTTGGGTTTTCGAACCTGGGTTACTACACTGCGTATGCACTAAAGATGATGTAGAACGTGCACATATTGCCCATATTGAGGGTATACAGGGTGTTACAAAAAGGTACGGCCAAACTTTCAGGAAACATTCCTCACACACAATTAAAGAAAATATGTTATGTGGACATGTGTCCGGAAACGCTTACTTTCCATGCTAGAGCTCATTTTATTACTTCTCTTAAAATCACATTAATCATGGAATGGAAACACACAGCATCAGAACGTACCAGCGTGACTTCATACACTTCGTTACAGGAAATGTTCAAAATGTCCTGCGTTAGCGAGGATACATGCATCCACCCTCCGTCGCATGGAATCCCTGACGCGCTGATGCAGCCCTGGAGAATGGCTTATTGTATCACAGCCGTCCACAATACGAGCACGAAGAGTCTCTACACTTGGTACCGGGGTTGCGTAGACAAGAGCTTTCAAATGCCCCCATAAATGAAAGTCAAGAGGGTTGAGGTCAGGAGAGTGTGGAGGCCATGGAATTGGTCCGCCTCTACCAATCCGTCGGTCACCGAATCCGTTGTTGAGAAGCGTACGAACACTTCGACTGAAATGTGCAGGAGCTCCATCGTGCATGAACCACATGTTGTGTCGTACTTGTAAAGGCACATGCTCTACCAGCACAGGTAGAGTATCCCGTATGAAATCATGATAACGTGCTCCATTGAGCGTAGGTGGAAGAACATGGGGACCAATCAAGACATCACCAACAATGCCTGCCCAAACGTTCACAGAAAATCTGTGTTGATGACGTGACTGCACAATTGCGTGCGCATTCTCGTCAGCCCATACGTGTTGATTGTGAAAATTTACAATTTGATCACGTTGGAATGAAGCCTCATCCGTAAAGAGAACATTTGCACTGAAATGAGGATTGACACATTGTTGGATGAACCATTCGCAGAAGTGTACCCGTGGAGGCCAATCAGCTGCTGATAGTGCCTGCACGCACTGTACATGGTACGGAAACAACTGGTTCTCCCGTAGCACTCTCCATACAGTGACGTGGTCAACGTTACCTTGTACAGCAGCAACTTCTCTGACGCTGACATTAGGGTTATCGTCAACTGCACGAAGAATTGCCTCGTCCATTGCAGGTGTCCTCGTCGTTCTAGGTCTTCCCCAGTCGCGAGTCATAGGCTGGAATGTTCCGTGCTCCCTAAGACGCCGATCAATTGCTTCGAACGTTTTCCTGTCGGGACACCTTCGTTCTGGAAATCTGTCTCGATACAAACGTACCGCGCCACGGCTATTGCCCCGTGCTAATCCATACATCAAATGGGCATCTGCCAACTCCGCATTTCTAATCATTGCACTGACTGCAAAACCACGTTCGTGATGAACACTAACCTGTTGATGCCACGTACTAATGTGCTTGATGCTAGTACTGTAGAGCAATGAGTCGCATGTCAACACAAGCACCGAAGTCAACATCACCTTCCTTCAATTGGGCCAACTGGCGGTGAATCGAGGAAGTACGGTACATACTGACGAAACTAAAATGAGCTCTAACATGGAAATTAAGCTTTTCCGGACACATGTCCACATAACATCTTTTCTTTATTTGCGTGTGAGGAATGTTTCCTGAAAGTTTGGCCGTACCTTTTTGTAACACCCTGTATACTATTCCACTGCTTTGTGTTTTAATTACTTAATTGAAATTCCACGTTTGCCCTTCGATGACGAGTAAGGGAAGAACATAAGATAATGTAGCATAATTTTTTGGGGGGAAATATGAACCTCTAAGTACTGCGTGCATATTTTTTCGAGTAAATATTTATCATTTAGCCGTATAATACCTCATTTACGGCCCTTGGAAATCTGCTGGTCATAACTGTCTATTAATCAGTATTATTACTTCAGTGCAGTGTGCTTCTGTAGTATTAAATTCGTTAAACTTCGAGAATAGACTGTACGCGGATACAAAGCTTTTGAGACAAATGTCGGTGATGAGTGGTCTAACGGTCACATCCTGGTATTTTAAAGTCCTCTGTATATGGTTCTAACAGTTCAAAATGGGGAAATCCGATTGGACTTGTACTAACGCTATGACCTGTCACTCAAACAATGTTCCTCTCCTTCATCTATCGTTAAAAAGAGTTACTGGCTTCGGAAGTATAGCCATATTTCCTACTATTGATGTGGTTTAATCCTCCTTGCAGAGGTCAGTTAAAAAGAAAAAATTTATAATTACGATTTAGGAATATAATGCGCCTCACAAGACGAAAACTTCAGTATAAAACACCTATTAGATAGTCACCCAAATGTGAGTCAGGTTTAGAGTTTAACTTTCCGTCGATAAACAGACAAACAGCAAAGTATCTCAAAAGAAATCCTCCTTTCTTGAAATTGCAGTTCTGTCATTCATAAACTGTTACGAACCATTGTTTCAGAACATGGTTTCTACTTGACCACGAGGAATGGCGATTTACACACACACACACACACACACACACACACACACCGGTAGCCGGAGTGGAGGCCGCGCGCTATCGATTACAGTAATTATCTCTCTTCTCCCCCCCCCCCCCCGCCCCCCTTGTCCGGCCCTTCCCCTTCCTTTCCAGCATTCCAGTTGTACACCGATCGCACCGCCAATTGCATTTCGGTCGAACTTTGGCGCGGTAGCGCGAGGGACGGTTGATCGCACACTTAGCCGGAAGCGGTCCATTTCCGTGATAGATGAAACAGAGAACAGTACTTCTGCCCCTGCGTCTGTGTCGATAGTTCACAGACGTGGTCTGCAGCGCAACGTTTGAAGGCTCATTACGCCAATGCTCTTGAAACGTTCAGCTCTGTGCACTGGACCACGTATGATTTGCCTGGTGTGCTGAGCGAAACAGACACACACCGAATAGTTACGCCGCTTACATGATGATGCCACGGAATTTGCTCTGTAATGAAGGACTGGTATCGGCGAACAGTGTAATTCACAACTCACTCCTACTATCCTGATTTAGATTTAAAAAAATCATTTCAGCTGAACCCACGTTTCTATCCTTTAGTCAGCGTCCGAATTCCTACGTCACCATTTTCGAATCCGGGATTGCGTTTAGTTACTTATGACGTCAATGGGAAATTCTGAACTGAAAGATCACGAAGCCCAACTCCAGGTTTGCATCAATTCTCAAATCACCGTACCAGCTGGTTTTGTGTATGCCGCACGTTTGTGTAATACAATAAATATCTCTGTTATGAAAATAGTTTCTTAGTTACATGAGGTAGCCTACAAGAGAAACAAGTCACTACGTTCCAGAACGGATGATCTCCGTAGCCGACGTCACTAACACTGCAAGGGTGTAAGGCACTCGACTTGGATATACTCTGTTCGAATCCTTCTCTTAGAAGAAATTTTCATCTCGCGCCCTCGTCGGTTTTGTAGTTCATTAAGCTCTGTGCCCACACTGAGGTTCGCCGTAACACTGCTTTTCACAGATGCTGAATAAATTCACACACACGATCTAGAACACATACAACACGACCTGACAGGTGGGATGAAGACACCACCGACTAACTCATTCGACAAATATCTTGCCTGGACGGCAATGCAGTTGTCAGCCACCCCCATTTCCTCATTATGTGACTAATCCTCAAGTGTACTGTTATCCAAGATTGTGAGCTGCATTAACGAAGTCGTAATTCACGAAGGTAAAGTCCTTCCTCGTCCAATTTCTTCCATCCATTAATTTTCTTTTGGTCGTGTCACTGAGCGAAAGTACGACTACAGGGAAGCGTGCACACAGCCATTATTGAAGGATCTTGCACTGCGACCTTCGGGGGCATAAGCAGCAATAATGTGATATTGATACAGTTGATACCATGCACTGAGCTGACACAAGTCATGCACCTATACGAATGGCGGTAGTATTGCGTACACGAGGAGTAAAAGGGCAGTACATTGGCGGAGCTGTCATTAGTACTGAAGTGATTCGTGTGAAAAGGTGCCCAACGTGGTTATGGCCGCACGACGGCAATTAACCGACTCTGAACGTAGAATAGTGGCTAGAGCTAGACGGATGGGACATTCCGATTCGTAAATCGTTAGGGAATTCAGTATCCCAAAATCCACAGTGTCAAGAGTGCGCCGAGAATACCAGATCTCCGACATTACCTCTCGCTACAGACAACGCACTGACCGCCGGCCTTCACTTAACGACAGAGAGGAGCTGCATTTGCTTAAGTTGTCAGTACTGACAATAAGCAACACTGCGTGAAATAATAGCAGAAATCCGTGTGCGTAGTACGACGAACATGTCCGTTAGGACAGTGCGGCGGAATTTGGCGGTAATGGGCTACGGCAGCAGACGACCGAGGCGAGTGCCTTTGGTAACAACACGACATCGCCTGCAGCGCCTCTCCTGGGCTCGTCACCTTATCGATTGGACCTTAGACGACTGGAAAACCATAGTCTGGTCATATGCATCCCGATTCAGTTGGTAAGAGCTGATGCTAGAGTTAGAGTGTGACTCAAACGCCACCATACCATGCACCTAGGTCGTCAACTGGGCACTGTGCAAGCTGGTGGTGGCTCCATAGAAGTTTGGGCCGTGTACGTGGAATGGAGTGGGTCTCCTGGTCCAATTGAACCGATCACTGATTAGAAGTGATTATGTCGGGCTACCTGGAGACCACTTGCAACCATTCATAGACTTCATGATCCCAGACAACTTTGGAATTTTTATTGGTAACAGTGCTCCATGTCACCGGGCGACAACTCCTCGCGATTGGTTTGACGAACATTCTAGACAGTCCGAGCGAATGATTTGGCCGCCCAGATCGCCCGACAAGAATCCCATCGGACATTTATGGAACATAATCAAGAGTTTAGTTCGTGCATAAAATCCTGCATCGGCAACACTTTCGCAATTATGGACGGTTATAGAGGCAACATGGCTCAGTATTTCTGCACCGGACCTCCAACGACTTGTTGAGTTCATGCCACGTCGAGCAGCTGCACTACGCCGGGAAAAAGAGACGACACGATATTAGGAGGTATGCTACGAATTATGTCACCTCACTGTGTCATGGCGCTCAAATATACAGTTCTTAACACATTGTACATTGATCATCATTACTTGAGGGTAATCACTACACAAATAGACCTGAAAAAATTTAAAAAGTTTGTGCGAAAGTTGGTTTGTGTTGTTACTATGTCAGTTCTGCACGGAACGACAGACACTGCAATCCGCTTGACTCTTTTGTACGTAGCAGACAAGTAGGAAGGCAGTAATTGCTGAGACAAGAGGAAACACGGGTAGTTAAGATAACGAACCTGCTCAAATGGCGTCGATGCTTTTTTAACTGGATTAACTGTGATGGCGGGCTGCTGGTAAATTAAATGTAGCGCAAACGTAAATTTGACCAGATTAATTGATCGCCGTCCTTTTTTACACACGTTGTGTCAGTAATTCATAAACAAGGGCTCGAAATTCGGAAGGTACCAACAGCGGCAAAGGGCTACGAATAGCACTGGAATGAAAGGAACTGCAAACTCATCGTGACTGCGATCTCCTATCGCTACTACTACCCTCGAGTACTGTACACAGAGGGCTTCACGATAGAGAGGCGACAAGTGAGGTTCGTAAAGTTCACGAGTCCTACCAGCTGGAGTGTTAGTTATTGTCACTAAACACCTGCTCTGCACTGTGGGTCAATGTATGATCCTTATCATCATGTATGGACATCTACTGTTTCCTTCCTGCTTCTATGACTACTCGAGACTCCTCCACATTGTACTCTGACAGCTGACTAAATCTGTTGTCAACGTTCATATTGAGACTATTGGAGTGCATTCTCTTCCAAATGTCAATTTTGACAATGGCCATCCACTTCTCCAGCCCCTCTGCCCAGTTCCTTTCTCGCTTCTTCTAACTTTGCCTGAAGGGCACGCATTCTACCATTCTGTTCCTCCATCACTCTGTTCCTACCACAAATCTAGCAACTCTGCCCAGACACTCTTACTAAGGAGCTCACACCATACTCTGCTACTCACGATCCGATGAAAATTACAAGCCAACATCTTCTACCACTGTTTCTGAAGGTTTTGTGGGAAGGAAATGTATAAGAGAACGGTAACACCTATCAAGACACAGAATTTGTTGTTCCACAGGTAGTTGGGTTCCTGGAAAGGAGTATCAACAGTTTATTTATTTCTGTGTGAGGCACTTGCCATACTAAATGATAAGCTGAGGTATCTTCTCTGATTTAAGAAAAGAATTTAACTACGTGGGCCATGGCTTACTTTTGTATGCTATACTTTTGTATACATCTACATCTACGTGACTACTCTGAAATTCACATTTAAGTGCTTGGCAGAGGGTTCGTCGAACCACAATCATACTATCTCTCTACCAATCCACTCCCGAACAGCGCGCGGGAAAAACGAACACCTAAACCTTTCTGTTCGAGCTCTGATTTCTCTTATTTTATTTTGATGATCATTCCTACCTATGTAGGTTGGGCTCAACAAAATATTTTCGCATTCGGAAGAGAAAGTTGGCGACTGAAATTTCGTAAATAGATCTCGCCGCGACGAAAAACGCCTTTGCTGTAATGACTTCCATCCCAATTCGCGTATCATATCTGCCACACTCTCTCCCCTACTACGTGATAATACAAAACGAGCTGCCTTTTTTGCACCCTTTCGATGTTCTCCGTCAATCCCACCTGGTAAGGATCCCACACCGCAATATTATAACAGAGGACGAACGAGTGTAGCGTAAGCTGACTCTTTAGTGGACTTGTTGCATCTTCTAAGTGCCCTGCCAATGAAACGCAACCTTTGGCTCGCCTTCCCCACAATATTATCTATGTGGTCTTTCCAACTGAAGTTGTTCGTAATTTTAACACCCGGGTACTTAGTTGAATTGACAGCCTTGAGAATTGTACTATTTATCGAGTAATCGAATTCCAACGGATTTCTTTTGGAACTCATGTGGATCACCTCACACTTTTCGTTATTTAGCGTCAACTGCCACCTGCCACACCATACAGCAATCTTTTCTAAATCGCTTTGCAACTGATACTGGTCTTCGGATGACCTTACTAGACGGTAAATTACGGCATCATCTGCGAACAACCTAAGAGAACTGCTCAGATTGTCACCCAGGTCATTTATATAGATCAGGAACAGCAGAGGTCCCAGGACGCTTCCCTGGGGAACACTTGATATCACTTCAGTTTTACTCGATGATTTGCCGTCTATTACTACGAACTGCGACCTTCCTGACAGGAAATCACGAATCCAGTCGCACAACTGAGACGATACCCCATAGGCCCGCAGCTTGATTAGAAGTCGCTTGTGAGGAACGGTGTCAAAAGCTTTCCGGAAATCTAGAAATACGGAATCAACTGGAGATCCCCAGTCGATAGCGGCCATTACTTCGTGCGAATAAAGAGATAGCTGCGCTGCACAAGAACGATGTTTTCTGAAACCATGCTGATTACGTATCAATAGATCGTTCCCGGTGATTCATAGTGTTTGAATACAGTATATGCTCCAAAACTCTACTGCAAACCTACGTCAATGATATACGTCTGTAGTTAGATGGATTACTCCTACTACCGTTCTTAAACACTGGTGCGACCTGCGCAATTTTCCAATCTGTAGGTACAGATCTATCGGTGAGCGAGCGGTTGTATATGAGTGCTAAGTAGGGAGCTATTGTATCAGCGCAATCTGAAAAGAACCTAATCGGCATACAGTCTGGACCTGAAGACTTGCCCGTATCATGCGATTTGAGTTGCTTCGCAACCCCTAAGGTATCTACTTCTAAGAAACTCATGCTAGCAGCTGTTCGTGTTTCAAATTCTGGAATATTCCATTCATCTCCCCTGGTGAAGGAATTTCGGAAAACTGCGTTCAATAACTCCGCTTTAGCGGCACAGTCGTCGGTAACAGTACCTTCGGCACTGCGCAGAGAAGGTATTGACTGCGTCTTGCCGCTTGTGTACTTTACATACGACCAGAATTTCTTCGGATTTTCTACCAAATTTCGAGACAATGTTTCGTTGTGGAACCTATTAAAGGCATCTCGCATTGAAGTCCGTGCCAAATTTCGCGCGTCTGTAAATTTTAGCCAATCTTCGGGATTTCGCGTTCTTCTGAACTTCGCATGCTTTTTCCGTTGCTCTGCAACAGAGTTCGGACCTGTTTTGTGTACCACGGGGGATCAGTTCCATCTCTTACCAATTTATGAGGTATGCATCTCTCAATTGCTGTTGCTACTATATCTTTGAATTTGAGCCGCATCTCGTCTACATTTGCATAGTCAGTTCGGAAGGAATGGAGATTGTCTCTTAGGAAGGCTTCTAGTGACACTTTATCCGCTTTTTTAAATAAAATTATTTTGCGTTTGTTACTGGTGGATTTGGAAGAAACGGTATTGAGCCGAGCTACAACGACCTTGTGATGACTAATCCCTGTATCAGTCATGATGCTCTCTATCAGCTCTGGATTGTTTGTGGCTAAGAGGTCAAGTGTGTTTTCGCAACCATTTACAATTCGCGTGGGTTCGTGGACTAACTGCTCGAAATAATTTTCGGAGAAAGCATTTAGGACAATCTCGGAAGATGTTTTCTGCCTACCACCAGTTTTGAACAGGTATTTTTGCCAACATATCGAGGAAAGGTTGAAGTCCCCACCAACTATAACCGTATGAGTGGGGTATTTATTTGTTACGAGACTCAAAATTTCTCTGAACTGTTCCGCAACTATATCATCGGAGTCTGGGGGTCGGTAGAAGGAGTCAATTATTAACTTAGTTCGGCTGTTAAGTATAACCTCCACCCATACCAATTCGCACGGAGTATCTACTTCGACTTCACTACAAGATAAACCACTATTGACAGACACAAACACTCCGCCACCAATTCTGCCTAATCTGTCTTTCCTGAACACCGTCTGAGACTTCGTAAAAATTTCTGCAGAACTTATTTCAGGCTTTAGCCAGCTTTCTGTACCTATAACGATTTCAGCTTCTGTGCTTTCTATTAGCGCTTGAAGCTCAGGGACTTTCCCAGCACAACTACAACAATTTACAACTACAATTCCGACTGTTCTTTGATCCAAGCACGTCCTGTATTTGCCATGCACCCTTTGAGATTGCAGCCCACCCCGTACTTTCCCGAGGCCTTCTAACCTAAAAAACCGCCCAGTCCACGCCACACAGCCTCCGCTACCCGTGTAGCCGCCAGCTGAGTGTAGTGAACTCCTGACCTATTCAGCGGAACCCGAAACCCCACCACCCTATGGCGCAAGTCAAGGAATCTGCAGCCAACACGGTCGCAAAACCGTCTGAGCCTCTGATTCAGACCCTCCACCCGGCTCTGCACCAAAGGTCCGCAGTCGGTTCTGTCAACGATGCTGCAGATGGTGAGCTCTGCCTTCATCTCGTAAGCAAGACCGGCAGCCTTCACCAAATCAAATAGCCGCTGGAATCCAGGGAGAATTTCCTCAGATCCAAAACGACACACGTCATTAGTGCCGACATGTGCCACCACCTGCAGCTGGCTGCACCCTGCGCTCTTCATGGCATCCGGAAGGACCCTTTACACATCAGGAATGACTCCACTCGGAATGCACACGGAGTGCACACTGGATTTCTTCCCCTCCTTAGCCGCCATATCCCTAAGAGGCCCCATTACGCGCCTAACACTGGAGCTCCCAACTACCAATAAGCCCACCCTCTGTGATTGCCCGGACTTTGAAGACTGAGAATCATCCTCTGAAACAGGGCAGGCAGCTGCATCTGGCTCAGCCAGAGACAGTGCCTGAAACCTGTTTGTCAGACGCACCGGGGAGGCTTTCTGGTCAGCCTCCGGGGACGTCTTTCGCTGCCTACCACGCCTTGGAACGGCCTCCCAATTAACCACAGGCGAGGGCTCAGCCCCACTGCGGGCAGCAAAAGGGGCAACCACAGCGGCAGACCGATCTGGGGACAGACGGGACGAGGTTGATATCCCCGTGATACCCAAGTACGGCTCCCCACAGTGGTGCCCATTGGCAACAGCCTCAAGCTGCGCGACCGAAGTCAGCGCCGCTTGCAGCTGTGAGCGAAGGGATGCCAACTCAGCCCTCATCCGAACACAGCAATCACAGTCCCTGTCCATTCTAATCGATGTTGAACAACAGTTACTGAAACACGAGTCAGTGCCTAGATAACGCAAGGGAAACACGCAAAGAATGTATTAACTAACCTGTACAAATGCCTAACGACTGCGCTACAATCTGCCTGAATTTACGATTACAGTAACTAAAACTCGAAATTACACGTCCTATACGAAACTCACACGCAATTTAAGTAAGAATCTACGAAGTAAACACTAAAGCGCGATGCTACAACTCTCAAATACTATAATACGCCCGAAATTTATGAATTAAACAATGCAAGTACCAAAAACACGCAAAGAAATTAAGAATTAAACTATGTAGCAAATAAGTAAGCTAGGGGTATACCACTTGCTGCTGCAGCTGCTTATCCAACGGCGGCAGGGAGCACATTACGAAATTAAAGGAAAAGCTGAACAATGGTTCTTTTCATTTTTAGAAAATAAGAAGCAGAAAGCTGTGCTTCACTGTCAAAACAAAGAACAGATCTGAATATGACTGGGACGGGTGCCACAGGGTTCTGCTATGGTTCCATTGATATCATTAAAATCTCCGACATCTCTAATATAATATGGTTCAAATGGCTCTCAGCACTATGGGACTTAACTTGTGAGGTCATCAGTCCCCTAGAACTTAGAACTACTTAAACCTAACTAACCTAAGGACATCACACACATCTATACCAGAGGCAGGATTCGAACCTGCGACCGTAGCGGTCGCGCGGTTCCAGACTGTAGCGCCTAGAACCGGTTGGCCACCCCGGCCGGCTCCGACATCTCTGCGGCCGGAAGAAAGATCCTGCAAGAACGGCAGCAACGACAACTGAAGAGACTCGTTCAACGTCACAGAAGCGCAACCCTTCCGAAAATTGCCGCAGATTTCAGTGCAAAGGCCGGTATTACACTATCAAATTTCTTTGTCCAATATCTTTGTCCAATATCTTTGTCCAATATCTTTGTCAAAGATATTTGATAGTGTAATAGGGACTTTGTCAAATGTCGTCCAATATTTGATCAAATCTAGGGCCTCGCTGTATATTTGATCAAAGAAACCGCTTGTCTTCTGTTCACTGCAATGTGACATGTTACCACATGGAGCGCTAGCATCGCTGCAGCGTTCTGTCGTCTGTAGTGTTTTTACAACCATTGCCGGTAAATACAATTTGTGTGTGCCGACAACTACAAAATTAATAGAGATGTCTGAAGCTGATGAGGCGCTTTACAACGTGAGGCACCCTGAATACAAAAATAGATTAAGAAGATTGGAGACCTAACCTAACCTAACCTAACATACCCCTCTCCTGTAGCAAGGAATCGGAGTGTTACAGTGAGCCTGTCTTCTGAAGATGTAGCAGTTCTTAAGTGAATATTGTGCTTTGTGGTATGAGGATACACTTCATTGAGCACATACAGAAATGTATGCTCATCCATTGTTAAGTAATTGATGTACGACTTGACGTCTTCCACTGTAAGCTCACGTAACAAGTTTTGTTGAATGCTTTTATCGTGTCGTCGTAAAACCCACGGCTTCACCCAGATTAGATT
The DNA here is from genome assembly GCF_023898315.1 of Schistocerca nitens. Taxonomy (NCBI): domain Eukaryota; kingdom Metazoa; phylum Arthropoda; class Insecta; order Orthoptera; family Acrididae; genus Schistocerca; species Schistocerca nitens. The sequence continues at coordinate 168,747,420 of NC_064616.1, read as the reverse complement.
AGTTTTTCGTTCCATAGATCCGTGCTGAGGAGATCCTCGTGGATGTGGAACATGTCGATTTTTTTTAAGCTGAAATAACAATACTAATAGTATGAATAAATACAATACATCGTTTGTTTCTATTAAAAATTTCGCCAATGGAGTAGAACGAGTTGGCCAGTAGTAAGTCTTTCAGGCTCCTTTTAAACTGATCTTTATTTATAACTAAATTTTTTATCTTTCCTGGCAAATTATTGAAGATGAGTGTTCCTGAGTAGTGGACCCCTTTTTGAACTAAAGTAAGTGCTTTTAAGTCCTTGTGCAGATCGTTTTTGTTCCTGGTATTGTATGTATGAACTGAATTGTTTGTTGGAAAAAGAGATATATTATTTACGACAAATTTCATTAAGAAGTAAATATACTGAGAGGCAGTAGTTAGTATATCCAGTTCTTTGAAGAGGTTTCTGTAGGACGTCCGTCAATTTACTTCACAAATAATAAGTATTACACGCTTTTGGACTCTGAAAACTTTTGTTTGACTTCAAGATTTACCCCAAAATATTATCCCATATGACACTATGAAAGTAGGCAAAGTATGCAAGCTTTTGCATTTTTATGTTGCCTGTGTCTGCTAACACTCGAATTGCAAATACAGATTTGTTAAGGCCTTTGTGCAGTTCTGTGGTGTGCTCCTCCCAACTGAATTTATTATCAAGTTGTAATCCCAGGACTTTTAAGACTGTCAACCTCGTATGTATGGTTCCATTTTTCCCCCACTTCTTTTCTGCATGTGCACACAATGCAATTGGGGTACGTACAACTGCTGCGGTTAATAACAAGTTGTTGTCAGCCATCTTGAACTTTGACGAAAAATCTGATGACACTGTAATACCCCTTCTAGCGCTACGTCAAAGATCTTTGTCAAATATAATGGACGGAATATTGGATCACATCTTTGATCAAATCTTTGACAAAGAAATTTGATAGTGTAATACCGGCCAAAGCAATTAACAAATGTCAGCGAGCGAACCATTCAATGAAACATCATCGATATGTGCTTTCGGAGCCGAAGGCCCACTCGTGTGCCCTTGATGACTGCTTGACACAAAGCTTTACGTCTCGCCTGGGCACATCAACACCGACATTGGATTGTTGATGACTAGAAACATGTTGCCTGGTCGGACGAGTCTCGTTTCAAATTGTATCGAGCTGATGGCCGTGTACGGGTATGGAGACAACCTCATGAATCCATGGACCCTGCATGGCAGTAGGGAACTGTTCACGGTGGTGGAGGCTCTGTAATGGTGTGGAGCGTGTGAAGTTGGAGTGATATGGGACCCCTGTTACGTCTAGATACGACTCTGATAGGTGAAACATACGTAAGCATCCTGTCTGATCACCTGCATCCATTCATGTCCATTGCGCATTCCGACGGACTTGGGCAGTTCCAGCAGGAGAGTGCGGCACCCCACACGTCCAGAATTGCTACAGAGTGGCTCCAGGAACACTCTTCTAAGTTTAAACACTTCCGCTGACCACCAAACTCCCCAGGCATGAACATAATTGAGCATATCTGGGATGCCTTGCAACGTGCTATTCAGATGAGATCTTCACCCTCTCGTACTCTTACGAATTTATGGACAGCCCTGCAGGATTCGTGGTGTCAGTTTCCTCCTGCACTACTTCACATATTAATCGAGTCTATGCCACGTTTTGTTGCGGCACTTCTGCATAATCGCGGGTGCACTACACAATATTAGGCAAGCGTACCTTTTTCTTTGGCCCTTCCGTGAGTGTGCAAACATACGACGTGTGGCTAGAAAAAAACCGGACTAGTACTGGTGAAACAATAAAACGGATGCAATAAGGCTGAAAGTCGCGTGGCCTGTCACGTGACTCTCGCTCCGCCTACTGCTCGAGTTTCATCTGCCTCCTGCACTCAGTCTGCCCGTGGCGTCTGTTTTAAGTAGTTGACGTTTTGTCTGTGCGTCGGAAAATGTTGAGTGTACAGAAAGAACAGCGTGTTAACATCAAATTTTGTTTCAAACTAGGAAAATCTGCAAGTGAAACGTTTGTAATGTTACAACAAGTGTACGGCGATGATATTTTATCGCGAACACAAGTGTTTGAGTTGTTTAAACGATTTAAAGATGGCCGCGAAGACACCAGTGATGACACTCGCACTGGCAGACAATTGTTAGCAAAAACTGATGCAAAAATTGAAAAAATCGGTAAACTTGTTCGACAAGATCGCCGTTTAACAATCAGAGCAGTGTCTGAGTTAACAGGAGTTTACAAGGAAAGTGTTAGGCAGATTCTTCATGAAAGTTTCAACATGAACAAAGTGTGTTCAAAAATGGTTCCAAAGTGTCTCACAATTGAACAGAAGGAACGCCGAAGAATGATTTGTTCTGACATCCTGGAAAACATTGAAAGTGATCCCACCTTCTTACAAAATGTTATTACTTGCGATGAATCGTGGTTTTTTACTTACGATCCCGAAACTAAACGCCAATCGATGCATTGGAAAACTCCTGGTTCTCCACGACAAAAAAAAGCACGAATGTCAAAATCGAAATTAAGGCAATGATGATTGTTTTTTTTTTTTTTTACATCAAAGGGATTGTGCACATTGATTGGGTACCAGAGGGACAAACAGTGAATCAGCATTACTACATTAGCGTCCTGGCTACCCTACGTGAGCGAGTACCGAGAAAACGGAACGATTTGTGGAGAAAAAAGTCATGGACCCTTCACCAAGACAATGCCCCAGCTCACAGTGCGTTGTCAGTGAAGACGTTTTTGGCAAAACACAACATTCCCATCTTAGGTCATCCACCCTACTCACCTGATTTGGCCCCCTGTGACTTTTTTCTTTTCCCTAAAGTCAAGTCAGCTTTGAAAGGAACTAGATTTGAGACTGTTGAAGCAGTAAAAGAAAAAGCGACGGAAGTAATGTATGGACTTACCGAAAATGATCTGCAGCATTGCTATGAACAGTGGAAAATTCGTATGGAGCGGTGTAGAGACCGAGGAGGAGAGTACATTGAAGGAGATAACATGAAATTGTAAATAATTGTAAATAAATGTTTTTTCCAGCATCAGTCCGGTTTTTTTCTAGCCGCACCTCGTATAACACGAATGAAAGTCATTTTCCCCAGATACGCTGTCTTGCAAGAATGCTACTCACTGAAGATGTATAGCAGAGCTTCCGTGAAACTTAGGAAAGAGAGAGGAACTGACAAGTGAAGCTGTGAGAAGAAGCCGTGAACTGTGCTTGGCTAATTCAATCAGTAACAGAGACAATATTTCCTTGCACCACTTCTGTGCAAGGCCGAGAAAGTTTCTCCATCGCTAATATGAGAACAATGAAATGATCATAAGATCCATAGATAGGGCTTAAAATGGCTGTTTACTGTGGAGCTTGACATCAGATAAAAGAGGCAAGCAATAATTTTGACGCAAATCACAGTTTCCGTGGCAGCCTTTACGACAACCACAGCTCTCACAATTGAGTTCCCCACAGTCTAATATTCCTACCACGATGCAAAGCGTTCTTCACAATTCATCGTCCGATGCACTGACGCGTTGTTGTGGTAGAGTAGTAATACCACGATACGTACGCGGCAGGGTGTTCTACGACCGCAGAGCTCCCTTGCAGCAATTTGCGCTTATCTGACTCTAAATTCACATAAAATTTAAATTCCCTGAAACCGACATGCCGCAATGATTGTGTGAAATTCAAAAGGGATCTCCAAAGATGTACAGGGCTTACCTCAAAGTTTATCAGGGAGATATCAATGTATGTAACGGTGTTTATCTTGTTGAAGACAGATGAACACTGAGGTAACAAAAGTCATGGGATACCTTCTAGTAAGGTGTCTGACCTTTCGCCCAGCGTAGTGCGGAAACTCGACGTGGTGTGTTCTTCAGAAGTCGTTGGAAGTCCCTTGCAGAATTATTGAGCCTTGCTGTCTCTATAACCGCTCATAACTGCGAAAGAGATGCCGGTGCACGGTTTTGTGCACGAACTGACATCTCGATTGTGTCCCATAAATGTTTGATGGGTGGACAAATCATTCATTCGACTGTCCAGAACGTTCGTGAAACCAATCGCAGCCGGCCGAAGTGGCCGTGCGGTTAAAGGCGCTGCAGTCTGGAACGCAAGACCGCTACGGTCGCAGGTTCAAATCCTGCCTCGGGCATGGATGTTTGTGATGTCCTTAGGTTAGTTAGGTTTAACTAGTTCTAAGTTCTAGGGGACTAATGACCTCAGCAGTTGAGTCCCATAGTGCTCAGAGCCATTTGAACCATTTGAAACCAATCGCGATCAATAGCGGCGCATTGTCATCCATAAAAATTCCATCGTTGTTTGGGAACATGAAGTCTACGAATGGCTGCAAGTCGTCTCCAAGTAGCCGAACATAACCATTTTCAGTCTATTATCGGTTCATTTAGACCAGACGACCCAGTCCACACCATTATGGAGCCACCACCAGCTTGCACAGTGCCTTGTTGGCAATTTGGGTGCCCGGCTTAATGGGGCCTGCGCCACACTAGAGCCCTGCCATCAGCTCTTACCAACTTAAACTGCGACTTATCTAACGAGGCCACAGCTTTCCGGTCGCCTAGGGTCCAGCCGATACGGCCACGACCCCAGGAGAGGCGCTGCAGGCGATGTCGTGCTGTTTTTTTTTATCAAAGGCCGTCGCTTCGGTGGTCGTCTGCTGCCATAGCCCATTAACGCCAAATTTCGCCGCACTGCCCTAGTGATACTTTTGTCGTACATCCCACATTGATTTCTACGGTTATTTTATGCTGTGCTGTTTGCCGGTTAGCACTGACGACTCTATGCAAACGCCGCTGCTCTCGGTCGTTAAGTGAAGGCCGTCCTCCACTGCTTTATTCGTGGTCACAGCTAATGTCTGAAATTTCGTACTCTCGGCACACTCTTGACACTGTGGATCTTGCAGTATTGAATTCCCTGACGATTTCTAAAATAGAATGTCACATGCGTCTAGCTCCAACTAACATTCCGCTTTCAAAGTCTGTTACTTCCCATCTTGTGGTCATGCTGATGACCTTCAGTTGTAAAGTGCGAATCCAAGGAATCTTAAGAAAGCTATTGAAAATTTCAATACTGACCTCGATGCACTATCAAAATGGGCACAGGACATAGGACTAAATCTAAACCCATCTAAAACCCAAGCGGTACTTGTTGGTCGCTCTAAGCTCATTAGCCCAAAACATCGGAAATCCGTACCATCTCTTATCCTAAATGGAACAAATATTAACTTCTCTCCCTCAGCAAAGAGTGTGGGAGTAATAATAGATGAAATAGAAATTTGTACAAACGCTTATACTCCCAATCATTGACTACAGCGATATTATCCTACAAGGCCTCTCTAAGGAAAATTCGCGGCGTCTGGAACTGGTCATGAATGCCTGCGCCCGATATATCTGTGACTTTTTGATCACATTTCACCAGCATATGCAAAATTGTCCCGGTTGCGTGCAGACAAACGCAGAGATTTCCATACACTCTGTATAATCTACTGCCTTATAAATGTACATTGTCCCTCATATCCCTCCTCGTCCTTAACGCTTATGTCGGAACAACATGACAGAAACACACGTTTCCATCATAATAAAATCCTCTCTGTTCCACTGCATCGCTCAGTCACCTTCTCCAAGTCCTTTACAGTAGCGGGAACCCGACTCTGGAATAACCTCCCTCGTTATGTTAGAGAACTTAAAAACATGTCCGGCTTCAAAAAACAGTTAATGACGTATCTACTTAAGCAACAGTAATGCCTTCCTCTGTACATGAATGCACTTCACCTCATTACCTCCCTCTTTCCCCCTCCTTAAATCTCCCTTCCCCAAAACTCACTATACTAGTAAACATCTACTTTACACACCAAGATATTAATGTACATCTGCACAAATCTTCATTACTATTGCCAATTTTTCTCATGTTTATCATTATTATTTGATTTTTTTACTGTTATTATTACTGCTTTTATCATAATTTGTATGTCTAGCATCTGTTGCAAATTCCTGCCAGCATTTACTTTATTAGGTCTTAGTCATTACTCTTTATTCATATTGTCACTAGAGTAATCTAATTTCTTATTTAAACTATTGTCATGAAGTAACTCTGATGTGTGAAATGCTGCATGTGTGGAACACTGGTCCGATGTAAAAGAGGGCCTGATGGCCCTAATCTGATCAGGTTAAATAAATAAATAAATAAATAAATAAATAATCACGTCTAAAACATTTTCAGATGAATCACTTGAGAATAAATGACTGCTCCACCAATGCACAGCCTTTTTATACCGTATGTACACGATACAACCGCAATTTGTATACGTGCATATCGCCATCCCATGATTTTTGTTACCTCAGTGTATAAAAGTATTTACAATTCTTTAAAAATGTAAACAATAAAACGTAAGTTTCAGTTTTACATATTCTAAGGAAGTACATAAATTTGGAGAAATTTTTATTCTCATCCGTAAATTTGCACTTAAAAATAAGGGACCGCTTTGAAAAACCGACGTGTCATTTTATGACATATCAGTATTAAAAAAATCAAGTGATACTTATTTGTTTTTGATAGATGTTAGCGCCTTTACTCTGGATCAACGTTTTTTATAGTTCGCAAGCTGTAATGCAATAATTACCCAACTCAGCTTCAAAACGATACAATACAACATGGTATGTGTTGGGTCCTCTGAGTGACGTGTAAGTGATATCGTATCACGCTGGTCCACGTTCCAGTGCACATCCGCAGGCTACTCGTTTATTTGGTTCCGCCATCCCATCGGCAAGTCCAGCCAAGTGAAGTGTCTAGCGATAAGGGCAGCTCTACGCTATGTTGTGTTCTGGAAAGAAAGATGCAACTATTTCGTAATATAGGCACATGAAAAATGGAGCGCTAAATAAAACTTTTCAGTTGATTTATTTACTCCTCATAGAGGAAGAAATGCAAAATACGTGGGCAGACACTGTGACAGTATAACGTAGCAAGTATTATTTCATTTGGTGAAACTTCCTGGCAGATTAAAACTGTCTGCCGGACCGAGACTCGAACTCGGGACCTTTTCCATTCACGGGCAAGTGCTCTACCAACTGAGCTACCCAAGCACGACTCACGCCCCGTCCTCACAGCTTTAATTCCGCCAGTACCCCGTCTCCTGCCTTCCAAACTTCACAGAAGCTCTCCTGCGAACCTTGCAGAACTAGCACTCCTGGAAGAAACGATATTGCGGAAACATGGCATAGCCACAGCCTGGAGGTTGTTTCTAGAGTGAGTTTCTAGAGCTGTGAGTACGGGGCGTAAGTCGTGCTTGGGTAGCTCAGTTGGTAGAGCACTTGCCCACGAAAGGCAAAGGTCCCGAGTTCGTGTCTCGGGCCGGCACACAGTTTTAATCTGCCAGGAAGTTTCATATCAGCGCACACTCCGCTGTAAAATGAAAATTTCACTCTACATTTCATTTGGTGTTAGGCAGTAGATAATACTTACTTCACGTCGGAGGTAAAGGTATGTTTCAGTTCAAAGTTGCGCACGTTTTTACTGGCAGAACACATGAAAAGTCATCACTGAAAATGTATTCGTGCTCTTGCGCAAAGTTTTGCTGTTCGATGTTACTAAATTTAAGAACGAAGAGAAGAAGATATGAGTGGGACTGACAACAGAGACAGCAACAGAATGCGTTCGCATGATGTCTGCATATTACGGGAGAGACTTGATGCCAAAAGTGTTGTGTCCTGTCCACTCGTCAAATATGGGAAGCCTAGGAAACCTGCTTTCTCGGATGGCTAGACAACAATTCAAGCAAATAGTATTAGTGAATTTTTACTACAGTAAGACAAATGACAATACATAACATTGAGAATTACAATGGTGTGTCGTAAACAATGGGCAACACACAAAATACGAAAATCTCTTCAGTATACACAACTCCTAATACAACTGAAACAATACAGTTCCTAAATCACTGTTGTAAGCCTCGGAGAACGGCCAATCTTGAACTGGGGCGCTGCCAGGCGGCGCGGCGCCTTCGTTCTCTTCGCCTAGAGGCCGCTACTGTGTCGGTGTCGTCCTAGAGAGGGTTGGGTGGGAGTACTACTGGCTGAAGTCTTGTCCGCGGCCCTCTCTGCTCTACCGTTCCCTGCCCGCCGGGGTGGCCGAGCGGTTCTAGGCGCTACAGTCTGGAACCGCGCGACCGCTACGGTCGCAGGTTCGAATGCTGCCTCGGGCATGAATGTGTGTGATGTCCTTAGGTTAGTTAGGTTTAAGTCGTTCTAAGTTCTAGGGGACTGATGACCTCAGATGTTAAGTCCCATAGTGCTCAGAGCCATTTGAATCTACCGTTCCTGACCGTCGTGCCGGCTCTTGACTTTTACGCCGGAACAAAAAGTGGAGTAGACGAAGCAGTGTTCCACTGACAATATGCATGTGTGCTCTGCTAGGTAAAGAATATTAAGAAAATATTAACCCAGCGAAAATTTTACAGCTCTTTTTGTTGTACTTCACTAGACTTCAAGGTTAGTAGAAACACTCGGCCGTTAGGCCACGAGTGGCCTACCGGGACCATCCGACCGCCGCGTCATCCTCAAGGAGGATACGGATAGGAGGGGCGTGGGGTCAGCACACCGCTCTCCCGGTCCTTATGATGATATTCTTGACCGAAGTCGCTACTATTCGGTCGAGTAGCTCTTCAATTGGCATCACGAAGCTGAGTGCACCCCGAAAAATGGCAACAGCGGAAGGCGGCCTGGATGGTCACCCATCCAAGTTCCGACCACGCCCGACAGAGCTTAACTTCGGTGATCTCACGGGAACCGGTGTAACCACTGAGGCAAGCCGTTGCCTAAGGTTAGTAGAAACAGCCATAAAAATTATTCTATATGCGGTATTCGGCTTTAAGGGATAACAGAGAAAACGAGTGTTCGTGCTTGAACAACAAGACTCGATTTTTAAGGATAGCAAACTAAATATCTTTAAAAAAGTCAAACATCGTTATTCCAGCGTCAAATTGTTTATTTAAACGAGACGTAGATATACGTTATTACGTGTACGGATGTGACAAGATGCAAACAATGTGTAAGAGTTTCACGCTTTTTTTTTTTGTCGGGATTTGCGATGTTACTGAATCACCAATGGGGCTGTCTGCATGGTTTCGGGAAGTCCCGTTAATCAGAGTTCTCTGTTTCAAGATCCAATTTGGGCGTCGATATGCCTTTACTATGAGTTAGTGTTTGCTCACGCCGGAATAGAATCAATGATCATCTAATGACCTCGTGTCGACTCGATGTTAATCTGTAATCTGGTTTCCTTACATTAGGACGTCTACAACCTTCGGGCGTCCACGTTTCTGGGTGAGAAACTCGCGTCCTTCGAATTCCTGCTTGTTGATTTCTTTGCCGTCGTTCTTTCACTTTTCGTTGTGCGTATGACAGCAGTATGTTCACAAGCAAGCTTGATGTGACCATGGCACGCTTTCTCATCAGCGACGTGACCATGGTACGCTTTCTCATCAGCTGAGCTATCACAATCCAGACTTTTTTCCGAAAATATTGCATTCTACATTTGTCATGTGGACGAACTGTTGGTGTGTCTCACGTACCATAGAATTTGCTGGTAACTAGAGGAAAAAAAGAACAGCTTCAAACGTTCGAACAAGGAAACGTCAAAAAATATTACTAGTTTGGTTACATGGATCTGTCGACCTGATTTTTCTTCGGAAAGTATTTTAGTTCAAATGGCTCTGAGGACTATGGGACTCAACTGCTGTGGTCATCAGTCCCCTAGAATTTAGAACTACTTAAACCTAACTAACCTAAGGACATCACACACATCCACGACCGAGGCAGGATTCGAACCTGCGACCGTAGCAGTCCCACGGTTCCGGATTGCGCGCCTAGAACCGCGAGACCACCGCGGCCGTATTTTGGTAGTTGTACTGACTGGACGATGTCATCAAAGCAGTCTTCGTGGAGGAGACGGGCAGAACAACGCTTAAGGAAGAAACAGTAAGTGTGTAGTATAATGTAAGTGTTTAAACATAAACAAATATATTTAAAATAAAGAAAAGAAACAGTAAGTATGTAGTGTAATGTAAGTGTTTAAAAATAAACAAATATATTTAAAATAAAGAAGAGAACTTTTCCCTGCACTTCCTACTTTAAATTAATTTGTTGCTATTTGAAATTAAGAGTAGTTACTGTTTTAAAGTTCATGCTTAGACACTATTACAGAAGAAAACGTTTGCATGTTTTCGCTTTACAATAACTAATGTTCGAAATGGTATGTGTCATTTTCTGGCCGGCCGTGGTGGCCGTGCGGTTCTAGGCGCTTCAGTCCGGAATCGCGAGACTGCTACGGTCGCAGGTTCGAATCCTGCCTCGGGCATGGATGTGTGTGATGTCCTTAGGTTAGTTAGGTTTAAGTAGTTCTAAGTTCTAGGGGACTGATGACCTCAGATGTTAAGTCCCATAGTGCTCAGAGCCATTTGAACCATTTTTGTCATTTTCTAGGTATATTTGACCCCTTTTTCGTGTGCTTTATGAATTTCAAAGTATCGGTGTTGTTGGCGGCAATTGGGTGCGTTTCGAAGTGGAACTGCCATTTTACCATTTGTTGCGGGAAACTCTTGGAAAATGTCTGTGGTGCTTCTGCATAGAAAAATAATCAAGGAGAGTTAGGTCTAGTCATATTCTTACAACTCTACAAAACAAATATCTACTAAGAGGCAATGAGGCGTGTGTAATAGGACCAAAACAGAAAAATACGTTCTTCTTACTGTTAAAATCGAAACAATAAGTTTATTTCAAACAGAAAAAATATAAAGTATTTTCCTTACATCAACATTAAAAAGGAAATCTTGGCGCATTCACCATCCTAAAACCAGTTTTCTTCTTTAAGTGCCGTTCATACCGTCAGTGCTAGGGAATTTGTTTTGTTGATATCACCAAAGAAGCTCCACTTTTCCAGAGGAAACAATTCTCAATTTTTCGAAGTCTCTTTAGTTATACTGATTTTGACCCTCTCTTCATTTGGAATTCTGAAGTTGACTACCAGTCCTCCAGTTTACAGAAGATTTCTAGCAATGTGATTAACCCAAAACTCGTATCATTCGAATATATTCATAGACATCACGTTTGAGAAACGGGACACTTAGGATAGGTCTGTGACATTCGGAGTTTCTGTTGTACTGCAACATGTAAGCAGCTCATAAAACCATGCGGTTGTGCAACGTACTAAACATATCTTCACTTCCTTTGGTGAAGAGAGTTCCCTTCCGTTATTCAGCCAGTGCATCGTTATCTGAAAGAATTTCAGAAGAGTGCACATAAACCTGCTGGAAAGAAAAACGGTCAAAAAAGTAATATATTATGACTTTTTATTCAGTGCCGTCAGTAACAGTGTCCATCCCACACTGGGTACGGGAATGCAGCGTAGAAGCTTCCACTGTGAGATGCAGTATGTAGTACGAGCCTGTCCAGTAAGGCTATCCGACGAGATTTGCGGTGGCACAGGCCATGGGTAGTCTAATAAGACACAGCCTTGCTTAATAAGTGTTCACAAAGATGTCTGCTAGTTGTTACGTTACTCAACTGTAATCTTACTCAGCGTACCGTCTTAGGCATAAAACCTGGGCGCCGACAGTAAGTCCAAGTAGTTCACGTAAGACGGCTCTTCAGAGTTCCAAGTGCGGCCATCTGCACGATCTGGCAACGCTGCAAGATGCAGAAATTCCTGGAGGAAGTGTTGGCTTCCGCTGAAGTTGCTTCAACACTGTATCTGATCGTAGTCTGGTAACCAGTCGGCTTTTGTCAGTGCAGCGGTAGGTTCACGTCGTTTGTATTCCGCGCACGGAGTGAGTGCTCACCTGTGTTTACCTTCTATCGGCCGCCACTTGCGCACAGCCTTAGCCTACTCGATAACACGGTGAACCAGTACCGCAAATCAACCCGTAAGTTTACGTTCTGCAGCGTCTTCCCGTTCCCAAGGCCCTCGAGCTGGAATGATTTCTATGCGAAAACGCAAAGATCTCTGTAACCGACACGGTAGGCATCCATCTCTCGGTCGTGAGTGGGACGGCCAATGTCAAGGTAGTCAACGACGCTGTATTGAAGATTTCGCATCGAAGAAACGAGTCGCGGCTTCCTATTTTGTCACGCTGATGGCAACGTGTGTAAAGTCAGCGTGGACCACGCCGGATTAGGCACGAATACCACCTGTATATGGGAATTACCTTCTGAATCAACGGCTAAGGAAGTTGTTGCCGTGCCCCATCCTTACGGCACAGTGCACAACCTCTTTGCAGAGAAATGGACAGAATTCAAGACTTATCCTGTCCTCAAAGGAGTCCGCCAGGTCCGGACCTACCTATGCAGCCACATGCCATCATATCTCCAGACTGGCTGATGTCGCACCATTGTTACGTACTACGGCAAATCCAGGACATGTTCCGGGTGCGGCAAAGATGGACATCGGTATACAACGTAGAATTACTCAACGCACAGCCTGAGACTCGACGATTCCGTCGACACCGACCGTAATGCCGCTAACGTATGCGGCGGCCCTTGTATCTCCCGCCGTCTCACAGCGCCGCCCTCCGTCCTGTCCCACCCCCAGGAACATCGCCTGGACGATCCACTGACCCGACTGGAGTCCGATCCTACCCCATAAACGATGCTGCGGCCGACCAGCGCTCAAGACAGAAATCGAGTCACCCATTGTGCCGACCGAGGCCTTCGTGCCGGAACGACACAGCTCTTCGCCGTCGTCCGACACAGAAATTGACGTTCAGAAACAGCGTTCTCCAAGACGCGGAAAGTGGAGACGCAGGACGGTGTTGGAACAAGGAGATCCACAGTCAGTAGAAGACGACGGGCTGGTACAGCCGACGCGATGTCTCAACCCATCGCTCCAGCAAACTGCATGATCTTTGTCATTCATGATGAAACATGCATCTCCTTGCTGACACCGTATACGTCTCTCCGGAGAAATAAATGGAATTTAAAATTTTAAAAAGTATTCTCCACTGGAGCAAATCAATCGTTACAAAATGTTAAAAATCAATAAAAACAGACTCTATCGCGTTTTCGGATTTTCTGTTTGTTGGCAATCGGTTTCGGCTCTTTCCTCGGACCATCTTCAGGCTTACACCGCCATTATGGCGGTGGCGACAGACGGTGCCACGTGCAGACGGAGCCGCCACCAGCAAAATGGCGGTGTAAGCCTGAAGATATAAGCACCATGCCAGGCCACATCACAGATGAATAGAAGGTGATGTGATATAATGGGTTCCATACTTGTTCAATGACATGGTTGACCCCTACCCTCGACTGCTCCCCCCCCCTCCCCTCCGATCACCCCTTAGCCCCCCGCCAAACATATCGGGTTGCGGAGATTAATACCAACATAACTGGCACACAGATCTTACTACTATGTGAGATGCTCCGGACGTCAAATGTCAACATTGATTTGTTGCAGGAGGTGAATCTGGACACGTGATCCAGTCAGCTCTGTGTGGGGCGGTGTGTGGAATAATTGTTAATGTTCCTATTATTTATTTAATGCTGTTGTTTGCCGTTCTCAACACTGGCTCTCTAACTACAATATTGGCAACCAGAGAGTGATTAGCAAAACGTGAAGCCTGTAATTAGAATTGCTAGTGCCCACTTCATCTGAGAAATACATTTATAGCTACAGCTTATAGCTCTGAGGAATTAGGAGATTGTCTGGGAATCATAATCAAAAACCATTCTCTCTAAAATGTTCACTATATTCTGAAAGTCACAGACCAAAAAGAATCCACACAATCCAACTACCAGGGCAGTTCAGAGTATAATGCGCTGATGCAACTATAACTATTCAAATTAAATGTTTAAGTGAATGCTCACCATAATTTGATGATAATGTTCACCAAACGCCACGCTAAATAATGGTAGAATGTCTGTCCCGCGGCGGCACGTGAAAATACGACATACGCAAACTGAAGATAGATCATTAAAGTCATCCCAAAATTAACACTCCACTCGAAAACGATTTCATGGTTACGCGTATTCCGAGTAACTAATTACTGCATCCGAGGTTGTTTATAGCAATGATACCGACGCGATGCGACTCACGACTAGAGATGGGGGATCCGCTCCTGAACTGTTTTATAGAGTTGAATCTTTCAAAGGAGTGAACAATCAGTGATTCAGAAAAAAAGAACAGTAGCTCCAAACGTTTCCCAAAGCAGAGAGAGAGAGAGAGAGACGGAGCATATCAACGGGGCCTCTGCTGTTCAGAGCACACTGCGCGCCACACAACACAGCCAGCGCCGGCCTCTGCCCTGCTGCTGCCTTGGCTGCCTGCATTGTGCAGTGCCCCATTGGATTTTGTGTTTCACATACCCCGTGCCGTCTCTGTGCTTCCTCTGCCGCGTGCAGTGTCTGGCGCACCTTAGCATCGCACTCCGTCGGCGATCGTTTCAGTCGCACGTCCTGCCCTCTGGGCAGTTGATGCGAGCAACAGGACAGAGAGCCTCCTAGCGGAGAACATAAGAACTACTTGCAACAACCTGCTCGCAAGAGAGCGGACGATTTGTCTCGGAGCGGGTGACTGGTGGCCACTCACCGCTCCCCCCACCCTCGGAACTCGCCCGCTCAACGCTCACCCCACCGTTTTCGACTCGAGCCAGAGCGTTGAGCAAAGCAACTCAGGTGTCACTCTGGTCTCCGCGGTCTTAGCTCACGCAGCAAAACAGCTCGCGGCTCGACCACCTTGACTCAGCGCCTCTGCATCGGAGTTCGTCTATACTGGATATTGTTCTTCGTACTAATACTGATGTGTATATTACATAATTATGTTATGTATACATCATTTGTTTTTATTTTATTTTTATTTGTTTAAACTGATCAGATGAGGTTCTTGACGACTCCTCTTACTATAGGATTTTTTATTATGGACACTCGAATTTACACTTTAATTACGAGCGAACCAATAAACGTATCGCAAAATGTGATACACCAATATTTTCCTTGTTTTATTCTGCATAAGGCTATATGCAGCACTTTGGTCTTACGGTCAAATTTATATTTTTTTTCTAATTGTAGTACGGATTTTGCGATTTTGGGCGTCTTAGGAAGGAAATGTTCACTTTAAAAATATATGGCTTGGGATGTATTTGTACGAGGTTAATGAAATTTTAATACATTATAGCCAAATACATTGTTAATGTAAATCTCAAGTTACAAAATTTTCCGATCACCCAAAAAACCACGATGGTACAAAATAAATCGATAATCAAAAACTTTGTCATATCGTGGAAATTTCAATAAACAATACAAAATTCTTACTCATTATCTGTGTTACTTCAAAATAGGATCAAATAAGATCAAAATACAGGTATAGTACTGGAATAAACCAAGTTTAAAGGGCAATGTGCCTTCATTTATTTTCTATTGTGAATGAGTGGTGAGTCATGAAAAAGACCTAGTTCATTTCAGGGAGTGAACAGTTTGGATCCGATCTCTGAAAAGAACAGTTTTGCCCATCTCTACTCACGACACAGATGGTGTGCTATTCGGCGTCTGGAGAGAACTGGGGCCTTGCTTCCTCTTGCAGCGTTCTTATATATAAAGCCGCGGTGCGGACGGCTAAGGGAACGCCTGATCAAATCTGCTCTCCCGACTAGCCGCTGGGCTAGTAATGCACCACCTTAAGTTATCGAATAAATCATTGCTTCCTTTGCTGATGGTCGATGAAGCTCTCAATTTAAATGTGCAATTAGCACACAGGTAAGTAATCATGATAAAAGTCTGATATGGCTAAGTCAAATATTTTGGGCGAGATAATTAATTTAATTACACTACACGCAGTAGACGAGCTCTGAACTTGCCCTTTGGAGATACGCTATCACTATAGTTTTATAGTTATTCAGTTGAAACTTCTCACATCTTTATGATTATAGCGGATCTCCCTTCTACTTAAATTTAAACATCCTAGCTTTATTTATTCGCCTACTTATTCTATCTTGCTCCCTTAATTTTTAAGATAAAAACCAGAAAATCATGAATTTCAACTAAAATTTTAATTTGTGAGGTCCAGAATACTGTTTCTATTAAATTATTATGCAAAAGGAATCTAAATATAAATTTTTAAGTTTCTAGCTCTTTTCTGTTGCGCCAATGATTTTTACAGAAAAACGTCCAAATTTCGAAAATGGTTAAAGTTATTGAACTGATATCCAACACATATTGATTTTGTACAACTCCTGACATGCTAGAAACGTTTCAGGTTATTTACTTCATTTTAAAGTATTGCACAATATTTATGACGTCAGAGCTAGTTACAGCGGACTAGGCTGGCACACAATGGGAAGACTGATGTGAATTTTATAAGGCGTGAGTATGCTGCTTTCCTACATGTGGACTGACCATCTGTGTTTCGGACGGCCTTCCTATATCCGATGTGATTCTACTCGCCTTCGTCAGGGAAATGGTTCTCAAAACTTTGTGAACGCGACTCGTTAGTACACTAGTGGCCATTAAAATTGCTACACCACGAAGATGACGTGCTACAGACGCGAAATTTAACCGATAGGAAGAAGATGCTGTAATATGCAAATGATTAGCTTTTCAGAGCATTCACACAAGGTTGGCGCCGGTGGCGACACCTACAACGTGCTGACATGAGGAAAGTTTCCAACCGATTTCTCATACACAAACAGCAGCTGACCGGCCTTGCCTGGTGAAACGTTGTTGTGATGCTTCGTATAAGGAGAAGAATAAGTACCATCACGTTTCCGACTTTGATAAAGGTCGGATTGTAGTCTATCGCGATTGCGGTTTATCGTATCGCGACATTGCTGCTCGCGTTGATCGAGATCCAATGACTGTTAGCAGAATATGGAATCTGTGGGTTCAGAAGGATCATACGGAACGCCGTGCTGCATCCCAATGGCCTCGTATCACTAGCAGTCGTGATGACAGGCATCTAATCCGCATGGCTGTAACGAATCGTGCAGCCACGTCTCGATCCCTGAGTCAACTGATGGGGACGTTTGCAAGACAACAACTATCTGCACGAACAGTTCGACGATGTTTGCAGCAGCATGGACTATCAGCTCGGAGACCATAGCAACGGTTACCCTTGACGCTGCATCACAGACAGGAGCGCCTGCGATGGTGTACTCACCGACGAACCTGGGTGCACGAATGGCAATACGTCATTTTTTCGGATGAATCCAGATTCTGTTTACAGCATCATGATGTTCACATCCGTGTTTGGCGACATCGCGGTGAACGCAGATGGGAAGCGTGTATTCGTCATCGCCATACTGACGTATCACTCGGCGTGATGGTATGGGGTGCCTTGGTTACACGTCTCGGTCACCTCTTGTTCGCATTGACGGCACTTTGAACAGTGGGCGTTACATTTCAGATGTGTTATGACCCGTGGCTCTACCCTTCATTCGATCCCTGGGAAACCGTATATTTCAGCAGGATAATGCACGACCGCATGTTGCAGGTCCTGTACGGGCTTTTCTGGATACAGAAAATGTTCGACTGCTGCCCTGGCCAACACATTCTCCAGATCTCTCACCAATTGAAAACGTCTGGTCAATGGTGGCCGAGCTACTGGCTCGTCACAATACGCCAGTCACTACTCTTGATGAACTGTAGTATCGTGTTGAAGCTGAATGGGCAGCTGTACCTGTACACGCCATCTAAGCTGTGTTCGACTCAATGCCCAGGCGTATCAAGGCCGTTATTACGGCCACAGGTGGTTGTTCTGGGTACTGATTTATGAGGATCTATGCACCCAAATTGCGTGAAAATGTAATCACGTGTCAGTTCTAGTATAATATATTGTCCGATGAATACCTGTTTATCATCTGCATTTCTTCTTGGTGTAGCAATTTTAATGGCCAGTTGTGTATATACACCCTGTCAGGAGAACCTGGCTCTTCGAGTGATTCTGATTTTAATCTGAACATGTACCCTCACTTTTCCTTGTGAGGTACGACCACTGCATCTTTGGGAGTTATTTCAGCTGTATGCTGCACCCCAAAGACGAGGTGCCAAACTACACCACGTGTCGAAAACTTTGTTCGGTGGTGCGCTACCTACCTCTGACTGAAACGTGGGAAATGTGTATGGTGACTGCCCTGTCACTCATTTCTCACCAGCCATCAGCCAGTCATCTCGACCGAGCTCCAGCCGGTTCTGCAGGGTGCCAAGTGATGGGGACTGATCTGTACGGTGCTTTTCCACATCAGACGATCTGGGGTATCCCTGGACCGTGCAAGATGAACACTTCTCGTCTGCAAGACGAGAACTGCCTTCAGCGCATGAGGGTAACTTGTCAACGCTGTTTCTCCAGGTACGCTTCCACAATGTCATCGTGGATGGCCACAAACTGACAACCCAACGCTTGCTTGTCCAGTATGGGAAAGAAGCAGCTAAGTGGCACCATCACATTATGGTATATTATTACGTCATGCTATGTGAACTCCACATCAAACCCCAGTCTCTGGATAAGCAACAGCAACGGCATAGAATAAAGGCGAAGATATTGTCGCTGACACACCGCAAGCTACAGGGTGTGGTTGTGAGTTCGTGGTGACGTGGCCTGGTGCGTGAGGAACCACACAGTGGCCGAACACCGTCTCCGTCGTCAGTCGCTCATTACGACTCTAAACACACAGGACGCCCAAAGGTTACCATCCAACAGGCCATCATCGACGCCTTACCGTCACTTTTACGATGGAAGGAACATAGGCGAAGGAGCGACTGAATACATGTTACGACATGTGACGAGTACTCTAGGCGATACGGCGGCAGCGTCACTAGTGGAAGAAATGACCCCAGACGATGTCAATGTGGCACTGAACACGTCGCCTGGACCAGACGGTCTGCCAAACAAATTTTACAGAACTTTTAGCGACTGGATAATGTCGTGATGGGTGGATATGTACCGAGAATTGATAGCTGCCTACTTCAGTATACCGCCTGACATGCCAACTAATACTGATGGACAAGCACTCCCGACGTTCACCGATTGGTGCTTACCGTCCGCTCATCATGTTAATCGCGGACTTTATGCTCTATGCTAGACTTCTGGCAATGCGTACATGGACCATACTACTGCAGATCCTTTCCTTATAGCAGACGTCACAAATGGGCGAAATCAATCTACTAATCTCCACCGGGGAATGCCGAGACCTGATAACACTATCAGCGTCTTGTCGCCTTCGTCCTGCACTCGTCTCCATCGACTTCGACAGTGCCTTCGACAGAGTCCAACACTAATTTCTCCTGTCAGTAGCAGCCCGTCAGGGTGTCCTGTTGTCTTTCAGCGACATTCTATGGAATAACTGGTGCGGTCTCACAAGTGGGGGTCAGCGGTAGGGCGGCAGGAACGGTGTCCATCCACTGTTCCGTACGGCAAGGATGCCCCCTCTCCACGATTTTATACGCAGTTACCTTGGAACCGCTCATACGTAGTCTACTAGCCCACCGTTCATGTCTAACGCTACATGCTCATACCTTTCGCTGTCGAACATACGCCGACGACCTTCTACTTGTACGATGGGGTGCCGAGATTCGCTTCGCGCTGGAGTGGATCATGCAGCACGTGAGTGTTCCAGGCAGTCTTCTGAACGTTGCTAATTTATCAGTCACGAACATCGGACGTGGCATTCAGCAGGACAAGGAACTGCCCCTATCTCAGGCCGAAAAACTTCGATACTTGGCCATCACCTTTACGAACAACATGCATCGTACGATGACGGCGAATACCACAGATTGGTATAGTCAGTCCGCACTAACATCCACCAGCACCTAGTACGCAGATTGGACATCCTCCAACGTGTGAAACTCATCAACATTCAAAATTGGTTCCCGCCTATGCCGATGGTGCTCAGGCGACAATTACAAGCGACCCTTGGATATTATATTTCCACAGGGTCCATATTCCTGGTCCACTACGGCTCACTCACTCGACTTCCAAGTGAAGGCGGACTGGTCCCTGTCAATGTGCGTGCGAGGGCAATAGCCTTATTGATTACCACTACGATGAAACGATGAACTGGAAGCCACACGTTCCTTATGCACAGTCTCCTCGAAATCGTAAAGCCAGCCTCTGCTTTATCACCAGTGATGGTCGCACACGTTGAACCAACTGAGTCCCTTATTTCCGACTTCGCCGCAGAATACAGATCTGCCATACTGTCGACCACACGACCATCAAGGACGAAGGATTTTTCCGAAATGCTACTACGAAACGTTCCCCGCAGTATTATAGAAGCCAAGCACTCAGAAATTCGATAGCCAACAGTGTAGCGATCGATCCATATGCCCTAAGCTTTATAGTCAGGGAATGGTGGTACGTGTTGTCATTCACAAATTTGCGGCAAAGTTCCGTCTTCGTGACATTGTACTAACCGATTCCCCTTTGCGTCCGAGCTGTCTTCGACTGAACATCGACAAACACCGATTTTCGTGCGCAACGTACCATGAAGTAATGCAGCTGGTGACACGCATTCTTGCTTGTTACCTTGACGCCCCACCAGAGGTTGTTGCACCTCGGATGCTTCTCTATCCAGCGGACTTTCACTTCCCCCAACGAACACACACGGTTTAAGGGCATGTCTGTTGCGTATCTCTTCCAGGATGGGGAGAGAAAACAAAACTTGGATATTGGCAATACTTCCAGGACACCCTCGAACGTACACTGTGATACCGACGCTACTTGGCCTGCTATCGGAAAGGATACAAAATATTTTATTAGGTGAGCATCCGCAACTGAGAAACGAAAAAATGGTTCAAATGGCTCTGAGCACTATGGGACTCAACTGCTGTGGTCATCAGTCCCCTAGAACTTAGAACTACTTAAACCTAACTAACCTAAGGACATCACACACATCCATGCCCGAGGCAGGATTCGAACCTGCGACCGTAGCAGTCGCACGGTTCCGGACTGCGCGCCTAGAACCGCGAGACCACCGCGGCCGGCAACTGAGAAACGTATGTGTAGAATAAAAATACGCTTCAAGTGCTAGTAATTATCTAAATTTATTCCACGACCGGTTTCGAAGCTTAAAGCTTCATCTTCAGGTGCCACCAAATCATTATGGGAAGATGAATGGGTGGCGGTCGGGCCAGTCACTCATGGGGGATCATTCTATCAGAACACTACGATATCGTTTGATAAATTCTGGTATGTGTAAAAATTACATGCAATGACTGACCTAAATATTACATAGGACAGACAAATGGTTCAAATGGCTCTGAGCACTATGGGACTCAACTGCTGAGGTCATTAGTCCCCTAGAACTTAGAACTAGTTAAACCTAACTAACCTAAGGACATCACAAACACCCATGCCCTAGGCAGGATTCGAACCTGCGACCGTAGCGGCCTTGCGGTTCCAGACTGCAGCGCCTTTAACCGCACGGCCACTTCGGCCGGCTAGGACAGACAGGGAGACCGTTTAAAGTAAGATATAAAGAGCAGCTCCTACATATAGGTGGGGGAAATGAATACAATTCCACTTTTGCTGAATATCTGCTTCTTCTCCAACACACACCACGGAGACTAGAAGACTTAGAAGTTTTGCATAAAGAAAAGTAAAGGTTACAGGCTTGACCTGCTAGAAGAATTAGAGATTTTTAAACATTTTACTCACAAAGATTTATCCATTTTAAATGAACAGGTACAACTCAGAAACAGAAATTTTAGAGATAGTTTCAGACCCCTACTTTCGTTAAAGTAATAGAGTAATGGCTCGATTTTCCGTGTGACTATAGGATATATCATTTTTCTCGCCTGCTAGTGCTAGTGGTACTAGCGTTTCTTCTTTGATACGATGTAAATATATTTCTAGAGGTTTGATGTTCACAGTTTTTCAGATATATCTGAGAGCTATGCGTGTTTCACTATCTTTGCCCTACCATCACTACCACCATCTCTCTCCATCCCCCTTTTCTTCTCTCCCTCTGCCCCCATTTCTCTACCCTTTCCCCTCTTACCCCTAACTTCTCCACCCTGGCTGTTTTTCCTCTGGCTTCTATTTGCACTATTCACAGTTTTACGGACTGTTATTACCACAGTGATCTCGTATAGATGGTAGCTTATTATCTGATTCCACTTTAAATATGTACACAGCTAAATATGATATGGTTTTTGATGCCATAATTTTATTTTTAACGTTTTAAGGAAGATAAGCGTGATAAAGTTTCATTCACAACCGCGCAGCCTACTTTCGCATGCTCCTAGTATCCCTACTTGCCAGTTGCTTTTCTTAGCCCAAGCGTTGCGAACGTGACGCTAGCGCACTAGCTGCACAGTGGTGAGAAAATACCAACTGACAACAACCATGTTGTGCATGTTTTAATTTTTTTTGGCAGTGAATTTTTATATTTGATGACGCCTTTCGGCTATATTTTAGGTTACCTCTACCACAACATGTAATCCAATTAGTCTAAATACTTTTCCGTATTCGTAACATACTACTTTACCTGTGTATATATAAATCTTAACATGTTTTCACTTTAAAAGCGAACATTTTTAGGTTAGGCTTTACCGTGACTGTTACTGACATTAAATGAAGCAAGGAAACGTTTTTATAAACGTTGGAACATGGTTATGGGGTTTTATTAAACCTTCTATTTTGCAACTGATTGGCTGTTTGCTATTTCTACAGGAAGATTACCACGACAAGCTCACGATGAAAGACTCTGTTAGTAAAAAATAAAATATCTGTAACACGAGTGTGCCTATACCGGCAGGAATTAATAATATATTACTCACTTTGAACTTCGACACGGTCTATATCTGCGTGCTGTCCTCCGTGATACTTAAATAGTATGGAAATCTGACATTTCATAAATAAAACTGTGTATTCGAAAAACCAAAAATTATGTCGGCAGAACCAAAAAAAGGCATTGTCAAGTGTGCCGCATCGTAAGTTTTTCGCCCTTACTCTGTGGAGTACTGGAAGTAGTGAAAAAACTTATGATGGATAATTTTTCTCAAGATTTCCTTATTGATTTTCCATCTGGCTACTTGTAGCTCAATTGGAGAACAGATGGAAATATTGTCCCCAGCGAGAGTGAAACCGAGAGGCAATGCAGCCTTTACTTTACAGTGAAACTCCGTTACCGAAGGACCTGTGGCATTTGTCTCTTCCTTACTGGCCAAGTGGTGGCTAGGACCGATAGATCATAGTGTAAAAGAAGTGATAAACTCCATTTTTCATGCAGCACGAACTTTCTGGACTCGCAACCAGTAACAGATAATCTGATGTCACATCTAAAGTGAAAATCACTAAAGTTATTCAATGGAAATGACCTAAAATCATCAAATGGATTTAGCAGGACAGTTCTGTGTCATCCAGGACATAACTTGATGGCCGCAGAGTTTTCAAACATATTCTGCGTTGTTGAAAAGTTTCAATTACACTACCAGAGGAAGAATGTTTCCACAACCAATCTGATCTTTGAAGGAGCCCGCGCTTCGGAAGCTCACTGTTCAAAGACTCAGCGTGCCGGCTACCTGGGCCACCCCTGTCCGGCAGTCTGTAAAGTATCCTCTCATGCACAACTACAACTCGCAGAAGCTTATTTAAGGGCTTGTTCACATTGTTTTTTTTGTGCACAATGAGTCCTTTGTTTTCTTATTAATAACCATAAGGGGAACAGGTAGCAAAGGAGAGTTACTCTCCCACAACAGTGAAGATTTATGCACACGTTTGCATTCAGCACTTACTGCCTGTTACGACAGAATTTTACAAATTTCATGAGGAAGGCAACGCAACAGCTAGAGCAGTTCAGATACCATTCAGTACGTACTCAGCAAATGGACTGAAGTCAAATTTGCCGGCCGCGGTGGTCTAGCGGTTCTAGGCGCTCAGTCCGGAGCCGCGCGACTGCTACGGTCGCAGGTTCGAATCCTGCCTCGGGCATGGCTGTGTGTGATGTCCTTAGGTTAGTTAGGTTTAAGTAGTTCTACGTTCTAGGGGACTGATGACCATAGATGCTAAGTCCCATAGTGCTCAGAGCCATTTGAACCATTTGATTTGAAGTCAAATTTACATCACTTTCCGAGTCATATCCAACTCAGAACGGAGTATTACTTAAGGCAGAAGAGAGTTCAAACAATTACGTTTGAATAATTCTACATCTATATCTACATCCATACTCCGCAAGCCACCTGACGGTGTGTGGCGGAGGGTACCCTGAGTACCTCTATCGGTTCTCCCTTCTATTCCAGTCTCGTATTGTTCGTGGAAAAAAGGATTGTCGGTATGCTTCTGTGTGGGCTCTAATCTCTCTGATTTTATCCTCATGGTCTCTTTGCGAGATATACGTAGGAGGGAGCAATATACTGCTTGACTCTTCGGTGAAGGTATGTTCTCGAAACTTCAACAAAAGCCCGTACCGGGCTACTGAGCGTCTCTCCTGCAGAGTCTTCCACTGGAGCTTATCTATCATCTCCGTAACGCTTTCGCGATTACTAAATGATCCTGAAACGAAGCGCGCTGCTCTCCGTTGGATCTTGTCTATCTCTTCTATCAACCCTATCTGGTACGGATCCCACACTGCTGAGCAGTATTCAAGCAGTGGGCGAACAAGCGTACTGTAACCTACTTCCTTTGTTTTCGGATTGCATTTCCTTAGGATTCTTCCAATGAATCTCAGTCTGGCATCTGCTTTACCGACGATCAACTTTGTATGATCATTCCATTTTAAATCACTCCTAATGCGTACTCCCAGATAATTTATGGAACTAACTGCTTCCAGTTGCTGACCTGCTATTTTGTAGCTAAATGTATTCGCAGCACATTACACTTGTCTACATTGAGATTCAATTTCCATTCCCTGCACCATGCGTCAATTAGCTGCAGATCCTCCTGCATTTCAGTACAATTTTCCATTGTTACAACCTCTCGATACACCACAGCATCATCTGAAGAAAGCCTCACTGAACTTCCGATGTCATCCACAAGGTCATTTATGTATATTGTGAATAGCAACGGTCCTATGACACTCCCCTGCGGCACACCTGAACTCTCATACGAATATTCCAACAGCCTAAAACAGCCAATAGTTATAACGAAACTCTCGTCTTGACCACGAAATATTTGTTTCATTTATTCGTTACGCATTACTGCATATCGTCGTTGTCAAAGGAACAGACGTCTTGATTCAAAGTATCACATGCAACTTCGTATCAACGCGTTTGTTCCTTTGACAGTAGTGGAATGGCGAAATGCGCAAGGGAAACATAACGTAAATGTTTTGTGGTCAAGACGAGAGTTTTCTTACAAGTGCAGAACATGACTGCCACGTATTATTAAAGCTTTCATGCAGTATGTATACAAGAACCGTAAATGTGGAACTATGAGGAACAAAAATAAAATAAAGCTGCAAGAACTCAAGAAAGTATGTAGGGACCCTGCTCCTTGTTGAGTTTGGTCAACCTGTTATTGTTGTTTTGGATTCGCTCTGTTTTAGGCGTCCTGCAAATAGAAATTCTGAGCCATAAGGCGCTTTTAGCTTTTCTTGGTAAAGTATTAGCAGCAGTTACATAGTGATCATTTCGAGTAGGTGATACTAAAAATGATGTATGATCAAAGTGCCATGGATGCTCAGTAAATGAGGTGGTGTTACGCTATCTAACTGCGTTGAGTGACGCCACTATTGGCACACCCAGTGTAGTGCTGACTACCTCAGTAAAGACTGTGTGATGACGTCGTCGCTTCTTTCAGCAAAAACTCTGACTGTCCATCTTTTTCATCCTGCTCTGCAAGGTAGCCTCCACTGTGTACTGATACGGGTATAGTAACGCCTATCCTGTTACGAAACCTTACGTTTCCCTCAAAAAGAAACAGAGAATGGAACAAAAAACTCGTTAGACACGAACCGAGCAAGGTTAGCGCTCACTGCACCCACATTCAGGAGGACAATAGTTCAGATCTCTGCCCAGCCATTCAGGTATAATAGGTCTTCCGTAATTTCCCTAAATCTCTCCACACAAATGCTAGGATAACTTCTTCCCCCTCCTTCCCTACTTCGAGCCTAGTATTCTGTCTCTGAATGACCTTGTGGTCGATGGGTTGTTAAACTACACTCCTGGAAATGGAAAAAAGAACACATTGACACCGGTGTGTCAGACCCACCATACTTGCTCCGGACACTGCGAGAGGGCTGTACAAGCAATGATCACACGCACGGCACAGCGGACACACCAGGAACCGCGGTGTTGGCCGTCGAATGGCGCTAGCTGCGCAGCATTTGTGCACCGCCGCCGTCAGTGTCAGCCAGTTTGCCGTGGCATACGGAGCTCCATCGCAGTCTTTAACACTGGTAGCATGCCGCGACAGCGTGGACGTGAACCGTATGTGCAGTTGACGGACTTTGAGCGAGGGCGTATAGTGGGCATGCGGGAGGCCGGGTGGACGTACCGCCGAATTGCTCAACACGTGGGGCGTGAGGTCTCCACAGTACATCGATGTTGTCGCCAGTGGTCGGCGGAAGGTGCACGTGCCCGTCGACCTGGGACCGGACCGCAGCGACGCACGGATGCACGCCAAGACCGTAGGATCCTACGCAGTGCCGTAGGGGACCGCACCGCCACTTCCCAGCAAATTAGGGACACTGTTGCTCCTGGGGTATCGGCGAGGACCATTCGCAACCGTCTCCATGAAGCTGGGCTACGGTCCCGCACACCGTTAGGCCGTATTCCGCTCACGCCCCAACATCGTGCAGCCCGCCTCCAGTGGTGTCGCGACAGGCGTGAATGGAGGGACGAATGGAGACGTGTCGTCTTCAGCGATGAGAGTCGCTTCTGCCTTGGTGCCAATGATGGTCGTATGCGTGTTTGGCGCCGTGCAGGTGAGCGCCACAATCAGGACTGCATACGACCGAGGCACACAGGGCCAACACCCGGCATCATGGTGTGGGGAGCGATCTCCTACACTGGCCGTACACCACTGGTGATCGTCGAGGGGACACTGAATAGTGCACGGTACATCCAAACCGTCATCGAACCCATCGTTCTACCATTCCTAGACCGGCAAGGGAACTTGCTGTTCCAACAGGACAATGCACGTCCGCATGTATCCCGTGCCACCCAACGTGCTCTAGAAGGTGTAAGTCAACTACCCTGGCCAGCAAGATCTCCGGATCTGTCCCCCATTGAGCATGTTTGGGACTGGATGAAGCGTCGTCTCACGCGGTCTGCACGTCCAGCACGAACGCTGGTCCAACTGAGGCGCCAGGTGGAAATGGCATGGCAAGCCGTTCCACAGGACTACATCCAGCATCTCTACGATCGTCTCCATGGGAGAATAGCAGCCTGCATTGCTGCGAAAGGTGGATATACACTGTACTAGTGCCGACATTGTGCATGCTCTGTTGCCTGTGTCTATGTGCCTGTGGTTCTGTCAGTGTGATCATGTGATGTATCTGACCCCAGGAATGTGTCAATAAAGTTTCCCCTTCCTGGGACAATGAATTCACGGTGTTCTTATTTCAATTTCCAGGAGTGTATAATTCTTCCTTCCTTCCTTTCCTTGCTAATTGAAGTGTTGGCAGAAGAGCCAACACCGTGTTGCTAGAGGAGGCCGAAATGCACGCGTGTAATTACACGCAGACTGGCGTGAGGTCTGGAACAGGACAAGGTCTTGAGAATTGCAAATAAAGTACGTAGATGATGTAATACTTAACTTTAATCCATAATTGGAGTACATCGCTCTTGATGATACATGCTTCACAATAATAAATATCAATTGAATATGGCGCCTTGCTAGGTCGTAGCAATTGACGTAGCTGAAGGCTATGCTAACTATCGTCTCGGCAAATGAGAGCGTAATTTGTCAGTGAACCACTGCTATGAACGTCGGCTGTACAACTGGGGCGAGTGCTAGTAAGTCTCTCTAGACCTGCCGTGTGGTGGCGCTCGGTCTGCGATCACTGACAGTGGCGACACGCGGGTCCGACGTATACTAATGGACCGCGGCCGATTTAAAGGTTACCACCTACCAAGTGTGGTGTCTGGCGGTGACACCACACTAACCGTGGAAGGGGAACATCTGATCAGTCTGATATATGAAGCACCTGTCTCATTAGCACCAGCCAGGCACATATACACACCAAGATGGTGAGTTACACTAAACTTCTTTGGTAAAAGGAAATAGATATGACAACAGTGTAAATGTGCAAATAAATTATTGGATAATATGAATAGTGTAGCGAACTGAACATAAGCTATGAACGATAGTAATAATAATAATCAACAGATAGTTACTTATTTTTGAGATGTAGGTATGAGCCGCTGCCTGGGTTGCGCAACTCACCGATTTCAAAAGGGAGAGCCGATGTATCTTCACACATATACATCTCCTGATTGCTAGGTAAACCGGATAAACTGTCAACATCATGTCTTTCCGTTTCAATGTGCTGCTACCGCTTCTTGTATGGTGGAAGAGGAAGACTCGGCGGGGATTTCAAAAATTGTATCCAATTCCAGTAAATGCAGCTCATTATCGAGGAAAACACAATCACGTAATGCATCTTCATACAGCTCTGCTTCATTGCAAAAAAGGCTCTGAGCACCATGGGACTTAACATCTGTGGTCATCAGTCCCCTAGAACTTAGAACTACTTAAATCTAACTAACCTAAGGACATCACACACATCCATGCCCGAGGCAGGATTCGAACCTGTGACCGTAGCGGTCGCGCGGTTCCAGACTGTAGCGCCTAGAACCGCTCGGCCACCCAGGCCGGCCTGCTTCGTTGCAGTTATTTTCTGAATGGTATTCCTGCTTATACATCTGATTGCTGGGTAATCCAAATAAACTGTTATACGCTCCATCATTATCATGTCTTTCCAATCTTGATATAGACGAATGTGAATACGAGTACATTCCTGTGATGGATACCTGCAGGCAATACACTTGTTAAGATCTTCTCTACTCGACGCAGCTGCCTCGTCATTGAGCAAATGAGACCTGGACGTACGTACAAAGAGTGAACGAATGGTAACTCTCACGCTATCGTATTTAAAAAAAAAATTATCGTAAGGTCGGGGCTGGTCTTCTCACTGCACACCACAGAACTTCAATGATTCCTACTGGACAAGTGCAAAACGGGTGGTGGTGGCGGAATGGAGCTTGATTACCACTGGCCAGACTCCCCTTCCCTTTCCCTACCATCGACACATATAGCCAGTTATATGGAATATGATATGAAAGAGAGGCAAATACATGTTTATAACATTTTAGACTTAAAGAAATATTTCAACATGTTGAGTGGAATTCACTCTTTGGAATTCTTTAAGTAGCAGAA
Organism: Schistocerca nitens; assembly: GCF_023898315.1. Classification (NCBI taxonomy): domain Eukaryota; kingdom Metazoa; phylum Arthropoda; class Insecta; order Orthoptera; family Acrididae; genus Schistocerca; species Schistocerca nitens. The sequence goes on along the minus strand of NC_064616.1, from coordinate 168,718,076 downwards.
ACCAGACAGTAGTAATAAGAATCGAAGGGCATGAAAGGGAAGCATTCGTTGAGAAGGGAATGAGACGGGGTTGCAGCCTATCTCCGATGTTATTCAATCTGCAAACTGAGCAAACAGTGAAGTAAACCACCGAAAAATTTGGATAAAGAATTAATGTTCAAGGAGAAGAGATGAAAACTTTGAGGTTTGCCGAATGCTTTGTATTTCAGTGAGAGCCAGCAAAGAACTTGGGAAAGCCATTAAACGGAATGGATAGTGTCTTGAAAGGAGAGTATAAGATGAACATCATCAAAATCAAAACAAGGGTAATGGCATGTAGTCGAATTAAATCAGGTGATGCTGAGGGAACTAAATTGGCTAATGAGACATTACTGGTATATGAGTTTTTCTGTTTGGTCAGTAAAATAACTGATGATGCCTGAAAGACACAGGATATCAAATGTAGAATTGCAATGACAAGAAAATCGTTTCTGAATAGGAGAAATTTGTTAACAACGAATACAAACTTAACTGGCAGGAAACCTTTTCTATGGGTATTTTACGGAAGTGAAATATGAACGGTAAGCAGTTGAAACAAGATGAAAATAGAAGCCTTTTAAATCTGATACTAAAGATTAGATGGGTAGATCCTGTAACTAATGAGGAGCCGGCCGCGGTGGTATCGCGGTTCTGGCGCGCAGTCCGGAACCGTGGGACTGCTACGGTCGCAGGTTAGAATCCTGCCTCGGGCATGGATGTGTGTGATGTCCTTAGGTTAGTTAGGTTTAAGTAGTTCTAAGTTCTAGGGGACTGACAACCACAGCAGTTGAGTCCCATAGTGCTCAGAGCCATTTGAACCATCTGAACCAACTAATGAGGCCGTACCAAACAGAATTGCAGAGACAAGAAATTTGTGGCATAACGTGACTAGAAGCAGGGATTGGTCGGCATGACACATTCTGAGGTATCAATGAATCAGCACTGTAGTACTGAAGGAAATGTGATGAGGTTCAAAAATGGTTCAAATGGCTCTGAGCACTATGGGACTTAACTTCTAAGGTCATCAGTCCCCTAGAACTTAGAACTACTTAAACCTAACTAACCCAAGGACATCAAACACATCCATGCCCGAGGCAGGATTCGAACCTGCGACCGTAGCGATCGTGCGGTTCCAGACTGTAGCGCCTAGAACCGCTCGGCCACCCCGGCCGGCTGTGATGAGGTCAAGAGGCGAATACAGTTAGCGTGTTCAAATGGATGTAGGTTGCAGTAGTTATTCAAAGATGAAGAGGCTCTAATAGGATAAAGTAGTGTGGAGAATTGCTTGAAAGCAGTCTTCGGACTGAAGCCAACAGCAGAATGAATGGCGGTTTTGGATATCGATGACTTTTCTAGACATTAAAGTCAGTGTTTTGTTTTCTTTGTTCCACATTCTGATGGCAACTGCTTCACCTTTCACGTTAGGAGAAACTGGAACCGACCTTCCACTGCACGCATTCACTGGTTTCATTTTCATTGGCTTTTTGGGTCCTCTTTGTCGGTCGTTGCGTATGGTTTCATCACAAAGCAGACTTTTTTGATTTGGAACTTTATGTTATTCGCAGCCTACTGTGTATCTCTGTGGATGTTCACGTTTTGCAATCAATGCTGTGATGTTATATTTTCATTTGTGTTCCTCTGTTTTGGGCATAGTGTCAATGACAATGCTTTTAAGAAAAATATTTTCTAAGCCCGTAATGATCAAAAAATGTATTTCCTGCTCATAATGTTTATACCATAAGCACTGGAGATGTTCCAGAAATTTGAATCACAGCTGGTGTATGAGGTTTTCAGTTTTCAATACGCTTAAGACAGAAAAACGAAAGTAATAGTGACAGTTATAGATTGGTGGCGTTCAGTTTGCAGGTGGTGGATCAGAGTATTATTAGTTACTACGCTCTAGTTCCTAAACCTAGTTACAAAAATTGGAATAAAACTCTTTGGCCAACACTTCCTGTATTTCAGCCTCCAGTAGACACTGCATCTCTGAAGTGATAGCTCCCACGTATGTGACTGCTCGAGGAACACATTGGCTGTGGAAACATTTTCTCTGCTGCTAGAATAATTAAAATTTGTGGCAACTCTGTGAGCGTATAAATACTTCCTGGATGGCACAGAATTGTCCTGCTAAAATCACTTGATATTTTCTTGTCATTCCATAGAATAATCTGAGTGATTTTCACTTCAGGTGCGACACCAGTTTATAAATTTATGGTTCACAGTCCAGCAAGCTCGTTCTGTGCAGAAATTGCAACTAATCTCGTCTTTTATGTTATGATTTATCTGTCCTGACCACCACAGAGAAAGAGCTACAAGCAGCCGGATAGAGAATCAACGAAGAAAGCTTAAGAAAACTTCTGCATCATACGTTTTCTCGTTACTTTCAGTACTCCACACGGTAATAAAGAAAAAAAAATATGATTATACACACTTGATAATGCCCTTTTTTTACCTATGATGATATAAGTTTTGACTTTTATGAAGACATAGCTTTATTTATGAAATCGCACGTTTCCGTACCACTTGAATACGACACAGGACAACGCGTAAACACAGACCATTTCTATGTCCAGAGTGGCTAATGTCTTACTAGTTTTTTATCTTATAGAAATAATAAAAAGCAATCAGTTGTAACTTGGAACGTTTATTAAAACCCTTTTACCATGGTTTTAACGTTTATAAAAACATCTTCTTTAGAAGGAAGTATAGACTACTGTATTACAGATTGTGGCAGAGGTACGTTAAAATATTGCCGAACGTAAAATTTCACCTCCATAATGAATTAAAACATTCACAACATGACAGTTGCCATATTGTGTTTCTTCATCAATGTACAGCTACTGCACTAATTTAGGCATGTTCGTGTTAGACATTTTTAGTTTTATTAAAACAGACTTTCGTTGCAAGATTAGTATGGTAAGTTGTGATTCATTTGTATTACTCTAGTGCATAATTTAATAACATTTTTAGCAGTTTATTGAACACAGCACAAAACATAAGAGAGAAATTAATCATCAATAATATACTCTCTATTATATTATCTATAATGCTCTGACAATGCTCAGGTAGATTAGTAAATCCACGCCTGTAGAAACGTGTTGCTTCTGAGTTTAATGCATTGTCATGCCGCGTTTGGGTGCATTTTCGTCTGGACAGGAATTTTGTTTCTAACTGTTCGATAAGGAGTCGGAAAGGTAAACATTTGATGGCACAAGACCAGAAGATCTAGTTCGTGCGGGATGACTTCAAAGACAAATTCCCAGATAGTTTTGTTTGTACATTGCGACTAAAAAGTTCTCAGTGCTGGCAGAAAACGCCTGCTGCGACGGACATACCCCTGTTGAGGAGGTAGTAGCACAACAGCATATTTGAGCCACCAGATGCAGAATATTGTGTTCACACTGCGCTTTGCTCGACGAAATGTGCAGGGTGATTATAATTGAAGTTAAATATTCAAACCGCTGTAGAAATAACACCACTGGTCAGAATGACGTCAAATTGCAACGCAATATTATGGGAGAATGGGGAGAACGTATGGTAGAAGAAAAATAAATAGTTACAAATTGTAGCAATAGATGGCGCTGTAAGCATCATAATTTAATAGTGGTCGACTACAAATGACAAGTGAATCATACATCAATGCCTAAGGTGTACGTTTGACGCTAAACAAACTGTACTACTCAGTGTGCATGGGTGTACAGGTGAAATATTGTTAGTTACGTAAGTCCCTGCACAACGGCAAGATCATATCATATCGGATGGGAAAATTCGGCTTTGAACTTTCCTGAGGCCAAAATCCGAATAAAAAGCATCACTCACTTCGGTTTTTAATTGTCCTGAGGCCAAAACCCGCATAAAAAGCATCAATCGCATCGGTTGCATCAGATTATTAATTTCCTTGTGACTGGCGCAAAACATGTTCAAAATGCTGTCCACCGTTTTCTGAAATCGAGAAACAGCATGTTCTACAACTGATCGAAGTGTTTCCAGGGTCACGTTCAGAATGTGTTGCGCAATGCGTGCCTTCAATGCAGCTAAGTTTGCAATCGGAACACTGAACACAACATCTTTCAGATAGCCTCACAGCCATAAGTCACACGGATTAAGATCAGGGGATCGGAACGGCCAGGCTGTAGGGAAATGGCGGCTGATAATTCTAGCATTTACGAAATGGCGCGTGAGCAGCTGCTAACCTGGATTCGCAATGTGCGACTTTGCGCTATCTTGCATAAAAATGATCCCATCCACACATCCACGCTGTTGGAGAGCTGGAATGCCCTTGTTGCGCAAAAGACACTCATAGCGCTCACCACTGACAGTACAAGTAACAGGACCAGAAGCACCTGTCTCTTAGCCGGCCGTAGTGGACGAGCGGTTCTAGGCGCTACAGTCTGGAACCGCGTGACCGCTACGGTCGGAGGTTCGAATCCTGCCTCGGGCATGGATGTGTGTGATGTCCTTAGGTTAGTTAGGTGTACGTAGTTCTAAGTTCTACGGGACTGATGATCTCACAAGTTAAGTCCCATAGTGCTCAGAGCCATTTGAACCATTTTGAACACGTCTCTTAGAAAAACTATGGCCCTATGATAAATGATGCCGTAAACCCAAACCACACAGTGACCTTTTCAGGATGAAGTGGTACCGGTTGATTTGCGTGTGGATTTTCCGTTGCCCATATTCGACAAATTTGTGTATTGACATATCCTGTTAGACGGAAGTGGGCTTCGTCTGTCCACAAAATCTTCCACAGCCAGTCATTGTCCACTTCCATGAGAGCAAGAAATTCTAAAGCAGAGGTATCTCTTGCTGCCAGGTCAACAGGTAGCAGCTCGTGCACATGGGTAATTTTGAATGGATAGCAAAGAAGGATATTTCGTAGGATTTTACGCATCGTGCTCATGGGTACGTTCAATGTTCTGGCAATTCTCCGTTCACTACACGTTTGCACACCACCACTCTTCTCCTCCTGCATTGCTGTGGCCACTGCTTCCACTGATGTTGAATCAATTCGGTTTCTACCATTACATCGCTGCGGCCGGAAAAATATCATGCAAGAACGGGACCAAAGACGACTGAAGAGAATCGTTGAACGTGACAGAAGTGCAACCCTTCCCCAAATTGTTGCAGATTTCAATGCTCGGCCATCAACAAGTGTCAGCGTGCGAACCATTCAACGAAACATCATCTATATGGGCTTTCGGAGCCGAAGGCCCACTCGTGCACCATTGCTGACTGCCCGAGACAAAGCCTTACGCCTCGCCTGGACCCGAAAACACCGACATTGGACTGTTGTTGACTGGAAACATGTTTCCCGGTCGGACGAGTCTCGTTTCAAATTGTATCGAGCGTATGGAGACAACCTCATGAATCCATGGAGGGGACTGTTCAATCTGGTGGAGGCTCTGTAATGGTGTGGGGTGCGTGAAGTTGGAGTGATATGGGACCCCTGATACGTCTAGATAAGACTCTGACAGGCGACATGTACATAAGCATCTTGTTTGATCACCTGCATCCACTCTTGTCCATTGTGCATTCCGCGGACTTGGGCAACTCCATAAGGACAATGCGGCACCCCAGCGTCCAGAATTGCTACAGAGTGACTCCAGGAACACTCTTTTGAGTTTAAAACTTCCGCTGGGTCCCAAACTCCCCAGACATGAAAATTATTGTGCATATCTGTGATGCCTTGCAACGTTCTGTTCAGAAGAGGTCTCCACCCCCTCGTACTCTTACGGATTTATGGACAGCCCTGCAGGATTCATGGTGTCATTTCCCTCCAGCATTACTTCAGACATCAGTCGAGTCCACGCTATGTCGTGTTGTGGCATTTCTGCGTGCTCGCGGGGGTCCTACACGGTATTAGGCAGGTCTGCCAGGTTCTTTGGCTCTTCAGAGTATTTTCTGTATGAACACTATGGTATTCTTTATTTTCCTCTCTTTAGTAATAGCAGTCGTCTTTCGCTATACCTATTGCCATAGTAATGCTTGAGGGGTACGTAGTTAAATGGGCGTTTATAATTCATATTTTGACAGGTTGTTATTCCACGTTTAGAGGAGGTAGCGGTTTGCCATATCATGGCTAGACGACCATTATGAGACATATTAAAAAGTAACAGAGTGCTTCTAACCTACTGAACTTTGACATAAAAGTTTTCTGGGTTTAAAATTATACTCCAGCATATTTTTTTTACGGTGTGACGTGGTGCGATACTCAGAAAACATGTCTGTCAATTGACGCTGGCTGTGTAATCCTACGCAGTCATACTACTATTTCTAAAATGGGTTCACGTCTCCAGTTTTATGGATGTCTCACGTGTTGTCGAACTATACCAAGGCAAAGAATCGTCTCTTGCGAGTAGATCCCACTGAGTAGATGTGGTTTCTCACACCTTGAGTGACATGCGATGCGGTGACTTTTTAAACTGACAGGGAGCTACATAAACAGCATGGTCGGAAGAATTAAACTTTCCCATCCGGGTTATCTTGTAGGTACGAATGACTGTTACAGATTTCAATTTAAACAACACGTGTAACTGTGTTCTTATCTACAAGATAAGCAGAATTCAGCTAAAAATTAAGAAAAATTGGTCACGGAAATTAAAATATCAATAAACTTTTGTTATTTTGCATATAGAATGGCATTTTTGTGCTGGAATTGTTAAATATCGCAGAATGAATACGTGTATGGACATACATGCAGAATTACCCGTAAGTTAATATCGACGTCAGATGTACGATTTTAGCGAAAAGGTTTGGATGTTGCTGCACAGTAAGACACGTATTTCTCTAGATTTGCCAGCAAATAAATAAATATTTTTAAAGCATCTAGAACAGTCTAATAAGGCGGTATAGTTCCGCTTCTGTAACAGCTTAGGCTGTATTCATTGTCGAGATAATCTAGGAAATGGGATTCACAATGCTACGTTGAGACATTTTTTGTAGAACGAACCGACAGTGGCTTTATGTCGGGAAGGAACGTAAGAAAGGAAAAGGATATATCATTTCCGTGAGGTGTGTTAGAAATGGGAGAGGCTCTGTGCCGGGTAGCACAGCGCAGGCAGTCCGGTATTTCCGTTGTGCTATTCGCCGGCGTGATGCAAGCGCGGTGCGGTTCAAGTAATGGCTTGTTACGTGAACAGTTACGGCCGTATAGAAAGCAACAAAAGGCAGCCGGAACTCAGCGCACTTTTATGAGAATGGGAGCGAAAACTGTTTAGCCCACCCGTATACACCGCAAACTTTCTCCGTACCTTTGATGTTTTGCATGTTTGAGTCGTATGTGCATTGCGTACGGTGGTCTCTGGAACAGTTTTGAAGAACTGCATACAAAAATTACGCCTGGCTAGTGCCAGATATTGGGTTACAAGCTTGGTTTGTGGATTTAAAGTGGAATTGACTCGATTCACGACAGGTAGTTTCACGTGAATAGTTAAGAACCAGTAAACTCTCGATTCTTTAAAGAATCGAATTCCCATGTATAAAACAGCTTCAATCGTCTGAGTACTTTACAAATGGTTAATGTGTTAAATATTTTATTCTAAGTATGTAAGTGAGAGAAAGTTTAGGAAAGATTTGAAATTATGCTTAAAGTTCTCTCATTATCAAACGCTGGATGATTGAAGTGTGGGCAGTTTTGTGCTCCATTTTGAGCAAAAGCTAGTTTTTCACGCATCTAAATGTTTATGATGTTATATCTCCTGAACAATGCGCCGCACAATTATATAAAGTTGCAGGTACATTCAGTGCTGTGTTGCGAATAGAGTAAGTAGTAAAGAAGTATTAAATTAAAACATCGTGTCTGACGTTTTAGATTTACTGCATGAAAAGCGAAAATGTAGTAAGCGATAAACTTTTTTCCATTCCTCATTTTGTGGGAGTGTCAGCAAGAAAAGTTTGGAAAACGTATAAAGATATGTGTAAAGTTTTTAGAAGTCAGTAAGTACTCTCATCCTCAAATACTTATTGAACAATTATATTTGTACGCCATTAGTTACAAGGTCTCAAGATAACACAGTTTCTAAATGTAATACTTGTGTTATTGTGTTGAAAGTTTCTTAATGAGTAGGTTAGGACAGAATTATAAATTTTTTAAATTCGGGCAGTAACTACGCGAAAATATTTTTTTTTGCCCCTGGAAGGTCTTAGATGGGTAGCCTGCAACAGGATGTTGGCTCCTGTTTCAGAGTTTTGGGGTACTCGCTTAGTAATGTAGAATTTTTTCCGTAAATGAGTGCACCCTATTATATTTCGTTAAAGTACACCAGAAAATACAGCTAGTCATGATGGTTAGAGTCACCACTTAATAGTAGAAAAAAAGCTGTGCTACAGTTCACGATGTAGAAGTACTGGTATAAAACAGTTTTATTCTCTTTCTTTTTTTCGCAAGCCGCATTGCGTCATTTCCTGGTCGCGCTTCCGTGCACACCTTATTCGAGGTCACAAATACAAGACTTGATTTCTTGTTTTCGGTACCTGAGACAATTTTTTTGTCCAGCCTGTAAATGATGGGCCTGTTTTTCCATAACCCTTCTAAACAGGTTGTGGTCGGAGCCTATTTAACTGGTTTAAGGGCGTGTCATGGCAAGTGTTTTTAGCATCTCTTGGAAAGAAATTTTGAAACGTGTTGGCAGGAAGCAGAAGTGGTGTCAGCGGGAGCAGAAGTGGCCTACTGGAATGATGGTGGCGGGTTCCTCAAGTTCATTAGCAGCAAGGCCTGGATTTAACATTATCCTGTGGACCGCTTTTGGAACTCGGGATATCGGTATTCTGCCGATAGTTCTCGTGAAAGTACGAAGCAAGTTGTAGACCCTACGAGTCTGACGGAGGTTGTGTTTTAAAGTGATCAACATTTCGGAAGACGGCAGTAAGTAATCCTTCTGGAGCAAACAAGTTGCTTTGTAAATACGGGAAGACGTAAGAAACAAAAGTGTGTTTCCTTAATCGGGCTATGGATTCTGTTTAGAGTGTTGCAGTTTCGTGAGTGCGAACATGCTCAGCAAGAAGACGGCTTGCATCAGAGCGTGCAGGCGTTATTTATTTATTTACACGTCAAGTTCGTAGGACCAAATTGAGGAGCAAATATTCAAGGTTATGGAACATGTCAGTACATGAAATAACAACATAAAAGTAATAACAGATAAAAATAAAATGTTTATGAATCCAAGAAAGTCAAGCCATAAGTTTAAGTACACGCAATCAAAAATGTAACATAAGAAACAGCTTAATTTTTCAAGGAACTCCTCCTCAGACTACAAGGAGTGACCCACGACGAAATCTTCAGTTTTGACTTGAAAGTACGTGGATCACTGCTAAGATTTTTGAATTCTTGTGGTAGCTTATTGAAAATCGATGCAGCAGTATACTGCACACCTTTCTGCACAAGAGTTAAGGAAGTTCGATCTAAATGCAGGTTCGATTTATGCCGAGTATTAACTGAATGAAAGCTGCTTATTCTTGCGAATAAGCTGATATTGTTAACATGATTGGTTGGTTTGTGGGATTAAAGGGACCAGACTGCTACGGTCATCGGTCCCTGTTAACAAGAAACGACAGTGAAATATATATTGAGAGGCCAGTGTCAAAATACCCAGACTAGTGAAAAGTGTTCGACAAGAGGTTCGCGAACTTACACCACTTATTGCCCGAACCACCCGTTCCTGAGCCAAAAATATCCCTTCAGAATGGGAAGAGTTACCCCAAAATATAATATTCGACATAAGCGAATGAAAATAAGCAAAGTAGACTAATTTTCGTGTCGAACAAGCACTTACTTCAGATACCGTTCGAATAGTAAAAATGGCAGCATTAAATCTTTGAACAAGATCCTGAACGTGGACTTTCCATGACAGTTTACTATCTATCTGAACACCTAGAAATTTGAACTGTTCAGTTTCACTAATCATATGCCCGTTCTGTGAAATTAAAGCGTTGGGTTTTCTTGAATTGTGTGTTAGAAACGGTAAAAACTGAGTCTTACTGTGATTTAGCGTTAGTTTTTTTTCTACAAGCCATGAACTTATGTCATGAACTGCATATCTGAAACAGAGCCAATGTTGCACACAACATCCCTTACTGCCAAGCTAGTGTCATCAGCAAACAGAAATATTTAACACTTATCCGTAATACTAGAGGGCATATTATTAATATACACAGGTTCGAATCCTGCCTCTGGCATGGATGTGTGTGATGTTCTTAGGTTAGGTTTAATTAGTTCTAAGTTCTAGGCGACTGATGACGTAAGAAGTTAAGTCGCATAGTGCTCAGAGCCATTTGAACCATTAATATACAAATAAGGAACAGGAGTGGCCCCCAACACTGATCCTTGCGGCAACCCACATTTGACCGTACCCCACTCAGACCCCACATCACAGCCATTCTCAACACTGTGTCCTTTTGCCGTCTGTTGTTAAAGTAAGAGGTGAACCAATTGTGAGTTACTCCTCGTATTCTGTAATGGTCCAATTTCTGGGGAAATATTTTGTGATAAACACAATCAAACGCCTGGAAAACTCTGTACGAACAGGCCTTGGAAGGCCCAACGGTACCGACCGGCCGCCGTGTCATCCTCAGCCTACAGGATCAAACGCCATAGTTTAATAAAAGAAATATATATGCCTAGCGTTCTAAACCTTTTGTTTAACCCTCCAGTACCTCACAGAGAAAAGAGAATATAGTACTTCCAGTACTTGTAGGAAGTTTTCGCATATGGTGTAGCATGACTAGGATGACATGATGAGTTGCCAATGCTGACAACTGCGGTGATAGGTTTTCGATAGATAATAAAGTGATGTTTATGTTTACAAATTTCAATATCAGGAATATTTATGCTCTGACGTTGAATTGTACCAATTCGAAATCGGTAACGGTGAAACGTCCCCTTAGAGAAATTGTACAATGACTGTGCTTAAACTGACACACAATATTTTTAGCGCAACGCAATCTGACTTTCAAAAATCTCTACAAAAGAATGGCCCTGACTAACATTAACCTATACCTTTCACAAATCACTTACCTCACAATTATCTTCGTTACTGGAACTACTGCAATACAGCGAGCGCCACTACTGCCAGCTAAATAAAAGATTCAAACTACGGAAGGCACTAACTACTGATAGGCATAGTTAGCAAATGAAAGATTTTAATAGAGAACAAACAATGTATTTACCTTAATAATGTTGAAAACTCATAATATGCATAGCAGTTCATGACATACAGTTTTAAAAATTTCACAACTCCGCCATCTCTCTCCCCACATCCACCACTGCTGGCGGCTCACCTCCCACTGCGCAACGCTACGCGCTGTTCATATCCAGCTGCCACTGCCCAACACTACAATGGCAGACAACAATGCAAACTAGCCACCGACTGCACACAGCACAGCCAGTGATTTTCATACAGTGCGCTACGTAACGTTGCCAATAAGAAAACATAAACAGCCTACTTATAACGGTACTTTTCGAATAAAGTAACCTAAAACCAGTTAGTAGTTAGTTGCTGCTGCACGCTACCAACAATCTGTAACTCATGACAGCCACGGTCCCTAATCATAACTTTATTTGACAAAGTTGCGTTTCCGAGTAAATCTGCAGAGCAGTTCGTCGCGCAGTTTCTCTCGCGCCGCACATAGCTATAGTGTGTGGATTCCGGCCGCGACCGCGACTGAACTCTGCGCGACGCCACGATCGCTCCAAGGACGGACGAAAGGGACGTTTCAGTATGTCTGTAGGACGGCGTTGAGTAAAAACACAGTCAAGAATTGTTGAAACCGAACGTTGAGTTGGCAAGTGATTTGCTTCGCTGTGACGAAATAGACGACAGAGGGATAGAGAAACAATTAAAATCGCTCAAAAGAGGAAAGGCCGCTGGACCTGATGGGATACCAGTTCGATTTTACACAGAGTACGCGAAGGAACTTGCCCCCCCATCTTGCAGCGGTGTATCGTGGGTCTCTAGAAGAGCGTAGCGTTCCAAAGGATTGGAAAAGGGCACAGGTCATCCCCGTTTTCCAGAAGGGACGTCGAATAGATGTGCAGAACTATAGACCTATATCTCTAACGTCGATCAGTTGTAGAATTTTGGAACACGTATTATGTTCGAGTATAATGACTTTTCTGGAGACTAGAAATCTACTCTGTAGGAGTCAGCATGGGTTTCGAAAAAGACGATCGTGTGAAACCCAGCTCGCGCTATTCGTCCACGAGACTCAGAGGGCCATAGACACGGGTTTCCAGGTAGATGCCGTGTTTCTTGACTTCCGCAAGGCGTCCGATACAGTTCCGCATAGTCGTTTAATGAACAAAGTAAGAGCATATGGACTATCAGACCAATTGTGTGATTGGATTAAAGCGTTCCTAGATAACAGAACGCAGCATGTCATTCTCAATGGAGAGAAGTCTTCCGAAGTAAAAGTGATTTCAGGTGTGCCGCAGGGGAGTGTCGTAGGACCGTTGCTATTCACGATATACATAAATGACCTTGTGGATGACATCGGAAGTTCACTGAGGCTTTTTGCGGATGATGCTGTGGTATATCGAGAGGCTGTAACAATGGAAAATTGTACTGAAATGCAGGAGGATCTGCAGCGAATTGACGCATGGTGCAGGGAATGGCAATTGAATCTCAATGTAGACAAGCGTAATGTGCTGCGAATTCATAGTAAGCAAGATCCCTTATCATTTAGCTACAATATAGCAGGTCAGCAACTGCAAACAGTTAATTCCATAAATTATCTGGGAGTAGGCGTTAGGAGTGATTTAAAATGGAATGATCATATAAAGTTGAGCGTCGGTAAAGCAGATGCCAGACTGAGATTCATTGGAAGAATCCTAAGGAAATGCAATCCGAAAACAAAGGAAGTAGGTTACAGTACGCTTGTTCGCCCACTTCTTGAATGCTGCTCGGTAGTGTGGGATCCGTACCAGATAGGGTTGATAGAAGAGATAGAGAAGATCCAACGGAGAGCAACGCGCTTCGTTACAGGACCATTTAGTAATCGCGAATGCGTTACGGAGATGATAGATAAACTCCAGTGGAAGATTCTGCAGGAGAGCCGTTCAGTAGCTCGGTACGGGATTTTGTTGAAGTTTCGAGAACATACCTTCACCGAGGAGTCAAGCAGTATATTGCTCCCTCTTACGTATATCTCGCGAAGAGACCATGAGGATAAAATCAGAGAGATTAGAGCCCACACAGAGGCATACCGACAATCCTTCTTTCCACGAACAGTACGAGACTGGAATAGAAGGGAGAACCGATAGAGGTACTCAAAGTACCCTCCGCCACACACCGTCAGTTGGCTTGCGGAGTATGGATGTAGATGTAGATGTAGACTCGTCTACTTTCTATTAATATACGAGATCCCCGAGGACGGTCCCTGCAACCAGCTCGTTGCAGAATGGTTTGAGGAGCACCTTACAGACATGAGGGTGCTTGTATGGTTCTCCCACATCACATGGCTGCAGTTCTATTGAAGGAAAATATCCGTAGCTTGGACCTATCTCCTGCCGAACTCCGGGAGCGGTGTGTGTAGCTGAAGCAACATGGATCATTGTAACTCGTCACTGCTTTTTATTTAACAGAGAGTTTCTGTCACGAAGCGTCGCCTCGATTAACACAGACGTTAAAGTAACCTCTGGCGTGCCACAGGGGAGTGTTATGGGACCATTGCTTTTCACAATATATGTAAATGACCTAGTAGATAGTGTCGGAAGTTCCATGCGGCTTTTCGCGGTTGATGCTGTAGTATACAGAGAAGTTGCAGCATTAGAAAATTGCAGCGAAATGCAGGAAGATATGCAACGGATAGGCCCTTGGTGCAGGAAGTGGCAACTGACCCTTAACATAGACAAATGTAATATATTGCGAATACATAGAAAGCAGGATCCTTTATTGTATGATTATATGATAGCGGAACAAACACTGGTAGCAGTTATTTCTGTAAAATATCTGGGAGTATGCGTACGGAACGATTTGAAGTGGAAAACGATCATATAAAATTAGTTGTTGGTAAGGCGGGTGCCAGGTTGAGATTAATTGGGAGAGTTCTTAGAAAATGTAGTCCATCAACAAAGGAGGTGGCTTACAGAACACTCGTTCGACCTATACTTCAATATTGCTCATCACTGTGGGATCCGTACCAGGTCGGGTTGACAGAGGAGACAGAGAAAATCCAAAGAAGTGCGGCGCGTTTCGTCACAGGGTTATCTGGCAAGCGTGATAGCGTTACGGAGATGTATAACAAACTCAAGTGTCAGACTCTGAAAGAGAGGCGCTCTGCATCGCGGTGTAGCTTGCTGGATGAGGTGTCGAATATATTGCTTCCTACTACTTATACCTCCCGAGGAGATCACGAATGTAAAATTAGAGAGATTCGAGCACGCACGGAGGCTTTCCGGCAGTCGTTCTTCCCGCGAATCACACGCGACTGGAACAGGAAAGGGAGGTAATGACAGTGGCACGTAAAGTGCCTCCGCTTGCGGAGTATAAATGTAGATGTAGACAGTGGTGTTACATGCTTCTGGGTAGATACCTATATGTCAACTAGATCTTCTATATAAATGTCGAAGAGCCTCATTCAAGAGCTGCATATAACCTGCTTTATACTAATAGATGGGGAGCAAGTTTTACTTCACGGAACAGGATCGAGTTCGTATTACGTCCCAGAGGACTTCCATGTTACGGTGGCAGGTCCCCTTCCTATCTTCGTCTTCGATGAGGTTGCAGTCCGCCAGACTTGCACAAACTACTATCACTCAAATTCATTTTATGCAGTTAATTCATAATTACATGCATCTTACAGAATTAATAATTCAGCACAGTATGGAACAGCCGCACGCTATTTGAGGCGCCATGTCACGGATTGCGCCGCCGCTTCCGGCGGAGGTTCGAGTCCTCCCTCGGACATGGGTGTGTGTATTGTTCTAAGCATAAGTTAGCTTATGTTAGCGTAAGTAGTGTGACGACGTCAGCAGTTGGTCCCTTAGGAATTCACACACATTTGAACATTTTTTTATGGAACAGAACAATGTGTACATACGCCACCCACGTTGCAAAGCTAACAACTTTCGTACGTACGAGTCAATGGACGGGGTCTCGCTGCCAGTTGCAGACCGCCCTGAAAATCGTTTGGAACATCATAGGATGAGCCCGCATCTCGTGGTCGTGCGGTAGCGTTCTCGCTTCCCACGCCCGGGTTTCCGGGTTCGATTCCCGGCGGGGTCAGGGATTTTCTCTGCCTCGTGATGGCTGGGTGTTGTGTTAGGTTTAAGTAGTTCTAAGTTCTAGGGGACTTATGACCACAGCAGTTGAGTCCCATAGTGCTCAGAGCCATTTGAACCATTTTTTGAACCATCATAGGATGAATTACTTTGTATGTAGCTGATGCACCTTCAGAAATTTCAGACTTCTAATTTGGCATTTTATTTTCCTATATACGGCACAAAGCCCATTTGTCCAGCTATGAATCAAATTTTCTTATGTCATGTTGGCTGGATTAACAATAGATCTAGCTACACTGCAATGGAAGGTAATACAAAGAGCTAATTCATTGATAATTCTATTCGAAAAACTATCTGTATACAATTTTTTTTCGAGGAGCTACCTGTATATATCAACCAGTAACAGTTTTTGTCCTTTATATCGTATGAAACTGACGTTCGTGCTCATCAGATACGTTCAGGTGTGGCAGTCGCCAATTTTCTTTCCTCCCAACTCTTCCATCCGTAACACTCCGATACTGACCAAGAACCATCTGATGTATATTCTCCTCGTGTTTTTTGTCTCATTATAAATTTATTTAGGGATATCTCTTGAAAGAACAGATGGACGTAGACTCATTACGGTACTGTTTAACTGCTGCTTTTCCGCGAAGTGTAATGCATTCGTCGTGAACTCCCTCTTATTCTTCTTCTACTACTACTACTTCTTCCTGTTAACGTGTCTACTCTTTACGTATTGGTCCGACTTACTCTGCAGGTGAGGACTTGTCAGCACTTTTCTCCAGTTCTTCTCTTCCTTTTCTTCTACCCACTACTTGACTGCCAGGACTTACTTCAAGCACTTCTTTAACTGATAATGGACTGCTTTAGCAACAGACGAAGGAGCGGCGGGAGAGACGAGAGGTGAGACGAGTTTACCTCATTGCGTTTGATAGAACGAAACTGGCTCTGTTGCATCTGCCTCCGATTCGACAAAACTTCGTGATGACCTCTGTGGCGTCCGCAATATGTGTATCCGTGACGGTGGCTTCCACCCTGTCCGGGTGGCTTCAAACCCAGCAAGCAGAAGAATATCAGCAACCTCTTCCATAAAAAGATTCATTACACCATTAGGATGCTCAGAGTATTAATTATCAAATAAAACCTAGATGCAGGTAAGCATCAAATGGCATAGATGGCTCTTCCAACTTCGCATCAGTGAGCTGCAAAGCTTCCAGTAAAGTGGATTGAGTTAAAGATTAAAGCTTTTCCAGATTATCCACGAGTCCAAGCTGCGAGTTCTCTGAGTGTATTATAAAGTCAATCGAGTTGCCTTAGGACGTTCGCACTTTTCCTACCGTACGGTACAACAGCGACTAAAAATATTTTACTAGCGTTTATGTCGAAACGCCAATGTAGATAAGAGTAGGACGAAAGTGGCACTCCTCCAAATGTGGCGACTAACTGTTGACAACATAATCTTGGTGAAACTGGCGCCTGGAAACGATAAACTTTGACACACTTTCTGGCAGTGGCGTAATAGTAAAAAAAAATGTTCACATGTCTGTAAAATCTTATGGGACGTAACTACTAAGGTCATCAGTCCCTAAGCTTACACACTACTTAACCTAAATCATCATAAGGACTAGCACACACACCCATGCCCGAGGGAGGACTCGAACCCCCGCCGGGTCCAGCCGCACAGTCCATGACTGCAGCGCCTCAGACCGCTCGGCTAATCCCGCGCGGTGGCGTAATAGTAAAGTTGACAGAAATCTTCTGTTGTATTTTTCCATGGGCAAGCATACAAACAGAACTCTCATGGGCCGTGGCTGGAGCCTCTCGCTGGCTAAGAAGATATTTTCTCCGACGTGAAAAGCAGTCGTAACGAAGCTTTGTGGGCGGAACAGAAAACGGACCAATATAACTAATTCGAAGTTTACCCCTTGTCAACACCCACAACTCCTAAAATCAGACATGAGACAGCAATTTTTAATCAGAACATGGCCTTGAACTAATATCGATTCGTGAAAGAATACACGTAGAACAGGAAGGTTCCTAGATGCGGGCAAAAGACTAATGAAGCTGCCGTTCAAAGTGTCGCACCTCCTACCCAGTACTACACAAATGAAGTGAGTACTTTCGTGACAAGATCTCGCTTAAAGAAGCTACACGCCTCCTTCCAGGAAGAGGCTGGTAAACTGAACCAACCTCCACTTATATGGGATGTTCATTTCAATTGAACACATCTGGAAAAATACACATCGGTTCAAAAAATTTTATAATTCCAATTTGTTGCCTCGGAGGGAGATATCCAACGATAACACACTTTACCCCACCATATGCGTGGGTGGCAGGGGCAGCTTTGAAATGTTCAATGGGAACTCCTATTTTTTATTGCAGTTTACGATTCTACGGCAAAATCTACATACGATTTATCTGAAGCATGTACTTCGTTTCGCCACAGATTGCGTCTTAATCGGAGGAATAGAAATGGGTACACAATCGTAATTCAAGACGTACTACTCAGTGGCCCTTGAATATCGAATGGCACGTGGGACACCACTGCCATACTGCGACGCTAGGACAGGCTACTATTTCTACATCTACATCTACATCCATACTCCGCAAGCCACCTGACGGTGTGTGGCGGAGGGTACCCTGAGTACCTCTATCGGTTCTCCCTTCCATTCCAGTCTCGTATCGTTCGTGGAAAGAAGGATTGTCGGTATGCTTCTGTGTGGGCTCTAATCTCTCTGATTTTATCCTCTTGGTCTCTTCGCGAGATATACGTAGGAGGCAGCAATATACTGCTTGACTCATCGGGCCGGCCGCGGTGGTCTAGTGGTTCTAGGCGCTCAGTTCGGAACCGCGCGACTGCTACGGTCGCAGGTTCGAATCCTGCCTCGGGCATGGATGTGTGTGATGTCCTTAGGTTAGTTAGGCTTAAGTAGTTCTAAGTTCTAGGGGACTGATGACCACAGATGGTAAGTCCCATAGTGCTCAGAGCCATTTGAACCATTTTTTGACTCATCGGTGAAGGTATGTTCTCGAAAATTTAACAAAAGCCCGTATCGAGCTACTGAGCGTCTCTCCCGCAGAGTCTTCCACTGGAGTTTATCTATCATCTCCGTAACGCTTTCGCGATTAGTAAATGATCCTGTAACGAGGCGCGCTGCTCTCCGTTGGATCTTCTCTATCTCTTCTATCAACCCTACCTGGTACGGATCCCACACTGCTGAGCAGTATTCAAGCAGCGAGCGAACAAGCGTACTGTAACCTATTTCCTTTGTTTTCGGATTGCATTTCCTTAGGATTCTTCCAATGAATCTCAGTCTGGCATCTGCTTTACCGACGATCAACTTTATATGATCATTCCATTTTAAATCACTCCTTATGCGTACTCCCAGATAATTTATGGCTTAACTGCTTCCAGTTGCTGACCTGCTATTTTGTAGCTAAATGATAAGGGATCTATCTTTCTATGTATTCGCAGCACATTACACTTGTCTACATTGAGATTCAATTTCCATTCCCTGCACCATGCGTCAATTCGCTGCAGATCCTCCTGCATTTCAGTACAATTTTCCATTGTTACAACCTCTCGATACACCACAGCATCTTCCGCAAAAAGCCTCAGTGAACTTCCGATGACATTCACAAGGTCATTTATGTATATTGTGAATAGCAACGGTCCTATGACACTCCCCTGCGGCACACCTGAAATCACTCTTACTTCGGAAGACTTCTCTCCATTGAGAATGACATGCTGCGTTCTGTTATCTAGGAACTCTTCAATCCAATCACACAATTGGTCTGATAGTCGATATGCTCTTACTTTGTTCATTAAACGACTGTGGGGAAATGTATCGAACGCCTTGCGGAAGTCAAGAAACACAGCATCTACCTGTGAACCCGTGTCAATGGCCCTCTGAGTCTCGTGGACGAATAGCGCGAGCTGGGTTTCGGACGATCGTCTTTTTCGAGACCCATGCTGATTCCTACAGAGTAGATTTCTAGTCTTCAGAAAAGTCATTATACTCGAACATAATACGTGTTCCAAAATTCTACAACTGATCGACGTTAGAGATATAGGTCTATAGTTCTGCACATCTGTTCGACGTCCCTTCTTGAAAACGGGGATGACCTGTGCCCTTTTCCAATCCTTTGGAACGCTACGCTCTTCTAGAGACCTACGGTACACCGCTGCAAGAAGGGGGGCAAGTTCCTTCGCGTACTCTGTGTAAAATCCAACTGGTATCCCATCAGGTCCAGCGGCCTTTCCTCTTTTGAGCGATTTTAATTGTTTCTCTATCCCTCTGTCGTCTATTTCGATATCTACCATTTTGTCATCTGTGCGACAATCTAGAGAAGGAACTACAGTGCACTCTTCCTCTGTGAAACAGCTTTGGAAAAAGACATTCAAAACTTGTAATTGGAAACCCCATTCGCAGCGTTGTATTCCTGCGTCATATCGAACAGGGGGACTACTCGACGCGCCCCCTGGCCCTGCAGCGAACTACGACGTATTATAGCAGGCAATACACTGCGACCGGAGCTCACGTATCGTGCAGACGATCTAGCTGCTCCAAGCATTACAATACTTGCACAGGGTTTGCTGCCTGCACACATATCTATCATTTGGACAACAGACGTGCAAGTGGACGATGAGCGTTGTAAACGCAGAGGAAACAACTGAAATGATCCTGATTTACGGAGAGTGTAGGGAAAACTTTGTGGCTGCTGTTGCGTTGTATGCCGAGCGTTTTTCAGAGAAAGCTCGCTCTCGTTCGTTCTTTTACAACTTTATGTCTGATGACAATGTGCAGACCGGCAAAAGCGAATGTGTTGCAGGAGAAGTTAGTGGCATAGTTCAAATAGCAGTCCACCACAAACCATGGACAAGCGCCCGCTAATTACAGTGCGATTGCGGTATGTCCGTATGCAGTGCTGTCACAATACTGCATCGTCATAAGTGTCATCCATACTACGTGCTACTCCATCAAGAATTTCATGGTGCTGATTCCCATAGTCGCGCAGTGTTCTGTGAATGTGCACCTTAACAAATGCAAGCGAACCCCACGTTCCTTGCTGAGGTACTATTTTCCGATGAGTCGACATTCACAAACCATGATATCGTTAACCAGCATAACATGCATTACTGGAGTGTAGACAATCATCACTGGTTACAAGTTGACCATCAACGTCTTTGGTCGGTTAACGAATGGTGCGACATCATGCGGAACAAACTAACTGGTACGTATTTTATCGACAGTACGTTGAGTGGATGCAAATATCGAACTTTTTTGGAACAGGAACCACCGCAGGACGTTCCCGGACGTTTGTAAACGTATCCAGTTTCATCGTCACGGTTTCCAGCCCATTACGCAGTTGAAGCACGGGAGGTATTAGACCGTGTTTACAGTGGTCGGTGGATCGGCAGAGGTCGCTCCATTAATTGGCTCGCTACGTCTCCAGATTTTACGTCACTCGATTTCTTTCTATGGGGGCATTTAAAAGATAAGGTGTACAAGCAGGCCATGAAGACATGATCGGCCGCATCAGAAACATCTGTGCTGACATTCCCGCAGATACGCTTCTGTCCTGATACGGCCATTTGTAAAGACGATCACCAAGTGTTTTGAAGTTGACGGTACTACTTTTGAACACTTACTTTAATTAGGAAAGTAGACTAGCGTTCGTCTGGATACATGGCTACAGTGACGTGTCGGGTAGTCCCCTGTTCGATATGTCGAAGGAACACAAACTTGTCAATGGGATTTGCAATTAGAAGTAATGACATACTGGCCTGTCCTACACTCACAGCATGGCGGTGGGGTCCCACGTGCCATTGGAAATTAAAGGGCCATTAAATAGTGTGTCGTAAATTATGACTGTCTGCCCGTTTCTATTCCTCCGATTACAGCGCCATCAGTGGTGAAGCGAAGAAAATGTTTCAGACAAAACATATGTTGATTTTGCCATAGAATCATAATCTGAAAAAAAAAATAAATCTAAAAAATCTAAAAAATCTAAAAAAACTGGGTTCCCAATGGTGGTCGAGTGTGGCATAATTCGATGGCCCTCTCCCTGATAAACAAATTAGAATTATAACTTTTTTTGATCCGATGAATAGTTTTCGAGATATTCCAATGTCTTCAGTTAAATGAACACCATATAGATTAATACTTCTAAGAAAGTGCTCCGATGTCAATAGTTCTTTGTTCGATGCCTAAGATGCTCAACCCAGCACAGAGGGACTCATCGCCCGTGTTGTTGGATTCATGTTTCGGACGCTCACAGAGGGACACATCGCCTGTGTTGATGCGTTCATGTTTCGGCCAAAGCGGCGTAAGATTATCAGTGAAAAGACGTCGGAGAAAAGGAAGTTTGCACACGAAAATCATAGAATCAAAAAAGTAAAGAAATTATTATTGTCAGACACTAGGCGTCCACTTTTTTTGCCATTTCAAACTATTTATGCGACACACTGAAGAGTACGTTCTCTATGATGGCGAAAGTTCTGCCAGTCTGCTGGACAGGATCACCATTTTCAAAACGCACTCTATTATTTACAATAAATGAGCACACGACCATACTGGCATCTGGATACGTGTCAGAGGACGCGCCACGTCCGTTCACTTGAGCGGTGGATATCAGTTTTGCTGTTCTGAACACGAATATCAACGCTGGCTGTGATTCCTTTACCGGCATTATCCGCACGTGGTGAGAGATGGTACTTCATTTGCAGCATTAACTTCTGACACCACATTACCACGATACAGAATGATAAGTTCTTCGTGAAGACATAATGCCGGCCGCGGTGGTCTCGCGGTTAAGGCGCTCAGTCCGGAACCGCGCGACTGCTACGGTCACAGGTTCGAATCCTGCCTCGGGCATGGATGTGTGTGATGTCCTTAGGTTAGTTAGGTTTAAGTAGTTCTAAGTTCTATGGGACTGATGACCACAGATGTTAAGTCCCATAGTGCTCAGAGCTATTTGAAGTAATAATAAGCAGCCAACTAGTTGCCAAATGGAAGGTTTATTTAAGCCCCTTGCCATCATTTCAACGTTTATTAAAACGTCTTCTTCAGGAGGAAAATGGTGACGAATACATGTTAGACTATATATATTCAGGAACACTCATAACTCGTCACGAATAGAAAAGTTTTTCCAACTTAGTGGGTGACATGCTGTAGTGGATATACGTTGAAAGATAAGCGAATGGCGTCAGTAAAATATAAAATTTTACCTCCATAATATTAAAAACGTGTATAACATGGTAGTCGTCATTGAGTGGTGCTTCACCAACGTACAGCTAATGCTCTAGCCAGGCATAAGTAACGCTTTGACTCAGGAAATCTTTCGGTAAATTTTGTATTTTACTAACGCCATTTCGCTACAATTCAGCGTATCTCCGCTACAACATATAACCCAATAGGTTTGAATGAGTTTTGTATTCGTAACGAGTTATACGAGTTATAAGTGTTCATATATACACTCCTGGAAATGGAAAAAAGAACACATTGACACCGGTGTGTCAGACCCACCATACTTGCTCCGGACACTGCGAGAGGGCTGTACAAGCAATGATCACACGCACGGCACAGCGGACACACCAGGAACCGCGGTGTTGGCCGTCGAATGGCGCTAGCTGCGCAGCATTTGTGCACCGCCGCCGTCAGTGTCAGCCCATTTGCCGTGGCATACGTAGCTCCATCGCAGTCTTTAACACTGGTAGCATGCCGCGACAGCGTGGACGTGAACCGTATGTGCAGTTGACGGACTTTGAGCGAGGGCGTATAGTGGGCATGCGGGAGGCCGGGTGGACGTACCGCCGAATTGCTCAACACGTGGGGCGTGAGGTCTCCACAGTACATCGATGTTGTCGCCAGTGGTCGGCGGAAGGTGCACGTGCCCGTCGACCTGGGACCGGACCGCAGCGACGCACGGATGCACGCCAAGACCGTAGGATCCTACGCAGTGCCGTAGGGGACCGCACCGCCACTTCCCAGCAAATTAGGGACACTGTTGCTCCTGGGGTATCGGCGAGGACCATTCGCAACCGTCTCCATGAAGCTGGGCTGCGGTCCCGCACACCGTTAGGCCGTCTTCCGCTCACGCCCCAACATCGTGCAGCCCGTCTCCAGTGGTGTCGCGACAGGCGTGAATGGAGAGACGAATGGAGACGTGTCGTCTTCAGCGATGAGAGTCGCTTCTGCCTTGGTGCCAATGATGGTCGTATGCGTGTTTGGCGCCGTGCAGGTGAGCGCCACAATCAGGACTGCATACGACCGAGGCACACAGGGCCAACACCCGGCATCATGGTGTGGGGAGCGATCTCCTACACTGGCCGTACACCACTGGTGATCGTCGAGGGGACACTGAATAGTGCACGGTACATCCAAACCGTCATCGAACCCATCGTTCTACCATTCCTAGACCGGCAAGGGAACTTGCTGTTCCAACAGGACAATGCACGTCCGCATGTATCCCGTGCCACCCAACGTGCTCTAGAAGGTGTAAGTCAACTACCCTGGCCAGCAAGACCTCCGGATCTGTCCCCCATTGAGCATGTTTGGGACTGGATGAAGCGTCGTCTCACGCGGTCTGCACGTCCAGCACGAACGCTGGTCCAACTGAGGCGCCAGGTGGAAATGGCATGGCAAGCCGTTCCACAGGACTACATCCAGCATCTCTACGATCGTCTCCATGGGAGAATAGCAGCCTGCATTGCTGCGAAAGGTGGATATACACTGTACTAGTGCCGACATTGTGCATGCTCTGTTGCCTGTGTCTATGTGCCTGTGGTTCTGTCAGTGTGATCATGTGATGTATCTGACCCCAGGAATGTGTCAATAAAGTTTCCCCTTCCTGGGACAATGAATTCACGGTGTTCTTATTTCAATTTCTAGGAGTGTACATAGCCAAAGAATCTGTTAAAGGTATGATTCAAATACAATATATGTAAATAAGCAGAAGGCGGCGCTGCGGTTGGCAACGCCTATATAACACAATTGTCTGGCGCAGTTGCTAGATTGGTTACTGCTGCTACAATGGTAGGTTATCAAGATTTAAGTGAGTTTGAATATGGTGTATTATTCGGCGCACTAGCGATGGGACAGCATCTCCGAGGTAGCGATGAAATGGTGATAGTCCCGTACGACCATTTCACGAGTGTACCGTGAATATCAGGAATCCGGTAAAACGTCAAATCTGCGACATCGCTGCGGCCTGGAAAAGATCCTACAAGAACAGGATCAACGACGACTGAAGATAATCGTTCAACGTGACAGAAGTGCTACCCTTTCGCAAATTGCTACACATTTCAGTGCTGGGTAATCAGCAAGTGTCAGTGTTCGAACTGTTCGACGAAATATCATTGATATGGGGTTTCGGAGCCGAAGGCCCACTCGTGTATCCTTGATGACTGCACGACACAAAGCTTTACGCCTCGCCAGGGCCCATCAGCACCGACATTGGACTGTTGACGACTGGAAACATGTTGCCTGGTCTACATCTATAACTACATCTACATCCATACTCCACAAGCCACCTGACGGTGTGTGGCGGAGGGTACCTTGAGTACCTCTATCGGTTCTCCCTTCTATTCCAGTCTCGTATTGTTCGTGGAAAGAAGGATTGTCGGTATGCCTCTGTGTGGGCTCCAATCTCTCTGATTTTATCCTCATGGTCTCTTCGCGAGATATACGTAGGAGGGAGCAATATACTGCTTGACTCCCCGGTGAAGGTATGTCAGATGAGTCTCGTTTCAAATTGTATCCAGTGGCTGGACGTGTACGAATATCTAGCCAACCTCATGAATCAATGGACCGTGCATGTCAGCAGGTGACTGTTCAAGCTGGTGGAGGCTCCTGGTGTTGGGAGTGTGCAGCTGGAGTCATATGGAACCCCAGATATGTCTTGATACGACTCTGTATGATCACCTGCATCCATTAATGTCCATTGTGCATCCCGACAGACCTGGGGAATTCCAGCAGGACAGTGCGACGCGCCACACGACCAGAATTGTTAGAGTGGCTCCAGGAACATTCTTCTGAGTTTAAGCACTTCCGTTGGCCACCAGACTCTCCAGACATGAACGTTATTAAGCATATCTTGGATGCCTTGCAACGTGCTTTTCGAATGAGATCTCCACCCCCTCGTACTCTTACGGATTTATGGATAGCCCTGCAGGATTCATGGTGTCAGTTCCCTCCAGCTGTACTTCAGACATTAGTCGAGTCCATGCCACGTCGTGTTGCGGCACTTCTGCGTGCTCGCGGAAGCTCTACACAATATTAGGCAGGTGTACCAGTTTCTTTGGATCTTTAGAATATATATATATATATATATATATATATATATATATATATATATATATATATATATATGTGTGTGTGTGTGTGTGTGTGTGTGTGTGTGTTTTAACATGTATTCACTGTTAACCTGATTAGGTCGTCAGCGTTTTCCTTCTGAAGAACACATTTCTATGAACGTTGAAAGCATGGTCAAGGGGTTTAAATAAACCTTCCATTTGGCAACTGATCGGCTGTTCATTAGTTCTGCAAGAAGATTTTATCCTACGGTTGCTACTTCATCAACGTATGAAATTTTAGAATGATAAGTGTATATGGCAATTCAAGATTCAAAGACAGCGATCATTTACACCAGGTTGTTAGGTTAAAATAGGTACTTTATTTAGCATTGCTAGTCAGTTTTCAGTTTTCACACAGTTCCAAGTGCACCTACAAACATAACAACACGTGGATGCAATTGATTTTTGGTGGTTGTTACGTTTGTAGGTGCACTTGGAAGCGAGCCAAAGCTAGAAACTTACCAATAGTGGTTAATAAAGTGCGAGTAAATTCCTCGTAATTAAAATTACAACCCCAGAAGGATAGTAAATAACGAAATTTTACTTACTGAGCGTATACAGTGCATAAGGAAGAAAAAAATTATTAAATTTGTAGATTATTTGACGTACACCGGGTGCGACATTAAAACTCAAAGCTGCAAACTCTGACAGCAATAACGGCTTTAACCAGGCAGGACATTTAGTCGAACTGATCTTAGCTGATAGATACGTGTAGCTAAATCATTTCACGTGCCTCATCTCCATGCCGAACTTCATCACTAGATGAATAGTAGTGGCTGCCAACTGGTGACCTACCAGTCTACCGGCTACAGAGACCGGATGTTTTGAGTGGGTGAGAAATATGGAGAATTTTCTGGACACGCCAATAGTCGAACACCACCTGTATCGACGTAGCTCTATACAGCCTGTTGCGTTACCTTGTTGAAATATGAAGTTGCTACGGTCGCAGGTTCGAATCCTGTCTCGGGCACGGATGTGTGTGATGTCCTTAGATTAGTTAGGTTTAAGTAGTTCTAAGTTCTAGGGGACTGATGACCTCAGATGTTAAATCCCATAGTGCTCAGAGCCATTTGAACCATTTTTAAAATATGAAGTCACAGAGATGTCGAAGATAGGACGCAATGACCGGCCACATCAGAAACGCATGCTACCTAAATTACCAGCTGTGTGGACCAGAGATGATCGTGTTGTGTACTCAATGGCGTCCCATGTTACCAAGCCAGGTGCTGAGCCCATCTGACATGAGTGAATGGAGTCTGGCAACGTTCTTTCACCCCTGGGTCTCCATACACGGACATGTTCATAGTGATGCTGGACGCAGCACAGGGGCTCGTCAGAAAAGACGACGCGGTGACACTGCTGTGTCCATTGCTGTCGTGCTTCGCCATCTATCACAGCGTAAGTGAAAGCTGCATTGAGAGTCCGTGATGATCCAGACGTCATTGCACTGTCAGTATGGATGTTTGTTTTTCTGTAACAAGCCCAACTCCTCACTATCTAACGTCACTATACGAACGTACCTGGCCGAATGAACGAGGTGTGTGTCCTCCCAGGCGCTAGTCACTTGGGGCCGTTAAGATCCTGCACGGTTCTGAGTATGACTATTCTGAACCCAGAAATTCCACATTTTTATGACAGTCGTGTTACCCCGACCAACCCGAGCAGCAGTACTACCATACGATAGATTGAAGTCTTGATGGGACACGAACTGACCACAGTCAAATTCCGATATGTGCTGGTACACATTTGTCCTTCTTGTACAAGACATAACACCATCTTTTCGCACAAAACCAACATTGAAAGGCGATTCTTGAATGAAAAACCCTCTGTGTAATTTTTCGTTATATACAGAATCTGCTCCGTGCAGCCACATTAACGTGACCGCCTGTCAGATGCCTAAATGACCACCTTTTGCAGCGTTGACCGGTGCGAGACGTGCAGGAAGAGTCAGTGAGGTTCTACACGGTTACCGACAGAGATATAGTCGACTCCGTTGGCGCGGCTAGCTTTGCTAGATTTCTCGGTTGAGAATTCATGGCGCTAACAGCCCGATAGTGGTGGTCCCACTAATATTCTGTTAGGTTTTAATCCGTGGAATTTGGTGGCCATGGGAGTGCGGTGAACTTATCCTGGTGCTCTTCGAACCACGCTCGTACACTGTGAGGTGTGTGAAATGTTGCATTGTGTTGCTAGTAGATGACATCACGCCGAGGAAAAACAAACTGCATGTAGGGGTGAACATGGTCCCCAAGGATAGACGCATACTTGTTTTGATCCATTGTGCCTTCCAGAGTGATGAGATCGCGCAAGATATGCCACGAAAACATTCCCTCAATCATAACGCTCCCTCCCCCGTCCTGGACCCTTCCGACTATCTTTGTAATGCGTTTGCTTCACTCCGATGGAGCATAAAATGTGATTCGTGTGCAAATGCCACCTGTTGCCTTTCAGTGGACTTCCAGTTGCGGTATTTGTGTGCAAATTCCAGCCTTCATCGCTGATGAACAGCAGTCAGCATGGGTGCATGAACGAGGCACCTGCTACAGAGACCCATACGTAGCAACGTTCGCTGGACGGTCCTTGAGTATACACTGTTGGTTTATCTGGGCTGTCAGTTGCTTGCCAGTTGCACGTCTGTTCCCCCCTACACATCTCCACAGGCGTCGTCCACGCCTGTTATTTATGGTCCGCGGTGCACCACACATGCTTCGGCGCCGGTTTTGGATAGCGCCATTTTGCCGTGCACGTTATACACTACTGGCCATTAAAATTGCTACACCAAGAAGAAATGCAGATGATAAACGAGTATTCATTGGACAAATATATTATACTAGAACTGACATGTGATTACATTTTCACGCAATTTGGGTGCATAGATGCTGAGAAATCAGTACCCAGAACAACCACCTCTGGCCGTAATAACGGCCTTGATACGCCTGGGCATTGAGTCAAACAGAGCTTGGATGGCAAGTACAGGTACAGCTGCCCATGCAGCTTCAACACGATATCACAGTTCATCAAGAGTAGTGACTGGCGTATTGTGACGAGCCAGTTGCCCGGCCACCATTGACCAAACGTTTTCAGTTGGTGAGAGAACTGGAGAATGTGCTGGCCAGGGCAGCAGTCGAACATTTTCTGTATCCAGAAAGGCCCGTACAGGACCTGCAACATGCGGTCGTGCATTATCCTGCTAAAATGTAGGGTTTCGCAGGCATTGAATGGAGGCTGAAATGTAACGTCCACTGTTCAAAGTGCCGTCAACGCGAACAAGAGACGACCGAGACGTGTAACGCGACCATCATGATTCTGTAAACAGAACCTGGATTCATTCGAAAAAATGTCGTTTTGCCATTCGTGCACCCAGTTCGTCGTTGAGTACACCATCGCAGGCGCTCCTGTCTGTGATGCAGCGTCAAGAGTAACCGTAGCCACGGTCTCCGAGCTGATAGTCGATGCTGCTGCAAACGTCGTCGATCTGTTCGTGCAGATGGTTGTTGTCTTGCAAACGTTCCCCTCTGTTGACTCAGGGATCGAGACGTGGCTGCACGATCCGTTACAGCCATGCGGATAAGATGCCTGTCATCTCGACTGCTAGTGAGACGAGGCCGTTGGGATCCAGCACGGCGTTCCATATTAGTCTCCTGAACCCACCGATTCCATATTCTGCTAACAGTCGTTGGATCTCGACCAACGCGAGCAGCAATGTCGCGATACGACAAACCGCAATCGCGATAGGCTACAATTCGACCTTTATCCAAGTCGGAAACGTGATGGTACGCATTTCTCCTCCTTACACGAGGCATCACAACAACGTTTCACCAGGCAACGCCGGTGAACTGCTGTTTGTGTATGAGAAATAGGTTGGAAACTTTCCTCATGTCAGCACGTTGTAGGTGTCGCCACCGGCGCCAACCTTATGTGAATGCTCTGAAAAGCTAATCATTTGCATATCACAGAATCTTCCACCTGTCGGTTAAATTTCGCGTCTGTAGCACGTCATCTTCGTGGTGTAGCAATTTTAATGGCCAGTAGTGTAGTTAACCACGGCGGTACGAGAACGTTTTACAGACTTATCCGTTTCGGAAACGCTACCACTCTTAGCCCTTAAAAACAATGATAACGTTCTTTTGAGGTCACATGAATAGCTCCGTTTCCGCATTCCGTCAAGGACTGCATTGTTTTCAGCATCCCAGGCTACGCTTTATACTCCCTCCACTGATAGTGTTGCCATCTGCCGTTTGTGAGTGGTTATTCCACGTTGTCGTCGAACGTAGGCGATGGTAACAGTAATGTGACTGGAACGTGGAGATAGCTTCACTCTTCCGTAAGTGTATGCGATTTCAGTGATGTGCTAATCATTTGCATGTTCAGGCATGTAGTGCACTTGGTGACAATTTGAGGTTATTTGAATGCCGTCCTCATGTTGGTGTAGTTTTAGTGGTCAGCGGAGTACTTAGTTTAACGCAACAACCCGGTGTAAATCTTGTCGTTCAATGAATTTATCGAGCCTGTGGTGCCCAGAAAGACGAAATTAATAGTTCAAGTAGTTGCAGGTACAGCGTGTATCAGCTAACCGCAGTTCAACTCGATACCCAAGTTGTCAGTGGTAGCGAAGCACTAACCGTATAACCTTCAATTAAACATGGTCAGCACTTGTAAGCACACAAGAATCACCACACACGTATTCATGGTCATGCGCTTTTATGTATACACACACACACACACACACACACACACACACATAAATTCAACCATCGACATAATACGCACAGTTCGGAGCTGCATCACATTAACAGACTTCATTCTAAAAAAAACTACAGTTCCATCATATCACCAGATTTCATTCTTACATTTAAAAGAAAGGAGTTGGTGTTAATGAATGATCAACTTTGGGACATTCATATGTGACATGACTGTTAATGGTAACCCTGCCCCACCAGGCAAAGATATACTACGTAGCACAGGTCATTCCTTTAAAGTAGCCACTAGCAGTGCGAATACGAACTGTGAGTGGACGCCACCAACTGGGAGCCAGTAGAATGGAAATTCCACTCTCCTGATGGCAGTTTCTGGCCAGCGACATTGGGCTTGGAACTGATCCATTTACATCGAAACATTAGTTATGAAGGCCTCAGTTTTTCACAATTAACAAAATAAGAACACCTTGAAGTTGAAGCTAACAACGGCAAATTCCGACGCCATATGAGAGAGCATCCTTATTTCTTAAAAGCCACATGCATTCTGGACTCAGTCACTATCTTATAATACAAAGGACGTGGGACTAACTACCCACCAAGTGGTACGCAAAACCTCGAAATTACCAAGTTTCGAGCACACTGCATTTTTCGAAGTAACAAATTCCCAAGCACTTTTGAAATCTGAAGCCGAGAATCCACCACAACAAGAGTATGTGAGTTTATAAAGGAATAAGGCAACAAATTCCAGCCAATGTCTTGTCACCCCAAGTTACGAAAAATTAGGTGCATCGAAACATCATAATAAAGGTACAGCAAAAAATGTAATAACTACTGAGGGCACCATGGGCTTAGACTAGGCCCTTTCGAGACTAGATTTTGATGATCGATTTCAGAATGTGACTGCAGCAATTAAACTGAGAAGCCTCACATAGCACACCGCCAGAGACAAAATGTTGCAGTACAATGATAAAGCATCATGCGGTAATCTGTTTCCTGCATTTGGAGAGGAACAACGCTGCAACCATCCATGTTGAGTTGGTGGAAATCTACGGCAACAACGGTACATTATATGACTCAGTGGTCAGGTGGTACAGACAGGCAAACAGGTATGATTGACGGAGAACGAAATGGCACGGCAGCTCCTCTGCAGAATCGGGATTCAAAGGAGAAGTTGCAGCCCCAGTATTCGAAAACCGGTGTATCATTACGAGAGGATAATGAAAAAACTGAGTATCAGTGCTAGATAAATTTACAATATCTCGCACAACGTTTTTTTTAGATGACAAATGTCCCCGCTCGCTGGGTTCCACGACTGCTGGCACCCATTCAGAAAGTTCGCCGAATCGAAGCAGCAGAAGAAATGTTGCAGCTGTTTCACTCCACTCTAGATGACATGTTTAGCGTGTAATCATAACGGATGAGTAGTGGGTGTATTAGTAAGACCCAGAGACAAATGAACAAAGCAGGCAGTGAAAACCAGAAAGAACAAGAACACTCAACCATTATTGGGTAAGGTCATGAGCGTATTTTGTGGGACTGCCATAGTGTGGTGCTAACCTCGTAAAGTGCATACAGTTACAGGAGCATACGACGGAAACCTCCTGGCGATATTGTTGGTTAAGACGAAGCGTTGCAGGTAGCTGTTCAAGGGCTGCTTTCTCTCCAAGACGACGCCTCAGATCATTCCGCACAGGAACAGTTACACATGCTGCTTATTTGGGCTGTCCAATATTTGCTCACATCCCGTATTCTCGCAACATGGTGCTCTTACGTCAGATGAAGGAACCACTGCGTGGCAGGCACTACCAGAATGAAGATTAGGTGCTTTTCCAGGTGAGTCGTTTCCTGGACGGCCAAAATGAAGACTACTATAACCAAGGTCTCTGCCAAGTCATTCGTGGTTGAGAAAAAGGTGTATCATTGAAGGGTGAATATGTAGACACGGACTAACGTTAGCACAAGTTTCGTGGTCAGAGCACTCTGGACTCGTATTCGGGAGGACGACGGTTCAATCCCGCGTCCGGCCATCCTGCTTTAGGTTTTCCGTGATTTCCCTAAATCTCTCCAGGCAAATGCTGGGATGGTTCCTTTTAGAGAGCTCGGCCGACTTCCTTCCCCGTCCATTCCTTATCCGATGAGACAGATGACCACGCTGTCTGTCTGCCGGCCAGAGTGGCCGAGCGGTTCTAGGTGCTACAGTCTGGAACCGCGCGACCGGTAAGGTCGCAGGTTCGAATCCTGCCTCGGGCATGGATGTGTGTGATGTCCTTAGGTTAGTTAGGTTTAAGTAGTTCTAAGTTCTAGGGGACTGATGACCTCAGAAGTTGAGTCCCATAGTGCTTAGAGCCATTTTAACCACGCTGTCTGGTCTCCTCCCCCAAACAATCCAATCCTATCCAACAGCTTGATTTTTTGCGAGTTGATGACGAAAACTTTATGAGTATTCCTCGTATGTAAGCGGTTTCGGGAGACACAGGGGAGTACCACTTTTCTACGGCCTGCCGCCCTGCTGCCTGGAGAAACTCCGGATCTCGTGCGCCTGGGGCGTTTGTCCAATTTGCTAAGCCGAATGTGCGCAGGACGTTCAATAATCAACGCAAAATGTTCTTTTCTCGGCCAGTTTCGGTTAAGAAATGTGGAATATGTTGTGTGACATTACGGAATATTCCCGCTACAGTTCCAATAGTTAGATGAAGTTCCTATAGGTTGCGGCGCTATATGTGGTCTTCAAAATGGCGTCTGTAACGAGGTGAAGTGCGTTCCAAGCAGAGAGCTGCTATGGAGTTTCTTTTGGGAGTAAAACGAGAGCACCACAGATATTCACAGACAAATGCATAATATCTACGGAGATTTGACAGTGAAGAAGGGCACAATGAGTCGTTGGCGAGGCTTCTGCCATCATCGCAACAAGGTCGGCCAAACCTGTCCCATCTCCCGCGTGCAGTTGGGATTCTGCAGTGTTGCAATGTGAGGACACTTTCTTGCGAGGCGATCGACGGTTCACAATCAAACACCTCCCTAGACAACTGGACGTCTCTGTTGGTAGGACTGACACACTCGTCCACCAGTTGGCGTACTAAAAGGCGTGTGCCCGCTGGGTTTTTCGCCGCCTAAAAGAAGACTGTAAAGAGCAACCCGAAGGACCACCTGTGTGGATTTGCTTGCGCTTTACGACGCTGATCGTGAAAATGTTTTTGTCGAATATCGTCGCCGCTGATGAAAAATGGGTTCATCGATTCGAAGCTGAAACGAAACGACAGTCCATGGAGTGGCGCGAGCCACCTCTTCTCCGGAGGAAAAGTTCAAAGGCACACCCTCTGCCGATAAAGTCAAGGCGACGGTCTTCAGGGGCTCGGAACGAGTTATACTGTTTGATGTCCACCCTCATGGTGCAACGATCAACTCTGAAGTGTATTATTCTACCCCCAGGAAATTGAAGAAACGACTTCAGTCTGTTCACCGAGCGAGGTGGCGCAGTGGTTAGCACACTGGACTCGCATTCGGGAGGACGACGGTTCAATCCCGTCTCCGGCCATCCTGATTTAGGTTTTCCATGATTTCCCTAAAATCGTTTCAGGCAAATGCCGGGATGGTTCCTTTGAAAGGGCACGGCCGATTTCCTTCCCAATCCTTCCCTAACCCGAGCTTTCGCTCCGTCTCTAATGACCTCGTTGTCGACGGGACGTTAAACACTAACCACCACCACCACCACCACCAGTCTGTTCGTCGCCGCAAAAAAGCAAACGGACCTCTCGTTCTCCATGACAACGGAAGGTCTCACACCCTAGAGAGGTCACAAAACCTCATTAGACTGCTCCTCCTCATCCACTCTACAGCCCGGATCCCTCACCTTCCGACTTCCATCTGTTTTCCTCAATGAAGGATGCACTCCGCGGGAAGCGGAACGTGGATGATGTGGAGATTATTGATGTTGCAAGACATTGGCTTCGACGTCAACCAGTAGAGTGGTACCATGCTGGCATACAGGCGTTCCCAATAAGATGGTGCAAGACCGTTGCATTGAACGGAGATAATGTGGAAACATAATGTTTTGTAGCCAGAAGAGTGGGGAATAATATGATGTACTGAAAACTTGAATAAAACCAGCCTGCTTCCAGAAAAAAACGTGTTGCATTACTTATTGAATGCCCATTGTAGTTCACTAATCCTAGCCTCTCCAAAACATCACAATGGTGTATCTTTCAACACACACACACACACAATGGTTCAAGTGGCTCTGAGCACTATGGGACTCAACATGTTAGGTCATAAGTCCCCTAGAACTTAGAACTACTTAAACCTAACTAACTTAAGGACATCACACACATCCATGCCCGAGACAGGATTCGAACCTGCGACCGTAGCAGTCTCGCGGTTCCAGGCTGAAGTGCCTAGAACCGCACGGCCACTTCGGCCGGCCACACACACACACACACACACACACACACACACACACACACACACACACACACACACACACACAGAGGCGCGCGCGCGCAAGCACGCACATGTTTAGAGACATAGAGCCGGCGCGTAATCACAGTGTAATCAACAACCACACTTATCACAGTCACAATTCTTGATCCTTCCTTTCCATACATGCCTACTCCTTATTACTGCATGAACGAAAAATGGCGAGGCAGGCCAGGTCGACAACCACAATGATCTGCAGTAGGGAAGCTAGGCGACCACAGACCTGTTAACTTGAGTGCTGACTCAGATTTTTGTTAATTCGCAAAATGACTGTATAAAGCAATAACATTGTACACAAAAAAATGTAGTAATATACACTGCTGGCCACCGTAAATGCAACACCAAGAAAGACAAGAGGTAGCACAACAAAATTTATTTTGTAGATAACATGTTGACCAAGTATCAAATGATTACGTTTACAGACGTCTGTGACATGTGGTTCCTGCCAGAATCAGTAGCCAGAGTAGCCGCCATTGTTGGAGATCACCGCTGCCACACGTCTCGGCATTGAGTCAAAGAGACGTTGGATGTGTTCCTGGGGTACAGCAGCCCAAGCAGCTTCCTCACGTTGCCAAAGATCATCTGGTGTGGCAGCTGGGGATGTAATCTGGGTCACTCGTTGAGCAACCATGGACCACATGTTTTCTATCGGCGAAAGATCCGGAGAGCGAGCCGGCCAGGGAAGCAATTCAATCTGGTTATTGACGAAGAACCTTTGGACAATGCGTGCCACGTGTGGTCGCGCATTATCCTGTTGAAATATGGCTGTGGCCGAGCCCTGAAGGTAAGGAAGGACAACTGGCTCCAGCACCTCGGATATGTAGCGCCGGCTATTTAAAGTACCGGCAATGCGTACTAGAGGCGTGCAAGAGTAATATCCAATACCGCCCCATACCATAATACCCTGTGCAAGACCAGTGTGGCGGTGCATAATGCAGCTGTCCAGCATCCTCCCCCCACGGTGTCTCCACACTCGAATCCGACCATCGTGGTGCTGCAGACAGAAGCGTGCCTCGTCAGTAAAGACAACGGCATTCCATTCTGCCGTCCACATCCGTCTGTCATCACACCATTGGCGACGGAGACGTCTGTGGTTCTGCGTCAATGGTAGACGAAGCAATGGACGTCTTGCGGACAGACCACTCTGCTGTAAACGGCGTCGAATGGTACGCGCAGACACTGGATGATGCGTTACAGACGCAATGTGCTGTGCTATGGTTCGGGATGTCACTGAGCGATCCGTCACTGCCATGCGCACAATTTGCCTATCAGCACGTGCAGTGGTGCACCGAGTTGAATGCGATCGACCACGTCGGTCCGTCGTACCCTCCTGCATCCAACGGTCACATATCCGCATTACAGTTGTTTGGTTTCGTCCAACACGACTAGCGATTTCTCTGTATGATAATCCACAATCTCGGTAAGCCACTATCCTTCCTCTGTCGAACTCGGATGCTTGATCAAGAGATGTTCGCTGTTGTCTACGAGGCATAACTGATCGTCTTGTGAAACAACCACAAGGTAAACACACGTGCCGAACGTACAGTCGTCAAAATCGCCAAGTCTTAAATGGCGCTATGAGGTGCCGCCATAGGCGCGCGTGATGTGCGTCTGCGCTGAAATTCTAATCAGTTGCATATCTCATCGCTGCAAACTCATGGTGTAAATTTCACTCGATTCGGATGCTTCCTTCAGGGTGTTGCATTTACGGTGGCCAGCAGTGTACTCCTTGTCGCCCTCTACTATGACAAATACAGTTATCCCAATTCTTTACATTTTCAACACGATTTCACACATTTTCAAGGGTGGCAAGTTGGACATATCTGGATATACAGATTGTATAACGACAGGTTGGATTTGGCCCAAAAACTGTTGCAGCATATGCGTTCTGTGAAAGTAGATTTTTTTTTTAAAAAAAAAGCATTGCTCACATATCGACTGACACTTTCAATATTCATCACACATAGAACATAATACACTCTTCTGTAGAACTCATTACACGGCGTCACATTGAACTCGACCCTTCCATTTATCCAAGAGTTCTTAGTTTCAATCCATACTTCACATTAGGTTGTCAGTCGACAGGGTCAACAGTGACACACTGAGTGACAAAGCTTCAGAAATACTTTTCCGACCGCTATCATGCATTTCACACGCTTTGTTTTTCATTTCCAGCAGTTAACAATATAATTGCCTTAACATTCGCGACAGATGTCTTGCCCAAGCCGACGTCCGCGTTCCGCAGTGCACATTGACCTGAATAATGTTGG
The DNA here is from genome assembly GCF_023898315.1 of Schistocerca nitens. Classification (NCBI taxonomy): domain Eukaryota; kingdom Metazoa; phylum Arthropoda; class Insecta; order Orthoptera; family Acrididae; genus Schistocerca; species Schistocerca nitens. The sequence continues at coordinate 168,681,047 of NC_064616.1, read as the reverse complement.
AGGAGCCGGCCGGTGTGGCCGAGCGGTTCAGTCTGGATCCGCGCGACCGCTACTGTCGCAAGTTAGAACCCTACCTCGGGCATGGATGTGTGTGATGTCCTTAGGTTAATTAGGTTTAAGTAGTTCTAAGTTCTAGGGGACTGATGACCTCAGATGTTAGGTCCCATAGTGCTCAGAGCCATTTGGACCATTTTGAATGTTGGAGGGACCGCATCAAAATAGGGCACCAGCCATCGAAGATCACACAGTTGCATATGTAATGAGTTTCTCTGACTTTAGACTTTGTGCATGAAAATACTGGTAACTTGTAAGTCTTATGTTAGTACCCCACACAGTAGCAATCCTACGTGACAGTCGTGTAGCTGTATGCACGCTTTCATTTATCAAATTTTGCCCAACCGCGCTGAATGCAGTGAAATTTCCGGTGATGATATCGATGTGAAAAGCTTGTCGGGTCTTCGCTTGTGATGTTTGAAAATGGACAATGATTCAAAGATCTGATGAGTCTGGAACGTAAATCACCAAGTTTAAAATCACTCGAGATTATGTTTTCGCGTGGTAAAGGCATTAGATTTTTTGGGGCGTAATCTAAAAATATTCATCAGAGGTGTATGTAACACTCTACTAATTTCGACAATTTTGGGGGCGTACGAAGCTTTGTTCTCTCCATACATCATCCGTGAATAGAATTCAGACAGCCGTTAATACGGAAATGGCGCTGCCAAACTTTCTTCTGCTACGCATTTTACAGTGATCTGTTAACTATAAGATGTATGTGTATGTGTAGGGTGTAGGGTGAAGTGCATCGCGATGTGCTTTCAGTGTTGGTTTGTCAGCCACATAAGAGCTGAGAAACTGACTGATATAAAATAGTTAGATTATCAAATCGAGTATGTGCTTCAAATCACTCACTAACACGCGTTAATATAGCGACAGGCGACAAATATTTTTTGTGGTGTTCTGCATTTACACCACTTGAAAAAGAGCCACGAAACATTCAGATATAACGTCGCGAAGGGGAGGGCAGAAAAAGTGCTTCTTCGACGCATACCTCCTTTTGCTTTCTGCAGCACATTCTTTTCGCGCTTTCCATGCTTATCGGGCGAAGTTCGTAACACTGAGATATTCAGAGTTTCGCGGCGAAATCGAGACCGACTGCTTTAGCAGCCTTTCAAATAGAGACAGTGATATTTACGGGATATCTCAATTTGTAGAGTTCATGGTCGAAATTGCCTGTTTCATTCGCGAAAAGAGTTCCGCGTTTGATTGATAATTTCGTTACCATACTCAGTGACTCAACTGCGAAAGGAATGAGAACGAACGAAGGGAAAGCTTTTTAAAGAGACGGAAAACAACATACTAGCAGTTTCTGAAATTTTTTTTTTTTGAGAAGCAGGACTAAAAGGAAAAAGATATCGTATAACTCACACAAAATCAACTCGTGCACATCTCATCTAAAACGACAGACAAAGATTCGAAGGTAATGACATTGTGTACCTTGTCTCTTTGCTATGACCATTAAATATTGCTTTTTGTTGAAACTGAACAACAGTATGATTATTGTCTAAAGACATACACAACATTTCAAATGGAAGTCCATCCAACATTGCCACTCACCTAATGTCCACACTTCACATTTTCTTTTAACCAAAGTCCACTTAATTAAATACTCAGATGAATCCTTAACCACTGTATAACCTAACGGTCGCTAGTAACGACTAGATTCACGTATATAATACGGACAGGTAATGGCGATAACGGTGGTCTTTCACTAATGTTCTCAAGCCCTGAACGCTTCAGTTAAGAGACGAAAGTAAAATTCAAATGATTTTAATGTAGTTTCACTACCCATCTTAATATGCAAAGCATTTTGTAAATTTGGTATGCAAAATGAAATCTCTTCTTGTATTTGCATCTTCACTGAACAGAACTAATTTAGCTTTCTAAAATGTGACGCACTACAGCATACTTATAGAAAAAAATCTACCTGCAGGCATTACTAGACCTCTGTAGGTAGTGTCACCAAATCGAGAAACAATGTATGCGGCTATTAGAGTAGTTTTTCCAGGCCTTTCTGAGATCATTACCCGTAAGTGCAATCAGATATTAGCTAGTACACCCACCCCCGCCCCTCCTTCACCATCATCAACATTAGTACATAACAAAACTTTAGAATGAAGACGAATTTTATTTGAACACTTTGGTTTCTAAAATGACGAAAGGCCAATTATATTTGGTTTCTGTAGGTTTTTTATTAATCAAAGAACTAATGAGTGAATGAGACAATGGCACTGTTTATTTCTGACAAGCTTTTTTTACAGAAGTATGAGGCAGTTCCCAATACGTCACGAATGCTATCCACAACTGCTTCTCAGAAAGGAAAGCTTAGTGTCGACACTGAAGACAGAAGTCGTTACATAACGTGCGTCCTCTGCGCCACTACTGCCCCTAGCGACGCCTAACTCACCTGCATGCCACACCCCCATTCAAAATCAACTGAGTCAAATGTACTGTACTCGTACTTTCTTCCTTACCACATAAGAAGCGATAGCTACAAAAAATAGTAACGAATTACCTGAGAGGACCGTTGGTGCAATTGCTGTTATTATTATTATTATTAGTAGTAGTAGTAGTAGCATTGTGTATGTATAATGTTATACTTAGGTTTTCTTTATTACTATAGTGCTAGCAGAGCTACAACTGGACCAGGATATCGAGGTACACCACAGGTAATAGCAGCAAAAACAATCTGAAAATGTGTACAATAATCAGGAGGGATATTGTAAAGTTGTTGCTACGCAAATAAATATGTCCTACGGATGGATGAGGTGGAGGTATTTTTTTCCGTAAGTATTTGTCTATGTATACTTACGTGCATGTATAATTTCACATAATACTTATAGACTGTTTTGATGTACATGTTTCAGAATTGCATGACGATCTGGAACACCGCCTTCGCGATAAGTGGGTGGAGGTGGGCTTGCTGCACCTCGACTTCTGCGGGTGGGACTGTTGTGACCAACATGAGCACTATTGCTGGACCCACCACTGATGCAGCCATCGACGTCTACGTTGTCATTAACCTGTCTGGGCCCATCTGGCTATCGTCCCTGGCCTAGCAGTAACAGCCCCACAGTCCATCTTGTTAATGAGCACCAAGTGAATCATACAGCTACATTAGACTACTCTGTGGTTGCTGGCGCTTGCAGTGATAGTATCTTGCTATCCGGCACTGATAACACTAAAATTAGGTATCAAGATCTGGCTACTCTCCTTTGGGCTTGTCTGACAGTGTTGCAAAGAGAGCTCGTTGATATCATCAATGCCCTGTGGTATCTCGCCATCAGGTCCAAAGCACTTCTGTACTGCGAGCTGATGCACCCCCCTCCTCTACAAAAGAAGCCAGTAATGCTGGTACATACATATGTGCTCACATGTTTTTGATCCAGTTAATGGCGGATCTAGTTTCATCCCTCTTCCATGAAATATTGCTGCTAAAAAGCATGCATTAATGCCCCTAATACTGAGAAATGGGATAAATATTGCTTCGTATGGTCGCTCCTGGTTTGTTATGGAAATTATTCAGATCAAGCATATCATACGGATACAAACAAAGCAGCCAACCTCTGCAGGCGTTGTAAATTAGAACGCATCTGATTCTCCTGACAAAATACGCATGACAGAACCCTAATTATTTGGTCCATATTTAAGGTATGGATGTAGATGAGAAGAAAAACAAGCCAGGGGACGTGAAGCATAAAGTAGTTGGACCCCTCTACTTTTCGTAAGTAGACAGTTAGCATCCCAAACACATACACTCCTGGAAATTGAAATAAGAACACCGTGAATTCATTGTCCCAGGAAGGGGAAACTTTATTGACACATTCCTGGGGTCAGATACATCACATGATCACACTGACAGAACCACAGGCACATAGACACAGGCAACAGAGCATGCACAATGTCGGCACTAGTACAGTGTATATCCACCTTTCGCAGCAATGCAGGCTGCTATTCTCCCATGGAGACGATCGTAGAGATGCTGGATGTAGTCCTGTGGAACGGCTTGCCATGCCATTTCCACCTGGCGCCTCAGTTGGACCAGCGTTCGTGCTGGACGTGCAGACCGCGTGAGACGACGCTTCATCCAGTCCCAAACATGCTCAATGGGGTACAGATCCGGAGATCTTGCTGGCCAGGGTAGTTGACTTACACCTTCTAGAGCACGTTGGGTGGCACGGGATACATGCGGACGTGCATTGTCCTGTTGGAACAGCAAGTTCCCTTGCCGGTCTAGGAATGGTAGAACGATGGGTTCGATGACGGTTTGGATGTACCGTGCACTATTCAGTGTCCCCTCGACGATCACCAGTGGTGTACGGCCAGTGTAGGAGATCGCTCCCCACACCATGATGCCGGGTGTTGGCCCTGTGTGCCTCGGTCGTATGCAGTCCTGATTGTGGCGCTCACCTGCACGGCGCCAAACACGCATACGACCATCATTGGCACCAAGGCAGAAGCGACTCTCATCGCTGAAGACGACACGTCTCCATTCGTCCCTCCATTCACGCCTGTCGCGACACCACTGGAGGCGGGCTGCACGATGTTGGGGCGTGAGCGGAAGACGGCCTAACGGTGTGCGGGACCGTAGCCCAGCTTCATGGAGACGGTTGCGAATGGTCCTCGCCGATACCCCAGGAGCAACAGTGTCCCTAATTTTCTGGGAAGTGGCGGTGCGGTCCCCTACGGCACTGCGTAGGATCCTACGGTCTTGGCGTGCATCCGTGCGTCGCTGCGGTCCGGTCCCAGGTCGACGGGCACGTGCACCTTCCGCCGACCACTGGCGACAACATCGATGTACTGTGGAGACCTCACGCCCCACGTGTTGAGCAATTCGGCGGTACGTCCACCCGGCCTCCCGCATGCCCACTATACGCCCTCGCCCAAAGTCCGTCAACTGCACATACGGTTCACGTCTACGCTGTCGCGGCATGCTACCAGTGTTAAAGACTGCGATGGAGCTCCGTATGCCACGGCAAACTGGCTGACACTGACGGCGGCGGTGCACAAATGCTGCGCAGCTAGCGCCATTCGACGGCCAACACCGCGGGTCCTGATGTGTCCGCTGTGCCGTGCGTGTGATCATTGCTTGTACAGCCCTCTCGCAGTGTCCGGAGCAAGTATGGTGGGTCTGACACACCGGTGTCAATGTGTTCTTTTTTCCATTTCCAGGTGTGTATATGCACCTGAGAGCATATCGATCGTTCAGTATAGGTGCACGATAATGCCCGACCTCTTGTGGGAACATAGTAGGGATACGAGAGAAGAGGAATAATGGGCAAGGGACCTACTCTGTAGAGTGCAGAATGTGAAGATTTGGGGTGGACAGGGGGTATGGTTGGATAGTAGAAGCAGTTAAGGTGCCTGCTGACCACTCGCATAAAGTGAGTAATGTGGGTTCGAATCCTGGTCTTGACAATATTCATTGAATAATTAATTTTGACTAGGAGCGATAGGTATGCCTATGACCTTTTAACGTTGTGAGTATATTTCAGACATTCCTTTATTAATTTTAATGCCCACGAAATGTGGTGCGCTGCACTTTGTTTTTTACTTTGTAGGGTGCATCTTACGATGTGGCTTTAGGCTGTGGCCCCGGTTGTAATTCAATAAACAATAATTTTACCAGCTGTTAGCGACATTCTTCCTAACATCATAGCTTTAAACAGCTGCGGACGCCCAGAATATAAAATAGTTTCTGACCATGGAGATTGTTAATAACCACCACGAAATTAATTTAGTTTATCGCTGGGATGGGCGTTGAGGCGCAAGAGATTACGTAGGCAGGCCAAATTTCAAGTGGTCCACTATCTTCAGTGAAGGACTAGTCACTGGGGAGATGCCTAAGGTCTCAGAGGAGTTCATGAAGCCTGTCTATATCGGTATGAATATTCTGAGGTGGCCTTCATAGGGCAATGATATGATGACGCCACGGCTTTGGTGCACACGGACAGATGTGTTGATGTCACAGTTCTGGGAATGATGATTTCACGGTCTTGATGCATATAACTGGGTGTTATGATGTCAGAATTCCAGGAACGCTGATGCTGATGCCGGGAGCTTTTGTCCCCGAACCGGCAGTAACCATCTACTGACGATCATTCGAAGAAAAAAACTCTGGTGAACATGAGCTCTAAAACGCATAGCTTAAGAGGTATGAGCACTTCTTCATCTTTGATACTGTGAAACAAATTATGCCTATTGCAGGCGCTATGCTTCCCATGTTTTTCGAGGTGGCACTACGGACGAAAGCAAGAAAACAAAAGTTCTGCAATTACGAACACTTGTTCAACTTCGCTACTGTGAAACGCATCTCTTCTACTGAACAAGTGCTCACAGGTCTTAAGATATGTATTTTAGAGCCCTTGTTCACTAAGCAATTTTTGCCTGGTATGGTCCAGACCACCTACTCCAAAAATATACACTACTGGCCATTAAAATTGCTACACCACGAAGATGACGTGCTACAGACACGAAATTTAACCTACAGGAAGAAGATGCTGTGATATGCAAATGATTAGCTTTTCAGAGCATTCACACAAGGTTGGCGCCGGTGGCGATACCTGCAACGTGCTGACATGAGGAAAGTTTCCAACCTATTTCTCATACACAAACAGCAGTTCACCGGCGTAGCCTGGTGAAACGTTGTTGTGATGCCACGTGTAAGAAGGAGAAACGCGTACCATCACGTTTCCGACTTTGATAAAGGTCGAATTGTAGCCTATCGCGATTGCGGTTTATCGCATCGCGACATTGCTGCTCGCGTTGGTCGAGATCCAATGACTGTTAGCAGAATATGGAATCGGTGGGTTCAGGAGGGTAATACGGAACGCTGTACTGGATCCCAACGGCCTCGTGTCACTAGCAGTCGAGATTACAGGCATCTTATCCGCATGGCTGTAACAGATCGTGCAGCCACGTCTCGATCCCCGAGTCAACAGATGGGGACGTTTGCAAAACAACAACCATCTGCACGAACAGTTCGACGACGTTTGCAGCAGCATGGACTATCAGCTCGGAGACCATGGCTGCGGTTACCCTTGACGCTGCATCACAGACAGGCGCTCCTGCGATGGTGTACTCAACGACGAACCTGAGTGCACGAATGGCAAAACGTCATTTTTACGGACGAATCCAGGTTCTGATTACAGCATCATGATGGTCGCATCCGTGTTTGGCGACATCGCGGTGAACGCACATTGGAAGCCATACTGGCATATCACCCGGCGTCATGGTATGGGGCGGCGTTGGTTACACGTCTCCGTCACCTCTTGTTCGCATTGACGGCACTTTGAGCAGTGGACGTTACATTTCAGATGTGCTACGACCCGTGGTTATACCCTTCATTCGATCCCTGCGAAACCCTACATTTCAGCAGGATAATGCACGACTGCATGTTGCAGGTACTGTACGGGCCTTTCTGGATACAGAAAATGTTCGACTGCTGCCCTGGCCAGCACATTCTCCAGATCTTTCACCAACTGAAAACGTCTGATCAATGGTGGCCGAGCAACTGGCTCGTCACTATACGCCAGTCACTGCTCTTGATGAACTGTGGTATCGTGTTGAAGCTGCATGGGCAGCTGTACCTGTACACGCCATCCGAGCTCTGTTTGACTCAATGCCCAGGCGTATCAAGGCCGTTATTACGGCCAGAGGTGGTTGTTCTGGATACTGATTTCTCAGGATGTATGCACCCAAATTGCGTGAAAATGTAATCACATGTCAGTTGTAGTATGATATATTTGTCCAATGAATACGCGTTTATCATCTGCATTTCTTCTTGGCGTAGCAATTTTAGTGGCCAGTAGTGTACAAGGCACGGGGATAGCAGTAGGGGAGATTTGTTTCACAGCATCGCAAATGAAGACATGCTCATTGCTCTTCAGGTATGCATTTTGGAGTCCGTGTTTACTAGGCTTTTTTGTTTCGAACGATCATTCATGACATATCTCTCAATACTAACCACCTCTCTGGAGACACCCTGTGTACTTCACTGGCACGACTGGGGCCAGCGTTGGGGGTGACACGACTGTCTGGTACCAGTTCTACACATGCGCTCCATACCAACCAGTAATTTTTTTTAAAGGGGATCAATAATATTTATTCTTGTGGTTTATTGCCTAATAAACAGGTATAATGTCGGTTTGCAGCCAAGATGGCTCCATTCTTCTACACGATGTTTTGACAACAGAGACCTACATCTTTCTCAGTGCAGTGATACACAGACAGCAGCAGTTACACACAGACGGAAAAAATATCGCAACTCCAAGGAGGATCTGCATGACGTAAACGAATGTTGGTAGACGTGTTTCTACATCTGAAAGATGATGTTTATTAAAATTTCGTGGCAGTCGCATAAGAGTGGAGGTAGTACCGCCACTATGAGGATACAAATCAGGTTTGATTTAATTACACTGGACGTGGTGAATTGACGTCAGTGAAGAATGCCTTTAAGACGACAAAGACGACGTTATCAGCACCTCACTGTGTTTGAAAGAGGTCGTGTAATAGGGCTACGAGAAGCTGGGCGTTTCTTCCGCGATACTGCAGAAATGCTTGGCAGAAATTTGCCACCGTACATGAGTGCTGGCGGCGGTGGCCACGAAGCTGTACGGTCGCAAGAAGAGTAGGCTCCGGACGGCCACGTGGCACTACCGAGAGGGAGGGCCTGTGTTCGGCGTATGTCTCTGTAGCATGTGTAGCAGCAATTTGAGCAGCTTTTGGCGTCACACTGACGCCACGAACTGTCACAAATCAGGTTGCTTGAAGGAGAGCTACGAGCCAGACGCCCTGTAGCGTGCATTCCACTGGCTCCAAACCATCGCCATCTGCGATTTCAGTCGTGTCAAGCGAGAGCTCATAGTAAGTGAAGGTCTGTTGCATTTTCTGATGAAAGTTGGTTCTGCCTCAGTGTCAGTGATGGCCGTGTATTGGTTAGAAGGCGGCCAGTTGAGGACCTCCACCCAACTTGTCTGCGTGCTAGACACACTCGACCTTCACCTGGGGCTGTGGTCTGGGGTGCGATTTCGTATGACAGTAGGAACACTCTTGTGGTAATACCGCGCACTCTCACTGCAAATCTGTACGTCAGTCTGATGATTCGATCTGTTGTGCTGCAATTCATTAATGGCATTTCAGTGGGTGTTTTCCAACAAGATAACAGTCGCCCACATACCGCTGTTGTAGCCCAACATGTTGTACAGAGTACATGTTGCCTTGGCCTGCTCAATCAGCAGATCTGTCTCCAACCGAGCACATATGGGACATCATCGGATGACTACTCCGGGGTCGTTTAGAAATGTCATTAACCGCCACTGTATTGTCCGACAAAGTGCTACAGGCATGGAACTCCAACCCATAAACCGACATCCGGCACCTGTACAACACAATGTGGGAGGTGGCATTAGCCTCCCCTCATATTTCTATCTTACTCTGAGTAATTTGATTTTCCTCTCTAATTGCATGCGGTGAAAAATTGCTATTCCTTCACACGCGGACTTCACACGCAGCGTCTCTCGTCACCTGGGTGGTCTGGTGACAGGCGGGTTCTGCTGATCTTGAGAGGGTTAAGCCGACGGGTGTGAGGGAGTCGAGTGGATGCTTTCCAGACGCCGACATTGTCATAAGAGCAGGGGCGACACGCCCACGGGGGCCTGACGGAGCGGCTGGGTTAGAGATTCCATTACTTCGCAGAAATTTAGTGAAAACACTTTCTGGCGGGCTACCAGCGAGGCGTGGTTATGATTTGTGTTCCCAGGCAGTCTTGGCGGGCAAATTCCCGCGTTTTATGCAAAATTATAACTGTGATTGGCTTGCTCAGGGGATAGCTCAGTGACGTAGCAAAATCGGCGCAGAAATTGGCGCCAAGTATCTCCATTGGTGGAATAGTAGTGCGTCGGCAATAGAGTGGAATTTTCCGCCGGTTTTCGAGTTGCTGATTGGAACGGTTAACCACGGCCACTGTCGTGGGGGTGGGAATGTTCTGTGTTCGGTTTGTACGGGTGCTCTTGAGAGAGTCGGCTCTCGCCTTTCGGTCGGAGTAGGTTACAAGACTGAGCTCTCGCTGCTCTGGACAGCCTGCCTTCCGTTGGCTGTCTAATATACTTTCATTTAATTGTAACTGTTTGACGAAGTTGCTGAAGTTTCGACTGCAACGTAACTTTCCGAGTACAGTTGGCAATTGAGCGTTCTGCATACAAGCGGCCTATGTTGTCCGTGTTGAGCAGTTTTGGCTAAAGTTGACTGTACCGGAGTTACTGTGTGAATTCTCTTGTTAAAATCACTCACTGTACCGTCAGTGATTGTGTAGTGAGCTTTCTTCGTCTCCCTCAGAGGCGTATTTGTGTTGCTAGGAAGTCTTTAGTCTGGAAAAACCAGACCAAGGGAATTTGTTTTGGACTATACCCACGACATTATCATCACCACGACGGGACGTCGAAGCAACCAGCCATCGCCTCCAGTATGCCAGATCGTGTCCTTGCAGTTAAGAAGACAGCTTGGTAATGTTCGTCTGCAGCACCGGCAAATCAGGGAATTTTGCTAGGTGATAATCAGAGCTCAGCAGAGCGTGCCTGTTCGTCTTTTCTAACTTTGTTCTGTCTTGGGTGTTCGTTGTCTAAGTTATCACTACTGTAGCAGCAGTTAATGTTGGGTTGGCTGGGTGTTTCTCTTAAGATTTGAGTTGCAAGGAACTGGCTCCACATACCACTTGGTCATAAATGTCACAATCTAGTTTATGGACAACTTCACCTTCACAGCATTTATTTAAGTACCCAATTTGATGTATTGTAAATTTTTCATGTGTTTTGTTTATTATTTTGAGTTTGTTGTTGTTGTGGTCTTCAGTCCTGAGACTGGTTTGATGCAGCTCTCCATGCTACTCTATCCTGTGCAAGCTTCTTCATCTCCCAGTACCTACTGCAACCTACATCCTTCTGAATCTGCTTAGTGTATTGATCTCTTGGTCTCCCTCTACGATTTTTACCCTCCACGCTGCCCTCCAATGCTAAATTTGTGATCCCTTGATGCCTCAAAACATGTCCTACCAACCGATCCCTTCTTCTAGTCAAGTTGTGCCACAAACTTCTCTTCTCTCCAATCCTATTCAATACCTCCTCATTAGTTACGTGATCTACCCACCTTATCTTCAGCATTCTTCTGTAGCACCACATTTCGAAAGCTTCTATTCTCTTCTTGTCCAAACTAGTTATCGTCCATGTCTCACTTCCATACATGGCTACACTCCATACAAATACTTTCAGAAACGACTTCCTGACACCTAAATCTATACTCGATGTTAACAAATTTCTCTTCTTGAGAAACGCTTTCCTTGCCATTGCCAGTCTACATTTTATATCCTCTCTACTTCGACCATCATCGGTTATTTTACTCCCTAAATAGCAAAACTCCTTTACTACTTTAAGTGTCTCATTTCCTAATCTAATTCCCTCAGCATCTCCCGACTTAATTTGACTACATTCCATTATCCTCGTTTTGCTTTTGTTGATGTTCATCTTATATCCTCCTTTCAAGACACTGTCCATTCCGTTCAACTGCTCTTCCAAGTCCTTTGCTGTCTCTGACAGAATTACAATGTCATCGGCGAACCTCAAAGTTTTTACTTCTTCTCCATGAATTTTAATACCTACTCCGAATTTTTCTTTTGTTTCCTTTACTGCTTGCTCAATATACAGATTGAATAACATCGGGGAGAGGCTACAATCCTGTCTCACTCCTTTCCCAACCACTGCTTCCCTTTCATGCCCCTCGACTCTTATAACTGTCATCTGGTTTCTGTACAAATTGTAAATAGCCTTTCGCTCCCTGTATTTTACCCCTGCCACCTTCAGAATTTGAAAGAGAGTATTCCAGTCAACATTGTCAAAAGCTTTCTCTAAGTCTACAAATGCTAGAAACGTAGGTTTGCCTTTTCTTAATCTTTCTTCCAAGATAAGTCGTAGGGTCAGTATTGCCTCACGTGTTCCAACATTCCTACGGAATCCAAACTGATCTTCCCCGAGGTCAGCTTCTACCAGTTTTTCCATTCGTCTGTAAAGAATTCGCGTTAGTATTTTGCAGCTGTGACTTATTAAACTGATAGTTCGGTAATTTTCACATTTGTCAACACCTGCTTTCTTTGGGATTGGAATTATTATATTCTTCTTGAAGTCTGAGGGTATTTCGCCTGTCTCATACATCGTGCTCACCAGATGGTAGAGTTTTGTCATGACTGGCTCTCCCAAGGCCATCAGTAGTTCTAGTGGAATGTTGTCTACTCCCGGGGCCTTGTTTCGACTCAGGTCTTTCAGTGCTCTGTCAAACTCTTCACGCAGTATCTTATCTCCCATTTCGTCTTCATCTACATCCTCTTCCATTTCCATAATATTGTCCTCAAGTACATCTCCCTTGTATAAACCCTCTATATACTCCTTCCACCTTTCTACCTTCCCTTCTTTGCTTAGAACTGGGTTTCCATCTGAGCTCTTGATATTCATACAAGTGGTTCTCTTCTCTCCAAAGGTCTCTTTAATTTTCCTGTAGGCAGTATCTATCTTACCCCTAGTGAGACAAGCCTCTACATCCTTACATTTGTCCTCTAGCCATCCCTGCTTAGCCATTTTGCACTTCCTGTCGATCTCATTTTTGAGACGTTTGTATTCCTTTTTGCCTGCTTCATTTACTGCATTTTTATATTTTCTCCTTTCATCAATTAAATTCAATATTTCTTCTGTTACCCAAGGATTTCTATTAGCCCTCGTCTTTTTACCTACTTGATCGTCTGCTGCCTTCACCACTTCATCCCTCAGAGCTACCCATTCTTCTTCTACTGTATTTCTTTCCCCCATTCCTGTCAATTGTTCCCTTATGCTCTCCCTGAAACTCTCTACAACCTCTGGTTCTTTCAGTTTATCCAGGTCCCATCTCCTTAAATTCCCACCTTTTTGCAGTTTCTTCAGTTTCAATCTGCAGTTCATAACCAATAGATTGTGGTCAGAATCCACATCTGCCCCAGGAAATGTCTTACAGTTTAAAACCTGGTTCCTAAATCTCTGTCTTACCATTATATAATCTATCTGAAACCTGTCAGTATCTCCTGGCTTCTTCCATGTATACAGCCTCCTTTCATGATTCTTGAACCAAGTGTTAGCTATGATTAAGTTATGCTCTGTGCAAAATTCTACAAGGCGGCTTCCTCTTTCATTCCTTCCCCCCAATCCATATTCACCTACTATGTTTCCTTCTCTCCCTTTTCCTACTGACGAATTCCAGTCACCCATGACTATTAAATTTTTGTCTCCCTTCACTACCTGAATAATTTCTTTTATCTCGTCATACATTTCATCTATTTCTTCATCATCTGCAGAGCTAGTTGGCATATAAACTTGTACTACTGTAGTAGGCATGGGCTTTGTGTCTATCTTGGCCACAATAATGCGTTCACTATGCTGTTTGTAGTAGCTAACCCGCACTCCTATTTTTTTATTCATTATTAAACCTACTCCTGCATTACCCCTATTTGATTTTGTATTTATAACCCTGTAATCACCTGACCAAAAGTCTTGTTCCTCCTGCCACCGAACTTCACTAATTCCCACTATATCTAACTTTAACCTATCCATTTCCCTTTTTAAATTTTCTAACCTACCTGCCCGATTAAGTGATCTGACATTCCACGCTCCGATCCGTAGAACGCCAGTTTTCTTTCTCCTAATGACGACGTCCTCTTGAGTAGTCCCCGCCCGGAGATCCGAATGGGGGACTATTTTACCTCCGGAATATTTTACCCAAGAGGACGCCATCATCATTTAATCATACAGTAGAGCTGCATGTCCTCGGGAAAAATTACGGCTGTAGTTTCCCCTTGCTTTCAGCCGTTCGGAGTACCAGCACAGCAAGGCCGTTTTGGTTAATGTTACAAGGCCAGATCAGTCAATCATCCAGACTGTTGCCCCTGCAACTACTGAAAAGGCTGCTGCCCCTCTTCAGGAACCACATGTTTGTCTGGCCTCTCAACAGATATTACTCATAATAAATCAAATTGTTATTTTGGACAGAACTTTCAAAATGGTTCAAATGGCTCTGAGCACTATGCGACTTAACTTCTGAGGTCATCAGTCGCCTAGAACTTAGAACTAATTAAACCTAACTAACCTAAGGACATCACACACATCCACGCCCGAGGCATGATTCGAACCTGCGACCGGAGCGGTCGCTCCGCTCCAGACTGTAGCGCCTAGAACCGCTAGGTCACTCCGGCCGGCAGAACTTTCATTCTGTTAATCGGTAGAGCAACCCTTTCATTTCTCACTACGTTAATGAAACTTTCCTTTATCAAATTAATTTCTATACAATTAAATTATTGCAGGTGCCAAACTCTTTTCTACTTCACTTGCAGGGTCGATTACAGTCAGCTCGCGTTTCTTCTTAATCCATATACAACAGCAAAAGTCGGAGTTGGAAAAGGGGGGGCTTAGAGCATCATTTCCATATGAAGATTCGAGAAGAATTTAGTGTTAAAAACACTGCTAGCCCCGGCACCTCGCAAATGCACGCACATTTGCATGGATTGCTTTCAACATTCTGGTGTACCTGCTTGTCACATTTGTTACGGCTTATCTCGAGCTTATATCGTGATCTTGCAGTGTTAATCACTTAAATATATTACCTAGACTAATTTATTCCCGAAATTTCATTACTCTACATTTTTTGATGTTGCGATTTTTGTCCGTCAGTGAATGTGGAAATAATGTCAGAACGCGTTGTAAACGGACGCGGTGGTTTCAGTTTAAGCACGGTTGCGGTCTGACACTCCATTTATCGGTTTCTCATCGGCACCGCTCTGCTAAGTTCGGAGAACACGGAACTGAGTATGAAAAACTTTTTTCCCTACGATTTACTTTCGATATGGAAATTCCTGTCTGTGCAAGATAAACCCAGCGGCTGTGAAACCGGCGACTTAAAAAAAATGAGCATTACGCTGCCAGCAAAAAGGTAAGAGGAGTGTGTCCATCGACCGGCGGGCTGAAGTGATCGAAGTGGCGGTGTGCCCCGCAGCTGGACCGCCGCCAGTACTCCGGTACGGCCTCAATGAACGTATCGACCACCGCGCGGCCCGCCGTGTCGCCGTGAAAGTAACTTGTCAATCCTCCGCCGAGCTGCACGCCCACTGCACTATTGCTGGAACCCGATAATTGCTCACAGCTACACGGAATGCTCTCGTCGTAACTAGCAGACCGTAAACAGCACGCTAGGCATTTTCTCCACTGTGTTCTTTTCATTAACTTCGTCGCGACAGGAAAGCCAAGCGAACATAGCTTCCACACTTATTTCTGACAACGAGAAACTATTATCCACTCTTCGGTTACCCAATATTAGTAAATTTGGAGTAATACGTAACTGATTATTGTTTAAAATAAACTTACCTGTCCTTTTCGTGCTACAGTCCGTACGGACAATTTTCGCCTGTTATTTGAGATCATGTACAGTAGACATTCGGATATCTACATCTACATCTACATCCATACTCCACAAGCACCCGGCAGTGTGTGGCGGAGGGTACTTTGAGTACCTCCATCGGCTCTCGCTTCTATTCCAGTCTCGTATTGTTCGTGGAAAGAAAGACTGTCAGTATGCTTCTGTGTGGGCTCTAATCTCTCTGATTTTATCCTCATGGTCTCTTCGCGAAATATACGTAGCAGGGAGGAATATACTGCTTGACTCCTCAGTGAAGGTATGTACTCGAAACTTAAACAAAAGCCCGTACCGAGCTACTGAGCGTCTCCTGCAGAGTCTTCCACTGGAGTTTATCTACCATCTCCGTAATGCTTTTGAGATTACTAAATGATCCTGTAACGAAGCGCGATGCTCTCCGTTGGATCTTCTCTATCTCTTCTATCAACCCTATTTGGTACGGATACCACACTGATGAGCAGTATTCAAGCAGTGGGCGAACAAGATACTGTAACATACTTCCTGTGTTTTCGGATTGCATTTTCTTAGAATTCTTCCAATGAATCTAAGTCTGGCATTTGCTTTACCGACGATCAACGTTATATGATCATTCCATTTTAAATCACTCCTAACGCCTACTCCCAGATAATTTATGGAATTAACTGCTTCCAGTTGCTGGCCTGCTATATTATAGCTAAATTATAAAGGATCTTTCTTTCTATGTATTCGCAGCACATTAAACTTGTCTACATTGAGATTCAATTGCCATTCCGTGCACCATGCGTCAATTCTTAGCAGATCCTCCTGCATTTCAGTACAATTTTCCATTGTTACAACCTCTCTACATACTACAGCATCATCTGAAAAAAAGCCTCAGTGAACTGCCGATGTTATCCACAAGGTCATTTATGTACACTCCTGGAAATGGAAAAAAGAACACATTGACACCGGTCTGTCAGACCCACCATACTTGCTCCGGACACTGCGAGAGGGCTGTACAAGCAATGATCACACGCACGGCACAGCGGACACACCAGGAACCGCGGTGTTGGCCGTCGAATGGCGCTAGCTGCGCAGCATTTGTGCACCGCCGCCGTCAGTGTCAGCCAGTTTGCCGTGGCATACGGAGCTCCATCGCAGTCTTTAACACTGGTAGCATGCCGCGACAGTGTGGACGTGACCCGTATGTGCAGTTGACGGACTTTGAGCGAGGGCGTATAGTGGGCATGCGGGAGGCCGGGTGGACGTACCGCCGAATTGCTCAACACGTGGGGCGTGAGGTCTCCACAGTACATCGATGTTGTCGCCAGTGGTCGGCGGAAGGTGCACGTGCCCGTCGACCTGGGACCGGACCGCAGCGACGCACGGATGCACGCCAAGACCGTAGGATCCTACGCAGTGCCGTAGGGGACCGCACCGCCACTTCCCAGCAAATTAGGGACAATGTTGCTCCTGGGGTATCGGCGAGGACCATTCGCAACCGTCTCCATGAAGCTGGGCTACGGTCCCGCACACCGTTAGGCCGTCTTCCGCTCACGCCCCAACATCGTGCAGCCCGCCTCCAGTGGTGTCGCGACAGGCGTGAATGGAGGGACGAATGGAGACGTGTCGTCTTCAGCGATGAGAGCCGCTTCTTCCTTGGTGCCAATGATGGTCGTATGCGTGTTTGGCGCCGTGCAGGTGAGCGCCACAATCAGGACTGCATACGACCGCGGCACACAGGGCCAACACCCGGCATCATGGTGTGGGGAGCGATCTCCTACACTGGCCGTACACCACTGGTGATCGTCGAGGGGACACTGAATAGTGCACGGTACATCCAAACTGTCATCGAACCCATCGTTCTACCATTCCTAGACCGGCAAGGGAAGTTGCTGTTCCAACAGGACAATGCACGTCCGCATGTATCCCGTGCCACCCAACGTGCTCTAGAAGGTGTAAGTCAACTACCCTGGCCAGCAAGATCTCCGGATCTGTCCCCCATTGAGCATGTTTGGGACTGGATGAAGCGTCGTCTCACGCGGTCTGCACGTCCAGCACGAACGCTGGTCCAACTGAGGCGCCAGGTGGAAATGGCATGGCAAGCCGTTCCACAGGACTACATCCAGCATCTCTACGATCGTCTCCATGGGAGAATAGCAGCCTGCATTGCTGCGAAAGGTGGATATACACTGTACTAGTGCCGACATTGTGCATGCTCTGTTGCCTGTGTCTATGTGCCTGTGGTTCTGTCAGTGTGATCATGTGATGTATTTGACCCCAGGAATGTGTCAATAAAGTTTCCCCTTCCTGGGACAATGAATTCACGGTGTTCTTATTTCAATTTCCAGGAGTGTATATTGTGAATAGCAACGGTCCTACGACACTCCCCTGCGGCACACATGAAATCACTGTTTCTTCGGAAGACGAAGTAGGACGATATTAAGTGTGACGAAACATTAGCTAGAGATGTAAATTAGCGGTCGTGCTGACTTTAACGTAAAATAAACTTCTTTTTTATCGT
Organism: Schistocerca nitens; assembly: GCF_023898315.1. NCBI lineage: Eukaryota > Metazoa > Arthropoda > Insecta > Orthoptera > Acrididae > Schistocerca > Schistocerca nitens. The sequence continues at coordinate 168,663,031 of NC_064616.1, read as the reverse complement.
GTGTCCCGGAACCAGTTTCATTTTTTGTTCGGTATGAATAGAATTTAAGAATCGATCTTAAAACTGGATTATCTAGCATTTCCACTTAAGTTCAGTTTCAATGCGATTCCCAACCTATCCTCTCACTTACTAGAAACAAGAAAGTCATAAGAACACTTGAACATAAAATTAGCATTACCATTTCATTTCACACAAATATCAATACTAGAACTGTTTAAAATCATTCACTAATGTTTCGTGAAAACAGAAAGCCGTGTAATATTCTCGAGGGTGAATGTAATCCTTAAATGACATGTAAAAAGGGTCGAAGTTAGGAAAGTTTACACTGCAGTACGCATTAGGCAGCTTTTCATTACAAACAAACGAACAACAACCAATGTATCATGCCCATAATTTACTACATTACAGGCTGCGAGTTCAGTACCTCATCTTGTGGTGACCGAAACAAGTGAGGAACTAGAATGATCCAGAGAGCGAAATACGTAACTACACCAAGAAATGGGAGAGGAGGAGGCAGTGAAGGAGAAGAATGTTAAGAAACAGAAGACCGTGTGGGACGTTTAGATAAGATACGTTCAAAATTAATTCCTATTTAAAACAACACAAAGGAACCACTAGGAGTAATTGTTAAATACATCTTACATTACATACTGATGCAATTAACTGTGTTCTATCACACAGCGTGTATCTTGCGAATTCCACAAACTTTTGCTTCACATAAATGACTGTGGCTCTACTGCGTAACATAAGAAACTAAAAATAATTCACGAAGAAGTGTATATTTAGGATCTATATGAAGATAATCGTCAGCACAGTAGAAAACTTGTTTTTGTTCAACATAATGGCGGTACAATCGTATGCGATTACTAGTTCTTGTAAACATAGCTGTAATCTTCTGTTCCCACAGCTGCAGGTTCTGTACTAACTGTGCAAAGCATACACCATAAGACTTATTTGTTAATATTGTGAAATATCTTCGTATGGTATACGGTACGGTATTAAACATGTATTGCTTGGATCTATTGAGTAGTGAGATCTGATTATTTTTACTATGCGCAATTGAAGTCATCATCTTCGGTTATAGCATGAGTTTATTAGCTAATAAATAAGTTTTTATTAAAAAAAAGTTGTAAACCGTGCCAACTATAAGGCTGTATGGGTTTTGTGGGTGAAAAAAGTTTGTTTGGGATGAGAGAAATTGAAATAATTTTATAATTTATTGCTGTTATCTGTTGCTACTCACAGTCAACTTAATTGTAAAATTTAAACACAATTTTTATCAGTTTGTTTCATTTAATATAGGACGGTGATCTGAAAAATGTTTTGTACATCTAAGTGTTGTTCTGGCAGTGTGACGAGAGAGTATGAGGCCGAGGTAAGTCTTGCCGACTGTTACTGACCCTGCGCATCTGACCTGTAATCCAGATTAAACTGTTCTTTCACGCTTAGTATGAAATACGCATTGACAGTCACGATAAAATCAAACTAACCACACGACAATACCGAAATAACTGAGTCGACGTTAATAAATGATGAAATGTACCGGTAGCTCTGAATGAATGGCAAACACGATGGCTATGACAACATACCGATGTATTGTGGTGGGCGCGTGGATACAGATCCCAAATCGGATGTATAATTCAGTAACGTGCGTTATTAGCGACATCTGTCAAATTTCATGGGATGTGCCATCATACATGATACCTGCTTACACAATTTACGGAAACACTTTCATAAATGGCCATCCCAACAGCAAGCGCTGACAGTCGCAGTGAAACGATTGTTCATGTGTTTAATACATCCGTGTTTATGTGTAGGAATTGTTCTTCATAATTGTGCATACACATGTCGCTACGAGCAAGGTATTTTCTTATTTTACATAAGCTTTCTGACATTCTGCAGACGGCACTGCAATATTATTTGCTGGAACTGGTATTAGTTTCGAGTAACTTGAAACTTTACCATTATTGTATGTATCTCACCTAGTACTTTTCACATTATATTATAGTGTTTGATGGAATATACGTTTTTAAGTAATACAATACCAGAAACCGCAAACTGGTTAACGCATTTACTAGTTTTGGTGTATTAACACGACGTAATGAAATATTCTTGTGTTAATTCGTACGCCTAAAGTTCTGCAAAACATATAGCTAAGACATTATGCAGGAAAATGATAGCCGCGCTGTCTAGGGCGCCTTGTGACGGTGGTGGTGGTGGTAGTTAGTGTTTAACGTCCCGTCGACAACGAGGTCATTAGAGACGGAGCGCAAGCTCGGGTTATGGAAGGATTGGGAAGGAAATCGGCCGTGCCCTTTCAAAGGAACTATCCAGGCATTTGCCTGAAACGATTTAGGGAAATCACGGAAAACCTAAATCAGGATGGCCGGAGACGGGATTGAACCGTCGTCCTCCCGAATGCGAGTCCAGTGTGCTAACCACTGCCCTTGTCACGGTCCGCGCGGCTCCCTCCGTCGGAGGTTCGAGTCCTCCCTCGGGCGTGGGTGTGTTTGTTGTCGTTCGCGTAAGTTAGTTTAAGTTACACTAAAAAGCGTGTAAGCTTAGGGACCGACGACCTTAGCAGTTTGGTCCCATAAGATCTTACCACAAATTTCCAAAATTTGGAAAATGATACAAGAATAGGGAATCACTTACAGTCTGCTAGAAATAACCGAGGGCAGACAAGTTAATATTTGTAGCACACTTTTCGGACATGCTTGCTAGACTGAGAGTTGTAACGCCAGTAATAGGTGGCGGTGTATTGTACACGGCCTATTTTGTGATACATCGCAACAGTTAATGAAAAGATTATTTTAAAGTTGTAAATAATCCGCATAGGTACAGAGGTAACCAACACACGCTAGTGTGGTATACTCGCCTCTTCCTGTGTCGGTTTCACTCCTGGAAATGGAACCACCTTCTATCACTACTTTATGGGAAAAAGAGTTGTCTACGCACAGTTTCTTATCACCGGAGTTCTCATAATGTCTGTGGAGGAAAGGACATTGTGTAGAAATGATTTAGCCGCAACTTTGGGGATTATTTCCAGGATGAAATTTCAATCTTTCTCCCAGTAGTGATTATCGTGCAAGGTATACAGGAGAGCTTCTATGAAATTTGGAAGGGATGTACTGGGGAAGTTGAGTTGCAAGGTCGGTTCGTAAGTCGTCATTGAATAGCTCATCCGGCAGAGCACTTGCCCGCAGAGTGCGAAGTTCGAGTCTGGTAAGGTACACAATTCTTATCTCATAAGGAGTTTCAAGGTTTGCACCGATTCTTGTGTTTTTGTTAGGGTCATACACGTCTTTAATTCTAATGTGGAACAAAGGTACAGTTTTTCATCGCTTGTAACTACCTTGGGGACGACTGGTCGATGACAGTGGTTAAGTAACTTGTGAGGGACAAACACTGAGCAACTATTTCTTGTGGCTTTCATTTAAATTGTACATCTCCAACAATTTGTGGCTCGTCTGGAGAAAATTCCATCGTAGGAAGAACGAACAGGAAGTGGTTTTCTCACTGTAAAAAGACCTGTTTAGATGTAATTATATATCAATGTTGAGAAACAGATTTGGACTTCGATGAATACAGTTTAATCGCTTTATTCCATTCTTATCCACGTCAGAGCGTATGAGATTTGGCACATGTGACAGACTCTGTACGTTCAAACCATAGTGCGGGATCTGCATTCTTGTCTAAGGTTAAAAAAGTCTGGTGTGTGAGCAACGCATGCTTTATGTCATAACAGGGTGGCCTTATGTGCGTCTTTGATTATTTGTCAAACGTTGGCTTGTAAACAATATGGTCTAATACTATCCAAATAGTTGACGATGATGAAGTATGTCTCCATCATTGTAACTGCACTAAAAGAAAGGAAAATCTGAGTATTAACAGAACAGTATTTCCTTTTAAAAATGCCAATATGCATCCACCACACAAAAAAAGAAAGAAAAAGAAAAAGAAAAAAAATTCTGTACATCTCGTGAAGCAGAGTTTGGGATTCTGTTATTGCCTCGTTGGAGTGTAACGACCACTGCTAGTATTTATTGCCGTCAACTGAGACACCTTGTGATCGCGTTCCTAGAAAAGTGACCAAGGAGACTATCACAAGACCTGCTATAGCACGACATCGCACATCCGGACGATGCTGACCTGAGAAAAGGGGCTGTCCTGGATCTCACTTCATACTCCAACAAATTATTCCCTCAGATTTTCACGTTTTACAATCTTTATAGCATAAATTTCAAGGACATCCCATGTAGGAGGGATAGCTGCGTGGTCTAAGACGCCTTGTCACCGTTCGCGCGGCTCCCCAAGTCGGAAGTTCGAGTCCTCCCTCGGGCATGGGTGCGTGTGTGTTGTCCTCAGCGTAAGTTAGTTTAAGTTAGTTTACTTAATGCGTAAGCCTAGGGACCGATGAGTTGTTTGGTCCCATATACCCTTACGACAAATTTCCAAATTTTTCCCATTTAGGACGAAAATAATCTTGAATCCTGCATAGCAAATTTCTTTAATTCAAAAGCAACAGTTTCCTACAGGCATCAAACTACCCAGGTATATTATGATTATTGTTTATAATGCAGTAAAATACATAAGTGACGATTAAATCTTCCCTTATATATAACTGTTATCTCAATAAACTTATATTAAAAGTAGCGACCTTGTGAATGAACCAAATAAAAACGCGACATATTAAAATACCGAATAACAAATGAATAACAGTAACAATGTTCCGACGATGGTATTTTGTGTTAAGAGCTGTTTACAATTCTGATTAGAAATAATTTTTGTTTTGTTGGTTGATATAGCTCAGAAACGCACGTCGAGAATCAACTCCATCCGTGGATTAGTTATACCGTTAGACATTTTAAGAGTAGTCGTGTACTATGTGTTTCACTCAAATAAATAAAACTGTAGTATCGTGCAAACAAAACGATCTTTGTTTTTGACAGTTTATCGACAACGAAAATTCATTCATTATGGTGGAAGCTTATGATTCACCACTTTATTTTTAATTATTAAGCCATGGATAATTACTCTATAAGACGACTCACGTAGTGTACTGGATCCACACAAATCTCGTGAATTTTCACCCGTGTCAGTTTTCGCTATCAATTCTGGTACAACTCGTATAAATAAATTCCAGTGTAAGCTTCCTTTAATTGATGGACTGAAAGTTTCTACTTCGTTAGCACCGCGCCTTCATGTTTGCAAAACGAGATAATTTTTTCAGGATAAATATTCAGAGTTAGCTTTTTTCGCCTTTCCGAATAATATTGATACTCTGTACGCTCAGTTCTGTAATTGGCAGGCTCGAAAGGAGATTAGTGCAGTGATGATATTACGAATTATTTGAGTTCCGTCTCACATCTGTACGCTTATGCAAAAATTGGCCGATAAAGACGAGCAAATCCGTCTAAAATTACATTCCGGCAATTACGTGGCACATCCATACTCTGGACGTCTGATTAACTTGGGTGTCTACATTTGCAATCATATTTCCTAAACATTGGTTCAGGATATACGAGAAGACATATGTAATCTACATCTACATTCATAATCCGCAAGCCACCTGACGGTGTGTGGCGGAGGGTACCTTGAGTACCTCTATCGGTTCTCCCTTCAATTCCAGTCTCGTATTGTTCGTGGAAAGGAGGATTGTCGGTATGCCTCTGTGTGGGCTCTAATCCCTCTGATTTTATCCTCATGGTCTCTTCGCGAGATATACGGAGGAGGGCGCAATATACTGCTTGACTCTTCGGTGAAGGTATGTTCTCGAAACTTCAACAAAAGTCCGTACCGAGCTACTGAGCGTCTCTCCTGCAGAGTCTTCCACTGGAGTTTATCTGTTATCTCCGTAACGCTTTCGCGATTACTAAATGATCCTGTAACGAAGCGCGCTGCTCTCCGTTGGATCTTCTCTATCTCTTCTATCAACCCTATCTGCTACGGATCCCACACTGCTGAGCAGTATTCAAGCAGCGGGCGAACAAGCGTACTGTTACCTACTTCCTTTGTTTTCGGATTGCATTTCCTTAGGATTCTTCCAATGAATCTCAGTCTGGCATCTGCTTTACCGACGCTCAACTTTATATGATCATTCCATTTTAAATCACTCGTAATGCCTACTCCCAGATAATTTATGGCTTAACTGCTTCCAGTTGCTGACCTGCTATATTGTAGCTAAATGATAAAGGATCTTTCTTTCTATGTATTCGCAGCACTTTACACTTGTCTACATTGAGATTCAATTGCCATTCCCTGCACCATGCGTCAATTCGCTGCAGATCCTCCTGCATTTCAGTACAATTTTCCATTGTTACAACCTCTCGATATACCACAGCATCATCCGCAAAAAGCCTCAGTGAACTTCCGATGTCATCCACAAGGTCATTTATGTATACTGTGAATAGCAAAGGTCCTACGATACTCCCCTGCGGCACACCTGAAGTCACTCTTACTTCGGAAGACTTCTCTCCATTGAGAATGACATGCTGCGTTCTGTTATCTAGGAACTCTTCAATCCAATCACACAATTGGTCTGATAGTCCATATGCTCTTACTTTGTTCATTAAACGACTGTGGGGAACTGTCTGAGTCTGGTGGACGAATAGCGCGAGCTGTGCTTCACACGACTGTCTTTTTCGAAACCCATGCTGATTCCTACAGAGTAGATTTCTAGTCTCCAGAAAAGTCATTATACTCGAACATAATACGTGTTCCAAAATTCTACAACTGATCGACGTTAGAGATATAGGTCTATAGTTCTGCACATCTGTTCGACGTCCCTTCTTGAAAACGGGGATGACCTGTGCCCTTTTCCAATCCTTTGGAACGCTACGCTCTTCTAGAGATCTACAGTACACCGCTGCAAGAAGGGGGGCAAGTTCCTTCGCGTACTCTGTGTAAAATCGAACTGGTATCCAATCAGGTCCAGCGGCCTTTCCTCTTTTGTGCGATTTTAATGTTACAATTCTTTCCACAAGAAGCGCAAGCAAAAAATATCTAATGGTCGTACGAGAAGATAAGCTAGGGGAAACAAAATGGTTTTAGGGTCTACCTGTAATTATGTCTTTCGAAATTTTGTCTGCTAGCAGTGTTGCTGGTTTCCGTTTCATGGAAAAAGCCGCAGATCATAAAACAACTTTGTGTCCATAATATGTGAATAAACTGACAAAGTATTAGTGACGGAATGACTGAGTACCTTTTGCGTGTACGGGTATGCTCGGCAACAGGTCGGGCTGAGCGCACGAGCCGGTGTAAACACGTAGCGGAGACCAATTTTCATGTCAAAGGAAGGACATGTCGCGGGCGCCGCTTTGAAGCCGGCGAGGATCGTCACCAACGCTTACAGGGCGCTTCCCATCACATTCCGCGCGTCTACGTCACGGCTGTATGGAACACACTGGAAGCCGTGCACCACACTCAGTTATTTATATTCTGTCCGTTGCTCTGCACACTGCTGCGGAATAATTTTCGCATAAAGGCTGCTCGGGAAGCAGAAGGAAAAACTATAAGACCAATAGGATATTTTTAAATGTAGAAAATGTTCATATAAAAGCCGCTTGCAGTGTGAAGCCTAATTGCCTGCCGGAATAATGCGCAGCACATCGTCCCTTATACCAACAACCATTACTGTTAATTTCTTTGTGATCATGAAAAACTCCTCCGTTCTGACCACCGCTGTCACACCCATCAGCTAGTGACGTCACTTACTTGTAGATACAGTATCGAAGGGCGTGTGGTCTGCACACCGTTCTCCTGGCCGTTGCCGGGTTAGGAGACCTGAAACCGCTACTATTCGCTCAAGACGATCTCCAATGGGCAGCACTACCGTTCCTGTCCTCTCAGCAACGAAAAAGCCCTGGCAGTACCGGGAATTGAGCCCGGGTAAGGCGATTGCCAGCCATCTAGACTGACCACTCGGCTACGGAAACGAACTTGTGATCACGAACACCTGCTTTAATTAAGTGTATCACATCGAATGTCACATAGAAGTTATAGCTGACTATGGCTTTTCTGTATGACCAGCAAAGTTTATGAGATTGTCCCATGCAGTTGGCAAATCATACACCTACAGCGAATCAAAAATTTGTTCTGACGATCAAGGGCGTGTATTTGATAGAATAGTGAGGCGGTCACTGACTTCCGTACGATATGGGGACAAAAGACAAATCCTGACGACATCACAGAACAGCAGACAGCGCCATCGCAAGGCCTAAAGAATTCTGTCGTTATACAATAGCAGAAGAATCCGTACACCCTCGTCGGACAGATGAGTCCTCCTCGCCCTAACGTGCCATTGCAGTGGCACAGTTAACTGTCTAAGAAACGCCGTTCATTGCACTTAATTCGTGACGGCCAGAGTGGCCGAGCGGTTCTAGGCGCTACAGTCTGGAACCGCGCGACCGCTACGGTCACAGGTTCGAATCCTGCCTCGGGCATGGATGTGTGTGATGTCCTTAGGTTAGTTAGGTTTAAGTAGTTCTAAGTTCTAGGGGACTGATGACCTAAGATGTTAAGTCCCATAGTGCTCAGAGCCATTTGAATCATTTTTGAACTTAATTCATGGATGGCTTACCAATTTTCTCCTCTTCCACCGGAGGATTCGGCACTAAACACTCGTTATAATTCTCCAAGATTGAACCGAATGGATAAATCGGTTGGGATCAGTGGTATACGGGGTATGAGGGACAGACCACTCACGATGCTGGGTCTATGAGGATAGAAGCTTCAGTGACATTATTTCGCCTAGTTTTAATCTGGAGAGAGTAATATTACAAAGTTTTGGACGATTCAGATTGCGTAGTAGTATTCTAATCATATGCCAACTCGACATTCATAATATACAGGTTCCGGTTAAAACAGACTGCGAGAAAAACAAAAACACCCATTGGCACAGAACAGCGTAGCATTTTCTTTCCCGCAGTTAGCCTTAACAAAAAGCTCGTACATTTTTTAATAAAAACATATAGCCTATGTCCATCCGAATGTTTTTTAGAGTATCCTGTAAAAATCGGAAGTAAATAGTCCAATATCTTTGTGCTAACAACGTTCCCTACTTGTATAGTCGTAAGGCAATGTTAAAACTAAATGGTTCAAATGGCTCTGAACACTATGGGACTTAACATCTGAGGTCATTAGTCCCCTAGAACTTAGAACTACTTAAACCTAACTAACCTAAGGACATCACACGCATCCATGCCCGCGGCAGGATTCGAACCTGCGACGGTAGCGGTCGCGCGGTTCCAGACTGAAGCGCCTAGAACCGCTCGGCCACATCGGCCGGCTCCAAGAAAAGAGGTTCGCTCGTGAAGCATGACAATCACCGCTTTAGAGCATCGAAGAACAGTCAATGATTAATAGTACACTGCAACTCGGTCGCCAAAAGTCATCGATGGAACCAGGAAAAGCAACCAAAAACGTCGCATCATTTTTCATTGCGAGAATCCCAACTGCGACGCCGAACAATCGATTATTTGACGGAGGCAGACGCCGAACTAATGTTTCTTTACAAGTCTTCGCCTGATTTATCGTTCAACGAGAGCTCTTTCTTCCCTGCATGCAAAAGAGTGTATATTTAAAAGGCGAATATTTTGAGGAATACTAAAAGATGTGTACCATAAATATGTTTTCTTTCATTGTTTTTGTATAAACTTGAATGCAGCGCTCGTAAACCTGAGGACTCTGTTCTCTATGTTTTTATATTTTGCGATTTGTGCGTCTAAAAGGTAAATGTGGAACAAATTCGGCTTTTAACGAAGAGAGTGTGAAAATTTGATAAGTACATCACATAGGCTGTTGTTCCACAACAGTCGTTCCCAACCTGGGTGTTCTCAACCCTAGGGAGTATGACGAAGTTTTCTGAGGGGTTTTTAAACAAAGGTGTTCCATTATGTTTCGGTCAAGACAATAAATTGCTCCTGAAAGGTTATTACTGTTATTATTACTTCACGCGACTGTGATACTGATTGCATAAATTGTCAATAATTAATTTTTTTTTTAAATACTAGAGTTGACGTGTGGCACAATGAGGTGGAGATTACACACTGTGAAACGAATGTGTGAACACACATTCTTCACAATTTTATCCACAACAGAGACACGTAATACTTTGTACCATGCACCCATAAGAGTAAAATTGATGCATATGCGACACATATCCTTAAATATCTCTGAAATATGCCTTCTCTGAGTTGTAAGGACTTCCCTCTGCTGACTAAAAATTACTTCGTTATTCACTGCGTAACAGTTAAACGAAATGGTTGTCACCATTACACAACGGCAACTGTGTGATAGTTACTAGGAGTATATTGCTGTAGGGGATACACTGTATTATTATTATTATTATTATTATTATTACTATTGTTATTAGAGGTAGTGATCAGTGGTCGCATTAGCAGCCAGTTTCTGCCAATTCAGAGGTAAGGAGTCCAGTAATCAAGTGATCTACAAACGGAAACTGTAGTGCACACATTTATATCTGGTTTATTTTAAATGGGATAGAAGGTATGGGCGAATAAAGTATCTCTAAGGATTGAAATGGTGCAGAGGAAGATGATTTCGAACAAGTGTCTGCCTTCGGAGGGGATAGTTGGCATTCTTTTCTGAGAACTGATTGTATGTAGCACTTGCGATGCACTGAGAATTGTTTCACCATTCTATAAAAAAAAGGTTCTAAAAAATAAGCTGTAGAAATTGTCTCATTACTTCTAGTTTAAGAAAACTAAATATCATTTACCTTTCATCGTTTTAAAGTTAAAAATGTCCAAAGAAAATTCTTTTTCATTGTAAAGTTTAGTTAGGTGCAAATGTTGATGATTGTTGGGTTGGCGGTAATGATCTCAGAAAGGTTGGAGTAACTGCTCTAGAAGATTGGACGTTTATCTTTTACACGGATCCAGTTCAGGTCTAGTCCTGTCCACTGTATCTTCTGTGCTTCTTTTTAACAGAAAGTTACCATTACTAATTAATTAATACATCAGGAAATAGTGAAGAAGGAAGAATAATTTTTGTGTTTACTATGGATATTAACAGAATGAAAAGTAATCCTGCTACACTGTAAGAAACCTCTTTATGGAGAAAGTGTCCTTAGGCATTTAGGGGTCATAAATTTGAGAAAAATTTAAGAAAAATAAAATTGTTTAACAAAACGCCTTGTTGTGTAACGAATCATTAATGGAAAAAATGGTATCTGTGAAGGTCCGTTATGTTGCTGCAGCATATGCGATGACGTTTTTCTAGGTATCATGCATGCTTACCTGATGAATGTGTCTCGCAGAAACGGAGCAACACAACGTCCACTGGCAAGACAGGAAAGGTGTCAGACAGACAACAAGCATAAGGAAACCATGAATGTAACTAATATGGTCTTGATTCTGCCGTTTTGAACAACTGTGAGCTACTGGTGTACTTCCTTAGGCTACTGTATTAGGCACCAGCCATGAAGGCATTCCTATATTTTTGACGTTACATTACTTGCAACTCCAAAGGTTTCTAGAGATTTAATTATTTCAAGTAATAGTGCTGTACTGTTTTCTGATCGAAGACTCTGCATTGTTGTTTCATCCTTTGTTTTTCACGCGAATGACGACCACCGAATGAGATGGAACACTGGTGTGGTTCTGCAAAACATTTCTATGCCTTAAACGCTGTCACCATTATTTAAATATACGTCATGGACGGAAATAGAAAGATTTGTCTAATTACAGAGGTTTTCCTGAGTAGATTAATATACTGGAACATGAACGCCTCTAAACACATCACGCAGTAACACAATGTTTGCATTGCAACAAATAGACCGAGCATCACCAACTGAGTTAGCGTATGAATACGAACAGAGAATATAAGAGAACGTTCCAAATTTTGGGGTGTAGCTATTTATGAAAACATGAACTGTAAGAAACACATTATTGAGTTCCTTGAAAAATTCACTTAGAAACTACGGCTCTTGGCATAATCGCTAGTTTCATACAGAAACAAATCGACGTCTTAGTTTATTTTGCACATTTGCTTTCATTAATATCTTACGGGATAAACGAACACGTAGAAAAAGTACTGATTGCACAAAAGCGATTAATGAGAATAATATAAGGTGTTTACTCAAAATCATCATACTAAATGGTAAAACAATTATCCTAATTGTCAAAATAATTTTATCGATCATCTCATGACGTTTCGGGAAAACCCTATCATTAGATCTATTACATCAAACATAGGACGCAACACAAGAGGTTAGCAATCTAGAAGAAAAAATAACTACATTAATCATTACTAAGGCTGTTAGTGGTGCTCAAAACGCCACCGAAAACCTTTGATCTTCTTCAGACGGCATTAAACATGTTATACGCTACAAAGCAAGTTTTAAATCCAAACTGAATACGTTGCTTTTTCATAACTACTTATATTCTATTTATAAAAGGAAAACATGACAACATGGAATGCAATATGATTTTACTTTAATTAACGATCAGTTTCGATAATACTGACCCGTCAAATCCAGTAATTCCTCCATTATTCGGCAACACATGTATTCAACAGTTTGCCAGTAGCAATAAAAAGTTAATTACAAATTGAGAAGTACTGAAGGCGTTTATGTGTGGCCAATTTCAACTCCACTAATGAATACTTCCACAGGACCAAATAATGTACCTGTTATTAACTATACTTCACAAAATGAATGCTGTGTTATGCCTGACTTCGGCAGAGCTTCAGGGCAGTGATACGATTTGTATTATATAAGCTCTTTTTAATTTGAAAAACTTTTTATCTTGTAGATGTGCGACTGTGACTTCATAAGACGTATATAAGTAGTTTTGTATTTATACGTTCATTTCTTTGTTGAAAGCTTTTCAATTAATCTTCTAATGAAAAATTAAGTTTTGATTTTTGCGCATCCTAGAGGACCATCAGATTTAGGATCTGTGAAACGAACAATAGCATAGTATCTGTCTCTTCTCATATACGTTCATTCATTGCTCCGGCCTCCACGATCGGCAGACGCTCGCCTTGACTCTTGAGCGTATGTGAGATATGATGAGACGGCGCCTGGTCTTGTGTGAATTAATAATCGCATACCATGACCCACTGTACAAAAGGTCGACATAACGATGGCACCTGACACCTTTGTCACGTACACTGAAGCACGAAAGAAACTGGTATAGGCAAGTGTATTTAAATACAGAGAGATGTAAACAAGCAGAATACGGCAACGCCTGCGGTCGGCAACGCCTTTATAAGACAATAAGTGTCTGGCGCAGTTGTTAGATCGGTTACTTCTGTTAAAATGGCAGGTTATCAAGATTCAAGTGAGTTTGAACGTGGTCTTATGGTCGGCGCACGAGCGATGGACACAACATATCCAAGTTAGCGATTAAGTGGGGATTTTCCCGTACGACCATTTCAAGAATGTACTGTGAATATCACGAATCTGGTAAGACACCAAATGTCCGAATCGCTGCGACCGGAAAAATATCCTGCAAGAACGGGATCAATGACGAGTGAAGAGAATCATTCAATCGTTCAACATGACAGCAGTTCAACCATTCCGCAGACTGCTGCAGATTTCAGTGCTGAGCCATCAACAAGTGTCATCGTGCGAACCATTCAACGAAACATCAGTGATATGGGCTTTCGGAGCCGAAGGCCCACTCGTGTACCGTTGGTGACTGCACGACACAAAGCTTTACTCCACGCCTGGACCCATCAGCAGCAACATTGGACTGTTGGTGACTGGAAACATGTCGCTTGGTCGGGCGAGTTTCGTTTCAAATTATATCGAGCGGATGGACGTGTACAGGTATGGAGACAACCTCATGAATCCATGGACCCTGCATGACAGCAGGGGACTTTCCAAGCTGACGGAGGCTCTATAATGGTGTGGGGCGTGTGCAGTTGTAGCGATATGCGACCCACGTTACATCTGTTTACGACTGTTTCAGGTGACACGTACGTAAGCATCCTGTCTGGTCACCTGCATCCATTCATGTCCATTGTGCATTCCGACGGACTTGGGCAATTCCATCAGGACAATGCGGCACCCCACACGTCGAGAACTGCTACAGAGTGGCTCCAGGAATACTCTTCCGAGTTTCAACGCTTCCGCTGGCCAACAAACTCCTCAAACATGAACATTATTGGGCACATCTGGGATATCTTGCAATGTGCTGTTCAGAAGAGATCTCCACCCCTTCGTACTCTTACGGATTTATCGACAACCCTGCAGGAGTCATGGTGTCAGTTCCCTCCAGCACTACTTCAGACGTTAGTCGAGTCCATGCCACGCCGTGTTGCGGCACTTCTGCATACTCGTTGGGGCCCTTCACGATATTAGGCAGGTGTACCAGTTTCTTTGGCTCTTCAGTGTATAAGCAAATAAACAGGTTGCACCGAAATACTAAAATTTAACAATCGCTGATCATTATGCGCATCAGAGTTCTTCTCCATTGTCGACTGACAATTTTGGCGTCTAGTTCTGGAGCGTGACTCTTAGTAAATAACTGATAACGACAATTCTCGGATTCGTTGTCTTCCTCAGAGCTATACTGTATAAAGTATAATGTTGCTATGAATCATTGCCTGCATAATGCGATGTGGTCGTTAAAATTATGTAGTCTGCCACTAAGTGCTTGTTATTTTTCTTTTTGTTTCAATGCACACTCTGAGATGCAGCCTGTGTTAAACATAAATACCTGTAAATCTCTGCGATCGTCTTTATCGCTGTTTGCAAGACTGCGTTCTACCTATAGGAGCTATACAAGGCACGGAAATTTCTTGGCCAGGACAATGTGTTCACAAATGTGAGCATTTTGATTGTAATCATATGTCATTTACAGTATGTACAATGTGCAAATTTGCTACTGTTACTTAGTTTCATGTATCATTTTGCGCGATAAACCATAATTATGTGGAACGAGTAAATTTACATTCACATCACAAATTAATTTAGAAATATGGCTAAGTGCTAAACATTTATAAGTTTTTTTAACATACACATGTGAGTTAATAATTGCTGCAGACCACTTTTTACACATAGTAGTAATTCTTCTAAGGAGTGGAAGGAGTTGTCAAGCAGAAACTTTTTTTTTTACATCCACAGGTTAAGTGATCAATATTTTTTCTTACAGCAATATACACCCCTTCTTGTGAGAAAAACAGTCTTAATGTGGAGCAATGAATGTCATTTTTCCTCCTGTAATTATGTACAACATTATTCCTTTTGAACTGCGGTGTATTATTTACAACAAACTTCATGAGGGAATAAATATACTGTAAAGCGGAAGTCACAATGCCAAACTCCTTAAACAGATGTACACAGGGTGCTCATGAGGCAGCACCATATGTTATTCTTCCAGCACGTGATGATGATGGTTTTTCTCACCGATTTATAAATACCTACTGTGACTGTTTAAACGGAAGGCAAAACCAACGACACGATCCTGATACTCTTCTCCAACCTTATCCAGTCCTAGCTTGTATTTCATCTTCAATAACGTAGATATCGAGGAGACGATAAAACCTAACTTTCCTTCCTTCCCGTATTTCTTTTTAAAAATAATGAAATGCTACAATGCGTTTTTCTGGTATTGCTGCAACTCTCTACAAATATACGTACGCAGATTACCTACAGTAATGTTACGAGTTGGAACTTTAACAGAAACAAATTAGAAATTAAAACAGACACACCTAAGTAGATGAGCTATATTGGAATACATGTGTCGATTTAATGGTGGAATTAAATAGCTCAGCATTAATTTAGTGATGAAAAAGAGCGATGAACGTAACGCGTCCATTCGATGCAGGGCAAATTATTCCATGACGCGACCATGTTATTTAGAGTTCATGGTCGCCAAACAGTATTAACAAAAGTAAATGTCACCCGCAATTTGGGAAGCCGACAGACAAATATTGACAAGAACGCTGCAAGCCATGGTGTGTGGTGGTTAAATGTACAGTCGAGTGTTTGGAGACGCTCACCACAATCGACTCTAATCCAAATCGCTGCTCGGATCCGTCAGACTCCGCAACTAACACGTTTTCCTTCTTCCTCGATTAAAAATTTAACTTGCATCTAAGAAATATTCGAAATCTAATTAAGAACATTAAGATTTATTTTAAAGGAAAGAGATAGAAACTAATTGCCGGTTACATAGTTCTTGCTCAATATTGTTGTTTATACTATTATTATGTAATCACATTCGGTAGATACACGCAGCTGGAAGATTCACGCAGCTGTGATCGGTCAAGCCTTATAATTCCCCAAAAGAGAAACAAAATGTGGCATAGAAAAAGATCTCATACACGAGCTGAGAGACGACTCAACTTTCCGAAACGTCTAGGAACACTTTTGTGCGAAAAAATTAAATTAAGACGAAACTTATTCTAAAGTTAATAAACTTCGTTCTTTAATTTCGACGCTCACCTGACGTTGAAGTAATACAGCTGAGGTGAAAGTAGAAATACTCTGGTAACAAATAAACGCTAAAACAAATTTCATGCAAACGATCGTAGTACCGCACTTCTTCCGACGTGAGCAAAAAGAATATGACAAAAATAATTATTTTGCACAAAACAAAAATATTTTGAGCCCAATTTCAATCCCTAAATGTGCCTGGCTAGTTCTGTTCTTAGTTGTAAGGAACTTAAAACGCTCATTCAAATTAGACAATGAACTGACGTCATTTAGTTACAATATAATGGACGTAGATGGATTATTGGCGAAGCTTAAACTAATTGTAAGTCACACTCTGGAGAACTGTGTGCTGAGTAAGTAGATTAAGGATGGAAAAAACTCACTGTGGTTTAGTAACAAAATTCGACAAACACCCGTGAAACAATTTGTTGCACGCTCGATTCAAAGAAGAACGCGGAAATTGACAGCCAAAAGTTAGGAGAAGTTCGTGCAACTATAAAAAGACCGACGCGCGAACCATACAATTTATATATAGTCAAAGACCTTGCCGAGAAACCGAGAAAACTCTGGTCCTACGCAAACTCACAAACCAGATCGAAGGCTTTTATTCAGTCGCTCGTCGACCAGTCTGGTATGGCAGTAGCAGACAGAAAAAGAAAAGCTGAAGATCTGAATTTCGCGTTTAAAAAACCATTCACGCAGGATGATCGTACTCCTGAATATAAGAAGGGTAAAAGAACGGACCCACAAAATTACAGTCCAATATCCTTGCTGTAGATTTCTTGAGCACATTAGAAGTTCGAATATAATACTTTCCTTGAGACAAAAGGTTCCGCCCACAAATCAGCACGGATTTAAAAAGCATCGCTCGTGCAAATCTTTGCTTGCCTTTTTATCATACGATATCCTGAACCCTGGATGAAGGGAAACTGACAGTTTCAACATTCCAAGATTTCCGGGAAGCGTTTAACACGATGGCCCACTGCAGACTGTTAACAAATGTCCATTTTTCAGATATGAGTGGCTCGAAGGCTTTTCAAGTAATACAACCCAGTACGTCGCCCTGGACGATGAGCGTTCGTCAGAGACAAGTATATCGTTAGGAGAACTTGAGGGAAGTGTGATAGGATCGCTCATGTTCTGTATATACATAAAGGTCATGACAGATGCAGACAGGGTGAGCAGTAATCTGCGACTGTTTGCTGAGCACGCTGTGGAGTAAGGGAAAGTGCCGTAGTCGAGTGACTGTGGGAGCATACAGCATGACTTAGAATTTTAATGTGGTGTGACGAACGGAAGCTTAATCTGAATTTAGAAAAGTGCAAGTTAATGCAGATGAATAGGAAAAATAATTCTGCTATGTATATACAACCGCTCGCTCACCGATAGATCTGTACCTACAGACTGGAAAATTGCGCAGGTCGCACCAGTGTTTAAGAAGGGTAGTAGGAGTAATCCATCTAACTACAGACCTATATCATTGACGTCGGTTTGCAGTAGGGTTCTGGAGCATATACTGTATTCAAACATTATGAATCACCTCGAAGGGAACGATCTATTGATACGTAATCAGCATGGTTTCAGAAAACATCGTTCTTGTGCAACGCAGCTAGCTCTTTATTCGCACAAAGCAATGGCCACTATCGACAGGGGATCTCAAGTTGATTCCGTATTTCTAGATTTCCGGAAAGCTTTTGACGCCGTTCCTCACCAGCGACTTCTAATCAAGCTGCGGGCCTATGGGGTATCGTCTCAGTTGTGCGACTGATTCGTGATTTCCTGTCAGGAAGGTCGCAGTTCGTAGTAATAGACGGCAAATCATCGAGTAAAACTGAAGTGATATCAGGTGTTCCCCAGGGAAACGTCCTGGGACCTCTGCTGTTCCTGATCTATATAAATGACCTGGGTGACAATCTGAGCAGTTCTCTTAGGTTGTTCGCAGATGATGCTGTAATTTACCGTCTAGTAAGGTCATCCGAAGACCAGTATCAGTTGCAAAGCGATTTAGAAAAGATTGCTGTATGGTGTGGCAGGTGGCAGTTAACGCTAAATAACGAAAAGTGTGAGGTGATCCACATGAGTTCCAAAAGAAATCCGTTAGAATTCGATTACTCGATAAATAGTACAATTCTCAAGGCTGTCAATTCAACTACGTACCTGGGTGTTAAAATTATGAACAACTTCAGTTGGAAAGACTACATAGATAATATTGTGGGGGAGGCGAGCCAAAGGTTGCATTTCATTGGCAGGACACATAGAAGATGAAACAAGTCCACTAAAGAGACAGTTTACACTACACTCGTTCGTCCTCTGTTAGAATATTGCTGCGCGATGTGGGATCGTTACCAGGTGGGACTGACGGAGGACATCGAAAGGGTGCAAAAAAGGGCAGCTCGTTTTGTATTATCACGTAATAGGGGAGAGAGTGTGGCAGATATGATACGCGAATTGGGATGGAAGTCATTACAGCAAAGACGTTTTTCGTCGCGGCGAGATCTATTTACGAAATTTCAGTCACCAACTTTGTCTTCCGAATGCGAAAATATTTTATTGAGCCCAACCTACATAGGTAGGAATGATCATCTAAATAAAATAATAGAAATCAGAGCTCGAACAGAAAGGTTTAGGTGTTCGTTTTTCACGCGCGCTGTTCGGGAGTGGAATGGTAGAGAGATAGTATGATTGTGGTTCGATGAACCCTCTGCCAAGCACTTAAATGTGAATTGCAGAGTAGTCTGGTAGATGTAGATGTAGATGTATGAATATAGTATTAGTGGTGGGCAGAATGACAGAGTCATTTCAATTCAATAACTGAGTGTGAAGCTGTAAAGCTATATAAGATGGAACGAGCACATAACGTCGATAGTACAGAACGCGAATAGTCGATTTCGGTTTAATGGAAGAATTCTAGGGTAGCGTAGCTCATCTATAAAGGGTAATACGTAGAGAACACTCATGCGATCTGTGCTTGAGTGTTTCTCGGGTGTTTGGAAACCCCTAGGTAGGGTTAAAGGAAGATATAGAAGAAATTCAGCGAAGTGCTACTAGATATTTTATCATTACGTTGGATCAACACGCAAATATTACGGAAATGCACAGTGAAAAATGGGAATCACTGGAGTGAAGACAACGTTCTTTTCGCGAAGCAACATTGAGAAGCTTTAGAGAACCGGCATATATGGGGGACTGCACAACGATTCTACTGCCATCGATGCACATTTTGCGTAAGGAGCGTGAAGACAACAAATTACGGCTCATACGGAAGCATATAGATAGTAGTTTTTTCCTCTCTCCATTTCAGAATAGAACATTAGTGGTACAAGGTACCCTCCGCCATGCACTGTACTGTGGCTTGAGGCGTATGTAGATGTAGATGCAGATGCATAACATTCTTAAATATACCATACAACTTTGTTGAATAACCTTGACAGTGGCAACCAAAGATAACGAAAGATATTTTTCGTTAATGAAAAATCCGTCAAGAATCCGCAATATCGGTTCATTAAAACGTACACATATTTTGAAATGACAGTTCCGTTTTCAGGATTTTACTGTTTTATCTGAGATATCTCACTCCTCGTTAAGTAACAGTATCTCCTGTATTTCTGAAAAGCCTTCTTCACTGTTTACCACGATAAACTTCTCTTACAGCGTCCCATTTCCGACATTCAAATAACAACAGAGTGACGCAATAATACACAACTGTCTGCTCCCACAGAAGCAACGCTGTTTATAGATATTTTATGTAACAGACATTAAATTTCATTTAAAGAATTAATAAGTGAATGAGTTGAACATACTGTTACACGTAACACTGTATGCGCCAAACATGTTGAACGACTGGAGATAGAATGATTATATTCAAAAGACATGTACCTTAGTATTTTCTAACGAAATGATTAGCATTTCAGTCACATCGGTTCAGTCCTATTGCCTAGTAGGCACAGGGTTCGCCATGGGCCCTGGTAACTTATTCCATCCGTGATGCCATCGACGCGTACAGGGCGTGAATGGCGTCTTGTGGTATATCCATGCTGCATTACCTGTTTCCAAAGTTCTCATGCGGTGGTTGGCATTGGGTCACAGCTCTGCACCCGTCGTTTCACCGTATCCCACATATTTTCAATTGGCGACAAGTCTGGTGATCTGGTGGGCCATGGCAGAAGGCTGACATCCTGTGACACCAAGAAGGCAAGCGTTCGTGCAGCAACCCGTGGTCGTGCATTGTCTTGCTGAAAAATGGCGTCTGGGGTGTTGTGCAGAAAGGGTACGGCTACGGGTCTCAGGATGTCATTCACGTAGGTCACGCTGGTTACAGTGCCCTGGACACGCACCAGCTGTGATTCTGCTTGTACTCAACAGCACCCTATCTTGAGATTGCGCTGTCTTGTGCGAATGCACTCACTGTGATGTCTGTCTGCGGCGAGCTAAAATGAGGCCATCATTTTCTAACAAACAGAACCAGGATTCGTCCGAAAACACTATCTGATGACATTTATGTCCCCAGCGACGTCGTTCCAGCCACCATTGTCGTCTAGCAAGTTTCTGCACATTCGTAAAAAGTGGGCGCAGAAGTGGACGACGCGCACATAACCCATGCCGTAATAAACGGCAACGGCCTGCCACCCCTGATAGTGTACGATGTGTAGCAATGTTTCACTGTTGAGGAGGACGCGGATATGTCTTGCGTTGCCATTTGGATGAGGTGTCGATCTTCTCGCATGCTGATCTGGCTGGTGCGACCTGATCCATCTCGTCGTGCTGTAACCTCCCCCTCACTTATCGACCTTAATGACAGTGAAAAATGAAACCGCGTGTACCTAATGGGAAATTTGGGAAAGCAATCGTCACCGAAGTTAATCTGTCGGTAAAGAGGGAGGAAAGGGTTACATCTAAATGAAAGGAAAAATGCAAATGAAACGGGTGGAAATTAATTTTGAAAAGGGGTAAAGTTAATAAAGAAAGTAAATGTGCGGCCGTTACGTCAACAATTAACTAGCGGTAATTAGATATTTGAGATTTGGAGGAAATCACGGTCGCCAGTCCTAAGGACAATTACTATAGTAACTGAAAAAGAAAGGTTATTACACATATAATTAGCACTAGAAGCGTGGCAACTGAAGGTTGACACGTGTAGTGTGAAAACTGAAAGTTTGTCAGGAGTAATAAATTTCGCTACACTCTGACTTAATTTAGCAAAAGAATTAATAAAACCGGAAAATCGAAAGTTAATTTAGTGACTGAAGTTAATAGTGAGCTTTCTTTCTGAAGCACATCGAAATCCAGCAGAATACGGTTAGTCTTGGACTACCTCAACAATCATTTCAAAAGCAACTTGACTCTACGCAATTTAGAAACAAGAGATTTAACTTTGAACTTGAATTAAATGATTCTGAATAATTAACAATAGTAAAATTTAGTACGTACCAAGCTGAGCTGCAGTCACAGGTAAGCTAAAATATGCTAACAAAACTCGCACTCTTAATTTGTGCTTGTGTAATCTAACTATTGTAGCCAGCTATGAATGCTTTAACTGCACTTTGAAACTAAAGTAATGAAATGCAATGATAGTACTTGAATGCTGGCGTCTGAATTTCAACGACACTCGGGTTCATTTCGGAAAAGGAAGGGACCCTGCTTGGTAATGCAATTGGGACAATGAGCAACAAAGGTTCATGCTAAGTTGCTGTAATTTTGCGAGGCAAATGGAACAATTTGAAAAGCTGAGGTCTGCCATACAGTTCTGAAACTTTACGTGCTTTTAGTCTTCCTTGTTAGTTGATTGAAGGTTTGAAGCCGTCGATCGAGGAGGTGGCGACAGTCACTCATTGTCGGCCGTCGCTGTTGCAGAAGCTGGATGTTGGCGCGCCTTCTTCTCAACACGGTCACCAGACGAAACGGGCTCTTGATGTGCGCCAGCTAAGGCTTCCCGTCCGCGACACCATGTCAGAAACTATCATCGCAAGTCGAGCGCAATTACATGCTGCTAAACCCCGAAAGCGCGGCAACTCGCGGGAGCGTTACACCACGCACCTGCTCCACTCGCTACTCCAGCCAGACTCCAACTGCCCTGCCCGCGCTCCACGCGGCAGAGTTAACACTACCAAAGATCCTACACACTTTGAATCTTCACACGACCTATCGATGTAATCGTTCGATAGCAGTTTTCCCTAGGCAAGACCCAGCGTAAAAATACAAATAATATTTACGAAACAAACCAATTATACATCGACATAAATGCATATATATATATATATATATATATATATATATATATATATATATATATAAATAGTAAAACAATTACAATATATAAAGGCACAGAAATGTCATATATTCAGGTAACAAAATAAGGAAAAAACTTACAGTACAATAGATGGAAATAGGAGGATATGCATTTCCGGCGTTACACGTGCCCCACATTGTCTGAGGATGTTCGTGTAACCTAAATAGACTCAGAAAATGTCCCAAAAAATAAACAGCGGAAATGCATATGCTCAAAACATCATCAAAATTTAGCATTCGTCTAATTAAGCATAAATCAATTTTTTAGACCATAAAAATTAAGTGGAGACAGTCCTAATCTTATTCCACTCTGTCATCTTGCACAAAATAAAACAGGTTGACAACATATTAAAATTCATAGAAAGCATAGAAAATGGTTTAGCTATTCTAAAAATCTAAATTCCTAGCAGTATCAAGAAATGGAATACTATTTACAAAATTAATCAGATTACATGGTCATAGAAAACAGGTATATCAAAATACGCAAATTAATAATTAATTACATAGAATACGTATTTTATATAAACTTTTCATAATTAATATTCTCGTCATGAGTGTGCACTTGACGCTAAACAAGAAAATAATATACAGCAGATCGACAAAAACATAAATGTTGACAACAGAATTCTTTCATATCAGCTGTCCGGGAAGAAAAACAACTCCGCCTTCCGTACTCGCAAGTACAAAGAATGCCGACAGCGGCACAAGAGCCGACAGCGACCCGAGAGCCGACAGCGGCTCCACCTTGCCAGTATTGTTGCGCCCGCCTGTGGGGCACGCTTGATCTCACTCGCCTGTGTAGCGGCATTTCCAGAACGTCCGTTTCACTGAATTCTTTAGGAAAACTCACTCCCGAGTAATCTCAAGGAGTCCCTTAATACTATCACAGTGGATAACTCAACACTGTCCATCATCACACGCATGTACTAGCCTGAAAGTTAAAACAGCGTCTAAGTACATCGGCAATGACTAGTAAAACACACATTCATGAAATCTGACAGCTAGTTACAAAAGCATATTTACATTCCTTAATCTACTGTGACTCAGCTGAAAACTTAAACTAGCAGCTTGGATTTTTCAATTGGTTAAAATGTCTAATCAAAAATTAATTACTTGTTAATTACAAGTTCTTTAATGACCTCTAGGTCAGGCAACAGCATCGCAACATGGCACATCCTTAAATCTTACACTCTATATTACATACTGTACAAATTACCCATTCTGTGGTATTAATCAATCCTAGGTTGGTACAATTTCAAGTCTACAATATTCCGTGTACCTAATCGTTTTCCAGAGCTTGGATACTCTAAGCAATAAGCATTTGTGTGAGGTATACCAATGACTTTATATGGTCCATTATAAACAAACTTAAATTTAGAGATTTCATTGTCTATCTCGCTCGATTTCTCATGAGCTTTTACAAGTACTAAGTCTCCGATTGCAAACTTAGCAAAACGCGCTTTAGCGTCATGACGACGTATGCGAGCATCGGCTTTTAGCTTAATTACTTCTCGCAAACGATCTTTTTTTCACACCAATACTGTCAATCCGTGGAGGGAATTTGATTCTCTCTTCCAATTCACTTTCTACACGTTTGTCAATGCCGAAATTCCTCACGTTACGGCAGTTCAAACTCATTCCTACGTCAATGTCATCCGGCCAGTTAACAATGTGTATAGGCTGATGTTGCCTACGCACACCGTCTCCTGCCTCGTCAAAACTAACTACTATTGTTTTATCTTGTGACGTACATGTCAAAGTTTTGCTTTCGCAATTAATCACTGCACGGTACTTTAATAGCCAATCTAACCCGATAATTACTTCCGTAGTTAAGTCTGGCACGACGACAAACTCTTGTTCAAATCGTGCCCCACATATTTCGAAGTTGACAAAAATCTGTTTTGTGACCGGTTTACTGGCCTTCCCAGTAGCACCGATAATTTTCACTCCTGTTACTGGTATAACTACGATGCCGGGTCTGTCTTTCAGTAACTCAAATACACTCCTGGAAATTGAAATAAGAACACCGTGAATTCATTGTCCCAGGAAGAGGAAACTTTATTGACACATTCCTGGGGTCAGATACATCACATGATCACACTGACAGAACCACAGGCACATAGCCACAGGCAACAGAGCATGCACAATGTCGGCACTAGTACAGTGTATATCCACCTTTCGCAGCAATGCAGGCTGTTATTCTCCCATGGAGACGATCGTAGAGATGCTGGATGTAGTCCTGTGGAACGGCTTGCCATGCCATTTCCACCTGGCGCCTCAGTTGGACCAGCGTTCGTGCTGGACGTGCAGACCGCGTGAGACGACGCTTCATCCAGTCCCAAACATGCTCAATGGGGTACAGATCCGGAGATCTTGCTGGCCAGGGTAGTTGACTTACACCTTCTAGAGCACGTTGGGTGGCACGGGATACATGCGGACGTGCATTTTCCTGTTGGAACAGCACGTTCCCTTGCCGGTCTAGGAATGGTAGAACGATGGGTTCGATGACGGTTTGGATGTACCGTGCACTATTCAGTGTCCCCTCGACGATCACCAGTGGTGTACGGCCAGTGTAGGAGATCGCTCCCCCCACCATGATGCCGGGTGTTGGCCCTGTGTGCCTCGGTCGTATGCAGTCCTGATTGTGGCGCTCACCTGCACGGCGCCAAACACGCATACGACCATCATTGGCACCAAGGCAGAAGCGACTCTCATCGCTGAAGACGACACGTCTCCATTCGGCCCTCCATTCACGCCTGCCGCGACACCACTGGAGGCGGGCTGCACGATGTTGGGGCGTGAGCGGAAGACGGCCTAACGGTGTGCGGGACCGTAGCCCAGCTTCATGGAGACGGTTGCGAATGGTCCTCGCCGATACCCCAGGAGCAACAGTGTCCCTAATTTGCTGGGAAGTGGCGGTGCGGTCCCCTACGGCTCTGCGTAGGATCCTACGGTCTTGGCGTGCATCCGTGCGTCGCCGCGGTCCGGTCCCAGGTCGACGGGCACGTGCACCTTTCGCCGACCACTGGCGACAACATCGATGTACTGTGGAGACCTCACGCCCCACGTGTTGAGCAATTCGGCGGTACGTCCACCCGGCCTCCCGCATGCCCACTATACGCCCTCGCTCAAAGTCCGTCAACTGCACATACGGTTCACGTCCACGCTGTCGCGGCATGCTACCAGTGTTAAAGACTGCGATGGAGCTCCGTATACCACGGCAAACTGGCTGACACTGACGGCGGCGGTGCACAAATGCTGCGCAGCTAGCGCCATTCGACGGCCAACACCGCGGTTCCTGGTGTGTCCGCTGTGCCGTGCGTGTGATCATTGCTTGTACAGCCCTCTCGCAGTGTCCGGAGCAAGTATGGTGGGTCTGACACACCGGTGTCAATATGTTCTTTTTTCCATTTCCAGGAGTGTATTTTCCCAGATACAGCACTCAGTTCTGCACCGGTTCAATCAACACGTTTAGTTGTAGGTCGTGCATATTAACAGACACTACTATCTGTCTACACTTGTCCTCGACTGTTTCTTTATTTTCCCACAGTAAATCCTCGTCTATATCCAGGTCATTCCAAAAAAAAACCATCCGGCTTTGATCCTAAATCCGGTTTATCTGGCGGCTTTTTCAGCCTCTGTTCACATACAGTTTTAATTTCAACATGTCTGTCCTGAGGCTTAGTCTGTAGCTTCGCCTCCAATACCGAAGCCTTTTCCTGTAACTCGTCAACTAGTGAGTGTTGCTTTGGTATCAATTCACTAATTGTCACCTTCGTTGATTCCTCTTTAGTCAGATTGATCTCATCTGCCAATCTACCTGGAGAAATGTGCCCAGTAGTATCTGCAATTACTTCCTCTAGATCTGCGCAACCCACACTGTTATCGTCTGACCGTATAATGTCAGCTCTAACCTCATACACGCTGTAATCTATGTGCTTTTCTACCAATCGTGTCCGGCTATCACTTAAATTTTTGCAATCTTTCTCCTTAATACTCTCGCAATGTTTAAACTGGAGGTTTGCGTCGGATGGGTCGGCTACTTCTACCACTATAACTTTCGGTAAAGTCTGCCGGTTAGGGCCAGAACTTTCCGTTACTACTTCAACATCCAACTCCTGCGGGACGAAACACGACGAATCTTGCTCGTGCTCCCCATTAACATCAACTATTTCTAGTAAAGTCTGCCGGTTAGGGCCAGAACTTTCTATCACTTCACAAATACTATCTTCCTGTGGGACGAGACGCGGCAAATCCTGCCCGCGCTCCCCATAAACACTTCTCCCGTACAGGCCCCTATAATCTCTTAGTTCGTCGTATAAGCGACCGAACTGCCTTAACCAGACCTCATCCCTCTCTGCATCCCCTCGCTCAATGACGGACGTGTTATCCGACATCTGATCTTCTCTCAACAATTGCGAATCATTCTTAAACTCAATCTCCAGTTCTGCTGTGGGTGTTACAGCTGCCACTTTATAATCGATTTCCGGAACACTACTTACATTGTTCTCACTGACAGTGAATGTATTTTCTACTGCCGTGTCTACAGCTGATCTACTACTTGTGGGCGCACTCCTTTCTCCTAACACTGGCACACTCTCCCGCCGTTGATTATTCCATACGGAATTCTCATAACGACGACACCTCGGTTTTCTACTGTTATTGGGCCGCCAAAATTTCTCCACGCCCGGTCGGCCCCTCACCGGTGCGGCTAATGGTTTCCCTGTCTCGTCCCAGCAGATACGCTCCCCGGATGCTGCTGAGGCGGCTGATCACACCCTCTGGCGTTATTACTGTTCTGCGAAGCCCGTATCACGCTAGTATGATACTGGTTTCCGTCATTCCTGTTATTATTTGCATTGTACCGATTGTTATTACGGTCCGAACCATTATTGTTATTGCTGCCATGGTTGCGGTATGCATTATTCCCATGGTTATCGTTGTTGTGGTTGCTGTGGTACCCGTTGTTATTACCACGGCCTCTACCAGTATCGCGATTATTGCGCCAATTGTCCTCGTCCTCAACTCTTTTCAGGAAATGATTGATTGTCCTGTAATTGCTTCCTACGTAGCGTTTTGTATCATCTGGAATCTTCTTGTAGAGTTCCCAGACTATTTCGGATTCCGTGCGGCGATCACGCAAATATTCCAACTTGCGGATCCAGCCCTCACAAAACTCCTTCATCGAGCCGCGCGAATTCGCATCGAAAGGCCTCGATACGACAAATTCGCGCCAGACACTTTGCTGTTTTTGCTCTGACCAGTATTCAGCCAGAAACAAATTTTTAAACTCGTCAAAGGTCAGGTTCGTAATGTTGAGGTTTAAGCCCCAACGCTTGGCATCACCAGCCAACACATCAATAACCGCATTAATTTTTTTTCTCATTAGTCCATGATCTGGGTAAAACTCTTTCACAGTTTTTAATGAAATCCGTCGCGTGTATACCGCCTTTTTTCAAGGGGTCGAACCGCTCCTCTTTCGTCAACAATTCCGAACTATGTGCACAGATTGGCACATAGCTCTGTTTTTCTTCAAGTTTCTTTTCTAATTCCGACACTCTCGTAATCACTTGGCAAGTGGTTGTCGCAAGCGTTTCCACTTCCCTCTTTTTCTCTTCGCAGGTATTAGCCTGCTTCCTCACTTTGGTATCTACTTCGGATACTAAAACCTTTAAAGTTTCCACCTTCTGTTGATCGTCTTTTCTCACTAATTACATTTGTTCCGTCACCTTATTCTCGACGATCGGTGCAACTGCGTCTCCTACACTTTTCTCGATTCTGCTAATTTCGGAATTAAAACGCGTATTTATGCTCGCAATTTCCGCCTGAACGCCTATCATTTCCTGTTTAAGATTACCGATTTCGGTATTAATCACAACAATATCTTCTTTGATTTTATCAACTTTTGTGTTAACAACTCCAACATTGTTGTTAACAACATTAATAGCTTTGTTCTGATTGTCTAGCTTCCTGTCAATTTTTTCAGACTGAGCTTCTTGCTTGGCAGCCTGAGCTTTAATTTCTGCCGATTGAGTTTCTATCTTGCTAGACTGAGCCTTGATTTCGTTAATCAAAACATTCAATAAATCAGTTAAATTCCCGGAAACTACCGGTTTTACTTCCGTAGCGGCTTCCTCTTTAATTGTCCCCCCGTATTCGTCATCAAGGGATTCCGATTTGATTTTCACTTCCGATTCCGAAACATTTTCTAATGTTTGGAATTCCATTTCTGCTCTTTGTTGCGTCTCGGCGGTCGCGTCTATCATGCTAGCCGCCTGCCCCTGAACAATGGGTACCGCGGTGCGCGTTTCCCACTGTTCGACCGATTGTTCCGTACCCAAGTCTACCAAATTTTGGTAATTGTTGCCTTCACTCATTTTAATAATTTTCAATATAAATAACAAATCTCAACTCTAATTAGGATTCCTCAGACTAATATTCTCGCTGACGTATCGACCATTTCGTAACCAGTACTTTGTTACGAGATTTGCACAATGCAAAATTCGTGTCCAGAACAACCTCAAATTTGAAGATTGTCCTGTCACCAGGTCGCCACGTGTAACCTCCCCCTCACTTATCGACCTTAGTGACAGTGAAAAATGAAACCGCGTGTACCTAATGGGAAATTTGGGAAAGCAATCGTCACCGAAGTTAATCTGTCGGTAAAGAGGGAGGAAAGGGTTACATCTAAATGAAAGGAAAAATGCAAATGAAACGGGTGGAAATTAATTTTGAAAAGGGGTAAAGTTAATAAAGAAAGTAAATGTGCGGCCGTTACGTCAACAATTAACTAGCGGTAATTAGATATTTGAGATTTGGGGGAAATCACGGTCGCCAGTCCTAAGGACAATTACTATAGTAACTGAAAAAGAAAGGTTATTACACATATAATTAGCACTAGAAGCGTGGCAACTGAAGGTTGACACGTGTAGTGTGAAAACTGAAAGTTTGTCAGAAGTAATAAATTTCGCTACACTCTGACTTAATTTAGCAAAAGAATTAATAAAACCGGAAAATCGAAAGTTAATTTAGTGACTGAAGTTAATAGTGAGCTTTCTTTCTGAAGCACATCGAAATCCAGCAGAATACGGTTAGTCTTGGACTACCACAACAATCATTTCAAAAGCAACTTGACTCTACGCAATTTAGAAACAAGAGATTTAACTTTGAACTTGAATTAAATGATTCTGAATAATTAACAATAGTAAAATTTAGTACGTACCAAGCTGAGCTGCAGTCACAGGTAAGCTAAAATATGCTAACAAAACTCGCACTCTTAATTTGTGCTTGTGTAATCTAACTATTGTAGCCAGCTATAAATGCTTTAACTGCACTTTGAAACTAAAGTAATGAAATGCAATGATAGTACTTGAATGCTGGCGTCTGAATTTCAACGACACTCGGGTTCATTTCGGAAAAGGAAGGGACCCTGCTTGGTAATGCAATTGGGACAATGAGCAACAAAGGTTCATGCTAAGTTGCTGTAATTTTGCGAGGCAAATGGAACAATTTGAAAAGCTGAGGTCTGCCATACAGTTCTGAAACTTTACGTGCTTTTAGTCTTCCTTGTTAGTTGATTGAAGGTTTGAAGCCGTCGATCGAGGAGGTGGCGACAGTCACTCATTGTCGGCCGTCGCTGTTGCAGAAGCTGGATGTTGGCGCGCCTTCTTCTCAACACGGTCAC
This sequence comes from Schistocerca nitens, assembly GCF_023898315.1. Lineage (NCBI taxonomy): Eukaryota > Metazoa > Arthropoda > Insecta > Orthoptera > Acrididae > Schistocerca > Schistocerca nitens. Next base: position 168,632,651 of record NC_064616.1, on the reverse strand, counting down.
CAGACGAAACGGGCTCTTGATGTGCGCCAGCTAAGGCTTCCCGTCCGCGACACCATGTCAGAAACTATCATCGCAAGTCGAGCGCAATTACATGCTGCTAATCCCCGAAAGCGCGGCAACTCGCGGGAGCGTTACACCACGCACCTGCTCCACTCGCTACTCCAGCCAGACTCCAACTGCCCTGCCCGCGCTCCACGCGGCAGAGTTAACACTACCAAAGATCCTACACACTTTGAATCTTCACACGACCTATCGATGTAATCGTTCGATAGCAGTTTTCCCTAGGCAAGACCCAGCGTAAAAATACAAATAATATTTACGAAACAAACCAATTATACATCGACATAAATGCATATATATATATATATATATATATATATATATATATATATATATATACAAATAGTAAAACAATTACAATATATAAAGGCACAGAAATGTCATATATTCAGGTAACAAAATAAGGAAAAAACTTACAGTACAATAGATGGAAATAGGAGGATATGCATTTCCGGCGTTACAGTGCTCCAGGGACTTCCGTGGACCATTCTACTCACACCCGTTGCACTGCCGAAACACTTCGTCACACACGAGCAATAATTTCCCGGATGGATGCATCAGATTCTCTCATGTCAACATTGCGCCCTCTTTCAGACTCAGTGATTTGACGGTACAGTTCACGCATACGTGTGCGAGGCATCCTGCACGTCTACCCAAGTCACATTGGTGCATTACCTTCAGTATATAGCGACAATTAGAGCCACAGTCGCATTTTACCGGTAGGTGATGTTGCGCCGCGATATCGATGCTGACTTGAAGACGCGGGCCGACATAGTGTACGTGTCCTGTGAATATGAACGTCCTATCTCTAGTCATTCAAGGTGTTCTGGTTTTTCCTAACATGAGTGTATATTTGTGAAGTAATGTACTTTGATAGCTTGCTTAGTTATGTTTTAGTTCTCCCGAACTTCTGTGCTCAGAGTCCAATGATGAACTTCCAGAGCCAGAAGGCATGGCTCAGAAACAAACGTAATAACAACTGTGACTGTGACTATAATACTAAAAAATATTTAAATTAATTTTGCATTCAGTGTAGCCGAATTCAACAAGTATTACCCATATCTGTTAGTTAGGCTTGGCGAAGTTTCCCCAAGTAACATCTGAATCAACAAGGCAATGCCAATTCATATTTCAGTTCGATTTCCTGCTAAGCTGGGATACCGATGTCAAGTTCCTCCTCGCCGAAGGAACGTTAGAAAGTTATAAACCTTTCAGCGGTAAACCGACTTACTAAGGTGTAAAGAGTGAGCTATCCTTTCTTACTTCTCTTTCTTTTGAATAAAGAAATACAGGGTGATTTTTTCCACCGTGTACAAACTCCAGAGATTGATCGATGAGTGGATACGGAACAAAAATGGTCTGAAGAACTTATGTCCAGAAATGCATGGTTTCCTTGCTCAAGACCATTTATTCAGTCATACATTATTACAGAGACTGCAGTCTGATACGCGCTGTATCACGCAACCACAGTTACAGTATGTACTGAAAATGGTTTCCATGTGTTTCGACGCATGCGTGTACGCGCCGTAGCTTGTTCTGTCTCACACGTTCACATCGGTCAGGCTGCATCCGAGCAGTATCGAAGGCAGCATATCCAGAAATCGCATGGGTTGAGATCCCGTAAACTAGCAGGACATGCAACTGGACCCCCTCTTCCGATCCATCGACCAGATAAGACATGACTGAGATGCCTCAGGACGTTAAGGGGCTCCGGAAAGGCTCAAAATCATGAAAAGTTCAATTTTTACTTTTTTGCGTTTTCTGAATCTGCAGACTATTACCTTTTAATAGATATATAATTTATTCAATTCCGAAGACTACAACTATTTTTAAATTTTTTTTGAAATGTGTTCTACATGGGCGTGACCCACTGTGGCGCTGTTAAACTGCTGTCAAATGGTGTTATTATTAACGTCCGTGTTCATCAGGTACATTTTAGTGATGTGAGATAAAGTATGTGTTGTGGCTAACCTGTGATGGTTCAATATATATCGCTGGTGTGATTGTCGATTGTTTCATGTTTATTTACCCTGTCGTTATCTCGAAAATATTCGTAATTAATTCTGTTTCTTGAGTCTCTGTTTTGTTGAGGTATAATAATGAGTAAAAGTAAAGTTATTAGAAATCCTCTGAAGGCTTTTAAGAAAAGGAGAAATGTTGGAAAGCCAAAGGTATTTAGAAATATGGGAATGAAGATACGTTCTAACATGGTACGAGCGATGCTTGCTTTAGACAAGGAACGCCTTCGGGCTGCAGACAGGGCTGTAAAGAGTCTAGAAATACAAGCAAGAGTAAACAGGAGGAGGAACAAGAGGAAGCTGGAGGAGGAGTTTGCAGAGGATGAAGATAATCCATCCTATGGACCTGGAATGCACTAAAAAGTTAATCCAATCTTTGTCGCTCGATTCCCAAAACTTTTATTTTCTCATACTAATTACATGTTTTCTAAGAATCTTCCAAACATATTTGTTTCAAACTTTCAGTAAATGTTACACAGTACCTTCTGCATAATTTAACACAGCCTTTTTCCAAAAACCTGAATATTTTTGAATATATAAATAAAAAATTGCAAAAAATGTTGTGAATTTTCATTACAATTGAAAAAAAATCATCTTTAATAACTGAACTAAAATTTTGTAAAATCCCTGTGTTAAGTTGTAGCCCATATTCCAATAAATAATCTGTAAAAAGTTCAACTTCCTATCTCAAATACTTTGTGAGGAAAGATGTAATTTATAAGCGTTATTTTAACATTGCAAGTATAGGGCGTTCCGGAGCCCCTTAATGGTTCAAATGGCTCTAAGCACTATGGGACTTAACAGCTGAGGTCATCAGTCCCCTAGACTTAGAACTACTTTAACCTAACTAACCTAAAGACATCACATACATTCATGCCCGAGCCAGGATTCGAACCTGTGACCGTAACAGCCACGCGGTTCCGGAGTGAAGCGCCTAGAACCACTCGGCCACAGTGGCCTGCTGGACACTATTGGCGAAGTGGACTGGAGCACCATCATGTAGCAGCCGCATAACCCTTCGAATCATCATTGGCACTTCTTCCAGCAGGGAAAGCAAAATCACCCGCAAGAAACGCCGATAGTTCCGGCCTGTGAGGCGATGTGGAAGGAAGACTGGTCCCAAAACACGGTCGGCAATTATCCCGGTCCACACACTCCGATAATGATGACTCGCTGTCACCATACCACGGGGGCACTGCGTACTGTCCCAGAGACGACTGTTATGAAAGTTGAAGATACCACTCCGCGTAAAGGTGGCCATATCGGTCCAGGAATCATGGTTGCCTGGTGAAGAAACCAGTGACAAAATTGCTCCCGATGTGAAAGTCTGTCGCTAATAAGCCCTGCACACGCTATAAATGACAAGGGTAGTAACAATTACCCTGCACTGGCTGATCAACTGCCTGGTACTGACACGGCGGTCGCCTTCCACGGTGTTAAACACGTTTTCCTCCAAGTCTGGTGTCCGAAAATTTCGAGTACCTTCATGATTTCCTGCTTCTTGAAGTGATCCTGTCTCAGCCAAACGGCGAAATACTTTTGCAAATATTGTATGCTGTGGTTGTCGTCGGCGGGGAGAGGTCTCTTGATACAGCGTTGCTGCCCGCTGTTCTTTGCCATTTGCCTTTCCGTGAGCAAACACCATGTCGGCAAGCTCTGGATTCGAATACGGAACCATTGTGTACAACGCCGTATCACATCCGCTACAAGGTGAGCCAATTACTGTGATAGTAGAGGGTGCTAAGGCACGACGTTTGAGGAACAGTACCACGCTCTAGAAGGAAACCATGTGTACTGTAACTGTGGCTGTGTAGTACAGCACGTATTAAACCGAGTCTCTGTAACAAAGTATGATTGAATAAATGGTTTCTAGCGTGGGAACCATGCAATTCCGGACATAAGTTCATTAGACAGTTTTTGTTCCGTATCTTCTCATCGATCAATCCCTAGAGTTTGTACACGGTGGAAAAAATCACTCTTTATATAGTGTTAGCACGACAAATTTAATTCCTGGAAGAAATTATGTAACTAACTGGCGAGAACCAAGGAAATCATTATTTACAGCCGACAGCCTTTCATTCGAGACAACAACAATTTTAAGTGTGTGTAAGAGATTGTCGCATGTATCGTAATCCTAGGAGACCAACTGCAGATTAACGTAGCGGATGGAAGCTGTCCGATTATTTCTAGAGCGCGTCAATGTAATAACTCCTACTTATTTAAAAATAGTGTAATAGCCACAAATAATAATGTAAATTGTTTGCAAACGTCTCGTACCGAGTGAGACTACCTAAAGTGAGTACTCATTGAGTGAGTGTCGGATAAGTACTTTAATAAATAAATACCAAAATAAAGTTTTGCGAATTGTATCCACGCTATATGATGACAAGAAATATATTCAAATTTTCTGAGCTATCATAACATTCAAAGCAAAGTCAACGTTATACATGGACGCAAACTGAAGTGCTTTCGTGGTCGGTTTGGGCTACAAGCGTATTTCAAACACTACAATTTTTGCATGTGTTCAAAGTGAGAACGTACTCTCACAAAATGAAGTCAGGTTATACGAGTGTCATGACGCTTTAGACAGTGACCTTTGAACCAGGTCCTTCCCTGTTCCAGCTGATGTACGAAGCAAGTTAACACTCGGACTACGCCTACAATAGCGACATTCTTCACAACAGAGCAGTTTGGTGTGCACATGGGTATCAGGCGGCGCAAAACACGTTGCAGCTCGTAAATACGTATAAGGCGCATTCAATAGGTAACGAGCCGGAAGCTGCAAAATGAAAACCGCTGAAGAGATAGTAATGCCATTGCCTACTGAAGAAGTTGTGGTCCCTACAAGGGCGCTGAGGGCCAAACTTTCCGCTAGAGAGACATAAGCGCACACCCACGCGGCGCGTGCACGTGTATACCATCCACTGCACTCCGTAGTGCTGACAACAGAGAAACTGAGGCTTCAGAAGACTAGCAGAGGGGTATACTGCATTTCCTTACAGCAGAAGGAGTGTGTTGAATGTAAATTCCTCGAAGAATAGCACAACTGTACGGGGAGCACTGGATGTCCGCTGCAGTCCGACGCTCAATCAGACCTCTGGGACAGTGGCTGCCACCGTAATTCGCCGGTGTTCAAGAGTGAGGGTGTTGGTAATGCGGTATGGCGTGCGTCATCCGCCAATGACATCCATCCTTCTTCGAATCGCTTATGCCGCACGCTGACCCTTGCAACAGACACGCAGTGTTCTCCATACACTTATGACATTCTTTGATGAATTTCCGTTCACCCCACCCCTTCCACTATAAGGAAACGCACTACACCTCTTTGCTCTTCTTTTGTGGGCTTCATTTCTACATCTGCATCTGCATAGGTACTCCGCAAGCTACCGTACGGTGCCTGGCGGAGGGTACTCTGTACCACTGTTTGTCATTTACTTTCCCGTTCCACTCGCAAATACAGGGTGATTCAAAAAGAATACCACAACTTTAGGAATTTAAAACTCTGCAACGACAAAAGGCAGAGCTAAGCACTATCTGTCGGCGAATTAAGGGAGCTATAAAGTTTCATTTAGTTGTACATTTGTTCGCTTGAGGCGCTGTTGACTAGGCGTCAGCGTCAGTTGATACTAAGATGGCGACCGCTCAACAGAAAGCTTTTTGTGTTACTGAGTACGGCAGAAGTGAATCGAAGACAGTTGTTCAGCGTGCATTTCGAACGAAATCCGCGGGAAACAACTCAGTATGAACGTGACTCGCCTAAGGTGAACGTTTTGTGTGCCATTTCAGCCAATAAAGTTTTTGGTCCCTTTTTCTTCGAAGGTGCTACTGTAACTGGACTACAGTATCTGGAGATGTTAGAGAATTGGCTGTTCCCTCAGCTCGAACAAGAAGCACAACAATTCATATTTCAGCAGGATGGAGCGCCACCACATTGGCACTTATCTGTCCGTAACTACCTGAACGTCAACTACCCGAGGCGATAGATCGGCCGCCAGGCAGCCCGTGACAGAGCACTTCATCACTGGCCTCCAAGAAGCCCTGATCTTACCCCCTGCGATTTTTTCTTATGGGGGTATGTTAAGGATATGGTGTTTCGGCCACCTCTCCCAGCCACCATTGATGATACTACAGAGAGTGTGGAACGAGTTGGAGTATCGGGTTGATATTGCTCGTGTGTCTGGAGGTGGCCATATTGAACATCTCTGAACTTGTTTTTGAATGAAAAAAAAACCTTTTTAAATACTCTTTGTAATGATGTATAACAGAAGGTTATATTATGTTTCTTTCATTAAATACACATTTTTAAAGTTGTGGTATTATTTTTGAATCACCCTGTATAAAAAATGGTTCAAATGGCTCTAAGCACTATGGGACTTAACAAATGAGGTCATCAGTCCCCTAGACTTAGAAGTACTTGCACCTAACTAACCTAAGGACATCACATAAATCCATGCCCGAGGCAGGATTCGAACCTGCAACCGTAGCAGCAGCGCGGTTCCGGACTGAAGCGCCTAGAACCGCTCGGCCACAAAGGCCGGCTTGCGAGTGAAAAACGACTATCTATATGCCTGTGTATGAGCCCCAATTTCTCGTATCTTATCTTAGTGGTCCTTATTCGAAACGTATGTTGGCGGCAGGAGAATCCTTCGACAATCAGCATCAGATGCTGATTCCCTAAATTTTCTCAACAGCGTTTCTCGAAAACAACGTCGCGTTCCCTCCAGGGATTCCCATTTGAGTTCTCGAAGCATCTCCGTAACACTTACGTGCTACTCGAACCTACCGGTAACAAATCTAGCACTCCGTCTCTGAGTTGCTTCGATGTCTTCCTTGCCCGCATCTCGTGGTCGTGCGGTAGCGTTCTCGCTTCCCACGCCCGGGGTCCCGGGATCGATTCCCGGCGGGGTCAGGGATTTTCTCTGCCTCGTGATGGCTGGGTGTTGTGTGCTGTCCTTAGGTTAGTTAGGTTTAAGTAGTTCTAAGTTCTAGGGGACTGATGACCATAGATGTTAAGTCCCATAGTGCTCAGAGCCATTTGAACAATTTTTTTGATGTCTTCCTTCAATCCGACCTGGTACGGATAGGAAAAGCTGGAGAAGTAGTCAAGAATAGGTCGCACCGGAGTCCTATATATGCGGTCTCCTTTACACGTGAACCACTGTTTCCTAAAATTCTCCCAATAAACCGAAGTCGACCATTCTCCTTCCCTAACACAGTTCTCACATGCTCGTTCCATCTCATATCGCTTGCACAATCTTGTCTATGTCGTCTTGTATCTTCCCACAGTCACTCAATTTCGACCCCTTACCGTACAGTACTCGTTTTCGGTACCACTGAGTGCAGTGGACAGTCGACGTGTTAGCGACTTGGGTCTGTCGTCACGTGACTGCGCGCCCATGTCGAGCGAGAGTTTGTGGCCTCAACACTCTTACGGGGACCACTACTTCATCCATAGGCAATATCATTGCGAACCCTTTAGCGATTTACAGTTTTGCAGTTTGCGGCTAGTTTCTAACAGAGAAACTGCATGAATATTAAGGGATGGAGCAAGGGCCACACTATTTTAAAATATCGTTTGCGCTCAAAGTACTATCGTACAAAGCGTAAACTTGGTGAATAAGAGATTAAAGTTGAACCGTTGTTGACATCAGCGGCGGAGGAGCACAAAACTTTCTGCATAGGAAGAGGTTAGGACGAGAAACTAATCGCGGCTTTCTTTGAGCGAGAACCCTGACGATAGCCTGAAGTCGTTCAGGAAGACGCGGAAAAACTTCAATCTGGATGACTGGACGCGCTGCTCCTCCAGTATGACTGTCCACTGTCTCACCCTCTGCTCTACGAAAAGACTGGTCTTATGCTCGTAAGTCGATTGAAGCAGTGCACTGTTGGTAATGAAGCTTCTAACTGAACACTAAATTCATGTAGTAAACACACTGGTGAGCAAAACTTGAGGGCTAAAGTAACTTTCACATTGCCAAGCAACACAGCCCGATTAAACTTTGGCCATACATAGAAAGGACTGTTACAGAGTACTGAAGAAGGTAACTAAGTGATATGCGCACTGAGAATAACAGAAATGAGACCTTTATTCAAAGTTAATAATTACACTGGACTCACCGCGATTACTGATGGTTCACTAGACAAAGCCTTTACAAAAGGCGATACATGGATCTTAATAGTGTGGGTGATCACCATGGATGACATTATATCCTGTGGAACGTGATCCCATGTTGGCCACTTTGGTTGGTATGGAGTTCTTGTGGTAAAGCTTTCCAATCTTCTTCCAGGGCGGGTGACAAATGCTGGGTGGACGTTGGCCCATGTTAATGTGCTGCAGAAGGTCCCCCAACGTATGCCACACGTGCTCGTCTGGGGAGATGGAAGGCCAGTCCACTCGCCGAATTCTCTCATTCAAATTGCTCTGAGCACTATGGGACTTAACATCTGAGGTCATCAGTCCCCTAGAACTTACAACTACTTGAACCTAACTAACCTAAGGACATCACACACATCCATGGCCGAGGCAGGATTCGAACCTGCGACCGTAGCGGAATCCTCTCGTTGCGAGAGCTGCTCCACCTACGGTGTTCGGTGCAGTCATGCATAAAAATGAAGTTACGGGCGAATACACACCTAGATAGATGCACGTAGGGGAGAAGCACAGTGTCACAATAACACTGACCTATGAATGTACAGTGTTCAAAGGTTTAGAGGGTAGCCTGGACCATCAAAACGATCATATATGACACTATTTGTGGGTGCATTACGTGTTCCCACCTCTCGCTATAAGAGTATACGCCCAGCTTTGTCCAACATGATGGTTTTGGTGGTCCAGGTGTGGGGAGCATGATGCTGCATGGACGTACTGACCTCCAAGTTTTTGAACACGGTACACTCGCCGACAACGGTCTTGCAGCAGTGATAACACCGGTTCCCGTCAGATCACCGAAGTTAAGCGCTGTCGGGCTGGGCTAGCACCTGGATGAGTGACCATCCGGTCTGCCGAGCGCTGTTGGCAAGCAGGGTGCACTCAGCCCTTGTGAGGCAAACTGAGGAGCTACTTGACTGAGAAGTAGCGGCTCCGGTCTCGTAAACTGACATACAGCTAGGAGAGCGGTATGCTGACTACATGCCCCTAAATATCAGCATCCAGTATCGAGTGTGGGCTGATGATGACACAGCTGCCGGTCAGTGCCGTTCGGCCTTCCAAGGACTCTTCGGACGGAGAGTACACTCACCGGTTAGCATTGTTGGGACACTATTCTCCTTCGCCATGTGCGTCGTTTTAGTGGTGAATTCGTCCCTGACTTCATTTTTCAATCTGGCAATGCGCGACTGTATCGAGCTCCGCAGGTGGACGAGCTCTTGGAACGGAGGATATTCGGCGAATGGAGTGGCCTGCCCGTTCCCCCCATAAATCCCACTGAGAAAGTGTAGGATGCCTGGAGGAGGAGGAGGAGGAGATTAGTGTTTAACGTCCCGTCGACAACGAGGTCATTAGAGACGGAGCGCAAGCTCGGGTGAGGGAAGGATGGGGAAGGAAATCGGCCGTGCCCTTTCAAAGGAACCATCCCGGCATTTGCCTGAAGCGATTTAGGGAAATCACGGAAAACCTAAATCAGGATGGCCGGAGACGGGATTGAACCGTCGTCCTCCCGAATGCGAGTCCAGTGTGCTAACCACTGCGCCACCTCACTCGGTGGGATGCCTGGAGAAGACGTACTGATGCACGTTTATATGCACCAGCGACCATACAGCGTTTGACAAACGCGCAGGTGGAGGGATTGAACAACGCCCCAACACAAGAGCCCCTTACCAGCTTTGGGACCAACATGGGAGAACATTGCAGAAAACGCATTGCCGTCCATGGTGATCAAACACCATGTTTTGCCATTTCCAGGGGACCATCATACCGTGGTTACTCTGCAAGGTGGCATTACTGCCAAGTATTATGTGACCATTTTGACTGATCAGGACCATCCCCCATTTCAAGACGACAGAGCTCCTGTTCATACAGTTCGCGTCGTCCAGGACTGGTTTTATGAGCACGAGGATGTTCACCACAGTCACCAGATCTCAGTGTTATATAGTCTTTGTGGTTATTTGAAGTGGCCACTATCTTGCAGGAAGAATGGCGTGAGAGTCCCTTGAAACCCATGCAGAAACTGTATGGGAGCTGCATCGAATGTCAACGGTTTTCCTTCATGAGGCATAGTGATGTGTTATGGTGTGGTACATCCATATTTATCCAACCCCCTCCATGTCAGTACGCGGCTAATGAATGTGCGGCATTCACTACGGATTTGATCACGAAACCTAGTTAGTCACGAATCGGATCGGCAAGACCGTGACTGTAGTACGCTGACTACATAGAGTGTCGTTTTTCGGCGATTTCTCAATCTGTCTGGTGAAAAGTCTGGCTTCCATCGTAGGGTAAATAACGATGTGGCGCTATGAACGGAATACGACAAAAGAAAACATAAAATTATTGTCAGCATAAGCCATCAACTGTCATGTTTGTACACGCATCAAAAAATGTTTTGCGTCACCTCGATTCAGAGACTTCCGGAACCTGTACAGAAAATTGGAAAAGAGATAAACATAAACATCATTTCTGCCCTTTTCATTGCTCATGAAAACCACACATTGCATGTTGTACCACCATACAGCGAGACCTTCAGAGGCTATGGTATAGATTGCTGTACGCACTGTCCGTAAACAGCCCTTTTCAATATATCCCAGGCATGTTCGATAGGATTCATGTCTGGAAACCGTGTTTGGCCACTTTAGTAGAGCTATGTCGCTATCCTGAAGGAAGTCGTTCAGAAGATGTGCACGATGGGGGCGCGAATTGTCGTCCAAGAAGACGAATACCTCGCCAATATGCTGCCGATATGGTTGCACTATTGGTCGGAGGATGGCATTCACGTACCGTACAGCCGTTGCTGCGCTTTCCATGACCGCTAGCGGCGTACGTCGGCCTCACATAGTGACACACCAAATCAGCAGGCAACCTCCACCTTGCTGCACTCGCTGGACAGTGTGTCTAAGGCGTTCAGCCTGACCGGGTTGCCTCCAAACACATCTCCGACGATTGTCTGGTTGAAGGCACGTGCGATACTCATCGGTGAAGAGAACGTGATGCCAATCCTGAGCGACATGTTGTTGGGCCCATCTGCACCGCGCTGCATGATGTCGTGGTTGCAAAGATAGACCTCGCCATGGAAGTCGGGAGTGAAGTTGCGCATCATGCTGCTTATTGCGCACAGTTTGAGTCGTAACACGACGTCCTGTGGCTGCACGAAAAGCATTATTCAACATGGTGGCGTTGCTGTCATGTTTCCTCCGAGCCATAATTCCGTTGGTAGCGGTCATACATTGCAGTAGTAGCCGTTGGGCGACCTGAGTGAGACATGTCATCGACATTTCCTGTCTCTTTGTGTCTCCTCAATGTCCGCACGACGTCGCTTTGGTTCACTCCGAGACACCTGGACCCTTCCCTTGCTGAGAGCCCTTCCTGGCAGAAAGTAAGAATGCGGACGCGATCGAACCGCGGTATTGACTGTGTAGGCATGGTTGAACTACAGACAACACGAGCCGTGTACCTCCTTCCTCTTGGAACGTCTGGAACTGATCGGCTGTAGGACCCCCTCCGTCTAATAAGCGCTGCTCATGCATGGTTTTTACATCTTTGGGCGGGTTTAGTGACATCTCTGAACAGTCAAAGGGACTGTGCTTGTGATTCAATATCCACAGTGAGCATCTATCTTCAGGAGTCCGGGGAACCGGGGTGATGCAACACTTTTTTGATGTGTGTACAGCGGAAGCTGGAATAATGTTAGAAACGGAGAGATTTTTCAGTTTCTGTAGTACTATTACGTGCCCTCCACACGTATGTCCACGTGCATCGCCCTCGGAGACTCACTGTGTATGCGTCCCACCCTGGAGGGTAACCTGCTTGTTACGTCACTAGTAGCTCTCCTGTATTGAAGATTTCAGTTCTACTGTTTGTAGTCGCCACGTCAATCCAGTATTTATCCAAGCTAAAAGCTCATTTTCAGCCTATGTTGACATTAAATATTTCAGTGTAATACTTTGAAAAACTTAATGTTACTTAATATTTAATCATTAGTAGGAATACATCCGTTATGATTAATTTCATAATTATTCGAGTAATATAGGGGAGAGTCCTACAGTACTGGCCATTGCTAGTTCTCGTTTCCAGCACTAGATGGTAGCACACACACGGGGTGAGCTGAAAGACGACATCGTCCCACTCGTGATACGTTGGGTATTTTGTCCTGCGTTGCGCGGGAAGTTAGTTCCAAGACTGAGATGCACATTTATGAGGTGAGTAATTAAGTTTACTTTTACATTTAGTTTAATTGTTTTGTTTAAGGATACTATAGCCGTAAAACTTTCAAAACATCGTGTATTAAACAATACTCAGTCCGCATCGTTTTTACTGCGTGATCTCGTACAGTACCGGTCGGCCTGTACCGACCAGTCAGAACGTCAGGAGGAAAATAATAATAACTCTTTCTCTTCACATTTCACAGTGAAATGGCTGAGAATGAAAATGAAAAAAAAAAGAAAAATGGAGCGAAGAGAATACGAGACTGGCAATAAACGAAGTAATATCGGATAAAATGACAGCATGGCAGGCAGCTGAGTCTTTTCATGTCCCAGGGAGCACTTTAGGTGATCGAATAAAAGACGGAGAGCAGAGAAAGGAAGCCAGAAAGAGACTTGAAGTCAATTCAAGCGCTCAATAGAGAATAGTTAGATGCATTTAACAGACGGCCAATGCTGCCGAGCTGTTCTAGGCGCTTCAGTCTGGAACCGAGCGACCGCTACGGTCGCAGGTTCGAATCCTGCCTCGGGCATGGATGTGTGTGTTGTCCTTAGGTTAGTTACGTTTAATTAGTTCTAAGTTCTAGGGGACTGATGACCTCAGCAGTTAAGTCCCATAGTGCTCAGAGCCATTTGAACCATATTTTTGTCTGTCTAGGTTTTCCGTCCTGGTCAACATCGTTGCTACAATCTATGAATTTTAACTCGTCCCTGGCTTCCTTGTCTCCTACCTTCGTAATACATAAATGGATAATTTAAGCATTTGTGCTCCCCAATTAGTTTTAAGTTTGGAAGCATATAAAGCTGAAACGATGTTAAAACTGTGTTAGATCAGTAAGAATTTCATATTTTGTACATGCACAATTTGATACTGTAAAAACACGACCTGTCTTAGCCACTGGGTGGTAGGTTATTTGCAAAGGCAGCAAATAGATTAAAATATACGGTGGAGTTGATTTTGTTACATCTGCAGGAAGTAAACTGTGCGTTTCTGGGCACATATGTCTATTTAGGCTGCTATCTACGCTATAACAACAACAGGCTATTGTAATTACAGCAGAATATTCGAATCATTCGATGTTTTCCAAAGACAGAAACAGTCAATATCTACGCGAGTAATTTTTTACCGAGAAAGAACGAGGTGAGTAAATAGCAGTCAAGTTCTTGTAGTTATTACCAGCAGCGGAACAGTAAATAGTGTGGAACGAGTTAAAGGGAACAGAAATAAATACTTCAAACACGTTTGACGCTAGGGTCGGTCTTTATATGCGACGGAGGCGCCCTTCGATCTCCTTGCGGGATGTAAGCGGAACAGCGTGTATAGCTCTTAGCGTGCTTTTCACACTGCGAGCTTACCCTCGGCACCTTGCAAAGCGGATTTAGAGCATACACAGAAAAGCATTTGCTGATGTAGTATGAGGGAGGCGTTCCCCGATACCTGAAGTGCTAGCAGCTGAGAACACAACCCTTTTTGTGTGAATATTCTTTGTCGCAACGGGATAAAATGGTCTTTTACTACCCAAGCACTGTTACAGCTGTTTCGCACAAGCAAAAAAGGAAGAAATGTGTGGGAGGTTTCCTAGCCATAAGTTGAGTAACTAATTCATAAAACTGAATAGATAATAAATTTTTCATTACGTCATGACATCAAATCATACACTGAAGCGCCAAAGAATGCATGCGTATTAAAATACAGAGATCTGTAAACAGGCAGAATACGGCGCTGCGGTCGGAAACGCCTGTATAAGATAACACGTGTCTGGTGCCATTGTTAGATCGGTTACTGCAGCTATAATGACAGGTTATCAAGATTTAAGTGCCAGAATGAGATTTTCACTCTGCAGCAGAGTGTGCGCTGATATGAAACTTCCTGGCAGATTAAAACTGTGTGCCCGACCGAGACTCGAACTCGGGACCTTTGCCTTTCGCGGGCAAGTGCTCTACCAACTGAGCTACCGAAGCACGACTCACACCCGGTACTCACAGCTTTACTTCTGCCAGTATCTCGTCTCCTACCTTCCAAACTTTACAGAAGGAGAGCTCTTATCGCTCATACTGACTTTGGATACCCCTAATTCCTTTTTGCTTTCGTTGGTCTTCTGTAAGGTCCGACGTGACAAACGATGAGCACACACGATAAACATCACACTTCCATAGATTGTATGGCGCAAGGAAAAAAATTAAAGACAATGTGCGTTACTTAATAGTCAGGAAACAATTTCGGAAAATGAGGCGATTATTTAAGCCTGTCTCCGTAAATATTATTTCTTTCAACGACTGTGTAACCTAGGTTTTTAAACAAATCAGGTATATTGCACGTATTCAGTGTTCAGATGAATTGCGTGAAACTTCAACGAAAATAACTGATGACAGAGTACTTTTATAAACCCCTTTAGGTGTAGCGCCTTGCATCTTGCCTATGTAACTAATTCACGGTAGGAAGCACACAGATTCATGAAAGAGTCATGGTTACCACGTGACAGATGCGCTCTGATCGAGTAGCGAGCCGCAGGTAGTTACGACTTTGACCGAAAGGTGTCAGCATCTTACAGGCTCTGAAATTATACGTATTAAAACATAATAGGGTTGAAACATTAATAGTGGCAACCATTTATTTACAGCTTGTACAAAACAGATACGTGTTTCAAAGTTTTGGAAATTTGTGGTAAGGTCTTATGGGACCAAACTGCTAAGGTCAACGGTCCCTAAGCTTACACACTACTTAATCTAACTTGAACTAACTTACTATAAGGACAACACACACACACATGCCCGAGGGAGGACTCGAACCTCCAACGGGGGGAACCGCGCGGACCGTGATAAGGCGCCCTAGGACTTCAAAGTTTTTTTTTTTTTTGTCATCAATCTACTGACTGGTTTGATGCTGCCCGCCACGAATTCCTTTCCTGTGCAAACCTCTTCATCTCAGAGTAGCACTTGCAACCTACGTCCTCAATTATTTGCTTGACGTATTCCAATCTCTGTCTTCCTCTACAGTTTTTGCCCTCTACAGCTCCTTCTAGTACCATTGAAGTCATTCCCTCATGTCTTAGCAGATGTCCTATCATCCTGTCCCTTCTCCTTATCAGTGTTTTCCGCATATTCCTTTCCTCTCCGATTCTGCGTAGAACCACCTCATTCCTTACCTTATCAGTCCACCTAATTTTCAACATTCGTCTATAGCACCACATCTCAAATGCTTCGATTCTCTTCTGTTCCGGTTTTCCCACAGTCCATGTTTCACTACCATACAATGCTGTACTCCAGACGTACATCCTCAGAAATTTCTTCCTCAAATTAAGGCCGGTATTTGATATTAGTAGACTTCTCTTGGCCAGAAATGCCTTTTTTGCCATAGCGAGCCTGCTTTTGACGTCCTCCTTGCTCCGTCCGTCATTGGTTATTTTACTGCCTAGGTAGCAGAATTCCTTAACTTCATTGACTTCGTGACCATCAATCCTGATGTTAAGTTTCTCGCTGTTCTCATTTCTACTACTTCTCATTACCTTCGTCTTTCTTTGATTTACTCTCAAACCATACTGTGTACTCATTAGACTGTTCATTCCGTTCAGCAGATCATTTAATTCTTCTTCACTTTCACTCAGGATAGCAATGTCATCAGCGAATCGTATCACTGATATCCTTTCACCTTGTACTGTAATTCCACTCCTGAACCTTTCTTTTATTTCCATCATTGCTTTCTCGATGTACAGATTGAAGAGTAGGGGCGAAAGGCTACAGCCTTGTCTTACACCCTTCTTAATACGAGCACTTCGTTCTTGATCGTCCACTCTTATTATTCCCTCTTGGTTGTTGTACATATTGTATATGACCCGTCTCTCCCTATAGCTTACCCCAACTTTTTTCAGAATCTCGAACAGCTTGCACCATTTTATATTGTCGAACGCTTTTTCCAGGTCGACAAATCCTATGAAAGTGTCTTGATTTTTCTTTAGCCTTGCTTCCATTATTAGCCGTAATGTCAGAATTGCCTCTCCCGTCCCTTTACTTTTCCTAAAGCCAAACTGATCGTCACCTAGCGCATTCTCAATTTTCTTTTCCATTCTTCTGTATATTATTCTTGTAAGCAGCTTCGATGCATGAGCTGCTAAGCTGATTGTGCGATAATTCTCGCACTTGTCAGCTCTTGCCGTCTTCGGAATTGTGTGGACGATGCTTTTCCGAAAGTCTCTATCTGTTCATATATTCTACACACCAACGTGAATAGTCGTTTTGTTGCCACTTCCCCCAATGACTTTAGAAATTCTATCTATCCCTTCTGCCTTATTTGACCGTAAGTCCTCCAAAGCTCTTTTAAATTCCGATTCTAATACTGGATCCCCTATCTCTTCTAAATCGACTCCTGTTTCTTCTATCACATCCGCCAAATCTTCACCCTCATAGAGGCTTTCAATGTATTCTTTCCACCTATCTGCTCACTCCTCTGCATTTAACAGTGGAATTCCCGTTGCACTCTTAATGTTACCACCGTTGCTTTTAATGTCACCAAAGGTTGTTTTGACTTTCCTGTATGCTGAGTCTGTCCTTCCGACAATCATATCTTTTTCGATGTCTTCAAATTTTTCCTGCAGCCATTTCGTCTTAGCTTCCCTGCACTTCCTATTTATTTCATTCCTCAGCGACTTGCATTTCTGTATTCCTGATTTTCCCGGAACATGTTTGTACTTCCTCCTTTCATCAATCAACTGAAGTATTTCTTCTGTTACTCATGGTTTCTTCGCAGCTACCTTCTTTGTATCTATGTTTTCCTTGCCAACTTCTGTGATGGCCCTTTTTAGAGATGTCCATTCCTCTTCAACTGTACTGCCTACTGCGCTATTCCTTATTGCTGTATCTATAGCGTTAGAGAACTTCAAAGGTATCTCGTCATTCCTTAGTACTTCCGTATCCCACTTCTTTGCGTATTGATTCTTCCTGACTAATGTATTGAACTTCAGCCTACTCTTCATCACTACTACATTGTGATCTGAGTCTATATCTGCTCCTGGGTACGCCTTACAATCCAGTATCTGATTTCGGAATCTCTGTCTGACCATGATGTAATCTAATTGAAATCTTCCCGTATCTCCCGGCCTTTTCCAAGTATACCTCCTCCTCTTGTGATTCTTGAACAGGGTATTCGCTGTTACTAGCTGAAACTTGTTACAGAACTCAATTAGTCTTTCTCCTCTTTCATTCCTTGTCCCAAGCCCATATTCTCCTGTAACCTTTTCTTCTACTCCTTCCCCTACAACTGCATTCCAGTCGCCCATGAAAATTAGATTTTCGTCCCCCTTTACATACTGCATTACCCTTTCAATATCCTCATACACTTTCTCTATCTGTTCATCTTCAGCTTGCGACGTCGGCATGTATACCTGAACTATCGTTGTCGGTGTTGGTCTGCTGTCGATTCTGATTAGAACAACTCGGTCACTGAACTGTTCACAGTAACACACCCTCTGCCCTACCTTCCTATTCATAACGAATCCTACACCTGTTATACCATTTTCTTCTGCTGTTGATATTACCCGATACTCATCTGACCAGAAATCCTTGTCTTCCTTCCACTTCACTTCACTGACCCCTACTATATCTAGATTGAGCCTTTGCATTTCCCTTTTCAGATTTTCTAGTTTCCCTACCACGTTCAAGCTTCTGACATTCCACGCCCCGACTCGTAGAACGTTATCCTTTCGTTGATTATTCAATCTTTTTCTCATGGTAACCTCCCCCTTGGCAGTCCCCTCCCGGAGATCCGAATGGGGGACTATTCCGGAATCTTTTGCCAATGGAGAGATCATCATGACACTTCTTCAATTACAGGCCACATGTCCTGTGGATACACGTTACGTGTCTTTAATGCAGCGGTTTCCATTGCCTTCTGCATTCTCATGTCGTTGATCATTGCTGATTCTTCCGCCTTTAGGGGCAATTTCCCACCCCTAGGACAAGAGAGTGCCCTGAACCTCTATCCGCTCCTCCGCCCTCTTTGACAAGGCCGTTGGCAGAATGAGGCTGACTTCTTATGCCGGAAGTCTTCGGCCGCCAATGCTGATTATTTATCAAAATTTAGGGAGTGGCGGGGATCGAACCCGGGACCGAAGACGTTTTTATTTTGAATCAAAGACGCTACCCCCCTTTTTTTTAAAAAAAAATCTCATGTTGTTCGTTTTAGTTCGTTGCAATTGTTCGTGGCGGACGTCCCCTGACGCCCATTGAAGTTCGTTATTGATCCATTCACTCAGTTTTTTTATTACAGAGGGCATCTAACGCTCTGACCGAACACGCTGAGTTACCGTGCCGGCTAACCCTAGACCAGCATTGTGTATAACCCGTTGGCAGCGATGTGGAAGTCGTAGGATACTCTAAGCAGTGCCATTTGTGTTGACAGTTCGAGCGGCGCGGTCTATTGCCCGACGAATTTATAGCAGTTCTGAAGCGAATACCGTGAAGTGTTTTCTTCTGTTTAGAAATCAAGTTGAACTCACGAGGGCTTAAGTCAGGGGAGCGCAGAAGGTGGTATAGCACTTAGCAGCCCCATTAGTCAAACAAAGCAGTAACAGTTTGCACTATAGGTGCTTGAGCATTGTCCTGCAAACTGATGGTGAGGTCCTACAGAAAGTGTCTTCACGTCTGTCTCTATGCTGTTCATTTTTGGAACACAGCCTACGACCATCTAAGAGTATCCTGCGACTTCCACATCGCTGGCAACGGGTTATACACAATGCTGGTGACTCCTTCGAAGGTCAGTAAAACTTCGAAGCACGTATCTATTTTGTACGGGCTGTAAATAAATAGTTGGCACTATTAAAGTTCCAACCCTCGTATTTTGGAAACAAAACTGACCTATTGTGACTATTACGACTTCCACTCATTATTGTAAATTCAATTTGGTAATTAGTGTGAATGATAACGTGAATTGGAAGTATTAAATAAACGAATACTGCTATGTCTATTAACTGAGTACACGTTAGCGAGGGAACTGTGTACTGAGAGAGTGAGTCATACTCAGAGGAAACTGTAATGTGCAAGCCGGCCGCAGTGGCCGTGCGGTTCTGGGCGCTACAGTCTGGAACCGAGCGACCGCTACGGTCGCAGGTTCGAATCCTGCCTCGGTTATGGATGTGTGTGATGTCCTTAGGTTAGTTAGGTTTAATTAGTACTAAGTTCTAGGCGACTGATGACCTCAGAAGTTGAGTCGCATAGTGCTCAGAGCCATCTTTTTGTAATGTGCAATTACCCAGTTTATGCGAGTGAGAATGCAAGATACATTTTACGATAATTTTGTTACTTAGAGAGTGAGTTGTTTTGATATTTGCGGATTTTATAAATTTATTCTTATGATAACTGTTCATAGAAGTTATTAAGCTGTGATCGGTCAAAAGTAAAAGACGCGCGATTGTGTGGTTTAATACTAATACCGGATTGGCTATGATGTGTATCAGCCAATCAGAGGACAGTACGTTCGCGTTTATTTTCTGGGCTAAAGCATTGCTTTGTGAAATCCAAACTTCAGTTCGGATCTCAGTCGTGACATGTTCGGAAGTGGACATAAGGAGCTCTGAAAGATGTGGAAATTTTGCGGAATAATGGTTAAAGCTTGATCGTGAAGTGCTGCTAAGTGGAAGCGAAAGTGTGAAAAAGACGAACACGCGAAATTCCGATTTTAGTATGTAAGCTAAATGCGCGTTACGTGTTATACAAGGCGATACCGCAAACTGAACATTCGTAGTGGCCAGATTGTGTAATACTGGGTGAGCATTCTGTCACAGACAATCCGTTTGTTAATCCTTTCGTAACGGGTTTGGTAACAGGTTGGCTATTACGAGTGAGTGTGATTGCGTGTGGATGACGAAACGATAACTTAAGGTTAGCACGGACTTGGCAGTGTTTTGTATCAAACAAGTCACAATGTATTGAAATGCTCATTTGCAGACTGCCTTTCAATTAATCGCTCAGCTAAACTGATTCGGAAAAACATTTTGATGCAATTTGTAGAGATGTAGAGTGCGGCTAGTTTCCGCTACAAATTTTTCTAGGCGACGAACATTACGCATTTTTCGGACAGGAAAGACGTGTGCACAGAACTCCAGAAGGAGAAATTCACCACAAGGTGAGTGGAACTGTTTTCTATATGACGAGCAAAATTAACCGCACTGTTGCACTCTATACTGCAATAAATTTCGTACTATAGTAAGTACAGGCAAATGCGCCTGCTGTGGCTGTTGTTTCTCTGGATAGATGTGGTTTCGCAGACAAGATGGTGACAGGTAATAGCTTGTTTTGCTCGCTGTCGAGTTTATTTTCATTTGCAGCGTACGGAGTGACTGCGGTATACACTGGTCAGGGCCTACTGGGCGGCTATTTGGAATGAGAACGTAGAGGCTGCTCGACGGCGAGAACGGCCGGCTTGTTTAAGTTAAGCCCGTGTGTGGCCCTGCAGCTAGCCTAGGCACCGCAAGACGAGCGCACGTTCCCACACAAAAGTCTGCCTGGAGCTTAAGCTCGACTTCCAGAAATTATCCCGTGTGATGACAAACACAGCGGCGATTCGTGAAATAAGTTCATTAACACTCCTTTGCGATACGAATGAGTGCTAATCAAGGGAAAGTTAAGCTCCCAGCGGCGATTTATAACTCGAAGGTCGTACGAGGGCTTCTCTGTACTTCATGGAAATCTACGCTTTTACCGTTATCTGCAGAATCGCTGTCATGCAACCATCTCCACAGATATGTAAATTTATGTACGATTACTAATGAATAAGATCTCCAAATCTGTCGCTGTGTTTTTCTGAATGAAGCTACCAGACACGCAATAGCCTCTGGAAACTAACTCACAAGACGAAAGTTGCGGCCAACAGTTTGTAGACTCTGACACACGGAGATTGTTAAAGGTTTTATTATTGCTTCAGATGCCGAATACTAATACATTTTAAGTACAGATACGTTGTGAAGAACAACAGGAACGAGATAGCTGCACTGCAGCAATGAGGAGTCGCGACAGCAACTGCACTTCCTGTTCTGTAGCGTGGGTCCGTACAGCAAAATGGTTCAAATGGCTCTGAGCACTATGGGACTCAACTGCTGAGGTCATTAGTCCCCTAGAACTTAGAACTAGTGGAACCTAACTAACCTAAGGACATCACAAACATCCATGCCCGAGGCAGGATTCGAACCTGCGACCGTAGCGGTCTTGCGGTTCCAGACTGCAGCGCCTTTAACCGCACGGCCACTTCGGCCGGCGGTCCGTACAGCAGTCCGAATCGGTTCCGTACGTGGAAATACCGTGAGTCGTCGTAATAATTGAGGCGTTGAGATCAGAAACCAGACCTGTCATTATTTTTGGGGTATATGAGTTATTACTGTAGTTGGTATTTTCACACGATTCCGCAACTGTTGGTTCTGAAATTGGACTTGTTCAGTGATTTTTTTCCTGTCGAGATCAGTGTTGAACTTACGTTTCATGCAGAAAGAGAACTTGTCACAGAGACAAGTCTCTATATTGCATGAAAGAACGTGAGTCGTGAGGGCAGCACTGTAGCGGTTTACAGTAGTCAGCTGTGAGATTTCCAAATGGCTTCGGTGACGGAACAGTCAGACGAGTCCGAGGACGATTTGCATGAATTTAGAAGGAAGAAAATTGTGGAAGAGGAATGTGATTAAACAAAAGAAGCTCAAGGAATTAGAGCATGCCAACTGGAAAGGAAACATTGTTCCTATGAGGGAAACAGGTGCAGATAGGAGGTAAATAGTCATATAATGTTCATTGTTTGAATTCTCTGTACATGATGTAATAATCTGTAGCAGAGGCAAGTAGTGTAGAAACATTGTACTAAAATGTGAATATAAATTCCTTTCATGGACGCAAACTTTAAATTTATGTTTTAGTTGTAATACAGGAAATCGGTAAAAATATGTTATTCGCCGAGTATATAGGTTAATAACACGCTAATATCTGTTTACAGATGCCGGCGTAAATATTTTGAGAAGTTCTCATTTGCTGAGATGAAACTATTATTGACAGAATTCAACAATGTGCCCAACAAAGACGGGCAGGACGGGTTCTTGAGTGCTCACATTCTTCCCTTCTTTCGAAGAGGAAGGAGACCACGCCCAAATTCCATTACCAGTCGTGGAAGGACAGCAAATTATTATTATAAGGTAACTGGCACGACAACTGTAATATTAGTTTATTAACCATTTCGTTCCCGAACTATGTACATCTTTGATCCACGTTTTGTAAAATCTTTAAGGCAAATAGTTAAGGCATGTATTTATTAAGGTTACAGCATTACGATTATGTAGATTTTTGTTTTATGATACTAATTCAATTGTATTTGCAGGTTAAAGCTGGCTTCAAGGAAACTATAGTATGCAAGAAAGCTTAATTATTGCACTCCTTGGCGTATCAAAATGCGGAGTGGAGAGACTGTGCGGCTTAAGTCAATATTTCAGTACAATGACTGTTGTTTAAATCAAAAGGGATATGTCAGTCGTTTTCTATTACCATTTTCTAATAGTTGCCTTCATCCTATACCAACAGATTGTTGGTATATCATTGCATTCTTCCTCACGAGTCTGTGGGACTCACTA
Organism: Schistocerca nitens; assembly: GCF_023898315.1. NCBI lineage: Eukaryota > Metazoa > Arthropoda > Insecta > Orthoptera > Acrididae > Schistocerca > Schistocerca nitens. The sequence goes on along the minus strand of NC_064616.1, from coordinate 168,609,625 downwards.
TAAGGTTTAGAAATAACGCTATTCAGAATTTTACAGTTTTTTCAATATATCTAAGAACATCAATTGAGCCGGCCGGGGTGGCCGAGTGGTTCTAGGCGCTACATTCTGGAACAGCGCGACCGCTACGGTCGCAGGTTCGAATCCTGCCTCGGGCATGGATGTGTGTGATGTCCTTAGGTTAGTTAGGTTTAAGTAGTTCTAAGTTCTAGGGGACTGATGACCTCAGAAGTTAAGTCGCATAGTGCTTAGAGCCATTTGAACCATTTTGAACATCAATTGAGTAACATATCCCCTTTTTGATCTCAACGCCTCAATTCCTGCCCATTGGGTCGACGACATCAGTGGCAGTGTGAACACGAGTATGAGTGCTAGGTACAGGCCACGTTCCTTTTAGACAGTTATTCACCTGAGGCGTGGCCAAGGACCCACAGCCGGTCCCCTTGATACTGACGTCGATGCAATTTGAATCAACAATGGAACGAACGGCCGGACAGGCATACAAATCGGTGACATACTGTGTGTAACACGTTAATGAAGAGCGTCCCGAGCAGTCTCTATGCTGGTTTGATCCGGCCAAGACAGAACTATTACTACATGTGAGATCTACACTTTTCTTTGTACTTTCGACAAAATTAGCTGCAAATTGCTTATTTCTTGACATCTTGGATACTCGGGAATCCAGCCGGATATTCGCGCTGTTCTCGCACGATATTTCAACAGCGTGCCTCGCTGTCTTCTTAAGGTGCTATCTGAGACTGGTCCTTGGGTCGATCGAGTCCAGTATTTATGCCTAGAAGGAGCTGGGCGTTCCGTCTTCGGTCAGCGCTGAGTCGAGTGTTCCGTCTGTGGTCCGCGCCCGCCAGATTCGGCTTCGATGGACCCCTCCAGTTGCGGATGTTCCGACTGCCGTCCGCGCCGTTTTGGCCGTCCCCAACGGCTACGTTGATTACGTAATTTCACGACACGATTCTTTCCGAAAATGTGCCGTTATCAAGTGTTCCAGCTGACATTAAATTTATACACTGATCAGCTAGAACATTATGACCACCTACCTAATAGCCAGTATGTCCACCTTCGGCACGGATAACAGCGGCGACGTGTCGTGGCTTGGAAGCAATGAGGCCTTGGAAGGTCACTGGAGGCAATTGCCACTACATCTGCACATAGTTGTCACCTAATTCCCGTAAATTCCGGGGAGGGGGGGATGAGCTATGACGCCACGTCCAATCACATTCCAGATGTATTCGAACGGGTTCATATCTGGCCAGCTGGGGAGGCCAGCACATCGATTGGAGTTCGCCTCTGTGTTTCTTGCACCACTCCATCACACTCCTGGCTTGTGACATGGCGCATTACTTTTTTGAAAATTGCCAGTCCTGTCGGGAAACACGAGCGTCACGAAGGGGTGTACGTGATCTGCAACCAGTATACGATACTCCTTGACCGTCATGGCGCCTTGCACGAGCACCACTAACCCATGGATGCCCACGTGAATGTTCCCCAGAACCTAGTGGAGCCGTCGCCAGCTTCTCTTCGTCTCGCAGTACAGGTGTGAATGAGCCATTCCCTTGGAAGACGACGGACGGATTCACGCACTCCCATCGGTATGACGAAGAAGGTATCTGGCTTCATCAGACCACGGAGCGCTCTGCCACTGCGCCAACGACCAGTGCCGAAAGTCAGGTGTCCATTTCAGTCGTAGTTACCGATGTTGTGGTGCGGAGGCACATCGTTAAGAGTGTTCGGTGCATTGTGTGTTCAGACACACTTTTACTCCACTCAGCATTAAAATCTGATGTTAGTTCCGCCATAGTTCGCCGCCTGTCCAGTTTTACGGGTCTTCCCAGCCTGCGACGTCCGACATCGGTCATGAGGGATGGTTGCCCAACGTCACGACCTCTCGACGTGATTTAACCTTGGTTTCGCCATATGTTGAAGACACTCACCACAGTACTTCTCCAATAACCGACGAGGTCTTTCGTGACGAGCCTCCGGGCCATCACAGTCTGCCCTCGGTCGCACTCAGATAGCGTGCCTTCCCCATTCTACACACGAACAGCACGGTCCTTACATGCACCGTGCGTGTGTCTGATGAGCAGTCTTCCCTTGCCAGGTGACGTTGCTATCGCCTGGAACGGTTTCTGTCAATAGCAGGTTGGTAGTCATAATGTTCTGGCTGATCACTGTATATCGCTTTATTCATCGTCTATGTAATAGTAATATGAGATTTTATTTTATTTTATACTTACAGATAGATGGAGTGACGTCCATGAATCATCTTGAAATTTAACGTCTTTTATGTACCATGTTTTTAACAGAGGTCACGTATTTACTTTCTATAGAAGAATAATAGTGAAATGTCGTGTTATGTTTTGGCAGTTATAAAATTGTAGATAGTGCCAATATCGCTGTAATAGTATTCTGTGATTTTACCTTGTATTATACTTACGTCCAAGTGGAGCGACATCCATAAATCATCTTTGAACTTAAGTTCTTTCATGTACTATGTTGTCAACATAGGTCAAGCACCTACATTTCTATACAAATTTCGTGTTAATTTTTGATAGTTGTAAAATGACAGATCAATCCAATGATGCTTTATGTTTACAGTAAATGATATCTTAGGTAGTTAAATATATTTTTACCAGAGATGTTGTGCGCTATGTAGATGTGAGATCTTAATGTTCTCTGTGATTTTTGTGTATCGTGTTGCGCTCGTTGCCTTTTTTCCGTTATGTCAATAAAGTTTTCCAGGTAATTTTTATGTTTGAACCCCATCTATTCGTTTACGATGTCGTTCGGATTATTTGTGTGTGCATAAATTTATAGTTCTCCCAAAATGTTCATGGTTTTATCTTTTGGTATCCTATGTAAAATTTCAAAGCGCTGTAGATTGAGTTCGTTCTGTGATTTTCATTTTTTAAGTGTAGGTAATAACTTGATTAGTTTCACTCGAAGTTTTTCTCTGCGAAAGGCGTCAACGAACATTTTAGTGTTATAATATCGCATACAGTGTATCTACCTGTCAGCGACAACGTCTGTGGCCTCAGGGTTGCACTGCTACATCGTAAAGCAGAGGTCTGGAATCAGAGTACGTCTTACGGCGCGGGTGTGCACTATGAATGTTCAGTTGATGGTGTGCCAACTCTAAATACGAGATGCCCTCATGTTGCAGCACCTCGTCCCAGGGCGCAGGCCTCAGTGGTGGGGCATGAGCCATCAGATTGAACCCAAACACGTATGCAACACTATAGTTGAATTCTTTTATCTTGGCGGCTCGCGCATGCCCGTCCAGACGCGGGAGATTGCTGCGTTGCCAGTTGCACACGACGCACGCGCCAAGAGAAGCAACGCCATAGTATAGTATAGTTCGCAAGCTTACGTTTAGGGGGGAGCGCGCAGTTTATGAAGTAAAGCCACCACGGCCGCATTAACCCTTTCGCTGCTATAGAGACGTGCTCCCCGAATTCCGCGCTGTGCGCGATTTTGTCACTGCACTGCTCGCCTGTGCTGACACATGGTGTTTCCGACTGCTTTGACACACTTATCATTCGATTCCACAAAAACTATTTGGCCCAAAAATTAGATTTTTACACATCTTCTTGACTGATACCTTCCCCCACTTCCTTTGACTGATTGAAGTGCTTTAAAATAAAGCCAAACGCGCCCGGTGTAAATAAAATTATTACAGTCACGAAAGACGGAATATTTCTCAGTATTACATACGACACCTATGTGGTACTTAAATTAAATGAGATATTGTTATACAGTAAATTTTATATGAAATTTAGGTACCTTGTCCACATTTCATTCTCAACATTGTGGCAACTAAAATCGACCATACGGAAAGTATACGCTATGGACTTTTACCTCTTCAAACTCTTCAAAATTTCGTGCAATGGTTTACTACATTTAATGCTGCACAATAACTGGGTTGAACATCGAAACAAAATTAAGTCATTTATGGGGGTAAGGTATCAGTGAAGAAGATGTGTAAAAATCTAATTTTTGGGCCAAATAGTTTTTGTGAAATCGAATGATAAGTGTCTCAAAGCAGTGGGAACACCATGTTTCTGCACAGGCGAGCAGTGCAGTGATGACAAAATAGCGCACAGCGCGGATGCGGGGAGCACTTGACTGCAGCAGCGAAAGGATTAATGAAGAGACAAAGCACTAGAAATTTCAAAAAATTGCATTCAAACGAATAAAATTCGTGAAGTAAGACACTTCGATATTGTTTTTAAATAAAGAAAATATTTAGCATCGCACAGAGTTTGAACTCTTTACCTTCCGCTTATTAACCCAACGCCTTAACCATCTCACAGCTCGTTCTACAGCGTTCCTCCATAAGGAGTCTAACAGAGGACGCAAAATTCTGTCAAACACTGTTGGTATGCCTATGAATTACTCGCACTTCGTCGAAGTACAATAGGAAATAAACAATTACCGCAGTTCTTTATTGCGAAAAAGCGGTTCGTGAAATTGATACAAACACCTTTCCTTGCTATCGCCTGAATTAAGAGTCTTATTGCTTGTTTGGTCTAATTCATAGAAAATGAAGCAATTGGTATACAGAATGGTTTTTCCAAACTTTCAAAAAACAGTCTGCTATCAAAACATTGCTTTTGTTCTATTACTTTATTTATGACTGAACGTTTCTAAACTGAAGACACTCGTCCGTGCTCTGCTCTGCAGTCGAGATCTGGCAACGTCGTTCTCTGTTCATTGGCTGACTGTATTTTTTGACGTCAGATGCGCAGAGCGAACCTAAACTCGGCCGCCAACATAAATGACGCGCACTTTAACAACCAATTAAAACTGTTGGAGGACATCACTACCGCAAACTGTAGCTGTCAAACTACGCCTAAAAATACGTGCAATGACTAATCTGATCCCGACATGATACCACCTCAGACGACGACACTGACGATGCCATATTGGTCCTTTCGTTGAATATGATCGCTATTGTGTCGTATTAAATGGATTGGGGGGGGGGGGGGGAAGGCGGAATCATTCACAAGGCCAGATCCTGACTCGCCAATGAACAGCTCTACCTCCATAAGCCGAGCACCACATTCATCGAGCTAGACGCTGCTTTTCTGTGAAGGGAATGAATCTGGTGGGTCGCCGAACGTACAGAGAAAACACTTGCCACCGACAGTACACGATGCTAGCCGGGTCAGGTGCTGTGTTGCTTGAACACTCTCGGCCACTAAAAGCAAAATAACCATCATCGCGAAGGACGGTAGCACGTACTTGGCTTTGGGCGAAATGGAGTCGAACGTACTCTCCTTCTTCTCCTCTAGTGTATTGACCAATATTCAACTGCAGGTCCTTGTCGTACAGACGTAGAAATGTTATAGGCCATCCAATGATCTGGACATGTGTAGCGTCCTTCGAATGTGTTTGCTTTGGCATCCCGATTCTCTGCAAATCAGGCACTGTACTGCAGACGCACGCAACACGCAGTCAGAACTACGACTCTCAACTGTTTTGTTCTTTTCCACTTGTTCTTCTGGACCTCAGTCCATGCTGGTCTATCCTGTACAAGTTTCTTAACTTTGCATAATTTCTGGAATTTACATTCATATAGTCAAGCTTTGGTCTCCCTCTACAATTTTTATCTCTGCCCACGTTGCCCTTCTTACCAAATTGTCGATTTTTTTATGCCTTAGATTGTGTCCTGTCAACTGATCCCGTCTCTTAGTTAAGTTGTGCCATAAATTTCTTTCCTACCTGGTTTGATCCATTACCTTCTCATTAGTCATTCCCTCTAACCATCTGATCTCCTATATTCTCCTGTAGAACCACATTCCAAAAGCTTGTCTGAATTGTTCGTCGTCTACATTTCACTTCCATACAAGGCTACACTCCAGACGAATACCTTCAGAAAAGGCATGTTAACAAATGGCTGTCGTTCAGAAACGCTTTTCTTTCTATCACCAGTATGCATTTTATATCTCACTTACTTCGGCCGTCATCAGCTCAATTTCCTCCCAAATAGCAAAACTCGTATACGATATTTAGTGTCTCGCCTTCTAATCTAATTTCCTCAGCATGGCTTGATTCAGTTATACCAAATGGCATTAATCGTTTAACTTTTTGATTTCCGTCTTTTCAAGACATTATCCATTTCTTTCAGCTGTTCTCCCAAGCCTCTTACCGTCTCTGACGGAATTAAAGGGTCAATGGCGAACATCAAAGTTTTTATTTCTTCTCCGTGAACCTTGGTTTCCTTCCCAGTTTGCTCAGTTTGAGTTGGTTTGTGGGATTAAAGGGACCAGACTGCTACGGTCATCGGTCTGCTCAGTTTGAATAGGATTGTGGATAGGCTACACCTGTGTCTCAATCACTTCTCAACTACTGCTTCCAAATCTTCGACTCTTACAACTGCAGTCTGGTTTCGGTACAAGTTATAATTAGCCTTTCGATTCCTTTATAAACCCTACTACTTCCAGAATTCAAACGTTTGAATTCCAGTTACCATTTTCAAAATCATTCGCTAAATTTTACAAATTGTATAAACATAAGTTTGCATTTCTTCAACCTTTCTTCTCAAATAAGTCATAGGATCACTATTGCCTCGTGTGTCCCTACATTTACGGCTGTTAATTTACATAGCAAACGGTGGCGCTGGTGTATGATCGACACATAGGACAAGTGACGAAAACGAACACGTTATCGCCGGCCGAAGTGGCCGTGCGGTTAAAGGCGCTGCAGTCTGGAACCGCAAGACCGCTACGGTCGCAGGTTCGAATCCTGCCTCGGGCATGGATGTTTGTGATGTCCTTAGGTTAGTTAGGTTTAACTAGTTCTAAGTTCTAGGGGACTAATGACCTCAGCAGTTGAGTCCCATAGTGCTCAGAGCCATTTGAACCATTTGAACACGTTATCTTTCCCCGTAGAAATAGTTTCAATTTTTTTCTAGTGCTTCAGTCACATACTGTTCCCCTGTACCACTGCACGACAAGTGCAGTGTGTGGAACTGTGTTCAGAAGTCACTGTTTCTCCAACTAAGACAGAGAGACAGAGAGAAGTGGCATATTCTAAATTTTATTTATGAGACCTGACAGTTAGCCAGGGTAGTGTGTTCTCAGACGAATATTGGTTTCGTGCGGAGAATAATTTTGGACAGGTACTGACGTGTATACAGAGGACACACATCGACATAACAAATAACTCAAAAGATACCACAACAAGATAATACCACTGGACACAGAGTCATGATCTAGGCGGGTAATATATCCATTAGGAAAACTACTGCATATTTCCTCCACGTGATCTGTCTCAAGTAAATGGCATAGTGGAGCGTTAGGTCCATATACACTGATGTGACAAAGGTCATGGGACAGCAATATGCATATATACAGATGGCGGTAGTATCACGTATACAAGATATAAAAGGGCGTTGCTTTGGCGGAGCTGTCATTTCTAGTCGAGTGATTCATATGAAAAGACGTCCGAGGTGATCATAGCCGCACGAGGGGAATTAACAGACTTTGAACACGGAATGGTAGTTGGAGATAGGCGCATAGGACATTCGATTTCGGGAATCGTTAGGGAATTCAATATTCCGAGATCCACAGAGTCAAGAATGTGCCGAGAATACGAAATTTCAGGCTTTACCTCTCACCACAGGCAACGTAGTGACCTACGGTCTTCACTTAACGACCGAGAGCAGCAGCGGCGTTTGCGTAGAGTTGTCAGTGCTAACAGACAAGCAACACTGCGTGAAATAACAGCTCAATGTGGGACGTACGGCGAACGTATCCGTTAGGACAGTGCGGCGTAATTTGGCGTTAATGGGCCATGGCAGTTGAAGACCGACTCGAGCGCCTTCGTAACAGCACGACGTCGCCTGCAGCGCCTTTCCTGAGCTCGTGACCATTCGATTGGATGCTAGGCCACTGGAAAACCGTGGCCTGGTCAGATTTCAACCGGTAAGAGCTGATGGTAGGGAGAATTCATGAAGCCATGGACTCAAGTTACCACCAAGGCACTGTGCAAGCTGCTGGTTGTTCCATAATGGTTTGGGCTTTATTTACGTGGAATGGTCTTGGTACTCTAGTCCAACTGAACCGATCAGTGACTGGAAATGGTTATGTTCGGCTACTTGGAGACCATTTGCAGCCATTAATTGACTTCATGTTCCCAAACAACGATGGAATTGTTTGGCTGACAATCTGCCATAGCATATCATTCTAGAGAATTCGAGCGAATGATTTGGCAACCCAGATGTCCCGGCGTGAATCCCATAGAACATTTATGGGACATAGGTGGGAGGTCAGTTTGTGCACAACATCCTGCACCGGCAACACTTTCGCAATTATGGACGGTTACAGAGTCAGCATGACTCAATACTTCTGTAGGGGACTTCCAGCTTCTTTCTGAGCCCGTGTCACGTCGAGTTGTGCACAACACAGGGCCAAATGATGTCTGACACGATGTTAGCAGGTATCCCATGACTTTTGTCACCTTAGTGTATAGTAGTACAATACGAGGACAAGCGAAAAATTCCTCAGTGTGGCATAGAGAGGGCATTTATATTAACGAAATTGTATTTTTTTAATGTTAAATATTAGGTTAATCAGATAAGTAGTTTTGCTTTTAGGAATTTATAAAAATTAGCCTTGTCGACAGTTTCTTTTTATGGATAATGTGCAGTTTTGTCTGTCAAATAATTGTTTGTTTACGAAGGTTTATAATCAACATAAATTCATGCAAAGTTATGATGGTTTATAAGGAATTTACGCCTTTATTATCAATAGTTAAGTAAAGGGCAGCAGAATTAGACGTGTGTGTTTCTCTTCAAAATGATCAACGTGAAGACCGTCCTGAAACTACAACCACAGATGAAAATGTGGAGAACGTTTATAATGTGGTATTGGATTTCATGCGATAAAAGAGGCCCGAAGTAACTACCGGTATAGGCAAATCAGAGTAAGAAAAAATTTGACAAGGAATGTGAGGTTTGTGCAAATTAGCTGTTGCAATCAATGAGTATTAACACAAATAATACGTAAAAACTAGTTTTACAGCAAAGTTCGACCAGGTTTAAAAGTAATGTTATCGACTGGAACGTTCGCAACCATTGTTTCCTAGCACGTGGAAGGGATTATACCTATTAAATGCCTTCCAGAGAGTACTGTACTAATTGGCAAATGTTGTCCATTTCTTCTGTACCGAATGACTGAACAATACATGAGAAGTTGGCGGAATAACAAGGCGGGAAATTGTTCTTTTTCAGGACATAATCTGCTGGCATAGGTGCTTTGGCAACGAAAAAACTGAAATAACGAATTATTGAAATAATAAGCGCATTCTACGGATCGGAGCGTGGAATGTCAGATCCCTTAATCGGGCAGGTAGGTTAGAAAATTTAAAAAGGGAAATGGATATAGTGGGAATTAGTGAAGTTCGGTGGCAGGAGGAACACGACTTTTGGTCAGGTGATTACAGGGTTATGAATACAAAATCAAATAGGGGTAATGCAGGAGTAGGTTTAATGATGAATAAAAAAATAGGAGTGCGGGTTAGCTACTACAAACAGCATAGTGAACGCATTATTGTGGCCAAGATAGATACAAAGCCCATGCCTACTACAGTAGTACAAGTTTATATGCCAACTAGCTCTGCAGATGATGAAGAAATTGATGAAATGTATGACGAGATAAAAGAAATTATTCAGGTAGTGAAGGGAGACGAAAATTTAATAGTCATGGGTGACTGGAATTCGTCAGTAGGAAAAGGGAGAGAAGGAAACATAGTAGGTGAATATGGATTGGGGGGAAGAAATGGAAGAGGAAGCCGCCTTGTACAATTTTGCACAGAGCATAACTTAATCATAGCTAACACTTGGTTCAAGAATCATAAAAGAAGGTTGTATACCTGGAAGAATCCTGGAGATACTAATAGGTATCAGATAGATTATATAATGGTAAGACAGAGATTTAGGAACCAGGTTTTAAATTGTAAGACATTTCCAGGGGCAGATGTGGATTCTGACCACAATCTATTGGTTATGAACTGCAGATTGAAACTGAAGAAACTGCAAAAAGGTGGGAATTTAAGGAGATGGGACCTGGATAAACTGAAAGAACCAGAGGTTGTAGAGAGTTTCAGGGAGAGCATAAGGGAACAATTGACAGGAATGGGGGAAAGAAATACAATAGAAGAAGAATGGGTAGCTCTGAGGGATGAAGTAGTGAAGGCAGCAGAGGATCAAGTAGGTAAAAAGACGAGGGCTAATAGAAATCCTTGGGTAACAGAAGAAATATTGAATTTAATTGATGAAAGGAGAAAATATAAAAATGCAGTAAATGAAGCAGGCAAAAGGGAATACAAACGTCTCAAAAATGAGATCGACAGAAAGTGCAAAATGGCTAAGCAGGGATGGCTAGAGGAAAAATGCAAGGATGTAGAGGCTTGTCTCACTAGGGGTAAGGTAGATACTGCCTACAGGAAAATTAAAGAAACCTTTGGAGAGAAGAGAACCACTTGTATGAATATCAAGAGCTCAAATGGCAACCCAGTTCTAAGCAAAGAAGGAAAGGCAGAAAGGTGGAAGGAGTATATAGAGGGTTTATACAAGGGCGATGTACTTGAGGACAGTATTATGGAAATGGAAGAGGATGTAGATGAAGATGAAATGGGAGATAAGATACTGCGTGAAGAGTTTGACAGAGCACTGAAAGACCTGAGTCGAAACAAGGCCCCGGGAGTAGACAACATTCCATTAGAACTACTGATGGCCTTGGGAGAGCCAGTCAAGACAAAACTCTACCATCTGGTGAGCAAGATGTATGAGACAGGCGAAATACCCACAGACTTCAAGAAGAATATAATAATTCCAATACCAAAGAAAGCAGGTGTTGACAGATGTGAAAATTACTGAACTATCAGTTTCATAAGTCACAGCTGCAAAATACTAACGCGAATTCTTTACAGACGAATGGAAAAACTGGTAGAAGCGGACCTCGGGGAAGATCAGTTTGGATTCCGTAGAAATACTGGAACACGTGAGGCAATACTGACCTTACGAATTATCTTAGAAGAAAGATTAAGAAAAGGCAAACCTACGTTTCTAGCATTTGTAGACTTAGAGAAAGCTTTTGACAACGTTAACTGGAATACTCTCTTTCAAATTCTGAAGGTGGCAGGGGTAAAATACAGGGAGCGAAAGGCTATTTACAATTTGTACAGAAACCAGATGGCAGTTATAAGAGTCGAGGGGCATGAAAGGGGAGCAGTGGTTGGGAAAGGAGTGAGACAGGGTTGTAGCCTCTCCCCGATGTTATTCAATCTGCATATTGAGCAAGCAGTAAAGGAAACAAAAGAAAAATTCGGAGTAGGTATTAAAATTCATGGAGAAGAAATAAAAACTTTGAGGTTCGCCGATGACATTGTAATTCTGTCAGAGACAGCAAAGGACTTGGAAGAGCAATTGAACGGAATGGACAGTGTCTTGAAAGGAGGATATAAGATGAACATCAACAAAAGCAAAACGAGGATAATGGAATGTAGTCAAATTAAATCGGGTGATGCTGAGGGGATTAAATTAGGAAATTAGACACTTAAAGTAGTAAAGGAATTTTGCTATTTAGGGAGTAAAATAACTGATGATGGTCGAAGTAGAGAGGATATAAAATGTAGACTGGCAATGGCAAGGAAATCGTTTCTGAAGAAGAGAAATTTGTTAACATCGAGTATAGATTTAAGTGTCAGGAAGTCGTTTCTGAAAGTATTTGTATGGAGTGTAGCCATGTATGGAAGTGAAACATGGACGATAACCAGTTTGGACAAGAAGAGAATAGAAGCTTTCGAAATGTGGTGTTACAGAAGAATGCTGAAGATAAGGTGGGTAGATCACGTAACTAATGAGGAGGTATTGAATAGGATTGGGGAGAAGTTTGTGGCACAACATGACTAGAAGAAGGGATCGGTTGGTAGGACATGTTCTGAGGCATCAAGGGATCACAAATTTAGCATTGGAGGGCAGCGTGGAGGGTAAAAATCGTAGAGGGAGACCAAGAGATGAATACACTAAGCAGATTCAGAAGGATGTAGGTTGCAGTAGGTACTGGGAGATGAAGAAGCTTGCACAGGATAGAGTAGCATGGAGAGCTGCATCAAACCAGTCTCAGGACTGAAGACCACAACAACAACAAGCGCACTTACGTGATATGGGATCCTCTAACTTTAACCTATCGTCACGTCTAAAGACTATTTGGTTGGAAAACAGTGGTGACGTTTGGTACGACAGACAACAGTGGGTATTTTGTGATCCTTCAAGAATCAATTTGAGGCATGAAATCTCTCACTAAAACAATAGGTCGACAAATTTCACTGTTGGGAAAGGGACCGATATGGAAAAATAAATGCATTTTCAACTAATTATCACTTGCCTGGTGTGGTGTTTGCGCCGCTCACCCGGAACAACTGCAACCTTTCTTACATCTGTGGTATGCGAGTGGCCAACTCCGGAAGGGGCTACATCAGCACCGACAAAACTTCAACCAGGCATGCTGACTAGGCTAGCATGTACCGCTAAGGGTCGCTAGCCACGCGGCTATGTTTGCTTCCGTGGACGACATGATCGCAAATAGTTCCTCCAGTATCTCTACACGGCATGGGCATTTAGGGGGGCGCAACGCCTCTCCAAGTCGGTCTGAACTCAGGGCCGGGCGCCACTTCACCTGCAGTTTTTCATTCAGAGTGTCATTCGGATCACTCGCTACGTATGACACCGTGCTGCACCAGCCACCGCCAACCAAGGGAAGTGCCAGTGCCTGCCTTCACTATCATGAGAACTTGGCCGCTGCATAGGAGACGAGAACAAACTTGGTATCGGCCATCGAACTTCACTACGTTATTTTGTTCTACTTCTGAATGAATATTATCTTTGACTGTTTCATCATTAGGGTCTTTAGCCTATGTTGATACTTGTGTAAATTCAGTGCTAATCACAAACTTTCACAAGTATGGTAACGATTGACTTGTCTCTAAGGAGGAGCTTTTGGTTGATCTAATTATTAATAAAGCTCTTCTATATTATTTACCTAGGCTGTGCCCTTATTGTGACTCAACTGGTGTAAGACTTATCAGTTGGCGACGAGGAATTTTCTGGCCCATGTGCCTCCCCCCCCCCCCCCGTTTCCATCCTGTATCAGGATTTTTTGGTTCCCTGCACATCCATTGGCTACAGTGCCAAGATTTGTCCCATAGCAAGTGACAATGGGATAATTTCCTCTGAACTTAAACTTTCGGCATATTCTTTGCCTGGGTAGACTGTGTCTGAGAGTGTGAGACACCTTTGTCGTGAGGGAACTGATAGTGACTTTATGCATTAACATGTCTAGTTCCCATCTGTTCGTCCTCAACAGGGAACAAACATCTCCAGTCCCATCTTTTCTCTCCAACTTGAAGCAGACGCCGAGATGTCATATGAAACAGCTGGCCTGTGTCTCCACGACACCGGAAGTACCCAGCCACCACCCCAGACGCTTATCGAGCGTCACCCACCTCCAAACACATCCGCCACAACTTGCTGCTTCTCAGACGACACAGGAACCTTTGTCCAGCATCATCAAAACTGCGGACGACTCCGACGCTATTCCCAATGCTCCTCCTGGATCAACCGCTGCCAAACAGAAAAACTGTAGCAGTTCTCTCTTTTTACAGCACATGAATATTCATTCACATCTACCCTCATGCATAACCCATCCGACATCTCTCACCAGCACACCCCCGTAATTGCACTGATGCCCTCCTGCGTGGCCCATCCCATGTCTCATCAAGCCCAACAAATATGATCCAGACTTCTGTGTCTAACTTCAGTACACATTTCTTTTACTTTACTTTCCAGACAGAATCACTGTACTCGTTTTCATATTTTGACATTGCTGCCGAAGCCAACTATGCCCTCAGTGCAGAAAGATTTTCCCTTCCAAGGGTTCCCACAACCAGCTATATCCTCTAGGCAGAATGCTCTTCAATTTCAAGCGCTGCCACATCCAACTCCTGTGGCCTCCCAGCGCACTGTTATGCCTTCCAGGCATGGAGATTTTACATCCCGAGTGCTACTGCATCCACCTATACGCTTTCAGAACAATCATTTTCCATTTCCAGTGCTACCACATTCATTTATGAGCTCCAGACCTTACCGGTTAACTTATCAGGTGATCCCACACTCATTTCTGTCGTCTGGACTCTGCAATTTTCCTTTCCAAGCGTTCCTACTCTCACATCTCCCTTATAGGTACAATTTGTCCATGTCCTTTTCAGAGTGGTTTCGCACCACTTTCAGCCACTCGCGTCCCATATGCCTATTTCTGTCCCTTACTGACTCACTCCAGATGGCTCGCTCCTCAGTTGCTGCCAGTCTTGCCAGCCCTCCAGGTCCGCCTACGCCAGCTTCGCAATGGGATCAGGATCTCACTCTAGGCACATAGCCGTTGGACATCTCAGATGCCTCCATTCCTTGACACTGTCAACACTGGACTCCAGCTATGGTCAACTTTCCTTGCGTCTGGCTATGGGAGAAGCGACACTGCATGCCAAATCCACACCCTCCAACCTGATCAATGTGGTGTACCCCTGGCAGCCATCAGCGTTTCCAGTCCGGAGGATTTCCCTGATCTTTTGTTCCAAACTCGGACTTCCTCCCTCTCGGTGCCAGGGACAATGCCAACCAACAACTGCCGCACCAGGATTGTGGCTCCCAGCTTTCAGGGACGTCAGCCTATCTCCGATACCAGCTCCCATCCCAATGGATGATGCCCACGGTCTACTGGGTCACCAGTCCCAGGGGCAGATCATGCTCCTTAGAGATGGGCACCATTCTCTCATCTTTCACGAGGGTAGGGTTGCGGAAGGTTATGAGGTATGGGTGGCTCGACTGGTAGTCCTGCACCTCCTCTCACACCTGTGGTATGCGAGCGGCCTAACATGGGAGGGGTTGCATCAGCACATCACAGAACTTCAACCACGCTCACGTCAGTAACTAGGCTAGAAGGTGGCAGCGTGACTGCTGCTACATGTAGCCGGCCCCAGGGACCTGTTTGTTTTCGTGGGCCACATCATCGCAAATAGTTCCTCAGGTACCTCTACGCAACCTGCGTAATTGGGTGGCGCAGTGCCGCTCCAAGCCAGTCAGGATCTGAGCCAGTCACCGACTGCACTTGCAGGCCCTCAACCAGACTCTCATCCAGAAAATTTGATATTTATGACAGCATCCCACACCAGCCTCTGCTGACCGACGGAGCCGCCAGTGTCTGGCTTCACCTTTACTAGGACTTGACCTTTGCATCAGAGACGACCTGAGACTAGGTATCGGCCGTCGACCTTCTCTCCGTTATTTTGTTGTACTTCCGAGTGAATGTAAACTATGACTGTTTCATCATTATGTCCTTCACGCTAAGTTCGGAATTTCCTAAATTCAGTGTTAATCCTGAACTTTCACAACTATTGTAATGACTAACTTTACTTCATAGAAGAGCTGCTTTTGGTTGGTGCATTTATTAATAAAATTGTTGTGCATTGTTTACCTGAGCTCTGTTCTCATTTCACCTCAAAAGGTGCAAGACATATCACCTGGGAGTGTAATGTTCAGCTTTCCATAAGACTTTCTTTTCGATTATTAGAAGCGGGAAAGTGAAGTTATAGCATGAAGTAATAACTAGTGTATTGGCCAGATCTGCCCACCATAGAGGTTGCGTTAGTGTGTGGTCTATGTAACAGTTTTTTGCATTAAGATCGCCTTACAACTAAGCGTGTCATCTATTTAATAGTTTATTACGTTAAGTTCACCTTACAACTACAATTTCACGTAACCGATTTCAGAAATTTATTGCCGTCTTCAGATGAGATCAAGCCACTAACACCTTCGTCATGACACATAAAAATTCAGACGGCAGCATGCGGCAGGCTCGGCATGGTCGCTTATTGTCTACTCTGAAAGTAAACACAGCGACGATGCCACAGCGAGTACAATCACACCGCCCAGTAGAGGGCACTATTACCCCATAGTCAGGGGTAATCCATTTTATTGTAACTTTATTTTAACAGTTTTAACAACAGTTGGTTGCTCCCATTTCTTCACAGATGTAACTGCCACCACTGTATGAATATTTTTTGTGTTACATTTTTCAAAATATTTTTTTCTTTTTTAAAAAATCTTATATTCACACATCAAAAAAAGTTTAGCATCACCTCGGTTCCGAGAATACCGGAAGCAGTACAGAAAGATGGAATAGAGATCAAAATAAACATCATTTCTGCCCTTTTTATTGCTCATAAAAACCACACATTGCATGCTTTTACCACCATACAGTGAGACCTTCAGAGGTGGTAGTCCAGCTTGCTGAACACACCGGTACCTCTAATACCCAGTAGCACCTCCTCTTGCATTGATGCATGCCTGCATTCGTCGTGGCATACTATCCACAAGTTCATCAAAGCACTGTTGCTCCAGATTGTCCCACTCCTCAACGGCGATTCGGCGTAGATCTCTCAGAGAGGTTGGTGGGTCACGCCGTCCATAAACAGCTCTTTTCAATCTATCCCAGGCATGATCGAAAGGGTTTATGTCAGAGAGTGGCTCGACTGGCCACTCTAGTCGAGCGACGTCGTTATCCTGAAGGAAGTCATTCACAAAATGTGCACGATCGAGGCGCGAATTGTCGTCCTTGAAGACGAATGCCTCGCCAATATGCTGTCGATATGGTTGCACCATCTGTCCTAGGATGGCATTCACATATCGTACCGCCGTTACTGCGCCTTCCATCACCACCAGCGGCGTACCTAGGCCCCACATTATGCCACCGCAAAACAGCAGGGAATCTCTACCTCGCTGCACTCGCTGGACAGTGTGTGTAACGCGTCCAGCCTGACAGAGTTGCTCCCAAACACGTCTCCGAAGATTGTCTGGTTGAAAGCATATGCGGGACTTACCGGTGAAGAGAACGTGATGCCAATACTGAGCGGTCCATTCGGCATGTTGCTGGGCCCATGTGTACCGCACTGCATGGTATCGTGGTTGCAAAGGTCGACCTCGCCATGGACGTGGGGAGTGAAGTTGCGCATCGTGCAGCCTATTGCGCACAGTTTGAGTCGTAACACGATTCAACATGGTGGCTTTGCTGTCAGGGTTCCTCCGAGCCATAATCCGTAGATAGCGGTCATTCACTGCAGTAATAGACCTTGGGCGGCTTGAGAGAGTCATGTCATTGATGACAGTTCCCATCTCTCTGTATGTCCTCCATGTCCGAACAACATCGCCTTGGTTCACTCCGAGACGCCTGGACACTTCCCTTGTCGAGAGCCCTTCCTGGCACAAAGTAACAATGCGGACGCGATCGAATCGCGGTATTGACCGTCTAGGTATGGTTGAACTACAGACAACACGAGCCGTGTACCTCCTTCCTGGTGGAATGATTGAAATTGATCGGCTCTCGGACACCCTCCATCTAATAGGCGGTGCTCATGCGTGGTTGTTTACATCTTGGGTTGAGTGACATCTCTGAACAGTCAAAGGGACTGTGTCTGTGGTACAACATCCACAGTCAACGTCTATCCTCAGGAGTTCTGAGAACCGGGGTGATGCAAAACTTTTTTGATGTGTTTATTACATTATTTTTACCATACTTTGAGCTTATCTTTAAAAACTGCATTGAGGAAACGTAAGTGGCTGTAGGCTGCGCTATTATCCTCTCCACTTCGCCTATGGCCACAGTTTTTCCCTTCCCCCAACTTCCTGTACCCCTCTCTTCCGTAAGATATCACAGGTTAATATACCGGGTGATAAAAAAGTCAGTATAAATTTGAAAACTTAATAAACCACGGAATAATGGAGATAGAGAGGTAAAAATTGACACACATGCTCGATCTGGCTGTTCCTGCCATGGATCCTCGACGGAGAAACCTAGCGCAGCTGGCCCTGGCACTGACGTCGGCATGGCTCCACACCCCTGTCTGTAGCTTCCAGAAGTTGGCTGACTCTCTTCCTGTATGTCTCGCAGGGGTACCCATTGCTAAAGGTCGTTATTAAGGCTTTTGACAGCTCGTGAAATTAATGTGACTGGGCAGCGTATGTGACGACATGATGTATAGTTCACTGACATTTTTTAGATCTTCTTGACGTTCAGAGGGCATATCTAGAATTTTATCTGTCATGATGAAGCTGTTAGTGGATTAATCACATCTGAAGACGGCAATAAATTGCCGGAACCTGTAATGCGAAACTATTTTTGTAATGCGAACTTGACTTAACAAATTATTATATAAGCATACATATGGTCGCAATCTTCCATTTGACAAAAGTCAGTTCTTTAAAAACGTTTAACCTATTTCTTTTTTGTTACTTAATGAATTTTACTTTGCCTTGCTGCCAATAAAGGTTGAATTTAGTTATTTATTGTAGACCTACATACACCAGACAAGCATTCTTAAGCCAAAAATAATGTGAAAAATTAATAATTGTTCATAACGCTTGAAGATTATGAAGTTATTTTCTTCTCTCATTGTGAAAATAATACATGTATTTGCCGAATGTGAAAAATCCTCAGATGCCCAATTTGTATTAAAAGCATATCATGTAAAGGTTAGGTACCTGAGAATCAGATGTCATCTGCCGAGGCGTTGAGATCCATATACTGGCTTTCATGACGAATAAGTCAGATGACAAAAATGTGTTAGTAAATTGTTTCTTACCACCCTTGGAATCGAAGACAGTCGGCTGCACATGGCGTACTTACCTGCAACAGAATTACATATTAGTTATAACCAGTTCCAAAAACTTCTTGAGGATATATTACACAAACGACTTATAAATGAATACAAGAAGCCATATTTTTGTAAATAGGGTATTGTCTATCAAGTTCGGACTACTTCAAATAAAGAAATACTTTTGTGCTTTATTAAAAATAAAATAAAATAAAATAAAAATAAATAAATAAATAAAAACGTTCGGTCTGTCGCCACATTCCATAGATTCTTAAACCTATGAACAATAAACTAACTTCAGTAAAATGAAATAAAATAAAGCACTTAACACATATGGGTTTATGTATGATATACAGTGAGACACAGAAACAGTGGACTAAATAAGTCACCTTTCAGAGCCACCCAGTCAGTAGAGGGTCTGTGTGGGTTTTGAGGGTAGCCTGCGTCATTACTAGATATCCCCCTCCCACCCCCCCCACCCTATGGCTTCATTCGACATTGCCAGATTTCTCTCCCCACTCTGATGATGTCACAGGTCAGCTGTATAAATGTATAAAGGATGTGTAAAATGTTGGGAAATTCAGGTATTGATGATAAATTCAAAGTATCCCAGTAGTGCTACAGGGTTTTACCACACCCTTCTGACATCACTTTGCAAGTAGGAAACATGTGCTAAGTTTAAAATGGTGGGAAATTCAAAAATACTAGCTGGGAAATTGTACAGTTGGCGTACAATTTATAAAAAAATCCAAGATAGTGATCCAGGATGGCATCCTGGAGATATCAGAAAAGTCTGCATGGTTTCCTGGTAAACTGAAACCAATATGGTGGACCATGGATATGAGGACAGAGTGCATAG
Organism: Schistocerca nitens; assembly: GCF_023898315.1. Lineage (NCBI taxonomy): Eukaryota > Metazoa > Arthropoda > Insecta > Orthoptera > Acrididae > Schistocerca > Schistocerca nitens. The sequence continues at coordinate 168,590,046 of NC_064616.1, read as the reverse complement.
TTGTCAGAATTCATATGTTGTAAGTTTAGAACCCTATCCTCAGTGTAAAATGGCGGGAAATTAAAAAAAAATAATTGGTTTTCCCCACTCCTGTGACGTTGTAGCTCAGAGTCCACTTTCTCTAAGTTTTAGCTCACCTGTACAATAGCCCTCTGACGCCAAAGTTTAAAAAATATTTCCCGCCTCTTTGACATTACAGTTTACCAAAATTTCCCCAACCCAAGTACCTTCAGTTTGAAACCCAGTAGCTGACTTACGCTAAGTTTAAAACTATGTGTTGTGTAGCCCGTCTAGAACAGTAATGTTTATGTCTTTATTTAAACAAAGATGTGACTGTCGAGTGCTCCTATTTGCTGTTCGCCTGCTTAGCCTACCATGCAACGGGCCCGGGTTTGACTCCCGGCCGGGTTGGAGACTTTTTTCCAGCTCGTGGACTGGGTGTCTTTCCTGAAAGAAATCACAGTGCTGCTAACTGCATTATTTATTACTTTAAGCTATTTTGCAGAAGGCATTACTTTGTTATCAAAAAATTAAAAAAAATGGCTCAAATGGCTCTGAGCACTATGGGATTTAACATCTGTGGTCATAAGTCCCCTAGAACGTAGAACTACTTAAACCTAACTAACCTAAGGACATCACACACATCCATGCCCGAGGCAGGATTCGAACCTGCGACCGTGGCAGTCGCGCGGTTCCGGACTGAAGCGCCTAGAACCGCTAGACCACCGCGATCAGCCTCAAAAAATTCAGCTAGCTTTTCATGCAGTAGTGCAAGGCGTGACAGCACAGTTGTGGGAAGATTTACTTTTAAAATGTAAAGCGAAATTTAGGGAAATGTTGGCCAATGAATGAAAAGGTTGCTTGAACTACAAATTATATCAAGATCTTTTTAATGACACATAAGGGAATCGTATAAACATGAGTCTATGATCTGTCTTTAGCATTGTAACAAACCATGAAAACTGATTCAGATTAACTGTGTTTAAGTTGTATGAATATTATGGTTAGTTTTTGTTATAAAACACTTTTAAATGAAATTGGAAGGTGAAGGGTAGTTATTAAACTCTGAACAAATAAACCATAGTTTTCCTTGGATACCAAATGAAGATTTTGTTGAAAAAAAACCGCAATCTTTGCGCTAAAATACACTCCTGGAAATGGAAAAAAGAACACATTGAAACCGGTGTGTCAGACCCACCATACTTGCTCCGGACACTGCGAGAGGGCTGTACAAGCAATGATCACACGCACGGCACAGCGGACACACCAGGAACCGCGGTGTTGGCCGTCGAATGGCGCTAGCTGCGCAGCATTTGTGCACCCCCGCCGTCAGTGTCAGCCAGTTTGCCGTGGCATACGGAGCTCCATCGCAGTCTTTAACACTGGTAGCATGCCGCGACAGCGTGGACGTGAACCGTATGTGCAGTTGACGGACTTTGAGCGAGGGCGTATAGTGGGCATGCGGGAGGCCGGGTGGACGTACCGCCGAATTGCTCAACACGTGGGGCGTGAGGTCTCCACAGTACATCGATGTTGTCGCCAGTGGTCGGCGGAAGGTGCACGTGCCCGTCGACCTGGGACCGGACCGCAGCGACGCACGGATGCACGCCAAGACCGTAGGATCCTACGCAGTGCCGTAGGGGACCGCACCGCCACTTCCCAGCAAATTAGGGACACTGTTGCTCCTGGGGTATCGGCGAGGACCATTCGCAACCGTCTCCATGAAGCTGGGCTACGGTCCCGCACACCGTTAGGCCGTCTTCCGCTCACGCCCCAACATCGTGCAGCCCGCCTCCAGTGGTGTCGCGACAGGCGTGAATGGAGGGACGAATGGAGACGTGTCGTCTTCAGCGATGAGAGTCGCTTCTGCCTTGGTGCCAATGATGGTCGTATGCGTGTTTGGCGCCGTGCAGGTGAGCGCCACAATCAGGACTGCATACGACCGAGGCACACAGGGCCAACACCCGGCATCATGGTGTGGGGAGCGATCTCCTACACTGGCCGTACACCACTGGTGATCGTCGAGGGGACACTGAATAGTGCACGGTACATCCAAACCGTCATCGAACCCATCGTTCTACCATTCCTAGACCGGCAAGGGAACTTGCTGTTCCAACAGGACAATGCACGTCCGCATGTATCCCGTGCCACCCAACGTGCTCTAGAAGGTGTAAGTCAACTACCCTGGCCAGCAAGATCTCCGGATCTGTCCCCCATTGAGCATGTTTGGGACTGGATGAAGCGTCGTCTCACGCGGTCTGCACGTCCAGCACGAACGCTGGTCCAACTGAGGCGCCAGGTGGAAATGGCATGGCAAGCCGTTCCACAGGACTACATCCAGCATCTCTACGATCGTCTCCATGGGAGAATAGCAGCCTGCATTGCTGCGAAAGGTGGATATACACTGTACTAGTGCCGACATTGTGCATGCTCTGTTGCCTGTGTCTATGTGCCTGTGGTTCTGTCAGTGTGATCATGTGATGTATCTGACCCCAGGAATGTGTCAATAAAGTTTCCCCTTCCTGGGACAATGAATTCACGGTGTTCTTATTTCAATTTCCAGGAGTGTAACTCACAGTCAGTGCTTGCTGCAAATAAGAACTCTGTTCACATTAGCTCTTTTCCAAATGTCCAAACTCTCAATGGTAGCATCTCAAAAACCATGCTCTGTCCTTCATTACACGAGGGAGCCTCTCAAAGAAAAATCATCCTGTGTTCACCACATCCGCCATCAGGGCTCCTCACTCACCAACTACTGGTAGCCAAAACTAACATATCACTCATATGCTCACGCAAAAAAAAATCCTCATAACGGCAAAAATTCAAAACAAACAGCCATTTTTCATGATACAGAAACGTTTCAATATGAATGCGATGGCTAAGGCATCATTGTGGATGCTCCTGAGACCACTATAACCCCCGCTGAGCCTTACCACAGACAATTATCAGAGCACTTGTGCAGGACGACTTTTGCCGGTGAAGATTGTGGGTGTCAGGAGTTGTGGCATGAAAAATCCATGTATGTAGACCTTGGGAGCTTCTGCAAGTCTGCTAGGTTGTGAGACATTTAAATATATTCAACTATAGTCAAATTTGGCACTCCCGGTTAGCCGTACGGTCTAACGCACGGCTTTCCGGGCGGGAAGGAGCGCCTGGTCCCCGGCACCAATCCGCCTGGCAGAGTTGTGTCGATGTCCGGTAAGCCGGCCAGTCTGTGGATGGTTTTTAGGCGGTTTTCCATGTGCCTCGGCGAATGAGGACTGGTTCCCCTTATTCCGCCTCAGCTACACTATGTCGGCGATTGCTACGCAAACAAGTTGTCCACGTACGCGTACACCACCATTACTCTACCACGCAAACATAGGGGTTACACTCGTCTGGTGTGAGACTTTCCCTGGGGTGGAAGGCGGCGGGGGGGGGGGGGGAGGGGGGGTTTGGGGGGGAGCTCCACCGGGGCCGAACCGCACAATAACCCTGAAAGAGTGATTCGGTGTGGGGCGGCGGAGGGGTGAAGTGGACTGCGGTAGTCGTAGTGGGGTTGTGGGCCACTGCGGCTGCGGTGGGGTCGGAGCCTCTCCGTCGTTTCTAGGTCCCCGGTTAACATACAATAGAATACAATAGTTAAATTCGGAAGCTTTTCTGTCAGTCTAGTGTTGCTCAAGATCATGGAGATTCTGATTTTATGAAAGCTACCTTGAAATACCTCAGACAAAGTTTGGACTCTGTATATTTTATACAAATTGATGATATGATAGGAAACTGAAAAATTTGTGCATTGATCAATGGAGACTATATAACACTTCACGCCATATATCTATCTGTAACAGTGAAATTGTAATAAAATGCACCTGTTACACCAAAAATTGTAACAAAATGTCCCATGTTACAGTGAAACAGTAACAAATTGCTTCATGTTACGGCAAAATTGTAACGAAGTGCCCCTCATTACAGTGAAATTGTAACAAATTTCACCATGTTACAGTGATATAACAAATCGTCCCATGTAACAACAAAATTGTAACATGTTGCCCCATGTTATATCAAGAATGTAAACAAATTGCCTCATGTTATTATGAAATTCTACCAAATTGTTCACGGTTATAGTGAAATTGTAACAAATTACCTAACACACACATCTAACCGTAAAATTCAGTTAATACCTGCAAGCTGCAGGGTTTTGTGAGACCGTCAGAGCATACCCAACATTAAACCAGAGACCTCTTAGTTCCATCACATTTTTCCAGAATGACATAGTGGCAGGATGTCACTTGTGCTAAGTTTAAAATCCAAGGCAGCAATCCAACAGAACAGACATATGATGTCACAATCCAAAATAGCGATCTGGGATGTCTTCGATGAAATCATAATCGAAGACGGCGATCCAAGACGGCTAATGATGGGATAAGGGCATAGTCCAAAAAAGTTGTTTCAACTATTGTTGTGCTGCAGTCACCTAACGCCCCATCACTCATCCTCGTTGTTCATCAAGTAGGCTCACCATTGTGACATCTACGCTATACGGAAAGGTTGACCACCATCATGAATTATCATGAGAGATATACCACTTCCAGATGGCAAACACTAACTCGCACATCGCACATCTGAATGTAAAAACTAACCCACACCTCTCTCTCAGTGTTGATTATTATTGTCATTTTACGTTACTCATTATGTCTGCAATTATATGAGAGTTTCTTACACTTGTATTTCTGCCTCATCACAAAAACTCCCTGAAAGAGATGATGAAGTGCCTGACACATTTGAGCAGCTACAGAAATCAGGTGAGCATGCAGCCATGCTCCCTGATGCAGCTCTCGACGTGTTGGAATGGAAATCAAGCAAGAATGCAGAGCTGTTATTATTGCCTGCGTAAGTGTGTGTGAGCACAACGATTTGTTTTCAAGTACGCCGTCAAAGTAGAACATTTATTTTTCGCTATTTACCATTGGTGATGAGACATTTTCGTTTTTGCAGACTTTATTGATTGTTTCGTTTTCCCAGCACCCTTTTATTTGACTTACTTATTTCATTAATGTGTAAGGAAACGACAAAAATTATTTTTTGAGGTCTACCTGAAGTACTGCTTCCTACTTTCCGCTAATTGTGATTTCAGTATAGCTACAGTAAGGTTTAGATATGTGACGCATGCGTTATTATGTTGAATCGATAGCTGGAACAATAAATTTAACTTAGCGTGGTCAATATCGCTTTTATTAGACCCCAAAAACCTCAAAATAAATTCAGTACAGGTAATGGAGAAGCAATGAACACTTTCGGTTTATGTCTAACTAAGAGAAAATTCGCAAAGCGCGATTTCTGTTCTTAGGTCTTAAAGCTTGCTAACGACATATTCTTCCCTCCCAACATGTTGACTGCGGCAAAACTGTATAATCTGTAAATACCTTTCGTTAGAAATTAGTATGTGCAATATGCAATGGAATTTTGTATGAACTGTACATTATTGAAGGTTGTAATCTTCCTTTCCTTCTTACTGCCATCTATTGTCCACATTAAACAATGCCCAGTCTAAGTAGTAAATAGCAAAGTGTTATATAAAAATTTGAGAAGAGCGAAGATTACAGTAAACTTTCAAGTTTACTTAGCCTGTTGAGTTGACTCCAGTTCTTCTTGTCTAGGGGTCTGATTCTTGAAACTGAAAATCTAACATCAGGTCCACTCAGTTGATACGAACTAAATAAATTTGAAGATAGTTGTTGAAGACTTTTGTACGTAAATACACTCCTGGAAATGGAAAAAAGAACACATTGACACCGGTGTGTCAGACCCACCATACTTGCTCCGGACACTGCGAGAGGGCTGTACAAGCAATGATCACACGCACGGCACAGCGGACACACCAGGAACCGCGGTGTTGGCAGTCGAATGGCGCTAGCTGCGCAGCATTTGTGCACCGCCGCCGTCAGTGTCAGCCAGTTTGCCGTGGCATACGGAGCTCCATCGCAGTCTTTAACACTGGTAGCATGCCGCGACAGCGTGGACGTGAACCGTATGTGCAGCTGACGGACTTTGAGCGAGGGCGTATAGTGGGCATGCGGGAGGCCGGGTGGACGTACCGCCGAATTGCTCAACACGTGGGGCGTGAGGTCTCCACAGTACATCGATGTTGTCGCCAGTGGTCGGCGGAAGGTGCACTTGCCCGTCGACCTGGGACCGGACCGCAGCGACGCACGGATGCACGCCAAGACCGTAGGATCCTACGCAGTGCCGTAGGGGACCGCACCGCCACTTCCCAGCAAATTAAGGACACTGTTGCTCCTGGGGTATCGGCGAGGACCATTCGCAACCGTCTCCATGAAGCTGGGCTACGGTCCCGCACACCGTTAGGCCGTCTTCCGCTCACGCCCCAACATCGTGCAGCCCGCCTCCAGTGGTGTCGCGACAGGCGTGAATGGAGGGACGAATGGAGACGTGTCGTCTTCAGCGATGAGAGTCGCATCTGCCTTGGTGCCAATGATGGTCATATGCGTGTTTGGCGCCGTGCAGGTGAGCGCCACAATCAGGACTGCATACGACCGAGGCACACAGGGCCAACACCCGGCATCATGGTGTGGGGAGCGATCTCCTACACTGGCCGTACACCACTGGTGATCGTCGAGGGGACACTGAATAGTGCACGGTACATCCAAACCGTCATCGAACCCATCGTTCTACCATTCCTAGACCGGCAAGGGAACTTGCTGTTCCAACAGGACAATGCACGTCCGCATGTATCCCGTGCCACCCAACGTGCTCTAGAAGGTGTAAGTCAACTACCCTGGCCAGCAAGATCTCCGGATGTGTCCCCCATTGAGCATGTTTGGGACTGGATGAAGCGTCGTCTCACGCGGTCTGCACGTCCAGCACGAACGCTGGTCCAACTGAGGCGACAGGTGGAAATGGCATGGCAAGCCGTTCCACAGGACTACATCCAGCATCTCTACGATCGTCTCCATGGGAGAATAGCAGCCTGCATTGCTGCGAAAGGTGGATATACACTGTACTAGTGCCGACATTGTGCATGCTCTGTTGCCTGTGTCTATGTGCCTGTGGTTCTGTCAGTGTGATCATGTGATGTATCTGACCCCAGGAATGTGTCAATAAAGTTTCCCCTTCCTGGGACAATGAATTCACGGTGTTCTTATTTCAATTTCCAGGAGTGTATGTTTTCCACTGATTTTCTCACTTTCTTGTGTATCAAACAGTATTTCGATTTTTCGCAATAACAAAGCCGAAATTACGTTGTTCGCACAAAAATACGTCCGATCACATCAGATGCAAGCTTATGACTCTCACACTATGTGGAAATAGCAGTATTCCAAAGGGTTTACAATTTTTCTTAACGAAAGTATTCCTACCAGTTTTCGTTACATTATTAATTTCGATTATTATTTCGTACATGAATCCAGAAGTAAACATAGTAAGAAGTACAGGATTGCGTAATTAATAATAGAAGTTTTAAGTGCGCAAATAAGTCGTAATTTCAAATGTTTTTAAAAAATAATTTTAACTCTACATTCAGAACTAGTACTTACCGATTGTAACACCGAAACTAAAATATTTTACAAAGTAATTCCTTTTCATAAATTTTAGATTGAAATATAACATACTGTGTATAAAATTATATGAAACTTTTCAGAAAAGCAACTCAGATAATACTGACCTGTCCAAAATTCGAAAAATAATACTGGTATCGACAACTACTGTCGAGGAAAAGTAATGCTTGAGGAGGATGTCTCGTTACAACGTAATGTTTATAAACTGGGTATTGTGTGCTGCAAAGCTAAGTATGCTGGTGTGTAAAACTTTGCCGGCCGGGGTGGCCGAGCGGTTCTAGGCGCTACAGTCTGGAACGGCGCGACCTCTATGGCCGCAGGTTCGATTCCTGCCTCGGGCATGGATGTGTGTGATTTCCTTAGGTTAGTTAGGTTTAAGTAGTTCTAAGTTCTAGGGGACTGATGACCTGAGAAGTTAAGTCCCATAGTGCTCAGAGCCATTTGAACCATTTGTAAAACTTTGGCATGACTTGTCAATGCCAAGTAACATAGCTCGATGAAACTAGCACCATACGTAGATGGTGTAGTACAGAAGCTAACAGAAAGAAGTAAGAAATGAGACGAACAGAAATGACGCTTTTATTCAAAGACAATAATTATACTGAAGTCACCGCAATGTATGTATGGCGATCCTCTGAACATTACAAAAGTTGGGACGTGCTTCTTAATAGGGTGTGTGAGCACCAAGGGCGGTAGTGCATGCTCTGCAACTCTGCCGTAGTTTGGTAAGGAGTGGGTTGGTAAGAAGTCCTTGTGATGGGGCCTTGCATTCTTCCTGCAGAGCGGTTAACAACTACTGTATCATCGTTTGTGTACGTGGACGTTCTGCAATACGCCTCCCCAACGCATCCCACACTTGCTCGAGATAATGTGAGTCTGAGGAACGAGCAGAACAGTCCGTTCGCCGGATATCCTCTCGTTCAAAGAGCTGCTCCACTTGTATTGTTCGATCTGGTCGCGCATTGTCATCCGTAAATGTGAAGTCGGGGCAGAATAAACCACTGAGAAGACGCTATGGAGAAGGAGTACAGTGTCGCAATAACGCTGACCGATGAGTACACCGAGTTCAAAGATTTTGATGTCCGTACGTCCGTGCAACTTTATGCCTTCCCACACAACAAGATGTGGACCACCAGAACGATCACGTTGCTCTATGTTCATGGGTACATAAAGTGTTCCCACCTCTCGCCTTAAGATGGTACGTACTGGATGTGATGGTATACTTTGAGGAGACGTATTACACACGTCCAGATCAACCGACGACCATCAATCGCGCTGGTGTAGGAATAACAATAACTCCTTACCAATCCTGTGACCACAGTGAGAGCACGTTGCACGACCGTGGTGATCACATACACTGTAAAGAACCACGTCCCACCTTTTGTAAATAAATCGCAGTGACTTCAGTGTAGTTATTGTCTTTGAAAGAAAAAGTCATTTCTGTTCGTCTAATTGCGTATTTATTATACACTCCTGGAAATCGAAAAAAGAACACATTGACACCGGTGTGTCAGACCCACCATACTTGCTCCGGACACTGCGAGAGGGCTGTACAAGCAATGATCACACGCACGGCACAGCGGACACACCAGGAACCGCGGTGTTGGCCGTCGAATGGCGCTAGCTGCGCAGCATTTGTGCACCGCCGCCGTCAGTGTCAGCCAGTTTGCCGTGGCATACGGAGCTCCATCGCAGTCTTTAACACTGGTAGCATGCCGCGACAGCGTGGACGTGAACCGTATGTGCAGTTGACGGACTTTGAGCGAGGGCGTATAGTGGGCATGCGGGAGGCCGGGTGGACGTACCGCCGAATTGCTCAACACGTGGGGCGTGAGGTCTCCACAGTACATCGATGTTGTCGCCAGTGGTCGGCGGAAGGTGCACGTGCCCGTCGACCTGGGACCGGACCGCAGCGACGCACGGATGCACGCCAAGACCGTAGGATCCTACGCAGTGCCGTAGGGGACCGCACCGCCACTTCCCAGCAAATTAGGGACACTGTTGCTCCTGGGGTATCGGCGAGGACCATTCGCAACCGTCTCCATGAAGCTGGGCTACGGTCCCGCACACCGTTAGGCCGTCTTCCGCTCACGCCCCAACATCGTGCAGCCCGCCTCCAGTGGTGTCGCGACAGGCGTGAATGGAGGGACGAATGGAGACGTGTCGTCTTCAGCGATGAGAGTCGCTTCTGCCTTGGTGCCAATGATGGTCGTATGCGTGTTTGGCGCCGTGCAGGTGAGCGCCACAATCAGGACTGCATACGACCGAGGCACACAGGGCCAACACCCGGCATCATGGTGTGGGGAGCGATCTCCTACACTGGCCGTACACCACTGGTGATCGTCGAGGGGACACTGAATAGTGCACGGTACATCCAAACCGTCATCGAACCCATCGTTCTACCATTCCTAGACCGGCAAGGGAACTTGCTGTTCCAACAGGACAATGCACGTCCGCATGTATCCCGTGCCACCCAACGTGCTCTAGAAGGTGTAAGTCAACTACCCTGGCCAGCAAGATCTCCGGATGTGTCCCCCATTGAGCATGTTTGGGACTGGATGAAGCGTCGTCTCACGCGGTCTGCACGTCCAGCACGAACGCTGGTCCAACTGAGGCGACAGGTGGAAATGGCATGGCAAGCCGTTCCACAGGACTACATCCAGCATCTCTACGATCGTCTCCATGGGAGAATAGCAGCCTGCATTGCTGCGAAAGGTGGATATACACTGTACTAGTGCCGACATTGTGCATGCTCTGTTGCCTGTGTCTATGTGCCTGTGGTTCTGTCAGTGTGATCATGTGATGTATCTGACCCCAGGAATGTGTCAATAAAGTTTCCCCTTCCTGGGACAATGAATTCACGGTGTTCTTATTTCAATTTCCAGGAGTGTAGTTATCTTCTGTACTATACTGTAGCAATTATTTCTACATACGGTAAAGTTCATACGCAGTGCTATAGATGTTCAGATTCTACGATAGATCTCTTTACTTGCGACCAACATCAAAATACTGTATGGTCTTGGTACGACCGTGGCCTATGAAGTAACTGCTTCTGAACACAGGGCATGAACTGAGAATACACAATAACGTCCTCCATGGTTAGTGAGACGTCACCTGTGATTTTACAGCTAGAATGTTACGAAATACAGTGCCAATTCATTTTCGTTTACCGCTGAAAATCTGCTCCAAAATCATTGGGCAACCAGCGCGTGGATCTAAGTGAAACAAAAATCGGTACTGCTATTCCAAATTATTTATCATATAATAAAGTGCACTTGTAACACAAATTTTATAAGCGTTTCGTGGAATTCTCCAAATTTCAGAACCATAAGGGCTCACCTTTTCAAATTCGTCGAAAAGGAAGCAAAGATACATGAGCCTTGGTAAAGCAGTTACCTCGAAGTTGCTTCCTGATATCGTCCGAGGTGTCATAATGTGAACTGAACATCATGTACTACGAAGGGCCTCGGCTACACCAACTGGAATGAGACTAATGTATGTGACATGCACTGATACGCTGTACAGGTGGGGACGAACTATCCTTTCGGTGTAGTGGATGGTTAAATACTCGTCCTCTGGTTGTTCATAGACAGGGGAAAGACAGGACTTTAGAATGCCATTAAAGAAGGATGTCACTCCATTAAAAAACTATTCTTGCTTTGGTATCTCTGTTTGTACAAGAGTTGAAGAGTATTATCCACGAAATAAATTACGCGCCCTTCTATCTATTACCGTTTATAGGCATCTTGGACCATCCACGAAATAAAACGGGGTGTGAGGCTTCGGCAATTCGCCCTGTATAACACATACTATATTTACACAGAACTTATGTAATATATATATATATATAATTATGCAGTTTTTCGCAGGAAAGTAAGATAAGTATGACAGGAACCGAGAGAGAGAGAGAGAGAGAGAGAGAGAGAGAGAGAGAGAGAGAGAGAAGAAGAAGAAGAAGAAGAAGAGAGACTGCATGTTAATCAAACAAAGATGTCTATTCATAATGTTCGTAATTCAACAGAGCAACCAGTCATAAGTATGTTTAAAACATACCATTACCTGTTTCGGATTTATTATAAATCTATCTTCAGATGGCTCGTACAGATTTTCATGCTTTCCTGCTGGAGCGTCGTTTTGTAGTCATTATTGGTTTTCTGCAGTAGTGTCCATTTCTGTGCGACGAATTCGTTGTGGATTTGTGTTACATAGTCTGAAGTTTTGCCATGCGCACCATGTGAGTGCTGTTAAATTCACTGCAAAACTGGTTGGAAACACACGATTCTATGTTTTATGTGAAGCACACGGTCAACATTTACAAAACGCGGGCCAGCTTCACATACGTAACAAAAACAATATTTTCAAAATGTTATTTCAAAGTTTGAATACAGACGGCGTGGTGTAAATCCTCTCATTAATGATACACGCCACAGATACAGTGGTCAATCAACAGCTATTGATAAACACGTCAGTCTGTAAAAGCAGTCATAAAGAAATTTCGTTCTAGTCTACTAAACATAGAATAGGGGAAACAGATTTTATGTTCTGAGTTCCTAAAACTGTAAATTCTACCAGATTCCGTCTGAAGCAGCGTAGAGAAATAGGAAAAAGTAGCGCAAGAGTTGACAAGATTCATTCCCCAAGACAGTTCATCAACGGAAAACGAAGTCTGAGATAGGGTAATGTAAGTTCTAATGCAATCATTATGGAACAACCCGGAGGCTTCGAATGTGTTACTGCGCAACAGAAAACTTTCATCCACGTGAAGTCACCGAATAAAATTAGTTTGTATAGTAATTTTCTACATTTCTCCCAGGCTTGAACTATACCAGTGTGTATCGTTGGAAAAAGTCTTGAAATTGTAATTACTGGGACGTAATGCTAGGAAGGCACTAAACAGCAGCGCTACATGCTACGGTTAAGAAATTCTGTGAATGGATGAAGACAGGAAAAAAATGTTTGCTGAATACAAAACACACTTATTAAGCAAAACCCATAATTTTGCTATCGAACAATTCCGATTCTCGCTGGGTTTTTAAGTGTTGGCCATAAATTCGACCCGTTTAATTGCCTCGCTTGCAGGGCGGCGAGAGAGAAAACCCTGTTTCGCTTTTACATCTGAAGCCCCCAAAACTGAGTTTCGCAGGGTTTAACGTGGAAGCTGTATTAATCAGGCCTGTTATCAGTCGGAGATAACCTGAATTACCACGTAGCGTGTTTTCAGTCGAGTGACATGTAAACTTTGGTGAGCCATGACAGCGATGCGAGACAAACCAGAAACAAGAGCTGTTACCGAACGCAACCAGTACACCACTTCATGAACGCACGTAGTATAAGTAACATAATATGTTGATTTCCAGAAATCAGGAAAAAATCTAAAAAAGTAATGCAAGCCAACAACATTATTTGACAAATGTAATGAAACGTAGCCGTCCTGAACTCACTGCTTTACTCAAACTAAATCTCAAATCATAGTTTCAGAGAAAAAATTAATGGAGCCCGTGTACAGGGTGATTCAGAAGTGATGGTCAATACACAGGTATATGACAGGAATGATCATTCTAATCAAAAATGTCAAGTATACAAGGCTCTAAAATGCATACCTTAAGAGCTATGAGAAATTCTTGATCTTCGATACTGTGACACCAATCTTTTGTATTGATAGCCCTTTGGTTTCCACATTTTGGAAAGTTATAGTATGGACCAAAACGAGAAAAAAATTTACAGTAAACACGTGCTCTAAAATGCACACCTTAAGAGCTGTGAACACCTGTTCATCTTCGCTACTTTGAAACACAGGTCTTCTAATGAACAAGTGTTCATATCTTTTTACGTATGCATTTCAAAGCACATGTTTACTGGGATTTTTTTCTTGTTTTGCTCCATACTACTTCCCAACATATGGGACACAAAAAAGCTTGGAGTAGAAGAGATTTTTTTCACAGTATCGATAATCAAGAATTGCTCAGGTCTTAAGATATGAATTTTAGAGACCATGTTTACTTGACTATTTTGTTTCGAATGATCATTTCTGTCACATCCCTGAATATTGACCATCACTTCTGAAACACCCTGTATTATCTTCGAAATAGACTATATGAACATGTCACTTTATTAAAGCACAACCAATACAGAGTGGGCTTACTATGCACATACAGCGATGTGTATTAGGCAAGTATTTTGGTCTATACACTACATAGATAGTGAAAGCTGTTCCTTTTCGAAAGCTGCCCTCGTCGAGCCAAGGGTGTGGAGTGGAAGACTGAGAGCAGTGTTACGAGTCCCGAGAGCACTACAAACGAGCTCTGTGTAATTCACGTCCAGAGATCGAGTAGTCCGCTGCACCTTGCGGTCTGTCTGCTGCGGAAGATATTCGTCAACATGGCGAATCCTATGTAGCGAAATCTTTCGTCTCCGGGAATAATATCATCAACTAGAACACAAGAAGGACAGATGTAAGCGCGAATAATATTATACCTGTACAACTCAATAGTCACGGTAACACCTGGAAAGACAGTGGAGGACTGTGCAGCTTTATAGGTGAATATGCAACACTTACATAAAGGGCTCGGGACATTTCATTGAGAAGCTGAAGAAACTAACACTTGGACCAAATGATATCCTGATCAGCTTTGATATTATTTCTTTGTTTACCGAAGACCCACTGAATGACGTTCTGCAATGTATCGGTTCTATTTTGTAACAGGGCGTCACCAGACCGTTTCATGCATGTCTTACCATGCACTTCTTTGTGTGGAACGGAGATTTCTATGAGCAGTTGGAAGGAGTCACCATGGGTATTTCACTGAGTCACCTCGGGTATTTCACTTAGTCCTGTGAGGTGCCATTTCATTTCATGATAAGCCATCCAGGGCTTACATTTCAGTAAGATAATGGCCGCCCGCACACGGCGAAAGTTTCTGCTGCTTATCTTCGTGTTTGCAAATCGCTACCTTGGTCACCAAGGGGCCGGATCTCTCCACAACTGTTTACGTTTGGAGCTTTATGGGCAAAGTTCTCCAACCAGCCCGGGATATTTACATTCTCACAAGCCAATTGGACAGAATTTGGCACGATGTCCTTCAGAAGGACATCCAATAACAACAACTCTATCAATCAATTCCAAGCCGAGTAATTGCTTGCATAAGAGCAAGAATCGCGTCAACGCGTTATTGACTTGCTGAATTTGTGAAGCTCTTTCTCTTCAATAAATCATTCAATTTTTCTGAAACTATAATCATTTGTTTATATGCACATGTGAAACACATCTACTGATTTCCGTCCCATTCGGATAATAGCTTCGCGGAGCGAGATTATACTGAGAGTATTTATTTCTCTTTACACTGTAGTTTAATAGACTCTTCGAGTTTAGGGGTGTGTTTATTGTCATTATTGAATATTAAAGTTCAGTTCATTTAATGGCGCTTTGGAGTGAGCGATTGTGGGAAGCTCCATAAGGCATTACTCATCCTTCAGTGGTGAAGCACGTGCTTCTATCATTCCGTGGTCTTCTTCATTTAATTCTATTAAGGACACGTCGAAATGTCACTGTTGTGGCCTATTTGTACCTCTCGCTAAATCAATACTTTGAATGTATGATATGATCTTGCGCTGCTTGTTTTTTAGTTTCTTCACCTACTGTCCTGTAGATAGTGTATTTCGCTAAAGAGATGTTCGATTATTTTCACGTATCTGTTATCCTTGTACGTGGGATACACATCATAATCATCCGAAGATCCTTTACGGCACGGACAAGTGATACACAGCACGCGCGCATTTCTGTACAGTGTAAAATTCAGAATTCCTTAAACAGAATTACTTAAACATTCCTCTGGGTATGCACGACAAGAAACGGAGTAAAAATGAATTTTTATGCTGTTTAATCAAACTAAGTTTATGATAACGATTTTAGAGCTCAACGTTTAGAGACCACATTTTATTTAAAAAAGCACTCGACAGTTAACGCCCCAAACGCATTAATCATGCACGAGATCAATTTAAATAAATAAAAATTGTACTACCAGCGGGCTAACATTTGACAAAGTCCCTGTTTATGCAATCACAGACTTTCAAAATAAAACTCTACAGACTTTATTCAATGAAAGTGATTTTATTCATTTCTCATTTATACGACGGTTGAAATATCGAAAACGTTTGGGAGTTTGTGCGGCCCTCTTGATTACACTAAGACGGACATATCAATTTTATATTGTTTCCAACAGACAGAGGTCAAAAATTATGCAATTATTATTTAAATATTAGACGAGGGCAATGATTTGCTGTCAGCTTCTTTCATTGACATTCGTGGTTACTTGTCTGTTAAGTCTTCCACTCGTTTCGCATTATGAATCATACCCTGCCGTCGCTAGGAAATCCGAGGTTCTTCCAAGGAAATAACGCCAGTGTCACTTGCAGACGCTACTCTGCAGCTACACAAAACAGCAAAGAAGTAAGTTATCGAACATCTGTCGTTTCTGAGGTAACTTCGGATATTACGGTCGGGCTCGAGAGCTCTTGTTGGCGGAACATATTGCATGCCGCCTAACGTCACTATGTTACGCAATCTCCGAAGATATTTGAAAGAAGTTTCAGTCGAGCATATACGTGAAGAGAAATGAACAGAGTGGTGGTTTAAAACTCGTAAACTGAGGCGGGGAGACATGTCGTATATAAGAAATAGGTGTTGGCGGGAAATGATGTCAGATAACTGAAACTGTTGTTTTCCTTGTGAGCTTCAGTGAATTCTACTGTAACAATACAATTCATTTCAGGATATTTTAGAAAGTATATTATTTTTATATTCTAAATTCTTACCTCACAGTAGCGAGGCTACGAAAGCATTTTCATGTCGACCACTGTCCCTTGCTATAACACACCGATAACGACGACGAACATTTAGTTACCGTCTGTAGAAATAGAGGCAGCTAGTTCGATTCTGGCGCTAGTCGGGAAATGGTTTTGGTCACAGGGGGAATAGAAACAACACAATAGCGTACCGTCTGTCAACACCGCTACGTTCTCTAGGCCTTTCGTTTCACGTTGGACTTCTAAAACACAAAGGCAGGAACACATACTTTTCCTAGCCATATGTGTGTATCCTCTGGGCTTTGTTAACGTAACAGCGTCGGGGAAACTTCTATCTAGTCACTAAAGTACTTTTCATTCAAGTTGAAAAGACCGTAATAGTAAAAGCTTCCGGGCTGACAGTGGAATACTTTGCTCATACTGTGCTCCCAGCCGCATGTATGTGTCCTCTGGGCTTTGTTAATTTGACAGCGTCGAGGAAACTTCTATTTAGTCACTAAAGTACTTTTCATTCGACCTGAAAAGACCATGGTAGTAAAAGCTTCCGGGCTGAAAGTGCAGTACCTCGCTCCAGAAAAGAAATAGTATTCCTGAGTGGAATAATATTTCAGTGTGCTATACACACATCAAAAAATGTTTTGCATCACCTCGGCTCCGAGAGTTCCGGAACCTGTACAGAAAACCGGAATAGAGATCAACATAAAAATCACTTCCGCCCTTTTTTTGCTCATGAAAACCACACAAGGCATTAAACTTCCTGGCAGATTAAAACTGTGTGCCGGACCGAGACTCGAACTCGGGACCTTTGCCTTTCGCGGGCAAGTGCTCTACCAACTGAGCTACCCAAGCACGACTCACGCCCCGTCCTCACAGCTTTACTTCTGCCAGTACCTCGTCTCCTACTTTCCAAACTTTACATAAGCTCTCCTGCGAACCTTGCAGAACTAGCACTCCTGAAAGAAAGGTTCGCAGGAGAGCTTCTGTAAAGTTTGGAAGGTAGGAGACGAGGTACTGGCAGAAGTAAAGCAATGAGGACGTGGCGTGAGTCGTGCTTGGGTAGCTCAGTTGGGAGAACACTTGCCCGCGAAAGGCAAAGGTCCCGAGTTCGAGTCTCGGTCCGGCACACAGTTTTAATCTGCCAGAAAGTTTCATATCAGCGCACACTCCGCTGCAGAGTGAAAATCTCATTCTGCACACAATGCATGTTTTACCACCATATAGCGAGACCTTCAGAGTTGGTGGTCCAGATTACTGCACATAGCAGTACCTCCAATATCCAGTAGCACGTCGTCTTGCATTGATGCATGCCTGTATTCGTCGTGCCATACTATCCACAAGTTCATCAAGGCACTGTTGGTCCAGATTGTACCACTCCTCAACGGTGATACGGCGTAGATCCCTCAGAGTGGTTGGTGGGTCACATCGTCCATAAACAGGCCACAGCCCTTTTCAGTCAATCCCAGGCATGTTCGATAGGGATCACGTCTGCAGAACATGCTGGCCACTCTAGTCGAGCGATGTCGTTATCCTGAAGGAAGCCATTCACAAGATGTGCACGTTGGGGGCGCGAATTGTCGTCCATGAAGACAAATGCCTGGCCAATATCCTGCCGATATGGTTGCACTATCGGTAGGAGGATGGCATTCACGTCTCGTAAAGCCGTTACGGCGCCTTCCATGGCCACCAGTGGCGTACGTCGCCCCCACATAGTGAAACACCAAAACAGCAGGCAACCTCCACCTTGCTGCACTCGATTGACAGTGTGTCTAAGGCGTTCAGTCTGATCGGGTTGCCTCCAAACAAGTCTCCGACGATTGTCTGGTTGAAGGCCTATGCGACACTCATCAGTGCAGGGAACGTGATGCCAATCCTGAGTGGTCCATTCGGCATCTTGTTGGGCCCATGTGTACTGCGCTGCATGGTGTCGTGGTTGCAAAGATGGACCTCGCCATCGACGTCGAGAGTGAAGTTGCGCATCATGCTGCCTATTGTGCACAGTTTGAGTCGTAACACGACGTCCTGTGGCTGCATGAAAAGCACTGTTCAACATGGTGGCGTTGCTGTCGGGGTTCCTCCAAGCCATAATCCGTAGGTAGCGGTCATCCACTGCACTAGTAGCCCTTGGGCGGCGTGAGCGAGGCATGTCATTGACAGTTCTTGTCTCTCTGTACCTCATCCATGTCCTAACAACATCGCACAGACCAGCCGCTATGGTCGAGTGTTTCTAAAAAAAAAAAAAAAAAAAAGTGCTTCAGTCCGGAAGCGCGCGACTGCTACGGTTGCACGTTCGAATCCTGCCTCGGGCATGGATGTGTATGATGTCCTTAGGTTGGTTAGGTTTAAGTAGTTCTAAGTCTAGGGGACTGATGACCTCAGTCCCATAGTGCTTAGAGCCATCTGAACCTTGTTCAGAGCCCTGCCTGGCACAAAGTAAGAATGCGGACGCGATCGAACCGCGGTATTGAGCATCTAGGCATGGTTGAACTACAGACAACATGAGCCGTATACCTCTTTCCTGGTGGAATGACTGGAACTGATCGGCTGCAGGACCCCCTCCGTCTAATAGGCGCTGCTGATGCATGGTTGTTTACATCTTTGAGCGGATTTAGTGACATCTCTGAATAGTCAAAGGGACTGTGTCTGTGATACAATATCTATTGTCAACGTCTATCTACAGGAGTTCTGGGAACCGGGTTGATGCAAAACTTTTTTTGATGTGTGTTAGTTAATAGCAAACAGAGCTCACCATTAAATTGCTGAAGTGCCCTGCTTCGAGTCTGACATGTAGGCTAACCTTGTCACACAAATTAACAAGCCAAGATGCTTTCCAATATACAGTAAAGATTACGTAGTTATCCTCACATTCCGTGTTTTTACATGCTATTTTTTTTCTGTTCCTCGTAGAAAAAAATCTATTGTAGGTCATTCCGAACATGCATGATGCTCGTACACTCTTATGTAACATTCCTCAACTGCTGCTGACAAAGCAAATATAATTTTATATGTGGTTTAAGGTGAACAAATCAGGATAAATATTTCACGAAAGTCAGATAATGTTATCTAGTACACTTGAAACAGTTACAGAACTTACAGGGTGCTCGGGAATTCCCATTACAAACTTCTACCTCCTGTAGAGAGAAGTGAGTGCATACCATTTTGAATAGGCACCCATGTCATCCAACGACCCTACAGAGCGTGAAAGTACTAGGCGCCGGCGCCTGTAAATGTGTGTGTATACCGGGTGATTCCGTGATGATGTTACAAACTTTCATGGATGATGGAGGAGGATAAATGTATCAGTTTAAGGTAAGGATTCCTGATTCTAAAATGAACGAGTCTAAAGTTAAAAGCGAAAATCATTGTCATATCTCTGACAGTAGAATACATATACCGGTACCGTTTCTGCTAAGAACGTACGGTACGCAGCTGTCAGAGGTGATAGTATGGACGAAAACAAGAAAAAAATATCCAGCAAACATTGGCTCTAAAATGTATACCTGCGGAGTTATGAGCACTTATTCGACTTCGCTAGTGTGAACCACGTATCCACTATTGAACAAGTGCTCATAGGTCTTAAGGTATTCATTTTAGAGCCCATGTTTACTGGACATCTTTCATTGTTTCGGTCCATACTACGACCTCTGAAAGTTTTCTACCCCACCATCTTAGCAACAACAGTACCGGTACATGTATTCCACTGTCAGAACGGTTGTCGCTTATAACTTTCGACTCTTTCGATTCCGGTACAGGAACACCACACCCAAAAATGATACATTTTTCCTTGTTCATCATTCTCGAAAGTCTGTAAAATCATCACTGTATCACCCTGTATACACATACATTTGTATACACATAACTTTGACGCTGTTAGCGTCGTCGGATGGCATTTCCACACATGGGTTCTAATGTAAAACTTTATCTACTAAGTCACCTCTAAAAGCTCTATAATGTGTAATATTAATTATGAAACACTCTATATAGTCATTTTTGTGGATATTTTTTACTTCTGTAAATATTCTGTAGTTTTTCGTCTCTCTTCCTTATATTAATGCATGATGAAGACACAACATCACTCAATCATCTCGAGGCACGTGAAAATCCTTGACCCCACCGGGAATCGAACCCGGGACCCCGTGTTCGAGTAGCGAGAACGCTACCGCGAGACCACGAGCTGCGGACATACTAATGTATATTTTTCTACATCTACATTTATACTCCGCAAGCCACCCAACGGTGTGTGGCGGAGGGCACTTTACGTGCCACTGTCATTAACTCCCTTTCCTGTTCCAGTCGCGTATGGTTCGCGGGAAGAACGACTGCCGGAAAGCCTCCGTGCGCGCTCGAATCTCTCTAATTTTACATTCGTCATCTCCTCGGGAGGTATAAGTTGGGGGAAGCAATATATTCGATACCTCATCCAGAAACGCACCCTCTCGAAACCTGGACAGCAAGCTACACCGTGATGCAGAGCGCCTCTCTTGCAGAGTCTGCCACTTGAGTTTGCTAAACATCTCCGTATCGCTATCACGCTTACCAAATAACCCTGTGACGAAACGCGCCGCTTTTCTTTGGATCTTCTCTATCTCCTGTGTCAACCCGATCTGGTACGGATCCCACACTGATGAGCAATACTCAAGTATAGGTCGAACGAGTGTTTTGTAAGCCACCTCCATTGTTGATGGACTACATTTTCTAAGGACTCTCCCAATGAATCTCAACCTGGCACCCACCTTACCAACAATTAATTTTTATGACCTTCATTCTACTTGACTGGTTACGAGCGATGTGAAGTTATTATACCTATATGTTCTGCATGGACGTTGTCCGTTTAAAAAAAAAAAAAAAAGATTTTAACCATGTGTTGCACCGCTATGGCAACTGCACTAATCAAGATGTTTTTATGGCATGTATGATGTAATTACTTTTTCTTATATACTTTTGAACTTTGCTATAATTTTGTGAGCAGTTTTATATTTTGGTTCAAATGGTTCAAATGGCTCTGAGCACTATGGGACTCAACTGCTGAGGTCATTAGTCCCCTAGAACTTAGAACTAGTTAAACCTAACTAACCTAAGGACATCACAAACATCCATGCCCGAGGCAGTATTCGAACCTGCGACCGTAGCGGTCTTGCGGTTCCAGACTGCAGTGCCTTTAACCGCACGGCCACTTCGGCCGGCTTTAAATTTTGGATTTGTAATGCTGATTCCTGTAAGTTGTCGTACGTTACTGTTGCTTATGTACAATTTTATATCTTAGATCTGAAGCTGGCTCCTGTGAGGCTGAAACTAGTAATGAAAATTTAAAAAAATCTTTCTGGTCTTGAATTCGAGGAATTTCAATCCTTAATATAAAAATTTTATTGTTCTGTATGACTCCCGAGTACGTATAAGGACTGGAGAGCTGCTGATGAACAACTGCAGATCCTCGTGAGAAGATAGAAAGCAAGCAGCAGGCAATTCTATCGCTGCACCTGATCGGCCGGTGGGCGGAGAAGCCGTTATGTGCATCTGGAAGCAGGCCGTAAACCATTAATGGTCCGCCATGTTGCCGCTGAGCGCTCGCCATGATTCACGACCTCCTGACCCATTACGTCCCTAAATCATCTCACTCCACACCTAGGATAGTTTCTCACTCGTTTCTAGAAACCATTTCGACTCGAACTTGTACTTTAAATTCAGGCGTATGGGAAATTTACGTGCAGCGTATGACATCCAGTTTTCGTGCCTGTGGGTAAATTATCCGACCAGGATTTTAGTTAGGGTAGCAGTTTTGAGAGCAGTAGGTGAAGCCTCCATGTGTGGGATATTATTTTCCCCTGCTACTGATACGTGATCGTGTTACTTCGGTTAAAATATTCAAGTAGGAAGTGTCCGAATTATGACAGACCCCTCATAACTGCATTTACTATTGTCATATTAACATACACAGAGGTTACAAAAGTCACGGGATACCTTTTAATATCGTGTCGGACCTCCTTTTACCCAGCTTAGTGCAGCATCTCGACGTGGCATGAACTCAACAAGTCATTCGAAGTCCCCTGCAGAAATATTGAGACATGCTGCTGCTATACCCGTCCATAATTGCGAAAGTGTTGCCGGTGCGGCATTTTGTGTGCGAAATGACCTCTCGGTTATGTCCCATAAATTTTCTATTGGATTCATGTCTAGCGATCTTGGTGGCCAAATCATTCCCTCGAAGTGTCCAGAATGTTCTTCAAACCACTCGTGAACAGTCGTGGCCCGGTGACATGAAGTCCACGAATAGCTCCAAAAGGTTTCCAAGTAGCCGAATACAACCATTACATGTAAACTCAGGCACACCATTATGGAGCAGCCACCAGCTTGCTCACAAGGGAACCTCCCCATCGCACCCCCCTCAGATTTAGTTATAAGTTGGCACAGTGGGTACGCCTTCAAAAACTGAACACTCATCAATTGAGAAAACAGGAAGAAGTTGTGTAGAACTATGAAAAAATAAGCACAATATACAAACAGAGTAGTCCATGTGCAACATAGGCATTGACGAAGTGGCAGAGCGTTGCACGGTTTGATGAATCCCGATACTTTCTTCATCATGCCCATGGGATGGCCCAAATCCGTCGTCTTCCAGGAGAGAAGCTCCTTGACTCTTGTAATGCGGGACGGAGACAAGCTGGTGGCGCCTCCATTATGCTCTGGGGAGCATTCCCACCGGCATCCATGGGTATAGCCGAGCTCGTGCAAGGTACCATGACGGCCAAGGAGCATCGTACACTGGTTGCAGACCCGAAGGCAGTAGCGTTTTTCAGCAAGATAATGCGCCATGTCACAAGGCCAGGAGTGTTACGGAGTGGTTCGAGGAACACAATGGAGAGTTCCAATGGATGTGCCCCCCCCTGCCCCCCCCTGCCCCCCTGCCCCCCCTGCACTCCCCTGCCCCCCCTGCCCCCCCTGCCCCCCTGCCCCCCACTGCCCTCCCCCCTGCCCACCCCCCTGCCCCCCTGCCCCCCCTTGCCCCCCCTGCCCCCCTGCCCCCCTGCCCCCCTGCCCCCCCTGCCCCCCTGCCCCCCCTGCCACCCCCCTGCCACCCCCCTGCCACCCCCCTGCCACCCCCCTGCCACCCCCTTGCCCCCCCTGCCCCCCCTGCCCCCCCTGCCCCCCCCCCGCCCCCCCTGCCCCCCCTGCCCCCCCCTGCCCGCCCCACCCGAACTGGCTAGATCTGAACCCGATCGAAAACATCTGGAATGTTACTGAATATAGCGTTCGGAGCTCAGCGCCCCGTCCCCATAATTTACGGGAACCAGGTAACTTATGTGTGCAGATGTGATGCCAGCAGTCTCCAGCAACCTACCTAGGCCTCATGCCATCCAGCCACGACACGTCGCCGCTGTTATCCGTGCCAGATGTGGACATACCGGCTATTAGGCAGGTGGGCATGACGTTCTGGCTGATCAGTGTACGTACCAGAAAATAACGAAATCCTATTTGTAATACAGTATATTATTTTTTTTTCAAGTGTCAGCTGCGTAACGACTTTGTAAACTCATTATTTATATACGACGAGTCAGGTGTAGGCTATTATGCCATTTTCTAGTGATCCTGCAATATTAATGATGGTAATTCTTTTTGTTTTATGCATAAGTTGATGACCATCGTGAATTTTATTTTATGTAATGAAATTTTAATATCGTATTCGGTACATATTTGATATATGTGATGCCCTGGTAACTGAAGGTTACGTTAACTATTTTGTATTATTAATTTATGATCTGCAAACAGTTATTCACTTAA
Source organism: Schistocerca nitens (assembly GCF_023898315.1). Taxonomy (NCBI): domain Eukaryota; kingdom Metazoa; phylum Arthropoda; class Insecta; order Orthoptera; family Acrididae; genus Schistocerca; species Schistocerca nitens. Next base: position 168,565,918 of record NC_064616.1, on the reverse strand, counting down.
ATTGATGTGTTTATACGAGTATCATGTAATTAAAGGTTTTCCAATTTTAAGGATATTGTCAATACAAATATGAAGAAGTGTAGGTGAAAGGTAATACCCATGTCTTATTTCTTAATTGATTTTGCCAAACTTATCTTTACTTCTTCTGTATTTATTACTATTTTTGTTTCAAAATATAAACTGTTGATTGCTCTTATTACGTGTGGTGGGAGGCGGTTGACACTGATATCTGTCCGTAATTTATTTCGCTCAACTCGACCGAAACCTTTTTCAAATTCCGAAAAAGCACAGTGGATTCCAAGATTAAATTATCAAAGTTTTTTCTGTAAATCAATCCAAAGCAGCCAACCAGTTGCATGTAAACCTGTCTTCTTCAGAAATACATATAATCTGAAGACAATGTAATAGCAATAACTACATACCCGAAAATGTGTTTGTCAAAATTGTGCGTCAGACAGAGAATGCTTCCCCACAAAGGGTTGGTAATATCACATATATCATAAAACATAACCAGAAGAATAAAATGTGGTACTTCCTAGAATTCCACATTGTAAAAACACCAAGTAATGAAGCGATCGGACATTTGTCAAATGAAAATATGCTGTTAGCGCAAATCACTGTATACTTTATTAAATATGCTGACCCCTATGGTCAAAGTTTGTCAAGTAAGAAAGTTTAAATCCAGGAATAAATTCAATCAAACTGTCAGGTGATGTTATGAGCTGCACGCTTCCGGAAAGGAAACAGAGGGCACAAAGTGTGCTGACACCATATTTTCACTGGACAAATTTCTGATTGTTTCATTATTTGGTGTTTTTCCAGTGCGAAATTTTAGCAAGTACTAGTTTTTATTCTCTTGGTTATGTTTTGTGATATATGTGATATTGTCACCCCTTTGTGGGGATGTAGTCTCGGTATGCCGCACGATTTTGACATGTACGTTTCCGGGTTTGAAGTTACTGTTCTTACGTTGTCTTCAGGTTACATGTATTTCTTGAAGACGGCTTTACATCCGTCGAAACAATGGTTAAAGGCTGAATAAAACCACCTTTTGTTGCAACTGGTTGACTGCTTAGGATTCATTTACTGATCCCTAGCCGTTGCTGGAGTGCAGCCATTCTCAAAATATTTAAGTTCTTTCTATTAGTTGTCTTACTGTAAAAATATTGTAGCTACACGAACGTCATTATATATAACCATTTTCGAATTGTTACCTCAGCTAGAACTGTTACTCTGCAATTCGAAATTTTTGAGTAGAACTTGTACGTAGCTTTCAACAGGCTAATGCCTATGTAGATTACCGAGAGCGGTGACGCAGTGGTTAGCAAACTGGACTGTTATTCGGGAGGACGTCGGTAGAAACCCTCGTCTGGCCATCGAGATTTAGGTTTTCCTTAATTTCCCTAAATCGCTTAGGCAAATGCCGAGATGCTCCCTTTCAAAGGGCACGGCCAATTTTCTTCGCTGTCCTTCCCCAATCTGAGGCTGTGCTACGTCTCTAATGACCTTGTTATCGACGGGAAGTTAAACACTAATCTCCCCTCTCCTTTTCCTGTGTAGACCCACATTCCCTTCTATTACCCTTTTCGAACATCCTGCGTATTCCACGGATTTGTTTTCATGCCTTTGCCAGTACATGCTGACAAGAGACTGCTTAGCAACTCCGCCAGCAAACCCCACTTCCAAGTTAACGCCGTAGCTCCCTGGGCAACGCACCCACTTTGAGTGCAGCAAACGAAAGAGGGAGACAGGAGGCTTTCAGGCGCTTTAAAACGAAACTTTTCGGCCGAGGGAGACAACCCCTGCAGAAGAAGAGGCAGGATTCTGGGTTTCAATGTGGTAACACCACCAGCTTACTGCTGCAACTATGGAGTGGTATTCCATACTAGAGGGAAACCTTTGACACACAATTCTCGTAAAGTAAAAAATTGAAAAATAAATTGAACATAAATAACGAACAAAAAATATTAAATGCATATTGAATATATGATAATATTTTCTAATCCCCGAATTTTAGTGCAGTTCTAAACGCATTCGTTCCAAAATGCCCTAGTAACAAAACTAAACCTTAAGCTGAAGTCAGATAAGCGTGTTCTTTTTATTCGAGGCTCTTTTAGTCCTGTCAGCCCGAAAGTGAAGTGTTTAGTTTAATGTGATATTCCGTCGGTGTCTGCACGTGACAGTTTGATGGTTAGGCCCCTCTGAATTTCCGCGAAGCGAGCTGTGACGGCGAACATTTCTGCGTCGCTCTGCATTCCGAGAACTCCATGCCCCACGACTCTGCACCGGCAACAGAAATATTTATTGCGTTTCCCAGCGTATGGGGAAAAGCAGCAGGTCTAGGCTCAGTTATATGAAACACCTGTTGCCGGGAATGTTGGAGCGTTGCACACTTTAGAAAGCTGAATAGTGCATTTCGGATCTAGTTCTGAACAGTCGACTACTTTATGAGTTCCTTATGAATTCTTACTATTATCATCCTTTCATCCTTTACCTGCAACAAATTTTCCATCGTCAAGTGATTAAGAGGCCCCACAAAAACTCTAAATGTGGAGAGAATTCTGACTATGAAAGTATTTCCATCTTCAGTACATAGGAAGATTAACGGAGAGAGAGAGAGAGAGAGAGAGAGAGAGAGAGAGAGAGAGAGAGAGAGAGAGAGAGAGACAGAGGGTGAAGAGGGGGAGGAGCAGATTGAAGTGTTGTGCAATACACAGTGGACAACAAGTGTAAACACCAAAAGAAAGAATACGGTTGTTAGGCACGAAATATTGAGTGAGCCACAATAACAGTAGTCAATCAAAGACACCTCCGTACCATGGGAATGGTTAGGCTTAGTTGGATAACATTTCTCTACTTGATCATGTCAATGACGACTTTTTATAGCAGTGATTTGGTACGTTTCGCCGGTCGCGGTGGCCGCTTCAGTCCGGAGCCACGTGGCTGCTACGGTCGCAGGTTCGAATCCTGCCTCGGGCATGGATGTGTGTGATGCCCTTAGGTTAGCTAGGTTTACGTAGTTCTAAGTCCAAGGGACTGATGACCTCAGATGTTAAGTCCCATAGTGCTTAGAGCCATTTGATTTTTGATACGTTTCCCTTGGCGGAGCAAATGCATCGAAACAGGCAAAGTAAATTTAATCTTTCGGGAGAGAGATGGTCAGTATATGTTTCCATGATGGACTGTTGTTAAAAGCTGCGATTCTTTAGGTGCAAACAGTTCTCGGAATATGAGATACAAAATGAAATACTTTTATTGATGATTTAGCAAATGGTGAAAAACTAATTGGAAAAGGTGATTGAAAAATTTGACGAGAAGAAGTTGGCACTGTAAAAAAACAAAGGCATATTTCATCAAGATATTTGCATCTCCCCAGAAATGAGCTTTCTCAGTGACAAAGCTGTGCGATTTTATGTAGGTATTGTTGGAGCACCTATCAGATCTGTCAGATTTTACATCCTGTAACTTCTCTCAATTAATACAGCATATTGATTTATTAGAAAGGTGTTTTGCGTACATTGAAGAGATTCTGACAGTTGTAGACGGATGTTTTGTAGACTTTCCAGAGTTGCAGTTCAGAATGGAAGCTACTTACTGGACAAACGTTGGAAAGATACCTTGAACTAAAACGTTGCTATGTCGAGAAGTAAACACTTTCTTACCTAAGGAATACAGTCTTCCACGGTCTAGCTTTGAAATGTTTTCTTTGCCCTCGTAAGTCGATGGCTCGCTCTAGGCTAAAAATACACACTTCGGAACGTGAGAATGTTCACGACGAAGAGCCAAACGGGCGACCAAAAAAAGTGACTGAGAAAATGACAGGAAGGTCTGATAACTATGCCGTTGAGCACCTTGGGACAAATATCGTCAACACCAGGAATTGACGAAAACCATAGGAAGAAGAAAATCGCTGCCACCCGTCACAATTTCCCCGGATGACCAGTTTCATATAGATATAAGGCGTTAAAAAAAAAAAAAAAAGAAAAAAGAAAGGGAAAAAAGTCGACTATTTTGAGATATCGCCGTACTCAAGCGAATCAAGGCAAACAAGTCAGATGCACTAATTCCTTGCGAGCTTACATGTTTTTCATTGGACAAATAGTTTACCTTCACTGAACCTGCCTCGCTATCAACGTGCAGCACAAAACAAAACAGCCTTTATCAGTTTAAAGAAACATCACTATTCCACACGAGAAAAAATCGACTATTTTGATGAGTTGGGCAAGGAATGTATGCACCCAGCTTAAGATGAGCTTAGTCCTGAAATTTCTCATGGACAAATAAATCAGTTTTTCCCTGAAACTCAGACTGGCGTTTGTGTTTCCGTTGCTGTATTTCTATTCAATGTCAGGGTTCTCAAGCCGTCACAGTTGTATAATAAAACAAAACTTACCATACATTACTCTCTTTAAGAATGTTGTGATGAGGTTTACTATTGTTATATCTATCGTAGTTAAATTCTAGGCTCTTTCGCTATGCCCGTGTCCGTAATTCTAGTCATAGTCAAATTAACCTCTTTTACATTTGAACTCCGTTTACACCTCTTCATTAAAAGATGGTGCTAGGAATACCTTTTATACGCAGGCCTGCTCAAAGTAAGGCTTCTGAATTTTTATGTGAAAACTCTTAAGGCTTTTTAAGTAAAACATACTTTATTAACATTCTCCATCTGTTTTCTTCATGTCTGCACATTTATTTCTCATTGTAAGTCACCCTGGCGACGAACACATCTCTCCAAATGAGAGACACGTTTGTTGCTCACAGAGGTCCAGTACGGGATGTAATTACCGTATAGCAACGAAACTTGGTAGATGTGTTAATGCGTCAATGCGGAACCGATTGACGCTGGAAAATAATTAGTTCCAATTTTGGTCACTGGATGCAAATCTAGCACTGTGAATGCAAGAAAGACGTATAGAAATATTTCCATATGTAATGGATTAGGAAAGGGACGTGGGCAGAAAGGTCAAACACTTAAGAAAGGCATAATGTTTATTTTATGATTAAACGCCCCTTTCACAATTTGTTCAGTATGAGCGCCAGATCTGAACTTGGTGGCCAAAATTGAAACTAATTATTTTCCAGCGCAAATCAGTTCCGCATTAATGCATTAGAATGTCTACCAAGTTTCGGTGGCACGCAATAATTACAACCCACACTGGACCTCCGGGAGTAACCGTACTTAAGTTTTAACCACCCGGTATTTCAAGGAACTAATTTTTATTTCCGTATTCGAATCAATATGATTTCGAATATTTAGTTTTTGTTACGTTCTGCCTAATAAAAATACGAATTAAATATCATGAAAGACGCGAGTCTATCATAATTTATTTGTCTCCTAATGACTATAGAAGAATTCAGTAATGCGGTACTAATGTTTTTGAACCGCTAATGCTGACGCACGCGGAAACTTCAGTGTTAGCTGCCATGGACAGAAACCGTAACAAACGTCCGTAAATATGGCGCGCCTGTGCCTTTGTTTGCCAGCTTGTTTATACGATTAACTGCTGCCTTCCGCTGCTGTGTCAGTAATTATAAATGGAGCTGTTTACTGGCAACAGCCTAGTGTTGCGGTGCCTTCCTACAGAGGCTGCGAGGGAGCTGGCGCGGTGCGTAAGATACTGCCCTCGCATTCGGGAAGGCAGCGGCTTAAATCCTCGTCCAGTTTGTATTTGGGTTTTCCATGGTTGCCTTAAACTGCTTAATGCAAATGCCGACATGGTTCCCTTGAAAAAAAAAAAAAAAAAAAAAAAAAAACCAGTCGATTTCCTTCTCATCATACCCCGATCGGATGTAGTGTTCCCTCTGTAATGAACTCGTCGTCGAAGGGACGTTCAACCACATCTACTTCTACATACATACACGATGTCTGGCAGAGATTACCCTGTACCACTGCTAGTCATTTCCTTTCCTGTTACACTTGCAGATAGAGCGAGGGAAAAACGACTGACTGCAAACCTTCGTAAGAGACCTAATTTCTCTCATCTTATCCTCTTGGTCCTTACGCGAATTGTACGCTGGTTGCAGTAGAATCGTTCTGCAGTTAGCCCAAATGCCGGTTCTCTAAATTTTCTGAATAGCGTTTCTCGAAAAGAACGTCGCCTTCCCTCTCGGCATTCCCATTTGAGTTCCCGAAACACCTCCGTATACTTGCGTGTTCTTCGAACGTAACAGTAACAAATCTAGCATCCTTCCTCTGAATTATTTCGATGTCTCCCTTCAACCCGACCTGGTGCGGTACAAAAGCACTCGAGTGGAACTCAAGAATGGTTCGCAATAGTGCGCTATATGCGGTCTCCTTTACATACGAAACATATATTCTTCAAATCCTTCCAATAAACCGAAGTCGACATTCGTTTTCCCCACTACAACCTTTAAATGCTCGTTCCATTTCATATACGCCTAGATATTTAATCGACCTGACTGTGTCAAGCAGCACACTAATAACGCTGTATTCGAACACTACAGGTTTGTTTTTCGTACTCATCTGCGTTAACTTACGTTTTCCTACATTTAGAGCTAGCTGCCATTCATCACATCACCTCGAAATTTTGTGTAAGTTATCTTGTATCTTCCTACAGTTACTCATCTTGGACACATTCCTCCACACCGCAGTATCACCAGCATTAGTCGATTTGTGACTGCAGCATAACGTTATTCTCGATTAAGTACGTCAACTTACGTACCCATTTCTCGCCATTTGCGGGAAATTTGAATTTTCTGCTTTAACATGAATAAATCTGAGGCTGTGGCTCTTAAAATGCTGGGTAAGACTAATGGTGAGGGAACTATTAGTGGAAGGACGTGCAGAGAGTGTTTTCAACGCCTTAAGAACAGTGATTTTGATGTCGAAGACCGGCATGGCGGTCGAAGACAGAACGTTTCGAAGCTACTGAAAAAGACGAAGACAGTCACAGGACATCATTATCAAAAGCAGTTGATACGTTCGAGCCCAGTACTGAAACACTAACGGCCACAATACAGAGATAGGCTCGTAAAGTTAATCCTGCAGCAGGTCAGTGCTCGATCCCATGTCGCAAAACCCGTCAAAATATACATCGAAACGTTGAAATAAGAAGTCCTATCCCTCCCGCCGTATTCTCAATACGTTGTTCTCTTTGACTACAACCTTTTCCGATCAGTGGCATACAGTCTGGCTGACCAGCACTTCCGATCATATGAACAAGTGCAAAATTAAATCGATTCATGGATCCCCACAAAAGACGCCCAGTTCTTCCGCCACGGCATTCGTATGCTATCCGAAAGATGGGAGAATGTAGTGGCCAGCGATGGGCAATACTATGAATCATACATTTTTTGTAAGTTTTCACAATAAAGCCCCGAACTTTGAGAAAAAACGGAGGAAGCAAAGTTGAAGACCCAGTAGAAAAGCACACTCTTTTTATTTCCGACAACTGCAAACGTCGTTGCATTCTGGAAAAATTCTGTTTCGTTTACGTTTTTCCCAAGGCGACCTCGACGCAGCATACGGCCTGCTTTCAAACAAGGACAGTTGTAGAGTTTTTTGCTTTGTGGTATTATATCTCTGCACAGATTTTACTTTACATTCGTCATTTTGTGTTATAATCCACGTCCATTCCATCCAAAACAATAGGAAAGAAGATTAATAATAAGACAGGATGAATTTTAACGCCCAGTTGACATCTTTAAAGACGAAACACAAGTTTTGTTGTACAAGAAGTCGAACATGGCTTCGTTGAGGGGAATTGGTCAACACCTGCAGTGAAGTTTAGAGCGCCACTCTGTCTCGCCGTTCTCCTGGCCTGCAAGTACAGTAAAACACTGCTGACTTTCTTGGTGGAACCATTAAAGCTGCTAGGAACTCTTATTGATATATAGCTAAAATCATAAAGCTTCTTAAGAAACAGTGGCTATTGCACAGAAGCCACACGACGAAGCATAAATCCACAGATACGCAGAAAGTGATGTAACGGCCCCTGATTAGCAGAAGAGCAAGAACGTGAAACCTTCAACAAAGGCCGCAACAAAACTTTCGCAGCTTTTCTCCGAAACATCCAAGAAATTTTAGTCATACATAAAGACTTAAGTAGCACAAAAATAGAGTGTCTGTAACATTATTGACGAAGGTAGGGACGAAATAGATATTACATGAATGAAAGCCGCAATTTTTAATTATGTCTTCAAATGCTCCTTCAAACAGGCAAATAATGGAGTTTTTTCACCATTCAACTACTATATCGTTGCAAAAAAGAGACTAACATAGTAATCTGGACCATCAATATTAAAAATCAGGTAAAAAAACTCTTAACAGAGCCTCAGTCACGTTCTGTATAGACTTTACAAGTAAATTAACTTTGTTATTGACTTAATTTACCACAGATAAATTCAGCAAGATGTATGAGACAGGCGAAACACCCACAGACTTCAAGAAGAATATAATAATTCCAATCCCAAAGAAAGCAGGTGTTGACAAATGTGAAAATTACCGAACTATCAGTTTAATAAGTCACAGCTGCAAAATACTAACGCGAATTCTTTACAGACGAATGGAAAAACTGGTAGAAGCGGACCTCGGGGAAGATCAGTTTGGATTCCGTAGAAATGTTGGAACACGTGAGGCAATACTAACCTTACGACTTATCTTAGAAGAAAGATTATGAAAAGGCAAACCTACGTTTCTAGCATTTGTAGACTTAGAGAAAGCTTTTGACAACGTTAACTGGAATACTCTCTTTCAAATTCTGAAGGGGGCAGGGGTAAAATACAGGTAGCGAAAGGCTATTTACAATTTGTACAGAAACCAGATGGCAGTTATAAGAGTCGAGGGGCATGAAAGGGAAGCAGTGGTTGGGAAAGGAGTGAGACAGGGTTGTAGCCTCTCCCCGATGTTATTCAATCTGTATATTGAGCAAGCAGTAAAGGAAACAAAAGAAAAATTCGGAGTAGGTATTAAAATCCATGGAGAAGAAATAAAAACTTTAAGGTTCGCCGATGACATTGTAATTCTTTCAGAGACAGCAAAGGATTTGGAAGAGCAGTTGAACGGAATGGACAGTGTCTTGAAAGTAGGATATAAGATGAACATCAACAAAAGCAAAACGAGGATAATGGAATGTAGTCAAATTAAATCGGGTGATGCTGAGGGGATTAGATTAGGAAATGAGACACTTAAAGTAGTAAAGGAGTTTTGCTATTTAGGGAGTAAAATAACTGATGATGGTCGAAGTAGAGAGGATATAAAATGTAGACTGGCAATGGCAAGGAAATCGTTTCTGAAGAAGAGAAATTTGTTAACATGGAGTATAGATTTAAGTGTCAGGAAGTCGTTTCTGAAAGTATTTGTATCGAGTGTAGCCATGTATGGAAGTGAAACATGGACGATAACTAGTTTGGACAAGAAGAGAATAGAAGCTTTCGAAATGTGGTGCTACAGAAGAATGCTAAAGATAAGGTGGGTAGATCACGTAACTAATGAGGAGGTATTGAATAGGATTGGGGAGAAGAGAAGTTTGTGGCACAACTTGACTAGAAGAAGGGATCGGTTGGTAGGACATGTTTTGAGGCATCAAGGGACCACAAATTTAGCATTGGAGGGCAGCGTGGAGGGTAAAAATCGTAGAGGGAGACCAAGAGATGAATACACTAAGCAGATTCAGAAGGATGTAGGTTGTAGTATGTACTGGGAGATGAAGAAGCTTGCACAGGATAGAGTAGCATGGAGAGCTGCATCAAACCAGTCTCAGGACTGAAGACCACAACAACAACAACATCTTCAGCAGGGAACTGCTTCCAAAGAGTGAAAAAAGCAGAGATCACAGCCAACCACGAAACAGGCAGCAGAGGTAACAAACACAACTACTACCCTGTATCACTCGCCTCTATTTGTATTCTATTGTAAACACCCACTTGGAACAAAATGACATTCTCCAACTAAACTAGCAAATATTTCACAAACCTTAATCGCTCTTTTTACAGACGATGTCAAAGTGCCATGGGTCAAGGTAACAAGGTGCATACATGTTCCTTGACTTCTGAAAAACTTTGGATTTGCCCCACTAATTCGTATAAGATGCTGTAACATGCAAATGATTAGCTTTTCAGAGCATTCACACAAGGTTGGCACCGGAAAGTTTCCAACCGATTTCTTATACACAAACAGCAGCTGACTGGCGTTACCTGGTGAAACGCTTTTGTGATGCCTCGTGCAAGGAGGAGAAATGCGTACCATCACGTTTCCAACTTTGATAAAGGTCGGATTGTAGCCTATCGTGATTGCGGTTTATCGTATCGCGACATTACTGCTGGCGTTGGTCAAGATCCAATGATATGGAATCGGTGGGTTCAGGAGGGTAATACGGAACGCCGTGCTGGATCCCAACGGCCTCGTATCACTAGCAGTCGAGATGACAGGCATCTTATCCGCATGGCTGTAACGGATCGTGCAGCCACGTCTCGATCCCTGAGTCAACAGATGGGGACGTTTGCAAGACAACAACCATCTGCACGAACAGTTCGACGACGTTTGTAGCAGCACGGACTATCAGCTCGGAGACCATGGCTGCGGTTACCCTTGACGCTGCATCACAGACAGGAGCGCCTGCGATGGCGTACTCAACGACGAACCTGGGTGCACGAATGGCAAAACGTCATTTTTTTCGGATGAATCCAGATTCTGTTTACAGCATCACGATGGTCGCATCCGTGATTGGCGACATCACGGTGAACGCACATTGGAAGCGTGTATTCGTCATCGCCATACTGGCGTATCACCCGGCGTGATGGTATGCCGTGCCATTGGTTACACGTCTCGGTCACCTCTTGTTCGCATTGACGGCACTATGAGCAGTGGACGTCTCATTTCAGATGTGTTACGACCCGTGGCTCTACCCTTCATTCGATCCCCGCGAAACTCTACATTTCAGTAGGATAATGCACTACCGCATGTTGCAGGTCCTGTACGGGCCAGCACATTCTCCAGATCTCTCACCAACTGAAAACGTCTGGTCAGTGGTGGCCGAGCAACTGGCTCGTCACAATACACCAGTCACTACTCTTGATGAACTGTGGTATCGTGTTGAAGCTGCATGGGCAGCTGTACCTGTACACGCCATCCAAGCTCTGTTTGACTCAATGCCCAGGCGTATCAAGGCCGTTATTACGGCCAGAGGTGGTTGTTCTGGGTAGTGATTTCTCAGGATCTATGCACCCAAATTGCTTGAAAATGTAATCCCATGTCAGTTCTAGTATAATATATTCGTCCCATTAATACCCATTTATCATCTGCATTTCTTCTTGGTGCAGCAATTTTAATGGGCAGTTGTGTATTAACTAGTGGAAAGCAGCGCGTCGTTCTGAGTGGGCAGTCATCTACAAAACTAGTACCGTCGGGTATGCATTAGGACAGTGTCATAGGAGCTTTGTTAGTTTTGCCACACGTTAACGACTTATAAGATAAAGTTCTTGGATTAATATACATGCCACTACAGAAGGTCGTGCCTCCGACCTCTGACGTGACTTCCTCAGCCATTTATAGGGGGACATACTGTTTAATGTGGACTCCGAACCACAGCGCAACTCGGCATTTTTTACATTAAAAAAAAACAATGCCAGGAGTGAAAATAGTGATAAGAGACTGATGAAAATCCTAGGTTTTAGTTTCAACTGCTTGTCTTCTTAATGCCAAACCCCACTCTGGCCAGCAAGGTCGCCGTATCTTTCCCCTATTGAGAAAGTTTGGAGCACTAAGGCCAGGGCCCTGCAACCAGCTCGGGATTTTGTCGATCTAACGCACCGACTGGACAGAATTTCGCAATTCTCAGGAGGATATGCAACGACTCTATCAGTCAATGCCAAGCAGAATAATTGCTTGCATAGGGGCAAGAGGTGGACCAACGCGTTATTGACTTGGCCAGTTTGTGAAGCTCGTTCTCTTTGAGTATATCAGCCAATTTATCTAAAAATGTAACCATTTGTTTTTCTGTACAGGTACAGTCGTGGACAAAACGAGCGAGACACCTCGCCTTTTCGTTATGCTGATCCGCACAGCTTTAAAGTATGCTACACAGCATAACAGGCAAGGCGACGAAGTGCTACCAACATACGATGCACAGGCGTGAAACAGAAAAACTATCCGAACTTTACAATGAAATGACCACCCTTAGCTGCTTACAGGCGTTGACATACGTCAACGGGGACAGATGAAAATGTGTGCCCCGACCGGGACTCGAACCCGGGATCTCCTGCTTACATGGCAGACGCTCTATCCATCTGAGTCACCGAGGACACAGAGGATAGCGCGACTGGAGGGATTTATCTCTGGCACGTCTCCCGCGAAACCCACATTCTCAACGTATTGTCCCGCACTACATTCGTAGTGTCCCTGCCCATTATAATCATTACACGTTGCCGATTCTCGTATGAGTTCGGGCACTGTTTGTGCATTCGCACGGAAGAAGAAGATGGTCAAGTGGCCGGTGAGCCTTAACTATATATATATATATATATATATATATATATATATATATATATATATATATATATACTAAGATGGTATCTTAGACTGTTTTCAATCATGTGTAAGACTATATTAATGCTGAACAGTATGTTAAACACAACACGCATGCCGGCCGTGCGGTTCTAGGCGCTACAGTCTGGAACCGAGCGACCGCTACGGTCGCAGGTTCGAATGCTGCCTCGGGCATGGATGTGTGTGATGTCCTTAGGTTAGTTAGGTTTAATTAGTTCTAAGTTCTAGGCGACTGATGACCTCAGAAGTTAAGTCGCATAGTGCTCAGAGCCATTTGAACCACAACACGTAAATATAAGATATAAATGAAAGAATAAACGCTAATTAGTATGAAATGTACTAATAAGAATGAATTTCAGTTTATCGAGATAACATAACTGTTTTAGTAAGACAAAGTACCCCAGATCGTTACGAATTAGCAAAATATTACGCGCATTCGGCCGCGAAATGGTTTGTGTCAATGTTCAGACCAATCATGCTGGATTACCGTTGGTGATCTACCATGAAAATGTGCAAATTTAGCAATTCGTGAAGATTCATAACGAAATTCAGTTAAAAATCGTTCAGTGACACACGTAAGTCAATTCAGTTATTGACAGAAGCGGAAAAAGTAGGCAGTAACAAGTATGAAATTCTACAAGGTTTTCATATTTACAGCCACAGGGCGCCGGTAGAGAATAAAGGTAGCAATAAAACGTATTGGGGGCGCGAGAATTTCTTAAAATTGCTTTACTGGTAGTCTATCTGCCTCCATCGAGATTAGGACCGAAAACAAACCTGACCTCCCTTGCAGTAGCGAACACCTTTCACTACGCTAGCAGACAACTTAGGCAAACAGCCCTCTGTTGTAACCCCAGGCATGAATAAACCGACAATTTCGAAATGAAAATGGCAAAATGATCTGCAGTTTCTGTTGCACAGAGCTTTCCGGACTCAAAAACACGAATTTTCTACCTTTATGTCACCGCTAATGTGACAATCATTCGGGTTGTTTATCGAAATAACAAAATATTGTTATCAGCGAGTAAATTTAGCAGGATAATTCTGTACCACCGGGAAAATAAACGGCTACATAGCTGCCAAAAGTATTCTAAAATGTTCCGAATTCTCCATTAGATTCACCACAGCCAGAAAACGTTCATTAGCCGAAGTGTTTCTTAAGCTAGCTAGCAATGGGAATGCTCGCACTTCTAAAACGCGGTGGCATTAATACTGGGATCTGAATTACCATGTGTATAGGCAAATGGATTTTATTTGCATTCCTGTAAACGTGATTTGAATCGAAAGCGTAGCTACGAGTAATATGCTAATGTATCGACTGCAACTAGAACATTTCGAATAAAGAGTAGGGGGAATTGTTTATGCGGCCCTCAGCTTCAGTAACTGTCATAGCTATTTTCGTTGTTAGGATTTCGTCACCTAAATCGTTAAAAATGGAACTCTACTCGTCTCACTTTCTTGACCGTCTATCTGTCTACCCAACCCTTAGAAACCAGTTTACCTCGAGTACCGGTAGACACAATAAGCGGAAATGTATCGCACTTCCTGCGGTATACGGTCCCATGGTGGTGTAAGAAAGTAAGCTTATATGTCAACGCAATCTAAAGATACGGCCGTTTATGTAAAGAAAATTTACGCGAAAGTTCAAAAAATGGCTCTAAGAACTATGCGACCAAACTGCTTAGGTCATCAGTCCCCTTGACCTATTACTACTTAAACCTACCTAACCTAACACACATCCAAGCCCAGGGAAGCATTTGAACTGACGGCGCAATCAGCCGCGTGGTTCGCGATATGACGCCGTTGAACGCACGGCTAACCCGCGCCAGCAAGCTGTTAATATCATCTGGTGTTGCTAAAATGTAACTCGCTTCTGGTGAATGATTTTCTGCGCAGTTCATTTAAGACAGAATAACTAAAATAAATTTGATGTTACGGAAGAGGAAGGACGCCTAATTCATTTCCCCTTGCCTTTATTTCCTAGTTACTTGGATGTTTTCACTGGTTCCATAGACTGCTTTCCGATCGCACAGTCGAAAAATACAGAATCTTTTCAACCAATTAGGCGAAGCACGTTCCAATTATTTATGCTGAAACACGCTACCAAACTTTGCATCAGATGCTGATCATCTGCAAGAGCCTCCGCATTTCCTAACTATAATTATGTCACCTTTCTGTAAACTGTGAACAGCCTCACAGCGCTTCAGACAAACACTTACACACGTCTTGAGCAGCAGCAGTCTTATTACGCTGCCTTGAGTGTCATCAGACACCACCTCTGCTGCTGAAGATGACTGACAGTTAAGAATGACTCGATGAACTGTGTTTGCTCGGACGTCCTCGGTCCAGCCATATATGTGATCGGTTATTTCACAAGTACGTATTCTGTTTCCTAGGCGAAGGTATACAACTGTATCGAAGGATTTCTGGAAGTCACGAAAGACCGTGTTAGCCTGAGATCAGCTGTTTGTTGCCTCCTAGATCTCACGAACGAACAGAGCTAGCTCGATTTCAGACTAATGGTGCTTGAGAAAAACCGTGTTGATTTCTATACAGGTGTTGTTCCGTCTCTAGAAAAGCAAACATACGCGATCACGATATACAGAGGTTGGACAAAAAAATTCGAACTGAGGAAATTGTTGGTGCTCGTATCCTATCCAATATAGCTGAAGAGTTTGGTGTTTCAAAAGTCACCATATCGAAGATTTATATCGCATACACACAAAGCGGAGAAACATCGCCCGCTAAGTCACAAGACAAACGAAAGTGGATGTTGGAGGGGATTGGGTCATTGAAGGGGATTGTGACGAAAAGCCGGCCGCGGTGACCGTGCGGTTCTAGGCGCTCCAGTCCGGAGCCGCGCTGCTGCTACGGTCGCAGGTTCGAATCCTGCCTCGGGCATGGGTGTGTGTGATGTCCTTAGGTTAGTTAGGTTTAAGTAGTTCTAAGTTCTAGGGGGACTGATGACCACAGCAGTTGAGTCCCATAGTGCTCAGAGCCATTTGAACCATTTTTGTGACGAAAAATAAGAGGACGATAGCTACAAAAGTGTTGGGTTGATGCTATGTTCCTAGATGACAGGACCCCTGTTCACGAACGTCGCATCGTCCAGAAGTGGTTTTGTGAGCACGAGGATGAACTGTCGCATCTGACCAGGCCACCATAGTCACCAGATACTAGTGAGCACTCGGGGTTTACTTTGGAGAGAAGGGTTTGTGATCGTTATCCACTTCCATCATCGTTACACGAACGTAAAAGTATTTCGCAGGAAGAATGGCATAAGAGTTCCTTGAAAACGATACGGGGCCGTATTTATCCATCAAGGGAAGACTGGAAATTGTTTAGAATCCAACGACGTACCTGCACCCTACTAGGCACGGTGATGTGTTTGTGCTGTTTCCATATTTTTGTCCGCTTCCCGAATGTTTCATAATTAAACTAGAACTCGGCGTCAGCGAGATGGATCTATAATTCTAAGCTCTTCCCAAAACAACGCACGTGCACATTGGAATAGAAGTGGACAGTCTTGAAAAAGATGAACACGAATCAAATTGAAGTAAGTGTCAGGGACTATATTTCAATTAAATCATGTGATGTCGAAAGATTTAGATTAGAAAATAGGACGGTGAGACTCCTAGGTAAGTTTAACTATGTGGGCAGCAAAATTACTCACTATACCAAATATAAAGATAATGTTAAATATAGATTAACAGTAGCAAGAAAAGTCTTTCTTCCGTAGAGAAATAAGTCAACATCGGATATAATTTTAAGTTTGAGGAACACACTTTTATGATTGCATTCGTCTGGAGTGTAGCCGAATACAAGGGTTATTCTTAAAGTTTTAATTACCACCTAGAAAAAACGAAGTTACGCAATTAAATTTAGTTTTTTTTTCATGTACGTGTATGCAGTTTTGGTACACTTCGATATCCCCGTCAGTAGAGAGCCAAAACAAACCGTTGCAGCCCATATCTGCTTGATGAAGGCGTTCGATACAGTTCCGCACTGTCGCCTGATAAACAAAGTAAGAGCCTATGGAATATCAGACCAGCTGTGTGGCTGGATTGAAGAGTTTTTAGCAAACAGAGCACAGCATGTTGTTATCAATGGAGAGACGTCTACAGACGTTAAAGTAACCTCTGGCGTACCACAGGGGAGTGTTATGGGACCATTGATTTTCACAATATATTCAAATGACCTAGTAGATAGTGTCGGAAGTTCCATGCGGCTTTTCGCGGATGATGCTGTAGTATACAGAGAAGATGCAGCATTAGAGAATTGCAGCGAAATGCAGGAAGATCTGCAGCGGATAGACACTTGGTGCAGGGAGTGGCAACTGACCCTTAACATAGACAAATGTAATGTATTGCGAATACATAGAAAGAGGGATCCTTTATTGTATGATTATACGATAGCGGAACAAACACTGGTAGCAGTTACTTCTGTAAAATATCCGGGAGTATGCATAATGAAACGCTTTGCAGTCCTTAGAAAATGTAGTCTATCAACAAAGTAGGTGGCTTGCAAAACACTCGTTCGACCTATACTTGAGTATTGCTCATCAGTGTGGGATCCGTACCAGGTCGGGTTGACAGAGGAGATAGAGAGGATCCAAAGAAGAGCGGCGCGTTTCGTCACGGGGTTATTTGGTAAGCGTGATAGCGTTACGGAGATGTTTAGCAAACTCAGGTGGCAGACTCTTCAAGAGAGGCGCTATGCATCACGGTGTAGCTTGCTGACCAGGTTTCTAGAGGGTGCGTTTCTGGATGAGGTATCGAATATATTGCATCCCCCTACTTATACTTCCCGAGGAGATCACGAACGTAAAATTAAAGAGATTCGAGCGCGCACGGAGGCTTTCCGGCAGTCGTTCTTCTCGCGAACCATACGCGAGTGGAACAGGAAAGGGAGGTTATGACAGTGGCACGTAAGGTGCCCTCCGCCACGCACCGTTATGTGGCTTGCGGAGTATAAAGGTAGATGTAGATGTAGATGAATGGGCTGTGCCGTATTGTTTTGGCTCTTCTGTTGGTGCTCTGCGATGCAGTGGAGCGCTCACTTCAATGTGTACCAGAAATGCACACATGAATCTGAAGACTACAAAAATTTTAAAAGGTGGCATTGTTTTTTCGAAGTAATTATTAAAAATTTATAACTATTCCTCGTATGGGTGTGTCAGATGGGCGATAAACTGTAGGGGAGAGTGTTACAAAATAAATGTGTGTGAAATCTTATGGGACTTAACTGCTAAGGTCATCAGTCCCTAAGCTTACACACTACTTAACCTAAATTATCCTAAGGACAAACACACACACCCATGCCCGAGGGAGGACTCGAACCTCCGTGGGATCAGCCGCACAGTCCATGACCGCTCGGCTAATTCCGCGCGGCGGAGAGTGTTACACCTAGAGGATAATCTAACTATGAACACACTATGTTTTCTGGTCGGTACTTCAGTCTAATGACTGATTTTAAAATCGCAAGAAGGAATGCGGATCAGAGACCGCCATAATTAGTTTTCGCCATTTTCTTTAGCTTTCGTTGTTGTCAGATGTGGGGTTGTGTTTTGCGCAGCATTTGTAAATATTTCGCGTCCTCCACTTTTAAGTGTGCATAATATATTAAAGCTATTTGTAATATAGTGGTAATTCTTCAGTTACAGAATTTTATGGTGAGTTAAATGCTATATCTTTTTAGAACTATTTACATAACATGTGGCTGTACTTCGTTGGCCGTGCACCATCATGCACCTTGAAACAGAAGGAGGTCATTTGCCGTGGAATATGTGATACTGGTGGGGTATTTGTTGTACGGGCGGCCGCACTTTCGAATAGCGCACAACCAGTTACGTCGCCGCGCTTCCTACAGCCTCCACCGAGGCACGAGGGCGCTGCCACGAACGATTACGCCGCTGCAAATGAGATGCAAGCGTCCCCTCTCCGGAGCTCCAGCGGCCGCTATACTTTAAGTTCTAACACTCATGCACTGAGCCCATTTTGTGTGTTTGCCAGTTGAATAACATTTACAGAGTTTCATAGTGGCCAGGGCTCGACATCTGGATAGAGATGGTATTGAAGAGTGACAGATTTATAAATCGTTTTTATCTGTATGTATTTTTACATTCAGATCTACTATTAGCAATTGACGCTGCAACTTCATCGACATAGTTATGTATTATTCTTACTAGTTGATATTAGATGTAGAATAAATTAATACCTGAATTCTCTGCTCATGAACGGCACTTGTTCCTCTCTCATGTATCCACTAAAGCACCACACAGCGTGGAAAGCATGTCATAAGACAATATACTTTTAGAACTACTTTTATAAGATGTGGACAGTTACGCCATACTTGGTTGTGCACCATCTTGTGCCGTGAAACAGAAGGTCATTTTCCATGGAATATACTTGCAAATGGTTTCAATTTCTTTAATGTCTCAATAGTTTTATCTGTCTCGGAAATGGAAATTTGTGTAAGTTATTTCAAAACATATTTGACTTGAAACTGGTTTTTGATCATACTTCTGCTTAATTTGACTTCACTTGTGTGTAGTCGAGTCAGATAGTCTATTAAATGCAGTACTGACACGATTTTCCTGACTGCAACGATTCTAAATTTCAATCGAATATTTTTTCCTATTTACATGACCTAGGAACATGTTTCCACAGTTGGAGCAAATCTTAATTTTCCAGAGTAATTTTTGTAATTTCAGAAAAAGTCTGCAGCACATAAAAATGAACACCATAATTTAAAAATGATTAAACTTCTATTACCCGGCTGGCTAGAAAAGAAAATCTAAAATGTGTACCAAGGTACAATAAAAGGAAGAGTTGTGAGAGTTCGTACACACAAGAAGGGAATAGAAGCCTTTTTAAATGTGGTGCTACAGAAGAACGCCGAGGATGAGAGAAAATAGAATTGTAGAACTACTGTAGGCTCCGTAGTCTATCATAAGTAAGGTAGACTACGGAAGTTTTCCTAAGAGTTTTGCTCAGTTAAGATCGTAACAGCGTTGCCTGTACGTTAGCTGTATTGCGCACATATCGGGCGTTACCTCATTTTGATCGTTTTGTTTGTATATACAATCAATATGTGACTAGATTACCCTAGAAACCGGAAGCGGTGAACCGTTAGAAACTTAGATTACATATATAATGGGCCGTGTAACCTACTGAACATTTTTGTTTTACACAGTTATCATCCTGTCTGTTGTTAGAGGGTAAACAGTATTGATAGAAAAACTGAAACTGACATTGTTTAATTCAGGCTTTATACGAAAATAGTTGATTTGTAACGTGGAATAGAGAGATGGTGTAGTAAAAATAAAAAAAATACAGATTCATCGTATAGATCAAGAAAACGCAATTTTCAAAAAAAAAAGTAAAATTTAAAAAATGCCAAACATAAACATATCAAACATCGCTTCAGTGCTTTGTCGAGTTTATAAAAAACATGTTTTGGTATTTGTAAACAATTTTCGCACTTATCAGTTATAACTGGAAAACCTTGCGTTTGATCATAATGCAGAAAGTTCTGTTGAACGCAAAATAACAGCAACAATTTTATAGATTTTTTGTGTTTGTGGGTGTAAACTTAGCTTACATCATAAATAACTGCTTTGTTTACATTAAAGCGCAGAAGGTACGCGAGAAGCTATTTTTTTTAGGTATAGAATGCAATTTATATTTTGCAAGGACATAAAATACAAATGGACTAACGCTGAACGATGTGTGGTTCTAATTATGTGTGCCGCGCTTAG
The DNA here is from genome assembly GCF_023898315.1 of Schistocerca nitens. NCBI lineage: Eukaryota > Metazoa > Arthropoda > Insecta > Orthoptera > Acrididae > Schistocerca > Schistocerca nitens. The sequence continues at coordinate 168,545,651 of NC_064616.1, read as the reverse complement.
TAGCCGATCGGTCTCGGGTGTCTTGCCACGGTTCGAGTCCTCCCTCGGGCATGGGTGTGTGTTTTCCTTAGCGTAAGTTACTTTAAGTTAGATTAAGTAGTGTGTAAACCTAGGGATCAATGACCTCAGCGCTTTGGTCCCATATGACCTTACCACGAATTTCCAAAAAATGGTTCAAATGGCTCTGAGCACTATGGGACTTAACATCTATGGTCATCAGTCCCCTAGAACTTAGAACTACTTAAACCTAACTAACCTAAGGACAGCACACAACACCCAGTCATCACGAGGCAGAGAAAATCCCTGGCCCCGCCGGGAATCGAACCCGGGAACCCGGGCGTGGGAAGCGATAACGCTACCGCACGACCACGAGCTGCGGACGAATTTCCAAATTTTCTAATTATGTGCAAACCAAGTAAACAAACAAACACAAAACTAAGAAGTCGTCGGCTGCTAGTTCAACCCTCACACATTGTTTTATGTTTCTGTCCCAACCAATGCTACCAATACTGCCGGAAATCCTACTATTTACAACATCATTTATTTACTGTACCAAAACTACCGAACCGTAGTTCAGGTATAACACAACTGTAGAGGGACAGATCGCAAAACTAACGAAGAGGTACTTAATCGAATGAGACAGAAAGAAATTGCTGATACAACTTGACTGGATGAAGCGCCGCTGCCCAGAAAGCACGCGGAGTGGTTAGAACATGCCATGGCCGCAGTATAGCACGGTACGTCCTATCAGCGGATAATGCACGCTGGGAGGCAGCGGCGCTCCAGCCCAGATGGAGCTGTGCGCTCCGTCAGTGGCACGCAGATGAGCCGTCCATTACTTCACGCTGACGTCTCATTTCGTGCTCCGCTGCCGGATTTAAAACTCGCGCAGTTATCTGCAGTGTCGTCTTCCTCACACGTATCACTGTAGTAGCATTATCTCGCGTAAGAACCTTCATTCCACGGTACGACAGGCAGTAATAACGGAGACGACTATTCGATTCAGCTTCGTTGCTTTGTCACATGGAACCCTTCGGTATCGATGTGGTATAGTGACCTCTCATGCAACATTTATTGTTTGTTGGTCGACGAGAAGCCGACCACTGTGGCCGAGCTGTCGCTACGGTCGCAGATTCGAATCCTGCTTCGGGCATAGAAGTGTGTGATGTCCTTAGGTTAGTTAGGTTTAAGTATTTCTAAGTTCTAGGGGACTGATGACCTCAGAAGTTAAGTCCCATAGTGCTTAGAGCCATTTGAACCATTTTGGTGGACGAGAAACGACTCGTGAAGCTCCTTCACAGCCCTTTGCATGGTAGCTATGTGTGATGTGCGTACTGTAAGACCTTCGGTACACACACCATCAGATTATTTGACTTGTCGCTCTAACGAAGTAGGCGAGTGTCAGCAATATGTCTCGTGGTCTTATCGTGGCGTGTTTATCTTCTGCCGTTAGGTCAGACGATAGAAATGTCACTTGCACGCTTAGAGTAGCAGATTGACGGTGACCAACTTTAAACAGAACTTGATTAATTTTCACACACATTTATTAAAATAATAAAACTCATAGATATTACGTAACTTGATTCTGGATGCTATTTACAATTGACAATGTGAAGTTCCTTTGGTCTTGGTACGTTAATCTTATTCTCACATATCTCTGATACTTGACAAAGTGTCTATACATTTCTCTTCATGGCTATGCACAGGAATATGATAATCTTATTAGGCGCAGACTGAAACTTGACTATAGACTGGTACAGACAAATGCAGACTAATGCAGACTGATGCAACTTACTAATCGGAGGTCTGTACACTCGTTATAATACCTCGCGCGTTCAGTTATTACTGCGCGAGTGTGATCCGCGAGGAGAAAAGGTTCTACGTTAGCAGCAATCTCATTGGCTGCGTTACATATTAATACGCTGATCGGCGGAAGCAGTATTTTGTCCGTCTCTAAGACAGCGCCATCTCGTAGTGCGGAGACGGACGAGCGCTACGCCTGCGCTGTTGTGCTTAGCGGGGCGCGCTCTAGTGGGAAAGTTGTGTACGCGCTGACTACGCGGAACTATGTACACAACACTATGAATACTTGGCGAGGAGATAGAGTGGTAAGACACAGGAGTCGCATTCGCTAGGACGGCGTTTCAAATATGCGCCCGGCCTTCGAGATTTAGGTATTTTGTGGTTTCTCTACATCGCTTTTAGCAAATACTGTCGTAGTAAGGACACGGCCAATTTGCTTCCCTAACCATCCTCAATCCGAGTCTTTGTTCCATCTCGAAACGTCATTGGTGTCTGCCGGACTCGCGAGATAATTGCATTATCAACAAAACGGGCTAAGCTTGCGTAATAATTGAGGAATGTGAGAGGAAGCGTGGAAATTTACTGAAAGGCCCACGGTGTAAAAATTAGAACGCTTGCAACACGACGACTTACAAGCCAATGTCTGTGAAGGAACAAAATTCGAATGGCTCTAAGCACTATGGGACTTAACATCGGAGGTCATCAGTCCCCTAGACTTAAAACTACTTGAACCTAACTAACCTAAGGACATCACACACATCCATGCCCGAGGCAGGATTCGAACATGCGACCGTAGCAGCAGCGCGGTTCCGGACTGAAGCACCTAGAACCGCTCGGTCACAGCTGCCGGCTGTGAAGGAACAGACTAACAAAATGGGCGTTAAACAGAATTGAACTAGGGTGACGAAAATGAGGCGGTGAACTTTTGAAATGATCGATTATATGTTTTTGAAATGTGCAACAAATGATTCAGGTAAAAGGTAATATAGAGATCCAAAAAATGAGATTGATAGCAAAGCGTAAGGGGATAGACGACAACTGTAAATCTGTAGGAACTTGCATGGCTATGGGAAAAGTAGGTGTTGCCAATAGGAAAAGTAAAGAAACCTTTGGAGAAAAGAGAAGCAGTTCTATGAATCTATGACGAGCTCAGATGGCACGCCAGTACTCAGCACCGAGCGAGGTGGTGCAGTGGTAAGCTCACTGGACTCGCATTTGAGAGGACGACGGTTGAAATCCGCGTCCGGTCATCCAGATTTACGTTTCCCGTGATTTCCCCAAATCGCTCCAAGCAAATGCCGGGACGGTTGCTTTGGAAGTGCACGGCCGATTACCTTCCCCATCCTTGTCTCAATCTGAACTTGTGCTCCGTCCGTAATGACTTCGAAATCGACGGGATATAAAATCCTATCTTCCTTCCTTTCAGTACTAAGCAAGCAAGGGAAGGCTAAAAAACGAAAGAAATACACAGAATCTAAATGAAATGGACATGAAGAATATATTATGTATTAAAACCGCAGCGGGGCATAGGAAGGTGTCGTTGTTGAGTGATTGTAGGAGGATACAAGGCGAACTTACACAAATTTCTTCAAACTTCCAGCATGCTGGAGTAATTTGGGTCAGCAACTTCTGCTAGTCAATAGAACGAAAAAACGTCTAGTTCTGTGATGAATAGCAGTTTGTTCTGCATATAGAAAAATGTAAGTTACTGCAGAAGAGTAGGGAAGACAATGCAGTAATGTTCGAATACAGCATTAGTAGTGTGGTGGTTGGCACTCTCACGCTAATTAAATACCTGGGCGTAACGTTGTAAAGCGATGTGAAACTGAATTAGCACGTAAGGGTAGTAGTAAGGAAGGCAAATGGTCGACTTCGATTTATTGGGAGAATTTTAGGAAATTGGAGCTCATCTAGAGTATAAGGAGACAGAGTATAGAACACTAGTGCTACCCATTCCTCAGTATCGCTTGAATGTTTGGGATTCCCACCAGGTCAGATTAAAGGAAGACATCGAAGCAATTTAGAGGCAGGCTGCTAGATTTACCGGTAGGTACGATGAACACGATGTTATTACCGAGATGCCTCAGGAACTCAAATGGCAATCCCTGGAGGGAAGACGAAGTTCTTTTCGTAGAACACTATTGAGAATGTTTAGGGAACCACCAGTAGAAGATGACTGAAGAACTAGTCTGCTACCGCTAACGTACATTTCGCGTAAGGACCACGAAGGTAACGTAATAGAAATTAAAGCTCATACTGAGGCATACATACAGTAGCTTTTCCCTCGCTCTATTCCTGAGTGGAACAGAAAGGAAATGGTCAGTAGTCGTGCAAGGTACCTTCCGTGATGTACCGTACGGTATATTGAAGAATATGTATGTAGACGTAGATATGGATAGAGATGAGCAATTAGACGAAGGTGAGATGGGAGATAAGATACTGCGTGAAGGATTTGGCAGATCACTCCTAAAGATTCTCTCAAAATTATTGATTTCACTGAGAGAACATTCCGCGACATATATGTTCGATCTGGTGGCTTATGAATGCCCTCAAGACGTCAAGAAGAGTACAATAATTCCAAATAAAAAGAAGGTAGGCGCTGACAGTAGTGAAAATTACAGAACCATCAGCTTAGTAAATCACGACTGCAGAATAGTAACACGAAAAATCACCAGAAGAATGGAACGAGTGGTATAAGACGATCTCGGGTGAGATCAGTTAGGGTTCAGGAGAAAAGTAGGAACTCGAGACGAAATACCGAACCAGTGATCTTTGAAGATCGGATGAAGAAAGAAAAATCCACATTTATGTCATTTGTACATTTAGAAAACTCTTTTGCCAGTGTTGAGTGTAATACACTCTTTAAAATTCGGAAATTAGCAGGGATGAAATATAGGGTGGCGAAAAGATATGTACTCGAACAATTTTTACACAACTCAGACTACAGTTTTAACAGTCGAAGTACAGGGAGGGGAAGCAGTAGTGGAGAAGGGATTGAGGCAGGGCAGCAGACTATCATCCGTATTATTCAGTCAGCTCATAGAGCAATGAGTAAAGGAAGTCTAAGAAAAATTTGAAAACAGAATTAAAGTTCAAATGGTTCAAATGGCTCTGAGCACTATGGGACTTAACATCTGTGGTCATCAGTCCCCTAGAACTTAGAACTACTTAAACCTAACTAACCTAAGGACATCACACACATCCATGCCCGAGGCAGGATTCGAACCTGCGACCGTAGGGGTCACGCGGTTCCAGACTGAAGCGCCTCGAACCGTTCGGCCACTTAGGCTGGCAAATGTAGTTCAGGAGAACTCTGTTAACAATGAATAGAAAATTATGCGTTAGGAAGTTTCTTTCTGAAAGTATTTATCTACGTAGTAGACATGTACTGAAGTGAAACAGAGACAACAGGTAGTCAAGAGAAGAACAGGGGTAGAAGCTTTTGAAAAGTGGTGCCACAGAACAACAGAATTCTACTGAAGATTAGCTGGATAGGTCGCGTAACTAATGAGGAGACAGTGAATCTTACAGAGGAGAAAAGAAATTTATGGCACTACTGAACTAAATGACGTGGCCAGTTGATAGGACACTGAAGCAATCGTCAGTTTTGTGATGCATGGAAATGGGGGGAGGTGGGGGGGGGGGCGAGAGATATAGTAAGAACTGTAGGGGCTCGACTACAGTAAGAAAGTTTAAGTGGATATAGGTTGCAGCAAAGACTCGCAGGATAGACTAGCAAGGAGAACTGAATCAAACCAGCCTTTGTACGAAAGGCCACAAAAACAGCTTTAACCCTTTCAGACCCAATTTTTTTCTGGAGGAAAGAAAATTTTTATTAATGTGATAAGGATCTTGGGTCATTTTTTAAATGATTTTGGATGCAAGGTTTATACAAAAATATGTACCTGTTTTTAAAGCATACTTTGTTCACTTGGCATCATTATATGGACTAAAATATCTTATTATGAAGTATTCTCTATTCTAATAAACATTAAAATGATCATTCAATGATTACCATGCAAAATAACAATAATAGTATTCAATTATACAGTGGAATGTAGCGAACAAACCACACCTGTGTATTCTGGTGGTCACGAGCCGCTGCGCACTGCTGCATTGACGTGCTGATATTTTCATAGTGATGCCCAACAGTTGGCAGCATTTGCGCATGATGAAAAGACTGAACATTCACAAATGTGTACCTCAGGTTTCTATTGGGAAAAAATACTTCTTTTGCAGCTAAGACACAGTAAGAATTAAGTACACAATTGCAGCCAGAGGGTCTGAAAGATTTAAAAGGTGAGGATTCTAAACACTGTACAAAAGTCACGTCAATTGAACTATACGGCCTTACTCAGCGTTTACCTATCCCCAGAGAAGGAAGGAACTTTAACGAACAGATTAAGTACACTACTGCCCATTAAAATTGCTACATCAAGAAGAAATGCAGAGGATAAACGGGTACTCATTGGATAAATATATTATACTAGAACTGACATGTGATTACATTTTGACGCAGTTTGGGTGCATAGATCCTGAGAAATCAGTACCCAGAACAACCACCTCTGGCCGTAATAATGGCCTTGATACGCCTACTTTTCAGGTAGGATACTGGCAGAAGTGAAACTGTGAGGACGGGGCGTGGCGTGAGTCGTGCTTGGGTAGCTCAGTTGGTAGAGCACTTGCCCGCGAAGGCAAAGGTCCCGAGTTCGAAGCTCGGTCCGGCACACAGTTTTAATCTGCCAGGAAATTTCATATCAGCGCACACTCCGCTGCAGAGTGAAAACCTCATTCATCTGAAATGTAACGTCCACTGTTCAATGTGCCGTCAATGCAAATAAGAGGTGACAGAGACTTGTAACCAATGACACCCCATGCTGCTGCAAACGTCGTCGAACTGTTCGTGCAGATGGTTGTTTCTTGCAAACGTCCCCATTGTTGACTCGGGGACAGAGACGTGGCTGTACGATCCGTTACAGCCATGCGGATAAGATGCCTCGACTGCTAGGGATACGAGGCCGTTGGGATCCAGCACGGCGTTCCGTATTACCCCCCTGAACCCACCGATTCCATATTCTGCTAACAGTCATTGGATCTCGACCAAAGCGAGCAGCAATGTCGCGATACGATAAACCACAATCGCGATAGGCTACAATCCGACCTTTATCACAGTCGGAAACGTGATGGTACGCATTTCTCCTCCTTACACGAGGCATCACAACAACGTTACACCAGGCAACGCCGGTCAACTGCTGTTTGTGTATGAGAAATCGGTTGGAAACTTTCCCCATGTCAGCACGTTGTAGGTGTCGCAACCGGCGCCAACCTTGTGTGAATGCTCTGTAAAGCTAATCATTTGCATATCACAGCATCTTCGTCCTGTCGGTTAAATTTCGCGTCTGTAGCACGTCATCTTCGTGGTGTAGCAATTTTAATGGCCAGTTGTGTATATACTGAATCAACATCTGCCCAAATTGCGGAGCCCTTCTTAAATTTGTTTGATGTTAGAAGTTTTCTTCCAAAAGACATGTTAAGTAATATGTGTCTGATACAATCTATGATGCATAATCATGAAATTAATGTAAGAAGATGATGTAAGAGTGTCTGTAGGCAATAAGGCACAAGAGTGTAAATGCAGTCTCAGTTGCCGGCCAGTGTGGCCGAGCGATTCTAGGCGCTTCAGTCTGGAACTGCGCAACCGCTACGGTCGCACGTTCGAATCCTGCCTCGGCCATGGATGTGTTTGCTGTCCTTAGGTTAGTTAGGTTTAAGTTGTTCTAAGTTCTAGGGGACTGATGACCTCAGATGTTAAATCCCATAGTGCTCAGAGCCATTTGAACCATTTGCAGTCTCAGTTATGGGCGGGCAAACAGTGCTCGGCCATGTAGCAGGGTAAGCACCAGAGCGTTGTTCCTGTGTTTCCAATCACGGTTCGGTGCCGTGGCCTCTCGTGTATAATCGGCTTATGGTGTCCTGAGGCGGTTGCTCCTCGACTGTTGCGTAGAGTATCGTTTACGAAATAGGTTTGACCAAGGCGTAGTCTTGCGGTGGTGGCCTAAGCTACTGACAAACCAGTTTTAAAACACACGGGCTGTATGGCGGAACCTATCCCGCAAAAACGAGAGGCCTGCATCCTCGTGGAGATGGCGTGTGGGTCAGCGGCTAGGAAGGCGCAGCGCTAGTCTGAGGGCCGGTTATGTACTCTCTGCAGGGTAGCAATGTGGGTGTCGGCAGCGTACCCCACACCACAGCTGCGTACTCCAACACTGGACGAACCAGTGCAGATGGAGCGTGATGCCGTGGAGAGGGGAAGCATCGATTTTGGGTTGATCAGAGTGCAGAGGACGCGTAAACGCCCCACAGTCCTGTCGCTGATCTCTCTGACATGTGGTAGCCAGGTTAGATGCTGATCGATCTTGATACGAAGGTAGGTAGCCGTCTTTGACAACAGGATGTGACTTCCCACGATGGTGACTTGCGGTACAGCACCTTCCATTTGGCAAAGATGCCGCCTGAGTCTTCCCGCCATCCAGCTTGAGCCGCCATTTGGTGGTCCAGGCACCTAGTGCCTCACACCTAAGTTGAAGGCGGCGTCCCACGGCGCTGACGTTAATAATGCGAGTGAACAACGCATTTTCGTCGGCTATCCGCGGAGCTTGGGTGATGTAGATGGAGTACAGCAAGGGGCCGAGTACCGACCCTGCGGCACCCCTGCACGTGTCAGCCTCTCATTCGACGTTCCTCGTTCCGCCCTCACACGAAAGATCCCGCCAGAGAGGTAGGACTGCAGTAGGACACCGTGTGACGTTGGGACCCCGTGCAAAAAGAGTTTGTACACGAGGCAGTCGCGCCACATGGAGTCAAAGGCCCTCACACGTCCAGGAGTACACCCCAAGGTACTCCCTCGTCACCAACGTCCTCGTGACAGGCTCCACCAGTTACAAAAGCTGGTGAGAGGTGGTGTGGCTACTTCTGAAGCCAAACTGTTCTCGGCTAACATACTGCAACAGGTGTTTCATATACAGCCTCTTGAAAAATTTCGAGAGGGACGGGAGCAAATTGATGGGCCTGTAGTTCAGGGCCAGCTGTGGGTCCTCGTTTGTCTTCGTGATGGCGACCGCTTCCGCATGTTTCCACGTAGACGGATAGTACTTGAACGTAGAACCTGACTGAAAATGTCTGCCAAATGCCGGTGGACCCCCGGCGGCAAGCTCTCGAGGAGGAGGGTGGTAATCCAATCGTTACCTCCCGCCCTCTTGGTGTTGAGAGACTGAAATTGTACTGCAGCTTCCTCTTCCGTGATGTCGTCGTCAGCCGCCCTGGCTACCAGAAAGGTCGGTAACTGGTCGCGTCACCGACGATGTCATCCCTGGGAGGGAAGCGCCAGCCAGCACGCTGACCTTCGCGTCGGGGTCGAAGACGATATCCCAGCCGACCTGCGGCGGTGGGATGCACTGCCAGCGAGGCAGGAAGCTCCGTACACGACAGGCACTGCCGTCCACAGATTCTGAGTGGAGATGAGGTCCGCTCAGTCCCTGTTGCGATGCTCCTTAACAGCAACCTTAATCCCCCGCCTCATTCTGTTGGGGCAATGTTTTGTGGCTTGCTGACGGATGAGCAGCCAGTCGCTGAACAGCCAATTTTTTCTGTAAACGCCGCCAGAATGTGAAGAGGGAGGCGGCGGGAGTAGAGTCGTTGCCGTTGCCGCAGCTCGTCCGTGGCTGACCTCCTTCGCAGCTACACAATGGATTTGCTCGATGGCTGCATTTGGGAAATATAAACGGTATACTTTTTTTCCAAGTTATTTTAATTGTGCAACGTTTTAGAGAAACTGGTAACTTCATTGTGACACACAGTGCTACAGCTTGTGGACGTTTATAACACTTGGATTAGAAAGTTTTCGTGGCTGATTGATTGTCGTACGGCACGGTTAGATGGGAGACCCCAAGCGGTAGGTTCAGACACCTTACTGAACGGCTTTCCTTTCCCTCACGCGAAATGTGAGTAGTATGTTAAGTGTATTTGGTGAGTGACTAAGGGGGGTGGGTAGTGCGGAGACATATTTGTGCCGTATGACGATGAGATACGAGAGAGGATGAAACTCCCTGGCAGCACACAGTATACTGCTTTCGCCGGATTTAACGACCCCATCCGACATACGGATCACCATCTATAGTATCGCAGGCCCTCACGTCATCAAACACTGCGAAGAGGTTGGATTTTAACACAGGATACTGGTGCAAAGCTTGGCGATCGGGAACTAGATGCCATCACCTCTCCTTCCTGTGCCGACCAAATACTGATGTAGAATATCTCTCTCACTAGCAGGATTCTTACAGAGGCAAGCGCCATCGCTCAGGCGAGCGTTAGCTATCTCGGCTTAGTAGGTGGGTAGTGTTCGTGAATAAATGTGTGACTTTTCAAACTGTGTTAGTGGGAGTCGTTTGAACGAATCTTACATATTTCAAAATCTGTGTCCCCTTCCTAATGCAATCGGCAAAAATAATGAAATGTTATTCTGAATAGTGAGACCGAGCTGGCACGGGAAGTCTTAGAAGTCTTATTATGCACGTTCTCTTACGTCCCATAAAATTCAAATAATGATTGTAAAACGTCCATACACTGCAAGTGAATACTGCATTTCTTAGAATCAGGAAGTTAATGAGTTCAGTCATTTCACACAGGATATCTTATGTCATCTTTCACCATTTTAAATACATTCGATGAATTAACTGTAATTAAGTTAGTTACCTTACTCGACACAGCTAAGATGCGTAATGGCAACTAAATGCACACAAATTAGACTACTATCTCGGAGTTCTAAAATGCGCCTGCCTAATTACTGTTATAGCTCTAGCGTCAGGACGTCATATTACGCAACGAAGGAATGGAAGAACTTAACTTTCTCCACTGTGAGAAGGGTTATTTCCTTAAGGCCTGTAAACTACAGTTAATTAAATACAATTTGTCAGTTTCTGCCACTATCTGAAAATTAAATTATACGCCGCTTTTCTCTCAGCATGCTACAGTTTTTATACGCCTTGTTATTGCCTTGCATTAATTCTTTACATGTGCGTAGCGGTGTACAACGTATCATGTGTCATTTTACTTATGATTCAGGACGTCTGCCATTTTGGGTCTGCAGGAGGCGAATGAATTTTCCAAACTGTCTATTTACGTTCCCGTGTGCTCATAAATATCATTTACGTGCTACTACGAGACTTAACCAAACACACAGAACATTCATACAGGGTGACAATTATTGAACTATATGAAATAAAATCATCATAACTTCTGAATGGTTTGCGTTAGGACGTTAAAACTGCACGGTTGACCGCGGGGCTTGATGGGAACTAGTATGCACACACGCACGTAGTTGAGCGATGACGCCCACTTTCATTTGGCTTTGTTCGTCAACAAGCAAAACTGGCGAATTTGTGGGACTGAGAATCCACGTTTCTCGATCAAGAAGTCTCGTCACCCTCAGAGGGTGACCGTGTGGTGTACAATGTCCAGCCATGGAATAATCTGTGCGATATTCCGTGATGGCACGGTGACTACCGAACGGAACGTGAAGGTTTTGGAAGATGGTTTCATCTCCATTATCCAAAGTGGCCCTCATTTCGACAAGATGTGGTTCATGCAAGATTCAGCTCGATCACATCGAAGGAGGAGAGTGTTTGATGTCCTGGAGGAGCACTTTGCGGACCGCATTCTGGCTCTGGGGTACCCAGAGACCAATAGCATGGGCCTCCATTGGTCGCCATAGTCTCCGGATCTGAACACATGCGGCTCCTTTCGTGGCGCTATATTAAGAACAAGGTGTACAGTAATAACCCCAAAACCATTTCTCAGTGGAAAACAGCCATTCAGGAGGATCGTCGACAGCGTCGATGTTCTGAAACTTCGGCGCGTCATGCAGAATTTCGCTATTCGTCTGCGCCACATCACCGCAAATGATGGCACGCATATCGAACACGTCGTAACCTAAATCCGAATATCTGTAGTGACGTTTACATGTTGAATAAAGTGTGTGCACACAGTAGTTTACAGTGTTTTTTCACGTACACTGAAGAGCCAAAGAAACTCGTACAGGCCTGCGTATTAAAATACAGAGATATGTAAACATGCAGAACATGGCGCTGCGGTCGGCAACGCCTATATAAGACAAGTGACTGGCGCAGTTGTTCGATCGGTTACTGCTGTTACAATGGCAGGTTATCAAGATTTAAGTGAGTTTGAACGTGGTGTTATAGTCGGCGCACGAGCGTTGGGACACAGCATCTCCGACGTAGCGATGAAGTGGGGATTTTCCCGAACAACCATTTCACGACTGTATCGTGCATGTCAGGAATCCGGTGAAACATCAAATTTCCGACATCTTTGCGACCGGAAAACATCATGAAAGAACGGAACCAGAAGCGAATGAAGAGAATCGTTCAACGTGACAAAAGTGCGACCCTTCCGCAAATTTCTGCAGATTTCAATGCTGGGCCACCAACAAATGTCAGCGTGAAAACCATTCAACAAAACATAATCAAAATGGCTCTGAGCACTATGGGACTTACCATCTGAGATCATCAGTCCCCTAGAACGTAGAACTACTTAAACGTAATTAACCTAAGGACAGCACACACTTCCATGCCCGAGGCAGGATTCGAACCTGCGACCGTAGCGGTCGCGCGGTTCCTGACTGAAGCGCCTAGAACCACTAGGCCACACCGGCCGGCCAAAACATAATCGATATGGGCTTTCGGAGCCGAATGCCCACTCCTGTAACCTCGATGACTGCACGACACAAAGCATTACGCCTCGCCTACACTCGTCAACACCGACATTGGACTGTTGATGACTGGAAACATGTTGCCAGATTGGAAGAGTCTCGTTTCAAATTGTATCCAATGGATGGACGTGTACGGATATGTAAACAGCCTCATGAATCCACGGATCCTGCATGACAGAAGGGGACTGCTTAAGCTGGTGGAGGCTCTGTAATGGCGTGGGGCGTGGGCAGTTGGAGTGATATGGGATCCCTGATACGTCAAGATACGACTTTGGCAGGTGTCACGTACGTAAGCATCCTGCCTGATCACCTGCATTATGCACTCCGACGGACCTGGGGAATTCCAGCAGGACAGTGCGACACCCCACACGTCCAGAATTGCTACAGAGTGGCTCAGGGAACACTCCTCTGAGTTTAAACACATCCGCTGGCGACCAAACTCCCCAGACATGAACATTATTGAGCATTTCTGGGATGCCTTGCAACATGCTGTTCAGAAGAGATATCCACCCCCTGGTACTCTTGCGGATTTGTGGACTGCCCTGCAGGATTCATGGTGTGAATTCCCTCCAGCACTACTTTAGACAGCAGTCGAATCCATGCCACGTGTTGTTGCACTTTTACATGCTCGCGGGGGCTCTACACGCTATTAGACATGTGTACCAGTTCCTTTGGCTTTTCAGTATGGTTCAACAATTGCCACCCTGTACAATAACACATTATGTGAGTGTTAGTATAAAATACAAATAAATTTACAGGTAAGCATTTAAAATCGAAGTTAATGGACAACCTGCTTACAAGTAGATATTTTATTGATTGGCGACTCCATGTAGTCTTGTGCACAACGACCAGATGACAGGTATACTTGAAAAAAGAGACAGCATTGGTCGTATATTTTTTTATACTATTGCAAAATCGATTTTCTGTCACTGAGTGACCATCTTCAGTGCTATATTGTATAACTTAAATTGGGATGCACTGTTGTCACTATGCTTACGGCGATCACATAGAGTCTATGTGATCGCCGTAAGCATAGTGACAACAGTGCATCCCAATTTAAGTTATACAATATAGCACTGAAGATGGTCACTCAGTGACAGAAAATCGATTTTGCAATAGTATAAAAAAAATATACGACCAATGCTGTCTCTTTTTTCAAGTAGATATTTGTTTATTTTAAATAACCACGCGAAAAATGTTCCCTTGTATGAGTGATTTGCTTAGGTGGTTCTGGAGAGTAAATAACAAATATAAGTGTCCATATGTGAGTACGTAGGCTTTCCCGGCGTAATAAGTCTTGAAAGTCTCTTCGGGTTTGCTGCTGGATCCTAAAATCAACTTGACTCGATATTTCAGCGATCCAACTGGTCGCCATCTTCAGGAGAATGCTGCTTCTGCTGATGAGTCCGCTGAGAACTGACGCCAGGCTGCAAATCGACGTCCTACTAGGCCACCGTTCAGTACACGGCGCATGCGCCGCCCATCACGGTTTCTGCCTTCCAAAACAGGGAGGTGGCGCCGCCCTTAGTGAAACACTGCTTGCAACGATATATCGCAATCGAGGCCGCACCGGAGAACGTTCAGTTTTGATGCGAGATAATACTGGATTCCACGTCTTGCTAAGAGGAAACCCATTGTCTCTGTTGATTAAATTATCACCCAACCTAATTTCAATGGCATCTTTACAGACACTGTTCCAAAACCCGGAAATGTTGGCAACTACCACAGTTTCATCAAACTTCATACTGCGTCCCTCATTTAGGCAGTGTTCTGCTACTACCGATTTTTCCGGAAAAATTTGATGAAACTGTGGTAGTTGCCAACATTTCCGGTTTTTGGCTGATTGCGATATATAGTTGGCAGCAGTGTTTCACTAAGGGCGCCGCCACCTCCCTGTCTAGGAAGGCAGAAACCGTGATGGGCGGCGCATGCGCCGTGTACTGAACGGTGGCCTATATAGGACGTCGATTTGCAACCTGGCGGGTCTCCATCTCTCCACCCTCCTTACCCTCTCCCAAGGTGGCTTCCGCCAGCTCCCCCTACCTGATGATGTCCTCCTCCCCTCCATCTACCCCTCCTATCAACTTTGACTCTCCCCCCCTTTCCTGTGTCCTTTCCTTTCGGCACCCTCCCTCCCTTCTCTTTCCTTTTCCTCCGTCCCTTCCTCCACCCCTCTTCCCCCGGGCTTCCCCTCCCCCTTTCCCTTCCCCCTATCTCCCCTGCCTATGGCATCTGCTCTCGTTATTCGTTTTGTGCACCTACGTTCACGTGTGACAATTTTCGTCTATGTATGTGTCCAAGTGTCTGAACAAATTTTATCTTGGACTCTACGCCCGTGAACGGCTCCATGTATTTTAAAAAGTGTTTGTCTCCGATTATATGTCCACCATATTTTTCTCTCACATTGTCTTCATTTGTCTCTTTGGTGTTTCCCTGAGGCCAAAGAGCGGCGTAGTATGCTGCTGCTGGCCTGCCTGTAAACAGGTTTAAAAATAACAATAAAAAAAACCTGGCGTCAGTTCTCAGCGGGACTCATCAGCAGAAGCAGCATTTTCCTGAAGATGGCGACCAGTTGGATCGCCGAAATATCGAGTCAAGTTGATTTTAGGATCAGGCAGCAAACCCGAAGAGACTTTCAAAAGTAAGTGTCCATAGATTCAATGAGTCTCGAACAAACTGGAAGCCAGTCACATATTTACAAGAAATTTAAATTTGTGGTAAGGTCTTATGGGACCAAACTGTTGAGGTCATCAGTCCCTAAGCTTACTCACTACTTAATCTAACTTACCCTAAGGACAACACACGCACCCATGCCCGAGGGAGGACTCGAACCTCCGACGGGAGGGAGCCTCCCGGACCGTGACAAGGCGCGCCAGACCGCGCGGCTATTTGCGAGATTCCCTCACAGTCGTCCTGTGCGAGGTTCTAGTGTGCGTGGTTTAGCGTTGCCTTCCTGCACCCTATTATGAAGCCCAAGTCTGCACGTGTAATTTGAATGACTTTTGTACTGTTATGGATGAAAATCTGGGAGAGAATAAAACGCAGTGCTGGCAAGAAGCCTGGGCCTCGAACAGCACGGTGGCACCCGCCCAGCTTAGCATTCCTGCGCAACGGGCGGATCACCATCAACAGTGTCCCATACTCCTAAAATCGTGAAGCGTTACGGAGAGGTTTTAAATCTGACCCTGGAATCTGCGGCGCAGTCTAGTGATCAAAACACATTTGCGGTGGAAACTTCTTGCATCATTAGGGTTCGAAGTGGCTTCCTCCAAGACAGTCACTGCCGCTCTATGACTTTCGTGCGTTAATGATATCCGCTATAGAAGCGGGTACCATTCGGGACTGTTTCAGACTAGGGAAGGATGAAGTAACATTCTGTAGACGTAGAAGTCCGTACAGTCAAAGTAGTAGTTGAGTTGCTCTAGAATTGTGGGTGTGCGCTTGGGGGAAAGGCGGGTGGGGTTGTAATGTGCAGATGGGAATTTGAACAGCAGTCTGCTCGAATGCAGCGCGTTACCTCTCTCGGTAGATCACATTAACAGCATATCGCATATCGAAAGTGCTCTCATTTTTGCATGAACACGTGGCATACTGACCTGCACCGACGGCTACTGAATGTAGAAACAGACTTTAGTAGTTCTCCACATCTTGATACTGACAAACTTGAGTGATTGCCAAATACAGTTTTGTACAGTTTTATCACACTCTCAATCGATTTACCTTTTATTTACTTATTTTAGCGTTCTATGATTGTAAATGTATTATTTTATATATTCAGTATTAGCAGTTCATTTATTTGATGACTGTAGAGTCTTTGCTGTTTACGTTTGTGTTATTATGCACAAAATCTTTATCAGTTACCCCAGACAGTGGGCTAATGACAGGAAACATTCGTCGCAAGAAAGTAATTATTGAAAAGAGTGCCAAAAGTGCGTTTTCCCAAATAAATTGTATGTTTATCCGTCATTTTAGGAAAATGTTTTTGGAATTATACAGGTTGTTAAAAAGTATTCCGTATTTTGAGAAGAGGTTCAAAATGGCTCTGAGCACTATGGGACTTAACATCTATGGTCATCAGTCCCCTAGAACTTAGAACTACTTAAACCTAACTAACCTAAGGACAGCACACAACACCCAGCCATCACGAGGCAGAGAAAATCCCTGACCCCGCCGGGAATCGAACCCGGGAACCCGGGCGTGGGAAGCGAGAACGCTACCGCACGACCACGAGCTGCGGACTGAGAAGAGGTAGTATGCACCAAAACAAGACAAAAATATCCAGTGAACATGGGCTCTAAAACGCATACCTTAAGAGTTACGAGCAGGTCTTCGTCTTTGCTACTGTGAAACACCTATCTTCTATTGTAAGCTCTAAGCCATTACGAACGACCTATAGAATGCAGTAATCAAATTACGGCATGTTCTTCTGTTATTTTTTATGGATTCAATTCAGGCAAGAGCAGCTTATACATTACTTCTAATGGAACTAGTTTGTGTTTTGGTAAGTCTGTGAAATGCTTTTACACTGTAGTTTCATCTTTACACTTACCAGCATAATGGAAGCCTATTATTTCACACGGGAAGTGGCAGACACGATCGTCTGTTATGGTCTGGAAAATGAAAGCAACCGTCGAGCCCCCGTGCTACATGTTGGAAGATGTCCAGAACACAAGGAATTTCTTCCACACTTTTTCAGAAGTCTTTCACAGTCCCTAGAAGAGACTGCCTCTGCAGCTCCAACAGACCTCGCACAGTTCTTACTATTGTGGAGGAGCAGGTATTGCAATAAGTGGAGGAAGATCGTGGAACTACTGTATGTAGAACTTCGACATATATCGGGGTCAGTAATCCTCTAGTCTGAGCGATCGTGCACGAATAGTTGCTACAACAATATAATAAATAGCATGCCCAATCCCTTCGGCCACAAGATCCGCCAGCCAGAATGCAGTTCTGCCAATGGCTGTCGCAAAGCTGTGGTGAAGATCCACTTTTCACAGCAAAGATAGTAATAACAAACGAGGCTGATTTCATCATTGATGCAACTCATCATTGATGCAAATGCCCGTAACAGGGAAGCGGTGTACCGAATCCGTAAAACCGAGATTGTGGAGCATTGGAAGAAAGTAATTTGGTTGGATGTTGTTACACATAGTTTCCACTTCTGGCCCAGGAGCAGAACATGGTGGTGCTTCGGTGACGATTTGGGCAACCATATCGTGATATTCCACGTGCCTCTCGTTTCTCTGCAAGGCCGGGATTCTGCTGACCATTTTCGCTGATCAAGTCCATCTCGTAGTACAATGTTTGTTTCCCAATGGTAATACTGTTCAAAAATAGTTCAAATGGCTCTGAGCACCATGGGACTTAACCACTGACGTCATCAGTCCCCTTAGAACTTCTTAAACCTAACTAACCTAAGGACATCACACACATCCATGCCCGAGACAGGATTCGAACCTGCGACCGTAGCGGTCGCGCGGTTAAAGACTGTAGCGCCTAGAACCGCTCGGCCACTCCGGCCGGCGGTAATTCTGTGTTCCGAGACGACAGGGCTCCTATTCACACACTCACATCAACGAGGACTGGTTTTGAGAGCACGAGGATGAATTGTCGCATCTGTCCTGACCACCACAGTCAGCGTATCTCAATATTATTGAGCCTTTATGGTCTACTTTGAAGAGAAGGGTGCGTGATCGCTGTCCACTTTCATCAACTTCACCTCAACTAGCCACTATTTTGCGGGAAGAATGGTATAAGAACTTCTTGAAAGTCATATAGGACCGTTTGTTTACCCACTCCGAGATGACTGAAGGCTGTTTTGGATGCCAGCGGTTTCCTAAACCGTGTCAGGTATGATAATGTTTTGTGTTTGTGGAGTTTCCGTGTAATCGCTTTAAATCGATATACTTAAATGACTTGGTGTCAACGGAGTGCGAGCAATCAATACATCTCCACCTGAGGCAAATCTCGTGATGATCGTGGCCTTCGTTACCATCGGCAATAGGTTCTTCACGGCCAGCCTTGTTCCGTAACATATGTAACAACCGAATCGGTAAATAAGAGTTCACAATTATGTGTCTGCCAAACTCTCGAGCTTTCGCTCATCCCACGATCTAGTGATGTCTGATGGTACTATCTCCAAGACGGGTATTGCCGCTGTAAATTATCTCCCGATAGGAATTACTGTCAGTTTACCACGAAATATTTCTTTCGTTAGGCCTTTAATTTCTCATTAACTTTCTTCATTGTTTCATCTGAATGTATAAATTTGAAGTAAATCGGTCAGTTACTTTTCGAGGTGTTTGGTATATATATATATATATATATATATATATATATATATATATATATATATATATATATATATATATATATATATATATATATATATCCTATGTCTACCCAAATGTTCATTAGAGTGTCGTGTACAAATGGAAGAAAATTCGCCAAGAAGTTTTAAAGACTTTTAGTAACAACCTTTCCCCTTTATATACAATGAAGACCAAAAGAAACTGGTATCGGCATGCGTATTCAAATACAGATATAAGTAATCAGGTAGAATACGGCGCCACGGTCGGCAAGACCCATATAAGGCGACAAGTGTCTGGCGCAGTTGTTAAATCGGTTACTGCTGCTACATTGGCAGGTTACCAAGATGTAGGTGAGTTTAAACATGGAGTTACAGTCGGTGCACGAGCGATGGGACACAGCATCTCCGAGGTAGCGATGAAGTGGGGATTTTCTCGTACGACAATTTCACGAAAGTACCGTGCATATAAGGAAATTGGCAAAACATCAAATCTCCGACATCGCTGCCGCTGGAAAAAGATCCTGCAAGAGCGGGACCAACAACGACTGCAGAGAATCGTTCAACGTGACAGAAGTGCGATCCTTCCGCAAATTGCTGCAAATTTCAAAGCTGGGCCATTAACTAGTGTCAGTGTGCAAACCGTTCGACGAAACATCATCGATATGGGCTATAGGCGCCGAAGGCCCACTCGTGAACCCTTTATGACTGCACGACACAAAACTTTACGCCTCGCCTGGGCCCGTCAACACTGACATTGGACTGTTGATGATTAGAAACATGTTGCCTAGTGCGACGAGTCTCGTTTCAAAGTGTATTGATCGGATGGGCTTGTACAGGTATGGAGACAACCTCATCAATCCGTGGACCCTCCATGTCAGCGGGGGCCTGTTCAGGCTGGTGGAGGCTCTGTAATGGTGTGGGGCGTGTAAAGTTGGAATGATAAGACCCGATTCGTCTAGATACGACTGTGACAGGTGACACGCACGTAAGCATCCTATCTGGTCACCTGCATCTATTCATGTCCATTGTGCATCCCTACGTAGTTGGGCAATTCCAGCAGGAGAATGCGACACTCCACACGCCCAGAATTGCTACAGAGTGGTTGCACGAACACTCTTCTGAGTTTAAATGCTTCCGCTGGCCACCAAACTCCACAGACATGAACATTATTGAGTATATCTGGGATGCCTTGCAACGTGCTGTTCAGAAGAAATCTTCACCCGCTCGTACTCTTACGGATTTATGGACAGCCCTGTAGGATTCATGGTGTCAGTTCCCTCCTGCACTACTTCAGACATTAGTCGAGTCCATGTCACGTCGATTGCGGCACTTCCGCGTGCTCGTAGAGGCCCTACACGATATTCGGCAGGTGTACCAGTTTCCTTGCTTTTCTGTATATTACATACATACATGTTCCAAGTCAGATTACGAAATCGTATTTACACAGTGATTTTCCTCTTTTTTTGAAGGTTGTTGTTGTTGTGGTCTTCAGTCCTGAGACTGGTTTGATGCAGCTCTCCATGCTACTCTATCCCGTGCAAGCTTCTTCATCTCCCAGTACCTACTGCAACCTACATCCCTCTGAATCTGCGTAGTGTATTCATCTCTTGGTCTCCCTCTACGATTTTTACCCTCCACGCTGCCCTCCAATACTAAACTGGTGATCCCTTGATGCCTCAGAACATGTCCTACCAACCGATCCCGTCTTCTGGTCAAAGTGTGCCACAAACTTCTCTTCTCCCCAATCCTATTCAATACTTCCTCATTAGTTATATGATCTACCCATCTAATTTTCAGCATTCTTCTGTAGCACCACATTTCGAAAGCTTCTATTCTCTTCTTGTCCAAACTATTTATCGTCCATGTTTCACTTCCATACATGGCTACACTCCATACAAATACTTTCAGAAATGACTTCCTGACACTTAAATCTATACTCGATGTTAACAAAGTTCTCTTCTTCAGAAACGCTTTCCTTGCCATTGCCAGTCTACATTTTATATCCTCTCTACTTCGACCATCATCAGTTATTTTGCTCCCCATATAGCAAAACTCCTTTACTACTTTAAGTGTCTCATTTCCTAATCTAATTCCCTCAGCATCACCCGACTTAATTCGACTACATTCCATTATCCTCGTTTTGCTGTTGTTGATGTTCATCTTATATCCTCCTTTCAAGACACTCTCCATTCCATTCAACTGCTCTTCCAAGTCCTTTGCTGTCTCTGACGGAATTACAATGTCATCGGGGAACGTCAAAGTTTTTATTTCTTCCCCATGGATTTTAAGACCTACTCCGAATTTTTCTTTTGTTTCCTTTACTGCTTGCTCAATATACAGATTGAACAAATCGGGGAGAAGCTACAACCCTGTCTTACTCCCTTCCCAACCACTGCTTCCCTTTCATGTCCCTCGACTCTTATAACTGCCATCTGGTTTCTGTACAAATTGTAAATAGCCTTTCGCTCCCTGTATTTAACCCCTGCCACCTTTAGAATTTGAAAGAGAGTATTCCAGTCAACATTGTCAAAAGCTTTCTCTAAGCATTTGAAGGTAAAGTGTGCAAATTTTCATCAAGATCAGAATAAAACTGTAGGTTTATATGAATTACAAACAAACGCACACTCTTCTTTATGTAAGTATACAGAAGATACAGTAGCTAGACAGAGTTATAAGCAAACTTCCTTGTCCAGATGGTGACAGAACAGATTGATCGAAGAGGCGGGATTGTCTGAGAGGCCCACGGGTTGTCGCAAAGATGCCGCACGGCTGTCCAGCGCGGCGAAAAACATGGTTGCGGCGCAGCTTACGAGGGACAGGCACGGAACTTGTTAACATGTTCTGCACAGGCACGCCCTTCTGCGCGCTTCGCCTGCCGCAGACGTCGATAGCTCACGGTTCCGTTGCAGGTACCCCAAACTTGGTTATAGCGGCGCACACCAGCAAATACGGATACGAAGAACTCGGGTCGGCAGATGGTCTAGTCGTAAAGCGAAGGCCGTAAAAAACCGCCCTGGGCGGGGGAGCTCTAGCCGCAACGCACACTGAAGTGGCGTGCGAGGGGTTCCATCTAATACTGCCAGATGTCGGTGTTACGGCATTGGTGCCGCCTCGTGGAGTCGGCGCTAATCCGCGTGGAGTAGGGTGCGTACGGAAGCAGCTCCCTTTATCCCGCGCACTGCCGGTTCGTCTGTAAAGCCTTCAGATCATTTTAAGCGCTATTCCGGAAAATGTGTCGCTTAATTTTTACTACAACAGATACGCTCAAACGCCTAGGAATAGAAGTTATTGTTCTGGGCTGTTTTCGTCTTTACTCCTAACTTGACGTAACATCTACATAGAGGTGCTTTCCACTACATCACTGGATGACCATACTGAGGCGTGTCCTTCAACAAATGCAGGACCGTTTTTCTTGTGCATCCTCGTCCGAAGGAGGTTGAACCTCGTGTCTAACAAACGACGAAACACTAAATTCGAACGTTTCACTTTGCTTGTAGAATCTACTACAGGGCATTGATCAACAGTCACTGAGATCGTTGTACGCGGTGAAAATGTAAAATTCTCTGTGTCAGCTATCACGAAATATTAATTACTGATGTCTGTGCTTCTATACGTACTTTTATGGCAGGAACTCACTGTGTGTAGTGTGTTTCTGGAACACAACTTTCATGGAATGTAGATTAGGATTGGGCGCCGCGTCGACACCGATGTCATTACAGACAGAACGTTTGGATGGATTGGCGAAGGATAAGGATGGAAACTGGCCGTGTTCTTTAGAAGGAAGCGTCATGACATCAGTCATAAACTATTTAGGGAACTGACGGAAAACTTCAATCTGGATCGCCGGACGGGAATTTAACACAGCTTGTTCTCCTTTAGATCGAGGCCAGTGCGCCACCATGCTCGATAACTTGCAGGGGTATGCACGCACAACCGAACATTGATTTACTAAATGAACAATGGCTTCGTAACAGCACGTCGCACTGGTGTCATGGCGATGAAGAAGTATTCGCCTTGTCCAGTTGTGCGTTACAATAAAGTTTCTCTGTGAGAGAAAATTAAACCGTCTAAAATGAACAGCCGGCCGCGGTGGTCTAGCGGTTCTAGGCGCTCAGTCCGGAACCGCGCGACTGCTACGGTCGCAGGTTCGAATCTTGCCTCGGGCATGGATGTGTGTGATGTCCTTAGGTTAGTTAGGCTTAAGTAGTTGTAAGTTCTAGGGGACAGATGACCACAGATGTTAAGTCCCATAGTGCTCAGAGCCATTTGAACCATTTTTTCTAAAATGAACGTTTAGTATGAAACGATCGCCTGAAACAGGAAAACTACAATTAGAGTACGAAGTGAAATGTTGCAGACACATACAAAGTACGCACAGGAATCCGGGTTCGAATTCCCGTCTCATAATCCTGACTTCAGTTTACTGTGATTTCCACTAAATCGCAGGATGAGAATACCAAGAGGTGTACTTCAACAAAAGCGTGACCGATTTCCTTGTCCATTCTCGTCCAAGGGTACTTGAACTTCGTGTCTAACAAACGGCTGGAGGCTAACTTTTCTCTTTGCATGTGGGAGCCACCGTAGGGTACTGATCAACACTTACTGAGATCGTTGAACGTGGTGAACATTTCAAATAAAATTTGGAAATTTGTGGTAACGTCTTACGGGACCAAACTGCTGAGGTCATCGGTCCCTAAGTTTACACACTACTTAATCTAATTTAAACTAACTTACGCTAAGGACAACACACACACACACGCCCGAAGGAGGACTCGAACCTCCGTTGGGGGCAGCCGCCTAGACCGCGAGGCTTAAAGGTCAACTATTCTGTCTAAGTACCACTAAATATTAATTACTGATGTTCAAACAGTTTCATTTGCAGCGGCGCTAAGTAAATAGTTAGTGGGAAACCCAAAGCCTTGTGCACGATGTACAAGCGAGTCAACAAATGAACAGACACCTTTGAGAGTACCGTGGAGCAAACACATTTTAGCGTGTAAACTGCCTAACAGTCAAAGTGAAGCACGCAGAAGATATGGTCGCATGTAACTGTAACTTCGTATACATACACACCATCTGTGGGGATTTGAATGACTAGAATTGCAATTTCTGCGACGGATAGTGTTTTGATTGGCAGGAGAGCCAACACCGTGTTACTAGAAGGAGGCCGAAAGGCACGCGTTTTAGCTCACGCAGGCTGGCGTGAGGTCTGCAGCAGGACAAGGAAATTAGAATTTAGAAAAACGGACGCAGCTGGTGGGATACTTAACTTTAATCCATTAATGGTGAACGTCGGTCTTGACGGTACATGAATCAATATCAATAGTAACTGATAATGGCGCCTTGCTAGGTCGTAGTAAATGACGTAGCTGAAGGCTATGCTAACTACCGTCTCGGCAAATGAGAGCATATTTTGTCAGTGAACCATCGCTAGCAAAGTCGGTTGTACAACTGGGGCGAGTGCTAGGAAGTCTCTCTAGACCTGCCGTGTGGCGGCGCTCGGTCTGCAATCACTGATAGTGGCGACACGCGGGTTCGACGTATACTAACGGACCGCGGCCGATTTAAAGGCTACCACCTAGCAAGTGTGGTGTCTGGCGGTGACACCAAAGATAGAACGGCCATCACGGTATTGTTCGCTTTAGTGCTGTTAACAGTCTTAGGTGGGTATACAAGGAGCGTGAGCAGCTTCAGACGTTGAGTGATGTCTGTGAACGACTCGCAGATGCCTCGTACACGTGTGCGACAGCTTTACCAGCACCTAACAAGAGTTTGATCGGTTGGTTTGGGGGAGCGGACGAAAGAACGAGATCATCAGTCTCATCGGATTGGGGAAGGATGGGGAAGGAAGTCGGTTGTGCCCTTTCGAAGGAACCGTCCCGGCATTTACCTGAATCAGTTTAGGGAAATCACGGAAAATCTAAATCGGGATGGCCGTACGCGGGTTTGAACCGTAGTCCTCACGAATGCGAGTCCAGTGTGCTAACCATTGCGTCCCTTCGCTCGGTCAAGAGTTTGAAAGGCGTCTTACTGTGGTTGCTTATCTGGCCAGTTGGTCGAATCGCTCAACATTCGGATTTGTGTGACACGGGCGGATGTGACAGTCGCCCATATTGAACTGCGTGGGACCGTGGAGGTAGGCATCGTCGTCAGGTTTCGGCAGATCACGTCTGACCACCACTATGGACAGTCGCCGTATTGTGCAGCAATCCCTTCACATCTTCGCCTGGCATCAGAGAACACGTAATGGACTCTCTGAAACAATTTGTGGTATCCCGCACTATTTATCGGAGACTAGCAGAAGCCGGACTAGAAAACTACCACCCACAGCTCCGCTGGCGTTAATACCAAAATGCAAACGGCAGCCTTTGGACAGGTGCTGTGACCGGGAATTACGGACTACATCTACATCTACATCTACATGACTACTCTGCAATTCACATTTAAGTGCTTGGCAGAGGGTTCGTCGAACCACAATCATACTATCTCTCTACCATTCCACTCCCGAACAGCGCGCGGGAAAAACGAACACCTAAACCTTTCTGTTCGAGCTCTGATTTCTCTTATTTTATTTTGATGATCATTCCTACCTGTGTAAGTTGGGCTCAACAAAATATTTTCACATTCGGAAGAGAAAGTTGGTGACTGAAATTTCGTAAATAGATCTCGCCGCGACGAAAAACGTCTTTGCTGTAATGACTTCCATCTCAATTCGCGTATCATATCTGCCACACTCTCTCCCCTACTACGTGATAATACAAAGCGAGCTGCCCTTTTTTGCACCCTTTCGATGTCCTCCGTCAATCCCACCTGGTAAGGATCCCTTTGGCTCGCCTTCCCCACAATGTTATCTATGTGGTCTTTGCAACTGAATTTGTTCGTAATTTTAACACCCAGGTACTTAGTTGAATTGACAGCCTTCAGAATTGTACTATTTAACGAGTAATCGAATTCCAACGGATTTCTTTTGGAACTGCTTCTTTTGGACTGCTGATGATTGGCGTCGCATTTTGTTCAGCGACGAATCGCGGTTCTGCGATACCCAAAATGACCATCGTAGGAGAGTACTGCGGCAATCTGGGGAGAGGTCCCATTCTGGAGAGGCACGGCCGAATCGATTATAACTCCAGGTCACGGTGAGGGAACTCTGACAGCACAATGGTTCGTGCGGACATCCGCTTTCTTCATGTGTTACCTCTCATGCGCCAGTATCGTGATACCACTTTTCAACGAGGCAATACACGTGGCTCGTGTCTCTGTAAATTCTATCCGTGATGTTGAGGTACTCTCATCGCCAGAAAGATCTCCACGTCTGTTCCCGACAGAAAATGTGTGCGTTCAGCTCGGGCAGGAACTCTGTCCCAGTGTCAGTATCCAGTATGTCAAACACTGGTTACAACAATTGTTGGCCAGCATGTTTCAGGAGAGGACGCAACGGCTGCATGGCACCCTTCCCAATGGAGTCAGTGCACGCATCCGGGCCGGAGTCGGTACTTCGTCATTTTGATAATTGGGCTACTACTGCCAAGTTCTTGATAAGTTTGACTCGATTTTTTAATCGTTGAAATAACATCACATACCTTCTCAACACGTGAAGTTTCATTCCGTTCCACCTCCGCTCCTCGATGATTCATTTTCATTGTCAGTCAGTGTAAGTTCCTTGAGGACAAGAGTGGGGACACAAATCGCTCGAAGCACTGTGGAAAGAATCATCGTCGCGTTCACCTTAAAGTAGCTGAGGAAAATTTAAATATGAATGATGGGACCGGAATTTGAAACACGCTCCTACGACAGCAGCATCTAAAAACCACTGGGCCACCTCTCTGAGCCCAAGGAAAATGCACTGTGTGCAAAACAGTGACATGGACAGCGAGCATGAAGATTATGTTAACTAATAAATTATTTAATCAAGATCCAGATAAACAGTAAATACAAAAAAGAAAAGAAGAGCGTCCGTCTATATTGTTATCTACTTATATCTCAAAATAATATAGCCAGAGTGGGTACACATTTTGAAATAAACGCAATAATAGATTAATAACAAAATGATTATCAACAGGCAACTCCGATAACTCACCAGCTGTCGCTGAAAGGCAAAACTAAGAAGCATCTAGAACTATGAAGCGCGAGGAAATGAGTCCTCCAGTGACCACATCACAGCGGTTAGAAGCCGTGCAGCAAATGGAGAACAGGGAGATAGCTGGTCGGGGTAACGTAATGCGTCAAATACACTACTGGCCATTATAATTGCTACAACACGAAGATGACGTGCTACAGACTCGAAATTTAACCGACAGGAAGAAGATGCTGTAATATGCAAATGATTAGCTTTTCAGAGCATTCACACAAGGTTGGCGCCGGTGGTGACACCTACAACGTGCTGACATGAGGAAAGTTTCCAACCGATTTCTCATACACAAACAGCAGTTGACCGGCGTTGACTGGTGGAACGTTGTTGTGATGCCTCGTGTTGTTGTTGTTGTTGTTGTGGTCTTCAGTCCTGAGACTGGTTTGATGCAGCTCTCCATGCTACTCTATCCTGTGCAAGCTTCTTCATCTCCCAGTACCTACTGCAACCTACATCCTTCTGAATCTGCTTAGTGTATTCATCTCTTGGTCTCCCTCTACGATTTTTACCCTCCACGCTGCCCTCCAATACTAAATTGGTGATCCCTTGATGCCTCAGAACATGTTCTACCAACCGATCCCTTCTTCTGGTCAAGTTGTGCCACAAACTTCTCTTCTCCCCGATCCTATTCAATACTTCCTCATTAGTTATGTGATCTACCCATCTAATCTTCAGCATTCTTCTGTAGCACCACATTTCGAAAGCTTCTATTCTCTTCTTGTCTTGCCTCGTGTAAGGAGGAGAAATGCGTACCATCACGTATCCGACTTTGATAAAGGTCGGATTGTAGCCAATCGCGATTGTGGTTTGTCGTATCGCAACACTGCTGCTCGCGTTGGTCGAGATCCAATGACTTTGAGCAGAATATGGAATCTGTGGGTTCAGGAGGGTTAATACGGAACTCCGTGCTGGATCCCAACGGCCTCGTTTCACTAGCAGTCGTGATGACAGGCATCTTATCCGCATGGCTGTAACGGATCGTGCAGCCACGTCTCGATCCCTGAGTCAGCAGATGGGGACGTTTGCAAGACAACTACTATCTGCACGAACAGTTCGACGACGTTTGCAGCAGCATGGACTATCAGCTCGGAGACCATAGTTGCATCACAGACAGGAGCACCTGCGATGGTGTACTCAACGACGAACCTGGGAGCACGAATGGCAAAACGTCATTTTTTCGCATGAATCCAGGTTCTGTTTACAGCATCATGATGGTCGCATCCGTGTTTTGCGACATCGCGATGAACGCACGTTGGAAGCGTGTATTCGTCATAGCCATACTGTCGTATCACCCGGCGTGATGGTATGGGGTGCCATTGGTTACACGTCTCGGTCACCTCTTGTTCGCATTGACGGCACTTTGAACAGTGGACGTTACATTTCAGATGTGTTACGACCCGTGGGTCTACCCTTCATTCGATCCCTGTGAAACCCTACATTTCAGCAGGATAATGCACGACCGCATGTTGCACGTCCTGCACGGGCCTTTCTGGATACATAAAATGACCGACTGCTGCCCTGGCCAGCACATTCTCCAGGTCTCTCACCAACTGAAAACGTCTGGTCAATGGTGGCCGAGCAATTGGCTCGTCACAATACGCCAGTCACTACTCTTGATGAACTGTGGTATCGTGTTGAAGCTGCATGGGCAGCTGTACCTGTACACGCCATCCAAGCTCTGTTTCACTCAATGCCCAGGCGTATCAACGCCGTTTTTACGGCCAGAGGTGGTTGTTCAGGGTACTGATTTCTCAGGATCTATCCACACAAATTGCGTGAAAATGTAATCCCATGTCAATTCTAGTATAATATATTTGTCCAATGAATGCCGGTTTGTAATCTGCATTTCTTCTGGTGCAACAATTTTAATGGCCAGTAGTGTATATCAAGCCTCTACGCCATGAACCTGAACTTCGGTTTTCTCATTCTATCAGTATATGTATAGCCCTCAGAATAGCCCAAAAATATGGAAAACTACAGATACGATCATACTTTTTAACAAGGATAAAGTACAAACCATCAAACATCTTTTTTCCTAAACCCTCTCCTAGTCACCTTTATTAGCTTCTAGAGAGAATCATTTTAAATAATCAACAAATAGTGAACTTGTAGTCCATGCAGGCAACGTCAAATGATGGAAAAACATAATGAAGCTACGTTAAACATTCACTGTGTTCGGCCATCGTCAGCTACTACGATTCAACTGTGTTTCTTTGCCATAGTATTATTCTGTTGGTATATATTTTGGCGCTTCCTATCATGAACACAAGTTTTTTCGTGTTCAACAAACTAGTTTAGAATAACTGAAATATATGATGATGATCGTGTAGATTGAAACCAATCGTAAAGTAACAGAAAAAAATGCTGCCAGAGACTGTATTATACTCCAAAAGTTTTATACACCGGGTCGCTGTGTCCTTCACTGTTGTTACTTCACATTGCATCAACTACAACTGAGTCAAAGTTAAACCATCGAGACCACTGGTGCAACCATATTGTAATTTCCTTCAGTGTGCCAGAGCGATAATTATGCTACCAGTAAAGAGACAAGCTGGACAACAAAACAGAATGCATCGCTTACAATTTCAGATGAATGGATACAGTGTACAGAGCAGCTGTTTGATGGATCAACGCTAAAGATCATGAGGGTCTTCAACCAGACAATGTCATATGTGGAGGGAACTGAGGGCAAACTTGTAGTATTACTGTCACTGATCTATTACTAACAAGGGAACCTCCCCATCGCACCCCCCTCAGATTTAGTTACAAGTAGGCACAGTGGATAGGCCTTGATAAACTGAACACAGATCAATTGAGAAAACAGGAAGAAGTTGTATAGAAATGTTAAAAAATAAGCAAAATATACAAACTGAGTAGTCCATGGGCCACATAGGTAACATAATGGACAATCTGAGCACAGGAGCGGCGTGGTCCCGTGGTAGCGTGAGCTGCTGCGGAACGAGAGGTCCTTGGTTCAAGTCTCCCATCAAGTGAAAATTTTACTTTCTTTATTTTTGCATAGTTATTATCTGTCCGTTCGTTCATTGACGTCTCTGTTCACTGTAATAAGTTTAGTGTCTGTGTGTTGCGACCGCATCGCAAAACCGTGCGATTAGTAGACGAAAGGACGTGCTTCTCCAATGGGAACCGAAAACATTTGATCGCAAGGTCATACGTCAACCGATTCCTCCACAGGAAAACACATCTGATATATTCTATACGACACTGGTGACGGCATGTGCGTCACATGACAGGAATATGTTGTCGACCCACCTAACTTGTACACTTGGCGAGTGGGTAAAAAGATTCTTCTACCTTGCCCGATTTAGGTTTTCTCGTGGATGTGATAATTACTCCCAAAAAAGTGATGAAAACATAATAGTTTGTCACATAAACTGAAAATAAAAAATTAAAATTTTCGGACGATGGAAGATTTGAACCAAGGACCTTGCGTTCCGCAGCTTCTCACATTACCACGAGACCATGGAGCTCCTGCGTTCTCGATGTACTTGATATTACCTATCTTCCCATGAACTACTCAGTTTGTATACTTTGCTTATTTTTTCACAGTTCCACACAACTTCTTCCTGTTTACTCAACTGATCTGTGTTCAGTTTTTCAAGGCCTATCCACTGTGCCAACTTATAACTAAATCTGAGGGGGGTGCGATGGGGAGGTTCCCTTGTAAGGAATTAAACTAACGTTTGTGGAAATTGCAACACCCTAAAAAAATGCTACAATGAGTTCATATCTGTAGGGTAGTTAGAATACTGTAGCAGCAAGTGATGAAAGTTGCATAGAGATGGCGTGCCATTGACCCAGCAGCGCAGAGTATGTGCATCGTTGGGGTCAACGATCCAATAGCAGCGAGTGAGCGAGTTTTAATGGGGGTATAATGACCAGTCTGCAGCTAATGAGCAATTACCGTCATCAGTCATTTGACATACACTGCTGGATAACGGCCTCTTCCAGATTCTCTGGTTGCACGTAAGTGGCTTATACTCGGTATCTTTGAGTGCCTCCTAATAGAAAGCAGGTGCTATGGCTTAGGTGCTTCCGAATGTATTCTTAAACTTGTTTTTGTGACCTGTAGGTGGAGTCGGCTCAGAGAAGAACAGTTTTGATTTTTTCGTACAACGTTTCGTATGAAGAAAAAAGTAGCCTTTTTATTTTCATAAGATGTTATTCTAAATGTAATACTACGAGTATGTGCTAAATCGGCAGAGAAACCTCAGAATAGTGTGGTGCAATATTCAGCTTAAGAATATTTACTGACGGTGACAGTAAAACACGAAGAATGTTCGGAATTACAGCAGCGACTTAGCGCGGCGTGATCAGCAGCCGCTGTTCAAAACATGAACTATTTATCTCGTTTAGCCGTCACGTACTATAAGTGAGTATTGCGGGAGATTGATTAGAAGTATTTCTATCTATTGTGAGAATAAAAGTTTACTCTAGACATAATTACAGTCTTGTCTATAATGAAACCAAACCGCAATATGATTGGAAATATCTTTAGAAGCATCAGAGAACAGATGCCTGAAGTGCGTATTTGGTGTTCATTAAATTGCGGGTATGCATCCGAAAGTCCTTATAATAAAAGGATATGCGCTAATCTTAACTGTAGTGTTTTCTTGTGAGAAAAGAAGGAAGTATGACACTTCGAGTCACGCTAAACGTTAATCTACTGTGGAAAGAGATACTTTAAAATACGAGGAACGTTCAGTAAGTAATGCAACACATTTCTTTCCTGAAAGCTGTTTGGTTTTATTCAGGATTCCAATACACAATATTATTCTCCACTCTTTTATCTACAAAACCCTATTTTGAAACATAATCTCCGTTCAGTGCTTACTGGGAGGACCTGTATGCCTGCATGGTACCGCACTACGTTTCGACATCTTGCTGCATCAATAACTTCCCTATCATTCACGCACTACTTCCCACGGAGTGCATCTGTCATTGGGCCAAACAGATGGAAGTCGGAAGGCTGTAGGGTGGATGAGGAAGAACAGTCCAAAGACGTTTTGTGAGCTCTTCTCGTGTGGGCAGTTTTGTGTGAGGCCTTGCACTGTGAGAGAGAAGGAGAAGTTTGTTTACATTTTCGTAGTGACGGACTTCCTGAAGTCGTCTCTCCAATTTCCAGAGGACAGCAGAATACATTTTCGAATTGATCGTTACACCATGAGGGAGGACAACAAACAGAACAACGCCCTCAGAGTCCCAAAAGACCGTCACCATGAATTTACCCGCTAAGAGTGCGGCTTTGAACTTTTTCTCCGGTGGAGAGGTGGTGTCTGCCCATTCCGTGGATCGATGTTTTGCTTCCGGTTCTAAATAATGAACACATTTACAATGGTCTGTGACTATGTTCGACAAAAAATTGTCACAGTCAGCCTCTTAACGCGCAATAAATTCAGCAAAGATAGTCCTTTGTTGCTCTTTATGGTCTTCCGTTAGGCGGCGAGGAAACCAGCGGGCACACATCTTTGAGTACCCCAACTGCATCTACATCTACATTTATACTCCGCAAGCCACCCAATGGTGTGTACAGGAGGGCACTTTACGTGCCACTGTCATTACCTACCTTTCCTGTTCCAGTCGCGTATGGTTCGCGGGAAGAACGACTGCCGGAAAGCCTCCGTGCGCGCTCGAATCTCTCTAATTTTACATTCGTCATCTCCTCGGGAAGTGTAAGTAGGTGGAAGCAATATACTCGATACCTCATCCAGAAACGCACCCTCTCGAAATCTGGACAGCAAGCTACACCGCGATGCAGAGCGCCTCTCTTGCAAAGTCTGCCACTTGAGTTTGCTAAACATCTCCGTAACGCTATCACGCTTACCAAATAACCCTGTGACGAAACGCGCCGCTCTTCTTTGGATCTTCTCTATCTCCTCTGTCAACCCGACCTGGTACAGATCCCACACTGATGAGCAATTCTCAAGTATAGGTCGAACGAGTGTTTTGTAAGCCACTGGTGGACGAATGTGTCAGCACTACCAACAGAGACGTCCAGTTGAGCGGCGAGGTATTTGATTGTGATCCGTCGATTATTTAGAATGAGAGTGTCCATACGTTCCAACATTGCAGGAGTCATAGCTGTGTGAGAACCGCCGGAGATTGGACAGCTTTGCGCGACCTTGTGCGATGATGAAACGCCACGTCCAACGACTCGCTGCCAAATCTCCGTAGACATTGTGCAAGCGCCTATGAATATCTGCAATGCTGTGGTTTTCCACCAAAAGAAACTCAATGACAGCTCTCTGTTTGGAACTCACGCCCGTTACAGACGCAATTTTTGATGGCTACGTATAGAGCCGCAACCTACTGGAACTTTGTTTATCTATAAGGGCTAAAGGGAGAATATTCCACGAAATCTCACAATAAATTCCACATTTTTTCAACTGAGATTGGCCGAGAATAAAAGTGTTGCGTTATTTATTAAACGCCCCTCGCATTTCTTCGTGCAATACAGTCTTCACAATCACACGCTTATTTTGAGTACACTGTGCCGTGTATTCCAAATCACAGTTGCATAGGTGGCAGAGGTTCCCAGACTGCGTATTTTGAGTTGAGCAGAAGTAAGAATAGAATAAGCTATCTGCCTACTAATTGGCTGTTGACCTTCAGGTTGCTGGACCCTTTGGCCGAGCGGTTCTAGGCGCTTCAGTATGAAACCGAGCGACCGCTACGGTCGCAGGTTCGAATCCTGCCTCGGGCATGGATGTGTGTGATGTCCTTAGGTTAGTTAGGTTTAAGTAGTTCTAAGTTCTAGGGGACTGATGACCTCAGATGTTAAGTCTCATAGTGCTCAAAGCCATTTAAACCATATTTTTACCTTCCGGTTGCCTACATGCAGTGGCAAGGGCAATGACATTTGACCTCTGACCTTGAATGTGTGACACCATCAGTGACTCTGAACTGCCGGCTTGACACTCAGCACATTGCATAATCATGTCCTCCCCTACACCTACCCCCTCCTCCCCTCCCACTCCCCCACCGACACCTCCCTACCCGTATGCCATTCCTGTGCCATAGTCCCCTCTTCTAAGCTACAACACCTTTCTGGAACAAGACCATCAGACAACCTTTAAGCCGACAAATACTCTGTCTGTTATGGAAGTTCAAATGGGCATGGTATGTATACATCATAAGAAAAACGCGATCTGCAAGCGAATCAATAGAAGTGACCTGATCACGTACTGCTTTGACATCTGACAGTAAAGTGTTAGACACCACGTAGCATTCGCTATGGAATATGAGATTGAGGATAAAACGTACTCGCCACAAATAGTTAAAGGTCGGTGTTCACTCATGCAGTATAATTAACGAATTACAAATTGATTGTTGCGGGAATGAACTTTACTTCAACTAGTGTTCTGAATAACTTCGTGAATCAACTGCATCGTTTGATCTTTGACCCACACTTGGTGTGAGGTACAACGGACCGCCAAATTAAATATTTCCACATCTACACTGATCCGTCAAACACATGATGCATGTCAAGTGTCAGAAAGTTATTTCCACATCTAAAATGTCTGCAAAAATACGTCAGCAATACAAAAATACTATGTTAATGTCAAGTGTCGCAATGATTTACGGGCTTTGAAACAGCCACTTACGATGTAGCCCTAGGGCAGTGATCTACGCCATTCTCAAAATTATCAACATGATGTGCATTATCCGTACAATGTTCTAAAGTATTGATCAAAAAAATTACGTACAGGATCTAGGTTGTAATACTTCCACATATAAAATACATAAGCAAAACACACACACACACACACACACACACACACACACATACACACACACTTCATTAACTTAACTGATTAAGCTGCATTTGTGAACGTTCAAACTTTGATCTCAGTATCACACTTGGTGTAAGGCACAATGGACCATCAAATTAAGTATATACATCAAAACTGGTGCCTATGGACAAGACTGTGGACTGTCAAAATACGTGCTCCAAAGTTATTTCCACGTCTAAATAGTTAATAAACAAATGCAGCTAATAAATAACATGCTAATCAGGTAATTTTTAGGCCAGCGCTTGGTGTAGGACCCTATATAAATTGAATCGATTGTTACTAAAAGGGGATAATTCCTCGAAAACTCAAAATGCTGATTTTGTCGATTTCTCTTTCTTGAGGCATTGATTCAATGATTGGAATTAAAATGGGAGGTCGTCATTGGCTTGCTGCTTATAGAGAGTGCGATTAAGTCAACAGTTGTTTCTAATATGGGACAACTCCAGGAATTGTAATGTTTTAGAAATAAAAATGTGTCATGCCTGAAATCATGCTGAACCAACTGGTGATTTTTGTTGGAAACTTTGATCAACTACTTCACTTACAGTGTTACGATGAGCAGCTCAGAGAATGAAGTTTCAAATAATGATTTAAAAAAAAAAAACAAAAAACGAAAGAAACGTAAGTTTATTACTTTTTAGTGTACTATGGGTTTTTGAGATACACAACACGAGAACAGATCGAGGTATGTTTTTATGTTTTGAAGAGGGTCAAGGTAAGAAAGTCCTAATGAAGTGTGCCTCTTACCATGGAACTTCATTTTTCAGCAAAGCGTGCGGTAGCCAACATTGCAATCATACGGTTATAATAATGTTATTGTTATTAACAGACATTTGCAGATTAGATAAAAAACTAACACTATTTCTACATTGGGAGGGCACCCCTATCTACCATCTGACTACAACTTAAGTGTTGTGAAAAGGAATTTACGAATGTATGGCCGAGTCCTATTCAAGATCAGTATATGTCACCTACCACTGAATCCAGTTGTCTTGGTCGCTTTGCAGTTTATGCAGAAAAAACAAGAGAAATTTTATAACACTATGGGTCCTTTTGCACAAAAAGGTCGTCATATTAACGGGAGCATCATTTACTCCCCATTAGCTTTTTGTACTATGAGTACAGTAAAAAAAGGCAAGTAGTTGCTAAGTCCATACTTTTACGTTTGTGAAAGCTGCGACGTATTTTCCCAGCAAGAACATAGACTCCCTCAAACAGAAGCACATGATTCGAAAGTTCACACAGACGAGAAGAAGGAAGGTGATATTGAGAAATTATTGAAATATATTACATAGTGACAGCATCAAGTCTTTGTAAGAAGTTGAAGATGTATCTTGTAACAGAAATGAATGAAGGTAACTGAAAAGCGACTAGAACCAGTCATTTCTGTAACATATTTTGTATTCATTTTTCTGTAAACGTTATATAGTTTTGTGAAGAAGTGGTAAGTCATCACTTGCAGCATGTTTTGTATTCATCTTTGTACGAACTTAGCACAGTTCTGCAACACTTAGAGTTATAAATATAGTATTCAACATATTCATCAGTTTCAGTTCCAAAGCATTGGCAAACAGTAAGTTGTTTGGTTATTTTTTAAGTGTGCATCATATTATGATAATGTACGGTAATTTTTCTGTGTCATAGGACGCTCTAGACATACATATATCTTTACATTACACTTACTGCTCTCAAAATACTTTCCTTCATTAAATTTAGGATCTTTCTTTTCAAGTAATTTAAATAGGTACCTCAATATATGTTTGCTTCCTCATTTATTGCTAGAGGGTATAATTCCGTTTAAGTTAAGGATAATATTAGGCTTCCACATTCCTGCAAATGAACTGTTTCACATAGCAGCAGTAAATTCGCCATTAAACTGTAAAACAAGATTTTGGAATGTTTTCTCTTCCTCCCAAGTAACTTATCAAACACGAGTTGTACTCTTCCAGAAATAAGCCAAATATCATAACGTCTGAGATGTCTGCAAAATACGTCACCAACACAGTGTTAATGTCATTTGTATCCATACATCTATAAAGCATCATATTCTACACTAGAAAAATGTAGTCAGTGATATAACTGGCAATTATTTCTTTCCATTGCAAATGATTTAGGCCTATTTGAGGTTACCTACAAAGAGTTTTTGAGGAAGACAGATACATTTACCGATGAGAATTATGATACCAAGGCTCTCGAAAAGAGTTCTATCAATAATAAACTACTAAATAATGCCAAAAATTTAATTGTTGTGGTCCAAAATATGACATGCAGAAATATACAACATAGCCAAAGGCAAACTGTTCATGTACCATTATGAGATAGGAAGAAGGTGTTTTGACAAGATGTTCATTATGTTGTATCACTTAAACGGCGTATCTTCATAATACACAAGGAGAACTTCATAATACAAAATGTTTACATACAAGACTACATAGCCGAAGACACCGTTGAAACAAGACAGAGATGCAACATGGCCAATAGCATTGGTAGGACAGACTGAAATGCAGGGTCGGTATCTCGAAAATACAGTCTTTGTATCGAAATCAAATTGTTTATCAACATAAGAAAAGATTTTGAGTTCAAACACGAACATACACGCACACGCACACGCACACGCACACGCACACGCACACGCACACGCACACGCACACGCACACGCACACGCACACGCACACGCACACGCACACGCACACGCACACGCACACGCACACGCACACGCACACGCACACGCACACGCACACGCACACGCACACGCACACACACACACACACACGCACGCACACGCACACGCACACGCACACGCACACACGCACGCACGCACGCACGCACGCACGCTCACACACGTTGCTTAACGTAATGCAATACACATGTATGATTATAGGCTCCTGACTGAGAATGAAAATTCTAACTTCGCACCAAATTAAAATTCTCTCTCAAAAACTGATTGAGCACAAAATACATTTGGCACTACTATCATAATTAAATTGTTCTATAGTTTTTAAAAAAAATATGGATGCCTTGCATATTAGCGTTATTTATTAAAACTATAGGTTAAGCAACACTTGTTAGCAGCCAAAATTAGATATCCATACCACACTTTGTAGGCACAATGGATCATCATCATCATCATCATCATCATTTAAGGCTGATTATGCCTTTCAGCGTTCAGTCTGGAGCATAGTCCCCCTTATAAAATTCCTCCATGATCCCCTATTCAGTGCTAACATTGGTGCCTCTTCTGATGTTAAGCCTATTACTTCAAAATTATTCTTAACCGAATCCATGTACCTTCTCCTTGGTCTGCCCCGACTCCTCCTACCCTCTACTGCTGAACCCATGAGTCTCTTGGGTAACCTTGCTTCTCCCATGCGTGTAACATGACCCCACCATCTAAGCCTGTTCGCCCTGACTGCTACATCTATAGAGTTCATTCCCAGTTTTTCTTTGATTTCCTCATTGTGGACACCGTCCTACCATTGTTCCCATCTACTAGTACCTGCAATCATCCTAGCTACTTTCATATCCGTAACCTCAAGCTTTTTGATAAGGTAACCTGAATCCACCCAGCTTTCGCTCCCATACAACAAAGTTGGTCGAAAGATTGAACGGTGCACAGATAACTTAGTCTTGGTACTGACTTCCTTCTTGCAGAAGACGATAGTAGCTGAGCGCTCACTGCATTAGCTTTGCTACACCTCGCTTCCAGTTCTTTCACTATGTTGCCATCCTGTGAGAATATGCATCCTAAGTACTTGAAACCGTCCACCTGTTCTAACTTTGTTCCTCCTATTTGGCACTCAATCCGTTTATATCTCTTTCCCACTGACATTACTTTCGTTTTGGAGATTCTAATCTTCATACCATAGTCCTTACATTTCTGATCTAGCTCTGAGATATTACTTTGCAAACTTTCAATCGAATCTGCCATCACAACTAAGTCATCCGCATATGCAAGACTGCTTATTTTGTGTTCACATATCTTAATCTCATCCAGCCAGTCTATTGTTTTCATCATATGATCCATAAATAATATGAACAACAGTGGAGACAGGTTGCAGCCTTGTCTTACCCCTGAAACTACTCTGAACCATGAACTCAATTTACTGTCAACTCTAACTGCTGCCTGACTATCCATGTAAAGACCTTTAATTGCTTGCAAAAGTTTGCCTCCTATTACATAATCTCGTAGACCAGACAGTAACTTCCTCTTAGGAACCCGGTCGTATGCCTTTTCTGGATCTATAAAGCATAGATACAATTCCCTGTTCCACTCATAACACTTCTCCATTATTTGCCGTAAGCTAAAGATCTGGTCCTGACAACCTCTAAGAGGCCTAAACCCACACTGATTTTCATCCAATTGGTTCTCAACTAATACTCGCACTTTCCTTTCAACAATACCAATGGATAGTCAAATGGATACTCAAATTAAATATTTGCGCATCTTAATTGTTCGTGTTACTCATAAAAATAAATCCAGCTCGCTTAATGGCACTATTGAAATAAATTAAAGGTTAATTGATGTACATAATTCGATCTAAGGATCATGCATTAAATTCATCGAAACACACAAAAATTGGTTCTACGACATTGCAAAACGGACATGGGCAGAATTGCTGACGTAACTCACAGCTTAAATTGCTCTTGTTGCCGAGAATTACCAAACTGAACAATGTTATTCTAATGATATTGGCATTGATAATATCTTTTGCTGGCAAAAAGAAGTTTTATCTTGTTCACCATTCATCTGTGCATCTCCCAGTGCTTGGAACGCATCTGTCATACCAGTATGATCACAAGTGCTGTCTTACAATAAAAAACATTCGTTGTTTTCTGTTGTCACAGAATGGAGACTACATAACATTTCAGTTGTTAACTTTATCTTACAGTATAAAACGTATGTCATCTTCTGCTGATAATGCTAAACCACATACGTTCGTACGGGTAAGAAAAGAGAGTTGGTTTTCTTTCAGCTACCCACTTTCAGAGTCACCCATACACTATAGCGACTATACGTTAGGGTACCAAAACATCTGACATCTTCCGCTGATAACAATAACTTACACTATCGCACATTGGAAACTATATGCTGAGCAACCAAGGCAGTAACAGTTGACAAAAACAAACAGGGATACAAAACTAAAAAGGTATTCTAAAATCGGAAGCAGATGGTGTACGTGCTTTAAGTTGTCAGTGTATGTGCTACAGACTGACAGTGGGTTCCAGACACTGGATCTTAAAACTGTACTCTAACACCAGTAGCTTAGAGTGTGACTACCATTACACCACATGCATGGATGATACTGCTGTGGGGCAATGATGGTCATTTTGCAGTGTGGGGCAATAATGGTCCATTTACAAGGTGATCACCCTTACCCCCCCCCCCCAGATACGTAAATGTATGTATCTTAGGACGGCCTCTCTTACATCACTCAGGAAGTTCCGAAAAGTTCTCACTACTTCTGACTAAAAATGGTTC
The DNA here is from genome assembly GCF_023898315.1 of Schistocerca nitens. Taxonomy (NCBI): domain Eukaryota; kingdom Metazoa; phylum Arthropoda; class Insecta; order Orthoptera; family Acrididae; genus Schistocerca; species Schistocerca nitens. Next base: position 168,505,334 of record NC_064616.1, on the reverse strand, counting down.
AAATGGCTCTGAGCACTATGCGACTCAACTGCTGAGGTCATCAGTCGCCTAGAACTTAGAACTAATTAAACCTAACTAACCTAAGGACAGCACACAACACCCAGCCATCACGAGGCAGAGAAAATCCGTGACCCCGCCGGGAATCGAATCCGGGAACCCGGGCGTGGGAAGCGAGAACGCTACCGCACGACCACGAGATGCGGGCTACTTCTGACTAGTTACAACCAATTCTCACAAGTCATACTGACATGTTGCAACAAAATTGTAACAAACTGAACGATGTTACAGCAAAATTGTAACAATTTACTATTTTCCAGTATAAACATTTAGCAGTGTAACCATTTTCAGTCTAACAATTTTCCAGTGTAATCATTTTCCAGAGTAATCATTTTCCAGGGTAATGTTTTCCAGTATCACAATTTTCCCAATTCACTTATTTCTTTTGAATATACTATCCAATTTTTGTGAAATTATAATGAATTGTTTGTCTGCACATGTACGTCACATCCAGCGATATCCATCACATTTGGATAATACCTTCATGGTGCGTCGTCATTTTCTTTCTTAGAACGTCTTATAACTATGTAATATTTCATAATATATTAGGCTACATATCTCAATGTTTTTTCTCGTTATCTACACCTATCATGCCTGTGCGGACTTACATAAGGGACAAAATATTTGTTGAATTAGAGCCACTCAGATTGATCTATTTCCAAAAAGAATGTGGAGCTTAGGAAAGGGGAGGCATGGCATGGGAGTGGGAGGAAGGAAGGTAGGGGAAGTAAGGAGGACAAAATATGGCGGTGGGGTATTACAACGAAATATCTTTAAATCAACGGTTCAAAGTCATTGATGGTGTTATCTTTTCAGGGGGCAAATGTTATAGGCACATATGTTGGCAAACAAAAGGTCAAGTATCAATTGGTAGCCGAAATTATCATTGCATTCCCGCTCTCTGAAATGAATGAACAGATAGTACGAGTTCTTGAAAGAGCAATGCCTGATAGACACATTTTTATAAACTGCTTAAGTTTACTTCTTGTATCGATGTTGCTGGCGTTGTCTTGACGAGTAATTCATGTTTGTCGTAGATGTGTCACTGGTAAAAGTTTTCCCTTTCTTGAAACCCAGCAGAAACTGAAGGACTGGTTGAAAGGGCCCTGTATTATTGTACAACAGACATAAAGGCATCTGAGGGAGAGCAGAAAAATTTTATGTGCCACTGAGCATTGTTAGCAGGGAGGCCCCATCCGGTGAAGTTCGGCCGCCGACTGTAAGTCTTATTTCAGTCGACGCCACATTGGGCGACTTGCGCGCCAGTGATGAGGATGATATGATGATGAGGACAACACAACACCCAGCCCACGAGCGGAGAAAGTCTGCATCCCGACCGGGAATCGAACCCAGGCCCGCTGCACGGGAAGCAAGCACGTTACCACTATTTTTTTCATTTTGTTCGTTGTTGATCGTTGTGTTTGGTCTTTTCGGAGGTCACATGATATCCGTTCAAGTTCGTTTGTTGATCCTTCCACTCAGTTTTTTATTACAGACGACTCAGCTAAGCAGGCGGACGTGTCTGTCATAGTAACGCATGCACTGAGGTTTGTGAATCGTTAATACGAGCTTAAGTTGTTATTTACAGTATAAGTGATTGATGTCAATAAAGACAGATTACTAATTTAAATATTTTATGAAGATCAGTCCGTCGTCTGTGTTTCGCTTTTTTTCAGATTTTTATTTCCGATACGTGCTTCGGAGCGAAAGCTCCGTCGTCAGGCTTACCAAGATTCACTAGAGGCTTTTCATCATGAACCCGTAAAACAAGCGCACCTGCATGTTGTGAGAACCTAGATGACGAAACTGCTTGAAGTATTTTCAATGTTTTCGCGTTTCACTATAAATTTCGGCATGGACTACCAGTGTCGTGGCCAATATGCAAGTGGGTCTGCATCATCACGTCATGACAAAAAGCCTCAAGTGGATCTTAGATAATTTGCCGATGCAGTTTTTATTCGAAAGTGCGTATCGCTAATAAAAAAAAACGGTATAGACTATCGACGGAATTTTATTTATATTTCACTGTCTCTGTGTTCTAACTGAAACCATAGTGGATCCAGTAAAATAAATATTTATGTTCTACCATTAACTCCTTTTCTGCATCAGTTTGGACATAACAGTTTTGGATAGTTTATACGAGGAAGCAGAAATGTTCTTGTTCTACATTCCAGTTATTACACAGAACAATTAGCAAAGGGGCAACGAACGTCAGTAAGGATATAGTTCGTAAGTATGTTAGTACGTGTGGTTTGTAACCGTTGTGAGGCACATCAGTAGCAGCTGTAGCGAAGCGCTGAGGAACCGCATTACCCAGCAGCGCAGATAGATCGGAAATGGGGTGGCTGGTGGCTGTCATTTCCGGTTACGGACAGCGGGAAGCTGACAATCTCGCCGCCCCGCCCTGCCAACATAAAAACTCGCTCCGCCCGCGACGTCTACGTCGCTTTCAATTGCCTTTTCTTTTGGCTGAATAGAAAACACTTGCGTCTTGTGGGAGGTATAGTTTCCGACGTTGTTCAAAATTACAGTTTCAAAGAAATGTCTCTCCTGTCTTCTCTGAAGTATCCATTTTCACAAGCTTCACTGGCTTAAGAGCGAAAGGGAGAAAATGTAGCAACGTAAGTTTAAAAAAAAAAAACAAAGACAGCTAAGGGTAGATCCACGTCGCAGCGCAGAATGTGAGAAATATCTTATTTGCGTGTGGGAATAATATATGCAATTTAGAAATGCAATGTAAAAGGGCCGGGAAAATTGTCACGAACACATTCTTCGAGGAGTTGTCCTCTGGCTTATCTTTAAGTATGTTATCTTTTATTTATTTAATTGTCTATTTAACTGGAGATGATTAAAGCCTTCAGACACTCAATTATGTCTGATAAAGAACTACACGGTTCTCAAGTTTGTCAGTTTCTTTCTAAACTTATACTACATAGATTAAACAAAGACTTACGGAACTAGGTACAATTAACAGCACAAATAATAAATAATATTGGGGCTACACCATCTTTTCCAAATGTTTAAAGTTTTATTTAGACCAAACGCATTCCCTTTTATTTAAAAACATCATCAGTGATCTCGTTAACAATTTTAGTTAAGTTTAGATGTCGCAAACAGCTCTCGCCTGTAGAATTACGTTTCAGGACTCACGTTTTTTGACTTCCCAAAAACAAAAATACAACATGTGGAGAATGAAGTCTGATAATAATGACGTCAGAAGTAATAGCAAACCTGCAGAATAACCATAACATTAACATATTTCGTATTTTTGAAGCCTTGTTAGTATCAAGTGAAACACAACGAATCACGATAGGGGAGACTGTTATAATGATGGTTACAGTGGTTATTAATGAAGAGTAGACGGAATGTTTAACTGAAGGCACTTTGTAAGAGGAAAGGCACTAACTGACTTCTGAAGTCGGTACGGCGTGTAACGTCCCTGACTTTTTTGGAGAAGATCTCCATCTTCATACGAACTCCGCAAGCCAGCGTATGGTGCATAGCGAAGATGTTACCGTATCCCTCTCTATACAAGCTTAGAGTTGGATGTTAAATGTTAATCGGGCGAGTGATCAATTTTGAAGTTCTTTGGCTACGCTAGTGTTTAGAGAATGGCTACCTATCATTCACATTGCCCCATTGTTCTTCCATCAGCTTCTTGATAACTGACTAAATTGTATGTAGGATATGCTCGGCAAAATAAAAACGTCCTTAACGCAGTGTGGGTACTGTACTGTAAATAAATGACGCTTATTTCAATCTTGCTGTAAGTGAAGTGACAGACATCATTCAAGGATTTACTCCGTTTTGCACTGTAAGTTGCAGTTCAGAGCTTAAGTCTACCAAGCCAACTATGAAAAACTTTTCTTAGTGTGTGAATGTATGTAGTATTTTCTACAAGTTACTAGACCTGACGAACACCTTTAGTGGCGACTGATGTGTCGCACATGTGCATAGGTCATGCCTGGACTACCTGATACAACGAACTGACAACGGTCTATATGGCCCCTGCCGTTAAATATCCTTCCATCTGTCGTTTCAGAACTCACAAAACGCTTTTATTGTCCATACTACTGCTAAAACTATACTTCTAAATATATAAAATAACTCGCGCTTACGTGTTGATTAATGAAACATTTTGCAATACGTGAACTGCATTACTTTTTATAGACAAATGTTGAACAATATTTTTCGTCTGTCACGCACGGACTTTTCAACGAATAAAAACGGTGTTACACACCAAATAGGAGGAGTATTTCACCAAATTTTACGTGGTGACATTTGTTTTTTGCTGGAGCATTGGCATACCATTATGATGAATCGGCCAAAACTAATGTTGATCACCATTACGTATCCAAAACCTAGAATAATTGTACATCAGTAGGTAATTATTCTAATTTCTTATAGCACACCACCGCTATACGTATCATTTTTCAAATTATTTTTTACTTAAATCAGTCTTTTAATCATTTTTTTCAAATGTTCATAAAAAATATGATACTGACTTTCGATAGTGCTGTTCAAAAGCCATCAATCAACACCATGTTTCTTGTTGTTTGGAAATCTGTGGCCAAATTAAATAAGCACATGGTTAACGAAATAAACAAGGTGAAATTTGAAATTTGTGGTAAGTTTCTATGGCACCCAACTGCTAAGATCATCGGTCCGTAGGCTTGCACAGTACTTAATCCAACTCAAACGTATTTACGCTAAGGACAACACACCCACCTATGCCGGAGGGAGGTTCAAATGGCTCTGAGCACTATGGGACGCAACTGCTGAGGTCATGAGTCCCCTAGAACTTAGAACTAGTTAAACCTAACTAACCTAAGGACATCACAAACATCCATGCCCGAGGCAGGATTCGAACCTGCGACCGTAGCGGTCTTGCGGTTCCAGACTGCAGCGCCTTTAACCGCACGGCCACTTCGGCCGGCTCCGGAGGGAGGACTCGAACCTCCGACGAGGGGAATGGCGCGAACCGTGGCAAGGCGTCAGAGACCGCGCGGCTACCCCGCGCGGCGTTTCTTCTTGTTATTGTTATTGTTGATGTGGTCTAAAGTTCGAAGACTGGTTTCATGAAGCTCTCAACGCTACTCTGCCCTGTGCAGACATCATCTCCGAATAACCACAGCAGCCCACACCCATTTGAACCTGCTTATTATAGTCATCTCTTGATCTCCCTCTGCAAATTTTTATCTCCTGACACCTTCCCCCGCCCCCCCCAAATAAATACACACACACACACACACACACACACACACACACTTTTCCTTGATGTCTCAAAATGTATCCAATCGACCAATCCCTTCTTTTAATCAAGTTGTACCACAAATTTCTTTTCTCCCCAATTCTCTTCAGTACCTCCTCATTTGTCACGTGATCTAGCAATCCAATCTTCAGCATTCTTGTGTAACACCACATTTCAAAAGCTTTTATTCTCTTATTGTCTGAATTGCGTATCGCGCGCGTTTCGCTTCTGTACAAGGCTACACTCCAGACCAATGTCGTCAGAAAAGACTTCCTGACACTTAAATTTATATTTAATTTTAAAACATTTTTCTTCTTTAGAAACGCTTTTATTACTACTGCGATTCTAAATTTCATATCCTCTGTACTTCGGCCACCATAAGATTTTTTACTGCCCAAATAGCAAAACTCATCTACAGATTTTAGTTTCCCATTTCCTAATCTAATTCCCTAAACATCACCTGATTTAATTCGACCACATTCCATTACCAAAGTTTTGCTTGTGTTGACGTTCATCTTATGTCCTCCCTTCAAGACACTGTCCATTTGTGAGACGTTCACTGTCTCCGACAGAATTCCAATGTCATCTGTAAAACGCAAAGCTTTTGTTTCTTCTCTGAATTTCAATTCCCTGCCCAAATTTCTCCTTGCATTCCTTCACAGCTTGCTCCATCTACAGAATGAATAACACTGAGGATAGGCTACAACCCTGTCTCACTCCTTTCTCAACACTGCCTCCCTTTCATGCCTTTAGACACTTATAACTGCCATGTGGTTTCTGTACAAGCTCTAAATATGTTACGGCGTAAAGTGAAGCGCCGTCACGCCAGTCGGGAACGAGAGAGAAGAGATGACTGTGAGAAGACGTCAGCCAATATCACGCTGACCGACCCCTCTCCAGGACGACAACGCAACAGCAGCGGCCCCAATGTGAAGAGGACATTAGCGCCGCGGCCGACTGGTCGCCGCCCAGTACTACAGCAGCTTCCAGACTAACAACTTGGATAGAAGCGTCAGCTCTAAACATTTACTTGTACAGTCCATGTAACACGGGCTTGGGAACTGTTATCCTAAAGAGATTTCTTATTTTGTCTGTCGCCCTTTGCTTGCGACACAAAGTTAAGTATTGCGTTTTTTCATTTTGTAATAAAACTTATTAATACGATTTGTTTGAATGTTGTCTACCGATCCGAGAAAGCAGGTTTCCTAGACACCCCATATTTGACGATTAGGCTGAATTTAACAAAATAACCTTTCGCTCGCTGTGTTTTAACCCCGATACCTTCAGAAATTTGAACGGTATAGTCCTGTCAACAATTTTCAAAAGCTTTCAGCAAGTAAACATATGCTATAAACATAGGCCTACGTTTGCCTTTTCTTAGTGTGTTGCAGCATTTCTCCGGAACCCAAAGTAATGTTCTGTGAGGTCGGTTTCTACCAATTTTCCCTTTCTTCTATAAATAATTATTGTCAGTATTTTGCAAACATGACCTTCTAAATTGATTGTCCACACCAGTCGGCACATTCCTTCTTTCGAACTAGAATTGTTACATTGTTTATGGAGTGTGAGGTTGTTTTCCCTGTCGCATGTATCTTGCACAGCACGTGGAATAATTTAGTCAGCGGTGGCTCTCTTAAGAATATCAGCAGTTCTGAGGGAATGTTCTCTACTACAGGGGTCTTGTTCCGGATTAGGTCTTTCAGTGCTCTGTCAAATTCTTGTCACGGTGTCACATTCCCCATCATCCACTTCCTGCCGAGCGGTTCTAGGCGCTACAGTCTGGAACCGCGCCACCGCTACGGTCCCAGGTTCGAATCCGGCCTCGGGCATGGATGTGTGTGATGTCCTTAGGTTAGTTAGGTTTAAGTAGTTCTAAGTTCTAGGGAACTGATGACCTCAGAAGTTAAGTCCCATAGTGCTCAGAGCCATTTGAACCATTTGAATCTACTTCCTCTTCACTTTCAATAATATTGCGCACAGGGTCATTTTTTGTTTCTTACCATCTCTTAAAACATCTCCCCTGGGCCAACTTTAGCGAATCAGAGGCCATCCCTCGATGTTCGGGTTGTCCTCTAAAACAGGAAGTAGCTTTCGTGGGGATTCTTTCCATCCTCGTTGGTTAGTGTAACAGGCGCTCTCTCTCCTAAGATAATCGACCTTGATTTATAGTGCTACTGCACTCTCGAAAAAGCATTCCAACAAATTTAAGTCTTCCGATCGCCTTTCTTACAACACGTTTTATATGATGGTTCCATTTTTATATCACTTCTTAGTATTACCACTTATGCAATTTATATTATGTGAGCTCTTCCACACATAAGACAGCTAATCTTGTAATCGGATACTTTCGGGATTTTCTCTTTGTTATAGGAACTCCTTATTACATGCTATAACAGTGTGTTGAGTGTAAGTAATGCTCCAAAACTGTGCCCATGTCCTGTTCTAAACAATAAAAGGTTATTTGTGCATAATTTATAATTGCATGAGGAAGGTATCAGACGTGAGATTCTTCAGCCATTCAAGATCGTTTGAAACCGAGGGAGTTTTAGAATGAAATAAAAAGAATTGTTGTATTAACTGAGGGCCCCACTTTCTTTACTGACAACTAAAGCTGCTTAACTCGTAAAATTAGAGGTGATATTGATGTGTCATTAGCTGAGGTAACCAATAAAGACAATCAGACATCTACCAAAACGTAACACAGTAATAAGTTTATTTACAATGCGTACAGTTAATACATTGGATAAATATCACTTTGAAGTGCTGCAGATCCTTCTGTGGTGTTGAGCTATATACAAATGAGAGTAATATTCTGAATAGAATCAACCAGTCTTGAATGCTGATACACTCAGATATTCTGTGAATATTAGTAATACTTGGTAGCATCGTTGTACGTCGATGTATTTTCCTCATTGGAGTTTTCCATGCTAAGCTTGATAAGGCTGTAGATTCACTGAGTCTTGGGCGAAGCTCTGAGTGCATCTGCTTGAAAAGACCAATCAGAGTTATGAGCAGTGGGGTCACGTTAATGCAGCGTCCTCTGGTGGCATGTAGGCGTGACGCCACTCATCGGAGGCAGCAGACGATGGAAGAGACATCTCTTCCAGCAGCAGGGTGGTGGCAGATATAACTGTCCCATTCCCCGCGTAGTTGTGAGCGGCGTGCGAAGCGCCGGGTGAGGTCGAAGAAGATGCCGTCGATATCACGGAAAGAGGTTTCGGAATTAAGAGGTTGTAAGTCTTTCAGAAGCGGCTAGCCTTTGTTAAGTTTTATCTCCTTCTATTGTTAAGACTTTTCTAGAAACGTTTCAGTCCTTCGGTACAGTTGTGGTGTCGTAATACTGCGTACATCTCGATCTGATGGACTTGCAGCGAGGGCAATCTGTCATTAATGCATTCGTAAAAAAAGGCCCAAACCTAATCACGGTGTCTACAGCTATCGTATCTGATGTCATAGCAACAGAGAGTGAGTTCATACATCACATGCACGAACCACAACAATGGAAAGAAAAGGAAATCTTTTTATTAAAGTCAGGAGGATATTAAAGTGTGTCGTTATCTTGTAACGACAGCAAATGTGCGCCTACCTGTGAAAACAAAACGTCGAACTGTACAAAGTTATTGGTGGGAGAGCTGCTATTGCCAAATTCTTTACAAAGCAGGTGAATTTACTGTAGAGGGTTCAGTGGCGCAATTAATATAAGATGTGGAATACTACCTACTGGAAACATGATACACAGTCTGACGAGTTTACTTTTATACTATTTGCTGACACACGAAGTGTTTTAGAACGGAGAACATCGGGGAGATATACTATCATTACTGTCTTCTTTTTACTATCAATCATGGTAGGAGTGTAGCAGTTATTTAGTAGTTTCATTATGGATTTCAGTGAAGAGGTAATTAATGAGATGTATGAAACAATTTTAACATACCGCATTCGTCTGGGGACACAGGAACTGTACCCAACAGATGATTGAATTTTCCATAATAATGTCTTAATGAAACGAATGGAACTCTCCAAGATTAATTAGATGATCATGAGAATAAAAGACGACGTATTCCCTAGACTTTACAATCGCCAGAGGTAAATTTTGTAGAATCGCTGTGGCCTGCATGGTGTAAATGGCCACTTACCCTTCTCTAGCGCCTCTCTATTAGTTGGGACGACTTCTTTTCGAGAACTGGTATGAAATCTAGTGCAGTGCTATTTAGAGCATAGGTGCTGATGCCCTAATGTTGTTGTTAAAAGATAAACAAGAAATCCAAGGTATCTTAGAGCACCGGAGAGAGGCATAAGTGAATGCTGATATGCACATGAGTGAAACTAAAACCAGAATTCACGTTGTGCGTGTAGTGGACTGACAAGGCAGCCAGTCCACAGTGACGGGTAGCCGAAAGGGCACACGTACACACACGCCGACTGGCGCGAAGTCTGGAACAGGATTCGTAATGAATGTGATAAAGAAAAGAACGTAGCTACTAGAACACTTAACTTTTATATCGTCCTTTGGTATACAGCATTCTTGATGATACAAGTGAGACTATCTTGAGATACATGCAGTGGTACAAATGGCGCCTTGCTAGGTCGTAGCCATTAACTTAGCTGAAGGCTATTCTAACTGTCTCTCGGCAAATGAGAGAAAGGCTTCGTCAGTGTAGTCGCTAGCAACGTCGTCGTACAACTGGGGCGAGTGCTAGTACGTCTCTCGAGACCTGCCTTGTGGTGGCGCTCGGTCTGCGATCCTGACAGTGGCGACACGCGGGTCCGACATGTATTAATGGACCGCGGCCGATTTAAGCTACCACCTAGCAAGTGTGGTGTCTGGCGGTGACACCACAGTGCGAACTTAAACACCTGTGACCGATGACAAGGCCCAGCTCGACGGAACCAAATTGCCAAGGGTTGGCGCAGTTAGGTACCTAGGTTCAGTAATATCAAGTGACTGAACTACAGGCGCAGATATTACCACCTTGGAAAGAAATGGTGCATGTTACACTGGAGACTGGTGTAACACAAAAACTGAACCAAAATCTAAGTTTAAAAGATAACCATTAGACCAGAAATGTTGTATGACAGTGAGGTGTGGACTGAAAACGAAGACAAGCGACGAAAAATTGCATTCATTGGAGGCTTGCATGTTCCGATGGTCACTTGGAGTCACTGTCTAGGATGAGGGAATTTAAAATTGTTATTGATTGGCGACTCCATAGTGTCCTGTGCACTACGACCAGATAATGGGTATACTTGGAAGGAGAGACAGCATTGGTCGTATATTTTTGTTTATTATCGCAAAATCGATTTTCGGTCACTTAGTGACCATCTTCAGTGCTGTAATATATAACTTAAATTAGTAAGCACTGGTGTCAATAAGCTTACGGCGATCACATGCTAGCTATGTGATCGCCGTAAGCTTATTGACACCAGTGCTTACTAATTTAAGTTATATATTACAGCACTGAAGATGGTCACTAAGTGACCGAAAATCGATTTTGCGATAATAAATAAAAATATACGACCAATGCTGTCTCTCCTTCCAAGTAAAATTGTTATGATAGAGAGACGTCGCCCTACACCATCTTTGCGAGACGTTAGTATTACTCGTAGTTTTTTCAACCCATACACAAATCAGCACAAGGAAAAAACCTCCCCCCAACCCATAATTTGGTTTGAACACTGCAGTGAATTACTAGGAGGGGTCCTATAGCAGATGGTATGAACTTGATTTCTTCCATCATCTGAAGAAACTGAAATACGAGGAATTAAAGTTTAACGTGGACCCCGAAGCACGGTACAACTTGGCTTGAACACAACAAGAGATCTCTGACAGAGGTCAAAGAAAAAAAAGTAACAGCAAAGATTCTAGGACCTTGGGATTTGAGGTGTGGTGCTTATTCACTGAGCGACTAAGCTATAGTTATGGCGTTGAGATTCATGATATTTTGTTTTCATTCTAAATACATTCTTTGTGACTAAGGAATAAACTATAACACAGATTCAGAACGCCGAATTTTGATAGCTTTGCTCCTGCACTGGGTGCCAAATCACACTAAGCCGCATTGTTCTCAAGAAAGCAACCATGTCGAAAATTCTAAAAACGCTTAGAAATTTATTTCTGTTATTACAACAACGCTTAGTGGCTATCAAAGTAGTACACTTCTTAGAAATTACGTCGCATAAATATTTTTCATTTCCATCTACGTTGTGTAATTTCCTTAGTAACTCGTAACTTAAACTTTATTCCCCCCTATAGTTTACAAACTGTCCCATTATACGAACACTACTAGAAGCTATAGAGATCATAGAGGCACCCAAAAGTGAGCAGAAATCAAAATCTACGTCTGAGTTTCATTTTTAATGAGACGATCGACAATGGGAAGACAAAAGCCATAAGGAACATTAACAATATATGTCTCTTCCCTAAAGCTACCTCATATGTATTTGATTCATCTCATCTTGATTACATATTCTCGTCATGTATATGCGGAAGTACGTATTAATATAAAAACAAAACAAAAATGGATTTAAAGCATAAGAATTAAAATTCAGAACCCACATGAATTTACAAAAAGCGCTTTCAAACTCTGAATATGTATAAACCTCTCGAAAGAAGTTTCAGACCAACCTTATGACTTGCACAGTTTCTTTTTAAATTTAAAATCGGAAACCTATTTCACAATAATATTTTGTCCCGAGTAAATCGCTACGTACGTCCTGCTGTGTAGTGGAGTTATAAGTAAAACAGCATTCTCAAAATATTTCAGTTGAGTGCGTTGTTTCTCCAACTGTGACTGGGTCAACGTAGCTTGTGTACACTGTTCAGTGTCTCAACGTGCCTAAAAGGGTCTTTTAGAGCTTAGACTGTAAATACGCTGCCACTTTATGGCAAGAATGAGTGTGAGTGCGGGACGTTGTCCACCAAACTGGCGTGTATAACATCGATCAAACATTCAACTGCTATCATGAACCATACAGTGCTGAAGATCTGCTTTGTAGTGGTAACCCATGGCCAACAATACTAACTGATGATCGCTACGTACAATTTACGGCTCGTAGGTACACAGAGGAGAATGCAACAGTCTTGCACGCTACTTTTATGGGGGAAACTTGGAGGGCTTGAGTCGGTCCAGGCATCTCCACGAGATCAAGTTGGCCTCTAGGCATCTAGTATAAACAACATTGCAAACACCTCAGCACAGCGCTGTGTGAAGAAGGTGAGACAAGGAACACTTCTCTGACTGGTACAGAATTTGTCTGAAGTTTGATAATAGTCTTAGATGAGTACGGAGGAGGCCAAGTGGCAATGCACTTTCCAGACAAACAGTCCAAAGAGTTGAGCCGCTAGATGGGCAGTAATGATTTGGCCTAGTATCGTGTACGGACGTCTTAAGTCCCTCATCGGTTTCCGGGCGGATATGAGGGCTGTGCAGTATCGGGGCCAGGTCCTCCAACCTATTGTCCAGCCCTGCTGCTGTTAACATTTCAGCGATGAGCCCGTCTTTCAAGACGATAATGAACGAGGGCACCACGCTAGACCTCACGGACTATTACTTACAGAGAGCAGCAATCAACCGAATGGAATGGTCTACAGAATCTGGTGACAAGAAATCGAATGTGTACGCTTTGAACTAGATGAAACAGTGTGTCACCGCAGGAACCCTCCTCAGACACTGGATGGTCACAGGAGGGCAGCCATCCAGGTTGGGGACCTCCTTGAGGACAGCACAGAAATGAGGTTCCAAGCATTCCACGGCGTGGAACAACACGCGACTGAATGATACCCAGTAGCATATTTTGATTTCGCAGATGTGTCCTTGGGAACATGTAATGTTTAAATGAGGGTTGGTGTATGCTATTACAATTAACCGAACTCTCGAACACTAGATGGTGCCAGGATCAACGAACGCAGTGGGTTTCAGTAGATAATTTCCTCTCTCACTTTTCCTAGCACCGCTGGAGCCAATTCCCTTGCTTTCTGTGTTGTAATGACGTCTCGTAGCCGTCGTCCCTATTACTTTGTTCTCCGCTGGCCGTAGCCTTTAATGTGCATGTAGAAAACAATGCAGAACCAAGTGGTAAATGGGAAAGAATTCGGTGCTATTAAAATCAAATTACAGATTATTAGGGTACCAATTGATTTTATTCGTATTGATAGAATCATAAATCCAAGAAAATGTTTCGGGGACCCAGTCTGTTATGATCGTTACACCAAAGTTTCCCAATACTAGTTATTTCTAGATCATCGCGAAAGTCACAAAGATACACACTGTTTCAAAATTCACACAAAATTAACACAAGATCACACGAGTGCGTCATCCGAGGCAATTTTAATAAATTATTCAGTCGTTACACTTGATCACATTTTACACACGGATTCACATTTGCTTCATCTGAAACGGATAAAAGACTCCAAGTTAACAGTTCGATACCCGCCCGCTCAGGACGCACCTGAGATTTGTCTGTAGTGTTCACCAGTGACTACCATCATTAATTGAAATTTGCATTTAGTTCTTAAGTATAGACTGAAGGTTATTGAAATTATTGTTAGCAAGGTATCAGTGCAAGTAACGTCAATAGGAGGACTGGAAATGTATATTAATATTTAAACAGTAAATATAAATAACGAAAGTTTTGCTTCTTACCGCCAAGTCTCGCTGGTGAATCCCTTCTGCCTGTATATAGGTTCCCCACCCTTCACATGCTCTGAGACTATCTGTCGCGTGACGTGACGTATACGTTTGTCGTATACGTACGTTTCTCACTGTCTTACAGAGACGTGAATCTTCCTATACCGTATGTTAAAACGTAACAATAAAATGCAATGAAATGTAGGCGTAAATGTGACATAAACGCCACAAAGAGACTGCTTTTATTTTGGTCTGTATTTTGTTTCTGTTTTACATGTAAGTTATCGTTTCGTAAGGCTTATTCTTCAACTTCATGTTCGCCTGGAATATAAGCCCACACACGCTCGCAAACTAGCAGGTAGTACAAAACGTTTTATGAACAGTTAATTTGTAAAATAAGTTAAGCAGAGCAACAACGTTGAAATGCTGTTTTGTGAAGTAATATATAAAAGTAGTTTTCAGATGAGTAACTTTGTGTTAATCTCTGCAAGCCAGAAAAAGCACAAAACCTGTCGTAACATACATATCATAACTTTGGTGCAGTTTTTAAATTTTAAATACAGATGAAATACTGACTGAGCTCTCGAGGAAACTAGTAAACGCATACCAAAATAACTCTGTAGGTGTCCAACATTATCCATAATCAGTGAGTTGTTTTCGTATGCCATCAGGTGTTGTAATCACCACAATAAATTTCAATAAGTTTTTGAAATTTCGATATCGATGGATTTCCTGAGATAATATCTGTTCAACTAAGAACCATATTTGACATGCACTGTTGGAACAAGGCCTCCAATACGTGTAGTAATTAATAATTATTAAAGACTGGCGAAAGACTATGAATTGTTTCCTTGTTTGCAGTTTCAGAAAAATAGTCAGGGACACACCCTGTGAGGCCGGCCGGGGTGGCCGAGCTGTTCTAGGCCCTACAGTCTGGAACCGCGCGATCGCTACGGTCGCAGGTTCGAATCCTGCATCGGGCATGGATGTGTGTGATGTCCTTAGGTTAGGTTAGGTTTAAGTAGTTCTAAGTCTAGGGGACTGATGACCTCACAAGTTAAGTCCCATAGTGCTCAGAGCCATTTGAACACACCCTGAGAAAATATACTCACAGAAAAAATATGGTTTCGTTTTGTTGGTACGTATTGCGCACCAACGTAAGTCAGTGTCAACTTAATTGTCACAATAGTTTCATTTACATGGCCACTTGAAGTATAAGTTTTCTGTGCTTATCGTTCGAATCATGGTTCAAATGGCTCTGAGCACTATGGGACTTAACATCTGAGGTCATCAGTCCCCTAGAACTTAGAACTACTTAAACCTAACTAACCTAAGGACAGCACACACATCCATGCCCTAGGCAAAATTCGAACCTGCGACCGTAGCAGTCCCGCGGTTCCGCACTGCAGCGCCTAGAACCGCGCGGCCACCACGGCCGGCCGTTCGAATCATGAAACTGGAATGACACGCGGTAGTAAAATTAATTCATATGCACGATTTACCGACAAACGGACTTCAACCAAAGTTAAGGAAGCTTTATATAGAGTCCTTTCCTTCATCTTAATATTTTATAAAGTGGCTGATACAAATTTGTCGATATTTCTTTCTTATAAGATCCCTATGAGGGCGTCGTAAGAGTGCAATTACATCTGAAGACATCGAAAAATATGTACTGAACGATTGGTGATGAAATGTGTGGAAGAAAGCTGACACCATGGGCATAGCAGAAGAAAGGGTATCACACATTTAAAGAATTAATTAGGAGATAGGCCTGTGAAAGATGTGTGTCGTATTACCTGAATTTTAGCCAAAGCTAACGTGAAAACAGTGTATAGACTGAAACTTCCTGGCACATTAAAACTGTGTGCCGGACCGAGACTCGAACTCGGGACCTCTGCCTTTCGCGGGCAAGTGCTCTACCACTGAGCTACCCAAGCACGACGCACGCCCCGTCCTCACAGCTTTACTTCTACCAGTACCTCGTCTCCTACCTTCCAAACTTAACACAAGCTCTCCAGTTGATAGAGCACTTGCCCGCGAAAGGTAAAGGTCCCGAGTTCGAGTCTCGGTCCGGCACACAGTTTTAATGTGCCAGGAAGTTTCACATCAGCGCACACTCCGCTGCACAGTGAAAATCTAATTCTGGAGTGTTTAGACTGTTTTAGAAAAGCGTCCAACGCATCGTGGGCACCGACTGGTTACGGAGGATAAGATGTTCACCCTAATACTGCCACAAAAAAAAAAAAAAAAAAAAAGCAATCAAAGCAGCTGGAGTATGGCGATGTCTCAGCGGCAAAAAAGCCTCTATCAATTTCATCTGCCAGAAGGCGCAAGTCCAATGCATTTTCGGATAACAAGAGATTCCTCTAGTCTTACAAAACTTCAAAAAATAGCTCGTGAATACGATGTGAGTATTTTTGACCAACATTATGGAAAACTATACGCTGATGAGCCAAAACATTATGACCAATCCCCACCGCTACATTGGATGCCGCTTGGTGGTGTTGCGGCCACGTGACGCTGTAACAAATTTATGTAAGCGGAACAGACACGGTCGGGGGATCACCCTAGCGAAGATATAGGCTCCATATGTGGAAATTCATTGCGATAAGCAACTTTCACAGAGGGTAGATTATTATTACACAGAGCCTGTGGACGAGTATCTCGGAAACGCTGAAGCTGGTCGAATGTACACGTGGTGCTGTCGTCAGCACCTACGGAAAGAGGTAGAACGACAGTGAAACTACCACTAGGCGTTAAATCGTTGGACGTCTACGACTATTCACAGAACGTAGGTTTCCGAGTCTTGTCTGTTCAGTAAAGTAGGATAGATGGTGATCTGTGGCACCTCTGACGAAAGAGCACAATTCTGGCGCACGCGCAACTGTTTCGGAGCACACCGTTCATCCTACATTTTTGAACATGGAGCTGCGCAGCACACCACATCTATACTACTGGCCACTAAAATTGCTACACCACGAAGATGACGTGCTACAGACGCGAAATTTAACCGACAGGAAGATGATGCTGTGATATGCAAATGATTAGCTTTTCAGAGCATTCACACAAGGTTGGCACCGGTGGTGACTCCTACAACGTGCTGACATGAGGAAAGTTTCCAACCGATTTCTCATACACTACAGCAGTTGACCGGCGTTGCCTGGTGAAACGTTGTTGTGATGCCTCGTGTAAGGAGGAAAAATGCGTACCATCGCGTTTCCGACTTTGATAAAGGTCGATTTGTAGCCTATCGCGATTGTGGTTTATCGTATCGCGACATTGCTGCTCGCGTTGGTCGAGATCCAATGACTGTTAGCAGAATATAGAATCGGTGGGTTCAGGAGGGTAATACGGAACGCCGTGCTGGAGGCCAACGGCCTCGTATTACTAGCAGTCGAGATTACAAGCATCTTATCCGCATGGCTGTAAAGGATCGTGCAACCACGTCTCGATCCTTGAGTCAACAGATGAGGACGTTTGCAAGACAACAACCAACTGCACGAACAGTTCAAAAATGGTTCAAATGGCTCTGAGCACTATGGGACTTAACTTCTCAGGTCATCAGTCCCCTTGAACTAAGAACTACTTAAACCTAACTAACCTAAGGACGTCACACACATCCATGCCTGAGGCAGGATTCGAACCTGCGACCGAAGCGGTCGCGTGGTTCCAGACTGTAGCGCCTAGAACCACTCGACCACTTCGGCCGGCCACGAACAGTTCGACGACGTTTGCAGCAGTATGGAATATCAGATCGGAGACCATGGCTGCGGTTACCCTTGACGCTGCATCACAGACATGAGCGCCTGCGATGGTGTACTCAACGACGAACCTGGGTGCACGAATGGCAAAACGACATATTTTCGAATGAATCCAGGTTATGTTTACAGCATCATGATGGTCGCATTCGTGTTTGGTGATATCGCGGTGAATGCACATTGGAAGCGTGTATTCGTCATCGCCATACTGGCGTATCACTCGGCGTGATGGTAGGGGGTGCCATTGGTTACACGTCTCGTTCACCTCTTGTTCGCGTTGACGGCACTTTGAACAGTGGACGTTACATTTCATATGTGTTACGACCCGTGGCTATACCCTTCATTCGATCCCTGCGAAACCCTACATTTCAGCAGGATAATGCACGACCGCATGTTGCAGGTCCTGTACGGGCCTTTCTGGATACAGAAAATGTTCGACTGCTGCCCTGGCCAGCACATTCTCCAGTTCTCTCACCAACTGAAAACGTCTGGTCAATGGTGGCCGGGCAACTGGCTCGTCACAATACGCCAGTCACTACTCTTGATGAACTGTGATATCGTGTTGAAGCTGCATGGGCAGCTGTACCTGTACGTGCTATCCAAGCTCTGTTTGACTAAATGCCCAGGCGTATCAAGGCCGTTATTACGGCCAGAGGTGGTTGATCTGGGTACTGATTTCTCAGGATGTATGCACCCAAATTGCGTGAAAATGTAATCACATGTCAGTTCTAGTAATATTTGTCCAATGAATACCCGTTTATCAACTGCATTTGTTCTTGGTGTAGCAATTTTAATGGCCAGTAGTGTATGTGTTCACATGTTGACCCAACGACGTCATCATTTACGGCTGCATAGGGAAAGGGACAATCAGGATTCGACCATCTATCAATGAAAACGTGTCGGCTCTCCGAGTGAATCACATTCTGCTACATTAGATCGAGGGTCGCCTTTACAGGCGCCGTCACCGAGGTGAGCAGCGGCTCGAGACGTGCAGCGTGCGCCACGGATACTGGCTGATGGGAGCAGTACTATGCTGTGGGAAAAATTCTCCTGCGCTGGCATGAGACGTGTGGTAGTAAGCGAAGACGGGCTGACAGCTGTGAACCACCTGCATCCCTTCCCCGACGGCAATGTCATCTTTCAGCAGTATAACTGACCGTGTCTCGGAGGCAGACCGTGCTACAGTGGTTTGGGGAGCGTTATAAATGACTCGCATTGATGTCTCGGCGACCAAGTTCACTTCATGTAAATGCTATGGAAAACATCTGCGTCCCTTTCGGGTGCTACCACCGTGCACACAAATTAGCGGCCCGTTATTTACGCGAATCACATGACCTGTGAGTAGCCGACCACTGTGGCCGAGTGGTTCTAGACGCTTCAATCCGGAACCGCGCTGCTGCTACGGT
Source organism: Schistocerca nitens (assembly GCF_023898315.1). NCBI lineage: Eukaryota > Metazoa > Arthropoda > Insecta > Orthoptera > Acrididae > Schistocerca > Schistocerca nitens. The sequence continues at coordinate 168,486,235 of NC_064616.1, read as the reverse complement.
CGCAGGTTCGAATCCTGCCTCGGGCATGGATGTGTGTGATGTTCTTAAGTTACTTAGGTTTAAGTAGTTCTATGTCTAGGGGACTGATGACCTCAGATGTTAAGTCTCGTAGTGGTTAGAGCCATTTTTGAACCTGTGAGTAGACATCTAATGCCACATACCTCCACAAACCGACGACAATCTGTCGGATCCCAGATTGAATCAGTGATGTATTTCGTTCCAAGGACGGACAAACAAGCTAGTACGCAGCTTATCAGCGTAAATCGTCAATTACTGGAAACTGATTTGAGTGTCGTTAAGACGTAATGGCAACCGCTGGTGAGTATTTTGCGCAGATTCTCGAAATTACTCATTGGAGAAGACATTGGAAACGTTCTTTGGTACAGGCGATCGACAAATAACTTCATTTTCTTGTATAAAAAACCCTCTTTCGCTGTCAGGATGCGGAATTGCCTCTTTGCACTGTGTGGGGACATTTAATGCTAACAGGAACGGAAGAGAGATCAAAGATGAAGCGATCCACCGTCGGCCGGTGCAGTGCCACTCGGCTGGGCCCACCTTGGCACCTGTACTCTGCGACGGGGCGGTAAATAAAGAAGGACGTGCAGTTGCAGTGAGTTCACACGAATGTGCATATACAAATGTTGGTTAAAATGTTATTGCAAATTTTGGCTCTCACGTAAGTCTCAGGGGATGATTTCCACACTTGGTGCATTAGTACACTTCCACACCGGCGCATTTGTTATAGTTTTGAATTAATTATTCACTCATTTATAAGTACAGTTTATGCTAGGGAACAAAATTAGGCGATTATTATAGCAAAATCAGTTTTACACGACACAGTTCAATCACAATTTATTGACGTTGTACTTTTCTTTCACACAGTGAAATTAGCACTGGTGAGACGGTTTACAGTTTTACTTTAATAATAATTTGACTCCGAGCCCCCAATAGCAGTAATTTAGGCTGCTATAATCTAAAGTTATTCAGTCACTTGGATCCGATCCACAAGTCCCACTGTCCTCTTTGTTCTAACAGTTATGGCGTGAAATCACAGACCGCCACATGTTCACATACGACGATGAATACCTCGTAAATCGTACCCACACAAATAATCGTAGCACTTCCAATTCACCAAATACAGGGCTATTACAAATGATTGAAGCGATTTCATAAATCCACTGTAGCTCCATTCATTGACATATCGTCACGACACACTACAGATACGTAGAAAAACTCATAAAGTTTTGTTCGGCTGAAGCCGCACATCAGGTTTCTGCCGCCAGAGCGCTCGAGAGCGCAGTGAGACAAAATGGCGACAGGAGCCGAGAAAGCGTATGTCGTGCTTGAAATTCACTCACATCAGTCAGTCATAACAGTGCAACGACACTTCAGGACGAAGTTCAACAAAGATACACCAACTGCTAACTCCATTCGGCGATGCTATGCGCAGTTTAAAGCTTCTGGAAGCCTCTGTATGGGGAAATCAACGGGTCGGCCTGCAGTGAGCGAAGAAACGGTTGAACGCGTGCGGGCAAGTTTCACGCGTAGCCCGCGGAAGTCGACGAATAAAGCAAACAGGGAGCTAAACGTACCACAACCGACGGTTTGGAAAATCTTACGGAAAAGGCTAAAGCAGAAGCCTTACCGTTTACAATTGCTACAAGCCCTGACACCCGATGACAAAGTCAAACGCTTCGAATTTTCGGCGCGGTTGCAACAGCTCATGGAAGAGGATGCGTTCAGTGCGAAACTTGTTTTCAGTGATGAAGCAACATTTTTTCTTAATGGTAAAGTGAACAGACACAATGTGCGAATCTGGGCGGTAGAGAATCCTCACGCATTCGTGCAGCAAATTCGCAATTCACCAAAAGTTAATGTGTTTTGTGCAATCTCACGGTTTAAAGTTTACGGCCCCTTTTTCTTCTGCGAAAAAATCTTTACAGGACACGTGTATCTGGACATGCTGGAAAATTGGCTCATGCCACAACTGGAGACCGACAGCGCCGACTTCATCTTTCAACAGGATGGTGCTCCACCGCACTTCCATCATGATGTTCGGCATTTCTTAAACAGGATATTGGAAAACCGATGGATCGGTCGTGGTGGAGATCATGATCAGCAATTCATGTAATGGCCTCCACGCTCTCCAGACTTAACCCCATGCGATTTCTTTCTGTGGGGTTATGTGAAAGATTCAGTGTTTAAACCTCCTCTACCAAGAAACGTGCCAGAACTGCGAGCTCGCATCAACGATGCTTTCGAACTCATTGATGGGGACATGCTGCGCCGAGTGTGGGAGGAACATGATTATCGGCTTGATGTCTGCCGAATCACTAAAGGGGCACATATCGAACATTTGTGAATGCCTAAAAAAACTTTTTGAGTTTTTGTATGTGTGTGCAAAGCATTGTGAGAATATCTCAAATAATAAAGTTATTGTAAAGCTGTGAAATCGCTTCAATCATTTGTAATAACCCTGTATATGCTTGCACACTTCCACTATTAAACAATACTCTTTGTCGAAATAAATTGGTGCGAAAAAGAATTCTCAAACAACGACATGGGCCACCCTGAAGTGGGGCTTGCTCGCCACCCACCCTCCAAAACAACTGACCAACGACTGACCCCTGGCGAAGATGGCCGCTCGCTTATATAGGCTCGGACATCGTTATGCAAGTACCAGTCTCACCATTTAAGGTTACTAATTGTGATACATACATCCCTCGACAGAAACAACTACACCATCGGAACCGCGATGAAAAGTACATCTTATTTACTATGTTACATTAATTTCTAGGGTTATTCTATCGCCCGTAAATCAAGTTTTAGTTTTTGCAAAATTTAGCCACTTTCCGCAAATTTGTTTGTTGACATCTGTGATGCAAATTTTTAACATAGAACTGCATGTAGCATCGTTTTTAGACGTAATCTATAGCGATCTACACATTGCGCTGCTCAAAATCTTCATATCTATAATAATTAATTAATTATGGGTGATAAATGTTAATAATAATTTTCAAACAATGGAAACTATTGCATGTTAAGTGTATAGTATAACTTAACTAGCTTAAAATACGTGTGATGCCGTTCTTTACGTCATGAATTTTCTATAGAATTTTATAAACAATTTTCCCTCAAGCTTTGTTTATTGCTCTTTACGGGCTTAATTATTTATGAATCTTAACAAATGACTACGGCACTCGATCCGCTATGGCGAAACGTTTTTAATGAGTGCTAGCTCATCCCTGTAAGTCGGTATTTACTATTTTTATTAATCTTTATGTATTCGTGATGTTAACCGATTTTGAGGTTACTATAACTTTTGTGCCTCGTGACTTGAAATAGAGATCGATCTTTCAGGAGGTGCATACTGCTGACCACAATCCACTGCCGCATCGCTCTTCACCCTAAGTTACATGGTTTTCGCGTAATGAGCGAAAAACCAAACAATGTCCCAAGCTGCAGGCCACGTGGCCGCCCGGGCCGGAGACCATCCCACCGACCCTTGCAAATCTCTCGCGGGCGCACCACGCGCTTCCACGAATCGCGCGCCGTGTAGCGCGCTCGCTCTCCACAAAGCTATCCTTGCATACTGGAAATATCCACCTAGTAACGGGGGTTTGTACCGTCACAACTCCTCTCCTTAATCTCGGTGCTACTTCTCGCCACGTAGGTGTGGACAAGTGTGAGTAGTTAGACTCCGGGAATGCAGCGGCGAGCGCTCGCGGAGTTTCCGCGAACAAGCGGTCGGTTTATACGGGACGGAGGCAGTCAGCGCCAGGCGGCCTAAGGCGTCAGTTCCAGCTCCAGGTGATGGAGTGGAAGCAGGCCGACCGACGCCCACCACTGCCAGCGCTCAAATCCGCCACGAGCGCAACCTCTTCCCAGTTCACCACCGCTAAACGTTCCGAATTTATACAAATAAGCGCGCAACAGTTTTAGCCACTGTGCAAGTTGTCGCATAACTGAATGCGTTACTGGAAACCATCTCGGTACAATCGTCTGCTCTTAGAATTAAACAATATGCTGTAAAACGATGTATGTATTGATCTGTAACACCGGTACTGTAAGAATCCGATCATCAGCAACCTAAAAGCAGACTGGAACACCTCCGACCTAAACGTGCACACTGGTCACTTTGGAGGTCTGTGGATCGAATAAAACTGGTACTACGTGGTCACATGAACCTGCACCCCTGCTGCAGGTCATGGGAGTGAAGTGGTGTGTTTAAGCCAGTCGCTTGTACGGAATCGGTGCAATGAAATGGGTCGCCCGCATCTCGTGGTCGTGCGGTAGCGTTCTCGCTTCCCACGCCCGGGTTCCCGGGTTCGATTCCCGGCGGGGTTAGGGATTTTCTCTGCCTCGTGATGGCTGGGTGTTGTGTGCTGTCCTTAGGTTAGTTAGGTTTAAGTAGTTCTAAGTTCTAGGGGACTTATGACCACAGCAGTTGAGTCCCATAGTGCTCAGAGCCATTTGAACCATTTGAAATGGGTCGACGTGAGACGTGGGTAGAGTTGTAGAACAACTGTAGGCTATTGTAGACTATGGTAAATAAGCGTAGACTACGGTAGTTTTCCTAGTAGCCTAGGTCAATAAAGATGGTAACTGCGTTACCTGTGCGTTAGGTGTGTTGCATATCTATTGGGCGTTACCTCATTTCGATCCCTTTGTTTACATATGTTATCAGTGTCTTACTAGATTCCCCGAGAAACCGGAAGTGGTGAAACATATAAAAATGGTTCAAATGGCTCTGAGCACTATGGGACTCAACTGCTGAGGTCATTAGTCCCCTAGAACTTAGAACTAGTTAAACCTAACTAACCTAAGGACATCACAAACATCCATGCCCGAGGCAGGATTCGAACCTGCGACCGTAGCGGTCTTGCGGTTCCAGACTGCAGCGCCTTTAACCGCACGGCCACTTCGGCCGGCTGGTGAAACATATAGAAACTGAGTGTATATATATATATATATATATATATATATATATATATATATATATATATATATATATAGGGCCGTGTAACATATGGAATATTTTTCTCCTTCCTAGTTATCGTCCTGTCTGTTGCTTAAAAATAAACAGCATTTATAGAAAAACGGAGAATGTCAAAGCTTAATTCAGATTTTATTCGGATATTGTTGACTTGTGATGTGGAGCTGAGCGATTGTGTAGTAAAAATAAAGAAAAACATCACAGATTTATCATATAGCTCAAGAAAAAAGCAATTTCCTGAAAGAAGGTAAAGTTTAAAAAAAGGCAAAACAGAAACATGGCAAACATCGCTTCAGTACTTTGTGGAGCTTATATAAAACACCTTTTTATTATTCATAAAGAACTTGCGTACTTATCAATAACAACAGGAAACTGTTGCTTTTGATCAAGGACGTCCTACTGAATACAAAACAACAACAATAAATATATATAGATTTTTATGTTTGTACCTGTAAACTGTAATTTCATGAAAATTAATTACTTTGATCATATAAAATCGCAGAAGTTATACTATCAACTAATTTTTATTATTTATAAAATGCAATTTATGTCTTGTGAGAGTATAAAATACTCCATGGACTAACAATGAATTATGTGCGGTTCTAATTATGTACAAAACAAAGAAACAGACAAACAAAAGACAAAGAGAAGCAGTCGGCTCCCGGTTTCTCTCTCGCACATTAATTTACGTTTCTTATCTTACCAGTATTACCAATACTACCTGTAATCCTGCCATTTAGTACGACATTTATGTACTGTACCAAACTTACCGAATAACAAATGGTTCTGAGCACTATGGGACTTAACAACTGTGGTCATCAGTCCCCTAGAACTTAGAACTACTTAAACCTAATTAACCTAAGGACATCACACACATCCATGCCCGAGGCAGGATTCGAACCTGCGACCGTAGCAGTCGCGCTGCTCCGGACAGCGCGCCTAGAACCGCTAGACCACCGCGGCCGGCTTACCGAATAACAGTTTTGGTGGAACGCAACGCTAGACGTGAGACCATGGCAGAAACCAGGTATCTTGTTTGAAAGTGTCCATAGCCATATCGTGGAAGAAGTTTCCCGGTATGTTGGCGTACCAGCGTGGATTGTCCAACGGGTCTCCAATAAACGGTGCAGCACTGGTAGCTATGTAAGACGGTGCAAGAACAGTGCTTGTAGTACCTAACTGACACTGAGCGGAGACCACTGTACTGCCTTGTCGATGACAGTCGGGTCCAAATCCGACAACAGTTGTAGCTGTCAGTGAATGTGGGTCCACGTCAAACAGTTTAGGAGCGAAATTTGTGAAGGGAACTGCACGCAATGGACTCGGAAACATCGCAAAAGGCAATTGTTCACTGTGGCACGTGAAGATGCACGTCTTCAACGGCCCAAACAAGACAGAAACTGAACAGAATAACGCTGAAGGGGAATAGTGTGGAGGACGACGGTTCAATCCCGCGTCTGGCCATCCTGATTTCCCTAAGTCGCTCCAGGCAAATGCCGGGATGGTTCCTTTGAAGGGCAAAGCCGACTTCCTTCCACGTCCTTCCTTAATAAGCTAAGGCCGATGACCCCGCTGTCTGGTCTCCTCCCCCAAACAACCCAACCCAACTCGTGAATAGTGTGATCAGATGGGTCGTCATTTTTCCGTCTTTCAAATGATACGACGCGTCGAGTACACAGAAGGCGCAATGAGGCGTTTAACCCGTACTCTGTGGAGGGTGAAGTTAAGGCTTGAGTTGATTCTGTGACGTTTTTGATATGATTTCCGTTTACTGACTTGGATCCACTCGTTACAGCGAATGTGGACTATGATGTTTACTTCAACATTCTCGCTGGCCAAGAGGACTGATGACCTCAGAAGTTAAGTCCCATAGTGCTCAGAGCCATTTGAACCATTTTTTTGAAACGCAGCAACAACATCCCCGCAATTTGATAGCTCCATGGGATCTAGTCATCAGAGCATGGCCTCACATAGATGTGGCATACCTGAAGGAAGCTGTGGACCCCTTCCTGAACTGAAGCCAGTGTCAAGGCCAGAGCAAGTTTTACACGGTATTAGTGTGATGTCTCCTAAGGACAGAAGAGGAGGACAACTTTTGTCATTCACTGTGCTTATATTAGAAGCGTAAATAAATGACAGACCGTAATCTGATAATACGATTTATGGTGGAAATTTTCTATGTTAGTTGCTTCAAATGTATGAGGGCGTGCTGAAAAGTAATGCTTCCGAATTTTTTATGTCAAACCTTTTAAAGCTTTTTAAATGAAACAAACGTTATTGACATTCTACTTCTTTATTCTTCATTTGTACTAGTTGGAACTTAAATAGTGGTAAAACTGCTGTGGAGACACTATACAATGGAATCTACTATTGTCGCTGATAGCACACGTTGTTGACATACCTACCTTACCTCCGAGCAAATGGACTCGCCCGTCCCACGTCACGGGCGTGCGCACAATCGAGGGAAAAACAGTCACTTGCGAGCGAGCAGTCTAACGTAACGGTGTCACTATTTTTTTCCAAACAGGAACAACGGAGTTGGATCAAGATTGAATATGCCAGAGGTCGTACAGCACGACAGTGTCATCAAGGTTTCAACAAGCGTGCGGGGAATCGGCATTGCCGTACAGAACAGTGGGACGTTGGGTAAAAGCTTTCAACGAAGGTCGGCAAACTGTGGCAGACATGCTTCGGGCAGGTCTTCCTAGCGTCTCTGAAGAAGAAGTGTATGCTGTTGCCGCGTTAGTGGACAGTGATCGACGCCATACGATTCGTGGGCTCGCCCACGAAACCAGATTAGCGCATACGACTGTGCTTCGCATCCTAGGCATGCGAAAAATTGCACCACGACGGGTTCCGCATGAATTGACGGAAATGCAGAAATGGATGCGTTACGACGCTGCTCAGACTGCACTTGGATCGCTATGAGCGCGAAGGAGATACTTTCCTACGCCGTACCGTAACACTGGATGAGACATGGGCCGCATCGTACGAGCCAAAACTGAAACGCCAATCCAACGAATGGCGTCGTTATGGGTCGTCGCGAAAGTCGAAAGTGCGTCAGAGCCCCAGTATGGTGAAAGTTACAGTGATTCGCGTGTACTACTGTGATGGTGTTATCCTAACGCACTACGTTCCTCCACGGCAGACGGTCAATGCACAGTATTACTGTCCATTTTTGGAGCATCACCTGCTACCAGCTTTGCGAAAGAAGCGGCGACACTTTCTGCGCAACCCACCCATCATTCTGCACGACAATGCGCGGGCGCATACAGCGCAAGCTGTGGCTGCTGTTTTCGGTCGATGGGACTGGCAAGTACTGTACCATCCACAATACTCCCCGGACTTAAGTCCTTGTGACTTTGATTTGACTCCGAAGATGAAGGTTCAAATGGCTCTGAGCACTATGGGACTTAACTGCTGAGGTTATCAGTCCCCTAGAACTTAGAACTACTTAAACCTAACTAACCTAAGGACATCACACACATCCATGCCCGAGGCAGGAATCGAACCTGCGACCGTAGCGGTCGCGCGGTTCCAGACTGTAGCGCGTAGAACCGCTCTCCCGCTCTGGCCGGCCCGAAGATGAAGGAACCACTTCGTGGCATTCGTTTCAGAACTGTTGCAGAGATTCGACAGGCAGTAGACCGCTCCATTCGCACCATCAATAGAACAGGCTCTGCTAACGGTATACTACGCCTTCCACATCGCTGGCAACGGGTTCTACACAACGCTGGTGACTACTTTGAAGGACAGTAACAGGTGCAAATCTTTTGTATCGGTTGTGAATAAATAGTTGCGACTATTTAAGTACCAACCCTCGTACATATTTGCAGCCCTCTGCCGCTGGAGGGCACCGATTTGTAGCGTGTAATATTACTGTGTGTAACGTAACTATGCCGGTGTGTGAGAAACAGCGAGCTGTAATCGAGTTTAGAATTCGAAGAGCTTGTCCACACATGGAGCACGCTCTCCTTCAGCATGGCAATGCCAGACTACAGTCGAACGCTGCGATATCTGTAACAATCCTACGCCTTGCGTTCACTGTCATCGAGTATCCTCCATACAGTCCCGACTGGGTCCCACGCGATTTTCATCTGTTTCCAGAACCTAAGGAACATCTTCGACGGTTTCGCTTTGATAGTGCTCGGTGCAGTTCCATACCCCACCCTTTCCCAGTCTGAACTTATGCTAATGACATTGTCGTCGACGTGATGTTAAGTTCTAACATTTTTATTTCCATAGTGGTCTTGTCTTCTGTACTTTTGTTATAATATAGTGTGCCAGCTCAGCCAACATTTGCACTATTCCTTTCAAAACGATCCATAGAGGAAAACTATGCCAAAATGATCGTCACTACATTCCACGGCGTTGCCAAAAAAAGTATGTGCTTTTCCGTTTACAGGTTATGTTACTACTCGCCTTCAGAGAAATTATTTCTAAGTACAATACTAAACCTTTTTCAACAACAGTTGTACAGTAATTAGAACGAGCCGATCAGAAAGTCGAATCTACAGCTTGAAGTTAAGTTCTACATGCTGGATACTTTCAAACAAAATCCTCAGTCTCCGGTCTAGGTTTGCTCTGTGTTTGCGAGACTCTTCTTAACTTATTTTTCCATGCTTGGGTATGAGGTTCCTGCGGCTCTAACAATGTGATTGGAAACATGGAGTAAACTGCGAAGCTCCCGTAACTCTTTCCTTGTAAATTAACTTTGGAGGTCGACGTCCATTGCTTGAAACCCTCCATTGTGCTCAGTAATCAATCTGCAGCTAAAAAAAAAAAAATCAACGATGTCAGTAGTCGTCTGACCGCAGGGTTTGCATCTAATAACTAATTTTCCTTTCCTGTGGTGTTTGTGCAGACATACAAGGAAGAAAGCAACATTAAACAGAATTATAATGAGATATACAACTTAATAAAAAGTTTCTTTAATCACTTTATTCCCTCTCACCCATAAACAGTAAAAAGATTTCAACTTTCTAATCAATCTCCATCGATGTTTATCTAATTGTACGACCTCTCCTACATTTATAACATAACTAGCATTTTTTCCACGGTTTCTGCCTCCTACGCGTTTGACACACATATTGCGCTCATCTCCTCCTCCTCTCTCTCTGACCCTCCCCCTCTCTCTCTGACCGTATACTCCCCCTCCTTTATCTGGCCAATTCCTCTCCCCCCCTCTCTCACTATTCTCTCCACCCCTCCTCTCTCTGAACATCTCCTCCTCCACACTTTGTCAGTACAATCGCTTCCTCTCCAGTCCTTCAGGCCAACTCCTTTTCTCCCTCTCTATCTCCTCCTCTCCCTCTCTCTGGTCATCCCCTCCTCCCCCTCTCTCTGTCCATATCCTCTTCCCTTTATCTCTGTCCCTCTCCTCGTCCTACTCCTCCATGTTTCTGTCCATCTACTACTCCCCCTCTCTTTGTCCATCTACTCCTTCCTTCTCCCTCTGCTTATCCCCTTCTACCCCTTTTGTCTGATCATCCCCTCCTCTTTTTCTGTCCATCTCCTCTTCCTACTCCCTCTCTTTGTCCACCACCTCCTCCTCCTCCTCATCTTTCTATTATCGACCTCCTCCTCCTTCCATTCTCTGTTCACCTGTGCCCCTCCTCACGTATACCTCCTGGAAAACATTATGGTGTTACATATACAACACATCAGTCCTGCAGAGCACTGAGATATAAGGAGCTACCAATCCTTCTCAGCTCCACCCCTTTTGGCGCTGGGTGGTTCTTATCCTTGTGGTACTTCTTTCCAGTGTGTGGTACGCTTACCAAATTTGGTTGAAATTGATTCAGAGGTGTAGGAAGAAATGTGAAACATACATACACACATGCGCCCTTTTTCTTGCAGATTTGCCCACATGCTAGTTTGACACATTTATTGCAGACGTTTTCCTCTCCTCCTCCTCCTTCTCTGTGTCCATCTCTTCCTCTCTCCATCTCTCTTCCTCCACTGCATCCTCCATCTGGACATGTCGTCCACCCCACTCTCTCAGTTTCTTCACATCCTCTTCCCCATATCTTTGTCTATCTCCTCCACTCCCTCTCCCTATCTGTATCTTAATTCCCCTTTCGTCTGTACATATTCTCCTCTCCCTCTTTCTGTTCATCTCCATCTTCTCCCTCTTTCTTTTCGACCTTCCCTCTACCCCTCTTAACAGTCTCCTCACACTCTCTCTGTACCTCTCATCCTCCCACCTCTCTCTGTCCATCCCCTCCTCCTCCCCTTCTCTGTCCACCTCATCCTCCCCTTGTCTCACTCTCTGTCTCCTCTCCCCTCTCTGATCAGCCATACCCCTCTACACCTCTAACCCCTGCAACACATGTCGATACTATCCACAAAACATACCTGCCTTGTATGGCAGCCTGCATGTCAGGAAGTGAAAAACATTCTTTTGCCCATATCTCCGATCGTATGTGCTAATTCTAATATAGCAAGCAGTATGTGTACCAGATTTGGTTGAAATCTATCAAGTGCTTTATAAGGAGGTGCCAGACACACATACATTCTAATATACATCTTATATATAAAAATTACATTACTTCTGTCCTGAAATCAGCTGTATCGTTATTAATGTAACACCATATCAACTCGCCAAGTGAGGTGGGGCAATTTAAGACAGTGGATGCACATTCAGGAACATGGTGACTAAGTTTTATGTATACTGCGATTTTCCTAAATCACCGAAGCCAACTGTCAATATGGTTCTTATGAAAAGGACACACCCTTCATCCTCAATAATCTGTAATTATGCTCGTTATCTAATTATCTGATTTTCGGCTGAGCCGTTAAACCCTATTATTATTATTTAATTTTTTAACCATAGGACTGCTGTCCTCTACTGATTCCTCCTGCATCTACTTTCCTTTAAACCTTGCTCCAAATTGGGTCTGAGACACTTTGTCCTCCTCTTTACCCACAGTCCACCTACCGCCAGTGGCAAAAGACCACTGGGTGTTTTCCTGCTCGCTAGCAGGCAGAAGAAATTGATGTCTCCTACAGCGCTCTACAAGCTGATCACCTCACACTGAAGGCTGGAGTCGAAAGCGACGGCCAGCAGGTGGAAACCTGTGGGGTTCAGTGAGAGCCTGATGTCTGTTATCAGCAGTCCAGCACAAGATCCACCAGGGTAAGGTAAGCGCGCCAGAAAGAAAAAGAAAAACTCCCTGTCTAGAGAGAAATATTAACAGTAGACCACAAAACGTCATTTCAGTTCTACAACTGCATGCACATCTCAGCTATAGCGTAATGGAAGTCTACTACTATCTGCTATGTTTGTGATACACTGCTCAGATGACAAATAAACAAACTAAAAATAGATATGCCTGGAAAGCCACTCTTTTCGCAGATGCAAAATTCTTTATTTTGGCTATAACATCGAAAGTGAATAAAACTTTCATCGAACCACAAAAATCATTTCTTTTATGTTGACTATTGTGGTTCATTAGCAGTTCAGAAACAGTCTCAATCAAATATAATACAAAATAATTCTGGATAATTGTTGTTAAAATGTTCTCTGGCAACTGCAACATCGCTTTTTACGCTTTGAAAATGTTCTGGCGTAACCACAAGCGCCGGAACGAAGAGGAAGACTAGAGAAGGCGGTGAGGCGCTGACGAGGACCGCGCGACGACAGGAGCGACCTCTGCAAGAAGTGAATATAACCGCCGCTCCTGCTAGACTCGACAGACATTAGTGGACAGGATTCGCGGAGTATTAGCACGGCCTAGCAGAGAGTGCTACGAGAACAGTTATCAGTGACGTGTGTCAACTTGCAGGAACAATTTCATATATCACAGCACTCTTATTTATATTGCCTGTCGCCAATCGCTTGCGACACTTGTTCAAAATCCAAAGTTAGGTATTGTCAATCTGCTTTATAGAAATAAACCTACCAATTTCATTTGCTTGAATTGTATAGCATTCGGAGAACGCAGCATCCCTTAGTACCCTATACGAGACGAGTGGGCAAGACCCGACAGAATATTCACTGGAAACGCCTCTAGGATTTTCAGTATGCCAGTATAATTCTTCTCTTTTCCGCGGAATATTCCAGCAGGTAGAGTGCAAAATAAAAGACCATTTCTACGGCATGCTCTGATCTGTGACTAATTGTTGTTATTGCAAATGCCTAGGACATCGCTTACAATCCCTTTCTACCATCTTGTTAACTTATACAATGACTCTTTAAGTCACCCCTTGAAAATGCCTGAAAAGTTCCTGTAGAAAAGGTACCTGTACCACAAAGAACACAATGCCCCATAACACACACACACACACACACACACACACACACACACACACACACAAGAAGTATAATTTCTTTTGTTTTTTTTCTTAATTGTAAATGGTTTCTATTGCAATTAAAAGGTAAATTATTAATTGCATTACTGTTATAAAGTTTAAGGATGCAACGGGAGTCTTTCAGTTGTTGTAAGTTGTAAATTAACACATTCAATAATCGTAACAGGAAGGAAGGAAGGAAAACTAGTGTTGAACGTCTCGTCGAGAACGAGGCCATTAGAGAAGGAGCACAAGTTCGGATAAGGGAAGGATAGGGAAGGAAATCGGCTGCACCCTACAAAGGAACCATCCCGATATTTACCTTAAGTGATTTAGGGAAATCAGGGAAAACCTATGTCACGGCGACTGGAACGAGATTTGAAACGTCGTCCTCCCAACTCCCAATCAAAGTAGGGAAGTGGACTCCAGATGTGATGGAATGGCGTGAAGGGAATGTTTCGTTGTACAATACATCCTAGGCCTTTTCCCATATTAGAATAAAGTTTCTAGCTTTCGACAGCAACCTCTATTTAATTCGTCAAGAACAACTGGCAGTCTAACTCATAGAGTGATTGCCTTATATGACAAATATCCGTCCTGTGATTGAGATATTGTGGAGAGAAACTTCATTCCCAGAATGTTTCGTTGTTGGGCGAACTGTAACGAGTTCCACTTAGCCTCTAGAGAAACAACGGCTCTAGTTTTAAAATCTGACGTTAACACCTGGAACAACGTTTTGTTCCTCTAATAGTACCGTCCGACGACGCCTTGGACAGAGGATGATGACCAGCTTTCTATACGACGATGGCGCCATGCAGCGTAAATTAATTTGTTTTATGTTAAACTTTTGCTCAGCTTCGTAAATTGTTCTGAATACTATCCGACAGTCGCATTAATCGTACATACTCCAAGGAATTTTCAGTATCCACGACAACCGTCTGCCAAACAAACTATTTCATGCAAATATTATAGGACACAGCAAAATATTGCAGTTAAATAAAGGTTTTAAAATTTGAAAAGATTAAGTCCAAATTTTCACGTAGGGCTGCGAACAGCAGCTCATGTTAATTGAATCGGTGACCTGGGAAAGAGGTACGTCCAAGAAAGTGAAATTTTCAGGAGAAACAAAAAACTGTTTTAACTACATAACAGGTTGAGGCATGGTGTCATGGAGTTGCCATGTAGCAATTGACCGCAGTCTGAAACAATATGCACCATTACAACATACTTTATCCATCGACTGTGGTCAGTTATCGGGTCTGAATGTACTGGTGATGACTCCTTTTCGAACCTGATGATGTTAATGAAGCAATTAGTGTTCTGTTTGCAGCTGAAGGATTGTGTTATGTAAGTTTATATTATTCATATTCATTATAGCAGTAAATGAAAGTGTTATGAGCACATAGGCTTATTCATAATGTACCCAAAATACAGCCACAACCAACATACCGCAAGGCAGACAATGGTGGATATGTTTCATCTTTATCTTCTCCAGCCTTCGCTCGCCACTGGCAGATACTGTTATAAAATGCTTTCTGTTCGTCAGGCGAGCACTTGTCTTGATGGGACGTGACACCCTGTTATACCAAACAATGTGCACAAATGTAAAGATCAGTTATATCTGATAAACGTAATTGGAAAAAAATTGTGGACGTAACCCCTCTTCCAACTCATCGATTCAATTATAGATTAATGTAAAATAATGTACATAAAAATAGGATAAGGATCACACTATTCATTAAGAACATCAGCGGCATATCTCTGTATTAATGTGGACTAAAGAAATATTTCAAACGCTTTTTCCAATTGTCTCAGACTCCCGTATGGTCACTATGGGGAGAAATAACACAATGAGCTGAAAGATTCATCTATCTAAAAGAGTAAATGGACATGAAACCCAGAAATAAAGGAGGCGTGGTTGATACCGTAAAAAGAATCATATGAGCTTACATGAAGACCATCCCTATTTGCAGGGGTTTCCATGATAATAACACAAATTTTCAACAGTTACCGAGAAGCGAAAATACAGTGCAATAAACTTATTTATTACGGATCTAGTTGCTAATATTTCTGGTTAAGAAAAACTCAGGTAGTATGTGAAGTTACGTCATAAGTAGTGGGCACAGGTAACTCCACAAATGCAAATAGCATGAAATTTGTGCCCGTATGGTTCCGAGATGATTTAACCCAAATCACTTACAATACGTTGTTTGAATAGGTACGGCGGAACTTAGTGTGACCGAGTCACGTCTACATATAAGCTGGAGGACAAAAATTTGAACAGCTGTCGCCAAGGTAGCACCTTGTACAAGTTGTACGTGCAAATAAAATCAATATAAAAACCTGTCTATTTGGAAATTTTTTATCTTCGTCAGCAAACTAAAAGTAAATTCGAAATTTTCTCATTTTTGCGTATAACTTTCCACTCAGTCTTACCACGTCTGAAACTGATATGTTTTTCCTATTCCGCCGGCCGGAGTGGCCGAGCGGTTCTAGGGGCTACAGTCTAGAACCGCGCGACCGCTATGGTCGCAGGTGTGAATCCTGCCTCGGGCATGGATGTGTGCGATGTCCTTCGGTTAGTTAGGTTTAAGTAGTTCTAAGTTCTAGGGGACTGATGACCTCAGCTGTTAAGTCCCATAGTGCTCAGAGCCATTTTCCTATTCCGTCATTTGTTATAGTGTGTTACATCACCAGTAACTCCCTGCATAATAAGTTTATATCTAGATCGAACTGAGGTAGAATGGGGAGGGTCCGTTGAGAAAACTTTTCCAAATGACAATGGTAACCATACATCGATAGTGCACTGTTGTGGAAATGCAGCCAGAAAGCAGCAGCAAATCAGTCACGATTGCACGGAAGAATGTGCATTCATCATACCTCAGCTAGAACCTGTTATGCCGATGGGCGAAGGCACTAGTTACATTGCCTGAAAACAACTGATGAAGCCAAAGAGTCAAAACTAGGCAAGCTTTTGAGTCGTATCCAAGGCTGGTTACATTAAATCAGATTTTTCAGTGATGTTTACTGGCTATAGCTTGGGCATTACATCACCTGCTCTAGGAGGACCTTAACTTCATTAATTTGCTAAGGTAATAATCTGCACAACAAAAACACCACTGCCGCGATGCAGGCGATATGAGGCATTATATGGCGCAATTTTGATAAAAAAGAAATCTGAATACCAATTTTTTTATTAATTGTAACTAATGTATGGTTAACAACTACGGCTCGATTGCTGAATTGGTGTCAGCTTACAATTCCTATGACATGTGACTCAGTGGCTCAGCCCCAAATCATTAGTTACTTATTGCACCGTTCAGCTACGGAAATGATTTGTTAATGTGTAAAATGCCAAGTTCCGCTGTAGTTCGGAGCCCACCCTAAGCTGTAGGTCCTCTGTGTATTTAATTTCAAAGGTCGGCGAAAGGCCACCTTCCAATAGGAGTACCCTGCGGTGTTCAAATCAGTCTTTAGGTTGAGGAGAGCTGCATCTTATCAATGGTGGAGAGGCTGCTCTCTTATCAAGTAAAAGAAAAAGTACTCGGTCTCCAGGCCATCCGACCGCCGTGTCATCCTCATGGAGGATGCGGATAGGAGGGGCGTGGAGTCAGCACACCGCTCTACCGGTCGTTATGATGGTATTCTTGACCGAAGCCGCTACTATTTGGTCGAGTAGCTCCTCAATTGGCATCACGAGGCTGAGTGCATCCCGAAAAGTGGCAACATCGCGTGGCGGCCTGGATGGTCACCCATCCAAGTGCCGACCACGCCCGACAGCGCTTAACTTCGGTGATCTCACGGGAACCGGTGTATCCACTGCGGCAAGGCCGCTGCCCTTTTATCAAGTAGTCGAGTAGAATATTCCGTCGTGAACATCAAATTTTTGTACCGATCATCTTGATGAAAGTTTAATAAACGGCTGGAAGAATGATCATGATTAGTAAAATGAAAGGTGGTGTGAAAACTCAGGATAAATGATGAAGTTCGTTACACGACGGGGCGGACAACAGATACCATAAGAGGAAACAAAGATTTGAGTTTCTTAAGGCAAACATAAGTAGCAGCTGGCTTACTCTGTAAAGACGTGCTTATCTCTGCCATCAGTAAAAATAAAAAAAAATAAAAAAAAAATATGGCTCTGAGTACTATGGGACTCAACTGCTGTGGTCATCAGTCCCCTAGAACTTAGAACTACTTAAACCTAACTAACCTAAGGACATCACACACATCCATGCCCGAGGCAGGATTCGAACCTGCGACCGTAGCAGTCGCACGGTTCCGGATTGCGCGCCTAGAACCGCGAGACCACCGCGGCCGGCTGCCATCAGTCATTCACATCAAAGCGTACGACCGGCGCCGAGAGACCTCCTTCACACAAGAATCACTAAATAACGCCAAGACTTCTCTCCTTTGAATTTGTCCTGTAGAAGATAGCGCATCGATAAGGAGTTCTTCACATGCTGTGCGCGATAGCAGCGGTAATGTTACCGATGACAGCACCCTTAAAGAAAGGAAACAGAAGTAATCCGCTGAATTATAGACACCTATCACTGACATCAATTTGCACTAGGATTTTGAAACATGCACTGTGTTCGAACGTTGTGAGATACTTCTAAATAAACGATCAATTGAAAAATAGTCAGCACGGATTCAGAAAATATCGTTTTTGGGAAACGCAACTGTCCCTTTATTCACACGGTGTAATGATTTATGTTAGCAGGACATCTCAAGTTGATTCCATATTTCCAGGTTTCCAAAAGATTTTTGACAACCGTTCATCACAAACGACTTCAAATCACAGTGCGTGCCTGCGGAACATCATCTCAGTTGTGCGACAAGATTCGTGATTTCCTATAAGAAAAGACACAGTTCTTACTGACTGACCGAAAGTCATCGTATTAAACGGAAATGATCTCCGGTGTTCCCCAAGGAAGAGTTACAGTACCTCTGCTGTTTCTAATCTATATAAACGACTTGGGAGTTAATGTATGCAGCCCTCTAAGATTGTTTGCAGATGATGCTGTCCTTTACAGCCTCGTGAAGCCATCAAACGATCAGTACGAATTACAAACTGATTTAGACAAGATATCCGTGTGTTGCGAAAAGTGGCAACTGACTCTGGGCAACAAAAAATGTGAGGTCCTCCACACTAGAAAAAATCCGTTAAATTTAGGTTAAACGATAAACAATACAACTTGAGAGGTTGTAGATTCAACTAAATACTTCGGCATTACAGTTACGAGCAACTTAAATCGGAACAATCACACAGAAAATTTCGGGAGAGGGCGAACCAAAAACTGGGTTTTATTGGCAGAACTATTAGAAGATGCAACAAATCTATTAAAGAGACTGCCTACACAATGCTTGTGCGTCCTATGCTAGAGTACTGCTGTGCAGTGTATGATCCTTACCAAATGGGACTGACGTAGGACAACGAAAATTTTCAAAGAAGGAGCTCGTTATGTATTATTGCGAAATAGGGGAGACACTGTCACGGATATGGTACGCGATCTGGGGTGGCAATCGTTTAAACAAAGGCGTTTTCCGTTGAGGAGAAATCTTTTCACAGATTTTCAATCACTAACTTTCTCCTCCGAATGAGACAATATTTTGTGGGGCCCCACCTACACAGAGAGAAATGACCACCGTAGTAATATGAGTGAAATCGGACCTCACACTGAAAGAATTAAGTGTTCATTTTTCTCTCGAAATATTCCGGAGTGAAACGGTCGCGAAATAGTCTGAAAGTGGCTCTTTGAACGCTCTGCCGAGCACGGGGATATGAATGGCAGAGCAGTAAAATGTAAATGTCGTGTGACTAGGGCCTCCCGTCGGGTAGACCGTTTGCCGAGTGCAAGTCTTCAGATTTGACGCCACTTCGGCGAATTGCGCGTCGATGGGAATGAAATGATGACAATTAGGAAAACACAACACCCAGTCCCTGAGCGGGGAAAATCTCCGACCCAGCCGGGAATCGAAGCCGAGCCTTTAGGAATGACATTCTGTCGCACTGACCATTCAGCTACCGGGGACGGACTGCACAGTAGTGAAGTAGACGTAAAAAAGTGAGAATGTGCCAGTTACGAGTTCCACAACTAAAGCTATCCTGGCATGCCATGACGATACTTATTGTAAGCCATTATTTGATCACATACTTTGGATTACCATTTCCTGCATAGTTGCATTACTAAAAAATCGGGTATAGTCGGCCGTGATCGGTTTCCTTTACAAAGTACACAATTATTCATTTAATTTCGGGTTTAAGACAAAAACTAAGTGATAAAACATATCGAACAAAACCTAGTGAATTAAGATGATGCCCTAGGTTCGAGGTGTACCACAGACAACAACTGCAACATTATACACGATAGCATGTAAAAGGATAAAACCACACCGTTGCACTCCATCCACTCCTCTCACGGGACGATATAGACGTCTACCCGCTGGTATCTTTTTTTTTTTTTTTTCTTTAATGAATTTCAATTCCCCCCGAAGGGGGCGGGCTGGCAGCAGCTTAGTATGGCGCTCTTCAGCCTACAGACTTTGCTAAAAAGATGAAGAGAATAAATAATAAAAACAGGCGATAAAATCGGAGACTTAAAGAGTAACATGGCGAAAAAAAAAATCGTAGAACTTAAAACAAAGAACAGCGTGATGATAAAATACATATGAAACAGACAGGTAAAACAATAGACAGACAATTAAAAAACACGGCGACAGTCTGGTTTCTGTTCGCAAAAGATCTAAAATTCACACCTAGCGACAGCATGGTTTCTGTTCGCAACACGAGAACGACGAACAACACTGAACAGTCACTAAACACTGCACTAAAAAGATGGCAAATGTGACATACCACAGCCGAGAGCAGGTGGGGGGAAATTGGATAGATGATGGGAAAATAAAAAAGGGGGGAAGGAGAGGAAAAGCGAAGGGGGGGAGGTGGGAAAGGAGCCGATGGAGGATGAGGACCCATAAGAGGGGTGGTCTCTTTCTGCAAAGGAATTGTATTTAATAACAGTGCCAGTTAGGCACACAAACTCCGTAAACTCTGTTCCGCGACATTCTAATGCTCGTCGGTGCTAGAGTCGAGAAGGCGCCGTGTTTGATCCCCCCATTCCACACACATGGCGCTAGAAACTAGTCGTTACAATTAATGTGCAGCTACTCAAACAGTTCCAGTGTAGACTGTAATTATCGTACGGAAACGAAAGTTGGTAGATAATTCTAATACGTTAATGCAGAACCGATTTACGCTAGAAAAAAGTAGTTCCAATATGCGCCACCAGGTGCAAACCTGGCGCTGTGGAAGCAAGAAAGACGTTATAGAAATGTTTCCATACATAATGGATTAGGAACAGGATGTGAGCAGAAAAGGTCAAACAAATGAGAAAGGCATAATGTTGACGTTGTTATTGACCGCTGTTTACACAAGTTTTTCAATATGAGCACCGGAAAAGTCGACAAGATGCTGTACAGTGCTAGATTTGCAGCTTGTGGGCAAAATTGGAACTAATTTTTTCCAGCGAAAATCGGTTCCACTTTAACACATTAGTGTATCTACCAAGTTTCGCTATCATACGATAATTACAGCCCACAGTGGAACTCCGTGAGTAGATACACTTTAATTATAACTACCCGGTGTTATAATTTACAGTGGAACTCCGTGAGTAGCTTCATTTTAATTATAACTACGCGGTGTTATAATTTACACTCTTTGACAGACCCAGGGAAAGACTACCTACGCTGCTACAGATCTCGGCGCAGTATGTTTGCCGGACGAGTTAATTCCTGTTGATGATGAAAATAAAGCAGTTATTACTAACAAATAATCTGTGTGACCAGACACATTACAGAGTGGGCGAATAAGACCTTAACGAAATTTTGAAAAACACAGCCCTCAGTCGCGAACACAATTAATTTGTGACCTAGGTTTCGGTGTCACACGGGACACCTTCTTCGGACAAAATTAAAACTAAATGTTACAGCATAACGTAATTATATGAATTATACAACGGTCGCTGATTGGCAGCCATGTTAAAAACCTTAACCTTAACGAAAGTCTGCGAGCACAAAGGCAAACCAAAACGGCTCAAAACAGAAGATCTACAAGTCATACAGTGGACAGATGACAACGCGCCGAATACAAAGTTCCTTAAACAGCTAGCTTGTGAGACAAGGGAGTGATCCAGACCCGTATCGAATCCTCACTGCTGTTAAAGACTGTTGGTCAGATAGACTGACTGTTCTCCAGGTTATTTTTATGCCGTTTTCGACTCTTATTTAGACAAATGATGGTCTGGTCCACAAGATTTGCCCCAGAAAATACGATACACAAATTTAAAGTACAATAACGTTCGGGATAAAGTTTCCACGATTCATAGACGGATAGCGCACACATCTACCTTTCTTTAGAATAACTGATACTGTAGCGCCAAGAAACGCGTTCGGTCATAAAGTTAAAAATAATAAAGAAACTTGCCAAATAATGAAAACAGCGGATCCTGTACGACGGAATAAATATTCGGAAAGAAAGAGTAACTGCTTTAAACAGAAAATAGGAAACGTTAAGGGTACTTGATGATAACAAATTGAAGCTTGTCAACTAATGACCACGGGCAGAGAGAAGTTAACAGAATGATGGGCATGTGGGCGAGGACACACGAACACACATTAAAATCAAATTAAATGTTGTCCAGAGATCCACAATTACAGAAGTGACACCAAAGGTGCAATTCATCAGCGCTCTCCTGTATGCTAAGTCGTGATCGATAATGAAGCTAGACATAATGATGGACCCTGCAAATAAAAGAGCATTATTTTCTTTGATCACATAAATACATAATCTAATGAAAAAGCACTTAACCTGCAATACGTATATCGTGCTTTGTGATCACGTGAAAGCTTTGTAAACGCAACGGCCAAAAATACGGTGTAAATTCAGTGCTGTAGCACTGAAAGTAAATGAACGTATACTGGTGATATTCTGTTCGATAGATGCTGCGAGTGGAGCATCTGCGGGGTGCGGTGAGTCACAGCGTCCTTGATCTTGACTCATCAAGCAGGGCGCCCCTCCACTTCCGGCATCGGGTTATTCCTACTGCCAGCCCAGACACCCACCCCGCAGCTGGCGAGCAGACCCAGGCCGCTGATCTCGCTATACAGCCGACTCTCACAATACGCACGAGGGCATTTCGTAAAGTAGCTTGCGTTTGCATAGTGTAAGGGAAAGAGGATATTCACTGTACGCCAGTACGTACTCTGGGTCAGAGCAGAAAGATCTGCCTTACTTTGTTTTATTTTTATTTTACACGTTTAGTTCCGTAGTACCAAATTGAGGAGCAAATCTCCTTGGTCATGGAACGTGTCAGTACATGAAATTACAACAGAAAAGTAGTAATTACAAATTAAAATGTTTATAAATCCTAAAAAGAGGACAAGCTATAAGTTTACATATACGCAATCAACAATGTAACATAGGAATTAGCTTTTTGTCAAGGAAATCCTCGACAGAAAAAAGTGAACCACTAGGAAACTGTTCAGTTTACATTTGAAAGCGCGTGGATTACTGCTAAAACTTTTGAATTCTTGTTGTAGTTTACTGAAAATAGATGCAGCGCAATACTGCACGTCTTTCTGCACAAGAGTGGAGAAGGTAGTT
This sequence comes from Schistocerca nitens, assembly GCF_023898315.1. Classification (NCBI taxonomy): domain Eukaryota; kingdom Metazoa; phylum Arthropoda; class Insecta; order Orthoptera; family Acrididae; genus Schistocerca; species Schistocerca nitens. The sequence goes on along the minus strand of NC_064616.1, from coordinate 168,463,283 downwards.
CCAAATGCAGATTGTATTTCTGCCTGGTATTAACTTAGTAAAAGCTGATAATTCCTGGGAATAAGCTGGTATTGTTAACAAGGAAGGAAATTAAAGAATATATACGATGGTATCCAAAAATAAAGACTACAAACCACTACTTCCCCGTCCTGTGTCTAATTCACGACATAAAAATACAAACCGTGAACAGATGTCCGTACAACCACGCTAGTGATGTCGTCAGGGCACCTATCAAATTGGATAGTGTTTGTCGGGTAGTCCCACATCCACAATCGCTGTGTACACAGCCACAGACGGTTCAGTATGGCTCAAAGAAGACGCCTACCAGGCTTTCTGCGGTGGAGGCCCATGGAAAGAATGGAAGTTGGACAGTCGCAAACTGATGTGGCCCGATGGCTTAATGTGAGTCGTACTGTTATTTTTCGGATTTGGCGACAGTTTATAGATATCGAAACTGTATCCTGAAGACCAGGGCGGGGCCGATCAGGTGTAACATCATAAGGAGAGAACCGTCGTTTGGCTGTAAGGCCACAACGGTACCACCGTAGTACTGCACGGCAACTAGCATCTGACCTCGCAGCATCCACTTGCCGTATTGTATCGAGGCAACTGCGTACAGAAGGCTTCAGCAGAGTGGCTTCTATTGTTGGAGACCTAGTGTCTGTTTACCTCTGGCGTGTCTTCACAGAAGGGAAAGTCTAGAGTGGACCCGTCACCATGCCACCTGGACGGTCGAACATATGAGCTCCGATTTGGTCTGGAGAGTGATTCTCGACGAATTCGCATCTAGAGGGTAAGTGGAACACGATTTCTGGACCCAGGCATTGTGGAAAGAGACTGATATCGAGGATGATCCCTAACGGTGTGGGCAGGGATTATGTTGATCACTCGTGCACTTCTTCATGAAATTGTATAGTTAAATCGACAAAGCTTAACTGGTGCCAGGTATCGTGATGAGGTCTTGGGACCTCATGTGAGGTGTTTGCTTGGTGCTGTGGGCTAAGACTCCGTATTGCTGGACGATAATGCTCGACCTCATAGAGCACGGGTTGTTGATGTTTCCTTGCAAACGGAAGGTACTGCACGCATGGCATGGCCTGCTCGCTGCCACATTTTGAATCCCATAGAATCTCGCCTGGTATGTACTACGGACACGGGTTGCATTACGTCAGCATCCACCAACCACTCTCCAAGACATGCGAGCAGCCGGCTGGGGTGGCAGAGCGGTTCTAGGCGCTACAGTCTGGAACCGCGAGACCGCTACGGTCGCAGTTTCGAATCCTGCCTCGGGCATGGATGTGTGTGATGTCCTTAGGTTAGTTAGGTTTATGTAGTTCTAAGTTCTAGGGGACTGATGACCTCAGACGTTAAGTCCCATAGTGCTCAGAGCCATTTAGACCAACTTGCGAGCAGCGCTGCTGGAAGAATGGGCGTTATTGCCTCAACATGAAATTGATGGCATCATTTACAGCAAGCCTCATCGATTGTCAGACCTGTATTGCTGCCAGAATTGGTGACACGCCATACTGAGCGCATTAACCAGTTGTCGGAATGTGTGTGTAAATCCGTTAAGTTGGAAAAAAACGAAGAACATTTTTGAAACTTCCTGGCAGATTAAAACTGTGTGCCGGACCGAGACTCGAACTCGAGACCCTTCGCGGGCAAGTGCTCTACCAACTGAGCTACCCAAGCACGACTCACGCCCCGTCCTCACAGCTTTACTTCTGCCAGTATCTCGTCTCCTGCCTTCCAAACTTTACAGAAGCTCATCTGCGAACCTCGCAGAACTAGCAGAGTTCGAGTTCGAGTCTCCGTCCGGCACACAGTTTTAATCTGCCACGAAGTTTCGTATCAGCGCACACTCCGCTGCAGAGTGAAAATCTCATTCTAAGAACATTTTTGTTTACCGTTATGGCTTGTTTACGTTCTGTATTCTTTATATTGTTTCCGATTTACTGTCACCTGATTATACTGCTTTGTAGCAAAATAGACACAAACTTGCAAAATTTCGGTTTGTTGTTTTGATTCTGGGCCTCAGTGTATATTGAGAGGCCAGTGTCAGAATACCCAGACTAACGAACAGGATCGACAAGAGGTTCCCGAACTTACACCACTTGCAGTCCTTTTATGAGCCAAAACTACCCTTTGAGAATGGGAAGAGCTACCTCAAAATATACCGTACGTAATGAGGGAATGAAAATATGCAAAGTAGAAAATTTTTCTTGTTGAAGTATCACTTACTTCCGATACAGCTTTAATAGTAAAAATGGCAGAATTAAGTCTTTGAAGAAGATCTCGAACATGGGCTTTCAAAGATAGTTTACTTTTTTTCGGAACAGCTAGAAATTTGAACTGTTCAGCCTCACTAATCATATGCTCTTTTGTGTAATTAGAACGTCAGGTTTCATTGAATTGTCTGTTAGAAACTGTAAGAACTGAGTCGTACTGTGATTTAGCGTTAATTTATTTTCTGCAAGCCATGAACTTATGTCTTGAACTGCAGTATTTCAAACAGTGCCAGAGTTACACACAACATCCTTTAATATCAAGCAAACAGAAATATTTTAGAATCACCTGTTAAGACTACAAATCATATCATTTATATAATTACGGAGCTGGAGTAGCCCTAGCACTGATCTCTGGGATTGGGACACCTCCCATTTAACCGTGCCCCTCTCGGACCCCACATGTAGACATTCTCAATACACTAACTAAGACTAACGAGGTGTCTGATGTTTCAAGAGGCACTGCATCGAAGATTTCTATTTCAAAGCGTGGACTGGCCGCTACTCACGCAAACTGCACTAACTTTGAAGTGGTCACATCGATTCCATTGCTGAAAATGGAAAAAAAAGTGCAAACATCCATCGTCAAACGTGGATGGTTACATACAGAGGATGGACAAAAAAAGGCCGCGTGAATTGCCTGCTCGAACATATAGCGAGTTTCTAGCCAAGCCTGCCGGGTGCACTGGTTGAACATTTGTATTACACCGCGATCGGCACCTGTGGAAAGTCCTCAATACGTGGCAAATGTCAGTCGCGGTCTGAATAGTGTTCCGTGTAGTTGTGTTTGCATTATATCGGAGATACGCGAATTCGACCGTGGGTAAATTGTTTGTGGTCATATGGTGGCTGCTTCCGTAACTAAGGTAGCCAAGTGTTCGATGTTTCAAGGGGCACCGTACTGAAGATTTATACCGAATACAGAGACAGCGGAAAACAAAATCCGATTAGTCACAACAACGACAAAATCGTGTGTTGAGCGATCGTAGCGGACGGCCATTGAAGAGGATTGTGACGAAAAATAAGAGGGCGACAGTTGCAAAAGTCACTGCAGAACTGAATGTCGAACTGTCAGCATCAAAACAACAGGACGGAAGCTCCATAAGTAGGTAATTGCAGGGCGAACTGCAATTCTAAAAACATACATCGGAATTGCAAATGGCCCTAACATGAAAACATGGTGACCAAGCCGTAAAACGTGGACAATGGAGCTGGAAGAAAGTCATTTGGTTGAATGGGGTGCCCTATCGCACCTCGATTGGCCGCTAAATCACCCGATCTTAATCGTGTAGGAAACGTCGTGTGAAAGGTAGCGACAAAATCCCCACAATTTGGTAGCGCTACTGATCTAACCACCCAACAGTGGCTTCAGCTACATATGACATACAGGGGTTGGACTAAAATATGGGAACACCATAAGCGTAACACACTAACTTTCCCGTTACGGTGTAGCAAACCCGTTGGTATTCACAATACACTACTGGCCATTACAATTGCTACCCCTAGGAAGAAATGCAGATGATAAACGGGTATTCATTGGATAAATATATTATACTAGAACTGACATGTGATTACGTTTTCACGCAATTTGGGTGCATAGATCCTGAGAAATCAGTACCTAGAACAACCACCTCTGGCCGTAATAACGGCCTTGATACGCCTGGGCATTGAGTCAAACAGAGCTTGGATGGCGTGTACAGGTACAGCTTCAACACGATACCACAGTTCATCAAGAGTAGTGACTGGCGTTTTGTGACGAGTCAGTTGCTCGGCCACCATTGACCAGACGTTTTCAATTGGTGAGAGGTATGGAGAATGTGCTGGCCAAGGCAGCAGTCGAACATTTTCTGTATACAGAAAGCCCCGTACAGGACCTGAAACATGCGGTTGTGCGTTATCCTGCTGAAATGTAGGGTTTCGGAGGGATCGAATGAAGGGTAGAGCCACGGGTCGTCACACATCTCAAATGTAACGTCCACTGTTCAAAGTGCCATCAGTGCGAACAAGAGGAGACCGAGACGTGTAACCAATGGCACCCCATACAATCACGCCGGGTGATACGACAGTATGGCTATGACGAATACACGCTTCCAACGTGTGTTCATCGCGATGTCGCCAAACACGGATGCGACCGTCATGATGCTGTAAACAGAATCTGGATTCATCCGAAAAAATGACATTTTGCCATTCGTGCACCCAGGTTGGTCGTTGAGTACGCCATCGCAGGCGCTCCTGTCTGTGATGCAGCGTCAAGGGTAACCGCAGCTATGGTCTCCGAGCTGATAGTCCGTGCTGCTACAAACGTCGTCGAACTGTTCGTGCAGATGGTTGTTGTCTTGGAAATGTCCCCATCTGTTGACTCAGGGATCGAGACGTGGCTGCACGATCCGTTACAGCCATGCGGATAAGATGCCTGTCATCTCGACTGCTAGTGATGCGAGGCCGTTGGGATCCCTCATGGCGTTCCGTATTACCCTCCTGAACCCACCGATTCCATATTCTGCTAACAGTCATCGGATCTGGGCCAACGCGAGCAGATATGTCGCGATACGATAAAGCGCAATCGCGATAGGCTACAATCCGACCTTTATCAAAGTCGGAAACGTGATGGTACGCATTTCTCCTCCTTACACGAGGCATCACAACAACGTTTCACCAGGCAACGCCGGTCAACTGCTGTTTGTGTATGAGAAATCGGTTGGAAACTTTGCTCATGTCAGTACGTTGTAGGTGTCGCAACCTGCGCCAACCTTGTGTGAATGCTCTGAAAAGCTAATCATTTGCATATCACAGCATCTTCTTCCTGTCGGTTAAATTTCGCGTCTGTAGCACGTCATCTTCGTGGTGCAGCAATTTTAATGGCCAGTAGTGTAGCTTCTAGTCGTCTCGGAATGGATAGTGACAGGTCCTGTATGGGTTCACGGTAATTTTATACCATTATTCCTCCAAAATAGTGGCAAGTGTTGGTAACGATGATGGAGATACATAGCGACCACGCACCCTTCTCTCCAAAGCAGACCACAAAGGCTCAATAATACTAATATCTGGTGTGGTGGCCAGGGGGATACAACAATCTACCCTCGTGGTCACAAAATCAGTCCGGGACGATGCGATCTCTTAATAGGGACCCTGCCTTCTTGCGACACAACATCGCCTTGGGTAACAAACATTTTACCGTGAGATGGACCTGATCAGCCAAAATGGTAACATAATCCTTGGCAGTAATGTGACTTTGCAAAGTAACCACGGGCCCACGGAATACCACGATATGGCTGCCCAAATCGTTATCGAAGCCCCGCCACGCTTCATCCTTTGGGCATAAATTAAATCAGAAGTTGGAATTTGTGAGAAAACAAATGACTGCCTTCCATTGGTCCAGAGTCTTGGTTTATTAGCTTTGGCACCACAATGTGACATTTTCTGTGCATGGTGAAGCAGCTCCAGTCACAATTATGAAGCAAGGTCGGCCAGCTCATTCAGAAGTACAGGGAACAATTTCCAGTTGACTCAGAGAAGTTCAAGGATTTGCAAGATCTACTCCAGTTCATCCTAACCAGTGCACCATCCATTTTATGATAGTATTAAGTGCAAAGAGATGGTGTAAGTAGGCTGTTTATGTTTTCTTATTGGCAACGTTACGTAGCGCTCTGTATGAAAATCACTGGCTGTGCTGTGTGCGGTCTGTGGCTAGTTTGCATCGTTGTCTGCCATTGTAGTGTTGGGCAGCTGGATGTGAACAGCGCGTAGCGTTGCGCAGTTGGGGGTGAGCCGTCAGCAGTGGTGGATGTGGGGAGAGAGATGGCGGAGTTTTGAAATTTGTAAGACTGGATGTCATGAACTGCTATATACATTATGACTTTTGAACACTATTGAGGTAAATACATTGTTTGTTCTCTATTAAAATCTTTCATTTGCTAACTATGCCTATCAGTAGTTAGTGCCTTCCGTAGTTTGAATCTTTTATTTAGCTGGCAGTAGTGGCGCTCGCTGTATTGCAGTAGTTCGAGTAACGAAGATTTTTGTGAGGTAAGTGATTTGTGAAACGTATAGGTTAATGTTAGTCAGGGCTATTCTTTTGTAGGGATTTTTGAAAGTCAGATTGCGTTGCGCTAAAAATATTGTATGTCAGTTTAAGCACAGTCTTGTACAATTTTTCAAAGGGAACGTTTCAATGGGAGGCGTAGAAGATAGTGATGATTATGACTGCCCTCTTAATGTAGACTGAACAATCTGTGCTTACCATTGAGAAAGTAAATTTTCATTTGCTCGACATTTGTTTCATATATCACATTAAAACACGCTTTTATTATATATTGCCAATTACTGAGTATGTAATAGATAATAATTAATAAATATCATTCTTTACTGACATATTGTGCCAAGTTCTGCGGCAAGGAAGTCCTAAGCCACCATTATTCGTTCATGGCTTCATTTAATTGCAATTTAAATAAGGTTTTTAAGATATAAATACCATTATACAAACGGAAAACATGTAATAACTAGCCGGCCGTTGTGGCTGTGCGGTTCTAGGCTCTTCAATCCTGAACCGCGCTGATGCTACGGTCGCAGGTTCGAATCCTGCCTCGGGCATGGATGTGTGTGATGTCCTTAGGTTTAAGTAGTTCTAAGTTATAGGGGAATGACGACCTCAGATGTTAAGTCCCATAGTGCTTAGAGCCATTTGACCATTTTGAAGATGTAATAACGGACATAAACCAACATAAGTAAAGGTACTTGAAGTAAAACACGAAAATCTGATTTATAAAATTTTTGGATGTTCAAAAGCTATTTTTGTTAGAAAGATAAAAGTGTGGCATAGTACTGCCTATCTCCAAGCCCTTCATTTGTCTAGCATATTTAAGTGAATAACAATGTAAGATCACAGGTTAACGTAAGTGCGAGAGAAACCATTGCAAATGTGAAATTCTGGTACATTAATGACTGGTGAAACAGTCAGAAAGTTTTGGAAATTTTTGGAAATTTGTGGTAAGGTCTTACGTGACCAAACTGCTGAGGACATCGGTCCCAGATCCTACACACTACCTAATATAACTTAAACTAACTTATGCTATGGACAACACACACACACCCATGCCCGATTGAGGGCTCGAACCGCCGACGGGGGACCCGCGCGGACCGTGGCAAGGCGCCCTTTACAGCGCGGCTACCCCGCGCGGCAGAATGTTGAATTCAACCATGCAAACGTACATGCATTGTGTTGTGCAGTTGTCAGATGTCAGTTTGTGGTTTGGAGTTCCATGCCTGTTGCACTTGATCGGTCAATACAGGAACAGTTAATGCTATTTGTGGATGACGGTAGAACTGTTCAAATGGTTCAAATGGCTCTGAGCACTATGGGACTTAACTTCTGAGGTCATCAGTCCCTAGAACTTAAAACTAGTTAAACCTAACTAACCTAAGGACATCACACACATCCATGCCCTAGGCAGGATTCGAACCTGCGACCGTAGCGGTCGCGCAGTTCCAGACTGTAGCGCCTAGAACCGCTCGGCGGTAGAACTGTCGTCTGATGATATCCCACATGTGCTCGACTGGAGCCAGATCTGGTGATCAAGCAGGCCAGGGCAACATTTCTAGACTCTGTAGAGCTCGTTGGTTTACAACAGCGGTATGTGGGCGAGCATTATCGTGTTGGGAAACACCACATGGAATACTGTTCATGATTAGCAGCAAAACAGGTCGTAGCACCAGATTGACGTACAAATCTGCAGTCAGGGTGCCGGGGATAAGCACGACAGCACTCCAGGTATAGCCCCAGAAGCCTAGCATGCAGACAGGTGGGTGGCAGGCCCTAAACTGGCCTCCTTCAGTGGCACAGATGCAGAGCCGCCTTTCATCAGAGAACACAACACATCTCCCCCTGCCCTCCAATGAGCCCTCGCTTGACACAACTGAAGTCGCAGATGGCGGTGTTTTGAGTTCAGTGGAATGTACGCTACAGCGCGTCTGGCTCGGAGCTGCCCTTGAAGTAATCGATTTGTAACAGATTGTTGTGTCATTGCGGTGCCAACTGCCGATCAGACTGCTGCTGCAAATGCAGTACAGTGCTCCAGGGGCATAGCCGAACAGATGGTCTCCCCTCCCGGTAGCGTCACGTGGCTGTCCGGAGCCCGGTCCTGTTACGGCAGTACGTTCTCGGGACCATCGCTGCTAGCAGTCATGTACAGTGGCTACCTTCCTGCCAAGACTTTCTGCATTATCGCAGAAGGAACATCCAGCCTCTCGCAGCCCTATTACACGACCTCGCTGAAACTCAGTGAGGTGTTGATAAAGGCGTCCGTGTCGCCTTAAAGGCGTTCTTGACTAACATCAACTGACCACGTCAAATCTCAAAGGTTGTAAGTAGGCAGTTTAGGTTTTTATATTGGTAACGCCACGTAGCGCCCTGTATGAAAATCACTGGCTGTGCTGTGTGCAGTCTGTGGCTGGTTGGCATTGTTGTGATATTCGCTATTGTAGTGTTGGGCAGTTGGATGTGAACAGCGCGTAGCGTTGCGCAGTTGGAGGTGAGCCGCCAGCAGTGGTGGATGTGGGGAGATTCAGAATGGTTCAAATGGCTCTGAGCACTATGGGACTCAACTGCTGTGGTCATAAGTCCCCTAGAACTTAGAACTACTTAAACCTAACTAACCTAAGGACAGCACACAACACCCAGCCATCACGAGGCAGAGAAAATCCCTGACCCCGCCGGGAATCGAACCCGGGAACCCGGGCGTGGGAAGCGAGAACGCTACCGCACGACCACGAGATGCGGGCGATGTGGGGAGAGAGATGGTGGAGTTTTGAGAGCGGATGATGTGGACGTGTGTCCATCAGAGACAGTAAATTTGTAAGACTGGATGTCATGAACTGATTATATATATGGGTGGACAAGATAGCTGGGACACCCTGTATATATATGATGACTTTTAAACTTTGTTCTCTATCAAAATCTTTCATTTGCTAACTATGCCTATCAGTAGTTAGTGAGTTCAGTAGTTAGAATCTTTTATTTAGCTGGCAGTATTGGCGCTCGCTGTATTGCAGTAGTTCGAGTAACGAAGATTTTTGTGAGGTAAGTGATTCATGAAAGGTACAGGTATTGTCAGTCAGGGCCATTCTTTGGTAGGGATTATTGAAAGTCAGATTGCGTTGTGCTAAAAATACTGTGAGTCAGTTTATTGATGATCTGAATAAGTGAAGAGAGAAATGTCTGTGAACGTTCAGTTTCGCTCAGCTGTTTGAAAATCGAATAACGTAAGGGGTTTATCAGCACAGTAATTCATTAATTTTTCTAAGGGGACGTTTCAAGGTAACTAACGCTCATTACAATTATAGTGTGTATTTAAAGCTATGGTGATTTCAATCCTATTAATGGCGCTACTAGCGCCGCTCTTAATCGACTGGTACGAAAACTAAACAGACATCATCTTTCAGATGTAGAAACACGCCTACCAACTTTAGTTTATGTTACAAACTCCTTCTTACTGTTGTGATATTTTTTACTTTATTGTATGTAAACTTCCTTCGTTGACGATAAGTTGAAAATAAGAATGAATTTGCCTCAGAATTCAATTAATTGATCCCTAATTTTATTTTAATATTATCCATTTAAAAACATCTAGGGTCGTGTTTAGATATAGATGTTCACATTCAAAAATAATAATAAGCTAGTACACACACATAATTGCATTATTGGTCATATGTTAATCCATTATCCAAGCTCCACGCGAACGTCAACAAACTAACCCATTGTTGTTTTGTTGACGTTCGTGTGATTGGAAGTGTTTTTTTAACGTTGTGAGGTCTGTACTACCATAAATGTACGTGCGATTGACTGTAGTAAATCCTGTAATAAGGATCGTTCATGTGTCATAACGAAACGAAGTATCTTCACAATCTCTAAGCTTTGTCGTTTGGGGTAGGGGACACGTAAGCTGTTTGACGTCAGATCGTTATTTTTACGGAAATGTCGCACATCTGTTCTTTTTGTCAAGTTGATGGGAGAGCTCAATGGTGGATGGCCGGTAAACAACTTATTTTTGTCAAGTGACGAGTTCTGTGAAGAGAGTGCCACTGCATTTGGCACACGGGTGAAGTCGCGGACTCGTATTCAGTTTCGGGGACGAGCGGGCAGATAAAACGTTTTCCCTGTTCTCCGTAATCACTCCGGGGAAAGCGGCGGGCAACATCCAGCGAACTTCTCCAGTGATTCTGCCTGCCTCTGTACGGACTTTCATTTGTGCGGCGAACGAGTTAGTACAGCAAACTACCGATAGCTCCATTCCTTACCAATGCAACAAGCGATGCCTGTTCTGAAATATCATTTATCTCTTATAATAGATTAACCGTAAAATTAAAATAACTTACGGGAATGCAGCCGCGTGACGTCTTCGACAACCACCGATATTTCGACAGATGCACATCCCGTCATTTTCAAGACACAAATGCAACGAATTAGCGCTGTGAAAGAAAATTTTAAGCGTCGGCAGGTAAAGCCTATGCATAAAGATAACACACTGTAAACACTAACGCCACCACACAACCAAATGAACGACGTCAGAAGTTATAGATAGAGAACATCAGAGTTGTAAACTTACCGTAGACTGTCATAGCCAATAGCAGAATACGACAGTTTTCCTAGTAGCCTGCCGGCCGTTGTGGCCGAGTGGTTCTAGGCGCTACAGTCTGGAACTGCGCGACCGCTACGGTCGCAGGTTCGAATCCTGCCTCGAGCATGTATGTGTGTGATGTCCTTAAGTTAGTTAGGTTTAAGTAGTTCTAAGTTCTAAGGGACTGATGACCTCAGAAGTAAGTCCCATAGTGTTCAGAGCCATTTGAACCATTTTGAACCTAGTAGCCTTGGTCAGGAATATTACCACTTTAAATGTACATTGGGTGTGTTGCATACCTGTCGGGCGTTACCTCATTTCGATCCGTTTGCCTGTCTGCTATCAGTGTCTTACAGATTCCCCTGGAAACCGAAAGTGGTGAAGCGCCTAGGAACTGAGCGAGGGAATATAAATGGAGGCGTAACTTACGGAATAATTTTCTTCTGCATAGTTATTCTCCAGTCTGTTACACAACAATAAACAATACGTGCAGGAAAATTGAAACTGTAAATGTTTATTTCAGGTTTTATTCGAAAATTGTTGTGTTCGGAAACTCCCGTTACAAACTTCTAGGACTTGTAGAGGGGAATGAGTACGCAATATTTTGAATAGGAACCCATGTCCGGAAACCTACCCTTTCCGTTCTACGACGGTTTCAATTCAGATGTTTAATTCAACCATTCTGCTTGTGGAATTGAATTAGACGTGATCTAGAACAGTTGAAAGCATGATGAAACATCAATTTATCACTTAAGCACGTTTGTGTTAACACTTAAACACTGCATTCAGTACGTACACTATGTTGGGTTATTTTTTGTTTTGTTATAATGTAAACACGTAATGTTTAAGTGTTAATACAAACAAAAGTGCTTAAATGATAAATGTATGTTTCCTTACGTTTCGTTTAGAATTGTTACCTAATGCTTGTACTGCGTCACGGCTAATTCAATCCCTCAAGCAGTTTTGGATGAGTTAAAATTCTCAATTGAAACGATCGTAGAATGGAAGCGGTACGTTTCCGAACATGGTTTCCTATTCAAAATATTATGTACTCACTTCCCTTTACAAGACCTAAAAAATGTAAAACATCGATTCAGTACTTCGTAGAGCTTATAAAAAACACGTTTCTCTTATTCATGAACAACTTTTGCACTTATCAATAATAATTGCAAACTCTTGCGTTTGATCCTGATAAAGAACTTTCTACTGAGTACAAAATAACTACAATAAGTACACTGGTGTCCAAAATTAAAACAACAAACGGAAATTTTGCAAGGTTGCGTTTATTTTGCCACAGAACAGTAACCGGTTTGTCATGTAATTTGTATTGTTTGTTTGTAGTGCAATTTATATTGTTTGATCTGCCGTCATGTGTGACAAATGTGGATGTTGTCGTAGATTAGTGAGCACGGGAGTGAAATGTGAGGATTGTGGGATGGTGTTTCACTGGGGTGATTGTAGCGAAGAAGCTGTTATAGTGCCAGATGAGGCTCGCCAATGGAGTTGTAGTTATGTAGCCGTGACAAGAAAATCGTGGCACAGGGAAAAATGATTTGTGCCCTTCAGGCTGAACTAGAAATGGTGTACTTGGAATCAGACAGGTTGAAGGAGGAAAGAGACAATAGGAGCTGGGAACAGGTAACAAGTCGCAGCCAGAAGGAGAAAACCCCAGAAATCACTTTTCAGATTCCAGTGAGCAATCATTTTGATTTGTTACCTGAATGAACTACTGATGGCCTTGGGAGAGCCAGTCATGACAAAACTCTACCATCTGGTGAGCAAGATGTATGAGACAGGCGAAATACCCACAGACTTCAAGAAGAATATAATAATTCCAATCCCAAAGAAAGCAGGTGTTGACAGATGTGAAAATTACCGAACTATCAGTTTAATAAGTCACAGCTGCAAAATACTAAGGCGAATTCTTTACAGACGAATGGAAAAACTGGTAGAAGCGGACCTCGGGGAAGATCAGTTTGGATTCCGTAGAAATGTTGGAACACGTAAGGCAATACTAACCTTACGACTTATCTTAGAAGAAAGATTAAGAAAAGCCAAACCTACGTTTCTAGCATTTGTAGACTTAGAGAAAGCTTTTGACAACGTTAACTGGAGTACTCTCTTTCAAATTCTGAAGGTGGCAGGGGTAAAATACAGGGAGCGAAAGGCTATTTACAATTTGTACAGAAACCAGATGGCAGTTATAAGAGTCGAGGGGCATGAAAGGGAAGCAGTGGTTGGGAAAGGAGTGAGACAGGGTTGTAGCCTCTCCCCGATGTTATTCAATCTGTATATTGAGCAAGCAGTAAAGGAAACAAAAGAAAAATTCGGAGTAGGTATTAAAATTCATGGAGAAGAAGTAAAAACTTTGAGGTTCGCTGATGACATTGTAATTCTGTCAGAGACAGCAAAGGACTTGGAAGAGCAGTTGAACGGAATGGACAGTGTCTTGATAGGAGGATATAAGATGAACATCAACAAAAGCAAAACGAGGATAATGGAGTGTAGTCAAATTAAATCGGGTGATGCTGAGGGGATTAGATTAGGAAATGAAAGGCTTAAAGTTGTAAAGGAGTTTTGCTATTTATGGAGCAAAATAACTGATGATGGTCGAAGTAGAGAGGATATAAAATGTAGACTGGCAATGGCAAGGAAATCGTTTCTGAAGAAGAGAAATTTGTTAACATCGAGTATAGATTTAAGTGTCAGGAAGTCGTTTCTGAAAGTATTTGTATGGAGTGTAGCCATGTATGGAAGTGAAACATGGACGATAACCAGTTTGGACAAGAAGAGAATAGAAGCTTTCGAAATGTGGTGCTACAGAAGAATGCTGAAGATAAGGTGGGTAGATCACGTAACTAATGAGGAGGTATTGAATAGGATTGGGGAGAAGAGAAGTTTGTGGCACAACTTGACTAGAAGAAGGGATCGGTTGGTAGGACATGTTTTGAGGCATCAAGGGATCACAAATTTAGCATTGGAGGGCAGCGTGGAGGGTAAAAATCGTAGAGGGAGACCAAGAGATCAATACATTAAGCAGATTCAGAAGGATGTAGGTTGCAGTAGGTACTGGGAGATGAAGAAGCTTGCACAGGATAGAGTAGCATGGAGAGCTGCATCAAACCAGTCTCGGGACTGAAGACCACAACAACAACAACCTGAAGTATAAGAGCCTCAAACAGTTTTTGAGCAAAGTAAGGTGCAGCGGACTCGTAGTAACAATTGTAATGCTAGGTCGGGAGTAAAGTCAAGCAAAAAAGGAAAGAGTCCTGTTGTTAGGTAGTCGTCATGGGCGAGGTGTAGGCCAGTTGCTACAGGATAGGCTAGGAGTCAAGTACCAGGTCACAAGCATTGTGAAACCTAGTGCTAAGCTTAGCCAGGCTACAGAAAACCTAGGTGCCTTGTGCAAAGATTTTGATGGTGAGGATCATGTTCTTATAGAAGGAGGAGCAGGAAACAGCCTGGCTAGCAATTCGAACTATAGTATTAGGTGTGACCTGGATGTAATATGAGCGGCAACAGCTCACACTCGTGTGGGGTTTGTGGATGTTTTGCAGCGCCATGACCAGCCCTGGGTTAATACGACTGTCACCAGCTGCCGTCCGTTGTGGCCGAGCGGTTCTAGGCGCTTCAGTTTGAAACTTTGCTGCTTCAACGGTCGCCGGTTCGAAGTTCGAATCCTGCCTCGGGCATGGATGTGTGTGATGTCCTTAGGTTAGTTAGGTTTAACTATTTCTAAGTCTAGGTGGCTGATGACCTCAGATGTTGAGTCCCATAGTGCTTAAGCCATTTGTCAACCATGTTAACAGAGAGCTGGGGGGGGGGGGGGGGGCGGTTACTGTTGGCAGAAACTAAATATCATATCTGTGCTGTGCCTTTTGATGCAATTGGGAGGTGGGGTTACACTAGTCAAGGCCTGCACCTGAATAAGAGAGGGAAGAATAGATTAGTTGTGCTTCTTGCAGAAAATGTAAGGAGGGGCACATGCACACAAGACAAAATTACCTGTGATTCCTGGAGTCAGAGGGACAAACTTTTTAGGTTAGAGTCATGTTACAGACAGAGAGTATTGAAAGAGAGTAAAATAGAACAGTGCCATAATGTCTGTAGCAGTATCCAAAGAAATAATATCTGTGTGTCTCATCAGAACATTAGAGGATTGAAAATAAGATAGATGAGCTTCTTGTATGCCTAGAAAATGGGGTAAATTCTAAAGGTATAGATGTTTTGTGCCTCTCTTAACACCATGTAACCGCAGGGATGGAGAAATTAAATTTAAGGGATCACAGATTAACATGTTATTCCTGTAGAGTCAACATGGAAAAAGGAGGAGTTGCTACTTATATAAAAACTGGACACGAGGTAAAAAATATTGAAAAAAATAGATTTTGTGTAGATCAGATCCTCGAAGCATGTGCTTGTGAGTTGCCACTGCAATATACTTCTATAATAATTGTAACAATCTACAGATCTCCTCAAGGTACCTTTCAGCTATTCATGAAAAATCTAGAGGTATTATTGAGCTACCTGTCAGACAAAAAGAAGCAGGTAGTGGTTTGTGGTGATTTTAATGTAGATTTCTTAAAAGATACGGATAGGAAAAATGAGGTAGAATCTTTGTTCGGTTGTTTCAATCTAGTATATGTTGTAAATTTTCCAACTCGTGTGTAGTACGATAGTAGATCACTTATCGATAACATTTTCATAGACAGTGCTCAAGCAGAAACAATTAAAGTGTACCCACTTGTTAATGAGCTATCTGATCATGATGCACAGTTAATGGGAATAACACTCATAGCACCGTACAGGCTTCAGTCAGGTTCATACAAGGCTGGGAGGCTTATTGATGCGAACAGGGTACAGAGTTTTAAGTGCTGCCTAGAAGAGGTAGAATGGGATGAAGTATACACAGAAAATGGTGCTGATGCCAAATTCGATTTATTCCACCGCAAATTTGTCTCAATATTTGAGAGTTATTTTCCTGAAACGTCATCCAAAAAAGCCATTACAAAGTCAAGTAAGCCGTGGATTACTAAGGGAATTAAGAAATCGTGTAAGAGGAAGAGGGAAATGTATGGACAGGCCAGAATAATTCAGAATGCGACGTTACTCGCATACTACAAAAGATACTGTAATATTTTAAGAAAAGTCATTAGGATGTCGAGAAGCTTACGTGTTCTGACAGAAACTAATAATGTAGATAATAAGATTAAAACTGTATGGAATATTGTAAAACGGGAGACGGGGCAGCCTGACAGTACACAGCATACCATAGCAAAAAAGCTTAATGATGATGTTGTGAGTGATAATTCACAAGTTGCAAGTATTTTTGAAAATCATTTTCTGAATGTAGCAGCAAAAATAGGGTTAACGCGTTCAGATGAAGAAGCACAAAAAAAAATGTTAAAAATGTCATTCTCCAGGACTTTAGGCCTTTAGAAATGGCACCAACATCCCCCGCTGAAATTAAGGGAATTACAAATATACTGAAAAACAAGAGCTCATGTGGTGTTGATGGTGTCTCTAACAGAATTTTGAAATGTTGTTCTAATTTAATAAATGGTTCAAATGGCTCTGAGCACTATGGGACTCAACTGCTGAGGTCATTAGTCCCCTAGAACTTAGAACTAGTTAAACCTAACTAACCTAAGGACATCACACACATCCATGCCCGAGGCAGGATTCGAACCTGCGACCGTAGCGGTCTCGCGGTCCCAGACTGCAGCGCCAGAACCGCGCGGCCACTTCGGCCGGCCTAATTTAATAAGTGGAGTCCTTAGTGATATATGTAATGCTTCGCTGGCACAGGGAATTTTTCCAGACAGATTGAAATACACGATTGTCACACCTCTTCGTAAGAAAGGGGACAAGAGTAACTTAAATAATTATAGTCCATTCTCATTGCTGACTTCATTTTAAAAAATATTCGAAAAAGTTATATATTCAAGAGTAGTCTCACATTTAAGTGAAAATAATTTACTCAGCATGTCATAGTTCAGATTCTAGAAGGGTTACTCGACTGAGAATGCTATCTAAACATTTACCCATCAAATAGTACGAGCCCTAAATAACAAATTATCGCCAGCTCGTATTTTTTGTGATCTTTCCAAGGCATTTGACTGTGTGGATCATGTCACACACTTAGAACAACTCAGGGTTTATGGAATTGAAGGCTATACACACAGCTAGTTTGAATCATACTTAACGAACAGAAAGCAAGAAGTTGTGCTGAATAACACAAATAATGTTGAGAGGGTGGTAAATTCTAATGAATGGGGAGTTATCACAAAGGGAGTCCCACAAGGTTCAATTTTGGGGTCTCTGCTGTTCCTTATTCATGTGAATGACTTGTCACTTAACGTTCAGCAAGCAGAACTAGTACTTTTTGCAGATGACACGAGTGTTATAACAAATTCCATTCCAGGAAAAGCAGCTGAAGATATTGTTAAGGATGTCTTTCAAAGAATTATTAAGTGGTTCTCAGAAAATGGGCTCTCCCTTAGTTTTCAAAAAACTCACTATATCCAGTTCTGTACAACGAATAGAGTCATACCGACAATTGATGTAGCATATGAACAGGGCTCCGTTAACAGGGTAGAATTCTCCAAATTTTTGGGTGTTCACATTGATGACAACCTGAACTGGAAGAAGCATATTACTAAGCTTCTCAAACAATTAAGACAGCTTCTTAAGCTCTTCGTATAATCGCTAGTCTTGGTAATAAACAGATCAGCCTCCTAACGTACTTTGCATGTTTCCATACAATAATGTCTTATGGAATAGTTTTCTGGGGTAACTCACCAGTTAGACATAAAGTACTGATTGCACAAAAGAGAGCAGTGAGAATAATTAGTGGTCTTCACCCAAGGACGTCATGAAGACACCTATTCAAGGAGTTAGGCGTTTTAACTGCACCATCAGAGTACATATATTCGCTAATGAAATTCTTTATAAATAATCCATCTTAATTTGCGAAGAACAGTGATGTTCATACGTACAACACTAGAGGAAAAAATGACCTTTCATATCCGTTATTGAAGCTGTCAGTTGCTGAAAAAGGAGTACATTATTCAGCAACAAAAATCTTTGATCATTTGCCAAACAACATAAAGTGTCTGGCAGGTAGCAGATCAAGTTTTCAATCTAGCTTAAAATCATTTCTTTTGGACAACTCCTATTCCATGGACGAGTTTTTGTTTCAGAACTGGTAAAAAAAGTACCTCTAAATGTAGTTGCATGTGTAGAACTAAAAATTTCAGTAATATTAATATTAGCACTATCCATGTGTGTGTGTGTGTGTGTGTGTGTGTGTGTGTGTGTGTGTGTGTGTGTGTGTGTGTGTGTATGGCTTGTAATCTGACTTGTTGCACATCATATCAATAAAATAATCGTGAAAATGATCTACAGAACATGACATAACTAAACTAATTCTGACAACTGGTTAATGTGCTCAGTATGGAGTGTGACCACGTCTGGCACCAGTACAGGCCTGATGACGAGAAATGTTGCGTATGATGTCATCAGCCTCATGTTAAGATAATAACGCCCATTCTTCCTGCAGAGCTGCTCACAAGTCTTGGAGAGTGGTTGGGTGATGCTGACGTGATGCATCCCAGACATGCTCTATGGGATTCAAATCGGGACAGCGAGCAGGCCATGCCATGAGTGTGATATCTTCCGTTTCCAAAAAAAACATCAACTACCCGTGCCCTAAGAGGTCGAGCATTATCGTCCATCAGTAGGAAGCCTGTGCCCGCAGCACCTCGCTACAACCACGCGTGAGATCCCAAGATCTCCTCACGGTACCTGACAGCAGATAAATCGTACTGATTCACCTGTACAATTTCATGAAGAGGTGTTCGAGTAGTCAACATAGACCCTGCTCATACCATTCGGGATCCTCCTCGATATCAGTCTCTTTCCACAATGTTTGGCTCCCGAAATCGTGTTCCACTTACCCTCTAGATGCGGATTCGTCGAAAATCACTCTCCAGACCAAATCGCGGCGCATCTGTGAAAAGAACATTGGCCCACTGTTCGAACGTCCAGATGGCATGGTGACGGGTCCACTCTAGACGTTCCCTTCTGTAAAGACACGCCAGAGGTAAACAGACAGTAGGTCTCCAACAATAAAGGCCACTCTGCTGAAGTCTTCTGTACGCCGTTTGCCTCGATACAATACGTCCAGGGGATGCTGCGGGGTCAGATGCGAGTTGCAGTGCAGCACTAAGACGGTACCGTCGTGTCCTTACAGACAAATAACGGTCCACTCCTCCTGACGTCACACGTGGTCGGCCCTGTCCTGGTCTCCGGGATACAATTTCGGTCTCTACAAACCGTCGCCTCATCCGGTAAATAATGGAACGATTAGCTTTAAGCCATCGCATGAGTTTGCGACTCTGCTGCTTCCATTCCTCCTACGGTCCTCCACGGCGGAAAGTCTGTAGGCGTCTTCTCTGTGCCATACTGCACGATGTGTGACTGTGCACACAGCGATTGTGGATGTGGGTCTACCCTGCAAACATTACCCCGCTTGATAGGCGTCCTGACGTCATTGCTGGCGTGGTTATCCATTGGTCGAAATTCCATCTTCCGTGCAGAACAGGATCGTAATGACATCTGTTGACAGTTTGTATGAGTATATCGTGAATTAGACACAGGACGGGGAAATAGCAGTTTGTCGTGCATGTTCTCCTAGCACTTTCGTGAACCGTAAAATACGTAAAGTTGGAAAAAAAATCAATAGCTCTTGAAACGGGTCCCGAAACGGGTAATCTCAGGTTCGAGTCTCGTTTCGGTCACTACTTTTTCGCTTCTTTTTCCCTGCAATTCGAATACTTACGTCATTTAAATACAAAATTAGTGAATATATGCTAATTAACTTATATCTAATTGTCATTTTTATGAAAAATGCTCGTCTAATTATTTCCAAATATTATGCATACTGCACACAAACATCCACTTTTCATTGCAAATACAATTACCGAGCTTGCATAAAAGATAGTTTATAAAGGTTGTTTTATAAAAGCGTTACAGACTTCTTCTTTTCATCCGTATGTACAGGACGGTTATAATTACACTTCCCGTACTTGAGAGGGTCCCCGTGAGAAACTAGTGATCGTAGGATAACGAAAGTTTGCGAAAAAAAGTTTAAGGACTTGCGGGAAAAGAAGTAACGACTAAACCATTGAAAGAAACACATTTTAAGTTTCAAAAAAATGGTTCTGAGCACTATGGGACTTAACATCTGTGGTCATCAGACCCCTGTAACTTAGAACTACTTAAACCTAAGGACATCACACACATCCATGCCCGAGGTTTTAAGTTTCGTAAGACAAGATAACATTTGTTAATGGTGTACCACGTTTACGTTACAGGTCACAAACGTTGTTCAAAGTAACTACCCTCTGCAACCACGACAGCCCGCAACCGCACTAGCGCACTTTTCGAACGGTTGATCAATAATTACTGTAACAGATCTATTAAAAATTTTTCCAGATAAAGCTAATGTCAACATACAGTGGATAGACTGCATTTAATGAAATCCTCCAAAGGGAAACATACAGCTGATTAAGTATCTTCCGTCTCAGCGAATTATTTTACAGTTCAGACACGACTCGTGTTTGGAAGGAGATTCAAATCCCCGTCCGCCATCGAAATTTAGGTTTTTCGTGCATTCCCTAATTAGCTTAATACGAATTCCAAGACAGGTCTCTTTCTTTTGTATCCTTCCCCAAATCAACCTTGTACTCTCTCTACTAACCTCGCCGACGCGACATTGATCATTACCCTTCCTTCCTTTTGCCTTCCTGGGTTGCGTACACATGTGGGTGGTGTGTCATTCAGTCTGTCACAAGAATACAGAAACATCCCAATTTTTACTCGGTGGCTTCTTGTCATACCTGCTAAACAGTCAGACCAATGAATTTATCTTGTAGTAAATTGCTATGCTGCAGGAAAATAGTAATAAAAAAAATAAATTGAAAAAGTTTTGTACAGAAATCAGTCTACAGTTAAAAAAGTCGAAAAGTATGCTAGGGAAGCCATAGTTAAGAAGGGAGTGAGGCAGTGTTGTAGCCTTTCCCCGGTGTTATTCAATCTGCACGATGAGCAAACTGTGAAGGAAACCAAGCAGAAATTTGAAAGGAGAATTAAAGTTCGCGGAGAAGAATTAAAAACTTCAGCGTTTGCCAGTGACACTTTTATTCTGTGAAAGACAGCAAAGGATTTGGAAGAACAATTGAACGAAGTGGATAATGTCGTGCAAAGATATTTGTAAGATGAACGTAAACAAAAGTGAAAAATAGTAATGAGTTAAGTCAGACGTTACTGGAGGAACAATATTACTAAATGAGAAATTAAAACTAGAAAACGAGTGTTGTTGTTTGGGCGGTAAAATAACTGATGATGGCCGAAGTAGCGAGGGTATAAACTGCAGACTGGCAATAGCAATAAAAGTATTTCTGAAAAAGAGGAATCTATTAAGATTTAATGTAAATTAATGTGGTAGGAAGCCATTTCTACGGATAGTTTTCTGGAATGTAGGTTTGTATGGTGGTAGTGGTGGTTAGTGTTTTAACGTCCCGTCGACAACGAGGTCATTAGAGACGGAGCGCAAGCTCGGGTTAGGGAAGGATTGGGAAGGAAATCGGCCGTGCCCTTTCAAAGGAACCATCCCGGCATTTGCCTGAAACGATTTAGGGAAATCACGGAAAACCTAAATCAGGATGGCCGGAGACAGGTTTGAACCGTCGTCCTCCCGAATGCGAGTCCAGTGTGCTAACCACTGCGCCACCTCGCTCGGTAGCTTTGTATGGAAATGAAACGTTGCAGATAACCAACTTAGACAAGAAAGGAAGCTTTTGAAATGTGGTACCATAGGGGAATGGTGAATATTTGATGGGCAGATAGAGTAACAAATGAGGAGGTAATGAATTATGTTGGGGAAAAAAGAAATTTAAGGCACAACCTGACTAGAAGAAGGGACCAGTTGAAAAGACACATCCCGAGGCGTCAAGGATTTGTCAGTTTTGTCATGGGAGGAAGAGTGGGAGGGGGGCTAAAAATTGTAAAGGGAGACCTAGACCTGAATACATTCAGCAGGTTCAAATGGGTGTATGTCGCCGTGGCTATTCAGAGATAGATTTGCACAGGATACACAAGCATGGAGAGCTGCATCAAACCAGTGTACGGACTGAAGACGAGAACAACAGACGGCAAGTGAAAAAGAGATGGTTTTATTTTTAAAAAAAGAAACATTACTCATTTTCTAGACGATTAATAGGGCCACGACAAAGTGACAGTTATTTTATGAGCCCGTAAAGTCTAATCGTCTTGGCGGAAACAGATCATCAAAACGCGAAAACACATCCAAGGTGAATTAATTCAGCGGCACTTCCTTTATATTGAATGGGGGGCAATAATAAAGAAATGTGTCAGGTAGCGTGCTGTTTGTTTCGCTGTAGACAGATTTGACAATAACAGGTGGGGAAAGAGGTACATGCGAGGAACATACACTATGTGATCAAAAGTTTCCGGACACCCCCAAAAACATAGGTTTTTCATGTTAGGTGCATTGTGCTGCCATCTACTGTCAGGTACTCCATATCAATAGTCATTAGACATCGTGAGAGAGCAGAATGGGGCACTCCGCGGAACTTCGGACGTCGTCAGGTGATTGGGTGTCACTTGTGTCATACGTCTCTACGCGAGATTTCCACACTCCTAAACATCCCTAGGTCCACTATTTCCGATGTGAATGGACACGCACAGCACAAAAGCGTAAAGACCAACCTCGTCTGT
Organism: Schistocerca nitens; assembly: GCF_023898315.1. Taxonomy (NCBI): domain Eukaryota; kingdom Metazoa; phylum Arthropoda; class Insecta; order Orthoptera; family Acrididae; genus Schistocerca; species Schistocerca nitens. The sequence goes on along the minus strand of NC_064616.1, from coordinate 168,440,584 downwards.
TGACTGACACAGACCGTCGACAGTTGAAATGGTTCAAATGGCTTTGAGCACTATGGGACTTAACATCTGAGGTCATCAGTCCCCTAGAACTGAGAACTACTTAAACCTAACTAACCTAAGGACATCACACAACACCCAGTCATCACGAGGCAGAGAAAATTCCTGACCCCGCCGGGAATCGAACCCGGGAACCCGGGCGTGGGAAGCGAGAACGCTACCGCATGACCACGAGCTGCGGACTCGACAGTTTAAGAGGGTCGTAATGTGTAATAGGCAGACATCCATCCAGACCATCACACAGGAATTCCAAACAGCATCAGGATCCACTGCAAGTACTCGACTCGTGGAGATAACATCTTGGACCTACTGATAACAAACAGACCCGAACTTTTCGACTCTGTAAGTGCAGAACAGGGAATCAGTGATCATAAGGCCGTTGCAGCATCCCTGAATATGGAAGTTAATTGGAATATAAGAAAAGGGAGGAAGGTTTATCTGTTTAGCAAGAGTAATAGAAGGCAGATTTCAGACTACCTAACAGATCAAAACGAAAATTTCTGTTCCGACACTGACAATGTTGAGTGTTTATGGAAAAAGTTTAAGGCAATTGTAAAATGCGTTTTAGACAGGTACGTGCCGAGTAAAACTGTGAGGGACGGGAAAAACCCACCGTGGTTCAACAACAAAGTTAGGAAGCTACTGCGAAAGCAAAGAGAGCTTCACTCCAAGTTTAAGCGCAGCCAAAACCTCTCAGACAAACAGAACCTAAACGATGTAAAAGTTAGTGTAAGGAGGGCTATGCGTGAAGCGTTCAATGAATTCGAAAGTAAAATTCTATGTACGGACTTGACAGAAAATCCTAGGAAGTTCTGGTCTTACGTTAAATCAGTAAGTGGCTCGAGACAGCATATCCAGACACTCCGGGATGATGATGGCATTGAAACAGAGGATGACACGCGTAAAGCTGAAATACTAAACACCTTTTTCCAAAGCTGTTTCACAGAGGAAGACCGCACTGCAGTTCCTTCTCTAAATCCTCGCACAAACGAAAAAATGACTGACATCGAAATAAGTGTCCAAGGAATAGAAAAGCAACTGGAATCAGTCAACAGAGGAAAGCCCACTGGACCTGACGGGATACCAATTCGTTTCTACACAGAGTACGCGAAAGAACTTGCCCCCCTTCTGACAGCCGTGTACCGCAAGTCTCTAGAGGAACGGAGGGTTCCAAATGATTGGAAAAGAGCACAGGTAGTCCCAGTCTTCAAGAAGGGTCGTCCAGCAGATGCGCAAAACTATAGACCTATATCTCTGACGTCGATCTGTTGTAGAATTTTAGAACATGTTGTTTGCTCGAGTATCATGTCGTTTTTGGAAACCCAGAATCTACGCTGTAGGAATCAACATGGATTCCGGAAACAGCGATCGTGTGAGACCCAACTCGCTTTATTTGTTCATGAGGCCCAGAAAATATTAGATACAGGCTCCCAGGTAGATGCTATTTTCCTTGACTTCCGGAAGGCGTTCGATACAGTTCCGCACTGTCGCCTGATAAACAAAGTAAGAGCCTATGGAATATCAGACCAGCTGTGTGACTGGATTGAAGAGTTTTTAGCAAACAGAAAACAGCATGTTGTTATCAATGGAGAGACGTCTACAGACGTTAAAGTAACCTCTGGCGTGCCACAGGAGTGTTATGGGACCATTGCTTTTCACAATATACAGGGTTATTACAAATGATTGAAGCGATTTCACAGCTCTACAATAACTTTATTATTTGAGATATTTTCACAATGCTTTGCACACACATACAAAATCTCAAAAAGTTTTTTTAGGCATTCACAAATGTTCGATATGTGCCACTTTAGTGATTCGGCAGACATCAAGCCGATAATCAAGTTCCTCCCACACTCGGCGCAGCATGTCCCCATCAATGAGTTCGAAAGCATCGTTGATGCAAGCTCGCAGTTCCGGCACGTTTCTTGCTAGAGGAGGTTTAAACACTGAAACTTTCACATAACCCCAAAGAAAGAAATCGCATGGGGTTAAGCCGGGAGAGCGTGGAGGCCATGACATGAATTGCTGATCATGATCTCCACCACGACCGATCCATCGGTTTTCCAATCTCCTGTTTAAGAAATGCCGAACATCATGATGGAAGTGCGGTGGAGCACCATCCTGTTGAAAGATGAAGTCGGCGCTGTCGGTCTTCAGTTGTGGCATGAGCCAATTTTCCAGCATGTCCGGATACACGCGTGAAACTTGCCCGCACGCGTTCAACCGTTTCCTCGCTCACTGCAGGCCGACCCGTTGATTTCCCCTTACAGAGGCATCCCGAAGCTTTAAACTGCGCATACCATCGCCGAATGGAGTTAGCAGTTTGTGGATCTTTGTTGAACTTCGTCCTGAAGTGTCGTTGCACTGTTATGACTGACTGATGTGAGTGCATTTCAAGCACGACATACTCTTTCTCGGCTCCTGTCGCAATTTTGTCTCACTGCGCTCTCGAGCGCTCTGGCGGCAGAAACCTGAAGTGCGGCTTCAGCCGAATAAAACTTTATGAGTTTTTCTACGTATCTGTAGTGTGTCGTGACCATATGTCAATGAATGGAGCTACAGTGAATTTATGAAATCGCTTCAATCATTTGTAATAGCCCTGTATATAAATGACCTAGTAGATAGTGTCGAAAGTTCCATGCGGCTTTTCGCGGATGATGCTGTAGTATACAGAGAAGTTGCAGCATTAGAAAATTGTAGCGAAATGCAGGAAGATCTGCAGCGGATAGGCACTTGGTGCAGGGAGTGGCAACTGACCCTTAACATAGACAAATGTAATGTATTGCGAATACATAGAAAGAAGGATCCTTTACTGTATGATTATATGATAGCGGAACAAACACTGGTAGCAGTTACTTCTGTAAAATATCTGGGAGTATGCGTGCGGAACGATTTGAAGTGGAATGATCATATAAAATTAATTATTGGTAAGGCGGGTACCAGGTTGAGATTCATTGGGAGAGTCCTTAGAAAATGTAGTCCATCAACAAAGGAGGTGGCTTACAAAACACTCGTTCGACCTATACTTGAGTATTGCTCAACAGTGTGGGATCCGTACCAGATCGGGTTGACGGAGGAGATAGAGAAGATCCAAAGAAGAGCGGCGCGTTCCGTCACAGGGTTATTTGGTAAGAGTGATAGCGTTATGGAGATGTTTAGCAAACTCAAGTGGCAGACTCTGCAAGAGAGGCGCTCTGCATCGCGGTGTAGCTTGCTCGCCAGGTTTCGAGAGGGTGCGTTTCTGGATGAGGTATCGAATATATTGCTTTCCCCTACTTATACCTCCCGAGGTGATCACGAATGTAAAATTAGAGAGATTCGAGCGCGCACGGAGGCTTTCCGGCAGTCGTTCTTCCCGCGAACCATACGCGAGTGGAACAGAAAAGGGAGGTAATGACAGTGGCACGTAAAGTGCCCTCCGACACACACCGTTGGGTGGCTTGTGGAGTATAAATCTAGATGTAGATGTAGATGAAGTACTATGATAGGTGGGAGGTGAGAAAACTTGGATTTCATGGTCTAGGGCTGCTCATAAGCCACACATCACGCAGGTAAATACGAAACGACGCCTCGCTTGGTGTAAGGAGCGTAAACACTGAAAGATTGAACAGTGGAATAACGTTGTGTGGAGTGACGAATCACGGTACACAATGTGGCGATCCGATGGCAGGGTGTGGGTATGGTGAATGCCCGGTGAACGTCATCTGCCAGCGTGTGTAGTGCCAACAGTAAAATTCGGAGGGGGTGGTGTTATGGTGTGGTCGTGTTTTTCATGGAGAGGGCTTGTGCCCCTTGTTGTTTTGCGTGGCACTATCACAGCACAGGCCTACATTGATGTTTTAAGCATCTTTTTGCTTCCTACAGTTGAAGTGCAATTCGGGGATGGCGATTGCATCTTTCAACGCGATCGAGCACCTGTTCGTAATGCATGGCATGTGGCGGAGTGGTTACACGAAATAACATCCCTGAAAAGGACTGGCTTGCACAGAGTTGTGACCTGACTCCTATAGAACACCTTTCGGATGTTTTGGAACGCTGACTTCGTGCCAGGCCTCAACGACCAACATCGATACCTCTCCTCAGTGCAGTACTCCGTGAAGAAAGGGCTGCGATTCCCCAAGAAACCTTTCAGCACCTGACTGAACGTATGCCTGCGAGAGTGGGCCAACACCATATTGAATTCCAGCATTACCGATGGAGGGCACCACGAACTTGTAAGTTATTTTCAGCCAGGTGTCCGGATACTTTTGATTACATAGTGTATTTAGACTATTCCTGTACAAGAGCATGGTTGGGAGCTTTAAGCTGATATCTACATTTATGTAGTAATGAGTTGCCTATATTGTACCGTCTCCAATTTGTACCAGTCTATAAAATTCGTACCTTTTGTACTATCCTGCATTTAGTGAGGTTATCGTGAACTGCGTACTTCATGGAGTCTCTCCAAAGAGACTTCAGGCAAGTTTTCTCTGGCGTTTCGACAGATACTTGTAATTTCGTTTACTCATTGTGTGGCTGGAGTCGATACAATTACTATTCTTCACGTCTTGCATGTAACGCCCAGTGCCAACAGAAAGCTTCGGTGTGTTTTCCGTTACAAAGAAATTATTTTTTTTAAATCGGAATTTTACGTGTTCACTCGATAGAATGTCCGCCCCCCGGTAGCTGAATGGTCAGCATGACGGATTGTCAATCCTGTGGGCCCGGGTTCGATTCCCGGCTGGGTCGGGGAATTTTCTCCGCCCAGGGACTGGGTGTTGTGCTGTCCTCATCATTATCCTATCATCGTCATCGACTGCAGGTCGCCGAAGTGGCGTCAAATTGGAAGACCGGCACCCGGCGAACGGTCTGCCCAACAGGGAGCCCTAGCCATACGATTAAATAAATAAATTCGATAGAGCGTTCCCAAATTAGCCTATTCAGATATTCGTTTTATCGATATCTGTTATCAGGGAAAGTGAAACACGAAGAATAAATTACGAGGATACTGAACAAAAAAGATCTAATGAACTTATGTCCGGAAAGTCATGGTTTCCATGCTAGTGACCATTTACTCCATCATACTTTGTTCCAGAGACTGCGGTCTACGAGGTGCGACAATAAAGTAGTGAGACTGATTTTCTGTGCAAGATGTGGCAACCCTGCAGGCTTGTGTAGGCACAGTATCTTTGACCTTGGTCTATAGGCTGCTTCTAGTCCAAGTGGCAAATCGAACAACTGCTCAGTCGTTAGTTGTGCTGTAATAAGTTAACATGTGTTTGTGTCTCTCGTCACGGAAATGGACCCACATAATACTGCGCAACGGTATGCCATTTCTTTTTGCGTTAAATTGGATGAAAACGCGACAATTTACGGTAAGCTTCAGAAGGATTTTAGAGAGGAGGTTATGTCAGGAGCTCAAGTTTTTCGTTGGCACAAAATGTTTAGTGAAGGCAGAACGGATGTTGAAGTCAAAAGTGAAATGCATGCATGTGTGCATCTTTGATTCCAAGGGAACTGTTCATAAAGAGTGGGTGCCTCCTTGATAAACAGTTAATCAATATCACTACAGAGAAAGTTTAGAAAGATTTCGTAAAAGAGTTCTTCGTGTCCATGCCAACATTTCTGATAATTGGATTTTGCATCACGATAACGCGCCCTCCCAAACTGCTCTGTCAGTACCGCAATTTTTAACCTCAAAACAAATTTCAGTACTACCACAGCCACCTTATTCACCAGATGTCGCTCCGTGCGACTTTTTTCTATTTCCAAGATTCAAAACGGCCGTCAAGGATCACCATTTTCAAACAACACAAGATGTCCAAAAAGCTGTAACGAGATTCTTGGAGGATATTACAGAAGATGAGTTCCAGAAATGTTACCACTGATGGCAGAAGCGCTGGAAAAAGTGTGTGCAATCAGAAGTGAACTACTTTGAAGGAGACAACACTAAACTTGACTAAACCGGTAAGCAACATTTTTTTCACATGAGTCTCATTACTTTATTGTCGCACCTCGTCATACGCGGTATACCATGCAGCCACAGTTACAGTATGCATGGTTTCCTCCTAGACGATGGTACTGTTCCTCATACCTCATCGCCTAGCGCACTCTCCTGCCGTAGTAACTGGTAATGTTGTGTCTAATTCATTTCTCTTGCTGACTCACCTTGTAGTGGATATGATACAGCGTTATACACAATGGTTCCGTATTCGAATCGAGAGCTCGCCGACATGGTGTGTACTTGCGGAAACGCAAATGGCGGCGGGAGGCAAGGTTGTATCAGGAGAACTATCCCCACCGACAACGACCACAACAATCAATGTTTGCAACCGAGTTCCACCGTTTGAGACAGGGACGTTTCAGGAAGTAGAAAATCATAAGTGTTTGGAATCCGTAACACGTTGGATTGAAGGAAGATACGGAAGCAACTACTTAAACCTAACTAACCTAAGGACATCACACACATCCATGCCCGAGGCAGGATTCGAACCTGCCACCGTAGTGGTCGCGCGGTTCCAGACTGTAAAGCCTAGAACCGCTCGGCCACCGCGGCCGGCAGCAGGACAGGAAATGACTAGTAGTGGTACAGGGTACCCTCCGCCACGCACCGTACGGTGGCTTGCGGAGTCACTATATAGATATAGATGTGTATGCGGAAATAATCCGAAGTATGAACGTCCTTGCTAGAGACAAATGACCGAGCGAGGTGGCGCAGTGGTTAGACACTGGACTCGCATTCGGGAGGACGACGGTTCAACCCCGCGTCCGGCCATCCTGATTTAGGTTTTCCGTGATTTCCCTAAATCGCTCCAGGCAAATGCCGGGATGGTTCCTTTGAAAGGGCATGGCCGACTTCCTTCCCTAATCCGATGAGACCGATGACCTCGCTGTCTGGTCTCCTTCCCCAAACAACCCAACCCAAGAGACAAATGAGACTGAACAACGGCCACGGCGTAGCAGAAATAAACTCTCCCTACATACGAAGTCAACGAATCATAGAGGATGTAATACCAGTCCCACTATACGATAAAAGTTCGACCTTAGAAAGCACCTTCTATCATTTATTACATATATATTCTCTAAAGAACAATTAACCTACCACGAATGTGATTCAGACTGCAACCGTGCTATGCACAATGACTGCAGGAAAAAATAACAGTATACAACCGAATGTATGACGAGATGATGAGCGTCTCTTTCGGTGCCGCCGCAGCAGCGGACTACGGGAGAGGCCGCAGGCGCCCGCCGCTCCCGGGCCACCACCTCCGCCGGCACTACCGCCGCAACCGCCGCCTCCACCCCACCTACGACACGGACGTCTGTAGCCTCCCCCACCGCCTACACCGCCGTCCGCCGCCGTCTCCACCATCTTCACACACGTCCGCCTCCGGCGCCGCCTCCACTTCCGGCGCCCACTGCCACCGACGACTCTCCCGCCACCCACCGCCTCTCGCCAGCCTTGAGAAGAATTGACCCGGGCCGCGACCGCCCGACACACCTCCGTACATGCATCCGCCGATCTCGGGGAAGAGCCGTCTCACTGGTTCCAAGTACCCTCGGGGAACGTCCTATGCAAACTGAGAGATGGGTGGAATCGCTGACCTGTGGGATGGCTTTAGCAGCAACGGTTGGCAACACGTGCGAACTCCTTCATCTGATAACTCGCTCTGTCTCTCAAGATGCAAGCGTTAGAAGAAAGACAAGCCGAGGACAACACATATGCTGCCAGTATTAGACGAAGCGCCGGCCGGAGTGGCCGAGCGGTTAAAGGCGCTACAGTCTGGAACCGCACGACCACTACGGTCGCAGGTTCGAATCCTGCCTCGGGCATGGATGTGTGTGATATCCTTAGGTTAGTTAGGTTTAAGTAGTTCTAAGATATAAGGGGACTGATGACCACAGCTGTTGAGTCCCATAGTGCTCAGAGCCATTTGAACCATTAGACGAAGCCGGTAAGTCATAAGTGTTTGTCACTTGGCAAAGACCAGAAACGGCTAAGAGAATCTGTATCAACAAGTACACGTTCCAATATTATTTATCTTACACATCTCTGAGCATCATTTAGTAGCAAAAACATACACTACTTGTACTTACAATAATGTCATTGCGTATGTTGTGATGGACGATAAGATATTACCATAAAATCCACCTGTCTATCGCTTCCCACATTTCGTTACAGTTCTGACACCGTCCCATCTGCGACAATGTCGTCAATGACGAATCGCAAATCAGGTAATATCGGAGTCAAGTCCAGAGCGTAATACTTCGAGTGTACCTGCAGAACGAGATCTTATTAAGTCGAAAAAAGGGCAGATTATTATTACACAGAGCCTATGAACGTGTATCTCGAAAACGGCGAAGCTGGTCGATTGTTCACGTGCTACTGTCGTGAGCATCTACGGAAAGAGGTAGGACAGTGGAACTACCACTAGGTGCTAAATGGTTCGACGTCCTTGATTCTTCACAGAACGTGGGGTTCGGATGCTTATCTGCTCTGTAAAGTAGGATAGATGGTGATCTGTGGCATCCGTGACGAAAGAGCAAAATGCTGGGGCACGCACAAGTGTTTCGGAGCACACAGTTCATTGTACATTGTTGAAAACGGAGTTCCGCAACATACCACCCACATGTGCTCACATGTTGATCTAATGGCATCGTCAATTAACGACAGCAGTGGGCACGGGAGCATCAGGATTCGGGCGCCGATCAATGGAAACGTTTCGGTACTTCGGGTGACCCATTTTTCCTACATTAGGTCTCTGGTCATCTCCACAAACGCCTGCATCGAGGTGAACGACCGCTCTTAACGTGCAGCACTCCACGGACTTACAAGGGGAGGCCGCCAATTGTGAAATTCAGATTCGATTCATACTGCGCATAATAAAAGCTCATGGCCAGAGGTGTAATGTGGCAAAGCACCAAGATACACTTCTCAGCCGTTGTCGACAGTTAAAAGAAACCGTTGTGGTGAAATACTCTCGACGATTAGTAATCTTCTACAGCGTCGTGGCGCAGCGGTAAGCGCTCGGTTTCGTAATCCGAAGGTCGCCAGATCGAATCTCGCGCCATGCAATTTTTTTTATTATTAGTTTTTTGTAATTCAAATATATATATACTATTAATGAATTGCTTATGCATACTGGTGAAGGCGGATCGCTCTCCAATAGTACCGCCTCCATTTTCCCGTTTTTTTTTAAGAGGGTGTACCAAAGCTCTCCCGTCCGCACTGACGATGTTATAAGTTGCGCTAGGGACCGCATCTACCTTCTTTCGAAGTTATCAGGCAACTACGCTGTTATGCGGCTGCTCATTTCGGCCCATTCAACATCTGTCATTCAAGTGTAACGAGCGAGTAACGGAGTTTATATTTCATACCCGCCACAGCAAATTTGTGTTCGTGGGGTCTCTAACTATGCGTGGTTAACATTATGAGGACAATTAATAACATTTGTGAAATACAACTTTGTTTGCGGGAAACATAATGATGTTCGAAGTCGCCAGTTTTTCCACGACAAACGACTTTCAACAACTTATTATATGCATAATTGTTGCAACTGATTGCCGGGAATTATATATTTGAATTATAAAAAACAAACACTAAAAAAAAGGGTTGCTTAGCGGGAGATTCGATCCGGCGACCTTCGGATTACGAACCAGAGCGCTTACCGCTGCGCCACGACGCTGTAGAATTATTAATCGTAGAGAGTATTTCACTGCAACGGTTTCTTTTAACTGTCGATTTTCTCGACAACGGCTGAGAAGTGCATCTTGGTGCTTTGCCACATTACACCTCTGGCCATGAGCTTTTATTATGCGCAGTATGAATCGAATCTGAATTTCGCAATTGGCGGCCTCCCCTTGTTAGCCTGTTAGGAGCGCTATTATGCAGTGGGAGGCTTTCTCCTGTACTTCAATGGGACCTGTGGTCGTGATCGAAGACGCGCCGACAGCTGCGGACCACCTGTATCCCATCACGCTTGTTATCTTCCCAGACGGCGACGTCATCTTTCCTTTAGACTTCCTTTGTCAGCTATATTTAGCCTTCTCTTGAATCTGAGATGAATCTATCTTTGTCTATTGAGCAGTTTTCTAACACAGCTATTAAACCACCGTAGGTCTCTCCTATCCCTGAAGACCTTACTCGGAACATACTTGTTTAAGGCATATTGAACGAGGCTTTTGAATTTTTTGCACTTGTGCTCTACATCTCCGTCCTGAGCACTGAATATTTGTTGTTGAGTACTCAGATACTCTGACGTTTGTATCCTGTCACTCTTGCTAAGGAAAAATATTGTCCTACCTTTCTTAATATTCCTTCTTATACCCGCCGTAGTCATAGTTGCCAACACAGCCTTATGATCACAGATACCTTCCTCTACGTCAACTGATTTATTAATTTCAGGTCTGTTTGTAACCAGGATGGCTAAGACATTTCCTTCTCGAGATTGTTCTCTGATTATCTGCTCGAAGTAATTTTCGGACTAGACGGTCAGAATACTGTCACACGTATCCTTGTCTCTGGCACCTGTTTTGATAGCATGGCTCTCCCAATCTATACCTGGCATCTTCAAGTCATCTCCTATTACAACGACCTAATCGGGGAAATTATTAACAATATTCTGCAATTTTTCTCTGAAGTGCTCTACCACTACCGCTCCTAATCCAGATGGTCTATAAAAGCATCCGATTACCATTTTTGGCCCACATTTGATGGTTACCAATTTAATGCAGATTAATTCACATCCGGAATCCATTTTAACCTTGCTGGATATTGTTGAATCCTTTACTGCAATAAGTACACCGCCGCCATTGGCAACTACCCTATCGTTGCAATAAATATTCCAATCTGAACTTACTGTCCTTTTCCAATTTTAACCAGCTTTCTATTCCTAACTCTGTTTGTGCATTATAACCTTCAGTAAGCGATACTAATTCTGAGCCCTTTCCTTGGATGCTCCTGCAGTTTACTAATATCATATTAATCTTTTCTGTATCTGATCGAGAACGAGTATTCTCTGAGGATACTGCAGCTGAAGCAGCTTCGATGCTTGCAGGCAATTCGTCTCTGATTCCAAGGGGAGGGGAGTTCCTCTAACCTAAAAGAACCCATGTGCACGCCATACGTACTCCGCTATCCTAGTTGCCACTTCCTGCATGTAGTGAACGCCTGACCAATTAAGGGTAACACTACAATTTTCCACCCGATAGCGGAGTAAGAGAAATTCGTATCTGATACCGTCGCAGGAGCGTCTGAACCTCTGGTTTAGACCTTGCACTCCGCTCCAAACCATAGGACCGCGATCGATGCCACAACCAGCTTAGCCTGTAACCTGCATGTGATATTAGTTGTCTTCACCAAATCAGCCATCCGCCGAAAGGAACTGAGGATGGCCTCAGAACCCAAGTGGCAGGCGTCATTCATGCTGACATGTGAGAATATTTTTAGCCAGTTGGTCCCTGTGTCTTCGATAGTCGCTGGCATGGCCACGTCTCAGACGAGACACCCCGTCTACGCCGCCGAACTTACCGAGTTCACAATGGCATCCTTTCCCGTCCTGCCTGCTATTTCCCCGAGGGGTCCATTACACACCTGACGTCGGAGCTCCCAGTGACTAGCATACCCACTGTCTGCACTTGTCGGAACTGGGCAGAAAAATCAGGCACTGGCCCAACAGGAGAGGCATCTCCTACTGGCTCAAAGTATTAACAAAACTGGGTAGCACATTATGCCTGTTGTTAAGGCATAAGGAATCTGCCATGCGGCCTTTTGTTACATTTCTCAAATTCAATGCATGACACAGATACTTGTCAACTCTTTGGACGTATGCTTTTCAGAGGCTATATTTTCTTCTGAACTGCATTTACTTGGATGTTACGCTAAGGCAATGTACTGTCTTTGAAGTGAACAAATTATTATTATTATATAAAAACTTGTTTATAAAATGGCTCTGAGCACTATGGGACTCAACTGCTGTGGTCATTAGTCCCCTAGAACTTAGAACTACTTAAACCTAACTAACCTAAGGACATCATGCCCGAGGCAGGATTCGAACCTGCGACCGTAGCAGTCGCACGGTTCCGGACTGCGCGCCTAGAACCGCGAGACCACCGCGGCCGGCTACTTGTTTATACATTTTGATATTACTATTATTAAAATCGTACAAATCTATGGAACGTCAACAGAAGACGCGGTGACGCCAAGTTATATTTTGCGGGGTGAGAGGGGTGTGGAGGGACAGAGGCATTACGAAATTGTTACTCCCCCCCCTCCAGAACCGAACCCTGGATCCATCCTCGTGCCTGTACACGTCGGCGTACTCCAGCTTGCCACCTTACGTCCAGCGTGCCATACGATAACTCGTAGAATGTCCAAGCGAGGAAGCAAAACAAAGCTCAGAAGCCATTTCTGGAAGAAGAACTTCAGCAGCTGCACCAGAAGTAAAGAGAAAGTACGGTTCGACTTAATGTCCCGTCGAGATCACCGTCATTTCAGATGGGTTAGAAAAGGATGGGGAAGTAAATCGGGCGTGCCCGTTTCAAAGGAACCATCCTGGTTTTGTACTGCTTTACGGAAAATACGGAAAACCTAAATATGGACAGTCGTACTGGAATTTGCACCGTCGTCTTTCCGATGCGAATGCTGTGCGGGCTGCAGTAGAATGTGTAGCCCAGCAGCGGCGCCTGTCTCCATCCAACAAAGACTGCCTAGGCCAACATGGTGTTGTCTCTCCGGCAAAATACACTGCTCAGACAGTTTTGTTTAGGTAATACAGAGCGTTCAGCAGCATGTCGCTACTGAAATTACCGCCGCCTTCCAGGTCAACAGCACTGCAGGCCAAGTCCCTCATGGGGGATGGACGTCGTGCGGAGATTTGTCTTTTGGAGTGCCTATGACATCTGTTCGCCGTCAGTAGAGTTTCACCAGTGCCTTCGGGATAAAATCATACATAACTGCTTGGTGTGTGAAACACACGTAAAGCCAGACATCAGCATGCGAGCTGCAAACTGCGCGTGCTAGTCTTCTGACAAGTCTGCAACGAACGGCACAACGACAGTCGACACCTGGGTACCACCGAAACACCAGACACCTCACCTTGACTGAAATGTACTACCGTCAACGTTAATAGGTATATAAGCCGCATCATCTTTGTGTTCACCTAACGACCACTAGGACACCACCGACTGCTACGTGATGCAAAGGCAGCCGCAGCAGCACTGCGCATCATGTACAGTGCTCTCAAAGCTGCTGAAGCTGCCACGCCCCATAATACAATTCTCGACAATTGTCTTCGAATGGCAGGAGACAAAAAGAAATCCAGCTACCAAATGATAGCTGAATCGACTAAGTTGGGAAGTCAACGTTGCAGTGGAGCAGCAATGAATCCAAGATTAAGATGATGAAGTCTAATCACTGCGACTTGACGACAACTCGGCCTGGACCAGTATCAGTTGCAAAGCGATTTAGAAAAGATTGCTGTATGGTGTGGCAGGTGGCAGTTGACGCTAAATAACGAAAAGTGTGACGTGATCCACATGAGTTCCAAAAGAAAACCGTTAGAATTCGATTACTCGATAAATAGTACAATTCTCAAGGCTGTCAATTGAACTACGTACCTGGGTGTTAAAATTACGAACAACTTCAGTTGGAAAGACTACATAGATAATATTGTGGGGGAGGCGAGCCAAAGGTTGCGTTTCATTGGCAGGACACATAGAAGATGAAACAAGTCCACTAAAGAGACAGCTTACACTACACTCGTTCGTCCTCTGTTAGAATATTGCTGCGCGGTGTGGGATCCTTACCAGGTGGGATTGACGGAGGACATCGAAAGAGTGCAAAAAAGGGCAGCTCGTTTTCTATTATCACGTAATAGGGGAGAGAGTGTGGCAGTTATGATACGCGAGTTGATATGGAAGTCATTAAATCAAAGACGTTTTTCGTCGCGGCGAGATCTGTTTACGAAATTTCAGTCACCAACTTTCCCTTCCGAATGCGAAAATATTTTGTTGAGCCCGACCTACATAGGTAGGAATGATCATCAAAATAAAATAAGAGAGATCAGAGCTCGAACAGAAAGGTTTAGGTGTTCGTTTTTCCCGAGCGCTGTTCGGGAGTAGAATGGTAGAGAGATAGTATGATTGTGGTTCGATGAACCCTCTGCCAAGCACTTAAATGTGAATTACAGAGTAATCATGTAGATGTAGATGTAGATGTAGAACATAAAAGGTTAATAACGAAACCAGCGACATACCGCAAGTGATACTAGGTCTGCTGTATAAAACTGTTCGAAATATGGAGAAAGCAAAGACGTTAAGAAGTAAAGGTGTTTCGGCAGAAGCAATTAATGCTGCTGGAGTAGTAAAAAAGGGATCTGAAAAATCATTTGGAGAATGCCTACCAAAATTTTGAATAATAAAATCACAGTACGGAACAATGAATATAATTTACCAGTTTACGCGCGAGTCATATGTGTGGACAGGCACGCATTCCCAAAGGTACAGTCGTGGACAAAACGAGCGAGACCCCTCGCCTTTTCGTTATACTGATCCGCACAGCTTGTAAGTCTGCTACACAGCATAACAGACAAGGCGACGAAGTGCTACCAACATACTATGCACAGGCGTGAAATTGAAAAACCACCCGAACTTTGTCAGACTGTTTTCAATCACGTGTAAGACTATATTAATGTTGATTAGTGTGTTGTACACAACACGTAAATATAAGATAAAAATGAAATAAGAAACGCTAATTAGAATGAACTTTGCTAATATAAATGAATTTCAGCTTATCGAGATAAAACACAACTTTTTTAGTAAGAGAAAGTACCCCTGATCGCTTCGAATATTATGAGCATTCGGCCGCGAAATGGTCTGTGTCAACTTTCAGACCAGTCATACTGGATTACCGTTGCTGATCTACTATGAAAGTGTGCAAATTTAGCAATGTGTGAAGATTCATAACGAAATTCAGTTGAAAGTCATTCAGTGCCACACTTAAGTCAATTCAATGATTGATAGAAGCGGAAAAAGTAGGCAGGAACAAGTGTGAAATTCTACAAGAGTTTCATATTGACATTCACAGGGCGCTGGCACAGAATAAAGTTAGCAATAAAACTTATTGGGGGCGCGAGAATTTCCGCTTATTATGTCTACCCATACTCGAGGTAAACAGGTTTTAAGGTTTGGGTAGACAGATAGTCAAGAAAGAGACTAGTAGGGTTCAATTTTTACCGATTTACGTGACGAAATCTAACAACGAAAATAGCTACGACCGTTACTGAAGATGAGGGCCACATAAGTAATTTCCCCTGCTCTTTATTCGAAATGTTCTAATTGCAGTCGATACATCAGCATATTAATCGTAGCTACACTTTCGATCCAAATCACGTTTACAGGAGTGCAAATAAAATCCATTTGCCTATAGGCGTGGTAATTCATATCCCAGTATTAAGGCCACCGCGTTTTAGAAGTGCGAGCATTCCCATTGCTAGGTAGCTTAAGAAACACTTCGGCTAATGAACGTTTTCTGGCTGTGGCAAGCGTAATGGAGAATTTGAAACATTTTACAATACGATTGGTAGCTATGTCACCGTTTATTTCCTGGAGTGGTGCAGACTTATCCTACTAAATTTACTCGCTAATAACAGTATTTTGTTATTTCGATAAACATCCCGAAAGACTGTCACATAAGCGGTGACACAAAGGTAGACAATTCATGTTTCTGAGTCCAGAAAGCTCTATGCAACAGAAACTGCAGATCATTTTGCCATTGGCATTGCGAAATTGCCGGGTTATTCATGTCTGCGGTAATAATAGAGGGCTGTTTGCTTGGGTTGTCTGCTAGAGTAGTGAAAGGAGTTCGCTGCTGCAAGGGAGGTATGCTTTGTTTTCGGTTCTAATCTCTTTGGAGGCAGATAGACAATCAGTAAAACAATTTTAAGAAGTTCTCTCGCCCCCAATACGTTTTATTGCTACCTTTATCCGGTGCCGGCGCCCTGTGGATGTCAATATGAAACTCATGTAGAATTTCATACTTGTCACTGCCTACTTTTTCCGCTTCTGTCAATCACTGAGTTGACTCAAGTGTGGCGCTGAATGGTTTTCAACTGAATTTCGTTATGAATCTTCACACATTGCTAAATTTGCACACTTTCATGGTAGGTCAGCAACGGTAATCGTGTATGACTAGTCTGAACGTTGACATAGACCGTTTCGCGGCAGAATGGGCATAATATTCGTAACGATCTGGAGTACTTAGTCTTACTAAAAGAGTTATTTTATCTCGATTAGCTGAAATTCATTTTTACTAGTACATTTTATACTAATTAGCTTTTCCTATTTAATTTATATCTTATATTTACATGTTGTGTTTGACACACTAATTAGCATTAATATACTCTTACACATGATTGAAAACAGTCTGACAAAGATCGGATGGTTTTTCAATTTCACGCCTGTGCATAGTATGTTGGTAGCACTTCGTCGCCTTCCCTGTTATGCTGTGTAGCAGACTTTAAAGCTGTGCGGATCAGCATAACGAAAAGGTGAGGGGTCTCACTCGTTTTTTCCACGACTGTACATTGCATCGCAACTCGAAACAACATAGGCACTGCAATATCTTACTTATACGCCAACACCGGGCATGAGACTTTCAAGTGAAACGTCTGTCTTGTACGGGAATATACATAATGAATGTACGAGCACAGGTTGTAGACACATGGTTAACGACATATGGAAGTTTGGCTCTGGCGGTGAGTCGTGCACGGGTTAGATTTCCGGTTCGGCACAAATTTTTACTGTCGTCATTCCATTCTAAATGTGATGGTTGTCCTTATTCGCAATTGCGAATACATTTAATGTTTCGCATGTCGTTCTACGTTAAGACAATTAAGCACCATGAGCGATGCGTTGTCAGAAGAGCGTACATGTTCTGTTTCGTAGGCACAGGTCTGCTGCGATGTGGATAACAGGGTGGTAGTGAAATGGCCCGGCAAATGGAAACGTACTCCAAAGCTGACGTACGTGGGACAGCACAATTCCGATGGGCAAAACGTCTGAACCGCACGTAGACTGAACGTGAAATTTTGGCGGTGTATGGACGAAATGCAACGTCGCGTCCAGCTGTAGTGAAATGATGCAAACAGTTTAACGAAGGCTGCAAAGCATTTAATAGAAGTTACTTGGCCTGCCATAACAATGTGTAACTTATTGCTTGACGTTCTGTCGCATATTGTGAGACAGCTCCAGATTCATTTTCGACATAATCTACACTAACAGTTTCTGAGAGACAAGACCTGATTCAACCTATATTACTATACTGAAATACATCAGCGCCATACCTACCGTTAGACTTCTTTAGAATGTGGAAAATTCAGAATTAGTGAAACGAGTCAGACAAGAAGATTTCGTGTCACAGAAATTATTTTCAGCAGTCCTTTAGACAGTTTCCAAACACTGGGATATTAAAGGATGAATACGTGGTGAAGTAACATGTCTGAAACACCGTCACTCCGCTTCTAGCGCGAATAAACCTCAACAACCTATGAATGAACTTAAGAGAAGAAGTTTGAGACTTTTAGAAAACCGTTAAAAGTTTATCTGTCGTCGCTCTCTCGTTTTTCAGTTATAAACTTGTGCACTCCAGACTTTCAGCTCGTAGTAGGCAACAGGTTGACTCTGGTGTAGTCTTTAGAGACGTAACAGGTGTAGCGTTCCACAAGTAAAAAGAGACAACTTCATAATTTCAAGCTAGAGATATTTTCCTTTCCGAACAAGTCATTAATCATTTAAACCATTGATCTGGCAGAGTGTTTCAGACTCTGGACTCATAATGAAGAGGAGCAGGGATGATATCCGCGTCACACCTTCCTGATTTAGATTTTCCCAAGTTATTTCAAGCGAATGTCGGAATGGTTCCTTCGAATGCCAACAGCAGGTCATTGTGTAACTAAACAACTGCTCAATCTCTGTTTCCATCGACGAGCTCTGCACCTCCTCCTGCCCGAATCACTTGCTGATAACTAGGCTTCGTGTAAATCCTTGAGAAAAAAAATTTTTCTGCAAAAGTTTACAATTTTTCCCCTATGAATAAATTTTCACTCCACTGCTATCCAATTCCGGTTTGTCCATCGTTTTTATTGTCATATTACAGAACAATAATAACAAATCACTTTTATACGCGTTAGATTGAAGATTATATCCCTCATAATCACATACAATTCCTGTCTCATGTGTCTGTTCTTGCGTATCGATTCTAAAATGAACTGGAGTTCCGAAACCCACAGGAGAGCAGTACATAAATAGTCAGGAAGGGCAACCATCGCGTGAGAGGTATATAAATAGCAAGAGCGTTATCAGTTCTTCAAGTTTGACTCTAGCGGGTGCTGTGAAACGTCTCCTGAACTGACTGTAGTCTTACTGCGGGATAATCGGATTCTTAACCGGGGTGGCAGTGGAGTCAAAACTCATGGGAGGTTTTCTTTTGAAAACTGTTTTATTCCTTGGGCTACAGTGTCAACAAAGTGAAAAGAGTCTCTCCTTCAAGGCACCACATTCAGCCACGGACAGAACAACGCCTAGAAACAACTGCATAATAGCTATGAATATTGATCTAAGAGAGATTCGTCCGCGTCTGCAGACAAGAGACGCTGCGCCAAAAGCATTCATATTTTATGAGTAAAGAACCTGAGGCTTTTCCATGGCATCGGTGGAGAGACATTCGGTGCTGATGTGATATGATTGTAGAAGCAGCTTATTACCGTCTCGTTGCAGGACTGACACAATGCTGACGCAGTCATTGGACTTATGGGGCTCCGGAACGCCCTATACTTGCAATGTTAAAATAACGCTTATAAATTACATCTTTCCTCACAAAGTATTTGAGGTAGGAAGTTGAACTTTTTACAGATTATTTATTGGAATATGGGCTACAACTTAACACAGGTATTTTACAAAATTTTAGTTCAGTTATTAAAGATGATTTTTTTCAATTGTAATGAAAATTCACAACATTTTTTTTTGCAATTTTTTAAATATATATTCAAAAATATACAGTTTTTTTTGGAAAAAGGCTGTGTTAAATTATGCAGAAGGTACTGTGTAACATTTACTGAAAGTTTGAAACAAATATGTTTGGAAGATCCTTAGAAAACATGTAATTAGTATGAGAAAATAAAAGTTTTGGGAATCGAGCGACAAAGATTGGATTAACTTTTTAGTGCATTCCAGGTCCATAGGATGGATTATCTTCATCCTCTGCAAACTCCTCCACCAGCTTCCTCTTGTTCCTCCTCCTGTTTACTCTTGCTTGTATTTCTAGACTCTTTACAGCCCTGTCTGCAGCCCGAAGGCGTTCCTTGTCTAAAGCAAGCATCGCTCGTACCATGTTAGAACCTATCTTCATTCCCATATTTCTAAATACCTTGCACCTTACAATGTTGCCATCATTGAAAGTCGCAACAGCATCATACACACCAAAGTGAAGTGTTTCTATTCCAACAAATACAGTCTTGCGGATTCTGGACCATATAACACTATTTACACTTTCATTGGGGTTTTGAGTTTTTCCGTGAATACACTTTTTCAACAGTTCAGGTGCTGCTAAGTCTCTGAAAATAGGTTTTATCACCTCCATTATTGCATGAGGCAGACTATGCTTATGAGTGTACACTTCACCAGTTAGCAATCCTTTGTTATATTTACACCAACTGTCTTCTTCTTTGGGACACAAGCTATGTTGGGGATTTTCATCGTCTTTATTGTTTACAGTAATAACACATACCTTTGGCTTTCCAACATTTCTCCTTTTCTTAAAAGCCTTCAGAGGATTTCTAATAACTTTACTTTTACTCATTATTATACTTCAACAAAACAGAGACTCAAGAAACAGAATTAATTACGAATATTTTCGAGATAACGCCAGAGTAAATAAACATGAAACAATCGACAATCACACCAGCGCTATATATTGAACCATCACGGGTTAGCCACAACACATACTTTATCTCACATCACTAAAATGTACCTGATGAACACGGACGTTAATAATAACACCATTTGACAGCAGTTTAACAGCGCCACAGTGGGTCACGCCCATGTAGAACACATTTGAAAAAAAATTTAAAAATAGTTGTAGTCTTCGGAATTGAATAAATTATATATCTATTAAAAGGTAATAGTCTGCAGATTCAGAAAACGCAAAAAAGTAAAAATTGAACTTTTCATGATTTTGAGCCTTTCCGGAGCCCCTTAAGATGTCTAAAGATACAACCTGGTCTGAATCTACAGTTGGTGGAGTCTGTACGTTTGGCAGTTCCTGTGATGACCTGGACACCAATTGTTGCCAATGCGCCGTGCAGTATGATGATGTCTCTGTGGTGAAAAGGGGCCTATTGTGCATTTCCATTCAACGGGCGAAATGATGTTTGAGTGTAAACTGCCTTGCTCGCCTGGTAGGTGACACGACGATGGCACTCACAAACCGATAATGCACCATGTTAATGACCATTAGTCTGAAAGATATGTTCAATGATTTCAGTGAATGAACCGCCGGCCAGATCACCTATCATGGACTTACTTGTACATATTGGGATTTGATGTGGTGGTCGTGCCAAAAATTCATCCACCTACAAAACCAAGCAATTATGTGCCCTCCAGCAATCACAGGCCAAACATCAGACGAGAGTCTACCTTTATCCATCTAAAAGATATAGTCTTGTGAAATTAGACGAATCTTTGAAACACCTTATATGTTGCTTGCTTGCAGCCTACTAAAGATAAGTGCCTAAGGTGTTGTGGAAGTGCACTCTCTACTACGAGGGGGCTTCGAAAAGGAAGTTCCATAATACAATTGCAGGCTAAGCAAGTGTTATTGAATGCTGCACGTCAACGTGCCACCGATATATGACACTGTTTTACAACATACTCTCCCAGTTTCTTTAAACAACGGTCGGAAAGTTGTATCAACTCCTCGACGGCAGAAATCCGCTTCTTGGTCACGGACCCTTCGAGAACGGCTGAGTGAACGTCCTCACTGTCGGAAAAAAACGTATTTTCGCCCCAGATGTTCTTTCAGATTACTGAAAAGATGGCCTGGGCATCGTCGTCTGTGATCGTGTCGACAGCCATCTTTGCCCGCATCTCGTGGTCGTGCGGTAGCGTTCTCGCTTCCCACGCCCGGGTTCCCGGGTTCGATTCCCGGCGGGGTCAGGGATTTTCTCTGCCTCGTGATGGCTGGGTGTTGTGTGCTGTCCTTAGGTTAGTTAGGTTTAAGTAGTTCTAAGTTCTAGGGGACTTATGACCACAGCAGTTGAGTCCCATAGTGCTCAGAGCGATTTGAACCATTTGACAGCCATCTTTCTCGATTGGAAACACCCACGTCTGTGCGGGCTTGGTCAAATTGTTCGTACCATTTCATACGGCTGGCGAAATTTCATTTGATCCAAGTAACGCTAGAATTTCACGTAGAATCTCTGTGCAGCTTAGACGTTTTCCACAAGAATCGTTCTGTCCCAAGTACTTAAACTTTGGAGTACGTTTCAAGTTGTTGCGCCACTTTACTCCCACATTGCGATGCGCCTGTTATCTGTACCACAGCGGTACCGCGTCTGCAGGAAACCCAGACCATGTGCTCTCTTCTGGCGATGCGCCGCTATTCTTGCGCAATGGTCCTACCGTGGGACATGTGTAACTTACTTTCTGAAGTGCAGTTACCGAATTTATAATAATAAGTGAACAAACTATGACAACCGAGGAGAAAAAACAGTTCTTCTTTTACAGATAGTACATACAGGGTGACAGTTAATGAACTATATGAAACAAAATCGCCATAACTTCTGAAAGGTTTTGCGTTAGGATGTTCAAATTGCACGGTTGACCGCGGGTTCAAAATGGTTCAAATGGCTCTGAGCACTATGGGACTCAACTGCTGAGGTCATTAGTCCCCTAGAACTTAGAACTAGTTAAACCTAACTAACCTAAGGACATCACAAACATCCATGCCCGAGGCAGGATTCGAACCTGCGACCGTAGCGGTCTTGCGGTTCCAGACTGCAGCGCCTTTAACCGCACGGCCACTTCGGCCGGCGGTTGACCGCGGGACATGATGGGAATCAGTACGGGTTGTTCAGAAAGTATCTCCGCAGTGTCGTATGATTGTTAGCCGCGCGTGCCGTATGCCGCAGTGAATATACCGAAATGAAACTCAGTGAAATACAAGTTATTAATTTATTGAATATTAATATTTACTTACAAATTTTCACATTAAATGTTGTTAGTGGCCGCGAGGAGCAGCCGTGCGGTTCGAGGGGTCATGTCACGCATTGCGTGGCCGCTCCCGCCAGAGGTTCGAATCCTCCCTCGGGCATGGGTGTGTGTGTTGCTCTTAACATAAGTTAGTTTAAGTAGTGTATAAGTCCAGGGACCGATGACCTCAGCAGTTTGGTCGCTTAGGAATTCACACATATTTGAACATTTTGTTGAAAGTGTCCCCTCCCCCCTGTTGTTGAATACACAATTCAATTCGTCTAATCATGTTTCGAAACACAAACTGCAACATTTCCTCTGTAAAAGGAGCAGTGAAAAGGGATATTGTAGTTTTCAATTCATCGATGGACTTTGGGCGGTTTTTATAGACAGTTGCTTTCGCTGCACCCCAGAAGAAAAAGTCAGGTGGTGTTCGGTCAAGCGATCGTGGTGGCCAAAGTCCCTGTGAAATTGTGCGATCACCAAAAACATCAGCAAACAGTGACATTGAAACGCGACCTGTAAACGCCGTTGCATCATCTTGTTGAAAATACCCGTTCAGTAATTCACTTGACACAAGTTCTCCTATGAATGGGTACAGAATATCACTGCAGTATCGTTGTGCGTTTATTGTTTCGTTGAAAAATATGGCACTCACAATCCGACGTCCAGAAATTGCAATCGAATCTCTTATTTTCACAGAATGAAGTGGTTCCTCACGAATACACAATGGATTTGCAATACTCCATATACGAGAATATTGCGAGTTCATGTACCCGGATAAATAAAACGAAGCCTGATCAGTGAAAAACGTTTCATTAAGAATATCATTCTATTTTGTTGAAGGAAATTTTTGAGCCGGCCGCGGTGCCCATGCGGTTCTAGGCACTTCAGTCCGGAACCGCGCGACTGCTACGGTCGCAGGTTCGAATCCTGCCTCGGGCATGGATGTGTGTGATGTCGTTAGGTTTAAGTAGTTCTAAGTTCTAGGGGACTGATGACCTCAGATGTTAAGTCCCATAGTGCTCAGAGCCATTTGAACCATTTGAAATTTTTGAACCATTGACAATAATGCAGTCTCTTGCCATGATCAGTATTTTTCAGTTCTTGCACGACTGTCACTTTTTATGGGAAAAGTTCTAATTTTTTTCCTTACAGGTGTGTGGGCCGTTCCGACACTAACATCGATTTCCTGGGAGAGTTTTCTTACTGACTTGTTCGGACTCATGGACATTTTATCGGAAATATCGAGTAGTTTATCCCCAGACAAAACGCTAGGACGACCACTTGTCTGTGCATCTGTCACTGAACCCGTACTTCGAAATTTGTTAATCAAATCTCGCACAGTATCGCGATATGGGAGTGTTGTCTCCGGGAAAACTGAATTAAATGTTTGACGAACTGAAACTGTGTATTTACCACCAGCTGTGAACACTTGTTCGACTAAAAAGACACGTTCTTCAATGGTTAGCATTGTATCAGTGACAAAAACGAAACAAACGAATAAAGGAACTAAACTTAAACGTTCACGTCAACACGTAACAACACACAGCAACGATACTACTGATGCTGGCTGAGATAAACGAAACAGTGCAATGTTGGGAGAGTCCACTTGCCGGCCGAAGTGGCCGAGCGGTTGTAGGCGCTACAGTCTGGAATGATGTCCATCCCAAATCCTGTATCATTTCTGTGATACTTTCTCCCAAATCGTTTATATACATAAGGAACATGGGCATGGGTGTGTGTGATGTCCTTAGGTTAGTTAGGTTTAAGTAGTTCTAAGTTCTAGGGGATTGATGACCTCAGAAGTTAAGTCCCATATTGCTCAGAGCCATTTTTTTGACACACAGTCAACATGGGTTTAGAAAACATCGTTCCTGTGAAACACAACTAGCTCTTTATTCACATGAAGTGCTGGGTGCTATTGACAAGGGATTTCAGATCGATTGCGCATTTCTGGATTTCCGGAAGGCTTTTGACACTGTACCACAAAAGCGGCTCGAAGTGAAATTGCGTGCTTATGGAATATCGTCTCAGTTATGTGACTGGATCTGTGATTTCCAGTCAGAGAGGTCACAGTTCGTTGTAATTGACGGAAAGTCATCGAGAAAACAGAAGTGATTTCTGGCGTTCCCCAAGGTAGTGTTATAGGCTCTTTGCTGTTCCTTATCTATATAAACAATTTGGGAGAGAGTGTCACAGAAATGATACAGGGTTTGGGATGGACATCATTAAAAGAAAGGCGTTTTTCGTAGCGACGGAATATTCTCACGAAATTCCAATCACCAACTTTCTCCTCCGAATGCGAAAATATGTTGTTGACACCGACCTACATAGGGCGGAACGACCACCACGATAAAATAAGGGAAATTAGACCTCGTGCGGAAAGATATAGGTGTTCATTCTTTCCTCGCGCTATACGAGATTGGAATAATAGAGAAATGTGAATGGGCCGGCCGGAGTGGCCGTGCGGTTCTAGGCGCTACAGTCTGGAACCGCGTGACCACTACGGTCGCAGGTTCGAATCCTGCCTCGGGCATGGATGTGTGTGATGTCCTTAGGTTAGTTAGGTTTAAGTAGTCCTAAGTTCTAGGGGACTGATGCCCACAGCAGTTAAGTCCCATAGTGCTCAGAGCCAGAAATGTGAATGTAGATGTAGATGGGCCCCTTGTAACCAGCACACGAACGTCGTTGGCACAGAGGCACATAACATATCTCCACCCCGCCCTCCAGTTAGTTCTCGCTTGACACCACCGAAGTGCCGGCCGAAGTGGCCGTGCGGTTGAAGGCGCTGCAGTCTGGAACCGCAAGACCGCTACGGTCGCAGGTTCGAATCCTGCCTTGGGCATGGATGTTTGTGATGTCCTTAGGTTAGTTAGGTTTAACTAGTTCTAAGTTCTAGGGGACTAATGACCTCAGCAGTTGAGTCCCATAGTGCTCAGAGCCATTTGAACCATTTGAACACCACCGAAGTCGTAATTGGCGGCGGTTTGGGGTCGGTGGAATGGACGCTACAGGGCATCTGGCTCGGATCTGGCCTTAAAGTAACCGATTTGTGACAGTTCGTTGCATCAAAAGGATGTAAACAAATAGAGCCCGCCTCCACGTGGCGGGACAAGGGCAACGGTGTGAGTGGGGACGGGAGCCGGTGTGGTGTTACTTTCAGTCACACCAGACCCGGGACCCAGTCACAGCGGCTAAGTGGGAACATACGACCAACCATAAGAAATTAGACGGTGGGTCATAGAAAATAAGCAGCTAGAGAAAAAAAAAGGGAAGTGTCACTGTGGTGCCAACTGCTGCTCACATTGCTGCTGCAGATGCACTGCGATGCACCAGAGCCCTATGTCGAAACACGATGGTCCTCCTCCTCGCAGTGCCACGTGGCCGTCCGAAAACCGGTCTTCTTGTGACCGTACATTCTCGTGGCCACCACTGCCCACATCATGTACATTTATGACCGAGCGAGGTGGCGCAGTGGTTAGCACACTGGACTCGCATTCGGGAGGACGACGGTTCAATCCCGTCTCCAGCCATCCTGATTTAGGTTTTCCGTGATTTCCCTAAATCGTTTCAGGCAAATGCCGGGATGGTTCCTTTGAAAGGGCACGGCCGATTTCCTTCCCAATCCTTCCCTAACCCGAGCTTGCGCTCCGTCTCTAATGACCTCGTTGTCGACGGGACGTTAAACACTAACCACCACCACCTCCACCACCACCACCACCACCTTACATTTATCTCAATTTTTTCTGCGAGATCGCAGAAGGAATATCCAGCTTCTCGTAGCTCTTTTATACGACCTCGTCGAACCTCAGTGAGATGTTGATAATGGTGTCTTTGTCGCCTTAGAGGCATTCTTTACTATCGTCACCTCAGCAAGTCCAATCTCAAAGGTAACTGACGTTCACGACCTTTACAGCGCGTGTTTACAGCAAACCTGATTTGTATCCTCACCAGCGAAATATTAATAGACATCCTCTTTCAGATGCAGAAACACGTCTACCATCTCTCAGTTAGCCGGCCGAAGTGGCCGTGCGGTTAAAGGCGCTGCAGTCTGGAACCGCAAGACCGCTACGGTCGCAGGTTCGAATCCTGCCTCGGGCATGGATGTTTGTGATGTCCTTAGGTTAGTTAGGTTTAACTAGTTCTAAGTTCTAGGGGACTAATGACCTCAGCAGTTGAGTCCCATAGTGCTCAGAGCCATTTGAACCATTTGAACCATCTCTCAGTTACGTCACACACTTCTCTCTTGGTGTTACGATTTTTTTTTCCATCAAGCGTACTTCAATTAATCTAAACAGTATAATGACTTTTCTGGAGACTAGAAATCTACTCTGTAGGAATCAGCATGGGTTTCGAAAAAGACGGTCGTGTGAAACCAAGCTCGCGCTATTCGTCCACGAGACTCAGAGGGCCATAGACACGGGTTCACAGGTAGATGCCGTGTTTCTTGACTTCCGCAAGGCGTTCGATACAGTTCCACACAGTCGTTTAATGAACAAAGTAAGGGCATATGGACTATCAGACCAATTGTGTGATTGGATTGAAGAGTTACTACATAACAGAACGCAGCATGTCATTCTTAATGGAGAGAAGTCTTCCGAAGTAAGAGTGATTTCAGGTGTGCCGCAGGGGAGTGTCGTAGGACCGTTGCTATTCACAATATACATAAATGACCTTGTGGATGACATCGGAAGTTCACTGAGGCTTTTTGCGGATGATGCTGTGGTGTATCGAGAGGTTGTAACAATGGAAAATTGTACTGATATGCAGGAGGATCTGCAGCGAACTGACGCATGGTGCAGGGAATGGCAATTCAATCTCAATGTAGACAAGTGTAAAGTGCTGCGAATACATAGAAAGATAGATCCCTTATTATTTAGCTACAAAACAGCAGGTCAGCAACTGGAAGCAGTTAAGCCATAAATTATCTGGGAGTAGGCATTACGAGTGATTTAAAATGGAATGATCATATAAAGTTGATCGTCGGTAAAGCAGATGCCAGACTGAGATTCATTGGAAGAATCCTAAGGAAATGCAATCCAAAAACAAAGGAAGTAGGTTACAGTACGCTTGTTCGCCCACTGCTTGAATACTGCTCAGCAGTGTGGGATCCGTACCAGATAGGGTTGATAGAAGAGATACAGAAGATCCAACGGAGAGCAGCGCGCTTCGTTACAGGATTATTTAGTAATCGCGAAAGCGTTGCGGAGATGATAGATAAACTCCAGTAGAAGACTCTGCAGGAGAGACGCTCAGTAGCTCGGTACGGGCTTTTGTTAAAGTTTAGAGAACATACCGTCACCGAAGAGTCAAGCAGTATACTGCTCCCTGCAACGTATATCCCGCGAAGAAACCATGAGGATAAAATCAGAGAGATTAGAGCCCACAGAGAAGCATACCGACAATCCTTCTTTCCACGAACAATACGAGACTGGAATAGAAGGTAGAACCGATAGAGGTACTCAGGGTACCCTCCGCCACACACCGTCCGGTGGCTTGCGGAGTATGGATGTAGATGTAGAATGTTTGTAGAAACTCTTTATATTTGAAATATTAATTTTATTTGAGTAAAAATTAAAATTTGGAACTGTTATCAAATAGAACATTTTAACACAGATTGTACTTTCAGGTTTATATGTGCAGTGCACGACAACAGTGCTGACAAATAATGGAAAAATATGATCAGTGCTGGACCGATCTTTGTGCAATGACGTGTTATTTCTCCAATACAGTGGTATGTACTGTGCAAATGTGAAGAATGGAGCCGAAATCTGTACCTTTTATTCCCTTCGTAGTTACCTGGTAAGGTTGCGCATGTATCTTGTAGTTTACTTATCCCTTTGCTAACACACTTAAATACACTCGTAACTGTAGCAACTACACGATTAGTGATGGAATGGGACAGACAATAGGTTCAGAGAGTTAACCCAATTAGGGGTTTCTCGAAACGTCTGCGTGCGTACGCTGATGGGATACCAGCGACTCCCTACTCTCCTGACATGTAATATGCGATGCGCCATCCTGCAGTGCTCCAACTACACTGATTGATCATAGCTGCAAATTACATTTCGTGGCTGCATCTCTATGAGACCGCACGTGCATAATTACATGTAACAGACCTTCCATAGTGGTGGATCGATGTGCACAGAGCAAACAGAAACAGAGAACTGAGTGAAATAGACAGGCAACGCATACGAATAGCTTTCCAGCTCTACTGAAATTGCATTAGTGTGGCTGTCTGACAACAGCAACGCCAAATGAGTTACTGCTCGTGCTTCTGGTGCCCGTCGCAACGAATGACTGATCGAAAACAGATCAAGTAAAGCTACGCAGTATCAGTCGTAGTGGATTTATCTTTGTCTTTGCGAACCACACCAAAGGTCATAACACAGTTGGCGACAAAGATCTTAAAAATAGAACCCGCAATTTTTTGCAATCACTTGTTAGCGATGCAGATTTTTTTAAAAACTGATATAAAATTTACTTTCGTATACTGTTATACTGGTGAATCAGAATGATACGCTGATCTATTCCCTATTTATAAAACTCTACCATCTAGTGAGCAAGATGTATGAGACAGGCGAAATACCCTCAGACTTCAAGAAGAATATAATAATTCCAATCCCAAAGAAAGCAGGTGTTGACAGATGTGAAAATTACCAAACTATCAGTTTAATAAGCCACAGCTGCAAAATACTAACACGAATTCTTCATAGACGAATGGAAAAACCGGTAGAAGCCGACCTCGGGGAAGATCAGTTTGAATTCCGCACAAATGTTGGAACATGTGAGGCAATACTGACCCTACGACTTAAATCAGAAGAAAGGTTAAGGAAAGGCAAACCTACGTTTCTAGCATTTGTAGACTTAGAGAAAGCTTTTGACAATGTTGACTGGAATACTCTCTTTCAAATTCTAAAGGTGGCAGGGGTAAAATACAGGGAGCGAAAGGCTATTTACAATTCGTACAGAAACCAAATGGCAGTTATAAGAGTCTAGGGGCATGAAAGGGTAACAGTGGTTGGGAAGGGAGTGAGACAGGGTTGTAGCCTATCCCCGATGTTATTCAATCTGTATATTGAGCAGGCAGTAAAAGAAACAAAAGAAAAATTCGAAGTAGGAATTAAAATCCATGGAGAAGAAATAAAAACTTTGAGGTTCGCCGATGACATTGTAATTCTGTCAGAGACGAGCAAAGGACTTCGAAGAGCAGCTGAACGGAATGGACAGTGTCTTTAAAGGAGGATATAAGATGAACATCAACAAAAGCAAAACGAGGCTAATGGAATGTAGTCGAATTAAATCGGGTAATGCTGAGAGTATTAGATTAGGAAACGAAACGCTTGAAGTAGTAAATGAGTTTTGCTATTTGGGGAGCAAAATAACTGCGGATGGTCTAAGTAGAGAAGATATAAAATGTAGACTGGCAATGGCAAGGAAAGCGTTCCTGAAGAAGAGAAATTTGTTAACATCGAGTATAGATTTAAGTGTCAGGAAGTCTTTTCTGAAAGTATTTGTATGGAGTGTAGCCATGTATGGAAGTGAAACGTAGATGATAAATAGTTTAGATAAAAAGAGAATAGAAGCTTTCTAAATGTGGTGCTACAGAAGAATGCTGAAGATTAGATGGGTAGATCACATAAGTAATGAGGAGGTATTGAATAGAACTGGGGAGAAGAGAAATTTGTGGCACACCTTGACTAGAAGAAGGGGTCGGTTGGTAGGACATATTCTGAGTCATCAAGGGATCACCAACGTAGTATTGGAGGGCAGCGCGGAGGGTAAAAATCGAGGAGGGAGACCAAGAGATGAATACACTGAACAGATTCAGAAGGATGTAGGTTGCAGTAAGTACTGGGAGATGAAGAAGCTTGCACAGGATAGAGTAGCATGGTGAGCTGCATCAAACCAGTCTGTGGACTGAAGATCACAACAACATTTATAAAAGCTCCTGAAAAATCGAATCCAACCAGCTTTTAATTCACATTCGAAACATTCGTGGCGCAGTTCACTGTCTGTTCATACTCGTCATCCACAGTGTTTTGACCGTCCCTCTGCGAAATAAAGAGAGCCTCAAGCTGACGTAGTGTGCGCGTGCCGAACTAAAAATGGTACTTAATAAGCGCCAGAATATATGGAAACTAATTTCCGGTCTCCTCTATTAATGGAGGCTTCAGTACCCTAGTTCATCCATCACTCCAAACGCTAATGCCATTCAAATCCAGCTTCCGCCTCTCTCACACACATTTCGCACAGGAAACACTACGATCGAGGTTCTTTCAGAGATGTCTGTTTGTTTAATGGTTTCCGACTTAAGGTGATTCAGAAAAGTTTTGCCTTGTTGGTTGTAGTCTCGAAGGTATTTGTAAACATTTGTAGCCGTATAATAGGGCACGTTATCTTACTGAATGATCCCATTCTTCTCTAGAAGATGTGCTGCTTGACGAGAAAAGAAGACGTTGTGGGATAGCAGTGTAGCGTCTTACACGTACACACCATCGGTGGTTTAGAGATGCAGTTCTCTGTGACAAGAGAGCGGCCATTGGAGTGCATTAGTGCTGTGTATTTTAAGTTTTGTTAGGAGACCTCGTATGATATACAAGGAGTGTGTATAGCGTCAGATATTGAGTGTCACCTGGGACGCAGTGCTGCTGCGTACTCGTGTGAAACGGCGTTATCAGCACCTGACAGAGTTGGAAAGGGTCTCACTGAGGGCCCCATCTGGCCAGCTGCCCGAATCGTGCAACATCTAGATGTGTGGGACATTCAGATGTGACAGGGCCAGGTGTTGAGTATGGGAACGTGACTGCAGAGATACTCTTCGTCAAGGATCCGGTCGGCCACATCTGACCATCGCAATGGAGGATCGCCGTATTGTGCACCCAGCACATGGTAACACCTTCACATTTACGCCTGCTTTCTAAGAATAAGTAATGGACTCCCTGCAACATTCTATGTTATCTCGCATCTTTGGTCGGAGACTAACAGCAGCTGATCTAGAGAAATTACCCTCCCACGCGTAGGCTGGCGTTAACATCATCACATACGGCTGCATTTGGAGCGGTGCCACGACCGAAAAGCACGGGCTGCCAGTGAATATCGTCGCACTGTTTTTAGCGAGGAATCACGGAACTGCACAACCGCGGATGACTGACTTTGGCGATTATAGCGGCGACCTTGTGGGAGGTCCCACTCTTCCAATGCTTTAGAGAGACAATGCGATGTTTCTCCTGGCGCTATGGTGTGTGGAGCCATCGAGTGTGACTTTAGGTCACGGTTGATAGGAGCTCTGATGCCAAAACGATAAGTCACAGATATACTGCGTCGTGGTCTGTTACCTATCACGCGACAGTTTCGTTTTGCCAGTTTTGAACATGGCATGTGACTCTATGAACTGTATGCGTGATATTGACGTACTCCCGTGGCCAGCACGATCCTCAGATCTGTTCGCGTTCGAATATGTTTGGGACCAACTTGGACAGCAACTCCGTCCCACTGCCAGCATCTGGGATACCGAAGATCAGTTACAACAGTGGGCTAGCTAGCCTCAGGACAGGATACAATGGTTATATGACACTCTCCCCAACTCAATCAGTGCGTGCACTCAGACCACAGGGGGTGCAACGTCACAGTGGTAAGTGGGTCCACACTGCCAAGATCTTTGTAAATTTGACTCGGGTTTGTAACGACCGAAATAACAGCACGTACTCTCTGAACCCGTGAACTTTCATTCCATTTCCTTCTTCCCTTCTGAGTGCTTCACCTTTTTTCGGGTAATACATAGTCATCATGAAGGGATCACAATCATCCCCAGCGACTGTTACTTAGCCCGAGTACTCAACAGCGACGATCACATGGACTGATAGAAAACGCCGTACTAAGATTTCCAAGGCGGCAGACCACAAAGCCACATGTTCTTACAGAACAGGATACAGAGTATTTCTTCTCTGGAGTCTTTCGCCGTGTACGTTGACGTCCATCCATCCTACGAAGCAAGAAGCGTGACTCGTGAGACAAGACTAATCGTTGACTTTCAGCAGCAGCCCAGTTTCAAACCGAGCAAAGTCTCTCAATGGTAAGGCACTGGACTCCCCATCTAGAGGACAGTGGTTCAGATTTAGGTTTCTCATGATTCTCCTAATCCGCTTAAGGTTAACGCTTGGATAATTCCTTTCAAAAGGAAACAGTTGATTTCTTTCCCCACTCTGGTCCTCTCCGAGCTTGTGATCCATCTCAAATGACATAGTGGATGACGGAAAAATTGACCCTAATCTTCGTTCCTTCCAGATTCAATGTCTCTATCTCTTTCATCATCATCTACAAAACAAACCTACACTAATCGTATTTGGTGATTTTCGTTTTATGGCATTACGCCGTAGTCCAAGGCATATTTCTCTGCCTATCATTTCATTTTCCAATTATGAGGAAATCATCAGCGAGTGCAACGACTCGGAAAGCATTTACTATCTCAAGCAAGCACAGCGAAGGGTGCTGTTTATACTTTTCCACGCTACGTGACGTGGATGCCTAAGATCGAGGAGTCCCACTGACGAGTTTTACGGAGCTTGTAGTGGGGAACATTGGGCGCTGTTTGTTTTATTTAGCATTAAGGCTACAATTTGTCTAATTTCAATGCATCTTCTTTTCAGTTAAAGATGTTTCTGTGCTTTCGAGTTTCTATGGTCACTCTGTACGTACTAGCATAGTGATGACTCTATCTCGATAAACAATAGTATCGGAGAATCGAAACTGGTGGCTTCCTGGTCTCAGTGCGTGATCTACTCTCGCCAATTTATTCGTGTTGCCCAGACGGCAGTTGCTCTTGAGTTCCTTAAGGACGGCGTTAATGCTTCAAGGGCAGTAAAATGAAAACTGAACACCCGGAACAATGGGACCACGGAATGGTTCCATTCAAAAGTAATCACCAAACGCCTTAAGATATTATCGCACTGGGAGACGAGAGGATCAATTCCTGTATGATAGACCGCAGTCGGCCGCTGACGGATCCACAACCACACCCACTATTGCACTTCTGGGCGTTATCGTGCAACAGGATGATTCCGTCAGACAGCATTCCTGGCCGTTTTGACTTTATGGCGCGTCGAAGATCTTGCAAAGCGTGTACATGGCGCTGCGCACTGACTGTGGCTTCACGCTCGATGAACTCGGCTGCGGTCGAAGAAGAAAGCCACCACGAACTTACCGAAACTTGCATGAACAGCTTTGGATATTTTTGGCGGGATAGGAAGTGGGATGTTCCCACTGATGGCTTTGCCAGTTGCCCTCTGGCTGTGGGAATACTGTCGGATGGAATCATCCTGCTGCGCGATATGGCCCGCCCTTGCACTGTCAATCGGACGAAGGGTTCGCTTCAGCGGTTTGGTTGGGAAACACCGCAGTATCCTCCGTACAGCCCGGATGTTTCAACCTGTGTTTTTTATATCTTTGGCAACCTGAAGGAAGACATGCGTGTAAGCCATGCCGGCTTTGCAGCTATCGATATTCGTTCAGAGATGTTAACTTTTCGGAGCTTGTGGGTCGGTCGCGAAGTGGCACGGCGGTGAGCGGATCAGCGGACGAGCGCGAGAGGTGTTTTGGAGGGGGGGGGGGGAGACGGTGTGATTGCCCGAGGACGGGAGGTAACCCGGTCGGCGAAGAGGTGTTTTGAAAAGACACTGTAGAGGTGACAGTTGTAACGGCTGTGTCTTGAGATGGTCTGCGCAGCCAAGCAGTTGGTGTCCGTTAACCGATTACATTTTTTGGGAGATTGTACTGGTGATCTATTTCTCTGATAATTACTATTAAAAACAGTCTTGATCACGGTTTATTTAACAAGGTGACCGGTTTCGACCACTACTGTGGTCATCTTCAGACCATTGAGTAGGAACCTCTTTCTGGTGGAGAATCACACCACTTATTTCGCTGAGCTGATAAGGTTACATCATTCTGTTTATGTTTTTCACTGACTATACACTTTCTGCCTTCCGTACTGCAAGTGTAACTCAAATGAGACAAACTATCAGTGAGTGCTCCGTTATTAAAATCTGTTAGTAATCCATGCTGTGGTCGGACGCTACGCAATTTGTTGCATCATTCCGATCGAACTGTTGTTGCTTGGTGTCTAGTAGCGTCGGCATGCTGCCTTACCATACAAGCCGTGGTGAATATTGTGCATAACGTTTTAAAAATGAGTGTTTAGTTTGTTTCAGATAATATTGTGGATCTTGAACTGTATGATGTACGCTAACTCTGGGAGACATTTATGCTGAGGTTTGAGTGTCGGCATCCACCAAGGGCTCGATTATCGTAAGGATAAAATATCATCTGGTGTTGTTTGGGGGGCATCACGTCTGGAGTCTTGTTTAATTGTTACTTGTAAGCTAAGTTTAGCAGTCGCAATTTGTTTTAACTCTTACGATACTGCTACTATGCCTTTTATTTAAAGTTGTTTTACGTGATTGATTTCGGTTTTATTAACGTAGCACTGTTTGAGACATTTGGTTGTAGCGTGTTATTGCTACGTCAGCACACGCGATTTGTTGGACAATAATTGTTCACAATTTGTTCTATATCTGTGCCCGGGTGGTGGGTCTGGACTACACCTTCGGGTTCTCGCTCGTTCTTGCATCTGACGGAATTGAACGTTCCGTTAACGCCCAGGCGAACCCAATGACAGCCCTCGGAGTTAACCGTTCGAGGGGAGGGGCACCCGGGCAGTGAAGACGGACGCACCTACTGTACTTCGCACCCTCGGTCGGGCAGATAAATCGGGCCCGAGCGGCACAACCAGGTATGGCCCGTGTTGGCAGCTCCGCAGGACGTTCATGAACGCACTTGGCCGATGCCGTTAGAGGGAACTATTTGTAGGAGAAGTGTCTGATGAATATTATTGCCTGTCTAGTTGGGAGTCCATATGTAAGGTTACTGTTTCTTTAAACCAGGGCTTAACAACTGGCCGGTTTTGAGCGCGAGTACTCGCGTCTGCTCACGCACGTGCTCGCGAGCAGGTGCAAGGTCTCTGACAAGGGAACCTCCCCATCGCACCCCCTCAGATTTAGTTATAAGTTGGCACAGCGATAGGTCTTGAAAAACTGTACACAGATCAATCGAGAAAACAGGAAGAAGTTGTGTGGAACTATGAAAAAAATAAGCAAAATATACAAACTGAGTAGTCCATGCGCAAGGTAGGCAACATCAAGGAGCTTGTTAGCTTACGAGCGCCGTGGTCCCGTGGTTAGTGTGTGCATCTGCGGAACGACAGGTCCTGGGTTCAAATCTTCTCTCGAGTGAAAAGTTTAATTTTTTATTTTCAGATAATTATCAAAGTTCAGGCACTCACACATAATCAACTTCGCCCTCCAAAATTCCAGGACATGTTCAGATTTGCTTGGACATATACAGGATTTGACGGTCTACGCACGGAAACATTTGAAAACGTAAAAAACATATGTTTTGACAGAGCACAGGGAAAACTGTGCGACTGTGAAAATTGTTGCATTCATTTGATGCAGTTTATGTGACAAACTCTTATGTTTTCACACTTTTTCGGAAGTGATTATCACATCCACAAGAAAACCCAAATCGGGTAAGGTAGAAGAATCTTTTTACCCATTCGCCAAGTGTACAAGTTAGGTGGGTCGACAACATATTCCTGTCATGTGACGCACATGCCGTCACCAGTGTCGTAAAGAATATATCAGACGTGTTTTCCTGTGGAGGAATCGGTTGACCTATGACCTTGCGATCAAATGTTTTCGGTTCCTATTGGAGAGGCACGTTCTTTCGCCCACTAATCGCACGGTTTTGCGGTGCGGTCGCAAAACACACACACTAAACTTATTACAGTGAACAGAGACGTCAATGAATTAACGGACAGATCGTAACTTTGCGAAGATAAAGAAAGTAATATTTTCACTCGAGGGAGGACTTGAACCAAGGACCTTTCGATTCACAGTTGCTCACTCTAACCACGAGACCACGGCGCTCATCAGCTAATATTGTCCTTTATGTTGCCTATCTTCCACATGGACTACTCAGTTTGTATATTTTGCTTATTTTTTCATAGTTCCACACAACTTCTTCCTGTTTTCTCGATTGATCTGTGTTCAGTTTTTCAAGGCCTATCCACTGTGTCAATTTATAACTAAATCTGAGGGGGGTGCGATGGGGAGGTTCACTTGTGAGTAGGGACGGTCGGGAGGGAGGGGAAATGCGCGCGCACGTCTGAACGTGATCTCGCGTTCTTAGCAGATTTAACTAGCCATCTGAATGCTTTGAACATTTTACTACAAGGTAAAGATCTGCTAATTACTCATTTCATAGATCGAATACGAGCTTTTAAAATGAAATTGACACTTTGGGTGAGTCAGCTGGAAACAGGAAACCTAGCTCATTTTCCTAAATTATCATCCATGGAAGATGTTCACAAAGACTGTGAACGTTATTCACATAGTTTAGTTGATCAGCGCTTTCAAGATCTGACAGCACTAGACAGTGATTTTGATCTGTTCTCTCCATATTTAGCGAATATTTAAGAGATTCGTCCTGAGCTGCAGCAAGAAATTATTGACCTGCAGTGTGACAGAGAATACACAGACAAATTTCAGAACGAGAAAAACATTTTGGAATTCTACAGACACTTCCCTCAGGATAGATTTCCTCGTTTGCACAAACTGGCGGCTACAATAATATCAATGTTCGGTTCCACGTATGTTTGTGAACAACTGTTCTCTGCAATGAAATGTAACAAGACGCGCCTGAGAAACGCGTTGTCTGATCGAAATTTAAACTGCACTCTGCGCCTAAAATGCACAAGAACAATTACTCCGAACATAGACGCAATTGTAAAGGGCAAAAAGTACAAGATAACCGAGAATCCCACACTTCAGTGACACCTTTTATTGTGTAACAGTTCACAAATTAATGCGAATGTAGAGGCATACACTAAGCTAATAAAATTATGTGGCACGTGTACATTCTCCTTTATTTGTTTCATTTGTCGCAGTAATAATTCGTGAGTGATATCCCTGCAGGTGGCCGCGGATTTACATTGACTGGCGGCAGCCGTTGTGTGCCCCACGTGACTCTCCCCACTCTCCGCTCTGGTCCGGTAGTGGGGGTAGCGTGCTGGCGCTGCTCCGTGCACGCGCCTTGCTGCTCACAGATTGCTCCGCGAGCACGTATGTTGTGAAGCCCTGCTTTAAACGAATATATTTGGGCAAGGTTTTAAAACTGTCTGTAATTGAACTTAGGATAGCCCTTTGGGCGTGCAGTGTTTTCTGTTTTCTATAAAAAAGTTATTACCTTTCTCATTTAAAAACTTGTTACACATTCATTGGTAATTAAAGACAACTGATTGGCTTCATGTATAAATATTCTCTCACTGGGAGTTTATTATTATAAATGTTATTTCTTCACTAATTTGTTAATACAAAATATAGTTAATCACAGTTAATGTATATGGTTACCTTTTTTTTAAAACGAATATATTTGGACAAGTATCTGTAAGTGAACTTATGGCAGCCCTTTAGGCGTTGTGTATTCTGTTTTTTTTATAAAAAGTTATTATCTTTCTCATTTGAAAAGTTGTTATACTTTCTTTGGTATTTAAAGCCAACTGATGGGCTTCTACAAATGTTCTCTCACTTGAAGTTTACGATAACTGTTATTTCTGTTGATTGACTTCAACAAATATTGTGAACAATAAAAGTTGAATGCTCCACTGCCCCAAGGTCCAGTCCCTCCACTTATTCCTTTGGGCGTTATATGATAAGCCGAGGTAATACCGATATCAGCGTGGACGTTGGACGAGAAGTGGAAGAGTGAGTGCGGTTGTGAATCCGTCAGCGGCCGACCGCTTTCTGCGAAACAGGAATGGGTCGCTTGTCTCCCAGTGGGATAAATGTTTTAACGCGTGTGAGGATTACTTTTGAATGCAACCGTTGTGTGGTTCCGTTGTGGCGGGCGTTCGGATTTCATTTGACCATCAAATGGTTCAAATGCCTCTGAGCACTATGGGACTCAACTTCTGAGGTCATCAGTCCCCTAAGAACTACTTAAACCTAACTAACCTAAGGACATCACACACATCCATGCCCGAGGTAGGATTCGAACCTGCGACCGTAGCGGTCACGCGGTTCCAGGCTGTAGCGCCTAGAACCGATCGGCCACTCACCCCGGCATTTCACTATCCCTTATACACAATGCTGCCGTGGTGGGCGTAGGTCCTTCGCAGAGTTCATATTTCGCGCACTTTCTTGTTGGTTAAAACACTGTGTCAATATCATATTTTATGAGTATTCTGCTTGTATTGTATTGAACTGGGGACCTAGAAACGATGGAGAGGCTTCGTCCCCGCCGTAACCCTCGGTGGTTCACAACCCCACAGCAGGCTACAGCATTCCACTCACCCCACCGCCGCCCCACACCGAACCCAGGGTTTTTGTGTCCTCTAGTGGACAACCCCGGGCACCTCTCACACCAGACGAGTGCAGCTCCATATGTTTGCCTGCTATGGTAATTATGGTGTACGCGTACGTGTTTGCACAGCAATCGCCGACATAGCGTAACTGACAAGGGAACCTCCCCATCGCACCCCCCTCAGATTTAGTTATAAATTGACACAGTGGATAGGCCTTGAAAAACTGAACACAGATCAATCGAGAAAACAGGAAGAAGTTGTGTGGAACTATGAAAAAATAAGCAAAATATACAAACTGACTAGTCCATGTGGAAGATAGGCAACATAAAGGACAATATTAGCTGATGAGCGCCGTGGTCTCGTGGTTAGAGTGAGCAACTGTGAATCGAAAGGTCCTTGGTTCAAGTCCTCCCTCGAGTGAAAATTTTACTTACTTTATTTTCGCAAAGTTACGATCTGACAGTTCATTCATTGACGTCTCTGTTCACTGCAATAAGTTTAGTGTCTGTGTTTTGCGACCGCACCACAAAACCGTGCGATTAGTAGACGAAAGGACGTGCCTCTCCAATAGGAACCGAAAGCATTTGATCGCAAATTCATAGGTCAACCGATTCCTCCACAGGAAAACACGCCTGAAATATTCTATACGACACTGGTGACGGCATGTGCGTCACATTACAGGAATATGTTGTCGACCCACCTAACTTGCACACTTGGCGAATGGGTAAAAAGATTCTTCTACCTTGCCCGATTTAGGTTTTCTTGTGGATGTGATAATCACTCCCAAAAAGTGATGAAAACATTGAGTTTGTCGCATAAACGGCAACAAATGAATGCAACAGTTTCACAGTCGCACAGTTTTCCCTGTGCTCTGTCGAAACAAACGTTTTTAACGTTTTCAAGTTTTTCCGTGTGTAGACCGTCAAATCCTGCATGTGTCCAAGCAAATCTGAACATGTCCTGGAATTTTGGAGAGCAAAGTTGATCATGTCTGAGTGCATGAACTTCGATAATTGTCTGAAAATAAAAAATTAAAAATTTTCACTCGAGGGAGGGTTGAACCTTCCGTTCCGTAGCTGCTCACGGTAACCACGGGACCACGGTGTTCCTCAGTGAACAGGTACCTAAATGTGACATATCTTGCACACGGACTACTCAGTTTGTATATTTTGCTTATTTTTTTCATAGTTCCATACAACTTCTTCCTGTTTTCTCGATTGATCTGTGTTCAGTTTTTCATGGCCTATCCCTGTGCCAACTTATAACTAAATCTGAGGGGGGTGCGATGGGGAGGTTCCCTTGTGAGGCGGAATAAGGGGAACCTTTCTCCGCCTTGTTGTGGGGTCGTGAACCACTGAGGGCTACGGCGGGACGAACCCTCTCCGTCGTTTCTGGGTCCCCGGTTTAATACAATACAATACTGTTTATGGCAGAGGTTTCTCTGTGCTTTAATCAGAAGGTAGGCTTCAGATGTCTTAGTAACACGACACTGTAGCGACCACAGGACACTGTTGGGACCTTTGCACCGATACGAGGATTCCAAAGGATAGTCCGCGAGTCTTTCACCGTGAATAGGCTTGTACTGAATTTATTCCTAACGGGAATTGGTGAGTACACTTTAGCAATAATTTCCAACTCCCTGCTTCGTAAAGGTGTACCCAGTCAAGCTTATCAGTCAACAACCTCGGAGTTCGATATCTCTACAGCATCTGGCCATCAATGAATGGCTTCAGGTCGATATAAGAAATGTGTGGACTTGCCGAGCTGTGACCATTATCGAGTCTAGAGGCGGTGTTACAGGCTATTAGAGACGTGTGTCCTGGGGGTGGCATTATTTTATACATTACTGTCAACACTGTGTAGTCAGAAACTCTATTTTTAACCTGTTATGTATCAGGTACTACACTATATATGTCTAATATCATCATTTCATTTGTTCTGCATAAAGTAACATTTCGATGCATTGTAAATTACTGTTTAAGTCAGTTTGTGACTGTAAATAAATAGATTCATAGCGCACTAGATGACGTAACATCTTTGTAACAGTGACGCTAGAAAACAGAATTGTATGCCAAGAAAAATGGCTCTGAGCACTATGGGACTTAACATCTAAGGTCATCAGTCCCCTAGACTTAGAACTACTTAAACCTAACTAACCTAAGGACATCACACACATCAATACCCGAGGTAGGATTAGAACCTGCGACCGTAGTGGTCGCGCGGTTCCAGACTGTAGCGCCTAGAACCGCTCGGCCACTCCGGCCGGCGTTGTATGCCAAGAGCTAGGTCCAGTAAAATAAAACGATACAAAAACATAAATGAAAAGTTATGCTTTCTTGTGTTAGAATCCGATATTTAATGACTTACAGCCACATATTTGATTGCACACGTGTAATGGACTATAGGGATGGAACAAACCGACCGGTTAAAAACGATACAGGTATTTCGGTTCTGAATAACCGTTATTTTTCGGTATTTGTTTGGTCTCTGTTGTAACAGCTGTCTTTTTTTATTTTTTACTTACAACCCCGTGAAAAGCGAAATATCAATTAGCCATAGCAGTAGCGCCAAATTTTTTTTTCGTTTTCAAATAAATCTTTTTTAAAAAAGGGTAACTTTTATTGGTAAAATCTGCATTGCTTTGAAATATTGCGTTTTTATAGAAAATGAGAAGATCGATCAGTGCTGTTTTAATAACAGTGCCAACAGAAACTAGTAACAAACACATGCATAAGAATTGATACAGCAGTCTTGCGCTTCTGCTATGAATGGTAGTTTCTCACCGTCGTTGCCGGACAACGGCACCAACCCTAGTCTGGAAATATTTACGATGTGACATAGCAATGACGTACTGTGCTTCATTTGCTTTAAAACATTAATGATTTGTCTGCTGTTTCTATGAATTAATAAAAGAAGAAGGAAATCACAGTAACCGTATTAAATTAAAAACGTAATAATTCATTCGTCGTTTACAATAAAAATAGAAAATAGCTGATTTGCTGCTCGTATCTACATAATGTGCCTTTATCTGCTTGTAGCCACTGAAAACGGAAAAATAACATAAAAAAGCGTTCTTAAGCTTCAGATTTCACCCTTTCGCACTGACTATTCGTTGTGGTCAAATAGTGGTATGATCAAATTCAAATGGTTCAAATGGCTTTAAGCACTATGGGACTTAACATCTGAGGTCATCAGTCCTCTAGAACTACTTAAACCTAACTAAACTAAGGACATTACACACAGCCGGCCGGAGTCACCGAGCGGTTTTAGGCGCTACAGTCTGGAACCGCGCGACCGCTACGGTCGCAGGTTCGAATCCTGCCTCGGGCATGGA
Organism: Schistocerca nitens; assembly: GCF_023898315.1. Taxonomy (NCBI): domain Eukaryota; kingdom Metazoa; phylum Arthropoda; class Insecta; order Orthoptera; family Acrididae; genus Schistocerca; species Schistocerca nitens. The sequence continues at coordinate 168,398,546 of NC_064616.1, read as the reverse complement.
TGTGTGTGATGTCCTTAGGTTAGTTAGGTTTAAGTAGCTCTAAGTTCTAGGGGACTGATGACCTCAGAGGTTAAGTCCCATAGCGCTCAGAGCCATTTGACATCACACACAACCATACCCGAGGCAGGATTAACCTGCGACCGTAGCAGCAGCGCGGTTCCGGACTGAAGCGCCTAGAACCGCACGGCCACAACGTCCGGAGGTGGTATGATCTCCGTCTATAACGTGATCTTTGAGCAGAGTTCCAAAAAATTAGAGTCAGTAGGAGAACACTGGTGACTTTTGGTAGTATTCAACCACACATCACTTTTCGAGAAAAGAAGCGAACTCTGGACGGACTAAGTTTTCTTTTATTTGATTATTTAATTTAATATTTTGATTCTACGTGTCTTGAAACTAAGGGAGTCAGAATTTTTTCTATCGTCGTTCGATTTCTACGCTCATTACAGGAAATAACAGGAGTAAAGAACCTATTATCGGTTATTTCAGAAACCGGTTATTTTGAGCGGTTTTAATAGTCAGGTTAAACTGGAGTGGAAGAACGGATAAAAGCGCAAACCGGTTGTTTGTAATATAGCCGCCACCCCTAGCGGACTATAAGTGGCACGTGTACGTGATTAGCTAGCTGATTAATTCACAGAGCCGCTTCTGTGTCAGCGTCGGAGCGCAGCCCATACCTGCGAGCATTGTCGGCGAGGCGCAACAGCGTGTTAAGGAGTGGGTGTGTGGCGCTGACACGCGCCCTCGGCCCGCCGCTAATCAAGGCTTAATCAGGCCGCTGCCGGCTAATTCCCCAGCCGAGGCCGACGTCGCGGCAGAGCTCTCCGTGACTGACGATCATCGACCGGCGTTATCGCCAGCCATCTGGCCAGATGCGCCCTGGCCAGATGTCAGGTAGCCGCTTCCCGCACTGCCATCTGCCTCGCAGAGAACAGCTGCGCGTCCAAGGACATTGCTGTGCCAACCCACAAGGGTGGCTGTATAATCTTTATATCTAGAACGAACTTTCTTTCTGCAGCGAAGTGTGCGCTGATTTGAAGCTCCCTGCCGATGCCGAACCGGCACTCAGACCTGCAACCTTTGCTATTTTCTGGCAAATCTTCTACCGACTCACCTCTGAATTTTGATTCTAAATCTACATCTACATGGATACTCTGCAAATCACATTTAAGTGCCTGGCAGAGGGTTCATCGAACCACCTTCACAATTCTCTATTATTCCAATCTCGTATAGCGCGCGGGAAGAATTAACACCTATAGCTTTCCGTACGAGCTATGATTTCCCATATTTTATCGTGGTGATCGTTCCTCCCTATGTAAGTCGGTGTCAACAAAATATTTTCGCATTCGGAGGAGAAAGTTGGTGATTGGAATTTCGTGAGAAGATTCCGTCGCAACGAAAAACGCCTTTCTTTCAATGATGTCCATCCCAATCTCCCATATTTCGCGATAATACAAAACGTGTCGCCTTTCTTTGAACTTTTTCGATGTACTGAGTCAGTCCTATCTGGTAAAGATCCCACACAGCGCAACAGTATTCTAAAAGAGGACGGACAAGCGTAGTGTAGGCAGTCTCCTTAGTAGGTCTGTTACATTTTCAAAGTGTCCTGCCAATAAAACGCAGCCTTCCCCACAACATTTTCTGTGTGTTCCTTCCAATTTAAATTGTTCGTAATTGTAATACCTAGGTATTTAGTTGAATTTACGGCTTTTAGATTAGACTGATTTATCGTGTAACCGAAGTTTAACGAGTTCCTTTTAGCACTCATGTGGAAGACCTCACACTTTTCGTTATTTAAGGTCAACTGCCACTTTTCGCACCATTCCGATATTTCTTCTAAATCGTTTTGCAGTTTGTTTTGATCTTCTGATGACTTTACTAGTCGATAAACGACAGCGTCATCTGCAAACAACCGAAGACGGCTGTTAAAATTGTCTCCCAAATCGTTTAAATAGATCAGGAACAGCAAAGGGCCTATAACACTACCTTGGGGAACGCCAGAAATCACTTCTGCTTTACTCGATGACTTTCCGTCAGTTACAACGAACTCTGACCTCTCTTACAGGAAATCACAGATCCAGTCACATAACTGAGACGATATGCCATAAGCACGCAATTTCACTACGAGCCGCTTGTGTGGTACAGTTCAAATGGCTCTGAGCACTATGGGACTCAACTGCAGTGGTCATCAGTCCCCTAGAACTTAGAACTACTTAAACCTAACTAACCTAAGGACATCACACACATCCATGCCCGAGGCAGGATTCGAACCTGCGACCGTAGCAGTCGCACGGTTCCGGACTGCGCGCCTAGAACCGCGAGACCACCGCGGCCGGCTGTGGTACAGTGTCAAAAGCCTTCTGGAAATCCAGGAATACGGAATCGATCTGAAATCCCTTGTCAGTTGCACTCAGCACTTCATGTGAAGAAGAGTTAATTGTGTTTCACAGGAACGATGTTTTCTAAACCCATGTTGACTGGGTATCAATAGACAGTTTTCTTCGAGGTAATTCATTACGTTCGAACACAATATATGTTCTAAAATCCTGCTGCATATCGACGTTACCGATATGGGCTTGTAATTTAGTGGATTACTCCTATTACCTTTCTAGAATATTGGTGTGACCTGTGCAACTTTCCACTCTTTGGGTACGGATCTATCGTCGAGCGAACGGTTGTATATGATTGTTAAGTATGGAGCTAATGCATCAGCATACTCCGAAAGGAACCTAATTGGTATACAGTCTGGCCCAGAAGACTTGCTTTTATTAAGTGATTGAAGTTGCTTCACTACTCCGAGGATACTTACTTCTACGTTACTCATGTTGGCAGCTTTTCTCGATTCGAATTCGGGAATATCTGCAAAATACCCGCCAACGGTTATCATACATAACCTCTGCACTGGACTCAAATTAACTTACATCCACACATTTTAGTAAATGGTGGAAAAGCCTGTTGGTTAAAGGCTGCCAGATCTGCCAGTACGAATAATAGTCGAAGATGTTTTACTTCATATTTGTCAGCTTTCGAATTTTCATTATAAAACATGCTATTTTTTTCTTTTATTAGGGGTACTCCGAAACTAGGGCGAGTAGCTATGAAGAAGCTCTCCAGCATCTGGCATAACAGAGCAATAAAAAACACCACAAGGACTCGGTTTGTGGAAACAGTCGTGTTTTCCATCTTCTTTTATGGTTGTGAGACAAATGGACCCTCAAAGCCAGTGACAAACAGCGCGTCGATGCATTTGAGCTTTGGTGCTGGGCTGGAAGAATATCAAATGTGTTCATTATTGAGTAACTCAGTACCTCCGCGCGCCTTTCTGCTCGTGCCAACAAAAAAATTCTCCATTTCTTTGGCCATATTGTGAGAAGAGATGCACGAAACCTAGCTAAAATAATCATGGAAGGAGGGATCGAGGGTGAGAGACCGAGAGGAAGAGCGGTGAACAGGTGGGTTGATCAAATCAAGAAGATCTCTGGTCTACATCTTCAGCAGGAACTAAGAGAAGCTGGTAGCCATACCGGAGGGAGACACGTGGTTCATGGGGTCACGACGCTCAGTAATGAGCACAACGACTTGGGGGTGATTGTGATGATGACAGGGTGTTCCGAAACTATTCATTCAAATTAATAAAGGAAGTAGAGAACATAAAAAAATATTTCGATAAGGAACGTATGCTCTCTGGAGTCAGTATTCTCTGAAGTATCTGGAGTTCCGTAAGTTACTAGGGAACGTTTTGATAGTGGTGCTGATGTAAGATGTGTAGGTGTCGCTGACTGGGTATGTGTACTGACATTCACAACTGTTCTGTGAGCGGATGGTTGGCTCTGAGGGCTCCTGGGAAACACATCGATTCATTCGAGAGCATCATTGTCTTGTGACAACAAAGGTGATGGGTAGATTTTACCATACAGTCTTCCATTCCGCCTTAACGGGTGGAGATATAGTGGAATATGTGCTTCCAGAACTGCTGAAGGATGTACCTCTGAATTCTAGACAAAGGATGTACTTTTTTGCATGGGGGCTTAATTAAATATAATGCAAATATTTTTAGTTTTAGTAGCTGTATGTCCGGTTACGAAGTCTCGTAACCGGTTGGCCCTGACTAGTATTAGTACGCAATCTGACTGCATAGAACAACAACAAAGAATGAAAGGAAATTTCCGTTAACACAATTAATTAATTAAGTCCCCAGCAACTATAAAAGCTACGAAACAAAAACTACGAAACAACAAAGCACAAGTGTAACTGTACTGTGTGTGGAAGTGTGATTCAACGTACACATCTGGCACGGTTCTTCCTCAATAAGACGAGGTATTTTAAGCACCATTTACACTGAAGTAATTAAAAAAAAAACAGAAATACTATAATTGGTTCAAATGGCTCTGAGCACTATGGGACTCAACTGCTGAGGTCATTAGTCCCCTTGAACTTAGAACTAGTTAAACCTAACTAACCTAAGGACATCACAAACATCCATGCCCGAGGCAGGATTCGAACCTGCGACCGTAGCGGTCTTGCGGTTCCAGACTGCAGCGCCTTTAACCGCACGGCCACTTCGGCCAGCCAATACTATAATTGCACATAGAAACCAGAATTACACTCTAATACATAAACACAAGCCAGATGCTTTGTTGACTGAACCTGTGACCAAGAGACATTGTTAGTTAGGAAATTTGAAATAAAAAAAATGTTTTTTTTACCTTCATATATATTGACGAAAAATACACTCTGATCATTACAACATCCCCATTCGAACAGCATCGGCTGTCTAGCCCATCAGAACAACTGCACACGACATGCTCACAACTAGTACTGCAATCGACATCCTCTCAACAAGCACTGACCACGGCAACCTCAGAACTACGACTGCCCACAGCAACTTCTGAACAAGCACTGCCAGTGGAGGCGGCGGAATAAAATTCTTTGGCGCAATCTCTGGCTCTGTGACTCAGTGTAGCCACCTTTCAACTTGCAGCACGATGAGGCGCCAGTCCGTTTCAGCAATGCTGTGAGATATCACCAGAGAGCCACCTTCGGGAATCGATGGATCGTCGAGTTGGCCCTGTGGCCTGGCCACCCAGGTCACCTGACCTCATGTGTCAGCATTTCTTCTTCTGGGAGCATATGAAGCAGCTGGTGTATGAAACTCTTGTGGAAACAGAAGAAGACCAAGAACTGCCGTCGCTGCTGGTACCACTTCGCACATGCCAGGAATCTTCGATGCAGTCAATGGTCTGACGGTGAACTGCGTGCATACAGGATAATGATAGAGTATTCGAGAAGTTCCTGTGAGTGCCACTGATGTAATTAGCATCAGAAATTGCAGTCAGGGACGATGTATACCATAACTAAATACATTTGTTTTGGCTCAAATGGCTCTAAGCACTATGGGACTTAATATCTGAGGTCATCAGTCCCCTAGACTTAGAAACTACTTAAACCTAACTAACCTAAGGACATCACACACATCCATGCCCGAGGCAGGATTCGAACCTGCGACCGTAGCAGCAGCGTGGTTCCGGGCTGAAGCGCCTATTACCGCTCGGCCACAGTGGCCGGCCATTTGTTTTGAAACATCAAAATCTCCTGTATTAATTTGAACGAATACGTTCGGAACACACTGTATTCCAGAAGTTTGATCAGGTATTTTTTGATCCAGGTGGTCGAAAATACTTGTTTAGTATTCGACAATTGTTATTTCGCCCTTTAAAATACGAGGGTTGCCCAGAAATTAACGCACCGCATTTTTTTTCTTCAACAATTCTTTATTGAACATAATGAGAATTCCACACACTATTTTTCCATGTAATCTCCATCCAGTTCTATGGCCGTCCTACAGCACAAATAGGGCGTGCGTGCCCGATCGGTACCAATCCATGTCCTGGTGGCGGAGGCAGTACTTCACTGTGTGAATCACATTCTCATCGTCCTCAAAATGTCTTCCACAAATGGCATCCTTTAATGGCTTATACAAGTGGAAGTCCGAGGGGGCTAGGTCAGGTGTGTCAGCCGTGAATAGTCTCCCCGACCGCTGCAAATCGTGATGCTTCGCCGAACTGTCTTCTGATGACCTCACCCTCCGTGCCCAGCGGCTAATTGTACTTCCGTTGACGGCAGGTGCTCCATAGACTTTGCACAAGCGTTTGTGAATATTTCCCACAGTTTATTCCTCTTAGGAGACAAATTCAATGACATCACGTTGTTTATAACGTACATCACCGACAGACGTCACTTTGAAACTGTCCTGCAGCTACGCTATCTGTCGGAAGTGACGGAAACTTGGCACGCTCACTCAGGGGACTTCAAATAATACAGGGTTATTACAAATGATTGAAGCGATTTCACAGCTCTACAATAACTTTATTATTTGAGATATTTTCACAATGCTTTGCACACACATACAAAAACTCAGAAAGTTTTTTTAGCCATTCACAAATGTTCGATATGTGCCCCTTTAGTGATTCGGCAGACATCAAGCCGATAATCAAGTTCCTCCCACACTCGGCGCAGCATGTCCCCATCAATGAGTTCGAAAGCATCATTGATGCGAGCTCGCAGTTCCGGCACGTTTATTGGGAGAGGAGTTTTAAACACTGAATCTTTCACATAACCCCACAGAAAGAAATCGCATGGGGTTAAGTCGGGAGAGCGTGGAGGCCATGACATGAATTGCTGATCATGATCTCCACGACGACCGATCCATCGGTTTTCCAATCTCCTGTTTATGAAATGCCGAACATCATTATGGAAGTGCGGTGGAGCACCATCCTGTTGAAAGATGAAGTCGGCGCTGTCGGTCTCCAGTTGTGACATGAGCCAATTTTTTAGCATGTCCAGATACACGTGTCCTGTAACGTTTTTTTCGCAGAAGGGGCCGTAAACTTTAAACCGTGAGATTGCACAAAACACGTTAACTTTTGGTGAATTGCGAATTTGCTGCACGAATGCGTGAGGATTCTTTACCGCCCAGATTCGCACATTGTGTCTGTTCACTTCAGCATTAAGAAAAAATGTTGCTTCGTCACTGAAAACAAGTTTAGCACTGAACGCATCCTCTTCCATGAGCTGTTGCAACCGCGCCGAAAATTCAAAGCGTTTGACTTTGTCATCGGGTGTCAGGGCTTGTAGCAATTGTAAACGGTAAGGCTTCTGCTTTAGCCTTTTCCGTAAGATTTTCCAAACCGTCGGCTGTGGTACGTTTAGCTCCCTGCTTGCTTTATTCGTCGACTTCCGCGGGCTACGCGTGAAACTTGCCCGCACGTGTTCAACCGTTTCTTCGCTCACTGCAGGCCGACCCGTTGATTTCCCCTTACAGAGGCATCCAGAAGCTTTAAACTGCGCATACCATCGCCGAATGGAGTTAGCAGTTGGTGGATCTTCGTTGAACTTCGTCCTGAAGTGTCGTTGCACTGTTATGACTAACTGATGTGAGTGCATTTCAAGCACGACATACGCTTTCTCGGCTCCTGTCGCCATTTTGTCTCACTGCGCTCTCGAGCGCTCTGGCGGCAGAAACCTGAAGTGCGGCTTCAGCCGAACAAAACTTTATGAGTTTTTCTACGTATCTGTAGTGTGTCGTGACCATATGTCAATGAATGGAGCTGCAGTGAATTTATGAAATCGCTTCAATCATTTGTAATAGCCCTGTACATACGTAAAGTTTCGCACTCGTACCATTGTTTTAGGCTGAGAAAAAATGCGGTGCACTACTTTCTGGGCAACCCTCGTATCAGTCAATGATCACACTGGTCATGAAATCACTTCGCCTTTTGGCGCAGCGCTACCTGTTCCTGATCGCTGCTTTGATTGCTGCTTTATTTCTAGCGTCAGGTAGTGGAACCACAAGTCATTCACAGTAACAAACTGGTGCAAAAAATCAGTTTGATTCCTTTCAAATTGGGCGAAATATTACTGGAAAATTCTGTTTCGTCTTTGGTTTTGATCAGTATTCAACAAAAGCGATGTCCATCTCTTCTATAGCAGTAGTTATTGTGAAATGGATAGTAGAATGTTATTACGCTATTGTGACGTTGCCACATACTAACCTCAGCAGTTCGTTCTGTGGCAAGTAGAAATAATAACTGCTTATTTACCACCATATGTGCTTTTAAGTTAAGTTATCTTCTAAAACGGTGTTAAGTATATGTGAGTAGCACCAGAGAATTCCTATATTCGTAGGTGAAATTGGGTTCTGAAGCTTGGAACTTTCTTTTCAGGAGCTAAGAGGTTTCGTTATTCAGCCTTCGTCCAGTGAAATTTTAGCTACAATGTGAGACGTACAAATGTTTCAAAGAAGGATTCGAACTTGGTTTCAACGGTTTAACGTTCTTTTACGTTCTTAGTCTAAGTGAAGAAGAGAGAGACTACTACAGCTACAGCACTACAGCAGGTGTGTAACTTCTCTCTTTAGTCCAGTCCAGTTTATCTGATGGGACCGAGCGAGGTGGCGCAGTGGTTAGCACACTGGACTCGCATTCGGAAGGACGACGGTTCAATCCCGTCTCCGGCCATCCTGCTTTAGGTTTTCCGTGATTTCCCTAAATCGTTTCAGGCAAATGCCGGGATGGTTCCTTTGAAAGGGCACGGCCGATTTCCTTCCCAATCCTTCCCCAACCCGAGCTTGCGCTCCGTCTCTAATGACCTCGTTGTCGACGGGACGTTAAACACTAACCACCACCATCTGATGGGACTGGAACAATCTGTGGCTTGTATTTTGTAGTAAAAGGCAACTTAGTTTTCTGTTTATTTACAGCCTCCACATTAGGTGGTTTCCTTGCCCTCTACATAACAGTTAAGCTGTAGATAACGAAACTAGAATTTGGATTTCCACACTTAACATCACTTTCTCCAGTAACGGTGACTTCGTGAAAAATTACATGTTTTCCAGTGATGTGGATGCACTTTGAAACATTAAACTTTTATTACCTCATAACTGGCTGGAGCGCCCGAGTAATACGTAGGAGGAGCCATTTTTCAGTCAAACTAATCTTTGAGTTCTCGAGTGCTTTACTGAAGCGTTCGTCGTACCTATTTTTATATTGTTACTTAGTGTAGAACTCTAGCTATAAGATAAAATCTTATGATACCCTGAGGTAATAGCGCATCCTATGAATACCACGACTACGTCGAAGTATAAAAGGTATCCTACACCCTCAAAAATGCAGCACGGTTATCATGAACAACAAGTGCCGCCGACTGATGATAGTTAAATTAGTTTTCACAGAATTGTCGTTAGAGATTTTTTAGGTCTTAAAGATTTATCAGAATTAACGATACGGAACTTGCCAAACTATGTTTAGTTATGGAATCTTCGTTTGAAGCAAGGGACACCGTTTCTATCTGTATTATACAACGAAAATAGTGCTAAAATTTCAATGAAGGTGCAAAACTATTTCCAACACGAAATTTACTGAACGATTTCCGATTTTAACTTTCACACTTCTGGATACCATTTCACGCAAATCTATCTTCTGGCCTTTATAACACTATAACTTAATGCCTACTTGATTCTTTAATTTCATCTGTGTACCCCGGCTTTGACATGCGGAATAACACGAGAACAAACCCTATTATTGGGCAACGTGATTTTTAGGTTCATCTGTGGACTCACGAATCGTCGTCGTGTTGAGCGTGCAAACGCTGAATATCTCTTTGTGATCGTTCAGGGACTACTTAAAATATAGAAAACAAAAAAGATATATCGTCAGCTTTATAAACGATATCGTCATTTTATGACACAGAAAAAAAATTGTTAATAATACACTGGCACCATCCCATCGCCCAGAGTGTTAGAGGTACTAGTAGATCAGGAAAAAACCAGGTGGACAGAAAAGTTCGAATACCTACGAGAGTGGATAAAACTGAATACCGCAGAGAAATAAGTCTTCTGATCTCGTATTAAAAAATGAAAGTTACATAACGGCAGGCTAGTACTGTTTACAGATACGTGTCATTCAAAACCGAGTTCAGACACTGGCAGTAATTCGACCAGAGGCGCTACACGCATCGAAATGCCTATTGTTAGACGGGAAAGGTCTGAATGTGAAGTTTGAATTCGATGAAAGAAAACTCTTGAGCGAAATATTAGGCCCAAAGGGAGAGGACTGTGAATTTATAAGTCGGCGTAACAACGAACTTTACTCGCCTGTGGGAAATCATGACAGCCATCAAGCGAAAAAAGAGGATTGCTTTCTACATTTATGTAACACTAATACACTACAGTTTTATACCAGATAAAATCTCATTGTAGGTCTGTTATGCGTCTAAATGAACACTTTAAGTATTAGCCACACATTTCGGATTCAATTATACAGGATGATTCAAAAAGAATACCACAACTTTAAAAATGTGTATTTAATGAAAGAAACATAATATAACCTTCTGTTATACATCATTACAAAGAGTATTTAAAAAGGTTTTTTTTCACACAAAAACAAGTTCAGAGATATTCAATATGGCCCCCTCCAGACACACGAGCAATATCAACACGATACTCCAACTCGTTCCACACTCTCTGTAGCATATCAGGCGTAACAGTTTGGATAGCTGCTGTTATTTCTCGTTTCAAATCATCAATGGTGGCTGGGAGAGGTGGCCGAAACACCATATCCTTAACATACCCCCATAAGAAAAAATCGCAGGAGGTAAGATCAGGGCTTCTTGGAGGCCAGTGACGAAGTGCTCTGTCACGGGCTGCCTGGCGGCCGATCCATCGCCTCGGGTAGTTGACGTTCAGGTAGTTACGGACAGATAAGTGCCAATGTGGTGGCGCTCCATCCTGCTGAAATATGAATTGTTGTGCTTCCTGTTCGAGCTGAGGGAACAGTCAATTCTCTAACATCTCCAGATACTGTAGTCCAGTTACAGTAGCACCTTCGAAGAAAAAGGGACCAAAAACTTTTCCCTTTGCACAAACACCCATTCTCTGTAAACTGATTATACCAACGTTTAATACACCACCTATCAGGAGGTTTAACACCATACTTCGTTCGAAATGCACGCTGAACAACTGTCGTCGATTCACTTCTGCCGTACTCAATAACACAAAAAGCCTTCTGTTGAGCGGTCGCCATCTTAGCATCAACTGACGCTGACGCCTAGTCAACAGCGCCTCAAGCGAACAAATGTACAACTAAATGAAACTTTATAGCTCCCTTAATTCGCCGACAGATAGTGCTTAGCTCTGCCTTTTGTCGTTGCAGAGTTTTAAATTCCTAAAGTTGTGGTATTCATTTTGAATCACCCTGTATTTTTATTATTCATCTTTATGATTTCAACATCTCACTCATAGAATATAGAGGGATGCTGAAACAATATTTCAAGCTGGCAGATGTTGCGGTACACAAAATGGAAAGCAAACATCGTAGTTGTGGTCCTGATATTAGCTGACAGCTTATATAGTATTACATTCTAAAATAAAATGATGATGTGGCATCACTGGCGAGGAGAGCGCGCCTGCAGTTGTTCGCCCGCCTTGTGCGAGTCTTTCTATCGGACGCAGCTTCGGTTACTTTCGCATGTATATGATGAAGACGAGTCTAAATTATTAGGATAACACAAACACCCACTCCCTGAGCGAAAGAAACCTCCGACCCGGCCAGGAATCGAACCCAAGACCCCTCGATCTAGCAGCAGCGACTAGACCACGAGCTGCGGACTACACTATGAAATAATGTGTGTATATTCCGTGCACTGACTGGAAGCGACAAATGATTGAACAGCATAGAGCTACTCCTTTACATTATAAAAGAACTTCTTTGCAAAACAATGTTGTACACTGTGGACAAAGCGAATGAGGTAGCGCTGTTTTGAACAGACTGGCCTTGTACTCAGGAAGATGGTGGCTACAGTCTTCATGCAGCCATTCTGATTTAGGGTTTCCGCTGTTTCCTTAAATTACTCGAGGGAAGTGTTGGAATGATTCATAATGTAAGGCCTCGCCCGACAGTCTGTCATTCTCGTCAAACTGGATCTTTAAGTACTTAGATTCCTGTAGGGTACGAAGTATGTTAGTTTTGTCGTTCATAAATTGTAATGCCACGCAATGTCTAATAATCCTTGTAAAGCCACGCGGAGTAGCCGCGCGGTTTAAGGCACCATGCCGCGGACTGCGCGGCCCCTCCCGCCGGAGGTTCGAGTCCTCCCTCGGGCAAGGGTGTGTGTGTTGTTCTAAGCAACAGTTAGTTTAAATAGCGTATAAGTCTAGGGAGCGATGACCTCAGCAGTTTGGTTCCTTAGGAATTCATACACATTTCAAAATTTCATTTCAATCCTTGTAAAAGTGATCTAAGGTGAATGAAACTACTACTACTACTACTACTACTACTACTGCTACTACACAGGCGGCTATAAGAGCGAATTCCTGCAGGCAAGAGTACTTTGAAAGACGTACAACCTTCTGTGAGATATTGCCAATGTATCGAATGTTATATATGCATTTGCATTTGTCTTTCTCTTTTGTGGCCCAATACAGCACAAAAATATAATTACAAATGTACATGTAGCATCCCATGCACTGGCAATATATCACAGAAGATTGGAAATATTTTCAAAACTCACAAAGTAAAAGTTGGGTTTCCTACATCGAACTACAACAAAAACTAATACATCATCTGAAGTGCAATCATGACACTTTCTCAGACTCTGGAATGCACAAAGTAACATGCCAGGAATGCTCCATGTTCTTCCTAGAACAAACAGGTCGAAATTTCAGCACTAGGTACAAAGAGCACGTTGAAGCCGACACACAAAAAAATGGTTCAAATGGCTCTGAGCACTATGGGACTTAACATCTTAGGTCATCAATCCCCTAGAACGTAGAACTAGTTAAACCTAACTAATCTAAGGACATCACACACATCCATGCCCGAGGCAGGATTCGAACCCGCGACCGTAGCAGTCGCGCGGCTCCGGACTGCGCGCCTAGAACCGCGAGACCACCGCGGCCGGCTGCCGACACACACAACAGACACACATCAGCAGTAGTTACACACGTATATAATATAGGACACTCGTTAGGAAAATTAGAGCAGAATATCTAAGTACTCCGCCGACTAAATAAAGGGCATAAAACAGATTTATTAGAAGAATTGGAAATATATTCGTATAGCAGAAAATATGAAGATAAAACATTAAACGAAAAACTTGAAAGTGAATCATTGAACTTTTCTTCAGATTTTTCGACAATATACTAAATAAAAATAGTAACATCTAGAAATAAGCACCATTGTAAAACAGATATAAGCAAATTATAATCCATATTGTTAGGATAAATATCTCCTGTACAAAAGATGTGGAAGACCCGCATCTAAAAACATCTTTGTAACTGTTTGTTTATGTAAGTTATTCTCAATGTATATTGTGCACTGAAAGTTGTGTGTGATGTTTGACATGTGTGAGACTCTGCACAAATGGACCGTAAGGAAACTGTAAATAAAGGTTCTTCCAAACTTCGACCCAAACTACATATAAAAATATCGATAACTAACTAAAATTGAGCAGTTGTTATAAATTGCAGTAAAGTCAACAAAACAAAGCATAGCCTCACGCATTGACAATATTACATAAAAATGGCATTGTATAAAGAGAAAACACACTTGAAAATGGGAATCATTTCCCGAAACATGTCGTGTAAAATTTGAATAAATGAAAATTGTGACAAACAAATTCATTATATAGGATTGCATTACATGAAAACCACTAAAGCTAACAACAAAATTGTAGATGAAAAACTGTGTAAAAGTACCAATTGTATGATGCAAGAAATGCAGAAAATGGACAAGCAAAGATGCTGTTAAGAAGAATAAAGTCAAACCCTCTGACATTGGTGCAAAATGTATGGGTAAACAGAGAAACAGAAGAAATAGTCTTTAGCTCAAAATGTACTTAAGAGGAATTCCAATGGTCGCTTTTACCAGTAGTGGACACGAGTTAACCTGTTTAAATCAAAACATTTCTAGCATTACAGAATTGAATGGAAGTCCTGAGTCCCAGTGTGAATGCACACAACATCCCTGACGGCCTCCCAGGTGTCTGCCTTCTGCTTCGGAACGGTGGTTAATAATAAGCAGCGCATGATCCCCAGACAGACTGAGGAAATCTTTTCGCAGAAATTATACAGGGTGTTACAAAAAGGTACGGCCCAACTTTCAGGAAACATTCCTCACACACAAAGAAAGAAAATATGTTATGTGGACATGTGTCCGGAAACGCTTATTTTCCATGTTAGAGCTCATTTTATTACTTCTCTTCAAATCACATTAATCATGAAATGGAAACACACAGCAACAGAACGTACCAGCGTGACTTCAAACACTTTGTTACAGGAAATGTTCAAAATGTCCTCCGTTAGCGAGGATACGTGCATCCACCCTCCGTCGCATGGAATCCCTGATGCGCTGATGCAGCCCTGGAGAATGGCGTGTTGTATCACAGCCGTCCACAATACCAGCACGACGAGTCTCTATATTTGGTACCGGGGTTGCGTAGACAAGAGCTTTCAAATGCCCCCATAACTGAAAGTCAAGAGGTTTGAGGTCAGGAGAGCGTGGAGGCCATGGAATTGGTCCGCCTCTACCAATCCATCGGTCACCGAATCTGTTGTTGAGAAGCGTACGAACACTTCGACTGAAATGTGCAGGAGCTCCATCGTGTGTGAACCACATGTTGTGTCGTACTTGTAAAGGCACATGTTCTAGCAGCACAGGTATGAAATCATGATAACGTGCTCCATTGAGCGTAGGTGGAAGAACATGGGGCCCAATCGAGACATCACCAACAATGCCTGCCCAAACGTTCACAGAAAATCTGTGTTGATGACGTGATTGCACAATTCCGTACGGATTATCGTCAGCCCACGCATGTTGATTGTGAAAATTTACAAGTTGATCACGTTGGAATGAAGCCTCATCCGTAAAGAGAACATTTGCACTGTAATGAGGATTGACACATTGTTGGATGAACCATTCGCAGAAGTGTACCCGTGGAGGCCAATCAGCTGCTGATAGTGCCTGCACACGCTGTACATGGTACGGAAACAACTGGTTCTCCCGTAGCACTCTCCATACAGTGACGAGGCCAACGTTACCTTGTACAGCAGCAACTTCTCTGACGCTGACATTAGGGTTATCGTCAACTGCACGAAGAATTTCTTCGTCCATTGCAGGTGTCCTCGTCGTTCTAGGTCTTCCTCAGTCGCGAGTCATAGGCTGGAATGTTCCGTGCTCCCTAAGACGCCGATCAATTGCTTCGAACGTCTTCCTGTCAGGACACCTTCGTTCTGGAAATCTGTCTCGATACAAACGTACCGCGCCACGGCTATTGCCCCGCGCGAATCCATACATCAAATGGGCATCTGCCTACTCCGCATTTGTAAACATTGCACTGACTGCAAAACCACGTTCGTGATGAACACTAACCTGTTGATGCTGCGTACTGATGTGCATGATGCTAGTACTGTAGAGCAATGAGTCGCATGTCAACACAAGCACCGAAGTCAACATTACCTTCCTTCAATTGGGCCAACTGGCGGTGAATCGAGGAAGTACCGTACATACTGACGAAACTAAAATGAGCTCTAACATGGAAATTAAGCGTTTCCGGATACATGTCCACATAACATCTTTTCTTTATTTGCGTGTGAGGAATGTTTCCTGAACGTTTGGCCGTACCTTTTTGTAACACCCTGTATTTATTATAATGTCCGACATTTTTGACCTTTCCAGAGGGATTTATTTAACACGGGTAACAATGTATACATGTGGCTGCGTTTCGAAAGATTTCTCGTGTATTACTGCCTCTATTAAAAACTAGAAAATAATCTCTCTCCCTGTCCCTCTCTCAAAGCTAACACACAACTAGCTCTTTATACTCATGAAGTAATAAGTGCTATCGACAGGGTATGTCAAATTGATTCCATATTTTTAGATTTCCAGAAGGCTTTCGACACCGTTACTCACAAGCGTCTTCTAACCAAACTGCGTGCCTACGGAGTATCGCCTCAGTTGTGCCACTGGATTCGTGATTTCCTGTCAGAAAGGTCAAAGTTCGTAGTAATAGACGGAAAACCTTCGAGTAAAACAGAAGCAATATCCGGCGTTCCCCAAGGCTGTGTTATTGGCCCTCTATTGTTCCTGATCTATATTAACGACATAGGAGACAATCTGAGTAGCCGTCTTAGATTGTCTGCAGATGATGCTGTCATTTACCGTCTTGTAAAGTCATCAGATGATCAAAACGACTTGCAAAATGATTTAGATAAGATATCTGTATGGTGTGATAAGTGGCAATTGACCCTGAATAAGGAAAAGTGTGAAGTTATTCACATGAGTACTAAAAGAAATCAGCTAAATTTCGATTACGCGGTAAGTCACACAAATCTGAAGGCTGTAAATTCAGCTAAATACTTAGGGATTACAATTACAAATAACCTAAATTGGAACGACCACATAGATAATATTGTGGGTTGAGCAAACCAAGGACTGCGATTCATTGGCAGAACACTTTGAAGGTGCAACAGGTCTACTAAAGAGACTGCTTACACAACGCTTGTCCGCCCTATTCTGGAGTATTGCTGTGCGGTGTGGGATCCACATCTCATGGGACTTGCGGATGACATCGAAAAAGTACAAGGAAGGGCAGCTCGTTTTGTATTATCGCGAAATAGGGGAGATAGTGTCACAGATATGATACGTGAATTGGAGTGGCAATCATTAAAACAAAGGCGTTTTTCGCTGCGACTGGATCTTCTCATGAAATTTCAATCACCAGTTTTCTCCTCCGATTGAGAAAACATTCTGTTGGCACCCACCTACATAGGGAGAAATGATCATCACGATAAAATAAGAGAAATCAGGGCTCGCACAGAAACATTTAAGCGCTCGTTTTTCCCGTATGCCTTTCGGTAGTGGAACGGTAGAGAGACAGCTTGAAGGTGGTTCATTGAAACCTCTACCAGGCACTTTACTGTGAATAGCAGAGTAATCACGTAGCTGTAAATGTAGACAAACACACAAGCACGCACGGGCGGACGCACTTTTGTTTGTGCGTCTGTGTGGATTGATTGGAAAGAGACGAAGGACTGTATGTTTCGACTCTCCTCGTGTCAAGTAGTCAGAATGAATCGACTGAGGACATTGTTTCATTTATTTATTGTTGTGTTTATTAAACTCTTGTCTTTTTATCTAAATCGGGTTGCATACTCCTCAATGTCTACGAAAAATTGACATTACGTAAATTTTTTCTAGTTAGTTTACACCTAAAAGTAAATACCTTATTACACTAAAGAATAACAAGACATGTTATTGAAATAAAGCTAGTAATAAAGAATAACAGGACATATTATTGCAATAAAGCTAGTAATACAGAATAACAGGACATATTATTGCAATAAAGCTAGTAATCAAATTTGTTTGTAAAAATGAACAGTCATTTGGATTTTTAAAAAGTGTCGTAAAGAGAATTTCCAGTTTGCTCATACACCAGCTGGGCTATTTTATTGGTGTTAGGAGTAGTGACTACGTCTAATGCCATCGGTACATTCCACTAAATCGGCGATACCTCCCAGAGGGGTTTCTAAGGCAAACTACGATTTATATTTTCTAAATGAACGAAGCCACTGTAACACATTCAAGTTACTACTATACTCTACCGCTCATGGTAAAAATTATTCAGTGTCGTAAACCTACTCGAAACTATGCGACTTCTTAAGCGCTTCCATTGATGGATTATGAAAAAGATAGTTTGAAAACATACTTGTTAATTATAATCTTTCGTTCTTTCTTTCATCTATTTCGGTGATCGCTGGAAACAATCTCAACAGTGCTGGTTTATGATTTAGCAGCTTTGTCTGTATTATCTGAAAATCATTACGAGATTTACGAGCCCCGACTCTGTATATTCTTATACTTCAGCAAACAGGTTCAGCACTTCAAAATTTTAGTCTCTGATTTCAAGCGGTGGAGTGTATTACAGTGATCAAGGAATAATTTCTGTACTAGAGAAGCACATATTTGGTAAATTAGCCCCGGCAGCCGCAGAAATCCCTAGAGGCACCACTGTGAACTGCGTGAATCTGAACAATAGGGTGCTGGAATCCACTGGTCATTACTTTCCGGAATGGAAGTCCGCCGCAGAGACCTCTAACCTTTGGCTCGGCACAGCAACTATCCAGCAAGTTATTGCATGCTCGACGGCACTTTCATGTCAGCAGTCGATAGAGAAAATATAAAGCTCCGTCCAGAGAACTTCTGCATTCCACAGAATAGGGCCCCGTGATATATGCGACTACAAAGCCCAAGATCGGAGTAAGTTATAAGACTTTCAGCAAGATTCGGAAACAAGGCCATTTCAACGCTCGCTTCTAACCAAGTTAAAATATCGCTCACAATCTTCTTGCTACCTAGTAGCAGCATGGCTAGTATTGTTAAGTACTGAAGCAATTTCATCTGCTTTGCTTCGATGTAGATAAATTACTTTACAGCGATTCTTCTATCATATCCTACATTACCGATGAAAACCGCTTCTGCTCATATGACAATTTAAAGAAATACGAAACCAAAAATGGATAAATCTGAACTTTCTCACCAGTTCCAGCAGGACGTTTGAAGCTTTCAAAATAGTTACCAAAAATACAGTCAGGTAGTTTACACAGTTTTCACAATTGAGCAGCTACATTAACGTTTTGCAATACCTCAACATTTTTCGTCCTGTTTTCAAAAGAGTTTAAGAGAAGTTTCAGAATTCTTCGTAATATAGACGCAGCATCCTCCCTTAATGACACTCTATTAAACATGAGGAGAAATGTTGTAGGGCAAGGAGAATCTTTATGGACCGGAAATTAAAACAGCATTTGTTACGTCGTCTGCCATCAAGACAACCCCTATCAGTGTCGAAGCAATCTTCTCCACCGTCCTACAATTCACGTCGAGTCCTCGCTTATTTTAAGCTCAGACTCTCTCTCTCTCTCTCTCTCTCTCTCTCTCTCTCTCTCTCTCTCTCTGCTCTCTTTCTCTCTCGTGGTATTCTCGCAACTGAAACCCTTGACATCATAACTCTTCACTTTGATGACATTCACCACAAAAAGAGTAACTTCTATCAATTGATTTTCTTATTTCATATTTTACATTCTATATTTATATAGGGCACGCATAGTAACCTATCTTTAAAACAAACAGCCATGCCCGAGGTGAGACTTGATCCGTGGCTTACCCTATGGGTCACCCAAACCGGAGGCACCATAGTGTATGGCGCGATTCCTAGTGCTATCCTTTCAAGACTATAAGGTGCATGTATTATTCCGTCGTCGGTTAAGACGCCTGTAACGTACACTTGTAACACCAGGTCTCAGAACAATTTAAATCGACCGTAACTTAAGAACCAGTAAATTCTGCTTTGTTTCTTAGTTTGCATGAGTGAAACGCTTAACTAGTGAAGATAAACCGTACTCGACGAAGAAGAAGAGAAAAAAAATCGGTAACCTTTAAATGAGACACTTAACGTGCTTTTATAACTTAGCTACGCTCCAATGAAAAATTTTTAATTTCTTGAAACGTACCCACTAGGCTTTATTGTTATCAAAGTATGATCAATGATTCGCAACCGTTGCTATTATTTTACAGTCCAGTTATATCAGGGCTGCGATTGTCAATCCATTTCCGTCTTTTGAGAATCTGTTCGGTCACACATATTACCTCCACCACTTTTTATCCGAATAATTCTTTGTTTCTCGTATCTCATTCCCCACCAACACTTGTGGCATTGGTTCGCTCGCGGAATTGGAAACTGTGATCAAGTTTACTATCATTTCTAGTTTAATTTCTTCGAGGAAACCACAGAAAAAAACATTCCATTTCGTTTGTCGTACTTAACATATACTCAGTTTAAAAAATAACTTCTTGCTCAGTTCCAACTTAATGATAATTCATTTTTCTCTACATACCGTATTGAGTCCACGTTTAGAGAATATTTTTCCTTGTTTTGTTCCACACTACCACCTCTGAAAATATGGGATACTTTTCTTAACACCGTTTATACTTTCCTTACCGTTTCAATCCAACGGGCGGCCTTCAATCTCGCAGAGGGCAATGGTCGTAGTGTGTTGGCTCTTCACTGTATTCGTTTTCAGTGTCTGGAGTATGTACAGAAACAACATATCATTACTGAAGATGAGAGAGTATAATTTCTTTCTTTTAGAGATGTTATTTTCTCTCTTCCTTGTTCTCCTACATTTTTACTTACGAACGAATGTCTGTCAATATTTCATGAATCAGCATTCTTGTCTTATTATTTATGATCAAGAACATTCAAGAATTTTACTAGCTTGCTCCTATACCATATATCTTATATTTTTTCCGAAGTTTACGGGCGTCGTAAGAGTCACCTTAAAAGGCATCTAGGACATTAGATTTGACTGAAGTTACAGCTATGAAACCGTGTTCTGCGGTTAATAATCGTGTACCGAATATCTTTCAGTAGTGTCTTTGTTATTAAATAAAATGATTCTAATTAAGTACTCTAGAAATCCGAGCACTGAAATTACCTCAATGTACTGACGAGTCAGTTTCGCACAAGGAGTGTAGCCATCGCGCTGGCACGGGAATTCGTGTTTTGCTTCCGGCAATGCACCTATTTCGAGCGTAGACAAGTGTCCACCCGCAGCAGCTTTATTTCACTTCTTTCAAGTATCTGAAAAGAAAAGTTCGTAGTTCTTTGTTTATGTAAAGGATCGGAGTCTAAGGTTTAACAACGCAAAACGGCTTGCCAGCCGTCTCGAGCGTTGCATAACAAGCTTCTGCTGGGGATGGCTTCTGTGTCTGAGCCCTTCGCGCAGACAGAAGCGTTAAGGAGGGTCAGCGCAAACGCTGTTGTAAAGGACTCAAATTACCTATACTGCCTGCCACAGCCTTCAATAGTAGTCACTTATTTGGTCTGAAGACCACAAGGAATAAGCATTTGAGGTACGAATCTCTCCTAGCTTTATTTAATAAAAATCTGATTGTAATAGCAATGTATTCCTTAGCTGTAAGTCATTCAGAAGTGCATCTACAGAAGGGAAGCATATAAGAAAGTGCAGTGTTTGAATTAGTGTATCACTGTTGTAACAGCACGGAGCTATTATTACAAATGCAGTCTTAGTCACAAATTGTCGTCAACACAGTAAGTCACTTTCGTCAAAGAAACTCATACTATTACAGCGTTTCCATTCGATATGTATTTTGGTTGTCACTTTCTTAATAAAAAATGTACGAGTCCCCTATATCAGAACGCCATCCATAATATGATGGGTGATATTAAGTATAAATTAATGGAGAGTGTGTGTCAGGGGAGTCTTTGACTATTTACAGTTCACGTTCTCTTTGAATAAAACTGACATCAGACACAAATAATTTCACGCTAACAACGGTCATGTAATGGCAGTAAATTCATTGATGGCAATGTAGGTGAAGATTTCTTACGGCAATTGCAACAAATAATATATTTGTACCAGTAAACGTTAATATATATAGATGATATGATGGCGACGAGTGTTTTTATGAGAGTTACAGAAATAATTATGCAGGCTCCGTCGAGGAAGTATTACAAATGGAATACTGGGTCAGGACAATGTCTAAGGAAGAATACGTGGCTTTGTCCTAGAACAAAGCCAACTATTTATCAGGTAAAATAGGGAAATAACTGAGAACATTGTATACTGAAAATGCTTGGTACAGAGAAATCTTCAAATTCCAGTGAGAAATGACTACTTGAAAGATGGTGCATTCACATATATTTTTAAAAACTATTACAGCTTGTTAAAGACACCATACAATAACATGCTCCTGTGTTCTCCAAGTCAATGTCGAAGCGCATAGAGAACGGTATCTTCTATTGCCGCTTTTATTAATGATTCTTCGTGTTCCAGCAACTGTGGGTACATATGCAGAGTATCTGATTGTACGCCTCCGCGTGTGTCGAAATCAGTGTAGTTTTATATTCACAATTCCTACTCGAGTGGTGCATAAAAATCAGTTACCTAATATAGAGCAATTTCTTGAAGTTTTTTAAGTGGATATTTGGATGTAAGCTGTATCTCTAAATTACTTGCTCCGTAGATGTTTAATTTTACACAAGAAGTCCAGAAAAACCCTCTTTCCTATACAAAATGCAGTTCTTCGGTTTCATAAGAAAGAATCGACGCACTACCGTCAACTGTTGTAAACGAGTGCATCACCTGTGAGAGGATAGCAGTTACTAATAACTCATCTTGTAAATCACTAAGTCTGATACTCCGTCAACTTATGAGGCCCCATCACGCTTCTCCGAGGCACACCTTTAGTCATCTGTTTTTCTATTTTTTTTCTTTTCTAAATTGCTATCAGTTGTGAAACTACACTCCTGGAAATGGAAAAAAGAACACATTGACACCGGTGTGTCAGACCCACCATACTTGCTCCGGACACTGCGAGAGGGCTGTACCATCAATGATCACACGCACGGCACAGCGGACACACCAGGAACCGCGGTGTTGGCCGTCGAATGGCGCTAGCTGCGCAGCATTTGTGCACCGCCGCCGTCAGTGTCAGCCAGTTTGCCGTGGCATATGGAGCTCCATCGCAGTCTTTAACACTGGTAGCATGCCGCGACAGCGTGGACGTGAACCGTATGTGCAGTTGACGGACTTTGAGCGAGGGCGTATAGTGGGCATGCGGGAGGCCGGGTGGACGTACCGCCGAATTGCTCAACACGTGGGGCGTGAGGTCTCCACAGTACATCGATGTTGTCGCCAGTGGTCGGCGGAAGGTGCACGTGCCCGTCGACCTGGGACCGGACCGCAGCGACGCACGGATGCACGCCAAGACCGTAGGATCCTACGCAGTGCCGTAGGGGACCGCACCGCCACTTCCCAGCAAATTAGGGACACTGTTGCTCCTGGGGTATCGGCGAGGACCATTCGCAAACGTCTCCATGAAGCTGGGCTACGGTCCCGCACACCGTTAGGCCGTCTTCCGCTCACGCCCCAACATCGTGCAGCCTGCGTCCAGTGGTGTCGCGACAGGCGTGAATGGAGGGACGAATGGAGACGTGTCGTCTTCAGCGATGAGAGTCGCTTCTGCCTTGGTGCCAATGATGGTCGTATGCGTGTTTGGCGCCGTGCAGGTGAGCGCCACAATCAGGACTGCATACGACCGAGGCACACAGGGCCAACACCCGGCATCATGGTGTAGGGAGCGATCTCCTACACTGGCCGTACACCACTGGTGATCGTCGAGGGGACACTGAATAGTGCACGGTACATCCAAACCGTCATCGAACCCATCGTTCTACCATTCCTAGACCGGCAAGGGAACTTGCTGTTCCAACAGGACAATGCACGTCCGCATGTATCCCGTGCCACCCAACGTGCTCTAGAAGGTGTAAGTCAACTATCCTGGCCAGCAAGATCTCCGGATCTGTCCCCCATTGAGCATGTTTGGGACTGGATGAAGCGTCGTCTCACGCGGTCTGCACGTCCAGCACGAACGCTGGTCCAACTGAGGCGCCAGGTGGAAATGGCATGGCAAGCCGTTCCACAGGACTACATCCAGCATCTCTACGATCGTCTCCATGGGAGAATAGCAGCCTGCATTGCTGCGAAAGGTGGATATACACTGTACTAGTGCCGACATTGTGCATGCTCTGTTGCCTGTGTCTATGTGCCTGTGGTTCTGTCAGTGTGATCATGTGATGTATCTGACCCCAGGAATGTGTCAATAAAGTTTCCCCTTCCTGGGACAATGAATTCACGGTGTTCTTATTTCAATTTCCAGGAGTGTATTCATCCGTTCGTTTATTTACTTTTTGTGATCACTCTCTCTCTCTCTCTCTCTCTCTCTCTCTTTTTCTCTATTTCTCTAGCCGTGCGGTCTAAGGCGTCTTTTCACGGTCCGCGCATCTCCCCCCGTCGGGCATGGGTGTGTGTGTCGTCCTTAGCGTAAGTTAGTTTAAGTTAGATTAAATAGTGTGTAAGCTTAGGGACCTAGGACCTCAGCAGTTTGGTCCCATAAGACCTTACCACAAATTTCCAAATTTTCTATTTCTCTCTGTCTGTCTGTCCTACTCTCTCTCCCTCCCCCCCTCCCTCTCTCTCTCTCTCTCTCTCTCTCTCTCTCTCTCTCTGACTCACACACACACACACACACACACACACACACACACACATTATGTACGTATCCATACACATTCACATTATTTTTTCTGTCTTGGTACGGACAAACACGAACACATAGTCGCAGCAGATTTAATAACCACGGTCATTTTATGTGATCTACTAGGAACGGCAAAAGGTGACGTAGGCCTTAAGAAAGCGGGCGTATACAAAATCCCGTGCGTCTGTGGTAAATCCTACATCGGCCAAAGAGTTCGCACGGTCGAGGACCGATGCAAGGAAAACGAACGTCACACCCGCTTACGCCAAGCCAGCCATTCGGCCCTAGCAGAACACTGCATTGAAACCGGACACACAGCGGAATTAGAAGAGACAAAAATCCTGACTGCCACAAGTGCCTACCGGGACAGTATCTACAAGGAGGCCATATAAATTCGCGTAACAGATAACCTCATCAACAGGGACACCGGGTTTCAATTTAGCAAGGCCTGGAAACTATTATTAAACACCATCAAAGAGCAACGGCGAGAGCGGACGCGAGATCCTTCCGCCACGGCGGACTGAGATGAACTGCACCTACCACTGGGCGTGGCTGCAATTACCCCCCCCCCCCCTCCCACCACGCGGCGCTCCGTCGGCGGTCCGCGCCGGGGTACGACTCAGGACCCCGCGGACATAAATACCACGGACACATCGTAGACAGATCATTCCATCAGCACCACCTGATGATGGCGGAACGGTTATTCGCCAGAATATCGTGGAACTTCGACGATCGGATCCGGCTGGACACCCGAGAACCTAGGATACGATACACCACGGTCATTCTATAAGACTTAGCAAATTGGCACAGTGACACACTGGACTTTCATTTTGGAACGTAGCGATTCAAATCCCCGTCCGACCATTCAGAATCAGGTTTTGCGTGGTTTCCGTAAGTCGCTTAATACAAATGATAAGATGAGAAGTCACGGCCGATTTCCTGCTCCATCCTTCCATAATCCGAGCTGTGCTACATCTCAAATGCTTTCGTCGTGTTAAATATTTCTCTTCCTGCTCCCTTACTTCCAATGTTTGAAGTCGCGACGTGCACTTTCCGTGACAGGAACGCCACTCTTAAATACTAAAGCTGGCATGACACGTCCTATCTGTTAGGAAATCGACAACACAGTCTCCGTTAATCATCGAACACAGATGTGCAGTGGTTGACACGGTGAATTCTTATTGCAAACGACTGTGGTACAGATTTGGGATTGCCGAATGATTGTTTGATTAGTTAGAAAGCGACACGGGTGATTTACTTGCCCAAATCTAATGATCTAGACATCGATGGGTGAAAATTATACTCTTTCTGCTAATTCTTGGTATACATCATACGAGAATTTTATGAAAATCATAAAACTGAAATTTACCTCTCTGCGATGTTGTATAAGTCGGTTTAAGTAATCGTAAAAATTACACAGTTACTCTGGAAACAACGTTCATAACCTATTTCCATTATATCGCCGTGCCAAAAGTGAATGGAAGTTTGTCTATATAGTGTTTTCTTTAGAGTACACTGAAAGTTGCGAATAGTATCAGTCGCGAAAAAACATGAAATGTTTCTCTCGTTTTACTTTTCTTCAAGAACATTTCGATTGTTATTTTCCAGCTCACCTCGTCAATTACCTACAAAAAAACCAGAAACCTAAACGTCTAACGTCTCCTCATCAACTGAACTGTACACCGACACCAACGATGGACGAATTTCATGAAACACGGATAGTTCAGAGTTTCTGACACGAGAACAGTACAAAGAGAGATTTGATTTATTTAGGCAAAACAGTGTTGACACGCGGCGAACCGAGCACAATTTCCACAGATGTTATTAAATTAATTAGCAAGGTTCTAAAAAATTCTAGGGATTGCAATATAATATAAAACAAACACGTCAATTTGCGCTAGTGATTTATCGTTATCGGCTGCAGAAATCTATAGTTCCTAATCATGGTTTATTCCGGAAAAGTAAATTGGGTAATTATTTTACCAGTTCTAATATGTAATACCATGAAACAGAGAATGTAGTGAATGTTTAAATATATTGACTTTACTAATGAAAATACCTAGCGAGCGAGGGACTAAATTTTACCAGTTATTAGAGAGAGGAACGACAATATAAAAAATAACATACTACAATGAAGAGCCAAAGAAACTGGTACACGTGCCTAATATCGTGTGGAGCCTCTGCGAGCACGCAGAAGTGCACAGCACGACGTGGCATGGACTCGACTAATGTCTGAAGTAGTGATGGAGGGAATGGACACCATGAATCATGCAGGGCTGTCCATAAATCCGTAAGAGTACGACGGGGGTGTAGATTTCTTCTGAGCAGCACATCGCAAGGTATCCCATATATGCTCAATAATGTTCATGATCTGGGGATTTGGTGGCCAGCAGAAGTGTTTAAACTCAGAATAGTGTTCCTGGAGCCACTCTGTAGCAATTCTGAACGTATGGGGTGTCGCAATGTCCTGCTGGAATTGCCCAAGTCAGTTAGAATGCACAATGGACATGAATGGAAGCAGGTGATGAGACAGGTTGCTTACGTACGTTTCACCAGTCAGAGTCGTATCCAGGCGTATCAGGGGGTCCCATATCATTACAACTGCACACGCCCCACATCATTACAGAGCCTCTACCAGCTTGAACAGTCCCCTGCTGACATGTAGAGTCCATGGATTCATGAGGTTGTGTACATACCCCTATACGTCCATCTACTCGTTACAATTTGAAACGAGACTCGTCCGACTAGGCAGCATGTTTCCAGTCATCGACAGTCCAATGTCGGTGTTGACGAGCCCAGGCGAGGGAAAGCTTTGTGTCGTGCAGTCATCAAGGATACACGAGTGGGCCTTCGACTCCGAAAGCCCATATCGATGACGTTTCGTTGAATGGTTCGCACGCTGATACTTGTTGATGGCCCAGCATTGAAATCTGCAGCAATTTGAGGAACGATTCTCTTCAGTCGTCGTTGGTCCCGTTGTTTCAGGATCTTTTTCCGGCTGTAGCGATGTCGGAGATTTGATGTTTTACCGGATTTCTGATATTTAAGGTACACTCGTGAAATGGTCGTACGAGGAAGTCCCCACTTCATCGCTACCTCGAAGATGCTGTGTCCCATCGCTTGTGCGGCGACTGTAACACCATGTTCAAACTCACTTAAATCTTGATAACCCGCCAGTGTAGCTGCAGTAACCGATCTAACGACTGCGCCAGACACTTGTCTTACAGAGGTGTTGCCGACCGCAGCGCCTTATTCTGCCTGTTTACGTATCTCTGTATGTGAATACGCTTGACTATACCAGGTTCTTTGGCGATTCAGTGTATAAAGTAATAGATGAAACTGTTTTAGTGAGTTAATCTAAAATGGCCCGTAATGTGGCGATAAGATATCACAGAGACACGTTAAATCTTGTGTGAACTGACGTGCTCGAGTTCGAAGCAGAGATAACGTCTACTGTGATCGAAGACATTTTTTGTGTTTGTTATACACGTCACAAGGCAGTTAATGTCTGCTGGAGGGAAACAGCATCTACTATCATAATGAAATTTTCACTTTGCAGCGAAATGTGCGCTGGCATGAAACTTCCTGGCAGATTAAAACAGTGTGCCGGACCGAGACTCGAACTCAGGACCTTTGCCTTTCGCTGGCAAGTGCACTACTATCTGAGCTACCCAAGCACGACTAACGACCCGTCCTCACAGCTTCAATTCTGCCAGTACCTCGTCTTCTACCTTCCAAACTTCGCAAAAGCTCTTCTGGTCTATGGCTGTGCTATTGTTCCCTTGCATCCTAGTGGTAAAAAACACAATCTGCATCAGATCATATGAATTTAGGAGATCTACCAACATCCTTTTTCTTGCACAATCATATGCAAAATTAATATTGAAGTCACCACATATAACCAATTTCTGGTACTTCCTATAATGTGAATCAAGTCCCATAAGATTTCACACACATTTGAACATTTGAATTCCTCAACGTCCCGCAGACAGTTCACAGAAACACGTGCCATATGTGGACGAGCACTGTCCTGTTGAAAAATGCCACTGCGATACTGTCACATTTGAGATAACACGTGAGGACGCAGGATCTCCGTGACGTACCGTTATGTTGTCAGAGTTCCCTCATTCACTATGAGCCGTGACCTGAAGTCATACCCTATAGCTCCCCACACCATAGCGTCAGGAGTAACACCGGTGTGCCTCTCCAAAACATTGGAACGATGCGACCTACCCCCAGGTGGCCACCATACTCGCCGACAATTCATTGCTGAACACAGTGCGACACCATTTCACGGCAGTCCAAACTTCACGGTCACGCCACCACTCCAAACGCTGCCGGATGTTGTGTAGCGTTAATGGCAGCCTATGCGTGGTATGGTAATTCCCCTGTTTGGCTGCTGCTAGTCTCCGACGTGATACAGAACCCTGCAGGGAGTTCATTACTTGTGTTCGGATAGCAGGCGCAGATGTGAAAGGGCTCTGATGTGTTCGATGCCAAGTGCAGCGATCTTCCCTTGTAGCAGCCAGTCCTGGTCGTCCGGAACCTTGACGACGTGTTTGCTTGCCCTTACGTTCCCATGCAGCCCAACTTTGAACCACTGTCATATCTGACTGACCCACAAATCTTGCACGATTAGATGACGCTGATAGCGCTGTCTCACACGAGTAAGGTACAGCTCTGTGTCGTTCACAATGATCACTCAGCATCTGACACTGTCCAGGCGCTTTATGTACTCTTCCGGACCTGGTGACAACGCCCTACACGAACACAATAATGCACTCTGGTGTTCGTTCTACCTGTCACAGAGAATTGCAATTCTAGTTATTTACACATCCGCTGACAATGTGTACGTGTACGAAGTTACATTGACATACGACCGGTCTTATGGGTGATTCACCCATTTTGTAGGAAGTGTACTTAGGGGGCTGTACGTAATTTCCATATGTGGGGCACCGAAATGGCACTTCCGACCTCCTTCCCCATCCTTCCTTAATCTGATGGGGACGATGACCTCGCTGTTTGGTCCCCTGCCCCAATCAATCAACCGACCAACAAACCAGTCTGTACGCAGAGTATCTGAAAAAATGCGTGGGCTTAATATTTGTAATAATTTTGCAGGTGATTCGTGTATGATATTTTCCTCGTTGATGGACAGTGGTAACTTCCCAACACCACATAGGCTCTGTCACGTGCAGCACTGAATTCGCGAGGGAGGGAGGAGGGGAAGAGATAAAGTTTTAACCTCCCGCTGGTAACGCAGTCATTAGAGATGCAGCACAAGATCGAATTCGAGAAAGCTACGAAAGGAAATCGGCCGTATTATTTTCAAAAAAGCCATCGTAGAACTTGCCTATTTCGATTCATAGAAACCGTACATAACTTAAAGGTGATAGCCGAGTGGGTTTGCCCCCTGTTTCTTTGGAGTACCATTCTAGCGTCTTAAGCACTGAGCTACCTCGCCCAGTCACTGAATTCTCTAGAAAAAGTTATCGGCAAAGAATGTTAATAAAATCGCCATAAAACGTCCAAGGAGACTTCTTGAAATGCACTGGAACGATAACAACTTCTGTTAGTGAAAGCCTCGACAAGAACGAGCTTTTGAAGTTTGCGTCCATGGGCTGCTCGTACCAAACCGCCTTAGTTTATCAGTTGTGACAACTCGGGCCGGCTAAACGTAGTACGAGTTGACACAAACGTTGCACACCACTGAAATTAAATTTGTTTGTGAAGCTGACAGAGATTTTTTACTCAATGGACATAAATAACGCTCAAGATTGGTTTTTGATTACTAGTATAACATACAATTTCTATTTTCGTATGGATGAATACCTGAATTTAACCGAGCGAGGTGGCGCAGTGGTTAGCACACTGGACTTGCATTCGGGAGGACGACGGTTCAATCCGGTCTCCGGCCATCCTGATTTAGGTTTTCCGTGATTTCCCTAAATCGTTTCAGGCAAATGCCGGGATAGTTCCTTTGAAAGGGCACGGCCGATTTCCTTCCCAATCCTTCCCTAACCCGAGCTTGCGCTCCGTCTCTAATGACCTCGTTGTCGACGGGACGTTAAACACTAACCACCACCACCACCACCTGAATTTAAATGCTCCTCTCTATATGGACCTATGTTTTTGCGTGTTTCTGTAAAAAGCATGGTCTTAATAGAATATCATTGCAATGGTGATACGTACACGCAATATCCTACCGTATTATCAGTAAGAAAGCAGTCATATGCTGAGTATTTCAAAAGGGTGTGAAATCTTAGGGGACTTAACTGCTAAGGTCATCAGTCCCTAAGCTTACACACTACTTAACCTAATTTATCCTAAGGACAAACACACACACCCATGCCCGAGGGAGGACTCGAACCTCCGCCGGGACCAGCCGCACAGTCCATGACTGCAGCGCCCCTGACCGCTCGGCTAATCCCGCGCGGCTGCTGAGTATTTCATGCGATGGCTGCTTCCAAGTGTAAGTTTTTTTTATTATTTTGTCAGCCTAAATAGTGTTAGTTTAGCCATAGGATATCCGTCTCCGAGGAAACACATTTCCTCATCATACATTAACCAATTATCAGAGCGTTGCTGATTTTTATCTCTGCAATTATAACGTATATTCAGTAAGTGCAGGACAAAACAGTTGGACATGTAAATAGCGGCAGAAAGAAGATCTCATGAAATCAAATCTACTTCATAGATGCAGATAACTGTAAGTGCTGCCACATTTACGTGATGAAGGGTAAATAAAGCGGCATTTCCGAAGTTTGTTTGGCCGCATAATTCTATTTAGATATTTCTTTGCGTATTTGAACTTCATCCTGGTTTATCGCCAGTTTTAATTTCTTGGATATTCTATGAGTTTCCACTTCTTATTTTATGTCCTTGGAGTAAGATAGTTGTTCTGAATGTATTCAGTGAACGTAGCATAACTTGCGTTATATTTAATAGCTCCCACACTCGACTCCGAAAATCGTATCCGTTTAACTTACATAGTCGGCTTTATTTAGATTACACCAGATAGATTGATCGTTCTGATAGCCCCAATGGGACTACGTTTCCAATAAAAAACACACCTGCGTTGTGAAACAAGACGACATAACGATCGTAATTTTATCGATCATAAACTGCTGGTCATTAAAAAATATCAAATAACAAAATTTTGGTTATTGCGAATATAATGTGCAGTGGAAGAATCCATATATTTTATAAAAATCGATGTACGTATATATGTATGTATGTTTTCCTAAACCACTGGTCAGAATTCAACCAAACATCATTCGGCAGTCAATGACCAGATATTACCAGTAGGTGAGAGACAGGGAGAACGGTTTGGCGAAGGCAACATTTCGGCGTCGTCTGTGTCAAGTTATGTTAGGATAGTACAGAATACATTGGGTCTTGCGTTATTTTGTTGAAAAATAACTTCACAGAGAGCACAAAGCTACGATACACAACCATCGGGTTAACACGTCGGAATGAAACAGTCACTGTCCAAATTACCGCCGATGCCAACCAGAAGTGATCGTGTTTTGGACCCAATGACACCCCATGCCATCAGTGCAGGTGCAGGGCCCATATGTTGATGACGAATGCAAGCTGGCAATGTTCGTTCTCCCTCCACACACGGATACGTCCATCAAGATGCTGCTCGAAAAAGCGGGTGGATAACGTATGCCATTCTTGTGGCCAGTGTTGAACACACCATTGTCGGTGCACCTCTCTCTGCTGCCGCATCAAGGGAAGCCGCAATGGTCACTGCCTTGACACTCCGCGGTCCGCCAGACGTCTTCGGATTGTCCGTAAGGATATTGCCTTGCTGCAAACTGGCTCACTTTCTGACTCCAATCACGTCACGTAGTTGTACAATGTGAGTGTCCTGCCGGGCGCTAGTTTCGTGGGTTCGTTGAAATCCTGCATGGCGCTGAGTATGGCCTTCATAACCCACCCATTTCACATTCGCATGACAGTCTTACGATCGCTACCAGCGTTAGCAGCAGTGCACTAGTGGAACGATAAACCGCACTCTCCATAGGCCTCGATGCGATACTTGCTGGTATAGGTTTCTCCTTCTTACAGGAGACATAACACGATTTTGTCACAATCAACCAACATTCACACGTGACTTCTATCTGAGAAATACGCTGCATTATCTTCCTCGATATACAGATTGCGTACAAAAGTATTGTAGGGAAGCAGCCTACTCACGCTGTAGTAAATTCACATCAGTTTCCATTGTGTGCCAGCCAGTCTGCTATAACTAGCTCTGACGTCATAAATGTTGCGCAATACCTTAAAAATCAAGCAAATAACCTAAAACTTTTCTAGCATGTCAGAAATAATACCAAATTAATGTGTGTTGAATATCAGTTCGATAACTTAAGCCATTTCCGAAATTTGGACGTTTTTCTGTAAAAATCATTGGCGCAACAGAAAAGAGCTAGAGACTTCAAAATTTATATTTAGATTCATCTTTCAGAATGATTTAATAAAAACAGTACTTTGGATTTCACAAATTAAGATTTTAGTGGAAATTCATGATTTTCTGGTTTTCGTCTCAAAACTGAAGGAAGCAAGATAGATTAAGTAGGCTAACAAATAAGGCTAGGATGTTTAGATTTAAATAGGTTGGAGGTCCGCTATGACTATGAAGATGTGAAAAGTTTCTTTTGAATACCTATAAAATTATAGCGATAGCGGATCTCAAAAGGGACAGTTCAGAGCTCATCTGCTGCGTGCAGTGTAATTAAATTAATTCTCTCGCCCAAAATATTTAACTTAGCCACGTCAAAATTTTATTATCAATACTTACCTGCGTGTTGAATGCACATTTAAATTAGGAGCTTCTTCGGCCATCAGCAAGAGAAGCTATAATTTATTATGTAACTTGAAGTGGTGCGTTACTAGCCCAGCGGCTAGTCGGGAGAGCCGATTTGATCAGGCGTTCCCTTAGCCGTCCGCACCGCGGCTTTATATATAAGAGCGTTGCGCGAGGAAGCAAGGCCCCAGTTCTCTCCAGACGCTGAATGACACGCCATCTGTGTAGGGAGCCGCGTCGCATCGGTATCACTGCTACAACCAGGCTCGGGTGCCGTATTAAGTTACTAGAGATACGCGGAACCATGAAATCATTTCAAGTGAAGTGTTAATTCTGGGATGATTTTCATTATCTAGCTTCAGTTTGCGTATTGTCGTATTTTCACGTGCCGTCGCGGGACAGACATTCTACCAATTATTTAGCGTGGCGTTTGATGAAATACTCTCATCAAATTATGGCGAGCATTCTTTCTAACATTTGATTCGGACATTTATAGTTGCATCAGCGCATTAGACTCTGAACTGCTCTGTTAGTTAGGTTGTAGGGATACTTGTGTTTTTTTTTTTTATCAGTGACTTTGAGAATATACTCAACTATTTTGGAAAATCGTTTTTGATTATAAATCCCAGATAATCTCCTAATTCCTCAGAGCTATAAGCTGCAGCTATAATGGGATTCTCAGATGAAGTGGGCACTAGGAACTCTAATTACAGGCTTCACGTTTTGTTAAATCACTTTCTGGGTGCCTAAAAAGTAAATAGAGAGCCAGTGTTGAGAACGGCGAAAGACAGCATTAACAACATTCTAATAGCCAGAAACTGATTCAACAAACAAACCTTTGTACAGCAAACGATTAATTTTCAATTTAAAAAAAACGCCGCCCCACAGTATGTAACACAATTTATTCAAATTTGACTTTCGTTGCATGCTACCTTCATTCTGTTGCAATTTTAATGGCCAGTGGTATACATCATGGTGTGTAGTCTCTCCCATAGTATACTAGAATCCCATATGTTTCTGCACATGAGAGTAGCTGTTTAATTATGAATAGTATTTCCTATATGTCTCATACCACATTTTTTTCCCAAGAAATTGTGTATGCAGAATTTCAGAAGGGTGATTATATAGATTCCATATGGTTTAAGCATGTGCACCAGTTCACTGCACGTTATTCGCAATAATGTTATCTTTATAGAATTTCTCTTCTGCACAACGTATAAATTCTGCCAATATTACAACAATCGTGTTTCTTATTTTATCGTGGGAACCCATAAATATTTCATAACCTAAAACTCTGCAATCGACAGAAGAAATACAACACCACTTTTAAAATTAATTCATCTGCATATCTGATCTATACACGAGGTGTGATCAAATAGTAACTGAATTTTTTAATTTCGCGGGTTTTATACATCCGATTTTCAAAATCATCTGGTACATGTGTTCCTGATGTAAAGTAGCATGTTCAGCTGTTTTCAGTATTTAGTTTGTGGTTGACAGGCTTGGCGAATTTTTACTTACGAAAAAGATGGATCAAAGAATTTGCATTAAATTTGCTTTAATTTGAATAAAAAGTGCAGCACCGCATCCCAAATGTTGACTTTGGCTTTTGGCGAATCTGAGTACGACAAGAGTTTACGAGTGGTATCAACGTTTCAAAGAGGGTCGAGAAGACATGACGCTACCGTCTGGAACCGCGCGACCGCTACGGTCGCAGGTTCGAATCCTGCCTCGGGCATGGATGTGCGTGATGTCCTTAGGTTAGTTAGGTCTAAGTAGTTCTAAGTTCTAGGGGACTGATGACCTCAGAAGTTAAGTCCCATATTGCTCAGAGCCATTTGAACCAGGACGTGACGACGAAGACCGTCCTAGGCGCCCTGACACAACAATTACTGACGGAAATGTGGAAGCAGAAAAGAAAATGGTTACGGAAAATCGTCGAATCACCATGAGAGACGTTGCTGATAATGTCGGCATATTCTTTGCCTCAATGCCAAGCAATTTTTACGTGAAACGTGCGGCAGCAAAGTTTGTTCCGAATTTGTTGCATTTTGACCAAAGACGACGTCGCGTAGACAGTGCTCAGGAACTGCTAAATGAACTCAACAACTATTCAGAATTTCTAAAGAAGGTTATAACAGGTGACGATACATGGGTATACGGGTATGACGTCAAAATTAAGGCCCAATTGTCCCGATGGAAACTGCCTGGAAAAAAAATCGACAAATTCGATCACATGTAAAGGGTCTTCTCGCTGTTGTCTTCGATTGCAGTGGGATAGTTAATTCTGAGTTCGTCTCTTATGGTCTCATGGCCAATAAAGAATACTACCTGGAAGCTACGCACCGTTTGCGTGAAGCAATCCAAAGAAACCGACTAGAATTGTGACAAAGTCACTCGTGGAACTTGCATCACAATAATGCTTCCGCTCACACCTCAATACTTGTTCCTGATTTTTGGGCAAAAAACAAAACCGTTATTTTGCCTCAGCCACCGTGTTCGCCGGACATTGCCCCCTGTGACTGAAAAGAACTATTAAGGGTTGTCATTTTGCCACCACTGATGATATAAAAACACTTTTCGTTATGGTGTTCAGCTGATGACGAAAAGTGAATTTCAGAAGTGCTTCCAACATTTAAGAAAGCGCTGGTACGTATTATATCTGAGGGGATTACTCTGAAGGCGACAAAGTTGATGTTGATGAATAAATAAAGAGTCTTTAAGAAAAAAATTTCAGTTACTTTTTGATCACATCTCGTATCTAT
Source organism: Schistocerca nitens (assembly GCF_023898315.1). Taxonomy (NCBI): domain Eukaryota; kingdom Metazoa; phylum Arthropoda; class Insecta; order Orthoptera; family Acrididae; genus Schistocerca; species Schistocerca nitens. The sequence continues at coordinate 168,362,799 of NC_064616.1, read as the reverse complement.
TAGCAAACTTTTCTGTTGGTCTGTTGGTTGTGCAATATTTTTTTATGGTAGAAATAACAATTGCAATAAAATGTTTGAAAGAATAGGGACTCGTTACACGTAGAAAATTGGTCTTACAGTACAACTGTCTAAGAGTTCTCTTGAGAAGCCCAAGAAGCCACAGTTTGCCTAAAAGCATTGTAATCTGCGGTGATGAGCTGGAGTACTAAAATCCGGAACTGAAGCCATGTGGTGTATTTGATAGTTCACATGCTTCTGTACTTCTCGTTTCCAGCTAATTAACTGCTCTTGCATTGATAAACAGAAACCAGAGACGCGTGGTTCCCAGCATAATTAGCATTCCAGAAATTAATTAACCAACCGCACTGGGAGGTTCTCGTATCCAGTTCGTTGAGTGTATCAGATTTTTAAGGCATTACAGCCGCTTCTTGTGATGTAACATGGTATGACCGGGGGTTTTCGTTATTGAAAAGTTGATGATCGAATACAGAAATGAGAACTTTTTGTTTTCTGCTTTTACACGCCATGGAAAATTAGGATATCTCAACCAGTCTGGGTTTACTCAATCTCGTTAGACTTACATCTAGGTGGCATTCTTCGCAGCGAGGCAAGACTCGTGATTCTGAATCTACATAGACCGTCCGTCCAAAAGTTCCGAGACAGATTTTATTCCTGGCGTGTAGGCGACTTCAGCGCAGTAACTTCGGTGGTAGCTTGAATTAACAAGTTTAAACGACAGATTTGCATTCGACCAGTCTGCTGTGAGCAGGCAGTGTTGAGTAGCGGAAGAACGAACATAGTGTGCCAACGTTGTTGTTTCACATATCGCCTTGAAGTAATATCTCTAAACGAAGTGTTCAAGACATTTTCCAGAATCAGAATCAACCAGCCCAAAGTTGCAAATTTTACTTTTTTATTCACTCGATGATCAGTTTCGGGCCGAGGCCCATTTTTCAAATCATCGTAACACAGTCGTAAATGGCATTTCCGAAGATGCGAAAAGTATGTCAAAAATGTGCAACGAACAGTTACGGCGCATACAGATAACAGTTGGGAAACAACGATTGTCTATTAGCACGAATATACATCCTGTCATAAAACAGCATCTGTGAGGCAATGGTTTATGGGCAATAACATTCCTCCAATAAACTCGCCTCCCCAGAGTCCCGACCTGAGCCAGAAAGAACACCTTTGGGATGTGTTAGCACTCCAGACCCCAGCGTCCAGCATCGCTCATTCGCTGGTTTTGATTTTTGAAGAATAACGGGCTACCATTCCTCCATGGACATTCAGACACCTCAGTCAAGGTGTCACTTTCAGAGCACAAGCCGTCATAAACGCCCACCAACCAGTGTCCGGATACTTATGATCACAAAGTGTATATTAAGGGACAATGCAGCTGCCCAAAAAAGATACTATTGCAATAGTAAAAAGGTGGAATCTGAAGCAAAATTTGTCCTTCCGACTTTCAACCACAACCACATCTACAGCAACTGATGCCTAGAAAATGTTTTGGACCCAGCGCAGAAATTACAGTAGCCGTGACAGGTATTTTACAGACCTTCTTGAACCGCCTTTCGAAGATGTATTATGCTCACTGGAAAGCGTTGGACAAAGTTCACTGGTGTCAAAGGCGACAACAAGGAGAAAAGAGAATTTTGGCGTAGTCTGTCCCTGTTAGGCCCAAACTTTTCCCATTGCCGTCGTTGAAACATCCCCTTAGAAAAATTAATGAATTACTGTGCTGATAAACCTCTTACGTTATTTGATTTTCAAACAGCTGAGCAGAACTGAACGTACTCAGACATTTCTCTCTTTACTTATTCTGATCAACACTAAACTGACACACAATATTTTTAGCGCAACGCAATCTCACTTTCAATAATCCCTACAAAAGAATGGCCCTGGCTAACAATAACCTATACCTTTCATGAATCACTTACCTCACAAAAATCTTCGTTACTCGAACTATTGTAATACAGCGAGAGCCAATACTGCCAGCTAAATAAAAGATTCTAACTACTGAAGGCACTAACTACTGATAGGCATAGTAAGCAAATGAAATATTTTGACAGAGAACAAACAATGTATTTACCTTAATAATATTCAAAAGTCATCACATATATATCAGTTCATGATATACAGTATTACAAATTTACTCTTTCTGATGGACACACGTCCAGATCGTCTGCTCTCAAAATTCTGCCATCTCTCTCCCCACATCCACCACTGCTGGCGGCTCACCTCCAACTGCGCAACGCTACGCGCTGTTCACATCCAACTGCCCAACACTACAATAGCGACTATTCCAGCAATGTCAACCAGCCACAGACTTCACACAGCACAGCCAGTGATTTTCATATAGAGCGCTACGTGGCGTTACCAACATAAAAACCTAAACAGCCTACTTACATCGAATGTTCCTTGCACATACGCGTAGTAATTTTAATAAAACTTACGACGCAATAAATGACTGCTCCTAGGAAATGGTGAGGTAGTTTATGTACGTGTTACGTTAAAGGGAGAGAGAATGCATGTAACGTAAGATCGGCTTATGCCACCGTCTGGTTGGTATATTGCATTTAACTCAGAAGAAGGTGGCAATAGAAAGAAACGGTACATGTGGGGCTGGCATGTGAGTTTTTGGGAGGAGACAGCTGGAGGGCTGTCACTGGCGCAGCCTGAAATAGACTCCCCGCCCCATCCCGTTCCCTCTGCTGTCAGATGCGAACCGCTGGCATCGTCGCACCGCCTAGACCCCAGCCCGCATTTATATCCGCCACTCTCACATCTTTCTTACAAACTTCTTCGCTGACATCCGTAACTGCCATCACTTGTCGTGTTGAAGTCCTGGCTGTCTAACAACGTCCGAGCTCAAAAGTTCGTGACATGAGCTAATTAATTATCAGTGTAAACACAAAGCATTTCATTGATGATTACTTGTTGTTGTCATTTGATTAAATGTCTACGTGTATTACATGACAGAGCTAACTGAGGATATAGCCCGTGTGGCAAACCTGTCTTGTTTATCGGTGACGGTTTCTGGCTGGTGGGAGGGATTGGATTGGATTGTTTAGGGGAAGAGACCAAACAGCGAGCCGGCCGGAGTGGCCGTGCGGTTCTAGGTGCTACAGTCTGGAACCACGAGACCGCTACGGTCGCAGGTTCAAATCCTGCCTCAGGCATAGATGTGTGTGATGTCTTTAGGTTAGTTGGGTTTAAGTAGTTCTAAGTTCTAGGGGACTGATGGCCTCAGCAGTTGAGTCCCATAGTGCTCAGAGCCATTTGAACCAAACAGCGAGGTCATCGGTCTCATCGGATTAGGGAAGGATGGGGAAGGAAGTCAGCCATGCCCTTTCAAAGGAACCATCCCAGCATGTGCCTGGAGCGATTTAGGGAAATCACGGAAAACCTAAATCAGAATGGCCGGACGCGGGATTGAACCGTCGTCCCCCCGAATGCGAGTCCAGTGTGCTACCACTGTCTTGTTCATCCCCGAGACAGAGAGAGTCGGAGATAGTAATAAGGTTGCCTACCGTACTTCTGCAAGTGGCACTCTGAACGTCTAACAACGACACTTCGATCAGCACAACACTGTTCCCACAATGTCGCATTACCAGCGATTAGTCACAGTGCTTTGTGTGTCATCTCTACATACATTGAGGTGACAAATGTCATGGGATAGCGATATGTACATATGCAGTTGGTGGTAGTATCGCGTACACAAGCTATAGAAGGGCAGATAGACGCCGGCCGTGGTGGCCGAGCGGTTCTAGGCGCTTCCGTCCGGAACCGCGCGACTACTACGGTCGCAGGTTCGAATCCTGCCACGGGCGTGGTTGTGTGTGATGTCCTTAGGTTAGTTAAGTTTAAGTAGTTCTAAGTTCTGGGGAACTGATGACCTCAGATGTTAAGTCCCATAGTGCTCAGAGCCATTTTGGCAGACAGACAAACAACCGACTAAAATTTCAGAAAAGAACTGGAAGATTTATTCAACAGAAAGAGCTTCGCAAATTGAGCAAGTCAATAATGCGTTGGTCCACCTCTGGCCCTTGTGCAAGCAGTTAGCTATTCGGCTTAGCACTGATTGTTAAAATGGTTGGATGTCCACCTGTGGGATATCGTGCCCAATTCTGTCAAACTGGCGCGCTGGATCATCAAAATCTCGGGGCTCTGCCCATAATGCTCCAAACTTTCTCAGGTGCGGATACATCCAGCAACTTTGCAGGCCGCGGTAGGGTTTGGTAAGCACGAAGACAAGCAGTAGAAACTCTCGCGATTTGCAGCTGGGCATTATCGTGCTGAAATGTAAGCCCAAGATTGCCTGTCATCAAGAGCAACATAACGTGGTGTAGAATATCACCGACGTACCGCTGTGCTGTAAGGCTGCCGAGAATGACAACCAAAGCGGTCTGGCTACGAAACCAAATTGCACCCCTGGTCATCACTCCTGATCGTCGCGCGGCCCTCCCGCCGGAGGTTCGAGTACTCCCTTGGGCATGGGTGTGTGTGTTGTTCTTAGCATAAGATAGTTTAAGTAATGTGCAAGTATAGGGACCGATGACCTCAGCAGTTTGTGCTTGGAACCTCATTGAATGCAGTAGAATTGTCTTCAGTGACGAGTTCCGCTTCGGATTGTGCCCCGTTGACCAGCAAAGACTTGTCTGGAGTCACAGTGGTGGGATACCAACCTGACTGTCGCCTGCCATACAGACCGACAACCACGAATGATGATCTGTAGTACCACTCCTTTTCATCGCGGGATCCTTTTGGTTGTCATCTGGGGCAGTCTTACAGCACAATGGTACGTCGACGAATTCTACGCCCCGTTTTGTTGGCTTTCGTGACAAGTCATCCTGGGCTTTCATTACACAAGATAATGCCCGCTCACACTGGATGGTCATGTACGCTTGTAGACGTGCTGCGATCCCCAACACATTTCGAAAGTGCTCCATGTCAGGGGAACGGGCAGGCTAGTCCATTCGCCGAATACCCTCTCGTTCCAAAAGCTCCCCCACCAGTGCTGTTCGATGCGATTGGCGCATTGTTATCCATAATGACGTTGATCGATTACTGTACTGTGTTCAAAGATCTGGAAATCAGTATGACCATGCAACATTATGCCTCCCCACACTATAATACCTGGACTACCAAAGTGATAATGTACGACAATGCTGGGGAGTAGCCCATATGGCTAGTGGTGGGTACACGTAATCCACCGAGGAACGTTGTCGAACATGACCGTTTTGGTGGTACAGGTGTTATGGTGTGAGGAGGCATAATGCTGTATGGTTGAACTGACCTTCCAATGTTTGAGGACAGTACACACACGGGACAACATAATTGTGAGACTGTAGTCCTTCCCCATGTGCCCTTTTTTCAGGGGTAAATTCAGCATGACTTTATTTTCATGGATGGCAATGTCCCACCGCATCAAACAGAGCAGGTTCAAAAATGGCTCTGAGCACTATGGGACTTAACATCTGAGGTCACCAGTCCCCTAGAACTTAGAACTACTTAAATCTAACTAACCTAAGGACATCACACACATCCATGCCCGAAGCAGGATTCGAACCTGCGACCGTAGCGTCGCGCGGTTCCAGACTGAAGCGCCTAGAACCGCTCGGCCACATCGGCCGGCAAACAGAGCAGGTGATTGAGCTCTTGGAACGAGACGATATTCGGTGAATGGACTGGCTTCCTTGTTCCGCCGATTTGAATCGCATCGAGCACCTCTGAGATACGAAGGGGACACGCGTTGCAGCACGTTCACGTGATTGCAGCACGTTCACGTGACCATCTAGCAGATGTCAACCGCGGTGGAAGAGCAATCGAACGCCCTACCATAAGAGCTCCTTACCAACTTTGTTGCAAGCATGGGAGCATGCACTGCGATTGGTCGTCATCGCACACCCAATTATGAACCATGTCCTGTCTTTTGTAACGTCAGTGGGACCGTGATGAATCTGTGAGTTAACGAGCACTGCGCTCTCATTTAAATATATGGCCAAAAGAGTCAATCTGCAGGAATTGCAAAATGAACCCTGTCATTGAGGACCGTGTACCACAAAGGGCGCAGATTCACCACGAAGTGGGGAAACTCACAGGCATCTATTGTCTATTGAGGCTGTAGTCTGCTAGTGTGACACACGAGAACCTATGTCACAGAAAAAACCCAGTCGAAACCATTTGTGGCCAAGGAGATGTAGCAATGTTAAATATGGCGGACCTAAGATCGGCCATAAAGGGAAACATTCATGAAAACTATTTAATTCTGTAAACCATGATAACGACCGGGAGAGTGGTGTGCTGACCACACACCCCTCCTATCCGCATCCTCACCTGAGGATGACACGGCGGTTCGGAGTCCTTTATTTAATTCTGTAGTAATGCAGGGAATCAAGCCACAGTAATTTTAATCTGTCATCCTCCATAAATTGTCATGGTGATTCCCATAAAACTTGAATATTGATAATGTCTATAGTAGTTTGGAATTTACTGTTAAAGTGAAATTAACAAGTTTTGTAACAAGGACCTGAATGCTAAAATCTGAACTCTTTGGTCGATCTTAACAATCGACATCTCATATAGAAGACCATCATTAAAATGACAAACGTTCTAAATATCAACAATGTAACTTTATTTGTTTAAAAGATATAGTAAACTTAAATTATCAGTATTTACAGTTAAGCAAGATATCATAATTTCCTCCACACAACACACATTGAACGATGACGGCATGACACCATATTGAATCATTAGGTAATAAAATATGTGTTATTAAGTTTTGTGCATAATACACTACTGGCTGTTAAAATTGCTATACCACGAATATGACGTGCTAAAGGCGCGAAATTTAACCGACACCAAGAAGATGCTATGATATGCAAATGATTAGCTTTTCAGAGCATTTACACAAGGTTGGCGCCGGTGGTGACACCTACAACGTGCTGACATGAGGAAACTTTCCAACCGATTTCTCATACACAAACAGCAGATGACCGGCGTTGCCTGGTGAAAAGTTGTTGTGATGCCTCGTGTAATGAGGAGAAATGCGTACTATCACGTTTCTGAGTTTGATAAAGGTCGGATTGTAGCCTATCGCGATTGCGGTTTATCGTATCGCGACATTGGTGCTCGCGTTGGTCGAGATCCAATGACTGTTAGCAGAATATGGAATCGGTGGGTTCAGAAGGGTAATACGGAACGCCGTGCTGGATCCCAACGGCCTCGTATCACTAGCAGTCGAGATGACAGGTATCTTATCCGCATGGCTGTAACGGATCGTGCAGCCACGTTTCGATCCCTGAGTCAACAGATGGAGACATTTGCAAGACAACAACCATCTGCACGAACAGTTCGTCGACGTTTGCTGCAGCATGGAGTATCAGCTCGGAGACTATGGCTGCGGTTACCCTTGACGCTGCATCACAACAGGAGCGCCTGCAATGGTGTACTCAACGACGAACCTGGGTGCACGAATGGCAAAACGTCATTTTTTCGGATAAATCCAGATTCTGTTTACAGCATCATGAAGGTCGCATCCGTGTTTGGCGACATCGCGGTGAACGCACATTGGAAACGTGTATTCGTCATCGCCATACTGGCGTATCACCCGGCGTGATGGTATGGGGTGCCATTGGTTACACGTCTCGGTCACCTCTTGTTCGCATTGACGGCACTTTGAACAGTGGATATTACATTTCAGATGTGTTACGACCCGTGGCTCTACCCCTCATTCGATCCCTGCGAAACCCTACATTTCAGCAGAATAATGCTCGACCGCAGGTTGCAGGTCCTGTACGGGCCTTTCTGGATACAGAAAATGTTTGACTGCTGCCCTGGCCAGCACGTTCTCCAGATCTCTCACCATCTGAAAACGTCTGGCCAATGGTGGCCGAGCAACTGGCTCGTCACAAAACGCCAGTCACTACTCTTGATGAACTGTGGTATCGTGTTGAAGCTGCGTGGGCAGATGTACCTGTACACGCCATCCAAGCTCTGTTTGACTCAATGCCCAGGCGTATCAAGGCCGTTATTACGGCCAGGGGTAGTTTTTCTGGGTACTGATTTGTCAGGATCTATGCACCAAAATTGAGTGAAAATTTAATCACATGTCAGTTCTAGTATAATATATTTGTCCAATGAATTCGCGTTTATCATCTGCATTTGTTCATGGTGTAGCAATTTTAATGGCCAGTAGTGTAGTTACTTTTTTATTGTTACTTTATTCAGAACATGAAAGTGGTCAAACTTTGATTATTAAATATATTAAGATGTAAAATAATGTAGAATAAGCTGTAGCCAATCATATGGACGGCTCCAGGAAAGGGAACTGCCCTATTAAGTTGAGCGGGGACATTAAGCACGCGGGAAACGCGGCCGCGCTCGGGCAGAGCGAGTGCTGGTGCAGACGCGAAAGCGGACAGTTCAGCTGGAGACACCAAAGTGTACAGCTCGGATGCCTGCGCGAAAGCGGACGGTCGGTCTTCGGGCAGCTAGGAAGTGAAACGACATAGAAAATTTCGCGTTGTGTGATATCGCGAGACTTACGCTCGGAGCGGTGAGCAGCCGCGCGCCTGGTGTGAACTCTAACTTTTCGCGTAGAAAACTTGTATTTCGCGATGAGATTGTGAATGATCGAACTGTGTGAAATGGATATACGCTCGAGTGTAACAGTAACTCTAAATACGACCACTTTCGTTTCGCTATTAGTTTGCTTTCTGAATAAACATTATTCTAACGAAATCGCAACTGTGTGGCCTACATCATTTATGGGTCGTTAATTTAGTTCTCGATATTATTATTACTGTTATTATATGTTATGTTAATTTGTATTTCGCACACTTGCCATCATCCAGACAATTTAACCAAAGGGTCACAAGTGTCTAATTTAGGGCGTATAATGCGACACGTATGGTTCAACCCCTAGACGAGTTTGAGCCAAGACATTTCGACGAAGAGGAACCGCATGTGAGCCCGAACACCTCTGGGATGTTAGCTCTCAAATCGCGTTGACTTCAGTGTAACTATTTCCTTTAAAGAAAAGTGTACTTTCTGTTCATCTCTTTATTCATTTCTGTCACCTTCTGTACTATACTGTAGCAATTCTATCGATGTATAGTCCAAGATTCATCGAGCTATGTTACTTGGCACCGACACACCATATGAAAGTTGCTTTTATTCTTAAGTTTTGCACACCAGTTTATTTCCATGAAACCGATAATCACAAGAACGAATGCGCAATATTTCCTGCAGTGGTCAGGATACGTAATATGAAATTCACATGCTCGTGTGTGGACTTGGTTGATTCTTGCGGTACGGTATTGATCCTTAATTACATTTTCATGGTCTAGACCGTACCACCCGTTTAAGGTTCTAACAATAAGTTTTCGTCGACGGCATAATGAACGCACAGGTTTGCTAAAATACAGTACCTTAGAGAAAGGAAAGCTTCCTACACTACATCAACTGTTAGCACTTGATAACAGTTTGAACCTGTTCTGTAATAGCATTATGTTATCCCGTCTACAAGGCACAAATCGTTGCGTCGTGGTTCAAAGACAAGCTGGACTGAACTGTCGAAAATTTCCACATGAACCTCAACGTAAATCGTTGTGGTGACATCAAACATCACGAATATGTTTGTCAATTCGATCAAAAACACAGTAACAGCTTGTCACCACCGTTCAGAACAAATTCGCCTTGCCTCAGCCACATCTTACGAAGGTTAGATTTCGTAATATTACATTAACTGAACAACAGTGGATACCTTGGAGACTTTTGGCTTCATAGTTTGTGTATTCTGTGAAGATTTGTTCTAAAAATATATTCACAGTATAAAACTTTTTTTAATTAATTAGGGGATTGACTCTAATGATGGGTTTATTTTATCAACAAATGGACGAGGAAATTTAAACAAAAACAAAAAGTCAGCTATCTTTACTACCCATCGCTTGTAACACCAAATATTGAATTTTGTAGAAAAACAAATCACTTGGCGTCGCATTCTCACTTGCCCGAGGGAATGGTTGTACCTCTTGAAGATATTGATGTTCAGAATTGAGACTAACAGTAACCTGACAAGGTGTAGTAGAACAAAGAGGATCCTCCAACTAATTAGGATTGAACAGGAATGACCATCTTACGATAATGACTGCTCTGAGTGACAACTTGCGCTACTTGGTAACACTACTCATTTTGTGAAAATACAAGAAGGCGTAATCGCACAATCATTATAGTGCTAGAGAAAAGAGGGCTTCAAAATACACTGCTTGACAAGAAAGTGAAATATCCAGAAGACATTGTTGAATTTCAATGCAACTTCGCAGACATACACACCATCGGCGGGTAAGTACACTACTGGCCATTAACATTGCTACACCAAGAACAAATGCAGATGATAAACGAGTATTCATTGGACAAATATATTATACTAGAACTGACTTGTGATTACATTTTCACGCAATTTGGGTGCATAGATCCTGAGAAATCAGTATCCAGAACAACCACCTCTGGCCGTAATAACGGCCTTGATACGCCTGGGCATTGAGTCAAACCTAGCTTGGATGGCGTGTACAGGTACAGCTGTCCATGAAGCTTCAACACGATACCACAGTTCATCAAGAGTAGTGATTGGCGTACTGTGACGAACCAGTTGCTCGGCCAGCACTGGCCACACGTTTTCAATTGGTGAGAGATCTGGAGAATGTGCTAGCCAGGGCAGCAGTCAAACATTTTCTGTATCCAGAAAGGCCTGTACAGGACCTGCAACATGCGGTCGTACATTATCCTGCTGAAATGTAGGGTTTCGCAGGGATCGAATGAAGGATAGAGCCACGCAATCGCGATAGGCTACAATCCGACCTTTATCAAAGTCGGAAACGTGATGGTACGCATTCTCCTTACACGAGGCATCACAACAACGTTTCACCAGGCAACGCCGGTCAACTGCTGTTTGTGTATGAGAAATCGGTTGGAAACTTTCCTCATATCAGCACGTCGTAGGTGTCGCCACCGGCGCCAACGTTGTGTGAATGCTCTGAATAGCTAATGATTTGCATATCACAGCACCTTCTTCCTGTCGGTTAAATTTCACGTCTGTAGCGCGTCATCTTCGTGGTGTAGCAATTTTAATGACCAGTAGTGTAATTGACTGAAGCTGCAGTTCTCTGTGACAGCTAGACCGGCCACCATAGTCCATTAGCAATGTCTGTGTTAAGTGTTATTACCGGGTCTGGTAGGTTACATAAGGGACGCGAACAGCGTCAGATATTGAGTGATCATTGTGAATGACCCGGAGATGCGGAGATGCGGTGTAATCGTGTGAGACAGCGTTCAGCGCCTGACAGAGTTTGAAAGGGGCTTCATTGTCGGTCTCCGTTCTGCCGGATGGTTGAATCGCGCAGTATCCTGATAAGTGCGGCATTCGGATTTGACAGTGGTCCAATGTTGGTCTGCATGGGAAATTGAGGACAGGCATTCTCGATGTCAATGTTCCGGTCCACCACGCCTGACCACCAAAAGGGGCACATTGTAACCCCTTCACAGCTACGTCTACTGTATCTTCTGAGATCAAATAATGAACTTCCTGCAACGCGCTGTGTCATCTCGAAATACGCGTTGGAGACTAGCAACAGTCGGACGAGCGAATTATCGTCCCATGCGTAGGCTACCACTGACCGGGAACCATGTACTAGTGGTGAACAATGCTCTGCAATGAATATTGGTTCTCCATTTTCTGTATGACTTCCTGGCTCCTTATGTGTTGCCTCTCTTTGGGCAGTATCGTAGTGCCATTTTTCAACATGACAACGCTCGTCCACGTATGGCACGTGTCTGTATCAAGTGTCTGCTTGATACGAAGTATTGAGACACCAGCAAGATTCTCAGATCTGTCCCCGATAGAACATTTGTGGAACCAGATCGGACGTCAACTCCGTTGCACTAAATGTATTCAGTATATCAAGGACCAATTGCAACAGTTGTGTGCTAGCTTGTCTCAGGAGAGGACATGTTTTGTGCTCCCTCCCCAACCGAATCACTACAAGCGTCCAGGCCGGAGACTGTGCAACGTTCTATTGATAAGTGGGCTCGTACCGCTCTTTGTAAAGTCGAATCGATTTTGTTGTCAATGAAATAAAAAGATCATATACCCTCTCAGATCGTGAAATGTCGTCTTCTTTCCTCCTCTTCTTCTGGGCGCTTCGTGTCTTTTGACAGACAGTGCACATTAATTAAGTGAATTGAAACTAACGTGTTGGTATTTTAGCTGTTTATCTTAGTTTCAGATAAATTTTTAGTATGACTATTTCTCCAGCCTGCCGGGGTGGCCGAGCGGTTCTAGGCGCTTCAGTCTGGAACTGCGCGACCGCTACGGTCGCAGGTTCGAATCGTACCTCGGTCATGGATGTGTGTGATGTCCTTAGGTTGGTTACGTTTAAGTAGTTCTAAGTTCTAGGGGAATGATGACCTCAGATGTTAAGTCCCATAGTGCTCAGAGCCATTTGAACCATTTTGAACTATTTCTCCTCTTGCGAAATCGTTTTAACTTATTCTCTTTACCTAGCACAACCAATGGCTCGAGTAGTACAGCTCTTCTACGGATTGTTGAACTTGAATGAAAAGTCGTTGCCAGGGTTCCACAAATGAAAATTAAGTTAGCATTCAACGTTATGATGTCGCTACATGACTCACAGCATTTGGGCATATATATATATATATATATATATATATATATATATATATATATATATATATATATATATATACATTATGGATAAAACGAAGTGTTAGTTTACCCTCCTGTTTATGTCAAACTCGTTAGGAAGAAGGAAGGAAGATTGGGTTTTACGTCACGTCGACATCGAAGTCATTAGAGACGGAGCACAAGCTTGGAATTTGTCAAGGATGGGGAACGAAATCGGCCGTGCCGTTTCAGTGGAACTATCCCAACGTTTACCTGGAGCGAATTAGGGAAATTACGGAAAACCTAAATCTGGATGGAGAGAGGCGGGTTTGAACCGTCGTCCTTCCGAATGCGAGTTCAGTGTGTTAACCACTGCGTCACCTCACTCGCTCAAACTCGTTAGGCAAGTTGCTCAAGCTCGGATACGATTGCCACGGACGTTCGGCTGTTCTGCCAGTAAGACAGTAGCTGCTTACAGGACTCATTTTGGAGATTTAGAAGTCACTCCTCCAGGACGACTTGTCAGAAGGCGAACCGTTTATACTGAACAACTTGTGGCGCAGTCGTGAAACGCAGCTACCTAGCTCGCAGGGAAGAAGGTGAAAATAGCGGGAGATTGGGGATTAGAGGTTCCACTTGCGATCCAAACAGCTCAGCTTAGTTTCCTCAGTTGTGCCGGATGACTCCTGTGGGAATATTTACTAACAGTTTCACAGGCAATTTCTTCCCACGCCCCGTCTAATTCGATTAAGCACTGCTGCATTTACGCGATCTCATTCGTCTTGCAATAAATCTCGACTTGCCGTATGAACCACACTCACCACTGTGTACAACTAAACAGCAAAAGTAGCATATCTCTGTGTTACCTCTTGAGGCACGTGAATTAAGTGCAAAGATTATTACATGCGCTTTTTTGGAAACCGTAATGCTTATCGCATATGAAAAGTTGCGTTTCATTTCTTTTTTTTCTTTTTCTGTTTTGTCCTGTGTTGGTCGAGTAACAGAACTACCAAGGATTTTTGGTAGCAGACTAATTCAAGTGGTCCTGCCGTGACACACAGTAGTAGTTGAATAATAATGAAATTTGTCCAGATAGTTTTTGCTCTTGGTAACTGATTTTACAACATTTACAAAAATCTATTAACATTTCAGAAGCAACTTTGGACTACTAACAAAATGGTCGCAATACCTTTCATAGTACTTCAGTAATTTCGCCGCCAGTTCACAAACAGCTAAATGTACGTTCTCGGTGTTTTTTAATTCAATAAAACTTTTTAATAAATTTTGACGTTAGATCTCCGTGTTACTTCTGATTTCATCACACGGAATCATGCGTATAAAATCATATGGTTTAGAGACCTTTCAACCAGATGTTAAAGTGGCTAAAATTGATGAACATATAGCTAAACGAAAGCCCCTTCATCCACTGTAGCTATATTTATTGAAGTCCTTGTAGTCTCGTACTACCGGTTTCGTAACATTTTTAGTTGTATCTTTTGGTGCATCTCTGTGTAACAATTACCAATAGTATTATGATAGCTAAAAAGTAATTACATAGTCGGAATAAATTATGTGGGGAATAACTGACTTAAAAACATATGCAATTGGACATTGATTTACCGAACTACCAATCTGCTTATTGTGAAACGTAAGGTAGTTGCATTATGAGCTTCTATAAGGGTCTAGTTTTGCATATTGATTTTGAACATATATTGGCGTGTCGTGGACGTACCTAAATTACTGTTATTGTAGCATACGACTCACAAGTAACATCCCCAGCAATTGTGAAAATTGAAACTTGTGTTGCCACCTCTGTTGTGTGTCGTAATGGCAGGAATCGTTACAAAAGTGATAAAATTGACTTATGTCGAGTTAAAACATACGGCTTATTCACCCAAAGATTAGATAAACTAACCTTAATAATAACAAGCCGACGTTTTTACCTCAACGTAAGCCAATTTTATAACTTTTGTGGCTGTATGTTTATCGATTTTACCCATTTTAACATATGGATTTTACTGCTTGAAAGTTTCGTAAATTACGTATAAGTATTTTAGCTGTGGTTGCCCTTAGTTTAAAACTATCTGCAATATCATATGGGCTGAATACCAAAACTAATATCACATCGTAGAAACCAAACCAAACGAAACAAATTTTTCCAGGGACGTTACAACTACCTCATAATGTAAGTAGTATGAAGGGATTTAGCATAAAACAATTGTTCGCGAATAACATGTATAAAGTCATTTGTTACACGAGACCTGTAAATATTCTTATATAAACCGGTCGTTGTCGTTACATCCCGTCGACATACAGGAATACAGAAACACACTGTGGTGGCTAGAGATCAGAAGGTGGTGGAAAGAAAATTTGTGAGTTGCCTGTGAGGAGATGATCCCCAGTTTCGTGCGGCGTGATTTATGAGACCGAGATAAAGTTGAATGATGATGGACGAAGCGAGAAATGAAGTGCGTATTACCGAAGGCCATTTCGCGTCTGGCAGGGCGCCACCACCCCAGGTGATTAAGCGCACTTTAGCGCTCCCCATATCTCTCTGATGTCGGCCAGCAAACACCTGTTTCTGCACCGATAACGCTTTCAACGAAACGCTAGTGCAAAATGCGGACATTACATTTCTTTAGTACTGTACCGCTTCATTACCGACAAGTATTCTGTTTCAATCTGAAGTCTTTTCTCGAGACCGTTAACAACGAAAGACATCTAGAATTATCTTTTTCCAAATTCATTATGAAGGAAGAATAGAATATAAGATTTTACCGTGCCGTCGACAACGCGGCCCTTAGATACAGAGCACAAGCTCGTATTACGTAAGGATGGAGAAGGAAATCGGTCATGCCCTTTTCAAGGGAACCATTCCGGCCGGAGTGATTACGGAAATTACGGAAAACCTATTTATTATGATACCCTCAAAGTCTGTTACATAAGCAACTTACCACCACAAAAAAGATTCGAAGTTATTGGTATTGGTAAACTACGTCACTGTATACTTTACCTGTCGTCAAATTAGTCTTTACCGATATCTGGAATTTTTGTCGGGACTAGTGTTCCACAGACGGTGAGGACACAAAAGGAATTAATGTCAGATTTAAACACCCCATCGTCAACTACGTTATTAGACAGGGTCTACTGTCTCTGGTGGGCAAGGAAGTGTTAAATCAGGAGACTTGCTTGTTCAAAGAACTATTCCTGTATTTGCCTGAAGTGCTTTAGAGAAACCAAGGGACCAAGGGACAGGACGGCCACGCGAGGATATGAACCTAACTACTCCAGAACATGAATGAAGATTGAAAGAAAGTTAAAAGTTTGTACCACCATCGACGAGGTCATTACAGACGGAGAAGAAGCTCTGATGGGAAAATGATGGGAAAGAAAATACGCAATCCTTTTTAAGGAACCATCCTGAAATTTGCCATAAAATATTTCAGGAAAACAAATGGAACACCCTAATTCTGGAATGCGAATGAAAGGAAGATGGAACAAGGAAGTTCTTTGCCGGATTTCAAGAGATTCGAATACACATAAGAGCAACATTTATACACGTCGTTGTAACCATAATGCAAAAGTGGTTCAAATGGCTCTGAGAACTACAGGACTTAACTTCTAAGGCCATCAGTCCCCTTGAACTTAGAACTACTTAAACCTACTAACCTAAGGACATTACACACATCCATGCCGAGGCAGGATTCGAACCTGCGACCGTAGCGGTCGAGCGGTTCCAGACTGTAGCGCCTAACCATAATGCACGGAAGAGTCTAGAGGAAGTAGTGGCTGTCAGATGTGTGCGCCGGGAAGTACGAAGACAGCTTGTTTGTGGCTTCCGCGAGTAAAAGGACATGAGAACGGAACTGGATTTTCCTATTTGCAGCCCATATCTCCGCTAGGGTGATCCCCCGTCCGTATCAGCTACGCTTAGATACGAGGCCTGTTCAGAAAGTAAGCTCCGATTGATTGCCAAATTGAAACCACAGTGAACATCAGAAATGTTTTACTTGTAACAATTAGCTACCCCTTTCAGCTACTTCTCTACGTAGTCGCCGTTCTGACTTAGACTTTTGTCATAGCGTTGTACCAACTTTTCAATAGCCTCATCATAGAAGGCAGCCGCCACTGCTTTCCGCCAATTCTCCACGCTGGCCTACACCTCGTTGTCTGTGTCAAAATGTTGTCTTCAAAGACAGCGGTTCATGTGACCAGAGATGAAACTCAGGGGGAGATAATTGCGGACTGTATTGTTGGTAATCTCACATTTCCATTTGAAAACGATGCAGGAGCATCTTCATTGCCCCTGCAGAATGCGGCTGAGAATTGTCTTGAAGAAGAAACAGCACGACAGTTATGTAATGTTGGCTGCATAGCTTCAGGCGAAATCTCTCACCAGGCCCTCGTACTTGGCGGCAGACACTATTTTCTAGACATCTTTACGCACTCACTGCGAGCTCAGAAATGAGAAGAGCGACGTGATGCTTACTGGGGTTATACTAGAGACACTACCCAACACATCTGTGCAAAGCTTTATCGGATTTCCATAGTCGTTTCCATTTCGCGACCGATCGGAGCTTACTTTCTGAACGCCCCTCGCACTTTTGTTACCGTGTCACGTGTTCGCAACGTCGCGGTGGGCAGTGGTCATAACCTTTCGGCTTATCAGTGTATGCATCAGAATAAGAGTAAAATATTACATAAAGCTTTTGTTGTGTCTAGACAAGACAGCCTAGACACAATGAGAGGAAGCCGAAAGGCACGCGGTTAAACTCACGCAGGCTGGCGTGTGGTCTGAAACAGGATACGTAATGAATGCTATAAAGAAAAGTACGTAGCTTCTGGAATACTTAACTTTAATCCACATTTGTAGAACATCGCTCTTGCTGATACATTAATAGAATCTCAATATCAATTGAATACGGCGCCTTGCTAGGTCGTAGCAAATGTACCTGAAGGCTATGCTAACTATCGTCTCGGCAAATGAGAGCGTATTTATCAGTAATCCATCTCAGGCAAAGTCGGCTGTACAACTGGGCGAGTGCCAGGACGTCTCTCTAGACCTGCCGTGTGGTGGCGCTCGGTCTGCAATTACTGACAGTGGCGACACGCGGGTCCGACGTATACTAATGGACCGCGGCCGATTTAAAGGCTACCACCTAGCAAGTGTGGTGTCTGGCGGTGACACCACAGCTTTTTCTGAAATTGTGTTATTTCCGAGTTATGATGCATAATGTCCTATGTGGTAGGCATTACATCATGTATCAGTACAGGTTTTTGGCGTGTCGTGCCCGCCTCCATATCGACTGATGTTGCTTTGTAGACCCCTCCACGATGTTACGTCAATTCTGGCAGGAAATCAATTCGTTTACTTGGCTTTGGTGTGGTCCGTTGTACTCTATGGCGCTGTTGTAGCACTGAGGTATTGTATTGTATTGTACTGTACTGTACTGTAGGTACATTCATTCTGTCGGTAGTTCAAGACTCCAGTCGTTGTGTTCGTTACGATGGCGTACTTAAACGGTCAAAATGCCGATATGCATCTCCTTTACGGCGCGTCAGAAGGCAATGCAGGAGCAGCAACAAGACGGTACATGGAAATGTTTCCAAACGGAACCGACAGGACGTTAAACCCAATCTTCCTTTCTGCATTCCTTCCAAACAAAAGAGTAGGAAACCATCAGACTTACACTGCTGTGCACACGCGTTCAAGGTACTATGGCATTCGTGAGGCGCCACGATCAGGTCGGCCTCATATGGATGGCGAGGGTGTTGATATCCTGGTAACGGTAGATGAAGAGCCGACCATAATTACCGCCATGTAAGAGCCACTGTAGGGGTTCCTCAATAAATTTATGGCGCTTGCTTCGGATACAACAATTCCATTCATTTCGCCTGCAGAAGGTACAGGATCTGACACCTGTAAACTACCCTAGACGTCAGAATTTCTGGCAGTAGTTACTCGATCGCAATGCAGCTGATCCACTGTTCGGTCGCCAGGTATTCTTTAGGAATGAGAGTCTCTTTACCTGTGCAGGTATCGTGAACGCTGCGAATATGCACGTGTGAGCGTATGAGAAACCTCGCGTAACTAAAAATGGCTCTGATCACTATGGGACTTAACAGCTATGGTCATCAGTCCCCTAGAACTTAAAACTACTTAAACCTAACTAACCTAAGGACATCACACAACACCCAGCCATCACGAGGCAGAGAAAATCCCTGACCCCGCCGGGAATCGAACCCGGGAACCCGGGCGTGGGAATCGAGAACGCTACCGCACGACCACGAGATGCGGGCCTCGCGTAACTGCAGTACGAGGATATCAACATCGTTTTGCAGTGAACACTTTGTTCGGTATACTGAACAATCAGTTGCTGGGACCGCTTGTTATTCCACAGCGTTCGACTGCTATAGTGTATCGGCAGTTTTGGAACATTAATTGGGTGGTCTGCTTCATAATGTCCCACTCGCTACACGAAGCACGACGGCGCCCCTGCAAATTTCAGTCGGAAGGCAAGAAAGTATCTCAATGCTGCTTATCCCGATAACTCGATAGATCGCGCAGGACCAGTTGCCGGTCTTCCAGATCTCTGGATCTTAACCTTCTGGACATCTACCTTTGGGCCCGTCTCAAGGAGCTCACGTATGGTTTTGCAACTGAGAGTGTAGCACAACTACACCAGGGAACTGAGAATGGCTGTGCAACGGTGCAAAATGAAATGAACAGAAGCTGCAACATTCCGAGAGAGGTAAGACGTGAGCACGGTACGGTCTTCGTCTACATGCACATCATTTTGAACATGTATGTAGTTGTAGTTGCGTTGAATTACGGGTCCCTTCGTGCCGTTGCTTCCTGGCCAGAATTAATTTTGTGATGTTTGTTCAGCACTTGTGATCCCTCTTCTACTGCATAACTCTGATACAAAGCAATTTCAGACAAAACTTTGTTTAACATTTTACGCTTATCGTGATGCATATATTACACCCACGAAGTGGATCCAGCTACTTTTGAATCATCAAGTATACTGCAGATACATCATAGAACACAACAGACTCTTAAAGAGCTGACAGAGGGGCTCCTGTGATTATAGCGATGAAGGTACTGCGGATGTCTTCGTCCACGTATGTTTCATCTGATACCACCTAAGGCACAGAAGCTCATTAGACATGAACATAGAAACTCTTCTGACCCGTACAGATGTACAGCAAAGTTCACAATTTATTCAAAACTAAATGGATTTACCCTGAAGGGGTTGCGAAGGATCCACAGGTATACCGAGCGAAGTGTCAATCCGACTGTTGCGTACGACGACAGCCACAGAGCGAGTGCGCAAAATAAGTAGTATAACCGACATCTGAGAACCATCTTTGCCAATGAAACTTGCTGTGGGAATTGTTATGTCTTCCTTTGTACGCTATGTGATTCTAGAATGGATACAGGAGCGAGGAACAGATGCCATTCACGAACAGAGAATTCAGTTATTAATTTATTCCACATCTAATATCAAATAGTAAAAATGACATATAACTTTGTTGCTGCAGTACAGCGTCGGTCGCTAACAGTAGATTTGAATGTAGAAATATATAAAGGTACAAAATATTTATAAATCTGACACTCTTCAATACGATGACTTTTCAGACGATGTCGAGCACTGGTCACAATGACAGTCTGTAAATGTCATTCAGCTGGCAAA
Organism: Schistocerca nitens; assembly: GCF_023898315.1. NCBI lineage: Eukaryota > Metazoa > Arthropoda > Insecta > Orthoptera > Acrididae > Schistocerca > Schistocerca nitens. The sequence goes on along the minus strand of NC_064616.1, from coordinate 168,342,414 downwards.
CACACAAAAAGGGCTCAGTGCATAGATGTTCGAACTAAAGCGCACCCGTCGCTGGAGGTCCAGAGAGGGGATGCTTGCATCTAATTGGCATCGTTGGTGGCAGCGGCCTCGTGATGTGATGGCGGCTGCAGGAAACGCGGCAGCGTAACTGGCGGAGCGCGTATTTGAAAGTGCGGCAACCGCATAGCGGCCGATACCGTAGGAATCAGTCTCTCGTAAAAACATTATGAGCCGCCAACAACGGACGACAATTCCTCACCGATTCGCACTCACAGGTCTATGAGGAGACGATAGCCAAGGAATGTAATGACCTATATGGAGACGTTCAAACAGGCTAGATATAGAGCTTTACTCAGAGTCATGGTCATAGCGATTTAATTCAGTACTTAAATCAAAGGACATCAATACATTGCAAAATAAGAAAATTACAGGTGTAGTTGTCTCTTCTTGTAAGCCTATAGACATATCGTCGTATGCTGCTAAAAGTAACATCATGCTCTCTCTGAAATTGCGAATGCAGCTCTCGCAAGTAAAAGTTACACTTAAAGAAGTAAAAAATGTTGGGCATGATCGCTACTGGATGTGTTAATAGCTTGCGATTCGTGAACAGTAAAGTCACTTCCAAGTGGTCGCTATCACGTTGAAGGATATTATATCGAGATGTAGGACGCATCTCCTCCGTTTGAACTAACTGGATAAATAATGTACGTTGCAGTAGGTGTACCCTATTGTGGAGTTAACAATAATCAGCGCCGAGGAGGTTTTCGGGAGACGTGAGCACGTGGGGCTTCATGCTTTCGTGTGAAATATCAGTGCAAGAGAAAATATACTTTAAAACATAATATTTCACGAACCGCAAAACAGTCGCTTCGTTGTCTTGTGTGAAGATTACATTCACCCATCCTGAGATGCACAGTTCACAAAAATAGCGTGACAATCAGTTCCTGTTCTCGAGTGCTCTCCGAAATAACAGATACCATCTTAATCTGGTTAAGGCTAACCGGCCATTGACCTCCTTCTTCTGTGCTGGATGCACACGCATTGCCCGAACTCTTACGGGACTTGGTAAGATTGTCTGCCGCGAGTAATGAGTGTAATGGGCAGGGGCACTACGAATGTAGTGTGTGGACATTAACTTGGGAATACGGGGAGCGTGCAAGAGATAAATCTCTGCAGTCGTAATATCCTCTGTGCCCTCGGTGGCTCAGATGGATCGAGCGTCTGTCAGGTAAGCAGGAGATCCCGGGTTCGAGTCCAGGTCGAGGCACACATTTTCAACTGTCCCAATTGATGTATATCAACGCCTGTCCACAGCTTAGGGTCTTGATTTAATTATCATTTCATTCTAACAAGGGAACCTCCCCATCGCACCCCTCTCAGATTTAGTTATAAGTTGTCACAGTGGATAGGCCTTGAAAAACTGAACACAGATCAATCGAGAAAACAGGAAGAAGTTGTGTGGAACTATGAAAAAAAAAGCAAAATATAAAAACTGAGTAGTCCATGTGCAGGATAGACAACATCAAGTAATATGTGAGCTCAGGAGCGCCGTGGTCCCGTGGTTAGCGTGAGCCCTTGCGGAACGAGAGGTCCTTGGTTCAAGTTTTCCCTCAATTGAAAATTTTAATTTCTTTATTTTCGCAAAGTTATGATCTGTCCGTTCATTCATTGACGTCTCTGTTCACTGTAATAAGTTTAGTGTCTGTGTTTTGCGATCGCACCGCAAAACCGTGCGATAAGTAGACGAAAGGACGTGCCTCTCCAATCGGAACCGAAAACATTTGATCGCAAGGCCATAGGTCAACCGATTCCTCCACAGGAAAACATGTCTGATATATTCTATACGACACGAGTGACGGCATGTGCTCCACATGACAGGAATATCTTGTCGACCCACCTAACTTGTACACTTGGCGAATGGGTAAAAAGATTCTTCTACCTTTTCCGATTTAGGTTTTCTTGTGGATGTGATAATCGCTCCCAAAGAAGTGATGAAAACATTGAGTTTGTCGCATAAACGGCAACAAATGAATGCAACAGTTTCACAGTCGCACAGTTTTCCCTGTGCTCCGTCAAAACATATGTTTTTAACGTTTTCAAATTTTTCCGTGTGTAGACCGTCAAATCCTGCATATGTCCAAGCAAATCTGAACACGTCCTGGAATTTTGGAGAGCGAAGTTGATTATGTGTGAGTGCCTGAACTTTGATAATTGTGTGAAAATAAAAAATTAAAATTTTCACTCGAGGGTAGACTTGAACCAAGGACCTCTCGTTCCGCAACTGCTCACGCTAACCACGGGACCACGGCGCTCCTGAGCTCACATACTACTTGATGTTGTCTATCCTGCACATGGACTACTCAGTTTTTATATTTTGCTTTTTTTTTCATAGTACCATACAACTTCTTCCTGTTTTCTCGATTGATCTGTGTACAGTTTTTCAAGGCCTATCCACTGTGCCAACTAAATCTGAGGGGGGTGTGATGGGGAGGTTCCCTTGTAAGAGAGCTGCATGGTCACCCACGTCGCGACAGTTGCGAGAGCACTCGAGAACAGGAACTGATTGTCGCGCTATTGTTGTGAACTGTGCATCTCAGGAAACAAGCTTATACTTAAATATTGCAAAACTGAATCTATCAGGCAATATAAATAGTGAATACCAGTCGTCTTTAGAACGTGGCAACAATGACAGTTACGTTAAAAAAACTCAATAAACTGTGAGTAGTACATTTAGGTTGTATTTTCCTGTTCTCAGTGTCAAAAAAATTATCGTAGCGTCGTGTGTGTAATTTCAGAATGCGCTTTCTTGCTTAGCCTGTAGGCACTAGTCAGTTATACAGGACGGGGAAAATAAAAGTGTCCCGGGGGACAGAGTTCCAGTGTATAAAGAAACACAGCAGGCGAATGGAAATACAGTAATAACCTGACTACAACAGTCGTTGAAAGTGAATAACGTTCATCTCTTGACACTTTAGTGCCCTAGTCAGCAAGCTGCTGAAGGCGGATTGAAGCTGAACTGCTGGAATTTTTGCAGTCTCTTCCGAGAGGTTCTGTTGCAGTTCTTGAAGACTATGAGGGTTGTTGCGACCCAGCTTAGACTTGAGGGCTCCCTACAGAAAGTACTCACACACTGACAGATCAGGTGACCTGGACGGCCAGCTATGGGCGCGTCCAGACTGTAGGTCCAGGTGGAGTATTGGCACGCATGATCGACGTGATACGACGGTCTCTTGCAACAGGTGTCGGGTTGAGTTTGTAGGACTCTGAAGCATTTTCTAGTGAGCTGTAACCAGATTTTCTGGTGTGCCGGGCACGTTTCGGAACGTTTTTTGACTGGTTCAAAACAGATCCTGACTGACGCCATTATCGTACTAGGCGTTGCACGGCGCTCTTTGTTTTGGCACCACTAAACTTCTTAGCAAACAACTGACCATACCGTTTCCACGACTTTGTTGTCATGTAAATTTCCACAACGAACATCCGCTGCACCACTGTGAGTGCCACCGTACCCTTTGCACTGCTCCACACACACTGACACAGCCCACACTACGGTATGAACAGGTGCAGATCACGTGTCGGGCGTACACGTGGTGTGTGCGACACGTTGTGCATACGTTGACGTCCAATCCTATCCAGTCCTGCGGTCCACTTTTATTTGCCCCACCCCGTAGAAAGGCGTAATGTCGGTGCGACAGGAGCACGTGGCTGAGCGGAAAAAATGGTTCAAATGGCTCTGAGCACTATGGGACTCAACTGCTGTGGTCATCAGTCCCCTAGAACTTAGAACTACTTAAACCTAACTAACCTAAGGACATCACACACATCCATGCCCGAGGCAGGATTCGAACCTGCGACCGCAGCAGTCGCACGGTTCCTGACTGCGCGCCTAGAACCGCTAGACCACCGCGGCCGGCATGCATGTATCGTAACTTGCATAAGCGTCATGTCAATCTGACATGTCGCAATACATCATCTCGTACAAAAGTTCACGCAACGTGTATGCGGACCTTCCCGAGTATAGAAGTTGGATATACATTTTGTACACACATCAAAAAAAGTTTAGCATCACCTCGGTTCCGAGAGGTCCGGAATCTGTACAGAAAATTGGAATAGAGACCAACATAAACATCATTTCCGCCCTTTTTATTGCTCATGAAAACCACACATTGCATGTTGTACCACCATATAACGAGACCTTCAGAGGTGGTGGTCCAGATTGCTGTATACACCAGTACCTCTAATACCCAGTAGCACGTCCTCTTGCATTGATGCATGCCTGTATTCGTCGTGTCATACTGTCCACAAGTTCATCAAGGCACTGTTGGTCCAGATTGTTCCACTCCTCAACGGCGATAGGGTTCGTGTCTGGAGAGCATGCTGGCCACTCTAGTCGAGCGATGTCGTGATCCTGAAGAACTCATTCAGATGTGCGGGGGGGGGGGGGGGGAATTGTCGTCCATGAAGACGAATGCCTCGCCAATATGCAATATGCTGCCGATATGGTTGCACTATCGGTCGGAGGATGGCATCGTACAGCCGTTATGGCGCCTTCCATGACTACCAGCGGCGTACGTCGGCCTCACATAGTGACACACCAAAGCAGCAGGCAACCTCCACCTTGCTGCACTCGCTGGACAGTGTGCCTAAGGCGTTCAGTCTGACCGGGTTGCCTCCAAACACGTCTCCGACGATTGTCTGGTTGAAGGCATATGGGACACTCATCGGTGAAGGGAACGTGATGCTAATCCTGAGCGGTCCATTCGTCATATTTTTGGGCTCAACTGCATCGCGCTGCATGGTGTCGTGGTTGTAAAGATGGACCTCGTCATGGACGTCGGGAGTGAATTTGCGCATCATGCAGCCTACTGCGCACAGTTTGAGTCGTAAGACGACATCCTGTGGCTGCACGGAGAGCATTATTCAACATGGTGGCGTTGCTGTCAGGGTTTCTCCGAGCCATAATCCGTATGTAGCGGTCATCCATTGCAGTAGTAGCACTTCCGCGGCCTGAGCGAGGCATATCATCGACAGTTCCTGTCTCTCTGTATCTCCTCCATGTCCGAACAACATCGCTTTGGGTCACTCCGAGACGCCTGGACTCTTCCCTTGTTGAGAGCCCTTCCTGGCACAAAATAACAATGCGGACGCAATCGAACCGCAGGATTGACTGTCTAGGTATCGCTGAACTACAGACAACACGAGCCGTGTACCTCCTTCCTGGTGGAATGACTGGAACTGATCGTCTGTCGGACCACCTCCGTCAAATAGGCGCTGCTCATCATGGTTGTTTACATCTTTGGGCGGGTTTAGTCACATCTATGAACACTCAAAGGGACTGTGTCTGTCATACAATATCCACAGTCAACGTCTGTTCAAATGGCTCTGAGCACTGTGGGACTTAACATCTGTGGCCATCAGTCCCCTAGAACTTAGAACTACTTAAACCTAACTAACCTAAGGACATCACACACATCCATGCCCGAGGCATGATTCGAATCTGCGACCGTAGCAGTCGCGCGGTTCCGGACTGCGCGCCTAGAACAGTCAACGTCTGTCTTCAGGAGTTCTGAGAACTTGGGTGATGCAAAACATTTTTTGATGAGTGTATATAGCTTTTTTGAAATATACTCGACAATTTGCAGAAGTTGCGCATACACAGTACCATAGTTTGCGCCTAGACGCCATTTTTTTATAGTAGTGCCTGTTTGATCTTGAGTGTTCTGTGGAGTCCATTGTTGTATTCGTTGTGTTTTGTGTGTTTTCCTTTCCTCATCCAAAATGGCAAGAGCACCAGCACATAAAACTGTTAAGTCTTGGGAAGCCATCGCAAATTCCAAACACCACTAGATGCGCGGATACAAATCACCAGACGTAAATGCACGATCGTACTCGTATGACTTGCAAGTAGCGCGCTGGTGCAAGTCACGATACATTTCCCAGAGATGCGTCTATACGAGTGTGTCGAGAACACTTGTGACGATACAAATCCCACATGTAAACGTACCTGTACAGGAACCTGTCAACAGCATTCGTCATAGGGGCTGTACGCGCGTTTGAACAGCGCCGCCTACATTCTTTGCTAGCTAAATTTGCCAATTAGTTATAGACATAATAGCATTGTAATACGGAACTAGTCTGTGGTGACAAAAGTCATGAGATAGCGATATGCCGGAGGCACCGAGTACACAAAGTATAAAAGGACAGCGCATTGGCGGAGCTGTCATGTGTACTCAGATGATAATAGCTGCACGACGTGAATTAACAGACTTTGAACGAGGATCAGTGGTCAGAGCTTCCATTTTGGAAATCGTTAGGGAATTCAGTACTTCGAGATCCACTGTGTCAAGAATGTGCCGAGAATACTAAACTTCAAGCATTACCTCTCACGTCGCACAACGCAGTGGTTGACGGTCTTCACTTAACGACCGAGAGCAGCGGCGTTTGTGCAGAGTTGTCGGTGTTAACAGACAAACAACACAGCGTGAAATAATCGCAGAAATCAGTATGGGACGTACGACGAACGATTCTGTTAGGACAGTGTGGTGAAATGTGGCGTATACGCGCTATGGCACCAGACAACCGACACGAGTGGCCTTTCTAACACAACGACAGCACCTGCAGCGCCTCTCCTGGGCTCGAGACCTTGTCGTTTGGACCCTAAACGCTGGCCGCTGTGTCCGAGCGGTTCTAGGAGCTTCAGTCCGGAACTGCGCTGCTGCTACGGTCGCAGGTTCGAATCCTGCCTCGGGCATAGATTTGTGTTTTGTCCTTGGGTTAGTTAGGTTTAAGTAGTTCTAACAAGGGGAGGCAGCCAATTGTGAAATTCAGATTCGATTCATACTGCGCATAATAAAAGCTCTGGCCAGAGGTGTAATGTGGCAAAGCACCAAGATGCACTTTGTTGTGTCTAGGCACGACAGCCTAGACACAATGAGAGAAAGCCGAAAGGCACGCGGTTAAACTCACGCAGGCTGGCGTGAGGTCTGAAACAGGATACGTAATGAATGCTATAAAGAAAAGTACGTAGCTTCTGGAATACTTAACTTTAATCCACATTTGTAGAACATCGCTCTTGATGATACATTAATAGAATCTCAATATCAATTGAATACGGCGCCTTGCTAGTTCGTAGCAAATGTAGCTGAAGGCTATGCTAACTATCGTCTCGGCAAATGAGAGCGTATTGGTCAGTGAACTGTAGCTAGCTACGTCGGCTGTACAACTGGGGCGAGTGCTAGTAAGTCTCTCTAGACCTGCCGTGTGGCGGCGCTCGGTCTGCGATCACTGACAGTGGCGACACGCGGGTCCGACGTATACTAATGGACCGCGGCCGATTTAAAGGCTACCACCTAGCAAGTGTGGTGTCTGGCGGTGACACCACACACTTCTCAGCCGTTGTCGAGAAAATCGACAGTTAAAAGAAACCGTTGCGGTGAAATACTCTCAACGATTAATAATTTTCTACAGCGTCGTGGCGCAGCGGTAAACGCTCGGGTTCGTAATCCGAAGGTCGCCGGATCGAATCTCGCGCCATGCAACCATTTTTTTTTAGTATTTGTTTTTTTAATTCATATATATATATATATATATATATATATATATATATATATATAATTAACGGCAATCAATTGCAACAATTATGCATATAATAAGTTGTTGACAGAATGAGATTTTCACTCTGCAGCGGAGTGTGCGCTGATATGAAACTTCCTGGCAGATTAAAACTGTGTGCCCGACCGAGACTCGAACTCGGGACCTTTGCCTTTCGCGGGCAAGTGCTCTACCAACTGAGCTACCGAAGCACGACTCACGCCCGGTCCTCACTGCCAGGAAGTTTCATATCAGCGCACACTCCGCTGCAGAGTGAAAATCTCATTCTGGAATCATCCCCCAGGCTGTGGCTAAGCCATGTCTCCGCAATATCCTTTCTTTCAGGAGTGCTAGTTCTGCAAGGTTCGCAGGAGAGCTTCTGTAAAGTTTGGAAGGTAGGAGACGAGATACTGGCAGAAGTAAAGCTGTGAGGACCGGGCGTGAGTCGTGCTTCGGTAGCTCAGTTGGTAGAGCACTTGCCCGCGAAAGGCAAAGGTCCCGAGTTCGAGTCTCGGTCGGGCACACAGTTTTAATCTACCAGGAAGTTTCAAGTTGTTGAAAGTCGTTTGTTGTGGAAAAACTGGCGACTTCGAACATCATTATGTTTTCCGCAAACAAAGTTGTATTTCACAAATGTTATTAATTGTCTTCATAATGTTTACCACGTATAGTTTACGGAAGACGTAGAAACGGTATTCCGAAACGAATACGTATAGCGTAAGTCAAACGTTCGAATTAGAATAGAGACCCCACGAACACAAATTTGCTGCGGCAGGTATGAAATATAAACTCCATTACTCGCTCGTTACACTTGAAGGACAGATGTTGAATGGGCCGAAACGAGCCGCCGCATAACAGCGTAGTTGCCTGCTAACTTCGAAAGAAGGTAGATGCGGTCCCTAGAGCAACTTATAACATAGTCGAAAATTAGTGCGGACGGGAGAGCTTTGGTACACCCTGTTAAACAAACGGAAAAATGGAGGCGGTACAACTGGAGAGCGATCCGCCTTCACCAACATGCATGAGCAATTCATTAATAGTTTATATATATATTTGAATTACAAAAAACTAATAATAAAAAAAATGTTGCATGGCGAGTGATTCGATCGGGTGATCTTCGGATTACGAACCCGAGCGCTTACCGCTGCGCCACGACGCTGTAGAAAATCGTTAATCGTAGAGTTTCTTTTAACTGTCGATTTTCTCGACAACGGCTGAGAAGTGCATCTTGGTGCTTTGCCACATTACACCTCTGGCCATGAGCTTTTATTATGCGCACTATGAATCGAATCTGAATTTCGCTATTGTCTGCCTCCCCTTGTAAGTCTAGGGGACTGATGACCTCAGATGTTAAGTCCCATAGTGTTTAGAGCCATTTGAACGATTTGGACCGACTGGAAAACAGCGCCCTGTTCAGATGAGCCCCGATTGCGGTTTGTAAGAGCTAATGGCACGGTTCGAGAATGGCGCATACCCCACGACGCCGTAGACCCAAGTTGTCAACAAGGTACTGTGCAAGCTGGTGGTGTCTTCATAATGGTGTGGGCTGTGTTTGCATGGAATAGAGTGGGTTCTCTGGTCCACTTAACCGATTGTTGACTGGTAATGGTTATGTTCGTCTCCTTGTAGACCATCTGCAGCCAAACAACGATGGAACTTTTATGTCTGACAATGCGCCATGTCACTGGGCCACAACTGTCTGCGATTGAAGAACATTCTGGACAACGCGAGCGTATTGTTAGGCCACCTAGGTCGCCTGACGTGAATATCATTGAATATATATTGGACATTAGCGAGAGATCACTTCGTGCACAAAACCCAACACCGGCAACACTTCCGCAATTATGGACTGTTATAGAGGTAGCATGGCTCATTGTTTCTGCAGGGTACTTCCAACCTCTTGTTGAGACGATACCACGTCGAGTTGCTGCGCTACGCCGGGCAAAAGGAGCTCCGACACGATGTTAGGAGGAATGGAACGATTTCTATCACCACAGTGTATACGAAAAAAGGAAATGGAAGATAAGACGATGATGAGACCATTACAGACCGAATACCCAGTTGAGTTAGGCCTGAGACAATTTGAGACAACCAGAATGGAATAACATAACATGAAGATAATACATAGATTAGAGAATCGCTTATTTAGTGTGACAGTGGTAGTTCAAAATGGTTCAAATGGCTCTGAGCACTATGGGACTTAACATCTGAGGTCATCAGTCCTCTAGAACTTAGAACTACTTAAACCTAACTAACCTAAGGACATCACACACATCCATGCCCGAGGCAGGATTCGAACCTGCGACCGTAGCGGTAACGCGACTCCGGACTGTAGCGCCTAGAACCGCTCGGCCACTTCTGCCGGCGACAGTGGTAGTTGTTGTTGCCGTATTTTTATTCATTCTTGCATTAAGTATATGAAGAATATGGGACACGTCATTGTATTGGAGAGTTAAAAACAAAAATCATAACTTTGTCTATATAGGTATTTTCATACTTACAGGTCCAGTTTGACGAGGATAGGGCAGGCAGTCGGCAGTGGCAATAAAGGAATCGTCCTGGTATATCCTGAATTAATTTAAGGAAACCACAGACACCTAAATCAGAATGGCAGAATGGGGTCCAGAGGCACCTGATGTTCTCCCGAGGCTAACTTTCAACGAACTTCTCATTCGAATAGGTACAATGTAGCTCGTTGGCCATACAAAGCCGCGCGGGATTAGCCGAGCGGTCATGGCCTGTGTGGCTGGTCCCGGCGGAAGTTCGAGTCCTCCCTCGGGCATGGGTGTGTATGTTTGTCCTTGGGATAATTTAGGTTAAGTAGTGTGTAAGCTTAGGAACTGATGACCTTATCACTTAAGTCCCATAAGATTTCACACACATTTGAACATTTTTGACCATACAAAACATTCACATTATTGTCGGCTCTTTATCCATATGAACTATATCGTTACTTCTTTTGCAATTTTTATTGCATCTATACCTTTCTTTTCTTTTAGATAGTGATATACTCGTATTATTTTTATTAGCAGCTCTAGTTTTGAGATAGATGTAGACTGAACACAGTTTATCACGAAAAGGAACAAATTCTGACCATTCCAGGGCATCATAGTTGTATAATTCTCTACTGTGTTCTTTATAGTAACAGCATTGTAGGCTAGCACACTGTCATAACATTCGAGGCTGAGATGTTACGATACTGTAGTAGTAAAAATATACTACGTTCGAAGCCTCTCAGAAGGAAACATTAACAAGGAACCCATTGTACATAGTATTTGGCTCAACGAGCAATGGTAGTCCACCAGATACACTGATGAACCACATTTTCAGTACAAAGGGAGAAAAGTAGATTAGGGTTTAATGTATTGTCGAGAACTAGATGAATAGGGACGGAACATAAGTGCGGTTTCGGAAAGGGTGGGGTAGTAAATCAGCAGTGCATTTTTCAAAGAAATCTTCACGGTATTTATCGTAATCGATTTCGGGTAACCAGGGAAAAGTTCAGTATTTAGAGTCAGTGGGGAATAATTTATGCATGACCATGGTTATCGGTGCTTGACGATATTGATTTAACCTCAAACACAGTAACATTGATACTGCATCACGAAATGGGCGGCGTAAAAGAGGTAGAAGGACTAAGACTTGGAGCTTATCGCATATTTCGACGTCAATATCGTTATAGATACTGCTCCTAATTCACTGGAATAACGATGGGAAAGCTCTTAGCTTGTCAAAGAGTCATCCCAGCATCAGTCTGAGCTGTTTAGCTCGAGTTCCATTGCTATGCCCCTGTAGTAAACATGACCGCTGAAACTGTCACCTACATCTACATCCATTTAGGTCGGTGTCAACAAAATATTTTCGCATTCGGAGGAGACTGGAATTTTGTGAGAAGATTCCGTCGCAACGAAAAACGCCTTTCTTTTAATGATTTCCAGCTCAAATCTTGTATCATTTCTGTGACACTCTCTCCCACATTTCGCGATAATACAAAACGTGCTGCCTTTCTTTGAACTTTTTCGATGTACTCCGTCAGTCCTATCTGGTAAGGATCCCACACCACGCAGCAGTATTCTAAAAGAGGACGGACAAGTGTAGTGTAGGCAGTCACCTTAGTAGGTATGTTACATTTTCTAAGTGTCCTGCCAATAAAACGCCGTCTTTGGTTAGCCTTCCCCACCAACATTTTCTATGTGTTCCTTCCAACTTAAATATCTGGGTATTACAATTACGAACAACTTATTTGAATTTACGGCTTTTAGATTACACTGATTTATCGTGTAACCGAAGTTTAATGAGTTCCTTTTAGCACTCATGTGGATGACCTCACACTTTTCGTTATTTAGGGTCAACTGCTGCTTTTCGCACCATTCAGATATCTTTTCTAAATCGTTTTATGTTAACAGAGGCTGAAACTAGTTCGTACCCAAGATGAAAGAGTAGATAGTCACTCAGCATAATGGTTAAGCGAGCAGCCCGTCCCTGGAGCCTTTTTCTGGACAATCTCAATAAAAGCACCATAGAGTCATATTGGGAAATGCAAGGTTGGTTGTAGAGGTAACTGTTACAAAAGGTGAACATTTCTGTTAATCTGATTATCAAACACACAAATTTAACAGTTGAAATGAATCATTTCATCAGTTCTCAGAAAGAGACAGTGTACAGCAACTACATTCACATAAACTGAAAGTCGACGTTCAGAGCTAATCACCTGTCTGACACTTGCACCATCTATACAAAGCCGACAATATCATGGGATAGTTGCTAACATCGCGTCAGACTTCCTTTTGCCCGATATAGTGCAGCAATGCGACGTGGGATAAACAAGTCGTTGGAAGTCCCCTGCAAAAATGCTGAGCCAATCTTCCTCTATAGACGTCCATAATTTCGAAAGTGTTACCGGTGCAGCATTTAATGCACGAACTGGTCTCTCAGTTATGTCCATTTTCGGGGGCTCTGGGTAGCCAAATCATTCGCTCGAACTGTCCAGAATGTTCTTCAAACCAATCTCGAACAAATGTAGCTCGGTGACATGGTGCATTGACATCCATAAAATTCCATCGTCGTTTGGAAACATTAAGTACATGAATGATTCCAGATGGTCTCCAAATAACCGAACATAACCATTTCCAGGTAATGATCGGACCAGATGAACCAAAGCATCCAATCCATTCCATGTAAACACAGCTCATACCATTATGGAGCCGCTACCAGCTTCCACAATGCGTTGTTGACAACTTGGGTCCATTGCGTCGTGGGGTTTGCGTCACATTCAAATTCTACCATCAGCTCTTACCAACTGAAATCGGGATTCATCTGAACTGGCCACGGTTTTCCAGTTTGTCTAGGATCCAACCAATGATATGATCACGAGCCGAGAAGAGGCGCAATAGGCGATGTCGTTCAGTCAAGGGGCTCCGGAAAGGCTCAAAATCATGAAAAGTTCAATTTTTACTTTTTTGCGTTTTCTGAAACTGCAGACTATTACCTTTTAATAGATATATAATTTATTCAATTCCGAAGACTACAACTATTTTTAATTTTTTTTTTTTGAAATGTGTTCTACATGGGCGTGACCCACTGTGGCGCTGTTAAACTGCTGTCAAATTGTATTATTAACGTCCGTGTTCATCAGGTACATTTTAGTGATGTGAGATAAAGTATGTGTTGTGGCTAACCTGTGATGGTTCAATATACATCGCTGGTGTGATTGTCGATTGTTTCATGTTTATTTACTCTGTCGTTATCTCGAAAATATTCGTAATTAATTCTGTTTTTTGAGTCTCTGTTTTGTTGAAGTATAATAATGAGTAAAAGTAAAGTTATTAGAAATCCTCTGAAGGCTTTTAAGAAAAGGAGAAATGTTGAAAAGCCAAAGGTATGTGTTATTACTGTAAACAATAAAGACGATGAAAATCCCCAACATAGCTTGTGTCCCAAAGAACAAGACAGTTGGTGTAAATATAACAAAGGATTGCTAACTGATGAAGTGTACACTCATAAGCATAGTTGCCTCATGCAATAATGGAGGTGATAAAACCTATTTTCAGAGACTTAGCAGCACCTGAACTGTTGAAAAAGTGTATTCACGGAAAAACTCAAAACCCCAATGAAAGTGTAAATAGTGTTATATGGTCCAGAATCCCCAAGACTGTATTTGTTGGAATAGAAACACTTCACTTTGGTGTGTATGATGCTGTTGCGACTTTCAATGATGGCGACATTGTACGGTGCAAGGTATTTAGAAATATGGGAATGAAGATAGGTTCTAACATGGTACGAGCGATGCTTGCTTTAGACAAGGAACGCCTTCGGGCTGCAGACAGGGCTGTCAAGAGTCTAGAAATACAAGCAAGAGTAAACAGGAGGAGGAACAAGAGGAAGCTTGAGGAGGAGTTTGCAGAGGATGAAGATAATCCATCCTATGGACCTGGAATGCACTAAAAAGTTAATCCAATCTTTGTCGCTCGATTCCCAAAACTTTTACTTTCTCATACTAATTACATGTTTTCTAAGGATCTTCCAAACATATTTGTTTCAAACTTTCAGTAAATGTTACACAGTACCTTCTGCATAATTTAACACAGCCTTTTTCCAAAAAACCTGTATATTTTTGAATATATAAATAAAAAATTGCAAAAAAATGTTGTGAATTTTCATTACAATTGAAAAAAAATCATCTTTAATAACTGAACTAAAATTTTGTAAAATCCCTGTGTTAAGTTGTAGCCCATATTCCAATAAATTATCTGTAAAAAGTTCAACTTCCTACCTCAAATACTTTGTGAGGAAAGATGTAATTTATAAGCGTTATTTTAACATTGCAAGTATAGGGCTTTCCGGAGCCCCTTAACAAAAATGGTTCAAATGGCTCCGAGCACTATGGGACTTAACATCTGAAGTCATCAGTCCCCTAGGATTTAGAACTACTTAAACCTAACCAACCTAAGGACATCACACACATCCATGCTTGAGGCAGGATCCGAACCTGCGACCGTAGCGATCGCGCGGTTCCAGACTGTAGCGCCTAGAACCGCTCGGCCACTCCGGCCGGCTGCTGTTAACAAAGGTATTCGCGACGGTCGTCTGCTGCCATAACCTATTTACGCCAGGTTTACTGTCCTAACGAATATGTTAATCGTCCGTCCCACATTTATTTCTGTGGTTATATCAGACGGTGTTGTTGGTCTGTTAGCACTAACAATTCTATGCAAACGCCACTGCTCTGGATTGTTAAGTGAAGGCCGTCGGTCACTGCGTTGTCCGTGGTGAAAGATAATTCTTGAATTTTGGTATTCTCGGCACACTCTTAACACTGCGGATCTCGGAGTACTGAATTCCCTAACGATTTCCGAATGAAATGTCCCATGCGTCTAGCCCCAACTACCCACTTGTGAGTCCATAATCACGTCGGAAACTTTTTCCCATGAATCACCTGGGCATAAATGACAGCTCTGCCAATGCAGTGCCCTTTTGTATCTCGTGTACGCGATACTACCGCCATTTTGTATGTGCATATCGCTTCTGTCACTACAGCGTAGAATTATAGTTGGCTGACTTACGTACGAAGATGAATTTTTTGAAGTCTCCTAGTAAATCTAGGCTAATACAACAAAATCTAAAAAAAGTATTGCAGAAACTATTTTTGGGTAACTAACAATGTACTTGCATCAAATCTCGAACTGTCTTATTAATTTTACTACTCATCTTCACATTAACAACTTATGACAACTCTCGTGAAAGCCGACTCATTCGTACATATTTCTAACTCCTTTTGAAGCCGCATAGGACTTCGTTTCCATGTCCACATTCTGCAGAGCCCAGCTGTGACTCCATTATACGTCAGTGCCATCAAAGTTACCGTTCTCCTAGACTCCCGTTGTAATATTTCGCTACTTTTGCTTATCACAGCATCTTGAAAACCTTGCTCTGTTAGCTAGATCTACTTCCACTCGCAGTTCAATTTACAGCGAAACTTAATTCTTCTACAAGACATCATACATCAGGAATAACACACTACTGGCTACACCAAGCAGAAATGCAGATGATAAACGGGTATTTATTGGACAAATATATTATACTAGAACTGATATGTGATTACATTTTCACGCAATTCGGATGTATAGATCCTGAGAAATCAGTACCCAGAACGACCACCTCTGGTCGTAACAACGGCCTTGATACGCCTGGGCATTGAGTCAAACACAGCTTAGATGGCGTGTACATGCAGCTTCAACGCGATACCACAGTTCATCAAGAGTAGTGACTGGCGTATTGTGAAGAGCCAATTGCTCGGCCACCATTGACCAGACGTTTTCAATTGGTGAGAGGTCTGGAGAATGTGCTGGCCACGGTAGCAGTCGAATATTTTCGGTATCGAGAAAGGCCCATACAAGACTTGCAACATGCGGTCGTGCATTATTCTGCTGAAATGTAGGGTATCGCAGGGATCGAATGAAGGGTAGAGCCACGGCTCGTAACACATCTGAAATGTAATGTCCACTGTTCAAAGTGCCGTCAATGCGAACAAGAGGTGACCGAGACGTGTAACCAATGGCACCCCATACCATCACGCCGGGTGATACGCCAGTATGGCGCTGACGAATACACGCTTCCAATGTGCGTTCACCGCGATGTCGCCAAACACGGATGCGACCATCATGATGCTGTGAACAGAATCTGGATTTATCCGAAAAAATGACGTTTTGCCATTCGTGCACCCAGGTTCGTCGTTGAGTACACCATTGCAGGCGCTCCTGTCTGTGATGCAGCGCCAAGGGTAACCGCAGCCATGGTCTCCGAGCTGATAGTCCATGCTGCTGCAAACGTCGTCGAACTGTTAGTGCAGATGGTTGTTGTCTTGAAAACGTCTCCGTCTGTTGACTCAGGGATCGAAACGTGGCTGCACGATCCGTTACAGTCCCGGGTTCGATTCCCGGCGGGGTCAGGGATTTTCACCTGCCTCGAGATGACTGGGTGTTTGTGTTGTCCTCATCATTTCATCATCATCCACGAAAGTGGCGAAACTGGACTGAGCAAAGGTTGGGAAATTGTACGGGCGCTGATAACCACGCAGTTGAGCGCCCCACAAACCAAAACATCATCGATCCGTTACAGCCATGCGGATAAGATGCCTGTCATCTCGACTGCTAGGGATACGAGGCCGTTGGGATCCAGCACGGCGTTCCGTATTACCCTCCTGAACCCACCGATTCCATATTCTGCTAACAGTCATTGGATCTCGACCAACGCGAGCAGCAATGTCGCGATACGATAAACCGCAATCGCGATAGGCTACAATCTGACCTTTATCAAAGTCGGAAACGTGATGGTACGCATTTCTCCTCCTTACACGAGGCATCACAACAACGTTTCACCAGGCAACGCCGGTCAACTGCTGTTTGTGTATGAGAACTCGGTTGGAAAGTTTCCTCATGTCAGCACGTTGTAGGTGTCGCCACCAACGCCAGCCTTGTGTGAATGCTCTGAAATGCTAATCGTTTGCATATCACAGCATCTTCTTGGTGTCGGTTAAATTTCGCGTCTGTAGCACGTCATCTTCGTGGTGTAGCAATTTTAATAGCCAGTAGTGTAAAATTATTAATTAAAATTTTAGTTTATAATAGTGTGACAAACTTAACGTAAACGAGTCATTACATTAGAAACAAATTAAATAATTGTGTGATATACACTGATCAGCCAGGATATTATGATCACCGACTAACTATCGATATAAGCCCGTCCAGGCGATAGCAGCGTCGGCTGGCGAGGAATGACGTGAGGGTACTGACCGTGTGTAGAATGGGGAAAGCGCGAGATCTCTTTGAGTTTGACCGAGGCAGATCGTGATGGCCCAGATGCCCGACACAAACATCTCGGAAACCGCACGACTTTTCGGTGTTCGAAGAGTGCTATGGTGAGTGTGTTCCACAAGTGGCGAAACGAAGGTGAAACCACGTCGAGGCGTAGTGGGATTGGGAGGCCACCCCTCATTGCAGATATCGGACGTCGTAGGCTGGGCAGACTGGTAAAACAGGACAGGCGGTGAACAGTGGCGGAGCCGGCCGGAGTGTCCGAGCGTTTGTGGGCGCTACAGTCTGGAGCCGACCGACCACAAAGGTCGCAGGTTCGAATCCTGCCTCGGGCATGGATGTGTGTGATGTCCTTAGGTTAGTTAGGTTTAATTAGTTCTAAGGTCTAGGCGACTGATGACCTCAGAAGTTAAGTCGCATAGCGCTCAGAGCCATTTGAGCCACCTTTATTGCGGGACGGAGACAAGCCGGCGGCGGCTCCATTATGTTCTGGGGTAAATTCACGTGGGCATCAGTGGGTCCTGTGCAAGGCATCATGGTGACCAAAGAGTATCGAACACTGATTGCAGATCACGTACACCCTGTCATGGCGATCATGTTTCCCGACGGCAGTGGCATTTTTCAACTAGATAATGCGCCATGTCACAAGGCCAGGAGTGTGGTTCGAGAAACACAGTGGAACAGTCGATGTGCTGGCCGCCGACTCTCTAGATCTCAGCCAGATCGAGCACATCTGGGATGTGACTGAATGTGACGTCAGAGCTCATCGCTTCCCTCCCCGTAACTTACGAGAATCAGGTGACTTTGTGAGCGCAGATGTGATGCCAACGCCCTCTAACAACCTACCTCATTGCTTCCATGCCACGACGCGTTGCCGATGCTATCCGTGCCATTGATGGACATACCGGCTATTAGGTAGATTGTCATAATGTTCTGATTGATCAGTGTATATCACATGCTAATGAAAATAATGTCCACCAATGTCTCATATGCACAAATTAAAAAATTGTCCAGAAAACAGCGGCCAGAACAGACTTGTTACTTGCTGCAACAAAGTCATCTAAGGAGCACGGTTTATCCAACTTTCTGCAGAATTGCACTTCATCACATACACAGCCTTCACCAGAACTAATGTAACCCAGTTTCTTCAAAATATGGTATACCGGGATACCCTCGTGCTTCGGTGATTCTGAACTTACAAAGTCGTGTAAGAGAGCTCGAAACCGCCAGAAAATTCCTCCTTCGTGTTGTTCGTTGGGCCTATTAGAGACGGGTGCTCCACAGTTCTGCTCGGAGTTTATTAGGTGATAACGAGTTTGTTCTGGTTGGCTTTAAACAACTCTTTTTTTGATTTCAGTCTCAGCTGCTGAGAGGTATATCCAAATACAGGGTGTCTGGGATCGTCTCCTGCTCTGTTTTCCAACCTCTATAACCATTCTTCTCTTTATTTCTGATTGAGCCATGCCCATACGCTGATAGATCTGATTTACAGGGCTACAGTGAAGACATCCTGTAATAATACGTCCTGTCTCGTTCAGGGCAACGTCTACTTGTATTGCATGAGTAGAGTATCGCCAGACAGGGTCCAGATACTCCGTGATGGAAAAATACAATGACAAAGCAGACGTACCGACGACTGTGGGTTGAGCTCATGGTAAGAGGAAATGCCTGAAATCTGGTATTCTCGGCACACTATGGACACAGTGGATCTCGAAATATTGAATTCCCTAACGGTTCCGAAATGGAATGTCCCATATGTCTAACTCCAACTACCTTTCGTGGGGCCATAGTCACGCCGGAATCTTTGTATATTTGCATGTCGTTATCCTATGACTTTTGTCACCTCAGTGTGCAATCCACCACTGATGAATATAATTCATCAGTTTACACCTCCGTGTGTTCTGAGAAGTCCTACTACAGGAAATATTTAAAGTAACTGAGGAGTTCAACAGCGTTAGTCACAATCATCGAAGACACCCGCCCCACTTCCCCCTCCCCGTTATAGAAATGGAGAGATATTCTAATATTCTCACTTCGTGGATAAATTGTATATATGTCCCATTAGTACGATGTAGACCATAAAAGGTTTTTAAACGCCAGGAAGGAAAACACGTAACGATTCAGTATCTGCTTGACTACGAGACGGATCCTGTTTCAAAGGATAATCAGGCAATAAATCGGTTATGATCTTCATGTGTAACACAGCGAGACAGTCGCCTCAAGTGTGAGACAATAGTTGGACGTCCCACGCGGGAGATATTCTTTGCCAGTGCTGATACTAAAGAGTCCATCTTCAACACGCTGTTGTAGAAGATGTCGTTAAATCAGTTAACAGTAAAATCAGTTTCTGTATACTCATAAATCCCGACTCTTGTCTTACCTTTGTATGCGAGCATGATCATGTGTGCAGATAAATTGTCTTCGAACGTCTAGGGTCGAGTGTTTTGGTATCGTTTCCCCGTTGTAATCCAATGGTTTTACCAGAACTTGTATGTGTGTCCTTAGAAATTACTTATTTTCAAACATTTACGCGTTACAGATTCGTATTATATAGTCAGTTGTAAACCACATGTGTGCTTTTTCCAAATTTTGGCATTAGTATCTTCGTTCAGACCATCGTTTTCCCTTATTTCACCGCATATATAAGTGACTAGAGATACATTTGTGAGAAATTTTCGGACGCTTACGATTGTCGGGAATAATGTATTTTCTAATAAACTGACGGTTTTGAACTACAGATGTGCATTATTCAAACTTTGAACAGCGATATATTGTGAGGAAAATCATTTCTGCTTAATTGCAGTCGAGGTATTTACGTGCTTCGTGATGCACAGCCCATTTTTGCGCTTGTTGAGCAGTTAGTTCTACAGAAATGTCTGAAAGTTTACGCTTGCGACCTAAACATAGCTGTTAAAAATGATTTCTGAGGCGTAATATTGTGTTTGCGCTCATTAAAACTGTCGTTTCTGGTTCCACTTAGTTATCCCTGTCAACAGCAGCGTATATTGTGTGAGTTTGTTGTAAACTTCCGATGTTTACGAGTTCGTTACCCGAGTGTGTCAATGTGTGGGACCACCACGAAACGAAAGTACCAGACTGCTGTTACGACAGCCATTGAGAATGATGGGTACAATCAGCTACATATTGTGGAACACAATCGAATGACCGGTGGCTGTCGCCTCTGCCCATATTTCACGCTTGAATGATTCCAGCGACTGGCAGAGATGGCTGAGAATACTAGCCTTGCACAAGGAATTTCAACAACGCTTACAATCTGCAGCACTGTCCAAAGATCTGATAATGGACCCTGCTTCTGATTCGAGAGGAAGGCTTGAACCAAAAACTCTGAATATATATGTGAATATGGTATCGGACAAGTCCGAAAGAACAGATAAAATCTTCATAAATATATATATATATCAGTTCAGTCCCATAAGATTTCACACACACACTATGAATATAGTGCGGGACAATAAGTTGCGAATGTGGGCATCACGGGAGGCGTGCCAGAGATAAGTCCTATCCTCTGTGTACTCTGTGGCTCAGATGGATAGAGCGTCTGCCATGTAGGCAGGAGATCCCGGGTTCGAGTCCCGGTCGGGGCACACGTTTTCAACTGTCCTTGTTGACTTATATCAACGCCTGTATGCAGCTAAGGGTAATCATTTCATTGTAAAAACTGTGACAGTTTTGTACAAGCTATGCTGCGACTTCCTAGACTAGTGCAATAGGGTTGAGAACTTTAGGGACCGGAGGGGAGGGAGGTCAGGGTTACACTACACATCAGTGGATGCTATCCATGCAGCTGACTGTTTGTCAGGAGCCCACAAAGATTTTGTTTTTAGGGTCGGCAACTCTCCGTCCATTTATGATAATAACAGCTCTAGGGTAAATAGAATTATTTGTCGGAGACACAACGAAATACCCCTCATAGACATAAATATTAAAATCAAATACCAAAGCATCAACAACAAAGTTCCAAAGTTGGAAACACAGATAAAAAGCAATGCAGCTCACATAGTATTGGGTACACGAAGCGAGCTAAAACTAGTAATTGACAGCTGATTTCTGGTGTAAACCGAACTATATATGGAAAAGCTAACCTAATGGGAAATGAAGGTGATGTACACTCCTGGAAATTGAAATAAGAACACCGTGAATTCATTGTCCCAGGAAGGGGAAACTTTATTGACACATTCCTGGGGTCAGATACATCACATGATCACACTGACAGAACCACAGGCACATAGACACAGGCAACAGAGCATGCACAATGTCGGCACTAGTACAGTGTATATCCACCTTTCGCAGCAATGCAGGCTGCTATTCTCCCATGGAGACGATCGTAGAGATGCTGGATGTAGTCCTGTGGAACGGCTTGCCATGCCATTTCCACCTAGCGCCTCAGTTGGACCAGCGTTCGTGCTGGACGTGCAGACCGCGTGAGACGACGCTTCATCCAGTCCCAAACATACTCAATGGGGGACAGATCCGGAGATCTTGCTGGCCAGGGTAGTTGACTTACACCTTCTAGAGCACGTTGGGTGGCACGGGATACATGCGGACGTGCATTGTCCTGTTGGAACAGCAAGTTCCCTTGACGGTCTAGGAATGGTAGAACGATGGGTTCGATGACGGTTTGGATGTACCGTGCACTATTCAGTGTCCCCTCGACGATCACCAGTGGTGTACGGCCAGTGTAGGAGATCGCTCCCCACACCATAATGCCGGGTGTTGGCCCTGTGTGCCTCGGTCGTATGCAGTCCTGATTGTGGCGCTCACCTGCACGGCGCCAAACACGCATACGACCATCATTGGCACCAAGGCAGAAGCGACTCTCATCGCTGAAGACGACACGTCTCCATTCGTCCCTCCATTCACGCCTGTCGCGACACCACTGGAGGCGGGCTGCACGATGTTGGGGCGTGAGCGGAAGACGGCCTAACGGTGTGCGGGACCGTAGCCCAGCTTCATGGAGACGGTTGCGAATGGTCCTCGCCGATACCCCAGGAGCAACAGTGCCCCTAATTTGCTGGGAAGTGGCGGTGCGGTCCCCTACGGCACTGCGTAGGATCCTACGGTCTTGGCGTGCATCCGTGCGTCGCTGCGGTCCGGTCCCAGGTCGACGGGCACGTGCACCTTCCGCCGACCACTGGCGACAACATCGATGTACTGTGGAGACCTCACGCCCCACGTGTTGAGCAATTCGGCGGTACGTCCACCCGGCCTCCCGCATGCCCACTATACGCCCTCGCTCAAAGTCCGTCAACTGCACATACGGTTCACGTCCACGCTGTCGCGGCATGCTACCAGTGTTAAAAAAGACTACGATGGAGCTCCGTATGCCACGGCAAACTGGCTGACACTGACGGCGGCGGTGCACAAATGCTGCGCAGCTAGCGCCATTCGACGGCCAACACCGCGGTTCCTGGTGTGTCCGCTGTGCCGTGCGTGTGATCATTGCTTGTACAGCCCTCTCGCAGTGTCCGGAGCAAGTATGGTGGGTCTGACACACCGGTGTCAATGTGTTCTTTTTTCCATTTCCAGGAGTGTATTTGCTCAGATCCACCTGGACAGAAATTGAAACTACTTGCGAGATTGTTGGAACAGGACTCAGTATCAAGGGTGGTCGAAAACCTTATATGTTCCTCCTGTCGACCAGTAGGCTAACCGACAGATATAACCAAAGACTCTGGACGAAATTTCAGCTCACTAATACGTATGTTCCGTAATCACAATGTCATCACTGGAGGAGACCGACCGTCGAACAATCGATTGAGATTGTAAGTGGTGGTTGCGACAAGCCACCCTGCGAAACAATACTAAACCCTTTCTCGGAAAAACAGAACAGATAGTTCGGAAGCCCACTCATAACGGAAATGCATTGGGTACACTGGAAACAAATTAACCTGACCTCTTTGAGGATGTCTACATTGAAACTGATATCAGTGAGTATACGGCAGTTGTAACAACTATGATTATGAAAGTGAAAAGAATGATTAAAACAATTGGTGAGGTCCACACGATCTATAAACTAGGCAAAGAGGCAGTAGTGTTGTCCCTCAATATGTAACACGAATTATTAAGCTCTGAGGAGGAGCATGTGGAAGAACTGTGGCTCAGGCTTAGAATAGTTGATCAAGCACTGAAAACATATGTCCCCTGTAGAACAGGTCATGATGGGAGAAATCATCCACAGTATACAAACTCTAAAGAAACAGCGACTACTGCACAAAAGGTATAAAACAAAGCATAAGACTATAGATATAGGGATGCTAAAGGAAACACATTTGACTGTCAGAACGGCAGTACATAAAGCCTTCGATGACCACTGCAGCAGAGTCTTATTGAAGTCTGTTTCACGAAACCCAAAGGAATTCTGGTTATATGTAAAGGCTGTCGGACAGACATGGATGACAAAGGAAGTGAAATTGACGGTAGCAAAGCAAAAGCATACAAGCTGAACTACGTTTTCAAATGTTTCTTTATAGAGTGAGCTCCAGGATTCCTGCCACAGTTTAATTTTCGCACCACAGCAGATATGAGAGACGTTGATATTAGTATCATTGTCGTTGGAGAACGACTGAGCTTGTTAAAATTGAACATAGACGTAGGGCCCGATGCAGCATTTGCCAGATTTTATACTGAATTTGCTAAGTTAGCCCCTCTCTTAAGCATAATATACCGTACAAATTAAGACAAAAAACTGCCTTCCGTGTCTGGAAGAAAACACTGCTTACACCAGATTATAAGGGTTACAAGAGTGATCCAAAAATTACTGTTCAACATAAAGGACATCCATCTGCTATAGAATGTTACAAAGTATTATGAATTCAAACATAATGATGTGTCTAAGAGTGATTTCCTCCATACCAACGAATTTGGATTTCGTAAACATCGGTCAAGTGAAATCGAACTCGAGCTTATCTCGCATGGCATTCTGAAAACGGTGAATCAATGCAGACAGGCGGCTTCGGTATTTGTTGACTTCTGAAAAACATTTCACTCAGTACAACGCCAGCGCTTATTAACGAAACTACCGTGATATGTAGGGTAACAAACAAAATCTGTGACTGACCTGAGAATTTCTTGGTAAGGAGAACGCTACACGTTATCTTGAATGGAAAGTTATCGAACAATGTAGAAATAACTTCAGACGTTCCCCAGTGAACTGTGGGGTCTTGCTGTTCATGTGTTATATTAATGATCTAGGAAGCGAAATTAATAGCAACCTCGTGTGACCACAATATTAATCAGTCACAAATGGTCAAACGTTTATTTAATCCATAGGAGAGCGTCAAGAAAACGCTGAAAAACCTTAGCTGGAAGACACTTGAAGATAGATGCCGACTGCTTACATCTACATTTACATCTGCCTGTACACAAGTGCTCCGCAACTTACTTTACAGTGCATGGCGGCGGGTACAAATTACCGGTATTATCAGTTTCCTTTTCTATTCAAAAATGTGTGTGAATTCCTAAGGGACCAAACTGCTCCATTTATATAGAACATGACAATTATTCACCTGTTATTCTAATGGGCTGTACTCCCTTTTCGGTGGTAAATCACTTATTGGCTTTATATATAAGTGATTTACCACCGAAAAGAGATTACAGCCCATTAGAATGAGAGATGAATAATTGTCATATTCTATATAAATGGACAGAGTAGGTAACAAAGATGGTTGATACAAGCAGTCAACGAAGTAGAGGTCTAACTCCAACTACTTTATATAATCGATTTCAGAATAAACTTTGAGATATACAATTACAAGATCACAACTGTCACTATGATATTCCAATACAAAAGAAATGAAACCAAACATTTAAATCTTCTCCAAATTAAGTGGAAGTACATCGATACACATTTCTTTTTTCCCCAGAATAAGTAGACATATCAAGATCACATGCCAGGCAGGAACTTTATTCAACGGCCCTATGTGCTCATATAGTACTTAGTTCAACTTCTGCAAATATTAACAGCATATGAACCGCCAATATCATTAGTCCAAATATGTTAAAACTATCTACATGCAGTATCGTGGAAGCACGAGTTGAGAAACAAAAAACCAGGAGCATGATGTTCAAATGTAGGCGTTAAACCTGAATATAAACTTTATCTTATGGAAAGCTAGTCATATTTTGTAACTTCCAAACATGGAACAAGAGGGAACTCTATGTGAAGTCAATTATCCTATGCCAAAACATAATACAAGAATAGATATTGCTTCCATATTATACTTTATGACCAAATGATACATAGTACATAGGAAAGTAAGGAAACAAAACCGTAAGACATCATGCGTTTCTTAAAAACTGTGAACATCACAAAATATAAAAACCTTTAAAACTGCCTTCAGGACCACATCAAAGGGATGATAACAATGCAAGGCAGAAAACAATAAACAAAGAAATAGTTGCATTACCTAAGGACCTCAGTGTCAAGGTAGCATTAACTTTATAATCTAGGTGACAGATTAGAAATCGCGTGTTCATAGAAACATAAAGAAGTGGAATTGGCACTTTAGTCACACAGTAAAAATTATACTATGATATATGCCAAAACCTTGTGTTAAGAATAGAGTCCTTAACCAAAGCTAAGCACATGACGCAATCAGAGGTAAGTATTGTACACTCAAGCTCTGGTATAAGACGTAAGACCTCATATCACAGGTATTGTGTGAACCAAAATTAATAATCACAATCCCATGTACCTAGTACATTACAATTGTCATCTTAAGCTAAATAAAAAGTCATAATCTTTCTGATCAAAAGTAGGCGATAGAATTTACAAATTTATCGCGATGTCAAACTACAAGTACAATATCTGGCAAGAAATAACATATCGTATCTTAAGTTGAGGGTCCGAGGTTACAAGAAGTAAGGAACATTACAACAAAAAATACATTAAAATCGTGTGTGATATACATTTATATAGTCTACTTGCAGACTTTGGGTGTAATATGTGGTTTCCCAAGCCTGAAATTATTATGAAATGTAAGTAATATCAATCTTTTTCGTGAGTATTAACTTGTATACAGCCTTTAACCAAACTAAATATACGCGCATTTTTAGTATTTCTCTATTTGGTTGATAGAGATAGTGAGAGGATGGTACTCATACATTACTGAAATAAATAGTAATTAATACAACTTTGTGTAATGCATTTTATAAAAAAGAGATGAATTAGTTAGTTAGATAGTTATGTGTTCCATGGATCATTTTGCACGAAATATCGTAATGATTTGGAATGAGTCATTTTACTCACATGGAAAGTTTATTTTTTCTTTAATAAAAATAAAAACGATATATAGATGTGAGTTAGAAATTTCTACCCACCACCTTTTACGCATTACAGCAATAGAAATTCTTCTACGGTATACGAGTAGGAGTTGTCAAGGAGAAACTTTCTGAGTTTGTTACCAAATTTTACTTAGATGTCTATCAAAGATTTTGTATCTAGGGTAAGTGATCAAAATAATTTTTTTGCAGCATTGTGCACCCCCTTTTTGTGCTATAGACAACTTTAATGTGGAGTGAATATCATTTTTCCTTCTGGTACTGTAATTATGTACCTCATCGTCCCTTTCAAACTTCAGTAGATTACTTACAATAAACTTCATCAAGGAATAAATAAACTTTAAAAAGTAGTCAGAATGCCCAACTCCTTAAACAGATGTCTACAAGATTATCGTGGGTGAGCGCCAAATGTTATTCTTACAACACGTTTTTGCGCAATGAAGACTTTCTTTCATAAAGATGAGCTACCCCAGAACATTGTTCTACATGACATTATTGAATGAAAATATGGAAAATATGTCAACCTACTGATCTCTTTCTTCCAAACATTTGCAATGACTCTAATTGCAAATGTGGCTGAATGTTATGAAGAACAGAACACGCGCCCGGAACAACAAAGGGTAGGGAATTAAATTGGCCGTATACTTTTCAAATAACGCATCCTGCAATTCGCCAGCTACCTTTAAACACTGCTCCAGCTAGGTCGGTAAAGGACCGGTCGATATCAAAGTCGTCAAAGAAGTAACAGCAGGTCACAGGTCAATCACACAAGACCGAGGAAGCATCAAGACATTTTTGATTGTAACAGATGGTTCAAATAGCACTATGGGACTTGACATCTGAGGTCATCAGTCCCCTAGAACTAAGAGCTACTTAAACCTAACTAACCTAAGGACATCACACACATCCATGCCCGAGGCAGGATTCGAACCTGCTACCGTAGCGGTCGCGCGGTTCCAGATTGAAGCGCCTAGAACCACTCGGCCACACCGGCCAGCGTTGATTGTAACAAACCATCACTGTTTTCGCATTTTGAGAAAGTACAGAAAGCTAAGTAATGATGGTTGGTTGTTGATTTATATCTCACATCTTTAGTGTATGGTGATGATTAATTTATTTAATTAATGTGGCAATATTACGGCCATATGGCCACCCTCTCCCCTTACCTGGAATTGTACGTATTTTACATTACATATATACTATCTAGACACATTATTGTGACCACCAGTCAGAATTCTGAATAACCACCTTATGAAGTGCGAGACATGTAGGAAGAGAATCAGTAAGGTTCAGGACGGTACTGACAGGGATGTGAACCCATGCTACTCCAGTGCTGTGGCCAGCTGCGCTATGTTTCACGGCTGAGGATCCATGATGCGAACAGCCCGATCGAGGTGAGCCCACAAATTCTCGACTAGATTTAAATACCGGGACTGTGGTGGCCACAGGAGTACGGTAAACGCATCCTGGTGCTCTTCGAACAACGTACCTGCACTGTGAAATGTGCGACACGTCTCGTAGTCCTGCTGGTAAATGCCATCGTGCCGAAGAAAGACAATCTGCATATAGGGATGGACATCGTTCCCAGGGCTAGATACACATTTATATTGATCCACTGTTCATTCCAGAATGACGCGATCATTCAGGGAATGCCATGAAAATATTCCGGAGACAATAATTCTCCCTTCCCTGGCTTGGACACTTACGACGATCCAACAGCAGTCTGTCCTATGGAGCATAAAACGCGATTCATTTGAAAAGGTCGCCCGTTGCCACTCTGCAGAATTCCAGTTACGGTACTGACATGCAAATTCCAGCCTTCTTAGCCGATCAACAGCATGGGTGCATTAACCAGGTGCCTGTTGAAAAGGCAACGTTCGCTGAACGTGAGGGGATACTGTTGGTAGTCCCTTGGTTCACAGGGGCCGTCAGTTGCTTAACAGTTGCACGTCTGTTCGCCTGTACAGATCTCCGCAGCCGTCATTCATCCCCGCACCAAGCTGCGTCGGCGCCGATTTTGGATGGCTCCATTTTGCCACGCACGCTTTGCTTTCACCACGGACGCGAACAGTTCACAGACTTATCCGCTTCTTAATTGCTTTCGTCCTTGGACCAAAAGCCAGTGCTCATGCCCGTTTGGACGTCAGATAAATCGATCCGTTTTTGCATTAAGACAACGACTGCACTGCTTTCCGCGTCCCCCGGCATGCTTCATATACCCTCCACTGTTGCTCCACGTTGACGTCGAACATAGGCGGCGGTCACATTAATGTGACTGGATCGTGTATTGGACGTATTACGATAAGCATGTTACAGTAATGCTGAATACAACATTTCGAAATTACAATAGTGCAGACAAAAAATCGCAGTTCACATTCTTTCATGATAACTATAAATACAAATTAGGGAAGGTGGGTTCAAACTAAGAGCACTAGCAGCACTAGACAGGAGAGAAAAGAATGGAGAACAAAAAGAAGCGTATCTGTGAGAGGATGGGAGCATTTCTTTTGCTGTCTACACAGTGGAAATTGGCCATATACGTTAAACTTTCGAGAAAACGTTATGAATGTCACGGAAGGAAGTGCCGAAGTTTCATGTTAAAAGCAGCAGGCTTGAAATGGTTCAAATGGCTCTAAGCACTATGGGACTTAACAGCTGAGGTCATCAGTCCCCTAAACTCAGAACTACGTAAACCTAACTAACCGGGACCGATGGCCATCGCATTCTGGTCCCTTCAATCTCACAAACCAACCAACCAACCTAACTAACCTAAGGACATCACACACATTCATGCAGGAGGGAGGATTCGAACCTGTGACCGTAGCAGAATAGCAGCAGGCAGCGACAGAGAAGGAGTTTATGAATGTTTTTGTTTTATGGATGAATACATCTATGATGCTAGATAAGAGAGACCTTGTGTTTAGATTGTGATGAGATGACAGCTCTCTGATGAGAGGTACCGGGGTGCATGCGCACTTTGGAACCGATGAGGTAAAGATAGCGTATGGTACTGACTATCTTGTCTCACCGTGAACAGCGTATCTGGGCGAATGAACTACTGACATAGTCCAATAGGCTGATCTGGCAGATTTAAAGGCCGGAAATCTGCCTGTATGTGGCGACAGTATATTCTGCCGAGCTGAGCTGCTCATCCAAAGCTATATCAAAGTTTTACACTGTTTCCTGACATGGTACTGCAGAATCGTGAGGAAGAATAGGAGAAAATTGTTCGCGGAATTATGAATTTATCAGTTTCTGATGGCGCACTAAGGTATTTTGGGTCGGTTTAACGGAGCGCGTAAAAATAAACTGTCTGTCTTCTTTACCATTTATTTATAATTTCTCATATTTATCTTCTTTTCATCACTCGCTGTCTCCTACGCTTTTTAGTTATTGTTATGAATGGACCTCTTTAGATTACTGAACTGAACTGGACTGCACATTTATCGGATACTGGCTGATAATAACCTGCTTTACCGGGGCTTTAGCGTTCTGTCAGTTTTATAAATGTAATAATGGAGAAAAAAAAACACCTTTATATTGCTTTTTTCTCCGATACGTCTCCCTAATATTTTCACGTTCCTCCTATGTTAGATTATTTCTTCTTCGTGGAGAATTTTGTAGTAACACTCCTAGACGTGCTTCTCATTTTTTATCGGCTTCGTTGTTCCGCGACATCCTTTGTCTTTTCGACACTATACAGAGTCACGAAAAGTTGCTTTTACATTTGAGCATTTTGCTCCAATACATTTTCACGTTCTTTATTATTTCACATAGATATTAATTACTCCTTTAAATGTTGAACTGGAACTGTATCACAGTTTTTCCTTTGTTATTTTTTCCTGCAATTATTATAAGTAACACTGAGACGCGCTAGGCTGAGATTACACCACGCAATGTGTGTTGGCAGCGCCGTGTCTTAATTACATTAGCATTAAAATATTTGCCTCCCACAACCACCCACCGCGACCGAAATATCATAGTGCACAATGCGCTACTTAGGGTTACTCCCATGCATAAACGCCATTGGTCTGCTGTGAATAGTTTTGGCTACGAAGTGAAATACACGGACACACATACCATATAATGTGATGCCAACGTCATGCCCTGTGCGAAACATGCTTTTACTGTCGCTCTTTGTGATGAGCTAGCTTTCTTTCACCAAAAACCCTGCCATAGCCTGAACGCACGTGTACCTGCGGCTGTGAAGGCCGCAATAAAGGCGAAAAATGAGCCTGTACAGTATTAGCTACAGATCAAGCGTAAATCTGAACTGTAATTTGAATGTACTTTGATTTCGTTGTGTAGCTCTGACTGTAGATGGTAGCCGCTTAGCGGGAATGTTGTGTGCACGTGGACTCTCGAACGAGCGCGAACAGCTCGCAAGGTAGTGCTAAGTTGGAACACGCCTTCCGGGCCCCGGAGCGCAGCTGTCCAGCGGAAAACTCCAGCTTTTTCCGGCCCGCTCACCCGCACCGAGGTAATCGCAGGCTTCTTTCACGCGTGGCTGAGCCGCGTCCACGGCTCAGTTAGCGGAACTCTTTTGCTTTCGTAAACAGTACTCCTCTCTTCTTTCTCTCGCCTGGTTTTCGACCGCTTAGTACGTGGTTTGCAGAACGTCGTGCTGGTTACCGCTACACTATAGCAGAATGACAACTGAAATTAATTTCTGCGCTCCGATATGAGGATTCACTGCAACTACATCGCATATTCGGATCAATACAATTATGTTTTGTACTGTATTAGTGACTAGAAAGAGCGTAATATTCTGCAAGTTGAACGGCTTACAAGAATAAGAAAAAATGAGAGTTGGACTGCAGCAGAGTAATGAAGATATCACCACGTATTGTGGAGTGAGGAATAAATGCAACAGAACGTACGAGTAATGAATGTTACACTAGGGTGTTGCTGTTGTCGTCTTCAGTCCAGAGACTGGTTTGATGCAGCTCTTCATGCTACTCTATCGTGTGGAAGCTTCTTCATCTCCCAGTACCTGCTGCAACCTACATCCTTCTCAATCTATTTAGTGTATTCATCTCTTGGTCTCCCTCTACGATTTTTACCCTCCACGCTGCTCTGATCACCTCGCCTGCCCCCGGGGCGTTATATAAAAGTCTTAGTTCGTGTGATGATTACTTTTGAATGGAGCGACCCCATCGTCCCTTTGTGGCGAGTGTCCACTTTTCATTTGACAGCTCCTTGTACACTGACAGCAAAAAATCACAACACCAAAAACTAAGTAATGAAAATTAGGGAATACATTTGTCTAGGTAAAATACTTAAAGTGATTACCAATGCAAGAACACAGGGTAATGTAACCGCGAGATAAGCAATTTCAGATGTGAAACACCGGCAGGTTAATAATCGATATAACCACCAGAATGTTCCATGCAAGCATGCAAATGTGCATGCGTTGGGGCCTACAGATGTCGGACGTCAGTTTGTGGGATGGAGTTCCATGTCTGTTGCACTTAGTCGGTTAACACAGGGAGAGTTAATGCTGTTCGTAGATGACGTAGTGTAAGTAGGCTGTTTAGGTTTTTATGTTGGTAACGCCACGTAGCGCTCTGTATAAAAATGACTGACTGTGCTGTGTGCAGTCTGTGGATGGTTGGCATTGTTAGAATATTCGCTATTGTAGTGTTCGGCAGTTGGATGAAACAGCGCGTAGCGTTGCGCAGTTGGAGGTGAGCCGCCAGCAGTGGTGGATGTGGGGAGAGAGATGGCAGAGTTTTTAGCGGACGATCTGGACGTGTGTCCGCCAGAAAAAGGTAATTTGTAAAGATCGATGTCATGAATTGATACATATATATGATGACTTTTAAACTTTGTTCTCTATCAAAATCTTTCATTTGCAAACTATGCCTATCAGTAGTTAGTGCCTTCAGTAGTTAGAATCTTTTATTTAGCTGGCAGTATTGGCGCTCGCTGTATTGCAGTAATTCGAGTAACGAAGATTTTTGCGAGGTAAGTGATTCATGAAAGGTATAGGTTATTGTTAGTCAGGGCCATTCTTTTGTAGGGATTATTGAAAGTCAGATTGCGTTGCGCTAAGAATATTGTGGGTCAGTTTAGAGATGATCAGAATAAGTAAAAAGAAAACTGTTTGAGTACGTTGAGTTTTGCTCAGCTGTTTGAAAAGGAAATCACATAAGAGTGCTTCCAGCACTGTCATTCATAATTTTCAAAGGGGACGTTTCAGTTGGAGTTGTCGTCCAATGACGTCCGGTACGCGTTAGAATGGAGACAGATCCAGTGATGGAGCAGGCCAAGATAACATGTCGACACTCTATAGAGCGTGTTGGGTTACAACAGCGGTCTACGTGCCAGCGTTGTCCTGTTGGAAAAGACTACCTCGAATGCTGTTTATAAACGGCAGCATAACAGGTCGAATCAGCAGACTGACGAACAGTTTTGCAATCAGGGTGCGTGGGATAACGAAGATAATGCTCCTGCTGTCATAAAAAATCACACACCAGACCGTAACACTAGGTGTAGGTGCAGTGTGTCTGCACGCGGAGTGGCCGCGCGGTTTGAGGTGCCATACACGGATTGCGCGGCCTCTCCCGCAGGTGGTTCGAGTCCTCCCTCGGGCATGGGTGTTTGTGTTGTTCTTAGCATAAGTTAGTTTAAGTGGTGTGTAAGTCTAGGGATCGATGACCTCAGCAGTTTGGTCCCTTAATAATTCAGAAACATTTGAACATTTTCCAGCGTGTGTAGCACGCAGGCAGGTTGGTTGCAGGTCCTCAACGGTCTCCTTCTAACCAACATATGGCTATTACTGGCACCGACGCACAACCAGCTTTCATCAGAAAACACAAAAACCTCCACCCTGCCCTCCAATGAGCTCTCGCTTGACACCGCTGAAGGCGCAAGTGATGTGGTACGGGGTCAGTGGAATGCATGCTACAGGGCGTCTGGCTCCGAACTGTCCTTGAAGTAACTGACATGTAACGGTTCATTATGTCGTTGTGGCGCCAACTGCTGCTGGAGATACATTTCGACGCGCCAGAGCCATACGCCGAACACTATGGTCCTCCCTCGCGGCAGTGGCATGTGGCCGTCCGGAACACGGTTTTCTGGCTACCGTACATTGTCGTGTCCACCTCTAGTGGCGTCTTTGCCGCCTTAAAGGAATTCTTGACTACTATCAACTCACCTCGCACTACAGGGTTATTACAAATGATTGAAGCGATTTCACAGCTCTACAATAACTTTATTATTTGAGATATTTTCACAATGCTTTGCACACACATACAAAAACTCAAAAAGTTTTTTTAGGCATTCACAAATGTTCGATATGTGCCCCTTTAGTGATTCGGCAGACATCAAGCCAATAATCAAGTTCCTCCCACACTCGGCGCAGCATGTCCCCATCAATGAGTTCGAAAGCATTGTTGATGCGAGCTCGCAGTTCTGGCACGTTTCTTGGTAGAGGAGGTTTAAACACTGAATCTTTCACATCACTATGCGTGAAACTTGCCCGCACGCGTTCAACCGTTTCTTCGCTCACTGCAGGCCGACCCGTTGATTTCCCCTTACAGAGGCATCCAGAAGCTTTAAACTGCGCATACCATCGCCGAATGGAGTTAGCAGTTGGTGGATCTTTGTTGAACTTCGTCCTGTAGTGTCGTTGCACTGTTATGACTGACTGATGTGAATGCATTTCAAGCACGACATACACTTTCTGGGCTCCTGTCGCCATTTTGTCTCACTGCGCTCTCGAGCGCTCTGGCGGCAGAAACCTGAAGTGCGGCTTCAGCCGAACAAAACTTTATGAGTTTTTCTACGTATCTGTAGTGTGTCGTGACCATATGTCAATGAATGGAGCTACAGTGAATTTATGAAATCGCTTCAATCATTTGTAATAGCCCTGTATCTCAAAGGTAACTAATTCTCAAGATCACTACAGAATGTATTTAAAGCAAACCTTATTTGCATCCTCATAGTTGCGTTAATAGCGACATTCTTACGCGACTGGCGAGAAATTTGAAAAGCTATAGTCTTTCAGATGTAGAAACACGTCTACCAACTTTCGTTTATGGCGCAGAACTTCTACTTGGTGCCGCGATTTGTTTTTTCGTCCGAGTAGGTAGGATCCGAGATAACGGAGAGAGGTTCTCGTTCAGAAATCACATTTGAATGTGGTTTTTTGGAGAGAAGATGGTGTTACGTTTCGTGCTAAAAGAACAAGCGTCCACTAGAATGTGTCTTAATTCGACAGCAGCGGGATTGTAGCCAATTGAGATTGCAGTTTATCGTTACGCGACACTGCTCCTCGCGTTAATCGAGGTGACACGATTGCCGTGGGACTATAGAATGGAGTGGTCCAGAAGGGCATTACTCAACGTCATGAAGGAGATCGAGATTTCCGCGAGACCAGTGCCCAAGTGGACGAATGGAAATGAGCGTTTAGCGTCATTGGCCGGGAGGCCCCTTGCGGGGCAGGTCCGGCCGCCTTGGAGCAGCTCTTATTACATTCGACGCCACATTGGGCGACCTGCGCGCCAGATGGGGATGAAATGATGATGAAGACAACACAACACCCAGTCCCACAAAGGAGAAAATCCTCGACCCAGCCGGGAATCGAACCCGGGGCCATAGACAGCAATCCGTCACGCTGACCACTCGGCTATCGGGGCGGACCCCGAGTGGACAGACATTTGTTCACTCTACTTTGCAGAATAGTGCAGTCACGTCATGAAACTTGTGTCAGAAATTCGCCTTGTATGCAGAACGGAAATATTTACACGAACTGTGTGAAGTGTTGAGCACCACCGACTAACACGGGGTCCATTGTTGCGTTTTCCTTTGACGCGGCAACAGAGAGGGGCGCGGCGAAAAATGGTGTGTATAACAACAACACTTGACACAGGGGTTGCATCTCTTCACGCAAGTCCCGACTTTTCGAAGGAGAGCTAACGATGCTACACTGTATTCGTCATCGTCACACTGACGCATCATCTGGCGCGATGATATGCGCTGCCATTGGGTACACAACGTCTGAGGCGTTACGACTAGTGCTGATACCCTGTCTCCGAGTTTCTGTGACCTTACATATCAACAAGGTAGCACCTCATTTTACGCCTGCCGTCCCGATCTACCTCGATATATGGGGGTGCTCGACTGTTGACCTGGTTCGTTTTCCAGACCACTCATCAAAAAATGGTTCAAATGACTTTGAGCACTATGGGACTCAACTTCTGAGTTCATTAGTCCCCTAGAACTTAGAACTAGTTAAACCTAACTAACGTAAGGACATCACACACATCCATGCCCGAGGCAGGATTCGAACCTGCGACCGTAGCGGTCTCGCGGTTCCAGACTGCAGCGCCTAGACCACTCATCCAATGGGAACACCTGGTCATGGGTTGGTGAGATACTGGCACGTCATTACTCGCCACCCACTACTACTGATGAACGCTGGCATAGATTAAACACACGTTAACATAACTGTAACTGTCATTCAGTGTCAGTTCGACACGATACACAGCCGGTTCAATGATACTGTTACTGCCAGAGGTGGGTGTTCTATGAACTGAATTCCTCTCACTGTATACCCCCAAATCATCTACAAACTCCAGATGTTTATAATTAAAGTGCAGCTACTCACGGATGCGTTAATGCGGAACCGATTTACGCTGGAAAAAATTAGTTCTGTTTTGGCCGCCAAGTGCAAATCTGGCGCTGTAAAGCATCTAGTTCATGTCTCCAGTGCTCGTATTAAACAAACTGTGTGAGTGGCGGTTAATAATCGTTACGCCTTGCTAGCCTATTTGACCTTTTCTGTCGATTTCCCGTGCCTAATCTATATATGAATATATATGAAAACATTTCTATACGCCGTTCTCACATTCAAAGCGCCATATTTACACCTGGTAGGCGAAACTGGAACAAATTTTTGTCCAACATAAATCGAATCCAAGTAAACGCATTAGAATATCTACCAAGTTTCGCTGCCATATGACAATTACAACTCCCACTAGACCTCTGTGAGCTTCTGCATTTTAATTATAACCACCTGATGAAATCTTACATTTTTCTTACTATACTACCCATAGTAAGTAAAATTTCGTTACTTTTTATACTTCTTGGCGTTGAAATTTTAGTGGCTACAAGTGCACTTCGTAGGTAAGCCCCATAGTCTCTGATAAAACCACGTCATTCTCCGCTGTGTATTATGAATAAATTCTGAATAGAATATAATGTGTATAAGTAGGAAAAAATTGTATCACGTCAAACACTAGTTGTATGCCACTGGACTTAATTTCATCGGTTAAGTTATAACGCAGCATTAAGTGGAACAAATATTCAAAATCAATTCCAGCGAAGGCGAGGAGACGAGAGGGAAAGAAGTTCACGGTCTAACGCCTGATCGTCGGAGATGTCTTTACAAATCGGGCCATCGTCTGATAGCACAAGAATAGGGACGGAAATCAGCTCTGTTATTGTCTAAGTAGCCACCCCGGCAGTAACCTGAATCATGAGAAACGTGTGAGGATGGCCGGAGAGGGATTCGCACCCCAGGCGTCCCGAATAGAAGTCCAGTATATCGTTCAGTGCATTTTAGGTTTACTGGGAGATGACGGATCGGTACGTGTGGTGCGTTTGTTGTGGAGACAGTGTACGAGATTTCCGTCTAATCTGTTCCGAGTACAGCTCGAGTCGCTAAGATCATTACCACGTTAGACTCAATGAGAATATGATAGCAGACGCACAGCTAGAGTCGCAACCGACTAGATAGTTTGGCTCAAGGGTACTACGGCGGGGGGGGGGGGGGGGGGGGAGGGGGGGGGCTCAGTGATCGTGCAAGGGAGTGTGGGATACAGAGATCCAATATTTAAAACAACATAAAATTATCTTAGTACCTCCATCGCAGGCATCATGTGTTGGCAATCACTTTAATAGGCTTGGTTTTTAATAACAACAGTTGTCCACACGTCAGAGTCCCACACACTGAACGTTGGTCACTCGTAGGAGAAGGGGCAAAAAAGTTTCCTTACTCATAAGTGAAGATTCTCTTAACCTTATGTAGGTGTGAAATAAAAAATGAAACTGCTTATCTGGGGTCCCAGTCAGATTAAGGAAGGGGGCAACGAATGAAATGGAGACATTTTGAAAATGCGCCCTCAACAGAATCTCTGTAGGACATCTGCCACCTGCGTGGAAGCAACACAGCAGCCCGCGTACCTCGTTTGTGTCTTCGTGGCGTTAACATTTACTTGGAACCGATTGGCTGTGTGAATGATTTGCTTTCACCGTTTATGAGTGATTTATTATGGCTAGAACGGACTTGTACTTGACTCTCGGTCCTGTTTGTGGTTTACAACTTGTAGCCTACTATTACGCGTTTCATGTCATATTTGTTTCCGATTGTGTTTTTGTTTTGTACTTTATTTCTCATAATAAAATATACCGTGCGAGCTATAAAAAATATATCCAATTTTTCATCTCTACTTGGAACCAAACAACCCACAATCTTTGTCATAGCATAGGTTATGTAATACGTTAAATGGGGTGGTGAAGTAATAGTTTTGTCACTCTTTTTAGCTGTCGATGTAGTCACACATAAAACTGTGCACGTTTTGTAACGTGAAGTAGAACCTGAAGCCGCTTTCGAAGGCCACATTAGGAAGGAATCGTTAATTGGTAGGAATTTCTGATTAGCCTTACGTTAATTGTAGAACAGTTGTAACCATACTTAATCACTTCAGTCGTATAACTGCACAGTGTACCTCTCGTACTGACTCTACGATTATCACACACTGACTAAACTCTTAGACGTTCGGGCCGACACATCTGATTTTCTGTGAACTACAGCAACTGGAACGCCGAAGATGTCCTAGAAACCATCAACAGATTTTAGAGATGCTGGATTAATGGTTGCTGCTTTTGCTAATAACCGGTATTGAATATTCAACAAATTTAATAATCTATATAGATCCCTAACGTAAATGGAGGTATGGGACTTAACAACACAGAAATACACTCCTGGAAATGGAAAAAAGAACACATTGACACCGGTGTGTCAGACCCACCATACTTGCTCCGGACACTGCGAGAGGGCTGTACAAGCAATGATCACACGCACGGCACAGCGGACACACCAGGAACCGCGGTGTTGGCCGTCGAATGGCGCTAGCTGCGCAGCATTTGTGCACCGCCGCCGTCAGTGTCAGCCAGTTTGCTGTGGCATACAGAGCTCCATCGCAGTCTTTAACACTGGTAGCATGCCGCGACAGCGTGGACGTGAACCGTATGTGCAGTTGACGGACTTTGAGCGAGGGCGTATAGTGGGCATGCGAGAGGCCGGGTGGACGTACCGCCGAATTGCTCAACACGTGGGGCGTGAGGTCTCCACAGTACATCGATGTTGTCGCCAGTGGTCGGCGGAAGGTGCACGTGCCCGTCGACCTGGGACCGGACCGCAGCGACGCACGGATGCACGCCAAGACCGTAGGATCCTACGCAGTGCCGTAGGGGACCGCACCGCCACTTCCCAGCAAATTAGGGACACTGTTGCTCCTGGGGTATCGGCGAGGACCATTCGCAACCGTTTCCATGAAGCTGGGCTACGGTCCCGCACACCGTTAGGCCGTCTTCCGCTCACGCCCCAACATCGTGCAGCCCGCCTCCAGTGGTGTCGCGACAGGCGTGAATGGAGGGACGATTGGAGACGTGTCGTCTTCAGCGATGAGAGTCGCTTCTGCCTTGGTGCCAATGATGGTCGTATGCGTGTTTGGCGCCGTGCAGGTGAGCGCCACAATCAGGACTGCATACGACCGAGGCACACAGGGCCAACACCCGGCATCATGGTGTGGGGAGCGATCTCCTACACTGGCCGTACACCACTGGTGATCGTCGAGGGGACACTGAATAGTGCACGGTACATCCAAACCGTCATCGAACCCATCGTTCTACCATTCCTAGACCGGCAAGGGAACTTGCTGTTCCAACAGGACAATGCAACTTCCGCATGTATCCCGTGCCACCCAACGTGCTGTAGAAGGTGTAAGTCAACTACCCTGGCCAGCAAGATCTCCGGATCTGTCCCCCATTGAGCATGTTTGGGACTGGATGAAGCGTCGTCTCACGCGGTCTGCACGTCCAGCACGAACGCTGGTCCAACTGAGGCGCCAGGTGGAAATGGCATGGCAAGCCGTTCCACAGGACTACATCCAGCATCTCTACGATCGTCTCCATGGGAGAATAGCAGCCTGCATTGCTGCGAAAGGTGGATATACACTGTACTAGTGCCGACATTGTGCATGCTCTGTTGCCTGTGTCTATGTGCCTGTGGTTCTGTCAGTGTGATCATGTGATGTATCTGACCCCAGGAATGTGTCAATAAAGTTTCCCCTTCCTGGGACAATGAATTCACGGTGTTCTTATTTCAATTTCCAGGAGTGTACTTGTCCTATTTCTTTGCATGACTTTCCTTCAAATTAACTCTTTAGGGATAACAAATAAAGTGCTACAAACACGCGAAATTTATATTGCTGTAGTTGCTCGTTAATGCATCATTTCTTCGATAAATAGTGTTGAATGCGCATTCAACGCTTGCCCTAATCCCTGTAAAAGAATGGACAACATTTAGTTCAAGCATGGTGGACGCAGCAGAGGAATTATGGGCAATGTTTAAACGGATTTAAATCGCGCTCTGGAGAAGTATGTGCGCTCTGGAGAAGTATGTGCGGTATAAGTGGATGAAGGACGTAAAACATTCACGATGGTTTAGTAACAAAATTCGGAAAATGCTGAGGAAGCAGAGACTTTTGTACTGCAGGTTTAAAAAAGAACGGCAGGCAAAAGTTAGTAGAAATTCGTTCGTCTGTAAAAAGATCGATGTGCAAAGCATACGAGTACAACAAGTACCACTGTCATACCTTAGCAAAAGGTCTGGCCAAGAGAAAATCCTGGTCCTACCTGAAATCGCTAGGCGAGTCGAAGAATTCTATTCGCGCGAGCGCCTTTGCTAACAGCACGACATCGCCTACGGAGTCTCTCCTGGGCTCGTGACCATATCAGCTGGACCCCAAACG
This sequence comes from Schistocerca nitens, assembly GCF_023898315.1. Classification (NCBI taxonomy): domain Eukaryota; kingdom Metazoa; phylum Arthropoda; class Insecta; order Orthoptera; family Acrididae; genus Schistocerca; species Schistocerca nitens. The sequence goes on along the minus strand of NC_064616.1, from coordinate 168,301,670 downwards.
ACTGGAAGACCATGGCCTGGTCAGATGGGTCCCGATTTCAATTGGTAAGAGCTGATGGTAGGGTTCAAGTGTGGTGCAGACCCCACGAAGCCATGGACCCACGTTATCAACAAGGCACTATACATGCTGATGGTGACGCCATGTGTTTATATTGAATTACCTGGGTCCTCTCGTCCAACTGAAACGACCAGTGACTGAAAATGGTTAGGTCCGACTACTTGGAGACCATTTGCAGCCATTTGTGGACTTCATGTTCCCAAACAACGATGGAATTTTTATGGATGACAATGCACCATGCCACCGCGCTACAATTGTTCACGATTCGTTTGAGGAGCACGCTGCACAAATCGAGCAATTTATTTGGCCAACAAGGTCGCCAAACATGAATCCCATCGAAGATTTATGTGACACAATCGAGAGATGAGTTCGTCCACAAAACCTTGCACCGGCAACACTTTCGGAATTATGGACAGCTATAGGGGTAGCACGACTTCATATTTCTGCAGGTGGCTTGTAACGAGTCCATACCACGTCGATATGCTGCACTAGCCATGCAAAAGGAGGTCCGACTTGATATTAAAAGATATTCCATGACTCGTATGGTGGGTGCTTACCTAACCAAGGTAACCCAAGTGTTTGGTCTTTCAAGAAGCAAAAAAATGGTTCAAATGGCTCTGAGCACTATGGGACTCAACTGCTGAGGTTATTAGTCCCCTAGAACTTAGAACTAGTTAAACCTAACTAACCTAAGGACATCACAAACATCCATGCCCGAGGCAGGATTCGAACCTGCGACCGTAGCGGTCTTGCGGTTCCAGACTGCAGCGCCTTTAACCGCACGGCCACTTCGGCCGGCCTCAAGAAGCAACATATCGAAGATTTATACAGTATGCAGATTAGTTAGTTAGTTCCATGAAACATAGATCATTTGAACGATTCTTTTATCGAAATGATATGCCACGGCTCAGTTTACGGGATAGGTATACATGATTAGTATTAACATTATTGAAGATGTTATTTTTTACTCCTACTCAGGCATCTACACACAAGACAAGTATTAAAGACAAGTTTTTTTCTAGCTACCAGTTTTTAAAAAGAAATTCGTCCGTGGAATAGAAGGAGTTGTCAAGGAGAAACATTAGGTCAGGTTTAAAACTTGCTTTGATGTTATTGGGCAAGTGAACAAAAATTTTTGTTCCTGCATATTGAACTCCTTTCTGATTCACTGCTACAGCTTTAATTAAAGGTCTAACAGAGGTCACTTTTTCCTCAGTTGTAGCCATGGACATCACTGTTCTACAATTGTAAAGGAAAGCGGGAAAACATCATCCACTAAGAGACAAAGTGAATGAAAATGTGCGTCGAGTGATCGTAATAGAAACTTATTGAGGAGGATTGTGAATAAAAGTAAGAGAACGACAGCTGCGGTACTCACAGCAGGAATGGATGTCACACTCGCGAACCTGTCGGCACCAAAACAACACGAAGGGAGCTCCATAAGCAGGGAACTGCAGAGAGAGCTGAACTTACAAAATCACTCATCAGTGATGCAAATGCCCGTAACAGGAAACCTTGTTGTCGAGCCCACAGAACCAAGACTATGGAGAAATGGAAGAAAGTCATTTGGTTGGATGAGTCTTGTTTCACACTGTATCCAACTTCTGGCCGAGTATATGTGCCAGGAGTGAAATATGGTGGCGGTTCGGTGACGATTTGTGCAGTCATATCGTGTTACTCCAAGTGCCCCATGGTTTCTCTCAAGGCCGTATTACTCACAAGGATTATGTTGTGACCATTTTGGTTGATCAGATCCGTCACATGGTAAAATGTTTGTTCCCCAATGGTGATACTGTGTTCCAAGACGACAGAAATCCGGTTCAGACAGCTCGCATCGACCAAAACTGGTTTTGTGAGCACGAGAATAAACTGTCGCATCTCCCTTGGACACCACAGTCACCAGAATACTATTCAGCGTTCGTCTACTTTGGAGAGAAGTGTGCGCCATCACTATCCACTTCGATCACCGTTTTTACACAGAACTTGAGGTTCGGATTTTCTTGGTTATTTAGCTGTCCCAGACAACTAACAGTGCTCCAGCCTACTTCGCATGATCGATTTGAGATCTGTATTGAGTGCTTAGAAGCAAGACGTTCTCAGAAGTCTCCTTATGACTTTAGTGTCTTATCCACTATAAAAATCTTTCTGAATCCTACAACAGTTCTCACGAGAAAATACTTTTCAATAATCGGCAGCATTATCCCCGAGCGTTTCTACAGAATTACTGACACAAACGACAAAGTAACTTACGAACATTTTTGATAGCAGTTATTTTACCACACTTTCCTGAGAAGATACGCCCAAACAAATTTTTGCTTTAGATGACTTGTCTCCAAAAAACAACTTCATACTGAGTTCTAAATGACAGAAATCCCTCGACTGAGTCTCGCGTCTAATCAGATATAAACAAATTTGGGTAGACTCAAAGCAGGAAGTGTTACAGCAGCTCGAATTTCTGCGAAAACTTCAATGTGAGATTCCTTCAGTGGTTCCCACAACAAAACCTTGTCTCGAAATCTCGCAGGAAACCCATAGTGATTCTGAACATATGTAAAGTACACCTCCCGCAAGATGAAATCGACACCTTCACTACGCAATAACAATGATGATATCTTTGATGACAGTTCCACTAAGGCAGAGTTACTGGATATGTTTTTCCGAAACTCCTTCACCAAAGAAGACGAAGTAAATATTCCAGATATCTAATCGAGAACTACTGCCAACACGAGTAACTTAAAAGTAGATATCCCCGATGTAATGAAAAAGCTTAAATCACTTAATGAAGGCAATGCCTCCGGTCCAGATTATATAGCAGTCAGATTCCCTTCAGAGGATGCTGATACAATACCTCCATACGTAGCAATCATATACAACCGCTTGCTCGTAGAAAGATCCGTACCTAAAGAATGAAAAGTTACACAAGCCATACCAATACCCAAGAAAGAAAGCAGGAGTAATCCGCTGAATTACAGACCCGTATCACTAATGTCGATTTGCAGCAGGATTTTGGAACATGTACCATGCTCGAACATTATGAATTGCCTCGAAGAAAATGATTTATCGACAAGTGGTCAGCATGGATTCAGAAAATATCGTTCTTTCTTCTCAAGAAGTAATGTATGCTATCGACAGGGGATGTCAAATTGAGTCCATGTTTTTATATTTCCAGAAGGCTTTACCAAATCCACCGGTTAGTCCCTCAACCGTTAGGGGTAAAACCCAATGGGACTCGGGGCAAGTAAGGCGAGCAACCTGCTTCCCTGGTACTATAAATATGATGCTGGCAACAATCAGAGCAAAATGCCTCGGACCTTTGGAGGTGATGGAGTCCCACCTGTAATTGACAAACCAGGGACTCCCAAGATACGACTTGGCAAACAAATGGTAATGAGATGGGGAGCTATTAATATCAATGGGGGCTACTCTGGGAAGAAGGTAGAGCTGGCAGAGGCTGCAAGTAAGATGGGGCTGGACGTTTTAGCTGTTAGTGACATTCGGGTAAGGGGTGAGAAAGAAGAGGAAGTGGGAGAATGCAAGGTCTACCTGTCAGGAGTCAAAGCAGGAATAGCACAATGGGGTGTAGGGCTTTACATCAGGAAAGAAATGGAACCCAGCGTAGTTGCAGTAAGGTATGTAAACGAACGACTGATGTGGATAGATTTGACAGTGTCTAGCAAGAAAATTAGGATTGTGTCAGTATATTCGCATTGTGAAGGGACAGATCAAGATAAGATGGATAGTTTTTATGAGGCACTCAGTGATGTAGTTGTTAGAGTAAAGGACAAGGACAGTGTTCTGCTCATGGGTGATTTTAACGCCAGGATTGGAAATCGAACAGAAGGGTATGAAAAGGTTATAATTTGGGGAGGATATGGAGGCCAACAGGAACGGGAAACAACTCTTGGATTTCTGTGCCAGTATGGACTTAGTAATCACAAACTCCTTTTTTAAACATAAGAACATTCACCGGTATACTTGGGAAGGCAGGGGAACCAGATCTGTCATTGACTATATAACAACAGATCAGGAATTCAGGAAGGCTGTGAGGGACACACGTGTATTCAGGGGATTCTTTGATGACACTGATCATTATTTAATCTGCAGTGAAATTGGGATTGTGAGGCCGAAAGTGCAGGAGGTCAGGTCCATATGTAGGAGGATAAGAGTGGAGAAACTTCAGGATAAGGAAATCAGGCACAAGTACATAACAGCGATCTCAGAAAGGTACCAGTTAGTTGAATGTAGTCAATTACAGTCATTGGAAAAGGAATGGACAAGGTACAGGGACACAGTACTAGAAGTGGCTAAAGAATGTCTTTGAACAGTAGTGTGTAAAAGTAGGATGAAGCAAACAGCTTGGTGGAATGACACAGTTAAGGCAGCCTGTAAAAGTAAAAAGAAGGCGTATCAAAAATGGCTACACACTAGAACTCAGGTAGACAGAGAGAGTTATGTTGAAGAAAGAAACAAAGCCAAACAGATAATTGCAGCATCCAAGAAGAAATCTTGGGAAGACTTTGGAAACAGGTTGGAGACTATGGGTCAAGCTGCTGGAAAGCCATTCTGGAGTGTAATTAGCAGTCTTCGAATGGGAGGTAAGAAGGAAATGATAAGTATTTTGGACAGGTCAGGAAAACTGCTGGTGAATCCTGTGGATGCCTTGGGCAGATGGAGGGAATATTTTGAAGAGTTGCTCAATGTAGGTGAAAATACGATCAGTAATGTTTCAGATTTCGAGGTAGAACGGGATAGGAATGATCATGGAAATAGCATCAGATTTGAGGAAGTGGAGAAAATGGTCAATAGATTGCAGTGCAATAAAGCAGCTGGGGTGGATGAAATTAAGTCGGAACTCATCAAATACAGTGGAATGTCAGGTCTTAAATGGCTACACAGGATAATTGAAATGGCCTGGGAGTCGGGACATGTTCCATCAGACTGGACAAAAGCAGTAATCCCACCTATCTTTAAACATGGAAACAGAAAAGATTGTAACAACTACAGAGATATCTCTTTAATCAGCGTTGTGGGTAAAATCTCAGGTATTGTTGAAAGGAAACTGCGAGTATTAGTTGAGAACCAATTGGATGAAAATCAATGTGGGTTTAGGCCTCTTAGAGGTTGTCAGGACCAGATCTTTAGCTTGCGGCAAATAATGGAGAAGTGTTATGAGTGGAACAGCCAATTGTATCTATGCTTTATAGATCTAGAAAAGGCATATGACCGGGTTCCTAGGAGGAAGTTATTGTCTGTTCTACGAGATTATGGAATAGGAGGCAAGCATTTGCAAACAATTAAAGGTCTTTACATGGATAGTCAGGCACCAGTTAGAGTTGACGGTGAATTGAGTTGGTTGGTTGTTTGGGGGAAGAGACCAAACAGCGAGGTTATCGGTCTCATAGGGTTAGGGAAGGATGGGGGAAGGAAGTCGGCCGTGCCCTTTCAAAGGAACCATCCCGGCATTTGCCTGGAGCGATTTAGGGAAATCACGGAAAACCTAAATCAGGATGGTCGGACGCGGGATTGAACCGTCGTCCTTCCGAATGCGAGTCCAGTGTGCTAACCACTGCGCCACCTCGCTCGGTGGGTGAATTGAGTTCATGGTTCAGAGTAGTTTCAGGGGTAAGACAAGGCTGCAACCTGTCTCCACTGTTGTTCATATTATTTATGTATCATATGTTGAAAACAATAGACTGGCTGGGTGAGATTAAGGTATGTGAACACAAAATAAGCAGTCTTGCGTATGCGGATGACTTAGTTGTGATGGCAGATTCGATTGAAAGTTTGCAGAGTATTATTTCAGAGATAGATCAGAAATGTAAGGACTATGGTATGAAGATTAGCATCTCCAAAACGAAAGTAATGTCAGTGGGAAAGAGATATAAACGGATTGAGTGCCAAATAGGAGGAACAAAGTTAGAACAGGTGGACGGTTTCAAGTACTTAGGATGCATATTCTCACAGGATGGCAACATAGTGAAAGAACTGGAAGCGAGGTGTAGCAAAGCTAATGCAGTGAGCGCTCAGCTACGATCTACTCTCTTCTGCAAGAAGGAAGTCAGTACCAAGACTAAGTTATCTGTGCACCGTTCAATCTTTCGACCAACTTTGCTGTATGGGAGCGAAAGCTGGGTGGATTCAGGTTACCTTATCAACAAGGTTGAGGTTACGGATATGAAAGTAGCTAGGATGATTGCAGGTACTAGTAGATGGGAACAATGGCAGGAGGGTGTCCACAATGAGGAAATCAAAGAAAAACTGGGAATGAACTGTATAGATGTAGCAGTCAGGGCGAACAGGCATAGATGGTGGGGTCATGTTAAACGCATGGGACAAGCAAGGTTGCCCAAGAGACTCATGGGTTCAGCAGTAGAGGGTAGGAGGAGTCGGGGCAGACCAAGGAGAAGGTACCTGGATTCCGTTAAGAATGATTTTGAAGTAATAGGTTTAACATCAGAAGAGGCACCAATGTTAGCACTGAATAGGGGATGATGGAGGAATTTTATAAAGGGGCTATGCTCCAGACTGAACGCTGAAAGGCATAATCAGTCTTAAATGATGATGATGAGAAGGCTTTTGACACGGTTCCTCACAAGAGACTTCTAATCAAATTGCATGCCTAAGGAGCATCGCCTCAGTTTTGTGACTGGATTCATGAGCACCTGTCAGAAAGGTCACAGTTTTTAGTAATTGACGGGAAGTCAAAGGATGAAAGAGAAGTAATTCCCCAAGCGAGTCTTATAGGCCCTCTGCTGTCCCCGGACTAGATAAACGACATATCAGCAGCCCTCTTAAATTTTTGCAGATGATGCTGTCATTTACCGTCTTGTAAATTCAACCGATTACAAAATAATTTAGACAGCATATGTCTATGTAGCAAAAATTGGCAACTGATTCTACATAATGAAAAGTATAAAGTCATTCACATGAAAAAATGCGCTAATTTTGGTTGCACGATGAATCACACAAATCTGAAGGCTATAAATTCAACTAAATACTTAGGGATTACAATTGAGAATAACTTAAACTGGAACGATCACATATATAATGTTGTGAGGAAAGCAAGACAAAGACTGCGATTCATTGTCACAACACTTAGAAAATACAGCAGGTTTACTACAGAGACTGCTTACACCACGCTTGTCCGCCCTCTTCTAGAGTATTACTGTGCAGTGTGGGATCCGCATTACATGAGTCTGACGGAGGATATAGAAAAATTTCAAAGAAGGGTAGATCGTTTTGTATTATTTCGAAGCACGGGAGAGAGTGCCACGCACATGATACTTGAATTGGGGTGGCAGTTATTTAAACAAAGGCGTTTTTCACTGTGCAGGACCATCTCATGAAATTTCTATCACCAACTTTATCGTCAGCGTGTCAAAATATTCTGTTGGCGGTCAGCCACATAGGTGAAATGATCATCATGATAAAATAAGAGAAATCAGAGCTTGCAAAGAAACATCTAAGTGCTCGTTTTTCCCTCGCGCTATTTGATTGTGAATTTCAGAGTAATCACGTAGATGTAGATGTAAATGATAACCGAGCATAAAATGCGTTTCCAAATTTTATTTCAAGGCGACGTCAACGATGTCTTGTGTGTTTGTTATGCTGCGCATCAGTTCCGTAAATCTTCTTGAAAATAGGATGGATTTATCTCTTCTATAAAAAATTGTTCAAATGGTTCTGAGCACTAAGGGGCTTAACATCTGAGGTCCTCAGTCCCCTAGAACTTAGAACTACTTAAACCTAACTAACCTAAGGACATCACACATATCCATGCCCGACGCAGGATTTCGAACCTGCGATCGTAGCGGTCGCGCGGTTCCAGACTGATGCGCCTAGGACCGCTCGGCCACACCGGCCGGTTGTCTATTTTATAAGTCCTGACAGCGTTCACATGTGAACAAAAGTTTCTTAGATTATTTTATTGCTCTACAGATAGAACTTCGCTTTCAAATCCATCCAAGGATTGCCATACGGTCCCATCACTAGTCTTCTACGGTTTAATTTCACTTCTGCTTGTACGCAATCTTGCGATTACTTTTTCTCCTGCAGGGTAGTACTCTCCCCTAACTGAGGAGCTTCTTGATACGAATATAAAACCGCAGCAGATTTCTGTCATTCATCGCTAACGTCCTCGACACGAAGGCATGCAACACGTATTGAGACTTACACAAAGGTGTTCGTCGACCCATGCAACGTAATATAGTGTTATTACATTAGAAGTTAAATCCAATTCTGTAGCCATGAATCATTCTCTGCCCGTCGTGGTCGGCACCTATCGAACTCTTTTATACATTGATTGGTGAGGTTAATGGCACGTAATCTACAGGCGGATCCGTAGCGGATGCTGTTACGTAAACAAAATAACATTAGAAAGAGGTTTATCGCACGCAATACATTGACGAATCCCTTAACATAAGCCGTTATCCAATAACGCTACATCCAACTGGGCGAACACGCGCTGACACTGGCATAGTGTAGTGCTGAGGTCAGTGCAGCCACTACTTCGTGCCCGTTGTGGGTGTTCCTTAAGGGTATTGTTGTACTGAAGAAGAAAAGGAGTTTAATATCTACTTGACATCTGAGTCATAAGATAGAAGGTTCAAATGGCTCTAAGCACTATGGGACTTAACATCTGAGGTCATCAGTCCCCTAGAACTTAGAACTACTTAAACCTAACCAACATAAGGACATCATACACATCCATGCCCGAGGCAGGATTCGAACCTGCGACCGTAGCCGTCGCGCGGTTCCGGACTGTAGCGCCTAGAACCGCTCGGCCACTCCGCCCGGCTCTACAGCATCATCGGCGAAGAGTAGCAGATCTCTGCTCACCTTTTCTGTGGTATCGTTTAAGTTTATAGAGGAAAATGGCGTTCACATAGTCTCTGTGGATCATCAGGTATAAAAATCATTTAAGAGGAAAATGTTATCCTTCTACTGAACAGAAGTAAAACCGTTAAACGCTGGAACAAAAATATAGCTTTAAACCCGTAGATTTGCATTTATTAGTTCAAGAGTGCATCTGTTCTTTTCTTAGCCGCTTTTTATCCGAAAACTATATGTTACCTGTATAAAAACTCTAGTCCTATTTATAAACGCTCACGGCATAAGACATCGTAATTTGGTGTGACTGGAGACTCAGCATTTGGTACACGTAGCCTGGAAATGTATTTAGCGCTATCTACTTCTAACTGGCACTAACCGTTTTAAACGATATCATCTCCCATAAACCTAATCGATTCTCCAGTAGGAGCCAAGCAGGGAAGTGTTCTACAGATTGCAACTTGCCGCTGGACCGTAAGAGGCACCGAAATCAATTCCGTGCCGGCACCGGGCGCTTGAAATGAGAGGGAGATGGGGAGGATTACGTGGGGAGAACTACTAACTGCTGTAATACGAAGCTGCTCGAGAGCACCAGTCAAGTACACGTTAATGATGCTCATTACTCAACCTCCAAAATTATGACTTTCTATTGCAGGCAGCGACCAAATGCGTCAAAAAGCATGTTAGTTCAATCGGAAAGCTAACTGCTGTGTAATAAAAGCAGCGTGAAAATATCTCGTTCCGACAGTGAAAGACTGTTTTCGACGACAAAACTCAACTTCTTTTTGCATCAACTTCAGCGCACTTACTCTGACGTTTTTACTGAGAGTAGTTCCTTCCCAGAAGGATGATCTGAGAGATCTGCAAAATCTACACTTGTCGTGACGTCTTGAACGGACTCAAAAAGTTTCCGAGCCATAAATGCTTTAGCGAGGGGAATAAGTAGAAGTACGAGGGAGCTGAACTTGGTTCATGGGATACATGTTGCAACAATACTTTCATCAAATCCCCTAGTCCTTCCACTGTCCTAATCGAAGATAATATGTTTTCTCTTAAAATACAGACTTTTCTGACTATTTTATCAAGTTTAAATTTTGTACACAACACTTTCGTAATGCAAAGTTAGCATGCAAAACTGAGCAGGAAAATATTTTTAAGACTGTCGCGGAACTGAATCTTGTTCATGCACACAAACACCACGGCTTAGAATCTCACTGACTACAGCAGAATTGTCATCAGCGATGAATCCCACTTCGAAATGAGCCCCGATGAACAGTGATGACTTGTCTGGAGACGGAATGGACGACGGTGGGGTACCAATCTGACTGTCGCCTGCCATACAGCCGACAGCCAAGAGTAATGGCCTGGGATCTACATCTACATGGATACTCTGCAAATCACATTTAAGTGCTGGCAGAGGGTTCATCGAACCACCTTCACAATTCTCTATTATTCCAATCTCGTATAGCGCGCGGAAAGAATGAACACCTATATCTTTCCGTACGAGCTCTGATTTCCCTTATTTTATCGTGGTGATCGTTCCTCCCTATGTAGGTCGGTGTCAACAAAATATTTTCGCATTCGGAGGAGAAAGTTGGTGATTGGAATTTCGTGAGAAGATTCCGTCGCAACGAAAAACGCCTTTCCTTTAATGATTTCCAGCCCATATCCTGTATCATTTCTGTGACACTCTCTACCATATCTGGTGATAATACAAAACGTGCTACCTTTCTTTGAACTTTTTCGATTTACTCCGTCAGTTCTATCTGGTAAGGATCACACACCGCGCAGCAGTATTCTAAAAGAGGATGGACAATCGTAGTGTAGGCAGTCTCCTTAGTAAACCTGTTACATTTTTCAAGTGTCCTGCCAGTAAAACGCAGTCTTTCGTTAGCCTTCTCCTCAACATTTTCTATCTGTTCCTTACAGTTTAAGTTGTTCGTAATTGTAATGCCTAGGTATTTAGTTGAATTTACGGCTTTTATATTAGACTGATTTATCGTGTAACCGAAGTTTAACGAGTTCCTTTTAGCACTCATGTGGATGCCCTCACACTTTTCGATATTTAAGGTCACCTGCCACTTTTCGACCCGTTCCGATATTTCTTCTAAATCGCTTTGCAGTTTGTTTTTGATCTTCTGATGACTTTATTAGTCGATAAACGACAGCGTCATCTGCAAAAAACCGAAGACGGCTGCTCAGGTTGTCTCCCAAATTGTTTATATAGATAAGGAACAGCAAAGGGCCTATAACACTACCTTGGGGAACGCCAGCAATCACTTCTGTTTTATTCGATGACTTTCCGTCAATTACTGGGATGCCATTCTTTTCATAGCAGGGCCGCTCTGGTTGTCATCCGCGGCGGCACGCGTACAGTACCGCGGTACGTCGACGATATTCTATTCCCGATTTTGCTGCCCTTCATGACGAGCCATCCTGGGTTTACATTCCAGCAAGGTAATGCATGCCCAACGCACGGCGATAGTTTCTACTGCTTGTCTTCGCGCTTGCCAAACCATATCTTGGCCAGCAAGGTCGCTAGATCTCTCCCCAATTCAGAACGTTTGGAGCATTATGGGCAGTGCATTTCAACCAAATCGAGATCTTGGCGATATAAAGCCTCAATTGTAAATAATTTGGTACGATATCTCTCAGGAGAACATCCAACAACACTGACAATCAGTGTTAAGTCAAATAGTAGCTCTTTCTCTTGAATAAATCATCCAGTTTTTCTGAAATTGCAATCATTTGTTTGTCTGTATATGTACTTCACACGTACCGATTTCCATCTCATTCGGATAGTCCCTTAGTGGTGCGTCGTTTTTTTGTCTTAAAGTTTACTTTCTTAATTGTCAGCGACAGAACTCAAACTGTCATCAATTTGTATCAGTCACGAATGAAACATGAGACGGACCAGTCCAGCAGTGACCTGGTGCGTTTCAGAACACCTTAAAACATTGGTGTACCGTAGGAAAGTCTGGATAAAAGCACAAATAAATCTCAGTTTCGTTTATCTGCGCAAATGGGAATGAAGATACCGTCTTGTCGAATCATCATAAAAAAACTTCCTGGCAGATTAAAACTGTGTGCCGGACCGAGACTCGAATTCGGGACCTTTGCCTTTCGCGGGCAAGTGCTCTACCAACTGAGCTACTCAAGCACGACTCACGCCCCGTCCTCACAGCTTTACTTCTGCCAGTACCTCGTCTCCTACCTTCCAGACTTAACAGAAGCTCTCCTGGTAGAGCACTTGCCCGCGAAAGGCAAAGGTCCCGAGTTCGAGTCTCGGCCCGCCACACAATTTTAATCTTCCAGGAAGTTTCATATCAGCGCACCTCCGCTGCAGAGTGAAAATCTCATTCTGGAAACATCCCCAAGGCTGTGGCTAAGCCATGTCTCCGCAATATCCTTTCTTTCAGGAGTGCTAGTACTGCAAGTTTCGCAGGAGAGCTTCTGTTAACTTTGGAAGATGGGAGAAGAGGTACTGGCAGAAGTAAAGCTGTGAAGACGGGACGTGAATCGTGCTTGGGTAGCTCAGTTGGTAGAGCACTTGCCCGCGCAAGGCAAAGGTCCCGAGTTCGAGTCTCGGTCCTGCACACAGTTTTAATCTGCCAGGAAGTTTCATATCAGAGCACACTCCGCTGCAGAGTGAAAATCTCATTCATTATAAAAACGTTCCCCATCTGTATCCTTACAACCCTGCTGTTGTTCAGGAATTAAAGCACACAGACGAACGTCCACGTGTCGAGTTCTATCGGTGCTTTCTGAACGAATTGTACTCAGGACTCTGGATCCTCAGTTTTTCGTATCTTCAGATGTAGCCTGGTTCAGCCCGCGCCACTATGCATTAGAAAATCCTCATCAGAAGAGCCGTTGTAATGTCAAGTTTGGTGTTTGCTCCACAGTGTCTGGTGTCCGTATCGTAACCAAGCTGTTAATACTAAGCGGTATGTGGAGAAACTGTTTAATCCATAGGTAGAACAACTGTCAGAAGATGAACAACTGTATGGATATTTTCAGCAAGACGGAGGAACAGCGTGTATCGCTTTGATAACCTTGTCACGAATGCATGGGGTGTCCGGTGAGGAGAGGACAGTCAGCAGAGGCAGAGCAGTCTCCTGGCCATATCGATCACCTGACCTCTCTCCTGACTGAACGGACAAGTGTACTCAAATAATCTTCACGTAATAGAAGAGCCACAGGAAAGCAACGGAAAGGCTTTTGCTGCTACCCGTTAGGCAGAGCCGGCACATGTGTCTTACAGTCAGATAAATCACACAGCGACCTCAAAGGTGGAGTTTTTCATCTCCTTCTGTGATATTCATTAACAAGCGTCTGTCCCGCATACGTCTTATTGCAAATATTTTCTGGGACAGTTTTATCTTTCCGAGTCTGTATACACAAATCGTTGTTTTACCGTTTACAAGATAACCAATAAAAAAATCTAGTTAACACAACACTGGCCTTAACTTTTCTGTAATGAAATCAAAGTCGTCTTCCCGTTGCAGGGGCAACATACCCAATCCACTACATTTATTTCTATTTAGTTTCTCGCTTAAAATGGGAAACCTACGTATCAACAACGATAAGAAGCCGGCGTAGAAATTCAGTTGTTATATTTTCAAAAACGTACAGAAACCACCGAGGAATTTGTTTTCTTATTAGGTCTTAGTCATCACATTTTCAACAGAACTTCTCCATTGTTAATTCTCCATGTAAAACTTGCCGTATTCTTTGTTCTAATATGCCCATAGCTCCAGCTACTACATGGACTTCTCCACTGAAGAGCCACAGAAACTGGTACACCTGTCTAATATCGTGTAGGGCCCCCGCGAATACGCAGAAATGCCGCAACACGACGTGGCATGGGCTCGACTAATGTCTGAAGTAGTGCTGGAGGGAATTGATACCATGAATCCTGCACGGCTGTCCATAAATCCGTGAGAGTACGAGGGGATGGAGATCTCTTCTCAACAGCACTTTGCAAGGCATCCCAGATACGCTCAATAATGTTCATGTCTGTGGAGTTTGGTGACCAGCGGAAGTGTTTCAACTCAGAAGAGTGTTCCTGGAGCCACTCTATAGCAATTCTGGACGTGTGGGGTGTTGCATTGTCCTGCTGGAATCTACCAAGTCCGTCGGAATGCACAATAGACATGAACGAATGCAGGTGATTAGACAGAATGATTACGTGCGTTTCACCTGCGAGAGTCGTATCTAGACGTATCAGGGGTCCCATATCACTACAACTGCACACGCCCCACACATTACAGGCAACATGTTTCCAGTCATGAACAGTCCAATGTCGGTGGTGACGGACCCAGGCGAGTCGTAAAGCTTTGTGTCGTGCAGTCATCAAGGGTACACGAGTGGGCCTTCGACCCCGAAAGCCCGTATCAAAGATGTTTCGTTGAATGGTTCGCACGCTGACACATATTGATGGCGCAACAATGAAATTTGCAGGAATTTGTGGAAGGGTTGCGCTTCCGTCACAATGAACGATTCTCTTAAGTCGTCATTGGTACCATTCTTGCAGGATCTTTTCCGGCCGCAGCGATATCGAAGATTTGATGTTTTACTGGATTCCTGATATTAACGGTACCCTCGTGAAATGGTCGCATGGGAAAATCCCCACTTCATCGCTACCTCGGAGATGATGTGTCCCATCGCTCGTCCGGCGACTGTAACACCACGTTCAAACTCACTTAAATCCTGATAACCTGCCATTCTAGCAGCAGTAACTGATCTAATAACTACGCCAGACACTTGTTGTCCTATACAGGCGTTGGCGACCGCAGAGCCGTATTCTGCCTGTTTACGTATCTCTGTATTTTAATATGCATGCCTATACCAGATTCTTTGGCGCTTCAGTGTATGTTGTCTTCCTTAGATAGCGAGAATCGAAGGAGATTTTGAAGTGGTTAAAGCAATGGGGTCGTATTCGTGTATCATGCAAGGGGGTACACTGGTAAGACATTATACTCGCGTCATACTCATCAGTACAAATCCCAGTTCGGTCATGGAGCTTTATATAATGGAAGATCAAAAAGTTTCCATTCCAGCACATTGCTGCAACGCATATGCGACGTAGCGCGACTCCGATGCGGGTATATGTATATGGCACTAGCACGACGCATAGTCTAACGCTGGACTTACCTTTGGCTCGCTAGGTAAGTTGGTAGGACTCCGGGAACATGTCATCAGCGAAGAGAAATCCCAATAGAAGAGGTAAAATGCCTTTAGCTTCTTTTTTTCTTTTATTTACCCAAACAATAAGCACAATTTCTAGACATACAATGACCGGTTTCGGCTTTAAACTACGGTCGTCTTCAGAACTATAAACAAGAAAAACGAAGCAAAGCAAAAGTAATAAAGGAATAATAACACTATGAAAGGCAAAGATTAAAATTATCATACCACATATTACAGTAGAAAGTCTCTCGTTGTATCTGAGGCACATGTGTTGTCATAGTGTCTAAAGTAACGTGTATAAAACGTTATATGTAGACATGCAAAAGAACTTTGCATGATACCCCGTGATGAATGGCGCACCTTATTTGTAATTTCTCACCATGTTTGTTATTGTGGTCTTCTGTCTGAAGACAGGTTTGCTGCAGCTCTCCACGCTACTCTATCCTGTGCAAGCCTCTTCATCTCCGAATAACTACTGCAACCGACATGTTTCTGAATCCGCGTACTGTATTCATCTTTTGGTCCCTCACTATGATTTTTACCCATTACATTTCCTTTCATTACTAAACTGGCTATCCTTTGATTTCTCAGAATGTGTCCTATCAACGAATCCCTTCTTCTGCTCCCATTGCGCCACAAATTTCTTTTTTCCCCTCCAGTTCTGTTCAGTAGCTTCTCATTAGTTATGTCATTTATCCATCTAATCTTCAGCATTCTCTGTAGCATCACATTTCGAAACTTTCCATACATGGCCACACTCCATACAAATACTTTCAGAAAAGAATTCCTGACGCCAGAATCTATATTCGATATTAAGGAATTTCTCTTCTTCAGAAACGCGTCTCTTGCCACTACCAGTCTACATTTTATACCCTCTCTGCTTCGGCCAACATTAGTTATTTTGCTGCCCGAATAGCAAAACTCACCAACTACTTTAAGAGTCTCGTTCCCTAATCTAATTCCATTAGCATCACCAAATTTAATTCGATTACATTCCATTACCCTTGTTTTGCTTTTGTTGACGTACAGCTTATATCCTCCTTTGAAGATATTGTCCAGTCCGTTCAGCTGCTCTTCCAAGTCCTTTGCTGTCCCTGACAGAATTACAATGTCATCGGCAAACATCAAAGTTTTTGTTTCTTCTTCCTGGGCTTTAATTCATACTCCAAAATTTTCTTTGGTTTCCTTTAGTGCTTGCTCAATATACAGATTGAATAACATTGATAATAGGCTACAACCCTGTCTCATCCCTTCTCAACTCCTTTCTCGCCATACCTAACATAAATCCATCTTGAGTGGGTTCTACTAGTGACAGACAACGGTTGAGAACCGGTCGTATGAGGATTTTGCAAGTGACTTCCGTCTGCCAATAAATTTGCGTTTGGTACCTGTCTTCCCTACACCCGGAATTATGTGATCGTTTCGCCGCAAGCATTCGAAAATTATGAATTGTTCCAGTGCTGATTACCAGTGATGTAGTGAAATTAGATCCTTACTTTGTCTTGCTGCGTGAATTACATTGCATTCGTTGATACAATTAGTCAACTAACAGTCTTTCCACCATGTGTTGCCCACATACAGATATACTTGCGTTTTTCAGCGTTTAAATTCCACCGACCTTATTTGCAGTTTCTTTCCAAAAACCATTTGTCTCTCTGAGAAATTCAGTTTGTTTAGTCTATTTCATGAAGATACTGTGCCACTGCATTGTTCGCCTCAGGCTTTAAGGATACACTTACGAACCCCAGAATTGCTTCTTGTTCTACCCGAATACTGTTATATACGTGTCACACACACACACACACACACACACACACACACACACACACACACACACACACACACACACAATCGCGCGCATGCACGCACAAGAAGGAGTATAAAAATACACAGATATCTCATGTATCATATTGCGTGCCTGGCGACAGTTCTGCTTTCCAGAAAATGCATTCCACTCTTCTTCTCCTATAACGTCTGTCACAGTGTTCTGTATGATATTACGTGTTAGCGTGCGTTGTTGCCATGAGTACAGTTTTGAGACAAATGCATTCTTTGACGAGAAGAAACTGTTAAACTTACGTGTCCTTTACTTACGAAATCTGCGACAACTCTTAGACAGGAAGGAAAACACTGTATAACTTCTTGAGTTTCAGTGTGCGTAACGGCACTGGTGAAGTTTAGAAAAATTTATACTCTTTTATAGTTCGACAGTGCGACGAGTGGCAACAGCTTCCGTTTTACCACGGTATGGTTAAACTTTTCTGGAAGGCCATACGTGCGAAAGATGTTTCAAATCCTCTGAGTGTAAAATAGAAAATTATCACTGAAGCTGTAGCGGTTATTTAATTCGATGCTACTATTAGAGTGAACGAAGCAAATTCATAACTTACAAGAGCGTGTTTATCTTCTATAGAGATCTGACTAAACATTATAGCCGGCCGCGGTGGTCTAGCGGTTCTAGGCGCTCAGTCCGGAACCGCGCGGCTGCTACGGTCGCAGGTTCGAATCCTGCCTCGGGCATGGATGTGTGTGATGTCCTTAGGTTAGTTAGGTTTAAGTAGTTCTAAGTTCTAGGGGACTGATGACCACCGATGTTAAGTCCCATAGTGCTCAGAGCCATTTGAACCATTTTAAACATTATAATGGAGGAAGTTCCTGAAACTTGGGGCACGTTTAACCATGTTATCTGGGTTATTTCAGGAAGGGAAATGTATGTAGTTACGCTACCTAAAACAAATTCTCTAGCATTCCTAACCGAATTGAGTTTCCCGTTTCCTGAAAGTCCTAATCGAACAGAGATCAATTAAAATCTATGATTTAAAAGAAAAATGTATTGTTGAGTTGTACGTCGTTTTTCCTAGCGTCTTTTTCACACTTACAAGGGCAGTAATCATTAGTTACCCTACTGCTTTAATACGAGCTTTTTGGGAAAAAATGACGTCGAACAACTGCACTTGTATGATACGTAGCAAAATAGCGGTCATTTACCGAAAGAAAGAGACGTATAGCATTGCTGAGTGGGGGGCCCCGAGGGGTAGCTTCAGCCGATTAGTCATAAAGGGTTTTCTTCCGCCGCGCAGAGTGCCACATTTTTTGGAAATTTGTGGTAAGGTGTTATGGGACCAAACTGCTTAGGTCATCGATCCCTAAGCTTACACACTACTTAATCTAACTTAAACTAACTTATACACACCCATGCCTAAGGGAGGGCTCACACCTCCGTCGGGGGGAGCCGCGCGGACCGTGACAATACGCCCAAGACCGCGCGGCTATCCTACGCGGCGTGCCATATTTCCTCGTGCTATCTGACAGTTGTGTCTTACGTCTATCCGTTGAGTACGGGTGATTGTAACGTGTGTTACCATTATCATGTAAGTGTATACTATTCTCAGTATAACGTAAGAAATACGACTTAGTACCCACAACAAACTTGTGGAGTTCACCCGCAAAACGCCACTGTGACTTGGTACACTTCATGAATCTTACAAGAGAAAGAAAATCACAGGAATAAATAACACACTGAAGTACAGCTTACAAAATCTGGAGAGAACCAAGTGTTAAGTACCATTTCGTGTATTCACTATTTTCAGCCGCACTCTAAACAAAGTTTGCGTGTGTTTGTACACATGCACATTTACTGTACTCACAGAGATGTTGCTCATCTGTTTTGAATAAACAGGCAACGATGATTAGAAATATCTGTGACAGCAAGTCAAGCACGTTATCTGGTTTCTCTGTTATGGAAAGCAAGAGTCCCTGAGTCTCTTATACCTATCTGATATGTTACTTATGTATGATGCAGAGTATAACAGCATTATATACACACTCTTTTAGTCACAAATACTTTGATCGTATTTCACAGACGTATTACAGTTAACCGGTTTCGATTCTGATGTGTCACCATGAAAATCAGAACAGAAACAAGACATACACTACTGGACATTAAAATTGCTACACCACGAAGATGACGTGCTACAGACGCGAAATTTAACCGACAGGAAGACGATGCTGTGATATGCAAATGATTAGCTTTTCAGAGCATTCACACAAGGTTGCCGCCGGTGGCGACACCTACAGCGTGCTGACATGAGGAAAGTTTCCAACCGATTTCTCATACACAAACAGCAGTTGGCCGGCGTTGACTGGTGGAACGTTGTTGTGATGCCTCGTGTAAGGAGGAGAAATGCGTACCATCACGTTTCCGACTTTGATAAAGATCGGATTGTAGCCTATCGCGATTGCGGTTTATCGTATAGCGACATTGCTGCTCGCGTTGGTCGAGATCCAATGACTATTAGCAGAATATGGAATCGGTGGGTTCAGGAGGGTAATACGGAACGCCGTGCTGGATCCCAACGGCCTCGTATCCCTAGCAGTCGAGATGACAGGCATCTTATCCGCATGGCTGTAACGGATCTAGCAGCCACGTCTCGATCCCTGAGTCAACAGATGGGAACGTTTGCAAGACAACAACCATGTGCACGAACAGTTCGACGACGTTTGCAGCAGCATGGACTATCAGCTCGGAGACCATGGCTGCAGTTACCCTTGACGCTGCATCACAGACAGGAGCGCCTGTGATGGTGTACTCGACGACGAACCTGGGTGCACGAATGGCAACACGTCATTTCTTCGGATGACTCCAGGTTCTGTTTACAGCACCATGATGGTCGCATCCGTGTTTGGCGACATCACGGTGAACGCACATTGGAAGCGTGTATTAGTCATCGCCATACTGGAGTATCACCCGGCGTGATGGTATGGGCTGCCATTAGTTACACGTCTCGGTCACCTCTTGATCGCATTGACGGCACTTTGAACAGTGGACGTTACATTTCAGATGTGTTACGACCCGTGGCTCTACCCTTCATTCGATCCGTGCGAAACCCTACATTTCAGCAGGATAATGCACTATTGCATGTTGCAGGTCCTGTACGGGCCTTTCCGGATACAGAAAATATTCGACTGCTGCTCTGGCCAGCACATTCTCCAGATCTCTCACGAATTGAAAACGTCTGGTCAATGGTGGCCGAGCAACTGGCTCGTCACAATACGCCAGTCACTACTCTTGATGAACTGTGGTATCGTGTTGAAGCTGCATGGGCAGCTGTACCTGTACGCGCCATCCAAGCTCTGTTTGGCTCCATGCCCAGGCGTATCAAGACAGTTATTACGGCCAGAGGTGGTAGTTCTGGGTACTGATTTTTCAGGATCTACGCACCCAAATTGCGTGGAAATGTAATCACATGTCAGTTCTAGTATAATATATTTATCCAATGAATACCCGTTTGTCATCTTCATTTCTTCTTGGTGTAGCAATTTTAATGGCCAATAGTGTAAATGGAAAAGTACTGTAAAGTGTAAGGTGATATAAAAATATTAAAAAGTGCAAGCAAGAGAAAGATAAAGAATCAGAAAATTAATGATCAAACGTTTTGTGAAATGATTGTTTAAAGGTAAGAAATAAAGTAGATTAAAGAAATATTTGACGCTCCCTTCATGATGTTCAGAATCGTGCACAACAGCTGAGATGCTCACGTGTTACACCTCTGAGTGAAATTTCACCAAACAAATATTATCTAGTACTTTTTAAAATTCCAAGATTATAAGTTAAACACTGAACTTCAAATTTTCAATCGACACCTCATCAAAGCATTAGCACATGGGACTCGCTTTCGGGATGGCTATGGCTCGAATCCATGTACCCATCCATCCTGCCTTAGATTTTCTGTGATTTCCTTAAATCACTCCAGACAAATGCCGCATTGGTTCCTCTGAAAGAGCACGGCCGATTTCCTTCCCTGTCCTTGAAACAATCCGATCTTGCGCTCCGTCTCTAACATCCTCGATGTCGACGGGACGTTAAAACCTAGACTCCTTCGTTCCTTCATTTGCTGTATGTGATTACGAGCCTCATTCAAAGGCGTGTCAAATATTCCTATAATCAATCTTTTTGCCAAACCTTTCAACGTTTGTTTCTAACAATTATTTTATTTTTTGTTCAAAAAGCACAAAATATACTATAAACATCGATCGATAATCCGTTACTATTTAGGAGTACATAGATAAAGAGAAAACAGAGAAGTTTCAATTTATGCTGTGACTTGACATCTTTGACACATCCTTTACATAGTTAGTAGCAACTATTCGTGAAATATTTCATTTTTCTCTCAACACATTGATTAAGTTTTTTATTGCCTGATTACTTTGAAGCAATTAAATCTTTCTTTGCATAACTAGACCCCACATGGCTCAATTCGATACCCTATTTGTCCATTTCCCTTTCTTTGATTGGCTATGAAAATGCGGACAAAAATTCATTCTGTAATTTGAAGGGAAAGGGGGGACTTGTTTTCGCTCCACTAAGGCAAGGGACCAAAAATTTATCCTGTAGCTTTCTACGGCAATAACACGTCAAACCGTAATCAGACACTCATTGTGATAATTTAAAATCAACTGTCATGACTGCTCATGCTTCGTACCTAAATCTGGAATCCTGGAATAACTATATTCGTAGAGGACACGTGATCTAACAAAACATTTTAAAATCTTGTGTTGCTGATGACAAATATCGCCTGATACTGGATTCCTGGGGTGGCCCAACTAACACGGTAATGCATGGTAGCATGTTTACAAATGACGAGGCTCAAACGACTTGCACGGTGGAAGTAATTCCGCCAAACCGCACACTTGCGTGTTATTCATGTAATGTCTATTTTTACTGCCAAGTTAAAAACTATATTTCGAGGCTTAAAAATTGGAGTCTGCTTAGGGCAACCAAGCGGGAACTGCACAGCCGCGTGTATGCGATACCGATTCGCAGCAAAATTCATTATCAACTTTCAGCGCAGGTTTTTCAGTGTTACGCAACAGAATTAATTCCAGAAATATAAATATTTTTAAATGGAAACCAACTTTGTTTTCCTCTGAATCTTCGCAAGGAACGATGTAGTTGCGGGAGACTGCGTTCGTTAGGCGTTCTTCGTGCCGCGAGTATATTTACTTCAAATGTTTATATGACAAGCACCGTCCACCTAGTTGTTGGAAGGAAACTGGAGACATGTAAACGAGTGATTAAATCAGTCATTGTAAAACGACCAAGATGAAATATTTAATTCTTTACTAATCCAAGTCGTTTGAAGACTTCATTTGACTGTCTTTTTATTAGTTCCGGTTGCATTACTTACCTTATTAACTCTACTATTCCTACAAATGAAAAGAAACTGCAGAATGCAACTGGGAATCGAACACACGTTCTCTGCTTCCGAGCCAGATGCCTTGGTCGCTCCGCCAGTGCCGCTTTCGCAGAACAACTCTTACCGTATATGAGTACATTAAACAACAGTCGAGAAAGTACCTTTCCTCGATTTATAGGTAAATATGCGTTTGCGGACCCCATGAAAGTTGATGAAAAATGATCAGTTTTCAGATACCTGCCGGCCGTTGTGGCCGAGCGGTTCTAGGCGCTTCTGTCCGGAACCGCGCTGCTGCTACGGTCGCAGGTTCGAATCCTGCCTCGGGCCTGGATGTGTGTGGTGTCCTTGGGTTAGCTAGGTTCAAGTAGTTCTAAGTCTAGGGGACTGATGACCTCAGATGTTATGTCCCATAGTGCTCAGAGCCACGAAAGCTTTGCTTGTTTAGCCTTGGCTATAGGTACTGTGTTTCAATCCATACCCAGAACAAAATAGTTCGGCACGTCATTTAAAGTTCAAACATGTGCCCTGCACTACTAGCTGCTCGTGAACCCTTGGATATTTAACGTCATTTCCTGCTAGATAACAGTGACGTTCAAATTGCTCTAAGAACTATGGGACTTAACATCTAAAATCATCAATCCCCTAGACTTAGAACTACTTAAACCTAACTAACCTAAGAACATCACACACATCCATGCCCGAGGCAGGATTCGAACCTGCGATCGTAGCAGCAGCGCGATTCCGTATTGAAGCGCCTAGAACCTCTAGGCCACAGCGGCCGGCTAACAATGACGATAGGCGACATTCGGACAGGGCATAGATCCACGTGCCATCATGAATATAGTGAAATTGCTAGTGATATGCTGTTGATAGTGAGGTTTCCAAACGGCGCTTGACGCTGTTCATTAAGATTTTTTTAATGGTTCGTTCATTATCCAGACCATTAAAAAACCACTCGCCAACGACGATTAATAGGTGGTTCGAAAGCCTTTTAGTGACCAAGAACTCTTCGAATTATCATAGAACTTTGGAAGTCCAGATATTCGTGATAAATCTCTTTATTCACAAAAAAATTTAGTTTAGATTTACGACTGCTGAATAAATTTGAGTTTCCAAGCGTGGAGAACTAGATCATCTCTAATAACGTGTTTCCATCTATTTATATTATAGTAGTATTAATTTACATCTGGACTGACTGCCATACAGAGCAATGTTCCCAAAGGGTCACTTATGATAATTATTTTGTGTAGTCAAATGACTTTACCGTAAAAAGAGTACAGGGGCTACTAGAAAATTAGGTTATGTGGACTGCAATTAAATCAAGTAGAACGAAATTCAGGTCATTCGGATACATTTTACGACTAGAAAAAGAAATGAAATTTGGTCCAGGAACTATAAATCAGCCGGCCGGAGTGGCCGAGAGGTCCTAGGCGCTTCAGTCTGGAACCACGCGACCGCCACGGTCGCAGGTTCGAATCCTGCCTCGGGCATGGCAGTGTGTGATACCCTTAGGTTAGTTAGGTTTCAGTAGTTCTAAGTTCTGGGGGACTCAGAAGTTAAGTCCCATAGTGCTCAGAGCAATTTGAACTATAAATCAAAACAGAAACAACCTCGGACATCTCCAAGAAACGAAGAGTTATGGACATCCGTCAAGATACCGAGCGAGGTGGCGCAGTGGTTAGCACACTGGACTCGCATTCGGGAGGACGACGGTTCAATCCCGTCTCCGGCCATCCTGATTTAGGTTTTCCGTGATTTCCCTAAATCGTTTCAGGCAAATGCCGGGATGGTTCCTTTGAAAGGGCACGGCCGATTTCCTTCCCAATCCTTCCTTAACCCGAGCTAGCGCTCTGTCTCTAATGACCTCGTTGTCGACGGGACGTTAAACACTAACCACCACCACCACATCCGTCAAATGGCTGAGCTAAAATTAAGACACCAAATACTGTAATTCGCTGAGAGAAAGACCAACAGCTACAAGAGTGTGACAAGAATTTGAAGAAACAGGAAGACAAGATGTAGAGGTTACAGCACGGAATAAAATCGAATCTCTCAAAGACATCCTTGTCAGAAGTCGGTCTAGGACACACGTAGAACGAATTGATGTGGGAACAAGGAGGATTGGGTGGAGGAGGAATGAAAGTTAGACTATAGACTAGTTTTGATTGAGGATAAAGACTGGAAGAAGTTGATTTGGACTGACGCGGTCCAATGGTGACCGATGCAAAAAGAGGGCGTAGTAGAAGAATATGGGCATATAAAACGTTTCTAGAAAGGAAGTAAGGAGCAATAGTACGTGTGTCAAGCGATGTGCATCATCAAAACATCATCAAAAGACTTTTATAATTACAAAACAATGAGTTAGAGCCAATCAAACTCGGATGTGCGTGTCATTGTCACCTAGGGACTGCTGTGTAAAAGGGCATATTCTTCGTTGCGGCGTGTAAAGTGGTTCGCAGTTATTTCAAATGAAGGCAATCATAATCACTTTGCACTTATGGGGGAAAACTGAGCAAATCGTGCAGCAGTGGAGAAGCGAGGCAGTGAGGTTGCGGAGTACTGGGTAGCAGAGGCGCCTAGGCGGTTCTTGCTCCGAGGAAGCGACGCGCGGCGGTTAGCCGCAAGATGGCCCTCTGCCAGTCGCCAGATGTGCGGAAGACTCGCTGCTCTTCTGCTGACCGGGGGAATTAACGAGACACCACATTTCTGCAGACTGTCTACATTACGATAAACCTGTTTCCAGCCATAAAACAGAGCAATATGTCACTCGGTCCAAGCGTTGGTCTCAGAGATGACACAATCGGGGTTTCGTGCATATCGGTCTGTTAGTACTCCCGTGTGACGTTTCTAGGCTGCTTCCTACCCTCACTTAGATGAAACAAAACAGAGGGGCATTGGGATTTAGCGTCGTGTCAACGTGGCAGTCATTGGTGAAGAATCACAAGCTCTGACTGGTTAAGGAATCCGGGGTGTTCTTTTCAAAGCGATTTCAGACAACTACGGCAAATATAATCTGGATTAACACTAACACCACAACAATAAACCACGGCAGATATCTAAAGTGTGCTGCAACGTAGTATCAAATTTTTTAGACTTGCCGAAGGAGACCGTCGTAACGCTTGCATGTACCGCACATACTTATAAAGGAGGACAAAGGAAGCATAGCAAGGAGGTAACCACCCCCAGTGATACTAGAAATATTTTAACCAGCAATCCAATAAATTGGAAGGAAATGTGAAAATGATACTGGCGCTATCTGCACTTCCAAACGGGCTGGACACTGGATTAATTTAGAGAGTTCCAAGTCGCTCACTAGCGCCTAATCCTCACAAAAAGCTCTACCTTGTACCATTATTTCGATTAGATGAACAATACAGGTATTTTAATGGAAAGTCAAGAAACAATAATAAATGTATAGCATTCAACTTCCGGTGCACCTAAACCTTCTTTGATTCAAAAAACATTTGACAGAGCACATTGAGAATTATTGTGGAATATTGTAATCCTATACGGAATTCCTGACCATCTCATTGATGTTTTCAGTAACCTGTATCTAGACCTGACTTTCTGTGTAAGAACAGTAGTGGGAACATCTCTTTCTTTAGTGTTCAGCCATGCGGCAGACATAGATGGATTTGGCATCATTTCTTTTCATATTAGTTGTTGATTTCATAACGAGAAAAACTAAAGACAACTCCAACATGAGCATACATACGATGGAATGAGCAATCTAGATTTACATATGTGGATTTTGCTCAAAATGGCTCTGAGCACTATGGGACTCAACTGCTGAGGTCATTAGTCCCCTAGAACTTAGAACTAGTTAAACCTAACTAACCTAAGGACATCACAAACATCCATGCCCGAGGCAGGATTCGAACCTGCGACCGTAGCGGTCTTGCGGTTCCAGACTGCAGCGCCTTTAACCGCACGGCCACTTCGGCCGGCTGTGGATTTTGCCTATAACATCGTTCTTCTGACTGAAATACCACAAACCTTCAACTAATGACCACCAAGAAGGACGGAATGGCCAGTTCTGCAGATCTACAAGTAAATGATGATAAGACAAAAACAATGATCATAAAATGTGGAAATGTATCTCCTCAAAACATAGTGCAACAGGAGGCACCACAAGATGTTGACCAATTTCCATACCTCGGCCGCCTTATCTGTAACAAAGGGGACGTACATGCAGACACCACCACCAGAACTCGGGAAGTTTCTACAGTCTTTCAACGAATGCGATCTGATTAGACACTATACGTATGCCTACAAAGCTACAGCTACTCCTCAATCACACTACTGAAGACCACATTCTTATTTGGGACCTGAAAAACGTCAGTAAAATCAGCAAGCACGAAGATCAGTTATCACCACCACGTTTCAAATGATGAAGTTCTGAGAAGAAGTGATCACGCAACCTGCGCAGAATCGTTGCTGAAAGAAGCCAGAATCTTGCGGTGCAAGTTCTACGCACAGAAGAATCTCCAAGTTAGCGAGTTATGGTAATCAGCTTATGGACGCAGAAACAGAAATCTGTGAATGACGAAATTGGCCTCAGAACACCAGGAGTATATAAAAAACTGTTTGGATGTGTGTGTGGAGTTTTACGTCGGACAGACTGCGTGTACTATTCAACAGCGCTGTGTAGAGCACGATGGATGCTTTCGCCTTCAGTAACCTAAGAAATCAGTTCAAAAAATGGCTCTGAGCACTATGGGACGTAACTGCTGTGGTCATCAGTCCCCCAGAACTTAGAACTACTTAAACCTAACTAACCTAAGGACTTCACACACATCCATGCCTGAAGCAGGATTCGAACCTGCTGCCGTAGCGGTCGCGCGGTTCCAGACTGTAGCGCCTAGAACCTCTAGGCCAAGAAATCAGTGGTAGCGGAGAGTGCCGCAGATAACGGACATCCTGTTGCATTCAAAGAGACATCAGTTATTGCACGGATTAGTAGTTTCTGAGATTGTTGTTGTTGTTGTTGTTGTGGTCTTCAGTCCTCAGACTGGTTTGATGCAGCTCTCCATGCTACTCTATCCTCTGCAAGCTTCTTCATCTCCCAGTACCTACTGCAACCTACATCCTTCTGAATCTGCTTAGTGTATTCATCTCTTGGTCTCCCCCTACGATTTTTACCCTCCACGCTGCCCTCCAATACTAAATTGGTGATCCCTTGATGCCTCAGATCATGTCCTACCAACCGATCCCTTCTTCTGGTCAAGTTGTGCCACAAACTTCTCTTCTCCCCAATCCTATTCAATACTTCCTCATTAGTTATGTGATCTACCCATCTAATCTTCAGCATTCTTCTGTAGCACCGCATTTCGAAAGCTTCTATTCTCTTCTTGTCCAAACTATTTACCGTCCATGTTTCACTTCCATACATGGCTACACTCCATACAAATACTTTCAGAAATGACTTCCTGACACTTAAATCTATACTCGATGTTAACAAATTTCTCTTCTTCAGAAACGCTTTCCTTGCCATTGCCAGTCTACATTTTATATCCTCTCTACTTCGACCATCATCAGTTATTTTGCTCCCCAAATGGCAAAACTCCTTCACTACTTAAGGGTCTCATTTCGTAATCTAATACCCTCAACATCACCCGACTTAATTCGACTACATTCCATTATCCTCGTTTTGTTTTTGTTGATGTTCATCTTATATCCTCCTTTCAAGACACCATCCATTCCGTTCAACTGCTCTTCCAAGTCCTTTGCTGTCTCTGACAGAATTACAATGTCATCGGCGAACCTCAATGTTTTTATTTCTTCTCCATGGATTTTAATACCTACTCCGAATTTTTCTTTTGTTTCCTTCACTGCTTGCTCAATATACAGTTTCTGAGCTAACATAATTAATTAAAGAACCGATCGAGATAAAAACTGTAAGAACATTCTCAGTAAAGACAGCGGCCTACAACTTAGCACGGCTTGGCATCCGGCCATTGGAAGGATCAAGCGGGTGTTGGAGCGGGCACCAGTGACAGTGATGTCACAGAAGGCAGCAAGCAAAATCCAGTCATCACTTGTCAATGGCCGAGGAGTACTCGGCCAAATGCTCGTGGGTTTTAAACCACCTGTCGCGGCTGAAAGCTCGGGAGAATTTTTATCAGATGTAGAAACACTTGGAATCGAACTTTTGCAAAGTATCGTCAATGTATGGATATGAACAGGGAAGAAGGTGAAGACATGGCTGGTAATCGAGTTACCTGGAAGAAACTAGTTGCTGCATATGCTTCCTAACATTCTAGGAATTTTCTTCTAAGTCTAAACGGCAATTTTTGTAGATCGGTGTCGAGTAGAGTGCCTCTAGAAAAGAAAACACAGTTGTGTCTTGCAAGACAAAGAATCGCCGACAACGGTGTGACAACAGAGGAAGTGATGGCTTAAACGGAGAGGGCTGGGTGTGGAGATAGGCGAGAGCACTCTGAAGAGACAATCGTAATTTGGACTTGAAGTAATGTAGTGAACTAAGGGAAACCTGACTGAGGAGCAATTGGTGTTTAGAGCCTGCTCCTCTTCAGTCCATACGGAGAGATGTGGCGCAGTAATAAAACCAGTGTACTGGACTCACACTCTGGAGAATAGCGGTTTAAATACCCATCCGACCATCCGGATTTAGATTAACCGTAATCACTCTAAATCGCTTCAGGCAAATTCCGGGTTTGTTTCTTTGAAAGGGAACGGTTAATATCCTTTCTCATTCCAAACACGTGCTCTCACTCTAATGACCTAGTCGTCAACGAAATATGAGAAACTAATCTTCGTTTTGTTGGATCCCAGAAGAGCGTTTTCAAAAAATGGCTCTGAGTACTATGGGACTCAACTGCTGTGGTCATAAGTCCCCTAGAACTTAGAACTACTTAAACCTAACTAACCTAAGGACAGCACACAACAACCAGCCATCACGAGGCAGAGAAAATCCCTGACCCCGCCGGGAATCGAACCCGGGAACCCGGGCGTGGGAAGCGAGAACTCTACCGCACGACCACGAGATGCGGGCGAAGAGCGTTTTAACCAGTGTGTCCTCGCGTTCTGAAAATTAGCGATTAACACTTTTGTAATGACGATAAGTGACACTGAATCTGTAGTCTCATACCTAGTGGCAAATGTGTGTATATATATGCTAAGCCATAACATCAAGAATGGTACTAAGAGCTACTGAAATCGTAAACAGTCGACGAAGCTAATCACAGTGGATTGAATACCAACATTGTCCACGTAAAGAGAATATAACTTCAGTTAAATAAATCATGAAACCAATGAAGAAACTTATCAAGAGAAATACTGTGCTTGGACAGATACTTTGTTAGCGTGTATAAATGTTGATAAAACACTGCAAATACTAATTTTGCTTCAGTTCTAAATGCAGTGATTACGAATCCAGCAATTAACAGAATGAAATGACAATTTCACTGCACAATCTGTGAGGCATTTTCCGAGATTTATCGCCAGGAACTATTACCGGAAACTAATGGGAAGGTATTAGAGGCTCATTAACGCGTAATTTTTCAACACAAGAGTTCGTATGTGAACAAAGACAATACTGACTATGTTCAGAAACTGTGACTTAAGCTATCACACTTTCGGATTTGTTACACATACTAAATCGTGAACACAAATTTGTGAACACTAAGACGATACCTAATACACAGTTGCTACAAAGCCAGAAGTTTATTTTGATTTCAGTCGAATTAACAGCATGAGTTATGTTTTAAAATATCTGAATAGGTTAACATAAAGAAACTAGGAAATTTGAAAGAAATCGTTTACAGTTTATGGTGATATCGTAAGAGAAAATGTTTCATTTATTTGGATAAGAGAGCCGGCCGTGGTGGCCGAGCGGTTCTAGGGGCTTCAGTCCGGAACCGTGAGACAGCTACGGTCGCAGGTTCGAATCCTGCCTCGGGCATGGATGTGTGTGATGTCCTTAGGTTAATTAGGTTTAAGTAGTTCTACGTTCTAGGGGACTGATGGCCTCAGCAGTTAAGTCCCATAGTGCTCAGAGCCATTTGAACCATTTTTGGATAAGAGAGAGAGAAACTCTCTAAACG
Source organism: Schistocerca nitens (assembly GCF_023898315.1). NCBI lineage: Eukaryota > Metazoa > Arthropoda > Insecta > Orthoptera > Acrididae > Schistocerca > Schistocerca nitens. The sequence continues at coordinate 168,271,330 of NC_064616.1, read as the reverse complement.
AATTGGCTTTCCGGATTAATGACGTTTCTTCTAGTACCTCTGCCATACTGACAAGGGAACCTCCCCATCGCAGCCCCCTCAGATTTAGTTATAAGTTGGCACAGTGGATAGGTCTTGAAAAACTGAACACAGATCAATCGAGAAAACAGGAAGAAGTTGTGTGGAACTATGAAAAAAATAAGCAAAATATACAAACTGAGTAGTCCATGTGCAATATACAGGGTGAGTCACCTAACATTACCGCTGGATATATTTCGTAAACCACATCAAATACTGACGAATCGATTCCACAGACCGAATGTGAGGAGAGGTGCTAGTGTAATTGGTTAATACAAACAATAAAAAGACGCACGGAAGTATGTTTTATAACACAAACCTACTTTTTTTTAAATGGAACCCCGTTAGTTTTGTTAGCACATCTGAACATATAAACAAATACGTAATCAGTGCCGTTTGTTGCATTGTAAAATGTTAATTACATCAAGAGATATTGTAACCTAAAGTTGACGCTTGAGTACCACTCCTCCGCTGTTCGATCGTGTGTATCGGAGAGCACCGAATTACGTAGGGATCCAAAGGGAACGGTGATGGACCTTAGCTACAGAAGAGACTGGAGCAGCACATTATGTCTACATGCTAACACCTTTTTATTGGTCTTTTTCACAGACGCACATGTACATTACCATGAGGGGTGAGGTACACGTACACACGTGGTTTCCGTTTTCAATTACGGAGTGGAATAGAGTGTGTCCCGACATGTCAGGCCAATAGATGTTCAATGTGGTGGCCATCATTTGCTGCACACAATTGCAATCTCTGGCGTAATGAATGTCGTACACGCAGCAGTACATCTGGTGTAATGTCGCCGCAGGCTGCCACAATACGTTGTTTCATATCCTCTGGGGTTGTAGGCACATCACGGTACACATTCTCCTTTATCGTACCCCACAGAAAGAAGTCCAGAGGTGTAAGATCAGGAGAACGGGCTGGCCAATTGATGCGTCCTCCACGTCCTATGAAACGCCCGTCGAACATCCTATCAAGGGTCAGCCTAGTGTTAATTGCGGAATGTGCAGGTGCACCATCATGCTGATACCACATACGTTGACGCGTTTCCAGTGGGACATTTTCGAGCAACGTTGGCAGATCATTCTGTAGAAACGCGATGTATGTTGCAGCTGTTTGGGCCCCTGCAATGAAGTGAGGACCAATGAGGTGGTCGCCAATGATTCCTCACCATACATTTACAGTCCACCGTCGCTGTCGCTCTACCTGTCTAAGCCAGCGAGGATTGTCCACGGACCAGTAATACATGTTCCGTAGATTCACTGCCCCGTGGTTTGTGAAACCCGCTTCATCGGTAATCAGGTAGAACTGCAACGCATTCTCTGTTAATGCCCATTGACAGAACTGCACTCGATGATTAAAGTCATCACCATGTAATTGCTGATGTAGCGACACATGAAACGGGTGAAAGCGGTGACGATGCAGTATGCGCATGACAGTACTATGACTCAGTCCACCGGCTCTAGCAATGTCCCGTGTACTCATGTGTGGGTTCATGGCAACAGCAGCTAACACACCAATTGCACCCGCTTCTCCTGTGACGGGACTGTTACGGACCCGTTTGCGTGCTACGACCATACCTGTTGCATGCAGTTGGCGGTAGATGTTTCGCAATGTGCGGCACGTTGGATGCTCTCTGTCCGGGTACCGTTCTGCATACACCCTGCAGGCTTCAGCTGCATTTCGTCGACACTCGCCATGTAGATGTAGATGAGTATCACCTCCGCCTTTTCAGAGTTCGAATACACCATGGTCACAGTTCCTACAACACTACACTATCACAGACGTCTGGTAACACGGTGTACTACAGTTGGTCTGCGTGCGGAGACGAATGCAGAATAACAATAGCAGCAAGCGCTACATGCGGACACTGCGACAGCTAGACCAAACCACAACAGTGCACTACAGCCACACTCGTAAACACGGTCGTCATCGTAAACATGTCCCTGCAGATGCTGCTCGCCGACCGTGGTCCGTGTTTGTTACGACACGCAACTGAACGCCGGAGGTTTCAAGCGTCAACTTTAGGTTACAGTATCTCCGGATGTAATTAACATTTTACAATGTAACAAACGGCACTGATTACGTATTTGTTTATATGTTCTGGTGTGCTAACAAAACTAACGTGGTTCCATTAAAGAAAACGTAGGTTTGTGTTAAAAAACATACTTCCGTGCATTTTTGTATGGTTTGTATTAAACAATTACACTAGCCCCTCTCCTCACGTTCGGTCTGTGGAATCGGTTCGTCAGTATTTGATGTGGTTTACGAAATATATCCAGCGGTAACGTTAGGTGACTCACCCTGTATACAACATCAAGGATAGCCTGAACTAAGAAGCGCCGTGGTCCTGTGGTTAGCGTGAGCAGCTGTGGAATGAGAGGTCCTTGGTTCAAGTATACCCTTGAGTGAAAATTTCACTTTCTTTATTTTCGCAAAGTTATGATGTGTCCGTTCGTTCATTGACGTCTCTGTTCGCTGTAATAAGTTTGCTGTCTGTGTTTTGCGACCGCACCGCAAAACAGTGCGATTAGTAGACGAAAGGACGTGCCTCTCCAATGGGAACCGAAAACATTTGATCGCACGGTCATAGGCCAACCGATTCCTCCACAGGGAAACACGTCTGATATATTCTATACGACACTGGTGACGGCATGTGCGTCACATGACAGATAATAATTGTCTGAAAATAAAAAATAAATCTTTTCGCTCGAGGGATGACTTGAACCAAGGACCTCTCGTTCCGTAGCTGCTCACGCTAACCACGGGACCACGGCGCTCCTGAGCGCACATTATCCTTGATGTTGCATATCTTGCACATGGACTACTCAGTTTGTATATTTTGCTTATTTCTTTCATAGCTCCACACAACTTCTTCCTTTTTTCTCGATTGATCTGTGTTCAGTTTTTCAAGGCCTATCCACTGTGCCAACTTATAACTAAATCTGGGGGGGGGGGGCGTGCGATGGGGAGGTTCCCTTGTGAGGGCGGTGTTCGGACGGTTATTCGGAATGGACTAGGCAAACGCCAGGATGGTTCGCTATATGCACCTCAGAATCACACGTGTGTCGATAAAACGGTCATGGAACACAGTTTACACAATCCACAGACAGATACTGCACGTGAGTTTCTTCCCTTACGATAAGTTACGAAGGTGGCGGCAGGAAGAACATCTGGCCACAAAATTGAAACACAAATGAGTGCCTAATCGAGGATGGTCGGTTGCTCATCATTAGCTGGCCTATCCAAGCACGGTACAAATGCTGGATACTTGTAACTGACGTACGACTTTAATTTTGGATCTTGCTTTAGAAACATAAAGATAGGTGACCTGAGATGATATACACTAACAAAAAAAGTGAATAGCCCAGCCAGCATGGGAGGAGGAAACGAAATGAAACTTTCCGTGTTGAGAGGCTACGTGACGATATTTCTGAGATTACAACATCATAGCAGTTTGTCAAAGAACTTGGCAGTATGACACCACTTATGAGAATGAACTTGCACCCAATCTCGGCTCGATGCGAGCACTGATTAAGTTTGGAAGGGTGTCATGAAGCTGGTCCATAGCAGTTGTACTGGTCCATAATACAGGGTGTTTCCAAAATGACCGGGATATTTGAAACGGCAATAAAAACTAAACGAGCAGCGATAGAATTACACCGTTTGTTGCAATATGCTTGGGACAACAGTACATTTTCAGGCGGACAAACTTTCGAAATTACAGTAGTTACAATTTTCAACAACAGATGGCGCTGCAAGTGATGTGAAAGATATAGAAGACAACGCAGTCTGTGGGTGCGCCATTCTGTACGTCGTCTTTCTGCTGTAAGCGTGTGCTGTTCACAACGTGCAAGTGTGCTGTAGACAACATGATTTATTCATTAGAACAGAGGATTTTTCTGGTGTTGGAATTCCACCGCCTAGAACACAGTGTTGTTGCAACAAGACGAAGTTTTCAACGGAGGTTTAATGTAACCAAAGGACCGAAAAGCGATACAATAAAGGATCTGTTTGAAAAATTTCAACGGACTGGGAACGTGACGGATGAACGTGCTGGAAAGGTAGGGCGACCGCGTACGGCAACCACAGAGGGCAACGCGCAGCTAGTGCAGCAGGTGATCCGACAGCGGCCTCGGGTTTCCGTTCGCCGTGTTGCAGCTGCGGTCCAAATGACGCCAACGTCCACGTATTGTCTCATGCGCCAGAGTTTACACCTCTATCCATACAAAATTCAAACGCGGCAACCCCTCAGCGCCGCTACCATTGCTGCACGAGAGACATTCGCTAACGATATAGTGCACAGGATTGATGACGGCGATATGCATGTGGGCAGCATTTGGTTTACTGACGAAGCTTATTTTTACCTGGACGGCTTCGTCAATAAACAGAACTGACGCATATGAGGAACCGAAAAGCCCCATGTTGCAGTCCCATCATCCCTGCATCCTCAGAAAGTACTGGTCTGGGCCGCCATTTCTTCCAAAGGAATCATTGGCCCATTTTTCAGATCCGAAACGATTACTGCATCACGCTATCTGGACATTCTTCGAGAATTTGTGGCGGTACAAACTGCCTTAGAGGACACTGCGAACACCTCGTGGTTTATGCAAGATGGTGCCCGGCCACATCGCACGGCCGACGTCTTTAATTTCCTGAATGAATATTTCGATGATCGTGTGATTGCTTTGGGCTATCCGAAACATACAGGAGGCGGCGTGGATTGGCCTCCCTATTCGCCAGACATGAACCCCTGTGACGTCTTTCTGTGGGGACACTTGAAAGACCAGGTGTACCGCCAGAATCCAGAAACAATTGAACAGCTGAAGCAGTACATCTCATCTGCATGTGAAGCCATTCCGCCAGTCACGTTGTCAAAGGTTTCGGGTAATTTCATTCAGAGACTACGCCATATTATTGCTACGCATGGTGGATATGTGGAAAATATCGTACTATAGAGTTTCCCAGACCGCAGCGCCATCTGTTGTTGGAAATTGTAACTACTGTAATTTCGAAAGTTTGTCTGCCTGAAAATGTACTGTTGTCCCAAGCATATTGCAACAAACGGTGTATTTCTATCGCTGCTCGTTTAGTTTTTATTGCCGTTTCAAATATACCGGTCATTTTTGAAACACCCTGTATCTTGATTATTGGTACTGGGACAGATTGACGTACTAGCTGGTCTCACAGAAGTACAGGGTGGCGCAGATGGATCGGGTGGTTTTGAAGTGGACTGTACGTCTGGAGGGGGGGAGCCAGGTGTTCGGCGACTTCGTCCTGTGGTGGGGGGGGGGACGGGAAGTTTCAGTTGCAGGCTGGCAGTCAGTCGCGATGGCTACGTGGTCCGTTGAGCATCGTGTTTTCGCAGTGGAAGAGTTCATACGCAATAACGAGTCAATTGTTGCTGTGACGCGTGCCTTTCGCCGGCGTTTCAACATCCCACCTCGCGGTAGTGTTCCTAAGCGAGATACGATATTGAGTTGGGTGCATAATTTCCGCACTACTGGTTCATGTGCTCCAAAATGGACGCCTAGACCGCCAACAATAACAACGCCTGAGAACGTGGAGCGTGTGAGACGCGATGTCACTGCGAGCCCACGTCGATCAACGAGACGTCGTGCTCAAGCTCTTGGAATGTCACGTCGGAGCCTTCAAAGGATTCTTAACGAAGAACTGAAATTCCACCCCTATAAAATCCTGTTGGTACAGAAGATTCTCCCAACAGACCATCTTCAAAGGCTTCAGTTTAGCCAACAGATGTTGGAGTTATTGGAAGATGTAAACCTGATTATCATGATGTCTGACGAGGCTCACTTTCACATTAACGGATACGTAAACAAGCAAAATTGCCGTTACTGGGCCGACACTAACCCAAGAGATCTACACCAACGGCCTCTCCATAGTGACAAAGTGACGGTTTGGTGTGGGGTTTCTAAGGTAGGGATAATTGGTCCTTACTTTTTTGAAAATGAAAGGGAGCAGGCGGTTACTGTTAATTCGCAGCGTTATGTGAAGATGATTGAAGATTTTCTTCTCCCACAACTTGAAGAGAACAATTACGACATGGGCAATATGTGGTTCCAACAAGACGGGGCAACTGCACATACCGCTAGGATATCAATGCAAGCTGTACGCGCTCTGTTCCCTGGCCGTTTGATTTCCCGTAATGGAGATGTCCATTGGCCCCCTCGCTCGCCGGACCTCACGGTATGCGACTTTTTCTTATGGGGCTATTTAAAAGCAAGGGTCTACATGAACAAACCCCGGACCATTCAGGAGTTGAAGGCAGCAATTCACACCGAAATCACATCAATTCCTGGTGATGTGCTTGAGCGGGCAATGCGGAACGTTAAGGACCGACTCCAAGAATGCGTCGCTCGAGAAGGAGGGCATTTGATGGATGTAATTTTTAAAAACTAACATTACTATTTTTTTGTTAATAAACTTCCATTGTAACTACACGTTTTGCACTTTATTTCAATCCAATACCTTTACAATTGACAGTTTGACAAGTATTTTAAAACCACCCGATCCATCTGCGCCACCCTGTACCTCAACATTGCGCAGAAATGGTACATGAGAATGCAGGGTGTCCGTGAGAAACCGTTGTTTTGTCGGAATCCCCTCAGTCACTACTGTCCAGTATCGGGCGGGAGATGCCCAATGGATCCCCAAACCGTGACACCAAGAGTAACACCGCACTGGCTCTACAAAACATTGCAAGAATGGGATCCCTCTTCAGGTAGCCGCAATATTCGCCAACAGTGGTCGTCTCGGGTAGTGCAGAAAATTGTTCATCGGTTACTTGCAAAGAGTTCGGTTTTCTAAAGTTTGAAAATAATAACTGCGTATTTATAGCCTCTGCTGATGCCTCGAACGTTGTACGTGAAACGTTAGCCACAGAACCGTGCTTTAGTCCATGGCCTTATGCCTGTATGACGAAAATGACCAAGAATACGGATTCACAGGACTAACTCCGAGACAGTGTCTGAATCAAACTATTCTCGTTAGAGAGCGAGCACGCAAAGAGCAAAAGAGGAGAAAGAGAGATTCGGGAAATATACGAGGTGTGGCTAGAAAAAAACCGGACTAGTACTGGTGAAACAATAAAACGAATGCAATAAGGCTGAAAGTCGCGTGGCCTGTCGCGTGACTTTCGCTCCGCCTACTGCTCGAGTTTCATCTGCCTCCTGCACTCAGTCTGCCCGTGGCGTCTGTTTTAAGTAGTTGACGTTTTGTCTGTGCGTCGGAAAATGTTGAGTGTACAGAAAGAACAGCGTGTTAACATCAAATTTTGTTTCAAACTAGGAAAATCTGCAAGTGAAACGTTTGTAATGTTACAACAAGTGTACGGCGATGATTGTTTATCGCGAACACAAGTGTTTGAGTGGTTTAAACGATTTAAAGATGGCCGCGAAGACACCAGTGATGACACTCGCACTGGCAGACCATTGTCAGCAAAAACTGATGCAAATATTGAAAAAATCGGTAAACTTGTTCGACAAGATCGCCGTTTAACAATCAGAGCAGTGTCTGAGTTAACAGGAGTTGACAAGGAAAGTGTTAGGCAGATTCTTCAGCAAAGTTTCAACATGAACAAAGTGTGTTCAAAAATGGTAACAAAGTGTGTTCAAAAATGGTTCCAAAGTGTCTCACAATTGAACAGAAGGAACTCCGAAGAATGATTTGTTCTGATATCCTGGAAAACATTGAAAGTGATCCCACCTTCTTACAAAATGTTATTACTTGCGATGAATCGTGGTTTTTTACTTACGATCCCGAAACTAAACGCCAATCGATGCATTGGAAAACTCCTGGTTCTCCACGACAAAAAAAGCACGAATGTCAAAATCGAATTTCAAGGCAATGATGATTGTTTTTCTTGACATCAAAGGGATTGTGCACATTGATTGGGTACCAGAGGGACAAACAGTGAATCAGCATTACTACATTAGCGTCCTGGCTGCCCTACGTGAGCGAGTACGGAGAAAACGGAACGATTTGTGGAGAAAAAAGTCATGGATCTTTCACCAAGACAATGCCCCAGCTCACAGTGCGTTGTCAGTGAAGACGTTTTTGGCAAAACACAACATTCCCATCTTAGATCATCCACCCTACTCACCTGATTTGGCCCCCTGTGACTTTTTTCTTTTCCCTAAAGTCAAGTCAGCTTTGAAAGGAACAAGATTTGAGACTGTTGAAGCAGTAAAAGAAAAAGCGACGGAAGTAATGTATGGACTTACCGAAAATGATCTGCAGCATTGCTATGAACAGTTGAAAATTCGTATGGAGCGGTGTAGAGACCGAGGAGGAGAGTACATTCAAGGAGATAACATGAAATTTTAAATAATTGTAAATAAATGTTTTTTCCAGCATCAGACCGGTTTTTTTCTAGCCGCACCTCGTAAAAGCTGAGACGCCTCTCAAGCGTTAGCGCGAGCGAGCGCGCACACACCACACACACACACGAGATAAGTAGAGAGAGGGAGGGAGAAACGGAGGGAGGGAGAGAGAGAGAAAGAGAGAGAGAGAGAACAACAGACACACAGAAAATAAATCACTTATTCACTCTTTTCGTCGCATACAGAAAACGGAAGACGAACAGTGCAGCGCTCGGTTAGGTAAATACGCCTGTTGCTTCTGCATAACGCAGTATAGAGGTGTACATCAGAGCACGTTGTGCGGATGGAGAAATGGGATACGTTTCTTCATTGTACCGCTGAAACGCGACTCCGACATGGAATACTACGGCAGAACAAAAAGGCATATTATGCGCAGCCGTGGTCGCCTGCGGTTTCCTGAGTCACCGCTCACCGCTGGCTCGACAGCAGATCAGCCTCAGGAACTTGGCCAATCAAAACACTCTCCGGTGTAGGAATGTAGCGAAGCGAGTCCTGTTTGTTGCGGAAGTAGTCAGCCATTCTTAAGCAATAAAATACTCGTAGTGCTGGCGTTAAAATACGCTACTGTTTTGGACATTTAACCAATCAGAAAGAAAGCCTCGAATGAATTTAAACTCGGGGAATGCGTGAAACAGGGTAACGCAGGTAAGTAATTATCACTGTAGAGAACTGGTAATATAATTACACTGTTTATACTAAAGTACAATCAGATTCCACCTTACTATCACACTTCATGAAGTTCCCTAACTTTTTTATCACGCTTTCTAACACAGTTGTCATTAAAAACTAATACGTGATGTACTAAGACACCAAGTTTAGATTTCAGACGAAGTATTTTGCTATCTGTAAAGCACAAAGAACATTTACACATCCATAGAATAAAAAAGGCACTCATGTGCAGGTAGATGAGTGGAACAATAACTAAAAAAAAAACAGTAAAATCACAATTAAAACACTTTGTGGAAACGGCCAATCCACGTGCATAAGCATGGTCAAAATTCAGCATTCTCCGGAGGGAGAGAGAGAAGCAAATTAAGCTAGCGATCTGGTTGTTCTGCCACACGTGAGGTCTTACAACATGTCAGGTATGTTCTCAGAAGCCATTACACATGTTACAGTTGACAGATATGTTTATTTAATGGAATAAGTTACAGAATTCATTCGGTAGCAATTTTTCGCGCCCATTAAGCTAATTCGTCAATGAAACAATGTACGAGGGCATTTCGAAAAGTAAAGATACAATGGCTCGCAGTACTTAAATACAACATTTATTTAGAAAACCTCAGTTACATCTTATTCACTGGATTATCTGTTATTTTTCGACATAATCACTCCCGTTATCCAAACATTTGTTAAGTCGGTGCACAAGCTTTTGTATCCCACAGTCATAGAAGGTTGCCGCCTGTTGTCGGAACCACATTTCAACTTCATCTTTGATCTCATCATTGTTGTGGAATGATTTTCCACCAAGATGTGACTTCAGGTAACGGAAGACATGGAAGTCGGTGGGCGCAAGGTCCTGGCTGTATGGCGGATGGTCCAATACGTCCCATTTGAATTGTGTGAGTAGTGCTTTGGTTACGAGAGCTGTGTGAGTCCGAGCGTTGTCATGAAGCAAGCGGACTCCACTTGTCAGCATTCCCCTGCGTTTGTTTTGAATTGCCCTTCGAAGACGTTTCAAAGTCTGGCAATATGCAGCAGCATTAATTGTCGTTCCAGGAGGCATAAATTCCAACAGAAGAATGCCTTGTCTGTCCTAAAAAACAGAAGCCATGAGTTTCTTCCCTGAAATCGACGTTTTGCATTTCTTGGCTTTTGGTGAGTTCCAATGGCGCCATTGCATTGATTGTTGCTTGGATTCAGGTGTATGGTGATAAACCCACGTCTCGTCGCCTGTCACAATGTGATCAAGGAACTCATCACCTGTTTCATCATAGCGTGTGAGGAAGTCGAGTGGAAAGCCCATCCTTTTCTTTTTGTGTTCTTCCGTTAACAGTTTTGGAACCCAGTGCGCACACAATTTCCTGTACCTTAACTTGACAGTCAACATGTCCGGTATGATCTGATGCAATCCTTTCAATGTGAGACGTCTATTAGCACGAATTGCTTCCTCCGTTCTCCGAAGAAGGGCATCAGAAATCACAGTTGGCCAACATGTTCTTTGTTCGTCATGAACATCGATCCTACCTTCAGAGAAATGACGACACCATTTCGTTACATTTTGTCGATTCATAATGTTCCCATAAACAGAAGCAATTTCTTTGTGAATATCCGCTGGTCGCTGACCTTTTGCATGAAGAAAACGTATGACGGAGCGCACTTCGCATTTGGCGCAGCCATTTTAAACACGACCTACTCCAACCAGAAGCAACGTTCAACTCCCAACGACCGCGAGGAGAAAGCTAACGGTTCAAGGTTAACACCAGTGTTGCCAACTCTTCTGTTCCTATGGAGTACGGTGTATCTTTACTTTCCGAAATACCCTAGTATACAAAACTATTACACCTATTGCCACGTTCACGTATTTATGTGCGCATATGCCGTTCGCTTTGTAACATAAGAAGAAAAAGTGAGAGGGAATGCTTGACGTACCCTCAGATTGCGAGAGTTGACAACACGTAACACACGCAGGAACAGTTTCGAAAACGGCCGTTTAGGTGGTGCAGGTGTTATAGTGTGGGGCGGTATAATGCTGAACACGCTAAACTGACCGGTCAACGTTATTGTGACACTGTGTTCCTTCCCCATGTGCGTCTTTTCAGGTGCTCTTCGGCCCTGACTGCATTTTTGTGGATGACAATGCACGACAGCATCGAAGAGTATAGGTGGAGACCCTCTCGGAACGAGAGCAAATTCAGCAAATGACCGTTCCCCCCCGACTTAAATCCTATCGAATACGTATGGGACGAGCTGCGTAGACGTATCGCACCACGTCCATACACATCAACGACCATCCAGCACTTATCAGCGCCGCTGGTGGATGAGTGGAGCCTCCTACCACAAAAATTCCTTACAAGTTGTGGCCACCATGGAAGTATGTTGCCGTCGTTGCGATCTCACAAGAACCGTATCCGGCGTTTTGCAATGTCCAGTTGACCAACACGAATCGCGGTGACTTCAGTGTAGTTATTTTCGCTAACGTGTCATTTATCTTTTTTTCATTGCGTATTTCTTTCAGTTACCTTCTGTACTCTACAGTAGCAGCTCTTTCTATGTATGATCCAAGTTTTCTCGAGCTATGGTGCTTGGCAGTGACACATCACGCGTAAGTTTCTTTTACGTTTGTCACACCATAGTGTCACGATAAGATTGATCATCTCACGTGAATCGCATGTATGTTAATCATAACATGGAAATCAGAATGAAAAACCAGACTAGCAATGACTAGTAAAGAGATGGTAAAAGAAATGTACGATAAAGCCGATACAACGATGGTTTCATGTAGGCGTGAGAGTAAAATCCAGTATCACCAGGCGTCAACTGCTCTGGAGTCGTGCATGTCAGCACAGGAACACGTGAAGGCTGAATAGAAGATGAAACTAAGGTTCTTGTGATCATTTTACGCCCAGAGCTAAAATACAGTTCGTACAACCGATAAGAGCTTATTTCGAAACCAACTGCGGCCACTTACTTAGATTTTAGGCGGTGTTCGCAGTTGCTCTGGACGAAATCACGGATGGCTGCGTTTCGGAGGTCCCTATTCACTTTACTTGTTCTTTTTCCAAGGACGCCCAGCCTGATGCCAAACTTTTTTTAACTATTCTGTTTATTCTGTTGTATGTTTGTCACACTCACTGGAAAAATAGAATCCCTATAATTTTTTATGTATCGTTACTTATGCGAATACACCGTAGGATAACGTCCGGATACAGAATGTTTTTTATTCTGCAAATGCCGTGTAATATTTATTATTTTTGTACCGTATTTAATTTGTACACTTTTGATGGTGGTCGTCTCGATTTCAGCCTGACGACGGAAAGATTTCGTATGTTTTCAAAGATGTCTGAATTATGACTCTAGCCGGCCGCGGTGGCCGTGCGGTTCTAGGCGCTGCAGTCCGGAACCGCGGGACTGCTACGGTCGCAGGTTCGAATCCTGCCTCGGGCATGGATGTGTGTGATGGCCTTAGGTTAGTTAGGTTTAAGTAGTTCTAAGTTCTAGGGGACTGATGACCTAAGATGTTAAGTCCCATAGTGCTCAGAGCCATTTGAATTATGACTCTGTCATTACATTGCAATGTCCCTTCGTGTTGTATGTGGTGTCACCGCCAGACACCACACTTGCTCGGTGGTAGCTTTAAATCGGCCGCGGTCCATTAGTACATGTAGGACCCGCGTGTCGCCACTGGCAGTGATCGCAGACCGAGCGCCACCACAAGGCAGGTCTCTAGAGACTGACTAGCACTCGCCCCAGTTGTACGGACGACATTGCTAGCGACTACACGTACGAAGCCTTTCTCTCAATTGCCGAGAGACAGTTAGAATAGCCTTCAGCTAAGTCCATGGCTACGACCTAGCAAGGCGCATTAACCATATCTGGAGAGAGTCTCATTTGTATTATCAAGAGAATTGTACCACAATGAATTAAAGTTAAGTATACGAGAAGCTCCGTTCTTTTCTTTATAGCTTTCATCACGTATCCTGTTTCAGACTTAACGCCAGTCGGCGTGTGTGTACGCGTGCCTTTCGGCTACCCGTCACTGTGGACTGGCTGCCTTGTCAGTCCACTACATTGTATATCAATGATAAAGCAAACCCAGCATGAGCAATGAAATGGATAATGCGAGTAGAAATGTCTCCTTTTAAACCCTCCCGTATTAATGATTATGTGCACTAGAGGCATATCCAAATCGGAATCCGTCTTCCCTTCTGCCTTAGCCGTCTTTTGTCAGAAGTGAGACAGACATGGTGATATCTTGTAACAAAATACGTGGGTCTTCCACAAAACAATGCACCACATATTTTTTTCTCAGCCAGTAACAATGGTACCAATGCGAAACTTCTCGAGAGTCATCCAAAAAGTAATGCACCACATTTTTTCTGAGCCAATAACAAAGATACGAATGCGAAACCGTAAGTATGCATTATTAGAAGTTTCAGGAGCCGCGCGCGCAAATTTTCCGTTTCCTCTGACAGACAGCGTAGCTGCAGGACTGTTTCAAAATGGCTTCTGTAAGTGCGTTACAAGCAGTGTGTCGTCACTGAATTTCTCACGCAGACGAAGAAACTTTTGGAAACATCCACAAACGTTTGTGTGCAGTTTAGGGAGCATCTGCAGTCGACAGAAGTATGGTTAGTCGCTGGTCAAACAGGGTAAGGCTATTACGAGAAAGCGGTTCGGCGGAGCTGTAAGATTTGCAGCGTAAAGGGAGTCCATACCTGACACAATAGTTTGGCTATGTGCTCATTTGCGAGGACCGACGCAAGACGACTCGGTAGCTGGCGTTGAAGAAAGTGTGGATGCAATCATCCGTGCTCCTGATTACTTAAAAGTGTGTGCACAATGGGATCGCCAGCCGGAGTGGCCGAGCGGTTCTAGGCGCTACAGTCTGGAACCGCGCGACCGCTACGGTCGCAGGTTCGAATCCTGCCTCGGGCATGGATGTGTGTGATGTCCTTAGGTTAGTTAGGTTTAAGTAGCTCTAAGTTCTAGGGAACTGATGACCTCAGAAGTTAAGTCCCATAGTGCTCAGAGCCATTTGAACCACAATGGGTTTCACGCTGTCTTACGATGGAACACAAATCTCTCCGAGTTGCTGCAACATTTTGAAGCTGAGAGGGAAGCCTTCTTGTGTCGAATTGTGACCAGTAATAAAACGTGGGTTCACCATTTTTAGCCCGAAAGGAAACGACAATGGATGTAGTGGCGTCATACTCACTCTCCACAGACGAAAAAATTCAAAGCAACTACTTGCGCCGGTAAGGTTATGATCACTGCGTATTGGGGCTATGATGGTGTCATACTCACTGATGTGATGCCAAGAGGTAGCATCATTAGTTCTGAAGCACATGTGAACACATTAAACAAACAAACTCCAGAAGCTCTTCCAGCGACCTCGGCGGCATAACAACCCATGTGACTGATTCAACGTAATAACTCTCGGCCCCACGTAAGATTGAGGATCTCAGAACACATCACGAAACAGGGTTTGACATTATTACCCCATCCACATTACAGCACTGAAGTAGTTACCTCAGACTCCCACTTTCTTGGACCATAAAGGATGCCATTCGTGGTAGATATTTTGAGGACGACGAAGAGGTGACGCGCATAGTGAAGAAATGGATTTGTGACTAGAACAAGAAGTGATAATAACAGGGTGTACACGCCCTTGTTTCTCGCTGGAGGAAGGCCATGGAACGGGGATGAGATTACGTGGAAAAATAGTGATTGTAGAAGAAACATTGTTCTTTCTTGTGTGTCCGTTTCGTTGTGTTCAATAAATAATTGTTGAAGAAAAAAATGTGGTGCATTACTTTCTGGGCGAACTCTGTATACTGGAAGGCCAGAATTTTCATGTTGAACTACGCATTCAGTGCATAGATTTTAATAGATACTCACATTGCATATAAAACAAAACCTTTATACACTGCTTGATAAAAAAGTAAAACACCCAGAAGACATGATCGGATGGTGTCATCCGATCGATGCGTAATATGTGTTATGGAACTTGTACCACGGAAGAGTTGTTTTTCTGTCGTCACTCTGCACATCTAGCATGGTAATAACTGGACCTCGAGAAAAGTAAAGTTTCAGAGAAACGAGTTTGGTTGTTGCCTCGACCACGTTCATGACAAACTACTGCCGTTTTTTCCATTTTTCCATTTTTCCCAGACAAAAGCTACTTTAATTTTAAAAATTGCAATGTACACTTCACCACGTCTGCAAGGGATTTTGTGTAGTCCTGCTGTGGCAAGCGATGGGCGTAGGTCCTTTGCTGTGCTGAAATATTCACGCACATTCCTTCTTTGTTTAAACGATGTCTGCAGCATTCTAAGACGAAAATTTCCCCCCAAACATGCCGTAGACCACAGCCAAACGCCCATACAGCAAAACTACGGAGGATTTAACTCAATCTCTCTTTCCTCAATTCGTAGGTATCCTTTTAGAGTAGTAATTAGAACTTACTGTCTATGTGACGAGGGCGCTATCAACTTTTGGTAGTGCAGCATTCAGCTTTGAGGGAGCAAGTTCAAATCCTGGTAGTGAAAAAAATTTTCATCATTATAATATGATCGACGAGTAGAGGAGGGCTGATGGAAAATTTCTTTCACCAGACTGTACGCTGATGTTCTGTGTTAAATCGTAACCGTCTCCAGTGTGAGGAATTTTGACAATGCCGATGGTGATCTTCCATTTACAAGCTGTGGAGACCTGTTGTTGCTGTTACAGGTCAGTAGACCATCTGCCAGCCATGTTCGAACCTTTCTCCTTAGCTCTCTCTCTCTCTCTCTCTCTCTCTCTCTCTCTCTCTCTCTCTCTCATCGACATTAAAATCACAAACACGGTACAACAGACGGCACACACTTATGAGAATGACATCATCGAGAAATACTTAGTGTCCGCAAAGCGACTCCGTCCAAAGGACGCGAGTAAAAAATCTCCCAGATCGGAGGCGGCTGAACCAAATAAAGACTATAGAGACATAGCAAGCAAACTACTCTATATAGGGTGCAATTCTTGCCCATTACGGAACAGCTGACTAACAGACTGCAATTCGCCGGTAGTGGAAAAGATCCATGTTCATAATTCACATTAGAAATGCAGCCGAAAGGAAATCATGATAAAAATGGAAAATCATAGTGCCTGTAACAGAAGGACGGTCACCTGACAATGCTTGTTATCTGATGAAGCACAGAGTGTTAAACCGTGTACCACAGATATTGGTGCATCACGAGCTGCGGAGGCACTGCTATTCGGAGGAGGGAATAATATCCAAACGGCGGCATAAGTCCGCAGTATCGGAGTGTTGACTTCATTCACGAATTTCCCCTTTTTTACTGCCACCCACTCATGAGCTTAGACCCTATTCTTCAATAATAGACAAAAACGGCTCCAATAGGACACTAAAAATGCCACCAGCCCTTTTCGCTAAATAACTTCCGCAGTGATCTCCGTGGTCCCAGGGTAGTGTGTTTGCTTCGTTAAGCAAAGACTGCCGTTTCTAGTTCCACCTCGTACATGGCGGTGGGTTTGAAATGTGCCGTCACAGTCTGTGTCCATTATAGCAATATAGATAAATAAGTACATGTTTGTGCAGATTACGTACTAACGATCAAGAATGGAATGTATGAGAACGATTATATATTCTTGTTACCACCATATTGTAATGCGATACACATACTTCATCTGTTACGAATTACATGTATACAGGACCGCAATGTCTTGCATTTTGCGTATGCGTTGTTCTTCAGTGCAAGCCAGAATCTGGTTTAGGTGCTCCAGACCTAGCCTACCGCACGCAACCTAGAACAGCTGTGCCGCGGAAGTTTCCCGTACTGGTTCCACGTCTGCAGGAGCAAACAGGTATTACAGGAATATTTTTAATTACTTTATGCTTTTATGAAGACTACTCTGCTAAAACAGCCCTTGGTACTTTCACTTTCATGGCACTTGCCGTTGGTTTACAATAACGATCGTCCAGATACATTACGAACGGTTCGCTGCCGTTGCTTCATTTATTTTCATATATTTTCATAATTTTCCGTTACAGGGAAGAGCATGATTTATGGTGTCAAACTCGGGATAAATGTTTATCAATATGAGCTTCTACTACAACACCAGCAGTTATCAATCCGTGGCATTGGAATAAAAAATAGTCGTCGTTTCGTCGTTTTCGCATATGTTTAATGGTGAGCTATCCTTCAATGCATTAGTACTTTTGGGACGTTGGCTATTATTTACTTTCGTAGAACCCGCAAACTTTACATACTGCGAACATTTTTACACACTTTAGCCATAAATTTTAATGACTGTAATTATGTTTTGTATTAGGTCTTATCACCCCGCGTATCCATTTTGATGTTCACCTAATGGTGCTTAATGCCAGTTTTACCATTGACAACAGCTTGTAATGGATTAACATTTTCGATTTACAGCTTAAATACGGGACGTCGTAGCTTCCTGACTGTTTGACTGATTTTTTTAAAATCAGATTTTAATTCAATGTGCGTTTGACAGATATTTTTAAGAATCTTTATAATTTTTTCCCTTTTTTTATATCCTATTTTAAAAATTTGCAATTTAATTAACAGTGCCTCGCCTGAGGATGCACATGTAACGGTGCGAGACAGGTAATGTTCCCAATTAAGGACTACAAAACAGCTAAAGCAGCTTGAAGAGTCTTCACCGAATATTCTTAAATATCAAAAAAATGACAACAATGTTAAATTGGTTCAAATGGTTCAAATGGCTCTGAGCACTATGGGACTCAACAGCTGTGGTCATAAGTCCCCTGGAACTTAGAACTACTTAAACCTAACTAACCTAAGGACATCACACACATCCATGCCCGAGGCAGGATTCGAACCTGCGACCGTAGCAGTCGCGCGGTTCCTGACTGAGCGCCTAGAACCGCTAGACCACCGCGGCCGGCACAACAATGTTAAATATACGATTTATGACTAAATGAAGGGATCGATTAAGAGGACACATGCAGCAGCATAGTGGAATCTGAATTTGGTAATAGAGAGAAGGGGGGGTAAAAATCGTAACGGGAGACCAAGGTCTGAATACAGAAAGCAGGTACAAACAGATGCAGGTTGCGGTAGTTGTGCAGAGATAAAGACCACAGAAGCCACAGTATATACGGAGTAAATACAAAGACTAGCCTAAACTACAAAACCATGCTATGTGGCGCTGTGTGGTGTAGCAGTCAACTGCAGCTTTGAAAAGACCGTCTTTGTTGTATGAACAATGTCGTTTATCTCATTTCCCGCATTCTCTCTCAAATGTAGAAAAATGCTCCATTATTCTCCACAGTCCTGAGGACCATAGCCTGCTTTACGTTATCAGCCAGACAAAAGAATTCGCTGTGAGTATGGATTTTGAGCTCCGTCGAAGGAAAGATTCGTCAGCCTGTCGCACGAATAAATAGCATGGAGATGGTTTAATCAATAAAGCTTCAGAAGTGTTATTAAAGAATGTTTTTATTCTATGACTGTATACCATAAAGATGTCATATTTTCACTGTTTAAAAGCGTGACAGTTTATTCGAGGTCTGATAAAGTAATGGGAATTTTATTTTAAAATTCCTCTTCGTTGAACGCGTAGTGGTTTTTCGATACAATAATTAACGTGACACGTTTTCTGGGAATTTATAGCCGCTCACAATGCGTCTTGCAGAACGGCCTACCTAAAGACGTAGATGTGTTGCTTTGACAGTAACATGTCTGGACGTGGATCGCAATGACCTTGATTTCGTTCATCATATTCGATGTTTCATGAAAGGCTGCGATAATGAAAACTGCACCACTTATTTTTTTATGCTTAAAACAACGTATTTCGAGAATTTATTCTCATTTCCAAGTGCATTTGTGCATTTGTTCACATAAGTATTATTGGTGATGTTTGCATGTGTGATTTTCTGCCTGTCTTTGACCATTGAAGTCTAACTTCAAAAAGACGCAAGAGAGGCAGAAAAACACACATGCAGACATCACAAAACACATTGCACAAATGCACTTGAAAATGAGAATAAATTCTCGAAACGTATTCTAATAAACATCAAAAAATAAGTAACTGGTGCAGTTTTCATTATTAACTTCAACTTTCTTTGTAATAGATTAAAATCCGCAATATCTAATGGTGGAAGCGCCGTGTAGCCGACCTCGGAGAAGCGAGATATCGGTTCGAGTGTAACCGTGGGGCAAGTATGAATTCCGTCCTAAATGAGATTTTCCATTTCCACCCTACTCTATTTTCCACAATCTGCTCGTTGGCTTCTGGTGATGGTTACTCGTAATCCTGCTCTCATTGTCTAAGACACACATAGGAGAAAAGTTGATTGAGTAAAATTCTAAGTTATCAATCTTTTTGCGAGTTTCTGGATTTTATTTTTTTATTCTCGAGTCAGAAACATACCAATTTACAGTAGCCATACACACACACACACACACACACACACACACACACACACACACACACACACATATATATATATATATATATATATATATATATATATATATATATATATAAATTGTATTTATATTACATGGCGCTTGGAGTGGCTTACAGGAGATCAATCTTCGTGCAGGATGTAGGGCACAAAAGGCACTGAAGCATGTGGCTTGTGGTTTGTTCTTGTCCACAATCACAGGACGTATCTTCTGTTATGAAGCCCCATCTCTTCAGGTTGTCTCTGGATCGTCCAACTCCTGACCGTAACCTGGTTAAAGATTTCCACACCAGCCAGCTCTCGTTGTGTCCAGGTGGTAGTTCTTCAGCTTCTGGCGTCTGCAGGTGAGGCGTCGACTTCTTCCATAACTCCAGCCTTGCCTTCTCTGGTGAAATGGTGAGCTACTCGGATTACAGATACAATACGCCATTCCACACGCACTCACTAGTGATCTCAATTAAAAAATTACACTTAAGTCTCGGTACTAAGATTCAGCAAAGCAAAGACGCCGTTGTGATGGCAAACCGGAATAAAACTCAGTCACCTCCAAGAGAGGTGAGGCTAATACCGAGTAATACCTCTGTTACCTCTGACAATGGCCTCAATTCGGCTAGGAAGATAATTCACAATTTTTTTCAGCTATACCATATCAAGTTCAAGCCACTCATGGATTATTTGACAACGTGCAGCTAGCAATTTGCGGGGATGTTAATCGTAACGCTACTCCTGCTGGTTAAAATAGTTCCAGAGATTTTCTATGGGTTAGTATTGGGTGATTTAGAGAACCAGTTGAAGTCCTGTCACAGAGGTCATAGTTCGTAACAACTGACGAAAAGTCATTGAGTAAAACAGAAGCGACTTCTGGTGTTACCAAAGGTAGTGTTATAGCTCCTTTGCTGTTCCTTATCTGTAGAAACGGTTTAGGATACAATCTGAGCAGCCA
The DNA here is from genome assembly GCF_023898315.1 of Schistocerca nitens. NCBI lineage: Eukaryota > Metazoa > Arthropoda > Insecta > Orthoptera > Acrididae > Schistocerca > Schistocerca nitens. Next base: position 168,250,800 of record NC_064616.1, on the reverse strand, counting down.
TCTCAGTTTTTTTTTTTTTTTTTTTTTTTGCAGATGATGCTGTAATCAACCGTCTAATAAAGTCATCAGAAGCTCAGAACCAATTTCAAAACGATTTAGATAAGATATCTATAAGGTGCGAAAATTGGCAATTCACTCTAAGTAATGATAAGTGTAGGGTAATCCACATGTGTGCTAAAAGGAATCAGTTAAACTTCGGGCAGACTGTAAGTCAGTCAAATCTAAGGACCGCAAATTCAACTACACACATCAAAAAAGTTTTGTATCACCCCCGTTCCCAGAACTCCCGAAGATAGACGTTGACTGTGGATACTGTAACACAGACACAGTCCCTTTGACTGTTCAGAGACGTCACTAAACCCGCCCAAATACGCAAACAACCATGCATGAGCAGCGCTTATTAGTCGGAGGGGCTCCGACAGCAAATCAGTTCCAGTCATTCCATTAGGAAGGAGGTAAACGGCTAGTGTTGTCTGTAGTTCAACCACGCCTAGACGGTCAATACCGCGATTCGATCGCGTCCGCATTGTTACTTTGTGCCAGGAAGGGCTCTCGACAAGGGAAGTGTCCAAGCGTCTCGGAGTGAACCAGAGTGATGTTGTTCAGACATGAAGGAGGTACAGAGAGACAGGAACTGTCGATGAAATGCCTCGTTCAGGCTGCCCAAGGGCTACACTGCAGTGGATGACCGCTACCAACGGATTATGGCTCGGAGGAACCCTAACAGCAATGCCACTATGTTTAATAATGCTTTTTGTGCAGCCACAGGGCGTCGTGTTACGGCTCAAACTGTGCGCAATAGGCTACATGATACGCAAATTCACTTCCAACGTCCATGGCAAGGTCCATCTTTGCAACCACGACACCATGCAGCGCGGTACAGATGGGCCCAACAACATGAAACGTCCCCTTTGAACAATTTTACACGACTGTGCTTGAACTGACACACAATATTTTGTTAGCGCAACGCAATCTGACTTTCAATAATCCCTACAAAAGAATGGGCCCTGACTAACATTAAACTATACCTTTCACAAATCACTTACCTCACAAAAATCTTCGCTACTCAAGCTACTGCAATACAGCGAGCGCCACTACTGCCAGCTAAATAAAAGATTCAAAGTACTGAAGGCACTTACTACTGATAGGCATAGTTAGCAAATGAAATATTTTGATAGAGAACAACCAATTTATTTACCTCAATAGTCATAATATATATAGCAGTTCATGACAAATTTCAAAACTCCGCCATCTCTCTCCCCACATCCACCACTGCTGGCGGCTCACCTCCAACTGCCCAACGCTACGCGCTGTTCACAGCCAGCTGACAAAATATTGTGTGTCAGTTCAAGCACAGTCGTGTAAAATTGTTCAAAGGGGACGTTTCAAACATGCCGAATGGAACGCTCAGGATTGGCATCACATTCTCTTAACCGATGAGTTTCGCATATGCCTTCAACCAGACAATCGTCGTAGTCGTGTTTCGAGGCAAGCCGGTCAGGCTGAACGCCTTAGACACACTGTCCAGTGAGAGTACCAAGGTGGAGGTTCCCTGCTGTTTTGGGGACGCATTATGTGCGGCCGACGTACGCCGCTGTTGGTCATGAAAGGCGCCGCAACGGCTGTACGATACGTGAATGCCATCTTCTACCGATAGTGCAGCCATATCGGCAGCATATTGCCGAGGCATTCGTCTTCATAGACGACAATTCGCGCCCCCATCGCGCATATCTTGTGAATGACTTCCTTCAGGATAACGACATCGCTCGACTGGACTGGCCATCATGTTCTCAGACATGTACGCTATCGAACATGCCTGGGATCGATTGAAAAGTGCTGTTTATGGACGACGTGACCCACTCTGAGGGACCTACGCCGAATCGCCGTTGAGGAGTGTGACAATCTGGTCCAACAGTGCCTTAATGAACCTGTGGAGAGTACGCTACGACGAATACAGGCATGCATCAATGCAAGAGGACGTGCTGCTGGGTATTAGAGGTACCGGTGTGTACAGCAATCTGGACCACCAACTCTGAAGGTCTCGTTGTATGGTTGTACAACATGCAATGTGTGGTTTCCATGGGCAATAAAAAGGGCGGAAATGATGTTTATGTTGATCTCTATTCCAATTTTCTGTACAGGTTCCGGAACTCTAGGAACCGAAGTGATGCAAAACATTTTTTTGTGTGTGTAAATAGCTAGGAATTACAGTTACGAGCAACTCAATTTGGAAATAACACATGGAAAATGCTGTGGGGAAGACAAACCAAAGATTTCATTTTATTGGCAGAACACTTTGAAGGTGTAACAGATCTGTTAAAGAAACTCCCTAGACTACTCTTGTGCGTTTACTTTTGGAGTACTGCTGCGCGGTGTGGTATACTTAGCAGATAGGATTAACGGTGTACATCGAGAAAATTTAAAGAAGGGCAGCACATTTTGTATTATCGAGAAATAGGAGAGAGAGCGTCATGGATATTATACAGGATTTGGGGTGGAAACTACTAAAACAACGGCGTTTTTCGTTGCAGCGGGATCTTTTCACGAAATTTCAGTCACCAACTTTCTCCTCCGAATGCGTGAATATATTATTGATACCAAGCTACAAAGGGAGTAAAGATCATAATAATAAAATAAGGGAAATCAGAGATCGAACAGAAAGATATAGGCGTTCGTTTTTTCCGTGCGCTGTTCGAGAGTGGAGTAATAGAAAATTAGTGTGTAGGTGTTTCGATAAATCCCCCGCAAGGCACTTTAGTGAGATTTGCAGAGTATTGCAGAGTAGCCATGTAGATGTAGAAGTGCGTCAGGGTGCCTGACTATTCATCAAATCAGGAACATGGCTGTTGTCATCTTGGAAGATGGGAGTACCCAAAGCATAATCGTCATGACGATGTAGATAAAAAGCAACGCTAGGCAACTGAGAATGTTGAAATAAACACCATGGTTTATGTACCCGGGAACTTGAATGCATGGCAAGTCATAGCACGAAGAACATCCTCGAAACAAGACAGAGCTGCCTCCGGCCTGAACTGCGTCCTCCACACACTTCGGGTTAAACGCCTCAGACGGTCGTCAGTACACTCGCCTCATTTCAAAAGAGACAAATCTGCAACTCGTCGGACCACAATGAGCGCTTCCAGTTAGCTGCCGTCCAGTTTCTCTGTCGTATGGGTCTCTGAAGACGTGCAGCTTTATGTGACACTGTAAACATCTACATATACATGACTACTCTGAAATTCGCAATTAAGTGCCTGGCACTCGGTTTATCGAACCTCATTCATGCTACTTATCTGTAGTTTTACTCTCGAACAGCGAGACGGATGAAATAAACTCTTAGATCTTTCCGTGCGAGCTCTGATTTCTCTTATTTTATTGTGATCATCATTTCTCCCTATGTAGGTGCCCGCCAACAACGTATTTCTACACTCTGAGCCGAAACTTGATGATTGAAATGCCGTGAGACGTTACTGCGCAGCGAAAAACACTTTTGTTTTAATGGTGCCACCCCAATTCGTCTATCATATACGTGGCACTTTCTCCCCTGTTTTGCGATATCACAAAACTAGCTGCTCTTCATTTGACTTTTTCGATGTCTTCCGTCAATCCTATCTGATACGGATCCCACACCGCACGGCAAAATTCCATAAAAAGGCGGACAAGCGTAGTGTAAGCAGTGTCTTTAGTAGACCTGTTACGTTTTCTAAGTGTTCTGCTAATAAATCACAGTCTTCTGTCTGCTTTCCTCACAACATTACCTATTCGTAATTGTGAACCCTAAGTATTTAGTTGCCTTTGCAGCCTTTAGATTTGTGTGATTTCTCGTGTGACCGAAATTTGGCACTTTCCTTTTAGTACTCATGTTTTGACTTTACACTTTCCATTAATTACAGTCAATTGCCACTTTTCCGTCACACAAATACCTTGTCTAAATAATTTTGCAATTCGTTTTCATTATCTGATGACTTTACAAGACAGTAAATGACAGCATCATCTGCAAAAAATCGAAGGGGCTGCTCAGATTGCCACCACATTCTTTTCTGTAGATCAGAAACAGCAGGGCGTCTATAACATTTCCTTGGGGAACACCAGATATTACATCTGTTTTACTGGATGGTTTTCCGTCAGTTATTACGAACTGTGATCTTGCTGACCGGAAAACACGAATTTAGTCACACAATTAAGACGATACTCCACAGGCAGGGAATTTGATTGGGAGTCACTTGTGAGCAACTGCGTCAAAATCCTTCTGGAAGTCTAAAAACATGGAATCAATTTGACGTCCCTTGTCGATAGCACTCATTATTTCGTTAGAATAAAGCGAAAAAAAATAAAGAAAAAAATTCTTTTGATCCTGAATTACTAAAGCCACATAAAATTTACTAAAGCAGTATGATATAAAAGACGAAATTTTGTACTTGATTTGATATGTAACATATCACTGGAGATCTAACAATCGTAATTAACTAATGCATAACCAATAAATTATTACTTCCTTTGAGTAATGCGGAATAGTAAACTTTAGAATGGTTTAGTAGCAATGTAACATTTTCCACCCTTTAGTGTCCGATGGTTGAAAGTGTCAATATTCTGTTCGTTGATTTTATGAAGGAAGAACACATACCAAATTACGCGGCTGAATACATCTCTTGGGTTTCCTGAAAGCAGTTGTACTACAAGCGATTGCGATATCGAAAGACTAGTTCGTTTGACAGTTTCTCTCAAGCAGAATTATTAATAATCAAGCTTCTTGTATGTAAGTGACGTTCTCCATTGTTTCCTTATTAACTGATGCAGTAATGTGCCTCAGAATTGTATGAGTCATAAACATATGAAACACTGTTTGTGTTTTGAAGCTCTCGTTTATCCAACAATTACACGTAAATTACGTGATGCGACTATGAGCTCGAATCATAAGCAAGTCGCGAATAAAGCAGCTAATGTCACAGTGCGGGATACCTCAACGACTCGATGTGTGTTTGGTGTGTCAGATGCACAATCAAGTTGTGTTCATCAGTGTAATGTACGCTCACGAAGCGTGTTATTGTGGATGAATAAGGAAATTAAAAAGGAACTTGCTAATGCTGTCGAGAAGTAATAATAGGCCCGCTGAGTTAATATTTTTATTCGAGAATGCATCATCAAATTCATTTTTATCATCTTCTAAGGGTTATGGTAATTAGCTTATTCTAGTACACATCTTTTCCTTGGTTTTCGTGTGTCTTCTGCAGTAAATTTTCATAGAGAGACTAGTACTGGTAAAGGATAATTACAGCAGTTCCTGTAATCTCTTTGACCATTACATTCCTGAGAACATTTTTTAACATTTCGAGGAAATCTAATTTTTGTGGATTGCAGCCTATTTTCTGAGAGACTGTTCTCATGACCGTTCAACTCTTGCTTTCTGTATATCGAAAGTAAGACGGTCACTAATTCTAGAACTTTGACTTCGTCAGTCTGCGGAAAAATGGAGTGAAATACCAAACTGAAAAGTGAACTTTGGCTCATGTGTAGTGAACGGAAACCTTAGCACATTATTCCTCCCTTCCGCCGACTTCTGGCCGATGCTGAAACTTTCGCAGGCAGCGGATCACGTAACACTTGTTATTTACTGACTTCGATAGAAAAAGTTTCGTGTAGCTAAAGTACGAAGGTAATTTATTTTACTGCAGCATATTACGTTCCTGTTTGAATAGAGTATGAGCTACATGTTCACTGTTGTTCTACTTCCTCATTGCACTATTTGTACTATATATTACAGCTAAAGAGCAGCCGTTGTGGATCTCATATTCGTCATTTGCGTCATTTCATCTGGACCACACCTGCGATGCAAAGCTTTGCCGTTAGAGGAATATATGTAGTATTAACGAAACTCGTATTACTGAATACGATAATAGTATTGCACAATTAGCGGAGGCTTTTAGGTGAATCCATTTCAGTGTTAACATAAAATTCCTGCACATCGCAAAAAACGTAAAAAAGTGGTAGTGTTTCACAATATGATTGATAAGTCACAGCTGAGGAACTGCGAGGAATCGCGATGGCATGGTTCGACAGAGATGTTTTTTTTCTTTTTTTCGTGGGAACTTTGGGACATCCCACTGACAAAAGTCTTTATCGCTATATTTAACTGAGACCTGAGAGAATATCTTACAGTTAGAACTTTTATATTGAAAATTATTGATGCAGTGCAATGAAATAAATCGAGGACAACTTGTTACCAGTTTCACACCACATTGTATACCACTAAATAATAGCTCCATATTAAAGAGGGATTCGATGTTGTACAGAAGTCTGCAACCATCACAGTTCTTCTCTGAAAAAAGAACATCGTTTTCGAAGTTGGCAGTAGACAGTTCAGTTTTATTAGATCTCGCAGCATATGGTGTTTCTTAAGCGCTTAGTCGTAAAATATCTATTTAACATTTACACTTGCTTTAATTTCTAGCCCCACGGGAAGCTCAAAAAATAAATAACATTTCTCAAAGTAAAATGGCAACTTTTTAGAACATTCGAATGTAGTTGTTGAGGAAGCCAGCCCAAATGATGGCTTGCTAGAGACGTGGACAACAGATCTTTGTCGCACCATTCATCTGGAAAGTCTGCTGGAAATATTGATATATTTTTCGCTGTGTGAGGAGGCAGTCTCTATACTTTGACAGTTGACACAATGATAGGCTCACATCAACTGACAAAGGCTGTAGTCTTAACTTACTCCTGAATTGGCTTACGACCAGAAGAAAAGTACGCGGCAAACGATAGGCCAACTACTGCAGGACATGGGATAGCGAAGGTTAATGAACATCCTGCAGAAGCCGGTGCTATAAAAAGAGTCGGACGAGAGACTCGTTAAGCCTGCGTCTGAGACAGGGTCACGAAAATAACATTTCATAGCAAGAAAGGAGGTGCAGGGGTAAAGAAGAGGGTTGCTGGTGACAGGAAGAAAACAACACTCTTAAATCAATTAATTAATGGTCTCTATGATACAGTTTCATTGAAACACCGACTTCCACACATTCTCGCACTCTAAGTACAAAAAGAACAGGCTTCATAATTCATCGATTATTTCAAATTCGAGGATGCTTGTTTTCTTCTAACACCATTCCACACACAATAAAAATTAGTTCTGATGTAGCATAATATGAGCTTTTGACTATCATTTAATTGCTTGTAGTTATCACTGAATCTTTTTATAAAACATTTGACATCTATTTATCAGAATAGATAACGGCATAAAAAACCAGTTAGATTTATCACATACTGAGTGTCACAGCCAACTTTTATTCACAGTTAGGTAAAATGTTTGATGGGGGAAGCCTTCCACGAGCTGACTGTTCATAACCTGAAAAACGAAATCACTGCACACATGGTTTGCACCTTTTTAGTAACTGCTTTTTGATGTTATAGAACTTGTAACACCGAAAATGCAGATAAAATACCTTCTGCACCATCCAAAATATTTCGCCGTTTATTATCCGTTGACAACTTGCACTGTAATTCTGATTCTGAGTGTGTAAGCTTTATTACAGAAGCTACAGTTAGTATGTAATGGATTTAATAGTGTATTTATTTCTGACTGTATGTAAATGATTGTAATTCTAATGTAAATACTGTAAACTGCTGCGTAATAGCCATGGGAACTTTATTTAAATGTATCGATAGCAACCACGAAATGGTAGAAGCTTTGCCGTTGTTTATCTTTGCTTACGGAGCGTGTCTGTCGCGCTGCGAGCAGAGGGGAAGCAGACTAGCTTGACTCGTGAAAGAGTGCGGAAGTGTTTGTTGGGCGCTCCCGCAGACACGGTGTGCGGCTATGATCGCGCCAGTGTAGCCGCACCTAATTCGTTAACCCGCGAGTATTGAAAGTGTGCTGGGAGTCAACAGGTGGAGGAAGCTGCGATTCAAACTATTGCCTGTGTCATAATTATCCGTTGCTCTGGAAATGACTCGTGATTCTCAACTAGCAGCAGCATCAACAACGGCAGTTCAGCATTGTCATCGGGTTCGTTCTTCGTCGTTCGCACAACTACAATATCGTAAGACTGTTAACTAATATTTTACAGGCATTACCCAGAGGCATTTCTTTCACAAAGTGTAATAATTTTCGTCAATAATAACCTGCAATAGTTAAAACTTCTGTATGGCACCTGTTTGTCATTGTCCTCAGACATTATTGCCAAGCAGGGTCCCTTTCGTTTCCATTCAATCACCGAGTGTCGTAAAAATATGAAAATTGATTTACTACGTACTGCCAGTTTTGTTTGTTTGCTAATGATCAGTTTCAATCTCGTCATTCTTTTATTGCGTAACAGACGCTTAATTAGTCTGCAATACTGAGTGTTAACTTCACTCACTTAAAATACGTAAAATTTCAAAAATGTTCAAATGTGTTTCAAATCTTACGGGACTTAAGTGCTAAGGTCATCAGTCCCTAAGCTTACACACTACTTAACCTAAATTACCCTAAGGACAAACACACACACCCATGCCCGAGGGAGGACTCGAACCTCCGCCGGGACCAGCCGCACAGTCCATGACTGCAGCGCGATTACACCGCTCGGCTAATCCCGCGTGGCGTAAAATTTCACTGGCAAAACTAATAACTAAAGATATAGCACAAATTAAGAGTGCGCAATTCCATTTCTGCTTTTCTGCACTGTATCACACAGACATAAAGTTTTGATGAACTGCATAGATATCATACAGTGATGAACCAAAAATTATCATCACCTGCTTAATAATGTATTGGTCCTCATGTGGAACGTAATACAGTAGCGATTCTGCGTGGTACGGATCCGTGTGTGCTTGTTGCTTACGGGCGCCTCAACGGACGTCATCAAGCATGAAGCGATGCAGTTGCTCTGTAATAATGTTCACGTAGTCCACAACTGTGATGGTGCCTTCAGTTACTACCGAAAGTCCGATGGAAGCAAAGGTGAATGCGCCTATATCAAACTACTTGCCCCCATCAATCAGCGGCCGTGGCGCGGTGCATGTTTCCAGCAGTCACTCGTGTGGATGACAGCGTGTCTGGAGTGAATTCGTGTGGATGACAGCGTGTCTGGGGTGATTTATCCGACCGGCGACGCGTTTTCATTGATACACTCCCCAGTCTAGATGATCCCGTGCCCACTGCAGTCGTAACTGACAATGTCGTTGGATCAGCATGGGAACACGTAGGGGTCGTCTGCGGCGTAGCCAACGTTCAACTATGTGCTCCAGAACACTTCTGCCTACACCAGCACTGTGCCTGTTATCAGATCTGTAGCCGGCCGCGGTGGCCGTGCGGTTCTAGCGCTGCAGTCCGGAACCGCGGGGCTGCTACGGTCGCAGGTTCGAATCCTGCCTCGGGTATGGACGTGTGTGGTGTCCTTAGGTTAGTTAGGTTTAAGTAGTTCTAAGTTCTAGGGGACTGATGACCTCATATGTTAAGTCCCATAGTGCTCAGAGCCATTTGAACCATTTCAGATCTGTAACATATCGTATCCTGTATTACAGAGGGAACAAACCGCCGACCCCCACGTTCTGTGATGAGGCTGAAAGTCCGACATACTGTCGCCTGCTCATGGTTTCACCATTCTTCAACCACTTTCCAGCCGGCCGCTGGTGGCCGAGCGGTTCTGGCGCTACAGTATGGAACCGCGCGACCGCTACGGTCGCAGGTTCGAATCCTGCCTCGGGCATGGGTGTGTGTGTTGTCCTTAGGTTAGTTAGGTTTAAGTAGTTCTAAGTTCTAGGGGACATGACCTCAGCAGTTGAGTCCCATAGTGCTCAGAGCCATTTTGAACCACTTTCCACAGATGCTCATCACAGTAGCACGCCAACAGCACACCAGCTTCGACGTTTTCGAGACGTGCGTTCTCAGTCGCCGGGCCGTAAGAATCTGCCCTTCGTCAGAATCGTTTGTATCATCCGATTTTCCCATTTGCGACCCGTTTCGTCGCTAGAATGATTCTCTCCTTATTTCAGCTCCACTTGTACACGAGGGGCGTTCAGTTAGTAACGCAACACATTTTTTTATGAAAGCAGGTTGGTTTTATTCACGATTCCAATACACCGTATTAGTCCCCACTCTTTTGGCTACAAATCACCGTTTTTCAACGTAATCTTCGTTCAATGCGACGACCTTAAGCCAAATAACTGGGAGAACCTCTACGCCTGTATGATACCATTCTACTGGTCGACGTCGAAGACAACGTCTTTTTGTTGGATCAAAAACCTTCCCATCATTCACGTACCGCTTCCCGCAGAGTGCAACCTTCAGTGGGCTAAGGAGATGGAAATCTGAAGGTGCGAGATCGGGCTGTAGGGAGGATGAGGAAGAATAGTCCACTGACCGTGCGGTTAAAGGCGCTGCAGCCTGGAACCGCAAGACCGCTACGGTCGCAGGTTCGAATCCTGCCTCGGGCATGGATGTTTGTGATGTCCTTACGTTAGTTAGGTTTAAGTAGTTCTAAGTTCTAGGGGACTAATGACCTCAGCAGTTGAGTCCCATAGTGCTCAGAGCCATTTGAACCAATAGTCCACTGAGAAAACGTGGCGATTTATCTACACTACTCGGCATTAAAATTGCTACACCAAGGAGAAATGCAGATGATAAACGGGTATTCATTGGACAAATATATTATACTAGAACTGACATGTGATTACATTTTCACGCAATTTGGGTGCATAGATCCTGAGAAATCAGTATCCAGAACAACCACCTCTGGCCGTAATAACGGCCTTGATACGTCAGGGCATTGAGTGAAACAGAGCTTGGATGGCGTGTACAGGTACAGCTGCCCATGCAGCTTCAACACGATACCACATTTCATCAAGAGTAGTGACTGGCGTATTGTGACGAGCCAGTTGCTCAGCCACCATTGACCAGACGTTTTCAATTGGTGAGAGACCTGGAGAATGGTCTGGCCAGGGCACCAGTCGAACATTTTCTGTATTTAGAAAGGCCCGTACAGGACCTGCAACATGCGGTCGTGCATTATCCTGCTGAAATGAAGGGTTTTGCAGGGATCGAATGAAGGATAGAGCCACGGGACGTAACCGATCTGAAATGTAACGTCTACTGCTCAAAGTGCCCTCAATGCGAGCAAGAGGTGACCGAGACGTGTAACCAATGGCACCTCACACCATCACGCCAGGTGATGGCGATGACGAATACAAGCTTCCAATGTTTGTTTACCACGATGTCGCCAAACACGGATACGACCATCATAATGCTGTGAACAGAACCTGGATTCATCCGAAAAAATACGTTTTGCCATTCGTGCACCCAGGTTTGTCGTTGAGTACACCATCGCAGGGGCTCCTAACTGTGATGCAGTATCGAGGGTAACCGCAGCCATCGTCTCCGAGCTGATAGTCCATGCTGCTACAAACGTCGTCGAACTGTTCGTGCAGATGGTTGTTGTCTTGCAAACGTCCCCATCTGTTGACTCAGGGATGGAGACGTGGCTGCACGATCCGTTACAGCCATGCGGTTAAGATGGCTGTCATCTCGACTGCTAGGGATACGAGGCCGTTTGGATCCAGTACGGCGTTCCGGATTACCCTCCTGAACCCACCGATTCCATATTCTGCTAACAGTCGTTGGATCTCGACCAACGCGAGCAGCAATGTCGCGATACGACAAACCGCAATCGCGATAGGCTACAATCCGACCTTTATCAAAGTCGGAAACGTGATGGTACGTATTTCTCCTCCTTACACGAGACATCACAACAACGTTTCACCAGGCAACGCCGGTCAACTGCTGTTTGTGTATGCGAAATCAGTTGGAAACCTTCCTCATGTCAGCACATTGCAGGTGTCGCCACCGGCACCAACCTTGTGTGAATGCTCTGAAAAGCAAATCATTTGCATATCACAGCATCTTCTTCCTGCTGGTTAAATTTCGCGTCTGTACCACGTCATCTTCGTGGTGTAGCAGTTTTAATGGCCAGTAGTGTAACTTCCAAAAGGGCATGCCAATTGGTTTTCGGGCTAAGGGTGGAAGCATTTCCGAAACGGCTACGTTTGTAACTGTCCGCGTGACGCCGTCGTTCAAGTAAACCGTCCATGGCAAAATGGCGCTATCCAAACCCGGTGCACCACAGGCCATAGGTGACAGGGGTGAACGACGGCTGTGGTGATGTGTACGAGAGAATAGACGCGCAGCTGTTGAGCAATTAATCGCCCAGATGAACCGAAGGGCGACCGGCAGCGCATCCTTAAGGATCGTTGAGCGAACGTTGCTGCTTATGGGCCTCCGCAGCAGGCAACAAGTTCATACACCCTCGATGTCTGCTGTTCATTGGTGACGATTTCTGGAATTTGCACACCAGTACCGAAACTGGACGTCCACTGAGTGGCAACATGTTGCCTTTTCTGATGAATCACGTTTTATGATCTTTCAGGCAGATGGCTGTTGGCATGTACTGCCCTGCAACAATCGTCGGAAGGGGCCAGTCCGGCGGAGGGAGCGGTATGGTATGGGAAATGTTTTCGTGGCGTTCTCTGGCTGATATCGTCATTCTGGGGACCACGTCCTCCGCTACATGCTGTTTGTTTTTTCGTCTACCAGCTGTACAATGCAACATGGCCCACAGCTCACACTGTACGTACTTGGTTCGAAAACACCGGAATGAGTTTACCGTCCACCCTTGGCCACCAAATTCGTTTGATTAACACCGAATCGAGACCTTACTGTTATCCATCATTGGATTTGTCTTGATGGCCGCTATCAGAAAATAAGTACCAAACTATAGCATCCCATTTAAAAAACCAAGTTGAACTTCATATCTCTTAAGCGAACCCACCTAGCAAAAAAAAAAAAAAAAAAAAAAAAAAAAAAAAAAAAAAAAAAAAACCAACGTCATATTATGGCCCCCGTTGTCCCCTGCAACTTTTGTCCCACAAACGTTTCAGCTCCTATCATACTTTCGGAGTTATTCTTGGTTGCAATAGTTAGTGATTCACACTGTATTTTCTTCTTTTTACAGTAAATTTACGATAATGAGCAAAACAGTGTCGGTCGGATTGTTTTTAAAACGTTGTAAAAATTGCTGTGAAATTCGTTTTCGCATTAGATTTACGTCAAAGTTCGAAATATTTGGCATTCATCTTGCACAATGCTTGCTCACAAGAAAGCTTTGTGGAATGTGTACCGCACCCCTGGCTCACGCGGTTCCAGACTGTAGCAGTGCTAAGACACTGGACTCGTGTTCCCGGAGGATGGCTTAAGATAGATGCCAGGATTGTTCTTTATAAGTTCTTCCCTAATCTGAGCGTGTGCAGCCACGTGTCGATCCCTGAGTCAACAGATGGGGACGTTTGCAAGACTCCTACGGTCGCAGGTTCGAATCCTGCCTCAGGCATGGATGTGTGTGATGTCCTTAGGTTAGTTAGGTTTAAGTAGTTCTAAGTTCTAGGGGGACTGATGACCACAGCAGTTAAGTCCCATAGTACTCAGAGCCATTTGAACCATTTTTTTCTTAGCAGTGCCCCACCTCGGTCGGTGCCAATCCCTAAGCCGTCAGCACACGAGACGAGTTAGCTAGCACTGATGTGACGCTCTACGAATTTTGTGGCGTCACTTTCTGCTATTTCACGCTCAGGAGCCGTTTTGTCAGTGAAACACGAAAGTTCTGCGATATTTCAGCGACGTGTTACGTTAAGTAGAACCAATAGGGAGCAAGAACGCTCACTGTGCCCCAAGCAGAAAGCTTGAGACACGCAGAAAACAAGACGCCATATTGTACTTGTCTTGTTCAGTAGCCCATATTCGGTGAGTTTTATGTTGTACCTCACACCCCACCAATATGTGATGTTTCTAAGCACAAGCACATTGAATGTCTCGAGAACGAATCGTTATTGGTATGATTTGTTGTAATAAAACTACGGGAAACGGCATATTGGTGGTTAAAGAATTTTCGTATTTAGTTATTATCGCGTTGTAACTCGCGTGTTATCAGAGGAAGCCGTTTTAAGGCAACGGCACAATAAAGATTCATGAAAAACGTTAAGTTCTTTTTACGATTTGTCGCAAGTAAACGTAAATTAATAACATATCGGTGATTAAAGCCTAGAGAAGACTCTAAGATAAAATACAAAGTCTCTTATAACGAAACTACAGCCTAGCGTAGAGTGTAGAGGCACGATGTTAGGTTGGTATGGGTTCGGGTCCTGTGGTGCCGATTTTTTTTTCTTCGCTTTCACGTTTTCCAAAAGATTGGGGACTTTGTTACGAAATTAATACATGTAATTTCTATAATACTTAATGATATATAAATGTAAGTGCGTTCTCTGTCAAGAGTGAATTAGTTCTATTTGATGAACTAATTTCCTCACTGACTTGTTACATGTTCACGGATACTGAAGCTTTTATTTCTGTATACCATGGACAGGGCAACACGACTAGCGTATGGAGAATGAGGGAAATGTGCGTTTTAATAGAGCTAATGTAGGAATTTTACGCTCGTCTATTTTCGTGAAAATACTATATTGTTTGCGAGCCAAATGAAGCCGAAAACTTCGCTGAAGAGCGCTGAGAGTGCAAAATCACGTTAACTAGCTTGTCCCGTATGCCGACGGCGTGATGCTGGACCTCCCGTCTGTGTGCACGTCACGGCTAGCTGCGTCTCCTATGCGCCGACGGCTTTAAAATCCTTCACTGACATCAATTTCAGTTTTGTTATAAGTCAGACAAAATTAAGAACGTTGTGAAAATGCGATATTCAGGTTTCTCCATTTGTACGATACCCACACAAACACGATTATTTCCAAAAGTCGTATATACAAGTGTATTTCGCAGATCAAATTGAAACTTGGCTAACGTACCAACTTACGCAACCCGTACCAACATAATGGAAACAAGAATTTGTTGACACTAACGCCAATTCCGTGCCACGCCGGAAAATTTTCTTCTTGCCCTAGTGACAAAATAAGTGTACAAGAACGTGCTGTCGAGCTTCAATCAAAAAAATGGTTCAAGTGGCTCTAAGCACTATGGGACTTAACATCTGAAGTCATCAGTCCCCTAGACTTAGAACTACTTAAACCTAACTAAACTAAGGACGTCACACACATCCACGCGCGAGGCAGGATTCGAACCGGCGACCGTAGCAGCCGCGTGCTCCCGTACTGAAGCGCCTAGAACCGCTCGGCCACAGCGGGCAGCGAGCTTCAATCACCTTGGAGTTTTGTTCCAGTGTCGTCCAGTGGTAGAAGCTGAGCGAGTATTTCCTCTTAAGCCATCGGCACACGGGACGAGTTTTGAGTTTTGTGTCGTCAGTTCCTGCTTTTTCTCGCTGAGGAGCCATTTCGTCACGTGAAACACGAAATAAGTTCTGCGATATTTCGGAAACACGCCACATAAAGTAGAACCAATAGGAAGCAAGAACGTCCCTGACGTTACAAACAAAAGACAAGACGCCATACTGTATTTGTCATGTTTAGCAGAAGCCCATATTCGGTGGGTTTGTTGTTATATGTTACACCCTGCTCCCCCGTAAGACTATATGCTGTTTCTAAGCGCAAACACATTGAATGTCTCAAGAAAGAATCATTATTTGTAGGATTTGTTGTAATAAAATGACGGGAAACGTCATACTGTCGGTTAAAGAACTTTCGTATTTAGTTATTTTCGACTTATAACTAGCATGTTATAACCGGCCGTATTGGCCGAGCGGTTCTAGGCGCTTCAGTCTGAAACCGCGCGACCGCTACGGTCGCAGGTTCGAATCCTGCCACGGGCATGGATGTGTGTGATGTCCTTAGGTTAGTTAGGTTTAAGTAGTTCTAAGTTCTAGGGGACTGATGACCTTAGATGTAAAGTCCCGTAGTGCTCAGAGCCATTTGAACCATTTTTTAGCATGTTGTGAGATTAAGCCTTTTTAAGGCATTGAATCTTCACGAGAACGTGTCGTTTTTGTTAGGATGGCTCAAATGGTTCAAATGGCTCTGAGCATCCATGCCCGAGGCAGGATTCGAACCTGCGACCGTAGCAGTCGCGCGGTTCCGGACTGAGCGCCTTAACCGCGAGACCACCGCGGCCGGCTTTTGTTAGGATTTTTTATAATTAAAAGCCAATAACATTTCGGCATTTAAAGCCTTTGGGAGACTGTAACATAAAATACAAGGGCGCCTGATGCTGAGTTTCGGCATAGCGTAGTTTTTGAAGAGGGAGGGTCCACGTCGCAGTGTAGCTACTTTTTTTGTGTACCTTCGCGTTTTCAAAAAGGTTGGCGGAGTGTCCTCTGAAATCAGTAGAAATAATTTCTGTATTATTTGATTGGTGGGTTGATTTGAGGTAGGGGACCAAACAGCGAGGCCATCGAACCCATTGGCTTAGGGAAGAATGTCGGCCGGGCCCTTTCAAAGGGACCATCCCTGCCTTTGCCTGAAGCGATTAGGGGAAATCACGTAGAAATAAATCAGGAGAGCCGGACGTGGGTTTGAACCGACGTCCTCCCGAATGCGAGTCGAGTGTGCTAACCACTGCGCCACGGCGCTCTGGGTAGCATTTAATATTACGTAAATATAAGTGCGCTCTCTGTCAGGGGGTGAGTTTCATCGATTTGGTGAACTTTTAGAAGCTGCTGCCCTTCCTGAGTGGACATGTATGTCCCATTTTTGTCTTATTTCAAGTTCACGGATACTGAAGTTTTTATTTATGTGTACCACAGACAGAACAATATAATTGGCAAATGGTCAAGAAAGGAAATGTGCGTTTAATTAGAGCTAACGTAGCAACACGTGTCCATTTTCGTGAACAAACTGTACGGTTTGGGATCCACATAAGGCCGACAACTACCGCTGTAGAGCACTAACAAGGAGAGGGCACGACCGTGGGGTCGGGGATTTGTCCGCAATTTTGTGTGGTGAAAGAGGACCCCTAACACCTCACGTGGTTAAAACATTAGGACGCACTATCCGGAAAATCCCGGTAAAAATCGATCCAAAGTTTGTTAGGTGCCTTATGAGTATAAAATGTTAGTACACTGCCGAGCCGCCGTCTGGCCTAGGTGTTCTACCGGCACCGTAGCTCAGCGTGTTCGGTCAGAGTGTTACGTGCTCTTTGTAATAAAAAAACTGAGTCAATCGATCAACAACGAACATAAATGGATGTCTTACGACGTCCGCCACGAGCAGATGCAACGAACAATAGCGAGCAAAAAAAGAAAAAGTGTTTACAGCTTGGAGTCTTACGCCAGAGGTCTTGTGTTCGATTCCGCCTCTGGCTCTTTTTTCCTTCTGTTTCATTTTCTTTGGTTATTCCACCAATTATTCAGAAAGTTTCAAAAACCTACATTATCTTTAACAAATCGATTGAATAAAAATTATTTTCTTTTTGTCCAACAACACAGTTCATGGCGGTGGGTTTTCCATTTTTCATTGTAAAGTATATGAGGAGAAACATTGCCTTTTTAATCAGAATAACAAAGTCGATTGGAAAACATTCAATTTTTATACATATAATAATTATAAACAAGAACCGCAGTGATAATTATCGTTAAAACAAACAAAGCAATAATTTTTGCGACATCATGCGCAACATATAAAAGCGGATTTTTTACAATCACAGGGCGTTTTGCAATAAATCTGTACAAAAACATGCCCCATTAAAATTTACGAAAATGTTTCGAGTTTCTGACAATTTTGAGACAAACCAGGCATATTGAATCATGTCTCGGAATATTGGTGACGATGATTGATGGTGAATTATAGAATGAAGTTTTAAACAATCTTCCCGGGAATTCATTTCACGATTGTCCTGTAACAATGCGCTGCAATTTTGCAAGCAATAGAAAAAAAAGCGCCGGAGGAGGAATCGAACCCGAGACCTCTGGCGTAAGGGTCCGAGCGCTAACCATGTATTTTTTTTTTAATCTCATTTTGTTCGTCAATGTTCGTTGCGTTTGTTCGGAGCGGACGTCCCATGACACCCGTTGAAGTTCGTTGTTGATCCATTCACTCAGTTTTTTTTTTTTTTTTTTTTTTTTTTTACAGAGGGCTGCTAACCGTCCGACCGAACACGCAGAGCTACCGTGCCGGCAAAACCATGCAGGCCAGGCGGCGGTTCGGCAGTGGACTAACATTTTCTACTCATAAGGCACCTAAGAATCTTTGGATCGATTTTTCTCTGAATTTTCCGAGTAGTGCGTCCTAATATTTTAACCACGTGAGGTGTTACGGGTCCTCATTCACCGCACAAAATTGCGGACAGATCCCCGACCCCACGGTCGTGCCGTCTCCTTGTAAGAGCGCAAAATTACGGTAACCGTCCCGTCCCGTGCGCCGTCGGCGCTGTGCCTCGTGACGTAGGATTTCCCGTCTGCGTTCACGTCAACGTTAGCTGCATCCTCCCGTTTACCGACGGCTTTAGGGAACAGCGAAGCAGTACGTGCCGGCCGTGTAGCGTTTAGCGTCTGCGGGCCACGATACACGGCTGAGAGCCCCGCGTCGCAGCCCACCCGATCCGCCGGTGCGGGCGCTTTATTAGGACGTCAGCTGCGCCGGGCACCATTATGTCCCATCAGGAGGGGAGGCAAGTCGGGGCGTCTCGAGCGGGACCGGTTGCGGATTCCGCTCGCGTGCACGCGTGTCACTACCAGCTATTATGGGCCTCCGGCCAGGTCCGAGGATCTGCCGAAGACGTTTACGCTCCACCAGTCGCCTGCATCCGTGTTCTCAGGTTAACGTTGTCACCTGGTTTAGCGGATGTCGCTGTTTTGAAGTAAAGAAAGTAGAGTTCAATCTCGACGACGAGACTGTTAGATGCGGAGCACAATGTCGGATTGGGGAAGGATTTGGAAGGAAATCTACCGTATATTGAGCAACTAAAACAGAAAATTAATGTTGATATCCAGAAGGGGATTTGAATTCCCAATCTATCGAATGCGAATCCACTGTCTTACCACTCATTCGCAGTTTCGACCCTAGCCTAGAACTGACGTGTGAGTCTTAGCGGAGCCGTTACTGTTTTGTGCTCTATACAGGGTGGGCCATTGATAGTGACCGGGCCAAATATCTCAGGAAATAAGTGTCAAACGAAAAAACTACAAAGAACAAAACTTGTCTAGCGTGAAGGAGGAAACCAGATGGCGCTACGGTTGACCAGCTAGATGGCGCTGCGATAGGTCAAACGGATATCAACTGCGTTTTCTAAATAGGAATCCCCATTTTTATTACATATTCGTGTAGTAAGTAAAGAAATATGAATGTTTTAGTTGGACCACTTTTTTCGCTTTGTGATAGATGGCGCTGTAATAGTCACAAACGTAGAAGTACGTGGTATCACGTAACATTCCGCCAGTGCGGACGGTATTTGCTTCGTGATACATTACAAGTGTTAAAATGGACCGTTTACTAATTGCGGAAAAGATCGATATCGTGTTGATGTATAGCTATTGTGTTCTAAATGCCAAACGGGCGTGTGCTATGTAAGCTGCTCGGTATCCTGGACGACATCATCCAAGTGTCCGGACCGTTCGCCGGATAGTTACGTTATTTAAGGAAACAGGAAGTGTTCAGCCACATGTGAAACGTCAACCACGACCTGCAACAAATGATGATGCCGAAGTAGGTGTTTTAGCTGCTGTCGCAGCTAATCCGCAAATCAGTAGCAGACAAACTGCGCGAGTATCGGGAATCTCAAAAACGTGTTGAGAATGCTACGTCAACATCGATTGCACCCGTACCATATTTCTATGCACCAGGAATTGCATGGCGACGACTTTGAACGTCGTGTGCAGTTTTGCCACTGGGCACAAGAGAAATTACGGGTCGATGACAGGTTTTTTCCACGCGTTCTATTTAGCAACGAAGCGTCATTCACCAGCAGCGGTAACGTAAACCGGCATAATATGAACTATCGGGCAACGGAAAATCCACGATGGCTGCGACAAGTGGAACATCAGCGATCTTGGCGGGTTAATGTATGGTGCGGCATTATGAGAGGAAGGACAGTTGGCCCCCATTTTATTGATGGCAATCTAAATGGTGCAATGTATGCTGATATCCTACGTAATGTTCTACCGATGTTAAAATGGTTCAAATGGCTCTGAGCACTATGGGACTCAACTGCTGAGGTCATTAGTCCCCTAGAACTTAGAACTAGTTAAACCTAACTAACCTAAGGACATCACAAACATCCATGCCCGAGGCAGGATTCGAACCTGCGACCGTAGCGGTCTTGCGGTTCCAGACTGTAGCGCCTTTAACCGCACGGCCACTTCGGCCGGCCTCTACCGATGTTATTACAAGGTGTTTCACTACATGACAGAATGGCGGTGTACTTCGAACATGATGGATGTCCGGCACATAGCTCGCGTGCGGTTGCAGCGGTATTTAATAGCTTATTTCATGACAGGTGGATTGGTCGTCGAAGCACCATAACATGGCCCGCACGTTCACCGGATCTGACGTCCCCGGATTTCTTTCTGTGGGGAAAGTTGAAGGATATTTGCTATCATGATCCACCGACAACGCCTGAAAACATGCGTCAGCGCACTGTCAATGCATGTGCGAACATTACGGAAGGCGAACTACTCGCTGTTTAGAGGAATGTCGTTACACGTATTGCCAAATGCATTGAGGTTGACGGACATCATTTTGAGCATTTATTGCATTAATGTGGTATTTACAGGTAATCACGCTGTAACAGCATGCGTTGTCAGAAATGATAAGTTTACAAAGGTACATGTATCACATTGGAACAACCGAAATAAAATGTTCAAACGTACCTACGTTATGTATTTTAATTTAAAAAAACCTACCTGTTACCAACTCTTCGTCTAAAATTGTGAGCCATATGTTTGTGACTATTACAGCGCCGTCTATCACAAAGCGAAATAGTGGTCCAAGTAAAACATTCATATTTCTTTACGTACTACACGAATATGTAATAAAAATGTGGTTTCCTATTTTAAAAAACGCAGTTGATATCCGTTTGACCTACGGCAGAGCCATCTAGCGGGCCAACCAAAGCGCCATCTGGTTTCCTCCTTCAAGCTAGCGGAGTTTCGTTCTTTGAAGTTTTTTCGTTTGACGCTTATTTCGTGAGATATTTGGCCGGTCACGATCAATGGACCACCCTGTATACAGGATGATTCTCCTAAGAGTTTCAAGCGCGTTTCCTGTAGTGTTTCGTTTTGGCATTGTGTAGCCGAATCAATGAGTGCCCATCACGTCTATCATGCGACACCCAATGTCGACGTAAAACGTAGGTGTGTTTCCCATTACAAACATAATCATTTTTAAAAGGGGAATTTTACATGCTCATCCGATATAGCGCTCCCAGCCGAGTCCAGTTCGATATTCTTTTTATCGATATGTATTAAGTGGGATAGTAAAACACCACGAGTAACTAGTACTCCAGCAGCGACAGAGCTGTCCAGGCCTCCTCTGACTGCTATCGGAAAACAATCAGTGCCACAGAATGGCAGCTGGAATGCTGTTTATTCCACGTGTTTTACTATCCCTGTTAATATATATTGATAAAACGGATATGGGACTAGACTAACGTACGGGCACCCTATCGAACCAGCATGTAAAATTCCCATATAAAAATAATTTTGTTTCTAACAGGAAACAAACCAGGGCTTTCTTTTGTCACTGGGCGTCGCATGAAAAAAGTGACGAGCAGGAATTGTGAGGGCTGTTTACAGCTACGCAACGCAAAAACTAAGTTGCAGATAACTGCCGACACACCAGAGAAAATGCAGCTGACGATTCTTACGAGAGACACCTGGTAGAAGATGAATCGATATACTCTGAAGCGCCAAAGAAACTGGTATAGGCATGCGTAATCTAATACATAGATGTGTACACAGGCAGAATACGGTACTGCGGTCCGCAATTCCTGTATAAGACAGGAAGTGTCTGGTACAGTTGATACATCGGTTACTGCTGCTACAACGGCAGCTTATCAAGATTTAAGTGAGTCTGAACGTGGTGTTATAATCGGCGCACGAGCAATGGGACACGGCATCTCCGAGGTAGCGATGAAGTGGGGATTTTTCCGTACGACCATTTCACGAGTGTACTGCGAATATCATGAATCTGGTAAAAGATCAAATCACCGACATTGCAGCGGCCGGAAAAAGATCCTGCAAGAATGGGACCAACGACGACTGTAGAGTATCGTTCAACGTGACAGAAGTGCAACCCTTCCGAAAATTGTTGCAGATTTCAATGCTGGGCCATCAACAAGTGTGAGCGTGCGAACCATTCAACGAAGCATCATCGATATGGGCTTTCGGAGCCGAAGGTCCACTCGTGCACTCTTGATGACTGCACAATACAAGGCTTTACGCCTCGCCTGGGCCCGTCAAAAACACCGACATTGGACTGTTGACGACTGGAAACATGTTGCCTGGTCGGACGAGTCTCGTTTCAAATTGTATCGAGTGGAAAACGTGTACGGGTATGGAAACAAGTTCATAAGCCCATGGACCCTGCATGTCAGCAGGGGCTGTTAAGAGCTGGTAGAGACTCTGTATTGGTATGGGGCGTATGCATTTGGAGTGATATGGGATCCTTGGTACGTCTAGATGCGACTGACAGATAACACGTACGTAAGCATCCTGTCTGATCACCTGCATCCATTGATGTCCACTGTGCATTCAGACGGACTTGGGCAACTCCAGCAAGACAATGCGACACCCCACACGTCCATAATTGCTACAGAGTGGCTCCAGCAACACTCTTCTGAACTTAAACACTTCCCAGACATGAACATTATTGAGCATATCTGGGATGCCTTGCAACGTGCTGTTCAGAAGAGATCTCCAACCCTTCGTATTCTTACGGACTGGCTCTGAGCACTATGGGACTTAACATCTATGGTCATCAGTCCCCTAGAACTTAGAACTACTTAAACCTAACTAACCTAAGGACATCACACAACACCCAGTCATCACGAGGCAGAGAAAAATCCCTGACCCCGCCGGGAATCGAACCCGGGTACCCGGGCTTGGGAAGCGAGAACGATACCGGACGACCACGAACTGCGGACATTCTTACGGGTTTATGGACAGCCCTGCAGGACTGATGGTGTCAAATCCCTCCAGCACTACTTCAGACATTAGCCAAGTTGATGCCATGTCCTGTTGCGGCAATTCTGCGTGCTTACGAGGGCCCTACACGATGTTAGGCAGGTGTACCCGTACCTTTGACTCTTCAATGCATGTAGCTGACAGTAGGTAACTAATATGTCATATGCATGGGAACGTATCGTGGTGACGGAAAATACCAAATGTGATAACTTTGGGGGCCGTTACATACAGCTGCTTACGAGGTGCATTCAAGTTCTAAGGCCTCCGATTTTTTTTCTCCGGACTGGAAAGAGATAGAAACATGCGCATTGTTTTAAAATGAGGCCGCGTTCATTGTCAATACGTCCCAGAGATGGCAGCACCGTACGGCAGATGGAATTTTACCGCCAGCGGCGAGAATTAGAACTGTTTTAAATACTTAAAATGGCGACGTTTTCCTTACTTGAACAACGTGCAATCATTCGTTTTCTGAATTTGCGTGGTGTGAAACCAATTGAAATTCATCGACAGTTGAAGGAGACATGTGGTGATCGAGTTATGGATGTGTTGAAAGTGCGTTCGTGGGTGCGACAGTTTAATGAAGGCAGAACATCGTGTGACAACAAACCGAAACAACCTCGGGCTCGCACAAGCCGGTCTGACGACATGATCGAGAAAGTGGAGAGAATTGTTTTGGGGGATCGCCTCTAGAGTTGGCATTTTTGTGGGTTCTGTGCACACAATCCTGCATGACGACCTGAAAACGCGAAAAGTGTCATCCAGGTGGGTGCCACGAATGCTGACGGACGACCACATGGCTGCCCGTGTGGCATGTTGCCAAGCAATGTTGACGCGCAACACAGCATGAATGGGACTTTCTTTCGTCGGTTGTGACAATGGAGGAGACGTGGATGCCATTTTTCAATCCAGAAACAAAGCGCCAATCAGCTCAATGGAAGCACACAGATTCACCACCACCAAAAAAATTTCGGGTAACCGCCAGTGTTGAAAAAATGATGGTGTCCATGTTCTGGGACAGCGAGGGCGTAATCCTTACCCATTGCGTTCCAAAGGGCACTACGGTAACAGGTGCATCCTACGAAAATGTTTTGAAGAACAAATTCCTTCCTGCACTGCTACAAAAACGTCCGGGAAGGGCTGAGCGTGTGCTGTGTCACCAAGACAACGCACCCGCACATCGAGCTAACGTTACGCAACAGTTTCTTCGTGATAACAACTTTGAAGTGATTCCTCATGCTCCCTACTCACCTGACCTGGCTCCTTGTGACTTTCGGCTTTTTCCAACAATGAAAGACACTCTCCGTGGCCGCACATTCACCAGCCGTGCTGCTATTGCCTCAGAGATTTTCCAGTGGTCAAAACAGACTCCTAAAGAAGCCTTCGCCGCTGCCATGGAATCATGGCGTCAGCGTTGTGAAAAATGTGTACGTCATTGGGCGATTACATCGAGAAGTAACGCCAGTTTTATCGATTTCGGGAGAGTAGTTAATCAGAAAAAAATCGGAGGCCTTAGAACTTGAATGCACCTCGTACAACATGCGATATCGATTCCTAGGTACGGAGGACAATCGCAACAGCAACTGCTGCATCACAGAGGCCTTAGAGCCCTGGTGCTCCCTGCCGCCGTTGGATAAGAAGCTGCAGCAGCAAGTCGTAGACCCCTAGCTTACTTATTTGTTACATAGTTTAATTCTTAATTTCTTTGAGCGTTTTTGGGTACTTGCATTGTTTAATTCATAAATTTCGGGCGTATTATAGTATTTGAGAGTTGTAGCATCGCGCTTTAGTGTTTACTTCGTAGATTCTTACTTAAATTGCGTGAGAGTTTCGTATAGGATGTGTAATTTCGAGTTTTAGTTACTGTAATTGTAAATTCAGGCAGATTGTAGCGCAGTCGTTAGGCATTTGTACAGGTTAGTTAATACATTCTTTGCTTGTTTCCCTTGCGTTATCTAGGCACTGACTCGTGTTTCAGTAACTGTTGTTCAACATCGATTAGAATGGACAGGGACTGTGATTGCTGTGTTCGGATGAGGGCTGAGTTGGCATCCCTTCGCTCACAGCTGCAAGCGGCGCTGACTTCGGTCGCGCAGCTTGAGGCTGTTGCCAATGGGCACCACTGTGGGGAGCCGGACTTGGGTATCATGGGGATATCAACCTCGTCCCGTCTGTCCCCAGATCGGTCTGCCGCTGTGGTTGCCCCGGTTGCTGCCCGCAGTGGGGCTGAGCCCTCGCCTGTGGTTGATTGGGAGGTCGTTCCAAGGCGTGGCAGGCAGCGAAAGACGTCCCCGGAGGCTGATCAGAAAGCCTCCCCGGTGCGTCTGACAAACAGGTTTCAGGCACTGTCTCTGGCTGAGCCAGATGCAGCTGCCTGCCCTGTTTCAGAGGATGATTCTCAGTCTTCAAAGTCCGGACAATCACAGAGGGTGGGCTTATTGGTAGTTGGGAGCTCCAGTGTTAGGCGCGTAATGGGGCCTCCTAGGGATATGGCGGCTAAGGAGGGGAAGAAATCCAGTGTGCACTCCGTGTGCATTCCGGGTGGAGTCATTCCTGATGTGGAAAGGGTCCTTCCGGATGCCATGAAGAGCACAGGCTGCAGCCAGCTGCAAGTGGTGGCACATGTCGGCACTAATGACGTGTGTCGCTTTGGATCTGAGGAAATTGTCTCTGGATTCCAGCGGCTATCTGATTTGGTGAAGGCTGCCGGTCTTGCTTACGAGGTGAAGGCAGAGCTCACCATCTGCAGCATCGTTGACAGAACCGACTGCGCACCTTTGGTGCAGAGCCGGGTGGAGGGTCTGAATCAGAGGCTCAGACGGTTTTGCGACCGTGTTGGCTGCAGATTCCTTGACTTGCGCCATAGGGTGGTGGGGTTTCGGGTTCCGCTGAATAGGTCAGGAGTTAACTACACTCAGCTGGCGGCTACACGGGTAGCGGAGGCTATGTGGCGTGGAGTGGGCGATTTTTTAGGTTAGAAGGCCTCAGGAAAGTACGGGGTGGGCTGCAATCTCAAAGGGTGCATGGCAAATACAGGACGTGCTTGGATCAAGGAACAGTCGGAATTGTAGTTGTAAATTGTTGTAGTTGTGCTGGGAAAGTCCCTGAGCTTCAAGCGCTAATAGAAAGCACAGAAGCTGAAATCGTTATAGGTACAGAAAGCAGGCTAAAGTCTGAAATAAGTTCTGCAGAAATTTTTACGAAGTCTCAGACGGTGTTCAGGAAAGATAGATTACGCAGAATTGGTGGCGGAGTGTTTGTGTCTGTCAGTTGTGGTTTATCTTGTAGTGAAGTCGAAGTAGATACTCCGTGCGAATTGGTATGGGTGGAGGTTATACTTAACAGCCGAACTAAGTTAATAATTGACTCCTTCTACCGACCCCCAGACTCCGATGATATAGTTGCGGAACAGTTCAGAGAAAATTTGAGTCTCGTAACAAATAAATACCCCACTCATACGGTTATAGTTGGTGGGGACTTCAACCTTCCCTCGATATGTTGGCAAAAATACCTGTTCAAAACCGGTGGTAGGCAGAAAACATCTTCCGAGATTGTCCTAAATGCTTTCTCCGAAAATTATTTCGAGCAGTTAGTCCACGAACCCACGCGAATTGTAAATGGTTGCGAAAACACACTTGACCTCTTAGCCACAAACAATCCAGAGCTGATAGAGAGCATCATGACTGATACAGGGATTAGTGATCACAAGGCCGTTGTAGCTAGGCTCAATACCGTTTCTTCCAAATCCACCAGAAACAAACGCAAAATAATTTTATTTAAAAAAGCGGATAAAGTGTCACTAGAAGCCTTCCTAAGAGACAATCTCCATTCCTTCCGAACTGACTATGCAAATGTAGACGAGATGTGGCTCAAACTCAAAGATATAGTAGCAACAGCAACTGAGAGATTCATACCTCATAAATTGGTAAGAGATGGAACTGATCCCCCGTGGTACACAAAACAGGTCCCAACTCTGTTGCAGAGGCAACGGAAAAAGCATGCGAAGTTCAGAAGAACGCGAAATCCCGAAGATTGGCTAAAATTTACAGACGGGCGAAATTTGCCACGGACTTCAATGCGAGATGCCTTTAATAGGTTCCACAACGACACATTGTCTCGAAATTTGGTAGAAAATCCGAAGAAATTCTGGTCGTATGTAAAGTACACAAGCGGCAAGACGCATTCAATACCTTCGCTGCGCAGTGCCAATGGTACTGTTACCGACGACTGTGCCGCTAAAGCGGAGTTATTGAACGCAGTTTTCCGAAATTTCTTCACCAGGGAAGATGACTGGAATATTCCAGAATTTGAAACACGAACAGCTGCTAGCATGAGTTTCTTAGAAGTAGATACCTTAGGGGTTGCGAAGCAACTCAAATCGCTTGATACGGGCAAGTCTTCAGGTCCAGATTGTATACCGATTAGGTTCCTTTCAGATTACGCTGATACAATAGCTCCCTACTTAGCACTCATATACAACCGCTCGCTCACCGATAGATCTGTACCTACAGATTGGAAAATTGCGCAGGTCGCACCAGTGTTTAAGAAGGGTAGTAGGAGTAATCCATCTAACTACAGACCTATATCATTGACGTCGGTTTGCAGTAGGGTTTTGGAGCATATACTGTATTCAGCCATCATGAATCACCTCGAAGGGAACGATCTATTGATACGTAATCAGCATGGTTTCAGAAAACATCGTTCATGTGCAACGCAGCTAGCTCTTTATTCGCACGAAGTAATGGCCGCTATCGACAGGGGATCTCAAGTTGATTCCTTATTTCTAGATTTCCGGAAAGCTTTTGACACCGTTCCTCACAAGCGTCTTCCAATCAAGCTGCGGGCCTATGGGATATCGTCTCAGTTGTGCGACTGGATTCGTGATTTCCTGTCAGGAAGGTCGCAGTTCGTAGTAATAGACAGCAATCATCGAGTAAAACTGAAGTGATATCAGGTGTTCCCCAGGGAAGCGTCCTGGGACCTCTGCTGTTCCTGATCTATATAAATGACCTGGGTGACAATCTGAGCAGTTCTCTTAGGTTGTTCGCAGATGATACTGTAATTTACCGTCTAGTAAGGTCATCCGAAGACCAGTATCAGTTGCAAAGCGATTTAGAAAAGATTGCTGTATGGTGTGGCAGGTGGCAGTTGACGCTAATAACGAAAAGTGTGAGGTGATCCACATGAGTTCCAAAAGAAATCCGTTGGAATTCGATTACTCGGTAAAAAGTACAATTCTCAAGGCTGTCAATTCAACTAAGTACCTGGGTGTTAAAATTACGAACAACTTCAGTTGGAAAGACCACATAGATAATATTGTGGGGAAGGCGAGCCAAAGGTTGCGTTTCATTGGCAGGACACTTAGAAGATGCAACAAGTCCACTAAAGAGACAGCTTACACTACACTCGTTCGTCCTCTGTTAGAATATTGCTGCGCGGTGTGGGATCCTTACCAGGTGGGATTGACGGAGGACATCGAAATGGTGCAAAAAACGGCAGCTCGTTTTGTATTATCACGTAGTAGGGAAGAGAGTGTGGCAGATATGATACGCGAATTGGGATGGAAGTCATTACAGCAAAGACGTTTTTCGTCGCGGCGACATCTATTTACGAAATTTCAGTCACCAACTTTCTCTTCCGAATGCGAAAATATTTTGTTGAGTCCAACCTACATAGGTAGGAATGATCATCAAGTAAAATAAGATAACTCAGAGCTCGAACAGAAAGGTTTAGGTGTTCGTTTTTCCCGCGCGCTGTTCGGGAGTGGAATGGTAGAGAGATAGTATGATTGTGGTTCGACGAACCCTCTGCCAAGCACTTAAATGTGAATTGCAGAGTAGTCATGTAGATGTAGATGTACCGATGCTCCTTCTGGCAAGTCCAAAAGACATATTTCAGCACGGCAATGTCCAGCAAAGAACACCGAATAGAACGTACTGTATTTCGTGGCTTTCACGTTCATCAGATGTGTCTTACCGCGAACATGTTTTTAATATGGTTGATCGCAACTTGTTCATCAGGGACCATCGGTAATCCACTACAGACATTTTGTGGTGTATGTAAGGTAAATATTCAGGCGCTCTTCGAGTCAATATTACGATGTGTAGAGACCTCACTGTAGCACGTGGGGGTTTCCATACCACTTTGAAGATTTAAATTAGGAAATCAGCTATAATCTTCTAATCTAATCATATAAGCATTGGCACATTGGTAATTAGAATTATGAAGTTCATTTTAGTTACAATCATCCATGTTGGAACACTGACAAAGTTGGTGTAGTTACAACTAAATGATTAGTTCGTTCGTTGGTTTTTGGGGGAAGAGACCAAACAGCGAGGTCATCGGTCTCATCGGATTAGGGAAGGAAGTCGGCCGTGCCCTTTCAGAGGAACCATCCCGGCATTTGCCTGGAGCGATTTAGGGAAATCACGGAAAACCTAAATCAGGATGGCCGGACGCGGGATTGAACCGTCGTCCTCCCGAATGCGAGTCCAGTGTGCTAACCACTGCGCCATCTCGCTCGGTCTAAATGATTAGTGCTGCACATTTAAACCAACTGTGAATGGTTATTGTATTCTCCTTGCTTTGTGAAAAACGTAATTTACGTCGAAATCAAAACCTGTAGAACATAAATAAACCCCATCTGGTACTGAGATTTTTAATTATGATGTATCTCCTGAACGAAGAGCTGCTCATATTCAACTTTAGATAGAATACTTTTCAGGTGTAAAATTTGTGGTAATTACATCATATTTCAGCCTGAAAATGTCATGATGAAGAATCTCTAAAACTTGAATCGGTAAGAAATGGTAGATCATTGACGACTCTCTCTTGGCAGCACTAAAGAGGCTATCCAACAGTAACCGAACCTAACTAGTAATGTGATTAAAAGGAGTACAGTGGTATTCACGAAGGTTACAATGCATTGACGCAACCTTTATTTTACAGCAGATACTACAATAACGGCAAGAGTGCAACCTAGAAATAAATGTAGCTCTCACGGAGTACATCAAGACCTTTCATAAGTAGAAGCATTAGGGTTTCAACGCCTGTAAACAACTAGCGCACTTGATACGGAATGCAAACTCAAACTGCAGAAGGATAGGGAACGAAATTAGCGATGTTGTTCTCAAAACAACTATTCTGCCATTTGAATAATGTGATTCAGAAAAACTGTGTAAAATCTAAACCGAGATAGCCAAAACAGAAAAAAACCTTAGAACTTGTGAATATGAGTCATTAATTCGCCGTTCGCCCCCCATAGCTGTCAGCGCGACAGACTGTCAACGCTAAGGGTTCGGGCTCGATTCCCGAACGGATCGGAGATTTTCTCCGCTCATGGACTGGGTGTTGTGTTGTCCTAATGATCATCATTTCATCCCAATCGACGCGCAAATCGCCGAAGTGGCTTCAAATCGAAAGACTTGCACCCGTCGAACGGTCTACCCGACGGGAGGCCCTGGTCACACGACATTTACATTTATTAATTCGCCACAGACTGATGAATAAATTATAGATGAATTGAATACGAAAGCAATTGACATGCTCTATCAAACATTCTATAGAGGAACGTGATGATCGCGAGGTCTTGAAGACTCGAAATATGTATCAAGAAGATGACGCTATCGTGTCTCATCGAAAGGTTAGGTTAGGTTAGTGTTGTTTAACGTCCCGTCGACAACGAGGTCATTAGAGACGGAGCGCAAGCTGTGGTTAGGGAAGGATGGGGAAGGAAATCGGCCGTGCCCTTTCAAAGGAACCATCCCGGCATTTGCCTGAAACGATTTAGGGAAATCACGGAAAACCTAAATCAGGATGGCTGGAGACGGGACTGAACCGTCGTCCTCCCGAATGCGAGTCCAGTGTGCTAACCACTGCGCCACCTCGCTCGGTTCGACATCGAAAGAGACACGCACATAGACACTCAGCTATCGGTGATGCACCGTCTTGTGTAGGACTTCTACCACACAGGTAGCCGGACGCATGACACTTCTCGAGGGAGGCTCTTTGTTTGCGGCGGCCTATGAGACGCATGCAGTAAGAATTCACTATGAACTCTGCGTGGTGTGTCGCATTTACGGTAACGTCTTGTCTGGGTTCTGTTAAGGCACACGATCTTCCTTTTTTATTTCCGTAATGTTGCTGCAAATATGTTGGTAAGGCCGCTACATGCTATTGGCTTAAGCAACTTATTGAAAATACACTGAAGAGCCAAAGAAACTGGTTCACGTGCCTAACATAGTGTAGAACCCCCGCGAGCACGTAGAAGTGCCTCAACACGACGTGCCATAGACTCGACTAATCTCTGAAGTAGTGATGGTGGGAATTGACACCATGAATCCAGCACGGCTGTCCATAAATCAGTGAGAGTACGAGGGGGTGCATATATCTCTGCTGAACAGCACGTGGCAAGGCATCCCACATATGCTCAATAATGTTCACGTCAAGGCAGATTGGTAGCCAGCGGAAGTGTTTAAACTCAGAAGAGTGTTCCTGGAGCCACTCTCTAGCAATTATGGACGTGGGGAGTGTCGCATTGTCTTGATGGAATTGCCGAAGTCTGTCGGAATGCACAATGGACATGAATGGTTGCAGGCGGTCAGACAGGATGCTTACGTACGTGTCACCTGTCAGAATCGTATCTAGACGTATCAGGGGTCCCACATCACTCCAACTACACACGCCCCTCGCCATTACAGAACCTCCGCCAGCTTGAACAGTCCGCTGCTGACACGCAGGGTCCATGATTTCGTGAGGTTGTCTCCATACCCGTAGACGTCCATCCGTTCAATACAATTTGAAACGAGACTCGCCCGACTTGGCAACATGTTTACAGTCATCTATAGTCCAATTTCGGTGTTGACGGACCCAGGCGAAGCGTAAAGATTTGTGCTGTACAGTCATCAAGGGTACAAGCTTGGGCCTTCGGCTCCGAAAGCCCTATGTTTCGTTGAATGGTTCACACACTGACACTTGTTGATGGCCCAGCATTGATATCTACAGCAATTTGCGGAAGGTTGCAATTTTGGCGCGTCGAACTATTCTCTTTGGTCGTCGTTGGTCCCGTTCTTGCAGGATCTTTTTCCGGCCGCAGCGATATCGGAGATTTGATGTTTTACCGGATTCCTGATATTCACGGTACACCCGTGAAATGGTCGTTTTTGGAAAATCCCCGCCGCATCGCTATCTCGGAGAAGCTGTGTTCCACCACTCGTACGCCAACTACACACAACAAAAAAAGTTTTCATCAGCTCGGTTGCGAGAGTTCCGGAACCTTTACAGAAAATTGGAATAGAGATTAACATAAACATCATTTCCGCCTTTTTTTTTTGCCCATGAAAACCACACACTGCATGTTGTACCACCATACAACGGGACCTACAGAGGTGTTGGTCCAGATTACTGTACACACCGGTACGTCTAATACCCGGTAGCACGTCCTCTTGCATTGATGCATGCATGTATTCGTCGTGGCATACTATCCACAAGTTCATCAAGGCACTGTTGGTCCAGATTGTCCCACTCCTCAATGGCGATTCGGCGTAGATCCCTCAGAGTGGTTGGTTGGTCACGTTGTCCATAAACAGCCCTTTTCAGTCTATCCCAGGCATGTTCGATATGGTTCATGTCTGAGAACATGCTGGCCACTCTAGTCGAGCGATGTCGTTATCATTCACAAGATGTGCGCGATGGGGGCACTAAGTGTCGACCATGAAGACGAATGCCTCACCAATATGCTGCCGATATGGTTGCACTATCGGTAGAGGATGGCATTCACGTATCGTACAGCCGTTGCGGCGCCTTCCATGACCACCAGCGGCGTACGTCGGCCCCACATAATGCCACCCCAAAACAGCAGGGAACCACCACATTGCTGCACTCGCTGGACAGTGTATCTAACGCGTTTAGCCTGACCGGGTTGCGTCCAAACACGTCTACGACGATTGTCTGGTTGAAGGTATATGCGACACTTAGCGTTGAAGAGAATATGATGCCAATCCCGAGCGGTCCATTCGGCATGTTTCTGGGCCCATCTGTACCGCGCTGCATGGTGTCGTGGTTGCAAAGATGGACCTTGCCATGGACGTCGAGAGTGAAGTTGCGCATCATGCAGCCCATTGCGCTGAGTTTGAGTCATAACACAACGTCCATGGGGGCACGAAAAACATTATCCAACATGGTGGCGTTGCTGTCGGGTTTCCTACGACACATAATCCGTAGGTAGCGGTCATCTACTGCAGTAGTAGCGCTTCAGCGGCCTGAGCGAGGCATGCCATCGACAGTTCCTGTCTCTCTGTATCTCCTCCATGTCCGAACATCACTTTGGTTCACTCCGAGACGCCTGGGCACTTCCCTTGTTGAGAGCCCTTCCTGGCACAAAGTAACAATGCGGACGCAATCGAATCGCGGTATTGACCGTCTAGGCATAGTTGAACTACAGACAACACGAGCCGTGTACCTCCTTCCTGGTGGAATGACTGGAACTGATCGGCTGTTGGACCCCCTCCGTCTAGTAGGCGCAGTTCATGCATGGTTTTTACATCTTTGGGCGGGTTTAGTGACATCTATGAACACTCAAAGGGACTGTGTCTGTGATACAACATCCACAGTCAACGTCTGTCTTCAGGAGTTCTGGAAACCGGTGTGATGGAAAAATTTTTTGATGTGTGTATAACACCACGTTCAAATTCATTTAAAGCTTCATAACCTGCCATTCTAGCAGCAGTAACCGAAGTAACAACTGCGCCAGTCACTTGGTGTCTTATATAGGCGTTACCGACCGCAGTGCCGTATTCTGCCTGTTTACATGTCTGTGTATTTGAATAGGCATGCCTATACCAGTTTCGTTCGCGCTTCAGTGTATGTTAATGAGGCCGCTACATGCTATTGGTTAAAATGGTTCAAATGGCTCTGAGCACTATGGGACTCAACTGCTGAGGTCATTAGTCCCCTAGAACTTAGAACTAGTTAAACCTAACTAACCTAAGGACATCACAAACATCCATGCCCGAGGCAGGATTCGAACCTGCGACCGTAGCGGTCTTGCGGTTCCAGACTGCAGCGCCTTTAACCGCACGGCCACTTCGGCCGGCCATGCTATTGGTTTAACCAACGCATTGAAAATATGATCAGCTGTATTCATGTAGGAAAAACTTACTTTTCCCATGTCGCGATTACGCACATTAAATATTTTATTTTGCCGGCCTGAGTGGCCGTGCGGTTCTAGGCGCTGCAGTCTGGAGCCGAGCGACCGCTACGATCGCAGGTTCGAATCCTGCCTCGGGCATGGATGTGTGTGATGTCATTAGGTTAAGTAGGTTTAAGTAGTTCTAAGTTCTAGGCGACTGATGACCTCAGAAGTTAAGTCGCATAGTGCTCAGAGCCATTTGAACCAATATTTTATTTTTACTCGGAATTCTGATGTAAAATGGAAGTTAGTTCTTTGTGGACGAGTTTGAGTCGTATGCTCATCTGGACCGGGAGAATCCACGCACTCTGTTGCCATCCATAATCGTACTAGATACTAACCCTCACTTCTCTCTTTCAGAAACGTGGCAGTTCGATACTTTGACATCATTATTTTATGTTCTGTAAAGTGATCTATTTCTTTCGTATTTACGAGGAGAGCTCTGAAAGTGCCATAACCAAATTTGCCAGAAACTTCGCTCGGTGGAACAGAGATCAAAATAAGCGAACACATGTCTCCGGTTATCCGTAGATAATCGACCATTTCTGAGAAAACAACGGTCAAAGTTTTCAAGGCTGGTGCCGCTTATTAATATCAACCCAAATATTTTGTTTTATTCTATTTATTTTTTCATATATCTATCAGAGCGATACTTCTTCACATGACTAGAAATTCATGGATGAAGATGAAATACCAGCCTGTTCATTGAAATTAATTCCTCCGAAGTGTACGCAGCTTTGTCAAACCTGTCACGTATACTTTTACTGGCAAATAAAACATCTCATCCGAAAACTGCACAGTAAAGCAAAGGAATATCACAGCTAGAAACGACGCACTAAAAATCCATTTACTGATTTGCGATCATTTGCAACGGTCTCTGATCCCGGCGGAGGTTCGAGTCCTCCCTCGGGTATGGGTGTATGTTTGTCCCTAGGATAATTTAGGTTAAGTAGTGTGTAAGCTTAGGGACTGATGACCTTAGCAGTTAAGTCCCATAAGATTTCACATACATTTGAACATTTTGAACATTTGCAACGGTCTATTTTTGGGAAAAAGATGCGTTATGTGTGGTTTGCCACGAAATTATTGTCAAAGTGTGAAATTCATGTGAGATAATGTGACTGTGGTAAACCTGCATTCATCTGATGCTCATGGTGTCACGAATTTCCATGATTCGAATGTTTCTATGATCAGTATCATCCTAAGGAAGAGGAGAAGGAGGAGATAAGTGTTTAACGTCCCGTCGACAACGAGT
Organism: Schistocerca nitens; assembly: GCF_023898315.1. Lineage (NCBI taxonomy): Eukaryota > Metazoa > Arthropoda > Insecta > Orthoptera > Acrididae > Schistocerca > Schistocerca nitens. The sequence goes on along the minus strand of NC_064616.1, from coordinate 168,215,324 downwards.
TTATTAGAGACGCAGTAAAAGCTCATGTGAGGGAAGGACGGAGAAGGAAAGCTGCAGTGCCCTTTCGAAGGAACCATCCCGGCATTTACTCTAAGCGATTTAGGGAAATCATCGAAAACCTAAATCTGGATGGCTGGATGCGGGTTTGAACCGTCGTCCTCTCGAATACGAGTCCAGTGTGCTAATCACAGCGCTACACCGATCAGTGTGTATCATCCAAGGGAATGTTCCAAATCTTCCTGAAGAACGAACATAAGAATAAAATATAAACATTTATATAATAATGAACTACAGTACAAGAATATGAGAACTTAAACCCCTGAAAATACCATACGCACATACATTATATAATAATGTATGACACTAACTGTGAAACCCAGTTAATATTTTACGATTAATATAACGCCCGTGTTTCCTCTAACATGATAAGAAACATTCGTCTAGTAACCTTTTACGGATATGTGTAGATAAAAGAAAAAAGAAAATTAAATTAAAACAGCATTTGGTTTCGAAAACGGGGCGCAAAAATGGCAAGCAGTGACGCTAACTAATGTACCACCACTTCGGTGAAGCTCGTCAACCGCTAAAAGGCATGTAAATTACGTTGAAAATTTTGACTCGTTTTCCCGGAAACGGTGGAATATCTACAGGTAAGCTACCGCACATTTTGACCGCTCTTCCATTGAGCGAAGTTCCTGGTAAATCGGATAACGGTGCTTGCCGTGTTCCCCTCGTTAGTTCGAATTTCGCTGTTGATTAACCAGCTCCAGTGTGGATCTCGTTATTCTGTAAAAGGAGTGGTTTTTAAAATACAGCAGGTTATTAGTAAATCTGTTGTCTATATACCTGTTTCTCCTGATTTTCCACGTACTTATGTAACCCTACAGTCTGCAGCAGGCCATACTGCGATTGTATGCCATGTTTAATTGTAATACCCTTCACAATTATCTTGCACATTCCCAAATGCCACGAGTATCATTAAATATTACGTTGTTTCGCAGTGTTTTTAGGTAAGTAATAATACAGCATACTGATGGTAAATACAACAACACAGCCTGCACATGTTGCAGGTAACGGTCACAGAATGCTCAGATGTTAGTTTTGTACTCAGGAATTAGTGTTTTTGTATTTAAGTAGGGTTCAGAGTTGTTTCACATTATACTAACTACACAAGCATGTGAACTACACAGACGCTCTCCAATAAACTTATCTCCACAACAGTAGCTCATAATATGTACGTCCACTAATTCACTTACGTTTTTCTTATAATGCTAACCAAGCGTTTATTTCTGATAACCAAGAGTTTGTTTTCTGTTGCTCCTTCGCTCCTTACCAGAGCGACCAACATCACTATCTTCTCTTATTGAAAAGAATGGACTGTCATTCTTCCACAGTTATTCACAGACGTCACTGAAAGTGTCCCCATCAGAGTTCAAGTCGTCATAAAGATGAAAGGTGGACACACACGACATTAATGTCCACTAACGGGTGTCGAGGTATATACTTTTGCACGGATAATGTATGTCATAAGATAAATGGTTCAAATGCCTCTGAGCACTATGGGACTTAACATCTATGGTCATCAGTCCCCTAGAACTTAGAACTACTTAAACCTAACTAACCTAAGGACATCAAACAACACCCAGTCATCACGAGGCAGAGAAAATTTCTGACCCCGCCGGGAATCGAACCCGGGACCCCGTGCTCGGGAAGCGAGAACGCTACCGCGAGACCACGAGCTGCGGACTATGTCATAAGATAAAAGATATGTTTAGATAGTGTTATGTTGGAACTAGTAACACATTCCATATGCTGGGTGACAATTATTGAACTATATGAAATAAAATCGTCATAACTTCTGAATGCGCTAGCCCGTTCAAACTGCACGGTTGCCCGCAGGGCGTGATGGGAATTAGAGTGTGCTGTATGGTTTGGTTCGGCGACGAAGCACACTTTCATTTGGATGGATTCGTCAATAATCACAATTGGCGCATTTGGGAGACTGAGAATCCACATTTCGCGATCGAAAACTCTCTTCACTCACAGCGGGTGACTGTGTGCAAAGTCCAGTTAAGGAATAATCGATGCGATATCACTTGATGGCGCGGTGACTACCGAACGGTACGTGACGGTTTTGGAAGCTGATTTCACCATTTCGGAGCTGAAAACAGCCATTCAGAAGGTCATCGACAACATCGATGTTCCGACACTTCAGCGGGTCATGCAGAATTTCGCTATTAATCTGCACCACATCATCGCCAATGATGGCAGGCATATCGAACATGTCATAACCTAAATCCGAATATCTGCAGTGACGTTTACATGTTGAATAAAGTGTGTGCACGCCGTAGTTTGTAACTAATTTAGGATTTTTTAAATATAGTTCAATAATTGTCAACCTGTGTCTCCAACCTAGTGTTACCTGCCATTACAGTAACGCTATCGAAATCAAACTTCTAATTTCCAAAGAGAGTGAAGAACAAGAAAAGCTCTGTAACGATGTTGTAGAAAAACAAATAGACGGAATTTTGTAAAATGATGGGCATGTCCAAATAATCGTATGTTGCAGCTAAATCTGGACTGAGCAAACAAGAGACAAAAGTAGAATTCATTCGTCTGAAATGAAATTTCCTTCGATATTTAATGGATGTGCGATATTAAATTTGATAATAAAAGCTGCAGTCAGAGTAAAATTGACGACTTTTACTTTGACTGCTAAAATGGGGACTTGCCGGCACGCTTTAGCAATGGCAGATCATCGTTTGCCGAAACTAGCTCTCTTGTACAAAGAAAATAGGTGATCATAACAGGCAGTAATTCCTAATTTGTGATTGTGATCGTGATCATGATTTAATACGACTGGAAAAAAATAAAAGTTTTGAGAAGGAGGTGTCATTAATATACATTTGGTTTAAACGATGTTTCCTTCCGTAATTACGAGGACGTGCTAAAAAGTAGTATCTCCGAATTTTTTATGTGAAAACTCTTAAAATTTTTTAAATAAAACAAACTTTAATAACATTGTGCATCTTTATTATTGATGTATACATATTTGCAACCCTCTGCCGCTAGAGGGCTCCGAATTGTAGCATGTAGCCGGCCGAAGTGGCCGTGCGGTTAAAGGCGCTGCAGCCTGGAACCGCAAGGCCGCTACGGTCGCAGGTTCGAATCCTGCCTCGGGCATGGATGTTTGTGATGTCCTTAGGTTAGTTAGGTTTAACTAGTTCTCAGTTCTAGGGGACTAATGACCTCAGCAGTTGAGTCCCATAGTGCTCAGAGCCATATTTTGTAGCATGTAACATGACGGCGTGTAATGTAAACACGTTGGTGCGTGAGAAACAGCTTGCTGTATTCGAGTTCCGATTTCGATGAGTTCGTCTACACAAGAAGCATCCTCTGCTTCGACATTACAATGCCAGACTACACGCGAATGCTGCGACATCTGCAAATGTCCGTCGTCTTTGTTCACTATAATCGATCGCCCTCCATACAGTCCCGACATGGCACTACCCTATTTTCATCTGTTTGCAAAACTTAAAGAACTCCTTCGAGGACGTCACTATGACAGAGATGAAACGGTGTAAGCAGGGGTGAGGTTGTGGCTCCGTCAAAGAAGTCAAACATTCTACAGTGATTGCATGAACATACTGGTCGCTCGTTGGCAGAAATGTGTTCATCGCCAGGGTGACTATATTAAGAATAAATATGTAGACATGAAAAATAAAGACGTAAAATGTTAATAACGTTTGTTTTATTTAAAAAACTTTGATAGTTCTCACATTAAAAATTCGGAGGCATTACTTTTCAGCACGCCCTCCTAGTTATACCATCACAGAATTTTCTTTCATTGGAGTTTCAGGTATGTCACACAAAAATTCCACGAATAGACGACGGGCTATTAGTTTATTTCTGTCTATTTACTGTTTCTCTTTGACAGTCAACAGCAGTGACCTTTATTCCCTTATCAGACACGTTGATGGAATTGAATCCTTTCGCAAATGTTTAACCGCACAATAAATGAATAAATATGATATTAAAAGAACCGCAGCTCCCGAGACTCGGCCTTAACATGTCATGGACCGTGTAGTCACATTCACAGTTTTCGCTGTCCTCCAAAATTGAGGCGTGAGGTACGCGAGCGAACGAGTGAGTGAGAAATTGGCGCTGCGGTAAGGCGGCTGTTTCTGCTACGGAGTGGCGACTTGCCAGAGCGAGACACACGCCGTAAAACCACAAGGGACAGCTTTGTGATTCATCTGCCACAGCGTTTCGCAATGGTTCCTTCCTACGGTGCGTTTCGCGACTTTCAACTGTTTAGCATAATTTAACATCTCCGTGAGAGAAATACTCTAAGGAAGAAGAACGGAAATAAAGAAAATAGTTATTATGGAGCAACAACGAAGTGCTAGACACAGCTGAGGCCTGCCCCTAATCACTAAAATAAAAAATGATGGAACTAGGAAACAAATGTCAACACACAATTTACATAGTTGCAGATGAATTCTAGATTTGCTCTTATTTCTTTATGTGATTGTGGTGCATCTGTCACAAGCATTTTCTTTAGCATAAATATTATGGACATGGCTCACGAATGCTCTTCTGCGAGAGAATACGTGACTAGTTTGAAGAATAAATTATGGTAGGAGTTTAATGTCTTTTCGTATCGTTCCAGGCACAGTAGAAGCTCGGTTGCACAAGGATAAAGAGGAATGCTGGCCAGGTCCTTGATTAAGGAACACCTGAGATTTTCATTTCAACTGTCTGAAAAAAAATAATCACCGTAAACTTAAACCCTGTTCGTTCGACAGTGATCTGAATCCCGCTCCTTGTGAAAACCAGCGCAGCGTCTAAATCACCACGTCATCTTGATCGATCGTCTGTAGAAGTTTTGGCTAGATCTGAAGGCTAAGTTCAAAATGGTTCAAATGGCTCTAAGCACTATGGGACTTAACATCTGAGGTCATCAGTCCCCTAGACTTAGAACTACTTAAACCTAACTAACCTAAGGAAATCACACACATCCACGCCCGAGGCAGGATTTGAACCTGCGACTGTAGAGGCAGCGCGGTTCCGGACTGAAGCGCCTAGAACCTATCGTCCACAGCGGCCGGCGAAGGCTAAGTTACGACCAAGATATAGTCTCGACTATCGTAACAGTGTGTATCCAAGAAAATATTAGATATGAAGGAGAACAATAATCTGTCGTACAAATTGATCTTAAAGTCTACGAACTGCACTGCACAAAAAATATCTGCACGCTATTACGAATGGGTGTAATGCAATGTGTTTCACGTCTGCGGAGAATACGTGTCCACCGACTCGTGGTACTCACCTTTGGCAACACAGTTCTATGACAGTGCCGCCCCCCCCTCCCCCCCCAATGACCCCCGCAGAGGTTGAACAGATTTGCTTCGTGAGCATTTCAATACGAATAATTGTGAGTCACCTGTGCCCCGTTACAAATTGAGTTTCATTTGTTACACCAGCCTTCGTACAGCGCTGTATCACCACACCTTTTGAGATAGGTGTAATACGGAATAAGTCGCGTTTGTATGGAAAAGGTTTCCAATTGCTTGAGGTACTTGCTTTTGACATCTCAGTCACAAACACTCTAACGTCTTCTTCTACAAACGTCAAACTGTACCGGTCAGTTACATCTCAAGTTTTCCTTCTTATAGCTTAAGCTGCGAGTAGACAGTGTTACAGTATCAACAGGTTTACGAATTCGTGATTCGTAAGCGTGCAAGACAATCCGCGGATGAATCTGTCGAGATTATAAACACTCGACAAATTCAGCAGCGCTTGTACAGAAACTGGTCTACATTGTTACATAATGTGCGATACTGGCAGTTCGCTTTGTATATTTTCGTTACCTAAGCGTTGCACACTTGATAGCATCGTACCGTTGTTCGAACTCAGTTCAGCGTTGGTGGGGTGGGGCATTGTCATTGAACTGCGTTCCCAAAGGTAAGCACCACGAATCAGTGGACACGTGTTCTCCGCAAGCATGAAACACATTGAATTACACCCATTCGTAATAGCGTGCAGATATTTTTTGTGCTGTACAGACACAAAACTAATTGGTGTAGCAATGTAAGCACGGTAGTGAGCTATTGGAGAGCAATACCATTCAGCAAGCAGCGATCGAGGTCTGACTTCCCTCGCATTTGCGAGTGTGTGATAGCTACAAAGATTGGACTGCATCATCCACATTCCGTTGCAGTGGATGGTACAGTCGTTTCGTTACTGACGCAGTGTGAGGGCTACAACGAGCTAACTACTGACACTACGACGTAAACGTTGACCAAGTTACTCACATATGTCATCGTCCATGTTTCTTCAGGTGTTGCCCAGTGACTGACGCCAAAGAGCCCGGCCCTCACGTAAGAGTTTATCAGCTGCAAAAGAAGCGACGCACGCTATATAGGGGCGAAAAGCGAACGGGGGAAACGAAGAATAATTTGGGAGCTAGTGAAACGAGCGACCCCGGCGTGTGGAGGAGGGCAGACAGCCCGGCGCGAGGTGGGCTCTTCCCGCGAACGGGCCGCCGGCAGCGCTGCGCTCGCGGAAGCGCAGGCGGAGGTGTAGGCGGCAGACGCTCCGCGCCGCTACTACGAGCGATGCTGCCAGCGCCCGCCGTGGAGGGGCGGAAGCCGGGCGCAGGCGCCGCAGGGGAGGGGAGTGGGGCGACGACAGCGCCGCGGCGCCCTTCGCAAATATCGCATATAGGGCAATTACACACACCGCCGTCAACCCGTCTGCCACTGGGACGGCCCCTTGCCAGACTGCGGCTGCCTTCTGGTAAACGCCGAACGAACACAGAGGCTGAGAAAAATACGCGTACCAATCGCGTTAATGTGCTCACCTGTCAAAAGGCTGAATAACCACCTTTTGCACTGCGGACGTGCAGGAAGAGAGTGACGTTCTAGAATGTACTGACAGAGATGTGGAGCAGTGGCGACATCTGCGCAGATACACTACTGGCCATTAAAATTGCTACACCACGAAGATGACGTGCTACAGACGCGAAATTTAACCGACAGGGAGAAGATGCTGTGATATGCAAATGATTAGCTTTTCAGAGCATTCACACAAGGTTGGCGCCCGTGGCAACATCTACAACGTGCTGACATGAGGACAAACAGCAGTTGACCGGCTTTGCCTGGTGAAACGTTGTTGTGATGCCTCGTGTAATAAGGGGAAATGCGTACTATCACGTTTCCGACTTTGATAAAGGTCGGATGGCAGCCTATCGCGATTGCGGTTTATCGTATCGCGACATTGCCACTCGCGTTCGTCGAGATCCAATGACTGTTAGCAGAATATGGAATCGGTGGGTTCAGGAGGGTAATACGGAACGCCGTGCTGGATCCCAACGGCCTCGTATCAATAGCAGTCGAGACGACAGGCATCTTCTCCGCATGGCTGTAACGGATCGTGCAGCCACGTCTCGATCCCCGAGTCAACAGATGGGGACGTTTGCAAGGCATCAACCATCTGCACGAACAGTTCGACGACGTTTGCAGCAGCATGGACTATCAGTTCGGAGACCACGGCTGCGGTTACCCTTGACGCTGCATCACAGACAGGAGCGCCTGCGATGGTGTACTCGACGACGAACCTGGGTGCACGAATGGCAAAACGTCATTTTTTCGGATGAGGTTCTGTTTACAGCATCATGATGGTCGCATCCGTGTTTGGCGACATAGCGGTGAACGCACATTGGAAGCGTGTATTCGTCATCGCCATACTGGCGTACCACCCGGCTTGATGGTATGGGGTGCCATTGGTTACACGTCTCGGTCACCTCTTGTTCGAATTGACGGCACTTTGAACAGTGGACGTTACATTTCAGATGTGTTACGACCCGCGGCTCTACCCTTCATTCGATCCCTGCGAAACCCTACATTTCAGCAGGATAATGCACGAACGCATGTTGCAGGTCCTGTACGGGCCTTTCTGGATATAGAAAATGTTCGACTACTGCCCTGGCCAGCACATTCTCCAGATCTCTCACCAATTGAAAACGTCTGTTCAATGGTGGCCGAGCAACTGGCTCGTCACAATACGCCAGTCACTACTGTTGATGAACTGTGGTATCGTGTTGAAGCTGCATGGGCAGCTGTACCTGTACACGCCATCCAAGCTCTGTTTGACTCAATGCCCAGGCGTATCAAGGCCGTTATTACGGCCAGAGGTGGTTGTTCTGGATACTGATTTCTCAGGATCTATGCACCCAAATAGCGTGAAAATGTAATTACATGTCAGTTCTAGTATAATATATTTGTCCAATGAATACCCGTTTATCATCTGCATTTCTTCTTGGTGTAGAAATTTTAATGGCCAGTAGTGTTGGTTTAACGGTTGAGCCATCTTCGCCACTGAACTTGGCGGAATCCGTAAGCAACAACACAGATTTGGGGACTAGACGATTTTATTTAGTGTAAAGGAAAGGACACTAACAAGGGGAGGCCACGATGTCGGGATCACAGATTTACTTCAGACTCTGTATGTCTTTAGTAGGCCCGTAAAACAACATAATGTGCAAGTAGTAAGATGTACTATTCCGGGAATTGCGAGAGAAGTTTTACGCGTCTATGATGTAGTAGATGTATTTGTGTGAAGGTGCCGACTGTAGAAAGTCATTGCGATCAACTGGTTTTGTAGACACGGTAATTCAGCGTGTTCGGTCAGAAGGCTCGCTGTCCTCTGTAATTAAAAAAAAAAAAAAAAAAAAACTTAGTGAATGAACTTGAACTTGAATATGTGCAATGTGGCGTCCATCCCGACCAAATGCAACGACCAAAATAAAAAAAGAAAGAAAATGGATAGCGTTTGTACTTCGTAACAGGGTCGCGGACGAGGCGACGGTTCGAATCCCGCTTACACTTCCTTTTTTAATCCGTATTTATTTCATCACCGGTCATATTATTTAATTTATATGAAATCTGAGAGGTAATACAGTGAAAAGAAACCACTTGCATTTTTACGAAGTTGTAGTGAATTTCATATGCTATCTGAATATTTACTACTTGTAATTGAATTTTCAAGGACGAGGAACAGGCTTGGAAAGCTCTAGTCAAACCTCGATAAATTATGATGCGAGTGATCTTATTCACAGTCAGCAATACAGTAAGTCACAATGTGCCAGACCACAAAGTGTAATGTGCAATTACTCGTCGGATGTGCTCTCGACATCACATCTTGAAGAATGGTATTTGTCATACACACACGTAAAATATAAACTGAAACTTCGTGCAAATATAAGTGTTTTTTTGATTATATTTCCTCTCAAATGTCATATAAATTAAATAAAATGACCAGTGATGAAAAAATAGATGAATAATTAAGTTTGAGCGGGAGTCAAACCGTCGCCTCCTGTACTGTCATCTTACCAAGTTCGAACGCTAACCACTTCTTTTTTTCATTTTGTTCGGTACTGTTCGTTACGTTTGGTCTGGGCGGACGTCACAAGACATCCGTTCAAGTTGATCGTTGATTCCTTAACTCAGTTTTTTATTACAGAGTGCGAGCAGCCCTCTGACCGAACACGCTGAACTACCGTGACGGCAACCACTTGACCACTACGAACTCTTAATGTCCGGCACCTACGCACAGATACATAACTCACATAACAGACCCGTAAAACTTCTCTCGCGATTTTCTTGGAATCGCCAGAGTAGTGCACCTTACTATTTGCACATTCTGTTGTTTTAATGGCCTACTAAATATGTACAAATTGTGAAGTAAATCTATGATGCCCGCGTCGTGGCCTCCCCCTCGTAATTTAAAGTAATACGAAACATGAAATTACCTACTGTGGTCAGCAAAAGAGTAAAAAATACGTCTGAAGCAACGGAAGCTATTGTTAATGCTGATTCTAAAAGGATCAATAAAAAATTGTAGGAAACGTTTGAAATATGTATGTCTCCAGAATCGCAGCATACACCACGTGTGCTGGTTGAAAATGGGTATATTTCATTTGGTCTCAAAACCCAGTTGCCATGTTCATTCTCGATTAGACCTAATATTCTTCGCAAGATTCTTCTTTCTTCCTTTCCTAAAAGTTCTAATGCCATTTTTCATTCAGATAAAAGTAGGTTTCCGACCCGTAGAGGAAGGAAGGAAGATTAAAATTTAACGTCCCGACTAATTACAGATGGAGCACATGATCGGATTACGAAAGGATTGAGAAGGAAATCAGCTGTCGTTTTCAAAGGAACCATCCCGGTAGTTGCTTGCAGCGATTTTGGGCAATCGCGGAAAGCCAAATTCTGAAAGGATGGACGTAAATTTGACCCATCGCGATCCCAAATGCGAGTCCAGTGTGCGGCACCACGCTCGGTCCGACCTGTGAAGGACTTCTGGTCCTACAGCTGTTTTATAATACCTTAATTCAACATCTTTAGAAAAGCATTTTTACTGTACAGATTTCTCAGTGTCATGTATGCTCTTTTCCTTTGCTCAATTCTGATTTATATGCTTCATTTTCACTTTTTATGTTAATACGAGGGTTGTCCAGAAAGTATGTTCCGATCGGTCGCTAAATGGACACCACAGTGAAAACCCGATGAAGCTTTGCACAGTTCTGTTGGGTAGTGTCTCTTGTATGACCGTCGATCGCATCAAGACGCTCTTTTCAGTTGTGAGCGCACTGTGAGCGAGTAAAGGAGCCTAGAACAACGATGTCTCCCGCCAAGCAGGAGGGCCCGCTGAGAGGCTTCGCCTTAATGAATGCAGCCCACCTAACAAAACTGCCACGCACTTCCTTCTTCATGGCAATTCTTACAAGGGAACCTCCCCATCGCACCCCCCTCAGATTTAGTTATAAATTGACACAGTGGATAGGCCTTGAAAAACTGAACACAGATCAATCGAGAAAACAGGAAGAAGTTGTGTGGAACTATGAAAAAATAAGCAAAATATACAAACTGAGTAGTAAAAGTGTAAGATATGCAACATCAAGAGGCCGGCCGCGGTGGTCTAGCGGTTCTGGCGCTGCAGTCCGGAACCGCGGGACTGCTACGGTCGCAGGTTCGAATCCTGCCTCGGGCATGGGTGTGTGTGATGTCCTTAGGTTAGTTAGGTTTAAGTAGTTCTAAGTTCTAGGGGACTGATAACCACAGCAGTTGAGTCCCATAGTGCTCAGAGCCATTTGCAACATCAAGGGCTATTTAAGCCGAAGAGCGCCGCGGTCCCGTGGTTAGAGTGATAAACTGCGGAACGAGAGGTCCTTGGTTCGAGTCGTCCTTCGAATAAAAATTTTACTTACTTTATTTTCGCAAAGTTACGATCTGACCGTTCATTCATTGACGTCTCTGTTCACTGTAATAAGTTTAGTGTCTGTGTTTTGCGACCGCACCACAAAACCGTGCGATTAGTAGACGAAAGGACGTGCCTGTCCAATAGGAACCGAAAACATTTGATCGCAAATTCATAGGTCAACCGATTCCTCCACAGGAAAACACGTCTGAAATATTCTATACGACACTGGTGACGGCATGTGCGTCACATGACAGGAATATGTTGTCGACCCATCTAACTTGCACACTTGGCGAATGGGTAAAAAGATTCTTCTACCTTGCCCAATTTAGGTTTTCTTGTGGATGTGATAATCACTCCAAAAAAAGTGATGAAAACATTGAGTTTGTCACATAAACGGCAACAAATGAATGCAACAGTTTCACAGTCGCACAGTTTTCCCTGTGCTCTCTCAAAACATACGTTTTTAACGTTTTCAAGTTTTTCCGTATGTAGACCGTCAAATCCTGCATGTGTCCAAGCAAATCTGAACATGTCCTGGAATTTTGGAGAGCGAAGTTGATCATGTCTGAGTGCATGAACTTTGATAATTCTCTGAAAATAAAAAATTAAAACTTTTCACTCGAGGGAGGATTGAACCAGGGACCTTCCGCTCCATAGTTGCTCACGGTAACCACGGGACCACGGTGCTCCTCAGTGTACACGTACCTTGATGTGGCTTATCTTGCACACGGACTACTCAGTTTGTATATTTTGCTTATTTTTTTCATAGTTCCATACAACTTCTTCCTGTTTTCTCGATTGATCTGTGTTCAGTTTTTCATGGCCTATCCCTGTGCCAACTTATAACTGAATCTGAAGGGGGTGCGATGGGGAGGTTCCCTTGTTAGCAGCACTCTGCAGGGGCAGTGAAGACGCTCCTGCAGCCTTCTCGATGGAAAGTGTTCGATCACCAACAACACAGACCTAATTGGCTCGTCCTGAGTACCATCTCTGTTCACATGAAACGCTGGATACGAAGAAAATACCAGGGCGCAGGCTACGAGCTATAGGCCAGCGTAGAGAATTATCGAAAAGCACAGGCGGCTGCCTTCTATGACGATGGTGTTGGAAATTTGGTACAACGCTCCGAAAAATGTGTAAGTCGGAGCAGCGACTATGTAGAGAAGTATCTGGAAAGTGTAGCTAACTCTTGAAAATAAAATGTTTCTGATTTTCACTGTGGTTTCCATTTAGCGACCGATCGGAACTTACTTTCTGGACAACCCTCGTATTTTCATCCAGATATTTAAAGTTTTCTGTTTCCTTGATGTTGCCGAACATGGTTCTTATAATTCATGTTCAGATACTTCCACTGGTCATGTATTCTGTCTTTTCGAAAGAGATTGGCAGACCTGCATTTTCAACTATCTCCTCCAGAGGTTCTAGTGTTTCCTTGCATCTTCCAAGGTTCCATCTATTATTACGAGATCGTCTGCAAAGACCAAATAATTTATTTCTTCTTTCTATCTACGCGGCTTTATGTAGTTATTAACACTTTATTCTTCTTTCTCAATTTTTAATTATCTTATAGTTTTTTCTAGAACACACATTGTAATGTTGACTCATGGATGATATCTGGTAAGGTGTAAGAGGAGCCTGAAGATTCTAATCGTGCCACGTAAAATAAAGATGTGAATAAATAAACAAGGTGAGCAAATGAAATGTTGGTAGCAAGATGTTTATATTATCACACGGTACAGTCACATTAACATGACGATCGCCTGTGTTCGACGTCAACGTGCAATAACCACTTACAGACGGCAGGTGGCAATACCAGCATTGGAGGGTATAAAGCATATCTCGGGGACATAAGAACAGCGCTGGAAAAATTACAAGACAATCTGAACCAGAAAACCACATTCATCACGTGCATCGGAGGCAAAACACGTCATGTTGCGAACTTCATCGTCGGAAGGCCAAGACACTCCTTGAAGTTCCAGCAGCGGTATGGAAAACAGCCATTGTAGTTATGCGGAAAGGGAGCGATTTATTTGTAGTTCAAAAGGGAATGATAACTGGCTTTCGGGCCAAGGGTGGAAGTATTTCCGAAACGGCTAAGTTTGTAAACTATTAGCGTGCTGCTGTGGTTAACGCACGCCGTGTACGGCAAGCAGGAGGAGGGAGGGTTGGTTCAAATGGCTCTGAGCGCTATGGGACTTAACATCTGAGGTCATCAGTCCCCTAGAACTTAGAACTACTTAAACCTAACTAACCTAATGACATCACACACATCCATGCCCGAGGCAGGATTCGAACCCGCGACCTGCCGGCGGAGGAGGTAGGGGATTGGTGTTTGACATCCCGTCGACAAAGAGGTCATCGGAGCGCAAGCTCAGGTTAGGGAACGATGGAGAAGCAAATCAGCCATTCCCTTCCAAAAAACCAACCCAACATTTGCCGTGTGTTGAAAAATAGCGCAACTGACCACCCAAATGAACTATGGGGCTACAGACAGTATGTACTCAATGCCCATTTAGCGAACGTCGCTGCAGAAGGCGCCTGGTTCAAGCACCCATTCTGATTGCTGTTCATCATCGACGAAGGCTGGAATTTGCACGAGAATATCGCAACTGGACGTCCACGGAGTGACGATGGTCGCCTTTTCGCAGGAATCACGTTTTATTCTCCGTAGAACAGATGGCCACTGGCGAGTACGGCGTGGAACGTCTGAAAGCAAAAATCCTCCAACAGTCGTCGGATGGGTCCGGACTGGAGAAGGAACAGTTATGGCCTGGGGAACGTTTTCTTGACATTCCGTGGGTGATATCGTCATTCTGAAGGGTAAAATGGATCAATACAAGTATTCATCTATCCTTGGAGTCCATATCCACCACAACATGCAATTTGTTTTCCCTCAACAATATGGAATCTACCAGCAGGTCAATGCAACGTGTCACGCAGCTTGCAGTGTACGTGGTGCGGAGAGCACCGGGATGAGTTTACCCTACTACTCTGACCACCAACCCCCCCCCCCCTCTACCCCCCCCCTTCCCCCCGGATTTCAAGCCAATCAAGAATCTGTGGACCCACCTAGATCCGTGGTGCGATTTCGTAGTCAAGCCAGTGTTCGCAAGTAGAGGCACGTAAGCTGCGTCTTTAGTTACGCTCGAAAAAGATACACACAAGGAGGTCGTGTGACTTAGGAATCCAGTCGCACAGTTTCCTATAATTTAGACCCTTATGAGCTACACATTGTTGGAGAATTTTGTTGGCCAAGAATCTTTGAACATCCCAATGCCAAAGTGGTAGAGATTCATCCTCTTGAAAAACGAAGTCATTGTATTCAACTTGTAACTGTGGGAAAAGCAAGTTCTCAAATATTTCCAAATACGACATTCCTTTAACAGAAAATAACTCCGGACGATTACTCCTTTTCGTAGATTCGGTCCAAAACGGTTTAAGCTGAGGCCAGTCTCTTACTGTTTGGATAACATTTCATTCCTGATCCGAAATCAACGTTATCAATTTGTTATAATTCACCAGCTTATATGAGAAACTGCTTAATGGCTCCTATTGTGACGCAGAAGTTCGTCCTGTGTTTAATTTCTCGACTAAAATTACGAAGATGTATATGAGGCACATGGTCACCAGTGTGTAGGGTCTGCTGCAGTTCACTGATATAAGGTTTAAATTTCTGATGTCGTAGTAATACAGGGCACTCAGTTCTCTAGTCATTCGGCAAGTGACCTTTCCCCTGACAACATGCGTCTTTCAATTGTTTCTGCCAAGGTCAAGTACTGCAAGACGTTTCAACACCATACTATCAGCAAACTTCATGCTGCAATGTTGTAACAGTGTCACACAAATCAAAATGTATCTCGCAGGGTGATATTCGTTACGATGTCGCCATCTTCACCGAAAGTGAGAGTGGGAGCTCTGGCAATAATGGCCGGCCGGTGTGGCCGAGCGGTTCTAGGCGCTTCAGTCTGGAACCGCGCGACCGCTACGATCGCAGGTTGGAATCTTGCTTCGGGCATGGATGTGTGTGATGTCCTTAGGTTAGTTAGGTTTAAGCAATTTTACGTTCTAGGGTACTGATGACCTCAGATGTTAAGTCCCATAGTGCCCAGAGGCATTTGAACCATTTTTTGGCAATAATGGAAGCTGTACGACTGTACCTAACATTATCTACCATGTACACGGATGAGCCAAAATATTATGACCACCGTTCATAGCGATGACGAATGCCTCCTGGTGGCGTTGCTGACACGTGACGCTGTGAGGTAAGTACACTCCTGGAAATGGAAAAAAGAACACATTGACACCGGTGTGTCAGACCCACCATACTTGCTCCGGACACTGCGAGAGGGCTGTACAAGCAATGATCACACGCACGGCACAGCGGACACACCAGGAACCGCGGTGTTGGCCGTCGAATGGCGCTAGCTGCGCAGCATTTGTGCACCGCCGCCGTCAGTGTCAGCCAGTTTGCCGTGGCATACGGAGCTCCATCGCAGTCTTTAACACTGGTAGCATGCCGCGACAGCGTGGACGTGAACCGTATGTGCAGTTGACGGACTTTGAGCGAGGGCGTATAGTGGGCATGCGGGAGGCCGGGTGGACGTACCGCCGAATTGCTCAACACGTGGGGCGTGAGGTCTCCACAGTACATCGATGTTGTCGCCAGTGGTCGGCGGAAGGTGCACGTGCCCGTCGACCTGGGACCGGACCGCAGCGACGCACGGTTGCACGCCAAGACCGTAGGATCCTACGCAGTGCCGTAGGGGACCGCACCGCCACTTCCCACCAAATTAGGGACACTGTTGCTCCTGGGGTATCGGCGAGGACCATTCGCAACCGTCTCCATGAAGCTGGGCTACGGTCCCGCACACCGTTAGGCCGTCTTCCGCTCACGCCCCAACATCGTGCAGCCCGCCTCCAGTGGTGTCGCGACAGGCGTGAATGGAGGGACGAATGGAGACGTGTCGTCTTCAGCGATGAGAGTCGCTTCTGCCTTGGTGCCAATGATGGTCGTATGCGTGTTTGGCGCCGTGCAGGTGAGCGCCACAATCAGGACTGCATACGACCGAGGCACACAGGGCCAACACCCGGCATCATGGTGTGGGGAGCGATCTCCTACACTGGCCGTACACCACTGGTGATCGTCGAGGGGACACTGAATAGTGCACGGTACATCCAAACCGTCATCGAACCCATCGTTCTACCATTCCTAGACCGGCAAGGGAACTTGCTGTTCCAACAGGACAATGCACGTCCGCATGTATCCCGTGCCACCCAACGTGCTCTAGAAGGTGTCAGTCAACTACCCTGGCCAGCAAGATCTCCGGATCTGTCCCCCATTGAGTATGTTTGGGACTGGATGAAGCGTCGTCTCACGCGGTCTGCACGTCCAGCACGAACGCTGGTCCAACTGAGGCGCCCGGTGGAAATGGCATGGCAAGCCGTTCCACAGGACTACATCCAGCATCTCTACGATCGTCTCCATGGGAGAATAGCAGCCTGCATTGCTGCGAAAGGTGGATATACACTGTACTAGTGCCGACATTGTGCATGCTCTGTTGCCTGTGTCTACGTGCCTGTGGTTCTGTCAGTGTGATCATGTGATGTATCTGACCCCAGGAATGTGTCAATAAAGTTTCCCCTTCCTGGGACAATGAATTCACGGTGTTCTTATTTCAATTTCCAGGAGTGTATATAAGCGGGGCAGAGACGTCTGGGGAGTCATTCTAGCGACGATACGGGCAGCATTTTGGAAATCCATTGACAAAAGCGACTTTGAAAAATGGGCGCATTGTTATGCCCTGACTCCTGGAAACTAGCATCTCAGAAAATGCGAAGCTGGTCGGCTGTTGGCGTACTACTATCGACAGAAACAGTCGAAAGTACACTCTAACACAAAAAAGCGACGCACGAATTATCCGAATGGGACGGAAATCGGTTTATGTGGTGTACATACGCAATCAAACGATTACAATTTCAGAAAAACTGGATGATTTATTCAAGAGAAAGAGCTGCACAAATTGAGAAAGTCAGTAACGCCTTGGTCCACCTTTGGTCCTTAAGCAAGCAAACTTTGGGTTTGACGTGATCGATGGAGTTGTTGCATGTCCTCCTGAGGAATATGGTGCCTAATTCTGTTTAATTGGAGCGTTACATCGTCAAAATCTCGAGCTAGTTGGAGGGCCCTGTCAATAATACTCCAGACGCTCTCAGATGGGGAGACATTTGGCGACTTTGCTAGCTTAGGGGGGGTTTGGCCAGCATGAAGACAAGCATTAGAATCCTCGCCATGTACCGTCGGGCATTATCTTGCTGACATATAAGCCCAGTATGGCTTGCCATAAAGGGCAAAAAGCAGGGCATAGAATATCGTCGACGTACCTCTGTAAGGAGGCCACGGATCATAACCAAAGGGGTCCTGTGTTGAAAGGAAATCGCATTCAAGATCATCACTTCTGGTTGTTGGGTCGTATGGCGGGCCACACTGACGTTGGTTTCCCACCGTTGTCTGAGGCGTCTGCAGACACGTCTTCGGGCTGGAATATCGCCGACTAGAGTGAAATTGTCTTCAGTGATGATTCCTGCTTGAAGTTGAGATCCAATGAGCAGCGAAAACGTGTCTGGAGCCGCCCTGGACAGTGGTGGGTACCAACCTGAATGTCGTCCGCCATACTGCCCATCAACCAGGAGTTATGGTCTGGAGTGCCATTTTCTTTCATAGCGGGATCCTATTAGGTTGTCATCTCGCGATAACCTTACAGCGCAGCGGTACGTCGACGATATTCTAAAATGTGTGAGTTCCTAAGGGACCAAATTGCTCAGGTCATCGGTCCCTAGTCCTACACACTACTTAAACTAACTTATGCTATGTACAACACACACACACACACACACACACACACACACACACACACACACACACACACACACACGCCCATGCCCGAGGGAGGACTCTAATCTCCGGCAGGATCGGCCGCGCTATCCGTGACATGGAGCCTCAAACCACGCGGCTACTCCGCGCGGCGACGATATTCTACGCCCCGTTTTGTTGCCCTTCATGGCACGCCATCCTAGGGTTTACATTTCAGCAAGATAATAACTGTCCACTCATGGCGAGAGTTTCTACTGCTTGGCTTCGAGGTTGCCAAACCCTACTTTGGCCAGCAAGGTCGCCGGATCCTCCCTCCCCCAACTGAGAAAGTTCGGAGCATTGTTGAAAAAGCCCTTCAACCATCTCTCGGGATTTTGATGATCTAATGCGCCAATTGCGCATAATTTGGCACGATATCCCTGAGTATGACATCCAAAAACTCTGCCAACCGAGGACAAGCCGAATAACTGATCGCATAAGTGTCGGAGGTGGACCAAGGCGATAGTAACTTGCTCGATTTGTGAAGCTCTTTCTCTTGAACAAATCATCCAGTTTTTCTAAAGTTGCAACCATTTGTTTTTCTGTTCATGTACATCACATCATACAGGTTTTCGTCCATTTTCTTAATTCGCTCGTGGTGCGTCTCCCCCCCCCCCCCCTCTCTCTCTCTCTCTCTCTCTCTCTCTCTCTCTCTCTCTCTCTCTCTCTCTCTCTCTCTCTATGTCTTAAAGTGTACTTGAAGAACGCTGTAACAACTAGGAGGCGGCAAAATATTGGACGTATACGCTTCTTTATATAATGTGCAGATCTGAGACCATCCCGCTCTGTAACAGAGGATAGTTGCCGATCTATGGCACATCTAACTGCAGAATACAACGCTGGTGTAGGCGCAGCATTCAGGGTACATTGTCGGTCATGCGGCTCCGTACCTTACGTGTTCCCATGTTGACCCAAGACATAGTCAGTGAGGACAGCTGTGCACCACAAGAATATTTTTGCGGGCTACCTGCATCCCTTCATGACTGATGACTTCCCTGACGGCGATGACACTTTCCAGCAGGATAACTGTCCGTGTCACAAGCCAGGAGTGTGCTAAAGTGGCAAGGAAAATGGAAATGAGCGTTTGGCGTCATTGGTCGGGAGGCCCCTTACGGGGAAGATCCGGCCGCCTTGGTGCAGGTCTTGTTACATTCGACGCCACATTGGACGACCCGCGAGCCGGATGGAGATGAAATAATGATGAAGACAACACAACACCCAGTCCCTGAGCGGAGAAAATCCCCGACCCTGCCGGGAATCGAACCCGGACCCCTTAGGACGGCAGTCCGTCACGCTGACCATTCAGCTATCAGGGCGGACAAGTGATGAGGAGAATGACAGTTAATTCATGGTGATGTCTTGGAGACCAGATTCGGGTGAGCTGAAACCGACAGACACATATGAGACGCACCTGGGAGACAGCTCCGCATCCACAAATCACCAGGGGGCACGACAGGGTGACGGTCGAACCTCGAATTTTTTATTGCGGAATTCGAATGTTTATATAGTAAAGAATTATTCCCCAAAATATTAAACGCGAACTCCAAAAAGTAACGATTCTGTGAGCGTTTGAAGCCGTGAGCGCTCGGCACGCCTCGGAGTTAGAGAACCATTTCTCAAGTCGTTATCGATGCCATCACGCCTATTTATACCGACGGAAGTAAACCTAATTTGTTGGAGCGTTGTTTGGGCGGTTTTACTCAAAATGTGAACGAAAGTTTCAGTAGTCTCATTTGGAGGCACGCTCCAAAAATAACATCCAGACGAAGCGAAACTGTTAACACTGATTCAGACTTGGCCGTATGTCTATTTAGTTTAGACCATACTGCAGTAATGCAGTTGGCAAATGCCCTTCAAATCAAAATCGGCGATGAAATGAGCTGATTCTGTGAATATGGAGAAGCCAGCGGCGATGCGCTCAGCGATGATTAGGGCTTTGAGGACCAAAATGAGGGCTTGTCAGGTCAAAGTAGAAGAAAGCGGCCATTCACTAGCCGGGCCGACAGTTATTATCGACTAGGCATCGATGATATCCCGTAAGTTTCTAGCCTTGTCCCATTTTTTATATGGTAAATATTTGTCAAACTTTGGTTGGTTGATGGTTGGTTAATGTAGGAGAGGGGACCAAACAGCGAGGTCATCGGTGCCATCGGATTAGGGAAGGATAGCGAAGGAAGTCAGCCGTGCCAGAAGCCATTTAGGGAAATCACGGAAAACCTAAATCAGGATGGTCTGAGGCGGGTTTGAACCGTCGTCGTCCCGAAGGCGTGTCCAGTGTGCTAACCACTGCGCCAGCTCGCTCGGCTTGTCAAACTTTAAACGCCTTTTTCTCAAAACCATGTTTTTCGGCATGGTTGTCGTCGTCCACGCCACAATTTTCATTCGATTTTAATGATTTTTGGTCTCCCCTGAAGCAAATTGAATGCTCTTCAGTTTACCGTTGGCCATTTTTTTATGTTTTTATTTAGTATTCTTTTCGGCCAAAAAGGAGATGTCCAAATATGGCCATTTCTTTCAAAGGTCTATAATGTCGCCTTTTTTTGTTTTTTTGCAAATCTCTACGATGGAGTAAAATTACATCTGTAAGGATCAGGGTGATATGTTAATTTCATGTTTCACAGCGACAACCGTCGATCTACCTCCTTTCAGAGCTGCCTCGGAAAAATCCCAATTACACAGTAAAGATATTAATATTTTTCAATAAAAATCACCAATAAAAACTTCAATTTATGCTTTATTCATTGCAGCGAACCCCCCATTTGTCTACTACATTCCAATACGGAGGAAAAAATCCTGAATTTGAGCAATATTTTCGTTCATCACCCTGTCGTTCCCCCTTAAGGCTGCGATTTAAATAAGTAGAAAATGGTCCAAATGGCTCTGAGCACTATGGGACTTAACAGCTATGGTCATCAGTCCCCTAGAACTTAGAACTACTTAAACCTAACTAACCTAAGGACGACACACAACACCCAGTCATCACGAGGCAGAGAAAATCCCTGACCCCGCCGGGAATCGAACCCGGGACCCCGTGCTCGGGAAGCGAGAACGCTACCGCGAGACCACGAGCTGCGGACTAAATAAGTAGAAAAGAAAATTGTATACGTAATAACTTCTGCAACAGCGGCCCTGCGCACGCCATTCTGCGACCGCCGTAGCTCCAGTAATGTGAAACCCAGTGAAGATTCATGCTGTCTTCAATAAACGTATCTCAGGGGTAAAAACGTTGCAAAATTCATTTACCAGCTTTTTATACGAGACGCAAGAACTAACAGTTTTCTGTGGAGTGTAAATTGCTGATGGGAGAAGAACTGTTTGAAATGCAACCTACAAAAGAACAGCCGCCGTGTATATATCTCCCAAATAATGAAGGATTTGTAAACAACACACACGGTCGTCTTTAAAGACTGGCTCATGGGTATTAAACGATACACGTAGACGAACGATGAAGCGTGTTCAGAAATGAGGTATGAAGCGTGTAGGAGGTTTCCATCAAAGCAGCCACCGTAAACGCCGAGCGCAGCGGGCTGTTTATTTATCCCACACACAGCTGTCGGAGGTCCGTGTCACGCCGGGGCGTTCTCCTTTATACAAGGCATGTACCTCGCTGCAATAACGCGACCGTTCTGTCTTCGACGCCGCTAAAACGATACTCGTCACAGGAGACAGAGATGTGAAAGCTATTAACACAACAAAATACGTTGAATGCATTGCCTAGTTTTCGTCTTATTCCTTCGTTGCATTTAGAGTTTCACCTTTCTGTAACAGGAAATTCATCAGAGAACAATTAATAGCCCTTTCTGGCACATATTCGTAGCCATTTCATTTTTCTAAATCGCACGAAACGGGGTGGGAGCGGACTCGATAATGAAATTTCTAAATGTTTTTAAAGTATGTCAGGTGACTCTTTTGCAGGGCGTGTATCTGTTACATTACTACAAAAAGTATGTTTTTGTTGTATTGAACAGGAATTACGCTGTCTGATATACACCTAGAAGAAATGATACATGGTAGACATAAGTGTATCACCAGTAAGCATTTAGATGACTAGATTCGTGATGGTGATGCTTAGAAGGCCATGAGTTACCATTAATGTTACCACCAAGTGATCGTGTTATCATGCCTAACAGTGTATAAAAAGGGAGTAGCAGCATCGACAGGGGATGTCAAATTGATTTCATATTTTTAGATTTCCAGAAGTCTTTCGACACCGTTTCTCACAAGCGTCTTCTAATCAAACTACGTGCCTACGGAGTATCGCCTCAGTTGTGCGACTGGATTCGTGATTTCCTGTCAGAAAGGTCACAGTTCGTAGTAGTAGACGGAAAGTCATCGAGTAAAACAGAAGTAATATCCGGCGTTCCCCAAGAAAGTGTTATAGGCCCTCTATTGTTCCTGATCTATATTAACGACATACACTCCTGGAAATGGAAAAAAGAACACATTGACACCGGTGTGTCAGACCCACCATACTTGCTCCGGACACTGCGAGAGGGCTGTACAAGCAATGATCACACGCACGGCACAGCGGACACACCAGGAACCGCGGTGTTGGCCGTCGAATGGCGCTAGCTGCGCAGCATTTGTGCACCGCCGCCGTCAGTGTCAGCCAGTTTGCCGTGGCATACGGAGCTCCATCGCAGTCTTTAACACTGGTAGCATGCCGCGACAGCGTGGACGTGAACCGTATGTGCAGTTGACGGACTTTGAGCGAGGGCGTATAGTGGGCATGCGGGAGGCCGGGTGGACGTACCGCCGAATTGCTCAACACGTGGGGGCGTGAGGTCTCCACAGTACATCGATGTTGTCGCCAGTGGTCGGCGGAAGGTGCACGTGCCCGTCGACCTGGGACCGGACCGCAGCGACGCACGGATGCACGCCAAGACCGTAGGATCCTACGCAGTGCCGTAGGGGACCGCACCGCCACTTCCCACCAAATTAGGGACACTGTTGCTCCTGGGGTATCGGCGAGGACCATTCGCAACCGTCTCCATGAAGCTGGGCTACGGTCCCGCACACCGTTAGGCCGTCTTCCGCTCACGCCCCAACATCGTGCAGCCCGCCTCCAGTGGTGTCGCGACAGGCGTGAATGGAGGGACGAATGGAGACGTGTCGTCTTCAGCGATGAGAGTCGCTTCTGCCTTGGTGCCAATGATGGTCGTATGCGTGTTTGGCGCCGTGCAGGTGAGCGCCACAATCAGGACTGCATACGACCGAGGCACACAGGGCCAACACCCGGCATCATGGTGTGGGGAGCGATCTCCTACACTGGCCGTTCACCACTGGTGATCGTCGAGGGGACACTGAATAGTGCACGGTACATCCAAACCGTCATCGAACCCATCGTTCTACCATTCCTAGACCGGCAAGGGAACTTGCTGTTCCAACAGGACAATGCACGTCCGCATGTATCCCGTGCCACCCAACGTGCTCTAGAAGGTGTAAGTCAACTACCCTGGCCAGTAAGATCTCCGGATCTGTCCCCCATTGAGCATGTTTGGGACTGGATGAAGCGTCGTCTCACGCGGTCTGCACGTCCAGCACGAACGCTGGTCCAACTGAGGCGCCAGGTGGAAATGGCATGGCAAGCCGTTCCACAGGACTACATCCAGCATCTCTACGATCGTCTCCATGGGAGAATAGCAGCCTGCATTGCTGCGAAAGGTGGATATACACTGTACTAGTGCCGACATTGTGCATGCTCTGTTGCCTGTGTGTATGTGCCTGTGGTTCTGTCAGTGTGATCATGTGATGTATCTGACCCCAGGAATGTGTCAATAAAGTTTCCCCTTCCTGGGACAATGAATTCACGGTGTTCTTATTTCAATTTCCAGGAGTGTAGGAGACAATCTGAGTAGCCGTCTTAGATTGTTTGCAGATGATGCTGTCATTTGCCATCTTGTAAAGTCATCAGATGATCAAAACGACCTGCAAAATGATTTAGATATGGTATCTCTATGGTGCGAGAAGTGGCAATTGACCCTGAACAAAGAAAAGTGCGAAGTTATTCACATGAGTACTAAAATAAATCAGCTAAATTTCGACTACGCTATAAGTCACACAAATCTGAGGGCTGTAAATTCAACTAAATACTTAGGGATTACAATTACAAATAACCTAAATTGGAACGACCACATAGATAATATTGTAGGTTGAGCAAACCAAAGACTGCGATTCATTGGCAGAACACTTAGCAGGAGCAACAGGTCTACCAAAGAGACTGCTTACACTACGCTTGTCCGCCCTATTCTGGGGTACTGCTGTACGGTGTGGGATCCGCATCAGGTGGGACTGACGGATGACATCGAACAAGTACAAAGAAGGGCAGCTCGTTTTGTATTATAGCGAAATACGGGAGATAGTGTCACAGACATTATACGTGAATTGGAGTGGCAATCATTAAAACAAAGGCGTTTTTCGTCGCGACGGGATCTTCTCATGAAATTTCAATCACCAGTTTTCTCCTCCGATTGCGAAAACATTCTGTTGGCACCCACCTACATAGGGAGAGATGATCATCACGATAAAATAAGAGAAATCAGGGCTCTCAAGGAAAATTTTAAGTGCTCGTTTTCCCGCGTGCCGTTCGAGAGTGGAACGGTAGAGAGTCTAACAACCCTACCACAACAAAGGTCAAAAATTAATTATGATTGTGGTGTTGCTCACGCTGCTAAATACTGCATTTTCGGGCAACAACAAAGTTATATTATGTGGCAGGTGTCATTAGAGCACAGTTAATGAAGTCATTTCATGAAATAATGGATAAACTAGGCACTCATCTTTACGTGTTTCCCACGCTGGTCTCGTTGTGAACTCATGGCTCTATCGTCGAAAATCTAGGTGGTGATGATTCCAAGTTCGGATGCAAAGAGGCCTAGGTGTTATTCTGCGATATTAAAAAGTTTTATACATGTGTTTCGTAAACCATTCTTGAAGATTAAACTTTTGCAAGTTAGCACAATGGTGATGCAAAAAAGTAATCAGCGCTCGGAATTTAAGTTACACTTCTTTTTTATTACTTTTGTTGCAATATCACGTAACACACAAAACATCACAATATAAAACATACTTGAAAATATCTTCCTCACTGTTAAAGTTCACATTTTATAAACTGACTACAATTTGCGTCTTTTCAACATGACGACCAAGACTTGAATCTCTCTAATAACCGCTTACGTGCCCAAAAATCAGAGTTACAAGTACGACAAAGATCGTAGTGACAAAAGAAAGAATACACATAAGAATAATATCATTGCAATATAAACGTATCGATGTATCAAAGTACCTCTACATTAATGAAATCAAATCTGAATGTTGTCTCAGAAATGTAACTACTTTACAGAAACACAGTAGAATATTGCTGGTATCGAGAGGTTGAGGTGAGGTGCCGTAATGGTTACGTAATTCAAGTATCATTACAAGAGACAGCATGAAGGTGGTTCGTTGAACCCTCTGCTAGGCACTTTATTGTGAATAGCAGAGTAATCACGTAGATGTAGATGTAGATATGGTTAGAGAATGCTGATATAACTTGAGGACAATGTCACCAGCACTAGGCAGATGCCTAGTATTAAGTGGGAGAAAGCTGCTAAATCTTGGGAATACTCTCATATGGTTAAGAACAAACGACATTATAGAAAATAAATTTTGACAGTAAATCTCAGAATTTCCAGACACCCGAACAGATGTTAACGAGAGGTTTGCGAACTGCTAACCACATATTGCTCAATTGCCCGTTTCTGAGATAAAAATATACTTCTTGCATGGGAAGAGGTAGCCTCGAGTATAATGTCGTATGTCATAATAGAATGAAAATAAGCTCAGTAGACTAATTTTCGTGTTGGACTTTCACTTATTACAGGTACCGTTCTAACGATAAATGTAGCAGCATTCACTTTTTGAACATGATCCTGAACATGGGCTTTCCATGGCCGTTTACTATCTATCTAAACAACTAAGAATTTGGATTGTTTAGAATCACTAAACATTTGCCCACGCTCTGTAATCAAAGCGTCAGCTGCAGTTGAATTGTGTGGTAGAAACTGTAAAAACTGAAGTTTGCTGTGACTTAGCATCCTTTTATTTTCCACAAGCCATGAACATGTGCGAGACGGAAAGCGAAAAGGAACCTTTTGTCGGAGAAGTAAATTTTCAGTAGAATGAAAATCGTTCGATGATGTTTAAAATGTCTATTTCTGTTTTTTTTTTCCTTTTTGTATGTTGAAGTAATTTACTTCATTTTGTATACGCTCGTATCGATTTGAAAGTTGTTTGAATCCAACAGCAGTCAACAACATCATTAAAATCAAACTACGATTAGTGGTTCCGTTTTACACGAGAGTTTTAAATGCTTACAAATGTTACCAGTCTGCATTGTCTACAGCTAAAACACATTTTAACTCTGCTGTTGACATTGGAAATGAGAAAGGAGAAGCTGCTGTGAAAACATATGACTGTCTATATGTCTCTAAGAATAGTAACGCTAACAGAGTACCTCACATAACTAAATATATCCACATTGAGTTCATCGCTAGCTACAAAGGTAGTGTACATTGAAAAATGAGCGGTGATGGTGAAAGGTATGTGCTGAGATTCGATCAGGATAGAGCCAGTGAAAAATGTCGATAGTTCCCAGCCGCAAGGTTGGACGAGTAGTACATCTTCGAGTAGTAAGATCTTTGACAGCTAACAGAGCTAGGTGCACGCTGTAAAAGTTTGAGTAGTGGTGAGGAGATGCGCAGAGACAGCAGACGTGTTGCGAGTCGGAGCTAGATGCCTGCAGGAGGCAGCCGGGTCGTGACAGCATCAAAGTAAGAATTGGCGCTACGCACATAATTAGCTATATATTGAGCGAAACTCGGCACATACCTGGGGAAACTAGAAAGAATAATTAATAAAATAGGTATCCTTTGGTTAAATAATGTCTAAAAGCTAGATAGAAATCCCATTGTTGATGCAATAAGCGTTTTGTGAAACTTTCTCGTAAATCCATGCTATAGAAGTTTTTTTTTTAGTTTTTCACATGTGCCTTAAAAGTTTGAACAATAAATATTTTTTAGATAAAATTAGAGTTTCATCTCACACCTTATGTCGTTCTCCGCATCCTGTGCTTGCATTGAACCAAAAGGTACTTTAATGTGAAGTTCCCATGAGTAAAGCTAATAATTTAATTTATCAGAGTAAAATAATCTATATGCCATTGCACAGTTGGCAAATTATTCAGATCAGGACAGAATTTTTATTAAGTAACAAACAGGGCCAAAATGAGTAAAGTTATCTAGAATGACAATTTTATGCCATTGCACTACGGCTGAATTGAATATATGTTTTATTATCGGCCAAACGGGAGGGAGTGCACGAGCTAAGTCCACAGACGCAGTCAGATGCAGGTTGGTGACTTTCATTTATTTTTACCACTAAACTTTCATGCAGTCAGATTGTATTTTGAGTATTAATTTTCCAACAATATTTTCATGCAGTCAGATAAAGTTCAGTTCAGTTAAATACGCAGTCAGATGCAAGTTTTATTAAAGACTAAAGCAGTCACATGCAGTTCAGTCTAGTTTAAATAGAGAATTTTTATTAACAACGCTTTCAATGGTAATGAGTTTGTGCACCACGTATCTTCCGAAGGAAATGGACCCTTTGGGGTTTCCTGATATAGTAATTCCAGCAGGGTTGACAAGGCAACGAAAAAATTATCTTTTTAAAAACATCAGGATCAACTGCAAAGAGAGGCAAAAGACATTCTGTGTCCTGAAGTAAAACCAGAATGTCAGGTAAGTGACAATGAGGATCCTGAGGAAGAACCTGACCAGCCAGATATTCCAGAACGCTAGTAGTGAGATGGACTACTCTGGCGATTCCAACAAAATCGCTATTTGTTAGTGATCTTGAACCCCTTCAGATACAAGTATTTTATAAGTAGAAAATCAAATGCTTTGGCCACTATAAAATATGGGATCTCAGTAATCTGTTTCTGGTGGTTTTTGAATTCTTTATGGCCCATTAATGGCTTCAGCATCAAAATTTGGTCTAAAAGATGCCATAACATAGAATAAAAGAACAGAAATTTTACAAAAATAAAAAAAAGCTGTGCAGGGTACGCTAATGGTTCTCCATTTGAGGCCAGTTTATTTGGCTTTAAATTTTTGTACACTAATGTGCTATAGATCTGAAATGATTAACCATTAAATGTGTAAGGTTAACTTAAAAAGGTCTGTACCACTTGACAAAGGACATTTTAAGGGTAATATGTATGCAGAATTTGTTTCTTGACAAACAATGATAATAAAGTGAAACTTTGCAAACATCGATAACATAGAAATAAGCCTAAAATTGTCTACATTATCTCTTCCTTTTTTATAAAACGATTTCACTGTTGAATACTTCAATCTTTGAAGAAACTGACTATTCGTAAAGGATAAATTAGAAATATGGCGAAGTACTGGGCTAACATCTATAGCATAGTGCTTTACTACTGTGTTAGATACTCCATGACAGTCCTTAGTTTTCAGCGATTTAATAAATGATTCAGTCTCGCTCTTGACAGTATCACGGAGGTGTATTTCATATCTTGCAAAGCCATTTCCTATGAGAGTTGTATGATTCCCTGTAGAAAATAAGTTTTTATTTAATTGACATGCTATTTTCACAAAGTTTTAAATACTATACACGTGTCTGACTTGTCAGTAACTAGAACATTTTTACTACTTATTGACCTTCTGGTATTGGCCAAACACTTCCTTCACGACTGACCATCGGGTTTAATTTTATCTTGAGAAATAACTATTCTATTTGCATACCACATGATTTTTGAAAATCTACCTCTGATAGAGCATATGTGGTACCAGATGGAGCGCCAGCGCTAGAGGCTCCAGAAAAATGTAGACACTCTTTCATAGTTAATATCTTTGGAAGAAAATGACATAGCGTTGCAATTTCGCGCGGTAGCGTAATCCATTGTTTTCTCAACCGATCTTGGTTCACGTTTTCCTGCATATGACAGCGCAGCAATGAACGACTTTACCTACAACAAGATAGGGCTCAGCCTCACTAACACAGAGATTTCAAAGCCTACTTGGATGAAAGTCTACCTGGACGATGGTAGGTCGAAGAGGAGCTGTTGAGTACCAACCACAGTGTCCAGAAGTTACACGTCTTGACTTCTAGCTATGGAGGACCTTGAAAAATTAGCTACAGAACCAGCTACGAGAAACCGTCGAGGCTTCCTGTACTGCTATCACACCGGAAACCCTGACAGACGGAGTTCGGTCAACAGTTCAACGGCATCGACATTGTGTGGCTGCTAATGGGGGTCACTTTGAACACATAAAATAACCTTCCGCCTTTGCGGTAATTGTAACGGTGTGCCATTTTGTTCCATTAATATTGACTATCAAGGACTGTCTACATTTTTTTGGCTCGTTCTGTTTTCAGGGCATCGAGGGAAAACTGTAACAGTTGTCGCCCATCTTGCCTCCAGAGAACATACAGCATCTGTATGATGCCCAATCCAAATGAAACCGTGTGAGTGGCACAGTGGCTAGCAAAACGGATTCGCATTCGGAAGAATGACGGTTTAAATCCCCGCCCGGCCAAGCAGATTTAAGTTTTCTGTGACTCCTCTAAACCACTCCACTCAAATTCCAGAATCGTTCTTTTAAAGAGGGCATGGCTGATTTCCTTCTCCATCCTTTCATAACCCGAGCTTGTGCTCAGTCTGTAATGACTGCTCTGGCGACCGGATGTTAAACTCTACCCTTCCTTCCTTCTTAAATCCAATTGAATCAGGTAGGCGTCGATGTGCGACATGCGGCAGCATCCCACTGACAATCCATCAGCGGTGAGCTTGTACTTCTAACTTAGTTGTATGTTTCATATGATGTGTAAATCAGTGAAATTTATTACATAACCTCTCAGTACATGATGATTCATTTTATTTCCTTCTAGATGCTTCTATGAACTCTCTGCCAAGCACCTAAGTGTGACTTGCAGAGCAGTCTTGTAAATGTAGATAACTTTTTTTGTACCGTAAATTACTGTAGGGGAACCATTCCCATTATTCTCCTTATGCTATGTAGAGAAACCAGTGAAAAGTGCGTACTTACTGGGATCTGAGGTCTGCACGTTCCCTTTACTACTACGCTACCTCGTTAACGAGGAACACTTTCGACCTCAAACGCTCGGAACAACACGCAACCATGCTAAGAATAACACTCGATCACAAGAGAAACAGTGGTCTGTGTCATTTCCATGCAAAAAGTTGCATTCTACCACAACTAACATCTCAATACAAAGAAACATAGTAACACGATATCAGTACCATAGGCGGGAAGTTATATGTAATTGAATGATGTCATTGTATCATTACATTTTCAATGGACAGTGTTAAAAACTTTCTGCTTGAAAAAATTACAATTGCACAAAACGCGCATATCCTGCATACGTGATTGTGCGTACATTAGTCCTCATAGTACAGATGCGGGATTTCGATGAAGTGGTTAAAACAAAGTGGAAAAGAACAACCTGCGTACCTCATTAAAGTCACGTTTTTATATTCAAAATCACTTTCGCATTCAAGCAGTCCAGTATCAAAAGCCACACTAATTACATTTTCAAACTATGATATTAGTATATTCCGCTTTTCGCCAAGCGAACTGCAACACAGGCGTATACTTTGGTGCAGAAAATTGATTGTAAATCAAAGAGTGAAGTTTGATGATGACATAACAATTATTTATCTTCACTTATGGGTTGGCAAATTGTACTCTTACATAATCAGCAATCCTTCTGATATAGAGCTTATGTTGCCGAAAGAAGTAAATATCAAGGGGCTAGCAATATTTTCTTGTTTTCAGTGGTAATATCTTCAGCATAACATCTTTGTTTGGAAAGCTTGCGTCTATAAGGGTACGATCTGTATGACCTGACCAGGAATCACACAGCAATAGACCCTTTTCACATGTTACATGTTCGCCAAGGATTGAAGTTAGAAAATGTTCCATGTGCTCTTTAGTCATTTTTTCCACTTTTGCTTGCCTCCAACTGAATGTTTCGTGGGTGGGTACCTTCAAGTTTCTTTGAAATATTTTGGCAGAATGCGCCATGTACCTCTTGAAACCAGGTGTACAACTTGTTTGCTAGTCTGCCTGTTATTGATAAAGCTACGTCAATTGTGTAACTGTGGGTAGAGCTATGGACAGACTGCAAGACACTAACTGTAGTTTTCTCTCCACTGAGAGAGACAGTGTTGGTTATGAAGATATTTCATTTGGAATTGACTCTGGTCGTCTTCCAAACATTTCCTTTCTCCGCACTCTGCCCTTTCATAAACATTTCCACTTTCCCCACAAACTGTTGTTCCGTCTGACGTGTACTATTACCGTCTTTTATTTCCCTAAGCGTGACAAATGTAGTAATATGCCTGGATGAAATGCCATATCTAGCCTTAAAATTGTCGATAAATGAAACAGAAGCTTTGAAATTGTCCAAGCTAACCATTTTAAACGCATCTAGCGCCCACATATGCAGATGCCAATAGTGAACTGTAGATCCATACGACCTTGATTTACCAAATAGCGATATTACATGCTCTTTTATAGTTTGTAATTGCGAGAGTCTGTTTCTTTTGAAACGAGCTCCTGCTCCCCTTCTGCTAGACACATAATTTAGAATTAATCTGCAGTTTTATTCACTTATAGCGCCTCATTAGTTTGCTGTAGTAATTGAAGCCATGATTTTAATAGCCTTCATAAATGTTGTCTAGTACGCTGTCATCAGTATCTTCTAATACACTGGGCGTCGATTGTTACGGCGGAGGTAGTCGTACTTACTTTGATCGGGCTGTTATTGTTGCTCTGGAGATTAACGTCGTGTACTGATCGAACTGCTACCTTCAGGTTCAGGTTCTTCCTGTCCTTCAAAATCACCATATCTATCCAGCGTAACGTTATGCATTTCTGTGTAATTCCCATTATATTTCTGTATTATTGTGTTATATCATGTATCCGCGAACTCTGTATCCTCGACCCTGATTTCATTTCCATATTCAGCACGTCGCAACGTTGTCCCTAATATTTGGACCGCATTGTTAGGAATAATTCTTTTCATTATATCACTGTACACAGTAACCCGCCTGCGAGCACTCTAAGAGACACATTGGCACTGCAGCTATACCATTCAAGCAACTCGAGCACTCCGTAGTGGAGATACAACATGCCACTGTCTCATGACGCTAGCAGAGAAGTGCGGAGTTCTGCATGGATATGACACAGACTATTGCTGTTTTTATGATCGAGTGCTAGTCTAAGTACGGTTTCGTGCGGTTCCAAGCGTTCGAGGTCAAAGGTCTCCCTTGTAAGTGCAAAAGAAAGATTGAGACGCCTATCAAGAGGTCTCGCGGCAAGCATATAGCCGTTGTTAATGCTCACACAAATTCTCGATTTGGTATTACAAACTACCTGATGCAAGGCAAATCCCTCTACCATTCTTCCTACAATCGATCAGTTGAGGTGGCAGTCATAAAAAAATGTCACTTTTGGTTTTGATATTTTACGGCCACGTGCCCTAAAACCACGATGCTCCTAATATTACTGTGTATTATCACCACGTTATTTAAGTAATTTCAAATTAAAACCCCGCGATCAGGCTCTGAATACCAAGCTATGTCGTGCGGCCGTCGTGTCTTCCTCTGCGATGTGGCGTGATGCGGATACGGTAAGGAGAGGCACCGCTCTATAATTTCAAATTAGAGTTTATATCTGAAGCTAATTTATTCACACAGTAATTTATACAGACGGGGATTAATGTGTGACGAATATTCCAAGTGTCCTCTTACTCTGAAGGACTGGCAGCTGGGCAACTGCTTTTTTGAAAATGGGACAAACTCGAAACAGTATGGTACATGGAACATTTACAAAATGGTGAACTCCTACATCGATATCTGTTTAGATGTCTCGTTCATGGCTTGTGAGCGTCGGTAGGTTCACCATACCTCCAGTACGAGCAGTGTTGTGTATACCACGTGTATCCTTAATATCAGGGGAAATGCTATACATGCGCCTCGTCAGACCGTCTTTCATCCAGTCTCTAGATGCGAAGGCATTTCTTATTAGGTATGGAATTGACGACATACACGCACTATCCGATATTCAACTGTCCTGTAAGGTAAGACAGAATACATGGACTTGTCTACCAATGTTCCTCAGCGAGCTACCTAGTTAATAATAACCTGTCCCTGATTCCCCGACAACCTAAAATACTAGTAGCCAATCCCACCATGCATACTCCTGCAACCTCAAGGCAAAAGTCTATTCTTCAAAATACTAATTAAATGTAAGTATTGCGCCGTTGATACTTTATCCTAAGTACTGCTCCCACTGTTGAAGATTTTTGAAGATTTTATTCGTTCCTTTACTACGGTTCAACAAAACTTCTCTCCCTTTAAACGGTTTAATTTCCTCCATCAAATTACATTGGCTGAATGTTTTATTTTATAGTGAAAGTTGAAGACCACTATTACCAAACCAAATTCAGTCTTACATTCAACCTCCTAGACGGCCCTGTTTAATCCTTTCGGTCACGAATTCTTTTCTTCCTGAAAAAAAAAAAAAAAAGAGGACAATGTGTTCAAGTGGGTGCAGTATAACTCGAAAACTCAAAGTATTTTATTTGATATTCTTTCATCAAAATAAGTCCATTACACAAAGCCTACTTAATGATTGTATACGTAAACTATGGTTTTACCCTTGTGAGGAATGATAATAAAAGAAAAAATTTTCTTCTATTCAGGCATAAGTGAATGTTACATTTTACACAATAAAATTTGGTTTTGCCTTTGCAACCGGTTTCTTGCACCTGTCTAATGATTTTTTGTCACTGACCACTGGAAGATTCCCAACGTTATGCAAACGAACATCAGCTTCTGGACGAACTTCCACATTGACTCGTTCTGAAGTACTTGGACGGCATTGGACTCTCAATAGTGGGACGTCCCCTTTTTCTGGCAGCTGGCTTATCTATTTTTGTCAGTACTTTGACACCAGTTGACACCAGATCAAGTGTCTTATTTTTAGGAACACCTAATTCTGATGCGTCCATGCATTTACACATGCAACATCAATTGCAGGAACAAACATGACTGTCCAAAATTGTGTTCGGTATAAAAAGCAGCTAACTGCATTTTTCGTCGGGTGCAAAGCCCGCTAAATGCCCAATAGGCGTCGCTGTCGCCCTGCCATGTCCGGACGCAAAGCACGTGAACAGACATCAGATTTACCAATCTGGACATTCAAAGCTACCTTTCAGTCTGTTACTATTAGAATTGGTATTTTTCTTATTCAGCTTTAGGTTGGCTGCGCAGCGATAACATTCTTGTCGCCAATGGATTGTCGTTTGGATAGGAAGAGTGTTTCGTGATTATCTCAGTGTCACTTATTATGTAGTTAGCAGGCTTTGCGTCTAGGCTACTCAGCTTACAGTATACCGTATGGTATAAAACGTATAACATTACTTCCCTCATTGTCCTCTTCTTTAAAATTATCGCCAGGATCATCGGATAGATCGTCAATGTCACATGAATTCTTCTTCTGTAAGTGGCCTTTGTCTATCTTGGAGCTTTGTAAAATCACCGTAAGATGACTAAAAAGACAGCGAAATAGTGTCCTAAATTTCTATGCTATTATAACATATCAATAACAATGTCCACGTTTGGAGACATGTATAAAGTTATATACGTATATGTCACTTACCTTTCGTTCTGAATAACACCTTTAGTTTTAACCTTCAAGAATGCACCTATCCACGCACAAATAATTTTTTTTTACCTAAAATCAGAAGATAGTAATCGGCTGGTGGAAGGTACAAAGATTACTGGTAGGCGTCCATGTGACTCTGCGATTTAAGTTTTGTTTTGTTGCACAACAGATTGACAGGAAGTGACACCGTTCTCAAATCAATTCTGTGCTCGTAACAATATGACGACAACAATCACAAATGGTAAAATGTAACGAATTTTAATATACTAAGCATTTATTTAGTATGTCCTCATATAAGGACGCCATGACCGAAAGGGTTAAACCTCCAGCAAACTTCAGGACATTAATTATTGCCTGCAGTGCGACATATTCTCTCATCCTCACCGATACCTTTCCCAACGTAATCTGATGACAACCTCCCATTCATAGAGCCACGTCTACGGGCACTTTCCTCGAAACCGTACACTAATATAAGACTTCACCATCGTTTCCCTAGCTGCATACTTGTATATCGTCCTCTAGCCCTGCTCCACTCATTCACATCTATCGGTAGTTAATCGTCCCATAACTCAATATGGACCACTATGGATGCCAAGATCAAGACGACCACCATCATTATAATCAACAAAAACTTTCACATCAACATCATTTCACCTTGACTCATGCTTCACATACACATGACCATAACCAAGTCATGCGTTGGAAGGAAGTTACATGTTTTTAATTATTCAGCCCTCTATTTCCACCATTTTATACTTTGTAAAATCTTCCGATGTATATCTATAAATGTATGGCTGAAGAGTCGTTCTCTGCTCGTTGCTAAAATGTCCAAAAAAGGGAATAAAAACCAATTTAGACCATCTTGCTGCAATATCCTATTACATAATTGCAACGAACTTAATGAAAGCATCAAGTTTTTTCCTGCACGAAAGTGACGGCATTACTTACGAACAGTATCATGAACTCTCTGTTCTGTTTGCAACACCAAACTGTTATTATTTAACTAGGATACCTCAAAGTCAGACTTTGAGGTTCGCCGATGACATTGTAATTCTGTCAGAGACAGCAAAGGACTTGGAAGAGCAGTTGAACGGAATGGACAGTGTCTTGAAAGGAGGATATAAGATGAACATCAACAAAAGCAAAACGAGGATAATGGAATGTAGTCAAATTAAATTGGGTGATGCTGAAGGAATTAGATTAGGAAATGAGACACTTGAAGTAGTAAAGGAGTTTTGCTATTTAGGTAGTAAAATAACTGATGATGGTCGAAGTAGAGAGGATATAAAATGTAGACTGGCAATGGGAAGGAAAGCGTTTCTGAAGAAGAGAAATTTGTTAACAACGAGTATAGATTTAAGTATCAGGAAGTCGTTTCTGAAAGTATTTGTATGGAGCGTAGCCATGTATGGAAGTGAAACATGGACGATAAATAGTTTGGACAAGAAGAGAATAGAAGCTTTCGAAATGTGGTGCTACAGAAGAATGCTGAAGATTAGATGGGTAGATCACATAACTAATGAGGAGGTATTGAATAGAATTGGGGAGAAGAGGAGTTTGTGGCACAACTTGACAAAAAGAAGGGGCCGGTTGGTAGGACATGTTTTGAGGCATCAAGGGATCACAAATGTAGCATTGGAGGGCAGCATGGAGGGTAAAAATCGTAGAGGGAGACCAAGAGATGAATACACTAAGCAGATTCAGAAGGATGTAGGTTGCAGTAAGAACTGGGAGATGAAGAAGCTTGCACAGGATAGAGTAGCATGGAGAGCTGCATCAAGCGAGTCTCAGGACTGAAGACCACAACAACAACCACCTCAAAGTCAGTCCTCACTCACACTCCAGGAACAATTTTAAGTCTCACATGCATCAAATCGTCTTTCGACTATTTCGATTATCTTGGGCCACGGAAATTTGTAGCATCAATTAAGAATAAAGTAGTTACTAAAGTTTGAGAACCCCATTAGTAATTATTGTTCTATTTCCGCTCATTCAGTCCAAAAAATCATACAGCGAAAGCTAAAATGCTTCATCTTCTGTAGCGACAATACTTAATCACACAAAATCACGAGGAAAGAACGATGGAGAATAATCCTTCTACACCAGATACGATTTTACCGGTATTGCTGTCCATGTCAACTGCTGTAAATTCATGATTAACATAGCGTTCAAGACACTGAGAACAAGCTTCATGGCTACAAAAATTCTTCATCAACAACGTAATCATCTTCTCCGTCGTCGTCGTCTTAAACTCTGTTCTGCGTCTGACGAAAATGGAGATCCCTTCAAACTTACATAGTCAGCATCATATTACAGCATTTATCGTGAATATTATGTATGGCCGACGAACTGAACTGAACTTATGTGCAGCATGAAGGAAGTACTTTTCATTCTGCATGCTCACTGGAAGATCCACTACCCCCCCCCCCCCCTGCGGGTCCGGGGGTTAGAATAAGCCCGAGGTATTCCTGCCTGTCGTAAGAGGCGACTAAAAGGAGTCCCTCCCCCTCAAAGGGGGTAGTTAGCGCCTGCGTCCGGAGACTGACGGTTCCACGACCTATATTTGCGGTCATTTTGGTTTTTCACTACTTCTGGTTTCTTCCTTCCTTTGGTTGGTTCCTTTCTTTGTTCTTCTCCATATCACTGTCTTACTTACTCTTTCCCTTGCCTTCTTCTCCTTGCCTCCTCCTTGCCTTCTCTGGTCTCCGCCTCGGCGTTTGAGACAGTCTGTCCTTTCTGTCCTTTCTCTCTCTCTCTCTCTCTCTCTCTCTCTCTCTCTCTCTCTCTCTCCCTTCTTTTTCCTCTTCTTTCTTCCTTCCTCCCTGTGCGTGCCTGAAGGCCGACCCACGCGTTCGCACGCGTAGCCGGTGACGGGGTAACGCGTAATTCCCCGCCCTGGGTAGACAAGTAAGGCACGCACGTACCCCCTGGTAAAGGCGAGGCCCAGGGAGTGGTGATTGCCTGAGCTGACACCTTCCGACCATACCGATTGGTCCCTCCGTCCGTTTCTCGGGAGGTGTGACCTGAGGTGTAAACATTCGCCTAAGGCGGGCGTGCCCTCTGAGAGGGTCCCCACAAGGAAGGAACGCGTAATCCGAGACGCTGGCAATCATGGGGGATTCCTCCGCAATGGATTTCCCTTCTTCTTCTTCTTCTTCTCTCTCGACTTCTGCCCAAAAACAGAAACTTGACCAGCCACCAGTGACAAAAGTTCTACCGCCTGCCCCACAGTTCCTCGTTGTTTCTCGATCTGAGGACGGAAAGGATTTTTCCTCTGTCAACGCTTTCGTTATCCAGAAGGGCGTAGATGCCATAGCCGGATCTGTCAAGTCTTGTACCAGGTTGCGTAAAGGTACCTTGTTACTAGAAACTGAGAGCGCCTTTCAGGCACAAAAACTGCTTCGGGCCACACTCCTGTACACGTTCCCTGTCCGGGTGGAGGCTCACCGCACTCGTGGTGTGGTATATACTAGATCCCTCGACGGATTGACTGACGAGGAGATTCAGTCTTTCCTCGCTGAGCAGGGCGTGACGGCTGTCCATAGGGTCATGAAAAAGGTCAACAATGACCTTGTACCGACCCGGACACTTTTCTTGACCTTTGATAGTGTTCAGCTGCCGTCGCGCATCACAGCGGGCTACGAGGTTATTTCTGTTCGCCCCTATGTCCCGACACCTACGCGCTGCTATCAGTGTCAGCGTTTTAATCACACTCCCCAGTCTTGTTCCAATGCGGCTAAATGTGTCACTTGTGCCAGAAATGCCCATGAGGGTGACTGTCCACCTCCGTCTCCTCGTTGTGTGAACTGTCAGGGTGACCATGCAGCGTCCTCCCTCGACTGTCCCATCTACAAGGAAGTACGCTGTATACAGGAGATTCGGGTCAAAGAGAAAGTGTCCACCTCGGCTGCTCGCAAGCTATTTGCTAGTAGGAAGCCCACGCTGCTCCCAACGGGGAAATACAGTA
Source organism: Schistocerca nitens (assembly GCF_023898315.1). Taxonomy (NCBI): domain Eukaryota; kingdom Metazoa; phylum Arthropoda; class Insecta; order Orthoptera; family Acrididae; genus Schistocerca; species Schistocerca nitens. Next base: position 168,176,425 of record NC_064616.1, on the reverse strand, counting down.
CTGTCCTCGCCTCTCCTCGGACTACCAGGGAGGTGGCGACGCAGACATGCGATCTGGCCTTCAGCACTACGGTCGTCCGTTCGGTCAGTGCTAAGATCGCCCGGTCGACGTCTCCTCTTCCTCCCGTCACCCCTCAGACACAAGCACATTCATCAGCTTCTGCCAAGACGAAGACCCAGAAGTCAGATGCACGGGCCTTCAAGAAGGAACCGTCCCGTGCAGACTTCCTACGTACCTCGAAGTCCCAGCCATCGACCAGTACTTCCACTAAACGACCTTCCAAGAAGGCTCATAGGAAGCACAGTTCTCTTTCTCCGCCACGGCGCATTTCTTCTCCTGCGCCACCCAGCGGTTGCCGCCCCAGGCCGTCATCCGTTTCGCCTGGCCGCACCGCTGGTAGCCGAACATCTGGCCGTTCACCGGCGGAAGAAGCTCCCACTCCCGGCCATCTTAACAAGATGGCCGATGAACCCACTGAACCAATGGACGATGACTGTCCGTCTACTGATAGCGGCGGCAGTGCTCGCTCGATGCCAGGCCCTCAGCGGCCTTCGAGGTGACCCCTTCTTGCATCTTCTTTCTCTTTTTCTTCTCACGATGGCACTTATTCACTGGAATATTCGCAGCATTCGCTCCAACCGAGAGGACTTGAAGTTGCTGCTCCGCTTGCACCGTCCGCTCGTCATAGCCCTCCAGGAAACGAAGCTACGCTCATGCGATCAAATTGCCTTGGCACACTACACCTCTGTGCGGTTTGACCTACCCCCTGTGGCAGGTATTCCGGCTCATGGAGGGGTTATGTTGCTGGTCCGGGATGATATTTACTACGATCCCATCACGTTGCACACCGGCCTGCAGGCAGTTGCCATCCGCATTACTCTCCCCACTTTTACGTTTTCCTTTTGTACCGTTTACGCTCCATCGTCATCTGCCGTTACCAGGGCAGACATGACGCAACTTGTTGCTCAGCTACCTGCACCATTTTTGTTAACTGGAGACTTCAATGCCCACCATCCTCTTTGGGGCTCTCCAGCATCCTGCCCGAGGGGCTCCTTGTTAGCAGACCTTTTCAACCAGCTCAATCTTGTCTGCCTCAATACTGGCGCCCCTACTTTTCTTTCGGACACATCTCACACCTATTCCCATTTAGACCTCTCTATATGTACTACCCAACTTGCACGCCGGTTTGAGTGGTATGCACTTTCTGACACATATTCAAGAGACCACTTCCCGTGTGTTATCCATCTCCTGCATCATACCCCCTCTCCGTGCTCAACTAGTTGGAACATCTCCAAAGAAAACTGGGGGCTCTCCTCTTCCGGGGCGACCTTTCAGGATCAAACCTTCACAAGCTGCGATAGTCAGGTCGCACACCTCACGGAAGTCATTCTCACTGCTGCTGAATATTCCATCCCTCACCCTACTTCTTCTCCACGTCGCATACCGGTCCCCTGGTGGACCGCAGCATGTAGAGATGCTTTACGTGCTCGTAGACGTGCTTTACGCACCTTTAAACGCCACCCTACAGTGGCGAATTGTATCAATTATAAACGATTACGTGCGCAGTGTCGTCGTATTATTAAAGAAAGCAAGAAAGCCAGATGGGCTGCTTTCACAAGCACCTTCAACAGTTTTACTCCTTCTTCTGTTGTCTGGGGTAGCCTGCGCCGGCTATCTGGCACTAAGGTCCACTCACCAGTTTCTGGCTTGATGGTCGCGAATGACGTAGTTGTGGCCCCTGAGGACGTCTCCAATGCCTTCGGCCGCTTTTTCGCAGAGGTTTCGAGCTCCGCTCATTACCACCCTGCCTTCCTCCCCCGCAAAGAGGCAGAGGAGGCTAGGCCACCTAACTTCCGCTCCTCGAATCGTGAAAGTTATAATGCCCCATTCACCATGCGGGAACTCATAAACGCACTTGCCCGGTCGCGGTCCTCCGCTCCAGGGCGTGATTCTATTCATATTCAGATGCTGAAGAACCTTTCTCCTGCGGGTAAAGGTTTCCTTCTTCGTACTTATAATCACATCTGGATTGAGGGACATGTTCCCGCATGCTGGCGCGAGTCTATTGTTGTACCGATTCCTAAGCCGGGGAAGGACAAGCACTTGCCTTCCAGTTATCGACCCATCTCGCTTACCAGCTGTGTCTGTAAGGTGATGGAGCGAATGGTTAACTCTCGTTTGGTTTGGCTGCTCGAATCTCGACGCCTACTTACCAATGTACAATGTGGATTTCGTAGGCGCCGCTCTGCTGTTGACCATCTCGTTACCTTGTCGACCTTCATTATGAATAACTTCTTGCGGAAGCGCCCGACCGCGGCTGTGTTCTTTGGTTTGGAGAAGGTTTACGACACCTGTTGGAGGGCGGGCATTCTCCACACCATGCATACATGGGGCCTTCGCGGTCGCCTCCCTCTTTTTATTCGTTCCTTTTTAATGGATCGACAGTTCAGGGTACGCGTGGGTTCTGTCCTGTCAGACACCTTTCGCCAGGAGAATGGGGTGCCAAAGGGCTCAGTTTTGAGCGTCGCTCTCTTCGTCACAGCGATCAATCCAATAATGGATTGCCTCCCAGCTGATGTATCAGGCTCCCTTTTCGTGGACGATTTTACCATCTATTGTAGCGCGCAGCGTACATGTTTCCTGGAGCGCTGTCTTCAGCGTTCTCTTGACCGTCTTTACTCGTGGAGTGTCGCCAATGGCTTCCGTTTTTCTGCCGAGAAGACGGTCTGTATTAACTTCCGGCGCTACAAAGAGTTTCTCCCACCGTCCTTACGACTCGGTCCCGTTGCTCTCCCATTCGTGGAGACAACAAACTTTTTAGGTCTTACATTTGACAGAAAACTTAGCTGGTCCCCACATGTGTCATATTTGGCTGTCCGTTGTACCCGCTCTCTAAATGTCCTCCGTGTTCTCAGTGGTATGTCGTGGGGAGCGGATCGAACCGTCCTACTTCGCCTATATCGGTCGATCGTCCGCTCCAAGCTGGATTATGGGAGCTTCGTATACTCCTCTGCACGGCCGTCCATCTTACGCCGCTTCAACTCCATACAACATCGGGGTTTACGTCTTGCAATCGGAGCGTTTTATACTAGTTCCGTCGAGAGTCTTCATGCTGAAGCTGGTGAATTGCCGCTCACCTGCCGGCGCGATATACTGCTTTGTCGGTATGCCTGTCGGCTACTGTCCATGCCCGACCACCCGTCTTATCGTTCCTTTTTTGACGACTCCCTCGACCGTCAATACGGGTTGTATGTCTCTGCCCTGCTACCCCCTGAAGTTAGCTTTCGTCGCCTCCTTCAACACCTTGATTTTTCACTCCCTGCAACCTTTCGAGTGGGCGAGAGCCACACGCCACCTTGGCTCCAGGCTCAGGTTCGCGTTCACCTTGACCTCAGCTCGCTCCCAAAGGAGGTTACCCCCGGTGCGGTATACCACTCCCGTTTTGTCGAACTTCGTTCGAAGTTCATTAATATGACTTTCATTTATACAGATGTCTCTAAGACCAATGACGGTGTCGGGTGTTCTTTTATTTTCGGGGCACAAAGTTTCAAATATCGGCTCCATGGCCATTGTTCGGTCTTCACAGCTGAGCTCTTTGCCCTCTACCAGGCTGTCCTTTACATCTGCCGCCACCGACATTCTGCATATGTCATCTGCTCCGATTCCCTTAGCGCTATCCAGAGCCTCAGTGATCCGTACCCGGTTCACCCTTTCGTGCACCGGATCCAACGCTCTCTTCAGCAGCTGGTGGACGTCGGTTCTCCGGTTAGCTTTATGTGGGTTCCTGGCCATGTCGGTACCCCTGGGAACGAAGCTGCAGATGCCGCGGCCAAGGCTGCGGTCCTCCAGCCTCGGACAGCTTCTTGTTGTGTCCCTTCATCAGATTGTAGCAGGGTCATTTGTCGGCGCATTTTATCGCTGTGGCATGCCGATTGGTCTGCACTTACGGACAACAAACTTCTGGTCTTGAAACCTCTTCCCGCAGCTTGGACGTCCTCCTCACGCCCTTCTCGGCGGGAGGTCGTTTTGGCCCGGTTACGAATTGGATACTGCCGGTTCAGCCATCGCCATCTGCTGACGGCTGCGCCGGCGCCGTTCTGCCCATGTGGGCAATTGCTGACGGTCCGCCACATTTTAACGTCCTGTCCGGATTTTAATACACTGCGTCTTGATCTTGGCCTGCCATGTACTCCGGATGCCATTTTAGCGGATGACCCAGGAGCAGCTGCTCGCGTTCTTCGTTTTATCAACTTGACAAACCTGTCTAAGGACATTTGATTATGCTGTTTTTTAATCCTATGCCTGTCAGTCTGTCTTTTATCGTGTTTTCCCTTTTAGTTGCTGTTTTAAACTTGTGCCTCGCGGTGAATTCCTAACGACGTAGTCTGGACGCTAATGACCATTGTAGTTGTGCGCCCTAAAATCACAAAAAAAAGATCCACTACCCGTTCTAATTGTTCAACTAACGCACTTACTACAAGATTCAGTCACATAACAGCCACTAACCAAAAAACTGAAGTGAGGTGAACACTCCTTTCTCAGAACGATTCGGAGCAGAGCTTCTGTCTGTGTGGACTATTTAGCTTGAATTTATTAATTCTGTCATCTCCCAGAAAACTTAACTTTCCTCTTTAGATATCCTGTGCACTCATTCTAGCTGCCGACGGCCACATGCTGATCTGACCGTCGCGAAATGTCTTTCATAAGTTCGATGTAAGTTCAAAATTTTTTGTAACAATAACGAAATATTTTAATTGTAGTTATTGTAATAGTTTATTTAATAAGGTCAACCGGATGCACTGGCATTACAGAGTGTTTCATCTTCTGAAGATATGGACCATAAATCTAGAATGGCTGTAATTAAATTAAGACGTAAGTGTCTCACCGTGGTGCTCTTGTTTCTCTTTGGCAAATTTCCCGAAACAGGGAAATGTCAGCGAAACGCACATAAGAATTTGCTTGTCAAGTTATGTCGCTTCAGATGAATAATTTTCCTCGCGATTCTGCGCAAACGATGAAGAGGGAAAAGAATGAACTGGGTTTCCGAAAAAGAAAAAAATTACTCTGTATCACAAAATCTAGCAGACTTTACAAGCAGAAAGCTGGAAGCAGTTCCTGCATAGTTGTAAAAAACTATATTTTGCTCAGGGTATTAGTTTGATCCACTGCGACAGGAGCACAAATTACAGCATCCTGTTGCAAATTGCAAGCCTGCTGGTATCAGTTGGGCTACTGCTGTAGCGGTGTCTGATTCTCTAGCCGTATTTGCCGTCGTCGGATTCTGTACGCCGTAACTCGATTCCCCTCAAGCTGCTAAAGCGCCGAGCTGGATGTGACAAATCCCCGTCTCAGAATACGAATCCGCACTGCAGTTAGGTAGTAGCGTCTGATGATATTTGCGACCGGTGTTGTGAAGAGAACTGTGTGAGAGACAGGGCCACGTAATGCTACGCACAACACCGAGTGTAGTGCAAGATACAATGGCAAAATCGACTACAGCCTATGGTAGACGGCCTCAGAAAAGCTACCACTCGCAAATAAACAATTTAACTGGCCGCAGAACGAATGATCCACCCAAAACTGGAAAGAAAACAGGACGCAGAGATCAAGTGAAAATAGCGACCTTATCTTCCTTACACAGATTGTTCTTCCTTATATTTGTTCACATTTTCTGATGGAAAAGAACACTTGGTAACTGGCTCTCTTAAAACGTTTGTACGGCTCTATCCTCTTCTTGTAGCTTGCTATTGTCGTTAGAGTCCACAAAAGGAGGCAGTTATGTATTTTTCTTTCTCCTTTAGTTCAAAAAATGGTTCAAATCGCTCTGAGCACTATGAGACTTAACTTCTGAGGTCATCAGTCCGCTAGAACTTAGAACTACACTCCTGGAAATGGAAAAAAGAACACATTGACACCGGTGTGTCAGACCCACCATACTTGCTCCGGACACTGCGAGAGGGCTGTACAAGCAATGATCACACGCACGGCACAGCGGACACACCAGGAACCGCGGTGTTGGCCGTCGAATGGCGCTAGCTGCGCAGCATTTGTGCACCGCCGCCGTCAGTGTCAGCCAGTTTGCCGTGGCATACGGAGCTCCATCGCAGTCTTTAACACTGGTAGCATGCCGCGACAGCGTGGACGTGAACCGTATGTGCAGTTGACGGACTTTGAGCGAGGGCGTATAGTGGGCATGCGGGAGGCCGGGTGGACGTACCGCCGAATTGCTCAACACGTGGGGCGTGAGGTCTCCACAGTACATCGATGTTGTCGCCAGTGGTCGGCGGAAGGTGCACGTGCCCGTCGACCTGGGACCGGACCGCAGCGACGCACGGATGCACGCCAAGACCGTAGGATCCTACGCAGTGCCGTAGGGGACCGCACCGCCACTTCCCAGCAAATTAGGGACACTGTTGCTCCTGGGGTATCGGCGAGGACCATTCGCAACCGTCTCCATGAAGCTGGGCTACGGTCCCGCACACCGTTAGGCCGTCTTCCGCTCACGCCCCAACATCGTGCAGCCCGCCTCCAGTGGTGTCGCGACAGGCGTGAATGGAGGGACGAATGGAGACGTGTCGTCTTCAGCGATGAGAGTCGCTTCTGCCTTGGTGCCAATGATGGTCGTATGCGTGTTTGGCGCCGTGCAGGTGAGCGCCACAATCAGGACTGCATACGACCGAGGCACACAGGGCCAACACCCGGCATCATGGTGTGGGGAGCGATCTCCTACACTGGCCGTACACCACTGGTGATCGTCGAGGGGACACTGAATAGTGCACGGTACATCCAAACCGTCATCGAACCCATCGTTCTACCATTCCTAGACCGGCAAGGGAACTTGCTGTTCCAACAGGACAATGCACGTCCGCATGTATCCCGTGCCACCCAACGTGCTCTAGAAGGTGTAAGTCAACTACCCTGGCCAGCAAGATCTCCGGATCTGTCCCCCATTGAGCATGTTTGGGACTTAATGAAGCGTCGTCTCACGCGGTCTGCATGTCCAGCACGAACGCTGGTCCAACTGAGGCGCCAGGTGGAAATGGCATGGCAAGCCGTTCCACAGGACTACATCCAGCATCTCTACGATCGTCTCCATGGGAGAATAGCAGCCTGCATTGCTGCGAAAGGTGGATATACACTGTACTAGTGCCGACATTGTGCATGCTCTGTTGCCTGTGTCTATGTGCCTGTGGTTCTGTCAGTGTGATCATGTGATGTATCTGACCCCAGGAATGTGTCAATAAAGTTTCCCCTTCCTGGGACAATGAATTCACGGTGTTCTTATTTCAATTTCCAGGAGTGTACTTAAACCTAACTAACCTAAGGACATCACACACATCCATGCCCGAGGCAGGATTCGAACCTGCGACCGTAGCGGTCGCGCGGTTCCAGACTGTAGCGCCTAGAACATCTCGGCCACCCCGGCCGGCTTCTCCTTTAGCAACTACCACCCCTGCCATTTCATTAGCGATTTGACAACATATCAATTTCTTGGAAGACTGGCGGTTCCATGACGCTGATATTACTGTGAAGTTACGTGTAGTGTGAGCCTACCGCAGTCTGAGGGAGTGTTGACTTTCCTTGATGTTACTTTTAGTGTGCATCTGTGTCTAAGGAAAGAGGTGACTGGTACTGTCAGGTATCCACTGAAAATTTCTTAACAGTGCCCAAAATGCATTACTGTACGTCGTAGAAAATGTACCCGTAGCCGTCTAGTTCCAACACTAAGATTTTGTTGCATTATGTAGTATTAAACAAACACGTACCCCTGATAACCGATCTCACAGGAGCAGGATTCTTGCCCCTCTCTCTGTTCTGAAAATCTTATGGAGGAGAGACTACAGGACGCAAGAAGAACTCTTCCTCACCATTCGTACAAAAAAGTTAATGTGTAAAATATATAATGCAATCTGTGAGAGGTTCCACATCAATGACTGTTGAAACAAGATAAAAGTAACTCATGAATTTGAATTTGCCAGTTAAAGTACACTATTCAGTATAGTGTTGCAACTGACCCTGTAGGATCAACGCAGCATTTACACTGATGAAAAAAAAATGGCTCTGAGCACTATGGGACTTAACATCTGAGGTCATCAGTCCCCTATAACTTAGAACTACTTAAGCCTAATTAACCTAAGGACATCACACACATCCATGCCCGAAGCAGTATTCGAACCTGCGACCGTAGCGATCGCGCGGTTGCAGACTGTAGCGCCTAGAACCGCTCGGCCACCGCGACCGGCTTACACTGATCAGCCAGGAAATTATGACAACTGACCTATTGTCGATATACAGCCGTCCAGGTGATAGCAGCGTTATCTGGTGAGCAATGACTACTAGTCAGATTCACGAAGGATGCATGTGTTATCAGTGAGAGTGCTGTGCGTGTGTAGAATGCGGAAGGGTTGGGTTGTTTTGGGGAAGGAGACCAGACAGCGAGGTCATCGGTCTCATCGGATTAGGGAAGGATGGGGAAGGAAGTCGGTCGTGCCCTTTCAGAGGAACCATCCCGGCATTTGCCTGGAGTGATTTAGGGAAAGCACGGAAAACCTAAATCAGGATGGCCGGACGCGGGATTGAACCGTCGTCCTCCCGAATGCGGAAGGCATGCGATCTGTCTGAATTTGACCGAGGGCAGATTGTGATGGGCCAGAGGCTCGGCACGAGCATTTCGGAAACTGCAGAACTTGTTGGGTGTTGGAGGAGTGTCTTCAACATGTGGCGAAACCAAGGTGAAACCACATTCAGACGTCGTGGGTTTGGGCGGCCACCTCTCTTTAAAGATGTAGGTTGAACGGACTGGTAAAACAGGACAGGCGTGAATCCGTCGTCTTCCAAGGGAGGAGCTCTTGAGACCTGTACTGCGGGACGGAGACAAGCTTGCGGCGGCTCCATTATGATCTGGGAAGCATTCACGTGGGCATCCATGGGTTCAGTGGATATCGTGCAAGGCACAATGACGGCCAGGGAGTATCATACACTGGTTGTAGACCACGTACACCCCTTCATGACGATCATGTTTCATGACGACAGTGGCACTTTTCAACAAGATAATGCGCCCTGTCACTAGAGTGTTATGAAGTGATTCGAGGAAAACAGTGGCGAATTCCAATCGATGTGCTGGCCCCCCAACTCACCAGATCTATCTAACACATCTGGGATGTGATTGATCGTGGTGTCAGAGCTATCGCCGCCCCCCTCCCCCCTCCCCATAGTCCCTTTCCCTGTATTTTACGGGAATTAGGTAACTTGCGTGTGCAGATGTGGTGCCAACTCCCTACCAAGGTGTCATTGCTTCCATGCCCGACCCTCCGCCGCTGTAATCGGTGCCAAAGGTGGACATACCGGGTATTAGGTAATGGTCATAATGTGTTGGCTGATAAGTGTATGTATAGTGTGTGCCAGTAATTCTATCACTGATTTAGATCTGCTAATTATCTACCTTTGTAGTCTGCAATTTATATCACGATTCTCTGTCTCTCTCTCTCTCTCTCTGCTTTTGGTTTTTAACTGACTTAACGTGATACCACATAATTTCTAATTCTAATCTTCAATCTAACTGGTTATATTCCTCCACATAACTAAGCAAAAGATAATGCATTTGATCTACTTAAACAAACCATAAACTTCTTAAATTTCATGAATTAACACACACACACACACACACACACACACACACACACACACACACACACAGAGAGAGAGAGAGAGAGAGAGAGAGAGAGAGAGAGAGAGAGAGCAACCTTGTAATGGTGAAAAACTGTTTTGCTGTAAGTGGTATTACACTGCGGTTCAATTCTGAGGTTGCTCTTCAAAATCAAGATTCTCTTGATACTATTTCCCACGATCAAAGTGACATTTTCATTTTTTATTCGGTACTGTATCTACTTTACGCATTACAGGGGTTGGAAAAAGATAAGAAAACACTGCGATAAATGTATGTTTGAACATAAATGCAGATGCTAGCCAAGCCTGCAGGTTGCGCTGTGTATTTCACCACGAATGGCAGCTATGAAATATTCTCAATACGTTGCAAGTGTTGGTTGTGGTCAGAAAGTATCTTGTATAACTATGAGTGAATTGCGCTGGAGCTGAATGAATAAGAACGTGGGCAAATTCTTGGTGCTCTTATGGTGGGTGCTTTCGTAACCAAGGAACCCGAAGTGTTTGGTGTTTCAAGAGGCACTATATCGAATATTTATATAGCATACAGGGAAAGTGGAAAAACATCATCCGCTAAGTCATAACACAAACAGATATATGTGTTGAGTGATTGTGATAGACGATCATTGAAAAGGATTGCGACGAACGATAAGAGGCCAACAGTTGCAAAGGCTCTGCAGAAATGAACGACGCACTCGCGAACGCTGTCAGTGCCAAAAAAAATATGAAGGGAGCTCCAAATGTTCAAATGTATGTGACATCTTATGGGACTTAACTGCTAAGGTCATCAGTCCCTAAGGTTACAGACAACTTAACCTAAAGTATCCTAAGGACAAACACACACACCCATACCCGAGGGAGGACTCGAACCTCCGCCGGGACCAACCGTACAGTCCACGACTGCAGCGCCTTGGACCGCTTTTTTTTCTTTTGTTTTTAATCTCCTTTTGTTCGCTTTTGTTCGTTGCATCTGCTCGAGGCGGACGTCGTAAGACATCCGTTTACGTTCGTTGTTGATCGATTAACTCAGTTTTTTTTATTCCCGAGGGCAGCTAACCCTCTGACCGAACACGGTGAGCTACCGTGCCGGCTTGCAGTGCACCTCGGATCCAGCTGTATCATTAATCTGTGTTAAAGACGTATATTCTAAGCCATTCTTGTTTTGGGCGTGCAGCATCTTTATTGCAGTTGCCTTCAGCAACATATCTGGATTTTCGTTCATAGTAATGCTCCTTGTCAATTCGTTTTTCACGCCTATGTAATGCAAAAGGCTGACAATATCTTTTGGGATTCTCTGTAGTTATGTAGTTATACTTATCTCTAGGCGGTTGAGTATCTTTTTATACGCGTGTACTGGTGTTTCTGTTTTTTAAGGAGGTTGGGGGAGGGGGGGGGGGGATAAATTCAGCTTGCAGCCAAAGTGATGGGATACAAGTTGCAGTTTCAGACGAATGAATAAACAAGGAAACATGGACAAAACAGTTACAACCGTGTTAACGTTCTTTAATAGACTGTGACGTTTCAATCACTTTTCCAGTTACTTCGTTTCATTACACCTTAGGAAATACTGCATCCAGTCGCAAGTTTTTTTTTAAATTTTTTTATTGTACCATTACTAGTCTCGGGTCCGAGCCCATCGTCAGATGGCAGCGCTGCTCTCCTTGCAAGTTTTACATTTTTGACTTCCTAAGAAACCCTCCCTTACACACTATAAGACAGAGGTTTGATTTTTCTTTTTAATCCATACTGATCAATTAAGATTTATTAAGCTGCAAGATTTATTTACTTCAGTTCATTAATCAGTACGAATTGTAAAAGAAAAATCAAACCTCCGTCCTACAATATGTAAAGAGGGCTTTTGAGGAAGAGACAAATGTAATACTTGCAAAGTAGTCAACGCTACCATCTGACAATGGGCCCAGGCCCGAAACCAGTAATGGTACAATAAAACCAATTCAAGGAAACTTGTCACTGGGTGCAGTATTTTCTATGGTGTAATTTAGGAAAACATATGTGGTGTTCTCTAACCAAAGTAGGTAAAATAATTATTCGTACGACTATAGAGTTTTCGTTGTGTAAGCCGCATCAAAGTAAAGTTAACTCTGAAAGGTTTGAGGACCGTTACACTGTTCTCAACCTTAGAAGAGGATACCTCACACTCATTTTTTGATCGAAAGGCTTGTAGACGTTTACAGCGAGTGAGGGTGTTGGATAATCTGATAGGTGGCAACGCACGGGCGCTGTGCAGCTCGCAGCTCGTGAGAAGCGAGCCAGAGGCCAGTGGCCGGAGGTGGGGTGGGGGGTGGGGGGGGGGGGGGGGGACCGCTCGGCTAATCCCGCCCGGCGAAGGGAGCTCCATAAGCTGGGAACTGCAAGGCGAGTTGGAATTCCAAAAGCACATATCAGTGATTCAAATTCCTGAAACAGGAAAACGTTGTGCCAAAGCCATAAAACCTGGACTATGAAGCAATGGAAAACAGTATTTGGTCGAATGAATCGAGTTTCACACTGTTTCCAAATTCTGTCCGAGCCGAGTTTACGTCTCAAGTGTGAGACATGGAAGGTTCAGTGATGATTTCGGCAGTCATATCGTGGTATTCCGTGTGCCCCATGAGTACTCTCCAAAATCACGTTACTGCCAAGGATTATCTTGGCTGATCAGACCCATCCCATGGTACAATGTTTGTTACCCAATGGTGATGCTGTGTTGCAAGTCGACAGGGCCCCTGTTCACACAGCTCGCATCCTCCAAGAGTCGGTGTGGCCGAGCGGTTCTAGGCGCTTCAGTCTGGAACCGCGCGACCGCTACTGTCGCAGGTTCGAATCCTGCTCAGGCATGGATGTGTGTGATGTCCTTAGGTTAGTTACGTTTAAGTAGTTCTACGTTCTAGGGGACTGATGACCTCAGATGTTAAGTCCCATAGTGCTCAGAGGCATTTCAACCATTTTGTACCTCCAAGGCTGGTTTTGTGTGTACGAGGATGAATTTTGGCATCTCCGTTGGCCACCACATTCGCCTGACCACAGTATTATTGAGCCTTTGTGGTCTTCTTTGAAGAGAAGGTTGCGTCATCGCTATCCGCCTCCATCATCGTTTCCTGAACTTTGCACTACTTTGCACTACTTTGCAGCAAGAATGCCAAATTTAAAGAAAGCAAACTCCCCACGACAGGCAAAGTTTTACAGAATTTCGAAATATGTCGCGTACTTCAATGCGAGATGCTTTTAATAATTTCCACAACGAAATTCTGTCTCTAAATCTGGCACAAACCCCAAAGAGATTCTGGTCATACATAAAGAGCACTAGTGGAAAGACACATCCAATACCTTCACTGCACAATAACAACGGTGAAGTCACTGATGACAGTGCCACTAAAGCAGAGTTATTAAACACGGTTTTCCGAAACTCCTTCACCAAAGAAGACGAAGTAAATATTCCTGAATTCCAAAAAAATGGTTCAAACGGCTCTGAGCACTATGGGACTCAACATCTGAGGTCATCAGTCCCCTAGAACTTAGAACTACTTAAACCTAACTAACCTAAGGACATCACACACATTCATGCCCGAGGCAGGATTCGAACCTGCGACAGTAGCAGTCACGCGGTTCCGGACTACAGTGCCTAGAACCGCACGGTCGCCGCGGCCGGCCCTGAATTCCAATCAAGAACAAGTGCCAAGATGAGAAACATAGAAGTAGATATCCTCGGAGTAACGAAGTAACTTAAATCACTTAATAAAGGAAAGGCATCCGGTCCAGATTGTAAACCAGTCAGGTTCCTCTCAGAGTATGCTGATAAAATAGTTCCATATTTAGCAATTATATACAACCACTCGCTCACAGAAAGATACGTACCTAAAAACTGGAAAATTGCTCAAGTCACACCAATACCACAATACGGTAAGTAGGAGTAATCCGCTCAATTACAGGCCTATATCACTAACATCGATTTGCAGTAGAGTTTTAGAACATATACTGTATTCGAACATAATGAAGTACCTCGAAGAAAACGATTTATTAACATATAGTCAGCACGGATTCAGAAAATATCGTTCTTGTGAAACACAACTAGCTCTTCATACTCATGAAGTAATAAGTGCTATCGACAGGGGATGTCAAATTAATTCCATATTTTTAGACTTCCAGAAGGCTTTCGACACCGTTCCTCACAAGCGTCTTCTAATCGAACTGCGTGCCTACGGAGTATCGCCTCAGTTGTACGACTGGATTCGTGATTTCCTGTGAAAAAGGTCACAGTTCGTAGTAATAGACGGAAAGTCATCGAGTAAAACAGAAGTAATATCCGGCGTTCCCCAAGAAAGTGTTATAGGCCCTCTATCGTTCCTGATCTATATTAACGACATAGGAGACAATCTGAGTAGCCGTCTTAGATTGTTTGCAGATGATGCTGTCATTTACCGTCTTGTAAAGTCATCAGATGATCAAAACGACTTGCAAAATGATTTAGATAAGATATCTGTATGGTGCGAAAAGTGACAGTTGACTCTGAATAAAGAAAAGTGTGAAGTTATTCATACGAGTACTAAAAGAAATCGGCTACATTTCGATTACGCGATAGGTCACACAAATCTGAGGGCTGTAAATTCAACTAAATACTTAGGGATTACAATTACAAATAACCTAAATTGGAACGACCACATAGATAATATTGTGGGTTGAGCAAACCGAAGACTGCGATTCATTGGCAGAACACTTTGAAGGTGCAATAGGTCTACCAAAGAAACTGCTTACACTACGCTTGTCGGCCCTATTCTGGAGTACTGCTGTGCGGTGTGGGATCCGCATCAGGTGGGACTGACGGATGACATCGAAAAAGTACAAATAAGGGCAGCTCGTTTTGTATTATCGCGAAATAGGGGAGGTAGTGTCACAGACGTGATACGTGAATTGGAGTGGCAATCATTAAAAAAAGGCGTCTTTCGTTGTGACGGGATGTTCTCATGAAATTTCAATCACCAGTTTTCTCCTCCGATTGCGAAAACATTCTGTTGGCACCCACCTACATAGGGAGAAATGATCATCACGATAAAATAAGAGAATTCAGGGCTCGCACTGAAAAATTTAAGTGCTCGTTTTTCCCGCGTGCCGTTCGAGAGTGGAACGGTAGAGAGACAGCATGAAGGTGGTTCATTGAATCCTCTGCCAGGCACTTTATTGTGAACAGGAGAGTAATCACGTAGACGTAGATCTAGAAGACTGATGAAAGAGTATATTGAAATCCTACTGGACCTGTATTAACCCATTCCGAGACGACTGGAAGCTGTTTTGAATGCCCACAAGTTTCCTACACCCTACTAGTCATTGTAATGTGTTCTTCGAGTTTCCATATTTTTGTCTACTTCCTGTAGATGAACCACTAACATGTACTCTCTCGCCTCTGAAAGCGTCTCCACTCGTGCGGATTCGTTAATATCATAGATCTAAATCTCGATTTCTATGATTGTTCCGTAGTTAATGCCTCCTCGTAAACACTGCTACATGTTTTGATGGATGAGACTGATACCATCAACCGATTACCGATTACCGATTGTGTAGTCAAGCGTGTATGGGAAGTTTCACATATAGTTCCAGTATCAAGAACTCATATGTATTCAGCAACTAAGGACAACATGGCCGCACAAACGAAGAAATACTGCAAAGAACACTGCTTTGGGTTATTAACAGAGAAGCAGGGAGACAACTGGAGGAGGGACAAAAAAAATGGTTCAAATGACTCTGAGCACTATGGGACTTAACAGCTGAGGTCATCAGTCCCCTAGAACGTAGAACTACTTAAACCTAACCAACCTAAGGACATCACACACATCCATGCCGAGGCAGGATTCGAACCTGCGACCGCAGCTGTCGCGCGGTTCCAGACTGAAGTGCCTAGTAGTGCTCGGCCACACGGGCCGTCGAGGATGGACATATACACTCCTGGAAATTGAAATAAGAACACCGTGAATTCATTGTCCCAGGAAGGGGAAACTTTATTGACACATTCCTGGGGTCAGATACATCACACGATGTGTTCTTTTTTCCATTTCCAGGAGTGTATTTTTCATTGTGCTATAAGGAATGGAAGTGAACACTGGTGTAAATACGCGAAAGGGTTTATTTGCAGACAATACATACATGTATCGACTATTTTTCAACATAATCACTACATCGATGAGGCATTTTTTCATTTCAGTGGGTCTGCTTCATTACGCCTACGGGAAAACTGTCTACCGCGTGTCTGCCGAAGCATATCGTCACGGTCTCCTGAAATTTTTTTATTGAGGCGAAACGTCGTCAGATGAATTATTTTTTGTTTCTGGTAAAAGAATGCCTCCGGTAAAACTGAAAGTCGCTTGGTGACATATTCAGACTGTAGCAAGTGGGACGCATGACGACCTATTTGAATAGCTGAAAACGTTGTTGGATTCATACCGTAGTATGCAGTCGGTAATTGTAGTGCAGCAGAACGACACTGTGGCTCTTAATGTCTTTTGAACGGATTTACGTAACCTTCGCAACGTCACGTAGTGTGTAGCCGCACTGTTTATTATCTCCGCCGGAATGAAGTCGAATGGCATTACACCATTATTTGTAAGACAAATAGCGGCCATAAACTTTTAATGGCTGACTTTGCTGAAACTATTTCACACTTTTTGGCGAGTACATATGCAGTCATTGCTGTGATTGCCACTTCATTTACCAAGTTTTTAAAGAAAATCAAGTTTCATCGCCTGTCACATTTTGGATGCGGAAATCCTCGCAACGTAATGAAAGTGAAAGTAGACGGTATCTTGAAGTTGGGTACTTTCTGTGGAAAAAGATTGAGAGGTGGCATGAGCCCCCTCTCATATTTCTATCTTACGATTCTCCTCTCTAGTTGCATGCGGTGGAGGGTTGCTTTTCCTTAACACGCGTACTTCCCACGCAGCGTCTCTCGTCACCCGGGTGGGCCGGTGACAGGCGGGCTCTGTGGAACTGGAGAGAGTTAAGCCGACGTGTGTGAGGCAGTCGAGTGAATGCTTTTCAGACGCCGACATTGTCAAGAGACACGCCCGCTGGGGTGTGAAGTAGCGGCTGGGCTAGAGGTTCCGTTACTTCAGAGAAACTTTGCGAAAACACTTTCTGGCGGGCTACCAGCGAGGCGTGGGAATGACTTGTGTACCCACGCAGTTGTGGCGGGAAAATTCCCGCACTTTCTGCAAAATCAGCACAGAAATTGGCGCCAAGAATCTCCATTGGTGGAATGGTAGTGCTCCGGCAATGGAGTGGAATTTCCGCCGGTTTTCGAGTTGCTGATTGGAACGTAACCACGGCCACTGTCGTGGGGGCGGGAATGTTCGGTGTTCGGCCTGTGCGGGTGCTCTGGGTAGTCGGCAGTCGCTTTTCGGTCGAGGACGTCGGAGCAACCAGCCCTCGCCTGCGGTACGCCAGATCGTGTTCTGGGAGATAAGAAGACTGTTGGTAATGTACGTCCGCAGCACCGGCAGATAGGGATTTTCCTAGGTGATAATCAGAGCTCAGCAGAGCGCGCCTGTTCATCCTTTTCTAACTTTGTTCAGTTTCGAGTAGCAGCAATTACTATTGGGTTAGCTGTGTGTCTCTCTTGAGATTTGAGTGGAAAGGAATTGGCTCCACATACCACTTCGTCTTAAACCTCACGATCTAAGTTAGGGACAACTTCACCTTTACTGTGTTTGTATGAATCTCCAATTTTAGCCAATTTGATGTTTTATATTTCCTGTGTCTCTTTTACTATTCTGCGTTTAATCTTAATAAATCATATTGTTATTTTGGACAGAACTTTCTTTCTGTTAATCAATAGAGCAACCCTATCATTCCTCACTATGCTAATGAAACCTTTGTTTATTTAACTTATTTATCAAATTAAATTATTGCAGGTGCCAAACTCTCTTCTACTCCACTAGCAGGGTTGATTAGAGTCAGTTCGCGTATTTGTTTTATCCTTGTGCAACAGCAAAAGTCGGAGTTAGAATAGGGGGGGCTTAGAGCATGATTTACACATGTGGATTCTAGTAGAATTTAGTGATAAATACACTACTAGCCCCGGCACCTCGCATAATATGGCGACCCTTGGCCTCGGATCTTTCCTGTGAATCTCTGATAAACAAACAGGATTCTTAGTAGGAACATTCAATTTTTTTCTCTCTATTTTTTTAATGATTAATACCCAAGTTTTTTTTGGTAGTTCCGCGTTTAGTTTTAAGTAGCGGCGCATGACTACAGTTTTTGTTTTCAGTGTATATATTTTTTGTTCATTGTTTTTTTTTGTGTTTCGCTGATGTGGTGTCTGTACCGCATCGCACTTTGTCGGATTTGTGTGCGGTTTCTGTACCACATCAAATTGTGTTTGTGATTACAGCGTTGGAACAGCGTTGTTGAAATTTTATGTTTATGTGTAAAAAATATATGGAGTAGATTAATTTTATTGTGCATTTTAGATGAATTTGTTTTTATGAATGATAACGAGAAGTAAGGCACGACTATTATCGGGCGAAGCTAAAACAAAAGAGGATAGCATAATGGATAAGGGGCAGTTTACTGACGGGAATAGGTTCGGAGATGAGATGGGCACATTTTTAGCAGGACAGGACGCCAGGGGCATTGATGAGGAAGGTGATTTGGACGCGATCTCAGAGCAGCGTTGCGGCCGTGATTATGATAGTGAAGTAGAGGATGAAACAGAGACAGGCACACAGGTCGAGACGGTAGCAGAAGTTTATAGTCAAACGAACGAGTGCAGACAGAGGCCAGCTCGGTCACGTCAGAGCTCTAGCGCCCAGGTGTCCAGAGTTACATCGCCCATGTTTGAAGAGGATCAAGAAGATGACGTAAACCCAATACTGAGCTTCCTACGATCAATGAAAGAAGAAGCTGACGAACAGCGTAAGAAGCAGGAAGAAGCTGACGAACAGCGTAAGAGGGAGAAGGAAGAAGAGGAGAAACAACGTAAGAAGGAGAAGGAAGAAGAGGAGAAACAACGTAAGAAGGAGAAGGAAGAAGCTGACGAACAGCGTAAGAAGGACACGGAGGCAATAATTTCGCATATAGGGGAAATTCGTGGGGAATTATTAACAATAAAGAAAGAATGTGGAGAAGCAAAACAAATGTCAACGGTAGCACAAAAAGTAGCAGGCCTTGCCAAAACTGCAGCAACAGGGGCAATGAAAGTCGCGGAAGCAACTTCTAAACTCGCAGGGCGCTTGCGACGTACAACACAATCCCACTCAAAATCCCTAGCATTCTTAAAAACTCAAGGTAATATCGCGGTTGCGAACTCCACGAAACGAATGGAAGAAGTAGAGAGTCGGATAGCAAAACTAGAGCAAAACGGGCACACGAGCACTGCGCGTTCGGATACCCATGATGGAGTACACAGAATTGTGTCTCCGAGGAAAAGCCCGCCGTGCTCTAGCCCAGTGACAGAGTGCGGAACTAACAATGCACACGCAGAAACAGCAAGTAATAGCTCCAATAATTATAGCCCACTTAGGAGAGTGAATTCTGAGTGCCACTTCCACTGTGATACAGAGGTTGCACATCACAGTTATCAGCAAGACAGAACAGGACACTCAGCAGACGTGCAAGTATCGGAAACGAGTGACAACACCAGTGCGAGGATCAGACAGGATTTTGATCACAATCACTTCCTGTCGATACTGAAATTCCAGAAGTTCAAAGAAAATGGAGGGTCGATGCATCCGAAGAGCTGGGTGATGCAGTTTACAAATTCATTACCGGCATCATGGCCAACCCAGGCAAAATTAGAATTCATGTGTGGACACATCGAAGGCCAAGCCGCGGAAAAGATGCGGGGTGTGGCAGTGACGTGTCGGACTTATCAGGAATTTGTTGGTGCATTCCTGCGGACCTACTGGTCAAAGGAAACGCAAGATAGGATTAAAGAGGAAATAATATTTTGTCCTGAACTGGAAGTGTCCGGGCATAGGAGCGCAACCAAATTTCTTGATGATTTACTCAAGAAGAATCAATTTTTAGATAGTCCATATAGTAACGGAGAAATCATTAAATTTTGCTTTTCCAAATTGCCAGTTAGGTACCAACAGACACTTGTCGGCAAGTGTGGAGCTGACATAGAAGCATTCAAGATTCTATTGCGCGAACTCGAAGTAGTCTTTGATAAACAAGACGCAAAGGACAGGAAGAAGGGGCAAAGTAACAAATACCACCGGCCAGGAACAGAAGACGATAGCAGATTGCATAATCGCACTGGTCAGTTAGGAAACCAGGGTTACGGAAGTCAAGGTTACGCTATTCAAGGTTATGGAAACCAAAGACACGGAAACCAGAACGTCAGGGAGCAGGGTCAATCTAGACAAGGAATCTGGGATAGAAGGAATAACGAACGGCAAAGCGACCGTAATTGGAGAGAGCGAAACCAAGGACAACGGTGGAACCAGGAGATTGAAACCAGACCCGCAAATCCTAATGCACGTCAGAGGAGGGGGAGCCTAACTAGGGATTGACGCCAGACTAGTGCGAACACAGGCCGCCGGAATTTCGCACGTAATCTCGGACCTGGCCAACTACGGATGATACATTACGAAGATTTATCAGAAATCCTGCTCGAGGAACATAAAGCAACTCCTCGACATGATCGGCAGCCTCTTATCACAGTAGCAATAGCTGAAAAGAGTCTGAATGCGATAATAGATAGTGGAAGCTACATAACAGCAATATCTGAGGCAGCATACAAGAGGTGCTCTCAGGAGATGGACTGGCCTGTCCTATCGGTTAAGAAAACCAAAATAAAAGGGGCATTAGCGGGTAAATGTACGGAGGTCACCCAACAAACAAGACTGGAATTCTCCTGCCAAGGACACAAAATAGAGTCTAACTTCTGGATCGTGCCAAATCTGGCGATCGACATGATAATAGGAACGGACTTCCTAAATGAACATGAAGCGATAGTTGATCTAGGACGAGGTGAAGTGGTTTTGAGGAAAGGGAATCCCGTCCACATTAAGTTCGACGATCAGCTGATCCCAGCTCAACTACCGTCTAACTGTGTTCGGATAAACTATGCGTGTCTGAAAGACAGAAAGGAAGAACAGGACGACGTTGCGGATAGGGGAGAGGACACGGATGAGAATGAAGTCGGAATAATGGGAGAAATAAAGGAGAAAATAGGAGAAAAAGTGGAAGCAATAAAGAATATAAGGGGCGAACACCGCAAAGAACTTCATAAATTACTAGTAGAACATGCGGAGGTCTTCCTTCCCAAGACAGGATCAATAAAGAACTTCCAATATGAATTTCGTGTACGTCCGCACAACCAGTTTCGTGTGCCACCCTATCCAATCCCCTTGGCATATCGACAGAAAGTAGCAGCTGAAATTACGCGAATGCTGAGTGAAGGAATAATAGAACCTACGGCTTCAGCCTATAATAACCCGTTAAGAGTAGTCGAGAAGGCAGATGGTAGTATTCGTTTAGTCTTGGACTCGCGACAAATTAATACCATAATAGAACCCGAAACAGACAGACCGGAACGATTAGAGGAACTCTTACAAAACTTCCATGGAATATCAATCTTCTCATCAGTTGATCTAAAATCGAGTTTCTGGCAGATCGAGCTCCATCCAAATTGCAGACAGTACACAGCCTTTTTAGCATTTGGAAGATGTTACCGGTTTCGTCGTCTACCATTTGGTTTGAACGTTTCATCTGCCGCATTCATTCGGGGGCTGGACGGCATACTAAGCGATAATTTGAAACGTCATGTCACCAGCTATGTGGACGATTTGCTGATCGCGGAGAAATCTTGGGGAGAGCACAATGCGGTCCTCGGTGAACTCCTAGCGACATTCAAGGAATACGGTGTGACTATCAATATCGAAAAATCGAATTTTGGGACGTCCTCTGTGAAATTTCTAGGACATATCATCACGGGTGAGGGCATTGCGCCAAATCCCGAAAAGATCGAAGCGATTGAAAAGTTTCCCATTCCTACGACAAAGAAGCAGTTAAGGGGGTTCTTGGGGATCATAAATTTTTACAACCGCTTTATACATGTCAAAACTCAGAGCAGTCCTCGGTTGCATCAACTTACAGGAAAGAAGATTCCTTGGGAATGGGATGAGGCGGCCGAATCCGAATGGAAAACATTAAAATTCGCATTATTACAAGCACCCATCCTATCACACCCTAATTTAGCTGAAGAGCTTTGCATAGTAACGGACAGTTCATACTCCGGTCTGGGTGTCATGGTGTTCCAAGACTATGTACATGAAGGAAACAGGGTGTGGAAGACAATTGCGTTTGCTAGCAGAGTACTAGCCAAGAGTGAGAGGAATTACTCAGTAACCGAGTTAGAGGCGCTGGCTATTGTATGGGCGTTTGAAAAATTCAGATACCTTCTGTTTGGTCGCCAGACGAAAGTCTACACAGACCACAAGGCACTCGAGTTCTTGATGACTGCAAAGCTTAATCACAGGCGGCTCATTAGGTGGGCATCATATCTACAGCAGTACAACTTTTCGATAGAATATATCCCCGGCAGTCAGAACATTATTGCAGACGCCTTATCACGGTCACCGATCGGATTTGAGCACAACATGGAAGAAGATCTAGAGGAAAATCACTACTGCCTTTACTATATGCAGAAAGTAGCCTTTGAGAATTTTATTACCTGTAGTATGCAGGACATCAAGAAGGAGCAAGACAAGGACCCTGCCCTAGTGTTATTGAAGCAGAAATGGATAGACAGAAGACACGCCACCATCAGGCAGTTCTACCTCTTGCGTAAAGGCATAATTTTCCACCGAAATTATACCAATGACACTGAATGGGGGGTATGCATCCCTGAACACCTAATAAACAAGGTTATATGGCATACTCACCTTAGCTATGGACACTTCGGACCACGCAAGTGCAATCTCAAGCTAAGGACCATGTGTTACTTTCGAAACATGGAGCGTCGAATTCGGAGGGTACTGTCGGTGTGTAAAGACTGCCAAAAGGCTAAGCACACCACTGTGAGCATGCAGGCACCATTATACCCAATCGTACCGACCAAATTAAGACAATTAGCAGCAACAGATTTGATGGGACCTTTGCCAAGAACAAGAAGAGGATATACTTACGTATTAGTGTTTGTTGAACTAACGTCCAAATACGTTACCTTTACGCCACTGAAGAGGGCGACAGGACGAACTGTATCACGAGCCCTCATCCGGGATTTCCTACCACAGGTTGGTCATGTGAGTAGAATCATTTCTGATAACGGGCCACAGTTTAAGTCAAAAACATGGAAGGAGACGTTGCGTCGATGTAAAATTGATCCCATTTTTATATCTTCACACCATCCGAGCTCGAATGCTGCAGAACGGGTTATTAAAGAACTCGGAAACTTGTGCCGGTTGTACTGTAACAAACAGCACACGACATGGGACGTTTTCCTTAAAGACTTCCAGGAGGTGATCAATGAGGCACCCCATGGGATAACAAAATTGGCACCCATTACAGTACTAAAAAACTGGATTCCTAAGGACTTGATAACCAAGGTCGTAAACTTCCCACCAAGGGCGCGAACGCAGCACCAAGCCATAGTGGATTTGGCTCTCAAGAGGATACGGGCTGCAGCAGAGGTCAGGAAGAGACGTGCCGACAGGGGAGCTCGTCTACGACACTTCCAAGTTGGACAAAAGGTGCTCGTTAAGTCTTTCCGACTTTCGAACAAACAAAAAATGAAATGCCAAAAATTCTATTCTGTTTACAACGGCCCGTACCGTATAAGGAGAGCAGCTCACCACAATGCTTATGAATTGGAGACGCTGAAAGGAAAGAAGTCCATAGGACTCCACCACATATCTCACGTAAAGGAGTTCGTAGAATAGTAGTAGTGTAAGAAATGTACATAGTAGAATAGGCAAATATATGAACCTTTGTTCGGGGAACAATAATCGTTACATTAATAGATTAAGATTGCTAAAGTATTAACACGCTGCGTTGTCTTGCATAAGAATTTACTGCTGCTATCCTCTTTTTGTTTATGTTTGCGATCTCCAATGTCGATGGAGTAGGAGACACTACCTTTTCATGAGCAATGTTTTTGTCCTTTCCTATCTGGTGTCCATGTTAAGGGATAAGGATGAGTGACGAGACGTCGCACAAACGGGCGCATACAAGAACGTGCTCTTAGAAGCGTTCTGAGAGGTCGTGATACGCTCCATAGCGGCCACAACCAGTTCGTGAGACGTTCATACCAATGCTTGCAGGCACGCGTCAGTGCACTGCACGATTGTGGTATATTGCGCGATTTCGAGGGTGAATATGGGCAGTATAGTTTTTGCAGAGCTGCGCCGGTATCGTTGTCTTGCAAGTCGGGGTGAACCTGTGAGCATTTGACTCTAATGGTGCCCTAGACGAGAGAAATGAGGGCATAAAAGCCTACCATGCTAATGTGCTGGTTGGGGATTTAGCGTGCTGCTCGTTTTTGTCACAGATGAATCACCAAGGAATTGTACTTGGATATTCGTGACATACTGTGTAGCTGGCGTGTGTTGGGTGTCTGAATCCTCAACAGGAACCAGTCCTGGCTTGGTCATATTACATTGCTTCTGGAAAGGTGTACTTCGATCGCGAAAACCGCTTCACATAGAGAAGGAAGTTGCAACTATAAATTTATTGTCGTGTATAGCCATGGCTAACCCAGTCTCTGGAGTTTCAGTGAGGCGTAATGAAAACTCGGAGGTCATGTCGTACGGCGCGCACATCACTGTCGTCAATAGCGGCGAGCAGCAAGACATCTCAGCGTAACAGGAACTATGTAAGGGTATTGTATAAGGTAAATAAAAAAATAAATAAATAAATAAATAAATAAAATAAATAAATAAATAAATAAAAGGGAAAGTACGATACTAGGATAAGTTAAACTGTAGGATTTAACAATAACTAGATTAATATTGTGGGGGTTTTCTACCACAAGTGTGGCGCGCGCCTGTTGAGTTGCTATTTTTCAGGTCACCAAACCACAGACCCGAGATGGAGGGACGACGGGCGAGCGAAAGTAGCGTAGTTGCATGTTCTTTATAGCACAGTAAAACTTAGACCTGCATAACAACATAATTTAATTAAAAGACGTAGAATGTAGATCGTTGGGATATGGTAGTTAATTCTTGAAGCATGTCTACTGTCGATCTATATAATTAATAGTAATATTAGTGCGGGCCCGCACATTTAGTTGTTCATCCATTACAAAGCATCAGTTATCACACACCATGTACATACTGAGATCGGTCTCTACACATATATCAAAATAAATTATTTCCATGTCTAGATTAGATGTTATAATGATTGCCATAGATTAATAACTATAAAAGTAAAATAAGAGTGTCTGAAATGACAGACCATCAATGTTTCATTATGTAAATTTATTATAACATAGAAGGTCATGGGAAAAAGTTAGGCATAAGACTTTTGTAAGAATTGTACAGATGACGAGGAACGTGGCAATGCAGAGGCCAGCCAGCGCAAAAACAAGAGGTCTTCGGCTACCTGCTAGAGGGCGAGCGTCCCGTCCTACACGCTGACAGTCACCCGGCTGCCTACCTGAGGGATTACACGGGACCCTCGCCCCGCCACAAGCGAAAGTGGGGCTGGCCGTTGACCCTGACACGCGACAGCCTGCTAGCTCTCCGGACGCGGCAGCCGCTTGGAGGGATTCCCTGCGGCAGACCACGTTGTCGTGAGTACACGAAGAACATCACATATCGTGTCAGAACCTGCGCCTCATGTGCCTCAGGACAGAAAGGGACGCTCTATACTCACCTGTTTGGGTTTTTACAACTCACTAGCATTGGCCGATCTGCATACACAAAGCAGTATCGTGCCACACTAACAAATGTATGGTCTCATGTCTTACTTCTCCTCTCTATTAGAGAGCAGTTTTTAACAATAGTCGCTCCTAGTTCGATCCTGTATGGATGACCTCACACACTTGTGGAGTCACTCCACGTGCCATCATCCCTCGTCGAACTGCAATATTGGGAAACGTAAAGTTCTGTCCAGCGAGAGAAGAGACCTAGACTAGTGATGTATCCCAACAAGGAGATCTCAGAGACAATTAATCGACGTGAGGAGAACCTATCACTGTGTCTTCCTACCGTACTGCCGTGATCATATGCGTGGGTCTGACTACAATCTCAACAGCGTACTGCAGACACTCCAGAACTCCCTATTGCTGTTGCCACAACGTAGCAACTACACCCGACGTTTAGCCTTATGTGATGTCAGTACGGTGGAATTTGTGAAGTGCCACGGATATTTCTAACAATGTGATTTAGTGCCTCATTCTCAGCACAGTCGTGAACTTTGTGCAATGTGCACGCACAATTTGATGCCCCATGAACCTTGTTTTTTTTTGTTTTTCTTAAATTTCTTTCTCTTATGTTGTTTCTGTAATGTATGTTATACCTTGTATGCGTTTGTGTTTTACACTGTAATTCTTATTACAGATTACTGTATTGTTCTCCACATCATGTTTTTTTTGTATTTTGTGTTTATTGTTGTGTGTATGCTAACAGTGTGCCTGAAGTCCCCATAAACTGAAGCAGATACCACCACTGTCATTGTGAATGGACCATCAGTTCAGGGAACATTTTGTAAAGGTTATTCTTGCTGCAGGGAGACAGAATGAATCGGAGGTTGTAACTAGATTCTGAAAACTCACAAAGAGATTGTTAACTTAAATATTATCATGTGTGAGTGAGGTCAGGTTAGTTTAATGATTAAAATTGTTGTAACATCTTGGGCATTTAATTGCGGAGCACTCCAACTCTGATTGTAAAGAATAAACTGCTCCATATTTGGCTCAGATGCCCGGGCCATGTTTAGAGCGTGAATGTCTGCGTGAATCGGTGTTTGGAAGGGGCTCCCTGGGTATGGATGTGTGATGTGAGTGTTAGTGTTCCATATTAAGAAGGTGAAGTTGGCTACATCATAAATAATCCTCCCTCTATGAGCTGCATTTTTCAGTTGCAGTGATTTTCTTTATAGAGTGCGGCATGTGGAGTCACTTTGTAAGATTGTTCTTGGGCGATTGACTCACTACCTTGCTCCTAAGTGAGCCAACCGCTCACCAATTACAATCTAAAATGGCGTAGGGGCAATGAGAGGTGGCATGAGCCCCCTCTCATATTTCTATCTTACGATTCTCCTCTCTAGTTGCATGCGGTGGAGGGTTGCTTTTCCTTAACACGCGTACTTCCCACGCAGCGTCTCTCGTCACCCGGGTGGGCCGGTGACAGGCGGGCTCTGTGGAACTGGAGAGAGTTAAGCCGACGTGTGTGAGGCAGTCGAGTGAATGCTTTTCAGACGCCGACATTGTCAAGAGACACGCCCGCTGGGGTGTGAAGTAGCGGCTGGGCTAGAGGTTCCGTTACTTCAGAGAAACTTTGCGAAAACACTTTCTGGCGGGCTACCAGCGAGGCGTGGGAATGACTTGTGTACCCACGCAGTTGTGGCGGGAAAATTCCCGCACTTTCTGCAAAATCAGCACAGAAATTGGCGCCAAGAATCTCCATTGGTGGAATGGTAGTGCTCCGGCAATGGAGTGGAATTTCCGCCGGTTTTCGAGTTGCTGATTGGAACGTAATCACGGCCACTGTCGTGGGGGCGGGAATGTTCGGTGTTCGGCCTGTGCGGGTGCTCTGGGTAGTCGGCAGTCGCCTTTCGGTCGAGGACGTCGGAGCAACCAGCCCTCGCCTGCGGTACGCCAGATCGTGTTCTGGGAGATAAGAAGACTGTTGGTAATGTACGTCCGCAGCACCGGCAGATAGGGATTTTCCTAGGTGATAATCAGAGCTCAGCAGAGCGCGCCTGTTCATCCTTTTCTAACTTTGTTCAGTTTCGAGTAGCAGCAATTACTATTGGGTTAGCTGTGTGTCTCTCTTGAGATTTGAGTGGAAAGGAATTGGCTCCACATACCACTTCGTCTTAAACCTCACGATCTAAGTTAGGGACAACTTCACCTTTACTGTGTTTGTATGAATCTCCAATTTTAGCCAATTTGATGTTTTATATTTCCTGTGTCTCTTTTACTATTCTGCGTTTAATCTTAATAAATCATATTGTTATTTTGGACAGAACTTTCTTTCTGTTAATCAATAGAGCAACCCTATCATTCCTCACTATGCTAATGAAACCTTTGTTTATTTAACTTATTTATCAAATTAAATTATTGCAGGTGCCAAACTCTCTTCTACTCCACTAGCAGGGTTGATTAGAGTCAGTTCGCGTATTTGTTTTATCCTTGTGCAACAGCAAAAGTCGGAGTTAGAATAGGGGGGGCTTAGAGCATGATTTACACATGTGGATTCTAGTAGAATTTAGTGATAAATACACTACTAGCCCCGGCACCTCGCAAGATTACGATATGCATTCAGTCGCAGCAAAACACAACCGACATATTGGAGGCCCGGAGAAACACTTGTAGCGCAACATGAGCTTTCACCCTCTTCCACGCCATCGGTGATATGGTAGCGTTACGGAATTTATGACAAAAAATAAAAAAAATAATTAAAAAAACGAAAGAGAGAGACCTATTATATGCAGACTCATACTGGTGCCGAGTTCACAGCATGTATGGGAAACATGATAAGGTCTCATAAGAACTCATTTATAAATGGCTCTTTCCAGAATATTACGTCTGTTACTATGCAAGCCATCTTAGGTCGTATTACGGGTCACAGACGTTTTCGATGTACCGAGAAGTAAAAAGAGCGCTGTAATGAACATTTACCCAAGAACGCCCATCTAATGTCATTTACTGAGTATGTACATGTGCATATCATACGACGGTAATAATAATAGTAATAATAATCTTCACTTCCATGAAAACTTACTGAAAGAGTGGCCTAATCGCAGATGCTTACACTATCATGTCGCTAAATGTTTTTTCAGCCTGTTATGCCGAAATCTGACGATAGTGGTGTGGATGAATCAGCAGCTGTTTGGGAGAGGTGAAGGGCACTTACCTGCCCTTAGTTTCTTTATCAGAAGTTCTTTTCCTCTGTATAACCTCCGTTTGAAGTTTTATCAATGAATCCGGTATCTCCGCTCACTGTCCAGACGGCTCATTTATAGTGAGTGTATTCCGCGTTGCCGTTTCTTCTTTCATCGGTAAAACAGTTTTAACGTGAACAGCTGTGCATTAGTATAATACGAGTATTAACGTGCCGCAAGCACAGCTGCTACCTGCTCGTGTTTACGAATAGTGTAGCATTTCGGGTAATCGTCGCTACGTCTTCCGCGAATCCAAAAAAATTATCGTTTTTACTACTTACCTTAAGTTGCTTGAAAGACCTTCACGCTAAAAGAGTTACCTCACAGCTTTCCTTTTCAAGCAGAGTTCTGCGCTTATTAAAACAGACGTTCAATAGTGGAAAGGTTAAATATAATTACAGCAATTTAACGTCTAATTCTCTTAGTCTTATTTTCGAATGTCATACTCCGTTGTGTCAAACACATTTCTGCTACATTCATTAGTGTCTTGTTAAAATCCACTATCTATAATTTCTCCAGTTTTTTCCTAATGTCTGCATAATGAACGCTCCTTGGTTATTTCGTATTTAACTTCGTTCGTCTACTTTCGACAACAATACAAACACCATTAACATCATAATTCATCATACTGTCCGGAAGTTCTTATTTTTATTTTGAAGAATCAGCTTTGATATCAGTAACGCACTCGCTGGAAATAATTATGACATCCTGCAACCCCTGCCTTAGTTTGCTGCGAGCTAACAGCTTTCATTTGCATATTATGTTGCTTGATACGCATCCCTCTGTCTGTGAACACACTGCGGTCAAATATAGCTTTGTACCTCTCAGCCCCTTTGCAGTTAAATGAAACGCTAATTTTCATCTCTTCTCGTAAATGTATCTTGTGATGTGTTATTTCCACCACATTCTCAGTCAAGCAGTTATTTTTATAGACAGATATTCTCGCATTCACACTAAATAAAAGTGGCAGTTGTATATTCTTTCTTATAGTCTATTAATGCGGGTATATGCATTGGCAGACCGTTACACGAGTTTGCTCAATAATGTCGACAGTAATCAGTAAATATTAGGATACAAAAACAGTTTTCGCCCACGCAGAAAAGTTCGTTCGCCTGCCTTTCGGTATTTCTGTATTCTTCATTATAACAACTATGTAGCTCACAACACGAACATTGTTTCCCAAATTTACCCATTTGTCATCTACTTAATGTTTCCAATTTTATATATATATATATATATATATATATATATATATATATATATATATATATATATATATATATATATATATGTTGTAAATTTTAAGTTGACAAACCAGAATAACTTTAAAAATAAGCTTCACACGAAAAAAAGTGTAGAATCCATAATCGATAATTTTCGAGGGGGACATCTGTTGGCACTTTAATTCAAGAAAATCTATGTTCTCATTCTTACGTGGAAAATGGTTACGGATAAATAAAAAATACTTAATTACTTCGTAAATTTTGATTCGCTAAAACTAAAACTCTCCCTCTCTCCCCATAGGGTGGAGTTTGAGAGAAAATAATTAGAGTTTTTCAAATGTTGACCCAAATATTAATTTTTTCCGCAGATTCGGATAGGCTAAGTTTTATTTTTTTCGTGGTCATGAGGCCACACAAGTTTTAATCATCAAACAAATCATCTGACTATCTAACTAACTAACCAAACATCCTCCTTACTAACAGAGTAAACAAAGTGAAAGACTAACTGAGGGAAAGACTAACCCACACGCTAACTAAAGATGAACTTATTCCCCTTTAAGATTTTCTTGAATTACAGCACCAACTACCAATAATCAATACAAATGTTTAAGACAAAATGTACGTAGTTTTTTTATATAGAATCTGATTCTGCAACGAAAAACGAGGGTTCTAATTTGAAATTTTAAAGTTGCCTCCCGCCCCAATCCGTAGAGGGCTGGGGTGGCGGAGTAATTTTAGCACCAACAGATGTCCCCCTCGAATATAATCAACTTTGGATTCTACACATTTTTTCGTGCGAAGCTTATTTTTCGAGTTATTCTGGTATGTCAACTTATAATTTACACCCTGTATATCCATATATATGTGGTTCTCAATACATATATATTGAGGACCTCGTATATATGGATTACACTACGATGAAGGTTAGAATTAGATATTATGTATTAGCAATTTAGGTCTGCTGAAGAATGATAACGCAGTGGAGAGAGAGAAAGAGAGAGAGCCTGAAAGAGTCAGCAAAATGGCTTTCTGATTCATTGTTACGTGCAACATGAGGAAGTCTCAACGAATTCTTGCTTCTATGGATTTATTCCCGCTTTTTCGATGCCCGCACAAAACAGGCACTGATCATTCCAAATTAAGCTTCACAGGAGACCGGAAGATATTCCTTTTGCCACAATATCACCTTAATATATGGTGAAAGAGAAAGTTATAAATGCCATCATAAAATTTTGTCAGTGTCATTTTTTCTCTTAATTGTTGTTTAGGTTTATAACCATACAACCAGCTACAAAATTTCTAGTCCTCAGCATTTAATTCACGAAATTTAAAAGGTTTACTAGTTTGTTTAGGTAGGTCGGACACATCATGTTTTAATTACGTGCATAGATATAACAAGTTAGGACGAAGGTTAGAATTAGATATTATGTGGTAGCAGTTTAGGCCTGCTAAAGAATGAGGACGCGATGTAGAGAGAGAGAGAGAGAGAGAGAGAGAGAGAGAGAGTCGTAAGGAAAGTTGCATACTATATAGCTACATAATTAATAAAGTTACTTCAGTGATAAAAGCAGTAACGCTATACATGCTGCTTTAATCCTAGAGAGTCAGTTGCAGTACTATTCTAAATCGTGTAAATAAAGAGCCAAATGCAAATTTACAGATTACTAATATCTTAGTTATTGATGTGAAATTTCCTTCCGACTGCATTGTACAGTGCTGTAAAAAAAATCGCAACACAAAAAATAATTAATGTAGAATAACGAAATTTGGGGAATACATGTGTCTAGGTAACATAGACTACTGTCCATTAAAATTTCTACACCACGAAGATGACGTGCTACAGACGCGAAATTTAACCGACAGGAAGAAGATGCTGTGATATGCAAATGATTAGCTTTTCAGAGCATTCACATAAGGTTGGCGCCCGTGGCGACACCTACAACGTGCTAACATGAGGAAAGTTTTCAACCGATTTCTTATACACAAACAGCAGTTGACCGGCGTTGCCTGGTGTAACGTTGTTGTGATGCCTCGTATAAGTAGGAGAAATGCGTACCATCACGTTTCCGACTTTGATAAAGGTCGGATTGTAGCCTATCGTTAACAGAATATGGAATCGGTGGGTTCAGTAGGGTAATACGGAACGCCGTGCTGGATCCCAACGGCCTCGTATCACTGGCAGTCGAGATGAGAGGCATCTTTCCCGCATGGCTGTATCGGATCGTGCAGCCACATTTCGATCCATGAGTCAAGAGACTGGGACATTTGCAAGACAACAACCATCGTATGTTTGCCTTTCCTTAATCTTTCTTCTAAGATAAGTAGTAAGCTCAGTATTGCCTCACGTGGTCCTTACTGCGTCCAATTTCAAAGGTAACTAACGCTTACGACCGTTACAGCGCGTGTTTAAAAAAACCTGGTTTGCATCCTTATAGTGGCGTACTAGTGCCACTCTTACGTGACTATCGCGAAATTCGATTAGACATTATCTTTCAGATACAGAAACACGTCTACCAACTTTCGTTTATGTCGCACAGCTCCTTCTTCGTGTTACGATTTTTTTTTTTTTTGTCAGAGTATATTTTCCACATTTAATGTACGCAGCGAGAGAGAGAGTTCGTTTCATGTTCTGTAGTGTCTTGTCGCCAAGAGTTTCAGCACATATGCTGGAGTAGGGCATTTTAGCTTCACCTTGACCGAGGGCAGTTGTCTTTGATTTTCGCAGGTGTCCAACATCTTCAGCGATTCCACATTTACAAAGTGGTGACACGATAGTATAAATGAGAGTTAAATACTGTCCGAAGCACGCACGATTGAAACTCAGTCGTGCCATAATGGATAAGAAATTTCCACCAATCAACTCTTCGCGTACCAAATGCTAAAATAATGTTGGCCTGTTGTTTTCTAAGATTTTGCCCATCCGTCATCCATTAACGTGATGGTGACAGTTTGTTTTTGTAGAAAGTCGTTTGCCAGTATTGGAAGATATTTGTTCTTTGACGTTCTAACTTGCCTGTTTTATCATACCGTACGCAAGTTCGTTTCCTTTTACGTCACAGTGACCTTTTATTCAATTCATTCAGACTTGCGTTTATTGTTTTGGATTTACTTAGGTAAGTCTACTATTCTATGAACTAAAGTGTGATGCATTTTTATGGTGTTGTTGATCTTTAGCATACAGAGTGTTGATTTAGAATCTGATGGAGTAATGGTATCGCTATTGTTGGTCGTATATTGAAGAGAGATTCTATCTTCATCATGGCGTCTGGGGCCTAAAAAAGCTTCGAAATTTTCAGGGTGATTTTACTAAATGGAGACGAACTGCAGCAAACGGTACCTGAGAAAATGAAGAGCAAAATAGGTCATATGGACAAACGGGGACCGAAAATGCTTTCCAAGGGAAGTACACTCCGTTGAAGGTGCAGATAATGTGTCTTTGACGGTGTGGATTTCAGTAATTGAAAGCATAATGAAAACATATCAGGCAAGTGGGAATGTTCCGTCTGTACTAGTGTAGCGTGCAGTGAGCTTGAGTACCATCAAGTGGTTCAAAATGGTTCAAATTGCTCTAAGCACTATGGGACTTAACATCTTAGGTCATCAGTCCCCTAGAACTTAGAACTAGTTAAACCTAAGTAACCTAAGGACATCACACACATCCACGCCCGAGGCAGGATTCGAACCTGCGACCGTAGCAGTCGCGCGGTTCCGGACTGACGCGCCCAGAACCGCATGGCCACCGCGGCCGGCACCATCAAGTGGTAACCACATTACCCTGTCTTCTAGCAGGGGAGATATGGTCACCCACAGAAAGTACACATATTCCTCGTCTATGAAGCGTTGTGGGAGGGTCACGGGTCTCACGAGGGGTCGCTAATAATCCTCGCCCACGCATTACAGCAGAACCGATGGTGATAGTTCGCTGCCTGTATACCAAGGGGACTCTCCGTAGCCCATAAGCGTGTTTTGTGAAAGTTGACGATACCGCCCCTCATAAAGACAGCCTCGACGGTGAATAGGTTGGATGACAGAAATGCCAGCATCATTGTGGCTTGTACGACGAACCAGCGACAAAACCGTCGTCGTAGACGCAATTACGTAGGTAATAAGGCGTGTACGCATTGTGTTACGGATAGTGGCAGTTGTGGAGAACGTTCCATACGGTCGTCTAACGAACCCCATGCTGGCGGGCCACCTGTATGGTACTTATACCGAGGTAACAGTCAAAAATCGTTTATCTCCACCTTCAAGTGGGTGTACCTCCATTGGAATGCATATCCGCTTATATGTCCGTATGACCATTTTTGCTCTTTGTAATCTCAGAGATCGTTTCCTGCAGTTTGTCCTCATTTAGAAAAATCACCCTTTATTTACATATAAGTACATACGAAAGATGTTTTACATCACTTTTGAAAATAATACAAATGCTTTATTTCTTTGAAATGCTGACGAAATAAGCGTTTAGGTCTTCACGTCCAGTGGCTGAGATTAGCTGAGCTACCTTGTTCATAAAAGTCATCATTTGCGCTAGCTTCCTTTTAATGCTTTAATTTCGATATCATTTTCTTGACCTTTCTTTAATTTTTATTGTGATCGTGTGGCCCCGTGATACATCACGCTGTATAAGTTGTAATGGTGATATACTAAATGTGTATCGAGTTTTTATTTCTGTGCATTCCACCAAATGCCTTGCTCACTGTGCCTCCAGCCATGCTTGCGACAAGTTTTGTACATGAATTGGATAATTTTGTGCATGTGATGTAAAACAGTCCCAGCACTAGTAAGTGCCTCAGGCCAGATAAGCACAGGGAAATGCTGTAAGATAACACATGAACCACTTCACAAATATACTGACAACATATAAAAGAAATGACAATTTCTGAGACTTTACTGGTCTCATGCAGATATGATTTTATAGACATAGGCTGAAGTGGAGAGTGAAAATTTGTACCAAGGCTGGGAATCGAACCCTGGTCTCCTGCATACTGCGCAGGAGCTTTAGCCACTACGCTACTTTGGCACAGCAGTTGACACAATTGCTCGGATTACACTGACTTGACTCCCTCCTTGATCCGAATTCTCACAGCCAAGATGGCTTAGTGGCTAACTCACCTGCCTAGAAAGCAGGAGAACCGGGGTTGATTCCCGGCATTGGCACAAATTTTCACTTGCTACTTCAGTCTATATACAAAAAATCGTATCTGTATGAGACCAGTGAAGTCTTTCAAACTGTGTCATTTCAATTGTGTAAGTACCTGCACTAGGTTTCCTGGCTGGATCACACATGTACGTTCGATGCTGAGGCGCTACCTTAGAACATGGAGAGCCTCAGCAATTCTTCTAATAATTTCCGGGTATGCAGCCGGATCCCGTAGACATTCTGCCACGATATTTCGACCCAGAGACGTCCGGCCATCATCAGGTGAGTACACAACTACTGAAGAGCCCAGGTGCAGTCGCGGTATTTATGCCGAATCTCGCGCATGCGAAATGTACTGGCATCCTACAGCGCATGCGTCAGGTGTTGACATGAGCAGCATAGCCGAGTTGTACGTGCTGCCCTCGTTGGTGAAAATAAAGGTTCATCTAGTCATTGAGTATCGAATGACACTGTCGATTCCGCTGTGATTGTATAATTTTAATAACAGGATTCCACTTGCCCCGGTTTCCGGTTTTTGGGATTCCGTAATCAAGGAATCAGTGGAAATACGTTTTGCCAATAATCTTATAAATCGTGACAACGGCTTTCAGCTGGATAAAAATTGGAATCCTGTTATTAAAATTATACAATCACAGCGGAATCGACAGTGTCATTCGATACTCAGTGTCTAGATGAACCTTTATTTTCACCACCGAGGGCAGCACGTACAACTCGGCTATGCTGCTCATGTCAACACCTGACGCATGCGCTGTAGGATGCCAGTACATTTCGCATGCGCGAGATTCGGCATAAATACCGCGACTGCACCTGGGCTCTTCAGTAGTTGTGTACTCACCTGATGATGGCCGGACGTCTCTGGGCCGAAATATCGTGGCAGAATGTCGACGGGATCCGGCTGCATACCCGGAAATTATTAGAAGAAGAAATGCGCCGGGAAAATTTCAGAAGTCTCAGCAATTCTGTTCATCTGTAAGGGAGAATTTTAAGTAGACTGGGGAGGCAGCGAGAATTTGGACTGAGGAGGGAGGCATGCCAATGTAATCCCTGCAGGTGTGTGATCAGCTGTGCCAAGATTGCTTAGACAACTTCAGACTTGTCTGGCAGGAATCTTAATAGAAGAACTAGCACCAGTTTCTCGAATGGAGCCAGTAGCGGTCCAGTACATTTCCCAGCCATTCCAACATATACGCACTTTTTTTTTATTGAGAACAACTACGTCCTGACGGCTCTGCCGGAAACCAGACCTGCAACGTGTGACGTATAATTTTTTATATATATATATATATATATATATATATATATATATATATATATATATTCTCTGTGCCTACAGTGTCACGTCGTTCAGTGTCACACAATTTTTTATTTTTAAAGGGGATCACTGAAGACTATTTCCATGGGTTCGACCCTCAAATTTCTCCCTCATATTACAAAATTGTCGTCTGATGTAGTACAAACTGAAAAAATAAATTCCTTTTAAAGTACAGTTTCGTATATAATTTATATTCAAAACCTTACACCTGTGTCACAGAACAAATCCTACATAGAGAATACTTTACACAAGTTTAAGGGAAGAAATGCTTCTGATAATTATTACAGTATTTAAAGAACATCAAAATATGAACAGGATGAAATAAACAAACAGTACATGAGACTATGTTAATCAAAAATGGCTCTGAGCACTATGGGACTCAACTGCTGTGGTCATAAGTCCCCTAGAACTTAGAACTACTTAAACCTAACTAACCTAAGGACAGCACACAACACCCAGCCATCACGAGGCAGAGAAAATCCCTGGCCCCGCCGGGAATCGAACCCGGGAACCCGGGCGTGGGAAGCGAGAACGCTACCACACGACCACGAGATGCGGGCATATGTTAATCAATTCAACTGTAAAAAGCTAAGGAGCATATTATCAGCAAAATGAGAAATATGCGAAAGTGAAATGCCAAAATGAGCACTTCTCAATTGGGAGTAAATCAAAACAAGCAGAATGGCTGAAGGAGAGCACAATAACATGAGCCATAAACGAGTAAGAGCTAAGCATCTAAGCAAATAAGAGAAAAGGCAAAAATGAGATGCCAACAAAATGAGAGCTGGCCGAACTCCGTCTGCACTTATATACAGGGCTATTACAAATGATTGAAGCGATTTCAAAAATTCACTGTAGCTCCATTCATTGACATATGGTCACGACACACTACAGATACGTAGAAAAACTCATAAAGTTTTGTTCGGCTGAAGCCGCACTTTAGGTTTCTGCCGCCAGAGCGCTCGAGAGCGCAGTGAGACAAAATGGGGACAGGAGCCGAGAAAGCGTATGTCGTGCTTGAAATGCACTCACATCAGTCAGTCATAACAGTGCAACGACACTTCAGGACGAAGTTCAACAAAGATCCACCAACTGCTAACTCCATTCGACGATGGTATGCGCAGTTTGAAGCTTCTGGATGCCTCTGTAAGGGGAAATCAACGGGTCAGCCTGCAGTGAGCGAAGAAACGGTTGAACGCGTGCGGGCAAGTTTCACGCGTAGCCCGCGGAAGTCGACGAATAAAGCAAGCAGGGAGCTAAACGTACCACAGCCGACGGTTTGGAAAATCTTACGGAAAAGGCTAAAGCAGAAGCCTTACCGTTTACAATTGCTACAAGCCCTGACACCCGATGACAAAGTCAAACGCTTTGAATTTTCGGCGCGGTTGCAACAGCTCGTGGAAGAGGATGCGTTCAGTGCGAAACTTGTTTTCAGTGATGAAGCAACATTTTTTCTTAATGGTGAAGTGAACAGACACAATGTGCAAATCTGGGCGGTAGAGAATCCTCACGCATTCGTGCAGCAAATTCGCAATTCACCAAAAGTTAACGTGTTTTGTGCAATCTCACGGTTTAAAGTTTACGGCCCCTTTTTCTTCTGCGAAGAAAACGTTACAGGACACGTGTATCTGGACATGCTGGAAAATTGGCTCATGCCACAACTGGAGACCGACAGCGCCGACTTCATCTTTCAACAGGATGGTGCTCCACCGCACTTCCATCATGATGTTCGGCATTTCTTAAACAGGAGATTGGAAAACCGATGGATCGGTCGTGGTGGACATCATGATCAGCAATTCATGTCATGGCCTCCACGCTCTCCCGACTTAACCCCATGCGATTTCTTTCTGTGGGGTTATGTGAAAGATTCAGTGTTTTAAGCCTCCTCTACCAAGAAACGTGCCAGAACTGCGAGCTCGCATCAACGATGCTTTCGAACTCATTGATGGGGACATGCTGCGCCGAGTGTGGGAGGAACTTGATTATCGGCTTGATGTCTGCCGAATCACTAAAGGGGCACATATCGAACATTTGTGAATGCCTAAAAAAACTTTTTGAGTTTTTGTATGTGTGTGCAAAGCATTGTGAAAATATCTCAAATAATAAAGTTATTGTAGAGCTGTGAAATCGCTTCAATCATTTGTAATAACCCTGTACGGTTGCGCTCGTGGCGGCACCTCGCGGCCCGTACGCATCACGCGCGCCTGCGATCGCAATGCACTCTCAGCGCTCGCGGCGACGTCTAGCGGCCCGTACGCAAGTTGTGCGATTGCTGTCGCAGGTCGACCCTTAATCTATGATGTTACAAACGCTGCGTGACATATATCGGATACTAGCGGCCGGACGACACAGCAATCCTATGAGAGGAAGCATCCACATATCAATTTACAAGTAGCATAGCGATCGATACACCATGTTTCCTTAGACACAGAGACACGTGCAATGAGGTACATAACAGTTAATGGTAAAAATTTCACCCGATACAGACTCCATGCGATTCGTATGACATATACACCAGTGTTTTCCCTCAGTGCCAGACTCTGGACAACGATGAACACCGCCTCATATGCGGCTCCTCGGCAGAAGTGTGGCGTTTGGCGACACAAATGATGGCTTTCTTTCTTCGAATGGGACAACACAACATTGGATCAGGGATTATATTCTTCCCGGACAGGACGTACTACCCACGTACTAAACCGAAAGCCGTAACGTGGCTTCGAGGCCAGAAGATGCTCTATTTGTTCACATATGGCCCGAAGAATGTGATGGACTTTGGGACCTTTTTGCAGAAACGGCGTCTAAAGATCGTGGGCAATCCGAAATACAGACGGTATTTCTCTAACTTCCTATGAACTGCGTTTCAAAATCCCCCGCATAGCTGGAACGTCCAGGGTAGGAGAAGCTAAACTATCGAGGCGAAGAAAGAATGAACGAAAGATAAGAATCGGTGGATACCATATATTTACGAGAAGACAGAGCAGCGGGTGGGACTGGACATACCATTCTCCATTGCGATGTGTTTTTCTTTCTTCATGTAATGCGAGAATAATGTTCAGTTTATTAGCTTTCAAGCAATTCAGAAGTATTATTTGTGGTATGCCAGTGAAGTGGTTGTTACCGATATTTAACTTCGCATACATATTATATGTGAACCAGGATTAGCTTTAATTTGTGAAAGATATTCATTGAAATTTGTGACATAGTTGGAGAAGTATTTTTTTAACATAATTTTATTGTGCTTTTCATTTCAGACATATGTTTAAGTTTCCAAAGATTACTACTTATTACAATGTTAATTTTACATCAGTCTGATTTATAGTTATCCTGTTCAGCTTATATACAGGGTGAGTCGCGTGAGGCGTAACACCCCCATTATTCCGGGGGCGACTGCACGTATCGACAAGCGATGTTCGGCGAATCATAGCCGACTATGGGGCACATACTTTGGTACATGCACAATAATCACAACTTTTATATTGACTGAGATAATGAGGCAAGTACATGTTTTTTAAATGGGACGCTGTACTTTTTTTACCATCATTCTGACGCTCTGGAAAAGACGCATACGGTGATGTAACGTATGTTGCTATTGTAATTCAAACTTCGCTTAAAAGACGCTGGGAAATATTGTAGCCGGCCGGAGTGGCCGTGCGGTTCTAGGCCCTACAGTCTGGATCAGAGCGACCGCTACGGTCGCAGGTTCGAATCATGCCTCGGGCATGGATGTGTGTGATATCCTTAGGTTAGTTAGGTTTAAGTAGTTCTAAGTTCTAGGGGACTGATGACCACAGATGTTAAGTCCCATAGTGCTCAGAGCCATTTGAACCATTTGAAATATTGTACGATTGAAGGTCGGGCGGTCGGAAGCGGCTGCAAGTGTAAACACGCCTCACGCGACGCGCGACCCTCGGGCCGAGTTGCCGTGCTCTATGCAGCATGCACGGCCTACGCTACGTAGATAAATTTTTTCTTTTTTTTTTTTTTAGATCTTATGGGACTTAAGTGATAAGGTCATCAGTCTCTAAGCTTACACACTACTTAATCTAAATTATCCTAAGGACAAACACACACACACCCATGCCCGAGGGAGGACTCGAACCTCCGCCGGGACCAGCCACACAGTCCATGACTGCAGCGCGTTAGACCGCTCGGCTAATCCCGCGCGGCGGTAAATCCTCATCCGCCCTCTTTTAAGCAAAGTTTGAATCATAATAATAACATACGTGACATCACTATAGGCGTCTTTTCCAGAGCGTTCGAATGATGGTAAAAAAGTACAGCGTCCCATTTAAGAAACATGTACTTGCCTCGTTATCTCGGACAATATAAACGTTGTGATTATTGTGCATGTACCAACGTATGTGCCCCATAGTCCGCCCCCCCAGGGGGTCCACAACTCTTTTGTGGATACGTGCGTGGCGAGCACGGGGCCCCGAGCCATTGCAGCCTTCTTTCTCTCCCGGGCTGCATTTCCTTTTCCTTCCCCTCCTTTCCCCTCCATGCTCCTTTCCCCTCGCCCTCTCCTCTCCCACTATTGGTGTCCTTGCTTATGTTGGCCCCGCTATCCTCCTGGTTCTGTTGGTTTAACTCTCTGGCTTTGTTGCGTACTTATCTCCTCTTTTTGGCATTCCTTGGTCCCCCTCTGGGGTTTGACCTCCATTCCAAAATTTCTCTTCCGTAGTGTGAGCCATTTGGGGAAGAGCACCTTACCTAGTGTCTCCGACGTGCGCCCTCCTAGTACATTCCACCTTTTCTTTCACGTCGTGGTCTGATGCTAGGGTGCATAGCCAGCACGGTAGCCAGCCCGTGTGGTGGGGTCGCTATGTACCCTTTTGGTTGAGCCCCCTGAACACACAGGGATCACACTTCTGATACCTGAGCTGTGACCTCCTCATGCATGCCTTGGAGTGGTTGCTCGTCATCCTGGAGCATCGGAACTCCCGGCAATGGCCGCCGTGCCAGACGGCCCTTGCTGTGGCTGGGTGGCGCCCGTGAGGAGAGCCCCTGATCGGAGTGGGTGGTATCAGGGCGGACGCTATGCAGATGAAACGCATAAGGGTCCAAAACTCTGGCCGTTCTGCGGCCGTCTCTCTGCGTGGTACTGATTCCTCAAGTGCTGCTTCTCTTGCCCCTTCGGCCTTCCCTTCCATGGCTACCCCCTGGGAAGAGGGTCAGGCCCGTCGTCTAGGGGCAAAACCTTTCCCCCGTTATCTAGTTTGCACCAGGACTGATGGAGATACTTTCACCAGTGTCAAGCCTTTATTCTTTGTGGAACACATTGAAGACAAGTTTGGCGAAGTGGACTCCCTGAGCAAGATGCGGTCGGGTTCGTTGCTGATTAAAACTACTTCAGCTGCCCAATCTGCGGCCCTTCGTGCCTGTACCCATCTTGGCACAATTCCTGTGTCTATTACCCCTCACCAGTCTCTAAATATGGTCCAAGGTGTGATTTTCCACAGGGACCTCATCCTTCAAACTGATGAGGAACTTCGGGACAATCTCGCACGGCGGGGTGTTCACTTTGTTCGGCGTGTTCAGAAGGGTCCTAAAGATAACCGTATTGATACTGGTGCCTTTATCCTGGCCTTTGAAGGGGATACCCTTCCTGAGAAAGTTAAGATTATGGTCTATCGCTGTGATGTGAAGCCGTACATCCCACCTCCTATGCGGTGTTTTAAGTGCTTGCGTTTTGGCCACATGTCTTCTCGCTGTTCCCAGGACCCTCTCTGTGGTGACTGTGGACGTCCACTCCATGAGGGGAGTCCCTGTGTTCCCCCTCCTGTATGTGTAAATTGTCGTGGTAGTCATTCTCCACGTTCACCAGATTGCCCAGTTTATAAGAAAGAAAAAAAGATCCAAGAGTATAAGTCCCTCGATCGTTTAAGCTACACAGAGGCCCGTAAGAAATATGCACGACTGCACCCTGTGTCTATGACATCAAGTTACGCCTTGGTTACATCTTCCCCCCTTCCCCCCCCCTTCCTTACCCCCATCCCGGACCCCACTCCTCCCCCACTCCCCTGCGGCTCCCACACCTTCTCCTCTGGGTGCTGCTCCCCCTCCCCAGCCGGAGAAGTGTCCCACTCCTTCGGCGTCTGCCGGTCAAGGGCGCCTCTCCCGGGATGCCCCTTCCCGGCACCTTCCAGGTCAAAGGTCTGCTGCCGCGCGGCGGCCGCGAGAGCCGCGGTCTGTCGGCCCCCAGGTCGCCCGGTCTCTTTCTGTTCCTGATCTTGCTGCAGCTGGCTCCTTTATGCCACACAGCCCTCCTCGATCTCAGCCTGAAAAGAAGAAGAAACATAAGTCCCGGGACAAAGAGCCTCTGGTGTCACCGGAGGTCCCTTCCCCGACTTCACAACTGGATTCTGACCTGTCGTTTATGGATGTCGCCCCCTCCTTGTCTGTGACGGGTGGGGACCCGGCAGTACGACTGGATTTAGCGTGTTCAGCCCTCATTTAAACCATCGTTCTGTGGTTCTCCAATGGAATTGTAATGGCTACTATCGACACCTTCCGGAATTGAAATCCCTTCTTTCGTCCTACTCTGCAGCTTGTGTGGTTCTCCAGGAATCACATTTTACTGATGCTCACTCACCGACCCTCCGTGGGTTCCGTGTTTTCTGTCGCAATCGGGTCGGACCCTTGCGGGCTTCTGGTGGCGTTTGTACGTTGGTCCGTACCGACATTGCTTGCACGTGGATTCCTCTCCAAACTACATTGGAAGCGGTTGCTGTTAGGGTCCACTTAGACTCTGCAGTCACCGTTTGCAATCTTTATCTCCCTCCTGACAGGGCTCTTACACCTGCTGCCTTAACCACCCTTCTTCAGCAACTTCCTCCTCCCTTCCTCCTCCTTGGGGATTTTAATGCTCATCATCCTTTGTGGGGCAGTGCCTTTCCATCTAGACGAGGTCTTCTTATAGACCAATTTATTGCAGACCACGACCTGTGCCTTCTTAATGATGGCTCCCCTACTCATTTCAGTGCTGGTCATGGTACCTTTTCTGCCATTGATCTTTCTCTTTCTTCTCCCTCTCTCCTCCCTTCATTACACTGGTCGCCACACGACGACCTTTGTGATAGTGACCATTTCCCGTTGATTCTCACGCTCCCTTCGCGCTCCCCGATGGACAGGTTACCTCGTTGGTCTTTCCACCGCGCCGATTGGCCTCTATACACTGCACAGGTCGAGTTTTCTCCCTCTTTGTCGGGTTGTATTGATGACGTCCTACGTGACGTGTCTGACGCGATTGTTCGCGCTGCTAACGTTGCTGTCCCGCGCTCATCTGGACTATTTCGTCACCGGCAAGTCCCGTGGTGGAGTCCGGCCATTGCCATTGCCATCCGTGATCGCCGTCGAGCTTTGCAACACTTCAAGAGGCACCCATCCGTAGCCAGCCTTACTACTTTTAAACGCCTTCGCGCTAAAGCCCGTTATTTAATCAAACAGAGCAAGCGGATATGTTGGGAACGATTCGTTTCTTCCCTTGGTTCCACTGTCCCTCTGTCATGGGTATGGGCTACACTTCGTTCTCTCCAAGGTTGCCATCGGCAGTCCACCCTACCAGGCCTTCACCTCCCAGAT
The DNA here is from genome assembly GCF_023898315.1 of Schistocerca nitens. Classification (NCBI taxonomy): domain Eukaryota; kingdom Metazoa; phylum Arthropoda; class Insecta; order Orthoptera; family Acrididae; genus Schistocerca; species Schistocerca nitens. The sequence goes on along the minus strand of NC_064616.1, from coordinate 168,132,441 downwards.
GGCATTTGTACGGACCCATTAGTTATCGCCGAACATCTTGCGACCCATTTTGCAGTGGCATCGGCGTCAGCCTCCTATCCCGCTGCTTTCCTTCATCACAAACAGCAGGCTGAAGCTCTCACCTTATGTTTCACCACTTGTGAGTCAGAATCTTATAACGAACCTTTTACTGAATGGGAATTTCTTTCTGCTCTATCTTCTTCTCATGATACGGCCCCTGGCCCAGATTCCATTCATAACCAACTGCTTCAACATCTCAGTGCTCCACAACGGCAACATCTTCTTCGGGTGTTGAACCGTATCTGGCTCCAGGGTGACTTCCCTTCTCAGTGGAGGGATAGCATTGTGGTTCCTGTCCTTAAGCCTGGTAAGAACCCCCTATCTGTTGACAGCTATCGGCCAATTAGTTTGACCAATGTTGTTTGTAAGTTACTTGAACGGATGGTAGCCCGTCGGCTCACTTGGGTCCTCGAATATCGGGATCTATTGTCCCCTTACCAGTGTGGCTTTCGAGAGGGACGATCTCCAATCGCTCATTTACTTCGCTTGGAATCCGCAGTTCGGCAGGCTTTTTCCCAGCGCCGCCATTTGGTTGCAGTGTTTTTTGACCTTCGCAAGGCCTATGACACGGCCTGGCGCTATCACATCTTACTCACCCTTCATCAGTGGGGTCTTCGGGGCCCACTCCCGAATTTTATCCGCCAGTTCCTGATCCATCGGTCATTCAGAGTTAGAGTTGGTACTGCTTTTAGTTCTCCGTGGACCCAGGAGACGGGCATCCCACAGGGTTCTGTCTTGAGTGTCCTTTTCCTCATTGCTATCAATGGACTTGTGGCCTCTGTCGGTCCCTTGGTCGCCCCTGCCCTGTATGTGGATGATTTCTGCATTTGGGTTAGTTCCTCCTCGATGGCATCTGCAGAACGGCAGCTCCAGGTGGCTATACGGCGTGCCTCTGCATGGACCCTCTCACACGGGTTTCAATTCTCTCCTTTAAAATCGCGGGTGGTCCACTTCTGTCGCCGTACTACGGTCCACCCTGATCCAGAGCTCTATCTCGCTGCACAACGATTGCCTGTGGTTTCACAGTTTCGTTTCCTGGGTCTTCTTTTCGACAACAAGCTCACTTGGTTGCCCCATATCAGACTCCTGAAGGTAGGATGTTTACGTAAACTCAATGTCCTTCGCTTCCTTGCCCACTCCTCTTGGGGTGCGGACCGTTCTCTCCTCCTCCGTCTTTATCGTGCTCTAGTTCTGTCTCGTTTGGACTATGGTTGTCAAGTTTATGGTTCAGCTGCTCCTTCCACACTGCACGTGCTGGATCCAGTCCACCATCGTGGTATCCGTTTGGCCACCGGTGCCTTCCCTACTAGCCCTGTTGATAGTCTCCTGGTTGAAGCTGGGATCCCACCCCTTTCTGTTCGGCGGTCCCAGCTTCTGGTGTCTTATGCCCTCACTATCCGTTCTTCTCCCTCTCATCCTTCCTATTCTATCCTGTTCCCAGACCATGGACGTCGCCCACCCGACTCCCGCCCTCGGGCGGGTTTACCGGTTGGGCTGCGCCTTGCGTCTCTTTACCGTGATTTTCAACTTCCTTCTTTGTCCTGTCTTCCTCGCTCCCTCCCCTCCACCCCTCCTTGGTTAGTTCCTCGGCCTCGAATTCGGATGGATCTCCGCCGCGGTCCGAAAGATTCCATCCCCCCGGTGGTGTTTCGTTCCTTTTTCCGCAAAATTTTATGGGAGTTTCGGGATGCTGTTGTTTTTTACACTGATGGCTCTAAATCTGCTGATCATGTTGGGTATGCCTTCACGTCCTCTGTTGGAACGGAAAATCATCTGCTGCCACCTACATGTGGGGTGTTTACTGCGGAATTGATGGCAATTTCCCGGGCCCTTACCTTTATTAAACAATCCCAACACAACCGCGTTTTGTTATGTACGGACTCGATGAGTGGCCTTCTTGCTATTGACCGGTGTTTTTCGCGCCATCCCTTGGTCTCTGCCATCCATGACCATCTCGCTGATATTCACCGTGCTGCTTGTTCCATTGACTTCCTATGGGTCCCTGGCCATGTGGGTATCCCGGGAAATGAGCTCGCTGATCGTTTGGCTGGGGGAGCAGTTACTTACCCCCCGTTTCCTGTAACCCCTCCTGCAGCGGATTTACGGCTTCACATCAAATCCCACTTCGCGCAGTCATGGGCCAATTCTTGGGAGGCTACTCCACTGTCTAATAAACTTCGTGCAATTAAGGTGACACCAGGCCCATGGCGTTCTTCCTTTCGCCTCTCCCGAAAGGACTCGACCACACTGTGTCGTCTCCGCATTGGTCATACCAGGCTGACCCATGGTTTTCTTTTGCGTGATGAGCCACCCCCGCTATGTGGTTGTGGAGCCTTCCAGTCAGTGGCCCACATTTTGGTTGAATGCCCCCTTCTTTTGGCTCTGCGTACTAAGTACAGACTCCCCCACACTTTACCTTTGATGTTGGCTGACGATTCCCGGATGGTCTCTCTGGTTCTCGGTTTCCTCCGGGAGAGTGGTTTTTATTCTCAGTTTTAAGGTTTTTAATCTCTCTGGTGTTGGGGCAGGGCGGTGAGTGTTTGGGTGTCTCCCACTGTAGGCAGTGTTTAGAGATTCCCGATTCACCTCCCTGACCGGAATCCTCTTTTCTTCCCCTTTTACTCTTTTTACCCTTTTTTAAGGCTTGGTTAGTCTTTTTATTCCCATACGTATTTTCTGCATTATAGCAGTTGTACCTTTTAAGTCACAGGTGGTCTTGCCTATGCTGCTTCAGCATAGTGTTGGGTTCGTTCTCTTGCCGACTTCCCTCATTTGTTTTTACCAATGACAACGTGACTGCCCTTTACGTTTTTTCCCTTTTTCCGTTTTATTGTTCTGACTTTTCTGAGATGTCCCGTTAGCAGAATGGAGTATATTTCAAACAAGGGACTGATGACCTCGCTGTTTGGTCCCTTAAACCTCAAACAACCAACCAACCAACCCATAGTCCGCTATGATTCGCCGAAAACCGCATGCCGATACGTGCAATCGCCCCCGGAATAAAGGGGGTGTTACGTTTGACGCGACTCACCCTGTATATAAAGAAAATGTTCATCTCATTTTGTATTTCTAACAAAAAGAAAGGGGTAACGTCTGTAAAAATAATTGGTTAAGGTAACCCCTTACGACAAGCGGGAAATCCCGGTTCGAATCCCAGCCTGGTATAAATTTAAAATGAAAGGCTAACGCTTTTGCGTAGTAAGCAGGAGATCTGGGTTCGATTCCCGGCCTTGGAACAAATTTTTACTCTCCGCTTCAGTCTATATATGTAAAAAAACTCACAAGACAGAAATAAATAGAAAAGGGGGAGGCTGGATCTCAAGAACTCGGGTTTCACATAGTAAAATATCATCATAGTGAAATGAAGATATTAATATTGATGGCAGCAGCAGTACATAAAATATTATTCAGTGAATCAACTACTGATCATCAAGAAATTAGTGGATTCAGTCCTAGGTTAGATACCACGAGAAACGATATACACTCAGTATGAAAGCTATAGCAACATGACAGTCATGTATAATATTTCACCGGAAAATACAACGTACGTAAGCTAACCTTCTTCCCACAAGGCGTATTGGAAGGACATTAACAATAAGGTCGGGTGGAATCCTAGCCGGGTAGTACGTGCCACGGAACAGGAGGTGACCCCTCAAATACTTTGAGTGACGGGGTAGAAAGGACAGAATAGCTGGGTTTAAGACTTAAGCTACATTGGCATTAAGGTAAATAGGACTTGTGGGTGGTTTTCCACCCCACCAAGTGGGCAGAGGGTTAACTGTATCAAGGTTATTATCAAAACTTACGAAACTGCGCACAGAGAATTAACGGAATTCGTTTCACTGTCAGTATATTACAAAGGTAAATGTCCTTGAGTCCACAAGTCCTCATTTCCATGCCAAAATGCACAAATGAAAAAGACATCCAACATCTGATCTCATCTATCAAAGAAATTGGGTATTAACTGAAAAAGTTCATACAAGCTGCAAAGTTATTTTAATAGGGAGTATTATCTTAATCCAATCTGTCACAGAAAGAAAAAAAGGTAATACATTGGCTACTATGAGTGTGCTCACTACTCACATGGAAAGCACAAAGGCACACACGAAACAAGGAACAGAGTGCAAAGGACTATTATCGATATGACCTTTAATATTTAGACTCAAGAGTAACACAACGAACATTCTTCTCCAGTTACATCATACTAAGTAATAATGCTGGCATTACAGAACAATATAATGATTATTTCAAAGCGCACTAACGACAGCTGACTGCTACAGTTACTCGAAGTACCCCTCCAGTTCTATACTACGCAGAGTTCTGCAGATGAAACGCGTACGTGTTATCTTACTACTTCTTAACAATGAATAGTGAATAATGAATCTTCCTGCAAGAATACAATTTATTTTTTCAATCCCCAAACATATTTCACCACAGTCGTGGCATTTTCAGTGGAAATTTCCTTACTAGGAACATACTGACATCGTGTTCTGTTGTTTAGACTACGTATGAACTTTACCTTTCATTTACATTATGTGTGCCGTGCAGCTGGCAACATAAATCAGCCACAAGTACACATTAGTACAGCATGTCATCTGCAACAGAACGATGTTTAGGACAACATCTGAACTGAATTTTTGTACAGAATAAAACCTCCAATCTTTATATTCCGACAAAATAGTGCCGTTTGACGCTTACAGTTGCCGTAGTTGACCTTTCCTAAGGTTTACTGGTTTTTCTACAAAGGACAAAAATAACCCTACGTCCACATTGGCACAATTTGGAAATTTTCTGAATTTCCCGCCAAAATTTAGAATTTCCTCCAAAACTTGAATTTCGCACCATTTTATACGTATAGCTATTGGCCTCTGTCACAGTGGGGTGGGGGGTGGGGGCTGGGGAAACCCATGACTCATCGATGATTTGGACTTCGTTAAATTTCCTTAGGTTTTTATCTGGAAATCTGTTTGGAGTAGTTTGTTATCTATAGACTGTTCTGCGGATTTATAATAGCGTCTACATTTTCTCGTACTCCTTGGTGAATTTTGGATGTAACTACGTTTCTGTGGCTTAGATACACTTTTCACTGCATATTTACGTTTCAGATACGCTACTGACAGTCGTCTGTTTCACTGTTTTGTTTCCGATTGGCGGCCATGAAGTTTAAATTTGTTTTGACGTGTTTTACTTTTGTTTGTACGCGCGCTGTGTGTTATTGTATGTTGTTTTGAGGCCAGACCGCGCTCACCGGAACTGCACTGCAGCAGAGCAGCGCGGCACGACGCCACCAAATATTGTTTAAATGACATCGTATGAGACAGAACTGAATACACGGCAGCGGAACTGCGCGTCGCTTCACTGCTACCCCAAGTTGACCAATTAGCGAAATACGACGCGCTGTGAGGCGTTGCGTACTTCCGTTGCCGCTAGTACCGTGTCAAAAGTGTCGCGACGCTGCGCCTCATTCAAATCGTAACTCTATTGACGTGACAAAAGGAAGTTTGGTTACAAAAACGGCTTTAGACGAGGAAAAGTTAAGCGTGTGTGTGTGTGTGTGTGTGTGTGTGTGTGTGTGTGTGTGTGTGTGTGTGTAAAAACGTCAGTATCCAGAGTTATAAGACCTTCAAAATGAACATTATATGAATAGTAAAAAGCAACATTTGGAAACAAATTGCGAGGAAATGGGAGTAAACAGATCTTACGAATATCCAAATATTTTGTGAAACGGTCAATTAAGTCTTTATTTTTTTACTAGCTTTGCACCCGCTGCTTCCCTCGCGTGGACTATATGGCCTGCAGAGAAATTTTTGTTTTTGTGTAGTCAAATTTTTATGTTGTTCACACATTGCAACACCTACTAAGCTTCTCACACTAATTGAGGCCATATATGCACGGCCTTTTCCGAATGTACTTTTGACCAAAAAGCGATTCTGGTGGCCGGAGTCCAAAGTTTTTGGTACAAATACCTTTTGCATTCTTGTGGAGATACTTCCATAGCAACTTTCATCCACTAACAAATATTTCTTTATATCTACCGAGAAGTGAAATAGCAAAATTCATATATTTAGATTTAAATTTTTTAATGTAACGAAATATTTTCTTAAAAATTTTAATCCGTTATTGCATTTCCTTGCCCGCTGGGGTGGCCGTGCGGTTCTAGGCGCTTCAGTCTGGAACCGCGTGACCGCTACGGTCGCAGGTTCGAATCCTGCCTCGGGCATGGATGTGTGTGATGTCCTTAGGTTAGTTAGGTTTAAGTAGTTCTAAGTTCTAGGGGACTGATGACCACAGATGTTAAGTCTCATAGTGCTCAGAGCCATTTGAACCATATTGCATTTCCTTAGGAGTTGAATTACCAGAAACACTGAAACTCGTGCAGCTTTTTTAAATTTCTAACTGAGAAGTCAAATACCAACTGTCATAGATGTAGCCTTAAGAATCCTTTAGTAGTGCTTTAGTAATAATTTATTTTCAAGAAAACTTTCACCCACGATTTTATCCCTTTAGTGGTTGAATTTCCTAAAATGCTGACTGAGAAAGCAAATAAGTTTTCGTAATTCTGGCTTCAAAATTCCGTTAATAGCGACTTACTTTTACTCCCTTAGGTGTGTAATTTCGGGTAATCCCTTCATAAACTGTGCCTACAGCATAAGATCCACACCCTCTCCAAACTTCAAGTTTCTATCCTTAGAGGTTTGGGCTGGGCGATGATGAATCAGTGAATCGGTCTGACCATATTTCACCTCCTTAGGGGCTGAATTTCCAAAAACAGTGAAACACTCATCTTTCATTTCAAACCAGGAAGACAGACACCAACATTCAAAGATTTAGCTTTAAAAATGCTTTCGCGATGAAATATTTTCATAAAACGTTTCACCCCCTATTTCACCCCCTTAACGGTTGAAGTTCCAAAAACAGTGAAATGCGTATGTTTTATTTCTAACAGAGAAGCCAAATACAAATTTTCATAGATTTAGCTTAAAAAATGCTTGCACAGTGAAATATTTCCGTAAAGACCTTCATCCCCCGTTTAACCACCATAGGGGTTGAATATCCAAAAAACGAAGAAAAAAGTTTTTTTATTTCTAACTTAGATGCCAAATTTAAATTTTGATAGATTTGGCTTTAAAAATGCTTTCATAATAAAACATTTTCATAAAAAGTATTAGTAACCGAGTCAAATACCAACGATCATATATGTTGCTATAAAAATACTTTACTAGCTCTTTGATAATGATATATTTTGGAAAAAAGCTTTCCACACTATTTCACCCCCATTGGGTTAAATTTCCAAAAAATACTGAAACACGTATTCCTCTATTTCTGAACGAGAAACCGAATACGAATTTTCGCAGGTCTAGCTCAAAACTGCCTTAATAGCGACTTTTTCAAAAAGCCTTTCATCCCATATTTTACCCCTTAGGGTTAGAATTTAGAAAACTCCCTTCTTAAACGACACCTACAGTAACAGATCAACACATTCTCCAAATTACAAGTTTTTATCCTTAGCAGATTAGAGTGGGGAATGATCAATCGGTCAGTCAGTCAGTCAGGACATTGCCTTTTATATATAGAGACGACTATATGCTTAGTATTATAAAAAAAAACTCCTCCCGAACAGGCCATGAAGGCCCAACGGTACCGACCGTCCGCCGTGTCATCCTCAGCCAACAGGCGTCACTGGATGCGGATATAGAGGGGTATGTCGTCAGCACACCCCTCTCCCGGCCGCATGTCAGTTTAAGAGACCGGAGCAGCTACTTCTCAATCAAGTAGCTCCTCAGTTTGCCTCACAAGGGCTGAGTGCACCCCGCTTGCCAACAACGCTGGTCACCCATCCAAGTGCTAGCCCAGCCTGACAGGCTTAGTATTATACTTTTTACCATTCGTTTTCTCTTCGGCGACATTCCCTGTTCTCCATGTCGTTTTGCCAAACCGAACTACCTCGCGGGGCATTGAAATAATCTTTGAATCTATCCCTATCTGGATAGCATTATTTACGAAATTGTCTCCTACACGAAGAAGATCTCTTCAATCTCTTCATTGTAAATCAGCATCGTATAGTGTCTAAGTAAACACCCAAGACGCAAGTGACAAAAATCACATTCTGTACCTGTTCGGGACTGAGACACATCATGGGATAGTAAATCCTAAATTTTTGGCACAATATTTCAAGAGCGTTTTCTGAAACTCTTTGGACTCTGTTATGTCTGTAACCGTATACTTTTTTGGACTGATCTTCTACCTGTGTACCAGGATAAGGTCTCATCAAATAGGTTTTAATGGAAAAGCTTCGTCTCTAAGAATTTGCGCCTGGTCATTCCTCTGGGTTTGGTACGAGGGTGAGTCAAATGAAAACCTTAAATTTGTAATAACAAATCGAAATTTCGCGCCGTTAACCTGTAAGTTGGTAAGCGTGCTACAAACAGCGTGCACAGTGGCCTGTAGGTGACAGCATAGTGCAGATGCACACATACCGTGCAGGTATCAGTATAAAAATGCCCGCCCCACTTGCGACTTGCACCAGGGAAGAACAGCATTCTGTTATTCGGTTTTTGCGTAGTGAAGGTGTGAAACCTATTGAAATTCATCGACGAATGAAGGTTCAGTACGGTGATGCATGTTTGTCACAGCAGCAAGTCTACGAATGGAGTAGGAAGTTCGCAAATGGTGTGACTTCAGTGGAAGATACTCCTCGTCCAGGGCAGGCACAACGAGTTGTGACTCCACAGAACATTGCAGCAGTTGAAGCGATAGTAAAGGAAAACCGCCGAGTGACATTGAATGACATTGCAGCATGTTTACAGATTATTCATGGGTCAGCACACCACATTGTGCATGATGTGCTCCAGTTTCACAAAGTGTCTGCAAGATGGGTGCCACAGCAGCTGACTCCTGAAATGATAGAATGACGTGGTGATGCTTGTGAAGAACTTCTTCGGCGCTTTGAACGAGAAGGTGATGGCTTCCTTGCAAGAATCGTTACTGGGGACGAAACCTGGGTTCACTTCCACAAACCGGAAACGAAGAGAGCGAGCAACGAATGGCGCCATTCCTCATCACCAAAACCAAAGAAGTTTCGAACAGAACCATCAACAGGGAAGGTTATGTTGACTCTCTTTTGGGACGAAAAAGGCGTCATTTTGGAGCATTACATGCCCAGAGGGACCACTGTCACCAGTGCATCATTCGCAGATCTCCTAAAAAATCATCTGCGGTCTGCAATCAAATCAAAGAGACGTGGATTGCTGTCAGCAGGCGTCCTTTTGCAACATGACAATGCAAGGCCCCACACTGCCCGTACAACAGTTGCAACAATCACAGACCTCCATTTTGAGTGTCTTCCTCATCCACCATACTCACCAGACCTTGCCCCAAGTGATTTACATATGTTTGGACCACTCAAAGACGCAATGGGAGGAAAGAAGTTCCGTTCTGATGAAGAGGCACGCCACGCGGTGCTTGAGTCGCTGCGCGGACTACCAAATGATTTTTTTTCTTACGGAATTTATGCAATTTGTAAGCGCTGGAGGACTTGCATTGAGCATGGGGGAGGTTATGTTGAAAATTGATACAGCTTTGTACCACTTCTGCGCAATAAATAATATTTTAAAAAATGTTTAAAGTTTTCATTTGACTCACCCTCGTACATTCAGGATATTTGTTTCCAGTTTTGATGTTAAATCTGACCGTGAAAATATCCCCGCATCGCTATTCTTTCCTAGAACACCAACGTTAACATATATAAATTTAAATTCTTCTTCCTCACATAACGAAGAAATTATTATCACGTCCATGTCACATTCGTCCATTCTGCCCGCGACTGCCGAACGACTTGTGTCGCTGCAGTTAAAATACGGTATAGTGAATGGGGCCGCCCCGCTCTGTTGCAGTGCAGTTCCTCTCAGTGAGGTTTTACCTTAACTTTTTGTTTAGACTATCGAATAATCTTCCGCTGCAGCATGATGTTTGATCATTGACGACTTTTTCCAAATCAAAACGTCACGAAATTTTACCATGTTCACAGGTCATTTTGAACATGAAAAGAGTAACACACTTGTATTTGACAGGCAAATAAAAACCAAGCACATCTCAAGACAGGTCAACTATAGCAATGGTAAGCGTCACACAAAAGTTATTAGTCTACTATTTTACCGGAATATATAGATTAAAGATTGTATTCTAAACAAAAACCCAATTCAGACGTCGTCCAAACATCCTTGCGCGGCAGATGATATGCAGTATGAATGTACGTTTGTGACTGATTTCTGTCCGCAATCAAAGGGCACACGTAACGTAAAAAAAGGGTGAAGCTCATACGTAATCTAAATAACAACAAAATATGATATCATATTCCTAAAATTTTCAAATGTGCGTGAATTCCTAAGGGACCAAACTGCTGAGGTCATCGGTCCCTAGACTTACACACTATTTAAACTAACATATGCTAAGAACAACACACACAGCCATGTTCCAGGGAGGACTCGAACCTCCGGCGGGAGGGGCCGCGCAATCCGTGACATGGCGCCTCAAACCTCGCGATTCATATTCCCAACCTACATAAAATGTGTAGTATAAACACGCTCCAGTCGCATTGAAAGGGTACAGTACCGCCCGACATTGAAAATAGGTACAACATACTTCATTATTTTTGTCAGAACAACACATTTTTTTGCAAAATAACTCAATTTCAATTAATACAGTGAAGCAGGATACCAGTGTGGGAAAGAATGACAATCTATTTATTCAATTTATCACATGTGCACTCCCACAAAGTAAATCCCTACATCCAGTTTGGTGAGATCTGTGAAATGAATGAATGTATGGTCGTCTGCTAACCGCAGATAGTGAATGTGAATATATGATCATCTTTGAGTCAATCCTTTGGCCTCCTTTGGCCACCTTTGGTGGGACCAAAGAGATGAAATTTACCTGAGCTTTGAGCGCCTGAAATGTGGCTGACCAATACGGTAGCATGGTCTTCCCCCACCTCGACAGAGGTGCGAGATGACCTAGAGAACGGCCATGTTTCAGCACTCTGCTGCTGGATGTTGTGCTGTTAAGACCTGTTTTAGTTGTGCTCCGTAATGACGAAAGAGTGGAGACATGGTATGCATGTGGAATATTTAAGAGTAGTTTGAAATAATAATTTCTCTATTTCAGGAACTTTTGTGGGGAGAATTAAATGTCAGGCAGGTAATATTAATTAATTGTAGTAATCTTCGGAAGTGACCAACGGTCACGATGAAACCACGTGTAGCAATAAGTTGAAATACTTCCGTGTGCTTAAGTTAAGCTGAATTACTAGCGTGTGTACAATAAGTTGAAATATTTAAGAAATAGCGTGTGTACCATAAGTTGAAATATTTAAGAAATGGCGTGTGCAGAACTTGAAATTAGAGACGAGTACTTCCACGTGGTGAGTACTGTGTGAGTCTCAATCTGGGTATGAGACAAAGGATAAAGAGAAGTACTCGTCCATGGTATCAGTTGAGGACTCGCGTGTGTGATGAATACATTCTTAATATTACTTTGCGTGATATGATTCCGTGTGACGCTAGATTCAAACTCTGAGAGAGAAGCAAGGTGAGTCGGCCGTCTATCCAGCAACGCCACTTGGCTTGCATTGCACAGGACGACGTGCATATATCTCCAGAGTTCACAGTAGGAAAGTAGAATTACGAAGTGGGGCAGTGTTGTGTGAAACTGGGATAAATATTAATTGAAGTGGAAAAGCTGAAAGTGATAGTGTTGTGACTATTTAGTGTGTTGTATTTCTTATTGCAGTGTGATGTATGTCATGTAATTTGGGTATGTGTGGTTTGCATGGGAGAGTAGCAAGGTAGTTTCAAAAGATTAGTGGGTTATGCTTGTTCCTTCTGTATAGCTCGATCTGGAGGAAAGTTTCGTGATGATGATTGTGAGAGTCGAAGTGTGAGATATAATAAAAGATCCACCATCCTATCCAGAAAGTGCACTGTAGCGTTAAATAATTACGAGACCATAATATAGAGATTCACCAATGTAAAGCCATGCCCACTGGGCGGAATTTCTCATGTGCTATTGTTGTAGGTTATAGAATTTGTGTGTTTAGGTTAGAGAATTTATCGGAATAAATAAGATAGTGAAAAGAAAAAGATTGGTGGACTTTTCCTTCGAATTGTAGCAATGACCTTTCACAGACGACAGGTGGCAGCACTAGCAGTGGAGGGCATACATAAAGCGTGTAGCAGTGAAGCGGGAAACAGTGCAGCCTTGCCATAATGCGGAAACATCGTGGTGTATCCAACGTCCTAAGGGACATGATAATTGTCTTGCAGACCGAGGGTGGAAGCGTTTCCGAAACGGCTCAATCCGAAAACTGTTGGCGTACTGCCGTAGTTAAAGTACATTGCCCATGGCAAAAATGGCGCTACTCAAAACGGTGTCGAGGCGACTGTGGTGCACCACGGGCCATAGGTGACATGGGTGAATGACGAGTGCAGAGATGCGTACGGGCGAATAGATGTACAACTGGTGAGTCACTGACCGCCCAGATGAACCATGTGGGGTCACCGCCAGACACCACACTTGCTAGGTGGTAGCCTTTAAATCGGCCGCGGTCCGTTAGTATACGTCGGACCCGCGTGTCGCCACTATCAGTGATTGCAGACCGAGCGCTGCCACACGGCAGGTCTAGTCTACAGAGACTCCCTAGCACTCGCCCCAGTTGTAGAGCCGACTTTGCTAGCGATGGTTCACTACGTACGCTCTCATTCGCAGAGACGACAGTTTAGCATAGCCTTCAGCTACGTCATTTGCTACGACCTAACAAGGCGCCATATTCAGTTACTATAATCTGAACAGATAATATTGTGAATCATGTACCGCCAAGAGCGACGTTCATCATTAATGGATTAAAGTTAAGTATCAAACTAATTGTGTCCGCTGTCTGAATTCTAATTCCTTGTCATGTTCCAGACCTCACGTCAGTGTAGTTCTTCCCTCCTCACGCCAGCCTGCGTGAGCTAAAACGCGTGCATTTCGGCCTCCTCTAGTAACACGGTGTTGGCTCTTCTGCCAACACAACAAACCAAATGGCTACAAACAGTGTCTCCACAACGACCGTTCAGTGAACAGTTTTGCGTATGGGCCTCCACAGCAGGCGCCCGGTTCATGCACTCTTGCTGACTGCTCTTCGTCGGCGAATTTGCACGACTGTATCGCAACTGCACATTCATTGAGTGGCGACAGGTGGTCTTCTCAGGTGAATCTCGTTTTATGCTTCATCGGACAGATGACCGTTGGCGTGTGCGGTGTGAAACTTCCGAAAGAAAACACCGTGCAACGATCAACAATCGTCGGAAGGGTGCAGGCCGGAGGGCTTTCCCGGGGTGATCTCGTCATTCTGGGAGAGACAGTGGACCAACACATGTATGCATCTATCCTTGGGGACTATGTCCACGCCGCACGGAATTGGCCGAGCGGTCTAGGGCGCTGCAGTCATGAACTGTGCGGCTGGTCCCGACGGAGGTTCGAGTCCTCCCTCGGGCATGGGTGGATGTGCTTGTCCTTAGGATAATTTAGGTTAAGTAGTGTGTAAGCTTAGGGACTGATGACCTTAGCAGATATGTCCCATAAGATTTCACACATTTCTGAACATTTGAACTATGTCCACCCCTACATGCAATTTGTATTTTCTCGGCACCATGCAATCAACCAGCAGGAGAATGCAACGTGTCACAAAGCTCGCAGAGTACATGCGTGGTTCGAAGAGAACCACAATGAGTTTACCGTTCTCCTCCAGCCCCCAACTGCCCGGATTTAAACCAAATGGAGTACCTGTGGGACCACCTAGTCGTACTGATGTGAACAACCGAATGAAAATAATCGATTCATTCGGTTGTTAGAATTCTTTCATGTGAAATCAGTCACTGGGAGCAACCGAATGAAAACATTCGACAAAGTTCGGTGGTGTTTTGCGTGCTGACTTAGTTATTCATTCCGTCTTCTAAGTGAAACCAATCTTTATTTTTTTCTGTCGGTTGAAGCAAGTATTTACTCGTTCATTCAACTGAAACCACTTTTTAGTGGTCTAATTTGGAAATTTGTGGTAAGCTCTTATGGAACCAAACAACTTAGGTCATCGGTCTCTAAGCCTACACACCAACTAATCTAACTAACTTACGCTATGGACAACACACACAACCATGCTCGAGGGAGGACTCGAACCTCCGACGGGGGGAGCCGCACGGACCGTGACAAGGCGCTTTTGACCGCGCGGCTACCCCGCGCGGCTTTAGTGGTTTAGTTGACTGAGTTATCCAGTTATTCTTCTGAGTGGAACCAGTCTGTAGTACTTCCATTAGGTGAAGTAAAGCAGTGGTATAGAACATAAATCGGAGTAGCCTCACACCCAGGTGTACGTGAAGATATATCAATGGGTACAGTAAGGCAAAAAAAGTGATATACTTATTCATTTAATTATGTACTGAAAGTTTAATTCTTATTTTCACTATTTAAAACTGATAAATATAGCGCTGTGCATAAAATTGTTCCAGGTGCAATTAACATGTAACTAATAAAACTTCGGTGGGAGTACAAAGTCGTGCAAGCATAAAAGTTCTCTAGTGGTACGTGAAGAAGAAAGGAATATCGCCAAATTTTTGTGACTGTTTGCATTTTGTTGCACTCAAAATGTGTGATGAAGTCCATTAATTAAAAACTATTTTTATCTAATATCTTATATTGCGCCTGCGTCCCACATATTCCACGTCAGTTTCGTGCTAGTGTGACATGTAGATAATCTCCACGATGGAGCACCATGGACAACGCTCTGTTTATTCAAATGGATCGAATGGCTCTGAGCACTATGGGACACAACATCTGAGTTCATCAGTCCCCTAGAATTTAGAACTACTTCAACCTAACTAACCTAAGGACATTACACGCATCCATGCCCGAGGCAGGATTCGAACCTGCGGCCGTAGCAGTCGCGCGGTTCCGGACTGAAGCGCCTAGAACGACTCGGCCACCGCGGCCGGCTATCTGTTTATTCAAAGTGGCAAAAAGTCTACACACGTGGTAGCCAAATCAAAAGTGATCATCGCTGTAAGAACCACGATTATACAAAGTACAACAAAATTAATTCTTATAGGAACTCATAGACGAAGGAAAAAGGACCTCAAATCTGAATCCTGCAATTCAACAATGAAGGCCTCTGCCGAGACAAAGAAGTACAACTGAGTGGAATTAATGAAGCAAACAAGATTAACTTTATCGAACTCCAGGAAACGCACATACCGGACGTGGAACAGCCCCCACAGAAAAGTTTTCTGGATATAAAGTCGTTGGAAGCACAGCCTCAAAAACTCACAGCTCCACACTGTACCTTCGTAATAATATTTTCAATACGACGTCTGTCTAAAAAGTATCTGACGTTTGATTTTCCCACGCAAAACAGAGACGGTAGCGCGGCGCCACTGTACACAGTAATGGAAGAGACCTTAATGCTCGTGCGTGAATTTTGTCCCCACCTTCCAGAGCGTCAGTCGCTGTCTGTCGGTCGCTGAGTGAGGTGCTACACAACGTGTTCGTCGGATTACCGATTCTCTCAAGATGACTGAACGTGTTGAGCAAAGATACTGAATCAAATTTTGTCAAAAGCTTGGTGCTTCTCAAAGCGAAACAATTAGTAAGATTCAGCAGGTGTTTGGAGAAGATGCGATGGGTATAACACAAATTAAGGAGAGGTTCAACCGATTCAAAAACTGCTGCACATCAACGGAGAGTGACCAGAGTTCTGGCAGGCCCCAAACTGCTGGGAGTGCAGCTGTTGTTGAGAGGGTGCAAAATTTGTCGATGGCAGATCGTCGTTTGACCGTGAGGGAGATTGCCCAAGAGGTTGGAGTGAGTAAAGATTCTGCACACGCAATTTTGCGTGATGATTTGAACATGCACCGAGTGGCTGTGTAATTCGTGCCCAAGTTGTTGTCGCTGTAACAGAAAGACCTCAGTTTTGACGTTGCAGAGGACCTACTGGATACCACCAACACCGATCCTGCGTTTCTGAACACCGTGATAACTGGATATGAGTCATAGGTGTACAGGTACGACGCAGAAACAAAAAGACAGTCGTCGCAATGGAAGCATCCCGAGTCTCCAAGGCCGAAGAAAGTGCGGCAGGCGTGGAGCAAAAGGTGAGGCTGACCGTCTTCTTTAATGTCCGTGGAATTGTGCATCACGAATACACACCGGAAGGACAAACAGTGACAGAGGAGTACTATCAAGATGTTCTGCGGCGACTCCGTGACGCAGTTCGGTGCAAAAGACAAGATATGTGGACGGCGAAAAACTGGCAACTGCATCACGACAACGCCCCCGCACATTCATCCCACTTGATCCAAAATTTCTTGGCCAAACACGGAATTACAGCCTTTCGTCAACCTCCCTTATCTTCAGACATGGGTCCTTGTGACTTCTGGTTGTTTCCAAAATTGAATATGCCACTGAAAGGATCCCGTTTTGAGAGTAGAGAAGAGATAATGCGGAACACGACGACGGAGCTGAACACCATTCCAAAAGAACTTCCAGAGGTGTTTCTGGCAGTGGAAGGATCGGTGAGCTAAGTGTGTGCAAGAACAAGGGGCCTACTTTAAAGGAGATTAGGGTCCCAACCCCGTCAGGCATTCGAAATATTTTTTCTGGCCAAAGGTCGGATACTTATTAGACAGGCCTCATATAAAGATATTGACATTAATAGAGAACACGACATCGAGTCTGTCTCCGTTCAGTTATCAGGGCTAAGAGTAATTTCCATTTACAAACTACTTAATACTGACTGGTCAAATCAATCATTGCCAACTTTACAGCACCAAGCGATTTACATTGGGGACTTCAGCTTGCATCATACTAACTGGAGGTTATGGCTCGAACGACGCAAACGGTGAGATATTACTGAACTGGATGGAAGAAAATGGCCTAAGCCTTGTTTACGATGTTAAAGATCTAAACGTGTTTCGGCCAGCAAGATGGCAAAACGAAACAAACCCAGATCTACATTAGAGAAGATCAACTTATTTGCCAAGATCGCTAATAATAAGCTTCATTCAGATAACCGATTTCGGTTGATATTGTTAAATATTCAGCTCTGGAAAGCATTTATACAGTGTGTCTATATACAAAACGGTTGTAATATATATTTTCAGGTACAACATATAACAAAAAAAAAACACAAATATAACATAACTCAACGGACGGGTTATTGCATGTTTCTTAAAATAACCGTAAAAGTACTCTTTCTCATGCATTGACGGGTACGCAACAGACTTGGAGACGGATGCACTGGCCTGTCAGAGCTAGCCGAGCGTGTCTGTCGAGTCTCCTAAATCTGTTTGTCGTCGAGCTACTGTTCATTTCAGTTTTGACAAGAGTACGCGTCGTATTCAACCTGGCTTCTTAGAAATTCACGATTGGTTGGCTGATGTTATCCGTGTTGCACCTGATCAGGTAGATACTGCTTACTTTGATTCTGATTTGTATGCATTATTTGTGAAGTTTTATGATCCCGTTCAAGAAAAAAGACTTCTCTCCCGGGTTGTTTCTAAAGTGTTGTTTACACATCGCGATGGTTGTTAGTCAAGTCCTCCTCGAAAATGCGACACTCGAGTATACTCCGGTTGGAATTTATAACCTTCCTCCTGAAGTGGACGATTCATTTCTTAAAACAGCGTTGCTTCCGTTTGGAATCATACGGCATATCCGATGAGAACGCTGGTCAGCACAACATCGCTTCCAGTGTTATAATGGTATCTGTTGTGTTCGCCAACAGTTTATTGAACGTAACTTCTTCTATCATACAATAGCTGGCTGTACAATAGATGTAGACGTCCGTCGATCTAGCCGGAGATGTGGTTCCTCTCGGTCGGCTGGTACTTCGATCGGCGGTGCAGTACAGCTTCGGTGATATCTTCTCGGAGACTCTGCTATAGCGGTTGCCATTAGCAGCTGACGAAGACTGGTCTGCGTTCGACCGGCCGGGCCTATATAGTGAACTGGAGCCAATAGAAGCCCGGCGTAGGAATCCGTGGCCGGGTATGTCGCGGCGACCTCTGCAAGCAAAGGTTCCTATTAATCGACTGGAATCTTCGACGTGAGTACCTGATGTCTTCGCCTGTTTGGCTGTTGGTTTGTTTCCCTCATAGCGTGGCTGTTATGTGGTGCTGGCTGCCATTTAGGGGAATCCGATGGCAGACAGTACAGTATCCGGACTGTGGACATGTGCGTTAAGAAGAATATTCCTTCCCACTTAACTGTTTGTGGTTACAGCATCCATGTTACGTATACAGGACAAGAAGGAACTTGTTTTCTCTGTAACGAAAGCGGTCATCTCAGATCTGACTGCCCGCGCCGTAGTACTGTTCTGACGTCGTCTTATCAAAAACGTCTTCCTTTAACGTTAGCAGATATAGTAACTTCGCAGTCAGCTTTAAGTGATGTAGGGGCAACATTACCCCCTACTCCTCGCGAATTTCCACCGTCACTGACGCGTGCCAGTGCGGCTTCTGTCCACGAGGGGACGACGACTCCTGCAGCGCACGTCAAACACCGGCGGACTGAGGACGGTACAGATTTCGAGGACGCCCCACTCCAGTCTCGTTCTTCTGACACAATGTTGACAGAGGTGGTAATGCGTTGTCTACTGATGTTAATTGTGATTCCAGTACTACCAGAAAGGATGTAGCTGCTTCTGTTGATGTTGAAATGTGCGTTCAATCTGCGTCCCCCACTTTACCCGTCGACGTGACGGTTAGCGTGGGTTCCGTTGTTCCCGCAGAGACGTCGTCTGCTGGCCAGCCTTTACAGTGTTCTAGTGCAGTACCACCCCTCCTCCACGCTGAGACGGTCGAACAACAGGATTCTACGGGTTCTTTTCCTGATGTTCAGGAGATGCCACCCGACACCGGCACTGCATTACCTGTCTCTTCTATACCTGATGTTGCTGTTGGTCGTTCTGTTTCCTGATTTCCGATAAGTGCGGTGACGATGGCTCCTCTGACAAATCGGAACTTGACGTGCCCCCAACCCCTCCACATCAAGAGTGTATGTTTTCACGGAGTGGTGTGGAACAGCGTTTCCAACCAGCCCGTGCTGCGGCGCGTCGTAAAAAGAAAAGCGAGGATTCCTCGGCTTCAGGTGGGGAGGACTAGCATTATACCTTATCCCCGCCTCCGGACGTTGGGGAGAGACGGACGTGATAGTGCTTTTTCCTTAATGTTGTTGTATTGACCTTACATGTGTTAACGAATGCAGGCGTATACATTTCTAACCCTCAATAATAATAGGATACGTTCCCAATTACGGCTTGCTGCTTTACGCCACTTTATTTACGATTCCCAAGCTGATATCGTGTGTTTACAAGAGGTATTACTTGATGTGTTTTGTCTTCCTGGATATTCTATGTTTTTCAGCGTCGCGCCTGAAAATTCTACCGGTATGGCTTTGCTTTATCGAGATGGAATCCCGCTGACGGACTTCGAAACGCTAGATAATGGTCGCGGTTTAGGCTGTAGTTTTTATGACCACGCTTTAATTTTTCTTTACGCTCCGTCTGGATCCGGTCGTTCATCCGATCGTGCGCGGTTCTATAGGAAGAAGTTGTTTATTTACTCCGACGGAACCAGCGCAAGGTTTTGTTAGGGGGCGATTTTAACTGCGTCTTACGCCGTGTTGATCAGACCCCCAATTATACATTTTGTCGTGAACTTGATTTGGTGACGGCCTTGCATCTCCAGGATGCTTGGGTTTGCAGATATCCTACATTGGTGCGGTTTACGTTTTTTACAGCTACTTCAAGTAGCCGATTGGACCGCTTTTATTTATCTGCCCCCATCTGTAGTCAGCTTCTATCGATTGATGTTATTCCTGCCTGTTTCACTGATCACTGTGTTGTTTCCATGACTTTTAACCACGTCCCGCAGCGGGTCCATCTCTCGCGCCCTTTATGGAAGTTAAACGCTCTACACCTCACGGACCCCTCTTGGAAGGTATCATCGCAGACGTATGTCAGCGGACAGCCCAGTCCCAGACGCGTTATTCCTCACTTCTCGAATGGTGGGTTACCTTTGCTAAACCCCGGATTCGAAATACACTCAAGCATTTTAGCGCTGAAAAGGCGGCTGAAATAAGGCGCACTAGGGAATTTTATTATGTAATCCTTCGCGATCTTTACGATAATGCTCGTAATGCCCCCTTGAGGGTCGTCGACGTCCACCGTGTGAAGGCAAAACTTCTCGAACTCAAAGGCAGGCAAATGAATGGGGTCCGACTGCGTTCCCAGCCTCGTTCAATCGTACAGGATGAGTTGAGCTCTCTATCATCTTCTCCGGCTTCACAAGCGATCTCAAAGGACGTGGCTTTACCACTCGTTCTCTAGATGGGCGTGAGTGGTCCTCCCAGTCGGATATCATGCGTGAACTTTACCAGTACTATTCCGAGCTTTATTCTGAAGTGGATTCAGACGTCCACCGTCTGTTGATTTCACCTCCCTCCTTGATCGTGTTGTTACACCAGCTCTCCTGAAAGAGTTTTTCTCTGTATTCCGTCGCGATGATATACTTGATATGGTGGCTCGTTGTCCCTCCCACAAATCACCTGGCCCGATGGCCTTCCCAAAGAATTTTATATTCGATTTTGGCCCTTAATAGGAGATACGATAACTTCCATGATGAATGAAGTGTTCCAGGGAGGCCTTCTCCCGCCCAGCTTTAAGGTTGCTAAAATAGTCCTGATTCCGAAAAAGCCGGGACGTTTGCGTGTGGATCAGGTCCGCCCGATAACCCTCTGCAACTATGGTTATAAAATAGTGGCGCGAGCGGTCAATAGCCGACTATCAGTATTGTTGACTACCATCATCGCGAGTCATCAAAGTTGTCTTCCGGGTCGTACTCTCTTGACTCCCGTTGCTGAATGTCGAGACTTAATTTAGATTGCTTCCATCATTCCTGTGCCAAGCGCTTTACTTTTCATTGATTTTCACCAAGTGTTCGACCGCGTCAATCATGGATTCCTTATGCGGGTATTGACGACTGTTTGTTTTAACAATGCTGCACGACGGCTGCTTAGCTCTCTAATCACTGGTATTCGGGCGTCCATTGACGTAAATAGCCGTCTTACTGATCCGTGTGCCTTTTCCTACTATATGGCCACCGCACATTGGACGTAGCTCCGGATGCCCGTTATCGTGAATTTTCTTCTAATATGTTGTATCTTGTTTTTCATCGAGAAGGCGTTGGATGAGTTGCCATTTCCCCATTTTTATTTTATTTTTCATTTTTGTGGACACTTCTATGGATTTAGATGTTCCACGATGTAGAAGGGGTGGAAGAAAGAATGTGTGGGAACGTTAAAATTGACGCCCCATTCCTTCCTATATGTTTTTCTGATTTCACCCTTTTGTTTTCGTCGAAATGACTTCTTTTGTTTTATTTTAATTGATTGCCTTCAATAAGTGTTTAGGAAAAAACGAAAATATTTTCGTTTTTTGAAGGAATACACTGCCATTTGAGTGTGTATTTCGGTGTGTTACCTGTGGAAAAAAAGCGGAATCGGCAGCGTGATAGATTGATAAATCATTGCATTTCATGGTTGCCTGGTTCATAAACAAAAGCGGTAGCGTGCATTGAATGTCTGCAGTGTCTGTGGATCGAGGCCAGCTGGCGCAAGGGATTTTTGTAGCCTCTTATCTCTGAAATAAAAAAAAAAGGCGCTGCAATCATGGACTGTGCGGCTGGTCCCGGCGGAGGTCAGAGTCCTCCCTCGGGCGTGTGTGTGTGTGTGTGTGTGTGTGTGTGTGTGTGTGTGTGTGTGTGTGTGTGTGTGTGTGTCCTTAGAATAATTTAGGTTAAGTAGTGTGTAAGCGTAGGGACTGACGACCTTAGCAGTTAAGTCCCATAAGATTTCACACACATTTGAACATTTTTTTTGTCAGAGCTAAAACAGATATATACTCAGTTCTTCGTCACATACGTTAGTCTTATGGCACTCACAACAGAACACTGTTAATGAGTCAGGATTGGCGAGGAAGGGAGAGCAGTAGGCATCTGTTGAAGTGATGAAATTAAACATTTTATGATAGACATGCTGATTTATTTCAGTAAAAAGTGGTTGAAGACAGGCCTAGAGAAGCCGCCGAAACTGAATGGGCTGCTGCCCAAGAGAGTAGGAGAGGAGAGCGTCTAGTCGGGTCGGAAGCTGACAGCAGAAGAGAGCGGACGCCGTGTCCGCTCCCGGCGGCTGGCTGCGGCTCCACCCACACGTGACCACCTCCAAACCTCCCTATTGGACAGCCAAGTTGTAGACGCGAGGTTCGGTAGCGTTACCTCGTCAGCAACACGTCAGTTTAGCTGCTGATGGTTCAACACGTGAGTTTCGAAGTGGTTCTGTCCGGTATAATGCAACGTGACTTACGAGCTGAAACTAGCCGCCAGGCAGAAGGCACTGGCGAACATCAATTGAAATATAAAAAATTAAATTTTTATAATGTTACATCCATTCAGTAACGGCCTCCACTGTACAGCACATCACCCAGGGCAAGCTATGACCAGTAAAGGTAAGACACTGACACTTGGTCAGACAGCTGTCGGTAGCGTAAGACGTATATTCTATCTTGAAATATTTTTTTGTGATTAAAATACAGTGTACTGGCTAAAACTTGAACGAAAATAAATCAAACCACATGTTTTCAAAATTATTGGCAACAATTAACTAAGGCAGACTCTAAAGATTATTCTTATAGCGTTAGTTACAGAGTGAACCTATGTAAAATCTGACCATATATTTGGTATAGTTACCGCAAACATGTAGAATAGATTATTTAAGACAGGATTTAATAGTTTACAAAAACCATAGTCACAGGTACAAAGCCGTTAAGTACATTGTCTTTACTTTGGACGTAACCACACCTTACATTGCTACTTAAACGACATAGTAGAAACCCAGATTACCCAAATGACTATGTGTAAGCGCTGCTGATAATTATATTTCCGCATTTTGTAATGAAACTTTTTGCGATGTTATCATTTGAGTACATAGTCATTACTTTGGATGTAATCACAGCTTACACTGAAACTTTAATGACATTGCAGAAGCCTAGATTGCTGTTTTTTACACCTCCTTTTTTAAGATTTCTAAATCAAAATATTTTTTAAAATATTTTAATGGCTTTGTACGTGTGCCTGTGGATTTTGTAAACTGTAAATACCGTCTGAAGTAATCTAGTGTATATCGGTCTGCGGTACCGTACCTAATAGACAGTCAGCTTTTATGTAGGTACAATATGTGATTAAAAGTATGCTGACACCTGGCTGAAAATGATTTACAAGTTCGAGACGCCCTCCATCGGTAATCCTGGAATTCAGTATGGTATTGGTCCACCCGTAACCTTGATAACAGCTTCCACTCTCGCAGGCAAACGTTCAATCAGGTGCTGGAAGGTTTCTTGGTGAATGGCAGCCCATTCTTCACGGAGTGCCGCACGGAGGAGACGTATCGATGACGGTCAGTGAGGCCTGGCACGAAGTCGACATCCCAAAACATCCCTACGCTATCCTATAGGATTCAGGTCAGGACTCTGTGCAAGCCAGTTCATGATAGGGATGTTATTGTCGTGTAACCACTCCGCCACAGGCCGTGCATTATGAACAGGTGATCGATCGCGTTGAAAGATGCAATCGCCATTACCGAATTGCTTTTCAACAGCGGGAAGCAAGAAGGTGCTTAAAACATTAGTATAGTCCTGTGCTGTGATAGTGCCATGAAAAACAAGGGGCGCAAGCCCCCTCCATGAAAAACATGACCACACCATAACACCACCGCCTCCAAACTTTACTGTTGGCACTACACACGCTCGCAGATGACGTTCGCCGGGCATTCGCCATACCCATACCCTGCCATCGGATCGCCACATGGCGTACTATGATTCGGCACTCCACACAACGTTTTTCCACTATTCAGTCGTCCTATGTTTAAGTTCCTTACACCAAGCGAGGCGTCGTTCGGCATTCACCGGCGTGATGTGTGGCTTATGAGCAGCCACTCGACCATAAAATCCAAGTTTTCTCACCCCCCACCAAATTGTCGTAGTACTTGTAGTGGATCCTGATGCAGTTTGGAATTTCTCTGTGATAGTCTGGAGAGATGTCTGCCTATTACACTTCACGATTATCTTCAACTGTCCGCAGTCTCTGTCAGTCAACAGACGAGGTCGGCCTGTACGCTTTTGTGCTGTACGTGTCACTTCACGTTTCCACTTCACTATCACATCGGAAACAGTGGTCCTAGGGATGTTTATTAGTGCTGAAATCTCGCGTAGAGACGTATGACACAAGTGACACCCAATCACCAGACCACTTTCGAAGTCCGTTAGTGACGCGGAGCACTCCATTCTGCTCTCTTACGATGTCTAGTAACTACTGAGGTCGCTGATATGGAGTACCTGGCAATAGGTGGCAGCACAATGCACCTAACATGAAAAAGTATGTTTTTGGGGGTGTCCGAATACTTTTAATCACATAGTGCACATTGCCTAATTAAAGTTATAAGAATAATTGTTTGTGCCTGCCTTAATTAACTGTCGCGACGCAACGGCTTTGCTGCAGTGGATACACCGGTTCCCGTCGGATCACCGAAGTTAAGCGCTGTCGGGCGTGGCCGGCGCTCGGATGGGTGACCATCCGGACCACCATGCTCTGTTGCCATTTTTCGGGGTGCACTCAGCCTCGTGATGCCAATTGAGGAGCTACTCGACCAAATAGTAGTGGCTCCGGTCAAAGAAAACCATCGTAACGACCGGGAGAGCGGTGTGCTGACCACACGCCCCTCCTATCCACATCCTTAGCTGAGGATGAGATAGCGGTCGGATGGTCCCGATGGGCCGCTTGTGGCCTGAAGACGGAGTGCTATTAATTAATTGTTGGCAACAATTTTGTAAACAAGTGGTTAGATTTATTTTCATCCACGTTTTAGCTAGCACACTGTAATCTAATCTCATAAATTATTTTAAGAAAGAATACACATGTGACACTAGCGGCACCTGTCAGTTCAATACCGACGTCCTTCCTTTACTGGCCACCGCCTGCCAGTCTAACGGTGCCGCGGCTGCAACGCTGTGATCTGTTGTGAGTGACACAAAACTTATGTATGTGGTAAATAACTGTATATGTAGTTGTTTTAACTATGACATACCGAGGCATTAGTTTCCTACTCTGTTATGTACCTGCCAATTCCTGAGAAAGAGTACTTTTACAGCTCCGCCCGCATCTCGTGGTCGTGCGGTAGCGTTCTCGCTTTCCACGCCCGGGTTCCCGGGTTCGATTCCCGGCGGGGTCAGGGATTTTCTCTGCCTCGTGATGGCTGGGTGTTGTGTGCTGTCCTTAGGTTAGTTAGGTTTAAGTAGTTCTAAGTTCTAGGGGACTTATGACCACAGCAGTTGAGTCCCATGGTGCTCAGAGCCATTTTTACAGCTCCTTTAAGAAACAGGAAATAACCTGTCAAAAATGGTTCAAATGGCTCTGAGCACTATGGGACTTAACATCTGAGGTCATAAGTCCCCTAGAACTTAGAACTACTTAAACCTAACTAACCTAAGGACATCACACACCCATGCCCAAGGCAGGATTCGAACCTGCGACCGTAGCAGTCCCGCGGTTCCGGACTGCAGCGCCAGAACCGCACGGCCACCGCGAATAACCTGTCCCTTGAGGCTTGTTGTATTCCTGGTTTTATGTTTTACATTGTATCTCATGTCGAATATTACAATTTTTTTGTATACAGTCCATTTTATAAATGCTTTCTAAATCTGAAGATGCTATCATTGATCCCCGAAACTGGTTGTCGAGAGTAAAGGTTATTATTGTCGATCTTGGCGAAGAAGTTCATCTTCTATAACGTGTTATTACAGGTCGCCCCTTGAGGCTCAAAAAAAGACTCTGCCTCGTAATTAATGACACCCAAAAGATATCATTACCACTCCGGCCGACGACGTGAGTACCTGGACAGACTTTTTAGACGTGCAGTAATTAACTGGTAGGAGCCTTTGAATACCAAGTTATGATGGAAAAATGGATCTCTCAATTTCTTTTTCTACTGCCGGTTCTCCAGCTTTGTTTACGACCAAACCTGCCAACTTTTACGGTTTATCCGTAAAATTTACGGAAATTGCAGCATTTTACGACTTCGCGGACAAAAATTTGAAGCGTAAACAATCGATAATCCCCCACTTACGTTCAATCGATTGCTTGGGTGGGATGGAGGCAAGTCGACGATAGTCGATAACACATTCCTCACATTCTTTAATATTACTGGTACTTTTAACCGTGTGACGTTTATGTCGTCATTGGAATTGAATTTAAAGCCGAGATAACAGTTCTTTCATGTGAATCTTACGTGTCGACAGGCTCTGCTCCGTTCACTTGTTGTGATTTAATCCACATTCTTTGACCACGTGTGTACTAATTACATTCGTTACAGGTGTGAGTGTGTGTGTTTTTACCACGCGCATTTTCTTTGTTAACGTCGTGTTAATGTAATGGTTTAAGACTTCGTTTGCTTTGACGTGTTTCAATGAAGTGTTTGACTACCTTGAGTGTTTATGTTATAATTTTATGTGACGCTCAGTGATCCAGGTTCCTTTCGATGTTTCAGTACATATCGAAATATTTGCTCTCAGACATTTTCATACGCTGCATTCCTATTGTAGGATTCATGAATAAATCCAACAAGAAACAATACTTCCAGACATTTAAAGAATCATAATCTGTTAATTTTCAGTGCATACTAAAATCATGAAAGGGAGAAAAATTTGCCTTTTGCGTGGTATGTGGGTGTGATATTAATGTTGCACATGCTGGAAAAAACGATTTAAGTAATCATGTGAAGTGCGGTAAACACGTAGTTACGTTAAATTGAAGGAAGGCAACAAATCAACACCTTTTTGCCAAGTCTGGAAACGTTGACAGTAACGTAATTAGGGCCAGGTGTTTGTTTACTTCCTTTTTGGTGGAACTCAATGTGCCCATAAGTGTGTGGCTTGTCATGCTGGTGCTTGATTTAAGAAGTTGTTTCCCACATCAGGAAATGCAAAGAAGTATAGCTGTGGTCGCACAAAAACGGCATGCATTGTAAATACAGTGGCAAAAAATGCATCATCTGAAGTTGTTAAGTGCTTTCAGAACGGACCATTTTCTTTGGCATCGGATGGAAGCAATGATGTGAAAACCATCTGTCTCCTGTTGTTGTTACGTTCTATGATACTCCGCGGGAAAAATTAGTGAGCACTGTGCTATTCATACCAGCGTCAGACGGGGATTCAACAGGACGAAACATTGGTAACCTGATGTTATCACAGCTGAATTCTCGTAACACATCAACTAAAAACTGTGTGACTTTCTGCTCCGACAAACGGGGTTTCAGCAGTTCTGTAGGAAGTTAAATCAGGTATTGACATCATAGGTTGCATGTGCCACCTGATTAATCTAGCAGCTTCAAGAGGTGCTCGAAGATTAAATTGGATGAGATCTTTGTTGATATATTTTATTTCTTAGAGAAGAGTGTCAAAAGAAAAGAACGACTTCAGAAATTTCAGAATTTGCACAATGAAGAGGGAAGGAAAATTCAAAAGCATGTACATACTAGGTGGTTATCTTTCGGCAGATGTTTGGATAGACTTCTGGACCAGTGAGACTCGCATCTTCCTTTCTTCAAGGACGAAGTACTATGATGTACACAAAACATTTCCACAAGCCAGACATCTTTCACAACATCTAGAGCTGAACAAAAAGAGCATCAGAAGGAGAGAATTCTTGATTCTGCTACTACACATGCCCCTAAATGAACAGCATATTCTTCCAAATGTGACAAACCCATCCTAAAAAGTAAGACCTCAGCTACAACGCGTGACGAAAAATTGTTTATATTCCTGTTCTCAGACTTGAACAAGGGCTTTTGCACTTCCCTTCATGTGATTATTCATGTATTTTACAAATTAAATGTTGCCCCTCAGACTTCTTCCCCACAAGTTCACTTTTTATTATAACTTCTGATGGATTTGCTAAACCAGTTGTTCACCAAGTTTATTAAGCCCAAAATTGTCAAAAGCTCCTCATTGCTTGAAGTTAAGTAGAACTTGATTCAAAATCAGAGAAGTGATGATGGGTTGGTTATTGGCTTTCAGGCTTCGAACATAGTGAGTTATCTCCAGGATACAGATAAATCCCTTTTTTTCATCAGTGAGAAACAAGTTTTGTACTCCCTGTGACGACATCATCAATAATTTTTCACTCAAGGATGATGTGTTAAAGCGTGCTCAACTTGCTAGGTTAGACAAAATTGAAGGTGCACAGTTTTCTTCCATTTGTTTTTCTTGGAAAAGTTTCCTATCAAGTTGTGCAAGGAAGAGAATCAAAGTACAGATTAGGTGGCGAATGAGCTTCAGAGACATTTCACAGTTCTTCAGGTAGATGCTACAAGTGATTCCAGTTGGGTACAAATATCAAGAACTCGTGGAGCCTATGGACTTCTTAAGCATATCCGAATTTTTAGAATAATGCTCTCTATTCTCACAATACCCCATATCAGTGCAGAATGTGAACGTGTTTTCAGCCTTGTGAAGAAAAATAGAGCAGAGTTCAGATCATCCATGTCCAATGAATCTCTGGAGTCTATTTCCGTTTTGAGGAGTTCTGGTCCCCGTTAAGACAAAACATTTCTTCAAGACTTTTTGAAGGAAGCTAAGAAGGCTACAACTATGACTTTAAAGTCGAACTAGCATGTGATTTGCAGTGTTATATTATTTCTTGCCTTTGTTTCGTTGAACAAGGTTTATTGAGTAAACCCTTTCTCAGCTGTCGCAAATTTGCCTAATTTATCAAGGAAATGCTGGTATGTATGCTCCAAACCAATATTCACCACGTCTGCTGCTGTTTAGCATAGATTTCTTCTTGATTGTTACGTTCATCTACAAATCATTGACTTACGATGTAAGTAGATCTGATTTAATTGAAATGTTCTATTTAAAGCACGAATTATTGTATTTTGTAACCCAGAAGTATTATTATTTTCGTCAAGCCGGTGTATGTCGAAAATCGTTAGATTTTTTTTCACGCCTGAGTTGTACTAGTAGCCCTTTTCAAAAGTTGGCAGGTATGCATACATATATACAAGGGGGCACCAGAAAGTATCCGAACTAATTATTTGGCAAACAGAACTTTCGTAGTACCGCGTTTTTGCCTCTACGAGCGCATAGAGCGAACATTCCAGAGTCAGTAAAAAATGATTCAAATTGCTCTGAGCACTAGGGGACTTAACATCTGAGGTCATCAGTTCCCTAGAACTTAGCACTACTTAAACCTAACTAACCTAAGGACATCACACACATCCATTCCCGAGGCAGGATTCGAACCTGCGACCGTAGCAGTCGTGCGGTTCCGGGCTGAAGCGCCTAGAACCGCTCGACCACAGCGGCCGGCATCAGAGTCAGTAAGCAGAGTTCCGTCGCTTAAGGTCAGGACCAGTTTCGGCCGAGTTTTACTGACAACTGTTTCGTGTGATTGTCGTTTTTGCTATGGCTGATTTTCGTTAACAGCGTGCGGCGATGAAATTCTGTTTTTTCCAAGGAAAAAGTGGCACAGAAACTCTTTAAATTTTAAAAACAGCATACAGGGTTGGTGCTATGGAGAAAACTTAAGTGTTTTTGAGTGGTTTCTCCATGTCAGATATGTTGAAATGTCGATTGATGAGGAACCACATTCTGGTCAATCTTCCACTGCCCGAAAACATGAAAATGTTGAAAACATTCGTGCAATCATTAACGAAGATCGACGACGGACAATTGAAGAAATTGTGGAGCTGTCACGAGTGACTTGGAGTTTAGTGCAGCGAACTGAGATAGTTGATTTGAGAATGAAAAGGATGGCTGCCAAATTCATGCCATGAATACTGAGTGCTGACCAAAAACAAGGTCAAATGTTGCAAATGGCTCTGAGCACTATGGGACAAACGGTTTTTTTTTTTTTCAAAAATTACTACAGGCCATGAAACTTGGTGCTATGATTACGATCCTGAATCAAAGCAACCATCAAGCCAGTGGAAGACTTCAAATTCGCCCTGCCCCAAAAAAGCTCGTCAGGTGAAATAAAACACTAAGTGCTGTTTTTATTTCTATTTCATTTTATTTTAGTTTTTTTAGTGGTCAGTGGAGTCGTCCATTCAGAGTTTCCTCCGCAAGATCAGTTAATTAGGTTTTCTACTTGGAAGTTTTGAAAAGATTGCACGACAGTGCGTGGAGGAAGCGGCCTTGGTTGTGGCAGTCGGGTGTAACAGTGACACTGCCCCTGCTCACACAGCCCTGTCTGAATCACAATTCTTGACAAAAATGATACGGTACCTGTTCCCCAACCCCCCACATTCACCCGTCCTTGCCCACGCGACATTTTTTTCCCTCAGAGTCAAAACGGACATGAAAGGAAACCATTTTTCTGGTGTTGCTGTGGTGTAGAACGACGACGGAGGCGTTGGCAAGCGTCACGGAAGATGAATTTAAACAATGTTTTGAAAAATGGAATACAAGATTAGACTAGCATATTAATGCAGGTGGAGAGCACTTTGTAGGGGATTGAAGGTTTGTGGTTAAAATGTGAATATCAAAGTTAAAAAACTGTGTTCGTTTTCTTTTGGGAACCCCGAGGAGGTATCTGCTTGTACCGATTCACATCATTTTCTCTTAAATCAATCTAATTTATGCACTTTTAAAATTTAATTCCATTAGTCTATAAGCTAAATAAAATAAATAAATGCTGGCATAGCCAGGGTGACAGACGTCGGGGGAGGTAGCCAATCACCTCTAGCGCAAGTCGCTGTAGCACTGCGCACACACCAACCACAGCGCCACCTCCTTGGCCGGGGCGACCCTGTCACGGGCAGCAGCAGAAAGAGGTTACGGCGGCGGCACCACGGACCCGCCCCAACCAAAAGGGTGTAGAAGTATGTATGAAATCACTCAAACCCACTAAATGAGTGCAAACATTCTTATAACCGACTTAACAGACAAATACACTACTGGCCATTAAAATTGCTACACCACGAAGATGAATTGCTACAGACTCGAAATTTAACCGACCGGAAGAAGATGCTGTGATATGCAAATGATTAGCTTTGCAGAGCATTCACACAAGGTTGCCGCCGGTGGCGACACCTACAGCGTGCTGACGTGAGGAAAGTTTCCAACCGATTTCTCATACACAAGCAGCAGATGACCGGCGTTGCCTGGTGGAACGTTGTTGTGATGCCTCGTGTAAGGAGGAGAATTGCGTACCATCACGTTTACGACTTTGATAAAGGTCGGGTTGTAACCTATAGTGATTGCGGTTTATCGTATCGCGACATTGCTGCTCGCGTTGGTCGAGATCCAATGGCTGTTAGCAGAATATGGAGTCGGTGGGTTCAGGAGGGTAACACGAAACGCCGTGCTGGATCCCAACGGCCTCGTATCACCAGCAGTCGACATGACAAGCATCTTATCCGCGTGGCTGTAACGGATCGTGGAGCCACATCTCGATCCCCGAGTCAACAGATGGGGACGTTTGCAAGACAACAACCATCTGCACCAATAGTTCGACGACGTCTGCAGTAGCATGGACTATCAGCTCTGAGACCATGGCTGCGGTTCCCCTTGACGCTGCATGACAGACAGGACCGCCTGCGATGGTGTACTCAACGACGAACCTGGGTGCACGAATGCCAAAACGTCATTTTTCGGATGAATTCAGGTTCTGTTTACAGCATCATGATTTTCGCATCCGTGTTTGGCGACATCGCGGTGAACGCACATTGGAAGCGTGTATTCGTCATCGCCATACTGGCGTATCACCCGGTCTCGCTTCCCACGCCCGGGTTCCCGGGTTCGATTCCCGGCGGGGTCAGGGATTTTCTCTGCCTCGTGATGGCTGGGTGTTGTGTGCTGTCCTTAGGTTAGTTAGGTTTAAGTAGTTCTAAGTTCTAGGGGACTTATGACCACAGCAGTTGAGTCCCATAGTGCTCAGAGCCATTTGAACCATTCGTATCACCCGGCGTGATGGTATGGGGTGCCATTGGTTACACGTCTCTGTCACCTCTAGTTGGCATTGACGGCACTTTGAACAGTGGACGTTACATTTCAGATGTGTTACGACCCTTTGCTCTACTTTTCATTCGATACCTGCGAAACCCTACATTTCAGCAGGATAATGCACGACCGCGTGTTGCAGGTCCTGTACGGGCCTTTCTGGATACACAAAATCTTCGACTGCTGCCCTGGCCAGCACATTCTCCAGATCTCTCACGAATTGAAAACGTCTGGTCAATGGTGGACGAGCAACTGGCTCGTCGCAATACGCCAGTCACTACTCTTGATGAACTGTGGTATCTTGTTGAAGCTGCATGGGCAGCTGTACCTGTACACGCTATCCAAGCTCTGTTTGACTCAATGCCCAGGCGCATCAAGGCCGTTATTTCGGCCAGAGGTGGTTGTTCTGGGTACTGATTTCTCAGGATCTAAGCACTCAAACTGCGTGAAAATGTAATCACTCGTCAGTTCTAGTATAATATATTTGTCCTATGAATACCCGTTTATCGTCTTCATTTCTTCTTTGTGTAGCAGTTTTAATGGCCAGTAGTGTACCTTACCACAGCGTGGCACTGTCGCTTCGGAGACCAAACTAAGACTAATAACTTTGACGTATAGACGTGAAAGATGGTACGAGATGAAGTATACTCCATTCACAGTCTGTATCTGAGTACGGACTAGCTGCTGAGAGATGCGGCATGTGGGGGTCAGTGCTAGAGTTGCACAGATAGTAATCGAAAAAGCGCCATTAACATCGTGATAACTTCTTCAGACAGTCTGTGAATTTTACACCGAACCGTAGCGCGAAGTGAGAAATCTGTTGTCTCACAGGATTTTATTCGAGAAGAGTGGGTTGCTAATCACCATCTCTTTCCATGTCCTTAGATATCTGCTCACAGTTACTGCTCTGTCTCTAATGGTATTGGTGTCTATTACGTTTTACATTGCTCTATCGCATTTTTTATATCACTTTCAAGAAATATGCTCGTATCTCTTGTTATGCGTAACTTACGCTCACTGGTGTGGCTATCAGAATACCGGATTTTCTTAATAGGGTCACCATAATATGCTCTCTCCAAATAACGAGAAAACCAGTACTCAATTTCTGTGCGCATCAGCTGACTACATTTAACTCCTTCCGTTCGTGAAGAAGGCGTTTGTTTTGTGAGACTTCATATGCTAACGAAGTTTTCAGCATGGAGAGTCGTAGAGGCGGTATCCATTTTATTGTAAAGTTCAATTATCAAACTGCATAGTTTGGTATCATTAATGCCAGATTTCAAGAACTAGATTTTCTTTGGTGTCACTTAGATCTTTGTCCAGGTTCTTACCACAGCTAACGTCTTTCTTAGTCCATTAAGTATTGTAAGTAAAAGAAGTCTAGAAATATCACATCAGGCTTCAGAAGACGTTGTTTCGTACGCCTTCCTGAAGATTCTAAAATGTTACAACGTTTTATCACAATCACAAAATTCATGTAGCAACAAATTTTATTTTTACTTCATTCTCTACGCAAACATGAACTATTTCGTTCGTTATAAATAAATCCTGACTGTCCTTGTTCGATCCGTATTGGTGCCAATGATTTTCCTGCAATGGGTAAACTGGAACTGGGTGCTCTCAGCCTCATGAGGCCGATTCGTCGGTGCTCTGTTTACTTTCGCTTAGCTTACAAAATTCGCCTCTAGATGTAGCTAGCGTGCTCAGTATTGATGCTTATCGTTTCGATTTACGTGTAGATCGATAGTTATTGACTTTTGAGAGTCATTACAGTGAAATATGACGATCGATTATCCTGCTACTGCGTTGATCCTTTGTTGACATCGTTCTTCGTAATACTATTTTATAGTTTGTTCTTTCATTCGACGTCGTCTTTTTTGTGGGCTATTGTTATTTAACGTTGTTACGCTGTTATTTTTCCTTTAAGTTAATATTTTCAGTTTATTTATTTTACTTGCTTTTGCGATTTATTTAACAAAATTTGCAACAATGAAATTCGTGAGTTACTGAAAAAATACTAATGATACAGAGTATTTTAGCGCAAGCAGCAGTGGTTCAGAAAGTGTCAGTAATGTCCTTGCTGGTACATTGATTGAAAGTGAAGACTGAATGGAAAATACATGGTACACTGAAGATATAGCACCTGAAACACTACAGTAACTTTCACATCCATTTCGCGAGGTGCCTGGACCAAAACATATGCCACCAGTGGGTTTTTATGCATCTGAACATTTCAATATATTTTTCACTGCAGTGCGACTTCAACTAACTGCCACCAAAACAAATCACTTAGCTAAGCAAGTTGTATCTTAACATGCTGCTGTTGCCCAGCAATATAAAATATGGAAGAATGTCACAATAGCTGAGGTAAGAAGTTTATAGTATGATTACTGAATATGGGAACCAACAAAAGACCTACATTGTTTTTATACTGGAGTATCAAATCGTTTAAGATCTAAGTCATTTCCACAGTTTGGTAAGATGTATTATACTCCAAAACGTAAGAATTAGGTGATACGGAACTGCATACATTGGAGAGACTGTAGTGTACTCTATAATTAGTATCGCTGTGAGTAATATTAAAACTTTCATTTTGCTGATGTCATTGGATTCAGGAATTTGTATAGATTTTATGGACATTTATATTTAAACAAAGTATAGTGTTAATTATGTGGAAACAATACCAAATTTATATTTTTTTAAAATACTTTTTATTTTCTCAATTATAAACAATATAAAATGAATACTCATGACAATCTGGGAATACCATTATCAGTTACATAGCTTTGCAGGTAAGAGGTATTTTTTTCATATTTTTAAACTGAATGTGGGATGATACATGGCAGATTAGGTATAACATTGTATGGCAGTATAAAACATATGACATTTTTTCCATTCATCGTTCAAAATGGCTGACTGAAAAGCGGTTAACCCCCTCCACACAGGCGTCCAATAACATCTTTGCAGCAGATCATACAGTAGTCTTTAAACATACCACAGTCGGATCATATCCTGAATTAGCATTTGCCACTCTGATACTTCAGCGATGCTGAGTGTGGTTTTTGAGTGATTTCCTACTCCCACTTAGATGAAAGTCTGGCTCCCCAATTCCTCCTCAAAAATACAAACATGAAAGCATACTAAAGCAAATTTACACGAATTCTTGCTTGAGATCACTTCATTTAATTGGTAGCCTTTGTTCCTGAAGACCTTGCGTAGGCGTCTCAGCTCGGTATAAGACGCTGATAACCTGCCCCATGAGCAGACGCACCTTCGCTAAGATCTCAGGAACAAGAACTGCAATCCTTACCAAATAAGCGAAGTGACCTGAACCAACATGGGTAAGTAACACCACCTACGACAAGCAGGGAAAGAAACACACTTTCCGTCCTTCTGTGTCTCGGTCTTGGGCAACATAAGCCGACTGCTGAAAAAACGTAAAACAAAATCGGTCTTCAGGCTTACACAAAAAATCCGCCAATTACTGAGACCAGCTAGAGATACAGCAAGTCCCAGAACACCTGCAGTCTACAAGATACCATGCCTGTGTGTCCAGTCTTACGGCGGACAAACTGTACAAACTGTAGAACAATGCGGGAAGGAGCATGAGAGGTTTTATTGTCTGCGCTACCCCGAAAATCCACTTTAGTGGAGCATGCTTTAGAAAAATGGTTCAAATGGCTCTGAGCACTATGGGACTTAACTGCTGAAGTCATCAGTCCCCTAGAACTTAGAACTACTTAAACCTAACTAACCTAAGGACATCACACACATTCATGCCCGGGGCAGGATTCGAACCTGCGACCGTAGCGGTCGCGCGGTTCCAGACTGAAGCACCTAGAACCGCATGCTTTAGAAAGGATCACCGGATTCAATTCAAGAAACTTAAACCATGGTTCGTACTAATGGCGTCTGGGACTGTTTAATTAAAGCAGCCATCGAAACAAATATCAACGACAACACTTTTAAGAGATGTGCTGGTTCAAAGCTCAGTGTGGCGTGGTATCCAACGATCGCGACACTGAGGTGGGCGCACCGAACGCATAGTCAACGCATGCCCATATATGACAATGTTGTGAGCACCTGTGACTTCGCAGTCGGCAGTTAGTGTATATAAGGGTGTACCAGTAACCCATCAGCGGCAATTTCACTTGACAGTCGCCAAGGTGTGCTTGGTCGGAAGTTTGTGGCATCTTAACAACTCAACATGGCTGTTATTCGGTCTTACCACCGCGAGATTCTGCATCCTTACATACTACACTCCTGGAAATTGAAATAAGAACACCGTGAATTCATTGTCCCAGGAAGGGGAAACTTTATTGACACATTCCTGGGGTCAGATACATCACATGATCACACTGACAGAACCACAGGCACATAGACACAGGCAACAGAGCATGCACAATGTCGGCACTAGTACAGTGTATATCCACCTTTCGCAGCAATGCAGGCTGCTATTCTCCCATGGAGACGATCGTAGAGATGCTGGATGTAGTCCCGTGGAACGGCTTGCCATGCCATTTCCACCTGGCGCCTCAGTTGGACCAGCGTTCGTGCTGGACGTGCAGACCGCGTGAGACGACGCTTCATCCAGTCCCAAACATGCTCAATGGAGGACAGATCTTGCTGGCCAGGGTAGTTGACTTACACCTTCTAGAGCACGTTGGGTGGCACGGGATACATGCGGACGTGCGTTGTCCTGTTGGAACAGCAAGTTCCCTTGCCGGTCTGGGAATGGTAGAACGATGGGTTCGATGACGGTTTGGATGTACCGTGCACTATTCAGTGTCCCCTTGACGATCACCAGTGGTGTACGGCCAGTGTAGGAGATCACTCCCCACACCATGATGCCGGGTGTTGGCCCTGTGTGCCTCGGTCGTATGCAGTCCTGATTGTGGCGCTCACCTGCACGGCGCCAAACACGCATACGACCATCATTGGCACCAAGGCAGAAGCGACTCTCATCGCTGAAGACGACACGTCTCCATTCGTCCCTCCATTGACGCCTGTCGCGACACCACTGGAGGCGGGCTGCACGATGTTGGGGCGTGAGCGGAAGACGGCCGAACGGTGTGCGGGACCGTAGCCCAGCTTCATGGAGACGGTTGCGAATGGTCCTCGCCGATACCCCAGGAGCAACAGTGTCCCTAATTTGCTGGGAAGTGGCGGTGCGGTCCCCTACGGCACTGCGTAGGATCCTACGGTCTTGGCGTGCATCCGTGCGTCGCTGCGGTCCGGTCCCAGGTCGACGGGCACGTGCACCTTCCGCCGACCACTGGCGACAACATCGATGTACTGTGGAGACCTCACGCCCCACGTGTTGAGCAATTCGGCGGTACGTCCACCCGGCCTCCCGCATGCCCACTATACGTCCTCGCTCAAAGTCCGTCAACTGCACATACGGTTCACGTCCACGCTGTCGCGGCATGCTACCAGTGTTAAAGACCGATGGAGCTCCGTATGCCACGGCAAACTGGCTGACACTGACGGCGGCGGTGCACAAATGCTGCGCAGCTAGCGCCATTCGACGGCCAACACCGCGGTTCCTGGTGTGTCCGCTGTGCCGTGCGTGTGATCAAGGCTTGTACAGCCCTCTCGCAGTGTCCGGAGCAAGTATGGTGGGTCTGACACACCGGTGTCAATGTGTTCTTTTTTCCATTTCCAGGAGTGTATAATAGTCCATGTTTATAGCTTTTTTATTATATAAACTTTACAGTTTTATCTTTTCCTTTAAACTATCTTCAGAATCATACGAAGAAGAAATCGATGCACAGTACTTCGTCAAAATTGCAGCATATACAGCAGGGGTGGCCAAGATTTCGACTCGCGGGCCATGCCCGTACCCAAGCGCCAAAGCGCTCAGTCTCGGTCCACATTTCCTCCCTTCGCCAGCCCGCACTGTTTGGGGGCGAGGAGGGAGAAGAGGGAGAAAGAGCGAACGTGCCGCATTTAAATGGCAGTACAGTCGTACTGCATACGATTTGGTCTTATATTTAACATTTCTCAACAACGCAGATCACAAAAAACAAGAAACAAGTTTTCTGTATTAATTCATTACTTTTGGAGCGCTTAAGACGTAATATAATTTATATCTGGTGCAAACTATCGGCATACAGACAGATGCAGAAAATTTCACAGAGTTTCGCACTCAAGTTGACACTTAATCGTGCCTTATATAGTTTCATAATCAAAGAAAAGTCTGTACAAAAATATGTCGATCGAAATATTGTAGCACTTGTGCAATCTCCTTTAAGATTTACCCGAAAAAACAATGTAGAAATCCTGAACAGTTTTAACGTAAAAAGATTTGGAATTAAAACTGGAATTACCTTGCACGTCAATCAGTTACATCTGCACATGTACAGGGAAACAGCAAACGGTCTCGAAGACAAATATAAGACTGAAAGTGTTCTCAAAACGTTTAAAAACTATCGTTGTAATTCTTGAAAGACCACAATGAATTCTTCAAACCTCGTGCTTTCTTTAGCGCCAGTGAGCATAGGGAACTTGATTGTCATTGTCGGAATGTGTCCCTTCTACAACGCGATTTGCTTTTTAAATGCATCTCCATCAAATCAGAAGGAGCTTACCTTGCAACGTCTTACTGCAGGCAGTGTGCAGTCAAATCCTACTTAAAATGCAGTCCATCCCGGATGTTCTAATTTTCGTTTCTGCACTCCATTTTTTCTTCATAATTCTACAATAGCGAGATTTAAATCGAAAAATGCCGCCTGACTTAACCAATGTACTTCGCAGTGATATATGAAGTCTCTACACTCTTCGTTCATTTCCGTTGAAAACTGTTGTAACTGAAAATGGAATAATGGGTGCCACTTCAAAAATATTACTATTCAAATGGCTCTGAGCACTATGGGACTTAACTTCTGAGGTCATCAGTCCCCTATAACTTAGAACTACTTAAACCTAACTAACCTAAGGACATCAAACACACCCATGCCCGAGGCAGGATTCGAACCTGCGACCGTAGCGGTCGCGCGGTTCCAGACTGTAGCGCCTAGAACCGCTCAGCCACCCCGGCCAGCCTATTACTATTCGTACCACCAGTTTCTTCAAGTGCTCCATGCCTGCATATTTAGCACAAAGTGCTTATGTACAGAACAATGAATCCCATCTGTCGATCATTGTAATTTTTTGCTCTTTACTGTCATATAAAAGTTTAAATTCTTTCTGCATGGTACTATAGTGTCGTTTCGTAGCAGATAAGCAGTACTCGTCGCTTATGTGAACTGAGAATTCTCGCCGGCCGGTGTGGCCGAGCGGTTCCAGGCGATTCAGTCTGGAACCGCGCGACCGCTACCGTCGCAGGTTCGAATTCTGCCTCGGTCATGGATGTGTGTGATGTCCTTAGGTTAGTTAGGTTTAAGTAGTTCTAAGTTCTAGGGGACTGATGACCTAAGATGTTAAGTCCCATAGTGCTCAGAGCCATTTCAACCATTTGAGAATTCGCGCCTCTCTCTTCTGTCATTCCCATTACATTCTAAGGATTGTGACGACAGATCACTAGACTGCATCATCTTGTGCAAACAGCTGCTGGTCCTGTGAACGCCCTTCATATCACGAACAAACAGCGAAAAGTAAACAGCGTTGACACCACGATCCTGCAGAATTCAAGATCGCAAAATGCCCCACCGCTATGCTAACTCTAAATTCGCGATGTTCCGGGTACTTCCGAGAAGTCCCGAGCCAAGCCGAGTGACAGGCTGGGCGTTATCCTGCACATGTTGCATGTGTCAAGTTTGGCACGCCGTCGCCTGCCCTTGTTTACAGTGATACCGTGTATCGATGTTCTCTTAATGTTGATCTGAAGATTACAAAGCTGAAACGTGTATAATTTTGAGGTTCACACAATAAAAAAGTGATCAAGGCGGAATATACGTGCCCAGAAAGCAGTTTACGTAGTTTTTGAATAAACATATAATCACGATTCTGAAGTTACAACTTGACTGTACATACGTTTTTGTTTCTCATTTTTACGCTCCAATCGCGAATTGTCAGAGACGAGACACCCGCTTCTGTGTGATAAACGTCAGAGGTGCACCGGCGTTGGCATTGTTAGTGAAATTCCATTGCCCAGAGTCGGTAAGAGAAATCATGGAAGCCTGGGCTAAGGCTGCAAACCAGCTTCACACATCAAGAACAAGTAGTTTTTCCTTGGCATCGCTGCCTTCAGTGAATCTTACGCTAGTAATTAAGTTTAATCATTTGTAAAATCCTCATTATCAACCACTGCTTCTTGAATACCCACGTGATGATGGCTCAAATGGCTCTGAGCACTATGGGACTTAACATCTACGGTCATCAGTCCCCTAGAACTTAGAACTACTTAAACCTAACTAACCTAAGGACAGCACACAACACCCAGCCATCACGAGGCAGAGAAAATCCCTGACCCCGCCGGGAATCGAACCCGGGAACCCGGGCGTGGGAAGCGAGAACGCTACCGCACGACCACGAGATGCGGGCCCACGTGATGATGACTAAAACACTGGCGACCCAGTAATACATGTCTGTTCGTTATAACTGTGTCTTAAATGGTTTACATCATTCAAATGTACTTTCGTGTTCAAACCATCCGGATTGCAGTCGCTTGGAGACGTGAAGTTGCGCCAGTCCTGGATCGAACCCGCCCGGAGGATTAATGACGAGGCTCGGTGTGTTGGCCAGCCTGGAAGTTGGTTTTAGGTGATTTCCCACATCCTAGTAAGTAAATACCGCGCTGGTGCCCAAGTCCTGCCTCAGTTACTCGATTCGCTCGTTCACTTTCACATGAATAGGCCTAACACTACAGGCATACAGTTGGGGTATACATGTTCCATAATGGGGTGGCGTCGGGAAGGGCATTTTGCCACCCCTTGACGGGAGTTTCTGGTCGAGAGCGATGAAAAAAAAATTTTTTCACATAATTTGCAAAGTTGAAATGTATAGATCATGCCTGCAAACAATTTTTGATTGTGAAAGGATTTTAGAAATTACAGCGTGTTGAATGGAACGGTGCGCCGACCGGAATGCAGGCAGCTGTAGGCGCTCGGCGAATTAATTTAAGAAAAGATACGACCAGTATACGAATTAGTGTCCAATGAAGATTTGCTTAAAAGGAAAACCGGTGCTAATGCGCAAAATGACAACGAGAGTTGCGGCGCCTGCATTTACAAGCTTGTACTGAAGTACATTCATCGAGGGGTAAAAACTGTTGAAACACCAACATATGTAGCTGCAGGTATATTCAACAAGGGTAATTCTTCTGAACGTGTTAGGAATAGTCATGGGGATGAAAAACAAAAACTTCGCGGACTTACCTGGCAGGAAACGCGTGGCCGCCGCGGAGCAAGTAATGCCTCAGTTTTTTGAAAGAGCCCGGACTGGAAAATTACAGCACCATATTCAGAACCAGAGCACGTTTGAGGCAGATGAAGGATACATCTATGGTTCTGGATCGCATATTAACCGTAAGTTGGTTTTGTCACTCCAAATTTTAAACGCGTTTTTCTCGGCACAAGATTATTCACTCTGCGTGGCGCTCTAGAGCCTCGACAGGTCAACCGATTCATTTGATTTTTTAAAATGAAATATATTTAAATTTAGGAGGCCTTAGAGAGAAATTTATTATTTTAATTTGAAATATTTTTTCAGACATTTGAACTTAGGAAAGCATGCAAAGAAACTGACTAGTTTTTCAAATAGCTGTCTTTTTTCCGAGGTACTTTTCAAAACCCCGTCGTGATGGTCCCCCAAATTCATTCTAATTTAAGAATCTTCTATTTTTATGGGTTTCAGAAATGGCTATGGGTCTGCACAACGCTTCGAGCAAACCAGGACGCGCCACGAGGCACATACTTTGACAGGGGCTGCCATTTTTAATTTGTTATGAGATTAAAAGTTTTTCATACACGAATGTATGACAAAATGAAGAAACTCCCATTTTAATAAAAACAATCCTCATACGAAAAAAGATTCTAAAATTCATCCATATTTCGTGCCTCTGAGCCGGAACCTCTCCTTAAACCAATCATGCGAAATCCGTTAATAACCATGCCGACCCTGTGCCGATGCGGGACAAAGGAAGAAGGAAAAGAAGTAGTTGTACTTTCAACTCTTCTTGTGTGCTAAACATGCAGTTTCGTATTTCGTCGGCAGCACCAACAAAGAAACCGTGGGAATGTGCTAGTAATGTGAAAAGTCCCCTCTTAGGTCAATGTACTTTGTCCAGTGTTTTTCTGGCGAGAAGCTTCCATCACCGAAGTGTGATTATGAATGGACTGCAAAGTATACTTTTCACTGGACTCAAAACGTTTTCTAGTCAGAAATTTCCTATACGCCGAAACA
The DNA here is from genome assembly GCF_023898315.1 of Schistocerca nitens. Lineage (NCBI taxonomy): Eukaryota > Metazoa > Arthropoda > Insecta > Orthoptera > Acrididae > Schistocerca > Schistocerca nitens. The sequence continues at coordinate 168,089,903 of NC_064616.1, read as the reverse complement.
GGAAGACGTCAGAGGAGGATAAATCTTGGAAACAGGGTGGAAAAATTCATACTTCAGATCACCCAATTTTCTCATTTCGGAAGCAGCTTTATTGGCGCATGGATTCTCTTGTAAGACGATTTTTTTTCTTCATCTGCGCCTTTTCTCACGTAATTTGTTTTCCTACGAAGTATTCTATAATTATGGTTTTAACCTTTGCAAGATAATCGGGAAAGCTAATTCCTCTTCATTTCCACAAAATAATGTTCACATCCTCTCAGACAGATAATACTGACAGGGCCACTAACTTCCAGCCGGCTGTTGTCCCGTTTCAGGGCCAATGTCTCGACGGACAGCAACAAATCGGCACACAGAATCTGCTGTACTCTTGTTGAGAAGCTCCAAGCTTTCCTGAGAAGTTCGTTGTCGCATTTGCTTTTGGACAGAACTCAAAAAGCCAGTTACAGGCTTTTCGATCAGTTATTCCCCACGTAAAACGCACCGTACTCTTTATTCTGATAAATATACGGTGGCTTCTGTTTCACACGGAACTGCCGTTTGTCCAGTGGCTTACTGCGCGCGTCCTTCATCTGTGCATTAAATTTTTGGAAGTTCTTGAAGTGGATCAGTAAAAATAAACACGGCAGCCATTATTTAACGGTTGAAAACGGAGGACCGTGCGGGATTAGCCGAACGGTCTCAGGCGCCGCAGTCATGGACTGTGCGGCTGATCCCGGCGGAGGTTCGTCCGCAGCTCGTGGTCGTGCGGTAGCGTTCTCGCTTCACGCGCCCGGGTTCCCGGGTTCGATTCCCGGCGGTGTCAGGGATTTTCTCTGCCTCGTGATGACTGGGTGTTGTGTGATGTCCTTAGGTTAGTTAGGTTTAAGTAGTTCTAAGTTCTAGGGGACTGATGACCATAGATGTTAAGTCCCATAGTGCTCAGAGCCGGCGGAGGTTCGAATCCTACCTCGGGCATGGATGTGTGTGTTTGTCCTTAGGATAATTTAGGTTAAGTAATGTGTAAGCTTAGGGACTGATGCCCTTAGCAGTTAAGTCCCATAAGATTTCACACTCATTTGAACATTTTTTGAAAATGAAGGGGTAGACTCGTTATTAATTCTTTCCAAATTTTCAGTCGCGTCAATAGGTCATAAACCGCCCAAAGCAAAGAATTTTTGACGGAACGTTATTGCGGTTTATCCATTCGACTGAAAGTAACTGAATATAGTTAAAACTACTATGTAAGGGAATCTAATTCTTGGATTAATCTGACACTTGACTTCGGTAATGTACCGATATAAAAACATTTTTTTAAATTTGTTTTTGTTCGTCAAAAATGGTTCAAATGGCTCTGAGCACTATGGGACTCAACATCTTAGGTCATAAGTCCCCTAGAACTTAGAACTACTTAAACCTAACTAACCTAAGGACATCACACACAGCCATCCCCGAGGCAGGATTCGAACCTGCGACCGTAGCAGTCCCGCGGTTCCGGACTGCAACGCCAGAACCGCACGGCCACCGCGGCCGGCTTTGCTCGTCAAATTGACCCTAAAAATGGCTAATGTACGACCGAATGTGTTTGTGACTTATCATGTTATGTGATAGTGCCTAAAATAAAAATAAGTGTATAATATGTCGATCACTCTTCTCTACAGGAAAAATGACGTTTCATTCATAGCAAGACCAATTCAGTGAGACGCCGTGACGCCTTGCCCTGGTAGTAACAGGTTATGATTTTAAGCTACCACGTGCAAGTTACTTGAATTAATTCCTCGCAAACTACAAAAACAACTGATCTCTTGGTTCGCTTTTAAACCTGTCCAGCATAAAGGGATGAGCTGTATTCTGAATCTATGTTGTGAAATCTGTTGCAGGATTAAGTTTTAGGGGATTGTGTCTCAGCTGTAACACGATGTGAAATGACATAATTGTTCACGTCTAGAAACAACCAGTGACTATTCCGGAGAGAATGGAGATCAGTAGTCAGAAGATGCAGTCTGCAACATTAATCTACAATCACCAGCTTCGCCTGCGGCTGCCGCCAGAAAGTAACAGGAGATAAGGTCGCCAACAGCACGACAAAGCTCGCTCTCAGCATTCCGAGGGGACGTTAAACTAACTTCCGCTAGACACCTTAGTGGCCGTTTGTGTTGAAATACTGTCTAGCAGCAAAAACCTGCGGGTATTAAGTAGCCATGTTTCTAATTGGAATCAAGAAGGTTAGTTCTAAATCAGACAGGAACAAGTGTGAGCCTGAGTTGCTTTCGTTTGGCGTAATACGGGTGGTGTCGTGAAAAAAGCGACACAGCTAAAAGTACACAACAGAAACAAATGCTTTCCAGTAAACATGGAAGCGGAAATCAACCGTTTGCGAGATAACTGCAGACGTGTAGCTACGAATCGTCACTGACTTCAGCATGAAATATTGTCCTGGTTAGTATGAGGTGGTTATAATTAAAGTGCATTTGATCACGGAGGCCCAGTATAGATTTTAACCATTGCAGGGCAGCCAAACTTGGTAGATGTGCTAATTTGTTACAGAGGAACCGATTTACGCTTGGAAAAAAATTAGTTCCAATGTTGGCCACCAGACGCAAATCTGGGGCTGTACACTATCTCGTGAACGTCTCCGGTGCTCAAACCGAACAAAGTGTGTAAGCGGCAGTTAATAATAAAATCAACATTACACCTTCCTCACTTTTTTTATCTTTTCTCCCCACGTCCACTTCCTAATGCGTTACATACTGAAACATTTCTATACGTCTTTCTTGTATTCACAGCGCGAGATTTGCACCTGATGGCCAAAATTGGCACTTATTTTTCTGGGATGAATTGGCTCCACATTAAAGTATCAGAATATCTACCAGGTTTCACTGTCATACGATAATTACAGCCCACACAGGTCTTCTGTGAGAAGATGCACTAAAATTATAACCATGCGATACAAAGTATCTACCTGCTCCGGCTTCGCACTGAGTAATACGGACGACATATCTGGCGTAGCGGTAATAAATTACATACACAAACCCTACTCTTGAATCTGTCTATACACTATGTGATCAAAAGTGTGTTGTCACCGCCAGACACCACACTTGCTAGGTGGTAGCATTTAAATCGGCCGCGGTCCATTAGTATACGTCGGACCCGCGTGTCGCCACTGTCAGTGATAGCAGACCGAGCGCCACCACACGGCAGGTCTAGAGAGACGTCCTGGCACTCGCCCCAGTTGTACAGCAGACTTTGCAAGCGAAGCCACATTGACAAATACGCTCTCATTTGCCGAGACGATAGTTAGCATAGGCTTCAGCTAAGTCATTGGCTACGACCTAGCAAGGCGCCATAGCTTTGATAATTAATATTTTGAAGCATTTATCATCAAGAGCGATGTTCTACAAATGTGGATTAAAGTTAAGTATTACAGCAACTGCGTCCATTTTCTAAGTTCTCATTTCCTTGTAACTGTTCCAGACCTCACGCCAATCTGCGTGAGCTTAACGCGTGCCTTTCGGCTTCCTCTCGTTGTGACTTGGCTGCCTTGCTAAGTCACAACAAAAAGTATCCGGACACCTGCCTGAAAATGACTTACAAGTTCGTGGCGCCTTCCATCAGTAATGCTGGTATTCAGTATGGTGTTGGCCTACCCTTACCTTTGCTGAGAGCTTCCACTCTCGCAGGCATACGTTCAATCAGGTGGTGGAAGGTTTCTTGGGGAATGGCAGCCCACTCTTCACGGAGTGCTGCACCGAGGAGAGGTATCGATCTCGGTCGGTGTGGCCTGGCACGAAGTCTGCGTACCAAAACATCCATAATGTGTTCTATAGGATTCAGGTCAGGACTCTGTGCAGACCAGTCCATTACAGGTATGTTATGGTCGTGTAAGCACTCCGCCACAGGCCGTGCAATATGAACAGGTGCTCGATCGTGTTGAAAGATGAAGTCGCCATCCCCGAATTTCTCTTCAACAGTGGGAAGCAAGAAGGTGCTTAAAGCATTAGTGTAGGCCTGTGCGGTGATAGTGCCACGCAAAACAAGGGGTGCAAGCGAGCTCTATGAAAAACACGACCACACCATAACACCACCCCCTCCTAAGTTTACTGCTGGCATTACACACGCTGGTAGATGACGTTAGATGACGTTCACCGGGCATTCGCCATACCCACACTGTGCCATCGGATCGCCACGTTGTGTACCGTGATTCGTCACTCCACACAACGTTTTTCCACTGTTCAATCATCCAATGTTTGCGCTCCTTACACCACGCGAGGCGTCGTTCAGCATTTACCGGCGTGATGTGTGGCTTATTAGCAGCCGCTCGACCATGAAATCCAAGTTTTCTCACCTCCCGCCTAACTGTCATAGTACTTGCAGTGTATCCTGATGCCGTTTGGAATTCTTGTGTGATGTTCTGGATAGATGTCTGCCTATTACACATTACGAACCTCTTCAGTTGTCGGCGGTCTCTGTCAGTCAACAGACGATGTTGGCCTGTACGCTTTTGTACTGTACGTGTCCCTTCACGTTTCCACTTCACTGTCACATCAGAAACAGTGGATGCTTAGGAGTGTGGAAATCTCGCGTACAGACGTATGACACAAGTGACACCCAATCACCTGACCACGTTCGAAGTCCTTGAGTCCCGCGGAGCGCCCCATTCTGCTCTCTCACGATGTCTAACGACTATTGAGGTCGCTGATATGGAGTACCTGGCAGTAGGTGGCAGCACAGTGCACCTAATATGAAAAACGTACTTTTTCGGGGTGTCCAGATACTTTTGATCACATAGTGTATGTTAATAAAAACTGTATCAAAATAGTTATAGTTTTTCCTGAGAATAGTCTTCACATACAGACAGAAAAATGCGGTGGAGAACTTTAATTTGGTAATAGGCATAGATGAATAGATTATTTTAAATGTAAATGTAGTTCAGGCACGGTTCGTGTGTTTACCTGCGCGCTTGAAACCCCTCAGTCAGTGCTCTGCTGTTGTAGCGATCAGACAACTTGCTCGTCATGCTATGCAGAATTGGACAATGCAAACGACAGTCGAAAAAGTGGCTATTGTTTTTGTTCCTGGAGAATGTCGCCAAATTGTGAGAGCAACGATGGAATTGTATGCTGAAAGATATCCTGATCCCACAAAGTCCTCACTAACTGTCATTGCAAACATTATTAAAAAATCCAAGAACGAGAAATCTGAAGAACAAAACAAGCCAATGAGAAACAACAGCACCTAGTGAGGTAAGCGCAACTAACAGTTTATTTGCGGTAAAACACAGTCCACATGTCACTACGAGGCAGCCTGAATATGCGAGTGGTATCAGGCAAACATATATTCTGCGAATAATACATTCCAATGCATTTCATCCTTTCCACACTGCGCATCTTCTTGGCAGCGAGTTTCAAAGTCAATTATGGTTCTGCGAATAGCGTCTACGAAAACTGCAAAGTGATGCAGCGCATCTGTAAAAGGTTGTAGTTGCGAGTGAAGCATCGTTTACAATCCATGGGCAAATCAATTTCGCTATGTCCACTATTGGTGCTGAAGAACAACGCTTGCTGAGAGAACGATCTTGGTCGGCCAACGAGTGGTGCAGGTTTTTCAAGAATCGCATCATTGCTCCCCGTTCTATTGATGGGGCTCTAAATAGCCACAAGTACCGGTTGCTTAAAATTAAAGTGCAGATACTTACGGAGGTCCGTTTTGGGCCGTAATTATCGTATAGCAGCAAAACTCGGTATATATACTAATACCTTAACGTGGAACAGATTTACGCTAGATATAAATTAGGTCCAGTTTTGGCCACCAGGTGCAAATATGACGCTGTACACTGTTTTGGATGACGGTATGACATCCACGCTGTCATTTGACTAGCCATGCCGGTTAATAATAAAATCAATAATACGCCTTTCTCACCTCTTTGACCTTTTCTGCCCACATCCTGTTCCTAATCCATTTCACATGGAAACTTTTTTTATACTTCTTTCTTGTATTCACAGACCAGATTTGAACTTGTGGCCAAAATTGGAAATAATTTTTTTTCAGCGTAAATCGGATCTACCTCAACGAATTAGCATATCTACCAAGTTGCGCTGCCATACGATAATTACAGCCCACAATTGACCTTTGTGAGTAGTTGTACTTTAATTATAACCGCCCGGTACGCATAATTCCTTATAAATACGCTACAGCAGTAACTGGAAGACATTCAACTGGACATAAGGCAATTCATGTGGTAGCTAAGTGACAGATGTCCAGTCCTTTCCATACAGATAAATACAGACCCTCTTAACAGAACATCTGGAAATCGTTGAATCAGTCGTTAGGTAAATATAAAATGGCGTGCACACTCATCAGACGTGACTCATATCTGGACGTTCTTCTGTGTGGAGAATTAGTGCAAGAGGCTTGCAAAGAAGAACCGACGCTCCCCAAAACATGAACTGCTGCGTAAGACGAGCTTGTGCTGCGATGAATCTAGATGCAATTCAGCATGCTTTTTTTCTGTCTGGAAGAGTTTTACACCATATTTCAGCACTCAAGGTCAAAATTTTGAGCACTCGGTATGGCTGTCATAATAACAATTGCGAAAATGAATGAAGTAACAAGGATGTTTTTCTGTTTACTTTACCAACAAAAAATAAAGATGTATTTGGGAGCGAACGAGGACAATTTAGCGGATACGTATGCTGCTAATTAATTTCACGAAACAGAAATCATATGAATGAGTAGAGCCTGGTAGCCCTAAATCGCAAGTGAGAAAGTCCCATTTAATCTCATGGATATGAAAAAAAAAACGTGATTGTGTTTTGACGTACAGTTAACAAAATGATTAGAGACGAAGCTCAAACTTCAAATGAAGAAGGATGGGGATGTAAATCGGCGGTGTCCTTTTCAGGGCAACCGTCCGGCGTTCACGTTGAAAGGTGGCTACACTGAGTCACAGCGCCAGAGATTGCGCCAAAGAGTATTATTCAGCCGCCTCCACTGGCAGTAGTAGTTGAGAAGTTAACGTGGTCTGTGCTTGTTGAGAGGATGTCGATAGCAGTACTAGTTGTGAGCATGTCGTGTGCAGATTTTCTGATGGGCTAGACAGCCGATGCTGTTCGATTGAGAATGTTGCAATGATCAGAGTGTATTTTTCGTCAATATATTTGAAGGATACAGTTGTATAAAATATTTAAGAACTTCAGGTAAATTCTGTGTGTGTCCGACGTTAAGAGGACTTGCTATCGAGAAAATTTCAGGAAGAATGTAATTTCGAAGAAGAAAGTAATAAACTGAAAAGGTAACTATTAATTGAGTTTATTTTTCAGGATACATATTTCCACTTAGGTACGTACTTTATACTTTGTGTTATCTGATTTTGACAGTGATTGATTAATGAACAGGGTTGTTACTTATGTATATTATGCATCGCTTGGCTGCACTGCTTTTTCACTGATGTCACTTTTTTATTATGTGCCTGCTGTGCTTATTTATTTAAATTATAATTGTCACATGATTAATTGTGCTGATATGGTTATGTATGTAAGTTATACTTTGTGATTTATCTGCTTGCGCCTTCATGTTTACTTATTAAGATTACATATGAACATTTATTTGCTTATGCTGATATGATGCCAATGACCTGTTTATTATGTAATATATATATATATATATATATATATTTGATGCTTTGCGTATGGATTGCATATTTACACATTTCTGTTTTGTTGTCATAACTACTCTTTAATTTGGTATATACACTCCTGGAAATTGAAATAAGAACACCGTGGATTCATTGTCCCAGGAAGGGGAAACTTTATTGACACATTCCTGGGGTCAGATACATCACATGATCACACTGACAGAACCACAGGCAACAGAGCATGCACAATGTCGGCACTAGTACACTGTATATCCACCTTTCGCAGCAATGCAAGCTGCTATTCTCCCATGGAGACGATCGTAGAGATGCTGGATGTAGTCCTGTGGAACGGCTTGCCATGCCATTTCCACCTGGTGCCTCAGTTGGACCAGCGTTCGTGCTGGACGTGCAGACCGCGTGAGACGACGCTTCATCCAGTCCCAAACATGCTCAATGGGGGACAGATCCGGAGATCTTGCTGGCCAGGGTAGTTGACTTACACCTTCAAGAGCACGTTGGGTGGCACGGGATACATGCGGACGTGCATTGTCCTGTTTGAACAGCAAGTTCCCTTGCCGGTCTAGGAATGGTAGAACGATGGGTTCGATGACGGTTTGGATGTACCGTGCACTATTCAGTGTCCCCTCGACGATCACCAGTGGTGTACGGCCAGTGTAGGAGATCGCTCCCCACACCATGATGCCGGGTGTTGGCCCTGTGTGCCTCGGTCGTATGCAGTCCTGATTGTGGCGCTCACCTGCAAGGCGCCAAACACGCATACGACCATCATTGGCACCAAGGCAGAAGCGACTCTCATCGCTGAAGACGACACGTCTCCATTCGTCCCTCCATTCACGCCTGTCGCGACACCGCTGGAGGCGGGCTGCACGATGTTGGGGCGTGAGCGGAAGACGGCCTAACGGTGTGCGGGACCGTAGCCCAGCTTCATGGAGACGGTTGCGAATGGTCCTCGCCGATACCCCAGGAGCAACAGTGTCCCTAATTTGCTGGGAAGTGGCGGTGCGGTCCCCTACGGCACTGCGTAGGATCCTACGGTCTTGGCGTGCATCCGTGCGTCGCTGCGGTCCGGTCCCAGGTCGACGGGCACGTGCACCTTCCGCCGACCACTGGCGACAACATCGATGTACTGTGGAGACCTCACGCCCCACGTGTTGAGCAATTCGGCGGTACGTCCACCCGGCCTCCCGCATGCCCACTATACGCCCTCGCTCAAAGTCCGTCAACTGCACATACGGTTCACGTCCACGCTGTCGCGGCATGCTACCAGTGTTAAAGACTGCGATGGAGCTCCGTATGCCACGGCAAACTGGCTGACACTGACGGCGGCGGTGCACAAATGCTGCGCAGCTAGCGCCATTCGACGGCCAACACCGCGGTTCCTGGTGTGTCCGCTGTGCCGTGCGTGTGATCATTGCTTGTACAGCCCTCTCGCAGTGTCCGGAGCAAGTATGGTGGGTCTGACACACCGGTGTCAATGTGTTCTTTTTTCCATTTCCAGGAGTGTAGAAATGCTGATATACTGTGTACGAACAGAGAGTTTAGGTTAAACTATGGTATTAATTATAGATTGTTTGCTTGGCAGAGCCTCGTTGTAGGGATTGTGCTGCATCCACTTGTTGACATTCTGTTCTCTACTGGTATATTTACTCGCTATTGCATGTTTTGCTTACGCTCAGTGCCTTATATTTTTAAGATAAGAAAATGAACTGCTATAATTCTACGAACGACATTAGTAAAAGAAACTTCATTGAAGTCACATGAGCTGGAGGTTTTATGGAAGCTGTATAAATTTATGCTAATAGGAAGGAAGCTCATGACATGACATACCAACACTAGGTTTACACCATTGACAGCTATTACACTGCGTTCTTCGTGAGCAATTGAAATAGCAAGTGACACTTGACCCAAGAAATACTCCACATGTTTGCTTCTGTTTTGCCATGATTCTTGAAGTCGTGTACACACTGTGAAATATTATGATCATTCACACTCCGTACTCGTACTTACTTACTGAAAGTTATTCAATCTAAAGGCTGTTAGAGGTAATGCATGCATTTCTTTTATTTAATGATGGACAAGGTAACCAAAATGTATTTTATAATTCAGAATGAGTAGAAGATTTGGGTCAGATGGATTACACAGAGGTTGTGTGTGGACATTGTGTCTTCGGATTGTATGGGATGATGAATTGAAGTTTGCACTAGGATTTTATCTGTACTTGTTCGAGGAGACTGACTAGAGGAAAGAGTTGTTATGGAAGTGAAATGATATTGGCGATAAGGTTTGTATGTGTCGACGTATTGAAGAGGTATTATTGAGGTATTAAGATTATGTGATGCTGATGATTATTGGAGTTTTGCTGGATAAGAGGTAAAGTAAGTGAGGAGCATATTTTTTTGTTGGTTTATATGGAACAAGGAGGATGAAGATGGCAGACTAGAACACTCAAGTAGAAGGTAGATTGTCTACACACACACACACACACACACACACACACACACACACACACACACACACACACACACACACACTTTGTTAAATCAATAAGCAATATATATATATATATATATATATATATATATATATATATATATATATATATATATTGAGAGAGGAAGTATTTGCATATCTTGGCACACTGACAGTTGTTCAGCAACCGTACATTTGATTTGGCTTGGCAAACATTGGTCTTGACATGATGACTATGACGTTGACTAACTATTATTGGCTGTTATACATTGCTGCCACTACTACTTGATACACATGTCGAACATCAAATCTTTGACAGAATTGCATTTACACAGTGAACACTATTCAATTACACAGTAGCACTTAATGTGGATGAAAGATGAGTGAGTTTGTTTTGTGTGTTTCCCTTTCCTAATCCCAAATAATTGGTACCGACCTATCTCCTAAATATTATTTTACGTGTTAGTTGTGGCTTGCACTGACACCCACAAATATTATAGGTTTACTGTTATTTGTGTATTGTAATAGTTAATATGAAAATTATCTGATATCATTTGTGTGTTTATTATTATTTGTATGTCTAGTGTAAGAGCATTGATGATAATTTTGTAAAAGCAAATGTGTGTGCATTCAAACTGTTGTTCGTGCTTACACGTATTAACATTGGTGGGTGCCACTTGGAAATGTTTAATTTGTGCTAATGAACTCTGATGAACTGTCTGATTAGTGATAGTGAATATTATGGACTGTTACCTGCACTTGTTCAACATTGCTGGGTGCCACTGATGGAACTGCTTCTACTGAAAAGATGTCACTTGTTACTGTCTGCACCTGTTCGACATTGCTGGGTGCCACTGTTGGAACTGCTTCTATTGAAATAATGTCACTTGTTGCTGTCTGCACCTGTTCGACATTGCTGGGTGCCACTGATGGAACTGCTTCTACTGAAAAGATGTCACTTGTTACTGTCTGCACCTGTTCGACATTGCTGGGTGCCACTGTTGGAACTGCTTCTATTGAAATAATGTCACTTGTTGCTGTCTGCACCTGTTCGACATTGCTGGGTGCCACTGATGGAACTGCTTCTACTGAAAAGATGTCACTTGTTACTGTCTGCACCTGTTCGACATTGCTGGGTGCCACTGTTGGAGCTGTTTAATTACTGCTGATGAAATGTTATGAGACTGCTATTTGCACCTGTTGACCATTACTGGGTGCTACTGTTGGAACTGTCAACTACTCTGAGGAGTGCTACTTGTTCATTGAACTATTGAAAGGATTTTATGTGAATATTTGTATAAACTGATTTTTTGTATATTTACTGTTTATGAAATGTTATGAGACTCTTACCTACACCTATTCGTCATTGCTGGTGCCATTGATTGAATGATACTTGTGTAAACTAGTATGTAAAATCACATGTATGAAAGTATTTGTATTCCTTACTGTATTTTATATATTAGGTTATTGAAGGGTCAGTGCAAAGCCAAAATTTATTTAGTTATGTGATATTTACTTATTAATATTATCTTTTATTTTTGTCTGTATTTTTTTTTGGACGAATTTGGTGGTATTTTCACCACCAATGCTGGCAAAAATACTATCAAAATTCCAGCCGTGGAGGAGGGGCATATGAAAGGTGGCTACACTGAGTCACAGCGCCAGAGATTGCGCCAAGGAGTATTATTCAGCCGCCTCCACTGGCAGTAGTAGTTGAGAAGTTTACGTGGGCAGTAGTAGTTCTGAGGTTGCCGTGGTCTGTGCTTGTTGAGAGGATGTCGATAGCAGTACTAGTTGTGAACATGTCGTGTGCAGTTTTTCTGATGGGCTAGACAGCCGATGCTGTTGGATTGGGGATGTTGTAATGGTAAGAGTGTATTTTTCGTCAATATATATGAAGGTAATTTTTTTTTTTTTTTATTTCAAGTTTCCTAACTAACAATGCCTCTTGGTAACAGGTTCAGTCAACAAAGCGTCTGGCTTGTGTTCATGTATTAGAGTGTAATTCTGGTTTCTATGTGCAATCATAGTATTTCTGGTTTTCTTTAATTACTTCATTGTAAATGGCGTTTAAAGCATCTTGTCGTATTGAGGAAGAACCGTGCCAAATATGTACGTTGAATCACACTTCCACACACAGAACAGTTACACTTGTGCTTTGTTGTTTCGTAGCTTCTATAGTTGCTTGGGACTTAATTAATTGATTGTATTAACCGAAATTTCGTTTCATTCTTTGTTGTTATTCTATGCAGTCAGATTGCGTAGTAATACTAGTCAGGGCCAACCGGTTACGAGACTGCGTAACCGGACAGTCAGCTACTAAACTTAAAAATATTTGCATTATATTTAAATAAGCCCCCATGCAACGTTAATTGTGGACAGCGAGACTGGTGCTCAAGAACTCCGCTGGCTGAGAAAAGTGGATAACAACGATCTTGGTCAATCTAGGAGTGGTACATGTGAACAACGCTGCTCGCAATTTTAAGTCACTGATTCAGTCATGCGCCACCTTACTCACTCGCCACTAGAGGCATTGTGGTCAGTATTTCCGAGATACAGAAAGAAGCCTTCTTATTGGTTATCTTGCAATGGTTTAAAGAATAATTAACGAATTAGTTTTAAGTGTTATGGATCAAATATATTTTTAAAAAAATATACTTGAAAAGAGGCACCTATGGTGAAATAAAAATGGGCCGAGCGGTTCTAGGCGCTTCAGTCCGGAACCGCGCGACCGCTACTGTCGCAGGTTCGAATCCTGCCTCGGGCATGTATGTGTGTGATGTCGTTAGATTAGTTAGGTTTATGTAGTTCTAAGTTCTAGGGAACTGATGACCTCAGCTGTTAAGTCCCCTAGTGCTCAGAGTCATTTGAACCATTTTGAACCTTTGAGATTTGCACTTTAGCAATGGGATACATTCATTTGAGAGCTTTCCCAGGAACTAAGCTCAGGGAGAGGGGCAACTCATCCTAGTTTCTCAACGAGTGACGATAGTTTTCTGATTTCACGACAGATTCCTCTGGGTACACTTCCTACTTGATAACATCCATGACATGTTGTGGCCTTCTTGAAATTGGTAATTAGTTGATATCTCTGTGGGGCGACTCAGACTTCGAGAACGTTTCGTATACCGTTCATAAATTTAATAAGAGAGCAGATAAAGCCACGACAAACGCAAATAAATTGTTTCCTGTACATGCATCCCTGTAGATGGTATTTACTCACGCAAGCTGCCTTCTTTCCCCTCTGGATAGATTTTCTAGCAAGAATAGCTGATACATCGCTCAGTCGGAAATGCCCACCAGCAGTTGAAAGAGTTCGAGCAAACCTCTCGCCTATTTTTTTGTTGTATTTATTTGGCTTTTAATATGTCTATAAATTGCATATCCATTTGTTATGTTTTGATACAGCTCTCTGTCTCTTAAGGGGGTAGGACGTCAAGTAAGAGAGATTCTTCGATGAATTTTGCACAGCATACAAACCATACTTAAAGGTATGTGAAACTCTAGAATTTATTTAATTAATGAAAAAATGAATGAGCTGTTACATTTTAAACTTCATGTTCAGAAAAAAATTAAATTTTATGGTTAATTACCTCAATTTTTAGCACAGCTTTTAACAGATTTGGAAAATTCTAGAGTTTCATATACCTGTAAGTATGGTTTGTATACTGTGCAAAATTAATCGAAGAATCTCCCTTACTTATGAAGAAAGGTGTACGTATAGCAACGAATGCAGCCAATAGTAAGTGAAAAAAATGATGACATTTCACATGTAAAAAAAATATATTTTGTTATATTTTTGAACTTCCACTGCTATGAGCATGAATCCTGAACCCTTCCTGGTCATGCTGAAAAAGTATAGACAGTGAAAATTAAAATGTCCTGTGGTGCCTCTCCTGCTCCAAGTCGGCCAGTTTGACGTCCTAGCCCCCTTAATTACTCTTTCATCTAACTTGAGGACTAGTGATGTGTGGGAGTGTCTTGTAGATTTGTAGATTATGTCTACTGCAAGGCCACTCCTCGACGCAGCCTCAAGCATGTGTTGAGTGTTGATTCACCTAGTCGGCACCTAATTCCCCTTCCTGCTGCTGGCTGTATCCGAACGATGATTAGTGTGGGTGTTAGCCGCTGTTCATTACAGCGGGATTTGACTGGATGATGTGCGATAAAACTTGCCTGATTACTTTGGCGACAGCAGTTGGACGCGGGTATCGTGTTACAATAGCACAGCGAAGGCTGTGAACGTATCGCGCTGACGTCTCCGTCTTTCTCTGGCAGTGCGTCGTTCCAGGTTTACTGCCAACGTCCCCTTTCTCATAAAGGGCAACTCCGGCACGTGCCTGCCTCGTGCCTGCATTCCCTCGGACTAACATCAGCTCCGTTTCTCCTCCCCTTTTCCTCCCGCCCCACCACTCCCGCCATCTCCTTCCCTGCTGATAACAGGTGTGTCAACATAAATCTGAAATAATGTCCTCATTCATGGCCGCATCTCCTCGTTTTATTGCCCGCCTTTGGAGAGAATCTACGTCCTGCGAACAACGGTGCTAACTTGCATGTACTGTGCAGCGAGATTCCATTTTATACCTCGTCGTCTGCTAGTAAGAAGTAATCCAGCCGCACAGCTTGCTGAAAGTGCCACGAAGTAACAGCAGAAGTCGTTCTGCCTTCTAATGTGTCGCAAAAACAAAGCGGATTTCCTGGCAGCAGTATTATGAGTCAAAGAGATCTGACATCGCTTTGCCTGCGGCACGAAAGACTACTGCTATTTTGTCTAAAACTGACGTGGTGAAACCGTGGCTGTGTACAATTAATGTAAGTTAATTCTTACAAAGAAGAAAACAGCAACCAACCACTATTAATACTGCTATTTATTTAGGTAAATAGCGCCGTTACCGGTTTCGAACTGGCAAGTTCAGCATCAGACGGGAGTTCACATGATTTTTCAAGACACACTTTACATTATCGTCCGTTTCCGATTTTTATTATTCCACTGTGGCGAAGTATTTTTGGTGTGTTGTTGCCCTACGGTAGAAAACAGTGTTAGAAGCGCAGTATGTGAAAGTAACTAACCTCCAAACGATGAAATATGTGAGGTTAAGTGGTTATGGTACTTTCGACGTAAGTACCAAAACTACTTATGCGGCTGATCCCGGGGGAGGTTCGAGTCCTCCCTCGGGCATGGGTATGTGTGTTTGTCCTTAGGATAATTTAGGTTAAGTAGTGTGTAAGCTTAGGGACTGATGACCTTAGCAGTTAAGTCCCATAAGATTTCACATACACGCAACATCATCACTTAATCTCACGCTGTATTTCATCGTTTGGAGGTTAGTTACTTTCACATACTGCGCTTCTAACACTGTTTTCTACCGTAGGGCAACAACACGCCAAAAATACTTCGCCACAGTGGAATAATAAAAATCGGAAACGGACGATAATGTAAAGTGTATCTTGAAAATCATGTGAACAGCCGTCTGATGATGAACTTGCCAGTTCGAAACCGGTAACGGCGCTATTTACCTAAATAAATAGCAGTATTAATAGTGGTTGGTTGCTGTTTTCTTCTTTGTAAGAATGAACCTACATTAACGAAAGACTACTCTTTCGCTCAACAACTGTTTTCATTCCAGAGTGAAAGATGAATTTAAGGAAGTAATTTAATCACTGCAGGTGTTTAATGGAAGAAAGATGAAAGATGTGTCAAGAAAGACCACCTTTATTTCGTAGGACTTACTGATACGTTGCAGTCTTCTCCAGTAAGAAAACTGAAGAATATGAGGCTATAGAAAAAGTACCTGTAATAGCAACAAAAAACGAAGACTATATTTCGTTTGAGAAGCTGCATTAGCCGAAAGGAATCAAATCAGATTGAAACAATCAACCCTAAATCACAAAAATTGAGAACCACTCACACTTGATGGGAAACAAACAGGGAAAGAGCTACAAAATACAAGGAGCACATCGACCACAAACAGAAAAAAAATCTGTACCCTAAAAGGTAAACATACGGAACTGTAACAGAGTCGTCTAAACAGAAGCACTTACGCTCCAGCAGCTGCCAGATCTCAAATTAAAAACAAAGCGGACAGTTCTCAGAAAATATTTGTGTTTTGTTTTGTTTTATGCCGCAAAAACAACTGGGGTCATACGCGCCCACGTCAAAACTATAGCACCCGAAAACAGAGAGGAGTTAAAAAACGACTGAACGTCAGTCCCAGTTTACATAAGTGAAGACAGAAACGGAGGTCCAAAACTAAAAGTTAAATAGTCTTTGCCATATTGCTTTGACGGATAAAAAGTAAAACGCGGAACGTAAACGGTTAAAAAATGGACATTCCATCAGGAAGTGGCGGAGACTTAAAACTTGGGCGCAATGTGTACAGAGAGGTGGGGAAGCGTCACTTATCAAATGACGATGGCTAAAAGGGCAGTGCCCAGTTCGCAACCTGGTTAAAATGATCTCTTCCTGGCCGGATGGCCGAGAGGAGGGCGTCCATACCGCTGGGAGAGGCTTAACTGTCCTGAGCTTATTTCCATGAAGGGAGGACCAATGGCGATGCCAAAGGGACACCGCCTCCTGACAGACGGTAACACAGAGATCATTCGAGGGAATGTAGGAACTAGTGGGCTGATTTACGATGACTGCAGCCTTGACAGCGGTCTCAGCAGCATTGTTTCCTGGCAGACCGACATGACCAGGAACCCACATAAACTGCACAGTGGATCCACCAAGAGTGAGCAAGTGACAGTTTTTCTGGACCCTTTGCAGTAAGGGATGGGCGCTGTACAGCGCTTATAGACTTTGAAGGGCGCTGAGAGAGCCTGAGCAGAGGACACAACTGAAAAGGCTGTGTCACCGGATGTACTCCGTGGCCTGATACAGGGCGAAGAGCTCGGCCGTAAATACTGAGCAATATGCCGGAAACCGATATCGAAAGACGTGGGATCCATTGACGAAGGCACAGCCTACACCAGCGTCAGTCCGAGAGCCATCAGTGTACACAAAGGTACTATTGCGAAATTCCATGCGGAGGTCGTGAAGCTGAAGGCGAGAGAGCGATGTTGGAGTAGTGTCCTTAGGAAGCAAATGTGGGCTGAGATTAGCACGGGCCACTTCACGGAGCCAAGATGGTGAGGGGCTCACACTAACTGGGAAAGTTGCAGGTAGTGTGAAGTAATGCTGCCGAAGCAAGCGCCGAAAGCGGAATCCAGGAGGTAACAGAGAAAAAGGACGCGCCCCATACTGGCTACCAAAGGAATCATCGAAGAAGGAGGTATAGGATGGGTGGCCACGCATGGCAGCATGCATACCTACTGAGGAGAAAGTGACGGCGGTAGGACAGTGGTAGTTCAGCAGCTTCAGAATACCGACTCTGAACTGGGCTAGTGTAAAAGGCGCCAGTGGCCGAACGGATGCCACGATGGTGGATAGTGTTGAGACGGCGTAAGAGGGATGGACGTGCAGACGCATAGGCAAAGCACCCATAGTCGAGATTTGAATGGATAAGGGACCGGTACAAACAGAGGAGGGTGGTTCGATCGGCACCCCAGGAAGTACCGTTGAGAACATGTAGGACATTGAGGGACCGCGTACAGTGGGCTGCCAGGTAAGACACATGGGAGGACCAAGGGACTTTCCTATCGAGCATCAGCCCCAGGAATTTCTTAGTTTCAACGAACGGAATGACAACTGGCCCAAGATGTAAAGATGGTGGGAAAAACCATTTGCGTCCACAGAAATATATACAGACGGTTTTGTCAGTGGAAAAACGAAAGCCATTGTCGGTGCTCCAGGAGTAAAGACGATCAAGACATCGCTGAAGACGCTGCTCAGTGAGACAGGTCCGTGGAGAACTGTAATATGTGGTAAAATTGTCAACAAAAAGGGAGCCGGAGATACAACGCCGGTAGACAGGCCATTATGGGGTTAATGGCGATATCAAAGACGACGACGCTCAGGATGGAATCCTGAGGCACACCGTTTTCCTGGATAAACGTGTCCGACAAAGCACAACTCATTCGCACCTTGAAAACTGGATAAACGTGTCTGACAAAGTACAACTCATACGCACCTTGAAAACTCTGTCTCTTAAAAATTCCTGAAGCAAACCGGGCAGGCGGCCACGGAAACCACAAGTGTAAAGAGTATGGAGGATACCAGTTCTCCAAGAGGTGTCGTAGGCCTTCTCCAAATCGAAAAACACGGCCACAGTCTGTGATTTCCATAGAAACCTATTCATGACATGGGTGGACAATGTAACGAGATGGTCAAAACGAAACAGGAAGAAATGTGAAAGCTCAAAGCAGTCGTGAGGACGGAATTTCGTTTCCTGAAGTCAGAGTACAGGGGGACGCAGTGATGCTAAAAGCAGCCATAAATCTTCTTTGTGGGACCAAAGGTCGTGAATGTTCCATTGGAGGAGAGTCATGATGAGGAAGAGATGAAGGGGTGTCACCTCAGTCGCTGCCAAGTGTCAGCCTGCGAAGAGTCGCTACACAGGGCACAGAAGCAGGAGGATCCTGCTCCATGGTGTCCACAGAAGCACCGGCTTGCTTGTGCTGTCGGTCTGCGGAGTCCAACGCAGAACAACGGAGGCCAGCCAGGCTACGGTATCATGTAGCAACACTGCTGAAGAGGATCTTTGAGTCGGGGAAGAAGAAGAAGACCGTTTGCCTTTGGTGGACTTCTTTGAGCCTTTCCAGTTAGCAGAGGAATATTCGGGTGTTGTTTGGCTGGAGGGACGTAGGAAGTCTTCACGGGAGTAATCCTTCTGTCATTTCTGGCCTACCAGTTGTGTAGCTGGTGGCTTTGCCCCTCGAGGCGAGATTTTGATGGCTTGTTGCACAGCTGGATGGGGGGAATGGCGATGCTACCTTGACACTGGGCGATTTCACAATCTCAGAGCTGAATTTGGGGGCTCCCGTCCGCGCAATTTTAGGTCCGGGTATTGCGGCAATTTTGGTCGGTCATGTGAATTTAGCACCCAAGTTTCCACAAAAATATATATATATTTAGAGTCCTTGATTGAAATACAACAGTTCTAGAGTTCTAAGTACAAAATTTGATTAGTTATGTAGAATTTCGCTAAAAAAGACAGTAGTACTAGATAACATTTTAATCTTTTAAAAAATTAATTGCCAAATTTGCGAAAAAAATATCACAATTCTGAACAGTTGCCCAAGAGTTTTACAAAAAACCCTAATGACGTTTTTTCTAATGATAATAGTTTATCAGATAACTACAACAATGAGGGATTCATTTTCACTACTTGTGAAATTCGCACCCAACTTTCGAGACATATACATTTTTTCCTGAGTTCGTGATAGATATACAATAGTTCTAGATTTGAATAGTTCAACAGAATTTTCCTAAAAAAATTATGATTTCAATCCTTAACCGCTGAATAGCTGTTACTATTATTAGAGGTGGGCGAACACGTTATCTTTCGCAACTAGTTCATGGGAGATAGCTCCTTTTTGAGAACCGTTCACTTCTACTCGTTCACCGTTCCTTTTTTATCCAATTGTGTGCTATACGGTTTTTAGATAAATTTCCAGAAATAATATCAGATCGTACAAATATTACTTCTGCATGGTAAATTGACTAACTAACCTAGAGAGGTTGTGTACTTCGACTTCCGTATCTGAATGTGTTCACGGGAAGCACCACATTAGTTGGGCGATGTGACAGACCAGGCAGAGAGTGGGCAAGACAAGCTGAAAGAAAGTACGAAACCTATTTACGGCCCAGCGCCGACAACTCCAATCGTGATTCACTTCAGAGGGAAACTCGTAGTCTTAGAAAAGTTCAATGTCTTGGTTTTTCAGTTTGTTTACAGAAAATTTTATAAATTTATGTGGGCATTACTCGCATAAAATAACTGAAAGTAAACTATCATCTTTCAAAATAAGATTATTAGTTTACTTTTTCGTTTTATGGGTATGTAAATTAGCTACCCCGTAAAGTTTCATACTGAGTGGGAAGTGAAAATTCATTTGGAAAATTAACGACTTCCGACAAAGGAGCCGAGAAACTGCTTACCGCCGGCCGCGGTGGTCTCGCGGTTCTAGGCGCGCAGTCCGGAACCGTGCGACTGCTACGGTCGCAGGTTCGAATCCTGCCTCGGGCATGGATGTGTGTGATGTCCTTAGGTTAAGTAGGTTTAAGTAGTTCTAAGTTCTAGGGGACTAATGACCACAGCAGTTGAGTCCCATAGTGCTCAGAGCCATTTTGAAACTGCTTACCCCAGTTAGAAGTTTTGTATCAGAACCTGCGGCAGCTTCATAAATATGCTGGGAGATCGTCGAAACTTAACACGTAAAAAAAAGAAACTTTGTTTTTCAAAACCTTGACAACATGGCACACGTCATTGCTCTGAAGATCTTTGCAATCGAAAAAGGCAGCTGCGGCTCGTGACCAAAAATGATGGTTGTGCAGTTTTCTCATCAAGAAAACAGTTAACAATGGACAGAAAATGGGCGTATTGCTCATTTTTTGGTAATCCATGATGAAACAAATCGGCCGCTCATGTCAGTGCTCGTAATAACACCGAAACATGTACACAGTATAAAATATTGCTTTACAGAATAAGAGACATTTAGATGGACTGCAACTCTTTACACACAAAAAGTAATAGAACTGCCACCTAACCTTTCTCTGTTGGACCTATGCTAACTCCATTGTGTTGTATCCCTGCCGTTTTATATTATGGTGATCCCTTGCACAGGAATTCCATTATTCTTTTCTTCGTATCTGCAGATGTTTCAGTCACTCGTTGAACTAAGGAATTACTAAAACGAGTTCTCGTTCCATAGAGTACAATGTAATCCACCAAGCTCAAAGCTGCTGTCATACTTTTGTTCTCCTCTCTTTTGTACACAACACAGAGTTTCGTTCGATGTTTCTTTGCTTCCAAAGAGAACAGCGTCAATTACAGTTCCGAAAGAAGTTTCTAGAAAACTGGAAGAGTAAGTAGTGAATTTCTCCGGTAGAAAAATAAAGGCTGCAACTAGGTCCCCAGTGAATTTAAATCTTTCTTTCGCGTCGTAACTTACAAGATCCGTATTTCGTTTGCCTCGTGCAGTAGATTACAAACCTCTAAATTCTCGTTCTTTTATGATACTTGCTCAAAGCTGTTGAATTTTTAATAACGCCGTCCCTAATGTTTGTAACGTTATCCTCAAAAGCTGTCAGTTTATCTTGTGTGTAAATTGGGTCAGTATCCCTTTTCTGTAGCTTGTACACAAAATATCAACATGGATTAAAGTTTTACGAAAAAACGAGAGCCAGGAAATGAGCCATTGTCCTTCAAAATCGTTGCTGAGCCACAGGCTTATAGGATGGTATTTTCATTACATAGCTTTTCCACGTTGGTCACATTACTCGTGCACTTGATATCATCCTCCGTGTATTCGAAAACGGTATTGACACCCTCTGATAGCAAATTCCAACGAGTAGGCACTCACGGTGGCAGACGTTTTCGTACTATTGCGTCGAAAATTGCTGTAACTGCTGAAAATGATATAAAAAGTCTCTGAACTTGCTGAAAAATATTCACCCGTTTTCATTAATCGCGACAACTCTAAGCGTAAACAAATTCAACTGATGGGTACAGCCGGCCGGTGTGACCGAGCGGTTCTAGGCGCTACAGTCTGGAACCGCGTGACCGCTACGGTCGCACGTTCGAATCCTGTCTCGGGCATGGATGTGTGTGATGTCCTTAGGTTAGTTAGGTTTAAGTAGTTGTAAGTTCTAGGGGAATGATGACCTCAAAAGTTAAGTCCCATAGTGCTCAGAGCCATTTGAACTTTTTTTTTTTTTTTTTTTTTGGATGGGTACAGCAATGAATGTATGATGAATTATGAAACTTTTCTTTCACACGAGCCTGCACACCGTGTGACGAACCACTCATGTCTGCAACACCATCATATATTTGTGCTATTAGATTGTGTGGACAATAACTGTCCAAGTGACTTATCTGTTCTATGATGTAAATTGCCAGAATCTGGACATCAAGCTATTCTGGTGCTATGCCGTCCTGAAATCTTTCAACTGCTCTTCCATTAATGACGTACGTATATGACATAACCATCAGGAAAATGCAGTCTGCACTGATCAGCCAGAACGTTAAGACCACCTACCTAATAACCGGTATGCCCAGCTTTGGCACGGATAACAGAGGCGACTCGTCGTGGCATGGAAGCAATGAGGCCTTGGTAGGTGGTCGGAGGGTGTTGTCTCAATGTCTACACACACAAGTCACCAAATTCCCCTAAATTCCGTGGAGGGGGCGAAGAGCTCTGACGTCACTTTCAATCACATCGCAGATGATTTCCATGTGGTTCAGATGTGGCGAGTTAGGGGGCCAGTACATCAACTGTAAATCGGCGCTGTGTACCTCGAACCACTCCATCATACTCCTGGCCTTGTGACATGGCTCATTATCTTGATGAAAAACGCCACTCCAGTCGGTAAAGACGCTCGTCATGAGAGGGTATACGTGGCCTGCTACCACTGTGTAATACTCCTTGGCCGTCATGGTGCCATGTAGGAGCCCCACTGGACCCATGTATGTCCCAGTAAATGTTCTACAGACGGTAATGGAGCTGCCGCCAGCTCGTCTCCGGCTAGCAGTACAAATGTCAAGGAGCTGTTCCCTTGGAAGACGACGGATTCGTGCCCTCCCTTTGGCATGAGAAGGGTTCATGAGACCCAGAAAATATTAGATACAGGCTCCCAGGTAGATGCTATTTCTCTTGACTTCCGGAAGGCGTTCGATACAGTTCCGCACTGTCGCCTGATAAACAAAGTAAGAGCCTACGGAATATCAGACCAGCTGTGTGGCTGGATTGAAGATTTTTTAGCAAACAGAACACAGCATGTTGTTATCAATGGAGAGACGTCTACAGACGTTAAGGTAACCTCTGGCGTGCCACAGGGGAGTGTTACTGGACCATTGCTTTTCACAATATATATAAATGACCTAGTAGATAGTGTCGAAAGTTCCATACGGCTTTTCGCGGATGATGCTGTAGTATACAGAGAAGTTGCAGCATTAGAAAATTGTAGCGAAATGCAGGAAGATCTGCAGCGGATAGGCACTTGGTGCAGCGAGTGGCAACTGTCCCTTAACATAGACAAATGTAATGTATTGCGAATACATAGAAAGAAGGATCCTTTATTGTATGATTATATGATAGCGGAACAAACACTGGTAGCAGTTACTTCTGTAAAATATCTGGGAGTATGCGTGCGGAACGATTTGAAGTGGAATGATCATATAAAATTAATTGTTGGTAAGGCGGGTACCAGGTTCAGATTCATTGGGAGAGTGCTTAGAAAATGTAGTCCAGCAACAAAGGAGGTGGCTTACAAAACACTCGTTCGACCTATACTTGAGTATTGCTCATCAGTGTGGGATCCGTACCAGATCGGGTTGACGGAGGAGATAGAGAAGATCCAAAGAAGAGCGGCGCGTTTCGTCACAGGGTTATTTGGTAACCGTGATAGCGTTACGGAGATGTTTAATAAACTCAAGTGGCAGACTCTGCAAGAGAGGCGCTCTGCATCGCGGTGTAGCTTGCTCGCCAGGTTTCGAGAGGGTGCGTTTCTGGATGAGGTATCGAGTATATTGCTTCCCCCTACTTATACCTCCCGAGGAGATCACGAATGTAAAATTAGAGAGATTAGAGCGCGCACGGAGGCTTTCAGACAGTCGTTCTTCCCGCGAACCATACGCGACTGGAACAGGAAAGGGAGGTAATGACAGTGGCACGTAAAGTGCCCTCCGCCACACACCGTTGGGTGGCTTGCGGAGTATGAATGTAGATGTAGATGTAGATGTATCGCGATTCATCAGGCCATGCAATGCTCTGCCACTGCACCAACCTCCAGTGCCGATCGTTACGAGCCCACTTCAGTCGTAGTTGCCTATGTCGAAGTGTTAACATAGGAACGTGCATATGACGTCGGCTGTGTAGGTCCATCGTTAGGAGTGTTAGGTGCGCTGTGTATTCAGACACTTTTACTCTGCCCAGCATTAAACTCTCAGGTCAGTTCCGCCACAAATCGCCGTCTGTCCTGTTTTACCAGTCTGCCCAGCCTACGACGTCCGAAACCTGTAATGAGGGGGCGGCCACACAACACCACGGCGTCTGGACGTGCTTTCACCTTGGTTTCGCCACGTGTTGAAGACACTCACCATAGCACTCGTTGTACACCAGAAAAGACGTGCTATTTCCGAAATGCTCGTGCCGATCCTCCGAGCCATCACAATCAGCCCTCCATCAAACTCAGATCGCGCGCCTTCCCCATTCTACAGAAGGACATCACGCTCACCGATACTAAATGCTCCGTGCTTGTGTCTGACTAGCAGTCATTCTTCGCCTGGTGAGGCTGCTACGGTCTGGACGGGGCCGGCCGTTGTAGCCGAGCGGTTCTAGGCGCTTCAGTTTGGAACCGCGCGACCGCTACGTTCGCAGGTTCGAATCCTGCCTCGGGCATGGATGTGTTTCATATCCTTAGGTTAGTTTGGTTTAAGTAGTTCTATGTTCTAGGGGACTGATTATCTCAGATGTTAAGTCCCATAGTGCTCAGAGCCATTTGAACCATTTTAGGTCTGGGCAGGTTTATATCGATAGTAGGTCGTTTGTCATAATGTTCTGGCTGATCAGCGCACGTCAATGGTTTCGAAGCTATTTCAGCCGAAAACTCCGCACATATAATTTCATTTCTGATTTCCTCTCGGCAGACGTGAAACAAGCATTGGAAGTGATCATTCTGGATGGTTTCAGAGGTGCCTTTCAAAACTGATTCTTTTTCTAAATGCAATTTTAATACCAATACCACATTTAATTCTGCACTAAAATGTATCAAGGCACGAAAAATGACTGGACTGGAGAATTACGCAGTCTCGTCGTATCTTCTGAGGGAAGATTCCAGAGCACCACAAAGTCAAATGCAGTTAATTATATTTCGTATGTACATATTATCTGTATATTCCTGGTTGTGTAATGAGACGGCCGTTCTCTACTGCAGCCTAATACAATAAAGTGCCAAAAGAAATTGGTATAGGCACGCGTATTTAAATACAGAGATACGTAAACAGGCAGAATATGACACTGTGGTCGACAACGCCTATATAAGAAAAAAAGTGCCTGGCACAGTTGCTAGATCGGTTACTGCTGCTACAATGGCTCATTATTAAAATTTAAGTGAGTTTGAACGTGGTGCTATAGTCGGCGCACGAGCGATGGGACACAGCATCTCCGAGATATCGATGAAGTGGGGATTTCTCTGTACGACCATTTCACGAGTGTACCGTGAGTATCAGGAATACGGTTAAACATTAAATCTCAGACATCGAGGAAAGAGATCCTGCAAGAACGAGACCAACGACGATTGAAGAGAATCGTTCAACGTGACAGAAGAGCAACTCTTCTGGAAATTGCTGCAAATTCCTATGTTGGTCCACCAATGAATGTCATCGTGCGAACCATCCAACGAAACATCGTCGATATAGGCTTTCAGAGCCGAAGGCCAACTCGTGTACCATTGATGACTGCATGACACAAAGCTTCACACCTCACCTGAGCCTGTCAACATCAACATTGGACTGTTGATGACTGGAAACATGTTGCCTGGTGGGCGAGTCTCGTTTCAAAATGTATCGAGTGGATGGACGTGTATGGGTATGGTGACAACCTCATGAATTCATGGAGCCCGCATGTTAGTAGGGGACTGTTCATGCTGGTGGAGGCTCTGTAATGGTGTGGGGTGTGTGCAGCGGGAGTGATATGGGCCCCTGATACGTCTAGATACGAATCTGACAGGTGACATATATGTAAGCAGCATGTCTCATCATCTGCATCCATTGATGTCCATTGTGCATTCCGACGAACTTGGGAAATTCCAGCAGGACAATGCTACACCCCACACGTCCACAATTGCTACAGAGTGAGTCCAGCAACACTCTTCTGAGTTTAAAAGCTTCCGCTGGCCACCAAACTCCCCAGACATGGAAAACGAAATGAGCGTTTGGCGTCATTCGCCGGGAGTCCCCTTGCAGGGCAGCTCTGGCCACCTTGGTGCAGGTCTTTTTACATTCGACGTCACATTAGGTGACCTGCGCACTGGATGGGAATGAAACGATGATGAAGCCAACACAACACCCAGTCCCTGAACGGAGGAATCCTTTGACCCAGCCAGAAATCGAACCCGGGCCTGTAGGATGGCAATCCGTCCCACTGACCACTCAGCTATTGGGGTAGACTCCCCAGACATGAACATTTTGAGCATATCTGGGATGCCTTGCAACGTTATGTTCAGAAGAGATCTCCACTCCCTCGTACTCCTACGGTTTTATGGACAGCCCTGCGGGATTCATAGTGTCAATTTCCTTCAGAACTACTTCAGACATTAGTCGAATCCATGCTACGTCGTGTTATGGCATTTGTGAGTGCTCGCTGGAATTCTATACAATATTAGGCAGGTGTGCCAATTTCTTTGGCTCTTCAGTGTATTTACACTGCCTAGACTTGCCTGATTCAAAACATTATTCACATGGACCGAAGAATGTTCGTGTTTCCCGATGTTGTCATGGAGATGTGGAATGTCACAGACTTCTTGTTTAGTTCATGAAACCTCTCCTCCAAACAATCAACAGGGAGAACAAATCAAAGCGTTTTGTAAATCACAGTTACACACTCATTCATGCTTCCTGTACAATTCGTAGTTAATTTTCTGTTGAATTGACGAATTTTGCTTATAACTGTCTGAGAAATTGTTAATTTAGGGGTCGGCCTACATAGCCTCTGGATTTACAATTTTTCTTCAAACGTTTGTTAGTTGATGGAGTCATACAGCAAGGAAAGTACCTGTTTCAATATTTCACGTATTTACTTGTTGCCTCAACGTTCTGTAAAACACACACTAAAATAACTGACAGAACGCACAGGAAATAATTACTTCCCTCGCAACTACAGGTGAACTGGTAAGGAGGCGCGAGAATTACGCTTAGTTCAAAGTTCTAACAGCTCCATTTCTATTCGGTCAGCCGACTTCATCTCCACTATCAGACGTAAGCTTCTAGATTTGAACATGATGCTAATGTATGTAAAATTCAGATCTTTTGGATATTTTTGAACATGGCATAAAATTTACATCATTGGGAAGTACTAGGGACACCCTCGTACTGCCCCACTCTGTGTTGTTGCCAAATTTATTCAAGATGGTGGATCCAAGATGGCAGCAATAGATGTGACAATGCCGCAATGAGGTCATGGTGGGAAGATCAAATTTTGACCAGAAAATAGGTCACTTGGGCTACCTCCAGTAACCTAAGTGATCGACAGCTACCTCTTCCTTGGAAATAGTGGGGAAAAACTCAGCCTGTGCTGGGCTCCTGGATAGGATGGACGTAATTATTAATTTTGTAGGCAGTCTTTATTTAAACAATTTGAGTTGTCATAGGCTGTAGCTCCATCCAGTGTGTTCGCCATGAGGTCTAGAGTCCAACTGACCTAGTACACAGTACTACCACCAGAGGGCGCTGAAATCCCATGGCAATCTTGGTGAAAACTGGCAGGGAAAGGACTCAGCCTGTTCTGGGCTGCTAGATAGGAAGGACTGTACTTTATTTATTTTGGAACAGTTTATTTAGGGATGGATTTGATGTAGTTTATTTATTACATTGATACAAAACACTCATCCCCACGCACTTGGGGTCACAGTAAATAGCCTACAGAGCTGCGAACAACTCGTAAATTGTCAAAATAATGCATGTAAAACACTCTGTAAACACGCTCACTAATTGTAAACTGTCGAAATAATGCATTGCACAGCCCACAGACATGTTCACAAAACAATGCAACAGACATGCAAACTACTCGTTAATTATCGAAATAATGCATTTATAACACTCTGCAAAACGCTAAAAGGAACGTATGGATTTGGCATGGAATACTGTGATAGCAAAGGCAAAAGTATGTCAAGTCACAAGAATGGCACAGATATTTTTATTTCCAGGGACACAGCCGTCATCAGGGTGTATTTCCGATACTTCACTCATTGTTGGATGTCGTCCAACTGAGACCGCGATCGTGATATTTAATTGTAAGTATAGCGATCAAATATGTATGTGGCCGGTTTCCTATGACGGTTCTGTCTAGGAGTGCGTGTTGCGCGTCGGCAGTGGCCTGTGGCGGCGATGCTTCACGTTTCCCACTAACGGCAGGAGCCATTCGAATGGAAGCCCTGTTAGGATGCTGTAATGTAGCTGACTTAACCATGTCGTCCTCTAGAAGGACGAATAGCAAACTAATATTTAGTATGTGTTGGGCAGTCTTCGTGATCGCATGGAAGTTTGAGAAGATTCATTATGGACATGTGTTTGCGCTGTCCGGTTGACTGCTTCTGCACATTTTGAATCTTTATTTGGTTGAGAGAACATCGATTGTGGTGTGCACATCTAGGAAGAAATTTGGCATCAATGCAGAGTGGCGCCACATGAAGGTAGCCCTACTACTCTGGGATGCTTTTAACTTTGTGTCTGGGTTACACAATTTGGATCGTTTGGATACGTCTGACGCGGTGTCTAGGTTACAAATCACATATGCACTAGTTCAACTATGTTGGAATTTTATTTATGCACTAGTTCGACCGTCTTCGACTTCTTTTGTATTTCCTAATGTTTTGAAATTAGGACAAGTGGGCTATTTCCATCTTCTTGAATATTGGATGTTTTTGAATTTCCCCCAACTGACAACTAGGATTCTAGCGACTGCAGCGGTGACTAGCGGTGGCCACTTGAACTGAGCGCCAGATGGAACATTGCTACACTACTCCACGAAACACTCCTGGAACTCTATCTTTGACATAGGAATTAAGCTCTCTCAGCGATGCAGTTTTAATCTTCTATATGCTTCTAAAAGGAAGGTCTTTCAAGTTATCTATACTGGTATTTATCGGAAAACAAAAAACTCAAATAGGGCCATCTCTGGCGAATGTGGAGGCTGGGACGGTATTGCAGTGTTGTTTTTTGCGAAATAACAACGAACATGCAACGAAGTGTGAGAATTGCTGTATTGTTGTGCAGAATTCACGAACTGTTTCTCCTCAGATCTGGTCTTTTTTTCTGTTGCTTCGCGCAAATGGCGTTGAACTTGTAAGTCTTATGTCAAAGCGTAGGTGGATCAAAACAAAATGTCCAGACACTCTGTGACCAAAATGGTACAGAAACAGAGGATGACAGACTAAAGGCCGAAATACTAAATGTCTTTTTCCACAGCTGTTTCACAGAGGAAGACTGCACTGTAGATCCTTCTCTAGATTGTCGCACGGATGACAAAATGTTAGATATCGAAATAGACGACAGAGGGATAGAGAAGCAATTGAAATCACTCAAAAGAGGAAAGGCCGCTGGACCTGATGGGATACCAGTTCGATTTTACACAGAGTACGCGAAGGAACTTGTCCCCCTTCTTGCAGTGGTGTACCGTAGGTCTCTTGAAGAGCGTAGCGTTCCAAAGGATTGGAAAAGGGCACAGGTAATCCCCGTTTCCAAGAAGGGACGTCGAATAGATGTGCAGAACTATAGACCTATATCTCTAACGTCGATCAGTTGTAGAATTTCGAACACGTATTATGTTCGAGTATAATGACTTTTCTGGAGACTAGAAATCTACTCTGTAGGAATCAGCATGGGTTTCGAAAAAGACGATCGTGCGAAACCCAGCTCGCGCTATTCGTCCACGAGACTCAGAGGGCCATTGACACGGGTTCACAGGTAGATGCTGTGTTTCTTGACTTCCGCAAGGCGTTCGATACAGTTCCCCATAGTCGTTTAATGAACAAAGTAAGCATATGGACTATCAGACCAATTGTGTGATTGGATTGAAGAGTTCCTAGATTACAGAACGCAGCCCGTCACTCTCAATGGAGAGAAGTCTTCCGAAGTAAGAGTGATTTCAGGTGTGCCGCAGGGGAGTGTCGTAGGACCGTTCCTATTCACATTATACATAAATGACCTTGTGGATGACCTCGGAAGTTCACTGAGGCTTTTTGCGGATGATGCTGTGGTATATCGAGAGGTTGTAACAATGGAAAATTGTACTGAAATGCAGGAGGATCTGCAACGAATTGACGCATGGTGCAGAGAATGGCAATTGAATCTCAATGTAGACAAGTGTAATGTGCTGCGAATACATAGAAAGAAAGATCCTTTATTATTTAGATACAATATAGCAGATCATCAACTGGAAGCAGTTAATTCCATAAATTATCTGGGAGTACGCATTAGGAGTGATTTAAGATGGAATGATCATATAAAGTTGATGGTCGGTAAAGCAGATGCCAGACTGAGATTCATTGGGAGAATTCTAAGGAAATGCAACCCGATAACAATGGAAGTAGGTTACAGTACACTTGTTCGCCCACTGCTTGAATATTGCTCACCAGTGTGGGATCCGTACCAGATAGGGTTGATAGAAGAGATAGAGAAGATCCAACGGAGAGCAGCGCGCTTCGTTACAGGATCATTTAGTAATCGCAAAAGCGTTACGCAGATGACAGATAAACTCCAGTGGAAGACTCTGCAGGAGAGACGCTCAGTACTCGGTACGGGCTTTTGTTGAAGTTTCGAGAACATACCTTCACCGAGGAGTCAAGCAGTATATTGCTCCCTCCTACGTTTATCTCGCGAAGAGACCATGAGGATAAAATCAGAGAGATTAGAGCCCACACAGAGGCATACCGACAATCTTTCTTTCCACGAACAATACGAGACTGGAATAGAAGGGAGAACCGATAGAGGTACTCAAAGTACCCTCCGCCACACACCGTCAGGTGGCTTGCGGAGTATAGATGTAGATGTAGATGTATTGTATTCCTCATTGATTGTTTGACATTGTGGCAAGAATTCATGGCGCACTCTGCTTTCGCGACAAAGGCAGCCAAGTGTTTGATGTCTCAATAGGCACCGTATCACAGATTTTCATCGTATATAGAGAAAGCGGTAAAACATCATTCACTAAGTCACAACATGCCCGCCCGGCTAGCTGCGCTGTTTAACGTGCTGCTTCCCGAGCGGGTCCCCGGCACGAATCCGCTCGGCGGATTACTGTCGAGGAGGAGGAGGAGGAGGAGGAGGAGGAGGAGGAGGAGATTAGTGTTTAACGTCCCGTCGACAACGAGGTCATTAGAGACGGAGCGCAAGCTCGGGTAAGGGAAGGAAATCGGCCGCGCCCTTTCAAAGGAACCATCCCGGCATTTGCCTGAAGCGATTTAGGGAAATCACGGAAAACCTAAATCAGGATGGCCGGAGACGGGATTGAACCGTCGTCCTCCCGAATGCGAGTCCAGTGTGCTAACCACTGCGCCACCTCGCTCGGTTCATTACTGTCGAGGTCTGGTGTGCCGGCCAGCCTGTGGATGGTTTTTAGGCGGTTTTAATCTGCCTTGGCGAATGCGGGCTGGTTCCCCTTATTCCACCTCAGTTACACTATGTGGCGATTGCTGCGCAAACACTCTCTCCATGTACGCGTACACCATAATTACTCTAGCACAGGAACATTTAGGGTACACTCGTCTGGTAAGAGACGTTCCGGATGGGGGGGGGGGGGGGGGTTATACTGGTTGCTGAACCGCGCAATAACCCTGGGTTCGGTGTGGAGCAGCGGTGGGGTGGGTGGACTACTGTGGCCTGCTGCAGAGTTGTGAACCACTGTGGGCTATGGCAGGACGATGCCTCTGTGTCGTTTCTAGGTTCCCAGTTCAATACACACTATACAATACAAGTCACAATATGGACGAAAGTGTGTGTTGTTTGATCGTGACAGACATTCATTGTAGAGGATTACGACGAGAAATAGGAGGCCGACAATCGCAAAAGTCAGTGCAGAACTTGCAGAAATGAAGGTCGCACGCGCTAACCCTGTCAGCATCAGAGCAACACGAAAGGAGGTCCATGAGGCAGTTTGCAGGGCAAACTGGATTTTCAAAAGTACTCATGAGTGACGCAGTGCCCTCAACTGGAAAACGTGGTACCGAAGCTCTAAAACATGGACTGTGGAGCAATGGAAGGAAGTCATTTGATCGGATGATTCTTGTTCTACACTGTTTCCAACTTCTGGCGAGCTTTAAGTCCCAAGAGTGAAACTTGGCGGGAGTTCGCTGATGATTTGGGCAGCCATATCGTGGTAGTTGATGGGCTCCACCGTTACCCTGCAAGGTCGTATCACAGCAAAGGGTTATGTGACAATTTTGACGGATCAGGTCCATCCCATGGCACAGTCTTTGTTACCCAGTGGTGATGCTGCGTTTCAAGACGACAGGGCCCTTGTACACACAGCTCACTATGTCGATTTTGTGAGCACGAGTGTGAACTGACGCATCTCCCCTGGTCATCACAATCAGCAGATCTCGGTATTACTGAGCCTTTGTGGTCTACTTCGGACAGAAGTATCACTAACCACCCCCGTCACCGTCTCCTGAACTTGCCAGTATTTTACAGGAGGAATGGTAGAAGATTCCCTCGAACACTCCCTGCATTTATCCATTCGAAGACGACTGGAAGCTGTTTTGTATACTAACAGGTTTCCTACAACGTGTCAACGATGGTAATGTGCTATGTTTTCGGTGTTGCCACATTTGTGTTCACCCCTGTACGTATCCTAACGGAAACGTAGCCAGATCACGCGTAAAGCACTTTAACACATTTTGGCGAGAACACGTCTCCATTATAAATCAAATGAATAAAATAGAGCAAATCTAATCAGTGATAGTTCCTACGAGGAAGTTCCAAAGCGTGTGGGCAAAGAACTTAAAATAACTATCATAACTGACAAATTCAGTATCTGATCAAAAGTATCCAGACACTTATTACTGGAAATTAATATGGGGCGACGACATGAACTCACCTGGGAACACCTCCACTGAGGTGTCTAAATGTCTGTGGAGGAATGGCAGCCCAATCGTCCTCAAGAGCTGAAACCAGGAAAGGCTGGGCACTGAGGTCTGGAGTGAAGTCTGCGTTTCAACTCGTCCCAAGGGTTGGAACTCTGGCACCTTTGTCCATTCCAGGAACGTTACTGTCTATAAACCATTGTGTCACAGATTCTGCTTTCTAACAGTGTGCATTGTCATGCAGATAACAATCGATCATCATTTTCGAAATGTTCCTCTACTACTCTCATACTCATTAAGGATAATTGCAGAACGTGGTGCCACACAACGTGGCACTACACAAAACTGGCGCTAATAGCATAGGCTCATACGAAACACACGAGACACTGATCTGTAAGTCCGCGGTATTGGTGATAAGTTGAGAAAACCGTCCTGAAACGCATGTTTCCTGCGCATGTACCCCGACATCAATATGGGATATGATCACCATGCACACGTACACAGGCCGCAAAACAGGTTGGCATACTCTGGATCAGGTGGTTGAGCAGTTACTGGGGTATAGCCTCCCATTCTTACACCAGTGCCTGTCGGAGCTCCTGAAGTGTCCTAGGGGTGTGAAGATATACAGCGATACGTCGACCGAAAGCATCCCAGACGTGCTCGATGGAGTTTATATCTGGAGAACAGGCAGGCCACTCCATTCGCCTGATACCTTCTATTTCAAGGTACTCCTCCACGATGGCAGCCCGGTGGGGCAGTGCATTATCATCCATCAGGAGGAAGGTGGGACCCACTGCACCCCTGAAAAGGCGGACATACTGGTGCAAATAACGTCCCGATACACCTGACCTGTTACAGTTCCTCTGTCAAAGACATGCTGGGGTGTACGTGCACAAATCATAACCCCACCCCACACCATCAAACCACGATATCCATACAGGTCCCTTTCACGGACATTAAAGGGTTGGTATCTGGTTCCTGGTTCATGCCAGATGAAAACCCGGCGAGAATCACTGTTCAGAGTATATCTGGACTCGTCCGTGAACATAATCTGGGACCACTGTTCCAATGACCATGTACTGTGTCTTGATACTATGCTTTAAGCGCTTTCTTGTGACCAGGGGTCAGAGGACTGCACCTTGCACGTCTCTGGGCGAATAAACCATGTCTGTTCAGTCGTCTGTAGACTGTGTGTCTGGAGACAACTGTTCCAGTGGCTGCGGTAAGGTCCCGAGCAAGGCTACCTGCAGTACTCCGTGGCCGTCTGCGGGCACTGATGGCGAGATATCTGTCTTCTTGTGGTGTTGTACACTGTGAACGTCCCGTACTGTAGCACCTGGACACGTTTCCTGTCTCCTGGAATTTCTGCCATAATCTTGAGATCACACTTTGTGGCACACGGAGGGCCCGTGCTACGACCTGCTGTGTTTGACCAGCCACCAGTCGCCCTAGTATTCTACCCCTCATAACGTTGTCAATATGTGTTCTTTGAGACATTTTCAACCCACAGTCACCATTAGCACGTCTGAAAACGTCTGCACCTTTACTCGCTGCACCGTACACTGACATGCACCAACACACCTCTGCGTATGTGGACTGCTGCCAGCGCCACCGTGCGACGACTGCAGGTCAAAGGCACCGCATGGTCATACCCCGAGGTGATTTAAACCCGCGAACCACCCACCAGAGCGCTGTTTCACCATGTATCAGTATTATCCTTAATTTATGAGCATGAGTGTATATGCAGTCTCAATGCGGCAAAATCTGATCATCTCCTTCCGCATTTAGCATTTTCTTAAGCGCAATAAGAGGACCTCGCCAACTGCCGTACCACAGTGGTAACATCGTTTCCCCTCAGATTACCGTTCAATCAGTCCTTGTGAGGCCTATTGAGGAGCTAATTGATTGAGAAATAGCAGCTCCACGCACTAAAACTGACACCGGGCTGAGAGGGATGCGCTGACCACATGACCCTCCGTATCCACATCCAATAACGTCTAACAACTGAGGATTACACGGCGGTCGGTCGGTACCTCTGGGCTTTCCGAGGCCTGCCTGGATGGAGTTCAACAGCGTGAACTTCACCCCAATCAAGGACACAAACCATAACACCACTTCCTCCGTACTTCAGTGTTTCCACTGTGCGTGATGGATAGTAACGTTCTCCAGGCGTTCGCCAAACCCAAAACTCTCCATCGGATCGCCACAGGTCAAAGCGTGATTCTTCATTCCAATTCACTCTTTTCTAGTCATCCAATATCCAGTGGCGTAGCTCTTCACTCCACCTCAAATGTCGCTCAGCACTGATACTGAAATGTGTGCTTTATGAGGAATTGCTCGACTGCTTTACCCCATTCTTTAATGTTTTGAACTCAAAACACGATAACAGAGCGCACACAACCGTCTCTGATGTTGACGGGACACAGAAGTTACGCCGGCCGGTGTGGCCGTGCGGTTCTAAGCGCTTCAGTTTCGAACCGCGTGACCGCTACGGTCGCAGGTTCGAATCCTGCCTCGGGCATGGATGTGTGTGATGTCCTTAGGTTAGTTAGGTTTAAGTAGTTCTAAGTTCTAGGGGACTGATGACCTCAGATGTTAAGTCCCATAGTGCTCAGAGCCATTTGAATTTGAACAAACGTTACGCGCAAACAGTTAGTAATGGTCAGTGGAACAGTCTGTAAGGTACAGTTGATATTGGAACTGTGAGAATGCATAGTTGAGTAGCTTTAGAGACGTGAAAGTGGTCTGATGTCTTCGATAAAAAATAGTATCAACTGTGTATTTTATAATGCATTCTTTAATAAACGTTATTTTAAGCTTCTTTTATTACATACAATGTATTAATACATTACTGGCCATTAAAATTGCTACACCAAGAAGAAATGCAGATGATAAACGGGTATTCATTGGACAAATATATTATACTAGAACTGACATGTGATTACATTTTCACGCAATTTGGGTGCATAGATCCTGAGAAATTAGTACCCAGAACAACCACCTCTGGCCGTAATAACGGCCTCGATACGCCTGGACATTGAGTCAAACAGAGCTTTAATGGCGTGTACAGGTACAGCTGCCCATGCAGCTTCAACACGATACCACATTTCATCAAGAGTAATGACTAGCGTATTGTGACGAACCACTTGCTCGGCCACGAGTGACCAGACGTTTTCCATTGGTAAAAGATCTGGAGAATGTGCTGGCCAGGGCAGTAGTCGAACATTTTCTGTGTCTAGAAAGGCCCATACAAGACCTGCAACATCCGGTCGCACATTATCCTGCTTAAATGTAGGGTTTCGCACTGGTCGAATGAAGGGTAGAGCCACGGTTCGTAACACATCTGAAATGTAACGTTCACTGTTCAAAGTGCCGTCAATGCGATTAAGAGGTGACAGAGACGTGTAACCAATGGCACGCCATACGATCACGCCGGGTGATACGCCAGTATGGCGATGACGAATACACGCTTCCAATGTGCGTTCACCGCGATGTCGCCAAACACGGATGCGACCATCATGGTGCTGTAAACAGAACCTGGATTCATCCGAAAAATTGACGTTTTGCCATTCGTGCACCCAGGTTCGTCGTTGAGTACACCGTCGCAGGCGCTCCTGTCTGTGATGCAGCGTCAAGGGTAACCGCAGCCATGGTCTCCGAGCTGATAGTCCATGCTGCTGCGAACGTCGTCGAACTGTTCGTGCTGATGTTTGTTGTCGTGCAAACGTCCCCATCTGTTGACTCAGGATTCGAGACGTGGCTGCACGATCCGTTACAGCCATGCGGATAAGATGCCTGTCATCTCCACTTTTAGTGATACGAGGCCGTTGGGATCCAGCACGGCGATCCGTATGATCCTTCTGAACCCACCGATTCCATATTCTGCTAACAGTCATTGGATCTCGACCAACGGAGCAGCAGTGTCGCGATACGATAAACCGCAATCGCGATAGGCTACAATTCGACCTTTATCAAAGTCGGAAACGTGATGGTACGCATTTCTCCTCCTTACACGAGGCATCACAACAACGTTTCACCAGGCAACGCCGGTCAACTGCTGTTTGTGTATGAGAAATCCGTTGGAAACTTTCCTCATGTCAGCACGTTGTAGGTGTCGCCACCGGCACCAGCCTTGTGTGAATGCTCTGAAAAGCATTTGTATATCACAGCATCTTCTTCCTGTCGGTTAAATTTCGCGTCTGTAGCACGTCATCTTCGTGGTGTAGCGATTTTAATGGCCAGTAGTGTAGTACGCCTTAGCTACTACTCTTAAAAACTGTCTTACTACTGTGAATAATTCATTAAATTATTAATCTGTTCATTTCTCAGTAACGGTTTCATTAGAAACGAGGGACCAAGCAATAATATTGTAACGAATCTTGCAAACGCTTTTACCAACAGGTTGTCGGGGGCTGATTATCGGATCCAGATTTAAATCAAATAGTGGTTTTCCGTGCATTAAGTGCTGTGTGAGAGACCGCCGGCGTCTTGAGGCAAATGAAAACTTTAATTGGATTTTTTGAAGACGTTCCGAACTGCATTAGAGCTATGATACTACCTATGTTGTCAGTCTTGTACTAATTGAGTTTTTTCTCCATATCTGACTACAGCTCTCAGAAAAGTAGTCAATCCACTGCGAATACTTTGCTGGAATTTTGAGGCAAATCCTTGTCTCCACAGAGTTTCTTGCGCCTTTATGGGAGTTTTTCTGAGCATTTGTTTGCACGTAAGGTTACGACTGGTTCTACCAGACGCCACCACCAAATAAAAGTTATATTTCAGTTGCAGAAAAACTGAAGCAATAAGAATGACAGTGAGTAAGAAAAAGGAAATCATATTTAAGCCACAGTGTCGATTATCTAAATAGCCTCATTAGTTCCAAGGAGAGTTACCCCTAACTTACAGAATCGAGAAGCCGATCACGCACGACCAAGAAGCGTTTAATACAGACTAAGGTCTGCGTGCTATCAGCAGTTCCAAACAAAAAGTACTAATGTTTATAAACCACACATTTTTAAATCAGAAGAAACTGTTTATGCTTGTGATACCTAGAAGAAATTTTTTTTTTGTTTGTCATTTTTCACGTACAGGTCCCCTAAGTACAGTGTACCAACAATAAATAAAAGCACAAAGTTGTTGAGTATTAATACTGATTAAAACTCAAACTAAAGATACCATGTAGCAGACGTATTAAAGCGTTTAGCTTCAATAATGTATGTGCTAAGAAAATTTGCGAAGTCTGAGAACAACGAAATCTGCCATCTAAAATAGTCTTCACTACTTTTAGTTATCTCCTCACTTAGGCAAAATGTATTACCTGCGTAAAAGAAAGTCATGAGAATATTGTGTGGAATGCATACTTGTGCATTTTTAGGCGTTTGTTTAAGCAGTTGGAAATATTATCCAGAGTCCCAGAATATCTCAATTAATTGATAAAAATTTACTGTCAGTGAAGTATTACTTTGATAGTAACAGAGATACTTATAAATACAAAAATTTATCTGCGTTCCCTCTAGTGAATCTAATTTCACTGCAGACGGGAGCGAAATACGTAACTGGAAAACTATCCCACATTTCACCTACAAACACATGTAACAAACAGAAAAGTTGTCTTCAAATCTAGATTAAAATCCCCTTGATAATTTCTTCTATATCAAAGACGATTCTTGAGTAGAGGTCAGAAACTATACTCACCAGTAACATGGCCAGCATATAGCAGTACAACTATATACTTTTTAAAGAAGTGGATGTAACTCTTGCTCATTCTACACATTCTACATCTTAACATTAATTTTGAACAGGCTCCATGTGACACGCAATTATCCAAAATACGCAAAACAATTGCAAACGAGTAAAGATTTTCTTGTGGCAACGAATATCGATGACAAGTAAAAAATATCAAAATAAAAGCCAATTATCTAAGGGAAGTCGCCACAATTCGGCAGTGGCGTTTATTCTCCTAAAATGATTTTCATTTGTTCAGAATGTACATCATACAGCATCAAAACGAAGCATCGTGTCTGTGATACCTCTACTGTAATAATTCAGTAGCGGCTTTATGACATCTGCAACTGTTTCAATCAGTAACATTTTTCTTTTTTTAACAGA
The DNA here is from genome assembly GCF_023898315.1 of Schistocerca nitens. Classification (NCBI taxonomy): domain Eukaryota; kingdom Metazoa; phylum Arthropoda; class Insecta; order Orthoptera; family Acrididae; genus Schistocerca; species Schistocerca nitens. The sequence continues at coordinate 168,050,799 of NC_064616.1, read as the reverse complement.
GACGAATTCATTCAGTACAGTCTCGATTCGTTTCGCCTCTTGTTTCCGGCGTCCAAGAGGATGATTTACACAGGACTAAATTAACTTCATATATCTTTGATTTTTAATTAGAGTCTGGGGAATGGCTGTTAGACTGGAGTCAGTAGTAATTTCCTTTGCATTATCTTTAGCATATCACTCGTCGCGAAATGCAATTTGAGCCAAGGGGAAAGAAGTAAATAACATACAGAAATTAAATGTGGCCATCGTACGCCACTATAAAGGAAGGAAGATTAAGGTTTAACGTCCTGTCGCTGACAAGCTCATTAAAGTCGTATGAGAAGCTCAGGTAGGGTAAGGGTGGGGATGGAAATATTACTTGTCCTATTCACAGGGACCGTTTCAGCATTTGCCGTTATCGATTTATCACAAACCTGGAAAACAAAAACGCGGATGGCCGAACGGATATTTTCATCTCTTTTAACTCCAACACGAGTGCAGCACCCTAACCCCACCGCCTTGTAATCATGAGGCCCATGAATAGCCAAAAACTACACTTTCACAATTGCATTTATCATGCGTTCATTCTAGTAATCACAACTGCAGATTTAAGCAGTAGATAACTGTACTGTAAAAGTAAACTGATTGTCTAAATTTCTTGTCTTCAAAGTTGCTTCTGTAAGATGGTGTCAATAAAATTTTCTGTTTTAAAAGTTTTTGCTTAAGAGAAGATTCATTCGATAGCAAGGACCTGACCATTTCCGTAACCTTCGTTACTTTTTAGGTAAGCTTTTTTTATTGACATTCTCATCCAATGTTAACGAAAATTGCACGACTAGACAGGATACTGTAATGAACTTCACACCACAGATTAGGTATATGGCAATACACAAACAATTAACCCAAGCAAAAACAGTTTAACAAAAAATCAGTTTTCTGCTACCATAAATGAGAAAGGAAACTAGTCATCTATATGCAACACAGACAACTATCTTCATGATATACGTCTTTTTTATGACATGATTTGGAGCTCGCACGGATTTACTACTTGTTCTGTAACTGTGTTTTTGTCATAGCGTTTTAATTCTTCACGACTGACATATGCTTTTCTGCATTCCTGTTACCATATTTACAGTGAATGGGGACAGCACGAGGACTTGAGATGCCGCAGTGCAGATACGTTTCTCACACGCTGGAATGAAAAGGTATATGCACTGCGTGGAATTCCGTGAAAAAGATGACGCGCAACAAACAACCGACAGTAGTTAGTACTTCAAGATTCCGTCACCTCGATCAAGGCAGGGTGAACAGATGGACATTCGGTGGGTCGCTAAGAAGCCGATGATGATAACTTCAGAGAAGGATATCACAAATCCTGTAAGCATGTTTCTTTCTCAGTATTAAAATGATTTTATGTCTATATGCTAACCATTGTATGTCTTAATGTGGTTCTTGTAGTTGCTCTAAGATCCAGATAAACTTTTCCCTTTGTTGCTGACTCTCAAAGGTTTAAGTAAATCGAAAGCCCACTAACCACCTGGACTAGCTCTAACAGCACTTATTCGTTGGCGCGACATACAACAGAGATCCTGCTTGACGTCCTTCGTTACGAAGCGCTAGTTACCATACAACTTCACCTTTTTCGTGTAGCGCGTGACAGTTTACACCCAACGGATCGGTCAGGCGATAGGAAAGAGATAACTGCTTGGCGTGGCAGGTCGCTGATGGTTTTCTCCAAAGTGAAGATTGCACTCTAATTGTCGTCCCCAGTAGTTTTAACATTATGGTAGACGTAGCACCTAAACTATTAATTCAGATTTAAGACAAATATAAACTAGCTGCGATGTCAATGATAACAATGCCTTTTATACAGACTCTATTCAGTACGCTACCAGCTGTCGTGAATTGACATTTCTAACAATACCTAAAGAAAAATGAACCTTTTTTCTCGGTTACAGTGGTTATTAGTTTGATTAAAAGTGCATTTAGAAACACAGGTAACGGAAAAACGAATTTTCTGATTTCCGAAATTGAAGTGAAATACTGAGGTCCACTTCCCATAAACCACCACCCACCGCTAGAAATGTTGACATCGGCTGTGAATCTTTACAGCTGCAGCTAACTGATACAAAATCGTCATTTTATTGAAATAATTAGTTTCCGAGTTTTGCTAAAAATATAAGCTTACATGTCATCTCTGACAATATGTCAGAACACTTGTAAACAATCATAAACTTTGATGGTTCCTGTCCTGCCTTATCACGTTTTTGTTAGCATTCTACGTACTCCTTACTATGTTTATCCATCACAAAAAGAAAAGCTTGCTTAATTTTAATAGTACTGAAGAATCGCAAACACTACGAAGAAATTATTGTGACCATTTATGGTCTTGTCTGTAATTTTTAAAAATCCGGATAGTAAGAAAAGAAACAGAGAACTGTGAAGCACCAAACGAGTTTCTCGAAGAAATCTGTTTGTGAGCGGATAATTATTTTGCTCATTTTTTGTTTCTCAGTAATTATACAAAAACTAACTTTCGTGTGTAAGTACATTACTGGCCATTAAAATTGCTACACCAAGAAGAAATGCAGATGATAAACGGGTATTCATTGGACAAATATATTATACTAGAACTGACATGTGATTACATTTCCACGCAATTTGGGTGCGTAGATCCTGAAATATCAGTACCCAGAACTACCACCTCTGGCCGTAATAACTGTCTTGATACGCCTGGGCATGGAGCCAAACAGAGCTTGGATGGTGTGTACAGGTACAGCTGCCCATGCAGCTTCAACACGATACCACAGTTCATCAAGAGTAGTGACTGGCGTATTGTGACGAGCCAGTTGCTCGGCGACCATTGACCAGACGTTTTCAATTCGTGAGAGATCTGGAAAATGTGCTGGCCAGGGCAGCAGTCGAACATTTTCTGTATCCGGAAAGGCCCGTACAGGACCTGCAACATGCAATAGTGCATTATCCTGCTGAAATGTAGGGTTTCGCACGGATCGAATGAAGGGTAGAGCCACGGGTCGTAACACATCTGAAATGGAACGTCCACTGTTCAAAGTGCCATCAATGCCAACAAGAGGTGACCGAGACGTGTAATTAATGGCAGCCCATACCATCGCGCCGGGTGATACGCCAGTATGGCGATGACGAATACACGCTTCCAATGTGCGTTCACCGTGATGTCGCCAAACACGGATGCGACCATCATGGTGCTGTAAACAGAACCTGAAGTCATCCGAAGAAATGACGTTTTGCCATTCGTGCACCCAGGTTCGTCGTCGAGTACACCATCACAGGCGCTCCTGTCTGTGATGCAGCGTCAAGGGTAACCGCAGCCATGGTCTCCGAGCTGATAGTCCATGCTGCTGCAAATAGCGTCGAACTGTTCGTGCACATGGTTGTTGTCTTGCAAACGTTCCCATCTGTTGACTCAGGGATCGGGACATGGCTGCACGATCCGTTACAGCCATGCGGATAAGATGCCTGTCATCTCGACTGCTAGTGATACGATGCCGTTGGAATCCAGCACGGCGTTCCGTATTACCCTCCTGAACTCACCGATTCCATATTCTGTTAACAGTCATTGGATCTCGATCAACGCGAGCAGCAATGTCGCGATACGATAAACCGCAATCGCGATAGGCTACAATTCGACCTTTATCAAAGTCGGAAACGTGATGGTACGAATTTCTCCTCCTTACACGAGGCATCACAACAACGTTTCACCAGGCAACGGCGGTCAACTGCTGTTTGTGTATGAGGAATCGGTTGGAAACTTCACCGGCGCCAACCTTGTGTAAATGCTCTGTAATGCTAATCATTTGTATATCAGAGCATCATCTTCCTGTCGGTTAAATTTCGCGTCTGTAGCACGTCACCTTCGAGGTGTAGCAATTTTAATGGCCAGAAGTGTAACATTCAGAGTTTCCCTTTGCTGCAACATCCGTCTCTCTCACGGTCTAATCTCAAGCGACTTCATCCAGCTGATAGCGAGAGGCACCATTGTTCAAATTTTTATGCCGCCAGTAATAGGTAAACCTTCGAGAAACATTTCCGAGAAAGAACTCACGGCTACCGGTCCTAATCACAACAACTTCTGCTTGAGAGTTTACTCTCTTTGCAGCAGACGATGAGAAGCCAGCGTCTTTCGAACAGGGATTATTACATTCTACTCGGTGTACAGCGTACCCTCCACCACGTATCATACAGTGGCTTGCAGAATATGTATGTGGATACAGATGTAGATGCAAATGTCTTAGAATATTTCGCCTGCTTCACATATCAGGTAGAATTGTATTTTCTCCCAAGGATCTCAATAATTTTAAGGGAATGTCTTCTATTGCAAGTGCCATTTTCTTTACTTTGTGTGAGTATTGCTTGGGTATCATACCTTCCACCTCACCTTCATTGACTTCTTCTGTTTCCGTTATGTGGTCTTCGGGTTATGTTCACCTGTATAGCCCTACGTTCAGATTTCCTTTCCTTACTTAGTACTGGCTTACCATCTGACTGGCTGGCATTGTCAAGGCTTGACGCTCCGTTCCTGATGGCGCACTGGAGCCGCGAATTATACGTACCTGTAGCGCCAACGTCCGAGGCAAACATCTATTAAGTAGAATGGAAAGTAATGTAGTTTCTGCGCATTTTGGCATTCTTTTGTGATTTATCAGCTCACAGTTAGGGCGACGTGTCTACTTCTAAATAATTAAATCTTGTTTTTATTCTTTTATTTTTATTTATTTTTGTATTGGTGAAATGGCCAGACAAAGACCAAAATAGGTATCATATAGACCACCAGCAACCGCAAGAAACGTCGCAGAACGTTTCAGGGAAAGTCTTGAGTACATACGAAATGAATATCCAAATTGTCCATTAATTATAGGTGGAGACCTTAACCTGGCGTCCATTGACTGGGAAAATTACACGTTTTTCACAGGGGGCAGAAGCAAAGACTCGTGCGAAGTTATTCTTGGAGCGCCCTCAGCAAACAACCTTGAGCAACTGGTTAGAAAATCAACTCGAGATGGGAACATATTAGATATCTTGGCGACAAACAGACCTGATCTTTATGAGGAAGTTAATCTAGATGAAGGTATTAGCGACCATGATGTCGTTGTGACTTCTATGTCAGTGGAAAAAAAAAAGAGAGAGAGAGAGAAACAGCGTAGAGTTTTCTTGTTTAGGAAAGCAAATAAAAGTGTCATTAATGAATATCTTCATAGTCAGCTCTAAGCGTTCACTGCGGGGCACAAAGATATTGAACATCTTTGGTCGGAATTTAAAGGTATTGTCCACCACTTGATAGAGAAATATGTGCCTAGCAAAAATATAAGGGAGGGAAAGGATCCACCTTGGTTCAACAAACATATTAGGAAGTTGTTGAGCAAGCAGAGAATTTTTCACAGTCGTTTTAAACATAGTCACTGCCACGCTGACAAACAGAAATTATGAGAAGTGAAATCAGGTGTCAAAAGGTCAATGAGAGGTTGTTTTAACGAATTTGAAAGCAATATTTTATCTGCAAATTCTAACAATAACCCAAAAACTTTTGGTCGTTCGTAAAATCGATAAACTCTACAAATAATTCAGCACCTTCTCTTGCTGACAGTACGGGCAATGTAACGGATAATCATAAACAGAAGGCCGAAATTCTAAACCTAGCTTTCGAAAACTCGTTTACGTTAGAGGACTGCAGCACCATTCCCCTTCCAACTGTCGAACAAATGCAAGGATGGCTGACATAGTGTTTAGTGTATCAGTTAAGATCCTTAGACGCCAGGAAGGCATCTTGCCCAGACGGTATCCCCGTAAGATTTTATTTTGACTATTCTTGAAGTATAGGACCATTCTCGTCATCATCTATCAGAGATCACTGGAATAGAGGAAAGTTCCACGGGACTGGAAGAAGGCCCTGGTCATAGCAATCTACAAAAAGGGTAGAAAATCGGATGCACATAATTATCGGCCAATTTCACTGACATTGATTTTTTGTAGAATCATCAAATGGACAGTGTCTTGAAAGGAGGATATAAGATGAACATCAACAAAAGCAAAACGAGGATAATGGAATGTAGTCGAATTAAGTCGGGTGATGCTGAGGGAATTAGATTAGGAAATGAGACGCTTAATGTAGTAAATGAGTTTTGCTATTTGGGGAGCAAAATAACTGATGATGGTCGAAGTAGAGAGGATATAAAATGTAGAATGGCAATGGCAAGGAAAGCGTTTCTGAAGAAGAGAAATTTGTTAACATCGAGTGTAGATTTAAGTGTCAGGAACTCGTTTCTGAAAGTATTTGTATGGAGTGTAGCCATGTATGGAAGTGGAACGTGGACGATAAATAGTTTGGACAAGAAGAGAACAGAAGCTTTCAAAATGCGGTGTTACAGAAGAATGCTGAAGATTATATGAGTAGATCACATAACTAATGAGGTACTGAATAGAATTAAGGTGAACAGAAATTTGTGGCACACCTTGACTAGAAGAAGGGATCGGTTGATTAGACATGTTCTGAGGCATCAAGGGATCACCAATTTAGTGTTAGAGGGCAGCGTGGAGGGTAAAAATCGTAGAGGCAGACCAAGAGATGAATACACTAAGATTCAGAAGCATGTAGATTGCAGTAGGTACTGCGAGATGAAGAAGCTTGCACAGGATAGAGTAGCATGGAGAGGTGCATCAAACCAGTCTCTGGACTGAAGACCACAACAACAGCAACAGAATCATGGAACATATTTTGTGTTCAGACATAATGACCCTTCTAGACTCTGAGAAAAAATGGTTCAAATGGCTCTGAGCACTATAGGACTTCACTTCTAAGGTCATCAGTCCCCTAGAACTTAGAACTACTTAAACCTAACTAACCTAAGGACATCACACACATCCATGCCCGAGGCAGGATTCGAACCTGCGACCTTAGCGGTCGCGCGGTTCCAGACTGTAGCGCCTAGAACCGGTCGGTCACCCTGGCCGGCGACTCTGAGAAACTCATCTGCATAAACCAGCTCGGTTTTAGGAAACAGCGGTCATGCGAGACACACTGGACCTCTTTGTGCATGATATACAGTAGGCTGTAGATACCGGCTCCCAGGTTGATGCCATATTCCTCGACTTTCGAAAGGCGTTCGACTCAGTTCCGCACTGTCGCTTGCTCCAAAAAGTGCGCGCTTATGGTCTATCCGATGACATATGCGGTTGGATAGAAATTTTTCTAACAGACAGATCGCAGTATATCGTCCTGAATGGTGAGACTTCAACAGAAACAAGCGTATCATCAGGTGTGCCCCAGGGCAGTGTAGTGGGTCCTCTGCTTTTTGCGATTTACATAAACGATGTGGTTGATGGTATTGACAGCTGCATTAGACTGTTTGCCGATGATGCTGTAGTCTAAAAGGAAGTAATATCATACGAAAGTTGTGAACTAATGAATGAGGATTTGCAGAAAATAAATGCGTCGTGTAATGACTGGCAGTTATCTCTCAGTATTAGTAAGTATAACCTATTGCGTGTAACAAAGCGAAAATCCCCAATAATGTACGAGTACAAAATAAATGCCCAGTCTTTGGAAGCGGTAACATCCGTCAAGTATCTGGGTGTGACTATTCGAAATGATCTCAAACGGAACTATCAGATTACACAAGTAACGGATAAGGCTAACTCTAGATTGCGGTTTATTGGTAGAATCCTGAAGCGATGCAGTCCTTCAACAAAGGAAATTGCTTACAATACGTTAGTTCGTCCAGTCTTCGAGTATTTTTCGTCTGTATGGGACCCCTACCAGCTGGGTCTGATTCAAGAGATTGAGAAGGTCCAAAGAAGAACGTTAAGATTCGTGACTGGTACATTTAGCCATCGTGAGAGCGTTACAAATCTCACAGAAAGTTTGAAATGAGACACACTTGCAGATAGACGACACGCTAAATAGAAGGGGCTGCTTACTAAATTCCAAAATCCGATCTTCGCCCAGGATATAGAGCATATATTATTACCACCGATTTTCATATTGCGCAACGATCACCATTCAAAGATAAGGATAATTATAGATTGTACTGAGGCGTTCAGACGGTCGTTTTTCCCTCGCGCTATCCGCAAGTGGAACGTGGGGGGGATATGACTTTGGTACGAATAGTGCCCTCCGCACCACACCGCTTGATGGCTAGCGGAGTATATATGTAGATGAAATGTATATGTACGTACGTATCTGGCATTGTATGTTTTTTGAGCTTTATAAGGGTAGTAATGCAACAATTGCTACCAAAAATATTTGCGATATTTATCCAAGTGAATTAGACGCTCGTAAATGTCAAAGATGGTTTTCTGAGTTTATATCGGCTAATTTTGATCTTTCCGACTCGTATTAATCACGACGATCACTAACTTCAAATAGCGTCATGTATAGAGCGGAAGTGGAAGCAAATCTGTGTCAGACAATCAAAAAACTGTCGAACACTCTTTACAAACCTTGATCGACCATCCGAGAACGTTTACAGAAGATTGGTGAAGACAAGCGAAGCCAGACGACGGTACGGGTATAGGTTGTCATTTTTACTCGTATGATCTCGCCTTAATTTTCCTTTATGTTCCATCCGGATCTGCTCGATATGATCAGTCGCGCTTTTATAAGGAAGATGCCATTTATTTACTTCGTCAAAATCCGCGGAACATTTTGATGGGGGGAGATTGCAACTGCGTACTACATCCTGTAGATCAGAATCCCAGCTTAATGATATGGTGGCCTCATTGAGTCTACAGGATACGTGGATCTGCAGATACGTCTAGTTGTCGACGGGACCGTTTTTATTTGTCGGCTTCACTGTGCAGCCAACTTTTGCCAATTGATGTAAATCCTACCAGCTTTACTTACCCCTATGCATTTTCAATGACACTTAACCACGTCCCGCAGCGAGTACATATTTCTCGTCCTATATGGAAGCTAAATACACTCCTGGAAATTGAAATAAGAACACCGTGAATTCATTGTCCCAGGAAGGGGAAACTTTATTGACACATTCCTGGGGTCAGATACATCACCTGATCACACTGACAGAACCACAGGCACATAGACACAGGCAACAGAGCATGCACAATGTCGGCACTAGTACAGTGTATATCCACCTTTCGCAGCAATGCAGGCTGCTATTCTCCCATGGAGACGATCGTAGAGATGCTGGATGTAGTCCTGTGGAACGGCTTGCCATGCCATTTCCACCTGGCGCCTCAGTTGGACCAGCGTTCGTGCCGGACGTGCAGACCGCGTGAGACGACGCTTCATCCAGTCCCAAACATACTCAATGGGGGACAGATCCGGAGATCTTGCTGGCCAGGGTAGTTGACTTACACCTTCTAGAGCACGTTGGGTGGCACGGGATACATGCGGACGTGCATTGTCCTGTTGGAACAGCAAGTTCCCTTGCCGGTCTAGGAATGGTAGAACGATGGGTTCGATGACGATTTGGATGTACCGTGCACTATTCAGTGTCCCCTCGACGATCACCAGTGGTGTACGGCCAGTGTAGGAGATCGCTCCCCACACCATGATGCCGGGTGTTGGCCCTGTGTGCCTCGGTCGTATGCAGTCCTGATTGTGGCGCTCACCTGCAAGGCGCCAAACACGCATACGACCATCATTGGCACCAAGGCAGAAGCGACTCTCATCGCTGAAGACGACACGTCTCCATTCGTCCCTCCATTCACGCCTGTCGCGACACCGCTGGAGGCGGGCTGCACGATGTTGGGGCGTGAGCGGAAGACGGCCTAACGGTGTGCGGGACCGTAGCCCAGCTTCATGGAGACGGTTGCGAATGGTCCTCGCCGATACCCCAGGAGCAACAGTGTCCCTAATTTGCTGTGAAGTGGCGGTGCGGTCCCCTACGGCACTGCGTAGGATCCTACGGTCTTGGCGTGCATCCGTGCGTCGCTGCGGTCCGGTCCCAGGTCGACGGGCACGTGCACCTTCCGCCGACCACTGGCGACAACATCGATGTACTGTGGAGACCTCACGCCCCACGTGTTGAGCAATTCGGCGGTACGTCCACCCGGCCTCCCGCATGCCCACTATACGCCCTCGCTCAAAGTCCGTCAACTGCACATACGGTTCACGTCCACGCTGTCGCGGCATGCTACCAGTGTTAAAGACTGCGATGGAGCTCCGTATGCCACGGCAAACTGGCTGACACTGACGGCGGCGGTGCACAAATGCTGCGCAGCTAGCGCCATTCGACGGCCAACACCGCGGTTCCTGGTGTGTCCGCTGTGCCGTGCGTGTGATCATTGCTTGTACAGCCCTCTCGCAGTGTCCGGAGCAAGTATGGTGGGTCTGACACACCGGTGTCAATGTGTTCTTTTTTCCATTTCCAGGAGTGTATTTTAATCCACTCTGGATGATATCATTGCTGCCGTGTGGGGGCGGGCAATCCGTTCCCAACTGCGTTATCCCTCAGTTGTAGAATGATGGGTTGCCATTGCCAAACATCAGCTTTGCATTGCACTCATCCGTTTTAGCGCTGGTAAATGGGCTGAAATTAGGACGACTCGCGAATTTTATTACGCCGTTCTTCGTAATCTTTATGACAGTTTTCGAGCAGTCCCTTTAAGAATTATGGAAGTACACCGCGTGAAGGCGAAACTCCTGCAAGTCAAAACACTCCAATTATATGGTCTTCGTTTGCGATCCCAGCCACGTTGGATTCTCCAGGATGAGTTGGCATCTCTGTATCATCTAATTCGGCTTCGAACGCGATCTCAGAGGACGCGTCTCACCACCATTCGTTCTATAGATAGTCGTGAGTGGTCCTCCCAACCTGATATAATGCGTGAACTTCTCCAGAATTTTTCCAATCTTTACACTGGTGTGGCGTCAACCGTCTGCTGATTTTACTTCCCCCTCTTGATGAGTTTTTGGCAGCTTTTCACCGTGATGAGGTATCTGACATTGCAGATCGCTTTCCTACCCGCAAATCGCCAGCTTTGGATGGGCTTCCCAAAAATTTTTGTTCGGTTTTGGCCTCTGATAGCAGATACAGTAATATCTATGGTGAATGATTTGGTTCAAGGGGTACACATCACGCCCTGCATTAAGGTAGGAAAAATTGGTTAATTCTAAAAAAGACGGGACGTCTATCCGTGGATGAAGTCCGCTCGAGGACGCTACTCAATTTTGATTATAAAATTGTAGCGTGGGCGATCAATAGCCTCTTGTTTGTTTTGTTCCCCGGCATTGTCGGATGTTATCAAAGTTGTCTCCCAGGTCGTACGCTCCTGATTCCCGTTGATGAATGTCGTGATCTTATCTCGATTGCTTCCGCTGTTCCTGTGCCGGGAGCTCTTTCATTTTGTTGATTTTAATCATGCGTTTGATCGAGTTGGTGATGATTTCCTGTTGGGAGTGTTGACGGCTGTTGGTTTTAATGACGCCGCACGACGGAACTTCATCTTTCTAATTACTGGTATTCAGGCGTTTATTGATGTGAATGATCGTCTTACTCCACCACAGGGGGGGGTCGAGGTGTCCTGCAGGGGATTCATCTTTCTACGTCGTTATTCGTGCTATTTCTGGAGTCCTTACCTCAGTCCATAGTTGTTCGATTGGGTGGTTGGTCGTTATTTGGAGAAAGGTTCATCGTTCGCACATCTGCCGATGACGTTATCGTATTTTTTCGTACTCACGACGACATATCGGTGCTGAATGACGTTTTGGATACATTTTGTCGTCTAACAGGAGAACAGTTTAACGACCGGAAGTGTCGATTACTCAGTTTGCGGGGATTTGACGCGGTTGAGATTCCATGGGCTGTGGCGGTCTCCATCGATCGTTGGAAGTTACAATTAATCGTTGTCCCATGAAGATGGCTGCATTAAATTTTCAGTGCATTACTGACAAAATTCAAGGGGCTATTCTTGAATACGAGCGTTGCTCCCTCACGTTACTTCATACGCTACGAACCTTGGGAATTTATATGGTGAGCAAAGCCTATTTCGTTCCTCGAATGTTTCCCCTTCCTGCGATGATGTTCCGGAAGCTACAATGATTATAGGGCAAGTTTGTCTGGCGAAACTCTATTTTTCGGGTGCGCTATAAGGTAATGGTCACACTCCGGCTGATGGGAGGTTTGGGCCTCGCTGATGTTCGGGCCCAGGTTTCTGCTGTACTACTTCGACGCACAGTTTAAACGTGTCTTCACGTCCCCCAATCACTTACGGCTCGCCATTTTTCCCGTCTCCGACGTGAAAGCTTAACCCCTCCCATATACATTGGTAGGATAAATAATAAATTAAACCATATTCGTGAATTTGTTCTCGATGTCAGTTATTTGGAGGTTGATATTCTTTCCCAGTCGCATCTCTCTGTCAGAATGCTGTTATGTCGCTGGACGTTTCCAAATCGCCAGAGACAGATTAGAAGGTTGTTTGGTCCAATATGAGCCTACTTGTTTTTCCGATAGAGATGGCGTCCTCGTGGTACCAAGTCGTTCATAACTTTGCCCCAACAACGTTCGACTTTTTCGCGTTAGCCTTGGTGGGACAGACCATGCAGTCGTTGCCATGAAACGGATACATTATGACGTGTTGGTCGCCTGCGGTCACCGATGTTGGAGGTGGCTCCGCTGACAATTGGTCTTTCTTGTCAAGACTACGGAAGCGGCAGTCTCCAGTGAGATTTTCCTGCGTCACAATTCAGCCTTTTTTTCCAGAACGAAGAACAGTACGGTTATGTGGCTTGTCGGGAATTTTGTTCATTGTATGACCCGGACACTTGTGTCTTTTACCAACATATGGTTACGGCCTACTGGACATGGCAAAGGATGCTGCGCTATCGTGAGCTTTTTGCGAATATGCTGTACTTGGTGTTTAGTTGTGAAGGAGTTGGATGAAGTGTGGAGTCCCTTTTCTGTTCCTATGTTTCATTCTTGTTATCTTACTTTTGGTAAGTTTGACCAAAAACGATAAAAAGGGATGTTGACCGGTCCTCTTGGTATTTTCGTCAGGTCCCTTTTCAGGTGTATTGTTTGAGAGTTTATTTCATTTTTGTGGCCTTGTTTTTTTGTTTCTTCTTTTGTTTAGTTAATAAATTAAAGAAGAATTGTTGCAGACCACTACTGAAGATGACTTCTCTTTCTTTTTTCAGTGGCAGAAACCATGTACGATTAAGTCCGATTTTGTTTCTTTCCCTTTTCAGTAGCAAATTGTAAGGTTTCAACAAAAAGAAAAAGAAATGGTGGCACTATGTCGAGACCTCTCAGTTCTACGCCACGAGATCGAAACCCGATTATTCTTTTAATTTATTTTTTGTTTTTTCATTCATCTACATGAAGATTACTACACGAATGTTTCTTATCAAGTTAGGACACACAAGGGTGTTATATTAATACTAAAATCACAATTAGGTTTCATAATGTCATAGATTCATTATATAATATATGTGTAAGGTATTTTCAAAGGTTGTATTCTTTTTAAATTCTCGTATTCTTGTACTACAGTAGAGTCTCGATTATCCGATCTTCGGTTATCTGACCTTCTGTGTTATCCGACCCTTTCACAGCGCTGCACAGTGGGCCATAACCTTGAAAACGTAGCCAAAAAGGAAAAAGAAGTTTAAAGATGGGGATTTTGGACTATCAGGTTGGCAGCAGCAATGCTGGGACAACTGAATTCCGGCTGTGCGGACGACCAGATGTTCATTTGTTCGGTAATATCTCAGGTCAAATGCGGCAGTTCATTGTGCGCGCAGCTGGCCAGGCTACAAAAACAGTCGTGTTGTTGAAGGAAGTTATTTATGTTTTGTGCAAGTGAAACAAATACTTTCAATATGGAATGTATTCCAGGAGGTATGTACTAGTGAAAAAACACATATATCACTATGAAATCATCAATTATGCACGTTTACATTTCAATTAACGTACTACAGGGAAATGAATGACAAAATCGTAAAATGCGCTTAAAAATGGAGATAAGTTACGAATTCCACGACATTCCGGTTTCTTTTGCGCTGTGTACGCAAGTATATATTATTACCTTTGTAAATTAAGCTTAAAATCCTGCGACTAGTTGCGACTCTGGCTTTGAGCCACGTTTTAACCGACACTTGCAAAATGTCATTGTTCAGACATCTTCAAAAATGACAGTAGAATCAAATAATTATGAGTTTTATTTGTAAAATTTAAATTACAATCGACACATAGAAGCATTGTAAAGAATAAAATAATTAGAAAAATGACGAAAAGTGTAACACAGATTTTTTTTTAATTTCAGTTTCATCTGATCCAGCGTATTCCAGAATCGGATTTTCGAGGAAAGATATTTTTCTAATAACAAAAGAGTATTTGTCAAATGATTTGGAAGGGGTCATGGAACATTTGGAAAGGTCGTTGACAGAAAAAAGTGGACATACAATTAAAATTTCCTATGATATGAGGCCTACCATTTCGATTTTGTTAACAAAGTTAAGAAGCAAGTATAAGGAAGCAACTCGGCGACAAGGATATTTTTTCAAGAAGAACGAAACCTGGTTAAATACAATAGTATATATTCTGATTGATTCGAAACCTGCAAGTGTGACTAAATCAACAGGCCGACCTGCCACAAAATTTGAAACAGTATCCGATAGGTCTAAAAGAAGGAGAACTGAGGAGATTCGTACGAAGTTCAGTCCTGTCGAATTATCGTTCGCCGCGCAAAAGAGTCTTCGATCTTCGGGGCACCCAGATGCTGCGAAGATTGTGAAAGACGTTACACTCTCAAGTCCATCCACGGTGAAAAAATACAAGGCAGGCTTGCGATTTTCAACATCATCGCCATCCTCATATGATGCAAATGAAGGTCTAGCACTCCTTTTCGACTTGAAATTGCCAAAACAATCTTACCAGCATTTGAGAAATCGGGCTAAAGGAAAAGGCTTAAACACACTATATCCACCGTATTCAGCTGTTTTGGTAGCAAAAAAAGCTTGTTGCCCTCCAAACGTAACCCTCACTTTTACCGAATCAAAAGCTGAGGTACGGTTGCAAGCTTTGTTAGACCGCACTGTTCAACGTGTTCTGCTGCTGAAACGAGACGATATTTTACATATGAGTGATTCGGAAATGTCTAATATGGCCCTTATTTGTAAGTGGGGCTTTGACGGAACCTCCAGACACAGCATGTATAAAATGAAGTTTTCATATTCGAGTATTTCAGATGCAACATTATTTTTCACTTCGCTTGTTCCACTGAAACTTGCAGGTGTAAATGAAGAAACTAAAGAAGATCTTATGGATTAATCCGAAGCCGTCTTCAACCCTCTTTTGCAGACCACTGAAGTTAGAATTTACAAAGGAAACAGAGAAAACGTCTTTAAATGAGAAAGCGTATTACGACAAACAGATCGAACAACTCCAGCCATTCGAAACAGTTATTCATGGGAAAGACATTTCCATTAAATACAATTTAAGCATGACCATGGTAGATGGTAAAGTGTGCAATTCTATCACCAACACGAAATCTGCGCAACGGTGCTATCTCTGCAAGGCTACGTCTGTCGAATTTAATAACATTGACGATGTTTTGAAAAAACAAGTTACCGCCGATTATCTGCAGTACGGACTATCAACTCTTCACGCCTGGATTCGATGTTTGGAATGTTGTATTCATTTGGCATACCAAATGAAAACAAAAAAGTGGCAGGCACGTAAAGCAGAAGATAAAGAGGAAAAAGCAATACTGAAAGCCAACATTCGAAAAACTTTCAAAGAGAAGCTTGGAATTTTAATTGACATGCCGAAATAAGGGTTTGGCAATACGAATGACGGAAACACCGCTCGACGTTTTTTTGAAAACACTCCAACATCAGCGCTGATAACTGGAGTTTCCGAAGAACTAATCCACCGTTTCCAAATAATTTTGCAGACGATTTCGAGCGGACGTCAGATCGACGTTGAAAAGTTTCGAGCATACGCCTTAGCAACTGCCAGGCACTACGTGAAAGAATACCCCTGGTACAACATGCCAACAGCAGTCCATAGATTGTTGATTCACGCTCCAGACATTGTTTCTTCAGCCATTTTACCCATCGGTCAACTATCGGAGGATGCTCAGGAATCAACCAATAAGTTGATAAAGCAATATCGCCTGAGTTTTTCTCGAAAGTTTTCAAGAGTTAAGACTATGGAAGACGTGTTCAGGAGATTGTTGGCAACGACAGACCCCTACGTTTCTTCCTTACGCAAATCTTCGCCGAAGAAACTGAAGAGTTTGTCGCCAGAAGCCGTTGCCCTTTTAGTTCCTGTGGCGGAAGACTATGAAGATTCAGATGCAGATAATGAGGAAACAGTGTTTGAGGATGACGACGATTCAGTTGAAGCAGAAGATGAAAAAGAATAAGAAAATGAAAACTTGTAAATTAAGTTATAAAAAATATACAAAATAATTGTAATTAAAATGAAATAATTTTTTGTAATATTTCACACCATCTTGTAACCTATATTTGGTCCTTTCTTCGAGTTTTCCACTTTTTTGGTTTATTTTTTAAGCATTAACTACAATAACCCCTAAATACTGACTTTTATATGAATAAAAATATATAAATATAAATAAATAAAAAGACATAGATTTTGACCGCCATCTTCGATCCACTATTTTTAAATTTTTTGAACTCTGTCATCATCAGTAACCTCGATAATTCCCTAAAAATTACTTTTATACGTAAAAAATGATAGTGTACATAGAGCCTGCCATCTTGAGTCCGCCATTTTGTTTTTTTCACTTTTTGATATCATATTCTTCATCAGAAACTCCGTAAACCCTTACATACTAAATTTGGTACATATTGAACAACTACTTACATTTTGACCAGCTTTTTGGGATTCTGACCCACTGTGCGCCGGCCGTGCGCCAGCCGACGACAGGTCAGTGACTAACGTGTTGTTTGTTGATACTCAGTTCATTGTCGCCGTCTGCTATCCCTCACTCCTCAGTGCTAACTTAGATCTGTAGTGCAGTGGACGTGTTGTAGGAAAGCAGCATACTCACGCGTTATAAAATTCACATCAGTCTTTCCATTGTGTGCCAGCCTAGTCCGCTGTAACTAGCTCTGACGTCATAAATATTGTGCAATACTTTAAAATGAAGTAAATAACCTGAAACGTTTCTAGCATGTCAGGAGTAATACAAAATCAATGTGTGTTGGATATCAGTTCAATAACTTTAACCATTTTCGAAATTTGGAGGTTTTTCTGTAAAAATCATTGGCGCAACAGAAAAGAGCTAGAAACTTAAAAAATTATATTTAGATTCCTTTTGCATAATAATTTAGTAGAAACAGTATTCTGGATCTCACAAATTAAAATTTTAGTTGAAATTCATGATTTTTCCGGTTTTTGTCTTAAAAATTAAGGAAGAAAGATAGATTAAGTAGGCGAATAAATAAAGCTAGGATGTTTAAATTTAAGTAGAAGGGAGATCCGCTATAATCATAAAGATGTGAGAAGTTTCAACTGAATAACTATAAAACTATAGCGATAGCGTATCTCAAAAGGGCAAGTTCAGAGCTCGTCTACTGCGTGTAGTGTAATTAAATTAATTCTCTCGCCCAAAATATTTGACTTAGCCACGTCAGACTTTTATTATGATTACTTACCTGTGTGCTGATTGCACATTTAAATTGAGAGCTTCATCGGCAATCAGCAAGGGAAGCAATGATTTATTCGATAACTTAAAGTGGTGCATTAAGCCCAGCGGTTAGTCGGGAGAGCGGATTTGATCAGGAGTTCCCTTAGCCGTCCGCATGGCGGCTTTATATATAAGAATGCTGCGCCAAAGAAAAGGGCCCCAGTTCTCTCCAGACACTGATTAGCGCACCACCTGTGCCGGAAGTCGCGTCGCATCGGTATCATCGCTATAAACAGCCTCGGATGCCGTAGTAAGTTACTCGGGATACACGTAACCATGAAATCGTTTTCGAGTGGAGTGTTAAGTTTGGGATGACGTTAATGATCTATCTTTAGTTTGCGTATGTCATATTTTCACGTGCCGCCGCGGGACAGACATTCTACCATTATTTACCGTGGCGTTTGATGAACATTATCATCCAATTATGGCGAGCATTCACTTAAACATATAATTTGGACAGTTATAGTTGCATCAGCGCATTAGACTCTGAACTGCTATGGTAGTTGGATTGTGTGGATCCTTTTTGGTCTGTGACTTTCAGAATATAGTAAACATTTTAGAGAGAATGGTTTTTGATTATGAATCCCAGACAATCTCCTAGTTCCTCAGGGCTATAAGCTGTAGCTATAAATGTATTTCTCAGATGAAGTGGGCACTAGGAATTCTAATTACAGGCTTCACGTTTTGCTAATCACTTTCTGGTTGCCAATATTGTAGTTAGAGAGCCAGTGTTGAGAACGGCAAACAACAGCATCAAATAAATAATAGGAACAATTATTCCACCTGCCGCTCCATAGTGTTGCACTTTGTTTATTGTAAAAATTTGTGGTGATGGCTTCAAAATGGAAAAAGGTGGTCGTTTCAATGGAAGAAAAACTTAAAGCTTTAAAAAGAATAGAAAATGGTGAAACTTTATTAAAAGTGGCGCAAGATTATAACGTCGGGAAAACAACAGTTGGAGACTGGAAAAGGAACCGCAATGAAATTGAAAAATGGTGTTCTCAGCGAGCAACCTCGGCTGTTTTGGATTGTACCCATGTCGGGACCTATTTTGCAGAAAAAAGCCTTAAAGTTTCGTAACGAACTAAACGAAAGGGAACCTGATTTCACAGATAGTGTACGCTGGCTCGATAGTTGGAATAAAAGATACGGAATTCGGCAACTTAATGTCTGTGGTGAAAAGCTTTCAGCAAATTTTGAAGCTGTTCAATTGTTTAGGAATAAACTTCACAAGGTATTGGACAAGGAAAAACTTAACAGGCGATCAAATTTTTAACTGCGACGAGACTGGTCTCAAGTACAAAATGTTACCGGAAAAAGCATTAGCGTCAAAGGCCGAAAAGGCAGCGCCAGGCTACAAACGTAGCAAAGAAAGAGTGACAATTCTTGCATGCAGTAACGCCACAGCAAATTTGAAAATGAAACTGTCTATGACAGGTAAGTTAAAAAAACCGAGAGGATTTAAAAATGTATCTAAAAATGCCTTACCGGTGAAATATTACAACCAAAGAAAGTGCTAGGATGAGCTCAGACATTTTTAAAGAATGGTTTTTTTAACGAGTTCGTGCCTGAAACTGAAAAGTTTTTGAAAGCCAACAACTTGCACCGCAACGCACTGTTGCTTCTAGACAATGCCACTTATCATCCTAATGAAGATGAACTTCAAGATCAAGATATAAAGGTCATGTTTTTGCCTCCAAATGTCACATCCTTATGTCAGCCTATGGACCAAGGGCCTTTTGAGAAACTGAAGAGAAACTACCGCAGAAACTTGCTTTCCTCTTTAATTAATGCTATGGACAAGAGGGAAGACATGCTAGAGCAGTTGCGCCGTATTAATTTGGAAGACGTAGCTTATGACCTGGCCCAATCTTGGGAGTGTGTTGGAGCAAATACAATTGCAACATCCTGGAACATCCTGGAACATTTTGCTACAGGAAAATCAAGAAAATTCTCCAGATGATGAAAATCTACAGCAGCAGACCGAACCAGAAAATACTACCCTGCTTTTATTGTTACGAAAGTTCCGGGATGTGCTGACGCCACAGAAGATGACATAAATGAATGGATTATCCAAGATGAAGAATTTGAAGTGACAGATGAAGAAATAGTCAACATGGTAAACGAAAAAGAAGAAGACGAGGAAGCGGATGTAGTGGAGGAAAGTGTGCCCAAGATTTCTCACAACGAAGGACACAAGGCCTTAGAAACTGCTTTAAATATCTAGAGCAACTGGAGGAAACATCGTCTATCGAGGATGTACTTCTGAAGAGACTACGTGATTTAGCGGCAAAAAAACGGCAAACAGCATGCAAACAAAAGACAATTAGGGGAACTCAGGGCAGAACGGGATAGCGGAGCACAATGGGAAATTGCTCTTTTCTAGACTACACAGTGCTGCAACCTGTTGTATGGGCATATAACTATTTTCCGAATGGAAGGGAAGTTAGGGCAGCCATTTTTATTTAGTTTGAAGTGCGAGATCTAAGTGAATTGTTATCCGTCACGTTACCACTTGCGTTGTTCTAACGTTTGGTGAATTTCAACGCCAGGTAAGCTGTTAATTGTTAATTTTATACCCTAAAATTACACATTCCCTTAAAGTGCATGGCATTTGCTATACTTTAGTTATTTAATGCGTTTAAATAAGTGAGTTATTACACTCCATAAAAGTTGTTCTGTTCCACATGGTGCTAACGTACATGAAAAAGACTGATAGACAGCAATGGGACGTAAAAGCGATGGAAATGGCAGTTTCTGCCGTTTCATCTTCCCAAATGGGATTTTTAAAAGCATCTAAGCAGTTCAACGTACCGAAATCAACATTGGAAAGATATGTGTCTAAAGCTACGAATAATCCTGGCTACATAACTGACAAATCAGATGGAAAATTTAAAAATGTATTCACTCCAGAACACGAAAATGAGCTGGTAACGTATCTCAAGTCAATGGAAAGCAGACTTTTTGGCCTAACAATGGAAGATCTGAGATCACTAGCCTATCAGCTAGCCGAAAGGAATGGCATACCACGCAGATTTGACAAAAATCTTGTCTAGCTTTGCAACACTGGGTTAAAGGATTTATTACGAGGCATCCTACACTGTCTATTAGCAAGCCAGAAAATACTTCTGGTGTTCGAGCAATGGGATTCAACAAAGTAGCAGTTTCACAGTTTAACTCCCCCAACCAGCTATGTTCGCCGAACAACTCAGCTTTCCAGATATCACTCGAGGCTGTCATTCCAATCCCAGTAATCTGTCAAAATACTCGGCGGACTACAAGACGAAAAGGAAAAACCGTCGTATTAACAGATCCTCATTATAAGAAGGAACTGCAGAATGCTGTCGCATCTGTACATGCCCCACACTATTACAGAGCCTCCACCAGCTTGAACATTCCCCTGTTGACATGCGGGGTCCATGGATTCATGAGGTTGTCTCCATACCCGTACACGACCATCCGCTCGATACAATTTGAAACAACACTCGTCCGACCACGCAACATGTTTCCAGTCATCAACTGTCCAATGTCGGTGTTTACGTGCCCAGGCGAGGCGTAAAACTTCGTGTTGTGCAGTCATGAAGGGTACCAAAGCCGGTCTTAGGCTCCGAAAGCACATATCGATGGTGTTTCGTTGAATGTTTCGCAAGCTGATACTTGCTGACAGCCTAGGATTGAAATCTGCAGCAATTTGCGGAAGGGTTGTGCTTCTGTCAATTTGAACGATTCTCTTCAGTCGTCGTTGGCCCCGTTCTTGCAAGATCTTTTTCCGGTCGCAGCGATGTCGGAGATTTTATGTTTTACCGGATTCCTAATATTCACCGTACGCTCGTGAAATGGCCGTACGGGAAAATCCCCACTTCATCGCTACCTCGGAGATGCTGTGTCCCATCACTCGTGCACTGACTTCAAACTCACTTAAATCTTCATAATCTACCTTTGTAGCAGCAGTAACCGATCTAACAACTGCGGCCGACACTTGTTGTCTTATACAGGGTGTTACAAAAAGGTACGGCCAAACTTTCCAGAGACGCTTACTTTCCATGTTAGAGCTCATTTTATTACTTCTCTTCAAATCACATTAATCATGGAATGGAAACACACAGCAACAGAACGTACCAGCGTGACTTCAAACACTTTGTTACAGGAAATGTTCAAAATGTCCTCCGTTAGCGAGGATACATGCATCCACCCTCCGTCGCATGGAATCCCTGAAGCGCTGATGCAGACCTGGAGAATGGCGTATTGTATCACAGCCGCCCACAATACGAGCACGGAGAGTCTCTACATTTGGTACCGGGGTTGCGTAGACAAGAGCTTTCAAATGCGCCCACAAATGAAAGTCAAGAGGGTTGAGGTCAGGATAGCGTGGAGGCCATGGAATTGGTCCGCCTCTACCAATCCATCGGCCACCGAATCTGTTGTTGAGAAGCGTACGAACACTTTGACTGAAATGTGCAGGAGCTCCATCGTGCATGAACCACATGTTGTGTCGTACTTGTAAAGGCACATGTTCTAGCAGCACAGGTAGAGTATCCCGTATGAAATCATGATGTCGTGCTCCATTGAGCGTAGGTGGAAGAACATGCTGACGAAACTAAAATGAGCTCTAACATGGAAATTAAGCGATTCCGGACACATGTCAACATCACATCTTTTCTTTATTTGTATGTGAGGAATGTTTCCTGAAAGTTTGACCGTACCTTTTTGTAACACCCTGTATAGTCGTAGCCGACCGCAGCGCAATAATCTGCCTGTTTACATATCTATGTATTTGAATACACATGTCTATACCAGTTTCTTTAGCGCTTCAGTGTAGAAGAAAATGAATCCTTACTGTTAAACCGTTTTTTTTTTTTAATTTGGTAACTGCTAACTTCAGTCCCTTTATTATCTCACTTCTTGTTTCCTGTAAGCTACATAAAGGACCCAAGTGAGTTGGCAATCTGTTGGTAACACTGTGTGTCTTTGTTTGGTATGTTGCGTAACAATCAGTAAATCTTTGAAGTTTAACATTACAAATAGGCGAGAGGCCTTGCAAATTATGTCCCCGACTGTAAATGATCTCTTACTTTTAGATTCAGTATGGAGTGAAGCTGTCACATACGGCAATTAGACTCTCTTAACTTTGTATCATGGAATGAAAGTAGCCTTGCATACATCTCTGGATGATCTTCTTCCACACGTTTTGAATGTGAGTCTGCAAGTCTCAAGATTTCTAAAGGACGTGATGAACAAGTTTCAGACAGTCGTGTCCCAGACATATCCTGCGGACTAGATGACAAGCGAACGTAAATGCCTTGCACATTCCATATCACATGTATCCATCCATCGTCCTGACGCAACATGGCGCGTATAGTTGTCTGAAGGAGGGGTCTGTACCCCATGCTGTAAAACCTTCCATCTGCACAGACTGCTGTACAAATTGTTCAAGAAACACCAATATAGTATGTTAAAGAAACACCGACCACGCTTAGTATTTTGTGTAGGGTGGCGTCGTAGTTTCAGAACCGTGACATCAAAGTTTCTTTGTGTTACGTTTGGTACCATGCAAACCATAACCCATGAATTTAAGATGTATTCATGGTTCAAATGGTTCAAATGGCTCTGAGCACTATGGGACTCAACATCTTAGGTCATAAGTCCCCTAGAACTTAGAACTACTTAAACCTAACTAACCTAAGGACATCACACACACCCATGCCCGAGGCAGGATTCGAACCTACGACCGTAGCAGTCCCGCGGTTCCGGACTGCAGCGCCAGAACCGCACGGCCACCGCGGCCGGCATGTATTCATGTATTATGCCTAATAGCCTGTAAGTAGGCTGTTTAGGTTTTTATGTTGGTAACGTCACGTAGCGCTCTGTATGAAAATCACTGACTGTGCTGCGGCTGGTTAGCATTGTGGGAATATTCGCTATTGTAGTGTTGGGCAGTTGGATGTGAACAGCGCGTAGCGTTGCGCAGTAGGAGGTGAGCCGCCAGCAGTGGTGGATGTGGGAAGAGAGATGGCAGAGTTTTGCGAGCGGACAATCTGGACGTGTGTCCGTCAGAAAAATGAAATTTGTAAGACTGGGTGTTATGAATTATGACTTTTGAACACTATTAAGGTAAATACATTGTTTGTTCTCTATCAGAATCTTTCATTTGCTAACTATGCCTATCAGTAGTTAGTGCCTTCAGTAGTTAGAATCCTTTATTTAGCTGGCAGTATTGGCGCTCGCTGTATTGCAGTAGTTCGAGTAACGAAGATTTTTGTGAGGTAAGTGATTCATGAAAAGGTATAGGTTATTGTTAGTCAGGGCCATTCTTTTGTAGGAATTTTTGATAGATTGCGTTGCGATAAAAATAGTGTGTGTCAGTTTAGTGTTGATCAGAATAAGTAAAGAGTGTTACGTCTGAGTACGTTCAGTTTTGCTCAGCTGTTTGAAAATCAAATAACGTAGAGGTTTATCAGCACAGTAATTCATTAATTTTTCTAAGGGGACATTTCATAAGCCTTACCTCTCGACGTGCTAAAACTTTTATATAGACCTTAGTTCCCATCGTAATTGTGTAGTTGCGTTGTGACCATTGTGATATCGTAACTAACCTCATTACGGAATATATCAGTACAGAAATCACCCATATCCTATTTGCAAGACACTCAAAAGCTGATGGTAACGGCGGAGCTGCTGGACGATTGTACGTGGAAAGTTTCACAACAGAAATACTCCACATCACTCGACATACCGATAAATTGAAAGAAGACAAAGTGACCGTGTACCCGCAAATACGAGGCATATTTTCCACCCGTAGTGTTCCCAGAATCGCAGCGTGTAGTTACAGAAAAGTGTGTTTCCTGTGCACATAAATCTTTTAGCCAGAGTGAGAGCGTTACGGAGATGCTCAACGAACTCCATTGGCAGACTTTACAAGAGTGGCGCTGTGCATCACGGATAGATATACTATTGGAATTTCGAAAGAGCACTTTCCGGGAAGAGTCGGACAACATATTACTTCCTCCCACATAGGTCTCGCGTAATGACAACGAGGAGAAAATTCGAGAAATTAGAGCCATTACAGAGACTTACCGACATTCTTCCCATGCGCTATATGCGAGTGGAACAGGGTCGGAGGGCTCGGCTAGTGGTACAAATGTACCCTCTGCCACACACCGTTAGGTGGCTTGCGGAGTATGATGTAGATGTAGATACATATTTTCCTGTACAGACGGTAGTATTATGTGCGACTGAGAATTATAATGTACCTAAGGCAGTCCTCCTTGATACTCCATCAATTGGTCTACGTTTACGTCCAATGTTAGATATCGGAAACAGTTGGTACCCGTATACGCACGGTTCGAATAGATGCCTTAAGCCAAGAGGTTTTGATACTCATTAAACTGGAATCGTCCACCAACGTTCTCCAAGAGGCAAAAGCGTTGGAGACATGTCATGCTAACGTGAGAGTGTTGGCCATGGAACAGCTACATCAATACCGTCCGCGAGTAATAATACTGGAGAACTACCCACGATTTGTATGCTACAATTTGCTTTCTGGTATTTGTAAAACTTTATACTTCAGCCACAATTCCAGGCTTGGAAACTATTCTCTCATGAATGAATGTTCACTTGAGACTGTACCACCAATTTTCGGCCTATTTTGTACCTCTATCGATATTTCTGTGTCAGTTTGTACTGTTGTTTATGTAGAGTGTTGTATCTGTCATGGAAATTCTTTGACTGCGTAAACATATTTCAGTTATGTGAACTTTTTGAAAGATGTTTTTTAAACTGTGCTTGTGGATTTAAATAACTACTGGAATGATTGTTATATTATGTACTGCAAATGATCCATAGTTCAGAAACGTAGGGTTGAATGTAAAAGATGTGGGGAAGCCCCACATCTGCGGAAGTATCCTGGCGGAGTGGAAAAGTTGTGGTCGGAGAGCAAGTGGCGACTTGTCCCTTATGACGAGTAAGGAGTCTGGGCTGAGCAATGCTGTGGTTAACATCTCATTGTGGTTCATATTCTTGGAGTTTTGAGGCCATAGGAGCTTAAGAGCAGTATTTATGGGCCTCGGATGCCGCATTTGGTGATATATTTATAAAGGTAAGGGTTTTGGCCCTGTAAAAATATATTCCGACGCCAAAAAGATCCGTAACAGGGCGAGGCCAATAGTACTGCCATGACTGCATCGCCACCATGTTAACAGCCACTGCCAATTACGCCACCAGAGTCTCCAGCCTTCCATTAAATTGTTCATATTTGGCACTCTGTAAA
Source organism: Schistocerca nitens (assembly GCF_023898315.1). Lineage (NCBI taxonomy): Eukaryota > Metazoa > Arthropoda > Insecta > Orthoptera > Acrididae > Schistocerca > Schistocerca nitens. The sequence continues at coordinate 168,024,899 of NC_064616.1, read as the reverse complement.
TGGACCAGGTATTTGTGAAATTTGGTTGATTTTAATAATAGTCGTGGTGTTGCTAAAAAAAACTCTACCTTACACCCTTGACTATCCCTAATCACAAACCTGGCCAGGAATCCTATCCTAGTGAATTTAATTCCTAGTGTCCTAATTTATTATGGAAAGACTTACTCGGCAGCTTTAAAAATAGTTGTGATTGCTTTCTAATGTGTGGAGTTGTAGTGTTTTAAGTTCATTTCTACATTTTGAGAAATACTCCCCTTCCAGTCCATATTTAAAACCGTCTGCAGTCATTTTCTTAAATAATTTGCCTTAATTGAAAAGCTACCTACAAATAATAAAGTTGGTAGTTAAAAGAACAGTAACACTGATGTGAAGTGGAAAAGATTATTAACTGTTGCGTTTATGCACTTTGATCAGAATTACAAAGTTTTATCAGTGTTCATTTCATGAGAAAGTGTTTGAACTTGAATTTAATGTTGTGTGGGCATTTGCACAACCAACTATACTTTGATTAAAAGACTGCTTATCACTTAATAAAGCCAAGGCCTCCGGTCCAGATTGAATACCAGTCAGGTTCCTCTCAGAGTGTGCTCATACAATAGCTCCATATTTAGCAATTATATACAACCGCTCGCTCACAAAAAGATCCATACCTAAAGACTGGAAAGTCACACCAATACCTAAAAAGAGAAGTAGGAGTAATCCGCTGAATTACAAGCCCATACCTCTAACGTCGACTTGCAATAGGGTTTTGGAACATACACTGTATGCAAACATTATGAAGTACCTCAAAGAAAACGATTTATTAACACATAGTCAGCAAGGATTCAGAAAATATCGGTCTTTCGAAACACAACTAACTCTTTATACTCATGAAGTAAAGAGTGCTGTCGATAGGGGATGTCAAACAGAGTCCATATTTTTAGACTTCCAGAAGGCTTTCGACACCGTTCTTCACAAGCGTCTTCTAACCAAACTGCTTGCCTACGAAATATCGTCTCAGTTGTGCGACTGAATTCGTGATTTCCTGTCAGAAAGGTCACAGTTCGTTGTAACAGACGGAATGTCATCGAGTAAAACAGAAGTAATATCCGGCGTTCCCCAAGGAAGTGTTATAGGCCCTCTATTGTTCCTGATCTATATTAACGGCACAAGAGACAATCTGAGTAGCCGACTTAGATTGTTTGCAGATGATGCTGCCATTTACCGTCTTGTAAAGTCGTCAGATGGGCAAAACGAATTGGAAAATCATTTAGATAATATATGTGTATGGCGCTAAAAGTGGCAATTGACCCTGAATAAAGAAAAGTGTGAAGTTGTTGACATGAGTACTAAAAGCAATCTACTAAATTTCGATTACGTGATAAGTCACACAAATCTGAAGGCTGTAAATTCAACTAAATACTTAGGGATTACGATTACAAATAACCTAAATTGGAACGATCACATAGATAATGTTGTAGGTAGAGCAAACCAAAGACTGCGATTCAGTGTCAGAACACTTAGAACGTGCAACAGCTATATTGGAGTATTGCTGTGCGGTGCGGGATCCGCATCAGGTGGGACTGACGGATGACATCGAAAAAGTACAAAGAAAGGCAGCTCGTTTCGTATTATCGTGAAATAGGGGAGGTAGTGCCACAGGCATGATACGTGAATAGGAGTGGCAAACATTGAAACAAAGGCGTTTTTCGTTGCGACGGGATCTTTTCGTGAAATTTCAGTCACCAGTTTTCTCCTCCGATTGCGAAAACATTCTGTTGGCACCCATCTACATAGGGAGAAATGATCATCATGATAAAATAAATCAGGGCTCGCACAGAAAAATTCAAGTGCTCGTTTTTCCTGCACGCCGTTCGAGAGCGAAACGGTGGAGAGACGGCTTGAAGTCACTTTATTGTGAATAGCAGAGTAATCACGTAGATTTAGATGAGATCAAAGCACATTTGTTATTTAAGGAGTTATAGTTTGTTGTGCTTTACTTAATTAATAATTATTGATGAGAATACATACCATTTCTCATAAATACTTGTTCTTCAAACCATGGAAGTTTAAGGGCCCTCATGTGCAAGGCTAGTTAGTTAATGAAGCATAGCAAAGGCTCCTTCAGAGCCAGTCTAATTACATTAGCATTCTGTTTAATTGCTTCAAACTGAGCTTAAGAAAGAAATATATACTGTGTTAGCCATTACACTGCAAGTTGGTTAATGCACAGGTATAGAGACCCTGTACTGAGTAATGATGTTCTAGAGTATGATCATGACAGGGCGGTCGACCGGTACCTTTGGGCCTTACGAAGCCTGTTCGGGTAGAGATTTTAAGTTTTATTATGTTTTTGTTGCGCCCATCAGGTTATCTCACGGTCACAATTTTCTCAAAAATTCCTCGCAGAGGTTTAACGTTAGCATCGATTGCCGTTTAAGGTGGCCTGTGTAACCGTTACAAGACGACATTGCAAACGTGCGATGACACCCACTCGAGAGAAGAACATCAGCATGTGCACGCAATTAGAAGTAGCTCAATGAAGATTCAGAGTGAACGTATAGGCTGGACTCTACTCTGATGATATCACTGCTCCATATCTAATCTCAATCAGACTAACACAACAGATATACCTCATTTTTCTCATAGATACTCTTGGAAAACAAGATTTCACCAAGTAATGAGGCTGAAAACCGTTAGAGTTAGAGCTCACTTAGATGCACCTGGGCACGACATAAGAAAATCGATGTGTCTGTACTAAAAATAAAAACTGAGTGAAGTTTGTCATGGATGGAATTTGAAAAATGTCATGCGACATGCGCACGGAACTGAAGAACTAACTATGAACAAACAGGCCGAAAAAAAGAAGCTAAAAAAAGTGGTTGCTACGTGGAGGACCCGTGTTCGATTCCCAGTGCCGCCACGGATTTTTTTTCCTTGCTGGAAGGGGATGCACTCAGCTTTGTGATGCCAACTGAGGAGCTACTTGAATGAGAATTATCGGTTCGAAGGTCAAAGAAGCCGACAACTGCAGGGACGGTGGTATGCTGATCCCATGCACCCCAAACCACATCCGAATGACACCATTGGCAGAGGATGACACGGCGGTCGGTCGGCCCAGAAAGGCCCATCTGTGCCAGTACGCGCATCTTTGCTTACCTTTTTTTAGCATGAGTACTACGATGGATGCAACTTCTGTTACATCAGAAGGCGTTATCGCACGAATCCACCCTGCGGCTGAAGTACTAAGCCCACAGACACACTTATTTCATCATGTGCGTTGTACCCTATGAAAACTTAAAGCCCCTTTAGTAATTTAATGTGCATTATGATACTTCTGCTGCCAACGGGCTTGCCTCAGTCGTAACGCCGGTTCCCGTCACATCACCAACGTTAAGCGATGTCGGGTGTGGTTAGTACGGTACTTCCATGGGTCACTGGTCAGGTCTATTGAGAGCTGCTGGTAAGCAGGCTGCACTCAGGCCGATTGGAGCTGTTTTACTGAGATGTAGCGGCTCCGGTCACAAAAACTGAGAACGCCAGGAGAGCGGTGTGCTGACCACAAGCCCCTCCATATCCGCATCCAGGGACGCTGGTAGGCTCAGGTTGACACGGCGGTCGGTCAGCACTGTTGGGCCTTACGAGGCCTTTTCGGGTAGGCTTTTTTAGTTTTATGATGTTTTTCTTGATTTTTTAACGAAATGTGGAATGCACACCTATCAAAATGTCAGAACGCCGACATCCTACTAACCTCAAAGTATACGATTTTATACAGCTGTTCCCCTTGAATAGTGGCTAATAATGGTCAGTCTGCCATCCTGACGAAAATTTTAAGGTTTGTCGTGGTTTTTCTGTACACTCCGTGTGTAGTAGTCGAATTTGCATGTAGTACTCAACATCACATTAAACCCTCACATTCTGCAATTGTCCACTATACTGCTTAACAGTGCAGACTGTCAGATTACACTCAGCGCAATGGAATGCCGGAAGATCGGAGCTTTTTACCGCTCCCTCGACGGTAAAGTCATTACGGACGGAGAACCTTATCGGATTGGAAATGGATGGTGATGGGGAGGGGGGAGAAGGGGAAGAGGGGAGGGGTGGGGGGTGGGGGAGGAATCGGCCGTGCTCTTTGAAATGAACTACCTCGGCATTCGCCTTAAGCAGTTTGTGGCAGTCTGGATGTTCGGATGGCGATGTTAATAGTGGCCTCCAGAATACGAGTCCAGTGTATTAATACCGCAGCACTTCAAATGGTTCAAATCGCTCTGAGCACTGTGAGACTTAACTTATGAGGTCATCAGAACTTAGAACTACTAAAACGTAACTAACCTAAGGACAACACACACATCCAGGCCCGAGGCAGGATTCGAACCTGCGACCGTAGCGGTCGCGCGGTTCCAGACTGTAGTGCCTAGAACCGCTCGGCCACCCCGGCTGGCTGCAGCACTTCGCTAGGTATGGCTGCTGCGACAGCGTCTTATACGTAGGTATCCATCACTGTAGCACAGCGTGGCGTGACGGCCTATCGCAGTTTCTGGCTTTGAGGTATCTGGACAATGGATACTAGCGTAAAGGCTTGCGTGCCAAAAGTCCAATTTCTGGCAACGAACCGTTGACAAAAGCAAGTCCACACCCGTAACAGTACCCGAAAACGCCGTGTAGAAGCAGGAAACTCACAGCTCGACAAACCTATTCACATTTTCATTTTGTGTGACGGCTCTTCACTCACTGCGGCTAGCATAAAACCAAGATTTGGAATCAATCTGGCCATTGTTCCTGAGTGTGGTAATTTTAATACAAGATTACATCTTCATTATTCAAAAAAACCTAGTTCCATATAAAGTATGATCGACAGGTAGTAAGTTCCTAAATTTATGCAGAAAAAGAAAAGCACTGACGACTAAAGGTTCAGGAGGAAAAAAAAAAAAAACTCATTCATAGGTATTTAAAGCCATGAGAATTGGTTCATTTCCTCACGTTTTCTCATGGGAGTACACGTTCGTCTGCATTTTTCTTCCAAGTATGTCCCATATATACATTTGATGAACAATGATACTTCTGTTCAAATCCATCCACCCAAATTTGTAATTGCGTGAATGTAATAAAGTTAAAACAGCATTTGACAAAATGAGACTTTTAATTCGTTTTCCGCAAAGGCTGTAACTTAATTCCAGTTTTACAATATACTAAAATGAACTGATTGTAAATAACAAAACAAAAATATATTTTCATTTTAATGCATCTCACAACGAGTTCACTTGCAACCACGCGATTCTTTTGGTTAAGTGTTGTGAGCTATTTATTAGATTTTACTGTAATTAGTACAACTTTTTTCGATAAACGAACCAACTCACCAAGGGGATTTACTGTTGGACTGATCCAGCTAATATGAATGCTGTTCTATCATATGTTTAAGGGGCAGTCAAATGGCCGGCCGCGGTGGCCTAGCGGTTCTAGGCGCTCAGTCAGGAACCGCGCGACTGCTGCGGTCGCAGGTTCGAATCCTGCCTCGGGCATGGATGTGTGTGATGTCCTTAGGTTAGTTATGTTTAAGTAGTTCTAAGTTCTAGGGGACTTATGACCACAGATGTTGAGTCCCATAGTGCTCAGAGCCATTTGAACCATTTTTGAGCAGTCAAATGAAAAATAGACAGATGGAAAAAAGTAGTTTGTTTATAATTTCAAAAATAATCGCCATAACTGCTAATACATTTATCCCACTGTGAGACAAGACAGTCAATGCCTTCATAGAAAAACGTTTGCGGTTGCCTACAGACCTCTTCGGTCGAAGCAAATCGACCGCACGAATCTATTACTTCAGGGTTCCAAAAGTATAGAAACTGCATAGGGAGACATCGGTACTAGATGGAGGATGTGAAAGGGCTTCCCAGCGAAATTTTTTCCCCATCTGTCTCGTTTTCCTTTGACTGCCCCTTGTAATCGCCTGGTTGTAACACCGTGCTTAAGAAAGCATCACAATTTGTATCTTACATGATCGATAATTATACAAACAAAAAGTGTAAGTTTCCGGTCTGCAGGACCACCTTTTAGTCGGGACACCGTCAGCTGTATTAGGTACTTGTATGCGTTTTTTTTTTAAATTTAATCTTATGGCTAGCACGCCCCCCCCTCAACACACACACACACACACACACACACACACACACACACACACACACACACACACACACACACCGGGCACGCCGTTCGCCGGTCTTTCAATTTTACGCCACTTCGGCGACCTGCAGTCGATGAGGATGATAGGATGATGATGATGAGGGCAGCAAAACACCCAGTCCCTGGGCAGAGAAAATTCCCCGACCCAGCCGGGAATCGAACCCGGGCCCAGAGGACTGTCAATCCTTCACGCTGATCATTCAGCTATAGGGGGGCGGACACTTCTATGTGTTATTTAATATATTAAGGAAACATTCCGCGTTCTTTCTGCGATATTACGTGCATCTGCGAGGTTACCTTAAAACAGGCCACAGTCTAATAGAGTTTCCCGCTGCAGGGCATGGGGGACATATTTGTTGATTGAGCATATTTGCTGCTGACGTAAGTTAATTCATAATTATTTTGTTACTTGACTTTTTTAGCTAGTCGTGTTGTGTGAATTTTGTTCAAATGGATACACTGGGGAGTTAAGCCGTCCGAACTTTGTACGTTTATCATCAACGAAACTACGTGTTAAGGTGGCATAGGCCCATAGGGCGAGTGCACTTTCATTTTAAATAGTCAAGGAATGGGCGGCTGCTTTCTAAGTTTCCCGTACTTCTGTTAAAGAAGATCTATGCGAAAGACGTCCCGAACTGCAACCACACACGAAGAAAATTGAGTATGTTGAATGCTCACCAGAATCAAATTCAGAAACTCATTTCTCAGAAATGTTCGTTCCATTTTAAAGAGAATTCAGATGATTTTGTGTGCCGACTTGTAAATACAGTTTAGAGGATTGTCCACCATGTCATACTGGAATCGATACAGCAATCGAAGCACTTGGTGGCCTTGCATAAAAATCGGCGAAGTCGCTTTCACGAAACAGAATGAATGGTTATGCCAGTGTGTTCTGGGTTCAAAGGAGATTCTTCATAATAACTGCATTAAAAAGAATCTGCAAAAGAAAACGTCATTTTCATTCAAAACAAAGTGCTTTGGCAATGAGCTAACTTAACATATTTCATGTAGCCTACAAATTGTGTGAACATGCAGCCTGTCCACGTAATTTATCCCTATAACTTACATCTCTTTCCACCTGTAAAACAATAGGTAGGTATTTTACAGACGTTCCAGATTTTTACTTTACAGATTGTATTTATTCACTGGATAATTGTGGAACACGGTGCCTCTTTTACCTAGAGAAACATTATATTTCACTGCCAGGCAGAGAATATTTCACGTGAGCCCTGAACAACAGCGGCTAAAAACACTTCTGCTTGGAGTATCCAAAAGGGATGATTTTATAATGTCAGAGTAGTTGTTCGATTAGAACGATAGTCCAAAACACACACTGAGCATCGTTTCTGTGGTTACGCGGATGCAGATTATGGTGCGTGGATTGGTTATGCATCATGCCTTACTTTAACTCGGACCGAGTGAGGCGGCGCAGTGGTTACCACACTGGACTCGTCCGGCCATTCTGATTTAGGTTTTCCGTGATTTCTGTCAATCGCTTAAGGCAAATGCCGGGATGGTTCCTTTGAAAGGGCACGGCCGATTTCTTTCCCTAATCCGAGCTTGTGCTCCGTCTCTAACGACCTCGCTGTCGATGGGACATTAAACACTAATCTCCTCCTCCTACTTACTTTAATACGAAGTAAACTGATCATCACACGAGCTTTACAAATTTCTCTAGTGCGTACCATGTTCCACAGAACTACAATACTACAATAACAGCTAGTATGATAATGGCGGCCATATTGGGCATGAACCACGGACCTTGCCGTTGGTGGGGAGGCTTGCGTGCCTCAGCGGCACAGATAGACGTACCGTAGGTGCAACCACAACGGAGGGGGGTATCTGTTAAGAGGCCAGAAAAACGTGTGGTTCCTGATGAGGGGCAGCAGCCTTTTCAATAGTTGCAGGGACGGCAGTGTGGATGATTGACTGATCTGGCCTTGTAACACTAACCAAAACGGTCTTGCTGTTGTGGAACTGCGAACGGCTGAAAGCAAGGGGAAACTACAGCCGTAATTTTTCCCGAGGGCATGCAGCTTTACTGTATGGTTAAATTATGATGGCGTCCTCTTGGATAAAATATTCCGGAGGTAAAATAGTCCGCCATTCGGATCTCTGGACGGGGACTACTCAAGAGGACATCGTATTCAGGAGAAAGAAAACTAGCGTTATACGGATCGGAGCGTGGAATGTCAGATCCCTTAATCTGGCAGGTAAGTTAGAAAATTTAAAAAGGGAAATGGATAGGTTAAAGTTAGATATAGTGGGAATTAGTGAAGTTCGGTGGAAGGAGGAGCAAGACTTCTGATCAAATACAGGATTATAAATACAAAATCAAATAGGGGTAATGCAGGAGTAGGTTTCATAATGAATAAAAAAAATAGGAGCTCGTGTAAGCTACTACGAATAGCATAGTGAACGCATTATTGTAGCCAAGATAGACACGAAGCCCACTCCTACCACAGTAATACAAGTTTATATGCCAACTACCTCCTCAGATGAGAAGAGATTGAAGTGAGAAGTTTCCCGGCGTATTTCGAAATTGAACATTTCTCGGGTATCCGACAGGGTAGCGTCGTAATTTCTCCACAATATTTCGGCAGACGTACACGCTCATCTTCAGGTGGTTCCTGACGAATTCTGTGCTGTCCCTCTCGGCGCCCCATATATACTAGCCGTTACCCCCTCCACCGTTCCTCCCCTGGTGTCTTTGGTGCGGCCGGCGCGACGGCTACTGGAGGTGGTGGGGGAAGCGGCGCCTGGGTCTGAACTGGGGTCTGCAGGCTCCCTGCTGCTGCCGTTGGAGGCGGTCCTCGATCTCTGGGACCGCATCTTTCTCTCCAGGCTGAGTGCAGGGTTCCAAACCTGACTAAGTTCAAGGCCGCTGTCTTTATTAATTAGATCGTCCTGTAATCGGATTTCTATGGCCTCTTAAGTAACGCAGTCCCAGAAGGAGGAGGATTGACAGAGTATTTTTGTTTTTTCATAGTCCATAGTATGGCCAGTGTTTATACAATGGTCAGCCACGGCTGATTTAGTGGCCTGGCGTAATTCGGTATGGCGCTTGTGTTCGCGGCACCTCTCTTCTACAGTGCGGACTGTCTCCCCAATGTATGACTTTCCGCACTGACAGGGGACTTTGATAAACGCCTGGTTTTCGAAGGCCTAGGTCATCTTTCACTGAACCCAGTAGAGTCAAGATTTCTGCAGGGGGTCGGAATACACATTTCACATTGTGTTTCCCCGGGATTCTACCGATTTTTCTTGAGGTGTTTCCGACAAACGGAATGCACGCCAATGACTTGTGTTCTTCTGTTTCTTATTCTTGTTCTCTTGGCGCAGTCTGAGTGCGTGTCTTATTTGCTTCTGGTTGTACCCATTTTTCCGAAGTGTTGTCTCGAGGTGCTGCAGTTCTGCTTAAAGGCTCTCCTGATTGCAGATTGACCATGCCCTGTGAACAAGTGTGCGCGAAACGCCGTCACGCTGGGAGTTGTGGTGGCAACTGAAGGATTTGGCACAAATCGGTGTGTGTAGGTTTTCTGTATACACAGTGTCCCAGCTTGCCGTCAGGTTTCCATTTCACCAGGACGCCAAGAAACGGTAGGGCACCATCCTGTTCCGCCTCAATCGTGAACTGTATGTTGGGGTGCAGCGAGTTGAGGTGTTCGAGAAATTCATTTAAGCTTTCCCGACCATGTGGCCAAACAACGAACGCGTCATTCAGGTAGCCGAAGAAACAAGTTGGTTTTTGTTTGGCATGTTCTAGTGGCTTCTCCTCGAAATTCTCCATAAAAAAGTTGGCTAGAACCGGTGAAAGCGGGCATCCCAAGGCGATGCCATCTGTCTGTTCATAATAATTTCCGTCGAACAGGAAGTATGTTGAGATGAGCGCGAACTCGAAGAGCCTTGTTAGGTTGTTGTAGAATTCCTTGCTTATCAGATCGATGGACTCTTTCAATGGTACCCTACTGAAGAGGGACACTATGTCGAAGCTCACTAACAAGTCGCTGTCCTGGAGCATCATTAAAGAAATATCGATAACATTAACAGAGCTTTGAAAACCACTCAACACACGTTTGAAAAGCTGAGGATCACTATTAATGCTCTCGTTCCAGAATGTAGATAACTGATTTGCGAATAGTGTGAATTAAAGTACTAAAACGCAGGACACTACTTTCAACTGTGAATGTAATCAGTACGTGTGACTTTCTGAATACATGTATGGCGCTATTTACTCTCGCATTTCCTTGCCCACGAGTGCATTTTTTAATTGGATGCACGGAATATAAGTGCACATTGTGACAAAGTTGGGGTCACAGAGACATCACAGTAGTCATTGTTGCAAACCGTAAACTAGCACAGCGTGTTTTTTTTTTTAATTTTTTTACGCTTGCTCGGAGCAGCGCCTGGAACGCGTCTCTCGCATTAATACTCTACACGACGTGACGCGAATTTATATTAATGGAGTCAGACCAGCCACACCGCTGCGTATAAAATGGCAAAAAACTGTATTACCCCGCAGTCACGTCCTTTGTTTGCCTATGCAGTGCTTTCGCAGTACCAGATGTAACTGGCGTCACTACAGCTCTGAAACCTAACTTTGTTCCGCGGCCCCGGGATGAATTCGGAATCTCTCCACAGTGCCTGATGGCGTGATGGAGTGAGGAGATATATCACTACTAACGGCGATCAGTCCATCGGATGGGGCCGCAACCCTTTCACTGCTGAGAGCGTCTTAACGGTGTGCACAACCGAGTGCCCGTGTGACGCTCCACACGGCTCTGCCCGCCGTGCCAAGCTCAGGAGCTCAGCCGTTAAATCACAGGCTCTTATGTATTTATTCCCACTAATAATTTCTTAACATAAATTATACTTCGAATATTCGAATATTAAAGTATCTGAAAATAGGTAAGATCACAAAGAAGCACATTTCAGGAAGTTTTTTATATGGTCTATTTCGAAACAGGGCTCAACAAACCGTCCCACATTACATTCTTTACAACAGTATCCCGATTTCTTTTCTATTTGTTCATTCTGCGTATGATGCATCTCCTTACAGGCCCGTGTTGTTTTACTGATGATTCGATGGTGCTTGGAAAGTGACATTCTCGAAGCCGCATTGGATTTTCATCGTCGCTGACGCTTTCCTTTCTTGGTAGTATGTCTCTACAATTTCGCGAATGCGACTGAGATGAAATTCGATGACTTAAACATTATTTCGTGTGCGGACCTTGTCAATAACGCGGGAATTTAGCGTGCACATGTCTAAGGAGTGTAGAAAGAGTTTCTTGTACCATTTCAGAGTTTTGTGAACACATTCCGTTGAGCTAAGTAGCATGTCGCGGTTGTCCAATGCACATACACTCGTAGTCCGACAAACATTTTGGTTTTAATTTTTTGGTGTTACTTTGGCGGTCCATTTTCACAGCTGATTTCATTACAGTTGTATGGCATGTCATTGATGTACATACGACTCTTTCATCATAGCACTTCAAAGCCATCGTATTGTCGACCTAAATTCCGTGTCACCTCTTTGCAGTTTGGCTTCAAGTTTTGGCCTAACTTCCCTCTTCATGCGAACTGTACCTACTGCATTTGTTGTTCTTTCACGCAAATAGTTGAAGAGAGCTGGACTGATGTACCAACAGTCCACATACAACGTGTGTTTTATAACGCCCATATATTAAGAAAACCTCGAAACGTATATATCCGACACGTTAGCACTCCCGGCACGCTCAACTCCTGACCCGTACACAAGGTGTCCAAGAATGCAATGCCCAAAGTAACGGGGATGATGACGGAGACAAAAACCAATATACTCCGTATAGCAACCATGTGTCGGAAACATATTGTTGGGCTACTGACTATGCACGAGGTTATTTTGTACGACTGAGAATAAAACGGTGTTAAATGTTTTTCTTGCTTGTATGTTCTGATCATTATTACATTACAATAAATGTTCAAAATAAGCACCATAGACATCAGTGCACGATGTGTGAGACAGGCGAAATACCCTCAGACTCCAAGAAGAATATACTAATTCCAAATCCAAAGAAAGCATGTGCTAGCAGGTGTGAGAATTACCGAATTATCAATTTAATAAGTTACGGCTGCAAAATACTAACACGAACTCTATGCAAACGAATGGAAAAGCTGGTAGAAGCCGACCTTGGGGAAGATGAGTTTCGATTCCGTAGAAAAGTTGAAAGACGCGAGGCAATACTGACCCTACGACTTCCCTTAGAAGAGAGGTTAAGGAAAAACAACACTACGTTTATAGCAATTGTAGCCCTAGAAAAAGCTTTTGACAGTGTTGACTGGAATACTCTCTTTCAAATTCTGAAGATGACAGAGGCATAATACAGGGAGCGAAAGGCTATTTACAATTTGTACAGAAACCAGATGGCAGTTACAAGAGTCCAGAGGCATGAATGGGAAGCACTGATTGATAATGAAGTGAGACAGGGTTGTAGTCTATCCCCGATGTTATTCATTCTGTATGTTGCGCAAGCAGTAAAGGAAACAAAAGAAAAATTTGGAGTAGGAATTAAAGTTTGCCGACGACATTGCAATCTTGGCAGTGACAGCAAAGGATCTGGAAGAGCAGTTGACCGGAATGGACAACGTCCTGAAAGGAGGATATAAAATGAACATCAACAAAAGCAAAACGAGGATAATGGAATGTAGTCGAATTAAATCAGGTGATGCTGAGGGAATTAGGATAGGAAATGAGACACTTCAAGTAGTAGATGAGTTTTGCTATTTGTTTGGCGTGTAGTCATGTATGGAAGTGAAATATGAACGTAAACAGTTTAGACAAGAAGAGAATAGAAGCTTTCGAAATGTGCTGCTACAGAAGAATGGTGAAGATTAGATGGGTAGATCACATAACTAATAAGGATGTACTGAACTGGGGGAAAGAGGAATTTGTGGCACAACTTCACTAGAAGAAGGGGTCGGTTGGTAGGAAACGTTCTGAGGCATCATCATCATGGGATCACCAATTTAGTAGTGGAGGGAAGCGTGGGGGTTGGGGTGGGGGGGAGTAAAAATCGTAGAGGGAGCCCAAGGGATGAATACATTAAGCTGATTCAGAAGGATGTAGGTTGCAGCAATTGTTCGGAGACGATGAGGCTTGCACGGGATAGAGCAGCGTGGAGAGCTGCATCAAACCAGTCTTTGGACTGAAGACCACAACAACAGACGTGCAGCGCCGGTATCGAAGTAGCAAGAAGTCCCGTTTCTCCCGGAAAACGCGTGATGTTTTTTGTATTTGTGTGGATGCTGCAAGAATTCTTGCAACAAATTCCGCCTCCGAGTCAACAGGAATAGAATACTCCTCGGCTTTCATGTAGCCCCAGAGAAAGAAGTGCAGTGTGGTTACGTCACGGGATCTTGCAGGTCTATGCACGGGCCCCCCACTGACTGCCAAAAGTTCTGGTCATTACTGCTCGGACTGATTTTTCAACCTGCGCTGGGGCCCAGACCCGCTTAAACCAGATCCTCCTCCTGCCTTTTGCATTCAGCTGCACCGTAAACAAAGTGAATGTCGTGCAGTTCTCCCCACGTGTCGCGCTCCATGTTGACACAGCAACTGTCATGCAGCAAATAGTGCTACTCGCTGTTTACTGACTCAGTGTCTAAGAGCTTAACATCGAAGAGCATAACAAGAGCATAACATCGTACTGGCAGAAGTAAAGCTGTGAGTACCGGGCCTGAGTCGTGCTTCGGTAGAGCACTTGCCCGCGAAAGGCAAAGGTCCCGAGTTCGAGTCTCGGTCGGGCACACAGTTTTAATCTGCCAGGAAGTTTCATATCAGCGCACGCTCCGCTGCAGAGTGAAAATCTCATTCTGGCATCGTCTGTTTCTTGCTTGCCTGTGCTGTTTGCTTGCTTGTATGCTGCTCGTTATCTAGTACGACACTGCATTCTTATCTGTATTTCTCCCCTACTGGATGCTGCGGCTGAGTGTGCATGAAAATTTCGTCGTGTGATTGCTAACCACGACCCTGATTTTTTTATGATTGACAAAACACTAGTGCACGCAACGGATAATACGACACACACACAAAACCAACGCACTCAGTAGCGGGGAGCGGCAACCACTAGCATTATTCAGGCCTACGCTCACATTGCTATTAGGTTATCGAGAGGTGGGAAGGCTAGTTGATTTGGCATTATTTAATAAATAATGTGGTTCTTACTCTTTTATGATTATGAATTTGTCTTTGATAATAATCAATTGCGATACGAGAGCTAATTGAAAATTTCAACACTGATTTTACGTTACTAAATTTTTATTACACATTATCTTAAAAGCTTTGTGTTCTGCCTTACGGCAGGTCTTGTCATGGGAGAAGCCTCGTCAGAGAGGTTCACCGCAAGAGCGTCTACGGTAGTGATTGCAGTGGTGGTTTCCCGTTGCCTTCCACTGATGATGATGAAATGATAATGAGGACAACACAACACCCAGTCCCTGAGCGGAGAAAATCTCCGACCCAGCCGGGAATCGAACCCGGGCCCCTCGGCGTGACAGAGCGCCGCACTGACCGCTCAGCTATCGAGGCGGACCTCATTACACTTTAAGATGGCATAATTGAACGTAATGTGGAATCATTGGCCTGCACTGTTATCGGTGCTCGTAAGTACTGAAATACGTAATTGGTCTCGCACCATTAACCTATTAATTGCTGCACTATAGGGAGGCCGGAAGTAATTCATTACCACTCTCTAAGGCACAACCTTTCCATGCGTCGACACACTAAAGTACTACGCGAAGCACTACGCACAATGCCACTACTATATAAATTAATGCAAAAGCGCGTTCGCACAGAGCTGGGACGCTACCCACAGAGATGCCTAAGCAACTGGCGCCGGCTGCTGTAGCCGAGCGGTTCTAGGCGCTTCATTCCGAAACTGCGCTGCTGCTACGGTCACAGGTTCGAATCCTACCTCGGGCATGGCTGTGTGTGATGTCCTTAGGTTAGTGAGGTTTAACTAGTTCTAAGTCTAGGGGACTGATGACCTCAGATATTAAGTCCCATAGTGCTTAGAGCCATTTGAACTTTTTTTTTCTTTTTTTCAACTGGCTCGTCTCAGAAGGGGACGTTGGTTTGCGGACTGT
The DNA here is from genome assembly GCF_023898315.1 of Schistocerca nitens. Lineage (NCBI taxonomy): Eukaryota > Metazoa > Arthropoda > Insecta > Orthoptera > Acrididae > Schistocerca > Schistocerca nitens. Next base: position 168,009,617 of record NC_064616.1, on the reverse strand, counting down.
ATCTAGTATGATATACTGCATTGACATCTTAGCACCTTGCAGACGGAGTGTCTCCACATTGCGTCCTCCCTCAGCGCGTCCCGGCTACCAATCCCCAAGCTACGCTACCGACCGGCCATCTCGGCCGTTGTTCGAATTGCCACGTTCCTACTGGCTGAAGGCCAACCTCCGCCCTCTACACTCCTCAGAACAGATCTTTCTCAAGTCTCTCAAGCAATCCCTGTGTTTAGCTTCCCTAGTTTCTCTTTTGAGAAACCTACTGCATCTACTGACAATCTTTCAAACAGCCCTTTACATTTCTAAGCGCAGCACATTCAGAAAACATGCCCTCACATATACTAGAACGGTACAGAGACGATGAGGAAGTGTGACATATTGAAAAAGTAATCGAAATAAAACACATAGTTGCCGTTCTCCACGTCCATTAGTTGGGTTATTCACTTCACAAATGAGGATCTTATGGTAATGTTGCAGTCGGCAGATCAACTTCTAATGTCCCTCAACTGGGATTTATTCAGTGAGGCACGATTTGCGATTATGAAGCGTACTAAGTGTACCGCTTAAATACTATGAGTCTCAAACTAGCATTTGTGGAACAACGCTATCTGCTCCACTCGTGTCTTAGCTATGCACGCTCAGTCCCTGTTAGTTTTGGCATTGAATTTTAGAACACTTTGTTTACGTCGTAGCACTAGAGGCAAGCCGACTGTGTGCGGATAAATACGTCGCTAGCAGTTAAAGGGTTAAGTTCGGCGGCCCTGTTGGTTGCTGTTCGAGATGAGCAGACAACGCACTGGCATTGAGTTTCAACCTTCCCTTTTTTTTCCGCGTTACCACCTACACTACAAACACGACATTAAAATTCTACAAACTGTTCGCGCAGTCACTGTTCGCGCAGTCACTACAGTCGTCTATAATGGACAGCAACACTTACTACACAACATTCACACTTCGTAAAGGAAGGGTAGACTTGTTCACAAGGACGGAAATCTTTTCCAATTCAGAGGCTCAACAACCGTTCGAGGAACTCCCAGATAGAAGTTCCCTACCACTTCATTTTACTTTTACACCATTAAAGCAATAAATTATTTTCTGCCAACAGTTTCCATGTATTAGGACGGCATCGCGAAACTACCAAAAGCTGCTCGAATGTGTATATACTTACCGACAACCAGTTCCAGTCAAGCAAACATCTTCAATTCACGGATGTCATTACATCAAATTAAATAACCGTTCCATGGCGTAAGATATATAATCATTATCAGATACCGCACCCGGTAATGATTATGTACTTGATGACAACGAAACGTCCTTTTAGCTCATATAATGGTATCGGTGAACTGAAGATGTTTGTTAGACCGAAACTGGTTGAGATAAATAAAATCACATTGGAGCAGCTTTTGGTAGTTTCCTATGCCGTTCCTTAAAGCAAAAGTCTGTTGAAATTAGTATGTATCAGAGTTCCAGGGCCGGCCGGTGTGACCGAGCGGTTCTAGGCGCTTCCGTCTGGAACCGCGCGATCGCTACGGTCGCAGGTTCGAATCCTGCCTCGGGCATGGATGTGTGTGATTTCCTTAGGTTAGTTAGGTTTAAGTAGTGCTAAGTTCTAGGGGACTGATGACCTCAGATGTTAAGTCCCATAGTGCTCAGAGCCATCTGAACCATTTTTTAGAGTTCTAGGACAGTAAAATAAAATATTGTCACACGTTATCCATTCCGCTTCCAAAATACACTAACGGAAATTGTAAGTTTATTTTATCATAAATGCAGTCACGCACTACAAAAGTTTATGAATCAGGTAATTAATTTCGGTCAACGAAGACCATCGGAAGATCTAAAACTAATAAACATACAAGGGTAGCTTGATACACAATGTCTTCAAATTACAAAAAATACAGAATCAGATATCATTATTAGCAAACATGACGACATTTGCGTACCTCAGTAAATCAAATATACTACAAATTCGTGTTATTCCGTATGCAGATGGTGCAGTCATATTCATCAGCCATAAAAGCTTCGTCACAGAATCAAAAATTTTGGGTACCGTGGACATAACTACGTCCTACATGTTGACACTAGAAAGACACCAAGTTTTCTGCCCTTCAGTGATGAGCACTGTGCCTGCACTCTGACACATTAGACCTCGCTGCTGTACGTAAATTCACGTAACTTAAAAGAAGTCTTCTATTTATTTAATTCTACAAAGTCTTTCCCACAGTGCTTAGCGCAAATTCAACTCAAAATGCAGATGACTGTACTTATACAGTGTGAACATTAATAAAACCGACAAACGGCAAGGACGGATTCCTGACTAGAAATGGAGGAAAAAGGATCCTATGAACATGTGTCCGGAAACGTGTCGTTGCCACGGTAGATGGTGTGGACGAATGACGGCTACTTTGACCATGTGCCGTGTGTCACTTGTGTGCTGCAGGCTACGTGATACACGCAGCGTACTGTAAGCAACAGAAGGATCCGGTATTCATGACGGGAACAAGCCGAGTTGGTGTTTGTGTACGGCCAGGCAGTTAGAAACGGTCAAGAGGCCGCATGGCTATACCAAAAACAAATACCCCCACAGACAACAACCACATCACACAAAATTTTAAGCCCTTTTGGGCCGTTTGTGTGGTCACAGGTCGTTTCCGACAGATGAACGTGCAGGGAGGCGACGGACTGTGCGTCTGTGCGTACACTAGAAATTGGAAATTTGTGGTAAGGTCTTATGGAACCAAATTGCTGAGGTCATCGGTCTCTAAGCTAACATACTACTTGATCTAACTTAAACTGACTTACGCTAAGGACAACACACACATCCATGCCCGAGGGAGAACTCGAACCTCCTATGGGGGGAGCCGCGCGTACACTAGATCTGGAAGACCGGGTTCAAATCAAATGGTTCAAATGGCTCTAAGCACTATGGGACTCAACTTCTGAGGTCATCAGTCCCACAGAACTTAGAACTACTTAACCCTAACTAACCTAAGGACATCACACACATCCATGCCCGAGGCAGGATTAGAACCTGCGACCGTAGCGATCGCGCGGTTCCAGACTGAAGCGCCTAGAACCGAGCGAAATTTCTAGGGTGAGTGATTACGCATTAACTTAAATTTGAGGAAATTTGGTGTAAAAGTGACTATGGTGTTGCTAACCTTGATCTTGACGAATCTAGACTTCTGCATCAGCACAGAACTCCAAAACGTCTCGATCAAGATAATAAATAATATATTAATAATTTTGCAAAAATGATTTTGATGGAGAGACACTGATAAGCGAATGCGTATTACAATTCCTTTATCATGTTGTTGTAATGAACGACGTTTTCCATTTTTAAGTGCATTCAAATCTTATTTAAGACCAACAATGTTGTAATATCGACTGAATCATATTATTATTTTACATGTTTACTGCGATATTACTGACAAACTAGATTTAGGTGATTTGTTAATTACATTTATTTCGTGATACTCAAAGCGCAGCACAGTTTCTACAGTAGGCTCTTTACTTTTCGTACTGAAAGCATTTAACAATGTAAATAATGTTTTATAAACTATTTCGAACAATATTTGCAAAGGGAGACTCGTTTTCGGACATTTACCAATCCACACAAAACAGTACCCTCTGGGCTTGATATGTTGTGCTTCAACGTGATTGTAAAAATAACTTTCTTCACAAGTTCTGGAGATTCTGCTTTTCCAACAGTGTCGTCCGATTTGTATAGTAAAGCATCCTTCGATGTTATCCATTTCCAGACATAGTCGGTGGGCTTCATGCATTCGATCAAAGCACACTCGTCTCCTATTTAGTAATTACTCGAAAAACCTTGAATAACTTAATTTACAAACAGCAGCTAAGTTTTGCAAATGAATGTATTTTATAGGCATCTTGGGCTCACAGTAATCTCGCATTTGACGGCTAGAAATGTGTCTCAGGTTCACTTGTTCCCAAATCATATGGCAAAAAGAATGGGCTATAGTGGCCCATTCTTGCATGTTATGTTGACACGTTCTTGAATCATCGTGTTTGTATTGTTTACTTTACACAAACATTAAAATAAGCACGGATGACGTTGTAAAGGGTATAAAATCAGAAAAAACACTTACTAAAAATCTGTATCCTTTGATGGTGCGTGTAGAGACGAAAGTTTTTGATTTATTTCGTTATTTATTCAACATAATCTGATTGGGGCTATCAGGCCCTGTCTTACATCGGACGAGGGTTTCAAACATACCTATTTTACATCATAGTTTCCTAAAAAATAACCATTTTAATATGACAAATAGTATTAAAATGTAACTCTTCAGGCTTTCCCGGTGATCTAATGACATCTTGGGTTGTCGAGTGTTCTGCCGGATATCAGCGTCGTACTTGCACGATATTTCGGTCACGTGGCTCGTAACCTTCATCAGGTGCGACCTGAGACTGCTCCTCGAGTTTTTTTTATTTTTTTATTTTTATTTTGCACTTTTCATTCCCTTCTCAGATGGAGAAGGACGGGCTGTTGTAGAGCGTGTGTTGAGCTCTTTGCAGCCATGGGGTAAAGTTTATTCTGCTGTGGCACTCTTTATTTCTCTCGCTGGGGTGCAAAAAAGGGGAGGGGGTTCTCCCAATTGGGAATTTATTTGCAAGAGTTTGTTGGGGACAGTTCCGGTATTTACCTTAGCGGCCAAGGAAAACCTGCAAAACCCGGCCAGAACTGCTTGTTATGGCTTGCCTTCTCTTTATTTGCCGTGTTGCCAGCGTTGGCGCTGGCGTTCACGGCAGGCAAGGGCGGCTTCGCGTCTTCTGTCACGCTCCTCCTCTTGCTCTCTTCTGTACTGCTCGTCTCGGGCTTCCGCCTTTCTTCTTATGAGCTCCTTGCTTTGCAGGAAGCTCATTTGGTGTTCATCTCGGTCGGCCAAGTTTGGGTTGGTGACGTCCAGGATTTCGTTGTCCACAAGGGCGTCCCAGTGATTGACGAACTCCTTGGTTTGGACGCTTGAGTCCTGACGTGCTGCCGGTGCTCCCTTGCCTTCTAACGAGGCCTGTGTGGCTCGACTGATGGTCATCTTCTTCGGCCAGGCCGTTTGTGTGGCTTGGTCACGACTGGGGTGTGTTGCTTCTGTTGCCTGCCCGTCGTCCTTGTGCTGCTCATCCGTCTGCACCGCCTGCGTCTCCTTGTTTGTACTGCAGCGGAGGCATTCACGGAGAGTGAGGCAGGCGGCCTCCATCTCCGCATGGAGAACCATGCGGAATCTTGTTTCCGCCTCCTGGAGGGCCGAGTCGATGTCGGGACCAGCTGTCGCCGCCGTCTTCCCACACGCTGCGTCGCGCCACCGCCCCCCTCCACCGCCTTTGCCACTGGCGGCGGGGGAAGGCGGCCGCACGTGAGCGGTGGCTGTCGTCGCCTCTCCCCCGGGTGCCGCCGTTGTTCCCGCGGCATTGCCTCCTCCTCTCGCTGTTGCCTCTGCCCTTCCGTTGCTCGCAGCGGCTGCAGGACGTTGCCGTCTCCTTCTTCTGCGGCGTCGCCTCTTTGCCTGGGGCGCCGTTTCCTGTGCTGTAGCGGGATTTCGGCCGTTGAAGGCCTGGCATCCGCGCCAGTTAGCAACGTGCTCACCGCCGCAGCGGGCGCACGTCGGTTCGACGTCTTTGGTGCTGGTACGGGTGCGGGTGTCATGGTGACGTCCGCACTTGACGCACCTGGCGGCGTTGCGGCAGTGCTTTGCCACATGCCCTTCCTCCTGGCACTTGAAGCACTGTGGCTTCGTGTCCAGGTGGGGGGGGGGGGGGGAGTCTCCGGCTGCACGTGAAAGCCCAAGAGCTTCCGGATTTCGAGAAAGTCCCCGCCGTTGTCTGCCGCTGGTGTGGCGACAATAAACAGCGGCGGTTTCTTCTTATTGGTTTTGTTGTGCAACCTGACGGTTGCCTCAACAAAACCTTGGCGGCGCAGTCCTTCTTTCACTGCTCGCTCCGTGAGAATCCAAGGCAGTCCCCTCAGGGGCGCCTTGGTGACTTCTTTGCGACGAGTCTTCTGACCCATCGCTCCTCTTTCCGGGGCGTCCACTGTGTGAGCGGCCACAAGGGCCTTCAGGGCCCTGTAGTCGTCCCAGTTTGCGGCCTGGAGCTTGATGGTGGCGTCGGAGTCGACGGACTCAACGACAACCTCCTTGTCGCAGCTCTGCCCCATCTCATCATACATTTCCACCCACTAGACCTCCCTGCACTTTATGTACAGGGCGGGAGCGGGGGAAACTACTACTTCTGTCGCCGAGTTGCCGCCTCTCGCGACATCTAGTGCCACGCTGCTCATTTTTACCATACTGCGCGCTAGGGTTTGACAATTTGCTTTTCTTGCCGTTAGAACAGCAGCACGGCTGCAGGCGCTTCCTCTGTGGTCCGCGCCCATTCCCTGCGACCTTCTGGAGCGTTGCTGCTCCGTTTTCCGTCCGCTGAGGTTCTAGGTGTTCCCTCTGCGGTCCGCGCCCACCAAACCCGCTCCTGGGGGTTTCATCTATTGTCTGGGGTACCAAGCGTTCCCCCTGCGGTCCGCGCCCGCTCACCACGACCTGTTGGACAATATTTAACACGGCAAACGCGCTCCGTCAAACATCGGACAGGACGGAAAAGACACACATAATACTACAGGGTCTGCTTAGTGCGTTCATGTAAAGATGGCGCAACGAGGCAGACAAAACACGGATACAACACTTTGCATCTGGAATGCAAATGGCATCAGAAACAAGAAGACAGAGCTACAGACGTTCATATTGGATCACAATGTGGACGTCTTGTTAGTCTCCGAAACACACCTCCGGCCCTGCGATACTTTTAAACTGCGGAACATGACGGGTTACCGCACCGACAGACAAAATCAACGAGGAGGCGGTACGGCCGTGTTCCTAAAACGGACAATTCCGCACGATGTGGTGGACGCGCCTCCAGTGCAGGACATAGAGGTCACTCTGGTCACAATAAACACGGAAAGAGGGAAATTGACGGTGGGGGCAGCATACCTAGCCTCAAACCGCTAGTTACTGGAAGAAGACCTCAGAGTGATCTTCGACAGGCACCAAAGGGTGGCGTTGGGCGGGGACCTAAACGCTAAAAATCCAGCGTGGAATTCCCGCACAACGAACCCGAAAGGAACAAAACTCCTGCAACTGGAGGACGCGTACCACTACATCGTCCGCGGCCCAGACGACGCGACACACGTCCCAGTCATAGCCGGACACAGACCGGACGTCCTGGACGTACTGCTGACGAAAAACATTGGAGACGACGTCACGCTAGATACTATCCAGGACCTAACGTCTGACCACAATCCGGTACTAGTGAGGCTCCGCAGGATGAACTCTCTCCCGAACGTCCCAAGATAAGTGATAAGCATGAACTGGGAACAGTATCGCAGGGTCCTCACAGACACAATAGACCCAACGCTGGACCTGTCGTCAGAGGAAAAGCTGGACGATGCTGTCGAATATCTAACATCCAACATACAAAAAGCCATAAAACAGACCAGGACAACCACAATACTACCGGGTAGACACGAGACAGAACTTCTTCCGCTACTGCGGGAGCTCCGATGCGAGAAAAACAGACACAGAAAACTGTGGCAAAGAAGCAGGGACCCGCGGGAGCGGAGAGAAATGAACAGACTGTCTCGTGAACTCGAAAAGCGGCTGAAAGAATGGCGCGCAGAAACCTGGGAAGACAGGATGGAGACATTCTGCCTCCAAACCCGGGACGAGTGGCAACTGGTCAAAAACATTCGACAGCAGTGACCAGCTAAGAGGGCTATGCTAGGACCCCAGGGAACCGTGTTTGATGCCTTGTCGAAAGCCGAACTGTTTGCGGACACGTACGAGGAGCAAAACACAACACCACAGATCGACCTCACAGCCGCAGAACAGCTTGAGGAAGAAAATGTCACACAAACAGTTCAAAATCTCCGAGACACACCGACACAAACAGCACCAGAACTCACAACACCGACACATATAAGGAAAATAATAGCCTGCAGAAAGGGCAGATCCGCACCAGGACTAGACAAAATTTCACACATACATCTAAAGAACCTCTCTAGGAAACCACTAGTCCTGCTAACACGCATAATAAATAGCTGCATGCTGCTACAAAAATTCCCTGCGGCCTGGAAGGCAGCAAAAGTTATTACAATCCCAAAGGCAGGGAAAGACACAAAACTACCGGCGAACCATCGCCCTATCAGTTTACTCTCCACAATGGGGAAAACACTTTAAAGAGTAGCTGTCACCACCCTGCACAGAAGAATGGGGTTCTGAAGACTTTGGTCCACAGAGCACGTGCCCTGTCAGACCAAGAGAATCTACCTATAGAGATAGAACGTCTCAAAACAGTTTTCTCCAAGAATGGATACACTGACAGACAAATTGAGAGGGCACTCCAACCAGCCACTATACCACAGGTTCCTGAAGAAGACCAAGATGAAGCAAAGAAGGTGGCATATCTGCCCTATGCTGGTTCTATTTCTGCCAGAATCAGTAGGATCCTCCGTAAACACAATATCAAGTGTGTTTTCTGTCCATCCAACAAGATCGGGGGACTGCTGGGGAGTGTCAAAGACGACCTGGGGTTACGAAAACCAGGGATTTACAATATACCTTGTCAATGTGGCATGTCCTACATTGGCCAGACGACAAGAACTGTGGAGATCAGGTGCAAAGAACATCAGAGGCACACTAGATTAAGACAGGTGACTAAGTCAGCCATTGCTGAACATTGTCTAGACCTAGATCATGCCATGAAGTATGAGGGTACCAAGATTCTAGCACAAACACCCAGATTTTGGGACAGTGTTATAAGAGAATCGATAGAAATTAAAATGGCTGACGATCTTATGAACTGTGACACAGGGTACCAGCTAAGCAGAGCCTGGGATCCGGCTCTGGAATTGTTAAAGGAGCAACGGGGCCAGCTGCAACACTACACAAACAGAAGAACCAGAGACATGGAGATGGAAAACGAGCCCCTGACGGACTGCCAGGCGCACCAGACCGAAGATGGAACACCCAGAAGTGGGACTGGTGGGCGCGGACCGCAGAGGGGACATCCAGAGCCGCAGCGGACGAAAAACTGAGCGGCAACGCTCCAACAGGTCGTGGTGAGCGGGCGCGGACCGCAGGGGGAACGCTTGGTACCCCAGACAGTAGATGAAACCCCCAGGAGCGGGTTTGGTGGGCGCGGACCGCAGAGGGAACACCTAGAACCGCAGCGGACGGAAAACGGAGCACGCACTTTACTTGCGAGCAATCCTTGCTCGTGAAGGGGCAGGGTGAGCATCGGGTGCTGTTCCTGCTAATATTTACTTACATGGTACGGGAGGGAACTGGCTTAGTTCGGGCTGGCCTATCGGATGCGTAGCATCCATTGGCTGTTGCGAGTTTTTATGCTCGTAACAGGTCGGGCCAACGTGTGGTCGGCCTGTGGTGTGTTTGGTGGCCAAGTGCCTGGATTAGCCTATTTTGAGAAAACGGAGCAGCAACGTTCCAGCAGGTCGCAGGGAATGGGCGCGGACCACAGAGGAAGCGCCTGCTGCCGTTGGTGGAGGGGGAAGGCCATAGGCATAAATACTGGACCAGGTCCACTCGAGGAGCACGTTGAGAGCTCGAGAAGAGGTTTTCTGTGCTGTGGGCGCTGCGGAGAGCAAATTGTCGTGCGTTGTTTTGACAACGCGTGCAAATTGTCGTGTTCCGCGCCTCGCAGCATGGGAAAGAAGCGTACGCAGAGGAAACCTGCCGCTACGATGGGTCCTTCGGTTGTGCAACTCACTGAGTCTGCCGACCGTGCAAGGAACTCCAGAGAAGACGAGTCGCGGCCTGTCCCCCCTTTGTACGTCAAGTGCAAAGGCGGGTGGACAGCGCTGTTCGACACCATGACGAGCTGCGCTCAGAACGAGGTGGTCTACGAGTCTGTCGATACAGACTCGCTGATCTGCGTTCGAGCCGCAAACGTGGCCGACCACAGGGCGATCAAGGTCGCAGTGGCCGACCACATCGTCGACGCGCCGCCGGCGCGTGAGAAGGCACCTTCCGTAGGAAGGGTGAAGACGACTAAGGCACTCCTCAGGGGGTTGCCTTGGTGCTGTGATGAGGCAGCGGTCCGGGAAGGGCTGCTGCGAGCCGGGTTTGGTAGTGCAGCCGCAAGGTTGCACAACCGAACCAACAGGAAGAGGGCGCCGCTCTATGCCGTGACCGTGCAAACGGTCGACGGCGGGAGTGACATCTTCGACTTGCGGAAGTTGCTGGGCTTCCCGGTTACGACGGAGGCTCTCCCGACCGCCATGGATCCTCAGCCCCAGTGCTTCAGGTGCCAGGGCGAGGGCCATGTTGCGAAGTATTGCCGCAACGCGGCGCGGTGCGTCAAGTGCTCAGGTGAGCACGACAGCCGCGCCTGCGACCGCGGCAGCAACGCTCTGCCGACATGTGTCCGGTGTGGCGGCCCGCACGTCGCCAGTTGGCGCGGCTGTTCGGCTTTCTCAAGCCGCAGCCGTGCCGGGGGCGGCGAAGCGGCCGCACCGACGCAGCAGCAGAAGAGAAGACGACGCCGGAAACGGCGTAGGGCGCAGAACAGCCCGGCGCAGCTGAGGGACGGCGCAGCAGCAGTTCCACCTGCCAGGGGCAGGGACGGCCGCTCGGAAACGGGCAGCCAGGACGCAGCTCGCCTTCCTGCGAAGAGATGTGACCTCCAACTCGGCACCGCCGTGAAGGAGGCCACAGCAGCCCTCAAAGCCGTCATGGCGGCGGAGAGGGCTGCCTTCGCAGCCGCCGTGGCTGCAGAGAAGGAAGAGGCCTTGAGGCAACTGCGCGCAGTTTTCGCCCAAGGCCTCAGCGCAGTCGTACCTGCGAACACTCCTGCGACCTCGCAGAAGGACGTTCGCGCGCCTATCCCAGCTCTTGTTCCAGCAGCAGCGCGGGTGAGAGGCGCAAAGAAGAAGAAGACAACCGCCGTCGCAGAGGAGCCGCTGGCGACGCCGACTGCTACGGGACCGGGCCCCGCAAGGGGTCGAGGAGCCAGTAGGCCGGTCTTCATCGCAGAAGCGTCGCCGCCCTGCCGCGCCGAGTTTTTATGTTACAGGGAGTAAGCCACCGCGGCCGGCCCAGGAGACTACAAGCGAGCCCAGCCGCAGCACCGGACTGCCCCAGCTAACAACCACGCAGTACATAGGTAACGTTGCACGATACCTCACGCTAACCCCCCTCACCTTGCATGCTCTGTCGCAGCTAGCAAGCCGCTACTGCCCTTACCACCCGTCCTACTGTCGCAGAGGTTTTTTTCCCTTGGCGCTGGCCTTGGCACTTTTTTTCCTCTGCTCTTAAAACCGCTACCCTTCGATCGTTTTCGACCACTACTATCTCCTGATGGACCATGTTAATGAGTAGTCTTACCCAGACGCATGGATAACATCACAGCCTGCATCCTGTGACGCCTGATTCAAAACTAACATGCTTACGGAGGTGACAGTAAAACTTTTGTGTTGGTCACCACGTTGGTGCGGGCGTGGAGGGGCCCCATCCTTTATTATTTTATTATTATTATTACTCGAGGAGCAGTCTCAGGTCGCACCTGATGAAGGTTACGAGCTACGTGACCGAAATATCGTGCAAGTACGACGCTGATATCCGGCAGAACACCCGACAACCCAAGATGTCAGTATTAAAATGATTTGACTGTGTGAAGTGAAGTGACAATAGGAGTGAATATCAAAATGTCGTGTGGCTAGGGCCTCCCGTCAGGTAAACTGTTCGCCTGGTGCTTGTCTTTCGAGTTGACGCCACTTGGGCGACTTGCGTGTCGATGGGGATGAAATGATGATGATAAGGACAACACAACACCCACTCCCTGAGCAGAGAAAATCTCCGACCCAGCTGGGCATCGATCCCGGGCCGTTCGGTATGACATTCCGTCGCGCTGACCACCCTCTTTTTTTTTGTTCGGGGTGGACGTCCGATGACACCCCTTTACGTTCTTCGTTGATCCGTTCACTCAGTTTTTTTTATTACAGAGGGCTGCTAACCCTCTGACCGAACACCACTCAGCTACCAGGGGCGGACGGAGGAAACAATATTGGCTATGAATTAATAAAGTCAGTTCTGGTAGTACTTGTATCACTTCAGCTGCCATCACTAATAGTCATTATGATAATAATAATAATAATAATAATAATAATAATAATAATAACAATCGCTGCATGCACTCAGGGTAGTGAAGATGGTATACGAGGTGAAAGAGCCGAACATCACAGATACAACGAACACAGGCATTCAGTACCAGTTCCAGACGCCGTGAGCTTCCCTGGGAAAGGCCTTGCAGGATGATGTCGCCTTAATCAGTAATTGGAAGTATGAGTGTCGAGGAGTAAAAGAAACAGTAATTTTCCACTGTGCCCAATGAGCCTTAATCTTTTGAGACCCTCTGGCTAAAATTGTGTACATAAACTTTTATTGTGCCTTAACTGCAACAGAAGTATATTTTTCCCAATGGAAACCTAAGTACATATTTGTGAATGTTCAACCTTTTCGTCATGCGCTAGCGCTGCCTGCTTTTGGGCGTCACTATGAAAAAATCAGAAGTCAATGTAGTGTGCAGCAGCTCGTGACCACCAGAATACGCGGGGGTGTCTTTGGTTCGCTATATTCAACTGTATTATTGAATATTGTTATTTTGCATGATAATTATTGAATTATCATTTTACTATTTGTTACAATAGAGAGTATTTCGTAATTAGTTATTTCAGTCCATAAAAGGAAGCAAGAGTACAAAGTATGCTTTGAAAAGATGTACATATTTTTGTATAAATATTACATCTATAGTCATTAAAAAAATCAAGTAAGAGCATTACCACATAAATAAAAGTTTCTTTCCTCCAGAAAAAAATTCAGCTATGAAAGGGTTAACGAAGCATCTAGTGGCCATTATGGGAACTAACAAATCTGTCCGTACTAGACACTCCTGCTACCTATCGGAAAATCCTAGTTCTAGCACGCCTATCCGTAGCTGTTACCTCTGACAACGGACCGAAACTTTTTTGCTCTTTGGGTATACTTGTTTAGGTTAAATTTTACACCTCAGTTTTGAACAACTTCCATTAGTCCAGGTTACTTGAGATTCTGCGTAAATACGTTTGTGGCCCTGACGACAATGCATTAAATGATCCAGTAACCATGCAGACAGGGTTATCCACCTGTCGCTCCCCAGTTTGTGCAGACCGGGGCCATGCCCCTCCCCCCGGTACCCACTACTCTACGCCACTGTTTACTTGTTTCACTTTAAGGGAACATCAGCAGGCCATTACTGGATACTGTACGAGCTGTGAACGCCAACAGATGTACAGAGAGTTGCTTCGTATAAGCGCCGATGGAGAAGTTGTTTGTAAAACTTGATTGCTCGATTTGAAACAGATGTACAAAACTTGCAAATAAAATAAAATAAATACGATGTACAAAAGGGATAATTTGTAATTTTTGTTTCATATTTTTTGTTTGTTTCTTTGGGTTTTTTTGTTTTTAATGTTTTTGTGATTTCCTTTATTTCAACTTCAGCTGTTGTGCATAGGACTCTGAGTATAGAACTTACACCTACGATCATAGGGAAGAAAGTCCTTGTTTCAACATATTGGATGGACTGAGGTGACTATCATGCTCGCTTACATATGTCATGGAATGGAGGTGAATGATACGCTTGCATTACTTGACTTAAGTCTACTACGATGTTTAAAGCTAGGAACCTGCGTTATATACAGGCTCCCAGGTGGATACCATTTTCCTTGATTTCCGGAGGGCGTTCGATGCAGTTCCGCACTGTCACTTGATAAACAAAGTAAGAGCCTACGGAATGTAATACCAGCTGTGTGGCTGGATTGAAGAGTTTTTAGCAAACAGAACACAGCATGTTGTTATCAATGGAGAGACGTCTACAGACGTAAAAGTAACCTCTGGCGTGCCACAGGGGAGCGCTATGGGACCATTGCTTTTCACAATATATATAAATGACTTAGTAGATAGTGTCGGAAGTTCCATGCGGTTTTTCGCGGATGATGCTGTAGCATACAAGAAGTTGCAGCATTAGAAAATTGCAGCGAAATGCAGGAACATCTGCAGCGGATAAGCACTTGGTGCAGGGAGTGGCAACTGACCCTTAACATAGACAAATGTAATGTATTGCGAATATATAGAAAGAAGGATCCTTTATTGTATGACTACATGACAGCGGAACAAACACTGGTAGCAGTTACTTCTGTAAAATATCTGCGAGTATGCGTACGGAACGATTTGAAGTGGAATGATCATATAAAATTAATTGTTGGTATGGCGGGTGCCAGGCTGAGATTCATTGGGAGAGTCCTTAGAAAATGTAGTCCATCAAAAAAGGAGGTGGCTTACAAAACACTCGTTCGACCTATACTTGAGTATTGCTCATCAGTGTGGGATCCGTACCAGGTCGGGTTGACGGAGGAGATAGAGAAGATCCAAAGAAGAGCGGCGCGTTTCGTCACAGGGTTATTTGGTAAGCGTGATAGCGTTACGGATATGTTTAGCTAACTCAAGTGGCAAACTCTGCAAGAGAAGCACTCTGCATCGTGGTGTAGCTTGCTGTCCAGGTTTCGAGAGGGTGCGTTTCTGGACGAGGCAGCGAATATATTGCTTCCCCCTACTTATACCTCCCGAGAAGATCACGAATGTAAAGTTAGAGAGATTCGAGCGCGCACGGAGGCTTTCAGACAGTCGTTCTTCCCGCGAACCATACGCGACTGGAATAGGAAAGGGAGGTATTGACAGTGGCACGTAAAGTGCGGAGTATAGATGTAGATGTAGAACCATAATTCTAATGGTGCGTGTTCTCGTGTGTCTTACAAGGGTCGATCTATAGTGATCATTTTCGCTGGGATGATGACAAATAACGGCAATATGCGCGGCCAGCCTTCAGGTCGGCCAAGAGAGTAGCCGAACGCAGGAGGTAACGAGCTCTAGAGGTATCGAGCGCTCGCTGTTGTGATGAACAGATGGCTGCAGCTAGCGGACGATACACGCCACCTCTCCGTCCTGCTGCTCCCAGCGTTCCGGAGGGGTGCGAGCCGTGAAATTGAAGTATCAATATACGAATCTGAACAGTAGTTCATGTCCGTGAAATACTATACTCGCTACTTTTCAAAGGTTGTAAAATGTGAACAGCTTTTGTGTGTGCATGGGTGCGATTTGTGCGTACATAGTAACGTAATTTTCTGTGCGATATATATACCCTCCCCATGGATACAAGGCTTGATAAGTGTTTATGGTTAAGATTCAAATGGTTTTTAATTAATGCACATCATCACACCTTTTCAGAGAAACTAAATGTCGCGGCGTACAGTCAAGTGCCGGCGCGCCAGTCGGGAACGAGAGAGCAGAGTTGGGGGTGAAGAAGACGTCAGCCAATTGGCTGACCCCTCACCAGGACGACAACGCGACAGCAGCGGCCGCAGTTCATGAATAGCATCAACACTAGTAATTTCGCTTCTACTATGTAGCATTGTCTACACTGAAGAAACATGCTTATTTTTTCTGTCGCTCTTTGCTTGCGACACATCTGTGTAAATACAAAGTTAAGTATTATAATCATTTCCTTTTGTAATAAAAAGCATTAATACGATTTGCTTGAAGCGTTGTCTAGCGATTCGAGAAAGCAGGTTTCCTAGGCACCCCATATTCGACGACTACGCAGGATTCAACACTTAATGCAAACAGTTGCTAAAATTTGGCAATGTTCCCTTCTTTTTCACATACCCCTAAGAGATCTTTTATGTCAATCTTTGTAACCCCAGCGATGCGTATATCGTAGCGGTGCGGTCTGAGCGCCTTGTCACGGCCCGCGCGGCTCCCCCCGCCGGAGGTTCGATTCTTCCCTCGTGCATGGCTGTGTGTGGTGTCCTTAGCGTAAGTTAAAGTTAGGTTAAGTAGTGCGTAAGATTAGAGGCCGATGACCTCAGCAGTTTGGTCCCATAAGACCTTACCATAAATTTTCAAATTAAAAAAAAAAATTACAAATTGCATCTGAAACCACTTCGTCCACAGCAGCATATTACTCAGTTCTAAATGATGAAAAGAAGAATTAGTCTCTACAGTACATAATTAAATCAACATGTATAATGTGGCTGCAATAGTTATCCGAAGATGAAGAAGCTTGGACAGAACAGCGTTGTGTGGACAGATTAATCAAACCAGTCTTTAGAATGAAGACCACAAGAACATGTATATTTTTAACTCTGGAGTATCCTCCAAGTGACCTTAACGTATGCACGGGGCTAGTGTTACCCTCCAGTGTACGCGTACCCTGGTTGTGTACCACCACTGTAGTTCATCTAATGAAACTACTACTGAATGGTTTTACTCAGAAGAATGAATATCTCAGTTAATTACGACAATAAAAGAGTGATTTCAGTGAAAGGACGAGTAGGAGCCGACTGCTTTCACATGAAAAGAAACAATGAACAACTCTGTCGATATGCAAAGCTACAACAGACTGAATCGACTGTTTTAATTCGGTTGATCACACAGAATGGTTCCATCAAAAGAAAGGAATGAATAATAAATAATCCAACCGATTTGAAAAACTACAACCAAATGATTGTCTCCCAACAACCAACTGAATCGATTGTTTTCATTCGATTATTGCCATCACTAATACACTACTGGCCATTAAAATTGCTACACCAAGAAGAAATGCAGATGATAAACGGGTATTCATTGGACAAATATATTATACTAGAAATGACATGTGATTACATTTTCACGCAATTTGGGTGCATAGATCCTAAGAAATCAGTACCTAGAACAACCACCTCTGGCCGCAATAACGGCCTTGATACGCCTGGGCATTGAGTGAAACAGAGCCTGGATGGCGTGTACAGGTACAGCTGCCCATGCAGCTTCAGCACGATACCACAGTTCATCAAGAGTAGTGACTGGCGTATTGTGATGAGCCAGTTGCTCGGCCACCATTGACCAGACGTTTTCAATTGGTAAAAGATCTGGAGAATGTGCTGGCCAGGGCAGCAGTCGAACATTTTCTGTATCCAGAAAGGCCCGTACAGGACCTGCAACATGCGGTCGTGCATTATGCTGCTGAAATGTAGGGTTTCGTAGGGATCGAATGAAGGGTAGACCCACGGGTCGTAACACATCTGAAATGTAACGTCCACTGTTCAAAGTGCCGTCAATGCGAACAAGAGGTGACCGAGACGTGTAACCAATGGCATCCCATACCATCACGCCGGGCGATATGCCTGTATGGCCATGACGAATACACGTTTCCAAGGTGCGTTCACCGCGATGTCGCCAAACACGGATGCGACCATCATGCTGCTGTAATCAGAAACTGGATTCATCCGAAAAAATGACGTTTTGCCATTCGTGCACCCAGGTTCGTCGTTGAGTACACCATCGCAGGCGCTCCTGTCTGTGATGCAGCGTCAAGGGTAACCGCAGCCATGGTCTCCGAGCTGATAGTCCATGCTGTTGCAAACGTCGTCGAACTGTTCGTGCAGATTGTTGTTGTCTTGCAAACGTCCCTATCTGTTGACTCAGGGATCGAGACGTGGCTGCACGATCCGTTACAGCCATGCGGATAAGATGCGTGTCATCTCGACTGCTAGTGATACGAGGCCGTTGGGATCCAGCACGGCGTTCCGTATTACCCTCCTGAACCCACCGATTCCATATTCTGCTAACAGTCATTGGATCTCGACCAACGCGAGCAGCAATGTCGCGATACGATAAACCGCAATCGCGATAAGCTACAATCCAAGCTTTATCAAAGTCGGAAACGTGATGGTACGCATTTCTCCTCCTTACACGAGGTATCACAACAACGTTTCACCAGGCAATGCGAGTCAACTGCTGTTTGTGTATGAGAAATCGGTTGGAAACTTTCTTCATGTCAGCACGTCGTAGGTGTCGCCACCGGCGCCAACCTTGTGTGAATGCTCTGAAAAGCAAATCATTTGCATATCACAGCATCTTCTTCCTGTCGGTTAAATTTAGCGTCTGTAGCACATCATGTTCGTGGTGTAGCAATTTTAATGGCCAGTAGTGTAATTAGTGTCATTACGTATATACACTGACGGAAAAAAGTCGCAACACCAAACAATAATATTTGTCGAGTAGTGAAAATTCGGGAGTACATGTGTCTAGGTAGCATACTTAACGTATTAACCTTGCAAGATCACACGTAAATGTAAGCGCGAGATGAGCCATTGCAGATGTGAAATGCTGGAACGTTTACAACCGGTGTAACCGCCAGAATGTTGAATGCAAGCATTCATACGTGCATGCACTGTGTTGTACTGTTGCCAGATGTCATTTTGTGGGCTGGAGTTGTATGCCTGTCAGTACAGGGACAGTTAATGCTGTTTGTAGATGGCGCTGGAGTTGTCGTCTCATTACGCCCCACATGTGCTCGATTGGAGACAGAGCAGGCCAAGGCAATACGCCAACATTCAGTGGTGCATGTCGGGTTACAACAGCGATATTTGGACGAGCGTTATCATGTTGGAAAACATTCCCTGGAATGCTCTTCATGACTGGCAGTACAATAGGTCGGATCACCAAACTGACGAACAAGTTTACAGTCAAGGTGCATGGGATAACCACGAGAGTACTCCTACTGTCATTGCCAGAAAATAACCCCAGGTGTAAGTCCAGTGTGTTAGACTGCAGACAGGTTGGCTGCAGGCGCTCATCTAACCTCGTTCTAACCATCACACACAGCTATCCGTGGTATCGAGGTAAAAACAGAAGCAGAACCAGAAAAACTCAACAAACCTCAACTCCGTCCTCCAGTGAGCTCTCACTTGACACCACTAAAGTTGCAAATGGTGGTGGTTTTGGGTCAGTGGAATGCACGACACAGGGCAATTTGTAACAGTTCGTTGTGTTACTGCGGTGCCAAGTGCTGCTCGAATTGCTTGTGCAGATGCAGTGTGGTACACCACAACCATACACCGAACACGACAGTCTTCGCTCTCGGTAGCGCCACGTGGCTGTCCGGATCTCTTACCTTCCCGCGACCACCGCTGCCAGCAGTCAAGTACAGTGGCTACATTCCTGCCAAGTCTCTCTGCAATGTCGCGGAGAGAGCATCCAGCTTCTCGCTGCCCTGTTGCGCAACCTCGTTCAAAGTGAGTGAGATAATGGCATCTTCGACGTCTTAAATGCATTCTTTACTAACATCAGCTCACTGTAACTCACTACATCCCATCTCAAAGGTAACTAACGGCCACTGGCATTACAGCGCCTATTTAAGTCAAACCTGACTTCCATCCTCATAGTGGCGCCACTTGCTTCTCTCCGACTGGCGTGAAATCTGAATGAACGCCATCTTTCAGATGTAGAAACACGCTTACCAACTTTCGTTTACCTCGTACAACTCCTTATTGTTGCCAGGATTTTTTCTGCCTGATTATACAGGATGAAATTTAATAAAGCCGACAAACTGGAGGGACGGAATCCTGACTGGAAATGATGGAAAATTCCTATGAACATGTGTCCGGAAATGCATCGTTGTCACGCTAGATGGCGCTGACGAATGACAGATCCACTGTCCACGTGTCGTGTATTCCTCGGGCGTTGCAAGTGATAGGGATCGTAGCGGTTGTCATGCGGGATACACATAATGCTACTTTGGCTTACACCGTGTTGGCGGGCCACTTGCCTGGAGTATCTTGTAGATGGCATTGTTGTGACTGTGCAATGCTTCATGCTCACAGAAAAGATAGTTAAATAAATAAAAATTGAAATATTAATTTAGAAAGAAATAGTATGTCACACAACTACATGGGCTTCCTTTTTAGAACCAGGACGTGTAAATTACTACAAACAGACATCAAAATCTAAAACAGCAAAGTCATTGTTGACCTGTAATCAGTCACGATAGACTAGCTTTCATTCATTCCCCTAAGGGACATCGCTATATTGGACTGAAATCAGTACGCTAGTCATTTCACTACCCAGCCCGCCACTGGCGACAGTCAGAACAGGGACAGAGTAGTTTCAGCTTGGTTATGTATGCTCTTGCCAGACCATCCGAAAGAATAGTCTGATTTGCTTATTCAATGCAGCTGATTGATTCAATTTGTTCATTGGCCGCAATACTACTGCATGCTCAGAGTCCACTTCCAGTGTTGCAGTTTCATGCCTTGCACACATGACATGTTTCATCATTACCCACCATTCATCTACTAGCAGTGATTCCATGTTAAATTTGTCTATTGCGACCAATCTAGGCTCTGCTTTGATACTGCTGTTTAGGTGTTAGGGGGAAGCCTCGTGGCCAACGCCTGGTTCTCAGTTTGACACACACACTCATTTGGGCAGCCATCGCCTACCACATACTGTCACTCCTTTTAATGCCAAGCTAGTAGAAACTGAATGCAGCTATCTTTACGTTTATAATACTGTCTGAGATTAACACATGTGATACACTGAAACTAGTTTGCCGTAATTCCTTGATATCCTACGGACAAATATTTTGGAACAACTGTGTTGAGGCATGATTAATATTTTTCACCTGATAAGATGACGTCAGTACATTAGGTCTTGTTTGCCCAATTCATGGGGCCACCCACGATGTGCACCGAAGGTGACTAGAGCGTGGCTGCCGTCACCAGTTAAGCAAAGTAGCGTGCGATTCAGGCACCAGACTAGAATGCAAAGCAAACGACCTTCAAATCTCTATCCGACTATTAAGAGTTAGGTGCACCCCGGTTTTTCTAAATCGTTAAAAGTAAATACTGCCATGGTTTCTTCGATTTTCCTCTCAATCCTTGCCTGACCCGAGCTTGTTTCCTTACCAAATTATGTCGTCGTCAGTTGGACGTTAGTCACTAAGAGACCTTATTTTTTTCGTTCTTGTCGGCACTGAATATCGGTTATGACTCGTGCCCCACGCACAGAGATCGTCGCAAGCGCCCTGCAATCTGTGACGGAGCACCTTACCACTAGGAGGATCAGGAATTATTGTCTACATTTGCGTTTTTTAAAATAGTAAACAAATATGAATTTATACCAATTTACTTCTTGCTCTTTATACATTTTATAAGGATATGTTTTTAATTTTTTCTGAAGAATTACTTACAAATATGTAATTTTGAATAGCGCAATATATAGTAAGAAAATTCATAGTCACCTGCTGCATATTGACACCTAAGATGTGTATTCAGTGTTGCGTAAACATGGTCCACAAACACATTTACTGCTTTTTGTACATGAATGCTTGCCCTTATCTCTCCCTACATTCTCTAGTTTGACAAGTCTTGCGAATGTTGTCGCGTTGCGGTACTGTATAAGTAGTGTGTTTTGTATCCCTGTGGCCTTATATGCTGAAACCAACTCTTCTATTAACTTGTATATGAACTAAAGTCTGCTTACTTTCTCATCTGTTACTTTCTTACAGAGTAGATTGATTGGTGACTTGATTTGGGGGAGGAGAAGAAACAGCGAGGTCATCTGTCCCATCGGATTAGGCAAGGATGGAGAAGGAAGTCAGCCGTGCCCTTTCGAAGGTACCATCCTGGCATTTGCCTGAAGCAATTTAGGGAAATCACAGGAAACCTAAATAAGGACGGCCGGACGTGGGTTTGAACCGTCGTCCTCCAGAATGCGAGACCATTGTGCTAACCATAGCCGGCTGCAGTGGCCAAGCGGTTCTAGGCGCTTCAGTCTGGAACCGCGCGACCTTTACGGTCGCAGGTTCGAATCCTATCTCGTGCATGGACGTGTGTGATGTACTTAGGTTAGTTAGGTTTAAGTAGTTCTAAGTCTAGGGGACTGATGACCTCAGATATTAAGTCCCGTAGTGCTCAGAGCCATTTGAACCAGTTTTGCTAACCACTGCTCCACCTTGCTCAGTTTCTTATAGAGTAAACATGTATTAATAGCTGCCGAGTCTAATACATTGAAAACAAATCGTTCATGAGGCATCTGCGATATTCTTACTTCGCAGTGTAAACTCGAGCCATTTGGTGGATGAGGTCAAGGCCATACTTCGTGTTACCGTAGCACATCACTGATTCTGGTAGCTTTTTAGGATGTCGTTCATGCAGTGAACTCAAAGGAAGCACATTTTTGTTCTTTTACCCCTGATTTCATATTAGTCACGTCACCTGATTTATAAAGCACAGTTGTGTGCAAAGGTGTTGCAGCAGATTATGCTGATGAAGGGATTCCCCTTCTGTGTTTAATTACTGTGCCCACATTTCCTGTACTCTTCCGTTTCAAACTTTCTGCAAGGCATTTGGTCGTGAAAAAATTATCGCATATAATATTTCTTCGTGTAGAAACAAAGCGCTGTGTAACAAACGGTAGAACATGCTCTGCGAAAGGAACACCTGTGGGGCGATTCTCATCTTTGCCTGGGTAAGGAAAACCATTCACCAGATAGCTAGAATTTGTATCAACTGTAAGCCGAAACTTTATTCAAAATTTACCTGGCTTATTGCTCATATACTGAATGAAGGAGCATCTAGCCTTGTGTGGAAACAGTTGCTCGTCCACTGCGATATTTTCGTTTATAATGTAACACAGCAATAAACTGGCAATTAGAGATTCCCCATAGAGGTTACAGGAGCAAAGCTAGCTGTCCTTGGTCTTTTTGAAAGTGTGTCATTTTCATCAAACTGTATGAACAGCAAAATTTTAGTGAATTTGTTCACACGTCCCCACTAGCCAAAATGACTGCTGGCGGTCCTTCTAATAGGAGTCCATTGTGTCTCTTTTCAGAAAGGTCCTGAACACTTAATTCTTTGCAGCCGTCTATTTCCAAAATATATTTTAGAAGTCATAGAAAATGGCAACTGTAGAATAAACCATTTAGAAGAAATAAGTCTACTTAAGCAGAGCACCCGTCAAAATGACGGGTACGGGCCTTCTAGTTTTAAAACTCATACTGCGCGAGAACAGAGTAGCATTGTTAGTGTGTAATTATGCACCGACCATCGTCGGCGCGTATTCTGTAGCTAGATTCTAAGGAGTACCGCTTCGGAGCAGAACGGGCGTCTGCGGTGTCTCGATTAGGATGCATCGACCTGTTGACATTTCGCCCCCGGCGCTCTGAATGCCCTGCCGTGGAGGTGGAATTGCAAGTGATTGTAAACAAGCGCAGGGCCCTAATTGCGGAATATTAAGAAGCTCTTCAGTCCCACTGATTGAATAATGGGACCGTGGCTGTACAGTTCCATGTTGCACACTGTCTGAAGGCATGAGGATGCTTACATTCTTTAAGAAGGCGTATAAGAGGTGTTTCACGTATATGGAGGCCGCGCAGCGAATTACTATGCTGGTCTTGCTGTCCTATATCCTGTGCAATCCACCGAACACCAATAACTGTAATTGTCTATGGACCAAACAGAATATGGAATATGCTCATGCCTAATACATACAAGTATTCTGATCAGAATGAGACATGTGGTTGCACTGTTAGCGCCCAGTGTTATACAAGGTACTGATACAATGTGTTTAATCTTCTCACATCACTATCAGAATTTTGACCCTCTAGTTTAATTTGATTTCGAACTAACTACGATGTTACGTAATTCTTTTGACTCCTTTAACAGCATGTGGCGCAATTTAATACGCCCTTCAATTTCACGAAGCTGTTTAACGACATGCCTAATTTTTTGTTACATCGACTCCGAATTCACTGATACCACTATTTGTTCAGTCACGAATGATTTCTCCCAACACGCTTAACAGACGCGGCGTATGCATACTTGCATCTCTACATTTCTTAGGCTATAGGAATTCTTTCTATTTTCGCCCCGCAAAGCTATTCGCGTGTCTCACTCTCATTTCTGTTGTTCGCGAGTTCCAGTGTCATCTACCAACTGCACTACTTTGTCAGTGCGCTCTTCCCGTACTACTAATCTGGTGAATACAGAGAGGCACAAACCTTACAACATGCTCCCAAGGTACGTCTGTGATACTCGTAGCGCTACACAACGGCCATGCAGAGTAGGTCATCGTGCCATACGAAATCGACGTATGTTCTTGTTGTGGTCTTTAGTCTGAAGATTGGTTCGATGAAGCTCTCCACACAGATTCATCCTGTGCGAAGCTTTTTGTGGCGTCACCGCCAGACACCACACTTGCTAGGTGGTAGCCTTTAAATCGGCCGCGGTCCATTAGTATACGTCGGACCCGCGTGTCGCCACTGTCAGTGATAGCAGACCGAGCGCCACCACACGGCAGGCCTAGAGAGACGTCCTTGCACTCGCCCCAGTTGTACAGCCGACTTTGCTAGCAATGTATCACTGACAAATACGCTCTCATTTGCCGAGACGATAGTTAGCATAGCCTTCAGCTACGTCATTTGCTACGACCTAGCAAGGCGCCATTACCAGTTAATATTGAAATTATAAAACCTGTACCGTCAGAGCGATGTACACCAATTATGGATTAAAGTTAAGTATTCCAAGAACTACGTTCTTTTCGTGTTAGACTCAACTCCTTTAATTGTTCCAGATCTCACGCCAGTCTGCGTGAGCTTAAACGCGTGTATTTCGGCCTCCTCTAGCAACACCGTGTTGGCTCTTCTGCCAACACTACACTTTTCATCTTTGCATAGTTACTGCGACCTACATCGATTTGAACTTGCTTACTGTATCCAAACCTTGGTCTCTCTACAATTTTACCCCCCCCCCCCCACCCACCCCTCACGCCCAGTCCCCCGACACAGACTCACTCTCTCTCTCTCTCTCTCTCTCTCTCTCTCTCTCTCTCTCTCTCTCTCACACACACACACACACACACACACACACACACACACACACACACACACACACACAAATCGCTCGATTAGCAATGGGACAATTCCTTGAAGCCTCACATGTGTTCTACCAATCGATACAACCTTTTAATCAAGTTGTACCATAGATTTATTTTTCCCCCAGTTAGATTCATTAGTTATCCAATCTTCTCACCTAACCGTAAGCATTCTTCTTTAGCACCAATTTTCAAAATCTTCTATTTCCCTGCCTGTACTGTGTCGTCAACGTTTCACTTCAGTCAAAGGCTACACTCTAAACGAATACCTGTAG
Organism: Schistocerca nitens; assembly: GCF_023898315.1. Classification (NCBI taxonomy): domain Eukaryota; kingdom Metazoa; phylum Arthropoda; class Insecta; order Orthoptera; family Acrididae; genus Schistocerca; species Schistocerca nitens. Next base: position 167,984,530 of record NC_064616.1, on the reverse strand, counting down.
GAAACATTCGCACACTTCACTTTATATTCAACGCTAACGAATAACTCTTTTTTAGAAATGTTTTGATTGCTGCTCTCAGTCTGCGTTTTACATCTGCAGTACTTCGGGCAGTCCTCAATTATTTTGTTGTCCGAATAGAAACACTCATCTTCTACTTTTAGTATCTGATTTCCTTATCTAGTTCCCACAGCATCGCCTGATTTAATTCTGCTGCACTCCTAAATCCTTGATTTACTTTTGTTGATGTCCATCTTATAACCTCTTATGAAGACACTATCCATCCTTTTAAATTGCTCTTTTCAGTCGTTTGCTGTCTCTGAAAGAATTACAGTGCCATTAGCGAACCTTAAAGTTTTTATATCTTTGCCACCGTATAATCAGGGTGAAAATTATCGAACTATATGAAAAAAAACGTAAATTAGTTAAAATCTACGGCATGCACACACTTTATTCAACATATAAACGTTCAATATGCCTGCCATCATTGAAAATGATGTGGCGCAGACCAAAATCGAAATTCTGCCTGACCCTCTGAAGTGTCGGAACATCGATGCTGTCGATGACCTCCTGAATGGCTGTTTTCAGCTCAGCAATGGCTTTGGGGTTATTGCTGTACACCTTGTCTTTAATAAAGCTCCACAAAAAGGAGTCGCATGTGTTCAGATCCGGAAAATATGGCGGCCAATCGAGGCCCATGCTAGTGGCCTCTGGGTACCCTAGAGCAAGAATGCGGTCCCCAGAGTGGTTCTCCAGGACACCAAACACACTCCTGCTTCAATTGGGTCGAGCTCAGTCTTGCATGAACCACATCTTGTCGAAATAACGAACACTTCGGATAATGGGGATGAAATCATCTTCCAAAACCTTCACGTACCGTTCGGTAGTCATCGCGCTATAAGGGCACATCGCACCGGTTGTTCCGTGACTGGACACCGCACACCACACACCACATAGTCACCCGCTGAGGCTGAAGAGACTTCTCGATCGCGAAACGCGGATTCTCAGTCCGCCAACTTATTGAACCCATCCAAATGAAAGCGGGCTTCGTCTCTAAAGCAAACCATACCAATTCCCATCATACCCCGCTAGCAACCGTGCAGTTTGAACATCCTAACGCAAACCGTTCAGAAGCCATAAAGATCTTATTTCATATAGTACAGTAATTGTCACCCTCTACTTACAGCGTTCCATAGCTCCTGTTCTCTCATCTAGCAGTCGCGATAGTTGGCGTATCGTGGTGGAGTGTCGAGTAAAATAAACTGATCATTTATACGGCGTCGTGCTCCAGCAACCAGCTGTCGGAGATCCATACGGACACTTTCGAGAGGACCGTAAATAGAATTAGTGGATTGTAGTATTTCGGCAAACATAGATTATTGTTGACTTGGGAAGTGATTTCGTACCTGCTAATAAAAGTGAAACCGTATGGCACTGTGAGCTGGAATGTCCCTGTGGAGACGTCCAGCCGCCTGATTGGAAATGCCGTCCTTCCTCGACCACAATACCCCGTTTAATTCGTGAAATGTGTTATGTATTTCTTGAATAAATGGCGAGTGTGTGTCCAGTTTTTAGTGCCATGTTTATGTAACGAAAAATTACAGCCACCAGGGAATCTAGCATGGCCGCGGTTCGAAATTAGAGGATGTACGGCAGCCACTAATCAGAGACAAAAGGTATACACGTTGTTCCCCTATATCAGACAGAGTTTAAGAATGAGTCACGTCGCTGGCCTGAGTGGCCGAGCGGTTCTAGGCCCTACGGTCTGGAACCGCACGACCGCTACGGTCGCAGGTTCGAATCCTGCCTCGGGCGTGGATGTGTGTGATGTCCTTAGGTTAGTTAGGTTTAAGTAGTTCTAAGTTCTAGGGGACTGATGACCTCAGAAGTTAAGTCCCATAGTGCTCAGAGCAATTTTTTTGAGTCACGTTAATCCCAGCTTTGCCAAAATTCCTTCTTCAGGCCACATGCCAGAGCTCGAATAGTACCGACGAATCCCAGTGCTAGTCGATTTCGATTTCTACTCATGATGACGACGAAGGGAGGTAGCGCAATGGGAACACCGGGGATTAGCACTCCGGAGGATAGTTAGTTCAATGTACCATCCAAGCATACATATGCAAGTTTTAGGGGTTCTCCTAAGTCGGTTAATTCGAATACTGGTATGGTTTCTTAGAAAAGGATGTGGCCGATTTCCTTCGCTACCGTTCCCCCACTCGAGCTTGTACTCCGTCTCTTACGATAAAGACGTCGACGGATCGTTAAAATCTTTTCTTCCTTTCCTTACCCGTTTGTAACTGTACAGGACACATTCGGGGTATCTATCGTGACGAAGCTGCCTACAGTCTCGGATATTCAGCGCGGGTATTCTCTGGGGAGACCACTCGACCTTTCAACTGTGGCCTCCCTGCTATAATGGAGCCGTACGTTTGCTACTCGTTCGCGCTTTACCAACGATATTTCGCTGAATAGAGGGTTGTGTGTTGTTGTGAGACCTTCTGACAAATGTAAACTGTGTCATAGATCGGGTCTGAAATATGGGCCCTACAGTTCCTCGTACAATTCTCTTACCGTCTGAGCTACCCATGACCAACTTCACACCTTCAATCTAGCGGCAGCTATCCCTCACATTTTTTTCCAGTGATCAGCTTTCCGAGGATTTTGATGTAGCCTACCACCATTTCTCTGTTGTGCTGACCTCATCTGAGAGTATCACTTGCACTCTACGTCCTACGAGTAACTTGGATATATTCTATAATTTTGCTAAAAGACGGGCAATGGATATAGTCGAGTTAAATCATGGAATGCTTGCGTTAGGAAATTAGACGCTTAAAGTAGTATTATAGGCTTCGGTTTACGCAGAAAAATAAGTGCGGCGGTTCAAATAGAAAGGATTTGTCATGCAGAGTGGTAATCGTAAGAAAATAATTTCTGAAAATGAGACTTTTCTGAAGGTATATATCCGTCATGTCGCCCTGAATGAAAGCTAAACTTGGACTGTAAATAGTTCAGACAAGAATAAAACACAAGCTTTTAAAATGTCGTGGTACAGGGTAATGTTCAAGAGCAGATGGATAGATCGTATAAATAATGAAGAAAAAGTGAGTCGAAATAAGAAGAAAACTTTGACGGTCTTTTTTCAGAGACAGTCGAGTATCTACGGATAAGTTGAGGCACGTGTTAGCTTATTTTGTATTTTGATTCCTTGAAATTTTTACACAAGTTGACAAAAAACAAAAAAAAGATCGGCATACAGACAAAACATCCTGCACATTATAGGTTGGCGTATTTCTTCTAGGCAGAGGAAAAGGAGACAGAGAGGATCATGTGAGCATTGAGAAAAGGGCACTTCTGAAAACGTTATCAACCACAATACGACTCTCAATGAACGTATAAAAACACACTACTCAGAGCAAAAGCATATGAGAAACACTGTAATCCTTAGCTGTTCAGCGGAGTAGATAATGTACCGCAGAAAATACAGAACCCGCTAAATACGCAGTACGTTTACAAGCACAGGAATGCTAACCATCCTGCCTTTTACGCTTCCTCGTGATGCGGAAAGTGCAAATAAGAGCGATAGAGAAATTCTAAGTGAGATTGGCACAGAAAGTAAAAACGATAGCAACTGTGAAAGTGCTGTTTTTGCTTGATTTCTCGACGGTCATCACGGCGCTAGAGGACAGCGGACGTTGCCACGCAACGACAGCGACGTCACTGCTGCGTCAGAGGAGTGCATGACGAACATAACTACGCAGTACATGACATTCAAACCCGTATATATTTTAAGATCAGGATTACTACTTGTATAAATCTTTATTACTTTGTATATCTGAACTGCCTGTAAATCTGTTGCAGAGTCAATAGTTACAACGCTGAGAAATATGTGTAGTACCGTAGAAGTGGGCAAATTTGTGACTGAGCTATTACTTTGTGACAACAGTGAACTCCAGGGGCCCGCAGCTCGTGGTCGTGGTCGTGCGGTAGCGTTCTCGCTTCCCACGCCCGGGTTCCCGGGTTCGATTCCCGGCGGGGTCAGGGATTTTCTCTGCCTCGTGATGACTGGGTGCTGTGTGCCGTCCCTAGGTTAGTTAGGTTTAAGTAGTTCTAAGTTCTAGGCGACTGATGACCTCAGAAGTTAAGTCCCATAGTGCTCAGAGCCATTTGAACGATTTCTTTCTTTTTTTTTTTTTTTTTTTTTTTTTTTTGAAAAAATGGTTCAAATGGCTCTGAGCACTATGGGACTTAACTTCTGAGGTCATCAGTCCCCTAGAACTTAGAACTACTTAAACCTAACTAACCTAAGGACATCACACACATCCATGCCCGAGGCAGGATTCGAACCTGCGACCGAAGCGGTCGCGCTGTTCCAGACTGTAGCGCCTAGAACCGCTCGGCCACTCCGGCCGGCTTTTTTTTTTTTTTTTTTTTTTTTTTTTTTTAACTCCAGGGGTTTTAGTCTTGAGTACTGTAATTAGGGTCAACAATAAACATAAGCTGAGGCGATAAAAGTTATGGAATAGCGATATGCGCATACACAGATGACGGTAATATCGCATACACGACGTATAAAAGAGCAGTGCATTAGCGTAGCTGTCATTTGTACTCAGGTGATTCATCAGAAAAGGTTTCCGATGTGATTATGGCCGCACGACGGGAATTAACACACTTTGAACGAGGAATGATAGTTGCAGCTGGAAGACTTAACTCTGTGTTCCGCCTTACGTCAGATCTTGTCATGGGGGAAGCGTCGTCAGAGAGGTCCTCCGCGTCTAGAGAAGTGATTTCGGTGGTGGTTTCCCGTTGCCTTCTACTGATGATGATGAAATGAAGATGAGGACAACAACACCCAGTCCCTGAGCGGAGAAAAATCTCCGACCCAGCCGGGAATCGATCCCGGGCCCCTTATCGTGACAGACTGCCGCGCTGACAACTCAGCTATCGGGGCGGACTTGCAGCTAGAAGCCAGGGATATTCCATTTCGGAAATCGTTAGGGGATTCAGTATTCCGAGATTCACAATGTCAAGAGCGTGACGAGAATATCAAATTTCAGGCATAACCTCTCACCACGGACAACGCAGTGGCCGACGTCCTTCGCTTAACGACCAGGAGAAGCGGAGTTTGCGTAGAGTTGTCAGTGTTAAAAGACGAGCAACACTGCTTAAAATAACAGCAGAAATCAATGTGGGACGTATGACGAACGTATCCGTTAGGACAGGCGAAGTGTGTCGCTATGGAAGCAGATGACCGATGCGAGTACCATTTCTAACAGCAGTGCATTGCCTGCAGCGCCTCTCCTGGTCTCCTAACCACATCGGTTGGGCCCTCGACGGCAGGAAAAGCGTTACCTGGTCAGATGAGTCTCGATTTCTGTTGGTAAGAGTTGATAACAGGATTCGAGTGTGCCGCAGACCACACGAAGCCATGGAACCAAGTTGTCAACGAGGCAATGTGCAAGCTGGTGGTGGCTCCATAATAGTATGGACTGTGTTTACATGGAATGGACGTCCTCTGTATGTTCGGCTACTTGGAGAGCATTTGCAGCCATTCATGGACGTCATGCTCCCAAGCGGATGACAATGCGCTATGTCACCGAGCCACAACTGTTCGCCATTGGTTTGAAGAGCACCCTGGACAATTCGAGGGAATGATTTGGCCACCCAGATCGCCCGACATGAATCCCACCGAACATTTATGGGACTCTATGGAGAGGTCAGTTCTTGTACAAAACCCTGCACCAGCAATACTTTGGCAATTTTGTATGGTTCTAGAGGCATCTTGGCTCTATATTTCTGCAGGGAAGTATCCCATGTATTTGACACCTCAGTGTATGGCTCCGCTGGGCAGTGTGATCTCGCATAGTACCGCTATTAGTAATGGAAGCTACAAGTACGCGCTCTGCACATGAGCTGGACATGAAGCCATTTTGATGGTAGGGAGAAATACGTGTTTGTAAATTTCCTGGAAACTTTCTGCTACTACCTGTAACCCTGAAGAGCTGACTAACTGAAGATAAGTTGCTATAAATAAGTTACATGCGCACATTATTTTTTGTAAAAGTAAAATTTTATGAATAAATTTTTCAATCATTGTTAAGCGAAAAAAATTATTTCCCTAAATGGTAAGGGTAACTCCATGACAGCACATGTGTGACAATTGAAACTGTAGAAAACCAGTCCCATTAACGAAAGCAGAGATATGTGTGACTGGTTTAGTAAACATACAAAGTTTATTTCGCATTATAATGTATGGTTCTCCAAAATATTTTTGTGAGTATGTCACGACGCTGTTTTTTCTCATTCCATTGAATTTATAAGTGTGTCAACGATTTCAAATTGTTACCTTGCTTACAGGATATTCTGTTAAATGTAAAGCCGGCCGGTGTGGCCGTGCGGTTCTAGGCGCTTCAGTCTGGAACCGCGTGACCGCTACGGTCGCAGGTTTGAATCCTGCCTCGGGCATGGATGTGTGTGATGTCCTCAGATTAGTTAGGTTTAATTAGTTCTAAGTTCTAGGTGACTGATGACCTCAGAAGTTAAGTCGCATAGTGCTCAGAGCCATTTGAACTATTGTAATTGTTGTGACCTGTTTTTTTTTTCTTATAGTTTTTCACTGAACAGATGCGTAAATAAGTGTGTGTAAAAGTGTTGTTTGATTACCTTGCTTACTGCAGTTTAGTTTATTTACTCTTATTTTGTTTCAGTGAGGACCGGTCTGTAATTATTTGGAGTTTAAGAAAATTAGAAAAATGAATGTCACGAAATTCGCAAACTTTGTGGCAAATTATCTTCTGTGTATGGATAAAACAAAATTAATAAAACTGGACAAACCTGTAGTGAAGTTATAGCTGTGTGTCGTAGAGAAACACTAGTTCAACCCGTCGATGTGGCAGAAGAATTCAACTTGCGTGGGGGGAGGGGGAGTGGGAGAACTTTGTAACAATTAATATTCCATGCATTCCGCATTCCACACGTACTCCAACGTTAACTGATGGGTCAAAGTAACGTTCGAAGATTATAACGCAGTCACATTAAAACGGTGGTAACTCATTTGAGTTTGTTGGTCAAGGGTTCTATTACTTTATTTTTCTTCCTTTTTCTTTTCGTTTGATTTTGCGTGGTTTATATTATAGTTACTCATTTTTTTTCTTACATGCTAGTTTCTTTCCTTTTAGTTAGTTTTGATATATCTGGAATTTCGTTTTGTTGGTTAGCTGGGGAGGGGGGGCGGGTGGAAAGGGTTTAAGGAACTACGCAGCGTGGTCATCAGTCATTCGGTCAAGACGTAGGTCATCTGGAGTAAGCGACACCAGCCAGAAATATTATCGAATTGTGGAAGTGTGTGGGAGTGGTAATACCGAGGCATTTAAAACAATACTAGAGCTATACCTGAAAAGAAACTCTCTGGAGTGCGAGGTCGCGAAAGGCCAATGATGTTTACCCCACATTCGACGCCCCTAATACTGTCTGTCATGCAACCACAATATTGGCTGCTAAAGGCAACAGGGGGGCGGAACTGAAGGTATCCAGTGGTGAGCACAGCATGAGGGGAAGTAGTTGAACTGCTTACTCGACGAGTAACTCACAGCAGTGCGACGGTGCTAGTGGTGTTGAAACAAAGCAGAGAAATTTCTAAGGTAAACATAGCAAACATTAAATTATATATATAACAATAGTTGCTGAAGATGACATTTCGTCAGAAGGGAGCCTAAGGAATTTCGCAGAGTGAGAAAGAAGTGGCAGATGAAGTATTAGCGTTTCTGCAGTGAGAGTCAGTGGAGTGTTTGATGTCGTATAGGCTTGACTATGCGGAAAATATACACAAGGAGTGCAATGATGAAGATACGTGCTTAACAAGTAAAAATGATACTGGGACAAGTGTCTATCCATGTATTTCATACTCCTTGTTTGACAGGGAGCCACAGTCGCTGTCCAAAAAGTGGGTACTAAGTATAATTAGGTACATGGGAGACCATATGCAGCATTGTAAAAAAACAATTATGAACAGTTTTCGAATAAGTCCTCAGCTGTATGACTGTGTAGTGCATGAGGTAAACTACGGATATTCAAGGGAGGACAAGGGGCACTTACTACAAAAACTGGTGTTTGTGCGTTTCAAGGATGCTCGATACAATTTACAGTATGTGCAATATAGTGACCTACTAAGTTGTGCACATTATATTGCATGAGATATAGATTATAGTGATTTCAAGGGAAGCAGTGGATGGTTGTATAGCTTCAAACAGTGCCAATAAGGAATTGGAAGATGTAAGATAACGAAATTTCAAACAAAGCGTCAACTTGACGATGCACAGCAAACTACGGAATCGGCCCGAAAATTTGCAGATGAAATTGAAAAAAAAAAAAAAAACTTATCCCATCGTTCAATAAGGAATTTGTTTTCAAGTCCGACTAATATCTTTGAAGAGGAAATGCATATGAAAGGAACCCTGGAAATTATAGATACCAAAGAAGTTGTATCAAGGCCAGCTATCATCAATGCCTTAACTAATTCGTATACAATTATGACGACTGTTGATGTGGATGGTAAATTGGCTGAAAAGTTATATACTGTGGTGCGAGAGGTTGGACGTGCTCTGTCCCCTATGATTCTCTTTCGTGTGCGTGATATTGCAAGGACAGTAGGGAATATTTACGTCACAGTAAGCACGAATGGGAAAATGGGCGTAAGAGAACTACAACTATGGTATGAGCACTAATTTTGGCCGATAGCTGGTCAAAATAAAGTGCTTTGGCTTGATTCCTGGTGTGCCTATAAAAATCATACTCCTTTAGAGTAAACTATCCCTCCTGAGAAGTGTGTGACATTGCAGTCATCCCACCTGGAATCACTGGACAAATTTAGCCTCTGGATGTTTGTTTTTTCTGTGCCTATAAGACGTATTATCACACTATCAAAAAAATGGTTCAAATGGCTCTAAGCACTATGGGACTTAACATCTGAGGTCATCAGTCCCCTAGAACTTAGAACTACTTAAACCTAACTAACCTAAGGACATCACACACATCCATACCCGGGGCAGGATTCGAACCTGCGACCGTAGCAGTCGCATTGTTACGGACTGAAGCGCCTAGAACCGCTGGACCACAGCGACCGGCTATCACACTATCTGTAGCTACATCTTAAAGGATAGCCATTTTCACGATAAACTCCACAACAGACAGCTCCGCGTTCTGTTGCACGCCATCACATTCCATCAGCTCTCACCATCCTGTCACACCAGTATGACTCTATATGCATTCTTTAAGAATAGATGCATAGCTGAATTTCCCGCACGTTTTGTAATTCCCAAGGAGTTAGCCTTCGATCTTGATGGTGTGAACCTTAGTGAGCACTGCGGCGCGCCATTTTTCATGGCGCAAGTTTGGTTTGTTTTGAGCCGGCCGAGGTAGCCGAACGGTTCTATGCGCTACAGTCCGGAACCGCGCTGCTGCTACGGTAGCAGGTTCGAATCCTGCCTCAGGCATGGATGTGTGTGACGTCATTAGGTTGGTTAGGTTTATGTAGTTCTAAGTTCTAGGGGACTGATGACCTCAGCAGTTAAGTCCCATAGTGCTCAGAACCATTTGGTTTGTTTTGAATATTTCTTGAATGTCGACGATGTCCATATTGTGAAGCGTAATACATACATCCCATAGAAATTTGATATCTGCACCTCCCGGGCACCCAATTTCTGTCGCCCTCCTGATGAACATGATGAGTTACTAGCAGCTAGTATTTTTCCTATCATAATTACTAACACAACACTTACTAAAGCTAAAGAATGAACTTGCGGCCTCGCAGGGTTCCTTGTGAGGAATAATTTACAGGGAGCGGGGGGGAGGGAGTAAAGATAATGGATCTGGACGCTATATTGGTCAGAGAGCATAGGAGGGATCTCCCAGGCCTCATCTGTAGCGAGAAGAACCATCCACATGCGACCCCCACCCCCCCTCAACCCTCTCCCCACCGTTCCATGCAAACTCGATGAAGGGCTAAGACAGTTGCTGAGTAATGAGTGCCTTATAGCCACGAGAGCGCTGAAAACGTAATGGACATCAGCTGGACCAAAAATAATAAAATAAGATAGAGAAAAAAATAGATCAGTAACCGCATGGGGTCGTTGAGTGTCCCACAGGGTTCTGAAACGACAGGGGCCGCCTCTGTCACATGTTTCCCATCCCTGTTGCGGTCAAAATGTTGAAGAGTCGCAGCGCTCGTGTGTAGCCTGGCATTGTCATGCTGAAGAACAGTGTGCTCCGTGTGTGGACGAGCTCTTTGGATTCGAGACTCAATTACAGTATGATGTTCCTCATGCACCGAAATAGTTTTGTTACACACTGACATGTACGATGCAGTTTGGAGCCCTCTAGCTCTGGGAGGCTGCAATTATGTAGACATAAAGAATAAATATGTGCAATGTTAACAATATTTCTTTTATTTAAAAACTTTTAAGTGATTTCGCATAAAAAATGTGGAGCAGTACTTTCCAGCACGCCCTCATAGCTGGTATGGAAGAAGGAGTGCCAGGCATCAGTAGTCTCCTCGATAGTTTGGAGTTTATTAGCGGGGGCAGTAGCCCACCAGCTATTTTTCCACCTCTGAAGGCGATGAGGTCTTGTAGAATCCGTGGGTGTCCGTCTGGGTCATGTCATAATTTCTCCAGGCTGTTTTGCCAAACAGACACTTTGCTATCTTCAGGTGGTTAGTGATGACTGTTGCTCTGCTTGTGTTGGTGTCCCATGTATGTTAGCCATTACCCCGTCTATCTCTCCTCTCCTGTCGCTATCAGTGCAACTATAGCTACCACCGATTGCGGTAGTGGATACCACCACCGTTAAATGTCATGGCTGAATTAATTATTGTATACATTGCATCAATTCTCAAAATATGGAAAACTGTCAGTACAAAACACTCGTGGCAATACTCTTGCAATTTAATTAACCCATCAAATTAAAAAAAAAAAAACATTGCTTGTGTATTGGCACTACTCATAGAAACTCACAGATTAAGCAACGTTTGTTAACAACCAATATTCGATTGTAGTATCCCACTTTGTAAGCACAGTGGACCTTGAAATTAAATATTTTGTTTTCTAAATTTGCTGTACAACATGTTAAAACTCACACAGTTTGCCGGCGCGCAGTCAGGAACCGTGCGACTGCTACGGTCGCAGGTTCGAATCCTGCCTCGGGCATGGATGTGTGTGATGTCCTTAGGTTAGTTAGGTTTAACTAGTTCTAAGTTCTAGGGGACTGATGACCACAGCAGTTGAGTCCCATAGTGCTCAGAGCCATATGAACCATTTGAACCACACAGTTTACCCATTGGCACTTATGGAATAAATTAAAGCTTAGTAGATGAGCATGCATTAAACTCATTTAAACACAGTCACACTTGTTCTATTACACTGCAAAATGCACACGGGCAATAATGCTGATCTAACTACAACTTTAAGTGCACTTGTCGACAAGAATAGTCAAAGGATACAGTGTTGTTCGCATATTTAAATTCCTCAAAAACGTCTACCTCTACATTATACGCCGCTAACCAACTGATGGTATGTGGTGGAGGGTACTTCTGGTACCCCTAACTGATGCCCCCTTCCCTGTCCCACTCGCGAACAGCAAGTTGGAAGAACGATTGTCGGCAAGCCTCTGTATTAGCTATAAAACTAGTTTGATATCAGAGTCAGCCAAACATTATAGTGAACTCGTGAAGGGTATTTACTTCATCTTGCTGTTAGAAGTGACAGCAACTTCTGCTGTCACACAGCAGAAAATAACGTTTTGAACTGTAAGGTGAAGTCGATATTATATTTTGAGGTCACTATAATGTTTTGATTGGATATCAAATGGGTTTTTGATGAATTTAGACATGGAAATCGAAATGAGCATTTGGCGTTATTGGCCGGGAGGCCGCTCACGCGGCAGGTCCGGCCGCCTCAATGCAGGTCCACATTGGGCGACCTGCGCGCTGGATGGGGATGAAATGATGATGTATACAACACAACACCCAGTCCCTGAGTGGAGAAAATACCCGACCCAGCTGGGAATCGAACCAGCGCCCCTTAGGACGACAGTCCGTCACGCTGACTATTCAGTTATCGGGGCGGACTAATTTAGATGCAGGAATAACATTGTGTGCTTTGGTTATTCTCATTGAAAAGTGTACCCCAATTTTTTACGTATTTAGATGAATTTAATGCATGGTACAGAGGTCAAAGTACGCTCATCTACTAACTTATAGTTTATTTCAGTAGTGCCAACAAGTGAGGTGCGTGAATTTCAGTAACTTATACAGACAATATAGTCGTGGAAATATTTTATTTGAAGGTCCGTTGTGCTTGCAACGTATGGTTCAACAATCAAATACTGGTCTTTAACAAATGCTGCTTAACCTGAAAGTTTTTATTATTAGTGCCAAAATGTCATCTATGACTATTTTTTATAATCTTGTAGAATACTTAAATACAAAATAGTGCCACATGTGTTTTGTGCTGGACGTCTTCCATATTTTGAGAAATTATACAATTTTATTTTTCTACAAAGTTAGAATTTTTGTATCTGATCGATACTCTGTAATCATACGAAGGTATGCTGAAAAGTAATGCCACTAAGTTTATGTGAAAACTCTTAAAGCATTTTAAATAAACGAAGTTTTATTAACATCTTACATCTTTACTCTTCATGTCAACATATTTACAGCTCTGTGTGTGTTTGTACTCAGTAAATTATTTTACTTTGATGTCAGGGATTAAATTTTCGAGATATCGACTCTGCTTCTCTGTCTTGTTGCACCATCGTCTGGCTACATTTACCTCTGTCTTGTTTATGTCTAAGTAGTGTGCTGATGAATGTAAACATAGCCTAAGTTTTCCTCGTGTATTACGAAAATATGTAGGTTAAATGATAAATCTAGCTAAAATCTCTTCAAAATACCTTCTTCCTTTACTCCTAACATTGTATTTCGTCAGTTCCTTTGTTTTAGCTATACTGTGTGTGTGTGTGTGTGTGTGTGTGTGTGTGTGTGTGTGTGTGTGTGTGTGTGTGTGTGTGTGTGTGTGTGCGTGCGTGCGTGCGCGCGCGCGCGCACCGGAAATTAAGGGTTTCGTACTTGACATTATCACTGCACTCCAGAATGAGATTTTCACTCTGCAGCGGAGTGTGCGCTGACATGAAACTTCCTGGCAGATTAAAACTGTGTGCCGGACCAGAGTCGAACTCGGGACCTTTGCCTTTCATGGGCAAGTGCTCTACCACATGCACTTGCCCGCGAAAGGCAAAGGCCCCGAGTTCGAGTCTCGGTCCGGCACACACTTTTAATCTGGCAGGAAGTTTCATAAACACTGCATTTTTTATCATACTGGCGTATTTTTGCAGACATTTTAGACATGGAAAGAACATTATGACATACAGCACAATTAAGATGTGGAACATATTTCATTTGAGGATCCATTGTGCCTTCCATCATAATGGTACATGAATCGATCTTTGCACGTTCACTAGTCCAGATCAACCTGCAAGTTCGTGATACAAACATTGTGTGTGTGCGTGTGCGTGTGTATGTGTCTTGATGACGTATTTTAGATGTATAAATACTATAAAATTCACCATTTACATAATGTTTTGGAGAAATAGTTTTGAACATTTTGCAAAAATTCAGATCGTTTGAATGCTTTTGAGTACAGTCAAGATGGCTGATACAGGGCTGCATTATTATTTCATTGTAATGACTGTTGAAGTACTACACTGTGACTGATTGTTTTATATTAATACTATATTGATACTGGAAGGAGAGGGGTGGGGATGTAGAGGCGGTACAAAGCACATCTGGGCTAGATTTTTAAATTTCACACATCCGCCATCTTGCATTTTTTAAAATTTCCCACCACCACCATCTTGAATTTGTTAATTTGGTACCACCACCATCTTGGATTTCTGGCGACTGCAGTGCCGACTTGCAGACTAAACTTTAACTGTGGACTGGAAATTTACTATATATACTACTCACACGCCAACTGGATTCCGTGCCATGGCCTTGTGTGGAAGCATTGACTGGCACCAACGCATCAAAATGACGTCATAGGGAAGTGCAGTACTTATGGTGATGACACATTAAGAATTAAGAAGACATATTCAGAGTACGAGAATACTTATCCACTACACTGATGCCGCAGAATGCGCCTGCCACCACTTCAGAGAAGTGAAGCTGAGACACCTATCAGCTATGACAGCATGTCCAGGATAGCTCGCCATATGGGAAAAGCAGGCTAAGTGAAATCTCTATTTCTTTACAGTGGCGAGCTTGTGTTTTGGCTTCCAAACTAAAGTACTGGCGAGAGGAAAGCACTAGCTAGCCTGGTCTGCATAAATAGTACCTTAACCAGACTGTTTCTCAGTGTATGCTCACATCTTCTCACACACTACCCAGGTGTGCACGTAATGCCAAGCTGTGTCACCAGCGCCAGCCTGTATCTTAGAGACAAAGGCCATTTGCAGTACACGGAGATGTGGCCAGTCACCTGCTCTGGACTCGGGCTCCAGAAACTATGGCCACCCGCCCGAGCAGAAAATTGTATGCGGTCTACTTTGCGTCTTCACAATGCGGAGTCACCTGCTGGGTGACTGCCACCTGAGAGCATCCAGCTCTCTGGTGGGACCTGTGTTTGATTCTGGACTGGTGCTGCCTAGCTACGCTGCCACTGTTCTTTGGTCCTTGTGTACCATTTTGTCACTGACCACCGCCTAGGGCAGCCACATATCTTTGACGTAGATCTCGCTAGGTGCTACGATTCGAGTACTGTCCTTCCCTGTGCTGTATTCCGTGGCCTGACGTGGGTAAGCGGCGTGGACATGGCTGCCATTCATCAGCTGCAGCACGTGGTCCCTGCCAGCTTCTGCCGTCCTGCTGACATCATGCTGACATCATCGGGTCAGGCTCTCTACGCACGCTGCTGCCGAGAGTCCTGCTGACGGCGACTCGCTGAACTTCTGCGGCTGACTACACCATCCCGGGGCCAACGATCTCCACTCCAGTGGCGACCACATCTCTGTACCTAACGCGAATAAATGTGTAATTCATTCATGGACGTTTTACTAGTAGCTCGATTCCAGTCACCACCACCACTCCCAATCCACGTCCAAACGAAGTAAACAGTGGTTCATCCTGACCTATGTACAGCCATTCACTGTTGGCGTCACATCCCTGCCCCAACGTGGGTTTCCATCGCCCGAGACTTACGCTAGATCCTTTCCTCACGGAATTTTTTCCTTGTCTTCTGAAATATCAATTTAAAAATCCCCTTGCTAGTATAGGAAGTCAAAGTTGATTCTCTCTGACATATTATCGAATATTAAACAACTGGCAGAAGTAAAGCTGTGAGGACGGGGCGTGAGTCGTGCTTTGGTAGCTCAGTTGGTAGAGTACTTGCCCGCGAAAGGCAAAGGTCCCGAGTGCGAGTCTCGGTCCGGCACACAGTTTTAATCTGCCAGGAAGTTTCATTAAACAAATAATTTGCCAGGAAAAACTTGCTATACTAGCAGAGTCTGTCTCCATAATGCGAGAAAAAGTCATCAGATAACATCGAGAGATTGTTGGGCCAAAGGGCTCTATATGGCTGATTTATGCGTTCTGGTGTCTGCATTCCAGAAGTTACCTGCAATATGGCTTCAGATGCGTATGTTTATGAGCTCCCATAGGTGGTCATCAGCTTATTGTGTAAAATATGTGTGAAATCTTATGGGGCTTAACTGCAAAGGTCATCAGTCCCTAAGCTTACACACTACTTAACGTAAATTATACTAAGGACAAACACACACACCCATGCCCGAGGGAGGACTCGAACCTCCGCCGGGACCAGCCGCACAGTCCTTGACTGCAGCGTCTGAGACCGCTCGGCTAATCCCGCGCGGCATCATCAGGTTATTAATGCTATAAATACTTTCCAGTCCTGTTATGTCTCACTTATCACTGGCTATGTTTACGTATCGCGCATAGGAGGCAGACTCCTCAGTTTGGACATACAGGGCACTTCACCTGCCCCTACCTGTGGATTTTATATAACTCGCAATACCTTCAAATACCACACGCACATTTTCATATTTTTCGCTCGCTACGTGCAAACTGTTAGTCCTACATAAAAAATGAACTGGACAATCCTGTAGGAAATTTAACGTGCTTAAATTTTGTATTGGGATGCGCTTTCAGTAGAGGCCGTAGTATTCTAATTATTCACGCAAAACGCACAAAAGTGACCTTCAGACACGTTTTTCTTGAATAGCTAAAAAACCGTGGCCTCCAGCGAAAACTTATCCGAATAAAAAATATAACTACATTAAATTTTCTACATAAAGGTACTGCTCATTTTTTCTGGAAGACTAATAGTTTACCTGTTGCGAGCGAGAGAATACGAAAATCTGGCACGTGGTTTTCGAGATGTTGCGCGTTGCATAAAACCCATAGGTATGGGCAGCTAAACCACCTTCTAGAATTGTGTAGGTCCGCAACTCGTGGTCGTGCGGTAGCGTTCTCGCTTCCTGCGCCCGTGTTCCCGGGATCGATTCCCGGCAGGGTCAGGGATTTTCTCTGCCTCGTGATGACTGGGAGTTGTGTGATGTCCTTAGGTTAGTTAGGTTTAAGTAGTTCTAAGTTCTTGGGGACTGCTGACCATAGCTGTTAAGTCCCATAGTGCTCAGAGCCTTTTTTTTTAATTGTGTAGAGTCTATTCCAAGTCGTTGATGGTAAATTTTAAATAACTTAGGAAGGTTTTTTAGAGTTTTGTACAGTTCTTCTATATTTGATTTAGTGCTGTTGGTTAATAGATCCAATGTCCTACTGTTTGCTTTTATGTTGGAAGTGTGTATGATAAACACATGATCAATCACGCTTAACTGTTATTCATAAGCCTTGTGAAAATTTCGAAATCTGGTATCAGTATTTTATAATGACGAGTGCATTTGTAGCCGTTCTACTAATAAGCTCATTTTTTCCTTTTGCAGACCCAGATTTATTATATTTTGCTATACGTAAAAAGATAAACGACAGAGACTGTGCTCTAAATTTGTCACAATTAGTAAGGGTTATCTGCAAGTTATATTTTAAAATTCTTTTCCTGTCACGCTATACCAATGACTTCTAATTTCTTCCGGCCGTTCTTTGAGATGAATATTTTTCCAAACGTTTAACAAATACATCGGTGTATTTTTCAAGAATTTCGGATGCTGTGGGAGGTTATTTACCGATAGTCTATAAAGTTTTGCCGTGAAAGTCCGCAGGACTACTTCGTCGATATAAATTATCGAAACTAAGTATCTCTCGAGACAAATCGATTGGCGTTCGCAGACTCTGTGGTTTAATTGAGAGGAGTAATTGCTTTGTAATGTAGTCCAGATCCGTAAGAATCCTGAATGGTCGCCAGTGGAAGGCGCCATTGCAATGCATTTCTGAGTGATACGGGCCAAAACTGCATGACAAATAAGTATCGTTGTCATTACAAGATGTCTTGAAAATGTTACTCTTCCATATGTACCGGGCCGAGGCTGCTAAAATGCTCACAGGTGTCTGTACAGGTTGGGCGTATATGACCACGAGATGTTACATTTTGGGTAACACAAATACTTTCATAAATGTTGCCCGTTGTATTCTGTCCAATATTCACTCCAGTCACAGAATGAATCAGTCTGGCTCTTTCTGTACAGTTCATAATTATCACTGCTTGGAGATTCTCAAGCCTAGTTATCTATGCACTTCTACCTTCTTCAAGCAAGACGTATTGCATGTGTCACGAATGGCACCTAATTCCAATATTTCCGACTTCTCTCTTTTTAATTTATCGCCATTGTCTTGACCGTGTTTCTACATAGTTTCCTGAACATTTGTCAGCTATTAGTTACTATTTATGAGAACGAGACATATGAGAAAAGTAAGTGAACTGTTTATTATTTTTAAAAAATTGCCGTAGCTGTTAATATATTCATCCCACTGTGAGACAAGATGGTCAGTACCTTCATGGAAAAATGTTTGCGGTTGCCTATGGAACCATGATTTGACCCAGGGGTGCACCTCTTCATCTGAAGCAAATCGATAGCCTCGAACGTCTTTCTTCAGGGTTCCACAAATCTGGCGATCTCATGAGAAGAAACTGAGGCTGGGTAGAGGAAGTGTAAGGGCCTCCCAGCGAAACTTTCGCAACGTAATTGAAACTTGGCAACGTAAGTGCGGGCATTATGTTGGCAAGTTGTTTCGACCACGCTACAGAAGTTTCACTGGACCCTTCCACATTCTTCATACAGTCCCAATCTCTTCCCTTGGGATTTCCATATTTCTGGAACCTGAAGAAAGACGTTAGCGGCCGTGGATTTGCTTAGGACGAAGAGGTGCAACCCTCGGTACAATCATGGTTCTCTAGGCAACTGAAAACATTTTTCCATGAAGGCACTGTTCATCTTGTCTCACAGTGGGGTAAATGTATTAACAGATGTGGCGATTACTTTTGAAATAATAAACAGTTTACTCACTCTCATTTTAATTTGACGCTCCTTGTAATAGAAACACTTGTGTCATACGCACAGACCTTGATGATGGTCTGTAAATCGCCTAGCGTAAGTTATGCATTATTATTGCATGTGTAATTTTCGTAACAATATTCCCATACGATTTACATCCACACTCCTCAAGCCATCCTACGGTGTGTGGCGGAGAGTAGTTGAGGTAGCACTACCACTTCCCCCTTTTCTCTTCCACTCAAGAATGATGAGTGGGAAGAACGACAATCAGTGAACCTATGTATGAGCTCCAATTTTTCTTATTTTCTCATTGTGGTCATTTCGCGAGACGTTTGTGTGACGAAATGGCTTGGTTCAAATGGCTCTGAGCACTATGGTACTCAACATCTTCGGTCATAAGTCCCCTAGAACAGAACTACTTAAACCTAACTAACCTAAGGACATCACACACACCCATGCCCGAGGCAGGATTCGAACCTGCGACCGTAGCAGTCCCGCGGTTCCGGACTGCAGTTCCAGAACCGCTAGACCACCGCGGCCGGCACCGACGAAATAATATGGTATCCGATCCTTCTACTAACGTAAGCTGCCACAATAAACCTCTCTATGATACACAACGCCTCTCTTGTATCGTCTTCCTCTGGAGTCTATTGAGGATCTCCATAACGTTCTTGCGTTTACTGAACGATCGCGTGACGAAACGTGCCGCTCGTCGTTGTGTTATCTCTACCTGCTCGATTAATGAAATCTGCTAAGATTCACAGACAGGTGAACAATACTCAAGAATCGGTTCCTCGAGTGTTTTGTAAACCGCTTCTTTCATAGTCGATCAATTACATTTCCGTTAATTCTCCCAATAAATCTAAATCTGGCATCAGATTTTTCTACAGTTTGTTTCATGTGCTCATTTTACTTTAGGTCAACCGGACGGTGACTATGTGTTTTACGTTTGTTACTATTTCTAGTGATTTTTCACCAATAGCGTAATCAAACATTAGTGGATCTCTTCGTCAATTTATGCGTAGGGGTGATTGTAATTAAAATTAAACTTCCAAAACACTGTAGAAATAACGCCACTGGTCAGAATGATGTCGAATTGCTACTGAAAATTATCGGAGAAGGAGAAAAACGTATAGCAGAAGGAAAAAAAAATAGTCTGAAAACTGATCAATAGATGGCGCTGTGTGTGTCAGAATACGTAAATTAAAACACCTGCCATGCGCACGATCCACTGAAGTTGGCATAAACACGCCGGGTACACGACTTTTCCTCCTTTCGCGTCTGCGACGTTCGCCGTGACTGTCTCAATGCAGGATCGCGCTCTGCTTGTAACGCTGTATTAAAAGAATGATGACTGTGCACACGTCGCTCTGCAGAAGTTCCGGACACTGAAAGGTTTGAAAAAAGGCGTTGGTCAGATGACTGCCGTGGGTCTGGAGAAAAGACGGGTTCTTTTGGTGTGAAACCTGGTAGAAGGAGGAAGCGAACTGATTCGACGTCAGTGGGAGCAGTGGCCACAGCAGTGCAGGAGGAGACAAGTGGTGGTGTGCAACCGTGTAGTGCACGGAGAATTGCCCGAACATCGGAAATGCCCGTGAGCACGATGCGTAAAATCCTACGAAACGTCTTTCTTTGCAATCCATTCGCAATTACCCATGTGCACAAGTTTGTTTCTGTTGACCTGCCAGTAAGAGAGACCTATGCTTTAGAATTTCTTTCTCGCATGTAAATGGACAATGATTTGCCGTGGAAGATTTTGTGAACAGATAAAGCCCACTTCAATCCGGTAGGATATGTCAATACACAGAATTGTCGAATATGGGCAACGGAAAATCCACACGCAAATCAACCAGTACCACTTTATCCTGAAAAGGTCACTGTGGTGCGGGTTTACGGCATCATTTATCATACGGCCACAGTTTTTCGAAGAGGCAGGTGCTTCTGGTCCTGTTACCTGTACCATCAATGGTAAGCACTATGAGTGTCTTTTGCGCAGCCATGTCATTCCAGATCTCCAGCAGCGTCGATGTGTGGATGGGATCATTTTTATGCAAGATGGCGCACCTCCGCACATTGCAAATCCAGTTAAACAGCTGCTGAAACGCCATTTCGGAAATGCTAGAATTATCAGCCGCCATTTCCCTACAGTCTGGCAGTCCCTATCACCTGATCTTAATCCGTGTGACTTCTGGCTGTGAGCCTATCTGAAAGATGTTGTGTTCAGTGTTCCGATTGCAAACTTAGCTGCATTGAAGGTACGCATTACGCAACACATTCTGAACGTGACCCCGGAAACACTTCGATCAGTTGTGGAACATGCTGTTTCTTGATTTTAACTTGTTGCCGAAAACGGGGGACAGCATATTGAAGATGTTTTGCGCCAGTTACACTGAAATTAATAATCCGATTTAAGTTTGATTGATGCTTTTTGTGTGTTTTTCCTCAGGACAATTGAAAACCGATGTGAGTGATGCTTTTCATGCAGTTTTTGGCCTCAGGGCATTCAAAGATCGATTTTTTCCATCCGATGTGATATGACCTTGCTGTGGTGGGTGTGCTTAAGTAACTAACAATATCACACCGTACACCCATACACAATGAGTAGTACAGTTTGTTTAAAGTCAATCATACACCTTAGGCATTGTTGTACGTTTCATTTGTCATATGTAGTCGACCACTGTTAAGTTATGATGCTTATAGCTATTCCTGCATTTTTGTGACTTTATTTTTCTTCTGCCATACGTTTTCCCCCTTCTCCGATAATATTCCGTTGCAAAGAAATGGCTCTGAGCACTATGGGACTTAACTTCTTAGGTCATCAGTCCCCTGTAACTTAGAACTACTTAAACCGAACTAACCGAAGGACATCACACACATCCATGCCCGAGGAAGGTTTCGAACCTGCGACCGCAGCGGCCGCGCGGTTCCAGACTGTAGCGCCTAGAACCGCCTGCCACGCCGGCCGGGTATTACGTTGCAATTTGACGTCATTCTGTCCAGTGGTGCTATTTCTACAGCGGTTTGTAAGTTTAATTATAATCACCCTGTACCATGTTTGTTTATATTCGAGCATATAATGTAGCCGACTTCAAATAGTCCTGTCGAAGCGCTCTCCTCATTGTAAAAGTTGTATTTGTTTTTATATGTGGCCGACATGCTTTTCCATATTGTCGCTATAAGTCATTGTTTGAAACCGAATGTACTCATGATACAGTTACGTAACTATGATCTACACTATTGTAGGCATTTTCACCGGCCGTTGTGCCGAGCGGTTCTAGGCGTTTCAGTCGAACTCGCGACCGCTACGGTTGCAGGTTCGAATCCTGTCTCGGGCATGGATGTGTGTGATGTCCTAAGGTTAGTTAGGTTTAAGTAGTTCTAAGTTCTAGGATACTGATGACCTCAGATGTTAAGTCCTATAGTGCTCAGAGCCATCTGAACCATTTTAGGCATTTTTCAAATATAGACCCGCCTGGTACCTAACTTGTTTGGAGTATTCCAAGGACGTATGGTGTCTTTCGTAGACTTTAAAATTTGCACTTTATAGCGTTAGTCGGTGATAATCTCGTTTGTACCGAGATCGCTGCTGATTGAGTGTTAAAACGGTTACACCTTCTGTAAATATCTCTGGTAACTGTTGGGCATTTAACATTAAATTAAAAAGTGAGGTGAATTTATGTCCCATCATGTGCCCGAAACTTTAGTCGTTAAGCTTTATGCATCCGGGACTTCATATGTGATTCGCTATTGTTTTCACTTCATCCATCGTAAATAGTTTCACCAGTCCCCAGTTTTGGAAAATAAAATACTGTATATCTGTTTGCGTCTTGTACAAACTATTCCCTTCGTCCTGTAACGCTACATTGAGTTAATCGTGCGCCCCCTTGCGTTCCTCCGCTATGTTAAAGACTGAAGTCGGTGTTTCAAACTGTAGTTTAAATCCTTGCACTTTCCGAAAGATCATGTCGATTATTTTAGCCTTGTAGTGGCAAATTGTCTATATTTACGGAGATAACTGTTCGAACTGTCAGAAATTTTCCGTAATCCTATCAAGTAAACAGCCATTGTCCCAGTCATCCCTTATGCTGTCTCCTTTCCTTTCGTTTTCAAAACTGGGTATTCCTAGGTCATACCAAGCGATACCATCATTCTGTTTGGTTATTGGATACTCCGACTCCGTTTAATATGATCTTCCAAAATTTTCCGAAGTCTCGCTTTATTCGTGGGTAGTTGAGTCTCAATTTATCCTCCGTCAGCAACGCCCTTCGAAAACTTTTTTGCTGAGAGGGCACCATGCTGATATCGTATGTCACATGAACTGAAAAAGACGGAGACGAAACTTTGTATTGTACAAACTCTGCGTACAGCTCCCGCATAAACACTCATTTACGTTCATTCCAGGCGGATAGCAGCCTGCCCATAAACAAGTGAAAAAGCTGTAACACCAGGGTGCATTTTAGTCCACGTATCACCAAGTATCAATGTCAGGAGTTCCTCACATCAATTGTAGATGGAGGCTTGATCCCAGGATTTGAGGACATAATTAAAATCACCACTTAGCAACACTCCCTGATACAACTCACAGCTGGCTTGGTTGGTGTTAGTTCCTGCAGGTCCATATACATTTATCATAAGGAGTCTATTAAAATGTAGGACAATTTCCGTACCTTAGGGTAAATAGTTTATGGAACTCATTCTAGTCCCAGTCTGAAAACCACTGCAGTAACTACCTCCCTTTCAGTGTCGTAGATTGCCTCATAACCTAAAATTTTACTAAATACACCATTTGTATCCGCTGCAAGAATATTGTATCGTAATTTGCCACCCGTAGATATAATTTTAAGCCATGATTTTAGGGGCTGACTTTATACGGTTGGTATTCACTGCGGCAGTTTTGAAAGTCTGCGTTTCCTCTTATTTATTTTCCTACACTTCTATGTCCTCTGTATCCCAACTCATTTGATTTCATACTACTTCGTTTACCTCAAACGTGACTGCTACTGGTATTTCATTTTTGCCTTGTTCCTTTGTGTTCTGTGTTACAGACCGCTCCGCCAGTTCCATATCTGTTTCCTAGTTGATCCTCCTCCTTTAATTACGTCGGTTTCAGACCTTTTTTCCCCCTATATACAACGTCTTGTCCAGCCGTCAACGATCTTTCGGGTCGACCGAGCTGCGCTACATTTGTTTTTATTTTTTTAGTTGTATTTGAAGTGCATTTACTCGCTTTTGCTATGTTTTTGGTTGTGCTTCCTCCGAATGACTTCTCTACATCTAATTTGCTGTGAGAGCGACTCACACATATACTTACAACGAGGTGTGTGTTCTTGTCGGCTGTACTATGGCTATCCATTTTTGTATGTCTTCGTTCCTTCTGCCCTATTCGGGGTCTCTGCAGTTCTGGACGAAAGATTTTGTGCTTCGGTGGAGTGTGCTGTGGTCGACTTTCGCGTTTCCTTGTCTTGTTCCTGTGAAGTGGTATTCAGCTGGGAGTATTGATTTTCACTTGCGAGGTACCTATCACTTTCTCCAGTTAAGTGGCTGTCATCATTGTTACTGTGTTTCATTGTCCACACTGTCACGTTTCCCAGCTTAAGGTATTTTTATCCAATGTGGCCACTTTTGGGAATGTTCATCTCGGATTTTAAGAGCAAGGAAACCATGCATTTCAAAATATGTGGGTATGTGCTTCTAAGGTCGATCTTCGCAGCTTGCACCTTGTTTTCAAAAATTAAGTGACAAATATGCTTCCGCTTCTACTCCTAGATCATCTCGAACATTCTATAGATCGATAACGCTTGACGGATTTGGTCATTCAGTGTCTTAAATCAGAGGTTGTAAATCTTGCCTGTTCGCACCCTCACGGCAGTATGTGATACGTTTACCTACATAATTCCGCTCTACTGGTCGTATAATTTATCTCACTCTCGAATTTTCAGTGATTCTTAAACAGGGCTCGTACAGTTTTATATACTGGGTGGCTATAGTTAAAGCGCAGCTACTCACAGAAGTCCACTGTAGGCTGTAATTACCGTACGCCAGCGAAACTTTCTAGGTATGCTAATGCGTTTATGCACAACCGATTTACGCTGAAAAAAATTAGTTACAGTTTTGGCCACCAGGTGAAAATCTGACGCTTTGAACTTACGAAAGACATATAGAAATGTTTCCATATGTAACTGCGTACAAGTGAGAATGGCACAATGTTGATTTTATTATTAACCGCGGCTTACACAATTTGTTCAATATGAGCGCCGGAGATTTCGACTAGATGCTGCATCCGTGAAACTACGTGATAAGTAGTTGCTCGCAGTAGTTCCGGTGAAATCTGAATAACGTGTTCCTGTATACTTGTCTTTAGATAAGGTAGAGGCCGAACGTCTCCCTGGTGTATATACATACATTGGGTGATTCAGGAGGAAAGGTACATGCTTTGAGGGGTGATAGTATTAGTGATTCTGAACAAAAAACTTCATATGGACGTATGCCCTATTCCGAATGGTTTCCGAGATAGAACACATTTAATATCAATTTTATACGTTTTTCTTGAATAACTCGAAAACCGCACCCAACAGCGAAAACGTGTCGCAGTGCTAAATTAAACTTTATTAAATTTCCTACAAAAAAAGTCCTATTCATTTTTTTCTCTCTAGAACTAATGGTTGATGCGAAGAAAGCGCGAGAATGTTGAAAAACTGACTCGACGCGCATTCGTTGTAGCTTACGTAGTTTTTGTGGGCCAATTTGAGGTAGCTTTCAGACTTTATAAACCACAAGTGTCCCGTATCAAACTGTTCGTCTCAGCTTGTTACCTCAATATTCTACCTGAAATTGGCCTACAAAAACTACGTAAGTTAGAGCGCATGCGCGTCGAGCGTGGTTTTCAACACGCATGAGCTCTCTTAGCACAAACAAGAGAGAGAAAAATGAATAGGACCTTTTTTGTAGGCAATTTAATATAGTTTCATTTTGTGCTGCGACACATTTTCGCCGTTGGGTGTGGTTTTCGAGTTATTCAATAAAAACGTACAAATGTGTTCTATCTCAGAAACCATTCGGAATAGGGCATACGTCTATACGAAGTTTTTTGTTCAGAATCACAAATACTATAACCCCTAGAAGCATGTACCTTTCCCCCTGACTCACCCTGTGTATCCTCAGAGCCAAAAGTCATATAGACTCGGATGGGCCGCTGTAGCCGAGCGGTTCTAGGCGTTTCACTCCGGAACAGCGCTGCTGCTACGGTCGCAGGTTCGAATCCTGCCTGGGGCACGGATGTGTGTGATGTCCTTAGGTTAGATAGGTTTAAGTAGTTCAAAGTCTAGACTAATGACCTCATATGTTAAGTCCCATAGTGCTTAGAGTCATTTGAATCATTTCATATGGACTCTCATGAATTCATCTTGTAGGCTATGCATCTGGAAAATCTCTGGAGGTAAGATGTTCATGGAAGTTTACATTAAGCAGATCTTTCACAGGGCGAGCGACATAGGTGTTACCGCATCTTGCATGAAAACAGTGGTTTCCACACAGCTGTGTTCTTCCAAAGAAGAAATCACATGCTGTACAGCCCGGCCTCGATAACGTGCAGACGTCATGGTACACTTTACAGGCACCCTGTGTGTATTCTCTTTAAAAAAGATAGGATCGGGAATAAAGGTGGTTGTGAATCCACACCACACAATCAAATACGGCGAGTGCAGTGGCTCTTCGCGCACAACACGAGATTTAATATTATCCCGGATTCGGCAGTTCTGTGTATTCATTGCACCCTATAGTGTGAAATGTGCCTCGTCACTCCATAGAATATGGCCCGGTCACAGGTCAACAACTTCGACCCTTGCTAGAAATTGAAGAGTAAATTCAGAACATTTGTGCGTATCATGAGGTTTCAGTTACAACACCGCCTGTACCTTATACGGGTACCAGCGTAAAACAGACCGCAAACTTTCCGTACTGTTCACCCTGGGATGGACAATTCTCGTGACACTGCACGAGCACTAGCTCTGCCCGGGGCAGGTGCTGCAGTTACAGCAACACCTCGTCAATACGTTTTGCCGGGATAGAACGCCTTCCTCTTCCAAGTGACACACCACGCTCACCCGTGTTCTCGAAATCTTCTTCTTTAAACCATTTCATGATATCTGTCCTCTCCTCATACCTTTCTATAGGCGGTAGTCCCACAATGCAGGTCTGTAATCGCTAACGTTCAAATAAAACAGTTTCTATAACAGCGCACGGTCTCTATTTTCGATAGCCATACTGTTCACTCACGTTATGGCGTATCAAATGACAGCGGGGGGCGTCATACCGTCATACAAACAGTGTAAGCGCCAAATTTGCACCTGCTGATCACAACTATTTCTTTTTTCCAGCGTAAATCGATTCAGCGTTAACACATTGACAAACCTATCAAGTTTCACTGCCATACGATAATTACAACCAACACTCGACCTCTGTCAGAAACTGCGTTTTAATCATAACCACCCAGTACATCGCATGTGAGATTGAATCGTTCTGCAAGCACAGAATGTCCGATTCTCTCATTCTTCTTGTTCAAGATGAATCAGCTAAAACCTGCATAACTTTTATTTTTTGAGTCGTTCAAGATATCCAAAAGAGAAACGAGACTTTCAGCATAATACAGTATGGAGAGGGACACGTAATACTGTTCTATGGGTAACACTTTTAACACGCCACTGCACAGGCTGATAATTATTGAACTATATGAAAAAAACTTAAATTAGTTACAGATTACGGCGTGCACACACTTTATTCAACATATAAACGTCACTACATACAGGGTGTCCGAAAAGTCTTTCCCTGATTACATAAATTGATAACTCAGGCTAGAAATAAGATACAAATACGAAACTTGTGTCGAATTGTTCACAACTATCAAAGTTTTTTCTGTTTTAGGTTCGCAGTACGTAAGTAGTGGATGACGTGCAGTGCCCAAGAAGCCATGTTCACCAATCAGGAGAAGACACAGTGTGTCCTGTGGTACCATGAGAGACAATCACCAACCACATTGCAGAGACACTTCCAGACAACATTTGGAAGGAATCCACCTGATGTCAACAGCATTAAAGCCTGGTATGAGAGGTTCAAGAACACAGAATCGGTTGCTGACCTTCCGAGGTCTGGTCGACTAAGAACCTCAGCAGACAGGGTGGAAGCTGTACTATAAGGCAGTCTTTTCTGCGAAGTCCGAAGAAATCGGTGCGCAGGGCCTCACGTGAATTGCAGATGCCAAAAAGCTCTCTCCATGACATTTTACACAAACGTTTATTGTTTCGTGCATACAAAGTGCAAATCGTTCAGGCCTCGTTGCCCAATGACAGTACACGTCGATATGACTTTGCGGTCGAAATGCTATCACGTATTGAGAATGATGATGGTTATCTCAGACGAATTGCCTTTTCCGACGAAGCGACCTTTTTTGTCAGTGGAGTAGTGAATCGCCATAATGTGCGCATTTGGGGTTCACAACCCCCTGGCGAGGTCATGGAGTGCAACAGAGGCAGTCCAAAGGTGAATGTGAATGTTTGGTGTGCGCTATTGCACTATCGAATTATCGGGCCATTCTTCTTCGCTGAGGCTACCATCATATCTGCAGTGTATCTGGACATGTTGCAACTGTATGCTGTTCCTCAGCTGCTTCAGTATCACCCCGATATCTTGTTGCAGCAAGACGGTGCACCGCCTCATTGGGGTTTGGACATCCGTGCCTATCTCGATATGACCTTTCCTGGGCGATGGATTGGTCGTGATGGTCCAAAGGTTTGGCCTCCACACTCTCCTGACATAACCCCCATTAAACGTCTTTTTATGGGGTTATGTCAAGGACGAGGTCTACCGAACACGAGTACCAGATCTTGAAACCCTGCGGCAACGGATAACCACAGTCGTTGAATCGATCCCTCCAGTGATGTTGGCTAATGTGTGGATGGAAATTGAATATCGCCTAGATGTACTACGTGCTACCAAGGGTGCTCATGTGGTTGTTTACTGATGCGTGAAAGAAACTTTGATAGTTTGTAAACAATTAGACACCAGTTTCATATTTGTATCTTACTTCTAGCCTGAGTTATCAATTTATGCAATCAGGGAAAGACTTTTCGGACATCCTGTATATTCGGATTTAGGTTATGACATGTTCGATATGCCTGCCATCATTGGCCGTGATGTGGCGCAGACGAATAGCGAAATTCTGCATGACCCTCTGAAGTGGCGGAACGTCGATGCTGTCGATGACCTGAATGGCTGTTTTCAGCTCAGCAGTGGTTTTGTGGTTATGGTTGTACACCTAGCCTTTAATACAGTCCCACAAAAAGGAGTGACATGTATTCAGATCCAGAAAATATGGCGGCCAATCGAGGCCCATGCCAGTGACCTCTGGGTACCATAGAGCAAGAATGCGGTCCCCGAAGTGCTTCTCCGGGACATTAAACGCTCTCCTGCTTCGATGAGATCGAGCCCCGACTTGCATGAACCACATCTTGTCGAAATCAGGATCAGTTTGGATGCTGAGGATGAAATCATCTTCCAAAACCTTCACGTACCGGTCGGTTGTCACTTTGCCATCAAGGAATATCGCACCGATTACTCCGTAACTGGACACTGCACACCACACAGTCACCCGTTCAGGGTGAAGAGACTTCGTGATGGCGAAATGCAGATCCTCAGTCCGATAAATGCTCCAATTTTACCTATTGACGAACCTATCCAAATGAAAGTGAGCTTCGTCGATAAACCAAACCATACAGCGCATGCTAATTCCCACCATGTCCCGCGGCGAAACTTGCAGTTTGAACGTCCTAACACAAACCGTACAGAAGTTACAACGATATTATTTCATATAGCTCAATAATTGTCACTCTGTATTAACAGAGATATTGAAACAAGTAGGTTTGCTTTTTTATGGAACGATGTACTTTTTTTTACAGCGTTCCAGAGCTCTTGAAAACCGAGGTACTGTGATGCAATACGGGCTATTGTTGGGGTTGAAAAAAAATCACCTGGAAATGTGGTAAGGGGGAAGGCAAGGCAGCCACAATCGGCTATTCCGGTGTAAATTACGCCAGGTGAGACTCTCATGCCAGCCTCCATCGTTATATGCAGCATCAAGTAAGGCGTACACTACTAACAAGTGAATCTACCCAAGGAATACACCTCGAGTTTGATGGGCTTTGAATATGCAGTAGTGTAGAGTAAAGTAAGACAGACATACTTTTTTATATGTGCCCATACGGCCGTTAAACGGGTGAAACACACCCTTGAACAAAACTGAGTTTAATATTTCTGAATGAATACCGTTGAAAACATAACAGACATAAAAAAATTTCAAATAAAAGTTATGTGGTTTTTAAATGTACGTTAAAACAGTGCAACCAGATTAGTCGAAAAAGTCATTTTTTCTAAATCCCCTCCCCTACTATTTTGGTTTTCATTTCGATGTTTGACTAACAGTAAAACGTATAGCATCACTTATATCAAGCTCAATCATAAATGGTAAAGTGGTATTCCAAAGAGGCATTTGCCAGAAATCAGCTAGAAACATCTCTGTATTGCTGTACGTACGCCCGATGTGTGTCCGCTTCGATCCCAACTGTCATGTTGGGTTCTTAAAAAAGTGAAATCTTACTGCACGGTTGTAACGTACACACACACACACACACACACACACACACACACACACACACACACACACACACACACAAAACTGAATTTTATTTGAAGTTTTCTTATATCTGTTACCGTTTCAACGGTATTTATTCGGAAATATTAAATTCAATTTTTAGGGGTGTGTTTCACCCCCTTAACGGCCATATGGGCACTAGAACATTATGTGACTTACTTTTATCTATACTACAACATATTCAAAGCCAATCAACGTCGAAACGTGTATTCCTTGGGTAGGTTTACTTGTAAGATAAAACGTATTTTCTCCTAGCCCTACTTCATACGGCATAGCTACAGGGTCAGCTGCAATTGTTGCGATGGGACCTACAGGGAACTGCAAAAAGTAAATTACACATTTCGTCCCACGATAAGACCATTGTGTAAGAATGTCAGACGAGAGTATATTTTCCTGGCTTCAGCAGACACAGTCCTGCTGCGGTACGCATAAAAAGTGCTTCAGTGTGTGGGAGTGATACGTAGAGGCAACTGGAAGCGGACTCCACTGCTGAAGTAAGGGGACAGTCGATTCTTGTGGGCAAATTTTCCAAATTGCACACAGATTCACCTTGAATCTCTGGCAGTATACAGACCAAATGCAATATCG
Organism: Schistocerca nitens; assembly: GCF_023898315.1. Classification (NCBI taxonomy): domain Eukaryota; kingdom Metazoa; phylum Arthropoda; class Insecta; order Orthoptera; family Acrididae; genus Schistocerca; species Schistocerca nitens. The sequence continues at coordinate 167,953,737 of NC_064616.1, read as the reverse complement.
CATCCAGGCGTGGTGAAATGATGCCTACAATTTGACTAAGGCCATACAGATGTGGAGGATGCTAATCGGGAAGCAAGACCAGAGACATCGACCACGGACGAAGAACTTATTTACATCAGTCGCAGATGTTTCGACAATGACGGCCGCGGTGGTCTCGCGGTTCTAGGCGCGCAGTCCGGAACCGTGCGACTGCTACGGTCGCAGGTTCGAATCCTGCCCCGGGCATGGATGTGAGTGATGTCCTTAGGTTAGTTAGGTGTAAGTAGTTCTAAGTTCTAGGGGACTGATGACCACATCAGTTGAGTCCCATAGTGCTCAGAGCCATTTTTTGTTTCGACAATGGCTGCGTTCACACAGCCGTTCTCGACTGGCTCCATGCCGGATTTCTATCTTCAAGGAACTGAACGATTAGTAAACTCTTCTAACCGTTGTTTACAAAGACTTGGTGGCTACACTATGTGATCAAAAGTAACCGGGCACCTGACTGAAAATGACTTACAAGTTCGTGGCGCCCTCCTCGGTAATGCTGGAATTCCATATAGTGTTGGCCCACCCTTAGCCTTGATAACATCTTCGACTCTCGCAGGCATACGTTCAGTCAGTTGCCGGAAGGTTTCTTGGAGAATGGCAGCCCATTCCTCACGGAGTGCTGCACTAAGGAGAGGTATCAATGTCGGTCGGTGAGGCCTGGTACAAAGTCGGCATTCCAAAACATCCCAAGGGTGTTCTATAGGATTCAGGTCAGTACTCTGTGCAGGCCAGTCCATTACAGGGATGTTATTGGCGTGTAACCACTCCGCCACAGACCGCGCATTATGAACAGGTGCTCGATCGTGTTGAAACATGCAATAGCCATCCCCCAATTGCTCTTCAACAGTGGGAAGCAAGTAAGTGCTTAAAACATCAATGTAGGCCTGTGCTTTGATAGTGCCACGCAAAACAACAAGGGGTGCAAGCCCCCTCCATGAAAAACACAACCACACAATAACACCACCGCCTCCGAATTTTACTGTTGGCACTACACACACTGGCACATGATGTTCATCGGGCATTAGCCACACCCTGCCATCGGAATGCCACATTGTGTACCGTGATTCGTCACTCCACACAACGTTTTTCCACTGGTCAATCGTCCAATGTTTACCCTCCCTACACTAAGCGAGGCGTCGTTTGGCATTTACCGGCGCGATGTGTGACTTACGAGCAGCTGCTCGACCATGAAATCCACGTTTGCTCACCTCCCGCCTGCCATAGTACTTGTAGTGAATTCTGATGCAGTTTGGAATTCCTGTGTGATGGTCTGGATAAATGTCTGGCTATAACACATTACGACCCTCTTCAACTGTCGGCGGTCTCTGTCAGTCAACTGACGAGGTCGGCCTGTAAGCTTTTGTGCTGTACGTTTCCCTTCACGTTTCCACTTCACTATCACATCGGAAACAGTGGAGTGTGGAAATCTCGCGTACAGACGTATGACACAAGTGACACCCAATCACCTGACCACGTTCGAAGTTCGTGAGTTCCGCTGAGCGTCCCATTCTCTTCTTTCACGATGTCTAATGACTACTGAGGTCCGTGATATGGAGTACCTGACAGTAGGCGGCAGCACAATGTACCTAATATGAAAACCGTATGTTTTTGCGGTGTTCGTATACTTTTGATCACATAGTGTATGTTGGAAAATAGTGTCATGTTCTCTGTCAGTCGTAAGTGTATTGTAGCCTTCAGTAAAAGTTAATTGGCCTGCCATAGTAATGTGTACCTCACGCTTTGAAGCCCCTTCTTTCATGCTAATTTTTAGCGTATCAGTTGGGAAAAATATTTCACATCTCTGTACATACTCGTGTTGAACTGAACAGCTTCTTTGGAAACGAGTAAACAGCCGAAAGGCTTCATACAACGGCAGAGACTAACAAGTGAGCCTCATTTGGCCGTGTTCACACCGAAACAGCCGGTTCCGGTGGCCTTGCCATTTAATATTTGCACATTTCTCAGACACTTCAGCAAAAAGTTTCACCACCAGTATTAACAAGCGTTAAACACTGTACTCGGCTTTTCAATGGCTTTCAAAAGACATTAAAGAAAGTTCATCGTTGTATTTACAAAAAATACGTACTTCCTTCAGTCCCATGGACGCCGATGTCACTACAGACAGAGCAGAAGGTCGGATTACGAAAGGTTTGGAATGAAATTGGCCGTTCCCTTTGAAAGGCGGGATTTGGTGAAATGACGCGAAACCTAAATCTGTATGGACGGACGTGGGTTTGAACCGCCGTACTCCTGGATGTCAGTCCAGTGTGGTATCCACTGCTTGACCTCGCTCGGACCCCTTGTAACGTCTCCACAGAAAATACCCTCTACCACGCACCAATTAATCATTGTCAATCAAACCATTCACATTCATTCACTTTGGAAAAGTATCTGATCTGATTTCCTCGTAATATATGCGGCGACAACTCGTCGACGCCAAAGTATTTTCTAGCGCGTTTATTCTTTGAAATAACAGAGATGCATATATGCATTCTCCATGGTTGTTAGAGAGTGGTAACGAGGACAGCTTCTGGAGTAGGTATTGAGGGATTGACGTGTTTCTGAGAGATACATATTCTGATTTTCTTCTCGCTAAATCGAGCGAATTAACTTTTGTGCCACTAGCGGTTTGTTTGAATAGAAAGAGAGTGTAAACGGAAAATAATTAAGACGTGGAATCACCGGAGATCTGGACATGTAATGGAGATGGATTTAATACACAATTTCCTTCATAAATAAGGTTTGTGACTTTTTGTTCCGGAGTGAATGAACGAATGAGTTTTTTTTCTGAACCACTTGATGATCACGTTGGCCCTGTAATTAGTGGGGAAGTTTCAGCTGTGTAGAAGAGAGCCTGCAATCACTGAGTCTGTGTTAAATCGTCCAAAAAGGCTTCGTACACATCTGGAATTCGCAATCTTTCGTAAAATGAACAAAGTGTCCACACGATTGATTCTCCCGACTGAATACAGTGTTTAACAGTGTTAAAATGGCCAATCCGTGACAGGACACGTTTTTGGACGTTGCTAAAATAATTTTGTTCTCTGTTTCATGTCAACTACGACGAGCTAACCTAATTGACGCTTGGAAAAGAAAGGAAAGACTCGCAGGTGATATAATTGGATCTACATATAAAGCCGAAAGACAGCACGCTGGACGCAGAGAAAAGGCCAGATCTATATTTTTATTATTAAAGCTTGCTAGTATAGTTGAAGTATACGCTTTTTTGTTTAGTGTTATTTGATTTTTGAACATTGATTAACTGTGTTCATGTTAGATGTGTTTTCATTGACCTGTCCCAGTTGCATTTATCTGTATATGTACATTAAGAAAGTAGACACAGAAGTACTCTTGTGTAAACGGAGTTACATACCGTGACAGTAGAAGGGAGTTATATATATATATAGTGACAGTAGAACATTTATATGGTTTTAACTAGGGCAATGTTTAGGATGAGTCAGGCAGAGCAAAGCAGCACGCATCAGCCTTCAGCTGTTAGCACTGATGATAATGACGTAGTAAGAAGTGTTGTAGGACCGATGGCTACAGATAGCGCAATAGAACGCCCTGTAGACACGGCTGGAGGTGTAACAGCAAGTACACAGCAGGGATTAGATCCACTGGTAATTATCATGAGACAGATGCAGATGATAACCGAGAGCATGAATACTTTGAAAACCGATATTAACGCGAAATTAGCCTCAGTTACTGAAGGGCAGGAAAATCTGAAAACCGACATTAACGCGAAATTGGCCTCAGTTACTGAAGGGCAAAATGATTTGAATACGAAATTAGCCTCAGTTACTGAAGGGCAGGAAAATCTGAAAACCGACATTAACGCGAAATTGGCCTCAGTTACTGAAGGGCAAAATGATTTGAATACGAAATTAGGTTCAGTTACTGAAGGGCAGGAAAATCTGAAAACCGACATTAACGCGAAATTGGCCTCAGTTACTGAAGGGCAAAATGATTTGAATACGAAATTAGCCGCAGTTACTGAAGGGCAGGAAAATCTGAAAACCGGTATTAAAGCACAATTAGTGACAGTCACTCAAACTCAAGAAGAAATGAAATTAGTCCAGACTGAGATTAAGCAGCAGTTACAATACAGTTTTTCCGAATTAGAGCAGCGGATAGAGGCGAAGACCAAGGAACTCAAAGATCAGGCCGAAAAGACGGAACGAAAATTAACTGCACAAATAGAATTGGTGAAAGCACAATGTGAGGAATCTACTCACCGCGTACGTGTCGAAATGGAGGAGTATGTGGCTATTAAGATAGATACTGTACGGGAACAAGTGGAAATGGTTCCGCAATTAATACAAAAGCAAGACGCCATGTCATGTGCAATTGCGCAACTTCCTGAATTGGCACGTACACAGGCTAACCTAAAGGAAAGCGTTGAACATCTGACAGAGCGTCAAGACGTTATAGACCACCAAATTAACGTATTAACGTGTAAATTATTCGAAATCACATTAGAAAACAAAAGGCTAATGTGTGAAAACGTTGAGCAAAATGTTAAGGCAGCATTCCTGAGTTTATCTGGCAAACAGGAAGAGAATTTGTTTGCGAAAGGACTTGAGGAGGTGCGACACCAGTTAGGTGCTGATTTGGAGCATTGGAAACAAATGATAGAAGGGTCGATGCGCGCTTCACAACAAAGCTCAGAACAAATGAATACAGGGCAGCAGCAGAAGTTGGCAGCGACTATAGAGCCAGTTACTGCCCATTCGCACACAATACCGACTTGTGTAAGTAAGTCAAACATTAAATTGCCACAAGCGGGCTGTTCGCGTGAATTCTTATCTAACGGAGATTACGAAAGCCTTTGCCATGCCGAAGAAAAAATGATAAAGCATAGGCAATTCCAGATTTTTAACCCTGACAAAAGGGGGGTCCATCCAATTGTTTTTATTCGAAGTTTCAGACGAGTGCTACCCAGAAATTGGTCGGAGTGGCAGAAGATCAGTTTTGTTACAGGATATATACAAGGTTCGGGGGCGATCTGGGCCTCGGACATGACTTCTGTTTGCTCGACATATGACGATTTTGAGAAGGCGTTTTTAGCAAAGTTCTGGTCAGAAGGGGTACAGGAATGCCTAAGGCAGGAGGTGCTCTACCCAGAGCCTTTCTCCTTTTCGAAAGGAAGCCTTAGAAAGTATTTCGAAAAATATATAAATAAAACGAGATACTGGGACAGACCTATGCCTTTGCCAGACATAATAAACATACTTAAGGCAAGACTACCAACTAGCATCCGGAATCAATTGATTTACGGCAACGACCAAGACTTGGAGTCGTTCCTCACGACGTTAGACCATATAGATATTATCGAAGAGAACAACCAGAAAGCCCGTAATAACAGATTCCAATATAGGGAGATAGAACCTCCGCCAAACGGTAGGCAAGGTGGAAGTATGTGTTATGCCAATGGCGATCAATCGACACTTAAAGGGAATGGACAGAGATCGTTAAATAATGGAAAAACCCCTCAAAATCTCAATAGTAATCCCGGCAATGGTCTTGCGAGGGGCTATTCAAGGAACAACAGGAACGGGAAAAGATACAATCCCGTATGGGGAAACGAAAGAAATTTCAGACCCCAAGCCTGGAATAATAACGAGAATAGGAAGTGGAATCAACCGGGAGGAATGAATTCAAATAGCCAACATCAGTGGGGACGGACATCTACGAATCAACCGGTAATTACCGAAGTGACGGATGATGTCAACCAGCAAACAAATCAAAATCCAACAAACTTGTAAGGACCCACTCGTGCCCCGGAGGAGCGGTCAACAATTGGTTGAGGGGCAACAGGATATGTGTACCCATGTTAACGTATAATGATGGACGATTACTGGCAGATGAACTGACCGAGGACTTAGAATCACAAGATGAGGATAAGGAATAGGTGGCAGTAGCCGAAGTGCAAGTCATTATGGAGACCGTACCTATAGTGGAGGTTTTAGACGCAGCTGCAACCACGAATGTTATTTCGGAGGCACTATTCAACAGGATCAGAAATATAAGACGAGTACCAATTTTTCCAGTTCAAAATTGCAGAATAATAGGCGCCGTTGGGGCTCGATCGGCTAATGTAAAGGTGCAGTCACTACTTGGTCTGGAATTCGGAAATGTAGCAATATTAAACACATTCCTGTTTATGAAAAATTTGGTGGTAGATTGCATTATCGGAGTCGACAGCCTACGTCAATACGGATGCACAATAGATTTTAAAACAGGAAAAATTTGGTTGAATGTTAATAAACAAGAAATTGAGTTGTAGTTGTTGAGAAAAAAAAAGTCTTACGAGAAAATATAATTGTGGGATCAGTGTGCTAGTAATCAGGACGTCACAAAATTCGAAAGAGCACGTAATTAATGAGTTCCAAGTCAAAGAAGATTTCGGTCAATTAGTGTTTGGAAAGTTAAATGAATCCGACTGCATTATCGAAGATCAGAAGAAGCAGCTCAATGAATTATTATTCACGTATGAAAACGTTTTTGATGAAAGGCCAGGAGTTATTAAGGGATACATATGCCATCTCTACGTTAAGCCGCACGAAAAGTATTGTAGAACTTTCTGTCCTGTTCCCTGGAGGTTAAAGGCTCAAGTTCAAAAGGAAATAGATCGCATGTTGAAATGGGGTTTGATCGAACCCTCTACAAGCCCATATTGCTCCCCATTGCGAGTGACAGAGATGAACGCTCGTATAAACATAATAAACTGTGTGTGTTTAGTGTTAGAAAACTTTAAACTGAAATAATTAATCAGTGACACAGATTGTAGAAATAGTGACTAACTATTACTATCGAGTGCTGCAAAGAAGACAGTGGAGATAGGCTTCACCTGTGTTTGGGTAAACATGGAACTTTAGCATTGCTAATGTCATCAAGAATTATAAAGGATCTGAATGACCTTCACGAAGAAAGAAATATTTCCCGAAAATGACGCTGCATAATCAAAAGAGGTTCCCAATGAATGTTCATATATAATTTCAAGTGCACGCTTAGAGGTGTAAACGTGTGAAGTGATGCGTTTAGGCAGTGAATCATGAGTGACGGTTAACGCCGCGAAGATAATTTCCCGCGCAAAACAATTGACGTCGGTGCGAGAGTTAGAATCGATATAGATGACACAGATATGCTTTGTAAGAGACTCGCATCAAACGCGAGGGGAAACTGATTGATGTTGAACTTTTATAAAAAACAAGTGTCATAATTAGACGTTAAGATTTCTTGATTTATTGTTGAATGTCAAAAGAAAGTAATATTCATAGGATTAGTAGTTATTTAATGGGTCTTGTTCACTTTGGAATTTTGTTTGAAAATCCATTTCCATATATGTGCATGTATGAATGCCGGATGAATCAGAGAATAAATGAAAAAAGAGAATCCACATTCCTCACTAGTAATAACTTTTTCATTACAGCAATCAAGCGGAGAAATATATGTATTTAGGATAAAATTTTTATGAGTATAGATAAATGATATGACTTTTCAAGGAAATGATGGATTATGTCTTTGTATAAAATGAACCACACTTTCCATTATTCGATGATTTGAATCCAAAATCTACTGCAAGTTGCATGAATCCTTTAAATTACGAAGAACAAATCATTGACAGAAAATGTGTCAGAATTTTTGGACTTACAAGCACAAATGGTGATGCGAAGTCCAAAAGAAAATTCAAACTAGAGTAATTATTATGATGTTTTCGGCAATAGCATTAGTCAATGGATAAATGGAAACTTTAAGTCAATGGCTAAATTCATTGCAGTACATCGTAAGAAAAGGGATGCATGAAGCCATAGGGATTTTGTTTTCAAAAAGGAGAATCTTGGAAGGTGCAACCTAACCAGTTCTTTTACAGGAAGAGTTTCCCTTTCGGTCATTGCTAATTCTTCTGGAATGAATGTTGCATGTGAAATCTGGTATCCCTGTCCCTTCCACTCTTCCCATTGTGGGCCGCGTAGAAGACCGACTACAAATGTGGACGTCGGGGACATGCAAGATCCGGGGGAGTTTCAGCATCGCAAGATATTGTCCTGGGAACAACATTGTAAAAAAAAAGAAGCTCGAGTTATTTATTGTAATTTTTTTTTTAGCTAGAGGCACATATCACTCTTCTCCAAATCGTTATATAAATCGATCCCTATCTTTCCTTTAGAGTTCAATTTCAAAATTATTTCTCTTCTGTAGGCTTTCCTACAGGGTGTTTCAAAAATGACCGGTATATTTGAAACGGCAATAAAAACTAAACGAGCAGCGATAGAAATACACCGTTTGTTGCAATATGCTTGGAACAATAGTACATTTTCAGGCGGACAAGCTTTCGAAATTACAGTAGTTACAATTTTGAACAACAGATGGTGCTGCAAGTGATGTGAAAGATATAGACGACAACGCAGTCTGTGGGTGCGTCATTCTGTACGTCGTCTTTCTGCTGTAAGCGTGTGCTGTTCACAACGTGCAAGTGTGCTGTGGACAACATGGTTTATTCCTTAGAACAGAGGATTTTTCTGGTGTTGGAATTCCACCGCCTAGAACACAGTGTTGTTGCAACAAGACGAAGTTTTCAACGGAGGTTTAATGTAACCAAAGGACCGAAAAGCGATACAATAAAGGATCTGTTTGAAAAATTTGAACGGACTGGGAACGTGACGGATGAACGTGCTGGAAAGGTAGGGCGACCGCGTACGGCAACCACAGAGGGCAACGCGCAGCTAGTGCAGCAGGTGATCCAACAGCTGCCTCGGGTTTCCGTTCGCCGTGTTGCAGCTGCGGTCCAAATGACGCCAACGTCCACGTATCGTCTCATGCGCCAGAGTTTACACCTCTATCCATACAAAATTCAAACGTGGCAACCCCTCAGCGCCGCTACCATTGCTGCACGAGAGACATTCGCTAACGATATAGTGCACAGGATTGATGACGGCGATATGTATGTGGGCAGCATTTGGTTTACTGACGAAGCTTATTTTTACCTGGACGGCTTCGTCAATAAACAGAACTGGCGCATATGGGGAACCGAAAAGCCCCATGTTGCAGTCCCATCGTCCCTGCATCCTCAAAAAGTACTGGTCTGGGCCGCCATGTCTTCCAAAGGAATCATTGGCCCATTTTTCAGATCCGAAACGATTACTGCATCACGCTATCTGGACATTCTCCGTGAATTTGTGGCGGTACAAACTGCCTTAGACGACACTGCGAACACCTCGTGGTTTATGCAAGATGGTGCCTGGCCACATCGCACGGCCGACGTCTTTAATTTCCTGAATGAATATTTCGATGATCGTGTCATTGCTTTGGGCTATCCGAAACACACAGGAGGCGGCGTGGATTGGCCTCCCTATTCGCCAGACATGAACCCCTGTGACTTCTTTCTGTGGGGACACTTGAAAGACCAGGTGTACCGCCAGAATCCAGAAACAATTGAACAGCTGAAGCAGTACATCTCATCTGCATGTGAAGCCATTCCGCCAGACACGTTGTCAAAGGTTTCGGGTAATTTCATTCAGAGACTACGCCATATTATTGCTACGCATGGTGGATATGTGGAAAATATCGTACTATAGAGTTTCCCAGACCGCAGCGCCATCTGTTGTTGACAATTTTAACTACTGTAATTTCGAAAGTTTGTCTGCCTGAAAATGTACTGTTGTCCCAAGCATATTGCAACAAACGGTGTATTTCTATCGCTGCTCGTTTAGTTTGTATTGCCGTTTCAAATATACCGGTCATTTTTGAAACACCCTGTATCTTCTATGTACCGTAGGCTGGGGGTCTAGGCTTAAGAGGTTTTCCAAGGTTTCCCTGCTTAAGAAAGTTCCCGAATGGGTAGACCCTGATAACAGTCTCATGAAAGATCATCTTCCTTGGTTGTGCACAGCAAACGTAACACCTTGATGCACGTAAAAGCAATACAGCCTCAGTACCTGTCTCTTCATTTCTTCTGTTTCCAATGTTTATTTTCTTCGTCTGTCTTAAACATAATTAATCTTTTTCGGTCGGAGGACTGACACTCATCACTTCCGGGTTACCCACACTAATAGATAGCTCGCGAAGTGTGTTCGGTAAATCAAAATTAGGCTCACAAACTTCGCTCGCTGCGAGGGGCATTGTAACGTCCCCACAGAAAATACCCTCTACCACGCACCAATTAATCATTGTCAATCAAACCATCCACATTCATTCACTTTGGAAAAGTATCTGATCTCCAGAATGAGATTCTCACTCTGCAGCGGAGTGTGCGCTGATATGAAACTTCCTGGCAGATTAAAACTGTGTGCCCGACCGAGACTCGAACTCGGGACCTTTGCCTTTCGCGGCCAAGTGCTCTACCAACTGAGCTACCGAAGCACGACTCACGCCCGGTACTCACAGCTTTACTTCTGCCAGTATCTCGTCTCCTACCTTGCAAACTTTACAGAAGCTCTTCTGCGAACCTTGCAGAACTAGCACTCCTGAAAGAAAGGATACTGCGGAGACATGGCTTAGCCACAGCCTGGGGGATGTTTCCAGAATGAGATTCTCACTCTGCAGCTTCTGTAAAGTTTGGAAGGTAGGAGACGAGAAAATTGTTCAAATGGCTCTGAGCACTATGGGACTCAACTGCTGAGGTCATTAGTCCCCTAGAACTTAGAACTAGTTAAACCTAACTAACCTAAGGACATCACAAACATCCATGCCCGAGGCAGGATTCGAACCTGCGACCGTAGCGGTCTTGCGGTTCCAGACTGCAGCGCCTTTAACCGCACGGCCACTTCGGCCGGCCGTAGGAGACGAGATACTGGCAGAAGTAAAGCTGTGAGTACCTGGCGTGAGTCGTGCTTCGGTAGCTCAGTTGGTAGAGCACTTGCCCGCGAAAGGCAAAGGTCCCGAGTTCGAGTCTCGGTCGGGCACACAGTTTCAATCTGCCCGGAAGTTTCAGTATCTGATCTGATTTCCTCGTAATATATGCGGCGACAACTCGTCGACGCCAAAGTATTTTCTAGCGCGTTTATTCTTTGAAATAACAGAGATGCATATATGCATTCTCCATGGTTGTTAGACAGTGGTAACGAGGACAGCTTCTGGAGTAGGGATTGAGGGATTGACGTGTTTCCGAGAGATACATATTCTGATTTTCTTCTCGCTAAATCGAGCGAATTAACTTTTGTGCCACTAGCGGTTTGTTTGAATAGAAAGAGAGTGTAAACGGAAAATAATTAAGACGTGGAATCACCGGAGATCTGGACATGTAATGGAGATGGATTTAATACACAATTTCCTTCATAAATAAGGTTTGTGACTTTTTGTTCCGGAGTGAATGAACGAATGAGTTTTTTTTTCTGAACCATTTGATGATCACGTTGGCCCTGTAATTAGTGGGGAAGTTTCAGCTGTGTAGAAGAGAGCCTGCAATCACTGAGTCTGTGTTAAATCGTCCAAAAAGGCTTCGTACACATCTGGAATTCGCAATCTTTCGTAAAAGGAACAAAGTGTCCACACGATTGATTCTCCCGACTGAATACAGTGTTTAACAGTGTTAAACCCTAATGGGAATAAATTGCGCTAACCACTGTGCCATATCGCTAGGACCTCGAAGGCGAATCTCCTGTGCTAACCACAGCGCCACCTCGCTCAGAACCCGAATGCGAATCAGTTGTGCTGTCCACTGTGCCATCTCGCTCGGTATATCTCGGTTGATACAAGAGTTAGGAGTATTACGCATTTACCAAAATTTAGTGCCTACTATTATTTTCCGAAAACCTCATTTCGTTATCTTCAGTCCTTCACGACATCAAAGAGGGGCACGTTTTAAAATATCCACCTTGTTCAAAATAAAATCTCATCACTGTCGACAGTTGGAGGTCGCTCCTTGCCGCACGGAAAACCAAATTTCGTCTTAATTTTTCTGAGATATATGCACACTGGGCGAGTTGTTTACTTTTACACAAACAGAAATAAATCGCAATATCAAAATGCAATTAATGTAGAGTAATGAAATTTTGGGAATTCATTTGTGTAGGTAACATATTTAACTGATTTACATTGGAAGACCGCAGATTAATGTACGCGTGAGATAAGCCATTGCAAATGTAAAATGATGGCACATTAATAATCGGTGTAACCGCCAGAATGTTGGTTGCAAGCATGAAAATGTGCATGTATTGTGTTGTGCAGGTGCCAGATATCAGATTGTGGGCTGGAGTTCCACGCCTGTTCCACTTGGTCGGTCCGTACAGGGACGGTTATTGCTGTTTGTGGATGACGCTGGAGTTGTCGTCGGATGATGTCCCATATTTGCTCGATTGGAGACAGATCCCGTGCGGTTCTAGGCGCTACAGTCTGGAGCCGAGCGACCGATACGGCCACAGGTTCGAATCCTGCCTCGGGCATGGATGTGTGTGATGTCCTTAGGTTAGTTAGGTTTAAGTAGTTCTAAGTTCTAGGCGACTGATGACCTCAGAACCGGCAGGATTCGAGCCTGCGACCGTAGCAGCAGCGCGGTTCCACACGACCGTTGAGTCGCATAGTGCTCAGAGCCATTTGACCCATTTGGAGACAGATCCAGCGATCGAAAACGCGGATGCAACATGTTGACACACTGCAGAGCATGTTGGGTTACAACAGAGGAATTTGGACGAGAGTTCTCATATTGGAAAACATTTCCTCAAATGCTGTTCATGAATGACAGCACGACAGGTCGGATCACCAGACTGAAGTACAATTTTGCAGTCAGGATGCGTAGAATAAATACGATAGCGCTCTGGTTGTCATATGAAATCGCACTCCGGACCATAACTCCTGGTGTAGGTTTTAATGGTACTTGAATTACGTAACCATTACGGCAGCTCACCTGAACCTCTTGATACCAGCAATATTCTAATGTGTTTCTGTAAAGTAGTTGACATATTTCTGAGACAACATTCAGATTTGATTTCATTAATGTAGAGGTACTTTCATACATCGATATGTTTATATTACAATGATATTATTCTTATGTGTATTCTTTCTTTTGTCAGTATGATCTTTGTCGTACTTGTAACTCTGATTTTTGGGCGGGTAAGCGGTTATTAGAGAGACAAGTTTTAGTCGTCATGTTAAAAAGATGCAAATTGTAGTCAGCTTATAAAATGTGAACTTTAACAGTGAGGAAGATGTTTTCAAGTATGTTTTGTATTGTGAAGTGATGTTGTGTGTGTTACGTGATATTGCAATAAAAGCAATGAAAAGGAAGTGTAACTTAAATTCGGAGTGCTGATTACTTTTTTTACATCACCATTGTCCTGCAAAAGAGTACTCTTCAAGAATGGTTTGTGAAGCGCATCTATAAAACTTTTGAATATCGCAAAATAAAACCTAGGCCTCTTTGCATCCGAGCTTGTAATCATCACCACCTATATTTTCGACGATTGAGCCACGATTTTACAACGAGACCAGCGTGGGAAACACGAAATGATGAGGGCCTAGTTTATTAATTATTACATGAAATGACTTTATTAACTGTGCTCTAATGACACCTGCCGCATAACATAACTTTGCTGTTGCCCGAAAATGCAGTATTTAGCAGGGTGTGGTAGGGTTGTTGGAAGGTCCAGTGCGTCTAGCACGCAGACAGATTGGTTGCAGGCCCTCAGCTGCCCTCCTTGTAACCAACACACGGCCATCACTGGCATCGACTCAGAACCAGCTTTCATCAAAAACCATAACAGACCTCTACCCTGCCCTACAACCAGCTTTCGCTTGATACCACTAAAGTCGTAAATAGCGGTATTTTGGGTTCAGTGGAATGCACGCTACAGGGCGTCTGGCTCGGAGCGGTCCTTAAAGTAACTGATGTGTGTCAGTTCGTTGATTCACTGTGGTGCCAACTGCTGCTGAAATTGCTGCTGCAGATGCAATACGATGGATCACAGACATACGCCGAGAACGATGGTCTGCTCTCTCGGTAGTGCCACGTGGCCGTCTGGATGGTTTGAAACGTCCCTTTTGAACAATTTATACTCGACTGTGCTTAAACTGACACACAATATTTATAGCGCAACGCAATCTGACTTTCAATAATCTCTATAAGAGAATGGCCCTGACTAACATTAACCTGTACTTTTCGCAAATCACTTACCTCACAAAAATCTTCGCTGCTCAAGCTACTGCAATACAGCGAGCGCCACTACTGCCAGCTAAATAAAAGATTCAAACTATGGAAGGCACTAACTACTGATAGGGATAGTTAGCAAATGAAAGATATTAATAGAGAACAAACAATGTATTTACCTTGATATCATCATATATATAGCAGTTCATGACAAATTACAAAACTCCGCCATCTCTCTCCCCACATCCACCACTGCTGGCGGCTCACCTCCAACTGCGCAACGCTACGCGCTGTTCACAGCCAGCTGCCTAACACTACAATGGCGAGTATTACAACAATGCAAAGCACCCACAGACTGCACACAGCACAGCCAGTGATTTTCATACAGAGGTGGCGTTACCAATAAAAAAACCTAAACAGCCTACTTACATAGATGATCCATCAATACCATTATTTCTACAAGGACTGCAGTGGGTCTGCACCTCTGGTGACCCACCAATACCGTTATCTCTACCAGGACTACAGTGGGTCTGCTCTGTGATGACCTACCCACCAATATTCTTCAAAACTTCGACTGACTCCGCTGTGGGTTTGCTCCATTGTGGCCCATTACCTGTCAGCATGTCAAGAGTCAGCACTGTCTTTCCGTTGGAAGGACAACACTACTTCTTCAAGACTGTATGGAAATCCACTACTTCTGTGTACATTTTCTTTTACTGCTCAGTCTTTGAGAAAAACACTGCAATTCAACGATCAGGACTGTCTTTATGGACTGTGAGAAAATTTTAGCTTTTGACCAACATTGTATCAATAAGTGTATGCATTTGATTTCTTTGTTATTGTAATTGTGAAAAAAAATTTTAACAAATATGTATTGGCCAGTGCCCAAAAAAATTTGTAAAATTTTTTGTGGGGAGCATGGGGGCTATGTAAGTAGGCTGTTTAGGTTTTTTTATTGGTAACGCCACCTCTGTATGAAAATCACTGGCTGTGCTGTGTGCAGTCTGTGGGTGCTTTGCATTGTTGTAATACTCGCCATTGTAGTGTTAGGCAGCTGGCTGTGAACAGCGCGTAGCGTTGCGCAGTTGGAGGTGAGCCGCCAGCAGTGGTGGATGTGGGGAGAGAGATGGCGGAGTTTTGTAATTTGTCATGAACTGCTATATATATGATGATATCAAGGTAAATACATTGTTTGTTCTCTATTAATATCTTTCATTTGCTAACTATCCCTATCAGTAGTTAGTGCCTTCCATAGTTTGAATGTTTTATTTAGCTGGCAGTAGTGGCGCTCGCTGTATTGCAGTAGCTTGAGCAGCGAAGATTTTTGTGAGGTAAGTGATTTGTGAAAAGTACAGGTTAATGTTAGTCAGGGCCATTCTCTTATAGAGATTATTGAAAGTCAGATTGCTTTACGCTATAAATATTGTGTGTCAGTTTAAGCACAGTCGAGTATAAATTGTTCAAAGGGGACGTTTCAGGTTCAAATGGCTCTGAGCACTATGGGACTCAACATCTTAGGTCATAAGTCCCCAAGAACTTAGAACTACTTAAACCTAACTAACCTAAGGACATCACACAGACCCATGCCCGAGGCAGGATTCGAACCTGCGACCGTAGCAGTCCCGCGGTTCCGGACTGCAGCGCCAGAACCGCACGGCCACCGCAGCCGGCGGCCGTCTGGAGCCCGGTTTTCTGGCGACCGTACATTCTCGTGAGCACCACTGCCAGCAACCATGTGCAGCGGCTACATTCCTATCAAGTCTTACATCAGTATCGCAGAAGGAACATCCAGCCTCTCGTAGCCCTATTACGCGACCTCGTTCAAACTCAGTGAGGTGTCGATAACGGCGTCTTTGTCGCCTCAAAGGCATTCTTGACTAACATCAACTTACCACGTCCAGTCCCAAAGGTAACTAACACTCACGACCGTTGCAGCGTATTTTTAAAGCAGATCTGATTTGCATCTTCATGGTGGCGCTACTAGAGCCACTCTAATGCGACTGGTGGGAAATTTGGTTCAAATGGCTCTAAGCGGTATGGGACTTAACATCTGAGATCATCAGTCCCCTTGACTTAGAACTGTCGTTGTTGTTGTGGTCTTCAGTCCTGAGACTGGTTTGATGCAGCTCTCCATGCTACTCTATCCTGTGCAAGCTTCTTCGTCTCCCAGTACCTGCTGCAACCTGCATCCTTCTGAATCTGCTTAGTATATTCATCTCTTCGTCTCCCTCTACGATTTTTACCCTCTACGCTGCCCTCCAATGCTAAATTTGTGATCCCTTGATGCCTCAGAACATGTCCTACCAACCGATCCCTTCTTCTAGTCAAGTTGTGCCACAAACTTCTCTTCTCCCCAATCCTATTCAATACCTCATTAGTTACGTGATCTACCCACCTTATCTT
Source organism: Schistocerca nitens (assembly GCF_023898315.1). Classification (NCBI taxonomy): domain Eukaryota; kingdom Metazoa; phylum Arthropoda; class Insecta; order Orthoptera; family Acrididae; genus Schistocerca; species Schistocerca nitens. Next base: position 167,937,218 of record NC_064616.1, on the reverse strand, counting down.
CGGCATTCTTCTGTAGCACCACATTTCGAAAGCTTCTATTCTCTTCTTGTCCAAACTGGTTATCGTCCATGTTTCACTTCCATACATGGCTACACTCCATACAAATACTTTCAGAAACGACTTCCTGACACTTAAATCTATACTCGATGTTAACAAATTTCTCTTCTTCAGAAACGATTTCCTTGCCATTGCCAGTCTACATTTTATACCCTCTCTACTTCGACCATCATCAGTTATTTTACTCCCTAAATAGCAAAACTCCTTTACTACTTTAAGTGTCTCATTTCCTAATCTAATCCCCTCAGCATCACCCGATTTAATTTGACTACATTCCATTATCCTCGTTTTGCTTTTGTTGATGTTCATCTTATATCCTCCTTTCAAGACACTGTCCATTCCGTTCAACTGCTCTTCCAAGTCCTTTGCTGTCTCTGACAGAATTACAATGTCATCGGCGAGCCTCAAAGTTTTTATTTCTTCTCCATGAATGTTAATACCTACTCCGAATTTTTCTTTTGTTTCCTTTACTGCTTGCTCAATATACAGATTGAATAACATCGGGGAGACGCTACAACCCTGTCTCACTCCTTTCCCAACCACTGCTTCCCTTTCATGTCCCTCAACTCTTATAACTGCCATCTGGTTTCTGTACAAATTGTAAATAGCCTTTCGCTCCTTGTATTTTACCCCTGCCACCTTCAGAATTTGAAAGAGAGTATTCCAGTTAACGTTGTCAAAAGCTTTCTCTAAGTCTACAAATGCTAGAAACGTAGGTTTGCCTTTTCTTAATCTTTCTTCTAAGATAAGTCGTAAGGTTAGAATTGCCTCACGTGTTCCAACATTTCTACGGAATCCAAACTGATCTTCCTCGAGGTTGGATTCTACCAGTTTTTCCATTCGTCTGTAAAGAATTCGCGTTAGTATTTTGCAGCTGTGACTTATTAAACTGATAGTTCGGTACTTAAACCTAAATAACTTAAGGACATCACACACATCCATGCCAGAGGCAGGATTCGAGCCTGCGACCGTAGCAGCAGCGCGGTTCCACACTGAAGCGCCTAGAACCGCTCTGCTACAGCGGCCGGCTGCGAATTTTGAATAGACATCATCTTTCAGATGTAGAAACACGCCTACAAACTTTCGTTTACATCTCAAAACTCCTTCTCGGTGTTGCAATTTCTTTTCCATCAGAGTAGTTAACCTGGACAGAGCTCATTTCCGAACACACCAACACTCCACGCTGGAGTGGACTGGCCGCCTGCCCTCTGACGCAGGCACAAATGTACGACTTGCGGATACCGCAGCTGGGCAGATGAAATGTAGAAAAACAGCGTACTAATGAGCTTTCCTGTAAACTGTAAGTGACTTAGCTCTGCAGTCCTACGGTCTGTTCTCGAGGTATGTGAATGGATGTAACGAGCTGAGGGCACTAACGATAGTGCACGGTCAAGTTTATTGAAGTAGTCGGTGAATAACACTTAATAAAATTTCACGATCTGCGACATAGTCGCGATTAAAAATAGTGGTTCAGGGAGTCTGAAATTTCTTTCTTTTATTCCAGTCTATAATTACAAACGTTGTCCCCATTTTTCTCAGGTTATCATTTGACATTGTGGTTTCCACATTGGTGGGACTGAACTAAGACTCGCGTTTTATGATATGACGACAGTTTCCATTGACCGTAATCGCTATTTTTATTATTTATACATTCATTATTTATTTAATTGAGTCCAAAATGGACCATTACATACAGCATTACATGCACGTGAATTTTCTTGGAAGTGTAGTTATTTTTCTACCTTTTTCTGTTCTGAACATTGAATTAACTATACATTGTGTACAGGGAGGTTAGAAACAGTCTGAAAAGATTGGAAGAGTTTGCAGGGGAGGTTGCGGTGAGAAGAAACTGTTAGGAAAAAATTCGATAATTTGCACTATTCCCGGGTTAATTAGCACTGAGGTAAGCCAATCAGGCTGTTGGGCTTGAAAATTCATGCGGCTCGCCAGAGATGGTGTCGCCAAACTTGTTTTTCGCTTGGTTTCCTCAAACCGATCAAAATAAGCTGCTTCTCACGTAGCTTAAATTTCTCACTTCCGAAAAAGGCACATTTATCTGGTAATGAGCATTTGGATCGATGGTAACTCAAGGACCCTCAGATGTCTGTGCATTGCCACATTTTAGGGCGTGCAAATGCTTGAATTTGCGCACAGAGAGGGAGAGGAGGAGGAGGATGAGATGGACAAAGAAGTGTTAGGAGGAGATGGGTAGAGTGGAGGAGTTCAGAATGGATATCCAATTCCCATACGTACCTGATTGGCTAACTTCAAAGCTAATTAACGCGGAAACGGCGCAACGTATAGAATTTTTGTTCTTAACAGTAGTTTCTCAGCACAACCTCTCTTGCAACACACTTTTTCCTTACGTTCATTCTTCACTGCTATCATTCAAACGTTTACATGGCCGCCTACTGTTTTCCTATGGCACCTCTGTCCACCCCCAGTTGGGGTTACAACACCAACACCTAGATCTTTTATTTATTTATTCTTTCTTTCCCCCTTCAACAAACGCTACTACTACTGAAAATTATTTCACTACTAGTGAACCAGGCAATACTTCGCAATTGCCTAATATGTGCGAGAATGGATACACATCCTAAACTCCTTCCCCCACTCTCTTCCCATCTCCTCCTCCCCCTCCTCCTCCTCCTCCTCCTATCCTTCTCTGTGTGCATTATTTCGCCCCCCTTGTCCAGCTGTTGGATCTTCGAGGCAGCACAGTTTTAATCTGCCAATGGACAGTATTCTAATTGTAAACCGATAAACCGTGAATGAACCTATATTTAGATGGTATCTGTTCTTTCGGACATGTCCGAAAGAACAGATACCATTGGCGATCTTGCAGCTCTTGAAGAATGAAATTACAATGAAATCCAGACGATTAGCTGCTTACAGGCGTTGAAAATGCGTGCCCCAACTGGGACTCGAACCCAGGCTCTCCTGCTTACATGGCAGACACTATATCCCACTGAGCCATCGAGGACACGGAGGATAGTGCGACTGCAGGGTCTTACCTCTGTCACGATCCCCGTGAGACCCACACTTCCAACTTACTGTCCACACACTACATTTCTAGTGCCCCTGCCCACTATACTCGTTACTCGCGGCAGTAAGTCTACCGATTCCCGTAAGAGTTTGAGCAATGTGAGTGCATCCCCACTGAAGAAGACGTCTGAAAAAGATACACAGACTACGTCATTCTGAATATTTATTACTGCATCTTGTAAAAATTTGAAATAAATCGGCCAAGACAGTTTCGAGATTTTATGGTAATAACATTGCTCATATATATATATATATATATATATATATATATATATATATATATATATATGTGTGTGTGTGTGTGTGTGTGTGTGTGTGTGTGTGTGTGTGTGTGTGTGTGTGTGTGAGAGAGAGAGAGAGAGAGAGAGAGAGAGAGAGAGAGAGAGAGACAGAGACCCTATCTATATGTACTGTATACTGGGTGTCTCACGTAACTCTGCCACCTCAAATATCTCTGGAACAACAATAGACATTCAAAAACAGTTTTCACCAGCATGAACGTACGGCAGGGGCTCAGGAATCCAAATACTATGCGAAATTTTAAAACGTAAACAAATACTATTTTCAACACAAACTTCTGTATTTTTAAATTGGCACCCCCTATTATTTCGTATGCAATCAATAGCATGAAAAATCACAAATATAATGGCGTTGGTTGCATCACAATATGTCAATTACATCCCGAGAAATTGCGAGGCTAAGTTGACGCTTGAAATAAACGAAGCGCACAGCTAGCGCACGTCCTGAGACTCGAGCGTGCACCTCACGCTGCCTGTGTCTGGGCTCGCACAATGGGAAGGTATGCACATTCCACAAAAATAAACAAGCAACACGTCGACCACAAAGTTACGTTTTTCAAATTGTAAATGTATGTTTATTCTAGCGAAATAACAACTAGAGCTACAATTAGAGATAACACACTTGAATTCACTTTGCTAAACACATTTACTAGTGCCCTCTCGCCGACAAAAACTGCATTGTTGTGCATTACATCCGGCATAGAAAATACACCCACATCTTGACCAATGAAACTCACGTCAACATACACTCCAGGAAATTGAAATAAGAACACCGTGAATTCATTGTCCCAGGAAGGGGAAACTTTATTGACACATTCCTGGGGTCAGATACATCACATGATCACACTGACAGAACCACAGGCACATAGACACAGGCAACAGAGCATGCACAATGTCGGCACTAGTACAGTGTATATCCACCTTTCGCAGCAATGCAGGCTGCTATTCTCCCATGGAGACGATCGTAGAGATGCTGGATGTAGTCCTGTGGAACGGCTTGCCATGCCATTTCCACCTGGCACCTGGCGCCTCAGTTGGACCAGCGTTCGTGCTGGACGTGTAGACCGCGTGAGACGACGCTTCATCCAGTCCCAAACATGCTCAATGGGGGACAGATCCGGAGATCTTGCTGGCCAGGGTAGTTGACGTACACCTTCTAGAGCACGTTGGGTTCAAAAATGGCTCTGAGCACTATGGGACTTAACATCTTAGGTCATCAGTCCCCTAGAACTTAGAACTAGTTAAACCTAACTAACCTAAGGACATCACACACATCCATGCCCGAGGCAGGATTCGAACCTGCGACCGTAGCAGTCGCGCGGTTCCGGACTGCGCGCCTAGAGCCGCGAGACCACCGCGGCCGGCAGCACGTTGGGTGGCACGGGATACATGCGGACGTGCATTGTCCTGTTGGAACAGCAAGTTCCCTTGCCGGTCTAGGAATGGTAGAACGATGGGTTCGATGACGGTTTGGATGTACCGTGCACTATTCAGTGTCCCCTCGACGATCACCAGTGGTGTACGGCCAGTGTAGGAGATCGCTCCCCACACCATGATGCCGGGTGTTGGCCCTGTGTGCCTCGGTCGTATGCAGTCCTGATTGTGGCGCTCACCTGCACGGCGCCAAACACGCATACGACCATCATTGGCACCAAGGCAGAAGCGACTCTCATCGCTGAAGACGACACGTCTCCATTCGTCCCTCCATTCACGCCTGTCGCAACACCACTGGAGGCGGGCTGCACGATGTTGGGGCGTGAGCGGAAGACGGCCTAACGGTGTGCGGGACCGTAGCCCAGCTTCATGGAGACGGTTGCGAATGGTCCTCGCCGATACCCCAGGGGCAACAGTGTCCCTAATTTGCAGGGAAGTGGCGGTGCGGTCCCCTACGGCACTGCGTAGGATCCTACGGTCTTGGCGTGCATCCGTGCGTCGCTGCGGTCCGGTCCCAGGCCGACGGGCACGTGCACCTTCCGCCGACCACTGGCGACAACATCGATTTACTGTGGAGACCTCACGCCCCACGTGTTGAGCAATTCGGCGGTACGTCCACCCGGCCTCCTGCATGCCCACTATACGCCCTCGCTCGAAGTCCGTCAACTGCACATACGGTTCACGTCCACGCTGTCGCGGCATGCTACCAGTGTTAAAGACTGCGATGGAGCTCCGTATGCCACGGCAAACTGGCTGACACTGACGGCGGCGGTGCACAAATGCTGCGCAGCTAGCGCATTTCGACGGCCAACACCGCGGTTCCTGTTGTGTCCGCTGTGCTGTGCGTGTGATCATTGCTTGTACAGCCCTCTCGCAGTGTCAGGAGCAAGTATGGTGGGTCTGACACACCGGTGTCAATGTGTTCTTTTTTCCATTTCCAGGAGTGTATTAGCTGACGTCGTTTCACAGCCCTCTCAACTTTTCCGCTCTTCATCTTCGTGCCGGCGTTTGTCGTTGCGACGGAGCCTAAATTCCCCTGTTTTTCTTTAAAGAATAAGTGTAACTGCCGTAAGCAAATAACAGAAAACACCAAAGTGCAGACAAAAAAACTCCACGCAGCTCCACCTCCACGTGGTGCTGCATGAGCAAAAGTGCGCGTAACCTGAACTGCGCAGCATAACTTTGCTGTGCGGTGGTGGCCATGGTTACTAGCGAAGAGATCGGTGTGGAGCACTACAATTTGCATTAAGTAATAAGATGGAAGGCCCTAGTAGTCATAACGCAGCTTGAAAAAAGTTGGTACATTCGTGGGAACACGTGCTTGGAAGCCAAACCGGACATATTCGAACATATACACTGAAGCTCCAAAGAAAATGGTATAGGCATGCGTATTCAAATACAGAGGTATGTAAACAGTCAGAATATGGCGCTGCGGTCGGCAATGCCTGTATAAGACAATAAGTGTCTGGCGCAGTTGTCAGATCGGTTACTGCTGCTACAATGGCAGGTTATCAAGATGTGAGTGAGTCTGCACGTAATGCCATAGTCGAGGCACGAGCGATGGGACACAGCATCTCCGAAGTAGCGATGAAGCGGGGATTTTTCCGTACGACCATTTCATGAGCGTACCGTGACTACCAGGAAACCGGTAAAACATCAAATCTCCGACATCACTGCTGCCGGAAAAAAAAATCCGACAAGAACGGGAACAACGACGACTGAAGAGAATCGTTCAACGTGACAGGAGTGCAACCCTTCCGCAAATTGCTGCAGATTTCAGTGCTTGACCATCAACAAGTGTGAGCATGCGAACCATTCAACGGAACATTATCGATATGGGCTTTTGGAGCCGAAGGCCCACTCGTGTAACCTTGATGAGTGCATGTCACAAAGCCTTACGCCTCGCCTGGGCCCGTAAACACCGACATTGGACTGTTGATGACTGGTAACATGTTGCCTGGTCGGAGAGTCTCGTTTCAAATTGTATCGAGCGGATGGGCGTGTACGGGTATGGAGACAACCTCATGAATCCATAGGCCCTACATGTCAGCAGGGACTGTTCAAGCTGCTGGAGGCTCTGTAATAGTGTGGGGCGTGTGCAGTTGGAGTGATATGGAGCCCCTGATACGTCTAAATATGACTCTGACATGTGACATGTAAGTAAGCATCCTGTCTGATCACCTACATCCATTCATGTCCATTGTGCATTCCAGCGGACTTGGGCAATTCCAGCAGGACAATGCGACACCCCACACGTCCAGAATTGCTACAGAGTGGCTCCAGGAACACTTTTCTGAGTTTGAACACCTCCGCTGGCACACAGACTCCCCAGATATGAACATTATTGAGCAAATCTGGGGTGCTTTGCAACGTGCTGTTCAGGAGAGATCTCCACCACGTCGTATTCTTACGGATTTATGGACAGCCTTGCAGGATTCATGATGTCAGTTACCTCCAGTACTATTCCAGACATTAGTCGTGCCCATGCCACGTCGTGTTGCGGCACTTCTGCGTGTCCGCGGGAACCCTACACGATGTTAGGTAGGTGTCTGAAAGGAGTAGCTGACCGCTCGAGGACACTAGATCGTGTCGAGAGCGAACGCCTCTCGATGCACCATGTCATTCAAAAAATGGTTCAAATGGCTCTGATCACTATGGGACTTCACTTCTGTGGTCATCAGTCCCCTATAACTTAGAACTACTTAAACCTAACTAACCTAAGGACATCACACAACACCCAGCCGTCACGAGGCAGAGAAAATCCCTGACACCGCCGGGAATCGAACCCGGGAACCCCGGCGTGGGAAGCGAGAACGCTACCGCACGACCACGAGATGCGGGCACCATGTCATTAATGAACGTAAGTGGAGCCGCAGAGCCCTAATACATACCACTGACACAGAGGATGGCGCATATCTGACTACACAAAATAACATAGTAGATGCCTTCCTAGACCATTATACACGATTATACACCAAAGAACAACACGAGAGGACGGCCCTAAAAGACGTGACTCCACGCTCTTTGGGACGCTCGATCAAGAGACGGAGGCCATACTAGTGGAGGAAATTCACGAGGACGAAGTGGTAGAAGCTACATGCAAGGCGACGCTCAGTAAGCCGACGGGGCCAGGCGGAATACCCTTGGAGTTTATCGGATCTTCCAGCAACTGATGGCCTCCTGTTGGACTAAACTGTACCGCGAATTAATGTCTCCCGACGTGCCACTTCCTTCCGCCTTTGTAGAGCAACTGATTACCCTAACAGCTAAACCTTCAGGTGGCACACTACTCAGAGACTATCGCCGAATAACACCACTGTGATTTTAATATTTTTACGAGATTCATGGCGGCACGACTTACAAGAATACTGCATCGCGTGATGTCACTTGACCGGACATCCCTCGGCGGTGATAGCAACATCCAGACGGCACTCGGGGAATACTGTGATTCGATAGCACGTCGACTACGCGGAGCTTTGATACCCATAGACTTCGACCAGGCCTTTGACAAGGTCAGCCATACCTACATTAGGAAAGTGTTGCACAACTGAAGTTCTGGCAGCGCTGCATCGCCACTGATGCGGTTACTACACGGAGCCACTTCTAAAGTGTTCGTTTATAGCCGATTGGTAGGGCCCACTACTATTACGAGATCAATCCGACAAGGATGTCCCTTATCCACCATCATATACTGCACAGGCGCTTGAACCGATTCTCAACTGTCTTCGCCAACGCTTGTCAGGTCTTACGATACGGGGGCACACTTTTCAGTGCAAGGCGTACGCGGACGACCTATTACTGGTAATGCGGACTGGCACCGACACAGATAAAGCGTTGGGCTGGATCAATAGATAAGGTGCCACTAGGGGGTAGCCGCATCAACGTGGACAAATCGGAGGCCCTGAGTACTGGTACTGAACTACCTGTCGACTGCGTTGCACTCTTCCAGATACGGGATAGTATAAAGTGTCTGGGGGTCGTAAGACGCACAGCGGCGATCAACTTCAAGAGGTTGTTCTGTGCCGTCCGGAATGGTGTCGGAACGAAGGGCTTGCGCGCGTTAGACATGATTCAGAGGTTCGCCTACGTAAACACCTACTTGGCTTCACGTATCTCCCACTACCCACAGACTCTTCTGATGCCTAAGACGATGCCAGACGCATACTAGCAGCATTTGGATACTTCGTCAGTGTGAGATTACTCTTCAAGATCTTATACGATGCCCTGGCCCTACCTATTGGTATAGGAGGCCTCGGGTTTATAAACGTTCACGATCGCACGGTGCCGCTTTATCTCAGGGCGATGCTGAAGACGTGAGCTAGACAACAGCCGAGTCTGTAGAGATTCTTGACAGACGAACTGTCAACAGCTTCTCGAATTGCACCGGTGATGCTGGAGAGTATTTTCCAACTATTTTATCATATCAGAAATGTTTTTCTTGAATATAGCTATGTTAAGTCAGATCTGTCGCCCCACAGACCAGCGACAGCGCGCGATATCTACCGAATACTCATATGCATGCGCCCAGCCAACCATGTGGAAACACGGCACTCCGAAATATTTTTCTAATTCCTTAGGGGATGCGTTATGAGAGCCTCCGAGCAGCTCCAACTTCCCGAGTATGAGAAGCTGATGGTGAACATGATGAAGAGGTATAAAGTGATCATGACGAAACGGTTATCCGCTAAACTTCTACGAGGCGACGTGGCCGGTGGCAGAAGCACAGGAGAATACACCTTTTATAGTGACCCACCAGAGTATTTTTTTCCTTTTTTCCTCTCTTTTCCTTAGTTATTCGAGAAGACGTATCATTTCCTCAGTGAAGAGTACCTGGTGGATGATATCGTTATATATAAAAGATTTTAAAAAACGAGGTGGATTCAAAAAAAAAAAAGGTGAGACGAGGCAATGCCGTGAGGTAACGGATATTCAGATATTCAGACTGGCCGATGTTCGATTCGCGTCCACGCCAAACTTTTTTTTTTTTTTTTTTTTAGTTAAAGCATCAAATTGTATCCAGTTTACAACGCCACAGTACAGTAGCTTATGTATTTCTTTCTGTTACTGTTAGCTTTATTTAAACATTAAGTCATAACAAACTTCTTATAGACGTACAAGACCACTTTGTTTCGTCCATGACACAAAGCCAAAAGAAAATAACACTGGATACAGTAACAACGTCTGTACCCAGTGAGGTACAAAAAACATAAATCGTAACCTACCCTAGATTGCACATTATACTACGCACAATACTTCCATTCTGTTCGTTTGACGTTCAGGCTTATCTTTACAGAGCCGGTACGTACACGTACGAGCAACGTTCACTTTAGAGAAGATGTTCGAAGCGCCCACCTTGCACTTGCTAACACTTCGCCACTCGCTGGATCATACTTTAGTGGACCATACGCAACACACCTGCATCCACCTATGCCGAAGCGGCATACACGCGTGCTGTTAGGTCGTGTATGCCTTGGGTGGAGTGTTATAAACCTGTTACTTTAAGTACGACCAAGAATAAAAATCTAGTGGATTAAGGTCCGGGGAACGTTAAAGACAGAACGTTAGAGCTCCATGACTAATCCACGCCACTGTAAACGCTTCATTTAAATAGCTCCGCATTTTCTTTCCATAGTGTGGCGGAACACTATCATGCTAAAACCATAGCTGTCACCGAACATCAAGTAGAACGTTTTCTAATGCGTCAGGCAAAGTACTGCAAAGAAATGTACGATACAGGGGCGCATTCAACTTGCCCGGCAATAGGTAAGTGCCCAAAAGCACTCCTCTAACGATTCCAATGCACTGGTTTATTTTTAAAGCGTGCCTTGAAAGCCTCGTTCACGGGTGACATCTGGGTTGTGTTCCCACCAATGATGGCTGTTGTGATGGTTGGAGTGAAGCTAGGTTCGTCAGTTAATTTCACGTTACTTAAAATGTTCGTTATCTTGCACTTGGTGCAAAAGCCATTCTCTCGTCGAATACGGTCTTCTCGCCTCTGGTGTTGAGATAAGGTGTAATGATATGGATTTAGTTCATCGTGCAGCACTTCAACAACTAGACTTTGAGATATCTGGAACTGCCTTGCAATATTATGGGTACTTCGCCGAGGTGACTGGTGTACGATTTCAAGAATAGCGTCTGCTGTTCGTGGAGTACGTCTAGTCCTTTGACGACCTCTTTCCATTCCCGAAGGTGTTGCTCCAGGCGATGTAAGACATTCTTAACGGGATGCCCCCGCTGAGGGTAGCGAGCAGCATACGCACGAGCAGCAGTAGCAGCTTGGTTATCGGATGCACCCGGCAGCAGAATCATACCGACGTATTGAACATCTGTGTACTTTATTGGGGAGCCATCCTACGTAAACTTGACAGGACCAGTTATGGTTGTGCACTGTGCGGTTCTTAGACACCTGCATGCAGTTTAATCGATCACACTGTCATATGATAGGCTATTATCATGAGACAAAACTATATCCCGCTTATAAACGATGAGACCAAGGGAACGGACGCTAAAAAACAAAAAAGGAACGTGACGATTATTCGAACCATAGCTCGGTGATGGATGTGGATTTGATGTCCCAGCAGTGCACTCAGTGAGCTGTGACGGCTGGAACGGTAGTGCCGGGTAACATGTTCCTCTGTACATTCCGATGCGCTGGACGATGTGACACCGTTTCCAGCTCCTCCTTTTTTATACATGTGTTTTCAAAATGCACCCGATCTGATTCTGCTACGTAAACTTTCGTCTTGACTCTGGATGAGGAATCGCATTCCGACCTCCAAGTGCGTCATTTTTTCTTCACCCTGTATGTCGATTTTTGTGGAGCGACCTTGAGTCGCACCTGTGAGCACCACTCGTGCAAGATACCAATAAGTTCGCCACATTTATTTTCTAGCGAATCTGGACTGTTCGCTTTCACCAAAAGTACCAACTGATCAGTATATGCAAGAACTTCTAACAATTCCTGACTGCTTGTAATCTACCGAGAAGTATTTCTAAGTTAACTTCTACGAAGTCGGGACAGCAAAGAGAGCTCTGAGGGCATCCTTTCGTGGTGCATTTGGTAACTGTTGATGTGGGACCTGACAGCGTCAAATATCGATTTTTGCAGCAATGCAGTAGGCAGTGGTGTAACATTCATGGGCAGCCTGTTCCGTTAGTCTTTTAGAGAATGAAGGATTCCTTAAGTTATCAAGCGCTCCAGATGTGTATCATTCTACATACTACATATTTTCTCTCTTATTAATTGAACCCTCAAATCATTCACCTTTCCTGAATCCATTCTGAACGTTATTTAATCCTGTTAGAATTCTGTGGCATTTAATATATTGATTAGCACTTTTCTCAAAATCTTAACCATTGCATTAATTAGACAAATAGGTCGGTATGATCTTTCTTGTCTCCTTTTATAATGACTGTTTCTGCCATTTTTCAACATTTCATAAAGCGACCCTAGATATTATCTTCATTAATTAATGTGCTCATATGAGGAACTACACTGGGACTTAATGACGTTACTACCTAAAATGATTTGACATCGGTACTATGCCTCCTTAACTTTCATATCACATACAATTCCAGCTACCTCTATATCTTTACACGAGTATACGGTGGCTGTATTGTCATAGGACTCTTGAAAGATAGTTCTCAATTTTTTGTGATATTTAGTGTCCTCATTTTCGTCGTTATCTAGAACAACAACATGAAGGGGTACTTCAGCGGAGCCCCTTCACTTTTTTGTCATCCGTTAGTCTCGATTGTAAATACAGCAGTGAGAGATCTTACTTTCTCCATTACAGTTTTATAGAACGTGCCCCGGAAATCTACTGGCAGGTGCCGGCCGCGGTGATCTCGCGGTTCTAGGCGTGCAGTCCGGAACCGTGCGACTGCTGCGGTCGCAGGTTCGAATCCTGCCTCGGGCATGGATGTATGTGATGTCCTTAGGTTAGTTAGGTTTAAGTAGTTCTAATTTCTAGGGGACTAATGACCTCAGCAGTTGAGTCCCATAGTGCTCAGAGCCATTTTTTCTACTGCCAGGTTTTCAAAAACAAACATCTCCCACTTAACTCGTCTGACAGACCTTATCTCATATTTATAACTCTCTTTTAGTTGCTTATTTTGCATCAATCTACATTCTGTCATACAGACTTCTTTGATACACTATGTAATCAAAATTATCCAGACACCTGCCTGAAAAAAAGACTTAAAAGTTCGTGGCGCCCTCCATCGGTAATGCTGGAATTCAGTATGGTGTTGGCCCACCCTTAGCCTTGATGACAGCTTCCATTCTCGCAGGCATTCGTTCAGTCAGGTGCTGGAAGGTTTCTTGGGGAATGGCAGACCATTCTTCACGGAGTGCGGTACTGAGGAGAGGTATTGATGTCGGTCGGCGAGGCCTGGCACGAAGTCGGCGTTCCAAAACATCCCAAATGTGTTCTGTAGGATTCAGGTCAGGATTCTGTGCAGGCCAGTCCATTACAGGGATGTTATTGGCGTGTAAGCACTCCGCCACAGGCCGCGCATTATGAACAGTTGCTCGATCGTGGTGAAAGTTACAGTCACCAACCCCGAATTGCTCTTCAGCAGTGGGAAGCAAGAAGGTGCTTAAAATCTTCAATGTAGGCCTGTGCTCTGTTAGTGCCACGCAAAACAACAAGGGGTGCAAGCCCCCTCCATGAAAAACACGACTACACCAAAACACCACCGCCTCCGAATTTTACTATTGACACTACACACGCTCGCAGATGACGTTCACAGACTATTCGCCATATCCACAAAAAAAAATGGCTCTGAGCACTATGGGACTCAACTGCTGAGGTCATTAGTCCCCTAGAACTTAGAACTAGTTAAACCTAACTAACCTAAGGACATCACACACATCCATGCCCGAGGCAGGATTCGAACCTGCGGTCTCGCGGTTCCAGACTGCAGCGCCAGAACCGCGCGGCCACTTCGGCCGGCGCCATATCCACAACCTGCCATCGGATCGCCATATTGTGTACCGTGATTCGTCGCTCCACACAACTTTTTCCATTGTTCAATCGTCCAATGTTTACGTTCCTTACACCAAGCGAGGTATCGTTTGGCATTTACCGGCGTGATGTGTGGCTTATGAGCATCCGCTCGACTATGAAATCCAAATTTTCTCATCCCCCGCCTTACTGTCATAGTACTTGCAGCGGATCCTGATGCAGTTTGGAATTCCTGTGTGATGGTCTGGATAGATGTCTGCCTATTACACATTACGACCCTCTTCAACTGTCGGCGGTCTCTGTCAGTCAACACACGAGGTCGGCCTGTACGCTTTTGTGCTGTACGGGTCCCTTCACATCGGAAACAGTGGACCTAGCGATATTTAGGAGTGTGGAAACCACGCGTACAGACGTATGGCACAAGTGACAATCACCTGACCACGTTTGAAGTCCGTGAGCTCCGTGGAGCGCCCCATTCTGCTCTCACACGATGTCTAATGACTACGGAGGTACCTGGCAGTTGGTGGCAGCACAGTGCACCTAATATGAAAAACGAATCTTTTTGGGGGTGTCCGGATACCTTTGATCACATAGTGTATAGATCGTTGAACTGCACATTGCATTAAACTGTGCTATTCGTAACGACTGAATGATAGGAGGTGGGTATAAAAGTAACAATGTGGCCATGATTTTGTATGCTCAGACAACACGCGTCCATGTGTGACTCAGAATTATTTGTATAGTAGTTGTTCATCAAATTCCTCTTCTCTTCTTTTGCGTAACTTTTAATTAATTCAGTAAACCGAAATCTATAGTCTGAAGACAGTCTTTGTGTTCATAGACTGGAATAAAAGGAACAACTGTAATAAACTTACAGTTTCGGGGGAAAACTACCTGTCCCGTGATATTAGTAATACAAAGAATACGAGATCGCTGGTTACTCTTTTATAACTGGATAAACGCCTGCAAAGGTAATTGTTTCCGTCAAGAGCCTGTAACTCCTTTTGATCGTCCCATTCGCTTCAGTTGTGTCTTTCGGATATCGCAGGGGAACTGGCGAAACCTCATAACGGAATTGCCTGTGTGTTGAGAACTAGAAGGTCTTCAAGGCGGCTGCGGACAGCTGCCTCGGCGGCCTTCTTTGAACTGCAGTGCCATCCACAGCTCCCTCGTCACACACGTGTGCCTACCCGCTCCGCGCTCAGCGCTCCCAGAAATAGCCACGTAAGTTCTTACTCCAGCCACCGGCGAAGCTGTGTACCTAACACATCTCATAGGCCTACCACTGACATCGTCGTTTTCTACACTCTGCTGTGTCATTTTGTGTCAAAAATTTAATTGGCGGAACATTTGTTTCAAAGAGTATACGACACATTGGAATCCGTGACTCGTACAAAATAAGAACAATGTATCGGGTAATAGGTAAAGGAAAGGCAAACCTACATTTATAGCATTTGTAGACTTAGAGAAAGCTTTTGACAATGTTGACTTGAATACAGTCTTTAAGATTTTGAAGGTAGCCGGGATAAAAGCCGACCACTGTGGCCGGACGATTCTAGGCCCTTCAGTGCGGAACCGCGCTGCTGCTGCGGTCGCAGGTTCGAATCCTGCCTCGGGCATGGATGTGTGTGATGTCCTTAGGTTAGTTAGGTTTAAGTAGTTCTAAGTTCTAGGGGACTGATGACCTCAGCTGTTTAGTCCCATAGTGCTTAGAGCCATTTGAACCATTTTTGAACCGGGATAAAATACAAGGACCCGAAAGCTATTTAAAGCTTGTACAGAAACCACACGGCAGTTGTAAGAGTCGAGGGGCATGAATGGGAAGCAGTGGTTGAGAAGGGAATGAAACAAGGTTGTAGCCTATCCCCTATGATATTCATTCTTTACACTGAGCAAGTAAGAAAGTGAACAAAAAAATTGTGGAGTAGGAATTAAGTTCAGGGAGAATAAACAAACACTTTGAGGTTTGCCGGTAACATTGTAATTCTGTCAGAGACAGCAAAGGACTTGGAAGAGCAGCGGAACAGAGTGTAGAGTGTCTTGAAAGAAGGATATAAGACGAACATCAACAGAAGCAAAACAAGAGTAATGAAATGTAGTCGAATTAAATCAGGCAATGCTAAGGGAATCAGATTAGGAAACGAGACATTTAACGAAGTAGATGAGTTTGCTCTCTGGGAAGCAGAATAAAAAACGATGGACTAAGTAGAGCCGGCTGGAGTGACCGAGGGGTTCTAGGCGCTACAGTCTGGAACCGCGCGACCACTACGGTCGCAGGTGCGAATCCTGCCTCGGCAATGGGTGTGTGTGATGTCCTTCGGTTAGTTAGGTTTAAGTATTTCCAAGTTCTAGGGGACTGATGACCTCAGAAGTTAAGTCCCATAGTGCTCAGAGCCAATTGAACTATTTTTGACTAAGTAGAAAGGATATGAAATGTAGACTGGCAATGAAAAGAAAAGCATTTCTGAAGAAGAGAAATTTGTGAAAATCGAATATAAATTTAAGTGTTAGGAACTCTTATTCTGAATGTGTATGCCTGGAGTCTACACATGTATGGAAGTGAAATATGGACGATGAACAGTTTAGATAGAAAGAGAATAGAAGATTTCGGAATGTGATGCTACAGAAGACTGCTGAAGTTTGGATGGCTCGATCACTTTACTAATGAGGAAGTACTGAATAGAATTGGAGAGGCAAGAAATCTTTCACAACTTGACAAAAAGAAGGGATCGGTTGAGAGAACACATTCTGAAACACCAAAGGATCACCAATTTAGTATTAGAAGGAAGTGAGGGAGGTAAAAATCGTGGAGAGAGACCAAGAGATGAATACAGTATAAAGATTTAGAAAGATGTAGGTTGCAGTAGTTATTCGGAGATGAGTAAGCTCGCACTGACTAGAGCAAAATGGCTCTGAGCACTATGGGACTTAATTTCTGAGGTCATCAGTCCCCTAGAACTTAGAACTACTTAAACCTAACTAACCTGAGGATATCACACACATCCATGCCAGAGGCAGGATTCGAATCTGCGACCGTAGCGGTCGCGCGGATCCAGACTGAAGCGCCTAGAACCGCCTGGTCACAACGGCCGGCCAGGTTAGAGCAGCTGGAGAGAGGCATCAAAACACTCCTCAGCCCGAAGACCGCAACAGTAACATCTGGGAATAGACACAAATACTGTTAAGTTTGAATTATATTTCTAAGACGTCACTTCGTCTCGTGTATCAAATTATAAACTACTACTCTCTCGATGGGACGCTGACCGGGCACACACAAATTATAAGTGATGGACTGCCTTGGAATCAATTAACTTTACATAACCACAATGTGTCGTTTACAGAGAACTACAGCAGTCGTCTCAACACATGCAGAAGAAGACAAATACGTCTAAATGTCCATAACTAATATTCGTAGTTAGAGTGATCCTGCATGTTCCGCAATCTTTAAATTCGAGTGAGAGCATCAGTGTATCAATCACTTACTATCGTTGCTTTCGTGTAAGGTTATTGCTAATTTGCAAAACTTCGCGAGGCGATACAAATGTAATTCTGTACCAACCCTCTGCTCGTCCTTCAAAAAATTACAAGGGGCGATCAAAAAATTTCTGTTTTAAGGGCGTAGAGTCCAGAATCGGTATACCATTCAGGCAACATCGCCATAAGCATTGAGGCAAACATCCCACAGACGCACCAGGTTAGGTCAAACATCGTGTTCCATTGCGGGAAGAAGTCCATAACTGTTGCTCGCACAACGAGGTCCGACTAGAATCGTCGACTCTTAAAGATCTTTTTTCAAGGGACCGAAGGCGTGAAAATCGCATTGAGAGAGGTCAGTACCAAAAGGCGAGTACTCGGTGTCTCCCACTTGAGTTGGGGTAACTTCTGCGTTACGATATTTGCGATAAGGGAACATGCATTATCATGTACTTGGTGCACCATTCCACAACGGTGGTTTTCGATAGACATGCTGCCCATACACATTCTTCATTCCCCGACGGATGTTTACCAGTGTTTCTCCTTAGGCATCCAAGAAACGAAGAACAGTACCTTGTTCCTGTAGTTGTTAATAACGTCGCCATAGTTTACTGCACGCACGTCGGAAAGACACTAATCCCTTGCCAACATGTTGGTGCTTATATACTCGAACCGTAGTCGCGTTACTTCGCGTATACGCTGCAGAAACGCCCTCAAATGGAAACTTGGGATCATTCCTTATAAATTCAGTAACGAAACTGCTGTTGATAAGACGTCAAATCTGGAATATAACTGTACTTCACTACGCGACTTACTGTGTACAAATCTTTCACACAGTCGAATACAGACCATTCGTGTACACTGCTCTGCAAAACTTAAGGACGACATATACTATGTGATCAAAAGTATCCGGACACCCCCAAAAACATACGTTTTTCATATTAGGTGCAGTGTGCTGACACCTACTGCCACATACTCCGTATCAGCGACCTCAGTAGTCATTAGACATTGAGAGAGCAGAATGGGGCGCTTCGCTGAACTCCCAGACTTCGAACGCGTTCAGGTGATTGGGTGTCACTTGTGTCATACGTCTATGTGATAGTGAAATGGAAACGTGAAGGGACACGTACAGCACAAAAGCGTACAGGCCGACCTCGTCTGTTGACTGACACAGACCGCCGACAGTTGAAGAGCGTAACAGGCAGACATCTATCCAGACCATCACAAAGGAATTCGAATCTGCATCAGGAACCACTGCAAGTACTATGACAGTTAGGCGGAAGGTGAGAAAACTTGCACCCCTTGTTCTTTTGCGTGGCACTATTACAGCACAGGCCTACACTGATTTTTGAAGCACCTACTTGCTTCCCACTGTTGAAGAGCAATTCGGGGATGGCGATTGTATCTTTCAACACGATCGAGCACCTGTCCATAATGCACGGCCTGTGTCGGAGCGGTTACACGATAATAACATCCCTGTAATGGACTGGCCTGCGCAGAGTCCTGACCTGCATCCTACTGAACACGTCTGGGATGTTTTGGAACGCCGACTTCGTGCCAGGCTTCACCGACCGACATCGATACCTCTCCTCAGTGCAGCACTCCGTGAAGAATGAGCTGCCATTCCCCAAAAAAGCTTGCAGCGCCTGATTGAACGTATGCCCGAGAGAGTGGAAGCTGTCATCAGGGCTAAGAGTGGGCCAATACCATACTGAATTCCAGCATTACCGATGGAGGGCTCCACGAATTTTTAAGTCATTTTCAGCCAGGTGTCTGGATACTTTTGATCACATGGTGTAGATAAAAAAACATAATATATTATGTACTAGGTGGAAATGAATGAACGTGCGGGAGCAAGTCTTAAGAGGTTCCCCAGTCTTGACAGAAAGCTGGACGTCACATGGTGTAAGGTGAATGTGATTATAGCACCAAATGGGGCTGGCACCCTCAACACTGGGCAGTTGATAGAAAGTGGAATGACAGCGTGTGTGTCACCAAACTGTTACGGTGATCTGTGATGGTGTTCTTCATTAGAACATGGTCCGGAATCAACACCTCGGTAAATTCACACGGGAAAGAGCCATTGGGAAACTAGAAGAAGGACCAAGAATGCCGAGTGTATCCCAGGAGTTTGGTATTGCGCATAGCATTGTTTCACGTGGATGGTTAGCATTCCGAACCACCGGTATTACTTCCCAAAGGAGAGGCGGTGGTCGACCTCCGTCAGTTGCAGCAACATATGATCGCCGCGGTGTGCAACAGATGAAAAGGGACCCACGTCATACAGCAGGTGCAACCAGATTTAACAGAATTGCAAAGGAAGCAGTCTCAGGCTCCGCAGTGGAACTGCGACTGTATGGAGGTGGTACGTTGTTTTCCATTGACACTGGTAGCACCGCTTGCATTGATGCCAAAAGCGTAGGAATAGCACCAACGAGGAGTGAGGTCGCGTGCTGTTCTCGGATGATAGCAGATTCAGTCAAAGTTGTGATTCTGGACGTAAACTCATATGGATAGAGGGGGAACACATAATGCACCCTGGAACATTGTCGAACATGATTTTTTTTTGTGGTCCAAGTGTTAGTGGTGTGGTGAGGCGTATTGCTGGATGCGCGTAGTGACCTCCAAAACTTTGAACATGATACACTTAGCGGTCAACGTCGTTGTGACACTGTTTTGCTACCCATGGGCGTCTTTTCAGACATACATTCGACCTTAACTTCATTTCTACCGTAACTTCATTTCTTTATGGACGACAACGCTCGACCGTGTCGAATACGTGGGTTGCCAAGAAAGTAATGCACCGCATTTTTTTCTTCAACAATTCTTTACTGAACATAGTGAGAATTACATACACGAACGACTGGTGTTTTATCTGCACACCCTATTTTTCAAGTAATCTCTATCCCGTTCTATGGCCTTCCTCCAGCGTGGAAAGAGGGCGTGTATGCCCCGTTGGTACCATTCCTTGTCCGGTGGCGGAGCCAGTGCTTCACTGTGTGAGTCACCTCCTCATTGTCCTCGAAATGTCTTCCACGACTGGCATCCTGTAATGGCCCAAACAAGTGGAAATCCTAGGGGGCTAGGTCAGGGCTGTAGGGCGGATGGGATAACACTGTCCAACCCTGTTTTGCGATGTGATCAGCAGTCCTCAGACTTGGATGGGACCGAGCGTTATCGTGTTGCAGCAAAACATCTCCTGGGTTGCTGTGGCGCCGAAGTCACCGGAAGCGCGTCTGAGTTTTGTTATTGTGTTGACATATGCTTCTGAATCAATGGTAGCGCCTCTTGGCATCACATTAGTGAGAATTACACCTTCACAGTCCCAGACGACGGTGATCCTGACCTTACCGGAGGAAGCAGTTGCTTTGAATTTTTTCTTCTGTGGCGAGTGGAAACTGCGCCATTCCATCGACTGTCGGTTTTATTTCCGGCTCAGAACGGTGAACGCAAGTTTCATCATCTGTCACAATCTGGGACAAGAAGGCCTCCCCCTTTGCTTCAAAACGTTGCAACATATCAAGCGAAATTTTTTTCTGTGCCATTCGTGGTCCACCGTTAGACACTGCGGGACCCATCTTGCACACACTTCTGATACCCGAGAGTGCGGATAATTGCATCCACACTTCTTTTGCTGACTGACAGATGCACCTCCAACTGCCGAGTCGTAATGCGTCTGTCCTCGCGAATGACATCAGTTCGCTGCAACATGTCAGGTGTGACAGTCGTCGATGTATCCCCGACCGCTGCGAATCGTGGAGCTCCGCCGAACCGCCTTCTGATGACCTCACTCTCTGTGCACAGCGACTAATTGTACTTCTGTCGACAGCAGATGCTCCATAGACAAGCGTTTTTGAATGTTCCCCACAGTTTCTTCCTCTGCAGTGAGAAATTCAATGGCGACACGTTGCTCGTAACGTACATCACCTACTGACGCCATTTTGAAACTATCCTGCAGCTACGCTATCTGTCGGAAGCGATGGTAGCTTTGCGTGCTCACTCAGGAGACTTCAAATAATACGTATGTAACGTTTCGCATTCGCAGCATTGTTCCGGTTGAGAAAAAAAATTGCGGTGCTCAGCTTTTTGGGAAACCCCCATAGTTCAGGTGAAGGAGCTCTTGGAACGAAAAGATATTCGGCGAATGAATTGGATTGCCCGTTTCCCCGACTTAAATCCCATCGAGCACATGTGGGATGCGTTGCTGAGACGTACTAAAGCACGTTCACATGCACAAACGACCGTCCGTCACTTTTCAACAGCGCGGATGCAGGAATGGAACGCCCTACCGCAAGAACTCCTTACCAAACTTGTGGCGACCATGGGAGCACATTGTGGATCATACACTGCTGTCCGTGGTGATCACACACCCTATTAAGAACCAGTAAGGTGGCTGTAATTTCGCACCTTACAAGCACTCATCCACATACTTTGCCGTGATCTACAACCAAATTAGGTATTATTTGATAGGTAGTACATCATATATATGAATATTTAAAGGAGATTGACATTGTCACGTACGCCTTGTAAATAACTGTTAACGCTTATTGCATGAAAGGTGACAATGTTTTTATTATCATACTAGTAGAGGTTGGAACGGCAGTGGAAATGAAACGGCAGACGGAACTCAAGCCCTGGGTGGAAGGCCCACACAGGTGTGTTGGTCCGGCTTAAACACAGGAAGTAGAAGACGGACGTCGTAGCACCTAAGCGCTGGAGCACAATAGAGTCGCGACTGGCCGGTTTTGTAGCCGAACCGGAAGGATTATACTTCGGAAACTACGAAAATCTTGGACGCAGGTGAGAGGAACGAAGAAGCGGCACCTCGGAAAGAACGCAGGCTGGGTTATTTCCAAGGATTTTTACTTAGAAGCGTACCATTGCACGAGTATAGGTTTTTCCTCGCAAACTTTCAGCGCTGGACGACAAAAGACTAAAACATGGTTGGTCGGCGTTCGGAAAAATCTGTAGAGAGGGAGAATATTCCGTGGTTTCGGGAATATGATTCGTTTTCGGAATTACGACGGTGGGCAGCCAAGCCTTGCTGGAAAGACAGCAGTAGAGAGACGAGGTCTTCCGTTGTGAGCGTCCGTGTGTGACGGTCGCTCAAAATCAGCTTTTTTGGTACAGACGGACTTGCTGTCTTTGCTCTCAGTTGAGTTTATAGTTAGTACAGTTAGGAACTGTACTGTTGCGAACCTATACGATTCTGGACTTCACCTCCGGGTTGGAAGTCGTCGTTGAGTACGCAGCGTTCAGTAATCGAGAGCACTTCCTCTGCCTATACTTACGTTGAGACGTTATCTGAACTCCATCCTTGTGGCTCGGAGTTCGCGTTTCTCGTCTGTAGAACACAGAGAGGAGAACACCGTATTAGAGTATATTAGTCAGAGGACCCGCCATCTGCTGTCCAATTTTTTGAAATAGTTTTATTTGGTGGCTGGCGTTCTTCCATCAACGCAGACTTGTACGAGAACCGGCACGCCGACGCACCAGACGCAGTTCAAATGGTTCAAATGGCTCTGAGCACTTTGGGTTCAAATGGCTCTGAGCACTATGGGACTTAACTGCTGAGGTCGTCAGTCCCCTAGAACTTAGAACTACTTAAACCTAACTAACCTAAGGACATCACACACATCCATACCCGAGGCAGGATTCGAACCTGCGACCGTAGCGGTCGCGCGGTTCCAGACTGTAGCGCCTAGAACCGCTCGGCCACTCCGGCCGGCCCAGACGCAGTACATACGGTGATACCGCAAATTGCTTCAGCTTATTAGGGCTATAAAGCTAATCAGACGTGATCACGTTCGTGCATTTCCACTGAGGTTCCACACCACCGTAGATCATCTTTGAAAGTAGTGTCGTCTAGTGTTTGGTACGCAGATGATGTCAGTCATTTCACGTTACTGATATTACATCGGGCAGTTATAATAAGGGGTAGAGTTGGGCAATTGATTAGTAAATTTACTTACGAAATATAAACTTTGTAATACAAAGGGTTTTTTTAATCTACAATAAAAATATAAGCAGGAACAACATTTATCATTTAGTATATTTAGTTGCCTTCATCATTCATTTATGTTTAGATTGTAATTTATAGAATTAAGAGATCCTAAGATCTGTTTCAGGGGGTAGTCAGACAGAGCCAAATCTTCATTTTTGCGTTTATTGTTTTCCGTTGCGCACATTCATTTTACACCCGGCTGCAGTAGCATCTTGGAAACCATGTCACGCCTTTTGCAATATCTAGAGGACCATCATAAATCCCAGTGACTTCAGTGAAGTTACTGTCTTTGACTATAAGTGTTCGGCTCACTGCGTACTTCTTTCACTTACCTTCTGTACTGTACCGTACCGTATTACACTGTAGCATTTCTTTCTACATATGGTCCAAGTTTCATCGAGCTATGTTACTTGGCATAGAATGTTACTTTCGTTCATAATTTTTTTACTTCAGTGTAGGCCTATTTCATTATTTCCCACACCACCTTTGTGACAAAACTGATATACGGATTGGCGCAGAAACCTTCGACCCGCAGACAATTTGTGCGAATTATGGCGGCAAGAGAAACATTCGTCACTTTAATCTGTCTTCTAAAGGTAAGGAAAGTGAGTGTGCACAGTTCCTGAAGGTTAGATACTGGGACACTGTCTGAAGTTAACAGTGTATGTCCCAGTGAAGTGCTATTGGACGAGTTTGCAGCACCGCCCGTGACATGTGAATGGAAGACTTCATCCGCGTAGTTTAATTCCTGGTGCGTGAATGGTACGCATTTTAATTGAACTCGGCCCATATCCCTAATATCGTAAAAGAATTTTAAAGCCCCCTACGGACACATGCGACTGTGACGCACTAAGGTGCCCAGAACATTTATTATTGTACTGCAGCGGATACCGTTTTATGCCATACTGATGTTAGAGACAGAGTTTGTAATAACTATGGTCTTGAGCAGTGCGTAAGGACGATACGATGTTGCAGTGCCTGTGTTGTTCACAATAAGAATGCAATATTCGTTTGGACACACATGCCTGTCCGAAGGAACAGGCACTGCAGCGAATACAGCCGTTCTGAAATACGTGAAATGTATTCGCAGTTGCGAACACGAACAACCATTAGCCGTATAAGGAATGACGAGAGTGAAAATTTGTGCCGGACCGGGACTCGAACCTTTTTGCGACGCAGGAACGACGGTATATGGAAGTTCCGGTGTGGCCGTGAGTCGTGCACGTCTAGCCAAGGCGGTTAAGACTACCGCTCGCGTAAAGTGGGAATCCGTGTCGAGGTCCGGCACAAATTTTCATTTTCGTCATTCCTTTATACAGTTGATGGTTGTTCGTATTCGCAACTGCGAATAAATTTCGTGCTGTACATAACGGTTCTCGAGAAATGGACTGAAACAGATCGCGCATCGCACAAGGAGATGCAAGGCTATAGATGCAAACGTGGACTGTAAGTAGGTGCAATTCAAAATTTTGGAGTCGATGATGTGAGGCACTAGTGCAGGGTGACACTCGATTTTGGAACGGATATTCATGTTTTTTTTGCAATAAAATAACAAATTACACAACTGACTTTAGACATTTCTTCTACACCATAAAGGTTGTATTACATATTTTTTTAAGTAAAAAACTTGCATCCATAGGACTCTTCACGACATCGACGAAAGGCCTTCGCGGAGGACGAGGGCGGTTGGTGGGAGCTCTGAACGCCATAATTTTCAACCTAGAAAAAAATTTCAAAAGCTGTTTGGAAACTGATGATATTGTCTAATGTATTACGCAAGGATATTTCAAAAAAATGCTTTTTATCAAAATAGCGGTACTCTCAAAAGGAAATTTTTGCGACAAAAAGGTCGTTGTTAAAACGTGCACAAAAATCAAAATTAAAATAAAATGCAAAAATCTTATGTACTTAAGGTTAGCTGGTAAACCGACAAGCTTCAGTTAGCTGAACCTGCTGAGAATTCTAAGGAATTTCAATGAATCCCAAAAATTACTTTCAGTTTCACAGATACCTGGGGTCCACGTGTACGTGAAGAGTCTTCGTCGTGACCGCTGTATCTTGTATGCTTCTTTAATTGGAAAGTTAATATTTCGCCGCACTTAAAGTGGATTTCTTAGTTACATATAAGTGGCGACTGGAACCAGTCAGCCTCCCACGCCCCAAATAACCCCAGACTCCCGTTCATCCTCACTGCTTTGATCAAGGGAATTGATCCTGAGATCATAGCAGATGAGTTTGCGCAGGAACACAACATCAATTCTGATTTCCAGATTCGCAAAGCCCTGGCAACTACAACAACACAGCTCCCTCATTTCTGTTCTGCATATTCTCAGAATCCCCTTCAACTATCGACCGCCTAGTTAGCAATGGCACCCTCATTTACCACTGTAGACTCCGTGACGAACCCTCCTGATCCCAGGAGTAATTAAATCCATATATCTAATGTTTATTCTACATTGCTGTCCATTATAAGTGGAACGTTCTCAAGGACACCAAATTCTGCGTATACAATATACTAGGAAAAATACGCTGTAATATTTCTGGCTTTGCAGCCATCATATTCAGCGGCTAGAAGCTCTTCTTAGAGCAGTTGAGAAGGCAGAAATGGGAAGATGTCGTAATTTGGTGTGAGGTACCGATGACAGATGG
This sequence comes from Schistocerca nitens, assembly GCF_023898315.1. Classification (NCBI taxonomy): domain Eukaryota; kingdom Metazoa; phylum Arthropoda; class Insecta; order Orthoptera; family Acrididae; genus Schistocerca; species Schistocerca nitens. The sequence continues at coordinate 167,911,284 of NC_064616.1, read as the reverse complement.
TTTGTTCGGTATGTGTATCGTGAGAAAGACCGCGTAAATTGTGGTCCTCCTCCGCGATTGGCTGCTGCGTTCGAAAGTAGAGCGCCAAAATGATAAAGTCCTGGTATCACTATTAGAAAGACTAAACAGTGGATTTAGTCGGTAAAAAACCTCTCAATAGCAGGCTATCATTCCAGTATTTCAGAAGTGTTAGTAACCAGTAGAATAATAAACAACTGCTAAAAGAAAAGGCAGACGAAGCACTTTGGCGATCGTATAGCGCCTAACTAGGATGACGGGCAAAGTGGTTCGGCTGTGAGATCAGAGTTGGTTCTGCGGTTTCGGAGGACAGACATGTCTGCTGCGGTCGGTGTCTCTTAATCTGACTGTCTGGACATGTAACTGAAAACAATTTGATGGTAAATACGCAAATGGGCAGTTCATTGTTTTGATTATTTTTTTATGAAAGTGTGAAGACCGGAAATTATTTGTGATTCATAAAGCAGAATATAATTGTGCAGTTTCTCGTATTCTGCTAATAAAAATCGAGTAGCATCCCGTATAAACAAACTTATTGAAAATTTTGTTATTCGTACAATATCAGTTCCTCAAGATAACGGGTTCACGATCTACATGCTGTTTTCTGCTCAGGGGACAAGAACTATAGAAAACTGCAGGTTGATGAGCATTAATTAGAACCTATGCATTCCACTCAGGGCAGTGGAAGCAAATAGGCATCTTTCGTCTACTGCAATCTTAGTACGCCGGCACGGTAGCTCAGCGTGCTCGGTCAGAGAGCTGGCTGGCCTCTGCAATAAAAAAAAAAAAAACTGAGTGGAAGGATCAACAAACGAACTTGACAGGATGTCATGTGACGTCCGCAACGACCAGACACAACGATAAAAAAAAAACAAAAAAAAACTACAAATGCGATCAGTGACACGTCATCTTCGATAACACAGAGGACATATGAAAGGAGAACTTTTCGAGGGGAAAGGTTTTACCACACGCACGTAAGTCATATATTTATATTTATTTCTCTCTCTCTCTCTCTCTCTCTCTCTCTCTCTCTCTCTCTCTCTCTCGCATCCTGGGTCCGCCCCAATAGCTGAATGGTCATCATGACGGACTGCTGTCCTAAAGGGGCCGGGTTCGATTCCCGGCTGGATCAGGGATTTTCTCCGCTCAGGGGCTGGGTGTTGTGTTGTCTTCATCATAATTTCATCCCCACCTGGCGCGCAGGTCGCCCAATGTGGCGTCGAATGTAATAAGACCTGCACCAAAGCGGCCGGACCTGCCCCGTAAGGAGCCTACCGGCCAATGACGCCCAAAGCTCATTTCCATTTCTGTCTTCCTGTCTTCCCACATGCCGTAACACTATTACATACGCAGGCGGCCAGGGAGTGTAGAGGAGGCGAAACTTTATGCCCGAGTCCATCAATCGTAGTGACGTGCGTGTGTGTGTTGCCACGCCAGTCTCTCAGCAGCCCAACGACCAGATCTTTTCAGCGGTTGAGAGAGCTGGAGAGCGTGTTGGCTAGGGCAACAGTTGAACCTCCCCGCTATCGAGTTAGGTCAGCACAAGATGGGCGACATGTGGAACTGCGTTACCTTGTTGAAAATAACCTCATGAAGACGTCACAGGTAGGGCACAACTGTCGGCTTAAAGTATCAGAAATACAACTGCATCTGTTCAAGCACCAACTATGCGAATGAGAGGTGATCGTGTTCTGTACCGAGTGGCAAACTATGCCATCAACACAGGTACTGAGCCTGTATAACGACAATGAGTGCAAACTGGCAACTATCATTCTCCATTGAACCTCCACTCATGGGTACGTCCATCGCGATGCTTTACGTACATCCGTAACTCGTCAGAAAAAATGAAGTGACGCCGCTCCTGTTCCAGTCTTGTCTTTGAGCTCACCACTCCTTTTGCCGAGCTTTCCTTTGCTGATGCATCAAAGGAAACCGCAACAACGGTCGCTGTGATGACTGTCATTGTTGTTCCAGATGTCGTCGCATTCTTCGTGTTGATACACTATGTGATCAAAAGTATCCGGACACATGGCTGAAAACGACTTACAAGTTCGTGGCGCCCTCCTCGGTAATCCTTGAATTCAATATGGTGTTGGCCTTGATGACAGCTCCCACTCTCACAGGCATACGTTCAACCAGGTGCTGCAAGCTTTCTTGGGGAATGGCAGCTCATTCTTCACAGAGTGCTGCGTTGAGTAGAGTTATCGATGTCGGTCGGTGTGGCCTGGCACGAAGTCGGCGTTCCAAAACATCCCAAAGGTGTTCTACACGATTCAGGCCAGGACTCTGTGCAGGCCAGTCCATTATTGTCGTGTAACCACTCCGCCACAGGCAGCGCATTATGAACAGGTACTCGATCGTATTGACCACACCATAACACCACGACCCCCGAATTTTACTCTTGGCACTACACACGCTGGCGGATGACATTCACCGGGAATTCGCCAACCCACACACTGCCATCAGATCGCCACATTATGTACAGTTATTCGTCACTCCACATAACGTTTTTCCACTGTTCAATCATCCAATTTTTACGCTTCTTACACTAAACGAGGCGTCGTTTGGCATTTACTGGCGTGACGTGTGGCTTATGAGCAGCCGCTCGACCATGAAATTCAAGTTTTCTCACTTCCCGCCTAACTGTCATAGTACTTGCAGTGGATCCTGATGCAGTTTCGAATTCCTATGTGATGGTCTGGATAGATGTCTGCCTGTTACACATTACGACCCTCTTCAACTGTCGGCGGTCTCTACTTTTGTCCCTTCACGTTTCCACTTCACTATCACATCGGAAACAGTGGACCTAGGGATGTTTAGGAGTGTGGAAATCTCGCTTACACGCGTATGACACAAGTGACATCCTATCACCTGACCACGTTCGAAGTCCGTGAGTTCCGCAGAGCGTCCGATTCTGCTCTCTCACGATGTCTAATGACTACTGAGGTCGCTGATATGGAGTATTTGACAGGAGGAGGCAGCACAATGCACCTAATATGAAAAACGTATGTTTTTTGTGGTGTCCGGATACTTTTGATCACAAGGTGTACCTCTCGCACAGCAAGCAACTATGACGTGACGTGGCTATACGGTGTAGCACTGCTGATGGTACAAAATGTCTGCCCTCTGGAGAGCTATTTGCGTGGGGCCACTGAAATTCTGCATGGCGTTGACTGTGGTCCTCCTGAACCCATTTACTCGATATTCGCATGCCAGTCATGGGATCTCTAGCAACATGAGCAATAATGCCGTGGACCGATAAACTGCAGTCTCGACAGACTACGACTCTGCCGCTGTCGAATTATGCCATGTGTTGCTAAATGTGTTTCCTTCTTACACGGTCATCTCACAAACAACATTCAAATGCGCTATGCGCATTTTGATAGAGAAACCCGCTGCATGATCTTTCGTTATGTACAAAATGCAGATGGCATTAGTCCGGCCTATGTTGTGCGGTTGCACTGAAATGCTATTTGTATACAGGGTGGGTCACCTAACGTTACCGCTGGATATATTTCGTAAACCACATTAAATACTGACGAACCGATTCCACAGACCGAACGTGAGGAGAGGGACTAGTGTAATTGTTTAATACAAACCATACAAAAAAGCACGGAAGTATGTTTTTTAACACAAACCTACGTTTTCTTAAATGGAACCACGTTAGTTTTGTTAGCACATCTGAACATATAAACAAATACGTAATCAGTGCCGTTTGTTTCATTGTAAAATGTTAAATACATCCGGAGATATTGTAGCCTAAAGTTGACGCTTGAAACATTGTCCTCACTTCATTGCAGGGGCCCAAACAGCTGCAACATACATCGCGTTTCTACAGAATGATCTGCCAACGTTGCTCGAAAATGTCTCACTAGAAACGCGTCCACGTATGTGGTAGCAGCATGATGGTGCACCTGCACATTCCGCAATTAACACTAGGCTGACCCTTGACAGGAAGTTCGATGGGCGTTCCATAGGACGTGGAGGACGCATAAATTGGCCAGCCCGTTCTCCTCATCTTACACCTCTGGACTTTTTTCTGTGGGGTACGTTAAAGGAGAATGTGTACCGTGATGTGCCTACAACCCCAGAGGATATGAAACAACGTATTGTGGCAGCCTGCGGCGACATTACACCAGATGTACTGCGGCGTGTACGACATTCATTACGCCAGAGATTGCAATTGTGTGCAGCAAATAATGGCCACCACATTGAACATCTATTGGCCTGACATGTCGGGACACACTCTATTCCACTCCGTAATTGAAAACGGAAACCACGTGTGTACGTGTACCTCACCCCTCATGGTAATGTACATGTGCGTCAGTGAAAAAGACCAATAAAAAGGTGTTAGCATGTGGACGTAATGTGCTGTTCCAGTCTCTTCTGTACCTAAGGACCATCACCGTTCCCTTTGGATCCCTACGTAATTCGGTGCTCTCCGATACACACGATCGAACAGCGGAGGAGTGGCACTCAAGCGTCAAAATTAGGTTACAATATCTCAGGATGCAATTAACATTTTACAATGTAACAAACGGCACTAATTACGTATTTGTTTATATGTTCAGATGTGCTAACAAAACTAACGGGGTTCCATTTAAAAAAACGTAGGTTTGTGTTAAAAACATACTTCCGTGCATTTTTGTATGGTTTGTAGTAACCAGTTACACTAGCCCCTCTCCTCACGTTCGGTCTGTGGAATCGATTCGTCAGTATTTGATGTGGTTTACGAAATATATCCAGCGGTAATGTTAGGTGACTCACCCTGTATACCAGCATGCACAACACATGATGACAGTTTTACATTTGTTGCATGCCGCCTTCACGGAGCTGCTACTTTAATCACAGGCAGTTTACAGTGACCATCCAACTCAAGACTGAAAGAGTCCTCTGACTTTTCCCAGCTGTAAAACTAATTATCTCCTCAAACAATGTTTCAAAGTCCCGCGCAATGTAGTCCCTTCAGCCTATCCCATCCGAGCTATGCCTCGTCACATTAAAAATTAACTAACCATCCCCATCTGTCCTGTCGACACACCACTGAACTGGACAACTTCCCATGTCCCTCGCCCTCGTCATTGAACATATAACCTGTTTCGTAACAAGGTGTACCCCAAAACATCCATCTCTTTGAGCGACCCAACAAACTCCAAGAAATCGCACTAGCTGCCTGTTCCGTGTTTCCCCTGAAGTCCATGGTCGCGTATTTTCAGAACCACTCTCATTTCATTTTATTCCGATTTCCTACCTTGATTGCATGTAGCTCCCACACAGCACATACAATATCTCCATTTCTAATGTATTCAATCTGCATCCACTACAGCCTGAACCTCTTCCTCTACCCCATCCCTCCTAATGCTCACCTGACAATTCTCTTCTATGGCCAACGCCATGTCTTCAGCTCCTCACTTATGCACCACCTTTGCTTTCCTTCGGGTAACTTAACTTCCACGCCATTTCCATATTTTGCCTGGAGCTGTTTATCAAGTCTCAGGCAGACCACCTACAGCACATGGATAATAGATACAACACTGAAATCTACTCCTAAATAAGATCAACTTTAGAAGCATCGAAGCCATTCATCGTCTCATCAAGAGCACCAGTTTTAACCAATAAGACCTGTTGTATTCAAAACTTTTACATCTGAAGAGCAAGTGCTTCTGCTAGTGCAGAAAAAAATTTAAAGAACAATAAAAATTCACTGCCTAATTTAGTTATGCAGTGGGTTGTTTTAATGTCAGTAAACTGTAAAAAAAATGCAGCATGCTGTTGATGGCGATCTGTCCATCGGATAGGGGGTCGTCCGATGCTATTCAAGAAGAGTGTATTAGTTGCGGCATCGGATTTCAGTCTCTCCCTTCAGCCAGCCTCATCAACAACACAAACACGGCGCTGAACAAGCACTCATTATTCATCAACTCTCTACGGTTACACTTCTGACAGGTACTATACGGAAGCCGCCAAACTTGCGTCCAGTATAGTAAATGCACCGCCCAGAGCTAAAAGCCAAGTGCATCGCATAATTCGTAGGACACCATGGTGTTGTTACCATTATTATTGCAACTTTAAATTAGATTTTACTGTAGTTTCTTTGATCCGACGTGGACATGTTTTATGCAGAAAATGCTACTGAAACGTGTAGAATACTTTTCACTATCATGCAGTCTGGACTTGACTGTCCTAATAAAAAATGGTTCAAATGGCTCTGAGCACTATGGGACTTAACATCTAAGGTCGTCAGTCCCCTAGAACATAGAACTACTTAAACCTAACCAACCTAAGGACATCACACACATCCATGCCCGAGGCAGGATTCGAACTTGCGACCGCAGCGGTCGCGCGGTTCCAGACTGTAGCGCCTAGAACCGCTCGGCCACTCCGGCCGGCGACTGTCCTAATAAACATGTGAAATACCTCCACTGCGTCTTTAAACCTCTAGTATTAAAAGTACATTAAAATTGTGGAAACCGGAACGCATACTGACAAGTTTTGGAATTTTCAAATTTCAACGAATCATGTAGGCACTCTCACATAGTCTTAAGCCGCAATTCTTTTCCCTATTGTCAATCATCAGTTAACTGTCTAGTGTATGACTATCCTCCCTTTGATCTAGCCTCGAACCAGTACAATACAAATAAAATGGCTCTGAGCACTATGGGACGTAACTTCTGAGGTCATCAGTCCCCTAGAACTTAGAACTACTTAAACCTAACTAACCTAAGGACATCAAACACATTCATGACCGAGGCAGGATTCGAACCTGCGACCGTAGCGGTCGCGCGGTTCCAGACTGTAGCTCCTAGAGCCGCTCGGCCACCCCGGCCGGCCAGTACAATACAGATTACATCTACTGTTATCAGTGACAATACAACAGCTACTTGCAGTACTGATCTCGAGCTACAGTTTACGCATTACTCAGCTGATACTCTGCGAAGTTTGAGTTTCAGTTCGAGCACAGCCCTGTGGGCAGATGCTAATAACGCACCAGGATGAAGCGCTAAAGTCCGCAGCTCGTGGTCGTGCGGTAGCGTTCTCACTTCCCGCGCCCGTGTTCCCGGGTTCGATTCCCGGCGGGGTCAGGGATTCTCTCTGCCTCGTGATAACTGGGTGTTGTGTGATGTCCTTCGGTTAGTTAGGTTTAAGCAGTTCTAAGTCCAGGGGACTGATGGCCTCAGATGATAAGTCCCATAGTGCTTAGAGCCATTTCAACCAATCATAGCTCTAAAGGTAAGCATTTTAGAGTCCACGTTCAGTGAACAGTTTTTGTTGTTTCGATCCGTAGGCCTACTATCATCTTTCAAAATACCGAATACTTTTTTCAATACCCTGTTTCAGCGAACCTCTCAAGCACACTGCACATTAAAGCCAGTGTAGTGGCATAGTTCCATATGTATCGTAACAGCGATTTAAAATAATTATAATAATTCTGGGTATCCCTCCAAAGAGTTATTAGGTGCATTTTCTCTGACGTTTCGGCAGACTTTTGCAATTTTGTTTTGGCAATGTGTAGCTGGAGTCAGCCCAAACATTTACTGCTTACCGCGTCTTTTGTTGGACGACCAGTGCCGATCGGTTTATTTTCCTCTACAAAGAAAATTGTTTTTAAAGCGGAATTTTACGTGTCCATTAGATAGAGCGGTCCCTAATTAGTCTAGTGCGATATTTGTTTTATCGACGTGTATTAACAGGAACAGCAAAATATCAAGAATAACCATTTCTCCAGCTGCGACTGAGCAGCGCTGTTGCATGGCAGTAGCAGTCTGCCCGGGCCAGGGCGGCGATGTCGCCGCTGCAATACCGATTATTCTTCGTGTTTTACTGTCCATGTTAAAACGTATCGATATAGTGAATATCGCACTAGACTGATTTGGGACCGCTCCATCGAACTCGCACGTAAAAAGTGCTTTAAAAATTATTTTGTTTGGGACTAGGAACAAACCAACGCTTTCCGTCAGCTCTGGGAATCTCACTAAAGATGCCATGAGCTGTGTTTGTTTGAGCTGACTCCGGCTACACAAAATGCAACTATCTGCCGAAACACGAGAGAAAACGCACCTGGAACTCTTAGTAGCGAAACGCTGTACATTTGTGTAATCCGTAAGTTATAATTCGGTATCAGCATTGCAAGGCTAAACAAATAACGTGGCATATCTATACTATGCAACACGATATTATCACTAGAATGTGGGCACTGAGTGAAGTACAGAAGCGGCGTTGCAGGTGGCCGTTGTTGGTAATGACAAATGTGCGGAAGTTATTGTTGCTTGTAGCGGAGTAGGAAAAATTGACCATACAGCCAGCAACAGTTATAACTGAAGAGACCTGACATAAAAAACTAATTCAGGTAAGCTGACAGAATAAACTCAGCATTATGGATTGCAAAATATACTAAGATTCAATAATAATCATGATTAATTACCTACAAGTGTCCGGCCCTGGTAGGTGAGTGGATGCCGGCGCGGTAGCTCAGCATGTTCGGTCAGAGGGTTAGCTACCCTCTGTAATAAAAAACGGAGTGAATGGATCAACTAAGAAACTAAACGGGTGTCTTTGGACGTCAGTCCCGAACAAATTCAACGAACAATATAGAACAAAATGAGAGAGACAAAAAAAAAAAGTGGTCAGCGCGACAGAATATCAATGCTAAGGGCCCGGGTTGATTCCCGTCTGGGTCAGAGATTGTGTTGTCCTAATCATCATCATTTCATCCCCATCGACGCGCACGTCGCTGACGTGGCGTCAAATCGAAAGACTTGCACCCGGCGAACGGTCTACCCGACGGAAGGCCCTAGTCACACGACATTTACATTTTTTACCTACAAGTCTATTCTTAGAATCGTTTTATATGGAGTATCTTAGCCAAGACAGTCTGAGTCTTCATAGTCAAATGTAAGGTCGTAATTAAAAACGGAATGTACGAAGGTACAACACAATATTCCAACGATCAGGCTGTCTCCATAAGAGTACTTGAACCAAGTGCATTCACAGTCCGCCTTAGTAGCTGCGGGGTCAACGCTCCCTACCAAAGGAACACCGGTTCGATTCCCTGCCGGGGGACGGAGATTTTTCTCCGCTCGGGGACTGGGTATTGTGTTGTCCTTGTATTCGTTTCGTCGTTAATGCAGGCAAAGTTGTCTCCATGGCGTCACATAAGAAGACTTAAGCATATCTAACTTCGTACCAGAGTACGCCCTTAACTGATGCAAGCTATCTATCTCCTGAATTTTCAAGCCACAAAACTTTCATATCGTGTTTTCACCGCTAGGATATCTGTATGGATACGTACAGAAAGCCAATAAATTTAAACAAAAAAGCACTTACAGAACAAACTTTAAATCTTTATATCGGCCTCTTTGAAGTATTCCGCTATCAAATTGTATGTGGTTGGCTCTGAGCACTATGAGACTTAACTTCTGAGGTCATCAGTCCCCTAGAACTTAGAACTACTTAAACCTAACTAACCTAAGGACATCACACACATCCATGCCCGAGGCAGGATTCGAACCTGCGACCGTAGCGGTCGCGCGGTTCCAGACTGAAGCGCCTAGAACCGCTCGGCCACTCTGGCCGGCAAATTGTATTTATTTACATTTAATTTGTAGAGTAAGGAGGAAACACTTGTAGCAAGGAGAAAACACCTTGCCACACTTTCTGTACAGTATTTCTTGGTGTGCATTTCTTAGTGACCGGCACGCACAAAGTGCCAATGTTATATGATACAGATCGGTCTCATTCGTTTGGTCACAACTTTCAAACTCGGATATCATGCTACCGAAACATTTAGCCAATCTACAATTGAAAGAAACTAATGTGAGAACACAAGATGGGTGTTGTACTGTAAGTGTCATAAGAGTAGGAATCCACTCTTACCAACCGTTGGCTTCAAGAACCTCGAAAAATACAAAACATCAGTTCACGGTTATTTTGCTCTCCAGGTCGCACCTTCGAATCCTGCCTCGGGCATGGGTATGTGTGATGTCCTTAGGTAGTTAGGTTTAAGTAGATCTAAGTCAAGGGTTGGTTCAAATGGCTCTGAGCACTATGGGACTCAACTGCTGAGGTCATTAGTCCCTTAGAACTTAGAACTAGGTAAACCTAACTAACCTAAGGACATCACAAACATCCATGCCCGAGGCAGGATTCGAACCTGCGACCGTAGCGGTCTTGCGGTTCCAAACTGCAGCACCTTTAACCGCACGGCCACTTCGGCCGGCTAAGTCAAGGGGACTGATGACCTCAGATATTGAGTCCCATAGTGATTTGAGCCAGTTTTTTGTTCTCCAAGCTGGTGATTAGATTTTTTTTTTAAATTGTAGAAAACCGCAGAAAAGCGCAATACAGAGCCGAGTAACAACAATACGCGAAGCATGAGAGCGTCGCAGTAACTGTGGTTTTCCACTGTACACTGATTTGTATCCATCAGTTTTTGGTCTCTCACCACACTACGTACACAATGCACTGTCAATGAAATTTATAGTTATTGAAGTTTATTCGGGAAGTTTCCTAGTTAGTACTGAAGACACGTCACGGCGTTTATCACGTTAACTGTGTTACGTAGTTTCTCTTGTGGGTAGTGTTAAGTATCTTCAGCAGATTTATGATAGTTACGATGTGGCATTTATGCCACAGCACTACCTACGTTTGATTCATTTTGTTGCTATGTTTTAATGAACGGCATAGGAAGATTTTGTTACGTATGGCTAGCGCGTAAGTAGGATTACAAAGCAGACTCATTGAATTTTGCGCCAGATGGTCACATAGCCTGAGAACCGTCGGACGAAAAGTGTAATATCTTACTGGAACAGAGAGACAGTGGGGATTCACCTAACACACTTAGCGCCAACAATCGAATCTTTTATCATTTATATTTACTGTTTAAATATCAATATAGAGCTCCAACCATGCTGATGACGTTGCTTACACTGAGAACTTGTTAATAATTTCAATATCACGCAATTCATCAGGAAATGATGACTACAAATTTTAGTTACTGTCAGTGGTCATTGATGGAAAGGATGGAGTACTGGAGGTACTGGCAGAAGTGGAGCTGTGAGGACCGGGCGTGAGTCGCGCTTCGGTAGCTCAGATGGTAGAGCACTCGCCCGCGAAAGGCAAAGGTCCCGAGTTCGAGTCTCGGTCGGGCACACAGTTTTAATCTGCCAGGAAGTTTCATATCAGCGCACACTCCGCTGCAGAGTGAAAATCTCATTCTACAGTACTATGTTTTTATCTATAATACGTAAATACAGTGCCTGGACTCTATACATCACAGCTCTCTAACCACACATACTTATGAATTATTTTTGTACACCATTATAACTTTGCCTTCACCGTAAAACTTCGTCTTATGCCTTCTAGAGTTATGAACATGTCGCAGTTGGATCACCGTCGCAGTCACAGGTTTCTCGGGGCTGAGAGGTATAGTCTCTTTCTTACAGAGATTACCTCACTGGCGAGGGCATCTTCGTCCTCCCGACCGTACTCGTACCCAGCAGGGTTAAAGCTTACCTCCCGTCTGGGAGACGTTCAGCCTGTCTCTACAGACGCGTTGTGTCCCAACGTGTAAGCCGTTCCTCTTTCTGTTACCAGAGAGCTGGACTTACCGAGTTTCTCCCTCTAGGGGCGATTTAGAGAGCTACACAGAGAAAGAGTTTTGTTCTTCAGTCACGGATATTTACAAACGCAGAAATTGTGCGTAGTTTGCGTTGTCGTTGTTTGTAAAGCAAGTTATTCGTTATCAGTTTTTGTATTGCGATCAGTGTTCACGATTCGTTTCCATTGTCTTCCGAGCAACGTTTCCAACATTTATACAGACGGTAGGACAGACCTTCAGTCACCTTCTGCAGTACCTGGTTATTTGCATAATTCCTAGGAGAGTGACAAGATCGATCTGAACTACATGTCAGGCACAAATGTTGAAGTTCTAGGAAGAAGTGGGTAGAATCTCATATTTTTTCGTCAGCAGTGAAAAGTTTAATTAGATTACTCATTTCTTTGACTCCTACATGACTGCGTACAATAAATGTAAGACAAATCTGTAGTCTGTCAACAGAATTGCGAAAGAGAGACGTAAAGGCAATTTAAATGATAATTTGCTATTTGTGGTCTGCAATTTACGAGAAAGTTACTGGTTTTTCAGTATCTTTTTTTTAAATACATGTTAGCATCTACAGAAAAGGTTCACACAATTCACCATTGCATAAAGCCATACAGGTAGTCCAGAAAATTTGTGATTGTGAATTTTTAATAGATACGAAAATACTTGCAAGATTTAAAACGAGGAACGTGGGGAATATGCAACAGGTAATAGTAAGGAAGGGAACTAATTATGCTTCAGCTAGTAAGTGGTGTAATAGTAAGAAGGTGTAGGGGGAGTGCATGTAGAACTTTTTCTTCGAGATTCACTTGTGTTTTTGTGCCACTTATGTCGTCTGTAGATACTAAAATATACTCATATACATGTAATGCCCGATATATTCCTGTCATATATCTGTATTTTAACATGTCACTTAAGAAAGCAATCCACAATCATCCGAGTGCACAGTCAAGAACTCAGATCTGTGTCCATATCCTGCGAATCACTTTGAAGAGTATAGCAGAGGGTACTTCTCTTTGTACCAGTTATTGGGTCTTCTTCCCATTCCATTCACGTATGAAGCACGGGAAGAATAATTGCTTAAACGCCTTTGTGTACACTTTAACTAGTATTATTTTGTCGTCACAATCCCTCTGAGAACGATACACAGGAGGCTGTAGTACATTCATAGATTCATAATTTAGAGCTGTTTCTTCAAACTTTTGTAAGTAGGCTTTCACGGGAATGTTTGAATCTATCTTACCTAAAACTGAGCGAATGTGATCTTTCCATTCCCATTGTTACACTCAGGTATTTGTAGGAGTTGACTGACTACAAATGTGACAGTTTAACTCTTAGTCATAGAATTTAAAGCTTTCTTGTTTTGTTAAGTGCGCAGTTTTACATTTACGAACATTTTAAGCAAGTTGCCAATCTTTACACCATTTTGAGAAGTCTTATTAAGAACTGAATGAATATTTGTGTGGCTTTTTTCGTATAGTACTTTAGTACAGATAACTGCGTCATCTGCCAGAAGTCTGAGGCTACTATTAATATTCGGTTCCAACAGTGACAAAAATAGTGACAAAAATAGTTACAAAAAATTAAAGGACAACAAGACAAATCAATGTTAAAACGCTAACAGGTGAACTGGAAGACAAGAAAATCGTGTACATGGCCGTGAGTTATGAAGAACGGGTGTCAAAAGTAATCGACCTGGTAATATTTGAACAATAATTCTATGGATATCTTTACCTTTTCTAATTTTAGTGTACGACTTCTTTTTACTCAAGTTACTATAACGTTCTACCGGAAGTAAATCCATTAAATTCATAAGACTAAATGAATTCTTTGCTTCCAATTGAACCACTGTGAGAATTAAAAAGTCTCGAAATACAGGGCAGCAGGGTAAAGTGTAGAAACTGTTCGAAAGCTTACACAGATCAAACAGGCAGGACGTTTGAAATACGTTCTAAAGAGCACGCTTCACTCACAATAATAAAACATCGTTTGGTGAAAATCATCTAACATCGAACCGCTCCGTTGCAACTATTGATACGCATTTGGAAGTGCTACACAATTAACGTAATTGAAAGCTTCTGACAGTGATTGAAAGAAACTGAGATATTTACACCCCTTTTACAATAGCGTGGCAACTCGACCACTTTTTAGAAACTTTGAAGGCCTTTTCCAATCGTTCACCTCGACACAGCACACTTGACTAGCTACAGTCCCGCTCATCAAGAAGAGAGAGCGGCGGCGAATCGGCTGTGACACCGTCCTAGCAGCAACTCGGTGTGCAGACTAGCGTCCGTACATACTGCAAAACTGCGCGTCGTAAAACGCCACCAAACACAAGTAAAGGCAATTAACTATAACTTTCACATCCTGTTGTCTGTAATTTGAGTTTCTGCATAAGTTTCACTTTTATAATTTCATTGTTTTATATCATTTATGGCTTTATACTTACAACGTTTTACGCTTTTAATATTTTAAGACACGTAATTCAGTTTTAGTTACTTTAGATAACTCCACTTTTATAATTTCACTACTGCCAAGACTATTATATCTTACACATTGTTCTACACTCAATGTTTTAGCGATAATTTTCACATAATTTAATTTTTATTTTTTACCTTAAGACCCTCTCTTGTTACACAAGATTTTATAATGTTTTACTAGTTGTAAATCTGTTGGTCATGATATCCTGCCCCCTCCTTGTTCTAAACTCTTAATATTTTAACAATAATTCTTACATAATTTTGATTTTTTAAATCTTACGTAAGTCACAATGTTTTATCGAATGTAATCCGGTATGCTCATGACATCTCTCATCCTTTTCCTGTACTGTTAATATTTTAACAATAATTTTTTTCGATATTTCTTCGTTCTGTAATTTTAGAGTAAGACTTCCTATTTTTACTCAAGTTACTGTAACTTTCTACCGAAAGTAAATCCATTAAATTCATAACATTGTTACCACTCCCCCTCCCTGCCATATTTCCTCCATCCCGATAGCCCTAGCTCCACTTTCCTCCGTCCCCTCTTTCCCCTTCGATCCCCTCTCCACTCCCTCCACAAGTCAGGAGTTTAATAGAACACAGACCACAGCTGCATGCCATAGTACTCTGTATGTGGCTCTGACACAGACAGGACGGGTTGCTGACGAAACTACACAGGTGAACTCTACATTTATGTACAATGCTTTTCTACAGTTTGTAAAATAACAGATAGTACATATTTAGCCTTACTTTGTGTTTAGATGGAAGATGATTCAGGGAAATCTAAACTAATCATGTATTAAAAAGACGTGCAACTGGGGCTGAAAAATAACGATATATTACAACTGTTTTAAACTTTACATCTGTTGATGACTGTTCCTCCTCCTTACCAAGAAATTCTCCATCAAGTCACAAATTTCGCTTTATACTTATATCATCGTACTTTCGATAGTAAGAGTAGGTGTGGAATTGAGTCAGCTACTTCACTTACGTCAAGAAATATTGCATCTACATGACTGTGTTAATCCATAGCTTTCTGGATGTCAGGTGAGAAAACTGCGAATTGGGTTTCATATGATTGATGTTTTCGGAATCCATATTACTTGGCATGGAGGTTGAGCTCAGAATATGTTACAAGATTCTAAAACAAATGGATGTCAAGAATACTGTATGGTAGTATTTGGGATCACTTGTGCTATCGTTCCTGTAGAGGGGTATAACCTGTACATGCTTTCAGCCACTAGGTACGATTATTCCTTCGAGTAATCTATAGTATATTGTAGTTAAAACAAGGGTTTACTAAGCCGCAAATTCGGTACAGAATATGGCAGAGATTTCATTGGGCCCTGGAGCTTTATTCATTTTTAAAGATTTCATATGTTTTTGAATGCCATTAACACTAATACCTCTTTCACTCATCTTTGCAGTCGTGTGAGAATTAAATCGGAGAAATACTCCTGATTTTTCCTTTGTAATTGTACATTTGAAAATTGAATTTAGTATTTCCACTTTTTCTTCGCTACCCTCCATTTCAATTCCTATATCATCGATGAGTTTCTAGACACTAATTTTGGTGTCACCAACACTCTTTGGATACAGAATGATTCTACTGTCCCTACCTATGGGTCTTTTGCAACCTGCAACACCTTCAAATACCATGTACAAAAATGACTCTGAGCACTATGGGACTCAACTGCTGAGGTCATTAGTCCCCTAGAACTTAGAACTAGTTAAACCTAACTAACCTAAGGACATCACAAACATCCATGCCCGAGGCAGGATTCGAACCTGCGACCGTAGCGGTCTCGCGGTTCCAGACTGCAGCGCCTTTAACCGCACGGCCACTTCGGCCGGCTACCATGTACAGGGTTTTCATATTCTCTCGCTCGCTACGCGCAAACTACTAGTCTTACAGAAAAAATCAAGAGGACCTTTTTGTAAGAAATTTAATTTAGTTAATTTTTGTCGTTTTCACTAGAAATTACAGTTTTCGAATTATTCAACAAAAACGTAAGAGAGTGATCTTCAAACGCGTTTTTCTGGAATAACTTGAAAACTGTGGTCTCCAGCGAAAACGTATCCCAGTACAAAATTTAACTGCAATAAGTTTCCTACAAAATGGCACTTCATTTTTCTGTAGGACTAATAGTTCTGGCGTAGCGAGTGAGAGCATATGAAAATCTCACTTCTGGTTTTGAAGGCATTTCGGGTTACATAAAACCCAGAAGTAGGAGCACCTGAATCACTCTGTATAAGCAGATGGATCACAGAAGTGGTTTGTAAGCAATCTATTTTGTGGGAAAACTACAGCTTCCCACCGAATCAGCGACTGCCATTTGCCGTTCAACTTCTTATGTTCACCGACTGTTACTGTCAGGTATTCCGATAATGTGACTTCCACTATCAGTGACAATTTAACTGTGTAATCAACTACTACTGCAATTTTCAAGTTTTGTGAAGTGAATAACTTTACATGAGATCTAATTACCAGTCTTTATAGCAGAGTAATATTTTGTCAAGAGCTAACTGGATTTTCCATTTAAGGGAAGGTTTACTATCTTTGGCCCGAAAAAAAGCATGTTCTTTGAGAATTTTTTCTCGGGATATGTAATAGATGTCAATGTCAAACTTGGTCGAAATGTTTATTGATATTTCCCCTACAAACTGAAATTTTTTAGACCGGAAATGTCGAAGAGCAAAGGCGGAAGTGCCGTCGGAACGAAACAAAATTTCGATGTAGACCTCCACGCGCGGTATATCACAGGTCAGCCGGCTCGTCTGAAATCAAAATTGAGTTGACGTTAGCGAAGTAATAAGATTCTTGTACCTCGCTTAAGTTATTTGGACCATAGGAAACAAAATGGCGGCTATTTGAAAAAAAATAGGGTTTTTCATCGATTTTTCGACTTCGTCGGCCAAGTAAAAATATTTATATTTGATGGATAGGAATAAAGTGGTACAACTCCTAGACAATTTAGTTAGCTTCGTCGGAAACAAAGAATCATGCCAATCGGTTCAGTATATTTGAAGTTATCATACCGCGCGATAAAAAAAAAACATTTCGAGAAAAACGCATTTGAAGTTTTGACTACATATAAATGCAATATTACGCAACGTACGTTCAATCTGCTATTCCGGGTCCGTAAACTAGTCCTTCCTCTTCGTCATAGAGGGCATTCTGCTCGATCTGGACCATCCTAGGCTGCTCCAGAGCCGCTCGTTCGGCCGACGACAAGCGGTTTTCGGCCGCTTGAATACAGTGGTCGTCCGAATGCTTGGCGAACTGCGTCGAATGGTCTCAGGGTGACGTCCACCGTTGTCATGGTCTTCAGAACTACTGACTACCCTACGCTGAAGCTGCTCACTGCCAGAAAAGTCGCAGTCTCCACAGTCTTCGCACCAGAATGCAAATGCTTGGGGGCTAATTTCCAAACACACGAGTTCAAACTTTCATTTGAATTTGTGTGTTTCCTCCCAAGCACCGGTACAATAACTCGTCCTCCGAAAGAAAAAAAACTGGCGCGTGAAAAAGGCCGATTTCAGGCAGGTGCATTTTTTTGTTCAACCACGAATAACAAACATTTCCGTTCCGTATTCGGAAAAAACGTTTCAGTGGTGGATTCTAAACTCTTATGGATCCAAAAATGCAAGTTTAAAAAATCAATTTTTTAACCAAAAGGTAGTAAACCTCCCCTTAATATTATCAGTCAGAAGCTTCACCAAAAACAGTGAATCACCGAATTACCTCTATCGATTGCACTCTGGTTGTCGTGTGTATAGAGCGTAAGTTATGTTTCGTATGATTGCTGTTTTCAGAACCCATGACGGTTTTCATTGAGAAGAATACTTTGTTTTCATGAAGTCATGATACATTCTAGAAGTTTGTTACAAATAAAGCTGAGTAAACGGCTCAGGTACCTTTCTTACAGAACCTGTGCTTCTTTCCAGTCAGTGGAAAGATTTGTTTCCGGTGAATTGTAATCAACAGAGATGGTAATTCACTTGATAATTTGTTATAGAAACTGATAGGGGGTCCCCGTCGGGCCTTTCAGAGTTTTTACAATTTCAGCTTATTTTCATCACCCCAAGTACGGATTACTGACACTCGACATTCCACCAGTGCGCCCATTGAATGGTACTATTATTAATTGCTTTTTCATTTTGGAGCAACATTTAAAGACAAATTTCAACTTTTTAGTTTTTATTTGTCTATTTTCTGTTTCGTTCGCCGTCTCGTCACCATATGGCTGGTCACTGATTTTTGTGTCATAGACTAAACATGAGACCAAATTCATATACAGTTAAACTCAAACTTAGTGTTAAAAATACTTAAATCAACATATAGCTTAGACGCATTACTACTTGTATGAAACGCTATAGGTACCTAAGTCTGCAAGGAAGATAACAGATGCGATAACTGTCCGAAGAAACTCAGCGACAAGATACAGAACGCTATTAATAAACGTGTTTGGATTCCTTGAAAGGTCGCGTATACAACTTATTGTAGGGTACAGTAATGCCTTCAAAGAAAGTGAAACTTTTAAAACCGAAAACCCGTAGCTAAGCAAGTGCCAGTTACCATGTTAATGAATCGGTAGCTTCACCAATCGTTTTGCCTCATCCATAAATAATGGACACAAGTATTTTGAAAAATAAAGAGTATATAATGTCTAATCCAAGTAAGCACCTAACATTACATTGCTATATTCTAGACGATGTCTATAAGTCGTGTATAAGAAATTTGGTTCCGATTAAACGAAAAATGTAGCATAAATGATGGTTTCATCTACATACGAGAAGGGCCTGGATTTAAAGCTAGCAATTCTGGGCTTAACTTTTCTTTTATGTAAAACCAACCACTTGAATGGTATTTTGGGCGCAGTAGGTATTTGGTTGATTATTAATACTTTCGTTAAATGTATCCAGATACGTTGCAGATTAAGCTGTATCTTTATTTGTGTTTGGAGAATACTGATTACAAAACAGTTACTACTAAATTAATAACTTGTGTAAATTTATGACTGAAAAGCTAACATTATGACCATAGCAGTTCGTTACTGCCTCTACAGATATTTGGCAAGTTATCAAAATTGTTTTACAGCTTTGCCAAGTACACCCTTCACGGATTTCAGCCACTGCGACAAGTAATACCTGTCAAGAAAAAAATCATCCCGAGCTGGTAACTTCTGTAATGAAAGAGCTACGGAGCTTTTAGAATGTTTCTCGTGTTGTTTCTGAACGTTAGGAGCTAACACCGAGCGTATTGTAAAGAGTAGAGACGTCGTTCATTGGTCGGTTGCGACACTCGGAAAAATGGCTCATTCAAACAGCGACTAGGGAAGCCTTCACAGTTCAGTGCTACTGTAAAACGCCGACGGACTACAACTCGCATCTAAATCAGGCGACCTGCGGGGCAGTCACCATGTCGGTCAATTCTAGCTCCCTCTAAAGGCTATTCAGAGCTACAGCTCCGTTAATTTCGCGCCGCGAGAGCAGTGGAACGGAATGTTAGCGCAGGACTTCGTATTTGGCCTCCTCCGTGTCATACTCTGGGTTATGAATTTGGTCAAGCAGAAGGGTTTGGGAATCTGTTTTGTTTTTACTGTGGCTGCTTCTGCAATACAGGCACTCTGTGGAACTAAAATTTCGGTTAAATTTCAGTTAAGGCTTTTGAAAATTTTTCTAAGTCACTCCCAACTTCAAACTTTTATAGAAAGCTATTCTACGCTGATAACGTAATTCTAGTTGTCAAAAGTGAAATTCAACATACTGATCGTAATGAGAGTGTCACTTTTCACTTCAAGAATTAGCTTTAACTGAACTATACATGATATAAACTATTAGTCTTTTACACAAAACCCTCTGGAACAGGTTTAGTTTCTAAAGCGAAGTCGTTAAACTTCCACGATTTAACGACAGTTATGGCGAACTTATAAATGGCTTGGTGTAGTGTTTTAAAGGCGACTTACATTCTCTTGATGAAGACAGTGCACAGCACCACAAACTTCAGTATTTATACTGCAGAATTAAGCTGCATGGTGCAAGAATACATCCGATTACTATCTTCCACTTTATATAACACAGCATTCGAAAACTGTTATAGACGGATTCAACTATTAAAATACATAGACGAAGACGAACATAAGTTTCTGAGTTATAGCAACTGTTTATTTCATACTTCAAACCATTGATGATTGTAACACCGTTCAGTATGTGACTCTTCAAGCTTTCCCGGCGAATGTGTTGTAAATAGTCTTCACGGGTTTGCCGCCGGATCACGTTGTGCAAATTCCACAATATTTCCTCGGAGCAACTGTCCGACATCTTCAGGTGGTTCAACCCTGCTGGTGGCTACGTACGACTGACGGTATCCGCACGACCTTGGCCTGAGGAAATGTGGAGTGTACAAGATTCCTTGTGTCTGTGGGGCAGCGTATGTAGGCCAGAGATGCCGCACAGTACAAGAACGCTGCGGTGAGCTTCAGCGTCATACACGCCTTCGTCAACCGGAAAAGTCGGCAATTGCGGAACACTGTCTGAATACAGGACATCGGATGATTTATGAAAAGACGGAAGTTTTATCCCCGGCATCATCTTTCTGGGACTGCGTCACTAAGGAAGCAATACATATTCGTACAGCCGATAATTTCATTAACAAGGATGCGGGATTTCAACTCAGCACAGCCTGGAACCCTGCATTGGCTGCTCTTAAATCACGACGCGAAAATCCACATTCTTGAATAACAGGCCCGTCATAACATTGGTCTAGTACGGCCGTTGGTGAGTAACGCCTGGCCGCACTGTTGGCAAACGCAGTGTAAAGCGCACGCGCCGGAGAGCCGCTGTGCGATTTTCGGCAGTGGGAGTTTGGATATGGCACCGTCTATCTGCAA
Organism: Schistocerca nitens; assembly: GCF_023898315.1. Classification (NCBI taxonomy): domain Eukaryota; kingdom Metazoa; phylum Arthropoda; class Insecta; order Orthoptera; family Acrididae; genus Schistocerca; species Schistocerca nitens. Next base: position 167,890,294 of record NC_064616.1, on the reverse strand, counting down.
ATCATTGCGCATGCGCGATTTCCGCGCCTGTGCATTCTTCGCGCGCGTGTTCTAGAAACGGTGCGTCGACGTGCGGATACCGTCAGTCGTACCTAGCCACCAGAAAGGTTGAACCACCTGAAGATGTCGGACAGTTGCTCCGAGGAAATACTGTGGAATTTGCACAACGTGATCCGGCGGCAAACCCGTGAAGACTATTTACCTTCCAGTATGCTCAAAACTCGAGCTACCGTTTCACAAAAACAATGCTTAAGCCTGCGTGCACCAGTTCAAGTCAAACCTTCCACTGACAGTTAATAGCGTTAAAAGTTTCTCCAATCCGTGCAGCCAACCCGGCAGTCATCTGCCACACTTCAGTCACACCATACCCTAAGCAATCTGCATATAGCTACCTGCGCGCCACTTCCCTCAGCTCCAACTGGCAACAAAACATTTACCTAACACGTCTCTCAGAGGCTGCAACGTTGTAACGGAGAGACATTTTCAGCTGATTATGCTGAATGTCCTAGAAGACAGGATGTAAGGAGAAGGTCGGCGTAAACTATAGCTTTCGTTCATGGTCAGAACCACCTGAGTCCTAAAATTCTAACTAATGGGATAGAGCTGTCTTCATCGTCTTCACAGGGTGCAGGCATAACAGACGCTCTGTTCATTAACTGATTTATGCCACTGTCAACTGATTCCAAATTCAAATGTGTGTCAATTCCTAAGGGATCAAACTGCTAAGGTCATCGGTCCGTAGACTTACACACTACTTAAACTAACTTTTGCTAAGAACACCACACACACACCCATGCCCGAGGGAGGACTCGAACCTCCGGCGGTAGGGGCCGCGCAATCCGTGACATGGCGCCTAAAACCTTTCTACCAGGGTAGAAGAGTATGCACAGACTTTCATAGCGTCTTCCTCTATGCATTTCTAGCGCGCGGCCAATGTCAACTACCTCCCGCAAACATTTAAATAGAAAGTTTGACATCTGACGAGATTTGTCGACCTAAGAAAAAGCATTCGTCAACGTAAAATGCTGCAAGATGTTCAAAATTTTTCGGGTAATAGGTGTAAGCTATACAGAAAGACAAGAACCAAGAGGGAAAAGTAATGGAATGCCAAGAACGAAGTTCTCGGATTACAAAGGGTATAACATAGGGTTGTAGTCGTTCACCCCTACTACCTCTAAGAATCGATGACGGAAATTGAAGAAATGTTCAGGAGTGCGATTCAGCTTCAGTTGAAAGAATATCAATGGTGAGACTCGTTGATGACATCGCTATCCTTAGTGAAAGTGAGGGAAAACTGTAGGATTTGTTCTATGAAATGAACATTCTAATGAGCACTATGGAGTGAGAGTAAACTGAAGAAATGTGAAATTAATGACGAGTAGCAGAAATGAGATTACCGGTAAAGTTATCAAAATTGGGGCCCACAAAGAATATTAAGATAAGCAAAATAAAACATGATGGCCGAAGCGAGGAGGACATAAAGAGCAGACTAACACAGGAAAACAGGGCACTCTTTCCCAAGAGAAGGCTACTAGTACCAACCATCGGCCTTAATTTGAGGAAGAAGTTTCTGAAAATGTACGTGTGGAGCACAGCATTGTAAGCAAGTGAATCATCCACTGTGGAAAAAAGGTAAAGAAGATATTCGAAGTGTCTCAAATGTGGTGCTATAAAACGATATTGAAAATTACGTGCACTGATAAGATAAGAAATGAAAAAATTCTCCGCAGAATTGACGAGGAGAAGAATATGTGGAAAACATCGACATGAAGAAGGGACAGGATGTGTGTTAAGACATCAAGTAGTAACTTCTATGGAACATGAGAGAGCTATAAAGGATAAAAACTGTAGAAGACAGAGATTGTAATTATCCAATAAATAATTAAGGACGGCGAATGCAAGTGTTACTCTGAGCTGAAGAAGTTGGAATAGGAGAGAAATTGGTGACGGGTCGCATCACATCCGTTAGAAGACCAATGACACAATAAAAGGACCATTAATCCATGTGGAAGGCACTCTTCAGCCACGCAGCAACTGATCAAACCTCGCAAATTGCGTACGCATGTTGATGCCTGCCCTAATGTAGACGGGATAGTTGACCAAGACGTTCCACTTCCTCACACGGCTAGAAGTGACCTCAAATGGCTATAAGAGTTCGATCACATCTGCAAAGTATTTATTGTTTCCCATTTCCACGTGTGTCACTCAATCTGAACATTTGCAGGACCTGAGCCACGCACACTTAACCCATGGAGTCCTATCCAAATCTCATTAAATCATTTCCAGCTCGCCTACAGGCTGTGTGTGCTAAAAACGGGATTTACCGTCGCTACTGGTACGAACTCTATTATGTGACAAGAACGTGTACAGTAATGTGCAAAATGCCAAAACATTGCGACCGCAGCCCACAGCGACGCAGAATGTCATTTGGCGGCAATTGACGCGGTAAGGAAGGTATATACAGGGAACAGATTCGAATGAAATATCATTCTAGCGACAAGGCGGGCCGCTAATGGAGACATCCGCTTACATAAGCGAGTTTGACAGACGAGCGTCTCAGAAACGGTGCTGTTCCCGTGCTACCACACGTAGATTTACACCTACACCTATATACATTCTCCGCAAGCTGCCGTAGGGTGTGTGGCGGAGGGTACTAATCATTACCCTTCCTGTTCCACTCGCAAATAGAGGGAGGGGAAAGCAACTCTTTGTATACTTCCGTACGAGCCGTAATTTCTCTTATTTCATGTTCGTGGTCCTTACGTGCAATGTACAGCAATAGAATCATTCTGCAGTCAGCTTCAAATACCGGCTCTCTAAAATTTCTCAATAGTGTTCCTCGAAAAAAAAGTCGCCTTCCCTCCAGAGATTTGCATCCGAGCTCCTGAAGCATCTCCGTCATATTTGCTTGTTGATCGAACATACCAGCAAAATACAGCTAACAGCCTGAACTACCGGCCATTCGTCACACTAACTAGAAATTTTGTCTAAGACATTCTGTATCCTTCTACACTCACTCAACGACGACACTTTCCCCTACACCACAGCGTCATCAGGAAACACCCGCAGACTGTTGCTCAACCTGTCCATCAGCTCATTTGTCCGCAGCTTGTGGTCTAATGCCCAGCGTTGCTACCTCACGATCACGAGGTCCCGGGTTAGATTCCTGGCCGGGCTGAGGATTTTTCTCTGTCAGGGGACTGGGTGTTTGTGTTGTCCTCATCATTCCATCATCATTCCATCATCATTCGTGAAAGTGGCTCGATTGGACTGTACACAGATTAGGAATTTCAACGGGCGCTGATGACCGCGCAGTGGAGCGCCCCACAAACCAGTCATCGTCATCATTTATGTATATAGAGAATAACTGCCGTAAAATTACACTTCCATGGGATACTCCTGACGATACCGTTGTCTCTGATCCACGATCGCCATCGAGTACAAAGTACTGGGTCCTATTACTTAAGAAGTCTTCTTGGCACTTACATGGTATGCTCGTACCTTCGTTATGCCCGCATTGGTGCACGGTATCAAAGGCTTTTCGGAAATCTAGGAATGAGAAATCTGCCTATTGCCCTTTATCCATAGTTGGCAGGAAATGCTCTGAGAAAAAGGCAATTTCAGTTTCGCACGAATGGTACTTCCTAACGCCTTGCTGATTTGTGGATAGAAGCGTCTCCATTTCAAAGAAATTTTTATATTAGAACTGGGAATATATTCAAAAACTCTGCAGCAAACAGATTTCAGCTAAATGGTCTGCAATTCTGCGGGTCAGTTCTTTTACTGTTCATACGTACAGGAATCACCTTTTTTCCAGTGGCTTGAGACTTTTCGCTGAGAGAGAGAGATTCGCGATAAATGCAGGATAAGTAAGGACCCACTGCCGTAGAGTACTGTTTGTGAAACCGAATTGGGATTCCGTCCCGATCTGGCACCTTTTTTTTTATTTTCAACTCTTTCAGTTACTTCTCTGAGCCAGGGATGCCAATTACTGTGTCCTCCACACGGAAGTCTGTGCGATAGTCAAACGACGGTATGTTTATACGATCGTTCTGCATGAATGATTTCTTAGACGCGATATTTAAAACTTGGGCTTTTCTTCTGCTGTCCTCCACTGCCGTAGAAGATTGGACAACAAGTGACGGATAGAGAATTTTCTTACTTTCTCAGCCAGAGATTTTGCCAAGGTATGACGGTGGTAGTAGTTGTACGCTTCGCGCATCGGCCTTTGTACAGACGTACGAATCTGTACTAACTACTGCCTGTCGTCATTTGCGCGATCTCTTTTGAACCGAGAGCAACAGTCTTTGCTTCTTTTGCATTTTCCGAATTTTGTTACTAAACGACGCTGAGTCTTTTCAGTCCTTAATCCACTGTCGTTAGCGTCCATGGGAAGTCGTTGAAGGGAAGCACGAGTAGGCAGTAAGGTATTGGACTTCCACGCCTCATCACAAAACGTGGCTACGCGTCTTGTCACGGTCCGCGCGGCTCCCCTCGTCGGAGGTTCGAGTCCTCCCTCGGCCATGGGTGTGTGTCTTGTCCACAGAGTAGGTTAGTTTAAGTTATATAAAGTAATGTGTAAGCTTAGGGACCGATGACCTAAGCAGTTTGGTCCCATAAGGTCTTACCACAAATTTACAATTTTACAAAACGTGGATTCGGAGGCTTGCCCGCTATGTAACCCAAGATAAGTGGCGATCCGTGGCAGATCTGACAACAGAGTGCAACGCTGGTGCAAGCACAAATGTTTCGGAAAACACCTTTCAGCGTACTTTGGTGAGCATGGGTCTCTAGAAAAGACGACCGCGAAGTGCTCCCGTATTGTCCCAACGACATCGTCAATATCGATAGCAGGGACCAAGAGATCATTGAGATTGGACCGTGAGTCAATGGGAAAGTGTCGCTTGTGCGGATGAAACACGTTTCATATTACACCAGGTCTGTGCTCGTGTCCGGATACGCTGTCATCCAGACGAACGGTTGCTCGAAACGTGCGCCAATCTACGGAGTCGCGTCCGTGAGATGAGGATTATTCTGTGAGAGTCACTCACCTGGAGTTCCATCAGACCTTTAGTGTCAGCTGTGGAGCACGTGAACACTGCTGGAGAACTCCTACATCCTTCCGCTCCCTTCCCCGATGGCGACATCATCTTCAGACAGGACAACAACGCCAGAATAGCGCTAAGTTGTTTCAGAAGCATGACGTTGATCTCACGATGATGTCTTGATCACCAAATTCGCCTGGAATCTCGTGTCACATACCTCCGGAAACCTGTCTATCACGACACGTTATCCATGGACAGCGCGACTCTCGCGTTGCTTAACGCTTTACTCCAAATTGAAGATTCTCCCGTGTAGAAAGCGTAATAGCCAGCTCTCGTAAGCTATGGTGAGAGGGAAGTTAAAGATAAACACTGTCTCAGTCTTGTGAAAATATTAAGATATCTTCACAAATTATGTAATAAATATTCAATGGAGGCAGCAACTTATCTAGGGTTCGTAAGACGGTAAATATATTCGATACGACTAGGGTTAAAGGAAGGCACTTTTTTAATGGGAATGTCAATCACAATGTTCAAGCAATGAAAGCAGAAGTGTTTCACGACGACCGCGATGGCCTCATCACTGGTGGCGAACACAGAGCCGGTGAACCGTTCCAGAGTGTTCCGTACTGGCTCTACAACTTCACCGCCCGAGGCAGGTTTGCTCCCACCTACATACGTGCTGATGGAAGATACTCCTGGTAGTATGTACAATCTATTGTTATTAGAGGCTACAACCGATGGATCACCTTAAATCTGTAAGTAGCAGACTGCTGATGAATCCACCCTCTTTAGAAATATGGCTGGGCGCGGGTTCGAACCGTCATCCTCCCGAATGCGAATCCAGTGTGCTAACCACTGCGCCACCTCGCTCGGTGAAAATTAGTCTGGAGGTATCTTGGTACACTTTAATAATAAGTCTACTATTACGGCAATACGTTAAAAAACACGTGATGGTGTTCTTCAGAGATTGAAAGTTGTATCTTATTTACATCGTCATCACTACTAAGCAGGGTTGAGGTTTCAGCCACCTACGCGGAATCATAATGACAGTATAGGACTCAGACACCAAGAACGATGAATAATTGAACCATCCAGTTTCCACGATGAAGCTGCTTTATGCATTCTATGAAGATGTTAATCTTGACGTCAGGGGGCAACGAATCTAGAATAATATTTGGCATTTGAGATTTCTATGAATTCTAAAAACTACCGTTTGTAAAACTCGCGTCTGTAGTAATCTGTAAGCTACAGGTAGAAATCCTGGGTCTAGCTCCTGAAGGAGTAGAACCAGCAATGGCAAGTTTCACATTGGCAAACTTGTTCCTGACCGCGGTATTTCAGCATCTACCGTTACACACGACTATGAAATTTTGTGCGTTACAGCGAGCAGCTATTCCAGTCACCCGGACCGCATGAAGGGTACAGACCTCTATAAAAACGAACCTCTGACTCAAGATGAGCTGATGAAATAAGTCGTTCTTAAGGCGAAACACTCACAGCGGGCAATCTCTGTCCCATATGCGACAACACAGTAGCATTTCAGTGCTCTGCCTGAGTAACTCGTATACCCCTTTATTATAGTGAGAGTTTCCGAGAACCCAACAACCAAACTTTCAACATTCTCGTCTGCTTGGAAGAACCACCAGCGAACTTCAAGGCACAAGAAACGAAAAGGGAAGACCTTATCCCTGACGACCAGTCAATTAAAATAAGGCCTAAGGATTGAAGCAGTATAACATAGTGTCAAAAATACTTTTAAACGTTTTCTCTCAAGTATATTCAAAACAGGTTGGAAGGAAAGAAAACACCTCATGGAAGCTGTTAAAAAGCCACATAATGGACCATCCTGAATGAGATTACGAAAGTCCAATAAACATCTGATCTCATGAGATGAGGGAGGTAATGTGGTTGCCGTATCGATTCGTAAGGGCAGAATATCCTCAATTACAGGTGTTTCCATACATCTTGATGTCATGGACACGGACGTAAAAAGATTTCAGGCGAGAGGACAGATAGGTCTCAAGGAATTAGGCTGACTCACTTACTGAAATGCAGCAGTTATCCATGGTTACAGTGCTGCTCGGTAATGATGTAAGCTTAAGGTAATGCAAAGGTAATGTCTGTGGCGCAGGTCCATGACCAGCTACTGGCCTGATTACAGGCAGAATGCAGCCTTCTTCACCTAGCCGCTACGGGGTGGTGCGGGGAGGGGGGGCTGGCAGCGTGGCAAGGTCGTCGCCCCGGTCACCTTCTACCTCCGAGACAGATTCCCGGTAGACAATTGATATTCAGGCTGAGAGGATCGCGGGCCGTCCTGAAGGATCTAGAATGAGAAAAAATCGCCGAACCTATGCAGGAGTGAACCCAGGACCTCCAAGGAAGGAGTCCTGTTGTCTGTCCGCTAGACCACCACGGCCACAAAATGAACGATGTATTCGAAAAAAAAAAACTATTTATTTCAACAATCAGAGCATCTAAAAGGAAGACAAACGCGTCAAATGCGGATCATATACAGACGAAACAGAACCACCATGTAAATACCCACTCCAAGAGGGGCAACTTCTGGACTATCCTCCTTTATGCAGCTAAAAATGTCTATATACAGTGTGATTTACATATTTCCAGAAACTTTTAGGATACCGTAATTTTCTCTTCATCCAGACTGATGTTAGGAAATTTCTCAATCAATAACATACAGTCGCTTGTAATAGCTGTATTAATTACAGAGAAACCTGCATCAACTATGTTTTTACAAAAGGCACTATAGTATTTTCTGTTGCTCAGATCTCAGAGACGAATTGAACCTCGTTTTACTCTCCAAAGTCCGATAAGTCCCGTTTTCAAGAAGGGACGTCGAACAGATGTGCAGAACTATAGACCTATATCTCTAACGTCAATCAGTTGAATTTTGGAGCACGTATTACGTTCGAGTATAATGACTTTTCTGGAGACTAGAAATCTACTCTGTAGGAATCAGCGTGGGTTTCGAAAAAGACGATCGTGTGAAACCCAGCTCGCGCTATTCGTCCACGAGACTCAGAGGGCCATAGACACGGGTTCACAGGTAGATGCCGTGTTTCTTGACTTCTCAAGGCGTTCGGTACAGTTCCCCACAGTCGTTTAATGAACAAAGTAAGAGCATATGGACTATCAGACCAATTGTGTGATTGGATTGAAGAGTTCCTAGATTACAGAACGCAGCATGTCACTCTCAATGGAGAGAAGTCTTCCGAAGTAAGAGTGATTTCAGGTGTGCCGCTGGGGAGTGTCGTAGGACCGTTCCTATTCACATTATACATAAATGAGCTTGTGGATGTCATCGGAAGTTCACTGAGGCTTTTTGCGGATGATGCTGTGGTATATCGAGAGGTTGTAACAATGGAAAATTGTACTGAAATGCAGGAAGATCTGCAACGAATTGACGCATGGTGCAGGGAAGGGCAAATTGAATCTCAATGTAGACAAGTGTAATGTGCTGCGAATACATAGAAAGAAAGATCCTTCATCATTTAACTACAATATAGCAGGTCAGCAACTGGAAGCAGTTTATTCCATAAATTACCTGGGAGTACGCATTAGGAGTGATTTACGATGGAATGATCGTATAAAGTTGATCGTCGGTAAAGCAGATGCCAGACTGAGATTCATTGGAAGAATTCTAAGGAAATGCATTCCGAAAACAAAGGAAATAGATTACAGTACGCTTGTTCACCCGCTGCTTGAATACTGCTCACCAGTGTGGGATCCCTACCAGATGGGGTTGATAGAGATAGAGAAGATCCAACGGAGAGCAGCGCGCTTCGCTACAGGATCATTTAGTAATCGCGAAAGCGTTACGGAGATGATAGATAAACTCCAGTGGAAGACTCTGTAGGAGAGACGCTCAGTAGCTCGGTACGGGCTTTTGTTGAAGTTTCGAGAACATACCTTCACCGAGGAGTCAAGCAGTATATTGCTCCCTCCTACGTATATCTCGCGAAGAGACCATGAGGATAAAATCAGAGAGATTAGAGCCCACACAGAGGCATACCAACAATCCTTTCCACGAACAATACGAGACTGGAATAGAAGGGAGAACCGATAGAGGTACTCAAGGTACCCTCCGCCACACACCGTCAGGTGGCTTGCGGAGTATGGATGTAGATGTAGATGTAGATGAAGTAGATTCGAAGGAATTACGATATTTAGAACACAGACTCTGTATATTTTGAATGTCAGACCGATTGCTGTCTTATGCGAAAGTTCATCTTATAATGTGGAAGTATCACATGTGCTTGACTGGTTCGCTACAGCGTGACTACCAAGAGGATGTAGTTACAAACTCAAAATAGTTGGGTAAAGTATATTTAGAACTGGTATTAATCACGGTTTCCTACATGTGGTTAGGCTGACTCATTTACTGAATTGCAGCAGTTATCCATGGTTACACTACTGCTCTTGTTTCTGCCAGAGCTTTAAAAGAAAGCTGAATGTCACAAGTGGAAAGGATTTGAAAAACAAAGAACTGGAATATAAAAATAGTAAAATAACAACGTCCCACGAATAAAAAAATAACATCAGTTTAATTCTGAGATACGCACTTATACTACAGAACGAAAGGAAATCACAAAAAAAAGTTTGGGGGCATGAGATCGTTACCGGCCTGACATCTCATTTTATTATGTAAATTCCATTAATCAAAATTAAAGTCATGTTTCTACCGATCGGCTTACGAGGTGCGGCTAGAAGAAAACCGGACTGATGCTGGAAAAAACATTTATTTACAATTATTTACAATTTCATGTTATCTCCTTCAATGTACTCTCCTCCTCGGTCTCTACACCGCTCCATACGAATTTTCCACTGTTCATAGCAATGCTGCAGATCATTTTCGGTAAGTCCACACATTACTTCCGTCGCTTTTTCTTTTACTGCTTCAACAGTCTCAAATCTAGTTCCTTTCAAAGCTGACTTGACTTTAGGGAAAAGAAAAAAGTCACAGGGGGCCAAATCAGGTGAGTAGGGTGGATGATCTAAGATGGGAATGTTGTGTTTTGCCAAAAACGTCTTCACTGACAACGCACTGTGAGCTGGGGCATTGTCTTGGTGAAGGATCCATGACTTTTTTCTCCACAAATCGTTCCGTTTTCTCCGTACTCGCTCACGTAGGGTAGCCAGGACGCTAATGTAGTAATGCTGATTCACTGTTTGTCCCTCTGGTACCCAATCAATGTGCACAATCCCTTTGATGTCAAGAAAAACAATCATCATTGCCTTGAAATTCGATTTTGACATTCGTGCTTTTTTTGTCGTGGAGAACCAGGAGTTTTCCAATGCATCGATTGGCGTTTAGTTTCGGGATCGTAAGTAAAAAACCACGATTCATCGCAAGTAATAACATTTTGTAAGAAGGTGCGATCACTTTCATTGTTTTCCAGGATGTCAGAACAAATCATTCTTCGGCGTTCCTTCTGTTCAATTGTGAGACACTTTGGAACCATTTTTGAACGCACTTTGTTCATGTTGAAACTTTCATGAAGAATCTGCCTAACACTTTCCTTGTCAACTCCTGTTAACTCAGACACTGCTCTGATTGTTAAACGGCGATCTTGTCGAAAAAGTTTACCGATTTTTTCAATGTTTGCATCAGTTTTTGCTGACAATGGTCTGCCAGTGCGAGTGTCATCACTGGTGTCTTCGCGGCCATCTTTAAATCGTTTAAACCACTCCAACACTTGTGTTCGCGATAAACAATCATCGCCGTACACTTGTTGTAACATTACAAACGTTTCACTTGCAGATTTTCCTAGTTTGAAACAAAATTTGATGTTAACACGCTGTTCTTTCTGTACACTCAACATTTTCCGACACACAGACAAAACGTCAACTACTTAAAACAGACGCCACGGGCAGACTGAGTGCAGGAGGCAGATGAAACTCGAGCAGTAGGCGGAGCGAGTCACGTGACAGGCCACGCGACTTTCAGCCTTATTGCATTCGTTTTATTGTTTCACCAGTACTAGTCCGGTTTTTTTCTAGCCACACCTCGTATAATAATGATCTCAGTGATTGTAAAGGTAAGGCAATCGTTACCTGTTGATTAACCATCTCTATTCTGATTGGGAAACTTTGCAGGTGAAACAGTAGACATCGCTCGTGAACCGTGGTCTTAGGAGCCAACGGTAAACCGCATCAGGGGCTGGGGGCCGAAATCTCCGCAGAGAGAAGGATGAGACTGGCGTCTATGGTTCCTGCTAGGGAGGTGGGGTAGAGCCTCTGGGCTGCTAGGGTGCAGCTATCCAGCCAACCGACAGAGTTCTGCTGGCACCTTTGAGGCGGTTCCACAGTTTGTTTGTTTTTTTTTCCATGTTCTGAAGGCGAGCAGTGCATGCAGCATGGGTCCGTCGAAAACAAGATCGTTCGGTGCGCTCGCGTACCCAACCGATCGGCAAAATGGCGGAAAAATACAGAATAGCGCCCCAGGAGACTTCAAATAATACGTACCTAACGTTTCGCACTCGTAGCATTGTTTTCGGCTGAGAAAAAAATGCGGAGCATTACTTTGTGGGCAAGCTTCGTAGATGCCATACAGAGCCTTACTGACAATCAGTCTGCCCACTCACCATTCCTGAATGGAACAGGAATCGGGGTAATCGATAATGGTACTACAAGCACCCTCTGGCACACATACTAATGTAGTTTGCAGAGTGTAGGTATAGATGTAGCGGGAAAACAAGGGGAGCTACTAAAGAACTCTAGCGCCTCTGACAAACATGTGAAGAATTTTGGGTCACGAGCACCTAGGCGACCCAGATTATATCTTCTGCCTAAAATACACAAAGAAGGCGTATCACTTAAACCGATCGTGAATACTGTTCTCTCTCCTACATACAGGCTGGCAAAGCATTTAACTAAATTATTGGCACCTATAGTTACCCACCATGGACGCCATATTAAGAAATATCAAATGTTTGTAGACGCTGTAAAGCAGGTGACAATGGGCCAAATGAAGCCATGGTCAGCCTCGACGTGGTCTCTCTCTTTTTATCCAGGTACCAATAGGAGAAACGTTAAAACTATTCACCACTCATTTCTTCCCTGAATTTTTAAAATTGTTTTGACACATCTTGACGAACAAATAGTTTTTGCGCATTGGCAATTAATTTGAATGACTCGTGTAAAAGCCATGGGTTCGCAACTGTCACCAGCCATATCTAATTTTTTCATGGAGTATGTCTAAGAATAAGCGTTGAGCAGTGCCCCTCACCCCCTCTGCCATCATACTCTTTCATATATGTTGATATATTTTTAAATTGGTGGCGTGGAGCTGTGGCGCTGCAGCAGCTCATCACCACATCAACAGTATAAAGTACACCCCAATATACACTCCTGGAAATTGAAATAAGAACACCGTGAATTCATTGTCCCAGGAAGGGGAAACTTTATTGACACATTCCCGGGGTCAGATACATCACATGATCACACTGACAGAACCACAGGCACATAGACACAGGCAACAGAGCATGCACAATGTCGGCACTAGTACAGTGTATATCCACCTTTCGCAGCAATGCAGGCTGCTATTCTCCTATGGAGACGATCGTAGAGATGCTGGATGTAGTCCTGTGGAACGGCTTAACGTGCCATTTCCACCTGGCGCCTCAGTTGGACCAGCGTTCGTGCTGGACGTGCAGACCGCGTGAGACGACGCTTCATCCAGTCCCAAACATGCTCAATGGGGGACAGATCCGGAGATCTTGCTGGCCAGGGTAGTTGACTTACACCTTCTAGAGCACGTTGGGTGGCACGGGATACATGCGGACGTGCATTGTCCTGTTGGAACAGGAAGTTCCCTTGCCGGTCTAGGAATGGTAGAACGATGGGTTCGATGACGGTTTGGATGTACCGTGCACTATTCAGTGTCCCCTCGACGATCACCAGTGGTGTACGGCCAGTGTAGGAGATCGCTCCCCACACCATGACGCCGGGTGTTGGCCCTGTGTGCCTCGGTCGTACGCAGTCCTGATTGTGGCGCTCACCTGCACGGCGCCAAACACGCATACGACCATCATTGGCACCAAGGCAGAAGCGACTCTCATCGCTGAAGACGACACGTCTCCATTCGACCCTCCATTCACGCCTGTCGCGACACCACTGGAGGCGGGCTGCACGATGTTGGGGCGTGAGCGGAAGACGGCCTAACGGTGTGCGGGACCGTAGCCCAGCTTCATGGAGACGGTTGCGAATGGTCCTCGCCGATACCCCAGGAGCAACAGTGTCCCTAATTTGCTGGGAAGTGGCGGTGCGGTCCCCTACGGCACTGCGTAGGATCCTACGGTCTTGGCGTGCATCCGTGCGTCGCTGCGGTCCGGTCCCAGGTCGACGGGCACGTGCACCTTCCGCCGACCACTGGCGACAACATCGATGTACTGTGGAGACCTCACGCCCCACGTGTTGAGCAATTCGGCGGTACGTCCACCCGGCCTCCCGCATGCCCACTATACGCCCTCGCTCAAAGTCCGTCAACTGCACATACGGTTCACGTCCACGCTGTCGCGGCATGCTACCAGTGTTAAAGACTGCGATGGAGCTCCGTATGCCACGGCAAACTGGCTGACACTGACGGCGGCGGTGCACAAATGCTGCGCAGCTAGCGCCATTCGACGGCCAACACCGCGGTTCCTGGTGTGTCCGCTGTGCCGTGCGTGTGATCATTGCTTGTACAGCCCTCTTGCAGTGTCCGGAGCAAGTATTGTGGGTCTGACACATCGGTGTCAATGTGTTCTTTTTTCCATTTCCAGGAGTGTAAGATTTACAGCAGAAACGCAGAAGGACGGGAAGTTACTATTCTTAGATGTGCTAGTTAAATGGGAAGCCGATGGCCGAATTGGTCATTCTGTGTATCGAAAACCGAAAATAGACGCGTATCTCAACGGGTGTAGCTTTCATCATCCAGATCAGAAGAGAGCTATGCTGAACACCCTAACACACAGATCCAGGACTGTTTTGCAAAAGTACCACTTCGGCTCCGAAATTAATCACCTGTTGACGGTGTTAAGAAGGAACAGGTACTCATTCGGTGACATTGGTAAATTCTGCCGAGGAACTCTAGACGTGATGCCGTTCAACCTAGCCAGGAAGACCAACATATAGCACAGCTTCCATCCTGTGGTACAACAATGAGTGGGATAGATAGAGTCTTAAACATGCCAGGAGCCGAACTGGTCTTCTGGTCACGCAGAAAAAGTAAAGAAATGTTGTGGCTTTTTTTAAGACAATTTCGGCCTGAGAATATTGGGGATTGAGATTCCTTGTGAGTGTGGCAGCAGTCACATGAAACAGTGTATGCAAATTATTTCCAATCGTTGTGTTGATCATTTCTTTTTTTTTTTTTTTGTATTGCATTTCAGTGCTGCTCTATAGAGTATAGAAAAATTAAAAAAACATAATGAGAATATAAACATAAAAGAAAACAAGGCGATAAAACGGTGACATTATAAAAAACTGTAAAATGGCGGAAAGTTGTGGAACTTAAAATATAAAAACAATGCGGTGACGATGCGGATGAAGATACACAAGAAGGCGACAGGCACAATTAAAAAACACGGCTACAGTCTGGTTTCTGTTCGCACAAGATAAAAACACAAACTAGCGACAATATGGTGGCTGTTCGCAACACTGACAGGGGATTCACAACACTGAACACTCACTTAGAACAGCACTATACAGGTGACATGGCGGCAGATGGGGGGGGGGGGAGCCAATGGAGGGAGGGGACATAGAAAAGGGGGGCGGCTGGGCAGACGCAAGGAGGAGTGGGAAAGGCAGGAAAGGGGAGACCGAAAAGGACTCTGGGAGAGAAGGGAGGCAGAGAGAGGGTAGGTGGGGAAGAAACAGGATGGAAGGGGTGGTAGAGGGAGCCCGGGGAAAGGACAAGGAAAGGAGGGGGAGGTGAGGATCAGAGTTGATAGGAGGGATAAATGGAGGGAGACAGGGCATCATCCGGGAGGGGGAGTCGACAGAAGCCACCTTGGGAAAGGAGATGAAGGGTGTAGAGGTGAAGGGTAGGGGGGACACAACGGTGAAGGCGCGGCAGAGGGCGGGGGTTGGAGAGGAGCCGCCAGAGGATGAGGGGATCAAGGCGCCGGGAGGTGTATAGGACAAAGATATGTTCGAGGAAAAGGAGCCGATGGGGCGAAAGGAATCAGGTCATAGAGGATTCACATGGGGGACGGGAGACGTATATGGAAGGCGAGGCAGAGTGCTTGGCACTCGAGGATCGCGAGGGACTTATAGAATTTTAGGGTGGGGGGGGGGCGGATAACCAGGTGGGACTGGCATAACAGAGGATGGGACGGATTAAGGATTTGTAGGTGTGGAGGATGATAGACGGGGTCAACCCCCATGTTCGGCCAGAGAGGAGTTCGAGGAGTCGAAGGCGGTTGTGGGCTTTGGATTGGATAGAGTGGAGATGAGGGATCCAGGTAAGGTGACGGTCAATGTTGAGGCCAAGGTAGGTGAGGGTGGTGGATGTGTTGATCATCAACATGACTAAGTACAGAAAGTTTGAAAATTCAGCAATTTAAGTACAAACTAATAAATAAACACAATATTTTGTTTGAACATACGAGAATTCTGGCTGACGCTTCGAACTATTGGGACTCTGTTATTATGGACTATGTGATAACAGTTTTAATAGGGGCACCGAATATGCATTCAGCAATGCGAGCAGGCAGTCATTCTATAAAGAAATACCACAGAGGAAGACTTCACGTAGTTACTGCCTGTTATGAGTGGTGGCGCTGCAAGTGACACTGGACAGCGAGTACAGACGTAATCTACGCCTGCAGAAGGCGTCATCTCAGCATGCGCCATATCCGTGGCAGAATCTATCCAAACGAATGCAGTCCTCTGGGCATAAAGCTTGAGTCTTGCCAGTTTCACGCCAATTAATAAAGTGACAAACAAACAGACGAAACATCTACCAAGAACACCTTTAGTTCTGTTGGTGAGGGTCTGCAACAGCTGCTTATTGAATGCTTACTTTCTGGGCAAATAGAAGGTAGCTCAAATTCTATCCATTCCAAAACCCAATAAATATCTGACTCACGCCATCGGTTAGTGACCCAGGGCTGGTTTCAGGAATTTTGAGGAATCGCTTCGCTTTTCTTTCTAGATTGTAATTTTGTTTATATTTTGTATGATTTTCCGATTATATATGACTATCATATATATACACTGCCGAGAAAAAATTTAGTACACCTGGAAAGACGACATAGATTTTGATGTGATGACTGCATATCCCACCTGGGATACAGCAGATGTACTGTTGATCCTTTGAACTTCGTCCACCAACAAATAGTGTTGTGGCATAGCTACCAGAACGCCAGCTGTGTCTGCCCTTTAATAGGGAATGCTCACAGCCAGAAGGCTGAGTGTGGTGCAGACGTGTGAAGCAAGCAGCTAATCGTGCCACGGAGACGCACTCGTGCTTCCTACAGCCAACTGAACGAGTTTGAAAGAGGTCAGATTGTGACTTTTCGAGTGGCGGGATGGCCCTTTCGGAGAATTGTCACACAAGATGGACGTGCTGCCCCAGTTGTGCAGCGATGCTGGCATCAGAGGTCATGTGAACATTCTCACACCCGTAGACGACGTTTTGGATGTTCATGCATGCCCGTTAGGATCTTGGCAGATTGTAAAGCTACCAAGCACAGATAAGAGGGCTAGTGATCCCAGACGTGTCAACACCTCAACACGAACTGTAGTGAACCGGTTATTAGAAGTGGGAGTACGCACGCGTCCAACCCGTCTTCCACTCACACCACAGCATCGACATGCAACGCTCGAATGGTGTCGTCAGAGCATCACTTGGAAGATGGAATGGCGTGCCATGATCTTCAGCGATGAAATCTGATTCTGCCAGCACACAAGCGATGATCGTTTGCGCGTACGACGTAGACCTGGTCAGCGCTGTTTCGTAGAGTGAGACACACTGGCCCATCCAAGGCGTTCGGTCTGATCAGCGATAAGATAAAATTGTTGTTACTTTGAGGGGACGCTAACCAGCTCTCAATACGTGAAGAATGTTGTTAGACCCATTCTTCTGCCGTTCTTAAAACAGGAAGGTGAAGTCTGCAACTTCAATGGCTAGCATGCTCTCCGGACATGTCTCCAACCGAACACGTGCGGGGTATGGTGGGACTAGAAGTAACTCACGTGACTCATCAACAAAACAACTCTTACATAAGTACGTGAACAGGTCAAGCAGGAGTTACATAACTAACCCCAGGACAGCATTCGTCATCTGTACGATCGACTGCATTGCCGCCGGTGAAGGCTACACCACGTACTAATCGGGGTGTTTCAGCATGGGTCGAAGCCTGGCACCTTAGAAGCGCTTGCGCTATTGACTGTAAACGTAATCTAAATGGGTAAACAATTTTTTCCAGCAGTATATACACACTGAAGCGCCAAAGAAACTGCTGTAGGCATGCGTATGCAAGTACGGAAATATGTTCAAAAATGGTTCAAATGGCTCTGAGCACTATGGGACTCAACTGCTGAGGTCATTAGTCCCCTAGAACTTAGAACTAGTTAAACCTAACTAACCTAAGGACATCACAAACATCCATGCCCGAGACAGGAGTCGAACCTGCGACCGTAGCGGTCTTGCGGTTCCAGACTGCAGCGCCTTTAACCGCACGGCCACTTCGGCCGGCACGAAAATATGTAAACAGTCAGAATACGCCTACATAAGGTAACAGTGTCTGGCGCAGTTGTTAGATCGGTTAGTGTTGTTACAATGGTACGTTATCAACATTTAAGTGAGTTTGAACGTGGCGTTATAGCCGAGGCGCGAGCGATGGGTACGCAGCATGTCCGAGGTAGCGATGAAGTGGGGATTTTCCCGTACGACCGTTTCAAGAGTGTATCGTGAATAGCAGGAATCCGGCAAAACATCCGGCCGGGGTGGCCTAGCGGTTCTAGGCGGTGCAATCTGGAACCGCGCGACCGCTACGGTCGCAGGTTCGAATCCTACCTTGGGCATGGATGTGTGTGATGTCCTTAGGTTAGTTAGGTTTAAGTAGTTCTAAGTTCTAGGGGACTGATGACCTCAGAAGTTAAGTCCCATAGTGCTCAGAGCTATTTTTGAACCTCAGAAGTTAAGTCCCATAGTGCTCAGAGCCATTTGAACCGGCAAAACATCAAGTCTCCGACATCGATGCGGCCGGCAAAAGATCCTGAAAGAACGGGACAAACAACGACTGAAGAGAATCTTTCAACGTGACAGAAGTGCAACCCTTCCGAAAATTGCAGCAGATTTCAATGCTGGGCAATGCAAACCACTCAACGAAGCATCATCGATATCGGCTTTCGGAGCCGAAGGTCCACTCGTGCACCCTTGATGACTGCACGACACAGAGCTTTACGCCTCGCCTGGGCCCGTCAACACCGATATTGGATTGTTGATGACTGGAAAAATGTTGCCAAGTCGGACGAGTCTCGTTTCAAATTGTATCCAGCAGATGGAGATGTACAGGTATGGAGGCAACCTCATGAATCCGTGGACCCTGTTTGTCAGCAGCGGACTGTTCAAGCTGGTGGACACTCCGTAATGGTGTGGGACGTGTGCAGTTGGCGTGATATGGGATCCCTGATACGTCTAGATACGACTCTGACAGGTGACACGTACGTAAGCATCCTGTCTGATGACTTGCATCCATTCATGTCCAATTGGCATTCCGACGGACTTGGGCAATTCCAGCAGGACAATGCGACACCCCACACGTCCAGAATTTCTACAGAGTGGCTCCAGGAACACTCTTTTGAGATCAGACACTTCTGCTGGCCACAAAAGTCTCCAGACATGAGAATTATTGAGCATATCCGGGAAGACTTACAGCGTGCTGTTGAGAGGAGATCTCCACCCCCTCGTACTTTTACGGATTTATGGACAGTCCTGCAGGATTCATGGTGCCAATTTCTTGCAGAACTACTTCAGACATTAGTCGAGTCCTTGCCACGTCGTGTTGCGGCACTTCTGCGTGCTCCCGAGGACCCTACACGATATTAATTTTTCGGAAATTTGTGGAAAGGACTATGCGATCAAACTGCTGAGGTTATCGGTCCCTAGCCTTACGCACTACTTAATCTATCTTAAACTAACTTACGCTAAGGACACATCCATGCCCGAGGGAGTACTGGAACCTCCGACGGGAGGAGGCGCGCGAACCGACCCATTAGACCGCAAGGCTACCCCGCGCGGCATACACGATATTAGGCAGGTGTACCAGTTTTGTTGGATCTTCAATGTATAATTGCTTGTAATTGTATCTGATATGTCATTTACTGCTCGTATACTTTTACTGTGTATCATAAATCTCAACAAATACCAACCCACACGGAACGCGCTGAATCCAGTGCTTCCCAGTCCCATAAAACCAATGGGCTTCTTTTAGAATAAATATCCCAAATTGGTATATAGAAGTGCTGTGACTAGAGTTTTGCCGGTGCGGAACTGATGCGTATTATGGTTTTAGTTTAGAATAAATTTGAAAACTGATGAATGCTTACATATACTTTATATTTGGGGTAAAGCTGCAGGCTCTGATACTAATTTATGTTTTTTATCTTTACTTGTTATATTTAGAGTTTTATTTAGAGGCTGTTATTTTATTACTAATAGTAAGCTGAACAGCATTATTAATTCCTAAACCTACTACTATTGTCATATCATGTAAGGCGTGTTTACTCGACTAGTGTTAGACAACAGGGAAGGGATCATGCGAGTTGATAGCCTCAGCAAACGTTAAAAAATGACCCTCACTGGGTGAAATTTTACGAGGCCGTGCTGAAAAGCAACGCCTCCGAACATTTTATGCGGAACCTCTTAAAGCTTTTTAAATAAAACAAACATTATTAACATTCTACATCTTTACTGTACATGTCTACACATTTGCAGCCCTCTGCCGCTCCGAACTGCAGTGTGTAACATGACAGTGTGTAGCGTAACTATGTTGGTGCGTGAGAAACAGCGTGCTGTAATCAAGTTTCGGATTTGAAAAGTTCGTCCACACGTGGAACACTCTCACCTCCAACATGAAAATGCGCCACTACACCCTAGCGCTGTGACATCTGCAATAGAGAAGGGTAAACTCGTTCATCCTTGGGAACTAGTTCACTGGTGATCGCTCCTTTTTGGGAACCGTTCATTTTTACTCGTTTACCGTTCATTTGTGCTTGGTATATGATTGTTATGAAAACTTGAAAATTAGTGGAACATGGCACCAAGAGGGGGCACTTGCCGCCCCCCCCCCCCTCTGGAGTACAAAGATTTTATTCGTAACAGAATTCTGACACACATGTAATTTTCGTGATTCTGCAAAACCTCTCGTTAAGCCAACTGTAGCGTTATAGCGTTATGTGGCTGATCGCAGTGAAATAATATAGGGTAGCGCAAAAAAAAACTGGCCCCGAATGCAGACTGCTCGCCAATTATGCACGATTTGTTGACCGCTACGAGCAGAATAAATGAACATGTAATAATTAGGCAGTGAAGAAATAACAAATAAGCTAATGCAAACAACAACTTCGAAACAATAGCTGACGATTGGTAGGCGACAATGAGCAGTCTTGTACTCGGGGCCGATTTTTCGTGCGCCACCCTGTACCACTGAAGTAATATTGTAGAAGGTATCATATTCTCTTTACAAAATGTGACACCAGCCACTCGATTATGGAGCGCGGGCTTCATTCGGTTGTAAGCTGGTCTGCCTTCCATAACAATGAACACGCTTCCAATGTGCGTTCACCGTGATGTCACCAAACATGCTGTAAATAGCAACTGGATTCATCCGAAAAAATGACGTTTTGCCATTTGTGCACTCAGGTTCGTCGTTGAGTACACCATCGCAGGCGCTCCTGTCTGTGATGCAGCGTCAGGGGTAACCGCAGCCATGGTCTCCGAGCTGATAGTCCACGCTGCTGCAAACGTCGTCGAACTGTTCGTGCAGATGGTCGTTGTTTTGCAAACGTCCCATCTGTTGACTCAGGGATCGAGACGTGGCTGCACGATCCGTTACAGCCATGCGGATAAGATGCCTGTCATCTCGACTGCTAGTGATACGAGGCCGTTGGGATCCAGCACGGCGTTCCGTATTACCCTCCTGAACCCACCGATTCCATATTATGCTAACAGTCATTGGATCTCGACCAACGGAGCAGCAGTGTCGCGATACGATAAACCGCAATCGCGATAGGCTACAATCCGACCTTTATCAAAGTCGGAAATGTGATGGTACGCATTTCTCCTCCTTACACGAGACATCACAACAACGTTTCACCAGGCAACGCCGGTCAACTGTTGTTTGTGCATGAGAAATCGGTTGGAAACTTTCCTCATGTCAGTACGTTGTAGGTGTCGCCACCGGCGCCAACCTTGTGTGAATGCTCTGAAAAGATAATCATTTGCATATCACAATATCTTCTTCCTGTCGGTTAAATTTCGCGTCTATAGCACGTCATCTTCGTGGTGCAGCAATTTTAATGGCCAGAAGTGTAGTTTACTTTGCTTATTGTAATCCACTTATGACGTATGGTTCTATCTTTTGGAGTAACTCTACTGTTTCAAAAAGGGTATTTTTTGCTCAGAAACGGGCGGTTCGAGTAGTATGTGATGTAAGTGGGCGAGCCTCATGTCAATCCCTGTTCGGTGGTCTGGAAATTCTGACATTTGTCTCTCAATACATATTTTCTTTAATGTCGTTTGTTGTTAACGATATGAGCTTACTACCAAGAGTTTCCACTCAGTTAATACCTGGCGGTAATCCAACCAGCGTTTGAAACGCACCTCCTTGACTCTTGTGCTGAAAGGCGTACAGTATTCTGCTGCATCCATTTTCAATCAGCTGCCTCAAGAATTCAAAGATCTTAACAGTAATCAACGCACTTTCAAGTGTAAACTGCTGAGTTTCCTCATGGTCCACACTTCCTATTCTGTCGAGGCACTCCTGGAAAAATTAAAAAGTTAAGCTAATTCCTGTGTAACGTTGTTGATTATGTTTATTAAAACTTATGGCTTGTCGTCTGTGTAGGATTGTTTCATTTTATCTTTTATTACTCTTCTGTTATAATTTTACGAAGCGAGTCGTTCCATGACCATGGCGACTTGATCCTCAATTTTGTCTTGTAGAAGATGGCATACAAAACAACTAAATAAAATATCATCCAGCAGTTACGTCAGTGTCGCTCTTACCATCTGTGTGAAAAAGTCTCCTGATGGGGGATTATCGACAGCCACATTGTGCAAGTTCTAGCAAAAAAGAAACTTTTCGTTCGCTTCCAGTGAGAGTCTATAAAGCAGAATTCTTCTCTATTTAATACTACACACCGGGAGGTGGTCATACAACAGTCTTTCCCAGACAGGCGACCCCTGAAATGTATTCTCATAGTTGGAAGTCCAGTACCCTACAAAAACTTCTTAATCAATGGCTCTCCATACTTATTGAGCGATAGTTTAGTTACAGAGCCGTTTATACCCTATCAAATAGTTTTATTGAAGGGAATCGTTTCTCGCAGGGATTTTTGGGAGTTGCTCTTGTGCTACTACTGTTAATAGAATTTGGTCCACAGTAAAGAGCACTGTTGAGTGTTCGCTATTTGTGAATGACTATTCAGTTTTCTGTTCATCCATCAGAATTGCGAGTACGTCCTTCAATTGCAGCTGGAACTTCAGAGGCTCTAGGGATTAGCGGAGGTTTCTGGTTACGTGAAGCTAACACAGCAGAAGCCAGTTTTAATCGTTCCCGTCGTTTTATGACGTCCTCGTCATATACCGGAAAGGGTAGTTCTCTATAGTGAGCCCGCTGAAAGAACGCCCCTGATAGTTCGAGCACGTGCAGCGCATTGTGTGGAGGGGACAATGAGAGCTCTGGAATTCGTTAACGTTGCCATGGCGACGGCGATCAATTGCCACCCCGACAGTTACAACTCAAGGTCGCGCGTGGTTCTATACCCAGTGGCTACAAAGCGTTTGTCGCGGATCGTGAATTACCGATTCGGTTTGTGTTAACGGAGCCATGTAAAGTATCGTATTGTTAACTTCAAACCTGTGTGATACGACCCATTCTTCAAGCCTTAAGAAATGAGGCACGGATGCTCCCTTAAACAGCCAGTCTCGTGAACTCTTGTATAATGTATGATGATATTTTCAGGAAGAAAATCATAACGGTGGACCTCTTATACCTTTGACAAAAGCCGTCGATCGAGTTGCTGCACCTCTGAAAACTGGAACGATCTGTGTGAAGAAAACTACCAGGGAGAAGTGTGTTGGAGATCTACAGGAACCAACTGCTACTCTCTCGACTCTAACGAAAATCAGAGTGTGTGATGCTAAAATGACGGAACTCGGTAATGTTCAAGAAAATGCAATTCGGCGACATACATTTGACTATTAAGCGCGGAAAGAATATCCCACCTGCTTGCCTCACTACGAGATGGTGAGTTGTTTTTCACAGGAAAAAGCAGCCTTTGAGTGATATCGGTGCAAAAGAAGATATGGTTTCGATGGATATCGTTTTCTAGAAGAAAAGTTCTGCCTTCACGGAAGGGTATCGTTGCCTGGAGACGCTGGGTTTTGAGGGACGTATCTATGCGCAAACTTCACGAAATCGTTGACTGAACGAAATGGGTAAATGTTGGTTATTCCAGGCCCACTGCGAGGACTAATGATACTGCACGAGAAACAACGAAAGTTCATTTGAAAAAGGCAGCTGGATCATTCTTTTACATGCTGGAAAAGTCCGTGGGTTTATTCCAAATGCCTTGTTGTTTACATCAAAGAAATCTGGGGACTTCCAAGGGGAAAATTACAGCAATGAAATTTAAAGAGTTGTTCGTATACTGTTTGCTTCCAAACATAGAAAAGAACTCCACTACAATATTCGATTACACACCACATGTTCCCGTTCAGTTAAACGAGGTTCCTACATGCGGAAGTAAGAAGAGAGACATAATGGAGTGGCTAGAGAAGTATGGGATGGATTCATTTAACATGGAAATGAAAAAGCCAGAAATGCTGGAAATCGTGAAAGAGCATAAATTACGTAATATCACTTACGACATTGACAAAATTACAGAAGAAAATGGTCGTAGTTTGTTGCACCTCTCACCATATCATTGCCATTTCAGTGCAACAGAATAGAAGTCGTGTGGGCTCAGGTGACTTATGTCCCAGACAGAAATAAAAAGTTTTAAATAAAAAGAAATAGAAATTTTAGTGCACGAGACACTGGGCAGTAATACTCCCACAACACGGAACAATATAGTCATACAGATGTGGCACATCTTAGAAGAGATTAGGGGGTGATAGCAGCAGGAGTGAAGATAATGATCGTGACACACGAGATGCAGCTAATGACAACACTCTTATTGGAAACTGTTGTCCTCTATCCACTTCCTTAAGATGCACGTGAGACATAAATCTAAGTATTCAAATACGTAATGGAATACTGGAACATGGTGATCTTCGCTTTGTCTCGACGTATATTCCCCAAATTTATATTTTTAATTAGAAAGAGATTATGTTTCAATGCCTCCAGCGGTTTATCAAGCATCAGGATTTCAAAACCTCTACAATTTTCTGGTGTTACATTCACAGTCGGGCGACCGACACATCGTAACAACAAACAACCGCGTAGTAGTACTGGCAACATAGACGCAGGCTGTCAGGGATATTCTTTCGGCGGCTCGACTATAGCGTTAAGAATTCAGTTATGTTTCCCCGTCTTAGTTTCGACGAATGTCTCAATAATTTGTCCCATTTCATACATCTTGAACAAAATGCGCTGAAAAGACTATATCGACTACAGTATCTCAGTGGGAGAGGTAGGCAGAACGTGCGTGCTGCAATTCTGAGTAAGCATCGCTCAGTTCCGTCTGCAGCGTGTATGGATTTAGCGTGTGTGGAGGGAGACGATTTTCATATCTGAGGATTTTATATCCAACGGATCAGAAGCGAACTAGGCGGGCTACTGGGACTTACACGACGGGTCCCGTACCCATCCCCCGAGGCTGGTGAGCTGCCACTATCCATCCTGCGGTAATTCCTGTTCATGGTACTCTAATGTATCGGATAACCTCTCCTATCGTGAGGCAACCGCCTTCTGCGTTCCTGTACGTCACGTCAGTGAGTGTAGGGGAGCGGGGAAAGAAAGAGAGTGGGAGGGAGGGAGGGAGGGAGGGAGGGAGGGAGAGAGAGAGAGAGAGAGAGAGAGAGAGAGAGACGAACGGACAGGGACAGAGTTGTTAAGACAGAGGTACACACTTGGGCATAACACAGAATACGAGGTCCCAAAACTGGAATCCATACGTATTATAAAAGTGGATTTATGTATGTATATTCAAAAGCTCTTCCTAAACCACTGGATTAATAGCAACAAAACTTGTAAGTAGGCTGTTTAGGTTTTTTTATTGGTAACGCCACCTCTGTATGAAAATCACTGGCTGTGCTGTGTGCAGCCTGTGGCTGCTTTGCATTGTTGTAATACTCGCCATTGTAGTGTTAGGCAGCTGGCTGTGAACAGCGCGTAGCGTTGGGCAGTTGGAGGTGAGCCGCCAGCAGTGGTGGATGTGGGGAGAGAGATGGAGTTTTGTAATTTGTCATGAACTGCTATATATATGATGATATTAAGGTAAATACAACGTTTGTTCTCTATTAATATCTTTCATTTGCTAACTATCCCTATCAGTAGTTAGTGCCTTCCATAGTTTGAATCTTTTATTTAGCTGGCAGTAGTGGCGCTCGCTGTATTGCAGTAGTGGGAGTAACCAAGATTTTTGTGAGGTAAGTGATTTGTGAAACGTACAGGTTAATGTTAGTCAGGGCCATTCTCTTGTAGAGATTATTTAAAGTCAGATTGCGTTGCGCTGAAAAAAATATTGTGTGTCAGGTTAAGCACAGTCGAGTATAAATAGTTTAAAGGGGAAGTTTCAAACTTAGTACACATATTAGTTACTATGATCAATGTGGGGATGAAAGTCACTTACCTGGGTATGAAAAAGAAGTGTAGCTCACGAAGTGCATAAGCCAGACTGTATTCATCCAATATTTGAGAATGGGAGCACTCAGTGATTTGTAGTAAATTTTACACAGAATTTCAAACCCGTGCGATTGTGTGTACTGCGTATTGTGTATTAAACCAGAGACCTAGAAACGATGGAGAGGCTTCATCCCGCCGTAGCCCTCAGTGGTTCAACAGCCCCACAACAGACCACAGCAGTCCACCCACCCCACCGCCGCCCCACACCGAACCGAGGGTTATTGTGCGGTTCGGCCCCTAGTAGTCCCCCCTCCCTCGGAACGTCTCTTACCAGACGAGTGTAGCCCCAAATGTTTGCATGGTAGAGTAATTATGGTGTACGTGTATGTGGAGATAGTGTTTGTGCAGCAATCGCCGACATAGTGTAGCTGAGACGGAATAAAGTGAACCAGTCCGCATTTGCCGAGGCAGATGGAAAAGCGCCTTAAAAACCATTCACAGACTGGCTGTCACACCGGACCTCGAGACTAATCCGCCGGGCGGATTCGCGGCGGGGACCGGCACGCCTTCCCGTTCGGGAAGCAGCGCGTTAGACAGCGTGGCTAGCCGGGCGGGATAACCTGTACGATACTTTTCTCACTCACACACCTCGCAAAATGATTCGAGGAAAACGTTTATCGCTTACTACATTTTCGCTGTTCATGCAGTAAAACTGCCTCAGTAGGCATGATCTTTTAATTTCATACATCTTTACCTATAAAGCTATTCGCAACACCTTTTGCAGACAGTATTCACACATACCACTTAATTTGCCTGAGAGAGAGAGAGAGAGAGAGAGAGAGAGAGAGAGAGAGAGAGAGAGAGAGAAGGGGAGAGGAAGAGATGGACAGACAGAGAGGGGCAAGGAGGGATGGACCGAGCGAGGTGGCGCAGTGGTTAGACACTGGACTCGCATTCGGGAGGACGACGGTTCAATCCCGCGTCCGGCCATCCTGATTTAGGTTTTCCGTGATTTCCCTAAATCGCTCCAGGCAAATGCCGGGATGGTTCCTTTCAAAGGCAACGGCCGACTTCCTTCCCCGTCCTTCCCTAATCCGATGAGACCGATGACCTCGCTGTCTGGTCTCCTTCCCCGAAACAACCAACCAAGGAGGGATGGACACAGATAAGGCAAAGGAGACAGACAGAGGGGGAGGGGCAAACGAACAGAAAAGAAGGAGACAGGAGGCTGAGGAAATGGCATGAGAAAGATAACAAGAGATGAACAGTAAAAGGGGGAGGAGGAGTAGGACACAGGGGGAGGAGGAGATGGGCAGAGGGGGCGAGGAGGAGGTGGATAGATAGGGAAGGAGGGGATGAAAAGAGGGGAAAGGAGTATATAGACAGAGGAGGGAGGAGCAGATGGAGAGAGAGGGACAGGCGGCAGAGAGTGGGAGGTGTAACAGAGAGAGGAGGGAGAAGGTGATGGACAAAGAGTGGTAAGGACGACATGGGCAGAGAGAGGGACAAGGAGGAGATGGACTACATCAATTGGAATAAATATATACCCAAGTAACGCGAAACACTCAGCCATTTCTAGATGGTGGTCAGAAACAGACTGAAAAGCTTGTAAGGGTGTTGCAGTGAAAAAATTTCGATACGTCATGCCGTTTGCTAGTCAATTGGCACTGAAATTAGCTAATCAGGCCGTTGCGCGTGCAAATTCAAGCGCCCCCCTAGATACAATTAGTGTCAGTTGTTGTTACAGTGAAGATAATAGCGCACTGGACTGCTCAATCTGTAGCTCCGGTTCGATCGTTACTACCGTCGCATGTTCAATTTTGTTCGGTTTTAGGTGACGTCTCTGGCGGGCCGCTTGAATCTGGACGCTTAACGATCTGCTTGGTTAACTTCAATGGTAATTAACTCGGAAACGGGGCAAAGTACCGAATTCTTTTCTTAGCAATTATTTCTCAGCCCAGTCTACCTTGCAACATATTTACAAGTTTTCAGGCTGTATCTGACCACTCTGTATACAAAGACTTCTTTTCTCTGAAATATCCAAGAACAATGCACCTGAGCAACCATGCTCGCTTCCCTCTCCTGATACGCTGATTCTCGTCATTTTACAATACTAGTGGAGTAATCAAATCAGTACATTTGAAAACACACGCGAAAACTATGATCTCGTGGAGAATTTCAAACAAAATGTTTCAAACAAAACATGGTGTTGACTGAAAAGCCCGCTGTATCAGAAATCTATCACAGCTGTAATTTTGTTCCCAGTGACTACGTTTCTTTTCCAGGCGGATCTTCGTATGACGCTACCACAATCGCTGAGGTAGCTATCGCACGCCTTTGCGGTAACCACTGCCTATATTTGGAAGGAGAGATGGTGGCGTAAAGTTACTGATTATCAATCTTTGCCCCAATGACCTGGATTAAATTTCTTAACTCTCCGTACTGTCTCATGAAGTGAAAGTATGCCACACAGTTGATGGTGATCCGTCCGTCGGACGGGGTCGTCAAGCTCGGCGGTCCCTTATCGCTATTCGAGAGTAGTAGTGTGGTGTCACCGCCAGACACCACACTTGCTAGGTGGTAGCCTTTAAATCCGTCGCGGTCAGTTAGTATACGTCGGACCCGCGTGTCGCCACTATCAGTGATTGCAGACCGAGCGCCGCCACACGGCAGGTCTAGAGAGACTTCCTAGCACTCGCCCCAGTTGTACAACCGACTTTGCTAGCGATGGTTCACTGACAAATTACGCTCTCATTTGCCGAGACGATAGTTAGCATAGCCTTCAGCTACGTCATTTGCTACGACCTAGCAAGACGCCATGTTCAGTTACTATGAATGTATTCTGAACAGATAATATTGTGAATCATGTACTGTCAAGAGCGACGTTCATCATTAATGGATTAAAGTTAAGTATCAAACTAATTACGTCCACTTTCTGAATTCTTATTCCTTGTCATGTTCCAGACCTCACGCCAGTATAGTCGTTCCTCCTCACGCCAGCCTGCGTGAGCTAAAACGCGTGCATTTCGGCGCCCACTCGTAACACGGTGTTGGCTCTTCTGCCAACACAAAAAGTAGTCTACATGCCAGCACCTCTTCCTTGTCTGATCATCATCATGCAGCACAAACGTAACACTACACTACAAGCCCATCCATTACACTCATCTACACTCTACAAGCACACATACAACTTCCCTACATCCCGAAGGAGAGGGGCGAACGTGCACGGTCCCACGTCCGGCCATCCTGATTTAGGTTTTTCGTGATTTCCCTAAATCGCTGAAGGCAAATGCCGCCATGGTTCCTTTCAAAGGGCACGGCCGGCTTCCTTACCTAACCCGATGAGACCGATGACCTCGCTGTCGCCGGCGGAAGTGGCCGTGCGGTTAAAGGCGCTGCAGTCTGGAACCGCAAGACCGCTACGGTCGCAGGTTCGAATCCTGCCTCGGGCATGGATGTTTGTGATGTCCTTAGGTTAGTTAGGTTTAAGTAGTTCTAAGGACATCACACATATCCATGCCCGAGGCAGGATTCGAACCTGCGACCGGAGCGGTCGCGCGATTCCAGACTGAAGCGCCTAGAACCGCTCGGTCACACCGGCCGGCTGACCACATAGTAAGCTTTTACGAAGATATGCCAGCGTCCAACTAAAGACTTCAAAGTGAGCGGCTGCTTCGTTCTAATTTAGCAGCTCCGGACCGGGATATGTTGGAGATATGAAACAACGATTGGATTGCGTTTTTCTTCAAGTCGAGTACATTCTTCGCTGTTCGCTGAGGTGCTACAATATCGTAGAAAACACTCATTCCATCGGATGGCATCTGCAACGTATCTTAAAACTGTGCAAGCGGGTGTTTTTAAAACTTCACGTAAAGAATACTGCTAACCATCTTTGGGAAGACAGTGTGAGAGGTCACAGTGAAACGAAACTAAAATTTTCGGTCTGTTACGTATTCATTTGTCTATGAATCAGTAGTTTGTTGGACCATGGGGCGCTCACACATGGAAACGTGCACATGGAAAATTGAGAAAAAGTGTATCAGTATCTGAAGGACCTCGTGGTAAGGTTTTTTTATCTTAAGCTTCGAGACGTCTCCACTTTTCCAACTAGAAAAACCAGGAAGTATTTACGTATGCTGAGGTGCAGTAAACCAGGTACTAAAAATATAGTAAAATAAGTTTTCCAATAATTTTCAAAATTTATACATATATCTTCAATTTATACATACGTCTTCAGCTATAATTTGCCATTCACTATGAAACGCATAGCCAAGGTAACGTTTAGTATCATATACACTGCCTGACGAAAAACCGTGAAGCATCCAAAAGATGAAGCTTCACAGGTTGAAAGGGTATGTGATATTTCAGTGATTACTAAATCGAGTCCAATTTACAAAGAACTTGGGAATTATGAGCACACTTATCAGTATCATGTTGCACCCCCTTTGCCTGCATGGATG
The DNA here is from genome assembly GCF_023898315.1 of Schistocerca nitens. NCBI lineage: Eukaryota > Metazoa > Arthropoda > Insecta > Orthoptera > Acrididae > Schistocerca > Schistocerca nitens. Next base: position 167,859,769 of record NC_064616.1, on the reverse strand, counting down.
CACTTATTCGGTTGAAATGGGTGTTATAATGTAGCTGTATCATCTCCTTAGGCAAGCTGGCCCACAGATGTTGTAAATGGGCCTCGATATTCTGGATGTTGGGACTGGGACAGAGATGACATCCAAGCTGATCCCACACACCTTCTATTGGGGAAAGGCCTGGAGATCTTGTCGTGAGTACCTCAATGACACACAGATAGTTTCAGAGACACGTGCCATATTTGGATGAGCCATTTTCGTGTTGAAAAATGGAACCAAGAGGTAAGCATTGTCATGTTGAAAAACAGCACCAAGATAATGTTGGGTGAGGAGTAAGACATGAGGGTGTAGGATGTCCATGACTTACCTTTGTTCCACCAGCCGTGATCTGAAGTCACTCCACATGGCTCCCACACCATGATGCAGGGAGGAACACTGCTGTGCTTCTCCAAAAGATTGGAGGAAAGGGATATCTCCCCAAGTCACTGCCATACTCGCCAATGATGATCATTCGGGATAGTGCGGAACCATTATTCGTCGCTGAACACAATTCGACGCCGTTCATCAGTAATCCATGCTTCCAGGTCACGATACTGCTCCAAAGCAGCCGTTGTGTTGGGGTGTTAATGGCAGTGCACGCAGGGGACAGCAATCCTCTAGTTCGACCGCTGCTAGTCTCTGACCAGTGGTGCACGTTACAAAGAATATTTCAGAGAACCCATTATTTGTTCGCAGACGCGGCGGAGATATGAAGTCGTTACGATGTATCTCATGCACAATACCGCGATGCACCTTTGTGGTGGTCAGATGTGGTCAACCAGACCCTTGAGGACGAGTATGCCTAACCTCAGTTACCCATCCTGTCCAAAATCGAGCCACTGTCACATTTGAACGCCCCACAAATCTAGATATTGCATGATTCTAGCAGCTGGCGAAATGAAGACTCACAATGAGGCCTGTTTCAAATTCCGTCTCTTATCTATTTCCCCATGTCATTCACAGTGATCACTCAACATCTGAAGCTGTTCGCCTCTCTTATATACCGGTACCCTACTAGGCATGATAACAACACTAAAAACGAACAACACTATTGTGCTCTGGTGGTCGATCTATCTGTCGCAGAGGATTGCTGCTCTAATCATTTAGTACGCAGCTCGTGATCTAGTGGCTAGTGTTGCTGCCTCTGGGTCACGGGGTCCTAGGATCGATTCTCGGCCGGGTTGAGGATTTTGTCTGCCTGGGAATTGGGTGTTTGTGTTGGCATCATCATCATCATCATCATCATCATCATCATCATCATCATCATCATCATCATCGGTGACGTTGGCTAGATTGGACTGTGTAAAAATTGGGACTTTGTACGGGCGATGATGACTGCGCAGTTGAGTCGCCCCACAAACCAATCATCATCATCATCATCATCAACTAATCATTTACATACACGCCGATGATGCTTACGTATATAAAGTTACGTTGGCGCCCAGTTTTGACTACTGTCTGTTTCACTTTTCTGTCAGGCTGTCTATTGAGGTATCTTCCTATTCCTTTCGCGGAAAGAATGTGGAAAAAACGGTTTCTTAATTTCTTATACAGGATGATTATAATTACAGTTCAGTTTCAAACCACCTAAAAACGTAACGTTCTTCAGAAAGACGTTAAATTTGAACAGAATATTATCGAAGAAGGCGGAAAATTTACCGAAAATATTCCCAGTAGATGGCTCTGTAAGGGTCTTAACATAAATGGGTTAAGAACTTCCAGCATGCATGCTGGAACAGCTGTGGGTCAGCCACTTCTGTCAAACAGTACGACAAAAACCCCATCCAAAGCGGCAAATTTCCCTTTTTTTTTATTCATTCGATGATTAGTTTCCAGCAAGATCCATTTTCAAATCATCATAACGTAGTAAAAAGTGGTATTTCGAAAAATGTAAAAACCATGTCAAAAATGTGCAAACGAACAGTTATCTGTATGTGTTGTAACTGTTCATTTGCACATTTTGATGTGTTTTTACTTTCACGGAAATACTATTTTTTGACTATGTTACGATGATTTGAAAATGACTCCCGTCCCGAAACTAGTCATCGAGTGAAGAAAAAGTGAAATTTTGCAACTTTGGTCTGGTTTTTCGTTGAACTTACAAATGGTTAGTCTCCAAATGACAGATGACTCGTAATATGACTTCTATGGTGTGAGTTGCACATTAAACGAACGGTCGTGTGCAATGCGCATGATCCTACAAGTCTGGCATTCAACAGTTGTGATACTATTTGTTCGGTAAGCCCAACCACCACGCAAAGTTCATACCACATCCGATGGAAAAAATCGGTTTTTAATTTTCCTGGGGCAAGAAAACGCATAAAAAGCAGCAATAACATCGGGTTTTAATTGTCCTAAAGCCAAACACAGCATTAAGAGTAACAATGAAATCGGTTTTTAACTTTCAAGAGATAAAAAACCGCGTAAAAAGCAACAATTAAATCAGTTTTTAACTGTCGTGAGACTGGTGCAAGACATGTTCAGTATGCTGTCCACCATTTTCTGCCACATGTTGAAGTCGAGAAACAGCACGTTCCACAACAGATCGGAGTGTCTCGGGGTCACGATCAGAATGTGTTACGTAAAGCGTGCCTTCGGTTTAGCTACGTTTGTCATTGGAGCTATGAACATAATGTTTTTCAAATACCCCACAGCGAGAAGCCACACGGATTAAGGTCAGGTGATCTGAACGATCAGGCTGTAGGGAAATGACGGTTGATAATTTTAGCATTTATGTCCCTGCAGCAGCCGAGTCACAGACTGCGCAATGTGCAGAGGAGTGCCATGCATAAAAATGGTCATACCCACACACCCACCTTGTTGGAGGGTTGGAATGACGTTGGTACGCAAAAGACTCGCAGGGTTTACTAGCGACGGCACAAGTAACTCAACTCGCAGTACTCACCTCCTCGAAAAAATATGGCCCTACTGTAAACGATGCCACCAACCCACGCAAAACAGTTGCCTTTGCAGAATAAAACGGTGCCGGCTGATGTGCGAACGGATTTTCCGTTTCCCATATTCTGCAGTTCTGTGTATTGACAAGTCCTTGGAGGTCGAAGTGTACTTAGTCTGTCCACAGAATGCTCCGTGGCCATTTTTTTTCACTGTCATGCGAGCAAGAAATTCTAGAGCAAACGTTTGTCGTGCTGGCACGTCAGCATGAAGCAACTCCTGAACATGGGTAGTTTTGTGTGGATAGCAATGAAGAATGTTTCGTAGAATATTGGGCACACTGCTCAAGAACATGTCTTAAGTCGGGCAATTCCCAGTGCACTGCATTTTTGCACTACATCTACATCTACATGTTTACTCTGTACTTCACACTTAAGTGCCTGGCAGAATGTTCATCGAACCATTTTCATACTATTTCTCTACCATTCCACTCTCGAATGGCGCGTGGGAAAAAGGAACACCTAAATCTTTCCGTTCGAGCTCTGATTTATTTTATTATGATGATCATTTCTCCTTACGTAGGTGGGTGTCAACAAAGTATTTACGCATTCGGAAGAGAAAGTTGGTAATTGAAATTTCGTAAATAGATCTCGCAGCAAAGAAAACCGCCATTGTTTCAGTGACTGCCACCCCAACTCGCGTATCATATCAGTGACACTCTCACCCCTATTGCGCGATAACACGAAACGAGCTGCCCTTCTTTGCACTTTTTCGATGTCCTCCGTCAATCCTGCCTGGTAAGGCTCCCACACCGCGCAGCAATATTCCAGTAGAGGACGGACAAGTGTAACGTAGGCTGTCTCTTTAGTGGGTTTGTCGCATCTTCTAAGTGCTCTACCAACAAAGCACCGTCTTTGTTTCGCCTTCCCCACAATATTATCTATGCGGTCTTACCAATTTAAATTGCTCGTAATTGTAATTCCTAGGTATTTAGTAGAACTGACAGCCCTTAGATTTGTGCGATTTATCGTATACCCAAAATTTATCAGATTTCTTTTAGTACCCATGTGGATGACCTCGCACTTTTCTTTGTTTAGTGCTAATTGCCACTTTTCGCACCATACAGAAATTCTCTCTAGATCATTTTGTAACTGGAATTGATCGTTTGATGATTTTACTCGACGGTAAATTACATCGTCAGCTGCAAACAATCTAAGAAGGCTGCTCAGATTATCACCTAGGTCATTTATTTAAATCAGTAACAGCAGAGGGCCTATGACACTACCTTGCGGAATGCCAGATATCACTTCTGTTCTACTCAATGATTTACCGTCAATCACTACGAACTGTGACCTCTCTGAGCGGAAACCACGAATCCGGTCACACAACTGAGACGATACTCCATATGCACGCAATCTGATTAGTAGTCGCTTGTGAGGAACGGTATCAAAAGCCTTCTCGAAATCTAAGAATATGGAATCGATCTGAGATTCCTCGTCGACATCACTCATTGCTTCATGGGAATAAAGAGTTGGCTGTGTTGCTCACGAACGATATTTTCTGAATCCGTGTTGGTTATGTATCAATAAGTCATTTCCTTCAAGGTGATTCATAACGTTCGAGTACAGTATATGCTCCAAAATCCTACTGCAAATTGAGGTCAGTGATATGGGTCTGTAATTCATTGGGTTACTCCTATTTCCTTTCTTGAATATTGGTGTGACCTGTGCTACTTTCCAGTCTTTAGAAACAGACCTTTCGTCAAGTGAGCGGTTGTATATGATTGCTAAGAAAGACGCTATTGTGTCTGCATACTCTGAAAAGAACCTGACTGGCATACCATCTGGACCGGAAGACTTGCCTTTAAGAGATTATTCGAACCCTCCTGCAGTGCTGTGGTCACATCTTCTTCTGACATCGGATGAATTGTTTCCTCCCACTGCCACATTTCACTTCAGAAGCACCCGTCTTTTCTAATTTCGTAATCATTTTCCCCAGATCCTTGGCAGACATCCGAATCTTTTTTTCATACCCTCTTGCGTCCGGAACTTCTGCAGAGCTACTGGCTAACAGGCACCCTTCTCGTAAAAGAGCATTACGAGCAGCGCGTGACCCTGCATTCAAACAGTCGTGCCGATCGTCTCAGACGCAAACTGAGGAACAGCCGTGTGCCCTCGTCTTTTATTTTGCATATTCTGACACTTACAGCACCACCTGGTGGTAAAATCTTCGATAATTTTTATGTTTCCATGACGTTTCCCTTTCTGCGATAATTTTCCGTTCAAATTCAAGGTCATCCTGAGCATTCTTTCTTTTTTGTACATCGTTTTGAAACTAGAATTTTGTTAATAATCACCCTGTACATCTACAGCTATACTCATCAAGTCTGCTGGAAGGTACGTCCCCTTTTCTGCTCCTCTGCGAATGGCGAGTGGCAAGAAGTAATACGAAGCCTTCTTATGAGCTCAAATTCCTCTAACATTTGTGTCATAATCATTTCACAACAATTATGTACGAGGAAGAACTGTCTTGACTGCGTCTGTCGGGATTTGAACAGCAAAACTTTCCATGAGCACCACGTCTCTATTGTAGCGTCGGAGTAAGCTATCATTGCACTTGCTGTGGCCCTACGGGATCGATACGTAGGCAGTTAAGGAACATCCCGGCTTACCACCCTGAGTTTTTGAATTTTCTAAGCAGATCTACTTCAGATACGTTGCGTCTTGCTTCGTTTGTGTACAAGTTACGATTTATCAGCGTTTCTGCTACAGAATTAAGCCAGTCAAACAAGCCTGTGGTCATTCGCGGCATCTTTCATTCTATGCATTCGGTGTCATACGTAAGTCCTATCTACAGGGTTATTACAAATGATTGAAGCGATTTCACAGCTCTACAATAACTTTATTATTTGAGATATTTTCACAATGCTTTGCACACACATACAAAAACTCAAAAAGTTTTTTTAGGCATGTACAAATGTTCGATATGTGCCCCTTTAGTGATTCGGCAGACATCAAGCCGATAATCAAGTTCCTCCCACACACGGCGCAGCATGTCCCCATCAATGAGTTCGAAAGCATCGTTGATGCGAGCTCACACTTCTGGTACGTTTCTTGGTAGAGGAGGTTTAAACACTGAATCTTTCACATAACCCCACAGAAATAAATCGCATGGGGTTAAGTCGGGAGAGCGTGGAGGTCATGTCATGAATTGCTGATCATGATGTCCACCACGACCGATCCACCGGTTTTCCAATCTCCTGTTTAAGAAATGCCGAACATCATGATGGAAGTGCGGTGGAGCACCATCCTGTTGAAAGATGAAGTCGGCGCTGTCGGTCTCCAGTTGTGGCATGAGCCAATTTTCCAGCATGTCCAGACACACGTGTCCTGTAACGTTTTTTTCGCAGAAGAAAAAGGGGCCGTAAACTTTAAACCGTGAGATTGCACAAAACACGTTAACTTTTGGTGAATTGCGAATTTGCTGCACGAACGCGTGAGGATTCTCTACCGCCCAGATTCGCACATTGTGTCTGTTCACACTTCACAATTAAGAAAAAATGTTGCTTCATCACTGAAAACAAGTTTCGCACTGAACGCATCCTCTTCCATGAGCTGTTGCAACCGCGCCGAAAATTCAAAGCGTTTGACTTTGTCATCGGGTGTCAGGGCTTGTAGCAATTGTAAACGGTAAGGCTTCTGCTTTAGCCTTTTCCGTAAAATTTTCCAAACCGTCGGCTGTGGTACGTTTAGCTCCCTGCTTGCTTTCAAAAATGGCTCTGAGCACTATGGGACTCAACTTCTGAGGTCATTAGTCCCCTAGAACTTAGAACTAGTTAAACCTAACTAACCTAAGGACATTACACACATCCATGCCCGAGGCAGGATTCGAACCTGCGACCGTAGCGGTCTCGCGGTTCCAAACTGCAGCGCTTAGAACCGCACGGCCACTTCGGCCGGCCCTGCTTGCTTTATTCGTCGACTTTCGCGGGCTACGCGTGTAACATGCCCGCACGCGTTCAACCGTTTCTTCGCTCACTGCAGGCCGACCCGTTAATTTCCCCTTACAGAGGCATCCAGAAGCTTTAAACTGCGCATACCATCGCCGAATGGAGTTAGCAGTTGGTGGATCTTTGTTGAACTTCGTCCTGAAGTGTCGTTGTACTGTTATGACTGGCTGATGTGACTGCATTTCAAGCACGACATACGCTTTCTCGGCTTCTGTCGCCATTTTGTCTCACTGTGCTCTCGAGCGCTCTGGCGGCAGAAACCTGAAGTGCGGCTTCAGCCGAACAAAACTTTATGACAATTTTGGTAAACATTTCTGGAATACAGTGATCAATTAATTGTTATATTTAGATTAAAGTTCAGTCTTGATCACGTTAGGTCTGTTTTAATGAGTAACCGGTTTCGGTTTTTTCTATAAAACCATCTTCAGACCCATTGGCTCCTTTGGGCTGGTAGGTGGAGCTCCCCTTGCTGCTGTGCAGTCAACTGATCACAGCAGCAAGGGGAGCTCCACCTACCAGCCCAAAGGAGCCAATGGGTCTGAAGATGGTTTTATAGAAAAAACCGAAACCGGTTACTCATTAAAACAGACCTAACGTGATCAAGACTGAACTTTAATCTAAATAAAACTTTATGAGTTTTTCTACGTATCTGTAGTGTGTCGTGACCATATGTCAATGAATGGAGTTACAGTGAATTTATGAAATCGCTTCAATCATTTGTAATAGCCCTGTATTATGGACTCCACATATGTGAGAATTATTACGGTAAGAACGACTTAAGTTTGTTTCTTGTATCAAAATGGTGAATCCAAGCATCCCATTCACATTAGGTAAATAAGAGTATCCGATTACTCCAAACAATGATCCTCCCAGGAGTTTTATTTCTCGATAGATGCGCAAGTTTACATTTTCCTTTGCACTACGCGTGTATTTCATGAAAATATAGCTGGATAGTAATACATTTTGTATCGGATACTACTTACTGAAAGATAACTGAATTAATCTGTGAAAACTTGTACCTGACATTATGCCTCAAGTCATCGGTGAATAACATTGACAGGTACTGTTACTATACTTCCCTTGGGTGCAACAGATTGAACTATTTCTGTGGATCACAGTAACTCCAGGTTAAAGTGTTCTATTCTGCTTGTCGTAAGATTTTCGATACAATCGAAGAACCTGACTAGATATTGATATGAGGATGTCTTTTTTAGTAGGAGTAGTGAACTTCACGCAATCCTGACGGCAGTCAAGTAGATGAGACATGATCGATGCATGCAGTTCCTTATTTTCTCTGATACCAGACCTGCAAACTGTCCAACACTTGCTACTAACATGTACAGTAGTTTATATTGCTTAGGACAACCACTCACGGTTACGCCTGCAAGAAAAGATAGTAATGCTGCTGGGTACCTATCCATGTGGGCTTTGAGAATACTGTACAACAATACAACAAGAAGAGATAGCTAAAACAGCACCAGATGGGCTTCTCACAAAGTGCCGAGCTCCTACAAGCAGCTACCTCACTGCCGAGAAAAAAAGGACGCCATTGATACAACACGCAGCTGAATGTGATGACGATACGCTTCGAGAAATGGACCGTCTCCATACAACACGTTGTTTGCAATGTCATCCGTTCGATCAAAAAAAAAAAAAAAAAAAAAAATGGCTCTGAGCATTATGGGACTTAACATCTGAGGTCATCAGTCCCCTAGAACTTAGAACTACTTAAACCTAACTAACCTAAGGGCATCACACAACACCCAGCCATCACGAGGCAGAGAAAATCCCTGATCCCGCCGGGAATCGAACCCGGGAACCCGGGCGTGGGAAGCGAGAACGCTACCGCACGACCACGAGATGCGGGCTCCGTTCGATCAGCTCACGCCAGCGGAGGAGATGCCAGGAGGCAGAAAATAATCAACAGTGTCATATATATATATATATATATATATATATATATATATATATATATATATATATATATATAATCAACAGTAGTGCGGATATGGGCCATCACGTGCTATAGTCTGCTCCACGATCGTTATCTTGCTCTAAATGCCGAAAGGTGTTCAACCATCACAGCGTCTGCTCTAGATAAAGAACTCGTGCCAGCCCTTGGTTCACGCACCTTCCGTCAGACCGTGTATAGCCTCCTTCCAAGCCGGCCACGGTGGTCTCGCGGTTCTAGGCGCGCAGTCCGGAACCGTGCGACTGCTACGGTCGCAGGTTCGAATCCTGCCTCGGGCATGGATGTGTTTGATGTCCTTAGGTTAGTTAGGTTTAAGTAGTTGTAAGTTCTAGGGCGCTGATGACCTCAGAAATTAAGTCCCATAGTGCTCAGAGCCAGTTTTGAACCTCCTTCCAAACACTGCTCTGTATGGAGAGCAGTCCACCGATACATTCCACTCATACAAAGGCAACATATTTTTCGCCGAATGTGGTGCCTTGGACACCGTGAATACACCTAGGATCTGGGGATAGCGTGCTGAGAACGAACGATCTAATTTGGAGAGTGCTTCTCACCACGTGTTAATCTAATGCACGCCTCCTGAAACTTTTTAGTACTGTACTGATAATATTTGAGGAAATAATCCAAAATGGGGCTTCCAGTCTTGGGTGGCATTGTGATAGAATATTCGCCAGCCACTGCATATGCAGTGATGAGCCAAAACACTATGAATACTGCCCAACGCGACATTGGATGCCACCTGGTGGGGTTGCTGGTACGTGATGCCGTAACAAAAATACTATGTAGGCTGAGCAGACATGGTCGGGGGATCACCGTAGTGAAGATATGGGCTGCAGATGAGGAAATCCATTGATGTAAGCGACTCTGACAAAGGGCAGATCATTTTTACGCAGAGCCTGTGAACACATCTCGGAAACGACGAAGTTGGTCGAATGATCATGCGCTACTGTCGTGAGCATCTACGGAAAGAGGTAGAAGGGCAGTGAAACTACCACTAGGCGCAAAATCGTTGGACTTCCACGACTCTTCACAGAACGTGGGGTTCGGAGGCTTGACTGCTATGTAAAGTACGATAGATGGTAATCTGTCGAAAGGGCACAATGCTGGTGCACGCACAAGTGTTTCGGAGCACACATTGTTGAGCATGGAGCCCCGCAGCAGACCACCCCTGTGTAATCACCTGTTGACCCAACGACATCATGAATTACGACTGCAGTGGGTACCGACCATCGAGATTCGACCGTCGATCAATGGAAATGTGTCAGCTGTTCGGGTGAATCGTATTTTTGCTACGCTAGGACGACGTCCGTCTTCACAAACGCCGTCATCGAGGTAACCGGCGGCTCGAAACGTGCAGCGCGCCACCGACACCGGCTGGTGGGGAGCAGTATTATGCTATGGGAGACATTCTCCTGCGCTTGCATGGGACCTGTGATAGTAATCAAAGACACGCTGACAGCTGCGAACCACCTGCATCCCTTCATGTTTGATGTCTTCCCCCTTGGCGATGTCATCTTTCAGCAGGATAATTGTTCGTTTCTCGGCGCCACAACAGTGCTACAGTGGTATGAACAACATTATAGTGAACTCATGCTGATTTCTCGGCGACCAAATTCACCTGATGTAGAACCTATAGAACCCATCTGGGTCGCTATCGGGTGCCGTCACTGCGTACACAAATCAGTGACTCGTTATTTACGTGAGTTAGGTGACCTGTTTTGTCTCATCAGTACATTTCCAAGGGAGCCATGTGATAGTTGTGATTTATAGGGCTAACGTGCAGCAATTACGTGTGCTCCATTCGTGGTGAATATGGACATAAGTTCCACCTGATTTAAGATAATGATCAGTCACACAGGTGGGCATGTAACTGCAACACATGAATATAGTGAGGGCTTTAGGTCTTAGGGATCCCAGCTGCCGGCCGGAGTGGCCGTGCGGTTCTAGGCGCTGCAGTCTGGAGCCGAGCGACCGCTACGGTCGCAGGTTAGAATCCTGCCTCGGTAATGGATGTGTGTGATGTCCTTAGGTTGGTTAGGTCTAAGTTCTAGGCGACTGATGACCTAAGAAGTTAAGTCGCATAGTGGTCAGAGCCATTTGAACCATTTTGATCCCAGCCCTAACACCACAACCATGGAGTACTAGTGGCCTGTAGCGGGCGCTTGTTCAACAAGTGGAGACACCATCGAAGACTATGCTGGATGTATTAATATGTTGTGCAGTGAGCTGTTATACATCCTGTGTTGCCACGAAGTGGTGTCATTCTCTCTATTGACATTCCGTACCACACTTTCCAGTATATCCTGTATCACTGTACTCCGTGTTATAATTTCAGTGATATACTTTTTAATGCATACATCATCGGTGTGGCTCATGCCTCGTGGTTGATCGCAAAAATCCCTTAAGTTATAGGTATGAGGCAATTTTAAGCATTATCATGGTTCAAATGGCTCTGAGCACTATGGGACTTAACATCTATGGTCATCAGTCCCCTAGAACTTAGAACTACTTAAACCTAACTAACCTAAGGACATCACACAACACCCAGTCATCACGAGGCAGAGAAAATCCCTGACCCCGCCGGGAATCGAACCCGGGACCCCGGGCGTGGGAAGCGAGAACGCTACCGCACGACCACGAGCTGCGGACTAAGCATTATCATGTGTTTTTAGAGGAGTAAATACACTGCTGACCATTAAAATTGCGACCATGTGAAGGGGAATACAAAAGCCCACTAAATCGGAATGGCAAATACTGTATGCTTGGAAATGCAAATGATCAGTATTTTAGCGCAACCACACGAAGTAGCTGTATATAAGGGAAGATTATGTAGCGGGTTTCTCATTCAGAAATCGCATTTCACTGTTCTTTGTTTGTGGGTAGATCCTGTTGCACCTCGTGTAAGAAAGAGAAAGCAGTAGGATCATGGTCTTTCAAGACTGCGGTTTATCATTCCACGATATTGTTGCTCGCATTGGTCGGGGAGCCCACTACTGTCATACAAATGTGGAATCGATGGGTTGAGGAGGTATGTACTCAACGCAATGCAGGATCTCAACGGCCCGTTTTGGCTAGATTCCGAGAGGATGGATATATTGCTCGTTCAGCTGTTCAGCCATATCTTGTACGTTGAGTCAGAACATGGGCTTGTTTGCAGCAAGACAAGTATACTCACGGACAGTCCAGTTGCCTCTGGACCAACACCGACTGTCATCACAGCGATCACATCTGCGACTTCCAGCAATAGGGAGGAGTGTGCGGCCGTGGTGCACCCATTAGCAAAACTGGACACAGGAGTAGCACCATGCTGCCTTTTCAGACGAGTCTGGTCTGTGTACAGCATCACAAAAGACGTGTCCATGTGCTGATACTTCGAGGTCAGCAAATGTTGACAAATTGTATTCGTCATCGTCGAATAGGCCAAGCACCTAGCATGGGGTGTCATTGGGCACACAATATACACTCCTGGAAATGGAAAAAAGAACACATTGACACCGGTGTGTCAGACCCACCATACTTGCTCCGGACACTGCGAGAGGGCTGTACAAGCAATGATCACACGCACGGCACAGCGGACACACCAGGAACCGCGGTGTTGGCCGTCGAATGGCGCTAGCTGCGCAGCATTTGTGCACCGCCGCCGTCAGTGTCAGCCAGTTTGCCGTGGCATACGGAGCTCCATCGCAGCCTTTAACACTGGTAGCATGCCGCGACAGCGTGGACGTGAACCGTATGTGCAGTTGACGGACTTTGAGCGAGGGCGTATAGTGGGCATGCGGGAGGCCGGGTGGACGTACCGCCGAATTGCTCAACACGTGGGGCGTGAGGTCTCCACAGTACATCGATGTTGTCGCCAGTGGTCGGCGGAAGGTGCACGTGCCCGTCGACCTGGGACCGGACCGCAGCGACGCACGGATGCACGCCAAGACCGTAGGATCCTACGCAGTGCCGTAGGGGACCGCACCGCCACTTCCCAGCAAATTAGGGACACTGTTGCTCCTGGGGTATCGGCGAGGACCATTCGCAACCGTCTCCATGAAGCTGGGCTACGGTCCCGCACACCGTTAGGCCGTCTTCCGCTCACGCCCCAACATCGTGCAGCCCGCCTCCAGTGGTGTCGCGACAGGCGTGAATGGAGGGACGAATGGAGACGTGTCGTCTTCAGCGATGAGAGTCGCTTCTGCCTTGGTGCCAATGATGGTCGTATGCGTGTTTGGCGCCGTGCAGGTGAGCGCCACAATCAGGACTGCATACGACCGAGGCACACAGGGCCAACACCCGGCATCATGGTGTGGGGAGCGATCTCCTACACTGGCCGTACACCACTGGTGATCGTCGAGGGGACACTGAATAGTGCACGGTACATCCAAACCGTCATCTAACCCATCGTTCTACCATTCCTAGACCGGCAAGGGAACTTGCTGTTCCAACAGGACAATGCACGTCCGCATGTATCCCGTGCCACCCAACGTGCTCTAGAAGGTGTAAGTCAACTACCCTGGCCAGCAAGATCTCCGGATCTGTCCCCCATTGAGCATGTTTGGGACTGGATGAAGCGTCGTCTCACGCGGTCTGCACGTCCAGCACGAACGCTGGTCCAACTGAGGCGCCAGGTGGAAATGGCATGGCAAGCCGTTCCACAGGACTACATCCAGCATCTCTACGATCGTCTCCATGGGAGAATAGCAGCCTGCATTGCTGCGAAAGGTGGATATACACTGTACTAGTGCCGACATTGTGCATGCTCTGTTGCCTGTGTCTATGTGCCTGTGGTTCTGTCAATGTGATCATGTGATGTATCTGACCCCAGATGTGTGTCAATAAAGTTTCCCCTTCCTGGGACAATGAATTCACGGTGTTCTTATTTCAATTTCCAGGAGTGTAGTTCAAATGGCTCTAGGCACTATGGGACTTAACATCTGAGGTCATTAGTCCCCTAGACCTAGAATCACTTAAACCTAAGGACATCAAACACATCCATGCCCGAGGCAGGATTCGAACCTGCGACCACAGCAGCCGCGTGTTTCCGGACTGAAGCGCCTAGAACCGCTCGGTCACCCCGGCCGGCCGTACAACATGATCACATCTAGTTCGCACTGTCGGTAATCCATGCAGCAGACATTAAATTTCTTACTTGGTATGGCCAGTGAGTGTATCCTACTTCGAGCTCTCTGTGCCTTTGCCTTTCAACAAAATAACGAAAACCCGGATGTTATTTGTTACGATCCTGATCTGCCTTGACGCACCGAGTGCTGAACAGTTGCCCTGACCAGTACGATTGTCACTGAAAACGTATGTTCATGGTTTGCTGAGAAACTGGCACACCATCATTCGCCAGCCACTACTGTTTATCAACGCTGGCATAAAGGTGGAGCAGCGTACGTGTATCTGACAATGACGCTCTGTTCTATTCGATCCTCAACCTGGCTGGAGCCGTTTTGCTGCCACATACAGAACCTCTGTACACTAAATCCCGCAGCCTGCATACCGCCAAATTTCATACATTCTTCCTACTATACTGCATATGCACAAAAATTCAAATTTTGTTATTTGCTATCCTTCTCGGTCTTGTAATTTTAGTGTTTTTTAAGTAATTAGACAAAACGATGAGTTATAACAATTTATTTTTGCCGGCCGGGGTGGCCGGGTGGTTCTAGGCGCTACAGTCTGGAACCGCGCGACCGCTACGGTCGCAGGTTCGAATCCTGCTTCGGGCATGGATGTGTGTAATGTCCTTAGGTCAGACAGGTTTAAGTAGTTCTAAGTTCTAGGGGACTGATGACCTCAGATGTTAAGTCCCATAGTGCTCACAGCCATTTGAACCACTACACTGAGATAAAAGTCATGGGATAGCGATATGTACATATACAAATGGCGGTAGTATCGTGTACACAAGGTATAAAAGAGCAGTGTATTGCCGGATCCGTCAGTTGCACTCAGCTGATTCAAGGGAAAATGTTTCCGACGTGGATATGGCCGCACGGAGTTTACAGACCTTGAACGCAGAGTGGCAGTTGGAGTCGTACGCATCGGGCATTTCATTTCGGAAATCGTCAGAGAATTCAGTAATCCGAGATCCACAGAGTCAAGAGTGTGTCGAGAATACCACATTTCAGGCATTACATTTCACCACGGACAACGCAGTGCTGACTGCCTTCTCTTAATGACCGAAACAGGGCTGTTTGCGTAGAATTGTCAGTACTAACAGACAAGCAACACTGCGTGAAATAACCATAGAAATCAATGTGGGACGTATGACGAACACGTCCGTTAGGAAAATGCTGCGCAGTGTGGCGTTAATGGGCTCTGGCAGCAGACGTCCGTCGCGAATGCCTTTGCTAACAGCACGACATCGCCTGCAGCGTCTCCGCTGGGCTCGTGGCCATATCGTTTGGAGCCTAGACGACTGAAAAGCCGTGACCTTGTCAGATGAATCCTGATTTCAGTCGCGAAGAGCTGATGGTAAGGTCCGAGTGTGTCCAGACCCTACGACGCCATGGACCCAAGCTGTCAACAAGGCACTGTGCAAGCTGGTGGTGACTCCATAATGGTGCAGGCTGTTTTTACGTGCAATGGAATGTGTCCTCTTGATGTTAGGCTACTTGAAGACCATTTGCAGCCCCTCATGGACGTCATGTTTCCAAACAACGATGGAATTTTTATGCAAGACAATGCGCCATGTCACTGGGTCACAATTGTTCGTGATTGGTTCGAAGATCATTCTGGACAGTTCGAGCGAATGGTTTGGCCACCCAAATCGTCAGACATGAATGTCACGGAAAGTATATGAGACATAATCGAGACGTCGGTTCGTGACAAAATCGTCCACCGACAACACTTTTGCAATTATGGCTGGCTGCAGAGGCAATATGGCTCAATGTTTCTGCAGGGGACTTCCAACGGCTTATTGAGCCCATGCCACGTCGAGCTGCTGCACTACGCCGGACAAAAGGAGGTCCGACACGATATTAGCAGGTATCCCATGAATTTTGTCACCTCAATGTATTACTAGAGGAGTTTCATCTGACCACGAATCTGGGGCGTTCATTGCATCTAATGATGCCCCATTGCCAAGCAATGGGTCATCAACAACGGTCATATTGAACTGCCAACAAGGTCCATACATCTCAGTCCATTTGGATTTGTGTGCAGAAGGAATCAGACTGTAGGTACAGGGTCACAGTTATTGAACTGCACGGTTGGCCGCAGGGCATGATGGTAATTAGTATGGGCATGTGCACGCGCCGTGTTGTTGCCGGTCATTTTCATTGAATGGGTTTCTTAATAATCAAAACTTTCGCACTTGGAGGATTGAGCATCCTCATTTCGCGATAGAGAGGTCTCTTCACCCTCAACAGGTGACTTTGTGGTGGGCAGTGTCCAGTCAGGAATAAGGTTTTGTAAGATGATTAATCCTCATCATCAAAAGTGACCCTGATTTCGACAACATTTGGTTCATGCAAGTCGGAGCTCGACCCCATCGAAGCAAGAGAGTGTTTGATGTCCTGGAGGTGCACTTGGAGACCGCATTCTGGCTCTAGGCTGCCCAGTGGCCACTGGCATGGGCCTCGATTGGCCGCCGTATTCTCAGGATCTGAACACATGTGACTCCTTTTTGTGGGGCTATATTAAAGCCAAGGTGTACAGCAATAACCCCCAAACCACTGATGAGCTGAAAACAGCCATTAGGAGGTCATCGACCGTATCGATGTTCCGACACTTCATGCGGGTCATGCAGAATTTCGCTATTCGTTTGCGCCACATCACCGCCAATGGTGGCAGGCATATCGAACATCTCATAACCTAAATCGGAATATCTGTACTGACGTTTACATGTTGAATAAAGTGTGTGCACGCCATAGATTCTAAGTAATTTAAGTTGTTTTTTTTTCATATAGATGAATAATTGTCACCCTGTACTAACAGCCACGCAAAAGACGAACTGAATGTCGATTGTAGGATTTACGAAAATTTGAGTTAGTTTTTTTTTAATTTTTCGACACTTACGTCATCCAGAAAAGTTTCAAGAATAATTTCTGGTCTGTTGATCATGTTTAAGTTACTCATTGTTACTTACTAAAAATTCGAATGTGCATTTGAAGACCTTTTATTAATTAACCAAACCACACTCCAAGACAAGAAAATGACGTGCCATAAAGGAATTATCCGAATGGGACGGAAATCGGTGGCACTGACTGATAGAATTGTTGGATGTCATCTTTGGGGATATCGTGTCAATTTCTATCGAATTGACGCGTTAGATCGCCGAAATCCCGAGATGACTGGAGGGCCACGCCCATAATGCTTCAAATGTCTCAACTGGGGAGAGATCCGACGACCTTGCTGGCCGAAGTAGGACGACTTGCCATGAAGAGCAACAAAACAGGGCGTAGAATATCGTGGACGTACCGCTTTCAGTAAGGCAGATGACAACCTGGGGGTCCTGCTGCGAAAGAAATGGCATCCCAGACCATCGTGCCTGGAGGTCGGGCGGTATGGCGGGCGACAGTCAGATTGATCTCACAGCGCTGCCTGGGGGGTCTCCAGACACCTTTTCCCCGGTCATCACGGCTCAGTTCGAAGCGGGACTCATCACTGAAGACAATTCCACTCCAGTCAATGAGATTCCACGCCGAAGACTGGTCTGGAGACGCTCCAGACACCGGTGGGGTACCAACCAGACTTTCGCTCGTTATATGGCCCGACAACGAGCTGTGATAGTCTGGGGTGCCATTTCTTTTCATATCAGGATCCCTTTGGTTGTCATCCGCAACACCGTTACAACACAGCGGTACGACAACGATATTTTACGCCCTGTTTTATTGCCCTTCATGGCCAGCAATCCTAGGCTTGCATTTCAGCAAGATAAAGCCCACCCGCCACCCGGAGACGGCAATAGTTTCTACCGCTTGGCCTCGTGCTTGCCAAACTTTGCGATGGCCAGCCGGATCTCTACGGGACTGAGAACCTTTAGAGCATTATGGGCAGAGCCTTCCAATCATCTCGGGATTTTGACGATCTAATTCGCCAATTGGATAGAATTTGGCACGCTATCCGTCAGGAAGACATTCAAAAACCCTATTAATCAATGCCAAGCTGAATAACTGCTTGAATATTGGTCAGAAGTGAATCAACGCACTAGTGACTTGCTCAGTTTGTGAAGCTCTTTCTCTCGAATAAATCACCCAATTTTTCTGAAATTAATCGTCTTTTGGTAATATTTCCTAAAATAGACCGTGCACGATAAGTTTTGCCCCACGTACGTATCTGCAGACGTGTGTGGGTTTAGATTTTGGAGCAACTTTGAGTGAAAGAATAAGCCTTCTGAAACTAACAAATAACGCTACTATGAAACAGAAACAAAACAATAACGAAAACAAAGGCAATCTGTTCGAAAGTGTACAGCTTTGCAAATTTTCGAAGTAAAAGATGCTGTTGGGCGACATTGAACACAGTGTTGTTCCATTCCATGCACTATAGCATACTTGGATTGTTCTTGGCATGATGTCCGTTACGTTGTCGAGACGTTGCTGCTGAAATCCATCCCAGTCTTCGACGGTGGCCATTCTCAGGTCATTTAGTATAAGAGTTGAAATGCCGCAGAGACGCACTGCAAGTTTCAACTGGTTCCAAGCCCGCTCAGTCGAGTTCACGTCAGCAGATATCGGAGGCCATACCATTGGATTGGTTCTTGTCTACTGAATGAAGGTGTTCGCGAGATGGGCACGGTCTTCGTGTATTGAAACTGCCTGGCAGATTAAAACTGTGTGCCGGACCGAGACTCGAACTCGGAACCTTTGCCTTTCGCGGGCAAGTGCTCTACCATCTGAGATACCCAAGCACGACTCACGCCCCGTCCTCACAGCATGATTGTTAAGTATGGAGCTAATGCATCAGCATACTCTGAAAGGAAACTAATTGGTATACAGTCTGGACCAGAAGACTTGCTTTTATTAAGTAATTGAAGTTGCTTCGCTAACTCCTAGGATATTTACTTCTACGTTAATGATGTTGATAGCTGTTTTTGATTCGAATTCTAGAATGTTTACTTTGTCTTCTTTTGTAAAGGCATTTCGGAAGGCTGTGTTTAGTAATCCAGCTTTGGCAGCACTGTCTTCGATAGTCTCTCAATGGGTATCGCGTAGAGAAGTCATTGATTGTTTCTTGCCGCTACATACTTCACGTACGACCAGAATGTCTTTGGATTTTCTGCCAGGTTTCGAGACAGAGTTTCGTTGTGGAAACTATAATAAATATCTCGCTTTGAAGTCCGCCCTAAACTTCGAGCTTCTGTACAATATCGCCAATCTTGGGGATTTTACGTCTGTTTAAATTTGGCATGTATTTGGCATGTTTGTTTCGTTATTTTTGCAACAGTGTTCTGACCCGCCGTGTGTACCTAGGATGATCAGCTCTATCGTTTGTTAATTTATTTAGTATAAATCTCTCAATCGCTGCCGATACTATTTCTTTGAATTCAAGTCACATATGGTCTATACTTCATTATTAATTTGGAAGAAGTGGAGATTGTTTCTCAGGAAGCCGACAAGTGAACTTTTGTCTGCTTTTTTGAATAGGTGTATTTTTCGTTTATTTTTGGAGGATCTGGGGGTTACAATATTCAATCGCGCTACGACAACCCTGTATCCGTTTTGATGCTTGTTATGAACTCAGTATTGTTTGTTGCTAAGAGGTCAAGTGTGTATTCACAACGTTTACCATTCGCGTGGGCTCATGAACTAACTGCTCGAAATAATTTTCGGAGAATGCGTTTAGCACAATTTTGGATGATGGTTCATGCGTACCTCCGGAATTAAACATGTATTTTCGCCAACATACCGAGAGTAAATTAAAGTCACCACCAACTATAATCGTATGAGTCGGGTACGTGTTTGCTATCAAACTCAAGTTTTCTTTGAACCTTTCAGTATCTGTATCACCTGAACTGGGAGGTCGGTAAAAGGATCCAATTATTTTTCTATTCCTGTTGCCAACAATGACCTCTGCCCATATTAACTCACAGGAACTATCTACTTCAATTTCACGACAACATGAACTACTTCTAACAGCAATAAACACGCCACTGCGAACCGCGTTTAGCCTATGCTTTCGGAACGGCCGTTGGGTTCTTCGCAAAAATTTCGGCTGAGCTAATATCCGGGTTTAGCTAGCTTTCAGTGCCTGTAACGATTTGAGCATCAGTGCTTTCTATTAGCGCTTGGAGCTCTGGTACTTTCCCAACACAGCTACGACAATTTACAACTGTCATACCAATGGTTCCTGTGTGTACGTTCTTCCTGTGTTCGGCCTGCACCCTTTGTGACTGAAGCCCTTCTTGTGTTTTGCAGAGACCCTCTAACCTAAAAAACCACTCAGTCCACGCCACACATCCCCTACTACCCGTGTAGCCGCCTTCTGCGTATAGTGGACAGCTGACCAATTCAGCGGAACCCGAATCCCAACCACCCTTTGGCGCAAGTCGAGGAATCTGCAGTCTACACGGTCGCAGAACCATCTGAGCCTCTGATTCAGACCCTCCACTCGGCTCTGTACCGGAGGTCCGCAATCGATCCTGTCGACTATGCTGCAAATGGTCAGCTCTGGTTTAATCTTGCAAGCAAGACTGGAAGCCTTTACCACTTCTGTTAGCCGCTCGAAACCAGAGAGAATCTCTTCTGATCCAAAGTGACACACATCATTGGTACAGACGTGAGCCACCACCTGCAGTTGGCTGCACTGTGTGTTCTTCATGGCATCCGGGAGGACCCGTTTCACATGTGCAATGACTCCACCCGGTATGCACACGGAGTGCACATTGGTTTTCTAACCACTCTTGGCAGCCATGTCCCTAAGGGGCCCCATAACGTGCCTAATGTTGGAGCTCCCAACTATCAATAATCCCACCCTCTGTGATTGTCCGGATCCTCATGTGTTTTAAATCGTTAGACCTATTTCTAGTTCACGTTCAGCAGTTACGGCTGTGGAAAAGTGGAAACGGAAAATAAAGACTGAACTGCAGTGTTGTGTGCTCATAATGAATTACCTCTGTAAACAGTGTAAGGTTGTACAGAAGATTACCAGACTTAACGGCTGTATTAAAAATGCTAGCTAAAACGTCGCATCTGAGCTACGGTACAGATCCAACTACTGGAAAGCCACAGTGAACACAAAATTCGCCTCGAACCACTGAATAATTGCCATAGTGACAGTATTATATGAATTTGCATTATTTTTCAAATAAATACGGGAATGGTTTCTAATTAGTTTTTCGGTTCGGGTGCGTTAAAAGAGAACGAACAGCTGTCCGTCGTATTCGGTTTCCGTTCACAAGCTCGCTTACGTTCCACCCGTTGTCAGTCTTCCAGCGACTCGTGCAAAGAATTTTGGGACCAGCACAGAGCATCACTTTCGCGGTCAGCAACTTTCGAGCGAATGCTTTTGTCGTAGTTTATAATTGAACTGTCTTTCGTTAACGATAGAACAGATTCACGAAGAAATTTTGTTGTTACTTGAAGAAATCGTATTCGTAGGTTCTCGTGGAATCAGAGAGATCCGTTAGAAAAAAAGTATGCCTTGCAGGAAACTGTAGAAGCAATTAACGTGCATTCTGGAAACGTAATGGAGAAGATTAGCTCCTCACATGCTTTGCCTAGATGGGAATGTAGAAATGCGGGTACAGCGTGAAGGATAGGTGCACAGAAAACGTTTCGTTCCAGCTAGTTTACTTAAGCCTGTATCATTCCTTATGGGTACATTTGAGCTACAAAAAGGCAGATGTTCACACAGCCGTATTTTTTTATTCTTTTTTTCCTATTTCACTTAACTTCCTTCATCAGTAACAGTGCACTCGCCATACGCAATAATCCTGTGTGTTTTTTACTGTCTTGATGTGCGGGCAACCTACATTCAAGAGGATGAAATCTGTGAGTCGAAAAGTTTAACTCTAAAAAGAAACGTGAAACAAACGTACGCTAGCCTTCACTTGCTTCTCTGCTCGTTACCTCGTATTCTCTTCCGTGTAAAGTGGGGAGAATTGTGAGTGCTACCGTGCGAGCCCGGGCCCCACGGGAAAGATATGCAAGAGACGGTGTAACTAACCTCCCTCTCAGGTTACTAATTAAGTAGTGTCGTAAGTTCCCTCTATGACCCAGCCGGGTAGCCGTGCGTGTCAAAGTGCCGCTTCAGGGAGAGGAAGTGCGCCGGCCTCTGAATTTGCCCAGCGTATAAACGGTGAGGGTCAGTCTGCTGGCCAGCCTGCATGTTGTTTTTAGGCGGTTTCCCACATCCCACTAGATGAATATGGAGCTGTTACCAAAGTCGGACCTCAGTCACACGATTTGCAAACACTTAAACTTTCGTTCGCTTTCACATGCATAAAACTACACGTTTTCGTCCTGGGGGGTAGAGGCGTGGCGAAAAGAAGGTATCCGCGCACCCCTCAAATTAACTATGCCGATCTCATATCAATGCGGGACAAACGCACAAGAAAAAGAGGAATGGTAAGTTTCCTCTATGAAGTATGGAAATTTGACTAGAAAACGGAAAAAAATTGTTTACAGTGAGAGGATTTTTCAGTAAAGCTCAACCCACGGTAGATTCGGGTTGATGTTCTGTCTCGAGATAGAATTTTAGTGTGTATTTAAGATTTATTTGAATAGATAACTAACTTTGTGTACTTCTGGTTGTTTTATTTCAACAGCAGAAACTCAGGGATGATATATACATGTAAGGTGATCAGCATAGAAACGTACAGAATACAGTATGAGAATTTATTGTAATCAAGTCCATCACTAAAAAAATCGAAGAAAGCACTTCAAATTATTGATGTTCATTGTTTGGAGGTAAAGAGACTGCCTAAAAAAAAGTTTTGAATCATCCTCGTAACTAACATAGTTTATGTTATTTTGATTGGAAACCTTTTCCTCGATTCTCTACTGACCACACAAACTCGCTATGTGTGGTCACTTGTGTAATGGTATTAAAAATAAACCTGTATGTCAGTGTAGTTCAGAAGTGGGCGCTGTGTCTCCAGTCGTGAACTGGGAGGTCCAGCTTGTGTACAGTATTCAGTTTGTTAGAATTCCTTGAAAGGGCATTTCAGGCTTAGGGGGTGATCAGATGGCCAATATACAGCAAACTGATTTGTCAGCACGGGAAGTTGTCCACTGAATTTGTGTACGCCACACCGAAGTCATTCCAACATCGTAAGATACCAAAAGTTGAAGAAATGCATTTTACTGGTCGCCAACAACACTAACTGAATACCGCTTACTGTCTGATCAAAAGCACCCGGACACCCATTAGTATACATTAATGTGGAAGAAATGACAGCCCTGTTATCCTGAAGGGCCCAAACCAGAGAAGGTAGTGTGATTTTGTAGACTTTCCCGGCGTAATAATTCTTGTAGTCTCTCCGGGTTTGCTACCAAATTCTAAAATGAACACGAATCGATATTTCAGCTATAGATCGTTCCGCCATCTGCGAGAGAAAGCAGTTGCTTCTGAGTCCCGCTGAGAACTGATGCCAAGACTGTAGATGGTCGTCCTACATAGGCCTCCTACCATACCCGGCGCATGCACTGCCCACCACAGTTGCTGCCCTCAGCAGCACACCAACGACAAAGATGTATCACACTCTAACACTATTTTCAAACACTAGGACTGGCCAAATCAAAGAACGTTGTATATATGAAGATGGTATCTGTATTCTCGGACATGTCCGAAAGAACGGATACCATCGGTGACCAT
This sequence comes from Schistocerca nitens, assembly GCF_023898315.1. NCBI lineage: Eukaryota > Metazoa > Arthropoda > Insecta > Orthoptera > Acrididae > Schistocerca > Schistocerca nitens. Next base: position 167,836,127 of record NC_064616.1, on the reverse strand, counting down.
ACAGCTAGTTACAATGAAATTATAGTGGAATGAATACCCCTAGCTGCATACAAACATTGGTATAAGTCAACGGGGACAGTTGAAAATGTGTGCCCCGACCGGGACTCGAACCCGGGATCTCCTGCTTACATGGCAGCGGTCTATCCATCTGAGCCACCGACGACGGAGAGGAAAGTGCGACTGGAGGGACTTATCTCTGGCACGTCTCCCATGAGACCCACATTCCCAACTTATTGTCCCGCACTATATTCAGATTGCCCCCGCCCATTATGTCCGAAAGAGAATACAGGGTGTTACAAAAAGGTACGGCCAAACTTTCAGGAAACATTCCTCACACACAAATAAAGAAAAGATGTTATGTGGACATGTGTCCGGAAACAATTTCCACGTTAGAGCTCATTTTAGTTTCGTCAGTATGTACTGTACTTCCTCGATTCACCGCCATGATTTCATACGGGATACTCTACCTGTGCTGCTAGAACATGTGCCTTTACAAGTACGACACAACATATGGTTCATGCATGGTGGAGCTCCTGCACATTTCAGTCGAAGTGTTCGTACGCTCAACAACAGATTCGGTGACCGATGGATTGGTAGAGGCGGACCAATTCCATGGCCTCCACGCTCTCCTGACCTCAACCCTCTTGACTTTCATTTATGGGGGCATTTGAAAGCTCTTGTCTACGCAACCCCGGTACCAAATGTAGAGACTCTTCGTGCTCGTATTGTGGACGGCTGTGATACAATACGCCATTCTCCAGGGCTGCATCAGCGCTTCAGGGATTCCATGCGACGGAGGGTGGATGCATTTATCCTCGCTAACGGAGGACATTTTGAACATTTCCTGTAACAAAGTGTTTGAAGTCACGCTGGTCCGTTCTGTTGCTGTGTGTTTCCATTCCATGATTGATGTGATTTGAAGAGAAGTAATAAAATGCTCTCTAACATGGAAAGTAAGCGTTTCCGGACCCATGTCCACATAACATATTTTCTTTCTTTGTGTGTGAGAAATGTTTCCCGAAAGTTTGGCCGTACCTTTTTGTAACTCCCTCTATAGTGCGGGACAGTAAGTTGGGAATGTGGGTCTCACGGGAGACGTGCTAGTGACAAGTCCTTGCAGTTGCACTATCCTGTGCATCCTCGGTGGCTCAGATGGATAGAGCGTCTGCCATCTAAGCAGGAGCTCCTGTGTTCGAGTCCAGGTCGGGGCACACATTTTCTACTGTCCCCGTTGACTTATATCAAAGCCTGTATGCAGCTGGTGGTATTCATTTCATTGTAATTTCAAAGAAAGTTGTGTTTTGATGCGGGACAGTGCACACAGTTCCATCTCCTGGTAAGAGAAAAGCCATTGTCTCTGTTAATCAAATTGTCTGCCAACCTAATTTCAATAACCTCTTTATAAACACTGTTCCAAAAACTGGAAGTGCTGGCAACTATCACAGTATTGTCAAATTTCGTTCAGTGAACTCGTTTAAGCAAAGTTCTGCAGTCGCTGAATTTTCAGGCTGTGTTACGGCGATGTACCACACACCTATTCTGAACTGCGCCACGTACAGATCCGTACCCAAAGACTGGAGGGTCGCAAAGGTCACATCAATATTTAACAAAGGTAGTAGGAGTAATCCTCTGAATTACAGGCACATATCATTAACGTCGATATGCAGCTGGATTTTGGAAGATATATTGTGTTCAAACATGAATTACCTCGAAGAGAGCAGTCTATTGACACACAGTCAACACGGATTTAGAAAACATCGTTCTTGTGAAACAGAACTAGCTCCTTATTCAAAATGGCTCTGAGCACTATGGGACTCAACTGCTGAGGTCATCAGTCCCCTAGAACTTAGAACTAGTTAAACCTAACTAACCTAAGGACATCACAAACATCCATGCCCGAGGCAGGATTCGAACCTGCGACCGTAGCGGTCCTGCGGTTCCAGACTGCAGCGCCTTTAACCGCACGGCCACTTCGGCCGGCAGCTCCTTATTCGCTTGAAGTGTTGAGTGCTTTTGACAAGGTATTTCAGATTGATTCCGTATTTCTGAATTTCCGGAAGGATATTCACACTGTACCTCACAAGCGGCTTGTAGTGAAATTACGTGCTGAATGAATATCGTCTCAGTTATGTGACTGGATTCGTGATTTCCTATCAGAGAGATCAGAGTTCGTAAAAGTCATCGAATAAAACAGTGGTGATTTCTGGCGTTCCCCAAAGTAATGTTATAGGCCTTCCGCTGTTCCTTATCTATACGAACGATTTAGGAGACTATCTGAGCAGCCATCTTAGGTTGTTCGCAGATGATTCTGACGTTTATCGTTTAGTAAACTCATCAGAAGATCAAAACAAAATGCAAAACGATTCAGAAAAGATATCTGAATGGTGCGAAAATTGGCAATTGATCCTAAATAATGAAAAGTGTGAGGTCATCCACATGAGTCCTAAAAGGAATCCGTTAAACTTCGGTTACACTATAAATCAGTCTAATCTGAAGGCCGCAAATTAAACTAATTACCTAGGAGTTATAATTAAGAACAATTTAGTTTGAAATGAAACACAGAGAAAATATTGTGGGGAAAGATAGTGTTTATTCTCACAACAGTTAGAAAATAACAGATCTACTAAAGAGACTGCCTACACTACGCTTGTCAGTCCTCTTTTAGAGTACTACTGCACAGTCCTGGATATTACCATATAGGATTAACGGAGAACATCGAGAAAGTTGAAGGAAGGGCAGCACGTTTCGTATCATCGCGAATTGTGGGAGAGAGTTGAAACTAACGAGTGAGTGAAACTACTGGTCTCTTTACTAATTTTTATCATTTCAACACTGACATACAGAATTGTCCCTGACAAAGACAACTCAAACTTAACCTTTTCATTTATTACCCACAATATACAAGCCCAACGCAATCTGAGTGCTATACAGTAACAACATGGCTTCATAATTAACGCAAAAGAATGGCCCTGAATTGCAAGAAATCCTAACAACCCACACTTTTTCATAATTCACGTACCTCACAGAAAATCTTCATAACACGAACTACAGCAATTACAGCAAGCAGCAACTACAGCCAGCTGAATAAAAAGATTCTAACTACTATACACTCTAATTAGCAGCATACATATAGTTAGCAAAAGAAAGATTTTGTTCAAAAATGGCTCTGAGCACTATGGGACTTAACAGCTATGGTCAGCAGTCCCCAAGAACTTAGAACTACTTAAACCTAACTAACCTAAGGACATCACACAACACCCAGTCATCACGAGGCAGAGAAAATCCCTGACCCCGCCGGGAATCGAACCCGGGAACCCGGGCGTGGGTAGCGCGAACGCTACCGCACGACCACGAGCTGCGGACAAAGATTTCGTTGAAGAGCAAACAATGTAATTAGAAGATTTTACCTAATTCATGTGACATCCAGTTCCAAAAATTATATAGTTGTCAACAATTCCACTACCCAAACATTATCAACTACATCCACCCTCATTTTACAATGCATGCCCTACCAACACTGAGTGTCCACTAAGAAAATCATGTCCAAACGCTTATCTATCGGCTCGCTAACTGCTAGTCCGTTCAACCACAAAATCTCTTGCCGAGCACGCAGAGCGCTGTCAGCGATATGAATAGTCTATAGCACTGCCAACATACAAACAGACTACTTACAGAGTGTCACGGACATGATACAGGATTTGGGATAGACACAATTAAAACAAAGGCGTTTTTCGTTGCAGCGGAATTTTGTCATGAAATTTTAATCACCAATTTTCTCCTCAGAATGCGAAAACATTTTATTGACGCCGACCTACACAGGGAGAAACAATCATCACAATAAAATAAGGGTAATCGGATCTCTCACAGAAAGATATAAGAGTTCGTTTTTTGCCGCGCGCTGTTCGAGTTGTGGAATAATAGAGAATTATTGTAAAGGTGGTTCGATGAACCCTCTGCCAGGCACTTAAGTGTGATTTGCAGAGTATCTATGAAGATGTTGATGTAGATGTGGATGTGCAATTCTTCGGAAATAGCAAAACCCTCGCACTGCGCGACATAGAATTTTACATTAGAACATTGACAGCAAACATCGTACTCTACTGCTTCAGAGTTTAATAAATTGTGTCTTATAGGCTCAGTTTGTGCAGGGCAACTAAGTCTCTCAGTTATTATCGAAAATATATACGAAGATGGTATCTGTTCTTTCGGACATGTCTGAAAGAACAGATACCATCTTGGTATAAATGTATAGTTAAGGCTCACCGGCCACTTGACCATCTTCTTCTGTGCGGATGCACAAACGGTGCCCGAATTCTTACGGTAATCGGTAACGCGTCGCGAGTAATGAGTATAATGGGCGGGGGCACTACGAATCTAGTGCGGGACAATACGTTGAGAATGTGAGTCTGGCGGGAGGCGTGCCAGAGATAAATCCCTGCAGTCGCACAATCCTCTGTGTCCTCGGTGTCTCAGATGGATGCCGGCACGGTAGCTCAGCGTGTTCGGTCAGCGGGCCAGCTGCCCTCTGAAATAAAAAAGCTGAGTTAATGGATCAACAACGAACTAAAACGGGTGTCTTTCGACGTCCGCCTAGAGCAGATACAACGTGCGAAAACGAACAAAATGAGATTAAAAAAAAAAGATGGATAGAGCGTTTGCCATGTAAGCAGGGGATCCCGGGTTCGATTCCCGATCGAAGCACACATTTTCATCTGTCCCCATTGACATATGTCAACGTCTGTAAGCAGCTAAGAGTTGTAATTTCATAGTAATTATCGCAAATGCCTAATAACCTGAAAAACTATGAGCTTGTATGGAGGAAGAAATAACTTTCGATTAGGCTGTATATGCCACCGCGTATCTCGAAGTACGGAATTTTTGTTGCCTTACCTGAAGAACTGTAGAGTTCTTACGAAAGATAATTGCAATTGTTGCTTAGCCACGAAAATTGGCATATAATGTTTGAATAGACAACATACATAAGGTTATTCGTCATGGATAAATACAAGTATCAGGTCAAACCGTCAGACATAACGGCACAATAAATTTCAAAACAAAGTTACAACTTCCTGAAGCTAGATTCTGAAGCTGGAACAAAGGCATAATGTTTCCCTCGCCAAGTTCGAATGCACATTGAAACGCGGAAAGGACATATTTATATCTAATCCCAAATTCCTCGTGAATTCTAACTGCATAAATACAACCGGAATGATCAGCGCTTGCTGCGATCTCAAGACAGTTTGAAAGTTATCGATCGAATGCGCCAATCTCAAAAGCATAAGACAAGCGTCAAAATGACGTGTCCTCGGTGTGTTGTCAGGAAGAAGGATGGTTCAAATGGCTCTGAGCACTATGGGACTAAACATGTGTGGTCATCAGTCCCCTAGAACTTAGAACTACTTGAACCTAACTAACCTAAGAACATAACACACATCCATGTCCGATGCAGGATTCGAACCTGCGACCGTAGCGGTCGCGCAGTTCCTGACTGCAGCGCCTAGAACCGCTCGGCCACTCCGGCCGGCGAAGAAGGATGGTTTCTGCCCAAACTGAGCGAAATGTTACAACGGAAATATGCTGAGTCATCGCTCTGATTGCTCGGCACTGCTCAAAGCTGTGTGTTCCTAAGAGATACCTCCTCATTTCTGCTCAAATATGCACATGATGCGCGAGTGTGTGGCTCCGAAGTGTGCTCATACTGAAGCAGACGTCTTTGAAAATGAAAGGTTAAACAAGTGTTTGCTGTTTGTCTCTCAGAAAATCTGATTGTGAAACAACATTACATAGCAAACATCTATGCAGAAACCATGATTTGTCTAAAATTTCGATGTTTTTTACTAGTCTCGTGCGTTCTAATTGTAAATTATAATTCTGTGAACACATGTAACTGATGGCGGCACTAAACTAATTATCAGCAAGTAAATACTAACAGACAATTCTTTATCGAGCTAAACACTGAAACCAGTCGAAATTTGGTTGCTTTATTTATCTGTGGATAGTTTTTTACCTATGCCCAACTTCAGGTGGTAATAAATAGTTCTCGTGAAAGGAACGTACAGCCGGACATCTGGCTGAAAATGACTTAAATGTTCGTGGCGCCCTCCATCGGTAATGCTGGAATTCAATATGGTGTTGGCCCACCCTTAGTCTTCATGACAGCTTCCATTCCCGCAGGCATACGTTCAATCAGGTGCTGGAAGGTTTCTTGGGGAATGGCAGCCCATTCTTCACGGAGTGCTGCACTGGGGAGAGGTATCGATGTCGGTTGGTGAGGCCTGGCACGAAGACGGCGTTCCAAAATGTCCCAAAGGTTTTCTACAGGATTCAGGTCAGGACTCTGTGCAGGCCAGTCCATTACAGAGATATTATTGTCGTGTAACCACTCCGCCACAGGCCGCGCATTATGAACATGTTGAATGATGCAATCGCCACCCCCGAATTCCTACTCAACAGTGGGAAGCAAGTAAGTGCTGAAAACATCAATGTAGGCCTGTGTTGTGATAGTACCACGCAAAACAACAAGGGTTGCAAGCCCCCTCCATGAAAAACACGACCACACCATAACACCACTGCCTCCGAATTTTACTGTTGGCACTATACACGTTGGCAGATGACGTTCACCGGGCATTTGCCATACCCATACCCTGCCATCGGATCGCCACATTGTGTACCGTGATTCGTCACTCCACATAACGCTTTTTCCACTGTTCAATCGTCCAATGTTTACGGTCCTTACACCAAGCGATGCGTCGTTTGGCATTTACCAGCTTGATGTGTGGCGTATGAGCAGCCACTCGACCATGAAATCCTAGTTTTCTCACCTCCCGCCTAACTGTCATAGTACTTGTAGTGGATCATGATGCAATTTGGAATTTCCGTGTGATGGTCTTGATAGATGTCTGCGTATTACACATTATGACCTTCGTCAACTGTTGGCGGTCTCTGTCAGTCAACAGACGAGGTCGGCCTGTACGGTTTTGTGCTGTACGCCCCTTCACGATTCCACTTTACTATCACATCGGAAACAGTGGACCTAGGGATGTTTAGGAGTGTGGAAATCTCGCGTACAGACGTATAACACAAGTGACACCCAGTCACCTGTCCACGTTCGAAGGCCGTGAGTTCCGCGGAGCACCCCATTCTGCTCTCTCACGATGTCTAATGACTACTGAGGTCGCTAATATTGAGTATTTGGCAGTAGGCGGCAGCAAAATGCACGTAATATGAAAAATGTATGTTTTTGGCAGTGTCCTGAAGCTTTACATTACATAGTGTATTTCCCGTGGAAGGAAAATGCTTTTCTTAAAAAAAGCACGAGATTACAGCCTTCTTCTCACTATATTTGTTCGCGAGGCAGTAAGCAGACGCTGCTGATCTATGAGGCCAGACAATGGCACTTCTGTGGCAGTGCCCAGAAGTTGTGCCAAAATATTTTAATCGACCATGAAATCTGCTTGTCGTGGTCTTTGGAGTTTCATTCACAACTTGCTTTTGTAACAAGGTCTGTATTGCGTGTTGTTATATGTATGTAGTATTAATCACTCTTGGAGGTTAAATTCTTATACTTAATTTCTGCCGCTTTTACGATCGATGTAATGCGGCTGTGTCATTGGAGCCAGAGCCTTTGCGCGGATTGGACGAGGAAGTAGAGGGAAATAGTTCCGGTTCTTTTCAAGGTCACCATCCTGAGATTCGCTATAAGTTTTATTTATTTTTATTATCACTACATATAAACTCATTGCGAATGTTTATATAGTGTTATTCCCAAGTACTTTCGGGTTTTCAGAAGACGGGCACATAAAAACTACAAGATATTCAGAAAACAGACATAAGTGGATAGAGCATTTCTCCAAATTATTATCGCGCATTGTAGGAGCTCAATATGGGCACAGTTTGTGGAGAGGCAAACGCCAATACGTCATTCAAGCCGGTGACGTTAAGTGCTTGGGAATGCGTGACAACTGTCCATTTCAGAAATCTACTCGTTGGGTTGCCTGTCTACAGGCGCGATATAATTCGATGCGACAGTACAGAGCGGATGACTTGTCTACACGCGATACGATATTGCAGTGCCTGTGTTTCTCAGAAATAAGACTTAAAGTTTCTTTGGGCATTCATGGATGTCAGAAGCAATAGGTATTGTAGTTTTCGCGCAGTCGTCTTCTGATACACCGAAGGTACTTATCAATAACACAAGGTTTTCAGTACTTGGCACATTATGGACCTAAAAATTGTCTTACGTCTCAGCATTCGATTATATGTAGAAATAATATCTAATAAGAGACAACAACAGCTGAAAGAAAGAGAAAAGGTATAAAGGATTAGGTAAACCACAGGCAACGTAAATCGGAATATCCAGATTTGAACAGTGAACATCCAGCATGGGAGTTCCCACAGAGTCTCCTCACTCGGCATGGAGAAGGAGTCGACATACAACATCAGCTTGATTCTCGAAAACGATGAGAGGGAAGTTATGTTTCTCGAAAACGACGAGAGGGAATTTTTCGGATAAAACGTGTTGCAGGCAAACCATTCAGAAATAACTGACGAAGACCGAACATAGGTTGAAAGCTGATGCATACTGGAAGAAGCGTGCTCAACTTCAAAATTTCAGTATAAAGATGGCCTACCATGTCCAACTTTAATACGTAGTTTCAAACGAATGTATTATTTCGAACGTAAACGTCTTACTCGCTTTGTTATTAGAATAGTAAAAATGGGATTATTTAAAATAGAAACCGTAAGAAACAATATTACCCTCATTGCAAGACTAATAATAATTATGTATAAAATTCATTATCTTATAGAAATCTTACAGATTTATTCATTTTGTCATTTACAGGAACATTGTTTTGATGATATGATCAAACTGGCATGATGTACAAAAAGGGGGAGTGTTCTATGCCAGTACACTAATTTTGCTCTATTTGCTCATTTCAAATTCAACAATATAAAGCTTCCCATTCACTTCGTTAGCAAGTTTCCTTGAAATCTATTTTATCTGAAACATCTCGCATGGACCGGTTAGAGAAAAATGGCTTGTATGATAGGTCTGGTATAGTAACATCCATGTTGTGTTACGTTCTCATTTTTAGTAATGTAGCGGATTGTTACAGTGATTTTGTATCCAAAAATCTAAAAAAAATCTTAAAATTTGATCCTAATTTACAGCGTAAACCCTTAGCTATTATTACATATTCCCGGCAATGTCAGTATTTGGGGCATTTGCAGGGTATGGTAACTGAAGGAAAACTTCGCAAGTTAAGATCTCTAAAATAGCATTTTATTGGATGACCGGTTTCAACAAAGCTATGCTGTCATCATCGGATCTTACGTTTTAAATGCAACAACATATTGTCCATCAGCAGGATTTTACAGCATATGATAGCGTAGGTCTGTGGAAACCGGTTCACCAATAAAATACTTTTAAAGCGATCTTGGCTTGTGAAGCCGGTCGAAGTGGCCGTGCGGTTAAAGGCGCTGCAGTCTGGAACCGCAAGACCGCTACGGTCGCAGGTTCGAATCCTGCCTCGGGCATGGATGTTTGTGACGTCCTTAGGTTAGTTAGGTTTACCTAGTTCTAAGTTATAGGGGACTAATGACCTCAGCAGTTGAGTCCCATAGTGCTCAGAGCCATTTGAACCATTTGGCTTGTGAAGTTACCAGGCTTAGCTGTGAATCAGGATCACATGATTTGACAATTTTGTTTATTGTCAACTTCTTCATTGAAAGCAATGAGATAATAAATGCCGCCATACCGCAGATGATGTTCGCTGAGCAAATCTTGTTTGAAGTAGGACTACCAGGCCCATAGAGTGTATTATAAATGGAAGAAATGGGAAGTAAGTACAGTCCAGTTGGCACCACGTCCACGGTGCTCCTTAATAACTGACGACGCAGTATGGCGTAAGGGTGTACTCCACAAACTATTTGTACAGATGACTCCAGTGCCTCATGTGCGTCTCCGGAAATTGCTTTTTGAGGTCAGAAGAGTGCCGGATCATAGCGTGAGTCTGTGAATCTTGCAAGACACAATGAACGGTCCACTGCTATAAACTTCGCCCACATAGTACGTACCAATCGTTCTAAGTTTCTATCTCGGTGCACGCGGTCGTTACGGTTCTACAAACGTAGAGCCAGAGCGTGCAACGTATGCACCACTAACTACAGCCCCCTGTCATAGGCTGATAAGTGGATTCAAATGACTCAGAGTACTATGGGACTTCACTTCTGAGGTCATCAGTCCCCTAGAACTTAGAACTACTTAAACCTAACTAACCTAAGGCCGTCACACACATCCATGCCCGAGGCAGGATTCGAACCTGCGACCGTAGCGGTCACGCAGTTCTAGACTGTAGCACCTAGAACCGCTAGGCCACTACGGCCGGCGCTGATTAGTGGGAAATGGAGATCCAAGTTCTCATCGTCACGGGACATTCATTCCCCATGAACTTGTGGCTGAGGTGCATTCTTGGTGGCGCTGTAACAAGCGGAAGCAAAACCAAGTACATGGGGCGTCGCAACGACAGGCGTATAACTTGCCCAAAGGATGTTAAAGCACTGCGCAGACAGTACCTGCTTGTAGTATGTTATTACATGGGCAGATCTGAGAACAGGGAATGAAGAATATCACTAGACAATGATGCTCCAGGTGATCATCCGCAAACCACTGGAGTTGCGAGACTGACCTACGCTTATTGTTGGTCTCCAGATCAGTGGTAACGCATAATGGAGGAGTTTCAAACACCAGAAGATTTGCGTCGCAGCGCGTCACAGAGTTTGCAGATTCTTGGAGAGATATTGAAGAGTTAAGCTTTATTTTGGAATGTATTTACAAGGATTCGTTTTTGGCAAGTGTGTGTTTCTTTAGCGTGGGAAGGGCAGGCACGACTCACGAGCAATAAAGGTTCTCTCAAACAATTCGATTGGTCAAACAAAAGTCTGAAGAGCCAACGAAACGCAAGTACTCACCCGAAGCGAATTCTGCAGAATGCTAGGGGAGAAAGGAGGTCGAGAGCTATACTCCTACTGGAGAGTGTTTTGCTGCTAGACTTGATTTGAGCTACTTCAGTGGCTGCTGGATGGTTTCTCACAACTGTGATCGCAAGTGTAAGTGATGACGAGCAGTCAGCGTAACTGCTGTTACATTTATAAAGCAGACCCGTCTGCACAGGTCAGGTCAGAACCATTGACACACGACAGCCACTGCCAGCCATCTCAAATCTGAAGTGTAATGTCCACGAGTTATTCGCCTCACCCCACTATTCAATCATAGCCTGGTGATGAAATGACCAACGTTCCACTTCTCTTAAAGTAATAAACAACACCCCTGAGATTCTCATTAATAGGATGGGCATTTCCTTTTCTTTTTGATTTTAGAATATGGTGGAAATATATTGTTTCGGCCCAAACGTCTCAGAGTAAATTACTGAGTAACTTTGTAAGGGTAAATACTAACGATTTAGCGATTGCCCAGAACTGACGAATTTTGTGCCTACTAGACTGTACTTTAGTTAATTCTCACAGTTCATCCACCTAAAATGTTTTAAATTATTTGCAGTAATTATGAGTCATGAATGTGATGAAAATACATTAGCTTTTCATTCTGAATGACGTAATAAATCCGGTGTCACACAAGGCAGCCACCCAATGTGCGCTTAACTAAGTTCACCACATAAATTACGTTCCCAAAGTGGGGATGACGAAAATTATCACTACTTGTTGGAGCTTTAATTCAGAAGCCTCCACTAGCATAGGGCTTTGGAGTTGTTCTGTACAAGACGCTGTTTAGGCCCGTTCTCGAGTGCGCAGTTGTAGTCAAGGGTAACTTGAACGATATGGATACAGATCGCCTCCAGCAGGTGCTACACAGGGCCCCCAAATTAACTTTGCACGCTTCGTGGTATTCTCTGTAGGCTGAATTCTGCCAGATAGCCGGAATATCTTAGGTGCGCAAATGTTACAATCCATCAGCAGGCGACTTACGATGTGCCGAATTAACTTCAATTTCTCCAGCACATTACGTCATTAACCTATCCCAATGAAGAAAACCAAGATTGGTTCTGTTTTGCTTTAGGGCGCAAAAAACAACTGGGGCCATACGCGCCCAAGCAAAATCTATAAAACACGAAGACAGAGAGGAGTTAAACGACTACACGTCAGTCTCAATTGACATAAAAGAAGGCAGCTAAAAATAGGCACGTGGAGAAAGGGCTAAAAAAGAGACAATACAGAAACGGAGGTCCCAAATTAAAAATTAAATGGCCTTCGCCATATTGCTTTGGCGGATAAAAAGTAAAACGCGGTCGACAGCCTGCGCGTCATTTGCTAAAACGGCCGATAATTCAGACAACAAACCCAACCGGGAACGTAAACGGTAGAAAAATGGGCATTCCGTCAGGAAGTGGTTGACAGTTAACACTTGGGAGCAATGTGGACGAAGTGGTGGGGTAGCGCCACTTATCAAAAGACGATGGCTAAAAAGGCAGTGTCCAATCCTCAGCCTAGTTAAAATGAGCTCTTCTCGGCGGGAGAGCGGAGAGGAGGTCGTCAAAGCATCTGCGAAAGGCTTAATAAGACGGAGATTATTCCGCTGTAGGGAGAACCATTGGTGATGCCAAATGGACGACACCTCCTGACACGGCAACACAGAGATCATCGGAGGGAATATCGGATCTAGTGGGCTGAGCTACGAGGACTGCAGCCTTGGCAGCAGCGTCAGAAGCCTCGTTTCCTGGCAGACCGACATTACCGGGAACCCACAGAAACATCACACTTGCTCCACCAAGAGTGAGCAAGTGACAGTTATCCACACATGGACTTTGAAGGGCGCTTAGTGAGACTGAGCAGAGGGCACAACTGAAAAGGCTGTGTCGCCGGATGTACTCCGTGACCTGATACAGGGCGAAGAGTTTGGCTGTGAATACTGAGCAGTGTGCCAGAAGCCGATATCGAAAGACACGGGTGCCAATGACAACGGCACACCCGCCCCACAGTCAGTCTGAGAGTCATCAGTGTATACAAAGGTACTACGGTGAAGTGCTATGTCAAGGTCGTAAAACTGAAGGCGATAGAGCGAGGCTGGAGTAGTGTCCTTGGAAAACGAATGAAGGCCAAGGTTAACATGGACCGCTTCACGAAACCAAGGCGGTGAGGGGTTCACACCCACTGCGAAAGTTGCAAGTAGTGTGAAGTTAAGCCGCCGTAGCAAGTGCCGAAAGCGGACTCCACGAGGTAACAGAGAAGAGGGACGCACCACATACTGGCGATCAAAGGAATCATTGAAGAAGGAGGCATCGGATGGGTCGCCACGTATGGCAGACAAACGGCTTGCATACCTGCTGAGGAGAAAGTCACGGCGGTAGGACAGTGGTAGTTCAGCAGTTTCAGCATACAGACCGTCAACTGGGTTGTGTAAAAGGCGCCAGTGGCCAAACAGATGCCACGATGGTGGATAGTGTTGAGACGGCGTAAGAGGGATGGACATGCAGACGCATAAACAAGGCACCCATAATCGAGTTTTGAATGGACAAGGGACCGGTACAAACGGTTCCCCAGGAAGTACCATTGAAGACATGTAGGACATTGAGAAACTTCGTACAGCGGGCTGCCAGTTACGACACATGGCAGGACCAAGACAGTTTCCTATTGAGTATGAGCCCCAGGAATTTCGCAGTTTTAATGGAAGGGCAACAGGCCCAAGATGCAAAGATGGTGGCAGAAACCCACTGCGTCGCCAGAAATTCCTACAGACGGTTTTGTGAGTGGAAGAGCGAAAGCCATTGTCAATACTCCATGAGTAAAGACAATCAATTCATCGCTGAATACGCCGCTCAGTGAGACAGGTCCATGGAGATTTGCAATAGATGGCAAAATCCTCAGCGAAAAGGGAGCCAGAGATGTCCGGTGGGAGACAGGCAATTATAGGGTTGATGGCGATAGCAAAGAGGTCGACGCTCAGGAAGGAACCCTGAGGCACACCGTTTTCCTGGATAAAGGTGTCCGACAAGGCAGAACCCACACAAACCTTGAAAACTCTGTCTTTTGAAAATTCTTTAAGGAAACAGAGCAGGCGGCCATGGAAAACCCACGTGTAAAGAGTACAGAGGATACCAGTTCTCCAGCAGGTGTCGTAGACCTTCTCCAAATCGAAAAACACGGCCACAGTCTGGGATTTCCGCAGAATACCATTCATGGGATGGGTGGACAAAGTAACGAGATGGTCAACTGCAGAATCCCGCACTCGAAATCCACACTGTGCCGTCGTCAGTAAATTGCGACACTCGAGCCACCATACCAGCTGGGCATGTGTTATACGTTCCATCATCTTGCAAACGCAACTGGTGAGAGAGATGGGGCAGTGCTATAAGGACGGTTTTTGTCCTTAAAGGGCTTAGGTATGGGTATGACGGTGGCTTCACCCCAATGTCCGGGAAATGAGCCCTCATTCCAGATGTGGCTGTACATATTAAGCAGATAGTGCTTGCCTGCAAGAGAAAGGTGCTGCAACATCTGAATGTGGATGGCGTCTGGGGCAGGGGATCGGGATGAACTGAGAGCATTACCCAGTTCCCTCATAGCAAAGGCGGCATTGTAGCACTCACAATTCGGAGGAGAGGAGGTTATCACCCGAGCAACCTCCGCTCGTTTCAGATGAAGGAAGACAGGGTGAGAAAGGGAAGAACTCGAAATGTCCGCAAAACAGCTGCCCAAAGTGTTGGAGATAGCAATTGGTTCCATGATGACATCGTTCGCTACTGTCAGGCCGGAAATTGGGGAATGGATCTTGCTCCCAGAGAGCCGTCGGAGGTGGGCCCACTCGATAGAGGAAGGGGCAGAACTGTTAAAAGAACTAGTGAATGAAATCCAGCTGGCCCTTTTGGCATTCCGAAGAACGTGATGACACTTTGCACGCATCTGTTTATAATGAACGCAGTTTGCCAACGTAGGATGATGGATAAAAACGAGGAGAGCACGTCTCTGTGCACGAATTGCTCAGCGGCATGCCTCAGTCCACCTAGGGACTGGGACATGACGTGGTAAAGAGCAAGTGCGAGGAGTGCAATGTTCTGCAGCAGTAAGGATAACGTTTGTGAGATATTCCACCTGGTTATCTCAACTGGAGAAATCTTGTTCTTTGAAGGTCGCCAGGAAGGAGTAAAGGTGCCAGTCAGCCTTAGTAAGCTGCCATTTGGGTGTGCACACAGATGGGGTAGGAGTCAGCAAATGGACTGCACACAGGAAATGGTCACTCGAGTAGGTGTCAGAACGAATGGAACACTCAAGACAATGGGCAAGCAGGGCAGTGTAGAAGGATAGGTCCAAATGAGGATAGATGTGCGAGGAGTCGGAAAGGGAATCAGCAGCCCCAGTGTTAAGGCAGAAGAGGTTAAGTTGGGTAAGAAGGTCAGCCAAGAGAGCACCTCTCTGACGGTTCTGGGAGAACCCCAAAGGGGATGATACACATTAAAGTCACCGATTAGCAAAAATGGGGGATGTAGCTGCCCAATAAGCTGAAGGAAGTCGGACCTGGTGACATTGAAAGACGGAGAGACATAAATGGTACAGAGGGAAAAGGTCAGGTAGGGATGGAAAAGGCCAACTGAAACAGCTTGAAGACGAGTAGTCAGGGAGATAGGCTGACTATGAACGTCATCCCGTATGAGCAGCATACGCCTCCATGAGATGGATTCCGACCTCAGGGGGAAGGTCAAAATGCACCAGTAAGAAATGTGAAAGCTCAAAGTGGTCATGAGG
Organism: Schistocerca nitens; assembly: GCF_023898315.1. NCBI lineage: Eukaryota > Metazoa > Arthropoda > Insecta > Orthoptera > Acrididae > Schistocerca > Schistocerca nitens. Next base: position 167,820,371 of record NC_064616.1, on the reverse strand, counting down.
GCGCAATTTCTTTTCCTGGAAGCAGAGTACAAGAGGACGCATTGATGCTAAAAGCAGCCATAAATCCTCTTTGTGGAACCGTAGGCCGCGGACTTTCCTTTGGAGGAGAGTCCTGATGTGCAAGAGATGCAGGGGTGTCACCTCGGCGGCAGGCGAGTGACAGCCTGTGAAGAGTCGCTTCTACAGGACACAGAAGCAGGAGGATCGTGCTCCATGGGGTCTACAGAAGCATCAGCTTACTTGTGCGGTCGGTCTGTGGAGTCCAACGCTGAAAACGGTTGGTGGTGCGCACCCAGCGACACGGTGGCTGGCCGGCCTAAGGTATCAAGTGGCAACACCGTTGAAGAGGATCTTCGAGTCAGCGAAGGAGAAGACCGATTACCTTTGGTGGACTTCTTCCAGCCTTTCCCGTTAGAGGAAGATTTGGGCGTTGTTTGGCTGGAGGGACGTAGGAAATCTTCACGGAGGTACTCCTTTTGTCCTTTATGGCCTACTGGTTGTGTAGCTGGTGGCTTCGCCCCTTCAGGCGAGAGTGTGATGGTTGTTGCACAGCTGAACGGGGGGATGGCGATGCTAACTTGACACTGGGAGATTTCACAACCTCAGAGCTGAATTGGAGGTTACATGTCTGCATGGTCATGTCCTTCCTGGAGCGAGGGGTAACAAGAACAGAACTGTAGGTGCCAGATGGGAGAACGCAGGGTTTGCGACTAGCCAATAACTTGTGAGCAACTGGGTGGGGCACTTTTTTCTTTACCCGGATTGCTTGGACAGCCTGCTCATCAAGATACATGGACAATCCTGAGAGGAGGCGACATGGCTGCGATTGCAGTTGATACAGCGGTGAGAAGGAGGTGGACAATCACCACCGTTGTGTGCATCCCTACCACAGGTTACACATTTGGCTGTGTGTCGACAAGACGTTATATTGTGGTTGAAATGATGGCACTGGTAGCAGCACATTGGGTTCCGAATGAATGGCCGGACTGTGATAATTTCATAGGCTGCTTTGATCTTGGACAGAAGCACCAAGGTGAAAAAAAATGGGTGCTGGTGGCCACCAAGGAGGAATTTCCCTTTTTCATTAGATGATGGATGGCAACGACACCCTAATCAGAGAGGTAAGATTGGATTTCGGCCTTGTTAGGCCGTGATGCAGCCTAGTGTAAATAACACCACAGGATGAATTCAAAGTTCTTGGGCCTCGACACAAACAGTGTAGCTGTGGAGAAGCGAGACTGCAAGCAGTTGTTATGCTTGAGAATCGGATGTAGTCTCCAAAAGCAAAATGCCATTCTGTAAACAAGAGCAGGATTTCACATGGCTGGCAATTGTATCAACACCTTTCTGAATAACAAACGGATTTACCTGGGCGAACGACTGACCGTCTTCAGTGCACGAGACCACGAGGAACCGTGGTGCAGTGGGAGGGGTCTTTGAATCATTAGCCTCATTACGTTTACGTCTCATAGATGTTGATTGTGAAGATGATTTGCTCATTGCGAGAAACTTCCCCATGATTGCCAGCGTCTCTGATGGCGCGCTCCTTCCAACTGGGGCCGCCTTCACATAGGGGTGCACACACCGTAAGCAGATTGTTCACAGCTCAGGTCACACCTCCCGAACACCTGACAGATGGACCAATCGGCAATTTGGGAAGGTTGCAGCTCAAGCAGTCTCCCCTTCCTGGGCCTGGCCTATATCAGAGAGTACGCGCGAAGCCTACCTGTCGACCTGGGGCTGGGAATTACATGTTATGTAGTCACCTGTTACGCGTCAGATGCGTGGGCCAGCCTTCAGGAGCGCACAGGGAGGAGGAAGAAGAAAAAGAGGAACCTCAAACGCCGAAGCAGAGGAACGAGAGGAGAAGGGAAACAATGAAAGTAAAAAGGAACGAAAAACAATGGTGAGACTGTTGTTACGTCAGCGACAGACAATGCAGAATATTCCCAATAACACCCCAGACATGTTCCCCAAGAGAGGGGGAAAAAGAATAGCAAGACGAAGACATGCAACACGGAAGGAAGAAATGCTGCAAAGGCTGGGGCTCCATGGTAGCCAAGCTCGAACCAGCCAAAGAGTGGCGAGCCCCCTGGGGGCAAATCCAAGAGTGATGCTACTGGCATAAACACTTATGACGTCTCAGGGGCAGCCATCCTTTTCATCCTTTGTAGAAGGAAGGGGGACAAGAATGCAAGCGAGAATTATGTTTAAATATTTAGCTTCTTTGGTCACACACTGAGGTGACAAAAGTCATGGGATAGCAATAGGCCGGCCGAAGTGGCCGTGCGGTTAAAGGCGCTGCAGTCTGGAACCGCAAGACCGCTACGGTCGCAGGTTCGAATCCTGCCTCGGGCATGGATGTTTGTGATGTCCTTAGGTTAGTTAGGTTTAACCTAGTTCTAAGTTCTAGGGGACTAATGACCTCAGCAGTTGAGGCCCATAGTGCTCAGAGCCATTTGAACCATTTGGATAGCAATATGCACATTTGCAGATGGCGGTGGTATCGCGTACACAAGGTATAATAGGGCTGTGTGCTGTCAGAGCTCTCACTTGTACTCAGGCGATTCATGTGAAAATGTTTCCGTCGTGAATATGGCCGCACGACGGGAATTAACAGATTCTGAACGCCGAATGGTAGACGAATTGGACATTCCGTTTCAGAAATCGTTAGGGATTCACAATGTCGAGAGTACCATATTTCACGCATTACCTCTCACTATGGACAACACAGTGGCCGAAGGTCTTTACTTAATGACAAAGAGTAGTGGTGTTTGCGTAGAGCTGTCAGTGCTAGCAGACAAGCAACACTCGGTGAAATAACCGCAGGCATAAATGTGGGGTGTACGAAGAACGTATCCATTAGGACAGTGCGGCGAAATTTGCTGTTAATGGGCTATGGCAGCAGAAGACCGACGCGAACGCCTTTGTTAACAGTGTGACATCGCCTGCAACGCCTCTCCTGGGATCGTGGCCATTTCGGTTGGATCCTAGACGACTGGAAGACCACGGTGTGGTCAGATGAGTGACGATTCCAGTTGGTAAGAGCTGATGGTAGGGTCTGTGTGTGGCGTAGACCCCACGGAGCCCTGGACCCAAGCTGTCAACAAGGCACTATACAAGCTGGTGCTGGCTCTATAATGATGTGGGCTGTGTTTACATAGAATGGACTGGGTCCTCTGACCCAGTTGAACCGATCATGGACGGGAAATGGTTATGTTCTGCTACTCGGAGACAAATACGTAATTTTTATGGATAGCAATGCACTGTATCACAGAGCCACAGCTGTTCACGATTAGTCTGAAAAACATTCTGGACAATTCGAGCGAATGATTTGTCCATCCAGATCGCCCGACGCGAATCGCATCAACCATTTATGGGACATACTCGAGAGTTCAGTCCATGCACAAAATGGTACTCCAGCAACAGTTTTGCAATTGTGGATGACCATAGACGCAGTACGGCTCAATACTTTTGTAAGGTACATCTACCCTGTTGAGTTCATACCACGTTAGGTGCTGCACTATACCGGGCAAAAAGGGTCCGACGTTATATTCGACGACTTTTGTCACCGCAGTGTTTATTAAACAATAAACAGTCCTTTTAAGTGACTTGAGCGTGAAAGGAAGCTAATACAATAAGCAAAGTCAATAGTAAAGCAAATCATCTCGTTCTGGTTCTGCTTAGGCAATCGTGAATGACCGACAGCCGTGTCATCCTCTGACAATGGCGTCAGTATTGAGTATTTGGGGGGGAGGGGAGCAGGGGGGCAGGGTGTGTGGGGGGGGGGGGAGGCATCGCACCGCTTTGCCGGGCCGTTGCCAGTTTTCTTGACCTAAGAGCCGCTACCTCTCAAGAAGCTCCTCAATTGGCATCTCGAGGCTGACTGCACCACATTCCAGTATCGGTATCGGTAATGTAACCAGGAGCTCCCGCATAGCTACCGTCCATGGTGACTACTGAGCTATGGAGGCTGACAAAGGCACTGTCACATCCCCCGAAAATGTCCCAAGCGTTTGCCAGTAGAAGGTGCCTGTTCTTTCTTGGTAAATATTCTGTCAGAATAGGCAACATATCAAAAACAAGAAACTGTTCAGTGGGATTCTGCGTCACAGAGGCAGTAAGCAACAATTTCTTCGAGTACAAAGAGAAGTTGTTCCCTATGAATAAAAGTAGAGCCCACACGATCGTACACAAATGTATATAGCTTGGTTTAAAAAAAAGCTGGGCAGTCGGTCTATCCTACACTGACGGATCATTGTAGTTGCTGAGAATTGCAAACTGACTCAATTTTGCTGAGTGTTGTCGACGAAACAGACAACTAGATCTGAAATTGTGTTCTCAGCGTACGAGGTCCCATACTTGTAAGCATAAGACGATAAAATTCAAAACATCACAAGGGCCATCCTTTCCAAATACAGAATAATCACACCAGTTCTGAATGCTACCTAAACAAACGAGTCGCATTTAGGGTGCCCGCTGTGCTCTTTGATTTGTTTTCCTCCGTCAGAGACGTTATTCTCTGAAGAGCACCGTATCCCGGGGCCCCAACACAGACAGGTGAGATGAGAGGCGAGTTCTGAATAAATTAACTACCGGCTCCTGAGACTTGTTTAAACTTAAATCTCCGATCCGGTTTTACAACGTTTCCGTCATCCTTACTTCAACAGGCTCCTTATTACGTTGTCTCGGAAACTTGGAGTCTGCATCATGGTATTGATCTTCTCATATCCTATTTTATAGCTACACTACCTGATAAGGAAAGTGAAGCACCTAGAAGAGAGGTAACATGAGGACGCAGGATGCCCCTGACGTACCTTTGTGTCGTCAGAGTTTCCTGAAACGCTACCAGCCGTGTCCTGACGTCATACCCGATGGCTTTCGCGCTATGATGCCGGGAGTAACACAACTGTGCCTTACCAAGACGTTGCAAAAGTTGGACCTCTCCCAAGGCTACCCCCATACTCACCCATGATTGTCACTTGACACAGTTTAGAACCACGATTCATCGCAGAAAACAATGGGAAGCCGTTCATCAGCATCCCGGCACGGCATCATTCCAAACGGTGCCGTTTGCGTAGCGGCTTTACCAGCAGCCTACACATGGGACGGTACTTACCTAATCCGGCTGCTGTTAGTCTCCGAGCCACGATGCGGGATGCCACAGAATGTTGCACGACGTCCATTACTTCTTCTCGGACGGCAGGGGCAGTTGTCAAGCGGTTACGACGTGCACGGTGCACCAAATGGCGAACCTCCTTGTGGAGGTCAGACATGCTCGACAGGAACCTTCATGACAAATATGCCTACCCTTAAGCACCCAACAAATGGCCACTGTCACATCCAAGTGCCCCACAGTTCTGGGTATTGCGCTATTCGACTAGCTGTCCAAATAGAGACCCACAATGAGGCATCTCTGAAACTCAGCCAGGTGCTGATGACGCTGTCTCGAACGGGTACGCGGCATCTCCATGTCTTTCATAGTAGTCACTCTACATCTGACCATTTCATAGTCCTCATATACACTACTGGCCATTAAAATTGCTACACCAAGAAGAAATGCAGATGATAAACGGGTATTCATTGGACAAATGTATTATACTAGAAATGACATGTGATTACATTTACACGCAATTTGGGTGCATAGATCCTGAGAAATCAGAACCCAGAACAACCACCCCTGGCCGTAATAACGACCGTGATACGCCTGGGCATTGAGTGAAGCAGAGCTTGGATGGCGTGTACAGGTACAGCTGTCCATTCAGGTTCAACACGATACCACAGTTCATCAGGAGTAGTTACTGGCGTATTGTGACGAGCCAGTTGCTCGGCTACCAGTGACCAGACGTTTTCAATTGGTGAGAGATCTGGAGAATGTGCTGACCAGGGCAGCAGTCGAACATTTTCTGTATCCAAAAAGGCCCGTACAAGACCTGCAACATGCGGTCGTGCATTATCCTGCTGAAAAGTAGGGTTTTGCAGGGATCGAATGAAGAGTAGAGCCACGGGTCGTAACACATCTGAAATATAACGTCCACTGTTCAAAGTGCCGTCGATGAGACCAAGAGGTGACCGAGACGTGTAACCAATGGCACCCCATACCATAACGCCGGGTGATACGCCAGTATAGCGATGACAAATACACGGTTCCAATGTGCGCTCACCGGGTTGTCGCCAAACACGGATGCGACCATCATGATGCTGTAAACAGAACCTGGATTCATCCGAAAAATGACGTTTTGCCATTTGTGCACCCAGGTTCGTCGTTGAGTACACCATCGCAGGTGCTCCTGTCTGTGATGCAGCGTCAAGGGTAACCGCAGCCATAGTCTCCGAGCTGATAGTCCATGCTGCTGCAAACGTCGCCGAACTGTTCGTGACGCCGGCCGGGGTGGTCGAGAGGTTGTAGGCGTTACAGTCTGGAACCGTGTGACCACTACGGTCGCAGTTTAGAATCCTGCCTCGGGCATGGATGTGTGTGATGTCCTTAGGTTAGTTAGGTTTAAGTATTTCTAAGTTCTAGGGGACTGATGACCTCAGAAGTGAAGTCCCATAGTGTTCAGAGCCATTTTTTGAACTGTTCGTGCAGATTGTTGTTGTCTTCCAAACGTTCCCATCTGTTGACTAAGAGATCGAGACGTGGCTGCACGATCCGTTAAAGCCATGCGGATAAGATTCCTGTCATCTCGACTGCTAGTGATACGAGGCCGTTGGGATCCAGCACGGCGTTTCGTATTACCCTCCTGAACCCACCTATTCCATAGTCTACTAACAGTCATTGGATCTCGACCAACGCGAGCAGAAATGTCGCGATACGATAAACCGCAATCGCGATAGGCTACAATCCGACCTTTATCAAAGTCGGAAACGTGATGGTACGCATTTCTCCTCCTTACACGAGGCATCACAACAACGTTTCACCAGGCAACGCCGGTCAACTGCTGTTTGTGTATGAGAAATCGGTTGGTAGATTTCCTCATGTTAGCACGTTGTAGGTGTCCCCACCGGTGCCAACCTTGTGTGAGTGTTCTTAAAAGCTAATCATTTGCGTATCACAGCATCTTCTTCTTGTCGGTTAAATTTCGCGTCTGTAGCACGTCATCTTCGTGGTGTAGCAATTTTAATGGCCAGTAGTGTATATCCTACCAGGCCCGGTGCCAGCGCTAAACACGAACTGCACTATTGCACTATGATGGTCTTTCCATTTCTCGCAGACAATTGCAACTCTAATCATTTACGTAAACGTCGATGGTTTGACAATGTACGACGTGACGTTGACGTCAGACCATGTCTTCTGGCTGCTTCACTTCCTTGTCAGGCAGTGTATATTCCAAGCTGTAATCGGCGCTAGCTGTTTCCGTGGCTCTTTCAGTCGCGTGTATAGCTGGACTGCCCCATAGACGATATGCCACACTGGCTGTGTTTTCAGAGGCCAAGATCATTTTTAACATGAAATCCAGACCATTAGCTGCTTGACAGGCGTTGATAAATATCACCGGGGAGAGTTGAAAATGTGTGCCCTGACTAGAACTTGAACCTGCGACCTCCTGCTTACATAGCAGACGCTCTATCTGACTGAGCCATCGAGGACACAAACGACAGAGCGACTACAGGGACTTATCTCTGGCACGCTCCCCGTGAGATCCACATTTCCATCTTACTGTCCACACACTACATTTCTAGCGCCCCTGTCCACTATACTCATTACTCGCGGTAGTCTATCTACCAGGTCCCGTAACGCCTCTAAGCAGCTAATGGTCTAGATTTCATTGTCATTTCATTCTTCGAGGGCTGCAAGATCACCAATGGTAGCTGCTCTTTCGGACATGTCCGAAAGAACGAATACTATCTTCATGTAGATAAGACTTACCGGCCAATGATCTTCTTCAGTGCGGATGCACTCACATTGTTCAAACTCTTACGGGACTCGGTAGACTGACTGCCGCGAGTAACGACTATAGTGGGCAGGGGCACTACAAATGTAGTGTGTGGACAATAAGCTAGAACAGCCGGCACGGTAACTCAGCGTGTTCGGTCAGAGAATTGGTTGGCCTCTGTAATAAAAAAAAAAAAAAAAACTGAGGGGGAAGGATCAACAAACGAACTTCAGCGGATGTCATGTGACGCCCGCAACGACCAAAGACAACGATCAACAACAACAAAACAAAGTCAGCTGGAGCTACTGCCATGTAAGCAGGATATCCCGGGTTCGAGTCCCGGTGAGAGCACACATTTTCAACTGTCCCCGTTGATATTTATCAACGCCTGTCAGCAGCTAATGGTCTGGATTTCATGTTTAATTCATTCTTCGAGAGCTGCAAGCTCGCCGATGATACACTATGCGATTAAAACTATCCGGACACCCCCAAGAACATCTGTTTCATGTTAGGTGCACTGTACTGCCACATACTGCCAGGTACTCCATATCTCCGACCTCATTAGTCATTAGACATCGTGAGAGAGCAGAATGGGGCGCTCCGCAGAACTGACGGACTTCGAGTGTAGTCAGGTGATTAGGAGTCACTTATGTCATACGTCTCTACGCGACATTTCCACACTCCAAAACATCCCTAGGTCAACTGTTTCCGATGTGATGGTGAAGTGCAAACGTAAAGGCACACGTACAGTACAAAAGCGTACAGGCTGTCCTCGTCTGTTGGCTGACAGAGACTGCCGACAGTTGAAGAGGCTCGTAATGTGTGATAGGCAGACATCTATCCAGACCATCACACGGAAATTCCAAACTGTATCAGGATCCACTGCAAGTACTATGACAGTTAGGCGGGAGGTGAGACAACTTAGATTTCATGGTCGAGCGGCTGCTCATAAGCCACGCATGACGACGGTAAATGCCAAACGACGCCTCGTTGGGTGTAAGCAGCATAAACATTGGACGATTGAACAGTGGAAAAACGTTGTGTGGAGTGAAGAATCATGGTACACAATGTGGCGATCCGATGCCAGGGTGTGAGTGTGGCGAATGCCTGGTGAACGTCATCTGCCAGCGTGTGTAGTGGCAACAGTAAACTTACGAGATCGTGGTGTTATGGTGTGGTCGTGTTTCTCATGGAAGGGGCGTGCATCCCTTGCTGTTTTGCGTGGCACTATCACAGCACAAGCCTACATTGATGTTTTAAGCACCTTGCTTCCTACTGTTGATGAGCAATTCGGGGAAGGAGATTGCATCTTTCAACACGAACGAACACCTGTTCATAACGCACGGCCTGTGGCCGAGTGGTTACACGACAATAACATCCCTGTAATGGAGTGGCCTGCACAGAGTCCTGACCGGAATCCTACAGAACACCTTTGGGATGTTTTGGAACTTCGTCTTCGTGCCAGGCTTCACCGACCGACATCGATACCTCGCCTCAGTGTAGCACACCGTCAAAAATGGGCTGCCATTCCCCAAGAAACTTTCCAGCACCTGATTGAACGTATGCCTGCGGGAGTGGAAGCTGTCATGAAGACTAAGGGTGGGCCAACATCATATTGAATTCCCGCATTACCGAACTTTTGAGTCCTTTTCAGCCTGGTGTCCGGATACTTTTGATCACATACTGTATCTGTTCTTTCGGACATGTCCGAATGAACAGATGCCATCATAATGTATTCATTCATATGGAAAGTTTATGTCCAAGAATTAGCATGGTTTTAGAAATCATCTCTAGTGCGAAACTCAGCTTCCCCTTTTCTCACTATGAAAGAAGGGCAACGGGCAGCTTGTATGTTTCTAGATTTCCGGAAAGCATTCGACATGGTGCCCCATTGCAGGCTGTTAAAAAATGTATGAACATGTGAAATAGGTTCACAAATATATGAGTGGCTCGAAGACTTCGTAAGTCATAGAACCCGGTATGTTATTCTCGACGGCCAGTGTTCATCAGAGATAAGGGCATCGTAGTGAGTGCCCCAAGGAAGCGTGATATGACCTCTGTTATTCTCTATGTACGTAAATGATTTGGCGGATATGGTGAGCAGCAATCAGCGGTTGTTTGCTGATGATGCTGTGGTGTACGGTAAGGTGTCGAAGCTGAGGGACTGTAGGAGGATACAGGATGACCTAGATAACATTTCTAGTTGGTGTGATGAATTGCATGTATCTCTTAATGCGGTTGAGTAGGAAAGTGAACACTTCATGTTCGGACAGAGCATTAGTAGTGCGTTGCTTGACACAGTCACGTCGTTTAAATAAAGGGCGTAACGTTGCAAAGGAATATGAAATGGAACTAGCATGTAGGGATTGTGAAAGGGGAAGGCGAGTGGACGACTTTCGTTTATTAGAAGAATTCTAGGAAAGTATGGTTAATCTGTAAAAGAGACCGCGCGTACTATGAAGCGCCAAAGAATCTGGTATAGGCATGAGTAAGCAAATACAGGGATATGTAAACAGGCAGAATACGTTGATACGCTCGGCAACGGCTATATTAGACAAGTGTCTGGCGCAGTTGTTATATCGGTTACTGCTGCTACAGTGGTAGCTTATCAAGATTTAAATGTGTTTCAACGTGGTGTTCTAGTCGGCGCACGAACGCATCTCCGAGGTACCGATGACGTGCAGATTTTCCCGTACGAGCATTACGCGAGTATACCGTGAATATCAGGAATCCGGTAAAACATCAAATCTCCAACATCGCTGTGGCCGGAAAGAGATCCTGCATGAACGGGACCAACGACGACTGAAGAGAATCGTTCAACATGACAAAAGTGCAACTCTTCCGCAAATTGCAGCATATTTCAATGCTGGGCGATAAGCAAGTGTCAGCGTTCGAACCAATCAACGAAACATCATCGACATGGGCTTTCGGAGCCAAAGGTGCACTCGTGTACTCTTGATGGCTGCACGATAGAAAGCTAAGACTCATCTCCTGGGCCCAACAACACCGACATTGGACTTTTGACGACTGGAAACATGTTGCCTGGTCAGACGAGTCTCTTTTCAAATTGTATCGAGCGGATGGACATGTATGGGTTTGGAGACAGCTTCATGAATCCATGGACCCTGCATGTCAACAGGGGACTGTTCAGTCTGGTGGAGGCTTTGCAATGGCGTGGGGCGTGTGCAGTTCGAGTGATATGGGACCCCTGATACGTCTAGATACTATGACAGTTGACACGTTCATAAGCATCATGTCTGATCACCTGCATCCTTCCATATCCATTGTGCATTCCGACTTACTTGGGCTATTCCAGTAGGACAATGCGACACCCCACACGTCCAAAATTGCTTCAGAGAGGCTCCAGGATCACCCTTCTGAGTTTAAAGACGTCCGCTGGCCACCCAACTCCCCAGACATGAACATTATTGAGCATATCTGGGATGCCTTGCAACATGCTGTTCAGAAGAGATCTCCACCCTCTCGCATTCTTAGCGATTTATGGACATCCCTGCAGGATTCATGGTGTCAATTCCCTCCAGCACTACTTCAGACATTAGTTTTGTCCATACCACGTCGTGTTGTGGCACTTGTGCGTGCTCGTGGGGGCCCTGCACGATATCACGCAAGTGGATCAATTTTTTGGCTCTTCAATATAAGACTAGTGCGACATAGTCTTGAGTACTACTTGAGTATTTGGGATCCATACCAAGTCGGATTAAAGGAAGACATCGAAGCAATTCAGAGACGGACTGCTAGATTTGTTACTGATAGGTTCGAACTGCACACAAGTGTTACGGAGACGCTTCGGGAACTAAAATGGGAATCGCTGGAGGGAAGAAAACGTTCTTTTCGAGGATCATTATTGAGAAAATTTAGAGAACCGGCATTTGAAGGTGACTCCAGAACTATTTTGTTGCCCCGTACATATATTGCGCGTAAGGACCACGAGGATAAAATTCGAGAAATTGGGTTTATCTGGAGATATATAGATAGTCGCTTTTCCCTCATTCTGTGTGGGAGTGGAACAGGAAAGGAAATCACTAGTAGTGGTACGGGGTAAACTCCGCCCTGCGCCGTATGGTGGATTTCCGAGTATCGATGTAGGTGTCTGATTTTTTATCGATAGATTGTACCAGCAATATTGTTCTTTACTTTTAGTACTCTAGAATACAGTAGCAATATTTTGAAACAAAATAGGACAACATAATGAGTCTGAAACACCACGCCTGGGTCATTTTCAATAAGAGTTTGTTAACTACAGGAGAATGTGTATTTTCTTACGTAATAAAAAATAAAAAAATGGCTCTAAGCACTATAGGACTTAACATCTGAGGTTATCAGTCCCCTAAACTTAGAACTACTTAAACCTAATTAACTTAAGGACATCACACACATCCATACCCGAGGCAGGATTCGAACTTGCGAGCGTAGCAGCAGCGCGGTCCCGGGCTTAAGTGCCTAAAACCGCTCTGCCGGCAATAAAAAATAAATAAGTGCGAGTGATAGAGTAGTTTCATTGAACCGCAAAGCTAGTACAGTGAATCTTATACAGATGGTCTCGAGCTGTGCTTTGCGATATCTGGTTTTTCGCTTCTCTACTTGCAATAGATGAGTGTTGTGTAGAAGACGGGTACGAAAGCAAGTTCAATTATTCTCACTAAGATTTATATGATTCGCCGAATCATATAATACAAATACTGGTATTTTCACTTTAATAAAACAGCGGTAGAGATCTCCTCCTGGTCTTAACAAAATAAGTTATAATGCGTCTCCGATAATATTACTTTACACGAGAAGATGTTCTCTAAAGAGTTGAAGTTAGATCGTCGTATTCGTTGGGCTGAAGAAACGAAAGAGACAATGAAACCAGAGATACTAATGCAATTTAGCATGATGGCTGTGGAGAACCGTATAAAAATCAAACTCAGGTAGAACGTTGTTTCAGATCAACGATTTTTAATCGAGCACGTGGATTCAATAAGCGTCTGGTTCACCTACCTGTCTCGTAAGGCAACAATATACGCCTAAGTTATGCGAGACTGTCAGATATCGTGTTTTACCACTTCGTCTATAATGTTGGACAACTATGCCACTCACGCTTTCCAATATCTGTCTCTTCATCTCTTGCCAAACCCCTTCTCTGAGCTCTCTTGCGGTCGTCGTATCAAGAACTCTTCAGCGTCAGCTTTTTGGACTACGTCATCGTTCCCATCGGTCGGGTACAACACATTTCCAATCTCGTGCTACACATTTCGAATCTCTATCTGTCGTTCGCCTTCTGTTCACTTGCTTACTCTGACTAATGCAGCGGGTCCGGGTTCGATTCCCTGCCTGGTCGGAGATTTTCGCCGCACGAGGACTGGATGTTGTGTTGTCCTCACCATTTCATCCTCATCGACACGCAAGTCACGCAGTGTGGCGTCATCTGAAAAGACCTCCAAATCGGCGGTCGAACTTCCCCAGATGGGGACTCCCGGCCATCAATGCTATACGATTATTTCACTTCTATGTTGGATTTAAAAGGCACGGAAAGATTACACTTGCTAATGTACATGCACTATCAGGAAAAATTGGAGTAGATCCTCACATACAACAACAGAAATACCAGGTGCCCACAAAATGAGGGCAAAGTTTTCGCATGGTGTTTGCACAGGCCGAAATTAGTGTTCTGAATTACTAGCGTTGTAGCCAGGAATAAAACGTCTCGGCGCCATACACAATAAACGTTGAATGAGTTGCAGCTTTATAGGGGAATTGCTGCATTCAACGAACGGCCTTTAGCTAACGTGTCTATTTAAGTCACTGGTCAATCGCAGGAAATGCCTACGGATATTGCCGGCATCCGTTCGGCGAACTTTGTCCACTAATTCTTCGCGCTGCTGTCATAGTACCCGCACAGCTACACGTAGCATTACTGAGATTAAGTTCCAGTCCCCTGCAAGTTGCTGTATTTTAAGAATGACAGAAGTGTTACGAATTTCAGAAGATACTCAAGCGATCACAGGGCTGTTCCACACAAAAAAAATGTATTAAGTGTAATTTAAAAATTTTCTCGAAGTTCTCTACAGCCAATATCAAGCCAAGCCAAGCCAAGCCAAGCCAAGCCAACGCCCCGTATCGCAAACAAAATCCCAAACAGGGAGAAAGCCGACTTAGTGGAAAGCAGAACAAGCCCAGAAGATATTTCTTCACTTCGTGCGAGGGAGAGGCCAGAATCGTAGTAACATGACCTCAGTGAGGAGTAGACGTCACGTTATTCTGACAGCACAGCTTTATTTTGTAAGAGAGAGCAAAAGTTTCACAAGAACACATATCAGCCTGCTGATACGGCGGAAAGGCAACAAGCTGAAACCCTAAAAGCCATTCTTGCAAAATAGAGGGGTGGTGAAGACAACTGACGAAATTGGAAATATAGGCCACGTTCACTCATCAGCGGCCAAGTATAACGACATTACGTCAGACAAGCAGTAATAAACACTCACGATTTCGAGCCTCGAGATCTTTGCGTTAAAGTACACTAGCAACGAGGCCAAACCTGTGATGTGCTGCTACCGTTCGCCAAGATGACTTTTGCCATTGAGACTACTACGTATCTGATACGCTGTACTCGGTCGCTGTGAGCTGCCGACATTTGAAAGGACACGGCCGATTTCCTTCCCCATACTTCTCGAATCCGAACTTGTGCGCTGTCTCCAATGACCTCTTTGTCGACGGGAAGTTAAACACTCATCTCTTCCTCCTCCTCCTCCTGCACCTGTCGCACTATTCTGGAGGCCTACTATCTGCTCCTGTCCCTGGCTAGTACTTGTAAGCGAACATCGACATCCCAGGCCTTCATTGGTGAGAGGACTATACTGTTGTTCGTCTCCACACCATGCCGAGCTGCTGAGAGATTCCATGAGCACACCCTTTCGATGTCTGCACTACACTGCCGCTGGCCTGGAAGCCGACTCAGAGAAGAGTACACGATGGTAAACTTTAATGTAATAAGTTATTATTCCGCTAATATTGTAATATTAGCGCTCAGCGCGCCGACCGTCATACTTCACCACTCTCCATGATCCACCATGCCGACAACAGTAGGTATCTCAATCCAGGCCGCTACAAAACTGGCGTCAAAGTGTTTTTGGCGTTAGAGCCACGGTGTAGCAGAACCACGTCTGCGTCATAACCATCTGGACTTCCGTACTAATGCAATGCAGTGCGGTGAGTGAGCATTTCTCCTGTTGGCCTTCCTGATTATGTTATTAAGCAGAGGGGCACTAATGTCATTTTCAGAGCGTCGTTTGCGAAGCGACAGGGACTTGCACACTTTTCATTGTTTAGAGCAGCGGCGGGCAAACGTTGCACGCGGCTCATGAGCACACAGCGCTGCACGTGTGCTGCTCGCGTGCAATCGTCAAACGGAGCAGTGGCGACAGCCGGCAGATTGCCGCAGTGTAGTTCCAGGCTAAGCTGCGGACGTTGAAGCGAAGCGACCACTACGTAGTGAATTTCAGTAACCGGAAAATGCAGAGTGAATCAAGGAAACGGAGAATTGGAGATTTGCTATCTTTTAAAAAGGAATGGGAGAATCATTTTTTCTCTGTGCAAAAACGTGAAAATTGGAAATGTATAATATGTGACAGTATTCTCGCTGGTCAGCGGAAGTTTAATATTGAACGCCATTATAATAAATTTCAGTATGTTGCCGTTCTTAGTGCAATAAAAGAGGAATTTCTCAAGCGATTTGGGGATATATCTTACTTATCCCAAGGTTTTGAATAGTTCTCGAGACAATCTGCTGTTTCTGTAGATGACATTCATCCCAGTTTGCAAATGGAATTAATAGGTCTACAGCGTAATTCTCGTCTGAGAGACAGTTTCCTTTTGGCAAGACGTGTGATAGATTTTTATCACGACTTTCCACTGCAAGTTTCCTCGTCTCCATCGTGAAGCCGCGAAGATAATGTCAATGTTTGGCTCGACATACGTTTGTGAGAGATTTTTTTCTGTTATGAAAATTAATAAGTCTTGGTTAAGAGCAAACATCAGTAATGAAAATTTGCGTAACTGTTTGCGTTTGTCTGTATGTAGAAATTTTGTTCCAGACATTAAACGTATTGTAAACTCCACCTGTGATAATTAAATAAAACAAATCGTAGGTAATAGGTACTCTTTCAAACGATGATTACTTTCAAGCACTCCTACTACCCTTATTCCTTCATTCAATAAAGCAGGCCAGGAAACAAAACGCATTACAGAGGAAGAAGCGGAGAGACGGTATGGTGGGGAGGGGAGAGAAGCGGGTCGCCAGCTTGCCTTTGTGTGCACGCAGAACACCTGTTAACTGCACACGTGCATGTGCACGGCACACGTGCAGAATTCCTGCCCGACCCTGGTTTAGAGCAAGGCCAGTCAAGGCGTGCCAAACTTCACGCGGGTCGCCAACGATCGGCCTTGTGTCGGCTTCTCTCGTTCCTTCCCAGAAGTGCTCAGTAAAGGCCAGATTTCATTTAGAAGTGCGGTGTGGCATTTTTGGTAGGCACAATTCTCTTCACTTTGGCAGAATCAGAGTCAGCGCTGTTTAACCTTCTCTGTTCTTGGTATGAAGGGCGTTCACGGCTTCAGTGGCTGTTTTCTCAAAAAGAGGCAGACTAATTATCTGTCGTCACAAACTATTAAAATGAATGGAATGGCGGAAGAGAGAGATAAGGATCCTCAATATCTATTATGTACTCACATAAGCTATGGCTACTGTGTGTATCTACAATGAAGCTATATTACAATAATACGCAGAAGAAATTTAAGCCGGCCGCGGTGGTCTAGCGGTTCTAGGCGCTCAGTCCGGAGCCGCGCGACTGCTACGGTCGCAGGTTCGAATCCTGCCTCGGGCATGGATGTGTGTGATGTCCTTAGGTTAGTTAGGTTTAAGTAGTTCTAAGTTCTAGGGGACTGATGACCATAGATGTTAAGTCCCATAGTGCTCGGAGCCATTTGAACCATTTGAACCATTTTAAGAAATTTAAAGATTTAGTTGATAATCAAAGAGCAAAAAATTATGATCGCTAGACGGATTTCACTGTTCAGTACATGAAAAATAACTGTGTTAAATTTATAGGCATGCAGCACGTGAAGAAATTGGTGGTAAGAATAGCAAAATTTTCTAAAGTCGCATGCATTATTCCACTGTCAGTTGCAACAGTTTTTGTGGTGTGCGTACTGTAAGACCTTCGGTACACACACCATCAGATTATTTGACTTGTCGCTCTAACGTAGTAGGCGAGTGTCAGCAATATGTCTCGTGTTCTTATCGTGGCGTGTTTATCTTCTGCCGTTAGGTCAGAAAATAGAAATGCCACTTGCACGCTTAGAGTAGCAGATTGACGGTGACCAACTTTAAACAGAACTTGATTAATTTTCACACACATTTATTAAAATAATAAAAATCATAGATATTACGTTACTTGATTCTGGATGCTGTTTACAATTGACAATCTGAAGTTCCTTTGGTCTTGGTACGTTTATCTTATTCTCACATATCTCTGATACTTGACAAAGTGTCTATACATCTCTCTTCGTGGCTATGTACAGTAATATGATAATCTTATTAGGCGCAGACTGAAACTTGACTATAGACTGGTACAGACAAATGCAGACTAATGCAGACTGACGCAAACTGACTAATCGGAGGTCTGCACACTCGTTATAATACCTCGAGCGTTCAGGTATCACTGCGCGAGTGTGACCCGCGCGGAGAAAAGGTTCTACGTTAGCAGCAATCTCATTGGCTGCGTGACATATTAATACGCGGATCGGCGGAAGCAGAATTTGGTCCGTCTCTTAAGACAGCGCCATCTCGTAGTGCGGAGACGGACGAGCGCTGCGCCTGCGCTGTTGTGCTTAGCGGGGCGCGCTCTAGTGGGAAAGTTGTGTACGCGCTGACTACGCGGAACTATGTACACATCGGTTTTCAATGGAAACAATCGAAGAGGATGTATACTGGATTGAAGAGTTCCTAGACAACAGAACGCAACATGTCATTCTCAATGGACAGAAGTCTTCCGAAGTAACTGATTTCAGGTGTGCCGCAGGGGGGTGTCGTAGGATCGTAGCTATTAATATATATATATAAATGACCTTGTGGATAACATCGGAAGTCCACTGAGGCTTTTGCGGATGATGCAGTAGTATATCTAGAGGTTGTAACAATGGAAAATTGTACTGAAATTTAGGACGATCTGCAACGAATAGACGCATGGTGCAGGGAGTGGCAATTGAATCTCAATGTAGACAAGTGTAATGTGCTGTGAATACATAGAAAGAAAGATCCTTTATCATTTAGCTACAATATTGCAGGTCAGCAACTGGAAGCAGTTAATTCCATAAATTATCTGGGAGTAGGCATTAGGAGTGATTTAAAATGGAATGACCATATAAAATTAATCGTCGGTAAAGCAGATACAAGACTGAGATTCATTGGAAGAATCCTATGGAAATGCAGTCTAAAACAAAGGAAGAAGGTTAAAGGACACTTGTTCGCCCACTGCTTGAATACTGCTCACCGGTGTGGGATCCGTACCAGATAGGGTTGATAGAAGAGGCAGAGAAGATCCAACGGAGAGCAGCGCGCTTCGTTGCAGGATCATTTAGTAATCGCGAAAGCGCTACGGATATGATAGACTCCAGTGGAAGACTCAGCAAGAGAGACGCTCAGTAGCTCGGTACGGGCTTTTGTTGAAGTTTCGAGAACATACCTTCACCGAGGAGTGAAGCGGTATGTTGCTCCCTCCTACGTATATCTCGCGAAGAGACCATGAGGATAAAATCAGAGAGATTAGAGCCCACACAGAGGCATACCGACAATCTTTCTTTCCACAAACAATACGAGACTGGAATAGAAGGGAGAACCGATAGAGGTACTCAAGGTACCCTCCGCCACACACCGTCAGGTGGCTTGCGGAGTATGGATGTATATGTAGATGTAGACTGTGTATATTATTGAAAAATACGTTGGTTAAGCAAAGGGTATGCCAGGAACGATTTTTCGGTTTAAAACTCGCTATTGTTGAATTTGTGAATGAAATAGGAGTGCAGGAACGAAAATGAGAACACCCAGAATAGATTGCAGACCTCGCATTAGACCAGTTCCCTAAGCTCACTACCATTAACGAAAACGCAAGCGTTGAAGAATTCATTGAGGGCTTGAAAGAATTAAAAGGTTAGTTTCATAAACGTTTTCAGGACACTGGCAGTCTCACATCTGGTTTCGAGCTGTTTTCGAGATCGTCTGCTGTTTCAGCTGAAAGCGCCCATGTGCGTGTGAAGAAGTAACAATGTCCTGCAAGGTAGTTGCCGTTTTAACGACAAATCCTTTTGTGTTGAAACTCTCTAGGACGTCTACATTGTTTTCCTCATGTAGAAATTTGACATTTCCATAATGAGGCTCCAAAAGTGTTTCAATATTTAGATCGATCTGTTTGTGTGAAGGACCTTTTTCGATTATGAAATTAAATAAATCCTGATTACATAGAAACGTGAGTGCGAAAATCTGTGAAACTGTCTGCTTGTGCCCACATGCCGAAGTTCGTACCAGATAAAAATTATATTGTGTCTTCAGCGCGCCAAAAATAATTAAATAATACCGGAAATTTGTTTTTTGAGCAATCTTCATTGTTGAGAAATGTGAAATAAACCAAGTTCTAATTACTGTGACTGCGCTTCTAAAGGACTATTCAAAAAGAACGAACAGATTTCAAACTTGTATTGCTTCGGAACTGCAAATGATAGAAACACACTACCAACGTTCATGGAAAGAGGAAAGTTTTTGTGTATTTAATGTGAGCACCATGCCGGCGGCGGTGGTCTAGCGGTTCTAGGCGCTCAGTCCGGGCCCGCGCGACTGCTACGGTCGCAGGTTCGAATCCTGCCTCGGGCATGGATGTGTGTGATGTCCTTAGGTTAGTTAGGTTTAAGTAGTTCTAAGTCTAGGGGACTGATGACCTCAGATGTTAAGTCCCATAGTGCTCAGAGCCTTTTTTTGTGACATTTGTAGAAGGTCTGGGAACTTGAAGGACTGTTCAGGGTCACACTGGGCTATGATCCAGCGTGTTAACTAATTTGTTGTACTGTTTGTGAAATAAGTACTGTCTTCCCATATCTTTCTTTTGTAACGGCAATAGCAGTATCCACAAAATGGTGGAAACACGTGCTGCTACTACGGGTGAAACAGTCACAGCTGTAACAGAGCGAGTGTAAACATATATGCGAGAAAATGAAGACCAGCGAAAGCAAGCCTTAACCTTACAAGCTGCGAGACAGCAGTTAAAATCAGGGTCAGGAGAAGCTAAGACCGTGCTAAGTGCACTCTCCCCTCCTCTCGATCCGTCATTAGCAAATTTAGTGACGCCTTCTTTCGGAAAAACAACGGAGGATGTCACTGTGTTCATTATATATCCATTAGCTACAGCTGAACTGTAGAATTTGACGAATGAAACATGTTTGGGTATGGCTAATTTAGGGTTGATGGGCGAAAAAATGGCTCTGAGCACTATGGGACTCAACTTCTGAGGTCATCAGTCCCCTAAAACTTAGAACTACTTAAGCCTAACTAACCTAAGGACGTCACACACATCCATGCCCGAGGCAGGATTCGAACCTGCGACCGTAGCGGTCGCGCGGTTCCAGACTGAAGCGCCTAGAACCGCTCGGCCACCAGCGGCCGGCTGATGGGCGAAGCTAAAGCATATGTAATGTACCATGAGGTAGTTAGTAAGGCAGGAAGTTCCAGGAGCTGGCTAATGAGTTGCGCAACGCAACCGGAAGCAAAACAGTGACGTTTTATACCGAGAAACTGAGTAGTCCAGCGCAGAAGCCTAATGAGCCAATGGAATCTTTTACAGGTCTATGAACAAACGTGTGGGCTTACACTAAGAGTAAAAGCTGATGCAGTTACCTTGTGGAAAGCTGAAAATAAGTCTCTCGATATTTTCTTGTGGGCTGTCTCCGCCTAAAAGTCACACAAAGTCAGGGTGAAGAATCTATATGACCTGGCCAAAGCTATTAGGATCACCACATGCTTGGAGGAAATCGATGTTACTACGAAAGAGCCCGTTCAAGTCAGTCATAAGACGTAAGAGTGCAGGAATAAGAAATGAGGGAATTATCACCAGAAAAAGCATCCTTTAAATAGCAACCAGAATGCATTGTCCATTGGAGCGCAATTTCAGTACAACGGAACACTGCTCATACATATGCAGAAGTGGAATACTGATCGTTAGGCGTAGTGGAAATGAGCGTTTGGCGTCATTGGCCGGGAAGCCCCTAACGGGGCAGGTCCGGCCGCCTTGGTGCAGGTCTTATTACATTCGACGCCACATTGGGCGACCTGCGCGCGGGATGGGGATGAAATGATGATGAAGACAACACAACACCCAGTCCCTGAGCGGAGAAAATCCCCGACCCAGCAGGGAATTGAACCCTGGCCCCTTAGGACGGGGAGGACGACGGTTCAATCCCGCGTCCGGCCATCCTGATTTAGGTTTTCCGTGATTTCCCTAAATCATTCCAGGCAAATGCCGGGATGGTTCCTCTGAAAGGGCACGGCCGACTTCCTTCCCCGTCCTTCCCTTATCCGATGAGACCGATGACCACGCTGTCTGGTCTCCTTCCCCAAAACAACCAACCAACCAACCAACCTTAGGACGGCAGTGTGTCACGCTGATCATTCAGCTATCGGGGCGGACGTTAGGCGCAGTACAGGGCAAGGAACGTAAGTTTTTAGTAGACACAGGTGCACAAGTGTCAGTCATTAGTCTTGACCTCTTAGGCAGGAATACACTTAGGTCTTCACGACCCAGATTTCATGGAGTAGGTGTCAATGATGTAAAGTCATTAGGAACAACACTGACTTAAACATTGGAGCTAAGAGTTTTCAAGAACTCATGGAAGTGTTGCCAAATGCTGGGAAAGGTTATTCTGCGGTTATTGGAGTGCAGTGTTTAGTGGGGGGGGGGGGGGGGGGGATGTATGGGGGGCAAGTACGAGGGCGTGCTGAAAAGTAATGCCTCCGAATTTTTCTTCTGGTCTCAATATCGGTTGAGGTATTACATGCCATGCATATTACTCGGTCAACTTTCCGCTTCGTTGATGTAAGCTGCAAGCTCTGCCGCTAGAAGGCTTCGAATTATAGCGTGTAACAAGGTGGCGTGTAACGTAACTACGTCGGTGCGGAAGAAACAGCGTGCTGTAAACGAGTTTCTACCCGCATAAAACGTGTCTCCACCTGAAATTCGTAGAACAATGTGTACAAGATACCATAACAATTAAAATAAATGAGTGTTGCGATCGGTAATTCACAAAAAAATGTGTGTGAAATCTTATGGGACTTAACTGCTAAGGTTATCAGTACCTAAGCTTACACACTACTTAACCGAAAGTATCCTAAGGACAAACACACACACCCATGCCCGAGGGAGGACTCTAACCTCCGTCGGGACCAGCCACGGTAATTCACAAGTTGCGAGTACTTCTAACAGTCACTTTCTAAATGCAGCAGCAAACACAGGCTTAAATGGCTCAGTTGAAGAAGCAAGAGAATATACACTCCTGGAAATTGAAATAAGAACACCGTGAATTCATTGTCCCAGGAAGGGGAAACTTTATTGACACATTCCTGGGGTCAGATACATCACATGATCACACTGACAGAACCACAGGCACATAGACACAGGCAACAGAGCATGCACAATGTCGGCACTAGTACAGTGTATATCCACCTTTCGCAGCAATGCAGGCTGCTATTCTCCCATGGAGACAATCGTAGAGATGCTGGATGTAGTCCTGTGGAACGGCTTGCCATGCCATTTCCACCTGGCGCCTCAGTTGGACCAGCGTTCGTGCTGGACGTGCAGACCGCGTGAGACGACGCTTCATCCAGTCCCAAACATGCTCAATGGGGGACAGATCCGGAGATCTTGCTGGCCAGGGTAGTTGACTTACACCTTCTAGAGCACGTTGGGTGGCACGGGATACATGCGGACGTGCATTGTCCTGTTGGAACAGCAAGTTCCCTTGCCGGTCTAGGAATGGTAGAACGATGGGTTCGATGACGGTTTGGATGTACCGTGCACTATTCAGTGTCCCCTCGACGATCACCAGTGGTGTACGGCCAGTGTAGGAGATCGCTCCCCACACCATGATGCCGGGTGTTGGCCCTGTGTGCCTCGGTCGTATGCAGTCCTGATTGTGGCGCTCACCTGCACGGCGCCAAACACGCATACGACCATCATTGGCACCAAGGCAGAAGCGACTCTCATCGCTGAAGACGACACGTCTCCATTCGTCCCTCCATTCACGCCTGTCGCGACACCACTGGAGACGGGCTGCACGATGTTGGGGCGTGAGCGGAAGACGGCCTAACGGTGTGCGGGACCGTAGCCCAGCTTCATGGAGACGGTTGCGAATGGTCCTCGCCGATACCCCAGGAGCAACAGTGTCCCTAATTTGCTGGTAAGTGGCGGTGCGGTCCCCTACGGCACTGCGTAGGATCCTACGGTCTTGGCGTGCATCCGTGCGTCGCTGCGGTCCGGTCCCAGGTCGACGGGCACGTGCACCTTCCGCCGACCACTGGCGACAACATCGATGTACTGTGGAGACCTCACGCCCCACATGTTGAGCAATTCGGCGGTACGTCCACCCGGCCTCCTGCATGCCCACTATACGCCCTCGCTCAAAGTCCGTCAACTGCACATACGGTTCACGTCCACGCTGTCGCGGCATGCTACCAGTGTTAAAGACTGCGATGGAGCTCCGTATGCCACGGCAAACTGGCTGACACTGACGGCGGCGGTGCACAAATGCTGCGCAGCTAGCGCCATTCGACGGCCAACACCGCGGTTCCTGGTGTGTCCGCTGTGCCGTGCGTGTGATCATTGCTTGTACAGCCCTCTCGCAGTGTTCGGAGCAAGTATGGTGGGTCTGACACACCGGTGTCAATGTGTTCTTTTTTCCATTTCCAGGAGTGTATTTAAAATATCATCCCACAAAATTTAAAGCAGATAGTAGTAGTTCCAGCATCCTTCACTTAAATTAACAGAATTATAAAAATTCCAAAAAAGCAAAAGCTCATTAGGTATTGATGGAATTTCATACAGAATTCCAACTTAATAAGTAATGTCCTTAGTGATATATGCAATGCATCACTCACACGGAATATTTTTCCCGACAGGTTAAAATACGCATTTGTTAAGCCTCTTCATAAGCAAGATAACAAGACAGACTTAATTGTCGTCCAATTTCCTTACTGACATCTTTTTCCAAAATACTCGAAAAAGTTATGTACTCAGAAGTAGTCTCACACTTTTGTCGAAACAATTTACTTAGTATATCACAGTTTCGATTCCAAATGGGTTGCTCGACAGAGAACGTTTTTTATACATTCACCCATTAGATAGTAGAGGCCTTACAAAATAAAATATCACCATTTGATATTTACTGGAGTCTTTCCAAGGCGTTTGATAGGATAGATCGTGTTACTCTCTTAGAAAAAAAAATCCGGTCTTATGGAACTTACAGCTTTATGCACAGTTAAATGGTTCAAATGGCTCTGAGTACTATGGGACTCAACTGCTGAGGTCATTAGTCTCCTAGAACTTAGAACTAGTTAAACCTAACTAACCTAAGGACATCACAAACATCCATGCCCGAGGCAGGATTCGAACCTGCGACCGTAGTGGTCTTGCGGTTCCAGACTGCAGCGCCTTTAACCGCACGGCCACTTCGGCCGGCTTATGCACAGTTAGTTTGAATCATAATTAACAAATAGTTCAAATGGCTCTGAGCACTATGGGACTTAACTTCTGAGGTCATCAGTCCCCTCATAATTAACAAAGAGAGCGCAAAAGATTCCGCTGAGTAAGTCAAACAATGTAGGAAGCGTAGAAAATTTTAGGCACTGAGGAGAAAAGACAAAGGGAGTCCCACAGTGATCAATCTTGTGATCACTTCTATTCCATATACACTGAGGTCAAAAGTCATTGGTTAGCGATATGCACATACACAGATGGCGGTACAATCTCGTACTTAAGGTATAAAAGGGGAGTGCATTGACGGAGCTATGAATTGTACTCAGGTGATTCATATGAAAAGATATCCAATGCGATTATGGGCTCACGACGGGTATTAACCCGGCCACGGTGGCCGAGCGGTTCTAAGCGCTTCAGTCCGGAAGCGCGCGTCTGCTATGGTCGCAGGTTCGAATCCTGCCTCGGGCATGGATGTGTGTGATGTCCTTAGTTAGGTTCAAGTAGTTCTAAGTTCTAGGGGACTGATGACCTCAGATGTTAAGTCCCATAGTGCTCAGAGCCATTTGAACCTTTTTTCTTTTAATGGCAATTAATAGATTTCGAACGCGGAATGGTAGTTGGAGTTAGACGCATGGGGCGTTAAATTTTGGAAATCGTTAGGGAATTCTATATTCCTACATCCACAGTGTCAACAGTGTGCCGAAAATACTACATTTCAGTCTCTACCTCTCATCACGAACAACGCAGTGACCAACTGCCTTCACTTAACGACCGAGAGTAGCAACGTATGCGTAGAGTTGTCAGGAAAGCAACACTGTGTGAAATAACCGCAAAAGTCAATGTGGGACGTACGACGAACGTTTCTGTTACGAGTGCTGAGAAATTTGCCGTTAACGGACTATTTCAGCAGACGACCGACGCGAGTAGCTTTCCTAACATCACGACGGGGCTTGCACCGCCTCTTCTGGACTCTTGGCCATATCGGTTGGACCCCACACAAGTGGAAAGCCATAGCCTGGTCATATGGCTTCCGACTTTAGTTGGTAAGAGCTGATGGCAGGGTTCGAGTGTGGCGCAGATCCCACGAATCCATGAACCCAAGCTGTCAACAAGGCACTGTTCAAGCCGGTGGTGGCTCCGTAATTGTGTGGGCTGTGTTTACATGGAATGGACTGGGTCCTCTGGTCCAATTGAACCTATCATCGATCACTGGCTGGAAATGTTTATGTTCGGACCATTTGCAGCTACTCATGGACTTCATGTTCCAAAACAACGATGGAATTTTTGTGGATGAGAAGGCGCCATGTCACCGGGCCACAACTGTTCACGATTGGTTTGAAGAGTACCCTGGTCAGTTCAAGCAAATTATTTTGTCTCCCACGTCGTCCGACATGAATCCCATCGAACATTTATCTAACATATTCGAGAGGCCAGTTTGAGCACAAAATCCTTCTCCGGTAACACTTTCACAATTTTGGACGGCTATAGAGGCAGCATGGTTCAATGTTTCTGCAGTAAACTTTTAACGAATTATTCAGTCCATGCTAAGTCCAGTTACTGAACTACACCGGGCAGGAGGAGGTCCGACGCGATATTACGTGGTATCCCTGTAGATGTGAATGACATCCCACCTAAATTCAACATGCAGAATTGGTACTCATTACAGACGATACAGTTGTTACAATAAATCCGATTAAAGAGAATGCAACAGCAGAGATGATATATAATATTTTCCAAAGAGTTGCGAAGTTGTTCTCAGAAAATGAACTCTCCCTAAATTTTGTAAAAAACATACTATTTTCAGTTCTGTGCAACAAATAGAGTCATACCAACAAGTGATTTGAGCAGGTATTAGTAAATAGGGTAGAATGCTCTTAAGTTTTCGGTGTACATACTGATGAAAAATTGAACTGAGAGAAGCATATTACTCAATTTCTCAAACAATTAAGTTCAGCTCCTTCTGCTCTTCCTGTAATTGCTAATCTTGAAAACAAACGAATCCTCTTCCTAACATATTATTTGTGCACTCAGTGATGTCTTATGGAATAATTTTCTGGGCCGACTCATGACTTAGTAAAAAAAAGTATTGATTCCCACAAGCCAGCACTAAGAATATGTGGAGTTCGCCAGGGGAGTGATCATTTTAACTGTAACTGCACCCTCACGGTACATATATTCGCTAACGAAATTCGCCGTAAATAATCCATCACAATTTGATGTTGAACAGTGATGTCCACACTTGCAACACTAGAGGGGAAAAATGTCCTCTGTTACCCATTATTAAAGCTATCAGTGGTTCATAAAGGACTTCAACATGCAGCCACAAAAATTTTTGATCATTTTCCCAATTACATAAAATGTCTGACAGGTAGAAAAGCATGTTTTAAATCTAACTTAGAATCATTTCTCCAGCACAGCTCCTTATATCGCGTTGACGAATTTCTGTTTTGAAACTGCTAGCCAGTAAAAAAAAAATCTACTCTGTTTTTAAGTGTAGTTTGTAATGGTACTTGAATTACGTAACCATTACGGCAGCTCACCTGAACCTCTTGATACCAGCAATATTCTACTACGTTTCTGTAAAATAGTTAACATATTTCTGTGACAACATTCAGATTTGATTTCATTAATGTAGAGGTACTTCGATACATCGATATGTATATATTGCAATGATATTATTCTTATGTGTATTCTTTCGTCACTATGATCTTTGTCGTACTTTTAACTCTGATTTTTGGGCGGGTAAGCGGTTCTTAGAGTGTCAAGCTTTGGTCGTCATGTTTATTGTGGTGTCACCGCCAGACACCACACTTGCTAGGTGGTAGCCTTTAAATCGGCCGCGGTCCGTTAGTATACGGCGGACCCGCGTGTCGCCACTGTCAGTAATTGCAGACCGAGCGCCACCACACGGCAGGTCTAGAGAGACGTCCTGGCACTCGCCCCAGTTGTACAGCCGACTTTGCCTGAGATGGATTACTGACAAATACGCTCTCATTTGCCGAGACGATAGTTAGCATAGCCTTCAGCTACATTTGCTACGACCTAGCAAGGCGCCGTATTCAATTGATATTGAGATTCTATTAATATATCATCAAGAGTGATGTTCTACAAATGTGGATTAAAGTTAAGTATTCCAGAAGCTACGTACGTTTCTTTATAGCATTCATTACGTATCCTGTTTCAGACCTCACGCCAGCCTGCGTGAGTTTAAGCGCGTGCCTTTCGGCTTCCTCCCATTGTGTCTAGGCTGTCTTGTCTAGACACAACATTTATGAAATGTGAACTTTAACAGTGAGGAAGATACTGTAAAGTATGTTTTATATCGTGAAGTGATGTTTTGGAACGAGTTACGTGATACTGCAACAAAAGTAATAAAAAAGAAGTGTAACTTAAATTCGGAGTGCTCATTACTTTTTTACATCACCATTGTCCTAACTTGCAAAAGTTTAATCTTCAAGAACGGTTTATGAAACACATCTATAAAACTTTTGAATATCGCAGAATAACACCTAGGCCTCTTTGCATCCGAGCTTGGAATCATCACTACCTAGATTTTCGACGATTGAGCCATGAGTTCACAACGAGACCAGCGTGGGAAACACGAAAAGATGAGTGCCTAGTTTATCCATTATTTCAAGAAATGACTTTATTAACTGTGCTCTAATGACACCTGCCACATAATATAACTTTGTTGTTGCCCGAAAATGCAATATTTAGCAGCGTGAGCAACACCACAATCATAATTAAATTTTGACCTTTGTTGTGGTAGGATTGTGAGAAGTTGCATCACTAGGACAAAAAAAAAAGTTCGTTAATGTTAACACTAATCATATATACATATCGTATAAATTGACCTGTTCCGTATCATTTCGATCACAGTATCATTCAAATGATCTATGGAACATGTAAGTAACTAACTAACTATAAATGAAAAGTGTGTACGGTGACGACTGCATCGACATCAGAAATATGTAATGTTGGGTCGAGCGTGCTCGTAATGAAGGAAACGGTGGTGCTATACTAAATGTGTACGACAGAGCTCGGAGCGGAAGACCGCATACGACAACCGATGAGACTCATCGGAAATGGCTTGATGAATTTGTCAGAAAAAATCATCAGGTAACACAGACTTACTCTCAGGTAAGTGTGGCGTATCACGAGGACGTGTACAGGCCATCTTTGCAGAACTGCGGTACAGAAAATACTCACTCCCGACATGAAACAGAGGAGACTGGGCATCTGTCTACTACTTCTTTTGCGTTTTGAGCATCATGGTGATGAGTTCCTTAACAGCATTGTGACAGGTGATGAAAGCTGAGTTAATCCTTTTAACACCGAGAAACAACAGAGCATCAATTGAGTTCCGCCACAAAGGCCACCGACGCCAGTAATCACATCGTGACCACCCCATCAGCAGGCAAAATCATACTCTCAATGATCTGGTATCTTCAATATGTGGGGCATTTGGAATTCATGCCTAGAGGCACCACCATGAATTCTGCATGGTACTTCGAGAAACTTATAAAAAAAATTCAGTTTATTAAAAAAATTAATTTTAAATTTTAGAAAGTCAATTTATTTGTGATTCATTAGCCACACGCTATACATTAAACATACTGCTTGAAATACTCAATATGACGAGAGTAACTTCCATAGACTGTCATGCAGAACGAGCAGTTCCGATACAAAATTGAGATTTAATTATGAGATGTGTAGGAGTGGCGACAGAATTTAATGAAGATTCACAGATACTAAATTGCCGTCTCATGTAATGCTTTGGTAGCGATCTGTTTCGTTATAGTTGAATTAAGAATGCAGCCGGACACCAGGATTCAAGGTATGGGGCACCCTATCCTTCAGCATGACGTTGCCGTATCATAAACGGCCGCTGCGACCTCTGTAAGTATCCGACGTCTTGGTATCACGATCGTCGATCATCCTCCATACTGTCCCGACTTGGCCCCATCCGGCCCGCATCTCGTGGTCGTGCGGTAGCGTTCTCGCTTCCCACGCCCGGGTTCCCGGGTTCGATTCCCGGCGGGGTCAGGGATTTTCTCTGCCTCGTGATGGCTGGGTGTTGTGTGCTGTCCTTAGGTTAGTTAGGTTTAATTAGTTCTAAGTTCTAGGGGACTTATGACCACAGCAGTTGAGTCCCATAGTGCTCAGAGCCATTTGAACCATTTTTTTGGCCCCATCCGATTTTGATTTTTATTAGTTTCCAAGATTTGAAGAACACCTTAGAGGAGTTCATTTTGATAGTGATAAAGTGGTGCAAGCAGAGTTGAGGTTGTGGCTCCGTCGACAAAGTCTTACATTCTGCAGTGACAGCATCAACAAACTGGACTCTTGTTGGGAGAAATGTGTTAGTCATCAGGATTACTATGTTGAGAAATAAATATATACACATGCATAATAAACATGCCGAATGGTAATAAAGTCTGTTTTATTTAGAAATCTTTAAGACTTCTCACAAAATATTCGGAGGCATTGCTTTTCAGCACATCCTCGTATTTAGCAAACTTCCTCTCTTGTTTCTGCCAATTTAGTGCTGCACCCCCTGTGCATAAACGCCTTCATATGATCCATCACCTAATAGAACAGTTTCGCATGTCTACTCAACCGCAAGCGAGAAAACGGATGATTTTGCACGGTCGATATGATTCTAAAATTTCTTTTGCCTAAACTGTACCCACCGCTCCTTTACGTGGAGCTGCTATCGAATATTTTAATTAGCAAATCAGTTTTTATCTAATCGCCAACCACTAAGGCGTTTACCATGCCGTACAAACGAGATAAGGTTGACAGCAATAGCAGGCAGCGATATCGATTTTACGCGCTGTTTATGAAGACCATCACAAACGCGTTTTCAGCATGCACCTGTGTGGTAGAAGTCAAAGATGTCACGCGCATCGTTAAGCTGATGACATTTTAATTAACAACGGCAGCTGAAACAGAAACGCAAGCATCGTGTAAGAGAGAACCCACTAAATTGCAGCTTTGTGGAATCCATTCTTTTCGGGATAACAGTCTTCACCGCAGGAATATGTTCTTTTTAATACTTAGACATTACTTTGGGGCAAGTATAAAACAAATTATTCTAGCGTGAGGTCCCTTACGATTCAGACAAATATGCCTAATTTTTGTTGACCCATACTTTGCGCGACGTATGTTTGCCCACAGGAATAAAGGTGCGTACAACGACCTGTTCGCAGAGTTTAATATCTAGAGCCCTTCACTTACAAGACTGAGACTTTAACTTGACACTGATCGAAATCACGCTGTGAAGCAATCACAGTGAGTGAGATGTCACAGTGAACGAAGCACTGGACTCGCATTCAGAAAGTGCTGGCTTCAAAACCCCGTCCGGCCAGCCAGTTCTAGGTTTTCCGTGGTTTCGTTAAATCTATTCATTCGAATGCCGAGATGGGACGTAGCAAAAGCATCAGCCGATTTATCTTCCAATAGTTTTCCAACTCGACTTTGTGCTCCATATCTAAGTGGCCTCCTCGCAGACGGAAGATTAAATCATCAACCTCCTTTTTTCCCTGGAATAGCCACGGTTGCTCGCAAGCATCGAATAGCCTGTGTGAGTTGTCAGACGATTTCTAACATCTCGTTGGGCGAATACTTGGCGTATGACCCATCTGTACCTCACGGAGACAATTCTGAAATAGTTAAACATACAAATCAGAGCAGTTGACGCTGTCATATCACCCACAGAAACAACGCTTGACAACGACTCATCAGGTGCGGACTAGTAATATAGAGAAGACTAAAAAGGAAAGCTACGTGCTCTCTCACTGCGCAGTTTATTCAGTCTGGGACCGCTGCAGAAACGCTCAGCATACCCGCAAGGGACGCTCTGCAAGAAATGTGTGCATTGCAGAAACACTTATTCTCCAACTTTCGGGAGCCCACGGAGTAGTACGACTTAAACATATTACTTCTTCGAACTTAAGTTTCGCATAGGAGCAGCAAGGGCGAAATTAGAGAAATTAGAGCGTGTGCTGAGGATTAACGACAATCAGTATTCGCGGACACCATTCACAATAAAAAGTGACCAAAATGATTCTGGTGTACCACGTACGCCCAGTCATATTCCTTACAATTGATTGCGGAGTATATATGTGCGAGGGTCGTTCAATAAATAATGTAACACTTTTTTATATGCCAATTTTGGTTGAGAAAAATGTGGAAGTTGTGTTGGACGTCGTGTAATATTCCCACTTCACCCCTGTAGTTCGTGAAGTATCGATAGGTGATGGCGTTATACCTAGCCATCAAAATGGCGTCTGTAACGGAGGTGTGTTCAAAGCAGAGAGCTGTCATAGAGGTTCTTTTGACGGAAAACGCAGACATTCATATGTGCTTTCAGTATGTCTACTGAGACCCGGCAAACAGCAAGTCGTTGGGCGGAGCTTCTGTAATCATCGCAACAGGGTCGCGCAAACCTATCCGATCTCCCGCGTGCCGGCCACCAGCATACTGCTGTGACTTCTGCAGTTTTGGAACGTGCGGACACACTCATCGACGGATCACAATCAAACACCTCGCTGACGTCTCTGATGGTAGTGCTGACATACTCGTCCACCAGTTGGGGTACTCAAAGGCGAGTGCCCGCTGGGTTCCTCACTGCCTAACAGAAGACCACAAGGAGCAACGAAGAACCATCTGTGCGGAACTGCTTGTGCGTTACGAGGTTGATAGTGACAATTTTTTGTCGAACATCCTCACTGACGATGAAACACAGGTTCATCACTTCGAACCGGAAATAGAAGGGCAATCAATAGCGTGGTACCACACCAACTCTCCTCCGAAGAAAACGTTCAAAGCAGCGCCCTCAGCCGGTGAAGTCATGGCGACGATCTTCTGGGGCTCTGTATAGGTTATTCTGTTTGATGTCCCCCCTCATGGTGTAACGACTAACTCTGAAGTGTTTCGTGCTAACCTCAAGGAACTGAAGATACGACTTCAGCGTCTTCATCGTCACAAAAATACAAACGAACTTCTTCTACATGACACGCAAGGTCTGACAAGTCAGCGTACCCGAGACGAACTCACAAAACTTCGTTAGACTGTTCTTCCACATCCATTACACAGCCTGGATCTCGCACGTTCCGACTTCCATCTGTTTGGCCCAATGAAGGATTCACTCCGTGGGAAGCAGTACGTGGAAGATTGGGACGTCATTGATGGAGCAAGACGTTGGCTCCGACGTCGACTAGTACAGCGGTACTAGGCGGGCATACAGGCCCTCACAGTGAGGTTGGGAAGGTCGTCGCATTGAATAGACATTATGTTGAAAAATAGGATTTGTGGCCAAAAGACTATAGGGAATAATATGGTGTAGAGCAATGTTGAACAAAGCCAACATACTTTCAGAAAAAAGTTGTGTTACTGAACGCCCATCGTAGTTAAAATGGTTCAAATGGCTCTAAGCACTATGGGACTTAACATCTGAGGTCATCAGTCCCGCCAGCCGGTGTGGCCGTGCGGTTCTAAGCGCGTCAGTTTGGAACCGCGTGACCGCTACGGTCGCAGGTTCGAATCCTGCCTCGGGCATGGATGTGTGTGATGTCCTTAGGTTAGTTAGGTTTAAGTAGTTCCAAGTTCTAGGGGACTGATGACCTCAGTAGTTAAGTCCCATAGTGCTCAGAGCCATTTTTTTCATCAGTCCCCTAGACTTAGAACTACTTAAACCTAACTAACCTAAGGACATCACACACATCCATGACCGAGGCAAGATTCGAACCTGCGACCGTAGCAGCATCGCGGTTCCGGACTCTCCCAGGTAGATGCCATTTTCCTTGACTTCCGGAAGGCGTTCAGTAAGAGCCTACGGAATGTAAGACCAGCTGTGTGGCTGGATTGAAGAGTTTTTAGCAAACAGAACACAGCATGTTGTTCTCAATGGAGAGACGTCTACAGACGTTAAAGTAACCTCTGGCGTGCCACAGGGGAGTGTTATGGGACCATTGCTTTTCACAGTATATATAAATGACCTAGTAGATAGTGTCCGAAGTTCCATGCGGCTTTTCGCGGATGATGCTGTAGTATACGGAGAAGTTGCAGCATTAGAAAATTGCAGCGAAATGCAGGAAGATGTGCAGCGGATAGGCACTTGTTGCAGGGAGTGACAACTGACCCTTAACATAGACAAACGTAATATATTGCGAATACATAGAAAGAGGGACCCTTTATTGTATGATTATATGATAGCGGAACAAACACTGGTAGCAGTTACTTCTGTAAAATATCTGGGAGTATGCGTACGGAACGATTTGAAGTGGAATAATCATATAAAATTAATTGTTGGTAAGGCGGGTGCCAGGCTGAGATTCATTGGGAGAGCCCTTAGATAATGTTGTCTATCAACAAAGGACGTGACTTACAAAACACCTGTTCGACCTATACTTGAGTATTGCTCATCAGTGTGTGATCCGTACCAGATCGGGTTGACGGAGGAGATAGAGCAAATCCAAAGAAGAGCGGCGCGTTTCGTCACAGGGTTATTTGGTAAGCGTGATAGCGTTACGGAGATGTTTAGCAAACTCAAGTGGCAGACTCTGCAAGAGAGGCGCTCTGCATCGCGGTGTAGCTTGCTGTCCAGGTTTCGAGAGGGTGCGTTTCTGGATGAGGTATCGAATATAGTGCTTCCCCCTACTTATACCTCCCGAAGAGATCACGAATGTAAAATTAGAGAGATTCGAGTGCGCACGGAGGCTTTCCGGCAGTCGTTCTTCCCGCGAACCATACGCGACTGGAACAGGAAAGGGAGGTAATGACAGTGGCACGTAAAGTGACCTCCGCCACACACCGTTGGATGGCTTGCGGAGTATAAATGTAGATTTAGATGTAGACTAAAGCGCCTAGAACCGCTCGGTCACAACGGTCGGCCCATCGTAGTTATCCGTGTAACGAAGAGTTGGTATTGTCTAACGTCCCGTCAGCGACAATGTCATTAGACATGGAGCACAAGTGGGTTTGGTGGAAGGATGAGGAAAGAAATTGGCCGTGTGCTTTACGTAGGAAACATCCCGGCATTTGCCTAAAGCGACTTAGGGAAATCGCGGAAAATCTAAATCTGGATGGCCGGATGAAGATTCACACTGTCATTTTCTTGAATACAGGTAATGAGTCCAGGGTCACGCCATTGCACCACTTTGCTCGGTATCGTGACTGAAAAAATATCTTCATCTACGTCCATACTCTGCAAACCACTGTGAAGTGCATGGCAGAAGGTACTTTCCATTGTACCAGTTATTAGGGCTTCTTCCCGTTCCATTCACGCATGGAGTGCGGGACAATAACGGTCTCAATGCGTCCGTGCGTGCTGTAATTAATCTAATCTTGTCCTCACCATGTCCATGGAAATGATATGTAGAGAGTTGTATATTCCTAGAGTCATTTTTAGAACCGATTCTTGAAATTTTTTACGTAGGCTTTCTCGGTATAGTTTGCGTGCATCTTCAAGTGTCTGCCAGTTCAGTTTCTTTATTATCTTTGTGACACTCTCCAGGGCTCAAACAAACCTTTGATTACTCGTGCTGCCCTTCACTGTACATGTTCAATGTCTCCTGTTAGTCTTATTTGGCTCGGATCGTACAAACTTGGGCAACATTTCGGGATGGGTCGCCTGACTGAGTTTTATGAAATCCCATTTGTAGACTCATTGTAAATCCCTTTTAATTTACCAATAAACCGAAGTATGGCATGATGTTTACCTACTACTGAGCCTATATGATAATTCCATTTCATATCTGTGGAAAGTGTTACGCTCTGGTATTTGTACGCTATGACCAATTCAAATTCTGACTTGTTGATTCTGTAGTCATAGAATACTACGCTTTTACGTTTTGTGAAATGCACAATTTTACATTTCTGAACATTAATCAAAACTAAGCTGCATACAGAATTCCATTTGTCTGAGGTAAATTGCCGGATGAGTTTCATTCTGTGGAACAATTATTTATTCCTTTTGTATCTCATTATCCTGACGGTTTATGTTTTCATTCTGAATGTGATGAATAAATAAAAAGAGAAATGTACACGCTTCATTGAGGCCGAATCGGCTACCTTTCTGTCAAGTACAATTAATGCAACCATTAACCCAATCCCGGGTGCAAATTTGTGGCAGTTAACGTACTAGCAATTTAATAAAAATCAGCACTACACATTAAATATACTGCTGCAAATAACTCTACATGAAGAGAGTAAATTCCATTGACTGTCATGCAGAACAAGCAGTTCCGGTACATAATTACGATTTAATTATGAGATGCATAGGAGTGGCGGCGTAATTTAATGAAGATCCAAAGGTACGAAATTGTCGTCTCATGTAACACATTGGTAGTGATTCGTTTCGTTATCGATGAATGAAGAATTCAGCCGTTATTCACTGCCAAACATGAGAGGTTTATAAGGGTAAGCTAATGAGTGACTTGAGGTTTTGTAAAAGGGTGTGGGCATTCAATAAAGTAGGTGAGAACGTTCATAATGAGAAACTAAGTGGAAGATCATTAAAACATTATAGACCGGTGTAAATTATGACACCAGTAATTAAAGAAGACTTCTTACACAATAACGTTTGTATTCCAATTTACAAAATATTTATGCACAGTTATATGTTAATGATCAAACGTGCAAATTTCTAGGTTATGCAAAACCTGTCCCAACGACACAATAATTGTATTGATAATAGAAGTGAACTATACAGCCTGTACATATATTCTTGAAGTACCGGTTGTTTGATGTTAAATCGTTGTATTTTCATTTTCGGGTTGCCGGCCGCGGTGGTCTAGCGGTTCTAGGCGCGCAGTCCGGAACCGAGCGACTGCTACGGTCGCAGGTTCGAATCCTGCCTCGGGCATGGATGTGTGTGATGTCCTTAGGTTAGTTAGGTTTAAGTAGTTCTAAGTTCTAGGGGACTGATGACCACAGATGTTAAGTCCCATAGTGCTCAGAACCATTTGAACCATTTTCGGGTTGTTTTGATGTACAAGTGTATATCATGATTTACAGATTTTAGTTTATGATTAATTTCAGCTTCGATAGTATGGAATGGTTTAAACGTTCGCTATCTCTGTACACTACCAGAGGGGACGGAGTTCAACGCCTACGCACTGCTCCTCTCGCCAGAGAGGAAAAATTCTCGGCGTCACAATGAAAGTGTGTTTCTTGTGTCGAAAATACAAGTATTCATTACTGGGTCCTCTCCGGACATCAATATCCTTTGTTCGACGTTTCTAGGCCCATGCCTGTGGTCTTTGGATACCCCAGAGCCAGAATGCGGTACCCAAAGTGCTCCTCCAAGACATCAAACACTCTGCTGCTTCGATGGTGTCGTGCTCCGCCTTGCATGAACCACATCTTGTCGAAATCAGGGTCAGTTTGGATGATGGGGATGAAATAATGTTCCTAAACTTTCAAGTACGGTTCGGTAGTCACCGTGTTATCAAGGAATATCGCAGCGATTATCCCATGTCTGGACATTGAAAACCAGACAGTCACCCGTTGAGGATGAAGAGAGTTCTCGATCGCGAAATGTGGTTTCTCAGTCCCCCAAATGTGCCAGTTTTGCTTATTGGCGAACCCATCCAAATTAAAGTGTGCTTCGTCGCTAAAGAAAACCATACACGCGCATACTAATTCCCATCATGCCCCGCGGCCAACCGTGCAGTTTGAACGCCCTAATGCAAACCGTTCAGAAGTTATGACGATTTTATTGCATATAGTTTAATAATTGTCACCCTGTAAAAATGTTTCGAAACTCGATTTAATAAATAAAAGCAAACATTTTTGAATTAGTCACTTTGCAGTGATATCGATGCCAATTACTTTCGCAACTCAACATTATTTCCATTCCACGAAACTTCCAGAGAAATCCTTCCTGATTCCTAAATTTTATCGCTCCGTAGAAGACGCGCTCTTCTTAATTCCATTCGAGCTTAAGAGGAAGGTAAGGAAAACGGAAACTGAATCTGAGTTTTAATAAATCTCAAATCACTAAGACTCGTTTCTTCAGCGGGAACAAAGGTTGATTTCTCCTCAGAACGTACAATGCATCAAACAGTATTTCAGTAAAGACAAATTCTGTTAGATGCCACGTCTTCTGTCAGATAAAATGAGATTATCCGCCAAAATAGGTGAGTTACTTACCTTTCCGCTGCTTAATTTTCGTCTCGACAATTTTCCTTTTCTCGAATTCGGTGTCGCCGCTGAAAAACTTGTCTTCTCCATCTTTTTCGTCCGAAGGCATTACTCGACGACCTGAAATATAAAACCATAAATGAAAAAACTATTGTAATTGATGCTTAAATAATTAATTTAATATTCACATTGAGCAAATCATAGCTGAAATACCGTTTCTCTGACAACTGGGAAAGATACAGATGTATAAAAAAGGCACATTTTCGATGTGATTTTAAAACATCCTGAACACTTTCTGATAGGATGCATCTGCCTAGTTGTAAATCAGCATTTAGAATCGACGTGGCTTCACGATTACTCGCCTACCACCATAAAATGCTGTGTTTGCTGCAGCTGACATATGTCTCAGTGTGATAGTTCATAATATACTTAAACAACGGTAGGATATAGATTCATATGGGTCATCAATTTCAAAACAGAGGAAGTCTGATCTTTGTAGTCAATACGTCCATGGTACTGCATAGGATGGCATCTCATTGCTCTCTTACCTTCAAACTATAGTGCGGGACATATCAATCAAACTGGTCGTTTTGAGATCTGCAATTTAGATGCGCCACTCAACGCTTGGACTGACGATGTATCGAGATAGTTATGATAAACGTCGACCAAGTTTTGCAATCAGATTGGAAAATTTTCCCCGATGCTAAACCCAATGCCTTTGCCTGGTAGCCGGCCAGAGTGGCCAAAGGATTCTAGGCGCTTCAGTCTGCAACCGCGCGACCGCTACGGTCGCAGGTTCGAATCGTGCCTCTAGCATGGATGTGTGTGATGTTCTTAGGTTAGTTAGGTTTAAGTAGTTCTAAGTTCTAGGGGACTGATGACCTCAGCAGTTAAGTCCCATAGTGCTCAGAGCCATTTGAACTTTATTTTTTATTTTTATTTTTTTTTTTGCCTGGTATGTTGGACACTTATTATTTTTTCTCGCCAAACTCAAGGACACTGGCAAACAGAAATTTGTTGACTATTTGTTATTGCAACATTGGAGTATTAAATCTCATATTGGAGCAAGATACGGACTGTCAGTGTACAAGATTCTGCGTGTGATTCTCGAGACAAGTTAGAGTTGGAAAATTACGATTAAGAGCAAGCATTCAAGTCAGTATCACAATCACCTGATGGAGAAATACAGTTGGAAAAATCATGTAAAGTTAAAAAGAAAATAGACTTAAATGCAAACTGTTTTGAGACTACCGATGAGGGTGCAACAGAGATAAAGCATAGTTCGCTATAATCTTTTAAGAATTCTTTTAAGTGTAAGGAAAGAGAATATGTTTTAAATCTCACATTTAATTTCATATGTATACAGTACAATTTAGAAACTTGTACAAATAACTCTCTCTAAAAAATACGTATAAATCTTTCACATTATAACACAAATATCACATCTTCATTTTCTTGTTATACGATGCATTCTTATTTCGGGAAAAAAATTAGTTGTCCCAATTCTGCAGTTCAGTTTCTCTAATTTAAGTCTAGAAGTAGTTCAAAGATGGAATAAAGAAAATGCCGTGCAAAGTGAACTTAAAAGCAATTTACGTTGTTATAAAGAAATTGTCATGTTCTTGTGGATACAACACGTACACCGTAATAGTCTGCCATTTTACTATCATTATTATTATGAATTGAATAAAATAAAACTGTGGGGCATCGGCAACCCCCACACAACTTTCCCTTATCACAACATATTTCCCTCGGCAGACGAGTGCATTTTGAAATATTTAGTAGCAAACTGCTACATACCTTTTATTATTTTTATTTCAGACGTCGGCACTATACACAGCCAGAAACATTTAACGTGCGGCCGTTTGCTACTAAATTAATAAGACGCTTGCGTCTGACGAGTGAAACATTTTGTAATAAACGAAGGTTGTGTGTGACTTGTGGCTGCTCACAGTTTCCTTTCCCACAGTCGCTGTTCCACCTGCAGGCGATGCCTGCGCTCGCTAAATTAATTCCTTGCGTAATGTAAATAATTTGAAGGATACGACGACGATTGTTAAGACATGCACCCACAGTTGTAAAACGGTGTTTCATTGTATTTCAGTACCGTAAATGATTTTAGTAGAACAAAAAAAAATAATGCCTCAGTGGTTAGCACACAGGACTCTAATCCGGAAAGACGATGGCTCAAAACCCCAGCCAGCTTTAGATTTTTGGTGATTTCCCTAAATCGCTAGTATGGTTCTTTTGAAAGGGTGTGGCCGCTTTCATCCCCAATGCAACCCCAAGTCGAGCTTTTGCTCCGTCTCTGACAATCTCGCTGTCGACGGGACTTTAATCCCTAATCTTCTTTCCTTCTTTGGGAAAGATGTGGCGAATTATTAATTCACTGCTCTCCTATTCGAGGTGAACGAGCTTCAGACTCCCGTCCTGACATCCTCGTCAAGATTCCCTCCGTTTCGTTTCAGGCGAACACCAAAATGTTTCATGCTACGACAGATTCCTTTCTCCCATCCATTTCAAAGTGAACATGTGTTCCGTCTCTAGTGACTTCCATATTTACGGGAGTTAAACTCTAACGTTTCTTCTCTCCATGATTGCTTTGCTCTAATTTCCTTCTGTCTTGTGGGACCCATACCCGTTATTAAACTGACGCTGTTTCTCGAACCAAGTTTACGCAGCGATCGAATCTGGAATACACAATTCATGTTAACCCAAGACAAATCCCAAACCAGAGCAACATATTAAGCGTCATAACCATAAGCAGGGCCCCAAGACTTCCACGTCTACAAATTAAACCAAAGATGAAGCCGCATGTTAGTTTGAATACCACGGTGCTTTACTAGGCATGGCCCTGATAAGAGTAGCGTGTTCTTATCATCCTCCTGCCCTACAATTACTACATATGGCTCAGTATAAGTGTATCTACTGTTAAACGTAGAATCCAACGCATGGAGCAACATAGCTTTTTTAACATACGCACATTACGACCAGCTGTGTGGAATAAAAGACATGAAGAGAAGAAATATGTAATACCATGAGACTGAGAATAAGCTCTGACTGGGCAAGGTTAACGAAGGAAGATAATCGTGGCCTCGTCCAATGAGTTTCGTCTATTGCTAACAGGCATTTCGTCATTGTCGGTTACCTATAACAGTTGTTTATAGTTTAGAAATGTTTCAGTAATAATATATCAATTAAATTCAAATCTTTTCCATTTTGTGTATAAGTCCTGTGCGCTTCTAAAATAAGAGGGGCGATCGGTAAGTAACGCAAGGCATTTCTCTGCTGAAAGCAGATTGATTTCATTCAAGATTCCAATACACAGTATTATCCCCAAATCTTTTGGCTACAAAATCCTGTTTTTCAACATAATCTCCTGTCAGTGCGACTGCCTTACGCCACCTTACTGGAAGGCCTGTATGCCCACATGGTACTCATCTACTGTTCGACATCAAAGCCAACATCTTGCTGCATCAGTGACTTCTGCATCATCCACGTACTACTTCCTACGGAGTGCATCCTTCAGTCGGGAGGACGACGGTTCAATCCCGCGTCCGGCCAACCTGATCTAGGTTTTCCGTAATTTCCCTAAATCGCTCCAGGCAAATGCCGGGGTGGTTCCTTAGAAAGGGCACGGCCGATTTCCTTCCCCGTCCTTGCCTAATCCGGTGAGACCGTTGACCCCGCAGTCTGGTCTCCTTCCCCCAAACAACCCAACCCATCCTTCAGTGGGATTGTCCTTCGTTGCTCTTTGTTATCTTCTGCTACGCTGCGAGGAGCCAAATGGGCACACACCTTTGAGCACCCCAGCTGATGGACGAGTGTGCTAGCAATACCAACAGAGACGTCCAATTGAACAGCGAAGTGCTTGATTGTGATCCGTCAATCACCTCTAAGTGTACACGAGTTCCAACATTGCAGGAGTCACCTTGTTACGATGATGGCAGATGCCTCGCCCAACGACTCGCCATGCTTTTGTTTACTGCCAGGTCTCTGAAGACATTCTACAAGCACCTACGAATATCTGCGTTTTCTGTCAAGAGAAACTCAATGACAGCTCTCTGCCTGGAACGCACCTCTGTTACAGACGCCATATTAAAGCCTAGGTATAACGCTACCACCCGTCAATACTTCATGGAACTGCAGGGGTGAAGCGGGAATATTCCACGATGGAAAGGACAAGAGCAGTTTCCTTCCTCATGCTTCCCCCAAACACGCTTGCGCTCCATGTCTAATGACCTTGTCGCTGACGGGATGTTAGATCCTACCCACTCTTACCCTACATGTAACTACGAAGAGTGTTCAATACTTTTCAACATAATCTCCGTTCAATGCGACGGCCTTACGCCACCTTACTGTGAGGGCCTTCGTGCCTGTATGGTACCACCCTACAGGTCGACGTCGGAACCAATGTCTTGCTGCATCAGTAACCTCTATCATCCATATACTAATTCCTGTGGAGTGCAGTCTTCATTGCTCTTTATGATCTGTTACGCTGCGAGGAGTCCAATAGGCATGCACCTTTGAGTACCCCAACTGATGGACGAGTGTGTCAGCACTATTAATAGAGACGCCCAATTGAACAGTGATGTGTTTGATTGCGATCCGTCAATCACCTCGAAGTGTATACACGTTCAAACATAGCAGGAGTCACAGCTGTATGCGGTAGGATGGCATGCGGGAGATCGGACATGTTTGCGCGACCTTGTTGCGATAATGGAAGACGCCTCCCCCAACGACTCTGTAACCTAGGACTGGTATAACGGGGAGGTAATTTTGCTTGTGCGGATAAGGACCATCTGTGCGGCCCCAGGGCCGGGGACACATCGTGTTGGGTACCGGCCAGCCCAGCCACGTGCAGAAAGGAGTACCGTCGACAGAAATAGGAAAATCCGAAAGCTGGGAATTTGGATGGCTGTAACTCGCGTGGTCTTTGTGCAGGAGACAGTTCTCCAAGAAACTATGGAGTGCGAGACAAGGTGAGAGATAGCTTCTTACAGGTCTTCAAGATTCTATAATAATTTACAATCAAATATTAATGCAATCTTAAGACATTGGCGATCGCAGAAAATTGAGGCGCATCCAATGACACCACAATAATTCAATATCTTTAAAAAGACAAAGTTAATAATTTATAGTGACTAAATATTTTCACAATGGACCTACAAGTTAATAACTTTAAATGCTTCATGAGATTTCAACATATGATGTCTCAGATGATAGCATTGCACTATAGCTATCATTGCTGAAAGCTAAGAATCTATTTCTCGATTCATTTCTTTATATATATATCTTTTCATTACGCAAATGTTTGTCAGGACACTGTATCCTCCACAATAACACAGCAGATGAATACAGCATATATATAGTTCATGTTTTGTCATACATATGTATTCATTTACTGAACAGTTTACTATTTTGCCAGTAACTTTATTGAAGTGTGATTGCAACTGTTATTACAAAACTGTGCTAATTTAAAAGTCGTCAGTCACATGTGTTAGCGGACACCACAGTTGAAAAGAACCAAACGACGCTCCTGTCAAGAAGGCATAAATAATAGTTTAAACAAAATTTAACGACAGTTCGTTGTCATTTAAAGTG
Organism: Schistocerca nitens; assembly: GCF_023898315.1. NCBI lineage: Eukaryota > Metazoa > Arthropoda > Insecta > Orthoptera > Acrididae > Schistocerca > Schistocerca nitens. Next base: position 167,776,954 of record NC_064616.1, on the reverse strand, counting down.
ATCATACTTGCACAAGAATACTAGCTTATTTATTTGTGAACAAACCTTTATTTATCGTTGTTGTGAATGATGTGAGTGTGGCCAAATATTCATAACATTTCTTTATTTAAACATTGTTGTAATTTGTTAGTCCGGGAAATTGTTGAATCAGCTCACGTCTGTAGATTGACCTACCTGTGGTAACGTAGGAGATTCGGTCGTGTAGGAGTTTGATTCTGTTTGGGCGGTGAACGGTCATTACCATACTTCAATTTCTGAAAAACTTTGTATTTCGAGAGAGCTGAATATGTTTCAGAGTGAGACTTTTTCCTTTTGTATTATGGCGCTGAAGATAGAGTATGAGTTACTCTTTTTTTTATCGCATGTGGTGTTCCGTAAACCACCGCGGTGAACTCTGAACTGTTTTGAGCTGGTGAATATTTGTGTGTTGTGATTACGAAATGGAATTAGTTTTCGTGTATTTTTTATTACAATTTAGTTTGTGAGTATTTGCTACCATTCTAGAACGCTCTCAGCGCAATTTTACAGCATTTGATAAGGGAATTTTCTGTCTACATTGTAATTGAATATCGTAGGACTACACCCTGTTTATTTAAAATGTCCTTTGCCGGCCGCTGTGGCAGAGCGGTTCTAGGCGCTTCAGTCTGGATGTCTGCGATGTCCTTCGGTTAGTTGGGTTTAAGTAGTTCTAAGTCTACGGGACTGATGACCTCAGATGTTAAGTCCCATTCTGCTTAGAGCCATTTTGAAATATTCTTTCTTGAATAAACATTATTCAACATAACTGTCTGTCATCTACATCAGTTACCGACGTTAGAATAGAACCCTTGTTATTAAATTATTCATTTAACTTTTATTTTGTATTTCTATGTATTTTATTAACTTGTAATTTTTGCAAATGCATAAACTATTTGACTGCAGGATAACGTCTACAGGTTATTATTTACAGCGAATTAACTGCGGAGCATGAAAGCAGACCCTGTGACTACATCGAGTTATTCTTTCTAAACAGTACCGTGCATAAAAAATCGTTCAAATGGCTCCAAGCACTACGGGACTTAACATCTGAGGTCATCAGTCTTCTAGACTTAGGACTACTTAAACCTAACTAACCTGAGGACATCACACACATCCATGCCCGAGGCAGGATTCGAACCTGCGACCGTAGCAGCAGCGCGGTTCCGGACTGAAGCGTGCCTTGCATAGCCCAGGTACCTATAGTACGAGTAGTAATCACAGGTAAAGATGCAGCTGGTTCGCTCGTATGGGATATTGTTTGGAAGAGCAACTATACTCAGCAGTAAGGTACCGACGCAACTCACCGTGCTTTTGTTCACTGCCATGTCTCTGCAGACATTCTTCAAGTTCCTATGAATATCTGCAGTGCTCTGGTTTTCCGCCGAAAGAAACTCAGTGACACCGCTCTGCCTCGAACGCACCTTCGTTACAGACGCCATTTTGAAGGCTATGTATAGCACCGCCACCTATCGGAACTTCATGAAACTATAGGGGCCCACAACAAATTCAATTTCTTCAACCCAAATTGGCCGAGAAAAAAAAGTTGCATTACTTATTGAATGCCCCTCGTGTAGCTATGATTTCATACATAACAGACGATTTTGAGAGCTACGTCTGGTTCAGTATACCTACTCGATGTGAAGGGAAGCCAGAGTTGGTAACATTAAACGAATAACGCCTTAGATGTACGTAAAAATAAAGAACTTAACCTGAGATATCTCTCCCCCCCCCCCCCTCTTCTCCCAGAACGGATTTTCCTCCCCCCCCCCACCTCCACCTCCACAACTGTTTCCCTTCCACGCCCTTCCCTACCCTCGTCACCATCCCCCTGGCAGATCCTCTCAGGTTTGCTCATCGTCATCGGTGTGCCACGTTAATGTTTTTTTTTTTTGTTTTAGGGTGCAAAACTTCTATGGTCATTAGCGCCCAGACGTCAGTGTTGTGTTTGGTACTGTTCTCCCGTGACGTCAAGAGCTGTGATTTTAATTGCGTGCTGTACTTGTACGTAATGTTACTGTCAGTGATTGTTATGTGCTACACAGTCCACCGCTACTTTTATGCGCCAGCCATACCTCGCCTTGTGTTTTTTTTTTAATCGTCACAGTGTGTGGTTTTTGTGTACAGTTTTTAGCTTTTTATCACCATTTTACAGTCACCCCTTTTTTTACGCTTTCATTATGTTTCTGCTTTTATATGTCTGTTTCGCCGTATTTCCTCCTTTCTGTTGTTTTTTAAATGTCTCCATGTTCTGTAACTTAATGTCTGTCTCTCGGCTGATGCTGCTGCCAGACCACCTCATATGGGGAATTGAAAGACAATAAAGAAAAAAAACTGAGACAGTACTGTAAAAAGACCATTATGTACAAACAGTGAATTTCGTGGGGGGGCATCTCCCTATAAATATAACAACAGTGTAGTTTCTCGACTGTTAAGTGATCTAGTAAAACCGATGCAGCTCTCAAACACTTCAGTGTCTTATAGACCAGCTAAAGAGCGAAGAAGGGTGAATAGCGGAAAAAATTAGTGTCGTCACAAATTTCTCTGTAGTGAGAGGGGGGGGGGGGCGTGTCATGAACAGCAAACTAAAAATCTCCAACTGTGGGATGTGACCTTTGGGGTGCAGATCACGTCTCTATATTTTTCTTGAATAATTCGAAAACCGCGGCTAGTAGAGAAAATTTTTCGCTGTGAAAAAAACTACGTTACATTTTCTACAAAGAGGTCCTAACCATTTTTTCCCAAGGACTAATGGTTTTCGCGTTGCAGTTGATGGAAAAATTGCAGATTATTAACAACAAATGTTGCAATGGTATAAAATTAATGTTTACTGTTAAATGAAGGGGATTAAGAACAAATATTAAATATATGTTCCACATCTAAGAGCTGTAGAGCCGTTTTAAGCCTTAAATTGTGTTCTGAAGGTGTAACAGGTTGGAGGGGACGAGGGTGGGGTTCGGAAACTCGAATGAACTTAGGTTGCCAGATTGTGAACATGCACTTCCCTCGTTCATAGGTCTGCAAACTGAAGAGCGAGAACGTGATTCCCCACTCCACTTACCCCACTACGTCACAAGATGCAACTACAGGCTGTTTCACAAAGTTGTATCGACCCTCCACAGCGCACTTTATGAATCACTCGCAACCCACTGTGCAGACATGTCCAAGGCGTGTTCCCTTTCCACAAAGCGCATTAACACTACATGGGATACAAATGTGAGTTACTAACAATACCAACACTAGAAACGCATAGAGCAAAACTCTGTGTAAGTCTCTGTATATTGTTCTACCCTTGTAGAGAGGAAATTGATTGTTGTTATCCCGCATGGCAGCTGTAACGTTCTTACGAGAAAGGCAAATTCCCGGAGTACTCGCTTTTCATTTTGCAGACAGACTGTATATCTCCCCACCATTTCCTATCCCGTCCTCTTATGCGAATAAAGAAAGTAACTTCACTGAACTCCTTTTTATACAGGGTGTTCAAAAAAGTGTTGAATACTTTGGGAAATGGCAGTACTCATCTAAACAAGAAAAATAAGTCCAATAAACATGGTTCAGGAAATGCATACTTTCTGAGATAAGTGCAATAAACTTGGGCCCGGAAATGCATATTTTCTGCAATAAACATGTGTTTACAGGAGGTGTTCAACGTGGCATCCATTCATGACAATTCATCCCTCTACCATCCGGCGTAAGGAATGATGCACCCTTTGAGGTATACCCGATTGTTTTACCTGTTGTACCTGCTGGTACACATTGAAGATGCGAACCTGTGGTGTCCGCACATCGTTGATTGGCATGGCGTAGACCAGTTCCTTTAAGTGTCCCGACAACCAGAAGTCTAGGGGATTGAGGTCTTGGGAACTATAGCTAAACCATAGCAGAATATCAATCGGCCATTTCACTTGTCGAGTAGTACGATTCCATTGCTAACAAGTGGTGGACGAGAAAAAATGTAACTGTACTACGCCATTTGTACTTACAAACAGCGCAACAACAGTAAACACATAAGCTGATCCGCTTTTGGAAAAAGGTGAAACACAATGACACGTACCCAGGATTGAAAGTACTGAACAATAAGGCACACAAAAACGACGAAAAGGAACGTAGTCTACAACGCGACTCTAACCACATAACTGACTGCAGAACACCTGAAAGGTCTCTGTTGGATTCCTTTCATGTTAATTTCTTAAATCTGTTGTCATTTACGGCATAAATTCCTCTTCTAAATTTACTGTGGTATTTCTGACTATCTGGGAGGAGACTGAGCAGTGAAACGTGTTACTTTTACACATAAGCAAGAACGATCTGTCACACTACTACACTTTAAAACACAGTTTATATGTAATTCATGTCACACAGTCTCATACAGAACCTACATCCGCTTTCTTTTATATACGGTATATGATAAGATACTGTCATCCCCCTTCCCTTCTGTGTGAGAGGATGAATGAGCAAATGTGTTTCTAGTTGCATGCTTGAGGGTAGCAGACAAGCCTGTCTGCTAGAGAACAGTAGGACCAACGTCGGAACAGGTAGCCACGCTTTCTAAAAGCAGAGAGGTTTCCATTCTTAGCATGTTTCTGTCCGTCCCTTGTCATGTTGGCATAGGAAGCTGTCTCTCTGGTCACTTCCGTTTGTATCTGGAAGCACGCTCGGTAGGAGCGCACGTCAGTCGGTCCGCGGCGAGCGTCTGAAGTGGTAAGATCTCCGGCTAAGCGCGTGTCTGCCAAGTCCGCAGGACAATGGATTTCTTAAGTTCAGCCTAACTGAAAATTTAATCACCTTTATTTCAGGTTTATCTCTAAAATATCTAATGTTATCTTAAATTGCAACGCAGTGTAATACGAGTGTGAAGTTCAGAATATATTCCGGTAGTTGCTTTGTCACTACTTTGTGAGTAAAGTGGAACCACGTGTTGATCAGTGACTAACTAGCATCATCAATCTTCAATGCGAATGTGCCTGAGATTATAAAGTCTTGTCTTGACAACATTTTTCAATATAGCAACTTTTCTTTATGTTCAACGCACGTGGGGTGTACTTTGTGAGACCAGTACCACGTGCTTATACAATTGTTTGACCCATCAGGTTAATAGTAAGACGATAGTAACCAGTTCGAGGTTTTTCTTTTGTAAATTGCTTTTCGATCTAATTTATTTTAATTATCAAAATTATTGTGGAGTTACACGCTTTGTGTAAACCAAGCTGACCACGTGTAATCATCAAAGTAGCCCTCAGCTATTCTTTTCGGGAAGATTTCACAGAGAGTTAGTATGAATTTAGTATACCCGTGTATGGTAATTACATGACGGACAGGATTGTGCTACGAACGTAACTTCTTTGGGTGAAAATTGAATCGGTTGGTTGTGGTTAATTTCCTCTTGCATATGTTTCAACGTTCTTCGTGTGTTATTTTATGAATGCAGTGTTGTATGCAGTTTCCCAACCATGGCTCCATATTTGATGTGTTCCGTAAGATTACAATCTCATATTTTCACAATCCTAAATAAGGCACCAGCTTAGTTACGACTCAAGTTTAATATGCTGAAATTTCAATGATCAATGTTAAAATAAATTTCCAAATATAAACTAATTTATTTCTTTTTGTTTAAATTCTCTTTTATATATCACCGGTTGTCGTATGCCTATTAAAAGATTATAAGTAATGTTAGTCTGGTTGGGAATTTGGTAAGCTAGACTGGATACCTGGTGAAACAGTTGCGCAGTAATGCAAGGTTAACTTCCTCAGACAGCTCACAGCTTTTAACCTGCTTTTATTGTTTATCAGTACCGCTTTCATAGCAGATTAAAGTAACAACGTTACACACCTAATGGTAGGCAGAGTACAGTAAGACATCATAATTCGTTGCCGACACATTTCACAGAGTGCCAATGCAACGTCAGTGCTAAAAGTCGCGCAGCCCTTCCTACGAACGTGAGTTTATCTCGGTTGTATGATCCATGTTTATTGCACTTATTTTCTTGTTTCGATGAGTAATACCACATTTCGAAGTATTCGACACTTTTTTGAACACCCTGTATAGAGCGCTTATTTTCAGTTTATTAAATGAGTAATTATTTGCAGTTGTAGTGTGAGCTTTCATGTAAGTTGCGTTCCTATGAACAACAGCTGAGATGTCTATAAATTGTAAGTGTGATGTTGACAGTGACGTTTGAAGTGCTGGTGTGAAAGGGACTGGATTGGTAATTGTAGAACTTTGCTGCTGTCTATCGTTGACAGCATATTGTAGACCAGTGTAATTATGTTGTAGTCAGTCTGTTAGTGGTACACAGCACAAACCGCTGCTGGCACATGAAGAGTGGGCTGCTCTGAGTGTAGCGACTGTGAACGGCCATGCCAAGGTGGATACATCGGTTACTATCGTGTCCCTGAAGTCAAGCACCTTTACAGCGTAATGGACACGAGGGGTGGTGGCGTGAAATTCCTGGTCACCAGTCGTTTCTGTAACGTCCTGGATTCGATTCCATGCCTCTCCACAGTGTCTCATGAAATGAGGTCCCACAAGACATTTGATGGTGATCAGTCTGTTGGAGGGGGGGGGGGGGATTTAAGCTCACCCCCCCCTCTGGCGCTCTTCTAGAGGAGCAGGCTATGTGCTGGCACCAGGTTTCATTCTCTCCATTCTCTTATCAGCTCCAACACGAACACAGTACAATACACCATTACAGTCATCTACATGTAACAGATGCACCTACACACAGTTCTCATAGCTCTTGAAGATAAAGTGCCTTCGGGCACGGGGGATAGGCAGCTGAGCCCGTCCTTCAGTGTCTCCCAGCCATTCGTGTCATATGTCTTTACTTTAGTGGAGCCACTTACCATACAACCTCAGTATATCTTCCATGGTGTGTGCGAATACGTCTCATGGAATGCAACTGATCATATTGTGAGGTGGCGGCCTGTTTCAGGTCTTTCTCCTTACATTTTATCCTATTTGAATACTGCATCTGCATACGAGATTCTCTTATCTCGTATGGGGATTCTTATTCGAACTTCTCCTCGGTGTTGCTACTCGGGACTCCTCGCTCATACATGTTTTTCTTAAGTTCCGTCCTCTACCAAGTCTTCGAAATTTCTCTTTGAGCTAACTCGTATCCGCGATGAGTAATCAGGAGGATGATGAGATCTATGATTCGCAATCAAATCACATCGACTCTACCCAGCAAGAGATGGGCGCACCCCGAGTTATCAGGTCCCATCTCAATGGCGGTCACGGTAAGACAGCATTTGCAACGCACACTCCCGACTTCGGAAATCGTGATATAGTGGCGGAAGAGGAATTCATTCCTGGTTTCTTATTTTTAGTATTCCTAACTTGATCCACGCACTTGTCGCATTGGTATGTAAGTTTTCTGCAATCTAATTCTTGCTTCAAAGCGGATTTTTTCGTAACCACTCTTTTTCGTTTCATTTTCGAATTAACTCAACTGAGCTCACCTGCCTAGTAATATTTATGTCTGATTCTTCCCTTATTTATTAGTCTTATGTGCTCTTTTCAAATTCATACCTTTTTGTGTAATTTTAAAAGTTTTGCTGTCACGGTTGAAATAATAATTCGTGTCCTTTACATGTCTGGGCACCATCTCAGCTATAATTGTCCGCCATCATGCTGGTGGCGACCGTAACAACCATTCATTTTCTTATCATTGTTCTATTTTAATTATGTACATTCATTCTCAAACATTTTTATGACCTCGACATTTATGTATCCTGAGAAATTGTTACACGCTGCATAAATATTATTTCACCATATCAAACGGTATCATTCAGCAACCATTAAAGTCAATTATTAGACTAAAATACCCAAGTCCTCCAACCATAAGCAACAGAGTTCAGGAACTTATCAAGTAACATTTTCCGATTTGCGCGGCAGTTGATATTTTTCAAGTAGCCTAATAGCTTCATGGAGGTAGTTGATCATTTTATATGATCTGGACTGATAGCTTCAGGATCAGTGTAATCTGCATACCCACGGAGCACCTGATGAGCAAGAAATCGTGTTCACAGCACACCCGGCTTCTGGGAATGTTCAAGTCTAGAACAGTAATCTACTGTAACGCATAGCTTGACTTACGTTGAGATATATGAGTTTCCATGTCCGCCTTCGTAGCGTAGCGGTAGAGTTACCGCCTATCACGCAGGGGGCCCGGGTTCGATTCCCGGCAGGGCACTGGGTGTTGTGTGTCTCATCATCATTGACTCGCAAGTCGCCGATGTGGAGTCACCGAAAAAGGAAACACGGAGGCCGAACTCACCAGCCGGTACGGTAGCTCAGCGTGTTCGGTCAGAGAGCCGGTCGGCCTCTGTAATAAAAACTGAATGGAAGGATCAACAAACGTACTTGAACGGCTGTCATGTGACGTCCGTAACGACCAAACACAACGATCAACAATGGAAAAAAAACTCCCCGAACGGGGCCTCCCGGCCAACAGTGCCATAAGATCATTTCATTTTTTTATATGATGTTCCATAACTCCTAGGTGATCTACTTCTAATGCAGAGAGACGGAATTTAAGCCTCTGGACCTCTTCAGATGTTGGGAGTCCTGAGGCTGTGGTAATGCATTTGATACCCCTCATGCTGTGAAAAGTATTCCAGCCAGTGACAGTGGAGACAATGAAATCGCAATTGTCGAATGTATGCTGACTGCCTTTACATAAGGAAGTCTCCAGTGGTAGTGGAGACAATGAGATCACCGTAGTCGAATACATATTGGCAGCTTGTTACAGATGGGACAAGCTCTTCAGTGTGTTAGACAGCTGACAGTTCCTGCTGTATAACATTTTTGCATAATAGCTCACTTAGCAATTGCAAATAAGTACTCATTCAATAAACTGAAAAAATCTCCGCCGTATAAACACGGGCTAATCGAAGCAATTTTGTATAGTCATATAAGAGAACTGGACAGAAAATAATGGGAAGACATAGCCTATCTGCAAATGAAAAGCGAGTACTGCTTATGGTGGGGAAAGTTGTCCTTCCTGAAGGAAGTATTTCCCTTCTACCAGTGTAGAACAGCATGCGGTGATTTACATGGAGTATGTCCATATGCATTTCTTGTGTTAATGTTATTAGTAACTCATATCTGTATTCCATAAAGTGTTAATGCACTTTGTGGTAAGTAAACACACTCTGGACATGTTTGTGCACTGTCACCAGTGTTGCACAAGGCACACAGGAGATTGAGTGGGGAATCACCTTCTTGCTCTTCAGTTTGCAGACCTATGAACGATGGAAGTGCATGACCACAATCTGGCGACCTATATTCCTTCGCACTTCTACCTTCCATCACCGTCCCCTCCTATCTTTTACACTCCCGTAACACAATTCATCTTTTAATACAGCTCTACAGCACTTATACGTGGCACACATATTTAATATTTTTCATAATCCACGTCATTTAACATTCAGCGTTAATTTGGTATCATTAAAACACTATTTTCCATAATCTGCGGTTCTTCAAGCCACTGCAACGCAGAAACTGTTAGTTCTACTGAAAAAACGAATAGGACCTTTCTTATAGGAAATATAACGTACTTTAATTTTGTTAGAAGACGCAGTTTTAGAGTTATTAAAGACACGCGTAAAAAAGTGACCTTTAAGCGCCCCCCCCTCCCACCCGAGCGCTCGTGGAGATATTTAGTATGTTGTTCATGGCACCCCCTACCACTCAAGACATATCTGCGGATGCACGGATTTTTTTCCCCTAATTTTCCTTCGTTGACTGGACTATTACTTGAAAATGAAGTTGTGGAGCCGAAATGTGCTGCACTTATATAAAAAAGATATTTCGATTAAAGAATTATTGAAGTACTAGCTGACAAACCTGGCACTGCCCCGGGTATTCATTTTGGCAATTTTCTATTACAAACGTAACATTAAGTGTATTTCTGCCATATTTTTGGTGTGAGTTGATGCCGGACAGATTCCGTATGCTGGGCGCAGCTGTTTCGCGCGTCTACTATGCGGTTTTGTTAACTTCTCTATAGCAACGCCCCTCCATAGCCCTAGACAGCTACTGTTTCCGCCTCCAGCTATTTCCGCTTCGCAGTTGAAAGCTGTCAAAATCGCTGACAGGTGTCAGGCATTTTCTTAAGTTGACTCTACTGTAGCAAGTAGTGTCTTAAGAGTAAAGAACAAACATATTAAAACTTCAAAACTTCACACAGCTGAGTGTTTATGACGTAATATTTCCTGATCTGTGTGTCATACTGTAATATAATTTTGTAGGTACATTCAGCGGCATATGTGGATACTGTTTTCCAGATGTTTTTCGAATAGAATTTGTAGCTAAGAAGTAATAAATTTAAATGGTTTTGCACAATGAGGAAGTCTTTCACGTATCTCAGACCTTTTTTGTAGGAAATCTAACGTAGTTTAATTTTGTGCAGGAAAGTATTTTCGATAGAAAATGGTTCAAATGGCTCTGAGCACTATGCGACTTAACTTCTGAGGTCATCAGTCGCCTAGAAGTTAGAACTAATTAAACCTAACTAACCTAATGACATCACACACAACCATGCCCGAGGCAGTATTCGAACCTGCGACCGTAGCGGTCGCTCGGCTCCAGACTGTAGCGCCCAGAACCTCACGGCCATTCCGGCCGGCTTTTCGTTAGAAGCCGCAGCTGCAATTTTTCACGTATCTCGTTGTTTATGACGTCCCATCTCCTGAACTATGATAGGTAGGTGTTTCTTACCCCCCCCACAGCGATTGTCGCCTGACGGTAACGGGCATGTGTGACAAGTTTGGTAGAAATCTGCCTTGCCATTTAGGACGAAATATGGAACATACATACATACATATACACACAAACATAGATCCATTTTTATGTGTAGGGATTTCTAACCTAACTTCTTTCACTACTACCTAAGAACCTAACTTGTTCTCCCGTTACACCAACTCAAAAATTTTGGAATTTTGAAAATTGTTTTGTTCCCTACAAAAAATTTTCTGTCTAATTTTCTACAAAGGCATGTTCTTACGAATGAAGACATTGTTGTCGTTGTGGTCTTCAGTCCAGAGACTGGTTTGATGCAGCTCTCCATGCTACTCCATCCTGTGCAAGCTTCTTCATCTCCCAGTACCTACTGCAACCTACATCCTTCTGAATCTGCTTGTGTATTCATCTCTTGGTCCCCCTCTACGATTTTTACCCTCTACGCTGCCCTCCAATGCTAAATTTGTGATCCCTTCATGCCTCAGAACATGTCCTACCAACCGGTCCCTTCTTCTTGTCAAGTTGTGCCACAAACTACTCTTCTCTCCAATTCTATTCAATACCTCCTCATTAGTTATGTGATCTACCCATCTAACCTTCAGCATTCTTCTGTAGCACCACATTTCGAAAGCTTCTATTCTCCTTTTGCCTGAACTATTTATCGTCCACGTTTCACATTTTACCAAACTAATATTCCATACTTCGTCCTCATCGTGTTGTTCAACTACCCCAAATAACGTAATCCAATCACCCCGTCATCATTCGTAATGCCCAGCTATTTAGCTTCAAACATAATCCACAATCCACGCATTTCTTCATTTAGTATTTAACGACCTAAGCTCGCAGGTTTGTCCACACCTATCTGTTGGCAACGTCGCGAACGATTAATTCCGGAAAAACCGCGTTCTCCAGCGCCACTATATCGCTACTTACCGCCGCGCAAAGATGGGACTGTGTATGGTTGCCGGACGCGCTTTACGAGAAATAACCAGCGCGACGATAATAGTATATGTGATAATAGTTATTTATCTTGTTCTACGGACCCATAAACTGCAATTTTTCAAAAATATGTTAATTTTATAGCGCACATCTTTCTGAAGAGTTTGACATATAAAACATAATATGTTCCAAGAAATGTAAAACCTGTTATATGGTCACAAGCGTGCCAAAGTGTTGTGCCACGCTTCTCCACACACCATTCTTCTATCGCACGTCACTGTACTTCGCTCTGTGGAATTCAAACGTGCATTTTTTGTAATGGAAGCCATCAAACCTGTATTCAGGACAGTGTGAATTAAAATGTCCTGTCGTGCCTCTCCTGCTCCCAGTCGGCCGGTTTAACATCCTACCCACACTATAAAAAACTCACAGTTAATACTGCGTAGGATTACTTATGATCGGGAGAATAAGAACTCTTTATTGCCTATTAGCTAATGACTTTCTCTTTTGTGTAACATAAAATTAAGTGTAGGAAACAGAACATCAGTAAGCATAAGAGACAAGAGAGTACACATTTCTTCGATCCTTAGGTCTCAGCACTTTTTTCTCTCTAATCCTGCTACAGCTTTACACGGCGTGATATCCTTTCTGCGAAAGAACATGTTAACTCAGAGTTCGTCAAACGCTTTGCTAAATGAAAAATCGAAATGTCGTTGTCTGATACTGAAAAATCTGTTAATACCAAAAGTACCAGAGACTGATGTGGCTTCTCGATTTGATTACGTCTGTTTTGTCACTGTCTCCTAGATAAAACTAAATGGGTCTTTCTAATATTGCAGCAGTTGTAACACATGCCAAATAAGCTTGACTGTTTTTGCACAAATTGTCATTTGTATCTACCTCATTTACATGAATAACACGACAGAATATAATTCACAATGTACTAATATCAAATGCATATTAGGCCTACTGAAAGTATAAAGTTTTATGCTCGGAAATAGTTTCATATTTCATTCATACGCTCCAGTTTTTCAAGCATGAGATCGAAAAGTAGTAGTAAGAAATTTTTACATAAATTTGGAATCATCTTATTCTTCCATACAATTTGTGTGATTTCCCAGTTCCTTCTCCTTCCTCGTTTTAACAAACAATCTTGTCATCACTAATTCTGTAACTATCCCTGCCATTGTCAAAATTTATTCTACAGTTAACTTTCCTAATTTTGCCAGAAACAACTATTCAGTTATCCCCTGTTTATTCTCCGGTTAGGCATCATTACGTGTTCGTACAACCCTTTTTCTGTGCTATTCCGAGAATAGCGGCTGCTGACTGAGGCCTGTACAACTGGCCCTTAGTAGTGTAACTATCTGGCAAAAATTGTCAAAATTTCGTTTTCTTGGATACACCTAGATGTTAATACGTAATATTTCTTAGCTGTTATTCCTGTTCGTCTTTCAATTCCACTCTGGTAGTCTGAATTTATGGATTTCGCTAGCAGTTGTAACAACGCTGATCATTCGCACACCCAGTCAACCACATAAACAAACAGCCGTTCGGATATATTCGGCTCAACTCGTATAGCACCGTCCCCTTTTGTCTGGGCGAAAGGTTTTTATTTCTAGGTGCGACGAGAATTACCCTGGCAGAGACATCACGTACACTGTTCACGTATTCAAAAATAAACTTATGATTCGTCTAGAAATCTACTTAGAATGTGTTCAAAAATCTTCAAAAACAAACTGGGATGCGTTTCAAAACTGTATGAATGATCAAGGAGCGGGCATGGATGTGTGTGATGCCCTTAGGTTAGTTAGGTTTAAGTAGTTCTAAGTTCTAGGGGACTGATGACCTCAGATGTTAAGTCCCATAGTGCTTAGAGCCATTTGACAATATTTTTTTTAATAATCAATGGACTAACGTGCACTAAATGCTAGGCTCTTTGTAAAAGGTTTTTTCTTCAATAATATGAATCTGGCGCTCCCTGAAACTGCCACCCCGGTTTGCCCGCCCTCACCCCATCCCCCACCACCACCACCACCACCACCACCACCACCACCACAAGATCCGGGCCTGACGCCTTATCTAAAGATAAAACTCTTTATTGGTCTGTAGAACAAGGTAAACCACCTGCTCTCACATATATACTATTATCGTGGCGATGCTCATTTCATGCGAAGCACGTCGAAAAGCGCACACACTCCGACTCTCGCTTGGCGGCAAGTAGGCATCTACTGTTGTGGGAGGGCGCGGTCTGTCCGGAGTTGGCTGTTCGCGACAGAGGTGTACACATTCCGCTTCTAACCTGCCCATGCTTGGCGTTTAGGCAGGCAGGCAAGCAAGCAAGTTGCCACACGTTATCAACAGAAACGGCAGGCTTCTCTACTCCCATCAAAGCCAAGCTGTGCCCAACCCAAGCAGACTACAGGTGTCTCGCTTTCGTGCTCACCTTCCGGCGGTGCTACGCTACGTAACAGTTTAATCTGTATGCTTTCACTGTACTGTTATGAGTGGGGCGGGGCTCTGAAGTTGTCAAAAGTTTTTTTTTTTTTTTTTACCTGAGTATCACAATACGAGGCTCAGTGAAATATAGATTCTTTTTGGATCACTGTAGGCCAGAACATGGTGGATTTTATTTGTCGGAACCGCGCTGCTGCTACGGTCGCAGGTTCGAATCCTGCCCCGGATATGGATGTGTGTGATGTCCTTAGGTTAGTTAGGTTTGAGTAGTATAGGGGACTGATGACCTCAGATGTGAAGTCCCATAGTGCTTGGAGCCATTTGAGTTTTTCATTTGTCATTTTTTCCTTTTCCGCGTATTTCGGGCTTATTTATTTCTATATGAACGGTTTTCTCTGCAACTTCACCCCCAGTCGACGAGTACTGACTCAATTGCAGCCATCATCATGTCATCTCTAATACATGTTTTCTGTAGTAATGAGAAACATCTCTGAAAGTAGAGATCCTTGCACCTAACATAAATATGTCTTTTATACTGCTACGCCAACTAAAGTAAGGTTTTGGAAGTATAGTTTCTGTAAATTTAGCGCATTCCAACCACATGACAGCATTTATATAAATTTAATCAGTTTTTCCAGAATGTGTATTGTGGATTCACTGAATTAATTCTAAGTGGCCAAAGTAGTTCATTCTGTTTTAGCAAACAGAAGTTTGTTTTTCGTATTATGATAATCTAAGAAGTACAGGTTTGAAAGAAGAAACCTTTCTTTCCCACTAAATTTTCTTTGCACTACGTTGCATACCACCAGAATGTGGTTTTTAATATCCATTGAACCATTTTTTCCTATGTCAGTCAATGTTTACCCTAAATGTAGAAATTCTATATTCTGCTAAATGGCTTCTAGTCTTTGGCACATACTTATCCACGCTC
This sequence comes from Schistocerca nitens, assembly GCF_023898315.1. Taxonomy (NCBI): domain Eukaryota; kingdom Metazoa; phylum Arthropoda; class Insecta; order Orthoptera; family Acrididae; genus Schistocerca; species Schistocerca nitens. The sequence goes on along the minus strand of NC_064616.1, from coordinate 167,761,868 downwards.
ATCAGTCACTAGGTCTTTGTCCGCTTTCAAAATACTTATTGAATGAAGAAACTGCGCCGGCCGGAGTGGCCGAGCGGTTCTAGGCGCTACAGTCGGGAACCGCGCGACCGCTACGGTCGCAGGTTCGAATCCTACCTCGGGCATGGATGTGTATTATGTCCTTAGGTTAGTTAGGTTCAAGTAATTCTAAGTTCTAGGGGACTGTTGACCTCAGAAGTGAAGTCCCATAGTGCTCAGAGCCATTTTTGAAGAAACTGCTGGTCACATTTAGAGAAATATCTTAACATAAGTACTTAGTAACTCTTAACACAATTTGCATTGCGAGACACCTACAGATTTATTTGAAGCTGGCTCATAAACACACAACTCTTCCCAATGCTGTACTTGGGCACTTTTTCGTGACTGGTATACATTCCCCAATTCTTAATTTCTCCTCAGCCGCCTTTATGTTTGGATTGTTCGTTCTGCTCCTCCCACCGTTGTGATAAATGAGCTGCAGTGAAACTACCTAAGCAAACATGCATCTCTTATTCTGTAGTCACGCTGGATTGACGCCGCAACCTGTTGTCAGGTGCAGCATCCTGAACGGGTCCCGTGAAACTTACCAGGCTTGCGGAAACCCAAGCTGGTCTGCTTTAATCACTGTGCTACAGTACACCTGTACTCTTGTGACTCAGTTGCGGCAAGTTGAGCTGCTTTAGTGGTTGGGGGAGATAGGGGCAGGCAATTTGGAAGGAGAATCTTACACCTCTGAGTTCGCGACGTTGCCCATAGACAGGTACGGAATTACGATCTGAGGTCACTACAAACATAACCGTAAATGAAAAGTTATTGTAATGAGGCCGTCTATAAAGTACATCACAGTTTAGTCTGTGAGGAAGGAGCAATGCCGCTAATGTGAATAGATGTGAGGAAGTGGGAGAAAGTGAGGGAGGTGAGTAGTTAAAACGTTACATCACAAAATCTCTAGAGAAAAATATTCTTTCTGGTGACCTACGTTTCGAACAGCGATTCCGGCGACTTTTTGGTTCTATTTTAAGCGAAAAAATAGTTTCCTTAAAACTGCGTGGGGGATAATGCTTGGCAGTATGCGACAAGGATAATGTTACATGAAAAACTGACTTCAGAAATGGATAAAACGTCGCTTTAATTACATACAACTATGCTCCTTAGAAATACAGCAGATGACATGAAATCCCACATTACCAACACACACACACACACACACACACACACACACACACACACACACACACACACACACACACACACACACACACACCCCTTACATACATATCTGAGAATTTAACGAATGCGCCCGGCTGCATGGTGGACCGTCCGATGCCCCTAGCAGTACTAGTAGAATTTCTCCGTCCTCAGATGTGCTTTCGATCAAAATGGTTCAAATGGCTCCTAGCACTATGGGACTTAACTTCTGAGGTCATCAGTCCCCTAGAACTTAGAACTATTCGAACCTAACTAACCTAACGACACCACACACGTCCATGCCCGAGGCAGGATTAGAACCTGCCGTCGTAGCGGTCGCGCGGTTCCCGTCTGAAGCGCCTAGAACCGCTCGGCCACAGCGGCCGGCAGGGAGCGATGACCTCGCCGTTTGGTCCCCTCCACCAAATCAACCAACCAACCGAGCCTATTCGGCAGGAAACGCGCTATTTAGAAGGCAGATTACAACAGCACCAGCCGCTGGTTCAAATGGCTCTGAGCACTATGGGACTTAACATCAATGGTCATCAGTCCCCTAGAACTTTGAACTACTTAAACCTAACTAACCTAAGGTTAGCAGTGCCCAGGTGGAAGCCTTTCCACACCGGCAGCCACGGATGAGTTTAGTGTACGTGCCGCAAGGCATTGCAAAGCCCAAACAAGCGCAGCCCAAAAGGGTGTCAACACCCAGCCATTTTGTACTAAAGACGCTTGTATTAGTATCGCAGCTGCACCACCACGAGGTCTGTGACACTTTGGACACCATCAGAATGCTGCTCTGCAACCTCAGTTTGACTCTGCCTCAGGGAAGGCGCCTCGACAGACTGGGCCTGCCCAGCCCGGGGAAGCTGCGCGCCGTCCATCAACAGGAGTCAGTGGGTCACGGCTTAGACTCCTGTAACCTGAACTGTCCGCCACGTTTTCCCCAAAGTATACGACAGGGACGGCCGCGGTGTGCCAAACTTCAACCTGCACAGTGTTCAGGCCAAGGCACGACCTGTCTCGGCTTAGTTCGTTCCTTTCCGGTAGTTCCAGGTACAGCGCGACAATTCATTTAGTACTTCGGGATGGCATTTTTCGGTCTGCACAAATCTATTCCGTTCAGCAGAATCGTGACGTCAGAGCTGTTTACCCTTTGCTATTTGTCCTTGATATCAACGACGTTCACAGGTCCAGTGGCTGTTTGCACAAAAACAGGTAATCTAGCGATCTATCGTCACAAGCCTTTAAAACTGAATGGGAATGGCAGAAAAAAGGGATGAGAATTCTCGATGTATATTATACACTTGCATAAGCGATGGGTACTCCAGATTCGCTATGAAACGGCATTAAAATAGCATGCAGAAAGTATTTAGAAATTTAGTTGGCAATGAAAGGACAAAAGCTTACAACGATCGACAGATGGGATTCGTTGTTCTGTACATCAAAAGCACTGTGTCCTAAATTTGCAGGTACGGAGCAGATAAAGAAATTGGTGGTACGAATAGTAAAATTTCTGAAGTCGCAAGCAAGGTATCAGTTGCAACATTATGTTAGTGCGAAGTACGTTGGTTAAGTCAATGGAAATGCCTGCAACGATTTTTCGCTTTAAAACTAGCTTTTTTTTTAGTCGTCAGTATTCTGACTGGTTTGATGCGGCCCATCACGAATCCCTCTCCTGTACCAACCTCTTCGTCTCAGAGTAGCACTTGCAAACTACGTCCCCAATTATTTGCTGGATGTATTCCAATCTCTGTCTTCCTCTACAGTTTTTGTCCTCCATAGCTCTCTCTAGTACCATGGAAGTCATTCTCCGATATCAACAGATATCCTATCAACCTGTCCCTCCTTGTCAGTGTTTTCCACATATTTCTTTCCTCTTCGATTCTACGCAAAACCTGCGCATTCCTTACCTTATCATTCCGCCAAATTTTCAACATTCGTCTGTAACACCACATCTCAAATGCTACGAGTCTCTTCTGCTCCGGTTTCCCACAGTCTATGATTCACTACCATACAATGCTGAACTCCAGACGTACATTCTCATAAATTTCTTCCTCAAATTAAGACCTACGTTTGTTACTAGTAGACTTCTCTTGGCCAGGAATGCCCTTTTTCAAGTGCTAGTCTGATTTTGATGTCCTCCTTGCTCCGTCCGTCATTGGTTATTTTGCTGCCTAAATAGCAGAATTCCTTAATTTCATGTAAGTCGTGACCATCGATCCTGATGTTAAATTTCTCCATCACTGATATCCTTTCACCTTGAATTTTAATTCCGCTCCCGAACCTTCCTTTTATTTCCATCACTGCTTCTTCGATGTACAGATTGAACAGTAGGAGCGAAAGACTACATCCCTGTCTTACACCCTTTTTTTCATCCGAGCTTTCCGTTCTTGGTCGTCCACTCTTATTATTCCCTCTTGGCTCTTGTATATACTGTGTATTACCCATCTCTGTTGTTCAATTTACTAAGGAAAACAGTGTGTATGAACGAAAATTAGAACATCCAGTATGGATTACAGACCTCGCATATTAAGTGGACTTGACTGCACACTGCCGAAAGTAAGACATTGCAACGTGTTCTATATTGCTTTCCTTGGATAAAAAAATGGTTCTAACTATTTTCACTGTAACGTGAGACTACACTTTTCCCCCTCTCTACAATAAAAATGCCAAATTTCTTAAAGTACCAACTTATGATTAAAAAATAGACACCACTTTTACAACTGCCTATATACGGGCAAAAACTAATAAATAGGCACAGGTTGTTAACTGTATAACACCCATAAGCATTGGTACCGAGTTTTTAGCTCATTACGTTTAATATCTGTAAACTACCGCGCAAGTTCTCAGCTGACATTTCTACTGCGGCGTAATATTACATTTCAGTTTTTCTGTTATATGAAAAGGGCAGTCTAAATAGCTCTGCACACAGTAATTACTGTTCTGTACACTCCATACATGCAGAATGAAATAACTGTAAAAAGTTTCGTGAATAGGCTAACCACCCACGAGGTAAACACTGCCGAATACTCATAGAGTTGACGAAAATATGGCAGGCGATTCAGCCTGTAATATGAGAGCTCTAGCCACGGCCGTTACGTCACCTACCGCCGCCTGCTCGCCAGCCCGAGGGACATAAGACGCACCACTGCACACGCGGTACAGCTAGCCGTAGAAGCTGGAACACGGAGTCAGCGTTGGCAGACAGTTGCATAACGCGCCACCATTCGGTCTGCGCCGCGCTCTATCGGCCTTGCTGGACAACACACACACACACACACACACACACACACACACACATATACACCGGCCACAATGCCGCTGGATAGAATGATTCACGGCGGGAAGCCACAATAAAGTAACTTCGAATTCTCGGCTGTTTTTTGGCCTGCACCTCCCTGTCTCCAGACCTCTTCATATCACTCATATTAATCCCCACTACACTGCACCATTGGCAACATATTCGTAATGTATCTAAATCCCTGAACAATGAGGTGACAGAAGTCATGAGATAGCGGTATGTACATATACAGATGATGGTACTATTGCGATCACAAGGTATAAAACGGCAGTGCACTGACGGAGCTATCATTTATACTCACGTCATTCATGCGAAGAGGTTTCCGACGTGATTATGGGCGCAAGACGGGAATTAACGGACTTTGAATGCGGAACGGTAGTTGGAGATAGACGACTGGGGCAGTCCATGTCGGAAATCGTTAGGAAATTCAATATTTCTAGATCCACAGTGTCAAGAGTCTGTAGAGAATACCAAATTTCAGGCGATACCTCTCACCATAGAAAACTCAATGGCCAAGGCCTTCACTTAACAACCGAGAACAACGGCATTTGCGTATAGTTGTCAGTGCGTGAAATAACCGCAGACATCAATGTGGGGCGTACGATGAGCGTATCTGTTAGGACTACACTACACTACACTACCCTTGTTCGTCCTCTTTTGGAGTATTACTGCGGGATGTGGAATCTTACCAGATAGGGTTAACGGAGTACATCGAGAAAGTTAAGAGAAGGACAGTACGTTTTGTATTATCGAGAAACAGGAGAGAGAGTGTCACGGACGTGATACAGTGTTTGGGGTGGACATCATTAAAACAAAGGCCTTTCTCGTTGCGTCGGGATCTTCTCATTAAACTTAAATCACCAACTTTCTCCTCCGAATACGAAAATATTTTGTTGACGCCGACCTACATATGGAGAAACGATAATTACAATAAAATTAGGGAAATCAGAGCCTGCACAGAAAGAAACTGGTGTTCGTTTTTTCGGCGCGCTGTTCGAGAGTGGAATAATAGAGAATTACTGTGAAAGCGATTCTATGAACCCTCTGCCAGGCACTTAAATGTGATTTTCAGAGTATCCATGTAATGTAGATGTAGGGCAGTGTGGCGAAATTTGGCGTTAATGGGCTATGACAGCAGACAAGCGACGCAAGTATCTTTGCTAACACCACGACATCGCCTGCAGCGCCTCTCCGGGCGTCAGAGCCATATCGGTTGGACCCGACACGACTGGAAAACCGTGGCCTGGTCAGATGAGTCTCGGTTTTAGTTGGTACGAGCTGATGGTAGAGTTCGAGTGTGGCGCAGACCCCACGAAACCATGGACCCAAGTTGTCAACAAGGCACTCTGCAAGCTGGTGGTGTCTCCATAATGGTGTGGGCTGTGTTTATGTGGAATGGACTGGGTCCTCTGGTCCAATTGAACCGATCATTGACTGGAAATGGTTATGTCCGGCCACTTGGAGACCATCTACAGTCCTTTCATGGATTTCATGTTCCCAGACACCGATGTCATATTCCCGACTGGTCTGAAGAACATTCTGGACAGTTAGAGCGAATGATTCGGCCACCCATATCACCCGACATGAATCCCATCCAACATTTATGGGACATAATCAAGAGGTCAGTTCGTGCACAACATCCTGCTCCGGCAACACCGCCATATGGACGGTTATGAAGGCAACATTACTCAATATTTCAGAAGGAGCTACCAATGACTTGCTGAGTGCATGTCACGTCGTGTTGCTGCACTACGCCAGGCAAAAGGAGGTCCGACACGATATTAGAAGGTATCCCACGATTTTCGTCACCTCATTGTATACCGTCATCTTATTTTGTATAGGTTCAAAAAATGGTTCAAATCGCTCTGAGAACTATGGGACTTAACACCTGAGGTCATCAGTCCCCTAGAACTTAGAACTACTTAAACCTAACGAACCTAACGACATCACGCACACACCCATGCCCGAGGCTGGATTCGAACCTGCGACCGTAGCAGGCGCGCGGTTCCGGACTGAAGCGCCTAGAACCGATCGACCACAGTGGCTGGCTCCTATATTACAGGCTGAATGGCCTGCCATATTTTCGCCAACTCTGAGGATTCGGCAGTTTTCACCTTGTGGGTGGTTAGCCTATTCACGAAACTTTCTACAGTTATTTCATTCTGCATGTATGTACAGAACAGTAATTACTGTGTGTAGAGCTATTTAGACTGCCCTTTTCATATAACAGAAAAACTGGAATGTAATATTAAGCGGCAGTAGAAATGTCAGCTCGGAACTTGCGTGGTAGTTTGCAGATATTAAATGTAATGAGCAAAAAACTCGGTACCAATGCCTTGAGATATGGGTGTTATGCAGTTAACAACTTGTGCCTATTTATTAGTTTTTGCCCGTATATAGGCAGTTGTAAAATTGGTGTATTTTTTAATCATAAGTTGGTACTTTAAGAATATGGCATATTTATTGTAAGGAGGGGAGGGAGGTATAGTCTCACGTTACAGTGAAAATAATTTTTATTAATAGTTTCATCTAACATTTAACCAGTATTCATTTGATGCACTTTATGATAGTTTCGCTGCTAACTGAGTTGTGGTAAAAACATTATTCTTTGAAGGTTATGTTACTTTTGCAGGTTCCCTCACAATGACGAATCTGCTATTAAAATATATGACTTGTGATTCGTCTTACTGTACCTACACTGAAGAGGCAGGATTATAACTTTCCGACTGAATGTACAGGTTCGCTATGTTACTATTTCCCCTAAGTTAATGGAACCTAATTTTATTGTGTTTCATATTGTGCGGAGCAGGCGGCATCCCATACCTCAACTTTGCTTTTCTTGTTGTTCCATCTACTTTCGGCTAAAGTATGGTTCGTTCTTCTAAAGACACTGTACAACAGAAGCTGTGCGAATGTTGAATATGACTAGCTCGTTTCACACAGCCGTCTGCGTGTGTACGTCAGACGTTACTTTCATGCATTTCGTTTCTGTCAACGCAGCTGTTCTTCAAACACACTTAAGTTGCTGCTGGATGCAATGTACAGATTGTTATCTGTTTTGACTGTCACATTTACTCATTGTAACATACGACATGCGACTTTTATAATCTTAAGATACCATCCATTAAAATGATACGGGAACTACTACTATATGGAAACCTCTAGATCAGTGGTTCCCAACCTGGTGGTAATTACCCCCTGAGGGGTAAAATTTAATTCCCTGAGGGGTAAAAACAGAAGGGTATGGTTTTGTTCCGGTCACGTAACTAAATTATTTTTAGTTTTCTTTGATGTTATCACTACCTCGTAATATTGTAATACTGTTTATCTACAATCACGTTATTTTACCAAATACTAACATTAACGCGTGACACAACGTGGTGGAGGTTACACCTTGTGAAACGAATGTATGAGCAACATCTTCATTACATGGTACACCCATTACGTAACAAAATTTGTACTTTGTGTCATGCATCTATGAGGGTAAAATTGCGACATATACTGAATATCGTATAATTATGCTTAAATATCTCACGAAAATGCGTTCTCTGAGTTGTCGATAGTTCCCGCCGCAGACTAGGAATTGCTTCATTATTCACATCACAACAGTGAACGAATTAATTGACAGCACAACTCAACAGTAACTATGTAATGGGTACTACACTTGAATTGGTTCCACGGGGTTTATTATTATTATTATTATTATTATTATTATTATTATTATTATTATTCTTTACTTTCTCAGACGTTAAGTCTGGTTAAAAATGGAAAGTGACGCGGACCTTGATCAAGCGTCACTTCCTTTTAACTGTATGGTATGTGTTATATTGCATTTAGGAACTTTCGGGTAGTTGAACATGTATCAATAATTACTGATTTCTGTAGTTGTATATGTAAGTTTGGATGTAGCTGTATTGCATTGATGTACTGGTGGATATTGTGTGGTATGACTCCTGTAGTTGATAGTATAATTGGTATAATGTCAACTTTATCCTGATGCCACATATCCTTGACTTCCTCAGCCAGTTGGATGTATTTTTCAATTTTTTATCCTGTTTTCTTCTGTATATTTGTTGTATTGGGTATGGATATTTCGATTAGTTGTGTTAATTTCTTCTTTTTATTGGTGAGTATGATGTCAGGTTTGTTATGTGGTGTTGTTTTATCTATTATAATGGTTCTGTTCCAGTGTAATTTGAATTCATCATTCTCCAGTACACTTTGTGGTGCATACTTCTATGTGGGAACGTGTTGTTTTATAAGTTTATGTTGTGAGGCAAGCTGTTGATGTATTATTTTTGCTACATTGTCATGTCTTCTGGGGTATTCTGTATTTGCTAGTATTGTACATCCGCTTGTGATGTGATCTACTGTTTCTATTTGTTGTTTGCAAAGTCTGCATTTATCTGTTGTGGTATTGGGATCTTTAATAATATGCTTGCTGTAATATCTGGTGTTTATTGTTTGATCCTGTATTGCAATCATGAATCCTTCTGCCTCACTGTATATATTGCCTTTTCTTAGCCATGTGTTGGATGCGTCTTGATCGATGTGTGGCTGTGTTAAATGATACGGGTGCTTGCCGTGTAGTGTTTTCTTTTTCCAATTTATTTTCTTCGTGTCTGTTGATGTTATGTGATCTAAAGGGTTGTAGAAGTGGTTATGAAATTGCAATGGTGTAGCCAATGTATTTATATGAGTGATTGCATTGTGTATTTTGCTAGTTTCTGCTCGTTCTATAAAGAATTTTCTTAAATTGTCCACCTGTCCATAATGTAGGTTTTTTATGTCGATAAATCCCCTTCCTCCTTCCTTTCTGCTTAATGTGAATCTTTCTGTTGCTGAATGTATGTGATGTATTCTATATTTGTGGCATTGTGATCGTGTAAGTGTATTGAGCGCTTCTAGGTCTGTGTTACTCCATTTCACTACTCCAAATGAGTAGGTCAATATTGGTATAGCATAAGTATTTATAGCTTTTGTCTTGTTTCTTGCTGTCAATTCTGTTTTCAGTATTTTTGTTAGTCTTTGTCTATATTTTTCTTTTAGTTCTTCTTTAATATTTGTATTATCTATTCCTATTTTTTGTCTGTATCCTAGATATTTATAGGCATCCGTTTTTTCCATCGCTTCTATGCAGTCGCTGTGGTTATCCAATATGTAATCTTCTTGTTTAGTGTGTTTTCCCTTGACTATGCTATTTTTCTTACATTTGTCTGTTCCAAAAGCCATATTTATATCATTGCTGAATACTTCTGTTATCTTTAGTAATTGGTTGAGTTGTTGATTTGTTGCTGCCAGTAGTTTTAGATCATCCATGTATAGCAAATGTGTGATTTTGTGTGGGTATGTTCCAGTAATATTGTATCCATAATTTGTATTATTTAGCATGTTGGATAGTGGGTTCAGAGCAAGGCAGAACCAGAAAGGACTTAATGAGTCTCCTTGGTATATTCCACGCTTAATCTGTATTGGCTGTGATGTGATATTATTTGAATTTGTTTGGATATTAAGTGTGGTTTTCCAATTTTTCATTACTATGTTTAGGAACTGTATCAATTTAGGATCTATTTTGTATATTTCCAATATTTGTAGTAACCATGAGTGGGGTACACTATCAAAAGCTTTTTGGTAATCAATGTATGCGTAGTGTAGCGACCTTTGTTTAGTTTTAGCTTGATATGTCACCTCTGCATCTATTATCAGTTGCTCTTTACATCCTCGTGCTCCTTTGCAACAGCCTTTTTGTTCTTCATTTATAATTTTGTTCTGTGTTGTATGTGTCATTAATTTCTGTTTAATGATTGAAGTTAATATTTTGTATATTGTTGGTAGGCATGTTATGGGGCGATATTTAGCTGGGTTCGCTGTGTCTGCTTGATCTTTAGGTTTCAGATAAGTTATTCCATGTGTAAGTGTATCAGGGAATGTGTGTGGGTCTGCAATGTAACTGTTAAATAATTTAGTTAGATGTGAATGTGTTGAGGTGAACTTCTTTAACCAGAAATTTGCTATTTTATCATTTCCAGGGGCTTTCCAATTGTGAGTAGAATTAATTGCTTGGGTGACTTCATGTTGCAAAATTATCACTTCAGGCATTTGTGGTATTATCTTGTATGTGTCTGTTTCTGTTTGTATCCACCGTGCATGCCTGTTATGTTGTACCGGGTTTGACCATATGTTGCTCCACAAGTGTTCCATGTCTGTTATGTTTGGTGGATTGTTTATTTTAATGTGTGTGTTATCTATTGTCTGGTAAAATTTCTTTTGGTTTGTGTTGAATGTTTGGTTTTGTTTCCTTCTATTTTCACTTTTTTTGTATCTTCTGAGTCGTTTGGCTAATGCTTGTAATTTCTGCTTCTTTTCGTCTAATTGCTCTGTCGCTTCTTGTTGTGAGATTTTACCTAACCTTTTTCGTTTTTTTTCCGAGATTTCATTTCTTATAAATTGTGTTAGCTGTCCGATGTCTTTTCTCAGTTTTTCTATTCTGATCTGTAGCCTGTGTTGCCATGCTAGTTTTGTGGGTTTCTTCTGTGTGTTGGTTGGTTCTGATCTCTGTCTAGTGTGTATGTTTAGTGTAGTGAGTGCTCCTATATAAACCAGTAGTTGTAACTCTTCCATAGTTGTGTTTTCATTTATTTTGTTGTGTATGATTGTGTTGATAGTTTTTATTGTTGTTTCGACTTGTGGGTTATTTGGTGGTCTATGCAAGAATGGTCTTATGTCTGTATTTGTGTCTTTGTATTCTATATATGTTAGCTGAAATTTTTCTTCTATATCTAGCATCTGTGTCACTTCGTGTTCTATTTGTGCTTGTTCTGGTGGCTGTCTTAAGATTTCGTTTTCCTCTGATTGTTTAATTGGTGCGTGTTGTTCTTTGTTTGTTTGCTCTGGGATGTTTGAGTCCAGTACTGTATTTTCTTCTTCTTCTAATTGCACATTATTTTGTTCCAGTATTTGGTGTACTTCTTGTTTGATATTTTCTAATTCTGACTGGGGTATCCTGTTATTTTTGATTATTACACGGATCTGATCAGCTAGTCGTTGTTCTGTTAAAAATTTTAATTCTGGGTATCTGGTAATAAATGTTGTGTATACTTGTGATCTGTATCCAGTTGTGTTGGTTCCTAGGTTTGTTGCTTGGTAATAACAGAACATGAGGTGTCGATTAACTTCATCTGACCATCTCATCCTCTTTGTTTTCCTTCTAGGGTGGTTGCAGGAAGCATATCCTGCAAAACACCTCTATTTGGATTTAAATCATTTTCCAGTTGGCTAGCAGTGTCGTTACCATTGTGGGCGGGCATAGGGTTCAAGCGTCGTCCCCGACCATGACGGCGCTTGTCCGAGGCTTCTTTAGTTCTGTCCTGAACCAACTAATCACACTAAAAGGGGGGTTAGCCCTATTAGTGGTTTGTTCTTTTCGTCGCCTTTTACGACTGGCAGAACATACCGGAGGCCTATTCTTTTCCCGGGCCTCCACGGGGATTATTATTATTATTATTATTATTATTATTATTATTATTAGTGCCAGCGGTCAGGTACAAAGCTCTGGAAGCCTGAACACATTCAATTTCTGCCAGTTCAAAAGTAAATAGTGCGTAAATAAAGTGATTTATAAACAGAAGGCCTAAGTACAGTGCACAGATTGTGAATTGATTATTTTTACACTTGGATGCAGGGTGTGGTAGGGACAGGAGTGCTGCAGAGAATCATGTTTTGCGACAAGTGTCTACAATCAAAGGAAATAGTTAGCTTCCTCATTTGGTGGTCAATTTACAGGGTGTCTGTCAACAATGATGACAGCGACTCTGAGAATGGCAAGCTACTCGAGCGAGTTTCTCTGCTTTTATAACACGTCACTACGCTGAGACAGGAAGCAGAAATGTGAATGCTAAACATTAGTCAGCAGGTACTATCTTGTTGTTGTTGCAAGCATCATATTTCGAGGTTTCCCAAATTTGCAAGGAACATATCTAAGCCGCAAGGTACCCGTACATTAAAGGAAATTCAGTCTCTGCGTCAGGGAACGGAAATGGGATTCCACATCTCTTTGCCGCAGTTTTACGATAATGTTTTCACCCTTAAAGTCACATGTAATAATCCAACTGCCACACGTCTTAGAGCTCCACAAGACGAATCATTAGTTGCCCACGGCCTCTACGATAATTTAAAACCTGCATGGGCACTGTTAGCTGCACTCTGCAGACGTAATACATCTTCTACAACTCGGCTTGTATTTTCAGTTTTTCTGTGGAATCAAATACGATCCCTCGCCCAAGATCATCCAAATCTACATGGATACTCTGCAAGTCACATTTAAGTGCCTGGCAGAGGGTTCTTCGAACCACCTTCACAATCCTCTATTATTCCAATCTCGTATAGAGCTCTGATTTCCCTTATTTTATCGTGGTGATTGTTCCACCCCATGTAGGTCGGTGTCAACAAAATATTTTCGCATTCGGAGGAGAAAGTTGGTGATTGGAATTTCTTGAGAAGATTCCGTCGCAACGAAAAACGCCTTTCTTTTAATGATTTCCTGCCCAAATCCTGTATCATTTCTGTGACACTCTCTCCCACATTTCGCGATAATACAAAACGTGCTGCCTTTCTTTGAACTTTTTCTGTGTATTCCGTCAGTCCTACCTGGTAAGGATCTCACACCGCGCAGCAGTATTCTAAAAGTGGACGGACAAGCGTAGCGCAGGCAGTCTCCTTAGTAGGTCTGTTACATTTTGTAAGTGTCCTGCCAATGAAACGCAGCCTTTGGTTAGCCTTCCTCACAACATTTTCAATGTTCTTTCCAATTTAAGTTGTTCGTAATTGTAATACCTAGGTATTTAGTTGAATTTACCGCTTTTAGACTAGACTGATTTATCGTGTAACCGAAGTTTAATGAGTTCCTTTTAGCACTCGTGTGGATGACCTCCCAATTTTCGTTATTTAGGGTCAACTGCCACTTTTCGCACCATTCCGATATTTCTTCTAAATCGTTTTGCAGTTTGGTTTTATCTTCTGATGACTTTATTAGTCGATGAACGACAGCGTCATCTGCAAACAACCGAAGACAGCTGCTCAGATTGTCTCCCAAATCGTTTATATAGATAAGGAACAGTAAAGGACCTACAACACTACCTTGGGGAACACCAAAAATCACTTCTGGTTTACTCCATGACTTTCCGTCAATTATTACGAACGGTGACCTCTCGGACAGGAAATCACAGATACAGTCACATAACTGAGACGATATTCCATAAGCACGCAATTTCACTACGAGCCGCTTGTGTGGTACAGTGTCAAAAGCCTTCCGGAAATCCAGGAATACGGAATCGATCTGAAATCCCTTGTCGATAGCACTCAGCACTTCATGTGCATAAAGAGCTAGTTGTGATTCAAAGGAAAGATGTTTTCTAAATCAGTGTTGACTGCGTGGCAATAGACCGTTTCCTTCGAGGTAATTCATCATGTTCGAACACAATATATGTTCTAAAATCTTGCTGCATATCGACGTTAACGATATGGGCCTGTAATTTAGTGGATTACTCCAATGAATGCTACGAAATACCATGTGAACTGTCGCCACACTTTTGCGGACCTGTCTCAACCGATGGAATGTTCTCACACGCAAGTGCAACTGAGTCTTTTACTTTAAGAGGGCAGTTCAATAAGTAATGCAACACTTTTTTTCTGAAACAGGGGTTGTTTTATTAAGCATTGAAATACACCAGGTTATTCCCCAATCTTTTAGCTACACAACACTATTTTTCAACGTAATCTCCATTCAATGCTACGGCCTTACGCCACCTTGAAATGAGGGCCTGTATGGCTGCACGGTACCATTCCACTGGTCGATGTCGGAGCCAACGTCGTACTGCATCAATAACTTCTTCATCATCCGCATAGTGCCTCCCACGGATTGCGTCCTTCATTGGGCCAAACATGTGGAAATCCGACGGTGCGAGATCGGGGCTGTAGGGTGCATGAGGAAGAACAGTCCACTGAAGTTTTGTGAGCTCCTCTTGGGTGCGAAGACTTGTGTGAGGTCTTGTGTTGTCATGAAGAAGAAGTTCGTTCAGATTTTTGTGCCTACGAACACGCTGAAGTCGTTTCTTCAATTTCTGAAGAGTAGCACAATGCACTTCAGAGTTGATCGTTTGACCATGGGGAAGGACATCTAACAGAATAACCCCTTCAGCGTCCCAGAAGACTATAATCATGACTTTACCGGCTGAGGGTATGGCTTTAAACTTTTTCTTGGTAGGGGTGTGGGTGTGGCGCCACTCCATTGATTGCCGTTTTGTTTCAGGTTCGAAGTGATGAACCCATGTTTCATCGCCTGTAACAATCTTTGACAAGAAATTGTCACCCTCAGCCACATGGCGAGCAAGCAATTCCGCACAGATGGTTCTCCTTTGCTCTTTATGGTGTTCGGTTAGACAACGAGGGACCCAGCGGGAACAAACCTTTGAATATCCCAACTGGTGAACAATTGTGACAGCACTACGAACAGAGATGTCAAGTTGAGCACTGAGTTGTTTGATGGTGATCCGTCGATCATCTCGAACGAGTGTGTTCGCACGCTCCGCCATTGCAGGAGTCACAGCTGTTCACGGCCGGCCCGCACGCGGGATATCTGACAGTCTTGCTTGACCTTGCGGCGATGATGACACACGCTTTGCCCAACGACTCACCGTGCTTTCGTCCACTGCCAGATCACCGTAGACATTCTGCAAGCGCCTATGAATGTCTGAGATGCCCTGGTTTTCCGCCAAAAGAAACTCGATCACTGCCCGTTGTTTGCAACGCACATCCGTTACAGACGCCATTTTAACAGCTCAGTACAGCGCTGCCACCTGTCGGAAGTCAATGAAACTGTACGAGACGAAGCGGGAATGTTTGAAAATATTCCACAAGAAATTTCCGGTTTTTTCAACCAAAATTGGCCGAGAAAAAAAAAATGTGTTGCCTTACTTATTGAACTGCCCTCGCATTTTCGACATCCATCGTAAACTTTAAGTAATAGGGTAAATCCACCTAACTCCGTGACCTACTTCGTTCTGTGTTAGCAGATACTTTCTTTGTCCTTAAGCAAGGTAAGCCTTGTACACAGTTCCACCTGTCCTCAACAAATGACTGGAATGTCTTCTCATGACAAAGATATTCTGGGCTGGAATGAACGCTGTGTGCAGAACAGGTAATTTACTGTTTGTTGAATCCAGGGAAATACGTCGTTTGGTGCCCTGCTCCTGGAATACAATTCCCTTAAGACAAGTTGTTCAAGCAATCAGACACTTATATGCAACTGTATTACCAATGGAACATACTTATAAACTTAGTCATCATTCGCTTAGGAAAACGGAAACTACTTTTAAGGTTTGTGTCCATGTCAGAAACAATGGGCCTATCTCTAAGCAAATTTGCGAAGAAGAAGAAGCCAAAAATGGGTTATGTGACAAGAGAAGATAATCCTATTCAACTGATGACCTTCGAGGAGCAGTTAAGAAGGTTTTGGAAGAAAAGTGGTTGATACACAAAACTGCTAATCATTTCTGAATTCCATGGAGTACTTTAAAAGACTATCTAGACCGCAGTGATGGTGACGAAGACATTGTGACCATTGGCAAAATGGGTCGATCGTTCGACCTAACGAACGAACTGGAAGTTAGTTTTTTTTTTTTTTTTTTGTGGTTTTCGGGCGCACAACTTCAATGGTCATTAGCGCCCTGACTACTCTAAGAATGCACCGCGAGGCACAAGTTGACAACAACAACTAAAAGGGAAAACACAATAAAAGACAGACTGACAGGCATAGGATTAAAAAACATCATCAAATGTCCTTAGCGAGGTTTGTCAAATTGATAAAACAAAGAACACGAGCAGCTGCTCGTGGGTCATCCGCTAAAATGGCATCTAAAGTAGTAGGCAGGTTAAGATCGAGGCGCAGTGTTTTAAGATCGGGACAGGACATTAAAATGTGACTAACCGTCAGCAAGTGCCCACATGGGCAGAACGGCGCCGGCGCAGCCGTCAGCAGATGGCGATGGCTGAACCGGCAGTGTCCAATTCTTAACCTTGCTAAAACGACCTCCTCCCGCCGAGAAGGGCGTGAGGAGGACGTCCAAGCCACGGGAAGAGGTTTTAAGGCCCGAAGCTTGTTGTCGGTAAGTGCAGCCCAATCGGCATGCCACAGCGACACAACGCGCCGACAAATGACCCTGCTAAAATCGGACGAAGGGACACAACAAGAAGCTGTCCGAGGCTGGAGGACCGCAGCCTTGGCCGCGGCATCTGCAGCTTCGTTCCCAGGGATACCGACATGACCAGGAACCCACATAAAGCTAACCGGCGTACCGACGTCCACCAGCTGCTGAAGAGAGCGTTGGATCCGGTGTACGAAAGGGTGAACCGGGTACGGATCACTGAGGCTCTGGATGGCGCTCAGGGAATCTGAGCAGATGACATATGCAGAATGTCGGTGGCGGCAGATGTACAGAACAGCCTGGTAGAGGGCAAAGAGCTCAGCTATGAAGACCGAACAATGGCCATGGAGCCGGTATTGGAAACTTTGTGCCCCGACAATAAAGGAACACCCGACCCCGTCATTGGTCTTAGAGCCATCTGTATAAATGAAAGTCATGTTGTTGAACTTCGAACGAAGTTCCAAAAAACGGGAGTGGTAGACCGAACCGGAGGTGACCTCTTTTGGGAGCGAGCTGAGGTCGAGGTGAACGCGGACCTGAGCCTGGAGCCAAGGTGGCGTGCGGCTCTCGCCCACTCGAAAGGTTGCAGGGAGTGAAAAATCAAGGTGTTGAAGGAGGCGACGAAAGCGAACTCCAGGGGGTAGCAAGGCAGAGACATACAACCCGTATTGAAGGTCAAGAGAGTCGTCAAAAAAGGAACGATAAGAAGGATGGTCGGGCATTGCCAGTAGCCGACAGGCATACCGACAAAGCAGTATATCGCGCCGGTAGGTGAGTGGCAATTCGCCAGCATCAGCATGAAGACTCTCTACGGGACTGGTGTAAAATGCTCCGATCGCAAGTCGTAAACCCCGATGTTGTATGGAGTTGAGGCGGCGTAAGATGGATGGCCGTGCAGAGGAGTATACGAAGCTCCCATAATCCAGCTTGGAGCGGACGATCGACCGATATAGGCGAAGGAGGACGGTTCGATCCGCTCCCCACGACATACCACTGAGAACACGGAGGACATTTAAAGAACGGGTACAACGGGCGGCCAAATATGACACATGTGGAGACCAGCTAAGTTTCCTGTCAAAGGTAAGGCCTAAAAATTTGATTGTCTCCACGAGTGGGAGAGCAACGGGACCGAGTCGTAAGGACGGTGGGAGAAACTCTTTGTAGCGCCAGAAGTTAATACAGACCGTCTTCTCGGCAGAAAAACGGAAGCCATTGGCGACACTCCAGGAGTAAAGACGGTCAAGAGAACGCTGAAGACAGCGCTCCAAGACACGTGGACACTGCGCGCTGCAATAGATGGTAAAATCGTCCACGAAAAGGGAGCCTGATACATCAGCTGGGAGGCAATCCATTATTGGATTGATCGCGATGGCGAAGAGAGCGACGCTCAAAACTGAGCCCTGTGGCACCCCATTCTCCTGGCGAAAGGTGTCGGACAGGACAGAACCCACACGTACCCGAAACTGTCGATCCATTAAAAAGGAACGAATAAAAAGAGGGAGGCGACCGCGAAAGCCCCATGTATGCATGGTGCGGAGAATGCCCGCCCTCCAACAGGTGTCGTAAGCCTTCTCCAAATCAAAGAACACAGCCGCGGTCGGGCGCTTCCGCAAGAAGTTATTCATGATGAAGGTCGACAAGGTAACCAGATGGTCGACAGCAGAGCGGCGCCTTCGAAATCCACATTGTACATTGGTAAGTAGGCGTCGAGACTCGAGCAGCCAAACCAATCGAGAGTTAACCATTCGCTCCATCACTTTACAGACACAGCTGGTAAGCGAGATAGGTCGATAACTGGAAGGCAAGTGCTTGTCCTTCCCCGGCTTAGGAATCGGGACAACAATAGACTCGCGCCAGCATGCGGGAACATGTCCCTCAATCCAGATGCGATTGTAAGTACGAAGAAGAAAACCTTTACCCGCAGGAGAAAGGTTCTTCAGCATCTGGATATGAATAGAATCAGGCCCTGGAGCGGAGGACCGTGATCGGCCAAGTGCGTTTTCCAGTTCCCGCATGGTGAATGGGGCATTATAACCTTCACGATTCGAGGAGCGGAAGTTAGGTGGCCTCGCCTCCTCTGCCTGTTTGCGGGGGAGGAAGGCAGGGTGGTAATGAGCGGAGCTCGAAACCTCGGCGAAAAAGCGGCCGAAGGCATTGGAGACAGCCTCAGGGGCCACAAGGACTTCATTCGCGACCTTCAAGCCAGAAACTGGGGAGTGGACCTTAGTGCCAGATAGCCGGCGCAGGCTACCCCAGACAACAGAAGAAGGAGTAGAACTGTTGAAGGTGCTGGTGAAAGCAGCCCAGCTGGCTTTCTTGCTTTCTTTAATAATACGACGACACTGAGCACGTAATCGTTTATAATTAATGCAATTCGCCACTGTAGGGTGGCGTTTAAAGGTGCGTAAAGCACGTCGACGAGCACGTAAAGCGTCCCTACATGCTGCGGTCCACCAGGGGACCGGTACGCGACGTGGAGAAGAAGTAGGGTGAGGGATGGAATATTCAGCAGCAGCGAGAATGACTTCCGTGAGGTGTGCGACCTGACGATCGCAGCTTGTGAAGGTTTGATCCTGAAAGGTCGCCCTGGAAGAGAAGAGCCCCCAGTCTGCCTTGGAGATGGTCCAACGAGAGGAGCACGGAGAGGGAGTATGCTGCAGGAGATGGATAACACACGGGAAGTGGTCGCTCGAATATGCATCAGCAAGTGCATACCACTCAAACCGGCGTGCAAGTTGGGGAGTACATATAGAGAGGTCTAAATGGGAATAGGTATGAGATGTGTCCGAAAGAAAAGTAGGGGCGCCAGTATTGAGGCAGACAAGATTGAGCTGGTTGAAAAGGTCTGCTAACAAGGAGCCCCTCGGGCAGGATGCTGGAGAGCCCCAAAGAGGATGGTGGGCATTGAAGTCTCCAGTTAACAAAAATGGTGCAGGTAGCTGAGTAATAAGTTGCGTCATGTCTGCCCTGGTAACGGCAGATGACGATGGAGCGTAAACGGTACAAAAGGAAAACGTGAAAGTTGGGAGAGTAATGCGGATGGCTACTGCCTGCAGGCCGGTGTGCAACGTGATGGGATCGTAGTAAATATCATCCCGGACCAGCAACATAACCCCTCCATGAGCTGGGATACCTACCACAGGGGGTAGGTCAAAACGCACAGAGGTGTAGTGTGCCAAGGCAATTTGATCGCATGGGCGTAGCTTCGTTTCCTGGAGGGCTACGACGAGCGGACGATGCGAGCGGAGCAGCAACTTCAAGTCCTCTCGGTTGGAGCGAATGCTGCGAATATTCCAGTTAATAAGTGCCATCGTAAGAAAAGGAAGATGAGAGAAGGGGTCACCTCGAAGGCCGCTTAGGGCCTGGCTTCGAGCGAGCACTGCCGCCGCTAGCAGGAGGCAGACAGTCATCGTCCATGGGGTCTATAGGGTCATCGGCCATCTCAGGAGGATGGCCGGGAGGGGGAGCTTCCTCCGCCGGTGAACGGCCAGATGTTCGGCGACCAGCGGTGCGGCCAGGCGAAACGGATGACGGCCTGGGGCGGCAACCGCTGGGTGGCGCAGGAGAAGAAAGGCGCCGCGGCGGAGAAGGAGAACTGTGCTTCCTATGCGCCTTTTTAGAAGGACGTTTGGTGGAAGTACCGGTCGAAGGCTGGGAGGTCGAGGAACGGAGGAAGTCTGCACGGGATGGTTCCTTCTTGAAGGCCCGTGCATCTGACTTCGGGGTCTTCGACTGAGCAGAAGCTGAGGAAGTGGCTGGTGTCTGTGGGGTGATGGGAGGAAGAGGAGACGTCGACCGCGCGATCTTAGCACTGGCCGAACGGACGACCGTGGTGCTGAAGGTCAGATCGCATGTCTGGGTTGCTACCTCCCGGGTAGTCCGAGGAGAGGCGAGGACAGTGCTGTATTTCCCCGCTGGGAGCAGCGTGGGCTTCCTACTAGCCAATAGCTTGCGAGCAGCCGAGGTGGACACTTTCTCTTTGACTCGAATTTCCTGGATACAGCGTTCTTCCTTATAGACAGGACAGTCGCGGGAGGATGCGGCATGGTCACCCTGACAGTTCACACAACGAGGAGACGGAGGTGGACAGTCACCCTCATGGGCATCCCTGCCACAAGTGACACATTTAGCCGCATTGGAACAAGACTGTCGAGTGTGATTGAAACGCTGACACTGGTAGCAGCGCGTAGGTGTCGGGACATAGGGGCGAACTGAAATGACCTCGTAGCCCGCCTTGATGCGCGATGGCAGCTTAACACTATCGAAGGTTAAGAAAAGTGTCCGGGTCGGTACAAGGTCATTGTTGACCTTTTTCATGACCCTATGGACAGCCGTCACGCCCTGCTCAGCGAGGAAAGATTGAATCTCCTCGTCAGTCAAGCCGTCGAGGGATCTAGTATAGACCACACCACGAGACGAATTCAAAGTTCGGTGAGCCTCCACCCGGACAGGGAATGTGTAAAGGAGTGTGGCCCGAAGCAGTTTTTGTGCCTGAAAGGCGCTCTCAGTTTCGAGTAATAGGGTACCGTTACGCAATCTGGTACAAGATTTGACAGATCCAGCTATGGCATCGACGCCCTTCTGGATAACGAAAGGGTTGACAGAGGAAAAATCCTTTCCTTCCTCAGATCGAGAAACGACGAGGAACTGTGGGGCAGGCGGTAGTATTTTTGTCACTGTTGGCTGGTCACGTTTCCGTTTGTGGGTCGAAGTCGAAAGCGATGGAGTAGAATCCATTGCGGAGGAATCCCCCATGATTGCCAGCGTCTCCGATGGCGCGCTCCTTCCTTGTGGGGACCCTCTCAGAGGGCACTCCCGCCTTAGGTGAATGTTTACACCTCAGGTCACACCTCCCGAGAAACAGACGGAGGGACCAATCGGCATGGTCAGAAGGTATCAGCTCAGGCAATCACCCCTCCCCGGGCCTGGCCTTTACCAGGGGGTACGCGCGTGCCTTACATGTCTACCCAGGGCGGGGACTTACGCGTTACCCCGTCACCGGCTACGCGTGCGAACGCGTGGGTCGGCCTTCAGACACGCACAGGGAGGAAGGAAGAAGAGGAAAAAGAAGAGAGAGGGAGAAAGAGGACAGACTGTCTCAAACGCCGAGGCGGAGACCAGAGAAGGCAAGGAGAAGAAGGCAATGAGAAAGCAAGGAGAAGGAGGCAAGGAGAAGGCAAGGAGAAGAAGGCAATGAGAAGGCAAGGAGAAAAAGGCAATGAGAAGGCAAGGAGAAAAAGGCAATGAGAAGGCAAGGAGAAGTCAAGGGAAAGAGTAAGGAAGACAGTGAAGTGGAGAAGAGCAAAGAAAGGAACCAACAAAAGGAATGAAGAAACGAGAAGTGAAAAACCAAAAAGACCACGATTATAGGTCGGGAAACCGTCCGTCTCCGGACGCAGGCGCTAACTACCCCCGTGAGGGGGTGGTAGTTAGTTGACGTTATAATGCAAATGAAGGAAATGGGGTACGGTCTGAATGTTAGCGGAATATAAGCGGTTCTAGGCGCGTCAGTCCGGAACCGCGCGACTGCTACGGCCGCAGGTTCGACTCCTGCCTCGGGCATGGATGTGTGTGATGTCCTTAGGTTAGTTAGGTTTAAGTAGTTTTAAGTCCAGGGGACTGATGACCTCAGACGTTAAGTCCCATAGTGCTCAGAGCCATTTGAACCATTTGTTAGCGGAATAATCCACTAACCATTACAGCACAGTAAAAACAGTGTCCACGGCAAAGCAGAAGTCAAAGAACAAAAGAAATGATGACATCTGTGCCACATGAAAAGAATAAAAGTGCTTGGATTCAGTGTTGCCTTCGTCTGGCATGGTCCCATGGAAGTTGTCAGTGCATCGATTCACCTCATGCTACGGTATTTATATGTATTATTTGTGCACCTGTTAGTGACAGTGACACCTATGCTGAACATGAAAGAAAAGTGCATTAAGTGTACTTCAACAATGCAAAAGAAAATTATCCCTGAATTAAGCACATTGTCACGAAGTTAAGGATATATCGTTACAGAATTACACTGATCAAAAGTACCGTAAACGCCCAAAAACATACGTTGCTCATATTAGGTACATTGAGCTGCCAGCTACTGCCAGGTTCTTCATAACAGCGACCTCAGTAGTCGTGAGACAGTAGAGAGAGCAGAATGGAGGGTTCCGCGGAACTCACAGACTTGGAACGTGGTCAGGTGACTGGGTGTCACTTGTGTCATACGTCTGTACGCGAGATTTACACACTCCTAAACATCCCTAGGTCCACTGTTTCCGATGTGTTAGTAAAGTGGAAACGTGAAGGGACACGTACAGCACGAAAGCGTACAGGCCGACCTGTTGAATGACAGAGACCGCCGACAGTTCAAGAGGGTCGTAGTGTGTAATAGGTAGACATCTATCCAGACCATCACACAGGAATTCCAAACTGCATCAGGATCCACTGCAAGTATTATGGCAGTTAGGCGGGAGGTGAGAAAACTTGGATTTCATGGTCAAGCGGCTGCTCATAAGCTACACATCACGCCGGTAAATGCCAAACGACGCCTGACTTTGTTTAAGGACCGTAAACATTGGACCATTGAACAGTGGAAAAACGTTGTGTTGAGTGACGAATCACGGTACACAATGTGGCGATCCGATGGTAGGGTGTGGGAAGGCGAACGCCCGGTGAACGTCATCCGCGAGCGAGTGTAGAGCCAAGACTAAAATTCGGAGGCGGTGGTGTTAAGGTGTGGTCGTGTTTTTCATGGAGGGGGCTTGCACCCCTTGTTGTTTTGCGTGGTACTATCACAGCATAGGCCTATGTTGATGTTTTAAGCATCTTCTTGCTTCTCACTGTCGAAGAGCAATTCGGGGATGGCGATTGCATCTTTCAGCACGATCGAACACCTGTTCATAATGGGCGGCAGTGGCGGAGTAGTTACACGACAATAACATCCCTGTAATGGACTGGCTTGTATAGAGTCCTGGCCTGAATCTTATAGAACACCTTTGGGATGTTCTGGAACGCCGACTTCGTGCCAGGCCTCACCGACCGACATCGATACCTCTCCTCAGTGCAGCACTCCGTGAAGAATGGTCTGCCATTCCCCAAGAAACCTTCCAGCACCTGATTGAACGTATGCCTGAGAGAGTGGAAGCTGTCATCAAGGCAATGTGTGGGCCAACACCATATTGAATTCCAGCATTACCGATGGAGGGCTCCACGACCGCTTAAGTCATTTTCTGCCAGGTGTCCGGATACTTTTGATCGCTTAGTGTAGGTACGCTATAACGAAATTAGGTAGTGTGCCCACTTTGTTTACTATAGTTTATAAATTCGACTGTTTTTCATTTCTTAAATGTTCTTTATCATAAGTTAGAAAACAAAGTATGTTCTCTCTTACATATAAAATATAAAATTTCTAATTCGAATATTTGTTTTGTGTTTTCATTTATGATCCTTAATATCAGCAAATTAGGTAGGTAGGTTTACACTAATTGCCGCGCGGTGTTAGCCGAGCGGTCTCAGGCGCTGCAGTCATGGACTATGCGGCTGCTCCCGGCGGAGGTTCGAGTCCTCCCTCGGGCATGGGTGTGTGTGTTTCTCCTTAGGATAATTTAGGTTAAGTAGTGTGTAAGCTTAGGGACTGATGACATTAACAGTTAAGTCCCATAAGATTCCACACACATTTGAACATTTTGTGTTTACACTAATCGACGCATTGCAAAGCCAGCTCCTCTAAATACGCAGCCTGGTTGTTACTGGAGTGAACGAGCAGACAATTCACCAGTGTGCACCACAATTTACTTGTAGAAGCATTTACACTAGAGTGAACGGAAGAGAAAACTGTATAGGGTGTCCCTCCTAATAGTCGTCAGACGCATCATTTTTCGGCAGATATTTTCAATTTATTTTTTTCAACCCGTAGCAAACAAATATTGCCCATCACGTCTTTCGTTCGAAGCTGCACGTCGATAGAAACCATCGGTATCTTTACAGTTACAAACAACTTTTTTTTAAAAAAAAAAGTGGAATTTTACGTGTCCACTCGATAGCGCTGTTCCAGATTAGTCTAGTGCGTTATTCCTTTTATGAATACGTATTAACAGGGACAGTAAAATACGAAGAATATCGAGTACTCTAGCAACGACAGTACCGTCCTGGCCTGCAACGACTGCTACAAACGTGCAGAAGCGCTGTGCAGTCGCTGCTGGAGTACCAGTTTATTCTTCGTGTTTAACTGCTCCTGTTAATACATATCGATAAAACGAATAACGCACTTGAGCCGCTTTATTGAATGGTCACGTAAAATTCAACCGTAAAAATATTGTTTGTAATGGGAAACAGACCAACGCTTTCTGCCGATACTGGACGTCGCACAAAAGACATGCTGGGCAGTATTTGTTTGGGCTGAAATCATCTACACGTTGCAAAAAGAAACTGCGAATACCTGACGAAACACCTGTGAAAATGCGTGTGACGAGCTGTATGAGAGGCACACGGTATACACTGCGCAACAGAATTAAAGGATCACTTTTTCGAAATCCCGTAATTGTCTCCCATTGCATAAGTTTTAAATCTAACTCAAAGGTGCAAAGTCGTCAAACCCCCTCTTACATTTCATACCTTCTTTTGGCAACTCTGTAACAGAAGTCAGAACAGCGATACCCATAGCTAAACTCACGCGGTTTCCCTAGGGATGTCTGAGGGAAACGTTGCAGACATATCGCCGCTCAGAACTGACACGAAAAGCTCTCAGGATGTGCCATGAAGGGTGACAATGAAACAACACCCTCCCTTGGGGTGTTGATTCTCACATATTCGTGGTCGAAAACGACAGTTCGAAGTGCGATGAGCTACAGAACAAAGTTCTTGGCAATGTTCGGCACTGCTGACAACCCTTGGACGATTCGACCATAGTCTAAGGACCTTGTGGTTTGCAGCCCCATCGAACGGGACTGGCCCTCTTGGAATGTTGTGCGATCACAAATTTTGTTCTAGTATACGAGGTGCATTCAAGTTCTAAGGCCTCCGATTTTTTTTCTAATTAACTACTCACCCGAAATCGATGAAACTGGCGTTACTTCTCGACGTAATCGCCCTGCAGACGCACACATTTTTCACAACGCTGACGCCATGATTCCATGGCAGCGGCGAAGGCTTCTTTAGGAGTCTGTTTTGACCACTGGAAAATCGCTGAGGCAATAGCAGCACGGCTGGTGAATGTGCGGCCACGGAGAGTGTCTTTCATTGTTGGAAAAATCCAAAAGTCACTAGGAGCTAGGTCAGGTGAGTAGGGAGCATGAGGAATCTCTTCAAAGTTGTTCTCACGAAGAAACTGTTGCGTAACGTTAGCTCGATGTGCGGGTGCGTTTTCTTGGTGAAACAGCACACGCGCAGCCCTTCCCGGACGTTTTTGTTGCAGTGCAGGAAGGAATTTGTTCTTCAAAACATTTTCGTAGGATGCACCTGTTACCGTAGTGCCCTTTGGAACGCAATGGGTAAGGATTACGCCCTCGCTGTCCCAGAACATGGACACCATTTTTTCAGCACTGGCGGTTACCCGAAATTTTTTTGGTGGCGGTGAATCTGTGTGCTTCCATTGAGCTGACTGGCGCTTTGATTCTGGATTGAAAAATGGCATCCACGTCTCATCCATTGTCACAACCGACGAAAAGAAAGTCTCATTCAAGCTGTCGTTGCGCGTCAACATTGCTTGGCAACATGCCACACGGGCAGCCATGTGGTCGTCCGTCAGCATTCGTGGCACCCACCTGGATGACACTTTTCGCATTTTCAGGTCGTCATGCAGGATTGTGTGCACAGAACCCACAGAAATGCCAACTCTGGAAGCGATCTGTTCAACAGTCATTCGGCGATCCCCCAAAACAATTCTCTCCACTTTCTCGATCATGTCGTCAGACCGGCTTGTGCGAGCACGAGGTTGTTTCGGTTTGTTGTCACACGATGTTCTGCCTTCATTAAACTGTCGCACCCACGAACGCACTTTCGACACATCCATAACTCTATCATCACGTCTCCTTCAACTGTCTATGAATTTCAATTGGTTTCACACCACGCAAATTCAGAAAACGAATGATTGCATGCTGTTCAAGTAAGGAAAACGTCGCCATTTTAAGTATTTAAAACAGTTCTCATTCTCGCTGCTGGCGGTAAAATTCCATCTGCCGTACGGTGCTGCCATCTCTGGGACGTATTGACAATGAACGCGGCCTTATTTTAAAACAATGCGCATGTTTCTATCTCTTCCCAGTCCAGAGAAAAAAAATCGGAGGCCTTAGAACTTGAATGCACCTCGTACAGGATGAAACCACCAGGGATCTTTCAAAACCATCTGACGAAATTTAAACGCGATCCGAAGCAGCAAAGTGTGCTTACAGTTTTTCAGTCCTCCTCTTTTTTGTGGCCTCCCTTAGCGTGATCACAGGGGGGGAGGGGGGGGGGGAAGAATCGAGATTGGCATTTGCTTGAATAAAACAGTGAAGGGTCCCTGTAAGACCTCCAGCACTCGGTGCCACCAACACACCTTTCTTGGGCACATTAAAAGTGAACCTCTCAGGGACATGCCACCGATTCAGCGGAGTGGTGGCTAGCAGCTGCTGTAGCGCCTGATGGGAAGCAACCCTACCTAAGGGGTGTCGAAGGTGTTGCCTGCACTCAGGCGCTTCGAAAGCTGCGTAGCACTACTCAGCTGAATCGATGTCCGTATCTCTGAGAGGAACATTTCTAAAATGCTCAACAAAGCTGCGTGGTTGGCAGCGAGGGTGTTGCCGAACGAGGGGGTCTTAGGAGGACAGTCTACATCTAAATCTACAAGACTACTCTGCAATTCACATTTAAGTGCTTGGCAGAGGGTTCGTCGAACCACAATCATACTATCTATCTACCATTCCACTCCCGAACAGCGTGCAGGAAAAACGAACACCTAAACCTTTCTGTTCAAGCTTTCATTTCTCTTATTTTATTTCGATGTCCTCCGTCAATCCCACCTGGTAAGGATCTCACACCGCGCAGCAATATTCTAACAGAGGACGAACGAGTGTAGTGTAAGCTGTCTCTTTAGTGGACTTGTTGCATCTTCTAAGTGTCCTGCCAATGAAACGCAACCTTTGGCTCGCCTTCCCCACAATATTATCTATGTGGTCTTTCCAACTGAAGTTGGAGTAGGAGGTGTCAGTATTGTTGAACGTTATGATGGACGTCATGCTGTTGCTAACTACACTGCGAACTGTTGTTTTCGACCGCGAAATTATTGAGAATCACCGCACCAAAGGAAGGGGTTGTTTCATTGGCAACATTTATGCCATCTACTGAGGGGTTTTCGTACCGATTCTGAGCGGCAGTGTGTCTGAAATGCTATTCCTCGGCCACCCATAATAAAATCTTATGATTTCAACTAGCGCTCTTGATAAAATGCCGACATATACATCTATATATCGATATTTTTCCAAAACAAATCGATATATTGCGGCGATATACACTCCTGGAAATTGAAATAAGAACACCGTGAATTCATTGTCCCAGGAAGGGGAAACTTTATGGACACACTCCTGGGGTCAGATACATCACATGATCACACTGACAGAACCACAGGCACATAGACACAGGCAACAGAGCATGCACAATGTCGGCACTAGTACAGTGTATATCCACCTTTCGCAGCAATGCAGGCTGCTATTCTCCCATGGAGACGATCGTAGAGATGCTGGATGTAGTCCTGTGGAACGGCTTGCCATGCCATTTCCACCTGGCGCCTCAGTTGGACCAGCGTTCGTGCTGGACGTGCAGACCGAGTGAGACGACGCTTCATCCAGTCCCAAACATGCTCAATGGGGGACAGATCCGGAGATCTTGCTGGCCAGGGTAGTTGACGTACACCTTCTAGAGCACGTTGGGTGGCACGGGATACATGCGGACGTGCATTGTCCTGTTGGAACAGCAAGTTCCCTTGCCGGTCTAGGAATGGTAGAACGATGGGTTCGATGACGGTTTGGATGTACCGTGCACTATTCAGTGTCCCCTCGACGATCACCAGTGGTGTACGGCCAGTGTAGGAGATCGCTCCCCACACCATGATGCCGGGTGTTGGCCCTGTGTGCCTCGGTCGTATGCAGTCCTGATTGTGGCGCTCACCTGCACGGCGCCAAACACGCATACGACCATCATTGGCACCAAGGCAGAAGCGACTCTCATCGCTGAAGACGACACGTCTCCATTCGTCCCTCCATTCACGCCTGTCGCGACACCACTGGAGGCGGGCTGCACGATGTTGGGGCGTGAGCGGAAGACGGCCTAACGGTGTGCGGGACCGTAGCCCAGCTTCATGGAGACGGTTGCGAATGGTCCTCGCCGATACCCCAGGAGCAACAGTGTCCCTAATTTGCTGGGAAGTGGCGGTGCGGTCCCCTACGGCACTGCGTAGGATCCTACGGTCTTGGCGTGCATCCGTGCGTCGCTGCGGTCCGGTCCCAGGTCGACGGGCACGTGCACCTTCCGCCGACCACTGGCGACAACATCGATGTACTGTGGAGACCTCACGCCCCACGTGTTGAGCAATTCGGCGGTACGTCCACCCGGCCTCCCGCATGCCCACTATAAGCCCTCGCTCAAAGTCCGTCAACTGCACATACGGTTCACGTCCACGCTGTCGCGGCATGCTACCAGTGTTAAAGACTGCGATGGAGCTCCGTATGCCACGGCAAACTGGCTGACACTGACGGCGGCGGTGCACAAATGCTGCGCAGCTAGCGCCATTCGACGGCCAACACCGCGGTTCCTGGTGTGTCCGCTGTGCCGTGCGTGTGATCATTGCTTGTACAGCCCTCTCGCAGTGTCCGGAGCAAGTATGGTGGGTCTGACACACCGGTGTCAATGTGTTCTTTTTTCCATTTCCAGGAGTGTATTTTCCAGCGATATACCGTTCTCAAAATAGAAATATCGAGCGCCGATATTTTTGTTTTATATCAAATTGTTTTCACAGTTTTTGGTAAATATTTGAAGTTCTTCTTTTCAAGTTGTTGTAGAACATAAAAAATTAAATGAGCGTATTGCAGTGTTAGCCGGGATGCCCCATCCGAGGAAGTTTGTCCGCCTAGTGCAAGTCTTATTGCAGTCGACGCCACATTGGGCGACTTGCGCGCCGGTGATTAGGATGAAATGATGATGAGGACACCCAGTTCACGAACAGAGAAATATCTCCAACCCGCCGGGAACCGAACTCGGGCCCGCTGCATGGAAGCCAAGCACGTTACCACCCAGCTAAACAGGCGGAGAGGAGAACATAATTTCTCTTTCACTGTGTGAAGTAGTCTTACTACTTTTTCAGCTTTCAACACGCCCAATCTTTCTCTTTTGACTGTGTGAAACAAGTATACGTGGCAGAAAAGAAAATGTCAGATTGCACTGGGGGATGGCGGTGTGTATGGAATAACGAGATTTCCTATCTGAAGAAACAGCACGCCAGTTGCATTAAAAAAAACAATTTAACACAACTAGTGTGGTATTTCTTCACACCGGCATTCCTCAAAAACAGCTGCTGAAAATGACCAACAGAAATCTAAATAAATGATAATTAATTGAAACCCTCAGCTGCCGACAGGTGTTGTTGATATACCTCGATGGGGACAGTTGAAAATGTGTGCCCCAACCGGGAATCGAACCCGGGATCTCCTGCTTACAGGGCAGACGTTCTATCCTTTTTCTTTTTTTTTTCGTTGCGTTTGGTCTGGACGGACGCCACAAGACATCCGTTCAAGTTGATGGTTGATTCCTTCACTAAGTTTTTTTTTTTTTTTTTTTTTTTTTTTTATTACAGAGTGCGAGCAGCCGTCTGATCGAACACGCTTAGCAACCGTGTCGACTCCATCTGAGCCACCGAGGACACAGATGAATAGCGCGACTGCAAGGACTTTTCCCTTGCACGCCTCCCGTGAGACCCACATTCCCAGCTGTCCACAATCTACATACGTAATGTTTCTAATAGATAATGACAAGACTGGTCTTTGCCGTGGGCGGAGACGTGTGAGGGGAAATGCTGACGTAATCGCCGCTCGGCGCTACCAACAGAAACTGCAACGTTTGGCTTCAGTACGCAATTTTTACACTACAACTGCTAGTTCACTGACGTTGGCAGAAATGAAAAAATAACGAAGTCGATATGAAGTGTTCAGGACAAATCCGATATGTGACGAAACCTAACGACAGACAAATGGGACATCTTTTAAGATGCCACTTACATGTAGTTACCATTTTTAGCAAAGTGGTTATCGCCAAGCGGGAACGTGCATTATTTTTCTTTCAATTCTTGCTGTAAGGGGTATAGGCAAGCTGCTAGCTTGTTGAAGTACAGAATATCTAATAATCAATCAAATCTTAAATATACAACTCTAAAACCGGCAGTATATTTACAATGTACAGTCGATATTTTTATAAGCACGTAAGTAGATATTTTTTCGTCGATAATCGATACTTTTTTCGATAGGTAGGGATCCGGTAGTGATATTCTTTCAAATATCGATATATCTGATTCCCAATATTTTTAAAAATATCAACGCTGGGCGTCACGATTCTGACCTCTATCGCAGAGGCGTCAAAAGAAGGGCTTGCATGTGGGTAAGAGGGGTTGAGACGACCTTCTCATCATGTGACGAGTCTACGGAGGCGCTGGGCAGAATTGCGGCGAAATTTGGTGCCAATGTGACATCGTTAACACGCCTTACACCTGAAGTGAACTGTGGTGTGACCCTTCTTTCGCACGTGTCGACACCTTGCTGTGTGAAACATCGCCGAGCCCAATGGTAACGTCACAGAGCGTTATGCTTTTTTTATCAATCCAGAGGAAGGCCGTCCGCACCTTTAACCCAAATTTCAAATTTATACGTCGCAGTGGGAGACAATTACGGGGTTTCGAAAAAGGCAATCCTTTAATGTTGTTGCTCAGTGTAGTTAGAACAACCAAGCCAAAGACTGAAATGCTTTTGATTAAGTAATCAAAATGGAGTAGAGAAAGAATAACTGAAATGTCTGAATTTGTATGTAGGCATTAAATGCGTGGATAACGTGCAATTTAACACTGAATTGCCGCTCTAGCTTTCCTTAGCGTTATTCCAAAACTTACATGTCTGTTGACACTTCACATTACTATTGAGAAGGAAATTCAAACTCTGAACACTAGCATTTACGTGCTGCTAATTAGCAACCGAATTCATTTACATTAATGACGGTATTGCATTTCAATAGCTGCTATGTCTCCAATAATTTCTTATGTTCTCAGCAAGGCACTTCAAGGATTCAACATTTAAAGAACATAATTTCAACAAAATGTGATTGATATGACCTGAAATACTTGATAAAATCTGTTATATAGTTTATCAGGGGACAGAGCATGATCCCGGGTAAAACAATTCTATTTATCATCAAATATCTGAAACATAATAGTGATACATCAGCCGTGTTATTACACCTACTATTAACGTAGGCAACGGAATTATCGAGCTGTTTGTACATTTTGAATCATTATAACATATCTATTCAAACTCGTCTATTTTCAACGTAAGGTAACGTGCTTTTCATTTTGAATAAAAAGACATACAAACACTGTGCTTATTCACACTGTCCCCACCTGATGCAAGCATATAATGAATGTATCACCTTTCTCACATCTCCAGCTGGACCATTGAATGCTTAGCCAATTTTCTGTTTCTTTTTCTTTGGTATTTGTGCTGTTAATCTCTTGGATCTCATAAGCACCTACAAAACCTATGTTGTTCTGTCACCAACATTACACTTTCTCCAGCGCACACGCAACTCATGTCAACAACAGAAATAAAAAAGATAACAGGCGAAAGTTTTTTATGCTGCTGGGTTGATAAATTTCTTTAATGCTTCGTTTAGAACTGACAACCAGTGGATCACAAGTGAATACGAACCAAACAAGATATAATGCAGTTTGCTGACACTCGCCAACAGACAGAATTATCGTTTGCTGATGCACGTTGATGTCGAATAAAGGCAGTGGTCACATTAATATGACTGGACCACGTAAATGTCGGTATTTTGATGCGGTTTACCATGATTATTTTTTGTAACCTTGTAACAAAGTTTAATTTACGATGCCCCGCCTTCTCGTTGAACGAAGATAATGTGAGGGAACACATGCTTTTGAGATCACGTTTCATGTAAATGTCGAAGAGAAAGATAACGCAGGAGGGGCACGTGTCTGAACACATCTGGAAACTTGTGGGAACTTTACGAGTAGATGCTTCACATGAGGTAAGCAAGTTCTGTGAATGTCCATGTGCTCACTCTTTCCCAACAGATTCAGCAGGAATTCACAGACGAGGTGACTCCCTTCCCCCCAACTCTACTTGCTGACTCACACAAGGCAGCTCTCTAAAAAAAAATTTGTAAATCACATATCTTCTACCTACCAAATCTTCTTATGCAGCCTATGGTTCATTCCTTGTCATCTCTACTAATGCAACTCAGACATGTTTTTCATTCAGTACTACAGAATGTACACTCAGTAGTTGATCGAGCTGTAGAGAATCATCCTGAATTCTTTTGAATAAATCATTCATTTCTTCTGAAATTGCAATAGTGTATGAAGCATTAAAAACGAAAAAACTAAATGTATATCATCTTTGGTTTTAGGGTATAAGAAGAAGCATGCAGAGAACTCAGTTCATCTCATGACACACTGAATAACGTCATGATACTAGATGCTAAATGCGATTAGAAGAGAGTAATAGTATTAGTCTTTAATTTACATACAACTGACGAGTGTATACTGCAAGTTTTCAGCACTGAAGCATATTTCAACATTTTACAGTCGACCATTAAGATGCTTTTTAACAAAAAATGACGATCTCAGAACACTAGTGTTTTCAGACAGTCTGCTAAGTTCGAGGTTTCTAAATATTTTGGAACAAATTATACTGAAATACTAGACGATGATTCAACTAGAAGACTATGAACTCGGCAAAGTGGAGTGTTGAAATGTATTACAAAAAATGGTTCAAATGGCTCTAAGCACTATGGAACTTGACATCTGAGGTCATCAGTCCCCTAGACTTAGAACTACTTAAACCTAACTAATCAAAGGACATCAGACACATCCATCCCCGAAGCAGGATTTGAACCTGCGACCGTAGCAGCAGCGCGGTTCCGGACTTTGTTTTGTTTTTTTGTTTCATTTTGTTCGCTTTTGTTCGTTGCATCTGCTCGGGGCGGACGTAAGACATCCGTTTAAGTTCGTTGTTGATCGATTAACTCAGTTTTTTATTACAGAGCGCAGCTAACCCTCTGACCGAACACGCTGAGCCACCGTGCCGGCGGACTGAAGCGCCTTGAACAGCTCGGCCACAGCAGCTGGCGAAGTGTATTACATATTCAAGTGGTGTCAATCTAAAAATGTGTGTAAGGTGATTCTTCAAAGTTATAAAAAGCTTATACACAAGTACTATAATTTGAATGCAATAGATTACTGTCTGCTTCCTAATGAACTGATGTCTGCATTTTATGATATTACACACAAATCTGAAAATCTGCCACTGGTGTTTAACAGTAACGAGTTTATTTCCAAGTATGACTACTGTGATAAGCATTTTCAGTTGCATGGAGATTGCGAGGCAGAGGGCCCACATCCTATTTAACTACAATGTTGGGGCTGTAAAAAGGGATCCCATAAAATAAATGGTTTTTTAATAGGTCTTAATTTTTTCATATTAAATGTGGGACAGAGTTAACACAACAGTCGGTACTGAGGGCCATTCCCTTTCTCTATTTGCAAGTACCATACTGACGGTGCCAAACCAGCAGCACGTCTTTAAGCCTTTCGAGTGAGATGCAAATTATGCAGCTGCTGCTATGAGAGAGCGGGGCCGTGTGGCTGTGTGTTTATTCAACCACTTGGCGAGGAGGAAGGGCCACTGCCCACAGCTAGCAGGGTGCCCTGCCTGCGTCAGATGCCGCTACTCACTCCAGTAGCCACCTGGTACTGTGGCCCCATCACACATCGTCCCCCAGCCGGGCGCACTGTGTGCAAGTGCATAGCTAACCTATCCCAGACTGATTTACTAGAATATTATATTGCCAAAGTAGCTAGAGCATATTTTTGGTGTAATGTGACGTTGGTTAAATATTGTAAGAGGTCCATGGTTAAGGAATTTGTTGCTAGCGCACTCGAGAAGATGTAATTTCGATGGATTGCTCACGCGCTGCCTGCGATATGTAAGCATAAGAGAATCTCAGACCAAAGAGCAGTGTTGACTGCAGAAGGAACTGTGTGTCAGTAGCAGTAAGTAGTATAAGTAGTAGCTAGCAGTCTGGTGTATCGTGTTGGCTGGGCCGGTCGTGGTGGAGCGATGGCGGAGCCTGAGCGTTGTACTATAAGGTAAAAGCAGCCTCGCGCATATGTAGTATTGTTATATCAAGTCCCATGTAAATGTTTTAAAAATCTCTTAATAATAATCTTTCTCATAAAAAGTAACTTTTGACAATCATTCATTTCAATTTAAAGAAATTACTAATTTCTCCAATCCTTGGTCATCCCGATTTTTGAAAAGAAAAATCAGTTGTTTCTTTTTATACATTACAAATCTATCGGCCAGCATTGCACTGAGCTGCGCCAGAAAAATTTCTTATAGGAGCAGATATATACGCGTTATCCGGCGACCTAATTGAGGTAAGATTTTTCAATTTATTCATAATGAATTTTCAGGGCCATGACGCAGCAATGCTGACGTCCAAAATTTACCAGTTTAAATTCACAGTCAATTATTGAAAGGTTATAAGTGAGTTGCAATTTAATTAAGAGGTTAGTCACATTGTATTATTGGTAGGTTACGGAACTTTTCTGTTGGGAGGTTACAAGGAAAGAAATAATTATACTGTTTTTACTGTTGGGAGGTTACGGAATTTATTTTGTGGGGAGGTTACAATATTCTTTACATGAGATACCAAGTTATGCACTTTGGCATTGTTGCTAGGTGCAGGAATGTTATTTACTACAATATTACAATAACAAGAGTGGTTTGGTGCAGTATGACGTTATGTTCCACATTTACACTTTTATTATTTGAAAAACTGGTAACTAGCACTTAGGTGCAGTACTTTGCTGGAAATTGCAGATGTTTCATGCTGTTGCTGGAGCGAGATAAAGACTCAAGATTCTGGAAACACTAAATAGGGAGGGGGGGGGGGTGGAGTGACACCATGTTTGGGTCATAAATTACCATCTTTACGATAACTGTCATCACTCACCGTTTGACATGAACGGCCGGCCGGGGTGGCCGAGCGGTTCTAGGCGCTACAGTCTGGAACTGCGCGATCGCTGCGGTCGCAGGTTCGAATCCTGCCTCGGGCATAAATGTGTGTGATGTCCTTAGGTTAGTTGGGTTGGTTGGTTGGTTTGTGGGATTAAAGGGACCAGACTGCTACGGTCATCGGTCCCTTTTTCCAAGTACTAAAAACACCCACAGAGAAGAAAAAAGATTAACAGAATAGAGCACAGACGACACAGAACAAGAGAAACTGAGGAAGACCAGACAAAACGAACTAAAATCACACAGTGTGACGGTGGTTGGCCGACCATAGAAATAAAAAAAGGAAAAGCCCACCACTTAAAACACATTAAAAATCAGTTTAAAACCGGAGGCCAAAGGCCAGAATCAACACAAAACAATAAGATAAAACATAAACACTTAGATTAAATGATAAAAACCCCCTGCCCGAATAAAACGTAAAACTAAGTCAGCCGTAGCAGAGTGATCTGTTAAAAG
Organism: Schistocerca nitens; assembly: GCF_023898315.1. Classification (NCBI taxonomy): domain Eukaryota; kingdom Metazoa; phylum Arthropoda; class Insecta; order Orthoptera; family Acrididae; genus Schistocerca; species Schistocerca nitens. Next base: position 167,725,383 of record NC_064616.1, on the reverse strand, counting down.
GGCAGGGAGCGTGTCAGGCAGTGCGAACGACTGCCTGGGCAGAGCTACAAACGGACACTCCAATAAAATATGGACCACAGATAAAACGGAGCCGCAGCGACAGAGAGGTGCGTCCTCACGGCGCAATAAGTGGCCGTGCGTAAGCTGAGTGTGCCCAATGCGCAGCCGGCAGAGGACAACAGACTCCTTGCGGAAGACCCGCATGGACGACCGCCACACAGTCGTCTTCGCCTTGATTGGACGGAGTTTGTTGGGCGTGGGCAGATTGCGCCATTCAGCGTCCCAAACCGAAAGAACATCGCGGCGTAAGACTGCCCGCAAATCAGTCTCCGGGAGGCCAATCCCCAGAGATGATTTACTAGTGGCCTCTTTCGCCAGGCGGTCAACATTCTCATTGCCAGGTATCCCAACATGGCCTGGGATCCACACGAAGACCACAGAGCGGCCGCAACGCGCAAGAGCATGCAGGGACTCATGGAGAGCCATCACCAGACGAGAACGAGGGAAACACTGGTCGAGAGCTCGTAAACCGCTCAGGGAATCGCTACAGATAACGAAGGACTCACCTGAGCAGGATCGGATATACTCTAGGGCACGAAGGATGGCGACCAGCTCAGCAGTGTAAACGCTGCAGTCAGCCGCTAAGGAACGTTGTTCGGAATGGTCCCCTAGAGTTAGCGCATACCCGACACGACCAGCAACCATCGAACCGTCAGTGTAAACAATTCAAGAGCCCTGATACGTGGCCAGGATGGAATAAAAGCGGCGGCGGAAGGCCTCTGGAGGGACTGAGTCCTTCGGGCCCTGTGCCAAGTCGAGCCGTAGGCAAGGGCGAGGCACACACCATGGGGGCGTGCGCAGAGGTGCCCAGAAAGAAGGTGGAACAGGGAAAAACCCAAGCCCAGAAAGGAGCTCTTTGACGCGCACGGCGATCGGACAACCCGACCGGGGCCGACGTTCTGGCAGATGGACGACTGACTGCGGGAACAGGACACGGTAATTTGGATGCCCGGGCAAGCTAAAAACATGGGCAGCATAAGCAGCCAGTAATTGTTGGCGTCGTAACCGCAGTGGAGAGACACCTGCCTCCACTAGTATGCTGTCCACAGGGCTGGTGCGGAAAGCACCAGTGGCAAGGCGTATCCCGCAGTGGTGAATTGGGTCCAGCACCCGCAACGCAGATGGGGATGCTGAGCCATAAGCCAGGCTCCCATAATCCAGACGGGACTGGAATAACGCCTGGTAGAGCCGCAACAGGGTAGATCGGTCGGCGCCCCAGCGGGTGTGGCACAAGCATCTCAGAGCGTTTAGATGCCGCCAACAGGCCTGTTTAAGCTGCCGGATATGAGGCAGCCAAGTCAACTGGGCATCGAAAACCACCCCCAAAAACCTGTGTGATTCCACCACTGAAAGAAGTTCGCCGGCAAGATAAAGCCGCGGCTCCAGGTGGACAGTACATCGCCGGCAGAAATGCATAACGCAGGTCTTGGCTGCCGAAAACTGGAACCCATGAGCTACAGCCCAAGACTGCGCCTTGCGGATAGCGCCCTGTAGCTGACGTTCAACAGCTGCAATGCCAGTAGAGCTGTAGTAAAGGCAGAAGTCGTCAGCATACAGGGAAGCGGAGACAGAATTTCCCACGGCCGCAGCGAGCCCGTTAATGGCTATTAAAAACAGGCAGACACTTAAAACAAAACCCTGTGGCACACCGTTCTCCTGGACGTGGGAGGAACTATATGAGGCCGCGACTTGCACGCGGAAGGTACGATACGACAGAAAATTTCTGATAAAGATCGGCAGAGGGCCCCGAAGACCCCATCCATGAAGCGTAGAAAGGATGTGATGACGTCATGTCGTATCGTACGCCTTCCTCATGTCGAAAAAGAAAGCGACCAGGTGCTGACGGCGGGCAAAGGCAGTACGGATGGCCGACTCCAAGGCTCACCAGATTGTCGGCGGCGGAGCGGCCTTTACGGAACCCACCCTGAGACGGAGCCAGAAGGCCCAGAGATTCCAGTACCCAATGCAAGCGCCGGCTCACCATCCGTTCGAGAAGCTTGCAAAGAACGTTGGTGAGGCTAATGGGGCAGTAGCTGTCCACCTCCGAAGGGCTCTTGCCCGGTTTCAAAACGGGGATGACAATGCTCTCCCGCCATTGCGACGGAAACTCACCCTCGACCCAGAGACGGTTGTACAGGTCGAGGAGGCGTCGCTTGCAGTCCACTGAAAGGTGTTTCAGCATCTGACAGTGGATGCTATCTGGTCCGGGAGCGGTATCAGGGCAAGCGGCAAGGGCACTGTGAAATTCCCACTCACTGAATGGAGCATTGTAGGATTCAGAAGTGTGGGTGCGAAAAGAAAGGCTCCGACGTTCCATCCGCTCTTTAATGGAGCGGAAGGCCTGGGGGTAATTCGCAGAAGCGGAAATCATAGCGAAATGCTCTGCTAAGTGGTTTGCAATGACGTCGGAGTCAGTACAAACTGCTCCATTCAGTGAGAGCGCAGGGACGCTGACAGGTGGCCGATAGCCGTAGACGCGTCGAATCTTGGCCCAGACCTGCGATGGAGCGACATGGAGGCCAATGGTGGACACATATCGCTCCCAGCACTCCTGCTTGCTTTGGCGGATAAGGCGGCGGGCCCGTGCACGCAGCCGTTTGAAGGTGATGAGGTGTTCAATGCAGGGATGTCGCTTGTGGACGCTGTAGCGCCCGCCGGCTATCTTTAATCGCTGCAGCGATCTCAGGCGACCACCAAGGCACAGTCCGCCGCCGAGGGGACCCAGAGGAACGGGGAATGGCAGATTCGGCGGCAGTAACGATGCCGGTGGTGACCGATTGAACCACCGCATCAATGTCATCATTAGAGAGAGGCTCAATAGCGGTAGTGGAGGAGAACAAGTCCCAGTCAGCCTTATTCATAGCCCATCTGCTAGGGCGCCCAGAAGAGTGACGCTGTGGTAGTGTCAGAAAGATCGGAAAGTGGTCACTACCACACAGGTCGTCATGCACACTCCATTGGACAGACGGTAAGAGGCTAGGGCTACAGACTGAAAGGTCAATGGCTGAGTATGTTTTTTTTTTTGTGGTTTTAGGGCGCACAACGTCAACGGTCATTAGCGCCCAGACTACTTTAGGAATGCACCGCGAGTCACAAGTTTAAAACAGCAACAAAACGGAAAACACGATGAAAGACATACTGACAGGCATAGGATTAAAAAAGAAAACAGCATAATCAAATGTCCTTTGAGAGGGTTGTCAAATTGATAAAATGAAGAACGCGAGCAGCTGCTCGTGGGTCATCCGCTAAAATGGCTTCTACAGTACATGGCAGGCCAATATCGAGACGTAGGGTGTTAAAATTCGGACACGACGTTAAAATGTGGCGGACCGTCAGCAATTGCCCACATGGGCAGAACGGCGCCGGCGCAGCCGTCAGCAGATGGCGATGGCTGAACCGGCAGTGGCCAATTCGCAACCGGGCCAAAACTACCTCCTCCCGCCGAGAAGGGCGTGAGGAGGACGTCCAAGCCACGGGTAGAGCTTTCAAGGCCCGAAGCTTGTTGTCTGAAAGTGCAGCCCAATCGGCATGCCACAGCGAGACAATGCGCCGACAAATTACCCTGCTACAATCTGACGAAGGGACACCACAAGAAGCTGTCCGAGGCTGGAGGACCGCAGCCTTGGCCGCGGCATCTGCAGCTTCGTTCCCAGGGATACCGACATGGCCAGGAATCCACATAAAGCTAACCAGAGAACCGACGTCCACCACCTGCTGTAGAGAGCGTTGGATCCGGTGCACGAAAGGGTGAACCGGGTACGGATCACCGAGGCTCTGGATAGCGCTCAGGGAATCGGAGCAGATGACATATGCAGAATGTCGGTGGCGGCAGATGTAAAGGACAGCCTGGTAGAGGGCAAAGAGCTCAGCTGTGAAGACCGAACAATGGCCATGGAGCCGATATTGGAAACTTTGTGCCCCGACAATAAAAGAACACCCGACCCCGTCATTGGTCTTAGAGCCATCTGTATAAATGAAGGTCATATTAATGAACTTCGAACGAAGTTCGACAAAACGGGAGTGGTAGACTGAATCGGGGGTAACCTCCTTCGGGAGCGAGCAGAGGTCAAGGTGGACGCGAACCTGAGCCTGGAGCCAAGGTGGCGTGTGGCTCTCGCCCACTCGAAAGGTGGCAGGGAGTGAAAAATGAAGGTGTTGAAGGAGGCGACGAAAGCGAACTCCAGGGGGTAGCAGGGCGGAGACATACAACCCGTATTGACTGTCGAGAGAGTCATCAAAAAAGGAACGATAAGATGGGTGATCAGGCATTGCCAGTAGCCGACAGGCATACCGACAAAGCAGTATATCGCGCCGGTAGGTGAGTGGCAACTCACCAGCGTCAGCATGAAGACTCTCGACGGGACTAGTATAAAACGCTCCGATCGCAAGTCGTAAACCCCGATGTTGTATGGAGTTGAGGCGGCGTAAGATGGATGGCCGTGCAGAGGAGTATACGAAGCTCCCATAATCCAGCTTGGAGCGGACGATCGACCGATATAGGCGAAGGAGGACGGTTCGATCCGCTCCCCACGACATACCACTGAGAACACGGAGGACATTGAGAGAACGGGTACAACGGGCAGCCAAATAAGACACATGTGGAGACCAACTAAGTTTCCTGTCAAATGTAAGACCTAAAAATTTTGTTGTCTCCACGAATGGGAGAGCAACGGGACCGAGTCGTAAAGACGGTGGGAGAAATTCTTTGTAGCGCCAGAAGTTAATACAGACCGTCTTCTCGGCAGAAAAACGGAAGCCATTGGCGACACTCCACGAGTAAAGACGGTCAAGAGAACGCTGAAGACAGCGCTCCAGGAAACACGTACGCTGCGCGCTGCAATAGATGGTAAAATCGTCCACGAAAAGGGAGCCTGATACATCAGCTGGGAGGCAATCCATTATTGGATTGATCGCCATGGCGAAGAGAGCGACGCTCAAAACTGAGCCCTGTGGTACCCCATTCTCCTGGCGAAAGGTGTGACAGGACAGAACCCACACGTACCCGAAACTGTCGATCCATTAAAAAGGAACGAACAAAAAGAGGGAGGCGACCGCGAAGACCCCATGTATGCATGGTGCGGAGAATGCCCGCCCTCCAACAGGTGTCGTAAGCCTTCTCCAAATCAAAGAACACAGCCGCGGTCGGGCGCTTCCGCAAGAAGTTATTCATAATGAAGGTCGACAAGGTAACCAGATGGTCAACAGCAGACCGGCGCCTACGAAATCCACATTGTACATTGGTAAGTAGGCGTCGAGACTCGAGCAGCCAAACCAATCGAGAGTTAACCATTCGCTCCATCACTTTACAGACACAGCTGGTAAGCGAGATGGGTCGATAACTGGAGGGCAAGTGCTTGTCCTTCCCCGGCTTAGGAATCGGGACAACAATAGACTCGCGCCAGCATGCGGGAACATGTCCCTCAATCCAGATGCGATTGTAAGTACGAAGAAGAAAACCTTTACCCGCAGGAGAAAGGTTCTTCAGCATCTGAATATGAATAGAATCAGGCCCTGGAGCGGAGGACCGTGATCGGCCAAGTGCGTTTTCGAGTTCCCGCATGGTGAATGGGGCATTATAACTTTCACGATTCGAGGAGCGGAAGTTAGGTGGCCTAGCCTCCTCTGCCTGTTTGCGGGGGAGGAAGGCAGGGTGGTAATGAGCGGAGCTCGAAACCTCTGCGAAAAAGCGGCCGAAGGCATTGGAGACAGCCTCAGGGGCCACAAGGACGTCATTCGCGACCGTCAAGCCAGAAACTGGTGAGTGGACCTTAGTGCCAGATAGCCGGCGCAGGCTACCCCAGACAACAGAAGAAGGAGTAAAACTGTTGAAGGTGCTTGTGAAAGCAGCCCAGCTGGCTTTCTTGCTTTCTTTAATAATACGACGACACTGTGCACGTAATCGTTTATAATTGACACAATTCGCTACTGTAGGGTGGCGTTTAAAGGCGCGTAAAGCACGTCGACGAGCACGTAGAGCGTCTCTACATGCTGCGGTCCACCAGGGGACCGGTACGCGACGTGGAGAAGAAGTAGGGTGAGGGATGGAATATTCAGCAGCAGAGAGAATGACTTCCGTGAGGTGTGCGACCTGACTATCGCAGCTTGGGAATGTTTGATCCTGAAAGGTCGCCCTTGAAGAGAAGAGCCCCCAGTCTGCTTTGGAGATGTTCCAACTAGATGAGCACGGAGAGGGGGTATGCTGCAGGAGATGGATAACACACGGGAAGTGGTCGCTCGAATATGTATCAGAAAGTGCATACCACTCCAACCGGCGTGCAAGTTGGGGAGTACATATAGAGAGGTCTAAATGGGAATAGGTGTGAGATGTGTCCGAAAGAAAAGTAGGGGCGCCAGTATTGAGGCAGACGAGATTGAGCTGGTTGAAAAGGTCTGCTAACAGGGAGCCCCTCGGGCAGGATGCTGGAGAGCCCCAAAGGGGATGGTGGGCATTGAAGTCTCCAGTTAACAAAAATGGTGCAGGTAGCTGAGCAATAAGTTGCATCATGTCTGCCCTGGTAACGGCTGACGACGATGGAGTGTAAACGGTACAAATGGAAAATGTAAAAGTGGGGAGAGTAATGCGGATGGCAACTGCCTGGAGGCCGGTGTGCAACGTGATGGGATCGTAGTAAATATCATCCCGGACCAGCAACATAACCCCTCCATGAGCTGGGATACCTACCACAGGGGGTAGGTCAAAACGCACAGAGGTGTAGTGTGCCAAGGCAATTTGATCGCATGGGCGTAGCTTCGTTTCCTGGAGGGCTACGACGAGCGGACGGTGCAAGCGAAGCAGCAACTTCAAGTCCTCTCGGTTGGAGCGAATGCTGCGAATATTCCAGTGAATAAGGGCCATCGTAAGAAAAAAGGAAGATGAAAGAAGGGGTCACCTCGAAGGCCGCTGAGGGCCTGGCTTCGAGCGAGCACTGCCGCCGCTATCAGTAGGCGGACAGTCATCGTCCATTGGGTCTATAGGTTCATCGGCCATCTTGGGAAGATGGCCGGGAGGGGGAGCTTCCTCCGCCGGTGAACGGCCAGATGTTCGGCTACCAGCGGTGCGGCCAGGCGAAACGGATGACGGCCTGGGGCGGCAACCGCTGGGTGGCGCAGGAGAAGAAATGCGCCGTGGCGGAGAAGGAGAACTGTGCTTCCTATTAGCCTTCTTGGATGGTCGTTTGGTGGAAGTACCGGACGAAGGCTGGGAGGTCGAGGTACGTAGGAAGTCTGCACGGGACGGTTCCTTCTTGAAGGCCCGTGCATCTGACTTCTGGGTCTTCGTCTTAGCAGAAGCTGATGAAGGGGCTGGTGTCTGTGGGGTGATGGGACGAAGAGGAGACGTCGACCGCGCGATCTTAGCACTGGCCGAACGGACGACCGTGGTGCTGAAGGTCAGATCGCAGGTCTGGGTTGCCACCTCCCTGGTAGTCCGAGGAGAGGCGAGGACAGTACTGTATTTCCCCGCTGGGAGCAGCGTGGGCTTCCTACTAGCCAATAGCTTGCGAGCAGCCGAGGTGGACACTTTCTCTTTGACCCGAATTTCTTGGATACAGCGTTCTTCCTTATAGACAGGACAGTCGCGGGAGGATGCAGCATGGTCACCCTGACAGTTCACACAACGAGGAGACGGAGGTGGACAGTCACCCTCATGGGCATCCCTGCCCCAAGTGACACATTTAGCCGCATTGGAACAAGATTGGCGAGTGTGATTGAAACGCTGACACTGGTAGCAGCGCGTAGGTGTCGGGACATAGGGGCGAACAGAAATAACCTCGTAGCCCGCTTTGATGCGCGATGGCAGCTGAACACTATCGAAGGTCAAAAAAAGTGTCCGGATCGGTACAAGGTCATTGTTGACCTTTTTCATGACCCTATGGACAGCTGTCACGCCCTGCTCAGCGAGGAAAGATTGAATCTCCTCGTCAGTCAAACCGTCGAGGGATCTAGTGTAGACCACACCACGAGACGAATTCAAAGTTCGGTGAGCCTCCACCCGGACAGGGAATGTGTACAGGAGTGTGGCCCGAAGCAGTTTTTGTGCCTGAAAGGCGCTCTCAGTTTCGAGTAATAAGGTACCGTTACGCAACCTGGTACAAGATTTGACAGATCCGGCTATGGCATCGACGCCCTTCTGGATAACGAAAGGGTTGACAGAGGAAAAATCCTTTCCGTCCTCAGATCGAGAAACGACGAGGAACTGTGGGGCAGGCGGTAGTACTTTTGTCACTGGTAGATGGTCACGTTTCCGTTTTTGGGCAGAAGTCGAGAGAGATGGAGTGAAATCCATTGCGGAGAAATCCCCCATGATTGCCAGCGTCTCCGATGGCGCGCTCCTTCCTTGTGGGGACCCTCTCAGAGGGCACTCCCGCCTTAGGTGAATGTTTACACCTCAGGTCACACCTCCCGAGAAACAGACGGAGGGACCAATCGGCATGGTCAGAAGGTATCAGCTCAGGCAATCACCCCTCCCCGGGCCTGGCCTTTACCAGGGGGTACGCGCGTGCCTTACATGTCTACCCAGGGTGGGGAATTACGCGTTACCCCGTCACCGGCTACGCGTGCGAACGCGTGGGTCGGCCTTCAGGCGCGCACAGGGAGGAAGGAAGAAGAGGAAAAAGGAGAGAGAGAGAGAGAGAGAGAGAGAGAGAGAGGACAGTGTCTCAAACGCCGAGGCGGAGACCAGAGAAGGCAAGGAGAAGAAGGCAATGAGAAGGCAATGAGAAGGCAAGGAGAAGAAGGCAATGAGAAGGCAAGGAGGAGAAGAAGGCAATGAGAAGGCAAGGAGATTATGCAGGGGAAAGAGTAAGGAAGACAGTGAGGTGGAGAAGAGCAAAGAAAGGAACCAACCAAAGAAAGGAAGAAACGAGAAGTGAAAAAGCAAAATGACCGCAAATAGAGGTCGTGGAACCGTCCGTCTCCGGACGCAGGCGCTAACTACACCCTTGAGGGGGAGGGACTCCTTTTAGTCGCCTCTTACGACAGGCAGGAATACCTCGGGCCTATTCTAACCCCCGAACCCGCAGGGGGCGGCTGAGTATGTGCCATGCGCCACACTGAAGTGTGTGAAGGCACCATCATTTACAATCGAGAGATCGAGCTGTGACAATAAATGCTCAACGGTGGCGCCTCGACCTGTTGCCACTGACCCACCCCACAGAGGGTTATGGGCGTTGAAGTCGCCCAATAGCAAGAAAGGTGGCGGCAATTGGGCTATCAGCGCAGCCAGGACATGCTGCGAGACATGACCATCTGGTGGAAGGTAAAGACTGCAGACGGTAACAGCCTGTGGCGTCCACACCCGAACAGCGACAGCCTCTAAAGGTGTTTGGAGAGGGACAGACTCGCTGTACAGAGTGTGAAGGACATAGAGGCAGACGCCACCAGACACCCTTTCATATGCTGCCCGGTTCTTATAATAACCCCGATAGCCACGGAGGGCGGGGGTTCGCATTGCTGGAAACCAAGTTTCCTGAAGAGCAATGCAGAAGAAAGGGTGAAGGGTGAAGGCTGATAAGTTGTTGGAGCTCAGCTAGATGGTGGAAAAAACCGCCGCAGTTCCACTGGAGGATGATACAGTCCATGGCTGAGAAAGGCGTGAAAGGACTGGGAATGCAATTTACGCCGCTTGTTCACTCACTGCCACCGATTCAGTACCCGTGCGAGTGGCATCCATGGCGTCTGAGGGACTGGCGAGATCAAGGTCCTCAGCGGACGCTAGAATCTCGACCTCATCCTCAGACGCAGAGCGCGAAGGGTGCGGTGGGGTTGGTGCCACAGCAAGTTCTTTGGCCTTAGAGGTCTTTCTCTTGGACTTCTCTCGGTGAACCTTGGGTTTCTCCGGCTGGGAAGCCTTCACCAATTCAGTCTCCGGGACGGAGGAGGATCGTGAAGCCCTACGCCCGGCCGCTGTTGAGGACTTATGCCACTGTCGGCCGTCATCCTTCCCACTGGTGGAACCCTGGGAAGGAAGGGTCCCAAGGGAACTCTTACGGGCGAGAGTAGCCGAAGAAGTTAGACGCTTCTCCGGCTGAGAAGTGGGGACGGACATCCCCGACGGGTGGGAGGATGTTGCTCCTGAGGTAGGTGGTGCAGGAGCAACCGGTGGGGTAGAGCCCCCCACGGGCAAGGGGGCAGGAGGAGTCGTACTGCTTATCGAGCTGGCTGGAAGTCTTGAAACTGATGGGGCTAGCACAGTCTTATCAGCTGCATAAGAAGATGTCATTCTCACAGGATGGAGTCTGTCATATTTCCTTTTGGCCTCAGTATAGGTCAGCCGGTCCAGGGTCTTATATTCCATGATTTTGCGCTCTTTCTGAAAGACTTTGCAGTCAGGCGAGCAAGGGGAATGATGCTCTCCGCAGTTGACACTGATGGGAGGCGGGGCACATGGAGTATTTGGATGTGATGTGCGTCCGCAATCTCGACATGTGAGGCTGGAAGTGGAGCGGGAAGACGTATGACCGAACTTCCAGCACTTAAAGCACCGCATCGGGGGAGGGATATAGGGCTTGACGTCACAACGGTAGACCATCACCTTTACCTTCTCCGGTAACGTATCACCCTCGAAGGCCAAGATGAAGGCACCGGTAGCAACCTGATTGTCCTTCGGACCCCGATGAACGCGCCGGACGAAATGAACACCTCTACGCTCTAAGTTGGTGCGCAGCTCGTCATCAGACTGCAAAAGTAGGTCCCTATGGAAAATAACTCCCTGGACCATATGTAAACTCTTATGTGGTGTAATGGTAACGTGAACATCCCCCAACTTGTCACAAGCAAGGAACCTGCGTGACTGGGCGGAGGATGCCGTTTGTATCAGTACTGACCCAGAGCGCATTTTGGACAAGCCCTCCACCTCCCCAAACTTGTCCTCTAAATGCTCGACGAAGAACTGAGGCTTTATGGATAGAAAAGACTCCCCATCAGCTCTCGTGCAAACTAAGAATCGGGGCGAATAACTATTACCCCCATCCTGAGACTTACGCTCCTCCCACGGCGTGGCCAGAGAGGGGAACGTTTTCGGATCGTACTTTTGAGCATTAAATTGAGCCCGAGAACGCTTAGAGACTGCTGGCTGCTGGCCGCCAGCGAGAGATGATGTACCACGCTTCATTGCGGGTCATCCGCCCTGATGCCACCTACTCCGACCAAGGGCCCTCCCCACGGGCGCCACCCAGCCGCAGCAATAGCCATCTGGCAGGATGGCCATTGCCGGGAGTCCTTATGCCCCAGGGAGATGGGCATCTACTCCTTGGCATACGTGGGGAGTTAAGGGCGCAGGCATCAGTAGAGCGATCCCTGTGTTGTCAGGGGGCTACAACCAAGAGGGTACATGGCGGCCCCACCACAACGGACTGGCTACCGTGCTGGATCTTAGGTGCGAAAATGTCCAAGGTCGTCGTCGCAGTTAAAAGCAACACTGCAGAGTGCAGCGTGGTAATCGCACCCAGTGACGTATCCCCGCCCAAGAGACGGAAAACGAGCGGGACACCATTGCAACGACGAAAAAGTCGGCTAAAGGTCTCAATGCACGACGGATACAGTGCACCATGTAAGGCGCCCTTCCCCAATTGGCTCGCTCTTCGGAATAATTTAGAAAGATGGAGGTCAAACCCGAGAGGGGACCATCACATAAGGCCGAAACATTTGAGACTCCTTTTAGTCGCCTCTTACGACAGGCAGGAATACCGCGGGCCTATTCTTACCCCCGAACCCGCAGGGGGTGGTTAGTTGGGTTTAAGTAGTTCTAAGTCTAGGGGACTGATGACCTCAGATGTTAAGTCCCGTAGTGCTCAGAGCCATTTGAACCTAAAGAAGCAAAACATGGGCCCAAGTCTGCGGTTTGCTTACATGACGTGAGCTAAGGTAAGTCGCCGATTCGTTTATATAACATATCACTCCCCCACCCCCTCCCCATCTAGGTAGCACTTCCCTTACACACTACTAATGTTTATCACTTTATCCGATTTTTAAAAGATGCATCGAATTTTACCATTTAGGCAAAATCCCTGGATAAAGACAAACATGCACATTAACCCACAAAAACGCTTGAGTGCAAGCAGTGAGTCCAACATGAACTTTTTCAGACTGATGAATAGCTGTGTGTTTGAAAAAAAAAACATGCAAAATATGGTAAAGACACCGGACATAAGGCTAGCTACATCCTGGGAAGGCAGATTTTGGGCAGCTGCATTAATTGCCGAACCAAATATTAAAAGTAGGTTAATTTTTTTCGAAAATTTAGTCACTGTTCAACTGAGAAACAATGTAGTCACTGATAAACCCATAGCTTAGATATGATCTGTTTGAATTTATGGTATCGAGACAGTGTGAGCACATAACGCGTAGGACAGAGGATATGAAACAATCTTCTGTTAATAGGTTAACCATTGATGGTTACAGGCAATGGGTATTTGGTTCAAAGCCAGAAACTACTGTGCAGTTTGTAATTCACTCAAAGTAACGTGTTGTTTCTACTAGTAGACAATATAAACTTGGTTTATCTACACGAGATGACAAGTTTGATACTTCTAGATGAGATAAATACGTTGACTTGGGGCATTAGCACGTGAAAACTTATGTACACACCTGTAAACAATATAAACACCTGTGAATAATGTAAATACCTCAAAAGTGTAAATTGTAGATTGTAATTGTAATCTAGATTGCATTTTGAGGTCACTGCCACCTTTGTAACTGATGTGAATTCACATACCGCTTTACGTTTAAACTCATGTTATCATTCTCTTGGTGAATATTTTTCAGTGGAAAATTAGTAATCCATTGTAACTGCACAGACAGTGAATACGTAAAACATTTTATGCATAAACACTGGGTGTAAAAACAATGCATGCGAAAATATTGAATGTAAATACATTGTATGTAAAAAATTTCATCAAAAAAACTAACAACTTTTCTGTCTAAAGTGTTTTTTTCTCTGATTTTTTACTTATCGTTCCCTCTGTACTACACTGTTCGTGCATCATGCGACATAACAGTTTACATGCATTGTCTTAGCTGCCATATGACAGTGCGTTATCAGACACCTGTGACATGAGGAGGTATCTCCTTCACTGACCTCTACAATACCTGTCTCTCCCAGCAAGTGATGGCACTGACATCCATAACCTGCGTATAGATACACACACATCAAAAAAAGTTTTGCATCACCCCGGTTTCCAGAACTCCCGAAGACAGACGTTGAGGGTGGATATTGTATCACAGACACAGTCTCTTTGAATCTTCAGAGATGTCACTAAACACGCCCAAAGATGTAAACAACCATGCACGAGCAGCGCCTATTAGACGGAGGGAGTCCGACAGCCGATCAGTTCCAGTCATTCCACCAGGAAGGAGGTACACGGCTCGTGTTGTCTGTAGTTCAACCACGCCTAGACGGTCAATACCAAGAGTTCGATCGCGTCCGCATTTTTACGTTGTGCCAGGAAGGGCTCTCGAAAAGGGAAGTGTCCAGACGTCTCGGAGTGAACCAAAGCGATGTTATTCGGACATGAAGGAGATACAGAGACACAGAAACTGTCGATGACATGCCTCGCTCAGGCCGCCCAAGGATTACTACTGCAGTGAATGACCGCTCCCTACGGATTATGGCTCTGAGAAACACTGACAGCAACGCCACCATGTTGAGTAATGCTTTTCGTGCAGCCGCAGGACGTCGTGTTACGAGTCAAACTGTGCGCAATAGGCTGCATGATGCCCAACTTTCACTCTCAACGTCCATGCCGAGCTCCATCTTTGCAACCACGACACCATGCAGCGCCGCACAGATGGGCCCAACAACATGTCGAATGCACCGCTCATGATTGGCATCACGTTCTCTTCATCAATGAGTGTCGCATATGCCTTCAACCAGACAATCGTTGGAGACGTGTTTGGAGGCAACTCGTTCAGCGAGTGCAGCGAGGTGGAGGTTCCCTGCTGTTTTGGGGTGGCATTATGTGGGCCGACGTACGCCGTTGGTGGTCATGGAAGGCACCATAACGGCTCTACGATACGTGAATGCCATCCTCCAACCGATAGTGCAACCATATCGGCAGCATATTGGCGAGGCATTCGCCTTCATCGACGACAATTCGCGCCATCGTCGTGCACATATTGTGAATGACTTCCTTCAGAATAAAAACATCTCTCGACTAGAGTGGTCAGCATGTTCTCCAGATATGAACCCTATGCCTGGGATAGATTGAAAAGGGCTGTTTATGGACGATGTGACCCACCAACCACTCTGAGGGATCTACGCCGAATCGCCGTTGAGGAGTGGGACAATCTGAACCAACAGTGCCTCGATGAACTTATGGATAGGACGCCAAGACGAATACAGGCATGCATCAACGAAAGAGGACGTGCTACTGTGTATTAGAGGTACCGGTGTGTACAGCAATATGAACCACCAATCTGAAGGTCTCGCTGTATGATGTTGCAATGAAATGTGTGGTTTTCATGAGCAATAAAAAGGGCACAAATGATGTTTATGTTGATCTCTATTCCAATTTTCTTTACATGTTCCCGAACTCTGAGAACCGAGGTGATCCAAAACTTTATATGTATTTGTGTGTGTGTGTGTGTGTGTGTGTGTGTGTGTGTGTGTGTTAAAATTCTGCTGTAACATCGGAATTTGTTAGTTTTTCTATAACATGCGGGGTAATTTATTACGCTACTGCTGTAACATGGAGAGTTCGTTATAGTATTGTTGTAACACGGGTCAGATTGTCACATGGAGGGCCACTTGCTTCAATTTTGGTGTAATATGGAGGGTAATTTGTTACGATTTCGATGTACTGTAGACAATTCGTTACAATATCACTGTAATACGCAGGGCAACTAGTTTCACATTGTTTCCATCCTTTAGTCGAAATCATGCCTCAAGAGTGAAAGATGGTGAGGATTCAATGACGATTTGGACAGCCATATCATGGTATTTCATGGGCCCATCCTTGCTCTGCAAGGCTGTATTACTGCCAAGGACTGTGTGATCGTTTTAATTGACCAGATCCATTGCATAGCACAAATGGTGATGCTGTGTAACGAAGACGACATGGCTCCGGTTCACACAGCTCGTATCATCCAGAAATTGTTTTGTGAGTATGAGGATGAATTGTCGCATCTCCCCTGGCTGCCACAGTCACCAGACCTCAATATTATTGAGCCTTTGTGGCTTACTTTGTAGAGAAGGGTGCGCGTTCGCTATCCAGCACCATTATCGTTAGCTAAACTTTCCACTATTTTACAAGGAAGAAAGGTATACGATTTCTCTAAAAATCATACAGGCTCTCTGTTTACCCATTCTGAGACGACAGAATCTGTTTTGAATGCCAACGGGTTTCCTACACTGTATTAGGCATGATAATGTGGTACGGTTTTAGTGTTCCCACATTTTTGTCCAACCCCTGTATCTTTACCACAGTAAATGGCACACTAGAGTTATTTTGGTATAAATGCACCCCTTTCAGCTTTCCGAACTGGAAATACATTGTCCCATTTTCACACAGAGACATTCTGCCCTTCAACATTTCTACAGGAACTGCCACCAAAGTTCTCTAAGGTCATGGTTTAAAATTCATTCTTTTAAGTGCTCTATATTCAATGTTCCTCTCCGGAATTATGTAACACATAGAAACCCACACTTCTGAGTTCTTCAGGGACTGTTGGGGTGAATAAAATCTTATCGGTTTTCAAGCCACGTCAATTCCACTAAAATTCTCAATCTTTCGATAGCCATCTCCGCCATGGTCGTCAGAAGAAAAAGCACCGACAGTCATTCCTCCCACGTCCCATTCGCGTGTGGAGCAGGGTTGGAGGGCTCTGTTAGTGGTATAAAAAGTATCCTCCACCACACACCATTAGGTGACTTGAGGAATATGATGCTGATGTAGATGTAGGTATGAGCCTGATCTGAATGTCAGAAACTATTTGATTGTCATCAATTTTTGTTATCGACCTTGTCGTCATTCGATTGGGAGTGGGTGGACTTAGCCGCGGCAGCTCAACAGCGTGGAAGTTAATGCAAGACAACGTTTATGAACTGTAACTGATTTGACCGCTTTACTCACGGAAGAACTGACGAGGAGATTGGTAAGGCCCATAGAACAGTTGTTAATTTCTCAAACCAAGAACTGGACGGCGGCTCTGTGGCGGCGCTGAGTAAAAGCTTTCATTTTTCACCAGTCCCGCGACGTCGGCCAGTTTTACATATTAGAGGAACAGAGCCGTGCATTCGGCACCTCTCGCACAACGCAGCTAAGAACATCAGTCTAACCACCAGCCGTATAATGGAGAAAGCTAATCTACCGAAGTCTAATATTAGCCAGAAGGAATGACGTGCCTTACGTCTACTGCGTGAGAACGAGGGCTTTGTCTTACCAGCTGACGAAGGACATACCACAGTAGCTCTGAACACTGAAGACTACCATGGGGCGTTGAATGTGCTACATTTATTAGAAGGTGATGCGTACCAGAAGCTTAGTCGCGATTCGACACAGGCCATCGTGAGGAAGACAGCGAAGTCATTAAAGGGCTCTGGTTTGCCATACGAAGGGGGCGAAGAAATTAATGCCTCGTGCCGCCAGACCTCCCAGGCTTTAAGGATTGCCGAAGATACATATGGAACACGTTCCTCTTAGGCCCATTGTTAGTACAATCAGCTCGCCCACGCAAACCAGTCTAGTAAAACATCTTGTACGATTGTTAGCGCCAAAACTGGGACGTTGTGAGCGCGATGTTATAAACTCTCAGACATACGTTAAAACATTCAAGAAGTTGAAAACAGGCCGAAACGACGTGATGTTTAGTCTGGACATTGTCACTTTTTACGACGGTGCCAGTACAAGACACGTTGGACCTTATGGCCCAACAATTTCCACTTGGATTCGTCATGTCCTAATGACAACGTACGTCTTACACCACGAAAAATATTATGAAACGACGGACGGCACAGCAATGAGCTCACCACTGTCTCCGGCAGTCACGAATTCTTCGTGGAGCACTTTAAGGAGTAGGCTCTGAACTCTGAAGTGTTGCGTCCGTCTTGCTTCCTAAGGTACATGGGTGACACCTTCCTGAAATGGCATCATGGTAAAATACACTGCAACAGTTCGTTGATCACATGAACGGTGTCCATCCAACTATAAACTTACCGTCGAGATGGAGAAGGATGGCGAACTACCGTTCTTGGATGTTTGAGCGGAAGACGGGAGGCCAGCTTTGTCTTTCAGTGTACAGGAAATCAACGCACACTGATACTTCAACGTCGATAGTTTTCACCACCATGTACACAAGAAAGTGGTCCTGAACACGTTAACAGACAGAGCAGAAGTTATTTCTGACGACCATCCTCTCCCGCCGGAGTTTTAACTAACTCCCACTTCCCAACGATGCAATCCGTCCTGAGATTACCCTTCTTTCCAACCGTAATCACAACGCTCGATCTCACACCATCCCCCAATTTTCTCCTTCCCCATTTATCCACATTGCCGACATAGTCGTTACCTGCGGTTCTAAAGGGCCCCACAGTCATACTCATCGTCGCACCTCATCATAACATTTTTTAAAATACCCCACCATTACACCATAGCATCATCCCCGTTCAAGAGTGACTAATGTAAAATCGCCAAATGCGTTTTAAAAACCATCAGGGCTCTCCATCTATGTACATTTTACAAAATCCTTGTTTATAGTCACCTGTTTTTATGTACAAATGGTCAATATCGTCCACCTATGTATTTTTGTTAACTTTTATATACTTTAACCATCTTTAAGTACAGTTTTGTAACCTTTGGTTGAAGAGCGTTCTTATCCGCTGCCAGTCTGCCCCCGAGTGTGGGGAATTGAAATAACAATAAAGAAACAAAAACAGCACCAGCAGTGGGTAGTTTTACTCCTGACGACGATGGCGGAGGTGGCCATCGAAAGCTCGAGAATTTTATTTGAACTGATGCGGCTTGAAAACCGAGAAGATTTTGCTCACACGTGCCACCCCGAAAGACTCGAGGACACTGTCGGCATGGTTTGGAACGTCTGTCAAAATGTTCAAATGTGTGTGAAATCTTATGGGACTTAACTGCTAAGGTCATCAGTCCCTAAGCTTACTCACTACTTAACCTAAACTATCCTAAGGACAAACACACACACCCACGCCCGAGGGAGGACTCTAACCTCCGCCGGGACCAGCCGCACAGTCCATGATTGCAGCGCCCTAGACCGCTCGGCTAATCCCACGCGGCGAACGTCTGTCCAAGCTGCTCAAAATCTCAGTGTCCACACCGGTGTTCATAGTGTAATCTCTCAGCATATAGTAAACTTCACGCCAGTTCAACGTTTGTTGCATACTGCCTACATGGTGACGCAATTCAAAACTACAAGACAAGCCCCTGCAGGAAAGAAAGAAAATCTGTAAGAGCCATTTGAGGATGGTTGGTTGGTTGGTTGGTTGTTTGAGGTTTAAGGGACCAAACAGCGAGGTCATCAGTCCCTTGTTTCAAATATACTCCATTCTGCTAACGGGACATCTCAGAAAAGTCAGAACAATAAAACGGAAAAAGGGAAAAAACGTAAAGGGCAGTCACGTTGTCATTGGTAAAAACAAATGAGGGAAGTCGGCAAGAGAACGAACCCAACACTATGCTGAAGCAGCATAGGCAAGACCACCTGTGACTTAAAAGGTACAACTGCTATAATGCAGAAAATACGTATGGGAATAAAAAGACTAACCAAGCCTTAAAAAAGGGTAAAAAGAGTAAAAGGGGAAGAAAAGAGGATTCCGGTCAGGGAGGTGAATCGGGAATCTCTAAACACTGCCTACAGTGGGAGACACCCAAACACTCACCGCCCTGCCCCAACACCAGAGAGATTAAAAACCTTAAAACTGAGAATAAAAACCACTCTCCTGGAGGAAACCGAGAACCAGAGAGACCATCCGGGAATCGTCAGCCAACATCAAAGGTAAAGTGTGGGGGAGTCTGTACTTAGTACGCAGAGCCAAAAGAAGGGGGCATTCAACCAAAATGTGGGCCACTGACTGGAAGGCTCCACAACCACATAGCGGGGGTGGCTCATCACGCAAAAGAAAACCATGGGTCAGCCTGGTATGACCAATGCGGAGACGACACAGTGTGGTCGAGTCCTTTCGGGAGAGGCGATAGGAAGAACGCCATGGGCCTGGTGTCACCTTAATTGCACGAAGTTTATTAGACAGTGGAGTAGCCTCCCAAGAATTGGCCCATGACTGTGCGAAGTGGGATTTGATGTGAAGCCGTAAATCCGCTGCAGGAGGGCTTACAGGAAACGGGGGGTAAGTAACTGCTCCCCCAGCCAAACGATCAGCGAGCTCATTTCCCGGGATACCCACATGGCCAGGGACCCATAGGAAGTCAATGGAACAAGCAGCACGGTGAATATCAGCGAGATGGTCATGGATGGCAGAGACCAAGGGATGGCGCGAAAAACACCGGTCAATAGCAAGAAGGCCACTCATCGAGTCCGTACATAACAAAACGCGGTTGTGTTGGGATTGTTTAATAAAGGTAAGGGCCCGGGAAATTGCCATCAATTCCGCAGTAAACACCCCACATGTAGGTGGCAGCAGATGATTTTCCGTTCCAACAGAGGACGTGAAGGCATACCCAACATGATCAGCAGATTTAGAGCCATCAGTGTAAAAAACAACAGCATCCCGAAACTTCCATAAAATTTTGCGGAAAAAGGAACGAAACACCACCGGGGGGATGGAATCTTTCGGACCGCGGCGGAGATCCATCCGAATTCGAGGCCGAGGAACTAACCAAGGAGGGGTGGAGGGGAGGGAGCGAGGAAGACAGGACAAAGAAGGAAGTTGAAAATCACGGTAAAGAGACGCAAGGCGCAGCCCAACCGGTAAACCCGCCCGAGGGCGGGAGTCGGGTGGGCGACGTCCATGGTCTGGGAACAGGATAGAATAGGAAGGATGAGTGGGAGAAGAACGGATAGTGAGGGCATAAGACACCAGAAGCTGGGACCGCCGAACAGAAAGGGGTGGGATCCCAGCTTCAACCAGGAGACTATCAACAGGGCTAGTAGGGAAGGCACCGGTGGCCAAACGGATACCACGATGGTGGACTGGATCCAGCACGTGCAGTGTGGAAGGAGCAGCTGAACCATAAACTTGACAACCATAGTCCAAACGAGACAGAACTAGAGCACGATAAAGACGGAGGAGGAGAGAACGGTCCGCACCCCAAGAGGAGTGGGCAAGGAAGCGAAGGACATTGAGTTTACGTAAACATCCTACCTTCAGGAGTCTGATATGGGGCAACCAAGTGAGCTTGTTGTCGAAAAGAAGACCCAGGAAACGAAACTGTGAAACCACAGGCAATCGTTGTGCAGCGAGATAGAGCTCTGGATCAGGGTGGACCGTAGTACGGCGACAGAAGTGGACCACCCGCGATTTTAAAGGAGAGAATTGAAACCCGTGTGAGAGGGTCCATGCAGAGGCACGCCGTATAGCCACCTGGAGCTGCCGTTCTGCAGATGCCATCGAGGAGGAACTAACCCAAATGCAGAAATCATCCACATACAGGGCAGGGGCGACCAAGGGACCGACAGAGGCCACAAGTCCATTGATAGCAATGAGGAAAAGAAGGACGCTCAAGACAGAACCCTGTGGGATGCCCGTCTCCTGGGTCCGTGGAGAACTAAAAGCAGTACCAACTCTAACTCGGAATGACCGATGGATCAGGAACTGGCGGATAAAATTCGGGAGTGGGCCCCGAAGACCCCACTGATGAAGGGTTAGTAAGATGTGATAGCGCCAGGCCGTGTCATAGGCCTTGCGAAGGTCAAAAAACACTGCAACCAAATGGCGGCGCTGGGAAAAAGCCTGCCGAACTGCGGATTCCAAGCGAAGTAAATGATCGATTGGAGATCGTCCCTCTCGAAAGCCACACTGGTAAGGGGACAATAGATCCCGAGATTCGAGGACCCAAGTGAGCCGACGGGCTACCATCCGTTCAAGTAACTTACAAACAACATTGGTCAAACTAATTGGCCGATAGCTGTCAACAGATAGGGGGTTCTTACCAGGCTTAAGGACAGGAACCACAATGCTATCCCTCCACTGAGAAGGGAAGTCACCCTGGAGCCAGATACGGTTAAACACCCGAAGAAGATGTTGCCGTTGTGGAGCACTGAGATGTTGAAGCAGTTGGTTATGAATGGAATCTGGGCCAGGGGCCGTATCATGAGAAGAAGATAGAGCAGAAAGAAATTCCCATTCAGTAAAAGGTGCGTTATAAGATTCTGACTCACAAGTGGTGAAACATAAGGTGAGAGCTTCAGCCTGCTGTTTGTGATGAAGGAAAGCAGCGGGATAGGAGGCTGACGCCGATGCCACTGCAAAATGGGTCGCAAGATGTTCGGCGATAACTAATGGGTCCGTACAAATGCCATCTGGGAGGTGAAGGCCTGGTAGGGTGGACTGCCGATGGCAACCTTGGAGAGAACGAAGTGTAGCCCATACCCGTGACAGAGGGACAGTGGAACCAAGGGAAGAAACGAATCGTTCCCAACATATCCGCTTGCTCTGTTTGATTAAATAACGGGCTTTAGCGCGAAGGCGTTTAAAAGTAGTAAGGCTGGCTACGGATGGGTGCCTCTTGAAGTGTTGCAAAGCTCGACGGCGGTCACGGATGGCAATGGCAATGGCCGGACTCCACCACGGGACTTGCCGGTGACGAAATAGTCCAGATGAGCGCGGGACAGCAACGTTAGCAGCGCGAACAATCGCGTCAGACACGTCACGTAGGACGTCATCAATACAACCCGACAAAGAGGGAGAAAACTCGACCTGTGCAGTGTATAGAGGCCAATCGGCGCGGTGGAAAGACCAACGAGGTAACCTGTCCATCGGGGAGCGCGAAGGGAGCGTGAGAATCAACGGGAAATGGTCACTATCACAAAGGTCGTCGTGTGGCGACCAGTGTAATGAAGGGAGGAGAGAGGGAGAAGAAAGAGAAAGATCAATGGCAGAAAAGGTACCATGACCAGCACTGAAATGAGTAGGGGAGCCATCATTAAGAAGGCACAGGTCGTGGTCTGCAATAAATTGGTCTATAAGAAGACCTCGTCTAGATGGAAAGGCACTGCCCCACAAAGGATGATGAGCATTAAAATCCCCAAGGAGGAGGAAGGGAGGAGGAAGTTGCTGAAGAAGGGTGGTTAAGGCAGCAGGTGTAAGAGCCCTGTCAGGAGGGAGATAAAAATTGCAAACGGTGACTGCAGAGTCTAAGTGGACCCTAACAGCAACCGCTTCCAATGTAGTTTGGAGAGGAATCCACGTGCAAGCAATGTCGGTACGGACCAACGTACAAACGCCACCAGAAGCCCGCAAGGGTCCGACCCGATTGCGACAGAAAACACGGAACCCACGGAGGGTCGGTGAGTGAGCATCAGTAAAATGTGATTCCTGGAGAACCACACAAGCTGCAGAGTAGGACGAAAGAAGGGATTTCAATTCCGGAAGGTGTCGATAGTAGCCATTACAATTCCATTGGAGAACCACAGAACGATGGTTTAAATGAGGGCTGAACACGCTAAATCCAGTCATACTGCCGGGTCCCCACCCGTCACAGACAAGGAGGGGGCGACATCCATAAACGACAGGTCAGAATCCAGTTGTGAAGTCGGGGAAGGGACCTCCGGTGACACCAGAGGCTCTTTGTCCCGGGACTTATGTTTCTTCTTCTTTTCGGGCTGAGATCGAGGAGGGCTGTGTGGCATAAAGGAGCCAGCTGCAGCAAGATCAGGAACAGAAAGAGACCGGGCGACCTGGGGGCCGACAGACCGCGGCTCTCGCGGTCGCCGCGCGGCAGCAGACCTTTGACCTGGAAGGTGCCGGGAAGGGGCATCCCGGGAGAGGCGCCCTTGACCGGCAGACGCCGAAGGAGTGGGACACTTCTCCGGCTGGGGAGGGGGAGCAGCACCCAGAGGAGAAGGTGTGGGAGCCGCAGGGGAGGGGGGGAGGAGTGGGGTCCGGGATGGGGGTAAGGAAGGGGGGGGAAGGGGGGAAGATGTAACCAAGGCGTAACTTGATGTCATAGACACAGGGTGCAGTCGTGCATATTTCTTACGGGCCTCTGTGTAGCTTAAACGATCGAGGGACTTATACTCTTGGATCTTTTTTTCTTTCTTATAAACTGGGCAATCTGGTGAACGTGGAGAATGACTACCACGACAATTTACACATACAGGAGGGGGAACACAGGGACTCCCCTCATGGAGTGGACGTCCACAGTCACCACAGAGAGGGTCCTGGGAACAGCGAGAAGACATGTGGCCAAAACGCAAGCACTTAAAACACCGCATAGGAGGTGGGATGTACGGCTTCACATCACAGCGATAGACCATAATCTTAACTTTCTCAGGAAGGGTATCCCCTTCAAAGGCCAGGATAAAGGCACCAGTATCAATACGGTTATCTTTAGGACCCTTCTGAACACGCCGAACAAAGTGAACACCCCGCCGTGCGAGATTGTCCCGAAGTTCCTCATCAGTTTGAAGGATGAGGTCCCTGTGGAAAATCACACCTTGTACCATATTTAGAGACTGGTGAGGGGTAATAGACACAGGAATTGTGCCAAGATGGGTACAGGCACGAAGGGCCGCAGATTGGGCAGCTGAAGTAGTTTTAATCAGCAACGAACCCGACCGCATCTTGCTCAGGGAGTCCACTTCGCCAAACTTGTCTTCAATGTGTTCCACAAAGAATAAAGGCTTGACACTGGTGAAAGTATCTCCATCAGTCCTGGTGCAAACTAGATAACGGGGGAAAGGTTTTGCCCCTAGACGACGGGCCTGACCCTCTTCCCAGGGGGTAGCCATGGAAGGGAAGGCCGAAGGGGCAAGAGAAGCAGCACTTGAGGAATCAGTACCACGCAGAGAGACGGCCGCAGAACGGCCAGAGTTTTGGACCCTTATGCGTTTCATCTGCATAGCGTCCGCCCTGATACCACCCACTCCGATCAGGGGCTCTCCTCACGGGCGCCACCCAGCCACAGCAAGGGCCGTCTGGCACGGCGGCCATTGCCGGGAGTTCCGATGCTCCAGGATGACGAGCAACCACTCCAAAGCATGCATGAGGAGGTCACAGCTCAGGTATCAGAAGTGTGATCCCTGTGTGTTCAGGGGGCTCAACCAAAAGGGTACATAGCGACCCCACCACACGGGCTGGCTACCGTGCTGGCTATGCACCCTAGCATCAGACCACGACGTGAAAGAAAAGGTGGAATGTACTAGGAGGGCGCACGTCGGAGACACTAGGTAAGGTGCTCTTCCCCAAATGGCTCACACTACGGAAGAGAAATTTGGGAATGGAGGTTAAACCCCAGAGGGGGACCAAGGAATGCCAAAAGGAGGAGATAAGTACGCAACAAAGCCAGAGAGTAAAACCAACAGAACCAGGAGGATAGCGGGGCCAACATAAGCAAGGACACCAAGAGAGGGAGAGGAGAGGGCGAGGGGAAAGGAGCATGGAGGGGAAAGGAGGGGAAGGAAAAGGAAATGCAGCCCGGGAGAGAAAGAAGGCTGCAATGGCTCGGGGCCCCGTGCTCGCCACGCACGTATCCACAAAAGAGATGTGGACCCCCTGGGGGGATTTGAGGATGCATTTGTAATAAATACGAATCTGGCAATGGCTTACTTAAAAGAAACTCTTTAAACCATCCTTGTGGCTTGTTGCTGTTTCAAATTATAACCCTCATAATTGACCTGGTTCTTATAATGTCTACTTCTAACAAGATAGCGATACTACTTTCTCTCACATTTCCCACATTGACACAGAAGCTAAAAGTAGAAAAATTCCGGCTTCTGCAGAGTGGTACTGACTGTCTTTCTTACAGAATACCATCCTCCAGTTCCTCAGAAAGCGAGGAATACAGTACTGGTAAACTATGTACCCTACACCACGCACCGTACGGTGGCTTGAGGGTACATACACTGTAATAGCAGCAGCAGTAATAATAGTTTCATTCGTCAGTAAATGACTTTATAAGGATACTTAACATGTCTTGTTAATACTCTTACAGTTTAAGAACAGCAAAAATAACACAGTTTATGTACGCAGGATTTTATAAGGTTCAGTCAAATGAAAACGAGACAGATTGAAAAAAGTAAACTATTTATTGTTTCAAAAGTACTCGCCTTGACTGTAAATACATTTACCCAATGTAAGAAAGGACAGTCAGTGGCTTCATGGAAAATGTTAGCGGTTGCATACGGTAGCGTGACTACCTAGGCGTGCAGGCTCGAAAAATAAGGAAATCACGTGTGGAGAGATCTGAATCTACATGGCTACTCTGCACTTCACACTTAAGTGCCTGGTAGAGGGTTCATCGAACCACTTTCACAATAATTCTCTATTATTCCACTGTCGAAGAGCACGCTGAAGAAACGAACACCTGTATCTTTCTGTGCGAGCTTTGACTTCCCTTAATTTATTAGATGATCGTTTCTACCTATATAGGTCGGTGTCAACGAAATATTTTCGCATTCGGAAGAGAAAGTTGGTGATAGAAATTTCATGAGAAGATCCAACCGCAACGAGAAACGCCTTTGTTTCAGTGATTTCCATCGCAAATCCTGTATCAGATTCGAGACACTCTCCACTGTTCGCAGTAATACAAAACGTGCTGCCCCACTTTCTCAATGTACTCTATTAATCCTGTTTGGCAGTACTTCAGAAGAGGACGGGAAAGAGTAGTATAGGCAGTCTCTTTAGTACATCTATTGCATCTTCCAAGTGTTCTGACAACATGCAGTCTTTGGTTCGCCTTTCCCACAACCTTTTTTATGAGCTCTTTCCAATTTAAAATGTTCATAATTGTAATTCGTAGATATTTCGTTGAATTTACTGCCTTTAGATTAGATCGATTTATCGTGTAACCGAAGTTTAACGGATTGCTTTTAGCACTTATGTGGATGACCTAACACTTTTCATTACTTTGGGTCAATTGTCAATTTTCGGATCATATACATTCCTTTTCTAAATAGTTTTGCTGTTTGTTTTGATCTTCTGATGACTTTACTAGACGATAAACGACAACATTATCAGCAACCAACTTAAGACGGCAACTCAGATTGTCTCCTAAACCGCTTGTGTGGGTAAGGAACAGCAGATAGCTTATAATACTACCTTGCAGCACGTTATAAATCGCTGCTGTTTTACTTGATTACTTCCTGTCAGTTACTCCGAACCTCTCAGACAGGGAATTACGAATACAGTTGCATAACTCAGACAATATTCCACAAGCACGCAATTTGAGTACAAGACGCTTGTGAGGTACGGTCTCAAAAGCCTTCTGAAATGTAGAAATAGGGAATCAATTTGAAATCCCTTCCAGATGGCGTTGAGCACTTCATGTGAGTAAAAGGCTAGTTGTGTTTCACAAAAACGATTGGTTTGGTTTTGTTTTGCTTTAAGGCGCAAAATATAACTGGGGTCATACGCGCCCAAGTCAAAATTATAGAACACGAAGACAGAAGAGTTAAAGAACGACTGTACGTCAGTCCCAATTGACATAATAGAAGACAGCTAAAAACAGACGCTTGGAAAAGGGGCTAAAAAAGACACTATATAGAAACGGAGGTCTAAAACTAAAAATTAAGTGGCCTTTGCCATATTGCTTTAGCGGATAAAAAGTAAAATGCGGTCGACAGCCTGCGCGTCATTTGCTAAAACGGACAACTCAGACGGCAAACCAAGCGGGAACGTAAACGGTTAAAAAGTGGACATTCCATCAGGAAGTGGCGGACACTTAAAACTTGGGCGCAACGTGGACAAAGTGGTGGGGTAGCGCCACTATCAAATCACGATGGCAGAAAAGGCAGTGCCTAACATGCAGCATAATTAAAATGACCTCCTCCCGGCGGGAGGGCCGAGAGGAGGTCGTCCAAGCAGCTGGGAGAGGCTTAATAAGCCAGAGCTTATTCCCGTGAAGGGGGGGCCAATTGGTGACGCCAAAGGGACACCACCTCCTGACAGGCGGCAACACAGAGATCATCGGAGTGAGTATAGGAACTCGTGGGCTGAGATACGAGGACTGCAGCCTTGGCAGCAGCGTAAGCAGCCTCGTTTCATGGCAGACCCACAGAAACATCACACTGGCTCCACCAAAAGTGAGCAAGTGACAGTTCTCTTGGACCCGCTGCACTAAGGGATGGGCGGTGTACAGCGCACATAGACTTTGAAGGGCGCTGATTGAGTCTGAGCAGAGGACACATTTGAGAAGGCTGTGTCGCCGGATGTACTCCGTGGCCTGATACAAGGCGAAGAGCTCGGCTGTAAATACGGAGTAGTGTGCCGAAAGCAGATATCGGAACACACACGTACCAATCACGGAGGCACACCCGACCCTTCGGTCAGTCCGAGAGCCATCAGTGTATACAAAGGTACTATCGCGAAATTCCATGCGAAGGTCGTGAAACTGAAGGCGATAGACCGTGGGTGGAGTAGTGTCCTTAGGAAGCGAATGAAAGCCAAGGTTAACATGGGCCGCTTCACGAAGCCAAGATGGTGAAGGGTTCATACCCTATGGGAAAGTTGCAGGTAGTGTGAAGTTAAGCCGCCGTAGGAAGTGCCGAAAGCGAACTCCAGGAAGTAACAGAAAAGGGGCGCGCCCCACACTGGCGATCAAAGCAATCAAAGAAGAAGTCATAGGATGGGAGGCCACGCATGGCAGACAAACGGCATGCATACCTGCTGAGGAGAAAGTCACCCGCGGTAGGACAGTGGTAGTTCAGCAGTTTCATCATACAGGCTCTCAGCCAGGCTAGTGTAGAAGACGCCGTTGTCATATGGATCCCACAATGGTGGATAGTGTTGAGATGCCGTAAGAGGGATGGACGTGCATCCGTAGTCGAGTTTCGGACATGGGACCAGTAGGAACAGAGGAGGGTGGTTCGATCGGCACCCCAGAAAGTACCATTGAGGACATGTAGGACACTGAGGAACCGCATACAGTGGGCTGCCAGGTAAGACACATGGGGGGATCAAGAGAGTTTCCTATTGAGTATAAACCCCAGGAACTTCGTAGTTTCAACGAACGGAAAGGCAACAGGCCAAGTTGTGAAGACTGTGGGAGAAACCAATTGCGTCACCAGAAATTCATACAGACGGTTTTGTCAGTAGAAAAGCGAGAGCCATTGTCGATGCTCCAGCAGTAAAGACGATCAAGACATAGCTGAAGACGCCGATCAGTGAGACAGGTCCGTGGAGAACTGCAATAGATGGTAAAATTGTCAACAAAAAGGAAGCCAGACATGCTCTGGGAGAGAGAAGCTATTATAGGGTTAATGGCGATAGCAGAGAGGAAGAGGCTCAAGACGGAACCCTGAGGAGCACCGTTTTCCTGGATAAAGGTGTCCAACAAGGCAGAACTCACACACACATTGAAAACTCGATCGTTTAAAAATGCCTGAAGGAAAGAGAGCAGGCGCCCACGGAAACCCCACGTGTAAAGAGTATGGAGGATACCAGTTCTTCAGCAGGTGTCGTAGGCCTTCTCCAAATCGAAAAAACACGGCCACAGTGTGAGATTTCCGGAGAAAACCATTCATGACATGGGTGGACAAAGTAACGAGATGGTCAAATGCAGAATTCCGCGCTCGAAATCCACACTGGGCAGTAAATTGCGACACTCGAGCCAACATACCAGCTGGGCATGAATCATACGTTCCATCACCTTGCAAACGCAGCTGTAAGAGAGATGGGGCGGTAGCTAGAAGGAAGATTTTTGTCCTTACCGGGCTGAGGTATGGCTATGACGGTGGCTTCACGCCAGCGTCCGGGAAATGAGCTCTCTGCGCAAATGTGGTTTTGTGTGTTAAGCAGAAAGTGCTTTCCTGCAAGAGAAAGGTGCTGCAACATCTGAATGTGGATGGCGTCTGGCCCTGGGGCGGAGGACCAGGATGAACTGAAAGCATGATATAGCTCCCTCATAGTAAATACGGAATTGTAGCACTCACACAATTCGGAGAAGAGACTGGTATCGCCCGAGCCTGCTCCGCTCGGTTCCGATGGAGGAAGGCAGGGTGATAGTTGGAAGAGCTCGAAACTTCCGGAAAATGGTGGCCCAAGGTGTTGTAGATAGCAATAGAGTCCACGATGACATTGTCTGCTAATTGTATCGTGGCATGCCTCAGTCCGCCAAGGGACTGGGACACGACGTGGAAAAGAGGAAGTGCGAGGAATGGAACATTCTGCAGCAGTAAGGATAGCGTTTGTGAGACATTCTACCTGGTCATCACAACAGAGGAAACCATGTCCTTCGAAGGTCGCCAGGGAGGTGTAAAGCTGCCAGTCAGCCTTAGTAAGCTGCCATTTGGGTGTGCATGCAGATGAGGTAGGAGTCAGCAAACGAATAGCATACAAGAAATGGTCACTGGATTAGGTGTCAGAAACAACGGACCACTCAAGACGATGGGCAAGCTTCGCAGTGCAGAAGGATAGGTCCAAATGGGAATGTGTGTAATGAGTCGGAAAGAAAACTGGGTGCTTCAGTGATGAGGCAGAAGAGCGTAAGTTGGTTAAGGTCAGCCAAGAGGGTACCTCTCTGACAGGTCGTGGGAGAACCCCCAAAGGGGATGATGCGCATTAAAGTCACTGACTAGCAAAAATGGGGAGGTAGCTGCCCAATAAGCTGAAGAAAGTCAACCCTGGTGACATATGATAGGTCATAAATTGTACAGAAGGAAAATGTCATGTATCTACATCCCACATCCCACATCTACATCCACATCTACACCCCGCAAGCTACCCAACGGTGTGTGGTGGAGGGCACTTTACGTGCCACTGTCATTACCTCCCTTTTCCGTTCCAGTCGCGTATGGTTCGCGGGAAGAACGACTGTCTGAAAGCATCCGTGCGCGCTCGAATCTCTCTAATTTTACATTCGTGATCTGCTCGGGAGGTGTAAGTGGGGGGAAGCAATATATTCGATACCTCATCCAGAAACAATTTCGGCAGAATATATCTCTGGCTTCAGCCAGCTTTCTGTACCTATAACGATTTCAGCTTCGGTGCTTTCTATCAGCGCTTGAAGTTCCGGTACTTTACCAACGCAGCTTCGACAGTTTACAATTACAATACCGATTGCTGCTTGGTCCCCGCATGTCCTGACTTTGCCCCGCACCCTTTGAGGCTGTTGCCCTCTCTGTACTTGCCCGAGGCCGTCTAACCTAAAAAACCGCCCAGTCCACGCCACACAACCCCCGCTTCCCGTGTAGCCGCTTGCTGCGTGTAGTGGACTCCTGACCTATCCAGCGGGTCGCAGGTGGGGAAGGAAAAGCGAACTGCAACAGCTTGAAGATGGGCAGTCAGGGAGATGGGTGACCATGAACGTCATCACGTATGAACATGACGCCCCCATGAGATGGAATGCCGACCTCAGGGGGAAGGTCAAATCGCACCTGTAACAAATATGGAAGATCAAAGCGGTCGTGAGGGCGCAATTTAGTTTCCTGAAGGCAGAGTACAAGGGGACGGTGTGATGCTAAAAGCAGCCGTAAATCCTCTTTGTGACCGAATGCCGCGAACGTTCCATTGGAGGACAGTCTTGATGAAGAATATGTTGAGGTGTCACCTAGACGGCTGCCGAGTGACAGCCGGTGTAGACTCACTACTACAGGGCACAGAAGCAGGAGGATCCTGCTCCATGGGGTGCACAGAAGCATCGGCTTGCTTGTGCGGTCGGTCTGTGGAGTCCAACGCTTAAAAATGGTTGGTGGTGCGCACCGGCGACACGGAGGCCAGCCGGGCTAAGGTATCACATGGTGACACCGTCATAGAGGATCCTCGAGTTGGCGAAGGAGAAGACCGTTTGCCTTTGGTGGACTTCAAGCCTTTCTGGTTAGAGGAAGACTCGGGTGTTGTTTGGCTGGAGAAACAGAAGAAGTCTTCACGGGAGTACTCCTTCTGTCCTTCTACATAACTACATATACTCGCGGATCGCGCGAGTGAAAAACGACTGTCTGAACGCCTCAGTACGAGCTCTTATTTCACTTATCTTTGAATGATGATCATTACGCGATTTGAAAGTTGGTGGTAATAATATATGCTCTACATCCTCGGCGAAGATTGGATTTCGGAATTTACTGAGCAGCCCCTTCCGTTTAGCGCGTCGTCTATCTGCAAGTGTGTCCCACTCCAACCTTTCTATGAGATTTGTAACGCTCTTGCGATGGCTAAATGTACCAGTCATGAATCTTGCCGCTCTTCTTTGGACCTTCTCAATCTCTTGAATCAGACCCAACTGGTAAGGGTCCCATACAGACGAACAGTACTCTAAGACTGGATGAACTAATGTATTGTAAGCTATTTCCTTTGTTGAAGGACTGCATCGCTTCAGGATTCTACCAATAAACTGCAATCTAGAGTTTGCCTTACCCATTACTTGTGTAATCTGATCATTCCATTTGAAATCATTTCGAATAGTCACACCCAGATAGTTGACGGGTGTTACCGCTTCCAAAGACTGGGCATTTATTTTGTACGCATACATTAATGGGGATTTCCGCCTTGTTATACGCAGTAGGTTACACTTACTAATATTGAGAGATAACTGCCAGCCAATTACACAACGCATTAATTTTCTGCCTATCCTCATTGATTTGTTCACAACTTTCGTGTGATACTACTTTCCTGTAGACTACAGTATCATCGGCAAACAATCTAATGCTGCTGTCAATACCATCAACCAGATCGTTTATGTAAATCGTAAAAAGCAGCGGACCTATTACGCTGCCCTAGGGCACACCTGATGTTACGCTTGTTTCTGTTGAAGTCTCCCCATTCAGGACGACATATTGCTCTGTCTGTCAGAAAACTTTATATCCAACCACATATGTCATCGGATAGACCGTAAGCGCGCACTTTTTGGAGCAAGCGACAGTGTGGAAGTGAGTCGAATGCCTTTCGAAAGTCGAGGAATATGGCATCAACCTGGGAGCCGGTATCTAGAACCTGTTGTATAACATGCACAAAGAGGGCCAGCTGTGTTTCGCATGACCGTTGTTTCCTAAAACCGTGCTGGTTTCTGCAGATGAGCTAAGAGTCTACAAAGGTCATTATTAAATTTAATTTTAATAATGGACAGCCTCAGTTGCACCGTTTACCTAGAATATACCTAGGTTTCAGTCGGGTTAACCCAACCTTCTTCAGAATAACAGTAACTACCGTTTGTCCATAGTGGACATCGTCAAAGTAAAACTACAAATCCATAAATTATCGTCAAACTGTATAACTTATCTGGCACTGCCGTGGCCCCACTTCGCGACCGCGATGCGGCAGCCACGAGTGCTGTACTGTAGTAAGAGTTCCAGTACAACCAGCACACGTGGCTGCCGCATCGCGGTCGCGATGTGGGGCCGAGGCAGTGCCACATAAGTTTTACAGTTTGACGATAATTTATAATTTGCACACAGTAATCATTGTTCCTGTTGTTGTTGTTGTCTTCATTCTGAAGACTGGTTTGATGCAGCTCTCCATGCTACTCTTTCCTATGCAAGAATCTTGATCCCGAGTAACTACAACAACCTACATTCTTCTGAATCTGCATACTGTATTCATCTCTTGGTCTCCATCTACGATTTTTACCCCACACTTCCCTCCAGTACTATACTAGTGATCCCTTGATGTCTCAGAATGTGGCCTACCAATTGGTACCTTCTAGTCAGGTTTTGCCACAAATGTCTCTTCTCCCCAATTCTATTCAGGACCTCATTAGTTAAGTGATCCACCCATCCAATCTTCGGCATTCTTCTGTAGTACCACATTTCAAAAGTGTCTATTCTCATCTTGTCTAAACTGTTTATCGTCCGTGTCTCACTTCCATATATGGCTCAAATTGCTCTGAGCACTATGCGACTTAACTTCTGAGGTCATCAGTCGCCAAAACTTAGAACTAATTAAACCTAACTAACCTAAGTACATCACATACATCCATGCCCGAGGCAGGATTCGAAACTGCGACCGTAACGGACGCTCGGTTCCAGACTGTAGAGCCCAGAACCGCACGGCCACTCCGACCGGCCTCCATATATGGCTACACTCCTTAAAAATACTTTCAGAAAAGAGCTCCTGACATTTAAATCTATACGCAACGTTAACAAATCTCTCTTCTTCAAAAACGCGTTTCCTGCCATTGCCAGTCTACATTTTGTATCCTCTCTACTTCGACCATCATCAGTTACTTTGCTGCCCAAATAGCAAAACCCATCTACCACTTTCAGTGCCTCATTTCCTAATTTAATTTTTTCAACATCACCTGATTTAGGTCAACTACATTCCATTATCTTGGTTTTGCTTTTGTTGACATTCATCTTATATCCTCCTTCCAAGACACTGTCCATTCCGTCCAATTGGTCATGTAAGTCCTTTGCTGTCTCTGACAGAATTACAATGTCATCAGCAAACCTCAAAGTTTTTATTTCTTCCTACTCCAAATTTTTCTTTTGTTTCCTTTAGTGTTTGCTCAGCATACAGATTTTATAACATCTGTGACCGTTTACAACCCTGTCTCAATCCCTTCTCAGCTACCATTTCCCGTTCCTGCCATTTGGTTTCTGTAAAAACTTAATAGACTTCCGCTCCCTTTATTTTACCGCTACCACCTTTAGGATTTGCAAGAGTATTCCTGTCAACAATGTCAAAAAGCTTTTTCTAAGTCATCAAAAGCTATGAACGTAGGTTTGCCTTTCCTTAACCTATCAGCCGGCCGAAGTGGCCGTGCGGTTAAAGGCGCTGCAGTCTGGAACCGCAAGACCGCTACGGTCGCAGGTTCGAATCCTGCCTCGGGCATGGATGTGTGTGATGTCCTTAGGTTAGTTAGGTTTAACTAGTTCTAAGTTCTAGGGGACTAATGACCTCAGCAGTTGCGTCCCATAGTGCTCAGAGCCATAGCCTTAACCTATCATCTATGAGAAGTCATATCGACAGTATTGTCTTGCGAATTCCTACATTTCTCCGGAATCGAAACTGATGTTCCATAAGGTCGGCTTCCATCAATTTTTCCATTCTTCAGTAAAGAACTCGTTAGTACTGTATTTTGCAACCGTGACTTATTAAACCAGTAGTTCGGTACAAATAACTTACGGGTATGCTGCCGGGTGACGTCGTCGACCACCGCCGATATTTAGACAGGAGCACACACTGCCATTCTCAAGGCACAACTGCAAGGAGGAAGCAATGTGCAAGGGAATTTAATATCTCGGTTCACAGAGGAGAAACAAGGAAGATACCACACACAGAACAAGAACCGCAGAGTCAACACACAACCAATGATAACCACATCAGAAAATCGATACTGACTATTAGTCAACAGGTGAGGTAGCACTAATTATGTCACTCTGTTTTTTGATGGGAGACAGAGCCGGATTCCAAGCATCATTTAAACAAAATCTACCATCTGTTTATAAGGTTGCTAAATGGTTCGATTTCAACAGCTTGCTTTATAACACTGTCCAAATAGCTGGACGTGCAACCCAGAATCTCCGTGTTGTTGTATTCCATTGGATGACCGGTGTCAAGGCAATCTTCTGCAATAGCGAATTTGCTCGGCTGTTGTAAGCGTGTGTGACTCATGTTCAATACGCCGGTCTTCCACAGTTCTGATTCTGTGACCACTGTATGACATGCCACAACTGCAAGGAATACGATAGACACCAGCCTTACGCAAACCCACATCTTTCACGACGCCAACAGGGCCTTAAACTTACAAGGGAACCTCCGCATCGCATCGCACCCCCCTCAGATTTAGTTATAAGTTGGCACAGTGGATAGGCCTTGAAAAACTGAACACAGATCAACCGAGAAAACAGGAAGAAGTTGTGTGGAACTGTGAAAAAAATAAGCAAAATATACGAACTGAGTACTCCACGTGGAACATATGCAACTTCAAGGGTAACGTGCAGTCAGGAGCGCGGTGGTCCTGTGGTTAGCGTGAGGAGCTGTGGAGTGAGGGGTCCATGGTTCAAGTTCTCCCCCGAGTGAAAAATTTACCTTCTTTATTTTCGCAAAGTTATGATCTGTCCGTTCATTGACATCTCTGTTCACTGTAATAAGTTTAGTGTATGTTTTGCGACCGCACCGCAAAACCGCGCGATTAGTAGACGAAAGGACGTGCCTCTCCAATGGGAACTGAAAACATTTCATCGCAAGGTCATAGGTCAACCGATTCCTCTACAGGAAAACACGTCTGATATATTCTATACGACACTGGTGACGGCATGTGCGTCACATGACAGGAATATGTTGTCGACCCACCTAACTTTTACACTCGGCGAATGGGTAAAAAGATTCTTCTACCTTGCCCGATTTAGGTTTTCTTGTGGATGTGATAACCACTCCCAAAAAAGTGATCGCATCGGACGGACAGATAATAATTGTCTGAAAACAAAAAATTAAAATTTTCAGTCGATGGAAGACTTGAACCAAGGACCTCTCACTCAATAGCTGCTCACGCTAACCACAGGACCACGGCGCTCCTGACTGCACATTACCCTTGAAGTTGCATATGTTGCACGTGGACTACTCAGTTTGTATATTTTGTTTATTTTTTTCATAGTTCCACACAACTTCTTCCTGTTTTCTCGATTGATCTGTGTTCAGTTTTTCAAGGCCTATCCACTATGCCAACTTATAACTAAATCTGAGGGGGGTGCGATGGGGAGGTTCCCTTGTTAGAAGGTGGTCGCAAAACACTTTTCAAATCATATTTCCGCAAAATACGGCCAATCCTGTTGGAAATGCTTCGTGCGTAAGGCTAAAAGGCCGTAGACTTAGCTGCTGCTTCGTTGCTATCGTAACTCACCCGTTGCACAGAAGGCTGATAGCGCAACGCACGTTTGATCTGGCTCTCACTATAACCATTCTGACGAAAGGTGACTTCGAGACGTGATAGCTCAACTGCCAAACTTTCAGGGTCTGAGATAACGTGGGCCCTGTGAACCAAGGTACGAAGTACTCCACGCTGAGCTGGATGGTGACAACTATCAGCTCGCAGATACAAGTCAGTGTGAGTAGGCTTCCTATAAACAATGTCCCAACGTACCATCAGTCTTCCTTCTGACCAACACATCAAGGAAGGGATCCATTCCTTTCCACCTCCACACTGAACTGAATATTCGCGTGTATTGAATTCAGGTGTTCCAAAAACCGGTTTAAATTCTCACTACCATGAGGCCAAACAACAAAAGTATCGTTTATATATCTGAAAAAACACGCAGGTTTCAAGGTCGCTGACTGTCAATGCACGTTCCTCAAAGTCCTCCATAGACAAATTGGCCACAACAGGTGACAATGGGCTTCCCATTGCAACTCCATCAGTCTGTTCGTGGAACTGACCACTGAATAAAAAGTGAAAGTCAGCGCATGTCGAAACAAATTTGTTAACTAGACACCAAACGTAACCTCAATTAGCTGCAACGAATCAGAGAAAGTAACGAGTGAAAAGAGAAACCACATCAAATCTGACTAAAATGTCAGTCATTCAAACTCAATCCCTGCAATCAACGCAAGAAATCTGCAGAGTTGTTAATGTGGTGTTCACACCTACCTAATAGTGGGCTCAACAAACTAGCAAGATGTTTAGCTACACGGTATGTCGGAGCACCAATATTAGAAACAATAGGCCTCAACGGGACAGCCTCTTTATGGACCTTAGGGAGGCCATATAATCTAGGTGGTACAGCACAGTAAGAATTAAGACTCTTGATAGTCTCCTGTGACAAA
The DNA here is from genome assembly GCF_023898315.1 of Schistocerca nitens. Taxonomy (NCBI): domain Eukaryota; kingdom Metazoa; phylum Arthropoda; class Insecta; order Orthoptera; family Acrididae; genus Schistocerca; species Schistocerca nitens. Next base: position 167,688,557 of record NC_064616.1, on the reverse strand, counting down.
ACTTTTCTCCAGAAGTTTATTAACCTTTTTCTCAATACTCTTAGTAGGGTCAGCACCGATTTTGCGATACGCCGAATCAGGAAGTAGACACTGCATCTTTTGAATGTAATCGTGCTTGTTCAACAAAACCGTGGTATTTCCCTTGTCCGCAGGTAAAATAAATATCAGGATCCATTCTGAGTGAACGTAAAGCAGCCGCCTCAGCTGCTGTAATGTTACACTTGGGTGGACGGGCCCCAGTCAACACACGACAAGCTTCCCTCATAACCACTTCCGCAGCCTCGGAAGGTAGTTTATAAACAGCCTGTTCAAAAGAACTAATAAAATCAACGACTGGCAAACTCTTAGGCGTCGGTGTGAAATTCATACATTTCCCCAGCACAGACAAAGCTGCGTCGTCACACTTTTCTCCGTGAGATTAATCACAGAACGTCGAGAATTAAAATTAGAATTAGACACTGAGCCAAGGAAACATTCAAACTTCGCCGAATGGCGAGCAGTTACCGATTGAAATTCCCAGTCAGACTGCGACGAAGAGGCACCATCCACCCAATCTCAAGAAAATTCAGGAACATTAGACGCCATCATTAAATGAAGCTGAAATAATTCCTTAGAAACAAAATGTAATTGACGGCGAGTATAGTTGATCCTTTCACGAAAAAGAGCTAAACCAGCACGTTACTTGGTGCGATTAGCGGCAGGAGAATTAATATGACGCACAACCTTAGCAAACGTTGGAACCACACTATGATTTCGACACTTCAATAAAAACGGTAATGCATATTCCAACCTTACTCTACTGCTGCGAAGTTTATCCAATCTCCGCAAGCAACGATACATTTCCTCCCCGTAGAGGTAAACAATGTGATACCTTAACTTTTCCCACCGAATAAAATATTCAAATAACTTACGGGTTTGCTGCTGGGTGACGTCGTCGACCACCGCCGATATTTCGACAGGAGCACACACTGCCATTCTCAAGGCACAAATGCAGGGAGGAAGCAATGTGCAAGGGAATTTAATACCTCGGTTCACAGAGGAGAAACAAGGAAGATACCTCACACAGAACAAGTAACCGCAGAGTCAACAGACAACCAAGGATAACCACATCAGATGTGGTTATCCTTGGTTGTGTGTTGACTCTGCGGTTAGTTGTTCTGTGTGTGGTATCTTCCTGCGCCGCGCGGAGAATTATTTGCTGATCCACTCCAACCGTCCGACTCACTGCCAGTACGCCGACAACATTTAAAACAAGTTATCAGTGGAAATGACAAACTACACACACAGTTTGATAAACACTTGCACGAAGACTTGAACGACACTCAGCAGTGGCTGTGCAATCACGAAGACAAATCGGGAATCGATACAAACACACAGCCAACCCATAAACGATCGGCGAGACAATTCACGTCGTCCAGTGGGACGACCAACCGACGATCCACGAAGACCGTCCTCGGCTCAAGTAATACGTGGCGGCAACGGTCGGGCAAGCCGAGGACATCCAGGCCTTACTGCTGCTCCAACCCGACTCAACTAGTGCCGCATTCTAACTCCACGACTGGCAGGTCTGAACTGCCCTCCTAGCACGTTCCAACTGACTCCACGACAGACGACAACCGGGAAGTAATAGCAGTGCAGCAAATATAACACGTGAGCGTTATATCGATAGGCGTTGCTGCTGCCACTCACGGGCAGACGAAGCAGAACATCCGTGACATCAGAAATTGAAACTAACATAACGAGGCGGGAGCACACACAAAAAAAAAAAAGGGATGTAAAATAAGAGATGGCAATGAGCGGCTCATGCTTGTCTATGCAAATTTTTAGCAGTTCAGTGTGATCACACAAAGTAAGTACGATTGACACCATCTAAATTTGTGTTCTATCAATGCTGCGGTTTATCGTATCACGATATTGCTGATGATACTTGTCAGGTCACACAAATGTAATATATAACTGAAATCGATGGGTTCAGAAGAGCAATACTCAATGCCATGCAAGATCTCAACAGCCCTGTACAATTAAGGGGGTAGCGGTGGGGGGCGGCCCGCCCCAGATGCCACCCAAATGGGGGTGACACACGTATGCGAGTAATTTTTTATATATAATAACAAAACACTGTACAATTAAGGGGGTAGCGGTGGGGGCGGTCCGCCCCAGATGCCATCCAAATGGGGGTGACGCACGTATGCGAGTAATTTTTTATATATAACAACTAAACACCGTTGTTTCTTTCTTTTGATTAAAATTGTGTTCCTGGCCTCGAGACTAGGTAGAACACTGACAAGTATATAGTCTGTGTACCTATAACGGCACATCCCAGGGAACTTTGCGGAGAGAGACTACTTCCGAGCGAGGATTGGCGGTGCGGGGGACAGCGTCTCGTACAGCACTGGCGACTCAGTTTTCGTGCTGATTATCTGCTATGGCAGAAATATCTCACAAAAGTAGAACAACTGTGTATATAAGAAAAGTAAAAGAACGGACCCGAAAACTTACAGACCAATATCCCTAACTTCTTTTTGCTGCAGAATCCTTGAACACACTCTCAGTTCGTATACAATAAGTTTTCTTGAGACTGAGAAGCTTATGTGCATGAATCATCATGGGCTTCGAAAGCATCGCTCATGCGAAACTCAGCTTGCCCTTTTCTCACATGATATAATGAGAACTATGGATGAAGGGCAATAGGCAGATTTCATAATTATAGATTTCCGGAAAGCATTTGCCATGGTGCCCCATTACAGGCTGTTAAAGAAGGTACGAGCATATGGAATAAGTTCACAGGTATTTGAGTCGCCCTAAGACTTCTTAAATAATATAGCCCACTCGACGGCGAGTGTTCCTCAGAGGCAAGGATATCGTCAGGAGTGCCCCAGGGAAGTGTGATAGAACAACTGTTGTTCTCGATACACATAAATGCTTTGGCTGACAGGGTGGGCAGCAATCTACGGTTGTTTGCTGAAAATTATGTGGTGTACGGTAAGATGTCGAAGTTGAATGACTAAAGACGACTTAGACGCAATTACCAGTTGGTGTGATGATGGCAGCTAGCCCTAAATATGGAAAAATACAAGTTAACGAGGATGAGTAGGAAGATGAAACCTGTAATGTTCGGATACAGTACTAATAGTGTCCTACTTGACACAGTCAAGTCGTTTAAATATCTGGCCATAACGTTGTAGAGCGATATGAGATGGACCGAGCATGTGAGAACTGTGTTAGGGAAGGAGAATGGTCGACTTCGGTTTATTGGGAGAATTTTAGGAAAGAGTGGTTCACCTGTAAAGGAGACCGCATATAGGACGCTGGTGCGACCTGTTCTTGTGTACTGCTCGAGTGTTAGGGATCAGCACCAGGTCGGACTGAAGAAAGACATCGAAGCAATTCAGAGGCGGGCTGATAGATTTGTTGCTGGTAGATTCGAACATCATGTACGTGTTTCGGAGGAGCTTCTGGAACTCAAATGAGAATCTCTGGATGGAAGGCGACGTTGTTTTAGAGAAACAATATTGAGAAAATTTAGAGAACCGGCATTTGAAGCTGACTGCCGAAAGATTTAACTGCCTCCAACATATATTGTGCGTCTGGACATAGAAGATAAGATATAAGAAATTAAGGCTCATACGGAGGCATACAGATAGTCGATTTTCCCTCGCTCTATTTGTGAGTGGAACAGGAAAGGAAATGACAAGTAGTGGTACAGGGTACCCTCCGCCACGCACCGTACAGTGGCTTGCGGAGTATCTATGTAGATGTAGATTGCGGAAGCGAAATTTAAGGACTCTCGCCTTTAAATGTGGCACAATATGTCATCAGCAACATAATAGTTCATTTATAATACATTACACCACAGTTATTGGATGCAATGGCAATGCATGGAGTTGTTGCTGAGTTGCAGAACTCCCAATAATTTTAAACTTCGTATGTTTCCTTTTCTTATATAGCTTTTTTGGTTTAGTAAGCCTAATACGTAATTTGAACTATGTTGCCTTTGGTCGTCCAATGCTCTATTGCTTCGTAATGTACTCAAAAATGCAGCTGGACTCGAAGCTCCTCGAGGTAGCACAACTCTATGGAGAACACTTCTCCCAGCATTCTCTCCTCCCATAACATTAATTTGTTGCCGGCCGTGGTGGCCGAGCGGTTCTAGGCGCTACAGTCTGGAACAGCGCGACCGATACGGTCGCAGGTTCGAATCCTGCCTCGGGCATGGATGTGTGTGATGTCCTTAGATTAGTTAGGTTTAAGTAGTTCCAAGTTCTAGGGGACTGATGACCTCAGAAGTTAAGTCCCGTAGTGCTCAGAGCCATTTGAACCATTTGAAACATTAATTTGTTATCCTTGCCACCCAGAATATGACCAATACTGATATTTCAGCAGCAACTTTCGCTTCATTCACATATTCATTTTGAGATTACGAATTCGGGGAAATATCATCATCATAACTGCATTTTATATTTTTGTCGGTCGTGAATAAAGAACGTCGGGAACACAGGTGCCGAGATGCGGAATTTTCTCTCTCGTAAGCGTCTCAAAAATGCAACTTTGAAATATAAGCGTCTCAAAACCGCAACCGTGGAACTTCGGTACAATACCCAACTTCAAGTACCACCGGCCGCGACTGATGGAATGCAATCTAGTAACCGGATTGGTAGCTGCAATAGAAGGCACGATGTACAGCGACTTCTACGGAATTCAGCTTCAGTGTTTGAGCTCACTATGGATTGGACATGGAAAGATACCTTGCAAAAAACTAAAACCAAGGTAACTGGACAGAATAGTTTAATAATTTGTAACAAAATATATCAATATTGTACACTACTGGCCATTAAAATTGCTACACCACGAAGATGGCGTGCTACAGACGCGAAATTTAACCGACTATGATAAGCAAATGATTAGCTTTTCAGAGCATTCACACAAGGGTGGCGCCGGGGGTGACACCTACAACGTGCTGACATGTGTAAAGTTTTCAACCGATTTCTCATACACAAACAGCAGTTGACCGGCGTTGCCTGGTGAAACGTTGTTGTGATGCCTCGTGTAAGGAGGAGAAATGCATACCACCACGTTTCCGACTTTGATCAAGGTCGGATTGTAGCCTATCGCGATTGCGGTTTATCGTATCGCAACATTGCTGCTCGCGTTGGTCGAGATCCAATGACTGTTAGCAGAATACGGAATCGGTGGGTTCACTAGGGTAATACGGAACGCCGTGCTGGATCCCAACGGCCTCGTATCACTAGCAGTCGAGATGACAGGCATCTTATCCGCATGGCTGTAACGCATCGTGCAGCCACGTCTCGATCCCTGAGTCAACAGATGGGGACGTTTGCAAGACAACAACCATCTGCACGAACAGTTCGACGACATTCGCAGCAGCATGGACTATCAGCTCGGAGACCATGGCTGCGGTTACCCTTGACGCTGCATCACAGACAGGAGCGCCTGCGATGGTGTACCCAACGACGAACCCGGGTGCACGAATGGCAAAATGTCATTTTTTCGGGTGAATCCAGGTTCTGTTTACAGCATCATGATGGTCGCATGCGTGTTTGGCGACATCGCTGTGAACGCACATTGGAAGCGTGTATTCGTCGTCGCCATACTGGCGTATCACCGGGCGTGATGGTATGGGGTGCCATTGGTTACACGTCTCGGTCACCTCTTGTGCTCATTGATGGCACTCTGAACAGTGGACGTTACATTTCAGATGTGTTACGACCCGTGGCTCTACCCTTTATTCGATCCCTGCGAAACCCTACATTTCAGCAGGATAATGCACGACCGCGTGTTGTAAGTCCTCTACGGGACTTTCTGGATACAGAAAATGTTCGACTGCTGCCCTGACCAGCACATTCTCCAGATCTCTGACCAACTGAAAACGTCTGGTCAATGGTGGACGAGCAACTGGCTCGCCACAATACGCCAGTCACTACTCTTGATGAACTGTGGTATCGTGTTGAAGCTGCATGGGCAGCTGTACCTGTAACGCCAGCCAAGCTCTTTGCCTCAATGCCCAGACGCATCAAGGCCGTTATTAGGGGCAGAGGTGGTTGTTCTGGGTACTGATTTCTCAGGATCTATGCACCCAAATTGCGTGAAAATATAATCACATATCAGTTCTAGTATAATATATTTGTCCAATGAATACCCGTTTATCATCTGCATTTCTTCTTGGTGTAGCACTTTTATTGGCCAGTAGTGTATAAGTGATCGCAGTCGCTTCAGGAACTATAATATGATTCCGGCTGAAAAATACAGTCACCAGATGCGTTTGGATAGGAATTTATTTTTGGCTGGTTCTGGTTAGCATAAGCTATCTATTTTCAGAAGTTACTTCAGAAATATTTCTGTCATGTTTGTGTGTGGGCAGCATGCCACATACATAAATCATAACGGAAATGGTAATAATCACTTATCAATTAACAATATTGTGGTCAGCTCATTCGTGCTGACTGTACCAATTCTATTAAGGTTGATGTATGCGACTTATGCTACCCAAGCACAAACACATCACAAATCACCTCATGTAACTTTAAAAAATGGATGGCTTATGCTAACCGAAACTGGTTGTAACATTACCGATTCATTTGAAGTATATAATGTTACGCTTAGCAATCACGCGTATAAGGCATATTTCATTCCATTCTGTGGAAATAAACTGTTAGGGGAGCCACCTTACTGTTAGACTAAGTACAGTAGAGTGTCCGAACTAATTAGGGGAAATGGGTTTTTGGAAAATTAGTTTACGCGGAGAATTGAACCTTGTACAGTAGAACCACGTTTATACGTTTTTGAAGGGGATGATAAAATAAATGTACTAGTGACATTAACGTTAAAATGAAACTTCTTAATATAGTCGTATTAACTTCAAATGCATGTAAACGCAAGATGTATAGACTGTACAGTAGTAGACAGGTAGTTTTCAGGAGACGCCATTGTCTAGCAGTTAGGATGCTTTAATGAAGCACCATGCTAATACTTTTCTTGACACTAAAAAATATTAAATAGTATCTGTTTATCACTGACTTTCATCACGTTTTTTTCACAAAGTAACATATATATCAGATAGGCTATACTACCTGAGAATACTTTTCCGCCCGCATCTCGTGGTCGTGCGGTAGCGTTCTCGCTTCCCACGCCCGGGTTCCCGGGTTCGATTCCCGGCGGGTCAGGGATTTTCTCTGCCTCGTGATGGCTGGGTGTTGTGTGCTGTCCTTAGGTTAGTTAGGTTTAAGTAGTTCTAAGTTCTAGGGGACTGATGACCATAAATGTTAAGTCCCATAGTGCTCAGAGCCATTTGAACCAATACTTTTCCTAGGTATGTGCACCAAGGACCTAATAAAATATAAATACATCGAGGAGTTGATACATCTAAAAGAAAAAGTGGATTTCAGCAGAGAAAAGCAAAACAGGCTAAAACTGACGCACTTCAGAACATATCTGGCGCCATCTTCAAAAGTGTTACAAAAACTGATTCTCCACATTGATGCAAGGAATGATTTGGAAAATATCAACTCATCTTCAGAAGGCAACAGCAACAATGCAGATATGATGATAATAAATGAAGAAGACGAATCAGAAAAAATACTGAAAATGACTGTGATAATACTGATAATGATGTTACTATCAAAGACTGTAATAATATAAAAGAATCACTGCGTGATTTGACAGATGTTTCTCCTTGGAGTGTATCTTTTCCTGATAATATTCCCACTGCGCTCGTAAAAAAAGTAAGAGAACATTTCCAAAGCATAGAAGGGCTATTTAGCACTATATCTAGGCATGGATCAAAAACGAAAGGTGATGTGCAGTACCTTTCAAAAAATGATTTTATAAGGTGATGCCTACTGGTGAAAAAATTCTGCGGTCTTCAGTGGTTTACTCTCGTACATCTAATAACCTCTACTGTTTCTGCTGTCGTTAGTTTGCTGTCACCAGTGGTACTACTGCAAGATCTACATTTGTGGCTTGATTTCAGAAGTGGTGGAAACTGAATCCTAAAGTGGCAGACCATGGAATTAAAAATACACATCTGGAAAATCTTGAAAAGTGGAAAACTTTGGAAATGAGACTAAAACTGCATAAAACAATAGATGACGTAGCCTTGCAATTAATGGATACTGAAAAACTGAAATCGAAGCATCTTTTATCAAGATTATTGGATATAACTTTGTTTCTGGCTAAAAAAACGTAGCGTTTTGTGTACATGATGATGGACAAGGCTCTATAAACAAAGGCAATTTCTTAGAATTAGTAACACTACTATCAAAGTATGACGTAGTGTTGAAAGGACACATCTTGAACTTGGGCCATGATAAATCTTAAAAAGTGTGAAATTTGTCTCCAGAAGTACAGAATGGATTTATCAATGTTTTAGCGAACCACTTAAAATCTAAGCTTGTCAACTAAATTAAAGCGTCTAAATGTTTTGGTAGTATGTTTGATAGCACAGCTGACATTTCACATATTGATCAGATGTCTGGTGTGAGTCGTTTCGTGAAAATTAATAACAGAAAAGTGGAAATAAATGAAGTATTCCTTCGATTTTTCCTCTAAAAGGAAAAAAGCCGCTGATGTAAGGAACGAAATTTTTAATAAGCTTGGAAATGACGGTTTAGATGTTACGATGTGTCGTTCCCAAGATGATGACAATGCAGCTGTTATGAGCGCCGTATATGGTTTAGTACAAGCAATTATTAAAGCAAAAAACTATGAAGCCGTTTTTGTTGGATGTACTGATCAGTTAATTAATTTATGTAACCAACATTCCTTTCCAAAACTATGTCTTGTGTAACATTTTTCGGAGCGGTAGAGCCCACTTATACACTTCTTTCTGCTTCCACGAGCCGCTGGGATATTATTAAACACAGAAAAGCATCTGTTAAAAGACTCTCAACAACAAGATTGAGTGTTCATTATGCTGCAGTAAAAGCACTGGCATAAAATTTTGATGGGGGTAGCTACACTTGACGAATTATGGAATCAACAACACAATTTGGACACCAGAGGTGCTGCACAGAACCTTATGCCTGCTGTACGTAATTTCACATGTCCTTGCTATCTTTACTTTTGGGGTGATGTACAGAGAGAAGTAAACTGTACTCAGGCTGCATTGCAATGCAAAATCTCGAGTCTTGATCAGTTAGTTATAAAATAGAGACACTTAGTCTTTATACTGAACAGCAACGAAGTCATATTGTAGAAGAGGCAATACGTCTTTCTGTGAAAAAATCGGAGGAGTACGAAATTCCAATACAGAGAAGAATTCGTCGTAAAAAACGAATGGCTGGTGAATGGGCCACCGATACAGGACTCGCGTTGTAACGTTTTGTCCGATTCAGTATTGAGGTCCGAACCAGATCAAAGTTCATTCAGGATTTCTCCCCACTGTTAGATGTTGTGCGGCCAAATACTTTGCTTTTGGCAAACAATGATGAACTGAAATCAGCTGTTTCAAAATTCAGTGGATTTTATGACGAAGTATCAGAAGGACAACTCCTCTATGAGATTCCAAGTCTGAGAAGACATTCAAAAGCGGCAACTGCTACAGTTTCTGGTTGGGCATGTCTTGACTTTTTTGAAATTCATCGTGAATTTTAAAGACTCTTTTCCAAACCTTATGCTCATTCTAAAGTTATTTATGACGATTTGTGTCTAGGTCGCATCATGTGAGAGGATCTTTAGTAAATTAAAATTAATTAAGAATTACTTACGACTAACAATGAGCAACATGAGGCTAAATAAACTTGCCATGGTTAACTATCGAACATGAGGCAACAGAAAATATTAATTTTGAAGATGTGGTCTCAGAGTTTGCGGCTGTTAAAGTGTAAAGAAACTTTAAGTGTTTGTGTCTCGCTTTAGCAAATATTTTTCTGAAGAATTTATATTAATGTATAAAGTATTATACTATTAACTAATGTATAGTGTATAATACTATATAGTAATGTATAATGCATAATAAAAGAGTACTATTATATATTGGAATTTGGTGATTAAAGACTCTTAGGCCTATATTTGTCTTATTTAAATTCATACTTGGCACATATCCAGTTTTATTGATTTTAAGAGTCTTTATTAGTGAGTTGACACCGCCGATATCCGCCCCGGGTGCCACCTATGCTAGCTACGCCACTGGGCCCAAGTAGCGCATAATATAACAAACGTCATTTATTGTTTGCTCAGCTGTTTATCGCCATAAGCTACATTACCTATCTTGAGTTGGGCAATGGTCTTGTTTGCGGTAATTCAAGCGTCCAAATGACCATTTATTTAGGTATTTATCTATTTTCTTTAGCCCTACTGTTTCTGCTTAAATAATAGTATTTCTAACAGTTTCTGAAGTCGCTACATGTTGTAATCTACAGGGTAATTCAGCTGCCCTACCAATAGGTTTTATGCAACCTGCAGTGCCTTCAAAAACCATGTGTGAGATTTTCATATTCTCTCGCTCACTACACACAAACTATTAGTCCTACAGAAAAATGAACAAGATTTTTTGTAGTAAATTTAGCTTTTATACTGGGATATGTCTTTGCTGCAGGCCACAGTTTTCGAGTTACTCAAGCAAAACGCGTTTGAAGGTGACTATTGTACATTTTTCTTGAATAATTCGAAAACGTATCCCAGTACAAAATTTAAGTTCATTAGATTGCCAACAAAAAGGTCCTGTTCATTTTTTCTGTTGGTCTAATAGTTTGTGCGTAGTGAATGAGAGAATATGAGCATCTTGTGTCTAGTGTTTGAAGGCGTTGCTAGTTGCATAAAAGACATATGTAGGGACAGCTGAATTACCCTGTGTATTTGTATCTACCAGGTAGTTATAATTAAACTTTCTCATAATACAGAAACTAATTAGTGTACAATTACCAAACTTGGTAGCATTAATGTCCAGAGTTTGGGTGAATTATTTCCATGCATCACAGCGTCACCGTCCAGTTCCAACCATGGCCACCAGGTGTCGTGATCAGTCATCGTGATTCATAGTCTCACACGCCTGACCAGTCGCAGTGCACTTGTCGTGTCAACATGAGCTTGGACAAAAGGAGCAGGCAATTATTGATGAAGATCTATTATTAAAACAACAGTAATACTGCTGCTGCACTTCGAGAATATCGCGGCTGAAAGGATTACGAAAGGCTCCTCTTTCTCCACCTGCTGTGTGGAGCATGATGAAGAAGTTCGAATCAACTGCAAAACTATGCGTCGCTCCGGGAAGAGGTCGACTACCGGTTGCACCACAGGTGGTTGACGAAGTCGCTGTTGGTATGTCAGACAACGCTGCGCGCAATTCCCGATCGTCAGGCACTTCGCGTGCTGTGTCACGACAGTTGAACATCTCGTGATCCACTGCACGGAAGGTGCTTCGAACCATTCTCAAATGGTATCCGTACAAGATCTATATCGTACAGCAGCTTGCAACACAGGACACACAACGACGTATTGACTTCGCTCCCCACTTTCTCGCAAGGTTTGAAGTTGACGAGGGCTGGCCCTGGACCATCCTATGGACAGACGAAGATCATTTTTCTCTCACGGGTAGGTGAACACACAGAATTGCCGAGTGTGGGAATCTTCACCTCCAGTAACTGTGAATGAAGTTCCTCTGTATGGTAACGATGGCCAGTCGCACTGCACGTCTTTGGTCCTTCAGCGCAAATCTGTTCAAAAAAGAATGGTCCAATGATGAACGTAGCCGTGAAGCCACACCATACGGTGTGTATATTCACAGCACATGTAAGGGGTCCGTAGGCCCTTACTATAAATTTGCACTCGGCACAGGTCGATAGGGCGAACAATCGATTGTGTCGTGTTGCGAGAGCGAGTGTGGAGTTGAGCCAGTGCCATCTTGCGGGTAGAGATGTGTGGAGGTCGTTGTTGAAATGCAAGGTTTTAACGGTGAAGGGAGTCGCCATCGCCGTGGTTTGACCCCTTTGTACTAGAATAATACCGGGAAAGTGAAGAAGTATTATTACGAAAGTGATCAGTGATATTTCTAGGGCCGATTTTTGGTTTCGCGTCTACCGCGCCGGCATCACCTTGGATTGCAGTGTTGGATGCAGTGATGGATTAGCGTGTGACGATAATGGAAAATGAAGAAGCCTGTGCTGAGATTAGTCGTAATTAGATATGTATGACGAAGGTAGTGGCTGTCTCCTCCTTTTTGTGTTTTTGAGACGAATATAGGTTCGTAATTATTGAAACTGTGTTGGTGTTTTTCTTGTTACCAGACATTTCATTATTACAGTATTGAGAAGGACGAACTGGAAAGTAACAACTTCCGTAGCAGTCAATTCCGATTGCCAGCCCCATTAGGTACACGGTCACATTAATAATAATTATTGGGCTGCTATTCGATCAGATCAGGTCGGGATAAATAAACGGAGGTGTTACACACAGCACAACACATAATTTTGTTTCCCACAGTCGGATTTAACAGAGAACCTGTATATCGTTGATGAAAAAAAATCTATAGCCTATGTTGTTAACAAACGTTGTTAACAAAAATTTCAAAAAGATCTTGGCCTATTTACTTCAAATTTATCACGATACTCTAATAGATATTCTCACCAACATAGGCTATAGATTTTTTTTTTTCAACAACGATATATAGGTTCTCTGTTAAAACCGACTGTGGGAAACAAAATTATGTGTTGTGCTGTGTGTAACACCTCCGTTTATTCATCCCGACCTGATCTGATCGAATAGCAGCCCAATAACTATTATTAATGTGACCGTGTACCTAATGGGGCTGGCAATCGGAATTGACTGCTACGGAAGTTGTTACTTTCCAGTTCGTCCTTCTCAATACTGTAATAATGAAATGTCTGGTAACAAGAAAAACACCAACACAGTTTCAATAATTACGAACCTATATTCGTCTCAAAAACACAAAAAGGAGGAGACAGCCACTACCTTCGTCATACATATCTAATTACGACTAATCTCAGCACAGGCTTCTTCATTTTCCATTATCGTCACACGCTAATCCATCACTGCATCCAACACTGCAATCCAAGGTGATGCCGGCGCGGTAGACGCGAAACCAAAAATCGGCCCTAGAAATATCACTGATCACTTTCGTAATAATACTTCTTCACTTTCCCGGTATTATTCTAGTACAAAGGGGTCAAACCACGGCGATGGCGACTCCCTTCACCGTTAAAACCTTGCATTTCAACAACGACCTCCACACATCTCTACCCGCAAGATGGCACTGGCTCAACTCCACACTCGCTCTCGCAACACGACACAATCGATTGTTCGCCCTATCGACCTGTGCCGAGTGCAAATTTATAGTAAGGGCCTACGGACCCCTTACATGTGCTGTGAATATACACACCGTATGGTGTGGCTTCACGGCTACGTTCATCGTTGGCCCATTCTTTTTTGAACAGGTTTGCGCTCAAGGACTAAAGACGTGCAGTGCGACTGGCCAGCGTTACTGCGATATGGTTCGTCGGCATATCATACCCGCACTGCGGGAGAGACACCCATTGAACTCAACAGTCTTCATGCATGATGGGGCCCCACCGCACATCGCTCGTGAAGTCCACATGCTTTTCCGAAACCCATTTGGAAACTATCGAATTATCAGCCGATCGTTTCCAAATGCTTGGCCGGCATTATCACCTGATCTCACTCCGTATGATTCCTGGTTGTGTGGCTACCTGGAGGACACTTTACCAGGGGATCATTCACACATGTGCTGATCTGAAGCGCAGCATATCAGGAGAGGTACATGCTTCGTTCTGCTGTGCAGAATGCAATCCTGCTCTTTCAGACTGTTTCTTCTTGGCACTGGTGGGCGCCACATTGACCCACTTTCGTAGCAGTAATGGTACCGGTATGTAATGGTATGATGTTCCGTAGCAGCCCATTAAAAGTGTAGTGTCGGCAGACTTGCCAACACTACGCACACTAATTGAAAGAGGCGGCCAAGATGTACGCGCTAACTCACGAAGGATGGAGTGAGGTCTGAAACAGGAGACTTAATGAATGTGATAAAGAAAATACGTATCTTTGGAATATACTTAACTTTTAATACATCCTTGTATACATCGTTCTTGATGAGACATCTGGAGATTGTGGCGATACAAGTGACTCTTTATATACAAGCTATTTAAGGCTAATGGCGCCTTGCTAAGTCGTAGCCATTAACTTAGCTGAAGGCTATTCTAACTGTCTCTCGGCAAATGAGAGCAAAGGCTTCGTCAGTATAGTCGCTAGCGACGTCGCCGTACAACTGGGGCGAGTTCTCGTACGTCTCTCGAGACCTGCCGTGTGGTGGCGCTCGGTCTGCGATCACACAGTGGCGACACGCGGGTCCGACATGTACTAATGGACCGCGGCCGATTTAAGCTACCACCTAGCAAGTGTGGTGTCTGGCAGTGACACCACAAAAAGAGTCTCAGTTGAACTGATTCTGCATTATTTCTCTTCCCCGTGTCCGACTTTAATGCTACCAATTTTGGTACTGGTACTGTAACTGTTTTTCGTGTTAAATAGGGAAAGTTTGATTATAACCATCCGATGTCTTACTATATAAAGACAAAATGTTCTTTAACGTTGTTACCAAAAATCTCAAAAACTTGTTGAGCGATTTGCTTCAAATATTTACGTAACATTCTTGTGGTGTCACCGCCAGACACCACACTTGCTAGGTGGTAGCCTTTAAATCGGCCGCGGTCCATTAGTATACATCGGACCCGCGTGTCGCCACTGTCAGTAATTGCAGACCGAGCGCCACCACACGGCAGGTCTAGAGAGACGTCCTGGCACTCGCCCCAGTTGTACAGCCGACTTTGCCAGAAGGGGATCACTGACAAATACGCTCTCATTTGCCGAGACGATAGTTAGCATAGCCTTCAGCTACATTTGCTACGACCTAGCAAGGCGCCGTATTCAATTGATATTGAGATTCTATTAATGTATCATCAAGAGCGATGTTCTACTAATGTGGATTAAAGTTAAGTATTCCAGAAGCTACGTACTTTTCTTTATAGCATTCATTACGTATCGTGTTTCAGACCTCACGCCAGCCTGCGTGAGATTAAGCGCGTGCCTTTCGGCTTCCTCTCATTGTGTCTAGGCTGTCTTGTCTAGACACAACAATTCTAATAAACGTTCTGGTGGACATAGGCTACATATTTTTAAATATATATGGTTTACATGTAGTCTATGCTCCTATACAAAGACAATTTGTTGTTTAACGTTGTTACCAAAAATCTTGACAAGTTCTTGTGCAACTTTCTGCAGATTTACACGATGCTCTAACAAACATTAGAACGGACGTAGGCTGTCAGGGTGCAGCCAACTGCAGGTGGCGGCTCATGGCGGTACCAATGACGTGTGTCGCTCTGGATCAGAGCAGATTCTGTCTGGTTTCGGGCGGCTAGCGGAAACGGTAAAGACTGCCACTCTTGCTTCCGAGATTAAGGCGGAGCTCACCATCTGCAGCATCGTCGATAGAACCGACTGTGGTCCTATGGTACAGAGCCGAGTGGAGGGTTTGAATCAGAGGCTCAGGCTGTTCTGTGACCGTGTAGGCTGCAGATTCCTTGACTTACGCCATCGGGTGGTGGGTTTGCTGGTTCCGCTTAATACGTCAGGAGTCGACAACACACAGGAGGCGGCTACACGGGTAGCGGGGGCTGTGTGGAAGGGACTGGGCGGTTTTTTAGGTTAGAGGGTCTCAGGGAACCACAGAAGGGCGTCCGTCTAAAAGTGGGCAGGTAATACAAAGTGAGGTACTTGTAGAAACGATTGGTATTGTAGTTGTAAATTGTCGTAGCTGTGTTGGGAAAGAAGCAGAGCTCCAAGCCCTAATAGAAATCACTGAAGCTCAAATAGTTATGCGTACAGAAAGATGACTAAAGCCGGAAATAAGTTCAGCTGAAAATTTTAAAGCGATCTAACAGTGTTCAGAAAGGATAGATTAAATACAGTTGGTGGTGGAGTATTTATTACTGTCAGAAGCAGTTTGCCTTGTAGCGAAATTGAAATAGATATTTCGTGTGAAATAGTATGGGTAGAGGTTATACCTGACAATCGGACTAAACTATTAATTGGATCGTTTTACCGACCCCCCGACTCAGAAGATATAGTTGCTGCAAAGTTCAAAGAAAACTTGAGTTTCAAAAATGTTCAGCTGTGTGTGAAATCTTATGGGACTTAACTGCTAAGGTCATCAGTCCCTAAACGTACACACTACTTAACCTAAATTATCCTAAGGACAAACACACACACCCATGCCCGAAGGAGGACTCGAACCTCCGCCGGGACCAGCCGCACAGTCCATGACTGCAGCACCTGAGACCGCTCGGTTAATCCCGCGCGGCAAAACTTGAGTCTCATTTCAAATAAGTACCCAGCTCATACAATTATAGTCGGTGGTGACTTCAATCTACCCTCCATATGCTGGAAAAATTATACGTTTAAAGCCGGTGGCAGGCATAAAACGTCATTCGAAATTGTACTGAATGCTTTCTCAGAAAATTATTTTGAACAATTAGTTCATGAGCCCACTCGAAGCGTAAATGGTTGCGGAAGCATACTTGACCTTTTAGCAACAAATAATCCAGGACAAATAGTGAGTATTGTGACGAATACAGGGATTAGCTACCACAAGGCAGTTACTGCTAGGCTGAATACCGTAACACCTGCAAAAATCAAAAAGAAACGCAAAGTATACGTATTTAAAAAAGCTGATAAAAGTGCTCTTAACGCCTTTTTAAGAGACAGCCTTCACTCCTTCCAATCTGCTCATGTAAGTGTAGAAAAGTTGTGGAATGTTTTCAAAGAGATAGTATCGACAGCGATTGAGAGATATATACCGCATAAATTAATAAGTGATGGTACCGATCCCCCATGGTACACAAACCGGGTCAGATCGTTGTTGCAGAAGCAACGAAAAAAGCATGCCAAATTTAAAAGAACGCAAAATCCCCAAGATTGGCAAAGTTTTACAGAAATTAGAAATACAGCGCGTACTTTAATGTGAGATGTTTTTAATAATTTCCACAACGAAATTCTGTCTCGGAATCTGGCAGAAAACCCAAATGGATTCTGGTCATACATAAAGCACACCAGTGGAAAGACAAAATCAATACCTTCACTGCGCGATAACAACGGTGAAGTCACTGATGACAGTGCCACTAAAGCAGAGTTATTAAACACAGTTTCCGAAACTCCTTCACCAAAGAAGACGAAGTAAATATTACTGAATTCCAATTAAAAACAACTGCCAAGATGAGAAACATAGAAGTAGATATCCTCGGTGTAACGAAGCAGCTTAAATCACTTAATAAAGGCAAGGCTTCCGGTCCAGATTGTATACCACTCACGTTCCTCTCAGAGTATGCTGATAAAACAGATCCGTATTTAGCAATTATGTACAACCACTTGCTCACAGAGAGATCCGTACCTAAAGACTGGAAAACTGCTCAAGTCACACCAGTACCCAAAAAGGGAAGCAGGAGTACTATATCACTAACGTCGATTTGCAGTAGGTTTGGAACATATACTGTATTCGAACATTATGAAGTATCTCGAAGAGGACGATTTATTGACACATGGTCAGCACGGATTCAGAAAATATCGTTTTGTGAAACGCAAGTAGCTCTTTAAATTCATGAAGTAATAAGTGCTATCGACAGGGGATTTCAAATTGATTCCATATTTTTAGATTTCCAGAAGGCTTTCGACACCGTTCCTCACAAGCGTCTTCTAACCAAACTGGTGTCTACGGAGTATCGCTTCAGTTGTGCGACTGGTTTTGTGATTTCCTGTCAGAAAGGTCACAGTTCGTAGTAATAGACGGAAAGTCATCGAGTAAAACAGAAGTAATATCCGGCGTTCCCCAAGGAAGTGTTATAGGCCCTCTATTGTTCCTGATCTATATTAACGACATAGGAGACAATCTGAGTAGCCGTCTTAGATTGTTTGCAGATGATGCTGTCATTTACCGTCTTGTAAAGTCATCAGATGATCAAAACGACTTGCAAAAGGATTTAGATAAGATACCTGTATGGTGCGAAAAGTGACAATTGACCCTGAATAAAGAAAAGTGTGAAGTTATTCACATGAGTACTAAAAGAAATCAGCTAAATTTCGATTACGAGATAAGTCACACAAATCTGAAGGCTGTAAATTCAGCTAAATACATAGGGATTGCAATTACAAATAACCTAAATTGGAACAATCACATTGAGAATACTGTGGGTAGAGCAAACCAAAGACTGCGATTCATTGGCAGAACACTTAGAAGGTGCAACAGGTCTACCAAAGAGACTGCTAACACTACGCTTGTCCGCCCTATTCTGGAGTACTGCTGTGCGGTGTGGGATTCGCATCAGATGGGACTGACGGATGACATCGAAAAAGTACAAAGAAGGGCAGCTCGTTTTTTACTATCGCGAAATAGCGGAGATAGTGTCACAGCCATGATACGTGAATTGGAGTGGCAATCATTAAAACAAAGGCGTTTTTCGTTGTGACGGGATCTTCTGCCGGCCGCGGTGGTCTCGCGGTTCTAGGCGCGCAGTCCGGAACCGTGGGATTGCTACGGTCGCAGGTTCGAATCCTGCCTCGGGCATGGATGTGTGTGATGTCCTTAGGTTAGTTAGATTTAAGTAGTTCTAAGTTCTAGGGGACTGATAACCACAGCAGTTGAGTCCCATAGTGCTCAGAGCCATTTGAACCATTTTGAACGGGATCTTCTCATGAAATTTCAATCACCAGTTTTCTCCTCCGATTGCGAAAACATTCTGTTGGCACCCACCTACATAGGGAGAAATGATTATCACGATAAAATAAGAGAAATCAGAGCTCGCACAGAAAAAATTATGTGCTCGTTTTTCCCGCGTGCCGTTCGGGAGCGGAACGGTAAAGAGACAGCTTGAAGATGGTTCTTTGAACCCTCTGCCAGGCACTTTATTGTGAATAGCAGAGTAATCACGTAGATGTAGATGAAGATGTCTATTTCAAATATATATAATATGCACAATATGTATAGAATGTATAAAGGGGACGCATTGTTAGCAAAAGTGCCGAAAATTTTTTGATCGATTTACTTCAAATGTTTCCCCAATACTTTAATACAGATTTGTATACATATAGGCAGATATTTTTTAAATGTACAATATGTAAATATACAATATATATTAGCGAAACGTTGTTAACAAAAATCCCGAAAAATTCTTGACTTGTTTGCTTCAGATTTTTACATGATACGTTAATAAACGTTCGGCATAGGCCACAAATATTTTAAATATATATGGCATATAAACGTAAATATATAACAGGGAAACGTTGTTAAAAAAATCTCAAAAATATCTTGGTCGATTTTTTTTCGACAATGATATACAGGTCAATGATATACAGGTTCTCTGTTAAAACCGACTGTGGGAAACAAAATTATGTGTTTTGCTGTGCTGTGAATATGAGCGTTTTCGTTTCCTTTCTTACAGTTAGTTTTAACTACGATAGCAGGCCACATAGACCATCAGACTAACAGTTTCTCCCGTATCTCTTCTTTCTCCTTGTATAATTATAGTTTTAAACAACAGTTTTATGCATTACAACTTGTTGA
The DNA here is from genome assembly GCF_023898315.1 of Schistocerca nitens. Lineage (NCBI taxonomy): Eukaryota > Metazoa > Arthropoda > Insecta > Orthoptera > Acrididae > Schistocerca > Schistocerca nitens. The sequence goes on along the minus strand of NC_064616.1, from coordinate 167,668,957 downwards.
TTTGTTTTCTTCCTTGGAGTCGGTTGTAACAGAAGAAAAGAAAGTTGTATTTATGGCTAACTTTGTTCCCATGGCTCTGAGCACTATGGGACTTAACTTCTGAGGTCATCAGTCTCCTAGAACTTAGAACTACTTAAACGTAACTAACCTAAGGACATTACACACATCCATGCCCGAGGCAGGATTCGAACCTGTGACCGTAGCGGTCGCTCGGTTCCAGACTGTAGCGCCTAGAACCGCTCGGCCACTGTGGCCGGCCTAACTTTGTAATCCTACCGGTTCGCAGATTAAAACTATACGAAATACTATCTTGGAATTTAATTTTATCCACTTTTCGCAGCTTCAAACGTGACTGTATTCGATAAACTGGAGGTATTAATCAAAAAACCCTTCCAGTCACAACTTTTCGTGTTTATTAAGTACACGATGTATTTCGGACCCTGTGCGTCAATCATCTGGTGTAATTTGTCTTAATACGTGCTTTATTTTTTCTCTCGAATGACGTGAAATGCGTATTCCTGTTACAAAAAGGTTTGATATTAGGTTATGAATTTCGTAAGTCAAACGCGGAGAATATGTGCGAAATAGTGGAACAGATGAACAGTGTAAACTTAGCACATAAGCCAAGAAAACCGTTTTTAACGTTTTAGCACCAGCAAAGATTTCTTTTCTCCCTCGTTGTCGTAAATGTCACTCCACTCAAGATGCAGATTTGTACACACATGTTTGTAAACACTTCGTAGATGTTTTTGTACATGGTGTGGTCAAAGATGAATTTCTTCGTAGTGCTTAAGATATAATTATTTAACAATTGACATATGCGGGAAATAACTTTAGAATAGGTCTTTAAAATTTCTGAAATAGCTGTGGCTTGCGAAATCAGTTTGTTTCGAGAAATTACACCTGATGATGGACCTGGGTCCGAACTGCATCGTGTACTTAATGAAACACGAAAAGTTGTAACTAAAGGCATTTTTTAATTCATACCTCGAGATTATCTTGGAAGGTACCGTCCTGACAGGTCAAGCAGCTGGAAAGGTCTCTCTCATACCCCGTATACCAATGAGTCCTGCCGATGTAGCCAATCATTTTAAGTGACTTCAGACGAAGCTCATTTTTCTCTGATGGGTGAGGTGAACACACAGAATTGCCAAGTGTGGGTTGGTTCAAATGGCTCTGAGCACTATGGGACTTAACTTCTGAGGTCATCAGTGCCCTAGAACTTAGAACTAGTTAAACCTAACTAACCTAAGGACAACACACACATCCATGCCCGAGGCAGGATTCGAACCTGTGACCGTAGTGGTCGCGCGGTTCCAGACTGAAGCGCCTAGAACCGCTCGGCCACTCCGGCCGGCGCCGACAGTTGAAAAGGGGGCGTAATGTGTAATAGGCAGACATCTATCCAGACCATCAGACAGGAATCTAAGCTGCATCAGGGCTGCTTATAAGCCACACATCACGCCGGTAAATGCCAAACGACGCCTCGCTTGGTGTAAGCAGCGTAAACGTTGGACGATTGAACAGTGGAAAAACGTTGTGTGGGGTGACGAATCACGGTACACAATGTGGCGATCCGATGGCAGGGTGTGGGTATGGCGAATGCCCGGTGAACGTCATCTGCTAGCGTGTATAGTGCCAACAGTAAAATTTGGAGGCGGTGGTGTTATGGTGTGGTTGTGTTTTTCATGCAGGGGTCTTGTACGTCTTGCTTTTTTGCGTGGCACTGTCACAGCACAGGCCTACATTGATGTTTTATGCGCCTTCTTGCTTCAAACTGTTGAAGAGCAATTCGGGGATGGCGATTGCATCTTTCAATACGATCGAGCACCTGTTCATAATGCACGGCCTGTGGCGGACTGGTTACACGACAGTAACATCCCTCTACCGGACTAGCCTGCACAGAGTCATGACCTGAATCCTACAGAACACATTTGGGATGTTTTGGAACGCCGACTTCGTGCCAGGCCTCACTGACCGACATCGATACCTCTCCTCAGTGCAGCACTCCGTAAAGAATGGGCTGCCATTCCCCAATAAACCATCCAGCACATGTTTGAAGGTATGCTGTTATCAAGGCTAAGGGTGGGCCAACACCATATTGAATTCCAGCATTACCGATGGAGGGCGCAACGAACTTCTAAGTCATTTTCAGCCAGGTGTCCTGATACTTTTGATGACATAGTGTATGTTCGTAGAGGATCTTGCGGTATTACAAACCAAACTACGACGAATTGGTTAATGCATTTAGAAAATGTTATCGCTATTTTACGTCTATGCCAAGTGGACGTAGCTAGAGATACAGACATTGTGATGTAAGGAAAGGGAGCGACATGTCTCAGAACCACAATTGATGACTAATTCCGAGGAGCACAGCCATGGCAGACGTAGGAAATAGGCTCACTGGTAATGAGATCTCTGAATCAGGGTGTAAAATATAGGCTTCGCTATAAGATAGAACAATAAAGACAAAATTTGACGTGTAAATGTAACTGTGAAGTTTGCGAGCATCATGGAGCTAAAATTGTTTTGGGTCGGACATTCCCTCCAGCTCAGCATTTGATTTCCCCGACACCACAACCAAGACTTCATCGGCATACGCTACCACCCCCATCGACCTAATGATCTTCATCCATCTGGCACAACGGAGGTTGAGTTTCATATGATCTAACATTGCGCCGCAATTCGACACCAGTCATCCAAGCGTAGTTCGGCTCAATGCGCAGCCAGTTAAAGCCATTGTTGCTACCATAGGTGGCAGCTCTCTGTACTAAAATTCTCACCTATATAATTCCAAATCAGATACACATTTCAGCACGTATTCTAGCTAAAATACTTTGTACGCACAATAAGAAAAATTTCTTTATTTGCTATCCTTCTTGATGTTGTAGTTTTGATGGACATCACTGTACGTAGGTGTTGACCCGCCCGGATAGCAGTGCGCGTTAGCACGCCGCTTCCGCGATTCGGGCCTGTGCTCCATATCGAATCCACTCAGGGGATTAACGACGAGGGTCGGTGTGGTGGATAGCCTGGACGTGGTTTTAGGCTGTTTCCCACATCCAGCTAGGTGAATGCCGGGCTGGTACCCACGTCCCACCTCAGTTACACGATTGACAAACATTTATGAAACGTTCGCACACTTTTACATGAGCTAAAACTAGACGCAGACAGTTGGGGTACAAAAATTCAGTCCGGTGGTGGTGGGGATACAGGAAGAGTATCCAGCCACTCTCTACCACTGCACTGCTGTTGTTGTGGACAAGTTTGATGCAGCTCTCCGTAACTACTGCAACCTCAGGGTTTTTACCCCCATATTTCGCTCTAATAATAAATTGGTGAATCCCAGATGTCTCAGAAGGTAGCACATCAATCGATCCCTTATTTTAGTCAAGTTATGCCACAAATTTCTAGTCTCCGCAGTTCTATTCAGTACCTCTTCATTAATTACGCTGTCTATCCATCTAATCTCCAGGATTCTTCTGTTGCACCCCATTTCAAAAGCCTTTATTCTCTTCTTTTCTAAAGTGTTTATCACACATGCTTCACTTCCATACATGGCTACACTCCAGAAGATACCTTCAGAAAAAACTTCTTAACACTAAAATCTATATTTAATGTTAACAAATTTCTCTTCTTCAGAAATCCTTTTCTTACCATTGCGAGCCTATATTTTATATCATCTCTACTTCGGCCATCATCAGTTATTTTGCTGTCCAAATGGAACACCTATTTTGTATCTGTATCGATATTTCTATGCCAGTTTGTAGTGCTGCTTATGTAGAGTGTTGTATCTGTCATGGAAATTCTTTGACTATGTATACATGTTTCACTTATGTGAACTTTTTGAACGATGTTTAAACTGCGCTTGTGGATTTAAATAACTACTCGAATGATTGTTATATAATGTACATAATTAGGGAACGTAGGATTAAATGTGAAAGATGTGGGGAAGCCCCCGCAGCTACGGAAGTAGCGTGGCGGAGTGGAGAGGTGTGGTTGCCGGGCAAGTGTCGACTCGTCCTTTGTGACAGGTAGGAGTCTGGGCTGAGTAGTGCTGTGGTTAACATCTCGCTAGCAGTAGCGGATCATTGTGGCTCATATTCTTGGACTTTTGAGGCCAGAGGAGCTTAAGAGCATTATTTATGTGCCTTGGGTGCTGCACTTGATGATACTATTATCATGGCATGTTTTTTGACTGTAAAAATATAATTCCAACGCCAAGAATATCTGTAACAGGTCTAGGCCAACAGTACTGTCACGACTCCATCGCCGCCACCAGTGCCACCAACCTTCCGCTAAAATGTTTGTATTTGGCACGCTGTAAATAAACCAGGTATTTGTGAATTTGGGTTGATTTTAATAATAATCCTGTTCTTGCTAAAAGCTCTGTCCTACACCCATGATTATCCCAAATCACAAACTTGGACGAGAATCCTATCCTAGTAAATTTAATTTCGAGTGGCCTAATCTAATATGGAAAGACTTATTCGGTAGCTGTAAAAATAGTTGTGATTGCTTTCTAACGTGTGGAGTTATAGTGCTTAAAGTCCAGTTTCATAGTTTGAGAAATACCCCACTTCCAGTGCACTTTTAAATGAATCTGCTGTCATTTTCTTAAATAATTTGCTTTACTTGAAAAGCTGCCTGAAAATAACAAAGCTGTTAGTTAAAAAAACAATATTATTTATCTGAAGTGAAAAAGATTATTAATTGTTGCATTTATGCAATTTGATCAGATTTACAAAATTTTATCAAGGTTCATTTGATGAGAAAGTGTTTGAACTTGAATTTAGGGTTGTGTTGGCATTTTAAGACCAACTATATTTTGAGTAGGTTAAAAGACTGCTTATCAAAGCAAATTTGTTGTTTAAAGAATTATAGTTTGTTGTGCTTTACTTAATTAATAATTATTGATGAGAATACTTACCATTTCTCATACGTACTTGTGTAGTTTTGTTATTGTGCATGGTTCTTCAACCCATGGAAGTTTAATGGCCCTCATGTGCTAGGCTAGTCAGTTAATGAAGCAAAGCAAAGACTCCTTCAGAGCCAGTGTAGTTACATTTGCATTCTGTTTGATTGATTCAAACTGAGCTTAAGAAAGAAGTATTTACTGTGTTAGATATTCTATTGCACGTTGGTTAATGCAAAGGCGAAGAGACCCTGTACTAAGCAACGATGTTATAGAATATGATCATGAATAGACCCCCTGATCAGAATCATCCCAGCTCTTCACTGTTTAGTATTGCTATTAGTTTCATGTGTGTTGGTGATTGGTTCTATAAACTGCTGCATCTAGTTCATTTAAGGTATGTGTTGTTGAGAGGCACATGTTACGGCTTGCTATCTCAGTGGCTGTTTGTTTGTCTGACTTCCAAGTTAGTGGTACATTTATTTGTAAAGTTAGATCACTGTGTTGCAGAGTGAACAGATATAAAGAAAGAGTTTAGTGTGTGTGTCAAGGAAGATTAGGTTAGCCTTAGCACTGCTTTCTGCTTTATTAGAATTCTTGACACAAGAATGCTTAATTAGGCTGGCGAACGATGTTAACACGTAATATTCCAACTTGTTTTTGTGGTGGGGCAGCGTCTGTTCATGACCCACCTCTTTACTGTTGGTTATATTCTGCTGAAGTGTTTCATAAACGAATCCCAGTCTTATTGTTCAGTTCCCATTACGTTATCTCACGGTCGCAACTTTCTCAAAAATTCCTCTCAGAGGTTTAACGTTAGCAGCGATTGCCGTTTGAGGTGGTTGGTGTTACCGTTACACAAATAGCAAAACTCATCTACTAGTTTTAGTGTATCGTTTCCTAATCTCATTTCCTCAGCATTACCTGATTTAATTCGCCTGCATACCATATCCTCCCTTCAAGACGCTGTCCATTCTCTATATCTGCCCGTCCAAGTCCTTTGATGTCTGTGGCGAAATTACAATGTCATCTGCCATCCTCAAAGTTTTTGTTTCTTCTCCCTCAACTTTGATCCCTACTCCAAATTTATCTTTTGTTTACTTTACTGCTTGCTCAATGCACAGACTGAATAACATCGGTAATAGGCTACAAACCTGTCTCACCCCCTACGCAACCACTACTTCCCTTTCATGCCCCTCGACTCTTATAACTGCCGTTATAAGTTGTACATAGCCTTTTGCTCCCAGTATTTTACTCCTGTTACCTGCAGAATTTCAAGGGGAGTGTCCCAGTCATTATTGTCAAAAGCTTCCTACGTTTCTCTGGAATCCAAATTGGTTCACATGGCTCTGAGCACTATGGGACTGAACTTCTGAGGTCATCAGTCCACTAGAACTTAGAACTACTTAAACCTAACTAACCTAAAGACACCACACACATCCATGCCCGAAGCAGGATTCGAACCTGCGACCGTAGCGGTCGCGCGTTTCCCGACTGCAACGGCTAGAACCGCTCGGCCACCCCGGCCGGCTCTCTGGAATCCAAACTGATCTTCCCAGAGGTCGACTTCTACCAGTTTTTCTCATTTTTCTATAAAGAATTCGTGTTAGTATTTTGCAACTAGGACTTATAAATATTAATACTCACACCTGTCACCATATGCTTTCTCTGGAAGTGGAATGACACTGAAGCGTCAAAGAAACAAGTGTCCGCAGTTTTCTACAGATCGGGAAATGCTGCTACAATGGCAGGTTATCAAGATTTAAGTGAGTTTGGCTGGCTCTGAGCACTATGGGACTTAACTTCTAAGGTCATCAGTCCACTAGAACTTAGAACTACTTAAACCTAACTAACCTAAGAACATCACACACATCCATGCCCGAGGCAGCATTCGAACCTGCGACCGTAGCGGTCGCGTGGTTCCAGACTGTAGCGCCTTTAACCGCTCGGCCATCCCGGCCGGCTAAGTGAGTTTGAGCGTGGTGTTATAGTCGGCGCACGAGCGATGGGACACAGCATCACCAAGGTAGCTATGAAGTGGGGATTTTCCCGTACGACCATTTCACGAGTGTACCATGAATATCAGGAATCCGGGAAAACATGAAATCTCCGACATCGCTGCGGCCAGAAAAAGATCCTACAAGAATGGGACCAACGATGACTGAAGAGAATCGTTCAACGTGACAGAAGTGCAACAACCATTCCACAAATTGCTCCAGATTTCAATGCTGGGCTATCAACAAGTGACAGCGTGCGAAACCATTCAACGAAACATTATCAATATGAGCTTTCGCCGCCGAAGGCCCACTCGTGTTCCCTTGATGATTGCACAGCACAAAGCTTTACGCATCGCCTAGGCCCGTCAACACCGAGATTGGATTGTTGATGACTGGAAACATGTTGTCTGGTTGGACGAGTCTCGTTTCAAATTGTGTCGAGCCGATGGACGTGTACGGGTATGGAGACAATCGCATGAATCCATGGACCCTGCATGTCAGCAGGGGACTGTTCAAGCTGGTGGAGGCTTTGTAATGGTATGGGGCGGGTGTAGTTGGAGTGATATAGGACCCCTGATACGTCTAGATACGACTCTGACAGGTGACACGTACGTAAGCATCCTGTCTGATCACCTGCATCCATTTATGGCCACTGTGCATTTCAAGAGACTTCGGCAATTCCAACAGGACCATGCGACACCCCACACGTCCAGAATTGCTACAGAGTGGCTCCAGGAACACTCTTCTGAGTTTAAATACATCCGCTGGTCACCAGACTCCCCAGACATGAACATTATTTAGCATATCCGGGATGCCTTGCACCGTGCTGTTCAGAAGAGATCTCCACCCCGTCGTACTCTTGCGGATTTATGGGCAGCTCCGCAGGATTCATGGTGTCAATTCCCTCCGGCACTACTTCAGACATTAGTCGAGTCCATGCCACAGCACTTCTGCGTGCTTGCGGGGGTCCTACACGATACTGGGCAGGTGTACCAGTTTCTTTGGCTCTTCCGTGTATTACACTCTTCCTCTACTACTAACACTGCCAAATCCAATACTTAATATTCCGACCCAGTGAAGATACGGGACAGTGACCAGGAAGAAGGTGTGTGTGTGTGTATGTTATTGTTGTGCGGCAGTGCAGCCCGTGGGTGAGCAAGGAGAGAGTAAGCGGTGTGAAAAGGAAGCATAGGACTTGCGTCGTGGGCGCGCGCTGCTCCGCGTGCTGGGCGTTAATGGTAGGCTGGCAGCGTTGGTGGCGTATATCCTGCTCAGCGGGAGCTGTCGGCTGTTTCCGTGGCCACAAGCTGCAGCCAAGCCTCGCCTTCCACATCAACTTGCACCTACCTCGTCTATCATAAGGCTCCTGTGCTGCACCCTATATTTAGAGTTTTTCGGATTGAATACGTAACAATTCAAAGTTCGAAATTTACAGAAACAAGCCTCTATTTTTAAAAATTCATACACGTCACTTTTTTCCTAATTATTCGCCAGAAGTGATTAGCAGGCACATTAACAAATTTTCTGATGACGTCTTGTAGGTGGTTTGACAACAGGGTCAAAATTGTATTTGTGAGAGAAAGCTGTACCGTAAAAGTGGGCAATTTGGTGACACTCTTAGCACTGATTGTAGCATAACGTACATAAATATATACTGCGACATTTAATTTCCACATATATGGTATTATATAATTTTTATCCCTAATAAAGTTTTTACGTCCAATGAGGTATTCGGAATATGGAATATTAATCTACCACATGACTACTCTGCAGTTCTCACAGTTAAGTGCCTGGCTGAGGGTACACTGAACCACCTTCACTCTATATTTCTACCGTTCCACTCTCGAACGGCATCCGGGAAAGCGAACACTTAAATGTTTACAAGCGAGCTCTCATTATTCTTATTTTAATACAATGATCATTTCTCCTGACGTAGCTGGGCGCCAACAAAATATTTTCACATTCGGGGCAGAAATTTCGAGATTGTAATTTCATGAAAAGATGTCGCTGCAACGAAAAACGCCATTGTTTTAGCGATTGCCACCACAACTCGTTTATCATATCTGTGACACTGCGATAATACAAAAGGAATTATCCTTCTGTCGTCTTTTTCAATGTCTTCCACCAATCCTATCTGGTAAGGATCCCATACCACACCGTAATACTGTAGCAGATGACGGACATGCGCAGTGTAGGCACTCTACTTAGCAGACCTGTTACATCTTCTAAGGGTTCTGCCAGTAAAACTCTGTCTTTGGTTTGCCTTCCCCACAATATTATCTATTTGACCCTGCCTTACATTTGTGCGATTTATCGTCTAACTGAAGTTTAACGGATTTTTTTTATTACTCATCCGGATGACCACACTTTTACTTATTCGGAGACAATTGCCACATTTTGCACCATATAGATATCTTGTCCAAAGCAGTTGGCAATTGGTTTTGATCTTCTGATGACTTTACTAGACGGTAAATAACGGCATCATCTGTAAACAATGTAAGCAAGCTGCTCAGATTGCCTCCTACAGCATTTATATACACTGCTGGCCACCGTAAATGCAACACCAAGAAAGACAAGAGGTAGCACAACAAGATTTATTTTGTAGATAACATGTTGACCAAGTATCAAATGATTACGTTTACAGACGTCTGTGACATGTGGTTCCCGCCAGAATCAGTAGCCAGAGTAGCCGCCATTGTTGGAGATCACCGCTGCCACACGTCTCGGCATTGAGTCAAAGAGACGTTGGATGTGTTCCTGGGGTACAGCAGCCCAAGCAGCTTCCACACGTTGCCAAAGATCATCTGGTGTGGCAGCTGGGGATGTAATCTGGGTCACTCGTTGAGCAACCATGGACCACATGTTTTCTATCGGCGAAAGATCCGGAGAGCGAGCCGGTCAGGGAAGCAATTCAATCTGGTTATTGACGAAGAACCTTTGGGCAATGCGTGCCACGTGTGGTCGCGCATTATCCTGTTGAAATATGGCTGTGGCCGAGCCCTGAAGGTAAGGAAGGACAACTGGCTCCAGCACCTCGGATATGTAGCGCCGGCTATTTAAAGTACCGGCAATGCGTACTAGAGGCGTGCGAGAGTAATATCCAATGCCGCCCCATACCATAATACCCGGTGCAAGACCAGTGTGGCGGTGCATAATGCAGCCGTCCAGCATCATCTCTCCATGGTGTCTCCACACTCGAATCCGACCATCGTGGTGCTGCAGGCAGAAACGTGCCTCGTCAGTAAAGACAACGTCATTCCATTCTGCCGTCCACATCCGTCTGTCATCACACCATTGGCGACGGAGACGTCTGTGGTTCTGCGTTAATGGTAGACGAAGCAATGGACGTCTTGCGGACAGACCACTCTGCTGTAAACGGGGTCGAATGGTACGCGCAGACACTGGATGATGCGTTACAGACGCAATGTGCTGTGCTATGGTTCGGGATGTCACTGAGCGATCCGCCACTGCCATGCGCACAATTTGCCTATCAGCACGTGCAGTGGTGCACCGAGGTGAATGCGATCGACCACGTCGGTCCGTCGTACCCTCCTGCATCCAACGGTCGCATATCCGCATTACAGTTGTTTGGTTTCGTCCAACACGACTAGCGATTTCTCTGTATGATAATCCACAATCTCGGTAAGCCACTATCCTTCCTCTATCGAACTCGGATACTTGATCAAAAGATGTTCGCTGTTGTCTACGAGGCATAACTGATCGTCTTGTGAAACAACCACAAGGTAAACACACGTGCCAAACGTACACTCGTCGAAATCGCCAAGCCTTAAATGGCGCTATGAGGTGGCGCCACAGGCGCGCGTGATATGCATCTGCGCTGAAATTCTAATCAGTTGCATATCTCATCGCTGCAAACCCATGGTGTAAATTTCACTTGATTCGGATGCTTCCTTCGGGGTGTTGCATTTACGGTGGCCAGCAGTGTATATTAGAAACAGCAGAGGGCCTGTAACACTTCCCTGGGGAACGCCAGATGTCACTTTGATTTTACTGGATGACTTTCCCCCAGTTATTGCGAACCGTTACCTCTCTAACAGAAAATCACTGATCTTGTCGCACAACTGAGACGATGCTCCATAGGCACGCAAACTGATTAGAAGCCGCTTGTGAGGAACTGTATCAAAATCCTTTTTGGCACTTAGAAATATGAAATCAATGTGAGATCCGCAGCCGTTAGTGTTCATTACTTCGTGAGAATAAAGAGCTAGTTTTGTTTCTCAAGAACGATATTTTATACATCTGTGCTGACTGTGTGCCAACAAATTGTTTTCTTCGAGGTACTTCGTAATTTTCGAACATAGTATATGTTCCAAATCCTAGTGCAAATTGACGTAGGTGATAGGGGTCTGTAATTCAGTGGATTACTACTATTTCCTTTGCTGCGTATTTATGAGACCTGTGGAACTTTCCAGACTTTAAGTACGGATCTCCCGTTGAGTGAGCAGTTGTAAATGATTATTAAGTACAGAGATATTATGTCAACATACTCTGAAAGGAAAGTAATTGGTATACTATCCGGGTCGGAGGACTCGCTTTTATTAAATGATTTAAGCTGCATTACTATACTGAGGATACCTACTTCTAACTTACTCATGTTGGCAGCAGTTCCGGGTTCGAATTCTGGAACATTTACTTCGTCTTCTTTGGTGAATGAATTGCAGAAAACCGTACTTAATAAGTTCGCTTTAGTGGCATTGTCGTCTTTCACATTATCACTGCTATCGCGTAGTGAAGGAATTCATTGTGTCTTGCACCTGGCGTACTTTACACAGGACCAGAATCTGTTTGGATTCCGTTCAGAGTTCGTGATAGAGTTTCGTTGTGGAAACTATTAAAAGCAACTGCCATTGAAGTCCACTCTAAATTTCGAGCTTCTGAGTCAATCTTGATGCTTTTGCTTTCTTTTAAAGTTAGCATGTTTTTATTTCGTTCCTTCTGCAACAGTGGTCTGAAATGTTTTGTGTACCACGTGAGGGAGGCAGGGGTGAATTCCGTCACTCATTAGTTCATTTGATATAAGTCTCTCACTTGTTGTCGGTACTGTTTCTTTGAATTTGAGCATATAGTGTAGCTTACAAAGATAGTTCGAAAGAAATGGAGGCTGACTCTTAGGAAGGCGTTAAGCGAACTTTTATCTGCTTTTACGGTCCCCTACCTCAGTCGGTAAAAACAGAACCCTTATAGGATCATTTCTTTGTCCATCTGTCTGTCTGTCTTACTGTTAAGACGCGTTTTTCTCAGGAACAATAAGAGATGAGAAACTGAAATTTGTGTCGCCTACTAAGCTCTACGTTAGCTTAGCGGTGTGAAAAATTTAGACCTCTATGGCAGTCTAATAAAAAGATACAGCCATTCTTTATGCTTGCAAACCTCCTCATCAAATGTTCGGTTTGCAATTAAAAAACTCCTTTCTTTTGCTGCAATGTATTTTATTTGTTTCAGACGCATTTCGCCTTTTACTTTAAGGCATCTTCACTGGAATCTAGAATGATGCAGTTTTGCTTTCATATGTGATGAATGTAAACTATAAAGCAGTTCACGTCTTATTTATAACGTAAATAAGTGATTACTTACAGTTATTCGAGTTTTTGGTAGGCATCTGCTTTTCCTCTCATCTGATCACATGCTGGAGGTCGCACTGTAACTTCGATTACGAGACATAAGCACGTTTTCACAGTACTAAATTTTCTCTTCAACAATTTTCATGCTGTTTGCACTAATTACTGCGGAACACTGTTATTCTTCTGTCACTACCTGTAGATGTTTTACCGAAAACTGTGATTTAACGTCGTACTTACTGTGTGTTCATCTTATGTCGCCTTTTGTTTGGCTTGTTTATGTACATGTTGCCAACGTATCGAAGCAGATGCTGAAAACTAACGTCTGTTCATTTCTGTTCTTTCTCTCTCTCTCTCTCTCTCTCTCTCTCTCTCTCTCTCTCTCTGTGTGTGTGTGTGTGTGTGTGTGTGTGTGTAAAAGAGAGAGGTAGTATATTTATTGATATTTTTGTGTGTGTGTGGGGGGGGGGGGGGGAATTAGTCAGGGAGAGTTGTAAAAAGTTGAATGTGAATGAAATAGCTGTCAAAACGTGGTTGAAAGTTTTGTTGTTCCGCTGATTCGGGCCACGCAAACAAATTTGTTACTAATCAAAACCTACAGAGCACGTCCTGTTAACCTACAGCCATGAAATTTGGACAGAAGCACGGCTTCACAGTACAAGAAAAGGAAAAGACCATAAAGTTATTAATTTGCAATTATATGACATAAAAAATATTTTTTCGATCACCAACTTACATCATTGAATTAGTAACCGTTCAAAAATCTAAGAAACTACTGTAGGAATTTTGATCCGGTTTTCGGTAATAGGTAGAGTGACCCACGAGGAAGCTTTGTGTATGTAATTTACATATACACTCCTGGAAATGGAAAAAAGAACACATTGACACCGGTGTGTCAGACCCACCATACTTGCTCCGGACACTGCGAGAGGGCTGTACAAGCAATGATCACACGCACGGCACAGCGGACACACCAGGAACCGCGGTGTTGGCCGTCGAATGGCGCTAGCTGCGCAGCATTTGTGCACCGCCGCCGTCAGTGTCAGCCAGTTTGCCGTGGCATACGGAGCTCCATCGCAGTCTTTAACACTGGTAGCATGCCGCGACAGCGTGGACGTGAACCGTATGTGCAGTTGACGGACTTTGAGCGAGGGCGTATAGTGGGCATGCGGGAGGCCGGGTGGACGTACCGCCGAATTGCTCAACACGTGGGGCGTGAGGTCTCCACAGTACATCGATGTGGTCGGCGGAAGGTGCACGTGCCCGTCGACCTGGGACCGGACCGCAGCGACGCACGGATGCACGCCAAGACCGTAGGATCCTACGCAGTGCCGTAGGGGACCGCACCGCCACTTCCCAGCAAATTAGGGACACTGTTGCTCCTGGGGTATCGGCGAGGACCATTCGCAACCGTCTCCATGAAGCTGGGCTACGGTCCCACACACCGTTAGGCCGTCTTCCGCTCACGCCCCAACATCGTGCAGCCCGCCTCCAGTGGTGTCGCGACAGGCGTGAATGGAGGGACGAATGGAGACGTGTCGTCTTCAGCGATGAGAGTCGCTTCTGCCTTGGTGCCAATGATGGTCGTATGCGTGTTTGGCGCCGTGCAGGTGAGCGCCACAATCAGGACTGCATACGACCGAGGCACACAGGGCCAACACCCGGCATCATGGTGTGGGGAGCGATCTCCTACACTGGCCGTACACCACTGGTGATCGTCGAGGGGACAGTGAATAGTGCACGGTACATCCAAACCGTCATCGAACCCATCGTTCTACCATTCCTAGACCGGCAAGGGAACTTGCTGTTCCAACAGGACAATGCACGTCCGCATGTATCCCGTGCCACCCAACGTGCTCTAGAAGGTGTAAGTCAACTACCCTGGCCAGCAAGATCTCCGGATCTGTCCCCCATTGAGCATGTTTGGGACTGGATGAAGCGTCGTCTCACGCGGTCTGCACGTCCAGCACGAACGCTGGTCCAACTGAGGCGCCAGGTGGAAATGGCATGGCAAGCCGTTCCACAGGACTACATCCAGCATCTCTACGATCGTCTCCATGGGAGAATAGCAGCCTGCATTGCTGCGAAAGGTGGATATACACTGTACTAGTGCCGACATTGTGCATGCTCTGTTGCCTGTGTCTATGTGCCTGTGGTTCTGTCAGTGTGATCATGTGATGTATCTGACCCCAGGAATGTGTCAATAAAGTTTCCCCTTCCTGGGACAATGAATTCACGGTGTTCTTATTTCAATTTCCAGGAGTGTACTTCGTGTTAACCGGCTGAGCTACGATGAAGTGAAGTCCCTTCCTGCTGTCAAAACGATGTACTTGCCATCTAGCGATGACAGGCGTAAGCTCGTTCGACTACAGCGCCGCCGCCCAAACATACTCTGATGATACCATGCTTATGATACGTACAGCATCTGTAATGTTTCAAAGCAAAGTAATGCTCGTAACTGATACACGAATGCTCTTCCAATGTTAGGGATTAGGTTTCAATGCCCCATAAAATATCAACAGAAGTGTTCCACACAAAAATTCGAAATTTGCGTAACAACCTTAACCCAGGCCGGCTGTGTACCGTTCTCTTCTCTGGAGAGTTACGCAAATCTTACCAGCAATCACAAAAGGTCGAGAGCAGACGAAGTCAAAGCAACTACAACTGTCAAATAGCAAAGCATTTTAAGATATCTCCAAAATTAATAAAAACAAATATAAAATTATAGTAGTGAATGGGAAATCACACAAAGACTTCAACTTAAAACTCAAAGTTTTTAAAAGTCTTGGAATTCCTCGGAAAGGTATCATGCCAGTATCGATATCGATAAGAGGGAAAAATCGTCGAGATTATCGATTTTCGGACTGGATGAACTATTTATATACATAACTAAGTTCGTACGGAAGCCACGCGAGTCCTACACGAACTTGTCCGGTTTTTTTTATATAATTTGCCCTTATTTTTGGTAGGTTTGGATCTACATCTACACACATACTCTGCAAGCCACAGTAAGGTGCGTGACGGAGCTACTAGTCATTTCCTTTCCTCTTCCACTCGTAAATGCAGCGAGGGAAGAAGGACTGTCTATATGCCTCCGTATGACCCCAAATTTCTCGTATCTTATCTTCACGTTCAAATGCCGGTTCTCTAAATTTTCTCAATAGTGTTCCTCGCAGAAAACGTCGCCTTCCCTCCAGAGATTTCCTTCTGAGCTCCTGAAACATCTCCGTAATACTTACGTGTTGTTAGAACCAGCCGGTAACAAATCTAGCAGCCTGCCTCTGAATTGCTTCTATGTCTCCCGTTAATCCTACCTGGTGCGGATCCCAAACATACGAGCAGTACACAAGAATATTTTGCACTAGCGTCCTATATGTGGTCACCTCCACAGATGAACCACACATTCCCAAAATACTCCCAATAAACCGAAGTTGACATCCTCTTCTTCCGTACCAAAACCCTCACATGATCGTTCTATTTTACATCACTTTGCAATGTTACGCCCCGATACTTAAACGACGTGACTTTGTGAAGTAGGACACTACTAATGGTTTATCTGTAGATTATGGTTCTCTCTTTCCTACTCATCCGCATTAACTTACGTTTTTCTACATTTAAAACTAGCTACCATTCATCACACCAACTAGAAATTTTGCCTAAGCCATCTTCTATTCTCCTACAGTCACTCAACTTCGACACCTTGCTGTACACCACAGTACGCCCGCCCGGCTAGCCTCCCGTCTCATGCGCTGCTTCCCGAGCGGGAAGGCGTGCCGGTCCCCGGCGGATTAGTGTCGAGGTCCGGAGTGCCGGCCAACCTGTGGATGGTTTTTAAGGCGGTTTTCCATCTGCCTCGGCGAACGCGGGCTGGTTCCCCTTATTCCGCCTCAGTTACACTATGTCGGCGATTGCTGCGCAAACATTGTCTCCACGTACGCGTACACCATAATTACTCTACCACGTAAACATTTGGGGTTACTCTCATCTGGTATGAGACGTTCCCAGGGACGGGGGTTGAGTCCACTGGGGGCCGAAACGCACAAAAAAGTCCTGGGTTCGGTGTGGGGCGGAGTTGGGGCGGATGGACTGCTGTGGCCTGTTGTGGGGTTGTGAACCACTGAGGACCAGGCCAGGACGAAGCCTCTCCGTCCTTTCTAGGTCCCCGGTACAACACATACCACAGTACCATCAGCAAACAACTGCAGATGCTCCCCATCCTCTCCGCTAAATCGTTTATATATACAGAGAGTAATAGCGGTCCTATCACACTTCCCTGGGGCACTCCTGACGATACCCTAGTCTCTGATGAACAAATGTTCAAATGTATGTGAATTCCTAAGGGACGTCGGCTGGGGTGGCCGAGCGGTTCTAGGCGCTACAGTCTGGAACCGCGCTACCGCTACGGTCGCAGGTTCGAATCCTGCCTTCGGCATGGGTGTGTGTGATGTCCTTAGGTTAGTTAGGTTTAAGTAGTTCTAAGTTCTAGGGGACTGCTGACCTCAGATGTTAAGTCCCATAGTACTCAGAGCCATTTGAAACATCGTAAGGGACCAAACTGCTTAGGTCATCAGTCCCTAGACTTACACACTACTTAAACTAACTTATGCTAAGAACATCACACACACCCATGCCCAAGGGAGGACTCGAACCTCTGATGAACACTCGCCGTCGAGGTGGTACATTGCTATGGAATTGCTGAGGTCATCGGTCCCTAGGCTTACATACTACTTAATCTAACTGAACCTCACTTAGGCTACGGACAACAAACACATCCACGCCCGAGGGAAGACTCTAACCTCCGACGGGGGGAGCCGCGGGAACCGTAGCAAGGCGCCTAAGACCGCGTAGCTACCCCGCGCGGCTCGCCGTCGAGGACAACATACCGTGTTTTATTATGCTCGTACCTTATTTAACAATCTGCAGTGCGGTGCCGTGTCAAATACTTTCTGGAAATCTAGAAATATGAAATCTGCCTTTTGACCTTCTTCCATAGTTCGCTGCATACCATGTAAAAAACGGCAAGCTGAGTTTCGCACGAGCGTTGCGTTCTAAAACATTGCTGATTCGTGGCTTTTCGGTCGCAAGGAAAAATTATGTTCGAACTGAGAATATGTTCAAGAATTACGCAGCGAACCGATGTTAAGGATATTAGTCCGTAATTTTGAGGGCCCGCTCTTTATATACAGGAATCACCTGCGCATTTTCCATTGGCTTGAGAATTTGCACTGGACGAGAGATTCGCGATAAATACAAGATAGGTAAGGGGCCAATGGCGTAGAGTACTCTTTGTAAAACCGGACTGGGATTCCATCCGGACCTGACATCTTATTTATTTTCAAATCTTTCCGTTTTTTCTCGACACCATGGATACTTATTACTATATCGTCTATGCGAGACTTTGTGCTATGGTCAAACGATGGTATGTTAGTACGATTCTCCTGCGTGAACGATTTCTTAAACGTGAAATTTAAAAATTCGTCTTTCATTTTTCTGTCTTCTGCTGCCATACCCGACTGAATGGAAGCCTTAGGTCCGCTTAACGATTCTACATAGACCAGAATTTTCTTGCGTCGTCGGCCACATCTTTTCCTAGGGTATGACGGCGGTAACTGTTGTATGCTTCGCAAGTAGGTCTTTTCACAGACGCACGAATCCCTGTTAACCTTTGCCTACTGTCATTTGCGTGTTCTCTTTTGAACTGAGAATGCAGCAGCCTTTGTTTCCTCAACATTTTCCGAAGCTCGTTGTTAAACCACTGTGGGTCTTTTCCGTCCTTCATCCACTTACGAAAAACATACTTTACAATCTGTTTAAACTTTACCCATAACTCCTTTACGTCTCCATACTGGAGCTAAATGCTCTCAGTTCATTAACTAAGTCAGCTGCAAACAACTGCTTATCTGCTCTTTCTAGCAGAAACACTCTCCTAGCCCTCTTGACTGATTTATTAACTTTCTTAACCATAGTCGCTATGACGACATCATGATCGTTAATCCCCGTCTCTATACTGACGCCGTCGATAAGGGCCAGGGAGCAAATTCTGGAAATTTGTTAAAAATACTTCGACAATTTACTGATAAAACTTTGAGAGTTGAAGTGTCTTTGCTCTGAATGGCGTCTGATTTCGCTGTCCGCGTATCGAATGGCGACTGTTCATCAGAGTACCTCAAACTACCGTCTAGTTGATATAAAATCACGTGCACTCCGCAAGTACTCGGCTACCCGAGTAGCTGATCCTTTTTGCAGTGCACACCTGACGTATGAAGGAGAGTCCTACAATTCAACACCCGATGTTAAGGTATTCAGTCTCTCTACAACGATCTTGTGGTCACTAATTCCTGCATCCGCCACGACGCTCCCTATTTGCTCAGGATTATTTGCTGCTAACAGGTCAAGTATGTTCTCGGAACCATTTACACTTCTAATGCAATCCTGAAATACGAGGGAGGGCTGAAAAGTAATGTCTCTCACATTTTAATTCTGTTATTAATATCGGTTGACGTACACCACTGGCCATTAAAATTGCTACACCAAGAAGAAAAGCAGATGATAAACTGGTATTCATTGGACAAATATATTGTACTAGAACTGACCTATGATTACACTTTCACGCAATTTGGGTGCATAGATCCTGAGAAATCAGACCCAGAACAACCACCTCTGGCCGTAATAACGGCCTTGATATGCCTGGGCAGTGAGTCAAACAGAGCTTGGATGGCGTGCATAGGTACAGCTGCCCATGCAGCTTCAACACGATACCACAGTTCATCAAGAGTAGTGACGAGCCAGTTGCTCGGCCACCATTGACCAAACTTTTTCAATTGGTGAGAGATCTGGAGAATGTGCTGGCCAGGGCAGCAGTGGAACATTTTCTGTATCCAAAAAGGCCCGTACACGACCTGTAACATGCGGTCGTGAATTATCCTGCTGAAATGTAGGGTTTCGCAGGAATCGAATGAAGGGTAGAGCCACGGGTCGTAACAAATCTGAAATGTAGCGTCCACTCTTCAAACTGCCGTCAATGCGAACAAGAGGTGATCGAGACGTGTAACCAGTGGCACCCCATACCATCAGGCCAGGTGATACGCTAGTATGGCAATGACGAATACACGCTTCCAATGTGCGATCACCGCGATGTCGCCAAACACGGATGCAACCATCATGAGGCCGGCCGGTGTGGCCGTGCGGTTAAAGGCGCTTCAGTCTGGAACCGCGTGACCGCTCGGTCGCAGGTTCGAATCCTGCCTCGGGCATGGATGTGTGTGATGTCCTTAGGTTAGTTAGGTTTAATTAGTTCTAAGTTCTAGGCGACTGATGACCTCAGAAGTTAAGTCGCATAGTGCTCAGAGCCATTTGAACCATTTGAACCATCATGATGCTGTAAACAGAACCTGGATTCATCCGAAAAAATGACGTTTTGCCATTCGTGCACCCAGGTTCGTCGTTCAGTACACCATCGCAGGTGCTCCTGTCTACGAAGCAGCATCAAGGGTAACCGCAGCCATGGTATCCGAGCTGATAGTCCATGCTGCTGCAAACGTCGTCGAACTGTTCGTGCAGATGGTTGTTGTCTTGCAAACGTCCCCATCTGTTGACTCAGGGATCGAGACGGGGCTGCACGATCCGTTACAGCCATGCGGATAAGATGCCTGTCATCTCGACTGCTAGTGATACGAGGCCGTTGGGATCCAGCACGGCGTTCCGTATTACCTTCCTGAACCCACCGATTCCATATTCTGCTAACAGTCATTGGATCTCGACCAACGCAAGCAGCAATGCCGCGATATGATAAACAGCAATCGCGACAGGCTACAATCCGACCTTTACCAAAGTCGGAAACGTGATGGTACGCATTTCTCCTCCTTACACGAGGCATCACAACAACGTTTCACCAGGCAACGCCGGTCAACTGTTGTTTGTGCATGAGAAATCGGTTGGAAATTTTCCTCATGTCAGCACGTTGTAGGTGTCGCTACCGGCGCCAACTTCGTGTGAATGCTATGAAAAGCTGATCATTTGCATATCACAGCATCTTCTTCCTGTCGGTTAAATTTCGCGTCTGTAGCACGTCATCTTCGTGCTGTAGCAATTTTAATGGCCAGTAGTGTAAGTCGTTGCGTGCTAGACCCTCAGAAAACTGAAAGCACGAATTCGGAGAGTTCGTTCACACGTGGAGCATCCTATCCTTCAGTATGACAACACCAGACCGCAGACGAGCGCTGCGACATCTGCAACGATCCGACGCCTTGGGTTCCCTGCCATGGATTGTCCTCAAGACAAGTTTTTGTATGTCCATCCTTCTGATTAGAGGTTTGAGGGACTACGGCCGTTCACCTACGTAGTGAAATGGATCACTTACACTTACATCCGTTCTTACTATCCTCGAGTCATAACTGACGCTCAGGGAGTTAACACCAATCGTATACACGATTCATCAGTGGCCAAAATCTGTGAAATGGTTTTCACAGCCTACCTCTAACAACGATGTTGGTGATTGGAGGCACAATATCGTGTTTCCCAACAGGTTCTCTCAGAACTGTTATTATTCTTGTCTTTGACAAAATTACATGTTAATTTAAAAATCATGTCATATAAAGTACATTTAGGGAAAGGAAAAGTTTTTACTATATTCTTAAGAAGAAAAATAGAAGAAAGGAAAGATTTAGATAACAAAAGAAGTCCCTTTACCTGGCTATCTCAAGTGGGGGAGCCTCGGTAAACACATAGAGCCTGTCTCACCTGATTTAGAGTATCCTATTCTGCTATGGTTACTACCATATATATGTATGTATGTCGTGAGATTGACTCTAAGTGGTTTGTGAAGGAGGTTTAACAGCACTGTTTGTTACTACAATTACCTCCTCTATTTGCCCGCACCATAAGCCTGAGAGAAGCGAATGAAAGCAGTATGTGGAAGCCGGTGGCACAGCACCAAACGCCGCAGGCAGTGTAATCTGGAAGAAAGGTCAGAATGATGCATCTCCCCGCAAACGTCCTTTCATAACCTCAGAAAGCAGTCTTTTGAAGTTTTATCTGTTGGCACATCTGTGGTGTCACCGCCAGACACCACACTTGCTAGGTGGTAGCCTTTAAATCGGCCGCGGTCCATTAGTATACGTCGGACCCGCGTGTCGCCACTGTCAGTGATCGCAGACCGAGCGCCGCCACACGGCAGGTCTAGAGAGACGTCCTTGCACTCGCCCCAGTTGTACAGCCGACGTTCATAGCAGTGGTTCACTGACAAATACGCTCTCATTTGCCGAGACGATAGTTAGCATAGCCTTCAGCTACGTCATTTGCTACGACCTAGCAAGGCGCCGTATTCAGTTGATATTTATCTTGAAGCATGTACAGTCAAGAGAGATGTACACCAAATATGGATTAAAGATAAGTATTCCAAGAACTACGTTCTTTTCTTACTAGACTCAACTCCTTTAATTGTTCCAGACCTCACGCCAGTCTGCGTGTAATTAAACGCGTCTATTTCGGCCTCCTCTAGCAACACGGTGTTGGCTCTTCTGCCAACACTACAACATCTACATTATTCATCGTAATAGGAACCCTCTGACTCCCCCATATAACCACAGGTAAAGAAATTTGTGGCTGGAATCTTTTGAGTTGAATGTAAGTTTTGACGGCCATATTTGGATAATTTGAGGTTTTTCCAGAATCGCAGTTCACGCATGAAATCTCCTTGGAAAATTGTCAGAAAAATTACATTGGACCTGAATGAAGTTGGACTGCTGTGCGGAGTGGCCGAGCGGTTCTAGGCGCTACAGTCTGGAACGGCGCGACCGCTACGATCGCAGGTTCGAATCCTGCCTCGGGCATGGATGTGGGGTGATGTCCTCAGGTTAGTTAGGTTTAAGTAGTTCTAAGTTCTAGGGGACTGATGACCTCAGACGTTAAGTCCCATAGTGCTCAGAGCCATGTGAACGTGTTTTTTTTTTTTTTTTTTTTTTTTTTTTTTTTTTTTTTTTTTAAGAAGTTGGACTAGGTGGAAAGAACAGTGCAGTCTTGATATATGCAGGGTGACCAGTCAGTTGTGTGTACCTCACTGCCCGTCAAGGGAGGAGGCGTTTGCAGTCCGCACACCAGCACTAGCCTGCAGCTGAGTGGGAGCAGGTCTCACCTGACATAGTTTGAAAAGCGCAGAAGACAGCTTTCGGTTTGTCGAGAAGTTGAAACCCCTTAAGCGTTTCTTTCAGGACGAGACAATTTTTGTGTGTTGTGGTACACAGGGTGTAACTAAGAGATATGGCCAAATTTTCAGGAAACGCTCCTCACAGCTAAAAGAAGAAAATACGCACATGTTCAGAAAAAAAAAAACATAACACTTTCAACGATTGGAGATAGGACGTTCAGATTCACAGAACATGTACAGTAGTATGTTTTGCAAAAATGATTAGCATTTCAGTCACCCCTGTTGAGCATATGTCCTGTTGCCTAGTAGACACCGAGCGAGGTGGCGCAGTGGTAAGACACTGGACTCGCATTCGGAAGGACGACGGTTCAATCCCGCGTCCGGCCATCCTGATTTAGGTTTTCCGTGATTTCCCTAAATCACTCCAGGCAAATGCCGGGATGGTTCCTCTGAAAGGGCACGGCCGACTTCCTTCCCCATCCTTCCCTAATCCGATGAGACCGATGACCACGCTGTCTGGTCTCCTTCCCCAAAACCAACCAACCAACCTAGTAGACATAGGGCCCGCCAAGGGCCCTGATAACTTTTCCATGCGTGATGCATCGACGCGTATAAGGCTCAAATGGCGTCCTGTGATGTAGCGATCCATGCTGCATTCAGCTGGTTCCAAAGTTCATCTGTGGTGGTTGGAACTGGATCACAACGCTGCTCCCGTCGTTTCAACATATCCCACACATTTTCAAGTGGCGGCAAGTCTGGTGATCTGGTGGGCCACGGCAAAAGTCCGACATCCTGTAATACCAAGAAGGCACGAATTCGTGTAGCAACATGTGGTCGTTCATTGTCTTGCTGAAAATGGTGTCTGGGGTGTTGTGCAGAAAGGGTATGGCTATGGGTAGCAGGATGTCATTCACGTAGGTCACGCTGGTTACAGCGTCCTAGAGACACACCAACTGTTATTTGTGGTTCTATCCAATAGCACCCCGCACCATAAGACCTTGAGTTGCCACTGTACGTCTTGTGCGAATGCATTCACCGTGATGCCGCTCCCGCTGTCTGTGGCGAACCAAAATGAGGCCATCATGTTCAAACAAAACAGAACCTGGATTCGTCCGAAAACACTATCTGATGCCATTCCTGTCCTCAGTGACGTCGTTCCATACGCCTTTGCCGTCTAGCATATTTCTGCACATTTATCTAAGGTAGGCTGACAAGGGAACCTCCCCATCGCACCCCCCTCAGATTTAGTTATACGTTGGCACAGTGGATAGGCCTTGAAAAACTGAACACAGATCAATCGAGAAAACAGGAAGAAGTTGTGTGGAACCGTGAAAAAAATTAGTAAAATATACAAACTGAGTAGTCCATGCGCAAGATAGGCAACATCAAGGGCGATTTGAGCTCGGGAACGCCGTGGTCCCGTGGTTAGCGTGAGTAGCTACAGAACGAGAGGTCCTTCGTTCAAGTCTTCCCTCAACTGAAAATTTGACTTTCTTTATTTTCGCAAAGTTATGATCTGTCCGTTCGTTCATTGACGTCTCTGTTCACTGCAATAAGTTTAGTGTCTGTGTTTTGCGACCGCACCGCAAAACCGTGCGATTAGTAGACGAAAGGACGTGCCTTTCCAATGGGAACGGAAAACATTTGATCGCAAGGTCATAGGTCAACCTATTCCTCCACGGGAAAACACGTCTGATATTTTCTATACGACACTGGTGACGGCATGTGCGTCACATGACAGGAATATGTTGTCGACCCACCTAACTTGTACGCGTGGCGAATGGGTAAAAAGATTCTTCTACCTTGCTCGATTTAGGTTTTCTTGTGAATGTGATAATCATTCCCAAAAAAGTGATGAAAACATAAGAGTTTTGTCACATAAACTGAAAATAAAAAATTAAAATTTTCACTTGAGGGAAGAATTGAACCAAGGACCTCTCGTTCCACAGCTGCTCACGCTAACCACGGGACCACTGCGCTCGTGAGCTCGCAGTGTCCTTGATGTTGCCTATCTTGCACATGGACTACTCAGTTTGTATATTTTGCTTATTTTTTCATAGTTCCACACAACTTCTTCCTGTTTTCTCGATTGATCTGTGTTCAGTTTTTCAAGGCCTATCCACTGTGCCAACGTATAACTAAATCTGAGGGGGGTGCGATGGGGAGGTTCCCTTGTGAGAAGTGAACGATGCGCACGTAACCCATGCCGTAATAAACGGCGACGGACTGTTATCCCTGACATTGTACGATGTGTTACACTGCTTCCAGAACCAAGTAGGACGCATATATGTCCTGCAACGCCATTCGGATGAGGTGTCGATCTCCTCGGTGGGTGGTCTGGGTGGTGCGACCTAACCCATCCCGCCGTGTTCTACGACCTTCCGTGAGCCATTCTGCACACACCCGTTGCACAGCTGGAACACTTCGTCCCACACGAGCAGCAATTTCCCGGATGGATGCATCACATTCTCTCATGCCAATAATGCGCCCTCTTTCAAACTCACTGATCTGACGGTACGGTTCGCACATATATCTGCGAGGAGTCCTGCACGTCTGCTCAAGTCACACTGATCCATTACCTCCGGTTTACAGTGAAAACGAGAGCCACAGGCACATTTTACCAGTAAGTGGTGTTGCTCCGCGATATCGATGTTGACCTTGAACCTGCGAGCCGATATGGTTCAAACGCTAATCATTTCTGCAGAACATACTAATGTACGAGGGTAATCCCAAAAGTAAGTTCTTCTATTTTTTTATAAGTACATTGACCTGTTTATTTCTACAATGGTTTACATCAGTTTACAGCTTGAATATTTAGCTATTTTTCGACATAATCACCATTTCTGTCGATGCATTTTTGTAGACGCTGTGGCAGTTTTTGTATGCCCATGTCATACCAGCTCGCCGCCATGCTGTTCAGAAAGTTATGAACCTCTTCTTTCACCTCGTCGTCGGAGTTGACTCGCTTCTCGGCCAAATGTTCTTTTAACCTAGGGAACAGGTGATAGTCACTGGGCGCCAAGTCAGGACTATAGGGTGGGTGGGTGATTATGTTCCACTGAAACTGTTGCAGGAGAGCAACGGTTTGCCGAGCGATGTGTGGGCGAGCGTTGTCATAGAGAACGTGTACGCCCTTGCTCAATATTCCTCTTCTCCGTATCTGAATTGCCCGTTTGAGTTTTTTCAGTCTCATTGTACCTGTCATCGTTAATTGTGGTCCCAGCGATTCAGCTCCGACGACGAGATGAAAGAAGAAGTTCATAACTTTCTGAACAGCATGGCGGTGAGCTGGTATGACATGGGCATACAAAAACTGCCACAGCGTCTACAAAAATGCATCGACAGAAATGGTGATTATGTCGAAAAATAGCTAAATGTAAACTGATGTAAACCATTGTTGAAGTAAACAGGTCTGTGTAGTTATAAAAGATAGGAGACCTTACTCTTGGGATTACTCTCGTACATGTCCTGTGAATATGAAGGTCTTATCTCTAGCCATTCAAGGAGTTCTGTTTGGAAACGTATATTTATATTTCTACAACTCTTAATAGCATTCGACTCTTTCTTACATGAAATGTTATACACGCCCACCGCCAGCATTGATACATACCCCATCTGATCAAATGTATCCGGACACCCTTATGCAATTCTAAATACTAGAAGTCACGGGAGGCAGACTCGCCAGTACAGAAGGAGGCGGGGAGTATTGTGTTGACAGTAGAGAAGCTGTTAACAGGAGAATGGCTCGGTCAGAAGAGCTCAGTAGTTGCTAACGTGGACTAGTCACTGGGTGCCACTTGAGTAACAAATCCATCAGGGAAATTTCAACCCTTCTAAGGCTTCCCAAGTGGACTCTTAGTGATGTGATTGTGAAGTGGGAACGCGAGCCGGCCGGAGTGGTCGAGCGGTTCTAGACGCCACAGTCTGGAGCCGCGCGACCGCTACGGTCGCAGGTTCGAATCCTGCGTCGGGCATGGATGTGTGTGACGTCCTTAGGTTAGTTAGGTTTAAGTAGTTCTAAGTTCTAGGGAACTGATGACCTCAGAAGATAAGTCCCATAGTGCTCAGAGCCATTTGAACCATTTTTTGGGAACGCGGAGGAACAACTGCAGCTAAACCAAAACCAGGCAGACTTAACGTTCTGACTGACAGATACTATGGAGCCGTGCAGAGGTTGGATGAAAAAAAATCGCCTGAATCAATGAAAGAAATCTCTCGTGAGTTCCAAAGTGCTACCAGCAGTAGAGCTAGCACACTTACTGTGCGTATGAGTTAAAAAAGGAAGGAAGATTGGGTTTAACGTCCCGTCGACATCGAGGTCATTAGAGACGGAGCACAAGCTCAGATGGTGTTAAGTTGGGGAAGGAAATCGGCCGTGCCCTTCCAAAGGAACCATACGGCACTTACCTGGAACGGTTTAGGGAAATCACGGAAAACCTAAATTTATATGGCAGTCGAGCTAGCACACTTACTGTGCGTATGACTTAAAAAAGGAAGCAAGATTTGGTTTAACGTCCCGTCGACGTCGAGGTCATTAGAGACGGAGCACAAGCTCGGATGGTGTTAAGGTTGGGGAAGGAAATGGGCCGTGCCCTTCCAAAGGAACCGTCCGGCACATGCCTGGAACGGTTTAGAGAAATCTTGGAAAACCTTAATTTGGATGGGCGGACGCAGGTTTGAACCGTCGTCCTCAGAAATGTGAGTCGAGCGTGCTAACCACTGCGCCACCTCCCTCGGTTGCGTATGAGTTAAAAAGAATGGGGCACGATGGTCCAGCAGTTCCTCATAAGCCACACATTTCTGTAGTCAATAGCGTCGTCACTGGAGAGTGGACGACTCCAAACGACTGAATTGGAGAGATAAACGTTGTTTCGACTAAGCTGTAAAAGTGTCGCTAGGAAGGCCTTACAGATCCTCCATACAATTTCCATCTCTCCCCTTGCGGTTTCCATATTTTTGGAGGCCTGCAAAAAGACATTCTTGACCGACGATTTGTTTCAGACGAAGAGATGAACGCCTAGATACAATCATGTTTCTTTAGTCGACAGCAAACAGTTTTCCATGAGGCACTGACCGTCCTATCTCTTTCAGTAGGTAAATGCATTCCCAGTTATGGAGATTACTTTTGAAATAACAAATAGTTTACTTACTTTTTTCCATCTGCCTTGTTTTCATTGTACTGCCCATTACACATCTCGTCCTTGATACGTATGTACCAGGGCAGTGCACAAGATTACTTTTAAAGAAAGAGTATCTAAGAAAAATCCCTTGCTCATTCAAGGCTATAATGCACAAAGTACTGAAATTTACGAGAAAGTCAATATTCTAGATAGTTAGCCATTAAGTGACTAGTATATTGTCTCAGTTAGGTGACTGGATCTGTGATTTACTGTCAGAGATGTCACAGTTCGTAGTAATTGACGGAAAGTCATCGAATAAAACAGAAGTGCTTTCTGGCGTTCCCCAAGGTAGTGTTATAGGCCCTTTGCTGTTCCTTATCTATATAAACGATTTGGGAGACAATCTGACCAGCCGTCTTCGGTTGTTTGCAGATGACGCTGTCAAAATGGCTCTGAGCACTATGGGACATAACATCTGTGGTCATCAGTCCCCTAGAACTTAGAACTACTTAAACCTAACTAACCTAAGGACATCACACACATCCATGCCCGAGGCAGGATTCGAACCTGCGACCGTAGCGGTCACGCGGTTCCAGACTTTAGCGCCTAGAACCGCACGGCCACACCGGCCGGCATGACGCTGTCGTTTATCGACTAATAAAGTCACCAGAAGATCAAAAGAAACTGCGAAACAATTTAGAAGAAATATCGGAATGGGTCAAATGGTTCAAATGGCTCTGAGCACTATGGGACTTAACATCTATGGTCATCAGTCCCCTAGAACTTAGAACTACTTAAACCTAACTAACCTAAGGACATCACACACATCCATGCCCGAGGCAGGATTCGAGCCTGCGACCGTAGCAGTCGCGCGGCTCCGGACTGAGCGCCTACGGAATGGGTCGAAGAGTGGCAGTTGACCTTAAATAACGAAAAGTGTGAGGTCATCCACATGAGTGCTAAAAGGAACTCGTTAAACTTCGGTTACACGATAAATCAGTCTAATCTAAAAGCCGTAAATTCAACTATATACCTAGGTATTACAATTACGAACAACTTAAATTGGAAGGAACACGTAGAAAATGTGGGGAAGGCTAACAAAAGACTGCGTTTTATTCGTAGGACACCTAGAAAATGTAACAGACCTACTAAGGAGACTGCCTACACTACGCTTGTCCGTCCTCTTTTAGAATACTGCTGCGCGGTGTGGGATCCTTACCAGATAGGACTGAAGGAGTACATTGAAAAAGTTCAAAGAAAGGCAGCACGTTTTGTATTATCGCGAAATAGGGGAGAGAGTGTCTCAGAAATGATACAGGATTTGGGATAGAAATCATTAAAAGAAAGGCGATTTTCGTTGCGACGGAATCACCTCACGAAATTCCAATCACCAACTTTCGCTCCGAATGCGAAAATATGTTGTTGACACCTACCTACATGGGGAGGAACGATCACCACGATAAAATATGGGAAATAAGAGCTCGCACTGAAAGGTATAGGTGTTCATCCTTTCCGCGCGCTATGCGAGATTGCAATAATAGATAATTGTGAAGGTGGTTCGATGAACCCTCTGCCATGCACTTAAATGTGATTTGCAGAGTATGCATGTAGATGTAGATGTAGATGTAGAAGTATCATATTTAACAATATGCAAGTTACATTAAAAACTCAAATTTCTTTTGTATTCATCACTGTTATTCAGATAAAATACAAACAGAAGAAATTCTATAGCTGTCAGTAAAACCTATCGTTGAACTTCAGTAGTAAATGTTAGACGCTACATGAAAGCTATATTTTGAACTAATTAAACTATTGAGAAAGACTTCTTCGGAGATGCGGAAGCTAAAATTAAAAAATGCTATCTAGTTTTGGATGTGTTGGGAAATGATCACTGCATCAACATATCTAGTACTCTACACAAATAGAAAACCGAATATTTCACTCGTTTTTAGAAAACTTATCAGTTGCTGAATCTTCAGATTCATATCTTCTATTCTTCCCCTATTCTCGGATATTAAATTCATGTCAACAAAATTAAATTCAAGAACAATGAAACAGCGAATATTGGACTAACAGATATCGATGGAGAGGTGCTGTTCTCGGTGAGACAAATTCAGTTAAATGAACATTTCGTATAGCAGACGAGAAATTATGGAGTAGAATTAAAATTGAAAATTTTCTGTTCTTGTGATGGATTAAACGACTTACCACCTGAACGCTTATGCTTCTCTCAATGGTGGAATGCTTCGCCAGTATAGCGGTTAAGTCAACTGTATATTGCTCTTTGATGTTAATGGTACCAACATCTGCGTGAAACAGGTTCAGTTTTGTCTTACAGCGCCATGAAAACTTTGCCTATGCTAACGGCCAAGGAAAACAGGGGGTGCTGGCCCCTGTTCCCTGACATATACGTCTTAACAGGAGCCTCGAATTATGATTTAATTCTACAAGTCGACAGCACTAATAAAAACCGGCTTCATTTCGCGCACACAGTATTCTACTGCACCTGAATCTCATACAGCATGTACGCTATACTGCCCATTAGGTGTACTGTTGTCCGAGTAGTCCGCCTCCCAGACTTCAATATTTAACAGCATTACACATCGCTTTATTTCTCATCGGATTTATCATACTCCATACTAACACTCGTACCGTGCTATACGTTTCTTAAATTTTCTAACCTACATCATTAATCCATAACGGTATTTCGATAGTTCATCAAGGCCTTCTAATGTTTCTACACTCTTTCTTGTTGCTGCTATTTTCACTGATTTTTCGAAACCGTTATATTATGCACTATCTCACACAAAACTCTGTAATTTTCTGCCATGTATTTAAAATTGTTGCCTATTGTTATTAAATGGAAATGTATACCCTTGAGTGGAATTAATAACATCGCTAAAGAAAGAGCACGTTAGAAACGTATTAGTGTACCTTACTCTCTTTTAAATATAGAACCGAGCCATCATTTTTATAATTTTAGAGTTGAGTAATTTCTTCCAGATTCTAGAATACCAGTTTCACTATAGCAGTAAAATGCGTTCGCAAACAAGATATAGACACGATCCACTGCTACTGAGAAGCGATGTACTCTCAGTCAAGATATCGCAATGCAAAATTTTTCTTTAAACAGCAAAATTCCCACAAGTAACACCTATTGTCTGTTAGCTAACTTCTGCGCATATTTATGGCTACAAACCAAAAGATTCAAAACAAACAAACACCGTACTTCTTGGCAGCCGGATATAAAGTGCAATAGCTGCGTTACTTAACGTGCAGGGTGAAATATTACTTGTTGCTAATTCACGAACAAATGCGCAGCTGCAGCGGAGCGATACGTACAGAAGGATCCATGGAGTGCGCGGCCGGGACGCTAGCACACCACTGGGCTACTTTTTTAAATTGCCACGAGTGGGCACATGACCAGCAGATGGCTTGCCAGCCTCCTTCCATTAAGCCCCCGTAAGGGGCATGAACTCAGCGTGATTGCACGGCGACCTCTGCAGCGCGTCTGTGCAACTCTCCCAGACCCGGCTCCCTAGTCGCGGCTGTCTCTTAACACTACTTATGGTTACTGGAGTGTTCCGGCACACCTCTGCAGTAATTGCAGTAACACAGCAGATTAGATATTTCGTCCACGTGTAGGTCTTGCATCAAAAGAAAACGAGAAGGACAGAAATACTACTTTTTTCTCGTTGCGGTTAGGACGGATGTTATCTACATCAAAATCTAGAATATCTACAACAGTGGTCGTCAAAAGCCAAGGCAGTCCAGTACTAAAGCTAGAGCGTTGTGACAAATGCTGTAATGACGTATTACTGTGCTAGATTAAGTCTTAGCGGAGGTCGTTCTCCGTTGTTTCCCTACGACCTGCTATGAAGTGTCAGGTGTATATGCGTATCACAAAGATGACAGCAACTTCACGATTTTCGACATTTATAAAATTTTCTTGCACTCGGGCGAAAGTTTGTCACATGTATTTTCCGTTTGTACATCGATAGTTACACATGCTACAATATCATACCATGAATATTACTTTTCAAATAAGTGACAGTAGAAGCGTATAAAACAGAACATTATCACTTACTCTTATCTTTGCAAAGTCGTTTTAAACTTACTCAAGACAAATTTCACCATTTATAGTTTTGTTGATTTACAATCGATATCTGATTAAAGTACCAAAATAACGTAAAGTCAATAACTTTACAAATATTTACACTATTTTTATAATACCGTCATTACCGGTCATCTTCATAAATCTCTAGAAAAATTTGCACATGTAAAATATATCCATTAAATTGAAATGATGGTAAAACTTAAAAACGAATGCCACCTAGATGCTAATTTGATATACAGAACTTTCTGGAAGCTGATGGAACTGTAGACCGGATATATATTGTTCTTTTTTGGCACCAAATCTGTCACAAGTGTTGCCACTGGTGAAGGTCTTTGACACGTTGTGGCTATGAAGAAAATGTACGATTTCATAACACGTTTTTTCTGCACTAATTTGTGATTGCATGTGAAAATTGAAAGTGTTTGTGACTCTGTTGTGATTAATACTGATTGGAACTAAGACATCAGAATCTGGAAACAAGTTGTTACGCTTCAGTAAGTTGCATATGAGGCGATTTAATTTTTCTCTTGCAAGAAATGCTATTTAAAATTAATATTTACAACACTGAAAATTAAGAGAGGACCTTTACAAGCGTAGTGTTGTTTGTGTTGCTACAACTAAGCGTAGAATGAAAAGAACTGAACGAGTAAAACCCGGTGCCGCTATGCAACCTGCTGCTCTCGAAGAGCAGAAACTGTGCCTGGCCCAGATGGAATTCCTATTAGACTTAACATTCAACTCGCTTCTTAATTATCAGTGTTTGTCAGCTGATATTTATCGAGAACAACACAAGCGCGAATAGTCCTACGTGACGGGAAAGAGCGCATATTATTCCCGTTTATAAGAAGGGCTAAAAGAAACCACTTCACCGAATTATTCCTAACGTCGTACAGCCTGTCGTGAACTCAAATGTTATGCTGGCCCTGGAGCAAAATAAGTTTCCCTCAAATAATTAAAACGGGTTTAGAGAAAAAAACGATGGATTTTTCACATGTGGTGTTCTGCAAATAGTAAAAGCATGACGAACAGGAAGATTCTGTCTTCTTTAATTTCCGAAATGTCTTTACCACTGTACAACACTGTCCTATATATATATATATATATATATATATATATATATATATATATATATATATATATATATATTGTAATCATAATATATGATATAATCATGCGGAGTATGTTCAGGAGTATGAGATTGGATCGAGGTACTTCTAATTGATAGTACCTAGTATGTTATCCTCAACGGCGAAAGTAACATCTTATGAGCCCCAAGTGTGAAGAGACTGCCAAGCTTTTCACTGAACATAAACAATTTATCGTACAAGGAAGCTCGTCTGACTGTCCACTAACCACGCTGTGGTTTACAGGAAAGTACTTCGCAGATCTACCGTGAATAAGTGCAAAGCGATTTAGATTGTACTTAGTACAATTGAATGAAATCTCTTAAATTAAGCACAGAGATAATATACCAGTATAAGATATGAAAGAAACTCATGATATTATCGTGTCGCTCAATATATTGCTAGTTAACTCTCAAGCGATATGAAATGGAAGAAACACATAAAATCAGTAATGGGAAAGACGCAACGGAGATGCCGGTCCATAAGAATATGGCCTCTGCCAACGTCTCCTACGTCAGAGGGGTCTCCCATTTGTGGCCCTTACCGTAGTTAGAATGATTCCTCATTCTTCTCTGCTCCAGCTTATAGACGTGCTCGCAGTGCCATCAGGGGGAATTCAGTCTCGTGACAGGCAGTGGTCACAATGTTTTGGCTCATCAGTGTATGAGGGCAGTTCAATAAGTAATGCAACACATTTTTTTTCTGAAACAGGGGTTGTTTTATTCAGCATTGATATACACCAGGCTATTCCCCAATCTTTTAGCTACACAACACTATTTTTCAACGTAATCTCCATTCAATGCTACGGCCTTACGCCACCTTGAAATGAGGGCCTGTATGCCTGCACGGTACCATTCCACTGGTCGATGTCGGAGCCAACGTCGTACTGCATCAATAACTTCTTCATCATCCGCGTAGTGCCTCCCACGGATTGCGTCCTTCATTGGGCCAAACATATGGAAATCCGACGGTGCGAGATCGGGGCTGTAGGGTGCATGAGGAAGAACAGTCCACTGAAGTTTTGTGAGCTCCTCTCGGGTGCGAAGACTTGTGTGAGGTCTTGCGTTGTCATGAAGAAGGAGAAGTTCGTTCTGAATTTTGTGCCTACGAACACGCTGAAGTCGTTTCTTCAATTTCTGAAGAGTAGCACAATACACTTCAGAGTTGATCGTTTGACCATGGGGAAGGACATCGAACAGAATAACCCCTTCAGCGTCCCAGAAGACTGTAACCATGACTTTACCGGCTGAGGGTATGGCTTTAAACTTTTTCTTGGTAGGGGAGTGGGTGTGGCGCCACTCTATTGATTGCCGTTTTGTTTCAGGTTCGAAGTGATGAACCCATGTTTCATCGCCTGTAACAATCTTTGACAAGAAATTGTCACCCTCAGCCACATGACGAGCAAGCAATTCCGCACAGATGGTTCTCCTTTGCTCTTTATGGTGTTCGGTTAGACAACGAGGGACCCAGCGGGAACAAACCTTTGAATATCCCAACTGGTGAACAATTGTGACAGCACTACCAACAGAGATGTCAAGTTGAGCACTGAGTTGTTTGATGGTGATCCGTCGATCATCTCGAACGAGTGTGTTCGCACGCTCCGCCATTGCAGGAGTCACAGCTGTGCACGGCCGGCCCGCACGCGGGAGATCAGACAGTCTTGCTTGACCTTGCGGCGATGATGACACACGCTTTGCCCAACGACTCACCGTGCTTTTGTCCACTGCCAGATCACCGTAGACATTCTGCAAGCGCCTGTGAATATCTGAGATGCCCTGGTTTTCCGCCAAAAGAAACTCGATCACTGCCCGTTGTTTGCAACGCACATCCGTTACAGACGCCATTTTAACAGCTCCGTACAGCGCTGCCACCTGTCGGAAGTCAATGAAACTGTACGAGACGAAGCGGGAATGTTTGAAAATATTCCACAAGAAATTTCCAGTTTTTTCAACCAAAATTGGCCGAGAAAAAAAAAGTGTTGCATTACTTATTGAACTGCCCTCGTATGTATGTACAGTATGAGATCAAAAGTATCCGGACACCTGGCTGAAAATGACTGTCGGCGGACTGTACGCTTTTGTGCTGTACGTGCCCTTCACGTTTCCACTTCACTATCACATCGGAAACAGTGAACCTAGGGATGTTTAGGAGTGTGGAAATCTCGCATACAGATGTATGACGCAAGTGACACCCAATCACTTGACCACGTTCGAAGTCCGTGAGTCCCGCAGAGCGGCCCATTCTGCTCTCTCACGATGTCTAATGACTACTGAGGTCGCTGATATGAAGTACCTGGCAGTAGGTGGCAGCACAATGCACCTAATATGAAAAACGTGTGTTTTTGGGGGATGTCCGTATTCTTTTGATCACATGGCGTAACTGGAACAGATGTGAGCTGATTATGATGAAACGTTGCCGAAGTGTGGGGCGCATAGATGGTAAAATGAAACGAGAAAATTACCTCAAACAAATCATTTATGCACCAACTTAGAACATGTTTGAAATTTACAAAATGGGAGCGTCATTTCGATGTAGCAGAAGCGTATTCAACATGGAGCGCAGTTATATCGTGCAGCAATACCACATCTGAACTGTATGTAATACGAATAGTGATGGTGTCTATGGGTTACAAACAAAGTAGTGTTCTTGCAGTGCTGCAGCTCGGCATAGATCTAAGCCCCTCCCCAAGCGCTTAATTGTTAGGTTTAAAAGTTAGTTGTGGTGTCACCGCCAGACACCACACTTGCTAGGTGGTAGCTTTAAATCGGCCGCGGTCCATTAGTACATGTCGGACCCGCGTGTCGCCACTGTCAGTGATCGCAGACCGAGCGCCACCACACGGCAGGTCTCGAGAGACGGACTAGCACTCGCCCCAGTTGTACAGAAACGTAGCTAGCGATGCACACTGACGAAGCCTCGCTGGATGATCGGACGCTGTTCTGCAGAATTGCATCACCTATTCAACAGCTACTGATGCACATAAAGAATCAAGGATGTCCTCTCGAGAGACCTATACAGCCGGTTTCACACTAAGAGACATGACGTGTTGTACTCCTGCCCGCGTGGAGCTTTTCCACTCCACATACATGCACTGCGATATCTGAAACAGCACTTTCACAGATTTTGATTCCAGTTTCTCATTATATCAAACCACGTGTGCTGTCAGTTTGCCAGCTAAACGGAAACACATTTGTAAAGAAAATTGTCATCAGTTTTTCTCCATTCCCAAGTACAACTTATAGCACAAAATGTCACGCATTGATGTTGTTAAAGTTCCCAGTATGAATCTTCTGTTTTCCAACTAACGAAATCAGTCCCAACCAAAATACATGCAACCCACGTTTAAGTTACACATTCTTAAATAATTTCATCAGAAACGTCGATAATAACGAACAGATGCAGAAAATGTTTACTTTTGGCAATTCGTAGAAGAAAATTAGTATTATTGGAACAATCTTAGATTTGACTAAGAATAATCAGCTCCTCCCTTGCGCGATGTATAAGGTACCAAGTCACTGACCTTCTATCCCATTGTCGAACACATATTTTTTCTCTACAGTCAACATACCCTCATGAGCAGTTGAGTCAGACACCCAGCTAAGGAGCGTATTCCACCCTCTTTCGCCACGATGAAAGCAGCAACATGTCGTGGCACCGACTAGCCTGGTGTAGTGAACTGCCCAACGTCGACTGAACAGAACGACGTCACACGGAGAGAGACTCCCATCACCCCAATGACCAAGTTCTATGGAGCATATCCAGGAAGCAAATTTAATGTAGTTAAATTTTGTACTTTGCTATGTTTTCGCTGGAGGCAGTAGTTGTCCAGTTATTCGAGAAAAACGTACGCTGATGGTGCAGCAACTCCACGTCTCTGAAAGCCGAAGTTGTGACACCTTACAGTGCGGCAGGGCATCTGGAAGAGCTGGCCAGACGGGGAAACTGGGGTGAATGAAGTCATCGTTACCTAGCAGCTACTCCCAGGTGCTCCATACTGTTATAATTTCCGTGCTGAAGTGCTGGCATTGGAGAAACACTAGACAGCCCGGCTCTCAGATACAACATGATTCAGTTTCCCCTAACGATATCTTTTTATGCAACCTGCAACGTTATATTTGGCCTTCAAAAACCGAGTGAGATATTTTCATATCCTCTCCCGCGCCACGCGCGCACTATTAGTTCTACAGAAACAGTGAGCAGGAACTTCTAGTAGGAAATTTAATGTAGTTAAATTTCGTACTGGGATATGTTTTTGCTCGAGGCAGTAGTTGTCGAGTTATTCGATAAAAACATACAAAATTGATCTTCAAGCACCCTAATTTCCATACTCAGTATTGGACTCGCATTCTGGTGGACGACGGTTCAAACCCTCGTCCGGCCATCCTGATTTAGGTTTTCCATAATTTCCCCAAATCGCTTCAGGTAAATGCCGAGATGGTTCCTCTGAAAGGGCACGGCCGACTTCCTTCCCCATCCTTCCCTAATCCGAGCTTGTGCTCCGTTTTTAATGAACACGTTGTCGATGGGACATTAAATTTGCGACTACACGAATTATTTCCCACATTCGACCTTTTTTTGTCTTCATTGACTGGCCTTATTATGCCACCGGCTTAGTCGAGCACTTATAAATCGTAAAATTAATGTTTGTGTAAATTTTACCTAACAATTTTGTGAATTTTAACAGCATAAAATAAACAATTACATCGTTGTATTCGTCAGGCCTTCTGACGACGAAACTGCTGTGCTTGTAAGAGTTAAGTTTGGATCGAATTGTCAACGTAAGTAGCTTTAGCATAACGTTTAAAAATTTGTTTTTTCTATCGATACCCTCACAGGAATGTTTAAATTAATAATGTTAACGAAACAGCCGACTATGCTGGTAGCGTAATAGCCGAATCAATAGAGACCAAAAAAGGTCCAATATCGAGAATAGTTCGTGCAGTTAGGAATTTTTTTACAGTGGTAGGAGTGAGTGCCGCGAACAATATACTAGAAACCCTGACTGATGATGGATGAGTGTGGAGATGGAAGTGAGTTTAAAGGTCACTTTTGTAAGTTTTTCTTAAATAATTCGAAAACCGTGGTCTCCAGAAAATACTTATCCCAGTACAAAATTTAATTACAGAAAATTTCTTACACAGTGATAAAAATGGCTCTGGGCACTATGGGACTTAACATCTGAGGTCATCAGTCCCCTAGAACTTAGAACTACGTAAACCTAACTAACCTAAGGACATTACAACCATCCATGCCCGAGGCAGGATTCGAACCTGCGACCGTAGGGGTCGCGCGGTTCCAGATTGAAGCGCCTAGAAGCGCTCGGCCACTCCGGCCGGCTCCTACACAGTGGCCGTGTTCAATTTTCTCTAGGGCTAACAGTTTGCACGTAATGAGTGAGAGTATATGAAAATCTCACGTGTGGTTCTTGAAGGCTGCAATAGTATTGTGGGTAGCATAAAATGACATCGGTGGGGGCAGTTTCAGTATACTCATTGTGCTCAGTAATATCCACAACCCTACTGCATGCCGAACAGCACAGTTGACACTAGTGGATAATTACCAGAAGAAGACCGCTTACACTTCAAGATGTAGCAGGTAGCCGGCATCGACAGAATTTATTGCCATTAGCAGCTGGCCTCTGCATGAGCTAAGTCTGTATGCAGTCAAATTGGCGCCTTTGCACCAACAAGTCACCAGCCAGGGGACTACCTTCAGTTGATTGCCTTCTATATGATGAGCTGTGCATTTGAGTCTGGGCCAGCTAGCTGCCCAGCTACAACATCGCTGTCAACTGGCCCGTCTGGGCCTACGTTGTTGCTACGTTGTTGCTTTCGTCTGCAGTCATGTAGGAAGCTGTGGTTTAATAGAGACTGGTCGTTCCATCACTATAACTGTCATGTATAAGAGACTTTCTTAACCAGGAATGTTTTACTGACAGTCCACCATTCGACTCCACTCACCATTACCACTGCACCCATGTCCATGTGAGGGATGGCACTCCATCCTGACTGGCTGGGAAACCAGTTCAGTCGACACTGTAGGAGACACTTCCCAAACTCTAAATTTTGGCATCACAAGATTTTGGTTACAGCAGTGGTCACTACAACAACAGCTGCCACGCATTGCGAGGATATCCCAGTTTGTAGCTGGGGTCAAGTCTCCTGTGTATAGAAAACTTTACATAATACCTCACCATTTGTAAACAGTAATGTAGAAATTTATCAACGAACAATTGAATAATGCTGTTATTGAAGAGAGTTATTGCTCTGAGAAGCACCAGTCGTCACTGTACTGAAAAAATCGTTGTATGGGATGAAAATGTACAGTTTCTGTTGTGACTATCGTTATTGAAATGTTGGGTTGGTTATTGATGCATATCCTTTAACAAATATTACGGAAGCATTAGAAACCTTGTGTCAGTACAAATACTTTTCCAAAATGGATCTCAAAAGTGGTTACCGCTAGATGGAAGTAGTGACAGCGGACTAGCTGAACGTCAAATTTACCATTCTCTTGGGGCATTACCAATGCCGGCAGATGCCATTTGGGCTAAAGAATGCACCGACCATATTTCAACAACTGCTAGTTGGAGTGTTGAGAGGTCTTAAGGCACATCAGTGTATAGTTTATTTGTGTGATATTATCACATTTTCCAAGGATGTGACATACAAAGGCTAGAAGAAGTGTTTAAAAGTTTGCATTCAGTGCACTCAATGTTGGGTATTGAGAAGTGCCACTTTGTATTGATAGAAGTGAATTACCTAGGCTATATGAGTAGCGCAGATGTCATAAAGACAAAACTGAGGTTGATAAATGCAGAGCATGATTTTTCAACATCACAGACTACAAAATAGCTATAGTCATTTTTAGGATTATCCAGTTATTATAGGAAATTTGTCAAGGGATTTTCTGACGCTGCTGGACCGTTTGCATATTTATTAAAGAAGGGTGTAAAATTCCATTGGATGGCTGAATGTCAGGCTGCTTCGTTTGAAATTAAAGGAGGCACTTGTATTAATATTTCTAAATTAATAAGAGGATTATTTCCTGCCCTTTGACGTATATAACCAGTCAATAGGAGGCGTTCAAAGCCAGGATGTAAATGGAAAAGAGTGGGCAGTAGCGTACACATAATGACAATCAAATAAAACCAAGAAAAATTATTCAACGTTGGAAAAGGAAACGTTAATTTAATATATAGCGTCACATACGTCAAATGTTAAATACATGGCATAAAATTCAGAATCATAACTGACTATGTAGCATTAAAATGGCTATTTGCGGGTAGTAACATACTTACTCAGAAGCTCACACTCCCATTAGAGATGACATGGGACCTTAGCTCATCCATTTCTTGGTACATGAGTGGCTGCATACAGGAGTGAAATGGCAACGAGGTCAACCTGAGTATTTTTGGGTCTCTGTAGCTGAAAATAGTACAGAATGACTTGAATGTTCGGTTAAGGAGGTAGATATGGTAATGATAAGGAAATGAGACTCTGATATGGCTTACTGGTTTGGTTTTCATTGCTTCTTCACGTATTTATAATGAACATGCAGAAGAGGATAGACACTAGTTTATAACTTCATTAGGTATAAAACATAGATGAGACTTACTAGAGTCCATTTAATCACCAGAACAAATGGCCACTCTGCCCTATAACTTTGTTAAGTTTCGGGTGTACGCAGTAATGTATGGTAGTACAGAACACGAACCGAGGAACTGTCAGATTCTATTGCTCTAACCGAATCCTTAGGTTCAAATATTCGTCATAATGAATGTGAGTTGCAAACATAGGTACATGTAGACAAATGAACGATGAAAACCAGTAGCCCTAGTCCAGAGGTACGCGAAGCTAAGCTTTGTGTACAAGCTTAATTCAGTGTAATGGTCAGTCACATAGTCTCTCCTACAGACTTGTTTATCTAAGGCTGGCTGGAACTTTTCTGGGTCTGGAACTGTTCTGTTCGCTGAACTCTGCCTTGCTTGACTTTTGAGCGCCACTATTATGGCATATGCAGCTGTCTGCTGACAGATGGTGCATCACTGCGTGACTTTTTACCTCCAATTCGATATCAGTGAGCGTGAAATCAGTGGTTGCCCAAACGTGTGTGACATCTTAATGGACTGACGAAAGCGGCTTGCACTGTATGTCTCTACCTAAATTACGTGGCTTACAGCTAATATTCCTTCTTGACGACTTTTCTCTTAATTTTTTTGGAGCTTCCTGATTCGGCCATTACGCCTCCCATACTGGGAGGACACTAATATTACACTTCCTTCTTATACAAAGTACATTGGTGTGTACATATACATACACAGATACAATAGTTTTTCCATTTCTTTCATCGTATAAACATACATACAAAAAAAAATTCCATTGACATAATACACACCCATAACACAAATACATACAGTAAGTAACCACATCTTCTCCACGCTTCATCTGAAGCTCTGTGTATCTGGTGATGGAAAACTGGCGTTAGGAATAATTTTACCTAGGGGTTTTACTTCTTATGAAATTTTTCCATAAGCTGGATTCACATGCATATGGTTGTAACAAATCTCTTCTTTCCACTTCCTGCACTGGATGCTGCATCTGGTGTGTCTAAGCATCACTCCTATGGTTACCAAGATAGTTGTCGTTATTAATGCCTCGACGGAAATGTGCGTTTCCAGTTGGATCTCTGTCTCTGCTACTCTTTTATGAAAGCCTAACTTATTTTCTAATTCATACATATGCTCACCTATCCCTCTTTTTTCGCTGCTTCTATTAGGGTTAGGCTTATGGAGGCAAAGTGACTGATGGTTTGGCTGTCTCCTAGGACAGATCACAATGTCTCACTCATCTATCACTTTAGAATTCCTATATGTCAGTTCGTCTTTAATCAGTTTTGTGATAGAATTTTGCCTTTTCTACCGCCTCACATTAACTCGATTTTACCACAATCCCACATGTTCAAAGTTAATATCGTCATATGTGCGGTTGACACCTTGGTGTTCAGCTAGTGGCGAATAATAAAATTGCTTCAGAATGGTTCACTTCTCCTCTGGTTGCTGGTCGTCTTCTTCTTCCTCGTCGACCTCTTCCACATTCCTAATGACTGCGGCTGCGTCTTATGGTATGAGTGACAAGCCATCTACTATTGTGTTTTGCGATCCTCTTTTGTACATTATTTGAGAGCCGTGTTGTGTCAGTTTAATAAAAAATGGTTCAAATGGCTCTGAGCACTATGGGACTCAACTGCTGTGGTTATCAGTCCCCTAGAACTTAGAACTACTTAAACCTAACTAACCTAAGGACATCACACACATCCATGCCCGAGGCAGGATTCGAACCTGCGACCGTAGCAGTCGCGCTCAGTTTAATACTGAATATCATTAATCTTAACGACGGATCCCTTATATGCCCCAACTGTAAGTGTGATGCTTCTGTGTTGGCAGTGCAGTGCAGCGCTTTGCATTGGGTCTCTGACTGCGCTTTCTTTGTAAGAGACTCTGTGGCTGGTTGGACTCGTTGTTGGAAGTTAATCGCCAGTAGTGATGGAAGTACTGTTGGGCAGTTGGAGGTGAACAGCCAGCAGTGATGGATGTGGGGAAAGAATTGCCAGAGGTGATGGAGGTTAGAGGTTTGAAGTGTTAGGGCGAGCGGACGATCCGGACGTGTGTCCGTCATGGAAATATAATTTGTCGATTGTTATATAATCTTTCGGAACTGGTTGTAACGGACGTTTATATATTATATGATTTTTGAACTGGTTGACACATTATTAAGGCAAATACATTGTTTGCTCCGCAACAAAATCTTTCCTTTGCAAACCATATCCCTATTAGAAGTTAGTACCTTCAGTAGTTACAATCTTATATTTAGCTGACAGTACAGGCGCTCGCTGTATTGCAGTAGTTCGTGTAATGAAGATTTTTGTGAGGTAAGTGCTTAATGAAATGTATAGGTTATTGATAAGATTTCTTTTTAGTCAGGGCAATTTTTTTGAAATAATTATTTGAAGTCAGGTTGTAATTTTTTTGAGTAGTCAGATTGCGTTGCGCTAGAATATTGTGGGTCAGTGTTGACATGCTAAGAATAAGTAAAGAGAAAGTAGGCTCAGTACGTTCAGTTTTACTCAGCTATTTCAGAATTAAATAACTTCCCATTTCATTCAGCAATAGAAGCAGAAAAGAATTTTAATAAAGGAGTTTCACAAAGATTTCAATAGTTATACATGAGATGTAATTGCAGTTGCAAATATGAACAACCATCAGCTGTATAATGGAATGACGACAGCGAGTGGTCGCGAGCGGTCGTTTTAGCATTTGGTTACCCGATACGACCCACGTCCAGACCCAAATTTCCATATCTACATCTACATCCATACTCCGCAAGCCACCAGACGGCGTGTGGTGGAGGGTACCTTGAGTACCTCTATCGGTTCTCCCTTCTAATCCAGTCTCGTATTGTTCATAGAAAGAAAGATTGTCAGTATGCCTCTGTGTGGGCTCTAATCTCTCTAATTTTATCCTCATGGCCCTTCGCGAGATATACGTAGGAGGAAGCAATTTACTGCTTGTCTCCTCGGTGAAGTTATGTTCTCGAAACTTCAACAAAAGCCCGTACCGAGCTACTGAGCGTCTGTCTTGCACAGTCTTCCACTGGAGTTTATCTATCATCTCCGTAACGCTTTCGCGATTACTAAATGATCCTGTAACGAAGCGCGTTGCTCTCCGTTGAATCTTCTCTATCTCTTCTATCAACTCTATCTGGTACAGATCCCACACCGGTGAGCAGTATTCAAACAGTGGGCAAACAAGTGTACTCTAACCTACTTCCTTTGTTTTCGGGCTGCATTTCCCTAGAGTTCTTCCAACGAATCTCAGTGTGGCATCTGCTTTACCGACGATTAATTTTATATGGTCATTCCATTTTAAATCACTCCTAATGCCTACTCCCAGATAATTTGTGGAATTAACTGCTTCCAGTTGCTGACCTGCTATATTGTAGCTAAATGATAGGGGATCTTTCTTTCTATGTATTCGCAGCACATTACACTTGTCTAAATTGAGATTCAATTGCCATTCCCTGCACCATGCGTAAATTAATTGCAGATCCTTCTGCATTTCAGTACATTTATTTATTTATTTAGCGTATGGTTCATAACATCACAGTAAAAATTACAGAAACAACACGATTTTAAAAAATCACATATGTATAAACAGAGCAATAAATAACAACTTGTATATAAGGACACCACCAATTGTAATTTTACACTCACAGAAGACAAACGTCCAGCTTAGATAATATATAGTCGATTGCCTCTTGGGTCGCCATTAGGAAATCCTGTGGGTCACCCTCATATGCCCTTAGTGGGCATTCCTGCACAAGGTGCTTGACCGTCTGTCTCTCAGCGCCACAGTCGCAAGCGGCCGAAGGAAGTTTACCCATTGTTACAACCTCTCGATATATTACAGCATCCTCCGCAAAAAGCCTCAGTGAACTTTCGATGTTATTCACAAGGTCATTTATATATATTGTGAATAGCAATGGTCCTACGACACTCCCCTGCGGCACACCTGATATCACTCTTAGTTCGGAAGACTTCTCTCCATTGAGAATGA
Organism: Schistocerca nitens; assembly: GCF_023898315.1. Taxonomy (NCBI): domain Eukaryota; kingdom Metazoa; phylum Arthropoda; class Insecta; order Orthoptera; family Acrididae; genus Schistocerca; species Schistocerca nitens. Next base: position 167,624,347 of record NC_064616.1, on the reverse strand, counting down.
CATGCTGCGTTCTGTTATCTAGGAACTCTTCAATCCAATCACACAATTGGTCTGATAGTCCATATGCTCTTACTTTGTTCATTAAACGACTGTGGGGAACTGTATCAAACGCCTTGCGGAAGTCAAGAAATACGGCATCTACCTGGGAACTCGTGTCTATGGCCCTCTGAGTCTCGTGGACGAACAGCGCGAGCTGGGTTTCACACGGCCGTCTTTTTCGAAACCCATGCTGATTCCCACAGAGTAGATTTCTAGTCTCCAGAAAAGTCATTATACTCGAACATAATACGTGTTCCAAAATTCTACAACTGATCGACGTTGGAGATACACGTCTATAGTTCGGCACATCTGTTCGACGCCCCTTCTTGAAAACGGGGATGACCTGTGCCCTTTTCCAATCTTTTGGAACGCTACGCTCTTCTAGAGACCTACGGTACACCGCTGCAAAAAGGGCGGCAACTTCCTTCGCGTACTCTGTGTAAAATCGAACTGGTATCCCATCAGGTCCAGCGGCCTTTCCTCTTTTGGGTGAAAGGCATGTTATACATGGTGGGTGTTAGTGGTGATTTTGTGCAGTGATACAAGACGTGACCAAGACGCCATGTTGTAATTTGCAAATGTAAATGCAGCAGTATGTGTGCTACATTCTTCCACTGAAAAGTGAAATTGCTTGTACATCAATCGCAACAAAACCCCATGTTATCAACCATGTATCTACAGCCTGTACTCGCACATCTATTATGTATATTCCCATACAGTGGAGACATTTTACTTGAAAGTTGTTTGCCCTGTGTCGGCGGATAAATACGATATTGCAGTGCCTGTGTTATTCTGAATTACGAAGCCATGTTCCTTTTGACATGCGAGCATGTCCTAAGGAACAGGCGTAGCGGCGACTGCAGCCGTTATTAAATAAATAAAGTGTATTCGCAGTTACGAATATGGATCACCATCAGCTGTATAATGGAAGGACGACAATGAAAATTTGTGTCGGAACGGTAATCGAACCCGGAATTCCCGCTTATCGCGTGCGGTCGCCTTACCATTTGGCTCCCAGAACATCCATCTCCGAAGAAGCAGTGCATCGACATTCAGCGTAACACAGGCACTGCAATATCCTATTTATCCGCCGACACCGGGCGAGCGATTTTCAAGTAAAATGTCTATCCTGTATGAGAATATACGTAAGGGATGTACGAGTACAGTTTGTACACACATGATTGCCGACATATGGAAGTTTGGGACTGGTAATGTGCCTTGTTCGGGCAGCCAAATGGTAAGGCGACAGTTCGCGATAAGCGAGAAATCCGACTTCGAGTCCCAGTCCGACACAAATTTTCACTGTCATCATTGCATTATACAGTTGATGGTTATCCATATTCGCAAGTGCGAGTGTACTTCATGTATTTCATAACGACTGTAGTCGCCGCAATGACTATTCCTTCGGACATACATGCATGCTTGCACCTTAATTATGAATAACACAGGCACTGAAGTATCGTATTTCGAGTGTTTGTGATCAGTATCTGCAATGAATTTTCTGCCATACACTTAATGTCGTTAGTGCTTCACTGCTCACGCTGTGTCTAAGAGCTCTCGTTCAATCGTACTACTACGGTCGCAGGTTCGAATCTTGTCTCCGGCATGGATGTGTGTGATGTCCTTAGGTTAGGTAGATTTAAGTAGTTCCAAGTCTAGGGGACTGATGACCTCAGATGTGAAGTCCCATAGTGCTTAGTGCCATTTGAACTATCAATCGTACTATATCCTCTCTGGGGGCGGTTCAGCATTCTGGATGCAAAGGCTGCTGGTAAATCCTGTCCTAATTCTCCTTCAGTCAGGAAGGCCCCGATCGACTGCTTGCTAGCGGCTGTCGTGATTATAAACTGCTTCGTAAAATCAGGATACTGTAAAATCTGGGCTAACTAATTTCTCCATTAATTCCTGGAAAGCTGCTTCCCACTGACTCGAACAGTCATAGTTTGCTCCTTTCTTCAGTAATTCATGTAACGGTTTCGCTATCCGACTGAAGTCCTTGATAAAACGATGGTAAAATGACACGATTCCTAGAAAGCTCCTTACCTGCTTCGTGGTGCTGGGTCTTCGATACTCTTTTTTTATGCTCACCTTCTGTGGATCCGGTTTTAATCTTTCTGTCGTAATTATGTGCCCTAAGTGAGTTACTTCTTCACGTAGGAACTCACAGTTGTCAACCTGCAATTTTAAATTGTGCAACCGGAACCTCTCAAGCACTTCTTGAAATCTGGAATTATACTCTTGTAACGTAGCTCTGAACACAACCACACCATTGAAACATACGAACATCTTGTGTCCCTGAAATCCGACTAGTACTGTGTTCACCAATCTCTGAAAAGTGGCTTCACTAACTGTTATTCCCGTCAGTAATCATTTGTATTCGTAATGTTCTTCTGGAGTAGAGAACACTGTTTTCTCTCTATCATCTTCATTCAACAGTATCTGGTGGTAGTCCTTTGCACAATCGGAAGTGATTAAATATCGACTTTTAGTAAGCCATCTGCAGTCTCATCAGCGTGGGGAAATACAGTGCTAATAAAATTGTCATTTAACCTCCAGCATTTCACCACTTTCGCTTCTCTGAAGCGTCCATCTTTTCAGACTCATCGGTAACGGAAAATTCCACCGACTTGTGCTCGGCGCATGATATCTTCCCTTAACATTACATCTATCTCGTTTCGGAGGGCTTCCGTTTGTGCCTCTGGTAGTCGATGTGGATGGACATTTATCACTTTTCCTTGCACCCCTTGTTTCAACTTAAGTTCATGTTTCACCGTCTCCCTGTACCTTAATTTGTCTCCCGGGAGGTGAAACACATCATGACCTGCAACACACAGATCAGTAATCAAAGTCCTTACTTCTTTGTTTAAGTGTTCCATTCGAATAATTTCTTTTAATTTGTTAATTCGCAATCTTGTCTCTTGGACCAGTAAAACTGCAATATGTACGAGGGCAGTTCAATAAGTAATGCAACACATTTTTTTTCTCGGCCAATTTTGGTTGAAAAAACCGGAAATTTCTTGTGGAATATTTTCAAACATTCCCGCTTCGTCTCGTATAGTTTCATTGACTTCCGACAGGTGGCAGCGCTGTACGGAGCTGTTAAAATGGCGTCTGTAACGGATGTGCGTTGCAAACAACGGGCAGTCATCGAGTTTCTTTTGGCGGAAAACCAGGGCATCTCAGATATTCATAGGCGCTTGCAGAATGTCTACGGTGATCTGGCAGTGGACAAAAGCACGGTGAGTCGTTGGGCAAATCGTGTGTCATCATCGCCGCAAGGTCAAGCAAGACTGTCTGATCTCCCGCGTGCGGGCCGGCCGTGCACAGCTGTGACTCCTGCAATGGCGGAGCGTGCGAACACACTCGTTCGAGATGATCGACGGATCATCATCAAACAACTCAGTGCTCAACTTGGCATCTCTGTTGGTAGTGCTGTCACAATTGTTCACCAGTTGGGATATTCAAAGGTTTGTTCCCGATGGGTCCCTCGTTGTCTAACCGAACACCATAAAGACCAAAGGAGAACCATCTGTGCGGAATTGCTTGCTCGTCATGTGGCTGAGGGTGACAATTTCTTGTCAAAGATTGTTACAGGCGATGAAACATGGGTTCATCACTTCGAACCTGAAACAAAACGGCAATCAATGGAGTGGCGCCACACCCACTCCCCTACCAAGAAAAAGTTTAAAGCCATACCCTCAGCCGGTAAAGTCATGGTTACAGTCTTCTGGGACGCTGAAGGGGTTATTCTGTTCGATGTCCTTCCCCATGGTCAAACGATCAACTCTGAAGTGTATTGTGCTACTCTTCAGAAATTGAAGAAACGACTTCAGCGTGTTTGTAGGCACAAAAATCAGAACGAACTTCTCCTTCTTCATGACAACGCAAGACCTCACACAAGTCTTCGCACCCGAGAGGAGTTCACAAAACTTCAGTGGACTGTTGTTCCTCATGCACCCTACAGCCCCGATCTCGCACCGTCGGATTTCCATATGTTTGGCCCAATGAAGGACGCAATCTGTGGGACGCACTACGCGGATGATGAAGAAGTTAATGATGCAGTACGACGTTGGCTCCGACATCGACCAGTGGAATGGTACCGTGCAGGCATACAGGCCCTCATTTCAAGGTGGCGTAAGGCCGTAGCATTGAATGGAGATTACGTTGAAAAATAGTGTTGTGTAGCTAAAAGATTGGGGAATAACCTGGTGTATTTCAATGCTGAATAAAACAAACCCTGTTTCAGAAAAAAATGTGTTGCATTACTTATTGAACTGCCCTCGTATGTGGCATTCCTCGCCTTCTCCCATGATAGATACCGTTTCTATCTTCATTTTGGGACATTCCAATATAAGTTCTTCTTGTGTGATAAAAATCTTCTTGTGGGCCTATTCATATAATGTCACATAGGCTCTCTTTCCTTTCTGTCTGCTGCTCATCTTTGTTCTTTGTTTCCTTTAGATGTTACGCTCTATCGTTCATATTTCATCTGACTCCTTACTCCGGAGGTCTCTTCTCTCTCGGATCTATTTAAGATTCTATCTGAACTCCCACTGTTACCTCTGGTGTTGTAGTTTCCCTTGTCACCCCTATATGTCAGCTGCCTAATGTCCGTTCCATGGTAAAATGCTCTCTTTGTAGCTCTCTCCAGATCAGCAAGATTCGCCGGATCGGTTTCAGTTCCATCTGTAACTGTACTGGTATGCACATGACCAAAGCGTCTTTGTTCCGTAAACCATTACTTTTAAACTACTGCAGAAGTCTCTGCCTAAGATTTCTTCATACGGGACATCTAACTTGTGCTCACTACATGTTCCACACACATATCGACATCTATCCTCAGCTTTAACGTCGTGGCTGTGTTATTTCTTTAGTGGTCCCTTTAAACTTTATTCGTTCGTCGGCGTTACTGCCTAAAGTATTCTTCAATGCTGTTTTTTTTTATTTATTACGCTGAACTGAGCGAAAATATCTAGTACGAAGCTTGTGGTTTCCGCACCTCCTCAAGCCCATCTTATATTTACGAAATCAGTCCTGCCCTTGCAGTCTACTGAGTGTAACTTTGCGTCACGAGTCGTCTGCATAGTCATACCGATCGTTCATTTCCCGATTTCTGAGTCTTTGCGTTTGCTAACCTAGCACTGGTATTACACTGTCGGGCTTAGTGTCCTGGTTCTTTACAAACGTAACATATCAAGGATCTCACCTTACACAGCCCTGGATGCCCTTGAAGACCGCAACGACGACACACCGTCTGTCACATGCTTCCGATATCTCTGTGGTGACCCCAGCATAGAGTTTCCTCTACCCTTCTCAGTGGTTGCGGAGGATGAGGTGTCCTTTTCTTTGCTCCACTACAAATCGGCTACATAGCCTTTATTATCCTGACGTGTCTCCCCATAGTGCATTTCCTTGCACGACCCCCGCCTCTCTTACATCTAAAATAGTTGTCTCTCAGTCGACTGGATCCACCGAACTTTTCTTTACAAAAGGCGATGGATGCTGCTTCTGTTAATGCTAGACTACTAGACCCACTGAAACATCCTGGCAGACTAAAACTGTGTGCCGGACCGAGACTCGAACTCGGAACCTTTGCCTTTCACGGGCAAGTGCTCTACCAACAGCCTTACATCTGCCAGTAACTCGTCTCCTACCTTCCAAACTTTACAGAAGCTCTCCTGAGAAACTTGCAAAGGTCCCGAGTTCGAGTCTCTGTCCGGCACACAGTTTTAATCTACCAGGAAGTTTCATATCAGCGCACACTCTGCTGCAGAGTGAAAATCTCATTCTACTAGACCCACTTCTTGAACTCTCACGACGGTTTTAGTCCTGTGATCTTCAATTCCCTTCCCAATTAGAGCTTGGCTTCCCGGAATATCTGATTCCCTGATCACTCTCTGGATGCCTCCTAGAAATTGGTGTGGCAATGTCTCAACGCGACTCGCCAATTCGGCCATACTTTCGGTCCTGTTCTGTCTATTAGAAAATAATTGTACGCATGACAATCCAGAGACCGTTTGGACTCGCGGTTCTCCAATAAAATGTCCTTCACTTCTTCTCAAGTTTCCTCCAAACCACTTATGAGTCGTTTACCTCGAACAGCACTCACAATCCTAGACTTATAAATTTTAATAGCAGACTATGACAGTGGCTTGGCCTTAGTTCGAGGAATAGGTAACAACTGCCACGAATTCTGTAAGTTTATCTTTATTTCCATCAAAAGCTCTCCGAATTAACTTAAATGCACAGACACGACTGTATGCTGAGCATGGGATCACTACCTCCCAGATTCATATTAGGTGTTTTTTCGTCCTTTTCAAAGCTGTAGACCTTGTTTCCTGGTACGCTGTTATTCAGTCACAGTATTTGTTGGTCAGGCGGCGGCGCTGCATTGGCGACTTGTGCAGGCGTGACTTTTTAAGTTAGTTTGGTCAGCACGCACGGCCACTGATTCAGATGTCGGTGGCCCCGACCTCGACTGTCGTAATCGCTATGAAGGCTTCCTCTGACGTTTACTGCAATGGGCTGCTCGCTGTGGTCTCGTAATTCTGCGCGCTGTGGTTTCGTAATTCTGGGAGATGGGACGGTGGACGACCTTCCGAGTTATTCTTCTTTCTTCACCTTGCTTCGTTCCTGCTGTACACTAAAAAGGATTGCTCTGCCTGTTCACCGTAGCTGATCTGCCTCGAAAGTTAAAGCCAGTTCGTCCTAAGACGGGGCTTGCTATTGCCCATAAGGCAAAATCCTATCTTTCATACTCAAAGGCACCTTACTTCTTAACCGAGTCAGGTGGCGCAGTGGCCCCTTCCGCCGGAGGTTCGAGTCCTCTCTCGGGCGTGGTAGTGAGTGTTGTCCTTAGCGTTAAGTTAGTTTAAGTAGTGTGTAAGTCTAGGGACCGATAACCTCACCACTTTGGTCCCTTAGGAATTCACACAAATTTGAACATTTGGCGCAGTGGTTAGCACACTGGACTCGCATTCGGGAGGACGACGGTTCAATCCCGCGTCCAACTATCCTGATTTAGGTTTTCCGTGATTTCCCTAAATCGCTCCAGGCAAATCCCGGGATGGTTCCTTTGAAAGGGCACGGCCGACTTCCTTCCCCGTACTTCCTTAATCTGACGAGACCGATGACCACGCTGTTTGGTCTCTTCCTCCAAACAACCCAACCCAACCTAACCCAACCCTTACTTCTTATTAAAGGTACTCAGCCAGGTATCGAAGCCTGAACCCAGCATCTGACACCAGTTTATATGTCGTAACCCGACGTGGGTCGCGACATGCTTTCTCAGAAGCTCAAGCTCAGATCAGAGATGAAAAGGGATTTCAGATCATTCGTTTCTTGTTACACAAGGGACTGCGTACAGGAGTGAAACGGCGATGGGGTCAAGCTAAGATTTTTCAGAGCTCTGTGGTTTCAGACAATACAGAAGCACTTGGATGTTACGCTCAGGAGGCAGATATAGTGATGATAAGGAAATGAGACTCTGAGTTGGCTTAGTGGTCTGTCTTTTATTTGGTCTTCACGTGTTTGCAATGAACATGTAGAGGAGCACAGTCACTAGTTTATAACTTCAGTAAGTGTAAAACATAGATGAGGCTTACTAGATTCTCCAATCAGTTACCAGAAAAAATGGCCACACCAGCAAATAACTTTGTTAAGATTCGGGTACACACTCTAATGTATGATACTACAGACCACGAACCATGGAAGTGCCAGATTATACTTGTATCACTCTAATCGAACCCTTAGGTTCCAGTACTCGCCACAGTGAACGCGACATAAAGATGTAGCTACATATAGACATATGAAAGTACATACCAATAACCCCAGTCCAGGAATACGTACAGGCAAACTTTGCAAGACCATCTTAATGAACAATTTTAATTGAGTATAATGGTTACTCACATAGTATCTGCTGTAGACTTGTTTATCCGATGCTGGTTGGAACTCTTCTCTGGCTGGGACTCTTCTCTGACTGGAGCTCTTCTGTGTCTGGTACTCTTCTGCTCTCTGGAACACTGTCTTACTTGACGATTATGGGCCGCTCTATATTGCATTTGGGGCTGTTTGCTTGAAGATCGAACGTGACTGTTTCACTTTTTATCTCCAATTTGCATAACTGAACATTAAATCAGTGTTTTTCCAATGTGTGTGACTTCTTAATGGCTTCACGAAAGCGGCTTGCACTGTAGGTCTCTATCTAAGTTAAAAGGCTTACAGCTAATATTCATAATTAGATAATATTTCTTGTTTTGGGCAACCCTTCATGATGCGATAATTACAGGGTAAAAGATTCTTTGAGCAACTTGACTCGATGGGCATTTCAATTGAACATATTCGACTTTGGGGTAGTTCAGAAACCAGATAGGAAGCATGGAAATGCAGATCATTTAAACGTAAAGAGTGGTGTCATAGAAGTGCTGGCCAAAGCCTTGCAGAATGGCTGAAGGTGCAAACCACTGATGCAGTCTGTCAGCTATTCAAACCATAGCCACAGTGACAGGTCCCCATGCATGATGGACTGCTATGTATGACAACGAACCTTGGACCACACATCGTGTTGCTTAGAGCACTAAGAGAAGAAATGCTAAGGGAAGGTCACAGCCAAGGAGGACAAAGAACAACAGATCGTAGGATAGCTGAATAATATTGGTGGAGGACGTAAAGACATAGCATTACCCGCATGTGAGGAAATGCATGCTATGTGTACAACGTGCTGATTTGAGACACCAGCAAATACCACTTCAAAGGTTGGTGGAGGCATCTAAGCCATTTGGAATAGTAAGGATAGGCATGGGTCCATCTAACGAAACACAGGTGGATAACCACCACCTCTTAACTATAATAGATCATTTCTCGTGTTGTGTTGAGATTATAGCCATTTCAAATCAGCAAGGGAGTACAGTAGCACAAACCATTGTGACTAACTGGTTATTGAAGTATGGTGTTCCTAACACAATAATTACTGATGAGGGCAGTAACTTCATGTCCAAATTAATGAAACAACTTTGTCAACTGTTGCAAATCGGAAACTAAGAATTAGTCCGTTGCAATCACAAGCTCTGGAGGACTAATCTGATTCACAGTTCCATCGGTAAAGTGTTCAGCTGTTATGTAAATAGTCACCACGACAATTGGGATATATAACTACCCTATGTCGTGACTGCTTATAATTCAGAGGTGCTGTACAGAGGGAAGGTGCTTTCACCTTTTGATGTCATTAAGACTAAAATAGGTAATACTGAGGAACTGATGCGAAATTTAGCGAAAAGGTTACAAGCTGTATGGAATCGAAAGAAAAAAGTGAATACTAAGGCACTCAAATGTCAGTAGAGAATGCGGGCCGTACTGCCGAACTGCTGGAATATAGGTTTGGCCACTGGACAGTGCTAACTAACCCTTATTCATTCAAGGGGAAAACGAAGGAATTTATTACGCGATATCAAAGGCCACACGAAGTCACAGAAATGTTATCGCAAGTAAAGGTTAAGTCAAAATTGCTGAGGGGCACCATAGTTGACCACACAGGGCACATTAGACACTTTAAGCTGCTCTGGATGCCTTACCAAAAATACCACTGCTGCTGCCTGCGAAGAAGGCACAGAGCCAGAAGGGAAGGAAGGAATCAGCAACTAGCACACAGGCTACACACAAGGTACGATTACGTTAAGCATTCAGGTCACCTCAATAATTGATGAGCGTTACTGAATGTACAGAGTGATTCCGTGATGATGTTAAAAACTTCCTGAGATGATGGAGAAGCGTATGTATCAATTTGAGGTAAGGGACCGTAGTCTGGAAATGACCGAGTCCAATGTTATAAGCGAAAATTGTTCTGATACCTCTGACAGTGTTATACATGTACCGGCACCATTGTTGCTAAGATTGTAGGGTAGGCAATCCTGATGAGCACTTAGGTTCCAACAGGATGGAGTGCCACCTGACTTTGGACTGAGGTTCATGAACACCTGGATGGACATTCACTGAAAACTGAATATGCAAAGGAAGTATTGTTTGGGGCTACCACGTTCACCTGGTCTCACCTCAGTTACTCTCTTCTTGTGAGGTCATCCGAAGAGTCTTGTGTAAGAGACGCCTGTCGAGAGTAAAGAAGATTTCATGGCAAGAGTTATCCCTGCCTGCGACACTGCTCAAACGACAGTGGGGTATTAGAACGGATATGATATAACTTCATACCAAGATGCCTTGACTGCATTGATGCGGGCGGATGCCAGTTTGAACAATTGTTCTAAATGTAACAGCTTGTGGAACTTGGAATTCATTATTACTGTAGCATAGTCTTAGAATTTTCAGTCTCTCTGACATCAATTTAAGTACGCCTTTACTAGCCCATCAACAGGGAAAATTATCTGATGGTATCGAGGAATATTCAGCGGGAATTCTGTACGTCATCATCAGGGTTCAGACGTTGGGTCCCTTAGTTTGAGCACTGCGTGAGGCAAAGATGAAATTTGAGTAGACTTTCGCTTATGACTGTCGACTCGGTAGTTTCCGGACTTGGGTCCCTTAGCTCAAAATGATAAATTTACCCTTCTCCAGCGCCCCTGAAAGTTTCTAACATCATTGCGAAACGACCCTGTATGATGAACTTTTGTGGTAAATTATGTCATGTTCATATCGTTGTTTTATTTTGTTGGGGTTATTATATTTTATTAGTAAAAGGGAGATTTATGTTTTGTTACAGAATATATGAAGAAGCTTTTGCCTCATTTTGTTGGGTTTATTATGTTTGGTTAGTATAGGGAGATTTGTGTTTTCAATTGATATGTTTTACGGTAATAGGGTTGGTAGATAGTATAACGCATAAATGGAACAGAGGTATGTCAACGTAACGGGATGATTTGTTTCATTGTTGGTTTGTGATAAGGGACCAGGGGCGTCCGGTCTTTCGAGAGGGAGGGAGAGTGATGTGGATTCTTTTCCCTTAGGTGGTGTTATCTCCGAGGACAACCATAGAGCGTGCTATAATCTACTGATGCTACACTTCTTTAGTGGAGAAGTGGTGGACATACTACGAAATCAACAACTCGAAAGAGGAGTACTGTTCTCGAGGAAGGAGGTCATAATACTAACCGGCCACCATTCGACACTGAGAATGACGTACAACACGTGAGAAGCAAGGATTGAGTTGTGGAGACTGGAGGAGACGTTCGCCGAATTATATCTCGAGGATGGGGGGGAAAGGAATATTGGAGAAGATACACTGACGTGAGAAAACTCATAGGAAAGCGATGTCCACATACACACATGGCGGTAGTATCGCGTACACAAGGTATAAAAGAGCCTTGAATTGGCGCAGCTGTCCTTTGTACTCAGGTGATTCATGTGAAAACGTGTTCGACATGATTATGGCCGCACAAGGAGAATTAACAGACTTTGAACGCGGCATGGTAGTTGGAGCTAGATGCGTGGTACATTCCATTCGGGAAGTCGTTAGGGAATTCAATATTCCGAGACTCACACAATCAAGGGTGTGCTGAGAGTACCAAATTTCAGGCATTACCTCTCACCATGAAAAACGCAGTGACCGACGCCTGCGCTTCATGGCCGAGAGCAGCAGCGTTTGAATAGAGTTGTAAGTGCTAACAGACAGTCAACACTGAGTCAAATAGCAGCAGAAATTAACGTGGGACGTATGGCGGGCGTATCCCTTAAGACAGGGCTTAACAACCGGCCGGTTTTGAGCGCGAGTACTCACGTCTGCTCAGGCACGTGCTCGCGAGCAGCTGCAAGGTCGTGGAGTAGGGAGGGAGGGGAGGGAGGGGAAATGCACGCGCACGTTTGAATAGGGCCGCAGCGTGCCTATTGAATTTGCGCCGACTGTGTAACGTTTAAAGTACTACGATCAGCTCTTAACAGCCACTTCGCTGGTTAAGAATCATGTGAAGTCGCCGTTGTGTAACCCCAACCATGCTTTCGCAGTTCAACCCCCATTGGGGGGAATTGTATCTGTTTACAGAAAAAGACGGTGTTGCAAAATGTTTAGTATGTCATAAAACGCTGAATTCTTTTACGAAATTTAATTTGCAGCGACGTTATATGTCGTACCACGCGAAAGACTACGGACGTGGAAAATGTGATTGACCAGATCGTGCACAGGAAGTTATTAAACTTAAAAGGAAGTTATCCGAAGAAGATCTGGACGACGAAGAAAAATCAACTGAGGCAGCTCTCAGAGTGGGTTACAAAATTGCTTTGCTTTTAGCAAAATCCCTGCGCCCCTTAACTGATTGCGATTTAATAAAGGAATGTTTGGTAGTTGCAGCGGAACATTTGTGTCCATCTCAAGTTGAACAGTTTCGGATTGTGCCATTATCTAACATGACCATTATGCGTCGCATACAGGACATGGCAGACGACGTCCAGAGCCAGCTTGCAAATATCTGTAAAGATTTTATGGCGTATTCTCTAGCTCTGGACGAAAGTGTTGATATCACTGGAACAGCGCAGCTTGCCATATTTATTAGAGGTGTTAATAGAGATCTTCAGGTGAGGGAGGAGCTCCTCGGTGTAGTAGCCATGAAGAACACTACAACCGGAGGTGATATTTTAAGTAGTGTTGAAGAAAGTATTGAAAATATAAGATTGTCGTGGAAGTCTTTAGTTTCAGTGTCTACAGATGGTAGAGGCATACACTAAGCTAATAAAATTATGTGGCACGTGTACATTCTCCTTTATTTGTTTCATTTGTCGCAGTAATAATTCGTGAGTGATATCCTTGCAGGTGGTCGCGGATTTACATCGACTGGCGGCAGCTGTTGTGTACCCCACGTGACTCTCCCCACTCTCCGCTCTGGTCCGGTAGGGGGGGTAGCGTGCTCGCGCTGCTCCGTGCTCGCGCCTTGCTGCTCACAGCTTGCTCCGCGAGCACGTATGTTGTGAAGCCCTGCCTTAAGAAAACGCGGCGAAATCATACGTTAATGGGCTATGGCACCGGACGACCGACGCGAGTGCCTTTACTAACAGCACGACAAAGCCTGCAGCGTCTCTCCTGGGCTCGTGACTGTATCGGTTGGACTCTAGACGACTGGAAAACCGTGGTCTGGTGAGATAGTCCCGATTTCAGTTGGTAAGAGCTGATGGTAGGTGGTTAGACACCACAAGCTATGGATTGAAGTTTGTAACAAGGCATTCCACAAGCTGGTTGTCGCTCTATAGTAGTGTGGTCTGTGTTTACATGGGATGGACTGGGTCCTTTGATACAAGTAAACCGATCACTGACTGGAAATGGTTATGTTCAGCTACTTGGAGACCATTTGAAGCCATTCATGGACTTCATGTTCCCAAACAACAATGGAATTTTTATGAATGACAATGCGCCAGACCACAATTGTTCGCGATTGATTTGAAGAAAATTCTGGACAGTTTGAGCGAATGATTCGGCCAATCAGTTCACCCGACATGAATCCCATCGAGCATTTGTGAAATGTAACCGAGAGGACAGTTCGTGCAAAAAATCCTGTGCCTGCAACACATTCACAATTATGGACCTCTATAGAGGCAGCATGGTTCAATATTTCTGCAGGTGATGTCCAACGACTTTTTGGGTCCATGCCCCATCGAGTTGCTGCACTACGCCGGGCAAAAGAAGGTCCGACACGGCATTCGGAAAAAAATTTGGAAATCGGTGATAAAGTCTTATGGGATCAAACTGCTGAGGTCATCGGCCCCTAAGCCTACACACTACTTAATCTAACTTAAACTAACTTACGCTCTGGACAACACACACACTCATCCCCGAGGGACGATTCGAACCTCCGACGGAGGCAGCCGCACGGACCGTGACAAGGCGCCTGAGACCGCGCGGCTAACACGCACGAACGGTATTCTGTATTAGGAGGTATGTCTCGACTTTTATTACCCTAGTGTACAAGGACAGTGACCAGGGCTGCGTGTCTCATATAAACGACTATGGGAACAGATAGGCTAGCTGATAGATCTAGCACTACACACATTGCTGTGCCAAAAAAAACAGGGAGTTAATTAGACGCAGATGGTAAATTATTAAAGGGTGTCTTTGGCATTGCGGATACCGACGATATCCAGAAATTGAATGACATACTGGGACAAGTGCAAGAAATAGCAACGAACAGAGCCGTTACGGAGTGACACCACACAACTAACAATCCTTGATCAGTTCATATTAAATAATACTTGAACGTTGCGGGAACTGACTACAGAACTAACAGGAGATTTGAAAGCAACAGTGGCTACACTGACTAAGGATTTGCACATGATAGAGGCGCTACTCAATCTATTCGATATTAGAGTTGCAGTGAAGAGACTCCTGCGACTACTAGCAGATAGTGTAGGTGATGAACAGAGGAAGTAATAGCATTACAGGGAGCAATATAGCACGCAATACGTGGGCAACTTAGTCCCGCACTGCTAGCTCCAGGACAGTTTCTGGCTGGCCTATGGAAGATCTATGAAGATCTAACAGCGGAACTGCATCATATAGTGCAGCCGACAGAGTAGAGCTTGTCGTTATTCTACCATGTGACAACAGTAGAAACTGGCACCGATAGAGGCTGACTCGATATACTAGTTCATATTCCAGTAGCGAGTGTTAATGTGCATTAAGAATGTTTTACAGTCTACTCCTATCAAGTGAAATAGGAAGCTCTGGGAAAATACATACCGACAGAGACGCAGGAAGTAATGCCAATATTCAAGGAAAGGGGAAGCTACGCGTTGATGTCGACGGAAGAGCTTCATCGATGTGAGAGGGAAAGGGTAACTACATGCCCAACCAAGACGGTCCAGTCCAACTCGAAGGCAATTCAAATACGAGGGTGAGTCAAATGAAAACCTTAAATATTTTTTAAATACTATTTATTGTGCAGATGTGGTACAAAGCTGTACCACTTTTCAACATAATCTCCCACACGCTCAATGCAAGTCCTCCAGCGCTTACAAAGTGCATAAATTCCCTTAGAAAAGAGTTCTTTTGGTAGTTCGCGCAACCACTCATGCACCGCGTGGCGTACCTCTTCATCAGAACGGAACTTCTTTCCTCCCATTGTGTCTTTGAGTGGTCCAAACATATGGAAATCACTTGGTAATGAGGAATGGCGCCATTCCTTGCTCGCTCTCTTAGTTTCCGGTTGGTGGAAGTGAACCCAGGTTTCGTCCCCAGTAACGATTCTTGCAAGGAAGCCATCACCTTCTCGTTCAAAGCGCCAAAGAAGTTCTTCACAAGCATCAACAAGTCGTTCTCTGATTTCAGGAGTCAGCTGCCGTGGCACCCATCTTGCAGACACTTTGTGAAACTGGAGCACATCATGCACAATGTGGTGTGCTGACCAATGACTAATCTGTAAACATGCTGCAATGTCATTCAGTGTCACTCGGCGGTTTTCCTTCACTATGGCTTCAACTGCTGCAATGTTCTGTGGAGTCACAACTCGTTGTGCCTGACCTGGACGACGAGCATCTTCCACTGAAGTCACACCATTTGTGAACTTCCTACTCCATTCGTAGACTTGCTGCTGTGACAGACATGAATCACCGTACTGAACCTTCATTCGTCGATGAATTTCAATAGGTTTCACACCATCACTACGCAAAAACCGAATAACAGAACATTGTTCTTCCCTGGTGCAAGTCGCAAGTGGGGCGGCCATCTTTATACTGATACTGCGACGGTATGTGTGCTTCTGCGCTATGCTGCCACCTACAGGCCATTCTGCACGTTGTTTGTAGCACGCTTAACAACTTACAGGATAACGGCGCGAAATTTCGATTTGTTATTACAAATTTAACGTTTTCATTTGACTCACCCTCGTACGTTTATCCTAGGGAGAGCGGATGCAGTATGATGTAAAAAAGTGTCCTAGGGGTCACGTCAGTACTACTTCAATTACATCAGGCAATAAAAGTGCTCGGGAACCATCCCAATCCATGACCACTCAACCGATGCACACAACATGCAGATATTATCTAAACTGTCCACATTTCTCTCGACAGATTCCACCATGTAGGCCTACTCACCAACTATGGGAACCACACAGACTGCTGTGTATTGTTGTTGAGACCATTCGGATCCAATTCTGGGGTGACGGTGTGGTGCACTGTCTTGTAGGAGAGCGTTGGCACCTGAGAGGTGCTTACACAAGCAAACAAATGCACATGATTGGACATAGAGGTCTCTGTATCTTAGCCAGTAATAGATAGTCAGGGGCCCCAGTTTGATTTCATTAATGTAGAGGTACTTCGATACATCGATATGTATATACACTCCTGGAAATTGAAATAAGAACACCGTGAATTCATTGTCCCAGGAAGGGGAAACTTTATTGACACATTCCTGGGGTCAGATACATCACATGATCACACTGACAGAACCACAGGCACATAGACACAGGCAACAGAGCATGCACAATGTCGGCACTAGTACAGTGTATATCCACCTTTCGCAGCAATGCAGGCTGCTATTCTCCCATGGAGACGATCGTAGAGATGCTGGATGTAGTCCTGTGGAACGGCTTGCCATGCCATTTCCACCTGGCGCCTCAGTTGGACCAGCGTTCGTGCTGGACGTGCAGACCGCGTGAGACGACGCTTCATCCAGTCCCAAACATGCTCAATGGGGGACAGATCCGGAGATCTTGCTGGCCAGGGTAGTTGACTTACACCTTCTAGAGCACGTTGGGTGGCACGGGATACATGCGGACGTGCATTGTCCTGTTGGAACAGCAAGTTCCCTTGCCGGTCTAGGAATGGTAGAACGATGGGTTCGATGACGGTTTGGATGTACCGTGCACTATTCAGTGTCCCCTCGACGATCACCAGTGGTGTACGGCCAGTGTAGGAGATCGCTCCCCACACCATGATGCCGGGTGTTGGCCCTGTGTGCCTCGGTCGTATGCAGTCCTGATTGTGGCGCTCACCTGCACGGCGCCAAACACGCATACGACCATCATTGGCACCAAGGCAGAAGCGACTCTCATCGCTGAAGACGACACGTCTCCATTCGTCCCTCCATTCACGCCTGTCGCGACACCACTGGAGGCGGGCTGCACGATGTTGGGGCGTGAGCGGAAGACGGCCTAACGGTGTGCGGGACCGTAGCCCAGCTTCATGGAGACGGTTGCGAATGGTCCTCGCCGATACCCCAGGAGCAACAGTGTCCCTAATTTGCTGGGAAGTGGCGGTGCGGTCCCCTACGGCACTGCGTAAGATCCTACGGTCTTGGCGTGCATCCGTGCGTCGCTGCGGTCCGGTCCCAGGTCGACGGGCACGTGCACCTTCCGCCGACCACTGGCGACAACATCGATGTACTGTGGAGACCTCACGCCCCACGTGTTGAGCAATTCGGCGGTACGTCCACCCGGCCTCCCGCATGCCCACTATACGCCCTCAAAGTCCGTCAACTGCACATACGGTTCACGTCCACGCTGTCGCGGCATGCTACCAGTGTTAAAGACTGCGATGGAGCTCCGTATGCCACGCTGACACTGACGGCGGCGGTGCACAAATGCTGCGCAGCTAGCGCCATTCGACGGCCAACACCGCGGTTCCTGGTGTGTCCGCTGTGCCGTGCGTGTGATCATTGCTTGTACAGCCCTCTCGCAGTGTCCGGAGCAAGTATGGTGGGTCTGACACACCGGTGTCAATGTGTTCTTTTTTCCATTTCCAGGAGTGTATGATTTATCAGCGCATGTGACCTTTTTTCTATACTTCGAGTGTCAAATGGCGATGTCACTGTGCCAGTGCTAGCCTCTGTGCCTTGCGGTGACGAGTCAGACATATGCGAGGATACTGAATATCCCAAGACGAGGAGGCTGCTCTGGATGTTATGACTGATTACAGGTTTTTGCTCTAGAGTAATGATTTGGTAAGTGTCTTGCTGCACACTGTCACAATCATCCGCAGTTACAATCTCTGATAAGCAACGGCAACACCAGTCATGAACACACAGCTGCCCGCAGCAGTTGAATTTGCAACAGCAGTTTTTCGTAGGCAATGTACTAACCGTACACGTTTGATACTGTGCCGTGCAAAAGTATCAGTGCCTGCATGCCCTCACAGACAAAGTGACCCACATGTCAGGCAATCAAATGCACTGTTATCGTTCGTCTTTCCCAATCTGTGCTCGTCTGAAACTTACTGGCAAGATTAAAACTGTGTGCTGAAACGGAGCTCGGACCTAGGACCTTTGCTTTTCGTGGGTGGACAAGTACCCTTCTGGTTGAAATATCCAAGAACAACTCACGATCATTGCCCCACACGTCCGCCACCCTCACAGCTTCATTCCCGCGAGTATCCAGTATGTCTTCAAATCAGCAGTTCAGTTCATTGCACACTCCGGTTCTGATTGTCATTACAGAAACAATACCAACAAAACAAAGATAATTTGGAAAATAGTGAAGGAAGAGACTTATGAAACTAGACATGAAGAGGAGCAGGTAGCATTAAGAGTAAATGATGCATTAGTAATTGATGTGTGCAGTGTTGCGGAACTTTTTAACAAGCATTTTATAACTTTTAATGAAGGATAAAAGTAGCCAACCGGTCGCACGAATTTTATTTCAGTGACCTGATTTCGATATCAACTATGAATATCATCATCAGAATAAGTTGCAGTTACCTATGGAAAATTTTTAATAATTGTAGAAGAATAACAATCATAACAAAAGGATTAAGTAGCACTAGAAGTATCAAAAAAAAATTACTTTTTTAGGATAAATTTCAGTCATTAGTTACAAATAAATTTTACAAATTACTTACGAATGACGTCGCATGAAGAGATAATAAAAACATATGCGCTAAAGCGCTCGAGTCGGATAAGTAAATGCTGTCTCTCAAATTCAACATTAAAACCACGAGTATAGTAAGCCACAAGAACTGACATCATACTGAAAGGTGTGTCGGCTGTCTTCTTCAAAATTATGGCCTGACTTTTGAAAGCTATTGGAGGCCAAAGGTTTTTCCACGAGTGAAACACATTTAAGTTTAGCCAGTTTCTTTCCATGCCTACTGTAAATAAGATTTTTACAATTATTTGGTCCATCCTTTAGGCAATATTGCTAAAAATGACAGTGATGAAAGCAAAAAATTTAGTGACCACTTCCTACAGAACTCGTTGTCTGGTAGAAAAGAGATATGGATGCAAAGTTGCCTTTTCCACTAACAATAGGCTGCAGAAAGATCTAATTCACAATCTGAAGTCTTTTATTATTCCTTTGGGTATTCACGGTTTTTTTAAATCGTCTGTGACAATTATCCAGTTTATTACATAGGAGATACCGGTAGAGCCATCAGTATCAAATACAGTAAGATATGTATAATGTCATTAGACAGATCAAATATATAAAGAGCACTTATTGGGAAGAATGGGAACAAATGTGCGTAATTCGTCCTTTGCGTATCATAAGGTTAATAACAGGCCACAAATGAAAGGGAGTAGATGAAGTCACTATCCTCCATAAAGTAAGAAAAAGTTAGAGGATTGATATTCTTGATGAATAGGAAATTTTTAAGCGTATATCAGTTACAGATGGTCTCATTCTCAATGAAGAGCTACAATCAAGAAATAAACATTTCTTTAACGGAATTAAACCGCTATTTGCAACTGCTTCAAATACTGTCATTCTTTGACAAGCCTCTCAGTTTGGTGTCAGTCCTAGTAGCTTGCTATACTCGTGGTTTTGACTTTACAAGACAATTTTTTTAACTTCTCTGACTTCAGCATTGTAGCTCATATGTTTTTACTGCCTCTTCATGCAATTTGGATCTATGTAAGTAATACTTTTTCTGTTTTTAATACTTCTAGTGCTACTTAAGGATTTTGTTATGGTTGTTGTTTTCCGATCTTGATTAAAAAGTTTTCGTATATAACTGTAACTTACTCTGATGATGATACTCTTAGCTGGTATCGAAACCAGGTTAATCCAATAAAATTTTTGCAACCTATTGACTGGTTTCATCCTTAGTTAAAACTTAAATACGGTTGAACGTCAGCCATGTTCAAGATTGTAAGCATTTCATAAATGCTACTCAAAAGATATGGTTGTCATGTTCAGTAGATACTGCCACGGTATATGTCAGATCAGTCATTACAAATATCTTCATTAATATGAATATGACCTTCATGACATCAGTAGAAGTGATGTCGGCCATAAAATCTTTAAAATTAAAAGCTTTTAGTGGTCATGGTAACATGTCAGCAAAGTTAATTGTAAAGTGTGTTTCTAAGTTTATTAACATATTAAGTTATCTGTGTAACCAGTCATTTATCAGTGCAACATTTCCTGGATGGTTGAAATATGCTTTGTTTAAAAAAAGAAAGAAATAGATACCGTCAAATTTCCCCCTAATTCAACTTTTGCTAACTCTCGAACATTTCAGAATAGGTAGTATACGCTAGGCTCCCTAACTATCTAACAATGAATAATATATTGTCAAAGTCCGAAATCCGATTTCTAAAGGATTCCGCTCTTGAGAAAGCTATCTACACATGCATCGAGAATATACTGAGGATGCTGGTATATTTTCTGATCTGTCAAAGACATGTGACTATGTAAATTAAAATATCTCTTTTAGTAAATTAGAAAATTAGGATGTAACAGGAAATACCGCGGAATGGTTCAAACCAAACAAAGGGTGTCAAGAGGCAAAAGATGTGTAGTTGTTTATTAAGCTAGCAGGAGTTATCCTGCTGGGAACTAATTACCAATTTGTGCAACCTATTGGCTGGTTTCATCCTTAGTTAAAACTTAAATACGATTGAACGTCAGTCATGTTCAAGATTTTCTTTGGTATATCAATTATTTTTCTTCAGTAACATTACCAGATGCCAAGTCTGTTTTGTTTGTAGATAATACAAACGTTGCCATAAATAGCAAATCAACTGTAGCCTTAGGAAGATTGGCTAATGAAATTAACATGGACGTTAATAAATGGTTTCTAGCCAGTTCTTCACCACTTCACTTCACTATAAAAAAGCACAGTATATACAGTTCAGAGCTTGTAAGAGGTTTCTCGTCAGTATATCCGTAAAATATGAGGGCAGGCAGACTGAAGAAATTGACATTGTTAAATTTTTGGGATTGCGACTTGATGATAAATTCAGGTGGGACGAGCATAGTGCAGAACTGCTGAAGCACCTAAACAAATTTCTATTTCCTATGCGGATGTTGTCAGACTGCGGTGATATAAAGAGAAATAAGCTAGCGTACTTTGCTTACTTGCATTCCTTAATGTCATATAGGTTTATTCTTTGCGGTAACTCATCCCATCAAGCTAAATTTTTCCGAGTCTAAAACGTGTAAAAAAAAATTATCTGTGGTGCGAACTCAAGAACATCTTACAGAGGCCTTTTTAGGGAACTATGGATACTAATTGCTGTTTCCAATATACTTATTCCTTAATGAAATTTTCCATTAAAATGTGTTCAAATATAAAAATACGTCCATGGAAACTACTACAAAAAAGAATGATTGAGGAACACACATTTTCAATAACATACTAGCAGCCACAAAAAGTTTAACTATTAATGCAAGTCAATTTAAGAAGAGCCTAAAGGTTTTATTGGCGGACAACTCATACTCCACTGATGAATTTCTTAGCAGAACCGAGAGGACAATCAGGAAGAAACCTATCTCATTCTTTGGATATCTGATGCGAACACCGTAAAACAGAATAAGTTAAGGAATAATAGAAAAATTGTGGAATAGTAAGAGCGACATTTAATTGAATACAGAAATTAAGGAAGCTGTAAGAACACCAACTTACAGTAGATAACTTAAAAAAAGAAAACAGAGAAAACCAGAATGCTTCAAGACACACAAATCAGGCTACAAACGAAGATCAATGAATGGGCTACAGGAAGACTGATCGCAGACGAAGGGAAGAAAGAGAACATCTGGAAGAATTAAGAGATATTGAACAGACGGACGAGCAAAACATCCTTCATACAATAATAAATTATAATAATTCTTGTATAACCACTGTACTATTGAATTGTATTATAGATTTATTATTGAACACTATTGTATTACTGAATAACAACAACCTGTATAAACCTTTGATTAGAGACGTCCAGTGAAGGCCATAAATTAAAAACAGTAATAAATGTTGTAAAATGATTGATAATGCATGGCTACAATAGCCTAAGAATTACCACCTTTACCTCTTTGATAACTTTGTAATTTGTTTTTGATGACACGTTTATGATTTTTTTTACTAATTCCACATATGTGTGAACCTTTCACTTGGGATGCGTGGAAGTTGCATTAGCATATATGTTTTGATTTGCAAATATTTATTGTGTATTCTTGTTTTCTGACATGCTCTGCTTCCTCGAGGTCCTCCTCACTACGGATCTGTTGGGACGAAAAGTATATATAATCTAAGCTTATCTCCTGGGCTCTGGCTAAGCCATTTATATGCAACTTCCTTTCTTGTGGGACCATTGTCGTGCAAGGCATGCAAGAGAAAACGTACTGGCAGAAGTAAAGTTTCAGGGCGGGTCCTGAGTAGGTGGAGCACTTACCTATGCAAGGGAAAGTCCCTGGTCCCAGGTTCGAACCCCGATCTGTCACGCAGTTTTAATTCTGTCAGACAGTTTTAAATCAGCGCAAACTACGCTGCAGAGTGCAATTCCGTCTGGAAACTGTTGACTGTCAGTACAAGGTGTATCGATATTCCAGTCACATAAAATGCCGAACCATTCCACCCGCCGTGGCGGTAGTAACTTACATTCTTTCGCTTACTCATGCATATACTCAATAAATGATTCTAATTCTGCACCGATCTGTTTAGTTAGTAATATTATAAGTTAAGAGGTCTAGGTCGGAGTGGAGGCTGTTATATGGTTTTACCACCATACTGCAAGCTATGTTGCGCAGCTGGTCTGGCATTCACTTTACCAAGATAGAATAAAGTACCTTATTGATGACCGAGTAGGTCTGCTGACCACTGACAGTTGCGTAACCAATAGCGTTTGACGACGTACTTAGATTCAAACCTTATCTATAGGATGAAAGTCACCCTATCCTTGATGGGGCCTCTTTCCATAACCACAGTTCACAGTCAAGTGTAGTTCTGGTATGTCCACGTAAAACACCAGTGGAACAGTTTTCAGTATTATCAGATTTCCAATGAAGTCACACACACCCCAATTCCTCCCCCACCCCTCTGACGTCACAGGCCAATTCCCCTATGAATAAAATGGCGGGTAGTTCAAGAAACGGGGGAAAGCTCAAACATCGAGGGAAATTCAAAAAATCTGATGGTGCTATAAACAGTTGCCAGATGACTTGCGCTGTTTAAACATTTTCCTTCGTAAGTTTAGAATCCCTAGAACTGTTTGCCCTATGTTTAAAACTATGTGCTCTTCAAACTATTACGGCAGAATAGGATAGGAGGAATTGCGTTTTTATTTAAAGAAAACACGGGAGAACTCCTTCCGGGGCTCACTCCGGTCTCCATTGGAGACGAGGTAAAAGCTTCTCGCACCGCCCCTCTGCCGGTCTCAAAAATGGTTCAAATGGCTCTGAGCACTATGGGACTTAACATCTATGGTCATCAGTCCCCTAGAACTTAGAACTACTTAAACCTAACTAACCTAAGGACATCACACACATCCATGCCCGAGGCAGGATTCGAACCTGCGACCGTAGCATCTGCCGGTCTACCCAGGTACACACACTGCTCAGCCTCTGTACTAGCAGGGCTAGCAGTCAACATACTTCGCGGCCACGTTACTGTCTCATGGATAGGCAATAAGTCTAACGGCGCCAGGTCCCACCTATTCTGAACACTCGACCGCTGCCACCGTGTCACGTTAGGTAGGGCCAAGCACCAAGACCCACGCTGCTGCAGTCTGCCGTAGGCTACTGTCTGCATGCTGCTATGGCCTGAACGCTAGTCACAGCTGCAGATTACCCGCTCTACAAAGCCTGTGATGTAGCGTAATGGGCCACAAGATTTCAGAGCTGTCTCTCTAGTTGGCAGCGACTGCAAGTCAACCGGCCACTGCTCGCAAGCACATGACACATAATACTGATCTTCTTGTACGCTAGTTGACAGACCTGAGCCCACAAGATACTAATTTCAGTCACGACTGAGCCTTCAAATTATTTGTAGTTTTTCCTATCCTTTTCATGGTTCAAATGGCTCTGAGCGCTATGCGACTTAACTTCTGAGGTCATCAGTCGCCTAGAACTTAGAACTAATTAAACCTAATTAACCTAAGGACATCACACACATCCAAGCCCGAGGCAGGATTCGAAAATGCGACCGTAGTGGTCGCTCGGTTACAGACTGTAGCGCCTAGAACCGCACGGCCACTCTGGCCGGCTCCTTTTCATGCCTTACATAGAAACTCACATAGGAGGTTCGAACATGTTGTTCCCCAACAGTGCTGCCCTGCTGGGTAAAACCTGCTCAGATGTGTCCAAACATTTTATTCACTCAACAAGAATGTAACATTCCAGCATAGGAAAAAACTTCGATGTGCATAAACATGCTATTTGTGATCTTCTTTCCCTATATCATCACCCTACACGTAGTAACCTGTATGGTCCTGTCTAAACCTGTACGACATTCCATCATCCATTTATAGCTGGGCTACTTTCCCCAATCCTATTTCATGGGTACAAATAGGAAAAGTTACTCGCCAGGAATGTGAAGACATACTCGTAAGCGTAGGAGTATATATATATATATATATATATATATATATATATATATATATATATATATATATATATATATCGTGTACGGACCCAACGAGTACCCAGAGGTGCCGAAACACAACGTGGCATGGACTCGACTAATGTCTCAAGCAGTGCTGGAGGGAATTGACACTGCGAATCCTGCAGGGCTGTCCATAGATCCGTAAGAGAATGAGGAGGTGGAGAACTCTTCTGGACAGCAAGTTGCAAGGCATCCGAGATATGCTCAATAATGTTCATGTCTGGGGAGTTTGGCGGACAGCGGAAGAGTTTAAACTCAGAAGAATGTTCCTGGAGCCACCCTGTAGCAATTCTGGACGTGTGAGGTGTCTCAATGTCCTGCTGGAATTGCCCAAGTCCGTCGAATGCACAATGGATATGAATGGATGCAGGTGATTAGAGGGGTTGCTTACCTACGTGTCACCTGTCAGAGTCGTATATAGACGGATCACGGGTCTCATATTACTCAAACTGCACACGCCTCGCACTGTTACAGAGCCTCCACCAGCTTGAATAGTTCCCTGCTGACATGCAGGGTCCATGGACTCATGCGGTTGTCTCCTTACCCTTACACGTCCATCCGCTCGATACAGTTTGAAACGAGACTCGTCCGAGCAGGCAACATGTTTCCAGTCATCAACAGTTCAATGTCGGTGTTGACGGGCCCAGGCAAGGCGTAAAGCTCTGTGTCGTGCACTCATCAAGGGTACACGAGTGGGTCTTCCGCTCCGAAAGCCCATATCGACGATGTTTCGTTGAATGGTTCGCACGCTGCCACTTGTTGATGGCCCAGCATTGAAAACTGCAGCAGTTTGCTGAAGGGTTGCACTTCTGTCATGTTGAACGATTCTCTTCAGTCGTCGTTGGTCCCGTTCTTTCAAGATCTTTTTCCGGCCGCAGCGATGTCGGAGATTTGATGTTTTATCGGATTCCTTATATTCACGGTATACTCCTGAAATGGTCGAATGGGAAAATCCCAACTTCATCGCTACCTAGGAGATGCTGTGTCCCATCGCTCGTGCGCCGACTGTAACACCACGTTGAAACTCACTTAAATCTTGATAACCTGCCATTGTAGCAGCAGTAAGCGATCTAACAACTGCGCCGTATACAGGGTGGTCCACTGATAGTGACCGGGCCAAGTATTTCACGAAATAAGCATCAAACTAAAAAACTACAAAGAACGAAACTCGTCTAGCTTCAAGGGGGAAACCAAATGGCGCTATTGTTGACCCGCTAGATGGCGCTGCCACAGGTCAAACGGATATCAACTGCGTTTTTTTTTAAATAGGAATCCCCATTTTTGTTCAAATGTGTGTGAAATCTTATGGGACTTAACAGCGAAGGTCATCAGTGCCTAAGCTTACACACTACTTAACTTAAATTATCCTAAGGACAAACACACATACCAATGCCCGAGGGAGGACTCGAATCTCCGCCAGGACCAGCCGCACAGTCCATGACTGCAGCGCCTAAGAACGCTCGGCTAATCCCGCGCGGCCCCCCATTCTTATTACATATTCGTGTAGTACGTAAAGAAATATAAATGTTTTAGTTGGATCACTATTTTCGCTTTGTGATAGATGGCGCTGTAATAGACACAAACGTAACATTCCGCCGGTGCATACGGTATTTGCTTCGTGATACATTACTCCTGTTAAAATGGACCGTTTACCAATTGCGGAAAAGGTCGATATCGTGTTGATGTATGGCTATTGTGATCAAAATGCCCAACGGGCGCGTGCTGTGTATGCTGCTAGGTATCCTGGACGACATCATCCAAGTGTCCGGACCGTTCGCCGGATAGTTACGTTATTCAAGGAAACAGGAAGTGTTCAGTCACATGTGAAACGCCAATCACGACCTGCAACAAATGATGATGCCCAAGTAGGTGTTTTAGCTGCTGTCGCGGCTAATCCGCACATCAGTAGCAGACAAATTGCGCGAGAATCGGGAATCTCAAAAACGTCGGTGTTGAGAATGCTACATCAACATCGATTGCACCCCTACCATATTTCTATGCACCATGAATTGCATGGCGACGACTTTGAACGTCGTGTACAGTTCTGCCACTGGGCACAAGAGAAATTACGGGACTATGACAGATTTTTTGCAAGCGTTCTATTTAGCGACGAAGCATCATTCACCAACAGCGGTAACGTAAACCGGCATAATATGCAATATTGGGCAACGGAAAATCCACGATGGCTGCGACAAGTGGAACATCAGCGACCTTGGCGGGTTAATGTATGGTGCGGCATTATGGGAGGAAGGGTCATTGGCCCCCATTTTATCGATGGCAATCTAAATGGTGCAGTGTATGCTGATTTCCTACGTAATGTTCTACCGATGTTACCACAAGATGCTTCACTGCATAACAGAATGGCGATGTACTTCCAACATGATGAATGTCTGACACATAGTTCGCATGCGGTTGAAGCGGTATTGAATAGCATATTTCATGACAGGTGGATTGGTCGTCGAAGCACCATACCATGGCCAGCACGTTCACCGGATCTGACGTCCCCGGATTTCTTTCTGTGGGGAAAGTTGAAGGATATTCGCCATCGTGATCCACCGACAACGCCTGACAACATGCGTCAGCGCATTGTCAATGCATGTGCAAACATTACTGAAGGCGAACTACTCGCTGTTGAGAGGAATGTCGTTACATGTATTGCCAAATGCATTGAGGTTGACGGACATCATTTTGAGCATTTATTGCATTAATGTGGTATTTACAGGTAATCACGCTGTAACAGCATGCGTTCTCAGAAATGATAAGTTCAAAAAGGTACATGTATCACATTGGAACAACAGAAATAAAATGTTCATTCGTACCTACGTTCTGTATTTTAATTTAAAAAACCTACCTGTTACCAACTGTTCGTATAAAATTGTGAGCCATATGTTTGTGACTATTACAGCGCCATCTATCACAAAGCGAAAAAAGTGGTCCAACTAAAACATTCATATTTCTTTACATACTACACGAATGTGTAATAAAAAATGGGGGTTCCTATTTTAAAAAACGCAGTTGATATCCGTTTGACCTATGGCAGCGCCATCTAGCGGGGCAACCATAGCGCCATCTGGTTTCCCCCTTCAAGCTAGGCAAGTTTTGTTCTTTGTAGTTTTTTCGTTTGACGCTTATTTCGTGAGATATTTGGCCCGGTCACGATCAATGGACCACCCTGTATACAGGGTGTTACAAAAGGTATAGCCAAACTTTCAGGAAACATTCCTCACACACTAAGAAAGAAAATATGTTATGTGGACATGTGTCCGGAAACGCTTACTTTCCATGTTAGAGCTCATTTTATTACTTCTCTTCAAATCATATTAATCATGGAATGGAAACACACAGCAACAGAACGTACCAGCGTGACGTGACTTCAAACACTTTGTTGCAGGAAATGTTCAAAATGTCCTCCGTTAGCGAGGATACATGCATCCAACCTCCGTCGCATGGAATCCCTGATGCGCTGATGCAGCCCTGGAGAATGGCGTATTGTATCACAGCCGTCCACAACACGAGCACGAAGAGTCTCTAGATTTGGTACCGGGGTTGCGTAGACAAGAGCTTTCAAATGGCCCCATAAATGAAAGTCAAGAGGGTTGAGGTCAGGAGAGCGTGGAGGCCATGGAATTGGTCGCCTCTACCAATCCATCGGTCACCGAATCTGTTGTTGAGAAGCGTACGACCACTTCGACTGAAATGTGCAGGAGCTCCATCGAGCATGAACCACATGTTGTGTCGTACTTGTAAAGGCACATGTTCTAGCAGCACAGGTAGAGTATCCCGTATGAAATCATGATAACGCGCTCCATTGGGCGTAGGTGGAAGAACATGGGGCCCAATCAAGACATCACCAGCAATTTCTGCCCAAACGTTAACAGAAAATCTGTGTTGATGACGTGATTGCACAATTGCGTGCGGATTCTCGTCAGCCCACACAGTTTGATTGTGAAAATTTACAATTTGATCACGTTGGAATGAAGCCTCACCCGTAAAGAGAACATTTGCACTGAAATGAGGATTGACACATTGTTGGATGAACCATTCGCAGAAGTGTACCCGTGGAGGCCAGTCAGCTGCTGATAGTGCCTGCACACGCTGTACATGGTACGGAAACAACTGGTTCTTCCGTAGCACTCTCCATACAGTGACGTGGTAAACGTTACCTTGTACAGCAGCAACTTCTCTGACGCTGACATTAGGGTTATCGTCAACTGCACGAAGAATTGCCTCGTCCATTGCAGATGTCCTCGTCGTTCTAGGTCTTCCCCAGTCGCGAGTCATAGGCTGGAATGTTCCGTGCTCCCTAAGACGCCGATCAATTGCTTCGAACGTCTTCCTGTCGGGACACCTTCGTTCTGGAAATCTGTCTCGGTACAAACGTACCGCGCCACGGCTATTGCCCCGTGCTAACCCATACATCAAATGGGCATCTGCCAACTCCGCATTTGTAAACATTGCACTGACTGCAAAACCACGTTCGTGATGAACACTAACCTGTTAATGCTACGTACTGATGTGCTGGATGCTAGTACTGTAGAGGAATGAGTCGCATGTCAACACAAGCACCGAAGTCAACATTACCTTCCATCAATTGGGCCAACTGGCGGTGAATCTAGGAAGTACAGTACATACTGACGAAACTAAAATGAGCTCTAACATGGAAATTAAGCGTTTCCGGACACATTTCCACATAACATCTTTTCTTTATTTGTGTGTGAGGAATGTTTCCTGAAAGTTTGGCCGTACCTTTTTGTAACACCCTGTAATGCGCTGCCGACCGCAGCACCGAATTCTGCCTGTTTACATATTTCTGTATTTGAATACGCATGCCTATACCAGTTTTATTGGCGGCTCAGTGTATGTAATTGGTGAAGAAAAATTCGAGCGCTCGATCTTCGCAAAGCGATTCCTCACATACTAACAATACAAAAATGTCTGTCACAAAATTTCGTCTTGCGCATATTTCCGGCAGTAAATTGATGTGAAAGACTGTCAATCTGGCAATACTGTAATCACGTGTACAATAACTGACTGTGTCAGTATATACCAGTAGTGCTGTGTAGTTGGTGCAGTGGCTACCATTTTGGGTTAGCAACGGGAGGTCTAGGTTTTGATTCCGAATCGAGGCGAATTTGTTTTTATTTGCTCATTGTAGTCAGCATGGTACGGTATCTGGTGTCTTAATCGTCACACAGCGATTACGGTGGATCTTTTACAAAACATTTGCACTTAAATACTATGAACACAGAAGTGGAGGTACTATCGTTTTCATTGGCCAGCTTTTAAAGCAGCCTTCTGCACGTCGTGGTCGCGAATTGTTTCGCGCCGCCACTGCATCTACTAGATTCTAAAATTGTTTTCTGTACCCGCCCCAAATGGTCCCATCGTTTAGTACCAACTACCATTCTTGCCACGTTCAGGTCCAGTAGATTTCGTTACGAATGTACTATGTAAATGTCAGATACATATGGCTTAAGTAAAGGTGTGTACTGCAGTACTATTTGGTAGAATGAAATTGGCAAATAAAAAAAATAACTGTGACGGAGAATCGAACTGTCGACCTCCTGTATGCTAAGCCAAAACCCTACGTCTTGCACCAGCTGCATCGCGCTAGTCCAGCGTGCAGGCAGAGGCAGTTACGGTACATATGATTACAGTGTTGCCAGACTGCCAATCTTTGATGATCGTTTACTGTCGGAAATATGCGCAGGACGAAACACTGCAAAAACTAAACTGCCAAAAATAGCTGGCGAACCACCAGGGAAAGTACTCCTGACGTCTCTTACGAGAGAAACAATATATATATATATATATATATATATATATATATATATATATATATATATATATATATACTGTGGTATACACCACTTCTAACAAACACCGAACAACGCGCTCCAGTACGCGGCCGCCAAATACATCGCTGGCCGCACTTCTCTGGGCAGCCTGCTGCTTCCATCGCTGGCCGTCTTCACACGCACGCTCCCTGACGTGGCCGAGAAATACATCGCTGGCCGCACTTCTCCGGGCGGCTCGCGGCTACCATCGCTGGCCGCCTTCGCGCGTGCGCGTTTGTCAGCACACAGCAATTGGCTACGCCAGGAAAAATTGCGATTGGTTTTCTCTGGAAAACAGCGACCCCAGCCGACGGCTCCATTAACTAGCAAGCCTTATATAAACCCGGCCGCCGCCGCAAACGATAGTTCTCATGGGGAAGTGCAGTACGCCGTGTTCCAGCTGCTTGTGGATGACTCGCCGCACCACTCTAGGTTACCTGGCTGCTCGGCGGAAATCTTGCGACTTCACTTGGGGAGACTGAACTTCACTGGACTTGGGAATAATTGCGGGACGTGCACCCCACCATGCACATTCGGACATTGGTATAACCAAACTTTAATTCTGCATTACTTCTGAGTGTGAGCCTGGGTAGACGCTTGGCTAACATAAATGTTAAAAAGTGATTTGTGATTTAATAAACCAGACTGAAGAAAAAATGGTTCAAATGGCTCTGAGCACTATGCGACTTAACATCTGTGGTCATCAGTCTCCTAGAACTTAGAACTACTTAAACCTAACTAACCTAAGGACATCACACACATCCATGCCCGAGGCAGGATTCGAACCTGCGACCGTAGCAGTTGCGCGGTTCCGGACTGAGCGCCTTAACCGCGAGACCACCGCGGCCGGCCCAGACTGAAGAGGTTATTGTGTTATTCCTGGTTATAACATATACCAAAGGGGAAACATAATCGTAACACCAAGAAAGGGTTGTGTGACAAAACGAAGGTCAGTAAAAGTGTGTCTACCTCTGAAAGATGATGTATATTCAGATCTCGCACCAGTCACGTAAGAGTGTCTGTCGCTAGTAGCGCCACTATGTGGATGTCAGTCAGGTCTGCTTTAAACACACGCTATAACGGTCGTGAGCGTCAGTTACCTTTGGGATTGGACGTGGTGAGTTGATGTTAATCACGAATGCCTTTAAGGCGACAAAGACGCCATCATCAACACTTCAAAAATGGCTCTGAGCACTATGGGACTCAACTGCTGAGGTTATTAGTCCCCTAGAACTTAGAACTAGTTAAACCTAACTAACCTAAGGACATCACAAACATCCATGCCCGAGGCAGGATTCGAACCTGCGACCGTAGCGGTCTTGCGGTTCCAGACTGCAGCGCCTTTAACCGCACGGCCACTTCGGCCGGCCATCAACACTTCACTGAGTTTGAATGAGGCCAGGTGATAGGACTACGAGAAGCTGGATGTTCCTTCCGTAATATTGCAGAAAGACTTGGCAGGAATGTAGCCAGTGTACACGATTGCTTGCAGCAGTGTTCACGAGAATGCCGATCGCTAAAAGACCAGTCTTCGGATGGCGACGTGGTACTACCGAGAGGGAGATCCATCATCTTCGAT
This sequence comes from Schistocerca nitens, assembly GCF_023898315.1. Classification (NCBI taxonomy): domain Eukaryota; kingdom Metazoa; phylum Arthropoda; class Insecta; order Orthoptera; family Acrididae; genus Schistocerca; species Schistocerca nitens. The sequence continues at coordinate 167,592,163 of NC_064616.1, read as the reverse complement.
GTATGGCTCTGGCGCATCGTACTGTTCTGCAGCAACGGTATGAGCATCAGTTGACACCACAGTGACACAACGAACCGCACGACAGCGCAGAGGCCGACGGCCTTTACTTAACGACCGACAGCAGCGGCGTTTGCATAGAGTTGTCAGTGCTAACAGACAAGCAACACTGCGTGAAATAATCGCAGAACTCAATGTGTAATGTGCGATCAACGCATCAGTTAGGACAGTGAGCGAAATCTGGTGTTAATGGGAAATGGCAACAGACGACTGAAGCGAGTGCCTTTGCTAACAGCACGATGTCAACTGCAGCGCCTTTACTGGGCTCGTGACCGTATCAGTTGGACCCTAGACAGCTGGAAAACCGTGCACTGGTCAGATGAGTCCCGATTTCAGTTGGTAAGAGTTTATAACACTCCTGTCTGCTACTGCTGTACCATAACCTTAAAGCCGGAAACAAGTTGTGAAATAAAACTATTTTGTTAAAGCAATTATGGTATAAAGCAGCAGAGCAGTGTTACCCTCTGAGAGGAATTTTGTTATGTTGACCGTGTTGTACCTAACGGAGGTGGCTTATAGGTAATGAAAGTCAGAATTACGTAAATATTCGAACAGTAACAAACAAGATTTTTGCCTATCTGCACTGTTTAACGTATAAAGAAAACTGTCGCCAGCCTAACTAGGCAAGAGAATGATTAACATTCTCGTTCAAGAAAATAGTTATTAGTAATTTTAACGGATAAACACAACCTATACTTGGCCACACGCGAGTGCAATGAACTCTGACACACTCATATGTTTACGGTAAGATTGAAACTAACAGTTGGAGCAGCACAAACTATTTGCAAAATTATAACAGATACCAAAACACACTATTACTTTCAGGGCTTACACAAACTGAATGGTCTTTATAACGTTATTATTACTATTCAATGCAGAATCATTAATTGGATATAGTTTAAGTCTCTCTCAGTTAAATACTTTACTATTTAAAATGAAAGTTAATTGGAATCCACTGAAAGGTTGCTTCTTACTATCATTTGAAGAAAGAAATTATGATTTTCATAATTTATGGTCTTTCCGTTACTTGTTACTCAGCATTAACGCACTAGACAAACTGTGGATCCTGTTATACTGTTAATATGCACTTATAATACACAAGAGAGACAAACACTTAGTAATCATGAACATATAATTTCCTACTATGCAGTTTTCCACTTTTACTACCGTGAGACATAAAATTAACATATATGTAAGATACTGACTCACTTTCTGCTATTTACAACAGGCAGTAATGTGATCATTTACTAAGCAAAACTTTATAAGCCTCAGTCTTAAGAACTTTTAATTTGAAGTTGGCAACAACACATTAATAAGCAGTTTTACTAGGAAAATTATTTTCAGCAAGCATCATTAACTAACTCACTCTCTTGCCACATTAACTTACTATGTTCAAGAGGCATTAATTAGAAAACTGGGTTTTAATGTACTTTCAGTAAGGACACTCGGTAATCACTTTAGTTCAAACGGAGAGGAACCTGAGAGGTGTTATGATGAGGAGAAAAATCAAGGTAGGTACATACATTCAGAAATAAATTACCTTATATTTGAGCACATTAGCACATTCATTAAGCTGATCCTTCACTGTACATCATTATAGTATTACGTTACAGTGATTGCGCAACGTGGTGGCAACTGCATGTTGGTAGGTGGATTCGCAGACAGAATTGCTGGACTCTGTCATTTCTTGGTGGCGACGACAAATACAAATTCCAGAATAGTTCCAGCTATTTATCCATCCATCCGAGGCATTGGAAAGTAGCAGAAAAGCCTCTCTCGGAACCAGCACAATATGCATCTTTTACATGGCAGTGCACAGTTTAGTAGCTCGTCCCCGACTCGTAGCTCGTCCCCGACTGACTATCAGTTCCACCTTTCCTACCTAGGCCAACCACAATTTGCGCGCGCTACACAGTTCCGTTCCCGAGGGGAACCACAACAACTTTTACATACAGAATAACTAAGAATCCTAAGTGAGGATCAGCAGTTTACATAACAGCAACCAAATGCATTAAATAAAACAAAACATTTACACATATTGACATCTCTACAAAAAATATTCACACAAAATTACAATTATATACAGTAAGTTTTGTTCCCTCCAAGTGGGACAAAGAGTTTAAATGAAAGATACACTACTTTGCATTGAACCAAACCATGACATCAAAGTTTGTACAAAGAAAGGAGTATACAATTCTGTGTTATCTATTCAATCAAACACGTTTACAGAAGCTCAATGATGTAACATTAAATGAAACAAAAGCAAAATAAATCAGTAGAGCTTAGAGCTATGGTGTTACAAGTTGATGGTAGCTTTCGAGTGTGGTGCAGATGAATCGAAGCCATGGACCCAAGTCGTCAACACGGCACTGTGCAAGCTGGTAGTGGCTGCATAATAGTGTGGGCTGTGTTTACATGGAATGGACTGAGTCCTCTAGTCCAACTGAAGCGATCATTGACTGGAAATGGTTATGTTTGGCTACCTGGAGACCATTTGCATCTATTCATGGACTTTATGTTCCAAAACAATGACTAAATTTTTATACATTACAATGCACCATGTCACTGGGCCACAAATGAACCCAGCTGGTTTGAAGAACATTCTGGACAATTCCAGCGAAAATTTGGCCACCCAAATCATCCAGTACGAAGCACATCGAAAATTCATGGGACATAATCGAGAGGTCAGTTCGTGTACAAATCAATGAACAACCTCCACAGTAAATCTACTTTATGACCCCAGCACAAAAGTTTAACTATAACGACCGCTCACAGCAGGGTCATAGCTGAGAATATAGCTCATTCGAATGGAATCATTTGAATAATTTCACAGCTTCGAGAAAAAGCGTATTATTGAAGAATTATGGTGACCGTAGTTCGAGAGCTCTACGAACCGGCATAAAACATGCTCACATTATAACGTGAAGTTTGGACAACTTACAGCAAGCGGCTCTTGTACGCATCACACAATATTCATGGAAGAACAGGGGTTTCAAATATATCTTAATTGTCATTATATATATTCAAGTTTGCTTGAAACATACGTGTGAAAACAAAGATGGTGAGTGCAGTTGCATAGGTGATTGATCAGTTTCTTCAGATGGGATGCAATCGCAACCCACACAGCCTTCAAACAGGCCATGGTACAGAATTTTATAATATTTACATCAAGACAGTAATTCAGTGGTATGAAATACAACATTATTCAGTGTTCTCCCGGATGAAGGCAAGTATTGTGGAATGTTTCAACTGAATGATACCAGCATGAATGTAGATGTGTTTTAATCTTTGCAGATGTTATAAATAGACTGATATCCTTCAACAAATCATTGACCAATGTAACCAAACCTTGTGCTGAACAGTGAAAATGATATCAAAAGACATGCATGATAATGAGCTTCTAAATACCGTGTGCAATCGTATTAAAATGGTAGATCCGCGCAAACAGAAATTTAATGTAGGCGATTTAGTGCATATTTCAAAATACAAAACTCTATTTGATAAATTATAGTTACCAAGCTGTTTAAGGGAGATATTTAAAGTTTCTAAGGTGTAGCAAATAAACCCTAGAACTTGCACCCTAAAGGACTGCAGTGGTAGCGGAATAGCTGGTAATTTTTATACGGAAAAATTGCAGACAGGCTGTGAACCAGACATCTTTCTCCTAGTATGTGTCATAAGGTGATGGGGCAATAACGCCCTTCTTCAATGGCTTGGCTTCCCTTCATCATACAACAGTTGGGTGGAAGCTAATGATTTTCTTTGTAACCAGGTGCACAAACCTCAGGCCGTGCAGTAGCATATCACACGTGATGGAAAGTGCATTAGCAGAGGTGGTGGTATTCTCGACAAGTTATTTATAGAACTGTGTATTTCCAAGTATAATTATTGTGTACCAGGAACGGAGCTTGATTCATGAGAGGGGACAAGAGAATCAATCTACTACTTCAGGCCAGCAGACAATATGATGTCACGTATGCAGCAAATAAAAATCTCCATGGACGCCACGTTGCAGATCAAATTTTTGCTGACAGCGTTAAGGACGTATGTATAAAGAGGATTATCGGCATTCATCACCTTACGGTGGTGGCACTTAGGAGGTCCTCGAATAGGAAACTTTAAAACACCTAGAGTCCTACCACTACCTAGCACATTGGATGGACTGTTTCTATTCATAATTCCAGGATTGGCAGGAATTTCAGCAGTTGACTCTTTAGCTCGTGACACTGCAGAACTGCAAAAAATGTGGAAAACACATAACAGCATCTTGATGAAGCGAAAAGATATAACAGGTTTATGGAATCTGTGGCTATTGGCAAAGCACTGTATTTAAAACCGCAGAGGAAGGCTTGGATTGTTCATAAGAAGAAAGCTACTAGCTATACCGTCCAACAGATCTGCTTAAATTCGTCAAAAAGTGCTCCAGTCAAAGATTTCGTGGAATTTTTCTGTGAAATACAATACCTGTGGAAATTTATTGAATGTGGAATTGTCAATTTAATCATTGAGTGACGACCTGGAACTCGCCAGGTGGTATATGCTCAAAGAAGAAACCGAAATTGGATCTACTGCTTTGATTCATTTTCAGGCTACCAGAAGAATTATTCTGCTTCTTTACTGGTAAGCCCGTATTCAATAATTTTCAACGCTGCCAAAAGTTCAGTACCTACCTGTATTGACATTAATGTCTCATACTCGTCTTAACAGCTGCGAAGTAGATATAAAAACAAATAATCAAGCACATAACTTCATCAGTTGAGCTTCAGGAACAATGTTATAGACTTTGCCTTTAAAAGTGCGATCATTGTTACTATGTGAGAATTACTTTCTGACAGTCGAATTTAGCAGAAGGCATTGGAGTGTTGCAATGATAGTCTTAGAAGCGTTCAACAGTATTCCTAATATCACAGTACGAAACTGCAAATTACATCTAGGAAGTGGTAAAGTTGTGCAAATACCCCCTCGCACACACAACATTGATGATTTAAACATATTTTTATATGGTAAGTATCAGGTTTCAGTTTACGAACGAATGTCAGTATGCTTAAAATGGAAATAACAATGACCAAGGAGGTAATAGACAACATGGCAAAATTCAGTAGGATTGCACCTAGGTTTCTCAAATTTTGCAGAAGGATCAGAATAAATTTTATGAATCAGCTCATTCAGTGGATGTATGAACAGTTACCACAATTTCCTTTGAGTGCAATATTGCTTCAGATTTGTATTTCAATGACAAATTGATCCACACAAAAAACAGTTTCTTCCCTACAGTTAGCCCAGGATATAAAATTGTAGAGATACCAGGCAACGCTATTTACATCCCAGTGACTATTCAGAAGTTACATCACCTTGAGTTGAATATTGTGGACCAGAATGAATGTATCATTGGCTTTCATGCTGAAGAAATCGAAATATGGCTGCATTTGAAGCAGGATGGTCCTACAGTATAAAACGAGCTCATGCAATGAAGAGTAGATCATTTTACAATGAAAACACGATGTGTTAACACCAAAGAACTGCCAGTTCCTTAAATTGTTGGGTTTGAAACCACGTAAGATGCTGTCATTCAACATAACTGCCCCTCTCGAATATGATGTACATATCATTCATCAGGAATACTTCTCACACAAACCTTTCGGTTCAGCAACATTGAGTAACAATGATGAGATACAGATTGTGATCCAACAACAAGATGCTTTAACCAGTTTCCTATACTTGGAGGGGAAATCTGGGCGAAAAGGAGATGGAGGCTGTCCAGCAGTTAATATTGTGCAGTCTTTGATTGTAGGCATCATATTAACCTTAAAAACATACGATTCAGCGTCAAACTCGAACTCGAGCAGTTTCGAAAATGCAGGGTGTTTTACTGAGAAAGCAACATCAACAGATGAATACAAACGATTTTGTATGTGCATACCTCTCAAGATGCCGACGGGTTATTTTGAGGGCATGAAACTCATTCTAGTTAAGATAAAGCAGTAAGTTATTTTAGTATGAAGTGGAATGGACGGGAATGCGCACATCCAGGAAGCTACTCCTGGAGAGAATAAGTTTTTTTTGACAAATTAATTTGGAAAGCACCCCACATCTCAGAAGTCGGCAAGGAATGCTTAAAACTTTTAAAAATATTCAACACTGAGAATCAGTTGCCTTTAAATTTCAGATCATGGGAGCTGTTTGAATATCCTCTACTTCCAAATGCGTATTGATAATCGTGGACTATTAAAACAGCAGTTCAGTTAGAAACGCCTCGATTTATCACACTTGCATTTCAAACGGATAGGAAAGGGAACTTGATTTGAGTGAATTAGACAATTGCAATTTAGCAAGTGTAAATGTTTACCTTAATTCAGATCTCTACCCATACGACATCTTACAACAAAATACTGGTCTAATAATGGCTGCAGCTTGCAGTTGGATCTGTATGCAAGGTTTCGTTCAGCATGTTATGATGGTGAAGAGAATGAGGACTTTTTGCTCAGTCCAAACGAATTTAAGAAGTTAACTCCAGTTGTCGTTATAGATTACTCAATACAGGATGAGAGTGATGCCTGTGTTAAATCTGAAGCCTCTGAGAACTTCGCAGCAGCTTCAACAATTATATTACATGATCACATCATTAACTACTCCCCATCACTGGAATTGTGCTGAGACTTGTATGTATTAATAGGTGTAGAATTAAATCCCAAACTTTTCCCTATTGCACCTCAGACTGTAAACATTATAACTGATGTTCAAGGCTTCCTCGGTGAATACCGAGTTTGTATTTAAATATGTCGACTTCATCATCCCCACAAACAATGGAATAGCTACCACGAGATTTGTGGAATGTCGCTTTGAGAAATTCTTTCAGAGACATGAAATGAATCAAGACAGGTAAAAGTGGGCTATGTTTCAGTTAAAATTTTCACGGAGTGCACTGGAACGAATATGGAATGACTTTTGAAGATATGGTGACATCACTTCAGCGTCTTGTTCGTATTTCCTTGACTGGAAACATGTGGATGTCCTCCAGTACAGCAGTTGAGTCCCATAGTGCTCAGAGCCATCCTCCAGTATAGCTCCTTAGGACGAAGAAGAGAAATTGTTTTGTGTGTGCAATAGGTAATGTGGCTCTGAGCACTATGGGACTCAACTTCTGAGGTCATTAGTCCCCTAGAACTTAGAACTAGTTAAAAATAGGTAATGTAAAACAGCTATTAAGTTGTGTGACAAATAAATGATTTTCATTTGAAAACATTCTGTCACGTCTCGTTATTTCACACACGTTGTGCAATCACACTCGCTTTCACTCTCACCCCAGGAGTTTCAGTGGCACATGTCCACCGTCAGTGAAAGCTACCTCGTCAATGACCAGTTTTTACCCCTCCACCACTCTCCCAGACCACGAATATATATGACAGCCAGCAACCCCCATTTTATTTCAGTCTGTCTATGGTATCACTAGTGTCAACAGCGTTATGAAGCGTTGAAGCAGCAGTGCTAGCAGTGGCAGCAAATGGCCATGTATCGATGACGAGGACAGCATGCCATCCCTCCTGATTGATCATGATACAAATGCACTTTTAATGCAACAGTTAAGTGCTCCTGACTATGGGAGATAGCCTGGAATTTCAAAGAAAGATCTTACACATAGGTACCAGCCAGCTTCAGAGGGCTGGTGCCCTGATGTGAATCGATGTATAGATCTGCTGGCCACGCCATCTTAGGCTGATTATTACATGTGCATGTGTGTGTGTGTGTGTGTGTGTGTGTGTGTGTGTGTGTGTGTGTGTGTGTGTGTGTGTGTGTACATGCAGGCACATGCATGCAAATATGCTTATCAACTGATTTTTTCTAGAATTGTTGAGTGATGGTGGTGGTGATGATGATGATACCTTATGGATTTAATCACATTAACTCAGAACTCTGATGATGATGATGCAGATGATGATAAGTAATAGGTCTATTTCTACAGGGTTTATCATAATTAATGCCACAAACACATACAGTTAAAAGTATATGATACTAGAAGCAAAAACGTTTCAGTAAATATAGTTATATGGATTTATACTTATATGTATTATTATTTAATTCGGTGAATATACGTCTGCAAACAAACCATTTGTGAGATAATTGCCACTTTGTGGTTGCTAGCCACTATTGACCTGGTTTTGTGTAAATATCAGGAAGAGTGTACAACATTAAGTAAATTTATAAGAGCTACTTTGGTAGAAATGCTTGTGTTCTGAATGAACACAACAACAGTTACATACTTGCACTTGTAGTTAACCGAGGTGTTCAAAGTATCATCCCTGTAGCCAGATGCAGGGCTTCACCTGTCACTACAGTGAGTATCGAAACGTTTCAAACGCGCCCAGATTATTTCGAAATTACTGCCAAGCATTGCCAATTCTTTAGCCATGTTAACCGGAGTGTTGTACACTACACCTTTAAGGTGGTCCCAAATGCAGAGATTCGTGGGACTCAGATCAGATGACCATGGAGGCCGGTACAGCTCCTCCTCCCCAGTCCAGTTTCAGCCATATCGGCGCATTAGACGTCGTCTGACCATAGCAGAAAAATATGCCAGTGCTCCATCATACATGTGCCACATCCTCTGGCATTGCTCTAAGATAACATCCTCAAACAAGTGTGCAAGATGATGCCACAGATACAGAAGGTTATTCCATTCACTGAGTTCGTTTGGTTACATGTATGGCCCAATAACATGATCACCTAACTGCCACACACTCAGTGAGAAATGTAGCTGATGTGAAGGCTCATGTGGGTTGGAGACTAGATGACTCCAACTGTGAGAATAGTGATAGTTACACACATCATAATCTACAAGTAAAGTGCTGTTGTCGAAGGCGTGGTTGTCAACAGCTTGTAGTTGCATCTACTGACAGACTATTTATACAGGACCATACTCCACTTCACTAAGTTTGGATGTGCTATAGGTACACTGCATTGTGATGCATTATTCTCCAAATACTAATGTGACTCATTCCAGAAATTGTGTGGCAAGTCTCCATGTCTGGATTCTTGGAGAGGGTTCGACTGTCTCCAGCACCACATATTCAAGCAAAGGTGTAGTTGTTGCAGGCCTATCCACTCCCATAGCATGTGCAAAGCTCCAAGTTTCTCAGGGGTGTTGACGCTCCCGTGTGACTGTTCGACTCTTGGAGTGCCTTAGGACATGGTATGACTCTTGGTACAACTGCACACCCTCTGTGAATTGTCATTAGACCTACTGAACCGTGAATTTACTTTCAAAACCTTTTCTTAAAAATTTACTTTACGAGGTGCATTCAAGTTCTAAGGCCGCCGATTTTTTTTCTCCAAACTGGAAAGAGATAGAAACATGCGCATTGTTTTAAAATGAGGCCGCGTTCATTGTCAATACGTCCCAGAGATGGCAGCACCGTACGGCAGATGGAATTTTACCGCCAGCGACGAGAATGAGAACTGTTTTAAATACTTAAAATGGCGACGTTTTCCTTACTTGAACAGCATGCAATCATTCGTTTTCTGAATTTGCGTGGTGGGAAACCAATTGAAATTCATCGACAGTTGAAGGAGACATGTGGTGATGGAGTTATGGATGTGTCGAAAGTGCGTTCGTGGGTGTGGCAGTTTAATGAAGGCAGAACATCTTGTGACAACAAACCGAAACAACCTCCAGCTCGCACAAGCCGGTCTGACGACATGATCGAGAAAGTGGAGAGAATTGTTTTGGGGGATCGCCGAATGACTGTTGAACAGATCGCCTCCAGAGTTGGCATTTCTGTGGGTTCTGTGCACACAATCCTGCATGACGACCTGAAAATGCGAAAAGTGTCATCCAGGTGGGTGCCACGAATGCTGACGGACGACCACACGGCTGCCCGTGTGGCATGTTGCCAAGCAATGTTGACGCGCAACGACAGCTTGAATGAGACTTTCTTTTCGTCGGTTGTGACAATGGATGAGACGTGGATGCCATTTTTCAATCCAGAAACAATGCGCCAGTCAGCTCAATGGAAGCACACAGATTCACCGCCACCAAAAAATTTGGGGTAACTGCCAGTGCAGAAAAAATGATGGTGTCCATGTTCTGGGACAGCGAGGGCGTAATCCTTACCCATTGTGTTCCAAAGGGCACTACGGTAACAGATGCATCCTACGAAAATGTTCTGAAAAACAAATTCCTTCCTGCACTGCAACAAAAACGTCCGGGAAAGGCTGCACGTGTGCTGTTTCACCAAGACAATGCACCCGCACATCGAGCTAACGTTACGCAACAGTTTCTTCGTGATAACATCTTTGAAGTGATTCCTCATGCTCCCTACTCACCTGACCTGGCTCCTAGTGACTTTTGGCTTTTTCCAACAATGAAAGACACTCTCCGTGGCCGCACATTCACCAGCCGTGCTGCTATTGCCTCAGCGATTTTCCAGTGGTCAAAACAGACTCCTAAAGAAGCCTTCGCCGCTGCCATGGAGTCATGGCGTCAGCGTTGTGAAAAATGTGTACGTCTGCAGGGCGATTACGTCGAGAAGTAACGCCAGTTTCATCGATTTCGGGTGAGTAGTTAATTAGAAAAAAAATCAGAGGCCTTAGAACTTGAATGCACCTCGTACTTACTAGCGATTCATCAAGAACATTAACACATTTAATCACACTATGTGAGCGTGGAAGTAGTTGTCAGTGGGTAACTGATGAAAACAAATTAAATTTCTTTCAACAAATGGAAATTTTATCCCTAAAGGCCCTTTTTTTAACATTTAAAATTATAATCAGAAAGCACCCTCAAAATATCAAGTTACAATTTTATTCAGAGGCAGAAGGAACAAATATTGACAGTATGAGCTTTCAGGCTGAGAACTTTGCCGCTGCCTTTTGACACGGCCGTATTCACGAGCGCTCACAACAACCTCTGAAAGACTTCACTGATGCAAATCTGCAACACACCAGACTACTTTAAACTAAAAATTTTAACAACTCACACACCCCGTTGGAGGGATGGAAATGGTACAAACCACTAACATTAAAAAAATTACTTGCCACCGACTGTGCAACTTGACTTAAAAAAAAAATCTTCTGAGGAAGGGTGGCAACTTTATATACTAAAATGACCATTTAAATAAAAACCCATGAAATGCAGTCTTACATAAAATATCCAAACATGCTCTGCATTACACATATACCGCCTCTCCAGATGATAGGCAAGATAAAAACATATTTCAGGTATTCGGCCGTTACACTTCAAGCAATAAATTCGTTAACACCGAATCCGACAAACATGACAGAGGCAGCTATTAACGTACGGCAGACCGATAGACAGACCGACATTAACTGCCTAACAAATGCTGACGAGAGACAGACGAGCAAGCTGGTGACGAGTGACTGACGAAGACAACAAGTAGAATTTAACAAGTAAATGAAACAACATATCACGAATCACTTAACTTCTAATAAAGTGCGATGTCTGGCGAGGACCTGGCGCAGCACCTCCAAAACGCTCTCCCGAACCGTCCGCTGCCAGCCGCTTCAACGGACGCAGAAAGGCGCGCCGATCTCCCGCCTCACGGCGTCGCAGCTCGCACCGGCCAGCCCGATGTCGTAGGTTCGCTCCTGTTGCTCTCGTGTCGGCCGCGAAGCCACTACCCCTCGCTATACGGCACGACCCACTGGACTGACGTGGCGACATCACATGCGCCGACGCTCAAGACGGACAAGTCATCTTGTGTCCCAGTGCGCGACCGACCAACCGATCGATCCAACCGCCAATGACCATTGCCTGAACAAACTCAAGCAGACTGGCGGCCTAACACATACTAGCACTCCGGACGACAGACAGACACTGACTGCCCACACTGACCCGGCTGACCAACTTACCAGACTCGCCCTTAGCGAGCTCATAGCGCCCCTTAAATGCACGTGAGCAGGCTACCTTTCCCCTTTCCCACCAGAGGGAGACACCAAAGCTGCGATTGCCACAGCGGCGCCACCGCCAGAAACGGAGGGCGACTGCTTCACACTAAGCGCTGCGGCGCGCTCTTCAAAACAGCAATTTTCAGCACGTGTCCAAAAACTTAATCATACATATGTGGTGTGATGATGGTGTGATATCATGGGGTGCCTCAATTGCAGAGTGGAATGAGAAATGTACCCTAACCCGATACAGGCTCGAGTCACTGGATTCCAAGAAAAAGATTCCAGGAAAGCTCTTGGTAGGATCCTGTATTTGGACATCCACATGCATGTGTCTGATTCAATACATGTAAGTCTTCCTTTATCCCTCTTCCTAAGAAAAGTGGCGTTATTAATGTTCAAAATAAATACAACTATTATTTCACATGATCACTTCTGGTGTGCAAAAAAAATTAAGACACATCCTTAGCATGTGACGAAATACTATGTTGATAATATTCGTGGATTTTATAAACATGATGATATTGAATTCCCCATGAGACTTCAGGTCATTGCTAAATTTAAGAGGCAGAATCCTTGTATACAGCTTGGGCGAATACAAGTCAGATGAGTACAATGTGCAGGATAATGTTAAGCATAAAGTTGTCAGACTCCTTCACTTCTCTAAATTCGCTAGTTGGCATCAGCAACATCTAGACATGTTGTTAGTTCCTCAAGGGGAGAAGCAACACTTCTCCTGGATCAAAAACATGTCCCACCCTGTTTTCCCCTCGAATTGAATAAAGATGGTCATAAACGGCATTTTTGTCCTACATGCTTGAACACGTTTACTACAGTAAACGATTAAGAGAGTACCTGCAGGATTGCTCTACACAGGTGCAAGTACCGGGTGATCGAAAAGTCAGTACAAATTTGAAAACTTAATAAACCACGGAATAATGTAGATAGAGAGGTAAAAATTGACACACATGCTTGGAATGACATGGGGTTTTATTAGAAAAAAAAACAAGTTCACAAAATGTCCGACAGATGGCGCTGGACAGCAAAACATCAGTGACTGCGCATGACAATCGTGTATAAAAGGAGCTGTAATGAGAGAGAGAATCAGATGCGCCAGCAGTCGCAGCATGTTGGCGTTAAGTGAAAAGACGCTTTTAGTGAAGCTGTGTTACCAGAACGGGTAATGTGCTAGTTCAGCGTTACGATCCTATCGCCATAGGAACGGGATTCGAACGGGTAGAGGTCCGTTGACAAATGCAGCTGTGGCGAGTACGATTTCGAAGTTCGAAGCCACGGGATGTTTAGACGATAGACCCCTTAGTGGCCGACCGAGCACAAGACGTAATGCTACTGAGACAGTTCAGGAAGAAATGGAGACTGTAGCGGGTTCGTCTGCGCACGGGGAAGCATTCCATACACTACTGTTTGGTTGGCACTTAGTCGTACCCTCCGATGCTATCCGTATAAAATCCATCGGCATCATGAACTGTTACCTGGCGATTTAGTGAAGCGGAGGGCATTTGCAGTGTGGGCGCTTCAAAAGATGGCAAAAGATGACGATTGGTTGAGTAACGTGTTGTGGACCGACGAAGCTCATTTCACGCTGCGAGGGTCTGTCAACGCCCACAACTGCAGAATTTGGGCTACCGAAAATCTTAGAACTGTCGTGGAAACTCCATTGCACGACGAGAAAGTCACAGTATGGGTTGGATTTACCACATCTACCGTTATCTGGCCTTTATTCTTCGAGGAAGTGCGTGATTCTGGTTTTGTTACTGCTACTATGACGGGTGAGAGGTACGTCGATATGTTACAGAATCGCATCATCCCCAGCCTGGCTGATAAACACCTGCTGGAACCTACGATGTTTATGCAGGATGGAGCTCCACCCCATATTGCTAGACGCGTGAAAGATCTCTTGCGCGCGTCGTTTGGTGATGATCGTGTGCTCAGCCGCCACTTTCGTCATGCTTGGCCTCCCAGGTCCCCAGACCTCAGTCCGTGCGATTATTGGCTTTGGGGTTACCTGAAGTCGCAAGTGTATCGTGATCGACCGCCATCTCTAGGGATGCTGAAAGACTACATCCGACGCCAATGCCTCACCATAACTCCGGACATGCTTTACAGTGTTGTTCACAACATTATGCCTCGACTACAGCTATTGTTGAGGAATGATGGTGGACATATTGAGCATTTCCTGTAAAGAACATCATCTTTGCTTTGTCTTACTTTGTTATGCTAATTTTTGCTATTCCGGCCAGATGAAGCGCCATCTGTCGGACATTTTTTGAACTTTTATATTTTTTTGGTTCTAATAAAATCCCATGTCATTCCAAGCATATAAGTCAATTTTTACCTCTCTATCTACATTATTCCCTGATTTATTCAGTTTTAAAATTTATACTGACTTTTTGATCACTCGGTATGTGTAGGGATACCCACGGAAGCGAGTAAGTTCTTGAAGTTTAAGAATTTTCTCCAAAGGTGGGGTGTACCCTTTGCTATATGTACCAACTTCAAGTGTTTTCTCGCCACTGTGACATATGGTGATGATGACTCCACTGCCTCACATACTACTCCAACAGAATGACACGTATGATTTGCAACAGTGTATCAGGTTGTAACAATACGGACGAAAGTGTGTTTTGAGTGATTGTGACAGATGGTCGTCGAAGAGGTTTGTGATTAAAAATAAGAGGACGACAGCTGCAAAAGTAACTGTGAAACTGCAAGCCGCAGTCGCGAACTCTACCAGCACAAAAACAACAAAAAGCAGCTCTATAACCTGGGAACTGCATGGTGAGCTGGAATTCCAAAACCACTCTTCAGTGTTGCAAATGCCCGCAAGAGGAAAATGTGATGCTAAAACCATAAAACCTGAACTGTGGAGCAATAGAAGAAAGCCATTTGGTCGGATGAGCCTTGTTTAACACTGTTTCCAACTTCTCAATGAGTTTACGTCTCGAGAGTGAAACATGGAGAGGGTTTGGTGATGATTTGGACACCCTTATTATGGCATTGCATGTGCCCCATGGTTACTCCGCCACGTCGTATTACTGTCAAGGATTATGTGATCATTTTGTCTGATCAGGCCTATCTCATGGTGCAATGGTTGCCCCAGTTGTGATGCTATGTTCCGAGACGATAGGCTCACTTTTCACAAAACTTGCATCTTTCTGGACTGGTATTGTGAGCATGAGGATGAGTTGTCGCATCTCCCCAGGCACAATAGTCACAAAATCTCAGTATTTTTGACCTTTGTTGTCTACGTTGGAGAAAAGGATTGTAACGTTCTTTATTCAATTGTGTTTGTTACAAGTGTAACGTCCTTTAAAAATAACTTTGTACTATCCAAATTTAGTGTGTGATGGCTTTGTTGAGCAAATGGTGGGCTTAATCAGTTTTACTGTAATAAATAGAAAAATTAAGCAACTTAACCTGGAAAACCAGTATCTAATGCCTATAATGAAATAAATCCCCGTGAAATTTACTCAGTCTCGTGAGCACCGAGATCTATGGCTCTGTGGAATAAACTGATAAAATTGGCTATGCAAATAAACAATGAAAGACATGTACCGTAGCTCTTGAGTCGCAACGGATGTAATCTTGGTATTCTGTTCTCTCCACAATAGGCATACAAAACATTCAATCTCGGCTCAGCGAAGTTCAACGCCGCTCATAAAATAGCTTCATACAAAGAATGCCACACGACATGGTAGAGGATGAGGTACTGATAGTAAGATATTCTAAGACCGAATTCTTCATTTCGGAAATTGTATTCAAAATAAAGTTCCTCCATAACAAAATCTGATGTGAAGCATTTTACATTAACTTCAAAATCATGTCATTTTTCATGAAATATATTATAAAATCGGGCTCAACGTACAAGTAGACCCCTGACATAACACTCCAGTGGGGTATTCAAAATAAAGTTTCTCCTTCACAAATTCTGATATGAAACATTTTACATTAACTTCAAAATCAGTGAACGTCTCAAGTGTTCTATAATTCTCACTTACTGACGTAGTTAACAATACTTGGATTGTTACCTGACGAAAGGTATCGTATCGTCTCACAAAATAGAGTCCAAAATTTAACTTGTCTGTATCAGGAATACAAAACACACAAAATTACAAATCAGGCATAGCTAATTAACCTATACACTGAATCTGATAGAAGATACTTGGTTCCTACATTCACGGGATGGTACTGGCAGAATTAGTAAAATCCACGTTGCGTTGCAGCATACTTAAAACTAAGTATACAAAATTTCGTTACCTTACAAAACTGTATTATGCTGCGTCCATAGGCCAACAGCTAAATTCTCATAGCTAGCCACTAGCTTAAAGTCTTACATCCTACCTTTAACAGAGTACAACGGCAACTGTTACTGCGTTCTGTGCGCCCCTATTTACAATCGATTCTGCCCCTCAGGCAACATCTTTGGTTCAGTGGTGTCAAAGATAGAATCTCTTCTACATGTGATAACCATTTCATGTCATTTTTCATGAAATATATTACAAAATCGGGCTTCGCGTTCAAATGGACCCCTCACATAACACTCCAGCGGGGTTTGTTAAAAATGGTTCAAATGGCTCTGAGCACTATGGGACTCAACTGCTGTGGTCATAAGTCCCCTAGAACTTAGAACTACGTAAACCTAACTAACCTAAGGACAGCACACAACACCCAGCCATCACGAGGCAGAGAAAATCCCTGACCCCGCCGGGAATCGAACCCGGGAACCCGGGCGTGGGAAGCGAGAACGCTACCGCACGACCACGAGATGCGGGCGGGTTTGTTAAAGTTGCCATACTGTCTTCATGTGCAATGGACACCAAATGTAGGACAATTTTTATACATCAGAATTTACAATATGAATAATAGGTATTGTATAATCATTACAATATAATCCTAAAGACAGTACAAATCATTGTGCTCTTGAGCAAACTTGTGCTCTGCAGCATAATTAGTAAATGTTAAGTCTGGTCATCTCATATACAAAATGTTCTAAAATCGTGTTGCTAGAAGATGCATAACATTAGTGATACTAAGAGTAAAGTATATCCGGTGCATAGCTGAAGCTAATAACCATGTAGACGCGGCTGCATTAAAAGTACAATTCTTTGCAGTCTCACATCTGAGCATAGTAAGTTGGTCCAGCGTCCACAAACAGCTAAACAAATCACTGTAGTCCCATTCCAGTACAAGGTACAGGTGGTATCTGGCACCATATTTACCAACAGCCAAAGTTGGTTGTTCTCAGTACATCATTATTGTGATGACCACCATCATCACTTTATATGAAACTGAAGAGTCTTCATCGATCCATATTGTGCATAGCCTCACTGCAGTATGAATGCTGATATCCAATAGCTCCAATGCCATGAGCAGAGAGAGGAAATTGGATGATGGAAGGTGGGAAGCAGTAAAACAGGTAAGGTAGTGGAACACATTCTCATAAATGTAGGAATGTCTATGTCAGTTTTAAATCAGAGGATATTGAGTGTTGCAACATGACAACTTCTAATAAATGTGGGAATAGTGAACAGTAAAGATGCAATATCCTAATAAAACCATGAACTGGACAAAGCCATAGTGCTGTACATTATGACATGTCAATTCTATACAATATAATGAGAAGTGTGGCAACAGTCTGCCTGTAAGTTTAATATTTCTCAAGAATGTGGCATCAGTCTGTAACTATATCAATACTAGCATACATGCTAAATAAAGAAGACAAAGATTTAAGGAATCAAGGCAAGACAATATTATTGGTAATGGATAATCGCTCATAATGACCTGCAGTGGCCTATATACCTATCATAGCAGTTGGTTACACATATTAGAAAAATATCGAGTTGGCTACACGCTCATTTTACATAGTAAACATCCTGAAAAAATATTTAAGAAGGTAATAAGAAATACTCATGGTTAGGCTACATAGGCCATTATACAAAGTATACATATTAACGGAAGGTCATAGGTTGGTTATAAGTGGCCGTTACAGCTAAAATTGTAGTGTAAATTTAGTTCCTGGCTCTCAGTGGCCATTTGACATAAATGCCTACACAAACTACCCATAAAATGTCATGAAAATTACAATGCTGGCTCTCAGAGGCCATGTTTATGCAATACTATGACAAAATTACTTAAGAAAACCTAACAGTAAAATCGAAAATTGAATGGCTCCAAGTTGCCTTCTACTTGGAATACGTGCACATCTTAATAACTAAAACAAATGTAGATAGAATGTCAATCAGAGGCTCCAAGTCGCCTTCCTACACACATAAATGCTGGTCTTAAAATCTATAAAATTATTGCGGCTCCAAGTGGCCTAGTACATGAAATTCATGAAAATCTTAATATCGAAAACATTTGAACAGAAAATGTCACCCAGATGTGCCAAGTTGCTTTCCTACTTACATAAATGCTGATCTTAGTAGCTATAAAATGTTACAGACATATTTGTGGCTCAACGTGGCCAAGTTTTACAAAGAAATAATTGCTGACGTTAATAACTAAAGAGAGATAAAAATGTTCTTTGAGACTCACAGTGGCCTGGTTTTACATGAAATAAATGCTGATCTTAATTTAAATATTTTCAACATTTACACACTCGTGGCTGCCGCATCGCGGTCGGGAAGTGGGGCCGAGGCAGTTTCAGATAAGTTTTACAGTCTCACAATAATTTATGGATTTGTAGTTTTAGCTTGACGATGTCCACTATGGACAAACGGTAGTTACTGTTATTCTGAAGAAGGTTGGGTTATCCCGACTGAAATCTAGGTAAATTCTAGGTAAACGGTGCAACTGAGGCTGTTGATTATTGAAATTAAAATTAAATGATCTTAACTGCTAATGTGACAGAAAACATCTTTCTCGCTCAAGGTGGCCTGGTTTTACATAGCATAAACATCAAAGCTAACTCGGCATGACTTTCTACAAGAACAAAGTGCATAAATATCAGTATTGTATAAAAGTATGGCCCTGTATAGTCTGTACGACTACATATTAGACAAATAGAATCATAGAGTAAAGACACAATAGTAATAGGTTGTGTAGCACCCTCGGGACTTCATAAAACTGTCTATTATATGACCTATATCTCTAAGAATACGCATATCTACAGGGAAGGATATGAGAATGATTGATAATGGCAGTGCACTTTATCTGTAAAGAAAATGATTAACAGTCAATCGTCATTCATCTTGAGTCAAGAACTGCTATGGCCAAAGCAAAGAAAAAACCTGATTATAGTATATGCAAGCATAAAGACAGGAGTGTTAGGTGCAACATACCTTACTGGCTGGGGAATTTTAACATATAACAGGAAATTCTGAGATAAAAATGCAAAGATGATGGTGAACTGCAGAAATTATGGAACCTGTAAATGTGACTATTAACCTGGAAACAAAAAAGGCAGTCATGCACGCTAACATAAGAAGACAGTATCATAACCAATCTCATATGGAATGGTGAAAAAAATATTTTTAAGTGTAAAGCTTCTGCGACAGTCTCCCACAAACACCTCCAATCATGTCGCACAAGCCAAGACAGATTTTCCTAGAAGGGACATAATTTACACAAAATACATATTAACATCATAGAATATCATTCAGAAAAATCATCAAAATGTCAATATAATCCTCATTATTGGAATGCAGCTCATGGCATGAACACTCATTAAATATTACAATAATACTCTTCTATCTAACACAAAATGCAAAGAAAAAAGTATCCTCAATCCTAAATCTTTATAGGCAATCTGCCTAATTTACCTAGTACACTAAGAGGACAATGTTTATAAATGGCCTGCCAGGAAACAGTGTGAAAAGTGTCAATGTTTAGAACTCCATATAAGTTGCTTATGTCGTGCTTTCTTTGTACTGCATTTCCTGCACTTTCATGTGCTTCTACACTCCTGGAAATGGAAAAAAGAACACATTGACACCAGTGTGTCAGACCCACCATACTTGCTCCGGACACTGCGAGAGGGCTGTACAAGCAATGATCACACGCACGGCACAGCGGACACACCAGGAACCGCGGTGTTGGCCGTCGAATGGCGCTAATGGCGCTAGCTGCGCAGCATTTGTGCACCGCCGCCGTCAGTGTCAGCCAGTTTGCCGTGGCATACGGAGCTCCATCGCAGTCTTTAACACCGGTAGCATGCCGCGACAGCGTGGACGTGAACCGTATGTGCAGTTGACGGACTTTGAGCGAGGGCGTATAGTGGGCATGCGGGAGGCCGGGTGGACGTACCGCCGAATTGCTCAACACGTGGGGCGTGAGGTCTCCACAGTACATCGATGTTGTCGCCAGTGGTCGGCGGAAGGTGCACGTGCCCGTCGACCTGGGACCGGACCGCAGCGACGCACGGATGCACGCCAAGACCGTAGGATCCTACGCAGTGCCGTAGGGGACCGCACCGCCACTTCCCAGCAAATTAGGGACACTGTTGCTCCTGGGGTATCGGCGAGGACCATTCGCAACCGTCTCCATGAAGCTGGGCTACGGTCCCGCACACCGTTAGGCCGTCTTCCGCTCACGCCCCAACATCGTGCAGCCCGCCTCCAGTGGTGTCGCGACAGGCGTGAATGGAGGGACGAATGGAGACGTGTCGTCTTCAGCGATGAGAGTCGCTTCTGCCTTGGTGCCAATGATGGTCGTATGCGTGTTTGGCGCCGTGCAGGTGAGCGCCACAATCAGGACTGCATACAACCGAGGCACACAGGGCCAACACCCGGCATCATGGTGTGGGGAGCGATCTCCTACACTGGCCGTACACCACTGGTGATCGTCGAGGGGACACTGAATAGTGCACGGTACATCCAAACCGTCATCGAACCCATCGTTCTACCATTCCTAGACCGGCAAGGGAACTTGCTGTTCCAACAGGACAATGCACGTCCGCATGTATCCCGTGCCACCCAACGTGCTCTAGAAGGTGTAAGTCAATTACCCTGGCCAGCAAGATCTCCGGATCTGTCCCCCATTGAGCATGTTTGGGACTGGATGAAGCGTCGTCTCACGCGGTCTGCACGTCCAGCACGAACGCTGGTCCAACTGAGGCGCCAGGTGGAAATGGCATGGCAAGCCGTTCCACAGGACTACATCCAGCATCTCTACGATCGTCTTCATGGGAGAATAGCAGCCTGCATTGCTGCGAAAGGTGGATATACACTGTACTAGTGCCGACATTGTGCATGCTCTGTTGCCTGTGTCTATGTGCCTGTGGTTCTGTCAGTGTGATCATGTGATGTATCTGACCCCAGGAATGTGTCAATAAAGTTTCCCCTTCCTGGGACAATGAATTCACGGTGTTCTTATTTCAATTTCCAGGAGTGTATTTATGAGCATAATGTCTCGTTAGGATACAGTGAGACTGTTACACTGGTACTGCAAAATATAGGAAATGGATGAGAACATGTTATGGACATGAGTTACATGGTACATTGATTTCTTAAATCTACATACATGAAAGAAAGTTAACTAGTGATATCATCAAGTAATAGAGATATACCGCAAATTAGAGCACAAGACTAGGCATAAATGATACATGGCAACATTATAAAGTGCAAAGAGTGACTAACCTAACAAAAAATGTAATGATAATTCATTAGACAATAGCATAAATTTCAGCATAGTATCACAAGAAAACAGCACATTACATGGTATCAGTAAAGACAAAATAGCATCAGAAATAAATGATAGTAAGATATATAGAGACTATAGACAATGGACACAATTTCTTATTATATAAAAAAAGTTTGAGTTACAGTTTGCAGCGGTCAGACCACCCAAGGAATGTGATCCGCTGGACACATGTCAAAATAAATGGTGTCTCTTCCAGTTGTTTTCATGCACATGCATATGAAAACAGAAATGCGTGCAAGGCCTAAGCTTACGGTCAGAGAACCGACCTGCAAGATTCTCCCTGCCGGGCACGGCACCACCTAATAAAATGCTGAATAATCAAGAAATCGTGAAAACCAGGTACCAACAGAATTTGTATAAGCATGGAAAATGCATCAAGTAAAAGGATCTGTGTTGTGTCATATCATGTACACTCATATGTAAATCAGAATAAGCATATGTGAAAGCTGGCAATATACATACGCACATATGTAAAAACTTAGGCAATTAGCATAGTTCATGAAAAATCGCAAAAAAATTTATACAAAGCTGAACGGCGAAAAAATATATTAATAGCAGAAGTATAATGTCTTCAGAATGCAAGACGTCAAACTAAAGAAATAATTTATGTCGTCAAGACTGGTGCATATTTGTAGCGTAAATAAAGTTGTTGGTTACATAGAAATTACGTAGAATAAATGTCGTAAAAGTTTCTTCTGAAATTCATGCTGTTGAAATAAGCGTGCGTATAATTTCATTCATAATCGCAGCAGTATTCTCGGCGCCAAAACTTACCCTATTATTATTTCGGTAATTTCTCATTATTGCTATACGATGGAAATTGAAATGGCTCTGAGCACTATGGGACTCAACTGCTGTGGTCATCAGTCCCCTAGAACTTAGAACTACTTAAACCTAACTAACCTAACTAACCTAAGGACATCACACACATCCATGCCCGAGGCAGGATTCGAACCTGCGACCGCAGCAGTCGCACGGTTCCGGACTGCGCGCCTAGAACCGCGAGACCACCGCGGCCGGCTGGAAATTGAAATTCAGTGCATATTCAGTACACATTCACGTGATGCATAGATACAAAAGACGTAAAAGAAGAAGACAAATTCAATGTATCAGTGTCAAAATCGTGTGTAACGTCGTATTCCGAAAAAGTAAAATCGTATAAAAGGTAATTTATGTAATGGCAGAACCTGCTATGTTGTATTTACGTAGCGCAGCTCTGTGTTTGGCTTGGCAAAATATTTTTGAGATGAATGTAGATGTGATTAGTTTTGGAAATCCATGTTTTCAAAAAAACCTGTTTGACAGTTTGGCGCTGGTGATATTCAGCTCTGGTTGTTTCATTGTCTACTGGCGAATAATTTCACAGAATCCGTCCACTGCTGTTAAATCAGATCGGCTTCGCGAGTGAAACGAAGTAGCTTTCACGGGAGTGGGCTTTATATAAGCGGAGCAGAGTTTTATTTTGGTCGGCGTAGCGGTACATCGCTTTGTGGTAAACTGTGGCGTGCATCTGTGCGGCCCTACGGTATTGCTAACCGCGTCGCTGCTGGTTTTAAGGACGGCTTGGCATTTATCTGTTGCAGATATCATAGTCCGTCTGCACGTGGCCTCTATGCTTTCAATATTTTCAGAGCTGCTTTCAGTTTGTGTAGGATGACTGTGCGGGGTCGGTATTTCGGAATCTGTATGTTTGCTTCTATTAAATAAACGATGAAGTGAATATGAAATATTCCCTTCCCCTTGTGTATTCTGCTGCGAAAATAATTTGGAACTGTTTCTGGCATTGTCCTGATGGGCCGTCTCTTTAGATAGAACTGACTGATCGTAGATAATAAAATCCTGTTCACATAAACTAACAGCTGCCATGTATACCGGTCTGCTGAATATGCTTCCTTCGACGTCGTTTTCGTGGGTTAGGCTTTTCTGTACTGGTGCTAAAAGTATAACTCAGAGCGGTTTCACAAATTTTATCCGAAATATCAATGTTGCTTGACAGTGTAAGGTCAACTGTGCCAAATTTTTTTTTATGAAAGCTGCTGTCAATTGTAGTTCTCTATCGTAATCAGAGTGAATGTGCTATTCGTTAGAATTAGAATTGGACTGTTAAAATAAATTCGAACTGCTGTGACCATCATTCTTACAGGCTGTATCATCAGATTGGGCTGGCTTATTGTCGATAGTAAAACTCTGTTTACTCAAAATACCATTTGCATCCGTACTTAAATTCTGAATGTGACTTCGAGGAAGTTTCTGTGTTTTGTTTTCTTTAGTAATGGACATCGTCTTGTTGTGGCTATTAATTTTGAGTTCTGACTGTGTGTTGCGATTTTACGTATCTGGTTTGAAAGAGATAAACGGAATGGTGATATATTGCGTGGTTTCACAGGGTAGATCGAACAGAAGTATTGTTAGAAAAATTTTGCCTCTCCGAATGGGCTGCTAAGTATGTCAGCGGGCTGTGGGGGGGGGGGGGGGGGGGGGGGAGTATGGGAGTATACTAGTTTGCTTTTGTGCAGTATTAATTGCTCAATTCAAAGATTCAGTGTAAGGAACATAGTCCTGTTCTACATAAAATTTTGCGTTGTGACGCAGTGACAATATAATATTTCTGGTATGCGTCACGGAAGGAAACAAACTTTGTTGAGACTCAAAGTGTCGTCTGATGTTTGATTGTTCGCATCATTAATCTGAGGGAAATGAAAGTTATTAGTTGCGGATTGATTTTGTTGTATGAATCTGGTTTGGAAATCGATCGGTGGGAAGTAGCATTTATCAGCACAAAGGTTGACTGAAGCAGAAGTGTTTGCACACGATGAAGCGGAAAAAAAAGTGTGTGAAATCTTATGGTACTTAACTGCTAAGGTCATCAGTCCCTAAGCTTATACACTACTTAACCTAAATTATCCTAAGGGCAAACACACACAGCCATGCCAGCCGCACGCACAGTCCATGACTGCAGCGCCTTAAACCGCTCGGCTAATCCCACGCGGCAATGAACCGGAAAGCTGTGGTGTGAACGGAAGGTTATGACAAAAGGCGGCGTTGTGTGTAACATTTTTGGTTGACAGAAAACTTCTTTACTGTTAGTGTCATAATGCTTAATATGGGGCTTGATAACTTTACTATTGACTGTTTCAGACTGCGCGGTGGCTCAATAGAGCGGTCATATGCGTCACTCCAGACGTATTGTCGTTAGTATCAATGGAATGTAATGAAATTTCTGACGTGGGAAACTTAACTTTGTTATCAGATCTGGTAGGCACAATGGGTTCATTAATGTTGGCCGAAATTATCAAACTGCTGTTGCTCACGGTAGCGTCGGGGAAAAACTGAGAATTTCATGCCGCTTAATAGAGGTAATGGCTAATTTCTCAGTAAAAGTTTGATAGGTTTCACTACATTGATGTCTTACAGCATTAATGTCACCTCTTAAAGGTTGGTTCTGTCTCCGCATTGCCAGGCTGTGGCTTCAATTTTATGGCACAGACGTTTTTCACTGGCCTTAATGTCTGTATCTACCTGTTTGAAACGGTTATCAGTCTTTTCTGTGTACGAGTTAAGCTCATCACGTATGCTGAAAACTTGTTCATTGTACTGAGTGGTGGTGTCAACTTATATTTCTCGTATTTCTTGCCGCATGATAGAAAAATGTTCATTTTTGTTAAATTGTTCATTGAACCGATCAGTTTTCTTATTCTGGTTGGTTGGTTTGTGGGATTAAAGGGACCAGACTGCGACGGTCATCGGTCACTTTCTTATTCTGTTTAACCATCATTTGCATGAGAATTTGAAACATCGCTTCCGTACTGTTTTCAACTGATGCGTCAGGTGTCACCTGTGTTGTGTTTTGTGGTATGGAGACATGATCTACAATCATGGACGTCTCGTTTGTTGCGTTATCTGCACAATTGCCGTTAATGAAATCTGACATATTTTTAAAAACAGCATTAGTGCTTTTCATTATTGTTTCCTCTGACATACTATTTGCAATCTGATTGTGTGCAAAGTAGGTAAATCACTTACCTCATTCGTTAAACAATCAAGTTTTGAATTGTGCGCATCAGCCATGTGCAGATTGGCGGCGTCTGCAGTACCGCAACCTACCACTAGTCAAACTAGTGGGTCAAATTATTGTGTCAGAAATTTGTCCATTATTTGGAGAAGCTGAACTCATGTTTTCTGTGGTGCTTTGCAACTGTTGCGACTCAGAGTGGTCACTATCATTCTCAACATTCTTGTCAATCATAGGAAAAACGTCTATTTCGTTATCTTTAACTGTGAGATTACGCGCCGGAACCTTTACAGTTTTGCGCGGCATCGTAAATCACATACAGGGTGCAAATCCAAAAACAAAATTTCAACACTCAAGACCAAAAAAAAAAAAAAATAAGAAAAAGAAAAAAGGCGGAGCATAAGAATGCCGATTAGCTGTGGAAAAATATTTATACAAGTTAGTAAACTCCGTTACGCCAAAAAAAAAGGAATTTAACTACTATTATTGCTACAGAATGGTAGAGAGAACAGAAAATATATATCTGACTACTTTTCTATCAAAGAATTCACAAAGCGAACGACTGGCAGAGCTGTCGCCAAGTGTAACGTTCTTTAAAAATAACTTTGTGTTATTCAAATTTGCTGTGTGATGTGTTGTTGAGCAAATGATGTGTTTAATCAGTTTTACTGTAATCCAAAGAAAAATTAAACAACTTAGTCTGGTAAATCAATATGTAATGCCTATAATGGAATCAATCCCTCTGAAATGTACTCAGTCTCGTGAGCACCGAGTTCTATGGCCCTGTGCAATAAACTGATAAAATTCCCTATGCAAATAAACAATGAAATACATTTTCCTTAGCTCTTTAGTCGCAACGGATGTAATCTTGGTATTCTGTTCTCTCCACACTAGGCATAAAAAATATAAAATATTCAATCTCCCCTCAGCGAAGTGCAATGCCGGCCGTGAAATACACTCCTGGAAATGGAAAAAAGAACACATTGACGCCGGTGTGTCAGACCCACCATACTTGCTCCGGACACTGCGAGAGGGCTGTACAAGCAATGATCACACGCACGGCACAGCGGACACACCAGGAACCGCGGTGTTGGCCGTCGAATGGCGCTAGCTGCGCAGCATTTGTGCACCGCCGCCGTCAGTGTCAGCCAGTTTGCCGTGGCATACGGAGCTCCATCGCAGTCTTTAACACTGGTAGCATGCCGCGACAGCGTGGACGTGAACCGTATGTGCAGTTGACGGACTTTGAGCGAGGGCGTATAGTGGGCATGCGGGAGGCCGGGTGGACGTACCGCCGAATTGCTCAACACGTGGGGCGTGAGGTCTCCACAGTACATCGATGTTGTCGCCAGTGGTCGGCGGAAGGTGCACGTGCCCGTCGACCTGGGACCGGACCGCAGCGACGCACGGATGCACGCCAAGACCGTAGGATCCTACGCAGTGCCGTAGGGGACCGCACCGCCACTTCCCAGCAAATTAGGGACACTGTTGCTCCTGGGGTATCGGCGAGGACCATTCGCAACCGTCTCCATGAAGCTGGGCTACGGTCCCGCACACCGTTAGGCCGTCTTCAGCTCACGCCCCAACATCGTGCAGCCCGCCTCCAGTGGTGTCGCGACAGGCGTGAATGGAGGGACGAATGGAGACGTGTCGTCTTCAGCGATGAGAGTCGCTTCTGCCTTGGTGCCAATGATGGTCGTATGCGTGTTTGGCGCCGTGCAGGTGAGCGCCACAATCAGGACTGCATACGACCGAGGCACACAGGGCCAACACCCGGCATCATGGTGTGGGGAGCGATCTCCTACACTGGCCGTACACCACTGGTGATCGTCGAGGGGACACTGAATAGTGCACGGCACATCCAAACCGTCATCGAACCCATCGTTCTACCATTCCTAGACCGGCAAGGGAACTTGCTGTTCCAACAGGACAATGCACGTCCGCATGTATCCCGTGCCACCCAACGTGCTCTACAAGGTGTAAGTCAACTACCCTGGCCAGCAAGATCTCCGGATCTGTCCCCCATTGAGCATGTTTGGGACTGGATGAAGCGTCGTCTCACGCGGTCTGCACGTCCAGCACGAACGCTGGTCCAACTGAGGCGCCAGGTGGAAATGGCATGGCAAGCCGTTCCACAGGACTACATCCAGCATCTCTACGATCGTCTCCATGGGAGAATAGCAGCCTGCATTGCTGCTAAAGGTGGATATACACTGTACTAGTGCCGACATTGTGCATGCTCTGTTGCCTGTGTCTATGTGCCTGTGGTTCTGTCAGTGTGATCATGTGATGTATCTGACCCCAGGAATGTGTCAATAAAGTTTCCCCTTCCTGGGACAATGAATTCACGATGTTCTTATTTCAATTTCCATGTTACACGACATGGTAGAGGATGAGGTGCTGATAATGGGATGTGCTAAGACCGATTTCTTCATTACGAAAATGTTATTCAAAATAAAGTTTCTCCTTCACAAAATCTAATATGAAACATTTTACATTAACTTCAAAATCAGTGAACTTCTCAACTGTTCTACAATTCTCACTTACTGATGTAGTTAACAATACTTGGATTGTTACGTGACAAAATAGAGTCCAAAATTTAACTTATCTGTATCAGGATTACAAAACACACAAAATTACAAATCGGGCATACCTAAGCAACCTATACATTGAATCTGATGGAAGATACTTGGTTCCTACAGTCAAGGGACGGCACTGTTAGAATTAGCAAAATCCACATTGCGTTGCTGCATACTTTAAACTAAATGTACAAAATTTCATTACGTTACAAAACAGTATTACGCTGCGCCCATAGGCCAACAGCCAAATTCTCACAGTTAGTCACTAGCTTTAAGTCTTACATCCTACCTTTAACACAGTACAACGGTAACTGCTACTGCGTTCTGCACGCCCCTACTTACAATCGATTCTGCCCCTCAGGAAACATCTTCGATTCCCTGGTGTCAAAGATACAATCTCTTCTACTTGTATGAAGATAGTAACTGCTCTCGAAAGAACAAATACCATTGATGACCGTGCAGCTTCTCAAGAATAAATGATAATTAATTGAAACCCTCAGCTGGCGACAGGGGTTTTTGATATACCTCAATGGGGACAGCTGAAAATGTGTGCCCCGACCGGGAGTCGAACCCGGGCTCTCCTGCTTACATGGCAGACGCTCTATCCATCTGAGCCACCGAGGACACAGATGAACAGCGCGACTGCAGGGACTTATCCCTTGCACGCTACCCGTGAGACCCACATTACCAACTGTCCACAATCTAGTACCTAATGTACCTAATAGATATTTGTACCTAATACCTATGTACCTAATAGATATTTTATGTACCTAATAGATGTACCTAATGTACCTAATAGACATTTGCCCATCCACTCATTACTCGCGCACACTAAGGTGACGATTTCCGCAAGAGATCGGGCAACCTGTGCGCATTCCCTGCAGTCGCGCTATTCATCTGTGTCCGCGGTGGCTCAGATGGACAGAGCGTCTGCCATGTAAGCGGGAGATCCCGGGTTCGAGTCCCGGTCGGGGCACACATTTTCAGCTGTCACCATCGAGATATATCAACAACGATTGTCGGCAGCTGAGGGTTTCAATTAATTATCATTTCTTCTACATGTGATAACCATTTCATGCCACTTTTCGTGAAATCCACGTGCAAGTCGACCCCTCACAGGGTATGTGATCGGTATCCATCTCCATCATCCTTAGCTGAATTTTTTGTATTCTCTTTAGCCGCTTTTATGTCGTCTCATTGTCCCTATAGAGCTGTACCATGGGAAGCAAGGAGAGGAAGTTGGTTGGTAGCCGGTGTCCTTGTTCTATAACACAACTACACGCAATTAATAACTGGGTTCCTTATTCAGATACAAAGAGCTACTGAAGTTTCCATGTGCTGTAGTACAAGCTCTTTTCTGTATAGTCTACGTAGCCTCAATGCTGCTGAAGTAGAAGTCCGCTATGTTCACTATAAGGTTACTATGTGCTGCCTGTCTCTGTGCTCGAGGCTGTCTGCGGCTCCGTCTCTGTGACACGCTGGAACTCCATGGCGTACAGACTGGCTAAACTGACTGGCTAAACTGGCCCTCCAGTCAGCGACGGCGATCCTAAACACTGGCGGCTGAGTTTACAGTGAGTCTTGTCGTTGACCTCTATCGATACTCTCGCAACCTCTATGGCGCATGGTGAGTAGCACATTCCTCCCCCCTCCCCCCTCCCCCCCTACCCCCCCCCCCCCCGAAAATGTCACACCGTTGTGGTGTAGTGAGGCTGGAAACGACCACGGGGAGCGAGGCAGTACACTGGGCATCGTGATGGGCCCGGAACCGTTACAGTGGTGGACGGTGTACTCCCGGCCGCACCCCGCCACCAGGCTTTCGAGGGAACAGAAACGTCCTCCGGAAATCGGCGGGCGTGTACGGCGACAGCGACGGCGGATTCAGGTCCATGTGGTCGGCGAGCGGGGACAACGGGACGAGGGTGCATCGCCCATCCGCTCCTCCTAGGGTTCCCTGGTAGCACCAGCGGGCGGCTGCGAAGGCCGCGCGGGCCCCTGAATCTGGGGGAAGAAAAGCAGCAGGACCACGGGGCAAATGACGTGCGCGAATTTGGTTCTGGTGGCGGCACTGCAAAACATCATCGATGAGAGGTGGAATTATGCATCACACATTGACACCGTTACACAAATATCATTAGAAACACTCAACAATCTAATAGCGATTGGACATAAACGATTCCACCTTCCACCAGAAGTAATCAAATTATACCATAACAGCATTTTGACATCAATCGTAGGATATGGGTCAGGAATCTGGGCCCACAGACTCACGAGGGTTATGCCTGCCATGGCTGTAAGAAGAGTGCAGCGAATTATGCTCCTGAGATCAGTAGGGGCATACAGAACAACTCCAAGTGGAGCGCTAACAGTACTAATGGGGCTCTGTCCGCTCGATATAAAGATCAGAGAACAAGCGACGTCGTACTGGGTTAAAAAGGGAAACAGGGATAATTGAACTAATGTGGATACACGTGGGAAACAAAATGGAAATCAAACGCAGTGGGGAAGAACTCTAACAAGAACAGTGGGACAATGAAGAAACCGGTCGCAGAACACACGAACTACTGCCCAACATCAGGGGGCGACTGCAATTAAAATATTTCAAACCTTCAAGAGGACTGCTGCACTTTTTTACGGGAGAAGGACCCTACCCGGCATACTTATGCCGGTTCGGGAAACGGGCTACACCAGCGTGTGACTGTGGGGCTACACCAGGCATCCCAGAACATGTGGTGTATGAGTGCCACCTCTTCGACGACGTAGCGGCGCAATTACGTCATCAGTTACCCAACCATGACACGTACCACCTGCTGAGGCATGAGGACCATTTCTCAATCTTGAACAAATTGGCAAACGAGATCTCACATAAAGTCATAAAGGAATTCCTAAGGAACAACAATTAAGACTTCACATTGCTACCGATCTGACTCCGTGCACTTGTCCCGTTCCGCCGAGGCGTGGACTTGGCCAGCCACTTCACGGCTGGAATCCGCCACGTCTGGGATTAGGGGGAGGGTGCGCCTTTCTCACCGATTCAGACACTCACCGAATTTGACATTAGGTTAAATATTAGGTTAGATGTAGAATAAGCTAGGATAGCAACACTAGTATAGTACTGCGGCGATCAATAACTCCGGCCCGCCCGGTGCCAGGGGCATGTTCACCGGGATTTGCTCGGTGAACACGGCGAGCAACGCAGGTTTATACAACGCTGGCACACCTGTAACGCTGCAGTTAGAAGTAGATTAGCATAAGTAGAAATAGGATAACATAATCCAGACATAACAGTAGTGCCCATAGTGTGAGCAATAAAAATAACCATAGAGTAAGCTATAGTATTAACACTTGAATTGTATCAATTAGGACCCACTAATTGTTAAGGTGGTGGGTTGTTTATGTATCATATATACTGAAGAATAAAGATTTAAAAAAAACCATCGGGACCTGCAATTAAGTACACATATGAGCCAATGCGTTCCTGGATTACGCCTCTTTCCCAGCGCCCACAGTTGCCATAAACCCTGAAAAGAACGAGATCGCGCTGCGCAAAGCGATACTTGCGGACCATTGGCTGCGCCGGATGCTGCTGTGGATGCAGGAAGAGGAGCAGCGTCTGATGGCAGCGGCCATGCAGAAGTTCCGCCGGTGATGGTCTGTCTCGTGGGTGGGAGCGATAGGGGGCGAGAAAGAGTTGCAGTGCCTGTTCCCGTGTGTGGGTGATGCGAAGCTTTGCCATCTGTTGCTTGAAAGTGCGTGCGAAGCGTTCTGCTTCTCCGTTGGACTGCGGGTGAAACAGAGCATTTGTTAGATGCTGAACGCTATTGCATTCCCAAAACTGTTCAAAGTCACGTGAAGTGAACTGCGGTCTGGCAGCCTCCATGCCAACATAAAATTTACCATGGAAGTAGTAAAGGACAAAAGACTGCCATTTCTAGATGTGCTGGTCACAAGCGATGGCGAAAATCTGGGACACAGCGTGTATCGAAAACCGACACACACGGACCGATACATGCACAAACTATCAAACCACCACCAGAGACAGAAAAGAGGCATGATTAATACACCCGTAACGCGAGCAAGACGAATATGTGAGCCGCAGCACCTCAGACGCGAAGTGCAACACCTGGAAAGTGTTCTGAGGAACAATGGGTACTCCACAAACTACACTCCTGGAAATGGAAAAAAGAACACATTGACACCGGTGTGTCAGACCCACCATACTTGCTCCGGACACTGCGAGAGGGCTGTACAAGCAATGATCACACGCACGACACAGCGGACACACCAGGACCCGCGGTGTTGGCCGTCGAATGGCGCTAGCTGCGCAGCATTTGTGCACCGCCGCCGTCAGTGTCAGCCAGTTTGCCGTGGCATACGGAGCTCCATCGCAGTCTTTAACACTGGTAGCATGCCGCGACAGCGTGGACGTGAACCGTATGTGCAGTTGACGGACTTTGAGCGAGGGCGTATAGTGGGCATGCGGGAGGCCGGGTGGACGTACCGCCGAATTGCTCAACACGTGGGGCGTGAGGTCTCCACAGTACATCGATGTTGTCGCCAGTGGTCGGCGGAAGGTGCACGTGCCCGTCGACCTGGGACCGGACCGCAGCGACGCACGGATGCACGCCAAGACCGTAGGATCCTACGCAGTGCCGTAGGGGACCGCACCGCCACTTCCCAGCAAATTAGGGACACTGTTGCTCCTGGGGTATCGGCGAGGACCATTCGCAACCGTCTCCATGAAGCTGGGCTACGGTCCCGCACACCGTTAGGCCGTCTTCCGCTCACGCCCCAACATCGTGCAGCCCGCCTCCAGTGGTGTCGCGACAGGCGTGAATGGAGGGACGAATGGAGACGTGTCGTCTTCAGCGATGAGAGTCGCTTCTGCCTTGGTGCCAATGATGGTCGTATGCGTGTTTGGCGCCGTGCAGGTGAGCGCCACAATCAGGACTGCATACGACCGAAGTACAGGGCTAACACCCGGCATCATGGTGTGGGGAGCGATCTCCTACACTGGCCGTACACCACTGGTGATCGTCGAGGGGACACTGAATAGTGCACGGTACATCCAAACCGTCATCGAACCCATCGTTCTACCATTCCTAGACCGGCAAGGGAACTTGCTGTTCCAACAGGACAATGCACGTCCGCATGTATCCCGTGCCACCCAACGTGCTCTAGAAGG
Source organism: Schistocerca nitens (assembly GCF_023898315.1). Taxonomy (NCBI): domain Eukaryota; kingdom Metazoa; phylum Arthropoda; class Insecta; order Orthoptera; family Acrididae; genus Schistocerca; species Schistocerca nitens. The sequence goes on along the minus strand of NC_064616.1, from coordinate 167,558,769 downwards.
TGTAAGTCAACTACCCTGGCCAGCAAGATCTCCGGATCTGTCCCCCATTGAGCATGTTTGGGACTGGATGAAGCATCGTCTCACGCAGTCTGCACGTCCAGCACGAACGCTGGTCCAACTGAGGCGCCAGGTGGAAATGGCATGGCAAGCCGTTCCACAGGACTACATCCAGCATCTCTACGATCGTCTCCATGGGAGAATAGCAGCCTGCATTGCTGCTAAAGGTGGATATACACTGTACTAGTGCCGACATTGTGCATGCTCTGTTGCCTGTGTCTATGTGCCTGTGGTTCTGTCAGTGTGATCATGTGATGTATCTGACCCCAGGAATGTGTCAATAAAGTTTCCCCTTCCTGGGACAATGAATTCACGGTGTTCTTATTTCAATTTCCAGGAGTGTATATTAGAAGTGTAACAGAGCTCTACTCGGCGAAGTAAGGAATTAGAAAAAGAAATGACGGGTACGGCCTTTCTGCCATCCAATCCCAGAGTGACGGACAGAATCGGCCGTATATTGCGGAGACGTGGCGTAAAGACGATTTTCAAACCGACAAGGAAGATCAAAGAGTGCATAAAACGGCAAAGGAGAAAAGGGACCCACTCGCAATGTCGGGAATATACCTTATACCATGCACATGCGGAAAAGTTTATGTCGGAATGACTGGACGATCAATCAACACCAGGATCAAAGAACACAAGCGACATTACACGTTGGGGCAGGTGGAGAAATCGGCCGTGGCAGAGCACGCACTGAGTGAAACCGACCACGTAATAAAAATCGCCGACACAGAAGTTCTGGCTGTAGAGAAGCACTATCACACCCGCTTGTTCAGAGAAGCTGTAGAAATAAAAAAACACGAGAACAGCTTCAACAAGAAATAAGAAAGCCTTAAGGTAAACGAATCCTAGCATCCCGTACTGCAGCGAACGACCGTCGCAGGTAGCAAGAGGAGAACCGCACCGGAAATGACCGCGGAGAAGCCCTCGGACGTTGGCTCGCCAGGTACATATAGTTTGCGGCCACGAGCTCGGCTCCAGTTCACCAGCGGCAATGGAGGGTGAAGGTCTGACAATGCCAGCCACTCGTGCTGGCGAAACGTCAGTAAAATCATCAGATGAACGGCCGAAGAACCCGAGACAGAAGCCAATAGGCATTTTGTCAACAAGTGGCCACGAAAGCCTTAACAGTTTTAAGCTGTGGTCTGTTGTACTTCTGGCAAACCTATGCAAAACATGGACGACAGCGCTTGAATGGTGCTACGTGATGTGGTAGAAGCCATAGGCACTGCAAATAGGAACTTGCTAAAAGAGTCTACCACTATGAGCCAAGGAGTGTTCCAAAATGGTCCTGCAAAGTCTATGTGCACTCGTTGCCATGGCGATTGAGTCTTAGGCCAAGCTGAGAATGTCTGTGGTGGAGAGGATTGGTTCTCCACGCATGCGCGACACTGTGATGTCATCTGTTTGATACCATCTTTCTATGGGGTTAATCAAACTATTCTCCCAACCAGTTTCAATAACAAGCGACACACAATCACTTATCTTTAACGGTAATAAGGGAAAGGATTAATTAGCTACAACGCTTCACTTTAGATTTTGCATTTATTGTCACACCCTTCAGTGTAAACCACAGAACCAGCAAGTGTAACAATGAGAGAATATTTGAACTCATAATATTTGCTATGTAACTTAAGAATTACTTAATAAACAATAGGAATCTAAAATTAGTCCTTTTTAACAAACATTTTTAAGACAATAAACAATAAAGATCAGCGGTTAATGAAGTCCCATAAACTTGAGCAAGGGTCACCTTTTCAGTCTCTGAATGAAGTCAGTAAGTGACATAGGGGACAATCAGCCGTACATTAAATGTTACACCATTAAGGACGATCACTCATTAAGAATTATAACCACAAATTGAAGATTCATTTAAAGCAATTAACATCAATAGCAAATAATTAAGTCACGTCACAGCAAATTTATCAAAACCAAATCTTTCAGTTCTATAACAATGTTGGATCGTGGAATACGCCGGATTACCGACAAAAAAGGCTAAATTTTACCAGACAGCAATCTCTCCAAGTCTAGAACTATCTTAATAGAGTACAATACTTAGGTTATCCAGAACTACTCTAATTCGCCTTTCTTGGGCGTAACGGTGGAGTAGATAATTAACCTCTTATTTCATTCTCCTGGAACATTGAGCGGCAATAGACATTCGGGCAACTCTTGCCCCAGGGTGGCTCGGGAAAGAGTTTTAATCATTAACCAAAGCTTGCTGACCAGCGGACGAAAATTACAGAGGCAAAGGTAGCTTAATTTGTGCTCACAAGAATTGATAACTTCTGCAAATGAGATTCCAGCAGAACTACCCCCGTAGTATCAATACGGGACTTCGGAGCTGAGGAGAGCAAGTCAACAATGGTCTCTACCCAAAAGGCCCAACGTTTCAGACAGACTGAGCAACCGACATCAGTCGTGGCTAGACGGATTACCAGATAGAAATTCTAGCACTACCTTAAATATAATTAAATAGAGCACTTAAATTCCACGGGGACTAAACTCCTTAACGCAAGAATATATACACAATAACGACTAAAGTTAAACACGTCTACGTACTAAAACACAACAGATATTGGCGAACATTAATACAATCTCGCATTTCAGACATCCATAAAATTAATTGGCTCTATCTCTCCGCCAGACAGTACAAGGTTATTTTACGTTTTACAACATGCTTATCCAAACAGTGACCGACGCCGTCCATGGGAAAACAACGGTTTGCAGAAAGGCCACAGCCAAAAAAAAATTTCTTCTTTGTTTCTTTACGACGCGCGCCTTAAGTCAGTATGGCGTACAAATGCACGAACATGCAAGGGGACAGTAACACACACGCAAGGCAATTTCCGATCACAAACTCAAAGCAGAGAAACGTTGCCACACAGTTATTAATAGCTCCCAGAACACCAGGAGACTGGCCCCGACAGACGACGGCTGTTGCACTAACTAGATGAAAAATCTTACTTTCAGTGACGACACCACCTTCTGGAGGTTATTGGCAGCCGCAGACGGACTTCTTAGCTTCCCCAGCCTATGAACGGAAACCAAACGTTGTCCACAGATTTACGGCCTCTTGTGTCCTCATGCCCCGGGTTTGTGGGCCCATCCAGATTTAGCATAGAGGGTCCGAGCGTCCCGCTGCAGAACGGTCATCCAGGGCCAAACACTCGTCTCAACCTAGCGTCCGCCCTCGGCACGGCACACAGCGCCTCCTCCCAGCGGGTGCGCTAGCAGCGCCCTCGCGGAGGCTCCACAACGCCCTCTAGGAAAGCGCGGAAACTCTAAACAGGAGTAAACCAAGGGAAAAACAGGAACCGTGGCAAACGACACGGTTCAGTGTTCAATGTGGGCGTCCATACCCTGCCAAGTTCAGTGCCGGCGCGCTAACTTATTAGTGCGAACAATTCCCCAATGTCCTTGATGGGTTCCCGGGTTCGATTCCCGGCGGGGTCAGGGATTTTCTCTGCCTCGTGATGACTGGGTGCTGTGTGATGACCTTAAGTTAGTTAGGTTTAAGTAGTTCTAAGGTCTAGGGGACTGATGACCATAGATGTTAAGTCCCATAGTACTCAGAGCCACTTGCCCTTGTCCTTGATGGAGCAATCGCAACATGTCCTTTTGCAACACTTTGGAAATAAGCACACAGGATTGTCCATTGTCATTCTGAACTAGAATCACACCTTGTTGAACTGAAAGGCTATGCCGACGTGCAAAGTATAGCGCACGACAGAGTTCTGGGTACTGTTCAATGGAGGAGGCCAAGATGTGCGAATATAACGTAGCAAAATCTTGAGCTCGGGTTCTGCTTCCGTGGCTTGTGCTATTTTTCTGTAGTTCAAGGGAAAATATTCCTGCAATTCAGAGCCCTGGGCATCGATTTGGCAACAAGATGCGGTAGATGCGTCAATATCAGAGTCTGGACCAATCGGAACGCGAGATAGGGTGTCTGCATTGCCATGCTTTTCCGTTGGTACTGATATTGCGAAAGCAGCAAAGCGCAGCGTTGGAATTTTTGAGCAGTGCACGTAGGAGCCGACTTTGACGGATGAAACAACGACTGCAAAGGTTTGTGATCTGTCACTAAATAGAGATTGCGACGATACAAATAATGAAGGAATTTAGTCACTCTATACACAACAGCGAGGGCTTCTTTCTCATTGTGAAAACAATTGCACTGAGTTTGGGTGAGCAACTTTAAGTTAAAAGCAATAGGTCTGTCTTGTGCACCAATTCTGTGCGACACCAAGCGCCGATTCCGTAGGAAGAAGCGTCGACTTGCAAAACTACTGGCTTGGCAGGGTCAAAATACACTAAACATCTGTCACTAAGCAAAGCAATTTTGAGTTCCTGAAATACGTCTTGACAGTCTTTAGACCACACAAAAGCCACATTTTTGCGAGGCAAGCGATGCAACTGAGCAGCGATCTGACCGGCATTTAGTATTAACCGAATGTCGTACGTCATCTTGCCTACTACTGACTGCAGTTCAAACACATTGCGAGGAACCGGCAGGTCACGGTTTACAAGCAAATTAAATGGTTCAAATGGCTCTGAGCACTATGGGACTTAACATCTGTGGTCATCAGTCCCCTAGAACTTAGAACTACTTGAACCTAACTAACCTAAGGACATCACACACATCCATGCCCGAGGCAGGATTCGAACCTGCGACCGTAGCAGTTGCGCGGTTCCGGACTGAGCGCCTAGAACCGCTAGACCACCGCGGCCGGCCAAGCAAATTAGACTGGAGGGGGTGCACACCCTGAATGTTTATCACATGACGTAAGTACTGTAGTTCAGTTAAAAAAAATCACTTTTCGAGACGACACTTGTGTCCTGCTTCTGACAACACTCTAAAAAGATAACGCAAATTGGCAAAGTGTTCCTCTGGTGTACGACCTGAGACGACAATATCGTCAAGGTAGTTTGAGTAAAATGGCACTTTGCAGTCAGCTGTTCCAAGCAACGTTGAAAAATGGCGGGTGCGAAAGCACTGCCGAAAGGCAAACGCAAATACTTGAACAGTCCAAGTGTGTATTCACAACAAACACTTTCTGTGATTCTTCATCCAGTGGAATTTGCAAATAGGCATCACGCAAATCTATTTTAAGAAAGTAACGTCTTGTACCAAGCCTGTCCATTTCCTCAGGGCACGGTAACGGATAAGTGTCAACTACTGTCTATGGGTTGATGGTAGACTTGACGCCAACACAAATGCAAATGCGACCAGGAGGCTTAGGCAACAGAACTACTGGACTGGGCCATTGACTAGCTTAAATGGAAGCAATTACACCATTTATCTTGCAATTCTTTCAATTTACTGGTTACTTAAAGCAATTGGAACGTGGTGGGCCCGGGAAAACTCACGCTATGCATTGTCTTTCAATGTAACATGCGCCACAAAGTGATTTGCTTTTCCCATTCCTTCGGAAAATAGTTTAGGAAATTCTTTAAGCAAGCTTTTTAGCTTTCGGATCAAAAGCCGATATGGAAAGTACTTTGTCTTGGATGCTAAGGCCAACAAATCAATGGCATCTAAACTGAAAATGTTCTCATTGTCTGTTGATTTCAACACCTTAAAATGCACTGTTCTGGTGTGAGATTTGTATGTGTCAGGCAAACTACACTGCCCAAGCACTGAAATTTCCTGTCCGTTGTAAGCAGTGAGGTCCTTGCTAGATTTAGAAAGGCGTGGTGAGCCTAACTGTTCGTACGTGGTACGATTAAGCAAAGTGACTGATGCACCTGTGTTTAACTGAAAGTTTACACGATGGTCAGCAATGCGTAATGAGTCAAAAAGTTTGTTAGAACGTCGTTGCGCCGCGCGGGATTAGCCGAGCGGTCTTAGGCGCTGCAGTCATGGACTGTGCGGCTGGTCCCGGCGGAGGTTCGAGTCCTCCCTCAGGCATGGGTGTGTTTGTTTGTCCTTAGGATAATTTAGGTTAAGCTTAGGGACTGATGACCTTAGCAGTTAAGTCTCATAAGATTTCATACACATTTGAACATCTGAACGTCGTTGCACATCGCTAGGATGAGAATGAGGCACAACCTTAATCTTACGTTTGGCAGAACCTGTTGTAGGTATGGAAGACACAACGTTCACTTCATGTGCGTCCGCCCCAGGTAGCTGAGTGGTTCCCGGGCAGCCGGCTGCTCAGTTCTAGTTGACGCATACGGATTGCCGTCCAACGAGCCCGGGTTCGATTCCCGACTGGGTCGGGGATTTTCTCCGCTCAGGGACTGGGTGTTGCGCTGTCTTTATCATCATTTTTCCCGGCACGGTAGCTCAGCGTGCTCGGTCAGAGGGTTAGCTACCATCTGTAATATAAAACTGAGTGAACGGATCAACAAAGAAGCTGAACGGCTGTCATCGGACGTCCGCCACGAACAAATTCATCGACCAATATAGATCAAAATGAGATTAAAAAAAAGTGGTCAGCGCGGCAGAATGTAAGTCCTAAGGGCCCGGGTTCGATTCGCGGCTCCGCTCAGGAACTGGGTGTTGTGTTGTCCTAATCATCATCATTTCATTCCCATCGACGCGCAAGTCGCCGAAGTGGCGTCAAATCGAAAGACTTAACCCGACGAACGGTCTACCCGACGGGAGGTCCGAGTCACACGACATTTGCCGGCCGTGGTGGTCTAGCGGTTCTAGGCGCTCAGTCCGGAACTGCGCGACTGCTACGGTCGCAGGTTCTGAATCCTACCTCGGGCATGGATGTGTGTGATGTCCTTAGGTTTAAGTAGTTCTAAGTTCTAGGGGACTGATGACCACAGATGTAAAGTCCCATAGTGCTCAGAGGCATTTGCCACACGACCTTTACATTTTATTCCATGTGCACAAGCCTGCTTTTTCTGGTAGCGGGAAAAAATTGCGTTTTTGTTCCGTTGCAGACAAACTGCTTGGCCATGGCCTTTTTTTCCACACATGTAACATGTCACGTTACGTGATGGGCAATCTTGTCTTTTATGGCGAGCAGAACATCTAGGCATGACTTCACTAAGTTCACAGGTCCGTTTACATGTTTACGAGGCTGTCCGCGTGGCTGTGTAAGCGTTCGCTGTTGTTCTTCTTGGAGCGGTCGCGAGCAAGGGGCGACTCGACCCGAAAAATCGTGGCCTGGTCAGATTTATCGGACGCTATGGCACCCGAATCATATTGGTCTAAGATTTGAAACACTTGAAGTGAAGGATCTGAGTACCTGAGGATCTGTTCCCGTATTCTACTATCGGGGACACTGAATGTTATAGCGTCTCGAATCATGAGATCACTGTAAAAAAGTTGCCACAACTACACTTAAATTTACACTTCCTAGTCATGCCCGTCAATTCTGTATACCACTGACGGTACGTATGTTCCGCCTTTTACTACAAACAAAAGAACTGACATATGGCTGCAGCTACATGAACTTGCTGGCCATAGTACTTGGTTAATGTAGCGATTACTTTGTCATAGCTAAGTTCGTCGCGAGACGCAGTTGGCAATAGTTTTTGTGTTAACCTGAACACTGTGGCCCCCGCAATCGAAAGTAAGTATTGCAGCTTCACAGTACCTTGAATTCGATGAACTGCACAATGAGCTTGGAACTGTGTCAGGTATTCGTGCCACTCCTCTTCGGTGTCGTTAAATTGCCGGAACAGGAATGTTGGTCGGCGGCACTTGGGTGTGTCGGTCGGTCTGTGTGGCGGCCGCCGAAGCTTGTGCAGCCAGAAGTTGTTGTGCCGTCGTCAGCAAGTTAGGAAACCGAAAAGCTTGTGTTAGATCCATTACGTTGGCCGTCTGCAGTAGAGGCGCCTGGGCAGGAGGTGGAGTTGCCATGGTTCAAATGGCTCTGAGCACTATGGGACTTAACTTCTAAGGTCATCAGTCCCCTAGAACTTAGAACTACTTAAACCTAACTAACCTAAGGACATCACACACATCCATGCCCGAGGCAGGATTCGAACCTGCGACCGTAGCGGTCGCGCGGTTCCAGACTGTAGCGCCTAGAACCGCTCGGCCACCCCGGCCGACGGAGTTGCCATGGTTTACACAAATACGTTATAGCAAAAGAACAAGCAACAGAGCCTCTGAACAGAGAAATTTGATCAGTTCTGCGGTTTCCCTTCTGGAATACATGCAAGGACACAAAAAAATTTCGATTAGAAACCCTTACAAACTGAAACACAAGAGAAGCGAGCAAATTATTCTTCACAGAAGTTTCCTCATAGCCACTGTTGTATTCTCTTTAGCCGCTTTTATGTCGTCTCATTGTCCCTGTAGAGCTGTACCATGGGAAGCAAGGAGGGGATGTTGGTTGGTGGCCGGTATCCTCAATTCTATAACACAACTGCACATAATTAATAACTAGGTTCTTTATTCATAAAAAAGAGCTACTTAACTTAAGTTTCCATGTGCTGTGGTACAAGCTCTCTTCTGTGTAACCGACGTAGCCTCAATGCTGTTGAAGTAGAAGTCCGCTATGTTCACTATAAGGTTATTATGTGCTGTCTGTCTCTGTGCTCGAGGCTAAATCTACGGCTCCGTCTCAGTGACTCGAAGCAGATTCCTAAACTTGTCCTCCGGTCCGTGGCGGCTATCCTAAATACTGGCGGCTAGGAGGCCATTGGCGGAGCGTTTCCAGCGGGTCTTGTCCGTGGCTGTTCTTAAACGTGAATTCCAAGCTTTTTAAAGTATCTAAGTGCGTCATTCTGTGAAAAATATATTAAAATGTTCTAATCTGTGAAACTAATTTTGTACACTACTGGCCATTAAAATTGCTACACCAAGAATAAATGTAGATGATAAACGGGTATTCATTGGACAAATATATTATACTAGAACTGACATGTGATTACATTTTCACACAATTTGGGTGGATAGATCCTGAGAAATCAGTACCCTGAACAACCACCTCTGGCCGTAATAACGGCGTTGATAGGCCTGGGCATTGAGTGAAACAGAGCTTGGATGGAGTGTACAGGTACAGCTGCCCATGCAGCTTCAACACGATACCACAGTTCATCAAGATAGTGACTGGCGTATTGTGACGAGCCAGTTGCTCGGCCACCATTGATCAGACGTTTTCAGTTGGAGAGAGATCTGGGCAGCAGTAGAACATTTTCTGTGTCCAGAAAGGCCCATACAGGACCTGCAACATGCGGTCGTGCAATATCCTGCTGAAATGTAGGGTTTCCCAGGGATCGAATGATGGGCAGAGCCACGGGTCGTAACACATTAAAATGTAGCGTCCACTGTTCAACGTGCCGTCAATGCGAACAAGAGGTGATCGAGACGTGTAACCAGTGGCACCCCATACCATCACGCCGGGTGCTGCGCCAGTATGGTGATGACGAATATACGCTTCCAATGTGCGTTCACCGCGATGTCGCCAAACACGGATGCGACCATCATGATGCTGTAAACAGAACCTGGATTCATCCGAAAAAATGACGTTTTGCCATTCGTGCACCCAGGTTCGTCGTTGAGTACACCATCGCAGGCGCTCCTGTCTGTGATGCAGCGTCAGGGGTAACTGCAGCCATGGTCTCCGAGCTGATAGTCCAAGCGGCTGCAAACGTCGTCGGACTGTTAGTGCAGATGGTTATTGTCATGCAAACGTCCCCATCTGTTGACTCAAGGATCGAGACGTGGCTGCACGATCCGTTACAGCCATGCGGATAAGATGCCCGTCATCTCGTCTGCTAGTGATACGAGGCCGTTGGGATCCAGCACGGCGTTCCGTATTAACCTTCTGAACACACCGATTCCATATTCTGCTAACAGTCAGTGGATCTCGACCAACGCGAGCAGCAATGTCGCGGTACGATAAATTGCAATCGCAATAGGCTACAATCCGACCATTATCAACGTCGGAAACGTGATGGTACGCATTTCTCCTCCTTACACGAGGCATCACAACAACTTTTCACCAGGCAACGCCGGTCAACTGCTGTTTGTGTATGAGAAATCAGTTAGAAACTTTCCTCGTGTCAGCACGTTGTAGGTATCGCCACCGGCGCCAACCTTATGTGAATGCTCTCAAAAGCTAATCATTTGCATATCACAGCATCTTCTTCCTGTCGGTTAAATTTCGCGTCTGTAGCACGTCATCTTCGTGGTGTAGCAAATTTAATGTCCAGTAGTGTATATGTACTTCTGGAAAAAGTTATTACACCTGAAAAGACACCATTGATTTTGATCTAATGAAAGTATATGCCATCTACGGCATAGTAGATATACTGATAATGCTGTTAATGTTGTCTGCCAACACGTAGCATGGTGGCATAGCTATCAGAATACCATTTATGTCTACCCCTTAATAGGGAACACTCACAGCCAGAAGGTTCAGTGTGGTGCAAACGTGTGAAGCAAGCAGGTAGCCATGCCGTGGAAACGCACTCATACTTCCTACAGCCAACTGTGCGAGTTGGAAAAAGGTCAAACTGTGGTCTCCGAAGTGGTGCGATGGTCCTTTCGGAGAACTGCCACACAAGTTGGACATGCTGCATCAGTTGTGCAACGATTATGGTATCAGTAGTCACTTGAACACTCTCATGCCTGTAGACGAGGTTCTGGACGTCCTCGAAACATTTCAAGATGGTCGTATTGTAGTGGCAGATCGTACAGCTACCACAGCACAGATAAGAGGGCTTGTGAACCCAGACAAACTATTGGGAACTGGTTATTAGCAGTGGGACTATGGACACACACACCTCTAGCCCGTCTTCCACTCATGCCACAACATGGACGTCCTCGCCCAACTGTTGCCGTCAGAGGATCACGTGGAAGATGGACTGGCTCACCGTGGCCTCCAGCGATCAAATCACATTCTGCCTGTACCCAAGTGTTGGTCGTTTGCGCATACAACGTAGACCTGGTGAGTGCGGCGTTCGTCGAAGACATACTGGCCCCACTCCAGGCCTTATGGTCAGGGGTGCGATAAGCTACAACTCTTGTTCACCTACAGTGTTTCTCTAGGGGACACTAATCAATGTTCGGTGTGAGATCATGCCCACTCGTGTAATACAGGGTGTCTAGGAAGCTGTTTTCTCGGATAGCTAGACAACATACAAGCAAATCATATTAATGGAATTTATTACAGTAATTGAATTGACAATACTTAACTTTGCCTTCTACACTGAAGTGTTGCAAGCAATTGACGACATGCAAATAATCAATGTCGTTCACTATATACTATTTGGATGCACGCAATTGATATGGATCACAAGTCTCAGCTAAACAGTTAGGATGACGGCTTGTCTCCAAGTGCGGCTCTTTTAATGCCCGACTTCTAGTGTGGCCGAGGCTGGCAAGAGTGGCGCTTATATTATCTTCAGATAAGAGGCCGCTCCTGTCGTGGTGCGGTCCTAGTCAGCGTGCTATTGGCTGACGTCGTCTCACAGCCTTCTGTGGGATTGTAAGGTGTCAGGCAAATCCAACACCTTCCATGAAAACCCTGACATGATAAGCAATCCAGTAGTATGTCAGATAGCTCCGAATAAATCGTGACATTAAATTAACCAAAGTAATACGAGTAACGAGTGAGCAAATGGAATACCACAGAGTAACACACGAATGCCTAAATGCATGTCATACCTTCCCACCGTGGGACAGACGCAGTTCTCAGGGGAGAAACGAGAACAGAAGCCGAGAGCAGAACCGTGTTAAGCTGGAAGGCCCTACGATAAGGGACGGACGGACACCCACGTCGCCAGCTAACTGCTAGGACCACACCACCCGCAAGTTTTTAGCGTGAGAGTTTTTCGCGTCTCTGTTACGTTAGGACCACCCCCCAGCCTATGTTAAAAGATAGAGCCCTCCAAAAGAACAGTATAGATCTTACGATAACGCTAAAAGGGCCACACCAGCTGCAAGTTTTAGCGTGAGACTTTTTCGCCTCTCTGTTACGTTGCAAACTTTAAAAAACATTGCCCCACCACGAAAAGTAACCGCCAGGACCACCCCCAGCCCATGTTAAAAGATAGAGCCCTCCAGAAGAACAGTATAGATCTTACGATAACACTAAAAGGGCCACACCAGCTGCAAGTTTTAGCGTGAGACTTTTTCGCGTCTCTGTTACGTTGCAAACGTTAAAAACATTGCCCCACCACGAAAAGTAACCGCCAGGACCACCCCCAGCCCATGTTAAAAGATAGAGCCCTCCAGAAGAACAGTGTAGATCTTACGATAACACTAAAAGGGCCACACCAGCTGCAAGTTTTAGCGTGAGACTTTTTCGCGTCTCTGTTACGTTGCAAACTTTAAAAACATTGCCCCACCACGAAAAGTAGAACGTTTCTCATTGGATAGACAGAATTTTTGTAGGCGGAGCTTAAGGTTAACATTGAGACCCTGATTGGTCAGATGAAAACACAGCCAGATAGTTTTTTTTAAAACCAACTTCGGTAAATTGTAGTAAGGAGAAGTTAGGAGAAGAGTTGCTTCCGAGACGGAGAGGTGAGCGGAGCTGTGCTGCCCGCCGCCCCCTGGCGAACACCGACAAGGTAATGAACGCACGCGATGCCGCATAACAGCGCATAAAGCTTCACTCAGAACTGCAGAAGTCTCATCTGTTACATCCCCTTTTTGCGTAATACTAGTGTCGATCGTCAATTAAAGCTCATGGTGTTCACATTTGCCACTTGAAGTAAAAATCTGAAACGCGATGATTTTTCTGTTATATAGTTATTGAGAAGCCACATCAGCCACTGTAATTTACGACAAGTTAGATAAGTAATTAAAGATAATTCAGGGTCACTGTAGACCATTTTGATAGTTTTCTCTTTTGTAAAACTTAATTTAAACCTAGATTATAGATGTGATATGGCATAGGTCATCCTTCGATCCATTGTAGAACTTGGAAACCCACTCAGGGAATATTCGTTCACATTTTTGTTGAATGCAATCGGTTTTTACCATCCTGTATTAAAACATTTCCTTTTATCAATAGTGCAATTTATAAACAATGTTTTGTGAGTAGAATAAAATTTCCAATGGTAAACTTAACTGCTTTTTCGACGTTATTTTACCAGCTAACTAAAAATAGGAAAGCCTTGAACCCCTTCCACTAAATTTAGTTAGTATTAAGATTCTTTTACAGGGAGTGCAGTGGAGCTGACGCTGAAATCATTAAGTATTTGGTTATATCATCGCTAGTCTCACTGAACTCTTCTGAATTCTACATGTCATGTGTGGTCTGGCGTCTCCTTACCAGCAACAGGTCCCAGGTTCAAACTAGTCAATTCCCTAAAAAAACACGCTCAGAACGTCGTTGCGCGAAAGTGGTAGGGAGACACGATATAGAACAAACAGACACCACGCAGAATGTTTAGAGGATTACGTTCCATGCCGGTGTGCCGGCGTTTGATGTTACGTCGTAACATTCCTCCCCCCCCCCTTCCCCAACCCCTGCCCCCCCCCCCTAAAGCGAAGGTGGTGTAGGGAGGCCAAGCGGGGACCCTGCGCCGGACCGGAAGCTGTGGCTGCAGGGGACGTCAAGCTTCCGGCCGTACCCCGCCATCCGGCTTTCGCTCTGGAGGAAACGTCCCCCAGAAAATGACCGAAAGGATACGCATCCACCTCCGGAGGCCAAGTACCAGATGTGGTAGCCGACGGCTGCTGCTGCGTGGGCGGGTCCAGCTCCATCGTTAGGACGAGAGGAGGCGGAGGATTGGTTGGTTGGTTTGTGCGATTAAAGGGACCAGATTGCAATGGTCATCGGTCCCTTTTTCCAAAAAAAATTAAAACCGCCCAAAGAGCATAAAAAAAAACGAACAGCAAGAAAGACGTCAGACGACACAGGACGAGAAAGACTCCGACAGAGAGCAGACAAAACAAAGTAAAACACACAAAGTGTGACGGTGGTTGGCCGACCATAGAGAAAAAAAGAGGAAAAGCCAACCACCAAGAACACATTAAAAAACTCAGTTTGAAATCAGAGGCTAAAAGCCAGAATCAACACTAAAAAACAAACACTCAGATTAAACTGTAAAAACCACCTGCCCGAATAAAACGCAAAACTAAGTCCACCATGGCGGAGTCATCTAGTAAAAGGGCAGGGAGCGTATCAGGCAGCGCAAATGTCTGCCTGAGCACAGTTAAAAGCGGACAAGTTAATAAAATGTGCACCACCGTCAAAACCGCCCCACAGCGACAGAGAGGCGGGTCCTCACGACGCAATAAATAACTGTGAGACAGTCGGGTGTGGCCAATGCGGAGCCGACAAAGAACAACTGAATCTCTGCGAGTGGCTCGCATGGATGACTGCCACACACGCGTCGTCGCCTTGAGAGAACGGAGTTTGTTTGGCGTGGGCAGATTGCGCCATTCAGTGTCCCAAAGCGAGAGAACTTCACGGCTGAAGACTGCCCGCAAATCAGTCTTCGGGAGGCCAATGTCCAGGGTGGGTTCAGTGGTGGCCTGTTTGGCCAGGCGATCAACATTCTCATTGCCCGGGATACCGACGTGACCGGGGGTCCACACGAAGACCACAGAGCGGCCGCAACGCGCAAGAGTATGCAGGGACTCATGGATAGCCATCACCAGACGAGAACGAGGAAAACACTGGTCGAGAGCTCGTAAACCGCTCAGGGAATCGCTACAGATAACGAAGGACTCACCTGAGCAGGAGCGGATATACTCTCGGGCACGAAAGATGGCGACCAGCTCAGCAGTGTAAACGCTGCAGCCAGCCGGCAAGGAACGTTGTTCGGAATGGTCCCCTAGAGTTAGCGCATACCCGACACGACCAGCAACCATCAAACCGTCGGTGTAAACAATTCCAGAGCCCTGATACGTGGCCAGGATGGAAAAAAAGCGGCGGCGGAAGGCCTCTGGAGGGACCAAGTCCTTCGAGCCCTGTGCCAAGTCGAGCCGAAGGCGAGGGCGAGGAACACACCACGGGGGTGTACGCAGAGGCGCCCGGAAAGGAGGTGGAACAGGGAAAAACCCAAGCCCGCAGAGAAGCTCCTTGACGCGTACGGCGATCGGACAACCCGACCGGGGCCGACGGCCTGGCAGATGGACGACTGACTGCGGGAAAAGGACACGGTAATTTGGATGCCCGGGCAAGCTAAAAACATGGGCAGCATAAGCAGCCAGTAATTGTTGGCGTCGTAACCGCAGTGGAGGGACACCTGCCTCAACAAGGATGCTGTCCACAGGGCTGGTGCGGAAGGCACCAGTGGCAAGGCGTATCCCGCTGTGGAGGATTGGGTCCAACACCCGTAACGCAGATGGGGATGCTGAGCCATAACCCAGGCTCCCATAATCCAGACGGGACTGGATTAACGCCTGGTAGAGCCGCAACAGGGTAGAGCGGTCGGCGCCCCAGCGGGTGTGGCTCAGGCATCGCAGAGCGTTTAGATGCCGCCAACACGTCTTTTTAAGCTGCCGGATATGAGGCAGCCAAGTCAACCGGGAATCGAAAACCACCCCCAAAAACCTGTGGGTCTCCACCACAGCAAGGAGGTCGTCGGCAAGATAAAGCTGCGGCTGAGGATGGACTGTTCGGCGCCGGCAGAAATGCATAACACGGGTCTTGGCAGCCGAGAACTGAAACCCATGCGCTACAGCCCAAGACTGCGCCTTGCGGATAGCGCCCTGTAGCTGACGTTCAACAGCTGCAATGCCAGTAGAGCTGTAGTAAAGGCAGAAGTCGTCAGCATACAGGGAAACGGAGACAGAACTTCCCACGGACGCAACGAGCCCGTTAATGGCTATTAAAAACAGGCAGACACTTAAGACAGAACCCTGCGGCACGCCGTTCACCTGGACGTGGGAGGAACTATATGAGGCTGCGACTTGCACGCGGAAGGTACGAAGCGACAGGAAATTGCGGATAAAAATCGGCAGAGGGCCCCAAAGACCCCATCCATGAAGCGTAGAAAGGATGTGATCACGCCATGTCGTATCGTATGCCTTCCGCATGTCGAAAAAGACAGCGACCAGGTGCTGACGGCGGGCAAAGGCAGTACGGATGGCCGACTCCAGGCTCACCAGATTGTCGGTGGCGGAGCGGCCTTTACGGAATCCACCCTGAGACGGAGCCAGAAGGCCCCGAGACTCCAGTACCCAATTCAACCGCCGGCTCACCATCCGTTCAAGCAACTTGCAAAGAACGTTGGTGAGGCTAATGGGACGGTAGCTGTCCACCTCCAGAGGGTTCTTCCCAGGTTTCAAAACGGGGATGACAATGCCTTCCCGCCATTGCGACGGAAACTCCCCCTCGACCCAAAGACGGTTGTAAAGATCGAGAAGGCGCCGCTGGCAGCCCACTGAAAGGTGTTTCAGCATCTGACAGTGGATGCCATCTGCCCCAGGAGCGGTATCAGGGCAAGCAGCTAGGGCACTGCGAAATTCCCACTCACTAAATGGAGCATTGTAAGATTCTGGGTAGTTGGTGCGAAACGAAAGGCTGCGACGTTCCATCCGCTCTTTAATGGAGCGGAAGGCCTGAGGGTAAGTCGCAGAAGCGGAACTCATAGCAAAATGCTCTGCTAAGCGATTTGCAATGACGTCGGAGTCAGTACAGACTGCTCCATTCAGTGAGAGCGCAGGGACGCTGGCAGGTGGCCGATAGCCGTAGACGCGTCGAATCTTGGCCCAGACCTGCGATGGAGTGACATGGAGGCCAATGGTGGATACATACCGCTCCCAGCACTCCTTCTTGCCTTGGCGGATAAGGAGGCGGGCCCGCGCACGCAGCCGTTTGAAGGCGATAAGATGGTCTATGGAGGGATGTCGCTTGTGACGCTGGAGCGCCCGCCGGCGATCTTTAATCGCTTCAGCGATCTCAGGCGACCACCAAGGCACAGTCCGCCGCCGAGGGGACCCAGAGGAACGGGGAATGGCTGATTCGGCGGCAGTAACGATGCCAGTGGTGACCGATTGAACCACCGCATCAATGTCATCAGTAGAGAGAGGCTCAAAAGCGGCAGTGGAGGAGAAGAAGTCCCAGTCAGCCTTATTCATAGCCCATCTGCTAGGGCGCCCAGAAGAGTGGCGCCGTGGCAGTGACAAAAATATCGGAAAGTGGTCACTACCACACAGGTCGTCATGCACACTCCATTGGACAGACGGTAAGAGGCTATGGCTACAGATTGAAAGGTCAATGGCGGAGTAGGTGCCATGCACCACACTGAAGTGTGTGAAGGCACCATCATTTAACAGCGAGAGATCGAGCTGCGACAATAAATGCTCAACGATGGCGCCTCCACCTGTTGCCACTGACCCACCCCACAGAGGGTTATGGGCGTTGAAGTCGCCCAATAGCAAGAAAGGTGGCGGCAATTGGGCGATCAGTGCAGCCAGGACATGCTGCGAGACATTACCATCCGGTGGAATGTAAAGACTGCAGACGGTAACAGCCAGTGGCGTCCACACGCGTACAGCGACAGCCTCTAAAGGCGTCTGGAGAGGGACAGACTCGCTGTGCAGTGCGTGAAGGACATATATGCAGACGCCACCAGACACCCTTTCATAAGCTGCTCGGTTCTTATAGTAACCCCGATAGCCACGGAGGGCGGGGGTTCGCATTGCTGGAAACCAAGTTTCCTGGAGAGCAATGCAGAAGAAAGGGTGAAGGCTGAGAAGTTGGCGGAGCTCAGCTAGATGGTGGAAGAAACCGCTGCAGTTCCACTGGAGGATGGTATTGTCCATGGCTGGGAAATGCGTGACGGGACTGGGAAGGCAGATTACGCCGCTGGGTCACCTGCTGCCTCCGATGGAGCACCCGTGCAAATGCCATCCATTGCGTCCGAGGGACCGGCAAGAGCGAGGTCCTCAGCGGACGCCAGAATCTCCACCTCGTCCTCAGAGGCAGAGCTTGTAGGAAGCGGTGGGATCGGTGCCACCGCAATATCGTTGGTCTTGGGGACTTTCTTCTTTTTCTGCTGGTCACGCTGTGCCTTCGGCGGTTCAGGCTTTATGGGCTTCACTGGGTCAGTCTCAGGGACAGACGACGACCGCGAGGCCCGACGACCAGGGACTGGCGGTTGTTTCAACCACTTGCGGGCGTCCGCTTTTCCACTGGTCGGAACTTGCGAAGGGAGGTTCCCAAGGGATCCCTTCCTGGCGAGAGTAGCCGAAGAAGTCTTACGCTTCTCCTGCTGGGAAGGGGGAGCTGATGTTCCCGATGGTTGGGAGGGTGTTGCTACTGGAGAAGATGGAGCAGGAGCAACAGGGTGTGAAGTGCCCCCCACAAGCAAGGGGGCTGGTGGATGCTGACCGATCTTAGAGCCGATTCGTGATGATAGGAGAACCGTCGTTGCAGCAGCGGCGTAGGTTGACGTCATTGCCACAGGATGGAGCCTCTCATATTTCCGTCTAGCCTCGGGGTAGGTCAGCCGGTCCAGGGTCTTATATTCCATTATCTTCCTTTCTTTCTGCAATATCCTACAGTCCGGCGAGCAGGGGGAATGGTGTTCTCCGCAGTTAACACAGATAGGAGGCGGGGCACATGGAGTATCGGGATGCGAGGGACGTCCACAATCCCGACACATGAGGCTGGAAGTACAACGAGATGACATGTGCCCGAACTTCCAGCATTTAAAACACCGCATCGGAGGAGGGATATATGGCTTCACATCACAACGGTAAACCATCACCTTGACCTTTTCGGGTAATACATCACCTTCGAAGGCCAAGATGAAGGCACCGGTGGCTACCTGATTATCCCTCGGATCCCGATGGACGCGCCGGACGAAGTGAACACCTCGTCGTTCGAGGTTGGCGCGTAATTCATCGTCGGACTGCAGAAGAAGATCCCTGTGGAATATAATACCCTGGACCATGTTGAGACTCTTATGCGGCGTGATGCTAACGGAAACACCCCCCAACATGTCACAATTGAGCAACCTCCGTGACTGGGCAGAGGATGCCGTTTTGATGAGCACAGAACCAGAGCGCATCTTGGACAAGCCCTCCACCTCCCCGAAATTGTCCTCTAAATGCTCCACAAAAAACTGGGGCTTTGTCGACATGAACGATTCTCCATCAACCCGCGTACACACGAGGTACCGGGGTGAATATTCTCCACTGCCTTCTTTAGCAAGACGTTCCTCCCATGGAGTAGCTAGGGAGGGAAACGATCTCTGATCAAATTTTTTCCCGTTGAGGTTAGACCTCGATCGCTTAGAGACTGCTGGTGGAGGCCCACCAGCGATAGATGATGTACCACGCTTCATTGCGGGTCATCCGCCCTGATGCCACCTACTCCGACCAAGGGCCCTCCCCACGGGCGCCACCCAGCCGCAGCAATAGCCATCTGGCAGGACGGCCATTGCCGGGAGTCCTGATGCCCCAAGGAGATGGGCATCTACTCCTTGGCATACGTGGGGAGTTAACGGCGCAGGCATCAGTAGAGCGATCCCTGTGTTGTCAGGGGGCTACAACCAAGAGGGTACATGGCGGCCCCACCACAACGGACTGGCTACCGTGCTGGATCTTAGGTGCAAAAATGGCCAAGGTCGTCGTCGCAGTTAAAAGAAACACTGCAGAGTGCAGCGTGGTAATCGCCCAAGAGATCGAAAACGAGCGGGACACCATTGCAACGACGAGAAAGACGGCTAAAGGTCTAATTGCATGACGGATACAGTGCACCATGTAAGGCGCCCTTCCCCAATTGGCTCGCTCTTCGGAATAATTTAGAAAGATGGAGGTCAAACCCGAGAGGGGACCATCACATAAGGCCGAAACATTTGAGACTCCTTTTAGTCGCCTCTTACGACAGGCAGGAATACCGCGGGCCTATTCTAACCCCCGAACCCGCAGGGGGTGGAGGCGGAGGAGGTGAAGGCTCTGTCTCCATGGGGTCGTCCAGCGGTATCGTGATGACACCCTCTGGCGGCTGCTGTGGTCGCGCTGTCCTCGGGATCCGTGAATCTGGGGGAAGAGACACTGAAAGATCATCGTGAACATGACAGTGGCGAAGCTGATTGTGATGTCGGCGCTGCATGTCGTCTGGACCTGACATGAGATACATGCAAACGCCAAATCGACGGACGATTTCGCCTCGCACCCACCGTCTGTTGCTGCTAAAAATCCTGTAAAAGACAATATCATGCGGCGCGAAGCGATACTTGCGACGTTCATTCGGCGCCGGATGCTGAGGAGGGTGAAGCAGGTGGAGCAGTGTCCGATGGCGGCGGCCGTGAAGCTGTTCCGCCGGCGATGGTCCGTCTCGTGGGTGCGAACGATAGGAGGCGAGAAATAGTTGCAATGTTTGATACCTGGAGTGTGCGACCGAAGTTTGGCCATTTGCTGCTTGAAGGTTCTGACAAAACGTTCTGCTTCGCCGTTTAATAGTGGATGGAACGGTGCACTAGTTAGATGCTGTATGTCATTGCGTTTACAGAATGTTTCAGATTCATTTGACATGAACTGAGGTCCGTTGTCTGACACTAAGACGTCAGGTAAACCTTCGAGGCAAAAAATAGTGGACAACACCTCAACTGTGCTACGTGACGTTGTCGAGTTCATTGGCACAGCAAAAGGAAACTTGCTATGTGTGTCAGCCACAATCAACCAACGAGTGCCCAAAAACGTCCCTCTTAGTCTACGTGCACATGTTGCCATGGTGATTGCGACTTAGGCTAAGCAGAGAATTTTTGTGGCGGAGCCTATTGATTTTCCGCACGTGCCTGACACTCTGACGTCATGTGTTCTATTTGGGTGTCCATACGCTGCAAAACACAGTGTCGACGGGCTAACTGTTTCGTACGAACAATCACCCAGTGTCGTTTGTGAAGTAACAGCAATATTTCTTTTTGCAAAGCTTTAGGGATCAACACACGTTACTGTTCGCTGTAATTTTGAACAAGGATAACACCTTTCTGTACAGCGAGGCTATGCCGACGTGCAAAGTATTGGCGCACTACAGAGTTCTTTATGCTATGCAAAGAACGAGGCAGAGATGTGCGAATGTATGTTAAATGTTCAAATCTGAATCAGCTTCCCTAGCCTGTGAAATTTTCCTATGTTCAGCGGAAAAGATTGAAGCAACAAGATGTAGCAAAAAAATGGTTCAAATGGCTCTGAGCACTATGGGACTTAACAGCTATGGTCATCAGTCCCCTAGAACTTAGAACTACTTAAACCTAACTAACCTAAGGACATCACACAACACCCAGCCATCACGAGGCAGAGAAAATCCCTGACCCCGCCGGGAATCGAACCCGGGAACCCGGGCGTGGGAAGCGAGAACGCTACCGCACGACGACGAGATGCGAGCAAGATGTAGCAGAAGCGTCAAAGTCTATATCAGGGCCAATCGGAAGACGTGAGAGTGCGTTCGCATTACCATGTTGAACTGTCGGACGATACACAATCTCGTATTAGTATTGAGACAACAACAAAGCCCATCTTTGCAGTTTTTGGACTGTTCGTAAAGGAACCGCTTTTGTCGGATGAAACAATGACTGCAAAGGTTTGTGATCTGTTACTAAGTAGAATTTTCTGCCATACAAATAGTGGTGAACTTTGGTGGCACCATACGCAATAGCCAAAGCCTCTTCCTCAATTTGTGAATACTTACAGTGAGCTTAGGACAACACTTTTGATGCGAAAGCGATAGGCCTGTCTGTATCACCAATTGTGGGCGAAAGCACTGCACCGATTGCGTAAGAGGAAGCGTCAATTTATAATACAACTGGTTTGCCAGGATCAAAGTGAACTAAGCACCGATCACTGAGCAATGCATCTTTAAGTTTTTGAAAAGCTACTTGGCACTCATCTATCCAAACAAAGGGGACATTCTTGCGACGCAAGAGATGCAGTGGAACCGCGATTTGTGCAGCATTCACTACGAACCGAATATAATAGTTCATTTTTCCTAAGACTGACAGCAATTCTGTGACATTGCGAAGAACTGGCAGATCTCGTATGGCTAACAAATGCGACTGAAGAGGATGTACACCTTGACTGTTTATGACATGACCAAAACACAGCAATTCAGGTTTTAAAAAATCACACTTGTCCACTCTATACTTTAGTCCTGCATCAGATAACACACGAAACAAAGCACTTAAATTTTCAATATGTTCTTCAGGTGTACGACCTGCTACGACAATATGGCCCAAATAGTTTGACCAGTTTGGCACTTGTGCAGTCAGCTGTTCCAAATACCGTTGAAAAATGGCGGGTGCGGAAGCACTGCCAAAAGGCGAACGCAAATATTTAAACAAACCGGAAAGAGTATTTAATATACACACTTTTGGAGGGTCTTCATTGAGCGGTATTTGAAGATACGCATCGCTAAAAATCGATTTTTGAAAAGTAGCGACCAGCGCCAAATGTGTCTATGAGATCCTCTGGGCGTGGCAATGGATAGGTATCAATCATCGTTTGTGGGTTGGCCATAGACTTAAAGTCAACACAGAGGCGAATGCGACCTGAAGGTTTGGGGAGCAAAGCCAGTGGACTTGCCCATTGAATAGCTTGTATGGCTGCAATAGCTCCCCTACGTTGCAATTCTTTAAGTTCAACAGCGACTTTGTCCCGTAATACAAGAAGAACAGTTCCAGCCCGGCAAAATTTCGGCTGAACAATGCCTTTCAGGGTAATATTGTAACGTCCCCTTAGAAAAAAATTTATAAATGACAGTGCTGGTAAACCTCTTACGTTATTTGATTTGCAAACAGCTGAGCAAAACTGAACGTACTAAGACATTTCTCTCTTTACTTATTCTGATCAACACTAAACTGACACACAATATTTTTAGCGCAACGCAATCTTTCAATAATCCCTACAAAAGAGTGGCCCTGACTAACAATAACCTATACCTTTCATGAATCACTTACCTCACAAAAATCTTCGTTACTCGAACTACTGCAATACAGCGAGCGCCACTACTGCCAGCTAAATAAAAGATTCCAACTACTGATGGCACTAACTACTGATAGGCATAGTTAGCAAATGAAAGATTTTGATGGAGAACAAACAATGTATTTACCTTAATAGTGTTCAAAAGTCATTATATGACATCCAGTCTTACAAATTTCCTTTTTCTGACGGACAAACGTCCATATCGTCCGCTCTCAAAATTCCGCCATCTCTCTCCCCACATCCACCACTGCTAGCGGCTCACCTCCAACTGCGCAACGCTACGCGCTGTTCACATCCAACTGCCCAACACTACAATAGCAAATATTCTAACAATGCCAACCAGCCACAGACTGCACACAGCACAATCAGTGATTTGCATGCAGAGCGCTACGTGGCGTTACCAACATAAAAACCTAAACAGCCTACTTACAATATGTGCAACAAAATTGTTAGCCTTGACTAAACCTTCAGAAAAGAGTTCCGGGAATTCTTTTAGCAAGCTAGCTACACTGTCTTTTGCATGGAATGCAGACACCGACAACACATTGTCCTGAATGTTAAAGCCAAACAGATCACAAGAATTAAGACAAATATGTTCTCACAATCACATGACCGAAAAAGTCACTGTTCGCGTACGCCAGCGATACACGGTAGGCAAAGTATATGTTCCGAGAACGGGAATATCTAGTCCATTATAAGTTGTCAGTTGCGTCCTAGTTTTAGACAGGCGTGGGAAGCCTAGCAGTTCATATGTGTGGCGATTTAGCAATGTGACAGAGGCACCCATGTCCAACTGAAATTTCAAATGGCTCTGAGCACTATGGGACTTAACTTCTGAGGTCATCAGTCCCCTAGAATTTAGAACTGCTTAAACCTAACTAACCTAATGACATCACACACATCCATGCCCGAGGCAGGATTCGAACCTGCGACCGCAGCGGTCGCGCGGTTCCAGACTGTAGCGCCTAGAACTGCTCGGCCACCACGGCCGGCAACTTAAATTTCACACGTTTCTCACAAAGAAGCAGTTGAACAAAATTTTTGTTCGACTGGCGTATCACTGACGAAACTGCACGCTTGCTAGTTTCAGACTTGGAATATACTGCATTAATGGCATGGGCCTTGTGATTAGATTTTTGTGAGTGGGTCGATTGCTTATGTTGGTTCCGTTGCAAACATACAGATTGTACCTGTCCATTCCTGCCACAAGCGTAACACTGAGTTTGTCAGGAGAGGCAGTCTTGGCGTTTGTGTCGTGAATAACACCGAGGACAAGACTTAATTCTGTTCGCCTGTGTAGCTGCCTGTTTAGCGAACTACTTACGCGGCGTGGAAGGTTGTTTACTCAGCGTGGCGAGCTGCTGCCGCCGCCAAATGGGCCGATCGGAAACAAGGGACTCAAACCGACAGATTGCTGGTTGCTCGAATTTATCGGCTGACAGGGCACCTGAATCGGACTGATCTAGTATTTGCGCTACCTGCTGAAATGAGGGATCGGACTGTTTCAAAATCTGTTCTCTGAGTTGGACATCGGGTATATTATACACGATCACATCACGTAACATAACATTCGAGTATAAAGCACCACAAGCAAATATGAATTTGCATTTCCTCGTCATATCCTGCAAATCTGTTACCCACTCGCAATAAGTCTGTTCTGACCGTTTTTTACAATTAAAGAGTTGATACTTAGCTGCTACCACATTCACTTGTTGGTCATAATAGTTAATTAGCGATTATACAACCTGTTCATACGAAAGTTCTCTCGGAGTGGCATTAGGAAATAGTTTCTGGCCTACTCGGAACACTGCACTTCGTACTGTGGATAAGAAACAGGATAATTTCACAGTACCTGGTACGTTGTGAGCGTGTACGTGGGGTTCAAATTGTTGCAACCACTCGAGCCATCCCTCGTCTTGTTCACGAAACTGGGGGAAAGGCAGTATAGCTGTAGGTGTTCCTGTCTGTGGTGCATGTTCCGTCGGGCGCGCAGCGTTGGCCAATAGCTGCTGCACTGTGTTCAGCAGTGTAGATATTTGCTGCGTATGGAACTGAAACATCTGCATTAGCTTTGCTTTTTCTAACACTGGCGGCTGTCGTGCCTGAGCAGGGGGCGGGATACGTGTGGCGGGCAACTTGGAAGAGACAATGCAACAACCAGACAAGGCAAGCAAGAAAAATAAGTACAAAAGCAAAGAAAGTTTCTGCAACGCCCACCTAAAAACACTGATTAGCAAAAGAGACTGTTAAACCAAGTACACCCCTACAAGGAAAAGACATGAGAATTAAGGTGCCACCAAAATATATAAGAAAATTCCGTGGCCGCGAGGCGCGGGGTTGGTTTGGGAATCCTCATCGTCAATGTGGGATCCTGCCCACTTGTGTAATACGAGGTGCATTCAAGTTCTAAGGCCTCCGATTTTTTTTCTAATTAACTACTCACCCGAAATCGACGAAACTGGCGTTACTTCTCGACGTAATCGCCCTGCAGACGTACACATTTTTCACAACGCTGACACCATGATTCCATGGCAGCGGCGAAGGCTTCTTTAGGAGTCTGTTTTGACCACTGGAAAATCGCTGTGGCAATAGCAGCACGGCTGGTGAATGTGCGACCATGGAGAGTGTCTTTCATTGTTGGAAAAAGCCAAAAGTCACTAGGAGCCAGGTTACGTGAGTAGGGAGCATGAGGAATCACTTCAAAGTTGTTATCACGAAGAAACTGATGCATAACGTTAGCTCGATGTGCGGGTGCGTTGTCTTTGGTGAAACAGCACACGCGCAGCTCTTCCCGGACGTTTTTGTTGTAGTGCTGGAAGGAATTTGTTCTTCAAAACATTTTCGTAGGATGCACCTGTTACCGTAGTGCCCTTTGGAACGCATTGGGTAAGGATTACGCCCTCGCTGTCCCAGAACATGGACACCGTCATTTTTTCAGCACTGGCGGTTAGTCGAAATTTTTTGGGTGGCGGTGAATCTGTGTGCTTCCATTGAGCTGACTGGCGCTTTGTTTCTGGATTGAAAAATGGCATCCACGTCTCATCCATTGTCACAACCGACGAAAAGAAAGTCCCATTCATGCTGTCGTTGCACGTCAACATTGCTTGGCAACATGCCACACGGGCAGCCATGTGGTCGTCCGTCAGCATTCGTGGCACCCACCTGGATGACACTTTTCGCATTTTCAGGTCGTCATGCAGGATTGTGTGCACAGAACCCACAGAAATGCCAACTCTGGAGGCGATCTGTTCAACAGTCATTCGGCGATCCCCCAAAACAATTCTCTCCACTTTCTCGATCATGTCGTCAGACCGACTTGTGCGAGCCCGAGGTTGTTTCGGTTTGTTGTCACACAATGTTCTGCCTTCATTAAACTGTTGCACCCACGAACGCGCTTTCGACACATCCATAACTCCATCACCACATGTCTCCTTCAACTGTCGATGAATTTCAATTGGTTTCCCACCACGCAAATTCAGAAAACGAATGATTGCACGCTGTTCAAGTAAGGAAAACGTCGCCATTTTAAGAATTTAAAACAGTTCTCATTCTCGCCGCTGGAGGTAAAATTCCATCTGCCGTACGGTGCTGCCATCTCTGGGACGTATTGACAATGAACGCGGCCTCATTTTAAAACAATGCGCATGTTTCTATCTCTTTCCAGTCCGGAGAAAAAAAATCGGAGGCCTTAGAGCTGGAATGCACCTCGTGTAGGGTGCCTAGGAAGCTGTTTTCTCGGATAGCTAGACATCACACAAGCAAATCATATTAATGGAGTTTATTATAGTAATTTGAATTGACAGTACTTAACTTTGCCTTCTGCACTGAAGTGTTGCAAGAAATTGGCGACATAATGTCCTTCGCTATATATTATTTCCATACAAGCAATTGATATGAGTCACAAGTCTCAGCTAAACAGTTAGGATGACGGCTCGTCTTCTAGCGCGGCTCTTCTAGTGCACGACTTCCTGTGCGGCCGATGCTGGCAGGAGCGGCGCTTATATTCTCTTCGGATAGAGGCCGCTCCTGTCGTGATGCGGTCCTAGTCAGCGTACTATACGCTGACGTCATCTCACAGCCTTCTCTGCGATTACGTTCCATGCCGATGTGCCGGCGTTTGATATTACACCGGAACATTCGGTACATGCAGAATGTTTTTAGATCGGCCCTTTTGCCGTTCTTGCAACAGGAAGATGATGTGTTGTTCCAACAGGATAATGCTACTCCACACACTGCACGTGTACCTCAATATGCTCTGCAAGACGTGCAGCAACTTCTGTGACTAACACAACCTGTGGACTTGTGTCCAATCGAGCATGTGTAGGATATTATGGGACGAGAAGTGACTCGTGCGACTTGTCAACCGACAACTCTTACAGAATTACATGAAGTGGTGGAGCACGCGTTGTTGTTGTTGTGGTCTTCAGTCCTGAGACTGGTTTGATGCAGCTCTCCATGCTACTCTATCCTGTGCAAGCTTCTTCATCTCCCAGTACTTACTGCAACCTACATCCTTCTGAATCTGCTTAGTGTATTCATCTCTTGGTCTCCCCCTACGATTTTTACCCTCCACGCTTCCCTCCAATACTAAATTGGTGATCCCTTGATGCCTCAGAACATGTCCTACCAACCGATCCCTTCTTCTGGTCATGTTGTGCCACAAACTCCTCTTCTCCCCAATCCTACTCAGTACCTCCTCATTAGTTATGTGATCTACCCATCTAATCTTCAGCATTCTTCTGTAGCACCACATTTCGAAAGCTTCTATTCTTTTCTTGTCCAAACTATTTACCGTCCATGTTTCACTTCCATACATGGCTACACTCCATACAAATACTTTCAGAAATGACTTCCTGACAAAACTATATTCGATGTTAACAAATTTCTCTTATTCAGAAACGCTTTCCTTGCCATTGCCAGTCTACAGTTTATATCCTCTCTACTTCTACCATCATCAGTTATTTTGCTCCCCAAATAGCAAAACTCCTTTACTACTTTAAGTGTCTCATTTCCTAATCTAATACCCTCAACATCACCCGACTTAATTCGACTACATTCCATTATCCTCGTTTTGCTTTTGTTGATGTTCATCTTATATCCTCCCTTCAAGACACCATCCATTCCGTTCAACTGCTCTTCCAAGTCCTTTGCTGTCTCTGACAGAATTACAATGTCATCGGCGAACCTCAAGGTTTTTATTTCTTCTCCCTGGATTTTAATACCTATTCCGAATTTTTCTTTTGTTTCCTTTACTGCTTGCTCAATATACAGATTGAATAACATCGTGGAGAGGCTACAACCCTGTCTTACTCCCTTCCCACGCGTAGCATAACGTATCTCAGGACAGTATTTGCCATCTGTACAGCCGACTGGATGACAGAATCAGCGACTTCTTTGCCAGCTTTGGAGGCTACACCCCATACTAATATGGGTGTTTCAGTATGGGTCGATACCTCGTACCTCAGAACTGCCCGCGCTAATAATCTGTAAATGTAATCATTTCATGGACCCCATATGTGCTTTTGCAATAATAAATCATGAGTGAATTGGAAACCTCTGAAAGGGTCTATTATTTCTGATCTGGTAGTGTATCTTTTGTAAATTATTAAATCATTTTGTAAATATTGTGCACTTGTTTGTACCTCGTTTTATATAAAGACATACTATTATCTGAAATGTAAATTGTATGAACTGATCCAACTTGTTGGACATCTATTTTGAAAAACATATTATCTGAAATGCAAAGTGTATCAACTGAGAAAAATATAGAACTAAAGAATCTACTTTGTTAAACTTTGGCCACTCGTTTTTTTCCATATCAACGAGCTCCTTGTCCAGGCCATGGAGGCCCAAGGGATGTCTACCCACCACTGTATCATCCTGTGTCTTGTGGCATCATGCGGATACGGTATGGAGGGCATGCGGTCAGCACGCCGCTCTCCCGGCTGCTTTGCAGATTTCCCAGATCGTGGAGCCGCTAATATTCGGTCAAGTGGCTCCTCAGTTGGCATCACGAGGCTGAGTGGACTCCGTAATAGCCCTCCCATCAAGGAAAAGTCCCTGGCGGTACCGGGAACTGAACCCAGCTTCTCTGCACGGAAGCCATCTACACTGACGATTCCGCTATGAGGGCGGACCTTACACATCAACTCTGACAAACAATTGCTTACAACGTGACATTGGTACACCAAACAGTGTACAGACATATCAGCATTGCATGTGTCTTTTCTATAAATAGGGATGCCAAAAAAAAGTGTTGTTCAGTTCAGTTTTATCACATAAAATAGTCAGGCACATCCACATTGCTTATTTCTTTAGATAGATTAACACCACATCAAAAGCGTTGTTGGGTTGAAATGCGGTAGGTAGACAGTCGATTGGACTTGGTGTGGCATGGCGGTCTGATTGCACGTGGCAACTGTCTGCTCGCTACGGTCCCACGTTCGAATCCTGCCTCGGACATGGATGTGGGTGATGTCCTTAGGTTAGTTAGGTTTAAGTAGTTCTAAGTTCTAGGGGACTGATGACCTCAGAAGTTAAGTTCCATAGTGCTCAGAGCCATTTGAACCAATTTTGAAGTGTCTGCTACCGGACCCAGTCCTCTGGCGCGGGCGGCGTCACAGGCGGACAGGACACGCACTTAGAAATACACCGCCGGAGACCTTGTGGACGGACCACGGAAGGGGCTTTCCTGCATTTTGTTTAAATAAAGACACAATTGATCCCATCCTCTCCTACCGTAAATGTTTACAGAGCACACATTTTTAAACTTACGGCTGTTAATTCCTGTGATTCTGAAATTAGGGTGAAAAATGTATCAACAAATGGTTCAAATCGCTCTAAGCACTATGGGACTTAACATCTGAGGTGATCAGTCCCCTACACTTAGAACTACTTAAACCTGTCTAATCTAAGAACATCACACACATCCATGCCCGAGGCAGGATTCGAACCTACGACCGTAGCAGCAGCGCCGTTCCGGACTTCTTTTTTTTTTTTCGAGGGCCGAAATGTGGTAAACAAAATTACAGTGGGACGCGAACATGCGACCATAAGCTTATAATTCAAGACGATTACCACTTTTTTTGTTATTTTTGTTTTTTGTGCTAGATGGATCAGGTTTTGGGTGGGAGATGGATCAGGTAGTCGGGTTGCGGAGGCAAGGTGGGCAGAGGTCGCGACCCGAGGCCTGTCCACGATGTCTCCTCCCTCCCATCCTGGGGATGTGATGTGGTACAAAGGATGCAGTTGGTGTATTATTGTGAATTTTTTTTATTTTATTTATTCATGTATTTATTTTTAATTTTTTCTATTTTTTTTAATTTTTTTTTAACAGTAAGGAACTGAAAAGTAGTAAGTGCACTCGTTGCGTCGAGTTGGGGACGCACATAACTAAAAACATGCTAATAGTTGTAGAAAAAGAAAGAGAGCGAAGTGTGGGGCTAAGAAAACCATGAAACAAAACTCAAGGGTGGAATCCATACCACCATTAACCGGTGCTACATCTTGCACCGGATGGGAAACAAAAACTGCGAAGACCTTTTCGCACCGGGGACAAAAAGAGGAAATGGGGCAAATACTGCTACAGAGTGTGAGGGTTCACGACGAAACTCTCCATCTGCTGTATCATCCAGGTATCACTTATCGTAATGACCAAGGTAGATTCCACGTTGTATCATGTTGTATTCTATCATCGTCTTGTAATTTTAGCTTCTTTTACCCGTGATGTTCCAGCTACGTGGAGGGTCGTGGAACGCACTCCACAAATAATTGGAAAAATATTGTCGATACTTTGGATTACGGAGGATCTTGCAATGTCGTTCCTGCAAATAGTTCCAAAAGCCTAAAGTGTCCTTAGTGCCGTCTTGAAACAAATAATGCACTACATGTCCACGAAGCCACGTCATTGCATTAGTTTTAGTGCGTGGGTAATACGTCTCATCCGGGAATAAGATAGTCTTGGGGTCGATATGATTCGGCGTTACCCGAAGGAAGTATGCTGACACTTGCCTCACTAAGTGCCACACTGCCGTAGACTCGCCACAGCTAAGACGGTGTTCATCGTTGCCTTGAACGCCACAGCTCGTGCACGTGGGCGAGTCTACCATGTGGATCGCATGTAGCCTTGATCTGGTCACCTGCTTACCGTTGACAGTGATATACCACATCGCCGTGACGTCAGTATCCAGTGTTACGTGGTGAATTGTCCTCCACACTACTCGCCAGTTGACGTTCGGGCGCTTCCTCTCCACGACGTTATCGGGTCGTCCACGTTGCAAGACCCGATAAACCGTCTTTGCCGTCGCCAGTTGAGTCGCTGGTAAGGCAAGTCGAACGTAACTTAGTTCGAGGTAGAAGACACCGATGTAGAAGAGCGAGGCACAGGTGGCAACAGGGAGGGCGGCGCTAGTTCTTCTATGTATTAACAAACTCGTCAGACTGTCCGGACGGCGGTGCCATAGTTTGACTAATGTACTCACAAATAGGGCGACCGCTCTGTCATGAACGTGATAAAGGCCAAGCCCTCCCCGATCCGGGGGAAGGGTGAGAGTCTCATATTTGATCTTGAAGAGCATTCCTGAACTCACGAAGGACCCAAAAGCCGCAAGTATACGGCGAGCTAACATCACCGGTATAGGTAATATCTGGGCGATGTGCGGAATGCGTGACGCTAAATGTGTGTTAACATACTGGGTCCGTTGGACGATGTCCAGGGCTCGTAGGCGGTTGTTGGCAATTCCAGTCCGAACATTTCGTAAAAGCCGTCGAAAATTGTGAGCAGCGGTCCGTCGTATATCGTCTGTGAAATCAATGCCGAGACATTTCACACTATCTCTGAGCTGTAAGGGGGTGACACTGTTCTCAGACAATCCGACCCCGATGTTCATCGCCACCGATTTTGCGACGTTGATACGACTATCAGTGGCCATGCCATATTTCGTGATCCAATTTAGTGCGCTAGCGGTGTCGTCACCGTTGCGGATGACAATCACCAGGTCGTCAGCGTACGCTTTACACCGGAAAGTGTGGCCTCGTAACGTCATACCCGTTAGTCGTTGGCGCAGGCCGCAGAGGAGTGGTTCCATGGCCACAGCGTAAAGTAAAGTGGACAGAGGGCAGGCAGCCTTGGCGTATCGATCGAGAAATGGTGAGGGGCTGCGTAGGTCGGCCGTTGACGATCACCTTGGACGTCGCGCCACGGAGTAGTCGCATGACGACAGTGACGAATGGCTGTGGGTACCGCATATGTTGGAGGACCGCTTCCAAATAGTCGTGGTCCACCCGGTCGAAAGCTTGACTAATATCGATTGCCGCCAGTGCACCCTTCAGACGACATGCCCTCGCCAGTGAGATCAAGTCACGATATTCACTGAGTGCTGTTTGAATATTATTGTCGCCTCCTAATGACGTTTGATCGGGTGAGATAACATTTCGTAAGGTCTGGCGTATCCGCGCCGCCAACAGTCGAGAAAAGATCTTATGGTCGCAGTTCAATAGCGTCAACGGGCGGTAGTCCTGCAGTCGTGAGCCACCGGACGGTTTGTGAATAGGAATAATCATCCCTTCCACAAGGGCCGCAGGGAGCGGCACTTCCGGGGATAGTAGTTCGCGACAGATGTCCGTCCATCGGGAGGCTAATAAATATTGAAAAGTCCGGTAAAATTCCAAGGGGAGGCCATCAGGACCCGGAGACTTGTTGACAGCTCCTTTTCTAATGGCGTCGATCACTTCTTCTTCTGTAATTTCTTCCATCAAGGCCGGTTCCATTGCCTGGGTGACGGTGCCGTAAATCTTCTGAGAGACGTCCTCCAGTGCTGTCGGATCAGGGGTCTGAGCGGAATAGAGTTGGGAATAATGATTGTAGAACGCTGTGTTTATGTCTTGTTGCGTGCTGAGGCGACGACCGTCCTCCGTGTCGATGAAGCGTATCAGCGCTCGTTGCCGTCGTTTACATTCACGAAGAACGTGGAACATTGACAGGCGTTCGCTCGGTATCCGATCCTGCGTCCTCGAGCGGATGACTACCCCCTCTAGGTGGCGTCGCATATGAGCGATGATCTGAGCCCTAGCACGGTGGACCGCCGTTTGTCGTTCCGGAGACGGCGCCATAGCATCGGAGTCGCGCAGTACCCTGAAGTAAGTCGAGTGTATGTCTACGCCAAGCAGCGTGGTCGCGACTGTAGGTTATCAACGTTCGCCTCAGTGCCGGTTTGGCACAGTCCAACCACCAGCGGATCGTTGTGGGATATGCACGGAGGCGATGTTCACACGAATGCCACGTATCCTCAACAGCTTGGCGGCAATCCGGGTACGACAGGTGAGCGATGTTTAATTTCCACGGGCTGCGGCTTCTCTACACTTGTTGCCGCCGCAGGGTGACGACACAAATGTAAGCTGAGTGGTCCGAGAAGGCTGCAGGCCACAGTTCCGCATCCTGTGTTCCAGCGGCAAGAGAGCGTGAGACATAAATCCGATCGATACGACTGGAAGAGTGACTCGTGTAGTGTGTGAATCCCGGTCGGTGGCCGTGAAGATGTTCCCAAGTGTCCACCGTCTGCAGGTCCCGAATTAGCGTCTCGAGTTCCGGGCACGGATTATGTCGTGGGAGTTGGTCTCTGGGCGCCAGTACGCAATTGTAGTCACCTCCAAACACCAGATGGTCGTGGCGGCCTTGGAAGAGCAGGGCGACGTCTTCCGCAAAGAATCGTGAACGTTCGCGACGTTTGTCCGTCTCGGAAGGTGCGTAGATATTGATAAGGCGGACACCCAGTACTGTGAGTGCCATTCCTCTTGCCCCAGGCAGAAACAGGATATCGTCCGCCACTATCCCTTCCCGAAGAAGTACAGCGACACCGCTGCCTGTAGGGGAAGCTGGAGAGACGCAAGTATCGTAACCGTACATGCTTGGGAAGTCGTCGACATGCACTTCCTGGAGAAGGGCTATATCGATGGAAGCAGAGTTCAACATATCCTGAAGCAAGGATAACTTAGCGCGCGTCCGTATGGTGTTGATGTTGATAGTTGCAACGCGATAAGTTTGAGGTCTATCCATAGCACCCGTGGTGGCCATCAATACCCTTGTAGGGCTGTCTCGTCACTGTATCTGATGGAGGAAAAAGATCAACACTAGTGGGGTAAATTTCCCCGCGTGTCGTCCGACACGATGGGCAAGGAGTTTTCCTCACAGTCGTCCGCCCAGTCGCCATGAAATACCATCGGCTGTTGGTGGCTGTTAGCGGCTGCTGCAGCACTCGGCGCTCACTCCATCGGTTCTACTGGCTGGGAATCGGCAGCGGCTGTCTGCTTGTGATCCTGCTGTTCTGTGGGGTCGGAGGGGCTGAAGCCGTCACCACGGCGATCTGTTGAGTTTGATGTTACAGCGGCCTCTGTACCGCCGGTACCGTCGTCGGAGTGTCCACAGTCCATGTCAGACGATCGCTGCAAACACTCGTCCGATGGAGCACGCCGCCGTCGCTTGTGTTTTCACGTGGAACGCTGTTTACGGACGTGTGTTTCAGTATCTGAATGTGGGTGGATTTCTTCAGCTACTCCGGTGTCTGGAAGAAAAGCCGCTGTCGGCACAACCCGTGGGTCAATGTCCATCCTGGCATCCACGCCTTCTTGCAAGGACGGTCGATGATTATCTTCAGGTGGGGGCGCCGTTGTAGAGGCCGGATCCTGTACTGCAGACTCCATCATGGTCTCGCTATCGGGGGCGGCTATCGGACTAATGTGGTCAGCATCGGAAAGGGTTGCTGCCCGTGCAACTTCGGCGTAATTGAGAGGAAGGGTCGTCACCGTAGAAGGAGTCATAGATTCACCTGTCGGGATTTGAGTAAGCCGTCGTCGGAGACAATCCGACCGGACGTGCCCTTCTTGGCCACAACCAGAGCAAGTGTGTGGCTGACCGTCATACATAATGATCGCCCTACATCCGCCGATGACAAGATATAACGGAACATGTTTGGTTTAAATGGTTCAAATGGCTCTGAGCACTATGGGACTTAACATCTGTGGTCATCAGTCCCTTAGAACTCAGAACTACTTAAACCTAACTAACCTAAGGACATCACACACATCCATGCCCGAGGCAGGATTCGAACCTGCGACCGTAGCAGTCACGCGGTTCCGGACTGCGCGCCTAGAACCGCTAGACCACCGCGGCCGGCGAACATGTTTGGTCAGTTCAATTTTGATCTGTCGTATCCGTGAAGAACGGGGTACGTTGTAAAGGTGGTCCATTTTTCGGCCATATGGCTGATCACTCTCCCGTAGGGCTGGAAAGCCGCGGTGACTACGTCCGGTGGTATTTCGACAGGGAGTTCGAAGACGCGTATCGTACGGACGCCAAGCCCCGCGTGATCGATAGAGATTGCCCCAATATGGCCATCAGAATGTTTGAATTTAAGATTGTTCGCATGTACGCGCACGATTCTGTTGCACACCTCGTCACTTACTAACTTGACGTAGACAACACTGCTCGTGATAGAGAGATGGATACCCATTATGTCTCGCGGTTCAATTTTAACGTCGTCACGTAGAAAACGTTCCACTTCAAAAGCTCGCGGTCGTGCATGATCGGGTTGAAACTGATCTTGATGGTGGTTTGTCTGTATGAATGTGTCATGTTGCGTCGGTAGTGATGGACTATAAACTAGCGGCGACGAAGTAGTAAACAACTACGGGCACTCGCGACCGCGCGGACGGGACGTAAACAAGACGTCCTCGCCGCAGCGCTGCGGAAAGCAGACAGACTGAAGCGCCTAGAACCGCTCGGCCACAGAGGCCGGCAATGTATCAACAGCCTAAGTGGGGTGATAACTGGGGTGGAGGTAACTGTATATAGCGCAAGTAGATTTTTAAATTTTTCGCCATTTTTAACAGAGCGTTTGGATTGTATAATTAGCACAACTGGGCTTTTAGTACAAGTGACCTGGTAATCATGCGGCCTGTCCCAGTATACCTAGCTCCACCGTCTTGAAATCCCGTCTTGGATTTTGACGTCACAGAGACTGTCCTAATATCCGCAATCTAGTATTTTATAGAGAGCGCGATGACAGAATCGGTGGTAGCAAGTCCCCCGAAGCCTGTTGTCAGGTGGCGTCTGAGTAGCGAGCTGCAAGGCTACTGGCACCAACCCACAAGTAACTCCTGCATCAAGCACGTACATCGGTGCCACATACGAAACATTCGCAGGCGTTAGCCCGCATATTTGCCAAGTAGTTTTTGTGGACTCATTCTGTGAATTGTTTGTTGCGACATAGCTGACCGAAGACCACATGATTAGCGTGTTCGATCCACAACTTCTACCAGAAGCAAGACTCTGGTGTGGTATGATTGGGCGGTTTTGTCAAACTTTTTCAGAATTTCGTACTGAATTCATCTCACATTACTGTGATAGGACACAACATCAGAGGGTAGGGTAAGATTGGTAATAGGAGCCCCCGCCATCCGATATTCGTAATTCAGAGGGTTCTTTCTCTCAGAAGTGTTCGCTATGAGGTTTCTAGACCTGCCCGTGGACCAAGAGGATTTAGTCAATATTCTGTAAATATATACGCCATTCTTATTGGTAAATGATATTTTTACTGATGTAGTTGTGCTTCACAAAAAGAAAATGATTCCAGAAGGCAGATAAATCTCTCAGTCAAAACAAACTAATAGGCTCTTACATATAATTTATATTTTCACGTTTCTCCCTTACTCCAGATACAATAGAAGCGCTTGGATTTCAGTTGAGCTGCTTCTAGTAATAAATTAAATTCCAGAGTCGCACAACATAGGAGAACGAGCTTCACAATATAGAAATAACAGAATTTACAATATACAAGAAGTAGCAATGCCTAAACACCAATATTTATATCAAGCAAGTGACTCGGAAAAAAATTGCTGCAATTTACGCCCCATTGTTAGTAAAGTAAAGAAAAACATCTGGTAACACTTCAAGGTGGTCAGCCTTGGTACGTTTCACCGCCCCCACTGACTTCTGCGGTGGTACCATCATCGACAGAAGTTAGTGTCTTCACAATCAGCGTCCCTGAATGAATTAGAAATCCCCATTGTGCACTACATAGTTTAATCGCACGCTACACGTTTTAACTTCATTTCAGTAGTAACTGTGCTCATGACTTAACAGAAAAACATTTTCACTGTTTGTTTAATCTCATGGTCCTGGTTGGTAGCTTCGTCGTTGTTGGAACCTTGCCTCCACAGTAACGACTCTTCTGATAATGAAACATTCATAAACATCAATTTCTTAAAGAGAAGAGACATATAATTAACACCTCTCTTTAAGGAACAAATTTACGATGATTAAGTCAGCCGACTATTAGAAAGCTCCTTACCAAACTCACCCTACATTTACATACAATGACGAGCCAAAACATTATAACCAGCTGCTTAATAGCTTGTTTTTCTGTCTTTGGAACGAAACACATCACTGATTCTGCGTATCAGGGATCTGACAGTTCGTTTGTAGGCTTGTGGAGGTACATTATGTGATCAAAAGTATGCGGACACCTGGCTCAAAATGACTTAAAAGTTCGTGGCGCCCTCCATCGGCAGTGCTGGAATTCAATATGGTGTTGGCCCACCCTTAGCCTTGATGACAGCTTCCGCTCTCGCAGGCATACGTTCAAGCAGGTGATGGAAGGTTTCTTGGAGAATGGCAGCCCATTCTTCACGGAGTGCTGCACTGAGGTGCGGTATCGATGTAGGTCGGTGAGGCCTGGCACGAAGTCGGCGTTCCAAAACATCCCAAAGGTGTTCTGTAGGATTCAGGTCAGAACTCTGAGCAGACCAGTCCAATACAGGGATGTTATTGTCGTGGAACCACTCCGCCACAGGCCGTGCGTTATGAACAGGTGCTCGATGTGTTGAAAGATGCAGCTGCCATCTTCGAATTGCTCTTCAACATTGGGAAGCAAGAAGGTGCTTAAAACATCAAGGTAGGCTTGTGCTGCGATAGTGACACGCAAAACAACA
Source organism: Schistocerca nitens (assembly GCF_023898315.1). Taxonomy (NCBI): domain Eukaryota; kingdom Metazoa; phylum Arthropoda; class Insecta; order Orthoptera; family Acrididae; genus Schistocerca; species Schistocerca nitens. The sequence continues at coordinate 167,520,920 of NC_064616.1, read as the reverse complement.
AGGAGCGCAAGCCCCCCCCCCCCCTCAATGAGAAACACAACGAAACCATAACACCACCGCCTCCGAATTTTACTGTTGGCAGTACACACGCTGGCAGATGACGTTCACCGGGCATTCGCCATACCCACACCCTGCCATCGAATCGCCACACTGTGTACCGTGATTCGTCACTCCACACAACGTTTTTCCGCTGTTCAATTGTCCAATGCTTACTCTCCTTACACCAAGCGAGGCGTCTTTTGGCATTTACCGGCTTTATACGTATGTGGCTTGACCATAAAATCCAAGTTTTCTCACCTCTCGCCTAGCTGTCATAGTACTTGAAGTGGATCCTGATGCAGTTTGGAATTCCTGTGCGATGGTCTGGATAGATATCTGCCTATTACACATTACGACCTTCTTCAACTGTCGGCGGTCTGTGTCAGTCGTCAGACGAGGTCGGCCTGTGCGCTTTTGTGCTGTACGTGTCCCTTCGCGTTTCCACTTCCCTTTCACATCGGAAACAGTGGACCTAGGGATGTTTAGGAGTGTGGAAATCTCGCGTACAGACGTATGACACAAGTGACACCCAGTCACCTGACCACGTTCGAAGTCCGTTAGTTCCGCGAAGCGCCCCATTCTGCTCTCTCACGATGTCTAATTACTACTGAGGTCGCTGATATGGATTACCTGGCAGTAGGTGTCAGCACAATGCACCTAATATGAAAAACGTATGCTTTTGGAGTTGTCCGGATACTTTTGATCACATAGCGTATTTACCGAAGAGAAATCGCCAAACAGCAGATTGTTTTCAGAAGTTATTTTAATTACACAACCAGTTTTGGCATCTCATTAATGTCGTCTTCACGCCCCTGTGCACTAAATGTATAGACAATAGTGACCTGAAAATGTCATTAACGAGATGCTGCTACTGGTTGTCAAAACAAAATAACTTCTCAAAATATACGGCTGTTCGGCGATTTCTCTTTCGTAAATATTTGACCGGCCGCTGTCCCGTATCCGCGATGGACCAACAGAGATTGTAGCTATTGCTGCGTTCTTTACGACTGAAAAATACATAGTTCGACTTGGCTGTTGGTCGAGGGAGACAAGACTGGGCATACTGCTTTTCCTAAACGCGCAAAAAGAGGGGCGTCACAATTTGTTTTAACTTGGGATCATATAATTTACACTGATGTGATTGTATGTCTTTTTCATGTACAGTAGCCGGCCGCGGTGGTCTAGCGGTTCTAGGCGCGCAGTCCGGAACCGCGCGACTGCTACGGTCGCAGGTTCGAATCCTGCCTCGGGCATGGATGTGTGTGATGTCCTTAGGTTAGTTAGGTTTAAGTAGTTCTAAGTTCTGGGGGACTGATGACCACAGATGTTAAGTCCCATAGTGCTCAGAACCATTTGAACCATTTGAATCATGTACAGTACAGTTAGTAGTGGGCATGCACGTTGCTCGTAATTTAGATTTTTTCTCTTTCATGGCTGTAGAAAGGAAACTTTGTTTTCGTATTATCTGTTACTTGAAAAATTGGCAAAGCAGCAAATAAGCACACGTCGTCTCAAAAGCTAGAATGAAATAAAGGGAAGAAGAATGAAGTGATGTGACGGCGAAGACTAATTTGTTACTTTTTATTGAATAATCAGACACGAAAGAGCCAATAAATTATTAGGATGATTTGCGTCCAGTGGCGGTTTTTTCTTACGAGCGACCGCGGTGTAGCGCGTTTGGTCCGCGCGGATCCCCCCGTGGGAGGTTCGAGTCCTCCCTCGGGCATGGGTGTGTGTGTTGTCCTTAGGGTCAAGTTAGTTTAAGTCAGATTAAGTAGTGCGTAAGCTTAGGGACCGATGACCTCAGCAGTTGGGTCTCATAAGATCATAGCACAAATTTTCAAATTTTTGCAGCGCGTTTATATTTTTCTGTCTATTCAGTTTCAACATTTCATTTAAATTCCTTAAGCCGTTTATTAATGGCTCTGTCAACAGTTGCAGTATTTATTAGGGGACTAGTTTCGAACCGTTAAAGGTTCATTTTCAAGCCTTGCCTCCTGAGGCTGCACTGACGGTGCCTGATCTTAATTATAAACACTGAATGATAAGACATGCTCTCTAAATGTTAGCCGGATTAATACCATAATCCACACTTTGACTCAGTAACAGGTATGTGTAGATTGTGGCATTCATCCAGCGAGCATTTACAGAGCATATGCTGTCACTCAATGTTTGTTATTAAGATCAGGGACTATAACTACAGCCTCAGGAGGCCAGGCATGAAAATGGACCAGTAACGGTTCGAAGCTAGTCGCCTAATAAATACTGCAACCATCTACTACGTTGTTAATCTAATTATAAAGAAAGAAATTATTGAAAAATGAAAAGAAAGTCAAACTTTTGTGGTAAGACCTTATGGGACCAAACTACTTAGGTCATCGGTCCCTAAGCCTACACACTACGTAATCTAACTTAAACTAACTTAACACACACACCCGAGCCCGAGGGAGGACTCGAACCTCCGACGGGGGTAGCGGCACGGACTGTGACGAGACGCCCATGACCGCGCGGCTATTCAGCGCGGTTAAAAGGCCATCCCGTTTGCTTGCCGTCACAAGCGCTATTCAGCGCTAAATCTGAAACAATGAGTTCAGAAGAAAGTGACGACAATTTGCGAAATTGAGCCTTATTCTACATCTACATTTATACTCCGCAAGCCACCAAATGGTGTGTGGCGGAGGGCTCTTTACGTGCCACTGTCATTACCTCCCTTTCCTATTCCAGTTGCGTATGGTTCGCGGGTAGAACGACTGCCGGAAAGCCTCCGTGCACGCCCGAATCTCTCTATTTTACATTCGTGATCTCCTCGGGAGATATAAGTAGGGGAAAGCAATATATTCGATACCTCATCCAGAAACGCACCCTCTCGAAACATGGACAGCAAGCTATACCGCGATGCAGAGCGCCTCTCTTGCAGAGTCTGCCACTTGAGTTTCCTAAACATCTCCGTAACGCTGTCACGCTTACCAAATAACCCTGTGACGAAACGCGCCGCTCTTCTTTGGATCTTCTCTATCTCCTCCGTCAACCCGACCTGGTACGGATCCCACACTGATGAACAATACTCAAGTATAGGTCGAACGAGTGTTTTGTAAGCCACCTCCTTTGTTGATGGACTACATTTTCTAAGGACTCTCCCAATGAATCTCAACCTGGTACCCGCCTTACCAACAATTAATTTTATATGATCATTCCACTTCAAATCGTTCCGCACGCATACTCCCAGATATTTTACAGAAGTAACTGCTACCAGTGTTTGTTCCGCTATCATATAATGATACAATAAATGATCCTTCTTTCTATGTATTCGCAGTACATTATATTTGTCTATATTAAGGGTCAGTTGCCACTCCCTGCACCAAGTGCCTATCCGCTGCAGATCTTCCTGCACTTCGCTGCAGTTTTCTAATCCTGCAACGTCTCTGTATACTACAGCATCATCCGCCAAAAGCCGCATGGAACTTCCGACACTATCTACTAGGTCATTTATATATATATTGTGAAAAGCAATGGTCCCATAACACTCCCCTGTGGTACGCCAGAGGTTACTTTTACGTCTGTAGACGTCTCTCCATTGAGAACAACATGCTGTGTTCTGTTTGCTAAAAACTCTTCAATCCAGCCACACAGCTGGTCTGATATTCCGTAGGCTCTTACTTTGATCATCAGGCGACAGTGCGGAACTGTATCGAACGCCTTCCGGAAGTCAAGGACAATGGCATCTACCTGGGAGCCTGTATCTAATATTTTCTGGGTCTCATGAACAAATAAAGCGAGTTGGGTCTCACACGATCACTGTTTCCGGAATCCATGTTGAATCCTGCTGAGTTGATTCTGGGTTTCCAGAAATGACATGATACGCGAGCAAAAAAGATGTTCTAAAGTTCTACAACAGATCGATGTCAGAGATATAGGTCTATAGTTTTGCGCATCTGCTCGACGACCCTTCTTGAAGACTGGGACTACCTGTGCTCTTTTCCAATCATTTGGAACCTTCCGTTCCTCTAGAGATCATGACACATGAGGCCAGACCATGTCAGTGTGCTGCATTTTTTGTAACGCTTGCCTCCCTGTTGTAAAAGAAGTTTTAAAAAATCGTAGGAACGGGTAGAGAAAGGCTTCGTTTCACAGGGAAACTAGAGAGCGGGATTTAGGCTGATTTTAGCACAATAATATAGACTATTTTGGTATTCAGGAATCAAGTGTTATTTCATTTACAGTCAATCAAGAATATAGCATGTTGGAGTGAAAACTTCAAGCGGTTATTCCTCCTAAAGTATTTGAGAAACAAGTAATTTTGTATGTTAATAGAAATTTTTAGCGAATCCAGCATACTTCGCATCTGCTAAATATGAATGGGAACTGCATGTACTTCCTAAATTCTTACGCCCCTCCCCCTCTGTGTGCCCATCTTCTCATCCCCTCCCCCCGTCCCCCTCTCTCCGTACATCTCCTCCTCCGTCTATCTCTGTCCATCTCCTCCTCCCCCCTCTCCATGTCAATATGTACCTGAGTATCGCGTAAAAACTTCGAGTACATCCGTCAAGAGCTTTTCTTGATTTTTAGTGACAACGTTTCCCCTTGTATATCACATACACAGGGTGAGTGACTATTGCCACCTAAAATAACTCCGAAAGTATGAAAATAGGTGAAAAGTTTGTGGGACATATGTTGCATGGGACAACGGGGGCCACAATATGACGTTGGTTTTTGTTGCTAGGTGGGGACACGTCACAGATATGGTCAACTTCGTTATTTTAAATGGGATGCTATAGTTTGGTACTTATTTTCTGATAGCGGCTATCGAGACGAATCCAATGATGTGTAACAGTAAGGTCTTTGAAGGTCAACGAAGGTCAAAAAGATGGCACGAACGTCCATTTTCAGAAGGTGTTCGAAGCGATGACCATTGGTATCAACGCAGTGCTGCAATCTTCTTATCATGGAGTGAGTGGTATTCCTTATCACTTCGGCACTTCGAACCACATGCTCTGACAATTCTCTGTCGTATATCGAGCAAATAGTAAATATTCGTCGAATACGGCGTATCTATCTAACGTGCCATCGACTGTTCCGCAATACAACACTAATAGGAAAGGTAAGACTAGTATCGTCGAATCAAGTGAATGTGAATGATGTATTCCTTCGAAGAACAAGTCACTATGCTTCTCATTTATGGAGAATGCCAACGGAATTCAGTGAGAGCTACAGACTTATACGCTGAAAGATATTCTCAACGTACTCACCCTGCACGTTGTACATTTAAATATGTGTATAATAAAGTGAGAACAACTTGATCTTTAACGCATCGGAAACATGTCCGGCAAAGGAAAGCTACTAACGAGGAAACGGAAATTGGTACTCTTGCCACTGTGGTTCAAGATCCTTGTGTTAGTTCGCGTCAAATCGCAAGGGAATCTGGCATGAGCCAGAATAGTGTTGTTCGTGTTCTGCATCTCCATAAATATCATCCTTACCATATCAGTCTCTACCAAGAATTAACTGGTACGGATTGTATGAGTCGCACTGAATTCTGCCGATGGGTTCAACTTCAGATTCAGAGGGACGACACATTTATTAATTTGATTTTATTTACTGACGAGGCTACATTCATGAACTATGGAAATGACTTCTGAAATTTTCCCGGCGTATTTCTTCTTCTAATAATTTCCGGGTATGCAGCCGGATCCCGTCGACATTCTGCCACGATATTTCGGCCCAGAGACGTCCGGCCATCATCAGGTGAGTACACAACTACTGAAGAGCCCAGGTGCAGTCGCGGTATTTATGCTGATTCTCGCGCATGTGAAATGTACTGGCATCCTACAGCGCATGCGTCAGGTGTTGACATGCGCAGCATAGCCGAGTTGTACGTGCTGCCCTCGGTGGTGAAAATAAAAGTTCATCTAGTCATTGAGTATCGAATGACACTGTCGATTCCGCTGTGATTGTATAATTTTAATAACAGGATTCCAATTTGTATCCAGCTGAAAGCCGTTGTCACGATTTATAAGATTATTGGCGAAATAATCTGGGCCGAAATATCGTGGCAGAATGTCGACGGGATCCGGCTGCATACCCGGAAATTATTAGAAGAACTATGGAAATGTTAATTTGCATAACATGCATTAGTGGGCAACTGAAAATCCGTATTGGCTGCGGCAAATAACATGCATTAGTGGGCAACTGAAAATCCGTATTGGCTGCGGCAAGTTGCACACCAAAAACCGTGGTCGGTGAACGTATGGTGTGGGACTCTGGAGGACAGAATTATAGATCCCTATTTCATCGAAGGAAATCTTAATGGTAGGAAGTACACCACATTCCTGTAAGAAACATTCTACATCTACATCTACGTGATTACTCTGCTATTCACAATAAAGTGCCTGGCAGAGGGTTCAATGAACCACCTTCATGCTGTCTCTCTACCGTTCCACTCTCGGACGGCACGCGGGAAAAACGAGCACTTAAATTTTTCCGTGATAGCCCTGATTTCTCTTATTTTATCGTGATGATCATTTCTCCCTGTGTAGGTGGGTGCCAACAGAATGTTTTCGAAATCGTAGGAGAAAGCTGATGATTGAAATTTCATGAGAAGATCCCGTCGCAACAAAAAAGGCCTTTGTTTTAATGATTGCCACTCCAATTCACGTATCATGTCTGTGACACTATCTCCCCTATTTCGCGATAATACAAAACGAGCTGCCCTTCTTTGTACTTTTTCGGTGTCATCCGTCAGTCCCACCTGATGCGGATCCCACACCGCACAGCAGTATTCCAGAACACGGCGGACAAACGTAGTTTAAGCAGTCTCTTTGGTGACCTGTTGCACCTTCTAAGCGTTCCGTCAATAAATCGCAGTCTTTGGTTTGCTCTACCCACAATATTATCTATGTGATTGTTCCAATTTAGGTTATTTGTAATTGTAATCCCTAAGTATTTAGTTGAATTTACAGCCCTCAGATTTGTGTGACTTATAGCGTAATCGAAATTTAGCTGATTTCTTTTAGTACTCCTGTGAATAACATCGCACTTTTCTTTATTCCGGGTCAATTGCCACTTTTCGCACCATACAGATATCTTATCTAAATCATTTTGCAAGTCGTTTTGATCATCTGATGACTTTACAAGACGGTAAATGACAGCATCATCTGCAAACAATCTAAGACGGCCACTTAGATTGTTTCCTATGCCGTTAATATAGATCAGGAACAATAGAAGGCCTATAACACTTCCTTGGGGAGCGCCGGATATTACTTCTGTTTTACTCGATGACTTTCCGTCTATTACTACGAACTGTGACCTTTCTGACAGGAAATCACGAATCCAGTCGCACAACTGAGGCGATACTCCGTAGGCACGCAGTTTGATTAGAAGACGCTTGTGCGGAACGGTGTCGAAAGCCTTCTGGAAATCTAAAAATTGGAATCAATTTGACATCCCCTGTCGGTAGCACTTATTACTTCATGAGTATAAAGAGCTAGTTGTGTTTCACAAGAACGATATTTTCTGAATCCGTGCTGACTATATGTCAATAAATCGTTTTCTTCGAGGTACTTCAAAATGTTCGAATAGAGTGTATGTTCTAAAACCCTACTGCAAATCGACGTTAGTGATATAGGCCTGTAATTCAGCGGATTACTCTTACTTCCCTTTTTGGGTATTGGTGTGACTTGAGCAATTTTCCAGTCTTTAGGTACGTATCTTTCTGTGAGCGAGTGGTTGTATGTGATTGCTAAGTATGGAGCTATTTTATCAGCATACTCTGAGAGGAACCTGACTGGTATACAATCTGGACCGGAGGCCTTGCCTCTATTAAGTGATTTAAGTTGCTTTGTTACACCGAGGATATTTACTTCTATGTTTCTCGTCTTGGCAGTTGTTCTTGATTGGGATTCAGGAATATTTACTTCGTTTTCTTTGGTGAAGGGGTATCGGAAAACCGTGTTTAATAACTCTGCTTTAGTGGCACTGTCATCGGTGACTTTACCGTTGTTATCGCGCAGTGAAGATATTGATTGCGTCTTGCCACTGGTGTGCTTTATGTATGACCAGAATCTCTTTGGGTTTTCTGCCAGATTTCGAGACAGAATTTCGTTGTGGAAATTATTAAAGCATCTCGCATTGAAGTACGCGCCATATTTCGAACTTCTGTAAAACTTTACCAATCTTGGGGATTTTGCGTTCTTTTAAATTTGGCATGCTTTTCGTTGCTTCTGCAACAACGATCTGACCCGTTTTGTGTACCATGGGGGATCAGTACCATCACATATTAATTTATGTGGTATATGTCTCTCAATTGCTGTTGATACTATCTCTTTGAAAACATTCCACAATTTTCTACACTTACATGATCAGATCGGAAGGAGTGAAGACCGTCTCTTAAAAAGACGTTAAGAGCATTTTTATCAGCTTTTTTAAATAGATATACTTTGCGTTTCTTTTTGATGGTTGTAGGTGTTAAGGTATTCAGCCTAGCGGCAACTGCTTTGTGGTCGCTAATCCCTGTATTCGTCACAATACTCACTATTTGTCCAGGATTATTTGTTGCTAAAAGGTCAAGTATGCTTCCGCAACCATTTACGCTTCGAGTGGGCTCATGAACTAATTGTTCAAAATAATTTTCTGAGAAAGCATTCAGTACAATTTTGGATGATGATTTATGCCTGCCGCCAGCGTTAAACGTGTAATTTTTCCAGCACATCGAGAATAGATTGAAGTCACCACCGACTACAATTGCGTGAGCGGGGTACTTATTTGAAATGAGACTCAAGTTTTCTTTGAACTGTTCAGCAACTATGTCTTCTGAGTCGGGGGGTCGGCCGCGCCGGATTAGCCGAGCGGTCTGAGGCGCTACAGTCACAGACTGTGCGGCTGGTCCCGGCAGAGGTTCGAGTCCTCCCTCGGGGATGGGTGTGTGTGTTTGTCCTTAGGATAATTTAAGTAGTGTGTAAGCTTAGGGACTAATGACCTTAGCAGTTAAGTCCCATAAGATTTTACAATTTTTTTTTCGGGGGGTCGGTAAAACGATCCAATTAATAGTTTAGTCCGATTGTCTCTAATTGGAAGAAATACCTTTAGGAACAAGGAACGGAATGTGGTATCAACACGATGGGTGTCCGGCACATTTTTCGCTGATGGCTAGAAATGCGTTGCAGATACAATTCCCAAATCGTTGGATTGGATGCGGAGATGTGTCGTGGCCGGCTCGTTCGCCAGACGACGCCTCTGGAATTTTTCTTGTGGGGATTCATAAAAGACATTGCTTATAAAGAAGTTCCAACTACATCTGAAGATATGCGAGAGAGAATTGCCAGAGCATGTGCTTCGATAAGTGCCTATGTAATAAGGAATGCCACTCAATCCATGATAAGAAGATTGCAGCACTGCATTGATACCAATGGTCATCACTTCGAAAACCTTCTGTAAATGGACGTTCACATCACCTTTGTGAGTTTCGTTGACCTTCAAAGACCTTACTGTTACACATCATTGGATTCCTCTCAATAGCCGCTATCGGAAAATAAATACCAAACTATAGCATCCCATTTAAAAAAAAAAAAAAAAAACGAAGTTGACCTTCATATCTGTGACGTGACCCCACCTAGCAACAAAAAACCAACGCCATATTATGGCCCCCGTTGTCCCATGCAGCTTTTGTCCCACAAACTTTTCAGCTCCTATCATACTTTCGGAGTTATTCTAGGTGGCAATAGTTAGTGACCGCCGGCCGCGGTGGTCTAGCGGTTCTGGCGCTGCAGTCCGGAACCGCGGGACTGCTACGGTCGCAGGTTCGAATCCTGCCTCGGGCATGGGTGTGTGTGATGTCCTTAGGTTAGTTAGGTTTAAGTAGTTCTAAGTTCTAGGGGACTTATGACCTAAGATGTTGAGTCCCATAGTGCTCAGAGCCATTTGAACCATTTTTTGAGTTAGTGACCCACCCTGTATATTTATATAGCTAATGCACCTGTTACTATCCTTCAAAGTAGTCACCAGCGTTGTGTAGAACCCGTTGCCAGCGATGTGGAAGGTGTAGTATGCCGTTAGCAGAGTCTGTTCTGCGGATGGTGCTAATGGAGCGGTCTACTGCCTGTCGAATCGCTGGAACGGTTCCGGAGCGAATGCCACTAAGTGGTTCCTTCATCTTCGGAATTAAATTAAAGTCACAAAGACTTACTTCGCAGTCCCATCGACCGAACAGAGCAGCCACAGCTTGCGCAGTATGCGCCCGCGAATTGTCGTGCAAAATGATGGGTGGGTTGCACAGAAAGTGTCGCCGCTTCTTTCGGAAAGCAGGTCGTAGGTGATGCTCCAAAACCGAACAGTAATACTGTGCAATGACGGTCTTCCGTGAAGGAACGTAATGCGTTAGGAAAACACCGCCACAGTCGTACACGAGAATCACCATAACTTTAGACCGCTCCATTCGCACCATCAACAGAACAGTCTCTGCTAACGGTTACTACGCCTTCCACATCGCTGGCAACGGGTTCTACATAACGCTAGTGACTACTTTGAAGCACAATAGCAGGTGCAAACATGTAACTCTTTTGTATCGGTTGTGAATAAATAGTTGCCACTATTTAAGTTTCAACCTTCGTATATCATACATATATTACAAAAATATATAGCCTTTGTCCGTTCGAACGTTCGTCAGAGTCTCGTGTAAAAATTTGTAGTAAATCGGTCAAACTTTTAGAGGTTTTCGGCAGCAACGTTTTCTCTTTCTATATATATAATCTTTTTGTGATGAAAACATATGACAGCAGAGCTGTCAAACTGAACGCATTTTTTTTTTAATTTTCCTATTCATACCAAAAATACCATTACCATTTGCAATTACGAACATAAAAAAAAAAATCAGCCAAATCGGTCGAGCAGTTCTCAAGTGACCATCTTGCACAATCGATTAATATCCGACTCTTCCGGTGGACTTTCCAAAAATTTTCTTTCCTACAAACCTTGTCCTAACAATAACGAACCCAAAAAAACGAAAAAATCAACCAAATCGGTCAAGCCGTTCTCAGGTGGTAATCTTTCATACGCGCGACAATTGATTTTTATGTATGTAGAGTATCAAATATAAATGTGTTATGAACGATGCTGGATGATCCAGCCGTTTTTGTGTAATTAGCTTTAAAACTTTCCCAACAGTAAATTATTTCTTAGGTTCGGTTGTTTCAAATCAAAAAAGAATATAACTAGTTTGAGCAGTAATAGTTATTTTAAAGTATTTGTTTGAAAAAAATGGATTCTTGCGTGTGTGCGTGTATTTTTTCAGCAAAGAGTATTCCAAAATGACGCTGAACAACCTAGTTGTTTGAGTAGAATTTTAAATTTTAATTTTTTGTATCAACAAGTTGCTTTTGTTACTGTACTTCAACTCGCTCCTTGTATAAATTTTGACTTGTTACGTCATTAAATCCTTGGGAGAGAGAGCCAGGCCTAACAAAACTCTACCATCCAGTGAGCAAGATGTATGAGACGGGCGAAATACCCTCAGACTTCAAGAAGAATATAATAATTCCAATCCCAAAGAAAGCAGGTGTTGACAGATGCGAAAATTACCGAACTATCAGTTTAATAAGCCACGGCTGCATAATACTAACACGAATTCTTTACAGACGAATGGAAAAACTGGTAGAAGCCGACCTCGGGGAAGATCAGTTTGGATTCTGTAGAAATACTGAACCACGTGAGGCAATACTGACCCTACGACTTATCTTAGAAAATAGATTAAGGAAAGGCAAACCTACGTTTCTAGCATTTGCAGACTTAGAGAAAGCTTAAGACAATGTTGACTGGAATACTCTCATTCAAATTCTGAAGGTGGCAGGGGAAAATACAGGGAGCGAAAGGCTATTTACAACTTGTACAGAAACCAGATGGCAGTTATAAGAGTCGAGGGGCATGAAAGGGAAGCAGTGGTTGGGAAGGGAGTGAGACAGGGTTGTAGCCTCTCCCCGATGTTATTCAATCTGTATATTGAGCAAGCAGTAAAGGAAACAAAAGAAAAATTCGGAGTAGGAATTAAAATCCATGGAGAAGAAATAAAAACTTTGAGGTTCGCCCAAGACATTGTAATTCTGTCAGAGACAGCAAAGGACCTGGAAGCGCAGCTGAACGGAATGGACAGTGTCTTGAAAGGAGGATATAAGATGAACATCAACAGAAGCAAAACGAGGATAATGGTATGTAGTTGAATTAAATTGGGTGATGCTGCCGGAATTAGATTAGGAAATGAGAGGCTTAAAGTAGTAAATGAGTTTTGCTATTTGGGGAGCAAAATTACTGATGATGGTCGAAGTAGAGAGGATATAAAATGTAGACTGGCAACGGCAAGGAAAGCATTTCTGAAGAAGAGAAATTTGTTAACATCGAGTATAGATTTAAGTGTCAGAAAGTCGTTTCTCAAAGTATTTGTATGGAGTGTAGCCATGTATGGAAGTGAAACATGGACGGTAAATAGTTTGGACAAGAAGAGAATAGAAGCTTTCGAATTGTGGTGCTACAGAAGAATGCTGAAGATTAGATGGGTAGATCACATAACTAATGATGAGGTACTGAGTAGGATTGGGGAGAAGAGGAGTTTGTGGCACAACTTGACCAGAAGAAGGGATCGGTTGGTAGGGCATGTTCTGAGGCATCAAGGGATCACCAATTTAATATTGGAGGGCAGCGTGGAGGGTAAAAATCGTAGATGGAGATCAAGAGATGAATACACTAAACAGATTCAGAAGGATGTAGGTTGCAGTAGGTACTAGGAGATGAAGAAGCTTGCGCAGGATAGAGTAGCATGGAGAGCTGCATCAAACCAGTCTCTGGACTGAAGATCACAACAGCAACAACAACATGAAGTTTCATAATACTTTGACGTGATTTATTAATGTATGACATTAAGGAATTTTAATAGAGAAAATTATTTCTGGCTTCTACCAGAAACACAATCTACATAAAATTCCGCAGTCCCAATTAGTAATTCAGAAAGAAAATTCGATGAGTTCGATGAAATGTGAAATAATCTCAGTGAATTGCAGGACAAGAACAGGCTTCCTCAACTCCACGAGATCCATGCCGGAATCATTCCTTTATTTCGACCAGGGCCGCTTCCTTCCCACTTTTCTTTAACATTTTAGTTTAAGAAATGGCTGAAGTGGAGACGAGGAAAGCAAAACGAAGATACAATATTAAAAAAAAAACACCTATATTGTTGTGTACATAGTTCCGCGTAGTCAGCGCGTACACAACTTTCCCACTAGAGCGCGCCCCGCTAAGCACAACAGCGCAGGCGCAGCGCTCGTCCGTCTCCGCACTACAAGATGGCGCTGTCTTAGAGACGGACCAAATTCTGCTTCCGCCGATCCACGTATTAATATGTAACGCAGCCAGTGAGTTTACTGCTAATGTAGAACCTTTTCTCCTCACGGATCACACTCGCGCAGTGATACATGAACGCACGAGGTATTATAACGAGTGTACAGACATCCGATTAGTCAGTCTGCATTTGTCTACATTTGTCTGTACCAGTCTGCATTAGTCTGTACCAGTCTGTACGAGTTCTACATTTGTCTGTACCAGTCTATAGTCAAGTTCCAGTCTGCGTCTAATAAGATTACCATATTCCTGTACATAGCCATGAAGATAAATGTATAGACACTTTTGTCAAGTATCAGAGATATATGTGAAAATAAGATTAACATACCAATACCAGAGGAACTTCAGATTGTCAATTGTAAATAGCATCCAGAACCAAGTTAAATAATTTTATGCTTGTTATTATTTTAATAAATGTGTGTGAAAATTAATCAAGTTCTGTTTAAAGTTGGTCACCGTCAATCTGCTACTCTAAGCGTGCAAGTGGCATTTTTATCGTCTGACCTAACGCCTGAAGATAAACACGCCACGATAAGACCACGAGACATATTGCTGACACTCGCCTACTTCGTTAGAGCGACAAGTCAAATAATCTGATGGTGTGTGTACTGAAGGTCTTACAGTACGCACACCACAGATATCAACAGTTAGTTTCACGCAATCGTATTTAAAATCCAACGGGAGAAAAAGATTGTCTGGCAAAGAATATAGGAAAAGACGTGTGCTTAAGGAAGAAGATGATAAAAAGCAGAAGGATGCACTGCAGTGAATTTCAAGCAAAAGCGAGAACGACCTACCAGCGTCGAAGTTGGAAAGGTGGGTGCTGAGCCGCAGACCGAAGAAACTATTGGAACTACTGAAGCTACGTCTTCATCTTCAGGGCATCACCACAAAGCTGAGAAGAACATCCTTGTGGCCACCGAAGACAGCAGCAATGCTGACAGTGGGCCATCCACAAGATTTTCAACAGGCCTCCACTCAAGTGAAGACCTGTTTTATGAGGGAAACTCCGAGAACAAAACTGCGGCAGAACCGAAATTGGGCGACCCGACTCGGAATATACCGGAGGGACATCAGCTGCGGTAGCCAACACCGCACATGTAATTGAATGCGGGCCTAAACTGGAAGACACAATTGACTCAGATCCCAGAAGATGGCCGGAAATTAATAACGATTGCGTTCGAACGACTTTGGTCATGTGACGAGGTCCTCCCGAGCGCATTAAAAATGCTGAAGAATGTCCTAAAAACGCGGACAACCGGAGCTTCAACCCTGAACCCTGTGCATTACAGTTGCTCTTTGAATCATTTAGGTTGATGTACTGAAGGAGCAAGAATGCTGTCTTCTGCTTTTGCTGCAAACTTTTTTTCGTTCCCTACAGTAAAACTTGCAAAGAACGGTATAAGCGACTGGCGGCACCTTGCTTCTTATCTCGAAATTCATGGTGAGTCTACTGAGCATTACAATTCGCACAAAAAGTGGGTCGTGTTTCCTGAACGACTCAAAAATTCACGAACCGTCGACACCCATCATCAAAGGCTACTGAATACTGAAAGCGAACATTGACAAAATGTTCTTCAGTGTTTAATAGCGATAATAAATTTCCTTGGAGAACAATGTCTACCTTTCAGAGGAAGTACTGATACATTCTTTCAGCATGACAACGGAAGAATTAGGTTCATCATTATCCTGGAAAAGACACACAGAACGAAATAATTGATCTTATTGGGTCATCCATAACCAACAAAATTTCATTAATGATGAAATCTGCGAAGTATTACAGCAGCACTCTGGATTGCACATCAGCTTCATAAAGAAAGGTATGAAAGCAAAGGACATTCCAGAGTACACTGGGGGACTCTGCCCCTGCCCGTTATCTTCACTACTCGATGCGATCGCTAATTCCCGTTGGAATTCGAGCTTCTTTGTGTGTCTGCACTGAAACGATCATGGCCGTCTCGTCATGCTTTGCATATGTGGTGTCTGTTCTTTCAGATAAAAAAAACCCAAATTCCTACAGGAATCAACGACCGGTCTGAGTAATGAAGGTAATGGGCAGGGGCACTCTGCTCCTTCATATTCAACTGTTGCCAAGTGGACAAATGAATTTAAATTTGATGATCCGCGCAGTGGTCGGCCAAGATGTGTCACTACTCCAGAAATCATTGCGAAAGTGCACAAAATGGAGGATCGCCGATTGAAATTGCGTGAAATTCCTCACGCTTGCCAGATGTCATCTGAAAGGGCATATCACATTTTAAGTGAAGAATTAGAAATGAAAAAATTATCTGCAAGATGTGTGCCGCGACTCTTGATGCGTGCCCGCAGACATGTGCCGTCGCCATGGCAAAATTACACGAACTTAAATATGAATTGTTGCCACATCCGCCTTATTCACCTGATATGGCTCCGTCAGACTTTCATCTCTTCCCAAAACTGAAATTTTTTATTGTTGGACGAATATTCACTTCAAACGAAGAATTGATAGCCGGAGTTGTCAACTATTTTGCAGGTCTGGAGGAAACTCATTTTCGAGATGGGGGTCAAGGCACCGGAACATCGTTGGACCAAGTGCATTAATCTACAAGGAGACTACATTGAAAAACAAAAAAGTTTCAGTGATCTGTGTACTTTTTTTCTATTCCGTTCCGAGAACTTTTCAAACCACCCTCGTCCACATTATTGTTCAAAGCAAATTAAGTAGTAAATTTTAAATTTTATTGTAATTATGCTCTGTTTTCGCAGAATACATTATCGGTACACAATCGTAAAAGAATGTTCATTTACGGTAACCGTAAATTCCCATGGTCTATTAAAATTATTTTTAAGAGCTGGATTTGTTTAAATCATATGACTGCCTTTTCAAGTCAAGTTTCCACACATACGAAGAAACGGACAGATTTTAACATTACACAGTTTTGTTAAATGAGAGGCGGCAATTTTGCAGTTCGCACAGCGCTGCAGTTAGACTTGGCGATGGCCGTCGCCAGAGGAATGAATGAATGAATCTTGCCAGTGGGCACTCATTCCTGTTGAGGATATGTAACGATCTCACTTTTTGTCTGAAGTGAAATAGAGATTTAGTGTGTAAATGGATACAAGGTGTCTAACCGTAAGAACTATTTTTCTTTTTTCTTTGTGGATACACTGATGAGCCAAAACATTATGAGCGCCTCCTTAATAGCGTGTTGGTCAACCTTTGGAACGCAGTACAGCAACAGTTCTGCGTGGCATGGATCCGACAAGTCCTTGGGAGTTTTCTGCAGGTATGTGCTATCAAATGCCTAAGCACAGATCACGTAATTCTCGCAAACTACGGGCCGTTGGTTTGTGGGGGAGCTGGCGTCCATAGCAACTCAGATCCAGATGTGTTCCATTGGGTGCAGATCAGGCGAATTTGGTGGCCAAGTCATTAACGTCAGCTCACTATCATGGTTCTCAAACAATTGTAGTACGATTCTGGCCATGTGACAGGGACGGTTATCCTGCTGAATGATGCCAACGCCGTTAGGGAAGACATCAAGCATCCAGGTGTTCGATAATAATGCTCACGTATATATTTGTGGTGTCTGTTCTTTCGAGCATGTCCAAAAGATAGACACCATGTTGATCCTGCAGCCTTTATATGACAGTTACTCAGTGGAATAATGACAGCTGGTAGTGGGCAACGAATTAAATCATTTAGGAAAGTTGAAAATTTGTGCCGGGCTGAGATTAGAAACCGAATTTTTCCGTTTATCTTGAACGGTCGCCTTGACCGCCTCAGTTATCTGGACACAATCTCTGACCGCCCCAAATTCCCATCTAATCCAGACACTACCTGACATAAAAACCTACCTACTATCGATATATAGCCGTCCAGGCCACAGCAGCGTCATGGGGCGAAGAATGAATGCTAGTCAGACACACGCACGGTGCATGTAACATCACTGTCCGTCTATAGAATGGGGAAGTTTGCAATCTATCTGAGTTTGACCAAGGGCAGATTGTGATGGCCCAGAGGCTCGGCACCGACATTTCGGAAACTGCACGACTTGTCGGATGTTCTAGGAGTGCTGTGGTGAAACCATGTCCAGACGTCGTGGAGTTG
Source organism: Schistocerca nitens (assembly GCF_023898315.1). Classification (NCBI taxonomy): domain Eukaryota; kingdom Metazoa; phylum Arthropoda; class Insecta; order Orthoptera; family Acrididae; genus Schistocerca; species Schistocerca nitens. Next base: position 167,503,417 of record NC_064616.1, on the reverse strand, counting down.
GGTGGCCACCCTCATTACAGATGCCGAACATCGTAGGCTGGGCAGACTGATAAAACACGACAGGCGGTGAACTGTGGCAGAACTAACAACAGACTTCAATGCCGGGCAGAGTACAAGTGTGTCTGAATACATAGCACACTGAGCACTCATAACGACGGCTCTCCGCAGCTGATGACCCATTCATGTGCCACTGTTAACACCACGACATCGGCAACTACGACAGAAATGAGCACGTAACCATCGGCACTAAACATTGTTGCAGTGGCAGAGCATTGCATGGTCTGATGAATCCCAATGCCTTCGTCATCTTGCCAATGGGAGGGCGCTAATCCGTCGTCTTCCAGGGGAACAGCTCCTTGATACTTCTACAGCAGGATGGAGATAAGCTGGCGACAGCTTCATTATGCTCTGGGAAACATTCACGTGGGCCCCCGTGGACGCAGTGAGCTCGTGCAAGGCACCACGATGGCCAAGGAGTATCGCACACTGCTCGCAGACCATGTACACCCCTTCATCACTATCATGTTTCCAGATGGCATTTTTCAACAACATAAAGCGCCAAGTCACACGGCTAGGAGTGTGATCGAGTGGTTCGAGGAACACAGTGGCGCGTTCCGATTGACATGTTCCCCCCCCCTCCCAACTCACTGGATCTGAACCCTATCGAACACATCTGGGATGTGACTGAACGTGGCGTCAGGGCTCATCACCTCCCTCCACAGAATTTGCGGGAATTAGGTGACTTGTGTGTGCAGATTTGGTGCCAGATTCCTCCAGCAACCTACCAAGGCCTCATTGCTTCCATGTCACGACGCATCGCCGCTGTTATCCGTGACAAAGGTAGACATATCGGCTCTTAGGTGGGTGATCATAATGTTCTGGCTGAGCAGTGTACGAGGGCAGTTCAATAAGTAATGCAACACATTTTTTTTTTTCTGAAACAGGGTTTTTTTATTCAGCATTGAAATACACCAGGTTATTCCCCAATCTTTTAGCTACACAACACTATTTTTCAACGTAATCTCCATTCAATGCTACGGCCTTACGCCACCTTGAAATGAGGGCCTGTATGCCTGCACGGTACCATTCCACTGGTCGATGTCGGAGCCAACGTCGTACTGCATCAATAACTTCTTCATCATCCGCGTAGTGCGTCCCACGGATTGCGTCCTTCATTGGGCCAAACATATGGAAATCCGACGGTGTGAGATCGGGGCTGTAGGGTGCATGAGGAAGAACAGTCCACTGAAGTTTTGTGAGCTCCTCTCGGGTGCGAAGACTTGTGTGAGGTCTTGCGTTGTCATGAAGAAGCAGAAGTTCGTTCAGATTTTTGTGCCTACGAACACGCTGAAGTCGTTTCTTCAATTTCTGAAGAGTAGCACAATACACTTCAGAGTTGATCGTTTGACCATGGGGAAGGACATCGAACAGAATAACCCCTTCAGCGTCCCAGAAGACTGTAACCATGACTTTACCGGCTGAGGGTATGGCTTTAAACTTTTTCTTGGTAGGGGAGTGGGTGTGGCGCCACTCCATTGATTGCCGTTTTGTTTCAGGTTCGAAGTGATGAACCCATGTTTCATCGCCTGTAACAATCTTTGACAAGAAATTGTCACCCTCAGCCACATGACGAGCAAGCAATTCCGCACAGATGGTTCTCCTTTGCTCTTTATGGTGTTCGGTTAGACAACGAGGGACCCAGCGGGAACAAACCTTTGAATATTCCAACTGGTGAACAATTGTGACAGCACTACCAACAGAGATGTCAAGTTGAGCACTGAGTTGTTTGATGGTGATCCGTCGATCATCTCGAACGAGTGTGTTCGCACGCTCTGCCATTGCAGGAGTCACAGCTGTGCACGGCCGGCCCGCACGCGGGAGATCAGACAGTCTTGCTTGACCTTGCGGCGATGATGACACACGCTCGTATATACCCAGGGCAAAACGGCCAACGATCCTTTCAGTGTAGACGCACAAACAATGGAAATCAGCAGTTTCTGTGTGTAGTGAAGGTAATGGGCAGGGGTACTACGTCAGGTAGTCTGTGGATAAGATGGGAATTTGGGTCAGTCATGGACCGTGTCCAGATATCCGAGGCGGTCAAGGCGATCATTCGCGAGAAGCGGAAAAATCAGAGTTCGAGTCTCGGTCCAGCACAAATTTTCGATTTTCCCCATTAATTTAATTCGACGCCCATTAGCAGCTAATGTTATTAAATGTCCACATAGTCCACAGCTGCCAAGGTCGTTTCGATTACTATCACCTGTCTCAGGTGCACGTCCCTCATGTGACCTTGATGACTCCGTGCCCACTGCAGTCGATACTGCTGATGTCATTGGATGAACATGGGAACACGGAGGGACCGTCTGCTGCAGAGATCCGTGTTCAACGGTATGCGCTGGAAAGCGGTCTAGCAAACACTTGTGCCTGCACCAACAATGCACTCTGTCGGTGGATCTGCTACAGATCGCCACCTGTCCTACTTTACAGAGTGGGAAAGCGTCCGACCTCCACGTTCTGTGATAAGGCGGGGACGTCCAACATCTTGTCGCCCACTCGTATTTTCATCGTCCTTCAACCACATAGATGCTCACAACAGCGGCACGCTTCCGCCGACCAGCTTCGCCGTTGTCGAAATGCTCGTCCCCAGGCCCCTTTGTCGAAATGCTCGTCCCCAGGCCCCTTTGTCGAAATCGCTTATGTCGCTAGAATGATTCGTCTCTGCTCCGCTTATGTACTTTCCTTACCGCTTCACATGCCCGCTGCGCCACCAGAAGGCCTTCAGTCTCAGTGTGGGCTGTGCTCATAATACTTTGGCACATCACTTTAAGGCTGTCAACTTTTTCTAAGTACTGTACAGTGATAATGCAAGTATGACGAGCTATCAGGTTTTTTTTTAATTTATTGTGATTTGCTGTGATTATAGGTAGGGAGTGACATGTTAATCATCCAGAATTGGCGTCGGTTGGCTCTATAGATTGTAACTGGACGTTAAGTGTATTCACTACTCACGTTTCTGCAGTTCTGTGTAGTACGAGGGGTGTTCAATACATAACGCAATGCATTTTTTTCTCGCCCAATTTCAGTTGACAAAATTCAGAATTTCTTGTGGGACATGGTGGAACATTCCTGCTTCAGCCCCTATAGTTTCATGAAGTTCCGATAGGTTGCGACGCTATACGTAGCCTTCAAAATGGCGCCCGTAACGGAGTTGCGTTCCAGGCAGAGCATCGCAGATATTCATAGGCACTTACATATGTCACGGAGATCTGTCAGTGAACAAAAGCACAACGAGTCGTTGGGCGAGGCGTCTGTCAGCAGGTTGCGCAAACCTGTCCGATCTCCCGCGTGCCGGTCGGCCGCACACAGCTATGACTTCTGTAATGTTGGAACGTGTGGACACTCTCATTCGAGGTGATCGACGAATCACAATCAACCACCTCGCTGACGTCTCTGTGGGTAGTGTTGACACATGCGTCTACGTGGCTAGCGGTTCTAGGCGCTACATTCTGGAACCGCGTGACCGCTACGGTCGCAGATTCGAATCTTGCCTCGGGCATGGATGTTTGTGATGTCCTTAGGTTCATTAGGTTTAAGTGGTTCTAAGTTATAGGGGACTGATGACCACAGATGTTAAGTCCCATAGTGCTCAGAGCCATTTGAACCATTTTTGAACATGCGTCTACCGGTTGGGGTACGTAAAGGTGTGTGCACACTCGGTTTCTTGTCACCTAACAGAAGACCATAAAGAACAACGAAGGACCACCTGTACGGATTTCCTTCTGCGTTACGATTGTGATCGTAATAATTTTTTTGTCGAACGTCGTCACAGGCGATGAAACATGGGTTCATCACTTCGATCCGGAAACAAAACGGCAATCCACGAGTGACGCACACCGCCTCCCTGCCGAAGAAAAAGCTCCAAGCCACACCCTAAGTCGGTAAATCTGGGACTCTGAAGCGGTTATTCCGTTTGATGTCCGCCCCCGATACCTGAGTGGTCAGCGCGACAGACAGTCAATCCTAAGGCCCGGGTTCGATTCCCGGCTGGGTCGGAGATTTTCTCTGCTCAGGGACTGGGTGTTGTGTTGTCCTAATCATCATCATTTCGTCTCCATCGACGCCCAAGTCGCCGAAGTGGCGTCAAATCGAAAGACTTGCACTCGGCGAACGGTCTACCCGACGGTAGGCCCTAGCCTACGACACATTCCGATTGATGGCTTCCCTCATTGTGCAACGATCAACTCAGAAGTGCATTGTCATGCCTTTAGGAAACTGAAGAAATGATTTCAGCGTGTTCGTCGCTACAAAAATGCAAACCAACTTCTCCTTCTCCATGGTAATGCAAGGTCTCACACAAGTCCGCACACCCGAGAGGAGCTCTCAAAACTTCACTGGACTGTTCTTCCTCATCTATCCTACAGCCTGGATCTCGGACCTTCCGACTTCCATCTGTTTGGCCCTATGAAGGATGATACTGCGTGGGAAGCAGTGCGTGGATGACGGGGAGGATTTTGTTGCACGAAGACGTTGGCTCCCACATCGACCTGTAGAGTGGTACAAAGTGGGCATGTAGGCCCTTCCAATAAGGTAATGTAAGATCATCGCAGTGAATGGAGATTGTATTGAAAAATCGGGCTTTGTAACCAGAAGAGTGGGGAATAACATAGTGTATTGGAATGCTGAAAAAAAAAATAACCTACTATCAGAAAAAAGTGTGTTGAATTACGCACTGAACGTCCCACGTAGGTTGGAGAAGCTCAACTCCCGGATTAAGCTATACTATGTTTGATGAACCTGGATTGAATGTAACAGCTACCGAGATGTTTTACAAGGCCGGCCGCGGTGGCCGTGCGGTTCTGGCGCTGCAGTCTGGAACCGCGGGACTGCTACGGTCGCAGGTTCGAATCCTGCCTCGGGCATGGGTGTGTGTGATGTCTTTAGGTTAGTTAGGTTTAAGTAGTTCTAAGTTCTAGGGGACTTATGACCTAAGATGTTGAGTCCCATAGTGCTCAGAGCCATTTGAACCATTTTGTTTTACAAGATTACTGTAAAAAGTAGTTGCGTGTGTATATGTTGGCAGTGGGTTACGTATTTTGAACTACTGATTCATAAAATAGCTATACCCCTACACATGTGCTGCTCGTTATTAAAAGTTCTAAGACGCTGCCGCCCCAAAAAATAAGTTAAAATATATTTTTCAATAACGTATTACAGAATTTAATTATCAGGAATCATTCCGAATATTTTCCACATGAATTTAACACTCCTTTAGTGGCTATGTTTTGACCGAGGCAAATGTATTTGTTTTCTCGGAAAACTAGAGAGATGCAAGAATCTCATTCACCAGTCCCACATTTCGTCCTGTCAGGGATAATGTTTCCCAGTAGTTTCGTTGTTGTGAAAGGTGGAGCATTCCGAATATGAAAGCTGAACTGAAACAAAGGGAAACAGTAAGACCAAGTTTCATTCCTCTAGAATCAATTCCTTTCCTTCTAATTACCGCCGCGCGGGATTAGCCGGGCGGTCTGAGGCGCTGCAGTCATGGACTGTGCGGCTGGTCCCGGCGGAGGTTCGAGTCCTCCCTCGGGCATGGGTGTGTGTGTTTGTCCTTAGGATAATTTAGGTTAAGTAGTGTGTAAGCTTAGGGACTGATAACCTCAGCAGTTAAGTCCCACAGCATTTCAAACACATTTTAATATTTTTTTCTAATTACCTTTTAGCATTTCATTTCCACGTATTTCGGCTTATCACGTTAAAGATAAACCAGTCTGGCTAATACTCTCCATATAGCTGGGAGACGTCCGCGATTATATTTGCTATATTTCTTCTTTAGATTTCCACATATTATTGTTTTCTTAAATTTACGTCACATATTTACTTATAGGTACGTGTAAGATTTATTGTTAGATTTTGACAAGATATTTACGAATTTATTTGTTTCTGAAATATACACCGAGAAAAATATGTCATCTGGAAAGAAAAGAGTATGTTGAGTATATTGAGAAACTCTTATTGGATGATTCATTCGCAGATGAAGACAATGACAGAAATGGTAGTGAAGATTGTGACACTAATGCTCCTGCTATTATCGATAGAGGGAGGAGAATTGAGATACAGAACAGAGTAACGTTGAATAAGGTACGTTGTAGAAAGACTACGATGAGAATGAAGAAAGATACAGAACATTTACTATGGTAAAATATCACTCTGTAATTCCGTGTGTAAGGGATGCGACGAGAAACGGGAGTAAAATTGCCGATATTTGGGTTTCCAAGGAGATAAAATAAGCTATAAAGGCGAATTTCAGCTGGGCGAAACATGCAAGGCCATAGTCGCTAGAAGGGGAACAAGAACGGCATTTGCAACGCCCCACCAGGCAGCTGTTGTACAGAGCTTATATTCATTACAGAAATCACATACACCATGGATAATTATTAATTTTTTCGGTTATAATAAGTTTTTTGAGTCACCAATAAAATTTAGTTCTTCTGGCATGACACGTCTCAGTTATCTCAAAAGTGAAAATATTAGAGGCTTACCCTCCCCTGAATAAATTTGTGCAGACGCTCAAGTACAAGGCCGACTGATTTAATTGAGATAAAAGCTTTTGTCGGATTACTGTGTGTAGGTTGATTATATACGAGGTGCATTCAAGTTCTAAGGCCCCCGATTTTTTTTTTCTAATTAACTACTCAGCCGAAATCGATGAAACTGGCGTTACTTCTCGAAGTAATTGCCCTGCAGACGTACATATTTTTCACAACGCTGACGCCATGATTCCATGGCAGCGGCGAAGGCTTCTTTAGGAGTCTGTTTTGACCACTGGAAAATCGCTGAGGCAATAGCAGCACGGCTGGTGAATGTGCGGCCACGGAGAGTGTCTTTCATTGTTGGAAAAAGCCAAAAGTCACTAGGAGCCAGGTCAGGTGAGTAGGGAGCATGAGGAATCACTTCAAAGTTGTTATCACGAAGAAACTGTTGCGTAACGTTAGCTCGATGTGCGGGTGCGTTGTCTTGGTGAAACAGCACACGCGCAGCCCTTCCCCGACGTTTTTGTTGCAGTGCTGGAAGGAATTTGTTCTTCAAACCATTTTCGTAGGATGCACCTGTTACCGTAGTGCCCTTTGGAACGCAATGGGTAAGGATTACGCCCTCGCTGTCCCAGAACATGGACACCATCATTTTTTCAGCACTAGCGGTTACCCGAAATTTTTTTGGTGTCGGTGAATCTGTGTGCTTCCATTGAGCTGACTGGCGCTTTGTTTCTGGATTGAAAAATGGCATCCACGTCTCATCCATTGTCACAACCGACGAAAAGAAAGTCTCATTCAAGCTGTCGTTGCGCGTCAACATTGCTTGGCAACATGCCACACAGGCAGCCATGTGGTCGTCCGTCAGCATTCGTGGCACCCACCTGGATGACACTTTTCGCATTTTCAGGTCGTCATGCAGGATTGTGTGCACAGAACCCACAGAAATGCCAACTCTGGAGGCGATCTGTTCAACAGTCATTCGGCTATCCCCCAAAACAATTTTCTCCACTTTCTCGATCATGTCGTCAGACCGGCTTGTGCAAGCCTGAGGTTGTTTCGGTTTGTTGTCACACGATGTTCTGCCTTCATTAAACTGTCGCACCCACGAACGCACTTTCGACACATCCATAACTCCATCACCACATGTCTCCTTCAACTGTCGATGAATTTCAATTGGTTTCCCACCACGCAAATTCAGAAAACGAATGATTGCACGCTGTTCAAGTAAGGAAAACGTCGCCATTTTAAGTATTTAAAACAGTTCTCATTCTCGCCGCTGGCGGTAAAATTCCATCTGCCGTACGGTGCTGCCATCTCTGGGACGTATTGACAATGAACACGGCCTCATTTTAAAACAATGCGCATGTTTCTATCTCTTTCCAGTCCGGCGAAAAAAAATCGGAGGCCTTAGAACTTGAATGCACCTCGTAATACAGGGCGTATTAATCTCGTGAGATATGGGATCTGAATGGCTTCGGAATTGAAATGTTTTTAGATTTCTTGCGAAGTGTTCCAAATTTGATGACATAGAAACAAGATCAGTGACAAAGAACAGTAATCACCTTGCAACAATCACACATTTCTTTGTTTGTTTTGTAGCCACTACACTAGGTGAAATGTTATGAAAGAAAAGAAACAGGAAGGTTCTCATTGTCGGGAGGTTTCCGTGGCTGGTGCAACTTTAGTTAATACATTACTTCAAAACCTGCGAGGTATAGGACAAAAAATTTGCTTTATTTGATTGTAAATTATTTTACGAGTAATTAGAAATTTATGCTGGCAAACAGCTAGAAGGGTCCTACCAAATAAGAAATAAAAGAACTGAAGTTACTGCAAGAGCGATTTTACTTACGTAAGACACATTCTAGAGAATGTGACTAAACATGATAGGTTTTCGTTTGTTCGAATTCCTAAGCAAATTAAGAGGCAAGTAACAGAAGCGACAGCCGGCCGGGGTGGCCGAGCGGTTCTAGGCGCTACAGTCTGGAACCGCGCGACCGCTACGGTCGCAGATTCGAATCCTGCCTCGGGCATGGATGTGTGTGATGTCCTTAGGTTAGTTAGGTTTAAGTAGTTCTAAGTTCTAGGGGACTGATGACCACAGAAGTTAAGTCCCATAGCGCTCAGAGCCATTTGAACCATCTGAACAGAAGCGACAAAGAATACAAACAACAGTATTTTACACTGAAGAGTGATCGCATACCACAAAGCAAAAGTGAAGAACATTATCATCCTCAATTTGAGCTTGTATCTGATAGGGTAACTGACGAAGAAACATAAAGTAAAATGAAACCTGAAATGATCACCTGCTACAATAAAACGCAATGCTTAATCATGTTTGGTTTGTGGGGCACTCAACTGCCCGGTTATCAGCGCCCCTACAAATTCCCAACCTTTGCTCAGTCCAAACTCGCCACTTTCATGAACGTTGAGAACAGCGCAAACACCCAGTCATCTAGAGGCAGGTGCAAATCCCTGATGCCGGTGGGAATCAAACCCGGGACCCCATGCTCGCGAAACGAGAACGCGACCGCGAGACCATGAGCTGCGTATATAAAACACACTGCGGTTTAGATACTGGACATAAAATTTCTTGAGCTTATAGTTTCTTCCGAAACACCAAATGAAAATATTTTATTCGACACTGAATGTCGCAACAATAAATAACTCAGTAAATTATGTATTTTGAAGCGGAAAGGATATGATAAGACTTAGATTTTCTACGAGATGTAGAAAAAAACTGTTTCAGTAACACTTTTAGAGGAGATTTCCCATCTAGACTTGATGAAATGCTAGTAACTGATAAGGAAGGCGATATCTCGACAAGTGGCGACCATAAGATCGACTGATTGAAGTGCATTGTGCAGTGTGGTGCACCTCTCTGGTGTCTTCTGTCTGTTGTGTTTGTGATCACTGATGTCAGTAGCCCTATCTTAGAAGCTGATTTTCTGAAGTTTTCAAAAGTGATGCCAAACCTACTGCCGGTTCCCGGCACGGCCCGCAGAAAGATTTCTGTGGTACATACATCAGATGCACGTGACTCGTGCTTCGCCAAATGAGGACTGCACTTGTGTGTGCCACGCATGAAGGAAGCCACAGTATCCAAACTACAGTATCCATGACAGGTCAACTAGGCGCTATTTCCAGTGATGCTATCTCCTCACAGTTGTTGAATGAAATCCCTGCTCTGATGGACCGCTGGCCGCGGTGGCTAAGCGGTTCTAGGCGCTTCAGTCCGGAACCGCGCGACTGCTACGGTCGAAGGTTCGAATCCTGCCTCGGGCATGGACGTGTGTGATGTCCTTAGGTTAGTTAGGTTTAAGTAGTTCTAAGTTCTAGGGGACTGATGACCACAGCTGTTAAGTCCCATAGTGCTCAGAGCCATTTTTCTGATGGACCCATTAAAAGCAAAACAAAGACGCTGCCACACTCCGCAGCGTCATATCAAAAACCTCACCTGGCCAACTTGTTTTCTGTCGTGCACGTCGCGTACCACCAGAGAAATTTGTTGCAGCACAGAGAGAGATGAAGAAAATGTTATCTGAAGGCATCGTGCTTGCCTGAGACAGTAACTGGCCCTCTTCAGCCCATATACTGAAAAAGAAGGGTGATACGTGGAGACACTTTTCGGCACAATGGCAGGCTCTTAGATTTACTTCTGCAGGAGGCCTATTGTACACAACAACGTTAAGTACACTGAGGTGGAAAAAGTGTTGAGATGCCTCCTAATATCGCGTCAGACCTCCGTCTGCCGCTCGTAGTACGGCAACTCGACGTGGCTTGGACTGAACAAGCCGTTGGAAGTCATCTGCAGAAATACTGAGCCATTCTGCCTCTATAGATTAGATTAGATTAGATTAATACAGTTCCATGGATCATGAATACGATATTCCGTAATGATGTGGAACGAGTCAAATTTTCCAGTACATGACATAATTAGGTTAATTTAACAACATACTTAAGTTAATATAACAACTTTATTTTTTGTGTTTTTTTGTTTTTCTTTATTTTTTATTTTTATTTTTATTTTATTTTATTTTTTTATTTTTTTTTTAATATTTTTTTTTCTTAATTTACATCTAAAAATTCCTCTATGGAGTAGAAGGAGTTGTCATTCAGAAATTCTTTTAATTTCTCCTTAAATACTTGTTGGTTATCTGTCAGACTTTTGATACTATTTCGTAAGTGACCAAAGACTTTAGTGCCAGTATAATTCACCCCTTTCTGTGCCAAAGTTAGATTTAATCTTGAATAGTGAAGATCATCCTTTCTCCTAGTATTGTAGTTATGCACACTGCTATTACTTTCGAATTGGGTTTGGTTGTTAATAACAAATTTCATAAGAGAATATATACACTGAGAAGCTACTGTGAATATCCCTAGATCCTTAAATAAATGTCTGCAGGATGATCTTGGGTGGACTCCAGCTATTATTCTGATTACACGCTTTTGTGCAATAAATACTTTATTCCTCAGTGATGAATTACCCCAAAATATGATGCCATATGAAAGCAATGAGTGAAAATAGGCGTAGTAAGCTAATTTACTAAGATGTTTATCACCAAAATTTGCAATGACCCTTATTGCATAAGTAGCTGAACTCAAACGTTTCAGCAGATCATCAATGTGTTTCTTCCAATTTAATCTCTCATCAATGGACACACCTAAAAATTTGGAATATTCTACCTTAGCTATATGCTTCTGATTAAGGTCTATATTTATTAATGGCGTCATACCATTCACTGTACAGAACTGTATGTACTGTGTCTTATCAAAATTCAGTGAGAGTCCGTTTACAAGGAACCACTTAGTAATTTTCTGAAAGACAGTATTGACAATTTCATCAGTTAATTCTTGTTTGTCAGGTGTGATTACTATACTTGTATCATCAGCAAAGAGAACTAACTTTGCCTCTTCATGAATATAGAATGGCAAGTCATTAATATATAATAAGAACAACAAAGGACCCAAGACTGACCCTTGTGGAACCCCATTCTTGATAGTTCCCCAGTTTGAGGAATGTGCTGATCTTTGCATGTTATGAGAACTACTTATTTCAACTTTCTGCACTCTTCCAGTTAGGTACGAATTAAACCATTTGTGCACTGTCCCATAGCTACCCATAACTGCGAAAGTATTGCTGGTGCAGAATTTTGTGCACAAACTGACCTTTCAAGTATGTATCATAAATGCGCGATGGGACTCACGTCGGGCGATCTGGGTGGCCAAATCATTTGCTCGAATTGTCCAGAATGTTCTTCAAACCAATCAGGAATAACTGGGGTTCAGTGACATGACACATGTCATCTTTAAAAATTTCATCGTTGTTTGGGAACTTGAAGTCCTTGAATGGCTCCAAAGGGTTTCCATGTTGCCAAACATAACCATTTCCAGTCAATGATCGGTTGAGCTGGGCCAGAGGACCCGGTCCACTCCATGTAAACACAACCCACACTAGTATGGGCCACTACCAGTTTGCACAGTGCCTTTTGACAACTTAGATTCAAGGATTCATGGTGTCTGCACCACTCTCAAGGCCTACCATCAGCTCTTACCAGTTAAAACCGGAACTCGTCTGACCAGGCCACGGTTTTCCACTCGTCTAGGTCCAACCAATATGGTCACGAGCCCAGGAGAGGCGCTGCAGGCGATGTCGTGGTTTTAGCAAAGGCAGTTGCGTGGGTCGCCTGCTGCTATAGCCCATTAACGCCAAATTTCGACGCATTGTCCTAAAGGATACGTTCGTCGTGCGTGCCACATTGCTTTCTGCAGTTATTTCATGCAGTATTGCTTGTGTCTTAGCACTGATAACTCTGCACAAACGCCACTGCTCTCGGTCGTTAGCAGGATTAGCCGCGCGGTCTGAGGCGCTGCAAAAAAATGGCTCTGAGCACTATGGGACTCAACATCTTAGGTCATAAGTCCCCTAGAACTTAGAACTACTTAAACCTAACCAACCTAAGGACATCACACACACCCATGCCCGAGGCAGGATTCGAACCTGCGACCGTAGCAGTCCCGCGGTTCCGGACTGCAGCGCCAGAACCGCTAGACCACCGCGGCCGGCGAGGCGCTGCAATCATGGACTGTGCGGCTGGTCCCGGCGGAGGTTCGAGTCCTCCCTCGGTCGTGGGTGTGTGTGTGTTTGTCCTTAGAATAATTTAGGTTAAGTAGTGCGTAAGTTCAGGGACTGATGACCTTATCAGTTAAGTCCCATAAGATTTCACACACATTTGAACATTTTTTAACCTTTCTCGGTCGTTAAGTGAAGGCTGTAGGCCACCGCACTGTCTGTGGTGAGAGGCAATGCCTGAAATTTGGCATTCTTGGTACACTCTTGACAAAGTGGCTCTCGGAATATTGAATTCCCTAACGATTCCCGAAATGCATTTAGCTTCCATGTTCAAAGTCTGTTAATTCCCATTGGGTGGCCATAATCACGTCGGAAACCTTTTCTTGTTAATCACCTGAGTACAAATGACAGCTTCACCAATGCACTGCCCCTTTATATCTTGTGTACGCGATACTACTGTCGTCAGTATATGTTCATATCGCTATCCTGTGACTTTTGTCACCTCGGTATATAAGCTCACTTTTTTATAACTTGAACAAGACGAAATACAATCCATGTCAACAGGAATGTCATGTATACAGAGGAGTCCAGAAAAATGTATCCACTGTTTGCAAATCCATAACTCGAAAACTAATTGACCGAGTTGTCTCATCTTTGGTAGTATAATAGTTTGTAGTTCCGGCAATCTCCACACAAGTGTTGAATTGCGTTGTTTTGTTTTGTCAGATGACGGTCGCCAGATAGTCAGTGTTTTGTTCTTAGTTGCACCTAGTTGCAACGATGAAGTGTTTGCAGAGACGATTGTGTGGTCTGATGAGGCACAGTTCAAACTCAGTGGTACAGTAAATCGCCACTATTGCATCTACTGGGCCGCCGAAAATCTGAACGTCCATGTAGACAAAGCCGTGAATTTGCCAGGAGTAAATGTGTGGTGTGGGTTGTCTTACCGGGGTTTCATTGGGCCATTCTTCTTTGACGGCACAGTTACCGGTGAGGTGTACCTTCAGAAGCTTCAGCCATCCATTTGACCTGCCATCCGAGACTTGTATAGAGACGGAAGAGTTTACTTTCAACAAGATGGTGCCCCAGCCCACCACCAAAATCGTGTTAGGGCGTATCTCGACGAATATCTACAAGGAAGATGGATAGGCCGTAGAGGTGCTGTGGAGTATCCACTACGTTCCCCAGACCTAACTCCTCTGGACTTTTACCTGTGGGGAACACTAAAGGACGTCGTTTATCGACAAAAGCCACGCACATTGGATGAACTTCCAGACTACATTGTACATTCATGTGCAAATATCCAACTGAATACGTTGCAGTCAGTAGTTCGTACTGCAGTTCGGCGGCAGCGTTTGTGTGTGGATGTCAATGTGTAAGGTGTCAGGCAAATCCAACACCTCCCATGAAAACCCTGACATGATAAGCAAATCCAGTAGTATGTCACATAGCTCCGAATAAATCGTGACATTAAATTAACCAAAGTAATACGAGTAACGAGTGAGGAAATGGAATACCACAGACTAACACAAAAATGCCTAAATGCATGTCATACCTTCCCACCGTGAGACAGACGCAGTTCCGAGGGGAGAAACGAGAACAGAAGCCGAGAGCAGAACCGTGTTAAGCTAGAAGGCCCTACGATAAGGGACAGACACCCACGTCGCCAGCTAACCACCAGGACCACCCCCAAGCCCATGTTAAAAGCTGGAGCCCTCCAGAAGAACAGTATAGATCTTACGATAACACTAAAAGGGCCACACCAGCTGCAAGTTTTAGCGTGAGACTTTTTCGCGTCTCTGTTACGTTGCAAACGTTAAAAACATTGCACCACCACGAAAAGTAACCGCCAGCACCACCCCCCAGCCCATGTTAGAAGATAGAGCCCTCCAGAAGAACAGTATAGATCTTACAATAACACTAAAAGGGCCACACCAGCTGCAAGTTTTAGCGTGAGACTTTTTCGCGTCTCTGTTACGTTGCAAACTTTAAAAACATTGCCCCACCACGAAAAGTAGAACGTTTATCATTGGATAGACAGAATTTTTGTAGGCGGAGCTTAAGGTTAACATTGAGACCCTGATTGGTCAGATGAAATCACAGCCAGACGGTTTTTTTTCAAACCAACTTCGGTAAATTGTAGTAAGGAGAAGTTAGGGAGAGCTGCTTCCGAGACGGCGAGCTGTATGGAGCTGCGCCGGCCGCCGCCCCCTGACGAACACCGACAAGGTAATGAACGCACGCGATGTCGCATTTTTGAGCGCATAAGGCTTCACTCAGAACTGCAGAAGTCTCATCTGTTACATCCCCTTTTTACGTAATACTAGTGTTGATCGTCAATTGAAGCTCATGGTATTCACATTTGCTACGTAAGTTAAAATCTGAAAGGCGATGATTTTTCTGTTATATAATTATTGAGAAGCCACATCAGCCACTGTAATTTACGACAAGTTAGATAAGTAATTAAAGATAACTGAGGGTCGCTGTAGACCATTTTGATAGTTTTCTCTTTTGTGAAACTTCATTTAAACCTAGATATGGCATAGGTCATCGTTCGATCCATTGTATAACTTGGAAACCCACTCAGGGAATATCTGTACACATTTTTGTTGAACGCAGTTGGTTTTTATGAGTGGTAGGGAGACACGACTTAGAAAGACAGACACCACGCAGAATGTTAGAAATGGTGACCATTTCGAACACCTACAGTGATATCTTTAAGTTGGACTTTAAGCTACACTTTCACCATAAATGAGACAACTCCGTCAATTAGTTTGCAAGTTATGGACTTTTAAACAATGGATACATTTTTTTGGACCCCTTTGTATTTGTTACTGTCACTGAAAACTAATTCATCACTTAGTACGGTACAAGATTATAGTCTCTTCACTCAATTTACAAATGACAGTGCAGTTTGCGAGTGGTTATATTGAGATGATCTTGTCGTCTTCAGCGATGGTTGAAGTCTAAGCTGAGCAGTACTCTTACATAAATAAGCGTGCTGCAGCGGTGGCGTATGGCCCTTTTGACAAT
Organism: Schistocerca nitens; assembly: GCF_023898315.1. Taxonomy (NCBI): domain Eukaryota; kingdom Metazoa; phylum Arthropoda; class Insecta; order Orthoptera; family Acrididae; genus Schistocerca; species Schistocerca nitens. The sequence goes on along the minus strand of NC_064616.1, from coordinate 167,487,775 downwards.
GTGTCTGTACTGCATTCACACATTTGTCGTTGCATCTGGCAGCAACTACGATTACTTGTGGTTCCATCACAAGGTACCAACCTCGTCTTGAAACCTCATTAGTTCTTCGGACGACACCAACTTGCTTCCTCACCCTCCCCGCCCCCCAAACCACCACACGGCCATCGTGTAGAGGACACAGATGAGGAGACAAGGAGTGGAACGACAGCCGATGGCAGTTCCCTGTCCACACCCCCGTATCTACCTTGGGAGTGACTGGGAACAGCGACCGAAGAACCTGCCACAGGGTGCACGCCCGCATCCAGTGACTCAGACGCTGTGGTCGGGCAGACACGAAGGGGATCCGCTGGGATGGCGTGATGGCTATCCGGGGGCAGCGCCTCTACCGACATCGGCTCAGGCTACAGGCGACGACATCATCGATGCCGGCTACACTGCAGCTGCCACCACTGCCATTGCTGATGTTGCCGCCTGTCCCGCAGCTTGAGCCGATGTCGGTGGAGGCGCTGCCTCCATATAGCCACCACGCCATCCCAGCGGATCCTCTTCGTGACTGTCCAACCACAGTGTCTGAGTCACTGGATGCGGGCGTGCATTCTGTGGTCGGTTTTTCGGCTGGTGTTGCTGAGCAATCACAAAGTAGGTATGGGGGTGCGGACAGGGAGCTGCCATCGGCTGTTGTTCCACTCCTTGTCTCCTCATCTACGTTCCCTACACGCTGACGATGCGCGATGGTCTGGGGAATGGGGACAGGGAGGGGGATGGGGGCGGAGAGAGAGAGAGAGAGAGAGAGTGGGGGGGGGGGGGGGGCGCAAGGTGGTGTCGTCCGAAGAACAAGGTCTCATGGCAAGGTTGGTAGTTCGCGGCGGAACCACAAGTAATTATATTTGCTGTCAGATGCAATGGAATATGAGTGAAGTCAGTTCCATACGCCACTGCTGCGCGTGCTTATGTACTGCTCATCCTAGTCTTCAATCATCGATGGAGACAAGAAGATAATCACACTGTAACCATTAGTAAAGTTTATAGTCAACTGTCCTCTGGGAATAGAGACTATTATCTCGTACTGTATCAACTCATAAATTAGTTTCTAATGACAGTAATAAACAAATATGTCCTGTTCAAATTATAATAAAGTGATCTAATATTCTGTGTTATAGACTGAAGAGCCAAAGAAACCAGTACAACTGCCTAATATCATATAGCCCCCGCCCCCCCCCCTCCCCCGAGAAAGCAGAAATGCCGCGAAACAACGAGATATGCACTTGACTAATGTCTGAAGTAGTGCTGGAGGGAATTGACTCCATGAATCCTACAGGTCTGTCCATCGATCCGTAAAGGCCCGTCCACACGCAACGATCTGCCTGCGCAAATGTCTGCGCACATCACATCGGCGCAGACAGATCGTTGCGTGTTGACAGAAGATTTGCACCAACCTGAGGTGTGTGCAAACCTGGAAGTTGGAGGTGTGAGCGAAATCTCTCAAATCTGTGGGTTCAAACCACATCTGCGCAGACAAGCTGGAGCGTGTGGACAGGAGATTGCGGCAAATCTGGCGCGAAACAGCTGTTTGCTCAGTCTAGTGTTTGTATTTTGCGCACAGGGCATTAAAATGGCTGATACTCGTCAGTGTTCTCGAGAGTTTGTAAGTGAATTCATTGAAATATATAGAAATCACCCATGTTTGTGGAAGATTAAAAGTCAGGAATATAGTGACCGAGACAAAAAGACAGCAGCATACAATGCTCTAATTGAAAAATTGCGGGCAGTTGACGCCTCGGCAAACAGAGAAACGGTAATAAAAAAATAAATTCGTTGCGAACTGTTTTGTATCCTGGAACAAAAGTTTGTAATAGGTTGTTTCTACACAGTAGCGAACTGAAAATGCCTACTCAGTAACAAAGTAAACCATAGCTCATTGGCCATGTAGGTATATAATCTCTAATAATATAGGCCTACTGTGTTTCAAACACGTCTACAAAAGCAAAAATATTATCTGTAACTTGACAGACTTAATTTACTTGATTTGCCTTCATGAACTCATCCTTCAGGACAGCGTCAATAGCTTCACATGTGTTGGGTATTATTTCACTCAACGCTTGTTTCGATATTGCAAATCCTTGTAGCTCCTTCCTGTTGCTAGGAATCTTAATGTTACCGCCAGCCGTTCATGAGGAGAAATTGCCCTTCTCATACAAGTATTTTTTCTCATAATATGAGGGGTTACAAGCTTTAAGAGATAATTATAAGTTTCGACATCCATCCGCAAATAATTTCGCCAGTCGTTAAGTTCGCCCTGCAACTCTCGCAGTAAATTTACGTGAGAAAACTGCTTTCCCTTTAGCAGCCACTGTCTACACCATTTTGACCGCTTTCTCTGTTTCCTTCGGTTGGTCTGAATGTTTTTTGCAACACAAGTTGCGAACACAGACCACAACAGAACTTCCTCCATTTCTATATTTCAAAATAACTGAATTAAATTTTTGACGTTTACGGGGAGCGTAGTCGCTTGCCACTGATATTTCTTTTCTACATCGACAGATGGCGGGCGAGTAGTAGATTGGGGTTTGTGTCGTGTGAACACACCACATTTGCAGCGATCTTTTGCATGTACAGACATCTGCGCAGACAGATCGTTGCGTGTGGACGGAGCTGAAGAGTACGAGGGGGTGCAGATCTCCTCTGAACAGCACGTTGCAATGCATCCCAGATATGTTCAATAATGTTCGTGTCTGGGGAGTTTGGTGGCCAGCGGAACTGTTTAAACTCAAAAGAGCGTTCCTGGAGTCACTCTGTAGCAATTCTGGACGTGTGGGGTGTCGTATTGTCCTGTTGGAATTGCCCAATTCCGTCGGAATGCACGATGGACATGAATGAATGCAGGAGAACAGACAAGATACTTACATACGTGTCACCCGTCAGAGTCGTATCTAGACGTATCAGGGGTCCCATATCACTCCAACGGCACACGCCCGACATCACCACAGAGCCTCCACCAGCTTGACCACTCCCCTGCTGACATGCAGGGTCCATGTATTCATGGGGTCGTCTCCATAACCGTACACGTCCATCTGCTCAATATAAACTGAAACTAGACTCGTCCGACCAGGCAACACGTTTCCAGCCATCAACAGTCCAATGTCGGTGTTGACGGGCCGAGGCGAGGCACAAAGTTTTGCGTTGTGCCGTCATCAAGGGTACACAAGTGGGCCTTCAGCTCCGAAAGCCCAGATCGATGATGTTCCGTTGAATGGTTTGCACGCTGACACTTAATGATGTCTCAGCATTGAAATCTGCAGCAGTTTGAGGAAGGATTGCAATTCTGTCACGTTGAACGATTCTCTTCAGTCGTCGTTGGTCCCGTTCTTGCAGGATCTTTTTGCGGCCGCAGCGATGTCGGAGATTTGATGTTTTACCGGATTTCTAATATTCACGGTACACTCGTGAAATGGTCGTAGGGCAAAGTCCCCCCTTCATCGCTTTGTTGGAGAGGCTGTGTCTCACCGCTCGTGCGCCGACTATAACACCACGTTCAGACTCACTTAAATCGTGATAACCTGCCATTGTAGCAGCAGTAACCGATCTAACAACTGCGCCAGACATTTGTCTTACACTACTGGCCATTAAAATTGCTACACCAAGAAGAAATGCAGATGATAAACGGGTATTCATTGGACAAATATATTATACTAGAACTGACATGTGATTACATTTTCACGCCATTTGGGTGCATAGATCCTGAGAAATCAGTACCCAGAACAACCACGTCTGACCGTAATAACGGCCTTGATACGCCTGGGCATTGAGTCAAACAGAGCTTGGATGGTGTGTACAGGTACTGCTGCCCATGCAGCTTCAACACGATACCACAGTTCATCAAGAGTAGTGACTGGCGTATCGTGACGAGCCAGTTGCTCGGCCACCATTGACCAGACGTTTTCAATTGGTGAGATATCTGAAGAATGTGCTGGCCAGGGCAGCAGTCGAACATTTTCTGCATCCAGAAAGGCCCGTACAGGACCTGCAACATGCGGTCGTGCATTATCCTGCTGAAATGTAGGGTTTCGCAGGGATCGAATGAATGGTAGAGCCACGGGTCGTAACACATCTGAAATGTAACGTCCACTGTTGAAAGTGCCGTCAGTGGGAACAAGAGGTGACCGAGACGTGTAACCAATGGCTACCCATACCATCACGCCGGGTGATACTCCAGTATGGCGATGACGAATACACGCTTCCAATGTGCGTTCACCGCGATGTCGCCAAACACGGATGCGACCATCATGATGCTGTAAACAGAACCTGGATTCATCCGAAAAAATGACGTTTTGCCATTCGTGGACCCAGGTTCGTCGTTGAGTACACCATCGCAGGTGCTCCTGTCTGTGATGCAGCGTCTAGGGTAACCGCAGCCATGGTCTCCAAGCTGATAGTCCATGCTGTTGCAAACGTCGTCGAAATGTTCATGTAGATGGTTGTTGTCTTGCAAACGTCCCCATCTGTTGACTCAGGGATCGAGACGTGGCTGCACGATTCGTTACAGCCATGCGGATAAGTTGTCTGTCATCTCGACTGCTAGCGATACGAGGCCGTTGGGATCCAGCACGGCGTTCCGTATTACCCTCCTGAACCCACCGATTCCATATTCTGCTAACAGTCAGTGGATCTCGACCAACGCGAGCAGCAATGTCGCGATACGATAAACCGCAATCGCGATAGGCTACAATCCGACATTTATCAAAGTCGGAAACGTGATGGTACGCATTTCTCCTCCTTACACGAGGCATCACAACAACGTTTCACCAGGCAACGCCGGTCAACTGCTGTTTGTGTATGAGAAATCGGTTGGAAACATCTTCTTCCTGTCGGTTAAATTTCGCGTCTGTAGCACGTCATCTTCGTGGTGTAGCAATTTTAATGGCCAGTAGTGTATATAGGCGTTGCCGACCGCAGCGCCGTATTCTGACTGTTTACATATTGCTGTATTTGAATACACATAACTATACCAGTTTCTTTGGAGGTTGAGTGTAGTATCCAACTGGCTTCCATCCAGAAGTAAATCTAAGAACCCACCTCAGAGCCTACGACTGTTATTTCATCTGGCACAACAATCTCCACGTTCCAGTTTTCTTTTTCACTATATGGAGTGGAAGGGCCCAATCGCTGTCTTGAGACAGTCACGATACCTTCAGATAATATTTTATTTACCTACCTTTGTGATGCAACAAATTTCTCTGGAGGTAGGCGAAGTGCTCGACAGAAAATAAGTTGGTCGAGTGAGGTTTTGATATGATGCTTGGGGTGTGGCACCATCGTTCTTTCGTTTTGAGTGTGTCAGTCGGGGCAAGGAATTCATTGATCAACTGTGTGCAAATAGCATCACTGGAAATGGCGCATAGCTCACCTGTCATGGGCCGGCCGGTGTGGCTGAGTGGTTCTAGGCGCTTCAATCTGGAACCGCGCAACCGCTACGGTCGCAGGTTCGAATCCTGCCTCGGGCATGGATGTGTGTCATGTCCTTAGGTTAGTTAGGTTTAAGTAGTTCCACGTTCTAAGAGACTGATGACCTCAGATGTTAAGTCCCATGGTGCTCAGAGCCATTTGAACCATCACTTGCCATGGGCACTGTAGCGGAAGAAATGCCTACTTTCTTCGTGGCACACACAGGTGCAGTCTGCATTTGGCGAAGTATGAGTCCCATAAAACTGAGGTATGCACCACAGAAACCATATTGCGGGCAATGATGGGCCTCAGGCGATCACCGGGGACCGGCGCGGGTGCCGTGAAGGTTAAAAAGTTTTCAATTTTAGTACTGAACAAAGAGCCAATCACTAGGTCTGGCATCACTTTGGTAAACTTCAGAAAATCAGCTCCTAAGATAGAGCCACTGACATCACTAGTGACAAACATAAGTGGCAAAATACAGCAAGAGAGGTAGAGAGATCACTATCGCACAAGTTCAAATGGTTCAAATGGCTCTGAGCACTATGGGACTCAGCTGCTGAGGTCATAAGTCCCCAAGAACTTAGAACTACTTAAACCTAACTAACCTAAGGACAACACACACATCCATGCCCGAGGCAGGATTCGAACCTGCGACCGTAGCGATCGCCCGGTTCCAGACTGCAGCGCCAGAACCGCTCGGCCACCAACGGCCGGCTATTGCACAAGTGTTTAGTTACATCTGGTTCTTAGGAGACTGACTGCATAGAGCATATAGTTTTTCTGCAAATATCTGGAAGGAATTTTTTCTTTGGACTTCTCAGATGGAGTCAATAGCAGCTAGCTCTAATTTATGGTTTCTGCAATGCCAGATTATGGTACAGGGAAACAAATTTTTAAGCTGTGCCCCTACACTACTGTTTCCGTCTATCATTGTTGAGGCACCATCGCGTGAAAAACATATAAGACATTCTTTTAAATAAAGGGCAGCAGTAATACTAGAAACTGTTCCATTCTCTAGTTCAATCAGATTTAAAAAACATAGTTTGACAATTTTCAGTGTCCTCCACGGAAAATTTTAAATACACAGCTAGAGGCTCATTTTTGCTTAGTGTGGTAGATTACTCTTTTAATACACTTATTTTCAGTTTGTATCCTACAATATGTTTCAAAATCTTCTCGTGCATGCTGCTAGTGAGTACGAGATGTGATATTAACGCAAGAGAAATTTGTGTGAAGGATTCTTCCCATACTGAGTCCGCTAAGAGATTAGAGATATCAACTGGCATATCAGTATAAGGTTTCTGATATTCTGCAATTTTGTAAGCTGTTCTAAAAACACGATCAGTGGTTTCAACTACTTCTTATTGCACTGTTATTACTCCTTGATCTAAGTATTGCGTTTTGCATATTTCTGACGTAGATGTGTGCGATGTACGTAATTTATGTCCACAAATTTTTTCCTCGGCGTCTTTTGTTGAAGCCGGCCGCGGGGGCCGTTCGGTTCTAGGCGCAGCAGTCCGGAACCGCGGGACTGCTACGGTCGCAGGTTCGAATCCAACCTCGGGCATGGATGTGTGTGATGTCCTTCGGTTTAAGTAGTTCTAAGTTCTAGGGGACTGATGACCTACGATATTAAGTCCCATAGTGCTCAGAGCCATTTTTCTTTTGTTGAGCTTTTTCAACACTCCCATAGCAGTTTATTATTCCCTACATAAATTCTTGCGAAATGTCTAGTCGCTGAGGTCTTTTAGGAATGTAATTTGCTTCTGAACTTATTTTACATGCTAAGCTACCTTTAGTAATAGACTAATTATTCATGGGTTCTCAGCACTAAAATAATTCCACTGGTCTGACAAGGGCAGGTCACGATATTTTGTCGCGTAAATTATTTTCATACATAACGCTACTGATAGAGCAATAAAATATACATACACCATTAAAAATTGTAGCTGCTATGGACTATTAAAACAGGAGATATCAGTCGTCAAAATTATGATGAGAATACTGTAAATATTAATGATTTATTACACAAATGGATTATTTGAGACAAATAGTCAATAATATGACATGAAACACTCTATAACAGAGTTTACTTATTTGACTAGACTATTGGAGGCAAAAAATATGCAAGTCAACAATAACAGCATGGTCAGTGCATAGACAGTTCTCACAGTGGGCACATTCGATGAAAGCGGATTGGTCACAGATCGCATGGGAACACTCTTCTGCTAATTCTTCTTCGAAACAGTACTCCAAGGGTGTTTCGAATACACTAGGAAAGTTTTTGGTGTAGCCGTATTGAAAAAATGCAAATTTGATAAAGTTGGAAAGTCATACCTCCCAGAACTGGCAATACACAGACGACTGAGGGTGTAAGAAGTGGTCTCAAAGGCCATATGTTAATGTCATTGTCAGAAAACGCCATAATGATACCTGTAGTAAATATCACATTTTTGTATAGGCAGAAGAAGAAAGCGTCGGCAAGTTGCACGATGCCTCTGCACTTTTCTCCTAACAGCTTCTTGGTGAATTCAGCGCCTTTATGAACTGCAGATTTATATAGTTTGTCATCTCAATTGGTTGTCCACTCGCCCAGGATTCAACCAAAAGAAGAGCTTTAGTTTTTTCTTGTATATCTGGCCACATTACTTGCTTTTGGAAGGCTTTCAAATCCGTCAAATCCCTCTTCTTCATACAGGCAGACTTGCTAGAAAACGCCTTGATGTTCGGTACATTTATATTAATATCTGCAGGAAAAAGGCCAGTGGACTCCGATACAAGGACATACAAATGCAGTAGCAGCGTTCCATCCGTCACAACCCCAGGCATTATCATATTTGTTGCCGCTATGGATCCAACCGCACCAAAGACGTGCTTGCTCCCCTTCACTGCGAGAGTCCATCTGTAGATGGAAACTTTTTCTCCAATGTTGTTTGGTCGGCATTAATTATTTGATCTGGTGACAGTCTTTTTCCTCAGAGAGACTTGATTTCTCTCACGAATGGATAAGCTTTTTGTTGAGTGTAGGCATCCCCTTTAACCAACCACTGCTAACTGTGTGGATTATTTTGCAGCAGTTATTCTTACATTTCAGTTGTTTTACCCATAAGCTGGAAGCTTTGAACTGCTGTGAATTGTGAGGGTCAATTCTCATCTTTATTTTCAGTTCCCTTTGTCTTAATGTGCAGCCATGTATTATTGTACACTCCTGGAAATGGAAAAAAGAACACATTGACACCGGTGTGTCAGACCCACCATACTTGCTCCGGACACTGCGAGAGGGCTGTACAAGCAATGATCACACGCACGGCACAGCGGACACACCAGGAACCGCGGTGTTGGCCGTCGAATGGCGCTAGCTGCGCAGCATTTGTGCACCGCCGCCGTCAGTGTCAGCCAGTTTGCCGTGGCATACGGAGCTCCATCGCAGTCTTTAACACTGGTAGCATGCCGCGACAGCGTGGACGTGAACCGTATGTGCAGTTGACGGACTTTGAGCGAGGGCGTATAGTGGGCATGCGGGAGGCCGGGTGGACGTACCGCCGAATTGCTCAACACGTGGGGCGTGAGGTCTCCACAGTACATCGATGTTGTCGCCAGTGGTCGGCGGAAGGTGCACGTGCCCGTCGACCTGGGACCGGACCGCAGCGACGCACGGATGCACGCCAAGACCGTAGGATCCTACACAGTGCCGTAGGGGACCGCACCGCCACTTCCCAGCAAATTAGGGACACTGTTGCTCCTGGGGTATCGGCGAGGACCATTCGCAACCGTCTCCATCAAGCTGGGCTACGGTCCCGCACACCGTTAGGCCGTCTTCCGCTCACGCCCCAACATCGTGCAGCCCGCCTCCAGTGGTGTCGCGACAGGCGTGAATGGAGGGACGAATGGAGACGTGTCGTCTTCAGCGATGAGAGTCGCTTCTGCCTTGGTGCCAATGATGGTCGTATGCGTGTTTGGCGCCGTGCAGGTGAGCGCCACAATCAGGACTGCATACGACCGAGGCACACAGGGCCAACACCCGGCATCATGGTGTGGGGAGCGATCGCCTACACTGGCCGTACACCACTGGTGATCGTCGAGGGGACACTGAATAGTGCACGGTACATCCAAACCGTCATCGAACCCATCGTTCTACCATTCCTAGACCGGCAAGGGAACTTGCTGTTCCAACTGGACAATGCACGTCCGCATGTATCCCGTGCCACCCAACGTGCTCTAGAAGGTGTAAGTCAACTACCCTGGCCAGCGAGATCTCCGGATCTGTCCCCCATTGAGCATGTTTGGGACTGGATGAAGCGTCGTCTCACGCGGTCTGCACGTCCAGCACGAACGCTGGTCCAACTGAGGCGCCAGGTGGAAATGGCATGGCAAGCCGTTCCACAGGACTACATCCAGCATCTCTACGATCGTCTCCATGGGAGAATAGCAGCCTGCATTGCTGCGAAAGGTGGATATACACTGTACTAGTGCCGACATTGTGCATGCTCTGTTGCCTGTGTCTATGTGCCTGTGGTTCTGTCAGTGTGATCATGTGATGTATCTGACCCCAGGAATGTGTCAATAAAGTTTCCCCTTCCTGGGACAATGAATACACGGTGTTCTTATTTCAATTTCCAGGAGTGTATTTTCCTGTCTCTCTGCTCTAGAATGATCATGTAATTCGCGATTTATCGTGTCCCGTACAATGTTTGGGTTTGACAGAAGATGTTGTTTTAGCCTGTTTTCAAAGTTTTGTGACACAGTCTCGCTCTTCATTTTCCTTTTCTGTGTCAACACTGTTGAAATTTTCAGGTGCAGTGTGATATCAGCTTCTAATCCAGAATGACACAGACAAGGAGGATCAACATTTCGATGTATTTGTCTTGGTTGTTTTGTCTATATCTTGTATGGACCAGCCAGATATCCTTCTGAGAACTTCGTTCGTTTTCTTGGAGACGATGGCTGTTAAAATGAATCGCTGCTTCCCTGGAAATCCGCCGCTGATGACATTGCTTCCCCATTGCCATGGCAGTTTATTTTCTTCATCTGATGCCTCTCTGTCTATTAAAAGTGTAGGAATCTTTGCTATTACAGCATCCTTTTTTGTTTCAATTTTTCATAAGTAACACGCTCTTCTCCAGTAGGTACATCTTATGCAATACCAAAGTACCCCACTAACAGTTTCACAATTGCTGCCTGGCTCATTGTCCAGGGTGAAACACTAACTTTCTAAACACACTTCCACACCACAAAAATAACCTGATTTAATCTAACAGCAAACACAAGCCCACCCAACGTACTGTGATCATTGCCTTTGTAATATTTCTGGCTTTGCAGCCATCATATTCAGGTATAAGAAGCTCCGTTCTTCTTAGAGCAGTTGAGAAGGCAGCAGTGGGAAGATGACGGAAGGTGGTGGGAGGTACCGATGACGGGTGGTTTGTTCAGTATGGGTATCATGAGAAAAACCGCCTAAATTGTGGTCCTTCTCCACGACTGGGTGCTGCATTCGGAAGTTGCGTGCCAAAATGATAATTTTCTGTTATTGATATTAGGGTTGCCCAGAAAATAATGCACTGCATTTTTTTCTTCAATATTTCTTTACTGAACATAATGAGAATCACACACACGAAAGACTGGTGTTTTATTTACACACTCTAGTTTTCCACGTAATCTCCATACCGTTCTATGATGGCGTTCCTCCAGCGCGAAACACGGGTGTGTAGGCTCTGTAGGCACCAATCCTTGCCCTGGTAGCTGAGCCAGTGCGTCACTGTGTGAATCACCTCCTCATCGTCCTCAAAATGTCTTCCACGAATGGCATCCTTTAACGGCCCAAACATGTCGAAGTCCGAGGGGGCTAGGTCACGTGTGTCAGGTGTGACATCCGCGGATGTTCTCGCCGACCGCTGCAAATCTTGGAGCCCCGCCGAACCGCCTTCTGATGACCTCACCCTCCGTGCCCACCGACTAACTGTACTTCTGTCGGCAGAAGATTCTCCATAGACTTTGCACAAGCGTTTATAAATATTTCCGACAGTTTCTATCTCTGCAGACAGAAACTCAATGACGGAACGTTGCTTGTAACATACATCACCTACCGACGCCACTTTGAAACTGTCCTGCAGCTACGCTATCTGTCGGAAGTGACGAAAACTTGGTGCGATCACTCAGGAGACTTCAAATAATACATACGTAACATTTCGCACTCGTAGCATTGTTTTCGGCTGAGGGGAAAAAAAACTGCTGTGCATTACTTTCTTTGCAACCCTCGTATTAGACTAAGTAAACAGCGTATTCACTTGCGTTTCAAATTAAAGCATCTCTTAGTCGCGTGCTATCATTCCATTATTTGACAAGTATTAATAACCACCAGAGTAACAAACAACTGCTAAACGAAAAGGCAGACGAAGCACTTCGGTGATTTTCGGATAGCGCCTAACTTGGATGGCGGGCGAAGTGGTTCGGCAGCCGCGGTCGGTGTTAGTTAAGACTTTGTTAGCAATATATGGTTAATTGGAAATGTAGTTGGAAACAATGTGACAGCAATTATGGAAATATGCAATTCATTAATTTGTTGAAGAAAATAAATTATTTGTGACTCTAAAGTGGAGTGTAATTGCGCAGTTTCTCGTTTTCTGCTAATAAAAAGCGAGTGGCATCCCGTATAAACAAACTGGTTGGAAATTGAATTATTCACATAATATCAGTTCCTCGCTAAGAGTTTCTTACAACCTCAAGATAACGGTCTCCCGACCAACGTGCTGTTTTCTGCACAGGGGACAACCACTACAGAAGACTGCAGGTTGTTGAACATTAATTACAACTTATTCATTCCACTCAGGCGGTGAAAGCCAAAACGCATCTCGCATGTCCTGCAGTCTTAGAACAAATGAGATCAATGATAACGTCGTCTGTGGTAGACAGAGGAGGTATGAAGAAGAGAAATATTTTTGATACATATACGCTCTTCATCTCTCGTTTTCAGGTTGCCGTACGCTGCTTGCACAGCGGTACGTAAACGGGGGTTTCGTAGAGCGGAGGGAAACCGTATTACCGCCCACATATTCCTCCCCCTCCTGTCAATACCGTTGCAGCATAGCAGCTAGAACTTTACCAAAAGCTTTGCTTTCTAGTCAGTAACAAAACAAAAATGGTTTTGTTCTATTCTACCTGACCTTCCCTTGTGAACTGCAACGATGAGGCAAAAGCGTGGTGCCACTGAATGAAACAGTTACACAATTTATTGCAAGGCTTTTCAGAGATACATACTGCACTTTCGACGCTATCACTACCTTCATACGAAGTTTTTGGAATAATGCTTGCATCCTCTCACGGTTTCGCCACTTTTATTTTGTTTCAACCACTTTAGTAAAGTCATTTTGCTTCTTATTCATGATCATATACGTAACATACGATTCCTAACAACTCACACACAGTACATACTGCTGTCACAATCGAGATCAGTTTCAAATAAAATATAAATAAAACCTTTTTTTCAATGCTAAGCAGTAATTTATTGTATTGACTATTACTGGTTAATATTGAACTTGGTGTGATGCACAAAACGAAAATGGTTAGTGTCAGATGAGCTAACTCATTGTTGAAGCACATTTTGCTTTTGAAGTCCTTTGTAACATGTGGCAAAAAGAAATATCTTCCTTCAATATTAACGTCTCATCCATTATTAGGTGTAGCACATGAGATTATGTTCTATTACCTAACTGATTCAGTAAATTTATGGAATTTTTAAACAACTAAAAGTTTGTTATTTTTAGAGGCACCCTAGATTAAACAGAAATGACTATAAGAACAAAATGAGTAGTTCATAGAAGATTTACAATACCTAAGATGACAAAAATTACTTTTTTTATCACATTGAGTAATCAAAATATTTTGCTGTACACTACACTAAATATCTTGCAGTTAGTTAGGTTCATGTTCACGTAAGAAGGATTGATCCTAGCAATACCAAGGCATTTCCTATAATATGCATTATCTAGGGGTCACAGGGGGTTCTTTGTGCCCACCCTAAAAAAAAATTTGAAAAAATAAATCGTTAATTATTGTTGAAATACATTAACAACATATTTTTTAAAGAGGTGCTGATGTGTAATCTGGGTTCAGTACCTGAAAATAGCTTTAAGCACACTCTTAACAATAACAATACACTTTTGATTATGTGCGCTACCAGCTTTATGGACACCACAAAAAATATAAAAAAGCAAATTTAGTTCCTTGTTGTTGAATTTTACTCTGAATGTTGTTCTTAGGTAAATAGGGACGTGATACTAAGCCCTGAACCTGGAAATATTGAATACAGCCCTCATTGCGGAAAGTGACACCTACTCTGGAGACTTAAATTGTTGGGTTAAGTTTAACAGAAAAATTTAAAACATATACAGAATCTGCTGTAAGAATTCACCAAAAACAATAAATATTTTTTCAGAATCTTAAAACAAAGAAACTGTCTAGATTAAAACATGTTCAAAAACTGGACGCAAAGTAACCCATCCCACCACCCATAGTATTGCAAGTGTTAATGAAGTTTGGTACAAGTAACTCTTTTATTTTGTTCAAGACTACCTTCATTTACAGATTAGTTTAATTCAAGCAGAAACAAAAAGTGCACATCAGACCAATGTTGTTAGGCATGAGTCCAGATTAATGACACCCATACACGATCAAACAGTTTGTCATACTGGTACTTACTATCATTGTGAAACATTTTATGGTGTAGATGCACTGTCTGACGTGTTTGAGAGAAATTTTGATTGACAAGATGGTGGACATTGTTTGTGTTGACTTTTTGCTGTACATGTTTAGTTTTATTATAATTTATTCTGAATACCCAGAAGAATGGAAACTATGACCAGGGTTAACAACATGACAGCACTGTAAATTACCAAAATAGTAGTGTGTTCTGTCTTTTTCATCCATATATTATGCAGGAAGAGGCTAAGAATAAAATAACCATATGAGTCGGAGTGCAATAAAAATAAATAAATAAAAAGAAAATCAGAGCTCTCCAGGTCTTTCACAGACAATGTATGTTCACACGTTATGGTATTTTATTGAAGTTTCGTAACACACCAAGTACAAGAGAATAAATTTTCACATACTTTTCTTATTTTTCAATCTGAGGGCAAAGTAACTAATTACCAAATTATTAACAGTCTGACTGTCCATTCAGAGAAATTTTATGTAATTATTAGTTTCTGAAGGTAATATTTCCTTTAGCAGTATTTCATAGGTATATTTCTCTCTCAGTTCAACCATTCCCTGAACCAGCGTCTTGTTTTCTTTTCCTTCTTTATACACAGTGATGAAGTCAGTGCAAGAAATGCTTTGTCTCTGTTGATAGTCATTCTCACTGTTATCAAAATACTTGGCGACACGAACAGGTCTGCTTCAAAAGTGAAAAGTTGGCCATCTTTCTCCATATATCTGCAGACTTCCTTACACCTCATAATACCACATCATATAATCCTTCTGGTTACTAGTGAGCTCCTATTATTCAATTATCTGAGCAATGACTACCAGGTTATTTTCCTGCATTTATCTTTGATGAATTATGTGTGTGTAGAATAGGGAAGGCGCACTATCTATTCAACTTTGACTGAGGGCAGACTGTAATGGCCAGGGGCTCGGCACGAGCATTTCGAAGGAGGAGGATGAGGAGATTGGTAATGTCCCGTCAACAACGAGATCATTAGAGACGGAGCACAATCTCGGTTTATGGAAGAATGAGGAAGGAAATCAGCCATGCCTGTTCAATGGAAACATACCGTCATTTGTCTGAAGTAATTTAGGGAAATCACAGAAAACCTAAATCAGAATGACCAGATGCGGGCTTAAGCTGTCATCCTCCTGAATACGAGTCCAGTGTGCTAACCACTGTACCACCTCGCTCGGCACAAATATTTCAGAAACTGCATGATTCGTCAGCCGTTTGAAGAGTGTTGGGGTGACTGTCTTCAACACATGGTGAAACCGAGGTGAAAGTACGTCCAGACATCGTGAGGTTGGGTGGCCACCCAACATTACAGATGTTGGATGTCATAGGCAAGTGTGCCTAAACACTATTAGCAACTGGCCTCCACAGCGGACGAACCATGCATGTGCCAATGTTAACACCACAACACCAGCAACCTCAGTGGTAGAGCATAGCATGGTCTGATGAGCCCCGATATCTTCGCCAAAGGGAGTGCGTGAATCTGTCGTCTTCCAGGAGAACAACTCCTTGACACCTGTACGGTGGGACAGAGACAAGCTAGCAGCAGTTCCATTATGCTTTAGGGAATATTCATGTGAGTGTTGATGAGGCCAGTGCAACTCATGTAAGGCACCACGATGGCCAAGGAGTATCATACACTGGTCTCAGACCATGTACACTGCTTCATGACGATCATGTTTCCTGATGCAGTAGCATTTTTCATCAAGATAATGCACCATGTCACAAGGCCAAGAGTGTGATGGAATGGTTCGAGGAACACAAAGGCAAGTTCCAGTTGATGTGCTCGCCCCCCAACTCTCTAGAACTGAACCCAATCAAACACATCAGGGATGAGATTTAATGTGGCGTCAGAGTTCATCACCCTCCTCTCCAGAATTTACGGGAATTAGGTGACTTTGTGCAGATGTGGTGCCAGATCCTTCCAGTTACTTACCAAAGCCTCACTGCTTTCGTGCCATGAAGTGTCGCCGCTGTTATCCATACTAAAGGTGGGCATACCGGCTATTAGATAGGATGTCATACTGTTCTGGCTGATCAGTGCTCTCTCTCTCTCTCTCTCTCTCTCTCTCACACACACACACACACACACACACACACACACACACACACAGAAAGACAGGGCATAATTTCATGATGCCAATATCAAAAGAAATGTGACAGTTTGGTGTCACGGTCTTGATGGGAAGTTTTTAACTGGATCCTATCTTCATAGAATCTGGCCAAAGGCAGTAGGTACTTCACACAACATCACGTCCCAGCACAGTAAACATATGGTCTAACAATCCTATTCAATATCCTTCATTCCAAAATAAGTACCAGTTTTCATACTTTTTGTAGATATCGGGGCATTCACTACTATCTTCCCTTCTGTAATGAAAAGTGAGTGACAACTGTTATGACTTACCTCACACCTTTCTCCTTCATAAAGTCTTTTTCTCACAGCATTCAGAAACACCTTTATTGTGGCAGCACTAAGAACAGATTGTTATTGGAATAGGATCATGTTCCAGAAGAACGAACATAGCCACATGTCCTTGAAATTGATCTCTCTCTGATGGGGCATTGGTACTATATTGTAGTTCATCCAGTTAACGATGCCTTTCTAAGGTGGCTGTTTTGTCTTTGTGGTATCATGCTGGCAATGGACCTGCAAATCTCCATCAGACACCAATAGCGGTTGCACAGGATCTGGTAGACCCAGTAGTGTGTGCCCATTGAGCCACACCTCCAGTGGCTCTGGATTATGGCCACCCCCTGCTGCCACGATACACAACGGCTGGCGGCACCCACTCCGCCTACTCACACTTGGAACCTCTTTGATATAATACCGTCATTTGTGGCCAGTTCAGAGAGCCTCATCCGTGTTGACATTGTGATAGCTGGACTCTGTTCCTCACTGCATTATTTGTAATGAGTCTTTGTACACTTGGAGAAATAACAATTATGTAAATCTTCTGTTTACTGATTTAACTTGTTCATTAATCATTTCTGCTCCCGTCCAGCTTTCCTATGTCGACAGTTGCCGCACCACTCGGTAACCTACCTCTCCTTACCATTGTGTATGAAGTACACAACAGTCTTCCTCTCACCTTATCAATTGGTCCTACTCTTAAACATGTAGTTGTCTGCTATGTTTAGAGGATGCAAGCCAGTAGCTACAGTGCTGCAGTTCTTGAAGTAGTACTGTGAAACATTACTGTTGTAGTGACATACTGAACTTTGGGATCATTTTATTGACAAGCTCCTCAGTTATTGTTTTTCATACTTTTGCCTAATTTATGGAGATCAGTTTACAACCACATTAAGCATTAGTTTGGATTCACCATTAAACACAAATCCCTCAGTAATTGGCTAGTTGAGCTGGATCACAAGCTGCAGGATGGGAGGTACACTACCTCCAATAATTCCTGGGTGTACAACAAAAGCTTTAATTAAGAAAAGAAATCCTCCATGGCAAGTGTAATTAGCAATCAAAAGAAGTTAAGTATGTTCCAACATCACATGATAGGATAACTCGAGTAATTAAAGAATACCGGATGAGCAGAATATTGATCGCTTCCAGTAGGCTACAAGACCGTATTATCACTGCATAACTACAAAGAAATTGATAAAAATTAAAGCAATATGTCAACTTAGGGTGATGAATGTCATTTCATCTTAAATGTAAATAACTGCAACATAATGCAGATAAGCAAATCCAATGAAGAAGTGCTGGGTTTTCATTCACAAGGAGCCGAGTTCAAATCTTTCCGGTCCACCCAGATATGGTTAGCCATGGTTTCTGTAACTCAAGTAACATGAATGCTATAATGGTTCCTTTTTAAAGTACATGACAAATATCCCTTCCCATCCCGATTCTATTGAAGCTGATGATCCTTCTGAAATTAACTCAACAATAGGATGTTATACCCAAACATTAGCCCCCCCCCCCCCAAATAAACAGGAATCAGTAATATTCTGTTACAATAGTAATGCTAAGCTTTCCCACTTTGGTTAACCACTATACATACTTTTCGCTGAGGTATCGACAGAAGTCAGCCACTACTTAGTGCTAGGTGCCAACTTTAGTTAGGAAACAGTAATGTTTGCAGAAATATTGCAGGACCATTTTACAATCTGAGGCAACAAGATTTCTGTTTCAACTATCTCATACACAGTTAGTTGGTCGACTGGAGGGTAATGGTCTAAAAAACTAGGTCATCAGTCTCTCGATCTACGGGAAACTGTACTTTCAAATAGTTCACAGGGCATGTTTGTGAGGCTGATCTGTCAGCAGGTGGTGAGAGACATTGCAGTTTTGCCTGGATGAAGGACTGGAAGGATGATACTATGGCACCATTGCAAAGGGAAGCTGCCTCTGAGCCAAATATGATTGAAGGCCCTGAGAATGTGTAGCCCCTGAGCAACATTCAAGTGTTGGATTTTCTGGTTATGAATTGAATCAGGGTCTGGGGCCATATTATGAGACAGGGCAAGAATCTGAAGCAGGTTCCTGAAAGACTCATTATATAATTTGTCTTCGTGGGAGGGACTGGGGGGGGGGGGGGTCATATGGGGATGTTTTCAACATTATAAAGGTGGCTGGGTAAGAGGAGGATGCCAGAGCTGTCACAAAGCAGGTACAAGGTGTTCAGCAAGAACAGACCACTCTGGCACAGATGACCCAAAACAGTTGTCAATCTTTGGTGGCCCAGGAGAAAGGGGCATATGTTCCCAAGAAAGTGGCATAGCGATCCCAGCATCCTTCAGACTACTTAGAAAGCGAGCCCTAGTGCAGAGTCCCTTGAGCGTGAGGAGGATGGCCTGTGAAAGATGCTGCTTTAGATTCTGCAGGGTTCTATGATGATTCTGAATAGCTGTTGTGATGTTTTTGATCCCCTATGGCACTGGCTGGAAATCGAAGGAACCTGTGGAAATGGGAATAGCAGTTCTAGCAGTGTGGGTGATCATGATGGAGACATCTTGCACAATCGCTGATCTGTGGGTTTGCATGGAGAGTGGTCTTGAGAGTAAGCTGTCACTGGTAGATGCTGGAGGAGGAAGCTGCTTATCCAGCTGGGTACCATGGGAACCAAGAGAGGAGGGCAGTGGGAGATCTGGTTTGGAGAAATTGGGGAGTGATGGCTGTGACTTTTGCATTTGGTCATGACGTCAACAGGAAGTAAGAATTCATATTTTTTTTGCACCTTGGTATATGACAAGCAGTCAATAGATTTATATCTTGCATAATCTTTTCCTTCTTAAAGACGGCAAACCAGCGAAAGAGCAGGATGGTGTTCCATACAATTTATGTACAAAGGCACTTGCTCAGGACTACCTTTGCAGAATGATCGCTCACTGTTTCTGCCCTTTGTGTCCGTAATGCAGCAGGATGTCATGTGACCAAAGTGTAAGCACTGGAAACACCTCATGGATGGTGGGACGTAAAGTTTCATGCCACATCTGTACATCATGACTGATGTTTTCCAAAACATAATTTCCTTCAAAGGCTAAAATGAAAGTGCCTGTATCTGTTCAGTTTTCCTTGAGATGTTTCGTATGCGCCAGAAAAAATGTACGCCTCACTATTTGAGATTAGCCTGTAGCTCCTCATCTGCCTGGAGAATAAGGCCTCTGTGGAAGGTGACATCTTGGACCACATTCAGATGTTTTATGTGAGGGCAACTGTCACTGGTACATCATCTAGTCATTTATATGCTTGAAAAGCTTTAGACTGTGTGCCACAGGAAGCTTTAATTAGTAACGATCCATTACACATTCTTCCCAATGACTCAACCTCTCCAAATTTATCTTCAATGCATACCACAAAAAATATTGGTTTCATTGCAGTAAAAATATGTCCATCTGTTCACGTACTTCCCAGGTATTGGATAAATTGTTTCGTTCCCGATTGTATGGCTCATCCTACTTCAAATGCGGTAGCCAGGGAAGGGAAAGCGGTGGGATTGTAAGTATCTGCATTGAATTTTCTGTACCTGTCTGATGAGATGGCCAGATCAGAAAGGCGTTTACCTTGATTTAATTTGATATGTTGCAAAACATCCGCTTTTATGCCACTCACTCCGGTCAAGGGTTCACCCCATAGGCCTGATGCCCCAGATTATGGGCACCTATTCCTTTGCATGTGTGGGGAGCTAGTAGCTCAGGCATGGGCAGCGTGATCCCTGTGATGTCTGGGGGGGGGGGGGGGGGGGCTCTACTGGAAGGGTACGAAATGATCCCACCACATCAAATTAGTTACAGCATTGGTTATTCAGTGCAAAAATGAGACTATGCACTGTGTGCAACAGGTAATATTTAAGCCGATCTTCTCCAATTGGTCCACACTACAGAAAAAAATTTTCAGAATGAAGGACAAACCCAAAAAGGTACCAAAACTTACTTCAGCTGAAAGGTGATGTACAGTAAATGAAAGTATATATCTAGAAAGGAAAGCCAAACCTGATAGTCTAGTCAACATCAAAAGCTGCCATCATGAGAAAGAAAGTACGAGAAGGAAGGCTAGTCTAAAACAAGAAACCACAAGTAAGGAAGTGAGTGAGCACATACGAAAGGGTCATGAGCACCCATGAGGGGTGTACTCTTGTGGGGATTCATTTTTGTTTTGTATGCTGCCTGCCTCAAGAAATTAGTATTTGTGGGAGTCAGGGTTCACTGCCAGCACCCATCACACAAAGTGTCAAGTTGCAAATACGTACAGTGCACGTAGCACTGCAAATCAATGACATCTTCAAACAATTGGTACAGGTCTGTCATAACTTATGACCAATTTTCTACCAGTGGAATGGACAAAAAGCTTCAATTCACAAAGAACAAGTGATAGAGAAACTGTTAGCAGACCAATTTCGTGTCCTTTCCAAGAACCTAAAACACTTCTTCTTGCTACTAACCTTCCACTGGTCATGCCAATATCTGGCACATGGGCAGTGGACTTCTACAAATTTTGTCAAGCTTCCCCTCCCTTTGGGTACTCACAACCACAGAGATGCTTGTTGATTTGCTTAAAAAAAACTGTATGTTGCAAATGGGGCAAAGCTACAGCACATAAGAAATTAAAAACCACTGCTTAGGGATTAGCGCATGTTCTCCACTATGCAGCCTTTCTTATTCAATTTTGAGGACACTATTTGGTAAAATAAATAAATAAAAAATCCATAGCGACACATTACAGCCTGCTAATGAACTTGTTTTCTTTTCATTAGTGCCCATAGATATTGTGATGCTTCAGAGTGAAGTACAACACCATGCATATTTTGAAAAGTTTTCTGTGAAAAATATAACTGCTGGCTTGTTTACATTATGTCCCTTTTACGCCATACATTAGCTAATGTATTGAAATTGTTTGGGATAGGGGAAGGAGAGTAATACCTATTTCCATTCTCGAGAAAATAAGTGAAATATATTGGAGATTGTCCGCAACGAGGGTGGTAGCTATACGCCACTGTCATGGCTATTGCCACCTGCTATGCAGAGTGTGAAGCTGCCTTATGTTTTCCTTCTTTTACATCTACATCTACATACATACTCCACAATCCACCATACGGTGTGTGGCGGAGGGTACCTCGCACCACAACTAGCATCTTCTCTCCCTGTTCCACTCCAAAACAGAACGAGGGAAAAATGACTGCCTATATGCCTCTGTACGAGCCCTAATCTCTCTTATCTTTGTGGTCTTTCCACGAAATATAAGTTGGCGACAGTAAAATTGTACTGCAGTCAGCCTCAAATGCTGGTTCTCTAAAGTTCCTCAGTAGCGACTCACGAAAAGAACACCTCCTTTCCTCCAGAGACTCCCACCCGAGTTCCTGAAGCATTTCTGTAACACCGTGTGATGATCAAACCTACCAGTAACAAATCTAGCAGCCCGCCTCTGAATTGCTTCTATGTCCTCCCTCAATCCGACCTGATAGGGATCCCAAACGCTCGAGCAGTTCTCAAGAATAGGTCGTATTAGTTTTTTATAAGTGGTCTCCTTTACAGATGAACCACATCTTCCCACAATTCTACCAATGAACCGAAGACGACTATCCACCTTCCCCACAACTGCCATTACATGCTTGTCCCATTTCATATCGCTCTGCAATGTTACGCCCAAATATTTAATCGACGTGACTGTGTCAAGCGCTACACTACTAATGGACTATTCAAACATTATGGGATTCTTTTCCCTATTCATCTGCATTAATTTACATTTATCTATATTTAGAGTTAGCTGCCATTCTTTACACCAATCACAAATCCTGTCCAAGTCATCTTGTATCCTCCTACAGTCACTCCACGATGACACCTTCCCGTACACCACAGCATCATCAGCAAACAGACGCACATTGCTATCCACCCTATCCAAAAGATCATTTATGTAGATAGAAAACAACAGCGGACCTACCACACTTCCCTGGGGCACTCCAGATGATACCCTCACCTCTGATGAACACTCACCATCGAGGACAACGTACTGGGTTCTATTACTTAAGAAGTCTTCGAGCCACTCACATATTTGGGAACCAATCCCATATGCTCGTACCTTAGTTAGGAGTCTGCAGTGGGGCACCGAGTCAAACGCTTTCCGGAAGTCAAGGAATATGGCATCCGTCTGATACCCTTGATCCATGGTTCGCAAGATATCGTGAAAAAAGGGCGAGTAGCGTTTTGCAGGAGCGATGCTTTCTAAAGTCATGCTGATGCATGGACAGCAACTTCTCTGTCTCAAAGAAGTTCATTATATTCGAACTGAGAATATGTTAGAGAATCCTGCAACAAACCGATGTTAAGGATATTGGTCTGTAATTTTGAGGATCCGTCCTTCTACCCTTCTTATATAATGGCATCACCTGCGCTTTTTTCCAGTCACTAGGGACTTTACGTTGGGCAAGAGATTCAAGATAAATCCAATTCTACCAATACAAACCGAAACTGGAAATGAAAGAAAAACTTAATTAAATGAAAAGATACTGGAAGTCTTCAGTTCAAGATACTGACTCTCGTGTGTTTTTTCAGTCTATGCTACCTGGTTTCAGGAAACAGTGTTACCTATATTATTTTGTTCAAAGTGTGATTGAATTTTCTTGCCGAGTATCCAGTGTTGCCTGGGAATGCAATTAACCTAACCTTCTATTAGTCAATCTCCTCCTTCCCCCTCTCTCTTTCCATCTCCGTTTCCCCCCTCCCCTATCTGCCCATCTGTCCTACCCTCTTCCTCATCCCCCCCTCTCATCTACTCCTCACCCCCAATTCATCTGCAAAATGTGCTGCAAATAGGGTTAGTAGCAAAGTAGCAACAAATTGAAATGTCATGCCTGATGCAGCAGTTTTACTGCATGACCAATGAAAATGTAGTCAGCGAGAAAACGGTCTGTAACAGTTTGAAATTATGTGTAAAGCTTGTTGCCATTCATTAAGTGCTCTCATTCTCTAACACTGGACAAATGAAGTCTGGGTATTCGTGCGTTGTGGTCTACACTTCTCTTTTACCCCCACCCAACTCTTTAACAGCGATTACCCCCACAGTGATTCTTTCCAGGTAGTAAGTGATACAGGTACTAGGTTTGGTTGAAATTGATCCAATGATTTAGGAGGAGATCTGGAACATACATACGTATGTATATCCACTTTTATAACATATATAAATTCACTCATTTATTTAAGTAACTTGAAAACTAACATATTTAAAGCAAACCCAACAGAAAGTCAAGATGAGGTAGTGAGTAAACTAGCAGACAGAGAGAAAACAGCAGCAAGCCTGAGGCTCTGCTAGGTGTGGTAGGTTCCCAAGCGCTGGGGGCTCTGTGCACTTGGGAAAGGCCTCACACTTACTTCTGTGCTCTGTGGCAGTCGTATGTTGCATGAAGTACAACATGTTGTTTCACTGAAATTATTGGTCTTATTTTAGGTTTAATGTATTAAATAAATTTTACCCATTTTATGTTCAAAGTGTTTTGAGTACATAATTAAATTAAATTTTTTATAATATAAGAAACAAGCAAAAGGAATTGTTTTACATCTTGTGGCAGCAATTTTATCAAGATTCAGTCTTTCCTGCTGGGTTGTGTTATCATCAAATCAAATGCTACTCAAAATTAGTAGAAACCGAAACCTGTGAGAACTCATGGCTGCTCTTGGTAGTGTCATTCCTGTCCTATCCTTTCCCTATAACTCTTCCACATTTCATCCACATTTATCCATTTTTCAAATTGATTTCAATAAGGATATGTGTAGTGGACAATAGTTATTCACTGGTTAGATCAGTGCAATCTCCGTGTCAAGCATAAATTGGGCATAATTTTTCTGCTTTTGAATTAGTATGTCTTAAAATTTCATTAATAACTTTTATATCGAAAAGTTCTGAAAATACATCAACTGGAGATATGGAATCTCTTAATATTCTTCTTGGACCAGGTAAAACTTTTACTATTTTCCTTAATTGCACCATTTCATAACTTTATCCTTCCCAACATAAAAATCTTCAGCTCTTATTTCAACTTCATCTCCTCTGTCATTACCCTCAATTTCAGTTTTAGAATTGTGGTCAGTGTTTGTTATTTCTACTCACTCAAATCGGAAATGCTTTCATCAATATTTTGAGTGGATTGTTTTTGAGTCTTTTTTTCATTCTCTTCTCCTCACAGTGCTTACAAAGTCTGGAAATATATTCAAGTTTTACCAGGTCCCACCTAATAAAAACATTCTGAATGTGTACGATTCTACTCACTAGCATTACAAATACAAAAAACAGAAAAGGACTGTACTTGCATAATGTAAAACACAGCTTAATGAAGAATAAACATGACCAAAAACCATCAGAATGAGAGCCATCACGCATTGTACTCTGTAGAACAGCCATGCATGTACTAACCAAGTTGTTTGGAAGCAGAAAAGTAGCCACAACAAAGGGGTGGAGAGGGGCAGGTGGCAAGAAACATAGTGACACAAGGAACAGCTGGCACCAATATTCCGAGAAGCTGACCAGAAGAATTGGGTAGTCAAAAAAAGATAGGTGTTGTACAAAATACAACAGCATGACCTCTGGAGGGTTAAGCAGAATAAGCACCACTTTGTGGTGCAACCAACAAATAAGCACAGTCCTGAGGAAGGCAAGAGTGTTTTGCCAGAGGTCATTCACTGGTGACATTTGTAAATGGAATTCTGTGCCAGACTTCTTTTGTTCAATCAAAACCCTTATCAGTTACTGCTGCAGTGCACACAGAAATGTCTTGATTGGACCATTGAGCAATGGAAACAAGTTGTCCATTCAAACAAATCATGCTTCCTATTACATCATGTTAACTGCCATGTCAGGATTCACAGTCTTCCAGCTGAAAACATGTTAGCTCCACGAACTTCAGAAACTAGATAGAGATTAGCGTTAACAGTATTTTGCTGTGTGCAGCATATAATGGTTGCAGAAGCATGGAACTGTTAGTATTATTAAAGTCCACTGGAATCTCTTCTTATGATATGATTTTCTCCAAAACTTGTATTATCTATAGTACTCTAAAACATCATCTTTCTCTGTTGTGCCATTTAAGTTTTATTCTACCACTATTAACACTCACAGACCTGGAAACTAAAGATGTGAAATGACATCCCAAACAAAAATAAAACACCATAAAATCAGCTAAGCACTTAACATTATATGAGTATTGTAAAGAAACGTTTATAAACCCCAAATATTTGCAAATGGCCATGGTAGCCAGCTCACTACTCCATTTTGCAAAATGCTATTATTGTAGTTTCATGATTAGCCCCAAAACAGCATTCTGTCACCAGGATGTAACTGAACTTGTTAACTCACTTCAATGCAGCTAAAATTAGGCTCAGGGTTAAACATTAAAAATGCAGGAACTTTCTTTGGAACATAACATTTAATTAACTTAGATACTCACAGCCTTTAATTCTTTGTTTCATGTAAAACATTTTAACATATATAACTCTTCAACAAACAAATATTTGAGAACAAAAAACATATTTAGTTTCAGTAATTTCTCCCGTTAAGAATAGGAAACTGTAAGAAGATATTTATGGGCAAGCTGTGATCTATTATGTATATCAAAGCTTAACAAATTTGTGACATATCCGAACTTGACAATAACATAGAAAATACAAACAACTCTGCTGTCATCAACTGCATATCATGGCATGGCATAGGCTAAAATTTTACAATATGTGACATAAACTATAAATTTAATCAAATAAAATTATTTAACATAATTCATTTCCATGTAATATCATGAAACAGTTATCTCACATTTTCTAACACTGAACTGGGAGAAATGCTGTTTAGATCTTATAACACAACTACATACTGACATATTTTCTCTCTCTCTCTCTCTCACTCACTCACTCACACACACACACACACACACACACACACTTCTACAAGAAATGTTATCAAATGTAAAAACGGATGTTCTAAGAAACATTTTGTAATTATTTACCAGACATCTCGAAGGAAGTCAATCACTTAGACTAAGATGTAGTTGGCAAACTACATTGCACTGAGAGCGAATAATATACAAAACAGAAAAATAAGTAAAGTAATTCTCATGTCTAACACCCAGGACAGAGAAACATGACAAACATAATAATGAAGCTGTGTTCACAAGTATGTAGTCAGTTAGCTTCATAAACGAGCTCTAAACATTTTTATTAGAATTACTCACTCTCAGTGTCAGTCAGTAAAATCAGATTCCTGCAAACAAAATCAGTTCCGCACCTAATTTGTAACAAAAGGAGAGAACATCCTGTGCCCCAGTTAAACTGGTAATATGGTTAAGATAGTTCCAATGTGACCACATGAAATGATGGTGCTTCTTTATAATAAATTCATTTCATAATAAATTTTACTTTGTTTGGAACAAGAATGGTACTATGTTTTACAACACACAAATACTAATGATCTGTGGATTCTCAGATGCATTTATGCACTAATATTAGAATCCAAATCAGTCTATAAAATTCACAATGCAAATACCAGAATTTTGAGTATCTGCAAGCACCACAGTCTTAACTTATAAATTAACAAATATGAGCAATACAATCTCTATAACCTATATAAAGCCTGCAAATTTGAATTCATGCAGGCGTGAAGCTAATATACTCAACACATCACAAGAACATAGTAAGATATTAATGGAAGATAATACCAAGTTTTAATATAATTTCGTTGCAAAATTGAAGTAGTTTTGTTCCTGAACACAAATGATGTTCCTTGTACAAATCAAGGGACTAAACTAGGAACTTAAGAGTAAACCAGAAACAAAGTAAGTTTTTGTCCATGTTAAATGATTGCTATGCTCAGAATAGCAATATAAATCTCTATCATTAATTTCAATAGTGTAGCCACAGACACTTACTTTTCGTACTTTCAAAATATTACACTGTTTGTGCATACACCAAGTTACTTAGCTTGCCCAACGTGGGAAAAGAATCTCTATCATTTTCAGCACACAAAACAGTGAACTTTTTATTAGAAACTAGGTAACATCAAAAATATAGTTGTGCAGCTTTGATTTATGTAAAGACCACGAAGAGATTTCTAAATAACTTTTGAATGTGTTAAGATTTCAGAGGCACACAAATTTTCTAAATACTTATGCTGACATCATCAACAGCCCACAGTAAAAATAAAGGAAGAAACAAAAATATCTGTAAAATCACAGCATGTGCACAGAACTAAATGGAAGTGGCACACAAAAACATTTTCAATTTGTCACTTACAATGGCAGCCATCAGGATTTTCCTACAACAGAGCAAAGCCAGTACGGAATGGCTTTTCTGCCACTATGACTATAAATCTGAATATATATTTACACTTTAAATCAAAAAATATGTAAAGTACTATTTCCTCTGTTAATAATACATTCAAGAATATTTACAAGGCAGTTGCACATACTGCATAATATCATTCTTTAAATTTTACCTATATTTGCAGAGGTAATATCAAAAGTCATGGTCAACGCACATCTAAGACCTTTTTTGCCATGGAAAATCATTTTTTCTCACACTCTATTTATATTTAGGGACAGTCAGTGTGGGTCCATGAAGAAATTTATACAGAATGATGAATCTGAGTATGATGTAAATATCTCCATTAACTTAAATGAAAGATGACACTAATTGCATGAAAATAAAACACTGAGTATTTGTCAAGTCATATAGCATAGGTCTATTCATAAACAAAGTCACTTTTTGCACACACTCCTGCATCGTACATTTGTACTTTTACAGTAACACTAATATTAAGATCATACACTGCTAATGAACACACTGTTTGTTCACATATGAGGCATAAACAAATGTTACAGTAACATTAAAACTAGTTCATTGTTTCATGCCTGCCACTTTACAGTAGAACATTGGCACAAATATTTGTGGCACACACTTTCAGAACTGTAACTTTGAAAGTTTGTAGGTCCTGATACCATTGCACATTCTGCATTATTGCAAAGCTACAAACTATACTAAAATTGCTCTTTTTGGAAACTTCTTTTGTAATGTATCAACACAACATGGAGATTAGGGGTCGCACAAATTCCACAATGAATATGCAAATTCAACTGTCATTTCCATTTTCAGATTTCTATAAAGTGTACAACCAGTTAGGTTTGGAATTAGTTAGTTTAGCCAGAAAAAGGCACATAGTGTCTCGAAAGAAGTTATGAAAATGTTGCACAGATCTCTGAGTATTAACCCAAAGTGCAATGGACAAGCAGTAGGTAATGAGTAAAGTTTCTGATGTTACGCCATTGTTACACCAATATTTCCTCAACATGAACTAGATGCTAATAAAGTACTCTGTGACAGCAAATTTTCCCACTTCTCATGGCAAGAAATTTGTATAAAAAGAATTTACTACTGATGAATTGCAGAATCCAGTAACATTGCTGGTGTTACTGCAGCCAGAACATGAATCTGTTCACCACTGCTGCTGTTATACACTTGCCCTGGGCTGAAAGGTTCCAATCTTGGATGAACAGGAGACACATCAATTTTGTTCTTCTGAGCTGGAAAAGAATGTTTAAAATGGAAATGAATTATATGTGCTGATGTAAAATAATAAAGATTAAAATATGCAGAAATATTTTATGGAGGTAAGCAATAAAAAAATTTCAAAATAACTACTTATTCATCAATTTATAATTTTTGTACCTTGTCAAATAGTCTGAAGTACAGGAGCACACAATCTCTCACTATGTTTACGATTGTTTTACAGCCAAATGATGCATCAATATCTAACCCTGAATTCTTTGTCACTAAAGTGTGTTCCCTTGGTGAAGTTGACTATATAATGTCATCCTGTTTTGCAGGATAGAATCTTTAGACACCTTGAACCAAGTCAAAGATAGACTACTATCTCAGCAGTGTTGTGTTTACCACAAAGCACAATTGAAGGCTATGGTGAGAGTTCCAATACACAGACAATGCTGAAACGTATCACTGTCACTAATCTGGTACAGATCACTGTCTCTTCCTAGAGGAATAAACAGTAAACTCACTAGTTCTCGTGGTCAACAGATGTTTAGTATATTAAGCTTCTATGTATATCCCCAGTTTGCTTAGGGCATGATGCTGTGGCGTCTACTTTGAATAATGTATTATTTATTTCAGAATATACACATCTTTTGAACTATATACAGTGATGATCTCTCACCCAGTGCCATGTGGAGTATGATGGAAAAAGAGAGATGAGTAATATGTGCATGTGAAAAGTGTTATTTTATGAACAGTGACTGCAAAAATAGCAGGTAAGCAAACTGACAGACAACTGATGTTAGCAGGACAATGAGAGAACAGTATGACATTGTTGGTTACTTAACGTTGGCTGCTACTTAGTTTGCAGTAGGAAACTGCTATATTACAGTTTTTATCATATGTCAATACAGGGTCAATCAAGAGTAACCACTTCACAGCACCAGACTGGTATCTGGCCTTATCTATGTGAAACCCTATGCTCAGTAGCACAGAAATACCAAGATATGCAGTGTTAGTTGGAGGTGACTAATCTACAGAGTATAGAGTGGGACATCTGTGATTCACTGCAGCTGATACAGTCTTGTGAAGTACTTTTGAACACATTTTCCAAAAACTGCCTTAGACAACCCACATGTAATGGAAATATTTTAGACCTTGTAGCTAAAAACAGGCCTAACCTTACCGATAACACCAGTACAGAGACAGGGATTAGTGATCATGATACCACAGCAATGATGGTCACTTAATAAATCCATCGAAGATGCTAGGAGAGTATTATGTTAGAAAAAGCAGATAAGCAGTTGTTAGCATCCCACTTAACATCATTTAGTTCCAATATGATGAACACAGAGGAATACGGGCAAATTTTAAACTTATTGCAAATCATGCCCACGAGACTTGTGTGCCAAGTAAGTTTATTAAGGATGGAAAAGATCCTCTGTGGGTTAATAATCATATTTGGAAATTACTGAGGAAATGGCAAATTTCAGTCCAAAAAAGATCGCGCAAATGTGGACAGGCAAAAGATGGTAAAAATTCATGTGTCCATAAGAAGCTCAATGTATGAAGCATACACCTTATACCGTCATATCTTAGCAAAAGATCTTGCTAAGAACCCATGAAAATTCTGGTCATACATAAAATCACTAAGCCGGACAAATGCTTCTATCCAGTCAATCGCCAACCAGTCTAGAGTAGTAACAGAAGTCAGCAAAAAGAAAATTAATTGACTGTTGCACAGATATTTGTATGGAGTACATACTAGTAGGCATCCCTGGGGTAAAGACGCAACTGAAAGAGCTGAGAACAACTAAGTCACCAGGTCTAGATGGAATCCTAATTCAGCTTTAAAAGGGTACTCTATGGCACTAGCCCGTTACTTAGCTTGCATTTATCATGAATCTCTTCCTCAGCGCAAAGTCCCAAGCAACTGGAGGGAAGTGCAGGTGACTCCTGCACATAAGAAGGGTAAAAGAACAGACCTGCAAAATTACAGACGAATATCCTTAACATCAGTTTGCTGCAAAATTCTTGAACATGTTCTCACTGTTAATGTAAAAGATTTTCTTGAGACGGAAAAGCTTCTCTCCACATATCACAACAGTTTTAGAAAGCACTGCTTGTGCAAAACTCAGCTTGTCCTTTTCTCACACGACATCGTGGCAATTATGGATGAAGGGCAACAGGCAGATTTCATAGTCCACGATTTCTGAAAAGCATTTTGAAATGGTGCACCACTGAAGACTGTTAATGAAGGTGTGAGCATGTGGAATAGGTTCCCAGATGTGTGATTGACTCCAAGACTTCTTAT
Organism: Schistocerca nitens; assembly: GCF_023898315.1. Classification (NCBI taxonomy): domain Eukaryota; kingdom Metazoa; phylum Arthropoda; class Insecta; order Orthoptera; family Acrididae; genus Schistocerca; species Schistocerca nitens. Next base: position 167,456,330 of record NC_064616.1, on the reverse strand, counting down.
ATAACAAAGTCCAGTACGTTGCCCTCGATGGCTAGTGGTCATCAGAGGCGATGGTATCATTGTAAGTGCCCCAGGGAAGTGTGATAGAATCGCTCTTATTCTCTATATACATAAATGATATGACAGACAACGTGAGCAGCAATTTACAGCTCTTTGTTGATGGCAGTGTGGTGTATGAGAAGGTGTCATCGTCGAGTGACTGTAGGAGGATACAAGGGGACAAGAAGAATTTCTAGTTGGTGTTATAAATGGCAGCTTTCTCTAAATGTATAAAACGTAAATTAATGTGAATGAGTAGGAAAAACAATCCTGCACCATCTGAATACAGCATCAGTAGTATGCTGCTTGACACAGTCACAGCGATTAAATGTCCAGGCGTAACACTGTGAAGCGATATTAAATAGAATGGACACATCATGTTGATGGTAGAGAAGGCGAATGCTTGACCTCATTTTATTGGGAGAATTTAGTGAAAGTGCAGCTCACTTATAAAGGAGACAGCATATAGAATGATAATGGAACCCATTCTTGAGTACTGCTCAAGCATTTGAGAAGCCCCAACTGGTCACATTAATGGAAGACATTGAAGCAATGCACAGGTGAGTTACTAGAGTCATTACTGGTAGGTTCAGTCAGCACTACAGTATTACAGAGATGTTCTGTACACTGAAATGGGAATCCTTGGAGAAAATATGATGCTACTTTCACAAGGCACTACTGCAGAAGTTTAGAAAACTGGCATTTGGGGCTGACTGCTGGCCAATTCTACTGTCGCAAACATACATTTTGCATAAGGACCATAGAGGTAAGATGACAGAAATTAGGGCTCATATGGACATTTATCGGCAGTCTTTTCTCCCCTCACTGTATCTGTGAGTGGAACAGGAAAGGAAACGACTAGTAGTGGTATGTGGTACTCTCCAACATGCACCATAGGTGACTTGCGGAGTATGCAGGTAGATTTAGATATATATACCACAACTACAGACTGTTTGTCTGTAATGCTGACTTTATCAAGAGTGGCAACTTTATCACACATTCATATATGGGGAAAATGACAGCTGATATAATCACGGAATTACAGGAAGTGTGGTGGTGGTATCCTGAGGGAAGGAGGGAAGGCAGGACTGGAGATTAGGGTTTAACACCTCACTGACGATGTGGTCAATAGAGAAATGCAAGCTTGCACTAGGGAAGGACGGGGAAAGAAATTGGCCAGAACGTTTTTTGAGGAATCATCCTGACATTAGACTGATGTGATTTAGAGAAATCATGGAAGACATAAATCTGGAACTTCAACCAAAGCACACCTGAATACAAGTCCAGTATGTCACTGCGGATGGATTGCAGTCAGTCAACTGCAATCAAAGACTCTTCCATACATCAGCTAGTGGCTTTCTAAGGAAAGGGACAGAGTGTCTATAGAGCTCTTTAACTACCTCACAGAGCTTTGCCAAGTCACTGTTAATTGTTTGTGGCAGCTAGCAGTAACATCCTTTCCTCTTAATAGTTTTGTTGCTGAGGAAGACCTGTTCAGATCTTTTCATCTACACCCTCCTCCTCCTCCTCCCCCCCCCCCCCCCTTTCTCTCCCTCTCCCCCACCATTTGGAGCCCTATTAGACTATAGAGCCTCCTGTAACAACCTGATAATTCAGTTCAAAGGTAAGAGTAGGAAGGCAGTGTAATACCACTTCCATGTCTGAAGGAACATGCTTTGGACTACATAGTACAACACGAAACTGCATGACAGTATTTCATGCCAAGATAAGGCAATATGAAATTACAGGAACATAGTGTGAGCACAAGAGAATGTAGACACACCAGGACAAATGGAGATTTGGGCTGCTCCACCAAGCATGCTCAGACAGCCAAAATGGGTAAGGTGACCACTCACAACAAGTGGGAAATCCGGGTTCGACTTCTGGTCCAACACAAATTTTCATTTGTTCTGAAATAGTTGACAGCTGGTGCTGAACCATAATCACATTTTTTGCATTCATTCTTGATTTATTGTTATTTATCATGCAATTACATACCCACAATATGTACAGTTCTGTAAATTGCAAAGTAAATGATAAAGATATAAGTGACATTCAGTTTAAGAAACTCTGTATCTTAGAACAAATTTGTTAAATGTGGGAATGTAGACTTTTAAGGCGTATCCACTGATGAAAAGCTCTTGGGTTTCTGGCCAGGTGGCAGTATTATGATATTGTCTCTTCTGACAAAGATGATGATGAGGACAAGTAGTATCTAGATATATATAACACCTGCCAGAATATTATCTTTCTGAAACCTAAACTCAATGCGTATCTTTTTCTTCTGGTGCGTATGACACTCACCAAAATAACATATCTCAACAATCACACCTAGCTGGAAACCTGAGAGCTTTTCATCAAATCTGATAAATTAAAATGATTTTACAAGTTGCTTCTCACAACTGATTTGTTGCAAATGAAGTCTGATGACAGAAAGTTACAATGATCAGATATAGAAATCTGTTTCTTGGCTTTTAGGTAGCAGCAGCTCTTATTGGAAAGAACTACAAATTGCCACAGTGGAGGTCCATGTATGTCTGCATAACCTTAAATTAACTTTGTGAAAGTGAAGTGGATTGTTCCAAACACAAACCGAAAACCTAAAAACCATTATGTTAGAGACTGGCCCTGAAAATGAAGTTTTAATTTATCAAAAATTTTATAACAAATAATTGCAAGCAGATAAGTAACTGATATCATTTTCTGACGAATTACCTAACAAGCAACCAATTTCAATACAGAAATTAGATATTGAAATTGGCCATCTTAATACTTTTGATGACTGCCAGTGGATCAATACTCAAGGGGCATTCCTTCTCTTACTCAAACCTGAATATTAAGTTCCCTGTTTTGAATGATGGTTGAAACACAGTTGTTCAGTACTGTTGCCATGTACTACTGAATGGTTAGACTCCATTGTCAAATCACAGTACGAATTAAACAAATTGATAGACTGCAGCTTATATTATACCTTGAACTTTTGTTCCTGGTGACTTTTTTTCTGCAGGGATGTACTTAGACAGGCGAACTGATGGCAGTGGTAGATATCCTCCAATCAGAGGCATCACATCCAATGTTACACTCTGTTTATCTGAGTCTTCTAAAGATATAACACCTGAAAGAATATTAGCATTCTGTAATATAAACTCAAGATGTAACTTCTTCATATAAACAGTCGTGATGGTGTAACCAGACTTAGTAACTAGATTAGAGATCTAAGAGGTTGGACAAAATATGTTAACACATCTGTTTACAGGCCTCTAAATATGTGGTCCAGAATTTGGTACACATGGAAATACAAATCAGTCAGGCACCAAGTGTGGAGACCACTAGTAATAAAGGAGTTCCTCATCACAACACACCATAGGATGACTACAGAAAATGGGAGAAAACACTTCAATGAAAGAATTAATAATTAATGTAGTAAAGTATCCTGGTCACTTCATACAATATAAAATAACAGATGGGCAAAATTCCATCATGCAGTGGGAAAGATCCGTTCTTGAGTTCATGGGTCTTCAAGGCTGAAAGTCCACAAAGGAAGAACTGCTTCGGATTTTCCATAAAGTTGTGGCAGATATACACTTCTGATATTAAGAGTGTGGGAAGTAAACTGTGCAAGATCAATTTCATTGATTACAATTCTGAATTCTACTCCAATAATTTGGCAAGTAATTTAGCAAGGATCACAAATTACTTTGACATTCTCTTTTGTTAACAAGGGGTGGTCAGCATCCAACTTTAAAAAAAAAAAAAAAAAAAAAAAAAAAAAGCTTCAGCCTATAGTGAATATTCTGAACTGCTGATACAATTTAGGATATGAACAGCTGTGAAGGAGCACAGTGCTACATCAGTGTCATGTAGCAGGATCACAAATTTAACACAGATGACAGTTCTGGATTAATACGTAACCCATCTTCAGATTTGTTTACAGAGAGGAGGCACAGTGAACTAAAGTGAACTTAAATTTCTTAGCACTAGTTGAGGTGTACCTTTTAATATTAAAAGCCCACAATTTTTGTATTATTGTACACTTTTCTTCTTTTTTCCCTGTATTGGATCAGAAGCTGATCTGTGCACCATATCAAAACAAAAAATATAGTGAGTGATCCAGAACTTTTTTCAACCAACAGTTTCTTAAATTATAATGTAACTCTTTTCTGTCAGTCATAGGCCTTGCCTCCTCAAAAACCTTCTGGATTTCTGCATCACTAATATATTCAGCACAGCTTTCAGGTGATACATTTTAGTATCCTCTATCTAAGGAGTAACAGGACTAATGTATTTGACAGGTATTACCTATGTGCAAAGTGGTTAATCACATTCTGATGTGATCAACTGTGATACATCACACAATTCTAGTACACTCAGAATCCAAATAGTCTCCACAGATACCTACATTTACCTTGACAGACTAAATATTGAGTTATTTTCTGTTTTAATTCCAAATGTTTTCTTCATTCCCGGGGGGGGGGGGGAACTAATTACACATTTATCAGTTTCTCAGTATTTTGGTCTAATTTCAAGCACAGTTTTAAATTTCAGATTTAAATTTATACTTTTCCGATGGTGTTATGAAGATGGAACCACTGTAGCCATTGACATGACACTTTTACAGGGCATTAAACTGTACGTTCTGAGTCTACTGAATTATAATAATTGTGTTTGAGCCACTGTTTTCAGAAATACAATTGTTTAATTACATGGTTAAAATTTTGTGTATTTTTTTACGTTATCCTAAATAATTTTAATTATACATAACATTATGCCTTTTTTTTTTTTTTTAGTGCAGTAGACCCAGGATATTTATGTTCTTATTCCCTGAAAATTTGAATACTCTCCTCGAAGTGGTTTCCGAGATTTATGGAAAAATGCAACAGGAAAAAAGTAAACTTTCAGGAACGGCTTCTAAAGTTTAAAAAAAACTGTAATTTACTTAATATATGCTTAATTTTTTTTAATTTTTAGTCACTCAGAAGCACCCTGCACCATACTGTATATCATCCTCTTGACCTTTTTCCAAGTTTTGTCTTCTTTTCTTTTTTCTGGACTCCTTAGTGGCCAACTGTGTTGCATACTCTGCTTTATCAATGCAAATCTGTCCATCCATCCAAGTTCTCTGATGCAGTTTTCTCAGGATTAATTCCCATATGCTGTAGCAGTTTTTGGTGAGTGAGTCCGTATAAGATTATTGAACGATTCATTGGGATTTTGAGTCTGACCATGCAGACAGTTCTTCAGTAATTCAGGATTTGCCAGGTCTCTGTAAATAGGTTTTATGATACCCATGACTGCTGCTGGGATGGAATGTTTATGGCTGTATGAACTGTCTGAATACTGGGCACTGCTGTAATTGCACCATGAAACAGGTCCAGGAGGGCAAAGGTGGTGTACTGGTTTTTCATCAGACAGTCTATGGAAGAAGGTAGCCCATACTGTCTGCTTCATTTTCAACAAATTCTCGGTATTATTTCTAATGGCCATCCCATAATACTGCTGTAGTTCATCAATCATTTTATCAGTCAGCCTCCCTCTAATGAGTACATTGAGCAAATTAACTAACAGGACTCATTACAGTTTATAATATTAATTAAACAGGAAGGGAATTTTATGGAGCATTATTTCTGCAAAATAGTGCCAAGTTTAGGTAACAATGATGCAGGTACATAGCCATCACACACCCTTCTCTTCAAAGTACGCCATAAAGGCTTGATAATACTGAGATCCATCAACTGTGGTGGCCAGGGGAGATGTTACACCTTAAGCTTATAAAACCATTCATGGATGATACAAGTGGTGGGAATAGGGGCCCTGTCTTGGAACACAGCATCACCATTAGGGAACGAACACTGTACCATGGGTTGGACCTTATCACACAAAGTGGTCCCATAATCCTTAGCAGGAATGCAGCCTTGCAGAGTAGCCACTGGCCCACGAATTCTCATAATATGGCCACCCAAATCACTATCAAACTACCGCCATGTTTCACTCTTGGCACATAAACTCAGCCAGAAGTTGGTAACTGTGTGCAGTAAGACTCATCTGACCAAATGACTTTCTTCCACTGCTTCACAGTCCATGTTTTATGGCTCTAGCACCACATTTTCCTGTGATGGGCATTTGCATCACTGATGTCTGGTTTTGCAATTACAGCTCAACATGCAATTCCCAGCTTATAGAACTCCCTTTGAGTTGTTTTGGTACTGACAGGATTCGAAATTGCAATACTCAGTTCTGCAGTGGCTTTTGCAGCTCCCATATTTTCATTCACCACAATCTGTCTCAATGACCATCTTTCATGATCACTGAACACACACTTTTGTCCACATTGTGACTTAGTGGATAACAATTTCCCATTTTCCTTGTATCCAGTATAAATCTTCAATGCCTTTTGAAACTGTAAATACTTACGTTACCTTGATTACAGAAGCACACACCAAACAAACACCAACAATTTGCCCATTTCGTATTTACTTAGCTCTGACATAATGCACTCACAGCTCCACAGAACACAGTTTTGACCACAACTGACTGCTGCATCTTACTGAGTGCATTACACAGGTGCTGTTTGTGGTTTAATATAACAGAACCATCGGTGACCTTGGCTAGCATATGCATCTATGTTTAAGCACACAGTTCTCACTGTTTCCATACTTTTGTTGAACCTCTGTAAAGTTGTACACTACAAATACACTACACTGATGGTTCTTCTTCACAGACGAGGAATTAATTTTTCACAGTGCACAGTCTTACACAAAGATGTGTTTAACAATTTGATTTTTCATCCTTGACATGGAGGTACTGGTATGAAATGGCCAAGTTGTTGGCTTCACTGGCAGCAGCTATTTGAATCTCTTCCCCCCCCCCCCCCCAAAAAAAAAAAAAAAAAAAAAAAAAAAAAAAAAAAAAAAACCACCATTTGATGCACAATTCTGTTCCATCTCAACAATAAGATGACAATCTCTTAGGTACATTATCTGCTTCTGTATTTCCCTGTCCCTGTGTGCCCACGTAAACAGTAAAACCATGTAATTCTCTGTCTTTGTAGGAATTCCTAGGCTTCTTTTATGGCTGGAAAACTTTGGATGCTTTATCCTTGATACCAGTTCTTCTTCCAGCAAATCTAAAATAATTCAGAACCTACTTTGCAACTCATGGTAAGGAATTACTGCTTCTATAACTGATGAAGGAAATTTGGTCTACACCACGTGCCTTGTTTATACTGACAGTTCATGAAAAATTAGTCCACTGATAGGCAAGCAATAGTACAGAATGACAGAAATTGGAAGACAGACACTGTACACCTCATGCACCATGAGGAGCTGCCACCAGATAGCAAGTGGTGGGTCACATGACTCAGAACACAGGCTAAGTACAGTGCTCTTTTGAAAAATAACAGTTATCTGCTCCATACCTAAAACGTGCTATCACCTTTTCAACAAAAGTGAGTTCTAGAAACATTACTGCATTTTTAAAACTGAGTGCAATATGCCTCATCTGAAGGTGATACGAGCAATTGAAACTATATACACAATTCTCTAATTAGGTCTACATAATGGCTTCTCTACCCACTGCTCTTCTATTTTGTTACCAGTTGTAACAAACAAGTAATTGTGGCAAGACTGGAGCTTGAGAATGAAAAATCAGCAAAACTGTCAACATGTCTGCAAACAATTAGCAGAAAGCATATTAATGCAACAAACTGGTCTATGGGAGACATGGTTGTCTTCATGTCTGTGTGTATGATATTATCAACGAAGTATCTGATAAACTGACTTGAAAGAAAGGGCCATATGAAGTTGGGACGATGTCGCACTTATGGAGGTGTCTAAGGATAGTATGTCTCCAACTACTGTTGCAGATTCAAGAAAATATTCAGTACATACAGCCTACATATAAATGCCACTTGTACTGATGCTTCCATCAGGGTTTAACTGCCAAGTGTGGGGGTGAGTCTTCCTGAAACCACATAGGAGGCTACTGACGAGCTTCTTTTATCCTAAGGCTAGTGTCAGAATCTGACTTGCCATGTAATCCACAACCTGTCCTACATAGCTAACAAGGATAATGCTATCATCACTACTGGGGTATTATGAAGTCCTTCCTTGATTTGAGGACGAGGACAAATACCGTCTTCCTTCAGAATAAGGGGAACCTCCAGTCAACCAGATTTTGTTAAAGGCTGCCTAGAGATTTACCTCTCTCTGTACTCAAGGTGCCACAACATGCCATATTTAGGGACTTTCCAGCATAATTTTTGCAAATTCCTGTATTTTTTCTGACAGCTTTTTTTTTTTTTTTTTTTTTTTGTTGAGTACCATATGTTCTTTACTTTTTCTATTTCATTGTTTTACTGGATTATATTGAAAATGAAAATATACTTAGCAATTACATTACATTTAATGATCTCACATATCACAATTATTTATATTATTGAAAACAATATGTTAAAGCTATTAAATTTAGTCAATTACAGAAAAAATAACTCTGCAACAAAAACCAACATTTCACAATAGTGTGCAAACAGCCACTCTCAGTCTATATTTGAACATTGAAGAAGAACAGCATTTCGCACAACAGCCAACATTTGTCTACGTCCAAATTTCCCACTGGCATGTCAAGTTGCTTTTCCCACTAAATTCTGATTAAGTCCTGCAGTAGCAGTGTGAGCCTGATTTAGTTATGTAGTTGACATCATTCATATATGTTTCTGTGTTGACACTTAACTCTGATATAGTTTGTTCATGTTATGGTAGTGGAAGACATTTCCTTCACCAATTTCCGGTGGTGTGGAGTTCCTGATCACCACACTCCATATCAACATTTTGGGCTTAAAATTTCAGATATTTTTCTGCAGTGACTACTGGAGTGGGGATTTGTATTAAATGTGATGATGATTCACTCATCAAATGCAGGTGACTTTTGCATCAGGCAATGAGTCATGTGGAAAGAAAAGTATTATAAAGAGTATTATACCAATTTTTCTTTCAGCTGGCTGGCTGCTTACAGTGATGTTCCTGTCTGCATTACCAGTAACCCACTTCAAAACCTCTCTACAGATTTTAGTGACCTCAACTTCTCTCAAAATGAAAAATGGTGGCACATATCCAAAACATATCTTGCTAAGTCTATCACAAATGACGGTTGGGGGAGATACACCAAAAGTTTCTCACAACTGACAGTTTAACTATAATAGTTATAAACCAAGTCAGCGCACAATTTGACAGTAACATTTTTTTAGCCATCATTTTCATTATATGGATTGTTAACACTTTGAAGACCAAGCTTGAGCATAGCTAGCCCAACAAAATTTTGTTGAGAAGATCATGTCCGAGTATAGATCATGCTGCAATTTTCCTGACATTCGAGCCACCTGTTGATCAAAAACTGCACTCAGTTCATATGAGAACAATGCCTTGCTACCTGTCCCTTGACAAGTGCTACTTTCTTTGTAAATTTCTAGAATTATTTCAAAAGAGACTTAACTGAATGTAGTAGATGCTGTCACGAATGGCTGAGCCAATATGTGATCACATTAACATAATACCATGCATGTACTCATTAGGTTTCACAGTTTGCTGTAATTCTGCCAAATACATCACATTTGGTGAGTGAGCAAGAAATTTTCAAAGTTCAAAGGGAAGAAATTGCTCAATAACTCACCTCACACTTTTTTCTTGGAAGGAGATTTGCACTTTTCATTGCCATTATTTTAAAATTTGATATCTATCAAAGAACTAAAGTAAATGTGAAAAACAAATCTTGAAGCTTGGTCCTTTTGTAGTATGTATTACTCTTCGAGATACAGCAATTACACATGTAGGAGGAGGAGGAGGAGATTAGTGTTTAACGTCCCGTCGACAACGAGGTCATTAGAGACGGAGCGCAAGCTCGGGTTAGGGAAGGATGGGGAAGGAAATCGGCCGTGCCCTTTGAAAGGAACCATCCCGGCATTTGCCTGAAAGGATTTAGGGAAATCATGGAAAACCTAAATCAGGATGGCTGGAGACGGGATTGAACCGTCGTCCTCCTGAATGCGAGTCCAGTGTGCTAACCACTGCGCCACCTCGCTCGGTAATTACACATGTAGCAGAACACTTTAAATAACAGTATAACTGGCCTGTTTCCTAGTCTTAATATTCTTCTACGTGGCCAGTTTCTAGAGTGTTAACAAAGATGTCTGTTTTCTGCTATACAAAATTTTCCATTATTACAAACAATGGTCACTGACACACATACAAATCTTACTGTGATAAATAACTGGGGTCACTGAGCAACCCATATGGACCTTGTGTTTACAAAACCCTATCCCATCCCTCTTGGCTGCACATCCTGGTTTGTTTACCATTTAATACTCATTACACATATTATAGATATAGCACATGTTAACTCCCTTCCTCAAAGATAACACGTGCAGACTTTGCACATTGTATCAGTGGAGGGATATGAACAAAAGTAAAGAGTAAGACTACAGTAGTGGCGATATGTGATAACAGAACAAAAATGAAAAATATGTACAGGTAATAGAAAATGAATTACCTGAGAGAGGACAAAAAAAATGAATAAAAGACATAGCACAGGTGACAAATGCATGTCCTTGTTAACGTACTGCACCAAGCATAACTAAGTTCAGCATTTATGGAGACTTACAATAATGACAACATGACTTGTCCAACAAAAGCAACAGTAGGTTCCTCATTTGTGCAAATTAACAACATCCTATAATGCCCCAGGGTGGGTTATATCAACAACAATGTAAGCCAAGAGTATTTTAAAATTTGCTTAGACTGAGTGAGACAGATTATTCGCCAAGTCCTTGGTTGGTTTTCTAAGGGTTCTGTCTGTGAAAAATGGCAAGTAACGGTGCAAGCAGGAAGAAATGTATTGTTTCAGTGGCTCTAACCCATGAAGTATTAACAGCAAAGAAATGTGGAAAGATCAATGTGGGAACTGTTGGGGTGTTTAAATGGCCTGTGCAATGGGAAATGGGATATGACTTTACAACCTGTGGTATTGCAGGAAGCCTGAAGACTGCAGATGTACACATCTGAGGATAAATGTAGCTGAAACAGTAAGATCAAATGCAGGACTGACAAACAAATGTAATACAAACTGAGAAGAATCCTGCAAAACTGCAGTCAAATGCCTCTATACTGAATGTGCAGCAATTAAATAATTATAATAATTATATCAACTTACCAGCTGTTCTTCCACACACAGCCCAAATAGTTTGATCAGCAAGTACTTCATACATTAAGGAGTTATGAGAACTAGGATTAATTCGGCGGACATGCAGTTGGAGATGGCACATGCTGCCTGCCCGACAAAATTCGTTCCCTTTTAAAGGTTCAACCTGTGATTTAACTTCATACAGAGTCTGAAAAAAAAGAAAATCAAGCTTATTATAACCTCTGCACAACTATTCATATTTCCTTTTAAAGTACAGGCTAATAGCACAATAGGTGCAACCATTAAAATTATGTAACCACAATCATAACAAAGCCCTTACATGGCACTGGCTGAATGCACAATGCCAGTGCTGCAGTTTGACAGGTGGACTAGGTTGGGGTGGGGTTGGTGTCAAGTGGGGTGGGTAGAGGAAGACTGAAAGGTGGGAGGCAGGAAGACGGGTTGGGGTTGGTGGTTAGCAACTCAGGAGGAGGCAGCATTGGTTAATGTTGACTGATTGTGTACTTTAGTTCATTCACTGCATTTTAGTGCCATTTGGGACAGGTAACTATAACTTGCCAACAGGGATGTTACGTAACACATTGCTCCTACAATATAAGAAGAAGAAGAAGAAGAAGAAGAAGAAGAAGAAAATCACCACGAAAAAATTATCTGAATGGGACAGAAATTGGTATCTGTGATGTACATGTGCAGATGAACAAATGACTACAATTTCAGAAAAATGGGTGATTTATTCAAGAGAAAGAGCTTCACAAATCAAGCAACTCAATAATGCATTGGTCCACCTCTGGCCCTTCTGAAAGCAGTTATTTGGCTTGGCATTGATTGACAGAGATGTTGGATGTACTCCTGAGGGCTATTGTGCCAAATTATGTCCAATCAGCATGTTAGATCATCAAAATCCTGAGGTGGTTCGAGGGCCCTGCCCATAATGTTCAAAACATTCTAAACTGGGGAGAAGTGCAGCGACCTTGCTGGACAAGGTAGCGTTTGGCAAGCATGAAGACAAGCAGTAGAAACTCTCACTGTGTGCAGGCAGGCATTATCTTGCTGAAATGTAAGCCCAGGATGCCTGTCACAAAGGGCAACTAAACGGAGTGTAGAATATTGTCGACGTACCGCTGTGCTGTAAGGGTTCCATGGCTGACATCCAAAAGGGTGCTGTTATAGAAAGAAATTGTACCCCAGAGCATCATTCCTGGCTGCCGTGCCGTATGGAGGGCAACAGTCAGGTTGGTATCCACTACTGCCCAGGCCATCTCCAGACACGCCTCTGGGCTGGAATCTCATCGATTGGAGTAGAATTGTCTTCAGTGATGAGACCTGCACGGAGATACCCCAGACAGCAGTGTGATACCAACCTGACTAGATGCCCCCAATACAGCCCAATAACTAGGAGTGATGAAAGGGTGCAATTCCTTTTCATAGCATAAACCCTTTGGTTGTCATCCGTGACATCCTCACAGCACAGTTGTACGTTGACGATATTCTACAGTCTGTTTTGTTGCCCTTCATGGCAAGCCATACTGGACTTACATTTCAGCAAGATAATTTGCACCCTCACACGACGAGAGTTTCTACTGCTTGTCTTTGTGCTTGCCAAACCCCACCTTGGTCAGTAAGGTCACCAGATCTCGCCCCAGTTGACAATGTTCGGAGCATTATGGGGAAGGTCCTCCAGCCAGCTCGGGATTTTGGCAATCTAAATAACCAGATAGAGCACTTATTTTGTCTTAAGAGTGTATTTGTATTTTTTTTTTTAGAATAATCCACTGCCTGAATTTTAGGCTTTGGGCATATGTTATCCTTATTTTATTACCATTGTTTCTTAATGTTTCTTGTGGCAGTCAAATTTATGTTTACAACTGATTTCTTTTTATTGTTCAACTGTGTGTTTGTAATAAAATTGTGTCACCTAAAAAAATATATTTGCACACCCACAATCACAGCCACTTCCACTCCACAGCCCACTGCTGCTGCAAAAATTCATAACAGTTCTTCATGACAGGAAAAAGATGACTGACATAAAGGTAATTTAAAGACTATTAGCATTTACAACATACAGTGACAGGAAAATGTCACAATACCAAGAAGAAGTTGTGCAACATACATGATGACAATTATTGAACTTCATGAAATAAAATCATCGTAACTTCTAAACGGTTTGTGTTAGGATGTTCAAACTGTACAGCTGGCCACAGGGCATGACGGCAATTAGTATGTTGGTTTAGCAATGAAGCCCACATTCGTGTGGATGGGTTCATCAATAAGCAAAACTGGGGCATTTGAGGGAATGAGAATCTGCATTTCACGATCAAGAAGCCTCTTCACCCTCAACAGGTGACTGTCTGGTGTGCAATGTCCAGTCATGGAATAATCTGTGGGATATTCCTTGACGGCACGCTGACTACCAAATGGTATGTGAAGGTTTTGGATAATGATTTCATTCCCGTTATCCAAAGTGACCGATTTTGGCAAGATTTGGTTCATGCAAGACAGAGCCCGACCCCATCAAAGCAGGACAGTGATGTCCTGGAGGAGCACTTTGGGGACCGTGTTCTGGCTCTAGGGTACCCAGCGGCCACTGGCATGGGCCTCGATTGGCCGCCATATTCTCTGGATCTGAACACATGCAACTCATTTTTGTGGGGCTATATTTTAAGACAAGGTGTACAGCAATAATCCCAAAATCATTGATGAGCTGAAAACAAGCATTCAGATTATTGATAGCATCCATGTTCCGACACTTCAGTGAGTCATGCAGAATTTTGCTATTTGTCTGTGCCACATCAACAACAATGATGGCAGGCATGTTGAAGTGTCATGACCTAAATCCGAATATCTGTATTGACATTTACTTGTTCAATAAAGTGTGTGCACGCTGTAGTTTGTAACTAATTTCGACCCCCCCCCCCCCTTCATACTGTTAAATAATTGTCACCTTCTAAATGAAAGTTGGTAGGCATGTTTCTACATCTGAAAGATCAAGTATATTCAAATATCGTGCCAGTTGCATAAGAGTGGCACTAGTAGTGTCACTATGAGGATACAAATCAGGTTTGCTTTAAATATATACTTAATGACCGTGCGCATCAGTTATCTTTGAGATTCAATGAGGTGAGCTGATGTTAAGTCAAGAATGCCTTTAAGGTGACAAGAAACACCTTTATCAACATCTCACTGAGTTTGAACGAGGTTATGCAACAGGTCTTTCAAGGACCTCAATGTTCCTTGTGCGATATTGCATAAAAACTTGGCACCAACGTAGCCAAGGTACATGATTAGTGACAGCAGTGGCCACAAGAATGTAGAGTTGCAAGAAGACTGGGCTCTGGATGGCCATGTGGCTCTACCGAGAAGGAAAACCATCATACTTGGCATATGGCTTTGGCTGCATCATATTGCATCTGCAGCAGCAATTTGAGCAGTAGTTGACACCAAAGTGACACAAAACTGTTACTTCAAGAACAGCTCAGAGCCAGATGCCCTCTAGCATGCACTCCACCAATGCCAGTGAGATCAGTTGTGTCAAGCTAGAGCTCACTGGAAGGCAAGGTGGAGTCTTTTGTGTTTTCTGATGAACAATGGTTCTGCCTCAATGCCAGTGATGGTGTTGGTTACAATGAGGCCACCGGAGGGCCTGCAACCAACCCATCTGCATGCTAGACACACTGGACCTACACCTGAAGTTACTGTCTGGGGTGGGACTTTGTACAACAGCAGGAGCACTTCTGTGGCTATCCCACACACCCTGACTGCAAATTTGTATGCCAGTCTGATAAATTGACCTGCTGTGCTGACATTCATGAACAGCATTCCAGGGGGTGTTTTCGAACATGATAATGCTTGACCACATACCACTGTTGTAATCCAATATGCTCTACAGAGTGTCAACATGTTGGCTTGGCCTGCTCTATCATCAGATCTGTCTCCAATCAAGCACATATGGGGCATCACTGGAGTGTCATCCACAACCAGTATCAACTGTCCCTGTATCGACTGACCAAGTGGAACAGGCATGGAACTCCATCACAAGCTGACATCTGGCACCTGTGCAATACAATGCATGCGTATTTGCATGCTTGCCTTCAACATTCTGGTAGTTACAATGGTTATTAATTTAACAGCGTTTTAAATTTGGAATGACTTATTTTGTGCTTACATTAACCTGTGATCTTGCGGTGTTAATCACATATATGTTACCTAGACAAAGGTATTTCTGAAATTTTATTACTCTACATTAATTATTTGTTGGTGTTGCAATTTTTTTCCATCAGTGTTATAAAATATCTAGTGGGTAACACTGAAAGCTCCACCAGGATTTTCACAGGCAATGGGGTTGTCTACATGAAGGGTGTGAAGCCTGCAGCAAAATGTATGGTCACCTACTGGGATTAATGTTTTGTACAGAGAATGGCAGCCAACTATGAACATAAGTACATGGTCTTTTTGTGTATAAATTGCCAAAGAGACATTGCTGTTCAATTACACTACTGGTTATAAACCACTGGAAACAGGAACTACCATAAAAAGTCTAGCATTAACCATATGAAGTGACCCAAAGTGGAATAAACTGTAGAAAAAGCAGATGCCAGGCTGAGATTCACTGGGAACATCTTAAGCAAATGTAACAATAGAAACCCCGGGCAGGAATCAGCACTCTGGCCCAAGGTGCCGGAGTTGGACGTCAATTGTGCATCAAGTGTGCCTGTTTGTGTGTATGAATGGTGTGTGTTTCTCTGGCTGCAGCTGAAAGCTTTATGTAAGTGTCTTAATTGTGCCGGTCTGCAACTTAACGTGTCTTCTCTGCAATGAGTTGTTCATGAAGTGTAATTCATACACAAAAAAAATGGCTAACAAAACCTTATTTTCTATTCTTCAGTACTGCTCATCAATCTGCAATCCTTACCAGGTTGGATTAATGGAAGACAGAAAAGATGTAACAAACAGTGGCACATTTCATCAAAGGATTGATCAGTAAGAGCAAAAGTGTTATGGGAATGCTCAACAATCTGTAGTGACAGTCTCTCTACAAGAGGGGTGTTGTTTATAACAGAGAGGTTTAGTGTTGAAAATAGGGCAGAGCCTCTGGCCCTAATACATCATAAATTTAACAGCTATAAATATAATGGCTGCTGTTCCAATTAACAGTTATGCAAACCTGGGGTGAGAGCACTGTGCATCCGTTGGCACACCATAACAACATGCCAGATGGTGGGTCCATATCAAAGATATGAGTGCAATCTCACAAGAATCATCATCCTGAGGGGATTACATTATTGTGGAGTGTCTGACATTGGTTTGTGGAAGGCTGGAGCCTATCACATTATTCCATGTCATTATGACAAGACATAAATCAGACAACCATGGCACTGTCGAAGATTGATGCAGAGAACACCAGCAGCACACTCGAGTAATGCACCTAAACTAGTCGGCGGTTGCAGAGCATAGTTTGTCAAAGAATCACACTGTGTAAAATGAACATATAAGGATTTTAGCACAGACTTCCAAATACTGGGACAGTGTCGTTAGAGAAACCATCAAAATTCACACAAGGGATAATCTTATCAATCGGGACTGCAGACTGCAACTATAATCTCAGCAAGGCTTGGGAACCAGCACTGGGTCTAATTAAGAGGCTTAGCAAACAGTGATGTGGCAACCCCCCCTAGACAGAGCAACTACATCAACAATACCAACTTGTCTGATTGTGTTCATTTCATGAGATGTATGTGGGAGGGAGTAATACATTGCCTGACACATCTTCAGCCATATGCTCTCAGAATTTCAACGTGCAATTTTCAACGTCACAATTACACAATCTTTTGACAAGATAACAAAATAATACATGTCACCCACGCCGTCTTGATCTACCTCAATACAGATGGTGTTAGACTGTACTGCCAAACCATCAGCCACTACAACTGATGAACTCTGCCATACAGTTGCAGCAGCATGGAAAGATGTACCTACATACACCATCCAAGCTCAGTTCAATCAGATGTCCAACCTGGTTATAGTCATTGTTGCTGCCATAAGTGGCAGCTCTGAGTATTAAATTTTGCTCTCTCTCTCTCTCTCTCTCTCTCTCTCTCTCTCTCTCTCTCACACACACACACACACACACACACACACACACACCCTAAAAATTTCTGTTCTTTCTCCTATGATGTATAAGCACAAAAAGTAAAATTTCATTCTTCACTTAAAACTTCCGGGCTGATAGGCCATGATCAATGTATAAAACTCGACCCTGACGTTTCGTCTCCAACTGCGGGAGACATCCTCTGAGGTAAAGTAGTGAACTGCAAAGAGAACTTGAGGAAGTGCTGATTGTATTTATCTGTGAGACCCAGGTGGCAATTCCTCCTATGATCAACAAGACCCACCAGGAAGATAAAACAATATTTAAGATCGGCAAAAGATGCATGACTCCGTTTGGCTACACCGGGGGTATATAAAATTCCTTGCAGTTGTGGACAGGTTTATATCGGTACAAAGAGAAGTGTGAACACTCATCTTGTTGAACATAGGGGGAATTGCCACCTGGGTCACACGGATAACTCAGCCGTAGCGTAACATGTTTACCAGGAAGGCCATCATGAAATAAAATTCAGTGAGATGAGCATCATATCTAAAACCTCGCCCTATTATCTGTGCATGTATAGAGAGGCTATCGAGATAGATAAACACCATAATAGTTGTAACAGTAAAGACGAAGGTGTCAAGCTGGATAAAATTTGGATGTCAGCATTGCACCCTCTGTACTGCCTATATAATCAGCACTTCCTTGAGTTCTCTTTGGAGTTTGCTGCTTTACCTCAGAGGATGTCTCCCATAGTTGGAGACAAATTGTCAGGGGAGAGTTTTATACATCGACCAAGGCCTATCAGCCCTCAAGTTTTAAGTGAAGACAATACGAGTCGTGAAAGCCTACACTGTATGAAAAAATTTCATTATTTGCTATCCTTCCTACTGTTGCAGTTTTCATGGTCAGCAGTGTGTTTTATACACTCCTACATAACTACTACTGTACAATTTACACTTAAGTAATCGATAGAGAGTTCATCGAATCACTTTCACACTATTTCTCTACCAATCCAGTCTCTAACAGATCTTGGGAAGAATGAACAGTCTTTTCATGGACGTACTAATTTCTATTATTTTATTACAATGGATATTTCTCCCTATGCTGGTGGGAGTTAACTATATATTTTAACATTCACAGGAGAAAGGTGGTGAAAAAAATTGAAATAGAAAGTTCGTGCGAAGATCTTACTGCAATGAGAAAAGTCTTTGTTTTATTGCCACCCCAACTTGCTTATCTCCCCTATCTCACAACAGTACAAAATTTGGACTTCTTTTATGTCCTCCACAATTCCTACCAGGTAAGGATGTGATATAGTGCAGCAACACTCCAAAAGAGGATGGACAAATGCACTGCATGCAGTCTCTTTCGTACCCATGTTGCATTTGTAAGGATTCTGCCAATAAAGTGGAATCTGTTTCACGTTCCACATGATATCTATGTGGTGCTTCCAATTTAGGTTCTTTGTAATAGTAATCCCCAGGTATTTGGCTGAGTCAACTACATTTAGAATTGTGTGCTTCATATGGGAACCAAAATTTAATAGATTCCTTCTAGTACACTACTGGCCATTAAAATTGCTACACCAAGAACAAATGCAGATGATAAACACGTATTCATTGGACAAACATATTATACTAGGACTAACGTGTGATTACATTTTCACGCAATTTGGGTGCATAGATCCTGACAAATCAGTACCCTGGGCATTGAGTGAAACAGAGCTTGGATGGCGTGTACAGGTACAGCTGCCCATGCAGATTCAACATGATACCACAGTTCATCAAGAGTAGTTACTGGCGTACTGTGATGAGCCAGTTGCTCAGCCACCATTGAGCAGACGTTTTCAGCTGGTGAGAGATCTGGAGAATGTGCTGGCCAGGGCAGCAGTCGAACATTTTCTGTATCCCGAAAGGCCCGTACAGGACCTGCAACATGCAGTTGTACATTATCCTGCTGAAATGTAGGGTTTTGCAGGGATCGAATGAAGGGTAGAGCCACGGGTCGTAACACATCTGAAATGTAACATCCACTGTTCAAAGTGCCGTCAATGCGAACAAGAGGTGACCAAGACGTGTAACCAATGGCAGCCAATATCATCACGCCAGGTGATACGCCAGTATGGTGATGACAAATACACGCTTCCGATGTGTGTTCACCGCGATGTCGCCAAACATGGATGCGACCATCATGATGCTGTAAACAGAACCTGGATTCATCCGAAAAAATGACGTTTTGCCATTTTTGCACTCAGGTTCGTCGTTGAGTACACCATCGCAGGCGCTCCTGTCTGGGATGCAGCGTCAAGGGTAACCGCAGCCATGGTCTCCAAGCTGATAGTCCATGCTGCTGCAAACGTCGTCGAACTGTTCGTGCAGATGGTTGTTGTCTTGCAAACGTCCCCATCTGTTGACTCAGGGATCGAGACATGGATGCACGATCCGTTACAGCCATGTGGATAAGATGCCTGTCAACTCGACTGCCAGTGATATGAGGCTGTTGGGATCCAGCACAGTGCTCTGTATTACCCTCCTGAACCCACCAATTCCATATTCTGCTAACAGTCACTGGATCTCGACCAACGCGAGCAGCAATGTCACGATACGATAAACCGCAATCGCAATAGGCTACAATCCGACCTTTATCAAAGTCGGAAACGTGATGGTACGCATTTCTCCTCCTTACATGAGGCATCGCAACAACGTTTCACCAGGCAAGCCCGGTCAACTGCTGTTCGTGAATGAGAAATCGGTTGGAAAATTTTCTCATGTCAGCACGTTGTAGGTGTCGCCACCAGCGCCAACCTTGTGTGAATGCTCTGAAAAGCTAATCATTTGCATATCACAGTATCTTCTTCCTGTCAAATAAATTTCACATATGTAGCACGTCGTCTTCATGGTGTAGCAATTTTAATGGCCAGTAGTGTACTTATGTGGGTTGGTGACCTCACACTTTTCATAATTTTGAGTCAATTGCCACTTATCAGAACATACATATATCTTGTCTAAATCATTTTGCAATTGGTTTTGATCATCATCTTACTGAACAGTAAATGTCAGCATCATCTGCAAGCAATCCAAGAAAGCTGTTGAGATAATCACTTGTAACATCTGTATGCTTTCTTGGGAAATACCAAGTACCATTTCTGTTTCACTCTACGTCTTTCCATAATTCACTACAAACTGTGACTTTTCTGACATGATACCACGAATCTAGTCCTACAACTGCGATGATACTTGACAGGCACACAATTAGAAGCCTTTTTGAGGAACAATGTCAAAACCTCTCTGGAAACATTGAATTACATTCAAATTCCCTGTCAATAGCACTCATTAATTTGTTTGAATTAATAGAGTTGTGTTTCACTAGAATGATATTTTCTGAATCCACCCTATGTGTCAATATATCTTTTTCTTCGAGGTAGTTCATAACGTTCGAACACAGTATGTATTTCAAAATATTACTGCACATTCACGTCAGTGATCTGGACCCATAATTTAGCAGATTGCCATTTCCTTTCTTATGTATTAGTGTGACATGTGCAACTTTCACATCCTTAGGGACGTGATATTTCATTAACTAAGCAGTTGAATACGACTGCTAAATATGGAGCTATGTATCAGCATATTGTGACAGGTCCATAACTGTTATACAGTATGGGCCAGGAGACTTGCCTTTATGAAGTAATTTAAGCTGCTTCGCAACACCAAGGATATCTACTTATAAGTTGCTCTTGTTGGCAGAGGTTTTCAACTTGAATTCTCGAATATTTACTGTGTTATCTTTGGTGAAGGAAATTTCGAAAACATGTTTAATATCTCCAGTTTAAGAGCACTTTCATCCGTAACATAACAATTGTTGTCGCACAGTGGATATACTGAGTGGGCCCTGCGGCTGGTGTACTTTACATACAACCAGAATCTCTTTGGCTTTTCTGACAACTTTTGAGACAGAGTTTTGTTGAGGAAACTATTAAAAGCATCTTGCATTTGTCTGTGATAAATTTTAATCCTCTGTAAAGCATGGCAATTTTCAGTATTTTTTGTTCTTTTAAATCACACTTTTTTGTTAATTTTGCAACTTTGTCCTGACCTGTCTCTTATTAATTTACTTGGTATAAATGTCTCAATTGCCTTCAGTACTATTTCTCTGAATTTAAGCCACATCTTGTGCACACTTACATAGTTAGTTTGAAAGGAATGCACACTGCCTCTGAGGAAAGTATGAAGTGACTTCTTACTGGTTTTTTCCTCTCTCCTTTTCTTAAATAGACATATTTTGCATTTATTTTTCATGAATTAGGATGTTACAGTATTCAGTCTCACTATCACAGCCTTGGTATCACTAATCTATACACCCCTCATGTTGCTCCCCTATCTGGTCAGGATTATTTGCTGGTAAGAGGTCCAATATGTTATCAAAACAATTTAAACTTTAAATGGGATCCTAAACTAATAGCTCAAAATAATTTTTGGAGAAAGCATTTACTACAATTTCGGATATGTTTTATGCCTACAACTGACTTTAAAAATGTCTTTTCACCAACACTTTGAGGATAGATTGAAACCACTACCAACTACAATTGTGTGCGTCAGGTACCTATTTGAAATGAGACTCAAGTTCTCTCTGAACCATTCAGCAACTTTTTCATCCAGTCAGGAGGTCAGAAAAGGAACCAATTTATTAATTCATTCTGGTTGTCAATTGTAACATCTACCAATGCTAATAAACACCAACTATTTACTTAAATTTCACTACAAGACAAACTACTTCTAACTCCAACAAACACACTATCAACAACTGAATTTAATCTGGTGTTCCTGAACACCACTAGGTCCTTGATAAAAACTTTAACTGAACTCTCTTTCGATATCTGTACTGATTTTAGCTTTAGTGCTTTTTGTTAGCACTTGGAGCTCTGGTTCTTTCGCCAACACATTTACAATAATTCACTTCTGTCACACCTATGGTTCGTAGATCTACCCTCACCATATGTTTGACCTGGTCCCTTTCAGGCTGAGCCCCTGTTTGTACTTTTCTAAGACCATCTTATCTAACAAACTGTCCAGCCCACTCTAGACATTTCCCACAACCCATGCAGCTGTCTTGTGTGTGTAATGGACACCTAATCTATTAAGCAGATCTTGACACCTCTCCACCCTATTGCTCAACTCAAGGAATCTGCAGCTTACACAGTTGCAGAGCAATCTGAGCCTCTGATTCAGACCCTTCACTTGGCTCTGTACCAAAGGTCCTCAACTGATGCTCTCAACAGTGCTACATATGAAGAGTTTGGCCTTATCTTGCAAGAAAGACTGGCTGTCTTTACCACTTCAGATAGCCGCTGGAAATCAGACAGAATTTCTTCCAATACAAATCAACAGATGTTATTATAACCAACATAAGCCACTACCTGTAGTTGGCTGCACCCTGTAGGACCTGTTACACATCTGGCATGACTCATCCATGATATGTACACAGAGTGCACACTGGATTTCTTCCCCTCCTTGGCAGCACTATCCTTAAGAGGCTCCATCTAACACTGGAGCTCCCAACTACCAATAATCCCACCCTCTGTGAATGTTTGGACTTTGCAGGTCGAGAGGCTTCCACTGAAACAGAGCAACTGACTGCAATTGGCTCAGGATCTTAATCAGCCACAGATCATGCTCGAAATCTGTTTGTCACACAAACTGGGAATGCCTTTCCATTGGTCCCCAGAAAGTCTTTCACCGACTGCCACACCTTAAAAGAAACTCCCACTCTAACACTGATGAGGAGTCAACCTCAATGTGAGCACTTACTGGGCCAGCCACAGCAGTGGCTTGTTCACAGGACACGAGATGTGCTAGAAATCCCTTAGACCCCTCGTTCGATGCAACAACCTCGAGCTACATGACCAAAGCCACATTACCTGGAGCTGGGAGTGAACAGTCACCAACTCAGGTCACATTCAAACACACCATTCACAGTTCCCACCCATACTGAAGACAGTGGAACTGTAAATTAATATGCAAAAAATTTGCAATTTAAACTACAGAAGCACACAGACAATGCTAAATAAGTAACTCATTTGGGATCAGAAGCTCTTAATATAATGAGCAAACAATCTACTCACCTGGTATTACTCGTACATATGCTGGGATCTGGCTCTGCTAATTATAATACACTGAAGAGCCAAAGAAACTGGTACACCTGCATAGGGCAGCCACGAGCATGCAGATGTGCCACAACACGACATGGCATGGACTTAACTAATGTCTGAAGTAGTGCTGGAGGGAACTGTCACCATGAATCCTGCAGGGCTGTCCATAAATCCGTAAGAGTACGAGGGGGTACAGATCTCTTATGAACAGCAGACTGCAAGGCATAGCAGATATGCTCAATAATGTTCATATCTGGGGAGTTTGGTGGCCAACAGAAGCTTTTAAACTCAGAAGTGTATTCCTGGAGCCACTCTGTAGCATTTTTGGACGTGTGGGTTGTCTCACTGTCCTGCTGGAATTGCCCAAGTTCATCGGAATGCACAATGGACATGAATGAATGCAGGTGATCAGACATGATGCTTTCACATGTGTCTCCTGTCAGAATCTTATCTAGATGTATCAGTGGCCCGTATCACTCCAACTGATCACAGCTCACATCATTACAGAGCCTCCACCAACTTAAACAGTCCCCTGCTGACCAACAGGGTCCATGGAGTCATGAGGGTATCTCCATACCGGTACATGTCCATTCACTCAATAAAATTTATAACGAGACTCATCTGACCACGCAATATGTTTGCTCCAGTCATCAACAGTCCAATGCCGGTGTTGACAGTCCCAGGTGAGGCATGAAGCTTTGTGTTGTGCAGTCAACAAGGGTACACGAGTGGGCCTTTGGCTCCGAAAGCCCATACCAATGATGTTTCATTGAATGGTTCGCATGCTGACACCGGTTGATGGCCCAGCATTGAAATCTGCAGCAATTAGCATAAGGGTTGCACTTCTGTCACGTTGAACGATTCTGTTCAGTTGTTGTTGGTCCCATTCTTGCAGGATCTTTTTCCGGCCATAGTGATGTCTGAGATTTAACGTTTTACCGGATTCCTGATATTCACAGTACACTCGTGGAATGGTCATATGGGAATATCTCCACTTCATTGCTTCCTCAGAGATGCTGTGTCCCAACGCTCATTCGCCGACTATAACACCACGTTCAAACTCACTCAAATCTTGATAACCTGCCATTGCAGCATCAGTAACCGATTTAACAACTGTGCAAGATACTTGTTGTCTTATATGGGTGTTGCTGATGGCAGTGCCATATTCTGCCTGTTTACATATCTCTGTATTTGAATACGCATGCCTATACCAGTTTATTTGGTGCTTCAGTGTATAAAGACCACTCACGGATTAGATAGGCCTGTTGTGACTGGCCGACTGTTGCCTACAAAGCAGTATGAGGAGGCGTCTATGATCCTGGGACATGCAATCAGCATGTTGCCAATCTCTCCAGCCATTATTGCCAGTAGATGAGTCTGGATGATTCTCTGCTTTTATATTCAAGCAGATCCTCATTTGGCCTCATGAGGCTGAGTGGATCCCATTCCAGACCACCCTTCCACCGAAGAAACCTGCAGAGATACCAGTAATCGAACCCGCGTCCTTCGGCACCGAAGGCAGAGACGCTAAGTATTTGCCTGTGCAGGTGGTCTCTAAACTAAATTATAAAAAAAGGAGTAGGGAGTTTAAATTATGGACTTGTATAGCCTTCATAGATTCTGGAAGGACATGGAATATGGTACAAGCTGTGAACTATTATAAAAGTAAAAGTCTTTCCAAGGCAGGCTCTATCAACAGTCTTTATAGAAAACACTAACATTAAAATAAAACTCCGCACACACCACTGCAGCAGTTTACCCACCTACATGGCCAAGGTCGTTAACGCAGGCTTCTGCGGTGCGGTGGCGCTCAACCTGGGGGTAAGCTGGTTCGAACCCTGGAGTTGGAAAAAAATTTTCACTGCCAGTATTTGGCTGACAAGGGGAGGAGAACTGGTAGTGTAAAGTTCCTGATCACCAGACTTTGTGCCAATGTCCTGGTTTAAACACCAAACCTCTCCACAGTGCGTCATGAAGTGAGGGCATGTGTCGTTGATGATGATCCATCTATTAGATGGGGACATTAAGTTTGGTGGCCCTCTTGGTGCTATTTGTGAGAAGTAGGATATGTATTGGCACCGGGGTTCACCCTCTCCCTTCTCTTCACCATCATCACCACCACCACCACCACCACCACCACCACCACCACCACCACCACCACAAACATTACACTTCACTCTACCACTCAACACACACACACACACACACACACACACACACAGTAATACAAATATTGTAATGGAGCATGTTTCAAATAAAAGACAACCTCCTGCAGCCAGTAAAACCTAATCCAGGTACAAAACAAGGTTGTAGGCATTCTCCAACACTATTTTATGTTTATAATGATGATATTCTCAAGGAATGGAGTTTTGAGGTAAGACATGTCATTAACTTCAAGCAAAATGGGTATAACAACTTTCTGTTGACTGATGATTACATTACTGTTTATGAAAATAAAGATGACTTTAAAAAGAGCATCCACCCCACCCACACATACCTCAAATTCTTTAAGAAACTGGCACCGACTACAATATTCTACGCAAGTGAAATTAAAGTTCCCTCTCAAAATGCTAATTTCAACATGCAAGCAGCTGAAATGAAGTTTCTGCTGAAAGTGAAAGGTTGTACTCTCTACACAGACAGAGGAATCAAGACACGAGACAAGGGTGGTGTTCATAAACTAAGTTATAAAATAATACAATAGAAATAAAAATGGAAAAAAACCTTTTGAAGCAAATGGATGGTGATTGATTACCTAAACAAGTAATGCAATACCATACAACTGAGTAACAGGAAGTGGGGGGGGGGGGGGGTGGGGGATAGAACAAGCAGACATCGAATCCGTGATTAAGATAATGGAAGATACTGAAATATATTAAAATAATTATGTTAAGCAGAAGCTGAATGCTATTTTGCACTAACTTACCTTGTAATCTTTTATTTCAAAGCTACAAGAATATGGTTTGAATTCTGGACTACTCATTCGTTTCAGTGGATCAATTATGGGGCTATATTTGATTGAAAACTCTGTCTTGATAGGCGGTGTATCATCAGTGTCACCAAGCACTAGCCCCCATAAAAATGAACACTTTAGTCCAGTTTTTATCACCTGAAAGATAAATGGTAACGACTGAACGCCAAGTCAAACATTGTAATTATTGTATATAAAGCATTAGTTTTTCAGCCAGCAAGGCTGCACTTTCTATGTATCCATAAACAAGTCTCAAGAACAAAAGACAGTTACAAGCTAATGAGAATTCACACGTATTTTTGTCTTTCAATCACTGTTTTTATTAACTCTAACTGACTGGCTTCTGGTAGCGTCAGTCATCTTCCAATCGTTTCTTAAAATCTTAACAGACCACTATCAGCGAAACTGGGAAGTTTATTTTCTACAAATAAGGATTGTGGATAACTTCCTGTTGACAAGTATGTCCAGTTCTACTAAAAAAGTTTCTTGTCTATAAAATGGAAGGTACAAGAAACATTAATTAGGTACAGTTAAGAGTGCCTGAGAACTCAACAACCAAAAATCACTACACACACAACTTGCATTACAGCATGGCTAGTGTTCTGAAATTACAATAGCCCAGACCTACCCCCTCAACTAATGCACACAGCAGCTGTTAGCATGTAGTGAGCCTATATAGCAGTTGCTGTTTTGCCTACCCTACTAGGTCTCACACTGACCACGGATAAAAAGAAAGAACTGTATGGTATGAAGGATGCTTCAGGCTAGTTCAGATAGACTGTTCATGAAATTCAAAGAGTAACTACACACAGTATGCAGGTCAGAAAAGGAGACAGAGAGAGAAACTGACAAGATGGAGCACTAACACTATACAACACAAAATGCAAACTTACATATTTCAAAGAAAAAACTGAATGAGACAGAAATCTTCAAACTGAATCAGATTTAGTGGGAATCTTTAGTTAAGGAAGCAGGGGAGATATGTTAGTGTGTACCAGATTTCAACAGTGAAAACAGTTATTTTTCTATTGTGAATTGAAGCACTGCCTGAGTACTCCAGCACAGTATTTTACAACTTAAAATCTCCTATTACTAGCTTAACATTAATATCACCATTGTCTGGTATGGTGAAGTTATATTCAAAGTCTAATGAACTTGAAAACTTTCATTAGAAAATTGTAGATCACAAGGCACTATTGTGGAGAAGGATGCTGCATTGTTTGGAAGGAATCTGCAGAAATAAGATCTCACTCTCTGCCAAACCGAATCACCACATATTGTTCAACTACCACTGAATAAGCGTAACCCAGCACCACTCCATGTGCCTGATCTCCAGGTACACATTGGCAATACAATTCAATGTTTTCTGTGGACTCTGTTTCTTCTTCGGACATATTGGATACAGTTTGTCTCACACATAACAAATTATACTGGTCCCAGAGTGATAGTTGAATTAACCCACACTATGTTCCATCGCACAAGAATCAGCTAGTTCTGGCTTCAGTTTTATGTTCCAATTGGAATTTCACAGGACTATCAACAAATCTCACTAGATCGAGCTACCACCCCTACTACAGCATCCTACCATATTTAACTTGCATAACTATTCCAGTGACTTCTGTCCTGCTAGTGAGACAGATACTGGGCCAGTCCATGTACTACTGTTTCACATGGAAGTTATGTAGCAGAACACTGCAGCCACTCCAGCTGACTACGACGTGCCTTGGCGAAGTTCCAGAGCAAAAGTTAATGATGACTTATTTTTCTACTATCACAAACTATAATTTCGTAATCCCACTTATGACTGATTTCTTATGATTAAAAATGTTACTTCTTATCTGTCTTATGAACTGTTCACTTTTGTGTTCTTGTGTAATAAAAGCTTAAAAATCATTAAATTTCAATATCTGCTCATGTGATCAAAAATGCTCTGTCATTGGCTGAAGCTATGTGTATGTAATATGAGTGTTAGCCAAAGCTACTACTTTTTTGCACTTTTGCTGCAGAAAGTTTAGCTATTCAGTGATGGGAAATGCATTTACAACTTTTAAGTAACTTTGTTAACACTAATAGTGGAAACCTTTACGAAGCTGATGCATTTATGCTACATTCAATGACAGCAGTGACATATGCAAGGACGGACATTCTTTTCCCTACTCCCTGCATCATCATTAAACTTACTTAAAACTAAGGAATTGTAGATCATTTTATACAAGTGGGCCCACATCTTATACCTCGATTGTCATCTATCAGTCAAGAAATACAACCCAAAGCAGAGTAAAATTCTTAGTGAATCTTAGTGCATATTTCCTAGTATACAAGGCAACCTAGTGTAGGTGTGACTGTTGTTCAGCTCTGTGGTGCAACGGATATTATATCTGACTACAGAACAGAGCATTTTAGGGTTGAATCCTGGCATGGTCATAAACTTTTTAAAAGTGTTATACGAAATACGAAAATAGCATTAGGAAGATATCACTGTAGCTATTGTTTCGACAGTGGGTTGTATTATGCATAGCTTTGCATTAATTTTGGTCAGAGAAATAGACAACTGAGAATAAATGCATTTAATCTGCGTACACACAATTTACTCACAATTTGCCTGTGGTGAAGGTATCACCACATGCCCACAACATAACAAGGTGTAGGATGAACTAATGTATGGGCTATGATGTCTGACAATGGAAACTAACATCAGTGTCCAAAATAAACTTAGTTTATCTTTATGTATGATGATGAAAATTTAAACAATAAGGATCCTAGTTGGCCAGTACGAAGAAAAAAAAAAAAGGATTGTTTCCAATAAGGTAAAAAGTGTGTAGTCACATTAACTAGAGATCATCTTGAAGGTGACATGTGTCAACAGCGACTGGGAATGTAAGCACATGTAAACAGCATGGACAACTCAACAATACGATGTTTCTGATCGACGTGGTGAAGTTTTGTAATTGTGACTCGCTTTTCATAAGAGAGGACTGTTGAGTCATTTACAAATTAAGTTAAAATAGTCCTTTGGTACAGATTTGAACCACAAACCTATGAATAACTACTTATAAACAATACCAGAGAAGGACAGTTGCTACTCACCATATAGCGGAGATGCTTAGTCGCGATAGGCACAACAAAATACTTTCCTTCTCTGGCATTGTTACATTCCATCCTGGATTTTCCATTGTTTACTTATAAACAATTACAGACCACCGCTCTACCAACTGCACTAGCAAACAATGAATGTAACTTTTCGTATAATGACAGTCAATTGTCTTTATTTTCATTGTGAATTTAGTTTTGTAGAATGATGCTGTCCTTCCTTGCAACAGTGGCAAAGCATATATCGGAGGTGAATTGATGTTAACTTGTGTATGCAAGACTTTTTAATTTAGTTAGGGCACTTGGGCAGTGGCTTCGTAGCATTTTGCCCGTACAGTGCAACCACATTTTACGCATTTTCTCATTCTTTGGAACACTCAAAAACAATTTTTCAGGCATTTTTATAGATTTATTGGTACAATGTGGTACTACACATCATTTGTTACCCATTTTCTTAAATGTAATTTCCAAACCAAGATATCACTGTGAATGAGCTTTACGACAATAGGAGCAATGAACCTGCCAGTGACATCATAGGCATCACAACTCAAACAGATTATTTCAATGGGTTTCAAAATTTTAGGAATTTCACTCCCCCCCCCTCCCCTCTTTTTTAATACTCAAATTCAATAGGAAAGAAAGCAAGTTATGAGCACAAAATATCACAATTAATGATGTAAGATGATTTCCAGAAAACAGTCAAATAGCCTATTGGTGCCCCCCTCTGGTTACCTGGTCACTGTAAGGACATTGGACACTGTGTGTGTGTGTGTGTGTGTGTGTGTGAGAGAGAGAGAGAGAGAGAGAGAGAGAGAGAGAGAGAGAGAGAGAGAGAGAGAGAGAGCACCCTCACAGTTCTGTGTCGACAACGGTAGTCATCGCATGGTGACGTGTAGGTTTGAATTATTAAATGAAATTAAAATACTGTTACCCCTAGATTTAAGACCCCATTGGATTGTCACATTCAACCATGTTGAATTCTTTCACAGGGAGAGAAGGACATATACAAGGTGCCCCCATGCCCTGGAGATGAGCAATTTTTGTTATTTAAATTTTACAAAGAAGCACCTTTTACACCCAACACCTTTTAGCTGATGTGACAACAATCTACCAGTTCCTGTCAGAAAATACTGAGGGAGGTGGCGCAGTGGTTAGAACACTGGATTCGCATTCGGGAGAATGACGGTTCAATCCCGCGTCCGGCCATATTGATTTAGGTTTTCTGTGATTTCCCTAAATCACTTCAGGCAAATGCCAGGATGGTTCCTTTCAAAGGGCATGACCGACTTCCTTCCCCATCCTTCTCTAATCCAACGAGACAGATGACCTCGCAGTTTCGTCTCCTCCCCAAATCAACCCAACCCCCTCATGTCAGAATAGGTTGACTCTTAGTCAGCAATGCCACCTTGCCAATCAAATCACATCATAAGATCACCTAAATTGTGAGACAGAGAGCTCTCTGAGTCGTGACCATAGAAGTTTCTCTTTTCTGCTCCCAGCCACTGCCCAGTGCACATGCTAAATGGCCTAGTTCCTTAATCTTTGCATTTTTCCCCACCCTTCGAGATGGGTTTGGGGCTACTGGATTTATCTTCTCTCATTCCCTTGGTAATTCTCACCATTTAATTACCATGGGCAAATAAACTGATACAATTTCTTTTTCTGAACTTAAGTACCATATACATAACAATTACATGCCCATACTGCTTTCCAATCCTGCCGAAGTATATTATGTACAATGAACAGGCTTTACTCTCCAATTAGAATAACACATGGTAGTGATGATGTATCTGTACTGGTAGCACAAGTCCTGAAGTAGTGACTTCTCTTTAACCAAGAGGTAGTATGATCACTTTCATTTGCCTTTAATGCTCAATTCTCTCAGTTCATCAACTTTACTTCTGAACCTGTCAAGATTTCTCAAGAATCAATAAGGGTGTCCCCCACAGTCAGGAGTGTTACGGAGATCACTGATGTCTTTATGTTTGCATACCACTGTACATGACACAGCACTTCAGATATAAGAAATGTATCTTCAGGCTTCTCTTACATTTAAATGATGATAAAAATAAAATTATCGCTGATATGCCACGTACTATTGGTCAGATTTCTCTTGATTGCTGGGTTACCTAGTTCTGAACCTGTTTAAGTTGTCAGTAGTCTGAATACTTCGGGCTGCTAATGGTTAATGTCCAGACACTGTCAACATTACAGATCCAACAACAACAATATTATGATTAGCATTGTAGTAACCTCTGCTGTAGTTAGTGAATATCATATTGTGGTACTGGACTTTGAAACGTGTGATGAAGAAATTTCAAGCCTGCTGTGGGACTATGACTCCTCAGTTAAAGTTTACTAAATGAGGAATGAAGGGAAGAAAATAATTAACAATGTTACTTAATGCCGCTTTTGAGCACTAATACAAGATTCGTATCAACTGATACAAGTAGGGGAAATGAACATATTTTGGTATTTTTTCTAGATGTGTGTTTACGACTTCCCTGTGTCACTTTTACATTTGTAATGATGCTCTGTATGAGAGACATATCACACCTGTAGTGTCGGCATTATGTGACTTAAGCACAACTTGCTCTCCTCATACTACTTCTCTCCCTATGACAGTCTATGTGCTGTGTGTGTATGACAGTCTATGTACTTTGTGCTGGCTGGACATTACTTCCACCACCCCTGCAACCCCCTCCCCCCTTATCCCACGTACCATAAGCAATTCCAAGCAGTTAGACACACAATATTGCAAAGAACATAGGTAGGTAGGAAGGAAGGAGGATTGAAGGTCAAGATCCAACTGATCATGAGGACTTGAAAGAGCATTAGCTTGAATTAGGGAAGGAAATCAGATGTGTTCTTTTTCAAAAGAATCATCACAGTAATTGCTTTAAGTGATTTAGGAAAACTGCGAGGAAACTTTAAACTTGGTAACCAGATACAGATTTGAGCCACAATTTTCCCAAGCCTTAGTCCAGTGCCTTAATCACTGACTTACCTTACTCTGTAAACAGAATTTCTATCTCCCAAAACGTATCATGTTCACACTGAATCCTGGATTACAGTCACTGCTTTCTTTTTTACATTACTTGCATTGAGACATTAGGGAAGCAGTTGTTGATGATCAGGGAACTTAGTATCACTTGGGAGATTTACAGGTCTGCAGAGTAAGCTTTTCTCTCCCTGTTGTGTCAACCAGTTGCAGCTCTGACACACAGGTAACATATTTTGATGGTTTACCAGCTGGCTTTGCTATGCATATAGATATTCAGCACGGGTACGATCAATATGCCAAATACGTTGTTATTTAACACTTTACTACAGCAAGATCATGAATGAAAATCATTCAGAAGAGGGCGTGTAAACCTTGTATTTTCACTATGCTGTGATTTTGTCTGCATTTGTAGTCTGCTTTGAATGACTTTTTAAATGCTTTTATGGAGTTTCCAAGTTCTATGATCTCAGTTCAAGGTTCTCTCAAACAATAGAACTGAATTCAAAAAGCTTATATTTTTCACCTCATTGTATGATTTCCAGGAGATAGTCACATATGTATTTCAAAAGAAGATACACTGATTTCTAACACATTTACATACGAAAGCCTGAAACTATGAAGATAACTGTTTCAATAAAACAGTATTTACAAAACATATCAAACTACATAAAAATTTATAAATCACTTTAAACACTTACTAGTTTCTGCCCAGCAGTAGGATTATGGGAAAGCAATGAATGATCTTTATTCCCCTTAATTACAAGCTCTGGATCCTTCAATTCGATCATCTGCTGGTTTAGACCACATACAACAATTTGAATGAATTTGTTAGCATGTTCTGTATAAAGACGGCATGATGTCTTGAAAGATGGCTGAAAGTGCAGAGTAATATTCTTCTCTTCTGATGTCCAAGGTAAATGCAAGCTCACCTATAAAACAATAGTACATAAGAGCAACACTTTCAATCCTGTGACTGCAATAACAAACTAAAAATGAAGTCACTACATTTGTAATTAGTATGATACATATACTGAGAACTACATGTAATTTATACTTTATAACTATTGGTAAGCCTTTGTATGAGACTGAATTTCTCCAATTTGACCCTCACAATCACTCTGTACAACATACAAGTGGGAGGAAATAATATGTGGATAGACTCCGTAACCTCTTTATCACAGGTTCCTGCAGGTTTTCACACTAGTAGGGGCAGAAGATTTTCCCCACACATGTGATTTAGACACACGGGAAAGGCATACAGCGTTCATAGTAACAATGACCAGTGAGTGTACCGTGTTCATAGATTTGGAGGTCAGTATGCCAGTTAAAAATTATGAATCCTCTGAACATACAAGGATAATGATGAAGGTTTCTCGGGTCTCCAGCCGGGTGGTAGCGTTGATATCTCGCGACGTTTCGGGAAACCCATCTTCTGGCGAAGTGTCGAGATTCGCGGAGAGTGGGCTATTTATATGCGCGGTCACCCCCCTCCACTAGACCTCGGGTGGCTGCAGTGGACCAGTGGCGTGCGCGCGGTGGTGGGGATGGCGGTCACCCCCGGCGGCCGCGTTCGGTTCTCGGCGTAAGCATTCTGTTTGCGTCCGCGGCAGAGGACATTGACGGGCACGCTCCCGATGGATTGCCGCTATCGCCGGGTTCCATGCTGCGCTGAGTTGGTATCCCTCGTCTCTGTTGACCAGATTCTCGGGAATCCTTATTTCTATGGATTCTTTGATCACGCTTTCCCAAAAGCCAGATGCTCGGCACAGCACCTTCGTGTTTTCGAAGTTGAAGGTGTGTTCTTCACTGATGCTGTGTTCTGCTATGGCTGATTTTTCTGTGTGGCCTAGTCGCACACATCTGATATGTTCTTTGCAGTGTTTAGATATGCAGCGCTGTGTTTGCCCAATGTATTGCTTTCCGCATTCGCATGGTATACTGTATACCCCTAGCGCGTTAAGGTTCAGCGCGTGTTTGGCATAACCAATATTTACCTTATTTACTCGAATCTAAGCCGCACTTGAATCTAAGCCGCACCTAAAAAATGAGACTCGAAATCAAGGAAAAAAATTTTTCCCGAATCTAAGCCGCACCTGAAATTTGAGACTCGAAATTCAAGGGGGGAGAAAAGATTTAGGCCGCACCTCCAAATCGAAACAAAGTTCGTCTAGTTGTAATATGATACACAATTTTGGTCGAATGAATGACGATACAGCTGCAGTAGTTTGGTTCGAGTCGTAAGCTTAGCAGTTACGGTTTACCAGGTAGCCATTGCTACGCGTCACGCGCTCCGTCCGTATCTATACGGATATCCTTCCTTTTTCATGTGCTTCGTCTGGTTTGAATTGATTGCTTATTTTTCTTTGATCTGATAAGTGCCGTTCTCTTTGTTATAGGTGTTTACGTCACTCCAAGCTGAAAATGCATTACTGCACTGTCATGCATTGTTTGTCGCATTCTGATAGTGAGTGTTTACGGCCTGTCGCCGCTTGCGGCGTGGCTTGCTTTTGCGCGCGCTACCGCTGCTTACAAATAAAAAATAGAGAGGAGTCGTCTCATTAGCGAAACATTTGTTGTTACTTACACTACTGCTTTCTTTGATAATGATCAACAAGAACCAAATAACAGACTGCGTATGATAGATGATGTTCTGAACGAAATTTTAGCAAAAATTTTTCTCCGTTCCAAAATCTTTGCATGCGCCTCTTTAGTTCATTACATTCTGCACAGAAATTAGAGTCATCATAGATTTAAAAATCTAGTCAGTTGCCGTGCTTCATTTCTGACTGTATCACTATCAGGCATAAGAATAATACGAATATAAACATGACATGATATGTATATTCTTCCGCGTTTGCTGTTGTCTCACTCTAGTTTCGTAGTTTATTAGGCAGACAGGATTTAAATGAGATAGTAGCAAACACGAAACAATACATGGCAAAATGTTTATATTCGTATTAATCTTATGGCGAAGAGAATACTACATGTGATTCACAATTCATAAAAACTCCTATTAGCAACCATCTCTTCTCACAGGTAGGAAAAAATTCAGAACGTAGAGTTGGCCATATTGACAAACATCCCAAACAGTCTTGCCAGTCGGATTTTCGTAGTACATTGAAATGCTGCTACATTCGAAGATCAACAATACAGAATTTGTATTTACTTCGTTGGATAATGTACCAAAATGCAGTGGTCGAAACTCTGGGCGGAGGAAAAAGGCTCGTCTTCCACTTTTTTTTAAATTTATTTACTGACGCAGAGATTTTGGTGCCAGTATTTATCTTTGTGCCTACAAAGCATGCCTGTGTGGCACTACATATATTCGACGGCAGAAGTTAGTTGTGGCGGCACCCACCAACATTTTTCAGAACTCCCGCTTGCTTTGCACTCGATTCTAAGCCGCAGGCGGTTTTTATTCGACGGCAGAAGTTAGTTGTGGCGGCACCCACCAACATTTTTCAGAACTCCCGCTTGCTTTGCACTCGATTCTAAGCCGCAGGCGGTTTTTTGGATTACAAAAACCGGAAAAAAAGTGCGGCTTAGATTCGAGTAAATACGGTAAGTAAATACCAACTAGCAATAGCTATTTGATATTTATGAAGATGTGCGCAAGCAGTGACTCACTAGGAAAGCAACATTTCTTAGACAAAACACACGTCTGGCTATCCTTCATAATGGGACTGCATACCCATGTAGTAGTTTCGCCACTCACTACATCAATATCTTAATTCAATTTCATTATAGCTGGCATCACTATTTCTTTCATTATAAGCTACGCATTGTCACAAGTACTGAAATCTCCAATAGTCTGGCTATAGAGATATAAATTTAATGTTGCCTTTTTCCATAATGGTATTGTGGTGTAATTCATTTTTTGAAGATTACGTCATTTTTTTAGATTTTACTTCAGTTTTTTTACACATTTGCATTTAATATCTACTTTTGACCCAATAATTCATTCTTTTATTGTTGGCAAGAACGAATGATGCAGGTGCTTCTAGGAAAAAACACAAAATTTCCCAAGAATATATTCGTAAATGTGGGAAATAAACTGACAGTTTATCTACTCATTTTCATTGTCACATCAATTACTGTTGTTAACTTTTACTAGGTATGGGTATTGAAACAAGAATTTGAATGTCTTGTATCAATAATATACCAAACTTCATGTCAATTTGTGAAATTTTTCATCTTCATCCCCCCCAACCCCACCTTGCAATTACCTTATGCTCTACAGCAGTGTTGTCCTTCACTGGAGGCATGTCAGCCAATACCTTCATGAGCATTGACTTTGTTTCAAATGGCTGTGCTTCAGGTAGAGAAACAGTCACCTCATTTGAGAGAGGTTCGCTGCTGTCCTTTAACTGCATACAGAAGCCTCTTGAAGTTCTTAATCGAATGCATGTTCCCTGGAAAATAAAAGTAAATAGTGTATTTGAAATGTGATACACCAAAACATTTGCTCCTATTTTTGAGTGAATTGTTAGCAACTCTATCTAGCCACTATGAGTAAGAAGCTAGGAGTTCACCGTTGTCTGCTTAACAAATGCCAGTTACCCATGGTAATAATTTTCTTTTGTATAGAGAGAGAGAGAGAGAGAGAGAGAGAGAGAGAGAGAGATAAATGGGGGTTACTTAAATGGAGACTGAAAAAGAAGAGTCATGTGGTCAGAAGTCTGTACACCATACTGAGTGTTGTCTGTATGCTATCAGGTTATGATTTATAGAGAGTGTAAAAGCAGACTCACAGTGTTATTATCATAAAAGGTGTTTTCAATCAGCTGGAGTAAAACTGGTGTTCAATCAGACAGACTTCACAGAAGTTGCATATGCTCATCTCATACTGCCTTTATTACTATTATTATTAAGTGGGCATGTCAGGAAAAAATAAACTCAAACTAAGTTCAAGAAACAAGAATATTGTATAAACCAAATATTAGGTGCAATTGTGAACTACTTCAGAATGATTCAATGAAGGCAAGGAGAAATCCTTAGCCAGGAAATGTTTGTTTTGCAAAGAGTGTAACTGCATTTTATTTAATCACAGGTCAGGTCAATCTACTCTTTCCAATGTTTTTCCTGATAAATGGATTGGGCAATAAGAAGTAAAATGCAGAATACAATGAAGCAGAGAAGTAACAGGGTGTATGAATTCTTTGTGGTGGGACAAGAAAAGAGTGGTTAGACTAATGGTTGAATCTGTCCTATGCTATGGTTCAGAACTGTGAATTATAAATTCTGACCTCAGAAGATGAATATTAGCTGTGGAAAGGGATTATTTTCGAAGGAGTACCTGAATATCAAGAATCGAGAAAAAAAACTAATGATGAAGTAAGAGATGTGGTAAGGGCGATTGAGACAAGTGACGGAAATAATTGAAAGAGAACCATTAAAGTGATGTGAGAAATTGTTGAGAATGCCATCTCATCGGTGGCCAAAGAAAATTTCTGAATGAAAACCATC
Source organism: Schistocerca nitens (assembly GCF_023898315.1). Lineage (NCBI taxonomy): Eukaryota > Metazoa > Arthropoda > Insecta > Orthoptera > Acrididae > Schistocerca > Schistocerca nitens. Next base: position 167,418,337 of record NC_064616.1, on the reverse strand, counting down.
TGGCAGATGTAAACGCAGCAGAGCATGACACTCTTGGAATGACTACCTTCTGCCACCGAGCAGTGTGTCAGCAGGGCGCAAGTAGCAGCAAGTGGCCTATTTAGCATTCATATAGGTGTAGTAGTCAAGTTGAAAATTTGTTTGAGTGTTCTTAGCGCACTTGTTTAGTTAAATATGTCAAATCATTGCATAGTTTCGTAATTGGCATGGGCAGATTTGCATTTTAATATATGTGACGTGTAAAGTTGCTTAGTCGTCCGTCAGTTGTTTATTTCTTTCAAATAATCTTTGTACGTTACTGACAGTGCAATTAGCCTTCTGCCGCTGAGCAGTGTGTCAGCAGTGGGCAAGTAGCAGCATTACTGCATTTACTAGGCAGTCTTGTATTTTAATAGCCGTTTAAATTTTGTGTCTAATTGTTTGTGCTCTCTGTAGATCAGTTCAGATGTTCTTTGCACAACAGTATTCAGCATGGATATGGACTCAGACTGCTGCGTTCGCATGCGGGCTGAGTTGGCATCCCTTTGCTCCCAGCTTCGGGCAGTGTTGGCTTCGGTCACACAGCTTGAGGCTGTTGTCAATGGGCATCACTGTGGGGGTCCGGACGGGGGTTTGTCGGGGACGGCCAGGTCTTCCCATGCATCCCCCGATCGGACTACGGCTGTGGCTGCCCGGGATACTGCCAACATTGAGGCTGACCCCCTCACCCGTGGTAGAGTGGGAGGTCGTCTCGAGGTGTGGCAGGGGGCGAAAGACATTCCGGAGGGCTGAACGGAAGGCCTCTCCAGTTTGTCTGATGAACCGGTTTCAAGCTCTGTCTCCGGCTGATACTGATCTTCGGCCGGACATGGCTGCTTGTCCTGTTCCAGAGGTTGCCCCTCAGTCTGCAAGATCTGAGGGGTCGCAGAGGGTGGGCTTACTGGTAGTTGGGAGCTCCAACGTCAGGCATGTAATGGGGCCCCTTAGGGATACGGCTGCAAGGGAGGGGAAGAATACCAATTTGCACTCTGTGTAAATACCAGGAAGGAGTCATTCCAGATGTGGAAAGGGTCCTTCCGGATGCCATGAAGGGTACAGGGCGCACCCATCTGCAGGTAGTTGCTCATGTCGCCACCAATGATGTGTGTCACTATGGATTGGAGGAAATTCTCTCTGGCTTCCGGCAGCTATTTGATTTGGTGAAGACTGCCAGTCTAGCGGGATAAAAGCAGCGCTCACCATCTGCAGCATCGTCTACAGGACTGACTGTGGACCTTTGGTACAGAGCCGAGTGGAGCGTCTGAATCAGAGGCTGAGACGGTTCTGCGACCGTGTAAGCTGCAGATTCCTCGACTTGCGCCATAGGGTGGTGGAGTTGTGGGGTTTCATATTCCACTGAATAGGTCAGGAGTCCACTACACACAGCAGGCGGCTACACGGGTAGCAGGGGTTGTGTAGCGTGGACTGAGCGGTTTTTTAGGTTAGATGGCCTCGGGCAAGTACAGAAAGGGCAACAGCCTCAAAGGGTGCGGGGCAAAGTCATGACATGCGGGGACCAAGCAGCAATCGGTATTTTAATTGTAAACTGTCGAAGCTGCGTTGGTAAAGTACCGGAACTTCAAGTGCTGATAGAAAGCACCGAAGCTGGAATCATTATAGATACGGAAAGCTGGCTGAAGCCAGAGATACATTCTGCCGAAATTTTTACAAAGGCACAGACGGTGTTTAGAAAGGATAGACTGCATGCAACCGGTGGTGGCGTGTTTGTCGCTGTTAGTAGTAGTTTACCCTGCAGTGAAATAGAAGTGGATAGTTCGTGTGAATTATTATGGGTGGAGGTTATACTCAACAACCGAGCTAGGTTAATAATTGGCTCCTTTTACCGACCTCCCGACTCAGCAGCATTAGTGGCAGAACAACTGAGAGAAAATCTGGAATACATTTCACATAAATTTTCTCAGCATGTTATAGTCTTAGGTGGAGATTTCAATTTACCAGATATAGACTGGGACACTCAGATGTTTAGGACGGGTGGTAGGGATGGAGCATTGAGTGACATTATACTGAGTGCACTATCCAAAAATTACCTCAAGCAATTAAACAGAGAACCAACTCGTGGAGATAACATCTTGGACCTACTGATAACAAACAGACCTGAACGTTTTGACTCTGTAAGCACAGAACAGGAAATCAGGTATCACAAGGCCGTTGCAGCATCCCTGAATATGGAAGTAAATAGGAATATAAAAAAAAAAGGGAGGAAGGTTTATCTGTTTAGCAAGAGTAATAGGAGGCAGATTTCAGACTACGTAACAGATCAAAACTAAAATTTCTGTTCCGACACTGAAAATGTTGACTGTTTATGGAAAAAGTTCAAGGCAATCGTAGAATGTGTTTTAGACAGGCATGTGCTGAGTAAAACTGTGAGGGACGGGAAAAACCGACCGTGGTTCAACAACAAAGTTAGGAAACTACTGCGAAAGCAAAGAGAGCTTAACTGCAAATTTAAACACAGCCAAAACCTCTCAGACAAACAGACGCAAGTGGATAGGCACTTGTTGCAGGGAGTGGCAACTGACCCTTAACTTATACAAATGTAATGTATTGCGAATACATAGAAAGAAGGATCCTTTATTGTACGATTATATGATGGTGGAACAAACACTGGTAGCAGTTACGTCTGTAAAATATCTGGGAGTATGCGTACAGAACGATTTGAAGTGGAATGATCTTTTAAAATTAATTGTTGGTAAGGCGGGTGCCAGGTTGAGATTCATTGGGAGAGTCCTTAGAAAATATAGTCTACCAACAAAGGAGGTGGCTTAAAAAACACTCGTTCGACCCATACTTTAGTATTGCTCATCAGTGTGGGATCCGTACCAGGTCAGGTTGACGGAGGAGATAGAGAAGATCCAAACAAGAGTGGCATGTTTCGTCACAGGGTTATTCGGTAAGAGTGATAGCGTTATGGAGATGTTTAGCAAACTCAAGTGGCAGACTCTGCCAGAGATGCACTCTGCATTGCGCTGTAGCTTGCTGTCCAGGTTTTGAGAGGGTGCGTTTCTGGATGAGGTATCGAATATTTTGCTTCCCCCTATTTATACCTCCTGAGGAGATCACGAATGTAAAATTAGAGAGATTCGAGCGCGCACGGAGCCTTTCCGGCAGTGGTTCTTCCCGCAAACCATATGCGACAGGAACAGGAAAGGGAGGTAATGACAGTGGCAAGTAAAGCGCCCTCTGCCACACACCATTGGGTGGCTTGCAGAGTATAAATGTAGATGTGCATGTAGATCAACATAATAACAGAGCATCATGGTGAACACAAGGAGGATGCCCTGAATAGAGAGGCTCGCCAAAAGGTAACAGAGTTACAGCAAAATGTTGTTATTAATTGATCCTCTAATAATAAGTGATATTAATATTAACAACAACAAAAAATAATATAATGTTTATGACACTAATGCAGTTTGTCCGTCTATGTTACCATAACCTCTTCACTGTATGCTAAACATTTTACACTAACAAATTTGTTTGGTTGATTTGTGAGGAGGGGATTAAACAGCGAGGTCATTGGTTCTGCAACAAATTTCTTTTAAAGTTGGAACAGGTGGAAATCATAGGTGGAGAAATCTGATGAGAAGGACAGATATTCCAACAAGTCACACTTCCAGTCTGTCATTTTCACAAGCACCAAAACACCTTAGGGAGCAAACACAATGGCCTGCTGGAAGAGGAGGAAAGGAAGGGAGACAAGAAGATCATTGGATAAGCCCAGGAAAAGGAAGAGGATTATCTTTTACACTCATTTTCAGCCAGCATTCAACTACTGTGGTTCCCCTATGATACGAAGGTTAGTTACTCTACTATCTGGAATGAACCCTGCTCTCTCTCTCTCTCTCTCTCTCTCTCTCTCTTTTGATATATATAAGGTAATAAGGTATTATCTGTTTCATACATAGTTAACTACTGAGTGTACAGTAACATATAGCCTGTTTTATCAGTGTTTTTATCAATTTTGGGATGGCCTTCAGAGCAATCAACTACAAGAATATATGCACATGTTTGAATTCAGATGTCAAAATCTTAAGTGATGCTAATGTTGCACCAAACTCCTTATAAATGTTCACCATCTTTGAATGACCTAAATCAACAACCAACTTTACAAAGTAAGACATTTTATGACAACATTCTATCTCAGTTTATCAAGTTCAATTAAACACCCAACATGACTACTTCAGAAAACCGTATAAACCACATTATTTTGCAAATCATGTTGACATTTGACTACTGAAATTTCATGAAATGTATAAATAAAAAAGTAACAAAATTACACTGATATCAATGCCATCTGTGCTAGGTGGAGAAATTTTCCCCTTGCTCTAATATTTTGTAACATGATTTTATGGAGTCTGTAGCATTGGTGACTGGAGGAGCGTGATGAGGTTTCATAGAGTGATGATCACCAGATAATCATGTAGTAACCCCCCCCCTCTCCCTCTCCTCCTCTCTCCCCCCCTCCCACCTCTCTCTCTCTCTCTCTCTCTCTCTCTCTCTCTCTCTCTCTCTCTCCCCCTGAAAACCAGTAACTTTTGGACTGAAGTATTAGATGCATGCCAAAGCCATTCACCCAAACATCCAAAACACTATTAATAATGTTTCAGGGTATCAGAACATAGTGGAAAGCCGTTCTCAAAGATTAAGCCCCCTAAAAATAGCAAAGGAGGTCCTATAAACTATTAATTACACATGAACTGCCTTTGGAATGAATGATAATGGCTGTTGATTGTTTTAACACCTACTGCACATTCCAGTCTTTCAGACAAAATTGTTGGAGAATTTTCATGAAAGATAATATTTACAGGATACGGATGCATATATATAACCTTGGGCTTTTAGATTAAGTACACCATTAGCCTCCTCTAGGCACACAATTACCAATACTTTTAAGTCAATGTTAAGGACAAGAGTTGAATAACAAAATTCTTCACTGACTGACATGGCTACATCTTCCTCAATTCTTTCACTAATGAGGGTTTCCATTTTGTTGAAATTGTAACGTTGTAATGTCTTAGTACAGAACGTAACATTTCTTCTACAACATAACTCTTCGAAGTTGACACCGTAATCTCAGTGCCTCAAAAGCCTTTTGTTTCTGCACATATTGACACTACCATGGTCTGGCCTGAGGGAAACGTACTTATGTCCTTTTCTTTACTTCGAACAATCTAAACACCTTAAATATCAATCTAAATACCTAAATGGAAAGATTTATTTTGTTATATTTTTAGAGTATGATTTACATTAGAAAAATTTAGTTACAAAGAAATTTGGTTTCCAGTGGTTACTCTAGCAAAAAAGTTCTGGTATTTATTTTAGAGTAGAGGAAAATTCTATCTTGCTCATTTACAAATACCTTATATTAGGAAGTATCAGTACATAAAAAATTACTTTCTCACCTCATCAATGGAAAAGCTTCCTGACGAAACTGTGAGTACCATCTCTTGTTCCAGTCCTGCGAGCAAATCCTTTTCACCTTTGTTAAGACTAACTGATGAAGGTTCCCTTACTACTCTAAAGCTTAAGCGAGGTAATATAATAGGTGACAGAAACTCCAGTTTTCCTTCCACCATTAAAGACAACTGACCAAGCTGATAAATTCCCTTTTGTTGTGCCTTGAAAGAGAAACAGAAGACATATATTATTCATTAAAAATTGAAAAACTGTGCCTGTACATGCATTTTGTACAATATTTATCAACAAAAAAAATCTCAATCTGTACCATGCATGTAACGGTATTTTCTCTCTAATTTGTGAGAACAAAATGCTTCTCAGATTCCAAAACAGAGTATTTAGTTAAAAGACATTTTGAAGTTTTCCACCTCGGATGCTTTTGACAAGTGTTCATTTTATTACATCTTGCACAATTGGCCAATTTCAGCCTTACGTGCTTTCTCAGGCACAGTCTACAAAGGAACAGATCAAAGATACAGGACGCGTAAGTTCGGCTTACTGATGTACAAAAGTAATATTTCGTAATGAGCAGCCTAAAATTGTACATTGAGCTGTCAATGTGTTGTAGAACCATCCCGTTATAAAATAGCAGATAAAGCAGATCAGGAAGAGAGGACAAGTATATATGCAAGCATAAGAATTAACAGCATAAAGCTTACTGCATGCAGTAATAGTCATCTTCGTAACAAATGCTACATTAAAGAACACTAAATGTGCTTGCTTTCATTATTGGATACCAATTGTCACTTCTATCCATGTGGGCAACAGTTGCAGCAAAGATACAGCAATTTGAATCTGTGTGTCAAACATGTTATTAGTACACATTCAAAAGTCAAAATTGAGAAACCAAATCCAGAACAAACAATGTGCCAAGGCATCAAATGTGTCTGCAGAGTATGGTGAAATCTAGGAAAATGGGGAAAGAAAGTCTTTATTACATTTCGGGCATAAAATAACTAGAAATATAGCTCCGCCAGTCGGTACATAATTAGTATATAATCTGTGACTACAAAACTACATACACGTGACAAATTGTCTTAGCTAGAAAGTGACATTTATGACTTAAAAAATAGCTTCCACTCAAGTCGTAATAGTTATTGTAACATATGGATTGCCAAATGATGAAAACATTAAAAACTCAACAGTGTAAGAAAAGATAGATTGCTACTTATCATAAATATAGCACAGTAAGTTGCAGACAGGAACAATTAAAAGCTTTTGGCCACACCCTTTGCTGGAAAAAAGAGAAACATAAACCATTCATCCACAAAACCAAGCACACCTCATATACAAATGACCACTGACTCCGGCGGCTCAGGCTAGAATGTAGCTATCACATGGGATGGCAGCAGAAATCGGAGGGGTGGGGGGGGGGGGGGGGTGAAGGGGAAGGGATAACACTGTAGGGGTCAGGAAGGAGAGGAGCACTGTCTGGTGAACCGTGCAGGGACTAGAAAGCTAACAGGCACTGTGTCAAGAGGGTGTGGGGAAGGGAGGTGGGGAAAACGGAGCACAAAAGGAGAGGAGCAGAAAAGATGGGCAGGTGCATTGGCAGACGGTGTCAAAGAGTGTAGGAGACAGGAATGGGGAGGATGTCATAAGACAGGGGTTTGGTTTTGTCCTACTTTATGGCGCAAAAAACAACTGGAATCATATGCGACCAAGTCAAAACTATAGAACACGAGACAGAGAGGAGTTAAAAAACGACTATACGTCAGTCCCAATTGACATAATAGAAGACAGCTAAAACCAGGGCTAAGTGGAGATACAGCATGTGGAAAAAAGGGTTAAAAAGAGACACCATACAGAAGTGTAGATCCAAAACTAAAAATTAAATGGCCTTCACCATTTTGCTTTGGCGGATAAAAAGTAAAATGCGGTCGACAGCTTGTGCTTCATTTGCTAAAACGGCCGATAAACCACACAGCAAACCCAAGCAGGAACATTAATGGTTAAAAAATGGGCATTTCATCAGGAAGCGGCAGACATTTAAAATTTGGGCGCAATGTGTAAAAGGTGGTGGGGTAGCACCACTTAGCAAACAACGCTGGCTAAAGAAGACAGTGGCCCATATGCAGCCTAGTTAAAATGACCTCCTCCCGGCAGGAGGGCCGAGAGGTGGTCTTCCAAGCCACTGGGAGAGGCTTAATAAGCCAGAGCTTATTCCCGTGAAGGAAGGACCATTGGCAATGCCAAACGGACACCAATTCCTGACAGACAGCAACACAGAGATCATCAGAGGGAATATAGGTACTCGAGGGCTAACGTACGAGAACTGCAGCTTTGGCAGCAGCCTCGTTTCCTGGCAAACCGACATGACCAGAAACATCACACCGGCTCCACCAAGAGTGAGCAAGTGACAGTTCTCCTGGACCCACTGCACTAAGGGATGGGCGGTGTACAGCGCACATAGACTTTGAAGGGCGCTGAGTGAGTCTGAGCAGAGGACACAATTGAAAAGGCTGTGTCACCGGATGTACTCCGTGGCCTGATACAGGGCGAAGAGCTCGGCTGTAAATACTGAGAAGTGTGCCGGAAACCAATATCGAAAGACACGGGTGCCAATGACGAAGGCACACCCGGCTCCAAGGTCAGTCCGAGAGCCATTCAGTGTATACAAAAGTACTATCATGAAGTTCCATGCAAAGGTGGTTGTGTCTAGACAAGACAGCCTAGACACAATGACAGGAAGCCGAAAGACACGCGCTTAAACTCACGCAGGCTGGCGTGAGGTCTGAAACAGGATACGTAATGAATGCTATAAAGAAAAGTACGTAGCTTCTGGAATACTTAACTTTAATCCACATTTGTAGAACATCGCTCTTGATGATCATTAATAGAATCTCAATATCAATTGAATACGGCGCCTTGCTAGGTCGTTGCAAATGTAGCTAAAGGCTATGCTAACTATCATCTCGGCAAATGAGAGCGTATTTGTCAGTGAACCGTTCCTTGCAAAGTCGGCTGTACAACTGGGGCGAGCGCCAGGACGTCTCTCTAGACCTGCCGTGTGGTGGCGCTCGGTCTGCAATTACTGACAGTGGCGACACGCGGGTCCGACGTATACTAATGGACCGCGGCCGATTTAAAGGCTACCACCTAGCAAGTGTGGTGTCTGGCGGTGACACCACAAAGGTCATGAAACTGAAGGCGATAGACTGAGGCTTGAGCGAATGAAGGCCAAGGTTAACATGGGCTGCTTCACAAAGCCAAAGTGGTGAAGGGTTCACATCCACCGGAAAAGTTGCAGGTAGTGTGAAGTTAAGCCGCCATAGCAAGTGCCGAAAGTGGACTCCAGGAGGTAACAGAGAAGAGGGACACACCCAATACTGACAAACAAAGGAATCATCAAAGGAGGAGGCATAGGATGGGTGGCCACGCATGGCAGACAAACAGCATGCATACCTGCTGAGGAAAAAGTCACAGCATTAGGGCAGTGGTAGTTCAGCTGCTTCAGCATACAGACTCTCAACCGGGCTAGTGTAAAAGGCACCCATCGCCAAACGGATGCCACGACGGTGGATAGTGTTGACACAGCATAAGAGGGATGGGCGTGCAGATGCATAAGCAAAGCATCTGTAGTCGAGTTTCAAACCGACACAAGGGCCCGGTACAAACGAAGGAGGGTGGTTCGATCAGCACCCCAGGAAGTACCACTGAGGACATGTAGGACATTGAGGAACCGCGTACAGCAGGCTGCCAGGTAAGGCACATGGGAGGACCAAGAGCATTTCTTATCGATGATGAGCCACAGGAATCTCGTAGTTTCAATGAACAGCAGGGCAACAGACCCAAGATATAAAGATGGTGGGAGAAACCACTTGCTTCGCCAGAAATTCATACAGACGGTTTTGTCAGTAGAAAAGCGAAAGCCATTGTCGATGCTCCAGGAGTAAAGACGATCAAGACATCATTGAAGACACCGCTCAGTGAGGCAGGTCCATGAAGAACTGCAATAGATGGCAAAATCGTAAACGGAAAGGGAGCCACAGCTGCCTGCCAGGAGACAGGCCATTACAGGGTTAATGTGGATAGCAAAGAGGATGATACTCAGGATGGAACCCTGAGGCACACCGTTTTCCTGGATAAATATGTCCAACAAGGCAGAACCCACACGCACCTTGGAAACTCGATCTTTTAAAAATGCCTGCAGGAAACAGGGCAGGCGGCCACGGAAGCCCCATGTGTAAAGAGTGCGGAGGATGCTAGTTCTCCAGCAGGTGTCATAGGCCTTCTCCAAATCAAAAAATATGGCCACAGTCTGGGATTTCCACTGAAAACCATTCGTGACATGGGTGGACAAAGTAACGAGATGGTAAACTGCAGAATGCCGCACTCGAAACCCACACTGTACATTAATCAGTAAATTGCGAGGCTCCAGTCACCATACCAGCCTGGCATGAATCATACGTTCCATCACCTTGCAAACGCAGCTAGTATGAGAGATGGGGCAGTGGCTAGAAGGAAGGTTTCTGTCCTTACCAGGCTTACGTATGGGTATGACGGTGGCTTCACGCCAGCGTCCAGGAAATGTGCCCTCTGCCCAGATGCAGCTGTATGAGTTAAGCAGAAAGTGCTTGCTCACAAGAGAAAGGTGCTGCAACATCTGAATGTGGATGGCGTGTGGCCCTGGGGTGGAGGGTGGGTGGGTAGATTTGGGAAGAGACCAAACAGCGAGGTCATCGGCCTCATTGGATTAGGGAAGGATGGGGAAGTAAGTGGCCATGCCCTGTCAAAGGAATCATCCTGGCATTTGCATGAATCAATTTAGGGGAATCATGCAAAAACCTATATCAGGATGTCTGGACACAGGATTAAACCGATGTCCTCCTGAATGCGTGTCCAGTGTGCTAACCACTGCACTACCTCGCTCGTTCTGGGGCGGAGGATGAGGATGAACTGAGAGCATGATTTAGCTCCCTCATAGTAAAGGCGGCATTGTAGCACTCACAATTTGGAGAAGAGAAGGGTACCACCTGAGCCTCCTTCACTAGTTTTCGATGGATGATAGTGGGAAAAGCTCGAAACTTCCGCAAAATGGTGGCCCAAGGTGTTGGAGATACCAAGAGGTTCCACGACAACATTGTCTGCTACCGTCACGACGGAAATTTGGGAATGGATCTTGGTCCCAAAGAGCCATCGGAGATTGGTCCACACAACAGAGGAAGGGGTGGAACTGTTAAAAGAAATAGTGAATGAAATCCAGCCACCTCTTTTGCTATCCTGAAAAACAGAATGACACTTTGCACACATCTGTTTATAATGAATGCAGTTTGCCATCATAGGATAAGAGCATGTCTCCGTGCACAAATTGCATTGCAGCATACCTCAGTCCACCAAGGGACTGGGACACTACGTGGTAAAGAGGAAGTGCATGGAATGGAACGTTCTGCAGCAGTAAGGATAATGTTTGTAATATAGTCCACACGGTCATGACAACTGGTGAAGTCTTGTTCTCTGAAGGTCACCAGGGAGGAGTAAAGCTGCCATTTTGGCGTGCACGCAGATGGGGTAGGAGTCAGCAAATGGATAGCACACGGGAAATGGTCACTCTAGTAGGTGCCAGAAAGAACGAACCACTCAAGACAATGGGCAAGTTGGCCTGTGCAAAAGGATAGGTTCAAATGGGAGTAGGTGTGCGAGGCGTTGGAAAGGAAAGTGGGTGCTCCAGTGTTAAGGCAGAAGAGGTTAAGTTGGTTAAGAAGGTCAGCCAAGAGGGCATCTCTGACAGGTCCTGGGAAAACCCCAAAGGGGATAATGCGCACTAAAGTTATCGAGTAGCAAAAAATGGGGGAGATCGCTGCCCAATAACCTGAAGGAAGTCTGCCCTGGTGACATCAAATGCTGCCTGTGGTTGCCGATCATGAACCCCCCCCCCCCTTTTTTGTTTTTGTTTTTGATTTTAGGGCGCAAAACTGCTATGGTCATTAGCGTCCGGTCTGTGACTTAGGAAACAGTAAAAAACGAAAATGGAAAGCAGCAGCAATGGGAACGAAACTCAAAAAATTGGAGAACCTAAAAGCAGAAGGAAAGCTTAAAAATCCACTATAGAAAGGGGTTGGTTGTCCCCAAAAAGAGCTTCAAATGACTGACGTCATCTCACTGGCACTAATAAACTCGAGAACACGATCGGCCGAGCGCATGTCATCTGCTAAAATGGACGATATGTCAGGCGACAGCTGTAGACGGGCGCGTAACGGAGTAAAATAGGGGCACTCAATTAAAAGGTGTCTTACCGTCCACAGCTGAGAGCAGTGGGGACAGAGTGGGGGAGGATTTAAAAGATGTCGATGGCTAAAAAGACAGTGCCCTATCCGGAGTCTAGTTCAAATTACCTCCTCCCGACGACGTGTTCGGGAGGAAGAGGTCCAAGCACAGGGAAGAGCTTTCAAGTCCCGCAATTTATTATGGGGAAGTGTCGACCAATGTGCGTGCCATAAAGGAACAACACAACGACATAAAATGCTCTGTAGATCGGCGAAGGGAATCGATCGAATAGCTGGCCGAAGAAGAGAGACTGCAGCCTTGGCCGCTATATCGGCCGCCTCATTGCCACAGATACCAACGTGTCCTGGGAGCCAGAGGAACGCCACCGAGACACCCCCCAAATGGAGCAAGCACAGGCAGTCCTGAATCCGATGGACCAGAGAGTGAACAGGGTAGAGCTTGGAGACTGAGGAGAGAGCTGAGACAATCTGAACAGATAACATACTGTATCCGCTGATGGCGGCGGATGTATTGGACAGCCTGGAGAACAGCGTAAAGCTCCGCAGTATAAACCGAACACTGGTCGGGAAGCTGAAATTGATTTGGGGTGTCGCCAACAATATAGGCACTCCCTACACCTAACGATGTTTTCGAGCCATCAGTGTAAATAAATGTGGCTTCCTTCATTTGTGCACATAGTGCAGCAAATGCCCGACGGTAAACAAGTGAAGGGGTACCATCCTTGGGAAATCGACAAAGGTCACGGAGCAGGCAGATCCGGGGATGGAGCCAAGGCGGTGCTGTACCCCAAGTTGTCAAGAAGGTTTTAGGAAAGCGGAAGGAAAGAGAATGGAGCAGTTGATGGAAGCGGACTCCCGGTGGTAGTAGGGAGGAAGGGCGGCCTGCATACCCTACATCCAAGGAGGCGTCGAAAAAAATGTCATGGGTCGGATTAGCAGGCATGGAAGACAGATGGCTAGCATAACGACTCAGAAGGACAGCTCGCCGATTGGACAGCGGAGGTTCAGCAGTCTCAGCATAAAGGCTTTCCACAGGGCTGGTGTAAAAAGCTCCAGACACTAAACGTAATCCACGGTGGTGGATAGAGTCGAGACGCCGAAGAATAGACGGCCGAGCAGAGGAGTAAACTATGCTTCCATAGTCCAATTTCGAGCGAACTAAGGCGCGATAGAGGCGGAGAAGGACCACTCGGACCGCTCCCCAGGAGGTACCATTCAGGACACGGAGGGTGTTGAGGGATCGCAGACAGCGAGCCGAAAGATAGGAAACGTGGGAGGACCAGCACAGTTTTCTGTCAAACATAAGACCCAAGAATTTAGCAATGTCCGAAAACGGAAGGTGGACAGGTCCTAGATGTAAGGAGGGTGGAAGAAACTCCTTACGTCGCCAAAAATTAACACAAACGGTCTTACTGGGAGAAAAACGGAAGCCGGTTTCGATGCTCCAAGAGTAGAGGCGATCGAGACATCCTTGAAGACATCGTTCAAGAAGGCTGGTCCATTGAGAGCTGTAGTAGATCGAAAAATCGTCCACAAAGAGGGAGCCCGAGACATCAGGAAGGAGACAATCCATAATTGGATTTATGGCAATGGCAAACAGTACAACACTCAGCACGGAGCCCTGGGGTACCCCGTTTTCTTGGGAGAAAGTACGGGAGAGAGTGGTGTTCACTCGCACTCTAAATGTGCGCTCTGCCATAAATTCATGAAGAAAGAGGGGCAGCCGACCTCGAAAGCCCCAAGAGAACAGTGTGCGGAGGATGCCTGTCCTCCAACAGGTATCATATGCTCTCTCCAGATCAAAGAATATTGCTACTGTTTGGCGTTTCCGGAGAAAATTGTTCATGATATAAGTGGAGAGAGCAACAAGATGGTCAACTGCAGAACGATGCTTTTGGAAAACGCATTCGGCTGGTGTTAAAAAGACTGCGGGACTCCAGCCACCAAGCTAAACGGCAATTCACCATACGCTCCAAAACCTTACATACACTACTCGTGAGAGAAATGGGGCGATAGCTAGATGGGAGATGTTTGTCCTTTCCAGGTTTCGGAACAGGAACGACGATAGCTTCCCGCCATCGTCTGGGAAAAGTACTGTCGGTCCAAATTCGATTACAAATGCGAAGGAGGTAACGCAGACTACGGGTTGATAAATGCAGCAACATTTGGATGTGGATACCATCCGGTCCTGGGGCAGAGGAGCGAGAAGAAAATAGTGCATGTTGGAGTTCCCGCATGGAGAAAACAGTATTATAGCTTTTGCGATTTTGAGAGGAGAAAGCAAGAGGTTGCACTTCCGCTGCACGTTTCTTCGGGAGAAACGCTGGCGGGTAATTTGAAGAGCTCGAAATCTCAGCAAAGTGTTGACCCAATGAGTTAGAAATTGCGACGGGGTCCACTAATGTATCATGCACGACAGTGAGCCCAGAGACCGGGGAGAAACTAGGCGCGCCTGATAACCGTCGAATCCGACTCCAAACTTCCGAGGAGGGAGTGAAGGTGTCAAATGAGCTAGTAAATAATTTCCAGCTTGCCTTCTTGCTATCGCGGATGACGCGACGGCATCGCGCTCGGAACTGCTTATAGCGGATACAGTTGGCCACAGTAGGATGGTGGCGGAAAACGCGAAGAGCACGTCGCCGCTCACGTATTGCGTCACGGCATGCCTCGTTCCACCAAGGAACTGGGGGGCATCGGGGCAGTGCGGAGGTGCGTGATATTGAACGTTCCGCAGCTGTAAGAATAACGTCTGTAATATGTGTGACCTCAGTGTCGACGCTAGGAAAGTGACGGTCATCGAATGTCGCTAGAGATGAAAAAAGTGTCCAATCGGCTTGGCCAAACTTCCAGCGTCGCGGGCGCATATATGGCTGTTGAGGCTGCAGTCTAAGGACACATGGAAAGTGGTCACTCTAGTGTGTATCAGCAAGGGCGAACCATTCGAAGCGCCAAGCTAGCAGAACAGTACCGACCAAAAGGTCCAAATGAGAGAAATTTGTTGTGGAGGCAGACAAAAATGTAGGGTCTCCAGTGTTGAGGCAAATTAGATCCGCTTGGTGGAAGACATCTAGCAATAGTGAGCCACACGGACAAGGATGTGGAGATCCCCAAAGCGGGTGGTGGGCATTGAAGTCCCCAAGCAGCAAATAGGGGGGTGGAAGCTGACCAAGAAGATAAAGGAGATCAGCTCGTGCCATTGGTGTGGACGATGGAATGTATACAGTACAAAGAGAAAAGGAATAGCCAGAAAGGGAAAGACAGACAGCAACAGCTTGGAAGGAGGTGTTTAAGGGGATTGGGTGATAATGGAGAGTATCATGGAGAAGAATCATGAGTCCTCTATGTGCTGGAGTGCCTTCAACAGAGGGGAGATCAAATCGGACGGACTGAAAATGGGGGAGAACAAAGCCGTCATGGGGACGCAGCTTTGTTTCCTGAAGACAGAAGATGACCGGCGAGTAGGATCATAAGAGGATCGACAATTCATCCCGGTTGGCTCGAAGGCCGCGGATATTCCAGTGGATAATGGACATAGGGTGAACAGAAAATGGAGGAATGTGACCAAGGTTGCCGTCAACTCAGCGACTGCTCACAGCTTGCGACCGACAGCATGGAATGGCATTCAGCCGAAGGCAGAAGATCCTGATCCATAGGTTGTTCAGGAGCAGCTCCTGCCACCAGCGATCGGCCGGTTGATCGGCCGCCAGCAGTGCGCCTCGGCGACACAGAAGATGGCCGAGGGCGATTACCGCCAGGTGGTGCTGTAGATGAGACACGCCTTGGCGGAGAAGGAGATGAACTGGTTTTCTTACTAGCCTTCTTGGAAACATGATGTTTAGATGAAGGAGGAACCGACAGTTGTGAAGTTGGGGTACGTAAAAAATCTTCACGAGTATGCTCTTTTTTCGAAGTCTTGGTGTCTGACTTTTGGGCTCGAAATTTAGCAGAACCCGATGAAGGGTGAGCCATAGAGTGGGCAGGTGAAAGTGGGGAGGTTGAACGGGCGATCTTTGTGCTGGCCGATCTGACGACCGTGGCACTAAAGGTGAGGTCACAAGTCTGCGTGGCCGCCTCCTTTGTTGGCCGAGGAGAGGCAATGACAGTGCTGTATTTTCCTGTCTGAGGCACAGTGGGCTGTTGACTGGCGAATAATTTTCGAACAGCATAGGTCGACACCTTTTCCTTCACTCCGATTTCATGAATGAGCTTTTCGTCTTTAAAAATGGGGCAATCTCGAGAGGAAGCAGCATGGTCACCCATACAGTTGATGCAACGAGGGGATGGAGGTGGACAAGCACCCTCATGGGCATCCTTGCCACACGTAACACATTTGGCCGGATTGGAACAGGACTGGCTGGTGTGATTGAACCGCTGACACCGATAGCAACGCGTAGGGTTTGGGATGTAAGGGCGAACGGAAATTATCTCATAGCCTACTTTGATTTTCGATGGGAGTTGAACCCTGTCAAATGTCAAGAAGACAGTACGGGTTGGAATGATCTTCGTGTCAACCCTTTTCATGACTCTATGAACAGCCGTTACGCCCTGGTCAGACAGGTAGTGTTGAATTTCCTCGTCGGACAATCCGTCGAGGGAGCATGTATAAACGACCCCACGTGATGAATTTAAAGTACGGTGCGGTTCCACCCGGACAGGGAAGGTGTGTAGCAGTGAAGAACGCAGCAATTTTTGTGCCTGGAGGGCACTGACTGTTTCTAACAACAAGGTGCCATTTTGTAATCTGGAACAAGACTTTACAGGACCTGCAACTGCGTCGACACCTTTCTGAATAATGAAAGGGTTGACTGTGGAGAAGTCGTGACCTTCGTCAGACCGAGAAACAACAAGGAACTGTGGCAACGATGGAAGGACTGTCTGTGGCTGAGACTCATTGAACTTACGCTTGTGAGCTGACATAGTAGAAGATGAGGAAACCATTGTGAAAGTATCCCCCATAATTACCGGCGTCTCCGATGGCGCGCTCCTTCCTTGTGGGGGCCCTCTCTGAGGGCACTCCCGCCTTGGGTGATTGTTCACACCTCAGGTCACACCTCCCGACAAACGGACGGAGGGACCAATCGGCACTTTCGGAAGGTATCAGCTCGGGTAATCACCCCTCCCTGGGCCTGGCCGTTACCAGGGGGTACGTACGTGTCCTACCTGTCTACCCGGGGCAGGGAATTACGCGTTACCCCGTCACCGGCTATGCATGGAAATGCGTGGGTCGGCCTCCAGACATGCACATGGAGGAAAAAAGAGAAAGGGAAAGGAAAGGAGAGAGGTCTCAAACGCCGCAGCGGAGAAAAGGGCAAAGAGAAGAGGGAAGGAAAAGGGAAGGACGAAGACTTGCAAGCGGAGAAAGCAAAGAATTTGTCACAGTTTCGAGCGTCTGTCTGCAGACGTAGGCACTAAACATACTCCCAGAGGGGGAGAAAGGGAAGGAAAGAGGTGGAGGTGAGGAGGGGGGGGGGGGAGCAAAGATGGGGGATGGGGAAAGATGGGGGATGGGGAAGGATGCGGAAAGGGAAGGTATGCAGCCCGGAAAGGAAGGAAGGCCACATTAGCTCGGGGTCCCATGCTCGCTACGCACGTATCCACAAAAGAGTTGTGGACCCCCTGGGGGTAATCATGAAACCGCCAAAGAGTGGCGAGCCCCCTGGGGGGATAGGACAGGGGGTGGACACTTTTGGGTGAGTGTGGGCAGTATGTTTGTTACTGTATGTTGAGGCCAGGATCATTACGGAGGTGGAAACTGTGCTGTAACAGGATGTACAAGCACACATGGGAATCCAGATTTTTCCTAGATTTCCCGGTTAAAAGTACACTTTTTTCCCAGATGGAAATACACTATACCCCTGGTGAAAGTACATTTTTTCCTGTAGCAAGTGACAATATACTTTCCCCACAGAGCTGTAAGATTTATCAATCCTTTGAATGGTGAAGGTTTTATGCACCAGCATAGAACTTCCCGGCACTTTAGGAAATGAAACCCAGCAAAAAACAATGCGTTTCAGAAAGATCTTTGATGTGTGGCAACATTTACACAGCATATTTTTGCAGTACAAAATATGAACAGGTATTCCACCAAACACAGCAACAGGAACTCCACCAAATACAGCACAGTAGCTGCCGAAGCACTAAAATCGAGACTGCGATGAGCTTTTGTCAGCCAATCATGGCTCATGTCACATGATCTCGCCATCCAATGAGAGCAGATATTCAGAGCATTGAACATTTGATAAAGTCACCTAATAGTAACATCACTATTAAGTAGCGTGAACACACAAACAGTTAAAGTCAATAGTTTAAATTAATATAGATACAGCATATCTACAAGAAAAGCTCATCTTTCACACGTAACATTGGTCATCAAAACTTTTTGCTCTTTTTTCTGAGGGTGTGTTTAGGCAGGTGCCTAAGAACACAAACAAGGAAAACTGGACATGACTTTTCACTATGGAGGTAATGCTATTAATAGCGATGGCAAATACAGTCAAACTTACAACGCTACCCTGAGGGACACCGTTCTCCTGCTCAAAGAGGTCAGATAGGACGTCACCAATGCGGTATCTAAAATATCGTTGCAAGAGGAAAGACTGAATAAAAAGAGGAAGACAACCACGAAAACCCCATTTGTGAAGCTGCTCGAGGATGACACACCTCCAAGTAGTATCGTAGGCCTTCTTGATGTCACACATCCTCACTGTCGAAGTGTCGGAATGACGTTGGCGACCAAAAGATGCTCATAGTAGCTGGCACTGACTGTACAGGTAATAGGGCTCACTTGCTTGAAAAAATATGACCCTATGATAAATAATGCCATCAGCATGCACCACACAGCCACCGTTGCAGGATGAATTGGTACTGGTAATAGATATGTTGATTTTCTGTTGCCCGTATTTTGCAATTCTGCATATTGACCTGCCCTTGGAGGTGGAAATTGGCTTTATCTGTCTACTACAGAATGTTCCATGGCCATTCATTGCCCACTTCATGTGAGCAAGAAATTGCAGGGCGAACATTTGTATTGCTGCCAGGTAGACAGGAATCAGCTCCTGAACATGAGTGATTTTGTATGGATAGCAATGTAGGATGTTCATAGGATTTTATGCAGGATGTTCGTAGGATTTTATGCACCATGTCCAATGTCCAGGCAATTCCCTATGCACTGCATGTTTGCACACCACTGCTCAACTCCTACTGCAATGCTGTGGCCACATCGACAGATGTCAAATCAACTACATTCCTCCCTCTGCCACACTGCACTTCAAAAGAACCTGTCTTCGAATTTTGTAATCTTCTTCAGACCCTTAGCGGGCATCAGACCAATGCCTGTTTTCATACCCTTGAGTGAGTGTCTAGGACTTCTGCAGGGCTACTGACGCACAATCACCATCCTAGTAAAAGAGCTTTACCAGCAGTACGCTATTCCTCGTGGAGACAGTCATGTTGGGCATCCCAGACACAAACTGATGAACAGCTGTGTTCCACCCATCAGTTGGTGAGCATATTCTGACCCTTACAGCACTATCTATTGGTCAAATTTTCATAAATTTTTTTCCCATCACTTATCCACTTGCGTCAGTATTTTACTGTTCAAATTTGATACTGTTCTGAGCTGTAGTTCGCTTTCTACAGCGTTTTGAAACTATAACTTTAATTATGGACACCCTTGGTTTTTTATGGACAATATGAAAACAGTGGTTGACTTGTAAGCTTTCAATGAATATTTCATCTTTGAAAAATGTTATCTCATGCTCATTTATATTAGGTTAAAATTATGTAACTTATCTAGTGGGTCTCTAATCCTCTTGAAATGTCAGCCTTTGAATTTATAATTAAAACTATTTACTTGCTGGTTTGCAACATATGTGCAGTTGTATTTTTAAGTAGGCGAGGGGATTGTGATATGTGCTGTGCCATATCCATTTCAGTATGTGATAGAGGCAAGAAAGAACAATTAAAAACAGTTAACTAGATTTGAGGAGGACTGGAGCATTGTTCAAATATACAGTTACAAATAACCACTTGTACACTACAGCAATATTTTCCCCCTTCAGCCATTTAATTGTAAAATGACGTACTCAAAGGCTAATAGTTGTTGAGAACGCAATTTTTCAGGGATTAGTTGCATTCTTGTGGTTAATTTGTTTTATCTTACATCTCACTGTAGTATATCTCCTGTTGCGGAAACATTTTGTGTGTGTGGTCCGAGCCTAAGTATAGCATAAGTTCCAAGTCACCATCCATACAAGGGGGTGGAGACAGTTTCCATGAGCTCATGTTTCTGCAACTAAATACTGTCATTTTCTTCGTGTGGGGTACCACAGCCATATATTTGTTGAAAGACATTTTGAAGTTTTCCACCTTGGCTGTTTTCATCAGGTATTCACTTTTTACATTTTCTATGATTGTCTCCACATGGATCCGCTAGACATTGCCCAGACTATGGCAGCGTATTTTGCCATGGTTACTGCAACAACCAGTCAGGATCCAGGTTTCCGGGTTTTAAAAAAGGAATTAAAACTGCTCATGCCTGGCAAGGATCGTAGCAAGCAGTAGGGTGAGTAGTGGGGCAAGCAAGAATGGTACACGTTAAATGGACCAATAAGACACAGTGGGTTTGATTCATCATCACGGTGCCATGCCAGCGAGCAGCAAGGTGGCACCATAAATGCATCCTTACATTCTAATGTAATAAATGTACTGACTTCAGATGACTAAATCTCCACATTCACTGAATGACATCATAATGAAATTGGCATGATTAACCTTCATTCATAAAAAGCCAGAGTAAGAACATGTGTGAAGGATAAAATAATCTGCTATTAGGCATCTTAACAACCCATTTTAGTCTGTTAGTTAACAATTTCATAGAATATTCTTTTTATACTACACAATGACAAAAAACATTCAGCAATATGTTCTAAATATCATCTGGTGGTACTCTGGCAGCAGAACTGCAAACTAAAAGCTTTCAAGGATGTATGTTTTAAATTCACTTTTTTAAAGAATCAAAACGTTAACTCTACTGAGGTTATCACCAAGCTTGAGAATCTAGTTATTTTTATCTGAATGTCATGCAAGAAGCCCTCAAGTTATATCCAACTGTAGCAACATTCATCCATACAGTGACATTGGTAAAAAGCTACGAACAATACCTGCAGCTGTATCGACACTCACTATGAATTTTGGATGTACAAAAAATAACCCAAGCTTAAATTTTAAAAACTTGGGCCAATAATAGTAGCACATAAACATTGAACCATTAGCATGAAAGGAAAGAAGGAATGTTTGGTAAACAAATAAAAGATGGGTAGTTGATGTATGAGAATGGGACACAGCTGAGATGCTTTAATCATTAACTAAGATTATGATAGTGATATTTACTTATCTTCACCATCGTCATTAGAAATAGACCACTAGTCAGTGGAAGTGGTAAGAAAATATACTGTGACTTTGCTGGAGGAACATTTCCAGCACCTGCCAGAAGAGATTTAGAAAATGACAAGAAAATTAAATCTGGATGGCCAGATCCCACCTTCCTGAACACAGGTCCACTGATTTTGTCAACAGACCATATTGCTCAACATCACGAAACAGATTTTGCAATACTTATGTGTTGTATTACCTAACCGATTTGTTAAATATTAAACAATTAAATAGTCCTTCGGTTTTTGAAGTGAGCAAGTAACTGACAAAAAGAGAATGTTTACCAACTGCTTAAGCTATACAGTTACTGGCAACAGTTGGCACACCTGAATAGGCAAACTCTTAAGCAACCTAGAATGTAAGCATTTCAGGAGTACCCAATTTAGGGTAAAAATCCAGAAAATTACACAAATTGGGTTTAGTATGTTTATGTCATTGGCAATTCTGCCTCCTTACCAGCATCACAATATAAATGCATTATTATTGTGGTCAAGCTACACTACTCATTAGCAACCTCACTCAACAGTGGCATGGTGGTCAATGAATGCCCCAACAGCAACTGGTGTCCCTGTAATGGTTCACTGCTATGGCAACGGATAACCTTAATTCTGGCCTGAACCAAGTAGAAGGAAAACTTTAAAAATGGAACCTTGTTCTTATGTAAGTAAATGTATCAAACACTTTCTAAAGAAATTTGTGGCTCAATTAAAGCTAAATACATCAATTGCCTAGTGCACTAAACCACAAAGAGCCAGTTCTGAACTTATGCACTACCATTTCAGAGATGATATTACCACATCCTAAGCTATATATTTTTATGTTTTGACCATTACAATATTTCACACTCTCAATCCCCTTTCCTACATGTGCATGTTTCTATCTGCTCCTAAATGGTAAAGGCGGAATGGCGCCATCTACAGTTCAAAAATGGCTCTGAGCACTAAGGGACTTAACTTCTGAGGTCATCACTCCCCTAGAACTTAGAACTACTTAAACCTAACTAACCTAAGGACATCACACACATCCATGCCCGAGGCAGGATTCGAACCTGCGACCGTAGTGGTCGCGCAGTTCCAGACTGTAGTGCCTAGAACTGCTCGGCCACTTCAGCCGGCTACCATCTACACTAATTACACAGCAAATGAGAGTGTCATTTCCTTCACCTTCACTGTGCCTTCTATTTCACAAAACTGTAACCAATTTCAGCTTCATCTGGCCTTCTCTTTGCCATCTTCATCTAATGCATACTGGGATAGGACTGAAATGATCAAAATCTACATAATAAATCAGAAAGATGTTGGAGGATTGTAATAATGGATTCAATAACATTAGTGTCAACCTCAAAGAAAGATGTTGAAGGAAAAAAATTAACTAAATTTTGTACACCCTCTCACCCTAAGTCAGAAATGATGACATAATCTAAATGCAGCTGAAGTTTATAGTGTGTTTTGTACACATCTTTCATGTTGAAGCATTGTGAGATGCACTAACAGTTGCAGTTACACTGTAAGTAATGGAGTATATCTCAGATGTTGTGGCTTTTTAAATATGCATCATCTGTTTCACAAAATATTCACTATAAAGAAGCAGTTTCAATAACTGAAGACCCAAAATTATATATATAAACACAATTACGCCAATACTCATTTGCAGTTACATGAATTAAACACAATTACGCCAATATTCATTTGCAGTTACATGAATTTCATCTTACCTTTCCTTTCAATACAAATGTGTTGACTCCAGGATATAAAGTGAAATTGTCTAAACTGAACTCGCATATAAAATCACTTTTTACTGCTGCATTTACTTTCTTATATTTTCCTTGACTATCTGTCCTCCTGAAATATGAAGAAGATTGTACATCATTAAAAACATCTTAATAATTTTATTATTATGGAATGTAATACAAATGTTTCTTACTGAGTATACATAGATCTGAATACTTCGCAAGTTACAAGAAACTAAAAACTTTTTAAAATTATATCTACAATGACTACACCATGCCAGTGTACAACAGTTAAAAACTGATACATCTGACCAATAAACGGATGTCACTGTCAAGTTTTTCAACTTCATTAACACCACATTTGCAGTTTCTCTTACAGTGTGTTCTATTTACGTTT
This sequence comes from Schistocerca nitens, assembly GCF_023898315.1. Lineage (NCBI taxonomy): Eukaryota > Metazoa > Arthropoda > Insecta > Orthoptera > Acrididae > Schistocerca > Schistocerca nitens. The sequence continues at coordinate 167,395,059 of NC_064616.1, read as the reverse complement.
TCTACACTGCAAACTAAAGGTAGAACTGTCTTCAGCAGGGTTGGTTTGAACACCATGATGCTTTACTACGCAAGACCCCATTGGAGGTGGTGTGTTCTTTTCTACTGGCTATGAACTGGTTTACCCAGTAAGTCAGAGTGGCACCTGTATTTTAACATGGTCTCGGAACTGCAGAGCAACCTGTCATTCTTTTTCATTAACATATCTTTAATAGAGGTGAAAGAAATGTCGTCATCGTCTTCTTCTTCAGTCCAAAGAGTGGTTTGATGCAGCTCTCCATGCTACTGAATCCTGTGCAAGCCTCATCATCTCCAAATAACTCTTGCAACATACATCCTTCTGAATCCACTTCTCGTATTCCACTCTTGGTCTTCCCCAATGATTTTCATCACCCACACTTCCCTCCAATACTAGACCTGTCTCAGACTGTGTCCTATCAATCAATCCCTTATTTTAGTCAAATCGTGGCACAAATTTCCTGTCTCTTGAATTCTATTCAGTACCTCTTCATCAGTTATGCAATCTCCCCATCTAATCTTCGTTCTTCTGTAGCACCACATTTCAAAAATCTCTGTTCTCTTCTTGTCTAAACTGTTTACCGTCCATGTTTCACTTCCACACATGGTTACACTCCAAACAAATACCTTCTGGAAAAAACCTCTTAACACTTAAATCCACATTTGATATTAACAAATTTCTCTTCTTCAGAAACGCTTTTCTTTCCACTACCAGTCTAAATTTTATATCCTCTCTACTTCAACCATCATCAGTTACTTTTGCTGTCCAAACGAGCAAAACTCATCTACTACTTTTAGTGTCTCGTTCCCGAATCTAATTCCCTCAGCACCACATGATTCTTCGATGTTGTTTGGGAACTATGTCATAGTGCTTCAGGAAACTCAAGTCCATGCACTGAGCTTCAAATCCGTTAAGTATGAGAAAAAATGAGGAAGGCCATACCATAAACTCTCCTTGACTGTCACAATGCTACACATACAGCACGTATCAAATTTCCATATACACAACTTTCTTGGAGGCAAGTGCAATTTAATTGCTCCTTGAAGTTACAAATTGTCACTTGTACAATACAACAACATTTTTGTCCTTCCAACCATTTGACAGCCAGTATCTTCTTATAAACTATATATAAAAGAATGATTCACTCATAAGAAGGTGTGATACATTAAGAAAAACAAGAAACTCCCTGAATGATAAAAATGCTGCCCAAGTTCATGGAAAAAACCACTAGTCCTGCTCCACAGTCTTCCCCATGAAGATATTACAAAGAACTTTTGATAAAGATAGCTTCCTTATGTGAGATAGTAAATTATTCTCTTTTAGACAGTAAGATGGAAAAGGTTGAGAAGGATTCTTCAACATTCCCCACAGCATGCTATGACAGATTTTCTTTATCAACTATTGTGTTATGAACTGCAGACGACACCAATGCCAATTTGCCGGTGGAGAATGTGCAGTTTTTCATTATTAGGGGTAACTGATCGAAAGTCTGAACTACCTTTCTCAGAAATGTATATCTTTAAAAACTTCCATCCCTTATTACAGCAGTATATGCACACCCCACACCCCTCTCCAAAATTCTTCCGACAAAATGCCAGGTGACAGGTAGTTTGGCCAATAATTTATTTAATACACGAAGTATCACTCTACCCATGTAATAGTACTAAGAGAAAAGGGTGATTTGTTACTAACTTCACCAAATTGTACGACTTGTTAACAATTACCTTTATACATTTCAAATTTTCACACACAATTAAGAGAATGTAATTTTTATAAATCTAACAATTTTAAGTACTTTCGGTATCACGTGCAGGAACTGCTGCTATAAGGTGAGAATTGCATCACACATTTGCTCTCAGCATATTTCAGATGCTCAGCATATTTCAGATCAGCACTCACAAAATTAAATTTTATAGTGTACACTTTGTATTAAAGTACACTGGCAAAATCAGATGGACTGAAATTTCTTTATACTATATCAGTGTTCTTCATTAATAACCTAAACTGTACTTTCTCATTACAATACTTTAAATGTTGTATTCTCAGTAAGCCAAAATGCTTATCAAGCTAAAGCAATAAAAGCCATGTGATACTCACAGCTTCGAAGGAGTTGCGCATTGTGGATCTTCCACAAATATAATGTGTTTAAATAGAAGGGCAATGTTTAACAGAAAGTGAGGAATTCTTGAACTGAATATCTGTCTTTAAAACAAGCAACACAAAAACCTAGTCTGTTTCTCTAAAGAAACTGACTAAATTAATAAAGGTAACATGTTCATAAATTTACTGCAGTATATAGAAATAAAAATAGACAGCTGATTATTGTAGAAACTTTCCTCTGTTAAATTACATTTCATTTTATGTGACTTGTACTTATTATTCTTCTTGAGGTAAAATAAACAAGTTAGCACTAACAATTTACATAATGTTTTGACAATTGAGATAAAGAGCAATGCAGCAGATAAATACCTGAGGAACTGTTTTGGGTTTTTCGCAACAACGCTGGCGGAAGCAAGATTTTTGTCCTGTTTATAATCTAGATGTTCCAGCATAGCCAACTTCTGAGCGATTTCACTATTTGCTTCTGGTTTAATGTACCTGGCAGAAAAAAATATTACATCTAGAGAAAATAATTTTCACTGAAGCATTGACAAAATAAATATGATGGAAAACAATTTTTAACTGATCAGTAGAACTGAAACTGAACAGGAGGAAATGCATGTGCCATGTCCTAATACTGTGGCCTTTGCATTTGTTTTTAATGAAATTAATGCGTATTCTGTCCTGAAAATCGTACTCATACTATTATGAAAAGGGCAAGCCAGTATGCATATGTTGTTTTAAGGAAAACTGTTGTGTATTATCTTAAAGCAACTTCCGTAAGTACATTTATACACTGAAAAGCTTAATGAAGTGCATGGCAATGTGCACTTCTCATTGTATTACATGATTATTTCTCTCTGTTCCATTTCTGGATTGTGTGTAGGAAGAATATTTACATCTACATCAATACTCTGCAGGTCTTTTACAGTGTGTGGTGGAGTATACTTCTGGTACCACTACTGTTTTCCTCCCTCCCTGTTCCATTCGTGAATGGTATGTACGCAGAATGACTCCTGATAAACTTCCATATGATTTCTAATTTCAGGAAATTTCCTGTCGTGGTCATTTTGCAAGATACATGAAAGACAAAATAAAATGCTGCTCAACTCTTCTTTCAACTTATGCTTCTAGAATTTCAACAGTGAATTTCTCCATGAAACAAAATGCTTCTCTTTTGGTGTCTGATACTGGAGTTTGTTGAAGATTTGTGTAATGTTCTGATGCCTACAAAACACGCGAATGATGTTAGTTGGGTGATTAAAGGGACCAGACTACTAGGTCCTCAGTACCTTTTTTCTCGAACAGACAGGTCTATGTGACTGTACATCAGAGGTCTACCATACAAAACTCAGTGGAAGAAAATCCCAAGGTCTACCAAAGGTCAACAAAGGCTAATATAGGATGGAAAAAAAAAGGAGACACAGGAAGAAAGGCAGGCGAGGTGCCCCATCTAGGGACCAGCTGGAAGCCCCCGAAAGGAGAGTGCAATGAGGGGACATAAATCCCTCACCCCCGCCATTTAACAGAGGTAAACCACTCAGAAACTGCCTAAGAAACATGAACAACACAGACATGGCAAGATAAGCACAGATAAACAGAAGATGAACAAGTCAAACAGACCTCACAAGAGAGGGGAGGAAGAGTAAAAGGGCAGGTAGGGTGAGGATTGGGGTGGACCACCAAGTCCACACAGCCGCCGCTCGGTCTGAGCAGAGGTGGCAACAGAATGTTCTGCCAACCACTCAGTGGGCCGACAAGATTAAGTGGGGCTCCCTTAAACAGAATGGTAAAAGCCTCCTTAACAAATAAAATGCAAAACAGTCAGCTGCTGAGACACTGTCTCCAAACACCAGGGGTAGCAAGCCACGGAGATTAAGTGTCTACCACAAAATGGCTAGATTGGGATAGTTTATCAAAATGTGGACCACTGTCAAATGAGAGCCATAACGACATTGGGTAGGAGGAGACGACTGTGTGTCAGCCAAGTACGGCCGATGTGGAGCCAGCAAAGGGTGCCTGCAAGAAGTCTGCATGGAGAACTTCCACAGATTCGTAGTCTCCTTTACTGGTCGTAGTTTGTTTGTTGGAGTCAGAGTGCACCATTCTGTATTCCAAACCCCTAAAATGCGAAGGGTGTAATGCCGATCGATGGTCTGTTTCCAGAATATGGATTCCAAGAGTCGGCTTACTGGCAGCCAGCTTGGCCAGGTTATCAGTGAGTTCTTTCCGCGGGATCCCAATGCGGCTCGTGGTCTACACAAAGGTCACCAAGCATCCACGCTGTTCAAGGGCATACAGATAATCCTGGATAACCACGACAATGGGACGGCGATGGTAACACTGGTCAAGAGTTTGCAAACTGTTCAAGGAGTCACTGCAGATGAGAAAGGACTTACCTGCGCAGGAACAGATATGCTCAAGAGCACCAGATATGGTGACCAACTCCACAGTGGATACACTACAACCATCCAGCAAGAAGTGCAGTTCAGTATGTCCCGTGTGTGTGTGTGTAAGTAAAACCTGCATGATCAGCAACCATCAAGCCATAAGCATAGACTACTTCTGAACCCTGGGATGCACCAAAGATTGAGAAAAATTGGTGGCGGAGGGCCTCGGGATGAACTGAGTCTTTGGAAAGTTGAGATACATCAAGACAAAGCTGTGGCCAAGGGATGCACAATGGAGTTGCACATGAGTGGGCCCAGAGGAGAGGTAGTAGAGGAAACAACTGGAGTTCAGAGAGGAGGGACCGAACGTGGGTTGCAATTGTAATCCCTGATCTGGGCCATCACTGTGGGAGATGGATTTCCGTGCTTGGAAAGAGGAAACAGTAGTTCAGATGCTTAGGAGAGCTGCAAACAAGTAGCATAAATGACAAGCTGCTGTAGGTGCCTGATCTGCAATGTAAGGATCCCAGCTAATATAAGTAAGCTGTTCACATGTCTATGTCTAAAGGCTCCTGTCACAAGTTGAATCTCACAATGGTGTATCAGATCCAGTATTCAAAATGCTGAAAGTGATGCCAAACCATATGTCAGACTCCCATAATCAAGACAGGACTGTATCATGGCTTTGTAAACCTGCAGAAGGGTAGTGCGATTTGCATCCCAGCTTATGTTACTCAGGCAGTGAAGTGTATTAAGATGCAGCCGGCACTTTTGTTTAAGCTGACAAAAATGGGTAATCCACACTGACCAAGCATCGAAGATCAGACCTAAAAAGTGATAAGTCTCCACCACATTGAGTCTCCACCACTGTTGAGGTAAAGTTCTCCTTGTGTTTGACTGGTACTTATGTCAACATAAGTGCACGATACAAGTCTTGCTGGCTGAAAACCAAAATCCATGGTGAGGACACAAGCCTGCACACTTTGTATGGTGCCTAGCAGTCGACATTCAGCAACACCCACCCTAGAGGAGCAATAGTAAAGGCAAAAATTGTCAGTATACAAGGAGGGTGATACTGAGGCCCCCCCCAGCTGCTGCCAGACCATTGATGGCTACTAGAAAGAGAGGGACATTCAGTACAGAGACCTGCCAGACACCATTCTCTTGGATATGGAGAGAACTGTGGGAGGCACCAGCTTAGTAACCCAGAAAATACAAGACAAGATTTTCTGAATAAAAATTGGGAACAGACCGCAGAAACCTCAATTGTGTATGGTAGCGAGGATCTGGTGCCGCCATGTGGTGTCTTAAGGCTTCTGCACGTCGAAGAAGACCGCTATAAGGTGTTGACGTTTAGCAAAAGCTGTTTGGATGGCAGACTCCAATTGAGTGATGTTAGTTGATCTTCTGTTCCATGATTACTTATCCAAATATGTTAAATTATGACATTTGTGTGATACCCAAAATGAGGAAACATATTATCCTCTTCCATGATGAAAGAATTTTGGAATAACAAATTCTGTTCTTCAGCCTTTTGCCATCTTCAGTTTTGGTGCCAGTATGATCACTGAGCCACTGAATAGATGATTTCAGTCCGCTGACTGACTTTAAATAGAACCAAAATTTCTTAAAATTTTTAGTCAGATCAGATTACAAAATTTTATTTCTCACCCTGCTCTCTTTATGTTCTTTTTTGCTTTGTGCAGCTTTGGTTTGAAACAAGACTACAGCTTATCTTAAAATTTGTGATGTGGCTCTATTTGCATTTCGTAGCAAACTTCCATCGTGGTTACTGAACCACAGTGGATCTTTCCCGTCCCTCAAAACCTTGTTCAGCACATACTGGTCGAACAAGGGGGAGGGCATTAGACATTGCCAATGATTCAGCTCCTATTTGGCAGCTTGCTTGTGTACAGACTACAATTAAGGCCTCTGAGAGGTTTTGGCTCAATAATGCCCCACCACTGGTTTAAAGTAAACTTCCGATAATTTCAAATATACAATCGACTCAAAATTTGAGTGTGACAGATAACTGAAAGTTGAGCATTTTTCATCATCATGTATGGGGTCTGCAAACTCCTATTTTCCTATAAATCAAGGAAAAGCTATTGCAACTCTCACTTAGGTGCCCATAATGTAAATGTAATTCAATGAAGGTGCCACTGGCACTCTGGGGAGCAGAGAACCTGTGTTCAATTCCGGAATGCATTCTATAGGTTTCTTTTTTTCTTATAATAAAATTGGTAGGAAAATAAGGGTTAATAATGCAAGTAAATCAATAAGAAGTAACAAGTTACACAAATTTCTCAACCAACTTGGTCAGTAAGGAATTAAAATTTAAGCCTCGCTGTACGAGAAAAATTTCGAGTAAGACTGCTGTGAACTTGTGACTAAAGACATCCAACCACATGACGGTTGTTTATAGTGGGGTGTGGGGCAGAATGCACACAAGAATTATTGTTACCGTACATGTGGTAGGAATCAAAATTAAGTCCTGAAAAAGAAATATTTTTAAATGTAAACCAAGTCTGTCTTCCACCAAAGCTTTGGAAAGAATGATGATGATGTGCTAACATTGCATTCATGAGGTGTTCTTGGCAATGTGAGTATATTTGCTTTGAGATTTATATGACAAGAACCATGCATCTTGTTTGTAAAAAGTGAGGACATGTAACAGAGTGAGTGAAAGAGCCATTGTAAGGTGACAAGGATTAAAATTTTAATTCTTTCCTAATCCAAGTTGTTTGAGAAATATACCTGCCTAGCTTTTTATTATTTTTTATTAATTTCTTTACTGTATGATTAAATGATGATGGCGTCCTCTTGGGTAAAATATTCCGGAGGTAAAATAGTCCCCCATTCGGATCTCCGGGCGGGGACTACTCAAGAGGACGTCGTTATCTGGAGAAAGAAAACTGGCATTCTACGGATCGGAGCGTGGAATGTCAGATCCCTTAATCGGGCAGGTAGGTTAGAAAATTTAAAAAGGGAAATGGATAGGTTAAAGTTAGATATAGTGGGAATTAGTGAAGTTCGGTGGCAGGAGGAACAAGACTTTTGGTCAGGTGATTACAGGGTTATAAATACAAAATCAAATAGGGGTAATGCAGGAGTAGGTTTAATAATGAATAAAAAAAAATAGGAGTGCTGGTTAGCTACTACAAGCAGCATAGAGAACGCATTATTGTGGCCAAGATAGACACAAAGCCCATGCCTACTACAGTAGTACAAGTTTATATGCCAACTAGCTCTGCAGATGATGAAGAAATTGATGAAATGTATGACGAGATAAAAGAAATTATTCAGGTAGTGAAGGGAGACGAAAATTTAATAGTCATGGGTGACTGGAATTCGTCAGTAGGAAAAGGGAGAGAAGGAAACATAGTAGGTGAATATGGATTGGGGGGAAGAAATGAAAGAGGAAGCCGCCTTGTAGAATTTTGCACAGAGCATAACTTAATCATAGCTAACACTTGGTTCAAGAATCATAAAAGAAGGTTGTATACCTGGAAGAATCCTGGAGATACTAAAAGGTATCAGATAGATTATATAATGGTAAGACAGAGATTTAGGAACCAGGTTTTAAATTGTAAGACATTTCCAGGGGCAGATGTGGATTCTGACCACAATCTATTGGTTATGAACTGCAGATTGAAATTGAAGAAACTGCAAAAAGGTGGGAATTTAAGGAGATGGGACCTGGATAAACTGAAAGAACCAGAGGTTGTAGAGAGTTTCAGGGAGAGCATAAGGGAACAATTGACAGGAATGGGGGAAAGAAATACAGTAGAAGAAAAATGGGTAGCTCTGAGGGATGAAGTAGTGAAGGCAGCAGAGGATCAAGTAGGTAAAAAGACGAGGGCTAATAGAAATCCTTGGGTAACAGAAGAAATATTGAATTTAATTGATGAAAGGAGAAAATATAAAAATGCAGGAAATGGAGCAGGCAAAAAGGAATACAAACGTCTCAAAAATGAGATCGACAGGATGTGCAAAATGGCTAAGCAGGGATGGCTAGAGGACAAATGTAAGGATGTAGAGGCTTGTCTCACTAGGGGTAAGATAGATACTGCCTACAGGAAAATTAAAGAGACCTTTGGAGAGAAGAGAACCACTTGTATGAATATCAAGAGCTCAGATGGCAACCCAGTTCTAAGCAAAGAAGGGAAGGCAGAAAGGTGGAAGGAGTATATAGATGGTTTATACAAGGGCGATGTACTTGAGGACAATATTATGGAAATGGAAGAGGATGTAGATGAAGATGAAATGGGAGATAAGATACTGCGTGAAGAGTTTGACAGAGCACTGAAGGACCTGAGTCGAAACAAGGCCCCGGGAGTAGACAACATTCCATTAGAACTACTGATGGCCTTGGGAGAGCCAGTCATGACAAAACTCTACCATCTGGTGAGCAAGATGTATGAGACAGGCGAAATACCCACAGACTTCAAGAAGAATATAATAATTCCAATCCCAAAGAAAGCAGGTGTTGACAGATGTGAAAATTACCAAACTATCAGTTTAATAAGTCACAGCTGCAAAATACTAACGCGAATTCTTTACAGACGAATGGAAAAACTGGTAGAAGCCGACCTCGGGGAAGATCAGTTTGGATTCCGTGGAAATGTTGGAACACGTGAGGCAATACTAACCTTACGACTTATCTTACAAGAAAGATTAAGAAAAGGCAAACCAACGTTTCTAGCATTTGTAGACTTAGAGAAAGCTTTCGACAACATTAACTGGAATACTCTCTTTCAAATTCTGAAGGTGGCAGGGGTAAAATACAGGGAGCGAAAGGCTATTTACAGTTTGTACAGAAACCAGATGGCAGTTATATGAGTCGAGGGGCATGAAAGGAAAGCAGTGGTTGGGAAAGGAGTGAGACAGGGTTGTAGCCTCTCCCCGATGTTATTCAATCTGTATATTGAGCAAGCAGTAAAGGAAACAAAAGAAAAATTCGGAGTAGGTATTAAAATTCATGGAGAAGAAGTAAAAACTTTGAGGTTCGCCGATGACATTGTAATTCTGTCAGAGACAGCAAAGGACTTGGAAGAGCAGTTGAACGGAATGGACAGTGTCTTGAAAGGAGGATATAAGATGAACATCAACAAAAGCAAAACGAGGATAATGGAATGCAGTCAAATTAAATCGGGTGATGCTGAGGGGGTTAGATTAGGAAATGAGACACTTAAAGTAGTAAAGGAGTTTTGCTATTTAGGGAGCAAAATAACTGATGATGGTCGAAGTAGAGAGGATATAAAATGTAGACTGGCAATGGCAAGGAAATCGTTTCTGAAGAAGAGAAATTTGTTAACATCGAGTATAGATTTAAGTGTCAGGAAGTCGTTTCTGAAAGTATTTGTATGGAGTGTAGCCATGTATGGAAGTGAAACATGGACGATAACCAGTTTGGACAAGAAGAGAATAGAAGCTTTCGAACTGTGGTGCTACAGAAGAATGCTGAAGATAAGGTGGGTAGATCACGTAACTAATGAGGAGGTATTGAATAGGATTGGGGAGAAGAGAAGTTTGTGGCACAACTTGACTAGAAGAAGGGATTGGTTGGTAGGACATGTTTTGAGGCATCAAGGGATCACAAATTTAGCATTGGAGGGCAGCGTGGAGGGTAAAAATCGTAGAGGGAGACCAAGAGATCAATACACTAAGCAGATTCAGAAGGATGTAGGTTGCAATAGGTACTGGGAGATGAAGAAGCTTGCACAGGATAGAGTAGCATGGAGAGCTGCATCAAACCAGTCTCAGGACTGAAGACCACAACAACAACAACAACAACAACAACATTAATTTATTTAGCTTAAAGTTAAAGCCATTACAATCTTGCAACCAAAGTCTGTAATTGCTTTAACTTTAATTTGTAAACGGTCACGGACCATGCAGCCATGTTTAAAACTTTTTATTTACCTTACTTTCCTTCCTATTCCTATCAGTTTCGATATGGACAATAATACTAAGGGGAAAACTGCAAAATGCCTTTGGGAATTGAACTAAAGTTCTGTGCTCCCCAACCAGATGCCCTGATCACTATACCAGCTTCACTTTAATTGAACAGCATTTACCTGGATGATGCATAAGTGGCAACAGTAACAGTTTTTTCCTTTGATTTCTACGAAAATATGCATTTGCAGACTCCATCTATATGACAAAAAATGCTCAATCTACCTAACTTGTCAATTTTGAGTCTACTGCAAGTCATGAATTTAAGGGGTGGTTTTCTCAAAATTGGGAGTGGGGGTATTGAGCCAGAATGTCGAGTCCTATATAGTAGGTTGTACACAACTGAGCTGCCAAACATGAGCCGAATCGATGGCTGCATCTGAGGCCTGCCACTTGTAATGTGTATTGTACAATGCTTTTGAATTTTGGTGCTATATATCTTTATCGTCAAAGCTAAATATTTGATGCTGATTACTCAGGTATTCTGTGATTTGTTTACTGTCACTCTTACTAAGCAAAAATATTTTCCTATCATTTCTTGTAATACGTGTAGTCCACAATACTGTTACAGCTAAACAGCATTAAGATCACTTTACTTAGGCCCTTCTCCACATTAATTAATTCAAGAAGTTTGGGTGTACTTGATACTAGGAGTATTCCCATCATGAGTCAGTTCTCTATCTGCATAAAGTAACTTTCAGATAAAACATTCAGATATTCTCATGCAATTCCCAGCCTCTGGCACTAATTTAGTTTTAATCATATGACCTTTTGATTCTATAGGTATCAGCAAATCCTAGATGTTCTGTTCATACATATAACAATGAATGGGTCCAAACTTTCCATTCAATGTCTCGAGAATCTGTTTTGTGTTGAAACAGGAGACAGCAGATAGAAAGAACAAGTTTTAAGTTCTGCACTTAAAAGGCATGCATGCAGGAGTATACTGTCACACCAGTGTGACACCATATAGACTCAAATGAGACGCATCAATACCAGCACCCATTGATACTAAAAGTGAACAAGACACAAGGTTCTCAAAGAATTCCAGTTAGATTTTACACTGAATATGTGGTACAATTAGCTCTTTTCCAAGCTCATATTTACTGAAAATCTCTTGTGCAGCGAATAGTCCAACATGACTGGAATTGAGTAGATGCAGGGTAACATGTAGATTGCATTTCCTAGATTTCTAAAAGGTGTTCAAAATTGTCTCACAACTTCAACTACTAACTAAGATACGAGCATAGGGAGTCTTCGGAAAACTGTGATAGCCTTGAAAAATATTCCACTAAATGAGCCCAACAGATTATATTGGATGCCAAATGTTCCACAGAACTAAAGGTAACTGTGCAGTCCCTAAAGCATTGACTGCACACCAACCAGTGCAGTGCTGTGAAACAGCATCAAGAAGGTACTGGCCCCTACGCCAGTGAAAATAGCAGGCAGTGCCACACCTCCAGGAAGAGAGTTCACTGCCCCCTGTCAACGCGGACTTAACCAAATGCCCATCACTAGCCAGTCCAGTTTGGTCACAGACTTCAAGAGCATCAGTACTGAGTACGTTATTAGCCTGCGTTCTGCGAGTAGTAATAGAAACAAAAGAATTTACATGTAAAAAGCACAGGTGGCCACTTGATAAAGAGAAGTTTTGTTTCTTTTCTTTTTAGAAATAAAGTGTTACATTAATCTTTAAATTTAATGTACAGATAATTTTGGATTCCTGCCACCAACCAATGCAACTTTTCTCCTTCCTTGTTTGTGTCAATGCTGTCTCCCACTGTAGCTGACACAACAGTCATGTCAAGAGACCCCAAAGGAAGTGCTAAATACCTTTAATATTTTGAATATGCATACATGATTTATCAGAGAGGATCATCACCACTATAGGGTAGTTCACTGACGATGCTGTTGTGTACAGGAAAGTATCGTCGTTGGATGACTAGGACAAAATTACAGTTGGTGTAATGAATGACAGCACAGTTTAAGTGTGGGTAAATTTGTGGCAATGTCTATAACAAAGGGGAAGAGCCTGCTAGTACCTAATTACAAGATTAGCAGTAAACTTCTGAAGCATCTCAACATCACTGGAGTATTTAAGGGTAATTACTAAATACAGGAGGTGGACATATTAACCAGCTTAATACGGTGTAGCAAAACCACTGACATTCAAAACTGCTTCCAGTCATCTCAGAGTGGATAAGTACAGGTGCAGTACTGTTTACAGGGGAATATTATATAATTCTTCCTGCAAAATAGTGCAAATTCAAGTAACAATGATCGTGGTGGATACTGATCACACACCCTTCTCTCTAAACAAAGACCACAAAGGCTCAGTAATATTGAGATCTGGTGACTATGGTGGCCATATCGAGGCATGACAATCCATCCTCATACTTAGAAAACCAGTCAACGTTGTGAGCTGTGGGAGCAAGGGCTAGTACAGCATCACCATAGGATAAAAAACATTGTACCACAGGATGGACCTCATACATCAAATTGGTCACATAATCCTTGGCATTAATGTGACCTTGCTAAGTAACCATGGGGCCCATGGACTATCACGAATGGCTGTCCAAATCCTCACTGAACCTTCACCATTTTTCACTCTCGGAACATAAACGCAGCCAGAAGTTGAAAACTGTGTGAAGCAAGACTCATTCGACCAAATGACTTTACTTGATTACTCCATAGTCTATGTTTTATGGCTTTGAACACCATGTTTTCCTGTTACAGGCATTTCCAGCACTGATAGATAGCTTTGAATTCCAGCTCGTTCTGCATGCTTATGGAGCTCCCTTTGCATGTGCGACATTCAGTTCTACAGTGACTTTTGCAGCTGTCGTCCTCTTATTTTTTGTCACAACTCTCTTCAATGACTGTATGTAACAATCATTCACATTCATTTGTGTTGTGACTTACCGACAGATGATGTTTTTTTACTTTGACTGTATGTGGTTTAAATCTTCAATACGTTGCCCTTTCAAACACCAAACACTTCAGCTAACTTAGCTATGGAAGCATCCACCATACAAGCACCAACAATTTTCCCCCACTCTAATTCACTAAGCTTCAACATAATGCAACCAAAACTACACAGAACACAGTTATGACCATGACTTACACTTGCAATATATTGAAGACTTTGCACAGGTGCCATTCATGGTCAAATATAACAGCGTGACATGCAGGCTCGGCTAGCATCTTCAGTTATGTTCAAGAATGCAATTACTGACAGTATTTGCATATTTTATGTTCAACACCGGCATTTGTCTTCAGCCTCAAGCTTCTGACAACTTCCTCTGTCATTACAGCCAGAAAGTTGCTGTAGGCCGTTTGGTACTTTATTTAGTTGGCCAAATATGTGATGAAGTCACCACATACAATATATAAGAACCAGATTCAGAAGTCATTCATTGGATGGCAGACAACTCAGTTTATTTATCTGTTGCCTTTCAGGACCAAGCACCCGTTTCCATACACCACTATGGGTATAGCCACTGTCCTGGTTATAGTAGTTGTTACACATTATAATTTCAACAGCTTCTTTGATCACAAAATGTCAGCAGGTAGATGCATATTTCCATTTCCTCAAATGTAATTGTATGTTTGTTCTTGACACTGGATTCTACTGCTGCCAATTTCTTGAAATCACAATATTTAATGTACTGCTACCCTGTGCAGTGTTCTGAAACCATTTGTAAGAGCTACAAGATTCACAAGGAATTACATAAATTCCAAAAACACAGAAAGGAAAGCCATCTTTCACGTAGCACAGCATGTCAAATTTCATGGGTGGTAGGAAAATGGACTGAATACTGCTTCTGCTAAACAGTATTTTATTTGTTGTAGCTCCAAGGAAAGGAAGGAGTGTGACAGCTTGGTTATCATCTATTTACTTCTGTACAAGAAGTAGTTGGTCATCAAAGCATGGTGAAAAAATTTGACAGTCTCATGATGGAAACCATCTGCTAATAACTTCCGTGTATTTTTGACACGGATTTTCGTGAGCAAAGAGACTACCATCCAAACTGGCCACCATTTCATCTGGATTGTTTCTGATTTATTTAATTATATCCACTAACATTTGAGAGTTCTCAAAACAATGTTAACAGTGACCAACCATTAGCTTAAGTAACTTGGACAGGTATTTTGCTAAGCTGTAGGTTGTAGCATCTATAGCATTAACAAGACCTCCTTTCAGAATTTTAGGCAACCATAAAGCCTTGGAAACCTAAGAGACTGCATTCGCAGATTCTTTATTACACTGTCTGGTAAGCCAGATTTTCTCAGTAGCTTCACTGTACATCAAGGGAGGAAATGAATGTGATATTTATTGTGACACAATCAATCCTCTCTGACTGTAGGTACTTTGGAATACAATAACTGGAAACAGCGTACATGGTGGACTAACAGACTATGAGAGGCAGATATTTCAAATCAAATTTTTATGTGAAGTAACAAAGTTTTTCTTGTGAGCTGTGGCTAGACATCAACTGGCACTGAATGCCTGATCACATATTGCTTGGTAAACGCCATTCTCACAGTTTGCATTGCTGTCAGGATGGCACTTTAGGAATAGCGATGGTGGTGTCAAACCACCCATCAAAAGGTTGTAAATGGTCTGTGGGGGCCATGGAGCAGACTTGCAAGTTAGCTCTAGACTTGAGCAGATGCACCTTACCGTATACATCTTGGAGGCAATGTCCACTCACTCTGCCAGTTTCCACCCCAGGCACTGGTGTATCCATTAGCCTTTAGCAATAAAGCTGGTGAACGAGTCAGTTTTATTGCATAATCAAGTTTTGGTTATTTCAACCCTCCCCTCAACTGGTTGCCTACTGAATCCTGACCACCTTCCAATGGCAGTCCATGAACAGCAAGCCATTTCTTGAATACTGAAAGAGCAATAATAATATCTCAAAGCTGAAGGCCTGAAAATGTCACAGTAAACTGAAAGTTCCCAACTCCAATGGCCATACTAAATGTGTCACAATTGAAGTCTAGAGGAGACGTGCAGAAGTTTAAGTGCCAGAGAAGGAAAATTAGAATTTTCAGATGTTTTACTTCAACGAGAATCAGATGGCCAGCTAGACAACTCTGTTTATGGGACACTGATCTGTATCTCAGTGTGCAAAGTTTTCATCATCTGGCATAAAAGAAGGCAGTTTTAAACAAGTTGATACTTAGAGCTAAAACTGTTTGTGACAAGGAACTCCTGGAGTCTGAGACCAGATATCTGCTGCACAACGACCTAGTCTGGAGAACTTAAATGACTGGGGCAAATGAAACACAACAATAAAACAGAAGAGAGGTGCTGTCAGGGTGACCCCACACTGTGAAAAAAGGACACACATTCAGAATGCAATGGGACTTATTCAGTATGCTGATGCTGCAATATATGCCTGCCACAGCTTCTGGAAAGCAAAACTGAGACACCTTTCAGCTATGACAGGCCATCCAGAAAAGCTAACCTGATGAAAAAAGCAGGTCATTATTGCTTCACGGTGGCAAACAAGTGTGCTAACTTGTTTTGGTTCCTGGGCTTAAGTGCTGGCAAGAGGAAAACTCTAGTCAGCTTGGGTTTCATAAATAGTATTTGAATCAGATTCTCTCTTGCAGTGTGCTCAGATGTTCTCAGACAGTATCCACATGTGCGTGTGTGATGTCAAGTTACGTCACCAGTCCCAGCCTATTACTTTGATATGGAGACCATTCACACTACATGGTTGTACAGCCAATCACCTACTGTGGACTTTGACCCCAGAAGCTACAGGCTTCCACCTAAGGTGAAGATTGTATGCAGGATACCTGGTATTTTCACACAGTTGTGTCACCTACTGGGTGTCTCCCTTCTGAGAGCATCCACTTCCCTGTTGGGAAGTGTGTCTGCCTCCTGTCTGGCTACCCTGTTGCTAAAGTCCAGTCCTTGTGGATCATCTTGTCACTGACCACTTCCCAGAGCAGGCAGACATGATATTCAATCCATTTTCTGACCAACCAAGCAAATTAACAAGACACTGTGACTAGTGGAGGGCAGCCTTGGTCTCTATGTTTCTGGGATTTATAAAATGTACTTTGAATATGGTAGCAATTACATTGGTCAGTCAGTACAAATGGTTTCAGAATGTTGCACGGAGTACTGGCACCACATTAAGTATAGCTATTTCAATAAATTTGCTGTTCCTAAACACAGCCTGATAAACAAATATATGATTACGTTTGACAAAATGGAAATATGCATCTACTTCATGGCATTCTGTCATCAAAGAAGCCACCGGAAACAGAATGTGTAAGAACCTTTAACAGAGACAGTGGCTACACCCTTAGTCGTGCATGGAAACTGTCACTTGATGCTGAAATGCAACAGAGATAAACTGAGTCATCGAGCATCTAATATAATCAGTATGGGTACCAATTTTCTTTCATCATGAACATCGACATAATCTCTGGTAGCGCATCGAATTTACACGATTTCTTAATGTCTCAATGACACAATTTGGCCAACTAAATGATGTACCAAATAGCCTTCTGCACAGGTGGGCAACCAGTGGCCTTGCTGGCCAGATTCAGCTCGCAATTCGTTTCAGTCTGGCCCATGGAAGAAATTCGTGGGGAGAGAGCATTTTTGGATACTTCCGCCAATGCTTAGATCGCTTGGGTTTGCAGCTCATGGAGTAGATCAGTGAAAGTTTTGTTTACTCCCTGCATGTCCAGTTCCATTTTGCCGCCAATGTACTTTAAAAATAAAAAACACATTTCCAGTCTGAGTGCAAAGTTATGGGCCATGTACTCACATGCGTTCAAAGAGTGGGTGAAATAGCTCACTATCTTCAAGGGTGTGAGGAGAAGTATACTAGAAGTGTCAGACCAAAAAGTTAAGGGGCCCTCTTATGTTCAACATCATTGTCAATACGTCAATATAACGATCGTCTGAGGGTGAGCAGTGTTGTATTGTCAATACTAGAAATACTGATGGATAGTACTGACGCTGACCTAAACATTCTCAGTATTACCAATACATACTGAGTGTCTAAGAGCAAATATTACTGGTTTGACAATTCTTCATTGTGTTATACAGATTTTTCCGGTTTTGCTTCTGCATAATACACCTGACATACACTAAGATCAAGTGATATAGGCTTTTAAACTTTTTAAAATGGGCAAAGAAATGATAATTTATTTAGTGTTACAGAAACAATCCATGCCCAACAGACAAGTCATGAAAAGTATTTTTTGAAAAGTATTGACAAATCCTTGCTAATAGTGTTTGAAATTTAGTGTGTTAATACCCACAGACACTCAAATCACCTGCCTGTGGCCACAAATGGCGAAGTTACTCCTAATTGCTTGTCAACTGGGAATGCCTATCTCATTATCGTATGTTGCTTTTCTATACTTTCTCGAAATAACATCTTGGGCAGGTGATGGTGAACAGCAGGTACAAATTTCAAAAAATGCCAAACACTGTGCTGTCTGCCATCATGTTATTTTACTTTGTTATCAGTTTCGTTTCAGAACCACCATCAACAGCAGCTGATGATATTTCAGAACCGAAACTGGTAGCAAAATAAAATAATATTACAGACAGTATAGTGTTACCAGCAACTGTTGGAATTGAAGGTTATTTATAATGCATTAGTTGCAACAAGTTGCTTCTATAGGTGTTTGTTTTTCTATGAGGACATTTCAAGATGCCTAGCATCCCATCATCAGATGTTTACATTTATTTCCATGTCATGAATATTGTTTCTTTACAAACAGCATTGCATAATTTTGTAATGGGAGTTTAGAGCACAGTTACTGGAAAACATTGTAAGTAAAGAAACAATGTCCATGACGCATAAATAAATGAGAACTTCTGAAGGTGGAGTGAACATAAAATTGAATGCTTTCTCCAAAAAGACACAGTTTTGGAGGTATAATTTGCTGGCACTGCATGGTGTATCGAATCTGGAAAATGGGTGCCATTCAAACTGGTGCATTATCCCGTGTGTGTGTGTGTGTGTGTGTGTGTGTGTGTGTGTGTGTGTGTGTGTGTGTGTGTGTGTGTGTGTGTGTGTCCATTGTTGACAAATGCCTTAATGGCCAAAAGCTTTATTTGTGATAGTCTTTATGTTGTGCCTATTTGCGACTCAGCATCTCCGCTATATGGTGAGATTTATTCAAGAATGTTACTAAGAAAACCTACTCTGTCATATTTAGGCGTAATACTGACAGGCAATATGAAATGGGATGGTCATATAAAATCAGTAATTAGGGAAAGTGAAGAGAAGACTTACATTTTTTTCAAAATGTACTGGGTAAATGTAACACATACGTAAAGGAAATCATATACAAGAGCCTAGTGTGACCAATTCTACAATATTGTTTCAGTGTTTGGAATGCTTATCGAAAAGTTATGACAATCGATGTTGTACAAATTCAGAGATGTACTGTCAGAATTGTTACAGGTCATTATGGGCCACATGGACGTGTACCAGAAATGCTTGGGGAACAGAAATGGGAATACTTGGAGGAAAGATGACATAGGTCTCACAAAATTCTGTCAGGTGAATTTAGAAAACCTGTATTCCAAGAATACTGTGTGAAAATAGTATATCTTATGTATGGATCATGAGAAGATTGTGCGAGTGATTGGAGCACATTTAGAGAGGCATATACACAGTCACTTTTCCCCTTCACTCAATATGCGAATGGAATAGGACAGGAAACACTGGTACAATGCACCCTCCACCACGCACTGTGGAATATGTACGTGTATGTAGATGTCACTATTACAATGGTATGGATGAGAAACTTACATTATTCTCCAAGTATTCTCTGAAGTGCTCTGCTCCTAAAGAAGGCGGTCCATAAAAGGATAAGTACCATGTTTGACCTACCTATCATGCTTACCTTCACACAGGTTATTTCACATTCAGTTTCTGAAATAATATCACTAGATATTACTGCATTCTATACAGCAATAAATATGCCACCACCATTTTTGTCCAGGTTATCTTTGTGATATATAATCCAATTCGAAGTTCACTGTTCACTACTGCCTTCAACTACCTTCCTGTTCCTAAGACTACACGGGCATTATATCTTCAATACCTGAGCCTAATTCTGGAACCTATCCATGGACACTCCTACAGTGTACTAACATCACATTAATGTTTTGTGTTTCTGATCTGTAAGAACCTAAATCCCCATCCAAAGGTAACATGTATGACCTTTCTTCGTTTACAGTATGTAACTTGAACACTGGCCCCAAGAAACAGCAGCAATAATAATAAGGGGTGAGAAGGTGTGGGGTCTAGAATAGCTGAGATACAGAAATTTACATCCAAGATTGATGCAGGATCATTGGAGCCTCTGGTTTAAACCTTTCACTTAGCTCCAAACCCGAGGACTGCTATTAATTATCGGTGTGATGCTGCAACTATGAAGCCATGCTCCCACCTCACTTCATTTCTTCCTCCATCTCACAGATGTACTCATTTTTCTCATTTAGAGATTTACTTTACTTTACATGTGCAAGGGCCTTGTCAACTATATGCCTACTCTAAGAGCCTCTTCCATTTCTTTCTATCTAGTGCATTGTTTTTCAGTTCAGTGCTATTTAAGGCAGTCTATTTACCTTCACTCCTGCTATATGGCCTGGCCGGTTCAACCTTCTCTTTTTTAGCACTTCGATGATGTTACAATGTTTGTACAGGAATCTTAATTCATTTTTTATCATCTTCCATTCCATGTTATCTTCTTGACATAACAAGCTGTATATTTTTATTAGTATTTTTCTTTTGAAAATTAACAGTTTTTCTTCATCTTTATTTCTACATATTAATACTTCACACCTGTATAATGTTACCGGCATAATAATTGATTTATACATGTGCATTTTGCAGTTAGTACTAAGTGATTTTTTTCCTTCAAGATTTTGATAAAACTATAAGGGTTTTCTCCACAGTTGCTAGATAGGCATATATCTCTATGTTCATTCTATTGTTGTTACTAAAAAGACCTCTATGTACTTGAAGCAGTCAACTGTCTTGAAAGTGAATCCATCTACAGCCAAAGGTGCATTACTTTGGATTTTCTTACATATGACCAGACATTCTATCTCTTATTCAGTAACAAATAATCTTGTTTTATCAGTGGTTTTGTAGTAATTTTGCATTATTCTGATTTATTCTGTTTTGGTACTACTAATTAATGTGACATTACCTGTATAGGGAAGTCTAGTAATGTTTATCTCCTGCAATCGGATCCCCTCTGGATATTTTCACTAAATTCTCTATCGGTCTTCTCTAAGACAAAGTTAAATAAAATGGCATCCCCTTGTCTCAGTTCAGCATAAACCTTAAACTTTTCTGTTTCTCCAAAGGGTGTATAGAAAACAAAGTTTTGTACATAAAGATTTTAACGAATCTGATTAGATTATGGTATTTCAAATTCCCTCATTATATTTAGGAGTGTGTCTGTGTATGCTACCATAGGCCTTTTTGAAATCTGGAAATAATATGTGGATATCTACACTGAACTCCCACGCCTTCTCAGTTATTTCTATTAGAGTGAATAAATGATATAATGTGGAGGTACTTCTGGAGAAACTGCTTTTAAAGTCACTAATTAGTTTTTCAATTATTGGGATCATGTGTTTAATATGCACATAAATACAGTTTCATAAGTTACATCCAGTAAAGCACTTCCTCTGTAGTTATCGCACCCAAGGGACTCATTGTACTTAAATATGGGGCATATAGCTGTGGTTTTCCAGTCTGCAGGTATATTTTCTGTCTTCCAAATTGTGTCTATTAAAAATATTAGTTGTAAGTCCAGATGTGGTCTCAGAGACACTAATCCTAATCTTTCTTGGTGCATTTCACTTTGAATCTTGTCTTGGGTATCCTGCTACATGTCAAAGAAATCTCACTTCCTCACTATGGATCCTTAATGTATCCTTTCCTGCTGTTAACCAGGTTTTGCTTCCATATATGTAGTACAACTGGGAGTGACAGTGTTTTGTACAGTTTCAGAAATGTCTTTCCTTATTTAGCAGGGAGTCTTTTTCTATTATTAACTGTTCTTTGATGTCCCAGCAAATGCTTTTTTGACTGCCTTTTTGTCCCTAATTCTCTCTCCGTAACTGAGTGGTCAGAGCACAGGGCTGCCATGTGGGGTACCGGGTTTGATTCCCAGTACTGCCCAGGATTGTTCCCTTGTGGGATGACTGGTACAGGGTGCACTCAGCTTCATGAGCCATTTGACAGAGGAGCAGCAGCTCCACGGTCTGGAGAGTCTGCAAAACGGTCAAGAGAGGGATGTGCTCACCAGATGTCCCTCTATACCACATCTGCACAGCACCACAAGGCATAGGATGACACAGTGGGCCCTGTAGACATCCCTTGGACCTTCACAGTCTGGATAAGGAACTCATTTTGTCCCCCATCAACATTTTCTTTTTACCATCTTTTCTACACATATCTTCTGTCGCATTTAAGTCGTCATGCGTGAATGTATGTTTGAAAAAAAAAAAAAAATTAACAATATTGCAACAGCCATATGCTCAGCTGTGTCTACAGAATTTTATTGATTTGTGGAATGTTTTCATCACTGCTCACACTCAGGAGTCAACTGAAATAATCATCGTCATGCTTTTATCCATCTTCAGAAAACTGCTTATAACATTCACTCATACACAAGACACAGACTTATTACCCATCACCTTTGTTACAGCCAGAAACACAGTGTTGTCATTTTTCTTACCTCGTAAAGAACTTTTACATTAATCATATACAAAAATGTTAAGAGTGAACTAAAGCAATAATGGAGGGAAGGTGCATACTCCGGTGGCATAACAGTGAAATTATCCACACTATCCTGCTCTCCCTCCAAGATTACAGACAGTATATTATTAAAATAGCCCTACTTGTTACTCTCTTACAGTAAAGTAATTTTAACCCTACAACTGCTGTCACTGAGTTAACTCATCATACTCCACAATTCCCCAGGTTCTGTGGATGTGTTTAAGTGCAACCTCTGGGTTTTCCTTGAGCACTATTCACCTGTTTACGCATTCCATTCTGCGCACACTCTCAATGTTGATGATGAGTTTAAGCACGCTAAGCCACAGCAACTTGCATGCTCTAGATGTGTCAACACACCCAGCTGAATTTGTGCTTACTGCTGCAGTCCCTAAATGCAGATTTTGACTTCACTTCACATATTTTTGTCAGTATTAACTTTGTGATTTCTGTTCTACAATAGAAATATCACATCGCAATGGTTGTACAGATAGAGAGATCCTGGAGGTACTCACTAGGAGTGATAGTGAATGCGAATTCTCTGATGTCGATAGCAGTGATTAGTCTTCAACGGAATCTCTAAGCAATAGTCCTCAGGCCCATACATCAGCTGGTAAAGCACACTAGTTTGAGGTTTCTATAAGATGTGCAGTTGGCGGATATTCAGAATCTGAAGAATCAGAAAATGGTAGTGAAACACTTAAAAAAAGTGCATGTCTTAGTGACCTTCTTGATTGGAAACAAATCAATTTCCTGCAATTAAAGCAAGTTTTTGATGACTCAGCTTAAGGGCACAAATGTTAACTGGTTAATGACTCCGGCATTCTGTGATTCGTCATGATATTCTTATCAAAATACCTATTTCACTTTATGGCAGATGAAATGAATCAATTTTGTGTGTACGCCAAGACAAATATTCCTGAATCTGTGCATTCTCAACTGTCAAAGCAGAAAGCTACTGGATTTGGGGAAAATTAATTGTTTTGTTGCTATTTCCTTTCTAACAGTCCAGTTAAAAAGCTGAAGTTAAGTAATTACTTGTGTCATGATAAACTTTTAAACGCCAAAGTTCTTGGAGAAATTATGTCCTGAAACCGTTTTATTTTACTTTCGAAGACACCTCACTTTAGAGGACACCTCACTTAAGTGACAGTTCTGTGAGTACTGGAGGCGACAGTTTGTTCAAAATTAGAGATATTTGCGATATAGTTCCCACCATGTTTTGCAGTGTGTTTATTTCACATCATAAGCTTTGCACTGATGGTAAGTCTCTTGATGTTGAAAGGTTGATTATCTTTTAAACAATTTATTCTATGGAAGCAAATTAGATTCGGAATAAAGACATTTGTGCTTTTTGACTATCAGACTGGATACATTTTGGATATCGCTGATCTACAGGTGCAACAGAATGTGGTTTTCACGATTTAGGGAAAAGTGGCGACATAGTGGCAGCACTTATGAGACCATGTATGTAACAAGGGCATACTCTGCTGACAACTGGTATTCCAGACCAGACATGTTTCTCTGGCTTCACAACCAGGTGCGGCATTGTTCGTAAGAATGGGCACAATGTTCCAAAACTGCAAAAGAAATTGAAACGAGGAGAAACTGAGTTTAAGTCAACTGACGAGATGCTTGCTATCAAGTGATGTGATAAAAGAGAAATGTGGACGCTGACAACGTGTAACACAACACAAATGGTTGAAACGAAGAAGACATAAGACTGAAAAAAAAAAAGAAAGATTGTATGCGCGGTATTCAAAAGAAAATGTACGAAACACCACTGTGCCTAACTGAACTCTTTATTCAAAAGTAAACACCAGAGACCTGAGCACAACTAGCCCATTGTTTCACGAGTCGAATGTTTCCCCTTTGCCAAAATTCCTGTGATGTGGCAGGAGCCAGTCCTCCACTGTGTCCTTCAGTTCATCATCAGAGTTGAAGCGCTTCCCTTCAAGATATATTTTTAGTGGACCAAACACATAGAAACTGCAAGGTGCCACATTTGTGCTGTAGAGTGGATGCTCAAGCTGGTCCCACTTAAATTTCAACATTACACTACGTGTGACCTTGGAAATGTGTGGGTGCTTGTTATCACGGAGCAGAATCACTCTCTCTGTGAGCAGCCACTGTTTGCTCTTGATGGACTTGCATAGGCTACACTGTGTCTCAGTACACATCCAGTGTTAACGGTTTTTCCATGTTTGATGAATTCGGCGAGTATTAGGCCTTGGATGCTGAAAAAAATGGTGAGTACCACCTTGCCTGCTAAGGGCACAGCTTTGAATTTTTTATGAAGAGGTTACACCTGTGCAAAACCACAC
Source organism: Schistocerca nitens (assembly GCF_023898315.1). Classification (NCBI taxonomy): domain Eukaryota; kingdom Metazoa; phylum Arthropoda; class Insecta; order Orthoptera; family Acrididae; genus Schistocerca; species Schistocerca nitens. The sequence continues at coordinate 167,370,477 of NC_064616.1, read as the reverse complement.
CAGACACTACATTCGCATCTTACTACATTAAATCAAAGTGGCATACGCAAATTTCAACCTGTTCAGGTTGTTACGACGTTCTGTACCTTTTCATCTGAACACTCCTCACAGTTGACAGTTGCGACACACTTCTGGGTTCATACATACTATGTGTACAAACCAGTGTTCAGATGCTTTAAGTTTTGGTGTCTGAAGTACCTCCACACATGATCAAATACGCTGGCAACAAACAGGTTTGGTGTTCTACAATATCTACACGTGATTCACTTCACCAGTTACACAGAAACTGGAAATATTCATCACTTTTCAATGTGATGAAATTATTGTAACATGATACAAAAAAATTATGTTTTGGTACCTTGATTTTAAGCCCTGAAAATTGACTACTGGTGTATACAAGAATTTAATGCACATATTGAGTACTGTAGGAAGTACTCAAACTATTCGGTTTACTCACTTTGGAGCATCAGACCAAATGAAGAAGTATGCTGGCAAGAAACAGACTTGCTGTTCTGTTTCAGATGATGTTATATCTATTTTGTACATTATGTAATTATGTAGCATATGTTGCACAGGTAAAACTGCACTTTTACACATTCGTCTTCTAATGATACGCCAAATTAATTCAATGTAACATACGCAATTATAGTCATGAATCACAATTTTTGGCTGTGACTACTGTCTAGGGACATGAAAAGGATTGAAAATACATACCGCACTTTTTACGAAGTATTTAAACACTAAAATATTCTGAGACTTAAGTGTCTCTATCTAGATGAAGTAGTATGCTGGCATCATATGGATACGATTCTGCATATGCAGCAATACTTACTCCATGAATGAAGTAAATACACAGCCTACATATTATCAGTTCATAAAAAATTATACAGATTCACCTATTAAGGTATCATCAAAGTATCCCAACAAAAAGGAAAGATTTTCGTATTTGGAAACATTAATTTCTGGCTCTGAAGTTTGTCTCAGAACAAATCATTTTATTTATATACTCTTAAGGTATTCAGGTGCATCAATAGTGTGTTTCAGCAAACACTTCATTTCCCTTTTGAATGACTTATTGTGCTAGCATGCACCAAGACAGGGGCGAACTGAAGAGAGTGGACATGCAGACTGTACAGCATTTAGCTCACAAACTATGGCTGAAATATTCAAAAGGAGGGCAGAAGGCTGCTGCAGGTTATTCAGCAGGCTGAAAGCTGTCCCCACAGAATGAACGTCTGTGGCAGCAGAAGGGTTAATGGTAACACTATTTTTAGACTTCCTTTGTGGGAAACATTTAAAGGTAAATTTCTAAAATTTTGGCTTTGATATTGTTATTTCTTGATATTTTAGGAGAAGTCTTGCAATAGGATAACTTTGGAGTTATTAATAGCTTCAAACACTTCCTTCCTGGTAGCGCACTGCTTTGATTAATATGTACCCATCTGCTAGTTTACGCATACCTGTTTCTCAACAGATGCTGTTTCTTAAAAAGTTTCTGATGTCACTGTTTGTATATTGAGGAGGATCTCTGCTTAGTGGTACTGTTAGACACAAATTTTTGCAGAGCTTGATCAACTATTGCTCAAACTGGAGACAGAAATCATGAAGTGGATTAAATGATTCCAGCTCCTATCTGAGAAATGAATCCATAAATTGTTAAATGTATTCTAAATGAATACACAGACACATTGGGGTTTTTCAGCTCTCCTGCTCTCACTTTGTTAAGGGATGTCACTACTTGTGCACACCTGTACTAACAATGATTAATAGAACTCCTCTTTTCAGTATCGAATGTTTTATGCTTTCCAACAGTGGAACTGTATTACAGTGACTCTGGTTAACACACAACGCAAGACTTGATTGATAATAGGAAACCAATTCTTCGGAAGACTGTTACCCACTTCTTTTTATTTTCATGTTCTCTGTTATTTCCAAGTGCCTGTATTAGAGAACTTTTTAGAGGTTTCGAAATAGTTTTCTCTCTTTTTGGCATTGCAGGAAATTTCAATGCTCCAAATAGTGTTACTATTTGGAACAATGTGTTAGTAGGACCATCCTCTACTAAGTCGAATGTAATGGAGGCTGTCTAATTTAGAAGGGCATGATGCATTCTTTTGCATTTTAAGAGAGGATTCTGTTTAAGAAATTAATGTTATGTGCAAACTACAAAACCCCAACATTCACCAAATCATGTGGGAGAGGTGTCAAAAAGACTGCAAAATTATTAGAGCATTTATCAGTAAAACATGAAAGAATCTGTTGTAAATGCTATGGGTCACTTTAAGAAATGTCATACCTATCTACAAGTTTTAAAGATGCTTTAGCATCTTCACTATGCTGCTTTGATTTTTTCTCAGAAACCATCTCATGGGGACGAGGATCTGGTAGCCCACTTTGCCTCAAAGTTTCTCTAACTTCATTTACTAGGACTGATGCTCTCTTGCAGCACACCTCCTTAGGCAGTAAGCTCTCCACCTCAAACTCTACTTCCACAACTGAATGTTTAATAATTGGTTTGCTTGCTTTTATTATTTCAACTCTGTTAAGTTGAAAGGCATCCGACAACTGTGTAGTTACTGGATTTTCTGTAACAAAGAAAACAAATATTAAATAAAATTAAATAGAAAGATCCTTAGTCATTTCATTTGACACAAAATGTATGCCTACCGTAAGGCAATATTTACATTTTATGGCTTTTGCAGTATATTTTGCTATTTATGTAACTAACTCTTCCCAAAATAGTGACTCATACAGTCTCAGTTTCAGTTTCAAACTGAGTACAAGTTTCTTATTAAAACAAGAACTGTTAATCTTGTATGATATAGTGCATTTTCACTGATTTGGCAATAACCGGTGAAACCTTTTTTTGCTAAAACTGAGGAAACCTATAGATTAAACAACAGTTAAGTATGTTTGACATTTGTGATAAATATTACTATTAAAGTACAATACATGCCAGCAGTAACCTACAGCTTCGAAATGTGTAACTTGTGTGTCCATTGGCAGTACTACACATTTCACCTCCTGAATAACCAACAAATCTGTCAATTTACGAGATCATGCTGAAAAGTAATGCCTTCAAATTTTTTGTTCTCTTCTCAATATTAGTTAAGGTATGTCATGCATATTACTAGGTCACCTTCCCTGCTTCACTGACCCAAGTTGCAGCCTACCAACACTAGAGGGCTCCGAATTGTAGCGTATAACATGGTGATGAGTAACATAACTTATGTTGGGTGTGTGAGAAACGGCATGCTGTAATCAACTTATGAATTCGAAGAGGTCATTCAAACACGGTGGATGAAAGGTCATTCACACATTGAGCACTTCTCCTTCAGCATGACAATGCCAGACCACACACAACTGCTGCAACCTCTGCAACAATCTGACATTTGGATTCACTGCCTTCAATCATCCTCCATACAGTCCTGACTAGACCCCATCTGATTTTCATTTGTTTCCAAAACTCAAAGAATACCTTGGAGGACTTCACTTTGATAGTGATGAATTGGTGCAAGCATAAATGAGACTGAGCATCCGTCAACAATGTCAAACATTCTACAGGGGACCAAAAAGCAGACAATTCAGTTACACAAAATTTGAAGTAACAAGATACTTTGTAAAATATTTGAACATTGAGTTCACTTTTTCACCTTTTCTCTCGTCATGGGTACCAATGAATAAGTATGCTCTATTTTCACAATCTCCAAGAAAAAGTAAGAATAGCTACACCGTACATGTACAACACTATTTATGGCATTTGTCTAATTGAGAAACTATAGGTACATACTGTCAAATTCTTGTCATCTTTTTTTCTCCAAACAGTACAATTACATACATATTGTAGAACAGTATTGTCCTCATTGAATTAGTACGTCACGTAATAGTACATACAATGATCTTAATAAACACTCCTATGTACTATTCTTTGAAACACTAAGTTTTGATCATAGCACATTTTATTTACAACAATTCTTATCAATTACACATTTTACTTCTATACATCAATTTGAAAAGAAAATCATTAATTATTGTTTGTCAGACTGTTGGTCATAATATTATGACACACTCTGAAAACACCACACACAAAGTAGCCTGAAATGCCATGCAGACATCACAAATGGCAGCAAATCTCTTGAGAACCGCAACTGCAGCTGCAACTTCAGCACCGGATGGTGGTGTCGTATCATAATGTTTCACCTCACAGCGTGACATTAAAGTGCCATCATTCTCTTCTGTATCATCAGCGGTATTAATGACTGGTTCTTCAGCAGGACCAATAATATCTGGTTGCATCCAGTTTTCTAAGTCTTCTATACTGACAGTACAAGAGGGCACCAACTGGGTTTAAAGCCTGCAGAAGAGCAGCATCAGAATCAAAAGTTTTACCTGATTTATAAGTTCAGATGTTGAATCATAGATTTCCTCGTCAATTTCAGTGGTGGTATCAGCTGCTGTCCTAGCCTTCTTAAAACAGTTAGTTATGGTGTCTGTTGAAATTTCATCCCAAGCAGCAGATATGTTGCTGACATCTTGCAATACATCTACATCTACATCTACATCCATACTCCGCAAGCCACCTGACGGTGTGTAGCGGAGGGTACCCTGAGTACCTCTATCGGTTCTCCCTTCTATTCCAGTCTCGTATTGTTCGTGGAAAGAAGGATTGTCGGTATGCTTCTGTGTGGGCTCTAATCTCTCTGATTTTATTCTCATGGTCTCTTCGCGAGATATACGCAGGAGGGAGCAATATACTGCTTGACTCTTCGGTGAAGGTATGTTCTCGAAACTTTAACAAAAGCCCGTCCCGAGCTACTGAGTGTCTCTCCTGCGGAGTCTTCCACTAGAGTTTATCTATCATCTCCGTAACGCTTTCGCGATTACTAAATGATCCTGTAACGAAGCGCACTGCTCTCCGTTGGATCTTCTCTATCTCTTCTATCAACCCTATCTGGTACAGATCCCACACTGCTGAGCAGTATTCAAGCAGTGGGCGAACAAGCGTACTGTAACCTACGTCCTTTGTTTTCGGATTGCATTTCCTTAGGATTCTTCCAATGAATCTCAGTCTGGCATCTGCTTTACCGACGATCAACTTTATATGATCATTCCATTTTAAATCCCTCCTAATGCGTACTCCCAGATAATTTATGGAATTAACTGCTTCCAGTTGCTGACCTGCTATTTTGTAGCTAAATGATAAGGGATCTATCTTTCTATGTATTCGCAGCACATTACACTTGTCTACATTGAGATTCAATTGCTATTCCCTGCACCATGCGTCAATTCGCTGCAGATCCTCCTGTATTTCAGTACAATTTTCCATTGTTACAACCTCTCGATACACCACAGCATCATCTGCAAAAAGCCTCAGTGAACTTCCAATGTCATCCACAAGGTCATTTATGTATATTGTGAATAGCAACGGTCCTGCAACACTCCCCTGCGGCACACCTGAAATCACTCTCACTTCGGAAGACTTCTCTCCATTGAGAATGACATGCTGCGTTCTGTTATCTAGGAACTCTTCAATCCAATCACACAATTGGTCTGACAGTCCATATGCTCTTACTTTGTTCATTAAACGACTGTGGGGAACTGTACCGAATGCCTTGTGGAAGTCAAGAAACACGGCAGCTACCTGTGAACCCGTGTCTATGGCCCTCAGAGTCTCGTGGACGAATAGCGCGAGCTGGGTTTCACACGACCGTGTTTTTCGAAACCCATAATGATTCCTACAAAGTAGATTTCTAGTCTCCAGAAAAGTCATTATACTCTAACATAATACGTGTTCCAAAATTCTACAACTGATCGACGTTAGAGATATAGGTCTATAGTTCTGCACATCTGTTCGATGTCCCTTCTTGAAAACAGGGATGACCTGTGCCCTTTTCCAATCCTTTGGAACGCTACGCTCTTCTAGAGACCTACGGTACACCACTGCAAGAAGGGGGACAAGTTCCTTCGCGTACTCTGTGTAAAAATCGAACTGGTATCCCATCAGGTCCAGCGGCCTTTCCTCTTTTGAGCGATTTTAATTGTTTCTCTATCCCCCTGTCGTCTATTTCTATATCTACCATTTTGTCATCTGTACGACAATCTAGAGAAGGAACTACAGTGCAGTCTTCCTCTGTGAAACAGCTTTGGAAAAAGACATTTAGTATTTCTGCCTTTAGTCTGTCATCCTCTGTTTCAGTACCATTTTGGTCACAGAGTGTCTGGACATTTTGTTTTGACCCACCTACTGCTTTGACATAAGACCAAAATTTCTTAGGATTTTCTGCCAAGTCAGTACACAGAACTTTACTTTCGAATTCATTGAACGCCTCTCGCATAGCCCTCCTCACACTACATTTCGCTTCGCGTAATTTTTGTTTGTCTGCAAGGCTTTGGCTATGTTTATGTTTGCTGTGAAGTTCCCTTTGCTTCCGCAGCAGTTTTCTAACTCGGTTGTTGTACCACGGTGGCTCTTTTCCATCTCTTACGATCTTGCTTGGCACATACTCATCTAACGCATATTGTACGATGGTTTTGAACTTTGTCCACTGATCCTCAACACTATCTGTACTTGAGACAAAACTTTTGTGTTGAGCTGTCAGGTACTCTGTAATCTGCTTTTTGTCACTTTTGCTAAACAGAAAAATCTTCCTACCTTTTTTAATATTTCTATTTACGGCTGAAATCATCGATTACAATGTGGAATTGTTTCTTGTAATTTGATTACACTGCTAGCAGCCCCAATAAGTTGGCTTCTGTAATTACACTTGACTGAGGCTATTTTTCCTCAGTCTAATGGCTGCAGAGGGCTCACACTGTTAGCTGGTAAGAAGATGACTTCTTCTGTGTTCAGAAATTCCAGGCGATCTAACTGATGTGCCGAGGAGTGCTCCAAAGTTAGCAAACTATTTCTCTTCCTCGCTGCCATTTGTCGTTGAGCCTTCAAGAGCCAGCTACTGAAGAAAGATTCAGTCATTTCAGCTTTATTGTTATTCTCATATTGGCAGGCAGACTGGATAGGTTGAATGAAATTACGAGTACAATGAAATCCAGACCATTAGCTGATTACAGGCATCGATAAATATCAACGGGGACAGTTCAAAATGTGTGCCCCGACCGGGATTCGAACCTAGGACCTCCTGCTTAGATGGCAGATGCTCTATCCGACAGAGCCACTGAGGACACAGAGGATAGTGCGACTGTAGGGGCTTATCTTTGGCATGCTCCCCGTGACTCCCAAATTTCCAACTTACTGTCCACACACTTCATTTGCAGTGCCCCTGCCCACTATGCTCAGGAGCACAACAAATGTAGTGTGTGGACAGTAAGTTGGAAATGTGGGTCTCACGGGAAGCATTCCAGATATAAGTCCCTGCAGTCACACTATCCTCTGTGTCCTCGATGGCTGTCGGATAGAGCGCCTGCCCTGTATGTAGGAGATCCTGGGTTCGAGTCCCGGTCAGGGCACTCAACGCCTGTAAGCATCTAATGGTCTGGATTTCATTGTACTCATAATTTCATTCTTTGAAAGCCGCACAATCATCAACGGTATCTGTTCTTTCGGACATGTCCAAATGAACAGATACCATCTTCATACGGATAGGTTGAAGTTTTTAAAATAATGTGGATTCTTGTATTTTACAATCACTAATGGTTTGAGCTTCTCAGAACCACCTGAATTACAACGTAAGACCAGTGCCAGTCTCTACATGCTGTGTTTTCCTCCCTTACATTTTTTGCCCTTGACCTGTAGGGTTATTCAGGCATCAAGTTATAGGAAACACCAGCTTCATCCATATTATACACATCTCTTGGGTATGAGAAAGTTTGGACTGAAATTCTCCATGTTCACTCATTGGCATCTTCCTTCTTTACTCTATGTTTCTCCACACAGACAATGACAGCACTGTGATTTTATGCCTGTCCTGAAAATGCCTTAGCCAGCCTGCGGAAAACAGCTAGTATGGATTAACCAAGTTTGCGGCATATTCGATTTCAAAATAACAATGGTCTACTGTATTAAAAGTGTTCCCTTATGGAAAATGGTCACTCAATAAATCTTATGCGAAGTTTCACATTGGTCAACATATTTCATCGAACATGAATTATTTTACCAAATAGTAGGAATTTCTCCCAAAAACATCCTGTTGATTTCTTTTAACTGGATCCAGTTTCAAATTGAGGATGGTTTTGTCTGTCCACTTATTGTATATTTCTGTGATTTTATGCCTGTCCTGAAAATGCCTTAGCCAGCCTGCGGAAAACAGCTAGTATGGATTAACCAAGTTTGCGGCATATTCGATTTCAAAATAACAAGGGTCTACTGTATTAAAAGTGTTCCCTTATGGAAAATGGTCACTCAATAAATCTTATGCTAAGTTTCACATTGGTCAACATATTTCATCGAACATGAATTATTTTACCAAATAGTACGAATTTCCCCCAAAAACATCCTGTTGATTTCTTTTAACAGGATCCAGTTCCAAATTGAGGATGGTTTTGTCCGCCCACTTATTGTATATTTCTGTCCCCGTGTACCACGCTGTTCCAACCATGACCCATGGGGCATAAGCACCTGTCAGCTCGTATTGGGCACGCACAGATGGTACGCTACAGTCCAGTGGTATTGATGAATCACATTCGTAACTCTGCCTGTGGGCACCCAGCTGCCAGCTTGCAGACAGTATACTGTGGAGTCTCAGCATATTTAGTGCGGGAAACGCGTACTTGCCTTTATTTATTGTGTTTCAAATAAGGGCGAACTTATTTCCTCCCCAGAAAATTGTTGTGCCTAGGAACGAAGAACATGGTGTTGTAAATGTATAAGGAGGGAACAGTTAGGAGTTTTAGTTTTTACAGCAGTATCTGCTATGATAATCATCACAAGAGAATGAAGCCTAATTTAATGGGAGCAATACAGCTGTACAATCAACATTCTCCATTCTAATGCTGTTGTACACTCATGATGTAAATACCTAACACTAGAATCAAGTAACAGACATTCTCCATTCTAACACTGTAACATTCCGTAAGAACATGTTTTGTTCATTTATAAACTGTGCAAACAAATTAAGGACTATGAAAAATCACAATATTCTCACTACACACAGCCATTACAGTGTGTATATCAATCACTTATGAAACCATTACCATTTTTCACATCTGTGAACCCATTCAACATCAACACCATTATAGGTGTGGTTAAGCTTCATCAAGTGTAATCAGTTAATCTATAATCAGAAAGTGCTCTTTTCCAAACCACAGACTATATGAGGTAGCATCTCCAGCAAACTTTGTCAAGGAAGTGCTGGGCTGTTTCAACATACCAAAAAATCCAATAGAATAACTGTAGTAAAATTTCTTCAACAGAAGCACACTTAAATTATTCCTGGACTGAAAAAGAAGCTTCTTCATTATTAACATGCTTGGAAAGTTCCATCAGTTTATTTAACCCCTGTAGGCCACGATTAGTGCAACTCAGTATGGTTAAAAATGTTGAACGTATTGGTCACTATTCACATTGCTGAGGTTGGAAACCTATAAATTACAGATAGGAAATCATTATCACTCAACTGTCAAACTCGGAAAATAAACACAATGGCATGCCTAAAATCATTTGTGTTTCGAACTACACAGATTGGTTGTGCCACTCAGTAATTTGACAAGCACTGCACACTGAAATTATTTTAATTTGTTAATGTGTAACACCACATACATGTTCAACAGAATGTGGCCCTCTGCAAGTAAGTCCACATTATGCCTTTTTTTCTAGTACTCAGACACACAACTTCAGAAACACATCAGGCACTGGCTGAATGCATGCAATGATTGATTAAGCTGTCATGAACCCCAGAATTGGTTTGAACGCCACAGTGCTTTACTAGGTGTTATCATAACAGAGCTGGTATGCCCTTGCTTTCCTCCCACCTCTGAAATGACTTACACAGAAAGTTACAGGAGGACCTACAGCTTAATGTGGACTCGGAATCCAGATGTAATATAACATTTTTCACATTAATGGACATTGCTAGCAGTGATAAGTGACTAGAAAAATCCTAGGACATATCAGACTTTTGGATCCATGGACTGGCAGATAACCACTGAGACAGTCTAGACACACTACAATGTTGCTACATAATCTCAATGCCTCTGAAAGCCAATGTCACTGCACAATTATGGTATTCTGTTCACAAAACTGATAAAGAGTAACTCAAGGCATGAAAGGTTATGTGTAAAGAAAATTCTAGAGATTGTGGCTGTTAGTTATGAATCATTACCTGGAAATGAAATATTTACACACATACATCTACATCTACATGATTACTCTACAATTCACATTTAAGTGCTTGGCAGAGGGTTCATCGAACCACAATCATACTATCACCCTACCATTCCACTCCCGAACAGCGCGCGGGAAAAACGAACACCTAAACCTTTCTGTTCGAGCTCTGATTTCTCTTATTTTATTTTGATGATCATTCATACCTATGTAGGTTGGGCTCAACAAAATATTTTCGCATTCGGAAGAGAAAGTTGGTGACTGAAATTTCGTAAATAGATCTCGCCGTGACGAACAACGTCTTTGCTTTAATGACTTCCATCCCAACTTGCGTATCATATCTGCCACACTCTCCCCCCTATTACGTGATAATACAAAACTAGCTGCCCTTTTTTGCACCCTTTCGATGTCCTCCGTCAATCCCACCTGGCAAGGATCCCACACCGCGCAGAAATATTCTAACAGAGGACGAATGAGTGTAGTGTAAGCTGTCTCTTTAGTGGACTTGTTGCATCTTCTAAGTGTCCTGCCAATGAAACGCAACCTTTGGCTCGCCTTCCCCACAATATTATCTATGTGGTCTTTCCAACTGAAGTTGTTCGTGATTTTAACACCCAGGTACTTAGTTGAATTGACATCCTTGAGAATTGTACTATTTATCGAGTAATCGAATTCCAACGGATTTCTTTTGGAACTCATGTGGATCACCTCACACTTTTCGTTATTTAGCGTCAACTGCCACCTGCCACACCATACAGCTATCTTTTCTAAATCGCTTTGCAACTGATACTGGTCTTCGGATGACTTTACTAGACGGTAAATTACAGCATCATCTGCGAACAACCTAAGAGAACTGCTGAGATTGTCACCCAAGTCATTTATATAGATCAGGAACAGCAGAGGTCCCAGGACGCATCACTGGGGAACACCTGATATCACTTCAGTTTTACTCGATGGTTTGCCATCTATTACTATGAACTGCGACCTTCCTGACAGGAAATCATGAATCCAGTCGCACAACTGAGACGATACCCCACAGGCCCACAGCTTGATTAGAAGCCGCTTGTGAGGAACGGTGTCAAAAGCTTTCCGGAAATCTAGAAATACGGAATCAACTTGAGATCCCCTGTCGATAGCAGCCATTACTTCCTGCGAATAAAGAGCTAGCTGCGTTGCACAAGAACGATGTTTTCTGAAACCATGCTGATTACGTATCAATAGATCATGCCCTTCGAGGCGATTCATAATGTTTGAATACAGTATATGCTCCAAAACCCTACTGCCAACTGACGTCAATGATATAGGTCTGTAGTTCGATGGATTACTCCTACTACCCTTCTTAAACACTGGTGCGACCTGTGCAATTTTCCAATCTGCAGGTACAAATCTATCGGTGAGCGAGCCGTTGTATATAATTGTTAAGTAGGGAGCTATTGTATCAGCGTAATCTGAAAGGAACCTAATCGGTATACAATCTGGACCTGAAGACTTGCCCGTATCAAGCGATTTGAGTTGCTTCGCAACCCCTAAGGTATCTACTTCTAAGAAACTCATGCTAGCAGCTGTTCGTGTTTCAAATTCTGGAATATTCCAGTCATCTTCCCTGGTGAAGAAATTTCGGAAAACTGCGTTCACTAACTCCACTTTAGCGGCACAGTCGTCGGTAACAGTACCATCGGCACTGCGCAGCGAAGGTATTGACTGCGTCTTGCCGCTTGTGTACTTTACATACGACCAGAATTTCTTCGGATTTTCTACCAAATTTTGAGACAATGTTTCGTTGTGGAACCTATTAAAGGCATCTCGTATTGAAGTCCGTGCCAAATTTCGCACGTCTGTAAATTTTAGCCAATCTTCGGGATTTCGCGTTCTCCTGAACTTCGCATGCTTTTTCCGTTGCCTCTGCAACAGCGTTCGGACCTGTTTTGTCTACCATGGGGGATCAGTTCCATGTTTTACCAGTTTATGAGGTACGAATCTCTCAATTGCTGTTGCTACTATATCTTTGAATTTGAGCCACAACTCGTCTACATTTGCATAGTCAGTTCGGAAGGAACGGAGATTGTCTCTTAGGAAGGCTTCTAGTGACACTTTATCCGCTTTTTTAAATAAAATTATTTTGTGTTCGTTTCTGGTGGATTTGGAAGAAACGGTATTGAGCCTAGCTATAACGACCTTGTGATCACTAATCCCTGTATCAGTCATGATGCTCTCTCTTAGCTCTGGATTGTTTGTGGCTAAGAGGTCAAGTGTGTTTTCGCAACCATTTACAATTCCCGTGGGTTCGTGGAAATAATTTTCGGAGAAAGCATTTAGGACAATCTCTAAAGATGTTTTCTGCCTACCACCGGTTTTGAACAAGTATTTTTGCCAACATATCGAGGGAAGGTTGAAGTCCCCACCAACTATAACCGTATGAGTGGGATATTTATTTGTTACGAGACTCAAATTTGTTCAGCAACTAAATCATTGGAGTCTGGGGGTCGGTAGGAGGAGCCAATTATTAACTTAGTTCGGGTATTAAGTATAACCTCCACCCATACCAATTCGCACGGAGTATCTACTTCGACTTCACTACAAGATAAACCACTACTGACAGACGCAAGCACTCCACCACCAATTCTGCCTAATCTATCTTTCCTGAACACCGTCTGAGACTTTGTAAAAATTTCCGCAGAACTTATTTCAGGCTTTAGCCAGCTTTCTGTACCTATAACGATTTCAGCTTCTGTGTTTTCTATTAGAGCTTGAAGCTCAGGGTCTTTCCCAGCACAACTACAACAATTTACAACTACAATTCCGACTGTGCCTTGATCCATGCACGTCCTGTATTTGCCACACACCCTTTGAGATTGTAGCCCACCCCGTACATTCCCGAGGCCTTCTAACCTAAAAAACCGCCCAGTCCACACCACACAGTCTCTGCTACCCATGTAGCCGCCAGCTGAGTGTAGTGAACTCCTGACCTATTCAGCGGAACCCATAACCCCACCACCCTATGGCGCAAGTCAAGGAATCTGCAGCCAACACGGTCGCAAAACCGGCTGAGCCTCTGATTCAGATCCTCCACCTGGCTCTGCACCAAAGGTCCGCAGTCGGTTCTGTCGATGATGCTGCAGATGGTGAGCTCAGCCTTCATCTCGTAAGCAAGACCGGCAGCCTTCACCAAATCAGATAGCCGCTGGAATCCAGAGAGAATTTCCTCAGATCCAAAGCGACACACGTCATTAGTGCCGACATGTGCCACCACCTGCAGCTGGCTGCACCTTGTGCTCTTCATGGCATCCGGAAGGACCCTTTCCACATCAGGAATGACTCCTCCTGGAATGCACACTGGATTTCTTCCCCTCCTTAGCCGCCATATCCCTAAGGGGCCCCATTATGCACCTGACATTGGAGCTCCCAACTACCAATAAGCCCACCCTCTGCAATTGCCCAGACCTTGAAGGCTGAGAATCATCCTCTGAAACAGGGCAGGCTGCTGCATGTGGCTCAGCCAGAGACAGCACCTGAAACCTGTTTGTCAGACGCACCGGGGAGGCTTTCTGATCAGCCTCCGGGGACGTCTTTCGCTGCCTGCACAACTAATTTTGTATCTGGAAACAAAGCATGACTGTGGTTGTTTCTGAAACTGCAAAATACACGAGGAAAGGTTTTACTGCTAGGTACATTTACTAGTATTTCTCAATAATGGGATTAGACAACAGGAGTATTTTTAAAAGCACAGAAATAATAATTTAATGTCACTCATTAGGTTCTATTGTATTGGGAATGGTCCTGAAATTGCACAACTTCTGACATTTTATAGATTACCAGCTACACCCAAATAAACAATGTAATTCATTGTCACCCATATCCACATCAAACATTTTACCTGAAATTTATAAATTGTCCGAGCTTTTTGATACACTACACTTCTAACTTCTCATTTTCTGAGCTACTGAACAGTTTGCTCTCACCTAATCTTCTGAACTGGACGTCCAGAAGAAGCATGTAGTACTCCATGAACTACAGCAATTTTTTTTTTTTTAATTGTCAATACATTTTACAGTCCGAACCACACTAACTGTACATACACTACACGACCAGGTTAATCACGTTTGGTGGTTTGCTAACTATTGTGCAATATTCTCATCAAAGAAGGGAAACTACATGGTATGTAGTTTCAACAGAACAGGCTCATGTAAAAAGCTGGTCTTCACTGCATTGTTAGAAGTATTGGGTGCTGTTGCGACTTGGAAAGCTGGGGTTGCATTGTGTGCAGGAGGCCGGGCACAGAGTTTGGACGAGTGCTCCAGTTCATGCCTGGAGGCATCAGTGACAGTGGTATCTGCAGTAAGATTTCTTTCTCATGTTGACTTCACAGAACCATAAAGTGTCTTCAGGGCAGCAATCGGCAGCCAGATGCAAGCATGTGCCTCAAAGATGCCTTATCAGGGAGATGTGAGCCATGGCCACCTGCTGCGCTGCTGGGGGTGGAGGCGGGGGGCGGCGGCATATGGGGGTAAAGGTTGGCAGCACATCAGTCTTCTCCACATCTGCAATGTCCCAGTAGGCAGTAACAGCAGACCACGGCTGTGATAGGTATCAGGTTGGCTGCGTATCGGTGTTGCACTCAGCTAGTGTGTAGCAGGCAGACCATCATCAATCAGCTTGTCTTGTTTTCACTGAAACTCAACAGATCGTCATTTTATCTGGTCCTAGTGACACAGAAAAAAATGGCAGCATGATTGGAGATGTCTTTGAGCTCCAAAATTCTCATTACTTGAAGGGCCGAGCCTGCACCTACGACATGGTGACTCTGGGTGTATGAATGCATTTGCCCTTATTTATCGGTCCCATCAGTGCCTCTTTCCTAGCTGTGATAATTCAGTAATTATGTAGGGGCACCGAGCTTGGGTCTTTCTGTTTCTGCTTTCCTCTGTCGGAGATTGTGTGGCAAGGCTTTCTTCATGCCCTGATGTCTGTTGCATTGGTGGTATGTCTTGATGACACTGCAATTGGCACACCAGCACAGAGCTAGTCTTCTCTATTTTGAGCTTGACTAGCAGAACTTTAAAAAATTTAAACATGTACAATAAAAATATTCAGCTACCCAACAGTGCATACACAGAGTTAAACAGAAAAATACATTATACGGCAAACCTTTAAAGTAAGGCACTGGTGCCTGTTGAGCAGTCAGTGCAATAACACAACAAAATTAAGTGCGATGACCCTTGCAGAGGAAGAACTTCATTTTAACTGTAAGATGTATAAATTATTCTTTATTCTTTACCAGTCTTGGCCCTAGCAACCATCATCACAGGAAATACATTAGATGTACAAGCAATTTATCTTTCATTTAGATGAAGACAAAAGTCCTCAATGTTACATCATGTTTAATTAACCATATGTTATATATCACAACTCAAAGCAGCAACACAATTCCCTCACTATAACTCACAACTGAGTATGAAAGAAATAGTGTGAGAACTGATCACCGTTAAATAGAGACCATCAATGTACACGTACATATGTAAGAACTTCGGAGAATACAATGCGAAGTACACCATATCATATTTGGTTAAAGTTATATACAGAGAGAGACACTGTCAGCGACCAGAAAGGTGGAAATGATATACATATAACTTAGAAGATAATATTAGAATGTGTAAGTGTTGTCAACAGTGTGTAGAGGCACAGTATTCATGGAAACATAATGAAAACATCACTCAAAAATTAGTACTTATGAGTAATGGGATATCTGAAGAGTAATATACTAACTTACATTCCATACAGCCATAGATCCAACAATAGGACTCTAATGTTTTGTAAATCATAAATTTCCAGTCAATACCTTAGCAATAAATCTGTTAGTTATCAGTAACACACATCATGAAAATACATCATTTATAATACTTGCAACTACAAGGTTATGTCAGAATTAAGTACACAGAGTTTTGTACACTCATTAGTACAAGATAATTTAATCATATATTGTGTATAATACAATGTATAAAGTTACATGAACAAATATCTGTTAATTTCTGAAAGGGCATTATGTAGATAAACGGCAACAGTTTCCAATTTTAATATTATACAACTTTTACATCAAGTGCCAATTGGTAATGATACAACTTAGGTACTGGGCAGCAATCATTTAAATTACAAACATTACTAACATAACATAAGTATACAGATGACAAAAATCAGGGACAACATAAGATAATCAATAAGTATGAACTGCCATATATGTTGCTGAAGCAGCTGTCTCATACTATTAGTATTATTTCACTACATTGGCTGACAATAACAATTGGCAATGTCAAGAATACAAACTTCTCTGTTAAGTAAATACTGGTACATTTGTACAATGACAAAAACCTGTATAGAAACATCAGAACAACATGTTCACTTTAAATGTAGCAGCATGAACTATGCAGACAAAAAAAACTATCAAAGATTCTATTGTAATATGAACCTGAACCTCAGGTAGCAACCATTTAAATAATGGATACTACATCACTTAAGCTAGGGGTTAATAATGACAAACCTCCAGCATCACTGACCTACATGTTGAGCACTATTTCCTCCTAAGTATCAAGAACAGCTAAGCAACTGTCAAGTTTAACAGTGTCATAATTAGGCCTACATGCTTCTTCCTCATTGAAGGCCATAGAACTAATGGTAAAACATCAGAAACCTACTCACTCAAGTTTAGAACTATAGTGAAGTTCTCTATAATTTCTAAATTACAATGTTGCCAGTGTGGTATTGGACAATACAGGAGCATATGTATGATATTATCTAAAGAAACAATGTTGACCAATAACAAAAATTTGAAATTGTATTATCATATAACCTAAAACACAGACACTTGTCAGTTATTGCATACCTAGAGATCTGGCACTAGTCAGTGAAATCATGAAAATCAATAGCCTAAACCTTGGTACGTGGATGATTTACACATCATGTCTGTACAACATCAAAAACAAATATTTTTCAAACTAAAATATTTGTACATATAGGATGTAAGTTACAATATTACACTTTAGGTATCCCATTATTCATAAGCAATACACTTTGAGTGATATTTTCATTGTGTTTCCACAAAAACTGTGTCCTCATACTGTATAAAAAATGGTTCAAATGGTTCTGAGCACTATGGGACTTAACATCTGTGGTCATCAGTCCCCTAGAACTTAGAACTACTTAAACCTAACTAACCTAAGGAAATCACACACATCCATGCCCGAGGCAGGACTCGAACCTGTGACCGTAGCAGTCGCGCGGTTCCGGACTGCGCGCCTAGAACCGCTAGACCACCGCGGCCGGCATACTGTATACAACACTGATACATTTTAATATACTTCTCAGACATATGTGTCTTTTCTTCCACCTCTTTGATTGCTGGCAGTGTAGATCTTTGTATGTAACATACATTGAATGTGATACAACATATTCGCATTGTATTCTTTAAAGTTCTTAATGTGTTAATTGACAGTCTCTGTTTAACTGTGATCAGTATTTCAGCTTTATCTTTCATACACAGTTGTGAACTGCAGTGGGGCCAATTTCATATGCTGTTTGAGTCATGATATACTACATATGGTTAAGTGAACACCTTGTGACTTTCAATATATCTACAGGAAAGATCAAGTGCTTCTCCATCTGTTTTACTGCTTTTGTTAGTACTTTCATATAATTATCTCACATACTTGTTAACCTATTTACTTTATCTTGTGCGTACATTACATATTTCATTTTTGTTGAAAGCTTCCTGTGATGATGGTCACTAGGGCTGAAGCCAGCAAATAAAAAGAATAATCCATACAGCTAATAGCCAAAATGCAGTTCAAGTATCTGACAGCTGTCTGAAGTCACCTCACTAAATATTCCTTTTGGACACACACTGAATATACAAAATTATCTTGTTGGGACTAATAGTGGGCCTTCCTTTACTGCAGGCACTGAATTTGCATCAAAATGGATAAAATTTGATACAGGCATTACGTAATCACTAAATTTATTCTGCCGAACAATTTGAAACTCTGTAGGGAGTTTTTGAATACCAGCTCCAAATTCTCATGTCATGCCTTTGACCACCGTCAACAGCAACCACAGAAATCCACGAAGCATTAGACAAGATTATCATTAGGAATACCTCTATAGGCTTTGTAACAATGACCAATAATTTAACCGAAGAGTTCAGTTTCTCTATACCTCTAATGGCAACATACATTATATAATATCCCTGTTTCACACAACACAATTGAAAGACTGACTGGATAGCATATTGAATCATCGTATGCTCAAATCAGTTTGTATTGGGAACAGGAATGAACAGTATCAATTTTGAAAATATAAGGAAAAGCTGCCATTGCATCTACATAAACACAACACTGTGCCAGCCCGGGTAGTTAGTGACTTTCACTCCTGATGATGACTGTGGAGACAGCTATCGAAAGCTCTATTGTTTTACTCAAAATGACACTCCTTGTAAACTGAGAACATTTTGTTGGAGACATATAGCTGTTATCTTGCACTGCTGGGCATAATAAGCAGCAGCCTGATCTCTAGAAAGAGAACCAAACAAATACGTAAAACTCTGGGCATACCTGTTCTAAAATATGCCAATGAGAATTGGACATTAACAAATTTGAAAGAAGTAAAACCAACAATATTTGGAAGTAATATTTTGAGAAAGCTATTTGGAGGAATCCAACATCAAATCACAGCAGAACTGAGAAAACTAACAAACACTCAAGTCTACAGTTTATGTGAAGTGGCACAAATTGCACCCAACATTAAAGCTAGGAGACATCGTTGGATTGCAAGGGTACTTCAAGCTTAGGAAGAAAGAAAAACCCATCACATGCATACAGAATACCATCAGGATGAATATCTCTTGGTAGACATAGGCTATTTGACGTAAGATAATAAATAAAAATCCTAGATGGGAAATTAAATGCCAAAACAGGACAACCTGGGAAAGCATTGTCAGAACAGCAACTAATAACTTTCACAGCTTACAAAACTCTTCAAAAACAAGTATAATGCAAAAGTAAATTAGGCGAACTCTTATTCAATAGCATGCTGCTACATTTTCCATTCTCTCAAGCTGATTATTCATGCATAATTAAATTAGAGTTAGTTCCCTTTTTTATACCATGTGTTGCAAGAAAGAATAATAATGCAAAAAAATCTGTTGCTTACCACTACTAAATTTTATAAGTGCACTCATCATTTCATCAAAATAGAATATTCTGGTCTGACAATTCAGATCTTTTGCACCTGCAATTTTTGCACAGGTTCTGATAAACCTGGAAAAAAAGAAAAAAGAAAAAAAATTAAATTGAAGCGGAACTGTAACCACACTGTTACTATGAGATAAAACTTGAAGAATGCTAATTGTGTATCTCTCAATCCATTTCTTTTTTTTTTTCCATCAAAGTAAAGTGAGAACCATGTGACTGAGAAAGGAGAAATGCCGGACAGGTGTGTGTGTGTGTGTGTGTGTGTGTGTGTGTGTGTGTGTGTGTGTGTGTGTGTGAGAGAGTGTGAGAGAGAGAGAGAGAGAGAGAGAGAGAGAGAGAGAGAGAGAGAGACTGGGGGGGTGGGGGGCAGGGGATGGGGGGGGGGGGGGGTTGAACATTCCCTTCTATCCTCAGATGAATGTGATTGTCGACAGTTTAACGAAGTTCATGTTGGCTTTGTATTTACTCATAGAATTAAGGCTATCACGACTGGATGACTTAGCTGCTGGTAAAGCTTTCAGGCTGTGAGGTCATGGTCCAAGAATCTCTTCCGTTCCTGACATTTCATCCAAGACTACAACGTCAAATTATTATCCACGACTATGTAGAGAAGCCATTGAAATTTATAAGCATAAGGATAATTTTAATAGAAAAGAGGAGTCAATGAAACTTAGTGACATATGGACAGTAGCTCTGCAGAATCGCTAGACAATTTTATCTTTAACAAGACGACAATCAAAAATTAAGTTTTATCTTTGACAAGGATTATCTCTGCTCATCGTGTGTTACTTCGACCAGGCCCCTTTTCTTACAGTATATATATGTCTCTCTTGGATGTCCAACCAGCCAGTCAGCAAGACTCAGCAGAGAAGCACCTCTGAAGATGTCCTGGATGAAACGTTGGGAACAGAAGAGTTTCTTGGACCACAACCTCACATCCCAAAAGGTTTACCAGCAGCTTTGTGTTTACGCTTTTTCAATTTTTGTTGTCTGTTGAGTTTTTCTCCACCAGAGATGGTGAACTACCAACCAACTCACTACAAGGACATGATGAGGTGACAAATACTTAACTCTGTTGCCTCAGGTAATGGTTAATAGGAAATGGCAGACATACTGAGAAGCACACTTCTGTAACTGCCCTGGCAAGCACATGCACTGGTGGCAATATTTTTAGGCTTGGTTTCAGATAAATGGATCTTTGAAAAGGCTATCTTTACAACAGATGGAAACACTATTCTAAAAACTAGAGGAAGCTTTAATTTTTTTGAATTTGTTTTGCTTTTACGTACTACACTGTCAATCCTAAGGGCTCAGGTTCGATTCCCAGATGGGTCGGATATTTTCTCCACTCAGGGACTGGGTGTTGTGTTGTCCTAATCATCATCATTTCATCCCATTGACATGCAAGTCGCCATAGTGGCCTTGCATCCGTCGAACGGTCTACCCAATGGGAGGCCCTCGTCACACGACATTTATTTATCATATGGTGAAACATCAATAATTAAGAATACTACATGTAAGTAGTGCATAACACCCATATTAATATCGTAGTAACAAAATACGTTCAGATAAGTCTGTAATGTTGGAGTTAATATTAAAGGGGCAGTCTTTCGCAACATGACATTAACTGTTTTTAGATTTTTCATACCACAGTCCACGATATAAGATATATTTGTCCATGGTGTCACAATAAGTTCACGGAAGTTCGGAATGTTGAATTGTTTTAAACCAGAAGGGTATCATCCTCAACTGTTAATTTCTTGCAAGTTCATGGCAGCGGAAGCTACAACAATGAAGAGTGCACCAATTTAGGGCCCATGTAGAATGTAAGCACATGTTTTCCCTCACATTTACTGCTCTTTAATCTTAGGTAGTTCCTTCAATGTTTCTCCTCCTCTCACAGAACAAGCCACGAAATTTAAAACTGAAGTTTCAATGAAAGAACATAGGTTGCTCTTGCTGTGTGAGTAATTCAGTCTGCATGTAGAAATCAACATCTAGTGGCAGAGTTTTACAAACTTGAAAACAGAACATTTTTTAAATTTTTTTTTTTTTTTTTTTGTGCAGCAGGATAAACGGAAGCAGTAGACACAAAGTTTCATTTTTTAGTAAATCAAATACGGCCAAGTGCAATAAAAATTCTAAAAGTTACATGTTAACTGAGGTACCTCTTCAGTACCACTTCACTCCATGGCAATAGCCCATACTCCCTATAATCAGGTGAAAGGTGTAGCAGCCCCACTGAAAAACTGACTACTGTTTCACTATGAACAGGCATGTAGCCTGTCAAAATACAACTAACTGATGGTTCTCAGTCCATTAAAACACAATTCCTTTCCATGGCAATGGAGCAAGAGAAAGTGTGAATAGTCTATCTTCCAAAGAGCCTTTCCTAGTACTTGAAAGTATTATGATGAGCTTTGAGACTGCCATGGTTCCCAAAAGACAGGGATACAATCAATTTTTTCCCAAGATAAACCCCTTTTTTCCATGTGCTGCCTCACTAAGCTAATTTGCATTGAACAACCTGCCATTATGTATGCAGTTATAGAAGGCCCACTTTCACACAGAGAAAAGATTTTTCACTACACTATATCTGTTGGAAAAATAGCAAAATGATCTCACATTCATTAATTTCAAACACAGTACTTTACAAAATTCAAGTCACAAAAATTCTTGGATTTACTGATATGAGGCAATGAAGTGTATGATGGAGAAAATTTTCACAAAGTGTAACCAAACAAAATTCCCATTTTTATATGAAACTAAGGAAGGGTGTACTTAACACTGTCTTAACACATCAAGCATTTGCTAATCACAATCTCAAAAGCAAAAATCAAACTGTTCCAAAAAATGCATTTTGTACACACTACTGTATCAACAGACACATAGGGTATCACACCCCAGAATCAAATGTTGCTGGTAAAAGCAACTGTGTAAAACAATTTTTTTTTTTCAGAAGTAGCTAATTGACTATCAATTGCATTCTATGAAATCATTTTCGAACTGACAAAAACATGCATGAATGCTTAAAAAAGAAAACTTACAATCTTGTGATCATAGGAAAGGAAACATTATTATTCAAGATTAATTAATTAACGCACACATAATGCAATAAGGTACTGTGCAACACAATAGATGGACCACTTTATCAAAATCCTGTAACTGCTTCCCATTGCGATGCATAAGTTTGAAATTTGTCTGAAAGGTGGCTACAATCACCCTCTCTCGTGGTGTAAAAGTGTGGTGTCCAGCAACGTCACCCTCAGACTCAGCAACACTTTAAAACAGCAAGGTGTTGACACGTGATGAAACGGCCACAGCTCAGAAATTCACGTGAGCTCTAAGGTGTGTTAATGATGTCACATTGGCACCAAATTGTACCACAATTCTGCCCAATGCCACTGGGGCATATCACATGATGAGAAGGTCGTTAACCACATTTTACTCCTTGTTCTGATACCTCTGCGATAGAGGTCTGAACCAGAACAGCTAGTGTTGAAACCGCATGGTTTTCTTATGGGTGACTGAGGAAAACATTTCAGACATCACCATTCAGAATCAACACAGAAAGGCCTCTTGAGGATGGCATAAAGAACACCAATGAAACTGCACCTTCCATTGGCACGTTGTCGAAAACAACATTCACAGAGTGATGAGCAACAGGTCAAAGTTAGACACTGTTGCCACCCCTGGGTGTTTCAAACCTATTCTAAAGACATCGGGGGGAGGCTGCAATCACACTTAACATGGCTTGACCCCTCTGAAGTGTACTGCAACTACAATTTTTGCTCTGGTATACAGGGTAGAACCACCAGGGACCGTTCAAAACTATTCGACAAAATCTGAATGTGGTTCGAAGTAGCAAAGGGTATTTTATGCTTTTTCAGCCCTCCTGATTCAACCCTGCCCCCCCCCCCCCCCCTCCTTTCCTGTGCCATGGTCATAGGGGTGTGCAACACCTGCAGTACAACCCATGCACCTTTGCTGCGCATGTTAAAAATGTACCTGTCAGAAACTTCGACATCCATTTGGCTTCCTGGCTGCTGTAGTGCATGAGGGTTAGGCAACCCATTCAACAGGTTTGACTGTCCTCTGGCACTAGAGCAGCTGTGATGCTGAATAAGTTTCAAAGTCTCTGAAAGCTGTATTTTTAACTTTCTCACCAAATTGTGGGTGGCAACAAAAGAGTGTTGCCAAACAGAGGCTAGGGGGTTGGGGGGGGGGGGGGGCGCCTTGTCTTAGAGGGACCCTTTGCCATTTTCTTCATGCACATGTCAGTGTTGCATCCCTGTGATCACACCACAGGATGGCAAAAATGGCTCTGAGCACTATGGGACTTAAAATCTATGGTCATCAGTCCCCTACAGGATGGCAGAGGACTGAAAAAACATTAACACCTTTTGCTGCTTCAGATCACTTTCTAATTTCATCAAATGGTTTTGAATGATCCCTAGTGTTTCCACACTACATACCAAACCAAAAATTGGGGTCCCACTATACTCCATAGGGATTATATCACATTCACCAGAGTTGCAGCCCCACAATACTTTTAGAGTGGGTTTGGAACTTCCAAGAGTGGCAGGGAGTCTAACATTGTCAAGAACGTCGTCATGTTGATCACCACCCAGTGAATTGTAGTTTTCGACCACAAAATGTGTAGGAATCAGTGCCCCGATGGAAGGTGAAGTTTCATCGACATCCTTTATGTCATGCCCAAGAGCCCTTTCCATGTTAATTCTGAGCAGTAGTGTGACTGGAATTTTTTCCTCTGCCATTCAGAAGAAGACCACATGTTTTCATATCTGGATGTCTGGGTTCTGACCTCTATCACAGAGGCATCAAAGAAAAAGCGTGAAATATGGGTAACACGGGATGTGACGACATTCCCATTATGTGACAAATCCACAGTGGCGCTGGGCATGATTGGTGAAATTTAGTGCCAATGTGACATCATTAACCCACCTTACAGCTCTCATGAACTTCTGCACTGTGGCCTTTGTCTCATGTGTGTCAACACCTTGCTGTTTGCAGAATCCCCAAGCCTGAGGGTAATGTCGCAGTTAGTAAAAGTAAACCTGTTAACTGATCTTAAACAACTATCTACACTAAACTGCATCGGACCATCAGCACTGTTTGTGTCTTATCGAAAGTGATGCGTACCAACAACCTCAAACAACAAGTAATGTCATATTTGAAGATTTAGATTTTTGCAATCAGTATGCTTATTATGCAAGTGTCTCTCCTTAGATATAAGTGTACTAATATAAAACAAAAATTTAATTTTCTAGATAGAATGACAGACCACCAGTGTTCACTTTTATGCAGGAGGCCAATGGATAACAGAACAGGTGTGCGGAAATAGCATACTGGCACACCTCAACAGGATTTAGTGTTACACGGAACTATTTTCATTTGATCATTATTTTTATTTTACTTTTTCCTCCTTTTGTTGTTTTTACAGGCAGTACAAACAATACAAAAAAATAATAAAAACAATAATACACATTGATCTACTAGAGCAAAATTTCACATAATTTTTGTTTCTGCTGATAAATAAACATTCTACTTAAAAATTAGTGAAGAGAAGACACTAAATGAGTTTAGTACATGAAGGTGAAAGAAAGAATACTTTTCTGATCAAACAGAATACTGAAAAGCTAATAGTTAAGAATACTCAGAAAACCAACAATTTTGAAGGAATCAAACAACAATTAAAATCACTACAGTACCTGTCAACTATATCAGTCTTCTTATAACATGAAGCAAGTTCCAATAGTGTTTCAGCTGCTAACTTCAACCAGCCTTCCTCTTCATACTGTAAAAATGCTTCAGCAAGAAAAACACTTGCTTTATGTGGCTCCTCCATTTTTATATAAAAATCAGCAAGATCTCTGCCAACCATGCGAGCTGAACGAAATCTACCAATATGTTTGAATGTCCCCATTGCAAGTTCAGCAAGCTCCTAGACACAGAAATTAAAAATTATTAGCAAGTGCTTCTAATACGTTATTACTGCACATATGGAACCACTTTTTCCCTAAATCTTCATATGCCGTTGCTGATTCTACTTACATCATTATCACTCACTCAAAATTGATTCATCACTACTAAATCTGTATACCCTTCACAATAATGTGAAAGTATTATCAGACAAATAGTAAGAGGTAATAATGCCAATATTATCCATATGGTTATCCTAGTCTTTCATTCTTGAAGTTTTATAAATGCACTGTATGTATCAAAAATGACAAAACTTCTGTTCCACAGACAATATTTACATAATGGCAGTTTACAGTAAAAAAATGAAAAATTATTTTTTGAGTATATTTAATTTAGACAAGACTAAAAAGTTTAAAATAAATTAATGTGTGTATTTCAATACAAAAAAAAAACAGAACTAATGCAAAATCTGTGTATAACTATGGTTAATATCACGAAGATCACAGAAGTCAGGTGCTCTCACTTATTGACGCCAGTATTACAAAGCTATGTACAGAGTTCTCTCTACATCAGCTTTTCTTTACCGAAAGTTCTGCTATAATTATGTCAACACCAATTACTCTCTTGATCAATAAAACTGCAAGACCATGAAGGTGACATGCAGCAAACATCAAGTTGTTATGGAGTGTACCATATGCTTGGACATGCAAATGATCAGCATTTCAGTGCAACCACAACATCTAAATTCTGTATAAAAAAAAATAAAATAAATAATTACACAGCAGGTTTCTCAATCAGAAATTGATTGTTTGTGAAAATATCATGTTATGCCTTGTACAAGAAAAAGAAATGTCTAGCAGCATGTATCAGAATTTAACAGAAACAGGATTGTAGTCTGTAGTGGTTTACTTTCTGCAAGATTGTAGCCTGTAGGGACTGTGGTTTACTGTTCTGCAATATTACTTCTCATGTCAGTTGGGATGCTGTGACTTCCATGGAAACAAGTAACCGATTGGTTTAGGAAGCCATACTAAATCCCATGCAGGAACTCTGTGGTCTCACATGACTAGCATCCAAGAGAACAGGCATATTGTTCACTAAGCTGTGTGGGGTCATACAACCACATCATGGATCTTGGGTCAGGATGTGGGCTGGCTTCCAGTAAGAGAGAGTGCAAAGACATCTGGAGTACCAAAGGCTGTCAGTAAAGCAATAATTGCTGGGGCTTCCCTTTACACAACAGCAGAGAGGGGAACGACAGTTGTGCAGACTATGAAAACAATGGACACAGGAGTGGCACCACATCATCCATTCTGGCAAGTCCCAGTTCCGTGTACAGCATCCAATGGGTGGAGACTCTGAGGGGAATGAACACTGACAGATGTCACTTATCATTATCACAGGGTCCTAGCAAATGGCATAGTAGTATAGGGTTACACTGGGCATACAACGAAACCACTACAGTCAGTAAACTGCATAGCAGCCGTTTTGTTTCTTACATGTTGAGGCTGCCGGCTAAGCCTTGTCTTTGAGGTCTGTGTGACATTATCTGTTGACAAAACAGCACGAGGCAGCATGCTGCCCTTGCTCTCCTGCCCTACTTCACGGCAGAGGGAGTTCAACTATCACCATGGCCAGCATATTCTCCAGATCTATCACCCGTGGAACTTATGTGGTCATGGGTAGCGGAGAGACTGACACAACATGACTATGATGAAGTATCATGAAGTGACGTAACCCTATCTGTCAGCCGTGCTCAGTTGGACTCCATGCCAAGCCAGGTTAGAGCCACTGTTGCTGCAAGAGGTGGCAGCACTGTGTACTAAATTTTACACCCTGCATTTTTGATGACCAGTACTGTATGTATAGCCACCAATACACTATGCTAACTTTTTTAAAAATGTGTGTCATCCCACCTCTGCCTCATTCATCCCTTCAACTAACATGGTCTCTCTATTTTCTGTTCTGCAACCATTACTGTTTCATTTTAACTTGAGATTTTTTTGTCAGTGTTTTACCATTTGTTGTTTGTCTTATATTCTGTACATTACTTCCCCTGATACCTATGTACTTGCTTTAATGCAGTTTCCAACACCAACCCATTCCATGATGAACACTGCACAGGCCTGAATATCCATTAACAAATATGTTTACTTAATTTAAAGACTGCAGGCCAGCTGGGAACAATGTAACTGTGTGTGTACACATGTGAGTGCATGTCACATCTGGTAACTAATGGAATACATTGTCCCCAAGCTTAGCTAAACATTCTGTGTCATTGATCTGCATTATCAATGAATTAACCTTGTTACATCTTATTAATTATTCTATAGACAGTGCCACACTGTCAGAGATATATCTCCACAGTTCTGTAACAAAATGTTACTTTTTTATGGCTCAAAGAAGTAGCTTCACTCTAAACATGAAGCAGTTTCTACCTGAATTGTTCTTTACCTTGGAATCAAGGAACATTTCCATCATATGTTTGACTAATGCTATTTGCTCTAGCACAGCCCCTATGGAGACTTCTGCAAGTCTGAACACTGTTGACATCACATTACATGGCTACCCTACAGAGCTACAGATGCAGTAGATCAGACCCCATGGTGAACTTAACTCTGTTTTCAAGATGCTCACTTGTCATACTCCACGCCTCTGTAATGAAAGTATTCTACTGCGAATTATTGGCTTTAAAGACTAATTTTTTATGTCAGTTCCCAATATTATTTAGTTCTTATTCTTGGCAGCTAGTTTAGACATATATTCTTCATTGTAAAAGTTACAAAAATGTCAAGGGTCATTTACACACTCAGGTTTGTTGAAGCCCATCATGTTCTCAATGACTATCTGCGCATCTTGTCTGCAGTACTCAATTCACATTCACACCTTTCAATCACAAGTTCACACAGTCAAGAAGCAGTAGTCTGATAGTGCAGAGTATTTTCTGACCGTGGTCATATTAATTAAATGAACTTATAAGATAATTATTCTGTGTTGTGCTAATACTTTGGAAGTTATATAAAGAAGAAGACCAGTATGGAGAATATGGACAAAAGACTGGCTTCAAACACACACAACTATCTTGCATATTAATCTTTTGAAGGCATTAATTATTGAAGAAGATGACTTGTTTAACTACCTAGGACAAAGAGATATTCTTTGTGTTGTTGAAGTATGTTACACTGCATATAAGGAGAAATGATTCTGAGAAAAATCAGTAAGTGCTTATGAATGACCTACAGTAACATTGAGGTACTTGGCAACTAGCAGAAGTTATGTTGGTCTGAAATTTTATGCTGTTTTATCACCTCCCTTGTTGAGCCACATCTTTCTGGAAACGTGTCATACCATATATGAAGTTCTAAAGTATTTACTCTGGTCTGCATCTACTCAAGCAATGCCCAACTCAACACAGGCTGAACACAGACAGTAACACAGACAAATTTTTCAGTTGGCGATTCATTCACTCTTAATGATTTGTCTGCCTGAACACTGACTGTACAGATAAGTCAGTGCAAATATCTGAGTGTGTAAAGGACCCTTCAAAATGCAACAAATAAAGCAAGCGTTAAACTAACCAGATAATGTTTCCTAAAAGCTTCTTTTGATGAAAGAGCTTCTTTCAGTTTGTCAGTGGGCGTTGGCTGTTTGATGCCTGGAGGTGGATCTCCCATACCAGCTGAAAGTAGCACTACAGTATGAAGCTGCTCACTTGTAGGTTCCAAACCCGGTGTAAGTCCACACAATTCACCCAGTTCTCTCAGCTGTAAATGCAAAAATTACTAGTTGTGGCGACTGATTAATGTAGCATAAACAATGTTTTCATGAAAGCAACTAAAATTACCTAATTTCAGCTTTTACTAATTGCACACCACATTAGCCAAATAAATGTGCAAGGGCAAAGTAATAGATGGTGTAAAGTAAGAGGTGCCATTTTTTCAAATACGTGAAGTTAACTATCAACTTTAATATTAAGCAAGTAGTAAAGGAAACAAAAGAAAAATTCGGAGTAGGAATTAAAATCCATGGAGAATAAATAAAAACTCTGAGGTTCACCAATGACATTGTAATTCTGTCAAAGACAGCAAAGGACCTAGAAGAACAGCTGAACGGAAAGGACAGTGTCTTAAAAGGAGGATTTAAGATGAACATCAACATAAGCAAAACGAGGATAATGGACTGTAGTCGAATTAAATCGGGTGATGCTGAGGGAATTAGATTAGGAAATGAGACACTTAAAGTAGTAAAGGAGTTTTGCTATTTGGGGAGCAAAATAACTGATGATGGTCGAAGTAGAGAGGATATAAAATGTAGACTGGCAATGGCAAGGAAAGACTTTCTGAAGAAGAGAAATTTGTTAAAATGAAGTATAGATTTAAGTGTCATGAAGTCGTTTCTGAAAGTATTTGTATGGAGTGTAGCCATGTATGGAAGTGAAACATGGACAATAAATAGTTTAGACAAGAAGAGAATACAAGCTTTCGAAATGTGGTGCTACAGACGAATGCCGAAGATTAAATGGGTAGATCACATAACTAATGAGGAGGTATTGAATAGAATTGGAGAGAAGAGAAATTTGTGGTGCATCTTGACTAAAAGAAGGGATCGGTTGGTAGGGCATATTCTGAGGCATCAATGGATCACCAATTTAGTATTGGAGGGCAGAGTGGAGGGTAAAAGTCATAGAGAGAGACCAAGAGATGAATACACTAAACAGATTCAGAAGGATGTAGGTTGCAGTAAGTACTGGGAGTTGAAGAAGCTTGCACAGGATAGAGTAGCATGGAGAGCTGCATCAAACCAGTCTCTGGACTGAAGACCACAAAAAAAAAAAAAAAAAAAAAAAAAAAAAAAAAAAAAAAAATTACTGGTTTGCATTCAATATGTATCAGCTTCTTTGCTACAGGAGAATTGAAATGTTGACTTGGATTTGAGATAAGTGCAAAGAAAGAAGTCACTGTGATACAAATCTGTGAAGCACAGAGGCCAAAGAATGACTTTTATTTTCAAAAAACTTGCGCTGCAAGCCTTGCCTTGTAGCCTCAAGTCTTCATCATGCCAGAATCACATTTGTTCCAATGTTCAAAATTGAAGCCCTATGTTTGAAAATTTCGTTTTTGAAAATAAGGTCATACTTTCACTTTGAGATTATGTTTTAAATGCCTAGACAAGGAGACATTGCCAGTTTTTTTTTTTTTCTTTTAGGCTTTCAATTGTCGACTTCACAATACTTTTTATGACAGCATGCAACAGAATCTGATAAATAATTGCCTAAAATCTTATATACAGAAGAGACAAAACTTACAGACCTAGATATAAATAAGAAATGGGACTGAGGGATACTGTGACTTGTGAATGGTACATTATGGAATAATATCGATCACTACATTATGAATTCCCGTTCGACTGTTTTTGGTCTGCAACTGTTTCTTATTTATACTCTTTTTGTTATAAAAGTTGCAGGATACGTTTCTTTCTTTCTTTTAACAGACAATTCTATTTACCAAGCAATGGTCCTAGCTCCTGCTGAAGTAGTCCCTTTGGTTATCTACACACAGTTGCCAATGTTTCTGGAGGTCTTGGAAGCAAGCAGGGAAATTTTCAACTGCAATGCTTGTAAGCTCATTCACAGCTTGTCGGATGTCTGTGAGATCTTGATGAAGCTTTCCTTTCAATTGTATTTTCACTCACAGGAACAAGAAAAAAATCACAAGGCAAGATGGTGGACAAATATGGTGGATGTGGGATGGTAATAACAGAATGTCTGGCCAGATACTCAGTCTTGCATTGTCATGCAGTAAGAACCAGTCCTGAGAATGCCACAAACCACAGCAGCAACGTCAAACTGCTTGTGACAAATGTTTCAAGAGTTTGACATAAAGAGTTCGGTTCACTGTTTGATCAGGAGGGACATACTAATGGTGAACTAATCATTTACTGTCAAAGAATGTGATCAACACTGTCACAGTTCTCGAAGTTTGCAGTTTGACTTTTTTTGAGGTTGGTGAGCAAGGCCTCCGCCATTCAGCACTTCAATGCTTCATGTGAGGGTCATACTGGTAGCACCAACTTCTGTCGTCAACAATAATCTTTGACACAAATGTGGGATCACATCTGGCTCAATCCAGTACCTCAGCAGAAATTCTTGATCTTTCCTCTTTCTGTTCGTCCATTAGTGTGTGAGCAATGAGTTTTGCATTAAGTTTCCATTTCCCTAAATCATCACGTAAAATCTTATGACACACGTCACAATTCAAATTAACTTCTGATATTGCATGCACAGTTACATGACCGTCTTCTTGCAATAACTGCCTGGCGCACTCCACATTTGCATTGGTATGTGCTGTACACAGGTGACCAGCTCTGGGATTGTCTTGCACTGAATCTCCGCCTTCAAAAAACTTTTGTGTCACTCGAAAACATGACTTCTTAAAAGAGCCTTCCCCGCTTAATCATTATCTTTGATTCACTAGGGGGTTTTCCACAGCTTAACACAGGACTTAATGTTCATTCTTTGCTCACAATCAATATCCATTGTGTCACTGTAACTAATGCACCATGAACCCAAACAAAGGTGTTGCTAAGCACAGCCCTGCCACCTAGTGAGTTTGCATGGAAACATGGCCAAGGTCATTTCAAGGATGCGCACACACCAGGTAACATAAAAACAACATTTGTTCCTTTTTAGTTCGCAAACTCAGAAACAATAAAAAAAAAACCTGTCCTGGACTTTTTCTGACCTACCTCTATCATCCAACAAAACAAGCAAACTTAACAATACTTTATGGTGATACAAGCAGTGTAAGAGAGAACAAAGTATCCCTTGTAATGCCAGACAACTACTTGCAGATGTGTGCCACTTTATACAAAATACAGTACTGATAAACTAAGCAACAAGTCTACTAAGCATCATTCACTCACTTGCATTGAATCACTATCTCGTACACCATAAGACAATGGCGAAAAATAGAAGGTACTACACATGGGATTAAAACAGAAGCAAAACCATGGGAGAGCTAAAAGAATGGGACAGGGAACTGTGACTGGCTGACCACTTACAAATAAACTGGAAGAGACAGTCACCCTGTTAATACATTAAGAAAATCTCCCTAAATTTTTTGGAAACAAGTTGGACAAATCACAGAACCATCTGCCACTGCCTTCTGGTTGGGAAACAAAACACAGTCTAATAAAAAGGGGCGCACAGTGATCTGTACGCCACAAGCACAACACATTGGAAGGTCCTCTCGCTGGAGCAAGAAGCCACACGACATAAGGCTGTGGCTTAGGTGAAGATGAGTAAGGGAAACCTAGTCCTGTCGACATGGCTGGAAGGAGGTATGCCATGGCAGCGCTGTGCGCTTTACTAGACAGAGTTTATTGCCTGTCACTTCCAGCCAGTCATACTCACACCAATGTGGAATACTGATCAAAAGTGTTGTGGCTGCAAACAAATCTCATCCTTGATCACATTTTTAAAAAGGCCACATTTGGAAGCAGTTGCCATAATGACAGTACCTAATATCACTAGCATCTTGATGTCTACCATTTATATTCATGTATGTGTACGAATCACCCTCTGGAACAATTCACAGATATTGAAAGAAAATCTTTACCACTCACAAAAAACTGTTGTCACAGTTATGCTTGGAGATCATCCCTGAGGCTCCTCTTTTTAAGGAGTCATAGTACTGGCCACTAACTCACAATAAATTGTGACTTTCATTATTTATAGTTTTTCTCACTTAAAAACGAACGAAACTTCACACAGTCATAACACAAGAATGAATAGTGACACACACTTTGTTTAGTATAAAAATATGTAAAATATTTAAGTACCAAAATATATCATATGACAATAGGTCTCTACGAGACAAGATGATAAGTTATTTAAAAGTAACATAAAGGTGTTGCCTGAAAAAAATGTGTCATACTCTAGGTTTTTTTTTATGCAGGGACATAATTGTTTCCCATCTGGTTTTTGTGTGTTGTTTTATTTATACATGATTTTACATCATCATAAGTGAAAAACCATTAGTATAAATGATGCAAAGTGGCAGCCTCACACTGCCTAACTAGAGTACCTTCATGTAATTTTCTATGCTTCTAAAAAACAATGGGAATTCTAATGCTCCAATTCCTGTATCGTCTTGATGAAATTACAAAAGAAATCCAAGTTCTGCAGTCATATATTGCCATGTGATATTCCTACGATCAACTGTTTTTTTTATTTGAAATGTTACACAGAGTGACGATCACAGTTTAATCCTTCTCCCACTCTCAATATAGGGATCAATACAGGAAGCTAATTTCTGTTAGTCCACACCTATAAAATAGTTATAAAAGGAGGAGGTTAGAACTAGATACGAGTGGAACTAGATATGATTACACAAAAATAAACACTCTACAGCTTTAAATACATAGAAAATCAGCTTCTCTTTATGGTAACTACAAGTTACAAACACCTGTGAAGGATTATAGGAACTTTAATTACTGGCTGCTAAGTAACCATGTGAAATCCTCACAAAATCGATTTAGTATGGATACTTATGACAATTCAAGTGAACTGTCTAATCAAAATATGTAGAAGACATTATCAGTGATTAGATTGTTGTAATTATTTCAAAGTAAAATGCGTATGTTAAATAAGAGACAAGCATAAACAGAGAACATCTTCAAGGTACCTTAGTGCAACTACAATGAGTTACCTTATCACGGGCATAGGCCCAGAGGCTTGCTGCATGCACTGGATAGGAATCACCACTATCACAATCTGTACTTCCTGGGCAACTCTCACATGTCTGCAAGACTTCAAGACAACAAAGGAAGACCCAGCATGCTACAGCACCTGGTGGTGTAGAGATTTCTAGGATATCCAGCTCTCTGATACACATGTGTAGGAACTGAAGTGCACGCATTGCTAACTGGAAATAAATTTCACTATGAGTAACTTTATTTGTGAAGGTCAACATATACAATAATAATCTTTAGGATGTTGTAGCTCTTCTACTTTCCATGCTTACTCAGCAGAACTGGAGAGCAATTATGCCTTGTGCAATACACAGTTTTATAGTTTTGTTATTACCCAAACATTTTCTAGCACTTTATAGACTTCGTTAGCAGGGTCTTTGTTTAATTTTTTTCTGAGAAAGTATTGTTACATGTTAACCTCTTTTGTAGGTTACATGAATTTTCGGCTCAAAGGAATTTACATTTGTAAAGGATTGATTAGTAAGTGTCAAATATTTTACATTAGTTTACACAGAGTAAACAGCTAAGACATATGCCACTAAGTTGAGGAATTACGCGTTGTTCACTTATGTTACACTTAGCTTACATCTATGGTACTAATTTCAAAATAATACAAATGTATATTTGTTAACACTCACATGACACTATTAGTTGTGAATGCTGAATCTACCATAATATACTATACAGTTTGCCACCTGCAAACAATGGAACTTTTACATTTTTCTGTCTTTCATTAATTTCAAAACAAAAGTTGCTATATAGCATTATTTAGCATGCTGCAGGGTCTTTTTTTTATGGTCTCATTTCTTGTATTCGTGACATGTTAAAGCAATTATTTCTCTCGTTTCTGCCATAGCTATGTGGTGTTCATCTGTTTCGTTTCATGTAAATTTGTGTGTGTGT
Organism: Schistocerca nitens; assembly: GCF_023898315.1. NCBI lineage: Eukaryota > Metazoa > Arthropoda > Insecta > Orthoptera > Acrididae > Schistocerca > Schistocerca nitens. The sequence continues at coordinate 167,335,368 of NC_064616.1, read as the reverse complement.
GTGTGTGTGTGTGTGTGTGTGTGTGTGTGTGTGTTCCAAAATTAACAGAGGATGAACAGGTATAATCATCAATTCGTACTGGACATCATGCAACAGAATTTAATGCACCAGGAGATGGTGTAAGAAAAGCGATTACTTTTTCCAAGAAGTTATTGGCTACTGTAAGATTCCATGCCACTGGTGAATCAAAGTACACCAAAGAACTATATTTTTGGTACATCAACATCCTAACTGACAAAACCTTTTCTCTTTGAGGTCTCAATGACCTGTCTTCTCAGCAATACTGTAAATGCAGGTGTTTTATTTTCTGTTTAATGTCATGTACTGTTGTCTGCAGCTTACACTCTTAACATACAGCATATTTTGTTTAATGCTGCACCACGTTTGTTCCTATTTTTATCATCTTTCCTTTTGATGTCAAAAAGAGTAAACTTCAGTTCATATCATCAATCAATACACTCATGTATTCTTTGCACCAAGTTACCATATTCTACCTTCTTTCTTCTTGAAATAACTTTGTTAAGCATGCCACAGGAGCTATGAAGTGCACGGTTGCAGAAATCTTCACCACCTGAAGGCACACACGAGACTAAATGCTTCGGCTTCTATTGGCAACATTCATGTAACATCGTAAGCATTTTCACTCACGGATGCAACTTTTCCATCAGTTCAATGAAACACGCAGCAGCAGTGTGGGGGTAGCGAGTTTAGGCAGTCTACACAGTTCTGCAGACTCTTGTTGTACACTAAAAGCAATGTATAAATTAGACATTTATGAAGTGAAGATATGAGACAGAGTAAACTACAATGTTTCAAGTATACCACCTGACAAAAAATGTGAAACAGTCAGAAAGGAAGTTAAACTTGACAGGTCTAGAGAGTATGTGATATTATATCCGTAATTACAAAACCGAGTCAAAGTGATGAAGAACTTGGCAGTATGGGCTCGCTTATCAGAAAGACGTTAAACCCTATCTGGGCTGGATTTAGTTGGGAAGGGTGTCAGTGTGATTGTATCCCTCCCTTAGGCAAGCTGGCTCACAAGTGTTTAACTGTTCTTTGATATCCTGGATACCGAAAGTCAAACAGAGTTGAAGTGCAAGCTCATCCCAAACATGTTATATCAGGGACAGATCTAGGGATCTTGCTGGTTACGGAAGTACCTCAACATTACACAGACAGTGTATAGACACACATGCCATGTGTGTACAAGCACTGACCCACTGAAAAATGAGATCACAATGTGTCATACGACACATAATACATGGGGACATAGAATGTCTGTGACGTACCCTTGTGCCATCAGAATTCCCTCAGTGACTACTAGCTTCGACCTGAAGTGATACCCCATTCCTCCCCATGCCATGCTGCCAGGAGCAACACTCTAAAACATCGGAAGAATGAGACCTCTGCCCATTTTGGTGTCATACTCGCCGGTAACAGTCATTTGCGGTGGTGCAGAACCACAACTCATCACTAATCACTGTCCAATGCCATCCATCAGTACTCCAAGCTTCCCTGTAAAGACGTTACTCCACACGGAGCCATATTTGCTGTTGTTTTAATGGAAGCCTATGCACTAGATAATAATTCATTAGTCTGGCTGTAGCTAGTCTCTAGCCAATGGTGTGGGATGATGCAGAATGTTGCAGGGTGTCCATTACCTGTTCTCAAATATCAGGCGTAGACGTGAAGACATTACAATGTGCTTGCTGCACAATACAGTTAGCCACCCTTACAATGGTCAGACACAGTCAACCAGAATCTCTATGATGAGTATGCCAGCAGTCACATTCCTGTGCAGTTCAACACTGGGCCACTGTCACTACAAATGCCCCACAAACCTGGACACTGCACGTTCAACCAGATGGCCATATGGAGACCCACAATACAGCCCCTTTCAAACTCTATCAGGCACTGATGATGCTGCCTCACACAATACGCAACACCCCCTGGGCAACAACCAGCTACAACTTACAATGTACCACAGTTTTTCTGTTGCGTACTGCTGTTGGTAACGGTTTACGTGGTGAATGGCAGAAAATGAACATGAAGAATCATGAGTCAGAAGTGCGTAGCAGTCACACTCGTTCGTAATGTCCTATGATTTATAAATGAAGATAATGAGTATTTTGTTTCAGTCAAATCAATTTAAACTGAGCTATCAGGTCCCAAGTTAAGCACAACTTCGGTAATTGTAACATATTTGGGGAAAATGTGAAATATTTATGACAAACAAGATAAGACTGAGCAATTCTCATTGGCTGCCGTTCACTATCACCTGAGTGGCTACAAACAACGATAACAAATTGCTAACAGCAGAATGCAATCAATGAGCCATAGTACACTGTAACTACACTTTAGCCTCTCATGTCCTTCACAGTGATCATTCAACATCTGACACAGCTCACACCCTTATATACCTTACCAGGCTTGGTAACACTCAACACAATACTAATGCACTCTGGTGGACACTCTATGTATCACAGAGAATTTCAGCTCCAATTTATAGAATATTCTGTCGGTTCTTGGAGGAACATAGACATATTAGTAACTTGAATACAACTTATTAGTTGTTTCACAATAATATTTATTAAATTGTTATGAACTGGCTTTCAGCTTCTTAGGCCATCATCAGATAACAATGTTCAACAGACAGACCACAGAACTTCTGTGGGAGTTCAAAGCTGAACAAAGAATCCCCTACAAAGATATGTGACGTTTTATGAATATATTGATACAAAACACAAGAACGATGTAATACCTAGAAACATTGAACAAACAAATCTTACATTACACAAATTGCAGGAAATTCTAGAAATTCTATTCTGTTCTAAAGATGAAATTCTGTCTTTACTGTTGAAGAAATGGTGGGCAACAATATTTCTAGTGTAAAAACCTGGAATAAATTTCCTGGATTGTAGTTTCCTGGCAAGCACCTGTGAAGTCCTACCCACATACAGCATCAGGACTCATTTGCTACGAGTGTGGTTTTGTGCTGTCTGGTGTGGATAAAGGAGAGCTGTTATCCTCTGTATCTTCATTTTGCTGATTATATTGTCAATCAGGGTAGAACTATAACCATTACTGTATGCTATTTCTTTAACAATTTTCAATTCATTTTCAAAATCTGTTTTGGTTTGGGGCACAGAAAGTAGGCAGTGCACCATGGAATGGAAGGCTGCATGTTTGTGTTTTATGGGATGCTGGGAACTGGCTGGTATTACTGTGTCTGTTGAGGTTACTTTTCTGTATATCTTAAATAAATGCTGTTGGTTGCAGATGTCATCTGTTCGCAGAATGTGTCATTAACCTATCAAGTCTAAATTTGTCTTCTGCTTTAATCATGTTTCAGTTGCCATCCTGATATCTTACATCTCCATTGGATTTGTTCTGGTTTTATGTAACTATTTTGCTATAATTTCCATTGTCTCTGCAACAAGAAAATTAGAAAACAGGCTACTAACATCAAATGGGACTAGTTTTGCACTAGGTGTAATGGGTACATCTTTCAGTTTTTCACTAATGCAAGTGAAGTAGGTTGGTTGGTTGGTTGGTTTGGGGAAGGAGACCAGACAGCGTGGTCATCGGTCTCATCGGATTAGGGAAGGATTGGGAAGGAAGGCGGCCGTGCCCTTTCAGAGGAACCATCCCGGCATTTGCCTGGAGTGATTTAGGGAAATCACGGAAAACCTAAATCAGGATGGCCGGACGCGGGATTGAACCGTCGTCCTCCCGAATGTGAGTCCAGTGTCTAACCACTGCGCCACCCCGCTCGGTGGTGAAGTAGGTATTCCAAATTTTGCTTGAAATTTAGTTTTTGTTTTAATTAGTGATTGTACCTCTTTCACTAATTTATGGCAAGGTGCTGAACTGAAGACACTACAGGTATTATTGGAACATCATCTTTGTGAATCTTAGGTAACCCATATAACCTGGGTTCTATTGGATTCATGTTTGTGAGGTATTTGACATCACTACCACTAAATAAGGATTTGCAGGTTTTAATAAGGTTCTTCACTTCCATGGCATATTTCACTGTGATATCGTTCATGTAACTTAGGGAACTCTACAGGGTTGAGGAATGTAAATACTTGTTTAATACGTTCTGCCTTATTAAGTAAAACTGAACTGTTCCCCTTGTCACCCTTGGTGGCAATCACATCTTGATAAGATAGTTTTTTCTTTAATGTGCACAACACTTTTTGCTCCCTACAAATAGTGTTAAATGTATCCCTATTTTCAGATTTTAGTTCATGAGCTACCAAATGATTCACAGACACATCACCTGATAAAGAATGTTCAAGATCCACTTTCCAGTATGTCTAGCTGTTTTTTGGAAATATTTGATTTCAGAGCGTATTTAATTCTCTTATTTAAAAATTGTATTTCTTCAGAAGACAAATTTAGATTTGATATGTTATGGGATCCAATGCTATTTGTGAGTACGACTTCACGGGTGCTTGCCAGGAAACTACAATCTCGGAAATTTACTCCAGCTTTTTACACTACGGACAGTGAAGATAAGATTCCATCTTTAGAACAGAATGGAATTTATAGAATTTCCTGCAATTTGTGTAATGGTGGTGGTGGTGGTTGTTGGGATGTTTAAGGGGGACTAAACAGCTAAGGTCATCAGTCCCCCATTCCAAAAAAACAGACGAGACAAAGGCGCAGAGCAGATAAAACCCCAAGGGGAACGAGACTCCCCCAGGCACTAAAAGAACACAAATGCAGCAACGAACACTACAGACATGAAGAGGACAGACAAACACCAGACAGAAAGAAACAGAAGAAAAGAAGATGGCCGGAAACTGGTTGACTGACCGCGAGACAAAAAATGGAGAGAGTCAACCAGCAGACTAAACACCAAAACAGCAACAAATTCGGAGAGACACGAGGACAAAAGACACAGAATGGGAAGGTGCAGGACCTCCCTAAATCGAACCATAAAAAGGACTACCACGGATAAAATGTAAAACATTGTCAGCCATGGAGGCATCGTCAGATAAAACCAAAGCCAAAGTGCCCGGGAGATTAAAAGATTGCCGGAGTGTGCGCAGTCGAGGACACTCCAGCAAAATGTGGCCGACCGTCAGCCGGGACCCACACCGACACAGAGGGGGATCCTCCTGACGCAACAGATGGCCGTGCGTCAGGTATGTATGGCCGATGCGCAGCCGACACAGGACCACCGAGTCCCTGCGAGAAGCCCGCAGGGAGGAACGCCACACATCGGTCGTCTCCTTGACAGCCCGCAGTTTATTCGGGGCTGTCATGCCACGCCACTCAGCAGCCCACATCCCAAGCACCTTACGGCGCAACACCAGCTGCTGGTCGCGAGCCGTAAGGCCGATCTCCAAAGCTGGGGCGTCTATCGCCCCTTTGGCCAGCCTGTCAACACGTTCGTTCCCCGGGATGCCAACGTGACCTGGCGTCCAAACAAAAACCACCGAACGACCAGAACGGGTAATGATGGAAACAGACTCCCGAATAGAGGACACCAGAGGAGAACAGGGATAGCAGCGGTCGATGGCCTGGAGGCTGCTCAGGGAGTCACTGCAGATGACGATGGACGTACCTGAGCAGGAACGCATATGCTCAAGAGCGCGCAAGATGGCCACCAGCTCTGCAGTAAAAACACTACAGCCAGATGGCAAGGAGCGCTGTTCAACATGGGCAGCGTGAGCAAAAGCGTAGGCAGTGCGACCATCAACCAGGGAACCATCGGTGTAGACAGGCTCACAGCCCGGAAATGAGGCGAGGAGCGCAAGAAAACGGCGACGGAGGGCCACAGGCGGAACCGAGTCCTTGGGTCCCTGTGCCAAGTCCAGACGGACGGACGGCCGGGACAAACACCAGGGAGGCGTAGGTGCACGGACCCGGAAGGGAGGCGGAAGAGGGAATGAACCCAGTTCGGACAGCAGGGACTGGACACGGACAGCTATGGAAAGCCCAGACCGAGGTCGCCGTTCGGGCAGATGGAGGACCGTGACAGGGAAAAGCAGGCGATGATTGGGATGGCCTGGCGAGCAATGAACGTGGACAGCATAGTCGGCGAGCAGTCGATGGCGGCGAATCCGCAGCGGGGGAACCCCGGCCTCCACCAGTAGACTATCCACGGGGCTCGTACGAAATGCGCCAGTTGCAAGCCGAACCCCACAGTGGTGTATGGGGTCTAACAACTTCAACACGGAGGGTGATGCAGACCCATAGGCCAGGCTCCCATAATCAAGCCTGGACTGCACAAGGGCTCTGTACAGTCGCAACAGCGTGCAGCGATCCGCACCCCAAGATGTGTGGCTGAGGCAGCGGAGGGCGTTGAGGTGCCGCCAGCATTTTTGCTTCAGCTGAGTAATATGAGGAACCCATGTGAGCCGGGCATCAAACACGAGCCCCAAGAAGCGGCAAGCGTCCACCACTTCAAGCAGGTGGCCGTCGAGGTAAAGTTCAGGATGAGGGTGGACCGTCCGACGCCTGCAGAAGTGCATAACTCGAGTCTTGGCTGCAGAGAACTGAAAACCGTGAGTCAGAGCCCATGATGCTGCCTTCCGAACGGCTACCTGCAGCCAGCGTTCGGCGACTCCCGTAGTCGTGGAGCTAAATGAGATGCAGAAGTCGTCGGCATACAAAGAAGGAGACACCGACGACCCCACGGCCGCAGCCAGACCATTAATGGCCACTAGAAATAAGGACACGCTCAACACCGAGCCCTGCGGGACCCCATTTTCCCGTGTATAAGAAGAACTAGAGGCGGCACCGACTAGCACCCGGAAAGAGCGGTGCAATAGAAAGGTTTGAAGAAAAGCCGGGAGCCGACCACGAAGACCCCACGCATGCAGCGTGGCAAGAATGTGATGCCTCCATGTGGTGTCATACGCCTTCCGCAGATCAAAAAATACAGCAACGAGATGCTGACGTCGGGCAAAGGCCGTACGGATAGCAGATTCCAGCCGCACCAAACTGTCTGCTGCAGACCGGCCCCGACGGAAGCCACCCTGGGATGGAGCGAGGAGACCGCGCGATTCAAGGACCCAACACAGACGCCGCCCCACCATACGTTCGAGCAATTTGCACAAAACGTTGGTGAGGGTAATGGGACGATAGCTGTCCACCGCCAGTGGGTCCGCATCGGGCTTCAAAATGGAGACAATAAGACCCTCACGCCATTGCGATGGGAACACGCCCTCGCTCCAAATGCGGTTGAAGATGGTGAGGACGTGTCGCTGGCAGTCCCTGGAAAGATGCTTCAGCATCTGCGCGTGTATACCGTCTGGTCCTGGTGCTGTATCTGGGCAGTCGGCGAGGGCAGCAAGGAATTCCCGCTCGCTGAAAGGAGCATTGTATTTCTCAGAACGACGCGTGTGGAACGATAACGGCGTCCGCTCGGCTCGCTCCTTTAGAGAGCGAAAGGCGGGGGGATAAGTTGCAGTCGCAGAGCTCTTAGCAAAGTGCGCAGCAAGGTGTTCAGCAATGGCGGCAGCGTCCGTGCAGACAGCGCCGTCCAAGGAGATCCCAGCGACACCCATAGGGGTCTGGTGGCCATAAATCCGCCGTATCCGGGACCACACGAGCGAGGGGGAGACACGAGAGCCCAAGGATGAAACATACCGCTCCCAGCACTCCTGCTTACGCTGGGTAATAAGACGACGGGCGAAGGCACGTAGCCTCTTAAAGGCGATGAGGGTCTCGAGAGACGGGTGCCGCCGATGACGCTGGAGGGCCCGCCGACAGTCGCGAATAGCTTCAGCAATCTCCGGCGACCACCAGGGTACAGCCTTCCTCCGAGGGAGTCCAGAAGAGCGGGGGATGGCAGCCTCGGCCGCCGAAATGATGGACGTGGTTAAGTCACGGACCACATCGTCAATGTCACCCTGCGGGGGAGACTCAACGGTTGCCGCGGAAGTGAAACTCGGCCAGTCAGCCCTGTGGAGAGCCCAGCGGGGCAGGCGCCCAGAAGAATGACACTGGGGCAGTGACAAATAGATGGGAAAATGGTCACTACCACACAGGTCAGGATGCACTCTCCAGTGGAGAGATGGGACAAGGCCGGGACTGCAAAGAGAGAGATCGATGGCCGAGAACGAGCCGTGGGCCACACTGAAATGTGTGGGAGCACCGGTATTCAGGAGGCTAAGGTCGAGCTGAGCCAACAAATGCTCCACGGCACGACCGCGGTCATCGGAGACAGTCCCACCCCATAGAGGGTTGTGGGCATTGAAATCGCCCAGCAACAAGAAAGGTGGCGGCAGTTGGGCTATCAGAGCAGCCAGGACATGCTGCCCGACAGCACCATCCGGTGGAAGGTAAATACTGCAGACGGTAACAGCCTGTGGCGTCCACACCCGAACAGCGACAGCCTCTAAAGCTGTTTGTAGTGGTACAAACTCGCTGTGTAGAGAGTTATGGACATATATGCAGACGCCACCAGACACCCTTTCATAAGCTGCCCGGTTCTTAAAATAACCCCGATAGCCACGGAGGGCGGGGGTTCGCAGTGCTGGAAACCAAGTTTCCTGCAGAGCAATGCAAAGGAAAGGATGAAGGCTGATAAGTTGGCGGAGCTCAGCTAGATGGTGGAAGAAACCGCTGCAGTTCCATTGGAGGATGGTATTAGCCATGGATGGGAAAGGCGTGAGGGACTGGGGAGGCAGATTACGCCTCCGAGGCCCCTGCTGCTACTGAGTCACCACCTGGAGAACAGCCAGCCAGTGCGTCCGAGGGACTGGCGAGATCCATGTCCTCAGCGGACGCCAGAATCTCCACCTCATCCTCAGACGCAGAGCTTGTAGGAAGCGGTGGAATGGGTGCCACCGCATTGTCGGTGGCCTTGGGGAGTTTCTTCTTCTTCTGCTTCTCGCGCTGAGCCTTTGGTGGTTCAGGCTGGGAGGGCGTCACCAGGTCAGTCTCAGGGACAGACGACGACCGTGTGTCCCGACGACCAGGGACCGGCGGTTGTTTGAGCCACTTGCGGCTGTCGGCTTTGGAACCGGTCGGAACGTGTGAAGGGAGGTCCCCAAGGGACCCCTTCCGGACGAGAGTAGCCGAAGAAGTCTTACGCTTCTCCGGCTGGGAAGGGGGAACTGATGCCCCCGATGGTTGGGGGGGTGTTGCTCCTGAAGTAGATGGAGCAGGAGCAACAGTGGGTTTAGTGCCCCCCACCATCAAGGGGGCAGGTGCGGGACTGCGACTCTGCGAGCTGGCTGGAGAGGATTGAACAGTAGCAGGAGAGACAGTTGCGGCATAAGAAGCCGTCATGCGCACTGGGTGAAGCCGGTCATATTTCCGCTTCGCCTCAGTGTACGTCAGGCGGTCGAGAGTCTTTATCTCCATGATCTTCCGCTCCTTCTGCAGAATCGGACAGTCTGGCGAGCAAGGCGGATGGTGCGCACCACAGTTCACACAGATTGGAGGTGGGGCACAGGGATGATCAGGATGGGATGGTCGACCGCAATCGCGACAGACGAGGTCGGAAGCACAGCGTGAAGACATGTGGCCGAACTTCCAACACTTGAAGCACCGCATCGGGGGAGGGATATAAGGCCTGACATCACAACGGTACACCATCACCTTGACCTTCTCAGGTAACGTGTCACCCTCGAAGGCCAAGATGAAGGTACCGGTGGCAACTTGACGATCCCTCGGACCCCGGTGGACGCGCCGGACGAAATGGACACCTCGGCGCTCCAAGTTGGCGCGCAGCTCGTCATCGGACTGTAAAAGGAGATCCCTGTGAAAGATAATGCCCTGGACCATGTTCAGACTTTTATGGGGCGTGATAGTGACGGAGACATCCCCCAGCTTAGTACAAGCGAGCAAGGCCCGCGACTGGGCGGAGGACGCCGTTTTTATCAACACCGATCCGGACCGCATCTTTGACAAGCCCTCCACCTCCCCAAACTTGTCCTCTAAATGCTCGACAAAGAACTGAGGCTTCACGGACATAAAAGATTCCCCATCAGCTCTGGTACAGACAAGATATCTGGGCGAATACTGCTCACTTGCATTTAATGCCTTTCGTTCCTCCCATGGTGTGGCGAGGGAGGGGAACGATTTGGGGTCATAAACGTTACCTTTGAAATGGGCCCTCGAACGCTTAGAGACTGCTGGTGGCTGGCCACCAGCAAGAGAAGAAGTGCCACGCTTCATTGCGTGTCATCCACCCTGATGCCACCTACTCCGACCAAGGGCCCTCCCCACGGGCGCCACCCAGCCACAGCAAAGGCCACCTGGCAGGATGGCCATTGCCGGGAGTCCCGATGCCCCAAGGAGATGGGCATCTACTCCTTGGCATACGTGGGGAGTTAACGGCGCAGGCATCAGTAGAGCGATCCCTGTGTTGTCAGGGGGCTACAACCAAGAGGGTACATGGCGGCCCCACCACAACGGACTGGCTACCGTGCTGGATCTTAGGTGCAAAACTGACCAAGGTCGTCGTCGCAGATAAAAGAAACACTGCAGAGTGCAGCGTGGTAATCGCCCAAGAGATCGAAAACGAGCGGGACACCATTGCAACGACGAGAAAGCCGGCTAAAGGTCTAATTGCACGACGGATACAGTGCACCATGTAAGGCGCCCTTCCCCAATTGGCTCGCTCTTCGGAATAATTTAGAAAGATGGAGGTCAAACCCGAGAGGGGACCATCACATATGGCCGAAACATTTGAGACTCCTTTTAGTCGCCTCTTACGACAGGCAGGAATACCGCGGGCCTATTCTAACCCCCGAACCCGCAGGGGGTGTGTAATGTAAGATTTGTTTGTTCAATGTCTCTTTATGTATTACATCATTCTTGTGTTTTGTATCGATAGTGTCATAAAATGTCAGCTATCTTTGTACGGCACTCTTTGTTCAGCTATTAATTCCCACTGAAGTTGTGTGGGCTATCTGTTCAGCATTAGTTACCTGATGATGGCTTAAGAAGCCGAAAGCTGGTTGATAAACTAATAAATATTATTGTGAAACATTAATATATTGTATTCAAGTTATTAATAAACTCCAATTATTTAGATCCCCACTTTTTGTCTCTGCATAGGTGTGACAATGATGCTAATCTGTTCTTTTGGTAAAAATGTCATTTTTCTAACCAACAGTGGGCTCTCGAACGGAAAGCAGCGAAAACTCAACATGCCGATCAACCTACAGGGAACAGAGAGCTTGAACATCGTGTAGAGACTGACATGGAGAAGGCACAAAACATAATCAGCAGAAATGATCAAAACAACTGGCACTCGGAACTACAAGTATGGCACAGTATAGAAGCTAAATTCCTGTTAGTTGATCTCAGCCTAAAAACTGGCTGGCTTGGACGACTGCTGCCGCCAAGTAAATGTCTCGGTGAGTGGGTCTGCCCATACTATGTTCCACGTGCACCATCCATCATAGCTTTCCACACTATTCTGCCGTAAGACCCACAACAGCTCATCTAAGTTTATATGTATGCTCGCTAGTGGGGATACTAAACCGTAGATGGTGTGTATGTTCATGAAATTACTTAAGCACCTGACCATGTCTTTGTGGGACTTAGATAATGTCCAAGACAAACAGTCAAAATTAAGATAAGCCACAACCAAATAAATTGCCCAGGAGAAAGATATAATTGCAATCACTGAATATGACGAAAACATACTTTAAAGCTGTATGGGGGACAACATGAGAAAGAAAAACTGTGCACTTCTCAACTACTTCAGAACAGTAAAGACTGGACAAGTTAGAGAATGTCAACTTACATTCACTGTCATAAAAATCTTATACTACAATGGAATCGCTGCACTCCCCAAAATCTTGTCAGTATGTCACTACTGCTATAAGCCTGTGTGTAATATTTGGATACACATTGCGGCACTAGGCTGCTGGGGCACTACAGTTCAAATATTCCACCAATGTCATCTGCGTGAACCGACCACCAGAGGCACACTGCGTGGTATCAACCACAATGTCTACTGGACCTCCCTTCTTTATAAGCACTGTGCAGCATGCACTCACCCTCATATTGTGTTCATACTTACTGTCAGCAACTGTTTGTATCAGTTCCAGGATTGTTTCAGTGTTTGTGTCTATGTTCTCAACTGTCATTTGCCTGTATGTGGAAGAAGAATAAACTGTGGCTCATTTTGGCTGTGCTGTTGTTTTTATCTTGCAGTACATTATAACTAGCAATGAGTGTGATGTTCACTTCCACGTGCCCAGTCTGTCTGGTTTTTCTTTTGGTTCTTCTTGCCACGGAGGGAGTGTTTCAATCTCCCCTCCAGCAACAGCAGGCTCTTACTGTTGCCATAATGATCTCATCAACCACACTGACTGTGGAGGCTTCCACACCATTGGCATACCTACCACCCTTTCCCCATTATGACAATGCAGTCTAAACCTGGGAGGTTTATGAGAAGCAGCTTTGGCAACATTTCATCTCTTTTGATGTCACTGATGCTGAAGTGTGTAAGGCGTTTTTTCTTTCTTGATTTCTCCTCACATCTACTAGTGGTGGCATTTAGACCCCTCCAGGAACGTACATCGTTTTTGTTCAACAAAATTAACACCGTAAATGCAAGCAAATCACTGCAGCACACGTTCTACTGTTGTCATAGACAGCTCCACCAGTCCTACCAGGACTGTGTTGCCAAACTCCATGACCTCAGTCATAAATGTCAGTTTGTTGCCTATGCTCATCATGATTCTTATGCAGATCCTATGGTCTGTCAAGCATCATTCAGTTGGCTCCTGACAAGGACGTGTGTCAATGTGCAGAACAGTGTGAGAATCCATCTTGGGCTAAAGTGTTAAACATGGCTCACTCAATCAAGTTATCTTTTTCAGCTGGCGACTAGTTTGAAACTGAGTGTAACATAGCTGCAGTGGTTCCTCTTCCTGGTTGTCGGGCGTCAGTCAGTTCTTGGGGAGAGGACGACGTGGCAGACGTACAAATGTGGCCTCTGCATCATACTGGATAACTGTCAAACAACAACAACATCATTCATCTTGCCCATACTGTTTTTTGTAACATGACAGGGTCACATGCCCCACATGCTAGGTGACTTGCAACAACTGTAGGAAAAAACAACATACAGCATCTGTGTGTCGTTCCCACCCCTCCTGTGGTCATGGATATGGATTTTAACTGTGTCTCTCCAGTGCTTACAAATCATAACAAACTTTATCAAAGTGCAAATGATGGACAAAGTACTCAGGCTGCAATTAGACACGGGTGCAGCTGTGACTTTACTGAGCTCACAAACTTGGGTGGATATGGGATCTCCAGCATTGTCTCCAGTTACTCTATGTTTCATGAGTTACTACAAGCAGCATATTCCAGTTTTGCAGCAATTTTGGCTCCCACTATTTATAAATCTGTGGTTTGTTCCTTGACTTTTTTGGTACTGAATGATGCTGACACCACAAATTTGTTCGGTCTGTATGCTTTCAATGGTCTTGGTTTTTCCATTTTGGATATCATTCTCCTCTTTTCCAACCAGGTCCCTTACCAGCAGTTAGATTCTCTGTCTTTTGAGTTCCCATCTCTTTTCTCAGATGGGTTGTGTCACTAATTCTGCAGCCCACATTACCCTGAAATCTAAACTGCAGCTGCACTTTATAAGTGATTGGTCTAACCCCATTATGACTGTCAAAAAGCTGACTGATCAGCTTCACCTCTGTGGTGACTTTTTTAGTTGATGCCCGATCACTGAAACCTACTCTTTGTCCCGTCCCGACGTGTTGGTGACTATACTCCCCAGGGCCTAGTTTTTCTACAAACCTGATTTATCTGAGGCCTGTTAACAGGTTTTGTTGGATGACGATTCTAAATGGTTCCTTCAGGCTGCACCAATATCAGCACCTCCTGTTCGGTGTGGCTAACCCCCAGTGATTTTTCAGTGTTTTTCAGAACAACTGAACGTCCATTCTGGGATGCATCAACTATCTTGACGACACTGTCGTGTCAAGTGCATCCACAGAAGAGCATTTATGTAACTTATGCACCTTGTTCATGGTCTTAAGTACTGCAGGATTGAAATTCAACTTGGCCAAGTCACACTTTTTTCAGTCATTCATTGTGTACTTTGGGTTTGAGGTTTCTTGGGACAGTGTAAGCCTTTACATCATCATGTCGCCATGGTCACAGCACTGGCTTGCCCAACAAATGTCAAAGAATGCCAAGGGTTTTTAGGTAGAAGAGCTTACTATCACAAATTTATTTCAGGTGTGGCTGATTTAGCCCATCCCCTCCAATGTTCCTTTTCAGTAGACACCAGCCTGTGAGTGCACATATATGCATTTAAAATCTAAATCTGCTCCTTGTTTGGCTACTTTCCATTCTGGCCACTAACTGGTTTTCACTATGGACGCCTCTCGGTATGGACTCAGGGCTGTTCTCACACATCGATATGAGGATGGTTCCGAACAACCGATAGCTTAAACATTGAAAATGCTGAACTCTGCTCAGTGGCACTATTTCTAGATTGAAAACGAAGCACTTGCTATTGTTTATGCTCTCAAAAAGTTTCATTTGTTCTTGTATGGCTCCATGTTCCACCTCATTACCAACCACAAGTCCTTGGTTTTGCTATTTCATTCTTCCGCTTCATTGCCTGGCAAGGCATTGGGCCTTGTTTATGTCTCGCTACAAGTATGAAATGCATTTTTGGCCTGCCTAGCAGCACATTGATGCGCTATCCGTGCTTCCGATAGAGCTGGATCTAACTTTTGATCAGGATGAACTCTTGTTTTCACTTAGATTCTGAAGGACAATGTACAGGGGAGCGGTTTCCTATTACGGGCTCCCATATCACAGCTGCTGTCGTTGTCGATTTGGTTTTTCATTAAGTTTTCACCTCATTCAGCATGGTTGGCCGGATAGTGCTTCTGATCCTTTGTGTAACTATTTTGCCCTCTGTCACCACCTTTTAGTGTCTGATGGTGGTGTTCTCTTAGCTATGGAGGGCTGTTGCCTAGGGTTCTGATCCCAGCCACCCTAGAGCAGGCTGTGCTTCAGCTCCAACATGAGGGACATTTGGGGGGCACGGGGGGAGGGGTCTCGCGTACCATGTTACTGGCCTTTGAACATGTGTTTTGGCCCAGCACTGATGGTGAAACTGTCCATCTTCTTGTGGCCTGCTCTCATTGTGCAATTCAACAGGCAGTGCCACAGGCAACATTCTCTCCATGGCCCTCACCGCAATGTCCATGGGAACATGTCTACGTTATTTCGCAGGACCTTTCGTAAATTCTTCCTGGTTGTTGGTTGTCGATGCTTTCTAAATTTCCATATGTTATCCACTGTCCTTTGATATTAGCCACATCTATGATTCAGACCCTCTCCAATTCTTTTCTTCTTTTCTATTGAAGAATTGCCTTATATGCTTGTGATGGGTAATGGACCACCAAGGCATTCACAACTGAACTACTACTCCGTTTCACCCCCAATCTAATAGTGATGTGGCACATCTCACCCACACATTCCAGGTTCAAATGAAGAGGTACACCTCTTATCCATCCACAGACACAATCTTGACACACTCTTAGAGTTCCTATGGATTTATACTAGTGAGAGACCAGAGTCAGGCCAAAATGCTCGAAGGTCGCCGCCAGCCAACATTTCATTCTAAATCTGTTCATGTCTCCCCACTAATGCTCGTTGGCATGGCGCTCATCATGATAGGCTGCTGGCTCTGCATTCATTGTGTACACTGGGTTTGAGGTTTCTTCGGACAGTGTAAGCCTTTACGTCATCATGTGGCCATGGTCACAGCACTGGCTTGCCCAACAAATGTCAAAGAATGCCAAGGGTTTTTAGGTAGAAGAGCTTAGTATCACAAATTCATTTCAGGTGTGGCTGATTTAGCCCATCCCCTCCAATGTTCCTTTTCAGTAGACACCAGCCTGTGAGTGCACATATATGCTTTTGATATCTAAATCTGCTCCTTCGGCCACCGACCAAATTACATTCCATCCATAGACCAAAGCTGGCGAAGCCACCGCCTCTGTATGGTTCACAACAGTTATGGGTTGACGGCACACCACCATAACCAGCTGTGTCCTCACGCCATGGCGAGAGCCGTGGGGTCAACTGCTACCTCCTCCCTCAGTGCCTGTTCTGGCCTTGCAGAGTGTCCCTTTTGCAGGGGCAGACTAGCCCTCCTTATGGATGTCACCACCTCCTGCCTCCACTGGGGCCCAGTCCCCTGGCACCTCCCCGCAATGCTTAGCTGCCCCCAGTGATTCCACTCCCAGCTGGGCTGGCGCCTTTGGGTGTCTGAAAGAACAGATACCATCTATATGTAGATGCACAAACAGTGCCTGAACTCTTACAGGAATTGGCAAAAAGCTGTGAGTAATGAGTATAATTGGGAGGGGCACTATGAATATAGTGCAGGACAATAAGTTGGGAATGTGGGTCTCACGGGAGCCGTGCCAGAGATAAGTCCCTGCAGTCACACTATCCCCTGTGTCCTCGATGGCTCAGATGGGTACAGCATCTGCCATGTAAGCAGGAAATCCCGGGTTCAAGTCCCAGTCGGGGCACACATTTTGAACTGTCCCCGTTGACTTGTATCAATGCCTGTATGCAGCTAAGGGTATTCATTTCATTGTAATTTCATTCTAACGAGCTGCATGGTCACTGATGGTATCTGTTCTTTCGGACATGTCCAAAAGAAGAGATACCATCTTCATATATATAACTTTTTTTCTGCTGAGTGACTCACATGGGGGCAACTGAGGTCAAATATTTATGTAAATATTTACAGGCTACTATTATCCAGTAAGGAGGAAGCAACTCCAATGGTGTTTTACTGATACTTGAGGGGTGGTAGTAACAAGGCAATAGGTTGTTTAGCCCTTGAAAGACATGAGATATGACCGTACCACTGAAATTTTAAGCACCTCACTGGATTTGGCACACAGGGTTGCACATTAAGGAAACCAACCTGGCAGCACAAATGAGTAGGAAGAGTAATAATGTTTCATCTGTGTTGTTTGTGGCTACATTAATATTTCTGTAAATAATGCACAATTTTTTCATGGATTTATGTGTGTCACTAATACATCGTAGATATTTGTGTATCTAGAATACTACTTTCCAAAGATTTTTCTTTTCTACTCAATACAACTTAATATCACAGAATATGTTTCGTTATTGTACATTGATTTTCTAAGACGCATGGCTCTGAGTAATATTGTCTAAAGATGGTTTCACTGACTGGGTGTTTATTATTATTATTATTATTATTATTGCTTCAGGGTGCTCACCAGTCAGGTTGAGTGCTTCTGCTGCCAGGCAGTAGACACAGATTCAGCAACATCTGCAGTATGAGAGAGTAGAACCACTGGACTCCTAAGTATGTCAGCTCAGGAAGAGTCCCATAAACCTAAGCAAGCCAATTATGACACTGACTAGCACCAGAATGGAGACCCAGGATCCAGCAAACTCAAATTCAGTGCTTGCTGACTGAACTGCCTGAGGTGCTCTCCATTTGGCATGACCACACAGGGGGTCTACATGGGTGATGTTTTGCAGAATATAGTCGACTTACAAAGGAAACTAACTAAAATTATCACTTAATGAAACAGTAAAGATCACAGGCAATCAGTTATCTATTTGCAATTTTCACTGTTTTATTAAATAATAATTTGCAATAATTGCCATTTTACCTACAAGCATGTTGTCTAAAACTTACTAAAATGTTGCAAATTAACTTTAGATAGATTTACATACTGCCATACCTCTCCTGGTCGGAGTAACAGCAGGAGCATTGCACTCTGACGTGAAAACAGGTAGCCACGAAAGTCTAGCAAAGAAATTCTGCACTCCGTAAGTAGACACCGCCGTCCCACATCCAGCTGTTTGCTCAAAACAATGCTGGACCAACTATCAAACGGCTTCTGGAAGTCACTAAGCCATGCAGGTGTGTCTGGCAGAAAAAGGTGTAATAATACTATGTAATGCACATTACATATTTAGTTTCCTTTCAAAAATATTAATTTTTTTCATTAGGCTATAGTAAACATTAAAAACACATTTTAGGTGCTCCAATCTAAAATAAGTTGAACTGAAAAAAAAAAAAAAAAAAAAAAAAAAAAAAAAAACTGTTTCTCTTACCTCCAACATTTGAGTTCAAGACAAACTGAGTAAATAAGGCATCCAACTCATCATATTGTACTAGTGCTTCATCATGTAAACCAAGCATCTGAAGCACAAATGCTAATTCTTCCTGAAAGTATAAAAGGAAATTTATTTGTTAATCATTACACATTTTATATCTAAAAAAGAGGTGTGACTTACCGAACGAAAGCGCTGGCAGGTCGATAGACACACAAACAAACACAAACACACACACAAAATTCAAGCTTTCGCAACAAACTGTTGCCTCATCAGGAAAGAGCGGAAGGAGAGGGAAAGACGAAAGGATGTGGGTTTTAAGGGAGAGGGTAAGGAGTCATTCCAATCCCGGGAGCGGAAAGACTTACCTTAGGGGGAAAAAAGGACAGGTATACACTCGCACACACACACATATCCATCCACACATATACATATATCCCACGTGGAATGTTTCCCTCTATTATATTGATATCATTACACATTTTATTACATTTACACACACACACACTCTCTCTCTCTCTCTCTCTCTCTCTCTCAATCAAAATGTTAATTGGTACGTCTTTAACTGATGCTGCACTAGGCTGTTACATTATCTAGTCTCAAGGATCCACATGACCAATAAATAGGAATTAAAGTTTCAGGTTTGTAACTGTGACAGTAACCATGTGGCTGGTGGTTGTTTCAATAATAATTTTTATAGTGTTACAGCCACGTTTTTCAAAATGTTAATTTTTGACAAAACATAGTAAAGTTTAACATCTCACTGGCACTGAGGTCATTAGAGATCGAGTATATGCTTGATCTGGATAAAAACGATTAAGGAACTGGTCATTGCCTTGCTTAAAATATAATCTGGATTCAGCTAAAGTATTATGGAAAACAACGGAAAGCCTAAATTGAGATGACTCAATACAGATTTGAAATCTCTTTCTCAAATATAAATATTAAATAGGCTAATTACAGTGCTCACTCAATTGGAAAAATGAGCAATGGTTCAAATGCATTTTGGCACTATGCAGTTTGCCTACGGAACAGTGATATACACTTTGAAGTAAAAACATGTCATGGTCTTGGATGTTCAGTGATAAGTGCCTCTCTGCGGGTGCAGATACTTTTTTTCCTGGCTAATTTTATTAATAATTGTCAAAAGAAGCTGGTTCAATCTTTCATTAAAGTAAAGAAGCACGATTTATTGAACAGTATCTGATTCTGGGACTTTTTAAATGCACATACATTGTAGTAAGCAGTTTCCTCAACTGGAATGAGTAATTTTATTACATTTGATAACTGATACCCAGCTACCCTCGATTAATGCACTGACAAATTTCAGTCATCAAAGAAACTGTGGTCCGTACTCGATTGGGTATTGATGTTCAATTCTGCACCACAAATGGCATACCACCAGAACACTTTGAATAGGATATATTAGCATCCAGGTTAATAACGCATTTAATGTGACTCACGTTGTCAAGAACATTGAGACACTGTTTCCACAAATATCAGTTGGCTGAACAGTGACTATCTTCTCTCCTGAGCATTTGCCTTCGCTGTTCATTCCAGAGTTCTCACCTTTCTCACAAATCCATCCCTAACTAATAACTTTTAATAGTCTGGCGGCCTTTAGTGGAAAGGTTGCACATGAAAGAATGATAACTAATAACACATATTACCAAACTGAAGCAGGGATCATTCCCTCCCAAGAAGGGGGCTTCAAATAAGGTCACAACTGGGAAAAAAGTT
The DNA here is from genome assembly GCF_023898315.1 of Schistocerca nitens. Taxonomy (NCBI): domain Eukaryota; kingdom Metazoa; phylum Arthropoda; class Insecta; order Orthoptera; family Acrididae; genus Schistocerca; species Schistocerca nitens. Next base: position 167,315,538 of record NC_064616.1, on the reverse strand, counting down.
ACTAGGACTGTTTAGGATCTTATGTGGCTTAAAATTTCTAAGGAGGAGAAATTGGCAGAGAAGCTTCTCCTATTGGCTTCTGCGAACATCTGCAGTGGCACTTGTAAAAAGCACACCACCATATGCAGTGCTGCACATCTGACAGACTGCTCACTGTAATTGATAAACAGAAAAGTTGGAGGTACAGCAGTCATCACTGTTAAGGTTGGCCATGTTACCTCCATCTCTTCCAGACTGAGGTAATGATGCACTATAGCCATTAGACCTTCTACATAAATACATCAATGTCTTGCAGAGACATAACAAATGCTACTTATTATGAACGTGATAGAAACTCATCCATATGGGCATTGTATACATCCATGTCAGAATGTCTTCACACAGTAAAAAAGTCATTCGTTTAAAAACGCTGAAGTGAAAAATGATGACTACACAATAAAAGTATCAGGCTTGCTATTAAAGGAATAAGTTTCCATTCCAATTTGAACTCCACAAATTAATTTTCATTCATACTGCACAAGAATCTCTTCAGGTCTTCCTGTTGAAAAACATTTTAAAAACAAATAACTGCACAATTGTTTAAAATAATAAAAGGGTTACACAGGTTTATCACGTGATATACAAAATAAACCAGTCACAAATAAACACAAGATTTCTGTCCTATTAGAGTGGGTTAAAGATAAGATTTTAAATGTGCCATTGTGTCCAGGTTGCCCTGCTTTCTTTCGGTTTAGACGTCTTTGTACTCTGCACTGTTTTCAGTTAAGGATGGCACCTGTCTGAAAAGTGACTGTTACAGTGTACATCAGTTTTCATTTATTGCTGAAAAGGGTCTGCACAACCTAGAAAGTAGAAATCAATGTACAGTGTAGTTGATTTCCACAGGAAAGCATATCCAAATGTGTTCCTGTGAAAGCATTTGGTTGTTTTATGGACTAATTCTTCCACATGAGTCCTGCATCTGATGAAAGTTCCATTAGTTATGAGACATGTACTGTGTTTTTCCCCCCTCTTCCTTTATCTCTCTAGCACTGTGATGTGCCTAAGAGGGCACATTTACTTTATGGTTGTTTTGTAAACATTTTAATGACCACCACCAACTGTACATGTTAAATGTGCTGGTAGTTCAGTCATAGTTTCTTAAGCTCTGGTTGAATATCCTGTGCATTTTTCTCCCATTCTGGAGGACATCCAACAAGTGGAAGCAAACACTACTTATTTTATGTATTTGTGGAGCTATTTATTTAAGCCTACATGACTACTTGTTAGCATTATTTTGGAGCTAACAATAGGTACATTAGCAACACAATTTTCTTCTGCAGTTTCGCTGTGTTAGCATCAATAATCTCAATTTGAATTGAGCCATTACAAGTTGATCACAGGAGCACCAAAGGGCGACACGTGCAAAATATAGAAGCCAAAGAGCTTTGTCAATTTTCTTTCTGCATTTTCCACACACAATATCCTTTTACAATCAACAATACCGTAACCACAGTTCTCATAGTTTAAGTGCCATGCAGAGTTAGATACTTACATTTTATTTTTAATCAGATAAAAACTGGAGTTGTGTGTTCTGGCATGGGCAAGTTGAAATTCTGTCTGAAGTCAACAGTTATATCTCTTTGTGAAACTCTTTACATTGGCACCCTCAGGCTCCCACTTAGAATGGGGAGAAGGAAGAATACTGTTTAACATCCCAGTGATGATGTTGTTAGTGGCAGATCACAAGTTTAGGTTGGGGATGGGAACTGGCTGCATCACTTGGGTGTGTCATTGCTGTGGGGAAAGTAAGTGTTGAAACGAGGCACTCAGTAATTATTTTGGGCAGTGCTATAGCTCAGACAATGAATAACCTTAAGGTCTCATATTGCTTTCATACCAGTTTAACAAAATGTTTTGCATCAACAATAACCCAATGTAACTGACACACACAATTGGTTCTTTCACCCAAACAGATGGCCCTGTTTCACAGGGCTGCATCCCAGAAAAATCTTTGTTAATACCACTTCCTTCCTCCTAAGTAACTGAAATTAGTAATATTAAATAGGGAAAACATTCAGCTATCATTTGATGATGGCCTAATAAGCTAAAATCTGGCCCACAACCAAATAAGTAATGTTTTGGACAACATTAGGAAACAGTTTCCTTGCCGGCCGAAGTGGCCGTGCGGTTAAAGGCGCTGCAGTCTGGAACCGCAAGACCGCTACGGTCGCAGGTTCGAATCCTGCCTCGGGCATGGATGTTTGTGATGTCCTTAGGTTAGTTAGGTTTAACTAGTTCTAAGTTCTAGGGGACTAATGACCTCAGCAGTTGAGTCCCATAGTGCTCAGAGCCAGTTTCCTTCTTAATACTGTTAAGTTTTGACAAGCATCAGCATCAATCTCACTCCAGTCAACTGAAAAGAAATACCCTACAGACAGCTAGGACACTTTATTAACCTTTGTTTTTATTCTCTAATTCCAACAAATGAATTCCCTAGTACTACTAACTTTTTCTTGACAAGTTAACAACTTCTCCTTCTAAAATTATATAATTTTCCGATCACTACATAAAACATATACATGTCACAGTAGGGCCTATCACTGAGTACTTAAGTTTCTTCAGCTTTACACATTTCACTTGTCTTCAAGGCAGATAGCCTCCATGCAGTGTATTAATTCTGCTCTCAGTTATCAGTTTAACTGTTTTGGTACAGCAATCACTTGTTAGTATTCTAGCCATTTGCTAAAACGTAAGCGTTTTTGACAAATAATGCATGTTGCTGTCACCAACAGCCTTCTGTGACCTACAATTGGTGTAAATGCCAGCAAAGGCACTCCAGTGGCAATAACTCACACTTTAAAAATTTCTTAAGTAATAGTATTTATGTATATCCATTCTAACCAAATACTAACTCAAGAACCTTTTCTGCTGGGAAAATCATGTTTGTTTGAGATCATTCAGAATTAACATAACAATGGAAGATACCACAGTTCCACAATTCAAATCTAACTTCACAACACAGTTATACTGTGTTCCGTTAAATATGCTTCATGTCTACACAAAATCATTAATACAAATCAGCAATGTAATTACATAATAGTACAGTTATTTTACCTGCAAAAGAAAATAATGACAGAAGTTCCATCCAGGCTCATTTCTTCGTTCTCTCTGTTCCCTAATTACTTCTTCAAACTTTATCAATGTCCTATTGTATGCCGCCAAAACCAGTACTCTAATTCTTGTCAACATACCCCGCCAAGATTCAGCAGAACGGGACTCTGAGCGAATAGGATTAATGACAGATAAACACCTGAAATACATGCCAGTTTTTCTAACAATCATTCCAATAGATGTACACAGGGAAATATTATTATCTAGGTACCTTTTAGAATACAATGTAACACAATGCAATGACATTAGCCAGCCCATATTCTGCAACTGGCTTGTCTGATCTAATATGAAATAAGAAGGGAAATACTGTGAATGGGAAAGTCTCTCTTCTTGAAACCACACATCCTCTTACGTTATCAGTGACTGTGTCATTAGTGAATACTCTCTGAAAGCAACAGCAACTGAGTTAAGTATGTAATTTGTAACTAATTTATAAAATTTAATAAGACACATTTCCAACACTATCAATTTCATGGTTTTTTCAACAAGGCATTTCTATTAATTTATTTACTTTATTTGGGAGGGAGGGGAATGTAACTCTTATTTGCAAATAGGTCTACTGCTTTTTAGTTTCTCCATGTCACTCCTGAACTGGCCACATTTATACAGAGTTTGTATCTTAACATTTCTGTTTGGTGCTTTCATATGTGTACCTAATGGTAACCACTTTACAATAGAAAGCACTGTGTTCATATCAAACATACAAAATACCAAAAAATGTTTTAGGCTGTGGTTTTTCATTTTACACAATAAATACACCATGAGCACTTTCAATCCTAGCTCATGTGTTACATTCCTTCCCAAATTTGGCATCAATACTCATACTGTTCGTGAGTGGTGCAATTTTGCCCTATAGCCGAATACAGAGTTTGATAAATATTTACAAACACTGCAAGGAGACCCACGAAAAAACCATTTCATTCAAAAACTGTACGTCATTCAATCCACCTATTGGGCCAAACAAATAATAAACACTGTAGGGCTATGGTATGTAACGTGAACTGCTAATATTATCATATTCTAATAAAGAACTCACATGCAAAAAGTTTAGATCGTTTCTACTACAAAATTTGTCATGTGTGCCACAACAATGAGGTGCTAAAATGCAATTAAACAGTATTTCTGTCACCTACACTATGTTAAATCATGAAACTAATGATTGATGTAATATATTTACCTGTCAGCATGTTTCGATGCAAAGTCACTTCTAATTTTGTCCAATACAGACGTTCTGAGTAGCAATTTGTTAGTTTTCTTTACATCATAAGTTTCGACAAGCACAATTAACCAGTCGTGAATGTTATGCTGGTTTAGAATTTTCATCCAGTTCTCAATGTCATCACGAACGGAAGTTTTGTACACATCTACGTCCTGGAAGAAGTAAATAATGGAACTTTTAAGTTATTGTACACGGCTTAATAACTGAACATACACAGAAGCCAAACTTACAGAACAATCTGTCCAAAATGTATGGAAGATTGGTTGCTTAGTCAAGTGCCAATCAGAGTCTTTCGGCAATATTTCCTTCGAAAAAGGAATAAATTTGGCTTCAATAAATACACTTTTAACGGCTCTTCCATACGATCTCTTCCACTCCGTACATTCTTGAGGAATTCCTTTCTCCAACAGGGTTTCAAGACTAGAAACCAATGCTTTATCTCCAGAATCTGCAACGCCACGAATTAAGAAATAAACGGGGGCACCTCAAGGATAATGCGGCATTCTCGTATCACATTAACATCATTCTGGGAAGTATCATTGTACTTACATGTAATTATCGGTTTGTTGTCCATAATGTACATTATTCATCTTCCTTGTAACATCTGAAAATATAGTTAGGAGACAACAAAGCACAACAACTATCGCAAACCATGTTACACCAACTACCATTTCCTAGGTACACATTCACTGTCATTAACGGAAGTTTGTATATGTCACACACATCTCATGGCCTACTTCAGCTTCTATCACAACTTCAAACAGCCACCACTCAAACATTCAACACGCGTGACGTGCATTTCTTACAATACAACTTCGAAGATACACCACTTCTATAGTCAAAGATTAAAACGTACTTCCTGGAAGATGGTACTCTGGAGGTATTATATACCCATTATACCCATAGTCTAATCTACATAAGCCGGAGCTTCAGTATAACAACAATGCGCAGCTGTCAAACTGACGGCCAGTGGATATCTCGTTGCACATCAGAAGCGAAGCTGTTTTCCTCTCATACTGCAACTGTGTCGAACACATGCATACAAGAATGAGTCACTGACATCTTCCTGTTTGTAAATCCACAAACGTAATTTTAACAAGTGCCGAAAATTGTGAAACTCGAGAACGGAATGTTTCGTACAACGCTGAAATCGAGTAAATTATGTAGCAGGATGTGTCATATTCTCGTGCGTAAATGCGATGCTGCAACTGACACATGTGCACGAGAACGAATCGGAATATCATTCCCACTTTAAACGAGCAAGAATGGATTTCTAACAAGTTAGGAAAATTATGATGCACGAAAAGCAAACATTACGCAGCTACCAAGTATAGTGCAGAATGTAAGGTATGCACATACGTAAAAGGTTAAAAAACATTTTTTCCACGGCAATAAATGTAAACGGTTCAAATGGCTCTGAGCACTATGGGACTTAACATCGGTGGTCATCAGTCCCCTAGAACTCAGAACTATTTAAAGCTAACTAACCTAAGGACATCTCACACATCCATGCCCGAGGCATGATTCGAACCTGCGACCGTAGTAGTCGCCCGGTTCCGGACTGAAGCGCCTAGAACCGCACGGCCACCACGGCCGGCAATAAATGTAAGAAACGATGACAAATTGCTGTTATGTATTGATGCACAAAAGCCGTTTGTAATGTTACTATGCAACCGCTTAATTCAAATGAATTTCGTTGTCTGTTTTCTCACTGTATGGTTTGACAAATGACACTCTTCTGATGAGTTATTTGGGTGGAATCAGGTTTGCATATCCTGAAGCAGTAACGAAAAGTAAATCTAAAAGGATACGGAAAGCCGGAATACATGCGCACTGTGAACACAGGTTCCATTTAAGTAAGTATTGAGGTACGATACGATTTTGTGTGATATTGTTTGAAATTGGTATATACTTCACTTTATGCTGTTTCCTCGCCACAGTTAGTTCATCAGAAAAACCAACAAGTAAAAATCAGAATCACGTATATGCAAAAGAGGTATGAGATTACTTGAATATAGGTTTATTTGACTAATTTTTAGCGGAACTGCGTAAAGAAGTCATAATTTTGCAACTGATTCCTTTCATTAGTTTTTTGCAATTCCTTCCACTAAACACCTCTAGAAACATAATAAATACAGTATGTGATCAAAAGTATCCGGAAACCTGACTGAAAATGGCTTACAAGTTCGTGGTGCCCTGCATCGATGACGCTGGAATTCAATATGGTGTTGGCCCACCCTTAGCCTTAATGACAGCTTCCACTCTAGCAGGCATACGTTCAGTCAGGTGCTGGAAGGTTTCTTGGGGAATGGCAGCCCATTCTTTATGGAGTGCAGCACTGAGGAGAGGTACCGATGTCGGTCGGTGAGGCCTGGCACAAAGTCGGCGTTCCAAAACATCCCTAAGGTGTTCCGTAGGAATCAGGCCAGGACTCTGCGCAGGCCAGTCCATTACAGGGATGTTACTGACGTGTAACCACTCCGTCACAGGCCGTGCATTATGAACAGGTGCTCGATCTTGTTGAAAGATGCAATCGCCATCCCTGAATTACTCTTCAACAATGGGAAGCAAAAAGGTGCTTAAAACATCAGTGTAGGCCTGTGCTGTGATAGTGCCACGCAAAACAACAAGAGGTGCAAGCCCCCTCCATGAAAAACACGACCACACTATAACACCACCGCCTACGAATTTTACTGTTGGCACTAAACACTCTGGCAGATGACGTTCGCCGGGCATTCGCCTTACTCACACCCTGCCATCGGATAGCCACATTGTGTGGCGTGATTCATCACTCCATACAACGTTTTTCCACTGTTCAATTGTCCACTGTTTACGATCCTTACACCAAACGAGGCGTCGTTTGGCATTTGCCAGCGTGATGTGTGGCTTATGAGCAGCCGCTCGACTATGAAATCCAAGTTTTCTCACTCCCCGCCTACCGGTCATAGTACTTGTAGTGAATCCTGATGCAGTTCGGAATTCCTGTATGATGGTCTGGATAGATGTCTACCTATTATACATCACGACCCTCTTCAACTGTCGGCGGTCTCTGTCAGTGAACAGACGAGGTCGGCCTGTACGTGTCCCTTCACGTTTCCACTTCACTATCACATCGGAAACAGCGGACCTAGGGATGTTTAGGAGTGTGGAAATCTCGCTTACAGACGTATATGCACCCAATATGAAAAACGTATGTTTTTGGTGGTGTCCTGATACTTTTGATCACGTAGTGTAGTTTATTACAGTTCAGTACACTTTGTCACTTCCCACAATCTTACATACTTTTTCATACAAGTCAGTAAACCTTTCAAACACACTTCTTGAAACCCGCTCTTCATTTCTTTCACGAACATCTTGTTCTTGTTTCCGTATTACTCCATTACGATCTTTCGCAGATTCAGATTATTGTTAATTAAATAATGTAATAGATCGGGGAATAGCCCGTTTACGTAATTTTGGTCGAATTCTTGTGTACTGGTATCGGTACTTCCGCTCATTTATTTACAGACCTTGAAAAATATTAATTTTTATTAATGTTCTGTTCTTAAAAATGCTTCACGTAGACCACGGACCTCTTGGATATTATCCACCTTTTCTTCGGAATTGCTCCGTGGGTTTCTGTATCTGTTGAGAACCGAAATACAGCGATGTAACTCTTTTCACCTCTGTAATGACAGCTGTTCACACATCCTGATACAACATATTTGTATGACATTTGTAAAATTTTATTTAATTAATAATAATAATGCACATTTATTACAAGAAACACGCGATGTTTTATTAAATCTTTTAACACGTTTTCTATAATAACAAACCAGTAAGAAAACTCGCCGTCACAGATCAGCGGTCTTTGGACATCAAGGGGAAATGTATTACTAGGCGTTGTATGTCTCACAACAACTGAAGTCGAAACGATCACAATTCATGTTTCCCCGAACACAGTGTTGCATTGATAGTAGGTCGTCTTCACAGAGTTGCCACTTTTGACTCCGGCTGGTGGGAAGTCGGCTGTGTTGTACCCAAGGGGTTAGAATAAAGGGAGATGGAGTCACCCAAGACTTGTGTCTATAGCAGTGGTCGTCAAACAGGGAGGAGGGGGGGGGGGGGTGGAGTCCAGTGGCCAATCGAAGGGAAATAAAATTTTCATCAAACCATGATTATTTATTCTAGTTTATCACTTCCATATTTTGAAAATACATATTATACCACACCAAATATTTAAGTGCAAAAGAAAATACTATATAGGAACTACATGCATTTTTCCGAAAAAACTGAAGAAACTGCAAAAAGGTGGGAATTTAAGGAGATGGGACCTGGATAAACTGACTAAACCAGAGGTTGTACAGAGTTTTAGGGAGAGTATTTTTGATGTGATGGCAGAAGAGCCAACACCGTGTTGCTAGAGGAGGCCGAAATGCACGCGTTTAAGCTCACGCAGACTGGCGTGAGGTCTGGAACAGTTAAAGTAGTTGAGTCTAATAAATAAAGTACGAAGCTCTTGGAATACTTAACTTTAATCCACAATTGGAGAACGTCGCTCTTGTTGATACATGAATTATAATCTCAATATAAACTGGTAATGGCGCCTTGCTAGGTCGTAGCAAATGACGTAGCTGAAGGCTACGCTAACTATCGTCTCGGAAAATGAGAGCGTATTTGTCAGTGATACATTGCTAGCAAAGTCGGCTGTACAACTGGGGCGAGTGCTAGGACGTCTCTCTAGACCTGCCGTGTGGCGGCGCTCGGTCTGCAATCACTGACAGTGGCGACACGCGGGTCCGACGTATACTAACGGACCGCGGCCGATTTAAAGGCTACCACCTAGCAAGTGTGGTGTCTGGCGGTGACACCACAATTTTTTTTTTGGTCATCAGTCTACTGACTGGTTTGATGCGGCCCGCCCCGAATTCCTTTCCTGTGCTAACCTCTTCATCTCAGAGTAGCACTTGCAACTTACGTCCTCAATTATTTGCTTGACGTATTCCAATCTCTGTCTTCCTCTACAGTTTTTGCCCTCTACAGCTCCCTCTAGTACCATGGAAGTCATTCCCTCATGTCTTAGCAGATGTCTTATCATCCTGTCCTTTCTCCTTATCAGTGTTTTCCACATATTCCTTTCCTCTCCGATTCTGCGTAGAACCTCCTCATTCCTTACCTTATCAGTCCACCTAATTTTCAACATTCGTCTATAGCACCACATCTCAAATGCTTCGATTCTCTTCTCTTCCGGTTTTCCCACAGTCCATGTTTCACTACCATACAATGCTGTACTCCAGACGTACATCCTCAGAAATTTCTTCCTCAAATCAAGGCCGGTATTTGATATTAGTAGACTTCTCATGGCCAGAAATGCCTTTTTTGCCATAGCGAGTCTGCTTTTGATGTCCTCCTTGCTCCGTCCGTCATTGGTTATTTTACTGCCTAGGTAGCAGAATTCCTTAACTTCATTGACTTCGTGACCATCAATCCTGATGTTAAGTTTCTCGCTGTTCTCATTTCTGCTACTTCTCATTACCTTCGTCTTTCTCCGATTTACTCTCAAACCATACTGTGTACACATTAGACTGTTCATTCCGTTCAGCAGATCATTTAATTCTTCACTTTCACTCAGGATAGCAATGTCATCGGCGAATCGTATCATTGATATCCTTTCACCTTGTATTTTAATTCCACTCCTGAACCTTTCTTTTATTTCCATCATTGCTTCCTCGATGTACAGGTTGAAGAGTAGGGGCGAAAGGCTACAGCCTTGTCTTACACCCTTCTTAATACGAGCACTTCGTTCTTGATCGTCCACTCTTATTATTCCCTTTCAGTTGTTGTACATATTGTATATGACCCATCTCTCCCTATAGCTTACCCCTACTTTTTTCAGAATCTCGAACAGCTTGCACCATTTTATATTGTCGAACGCTTTTTCCAGGTCGACAAATCCTATGAAAGTGTCTTGATTTTTCTTTAGCCTTGCTTCCATTATTAGCCGTAACGTCAGAATTGCCTCTCTCGTCCCTTTACTTTTCCTAAAGCCAAACTGATCGTCACCTAGCGCATTCTCAATTTTCTTTTCCATTCTTCTGTATATTATTCTTGTAAGCAGCTTCGATGCATGAGCTGTTTGCTCAGTCTGTCCTTCCGAATCATATCTTTTTCGATGTCTTCACATTTTTCCTGCAGCCATTTCGTCTTAGCTTCCCTGCACTTCCTATTTATTTCATTCCTCAGCGACTTGTATTTCTGTATGCCTGATTTTCCCGGAACATGTTTGTACTTCCTCCTTCCATCAATCAACTGAAGTATTTTTTCTGTTACCCATGGTTTCTTCGCAGCTACCTTCTTTGTACCTATGTTTTCCTTCCCAACTTCTGTGATGGCCCTTTTTAGAGATGTCCATCCCTCTTCATAAGGGAACAATTGACAGGAATGGTGGAAAGAAATACAGTAGATGAAGAATGGGTATCTTTGAGAGATGAAGTAGTGAAGGCAGCAGAGGATCACGTAGGTAAAAAGACGAGGGCTAGTAGAAATCCTTGGGTAACAGAAGAAATATGGAATTTAATTGATGAAAGGAGAAAATATAAAAATACAGTAAATGAAGCAGGCAAAAAGGAATACAAACGTCTCAAAAATGAGATCGACAGGAAGTGCAAAATGTCTAAGCAGGGATTGCTAGAGGACAAATGTAAGGATGTAGAGGCGTATATCACCAGGGGTAAGATAGATACAGCCTACACGAAAATTAAAGAGACCTTTGGAGAAAAGAGAACCACTTGTGTGAATATCAAGAGCTCAGATGGAAACCCAGTTCTAAGCAAAGAAGGGAAAGCAGAAAGGTGGAAGGAGTATATAGAGGGTCTATACACGGGCGATGTACTTGAGGACAATATTATGGAAGTGGAAGAGGGTGTAGATGAAGATGAAATGGGTGATACAATACTGCGCGAGGAGTTTGACAGAGCACTGAAAGACCTGAGGCGAAACAAGGCCCCGGGAGTAGACAACTTTCCATTAGATCTACTGACGGCCTTGGGAGAGCCAGTCCTGACAAAACTCTACCATCTGGTGAGCAAGATGTATGAGACAGGCGAAATACCCTCAGACTTCAAGAAGAATATAACAATTCCAATCCCAAAGAAAGCAGGTGTTGACAGATATGAAAATTACCGAACAATCAGTTTAATAAGTCACGGATGCAAAATACTAACGCGAATTCTTTACAGACGAATGGAAAAACTGGTAGAAGCCGACCTCGGGGAAGATCAGTTTGGATTCTGTAGAAATATTGGAACACGTGAGGCAATACTGAGCCTACGACTTATCTTAGAAGCTAGATTAAGGAAAGGTAAACCTAGGTTTCTAGCATTTGTAGACTTAGAGAAAACTTTCGACAATGTTGACTGGAATACTCTCTTTCAAATTCTGAAGGTGACAGGGGTAAAATACTGGGAGCGAAAGGCTATTTACAATTTGTACAGAAACCAGATGGCAGTTATTAAGAGTCGAGGTTCAAAATGGCTCTGAGCACTATGGGACTTAACATCTATGGGCATCAGTCCCCTAGAACTTAGAACTACTTAAACCTAACTTAACTAAGGACATCACACAACACCCAGTCATCACGAGGCAGAGAAAATCCCTGACCCCGCCGGGAATCGAACCCGGGAACCTAGGCGCGGGAAGCGAGAGCAGTGGTTGGGAAGGGAGTGAGACAGAGTTGTAGCCTCTCCCCGATGTTATTCAGTCTGTATATTGAGCAAGCAGTGAAGGAAACAAAAGAAAAATTAGGAGTAGGTATTAAAATCCAAGGCCAAGGTCGGCCGAAGTGGCCGTGCGGTTCTAGGAGCTGCAGTCTGGAACCGCGAGACCGCTACAGTCGCAGGTTCGAATCCTGCCTCGCGCATGGATGTGTGTGATGTACTTAGGTTAGTTAGGTTTAACTAGTTCTAAGTTCTAGGGGACTAATGACCTCTGAAGTTGAGTCCCATAGTGCTCCGAGCCATTTGAACCATTTTTTGGAACCAAGGAGAAGAAATAAAAACTTTGAGGTTCGCTGATGACATTGTAATTCTGTCAGGGACAGCAAAGGACTTAGAAGAGCAGTTGAACGGAATGGATAGTGTCTTGAAAGGAGGATATAGGATGAACAACAACAAAAGCGAAACGAGGATAATGGAATGTAGTCGAATTAAGTCGGGTGATGCTGAGGGAATTAGATTAGGAAATGAGACACTTAAAGTAGTAAAGGAGTTTTGCTATTTGGGGAGCTAAATAACTGATGATGGTCGAAATAGAGAGGATATAAAATGTAGACTGGCAATGGCAAGGAAAGCGTTTCTGAAGAGGAGAAATTTGTTAACATCGAGTATAGATTTAAGTGTCAGGAAGTCGTTTCTGAAAGTATTTGTATGGAGTGTAGCCTTGTATGGAAGTGAAACATGGACGATAACTAGTTTGGACAAGAAGAGAATAGAAGCTTTCGAAATGTGGTGCTACAGAAGAATGCTAAAGATTAGATGGGTAGATCATATAACTAATGAGGAGGTATTGAATAGGATTGGGGAGAAGAGAAGTTCGTGGCAGAACTTGACTAGAAGAAGGGATCGGTTGGTAGGACATGTTCTGAGGCATCAAGGGATCACCAATTTAATATTGGAGGGCAGCTTGGAGGGTAAAAATCGTAGAGGGAGACCAAGAGATGAATACACTAAACAGATACAGAAGGATGTAGGTTGCAGTAGGTACTGGGAGATGAAGAAGCTTGCACAGGATAGAGTAGCATGGAGAGCTGCATCAAACCAGTCTCAGGACTGAAGACCACAACAACAACACATAGTGAGCAACTTTCCGTACTCAAGCAGGTAATGTGACTAGGGCCATCACAGTAGCATCCCAAGTCTTTTTTTCTGATTTCCAGGGATGTTTTCTAGGCATCTTCTTGCCCTAGTATCTGAAACAATACCAAGTGGTTGCAGCAGTCCATTTTCAGTGGGGCTCGTGTGCTAGGCCAAATAAAACAGAAGAAAGATTGTTTTATATAATATAAATTTATTAGTTCAAGATTACCACAAAGGGATAGAATGTTGGTCGACAGCTTTGTACACAAAAGGGTTTAGAAGTCAGTTTTATCTGACTTTGCCCGATCAGGTGCCATGTAGGTAATAACAATCGACAAAAGAAACTATCAAACTGAAAGAAATGACAAAGGGCTACATTTTCAGGGCGAACGACGTTGTTTAATTTCTGAAATTGTAAGATATTATTACTCTTCATACAAGTAAGGTAACAAGACTAATATAAATGACTTACCATATATCAGACGACTCGAAATAAAAAAAAAGTTTTTACTACAATGTCACTGATAACAGAGATGATGTATAATCGAACTAGTCTGTATATTAGAACTAGTCAGCAACACTGTTCAGGGCAAAAACAATGCAATGGCCGCTCTTCCCGTTCTGGCCACTTTACCACACCTTCCCCTAACGATATTACTATTCACTATATGAAGATGGCATCTGTTCTTTCTGACATGTCCGAAAGAACAGATGCCATTGGTGACCGTGCAGCTCTCTAGAATGAAATTACAGTTAAATCAATACCATTAGCTGCTGACGGGGGTTGATATACATCAATGAGGATAGTTGAAAATGTGTGTCCCGACCGGGACTCGAACCAGGGATCTCCTGCTTACATGGCAGACGCTCTATCCATCGTTTTTTTTACTAATTTATTTATTTTTATATATTTGTTGAGATCTCATAGGACGCCCTCCAGGCGAAAAACAATTATGTGTAATTATCATCAATAAGAAACAAAATAAAGAGGGAATTACAGAATTTAAAGAAAACGCCCTCCTGACAGAACAGACAAAATGGCATCCGTGTCCCGCCAACATGTCTGTAGACGCGCTCTGAATTCCAAGGCAGTCAGGTTTGTTCCAGGTACGTCTTCACGAAGAATATTGCATTTGCCGATATATTGTATCGAGTCTTGGTATTACACAATCCCACTGAAATCACCATCTCATACCTGGGACACCCCAGCTGCAGGAGGGATCGAAGAAGGTACTACCCAAAAAGTTGGCATAGTACTGACGGTACCGCGAATGGTGCACGAGAAAAGTAAAGCGATCTTGCAGGAACGTCCAAAAATCAAGAACACTCTTATCAAATTCATGGAACAAATAAGATATCGAGAGGCCTTTTATCCAGTTCACAGCGTTGGTCTTAGTGCGTGGGAAGTATGTCTCATCGGAGAACAGAAGAGATTGCGGTGTAATGGCATGGGGAACCGTACGTAGAAGAAAGGCAAGTATCTTCTGAATCAGCTGCCACACCTCTGCAGAAGATCCACACATCAGTCCATGTTCGTCCGTATCAAGCGTGTGACAACGAGGACACAGCGGCGAATCTGTCATTTTTATGACATGTAGACGAAGTTGAGTCATGTATTTTCCATTAACGACCAGATACCAGGTCGCACGAGCGCTCGTGTGGAGGAGGATATGGTGCACAGAACGCCAAACCATGGGACATGTGATCGTTGGATGTCGGCTTTCCACAACATTCCTAGTATGATTTCTCACCATTAGGCGGTAAACATCACGTGCAGTAGGGTTTCTTGTACTACGCAAGTCGGCATGGACATAACTGTATTCGATGAAAAAGGTCCTGAGATGTGAAAGCGAGGAATAAATATGGGCTACTGCAATAGGTGTCACTCGAGAGGGAGGGGCCAGTTCGTCAATCAGGCTTCCCGATAACCCGGTTCGGCGGCGGATCCACGACTTAACAATCGTACTTAAATAAAGGGCAGCTGCTCTCGCTTGGACGTTGACAAGGCCGAGGCCGCCATCTCGAGGAGTAAGTGTCAGCGTGTCGTAGCGGACATTGAGGATAAGACCCGCGCTTACAAAGTAGCCGAACGCCGCCTGAAGTCTGTGTGCCATTGCCTTTGGCACCAGTAAAATCTGTGCTAAATGGGGCAGTCGCGAGACTAGATGAGTGTTAACAAAATCCACCCTTTGTAACATGTCCAATGCTCTCAGGAGGTTGCCACGAATGTTCGCGCGGATAGCTTGAAGTAGGCGTTTATAGTTAAATGAGATCGTGCGCCGTATATCACGCGTGAAGGTGATCCCCAAACATTTGAGCTTGTCTGCTAATGGCAATGGAGCCACACTCTCTGCTGGAAAACCTCTACCGACGGACATAGCACTAGATTTCGTCAGGTGTACACGGCTGCCCGCAGCAGTCCCGTACTGGTTGATCCATGCCAGTGCCTCTCGCACTTCATCCTCTTATAGAACCAAGAACACCACGTCATCTGCATAGGCGTGGAAGATGAAAGCACTCCCCCTCATTGTTATCCCTGTGAGCCGGCTCCTCAAACCGTGTAACAGTGGCTCAAGGGCGATGGAGAAAAGCAGCATCGACAGCGGACATCCTTGACGGACCGACCGCATGACATTAATAGTGCCCGCCACACGGCCATTGACCAGCACTCGCGACGTGGCACCTCGGAGGAGCCGCAAGACAATGCGTATAAACCTGTCGGGAAAGGCCATCCGTCTGAGTACGTTTTCCAGAATGGCATGACTCACTCTATCAAAGGCGTGGTCGAAGTCCACTGTCACTAAGGCAACGCGACGGCGGCAGGTCGTGGCCAGTGCTATGACGTCACGGTAATCGCTGAGTACCGTCTGAATGTTACTATCACCACCAAAGCACGTTTGATCCAGAGAGATGACTTGAGGAATGACGCGCCAAAGGCGAGCGGCAAGAATCCGGGTAAAAATCTTGAAGTCACAATTTAACATGGTCAACGGCCGATAATGTCCAACTTCCAGATCTCCCGATGGCTTGGGGACCGGGATAAGCAAGCCTTCGACGAATTCGGGTGGGAGGGGAAGGTTGGGGTTCATCAGTTCTTCATACATCGCAGTCCAGCGTGAGCCCATGATGTCGTGGAATGTGCGGTAAAACTCCAGCCGGAACCCATCTGGACCTGGGGCTTTATTGGCCGCAACATTATGAAGAGCATCGGCTACGTCATCAGACGTAATTTTCGCTGTGAGAATCTCCGCAGCAGCCTCATCCAGGGTACCCGTCAAGGAACGGAGGACATCAGTTGTTACCGGTATGTTCTGGTCCTCTGCTGCATAGAACTGGTTGTAGTGATCCACGAAGGCTTTTACGATGTCATTCTGGGACGTCAATCGACGACCATCTGGCATGTCGAGGGCGTTGACCAGCTTTCTCCGACACATTTGCTTCTCGCGGATAATATGATGGATGGACAGGGGCTCTCCTAGTACACAATCGTGACATCTTGCGCGTACTATTGTGCCTTCAAGGCGGTGACGCGTAAGAGAAATTATCTTCGCCTTAATACGTTGAATTTCAACCTGTCGTTGAACAGAGGGGGCATGGTTTGAGAGTTCCTGGGAAATTGTTAAATAGTATTCCATGGTATGTCGTTGCCACAGCATTTTGTCGCGACTGTCATTCATCATCGAACGATGTAAAGCAGGCTTGGTGCAGTCGAGCCACCACCGGAGTGTAGAAGGATATGCTGGAAGGCGTCTCACACAGTTGTTCCACGCCGTTTCTATTACCTGTTTGCATTCCGGATCCTTGAGATGGGCGACATTCAGCTTGCACAGGTCTCGATCGCGCCACACCTTCTGCCTTTGCAGAGAAACAGTGCAAATGTAGGCGATATGGTCGGAAAAGGCGGTAGGCCATAACTCAGCGTCGACCGTGGCAGTTACGATTCCTTGGGAAACGTAGACACGGTCAAGACGACTTGCTGAATGGCTGGTGACGTACGTAGATCCAGGCCGGTCACCCTGCACGCGGTTCCAAGTATCGCTGAGGTTCAGTTCATGCGCGAGCAGCATGAGTTCCTGCCATGTGGTGAAATGCGGATGTTGGTCCTTCTGGGATAACACACAATTGAAGTCGCCGCCAAGAATAATATGGTCGTAGCGGCCTACAAACAAAGGAGAGACCTGTTCTGAATAGAATCGCGACCGTTTCCGTCGCTTGGCTCTGCCCGAGAGAGCGTAAACACTGATAACTCGGACACCGTGGAAAGTCACAGCAAGACCCCTAGCCGATGGTAGGTAAGTCACGTCGTCTACTCAATGCCGTCCTTTAAAAGAATAGCTGTCCCACTGCCTCCGTCAGCACACGGCGTGAGGTAGGACACATAGCCATAGATATTAGGAAACGTCGCCAGGCGAACTTCCTGCAAAAGGGCAACACGAGGTCCGACGCCCTCAACATTTCACGGAGCAATTGTAGTTTGACAGGGGTGCCAATGGTGTTGACATTGATGGAGCCAATCTTGTAAGCTTGTCGTGGAATTGGGACTACTGGGACGCTCATGGAGGCACGAAGAGCTGCAGCGAACAGAAATGTTGTCCCAGGAGGCTGCACATCCCCATCCAGCAACCCTGTCGATTAGCTGTCGTGGGTTGGAGCAGCAGCATTCGCTGCTATCTCAACGGTGGGTGTTTCGTCGTCTACATCGCCAGACCACGCAAAGGTGCGTGGATGGTGTGCGTCGGTGGAGTACCTGTGTAGTCCGAAGACGGCGTCACGTCGGCGGTAGAAGAGTGGTGCTGGCTCACCTGCTGTTCAACGTCCATAGATACAGCGTCTGGTGCATGCAAAGATGGTTGTACCTCCGACGGGGTGCAGATTGGTGCTTCCACCACGGAATCATCCATCGGGGCAACATCTTGATAGTTGTGATCCTCATCGTCTTGAGACTGCGTCCTGCAGGTGTCAGGTGGGGCGATCCGCCGTTTCCGACGTCTCTTCGGCGACCGTTGCTTGCGCACGTGATCTTCAGTGTCTGAAGACGCCTGGGGAATCCGGGTGTTAGGGCACAAAGGCATCGGTAGGCACAACCATGGAGTCAAAGGCCGTCCCCTGTCCCAGAGATTGCTCACCAATGCACATGTCGGGAGGAGGAGGCAAAGGCGCCGGTCCTTCCGCAACAGCCTGAGACATTACCGGAGACGATGATGTGGCAGTAGTAGGAGGCTGTGGTGATCGCTGTCGGGGATCGTTATGGAGAACTTCGACAAACGTCAGCGGTAGCGTCGTCGGAGCGGTCGTGGCCGGCGGGTCCCCAGGCGGTAACTGTGTGATTCTGCGTTGTAGACAGTTGGAACGGAGGTTTGAAAACTCCGTTGAAAGGACGAAGTTTTGCAACAATAGACGAGATAAAAGAAAATTCGCAGACGGCGCTTCGCGTGGTCCAGCAAGAGGCGTACGAAGACTGCTTCCGGAAGTCGCAACGGCGTTGGGAGAGGTGTATCAACTGTGGAGGAGAGTATTTAGAAGGAGACTATGCACAGAAAGTAAAAGGTAAGCGTATAAAAATTTTGTGGACAAAGTTCCGGAATTTCTTGAACAAACCTCATATCTCGGAATCTATTATTGTAAAATCATTTGTAGAAAGGTATTCGATATTTTTGTAATAAAATTGTTTTGATTCGACTGCCATTCCAAATAAGCAACATTATTTCTTTATTAACTACAAAATAAACTTGAGCTATAAGTAAAATAAAGTTATTCGGTTAAAATTAACTGTTTGCATAAACTGAAGGATACGGGCGAATTCGAGCACATTCAGGAAAAAATTATACGCTCCACATTATATTACTTCACCAGGATTAATGTGAAATATTATACCGAGTAATACTCCTAGCAGAACTGGAGCTGACAGCAGATATAGAGCAACTACAAATTTTTGAACGAGGATGAAAACAGAATGAATTTAAAAAAAAGTTACCATATGGTTAAGATTAGCCTATCTCGCTATGAAATCCATTTTATGAAGTTGCATTGCTTTTCAGTGTCACCACGAAACATCTGTAGTATATAATAGAATATTTCTCCCTTCTTTCTCATATATTCGTAAAACTTGTATGCTTGTTCCGGTAACTGAGGAGAAGGTGTAGGGTATTCGGGGCATTCTTCTGAGGGCAGATATAGCTCATTCACGTCGTCTTTCAATAGCAAAAGCAGCAATGCGGGACTTGCCCGTTAGGCACAGAAAGGTCCTGGCATCCACCCAGCCAAAAACTGTCGAAGTAGATCGGGCGCATTACTATGATCAAGCTATCGCTAGTAGTTATTGGGCGATCTCCAGCGATGACGTCTGGAGAGCGTTTTCGATGGCACCACGACCGTAGCCAGTCAGTTCTCGCCCGATTTACGTAAGTTCAAATAACGCTGATTCCTCTTATCGGCCGAGGAAAGTCAGCCGACCGAAAAATGGTCAAGTACGCCAAGCCTCTAACACTATCAACGGTGATCCGTCTATCGGATGGAGATGGTACGCTGGGCGATCCCCATGGTGCTATACAACACAACTAGGCTACGTGCTAGAATCTGTATCATCCTCTCCATTCTTTCTTTCTGCGTCGTCAGCAAAACAAACATGACAGAGATATACACTGATAAGCCGGAACACTATGGTCACCTTCGTAATAGTCGGTATGTACACCTTTGGCACGGATAACAGCGGCGACGCGTCGTGGCATTGAAGCAATGAGGTCTCGGTAGGTTGCTGGAGGGAGTTAGCTCCACATCCGCACACACAAGTAACCTAATCCCTGAAATCCCGAGGAGGGGGGTGCTGAGCTCTGACGCCACGTTCAATCACATCCCAGATGTGCTCGATCGGGTTCAGATATGGCGAGCTGGGGGGCAGCACATCAACTGTAACGTGCCACTGTATTCCTCGAACCACTCCATCGCAAACCTGGCCTTGTGACATGGCGCATTATCTTGTTGAAAAATTCCACTGTCGTTGGCAAACATGATCGTCATGAAGGGGTGTACGTGGTGTGCAACCATAGTACGATATTCCTTGGCCGTCGTGGTGCCTTACACGAGTTCCACTGGATGATGTTTTCCAGAGCATAATGGAGCCGCCGCCAGCTTGTCTTCGTCCCGCAGTACTGGTGTAAAGGAGCTATTCCCCTGGAAGACGACGGATTCGCTCCGTCCCATCGGCATGATGAAGAACGCATCCGGATTCATCAGACCATACAACACCATGCCACTGCACCAGCGTCCAGTGCCGGTGGTCTCGTGCCCAGTTCAGTCGTAGTTGCCGATATCGTGGTGTTAACATTGGCACAAGTATGAGTCGCCTGCTGCGGAGCCGGCTGCTGTGGCCGAGCGGTTCTAGGCGCTTCAGTCTGGAACCGCGTGACCACTACGGTCGCAGGTTCAAATCCTGCCTCGGGCATGGATGTGTGTGGTGTCCTTAGGTTAGTTAGGTTTAAGTAGTTCTATGTTCTAAGGGACTGATGACCTCAGATGTTAAGTCCCATAACGCTCAGAGCCATTTGAACCTTTTTTCTCTGCTGCAGAGGCTCATCGTTAGTAGTATTAGGTGCACTGTTTGTTCAGACACTTGTACTCTGCCCAGCATTATAGTCTGATGTCAGTTCTACCACAGTTCGCCGTCTGTCCTGTTCTACCAGTCTACCCAGCCTACGACGTCCGACATCTGTAATGAGTGGTGGCCACCCAAGCCCACGACGTCTGGACGTGGTTCCACCTTGATTTCGCCACGTGTTGAAGACACTCACCACAGCAGTCCTCGAACACCCGACAAGTCGTGCAGTTTCCGAAATGCTCATACCGAGCCTCCCGGCCATCACAATCTGCCCTTGATCAAACTGAGATAGATCGCACGCCTTCCCCATTCTACACTCGGACAGCACGCCCACTGATACTACACACACTGTGCGTGTGCCTGACTAACAGTCATTCTTCGGCTGGACGGGTTTATATCGATAGAAGGTCGGTGGTCATAATGTTCTGGCTAATCAGTGTACATGAGGTATGGGGAGCAATGGCTGTCGCAGTTCTTCATGGTAAGCACGTTCTGCGGGAAGGCAAGGGAAATTCATGTACCTCCCACACCGTCGCTGCGCTTCCTACCAGGGCTCTCTACCGGTGAAGTTGTATGCACATGATGTAACTTGTTTTCTTTGTCTGTCAGCATCAACAAAGTTATTGTTACTCTCCGCCCGTTCGAGCTAATTACGTTCCCCCGAACTACTCCATTCCAGTTATGTAAACAGGGACGTTAGCCGCTAACGGAAATCCCTAATCACTCATTTAACATTACAGATTGCCTTTAAAGAAGCCAGGATACCAGTATGTCACCTTTCAGGGCTAGATGGTAGTGGGGCTTCATTGTACGTGGATCAGGGGAGGTGGAGAAGGAGCGGCTTTAATGTGAGGCTCTACACCGATATTAAAGAAAATGAAACTCCAGTCAACTACCCATATTGCAATACTTTGCAGTATAACTAAGTCGATGAACTCCAACAAGCCGGCAGTATTTTTTAGCGAAGGCGCGCTTGCTGCAGGATTTTCTTTTAATATTGAGCTAAAAGTCGTATAAAGAGTAATTGCAAATTTATTTAAAGTAATACATATTGATACACCAAACAGTCGCCAAGAATGAATGTGCAGTTTGACACTGACACACGTCTAAAGAGATAAACTTATAGGAAAATCGTTTAAAAGAAGTGGTTCACATTTCGGAATAGCTTGTTCCAGAGGTGGGCAGCAGCAATAGAGAAGGATGGTGAAGATGATGATGTTTTGGTTTGTGGGGCGCTCAACTGCGCGGTTATCAGCGCCCGCACAAATTCCCAACATTTTCTCAGCCCAATCTCGCCACCTTCATGAATGAAGATGAAATGATGAGGACAACACAAACATCCAGTCATCTCGAGGAAGGTGAAAATCCCTGACCAACAGAGATGGAGTTTCCAGATGTTTTTAGTTTATGGATGTGCGCAGCTAAGATACTAGTTGGCGAAATTTTATGGAGGGAGCATAAAATCACTCCAGTGAGATAGTACAAATTTGCCAACTTAAACAGAGGCCTTATAGATGCATCCAATGTGTGATCAGAAGTATCAGGATAATTATTAGTGGACATTAATGTAGGATGTGTCGACCCTGCCCCGTTATGACGGCTTCAACTCAGCTGGGGACACTTCCAATGAGGTGTCTGAATATCTGTCGTGGAACGGCAGCCCATTCTTCCTCAACAGCCGAAACCAGAGGGGGTAGTGTGATATTGGATGCTGGGGTCTGGAGCGAAGTCGACCTTCTAACTTATCTCAGAGGTGTTCCACTGAGTTCCGGTCGAGGCTCTGGGCAGTCCATTCCATTTCAGGAATGTTGTTTTCCATAAACCCTTGCCTCACAGATGCTGACTTATGACAGGATGCATTGTCATTCTGATCAAACAGTCATCGTCTCTGAACACATCCTGCACTCTAAGCAGTACCGAATGCTGTATAATGTGTTTACAGCCTTCCGAGTTAAGCGTTTTTTTTTAAAGCGCAATAAGGGTATGACACCCTAAGCACGAAAAATTCCCCCATACTGTAACACCCCCTACGCCGTTGTTCACTGTGGCGCCGCAGAAGATGGCAGGAAACGTTCTCCAGGCATTCGCCAAACCCAAACCCTTCCATCGGGTTGACACATAGTATAGCGTGATTCATCACCCCAAACCACTAGTTTCCAGTTATACACTGTCCGATGGCGGCGCGCTTTACATCAGCGACACGGACTACGGAATCGTGGGGCTTTTGAGGAGCTGCTCTAACATTGTCCCCTTGCTTTTTAACTCGCCACGCACACACGTTGTGCTAACTATACTGCCGGTAGCACTATGATCTCACGAGTGATTCCTACTACTGATTTCATGCGATTTGTTAACAATCACCCTACACAACTCTCTACGCTTCCTGTCCGTCAATACATGAGATCTGCCGTGTGTGTGTGTGTGTGTGTGTGTGTGTGTGTGTGTGCGTGTATGTGTGTGTGTGTATACAGCCCAAACAGTTTCCATGAAAATGATGGACTGAGGTTTCTTTGAATATATTAAGTACTAATTTAACCGCAACTTCTCATGGATTTAGGACTTGTTGATAAAAACACATTTTAACTTAGTGATTTTTTATATGGAGTGTAGCGTGTTAAGCTCGAGTCGTAGGAATACCGAATGATGTAGATTTTATAATATCTCCGTTTATCTTTTTTTCCGAATGTAAGCATGGCGGTGTTGTCACCATGGCAAGATCACCAATTGGCTTTGCCGTGTTAAATGTATGCAGCTGTGAATTAAAATATGCACAAAAATACCAGAAATATACACTAAAACAAGGAACATATACATCAAAAATATATGAATATTCACTTGAAATGAACGAAATGTTGCCAGTTTGTGAAAGCATAGGGGAAAAAAGTTCCAATTCATTTTCAAGATCGTGAGAATTTATGTCTCCTGGCTGCATTTTAGGGTCATTCAAAGCATCTTCAAGATTTCTGCACCGTCTGCTGAGTCAGTATTTCTTTGTTGCCGATTTCTTAATGCCACAAATAACACTTAATACATCACAGTAATTACTGATCTGCTTAATTAAACCTTTCCTTAAAAGACATAACAGCGATGTCCGCCACAACATAGAAGTTTACCGTTAAGCAGTTCAGTTCCGCTGGAATGGTTTTATCCTTACTTTCGCAACAAAACTGCCTTTTAACATCTACTGATCTGGATTCTGTTAACTCAGCAACATTCCTTAAAGCTGCAACCAATTACTCTGCTTCTTTCTTAGCATTTTCAAAACCATAGGCTCTCTATTCTTCTGTAACACTAAGTGTTGATTTTATTAATTTTACTGTAGTGTCTAACTGCATACTTGTTGGCAAACTGCTTTATTGATTCTGTTGACATGGCAAAGGACACTACGTCATATCACAGCACCCGAAGAAAACTTAAATTCTGTGATTTCGTTAAAGAGAAACACGACAGATAATTTTTGCAAGTGGTCTTTAACTCTGCTAATGCAAGTTCAGACCTCACAACCCGAACACTTTCAGTCGTAAGGTCCCATCTTGTTATTACACATTGCTTCCGAGCGCTTCACAGAGGCAGAAAATAATGCGATAAATCTTTGAACTACACTAAAAAATGTAGCGCAATTACAGAAGATTTAACTGCATCCCTAATAATCAGCTTCCACCCATGTACGCAGCAAGGGATGTAATGAGCTCGTGAATTTACTTCGATGATAAGAGCTTAAGTACCACTCTTCTTGTCCTTCATATGCGCCAATTGTCGTAAGATATTCCTTGACAATCTACATGCGGTATACCAAGGTTATGTAGTATCTGAAGCTACAATTCTGAGAAATCTTTTCCAATAGCGTCACCGGCTTAAAAAAATTCTTCTTATGCTACTGGTTTGGAAAACACACCTACCCGCTCTTAAAACCACGCACAATAGCTCCTTGTGATTTAAATATGGTATACAGTTCACTGTTATTAAATAATATTCATTTCTGAATATGGTAATCTCCATATAGATAAAATCTCATCAGATATTATGGTAGCGATTTCATATTGTATGCGCTTACCTAAGTAAGTAACCAGTCTTTCAAGTTGAGCCACAAGATTAATATGATCATTTAATTTGAGATCGAACTTGGCCATAAATCCTACTTGCCCTAATAAATGTGCATTACCCAGCACTTCATGGTCGCTTCTGAATGGAAGATTTCTTCCGGCAAGGAAACATATCGAAAATAAGCTTAACAAAACCGATCTCTACCTCTTTTCTTCCTGATCAGTTTGATCCTGAGTTGTCTCATCTATTAATTTTGACCAAGTACGTTGACGTCGTCAAACGACAGATACACGATCTGTTGTAATTTTTTGTGTTGTGGATTGAAAATCCATGAAATCAAGGTCGCACATAACACAAATAACATAAATAAAAAAACATTAATTTTGAGTTTTTAATTCTCTGTAAAAGCTCTTTTCACTTTCACATTTCGGTAATAGAGTTGTGCGACAGTGCATAGTTAGAGAGAATTTTCGACAACCTTTGTCATTCTCTTAAACCATTTATTTTGAAAGAGCCATCACTCGAATTGAACAACTTGCAACAAAAGCAATACACAGAATCTTTTTTTCGAGAATAAACAAGCAACGTTTGCTTAACTTTTTCATCATTTGAAAGATGTCGGAAACAATGAAAAACAGTAAAATATCATCTTGTTTCGCTATCCACAGGATATTTTACATTTTTTCATTGTATTGCGGACCTTCCTCAATTGCTCTTTTTCTGAAATTCCCAGATCGCTAAGATCATCGACAGCTTGTACGCCATTACCTTCCCTAGACGATTTTTCTTCCTCGGTGATGGTGGCCTGCTCTGATCTCTTGCACAGTAGCACTGTCACAAGCTACTTCCGCTAGTGGAACAGTTGCATCAGCCGCTACAGTCCGACTAAAATTACTTGATAGTTGACGTCTGTCTCTTGCTGCTACGGTGTTGTCATTTTGCCACATCCGCTGCCACCTAACGGTCAGTTATATATGACACATAAACGCGGCAGGTCACTTCGCAGATGCTGTTAATGTGCAGCCCGGAGCAATGTAGGAAGCAGACGTAGCGAGGTATGAAGGAAATGCGAGATGCTGTGTCGATAGCTTATTTTAAGTGACCAATGACTGAACTGCGGCAGTCGACGCCTTTTGTAGCACTGAATTATACAGGGTGATTCAAAAAGAATACCACAACTTTAGGAATTTAAAACTCTGCAACGACAAAAGGCAGAGCTAAGCACTATCTGTCGGCGAATTAAGGGAGCTATAAAGTTTCATTTAGTTGTACATTTGTTCGCTTGAGGCGCTGTTGACTAGGCGTCAGCGTCAGTTGATGCTAAGATGGCGACCGCTCAACAGAAAGCTTTTTGTGTTATTGAGTACGGCAGAAGTGAAAAAATGGTTCAAATGGCTCTGAGCACTACGGGACTCAACTGCTGAGGTCATTAGTCCCCTAGAACTTAGAACTAGTTAAACCTAACTAACCTAAGGACATCACAAACATCCATGCCCGAGGCAGGATTCGAACCTGCGACCGTAGCGGTCTTGCGGTTCCAGACTGCAGCGCCTTTAACCGCACGGCCACTTCGGCCGGCGGCAGAAGTGAATCGACGACAGTTGTTCAGCGTGCATTTCGAACGAAGTATGGTGTTAAACCTCCTGATAGGTGGTGTATTAAACGTTGGTATTGTAAGTAGGCTGTTTAGGTTTTTTTATTGGTAACGCCACCTCAGTATGAAAATCACCGGCTGTGCCGTGTGCAGTCTGTGGCTGCTTTGCATTGTTGTAATACTCAACCATTGTAGTGTTAGGCAGCTGGCTGTGAACAGCGTGTAACGTTGCGCAGTTGGAGGTGAGCCGCCAGCAGTGGTGGATGTGGGGAGAGAGATGGCGGAGTTTTGGAAGTTGTCATGAACTGCTCTATATATATATATATATATATATATATATATATATATATATATATATATATATATATATATATATATGATATAAAGGTAAATACATTCTTTGTTCTCTATCAATATCTTTCATTTGCTAACTATCCCTATCAGTAGTTAGTGCCTTCCATAGTTTGAATCTTTTATTGAGCTGGCAGTAGTGGCGCTCGCTGTATTGCAGTAGCTTGAGCAGCGAAGATTTTTGTGAGGTGAGTGATTTGCGAAAGGTATAGTTTAATGTTAGTCAGGGCCATTCTCTTGTAGAGATTATTGAAAGTCAGATTGCGTTGCGCTAACAAAATATTGTGTGTTGAAAGTCAGATTGCGTTGCGCTAAAAAATATTGTGTGTCAGGTTAAGCACAGTCATGTAAAATTGTTCAAAGGGGAAGTTTCATATGTCGACCCTTAGCCGAGGATACCTCACTGGAATCTTCTGATTTTTTCTTGTAGTTTGTGTAATTAGTGTAGATTTTGGTTATTGCTAGCGCGTAATTATAGAGAGAATTTCCTTTGTAGTTGCAGTTTTTCATTGTTGTATAGTAAAATAGTTGTGGCATGCATGTAGATTTGCACCAAGTATTTCGCAGCTGCAATTAACTAGATATTATTTTCAGTGTTATGTTAATGCGTTCTCTTATTTTTGCTCTTCAAATTGTGTTTTTCTGTGTTGTCGTGTGAAATACTGTGACAATAATGGCGTGTGAAAAACGTAATACTAGGCTCCAAAGTAAACTGCGAAATGACAGTGAAAACGAAAGCAGTGTGTTAGCGCCACCGAGTAATGAATTAACTGATGTTCAAAGTAATAATTTGGTAACTGTGCATACGGAAATGGAGCGGGCGGCAAACAATGATGTAGACAGCGAAACAATTAGAGAACAGGGAAGCATTATCGATCGATCGGTCGGCAATAGCTCGGCTCAGGAATCCGAAATGACACGAGACGATCTCACAAATACTGTAGATTCAGGTTTTGGATCCTCACCGTTTTCTCAAATAAGTCAAGACACATTTTCTGCTTGTCAAAATGTGAATGTTGCCGGTGCAAATGCACTGCCGAAAAGCGTAGAGGAACAGATTCCAGACACTAATACATTATTATTGCAATTAATGCAACAAATGGGACAAAATCTTCAAAAGTTAGACACAATGGAACAAAATCTTCAAAAATTAGACACAATTGAGCAAAATCAGAAACAAATGGAACAAAATCTTCAAAAGTTAGACTCCACGGTTGAACAAACACGTGAAGATTTAACTACTGAGTTACATCACATTGAATCGAAATGTCAAAAGGTCTGTAATGATGTAAAAACACAAATTTGTGAACATTTCCAACCTATTTTTTCGCGTCATGAAAATGCACTACAGAATCACGAAGCAGCCATAAAAGAACTGCAAACTACTGTTCATGAAAATCATGAGACCTTGCAAGCTAAATTTGACTCAGTTGCATCTACCGATTCGGTTATGCAACTTGCAAAAACTCAGGAAAACTTGAAGGACACAGTAGATTCGATTTCAACACAAATGGACACTCTGAAACTTGGTTCAGAAAAACACACTGAGGAAATGTGTTCACTATCGGAGAAAGTAGCCGAACTTTCGGATCAGTTCACTAACTTATCTACGAAGGTAGATGATAATCTGAACGACACAAAACCGGTAGTCTTTAATGACACAGAAGAGTATGAAGAAATTAGAAAATTCAAACAAAATCAAAATCAAATCAATACACATTACAAAAGAGAAATCCGCGAAGTACAAGATCAGCTGACACAGGTAATACAAGAATTACGTATTTCAGAGGACACTCGCGCCCCAATACCGGAAGAGGGACATAGAAATACGGAACAACCACAAAATAATAACACAGGACACTTCGGAAATTATAAAAGAAATTGGCAAGGCACACCGAATTTTGAGATGGAACCGCCGACACGACGTAACAATGACCGATATGCGACTCGCCGACATGATGACTTTGACTATAAGCTGTTCATTACCACACGTAAATTCAAAACGTTTAAAAATTCTGCCAACGACATTCATCCACAAGCGTGGCTCCATCAATTCTCTCATTGTTTTCCCCCCAACTGGTCATTAGAACACAGATTAGAATTTATGTGTGGCTATTTAGAGAATGAACCAGCTGTAAGAATGCGTTCGGTCATTCACGATTGTCATAGTGAAGGAGAATTTTACCATGCCTTCCTCTCAGCATATTGGTCTCAAGCCACACAAGACCGAGTAAAACATAGCATCATAATGATGAAACACTTTGAACAATCTGAATTTTCCAGTCTTGTCAAATATTTTGAAGACATGTTGCATAAGAATCAGTATCTTTCAAACCCATACAGCCCCTCAGAACTCATCCGCATTTGCTTACTCAAATTTCCTGAACATTTACGACATATTATTTTAGCAGGACGTTGCAAAGACGACATTGAAGCATTTCAAGGACTCTTACAAGAACTGGAAATTGACACTGACAATCGCGGAACGCACGAGCACAACAATTACAGATCACATCCGTCGCAATTCCGCGATGAAAGAAATAATAACTGGACGCGACAAGGCTATTCTCACAACACAAATCGTGACCGAAACAGACACCACCCGTATAACAACCGTTGGCAGAGTAACAATAGTTACAGAGAAAGATCGCATTTCCGTAGTAACGAATATGACAGAGATAACCAGAGAAACAGACAATATGGGAACCAAAACAATTATTATCAAGGGAGGCAGAATAACTTCAGACGCAACAGTTCGGCGCACAGTTACGATTCAGGAAGAAATACTCCACCACATGACCGACAAGAAAGAAACTATGTAAACTACCGACATGACGACAGACGATGTGATCGTAACGACAGACCTGAATTGCATCAGAACTGGCGGGATTCAAACAGAGCTGGGCCCTCTCGGCAAGGCGAATTTGTAGAAGTTCGGTCTCCTAATCCGAATAACGACGCGCGCCAGCAAAGAAACAGACAATGACTCGCACAGCAGGCAGCCGCGTGCGCCCGCTGGCTCCGAGAAAAATAACACAGACGCTAACCTTGAGAAAAATTCCAGTATTCTTTACCGACGTATACCACTTGATAATTGCGTTAAAGTTGAAACTCTGCGTACTAGGAAGAGCAAAGGTTTACACCACATTTCACATGTAACACCGTTTATTCAGAGATAATGTGCTTTTTTAACTTGAGATTTTAATGCAACATTTTGGTTTATTTGAAAATACATTCTGGATTTAAAGTGCTTTCTGAGAGATACTAGATGACACAGTGGTTAGTTTATGTGACAGCTACAGGATTTTATCACGACGTTACTAATGAGTGACAATTTACAATGTTGCTTTTGCGGTGTATCTGTTTTATATCTGCACAGTTTTTCGGCATTATTCAAGAAATTAAAACATGTTTTAGTAGTAACTTTTGTGGTATAGCAACAATGAGGCAGCCTTTTCCGTAGCACAACAATACGTTACAGCACAGTACTTTCTTCATCACAACAATAAGCGTAATAACTATGATATCTATGCGCAAAGCATTTCACTTTTGTTTATCATGAGGTAAGTACATTGACTTCTGCAGAACTTAGCTTTCGGAGGACGATAATTACGACACTTCCACAGAATTAACTTACAGCAAGACGCACATTTAGCGTTACAGGACACGCATTTGAGTGATTAATTTGGTACTTAAAACATTTATTTTTAAAGATATTTGAAGTACAATGATACGAAGTTTTTCCGTGATACATTTCATTCCATTGCAATAATCTGTAACACCTGAGGGTATAATTACATTTATCCTCAGGGGGGTACACGCTTACTTTGTGTACCATGTGTGTGGCAACCACAAGGAACCCTAGCTAATATGGTATTTGCTTATACAACTTTACACATCGGTACCATATTTCTCCAACACAGTATTACACAGCTATCAGATCATTTAACTGAGAGAGACAAACATTTTTTTTACTACATCAGTGACAGATGTTTACGTAATTACACAGTTGGATAACTTCACTCTTACGAAATTGTATTTTGTATGTACCTTGTGAACTCTTCATATTTTTTTCAGAACCATTGTGATACTATGAGAGCTTTGAATGATGTATTTGGTAAGGGAGCATGATTTTTAAAGTACGTTTGAGGTAAATGACACTACTGACATGAGCAGAGAATTTTTTTAGGTTTTGAAATTATTGCAGAAAGCTACGACGTTTTTGAGATTTGACTGAGGTGTTATGATGTTATTTTGACGACGACGATGTGTTTTGTGCTGCTGAGGTATGTTTATGGTCAAGAAGCTGATGCTATATGAGGAATTTGATTATGCTACGTATTTCATGTAATGAAATATTAAAGAAGCGTCTACGAATATAATATGTATAATAAGGTAAGGAGTAATGAGTAACGGTTAGGAACTCTGCCTTGTGAAGACGTATGTTGGAAACCGAGAATCGTACTTTTAGAATTATGAAATGTGTGTAAATGCGTGAATGTATCACAATGCCGACGAAAATTTTTTGGACATTGTTATATTCATAGGATTTAGTTTTTACAGATTTGCAACGCTAATTCTTGACCTGTGAAATATTTAAGACTGCCATTGTAGTGGAAACTGCTGTCGTAAATATTTCCGTACGAAAGTTAAGTGACCACCTGCACGTAATGCGTCGCGGGCACCCACCTGGGCGACAGCCGCCCGAACAAAAAAAAAAAAAGGGGCCATTAGCCTTCCAGCGGCACAGGTAGAAGAAAAAGCCATTAGGGGAGGCCATTATAATTGCTATTGACGTTCCTTTGTAGAAAGCATCGCAAAAACGACACGGTCGAACTTGAAAACGATGAGAAACATTTCACGGCTATTGTCGTGTTAATTGAGAGAAATGCCATATGGCTAGTAAATGACGTTTCACGCCTTGCTTTGCCCATTTTGTTTAATATCTAGTTTCTAGCTGCACTGCAGCACTGGTTAAAATAAAATTTTATAGACGTACTAATTTAAATATTTTCTGTCTACAGATCTATTAAATAATAATTTTGTAATCCACATTAAAAAAAAAAAGGAGCACTTGGAAAGGAAAGAACAATAAGAAGGGACTAGTAACAGTAACTGCACACATAATTTTCTTTTCAAGTATATGGTAATATTTTTTTTACAATACGTTGTTGTGGTGCACCACTTTAATTACTTAGACATTAAGATGTGATTATACATTTCCCTTATCTGCATTGTTATCTTTAGTCTACTATTTTTTCTGCTTGAGCTATGTCATGTTTAGGTATAAGTTGCTGCTGTTTGCCAGGCATAGTGTTATTGAATTTGACTTTGTATTATTCTGTTAAGCCAGTTTTACTAATGATTTATTTTTATTATTTGCTGCACATTGCCTTAGATTAGTTGTAATATTACAATTGCTTTGCTAATTTCTTAATGCTGCTTGCTTCGCAAATCTGCGTTTTTTTTATTGCTGTTTATATTAATTGTTTTATGTGATGCTACATTGCCTCGTCCATTAGTTTAGCATCTGAGATCAGTAGATTTAAGTTAGCTTAAGAGGGGTAGACTATATAAGAAACAGATTGGGCAAAAATGAGTATTGTGCACTAAGAAATAATTATTTCGAAAGAAATATGAACAGAGTAGAGAAAGCAGGTATAGATGGGACTTTTTGGGAATAATGATGAACGAAGGGAGATCTCCAAGAACAAAAAAGGTTTTGTTCGCAAAATACTGCAGTACCAAAAGTTACACTGAAAACGAACCCTGTCCTTTCCATTGTGTTATCCCCCTATGTGTTTGTGTTCCCTTGTGTATTTATGTTTTTCCTGTATTTATATGTATATCTGATAAGACTTATGTTGTAGAATTTTTCTAATACTAAGCTACATTCACTATGATGAGGAATACTGTTATCCTCAAATATAATTTGCATTGATAATATGTTATTTACTTTGTAAAGATGTTAGACATTAGTAATTCTGTTCTATTTTAATGCTCATGTGTAAAGTTGATGTTTCAAAAGCTATTCTGATCTTTTATGTATGTACGTATGTCATTATTTTTGTAACACTAATGTATATGTTTATTTCTATTCTTTTGTAAAGCCTGTTTTACTACAAATGTTATCTGTATTGTTATGTTCTTTACTAATGTATTTTGTACCTTTGTAATTGTATTCTCATGTTATAATATTGTAATTGACACCAGGTCGTCAAATTAAGTATATTTTGACTGCACTCGTTTCTGTTGGTCATAGCATATGCACAATATGTGAGAAGTAGGGAGTGATAGTGTTTGCACATGTTTTATTGATTCAGCAAGGGACTGGATAACAGCATTGCTGGTTCTGAGGACTATTCCAAAAACTTTGTGAGTGCACAAGTGGTGGTTATGGACTTGCTAAATTATCCGCAAGACTCTTCAATGGTGATTGTGCACCTGCACAGTCACAACAGATGGCTGCTGGCCATCTCTACAAGGACTACAGTGGGTCTGCACCTCTGGTGGCCCACCAGTACCGTCATTTCTACCAGGACTACAGTGGGTCTGCTCTGTGAT
Source organism: Schistocerca nitens (assembly GCF_023898315.1). Lineage (NCBI taxonomy): Eukaryota > Metazoa > Arthropoda > Insecta > Orthoptera > Acrididae > Schistocerca > Schistocerca nitens. The sequence goes on along the minus strand of NC_064616.1, from coordinate 167,282,188 downwards.
GACCTACCCACCAATACTCTTCAAAACTTCGATTGACTCCGCTGTGGGTTTGCTCTGTTGTGGCCCATTACCTGCCTGCATGTCAAGAGTCAGCACTGTCTTTCCGTTGGAAGGACAACGATACTTCTTCAAGACTGCATGGAAATCCACTACTTCCGTGTGCATTTTCTTTTACTGCTCAGACTTTGAGAAAAACACTGCAATGTGATGAATGATCAGGACTGTCTTTATGGACTGTGAGAAAATTTTAGCTTTTGACCAACATTGTATCAATAAGTGTGTGCATTTGATTTCTTTGTTATTGTAATTGTGAAAAAAAAATTTAACAAATATGTATTGGCCAGTGCCCAACAAAATTTGTAAAATTTTTTGTGGGGAGCATGGGGGCTATGTAAGTAGGCTGTTTAGGTTTTTTTATTGTTAACGCCACCTCAGTATGAAAATCACCGGCTGTGCCGTGTGCAGTCTGTGGCTGCTTTGCATTGTTGTAATACTCAACCATTGTAGTGTTAGGCAGCTGGCTGTGAACAGCGTGTAACGTTGCGCAGTTGGAGGTGAGCCGCCAGCAGTGGTGGATGTGGGGAGAGAGATGGCGGAGTTTTGGAAGTTGTCATGAACTGCTCTCTCTCTCTCTCTCTGTCTCTCTCTCTCTCTCTCTCTCTCTCTCTCTATATATATATATATATATATATATATATATATATATATATGATGATATAAAGGTAAATACATTCTTTGTTCTCTATCAATATCTTTCATTTGCTAACTATCCCTATCAGTAGTTAGTGCCTTCCATAGTTTGAATCTTTTATTTAGCTGGCAGTAGTGGCGCTCGCTGTATTGCAGTAGCTTGAGCAGCGAAGATTTTTGTGAGGTGAGTGATTTGCGAAAGGTATAGTTTAATGTTAGTCAGGGCCATTCTCTTGTAGAGATTATTGAAAGTCAGATTGCGTTGCGCTAACAAAATATTGTGTGTTGAAAGTCAGATTGCGTTGCGCTAAAAAATATTGTGTGTCAGGTTAAGCACAGTCATGTAAAATTGTTCAAAGGGGAAGTTTCAGTATAAACAGTTTACAGAGAATGGGTGTTTGTGCCGCCAGGCAGCCCGTGACAGAGCACTTCATCACTGGCCTCCAAGAAGCCCTGATCTTACCCCCTGCGATTTTTTCTTATGGGGGTATGTTAAGGATATGGTGTTTCGGCCACCTCTCCCAGCCACCATTGATGATTTGAAACGAGAAATAACAGCAGCTATCCAAACTGTTACGCCTGATATGCTACAGAGAGTGTGGAACAAGTTGGAGTATCGGGTTGATATTGCTCGAGTGTCTGGAGGGGGCCATATTGAACATCTCTGAACTTGTTTTTGAGTGAAAAAAAACCTTTTTAAATACTCTTTGTAATGATGTATAACAGAAGGTTATATTACGTTTCTTTCATTAAATACACATTTTTAAAGTTGTGGTATTCTTTTTGAATCACCCTGTACCTATATCCTTAACTAAGCACAATCTCGTGATGTGCAACGTATCCGAGAAAACGGTGGTCAATAATCAACGGCAGAACTAAAATAACGGCGATTGAACCTAACCTCTACGAGCAAACTTAAGACGTCAGTGCTAAAAAACAAACTGTAATTTCTCGCTATCACTCATTGGTTACCTGAAACTTTCCTCACACTACCTACACGAAATACCTCTTTACCAACCGATGAGCGATCCTGGCTGACATTTGGTTGTAGATTACAGACGATACTGGCAGATTCCAAATGAAAAGAGAATGATAGGGAGAAAAATAGTAAAGTATTAGAAATTTAAACAAACTACATTTAAATCAGTTACGTGAACAAAAATTATAATGAGTCTTTTGGTCATGTATGGAAAAAAATATTGCTGTTTTTTATGAGATTCAGACCTATAATCTTCTACACGACATGTTACTGCGCTAACCAAATGTTCAAATGTGTGTGAAATCTTATGGGACTTAACTGCTAAGGTCATCAGTCCTTAAGTTTACACACTACTTAACCTAAATTATCCTAAGGACAAACACACACACCCATGCCCGAGGGAGGGCTCGAACCTAAGCCGGGACCAGCCGCACACTCCATGACTGCAGCGCCTAAGACCGCTCGGCTAATCCCGCGCGGCACTGCGTTAACCGCTGTGCTACACTACACTGCGTATAGTTACTGCATTTATGACTGTGGTACCCCAGTAGCAACGATGAACTGATACCTTCAGAAATTCGGCTTCATCTAATGTCGTGAGAAACTTTTCTAATACAAGCCGATCTCTGTGATTATAATAACTGTATATGTGGCGCTGAATTGCGTCTAGTGTGGAAGAAAAACGGACAAGGCGAACTGACCAGTTGTTGTGTCTGTTTACCAACGGCGAACGGTTAGGGCGTGTCGTTGAGCACTCTGATTGGAGGCCAGCTCCAGCCCGTCAAGTGTAAACTATCACGTAATTTTAATCGGATTATAGTTCCTGCGTGCACGAAACAACGATTCTTTAGCATTGTCTACTGATGAAACCTCAGAAACACAGCATTCTTTCACATCACTCTGTACCGAGAAGTACTTCGATCTGTCCCACATGCTTGCGTAAAACAAATCACAAGCCCCTATAGCAACAGGCATATTCACGCAGACTGCATTTGTACTTCATGCCTGACTGGGTTGTTGAACCAAGATACGAGGGCAGTTCAATAAGTAATGCAACACATTTTTTTCTGAAACAGGGGTTGTTTTATTCAGCATTGAAATACACCAGGTTATTCCCCAATCTTTTAGTTACACAACACTATTTTTCAACGTAATCTCCATTCAATGCTACGGCCTTACGCCACCTTGAAATGAGGACCTGTATGCCTGTACGGTACCATTCCACTGGTCGATGTCGGAGCCAACGTCGTACTGCATCAATAACTTCTTCATCATCCGCGTAGTGCCTCCCACGGATTGCGTCCTTCATTGGGCCAAACATATGGAAATCCGACGGTGCGAGATCGGGGCTGTAGGGTGCATGAGCAAGAACAGTCCACTGAAGTTTTGTGAGCTCCTCTCGGGTGTGAAGACTTGTGTGAGGTCTTGCGTTGTCATGAAGAAGGAGAAGTTCGTTCAGATTTTTGTGCCTACGAACACGCTGAAGTCGTTTCTTCAATTTCTGAAGAGTAGCACAATACACTTCAGAGTTGATCGTTTGACCATGGGGAAGGACATCGAACAGAATAACCCCTTCAGCGTCCCAGAAGACTATAATCATGACTTTACCGGCTGAGGGTATGGCTTTAAACTTTTTCTTGGTAGGGGAGTGGGTGTGGCGCCACTCCATTGATTGCCGTTTTGTTTCAGGTTCGAAGTGATGAACCCATGTTTCATCGCCTGTAACAATCTTTGACAAGAAATTGTCACCCTCAGCCACATGACGAGCAAGCAATTCCGCACAGATGGTTCTCCTTTGCTCTTTATGGTGTTCGGTTAGACAACGAGGGACCCAGCGGGAACAAACCTTTGAATATCCCAACTGGTGAACAATTGTGACAGCACTACCAACAGAGATGTCAAGTTGAGCACTGAGTTGTTTGATGGTGATCCGTCGATCATCTCGAACGAGTGTGTTCGCACGCTCCGCCATTGCAGGAGTCACAGCTGTGCACGGCCGGCCCGCACGCGGGAGATCAGACAGTCTTGCTTGACCTTGCGGCGATGATGACACACGCTTTGCCCAACGACTCACCGTGGTTTTGTCCACTGCCAGATCACCGTAGACATTCTGCAAGCGCCTATGAATATCTGAGATGCCCTGGTTTTCCGCCAAAAGAAACTCGATCACTGCCTGTTGTTTGCAACGCACATCCATTACAGACGCCATTTTAACAGCTCTGTACAGCGCTGCCACCTGTTGGAAGTCAATGAAACTATACGAGACGAAGCGGGAATGTTTGAAAATATTCCACAAGAAATTTCCGGTTTTTTCAACCAAAATTGGCCGAGAAAAAAAATGTGTTGCATTACTTATTGAACTGCCCTCGTAGAAAACATTAGGGACCTTTAATCAAACGCGTCCGGCCTGTAGATTAACAGCAGTAATTCCAAACCACGTGTCGGCAGTGTTGCCAACTCATTTTCGATCATGTTCCTGTATAGCATGTGAAAAGTCCCTACGTTCACCTTTAAAATACCTATGGACGTTAAAAAATTATAGACTGATTAAAAAAAAAGAAAGAAAAGCTAATCACGTATTGGGTAGTAACATCTCATCTTTATTAACAATTGCCGGCCGCGGTGGTCTCGCGGTTCTAGGCGCGCAGTCCGGAACCGTGCGGCTGCTACGGTCGCAGGTTCGAATCCTGCCTCGGGCATGGATGTGCGTGATGTCCTTAGGTTAGTTAGGTTTAAGTAGTTCTAAGTTCTAGGGGACTGATAGCCACAGCAGTTGAGTCCCATAGTGCTCAGAGCTATTTGAACCATTTTGAATATTAACAATTTTGTACACTGAACAGTCACTGTTTTCAAACAAAATATCCATAATATTATTTGGAAAGCTCACTGCTGTTAGCGTTTTGGACAATTTTACAATCGACGACAATGTCTCTTATGAGCTCACCTATATGATCCATTGTTGACAAGGATAGTGAGTGCTCAGCATATGCTGTCACCCATCTTATTTGAGCAGCTTTGGTGCCCTCTTCGAGCTTCAGATTTGCTGTGCTTGTAATAGGTTGATGCGCCCACGATGAAAATACCGATTGTTTATTAAATTGGGGCACTCGACTTTTGTGTGAATCGTGATTTGCGTGTTCCAAAAGCTCGCTTCTTCCAGCACACACCCTGCAACGAACACGATAACTGTCGCTTAAACTGTTCTTCCTCCTGCCACACATCTCTAAATTTCTGTTTTTGGCTTTGACTGTCACAGTGTTGTAACTCTCTTTACTTTGTCGGTGCTGAAGCCATAATAATAAAGACAGTACTAATACTGCAGTGACATACCAAAAGAAAACAAACTTTAGAGGCTTATGTTAAGGCTAAAGGAATTGAACTGACTTACAGGAACCGGCCGCTGTGACCGAGCTGTTCTAGGCGCTTCAGTCCGGAACCGTGCGACCGCTACGGAAGTTGGTAGTTACGCATGGCAGTTGCAAGGGTTGAGGGCTGTCACCGTGGACTACCGGTCGATCTCGTCCTACACGCTGCGTTTTGTCTAGCATTGTAGGCAAAAATGCGTACCGCACCGGTCGGCGACATCAAACGTTTCTGGTATTTCTGCAAAACCCGGCGACCGACTGGGAGAGAAAGTGAACTCTGTATTGTCGTCGGTTCACGTGGAAAACTAATGCCGCGGTATTCATCAAAGCTGCCCAGTTGAAGAAAACGTAAAATCAATTAGGAAGGTGTTCTGCACCGTGGAACTAGTATGAATGTAGCATATTAACATTCTAAATTTGAAGACTTTTTTTAGCAGAAAACCAGGATTTTAGAACAGAAAAAACAGTCTTAGTTACAAAAGATAGGTTTATTTAATCTTCACATATGACACGTTTCGCCTGTTCTAGGTATCATCAGACAATCGATGAACACTTTGTTACTCGTAAACGAGGCGTCGGACGTAATTAAGGGGCCCATAGAATTGGGAGATAACAGGCAGATAGCCACTGTCAATGGTTAATTACATTACCGATAAATTGCTTCATGCTCGTGACCGAGGCGTCATACGTGATTAAGTGTCCCAAAGAAATGGGAGGTAACAGCTAAATAGCCACTGTCAATACTTCATTACATCACACATGAAGAAACCACCCCATGAACACAAATATGGTCTGATTACAATGCTGATATAATGAAGTATTGACAGTGGTTATCTGGCTGTTACCTCCCATTTCTTTGGGACTCTTAATAACGTATGACGCTTCGGTTACGAGTAGGAAGAATTTTATCGGTGACGTAATGAAGCATTGACCGTGGTTATTTGGCTGTTACCTCCCACTTCTATGGACCTCCTAATTACGTTCGACGCTTCAGTTACGATTAACAAGTTTTCATCGATTGTCTGATGATGCCTAGAACAGGTGAGACACGTCACATGCGAAGATTAAACAAATCTATCTTGTGCAACCAAGACTGTTTCTTCTGTTCCAGGGATGACCACAGCAGTTGAGTCCCATAGTGCTCAGAGCCATTTGAACCATTTGTTCCTTTAGTTTTTATAAATTTAACTAACGAACCGACAATGCTTCGCGATTGAAAAATATACTCCTGGAAATTGAAATAAGAACACCGTGAATTCATTGTCCCAGGAAGGGGAAACTTTATTGACACATTCCTTGGGTCAGATACATCACATGATCACACTGACAGAACCACAGGCACATAGACACAGGCAACAGAGCATTCCACCTTTCGCAGCAATGCAGGCTGCTATTCTCGCATGGAGACGATCGTAGAGATGCTGGATGTAGTCCTGTGGAACGGCTTGCCATGCCATTTCCACCTGGCGCCTCAGTTGGACCAGCGTTCGTGCTGGACGTGCAGACCGCGTGAGACGACGCTTCATCCAGTCCCAAACATGCTCAATGGGGGACAGATCCGGAGATCTTGCTGGCCAGGGTAGTTGACTTACACCTTCTAGAGCACGTTGGGTGGCACGGGATACATGCGGACGTGCATTGTCCTGTTGGAACAGCAAGTTCCCTTGCCGGTCTAGGAATGGTAGAACGATGGGTTCGATGACGGTTTGGATGTACCGTGCACTATTCAGTGTCCCCTCGACGATCACCAGTGGTGTACGGCCAGTGTAGGAGATCGCTCCCCACACCATGATGCCGGGTGTTGGCCCTGTGTGCCTCGGTCGTATGCAGTCCTGATTGTGGCGCTCAGCGGCACGGCGCCAAACACGCATACGACCATCATTGGCACCAAGGCAGAAGCGACTCTCATCGCTGAAGACGACACGTCTCCATTCGTCCCTCCATTCACGCCTGTCGCGACACCACTGGAGGCGGGCTGCACGATGTTGGGGCGTGAGCGGAAGACGGCCTAACGGTGTGCGGGACCGTAGCCCAGCTTCATGGAGACGGTTGCGAATGGTCCTCGCCGATACCCCAGGAGCAACAGTGTCCCTAATTTGCTGGGAAGTGGCGGTGCGGTCCCCTACGGCACTGCGTAGGATCCTACGGTCTTGGCGTGCATACGTGCGTCGCTGCGGTCCGGTCCCAGGTCGACGGGCACGTGCACCTTCCGCCGACCACTGGCGACAACATCGATGTACTGTGGAGACCTCACGCCCCACGTGTTGAGCAATTCGGCGGTACGACCACCCGGCCTCCCGCATGCCCACTATACGCCCTCGCTCAAAGTCCGTCAACTGCACATACGGTTCACGTCCACGCTGTTGCGGCATGCTACCAGTGTTAAAGACTGCGATGGAGCTCCGTATGCCACGGCAAACTGGCTGACACTGACGGCGGCGGTGCACAAATGCTGCGCAGCTAGCGCCATTCGACGGCCAACACCTCGGTTCCTGGTGTGTCCGCTGTGCCGTGCGTGTGATCATTGCTTGTACAGCCCTCTCGCAGTGTCCGGAGCAAGTATGGTGGGTCTGACACACCGGTGTCAATGTGTTCTTTTTTCCATTTCCAGGAGTGTATATAAAGGAACTGGATATAAGTCCTAAACTCCTGCTCCTCTCTCTTCTGCCCAACCCCTCCTCCTCCCTCGATGACAATGTTCTCCCCACCTCTCTGTTCATCTGCCGGCCGGATTGGCCGTGCGGTTCTAGGCGCTACAGTCTGGAACCGAGCGACCGCTACGGTGGCAGGTTCGAATCCTGCCTCGGGCATGGATGTGTGTGATGTCCTTAGGTTAGTTAGGTTTAATTAGTTCTAAGTTCTAGGCGACTGATGACCTCAGCAGTTAAGTCGCATTGTGCTCAGAGCCATTTGATCCACCTCTGTTCATCTCCTCCTCCCTCCTCTCTCAGCCCTTGAGCCTTGTTTATTGTTACTGCAAATAGGCACCTGATTGGGTACTGATGTCGCTTAAAACGGATATGTAACTCGGTAGGGGTTATTGATAGACAGGGTATGAGGGAGGTCACTCCAGCACCTGGAACTATGAGGAGAGTAGCTTCAGTGACAGTATTTCGCATAGTTTTAATCGGGGCACAGGTAGGAATACAAAGTTTTGGACGATTCAGATTCCTTAGTAGTGTTCTAATCGTAGGCCATAAATACAACTTTTATGTTTTCTGTTAAAAGCGACTGGGAGGTAGAAAACAAAAGAGCACATGTTAGTTTAAAATTATATGTAAGCAGAGAGAATATATATTGCAGAAACGCTTTGTGTAGTGATTTAAATGCCCTACTATCATAGTTCAAATTAAAAGTTTTTGGCACATTGTTCCAGGAAAAACAGCGATGTATTAATATTATATAACTTATTTAATGACACTGTTCAGTGTTCTCTACGCCTGCACAAACTAACCTACTGCACACCAACGGTTCCAACTGTCATCAAGGATGATGATCTCTTAGAAGATCGAAGCTGTTCATCTAAAAATAAAAGTTAACAACTTAATGCGATCATGACTGTTTTTATTAAATAAGTTATAGTTAAAACTGACTGCAAGAAAGAAAACGAAACCGCACATTTTCACATAATAGGTTTGCATTTTCCTTCTCGCAGTTGGTTTTAACAGAAAACCTGTACATTACTGTTTAAAAAAATATATAGCCTATGTCTTTCTGAATCTTTATTAGAGTATCGTGTAAAAATTTGAAGTAAATCGGCCAAGAAGTTTTCGAGATTTTTGCTAACAACGTTTCCCCGAACGTTTATTAGAGTACCATGCACAAATTTAAAATAAATCAATCAATCGACTTTTCGAAATACTTTCTAACAACATTTCACTTCATACATTAAGGAAATTTGAAGCCCGTGTGTGTCCAAATATTTATTAGAGTATCGTGTAAAAATATGAAGTTAATCGGTCAAGAACTTTTCGAAATTTCTGCTATTGTTTCCGCTTTATGTATATACATAATTCTGAAGTAAATTGGTCGCTGTCTTATACCTATTAATTTCTTGTACTGTGTGTCCAAGACTTTTATAATTTTTTTTAAATGAAGTCTTCTTGCTGTCAGCTGTTAGTGCTTTATTTTAAGATTGCAATTTTGGCATTATGCCACTTTCAAGCATCTACAAAACATAATACATAGTAATGAGAACAATGTAATGTGGAAATAGCTGTATGCCCAACCAGTTCTGTAGTTGCACATATTAAAAAAATGTGCAGCATATGTCTGTCCAAACGTTTATTAGAGTACTGTGTACAAATCTGATGTAAACTGGTCAAGTATTTTTCGAGACATTTGATGTAAACTAGTCAAATAATTTTCGCGATTTTTGGTGACAACGTTAAACGACGACTTGGCTTTATATAGCAGTGCCGATGGATATATATATATATATATATATATATATACATATATATATATACTAAAAATATACAGCCTATATCTATCCGAATGTTTATTAGGGCATCGTGAAATAACTTGAAGTAAATCAGTCAAGAAATTTTCGAGATTTTTGCTAACTACGTTTCTTCTTTAGATAATGTATATATATCTATGTATTACATATATTAAAATATATAGAATGTGTCTGCCTGAATATTCATTAGAGCAACGTGTAAAAATTTGAAGTAAATCCGTCAAGAGCTTTTCGAGATTTTTGGTAAGAACGTTAAACAACGACTTGTCTTTATATAGATTCTTGATGTCCCACTCGAAAGATTCCCCACAAACAAACATTGGCTTAAATTGCACTTCAAGGCTTTGCATAAAAATCAGGAAATGAAATGACCATGTCATACCTTGTTCATGGGGAAATAAAAATAAGCCACAAAAATTGCTGGTAGTGACCGCCCTCGACTTGTAAATACAGTTGAACACGACGCTGTAGATTCTCGAATGTTGCTACCAGAACTTTTGACGTCACTACCTTGATTTCTCGGATGATGTTCTCTCAAAAATCTTCTACGTTGTGTGGTTTGTTCCTGTAGACCTTGCCATAGATCCGATAGGAAAAAGTCAGATGGTGTTAAATCAGGTGACTTTGTAGGCCACAGTCTTTTCGTAATCTCTTTGCTGGGGAAAAATGATTCGACCTCAGCCATGGTCACTCGAGATGTGTGGTGTGTGACGCCATCCTGTTTGTACCAGACAATGGTAAGTTCTTCATCGTCCAACTGGTTCGCAAATTCCGGAAACATTTTTATGTAAACTGAACTCGTCACAGTAGAGTCGAAAAATATTGGTCCGATGACGAGACGCAGTGATATTGCACAGAACGCGCCAATCTTTTTGTAATGCAGGGGTTGCTCGACCAGTGCATGTGGATTTTCACTACTCCAAAAACGTACAGTGTGTCAGAAAAGAATTTCTCTGATTACATAAATTGATAACTCAGGCTAGAAGTAAGATACAAATATGAAACTTGTGGCGAATTGTTTACAACTATCAGAGGTTTTTTTTTTTTGTTTTAGGTTCGCAGTACGTACGTAGTGGATGAGGTGCAGTGTCCAAGAAGCCATGTTAACCAATCAGGAGAAGGCAGTGTGTCCTGTGGTACCATGAGACACGATCACCAACCACAGTGCAGAGAGACTTCCAGACAACATTTGGAAGGAATCCACCTGATGTCAACAGCATTAAAGCCTGGTATGAGAAGTTCAAGGACACAGGATCCGTTGCTGACCTTCCGAGGTCTGGTCGACCAAGATCCTCAGCAGACAGGGTGGAAGCTTTAAGGCAGTCTTTTCTGTGAAGTCCGAAGAAATCGGTGCGTAGGGCCTCACGTGAATTACACATGCCAAAAAGCTCTCTCCATGACATTTTACACAATCATTTATTGTTTCGTGCATACAAAGTGCAAATCGTTCAGGCCTTGTTGCCCAATGACAGTACACGTCGATATGACTTTGCGGTCGAAATGCTATCACGTATTGAGGACGATAATGATCATCTCAGTCGAATTGCCTTTTCCGATGAAGCGACCTTTGTTGTCAGTGGAGTAGTGAATCGCCATAATGTGCGCATTTGGGGTTCACAAACCCTGGCGAGGTCATGGGGTGCACCAGAGGCAGTCCAAAGGTGAATGTTTGGTGCGCGCTATTGCACGATCGAATTATCGGGCCATTCTTCTTCGCTGAGGCTACCATCACATCTGCAGTGTATCTGGACATATTGCAACTGTATGCTGTTCCTCAGCTGCTTCAGTATCACCCCGATGTCTTGTTTCAGCAAGACGGTGCACCGCCTCATTAGGGTTTGGACGTGCGTGCCTATCTCGATATGACCTTTCCTGGGCGATGGATTGGTCGTGATGGGCCAACGGTTTGGCCTCCACGCTCTTCTGACATAATTCCATTAGACTTCTTTTTATGAGGTTATATCAAGGACGAGGTCTACCGAACACGTGTACCAGATCTTGAAACCCTGCAGTAACGGATAACCACAGTCGTTGAATCGATCCCTCCAGTGATGTTGGCTAATGTGTGGACGGAAATTGAATATCGCCTAGATGTGCTACGTGCTACCAAGGGTGCTCATGTGGAAGTTTACTGATGTGTGAAAAAAACTTAGATAGTTTGTAAACAATTAGACACCAGTTTCATATTTGTATCTTACTTCTAGCCTGAGTTATCAATTTATGTAATCAGGGAAAGACTTTTCGGACACCCTGTATATTCTGAGAGTTTACATACCCACAGAGGTGGAAGCACACCTTATCATCGAACCATGTGTACCACAATATCCCTGGCCTCTGAGCAATAAATTGCTGAAACCAACGGATGCGTTTGTCTTTGTCATTGACATTCAGTTCTTGAACGACTTTAAACCTGTGTGGATACATGCCGGCTTTCTTCGCAACTCTGTGACATGTGCTCCGTGACATTCGACGTTCCTGCGACAAACGTCGAACAGACATTGTGGATGTGGCCAACAATAGTTTTTTCTGGTCAGTCACTTTTTCTTCCGGAGTTGGCGGCCGTCCCCCACCGTTAAGATCGAACACCGTTCCACTGCCATACATCTTGTTCACTAACTTTCTTATGCAGTATGCAGCATTTACAGGGTGTTTCAAAAATGACCGGTATATTTGAAACGGCAATAAAAACTAAACGAGCAGCGATAGAAATACACCGTTTGTTGCAATATGCTTGGGACAACAGTACATTTTCAGGCGGACAAACTTTCGAAATTACAGTAGTTACAATTTTCAACAACAGATGGCGCTGCAAGTGATGTGAAAGATATAGACGACAACGCAGTCTGTGGGTGCGCCATTCTGTACGTCGTCTTTCTGCTGTAAGCGTGTGCTGTTCACAACGTGCAAGTGTGCTGTGGACAACATGGTTTATTCCTTAGAACAAAGGATTTTTCTGGTGTTGGAATTCCACCGCCTAGAACACAGTGTTGTTGCAACAAGACGAAGTTTTCAACGGAGGTTTAATGTAACCAAAGGACCGAAAAGCGATACAATAAAGGATCTGTTTGCAAAATTTCAACGGACTGGGCACGTGACGGATGAACGTGCTGGAAAGGTAGGGCGACCGCGTACGGCAACCACAGAGGGCAACGCGCAGCTAGTGCAGCAGGTGATCCGACAGCGGCCTCGGGTTTCCGTTCGCCGTGTTGCAGCTGCGGTCCAAATGACGCCAACGTCCACGTATCGTCTCATGCGCCAGAGTTTACACCTCTATCCATACAAAATTCAAACGCGGCAACCCCTCAGCGCCGCTACCATTGCTGCACGAGAGACATTCGCTAACGATATAGTGCACAGGATTGATGACGGCGATATGCATGTGGGCAGCATTTAGTTTACTGACGAAGCTTATTTTTACCTGGACGGCTTCGTCAATGAACAGAACTGGCGCATATGGGGAACCGAAAAGCCCCATGTTGCAGTCCCATCGTCCCTGTATCCTCAAAAAGTACTGGTCTGGGCCGCCATTTCTTCCAAAGGAATCATTGGCCCATTTGTCAGATCCGAAACGATTACTGCATCACGCTATCTGGACATTCTTCGTGAATTTGTGGCGGTACAAACTGCCTTAGACGACACTGCGAACACCTTGTGGTTTATGCAAGATGGTGCCCGGCCACATCGCACGGCCGACGTCTCTAATTTCCTGAATGAATATTTCGATGATCTTGTGATTGCTTTGGGCTATCCGAAACATACAGGAGGTGGCGTGGATTGGCCTCCCTATTCGCCAGACATGAACCCCTGTGACTTCTTTCTGTGGGGACACTTGAAAGACCAGGTGTACCGCCAGAATCCAGAAACAATTGAACAGCTGAAGCAGTACATCTCATCTGCATGTGAAGCCATTCCGCCAGACACGTTGTCAAAGGTTTCGGGTAATTTCATTCAGAGACTACGCCATATTATTGCTACGCATGGTGGATATGTGGAAAATATCGTACTATAGAGTTTCCCAGACCGCAGCGCCATCTGTTGTTGACAATTGTAACTACTGTAATTTCGAAAGTTTGTCTGCCTGAAAATGTACTGTTGTCCCAAGCATATTGCAAAACAAACGGTGTATTTCTATCGCTGCTCGTTTAGTTTGTATTGCCGTTTCAAATATACCAGTCATTTTTGAAACACCCTGTAGAAGGTATATACTGGTCACCAAACTGTTCAACAAATATTCGGTGACATGTCCTAATGGAACCAGAAATAGAACATTGTTTCACAAGAAACACGCGCTCTTCGACAGAATACGATGCATTATCACTGAATACTGAACACTGCGCTCCATCCACAGCAATTCGCGGAAACACTGTTGCGTCAAACGAAGTTGCAGAGTGCAGTGTTGCCGCGTCAAACGTCAGAAATTACACGGTGCAATTTCAGCGGAATTACTGCACATATTTGTGGGACCTCTTTCGAGTGGGGCACGCTGTAGATGACAGTTCGGCTTAAGAACGACACATTCGAGACATTACTGCCAGCAACTACGTAAGTGAATTTAAAAATGCCGACAAATCGCAAAAGGAATGGCGATTCAGATAGTAGGGAATATCTTATTGTGTTCATGATGCGTTTCGGGCATAGACCGTCATCAGATGACCTGGTAACAACTAGCAAAGAGAAGTGCAAATAATGATATACAATGCAGCTTTACCAAAGAAATGGCTTTATATAAATCTCCAATGAAATTGATTGTGCACATTTTTAAAGAACGTAAGTACATACCATCGCAGCTCATTATATGCAATGACAAGGATGTTGAATAATGTCCATTCAGATGTCAAGAAAAATATGTGTTGTCATACACAAGCAGTGGACCTGACCAGTAGCTGGCTACAGTTACAGTGCCAAGGCACAGCTAATGCACCCATAATATGAGCTCGTATCGCTAGAGGGCAGCACTTCTGATGATTTGTAAAATAGAAACGCTGATATAAAGTAATAAAAGCTCTGTCAGCACTTAAGTGCAATAAGGTCAATTGTAAAGACCGTATAATACTACGAGACATTCCTTTTACAATAACGTCATATAGAAGCACATTCAGTGGCGGATACATATGGGGGGCACGCGCCCATCCTCCACCCGCCTTTCGGGGCCGCCAGCATTGCCACCCGCGCCGCCCCTGCCAGTCAGCCCGCACGCTATTCGTTCGTTTCTTTCGTCAGTCGACACGACTGAATCGACTTATCGAGTAGTTGTACTTTCCTATGTAGCACGCGCGTTCGCGTCATCGTATTTTATACGTTTCGGTCTGGCACATAGATAGTTAACACATACCTACGAGAAAAGTGGAGGCCATGCAAAGTTCTTAAGGAAATACAGTGTTGAAGGGATAGAACAACGGCTGTCAAAGCCAATATTCTCCTTCGAGCTCTCTCTAATTGCGAGTTTATTATCACTCTGTTTACACTGAGTGACATTATGAGAATAACATATCCAGTCAGCAAAATCTTACAAGACCGTAGCTTGGACGTCGCGATGGCAAAACTAAAATTAGATACGACGCCCAAGGTGTACGACGGCATGAGTGCTAATGCTGATAGCCACTTTGCTCGTATTGTTGAGGAGGTGACGGCAGTTATGGAAAAGTTAGACGTGGAGATGAGTGTTTCTCGTCTTACAGGCAGACAAAGTCACAGGGAAAACTGCGATCGTAATGATGATGCTATGAAATATTGGAAAAGAACTCTTTTTATTCCAATACTGGACCATGTCATAACAGACATGAGAGAACGTTTTGCTGCATAAAATATTTGTCATTTAAAATTCAACATACTTTTGCCCTTACAACTACTGAAATATGACGGTAATGATCTGGCACATAAATTAAATCAGTGCTTAACTAAACTACCATTCTTTGAAGAATGAGGGGGAGAGATACTGCAATACAAACAAAAGAGCATAAACGCCCTTAATGATGGTGATTCTTTTATGCAAGCGTTGTCTGTTTGTCCTAGATCTGACTATCCTACTTTGCATACACTACAAAATGTTGTCTTGTCCACCAGCATCTCTTGCTACAGTAGAAAGAAGTTTTTCAACATTGTGGCATACAAAGACATGGCTGAGGTCAAAAGTGAAGGAGGATCGACGTAATGGCTTAGCTCTGTTGAACACTCACCCAGAGATTGATTATCCTATTGACGATGTAATTAAGCAATTTGCCAGGAAGAATAGGCCCATAGAATACATAACTTAAGGAAGAGAACCGCAATTGTAACTTTTTTATATCGTAATATGGCATTGTCTTGTATATGTGTATAATCAGTTTAAATAACACTTTCTTAAACTTTGTATGTGACTTGATTATTCTTTATTATGGTGAAAGTAAAGGTAGCTCAAGATATCTTTAGCGCCCTCTCCTTGATGTTTTTCTGTATCCGCCACTGAGCACATTCGGTATGATTTCTTCATAATTTCAGTAGAGGGCGTCATATCCGATACAAAGTTAATTAAAATAATTATCTTTCAATAAAACAATATTAATTAAAATAATTATTTCGGTTTTACCAGCACAGTAGTGCAAGAAAGTCAGGAGCAATCGCACAATGCTGTAATGCAGGTTTCATAAAACAAACGTACTGTTATGTCTCATGTTTATGTTTGTAATACGACTTAAGAAAAACAGATCACTAATAAAATTACATGTGGTCATATGTAAACATTTCTATTTGACACGTCATCAGAAGTGTTGCCCTCTAGCAATGCGAGGTTACGTTATGGCTCTGTCAGTAGGGCCTTGACAGTGAAACTGTAGTCGACTAAGGGTTAGGTCTACTTCTTGTATATGACTTTATATAACCTCATTTCTTTGGTAAAGCTGTATTGTATGGTATCATTTTTGCACTTCTCTTCATTATTTGTCACCAGGTTGTCTGATGATGGGCCATTCCAGAAGTGTGTCATAAGCACAATAAAGCATTCAATATCATCTGAATCTGTATTTCTTATGCGATTTACCAGCATTTTCAGATTCACTGTCATAGTTACAGTTATTTTGGTCGCACACCTCTACCAGGACTTCCGGTCCGATCTGAAATTACTGACAGAATTTTATGCTCCTCGCAGCATATTCTCATCACAACTACTTCTCCCTTCATGCTATCAGAGGGTGGAAACGAAGTCGTAGTGCACTCACTCACTTGTTAATTTTCTTCATAACTTTTGGAATCCTGTTTTCCTGTCATTGTGCAAGATTTCCTTGTGCAGTTTGCTTTTCTAATTTGCAGCTGTAATTTTTTCAAAAGCTTATGAACTTTGTGGATGTTCGCATTTTATAATCAAAGATATTTTGTCTTTTCATTTGTGTTATTATGTATTAAAAGTGGTACCAGTGAAGGCATTGTTAAGTAGAACTGTTTTTAAGTTTGGAATATCAAAAAGCAAGTTGTTTACCCATAATGTTAATAGTGTCTGGAGATGCTAAAGTAGCGAATCGCTTCCTCCGAATGAGATTTTTAATTTGCAGGAAAAAAATAGCTACAATATATATTGAAGAAGATTCACCCAAATAATTCCTTCGGCTGTGCATTTATGCTGTTCGAGTTGCAGTCGATGCTTCTTGATGTTATCTGCAACAACACTTTTGATCCAAAACATAATTATAGGAATGCAAGTAAAACCCACCGGTCCACGCTTTCTTTCGGCTCCCAGTCAATGTGTAAGTTGCTGGTACCACTGCATTTTCAAAGCGTGAGAGTACCAAGTGTTAGCCAGCTCAGGAAGCACATCGGCTGTCAAACTTATCTTCTTGTTGCTAATCTAATGGAGAACTGGAAACATTTTTGACTATGTTTGGCAACTATGTGACTGCCAAATTATTTCCTGGAGTGGCTGTTAAATTCACTTGATATTTTTGGTCACTTCCAACAAACAATCTGTATGTTTCTCATTTCAAAGGTGTAATGTTGGATTATTAAATTTATGAAATGATTCCAGGAAGGTTGTTCCATGCAGAGTCAATAACTAATCATATATTTTACATTAAAAAGTGTCTGCATTAAAAATCAGTACGGAAACGAGAATGTACTGCAAGCAGTATAAGCTCACCAGCTAAATAGTTAGGGGACGCTGTAATAGCACTTGGTTCCAGTCTCGCTGGAGACCTAAACGATGTCACATTTTTACCTCTTATCTTATTAAGCTAAAAGCTTCCAGATCGAGAATCAGTAAAGAAATCTTAATTTCACCCTCTAATGTCTTCTCACAACCTTGATTTAGTATGCCTATATCTCAATCTAAAAATTTAAGAAACTGTGACATTGCAACCTTGTTAAAATGTATGTTTTTCTGGTAATATCAGCCAAAGTTTTTTGTTTTTGTGAATACATTATTTGATGTATGTGTTGCACTGAATAATTTAATTGGGTTTCTTTTTGAGTATTTTCTCACTGCCAAATTTACATACTTTTGTGGTGTCCCAAAATGCTTCTTGAGTAGGACTCAGGACTGCACGTTCACACAGATGACATTGATGTCAAAAGTACATAATATCATTACTAATGCGTGCAGATCTGAGCTGTCTCATGTTGTGTACACTAATTATTCTGTTAAATTAGACTTTCATTGTAAGTTCATGATGGTAAGTTGAAATTCGTTTGTAAATGAGCAGTGTATATTTTATAGCGTTTCTTGTTCGTTTATTCGATACAACAGAAATACATGAGAGAGAAATTAATCACCCACGACAGTCTTTCACATTAACTAAAACTGTCTCATGATGCTCAGTTAGGTTTTGGGTCCCACGCCTGTAGAAAGCTCCTGGTTTGGAAATAAATTTGTCGTCAATCCATGTTTAAATTTTCTTGATGCCTGCTGGATAAGGAGCGATAAAGATAAACGTTCGAGGGTGCAACATTGGAATAAGTAGTGTATGGATGGGTTTCTAACCAAGCTCCTGGATCGATTATTTTATGAAATCAGCAAAGTGGAGACAGATGTTCACTTCACAGTAGTAACACTCGACGCAGTTTCGTTGGTCGCTTTTCTTATATTGGAACCGCAAGGAATCTTAGTTGTTGGCAATAGGTGCCAGCTGCGATAGAACCAGCCCTGGGATACAGTTCCTAACACAATTCACCTTCTTTGTGCCACCATATGCAAAAAGTTACATTTCAGGACTCACACTGGTCTTTGCTTCAGGCAGTGTTTTGTTATGACCAAGTATTATTTTCCTATGATTAAATCATGATGGCGTCCTCTTGGGTAAAATATTCCGGAGGCAAAATAGTCCGCCATTCGGATCTCCGGGCGGGGACTACTCAAGGGAAAGCTTTCGAAATGTGGTACTACAGAAGAATGCTGAAGATTAGATGGGTAGATCACATAACTAATGAGGAGGTATTGAATAGAATTGGGGAGAAGAGGAGTTTGTGGCGCAACTTGACTAGAAGAAGGGATCGGTTGGTAGGACATGTTCTGAGGCATCAAGGGATCACCAATTTAGTACTGGAGGGCAGCGTGGAGGGTAAAAATCCTAGAGGGAGACCAAGAGATGAATACACTAAGCAGATTCGGAAGGATGTAGGCTGCAGTAGGTACTGGGAGATGAAGAAGCTTGCACAGGATAGAGTAGCATGGAGAGCTGCATCAAACCAGTCTCAGGACTGAAGACCGCAACAACAACAAAAAATTAAGACAGGGTGGTTTGAATGCCCGTCTGGTCAGCCTGCTTCAGGTTTGCATTATATGCTTAATCAATTAATGCTAATGCTGGTATTTTTCCTTTGAAAGGGCACAGTCCATTTCCTTCCTCACCTTTTCTAATTGTGATTTCTGCTTCATCTCATATTCGATGGGGTATTTAGCCCTAATCTTCCTTTCTTTCTATTTTCCCCAGCATTGCCCACTGAATACCAGTGTCTCACGAAAAGTTCATCTCATTTGCCAATAATCACTCACACCGGGGTCGAACATAGTAAATTGAAAAAAAAAACTTCATCCATCAGTTCACTTGCATGTGGCGAAAAATCACATCAAAACGATCGCACGTGAAACGAAAGAATTATTTTCTGAGATTACTTCTTAGATGCACTTACCCCATACACGGTACAAATCATTCCAGCTGCCTCTGCTGTCTTCACGTCTCTTTTAAATCCAAAGAGAACAAAATATCACAGTTATTAGGCATTTTTGTTTTTCATTCCGTTCTCTAACGCATAAACATTGACCCACGTAACCTTCAATGGGGAACATTCACTAAGTCTCTGCAAGAACAAACCTGGAACCTCAAATAAAAAATTACCACTTATAAATATAATTTTAGCAAACTGCGTGACAACACGACAATTTACTATTTTCAGGAAAATTTTGCTACAATGGTAGGTTACTTACTTTAATATTCTACATGTCATATAATACATGAGAAATGGTCACAATGAATTTGCGTACGCATTGTTTCATACGAAATGAGGTTTACGATGTAATTAGATGAATGCATGCCGTATTTTGGCATCGTGTTTACACTGAGCCATGTTTGCCACCAGGGTGTGGGCAAAAAAAAAAAAAAAAAAAAAAAAACCCGATTTTTGTTATAAAAATTTATTCATGAACCTTTTTACAATATTCCTTCAGTCACCTTCAAAGTACTCTCCATTACATGTGATGCACTTGTTAAGTTCTTTTTCCCACTGCCGTTTGCGAGTCTGTTTTTACTGCCTCCATATCATCATAACGCTTCCCTTTCAACGTTGTTTTTCATTCATAGGAACAGGAAAAAGTCGCATGGGGCAAGGCCTGGCGAATATGGAGACCGATAAACTTAGCGGCAACAAGTTTCTTGTGCAAATCCTCACTCAAAATCCGTTGGCACAAGTTTCAACTCACGCCTGTCTCTCTTGAAATTTGGTCGATCGTGAAACGACGATCTTCGTTGACTTTTTTACTTACTTTCTCAATGTTTTTCTCGCTTTGCGATATTGGAGGGCGTCCAGAACGAAGTTGGCCTTTAACACTCATCTTACACGTTGAAAGCGCCTAAACCGGTCGAAAACTTGTGTGCTTCTAGATTACAATAAGCACACAAGGAGCAGTCACTCATTTAAGCAGCCACTCTTCCCGCATTCCATACGCGGTTTGAACATGCACAACCCCTTACATGTGGTACGATGTTAACTACCCTACTGCAGAATATCGATGCAGTAGATGCAGATATCTGTGTGCCTGCTGTGATTTTCGGAAAGGGTTTTCCATCAGTATTCCGATACTCTGTTCCTAAGCTATCAGGTCGACAAGTCTCTGGAGCACGTGTATGGCCAGAAGCCAAAAGGAGCCCTTGGACTACTGTTTTATAGTAACCACATACGAAAGTGACGGCCTACCCAGTTGGAAGCATGCTAAGCTATAAATCAGCTGAGCTGACCTGAAAATCGAGGCCACGTATCTGCGTCGCTTTGCCGGGGACAGCCCTGCGCTGTACGGCACTCCCACCGAGAACAGTAACTATAGTTATTATTATAAGGTTGGCAGTCCGATAAGGTGTCTTACACCTTACGTCAGATTTTAGGTTGTTATGAGGACAAGGTGAAAATTTTTCGCCAGGAGAACTGTAAAATTTTAGTCTTGTTGTCACTGTATGTGCCGTAATGCAAGTCCTTCGTTAACTTGACCTGTTGGAAAAGTTCTGTCCATATTTTGAAAATAGTCTGAGTGTTGCTATGCGTATAATGATCTCGAATAGCACGTTATTAAAAAATTCTTTGTTTTCAGTTTATGGCTCGGCATGGCTCTGAGCACTATGGGACTTAACATCTGTGGTCATGAGTCCCCTAGAACTTAGAACTACTTAAACCTAACTAACCTAAGGACATCACACACATCCATGCCCGAGGCAGGATTGGAACCTGCGACCGTAGCAGTCGCGCGGTTCCGGACTGAGCGCCTAGAACCGCTAGACCACCGCGGCCGGCTCAAGTTATGGCCAAAGGAAATTTACCCACGTTTTTGGAGATCTATAACGAGGCTGCCGCTTCATTTTGAGCTTTCAAGGACCGGACAATTAAACTCACCATACTTCTCTAGAAGCAAAGAATGAAGCATTCCAAGTAAAGACCTTGTCGACGACAAGATCATTACTTGGAATGTACGAGGGGCCTTCAATAAGTAATGGAGTATGTTTTTTTCCGTCCAGTATCGGTTGAAAATATGCAGAATTTGTTGTCGGACATCGTGGAATATCCCCGCTTCAGTGTCTATAATTCCATGAAGTTCCGACGGGGTGCGGCGCTATGCGTAGTTTTCAAAATGGTGTCTGTAACGGAGGTGCGCTCCAACCAGAGAGCGTCATTGAGTTTCTTTTGGCGGAAAACCGGGATCGCAGATATTCATAGGCACTTGCAGAATGTCTAGGAGACCTGGCAGTCAACAGAAGCACGGTAATTCGTGGGCGAGACACCAGTTATCATCGGAACACCCCCGATCTACGATATTTCCGCACCGGGGCAGAAACTTGATAGGACGTCAAAAAAAAAAAAAAAAAAAAAAAAAAAAAAAAAAAAAAAAAAAAAAACAAATAAAATAAATAAATAAATAAATAAATAAATTCTTCAAAAATTGTTCATTTTGTAGCACACATCATTTGGAAGAGTTTGATGTATGAAACTTATAGGTTCGAGGAAATGTAAGACTTGTTATTCGGTCTTAACTGTGCCAAAGTGCAGTGCCACATCTCTTCACACAGCATTCTTCTATCTCACGTCGCTATATTTCGCTCTGTAGAATTCAAATGTGTATATTGTGTAACGGAAGCCTTCAAACCTGTATTCAGGACATTGGAAATTAAAATGTCCTGTGGTGCCTCTCCTGCTCCCAGTCGGCAGGCCTGGAATCTTACCTCCCCTTTAAAAATATCCCAGTTAATACTGAGTGGAATTATTTGTGACTGTGAGAATAAGAAATCTTCAGAAAATTCATGTTCTTTTTTCGGTCGCAGCGATGTCGGATTTCTGATATTCACAGTACACTCGTGAAATGGTCGAGCGGAAAAATGCTCACCTCATCGCTACCTCGAAGATGCTCTGTCCCATCGCTCGTGTGCCGACGATAACACCATGTTCAAACTCATTTAGTCCTTCACTACGCAGCTTTGCATATCTGCAAAGCGGAATTAAGCGAAATTTTCTCAATTGTCTTTGCTAGTTTAACATTGAAGTCCCCTTTACACAACTGCAATGCTGACTATCTAAAACTGTGCACAAGAATTTGCCACTGTCGACTTACAAGACTTACAGTCGTCGCGTACACAGAAACTTCAGTTTGGCATGAAGCGCCATCTTGTGAGAGTGAAAACGAAAATAACACATATATTCGCGATTCTATAACAGTGGTGAATGTGTCTTCGTGTCCATGCACATTTCTGCTAATTTACAAATAAGTAATATTATTCTGTTTGTACATCTGCAAAAGTGCATGATATGGTTGTAATGCTGCTTTCAACTCTTACATTATACAAATTCCAACTATATGTTTTTGTTTCAGTTTCCTGTACACTTGTTGACGAAACATCACTGTGATGGATTCCATTGCGTATTGGGATATTGGAAATGTAAGGTTTTGACATCAGATTAATTGATGGCGATGCTTTGCCCTTCAGAATGTGAAGATGGGCTGGAATTTGACGATTCTGACGAAGATCCAACAATAAATGCCCAAGCCCTAGAATCTGCAGATAGCGACAGTGATCCTGGAACTGATATCTTAACAGAACCAATTTCAAATATATCCGATACAGGAAATTCGAACTAAAATTCCTGTTGCCAATAGAAGAAATATAAAAAACAATCATGTTTTACGGGAAAAGCAAAGTTTTTCTTCCTCTTCTGACAAGTTCCCATTCACAGGAAAGGACAAATTGCAGCAATCAGTTCTAGAGCTATCTACACCGTACCAGTATTTTAAATATTTCCTCACTGATGAAATTATATCAAAAATTGTGGAAGAAACAAAATCCAAACAAGTCAACTGATTGTACAAATTATGACATTTATTAATATTTTGGCATATGCATCATCAGTGCATTGGCCCTACCAGCCAACATCCGTGATGTATTTGGAGTTGAGTTGGTAAAACAGACTGTCACAGAAGTACTTCGAGGGGCTGCATAGTACTTTGTATTTCAATGACAACTCGAGGCGACCAGACCTCCAAGGTACTGAAAGTGAGAAACTATACAAAATAAGGCCAATACTAGACTACCTGAACCAAAGATGTCTTCAGTAGCCATGGGCTACGGCGGGGACGGAGCCTCTCCGTCCTTTCTAGGTCCCCAGTTCCATACAATACAAGTCTGAATTACCATTTTACCTTAAATTCATAGATTTAGAAAAAGCCTTTGATCTAGGGTCAACGAATGTTCTACAGAATGGGGCATATAAAAGTGGTCCAGACAAGTGGATACGACTGGACGTGAATGTTATGTGTATAACCACACCCCGCGACGCGCACACTACGTGTACGTCCGCCACGTGATCCACACCGGTTCAGAGCGTAATGCGGTCTGTTTCAGCAGTGGAGCGGTGCCAAGGCGATGGTGGTATTCACAGAGCAGCAGCGGGTTTTCGTTGTGCAAAGGTACACGACACCAAAGTCTTGGAAACGGTGTCGTCAGTTGGTTGCTGAGAAGTTTAATGATGTCAAAGTGCCAGTAAAGTTAGTTCAATGCAACTCTTAGTCCGAAAATGTCGTCAGGTAGGATCTGTTTTGAACAAGTCAAAAAACGTTTGAGAAGTGTCCACACACCAGAAATGTGTCTGCAGTTTACTAGTAAATGCTTCTGAGTCCTACCAAATCAACCCGACGCCTGTCGCAAGAGACCGTCATACCACGTCAGTCATGAAGACGAATACTCCACCTGGACCTAATCTCTGGGCAACTTTTATTTGCCCCACCCTGTGCTAACAACATTTGAGAAACGAGACACTGGTTCAGCTTTATTTAATATAATGAAGAATGTAGAAGTCAGCGCTACTGCTTAGACTTCGTCAAGATGGTGATAGAAGAATACATGTCACTAAAACTATTCTCATCAACCATAGAGAAACTTTCCAGGTTCTTAAACTGGAAATATGTATGAACCATTTTCGTTTTGCTCGTGACATTGTGCAGTTTGTGAGACACTTTCAACATCTAGTTGAAGAATTTAATAGCAAGTTTCAAAGCAAGAGTGAAAATCAGTGGAAATCATTCAAGTAACGTATCACGAACATACTGGCAATAGAATAGTACAAACTCACTATGAAGTCCAGGAAGCAGTACCTGAGCTTTTGAACTTAAGACCAGTCTGAGGCAATGACTCGACTGAGGGAAAGAGAAATAAACAAAGACTAAAAATGGCCTGTACGCCTTTGTTAAACTAAATACGTTCTTTTTTTTAAAAACGAAGCTTGTGGTTTGCCTGAAAAGAAAATTTTCAATCAACAGTTTTTATTTACAGCAGGACTTTTAATGAGAAAACAATTCGAAAACCGAAGGTTGTCCAAGGATAAATGGAGAGATACATCGCGGGAAAACAAAACAAATGATCCTCGAAGGAAGTGGAATGGAAGAAGGAATTACAGCTGTAGTGAAAATGATATAGAGACGGATGGGACACGTAGCAAGGCGAGCAAAAGGTATATGGAGCAAGGAAACTCTTTTCTGGTCTATAAGAGATAAGAAAATGGTTCAAATGGCTCTGAGCACTATGGGACTTAACTTCTGAGGTCATCAGTCCCCTAGAACTTAGAACTACTTAAACCTAACTAACCTAAGGACATTGCACACAGCCATGCCCGAGGCAGGATTCGAACCTGCGACCGTAGCGGTCGCTCGGTTCCAGACTGTAGCGCCTAGAACCGCTCGG
The DNA here is from genome assembly GCF_023898315.1 of Schistocerca nitens. Taxonomy (NCBI): domain Eukaryota; kingdom Metazoa; phylum Arthropoda; class Insecta; order Orthoptera; family Acrididae; genus Schistocerca; species Schistocerca nitens. The sequence goes on along the minus strand of NC_064616.1, from coordinate 167,256,802 downwards.
CCACTCCGGCCGGCCTAAGAGAAAAGAAAAGACTGATGACGACCAAATAGAAGGTAGGTACATAAAATCAGAAACAAATTGGATTCGCATAGCTCAAGACCATAAGGTGATGTGTCCCAGAATGAATTCTTTGTGCAAGCCTAATTTTTTTAAAGTTTTACCTGGTGAACTCAGAGACGGGGAAGCCAGATCGGGGCCGGTATGCCAATCACAGTGTCAACATGTCATACCGACAATGTAATGGAGTATTGCCAAACAACCTCCGATTGATGGAAGCGAAACAGCAAACTTCGCAATACAACATAACAGTGCAGTATGAGGTAATACTCCATAACTTCAAGCACCAGAGCGCTACAGCTATAGTGAAGAGTTGCAGAAAGTTCCGAGCTCGACAATCCAGAATATTTATTGAGGCACTACAGCAACGCAATGGGCGCTGATGAGACCAATAAACAAGGGTAAATTCACAAGATCTACCGCGTCATATATGTGAACTCGTCTCTTTAAATAACGGGGCTTTCGGAGCTCAAAGATTCATTCAGTAACGCCGCCATTCTCTCCGTGTCGCCAGAATCAGAGAGAATGACAGTCTACTGAATTTCAGTGAAACCACGACAGGCCGGTCGATCATGGTCTGCCTGCTATCCACTTGCTGACTTGCACTCTAACACGCAGCAAACCTGATGCAGCCATGGTCTGCACACTGTCCATCTCAGATGAAAAGAAGACTGTCCTCCCACTGAGGATCAACAGCATACCGTCCAGGGGTGGTGCTTCCGCGAAGACCGCTGGACGATTTGTAAGCACCTGATGGAGTCTTGGTTGACCCATGAAATGGTGGGTCGGCCAGCATCTATGCCGTTGTGCGTGCTCCAAGCAGTCGTTCATCAGGATGTCGGCGTATCCAGACGTGAACACAGACCTAGTGTAACAAGAAACATGATACATCCGAGCAGGCGGCACGTTTCCGTTTATCCACGGTCAAATCTCCATGATCCCATCCCCAATGAAATCGTTATCCGTGCCGTCGGGTCGACATGGAAACACATAGGAATCATCTGTTGAAGAGCCCCATCTTCAAGAAAGTGCGCTGAACAGAGTGATCCGAAACATTTGTACTTGCATCACCTTGTACTCTTCTGTCAGGTCTGCAACAGATCGTTGCCTATCGTGCTTTACAAAGAGACCAAGCCTCCCCACTCCACGTTCTGTGATGAGGCGTGGACGTCCAACACGTCGCCCACTCGCCGTTTCACCGTTATTAAACCAATTTCCGTAGATGATAACGACAGTAGCATGCGAACACAGCCGACCAGCTTCGCCGTTTCCGACCTGTTAGTTCCCAGACGCCGGGCCGTAATAGCCTGCCTTTATCAAGGTCGTTCGCGCCAATGGATTTCCCGTTTTGGAGCCCGTATCGTCGATAGAATACTTTTCTTACTGCGTCACTTGTTCGTAACGACAGCCAATATCGTGGTGGGCAGTGTTTATATTGTTTTGTCTCATCAGTGTGTAAATTGTTTTGTTGTTGTTATAGTTAATTTATATCTTACGTGTCAATTGGTTCGTATTTGAGAGCTATCCCACTGTTTTCTCCTAAAGTTGCCGTTGTTCTCACATATACTGTTATTAGCAGTCATCTATATAGCTGATACAACCTCTGGTGCTTGTTGTATCGTGTGACTGGTTCAGTAGTGGCTCCGTGTCAACTGTGTTGATGATATCTTTCACTACTTTCTTTCTGTGACATTCCAGTTTCACCCGTCTCCCTGTGCAATAATCTCGGAGTCTGCTACAGTGGCACATGGGGCAGCCTGCCAGCTTCGTTCAACAGGAGAGGCCACAATAAATTACCGAATACCCAAGGCATATCGATCATTATGTCTATGATGTATCTGTCATGTGAGATGGCAATATGCAGTGCGTGATTCAACAGGAGAGGCCACAATAAATTACCGAATACCCAAGGCATATGGATCATTATGTCTATGATGTATCTGTCATGTGAGATGTTGGCAATATGCAGTGCGTGATTCACCAAATCTCCCATTCCCAATGTGAGAACTGTATACAGAGACAACTGCTGGGGAAGGCACCATTACGTGCTTCTTTTTCTTCCTATCAAACCTTCTCACTTCTGATTTTGGAAGTTCTCCAACAAAAGTGGAGAGGAAACTGACATTGTTGTTGTCCTTGTACAAAATAGTAGAAATGTCTACTGACTCAAAACTTGTTGTGAATTCCTCTGAATAACCGCGTGATTCCTTTTTGAGTTCTTTTTCGTCACTGAACAACAGGCTACAGCAGTCCACTCACCCCACCTCCGCCCCACACCGAACCCAGGGTTATTGTGCGGTTCGGCCCCCAGTGGACCCCCGGGAACGTCTCACACCAGACGAGTGTATCCCCAATGTTTGCGTGGTAGAGTGATTATGGTGTACGCGTACGTGGAGACGGTATTTGCGCAGCAATCGCCCACATAGTGTAACTGAGGCGGAATAAGGGGAACCAGCCCGCATTCGCCGAGGCAGATGGAAACTGCCTTAAAAACCATCCACAGACTGGCCGGGACACCGGACCTCGACACGAATCGCGGATTCGTGGTGCCGGGGACCGGCACGCCTTCCCGCCCGGAAAGTAGTGCGTTAGACCGCACGGCCAACAGGGCGGGCTAGTTCAGACTTACTTCTCCGGACAATAATTTCTTTCACGACTTGAGAAACGTCTTTCACTTGTAATTCCAGCTTGTTCCATTGCCTGATTATAATTTAATGATTTTCATATGCGTCTGAGGAAAGTTTTCATGTATATGCTGTACGTCACAGATAGGAGGAAGCTATTTTGCCTGATTATAATTCAATGATTTTTATATGCGTCTGGGGAAAGTTTTCATGAATGTGTGTACGTCACAGAGAGGAGGAAGCTATTAAGTCTATAATACTTTATGTCTTGTGTGTCATCTTTTTTTTGTAAAATAGAAAAATTACTGTACTGTTCCAACTCTGAGGAACTGCCTTACTAAGGAAATATGCTGGGTCAGTGGTACTCTGAAAGAGAAGAGTTCAGCACCACCATGTTTTTCTCTTTAAAAAAAAAAAGCAGGAAGAAGCTGAAATGAAAAAGAAAGTGAGGACTAAAAAGACACAAAGACTGGTTTGAGAAATAATAATATGACAGCGGAGAAATAAAACTCGAAGTAAGGAGGAAACACCAGAGTCACCAGAGGTACCGAATGCTTCCAACTTTTGTCTTGAGGTCGATAATTACGATAGCCACTTTAGTGGGACATGGAAACCACTGCCTACACGTAATAAAGAATTTAATGAGTTATACTGCATCTGTGGAGAAGCAGGCAAAAACAAAGAATTTTGGTGTGTTGGGAGCTACTCTTGGAATCATGCTGCATGTATGCACTACTGGAGAAGACACCCCAAGATTTTGTTTGCGATAACAGCTTATACAAGAAATTAACATCGTAAAATTGTTGAAATGTGAAAATGGAAGTGTTACGCATTCCACGTTACAGTTTAAATACGTTTCAATATTCTAATTTTCTAACGAAAACTGGCAGATAATTTAAATGGCGATTATTTTCACTTATGTATATTTAACATAACGTTTCCTTCTCGAGCGCACAATTCCCCAACCACTGCGGATAACTATCGTACGGTATTTGCAGTCAAATTTCATTGTACTATTTCTCACTTGTAAATTAATTTGTTATAGTAAAACTAAAGAAACTACAGCAAACCTGCATACAGTTGGTTTTAGGTTACGTATAATGAATTCTCAAAACAATAATTTTTGCTTAGTTGGCACTATTCCTGCACTTGCCCTTACGCGTTTATTATGGTCGCAGGAATGTGAGGTTAGAGTTTAACGTACCGTCGACGCCAAGGTCATTAGAGGCGGAGCACAAACCCTGGCAAGAGAAGGATGTAGAAGTAAAACGCCTGTGTCCTTTTCAGAGGAAGCATACCGGCGTTCATCTTAATCGATTTTGGGAAAACCACGGGAAACCTATGTTTGTTTGACCACCACTTCCCTAGAATTTGGGTCGATCGTCTCAACTACTGCGTCACCTCGCTCGGCACGATAGTCGGAACTTACTACTAGAGTCAAATTGCAATTTTCATATCCGTTCGAAAATTACCCATAAGTTACATCGTCCTACAGAACTCAGTGCTGAAGACTTACAGCCTTGCCATTGGAATATCTATGAATGAAAAAACTGAAGCTACATACGATATTACGAATTTTCATTAATTCATTATTATTATCTTTGGAATGTCGACATATTTTCAAACATAATAAAAATCAATTAATGAATATTTCTTATACCGTCTGCAGCATAATATTGTTTTTCGCACAGGACAGGTGCAACAGTCACGATACGTCCACTAAATGATTATAAATGTACAGGGGGATTATAATAAAAGTTTAACTTTCAAACCGCTGTAGAAATAACACCACTGGTCAGAATGATGTCAAATTGCAACGAAATATTATCGGAGAAGGGGGAAAACGTATGGCAGAAGAAAAATAAATAGCCGGCCGGAGTGGCCGTGCGATTCTAGGCGCTATAGTCAGTAGCCGGGCGACCGGTACGGTCGCAGGTTCCAATCCTGCCTCGGGCATGGACGTGTGTGATGTCCTTAGGTTAGTTAGGTTTAATTAGTTCTAAGTTCTAGGCGACTGATGACCTCAGAATTTAAGTCGCATAGTGCTCAGAGCCATTTGAACCATTTGAAAAATAAATAGTTACAAAATGTAGCAACAGATGGCAGAGTAAGCATCATAATTTAATAGTGGTCGACTACAAATGACAAATGAATCATAGAACAATGCCTGAAAAGTGTACGTTTGACATTAAACAAACTGTACTACTCAGTGTGCATGGGAATACAGGTGTAATACTGTTAGTTACGCAAGCCCATCCACCACGGCAAGGTCATATCACATCGGCTGGGAAAAATCGGTTTTTAATTGTACTGAGGCCAAAAACCGCATAAAAAGCATCAATTGCATGAATGTTTAATTGTCATGAGGCCAAAAACTGCATAAAAAGCCTTAATCGCATCGGTTTTTAATTGTCCTGAGGCCAAAAACCGCATAAAAAGGATCAATCAAAATCAAATCGGATTATTAATTTCCGTGGACTGGCGCAAAACATGTTGAATATGCTGTCCACCGTTTTCTACAACAAGTTGAAATCGAGAAACAGCATGTTCCACAACTGATCGAAGTGTTTCCGGGGTCACGTTCAGAATGTGTCGCGCAATACGTGCCTTCAATGCAGTTAAGTTTGGAATCGGAACACTGAACACAACATCTTTCAGATAGCCCCACAGCCAGAAGTCACACGGATTAAGATCATGTGATCGGAACGGCCAGGCTGTAGGGAAATGTTGGGGCCTGATAATTCTAGCATTTCCGAAACGGCGCTTCAGCAGCTGCTTAACTGGATTTGCAATGTGCGGAGGTGCGCCATCTTGCACAAAAATGATCCCATCTACACATCCACGCTGTTGGAGAGCCGGAATGACGTGGTTGCGCAAAAGACACTCATAGCGCTTACCAGTGACGATACAGGTAACAGGACCGGAAGCACCTGTCTCTTCGAAAAAAATATGGCCCTATGATAAATGATGCGGTCAACCTGCACCACTCAGCTACCTTTTCAGGACGAAGTGGTACTGGTTGATTTGCGTATGGATTTCGACAATTCTGTGTATTGACATATCCTGTCAGATGGAAGTGGGGTTCGTCTGTCCATAAATGGTTCAAATGGCTCTGAGCACTATGGAACTCAACTGCTGAGGTCATTAGTCCCCTAGAACTTAGAACTAGTTAAACCTAACTAACCTAAGGACATCACAAACATCCATGCCCGAGGCAGGATTCGAACCTGCGACCGTAGCGGTCTTGCGGTTCCAGACCGCAGCGCCGTTAACCGCACGGCCACTTCGGCCGGCCGTCTGTCCATAAAATCTTCCACAGCCAGTCATTGTCCACTTCCACGAGAGCAAGAAATTCTAAATCAAAGGTCTCTCTTGCTGGCAGGTCAACAGGAAGCAACTCGTGCACATGGATAATTTTGAATGGATAGCAAAGAAGGATGTTTCGTAGGATTTTACGCATCGTGCTCACGGGTATGTTCAATGTTCCGGCAATTCTCCGTGCACTATACGTTTGCACACCACCACTCGTTACCTCCTGCATTGGTGTGGTCACTGCTCCCACTGACGTCTAATCAATTCATTTCCTCCCTCTACCAGGTTTCACACAAAAAAAATCGTCTTTTCGAATTTCCTAAACATTTTCTCCGGACCCACGGCAGTCATCGGACCAACGCGTTTTTTTCAAACCCTTCAGTGTCCTTAACTTCTGCAGAGCGACGTGTGCACAGTCATCATTCTTGTAATACGGCTTTACAAGCAGAGCGCGATCCTGCATTGAGACACTCATGGCGAACGTCGCGGACGCGAAAGCAGGAAAAGCCGTGTAACCGGCAAGTTTATACCAACTTCAATGGGTCGTGCGTATGACAGGTGTTTTCATTTACGTGTTCTGACACATAGAGAGCCATCTACTGATCAATTTTCACACTATTTTTTTTCTTGTGCCATACGTTTTCCCCCTTCTCCGATAATATTCCGTTGTAATTTGACGTCATTCTGACCAGTGGTGTTATTTCTACAGCGTTTTGAAAGTTTAACTTTAATTATAATCACCCTGTATAACTGAATGGAGCCATTTGAAAATAGGCTAGAGCTCGCCATGGTTCTTGACGTAAAGAAAGTTTTAAATAATGGTCATTGGCTTAATTTCTTGAGGTGATTTTTATCCACAAGTTACAATGTTTAGAAGTCATCATCGCGGAAAATATAATGAAGGTTTTACTCATTTATTACATGGAATATTATTTCAAGCTACTCTGAGCATTCATTCATAGTGATTCAATTTTCGCGCAGTGTTTGTACATAACGTACAGTGAGTAAAACACTTAAACTAGTGCAGACACTTTGTCAAAGGAGTCAGGGAGAATTTTTTTCATCAATGAAGCGGACGGTGATATGAAGACACAGCATCGCAGATTATAGTCGTGGGGCGTGGGAGAAGTTAAGATCAGATCTTTTCTCTTACAGGACACGCGGAGATCCTCCTGCGGACCATTTATGGCGAGCGCCCTAGGAGATGAAATATGGGAGGAGAGGAGAAAGGGAAAGTGGATGAAAAGTTACGAGTCGACCAGTCACGTTTAGTGATACAACTCGTTAGTAAGACACTGACTGTCACTCGCACTCGCACTCGCAGGTTATGGTTCAACGTGCCGACCGAGGTGGCTCAGTGGTTAGCACACTGGACTTGCATTCGGGAGGACGTCGGTTGAAACCCGCGTCTGGCCATCCAGATTTAGGTTTTACGTGATTTCCCTAAATTGCTCCAGACAAATGGCGGGAATGGTTCCTATGAAAGGGCACGGCTGATTTCCTTCCCCATCCTTGGCACCATCACACCTTGTGCTCCGTCTCTAATGACCTCGATGTCGACGGGACGTTAAACCCAGTCTTCCACCCTTACTTGCTTGTGGTTCAACGTCCCATTGACATGAAGGTCATTTGTAGCAGAGCACAAGTTTCGATTCGACACGAATCGGGAAAGAAAAACGGTTGTGGCCCAGTTTCGAAAAACTCCGATTCTCCCTGATACGAGTCCAGTGCGTTGCTGTGACATCTCGTCAGATGGAACGTTTGGTTTTTGAATCCCGGTCTGATGTACCCTCTTTATGTTCTGTGGACGATACTAGAAGTCACATATCAACCAACAATACAAACTATAACTGTAAATGAAGTGTTTACTTCTTGTGGGACACTAGCTGGAGTACGACGAAGGGGCGTTTTGTTCATCGTTTTTCTTGTATTTCAGTGTTATTCAAAGTAAGTGATAGGTAGATCTTCAATTTACATTTATATGTTCGTACTTAATTTCTGAACTTACGGGATTACGTTTCCTCTTGTAGTTAATCGGTACGCATGTGACAGCATGCGCTACTTAATATGCTCCAAAACGCCGGAAAAAGAAACGGGAATTTTACGAGCCTTATAAATCTGGTTCCGTTGGTGATACAAAGGTAGGTTCAGTGTTTTGGACAGCCCTTGGGCTACGGTTCATTTGTATACCCAACAGAAGGATCGTATTACTGTAACTATCCTACAATACAGGGTCAAATTTGAATATTATAACCTCCTCCAGCTATGGCAAATGGAACAAATCGGTTGGATCTTTTTGCATTAGATGTGATCTACGGTGCGCCTTAAGTGACTTATGGAGGCACCATTTAGTTCAGGGGCGGTTCCTGAGAAAACCCTAAAAACATGAGCCGGCCGCTGTGGCGGAGCGGTTCTAGGTGCTTCAGTCCGGAACCGCGCTGCTTCTACGGTCGCGGTTTCGAATCCTGCCTCGGGCATGGATGTGTGTGATGTCCTTAAGTTAGTTAGGTTTAAGTAGTTAGAAGTCTAGGGGACTGATGACCTCAGATGCTACGTCCCATAGTACTTAGAGCCATTTTGAACCCGAAAAACAAGTTTTTTGGGTACCAAAACCAAGCTGCAGGTTCCAAAACGGTTATGCACAGAAAATGGCTGAAATTGTTATTGTATATTCCTAACATCTTGATCTCGAATATTCTATAAAATTTTCTTGATATCATTATCCGTTTACGAGGTATAGAAGTTGAAAGTTACCCTACTTGTACAAGTAAAATAAGCGCGATTTATCCGGCGTGAGGCGAAATCTAATTAATAAATAACCGCAGCAAGTTGCTCAAAGCTTAACGGTATATTCTCTAGGCATTTATGTAGAAGTGCCAACTTCCAGTTTTTAAAAAGCTTTATTCGTTATCAATACACACCCGAAAAACATGGTTTTTGGGTACCAAAACCTTAAGGGGCTTATGGAGGCACCATTTCGTTCACGGGCGGTTTCTGAGAAAATCCGAAACACATGGTTCGCAGGAGAGCTTCTGTAAAGTTTGGAAGGTAGGAGACGAGATACTGGCAGAAATAAAGCTGTGAGTACCGGGCGTGAGTCGTACTTCGGTAGCTCAGATGGTAGAGCACTTGCCCGCGAAAGGCAAGGGTCCCGAGTTCGAGTCTCGGTCGGGTACACAGTTTTAATCTGCCAGGAAGTTTCATATCAGCGCACATTCCGCTGCAGAGTGAAAATCTCATTCTGGAAACGTCCCCAGGCTGTGGCTAAGCCACGTCTCCGCAGTATCCTTTCTTTCAGGAGTGCTAGTTCTGCAAGGTTCGCAGGAGAGCTTCTGCAAAGTTTGGAAGGTAGGAGACGAGGTACTGGCAGAAATAAAGCTGTGAGTACCAGGCGTGAGTCGTGCTTCGGTAACTCAGATGGTAGAGCACTTGCCCGCGAAAGGCAAAGGTCCCAAGTTCGAGTCTCGGTCGGGCACACAGTTTTAATCTGTCAGGAAGTTTCAGTTGATGTACTTATTTTGAATCATATTACACTACAAAAATGTTTGGGAATACCTGACTTCAGCAAATTTATAAGTGCAGAAATACGATCAGAGTGAAGTGTGCTTTGCAAACTCTTTTTGATCTGACGATTATTGGCTACAACAGCCTAGGAATTATATTACGCTCTTTAATATGCATATATTTAACTGCTTTTGATAACATAATTAATGTATGATCAAAAATGTATAATTTATTAATCTTTCAGTACCCGTGACGACAATTTAACTTAAGATCTGTGGAAGGTATGAAGTATATCGGTTCAGATGGTTCAAATGGCTCTGAGCACTATGGGACTTAACATCTGAGGTCATCAGTCCCCTAGTACTTAGAACTACTTAAACCTAACTAACCTAAGGACAGCACACACATCCATGTCCGAGGCAGGATTGGAACCTGCGACCGAAGCGGTCGCGCGGTTCCAGACTGAAGCGCCTAGAACCGCTCGGCCACACCGGACGGCAAGTATATCGGTTCTTTTGTAAATACTTTTTATGTGTTTTTGTTTTTCTAACATGTTTCAGTACCTCGAGGATTTTCTCATGAATGTCAAAGAAACGAATCGTGTACGTCATGTAATCAAAAAGCCAATGTCGTTGTGCCGTTCTTCCATCTGCGAATTTAAAAGTCCATCGAGATAAGGACGTCGGAAAACTTTATAATAAGAACAGAAGTTTTAGTTTTTGCAACATTTTGAATACTGCTCTCAGTTTGTTAATGCTTTCCTAGGGCTCTCATCCGTTAGAGAAGGGAAACAATTACGGGATGTGTGTTTCGTGGAATTACGGCAAGGGCACAGAAAATAACTGCTCGTTAAAGGGTGCAGAGGGCGCTTGGTGACAATCTCGATTAGAAACAGTGGCGTGACGCCAACAATACTACGCAGCCTGGTTGGAGACAAGCCAACTGCTGCACCACTTGAAGACGATGACTAGGTTCATCGTCAAAATATTATCCTTAAAACTTGACTCGACCACCCGGCTGGAAATCCGAAAACATACCATGCATGCCTGACTACGCAAATACATTTAGATTTCTGATTCATTAGCCAATGCTTAAAGGTTGTGTGTGAAAGGTATACATAACATGCAATATATAACGTTGAATGCATAAGGAAGTCCTCAACGCTAAATAAATTACTGCCCAGCAGCTATTATTGCGCTTAAACTAGGAGATTTCACCTTTAAACTGATGAGCGATGTTTTCAACTGGGTGTATCCACGAGTTGCAAAATTAAGTTGCAGAAGTTGCTATGTTTTTGCATTACGCGAAGACGGTCGTTTTCCTCGACATCTTTTGAAACTTTCCTCGTGGCGTATGTCGCCACATGTTTGGCAGACTCACAGTTTCTTTCCTGTTTGAACGCTGGACGGATATAAAGTATTTTTCACTACGCAGAGAAGTCATCCTTAGGACGAAGTTATTTCTACAGAAATTTATCATGACGAACATGACAGACAGGCCTATAATTAATAATTTTATACATAGTATCCAAGGAAAAACAGTGATTGGGAATTAAAACGAATGTTAAAACTGTTACAGCTACCATAATCAGAACCTCAAATGGTTACTACTTAGTTATTACAGAAATGATAAACGTTCTTAACACTTTCAGGTATTTGGTTTGTCTCTTTCCCGTATCCGTAATTACTTGCAGAGCAATGTGTACCTTTTTGTGGCATGTGGATTATTACAATCTTTTGACCATACACGTGGGCCTCATCTGCTCTGTGGTGGGTTATGGATGCTTTTTATATCACAACGCTGCCAAACGCGTAGTTCAGAAACTTGAAACGGTACCTCTTCGATACCTGCGAATATACCATGGGACAATGTCATGGACTCAAGGTACATGTTACTAATAAAAGCTGTTGAACCTCCATTGAATGCTCGGCGTCAGTACGGGCGAGGAAATTTATTTGGCACAATAGTCAGCAGTCTAATGGGTGTCCGAAAGGTCTTTCCCTGATTACATAAATTGATAACTCAGGCTAGAAGTAAGATACAAATATGAAACTGGTGTCTAATTGTTTACAAACTATCAAAGTTTCTTTCACGCATCAGTAAACTTCCACATGAGCACCCTTGGTAGCACGTAGCACATCTAGGCGATATTCAATTTCCGTCCACACATTAGCCAACATCACTGGAGGGATCGATTCAACGACTGTGGTTATCCGTTGCCGCAGGGTTTCAAGATCTGGTACACGTGTTCGGTAGACCTCGTCCTTGACATAACCCCATAAAAAGAAGTCTAATGGGTTTATGTCAGGAGAGCGTGGAGGCCAAACCGTTGGCCCATTACGACCAGCTCATCCCCCAGGAAAGGTCATATCGAGATAGGCACGGACGTCCAAACTCCAATGAGGCGGTGCACCGTCTTGCTGAAACAAGACATCGGGGTGATACTGAAGCAGCTGAGGAACATCATACAGTTGCAACATCTCTAGATTCACTGCAGATGTGATGGTAGCCTCAGCGAAGAAGAATGGCCCGATAATTCGATCGTGCAATAGCGCGCGCCAAACATTCACCTTTGGACTGCCTCTGGTGCACCAGCTCGCCAGGGGGTTGTGAACCCCAAATGCGCACATTATGGCGATTCACTACTCCACTGACAAAAAAGGTCGCTTCATCGGAAAAGGCAATTCGTCTGAGATAACCATCATTGTCCTCAATACGTGATAGCATTTCGACCTCAGAGTCATATCGACGTGTACTGTCATTGGGTAACAAGGCCTGAACGATTTGCACTTTGTATGCACGAAACAATAAATGAGTGTGTAAAATGTCATGGAGAGAGCTTTTTGGCATGTGTAATTCACGTGAGGCCCTACGCACCGATTTCTTCGGACTTCGCACAAAAGACTGCCCTACAGCTTCCACCCTGTCTGCTGAGGATCTTGGTCGACCAGACCTCGGAAGGTCAGCAACGGATCCTGTGTTCTTGAACTTCTCATACCAGGCTTTAATGCTGTTGACATCAGGTGGATTCATTCCAAATGTTGTCTGGAAGTGTCTCTGCACTGTGGTTGGTGATCGTGTCTCATGGTACCACTACTGCCTACTGTGCCTTCTCCTGATTGGTTAACATGGCTTCTTAGGCACTGCACCTCATCCACTACTTACGAACTGCGAACCTAAAACAGAAAAAAACCTCTGATAGTTGTAAACAATTCGACACAAGTTTCATATTTGTCCCTTACTTCTAGCCTGAGTTACCAATTTATGTAATCAGGGAAAGTCTTTTCGGACACCCTGTAAATTAAGTACCCTCATACGATAAATGACAGACGATCCTCGGCTCATAATTTCCACAACGGAAATGCGGAATCTTCGTCCTCTACGAATGGTAGCATTAGACTAAGTGCATCCATAGATCGTTGGATTCAGTCCGATATCTACATTCTCCCTATCTGAATTCTACTTAGATACCAGTTGGAAAATTTCGATTTTAGTATTAAAGTTTTATCAAAAATGGCTTCGGCACAATTAATTCAAGTTTCAGTGCTTACGTTGAAACATCCCCTTAGAAAAATTTACGAATGACTGTGCTGATAAACCTCTTACATTATTTGCTTTTCAAACAGCTGAGCAAAACTGAACGTACTCAGACATTACTCTCTTTACTTATTCTGAACACTGGACTCGCATTCGGGAGGACGACGGTTCAATCCCGCGTCCGGCCATCCTGATTTAGGTTTTCCGTGATTTACCTAAATCGCTCTAGGCAAATGCCGGGATGGTTCCTTTCAAAGGGCACGGCCGACGTCTTTCCCCGTCCTTCCCTAATCCGATGAGACCGATGACCTCGCTGTCTGGTCTCCTTCCCCAAACAACCAACCAACCAACCAACTTATTCTGATCAACACTAAACTGACACACAATATTTTTAGCGAAACGCAGTCTGACTTTCAAAAATCCCTACAAAAGGATGGCCCTGACTAACAATAACCTATACCTTTCATGAATCACTTACCTCACAAAAATCTTCGTTACTCGAACTACTGCAATACAGCGAGCGCCACTACTGCCAGCTAAATAAAAGATTCTAACTACTGAAGGCACTAACGAAAGATTTTGATAGAGAATAAACAATGTATCTACCTTAATAATGGTTCAAATGGTTCAAATGGCTCTGAGCACTATGGGACTCAACTGCTGTGGTCATAAGTCCCCTAGAACTTAGAACTACTTAAACCTAACTAACCTAAGGACATCACACACATCCATGCCCGAGGCAGGATTCGAACCTGCGACCGTAGCAGTCGCACGGTTCCGGACTGCGCGCCTAGAACCGCGAGACCACCGCGGCCGGCCCTTAATAATGTTCCAAAGTCATCATATATATATCAGTTCATGATATCCAATATTACAAATTTACTCTTTCTAATGGACACACGTCAAGATCGTCCGCTCTCAAAATTCTGCCATTTCTCTCCCGAAATCCACCACTGCTGGCTGCTCACCTCCAACTGCGCAACGCTACGCACTGTTCACATCCAACTGCCCAACACTACAACAGCGACTATTTCAACAATGCCAACCAGCCACAGACTTCACACAGCACAGCCAGTGATTTTCATACAGAGCGCTACGTGGCGTTACCAACATGAAAACCTAAACAGCCTACTTACATCTAAACAGCCTACTTACAACGTTAATCTTTGTACGCCACTCTTTGTTCATGTGTACACTGATGACTCTGGATATCAAGAGGACACAGCAGTAGCATGTGCATTTATTGTTCCCAAGTAGAAATACTCCAAGAAATTTCGTATGCCGCTCATTTTTCAAATTTTTCTGCAGGTTGCAGAGGCAAGGTGGAACACTTGCCGAAGGGGGCAACATTTCTGGTCCTATAATGAACGTCAGTCTACCATCCTCCGACTTCAAATTATGGCTATGGAAACTGGCCGCGAAAGAATGAGAAATGGATTGGTGCCTTTAAATCTGGCGTAAGATGAATACAGCGCTGTGGTCCAAGCAATAATTAGAAACTTCCTCTGGTTGAGAAAACTTCAGGGGAGCAGGAAGCTGTTATCTGCTGTAGCAAGAATGCGTGCCAACAGTGGTCCATCTTCTTCCCGCTTACATCTGATAATCATCAAGGATATCTCTTTCTGCGAATGTCAGAAGAAAGAAGAAGGATATTTGAACCACATGTTGTGCCACTGTAGTAGTATCATGCACTGCGCGACGCAAATTGCCACAATGTGACAAACGTAATTTCCAGAGGCTCATCGTTCTGTCGAGTTTGAATCCTCTCACATTCTCTTATTATTGTGACGTGTGCCCTGTCACTATCACGAGACACATTCGCTTGTTTCGCCTCATTTTATATAGTGGCAAAGTGAAAAGCTCGCTGCATAGTGGAAATACTACGTTGATATCAATGAAAATTTGTTTCCGTTTCGTTGATACATGTGCAATAACGAAACACAAGAGTCAAGTTCATCTGCGGAATACGTATGTTCAAACAGCTTTTTAAAATAGCCATGTTGTTTATGTTTCTTTTGAATCAATAAACTGGAGTGTAACGCCATAGGCGCGCAGTCTCAGGCGCCTCGCCACGGTTCGTGCGGCTACCCGCGTCGGGGGTTCGAGTCCTTCCTCGGGCATGGGTGTGTGTGTTGTCCTTAGCGTAAGTTAGTTTACTTTAGATTAAGTAGTGTGTAAGCCTATGGACCGATGACCTCAGCACTTTGGTCCCATAGGAACTTACCACAAATTTGCAAAATTAGTGCCATCACAAAATTCCTTCTTTTGGCCTATTCATTCTTAACAGCAATTCATTCAAAGTTGATTATGGTATATAAGGAATCCTGTTCCCTCATGTACAACAACTAAAATTGGGTGACTGAGTTACACCGTGGCCTTAAGTCCCAAAACTTCAAATATATATGAGCATGTTGAGAGAGTGCACAATATGGTACCAGACACTCGACGAATAATTGTCTAAGAAATATGCGTAGAACAGGAGAAAATATGATAAATTGAACATGTAGAATGTGAGATGACCGAGGAGTCAGGTTCAATAGCTGACAGAACACATGCTCGAAATGCAAGAAAGAAATTTGGCTGTGTTCTGTTCGAAGGAACTGGTCTGGCATTTGCCTTAAGAAATTCAGAGAAACAATGGGACTCCAAAATTTAGATGGCTGGACTGGAATTCCAGCTGCCATCCATCCGAATCCGTTGTGCTAACTATTGTGACACCTTAGGCAGTTCGAGCAAGTTTTATCCAAAATGGATGAGGCAGTTGACCCGTCTGAGATTACGTATAAAAAAGAACTTTCGAAAATGGATGCCACATTTACCGATTGGAACAATAGTGCCAAAGCTCTGTAAAACGTTTAAATACCACATTTCCATAATAAACTACAAAATAATGGCAAAGTCTAACTTCAGTGCTCTACAATATGAAATGAAAAAACACACACCATAGCCACAGAAAAACAGGCAGATCAAGTACCATTATGCGTTAGAAAGAAGATATTCAGACGAGATCTCTATTGTAATAATGTATCACTTAACCTGCAGATTTTTATAATACACAAAGAGACCTTTGTAAAGCACGAAATACGAAATATATACGTACAATATGCTCAAATACAGAACAAGGGAGAGATTAAACTTGGTCAAAGACATTGATGTAACCAAACGGAAATGAAAGTTGTTATCTTGAAAATTTAATTTTTGCATCAATATAAAATTACAGATCAAAATATGTAAAGATTTCGAGTGCGCAACACTGTACAGTTCTCTAATCATGAATGAAAATTCGAGCTTTGCACTGAAATAAAAATTTTTCTCAGAATATGCAAGATTTTGAGGACAAGAGACATAGCACTAGTGTCATAACTTAATTATTTTACAAGATTTTTAAAAGATACTAATGGCTTACACTGCAGCACTACTGATAAAACCTATATGTTAATCATTACTTCTTGATGACTGAAATTCGATATCCCTACTATACTTTGCACGCACAATGCACTCTCAAATTAAATATTTCCACATCTAAATCGCCTATATTATTTACCCTAATACATGCTGTTTGCTTAAAGGCACTACTAAAAGAAATTATAGGTCAGTCAATGAGCATGATTCGGTCTTAGTACCATACATTAACTTTATCAGAACAGTTAAAAAATTGTTCTATCACATTATAAAACAAACATGATCACTAATGATGATCAAACTTTAAACGTAAAGTACATTTTGATCATCATTGCTCTCAGAAGGGAATGGTGGTCACCTTCTAAACTAAGCATCCTTTCCCTGAGAGGAGAATGGTGGGTACACTGTAAGCTGACCACCATCTCCTCCCCCCCCCCCTTCTGGTAGGATTGGCTGTCAGCATGTAAACTGAAATAATTGCTCCCAGGGTGGTAATGGTGGTCACCCCAAAAAATTTAACATCATTGGGGGTGGGGGTGGGGGCGGGAGTGAGAGTGGTAGTCACCTTGTAAGGGGGGTGCTAGTCAGTCTCTAATCTGTACTGACATCTGTGCATATGCATTAACACAATTTGAAATCCTATCATATTTCGCTGAGTCATGGTAACTGTTACGGTTTTGTTGTACATGGGTCAGTTTGTTACAATTTGCTGTAACATGGAGGGAAATTTGTTGAAATTTCACTATAACATGAAGATCAATCTGTTAAAGTTTTGCTGTGACATGAAGCACAATTTCTTAGCTTGTAAGTAGAAAATCGTGTGCATTCAGGAACAGAATAGATTGAAAATTCCACATTGCATTTCATTCACACAGGCCGTTAAAATGTAATAGAATGGAGCGGAACGGAATTTCATTCACACAGACCACAAAAAAAACGAAGTGTATGACACCCCCACTAGCTGAGACTTCCAGTAACTGACAGCACCCATAGCTGACACCTCCAGTGGCTGATGTCCTAAGTAGCTGTTAACCTAGTGGCTAAAACCCATGGCACATACACACTGTCAGCTATTGGTTTTTTTTATAGGACAGTTTGTTACAATTTTGCTGTAACAATGGCGTCATAGGAGCGATATCTTACAATTTTGCTAGAGTATGGCAATGTATGGAGCAATTTATTACAATTTTTGGAGTAAAATGGAGCTTTTTTTTACATTTTGGCTATAACATGGCACAATTTGTTACAGTATAATGTTTGTTGTCTTTGAAAGTGGGTGTTTTAAAGCATAGAACACATTCAATTCCTACCTATATGACTGTGTATTTCATCAAAGTGTCATGTAGTACACACAATATGACAGCAAAGATGACAAATGGTTTGAATTGCAACATGAATTTCATACCATAGTGTAGGGATCACTATTACATTTGTCTGATATTGGTATCAGTTTTACAGAAGAATATTTGACAGATTTAGGTGTGGGAACAACATTTCTTACTTTGGTAGTTCTCATAGACAAGTGATCTTTAGGCTGTAAGATAGATCAGCAGCAGTGTCAATATGAGTTGTGTTAAGTTGTAGAAGACGTTTTTATGTTTTCTGATAAACTGAATGTGTGTTACGAAGATAGAACTATGCTAATCATTAAAACTGTATTTTATTCAAGCCATGTGTATTTTTTTCTAAATCTTACAGTGCAAGGATGTTATGATAGTAATGAAACATGTGTTCTGTACTCGAAATCTTACATACTTTGAGAATAATTTTAATCTTGGGGCAAAGCTCAAATTTTTGTTCATGATCAGGTATGTGTAATTATAATTGTGTATTACGATAAGCAACCTGCAAGTGACTCATGCTGGAAATCGTTGTTGTTTTGATAATTAATTTTATTTTGGTGCAAAGATGGTATTTTCGAGACACTGAAGTTTCATCTCCGCCTCTTACCACCCTCGCCCTTGGCTATGTTGGATCTCTCTTTGTTCTACAACTCTCTTTGGCTACGTTGTATGCAAATATTTTGTATTCTGTGCCTTATGAAGGTCTGTTTGTGTGTTACAAAATTATGTAGTGAAAGTGATACATGGCAATAAAGGTGTTGTCAAAACCTTTCTTGCCCTTATATATGGTGCTTGGTCAGTTTGTCTGTAGCTATGTTGTGTGTTTTTACATTTCGTATTTTGGATGATTCCGATTACATTTTGATATTATTTAGCACTTGATTATGTAAATATATTGTGTAAACGTTTTGGGGAACCTCGGTACCATAGTTTCAATCAGCAAATGTTGCAGCATTCCTCAATAGTTCGTTTTTGTACATAGCCTGAGGAAGGCCTAGTTCAAATGCAAATAAAAAGCAATATTGTCCTGTCAGTGTCACTGATTACATTTTCTTAATGTAGAACATGATGCATTACCTTCTTTCTCGTTAAAATGGTGCTCGATAAAGTGAAGACTTCCTGAAAAACTCGTAAAACATTAAGCGATTTCAGTTTGTTGTATGAACCACGAATCATACAGCATCAAATCGAAATTCCAGCACCCTTTATGTATTTTGATACATTTATTAGATGTGGAGATACCATTCTAACACTTGTCATAAACACCGTTCTAACACTTGACATTAACACTGTTTATGTGCGTGTGTGCGTGTGTGTGTGTGTGTGTGTGTGTGTGTGTGCGTGCGTGCGTGCGCGCACGTGTGTGTATGTGCGTTTTGTTGTATTTTTTGACAAGATGAGGATATAACATAGAAATAAACACTGTGTTGCCGACGTATTTTTGTACACTTTTAGACACCGATTTAACATTGTGACACTTGAAAAATTTTGTGAAACAAGTATATCTGGAAATGTTTAATTTCAAGATCTATTGTGCTTTACACCAAGAGTGGACCTAAAAATGAAATTAATTGCGTTTTTCTGTATTTGCCAGTAATTGTGACTGCTCATTTGTTTGTGTGATTGCCTGTTTAGCATAGTGCTGTAGCCAACATGTGTTTGTGTGATTACAGTGTCAGTCAAGTTCGTTTAGATACATCACCTCATTTAGGTCGAAGAATGGAATGTTAACCATCTGCTACGGATGTCATTTTTAGCCAGATGTGCTTTGTCACAATTTAGAATGGAAACAGCATTGGGACACTCAATTTGAGAGTTCACACTCATGTTTTAGGCATCAGTTTTGAAGGATATGTGTTTGTGGAAATAACATTGTAACAAAATGAGATTTTCACTCTGCAGCAGAATGTGCGCTGATATGAAACTTCCTGGCAGGTTAAAACTGTGTGTCGGACCGAGACTCGAACGCGGGACCTTTGTCTTTCGCGGTCAAGTGCTCTACCAACTTTTTTTTTTAATCTCATTTTGTTCGCTTTTGTTCGTTGCATCTGCTCGGGGCAGACGTCGTACGACATTCGTTTAAGTTCGTCGATGACCCATTAACTCAGTTTTTTTATTACAGAGAGCAGCTAACTCTCTGACCGAACACGCTGAGTTACCGTGCCGGCAACCAACTGAGCTACCCAAGCACGGCTGACGACCCGTCCCCACAGCTTCAATTCTGCCAGTACCTCGTCTCAACATTCCAAACTTCACAGAAGCTCTTCTGCGAACCGCAGATAATAATTCAAATAGCTCACCGTGAAGTATAGATGCTAACTCTGTGCCCGTGGTCACGGACCTTGTCAGTCCCATGGGCTCTCGTGGTCCATTTTTTTTTTTTTTTGCCATCCAGTAACTCTTTTTCACTTATACCATTAATCATTTTCATGTTCTTTTTATGAATTTGAGTTGTGGCAGAATAATACGCTGTCTGACACTGACGCATACTGTGAAAGCTTCATGCAGTACGTGCAGATGTTTAAGGTTACTGTTCTCATGCTTATTCGCCAAGCGTAGGCTAACAATGCGGGTAGCCCGCATTGCCCGTCCCCGTCAAGATTCTAGAGCAGGTGACTTGTCGTTATCCGCCTCCTGCAACTGACACTGGTGTCACAGCAAGCGCTGATTCATAAGAAGTGCGTACACTTCGACTTATTTACTCCCTATCATTGTAGAAGGTGGGACTTTTGAAACAAACGCAGTCGTGTGTTATTGCAGCCATTATCAAGAGCTACACCATTGCACTACTTCTTCAGTTTCACTTCTCTTCAGCTAATTAATGTCATATACGAAATATTTCAATCTAGCTAACATGCTTTACATTCTCTTCAAGTCTTGGCCAAATCTGAAAATTATAATCGATTACTTCACATAATGCATTAACAGTAACTTCCTTACTCTTTAATCCCCAGGAAAGCACTTTCGAATACGAGTGAAGAAACATATTATATCCTCCAACATATATCTCACTTAATCTCTCGTAGTCAGCTGTAAGTTGTAGAATGTATTACGGGTTTGGGCCCATACTGCAAAGTAACCTCTCGAAATTATGAGAGTGCCTTCTGCTATGGCGTCAAGTCAGCGCCGGCGCTCCTGTCGGGAACGAAAGAGAAGAGACGGCTGTGAGAAGACATCAGCCAATCACACGCTGACTGACCACCTTCCAGGACGACAACGCGACAGCAGCGGCCCCTAGGTGAAGAGGACGTAAGCGCCGCGCTCGACTGGTGGCGGCCCACTTCAATAGCAATTTCAATGCTAGCCACTTCGTTAGCTATCTCCATGTAGCACAGAATTGTGTTTGTCTATTCTGGAGAAGACTGGTTATTTTGTATGTCGCCCTTTGCTTGCAACACGTATCAAAGTTAAGTATTGTAATTGTCTTTTTGTAATAAAACTCATTTATACGAGTTGGTTGATTGTTCGTCTAGCAAACCGAGTGTGCAGGATTCCTGAACAACACACCTTCCACGGTACTTTGTTAAGTATTTCTGTGACACTCTCATTAACTAACCAAATCCCCGAAAATTTGCTCAACTCTTCTTTGAATCTTCTCTTTAACTTCCTTATGTCTACAAACACCACAGACAAAAGAGTGGCTGAAGCCCAGCTGCAACTATAAAATAACCCAAGAAATCTATAGGAAGACAAGAATGGAAAGGATGGATTTAAACGAATAATAACGTCATTATCATTAGAGACAAAACAAAACTAAGATTAGACAAATATGCAGAAGGAAATAGACAGTGTTCTCGTCTGAATATTCATCCTAGTATTTGCCTTAACTGATGTGAGGAAACCAGTGAAACGCTAAATCTTCATTACCGGACGGGAATTTTAACTCCACTCCATCTGAATAAGAGTCTAATGTCTTTAGAAGACTAGGCACAAATCTTGCTGTCAGATTATAACATCAATCCTTGGCGTGCTTGGTATCCTAAAATACTAAGTCTCGAATACGCACTCTTCCCACGCAATTTGTTTAATTGTATGTTTATGTTTATGTAATCACGCTAATTTTCTGTAAAAAAAACAATACATAACTGGTGTATTATAATATTACGTACTGTAACACCCCAAGAAACCCGAAAACCCAAATAAGAATGTCATGATAATTTAAAGTAGGGAACAGTGTTATCCTGACAGGTACGACAAAAAAATATTTCAAATGGCTCTGAGCACTATGGGACTTAACTTCTGAGGTCATCAATCCCCTAGAACTTAGAACTACTTAAACCTAACTAACCTAAAGACATCACACACAGCCATGCCCGAGGCAGGATTCGAACCTGCGACCGTAGCGGTGGCGCGGTTCCAGACTGTAGCGCCTAGAACCGCTCGGCCACCCCGGCCGGCAGGTACGACAACTTTGACAATAATATAAGATTTTAAAGTTTTGATGAACACCAATTTCAATAATTACTGAGTATGTCATGATATAAAGGTAGAAAGAAAGGTTATTTTTAATTAGCTGTCAAACATCTCAGTAATAACTGCCAATCAGTACGACGAAAGCTAAGTCCAAAGTAATATGTCGGTCAGAGATAACATTTATTGTGAAAGAGAGTTGTAAACGCAGCGAAAAGGAAATTCAATGCGTCTACAATGTTCGATCATGGAAAAGTTACGAGATTATTTCTATTAAAAAAAAGTAATATTGTGTGATAGAGATGCGCAGACTTTGTTCTCAGTTATTCTGACTTGAGAACTTGAACTGAAGTGATATTCTGATAGTGTACGACGAGTTGATGAACTTTAATGATTGAAGATATTATTATTGGTTTCAACCTTCATCAAAGTGAACAGTTACAACGGAGAATAGACATAGTATCGAAGACTGCAATACCTGATTAGCCTGGAGTAGGATAATACAAATACGCAGATTGTAAAAGTTGTCGTAATTCTCACGATCACCGAACTGAAAAAAATCGTAATTGATCTGATCCATCGGTGTGCGTGTAGTGTGATGATTATAAACTAATTGCTAAGAAGAAACAATAAAATTGTTCGTCAGTAATGAAAATATCACGTGTTGGGTCCATCATTAATTGAATTGTGTGATAGTTGATAATCAAAATTAATTAACTGTGAACATTCTAATTGAAAGACTGACTTGATGAACATTGAGCATTGAAAGGAGTGTTTTGCCGAAATAATATCACAACGCACGAAAGCAAGAGAGCATTATAGATTATCTCTGGATTTGCGTCGTGCCGTAGTGAACAATTCTGCCTAGCAACGTAACAACAGCTACTGATAGTGAACCACAAATGAATTTTTCCTCGCTTCAGTGGTGTGAAACGACGCCGGTGATGAATGATCCACTCAATACTGCAATAACTAACTAACCAGGCATAGCAAATCATCATAAAACCATAACAGACAATAAAAATCGGCAATTCCCATCGCTGAGAAGACTGTGCGGACTCGCAACGGACTTTCATACATTACGCGAGGAACAATTTTCTTCAGAGATTTTCAGGTGCTGTTCCACGTTATCCGACGGGGACAACCATCACTGCGCGTCGCGTCTCCATTCTACCGACCGAGCTGTAGCTGTAGCGGCTCAACATCAACAGCGACAACAAAAAGGGGGAGAAAGGACGTCAAAGTACCATAGTGGAGAAAAATATTCCGAGAATATTTTGCACTCTTTCAACTATCTGTAATGTGCACAGATTTTTGATAAACATTAACTGATAAGCTCTCGAGCTTTCTGTTCAGTACTAAGAACCTCTCTAGAGATTTACGTCCGCAGTAAAAAAATCAGGTGGCAAAATAACGGATAATACACTCTATACTGGATTTACTAATTTTTGCAAACTTTTTCTTGCATACAATGATTGCTGCTTTAAGAAAATAAATTACTGTAACAGTACAATAGACAAGGCCACTTCACTGACTAGGCTGTATCACATTTACATGACTGCAAAAAATGACTGTGCTAATAAGTGAAGGAATAGCCTTTCATTATGTCTCGGTTACGGTTAGTGAAACCAACCAAGATGCATCCCAATGTCCAGTCTAGACGTATACGTCGTGCAGCTGTTGGTAGGTTGATTCGGGGGAAAGGACCGAACAGTGAGGTCGTCTGTCCCACCGGGATAGGGAAGGATGGGGAAGGAAGTCGGACGTGCCCTTTCACAGGAACCATCCCAGCATTTACCTGAAGCGATTTAGGGAAATCCGGAAAACCTAAATGGCCGGACGCGAGTTTGAACCGTCGTTCTCCCGAATGCGAGTCCAGTGTGCTACTAACCACTGCGCCACCTCGCTCGGTCGTGCAGCTGTTATTATTCGTAAGATAACAATCTTGGTGGCTCGCTTTATGAGGAACAGATATGGAGACTTGCCAACCCGAACTGCAGACAGCGTGGTAAGTCACAGTCTGCTAGCCTCTGGACTAACAAGGTGAGGCCACGACGTTTGGAACGCGGATTTACTGTAAACTTCGTACACTCGTAGTACTCCATGAGGACAACAAAACGTGTAAGCAGTAGCGCGTATTTGTCAAGCGTAATTGAGAAAATCGCAAGATAATTTCGGTCGTGATATATATATATATATATATATATATATATATATATATATATATATATATATGCATGGCGGCGGCAGCCGAGTGATGCCGGCACGGTAGCTCAGCGTGTTCGGTCAGAGGGTTAGCTACCCTCTATAATAAAAAGACTGAGTGAATGGATCAACTAAGAACATAGATTGGGATCTTCGGACGTCCGCCCCGAACAAATTCAAAGAACACTTTCCAAAAGAAAAAAAAAGTGGTTAGCGTTCAAGCCCCGTAATCGCTGGATCCCTGGATCGTGTCCCGTTCCTCAGTTGTTTTTTTTTTATTTCTAACACAGTCATTTTATTTACTATTTATATTACAATTGATATAATGGGAAAAATACGTGTAACCGGATGAACTTTTATTAAATTTACAATGTTATTTGTCAGTCTACAAATTTTTATTATCACAAATAATATAATATTCATAACTATCGACTAGTAAACGACCAAACGAGTAAAGTGATACTGAAAATGTATGCTTGTCCGTTTCTTCAAAATTGTTCGTATTTAATCGAAAGAGAACGAGAAATTGCTTCTGGTGAAGACGCTATTAAAATGCACTCTATACCGCATGACCAATTATCAGCGCCGATATTTAAGGAAGTGCTGCGTTCTGCATGGTTTGCTTCCAAATTATCGGCTGAAAGAGAGGTTTTTGAAAGTGTTAACGAGGTTTCTTTTTCCACGGAAAACCTCGAAAGACCTTGCGTATGCAGAAACATAGCATTTAATCAATGCAGCTGGTGCCGGTTAACTTTAAGTTTTCCACGTTTTTACGAAAAATACCATCGTGGAACTTGTACTCGTAATTTCGAAAGCGACGATTAACTGTACATCTTTCGAAAGCCGTCTGTGCCGGTCAAAACTTGCAGGTAACAAGTAGTTTCGGGCTCCTTCCAGGTATAAGGGATTTCTCAAATCACGGAAAAGCATACAATTTTAGTATCACTTTATGCGTTAAGTCGTTTACTAGTCGGTAGTTAAGAATATTATATCACTTGTGACTCTAAAAATGTGTAGACTGTCAAATAACATTATAAATTTAATAAAAGTTCATCCGTTTACACGCATTTTTCCCATTATATCAATTGTAATATAAATAGTAAAGAAAATGATTGTGTTAGAAATAAAAAAAAACTGACGAACGGGACTCGATCCAGCGATCCTCGATTACGGGGTTTGAACGCAAACCACTTTTTTTTGGTAAAAATGGCCACGCACAGCCACATATATATGACGACCGAAATTATCTTGCGATTTTCTCAGTAACGCTTGAGAAGTACGCGCTACTGCTTACACATTTTGTTGTGCTCATAGAGTACTACGAGTGTACGAAGTTTACAGTAAATCCGCGTTCCAAACGTCGTGGCCTCCCCTTGTAAGTGTACTGCGGAGCGCATATAGACAGACTGGTAAATAACAAAGTTGACAAGTGACGAGGTCCGTTCTGGCTCGTGAACAGCACGCCAGCTACTCGTATTGATTGCTTGCTAGTGCTGGTCACGAAGTGGTTTTCCCGGAGACGGCGGTTTCACGACATTTGATTCGGAATCTCCTATTCCCTCCGGTTGAACAACAAAAAAATTATTCAAATGGCTCTGAGCACAATGGGACTCAACAGCGGAGGTAATCAGTCCCCTAGAACTTAGAACTACTTAAACATAACTAACCTAAGGACATCACACGCATCCATGTTCGAAGCAGGATTCGAACTTGCGATCGTAGCGGTCGCACGGTTCCATACTGTAGCGCCTAGAACCGCTCGGCCACTCCGGCCGGCGTTGAACAACCAGCGGGGACTTCAAATAGATTATTGAACCTGATTTCCCTCTGCTTCTGTCAGAAGCCTGTGATGCATTTACATATAAATATTTTCAGAAATTTTCGTATTTGTAAGTTCTTCAGGAAGGGACCGTTTGGTAGGACATGTTCTGAGGCATCAGAGGATCACAAATCTAGCATTGGAGTGCAGCGTGGAGGGTAAAAATCGCAGTGGGAGACCAAGAGATGAATACACTAAGCAGATTCAGAAAGATGAAGGTTGCAGTAAGTACTGGGAGATGAAGAAGCTTGCACAGGATAGAGTAGCATGGAGAGCTGCATCAAACCAGTCTCAGGACTGAAGACCACAACGACAAGAAGTTCTTCAGAGCGGGGGTGCAGAGAAGAATCAGTGATTCAGATTTAATGCTTTCTCATGAACACGTTCGAATAGAACGTCAAAATTCATAACAGTGAATCCTTTGTACAAGTGCCTTGGTGGTTACCATGCGCATTTTGCTGCCTAAGATGATGAAACTGTCAGAAGGATGTTGATAGCGATTGGATTTAAGCTAAAAGGAATACTGTTCAGATGTGTTTGAGTTCTTAAGCGACCAAACTGCAGAGGTCATCGGTCTCTGGACTTACACACTACTTAATCTAACTTAAACTAACCTATGCTAAGAACAACACACACACCCATGCCCGAAGGAGGACTCGAACCTCCAGCGGGAAGGGCCGCGGAGTCAGTGACATGGCGCCTCTAACCGCGCGGCGGGATACTGTTAATTTTGTTGTTGTTAACAGAAATTTTTTCCATTGACAAGTAGTAAAGCAAATTAAAATGAAACAATGAAATACAGACTTTTCTTTCTGACAAGAAAAAGTGTTTGGCTCTGAGAAAGAAAAATCCCACGTATCATTGTTCTGACGTGACTAAAACTAAACAATTCTTTGAAAGCTATCGCAATAGCATTGACAGAGAAAATGCTTCTCTTTATGGTATGTAAACTATAGCAGAGCACACAGGGTGAATGATTATTCTCTGTATGTCATCAAATGAGCGAACCCTTCGTTTTCTCATCGCATATGGTAGTTTCGTAAATATTCACTTGGAGCACACAAACTGATAACTCACAACCACTGGCTAGCTCAAGTTCTGTCGAATGTCTGTCTCTTTTTACGTCAGCTTCAAAATTGTGCGTCACCTATGGTGTAGTACCTCAGATATCCGGGCGGAGTGCATTATTCGGAAGCTCTGACTTACTCGCCAGTTAAACGCATTAACTGGCCTATTCTGCCACAGGCTCTGAGTTTTCGAAGCACTCACACATGGGCTGAGACCGCTGTGAGCACAACATAGGGCATAGTTCTGCTTATGCCATCTCTGTTCACATAGCTCTCTACTGTCTTCGGACCCTGGCATACCACAGTATAATGAGTAGGATTGTCGGGCGCGCTGCTGTCATTTGAGAATTCTTGTGGCGTCTATAT
The DNA here is from genome assembly GCF_023898315.1 of Schistocerca nitens. Taxonomy (NCBI): domain Eukaryota; kingdom Metazoa; phylum Arthropoda; class Insecta; order Orthoptera; family Acrididae; genus Schistocerca; species Schistocerca nitens. Next base: position 167,229,156 of record NC_064616.1, on the reverse strand, counting down.
TCCAGTGTTGAGAGTGGTAGTCTGAGGGAACCTAGTAATAGCTTGAGGGGAAACCTACTTCCTTCGAATCAAGTTTAGCCTCAATGCATCCTCTTTCCTGATGATATACCTTTTTGTGTAATATTGCAGAGAATATAATTTGAATTAACTGCTCTCATTTCGTGTGGCTTCGTAGAAGGATGGTGGATACAGGCAGGTCACAATAGCTTAGAAATTCCGAGACTTCTTTTTTCCATCTGCAGCTACATGACTACTCTGCAATTCACAATTAAGTGCCTGGGAGACAGTTCAGCGAGTCATCTTCAAGCTATTTCTCTACCGTTAGACTCTCGAAAAGTGCTTGGGAAAAACGAAGACGTAAATCTTTCTGTGTCAGCTCTGATTTTTTTTATTCTGATGATCGTTTTTCCATATATAGATGGGCGCCACAAAATATTTTCACATTCGGGGGAGAAAGTTGGTGTGGTGTCGTTCAAAGAGCGGGGTGCCAAAGCACGGCTGGTACCTCTCAACGAAACCACGGAAAAGGATAATCGCTACATCCCGCACAGAGGACTGAGAAACGCCAGCATAGCCACGCCTTCCGGAGCTTTGCTACGCCGTCGCAATCGATGATCTCGCTACGCCGTCACAATCGATGATCTACTTACGGCTCGGCCCAGTTCGCAGTTAACGATCAGGACGACAGAATCGTCTCAGATGGGCCACAAGTGTAATAAATGTCTGAGGAAGAACTTTATGTGAACATTATGTCAGTTAGTCTTGAAGTGAAGAGTCTTGCAAATTTGTCTGTATCAAGCGATACACTAATAGTCAGAGACAGCTGTAAATACTCAGAGCGTTATTGTGGAAATGGATTATACGAGGTTAAGTAAATCTCTATATTTATAAGGTACTCTACATCTAAATCGGTATGTACATAGTGGACTAGGCGGAAAGAGTACACCGAAGGCCTCTATGAAGGGTAGAATTGTCTGATGTGACAGAAGAAGAAACAGGAGTCGATTTAGAAGAGACAGGGCATCCAGTATTAGAATCAGAATTTAAGGGAGATTTGGAGGACTTACGATCAAATAAGCCAGAAGGGATAGATAACATTCCAGCGGAATTTCTAAAATCGTAGGGGGAAGTGACAACAAAACGACTCTTCACATTGGTATGTAGTATATATGAGTCTGGCGACATATCATCTCACTTTCGGAAAAATATCATCCTCACATTTCCGAAGACTGCGAGAGCTGACAAGTGCGAGAATTATCGCACAATTAGCTTAACAGCTTATGCATCCAAGTTGCTGACAAGAATAATATACAGAAGAATGGAAAAGAAAATTGAGGATGTGTTAGATGATGATCAGTTTGGCTTCAGGAAAGAAACAGGCACCAGAGAGGCAATTCTGACGTTGCGGTTGATAATGGAAGCAAGACTAAAGAAAAATCAAGAAACGTTCACAGGATTTGTCGACCTTGAAAAAACGTTTGACAATGTAAAATGGTGCAAGATGTTCGAAATTCTTAGAAAAATAGGGGTAAGATATAGAGAGAGAGACAGGTAATATACAATATGTACTAGAGCCAAGACGGAATAATAAGAGTGGACGACTAAGAACGAAGTGTTCGTGTTCAAAAGGGTGTAAGAAGGGATGCATTCTTTCTCCCCTACTGTTCAATCTGTACATCGAAGAAGCAATGAGGGAAGTAAAAAGAAAGGTTCAGGATTGGAATTAAAATTCAAGGTAAAAGGATATCAATGATATGATGACACCGCCATCGTGAGTGAAAGTGAAGAAGAATTACATGAGTTGCTGAATGGAATGAACAGTGTAATGAGTGCAGAATATGGACTGAGAGTTAATCGAAGAAAGACGAAAGTAATGAGATGTAGCAGCGAGAAACTTAATATCAGGATTGATGGTCACGAAGTAGATGAAGTTAAGGGATTCTACTACCTAGGCAGCAAAATAACCAATGATGGACGGAGCAAGAAGGACATCGAAAGCAGGCTAGCACTGGCAAAAAGGGCATTCATGACCAAGTGAAGTCTACTAGTATCAAAATAGGCCTTAATTTGAGGAAGAAATTTTGTGCGTTTGAATCACAGCATTGTACGGTAGTGAAACATGGACTGTAGGAAAACCGGAGGAGAAGAGAATCGAAGCATTTGAGCTGTGATGTTAGAGACAAATGTTGAAAATTAGGTGTACTGATAAGTCAAGGAATGAGGAGGTTCTGTGCAGAAACGGAGAGGAAAGTAATATGTGGTTCAGATGGTTCAAATGGCTCTGAACACTATGGGACTTAACTTCTGAGGTCATCAGTTCACTAGAACTTAGAACTACTTAAACCTAACTAACCTAAGGACATCACACACATCCATGCCCGAGGCAGGGTTCCAGACTGTAGCGCCTAGAACCGCTCGGCCACCCCGGCCGGCAGAAATATGTGGAAAACACTGACAATGAGAAGGCACAGGATGATAGGACATCAGTTAAGACATCAGGGAATGATTTTCATGGTACTAGAGGGAGTTGTGGAGGGCAAAAACTGTAGAGGAAGACATAGATTGGAATTCATCCTGCAAATAATTGAGGCCGTAGGTTGCGAGTGCTACTCTGTGATGAGGAGGCTGGCAGAGGAGAGGAATTCGTGGCGGGCCGCATCAAACCAGTCAGGGGACTGATAACTAAAAAAAAGTGATCTAATATTTTATAAGTTTGAGTTCCACTCAATATCCTCCCGGAGCAAACCAAAGAATTCACCATTGTGCCGGAGTGTATACTTTCGTACTCCACAACAGTTGGTGATTGAAATTTAGTGAAAAGGTCCGGCAGCAATGAAAAACGCTTTTGTTTTAATGATTACCATGCAAACTCGTGCAATAGTACAAAACGAGCTGACCTTTTTTGAAATTTTTCGATGTACTCCGTCAGTGCTCTCTGACGCGGATCCCACACCGCACAGCAGTGCTCCAGAGGACTCATTACAAGTGTAGTGTAGGCAGTCTCTTTAGTAGAGCTGTTGCATTCTAAGTGCTCTGCTAATAAATCTCAGTCTTTGGATGGCTTCCCCCACAACATTATGTATGTGATAGTTCCAATTTAAATTATTCTTAATGGTAATCACCAAGTATTTAGTTAAATTCACAGCCTTTAAAGTTGTGTCATTTATCGTATAACCGAAATTTAGCGGATTTCTTTTAGTACTCATGTGGATGACCTAACGCTTTTCATAATTTAGAGTCAGTTGCCACTTCCGCCCCATACTGATAGATATCTCGTACAGATCATTTTGCAATTGAGTTTAATCATCTGATGACTTTACGAGACGATAAATGACAGCATCATCTGCAAACATTCTAAGATGGTTGCTCAGATTGTCTCCTAAAGTCTTTTGTATAGATTAGGAAAAGCGGAGGGCCTATAACACTTCCTTGGGGCACGCCAGATATCAGTTCTTTTTGACTCGATGACTTTCCGTCAGTTACTACTAACTGCACATTTCTGACAGGAAACCACGAGTCCAGTCGCACGACTGAGATGATACTCCGTCGACAAGAAATCTGATTATAAGTCGCTTGTGAGGATCGGTGTCAAAATTATTCTGGAAATCTAGAAATATGGAATCAATTGGAGAACCACTGTCGATAGCATACATTACTTCAAGTGAAAAAAGGACTAATTGTGTTTCCCAAGGCCAATATTTTCTGAACTCATGCTGTTTGTCAATAAATCGTTTTCTTCGAGGGAATTTATTTTACTATTCATCGTGGTCGTTAATGTCATTTCAAAACACGTATGACAATAATTCTGAATATTTCTTTACAAATCACTCGTGAACTACACGTGGTAATGTGGCAAGATCCAGTAAAGTCCAGGCACTGATTGACATCTCCGTGTACATATTTTCATTAGTTGTGATCGTGTGCATCAGCCACACTCAGAAATTCTTGTTAAAGTGAAATCAATTGTTATTAATTTTATTTACAAAATATCTAAAGTAATATATGAAATAAAAGTTAAATACACTACTGACCATTAAAACTGCAGCATCATGAAGAACGTCAAATTCGCATTAAGTGTACTGAATACTTGGGTATGCAAACAATGAACATTTCAGCATAACCACAGAAAGCAGATAGGAGTAACGCTGTCTTTATTCTGTATATATAGGGAAAGATTTCACAGAGGGGTTTCTCATCCATAAATCGCATTTGAATGTTGGTCCTCTGTGAGAAGAATGTGTTATTTCTCGTATAAGATAGAGAAACATCTACCAGCTCGGGCCGGACTTCGACAATAGCAGAACTGTGGTCTATGGAGATTGCGGTATTGGTCAGGAGCCCACGCCTCTATGAATAATCAATGTGGGACAAATAAAAGTGGCCCAGACGAGTGGCTACGCTATACAAACAATGTATGTAATAGTAACAGATATTTAAGCAGGCATGATGTCTGCGGATTAACATAAGACAGTCTGAGGTCCGGACTTGAAGCTCAAGACTGCTCCAGGTGAATAGCGTGGACACAGTCATATGGGGTCGTACGTCATGTGGGCTGCACAGCAGCGAAGCCAAAGCCGTCGTCTCCATAGCTGAAAGATAGATAATGACGTTCTTTATCTAAACAGGAGTGTATGCAAGTTAACGTGCCAAAATATTATTAATTGTAAAGAAACATTTCTATGAGGAAACACGGGAGCATCTTTGTACACTCCTGGCCATTAGAATTCCAGCCCTAGGAAGGATATAAAATAACGAAATTCCACCTATTGTACATATACAGTATAGCAAGAGGAGTACATGATTAAATTTGTAGGTGATTTGGGGGAATACAGGGTACGAAAGTTAGTGCAAAGACCTGCAGACTCCGACAACAACAGGAACGACCTAACCCAACTGAACCTTCATGATAGATACGGTTACGTCTTTGCTTACCACTCGAACCCTATACCAAAGTTCATCAATCATAGTGGCTGGCAACAAGTGGATAGCCAGTCTCTTGGCAATCTAGGAAACCATGTGTTGAGTGGGTGAGAAATCTAGGGAAAGTGCTAGCTAGAAAACGATAGAACTCCTTCTGCATTGAGATAGTTCAGACCTGCATTCGCAACATGCGTCTTACGTTGTTGTTATTGTGGTAAATGGAAATTTGTGGTAACGTCTTATGGGACCAAACTGCTGAGGTCATCGGTCCCTAAGCTTACACACTACTTAATCTAACTTAAACTAACTTACACTAAGGACGACACACACACACACACACACACACACACACACACACACACACACACACACATGCCCGAGGGAGGACTCGAACCTCCTACGGGGGGAGCCGCAAGGACCGTGACAAGACGCCTTAGACAGCACGGCTACCCCGCGCGGCTGTTATTGTGGTCTTCAGTCCTAAGATTGATTTGATACAGCTATTCATAGCAGTCTATTCCGTATAAGCCCCTTCATCTCGGCAGAGCTGCTGGAAGCTACATCTCTTTGAACCTGCTTTCTGTAGTCAAGCCTTGGTCTCCCCCTACAACTTTTATCTCCCATACTTCCCTTTATTACCAAATTGACGATTCGTTGATACCTCATTATATGTTCTATCGAATGATCTCTTGTTTTAGTTGGGTTCTGAGCCGTCCGGAGTGGCCGAGCGGTTCTAGGCGCTACAGTCTGGAACCGCGCCACCGCTACGGTCGCAGGTTCGATTCCTGCCTCGGGCCTGGATGTGTGAGATGTCCTTAGGTTAGTTAGGTTTAAGTAGTTCTAAGTTCTAGGGGACTGATGACCTCAGAAGTTAAGTCCCATAGTGCTCAGAGCCATTTGAACCATTTTTTTAGGTTCTGAAATAAATTTATTTTCTCCCCAATTTTGTTCAGCAGTCTCCTGTAACATCAAATTTCAAGAGCATATACTTAACTGGTCAGAGCCAGTGTCTCTCATCTGTACAAGACTACACTCCAACCAAACATGTTCAGAAAAGACTTACTGACACTTAAATTCATTTTCGATGTGAGCAAATTTCTCTTTTCCAGAAATGCTTTTCTAGCTATTGACAGTCTATATTACATACAGGATGATAATTATTGAACTATATGCAATAAAATCGTCATAACTTCTGAACGGTTTGCTTTTGCATGGCTGGCCGCGGGCATGATGGTTTGGTTTAGCGACGAAGCCCACTTTCATTTGGATGGGTTATTCGGTAAGCAAAATTGGCGCATTTGGGGGACTGAGAATCCGCATTTCGCGATTGAAAATGTTCTTCATCCTCAACGGCTGACTGTGTGGTGTGCAATGTCCAGTTGCGGAATAATTGGTGCGATATTCCTTGATGGCGCGGTGAGTACCGAACGATACGTGAAGGTTTTGGAAGATGATTTCATCCCCATTATCAAAAGTGACCCTGAATTCGATAAGATGTGGTTCATGCAAGATGGAGCTCGAACCCATCGAAGTAGAAGAGTGTTTGATGTCCTGGAGGAGCACTCTGGGGACCGCATTCAGGGTCTAGCCGCCATATTCTCCGGATCTGAACACATGCGACTCCTTTTTGTGGGGATAAATTAAAGACAAGGTGTACAGCAATAACCCCAAAACCATTGCTGAGCTGAAAACAGCTATTTAGGAGGTCATCGACAGCATCGATATTCCGACACTTCAGCGGGTTATGCAGAATTTCGCTATTCGTCTGCGCCACATCATTGTCAATGATGGCAGACATATCGAACATGTCATAACCTATATCTGAATATCTGTAGAGACGTTTACATGTTGAATTAAGTGTGTGCACGCCGTAGCTTGTAACTAATTTACGTTTTTTTTTCATGTAATTCAATAGCTGTCACCCTGTACCTTCTCTACTTCGACCAACGTCAGTTATTTTCGCGTTCAAATAATCATAACTCATCTACTAATTCTTATATCTCATTTCCAAATCTAGTTGCCTCAGCATTAGAATAAAATACATTACCCTTGTTTCAGACATATTCTTGTTATTCTTTCTAAGATCTTTTCCAGACACTATCCATTCTGTTCAGCTGTTCCTAAGTCCTTTGCCGTGTCTAACAGAATAATTATGTCGTCGGCAAATCTCAAATTTTGATTTCCTGTCACTTGGCTTTAACTCCCTTTCGAAATTTCGCTTTGGGTTCCTTTACTGACAGCTCAATGTACAGGCTGATTGACATCGGAGATAAGCTGCAGCTCTCTCTCACTCCCTTCTTAACTACTCCGTCTGTTTAATGTTCATCTATTCCTATAACTGCAATCTGGTTCCTACACAAGTTATAGATCATCTTTCACTTGTTGTGTTTCATTCTTTCTGCCTTCAGAATTTCAGCATGTGTTATGTTATTCAAGGTTTTCTACTTTATTTTGATATTTTTACCTATTTGATTCTCTGTAACCTTTATTATTTCATCTCTAACAGCTACCCTTCGTGTACTATCATTTTCGTTTCTCCCGTTCCAGTCAATCGTTGCCTAATGCCCCCTTTGAAATTCTGAAGAACATGTAGTTCTTTCAACTTATCTACATTCCATGAAGCTGGAAATGTTTGACAGTTTAAAATCTAGTTTCGAAATTTCTGTCTTACCATTACATAATCTATCTGAAATCTTTCCGCATTTCCAGATCTGGTCCACAATAGACTGTCTTTCATAATTGTTGAACCATGTGACGGCAATGATTAAATTATGCTCTGAACAAAACTGTCTTTCCTAGAACTGAATTCCGATACCACTCCTGTAACTATCTTAATTACTTCTTTTATCTCATCATGCATTCTTTCAATCTCTTCAGTATCTGTGGAACTAGTAGGGATATAAACTTGTACCACTGTGGTCAGTGTTGCCCTGTATCTATCTTGGCTGTGATAACTCTTTGGCCATGCTGTTCATAGAAGCTGAAGGGGATACTTTCTTACACAGTATAAACTAACACTATTTGTTGAAAAGTATCCGGACACCCATTAACGAACTTTGATGTAGGGTGTGTCCATCCTTCGCCTTCATGACAAGTTGATTTGTGCTGGAAACACTTTAAGTGAGGAGTCTGAATGTCTGTGATGGAATGGCAGCCCATTCCTCCTCAAGAGTCGAAACCGAAGAAGGTAGTCATGTTGGACGCATGAGTCTGGAACGAAGCCGACGTTCCAACTCACCGCGAAGGTGTTCCATCGGGTTGAGGTTGTGACTCTGGGAGGATCAGTCCATTTCAGGAATTTTATTGCTAAACACCATTGCCTCACAGACGCTGCTTTATGAGAGGGTGCATTGTCTTGCTGATACAATCATTATCTCCGAACTGATCCTCTATTGTACGCAGTAGAGAATGATGAAACTCTTTACGCTCAGTCACTGTCCTAGCTGGATCTCTGGTAGCACTTTGGAACTCACGTGTATTTCCTTCCGCTGTTTTCATGCGATTTTTTTACAACAGCTCTCGACAATAATCGACGGTCCCTGTCTGTAAGTATATGACATCTGCCTGGGCTCGGTTATTTAAATGATATCATATTGCTATCAGCTGTCTCTCTTTTTATTAGCTATTGCAACTGCGGCATTTGTATCATTTTAAGCATAAGGTTTTTGACCTGCAGACAGACGTTGGGCGACTCTTATCTCTGCCCATCGTCAACCTGCAAATCAGGAATCTTATGCTTGGAAATGGCACAGATGCTGAAATTGCAATGGTAAAATAAAAACAGTAACAGCTAAAAGCAGTGTGATATCAATTGTTGTTGTTGTTGTTGTGGTCTTCAGTCCTGAGACTGGTTTGATGCAGCTCTCCATGCTACTCTATCCCTACTGCAACCTACATCCTTCTGAATCCGCTTAGTGTATTCATCTCTTGGTCTCCCTCTACGATTTTTACCCTCCACGCTGCCCTCCAATGCTAAATTTGTGATCCCTTGATGCCTCAAAACATGTCCTACCAACCGATCCCTTCTTCTAGTCAAGTTGTGCCACAAACTTCTCTTCTCCCCAATCCTATTCAATACCTCCTCATTAGTTACGTGATCTACCCACCTTATCTTCAGCATTCTTCTGTAGCACCACATTTCGAAAGCTTCTATTCTCTTCTTGTCCACACTAGTTATCGTCCATGTTTCACTTCCATACAAATACTTTCAGAAACGACTTCCTGACACTTAAATCTATACTCGATGTTAACAAATTTCTCTTCTTCAGAAACGATTTCCTTGCCATTTCCAGTCTACATTTTATATCCTCGCTACTTCGACCATCATCAGTTATTTTACTCCCTAAATAGCAAAACTCCTTTACTTGATATCAATTAAAAATTTCTATATGCTCTGGATCCATACTACAAGAAATTAACGTCTTGGTTTAGTTGTGGTTGTTTCTTCGTGTTTACGGTTCATAATCACATCACCAACAGTCGACTTTGGCTGCTTTAGAAGGATTAAAGGTCCGTAATGGATTTGTTACTCAGAGGACATTCGGTGGGTAGTCCACGTTCAAAGTCACAGAACTCTCTTCACTGACCGAGCCTGCTTCTCTACTGACAACAAAATACTCACCACCTCCATTTATACTGGCGGGTCTGCCTTTCGTTACATCTGGTGGGCAATTTTGCATTACGTAGGGGTATCTGAATACTTTTGATCAGATAGTGTGCTTCTCCACTGGCCCTGTTTAATTTTTCGTTGATAATCTGATCAGGAGTCTTGTTCTTCCTGTCACCGCACACCACTAATTCCGGCTATTTATAATATGTATTCTCTAACATACCTACCTGATTAAGGGATCGGCCATTCCGCACACTGACACGTAGAAGGCCAGTTTTGTTTTCCCTAATGACAGCACCCTCCTGTGTTGTCTCCTCAACTATTTTACCTCCTGATTACTTTACCCAAGAAGATATTGTCATCATTAAGCCAAATAGTAGAGCTCTGTTTCCTCAGGTAACGTAAAGGTTTTAGTTTCCCTTTGCTTTCTGTCGTTTACAGTACCAACATAGAAATGCCGTGATGGCCACTGTCACAAGTCCAGATCCGTTAGTTATCGAGGTGGCTATGCGAACCAGAGGCGATTGTGTTATGTATGTACCCAACAACAACCCGTACCATCACAGCAGGTGCTTGGCCTGTACGACGGTGTAACGGCTGGTTACAACTGAAGTGCAGCTACTGACAGAGGTCAAGTGTGGGCTGTAATTATCGTATGGCAGTGAAATTTAGATATTTTAATGCTTTAATGCAGAATCGATTTACGCTGAAAAAAATTACGTAGATATTTTTCAGGCAATTCTCAGCAGTCGACATATGTTTCAAAAACTCATGACACTGAACTGCATGACTGGATTTTATTGTTACTACCGGTTTCGGCCGTAAGATCATCTGGTACGACAATCACTTAAAACATTGCATTCGTCACGAATATTGAAACACAAAGCATTGAATATTTTAGTCCACATGAAACACGTAATCAAAACACTCATTCATACCATTTACGGCCGGCCGAAGTGGCCGTGCGGTTAAAGGCGCTGCAGTCTGGAACCGCAAGACCGCTACGGTCGCAGGTTCGAATCCTGCCTCGGGCATGGATGTTTGTGGTGTCCTTAGGTTAGTTAGGTTTAACTAGTTCTAAGTTCTAGGGGACTAATGACCTCAGCAGTTGAGTCCCATAGTGCTCAGAGCCATTTGAATTTGAACCATACCATTTACAAATGCAGCAATTGTCCTATTTATATGAATGCTGCACTTCTAAATGCTACGAATGAGGTTTTTTATTGCCTATATCTGTCGATCCTATCAGATAATCGATTTAGATGTACGTAGAACATTAGAGGCCCTATTACGTTTAGTTGGAGCACACCTGATGTTACTTTCGTTTCTGCGAAACTTTCGCCATCCAGTATAATTTAATGGGTTTCTTTACTCAAACATTCCTCGAGTGCGTCACATATTTGCGAAGATACCCCGTATGATCGTATCTTGATCAGTAGGTGACGACGTTCTACAGTGTCGAACTCCTTTCGGAAATCTAGAAAGACAGGTTCTACTTGATCACCTGAATCTATTGTTTTCACGACGTCGTGTATGAACAGAACAAGCTGTATAACACACGATGATTCTTTTAGAGGAGCTTCCTTTCCTCCCAGAACGTCGCATTGTAAGAATATGTTCTAGGATCCTGCAAAAGATGGACGTCTAGCTTCGTGCAGAGGGTCGGCGTGACAGTCCTGTATAGGATGTGAAGGAGCGCCCTATAAGTGCCTTAGAAAGCGACCAGATCGTGGCTGCCCGACATATAAGACACTCCTCCGAGGTCACGCAGGCCCTGGGCTTTCCACGTGCCGCCGTGTCAAGGGTATACCTTGAGTACCTCGATTTACAGAAGACCGCTGCCTCCAGAGTCAACTGCTGTGGACAGTTAACATCCAGACACTCAAGTCACGTAGCCTCAGTTCTGTTGTACGAAAATGGTATTTGTTCTTTTGGACATGTCCGAAGTCGGCACGGTAGCTCAGTGTGTTCGGTCAGAGGGTTAGCTGCCCTCTGTAATAAAAAAACTGAGTTAATAGATCAACGTTGAACTTCAACGGGTGTCATACGGACGTCCACCCCGAACAAATGCAACGAACATCAACGAAAAAAAAAAAGAAGCTGGATAGAGCGTCTGCCATGTACGCAGGTGATCCCGGGTTTCGAGTCCCGGTCGGGGCACACATTTTCAACTGTCCCCGTTGATGTGTATATCAACACCTGTCGACAGCTTACGTTCTTGATTTAATTATCATTTCATTCAGTTCTGTTGAGCATATCTGGGACTTAGTCGAGTGAGATGTGCGTACCTTGTATCCAATTTGAAGTAGTCTTCGTTAGTTGAGCAGTCATGGATCGCGAAGGTTTCGTATCTCTGTCGTGCCTGGCCCCTAATGTTGTTGTTTAGAAGCAGACGCTTCGCCTGAGAGCAGTAACCTTGGTGTCGTACAGACACACAGAGCATAAATATTTCACTGAGGGATGCAAGCTGAAGGTAACTAGCAAGAAAAATAATCTTGTGAGCACGCATGTAGACAGACTCCTATCTGCTTCGAGATGCAGATTCCTCTGATGATGTTCCTCGCAGTTGCGCAATAAAATTGCAAACTGACAAATGCTGGCTTCAGATAGGATTGCGGATAGCAATCAGTATTAAATGCAAACCGGGTTCCATCACCGCATGTTGATGGACATTAGACACTACGAACATTACAGCAGTGCCCCGTATGTCCAAAGGAACATTGCATCGTAATTCGGAAGAACACAAGCACCGCAATATCATATTTATCCGCCAGCACTGGGCAAACGATTTTCAATTAAAATATTCCCCTTGAACAGAAACATACATAATGAATGTAAGTGTGCAGGTTGTAGATACATGGAAGTTTGGGTGTGGCCGTGAGTCGTGCAGGGGTAACCTAGTGGTAAGGTGAGTGGCGATCGCTCGGGATAAGCGGGAAATCCGGGTTCGTTCAGTTCCACCTCGAGCACCGGTCGGGAAAGTTGTTAGTTTATCGCCTCACCGCAGCGTCTCGCGCGTATGGACAGTTTTTCCTGTCTTGTTTGTGTCTTCATGTGTGTCACATCGTTGTTTGGTCCGTAGCGTTAGTTGTTGTGTGTACCCGCTGCCAGCGGCGTAGTCCTCTCGTAATGTCCGCCATGAGTTCCAAGTGTGTTCCAAGAAAAGGTACAGTCAGCTTTAGTTTCGACAAATCCACGCATTCTGTGCACCTCGGATCATTGGAAATTGACGATTCGCTCGTTAATACAATTCACGTGACATCTGAACCGGTTCATACTGTCTTATATTTCTTGGGCCCAATGCAAGTAGATAGGTACCTTTTGCGTAATGGTTCTCCAGTTCCCTTTAAGCATCGTAATGGTTCCATTACTGTGGTGCTTATTGCTAACGCAGCATTAGATGATGTCCATGTCCGAGTGTTCAGTCTCCCGCCAAATGTTGACGACAGCTTCCTTAAAAAAGGTGTTGTTCCCATATGGTTAATCAATTAATGTCGTGTGACTAGGGCCTCCCGTCGGGTAGACCGTTCGCCGGGTGCAATTCTTTCTATTTGACGCCACTTCGGCGACTTGCACGTCGATGGGGATGAAATTATGATGATTAGGACAACACAACACCCAGTCCCTGAGCGGAGAAAATCTCCGACCCAGCAGGGAATCGATCCCGGGCTCTTGGGATTGACATTCTGTCGCGCTGACCACTCAGCTGCCGGGGGCGGACTTCCCTTATGGTGATTTGAGGGGCATACGGCGCGAACGCTGGTCCACTCAACACCGGTTGCAATGTTATAAGCAGACTCCATTCAGTTGTGAGGATAATGAAACGTAATTCCTTCCCATCTACAGGTCTGGCTTACCGCATTCATATTAAGTATAATTGGCAAGTGGCGGCTTGCTTTTCCTGCAAAGAAAGTGGCCACCTTAGATCTAATTGCTCGCGGCGGGTATTTGTATTGGAGTCCTCATTCGAACAGAAATTGACGTTATTTAATCTCGTTTCTTCTACTCACTACGTTGACGCCGTATCTTCAAAAAAATGGCTCTGAGCACTATGGGACGCAACTGCTGAGGTCATTAGTCGCCTAGAACTTAGAACTAGTTAAACCTAACTAACCTAAGGACATCACACACATCCATGCCCGAGGCAGGATTCGAACCTGCGACCGTAGCGGTCTCGCGGTTCCAGACTGCAGCGCCAGAACCGCGCGGCCACTTCGGCCGGCGACGCCGTATCTTCCCCGGGTGCAATGGAACAACAGAGGGATGCGTCACTTACTGCTCCCGACTTTCCGCGTTTACCCTCGCAGCACGATCCTGAAACTGATGTTACCAAGCCGACAGTGTCCTCAGTGCAAGTTAAGAGACGTCGTATGCAGGATGGGGAGGAATCAGGTATGTCTACTTCTCATCCACCGCTCCCTGAAGTAACTTTGTCGGTTGATGTATCTTGTAGTGATAGTTCTGCGTTCCTGATGGGATCGATAGCGCGGAAACAGCTACTGAGGTCTCTAATGTTTCTCCTAGTGTTCCTCCTGCGGTTGAGGTAATTCCTCCGAAACCAGTCAAGGATGGGGAAGTCATTGAGCCTTCTGATGGTCCAATGATTCAACAGTAGCAAATGATACGCCCCTAAAATTTCATTTTCCTTGATGTCACCCATTCAAGAGTCGTCTGAGCGACAACCCGTTGTTACGCCAATGGAGGCGATTGGTGGTCATGAAGTCCTACCTGTCGACCCAGATGTTGTGATGCCTGACCCATCTGTTGTGTGTCTATCTGAACTGCAAGCATCCCATTCTACTGAGTGGCCCTCTGTGGCTCCTCGTTTGCCAATTACTTTGTTTAATTTTTAAGAGCCGCCTACGTCCCAGACTGTTGATGCTGTATTGTCTCGTAGTAGTTGTAAACAACGTGTCCAACCTGAGCGGGTGGTGGCTCGTGAAAAGAAGAAACAAAGATTCCAGAGGCGGGGATGGGGGCCCCCTACGCTTTGACTCGTCACTGGACTCCACAGTTGATCTTGAAACACTTTGATCACGTAATTCATTTGGTCAGCAGCTCGAATTTCGTTTCTTGTTGTTAAAGTATGCAGGCTTATACATTTCTTTCTTTGAATATTAATAGGGAGGAATCGGACCTACGGCCCGCTTCGTTGCTTCGTTTATCTACGATCCTTATGCTTATTTTCGCTTATCTCTACCTGGTTTTTGCATTGTGTGTAAGGTGGCTCCCAAATGTTGCACGGGGACTGCCTTGTTTTTTAGAGAGGGCATTCCTATTGAAGGGATTGAAGTTTTTGATAACGGCAGAAGAATACTTTTCTTCACCTGACCTTGATTCTGTTGTATTCATCGTCCCGTACCAGACACACTTTGGGCCGCTCCCGATGTTATAAGGACGAGATGGTTTACTTGTTACGGAAAAGTCCGCAGAATATTTTGATAGGTGGTAACTTTAACTGTGTGTGGCGTCCTGTAGATCAGTCTCCCAATTTTAATTTCTGTCGGGATTGCAAGAAACTGCTACATGTTTCGGTCTGTAAATATCCGACATTTGTCAAATACACCTATTTTACAGCAACTTCTAGCAGCAGGCTTGACTGACTTTATTTGTCTGATAGGATGTGTGATAGGATTTTGGCTGTCAATGTTATCCGCTCTAGCTTCATTGACACTGAACAATTACTGTTATTTTAAATCACTCGCGACAGTATGAAATTGTTTCGATCGCCTTGGACGCTGAATGTGGTGCACTTTGAGGATCTCTCCCTCGATGAGATGATCCGGAAAGTGTTGGGACCACGGTTTCCGTTCAAATGCACGATACGCCTCTGTTTTGGAATGGTGGGTTCAGCCTGCAAAGCCGAGGCTCAGACAAACGTTGATGCGATTCTGCGCTGGTAGAGTGCGGGAATTTCGGAGAACGCAAGAATTTTACTACTCTCTCTTAACCCTTTGTTGCCTGATGGTACTTAAAAGTACCAGTAACTTTTGACTCTCATTATTTTCTCGTGGTGCAGTTTCGTGATCTGAGAGCCTGTCGGTACGTTATAGTAACTCTGCTCTACTGTTTCATAGATGTTATTATGCAATACATAGACCTCTCTGGCTGTCAGAGCTTGAAATTGTTTTTCCCGCGCTGCTGTGAAAACAGAAGATTGTATGTGCTTGTTTCCATGGTGTTGCCTGAATTTGTGCGCAATTTATTGAAACTTCCGCTGAGTTTTACATTGTAAGTACTTACCTTCTTTGCTTTTTTATAATAGTTTGAAGCCTTACGTTACAAGGGAATGAGATAAAGTGGAAAATATAAAGCGGACTTATTAGTACCGTCAGGTTGTGCGAACACTTTATTGTAGCAACAGTGCGTTACCTCTCACTAGTTGTTCTGTCCACTTTTTCTCACACAGATGGACGAAAATCGTAAAACTGGTGGCTACTTTCGACCTTTGAGTGATGCAGAGACTGAAGCAATTTTATATGAGGACATTCCTTCTGATATTACAGAGGATACTGACATCGAAGATGATGACGAAAATGTTAATAATTTTGACAAAGATTTTTCGTGCCATTTTGCAAGAGGCAGATTGTGAAACAAACTCCACTTTTTCGGATAATGATGCCTCAGAGTGTTCTTTGCCGTTTACACCTTCACCTCAATGTGAATACCGGACACACATAGTAAGGTAAATTTATGCGAATTTAAAAAAAGATCTGAAATATCATATTTTTGTTAATTAATTTTCTAATGTAAAAATATTTAATATTTATGTGGAATAAAATACAAGTTATAAAAATTGGAGCATTTTTCTGCGCATGTTGTGATTCTGTCCATGGAGTCTGACGGTACTTCTGAGTACCAGGAGTGAAAAAAGTTGTAAAAAATAAAATAAAATGTTACAAAAAATCCTACCGTCATTTGAGGCCACAATAGCATAAATTCTGCAAAGAAAATGTTAAAAAGTAAATTTTTTCTTATGTCAGGAAACAAAGGGTCAAGTCACTTTTATGAAAGTACCCATCAGGCTCCGCTACAGATTGCAGACGTCAGGCGTGTAAAGGGGCAATTGTTACGGTTCAAGCAGCGTCAAATGGAAGGGTTAAGGATGCGATCCCAACCACGTTCCTTGGTAGCGGATGAATTGACTTCTTTATATCATCTGATTCGACATCATACTCGTCGTTAAAGTGCATGTATCACGTCTCTGAAGACAGAGGACGGCAATGTTGTGACGGCACAAAAGGACATATTGCATGTTCTACGTTGGGCTGTGTGAGGTCCTCGTTACTGTCGATACGTCATACGATTTATTTATTCAGTCTCTGGATAGTACACTTACACCTGTTCATAATGCTGCGTTTTGAGCAGCTTTTCAATGTGACTATGTCTATGAATTTATTGTCAGATCACCGTCCCGTGAGCCGCTGGGGTTGGGTGGCATGCTTAAGGAGTTTTATGTGCGTTTTTGGCCTTTTTTGGGTACTATATTTACGTTGCTTTTGAATGAAATGTTGAGGGTTTGTGCCTGACTCGTTTAAAGCTGGCAAAATTGTGTTAATTCCTAAAAGTTCTGGTCAAGGAGCAACTGATAAATTTCGTCCAACTACGTTACTAGATTTTGATTATAAGAGTGTGGCGAGGGCGGTGAATAGTCGGTTGTCTGCGTTACTGGGGAAAATTGTTGCTGATAATCAAAGCGGTATTCCTGGTCGTACCATTCTGACCCCGTTAGCTGAATGTCGTGATGTCACGTCCGTAGCCGCTGTTACGTCTGTTCCTGGTGCCCTGACATTTTTGGATTTTGACATGACGTTCGACCGGGTCAGCCACGGCTTCCTGTTGCAGGTACTGGAAGCCACTGGATTCACAACTGACGCGCGCAGGGTCTTGTGTAATTTCTTTACGGGTATCCAAACCTCGGTGGCTGTCAATAGCCAGCTCGCATGCCAGATTACCATCTTCAGAAGTTTTCCTCAGTGAGGTCAGCTCTTCGAAGAATCGTCGCTCACTTACACAGATGGACACTATTCGGTGAGACATCTCGGTGCGCCCATACGCGGATGATGTGATTGTGTTACTCCGTTCTTCCAGTGAGATTCCGTTGCTCAAGGCTACGTTGGATGTCTATTGCCTTTTATCTGGTGCCCGCATCAAAGAAGGCAAATGTAGATTTATAAAATTAAAGGGTTTTGATAGTGTTGTCATTCCGTGGGCTACGATGGTCGATTGACATAAATCTTTAGGACCCATAACTGTCCGCTCTCAACTTCAAATGGCTCCATTTAATTGGAAGTCGGTAACTAAGAAGAGACAAGGCGCAATCCTGGAGCATGAACGGCGTTCCCTTACCCTGCTTCAGAAAGTTCGTATTTTGGATACCAACTTTTTGTGTAAAGCAGAAATTCCCCTTTCCGCGATGATGGCTATGAAACTATAACAGCTGTCTAGTCGTTTCTTGTGGACTATCACAATTTTTCGATTACGATACGAGGTGGTTAGTTGTTTGGGTGATTTGGGAGAAGAGACCAAACAGCGAGGTCATCGGTCTCGTCGGATTAGGCACGGATGGGGAAGGAAGTAGGTCGTGCCCTTTCAAAGGAACCATCCCGGCATTTGCCTGAAGCGATTTAGGAAAATCACGGAAAACCTAAATCAGGTTGGCCGGACGGGGGTTTGAACCGTCGTCCTCCCGAATGCGAGTCCAGTGTGCTAACCTCGCTAGGTGATACGAGGTGGTTGCGCGTGCGCGTTCTCTCGAGGATTTGAGACATTCCGGTATTCAAAGGAAATCGCCTGCGTTATTTGTCGGGCGCACTGTGCTGACTATTTCTCATGCCATCCACACATTCACGTCTCGGTTATTTCAATATCTGCGGCCGGGCATCTCGGTCTGCCTGTCGATGTTGGTCGAGTGAATTTCATATTGCTGTCAGTTATTTGGGGGCTGCTATTCTACAGAGGCAGCATTTCACTACTGCGTTTTTGTTAATGCCGGGGAAAGGGAATGACTGTACGGCGCCGGTTGAACCGTCATCAGCGCAAACTTCTCGGAAGATGGTATGATTTCATCGTGACCTTCCTGTCCTAATGGCGGCTGCGTGCTCGTGGTATCAAATGGTACACAATCTGTTATCCACCAATGAGCGCCTATTTCGTATTCCACTTAGTGTCACCGATCAGTGCAGTCGCAGTCCAGTCGTAGACACACTACAATAAAGATTTACCTGTCATAGTCACGAAGGGAACGGGCACTGGCTTAGAAAACAATTAGAGTTTCTAATTCTATCCGTTGAGACTGCCATTTCAGCTGATACCCTATTGCTTGCAGACTCCTTCTACTTTCCGAGGGCAAAGTCAAATGCCACTGCATGATTATTAGGCCACTATGTTCATTATATTGTAGATGGAGGGAATGATAAGGATCCACTCGCCTTGCACCAATATATGGCCACTGCGTATTGGAAGTGTTTGCGCCTGCCACGGTATCGTGACATATTCACCCACGTGAAGGTTGGTTGGTTGTTTTGGGGAAGGAGACCAGACAGCTAGGTCATCGGTCTCATCGGATTAGGGAAGGAAGTCGGCCGTGCCCTTTGAAAGGAACCATCCCGGCATTTGCCTGGAGCGATTTAGGGAAATCACGGAAAACCTAAATCAGGATGGCCGGACGCGGGATTGAACCGTCGTCCTCCCGAATGCGAGTCCAGTGTCTAACCACTGCGCCACCTCGCTCGGTAAATCGTCAAGGTATCGGTTGAGTTAACCAGCCCTCGTATGTACTCGTATTCTCGTCAAGGCCTCTTTTCAGGTGTATCATTACACAGTTTATTTCATTTTCGTCGCCCAGCTTGTCTTGTTTTCTTTTGATTAATAAAAAATGAACAAAACATTGTTGCAATAACTACTGGAAATGAAACTTACTTTTTCATTTTTAAGTGACAGAAGGCATATAAGATTAATTACGATTTTCTTTAATCCTGGTTTGAGTAGCAAATTTTAATGTTTAAGAAAAGTAAATAAATAACAGAAATAGGCCTGTAAGCGGTAAATACGAGTTAAAATCTCAGTCCGGCACAAATTTTCAATGTTGTCATTCCGCTCATTATACAGCTGATGGTTGTCCATATTCGCAACCGCGAATTCATTTCATGCAGCTCATGACGGCTGTAGTCGCCGCAGCGCATCGTACTTCAGCATAACAGGCACTGCAGTATCGTAAAGGTGATAGTTTAGTCGCACTAAAACGAAATGACTATATATAAAAAGCAAATGAATTTTTCAAAGTAAATAGTATCCCACAAATCACTAGACATCCCACAAAGAAATATGCAGCACAAACAAAGGTTCAAAAATGTTCAAATGTGTGTGAAATCTTATGGGACTTAACTGCTAAGGTCATCAGTCCCTAACTAAGCTTACACACTACTTAACCTAAACTATCCGAAGGACAAACACACACACCCATGCCCGAGGGAGGACTCGAACCTCCGCCGGGACCAGCCGCACAGTCCATGACTGCAGCGCCCTAGACGACTCGGCTAATCACGCGCGGCACAAACAAAGGAACTATGTAAAATAGTTGCAATGAAATAGGTATTTAAGGCTTCCCTCATGTTCTACTCCAATAGGTATACGTTTACACCAGGCAAAAACTTTACAGATTTTAAGATTTTAATGTAATTTTTTTTTCTTTTCCTATTGTACACTCTATCCGAAACGTAATATGATTTTTAACATGTTATGCGACTGTGTCTAAAAAAATTAAGTGAATAATATGTCAAGCCCTCTTCCTCATAGATAGAGTTTTTTTCAACGATTCTTTCCTTTTTATCTTTTCTTATTTTCTCGTCGATTCAATTGTCGATCTCGTATTTTAGCTGTTAGAATATAAATAATTTATTATTCGAGTATATGCTCTTGTGTATAGCATGCCGTTGCTAAGTAAAAGGACGCATGTCACCACTAGTCCGGCGAACGTAATAAGTAAATCCCATTATCTGACATGAGGAAACAACCTATTAAATAAAGGCACAGACACGATGCTGCGAGAAAGTGGATCTACGTTCGGATGCTTACGAGGCATTTTAGATACGACGCACACGTCGGTTCCATTCTGGCGACTTTCGATGCCACACCAACGACCAGTGATACTTTCCGTATTTCACACTCATAGTGGCTGGCCCAATTCCACACCTGCCCAGCTGAGAAACGACGGCCCTGTTAACGCTGCCAAAATGTTACGGCAAGCAGATTCCGTCCACAGCCAAGTCTGTGGCACGTTTGCTTGGCAGCCGAAGAAACGTGTCAACATTTCAGAGACAACACGACGATTCACGTTGTATTTGGTCAGCTGCATATATAATGCCGTACTTTAAAATTTGACCACATTAACATCTCTGATTTTCATCATTATAACACAAAAAATAAATAAACAACACTAAAAATAAATGGCACCATAAAATTGTATGTTTCGTGATACTTAATTACACTACTTGCAATACTTGACTTATAACAACAGCCTACGTATCCGTTGCTGTTGTTTATTGTCTTGTAGCGACACTTTAATATTCGGCCGCCGAAAACGAAAGCATATTTTTTTCTGACAGGCAAGAAATATCACTTGTATAGTCGTACTTCATTTGCCTCGTTGTATGTGATGGAGAAGTGGTTAAGAAGGAGCAGAATTTAAATGCCAGCCAGGATAGTGAATTTTCATGTGGTTATCCGAAAGCTTTCTGGTGTAAATTACAGAGGTGGTAGAGGATACGATACAGAATATTTTGAGATAGACAACTAACGACCACAAATACACACTACCTGACAAAAACAGTGAGGCTCCCAGAAGGGGAAGAGGTAATGGTATGAAACTTCACAGGTTGAGAGGGTATGCGATGTTACTGCAGTGATGACACAACCTGCTCATATATATATATATATATATATATATATATATATATATATATATATATATATATATATATATATATATAAACTTGGCAGTATGAGCCCACTTATCAGTACGACGTTGCACCCCCACGGGCGTGGCATGCACTGAGTCGGTACAGAAGGATGTGTGGCTCAGGTCGCCACCAATGACGCGTGCCGCTTAGGTTCTAAGGGCATCCTCAGTTCGTACGGGTGATTGGCGGAAGTGGTGAAGACAGCTGGCCTCGCTCGCTGAGTACAAGCAGAGCTCACAACTGGAGGGTCACAACCAAAGGCGCCGTCAGTTGTGTGACGATATTGCCTGCAGATTTCTGGACGTGCATTGTGGGGGTGGAGAATTGTACGACTCCCGTTAATATATCAGGGATGCGTTACATAAAGAAAGTACGTTCTCGAATAGCAGAGTACTTGTGAACTATACACTTTTTTTACGCGAAGCAGTAGTTTCAGGTATTCTAATGAATGCTCTCCGAGTCGATAACCAGACAACGAAATCAGATTGCATACAATGTAAGACACATCGACTGCCAAAATTGTCGAAATATTCGTAACCAAGTTCCTGAATTCATTGCCCTCCAAGAAAGTTATTGGGCTCCAATTAGTCTGGGAACCGAGAGCTAGATGAAACACAAAGTAGAAAGCTCAGAAATATTTAGCGAGATATGAAACATATATCGAAAAGGCAGATTAAAGACAAGATAAATATAAACTCCCGTGCGGAAAAAGGTAGGAACCCTCACTAGCAATAATAATCTCAGAAACAGGTATAGTACGGTAAGCTAAGATTTCCCGACTTTCGAAGGATTCCAAACCGGCTCTACCTGCATTGTTACAAGCAACAAAAGCTACAGTTAGCCATCCGTTACCCAAACTGGAGGAAGAAGAAACTTTCATTAAAGAAAAAGTTAGCAGCAGACAAAAATATTGTGTCTGTCGAGGTCGCAAATGGGTTTGACTATGAAGTTATCCGGACGAGTGTAACAGGTCAAGGTGAAGTCAAGTACATTATCGGATGCCTTTACCGGCCACCCCATTCCACCGTGACACTCTTAAAACCACTCAAAGAAAGTCTACGCCTAGTATCGCGCAAATACCAAGAACTTACAATATTATTTGTAGGTGACTTTAAAATGCCAGGTATAGAGTGGGACGTCTACGGACTCATTGCATGTGGTACGGATGGGCAGTCCTGTAAAGTAGTTTTGAACTTGATTTCCGAAAATTGTCTTAGTAGCTAGTTAGATATCCCACGCGCAATGGAAATATTTTTGACCCTGCAGCTGCAAGCAGGCCTCACCTTATCCATATTGTCAATATAGGGACGGGTATTAGTCAGCATGTCATCATAGCGTCAATGGTTACCAAAGTTAATAAAATCGTCAAGGAGACGAGGAGAGTATTTACGCTAGAAAAGGCAGATAAGCATTTGTTAGCATCCCACTTAGGAGATTAATGGACATCATTTAGTTCCAATATGAAGGACGTAGAGGAATTAAGGTCAATGTCTAAACTGATTGTAAATCGCATTCTGGAGTCCTATGTGTGAAGTAAGTGAGCTAAGGTCGGAAAAGTCCCTCTGTGGTATAATAACAAAAATCGGAAAATGCTCAGGAAGTCGAGACTCTTGCACTCTCGGTTCAAAAAGAATGCGCAAATGACGAGAGGCAAAAGTTACTAGAAATTCGTGCGTCTGTGAACAGATCGATGTGCGGAGCGTACAACTTCCACCGTCATAGTTCAGCAAAACATCTCGCCGAGAACCCAAAAAATTCTGGTCCCACGTAAAATCGCTAAGCTGTATGCAGTCACTCGTTGACCTTCCTAGTGTGGCAATAGAAGACAGCAATAGGACAGCCGAAGATTTAAATTTTGCATTTAAGAAATCATCCATGCAGGAGGACCGTACAAACACATGGTCGTTTCACCGCCGCACAGATTCCCGGGTGCAAAACATTGGAAAAGGCATCCCTTGTGTATAGGACCAACTGAAAGAGTTGAAAACAAATATGTTGCCAGGTCCGGATGGAATCCCAGTTCGGTTTTACACACAGTACTCTATGGCATTGGGCCCTTACATAACCTGCATTTATCACGAATCTCACGCCCAGAGGAAAGTCCCAAGCGACTAGAAAAAAGTTTTCTGCAGAAGTCTTGAACATATTCTGAGTTCGAATACCATAAATTTCTTGAGACGGAAAAGCTTGTGTCCACAAATCAGCACCGATTTAGAAAGCATAGCTCGTGAGAAACTTAGATTGCCCTTTTCTCGCACGATGTCCTGCGATCCATAGATGAAGGACAACAGACAGAGTCCATATTCTTAGATTTACAGGAAGTGATTGACACGGTGCGCCAGTGCAGACTGCTTACAAAGGTACCGACATACAGAATAGGTTTCCAGATAGGTGCGTGATTCGGAGACTTCTTAAATAATAGAACCCATTACGTTGCCCTCGCCGGCGAGTCTTCGTCAGAGACAAAGGTATCGTCAGAAGCGTTCCAGGGAAGTGTGTGTTTACATAAATGATCTGATGGACAGAGTAAGCAGCAATCTGAGGCTGTTTGCTGATAACGCTGTGAAGTACGGGAAGGTGTCGTCGTTGAGTGACTGTAGGATGACATACACAAAATGTCTAATTGATGTGATGACTGGCAGATTACTCTAAATGTAGAAAAATGTTAGATAATGCAAATGAGGACGAAATAAATTCTCGTAATGTTCGAATACAGGATTAGTTGTGTGTTACTTGATACAGTCACGTCGAGTAAATATCTAGGCATAAAGTTGCAAAGCAAAATGAAATGGAACCAGCACGAAATGATGGTAGTAAAGAAGGTGAATGGTCGACTATGTTTTTTGGTAGAATTGAAGGAAAGTGGAGCTCATGTATAAAGAAAACCGTGTATAGAATACAAGTACTATCTACTACTGAGTTCTGTTCGAGTATTTGGGATCTGCACTACGTCAGATTACAGGAAGACATCAAAGCAATTCAGAGGCGGGCTGGTAGATTTGTTACCGTGTAAGTAGCCTGTTTGTATGTTGGCAGCGCTATAGACTGTGTTAATATCGGTTTCAACAGGTGGATTCGATCAACACGCGAGTATTACGGAAATGCTTTGGGAACTCAAATGGGAATCCCTAGATGGAAAACGACATTCTTTTCACGAAACACTATTGAAAAAAATAGGGTTCTGACAATTGAAGCTGAATGCAGAAGGATTCTGCTGCCGTCAACACATATTTCACGTAAGGACCACGAAGATAAGATACAAATTAGGGAACATACGGAGGCATACAGACAGTCGCCTTTCCCTCGTTCTGTTTGCGAGTGGAACAGGAAAGGAAGTCGGTAGTGGTCCAAGGTACTCTCCGCCATGCATCATATGGATGCTTGCTGTGTATGTATCGGGTGGTTATAATTAAACTTTCCCTATTTAACACGTTATAATACGTAAAACTAATTAGCGTACGAAGACCAAACTCGGTAGCATTAATGTCAAGGACATGGGGAAGAGAAATAATGCAGAATCAATTCAATTGAAACACTCTTCAAGAGCTGCTACGGTACATCATACCATTACATACCGGTACCATTACTGCTACAAAAGGGGCTTAATATGGCGCCCATCAGAGTCCAGAGGAGTCTGAAAGC
Organism: Schistocerca nitens; assembly: GCF_023898315.1. Lineage (NCBI taxonomy): Eukaryota > Metazoa > Arthropoda > Insecta > Orthoptera > Acrididae > Schistocerca > Schistocerca nitens. The sequence goes on along the minus strand of NC_064616.1, from coordinate 167,204,025 downwards.
TCAGGATTGCAATCCGCAGAGCAGAAAGAAGCATGTCTGTAGGTGTTCTGGCTACCTCTCTGGATTTGCTTCGCTTCAGATCAGTACATGTGTGAATGTTCCCCTGGTAAATCCTGTCCTTCAGGTAGCCCCTCAACCAGAAATCACAGGGAATGAGACCAGGTGATAGTGCTGGCCAAACATTTGGAAACGATCACTCGATAATTCGGAGAAGCAGGTGAATTTCGCGAGCGATGTGCGATGGATCCCCATCTCGCATGAAACTTTTTTGAGTTCAATGCGTCTCTCTCCTGTAGAACGGGTATGACATGCCGGCGAAGCATATTGCGGTAACGCTGGCCATTCACAGTGCACGTCTTTGGTCCTTGAGCGCCAGCTTGTTCAAAAAAGAATGGGCCAATGATGAACGTAGCCGTGAAATCACACCATATGGGGACATGGCCACCATACAGAGGAACTTCATGCACAGTGACTGGAGGTGCAGATCCACACACTCGCCAGTTCTGTGTGTTCACGTCACACGTCAGAGAAAAATGAGCTTCATCTGTTCATAGGACGGTTCAGGGCCAGCCCTCACCAACTTCAATCCTTGCGAGAAAGTGGAGAGCGAAGTCAACACGTCGTTGTGCGTTCTGTGGTGCAAGCTGCTGTACGATATGGATCTTGTACGGATACCATTTGAGAATAAATCGAAGCACCTTCCTTACAGTGTAAGGGGTGTTCAACCGTCGTGACACAGCACGCGCACTGCCTGAGATCGGGAATTGCGCGCAGCGTTGTCTGCCATAGCAACAGCGATTTCCTCAACTGCCTGTGGTGCAACCGATCGTCGGCCTCTTCCTGGAGCGACGCCCAGTTCTCCAGTTGATTCGAACTTCTTCATTATACTCTGCACACCAGGTGGAGAAAGAGGACCCTTCAGTAATCTTTTCAGCCGGCGATATTCTCGAAGTGCAGCTGCAGCATTACCGTTCTTTTGATAACAGAGCTTCAACAATTACGCCCTGCTCCTTTTGTCTAAGTTCATGTTGACACGTCAACAAGTGTACTTGTAGTGGACTGACAAGGCAGCCAGTCCACAGTGACGGGTAGCCGAAAGGGCACACGTACACACACGCCGACTGGCGCGAAGTCTGGAACAGGATTCGTAATGAATGCAATAAAGAAAAGAACGTAGCTATGGAATATACTTAACTTTTAATCCTTATTTGTATACAGCATTCTTGATGATACAAATGAGACTATCTTGAGATACATGCAATGTTACAAATGGCGCCTTGCTAGGTCGTAGCCATGGACTTAGCTGAAGGCTATTCTAACTGTCTCTCGGCAATTGAGAGAAAGGCTTCGTACGTGTAGTCGCTAGCTATGTCGTCCGTACAACTGGGGCGAGTGCTAGTCCGTCTCTCGAGACCTGCCGTGTGGTGGCGCTCGGTCTGCGATCACTCCAGTGGCGACACGCGGGTCCGACATGTACTAATGGACCGCGGCCGATTTAAGCTACCACCTAGCAAGTGTGGTGTCTGGCGGTGACACCACAGTACTACGAGTGGTCAGGTGCGTCAGACTATGAATCACGATGACTGATCACGGCACCTGGTGGCCATAGCTGGAACTGGACGGTAGTGCTGTGACGCATGAAAGTCATGCACCCCATACTCGGGATATTAACGCTACCAATTTTGGTACTCTTACGGTAATTAGTTTCCATGTCATAAAGTGTTAAACAGGGAAAGTTTAATTATAACCACCCGGTATGTAAATGTAGATGTAGATGTGACATAGCCGTTGTATCCTCTCGTGAGGCAATCTGGCACACTACTGTTCTAACTGGCCGTTCATATCCTGGGATAGAGTAGACAGATGTCTGAACTGGCCCCACACATGTTCTATCTGGGACAGGTGGCTTGCCTGCACACAGCGGCTATATACACTCCTGGAAATTGAAATAAGAACACCGTGAATTCATTGTCCCAGGAAGGGGAAACTTTATTGACACATTCCTGGGGTCAGATACATCACATGATCACACTGACAGAACCACAGGCACATAGACACAGGCAACAGAGCATGCACAATGTCGGCACTAGTACAGTGTATATCCACCTTTCGCAGCAATGCAGGCTGATATTCTCCCATGGAGACGATCGTAGAGATGCTGGATGTAGTCCTGTGGAACGGCTTGCCATGCCATTTCCACCTGGCGCCTCAGTTGGACCAGCGTTCGTGCTGGACGTGCAGACCGCGTGAGACGACGCTTCATCCAGTCCCAAACATGCTCAATGGGGGACAGATCCGGAGATCTTGCTGGCCAGGGTAGTTGACTTACACCTTCTAGAGCACGTTGGGTGGCACGGGATACATGCGGACGTGCATTGTCCTGTTGGAACAGCAAGTTCCCTTGCCGGTCTAGGAATGGTAGAACGATGGGTTCGATGACGGTTTGGATGTACCGTGCACTATTCAGTGTCCCCTCGACGATCACCAGTGGTGTACGGCCAGTGTAGGAGATCGCTCCCCACACCATGATGCCGGGTGTTGGCCCTGTGTGCCTCGGTCGTATGCAGTCCTGATTGTGGCGCTCACCTGCACGGCGCCAAACACGCATACGACCATCATTGGCACCAAGGCAGAAGCGACTCTCATCGCTGAAGACGACACGTCTCCATTCGTCCCTCCATTCACGCCTGTCGCGACACCACTGGAGGCGGGCTGCACGATGTTGGGGCGTGAGCGGAAGACGGCCTAACGGTGTGCGGGACCGTAGCCCAGCTTCATGGAGACGGTTGCGAATGGTCCTCGCCGATACCCCAGGAGCAACAGTGTCCCTAATTTGCTGGGAAGTGGCGGTGCGGTCCCCTACGGCACTGCGTAGGATCCTACGGTCTTGGCGTGCATCCGTGCGTCGCTGCGGTCCGGTCCCAGGTCGACGGGCACGTGCACCTTCCGCCGACCACTGGCGACAACATCGATGTACTGTGGAGACCTCACGCCCCACGTGTTGAGCAATTCGGCGGTACGTCCACCCGGCCTCCCGCATGCCCACTATACGCCCTCGCTCAAAGTCCGTCAACTGCACATACGGTTCACGTCCACGCTGTCGCGGCATGCTACCAGTGTTAAAGACTGCGATGGAGCTCCGTATGCCACGGCAAACTGGCTGACACTGACGGCGGCGGTGCACAAATGCTGCGCAGCTAGCGCCATTCGACGGCCAACACCGCGGTTCCTGGTGTGTCCGCTGTGCCGTGCGTGTGATCATTGCTTGTACAGCCCTCTCGCAGTGTCCGGAGCGAGTATGGTGGGTCTGACACACCAGTGTCAGTGTGTTCTTTTTTCCATTTCCAGGAGTGTAGATTAATCACGACGCCAGACAGGGTATAAATCAAGCGTCCTTTCGAAGTTAGATCTGGGAGCTGGAGAGATATGGAGAGATTGAATAAGAATCTCTAACCGTTCTTTCCACCAACCTGTCGTCTTCTAAAGTTGTGTGCCCAGTGCAGAAGACAACTCGTCGGATCTTCTTCGGTGGAGGTTGCTATGCTGTCATCTCGAACCTGTGATTATGCCTTTTTTATGGGATGCCACTTTCCCAGGTTAGTCTCTGTATCTACAGAGGGCAAGATCAGTAGCACTGACGATGATGGTAGGCGACACTTCTCATTAACGTATCCTGTTTGGTCATTATTTAAATATTCACCCATTTTACACTGTCTTTTACAACACTCGACATAGCTTTCTTAATTGTACGGTAACTTTTCCATCGAACTTCCGATATAGTGTACGACATGTCAGTCCCTTCAGAACGACCGAAATGAGTTACGTGTCCGGCCCTCTAGAACGCCCGAAACAGTGACTAGCGCAGCCGAAGTAATTAGTCTCCCACGCGCGCTCAAGCGACCCGAAGGTGCCCGAAGCACTTCGGTTGCCATATCGCTACTCTTATGTTTCTCAGGACCAGTGAAATTTAATAATCAAGAACGATAGACTCGTAGGGTAACCACGAGAGGCTGTCATACTAAAAACTGGGTTAAATACAATGAAAAGTATCTAAATAATTAATAAGAGAAGTTAGGCGTTTTTTCGCATAGCGCCCGTTAACCAACCAATCAGAAGCAAGTTCAGTGCAATTGGTGGACTCTCCCACGGGACTGGTACATGCTGTACCATCTGTCGCTTGTACATCACTGCACTTTTGTACCATATTATACTTAGCGTGTATCAAGCTGCATCAAGGCGAGCTTCTAGCAAAATAAAACACTGGCGGCCACAGCCAGGAATATCACGAGGGTTAGGCAACAGCTACGGCAAAATACATGCATGTCCGAAGGAACTTTGCATCGTACTTCTTGGTAACAGAGGTACGGCTGTTTCGTATTTATTTGCCAATACCAGGTTCTTGACTCTCAATAAATATGTTCTTCCTGGACGGGAACTTACGAAAAGTACGAGTGCAGATAGTGACACACGGACGACGACATAAGGAAATTTGGTTCTGGTCGTGATTCGTGCACAGATAGCCGAAGCGCTTAAGGCGATCTCTCACGCAAGGCTAGAAATCTGGGATAGAGCCCGGTCCGGTACAAATATTCATTGTCATCATTCCAAAAGACAGCCGATTGTTGTTCGTATTCCCAACTGCGAATACATTTCCTGTGTGGGGAAAATAAATGACAACATAGAGTAGCAACGCTTTACAATGGTTTATTGCTAGAGTAAGCGTCAAAGAGTCACGGAGATTCTCATCCGGCTTCTGTGGCAGACATGACAGACACTGCAAAACAAATGTTGAAGGTCGCGATGTGGCTGAGAGGAACGGCGGCCCGAAAGGGCCACTTAAGCCAAAAATGATACAAAGTTTTTGTTTCTGCCTTGAAATAATGTGTGACTGCATCAAACCTTTGTATTGTATGTATTGTATTGTATGTTAAGCAGGGACCTAGAAATGACAGAGAGGCTCCGTCCCCGCCGCAGCCGCAGTGGTCCACAACCCCATAACGACTGCCGCAGTCCACTTCACCCCTCCGCCGCCCCACACCGAACCCAGGGTTATTGTGCGGTTCGGCCCCCGATAGACCCCCCAGGGAACGTCTCACACCAGACGAGTGTAACCCCTATGTTTGCGTGGTAGAGCAATGGTGGTGTACGCGTACGTGGAGAACTTGTTTGCGCAGCAATCGCCGCTCCTTCCCTCCCGGAAGCATAAAATCTTTACTTGAACATTTGTTTTGATGTAAATGGTGATAAAAGATTTTTAACTGAAACTACACAGAGCAACAAAATATTTTCTAAGGCATACAATTGAAGATGGTAAGAAAAGTGTCGGATAGTTAAGAAAAGTGTCGGATAGTATGGACCATACAATAAAGTATGGGTTTTTAAATAAAAACGGTGTTTTTATGGTTGACAATCAGATTAATCTGTTTATACGGAGGACGTTCACTAAGTAAGGCAACATATTTTTTTTTTCTCAAAGCAGGTTGGTTTTATCGAGAATTCCAATACGCAATACTATTCTTCACTCTTTTGGCTATAAAACCCTATTTTTCAACATAATCTCCGTCCAATGCGACGGCCTTGCGCCACCGTACTCGGGGGGGGGGGGGGTCTGTATGCGCGCATGGTACCACTCTTGGTCGACGTCGGAGCCAACGCCTTGCTGCGCCAGTAACCTCCCCATTATCCACGTATCACTTCATGCGGAATACATCCTTCATAGGGCCAAATAGACGGAAGTCGGAAGGTGCGAGATCTGGGCTGTGCGGTGAATGAGGAAGAATAGTCCAATGAAGTTTTCTGAGGTCCTCTCGGGTGCGCAGTCTTGCCTGAGGCCTTGTGTCGTCATGGAGAAGAAGTTCATTTGTATTTTTATAATGACGAACAGGTTGAAGTTATTTCTTCAATCGCCTAAGGGAAGTAGAATACACTTCAAAGTTGATCTATTCACCCTGAGGGAAGCCATCAAACAGAATAACCACTTCAGTCTCAGATGAGCGCTGCCATGACTATACCAGTTGAGGATGTGGCTTTGAACTTTTTCTTGGGAGGAAAGGTGGTGTAGCGCCACTGCATGGATTGCCGTTTTGTTTCCGGCTCGAAGTGATGAGCCCATGTTTCATCGCCTGTGGTGATGTTCGACAAGAAATTGTCACAACGCTCAAGCACTTCTGGACAGATGGTTCTTCGTTGCTCTTTATGGTCTTCTATTAGGCGGCGAGAAACCCAGAAGGCATACATCTTTGAGTACCTGTGGTGTGCGTACTTTAAGACCTTCGGTACACACACCATCAGATTATTTGACTTGTCGCTCTATCGAAGTAGGCGAGTGTCAGCAATATGTCTCGTGGTCTTATCGTGGCGTGTTTATCTTCTGCCGTTAGGTCAGACGATAGAAATGCCACTTGCACGTTTAGAGTAGCAGATTGACGGTGACCAACTTTAAACAGAACTTGATTAATTTTCACACACATTTATTAAAATAATAAAAAGCATAGATATTACGTAACTTGATTCTGGATGCTGTTTACAATTGACAGTCTGAAGTTCCTTTGGTCTTGGTACGTTAATCTTATTCTCACATATCTCTGATACTTGACAAAGTGTCTATTAATTTCTCTTCATGGCTATGTACAGGAATATGATTATCTTATTAGGCGCAGACTGAAACTTGACTATAGACTGGTACAGACAAATGCAGACAAACGCAGACTAATGCAGACTGATGCAGACTAATTCAGACTGACTAATCGGAGGTCTGTACACTCGTTATAATACCTCGAGCGTTCTGGTATCACTGCGCGAGTGTGATCCGCGAGGAGAAAAGGTTCTACGTTAGCAGCAATCTCATTGGCTGCGTTACATATTAATACGCCAATCGGCGGAAGCAGAATTTGGTCCGTCTCTAAGACAGCGCCATCTCGTAGTGCGGAGACGGACGAGCGCTGCGCCTGCACTGTTGTGCATAGCGGGGCGCGCTCTATTGGTAAAGTTGTGTACGCGCTGACTACGCGGAACTATGTACAAAACAGTACCCTAACTGCGAAAGAATGTGTCATACCTCCAACTGAGACGGCCAGTCGAGCAGTGAGGCGTTTCATTGTGATCCGTCAGTCACTTGGAGTGAAAGTGTGGACACATTCCAACATTGACCAAAACGGTTGGTTGAAAAACCTTTCAAAAAATGATTCAAATGGCTCTAAGCACTATGGGACTTAACATCTATGGTCATCAGTCCCCTAGACTTAGAACTACTTAAACCTAACCAACCTAAGGACATCACACACATCCATGCCCGAGGCAGGATTCGAACCTGCGTGCGTAACAGCAGCGCGGTTCCGGACTAAAGCGCCTAGAACCGCTTGGCCAAAATCGCCGGCTAAAAACCTTTCAAAACCTGGTCGGTTGAACCTGACACAACGCACTAAACTTGTAGACTGAAGTTTTCTGTAAGCCAGTTCTCGGTGCTTCTTTATGCAGTTTTTGAAATTCAGTTTTAGCTAGCGGCACTTACTTGGAATCTAAATCTCTCACACATGCCACAAGTATTTTTTCGCTATTTTCTTCAAATGATGGTTTGAAAAACCCCATCTGAGATCTCGTAGATGTCTGCTGATTTCCTAAACTGAGTCTAATCTCATTTGCAGTGTAGTTCTAGGAACATGTGTGTGCACGTTATGTGAAAAATAAAGACTACAGTGCCACTGTTACACCTTCGAAAGAAAATAAGTAGATGACTGCGAAAATGGGCTATATTTAATATCATTTAGCTCTATTAATTTTAGGTGATCTCCGTTAGTAATGTGTTCATCAGTAAAATGTGTACTGAAAAATGTTTTTCGGCTTAGTTAAAAAATCGAAGCTCCGAGCAATGTGTCATCAAATTAGCATACTTTTTGCAAGAGCATTCCACGAGTTCTCCAGACTTTTGTCAAGGCCTCGCCGCTACTGCTGTGGAGACCGAGTTGCCACTGTTGTTACAGTAGGCCGAGTTTGTGAGTTCGTGAAACGGCTTCTGGTGCAGTACACCGCTAAGACAATTCCTCCCTGCCACTACTACACAGCTATGCCCCACGGTCAGGTAACAGGATAGGAGAACGAAGATTCTGCAACACTCCAACAAATTAGTAACAAAGTCACACAAATGAGTTAAAAAGGTTTACTTATCTTTGCGACTTATTGAATAATGAAGTGTGCAACACTGCATGTAATATAAAACAAAGGCCCTCAATGCCTAAGTGCAAATAATCGGCCGACCGTGGTGGCCGAGCGGTTCTAGGCGCTCAGTCCGGAACCGCGCGACTGCTACGGTTGCAGGTTCGAATCCTGCCTCGGGCATGGATGTGTGTGATGTCCTTAGGTTAGTTAGGTTTAAGTAGTTCTAAGTTCTAGGGTTGATGACCTCAGATTTTAAGTCCCATAGTGCTCAGATCCATTTTTTTTTTTTTTTTTTTTTTTTTGCAAATAATCGTAGCTAAACTTCACAGTACACAACAAATCCAATTTACAACAACTGTCTGTTCACTTTTAAGAATTCAGTAAACGACGCTCCCTGTCTAAGTCAGCCCTGGACGATGATCTAAACCAAATCATCGTAGAAGTTACGAGAATGCTGCGCCAAATGATACAAGGCGACTGCTGAGGTGGTCTGAAAAAAGTTACTCGTATCACTAACGAGACATCGATGTACCGAGCGTGTGGTGTAACTGTTGTATGAACTTTCAAGTAATAATAACACAACTTCCTCTACAAATAGCACGTGAATAACAGAGCTATAATTCATCAAAAATTTTTTTAACTACTTAGTTGTTTCAGTTTATTTAAGTCAATTCATTGTTTCTGTTATTTCGACAGGGATTGGGATTCAACACACTGTTTTCTTTTCTTTGCAATTACGAACAATGATGCATGGCAATAAATTATACTCTTTATTCATTTAATAATAGATGTTAAAATTGCTATGTGTATAGAATATACACTCCTGGAAATGGAAAAAAGAACACATTGACACCGGTGTGTCAGACCCACCATACTTGCTCCGGACACTGCGAGAGGGCTGTACAAGCAATGATCACACGCACGGCACAGCGGACACACCAGGAACCGCGGTGTTGGCCGTCCAATGGCGCTAGCTGCGCAGCATTTGTGCACCGCCGCCGTCAGTGTCAGCCAGTTTGCCGTGGCATACGGAGCTCCATCGCAGTCTTTAACACTGGTAGCATGCCGCGACAGCGTGGACGTGAACCGTATATGCAGTTGACGGACTTTGAGCGAGGGCGTATAGTGGGCATGCGGGAGGCCGGGTGGACGTACCGCCGAATTGCTCAACACGTGGGGCGTGAGGTCTCCACAGTACATCGATGTTGTCGCCAGTGGTCGGCGGAAGGTGCACGTGCCCGTCGACCTGGGACCGGACCGCAGCGACGCACGGATGCACGCCAAGACCGTAGGATCCTACGCAGTGCCGTAGGGGACCGCACCGCCACTTCCCAGCAAATTAGGGACACTGTTGCTCCTGGGGTATCGGCGAGGACCATTCGCAACCGTCTCCATGAAGCTGGGCTACGGTCCCGCACACCGTTAGGCCGTCTTCCGCTCACGCCCCAACATCGTGCAGCCCGCGTCCAGTGGTGTCGCGACAGGCGTGAATGGAGGGACGAATGGAGACGTGTCGTCTTCAGCGATGAGAGTCGCTTCTGCCTTGGTGCCAATGATGGTCGTATGCGTGTTTGGCGCCGTGCAGGTGAGCGCCACAATCAGGACTGCATACGACCGAGGCACACAGGGCCAACACCCGGCATCATGGTGTGGGGAGCGATCTCCTACACTGGCCGTACACCACTGGTGATCGTCGAGGGGACACTGAATAGTGCACGGTACATCCAAACCGTCATCGAACCCATCGTTCTACCATTCCTAGACCGGCAAGGGAACTTGCTGTTCCAACAGGACAATGCACGTCCGCATGTATCCCGTGCCACCCAACGTGCTCTAGAAGGTGTAAGTCAACTACCCTGGCCAGCAAGATCTCCGGATCTGTCCCCCATTGAGCATGTTTGGGACTGGATGAAGCGTCGTCTCACGCGGTCTGCACGTCCAGCACGAACGCTGGTCCAACTGAGGCGCCAGGTGGAAATGGCATGGCAAGCCGTTCCACAGGACTACATCCAGCATCTCTACGATCGTCTCCATGGGAGAATAGCAGCCTGCATTGCTGCGAAAGGTGGATATACACTGTACTAGTGCCGACATTGTGCATGCTCTGTTGCCTGTGTCTATGTGCCTGTGGTTCTGTCAGTGTGATCATGTGATGTATCTGACCCCAGGAATGTGTCAATAAAGTTTCCCCTTCCTGGGACAATGAATTCACGGTGTTCTTATTTCAATTTCCAGGAGTGTATTTATACAATACAATACAAATATTACGAATAAAGACACAGATATCCATTGTGCATTAATAAATATGTATATAATACAATTAGAGACTTAATAGGAAGAAGAAACGGTCTGTAGATGCATACAGTCTCTCTCCATTAACTGCATGTGGGGTGAGATACATCTCTCCTATATAAATATTTGTGTGTGTGTGTGTGTGTGTGTGTGTGAGTGTGAGTGTGAGTGTGAAATTACAATACGTATATATCACGGCGTGGTATGAACTCTAATATCCTTTCTTTTTGAGCTTTCATATTCATAACACACACACACACACACACACACACACACACACACACACACACACACACACGAAATCGGATGTACATACTAAAACACTAGAATAAACAAGTAATACTATTCCAGATACATACAAACATTTCATATACTTCATACGCTCACTTTCTCTCTCTCTCTCTCTCTCTCTCTCTCTCTCTCTCTCACTCCAGTGAATAGTGCAAGTACGGCAGGGTTTCAAATACACCATCGCAAATGATCCATTTGTCACCATGAGAAGACAGACCGATTCTCTTTTGGGTTACAATATGAACCACATGTCCCCTAAAAACTAAACTAAACTAAACTCCATCCGAACAGCCCTTGGAAGTCCCAAACGGTAGCTACCGGCCGTCGTGTCATCCTCAGCCCATAGGCGTCACTGGATGCAGATATGGAGGGACATGTTGTCAGCACACCGTTCTCCCGGCCGTATGTCAGTTTACGAGACCGATATGTCCCCTAGCCTGACAATTAACCTGATGCACCATGTTTGCAGCAACATCTACAAAGCCATTCAAGCATGCCAGGTAATCATCAGCTGTAGGAATCCATGCAACAGCATGTTGTACACCTTTAGCCTGCCTTAAATTGTTCCATACGGTATGCGTACATTTCACATAGCAGACCTACGAACTCCACAAACTGACCCATTTGCCTCATCTTTCATCAGACCAATAACTTTACTGTAGGCTGGCTTTATAAGAGTACCATATGGATAATCGGTTTTATATCCAGGCATGTCGAATGCATAAGGATGACATCTTATCAGCTCATATAGATTGCAGTCCTTCATCCAGTAAATGAAACTATCTGTATGTGTACAAAGAAATCTTGAACCTTCAAAATGGGTTTTCGCAAACTCATACTGAAAACGATACACATTGACGTTAGATAGGTCTAGTACACACACACAAACTTAAACAGGTTTCGTGAACTGTACTGCAACCTTTGCCATCTCTAGAGCCACAAATTCCTCACCGAAGGTTGTAGGTCACATAAAATATGGCTTGATGATCAATTGCCGAGCCCCCCACTAGCAGTCACAACGATTGACTAATTTAATGTCGTTGTGTTTTTTGAACATTCTCCATTGTCTTTCCAAAATCCACTTTGATCATTAGTTAATAAAATCTTGCTCAGTTGCCCATGAAGTTGATGATCTTTTACCAGTGTTTAAGTCTTTATTTTCCTTCAAACAGGGGCTCTCGTTGAACTGGATAGCTCAGGTGACTCTATTCAGTTGCATACCCAACTTGACACACTGCTGGAGGTTCCCAAAATGCATAATCTATATCTTTTTGTACCTTTAGCGTTATCATCAGCTTGGGGAGGGAACTATGTCATGAATCTTAGTTCTCTGAACGGAGTTGCAAATCACTGTGCTCGTCATGCAAACTATTTAGATATGCCATGCCTATTTCCAAGATATATCCAACACCACAGTCATCTTCCACTGTTGAAAACCACATTCAGTCGATTTGAACATGAGTCAGTCACAAAAAAAAGTCCTCCAATAACTAGTAACTGTAGCATGGCGAACCTGTGTAAATTGTTAATATCCAAGAGAAGGATGTAACTCGAATAGATGGTGTTGTTGAACAACCTACCTGTTCATGGGTTATTTGCCTTGGTGTGTCTATAAATACACCGACCCGTGACACACACACACACACACACATACACACGAAGAACAACATGTGGATACCAGTTAAAAGCTCGAGTTCAGGATGTGTGTTTTGGCGTATTATGTTGCACAATGACCTATGCGTGGTTTAGCAGTATTTAAGATCCAGACTGCATGTTGCCAGACATACACTATGGAATTGTTTAAACACACCTGCAAAACAGTTTACTTCAGTGTCCATGCAAAACCTTGTATACTCCCTTAAGTTAAAGATATTAAATTCCTGTCTACCAAACACACATTATGTCCTCATATTCTGCATTGTTATGGTTCAAAAATGGTTCAAATGGCTCTAAGCACTATGGGACTTAACATCTGAGGTCATCAGTCCCCTAGACTTAGAACTACGTAAACCTAACTAACCTAAGGACAACCCACACATCCATGCCCGAGGCAGGATACGAACCTGCGACCGGAGCAGCAGCGCGGTTCCGGACTGAAGCGCCTATAACCGCTCGGTCACAGAGGCCGGCCATTGTTATTCCATCGCCTGTAAGTTTGTTGGAGAATGCGGATATGCCGGGTATCACAGTTTTGTAGAGTATCACTGCCGAATCCAGATATTCAAAGAGGAATATCCTTTTCTTAATAATGAGCTTGAACTTAGCATCGTTTTGATGTGTCCCAAAATAGGTGGATGTTCTTGTGATGTAGAATTTCAGCAAGTTTCTGAAGGGTGTCTGCATATATCTTAAGGATTTCAGGACGTTATATTCTTGGTACTACTCTTCAAAAATGAAATTTCTCTGTGCTCTCGGATAGGACACTAACCCGCCCACTACCGAACCAAAAGCAATCATGCGCTCAACAATGAAGCAAGCATCGTATTCTCTCAAATTGTGGAAAAACACGGTTATGCTATATAGGAGCTTGGAATTCAGTTTGCATTCATTGCGTTCTTTCCTGTAAAATATACTGGTTCGATGACTGTGCTCCATATGCAGCTATTGTTTGATATTGCTCACAAATATGACACTTAACAGATTTATCATATTTCCATTGAACTTCCCGTGGTACAATTACAGGCATGATGGTACCAGTATCTTATCAACTTCCTCTGTTCCCCTGCAAGCGCTTGAAGCTCAAAGAGCAACAATTTCACACAATTTTCCCTGTAATAGGATTTTAAATTTTTACTGCTCGTGACATATGAATGCTGAAAAGAATATTGAAATATAGAAGGCATATTATGCTTCGATATATGTATTGTAGTTTCACACACACACACACACACACACACACACACACACACACACACACACACACACATGCAATGAATATGTTAAGCTTCTTTCTTGACAATAAGAGGGCTGTATCTCATCCTACATGTGATTGACAGACAGAGACGGTACGCATCTAAAGTGACGTTACATATCTAGTTCTATTGTATACATATTTATTAAGACAGTCTGGATATCTGGGTCTTTTTCCTAATGTCTGTAATTGCACAGTATAAACATATCCTAATACAAATTGTGCATTCAACAACTTTACCATCAGTTATTAAATGAATAAAGAAAATAAATTATTGCCATGTACCCTCTTTCTTATTTACAGAGAAAGTGAAACATGCATTGAGTCCCAAGTGCTATCACAATAAGTTTAGAATGATCTGACATCAATAAACTGAAACAGTTATGTGGTTAAATAAATATTTCAGGTGAATTTTAGCTCTGTCAGTAATGTAATATTGATAGAGGAAAATGTATTATTGTTGCTTGAAAGCTCATCTGACATTTCAACCACACATGTAAAATATATGCCTATATATACATATGCTGCAACATGTAGAGGAGTGACTGAACAAGTTGAAACTTTCAAGGAGCTTGTTCAAATCAGACAGTAAAAGAGTCGTGGTTGTTGGATTGGGTGAACAAGTTGAAACTTGGAGGGAACTTGTTCAAACCAGATAGTAAAAGAGTAGTGGCAGTGTGAGTGTGTAAACAAGTTGAAGCTTACTGGGAGCTTGTGTAAACAAGTCATTATGGGGATGGTATAGGTGATGGTGAACAAGTTGAAACTTGCAAGGAAGTTGTTCAAACCAGGCGGTTGAAGAGTGGAGGTGGTGTCAGCGTTCAACAACGCAAAACTGCAGAGAGCTTGTTAAAACCAGCCAGCTGGCTCCCCCAGCAGGTGGTTTTTTTCGCCAAACATACAGGCATTTTCTACAGTCATCATACGAAGCATATGCTGCATGGACACGTTGCTCCAGTGTTCACGTGCTCCTCCAGTGCTCATGTGGAAATTGTTTAAAAATAATAATAATAGTAATAGTAATAATAACAGGATACACAGCTAATGCTCACTGAAGACGTTTCAATATAAACACCTAGCTGCACACAGACATGGTAAGCAGAATGGAGGGTTTGGGAGAATTGTAGAGGAATGGCGTGAGTGATGGTATTATGGGGAAGTGGGTAACCTTGAGGAGGGGGGGTTATGGGCTGACGTTGAGGGATAACCTTGAGGGGACCAGGAGCTCAGGAGTGCTCATTTCTATGTACTCCAATAGCAACTGCCTGGCACCCCACTCACATCAACATGTGAATTAATTAGACACCTCGGGGTCACATCTGACTCATTAACAAGCACCTCACACTAACACCTGCGACACTCATGGCCATCCTCCAACGTGCAGTTCTTCTTTTCACCTTGGAGGGCTGTGTGGGAAAGAAAGTAGTTGTGCTTCACTTGCAGTTCTTTTTTTGAGCTCAGACAGGTGTGCTTCACCACTGACACACTCACTGTAAGTCATGAAAAATTGCTCCACCCAGTTGCTTCGCTCATCTCAAGTGCGGGTGCAGTCGATAGCCATTTCTCATAATATACAAGGGTCACTCCAAAAGAAATGCACACTATTTTTTTTTAAATCCGTCTTTTATTCTACATGTTTGAAAGTTTTACAGTGTGTAGATACATCCTTTAGGAACAATATTTTCATTTCTCAACATAATTTCTATCCCTCTCAACTGCCTTACGCCATCTTAGAACCAGCGCCTGTATACCCGCACGGTAAAATTCTGGACCAACCTGTTGGAGCCACTGTTTGGCAGTGTGCACAAGGGAGCCATCATCTTCAAACCTTGTTCCACGAAGAGAGTCTTTCAGTTTCCCAAAGCGATGATAGTCACATGGAGCCAGGTCAGGACTGTAAGGCGGGTATTTCAGTGTTGTCCATCCGAGTTTTGTAATCGCTTCCATGGTTTTTTGACTGACATGTGGCCGTGCATTGTCGTGCAACAGTAAAACATCCTGCTTTTGCCAATGTGGTCGAACACGACTCAGTCGAGCTTGAGGTTTCTTCAGTGTCGTCACATATGCATAAGAATTTATGGTGGTTCCACTTGGCATGATGTCCACAAGCAAGAGTCCTTCGGAATCGAAAAACACCGTAGCCATAACTTTTCCAGCAGAAGGTGTGGTTTTGAATTTTTTTTCTTGGGTGAATTTGCATGATGCCACTCCACTGATTGCCTCATCGTCTCTGATGAAAACTGATGGAGCCATGTTTTATCACCTGTTACAATTCTTCCAAGAAATTCATCTCCACCATTCTCATACTGTTCCAAAAGTTCGCTGCATACCGTTTTTCTTGTTTCTTTGTGAGCCACTGTCAACATCCTGGGAACCCACCTGGCACAAACCTATTTTAACGCCAACACTTTCAGTATTCTGCAAACACTTCCTTCCCCAACGTAGCGTGACAATTCGTTCACTGTGATGCGTCTGTCAGCAGTCACCAATTCGTTAACTCTCTGCACATTGTCTGGAGTGTGTGCTGTAAGAGGCCTGCTGCCGCGAGGACAATCCTCAATATTGCCGTGCCCGCTTTCATCACGTAACCCGCTTGCCCACCGACTAACTGTACTGCGATCGACAACAGCATCTCCATACACCTTTTTCGACCTCTTGTGGATGTTTCCCACTGTCTCGTTTTCACAGCACAGGAATTCTATGACAGCACGTTACTTCTGACGAACGTCAAGTGTAGCAGCCATCTTGAAGACATGCTGTGACGGCGCCACTCACGGGAACAGGTTGAACTAAGTTAGAAAATAAGCGGGAAGGATGTATCTACACACTGTAAAACTTCCACAAATGCAGAATGAAAACTTATTTTTACAAAAATAGTGTGCATTTCTTTTGGAATGACCCTCGTATGTTGTGCCGATGGAAGCTGCTCCAGCACTCACATGCTGTTCCAGTGCTCACGTGAAAATAGTTTATAAATAAACAATAACAGGATGCCCAGCTACAGCGTTCCAAAATTGTTTAAATAGAATGCCTGGTATACGCAGACAAGAAGTGGGAAACGGAGGGGCAGGGGAATTGTGGGTCAGGCGTGATCTTGAGGAAGGCGGAGAAGAGGAATTGATCGAATGCAGCCGACATTGTGAGGCGAAACAAGCGCTGTATCATTGTAAGAGGTACAGAGCCGAGTGAGTGAGCCGGGGTTTACCGCAGTTCACTACTGCTAGCGGCAAGTCATCATAACGCGCCTGTGCTTAACATACAAAGGACTGCACCATAATCAAAGAGTGAAATTAAAAATTAAAGCAACTTTCCCGACTTTGTCAGTGTATGCTTTAGTACATTAATGTTAACATTGTTAAATCTCAGAATGATCAAATGGATATGTTTCGCTAAATATGTTATTTTAAGAAAAAACAAATCGCGCTGAATAATAAGACTACAAAGCTAAAATCTGTTCAGAATGTGCAAATGTATGTTACAATTAAAAGCTACAAGTCTAAACTTGATGAGAGCAATATTTTGGTCAAAATGGGCGTTTTTACGAAAAATTGAAGGCGCTAAATATTAGAATCAGAAAGGTGAAAATTCCTGTGTAGCCTCCGTTTGATATTAAAATACTAAATATGTAACATCAATAGGCTACCTCTATTTGTTTTCAAGTTACTTACTAAAAACCAAATTTGGAACGAATACATCCTTGGTCATCGTAGATTAAGTATCATTTATATTTGTTATAGAAAGATCCGGTTACAGAACTTGATTACATTGATGAAACAATACAGCTGTACCAAGTTTCAAGGCTTTATTATAAATGACAGTCATTACAAGGAATCTTAAAGATGTAGGTCAGAGGTCATGTTCTACTGTTGGTTCCGTTCTAAAAATTCAAACCGCAAAGTTTAAGTGCAGTCGAGCCAAAACTCTTTAAGTAACTAAAGCAAAATGAATTCAATTCAAATAAAATTGAAAATGATTTTAAATTGTTAAACGACAGAGTTATTAATTAATACGTGTCCAAAAAAGGGACCATTTAGATGCTGCTACCTGTGTCTTAGGCGGTTGATCGCAGATGTTCCGTTTGGCGGTACGCTGCGCCCATAAATACGGCCAAAGAGGCAATGGGAAGAGAGACTTCGCACCGAGATATCAATGTGTCCACATCAGTCAAACGCCTGCATGCCCTGTGCTTCGGATGACGTCACAGCTCGGCACCTACAACAAGCGTTTCCGGAAAAAGTAGGAAGTGAACTTGCGATGACTGTATACCGGCCTCGATCGCTTATATTTCACAAAAGCAACTGTGCGCCGTCCGTAATGTTGACAAAACCGCTTGGCAGTGACGACATTATTTTCCACTTTTAAGGTGAGGAATTAACTTTTGACGATTAGAAGTCAGGAGGATAAGCTATTTTACCTGGAACTTCCCGTAGAAGTCACTTCTGAACTGTTGCTAGTGCTGTTTCCGATAGGGACATTATTATTGTTATCAGGAATATTATCATATTTGTGCGTGTTAACTGTTATTGAATATACTAATCAGTTAGAACTGAAAACTTCTATTTATAGTCTTTGTTCCTGATCCTGCTGAGTAAATAGTAAGTAGGAAAATTTTCTTTCAGTGACCACAATGAATAACGTGGACTTGCAAACTCGAAATTGTGGTCAGTATGTCCTCCATTGCTTTCTGACTGACCGCAGAAATAGTTTTCAGGCTCTTGTAAAAGGCAAAGGTAGGTTTAGGCACGTGGACTTGCAAACTGGAAATTGTGGTCAGTATGTCCATTGCTTTCTGACTGACCGCAGAAATAGTTTTCAGGCTCTTGTAAACGGCAAAGGTAGGTTTAGGCGAGCCCAGATAATTGAAGTGTCTTTTCATAACGACATAAAAAGTAAAAACCAGTAAGACTATTTACACAACGCCCCACAACTGACATAGATAGATCCCTCAAACCTACGAAAGGAAGCTATTAGATACACATAAATGACTGCAAGTTGCAACGCGATCGGTATGAAACAATACATTAAAAAGAACGGAAATCCCGCCATGAAGACCACGCGATTGTCGACTGACTGCCATGACATCCTCAGTCATTCATTACTAAATGTGATGTAGAAGAACATGGGGTCAGTACACCAAATTCCCGCCTGTTGTCGATATAAATGCTCCACAAGCTGTTCTGTTTCACCTCTTGAGCTTCCAAGCGGGACTGCACGATTATTAATTGAAACAGTGAAGTTCCTGTGTTGCAGAATGCATGGTTGGATTTTTTTAATTTGATTACACTACAGTCTAGATGTCAGTCGAACACATTTGACAATTTACCCTCGAAAATTTGTAACGAAGTTCGAAAAATATGCAGGTAGGAATATGCACTAAAAAAATGTTCACATCTCATGGTACTCGTATTTTATGGTTTAAATAAAACTGAGTTTATTCACTGGCTCTTTAATACCGAATCAACTTAATAAATGTTTATCATTGAATTGAAGTACAACTGTGAGAGCTTAAAAAAAAGCAAAAAAAAAAAAACCAGAGCAGTATCTCACGTTAAACATCATACAGAAATTCTGGTAAACTCTTAGAAATAAATCAAAGTTAATTCAGTGTAAGTTTTTAAATTGGTCCCACATTTGCAAAACAGTTAAAAGTCACAAGTTCACCTCAGCCGCAAGTTATCTTGGAAAAGTTCCAAACGTTACCTATCGTGAACTATTCTGAATTTTCAAGCTGAAATATTACTACGATTCAGCACTCAGAAAATCTCTGGACAGTATCGAAATGCAACACTTTCGTCGCTCATATGTACTTCACAGCTCTGGCTTTAGTCAACGACCGCACACTTTGACTCCCAAATGACGACTGATTCAATACAATATGGCTGCTCGTTAAGCTCCTGTATTGCAGTGAGTCAAGTTCATATATTTCCATCTTCCAGAACATACTTGAAAACTATATTAATTTTAATCTATATACAGCACGTGTACTATACATCAAGTTGTATGTAAATCTGCTCAGCTTTCCGTTGCTGTTCTTGATTTTTTCCTAAGTTAAACGGTATGCTCAGTAATTGAGCTTTTGTGAACATAAACGCTACTTTACGTTGTTTTGTGGCTAGTATAGACAAACAAGTAAAACTAAATAAATTGATACACCACTATCTAAGTTTATGTAACTATGTTGCCACTGCTTTCAAATTTTTGTTAGTTATTTTGTCGAAAATTTATGTTTTTGCACGAGGAATGCTTATTCTGGCCTGTAATTTAGAATATATAATGTTTACATCAAATCTTATATAGATCAATTTATATTTTGATAGTACTAAATGAGTCCCATCTGTGGAGACTTAGTTGATGTAAATCGCACAAGGCATTGTCGAGATACTAATTTTAAAAGCTAATTTTATTACAAAGCCTTTGACATTAAATAACTTAGGAACTACTTTTCCCATCGAGGGCGCGTTTTCACCCATGCACTTGTCTTAATTCTCTCGTTATGAAGATGATACTGGCTATTCCATAACTAGTCTGTATCAGTTTTATTGACTTTAGTCTTATTTAATATCTATGCCATCATTCGGTTCAGCCTTGGCCGTTACCCTTCCAATGTCTTCCACTAATGGCCAGGGCGCATGGGTTTTCCCAGCTCACGTGTCCAAGGATGCGTCTAGCCGCTCTCACTCTTAGGCAGGTATTACACTATCAAATTTCTTTGTAAACGATTTGATCAAAGATGTGATCAAATATTCGTCAAATATATTTGACAAAGATCTTTGACGTGGCGCTAAAAAGGGGTATTACACTGTCATCATATTTTCCGTCAAAATTCAAGATGGCCGACAACAACAACTTGTTATTAACCGCAGCAGTTGCATGTACTGCAATTGCACTGTGTGCACATGCGGAAGAGAAGCGGGGGAAAAAAGGAAATGTACCTGGGTGAAGCCGTGGGTATTACGACGACACGATAAAAACATTCAACAAAACTTGTTACGTGAGCTTATAGTGGAGGACGTCAAATCGTACATCAATTACTTAAGAATGGATGAGCATACATTTCTGTATGTGCTCAGTGAAGTGTATCCTCATATCACAAAGCACAATACTCACTTAAGAACTGCTATATCTGCAGAAGGCAGGCTCACTGTAACACTCAGATTCCTTGATACAGGAGAGAGTTAGGTTAGGTTAGGTCAGGTCAGGTCTCCAATCTTCTTAATCTATTTTTGTATTCAGGGTGCCTCACGTTGTAAAGCGCCTCATCAGCTTCATACATCTCTATTAATTTTGTAGTTGTCAGTACACACCAATTGTATTTACCGGCAATGTTTATAAAAACACTACAGATGACAGAACGCTGCAGCGATGCTAGCGCTCCACGTGGTAACATGTCACATTGCAGTGAACAGAAGACAAGCGACTGCTTTGATCAAATCTACAGTGAGACCCTAGATGTGATCAAATATTTGACGACATTTGACAGAGTTCCCTATTACACCACCAAATTTCTTTCACAAAGATATTTGACAAAGGTATTGGACAAAGAAATTTGATAGTATAATACCGGCCTTACAGACATTGTATTTCTCGCAGTCACAGTGTTCGCAAATCACTGAGACTCAAAGCTGTCACCACCTATTGACAACGACGCGACAGTCGCGTGGCCCCTCTCAGCTCAGCGCAGCAAGGCCAGAAAGCCTTCTTAACTATTAAAACACGCGAGCTCGCCCAGCTGCCTGCTTTTCCCATCACACCAAGATACGCGCATAGCCGCATCTGCTTTTTACAGTTTGCGGTCAGTTTTACAGGGATGTAACCTCACAAAATGCATATTTTTACACACTGATGTCCAAAATTAAAGCAACAAATGTCTATTTCCCCGTCCTGTGTCTAATTCAAGATATAATCATACAAACTGTCAACAGATGTCCTTACGATCGTTTTCTGCATGGAAGATGGCGTTCCGGCCAACGGACAACCATGGCAACAATGACGTCAGGACACCTATCATGGCTTAGTGTGAATCGTTCTGTTGTTTCTCGGATGTGGTGACAGTGTATCCCGAAGACCATGGCAGAGCTGACCAACTGGCATCTCGAATCCCTCTTCATTAAATTGTACAGGTGAATTGGCAAGGTTTAACTGCTGTTAGGTATCGTGACGAGATCCTGGGACATCATCTGCGATTGTTGCGAGGTGCTGTGGGACCAAACTTCGTACTGGTGGACAATAATGCTCGACCTTATAGAGCGCGGGTGGCTGATGTTTTCTTGGAAATGGAAGATAGTGCACGCATGGCGTGGCCTGCTCGCTCTCCAGATTTGAATTCCGTAGAGCATGTCTCGGATGCACTACGGATACGGCTTGCATCACGTCGGCATCCACCAACAACTCTCCAAAACTGCGAGCAGCTCTGCAAGAAGAATGGACGCTATTGCCTCAACATGAGACTGATGAAATCATTCACAGCTTGCCCCGTCGTTGTCAAGCCTGTACTGCTGCAAGAGGTGGTTACATCCCATACTGACCATATTAACCATTTGTCGGAATGTGTGTGCAAATCCATTTAAGTTGGAAAAAACGAAGAACACTTTTGTCTTTGTAGTAGCAACAGCAATTGAGAGATTCATACCTCATAAATTGGTAAGAGATGGAACTGATCCCCCGTGGTACACAAAACAGGTCCGAACGCTGTTGCAGAGGCAACGGAAAAAGCATGCGAAGTTCAGAAGAACGCGAAATCCCGAAGATTGGCTAAAATTTACAGACGCGCGAAATTTGGCACGGACTTCAATGCGAGATGCCTTTAATAGGTTCCACAACGAAACATTGTCTCGAAATTTGGTAGAAAATCCGAAGAAATTCGGGTCGTATGTAAAGTACACAAGCGGCAAGACGCAGTCAATACCTTCGCTGCGCAGTGCCGATAGTACTGTTACCGACGACTGTGCCGCTAAAGCGGAGTTATTGAACGCAGTTTTCCGAAATTCCTTCACCAGGGAAGACGAATGGAATATTCCAGAATTTGAAACACGAACAGCTGCTAGCATGAGTTTCTTAGAAGTAGATACCTTAGGGGTTGCGAAGCAACTCAAATCGCTTGATACGGGCAAGTCTTCAGGTCCAGATTGTATACCGATTAGGTTCCTTTCAGATTACGCTGATACAATAGCTCCCTACTTAGCAATCATATACAACCGCTCGCTCACCGACAGATCTGTACCTACAGACTGGAAAATTGCACAGGTCACACCAGTGTTTAAGAAGGGTAGTAGGAGTAATCCATCGAACTACAGACCTATATCATTGACGTCGGTTTGCAGTAGGGTTTTGGAGCATATACTGTATTCAAACACTATGAATCACCTCGAAGGGAACGATCTATTGATACGTAATCAGCATGGTTTCAGAAAACATAGTTCTTGTGCAACGCAGCTAGCTCTTTATTCGCACGAAGTAATGGCCGCTATCGACAGGGGATCTCAAGTTGATTCCGTATTTCTAGATTTCCGGAAAGCTTTTGACACCGTTCCTCACAAGCGACTTCTAATCAAGCTGCGGGCCTATGGGGTATCGTCTCAGTTGTGCGACTGGATTCGTGATTTACTGTCAGGAAGGTCGCAGTTCGTAGTAATAGACGGCAAATCATCGAGTAAAACTGAAGTGATATCAGGCGTTCCCCAGGGAAGCGTCCTGGGACCTCTGCTGTTCCTGATCTATATAAATGACCTGGGTGACAGTCTGAGCAGTTCTCTTAGGTTGTTCGCAGATGATGCTGTAATTTACCGTCTAGTAAGGTCATCCGAAGACCAGTATCAGTTGCAAAGCGATTTAGAAAAGATTGCTGTATGGTGTGGCAGGTGGCAGTTGACGCTAAATAACGAAAAGTGTGAGGTGATCCACATGAGTTCCAAAAGAAATCCGTTGGAATTCGATTACTCGATAAATAGTATAAAATCTCAAGGCTGTCAATTCAACTAAGTACCTGGGTGTTAAAATTACGAACAACTTCAGTTGGAAAGACCACATAGATAATATTGTGGGGAAGGCGAGCCAAAGGTTGCGTTTCATTGGCAGGACACTTAGAAGATGAAACAAGTCCACTAAAGAGACAGCTTACACTACACTCGTTCGTCCTCTGTTAGAATATTGCTGCGCGGTGTGGGATCCTTACCAGGTGGGATTGGAGGACATCGAAAGGGTGCAAAAAAGGGCAGCTCGTTTTGTATTATCACGTAATAGGGGAGAGAGTGTGGCAGATATGATACGCGAATTGGGATGGAAGTCATTAAAGCAAAGACGTTTTTCGTCGCGGCGAGATCTATTTACGAGATTTCAGTCACCAACTTTCTCTTCCGAATGCGAAAATATTTTGTTGTGCCCAACCTACATAGGTAGGAATGATCATCAAAATAAAATAAGAGAAATCAGAACTCGAACAGAAAGGTTTAGGTGTTCGCTTTTGCCGCGCGCTGTTCGGGAGTGGAATGGTAGAGAGATAGTATGATTGTGGTTCGATGAACCCTCTGCCAACCACTTAAATGTGAATTGCAGAGTAGTCATGTAGATAGATGTAGATGTAGATGTTGCAGTTGTTTACGTTCAGTATTCTTTATATTTTTTCTACGTTACTATTACCTGTTTACACTCTTTTGTGGCAAAATAAAAGCAACCTTGCAAAAGTTCGGTTTGTTGCTTTACTTTTGGATACCAATGTAATTTGGAAAGGAGACCAGAATTCCATACTTGGTCAAATACGTTTTCAGAGTCTATGGGGACAAAAATGGCGTTTGTTCAGTTATAGAGAAAGGATGTGAATTCGGTTGTGGAGTGTGGAGCGTTTGAAACAAAAGTCACAATGGCTGATTGGAAGGGGTAGTTGGTGTTCAAGATGTCTGTGGATGCTCTAGATGTAAATTATATCATCAGCATTACTGAAACGCAAAAAAAACTAATAGGTCTATAGGATGAGATTTTACTAGGAGTTTTGTGAGGCTTAATGAATACGACTACTTTGGTTATCTTCTATAGCTCGAGATAGAAACCCATAATTAGGATGGCTCCGTACAGCGCGCCAGGGGTCTTATAGGAAGGAGAAAGAACTTTCTTTAGGTAGATAATGGTATCATGATCCCGTATTGTGTTTTCTAGAGAGTGTTGTTTTAATGTTTTGTTCTCAACTATTGCCTTTATTAGGTTTATGTTGTGTAGTTACTGGGGGGGAAAGGAGTGGAGATGGTGTTATTATTACATTGGTGAATATAGTGTACGATGAAGTCATCAGTGTCTGCATATTTGGGACCAGTGTTGGTATCTTAAGGTATGACGCAAAGAGTGAAGCTTCACGGAGATTTTCTGAAATAGTCGAGTAATGCGATGGGGGATTTGTACTGGTCAGGCAGTGACATGCTTTCCAATACTTTGCTGAGTTTAGTGCAACACGATAAAATTCAGATCAGGCGGGTGAACAAGACTTTCATCGAATCAGTGAACTGCTTCAGCGACCACTGTACTGTTACACTAGTCAATCTAAGTGTTCGTTTTATGTGTATCTCACACATGATTGGCAAATGCCAGACTAGCTCCTCACTACCATATCAGAAAAATAACACACCAACAACTAAGAGATGAAATTAAAGAAAAAGTTCGCATATCGACGGTATATGATGCATACGATGTTCCCTATTATATTAGGATGAAGCGTCGACGTTGCATCATGGATGGTACCTGGTCTCGGATGTAAATGAACGCATAGGTAGAAGTTACCGGCCTGACAGTGAAATACTAAATTTATTATGTTAGCAGTGCCCTCACGCCTTCTGCATTCGCCTTTCCAGACAATGCACATTATATAACATATGTCCTTGTAAACAGATTCCGTAGTTGAAGTGCAGTTCTGGAAGCCTTTAAAATACGTTTCTACAGTTGTCATAGGTTCTTCATCAGGCTGAAAACGTTTTACAGCTGCAAGAGTCTTTAGATGTGGAAATAATTGGAAGACATTCATCGCTACACCTGGTGAATGTAGAGAATCACTGAAAACATGCGTAAAATAAAATCCCTGTTTCCCAACTGTCAAAACGCTTTTCATTGCTCGTATGGAAGATGATTTTTTTGTCTTTTATAAGAGAAACATGTTCGCACATGTGTTTAACAGGTGTTTATTAGGTCGCTGTCTTTTCTTTTTGCCTTTTCTGTGCAAATATTGCAACTGATTTTAAACTAATTTCCGATGACCTAGAGACTAGAAAATATCAACATACCCCAGAACTGGATAACAGTGCAATATTAATTCTCTTTCTTGTCTGGTGTGTCGCGGAGGCTACTTTGCGGACCACTGCCACTTATCACGTTTCCTGTTCCACTCGCGAATGGTTCGCGGGAAGAATGATTGACGGGAAGCTTCCGTGTGAGCTCTAATATCACTAATTTTTACCTTCACGGTCTTTTCGCAGTATATACATAGGAGGAAGCAATAGATTGGTTGAGTCAGTCGAAGAGAAATTAACATAAGCCTTAAGTTTACCACATGTCTGTGCAGTAATCTCATCAAAATGTTTGAAATCGACTGAAAAATTTGACGCACAGATAGGACTAAAAAGCAGTAAATAGTTATTTAAACAAAAATCAATTTTTAATTTACCATGTTTTTAAATCGGACTAGAAAGTATAAAATAATTTCTCCTAGCTCCATACAGATTCCTAACTCTATACAGATAGTCCTGAAAATTTGTGATAGTAAATTTTTAATAGCTATGAAAAAGTTGTAAGATTTATAACGAACATCGTGGGGCGCATGCAGTACATAAGTGATACATGAAAAGTTCACCTCCTTACTGTTATCTGTTGTATGGTCCCCAAATTTTTCAAAAATGGTTCAAATGGCTCTGAGCACTATGGGACTTAACATCTGTGGTCATCAGTCCCCTACAACTTAGAACTACTTAAACCTAACTAACCTAAGGACATCACACACATCCATGCCCGAGGCAGGATTCGAACCTGCAACCGTAGCGGTCACGCGGTTCCAGACTGAAGCGCCTAGAACCGCACGGCCACACCGGCCGGCCCCAAATTTTTCGTTTTAAATCTTACGAGTATTTCCATGGATATTAAAAATTATCATTCAGAAATTTTATGGGGTATTTGTAAGGGGTTAAGAATCTGTAATGTACTAGGAGAAATTATTTTACACTTTTTAGACCGATTTATAATAAAAATTAATTTTTTAAAATAATTATTTCATCGATTTGCAAAGTAATCAGTAAGAAGTGTCTCATGTGTGTTGTAGGCAACACTGGTCGTCAGTTTTACGCCAACTTCAACTTCTGTAGTACCAGCAAACTGCAACGATCGCTGTTTTAATTCTACCTTGAAGTGTCCGACCTATGTGTCATCAAAAACTAGGCTTGAAATGAATTGGATTTTTTTTAAGGGTCCAAACATTGCTGAGAAATCGCTTTACGTATTTCCTCTTGGTCAGCATTCAACAAATCCAGCACCCATCTTGCGCAAACAGGTAATGCTTTGCCTGTAATGAGCCGAACATTTTCTTCTGACGTACCTATGGCTTTAGCTATTTCATGCAACTTTACCCACTGCTGCTGGATTATATGATGACGCCCTGTTCCAGTGCGTCCATTTAAAAGAAAGTCACGCAACACGACTATTTTAAAAAGCTGCAGAGACAAAACCACTGCGCAGGGCAAAGCAATATTTGACTTACGTTACTGTGCAACACGTACCAACATATAAAAAATAGAGTTTCCTGATGTTATGTCTTTGTGCTGACCAGAAAAATTTTCATTTTTGTCTTCATAATATTCCTAAATCCAGGATAGGTTAGTGCTACAGCGTCTACAACGTGTTGACACACGAAAATGACGAAATTACTAAGTAGACGCCTGCCTATGTAACCGTTTGCCAAAATTGTTTCAAGTGTCGTGTGATGTGCAAGACTGAATGGCTACTGAAGTTGCATAATGCAAAAAAGAATGCGTAGTCATTGCGATTTTGATCGAAGTGAATGTATCAGATTGCAAACCTAGATGACTTTGTATGAACACAGCTAAAAAAATATGATTTTTTTCTCATGTCTCAATATTCTTAATCTACATCTACATATATACCCCGCTAGCCACCAAGTGGTGTGTGGCGTAGGGCACAATTCGCGCCAGAGTCATATTCCCCCTCCCCTTCTTCCACTCGCGGATCGCGCGAGGGAAAAATCTGAACGCCTCAGTACGAGCTCTAATTTCCCTTATCTTTGAATGGTGATCATCGTGCGATTTTAAAGTTGGTGATAATAACATATGCTCTACATCCTCGGTGAAGATCGGATTTCGGAATTTAGTGAGCAGCCCCTACCGTTTAGGGCGTCGTCTATCTGCAAGTGTGTCCCACTTCAAACTTTCTATGAGATTTGTAACGCTCTTGCGATGGCTAAATGTACCAGTCACGAATCTTGCCGCTCTTCTTTGGACCTTCTCTATCTCTTGAATCAGACCCAATTGGTAAGGGTCCCATACAGACGAACAATACTCTAAGACTAGACGAACTAACATATTGTAAGCAATTTCCTTTGTTGAAGGACTGCATCGCTTCAGGATTCTACCAATAAACCGCAATCTAGACTTCGCCTTACCCGTTACTTGTGTAATCTGATCGTCCCAAATATGGTTCAAATGGCTCTGAGCACTATGGGACTTAACTTCTGAGGTTAACAGTCCCCTAGACCTTAGAACTACTTAAACCTAACTAACCTAAGAACATCACAAACATTCATGTCCGAGGCAGGATTCGAACCTGCTACCGTAGCGGTCGCGCGGTTCCAAACTGTAGCGCCTAGAACCGCTCGGCCACAGCGGGCGGCCTTATCGTTCCATTTGAGATCATTTCGAATAGTCACACCCACACACTTGATGGATGTTACCGCTTCAAAAGACTGGACATTTATTTTGTACTCGTACATTAATGGGGATTTTCACCTTGTTATACGCATTAGGTTACACTTACTAATATTGAGAGATAACTGCCAGTCATTACACCACGCATTTATTTTCTGCAAACCCTCATTGATTTGTTCACAACTTTCTTGTGATACTACTTTCCTGAAGACTACAGCATCATCGGCAAACATTCTAATGCCGCTTTCAATACCATCAACCAGATCGTTTATGTAAATCGTAAAAAGCAGCGGACCTATTACGCTGCCCAGGGGCACACCTGAAGTTACGCTTGTTTCTGTTGAAGTCACCCCATTCAGGACGACATACTGCTCTGTCTGTTAGAAAACTTTCTATCCAACCGCATATGTCATCGGATAGACCATAAGCGCGCACTTTTTGGAGCAAGCAACAGTGCGGAACTGAGTCCAACGCCTTTCGAAAGTCGAGAAATGTGGCATCAACCTGGGAGCCGGTATCTAGAGCCTGTTGTATATCATGCACAAAGAGGGCCAGCTGTGTCTCACATGACTTCTGTTTCCTAAAACCGTGCTAGTTTCTGCAGATGAGCTTCTCCGAGTCTAGAAAGGTCATTATGTCTTAACACAAAATATGCTGCATAATTCTATAACAAATCGATGTTGGTGAAATTGGCCGGTAATTATGTGCATCCGATTTTCTACACTTTTTATAGATTACTATAATTTGGGCCTTCTTCCAGTGCCGTGGAACTATCCGCTGTTCCCATGATCTCTGATAGATGATGGATAAGAATGGTCCTACATTTGTAGCATAGTCAATTTATTATCTTACGGGGATACCGTCTGGGCCAGATGCCTTCCTGGATTTTAACTGTTTTACAATCCCAGATACACGAAACACTATGTCAGCCATCCTTGCGTTTGTTCGATAATTTAAAGGGGGAATAGTGCTGTAGTCCTCTACCGTAAACGAGTTTTTGAAAGCTGGGTTTAGAATTTCGGCCTCCTGTTTATCATCATCCGTTACGTTGCCCGTACTGTCAACAAGAGAGGATATTGAATTATTTGTAGCGCTCATAGATTTTACGTACGACAAAAATTTTTTGGGGTTATTTTCAGAATCTGCAGATAAAATATTGCTTTAAAATTCGTTACAAGAATCTCTCGTTGACCTTTCGACAGCTGCTTTCATTTCGCCTAATTTCTGTTTGTCAGCGGGGCGATGACTACGTTTAAAACGACTGTGCAAAATTCTCTGCTTTCTCAGCAACTTCCTAATATATTTGTTGTATCAAGGTGGATCCTTTCTCTCCCGTATATTTTTGCTAGGCACGTACTTCTCTAGCACGTGGTGGACAATACCTTTAAATTCCGACCAAAGATGCTCAATATATTCGTGTCCCGCGGTGAATGCTTGGAGCTGACTATGAAGATATTCATTAATGACACTTTTATTTGCTTTCCCAAACAAGAAAACTATGCGGTTTTTTTCCTATGTACTCAAGACTTTCCCTTAAACGTTCTGCGACGTTTGTTGCTGATGCTGGTGGTCTATAAAAACATCCTAATGCAATGGTTAATCCATGTCTGCCGGCCGCGGTGGTCTAGCGGTTCTAGGCGTTCAGTCCGGAACCGCGCGACTGCTACGGTCGCAGGTTCGAATCCTGCCTCGGGCATGGATGTGTGTGATGTCCTTAGGTTAGTTAGGTTTAAGTAGTTCTAAGTTCTAGGGGACTGATGACCACAGATGTTAAGTCCCATAGTGCTCAGAGCCATTTGAATCCTTGTCTGATTGACAGCTTTATCCAGACTATTTGACAGTGAGACCCAATCGTGAATTTTGTAATTCATGGTTAATTCTGTATGTGATCTAGGGAAGTGCATCTTTGAAAAAAATTTGGCGAAGTAATAGAAATAAGAAAGGAAGGAGTTGTAGGATGGGAAGTCATCTCGCGAAAAGTGAACTTTACGCCATTAGCAAATTAATATTATTTCAAAGTAAAGCTTTCGTACAATGCTAAAAAGTGAGAATTAGGAGGAGTGCATGCTATATAAGGACCTGTAGACCTTATTCATACTGATAGACGCCGAATGAAAGCGTAATTGGCACACAAGTTTTATTACAGCACACCTGTGACCCACATCGACTTCGACTGTAAGCCGAGAACACGGATTAACTTTGTACGTAAAATTTATTAGGCTAATCAGATTTAATGGCCGTAGCTTTTCGTGTTAAGTTCATTAGTTCATTTGAATAAATTCACAGTATTAAATCAGGATTGTACTCGATATTCAACAAATACGAGAGCGATCTGACACATGTTTTTCTCATACTAAATTTTAAGTGTAAAGTGTGTCGTATTTTTTTATGAGCCTATGGTCTCATCGACTTCATACAGCTTTAATCGTCAGTTGTCCAAAATCGAATAGTGTACTTTCTTAAGATTTTATCTGTGGTCACAGTTCTTGGACTAGCTTTACGCTTATTCATACTCAAGAGAAGTATAGTCACGTTGAAGTCAGTCATCTAACTCTCAACCGTTGAAAGTTAAGAAGACTATTCTTATAAATCTTTAATAATTTTACTGAATTTCTTGGTGATAAAGCGCCCAAAACAAAAGTATTTTGGATGGCAGGGTATATCAGATTATCATTATGAACAGTAAATACAAATATTTCTAATTTACAAAGATGTATGAACAAAACTATTCCACAGATAAAGTTTATGGGCAACATTAAATAAAGCCATTGACATAAACCCCAACTCTGTGACAGCCTGAGGCCTTTTCACCCCATCCTCTTACGATAGCTAATGTCTTCTCACACCCTTAAGTCACACCTCACATATAACATTAAGGTCAGAGAGAACTTGATGTGTCAGCAGAAGTCTGTAGGTTTGTGTAGAATGCGCCTAAATATAAAAACTCTATGGAAATTCTTATGGAGATAAAAATCAAAAATTTTGTGCAATAATTTTTAGTATCACGTACACTAGGCTGTTGCAACACTACCCCAAAGGCGCGGAGACTGTCGGGCATCCTTCAGCTGGAATGCAGGCAGGCGCAGCTAGTATGGGCTACCCAGCAGAGGGTCCTATTAATTGCATTCGCCGCATTCGAGAGCTTTTGGCCAGTACTTCTCTCGTACGTTCAGCTGGTGCAGAATTGGTGCGTACACCACAGCCCAGCTGCCTAGCTGTCCACAAGTGAGTTGTTGGGCCACCTGTGTCCACGTGTGTCCGTCGGCACCCAGCTGCTCGCCAGTGGGCACATAAGCTGACGCAGCCTACATTGTACACTGTACCCAGGACAAAAAAAATGAAGAAATTTGCCGAGTGGTTATAATTAAACTACAACTACTTACGGAGGTTCATTGTGGGTTGTAATTAAGCGAAACTTGGTAGATGTGCTAATGTGTTAATGTGGAACCGATCTGCACTGGGAAAAAAATAGTTCCAATTTTGATCATCAGGTTCAAATCTGGCGCTGTACAGCGGCTCATCGACGTCTTCGGTGCTGATATTGAACAAATTTTGTAAGTGGATGTTAATAATAAAATCAGCATTATGCCTTTCTCACTTTTTTGTCCTTCTATGTGCATACATCTTTCTTACATGCACAACGCCAGACGTGCACCTGATGGCCAAAACTGGAACAAACTTTTTCCAGTGTAAAACGGTTCCGCATTAACACATTAGGATATTTACCAAGTTTCGCTGCCAGACGATAATGACAGCCCACATTCGACCTCTGTGAGTGGCTGTAGTTTAATTATAACCATCCGGTATATGCCGTCTAGTGTCAAAAAAGTTCTGTGGAGTAATTTCAGATAACCTCCATACTTTCGTATAAATACTTAACACAACATAAAATGAATCACTCTTGTAACAGTAGATCTGTTCCTACATATGACGATTTCGAACAATGGAGTTACCCGGAGAAATAGATCCCTACGGAGTGGAGGGAGGATAACGAACAAATAAGACGCAATAATTAGATTTATACAGATGTATAGCTATCATAATGGGAGCTATTTTATTCAATTCATGCAGCGCCCTGTTAAGCACTTTTCATTGGATGAGTACATGTCATTGTTTGTAACAGGACGGAACTAGTAAGGAGCCTTATCATGTAGTAGCCACGTAACGCTTTTTACCAAAAGAGTCACTTCTTTTAGGAGGGTAGGCATTACGTCACACAGGAAGAGCAATAACGTTTGCATGTGAAGAGCAAGGAGGAGCTGACGATCCCTAAGATCTTAAGGATGTAGTCTAGTGAAGAGTAACGTTGCCATTGTAGGTAACAGCTCCACCTAGGCAGGGAACAACGTTTTAGAGGCCACTGGAATGTGCAGTATACGACGATGCCTGCTATGAATGAAATTGTCTCTAACTTGGAAACCATAGCCACGGTGGCCGAGCGATTCTAGGCGCTTCAGTCCGGAACCGCGCGACTGCTACGGTCGCAGTTTCGAATCCTGCCTCGGGCATGGACGTGTGTGATGTGCTTAGGTTAGTTAGGTTTAAGTAGTTCTAAGTTCTATGGGACTGATGACCTCATATGTTAAGACCCATAGTGCTCAGAGCCATCTGAACCATCCATAGTTGACAGTTCATTATACATATTGATTCGTTATTTTCTCAGGAATTACCTCTCATAGTTTGTCACCAATATAGAGTAAAACGAAACACGCTGGCTTACACGACTGGGAACTAAACTAGAGCTGGGTGGAAACAGTACACAGATTAAGAAGTGTTGGGTCCCGTACGCTGATCAGCCTGAGATTATATACTCGTAGAATGGCTGTGGCTCCAGACCACTTTGACTGATCTTGAACCCTGCTGACATCATGAGCCGTCGTTGCACTTGAATGTATGACAACACGCTGGCTGTCACATCACACGCTCCCTTCTATGGTATCGTCATCATAGCATCACAAGCCATGAGGAGACAGGGGTAGGAGATTTAAAAGAAATTGTGAGATAACATAAATTGATGCCACGTTCAAATGTATCTGATCGATCTGAAATATTTATCAAAAATATGTAAATATATCGACAATGCTGCTGTATTCACCTGCCTGTATTTTAATTATACAAGAAATACGTAAACTTCATCTAAATTGTGTAAACTGTCGACATTCTGCCTTGTCTGTAAATTCATCTCCATCACACACACACACACACACACACACACACACACACACTGCGTAATATTCCACCTCTGTACTAAATCTGTCTCACTCTCTTTCTCTATCTTTCCCTGCCTCGCTCCCTTTCTGTCTATTTTCCTATCGACTTAAAAATTGTTTGTGTCCAATACTGTACCGTCTCGTCAGTAAATTTCATCTCGCATGTGCACACACGGCATCAAAAAATTGCATAATGGGTGTAACTCACAGTGTTTCCACATCTGCCTGATCAGTAAATTTCACCTCTGTCTGGTTTATTCCCCTTTAATGCTTATATAGTGCGTCATAAGAAAATGTCGTCTGTCTCTCTTTTCTGTGCACCACTAAAAATATTTACTTCAACTACTGTATTGCTTTATTAATAAATTTACTGTCCCTCTCTCTCTCGCCCTGTTTTATACTCCATTAAAAAGTTATGTCAAATAATGAAATGCCTAATCAGTAAATGCCATTGCTTTAAAGAACCATTAAGTGTGTAGCACCATTTCGCACAGGTAAGCCTGCCGGCCGAAGTGGCCGCGCGGTTCTGGCGCTGCAGTCTGGAACAGCGAGACCGCTACGGTCGCAGGTTCGAATCCTGCATCGGGCATGGATGTGTGTGATGTCCTTAGGTTAGTTAGGTTTAACTAGTTCTAAGTTCTAGGGGACTAATGACCTCAGCAGTTGAGTCCCATAGTGCTCAGAGCCATTTGAACCATTTTTGAACAGGTAAGCTCAAGTGTTACAAACGTTATAAGATATCAAAATAAGGGTCCACTTCCTGTAGATCTGAAGGACCGTCAGATGAAACAAATAAAAGTAATATACAGGGTGGTCCATTGATCGTGGCCGGGCCAAATATCTCATGAAATAAGCGTCAATCGCAAAAACTACAAAGAACGAAACTAGTCTAGCTTGAAGGGGGAAACCAGATGGCTTATGGTTGGCCCGCTAGATGGCGCTGCCATAGGTCAAACGGATATCAACTGCGTTTTTTAAAATAGGAATCCTCTTTTATGTTACATATTGGTGTAGTACGTAACGAAATATGAATGTTTTAGTTGGACCACTTTTTTCGCTTTGTGATAGATCTCGCTGTAATAGTCACAAACATATGGCTCACAATTTTAGACGAACAGTTGGTAACAGGTAGGTTTTTTAAATTAAAATACAGAATGTAGACACGTTTGAACATTTTATTTCGGTTGTTCCAATGTGATACATGTACCTTTGTGAACTTATCATTTCTGAGAACGCATGCTGTTACAGCGTGATTACCTGTAAGTACCACATTAATGCAATAAATGCTCACAATGATGTCCGTCAACCTCAATGCATGTGGCAATACGTATAACGACATTCCTCTCAACAGCGAGTAATTCGCCTTCAGTAATGTTCGCACATGTATTGACAATGCGCTGACGCATGTTGTCAGGCGTTGTCGGTGGATCATGATAGCAAATATCCTTCAACTTTCCCCACAGAAAGAAATCCGGGGACGTCAGATCCGGTGGATGTGCGGGCCATTGTATGGTGCTTCGGCGACCAATCCACCTGTCATGAAATATGCTATTCAATACCGCTTCAACCGCACGCGAGCTATGTGCCGGACATCCATCATGTTGGAAGTACATCGCCATTCTGTCATGCAGTGAAACATCTTGTAGTAACATCGGTAGAACATTACGTAGGAAATCAGCATACACTGCACCATTTAGATTGCCATCGATAAAATGGGGGCCAATTATCCTTCCTCCCATAATTCTTCACCATACACTAACCAGCCAAGGTCACTGATGTTCCAGTTGTCGCGGCCATCTTGGATTTTCCGTTGCCAACTAGTGCATATTATGCCGGTTTACGTTACCGCTGTTGGTGAATGACGCTTCGTCGCTAAATAGAACGCGTGCAAAAAATCTGTCATCGTCCCGTAATTTCTCTTGTGCCCAGTGGCAGAACTGTACACGACGTTCAAAGTCGTCGCCATGCAATTCCTGGTGCATAGAAATATGGTACAGGTGCAGTCGATGTTGACGTAGCATTCTCAACATCGACGTTTTTGAGATTCCCGATTCTCGCGCAATTTGTCTGCTACTGATGTGCGGATTAGCCGCGACAACAGTTAAAACACCTACTTGGGCATCATCGTTTGTTGCAGGTCGTGGTTGACGTTTCACATGTGGCTGAACACTTCCTGTCGAACGGTCCGGTCACTTGGATGATGTCGTCCAGGATACCGAGCAGCATACATAGCATGCGCCCGTTGGGCATTTTGATCACAATAGCCATACATCAACACGATATCGACCTTTTCCGCAGTTGGTAAACGGTCCATTTTAACACGGGCAATGTATCACGAAGCAAATACCGTCCGCACTGGCGGAATGTTACGTGATACCACGTACTTATACGTTTGTGACTATTGCAGCGCCGTCTATCACAAAGCGAAAAAAGTGGTCCAACTAAAACATTCATATTTCTTTACGTACTACACGATTATGTAATAAAAATGGGGGTTCCTATTTAAAAAAACGCAGTTGATATCCGTTTGACCTATGGCAGCGCCATCTAGCGGGCCAACCACAGCGCCATCTGGTTTCCCCCTTCAAGCTAGACGAGTTTCGTTGTTTGTAGTTTTTTCGTTTGATGCTTATTTCGTGAGATATTTGGCCCGGTCACTATCAATGGACCACCCTGTATAATGTGTATTTATTTTCACATCTCAGAACTGTAACAAATCACATTAATGTTTTTACATTTTCACACGTACATCAAAATAAGTTACAAATCAATTTATTGTTTTCACACAAACACTGAAATCATTTACAAATCACATTCTTTTTTTTAATTGTAACACATCCATTACAAACAGTTACAAATCGCATTTAACGGTTTTTTAGGCCGTAGTGACCACAACCATGTGTATTCACATCAGTTACAAATCATAGTTAATGTTTTAAAATTTTTTATTTATTTTTATTTAGCTTTTGGATTATCAAACACTACATTAAGACTGTTTAATTTAATAGCAACTACATTTTCGTTTAAAATAACACTCCTTTGAAAATTATGTTTTACAGTTAATGCAGCAGATCCGTATCTACCCTCCCAGGGTGCTGTTAATTTAATGTCTCTCATGTTTTGTACATTTTGTACCATTACTCATCAGTTTGAAAAAGTTCTTCTTAAAATCATTGCTTGTATACGTATGTATTTGCGCAATAATCAGTCTTCATCCATGGAACTTGTCTAAATGATAAAATTCTGTAAGCCTTTTTTTAATACCACTTTATAATGTAAACATTGTTTTAAATTTCTGTAGTGAATGAGGTAATTTTTCTTATCACATAACGTAGAAATTAATTTCTTTCGTTTGTTACTATTAGATGGTGGTGCCACATTTTTCAGGTCACAGGGGCAAATCTGAATCAAAATCGTGAACATTCGTAGGATTTTTTTTTCACTTGCCGCCCTGATTTTACGACCCACCACCTAATTGCTTAAGGTAGGTCTTTATTGACCACTTAGCCGCTGCGATCGGTATATGGGCGCTGATATGGCTGAACCTCCACACCAGTTCCCACATCCGATCGCTCCGTTGCCCGTGTCCCGCCACGTGGAGGGGGGTCATAGTTGATCGTGTTTTGTTTTTGTCTCTTTTATTTTGTTTTCTTTTACTTGGTTACCTTTGTTTGCTATTTATCTTTCTTTTCTTTTCTTTATGGCAGCTTTCCCAAATAGTTTGACAAAAATTTACGTGAAATTTAAATTTTGAAAAAGAAATACAAAAGTATAGTTTAGAATGAAGAAGAGGAAAGAAGATAGGAAAGGAAGAAGTTTACAGTCCTTCCACCCAGGGGAACTGAGGATGAAAGCCTTAGAATTAGTCGTCAAGGCATTGATTCTCAGTTTCCAATCCGCAGGATACTGAAGATCTGCTTCTAAAATGTCTCCAACGTCATAATCGTCTGGTATGTTTTTCGCATCAAACGTTTCAACACATTCTTGTGAAAGCCAAACAAAATTGGAAACTGAAAGATACAGTAACATTACCCAGCTGTAAAGGCTATTCACATCAAGGTATATAATGTAAGTTTCGTCAGTTTTATCAGCATAACTAGCCATGAACCTATTGTTTGCAACAGCACGTGTACATGAAAAATTTACAGTACCGCCTGTAATGTCTCTTTCAATAAACTAAAGCTGTTCAATGTTGATAATAAGCTGGCCTTCCGCTCTAGTAATTTTCAGTAAAGCATCTCAGGCCAAGTCAGATGACGTAGCTAATGAGCAGGATCCAGTTCACATGTTTTAAGACGCAGGCCACGGAAGTTTTTGACGCACCAGAAAGCAGTAGCGTGTTAATTTTTAAATATAAGTCAAAAGACGCTCCTAGTGCCTTACACTTGAATAAATTGCATACGCTGCAAGGTCTTTGGTACTCGCCTTTTGTTATAGTTCCACCTGTTAACAAACTTTTTGATTTCTCAATTGTAGGCAAATGATCTTACAGTAAACACGATTCATTACTCACATACTCATAAAGGAGAATGCCTTTCTGATAGAGTAAATTAAATTAACACTAGTCAGTAAAATACGTACTCATTACCTTGAGTTCGTATGATTTCAAGTACACTCATTTACAGGAAAAACAGAAGACCTTGAACAACTAGAGATAGAACGTTCATATTCCCAGTACATGTACATTAGTATATTCTGTAGAAATGATTAGCTTTTGAAACATGTCGACCCTCGGGTTCAAGGTCAACATCTATATCGCAGCGCAACACCACCTACCGGTAAAATATGCCTGCTGCACACGTCGTCGCTATAGACCGAAGGTATGAATCAGTGTCCGCACCTCGTGGTCGTGCGGTAGCGTTCTCGCTTCCCACGCCCGGGTTCCCGGGTTCGATTCCCGGCGGGGTCAGGGATTTTCTCTGCCTCGTGATGGCTGGGTGTTGTGTGCTGTCGTTAGGTTAGTTAGGTTTAAGTAGTTCTAGGGGACTGATGACCATAGATGTTAAGTCCCATAGTGCTCAGAGCCATTTGAACCACTTTTATGAATCAGTATGACTTAAGCAGACGTGCAGGATGCCTCGCAGTTGTATGCGTGAACAGTATGGTCAAATCATGAGATTGAAAGAGGGTGCATTACTGGAATGAGAGAATATGATGCATCCACCCGGGAAATTTCTGCTCGTGTGGGATGAAGTGCTTCGGCAGTGCAACGGGCGTGTGCGGAATCGTTCACGGATGGCCGTAGAACACGACGAGATGGATCAGATCGCACCACTCAAGCAACCCCCTGAGATGATGGACACCTCATCCGAATGGCACTGCAGGAGAGATCTGCGTCCTCCTCGGCTCTGGCGCAACAGTTGAACAGTGTGACACATCGTAAACTGTCAGAAGTGACAGTTCGTCGCCGTTTATTACAGTAGGGGTTACGTGTGGGTCGTCTACCTCTCCGCCTACCTTTGACAAATGTGTAAGAACATGATAGACGGCAACGGTGTATAGAACGACGTCACTGGGGACAGGAATGACATCAGATAGTGTTTTCAGATGAATCCAAGTCCTGATTGTTTCAAAATGATGGAAGCATTTTGGTTCGCTGCAGGCAGGGGAACCTGCATCACAGTGACTGCATTCATACAAGACATTCTATTCTGTTGAGGAGTTCCTTGAAAAATTAATCTGATTCTTACGTTATATTGTTGACTACGTTTACTTAAACTTATGGCTTGATTTTTTTGGGTTCATAAACATTTATTTTATCTGTTAATACTTTTATGTTGTAATTTCATGTACTGACACGTTCCATGACCTTGGAGATTTGCTCCTCAATTTGCTCCTACGGAACTAGGTGTGTAAATAAATAAATAAATAAATATAGGGCCAACTCAAGGCCTTATGGTGTGAGATGCTATTGGGTACATCCACAAATCATAGTTGGCGGCCAGGGTGGCCGAGCGGTTCTAGGCGCTTCAGTCTGGAACCGCGTGACCGCTACGGTCGCAGGTTCGAATCCTGCATCGGGCATGGATGTGTGTGGTGTCCTTAGGTTAGTTAGGTTTAAGTAGTTCTAAGTTCTAGGGGACTGATGACCTCAGACGTTAAGTCCCGTAGTGCTCAGAGCCATTTGAACCAAATCGTAGTTGGTTCGTGTCGAAGGCACTGTGACCAGTGCGACCTATGTGAATGATATCGTGCGATCCGTAGCCATACCCTTTCTACGTAACACCCCAGACGCCATTTTTCAGCAAGACAATGCACAACCACTTGTTGCTGCACGAACACGTGCCTTCTTGGTGTAACAGGATGTCAGCCTTTTGCCCTGGCCCCCGAAATCACCAGACTTGTCACCAATCGAAAACGTGTGAGATACGGCGAAACGACAGGTGCAGTGCTGTGACATATTAATGTACATGTCCTGTGAATATGAAAGTTCTATCTCTACTCGTTCGAGGTGTTCTGTTTTTTTTTTCCTGAAAATCAGTGAATTATGCACCCTTTTCAAGGGAAGATGTCAAAAAATTAAGCGAATCTATAAATCAGAAATCTATATTGCATCTACTCTCTCGTTGCGTTACTGCAATTCTCTTTGTAAACGATTTATACTTCCCCATATTGAATTGTAGCAGAGAAACAAGATACCGATTTAGTATACTTTCTTTATCACCCTCCGTCGCTTGCATATGTTTGTGGTCAGGAAATGACCATCATAATTGCTCAGATTGTGGAAAATGACTGGGACTGTGAAGTGAGGCCTGTAGTTCAAGATGCAACTGGCATTTGCAACACTTCCATTTGCACCAGTGAAATTGCCGTGGTCTCTATGTTAACTTCTCCTTGCTTCTCTCTTCAGTTCTTGACAAATATGACAGACCTGTGGTGAGTGAAATGCTAATTCTT
Organism: Schistocerca nitens; assembly: GCF_023898315.1. NCBI lineage: Eukaryota > Metazoa > Arthropoda > Insecta > Orthoptera > Acrididae > Schistocerca > Schistocerca nitens. The sequence continues at coordinate 167,163,367 of NC_064616.1, read as the reverse complement.
CATTGGCACTTGCGTCCATCCTTCTATTTTACAAGTAGTATACAGAGAAGTTGGAGCATTAGAAAATTGCAGCGAAATGCAGGAAGATCTGCAGCGGATAGGCACTTGGTGCAGGGAGTGGCAACTGACCCTTATCAAAGACAAATGTAATGTATTGCGAATACATAGAAAGAATGATCCTTTAATGTATGATTATATGATAGCAGAACAAACACTGGTAACAGTTACTTCTGTAAAATATCTGGGAGTATGCGCACGGAACGATTTGAAGTGGAATGATCATATAAAATTAATTGTTTGTAAGGCGGGTGCCAGGTTGAGATTCATTGGGAGAGTCCTTAGAAAATGTAGTCCATCAACAAAGGAGGTGGCTTACAAAACACTCGTTCGGCCTATACTTGAGTATTGCTCATCAGTGTGGGATCCGTACCAGGTCGGGTTGACAGAGGAGATAGAGAAGATCCAAAGAAAAGCGGCGCGTTTCGTCACAGGGTTATTTGGTAAGCGTGATAGCGTTACGGAGATGGTTAGCAAACTGAAGTGACAAACTCTGCAAGAGGGGCGCTCTGCATCGCGGTGTAGCTTGCTGTCCGGGTTTCGAGAGGGTGCGTATCTGGATGAGGTATCGAATATATTGCTTACCCCTACTTATACCTCCCGAGGAGATCATGAATGTAAAATTAGAGAGATTCGAGCGCGCATGGAGGCTTTCCGGCAGTCGTTCTTCACGCGAACCATACGCGACTTTAACAGGAAAGGGAGGTAATGACGGTGGCACGTAAAGTGCCCTCCGTCACACACGCCAGATGTAGATGAAAAACTCAGTCACAATCTCAGCAATATAGTATCAGTTGCTCACTGAACCATTCCATGGAATCACAGCCACTGTGCGATGTAGATACAGTCTACGACGCTCACCCTAGCGGGATTTCTTAAACTCAAGTCGGTCTTCAGAGTTTGACCAGTGCTCCGATCGGTCATTTTTCCCGGGAGATGACAGCCATTACTTTCTCTCCCTCTGAGCTGCTTCAGACTCTGCAACAATGAATGGAAAAAAGGCATCTATGCCTTGCACCAAGTAATTAGTAGATCGAAGATGGTAGATTGTTTGTAGCAATATGCGTCAGACTTAGATTTTGTACAGTTGTACACTCATCCAAGGAGAAAAGCATTGAACGATGATGATTATGATTGTACAGCATCGACAGCATGCAACTCCATGTGGCAGTAGTGAACGATATATCGAATGGCGTATGTAAAATACTAAACCACACTTATTAATATGACAGCAAGTAGTAACTAGTTCTAGCGTGCATAATATTATCACCATAAATTGCACAGAAGCGCCAAAGAAACTGGTATAGGCATACGTATTCAAACACAGAGTATGTAAACAAGCAGAATACGGCGTTGAGGTCGGCAACGCCTATACAGGGTGTTACAAAAAGGTACGGCCAAACTTTCAGGAAACATTCCTTACACACAAATAAAGAAAAGATGTTATGTGGACATGTGTCCGGAAACGCTTAATTTCCATGTTAGAGCTCATTTTAGTTTGTTCTTCCACCTACGCTCAATAGAGCACGTTATCATGATTTCATACGGGATACTCTACCTCTGCTGCTAGAACATGTGCCTTTACAAGTACGACACAACATGTGGTTCATGCACGATGGAGCTCCTGCACATTTCAGTCGAAGTGTTCGTACGCTTCTCAACAACAGATTCGGTGACCGATGGATTGGTAGAGGCGGACCAATTCCATGGCCTCCACGCCCTCCTGACCTCAACCCTCTTGACTTTCATTTATGGGGGCATTTGAAAGCTCTTGTCTACGTAACCCCGGTACCGAATGTAGAGACTCTTCGTGCTCGTATTGTGGACGGCTGTGATACAATACGCCATTCTCCAGGGCTGCATCAGCGCATCAGGGATTCCATGCGACGGAGGGTGGATGCATGTATCCTCGCTAACGGAGGACATTTTAAACATTTCCTGTAACAAAGTGTTTGAAGTCACGCTGGTACGTTCTGTTGCTGTGTGTTTCCATTCCATGATTAATGTGATTTGAAGAGAAGTAATAAATTGAGCTCTAACATGGAAAGTAAGCGTTTCCGGACACATGTCCACATAACATATTTTCTTTCTTTGTGTGTGAGGAATGTGTTGTGGCGTAACAAGACAGCCACGCCACTCGGAAGTAGCCGAAAGGCACGCGTTAACTCACGCAGGCTAGTAGATAGGTCTGAAACAGGATACGTAATGAATGCTATAAAGAAAAGTACGTAGCTCCTGGAATACTTAACTTTAATCCATCCTTGTGGTACATCGCTCTTGACGATACAAGTGAGACTCTGTAGATACATGCAATGTAATACTAATGGCGCCTTGCTAGGTCGTAGCCATTGACTTAGCTGAAGGCTATTCTAACTATCGGCTCTGCAAATGAGCGAGGCTTCGTCAGTGTGCATCGCTAGCTACGTCGTCCGTACAACTGGGGCGAGTGCTCGTCCGTCTCTCGAGACCTGCCGTGTGGTGGCGCTCGGTCTGCGATCACTGACAGTGGCGACACGCGGGTCCGACATGTACTAATGGACCGCGGCCGATTTAAAGCTACCACCTAGCAAGTGTGGTGTCTGGCGGTGACACCACAGAATGTTTCCTGAAAGTTTGGCCGTACCTTTTTGTAACACCCTGTATAAGACAACAAGTGTCTGGTGCAGTTGATAGATCGGTTACTGCTGCTACAATGGCAGGTTATCAAGATTAAAGTGAGTTTGAATGTGGTGTTATAGTCAGCGCACGAACGATGGGACATAGCACCTCCGAGGTAGCGATGAAGTGGGGATTTTCCCGTATGACCGTTTATTAGTGTACCGTGAGTATCAGGAATCCGGTAAAACGTCAAATCTCCGAAATCGCTACGGCTGTAAAAGATCCTGCAAGAACAGGATCAACGACGACTGAAGAGAATCGTTCAATGTGACAGAAGTGCAACCCTTCCGCAAATTGGTGCAGATTTCAAGGCTGGATCATCAACGAGTGTCAGCGTGTGAATCATTTGACGAAACATCATCGACATGGGCTTTCGGAGCCGAAGGCCCACTCGTGTACCCTTCATGACCGCACGACACAAAGCCTTGCGCCTCGCCTGGTCCCGTCAACACCGACATTGGTTTGTTGATGACTGGAAAGATGTTGCCTGGTCGGACGAGTCTCGTTTCAAATTGTATCGAGCGGATGGACATGTACGGGTATGGAGACAACCTCGTGAATCCATGGGCCCTGCATGTCATCAGGGGACTGTTCCAGCTAGTGGAGTCTCTGTAATGGTGCAGTTGGAGTGATATGGGACCTCTGATACGTCTAGATACGACTCGGACAGGTGACACGTACGTATGCATCCTGTTTGACTACCTGTATCCGTTCATGTCCATTGTGCTTGGGCAATTCCAGCAAGACAATGCGACACCGCACACGTCCAGAATTGCTACAGAGTGGGTCCAGGAACACTCTTCTGTGTTTAAACACTTCCTCTGTCCACCAAACCCCCATGAGATGAACGTTCTTGAGCATATCTGGGATGCCTTGCTACGTGCTGTTCAGTAGAGATCTCCAGCCCCTCGTATTCTTACGGATTTATGGACAGCCCTGCAGGATTCATGGTGTCAGTTTCCTGCAGCACTACTTCAGACATTAGTCGAGTCCATGCCACATCGTGTTGCGGCACTTCTGCGTGCTCGCGGCGGCCCTACACGAAATTAGACAGGTGTACCAGTTTCTTTGGCTCTTCAGGATTTAAAAGGCAGCTTTAGCTTGTTGCGAAACTTGGTGTATTTTATGGACTGATTCCTGCCTTAAACTGCGTACAGTCAACGAATTATACATCGGACTTTTCTTTTAAATGAAACAACACAGATAATACTCACATAATGTGGTAGACTTACGATTTGCAATAATGATCAAGTATGCTAATATTGACAAGTTATTATGCAATTGAAATGGTATGTATCTGTATTAGCAACCTGCAGCATTAATAGATTTACGTGTTTCCCATGATGGCGTATTGTGGCTCAGGGTAGTACAATTTGAAACGCTTTCTCATCTTTCTTGTCTTCTACAGTCATCTATTCATAATCAGAATAATGTGTGCCACAGACGTGAACAGAGATATGTCCTTTCTGCTGTTCGAATACATATACATTTTTCAGCGCTGTAGGAAATAGTATGTTATGAAGGTTTAATTAATTTGCAAAAGGAAAACAGTTAGATACACATTGTGTATGCTGATTTACAGGATACAAAGCAGCTAGAGTTGACCACTTGAAACAGACATTATCTATTGAACGAACTTTTATTACTGTGGTTTTATTTGCATTCACTTTTGGCAGCAAATTTCTGTACAGTCCTTTGTAAAACCCTTTATTTTCATTAACATAACCCTGCAGATGAACTATTTGTTTTAACTCCCAACCAGAACCTCTCTCTTTAAAGGTTTCCCAATTTGTTTAACAGCTTATCAATGACATTATTTGTGTAACACTCATAGCTAATTTTGGATAGGATTATACTCTTATTCTTGTTATTCAGAAACACTTTTGTTGCTTCACCTGACTTGGACATGAGAAATTTGCAGGTGGTGAAAAATTGATTTTGAGAGCTTGGTTAATTTGATGCAGTCTTTTTTCAAAGACATGAAAACAGGCATTCAAGAAATGTCTAGGGTCGTTAAATTCAAACGTATTACCTATCACATTTGTACATATTCAACTTTTAAATGCACATTCAGCAGAAATCCATTCTGAATCATTGTTTGTATTCAATTTAATGCAATTTGAAGATGATTCGCCCATTATTGAAAACAACATGCTAAATGAAGAGTACAAACATAATTATAAAAAATTTTCTCCCACTTTTTTTTTGTTGAAAGATACTTCACAAAGACAAATTCAGTGCTCTTTTACTGTTTCTGGAAGACACTTCACTAATACAATAATATTGTTAGGTTACTACTTATCTATGCAGTTGACAATGTCCATGATGTTAATCCTACCAGACTTGTCAAATACAAGTCGGTCTTCGGTCTTTGACCTATGCTCCGAACAGTCATTTTATCCGGTAGATGACAACCACTGCTTTCTCCCTCACGGAACAGCTTCAGATTCTGCAACAATGAATGTGAAAGAAGCATCTCTGAGTTGCACAAGGTAATTAGTAGTTGGAAGATTTACGATTGTTTATACATACATCAAAAACAGTTTTGCATCACCTCGGTTCAGAGAGTTCCGGAACCTGTACAGAAAATTGCAATATAGATCAACATAAACAACACTTCCGCCCTTTTTATTGCTCATGAAAACCACACATTGCATGTTTTACCACTGTTAAATGCAGAGGAGAGAGCAGATAGGTGGAAAGAATACATTGAAAGCCTCTATGAGGGTGAAGATTTGTCTGATGTGATAGAAGAAGAAACAGGATTTAGAAGAGATAGGGGATCCAGTATCAGAATCGGAATTTAAAAGAGCTTTGGAGGACTTACGGTCAAATAAGGCAGAAGGGATAGATAACATTCCATCAGAATTTCTAAAATCATTGGGGGAAGTGGCAACAAAACGACTATTCACGTTGGTGTGTAGAATATATGAGTCTGGCGACATACCATCTGACTTTCGGAAAAGCATCATCCATACAATTCCGAAGACGGCAAGAGCTGACAAGTGCGAGAATTATCGCACAATCAGCTTAGCAGCTCATGCATCGAAGCTGCTTACAAGAATAATATACAGAAGAATGGAAAAGAAAATTGAGAATGCGCTAGGTGACGATCAGTTTGGCTTTAGGAAAAGTAAAGGGACGAGAGAGGCAATTCTGACATTACGGCTAATAATTGAAGCAAGGCTAAAGAAAAATCAAGACACTTTCATAGGATTTGTCGACCTGGAAAAAGCGTTCGACAATATACAATGGTGCAAGCTGTTCGAGATTCTGAAAAAAGTAGGGGTAAGCTATAGGGAGAGATGGGTCATATACAATAAGTACAACAACCAAGAGGGAATAATAAGAGTGGACGATCAAGAACGAAGTGCTCGTATTAAGAAGGGTGTAAGACAAGGCTGTAGCCTTTCGCCCCTACTCTTCAACCTGTACATCGAGGAAGCAATGATGGAAATAAAAGAAAGGTTCAGGAGTGGAATTAAAATACAAGGTGAAAGGATATCAATGATACGATTCGCCGATGACATTGCTATCCTGAGTGAAAGTGAAGAAGAATTAAATGATCTGCTGAACGGAATGAACAGTCTAATGAGTACACAGTATGGTTTGAGAGTAAATCGGAGAAAGACGAAGGTAATGAGAAGTAGTAGAAATGAGAACAGCGAGAAACTTAACATCAGGATTGATGGTCACGAAGTCAATGAAGTTAAGGAATTCTGCTACCTTGGCAGTAAAATAACCAATGACGGACGGAGCAAGGAGGACATCAAAAGCAGACTCGCTATGGCAAAAAAGGCATTTCTGGCCAAGAGAAGTCTACTAATATCAAACACCGGCCTTAATTTGAGGAAGAAATTTCTGAGGATGTACGTCTGGAGTACAGCATTGTATGGTAGTGAAACATGGACTGTGGGAAAACCGGAACAGAAGAGAATCGAAGCATTTGAGATGTGGTACAATAGACGAATGTTGAAAATTAGGTGGACTGATAAGGTAAGGAATGAGGAGGTTCTACGCAGAATCGGAGAGGAAAGGAATATGTGGAAAACACTGATAAGGAGAAGGGACAGCATGATAGGACATCTGCTAAGACATGAGGGAATGACTTCCATGGTACTAGAGGGAGCTGTAGAGGGCAAAAACAGTAGAGGAAGACAGAGATTGGAATACGTCAAGCAAATAATTGAGGACGTAGGTTGCAAGTGCTACTCTGAGATGAAGAGGTTAGCACAGGAAAGGAATTCGTGGCGGGCCGCATCAAACCAGTCAGTAGACTGATGACCAAAAAAAAAAAAAAAAAACACCATACAGCGAGACCTTCAGAGGTGGTGGTCCAGACTGTTGTACACACTGGTCACTCTAATACCCAGCAGCACGTCCTCTTGCATTCATGTATGCCTGTATTCGTCGTGGCATACTATCCAAAAGTTCATCAAGGCACTGTTAGTCCAGCTTGTCCCACTCCTCAACGGCGATTCGGCGTAGACCCCTCAGAGTGGTTGGTGGGTCACGTCGTCCCTAAATAGCCCTTTTCAAACTACCCCACGCATGTTCGATAGGGTTCATGTCTAGAGAGAATGCTGGCCATTCTATTCGACCGATGTCGTTATCCTGAAGGAAGTTATTCACAAGATGTGCACGATGGGGACGCGAATTGTCGCTCACGAAGACGAATGCCTCGGCAATATGCTGCAGATATGGTTACACTATCGGTCGGAGGATGGCACTCACGTATCGTACAGCCGTTACGGCGCCTTCCATGACCACCAGCGGCGTACGTCGGACCCACATAATGCCACCCCAAGACAGCAGGGAACCTCCACCTTGATGAACTCTCTGGAGAGTGTGTCTAAGGCGTTCAGCCTGACCAGGTTGCCTCCAAACACGTCTCTGACGATTGTCTAGTTGAAGGCATATGCGACACTTATCGGTGAAGAGAACGTGATGCCAATCCTGAGCGGTCCATTCGGCATGTTGTTGGGCCCGTCTGTACCGCTCTGCATGGTGTCGTGGTTGCAAAGATGGACCTCGCCATGGACGTCGGGAGTGAAGCTGGGCATCATTCAGCCGATTGCGCACAGTTTGAATCGTAACACGACGTCCTGTGGCTGCACGGAAAGCATTATTCAACATGGTGGCGTTACTGTCAGGGTTCCTCCGAGCCATAATCCGTAGGTAGCTGTCATCCACTGCAGTAGTCGCACTTGGGCGGCCTAAGTGAGGCATATCATCGACAGTTCCTGTTTCTCTGTATCTCCTCCATGTCCGAACAACATCGCTTTGGTTAACTCCGAGACGCCGAGACACTTCCGTTGTTGAGAGCCCTTCCTGGGGGACGCGATCGAACCGCGGTATTGAACGTCTAGGCATGGTTGAACTACAGACAACACGAGCCGTGTACCTCCTTCCTGGTGGAATGACTGGAACTGATCGGCTGTCGGACCCCCTCCGTCTAATAGGCGCTGCTCATGCATGGTTTTTTACATCTTTGGACGGTTTTAGAGACATCTCTGAATAGTCAAAGGGATAAAATATCCACAGACAACGTCTGTCTCCAGGAGTTCTGGGAACCGGGGTGATGCAAAACTTTTTTTGATGTGCGTAGTAATACGTGTCAGATATACATTTTTTTAAGAGTTGCACACACGTCCAAGAAGAAAAGCATTGAACGGCGGTGACTATGGTGATACAGCATCGATAACGTGCATCTTCAAGTGGCAGCCTCACCTACCTTCCTGCTGAGTCACCGAATTCAGTATGGTTCTATCTCCGACTTGTTCTGACATGCTCAAACGTGTTCGAACAAGAAAAGACGAATAGTCAGTGAGTTTTTTCTTCTAAAAAAAACGTTTTGACTTGTCAATGCCTGTCAAGGAATAGTCCTGTTTTGGTAAGATGGCTCGAATGCACATGTGCTTTCAAAACAGATATATTGAAGGAATAGGAAACGTAATCTCGAATGAAGGTGAGCTCTCAGGATTTGTACGTTTAAGGAAAATATAATGCAGTCTCAAATGCACATGCCAGTAATTTTCGCCTTATTACCTGTAAGTTTTATAACAATCGATATGGTTACATTGACAGGTTTTATAGTAGTAACTGTAATTTTGCAGTTATAATTAACTACTGCTTCCTGGTATGAAAGTGCATCATGGTAAGAGAGCTGTCAGCTGCTCAGTCATTAGAGTCATGTCGACCTAGTGCTAATACGAAGCATCATGTAGAATCACGTCAGTTCTCATGTCTGAATACTTTGTTGCCTTGCCTTAAGTGCTGGGTTATTTAATCAACGTGGCTGTTTCATCAGTAATACTGCATGAATCATTTTTCTGTGCTTAAATGCAAGTCTCTTAGGTATTTAACCACTGATCAAAGTAATTCAGTCAGTCTGTGTGTGTGTGTGTGTTGGGGGGGGGTGTATGTGTGTGTGTGTGGGGGGGTGGGGGGGTATGTGTGTGGGTGTGTGTGTGTGGGGGGGGTGTGGGTGTGTGGGTGTTTGGGTGTGTGTGGGTGTGTGTTGGTGTGGGTGTGTGTGTGTGTGTGTGTGTGTGGGTGGGTGGGTGGGTGGTTGGGCGGGTGTGTTTGCCAATTGTATGTGCTGTTTGTCAGTGCTGTTGCATGAATTGAGAATGTGCTGTATGAATTAAATTAGGCAACTAGTCGTATATGTGGTCCTATTCCGTAATGTGTTATGTTTCTGAGGGATGTTGTCAAGCAATTATCAGATTACTTAAACCTGTGCAAACGGTTGTAACCTCAAATCAAAACGTTAAAGTAAGACTGCAAGGTTAACACATATCTGTAAGCCATTTGCAGAGTTTAAAAACTGCAACACTTAACCGGCATTTGTTTCCAACTTTAGGTTCTACACACGAACTCCAGTAGAATGTCAGTAGCATTTATGAGTTCGCAAAACAATTTGTATATAAAGTGAGTTAATTTGTTTCATGCGTACCTGTAACCGAATATAAAACGAGGGTGACCTCTAGTACTCATTGTCAAGTTATTACTACGTTCACTGTCTGCTTATGGTGCCTGCCTTTATTATTTTGTTTCAGTTTTCCAACTGTGATTTGACATGCTGATGGGCAATAGAGTGGTGCCAGTTCTCACATCTTCTTCTCCCCTTCATTTGTGTAATACTCAAAATGCGAGCGCAACCCATCAGCCTACTAAATTTAACAGGTAGTTTTTGTTTGGACGCCGAGTGAGACGGAGTGTTTGTTGTAAGAAAAAGCCGTAGTACAGATCACAATTTATTGGTTGTTTCAATGCTTCTGCTGACAGATTAATGATTACACAGCACCAAGGTAGGCATTAGCTTTGTATAATATAGTTGTTGAATAAAACCATGCATAAGGGTTGGTGGTAGTCACCTTGATCTAAGGGTAATGGCAGTCACCATGTCAAATGATCATTGCCACACGATAGTATCAACAATGCGTCCATGATGTATGGTGCAATTTTTAACATTGTTAATTGTTTGCTAACACGGGCGAAGAAGGCTCCAGTCATCGCATACGCCAGCACCTTGATCGTAGGTCACTGGTAGGTGTTTTGTTGATTTTTACCTCTGTAAATGTGTATTAGTACTGTTCAGTATGTTATTTCATTGAAGTGCCACACAGTACCCACTGTGCAAAGTCACATGTTAGCAGTATCAGCAGAAGATGAAAATTTTGGGAATTTGTGGTAAGGACTATGGGACCAAACTGATGAGGTCATCGGTCCCTACGCTTACACACTACTTGATCTGACTTAACCTAACTTACGCTAAGGACAACACACACATCCGTGCGCAAGAGAGGACTCGAACCTCCGACGGGGGGAGCCGCGCGAACCGTGACAAGGCGCCTAAGACCGCGTGGCTATACCGCGTGGCAGCAGAAGATGACAAACGGTCTCTACTGTGAGGTAAAATTCTTTTACCCCAGCATGAAGTCGCTATAATGTTTTACCGACTTTGAAAATTAGTCAAAACGGGGTTGTTGAAAGCACAGCAACTGTACAGAATCATGGAGTCGCTGTAATGTTCACAGATTTAATAGTTTGTTTCATCTAAACATAGAACACATTGGCTCTGGGAGGATTTTAACAACCTTAACAATAATCTATCATGAAAATGATGTGTCGTCATTGAATGCATATTTTCAGAACTAGGCTGTTGACTTATCTCTGAGCCGGCCGCGGTGGTCTCGCGGTTCTAGGCGCGCAGTCCGGAACCGTGTGACTGCTACGGTCGCAGGTTCGAATCCTGCCTCGGGCATGGATGTTTGTGATGTCCTTAGGTTAGTTAGGTTTAGGTAGTTCTAAGTTCTAGGGGACTAATGACCACAGCAGTTGAGTCCCATAGTGCTCAGAGCCATACTTATCTCTGTAAGGGTGCGGCTGTCTGTAGCGAGATATGTGTTTTATCATGTATCTCCTGCAGTTGAACATGAAAGCCAACACTCCACCTCTGATTTGACAAGGTTATCTATCACTGAAGTGGCCAACGCCCTCCACAGAAGCTTTTCCCTGGAGCCTCCCAACTGTATTCAAGTCTAGAGATGTGAACATAATATCTTTTTCACGACAGATTTTTTCCGTCAACTAATCAGCTCAAGAGATATCACATCTACAGGAGACTTTTTTTAAACGTCTTTGTCATCAGTTCGTATTCTCTTTACTGTACACGGTTTCTGCAGGCTGGATTTGCGGTTCTGTGTGTGGATGATGTGCGTTTCAGATTATGCAAGGTGGGGTTCGTTGTAGTGGCCTGGATGGAGTGAAATGATGCAAGATAAAATAATACTCACTCATCTTCCATACATCCTTCTGACCGTTAGTCTGTATCCGCTAGCACAGATCGTGTATGATACTACAGGTTGAGTGACAAGAGAAGAATGGGAACTGATCGCGAGTTCTTCCTTCCTGAATGTTATAAATGTTGTTGTTGTGGTCTTCAGTATGCAGATTGGTTTGATGCGCTGCAGCTGTACACGCTACTGTACCCTGTTCAAGCCTCTTCATCTCTGAATAGCTACTGTAACCGACATCCATTTGAACCTGCTTACAGTATTTATCTGTTGGTCTCTCTCCAATAACAATTTGATAATTACTTGATGTCAGGCAAGATGTGCCATAAATTGATTTTATGCCAACGTAATCTTCGGCATTCTTCTTTTTCCTGCACTGCTTATCGTCCAAGTTTCAGTTCTATACAAGCTTACACTCCATACTACATTAGGCTTTAGATCGTGTTTGTAATATCTTATGATTTGTTCTGTTCTTCTAACAGTTATTGATTTCACCATGGAGGGACTGGAGGAGGAAAATGAACTCAATATCCATATCAATAAGTTTGTGTCGTTGTGGGATGAGGAGAGCACGAAAATCTAGGGTAAATATGGGATAAGTCAAAAAGGACTTTACCACTTTTGAATTTTATAGAAATTTTTAGAGATAATTTACGCAATCGGGACATGTGTCATTTTGTAGCAAATACTACCAAGTTTTACATAAAAGTGTCAAGTGTCACTTTGGTCTTATGTGACTACCATTTGTGATGGAGCAAACATCCCACGGGTAATTAGTGTCTTCGCACATTCGTTGCAGCATATCGGGCGTGACTTATGCAACGGCAGGGTAGATTCGATTTTCAGGTCAGCTAAATTGTTTGCTAAGGGAGCAACATGCCCACCGCCTTTAATGAAACCCCAGAAAAAGAAATCCAATGGTTCGTTTCATTAAATCAAAACACACATCGACAATGCTCCACATCAGTGAAAGTAGCCACTTTAACTGTGTACTATTCTGGCGCTCCTGGTGGTTGAACGGGGTACTGATGCACTACGTGTACGGAACTTCAGATTGTTTGCTAAAGTGACACATCTACCGGATCTGTAAGTTATATTAATAAATTTCTGTATCATTCCAAAGTTTTAAGGCCCTTTTTCACTCACCATGTACATCTTTACTCAAATTTATAACAATTCAAAGTTTGTTATAATTATAACTGAATTAAGATCATGTTTGTAATTATACCATGATATTGTTCTTTCTTTAACAATTATTGATCACTCATTGAAGGTGAAGGAGGAGGAGGATAATGTGGATGTAATTCCAATATCATATCGTATGTGCTGGAATCGTTGAACTATCTTCAGACTGTTTCTCTATCGTTCCACTCTCTAACAGTGTGTGTGAAAAATGGACACTTAAATCTCTCTGTAAGAGCTCTGATTTCTCTTATTTTATTACAATGATCATTTCTCTCTGTGTATGTTGGTGCCAATAACATATTGCTGATTGAAATTCGCCTTTGTTTTAATGATTGCTACTACAACTCGTCTATCGTATCCATGACCTTCTCTCCCCTGTTTCACGATAATACAAAATGGGCTGTACTTCTTTATATTTTTCGATGTCCTCCATGAACCCTACGTGGTAAAGATTCCACACTGCACAGCAGTACCATAGCATAGTGGCGTATACATATGGGGGCCCGGCCCCCCTTTACGAGTCCGACAGCATTGCCACCCCCACCCCCCTCCCAGTCCCCCAGTCAGCCCGCACGCTATTAGTGTTTCTTTCGTCAGTCTACTCGACTGAATCGAGTTATCGAGTAGTTGTACTTTCCTATGTAGCACGCGCGTCCGCGGCATCGTATTTTATACGTTTCTGTCTGGCACATAGATAGTTAACACATACCTACGAGAAAAGTCGCGGCCATTTTAGTGATCTCGATACCTTATTCTGTCTGGCATTTGGTTGAGAAAAGTCGCAAATATTCTACTGTTTTCTTGTACAGAGAACTTTCTATACGTAGCGTTATAAATACGGACTATTCGCCGAATAGGAAGCTAGCAGAAGCAGAAATATTAAGACTGAAGAACGAATAAATAAAAAGTCCTAGTTGTAGCAAGTGTAAGTGTGAAGATTAGTCAAGAGTGAGAGTGTTCAGTTGATTGTGAAGTATTGATAATGGTAATTCATAGTAATTTCTCAGTAAAAATGTTCTTACGAGACTCGTAACAATATTTTTACTAATAACGTAGCAATAGTTTCCCATACCTAACTCGTAATACGAGTTAGGTATGGGAAACTATTGATGCGTATATCTCCGGTAAAAGTGACTTTCGAGAAGATTCATAAAAACGCATTGTTATTATATAGGCTCTCTATCGAATGCACTGGAAACGAACGGAATCCACAATAAAAGCTCCACTACATTACCGGATGACGTCATCACTGGAAACTCGCCCTTATATTATACTGTAGGTCGTAAGGTACATATTGGCTTGTCGCTTTCACAGTGGGTATTTATTCATACTCCATAAAAGTCTGGAAGCGAACATTCTGGCAGCGAATGTACTCGAAACAACCGAGCCACATATATAAGGGAAGCAGAGTGGCTGCCAGGTAGTCAGTTTGAAAGCTAGCTACAAACGTCGCGATAAAAAGTGAACTGCGATTCTTGGCTATTACCACGGACTTCAGTCAGTGTTGTGCTTAGTGATATTAGAAATAAGCGGAATGTGAACGTGTGTGTTTTAGTGCTAAGTGTATTAGTGTTGCATTTTTCAGTGCGAATAAAATGTTTATTCTAGAACAATTGGCATCTAATTTACCTACGTCGTAACAATATAATAAAATGGATCCTTATGTAATAAGAAAGAGAAAAGTAGAAACATCTGAAGATTCCGGTCACCATTCAGCCGCAAAAACACCACAAGATGTACAGGCAGAGCCCAGCACTTAGTCGAAACTTCCACAAGATTTGTCGACTGATTCCTTTAATTACATGGATGTTGGCAATTATTTTGATATATCAGCGTCAGGAAATACTAGTGTTGATATAAAACACAAGCTTCTTACAGCTCCAAGGAAACCTGAAAAAGCCGGCCGGTGTGGCCGTGCGGTTCTAGGCGCTACAGTCTGGAACCGCGTGACCGCTACGGTCGCAGGTTCGAATCCTGCCTTGGGCATGGATGTGTGTGATGTCCTTAGGTTAGTTAGGTTTAGGTAGTTCTAAGTTCTAGGGGACTGATGACCACAGATGTTAAGTCCCATAGTGCTCAGAGCCATTTGAACCATTTTTTTGAAACCTGAAAAATGTTATATCTTCCCTACTTCCGAGCACAAGAGGGGACGGGTTGAACGCAGACACTTTGAACAGTATCCATGGTTGGTGTTCTCACAAGTTAAAAAGGGACTTCTTTGCGTTAACTATTCAGTTCCTGGGAATAATAAAATGTTTGGAGGAAAGAAATATATTATCGCCAAGAAACTTGGAACTGAACCGTTAACAAAGTTTGCCAAACTCACTGGTAAAGATGGTGACCTTGAGACCCACTCTTAGCTCAAGTACCATACTGAAGCGTCAACAGATGCCAAATTATTTTTGGCGACACGAGACAACCGCGAACTTGAGGTCATAAATCAATTGTCAAGAATGGAAAGCATTAGGGAAAACAGAGACCATCTTGTACCCATAATAAAAACAATCATATTTCATGGAAAGCAAAATATTCCTCTGCGGGGGCATAGAGATGATGGGAGTCTATTAGAAAACGAAAATGTTCGTGAAAGTATAGTAGGTAACGAGGGAAACTTTAGAGCTCTTTTAAGATTTAGAATTGACGCTGGAGACTTTCAACTAAAACACCACCTTGAGATCACTAAAGCGAACGCTACTTACATAAGTAAAGCAGCGTGTAACGAACTTATTTCACGCTGTGAAACAGTGATGTTATCGAAAATACTGGAGGAAATAAAATATTCTCGTTATTACAGCATAATCTTCGATGAGACTACGGACATAGTGAACATCGTCGCCGGCCGGTGTGGCCGTGCGGTTCTAGGCGCTTCAGCCTGGAACCGCGTGACCGCTACGGTCGCAGGTTCGAATCCTGCCTCGAGCATGGATGTGTGTGATGTCCTTAGGTTAGTTAGGTTTAAGTAGTTCTAAGTTCTAGGGGACTGATGACCACAGATGTTAAGTCCCATAGTGCTCAGAGCCATTTGAACCATTTTGAACATCGCCCAATTGAGTTTAACTGCAAGATATGTTTATGGTAACGGCAAGTTACATGAAACATTTTTGGGTTTCGTTGACATCCATAAAGACAAGTGGAAACATTGACGACGAACCTCAAGAGAGTTACCATGAAGAGCGTAGGGTTACTGATGAAGTATTAGCTACTACGATTCTAAGGAGAATGGAAAGCCTTTCTCTTTCACTGGAGAACTGTGTGGGTACCGGCTGTGATGGTTGCTCAGTTAATATGTCGGAATTGAAAGGAGTTGTGGCTACAATAAAAAAGAAAGCTATTAACGCGCAAGTAGCACCGTGTCGGTCGTCAGTTTAACCCCGCTGTCTCTCGCAGTTGCAAAGTTGATACTATTGAAGAAGTAGTATCGTTCTTTGCAGCGTCTAGCAAGCGGTTCGCAACATTGAACAGTCACCTGAAACACTCGCTGCAGTCACATTGTCAAACGAGATGGGTTGAGCGACTTGATGATGTTATTCAAAGCGCAGCTGATCTCGGAACAGTTTGCAAAGTTCTTAAAGAAATACAGTCTTGGGGGGATAGAACAACGGCTGTCAAAGACAATATTCTCCTTCGAGCTCTCTCTAATGACGAGTTTATTATCACTCTGTTTACACTGAGTGACATTATGGCATAACATATCCAGTCAGCGAAATCTTACAAGGCCCTAGCTTGGACGGCGCGATGGCAAAAGCAAAATTATATTCGACGCTCAAGGTGTACGACTGCATGAGAGCTAATGCTGATAGCCACTTTGCTCGTATTGTTGAGGAGGCGAAGCCAGATATTGAAGGGTTAGACGTGGATATGGGTGTTCCGCGTCTTACAGGCAGACAAAGACACATGGAAAACTGCGATCATAATGATGATGCTATGACATATTGGAAAATAACTGTTTTTATTCCAACACTGGACCATGACACGACTGAATGCGAGAACGTTTTGTTGAAGAAAATATTTATCATTTAAAATTCAACATACTTTTGCCCTCACAACTACTGAAACATGGCGGTAATGATCTGGCACATAAACTGAATCAGTGCTTAACAGAACCACCGTCCTTTGAAGAAGAATTACTCTTTGTGATTAAAAAGAGACTGAGGGGAGAGATTCTTCAATACAAACAAACGAGCATAAACGCCCTTAATGACTATGATTCTGTTATGCAAGCATTGTCTGTTTGTTCCAGATCTGACTATCCTACTTTGCACACGCTGTACAAAATATTTGCGTGTCTACCTGCATCTATTGCTACAGTAGAAAAAAGTTTTTCAACATTGCAGAGTACGAAGACATGGCTGAGGTCGACAATGAAGGAGGATCGACTTAATGGCTTAGCGCTGTTGAACACTCACCCTGATATTGACTGTCCTATTGACGATGAAATTACATTTGCCAGAAAGTATAGGCGCATAGAATTCATCATTTAACGAACAGAACCACAATGTAACTTTTTTACATCATAAGATGATATTGTCTTTTATATATATATATATATATATATATATATATATATATATATATATATATATAATTTTAAATAAAACTCCCTTATACTTTGCATGTGACTTGATTATTTTTTATTACGGTAAAAGTAAAGATAGCTCAAGATATCTTTAGCGCCCCCTCCTTGAGGTTTTTCTGTATCCGCCACTGCCCTAACAGAGGACAGACAAGCGTATTTTGTTCTTTGTTTGACAGTTCCAGACCTCACAGGGGTATAGGATGATGATGGTGCCACTGATGATAGTACATCAATCGATTGAACATTGGAAGGAACATTAATCAGACTCTGCAATAAAAACCCATCCGCAGTCTTACCAGCTACATACAGCTGTTCAGCGAACCATTTCATACAATTACTCCATCTGTACAGTTTAAACTCTGAATATCCTTCATCATAGCAGCAGTGCATATAATAGGCTATACTAAATGGTGTATGTAAATATACACGATTGACATTTGCTTTAACTGTGTGCCGTCAACCAAGTATGCATCAACTTTTTTTAATGTAACTTTTTTTATAATAAAATTTATATTTAGAGTGTTTTTTCTCGGTATTTTTGATGCCTCATGCAAGTAACCGCTACAGAGAGGGATGAAATTTACTGATGAGGCAGTCAGCGCTTGAGATGGACATTTTTAGTGAAGTATGATATGGAGAGAGAGAGATGAAATGTATTGATGAGGCAGTAAAGTATTGACGTAAACATTTTTTTGTGTTGTGTAAAACTGAAAGAGAGAGAGATGAAATGTATTGATGAGGCAGTAAAGTATTGACGTAAACATTTTTTTGTGTTGTGTAAAACTGAAAGAGAGAGAGATAGAGAGACAGAGGGAGAGAGAGGGACAGAGAGAGAGAGAGAGAGAGAGAGAGAGAGAGAGAGAGAGAGATGAATTTAATGATGAGGCAGAATTTTTGCTGAATGGCGCCAATTTACACAATTCAAGTGAAGGTTACATAATTTTTTTGTAATTAAAATACAGGTGTGAAATTACTGCAGTATTGTTGACATCTTCACATATTTTTGAAAAATAATTCGGGTAGTTTGGATACTTTTGAACATGGCGTCAGTTTACACTATCTTCCATTTTCTTAATTGTTCATCATCGTGACGTCATGGAAACAGGGGCGTGGCTTGTGACGCCCCATATTACGTCATAGATTCAAAGTCAATAGCCGCACGTAATATCGCCATGGTTCAAAGTCAGTCAAAAAGACCTGGAGGTACCAGAGACATTTTACTCTCACTTTTAAATGTTTTCGACGTTTGCTTGGTCAAGTCCAGTAAGGCTGTCCACATCCTCCTCAGAAACTCAAGACGTTAATAGTTGAAATACACAAGACTAATTTTTACGCAATTCACTGAAAGATCACGGACACTAACTCCTCTATTCATGAAACTGACGTTTATCGTGAGGAGAAAAGGGTATTTTTCTAGTGTCTAACCAATAAATCGGTGCCTTTCTTCGCCCAATCAACAACTAAACTACCTGAATGTTCCACTTCGAATTACCACGCGTCGTTACTCTCAGATAACTGTATGTTTCGATGGACTACAGCAGTTAATTATTAATCACATAGTTAAAGGTTACTGCGTTTTATGTTTCGTGAGATGTAGAACTTTACTCTCTCTACATTAACTCCTTGTTGCCGATATTTTCAGCTTGGTGATATTCTGTCAAGCTCTGTCTGAACAGTAGTACAGTTTTTCCACACACTATACTTCATTCTCTTCAAAACGTTTGATATTACACCTAATACTGTCCTCTATGTTATTAAGGTCTAATATACATAGAACATAGTTATTTGTAATTGGACTGCCTGTTGCGTCCGTAAATCATAAACCATGTGCTTACATAGAGTTTTAATCAGCATCACTTGTTAATCACACTGTGTACTCCTGCAAAATCTGAATAAGTCATTCTCGTAGCACCCGTGAGGCTATGGTTAAGTCGAACCCTCTATCATAGCCTTACTCTCAAGGTAACTATTTCTACAGCATCGTAGCAGAGTCTGTTCAGTTTGGACATGGCACGGAAAGGAGTTAATAGTAAGCTAACGCTTTGTGTCGGTCTGTGCGACACTGGCACCTAATGACAGATATCTGGGTTCGAATCTCGATCCAGTGCACAGTTTCAGTTTAGCACAATAATGTCCACAGCCATTTATATGCCGCTAAAAGGTAAGAACAATTTATCACAAATAGTACGCTGTTAACTGAGAAATTTTTCGTTGTTCTTCGTACACTATTATTTTTAGTTTCGTCACTGGTGTGGGGAGAGGCGATATGTAACAGATTCTCAGCTCTAAGAGAGACAGTAGATGATGGATGTGTCCAAGTTTCCTGACTGCAAGAGTTATCTGTAGTGTTCAATCCAAACTTCAGATTTGTCAAACAAATTGAACATAGCTAGAAGCATTCTCGTACTGAATTACGGTATCATTAAACGGGAATATTTAGATCATAGGATTCATTTGGTGAGCTTAACTGTCCTCATAATGCGATAATGAATTTCGATATTTGTCCTTAAACAAAAATATTATCATAGATTCCCCTTGCATATCATAACAATGCTACCAAAGCAGACCAGACAAGAAATTATTTTCCCCCAGAAGACATCAGGAGAATACCATGTAACACCATCTTTAGCCACGGTAATCGCCTGAAATCGGCTTCGTGCTACTTTTGAGTTACTAAACTGCTGGGTTGTTGATTTCCGCGTTCCTCCTGTTGTTCCAAAAAGGTCCCACAAATTTTCTATAGATTTAAATATTTTCGCAATTGCGAATATTGACAACCATCAGCTGTAGAGTAGAGTGACGACAATGAACATTTGTTCCGGACTGGGACTCGAGCTCGGATTTCCTGCTTATCGCGGGCGGTCACCTTACCATTTGGCTATCCGTGCACGACTCACAGAAAGACCCATACTTCCATTCGTCGTCAACCATATGTCTACAACCTGTACTCGTATATCCATTATGTGTATTCCATTACGAGTGAGACATTTTGCTTGAATGTCGCTTGCCAAGTGACGACGGATAAATACGATATTGCAGTGCCTGTGTTATCCTGAACCCGATACAAAGTCCCTTTGGACATGCATGAACTTGAACACAGGCACTGCAATATCCTGTCCAGTGATTTAGCGGGGCAGTCGAGGCGCGGTAGGGCGCCCGAGTGTTCAAACCAGGAACGAACGCTTGCAGCCCTGTGAACAGGACAGTCGTCATCTTGGAAGACGGGAGTGTCCACAAAATACTCGTCATGATGATGTAGAAGAAAGAGCAGCACTTGTTAGTCGAGAATAATGAAATAACATCCTGACAATTTAGGTTTCCGGTACCTGAATCAGTGAGCCGAAGTTATGCAACATAAAACACTCCCAACACATCTCCGGCCTGAACCACACTCTCCACACACTGCAGGTTAAACGCTTAGTTAGGTAGCTGGAGCACTCAATGCCTTCCATAGTTTGAAAACAGTCAAGACCATGACTCGTCGGACCACAGCACACAATTCTGGTCAGCTACTCTCCAACGCCCAACAGAAGACATGCATATTTATATGTTGCTGTGAGAAGTAGCCTTTTGCGAGGTACCAGACTCCAGAATAGTGGGATGGACCTGCATTTACTGACAGCAGCAGTTCCTGTCGGGTCTGATACAGATTGTTATTGTGAGAGCAGGACACTCGTCTCTTGTCGCTGTCGGTTCAGATCACGACCACTGTTTTTACCTCGTGTTACATGGCTGCGAGTGCTACTCCGTTCCTTGCAGGCACGCTGAACAGTCCGCGCTGATACGCTAACAAATCGGGCAACTTCATATACGGTGTGGCCACTGGCAAATCCAAACACGATAGCTTCTTTTTATCATTATGCCTGTCTCCTCTTCGAACCATACAACCGTATGGCAAACACACACCACTTCACTGGCACAACAAACATCATGCAGGGTCAAATGACCGCCTGGTATCAGGTCTATCCCACCTACAGCGCACAAAACCTCGTTTAAGTCAGTGACAAACGTTTTTTTTTTTTTTTTTCCGGTGAACTTAAGGGGGGTAGGAAGTCAAACGGACCGACTTGGAGTAGGAGAGGCACCACAGGACAGTTTCATTTCCACTGTCTATACTTTTACAAATAAATTCATAAAACTTTGTCAGCACGACCAGGAAGGATTCGGAATTCACACTCATAGCAGTGGAAGTTCAAAAACATAACGAAGTGATTTTTTTTTTACATGTGAAATTTCATCATTTTTTTCACTTACTAATGGTAGCATTTGTTGCTCTAGGTACACTTTTCTTCATAAGTAAGAGAGATGGTTCGATGAATTTTACACAGCATACAAACCATAGTTAACGGTGTATGAAACTCTAGAATTTTCCAACTCTATTAAAAACTGTGGTAAAAATTGAGGTAATTAACTACAAAATTTGTGTTTTTTCTAAACATGAAGTTTAAAATACAACATATCATTCGTTTTTTCACAAATTAAATAAATCCTAGAGTTTCATACACCTGTAAGTGACTCATGAAAAAAAGTGTGCCTATAGCAACAAATGCAGCCATTAGTAAGTGAAAAAATGATGAAATTTCACATGTAAAAAAATTATTTTGTTATGTTTTCGAACTTCCACTGCAATGAGTATGAATCCTGAATCCTTCCTGGTGATCCTGGTGATGCTGACAAAGTTTTCTGAATTTATTAGTAAGAGTATAGACAGTTGAAATTAAAATGTCCTGTGGTGCCTCTCCTGCTCCAAATCGGCCCGTTTGACGTCCTACCCCCCCTTAAGTGTTTAATGACATGAAATATACAATGTAAATTATAAGTTTCCTTGGGCGTCTGCCTATACTAACGCCAACTGTAGTACGAGGGACGTCAAATAAGTAATGCAACAATTTTTTTCTCGATGCGGAATTTATTGAAGGACATTGTGGCATATTTCCGCTCGAGCCGCTATAGCTTCGCGAAATTCCGATATGTGGCTGCGCTATACATGTACCTCAAAATGGCGTCTGTAAACGGAGTGGTTTTCAAGCAGGAAGGTGTCACTGAGTTTCTTCTGGGGGATAACCCGACGTCTCAGATATTCATAATGCTTGGCAGTGAACAAAAGTACGTGGACTCTTTGGACGAGTCATCTGTCAACAATGTTGCACAGACCTGTCCCATCTCTCTCAGCAAATTGAAGGAACGACTTCAGCGGCCGGCCAGTGTGGCTGAACGGTTCTAGGCGCTTCAGTCTGGAACCGCGCAACCGCTACGGTCGCAGGTTCGAATCCTGTCTCGTGCATGGATGTGTGTGATGTCCTTAGGTTAGTTAGGTTTAAGTAGTTCTAAGTTCTAGGGGACTGATGACCTCAGATGTTAAGTCCCATAGTGCTCAGAGCCATTTGAACCATTTCGACTTCAGCGTGTTCGTCGCCACAAAAATGGAAACGGACTTCTCCATGACAACCAAGGCCACACCCAAGACTGCGCATCCGAGAGGAGCTCATAAAACTTCATTGGACTGTTCTTCCTCATTCACCCTACAGTCCGGATCTCGTACCTTCCGACTTCCATCTATTTGGCCCAATGAAAGATGCATTCCACATGAAGTGATACACTGATAACGGGGAGGTTATCGATGCTGTAAGACGTTGGCAACGACGTCGGTCATGACATCGCAAGGCCACAAACAAGACTGCGCATCCGAGAGGAGCTCACAAAACTTCACTGGATTCTTCTTCCTCATTCACCCTACAGTCTGGATCTCGTACCTTCTGACTTCCATCTATTTGGCCCAAAGAAAGATGCATTCCGCATGAAGTGATACGCGGATAACGGGGAGGTTATCGATGCTGAAAGACGTTGGCAACGACGTCGCTCATGACAATGCAAGGCCACTCACAAGACTGCGCATCCGAGAGGACCTCACAAAACTTCATTGGATTCTTCTTCCTCATTCACCCTACAGTCCGGATCTCGTACCTTCCGACTTCCATCTATTTGGCCCAATGTAGGATGTATTCCACATGAAGTGATACGTGGATAATGGGGAGGTTATCGATGATGTAAGACGTTGGCAACGACGTTGCTGATCACAACGTAAGGCCACAAACGAGACTGCGCATCCGAGAGGAGCTCACAAAACTTCATTGGATTGTTCTTCCTCATTCACCATACAGTCCGGATCTCGTACCTTCCGACTTCCACCTATTTGGCCCAAAGAAAGATGCATTCTGCATGAAGTGATACGCGGATAACGGGGAGGTTATTGATGCTGTAAGACGTTGGCAACGACGTCGCTCATGACAATGCAAGGCCACACACAAGACTGTGCATCCGAGAGGAGCTCAGAAAACTTCATTGGATTCTTCTTCCTCATTCACCCTACAGTCCGGATTTCGTACCTTCCGACTTCCATCTATTTGGCCCAAAGAAAGATGCATCCTGCATGAAGTTATACGCGGATAACGAGGAGGTTATCGATGCTGTAAGACGTTGGCAACGACGTCGCTCATGACAATGCAAGGCCACTCACAAGACTGCGCATCCGAGAGGACCTCACAAAACTTCATTGGATTCTTCTTCCTCCTTCACCCTACAGTCCGGATCTCGTACCTTCCGACTTCCATCTATTTGGCCCAAAGAAAGATGCATCCTGCATGAAGTTATACGCGGATAACGAGGAGGTTATCGATGCTGTAAGACGTTGGCAACGACGTCGCTCATGACAATGCAAGGCCACTCACAAGACTGCGCATCCGAGAGGACCTCACAAAACTTCATTGGATTCTTCTTCCTCCTTCACCCTACAGTCCGGATCTCGTACCTTCCGACTTCCATCTATTTGGCCCAAAGAAAGATGCATCCTGCATGAAGTTATACGCGGATAACGAGGAGGTTATCGATGCTGTAAGACGTTGGCAACGACGTCGCTCATGACAATGCAAGGCCACTCACAAGACTGCGCATCCGAGAGGACCTCACAAAACTTCATTGGATTCTTCTTCCTCCTTCACCCTACAGTCCGGATCTCGTACCTTCCGACTTCCATCTATTTGGCCCAATGTAGGATGTATTCCACATGAAGTGATACGTGGATAATGGGGAGGTTATCGATGATGTAAGACGTTGGCAACGACGTTGCTGATCACAACGTAAGGCCACAAACGAGACTGCGCATCCGAGAGGAGCTCACAAAACTTCATTGGATTGTTCTTCCTCATTCACCATACAGTCCGGATCTCGTACCTTCCGACTTCCATCTATCTGGCCCAAAGAAAGATGCATTCCACATGAAGTGATACGCGGATAACGGGGAGGTTATTGATGCTGTAAGACGTTGGCAACGACGTCGCTCATGACAATGCAAGGCCACACACAAGACTGTGCATCCGAGAGGACCTCACAAAACTTCATTGGATTCTTCTTCCTCCTTCACCCTACAGTCCGGATCTCGTACCTTCCGACTTCCATCTATTTGGCCCAATGAAGGATGTATTCCGCATGAAGTGATACGTGGATAATGGGGAGGTTATCGATGATGTAAGACGTTGGCAACGACGTTGCTGATCACAACGTAAGGCCACAAACGAGACTGCGCATCCGAGAGGAGCTCACAAAACTTCATTGGATTGTTCTTCCTCATTCACCATACAGTCCGGATCTCGTACCTTCCGACTTCCATCTATCTGGCCCAAAGAAAGATGCATTCTGCATGAAGTGATACGCGGATAACGGGGAGGTTATCGATGCTGTAAGACGTTGGCAACGATGTCGCTCATGACAATGCAAGGCCACACATAAAACTGCGCATCCGAGAGGAGCTCACAAAAAAAAATTCATTGGATTGTTCTTCCTCATTCACCCTACAGTCCGGATTTCGTACCTTCCGACTTCCACCTATTTGGCCCAATGAAGGATGTATTCCACATGAAGTGATACGTGCATAATAAAGAGGTTATCGATGCTGTAAGACGTTGGCAACGACTTTGCTGATGACAACGTAAGGCCACACACAAGACTGCACATCCGATAGGAACTCACAAAACTTCATTGGACTGTTCTTCCTCATTCACCCTACAGTCCGGATCTCGTACCTTCCGACTTCCATCTACACTCCTGGAAATTGAAATAAGAACTCCGTGAATTCATTGTCCCAGGAAGGGGAAACTTTATTGACACATTCCTGGGGTCAGATACATCACATGATCACACTGACAGAACCACAGGCACATAGACACAGGCAACAGAGCATGCACAATGTCGGCACTAGTACAGTGTATATCCAACTTTCGCAGCAATGCAGGCTGCTATTCTCCAATAGAGACGATCGTAGAGATGCTGGATGTAGTCCTGTGGAACGGCTTGCCATGCCATTTCCACCTGGCGCCTGGACCAGCGTTCGTGCTGGACGTGCAGACCGCGTGAGACGACGCTTCATCCAGTCCCAAACATGCTCAATGGGGGACAGATCCGGAGATCTTGCTGGCCAGGGTAGTTGACTTACATCTTCTAGAGCACGTTGGGTGGCACGGGATACATGCGGACGTGCATTGTCCTGTTGGAACAGCAAGTTCCCTTGCCGGTCTAGGAATGGTAGAACGATGGGTTCGATGACGGTTTGGATGTACCGTGCACTATTCAGTGTCCCCTCGACGATCACCAGTGGTGTACAGCCAGTGTAGGAGATCGCTCCCCACACCATGATGCCGGGTGTTGGCCCTGTGTGCCTCGGTCGTATGCAGTCCTGATTGTGGCGCTCATCTGCACAGCGCCAAACACGCATACGACAATCATTGGCACCAAGGCAGAAGCGACTCTCATCGCTGAAGACGACACGTCTCCATTCGTCCCTCCATTCACGCCTGTCGCGACACCACTGGAGGCGGGCTGCACGATGTTGGGGCGTAAGCGGAAGACGGCCTAACGGTGTGCGGGACCGTAGCCCAGCTTCATGGAGACGGTTGCGAATGGTCCTCGCCGATACCCCAGGAGCAACAGTGTCCCTAATTTGCTGGGAAGTGGCGGTGCGGTCCCCTACGGCACTGCGTAGGATCCTACGGTCTTGGCGTGCATCCGTGCGTCGCTGCGGTCCGGTCCCAGGTCGACGGGCACGTGCACCTTCCGCCGACCACTGGCGACAACATCGATGTACTGTGGAGACCTCACGCCCCACGTGTTGAGCAATTCGGCGGTACGTCCACCCGGCCTCCCGCATGCCCACTATACGCCCTCGCTCAAAGACCGTCAACTGCACATACGGTTCACGTCCACGCTGTCGCGGCATGCTACCAGTGTTAAAGACTGCGATGGAGCTCCGTATGCCACGGCAAACTGGCTGACACTGACGGCGGCGGTGCACAAATGCTGCGCAGCTAGCGCCATTCGACGGCCAACACCGCGGTTCCTGGTGTGTCCGCTGTGCCGTGCGTGTGATCATTGCTTGTACAGCCCTCTCGCAGTGTCCGGAGCAAGTATGGTGGGTCTGACACACCGGTGTCAATGTGTTCTTTTTTCCATTTCCAGGAGTGTATTTGGCCCAATGAAGGATGTATTCTGCATGAAGTGATACGTGGATAATGGGGAGGTTTTCGATGCTGTAAGACGTTGGCAACGACGTTGCCGATCACAACGTAAGGCCACACACAAGACTGCGCATCCGATAGCAACTCACAAAACTTCATTGGACTGTTCTTCCTCATTCACCCTACAGTCCGGATTTCGTACCTTCCGACTTCCATCTATTTGGCCCAATGAAGGATGTATTCCGCATGAAGTGATACGTGGATAATGGGGAGGTTATCGATGCTGTAAGACGATGGCAACGACTTTGCTGATGACAACGTAAGGCCACACACAAGACTGCGCATCCGAGAGGAGCTCACAAAACTTCATTGGACTGTTCTTCCTCATTCACCCTACAGTCCGGATCTCGTACCTTCCGACTTCTATCTATTTGGTCCAATGAAGGATGTATTCCGCATGAAGTGATATGTGGATAATGGGGAGGTTATCGATGCTGTAAGACGTTGGGAACGACGTCGATCATAAGTGTGGCACCATGCGGTTATATAGGCCCTCCCAGAAACTTGGCGTAATGCCTTCTGACTGAACGGAAATTATGCTGAAAAATAGGATTTTGCAGCCAAAAGACCGGGGAATAGTATGGTGTATTGGAATCCTGAATAAAATCATCTTGCATCCAGAACAAAATGTGTCATATTACTTATTGAATGCCTCTCGCATGGCTAATATAACCACATGGTCGATCTTGGTCAGGCTCTGGTGACGATTCTATGCCTCATAAATATGGAGCAGCTGATATTACCACTAAGTTCCCCAAGCTGAAGAGTGCAACTTTAAAATCGGTTTTTGAAATGGTGATTGGGCTCTGTGACAGTTCTCCTTGATGTTTGGTTATTAAAGTTTGACGTCCTTCCGTAAATGCTCTTCGCCGATTATATCTCGGCATGACTCGTGTGAGGAACGTTAGAATGTAGCGTCCTACCGACAATGTGGTCTTGCGACTGTGGCAAAAAAATAGGACCATGGACTTCAAGGAAACATTTCAGCTTTTGATTTAGGGATTTACGAAAACAACGATAGTCGTAAATCATGATGACAGGATGGATATGTGTACCGCGCTCTTTCCAAATACGAGTTCAGCGTCTCAATCATTATGACAGCTCCATCCTTTTTATGGATACTTTCGTCACTTCTTTGTAGAAAAATTTCATATTTAAAGTTTGAAAA
Organism: Schistocerca nitens; assembly: GCF_023898315.1. Classification (NCBI taxonomy): domain Eukaryota; kingdom Metazoa; phylum Arthropoda; class Insecta; order Orthoptera; family Acrididae; genus Schistocerca; species Schistocerca nitens. The sequence continues at coordinate 167,135,356 of NC_064616.1, read as the reverse complement.
CCTTAATTTTTGTTCTACTAACGTTTGTTAGACAAAAATCCTAGTTTGCGTGGTAAGTGGCAGCTAGCTCTAATGTAGAAAAATGCGGATATGTAGGTAAAAAAACCTGTAATGTTCGGATACAGCGTTAGTAGTGTCCTTTTTGACACAGTCACTTCGTTTAAATATCTGGGCGTAACGTCGAAAAGAGATATGAAATGGAACGAGTATGTGAGAACTGTGGTACGGAAGGAGAATGGTCGACTTCGATTTATTGGGAGATTTCTAGGAAAGTGTAGTTTATCTGTAAAGGAGATCGCATATAGGACGCTAGTGTGACCTATTCTTGAGTACTGCTCGAGTGTGTGGGCTCCGTACCTGCTCGTATTAAAGGGGCATCGAATCAACTGAGAGGAGGGCAGGTAGATTTGTTACTGATAGGTTCGAATAACACGCAAGCGTTACGGAGATGCTTCGGGAACACAAGTGGGAATCATTGCACGAAAGCCGACATTATTTTCGAGGAACACTATTAAGAAAATTTAGGGAACCGGCATTTGAAGCTGACAGCTGAACGATTCTACTGCCTCCAGCATTCTTTGTGCATAAAGATTACGAAGATAAGATACGCGAAATTAGGGCTCACACGGAAGCATATAGAAAGTCGTTTTTCCCTCGTTCTATTTGAGAGTGGAACAGGAAAGGAAATGACTAGTAGTGGGACGCGGTACACTCCGCCACGCACCGTACGGTGGACTACGGAGTATCGATGCAGATGTGGATGTATTTTTGTTTATTTCTGACCGGTTGTCACCTTACTGGGCCATCGTCAGGATACAACTGACTGGCGTGAACAACGGAACAATAGCGTAAAGCAAGTTAAACATGTTATCAATATCCATAAAATATTTCGTCCAGATAATAGATGAGAACAGTGAAATTGAGCGCTCATCACTCTTGTTATGGATCAAACGTAACTCACATTTGTTAGGCCAAAACATGATGACCACCGCCCACTGCGATACTGAATACCGCTTGCTGGCGTAGCGGGCATGTCACGCGGTTAGGAAAGTATGTGAGTGGAACAAAGACAAATGAGGAATCTTTCTAGTGACGAATCGAGCCTCAGGTGGGAAGGTTCACTGACATAAGCACCTTTGACAAAGTTTAGGCTTTTAAGGCGCGGCGACTGCGAACGATTGTCTCGGAAACAGCTAAGTCGGTCTCTTGTTCGCATACTACTGTCGTGAGCATCTTTGGAAAGTGGTTCATGAACGGTGATACCACGAGTACGCGACAGTATTGGACGTCCGCGCCAGATGACAGAATGTGGAGGTCCTCAGCTTAACCGCTCTGTAAAGCAGGATAGACCGTGGTCTATAGCAGATCTGACTCCAGAGTACAATCCTGGTACAGGCACAAGTGCTTCGAAGTACACCGTTCAGCGCACGTTATTGAAAATGCAGCAGTCGACCCATACATGTTCCCATGTTAAAACAACATCGTCGTGTGACTCTTCAAGCTTTCCCGGCGGATGTGTTGTAAATAGTCTTCATGGGTTTTCCGCCGGATCACGTTGTGCAAATTCCACAATATTTTCTCGGAGCATAGTGTCTGACTAGCAGTCATTCACCGCCAGGTGACGCTGCTATCGCCTGGACGGGTTTATATCGATAGCAGGTCATACTGTTCTGGTTGATCATTGTAGGTCGTTGGATCGTTCTATCTCAGGTTCCTATCACAGGTCCCCCATAGCATACTACTATCCCTAATGGTGGGTACATGTTTCGATCAGCATTTATCTTGGACAATGGCGTACTTTGATACGACCATCAGCCTTGCAAACTACCTGTATGTCTTCACTGACTACGGCGGCAGGATAACAGCCTGTCTCATAAGGACAGAATCGTACTACAGTGATCTGAGGAGCGTGACAGGAAACTCACACTGACGTCATGGGCACCAAATTCGTCTGATCTGAACCCGCTAGAAAACATCTGAGCCACTACTGGGCGCCAGATGGTCGTATCCAAGTACGCCATTGTCCAAGAGAAATGCTGATCGAAACATGTACCCACCAGTTGAGATAGTAGTATGCTATTGGGGACCTGTGACAGTAATCGAAGGCACCATGACGGCTGTGGACTACATGAAAATTATTGCAAACTACCTGTATGTCTTCACTGACTACGGCGGCATCTTCCAGCAGGATAACACCCCGTGTCATAAGGTCAGAATCGTACTACAGTGGTTTGAGGAGCGTGACAGTGAACTCACACTGACGTCATGGCCACCAAATTAGTCTGATCTGAACCTGTTAGAACAGATCTGAGCCACTAATGGGCGCGAGCTACGAGCCCACAAACCGCCAGCCCTTAATATTAGGGAGTTGAGTGACCTATGCTTAGACGCCCGGTGCCACATACCTCCGGAAACCTAACAAGAGATTAGTAGAGTAGAATTAGAGTAGAAGTATTGGCACAGAATCGCTGCTGTATTGCGTCCCAAAGATGGACCAACACGCTATTAACCAGGTGGTCATAATTTTTTGACTCATTAGTCTATTAAATTACAGTAATAAATGATAATTTACAGGATGTATAGTCTCAGACACAGCAACGAAGGAAAATTAACAACATTAAAATATACCAATTGTTTCAATGTGACAAGAAAAACAAAATAAGAAATGATGTTAGGTACACTATGTGATCAAAAGTATCCGGACATCTGGTTGAAAATAACTTACCAGTTCGTGGCACCCTCCATCGGTAATACTGGAATTCAGTGTGGTGTTGGCCCACCCTTAGCCTTGATGACAGCTTCCACTCTCGCAGGCATACGTTCAATCAGGTGCTGGAAGTTTTCTTGGGGAATGGCAGCCCATTCTTCACAGAGTGCTGCACTGAGGATAGGTATCGATATCGGTCGGTGAGGCCTGGCACTAAGTCGGAGTTTCAAACCACCCCAAATTTGTTCTATAGGATTCAGGTTAGGACTCTGTGCAGGCCAGTCCATTACAGCGATGGTACTTTCGTGTAACCACTCTGCCACAGGCCGTTCATTATGAACAGGTGCTCACTCTTGTTGCAAGATGCAATCGCAGTTCCCGAAATGCTCTTCAGCGGTGGGAAGCAAGAAGGTGCTTAAGACATCAATCTACGCCTGTGCTGTGATAGTTCCACGCAAAACAACAAGGGGTGTAAGCCCCCTCCACGAAAAACACGACCACACCACAACACCACCGCCTCTGAATGTTACTGTTGCCACTACACATGCTGTTAAGGTTAAGTTAGTGTTGTTTAACGTCCCGTCGACAACGAGATCATTAGAGACGGAGCGCAAGCTCGGGTTAGGGAAGGATGGGGAAGGAAATCGGCCGTGCCCTTTCAAAGGAACCATCCCGGCATTTGCCTGAAACGATTTAGGGAAATCACGGAAAACCTAAATCAGGATGGCTGGAGACGGGATTGAACCGTCGTCCTCCCGAATGCGAGTCCAGTGTGCTAACCACTGCGCCACCTCGCTCGGTCACACACATGCTGTCAGATGACGTTCACCGGGCATTCGCCATACCCACACCCTGCCATCAGATCGCTACATTGTGTACCGTGATTCGTCACTCCACGCAACGTTTTTCTACTGTTCACTCGTCCAATGTTTACGCTCCTTACACCAAGCCATGCGTCGTTTGGCATTTACCGGAGTGATGTCTGGCTTGTGAGCAGCCACTCGACCATCAAAATCCAAGTTTTCTCACCTCCCGCCTAACTGTCATAGTACTTGCAGTGGATCCTGATGCAATTTGGAATTCCTGTGTGATGGTCTGGATAGATGTCTGCTTATTACACATTGCGACCCTCTTCAACTGTCGGCAGTCTCTGTCAATCAACAGATGAGGTAGGTCTGTACGCTTTTGTGCTGTATGTGTCCCTTCACGTCTCCACTTCACTGTCAGATCGGAAACAGTGGACATAGGGATGTTTAGGAGTGTGGAAATCTCGCGTACCGCGGAGCGGCCCATTCTGCTCTCTCCCGATGTCTAATGACTACTGAGATCGCTGATATGGAGTACCTGGCAGTAGGTTACAGCACAATGCACCTAATATGAAAAACGTACGTTTTTCGGGTTGTCCGGATACTTTTGAGCCGGCCGTATTGACCGAGCGGTTCTAGGCGCTACAGTCTGGAATCGCGCGACCGCTACGGTCGCAGGTTCGAATCCTGCCTCAGGCATGGATGTGTGTGATGTCCTAAGGTTAGTTAGGTTTAAGTAGTTCTAAGTTCTAGGGGACTGATGACCTCAGAAGTTAAGTCCCATAGCGCTCAGAGCCATTTGAACCATTTTTGATAGTTTTGATCACATAGTGTACATTGTGATACAATTTTCTGGCGATGAATGTGATTATTGAGATCTAGGCCAAGGAGTGTGTGGCTGGCTGATTGAATGATGTGAAGTTTAAGAGTGGAGATGTGTTGAATGGTAACGGATCATTTTGAACCAGATGCGGATTTCATTTTACAAGCTTGTTGTACTTCCATCACTTAACATAAACGAAAATAGCCTGCTGTCTTTACAATGAAGACTCTTTTGTCAATAAAATGAAGAGCCACGTAGCTTACGATTCAAGTCGCCTGAGCTAGAACGATCCAACGACCTACAATGATCAACCAGAACCTTATGACCTGCTATCGATATAAACCCGTCCAGGCGATAGCAGAGTCACCTGGCGATGAATGACTGCTAGTCAGACACACTCACGGTGCATTCAGTATCAATAAGCGTGCTGCCCGTGTATAGAATGGGGAAGGTGCTCAATCTATCTGGGATTGACTGGAGGAGATTGTCCATGGCCCGGAGACTCGGCGCGAGCATTTCGGAAGCTGCACGACTTGTCGGGTGTTCGAGGAGTGCTCTCAACACGTGGAGAAACCAAGGTGAAACCATGTTCAGACGTCGTGGGGTTGGGCGGCCACCCCTCACTACAGATGTCGGACGTCATAGAATGGGCAGACTGGTAGAACAGGACAAGCAGAGAACTGTGGCAGAACTGACATCACACTTTAATGCTGGGCAGATTACAGGTGTGTCTCAACACGCAGTGCACCAAACGCTCCTAACGGTGGGATTCTGCAGCCAACGACCCATGCTTGTGTCAATGTTATCACAACGACAGCGGTAACTGCGACTGAAATGGGCACGAGACCATCGACACTGGACGTTGGCGCAGTGCCAGAGCGTTGCATGGTCTGATGAATTCCGATACCTTCTTCATCATGCCGATGGGACGGCGCGAATCCGTCGTCTTCCAGAGGGACAGCTCCTTGACACCTGTACTGCGGGACGGAGACAAGCTGGCGGCGGCCCCATTATGCTGTGGGGAACATTCAAGTGGGCATCTATGGGTTCAGTGGAGCTCGTGCAAGGCACCATGGCGGCCAAGGAGAATATTACACTGGTTGCAGATTACAAACATTCCTTCATGACGATTGTGTTTCCCAACAGCAGTGGTATTTTTCAATAAGATAATGCGTCATGTCACAAGGCGAGAAGTGTGATGGAGTGGTTCGAGGAACACCGTGGCGAGTTCCAATTGATGTGCTGCCCCGCGACTCGCCAGATCTGAGCCCGATCGAACACATCTGAGATGTGGTTGAACGTGGCGTCAGAGCTTTTCGCCCCCCACCCCGGAACTTGCGGAAGTTTGGTGACTTTGTGCGCAGGTGTGGTGCCATCTACCTCGAGCGAACTACTAAGGCCTCATTGCCCCATGCTATGACACGTCGTCGCTGTTATCCGTGCCCAAGGTGCCAAGGTGGACATACCGGCTATTAGGCAGGTGGTCATAATGTTCTGGCTGGTCAATGTATTTCAGACGTTCAGACGGAAGTCTCATTCGTTGGGTTACCGAATACGCAAGACAGCAACTGATGTACTGCAAACCAACTTCCTCATGTGTAATAACAAATGACAAAAAATGGCTCTGAGCACTATGGGACTCAACTGCTGAGGTCATTAGTCCCCTAGAACTTAGAACTAGTTAAACCTAACTAACCTAAGGACATCACAAACATCCATGCCCGAGGCAGGATTCGAACCTGCGACCGTAGCGGTCTTGCGGTTCCAGACTGCAGCGCCTTTAACCGCACGGCCACTTCGGCCGGCCAACAAATGACATGCTGAGCACATGAATGATCTGTTGAGACTGAGCCAACACACTGCATTTTGGAAAGCAACCGTTTTCATTTAATTGATAATCACATTTAAGACCCACTGTTGAATAAACGCCTCATCCAAACGTCTCCACGTATTACATTCTTGAGCCCCGCAAATTCATGTTGCCGCCTGCATGGTTTGTAATAACATCCCGCTGCCCGTCGATTACGTCGTCCTCTCGAACCCTTGTCTGTTTATTAGTTTCCGAAAAAGGACTTCCTTGGATCACATACGACGCATTTGCCTTGCTACATTGCGAGCAGTTGAAATTGCAATGCCAGGAAAAATAGCAAATAAGAAATTCCACTTCTTTTTCCCCCATCTTCACGGAGTCGGCGTCTTAATTTTGATTTGGCAATGAGACTGATAAAGGGTGGCCAGATGCCCTTCCTGCAACCTTCCCTTCTCCCCCCCCCCCCCCCCCCTGTGAAGGAATTGGTGTATCCCAACTGTCTGCGACTATTATTATCCCATTCGAAAGTGTGAGAACGTTTCTAAATGTTTGCGATTCGTATAACTGAGGCGGGATGTGGGTAAAACTGAGGCGGGAAATGTACCAGCCCAGTATTCAGCTAGTTGGATGTGGGAAACCGCCTAAAAACCACACCTACGCTGGCTGGTACACAGGCCGTCGGCGTTAATCCACCGGGAGAGTTCGATCTGGGGCCAGCACAATTCCCTGAATCCCGGAAGCGGTATTCTAACACGCGTGGCAATTCAGGTGGGTTAAATAACGAAATTCTACTTAATTTGTTCATACAGTGCAGTAGGAAGAATACATGATTAAATTTGTGGGTGATCTGGGAGTAATCATTGAAATGTAATTACGATTCGCTTTTCTAGGTTTGTTGTTACATTAACGCGATAGTATTCTGTCTTATCGAAAAAGGCACGTGCGTAGACATGCTGGTATGAATGGTGCAGCGTCTTGCATAGTTCTTTGGCCTCATGGAAGGCTCTTTGGTGTGCAGCGGCCAATCAGTCGCACGCCGTGAGAATTCGCCATGAATTCAGCGTGGTGTGGTCCAATTACTCTTGTGTCTCTTTTGGTTCTTCTCGATCACATGGTTGTAGGTTGGTTTTGGATTTCATGTTGATGCAGATTTGTTGATGAAATCGCTACTTGCTATTGGTGTAAGCAACACGTTGCAAATCTAATCAGATGCATTCATGTAGGACGAACTTATTTATCGATGTCACAGTTACACACAAAGAATGTTTTAATTTTTCTTGGCATTCTGACTGAGAACAGAACTTAGTTCTTTGTGGAAGGGACTGTGTCTTCTGCTCATGTGGACCGGAATATTCACTTATTCTACTTCCATCCATGGTCGTACTAGATACTAAACTCCCCTCTTATTCAATAACAAGTCACTTCGAATCTTTGACATCACTATCTTAGGTATCCTGTTTGTGATCCATTTCGTTTGTGCTTAATCTGAATTTCGGTTTGATTACTGAGCTTCAGTGGTTTTTTTTTATGAGTGGATTTCTAATAGAACAAGCTATTATCAAATCTGACCTCCATGTACGCTAAGAGCCCACAGTCTGTGTACCACCCGTTCACTTGCCTTTGTTATAATGCTGTCTAATCATTTCCTTCTTATAGTGAAGAGTTAACTGTCGTCGCCACATGATAGTTAGCTGCGTCTTTACTAGGGCTTACCGGATAAACAGCTACAAAACATTAATGGCTCTGAGCACTATGGGACTTAACTTCTGAGGTCATCAGTCCCCTAGAACTTAGAACCACTTAAACCTAACTGACCTAAGGACAACACACACATCCATGCCCGAGGCAGGATTCGAACCTGCGACCGTAGCGGTCGCGCGATTCCAGACTGTAGCGCCTAGAACCGCTCGGCCACCCCGGCCGGCTACAAAACATTACAAAACAGCTATAAAACATTACAAATACACTCTAAGACAACAAAAGGAACAGTGCACCACGAAGGATTTATCCGAATGGGGCGGAAATCGGTAGATGTGATGTACATATACAGAAAAACAATTGATGATTTATTCAAGAGAATAAGTAACACAAATTGAGCAATTCAATAACGCGTTGGTCCACCGCTGACCGCTACGCAAGTAGTTATTCGGCTTGACATTGAATGATAGAGTTGGTGGCTGTCCTCTTGAGGGATATCGTGCCAAATTCTGTTCAACTGACGTGCTAGATCGTCAAAATCTCGGGTTGGTAGGAGGACCGTGCCTATAATGCTCCAAACGTTGTCGACTGGGGAGATATCCGGCGGCTTTGCTGGCAACGGTAGAACTTGGGAATTATCTTGTTGATATGTAAGCCTAGGCTGGCTTGCCATGAAGGGCAACAAACTGGGCGTAGTGTTGTAAGGGTACCGTCGATGACATCCAAAGCGGTCCTGTGAAAAGGAATGGCACCCTAGACCATCACTCCTGGTTGTTGGGCTGTATGGTGGGTGACAGTTAGGTTTGTATCAAAACGCTGTCTGGGGAGTCTCCAGACACGTCTTCGGCATGGAATCTCATTGACTGGAGAAGAACTGTCTTCAGCGGTGAGTTCCACTTCAAATTGATCTCCAGCCACGAGTGGAGACGTGTCTGGAGACACCCCGGACATCACTGGGACACCAACCTGACAGCAAGACCGCCAGATCTCTCCCCATTCGACAACATTTAAGACATTACTGGCTGGGCCCTCCAACGAGATCGGGATTTTGCCAATCTAACACGCCAATTGGACAGAATTTTGTGCAGTATCACTCAGGAGGACACCCACCAACTCTTTTAGCCAGTGGCAAGCTGAATAACTGTTTGCGTAAGGGCCAGACGTGGACCAACGCGTTATCGACTTGGCCAATTTGTGAAGCTATTTCTATTGAATAAATCATCCAATTTTTCTGAAATTGTAAATGTTTGTTTACCTTTAACAATTCAACCATTTTTTCTGAAATTGTAAACATATGTTTACCAGTACTACTCAGCTTGAATGACAGGTGCAGGTACGTCATTCCATGTTGAACGAAATCTTTGCCAGAGTTCATCAATCGTAGTGGCTGTCAAGTGGTTGGTGCTAGCTTCTCGGCAACACGTCACCGGATATTTTCAGTGGGTGAGAGATTTGGAGAACGTTCTGACCAGGACAACAATCGAATACTCTCTGTATCGAGGTTGCTCTGGAGAGCACGGACAACACACGGTCTTGCACTATGTTGTTGAAAGATAAAGACTTGGAAAGCCTGAAATAGATATGCGTTCACTGTGATTCTATAACCAGATCCACAACTCGCCTGAAAAGATAACGTGATGCCACCCATGCGTCCAGTGTTGTCGTTGGGCGCACCACTAAGGGCAGGACTCTCTCTTCTGTCACATCAAGGGAAACCGCTACAATGGTTCCCAAGCTGACAGGCCGTGGTGTCCTAGGCTTTGTCGTGCTGTCCATATGGATACTTGCCTTGTTGTAAACAAGCCCATTTCGTGACTCAAATGCGTGAAATTGTTGTACAATCCTGCACAGCCGATCGAACAACATGTCTGTCCTCCCTGGCGTTTGTCACGCAGGGCCATAGAGATTCTGCATGCCGTTAAACATGACCCTCCTGACCACATCGATCCAACGCGAGCAGCAGTACTGTGGAATAATAAATCTCAGTCGCGATAGGCCAAGATCCTCTTGCTGTCGAATCCCGACACGTGATGATACACGTTCCTCATGCTTATGTGAAGTATAACACGTTATTCTCACAAAGAACCAATGTTGAAATGAGATTCCTGAATGAGAAACCCCCTAGGTAGTCTACCTTTGTGTACAAAATATAGATGACGTTAATCCTACGCACTTTGTCCGGTTGCAGTGAAACACTAACCACTTGTATACCCAAGCGTGTAGTGCACTCCGTGCCAATTTTGCGTTTCTTCCATGCCACCTTGATGATGTTGCTATTTCAATAGCCAGCGGCATACATGGCTCTCCCACATACACAGGGCGATTCAGATGCCCCTACCGATGTCGTTTTACAAGTATGCAGCCCACAATGCTACAGCAGGCCTTTATAATCCACACGCCAGATTTTCAGTTTCTTCTCGCTCGCTACGCGCAAACTATTAGTCCCAAGGAAAAAATGAGTAGGACACATTAGCAGGACTTTTAATGTAGTTAAATTTTGTGTCGGGGTAAGTTTTCGCTGGAGGCCATGGTTTTCGAGTTATTCAAGAAAAACGTATAAAAGTGACCTTCAAACGTACCTCCACCTCACACTCATCCCTCACCAGTCAGGATTTCTAGTGGCTGATTGTGCTATTACGCCTCCAGCATAGTCTGCTACTTCGTTAACATTATTAACTTAAAAGTGCCGGTGAGGATAATGAAATAAAAACGACTTTCGTAAACTTTACGATGAAACTCATTACAAGCACAACAGTTTCGTAGTCAGAAACGATATAATTATTTGTTTTATGCTTTAAAATTCACAAAAATGATAGGTAAAATTTATACAAACGTCAGTTTTACAATCTCTAAATGCTCGACTAAGCCGATGGCGTGATAAGGCCACTCAGTGAAGACCAAAAAAAGTAGAATGTGGGAAATAATCCGTGCAATTGCAGTATTTGTAATGTAGTAGGAAGAGTGCCATGAACAACATACAACAAACCCCGACCCGTGGGGGCTGAGTGTAGGATTGAGGGCGCATTTGAAGATCACTTTTGTACGTTTTTCTTGAATAACTCGAAAACTGTGGCATCTGGCGAAAACGTACCTCTTAAAAAATTTAAGTGCATTGAATTTCCTAAAAACCTCCTGTTCATTTTTCTTTAAGAGTAATAGTTAGCGTGTAGAAATTGAGAGAATATGAAAATCACGCGTATGATTTATGAAGGCCAACTATAACATTGCGGGTTGCATAAAACGACAGCAGTAGGGACAGTTAATGATCTTCTACACTGAAGCGCAAAAGAAACTGGTATAGGCATGCGTTTTGAAATACGGAGATATGTAAACATGCAGAATACGGCGATGTGGTCAGCAACGTCTATATAAGAAACAAGAGTCTGGCGCAGTTGTTAGATCGGTTGCAGTTGCTACAATGGCAGGTTATCAGGATTTAAGTGAGTTTGAACGTTGTGTTCTAGTCGGCGCACGAGCGATGGGACACAGCATCTTCGAGGTAACGACGAAGTGGGGATTTTCCCATACGAACATTTCACTAGTGTATCGTGAATATCAGGAATCCAGTAAAACGTCAAATCTCCGACATCGCTGCGGCTGGAAGAGATCCTGCAAGAACGAGATCAACGACGACTGAAGAGAATCGTTCAACGTGACAGAAGTGCAACCCTTCCGCAAATTGCTGCAGGTTTCAATGCTGGACCATCAACACAAAGCCTTACGCCTCGCTTGGGGCCGTCAACACCGACGTTGGACTGTTGATGACTGGAGATATGTTGCCTGGTCGGACGACTCTTGTTTCAAATTGCATCGAGCGGATCGATGTTTTGGGGCGTGTACCGCAAGTCTCTAGAGGAACGGAGGGTTCCAAATGATCGGAAAAGGGCACAGGTAGTCCCAGTCTTCAAGAAGGGTCGTCGAGCAGATGTGTAAAACTATAGACCTATATCTCTGACGTCGATCTGTTGTAGAATTTTAGAACATGTTTTTTGCTCGAGTATCATGTCGTTTTTGGAAACCCAGAATCTACTATGTAGGAATCAACATGGATTCCGGAAACAGCGATCGTGTGAGACCCAACTCGCTTTATTTGTTCATGAGACCCAGAAAATATTAGATACAGGCTCCCAGGTAGATGCTATTTTTCTTGACTTCCGGAAGGCGTTCGATACAGTTCCGCACTGTCGCCTGATAAACAAAGTAAGAGCCTACGGAATATCAGACCAGCTGTGTGGCTGGATTGAAGAGTTTTTAGCAAAACAGAACACAGCATGTTGTTATCAATGGGGAGACGTCTACAGCGTTAAAGTAACCTCTGGCGTGCCACAGGGGAGTGTTACGGGACCATTGCTTTTCACAATATATATAAATGACCTAGTAGATAGTGTCGGAAGTTCCATGCGGCTTTTCGCGGATGATGCTGTAGTATACAGAGAAGTTGCAGCGTTAGAAAATTGTAGCGAAATGCAGGAAGATCTGCAGCGGATAGGCACTTGGTGCAGGGAGTGGCAACTGTCCCTTAACATACACAAATGTAATGTATTGCGAATACATAGAAAGAAGGATCCTTTATTGTATGATTATATGATAGCGGAACAAACACTGGTAGCAGTTACTTCTGTAAAATATCTGGGAGTATGCGTGCGGAACGATTTGAAGTGGAATGATCATATAAAATTAATTGTTGGTAAGGCGGGTACCAGGTTGAGATTCATTGGGAGAGTGCTTAGAAAATGTAGTCCATCAACAAAGGAGGTGGCTTACAAAACACTCGTTCGACCTATACTTGAGTATTGCTCATCAGTGTGGGATCCGTACCAGATCGGGTCGACGGAGGAGATAGAGAAGATCCAAAGAAGAGCGGCGCGTTTCGTCACAGAGTTATTTGGTAACCGTGATAGCGTTACGGAGATGTTTAATAAACTCAAGTGGCAGACTCTGCAAGAGAGGCGCTCTGCATCGCGGTGTAGCCTGCTAGCCAGGTTTCGAGAGGGTGCGTTTCTGGATGAAGTATCGAATATATTGCTTCCCCCTACTTATACCTCCCGAGGAGATCACGAATGTAAAATTAGAGAGATTAGAGGGCGCACGGAGGCTTTCAGACAGTCGTTCTTCCCGCGAACCATACGCGACTGGAACAGGAAAGGGAGGTAATGACAGTGCCACGTAAATTGCCCTCCGCCACACACCGTTGGGTGGCTTGTGGAGTATAAATGTAGATGTAGATGTACAGCTGGAGTGATATGGGACCCCTGATGTGTCTAGATACGACTCCGACAGGTGACACATTCATACGCATCCTGTCTAATCACCTGCATCCATTCATGTCCATTGCGCATTCCGACAGACCTGGGCAATTCCAGCAGTGCAATCCAGACTTGCTACAGAGTGGCTCCAGGAACACTCTTCTGAGTATAATCATTTCCGCTGGCCACCAGACTCTCCAGACAAAAAAATTATTAAGCATATCTGGGACACCTTGCAACGTGCTGTTCAGTAGAGATCTCCATCCCTTCGTACTCTTACGGATTTATGGACAGCCCTGCAGGGTCGATGGTTTCAGTTCCCTTCAGCACTATTTCAGACAATAGTCGAGTCCATGTCACGTCATGTTGCGGCAGTTCTACATGCTCGCGGGGCCCTACACGACATTAGGCTGGTGTACCAGTTTCATTGGCTCTTGAGTGTATTTTGAGCGTAGAGAGCAAGAGAATGTAATGTTCTTGCGCGTGGTTTATGAAGGCCAGCTATAACACTGCGGGCTGCATAAAATGACAGCAGTAGGGACAGTTGATGGCCTTCTTACTTAGTTCCTGTCGTTCCCTCTGGAACATAGGACCATGATGATATTCCTCCACCTGGTACGATTACTAGCAAGTCTGTTTACTTCACTCCAGGTTTTCCCATCCTCTGCAGCTTCTCTCGCGATCGTCCTTTTCCATATCTGTTAGGGACGACCATGTTTTCTAATTCCTTTAGAGTTCTAGTCCAACGCCATCCTTTCAACAGCTCTTCTGGTTTCCTCAATGTGTGCCCAATCCAGTTCCATTTTCTTTCCTTGTCTTGTATACTGATTGTTTGCTGATTTGTTTCCCTCTAAAGTTCTTCGTTTGTCATTGTATATGGCCATTTCACATTTAAAATTGCCGGAGACAGAGGTTGATAAAAACTTGGTGCTGGTTATTGATGTGGTTAGTCACCTTCCAAGTTTCGCAACCATACAACAGAACAGTCTTCAGAGCGCTATTGAAAAGCCAGAGTTTGGTTTCCTTTGAGATGTTCCTATTTCTCCAAACGGGGTACAGTTGTACAAAGGCACCATTTGCTTTGCGGGTGCGACCACGGACGTCTTCCTCAGCGCCTCCTGTAGTCGTGATTATGCTTCCGCGATAGAGGAATGATTGGACCTGTTCTACGTCCTCTCCATTAATGGTCAGCCTAGTCGTGATGGTCGAATTTATCCGCATTTCTTTGGTTTCGCGAACATTTATCTTGAGGCCTGCAGCGTCTGCCTCTCTCTGTAACCTGGCCAGTTTGTCTTCGATGTCTCCATATCGTTGTGCCATTAAGCAGATGTCGTCTGCGAAATCTAGATCTTCAAGCCTATCCCGCATCCCCCATTGCACACCTCTCTTCCGTCTCCCCATCATTCTCTTCATCATATGATCCAACAACAAGAGAAATAGTGTTGGCGAAAGAATACACACTTGTCGTACTTCTGAATTTACTTGGAAAGGCTCTGTTAGTTCTCCATTATGTAGCACTTCGCATTCATAGTCTTCATACATTTCCTTGATGATGTTAATAATCTTCGATGGAATGCCACATTTTGCAAGTGTATCCCACATGACTCTTCGATTGACAGAGTCGAAAGGTTTTCAAAGTCAATGAAGATAAGGTAGAGGGTGTGTTGCCACTCCGCACTTTGTTACAGAATAATTCTGAGAGTACTGATAAAGTCCACACAATTTCGATGTTTTCTAAAGCCCGCCTGCTTTCTCCTCAGTTGTGCTTCCACGGAATCCTTAATGCGGTTTAAAATAATCCTCGTAAGTACGTTAGTCGGTACTGACAATAGGGTAATGCCCCGCCAATTGTTGCAGTTAGCAGCATCTCCTTTTTTGGGTATTTTCACGATAATACCTCGTTTCCAATCTGTTGTCAGTTTCTCCTTTCTCCATATCTTCACTAAGAGGATGTACAATAACTCGACAGTGGTGTCCATGTATGTTTTCAGCATCTCAGATGTTACATTATCTGGTCCCGGTGCCTTCCCATTCTTGATCTGCTTCAGCACTATACGAATTTCTGCTTTCGTGGGTGCATTTACACCAATGGTAGGACTAGGATGATTGTATTCCCTTTGTTCTTGTTCTTATACCTCAACGCCAAGGTCTCTATTTAGAACGTCGTTAAAGTGTTCCTTCCACCTACGTGATTGTTCTTCATGTATAGTTAGTATATCTCCTTTCCTATTCCTTACTGGTCGGTTCCTCTTGTAGCTTTTCTTTGAGAGCATCTTATTGATATCGTATACTTCTTTCACATCCGCCCCCCGCGCTGCCTGTTCTGCTCTATCAGTCTGTTCATCTATCCGTCTTCTGTGGTCTCTTCTCACACTCCTTTTCACTCCCTTATCTGCTGCTCTATAATCAGCTTGTGCCTGTGCTTTTTAGTGACTGGTCCTGCTCTGGTTTACTCTTCCCTTGGCCTCCTTTCCATGAGTGATCTTCCTCCAGGTATGTTCGGACATGCAATCTCTACATCACAGTAAATATAGTGACACGTTGTCTTCTCCTTTGCGCATTTTTTTCTTTTCTTGTGTCTCCCAATAACTGACAACATGCCTTTCTCAACTAAGCAATGAGTAACCCACTATTTTCAGTAGTTGTCGCATCGAAAGTTTATGTCTCACTGTAATTTATCAAAACTGGTAAAAAGCTGTAATTGTATATTTATAAATATTTTATATTTGTTTACTCTCATATCTTTGGCTTGCTACCTTAAAATAAAACCAAACTGTACGTCTACTACTAAAGTCACATCGGTGAGGGAAGGAGAAGGAAACGCTACATTAATGCATAACAAAATACAGCATGGGGCAAGTAAAAGTGGCCTGGACATTTTGAAATCATTTGTGGCAGCATTAACGGAGGAGGATAAGACCTATATTTACTTCCAACTGCCCATACAGCCGGCCGAACCTTGGAGCACATTTACACAGTCTTCACGCCTGACAGAATTGTTAGGAGAGGTCAGTCTGGTCGGGGCCCTAGCTGGTCACACAGGTCAGCTGATCTGTCGGTGTGCGATTACTTTGTGTGGGGAGTCCTCAAGTCTAAGGTGTATCGCAACAAGCCTCATCTTCAAGAACATGTCGGATGAGACCGCAGCAATTCCAGCAGATCCAGCTTCGATACGCCTTCAGAAACGTGTTGACAAGGGCCCAAAAGTGCCAAGAGATGAATGGTGGACACTTTCAACACCTGTTATCGTCAGGTTAGTACTTTATTTCCTTTCCTGTGCTGTGTTTATTTACACCCTGGAAGTCTATTTTCTGGGCCACTTTTATTTGTCCTACCCTGTACATTCGAACAGAAACTTAGTTTTGAAAATCTATTAATTTACGACCCCCGTTGATATCAAAACCATCTCTGAGCCAGACGGAGAACTTTTCAACCATGTCCTCATATAAAATGGTACGAGGGTGATTGTGATACAGTGTGTACCTTACCCTTTGCGACACACCGTGTTCTGACTAATGAAGGGTAGACGCCCAGGTAGATGCGAAAATTATTCCAGCCCCTTACTAGTTAATACAGTATGTGGATTTCTCGTTTATCTTGCAACCTAATGCACAATCGGCTATGCACTTTTAACAACAAAATATGATGCACTTTTCGCAAAAAAATTAGGATCTTTGAAGAAATTTAAAGCAAAAGAATAATCTACATCTACATCTACATGGTTACTCTGCAATTCACACTTAAGTGCCTGGCAGAGGGTTCATCAAACCATTTTCATACTACTTCTCTACTATTCCACCCTCGAATGCTGCATTGGATAAAGGAACACCTAAATCTTTCCGTTCAAGCTCTGATTTCTCTTATTTCATTATAATGATCATTTCTCCCTGCGTAGGTGGGTGTCAACAAAATATTTACGCATTCGGAAGAGAAAGCTGGTGATTGAAATTTCGTAAATAGATCTCGCCGCAAAGAAAACCGCCTTTGTTTCAGTGACTGCCACCCCAACTCGCATATCATATCAGTGACACTCTCACCCGTATTGCGCGATAACACGAAACGTTCTGCCCTTCTTTGCACTTTTTCGATGTCCTCCGTCGTTCCCACCTGGCAAGGATCCCACACCGCGCAGCAGTACTCCAGCAGAGGACAGACAAGTGTAATGTAGGCCGTCTCTTTAGTGGGTTTGTCACATCTTCTAAGTGTTTTGCCAACAAAGCGCAGTCTTTGTTTCGCCTTCCCCACAATATTATCTGTGTGGTCATTCCAATTTAAGTTGCTCGTAATTTTAATTCCTAGGTATTTAGTCAAATTGACAGCCCTTAGATTTGTGCGATTTATCGTATACCCAAAATTTATCGGATTTTGCTCTTCCCTTTGTTCGCGCCGCGTGCTCCAGTTCCACTGGGAACCTGCTACGCGCTCCGTGTGCAGAAGGCGTGTCTCTGATTTGGGTACCGTGCGCGGAAAACCTCGTGGACAAAGGAAACGACCAGATCTTCGCGTGTGCCTCAAATACAAGAATAGCGAAGACAGCCCAGTGAAGGCAGGGCGGTAGTGGGAGAAGCGGAGAGAGCGTTCAGAAGCGCGTTTGCCGACATGGGCGCTGCAGTGCGGCTCGGCGACTCGTCCAGTGCTGAGATCCACAGTGAGTACGCAGCCATCGCCTCGCTATACCTCTGTCCACTCCTGCAATACTGACGCTCGAGTGTCTTCACTGATCGTGTCACGCCGTTCCGTTTGACGTTCGAGGGGTGTTCTGCGGAGTACCGCGTTCTCTCGAGACGCCGTGCGACAGACAACACACGCTAGCAGTTTACATCGCTAGCAAATTCTTGTGGGGTTATTGAAGACTCTTGTGAAGAAAATTTTCTCTCGTGCCTGTCTTGTTTCCGCTAAGCGTTACAAATGGCGCTCGAGCCACCATGTCCTTGGTCGACGCAAATGAGATACTGCTTCGAAGCGTTACTTGTTGTGTCCATTATTCAAACGCAGATAACTCTCTGAATTTATTTTCGAGATCTTTTCTGTTGACATTACAGATGCCACAGATGTTTCTCTTATATTGTAGTTTCTGAAACGCTTTCTGCGTATAATCTGGTTAGTGATGAATACAACTGATCTACTTACCATTCTTAACGTTATAAAGGACAGCAATGTTGTGGCAGTACCTGCGATAGCCTCTCTGCATAAAAAAAGCTTTATGTATTCACGGAGGAGTCTATCTTGCTGTAATTAAGTGCTTATGCTGCTATTACACTCACTGTCGTTTCCTGTGGGACGGCTGCTAAATAACGAGATAAAGTGCATTTCCGTCGAGGTCGTCCATTGTTGTAAGAGAAGTGAAATAATGGAAGCTACTCGTAAATAATTGCGCGCTCGTTGTACGCTTAGCATAATGCATGGCCAGTTCGTCTACAAAGAACAGCTGAGTTCTGTGTGTGGCGTAAGAAGGAATATAAATGTGGGATAAAGGAACTACTTCTTATATTCATTGGCCCGATGTTGTTTGTCGTGCCACGAGAGGCACCAGAACATCTGCGCTGTGACGAAGGCAGGCAAATAAACTGAGTTTCGACCCTCCTGTAGCAGCAATAGCTGTGCTAACATCTATCAGTTTAGGTCGTTGCTTCAAATGAGTGTTTTACATGTGCGTGCTTATTCATAAACGACAAGGCATGACTAAAAGAGGTTTTGTAAGTTTAGCATCAATAACTGCTGCTTTTGTTGACGTTATATGGTTAGTTTTATTTAAAATCATTGCAGTTAATGGAACAACGTTGTGTCATCTCTTGTCGTTCTTGTCTCAGTTAACACAGTTATACTGTACTCATAAAAAAAGCTAAAAACCCTTCCATTACTCCTTTCACTGTGTACAGAAGTTAGTACTGCATTTGAAAATAAACTACACATAAAATCGTAAAGGTAATGTTGGAGATAGAAATTGCACATAACAATTTATTCTTTGTTGTCGAATGATGATGGTAACACGTATATTTATTCACTTAAAATTTTAGTTAGCTAAGGCGACCATTTTTGCATTAAATATCCTTCCTGTTACATACTGTGCTTTAAATAAACATTTACTCTTGGTGTGTGCACGACACAATGACACTGCTGTATTGGTAAACAGTAACTCATTTCGTTCTTCTTGTCACAATAAAGGAATTTACTAGAATTGCACAGTAACGTGTGTCCTAATTGGATGAAATAGTCCGAACACTGGGAGACTTGCCAGTATGAAATCTATTTATCATCAGGACATATTTGCAAGTTCGACCAGTATTCAAGAACGGTTAACAGCATAAAACACAATTTCAGTCTCTGTTTCACTGCAGGCTTAATATTACGTTTGATCTTTTGAAAAGAAGAAGATACATTTATTTTTATTCTTCCTAAATGCGAAAATATAAAACATTATTGTTATTTAAAGAACAGGAAATTTTAACCGTTGAGTTTCTCTCTTCTCTGCTTGCAATAACAACAAGCTGCTGGAATCTTCTCTAGAAACTTCAGCGGCATTAATAGCCTACTGGCATTCGCTTGATTCCCAGTAAAAACAAAGAATGATGTCTTGTCTGTGACTTAAGATTACGCACTTTTTAACACATTATAGACAAAATTTTTATCAATACCTCCTACGTGCTTCCATCAGTGCATGCAGCGTTCATCCTTGTGAATCACTCTCTCTTTTATATGGTTTGTGAGAAAGGAGTGGAATCCTTAGATTGACAGTGCAAGCCTTCGACAACTTGAGTATGTCTTTGGAGGAAAACTTGCTTCTTTTAACGAGCTTCCTATCTCCAGGTTGTCTATACCCTCAGTTTCTCAACAGGTGAAAGACTTCTACTATTTTCGTTATTGCCGCATTTTTCCAGATACTTGAAAATCATTGCTTTTAGTTTAGTAACTTGAATACCTTTTAAGTCACAAACATCTGTGTCTTCTCGATCCAGTAGTTGGTCAGAAATATTTTCCTGTATGCGTTTGTCTGATGGAGCAGGGTGGCGCCACGATTAAAGTACTTGACTCGCATTCATGAGAGCGGGTTCAAACGTACACATACGTGTGAATTCCTAAAGGACCAAACTGCTGCGGTCATCGGTCCCTATACTTACACACTACTCAAACTAACTTGTGCTAAGAACAACACACACACCTATGCCCGACAGAGGACTCGAACCTCCGGCGGAAGAGGGAGCGGATTCCAAATAATCTGAAGCCATTTTGACTATTTTTCGACTGCGACTATCTCAAGAAATATGTAAAGGTTTTTTAAATTACCGCTACCACTCACAAACATTGTTAACTATTGTATTACTTATTTATTTAGTGACATGTTTCGAGGGACTGCCTCATCTTCAGGCTAAATGGCATTACAAAAACAATTTTACAATAAGGTCATACTGATGTTACATAGTCTTTTCATGAACGTTGTGGTTATCCTGTGGAAGAAGAGAAAAATTGGTAAGAAGCGATGTCACTATGAAAGCTGGACTGATGTTTGCATGAAAATGTTTTGTAACGGTTCCAAATACGTATACGGTCATTCAGATTTAAGTTTTCGATGGGTTCCAGAAATCGATTACAGTGAATGTCAAGGTGGTTTCCATAATAAAAAAAATGAGTCCGTTTCCTCCTTCATCCTAATGGACGGTCCTTTATACTCTACCACATATTAATATGTTTTGCGTTTGTCCAAGAAATGTCACATTCCTAAAAACTGGTAGAAAATGTCTCTGTTACGATTTTCATAGGAAGATGATATAATATAATATGGAGATAACAACAGGTACTTGTCGAAGAATGGTATTGGTCTTAGTATCCCAGTCAATATTTCGTTTCCACTACAGGAACCAAGGTTTAGACAGTGAAATTAATTTGTTTCATTTTTCAACTTTTACTGTCCTGTATCCGACGAGATAATCATTAAGGATACAGTAGGATAATTCTGATAAATGTGACGGGAAACATGGAGCCACGCAACACTAATTTAAAACGATTCGTAGAAATAATGGAAAACACGAAAAAGCCACAATCTGATATTAGTGCAGCATTCTCTTAGCCTCGAAGACATTGAACCAACGATACACTATCGAAAGATTAGGTTAATTGTTTTGTGTAATTGTCTTGATACATTTCGAATAATGATATTAATAATAAAAGTATCTAGCTACAAGAATGAATTTCATACCAGGAAATTATAAGGCAGCAGCGTAAAAAAAATGCTGTCATTATGTGGGTAAGTGAAACCATACATACCTAAAAGTATAAATGCGAATATTTCATAAATGAGATGCGCAACTGAGTACTGTAATTTTTTTTTTCACAGAATGAAAGCACAAAGACTTCACATAGCTAACATACATGGAGTAATTCATATCATGTGACATACGTTTAATAATACTTCGTGTTCGTTTCTTAAGGAGAACAATGTCCATTTCTACCACATAACTGATAGTATAAGCGTTTTGATTCACAATCAACATTATTATATGTTATAGCGCAAATAGTTCATGAGATATAGTCATTTCATTCGATGAACTTAGTCCACCCCAGTAATATCCCTTCTGCTGATGTATCTGCTCGTTAGGGCATTCAGCTCACAGTAAGGATCACGCTATGTTGACGTCGTTATGGTGTTTCCAACTAGGAAATTGTGTAGTATGGTAAAGAAGACTGTCATGCAAAATGGAACACCTTCTGTCCATACGGTTAGTGTCACACAGAAACACCACCGAAAGCTACGGTAGAAGATCATGCAAAGGAAGGATATTCGGATTTAAATACTACCCGATGGCCTTGATTGGACTCGAACCGACAAACTGTTGGTTACGGGCAACTCACCATAGAACGCCCGTCAAGCTGGGGCAGGTTTACCATGCTGAAAAGATCCTCCTTACCTGAAAGATCCATGAACCGTCTCATACTGGCCATGAGACGTGATCGTGCAGATCACCGACAAAGGAACGGGCTGAGAACTACATTTACATCTATGATCAGCGAAGGAAATGTAAAACTCAATCTTGCTCTTGTTCAAGAGGACTTTCTGACGATATAGAAGCGCGAGGAAAAAAGATAACCTGTACTGCAGGTCTCGAAGTTTTTCAAAAAGTAACCGAACATGGCACCTGAGTGACATGACAGGACTCTCATGTTCAGACGGAGCCGTGTCACATCCTGTTATTGCCATCTGGATTTGGATGCTTTTCAGTTTGCCTAAATCGCCAGACGGTTTCTTGAACAACACCTCAGCCAACCCCTTCCCTCGTGCTTTCTCAATTGAACCTCTAACGATACCGCTGTTGGTGAAACTTAAACCTCGAAAAATTGAGAAAAACACTAAAGAAACTGCAAAAAGAAAAAGAAAGAAGTCGCAACTGTTGCTTGATTTACCCAAGCTACGTATGAATTCGTTTATTGAATTTTTATTGAAGTTTAATAATTTTAGATTTTATTCAGCGTCTGTATGGGTGATTTTGAGATCAGTGACTGATATATACGAATGAATGAAGATTGTTTGCTGTGTTAGTCACTATGTAATTTTTTATTTTTAAAAAAATGGTTCAAATGGCTCTAAGCACTGTGGGACTTAATATCTGAGGTCATCAATCCCCTAGACTTCAAACTACTTAAACTTATCTAACCTAAGGACATCACACACATCCATGCCCGAGGCAGTATTCGAACCTGCGACCGTAGCAGCAGCGCGGTTCCGGACTGAAGCGCCTAGAACCGCTCGACCACAGCGGCCGGTTTTCTTTTTTATGTGCACTATGCGTTTCGAGGACACGCTCTCGTCATTAGGTACTTTCACGTTAAGCTTATTTGTATGGAAGCGGGATGTGCCAGTTTTAGTGGTATAAAGTTTATACCGTACCCGTAATTGTTCACTAAAAAAGAGCGAGAGATAGAAAGAAACTTATACATTTGTAACGTACTCCTTACTCGTTTAAATGGCGCACAGACATGTATGAAACATTGATACAAAAGTGCCAAGCGACACTTCTCAATATCGACACAACAAACATATCTTCTAAGATGTGAATCAAAAGTAGCATAGGGGTGGGATAGTGCCAGTAATATTTTTTGTTCAAAAGCTATTTGCATTTCCTCCACCCCTTCCAGTTCAGGGGATGGGGGGGGGGGGGGCAGGACGGATTCACAGGGGCCATGTTGCCGCTATTTAGTCTTTGATTTTTTTAATTTTTCAGATTAAAATACAACAATTTATGAAACTAAAATGCAGATGATGATGTTTATGAAAAGTTGACATGGTGGGCGTTCAAAATCATAATGAGGATGATATGATGCGGGTCCTGGTAACTGTGAGTGTGAGTTGGGATGTGGCAGGATGTTGATGGAAAAGGGAGAGGGATGTCTTTTTGGAAAGGGACTGATAGTTGGGGCACAGGTCTTTCGATAGGAGCGGGATGCCAGCTGGGCGAGAAAAGACTGGATTGGAGCATTCATTTTGAATGCTATACTGTAGTATGGTACAGCATGGGATGGGAATGGATGGTGTGGGATAGGATGGCTAGGGCAAGGTAGGGTAGGGTTGGAAGCTGAGTTCATTTCGAGGATGAGTTCATGGTCTGGGAGGACAAGGCGATTCAGGTTCCGTTGGGAAAGGGTATGGAGTGCATGAAGATGGAGCAAAGGTGGAAAAAGTCTTTTTTTCTTTATTGTCGTTTCATTCCCCTAGACCCATATCGGGAGGTGGGCTGCCAACGGCAGAACGTCCTGCTGTTCAGTCACAAGCTTTAACAACCTAAATGAGGGCGTTGCAAACAAGATTAAAGATCGCAGATCTAAAAAAAAAAAGATAAGAAGATAGATGTTTGATGCTATTTACATTAAATTACACTGTTATTTTTCTTCGTTTCTTAATTAAAATCAAAAAGATTAGAAGGTAAAGATAAAACGAAAAAAATAGATACTTGAAACACTATGAAAAAGACGGTGAAGTTCATTTTAAAAGGAGCATTGGACTTTAACTAAAAAACTGAAAGACCTGCACTGAGGAAAAAAATGGTTCTGGCAACAGGAAAAGCTGAGTTTTATGTTAGGTGGAAGGCTGTGGATGTAAATACATGGTCCATTGGGTGGTATCTGTGTATCTGTAAATGAGGGTAGGTGCCAGGGTGGCTAGAGCGAAAACGAAAAGGGAGGACTCTGTTTTGTGGGTAGGACACTGGTATCAAGGAGAGGAGGGATAGGGAGAAATGGAGAAGAGAGGTGGATTGGGAAGTTGTAGTTCGTAGGACGTATAAATATCGGGGCGGATTTATTTGTCTGGGAGAAGGAGTCGGCTGAAGCTGCGTTGGGGTAGGATATGGAATGTGTATAGTTGTAAGTGTAGGTGACAGTGGAAAGTGTTGATAAAAGTGTGGCACCATACTAGGATTGGTGATCAGAGCGGAAAGAAAGTAGATTCCATCAAAGAAAAATTGCCTATATATGTGTGTGTTGGACTCAGAAGTACATATAAAGACGATATATTGTGATATATGGAAGAAATGGTCAAAAATGAACATTTCAGGCTGTACGAGATCTTAAATCAGCAACGCGTGTGAGACACGGGTTTGTAGCCTGATTACGCTTCATGATAAGCAACTGCCAGCCACATCTACGATGATGGCGTCACCTTAAAATACGATATACAGTCGCCTGCTGTGTATCCATGAGGGAGTTTATCACCGTTTACAGTTTCTGATTGTCGAAGATGAAACCTAAATAAGGGCGTTGCAAACAAGATTAAAGATCGCAGATCTAAAAAAAAAAAATACCGAAAGGCTTTTAATGAACGGCACAGAGTGTAGTGCCCGGAAAGCCGAACGAATCTGCTGAGAAAACTTTCACAACATACGTCTTCGTAATGGAAAGAAATGGATTGCCATCGTTATAATCTTACGAGACACGGGACCGTTCAGATTGCAGAGAGATGGCCAAGGATCTCGACTAAAAATTGTTCTCAGAGTAGGAGCTGAGAACATGGTATCGGATTGCGTGAGCCCCTTTCCTCCCAATTTTTCCCTAACACTTTTTCCCCTTCATAATGTGGCCTTACGACACTCCCAACTACTCTTACCTTCCTATCCCCCAATATACACTCCTTCTCCATCGCTAATAACCATCAGTGCCCCATCCTTACACCCATACCCTCCTATCCCAATACACACCTAACCTTTCCTCTCCAACAACAGACCTTCTTTCCCAGGGTAGGTCCTTCAACTTTTAGTAATAGTGCAGTACTTCATTTTTAAGATCAGAGTTTTATATAGTGTTTTAAATGTTTCAAAACTATTGTTAATGTTTTCGTTTTACCTTTTAGTATTCCTGTTTTAAATTAAGAAAGGAGAAAATCGAGTTCTTTTCACATTAAATCTTCCATAAATTTGTCTTTACCCCTGTAAAATGGCTTGTACATACACTAAGGTGACAAAAGTCATGAGGTACCTCCTAACATCGTGTCGAACCTCCTTTTTCCGGGCGTAGTTCAGCAACTCGACGTGGCATCGACTCAACAAATCGTTCGAAGTCCTCTGCAGAAATACTGAGCCACGCTGCCTCCACAGCCATCCATAACTGCGGAATTGTTGCCAGTGCAGGATTTTGTGCACGAAATGACCTTTCGATTATGTCCCACAAATGTTCGATGGGATTCGTGTCGGGAGATCTGGGTGGCCAAATCATTCACTCAAATTGCTTACAATGTTCTTCAAACCAATCGCGAATAATTGTGGCGCGATGACTTGGCGCATTGTCATGAGAACATGAAGTCCACGGTAGGCTGCAAATGGTCTACAAGTAGTCGAACATAACCATTTCTGGTCGATGATCGGTCGAGATGGACCATAGGACCCAGTCCAATCCATGTAAACGCAGCCCACACCATTGTGGAACCCCCACCCGCTTGCACAGAGCCTTGTTGACAACCTGGGTTGATGGCTTCCCGGGATATGTGCCACACTCTAACCCTACCCTCGCATTTTACCAGCTGACTCATCCAACCAGGGCACGGTTTTCCAGTCGTCTAGGGTCCAACCGATACGGTCACGAGTCCACTAGAGGCGCTGCAGCTGATTTCGTACTGTTAGCAAATGAACTGGTGTCCGTCGTCTACTATCATAGCCCATTAATGCCAGATTTCGCCGCACAGTCCTAACCGATGCGTTAGTCGTACATCCCACATTGATTTTTGTGTTTATTTCACGTAGTGTTGCTTGTCTATTAGAACCGAAAACTCTACCAAACGCCGCTGCTCTCGGCCGTTAAAAATTCAAATGGCTCTGAGCACTACGGGACTTACAATCTGAGGTCATCAGTCCCCTGGAACTTAGAACTACTTAAACATAACTAACCTAAGGACATCACACACATCCATGCCCGAGGCAGGGTTCGAACCTGCGACCGTAGCGGTCGTGCGGTTCCAGACTGAAGCGCCTAGAACCGCTCGGCCACAACGTCCAGCTCGGCCGTTAATGTGAAGGCCTTCGGTCGCTGCGTTGCTTGTGGTGAGAACTAGTGAGTGAAATTTGGTATTCTCAGCGCACTCTTCAAGCTGTTGATCTCGGAATACTGAATATCCTAACGATTTACCAAATGGAATGTTCCATACGTCAAGCTCCAACTGTCATTCCGCGTTCAGAGTGTGTTAATTCCCGTCGTGCGGCCATAATCACGTCGGAAACCTTTTCGCATGAATCACCTGAGTACGGCCTTTTCATATCATGCTTAAGCGATACTACCGCCATTTGTATATGTGCATATCGCTGTCCGATGACTTTTGTCATCTCACTGCATCTCTACTGGATTTTTTTTTTTTTGCCTTAGCGTATGTTACTTGGTTACTTGTCCTTTGGATGAAGCGCGGACTGATTGTACCGCTGACACCCCCCCCCCCCTCCATCACCCATATAGGGCATAGGGCAGGGGAGATAAAACGACAATAAAGAAAAATCCTGCGAACTAGCACCTAGGCTACACACTTCGAAGCGTACTGTGTTGAGAGTACTGTTCGAAGAACAATCACACAGCTGTTAAAAACAATGTGTTCAAGCGCTGATGCCAAATGGTTTTGAATGCATCAACACCTACATCCACATGACCACTTTGCACTTCACAATTAAATGCCTGCAGAGGGTTCATCGGACCACATTCAAGCTACACTCCTGGAAATGGAAAAAAAAAAACACATTGACACCGGTGTGTCAGACCCACCATACTTGCTCCGGACACTGCGAGAGGGCTGTACAAGCAATGACCACACGCACGGCACAGCGGACACACCAGGAACCGCGGTGTTGGCCGTCGAACGGCGCTAGCTGCGCAGCATTTGTGCACCGCCGCCGTCAGTGTCAGCCAGTTTGCCGTGGCATACGGAGCTCCATCGCAGTCTTTAACACTGGTAGCATGCCGCGACAGCGTGGACGTGAACCGTATGTGCAGTTGACGGACTTTGAGCGAGGGCGTATAGTGGGCATGCGGGAGGCCGGGTGGACGTACCGCCGAATTGCTCAACACGTGGGGCGTGAGGTCTCCACAGTACATCGATGTTGTCGCCAGTGGTCGGCGGAAGGTGCACGTGCCCGTCGACCTGGGACCGGACCGCAGCGACGCACGGATGCACGCCAAGACCGTAGGATCCTACGCAGTGCCGTAGGGGACCGCACCGCCACTTCCCAGCAAATTAGGGACACTGTTGCTCCTGGGGTATCGGCGAGGACCATTCGCAACCGTCTCCATGAAGCTGGGCTACGGTCCCGCACACCGTTAGGCCGTCTTCCGCTCACGCCCCAACATCGTGCAGCCCGCCTCCAGTGGTGTCGCGACAGGCGTGAATGGAGGGACGAATGGAGACGTGTCGTCTTCAGCGATGAGAGTCGCTTCTGCCTTGGTGCCAATGATGGTCGTATGCGTGTTTGGCGCCGTGCAGGTGAGCGCCACAATCAGGACTGCATACGACCGAGGCACACAGGGCCAACACCCGGCATCATGGTGTGGGGAGCGATCTCCTACACTGGCCGTACACCACTGGTGATCGTCGAGGGGACACTGAATAGTGCACGGTACATCGAAACCGTCATCGAACCCATCGTTCTACCATTCCTAGACCGGCAAGGGAACTTGCTGTTCCAACAGGACAATGCACGTCCGCATGTATCCCGTGCCACCCAACGTGCTCTAGAAGGTGTAAGTCAACTACCCTGGCCAGCAAGATCTCCGGATCTGTCCCCCATTGAGCATGTTTGGGACTGGATGAAGCGTCGTCTCACGCGGTCTGCACGTCCAGCACGAACGCTGGTCCAACTGAGGCGCCAGGTGGAAATGGCATGGCAAGCCGTTCCACAGGACTACATCCAGCATCTCTACGATCGTCTCCATGGGAGAATAGCAGCCTGCATTGCTGCGAAAGGTGGATATACACTGTACTAGTGCCGACATTGTGCATGCTCTGTTGCCTGTGTCTATGTGCGTGTGGTTCTGTCAGTGTGATCATGTGATGTATCTGACCCCAGGAATGTGTCAATAAAGTTTCCCCTTCCTGGGACAATGAATTCACGGTGTTCTTATTTCAATTTCCAGGAGTGTATTTTTCTACCGCTCACCTTCAAACAGCGTGTGGGAAACCGGGATGTTTTAATCCTCTCAATCAATTTTTTATAATACATGCATTGGTGTTGACTTTCGTCAGTGTGAATAGTCTGATTTCAAATTATTGAAATCAAGTGTAAGTAGTTTATATTAATGAAAACCAGGTATTCACTTCCGAACACTCCTGGAATGATCCAACATTCTAGAGCTATTTATGGAGATAATTTTAACATCTTCTTTCAGAAATTGACGTTTTATAAATTATTGTAGAATATTTCAGTCTTTTCGTATAAGTTCATCAACAGGAGTTCGGATGGGGGAACGAAATAGACCGCGCCCTGACAAAAGGGACCGTCTGGAATTTGCCTTAAGCGATTTAGGGAAATCACGGAAAACCTAAATCAGATGGCCGGGCTGGGATTTTAACCGCCATCCACCAAAATACGTGGCCAGCGTCATTCCATTGCGACACCTCGCACGGTCAATAGAAATAAGCGACGTAGGCTGAAACTATAGACAAAGCTTGAAGTACCAAGTAATAGTTCACAAAACCACAACTAACAAGGAGACGGTACGACCCTGGGGTCCTGGATTTGTCCGAAATTTTGTGTGGTGAAAGAGGACCCCTAACACCTCACGTAGTTAAAATATTAGGACGCACTACTAGGAAAATCCCAAGAAAAATCGATCCAAAGTTTCTTAGGTGCCTTATGAGTATAAAACGTTAGTCCATTGCCGAGCCGCCGTCTGGCCTACACGGTTAGCAGTCGGACCCTTACGCTAGAGTTCTAGGGTTCGATTCCTCTTCTGGCACTTTTTTTCCCTTCTGTTGCTTGCAAAATTGCAGCGCATTGTTACAGGAGAATCGTGAAATTAATTCCCAGGAAGACTGTATAAAAATTCATTCTATAATTCACCATCAGTTATCGTCACCAATATTCCGAGACATGATTCAATATGCCTGGTTTGACTCAAAATTATCAGAAACTCAAAACATTTTCGTAAATGTTAATGGGGCATATTTTTGTAGAGATTTATTGCAAACGCCCTGTGATTGTAAAAAATCCGCTTTTATATGTTGCGCAAGATGTCGCAAAAATTATTGCTTTGTTTGTTTTTATGATAATTACCACTGCGGTTCTTGTTTATAATTATTATATGTATAAAAATTGAATGTTTCCCAACTGAATTTGTTATTCTGATTAAAAACCCAATGATTCTCCTTATATATATGAAAAATGGAAAACCCACCGCCATGAATTGTGTTGTTGGACAAAAAGAAAATAATTTTTATTCAATAATGTAACTAATTTGTTAAAGATAATGTAGGTTTAGGAATCTTTCTGAATAATTGGTGGACTAACAAAAGAAAATGAAACAGAAGGACAAAAGTGCCAGAGGAGGAAAAGAACCCGAGACTTCTGGCTAAGAGCCCGAGCCCTAAACATCTAGGCCAGACGGCGGCTCGGCAATGGACTATCATTTTATACTCATAAGGCACCTAAGAAACTTTGGATCGATTTTTCCCGAGATTTTCCTGGTAGTGCGTCCTAATATTTTAACCACGTGAGGTGTTAGGGGTCCTCTTTCAGCACACAAAATTTCGGACAAATCCCCGACCCGACGCTTGTGCCGTCTCTTTGTAAGCTCAATTCTTGACTAGGTTTTCTCAAAGAGATTCTAATCCCGCAGCATTGTAGGAAAGCTTATACTGAGTTTGGAAGTTATTGAGCGAAACTAGAGGAAAATTAATTCTTTAAGGCGGTATATGAGACACACTCACATACAGCAGGTGCCATGGTTCGTATCCCGTTCTGGGACAAGATTCCATGGTCATCTGCTAGAAAGAAAAAAAGTATTATTCGATAAACGGCGGTGTGATTTCTATAACGAACCGAGCACCATCTCCTCCAAATGAGTTAGTGCTCCGTCTCTGATGACGTTTCTTCGTCACTTGATTGTGCGGTCGTCGTCTGTGCTTGTTGCCCCACTCCTCAGAGCGTTATGGGAGCGAGCTGGGAAAGTTTGCGAGCCCGGGCCCCGGGGGAGGAGCAGCAGATTGCCGCTGCTTGGCGCCGGGCTTCCACGGTCCGCTGGCGCGTTTCCTCACTTTCCTCAGCGCCGTCAGCGTGAGGCAATTCCGTGACGCAACGGCGACGTCACAGCGGAACTTCTTGTTTAGCATCGTTTTACCGACTTGAGCGCCGGCGCCGTGGGACCAGCTTCATTTCATCCGGTGCTGATGCCGCACTTGAAAGTCAGTACATTTATCTGTTGTCAGAACCTTGATGCTACTGCGGGTCGTATGTAGCTTTTTTTCCCTTCATCAGTATTCTGACTGGTTTGATGCGGCCCGCCACGAATTCGTCTCCTGTGCCAACCACTCCATCTCAGAGTAGCACTTGCAACCTAAGTCCTCAATTATTTGCTGGATGTATTCCACTCTCTGTCTTCCGCTACAGCTTTTGCCCTCTACGGCTCCCTCTAGTACCATGGAAGTCATCCCCTGATGTCGTAACTGATGTCTTATCATCCTGTCCCTTCTCCTTGGACCGACCGGGGTAGCCGAGCGGTTCTAGGTGCTTCAGTTTGGACCCGCGCGATCGCTACGGTCGCAGGTTCGAATCCTGCCTCGGGCATGGATGTGTATGATGTCCTTAGGTTAGTTAGGTCTAAGTAGTTCTAAGTTCTAGGGGACTGATGACCTCAGATGTTAGCTCCCGTAGTGCTCAGAGCCATTTGAACCATTAGAACCTTCTCCTTCTCAGTGTTTTCCACTTATTCCTTTCCTCTCCGATTCTGCGTAGAACCTCTTCATTCCTTACCTCATCAGTCCACCTAATTTTCGATATTCGCCTGTAGCCCCACATTTCAAATGCTTCGTTTCTCTTCTGTTCCGGTTTTCCCACAGTCCATGTTTCACTACCACACGTTGTTTGTGTGGTGTCACCGCCAGACACCACACTTGCTAGGTGGTAGCCTTTAAATCGGCCGCGGTCCGGTAGTATACGTCGGACCCGCGTGTCGCCACTATCAGTGATTGCAGACCGAGCGCCGCCACACGGCAGGTCTAGAGAGACTTCCTAGCACTCGCCCCAATTGTACAGCCGACTTTGCTAGCGATGCTTCACTGACAAATTACGCTCTCATTTGCCGAGAGGATAGTTAGCCTAGCCTTCAGCTACGTCATTTGCTACGACCTAGCAAGGCGCCATTATCATTTGCTATTTATCTTGTGATGCATGTACCGTCAGACCGATGTTCACCAATTATGGATTAAAGTTAAGTATTCCAGCAGCTACGTACTATTTTTGCTACTATAAAGACCTTGTCCTGTTCCAGACCTCACGCCATCCTGCGTGAGCTTAAACGCGTGCCTTTCGGCTTCCTCTCATTGTGGGTTGGCGCTCTGGCCAATCCACAACAGTTTGCACCACACGTAAATTCTCAGAAATTTCTTCCTCGAATTAAGGCCTATGTTTGATACTAGTAGATTTCTCTTGGCCAGGAATGCCCTTTCTGCTAGTGCTAGTCCGCTTTTGATGTCCTTTTTTCTCTGTCCGTCATTGGTTATTTTGCTGCGTGGTTAGCAGAATTCCTTAACTTGATCTACTTCGTGACCATAAGTCCTGATGTTAAGTTTCTCGCTGTTTACAGTTCTGCTACTTCTCATTACTTTCGTCTTTCTTAGATTTACTCTCAATCCATATTCTGCACTCATTAGATTGCCCATTCCATTCAGCATATCATGTAATTGTTCTTCACTTTCAAAATGGTTCAAATGGCTCTCAGCTTCTGAGGTCATCAGTCCCCTAGAACTTAGAACTACTTAAACCTAACTAACCTAAGAACATCACACACATCCATGCCCGAGGCAGGATTCGAACATGCGACCGTAGCGGTCGCTCGGTTCCAGACTGTAGCGCCTAGAGCCGCTCGGCCACTCCGGCCGGCTCTTCACTTTCACTCAGGATAGCAATATCATCAGTGAATCGTATCATTGATATCCTTTTACCTTGAATTTTAATTCCAATCCTGAACCTTTCTGTTTACTTCCATCATTGCTTCTTCGATGTACAGATTAAACAGTAGGGGCGAAAGAATGCATCCCGTCTTACACCCTTTTTAATACGAACACTTCGTTCTTGGTCGTCCACTCTTATTATTCCCTCTTGGCTCTTGTAGATATTGTATATTACCCGTCTCTCCTTATGGCTTACCCCTATTTTTTAAGAGTTTTGAACATCTTGCACCATTTTACATTGTCGTATGCCCTCTCAAGGTCGACAAATCCTATGAACGCATCTTGATTTTTCTTTAGTCTTGCTTCCATTATCAACTGCAACGGCAGAATTGCCTCTCTGGTGCGTTTACCTTTCCTGAAGCCAAACTGATCGTCATCTAACACATCCTCAATTTTCTTTTCAATTCTTCTGTATATTATCCTTGTCTGCAACTTGGATGCATGAGCTGTTAAGCTAGTTATGCGATAATTCTCACACTTTTCAGCTCTTGCAGTCTTCGGAATTGTGTGGATGATATTTCTCCGAAAGTCAGACTCATAAATTTTACACACCAACGTGGATGGTCGTTTTGTTGCCACTTCCCCCAACGATTTTGGAAATTATGATGGAATGTTATCTACCTCTCCTGCCTTATTTGATTTTATGTCCTCCAAAGTTCTCTTTCATTCTGATTCTAACGCTGGATCTCTTATCTCTTCGAAATCGACTCCTGTTTCTTCTTCTATAATATCAGACAAATCTTCCCCCTCATAGAGGCCTCCAATGTACTCTTTCCACCCATCCGCTCTCTCCTCTGCATTTAACAGTGGAGTTCCGATGCACTCTTAATGTTACCACCCTTGCTTTTAATATCACCGAAGGTTGTTTTGACTTTCCTGTAAGCTGAGTCAGTCCTTCCGACAGTCATTTCTTTTTCGATTTCTTCACATTTCTCAGGGAGCCATTTCTTCTTAGCTCCCTCTGCACTTTCTATTTATTTCATTCCTCAGCGGTTTGTCTTTCTGTATTCCTGTATTTCCGTGAACATTTTTGTACTTCCTTCTTTCATCGGTCAACTGAAGTACACTCCTGGAAACTGAAATAAGAACACCGTGAATTCATTGTCCCAGGAAGGGGAAACTTTATTGACACATTCCTGGGGTCAGATACATCACATGATCACACTGACAGAACCACAGGCACATAGACACAGGCAACAGAGCAGGCACAATGTCGGCACTAGTACAGTGTATATCCACCTTTCGCAGCAATGCAGGCTGCTATTCTCCCATGGAGACGATCGTAGAGATGCTGGATGTAGTCCTGTGGAACGGCTTGCCATGCCATTTCCACCTGGCGCCTCAGTTGGACCAGCGTTCGTGCTGGACGTGCAGACCGCGTGAGACGACGCTTCATCCAGTCCCAAACATGCTCAATGGGGGACAGATCCGGAGATCTTGCTGGCCAGGGTAGTTGACTTACACCTTCTAGAGCACGTTGGGTGGCACGGGATACATGCGGACGTGCATTGCCCTGTTGGAACAGCAAGTTCCCTTGCCAGTCTAGGAATGGTAGAACGATGGGTTCGATGACGGTTTGGATGTACCGTGCACTATTCAGTGTCCCCTCGACGATCACCAGTGGTGTACGGCCAGTGTAGGAGATCGCTCCCCACACCATGATGCCGGGTGTTGGCCCTGTGTGCCTCGGTCGTATGCAGTCCTGATTGTGGCGCTCACCTGCACGGCGCCAAACACGCATACGACCATCATTGGCACCAAGGCAGAAGCGACTCTCATCGCTGAAGACGACACGTCTCCATTCGTCCCTCCATTCACGCCTGTCGCGACACCACTGGAGGCGGGCTGCACGATGTTGGGGCGTGAGCGGAAGACGGCCTAACGGTGTGCGGGACCGTAGCCCAGCTTCATGGAGACGGTTGCGAATGGTCCTCGCCGATACCCCAGGAGCAACAGTGTCCCTAATTTGCTGGGAAGTGGCGGTGCGGTCCCCTACGGCACTGCGTAAGATCCTACGGTCTTGGCGTGCATCCGTGCGTCGCTGCGGTCCGGTCCCAGGTCGACGGGCACGTGTACCTTCCGCCGACCACTGGCGACAACATCGATGTACTGTGGAGACCTCACGCCCCACGTGTTGAGCAATTCGGCGGTACGTCCACCCGGCCTCCCGCATGCCCACTATACGCCCTCGCTCAAAGTCCGTCAACTGCACATACGGTTCACGTCCACGCTGTCGCGGCATGCTACCAGTGTTAAAGACTGCGA
The DNA here is from genome assembly GCF_023898315.1 of Schistocerca nitens. Lineage (NCBI taxonomy): Eukaryota > Metazoa > Arthropoda > Insecta > Orthoptera > Acrididae > Schistocerca > Schistocerca nitens. The sequence goes on along the minus strand of NC_064616.1, from coordinate 167,100,380 downwards.
TGGAGCTCCGTATGCCACGGTAAACTGGCTGACACTGACGGCGGCGGTGCACAAATGCTGCGCAGCTAGCGCCATTCGACGGCCAACACCGCGGTTCCTGGTGTGTCCGCTGTGCCGTGCGTGTGATCATTGCTTGTACAGCCCTCTCGCAGTGTCCGGAGCAAGTATGGTGGGTCTCACACACCGGTGTCAATGTGTTCTTTTTTCCATTTCCAGGAGTGTATTTCGTCTGTTACCTATGGTTTCTTCGCAGTTTCCTTCTTTGTACCTATACTTTTCTTTCCATTCCTCTTCAACCGTACTACCTACTGATCTGTTCCTTATTGCTATAATCTATAGCCTTAGATTACTTCAAAGGTGTCTCGTCATCCCGTAGTTTTTCTGTATCTCACTTCTTTGGGTATTGATTCTTCCTGACTAATCTCTTGAACTTCAGCCTACTCTTCATCACTACTACATTGTGATCTGAGTCTATATTCGGTCCTGGGTACACCTTACAATCCAGTATCTGATTTCTGAATATCTTTCTGACCGTAATGTAATTTAACTGAAATCTTCCCGAATCACCCGGTCCTTTCCATGTGTACCTTCTCCTCTTGTGATTCTTGAACAGAGTCTGTAGTACCAGTACGTAATTTCATTTAACATAATGGGCGAGGGCAGGTGGGCAGAACAAGAAACCCTTCTCGACTGACAGCAATTTGTTGTAAAAATACGGGTCATAAAAAAATGAAATGATCGTATGGCATTCCTGGCTGGAGGTCCCCATCTGGGGTTGTTCGGCCACCTAGTGCAAGTCTTTTTATTTGACGTCACTTCAGCGACTTGCACATTGATGATGACGAAATGATGATAACGATAACACAATACCCTTTCCCCTTCGGATAAAATATCTGATCCAGTCAGGAATTGCACCCAGGCCCCCTACGTGGCAATCAGCCGTGCTGACCATTCTTCTACGGAGGCGGACTACACAGCATATTTTGTGCTTATGTACACTCTTTCTCTCTATCAGAACAGGTCTCGAAAGGCCCAACGGTACCGACCGACCGTCATGTCATCCTCATCGACAGGCGTTACTGGAACGGATGTGGAGGGGCATATCGTCAGCACACCTCTCTCCCGACCCTTGTCAGCTTTCGTGACCGGAGCCGCTACTTCTCAGTCAAGTGACTCGGGAGACCCGGATAGTCACCCGTCTTAAGTGCTAGTCAAGCCCAACAGCGCTTAACATCGGTGATCTAACGGGACTGCTGCACGGCAGTTGGCTCATGTACACTACTAGACATTAAAATTGCAACATCTAGAAGGATAGCTAATAATAACGAAATCTTTACTCATTGTGCGTATACAGTATATTAGGAAGAATACATTATGAAATTTGTAGGTGATTTGGGTATATACAGGGTTGCCCGCCCGGTTAGCCCTGCGGTGAGCCGGCCAGTCTGTGGATGGTTTTTAGGCGGTTTTCCATCTGCCTTGGCGAATGCGGGCTGGTTCCCCTTATTCCGCCTCAGCATCACTATGTCGTCGATTCCTGCGCAAACAAGTTTTCCACGTATGCGGACGCCACCATTACTCTGCCACGCAAACATAGGGGTTACACTCGTGTGATGTGAGACGTTCCCTGGGAGGTGGGGGGGGGGGGGGGGAGGGGTCCACCGGGGGCCGAACCGCACAATAACCCTGAAAGAGTGGTTCGGTGTGGGGCGCGGAGGGGTGAAGTGGAGTGCGGTAGTAGTCGTGGGATTGTGGACCACTGCAGCTGCGGCGGGGACGGAGCCTCTCTGTCATTTCTAGGCCCCCGGTTAACATACAATACCATACAATACAATAGATATACAGAGTTCAAAATTTAGTATAGCTGTAGCTTTTGGTAGAAACAATGGCTCTAACCGGTTTGGACATATATCTGAACTGAGCTTCGATGACCCCATTAAACGTTACTTTAGTTCTGTTAGCTTTCGTCAACTGTACTGGCTGGCAAGTGTTGGCAAGGCAATCTCTCAGCAATCCGTGACCAGATGTTTTCAAAGGGATAGTGATATGGACAACACGGTTCCTAGAAAACAGATGAATATAACTTGTATCCAGGTGGATCATGACAGCGCGAGCAATACGCGATGCTACATTATCTTGTTAAAGATAACCTCACCGTGATCTAGAAGGCAGGGCACAGCCACTGGCTGTAACAGGCTAGAAATGTAATGCTTACTTTCCAAATTACCGACTATGCGAACCAGAGGCGATCGTGTAATGCAATCATTGGCACCATAGATACGGTCCAGTTACATTAACGTGATCACCTCCTGTATTCGACATCAACGTGTAGTAACCACTCACTGAAGCACTGGTAGTGGAGTGTATATAAAGCGTGTAAGGGCACACGCGGAAGTGCAGTCGTTGTAACGCGGGAACGGAGCGATTTATCTGACTTCCAAACGGACATCATCATTGACTTTCAGATCAAAAGTGAAAGGATTTCCGAAACGGCTAAGTTTGTAAACTGTTCGCGTGCCACCGTGGTTAAAGTATACCGCGCATGGCAAAATGGCGCTATCCAAAACCAGAGCCAAGGCATCTGTGGTGCACCATTGGCCATAGATGACAGGGAAGAAAGGGAGCTGCGGACATGTGTACGAGTGAATAGGCGTGCAGCTGTTGAGCAACTGACAGCCCAGATGAACCAAGGGGCTACAAACAGTGTCTCCTCAACGACCGTTCAGCGAATGTTGCTCTGTATGGTACTCTGCAGCAGGCGCTTGGTTCATGCACCCACGCTGACTGATGTTCAGCGACGACAGTACCCACGCCAGTACCGCAACTGGACGCCCACTGAGTGGCGACAGATAGCCTTTTCAGATAAAAAATGTAATTGTCGTGTGAATAGAGCCTCCCGTCGGGTAGACCGTTCGCCAGGTGCAAGTCTTTCGATTTGACGCCACCTCGGCGAATAGCGCGTCGATGGGGATGAAATGATTATGATTAGGACAACACAACAACCAGTCCCAGAGAGGAGAAAATCTCCGATCCAGGTGAGAATCGAACCCGGGCCGTTAGGATTGACATTCTGTCGCACTGATCACTGAGCTACCGGTGGCGGACGCCTTTTCAGATGAATCACGTTTCATGCTCGATCGTACAGAAGGCCGTCGGCGCGTATGGCTTGAAACGTCTAAAATCAGAGGGCCCAGGCTGGAGGAGGGAACGTTATGGTCTGTTGAACGTTTTCGTGGCATTCCCTGAGTGGTTTAGACATTCACGAAGACACAATGGATCTACGCAAGTATGCATCTATCCTTAGGGACCATGCAGTTAGTCTTTTGTCAGCACTACGGCATCTACCAGCCAGCAGGACAATGCAGTGTGTCACACAGCTCACAGTTTATGTGCTTGGTTCGAAGAACACCAGGATGAGTTTATTGTACTCCCCTGGCCACCAAAATTCCCGGATTTAAACCCAAATGAGAATCTGTGGGACCACCTCGGTCGCCAGCCGGGGTTGCCGAGCGGTTCTAGGCGCTACAGTCTGGAACCGCGCGACCGCTACGGTCGCAGGTTCAAATCCTGCCTCGGGCATCGATGTGTGTGATGTCCTTAGGTTAGTCAGGTTTAAGTAGTTCTAAGTTCTAGGGGACTGATGACCTTAGAAGTTAAATCCCATAGTGCTCAGAGCCATTTGAACCCTTTGAACCACCTCGATCGGGCAGTTCGCGTCGTGGATCCTCAACACAGAAATCCAGCGCATCTGGCCACGGCACAAAAGTCAGCTTGGCTCGGCATCCCTGTCGGTACCTTCCAGAACTTCAGTGACTCTCTCCCTGCACGTCAGCGCTGCAACAGGTGGTTATGCAGGCTTTTGACAGGTGGTTACATTGATGTGACTGGACCGTGTATCCTCACGCCAGCTGCTAGGCTCCTTTGACGGTGATGAATGCAATCTGTCAACGTTTATTTCCTCGGAGCCTCCACACGGCTACGTCCATCGTGATGCTGCACGCAGAATGGAGACTCGTCTGCCACTCTTGTGACCAGCTTTGGGCGCATCGCTGTCTGTCTGCTGCCGAGTCAACGGAAGCCGCCACAATGGCCGCCAATGTCACAGTCCGCGGTGCTCCAGAAGACGTTGCACTGTCCGCCTGGATACTTGTCTTGCTAGAAGCAAGCCCATTTCCTGACTCATAGTATGCGACGAGGGTATACGATCCTGGGCGAGAGAATGAACGTGTCTTTCAACGAGGCTGCTAGGTGCGTGGGGCCGTTGCGATTTTGCATGGCGTCGAATGTGACCGTCCCCGATCCATCGAAAGAGAGCCCATCGGTTCCGTATTGGCATGACAGTCGACCGAAGCGAGCAACGATATCACAGAATAAGAATCCGCAGTCTCCATATGCCACAAACCTTCCGAATTCCGACACAACTTGGTAGACGTTTCTCCTTCTTACACGAGACGTAACAGCCTCTAATCAAAGAAAATTTCTGAATGAGAAACCCGCTATTTAGTTTTTCATAATATGCAGAATGTAGTTGGCATTACTACTACCTACTTTGTGCGGTTGCTCTGAAATGTTAATCGTTTGTATGTCTAAACACGTAATAGGCGCCGGCCGTTGTGACCGAGCGGTTCTAGGCGCTTCAGTCTGGGACCGCGCGACCGATACGGTCGCAGGTTCGAATCTTGCCTCGGGCATGGATGTGTGTGATGTCCTTAGGTTAGTTAGGTTTAAGTAGTTCTAAGTTATAGGGGACTGATGACCTCAGATGTTAAGTCCCATGGTGCTCAGAGCCAATTGAAAGTAATAGGCTTTACTTCACTCCGACGTTTGTTATATGTCACATTTACGGTGTTGTAATTACAGAGTATGATGGGTTTTCAGGAGACTGAAAAACTCTGTACGAATTATCAAGGATTCTGTAAGCACCAACACTGTAAAACTTACTCTTTCGTTAGATTCGGAAGCCTGTGGATAGCGCAGCTCAGGTTGATGCCACGTTTTTTAACATCCGGGAAACATAGGATACTGGAAAAAGTCTACTTAATATCGAAACAAGTCTGCAATTGGAATGAAAATTTCCTACTGAACAGAGCTCAGCGGATCCTTCTTGACGGGTACATACCATGAGAACTGATAACAGCGGCTAGTGTAGCTAAAGGAAGCGTGATAGGACCATTACTGTTCACGATGTATACAAATGGCCTAGCAGAAAACTCTATAGGTCTCTGCCGCGATCTACAGATAGTGTAGTTTAATAAAAGAAGATCACATCGATATAAAATTGTTACGGAATGTTGAATGGCTCGCAGGAGATCAACATTTGTTGCAAAGACTGAGAGTTGACCCTTAACACAAGCAATGCACGTAGGAAGAAAAGAAGTGTAGCTCCGCCGTTCTGCTTCAAAAGGATCAAGCGGGACCGATCGACTACCGTGTAATCCTCATTTAGTGGCGTCATGTGGATGCATTTTGTTGTCAGCACACCGTTCTTCCAGCCGTTTTTGGCTTTGCAGACCTTCGAGACGCTACCCCTCATTCAGTCAAGTAGCTCCTCATTTGGCATCACGAAGAAACTCCCTGCTAGTATTGGCTATTAAGCCAGGGTCCTTAGCAGTACTGGGAACTGAACCAGCGTCCTCCGCATTGCAGTAAACCATGTTGACCATTCATGTACGGAGGTGGATGTAACGCACACAAAAAACTAGGTATCGTTTGACTACACAATAAACGATCAGTCGCTGGAACCGGTCATAGCCATCAACATAGGAGTATCCGACTGGAGTGGTTTAAGATGGAAAGCCCGCATAAACCAAACTGTGAATGGAATGTGCCAGAGTGAGATTCGTAGGGAGAATTCCAAGGAAGATGTTTATTCCAATTCTTAATACGTTCGTCTGGGACTCTTAACAGGTTGGGCTAATGGAAAAAATAGACATTCTCAACGAACTGTTGTGGGAGATGCTACAAGAAAAGTGCTACACGTCGCGAAGAGCTTTAACCTCAAGACCGCATTCTAGAACGAGTCAAGACTGTCATTAATTCGTCCAGTATGGATCTCCCGTAATGACAAGGATAAAATTTTTTTAAAAAATCTCGCTTATATAGAGAGGTTCCAAGAATATCTCTTTTAGCGCTGCAACTGTGAGTGGATCATGGAGCATGGATCAACTATTTGCATAGACTGCATTCAGGGCGTTTTGGTATAATTAAAGCAGTGAATCCAGATATAGGTTCCCTCAGATCTTTCAAGGCGAATTCCAGTACGGTTTTCTAGGGGAGGCCATGGGCGGATTCTTCAATTATTTTTATGTAGTCAAAGTTTGTTTTGCATACCTTATGGCATATACGTGGATGGGATTTTAAACCTAGCCCTTCCTTTGTATTCGACACAGGGCAGGGATTCAAAGTTTCTTTGTGGCTTGAGTTCTTCGAGATTTCCCTAAACCACTTAAACTTAATGCCACAATGTATCCTTAAATAGCGTCATCACTAACTCTGGGCCGAACCCTCTGCAAGTGGTCTGACGCCGTGTTGCTAATGACATCACTGCCGACAACAAGTATTACAGTTACAAATGCAAGAAAACAAGCAGTAGAAACTCTCGCCGTGTGCAGGTGTGCCTTATCTTCTTGAAATGTAAGGCCAGAATGGCTTGCCATGAAGGGCAACAGAATGGGATGTAGAATATCGTCGACGTACCGCTGTGCTGTTAGGCTGCCGCGAAGGATATCCAAACGGGGCCCGTTATGAAATGAAATCGCATCTCAGACCGCCAAATGGCGGGCGAAGTCTGGTTGGTATCCCACCACTGTTCATGGCGTCTCCAGATACGTCTTCGATCTGGAATCTTATTAACTGGAGGATAATTGCCTTCAGTGGTGAGTTCCACTTCGAACAGAGCCTCGATGACCAGCGAAGACGTGTCTGGAGATGCCCTGGACAGCGGTGTGATAACAACCTGACTGGCGCCCGGGATACGTCCCGAGAACCAGGAGTGATGGTCTGGGGCACCAGTTCTTTTCATAGTAGGACCTCTTTGGTTGTCGCTTGCGGCAATCTGACAGCACAGCGGTACGTCGACGATATTCTGTGCCCCGTTTTATTGCCCTTCGTGGCAAGCCATCCTCGCCGTACATTTCAGCAAGATAATTCCCGCAAGCACACGGCGAGAGTATCTACTGTTTGCCTTCGTGCTTGCCAAATCATACCTTGACCAGCACTGTCGCCGAATATCTCCAAAAATGGTTCAAATGACTCTGAGCACTATGGGACTTAACATCTATGGTCATCAGTCCCCTAGAACTCAGAACTACTTAAACCTAACTAACCTAAGGACAACACACAACACCCAGGCATCACGAGGCAGAGAAAATCCCTGACCCGGCCGGGAATCGAACCCGGGAACCCGGGCGTGGGAAGCGAGAACGCTACCGCACGACCACGAGCGATCTCTCCCCAGATGGGAATATTTGGAGTATTATGGGCAGAGTCCTCCGACCAGCTCGGGATTTTGTCGATCTTACGTGCCAACTGGATCGAATTTGGCACAATATCCCTCAGCAGAACATCCAGAAACTTTATTATTCAATGCCAAGTCTAATAGCTGCGTGCATGAGAGCCAGGGCGGACCAGTGTGTTACTGACGTGCTCAGTATCTGAAACTCTTCCACTTGAATGTATCATCCAATTTTTCGGAAATTGTAATCATTTGTTTGTCTATACATGTACATCACATTTACAGATTTCCGTCCAGTTCGGATAATTCCCCTGTGGTGAGTCGTTTTTTGGTTTTAGAGTATATATACAACACTACGTTGCAAAATCTTTCATTGCAGTCAACACACACACACACACACACACACACACACACACACACACACACACACGCACACACGACATTTTAAGACAGGCCGATGAAAGCAGTGGCAGATCACCTCCATTAAGACCTTGTCAGTGAAAGCAATTCGTTTTTCCTACGTAATGTGAAACATTGATTGATGATTTTGGTCCTCGCTGGTACGTTATGAAGAGTAATGATGCAAAGACTCTAAACAATGTTTACACTAGTACTAAAATACTCATTTACCGTTTGTGGATGTCATAAGTGTCTATACCCGCTATGACATCCTCAGTTAGTTAGTTAGTTAGATAGTTACGTGTTCCATTGATCAGTAGCACGGAAAAACCGTTATGATGTGGAACGTGTCAAATGTACAAGAAATGCGCGCAGGAAACAAGTTTTTTTTTTTTTACATTATTGTGTTATACCTAAATATTTCCATTATCTATCCCATTCCCTTAAATGGTACAAAATGTATATATTACATCTCCAGATTATTTACTCATATTCAAGAATTCATCTATGGTATAGAAGGAGTTGTCAAGGAGGTATGATTTCAATTTGTTTTTGAAACTATTACTGCTGTCTGTCAGACATTTTATTTCATCTGGTAATTTATCAAAAACATTTATAGCAGCATATTTTACCTCTTGAATCCTTTAAAGACTCTTAGATGGAATAGTAAATAATTATTATTTTCGGATAGTCTTTCGTCACGTTCACATCAGAATATAACGACGAATGTAGGTACCGTTTGTGTTATTCGTGCTTGAAAACTGAGAATTATTCAATAACTATGATGACAGTAGTGTACATCCAGAGATATCTAACAGAATCAGTTTGACTGTAACACAGCAAAAAAGTTTAGAACATTTTTAGAATGTGGTGGGCCTTTACGCACTGATGAAGTTGCAGTAATACTCGAGCAACATTTATCTGTTGTACGACTGGGTCGGTTGATGTATACGAAATCTTACGGAATTTACGAAACTTGCCACATTCTCTGGTTTAGTCACTTTTATAACAACACATAGTTGAAACGAACAAATACATGACGCTGTGCTCCAACATGACCGATACCTCAATACAGTCAGGCACCGTAAACTATCTTTCTAGCTTAATTTACATTAAATAATTTTAAGTCACCACAAACATTATGTTACAACTTCTGTATCGACGAGAAATTCAATTCCAGTTATATAAAACTCGAAAAATAGAAAAAATTAAAAAACGGTTAAATGTTTTGTGAAATGATTTGTGTAAAAGTCAGAAATCGGAGAAATATTTAACGCGTCTTTGAATTATGCTCTAAATCATGTATAGTATCTCACGGGCATCCACCAGCCTCTAAAAATCTAAGCATCTAATTGATGAACTTTAAATTCTCAATCAGCACCTCATTTACTGTGCATGATTTCGTTCATCGTTCAAAGGCGAGCCAAATGTCTAAACGTAGTCTCTAATGTTGTCTATGTAGTCTATCATTATTAAGAGTATATAGCTCAAGAGAAAGAAGTTTCAGTTTATGCTTTGATTTGATGTTTTTTTTTTTGCAAAAAGGGCTCTCACCTTGGTCTGTTCGATACTCATATGTCCATTTCCTACTCTTCGTTTGGCTATGAAAATACGGACAAAAATCCATTGTGTATTTTTCGTTCACGTCACTAATAATTAAGTTTTTCTTAATTACTCTGTTTATTTTCAAGCAATTGAATACTTTTTTGTGAAAGTTGACTTCATTTCAGTCAATCTGATACCCTATTTGTTCATTTCCCACTCTTATTTTGGTTATGAAAATTCGGACATACGTCTCTTGTGTAATTTCTAGGGAACCATGTTTTCGAGCCAATCAAACATTTGTTGACAGCAAAATATCTCACAAATGTAACCTATTGTGTAAAAAACAGTTAGGCCTTACAAAAAAAACTTTTTGACATTTAATTTACAGAGCGATCAGCAGCTGTTCGTGAATTATTTCAATTTTCCCTCAAATCACTAACTAATTTTTTCTTAATTTCTCTGATTACTTTCAATCGGTTAAATTTCTTTTTGCAAAACTACACATCATTTAGATCAATTTGATATTCTATTTATCAATTAGTACTTTTCGTTTGGCTGTAAAAATTGGGACAAAAATTATCCCTCAAAACACTCATTAAGTTTTTCTTAATTACCCTGATCACTTTCAAGTAGTTAGACCTTTTTTGTAGTTCTAGACCTGACGTTGGTCAATTTGGTATCTTTTATATTCCACCCTTCCTCTGTCTATGAAAATTCGGACAAAAATCCATTGTGTAATCTGGGGTTCTGTTCAAACATTTGATGAATTAAGGAAAATATCTTCGCTCTCTTGGAAACCACGTTCGCATCCCGGGGTGTGTGTGCCCATTGTCGTTCTTCCTATTTCTCACGATCTTCGTTCTGCACAAACTTCTATAGCGTAACTCAGGATTCCTGTCTCGGCATGGTGACACGTTTGTAACTCTATACGGATTTTATCGAGTTTCTCTAGGTTCGATTTCACATAGTCACTTTCATTGCTATGCAGATCTATGCACTTTCTGTGATGCTCTTAATTTCTCTTTCTGTATGCCGCAGCGTTTGCGGAAGTCTGTTGGTAATCCTGCTGTTGAACGTTTTCACCACGACGTTGTCATCACACACAGACCACTTCCGCCCCAGTACACGAAGGATCTCCTAACGCAGCATTCACGGGACCACAATATATAAATGTGTGATTAAGGTGAAAAGTTTTTGGTCTGGCAATAAAAGACTGTGTTTTTAGATCGAACATGCACGTATTATTCGAAATAGTTTTCTTTGAGGCAGTGCACTTTGTCCAACATTTTCCATCGAGTAAATTCTATCCTTGAAGTGCGATTTTGGAAGTCTGCAAAATATGACTACCGTAACTTCTTCACTGACAAAGTGAGTCCAAAACGTTATACAGCCACATATTTCTGTAAAAGTGGGAATAACTGGACGTGACAGGGCGACAAATCTGATGCACAGATTATACTATCCTACAATTAATACTTAAAATTCCTCTATTTTCTAAAGCACCTTCGTGAGGAGGTGCATTATGTTAATAAAGAGTGACTAGTTTCTTTTGCAGTCCACGCATGATCCACGTAGTTTTTCATCTATTGCTTCCAGAGTATTCACGTCGTATTAAGCAGTTTTTGTTTTACCAATTGATAAGAATAATTTATTTTGCATCCCAAAAGCCACTAGCCATTGCCTTTCCGGCAAATGGAATGGACTGCTACCCTCTTTGGTGCAGGTTCACCAGGTGACATAAATTTCTTTGCTAATTCGTTTCTGACGTCTTATTCATATCAACAAATGGACGCACAAAATCAGCATTTAATAAATGATCCAAATAATGAACAGAAATTGCTTCTAGTCTATATTTACTTCTTGTTATCATTCAAAGCTTTTCATTATAGTTAGTGTAGTACAATATTGTGCACCTTCTCAATAATTTTATTAGTGGCTGCAGTTCCAGGACATGCTTTCGTGGATCATCTTCAAGCTGTTTTAAATAAATAAGAAAATTTGACATAAACTTTCACCTTGAAATGATTTCCATTGGCGAGAAACGTCCAATACAAATATTTTTTACACGGCACGGTATTCTAGTTTCTCCATTCGAACAAAACACATAAAAAATAACTATGTTCAAAATCGATAAAAAATAAAATTATTCCACGGAATCAGTTAACACTTACGTCATTGCAAAACATATACGAATTTTTTTTAATTTGTTGTCTCACGCCATCGTTTTTGTATTCCAATAGTAGATTCGAATGACATGTAGAGGAGTCATTCGGTTACCATAATGTCAGCAAAAGTTTCTAATTCTGCTGATGACATCTTTGATTCTTTCGAAAAACAACTAATTTTACGGGAATTTTAATTCCTTTCACATTGAACCTTGCTGGAAACTAAATGACATCCGGATGTTCCTGTTTGTTAACGGACTGTAGACATCGCAGGAATAATGGCTTTTAATTGCTGAGACAATGAGTGAAAAATCAGAAAATTGTTATTAGTAACGGTGCTCCAAATGACAATAGTCTGGAACACCAGTGAAACTATTTACCGCAGTCTCTTTCTTTCGGCACAGCCGCTGTTGAATTAAGAGAGAGAAACGATGCTTCTCACAAGAAGGCATTCGGCTGCAGCTAAGCCACAGTTAGGCAAGCAATCAATTCGCCTCGAAAACTTTCGGATGAAGCTCGTCGCTCTTCCGGGTTTGTAGGAGTTCAGCCTCCTGGCGCCACACGTGGTATTTACAGTGAAGTTTCTGAGTTAACAGCTGTCAGAATAAACAATCCTGCTGTAAGAAGAGTTTCAAAGTCCTAAGCGAGAAACTGGGGATAACGGCGCTGCTCTTAACCAGAAAAGAGCGTAACTCGAACAGTGCCAGAATCACGATACTCTTTTGATGACGAACACTGGACTTTGGAAGAAGAGTACAACAGAAAGTATCTTCCAAGTTATATCACCTTTTTTTTGCTGTTGCAGTAGTTAAGTGGCTTTTTTAAGTTCGTCATGGGTCATTCTAGTTTCTTTTCTAACTAAAACTTGAAGCGGTTTTTTTAACCGCATAAGAGATGTTAACTGAAGAGAAAGGCAACTGCAGATCCGAAATACTATAAGAATAATTGCATTAACAAGAGTGTACGTCAAAAAAATCGTAACAGATGTTCTATGTTACTGAGAACTTTGCAGTTTTGTTTTTCCTGGAGTGTTAAATTACTCTTAAGTTCTGTGAGGTTGTCACTTGTCACGCGACGAAATACACTAACGTTTGTGACTGTGGCAACACCAAGTACTCGTACACACGAGAATTTTATACAGTTGATCTGATATACAGGGTGAGTCACCTAACGTTACCGCTGGATATATTTCGTAAACCACATCAAATACTGACGAACCGATTCCACAGACCGAACGTGAGGAAAGGGGCTAGTGTAATACAAAAATGCACGGAAGTGTGTTTTTTAACACAAACCTACGTTTTTTTAAATGGAACCACGTTAGTTTTGTTAGCACATCTGAACATATAAACAAATACGTAATCAGTGCCGTTTGTTTCATTGTAAAATGTTAATTACATCCGGAGATATTGTAACCTAAAGTTGACCACTCCTCCGCTGTTCGATCGTGTGTATCGGAGAGCACTGCAACGTACATCGCGTTTCTACAGAATGATCTGCCAACGTTGCTCGAAAATGTCCCACTGGAAACGCGTCGACGTATGTGGTATCAGCATGATGGTGCACCTGCACATTCCGCAATTAATACTAGGCTGACCCTTGACAGGATGTTCGACGGGCGTTTCATAGGACGTGGAGGACGCATAAATTGGCCAGCCCGTTCTCCTGATCTTACACCTCTGGACTTCTTTCTGTGGGGTACGTTAAAGGAGAATGTGTTCCGTGATGTGCCTACAACCCCAGAGGATATGAAACAATGTATTGTGGCAGCCTGCGGCGACATTACACCAGATGTACTGCGGCGTGTACGACATTCATTACGCCAGAGATTGCAATTGTGTGCAGCAAATGATGGCCACCACATTGAACATCTATTGGCCTCACATGTCGGGACACACTCTATTCCACTCCGTAATTGAAAACGGAAACCACGTGTGTACGTGTACCTCACCCCTCATGGTAATGTACATGTGCGTCAGTGAAAAAGACCAATAAAAAGGTGTTAGCATGTGGACGTAATGTGGTGTTCCAGTCTCTTCTGTACCTAAGGTCCATCACCGTTCCCTTTGGATCCCTACTTAATTCGGTGCTCTCCGATACACACGATCGAACAGCGGAGGAGTGGTACTCAAGCGTCAACTTTAGGTTACAATGTCTCCGGACGTAATTAACATTTTACAATGTAACAAACGGCACTGATTACGTATTTATTTATATGTTCAGATGTGCTAACAAAACTAACGTGGTTCCATTTAAAAAAACGTAGGTTTGTGTTAAAAAACATACTTCCGTGCATTTTTTTATGGTTTGTATTAACCAATTACACTAGCCCCTCTCCTCACGTTCGGTCTGTGGAATCGGTTCGTCACTATTTGATGTGGTTTACGAAATATATCGAGCGGTAACGTTAGGTGACTCACCCTGTATAATAATAAATCTTCATGAAGAACACAGAACTTTATGTGATGTCTGGATCTGAGAGTGTGGTGTAAAGCCCCACGTACTGCAGTTTGAGATTTTAAACATGGTGTCATGGAATAAAAGGAGGACCTGCACGTTTTCGGGAAATCTTTTCTATGTGAGTCCAAAAAGCATCAATATTTGTTGCTGGAAGACCGTAATGAATAAATTGGCGGCCAGCCAAACCCTAGACATTCGGTGAGTGACTCGTCAAACGGACGTGCAAGAAACGGATTCAGTGGCACTCGTCATTGTTTGAAGAAACCTTGCACATTCCTCTCCATCTGCGGTCGCGTATTATACTGATGAAAGTGGCATGTGCAGTAACTCGGTTCGTAAAGTTGAGATGACATGTTGTATCCAAGTGAGCATGTGTAAACTTTCGCTCATCGCAAAGAACGAGCTAAGAGGAGTCTAGAACATACTAAATAATCTTGTGATGGTTGGAAGAAAGTAATATAATCCAATAAATTATCCTGATACTTGTTTCCGCCAACCTGGAGATACACGTATGGCAGACGCTCAAGGATGCCTGTGCGTCGTACTGGCAGCGTATTGCTGTTAAACATGGAGGCAACGTTTGATGACGCGGATTGCCTTGGCCCATACCAAACATAGCCTTAATTACCTGTGTTAAAATGAAACGACTGTTGATTGAGGAATTCTTAGTATAATAACGAGTTTTCTCAAAAATGAGCCTGAATTGTCTATTATCACCCAGTTTAGCTTAGAAATTGTAATCGTTTTAAATCTCACTTCGATCCACAATCGTCACATAATATTTTACGGTTAGCCACAATGCCCTAAGAACCTCAGTTTATCATCACTGTCAATATCATCACAGAGCTATCTACCAGAAAAATACGTCTTGTTGAAAACATTATGAAGAATGCCCCATATATAGGTCAAAATCATCGCACGATCAAATAAGAAATGGATGTAAAAATAAACAACTGAAACACAGTACTTAAAATATGATAGGTGAATGGAGATTTGCGAAACAATTCTCCTGAATACAATTTCAGCTTCTTAACCTCTGCGTCAGCTCGCTTTGTCTGATCCGCAAATGATAGGTAATTCGTACAAAAGCAACTTAGACATTTCTTAAGTGACAGTAACACAATGTGTGACACTGAATCTGAAATGTAGAACGATTTTGTATAGTTCCGTTTATAGTAGTGATAACTTACTACTAAAAATACGAGATACAGGTGAGGATGCATTACGTCTTCAAGAACGACTGCAGTTTCTGCTTTCGGCATCAAGAGAAGTAATATTGTTTCCACGTGTTTAAAAATGTAAATGAAAAATAATTGTGGCTTGATGAAAGTTGGGTTATGCTACTCACTTTTGTTAGCAGAAAACCTTGTAGACAGGACAACCACGGCTGTAACTAATCATCTTGGGGATTAAGAATTCGCTTCAGCTACATTTAATCTTTTTATTATCAAATCATAACCGGTTTCGTGGAACTGAAGACCACATCTTCGGATGACTTGTAACTAAGTCATGAGAGCTAAGTATCCTGAAACATGTTAGACTTGTTTTGATGGCTTGCTGATATCTTACTTTGAGAATAATTCTTATCACACCCAGCAGTACTCAAAATTCTACATTTATCATGGGTAGAAATGCTATGAGAAAATTATTCACTGCATCGACTGATCAAAGACTAGCCGAAATGTTGGACAGTTTAGCCAAATAGTCACTTAAGCAAAAGATGTATCTGGGGAATTCCAAAATTTTTCACGATTCCCGCAAATTTAAAATGCAATTTCTATTACATTATGTGATCAAAAGTACCCAGATATCCCTATATAAAGCAGAAATGTCACGATAGGCAGACCCGCCAGTAGTCGCGGGGTATTGTGTTGTCAGTAGAAAAGCAGTAACAGCAGAGAGGATTGGTCACGGAAGCTCATTGATTTCGTACATGTACTAGTCATTGGACATCGCCTGAGTAACAGATCTAACAGGAATATTTGAACCTTTCGAAAATTGCCCACATTGATTGTTGGCGACGTGACTGTGAAGTGGAAATGCGAAGGAACAACCGAAGCTAAACCGAGACCGTGCAGTCCTCGTGCACTGACGGACACAAACTGTCATACATTGAGAAGGGAGGCTGTAAAAAAATGAAATCAGCGGAAGAAATCAGTCGTGAGTTCCAAAGTACTAGCAACAGCCCAGCCAGCATAATAACTGTGAGTAGGGAGTTAGCAAGAGTAGGGCGCAACAGTGCAGCAGCTGCTCACGAGCTAAGTAGTTCTGTAGTCACTGCTAACTGACGCTTGAAATGGTGAGAAGAGCGACGCCAGCGGACAGTCGGTGACTGGAAACGAGTGAGTTGGAGTATTGGAAGAGTTTGGGATTGGCGAATGCTTGGAGAACGTTGCCACCATGATCTGTAGTGCCAAAAAATAAGGCCAGAGGAAGTTGTGGAACTGTATAGGGGTGTTTTTGGCTCAAATGGCTCTGAGCACTATGGGACTCAACTGCTGTGGTCATCAGTCCCCTAGAACTTAGAACTACTTAAACCTAACTAACCTAAGAACATCACACACACCCATGCCCGAGGCAGGATTCGAGCCTGCGACCGTAGCAGCAGCGCGGCTCCGGACTGGAGCGCCTAGAACCGCACGGCCATCGCGGCCGACTGGGGTGTTTTTCGTGCTTAGGATGTAGTCCCCTTATTATGCACCGAGCGAGGTGGCGCAGTGGTTAGACACTGGACTCGCATTCGGGAGGACGACGGTTCAATCCCGCGTCCGGCCATTCTGATTTAGGTTTTCCGTGATTTCCCTAAATCACTCCAGGCAAATGCCGGGATGGTTCCTCTGAAAGGGCACGGCCGACTTCCTTCCCCGTCCTTCCCTAATCCGATGAGACCGATGACCACGCTGTCTGGTCTCCTTCCCCAAACCAACCAACCAACCTTATTATGCTTAATAAAAGGCTAAATGCTGAAGGATATGAACACATCGTAGGAACAATTCGGAAACGGTGATTGTTTGAATCAGCATGGCAATGCACCCCGTCATAAAGCAGCATCTGTGAGCGAATGGTTTGTGGTTCAAATGGCTCTGAGCACTATGGGACTCAACTGCTGAGGTTATTAGTCCCCTAGAACTTAGAACTAGTTAAACCTACCTAACCTAAGGACATCACAAACATCCATGCCCGAGGCAGGATTCGAACCTGCGACCGTAGCGGTCTTGCGGTTCCAGACTGCAGCGCCTTTAACCGCACGGCCACTTCGGCCGGCTAATGGTTTGTGGACAGTAACATTTCTGAAAGGATGATGATGATGATGATGTTTGGTTTGTGGGGCGCTCAACTGCGCGGTCATCAGCGCCCGTACAAAATCCCAATTTTTGCACAAAAGAATGGTTCAAATGGCTCTGAGTATGGAACTTAACATCTGAGGTCATCAGTCCCCTAGAACGTAGAACTACTTAAACCTAACTAACCTAAGGACATCACACACAACCATGCCCGAGGCAGGATTCGAACCTGCCACCGTAACGGACGCGCGGTTCCAGACTGAAGCGCCTAGAACCGCTCGGTCACACCGGCCGCTCAATTTTTACACAGTCCCATTTTTTTCACAGTTCAATCAAGACACTGTCACGAATGATGATGAAGATGATGATGATGATGAAATGATGAGGACAACAAACACCCAGTCTCCGGGCAGAGAAAATCCCCAACACGGCCGGGAATCTAACCCGAGACCCCGTGAACCAGAGGTAGCAATGCTAGCCACTAGATCACGAGCAGCGATATTTCTGAAATGAACTGGCGAGCCAGAGTTCCGATCTGCGCCCGATGGAACACCTTTGGAGCAGGTTAGAACATCGACTTCTTTCCAGATCCCAGCGTCCATCATCACTACTATTTGTGGTTCAAATGGTTCAAATGGCTCTGAGCACTATGGGATTTAACTGCTGTGGTCATCAGACCCTTACAACTTAGAACTACTTAAACCTAACTAACCTAAGGACATCACACACATCCATACCCGATACAGTATTCGATCCTGTGATCGTAGCGGTCGCGCGGTTCCAGACTGTAGCGCCTAGAACCGCTCGGCCACTTCGGCCGGCACCATTTGTGGTTTCGCATATTGTAAAATAATGGGCTACTGTTCCTCCACATGCACTCCGACACCTCACTGGAAGTATCCCTATCAGAGTTGAACCCATCATAAAGGCGAAGGGTGGACACATTCCATATTAACGTCCACTAATAGGTTTCCCAGCCGGCCTCTGTGACCGAGCGGTTCTAGGCGCTTCAGTCCGGAACCGCTCTGCTCCTACGGTCGCAGGTTCGAATCCTGCCTTGGGCATGGATGTGTGTGATGTCCTTAGGTTAGTTAGGTTTAAGTAGTTCTAGGTATAGGGGACTGATGACCTCAGATGTTAAGTCCCATAGTGCTTGGAGCCATTTGATTTTTTAAGTTTTCCAATTTTAATCAGAAACTGTATGTATGCATATAAGGTTGTGGTTGTACTGAATGTTTTTGAAGTGCAGAATTGTCTTTGTGTTGTATGGATGCAAGTAGTGGAACTGAGAGAAAGACAGAGGGCAAAACAAGGGTCTATCACATTTCGTTACTATAGCAGAAATGAACGTCTCGTTAGAAAGAACAGCTTTGCATCGAACCGGAACGTATTTGTATTTCACTTCATACAACGATGCGGAGGTTTTAGGAATTTAATCGGCGTGTTGTCCGGGAACTGGACGCCGCCGCCAGCTCTGCTTCTTCTGGACAAACACTGGCGAAGAACGTTATCTTCGTGTCACGTAACTGGACGAGCCACCTGCGGGATGATTAGCACTGTGTGTCACTACGAGTTAGCGACCTCGGTCACAGAGGCCGCTTATTAATATAACCACCACAGATCTTTACCAGAAACGTAACTAGCGCTTTCAGCGTCTACATAGTGTTACCAGAAGAAAACAACCTAAGTTAATATTCTCTATTCTTTGGTAATGTTAAGTGCTTTACCAATCAATGTACGTATGTCACTTAACAGGTAATGATGAAATTGGCACATGCATGACAGTTCATGGTTAATTATTTTTTATGTATCTCTCAAAATAATGAGTTTTTGTTAGTCTCTTAACGCCTCACCGACAACGGTGACATTGGAGATGAGCTACGGGTGTAATCTAGGAAGAAAGGAGCACGGCATCTGCTGGCTGTCATCAGTTACAAACTGTGGTGTAGAGACACCACAAATATCACGGACATTATTTTCCTCGTGGAATTTGAAACCGATGGGTATTGGAGTTCAGACCAGTGTGTTAACCGCTCTCCCCTCTCCCTTCGACCAATAAGGTGGTGTCGTAGGCACCTCGTGGCGAGGGTTTTGCAGAAGAGATTGAGAAAGATCAGCTGTTTTTGCATTCTCGTTACCTGTTTATTACCACGAAATAGAGAGACACGAATGCTCTAAACTCATTAAAATATACTTCCGAATTGGATGAAAATATTACTTTGATGATGACCGTCCTATAGAAGTGAATGGGAGCAGCAACGAACACGAAAATCATCTAGTCAAACGACAAGGAGCATCTGTAAATGCAGATGTCGATAATTGTGAGAACATTAAACGAAAATAATTACGTATCAAACAGAAAACTATGAATTGCAGTCACTTTTATAAATCGTGTCTCAAAAATGTAACTTTACATGTGAATACGAGCGGCGCGCTAAAAAGAAATGCCTCCGAATTTTTAATGTGAAAACTCTTAAAGCTTCTTAAATCAAACGAACATTATTAATATTCTACGTCTTTATTCTTCATGTCTACATATCTGCAACTCTCTGACGCTAGAGGGCTCCGAATTGTAGCGTTTAATATGGTACCATGTAACGTAACTACTTCGGTGCATGAGAAACAGCGAGCTGTAATCGAGTTTCGAATTCTAAGAGTTCGTCCACACATGGAGCACCTTCTCCTTCAGCATGATAATGCCAGAATACGCACAAACGCTGCGACATCTGCAACAATCCGACGCCGTTGGTTCACTGTCATCTATTACCCTCCATATAGTGCCAGCTAGGGTCATTCCGGTTTCCATCTGTTTCCAAAACTTAAAGAACACCTTCGAGGACTGCACTTCGATAGTGAATTGCGGTGCAAACAGAGGTGACGCTGTGGTCTCATCAAGAGAATCAACCGTCCTACAGTGACGGTATCAACGAACTGGTCTCTCGTTGGGGAAATGAGTTAGTTGATCGCCAGAGAGACTAAGTTCAAATATAAATATGTAGACATAAAGAATAAAGATGTAGAATGTTGTATTGTATTGTATTGTATTGTAGTGTACTGGGGACCTAGAAACGACGGAGGGGCTTCGTCCCCGTCGTAGCCCGCAGTGGTTCACAATCCCACAACAGGCTACAGCAGTCCACTCACCCCACCGCCGCCCCAGACCGAATCCAGGGTTATTGTTCGGTTCGGCCCCCCGTAGTTTGTGTACTATCATCTACGCTACGAGAACAACTGAGGCTAATAGTATCTGGTGGACCGCTTGAATTGCGCGCGGGACGGCCTGATGTGCTAACTGCAATGCTAATTAACTCGGAAACGGCGCAAATCTTAACAATTATTTCTCAGCACAGCCTACACCAAAACGCCCTTAGAAGCTTGTCAAACTGTTCGTGACCTCCCTGTATAGGTCGTCCCAGGAGGAATGGTCAGTATTTATGGATATGATAACAGCGATCATTCGAGACAAAAATGTCTAGTTATCTCGGATTCTAGAATGCGTACCTTACGAGCTATGAGCAGTTCTTCATCTTCGTCATCGTGAAACAGATCTCTTCTTCTGCAAGTCCTTGCTTTCCATATTTTTGGAGGAGACAGTATGGATCAAAACAAGAAACAAATTGCCCAGTAAACGTGGGCTCTAAAATGCATGCCTTAAGAGTTATAAGCACTTGTACATAAAAAATGTGTTTCACATTAACTAAATGCCCATAGCTCTAAAGGTATGCATTTTAGATACCATGTTGACTAGACTTATTTCTTCGAATTTCGAATGACTGTTCCTGTCATATGCCTGAATGCTGACCACTCCTCTTGGGACCCCTTGTAGAATAGTGGCTGGCAAGAGAGAAAAGGGCACCAAAGGAAGGGAGTACTGTTCCTTCTGCAGATAAACTTACAGCTACCTTTTCCCTTTTTCCCTTCTTTTTCTTTGTGATGTGGTGACCACAGATTACCTCCACAGTTGTAGGAGCATCACTGGGAGGGTATTAGGGCACACTACTCACCAACTGACTGATTCTATTAAAGACAAATGTCCACAAAAATAGTAAATCAGTCTCCCATCGCGATAATACACCCTCACAAACGTTTCTAATCGTTGCTGCAAAACCGTGCTACCTTCGATTCGAAGTGCTTGCATACCTGCTGTATTCGCTGGATTTGGTTCCCAGCAATTACTTTATGCTCGCAAAATTGAAGAAGAAGGTGGTTGGACGAAGATTCATATAACACTGAAGCCGATACAAACGTTTAACTGCACAGGTGAAAAACCTTTATTGTGTTGAGAGTATTAATACGTTGAAAAGTCATTGAACCATTTACAAGGTGACAAAGTTAAAAAAAATTGTGTTTTCCTTGTAAGAAAGAGAATTTTCAGCATAAATAAGAAGCGGAGGGCTGGACGAAAATGCGTGTGCCAACCCTCGCTCCATTTTGATGGGAAATCATTATTGTGAAAATTAATGTTCCAGACTGGATTTTCGCGACGATAAAAATCGCTTTTAAAATGATCTGCTCGTACCTTGTGAGACAGGGAGGTGATCCAGACCTGGCTCGAATCCGCGCGGTGAGTGTGGTTTGTAGGCGGTTTTGCTCGCTCGATTAGGCAAATGCTGGGCTGTCCCCAGTCTCCGCCTCACACAGTTAAAATACGATAACACACAGAAAAATGGATTCTAAGTAGTAAAATCCGTCTGGTGTCTTTTCAACGGAATTTATTCTACACTACTGTACATTTCGAAACCATAGCCTCATCTTCAGGGCTGATGTCGAAACGCCAGAAACGCGTCTCCAAGAACTTCGTTGAATTACTTTGCACATGGCATCACAATGAAGGAATTCCCACATGTTGTTTACACTGCTATTCAATATACACAGTTCCTGGCTTGTTGACAATACAATGAGGGTCGTTACGTGAAAGATGCAGCTCTGATGATTGAGTTTTGATTTCGTAATGTACCTTGACAACGTAGAAACGCTACTGAAATAACAATAGACGGATGTCATTATTAGGTTTGCATTTACTTCACTCTCTGCGTTTTTCCAAGACAGGCGCTGCACATGCCTTCCCTCTCCTAAGGGATTGATGATTCTGGCGACAGTAAGTTCCAAGACTGTAAAAACGCGCAAAAAGAAAGGACTCGCAAAATTACAGACCAATACCCTTAACATAGGTTAGTTGCAGAATTTTTGACCATATTCTAAGTTCGAATAAAATAAATTTCTTTGAGACAGGAAAGCTTCTATCCACAAATCAGGACGGCTTTAGAAAGCATCGCTAATGCGAGATACAGCTTGCCATTTTCTCACGTGATATCCGACGAACAATGGATGAAACGCAACAGGCAGATTCCATATTCCTAGATTTCCGAAAAGCATTTGACCTGGTGCCCTACTGTAGACCGTTGACGAAGGCACGAGCATACGGAATACGTTGTCACATACTTGAGTGGCTCGAAGGCTTCTGAAGCAACAGAACGCAGTACTTTGTCCTGGACGGCGAATGTTTATCACAGACAAGAGTATCGTCAGGAGCGCCCCACGAAGGCGTGAGAGCACCTCTCTTATTGTCTATATACATAAACGACCTGATGGAGAGAGTGAATAGTAATCTGCAGCTCTTTTCTGATGACGCAAAATTGTACGGGAGGAGGACTACAAGAGGACACAGAATGACTTAGAATATCTATTTCGTGTGATGAATGACAGCTTGTCCTAAATGTAGAAAAATGTAAGTTAATGCAAATGAGTAGGAAAAGCAATCCTGTAATGGTCAAATGT
Source organism: Schistocerca nitens (assembly GCF_023898315.1). NCBI lineage: Eukaryota > Metazoa > Arthropoda > Insecta > Orthoptera > Acrididae > Schistocerca > Schistocerca nitens. The sequence continues at coordinate 167,077,296 of NC_064616.1, read as the reverse complement.
AGTATTCATGTTGTACTGCTTGACAGAGTCACGTCGGCAAAACAACTAGATGTATGGCTGCAAAGCGATATTAAATGGAACGGGCGTGTAAGAGTTGTAGTAGGGAAGGCGAATGGCCAACTTACGCTTATTGGGAGAATTCTAGAAAACTGTAGCTCATCTACACTCCTGGAAATGGAAAAAAGAACACATTGACACCGGTGTGTCAGACCCACCATACTTGCTCCGGACACTGCGAGAGGGCTGTACAAGCAATGATCACACGCACGGCACAGCGGACACACCAGGAACCGCGGTGTTGGCCGTCGAATGGCGCTAACTGCGCAGCATTTGTGCACCGCCGCCGTCAGTGTCAGCCAGTTTGCCGTGGCATACGGAGCTCCATCGCAGTCTTTAACACTGGTAGCATGCCGCGACAGCGTGGACGTGAACCGTATGTGCAGTTGACGGACTTTGAGCGAGGGCGTATAGTGGGCATGCGGGAGGCCGGGTGGACGTACCGCCGAATTGCTCAACACGTGGGGCGTGAGGTCTCCACAGTACATCGATGTTGTCGCCAGTGGTCGGCGGAAGGTGCACGTGCCCGTCGACCTGGGACCGGACCGCAGCGACGCACGGATGCACGCCAAGACCGTAGGATCCTACGCAGTGCCGTAGGGGACCGCACCGCCACTTCCCAGCAAATTAGGGACACTGTTGCTCCTGGGGTATCGGCGAGGACCATTCGCAACCGTCTCCATGAAGCTGGGCTACGGTCCCGCACACCGTTAGGCCGTCTTCCGCTCACGCCCCAACATCGTGCAGCCCGCCTCCAGTGGTGTCGCGACAGGCGTGAATGGAGGGACGAATGGAGACGTGTCGTCTTCAGCGATGAGAGTCGCTTCTGCCTTGGTGCCAATGATGGTCGTATGCGTGTTTAGCGCCGTGCAGGTGAGCGCCACAATCAGGACTGCATACGACCGAGGCACACAGGGCCAACACCCGGCATCATGGTGTGGGGAGCGATCTCCTACACTGGCCGTACACCACTGGTGATCGTCGAGGGGACACTGAATAGTGCACGGTACATCCAAACCGTCATCGAACCCATCGTTCTACCATTCCTAGACCGGCAAGGGAACTTGCTGTTCCAACAGGAAAATGCACGTCCGCATGTATCCCGTGCCACCCAACGTGCTCTAGAAGGTGTAAGTCAACTACCCTGGCCAGCAAGATCTCCGGATCTGTCCCCCATTGAGCATGTTTGGGACTGGATGAAGCGTCGTCTCACGCTGTCTGCACGTCCAGCACGAACGCTGGTCCAACTGAGGCGCCAGGTGGAAATGGCATGGCAAGCCGTTCCACAGGACTACATCCAGCATCTCTACGATCGTCTCCATGGGAGAATAGCAGCCTGAATTGCTGCGAAAGGTGGATATACACTGTACTAGTGCCGACATTGTGCATGCTCTGTTGCCTGTGTCTATGTGCCTGTGGTTCTGTCAGTGTGATCATGTGATGTATCTGACCCCAGGAATGTGTCAATAAAGTTTCCCCTTCCTGGGACAATGAATTCACGGTGTTCTTATTTCAATTTCCAGGAGTGTATAAGAGAAACCGCGTGTAGAACACCAGTACGGTCCATTCTTGACTACTGCTCGAATGTTTGGAATGCCAAGCAGGTCGCATTGAAGACGACATCGAAGCAATTCAACGGTAGGTTCGATGAACGCGTCAGTATTACAGGAATGCTTCGCGAACTCAAATGGGAATCTCTCGACGCAAGACGACATTCTTTTCGTTGCGGCGATATTTACACGAAATTTCAATCTCCAGCGTTCTCCTTGGAATGCGAAGATACACTGACGGAAAGGAAACCGCAACACCAAGAAGGAGTTGCGCGACATAAACGAAAGTTGGTAGGTGTGTTTCTACATCTGAAAGATGATGTCCATAGCGCCACTATGAGGATGCAAATCAAGTTTGATTTAAACACACTCTGTAATCGTCGTGAGTGTTTGTGACCTATGAGACTGGACAGGGTGGAGGTCTGTTCTGTTTTCTGATGAAAGCTGGTTCTGCCTCGGTGCCAGTGATGGCCGTGTCTTGGTTAGAAGGACGCCAGATAAGGGCCTGCAGCCAAACTGTCTGCGAGCTTGACACACTGGACCTACACCTAGAGTTATGGTCTGGGTTGCGATTTAGTATGACAGCAGGAGCCCTCTCGTCGTTATCCCACTCACCCTGACTGCAAATGTTGTACGTCAATCTGGTGATTCGACCTGTTGTGCTGCCATTCATGAACAGCGTTCCAGGGGGTGTTTCCAACAGGATAACGCTCGCCCACATACTGCTGTTGAAACCCAACAAGCTCTACAGAATATCGACCTGTTGCCTTGGTATACTCGATCACCAGCTCTGTCTCCAAACGAGGACATACGGGACATCATCGGACGACAAATCCAGCTTCATCCACAAACGGCATTAATCGTCCCTGTGCTGACCGACCAAGTGCAACACGCATGGAACACCATCCACAAATTGACACCCGGTGCCTGTAGAATGCAATGCATGCACGTTTGCATTCAACATTCTGGCGGTTACACTGGTTATTAATGTACCAGCATTTCGCATTTGCAGTGGCATATCTTGAGCTTACATTAGTCTGTGGCCTTGCAATGTTAATCACTTAAATATATTACCTATAAAAATGTATTCACGAAATTTCATTACTCTACATTAATAATTTTTTGGTGTTGCGATTTTTTTTCTGTCAGTGTATTTTGTTGACACCCACCTAATTAGGGAGCTATGATCATCGTGATCAAATAAGAGAAATCAGATCTCGCATGGAAAGATTGAAATGTTCGTTTTCCTGTTAGAGAGTGGAATGAAAAATGGTTCAAATGGCTCTGAGCACTATGGGACTTAACTTCTGAGGTCATCAGCCCCCTAGAACTTAGAACTACTTAAACCTAACTAACCTAAGGACATCACACACAACCATGGCCGAGGCAGGATTCGAACCTGCGACCGTAGCGGTCGCACGGCTCCAGACTGTAGCGCCTAGAACCACTCGGCCACCCAGAGAGTGGAACGGTAGAGAAATAGTATGACAGGTTGATTTGGGGGAGGGAACCAAACAGTGAGGTCATAGGTCTACCATCGGATTAGGGAAGGATGGGGAAGGAAATCGGTCGTGTCCTTTCAAAGGAACCGTCCTGGCATTTGCCTGTAGCGATTTATGGAAATGACGGTAAAACTAAATCAGGATGGCCGAACGCGAGTTTGAAACGTTTCATTTGTGAGTGGAACAAGAAATGGAATGACTAGTAGTGGTACAAAGTACCCTCCACCATGCACTATTTGGTTTCACACGGGGAATGTATGTAAATGTAGAGGTAGAGGGGTATTGAGCTACAAAGTTCGATGAACCCTCTATCAGGCACTTAAATGTGAATTTCAGAGTAGTCATGTTGATGTAGATGTAAACACGATTGAAAAAAATTTAGAGAATATGCATATGCGGCTAACTGCAGAACGATTCTACTGCCTCCAAGGTACATTTCGCGTAACGATCGCGAAGACAAGTTAAGAAAGAATAGGACGCGTATGGAGGCGTATACATAGTGAATTTTTCCTCGTTTCATTTGTGAGTGGAACAAGAAATGGAATGACTAGTAGTGGTACAAAGTACCCTCCACCATGCACTATTTGGTTTCACACGGGGAATGTATGTAAATGTAGAGGTAGAGGGGTATTGAGCTACAAAGCAAAAGTAAACAGAATTCACTAAGCCAGGAATGAGTAGCTAACGGCATAAACGCTGGGAGAGAGAGAGAACAATCGGTTTTAAAAAGCCGTATAACTGTAATGTGTTTCTTACTAAGCAGTTCTTGACATGAAAGTCTAAAACTGTTAAACAACCGTGGCACAAGGAACACAGCACGGTACACCACGAGTGGGTAGCGTGTGACGCAGGCGTGTAAAAGTGCGTCCATATGCATGAGCGCTGGTTGGCAGGCGGCAGCGCCAGGCGCCTCCGTGGCGCGAGCCATCGGCCGAGTTGGCGTCTTTTCCCTCGTATCGTGTGTACTACCACCTCTTCGACTATTTCATCTACTTTTTTTTTTAACAAGGCCGGTGTTATTAAGGCGCGTATTGCCCGGCTGGAGAAAGCTCCGGTTAACCTTCACTTTCACCCGGATGCGTCCCTTCCACTTTCGCCGGAGCGGCCGGTGGCCGGTGGCCGGTCAGCGAGGGACGTCCGTTTCCCTGGCCGGCCAGCGCTGACGTCAGCATAACGAGTCCAGCAGCTTTTCCCCCGCCTGCTTCTCATTACACTTTACTGCCCTTCATTCTTGCTTTCAATGTCGCTTTTTCGAAGGCATACTATCGCTGTGACAACACCTGTTCCCGTAGTCTGTTGTATGGCTCATGTCCTCCACTTACCACTAGTACACTGGATAAGTATTTAATAAGAAAGAGAACCCTACAGCGTCACAATTATTGAACTATATGAAATAAATCGTCATAATTTCTGAACGGTTTCCGTTGTAACGTTCAAACTGCACGGTTGGCCTCAGGTCATGGTGGGAATTACACTACTGGCCATTAAAATTGCTACTCAAAAAGAAATGCAGAAGATAAACTGGTATTCATTGGACAAATATATTATACTAGAACTGACATGTGATTACATTTTCACGCAATTTGGGTGCAGAGATCCTGAGAAATCAGTACCCAGAACAACCACCTCTGGCCGTAATAACGACCTTGATACGCCTGGGCATTGAGTCAAACAGAGCTTGGATGGCGTGTACAGGTACAGCTGCCCATGCAGCTTCAACACGATACCACAGTTCATCGAGAGTAGTGACTGGCGTAGTGTGACGAGCCAGTTGCTCGGCCACCATTGACCAGACGTTTTCAATTGGTGAGAGACCTGGAGAATGTGCTGTCCAGGGCAGCAGCCGAACATTTCCTGTATCCAGAAAGGCCCGTACAGGACCTGCAACATGCGGTCGTGCATTATGCTGCTGAAATGTAGGGTTTCACAGGAATCGAATGAAGGGTAGAGCCATGGGTTGTAACACATCGGAAATGTAACGTCCACTGTTCAAAGTGCCTTCAATGCGAACAAGAGGTGACCGAGACGTGTAACTAATGGCACCCCATACCATCACGCCGGGTGATACGCCAGTATGGCTATGACGAATACACGCTTCCAATGTGCGTTCACCGCGATGTCGCCAAACACGGATGCGACCGTCATGGTGCTGTAAACAGAACCTGGATTCATCCGAAAAAATGACGTTTTGCCATTCGTGCACCCAGGTTCGTCTTTGAGTACACCATAGCAGGCGCTCCTGTCTGTGGTGCAGCGTCAAGGGTAACCGCAGCCATGGTCTCCGAGCTGATAGTCCATGCTGCTGCAAACGTCGTCGAACTGTTCGTGCAGATGGTTGTTGTCTTGCAGACGTCCCCATCTGTTGACTCAGCGATCGAGACGTGGCTGCACGATCCGTTGCAGCCATGCCTGTCATCTTGACTGCTAGTGATACGAGGCCGTTGGGATCCAGCACGGCTTTCTGTATTACCCTCCTGAACCTACCGATTCCATATTCTGCTAACAGTCATTGGATCTTGACCAACGCGAGCAGCAATGTCGCGATACGATAAACCGCAATCGCGATAGGCTACAATCCGACCTTTATCAAAGTCGGAAACGTGATGGTACGCATTTCTCCTCCTTACACGAGGCATCACAACAACGTTTCACCAGGCAACACCGGTCAACTGCTCTTTGTGTATGAGAAATCGGTTGGAAACTTTCCTCATGTCAGCACGTTGTAGGTGTCGCCACCGGCGCCAACCTTGTGTGAATGCTCTGAAAAGCCAGTCATTTGGCTATCACAGCATCTTCTTCCTGTCGGTTAAATTTCGTGTCTGTAGCACGTCATCTTCGTGGTGTAGCAATTTCAATGGCCAGTAGTGTAGTATGGTTTGGTTTAGCGACGAGGCCCACTTTCATTTGGATGGGTTCGTCACTAAGGAAGAATGGCGCATTAGGAGGACTGAGAATCCGCATTTCACTATCGAATAATTTCTTCACCCTCAACGGCTGGCTGTGTGGTGTGCAATGTCCAGTCACGGAATAAACGGTGCGATATTCCTTGATGGCACACTGACTACCGATCGACAAGTGAAGGTTTTGGAAGATGATTTCCTGCCAGTTATCCAAAGTGACCCTGAGTTCCACAAGATGTTGTTCATGCAAGACGGAGCTCGATGCCATCGAAGCAGAAAAGTGTTTGATGTCTTGGAGGAGCATTTTCGGGAGCGCATTGTGGCTCTGGGATACGTAGAGGCTACTGCCATGGGCCTTGATTGGCTGCCATATTCTTCAGATATGAACCCATGAGACTCCTTTGTGTGGGGCTATATTAAAGACAAGGTGTACAACAATAATTCCAATATCACTGATGAGCTGAAAACAGCCATTCAGGAGATCATCGACAGCATAGAGTTCCGACACTTCAGCGGATCATGCAGAATTTCGCTCTCCTTCTGTGCCACATCATCGCCAAAGGTGGCAGGCATATCGAACATGTCGTTGTTGTAGTTGTGGTCTTCAGTCCTGAGACTGGTTTGATGCAGCTCTCCATGCTACTCTATCCTGTGCAAGCTTCTTCATCTCCCAGTACCTACTGCAACCTACATCCTTCTGAATCTGCTTAGTGTATTCATCTCTTGGTCTCCCCCTACAATTTTTACCCTCCACGCTGCCCTCCAATACTAAATTGGTGATCCCTTGATGCCTCAGAACATGTTCTACCAACCGATCCCATATCGAACAAGTCATATCCTAAATCCGAATATCTGTAATGACGTTTTCATGTTGAATAAAATGTGTGCACGCCATAGTCTGAAACTAATTTACGTTTTCTATTGTTTTAGTTCAATAAATTTACGTTTTCAATAGTTTTAGTTCAATAAATTGTCACCCTGTACAACTGAATATTTAACAGTACAAAGATGCTAACTGTCATATTTATTATAAATAAGTTATCGTATAAAAATGTACAAAATGCTAAAGAAAGGAAGGAAGATTAGTGGGTAACGTTCCGTCGACAGCAAGGTCAGAAGGGACGGAGCACAGAAAGGATGGGAGAGAGTAAATCGACAGTACCCTTTCAAAGAAACCATGCCGGTATTTTTACTTAAGCAGTTTAAGGAAATCATGTAAAACCTCAATCAGAATGGCTCGACAGAGATTTGAAGCGTCGTTCTTCCGAATGCCCGTCCAGTGTGCTGACCACCACGCTACCTCGCTCGGTGTACAAAATTCTGGGAAGCACTGCGTACCAAATGGGCGAAGTCCAATGGTAGTCCAAAGGGTAGCCAAGGCGACGACCAAATGGTAACGAGGCTACATCTCGTATATACCGTGCAACACAGATTAACATTAATTTATGTACGAGGGATCGAACTTCCACAGTGGCAACTATTTATTTACAACTCATACAAAATAGATATATGTTTCAAAGTTTTATTGTCTTTCCGAGTAATCTCAGCTACGTGCATAACTTGTTGTCAGCGATGCGGAAGTCGTAGTATACCCTTAACAGCGCCATTTGTGTTGATAGTTCGAGTGGAAAAGCCTATTGCCCAACGAATCTCTGTAACCGGTCTGAAGCGAATACCGTGAAGTGTTTTCTTCAATTTAGGAAATTTGGAAAGTTGTGGTAAGTCCTATGGGATGAAACTGCTGAGGTCATCGGTCTCTAAGCTTAAACACTAGTTAATCTAACTTAAACTAACTTACGCTAAGAACAACACACACACCCATGAGCGAGGGAGGACTCGAACCTTCGATAGGGGAGCCGCGCGAACCGTGACAAGGCGTCTCAGACTGCACGGCTACCCCGCGCGGCTCATTTTACGAATCCAAGTTGAAGTCACAACTACAGAATGTATCGCTGATCCTTTCTCTAAGCTGCTTAAAGAAAAAAGCGTGGTCACAGTCTCCTTTTCCGGTCGTGTTACATCACATACAACACCACATACACTTTGTAAACACTTCAGTGTCACAGGCTGCCCCAACGTCGCAAACACAACAAACATGTGTTGTGTTAATTCACATCAGTCCACCTGGTGATGGAAGATTATACCTCTAAGACGCGTAGGGAAAATAAAAAATAAAAAATGCGACTGGTATCAGCAAACTCATTGTTTATATCGATAACAGTGAAAAAACCTGTAATACGTAATAACTAAAACGTACAACACAAATGCAATAACCATTGTCTGCAAACATAAACTGAGGTGACAAGTCACAGAATAGTGATATGCACATACACACGGATTAGCCAGAGCATTATGACCACCTACCTAATAGCCTTTGGCACGAATAACAGCGGTGATGCGTAGTGTCATGGAAGCAATGAAGCCTTTGTAGGTCGCAGCAGGGAGTTGGCACCACATCTGAACACACAAGTCACCTAATTCTCCTAAATTCCGGGAATGGGGGCGATGAGCTCTGATACCACGTTCAGTCACATCCCAGATGTGTTCACTTGGGTTCAAATCCACAAGTTGCATGGCCAGCACTTCAATTGGAATTCGCCACTGTGTTCCTCGAACCACTCCATCGCACTCCTGGCCTTGTGACATGGCGCATTATCTTGTTGAAAAATGCCACTGCCTTCGGGAAGCATGACAGTCATGAAGAAGTGTACGTGGTCTGCAAACATTGTACGACACTTCTTGGTCATCATGGTGCCCTGCACGAGCCCCACTGGATCCTTGGATGCTCACGTGAATGTTCCCCAGACCATAATCGAGCCGCCGCCAGCTTGTCTCTGCCGTGCAGTACAGGTGTCAAGGAGATGTTCTGGAATACGACTGATTCTCGACCTCCCATAGGCATGATGAAGAAGGTATCGGGATTCATCAAACCATGCAATGCTCTGCCACTGCGCCAACGTCCAGTGCAAATGGTCACGTGGCCATTTCAGACGTAGTTGTCGATGTGGTGGCGTTAACATTGGCACATGCATGGGTCGTCGGCTGCGGAGGCCCATCGTTGGTAGTGTTCGGTGCACTGTGCGATCAGACACACTTGAACTCCGCCCAGCATTTAAGTCTGATGTTAGTTCCGCTACAGTTCGCCGCCTGTCCTGTTTCACCAGTCTGTCTAGCCTACCACGTCCGACATCTGTAATGAGGGGTGGACACCCTACCCCACGATGTCCGGACGTGGTTTCACCTTGCCACACCACTGTCAAACACCCAGCAAGTTGTGCAGTTTCCGAGATGCTCGTACCGACCATTCGGGACATCGCAGTCTACCCTCGGTCATACTCAGATGGACTGTGCGCCTTCCCCATTCTACACACAGACAGCACGTTCACTGATACTACATGCACCGTACGTCTGTCTATCAGTCATTCCTCGGTAGGTGACGCTGCTAACGCCTGGACGTGTTTATATCGATAATGGATCTGTGGTCATAATATTCTGGCTGATCAGTATACATATGGCGGTAGTATCGCGTTGTTGTTGTTGTGGTCTTCAGTCCTGAGACTGGTTTGATGCAGCTCTCCATGCTACTCTATCCTGTGCAAGCTTCTTCATCTCCCAGTACCTACTGCAACCTACATCCTTCTGAATCTGCTTAGTGTATGCATCTCTTGGTCTCCCCCTACGATTTTTACCCTCCACGCTGCCCTCCAATACTAAATTGGTGATCCCTTGATGCCTCAGAACATGTCCTACCAACCGATCCCTTCTTCTGGTCAAGTTGTGCCACAAACTCCTCTTCTCCCCAATCCTATTCAGTACCTCCTCATTAGTTATGTGATCTACGCATCTAATCTTCAGCATTCTTCTGTAGCACCACATTTGGAAAGTTTCTATTCTCTTCTTGTCCAAACTATTTATCGTCCATGTTTCACTTCCATACATGGCTACACTCCATACAAATACTTTCAGAAAAGACTTCCTGACACTTAAATCTATACTCGATGTTAACAAATTTCTCTTCTTCAGAAACACTTTCCTTGCCATTGCCAGTCTACATTTTATATCCTCTCTACTTCGACCATCATCAGTTATTTTGCTCCCCAAATAGCAAAACTCCTTTACTACTTTAAGTGTCTCATTTCCTAATCTAATACCCTCAACATCACCCGACGTAATTCGACTACATTCCATTATCCTCGTTTTGCTTTTGTTGATGTTCATCTTATATCCTCCCTTCAAGACACCATCCATTCCGTTCAACTGCTCTTCCAAGTCCTTTGCTGTCTGTGACAGAATTACAATGTCATCGGCGAACCTCAAAGTTTTTATTTCTTCTCCATGGATTTTAATACCTACTCCGAATTTTTCTTTTGTTTCCTTTACTGCTTGCTCAATATACAGATTGAATAACATCGGGGAGAGGCTACAACCCTGTCTTACTCCCTTCCCAACCACTGCTTCCCTACTGTACCGTAGTATCGCGTACACAAGGTATAAAATGGCAGTGCATTGGCGAAGCTGTCATTTTTGTACTCAGGCGATACATGTGACAAGGTTTCCGATTTGATTATGGCTGCACGACGGGAATTAACAAAAATGATTCAAATGACTCTGAGCACTATGGGACTTAACATCTGTGGTCATCAGTCCCCTAGAACTTAGAACTACTTAAACCTAATTAACCTAAGGACATCACACACATCCATGCCCGAGGCAGGATTCGAACCTGCGACCGTAGCAGTCACGCGGTTCCGGACAGGGAATTAACAGACTTTGAACGCGGAATGGTAGTTGGAGCTAGACGCATGGGACATTCCATTTCGGAAATCGTTTGGGAATTCAATATTCCGAGATACACAGCTTCAAGAGTGTGCCGAGAATAACAAATTTCAGGTATTACCTGCCATTACGTACAACGCAGCGGCCGACGGCCTTCACTTAACGGCAGAGAGCAGCGGTATTCGCGTAAAGTTGTCAGTGCTAACAGACAAGCGCCGCGCGGGATTAGCCGAGCTGTCTCAGGCGCTGCAGTCATGGACTGTGCGGCTGATCCCGGCGGAGGTTCGAGTCCTCCCTCGGGCATGGGTGTGTGTGTTTGTCCTTAGGATAATTTAGGTTAAGTAGTGTGTAAGCTTAGGGACTGATGACGTTAGCAGTTAGGTCCCATAAGATTTCACACACATTAGAACATTTAACAGACAAGCTACACTGCATGAAATAACGGCAGAAATCGATGTGGGACGTACGACGAACGTATCCGTTAGGACAGTGCGGCAAAATCTGGCATCAATGGACTATGGAAGTATAAGATCGACGCAAGTGTCTTTGCTAACAGCACGATATTGCCTGCAGCGCCTCTCCAGGGCTCGTGACCATATCGGTTGGATCCTAGACGACTGTAAAACCGTAGTCTGGTGCGATGAGTCAGTGCTGATGGTAGGGTTCGAAAATGGCACAGACCCCACGAAGCCATGGACCCAGGTTGTCAAATGGTTCAAATGGCTCTGAGCACTATGGGACTCAACTGCTGTGGTCATCAGTCCCATAGAACTTAGAACTACTTAAACTTAACTAACCTAAGGACATCACACACACCCATGCCCGAGGCAGGATTCGAACCTGCGACTGTAGCAGCAGCGCGGCTCCGGACTAGAGCGCCTAGAACCGCACGGCCACCGCTGCCGGCCCCCAGGTTGTCAACAAGCCACTGTGCAAGCACCATAATGGTGTGGGCTGTGTTTGTATCGAACTTTGCTCACTACACCGGGCAAAAGGAGGCCGACACGATATTAAGAGGTATCCCATGACTTTTATCACCTCAGTGTAGTGTGTTGCGCCTGCTGTCACTGCGGGAACAGTTCGGCATAGCGTCGTTGTGCCGCTCAGCCGTTGTATTCAGTGAACCCCTACGTTAGGTGCGTGTTGGACAACTCGTCATCAGTAAACATATCCATACTGTGAACATACAACTAACAGTGCCTGAAAACATCTCCTAGAGATTATTAAGCAGTACTGAATGTAAAGTGGTGATTACTGTTGTCAGGAGCATGTGGCTGGAACAAATTTATTTTCAGACAATATTTGAATATCGTTTTCGTGAATATTATTATGATAGCATTCTGTTGTAGTGTCGGTGGATGCACAATTTTTTCCTTGTGTTCAGAATTTGCTTTCATGGAAGAAACGCTGTCGAGAAGGTACTTGCATCAAACAACCTATCCTCAGTACTTCATCTCTCATGTCAAATACATACAAGCACTCCGCAGCTGCAGTAAATGATCATACATGCATCATCTCTAAATCTTTCTCCATCTCCTTACCCGTTTCAACCATAGGCTGTGGAACTTTTGTGTTAACAGAAGAGCCAACACCGTGTTACGAGTGGAGGTCGAAATGCACGCGTTTTAGCTCACGCAGGCTGGCGTGAGGAGGGAAGAACTATACTGACGTGAGGTCTGGAACATGACAAGGAATGAGAATTCAGTAAGCGGACGTAATTAGTTTGATACTTAACTTTAATCCATTAATGATGAACGTCGCTCTTGCCTGTACATGATTCACAATATTATCTGTTCAGAATACATTCTTGAAGTAATTATAGTAACTGAATATGGCGCCTTGCTAGGTCGTAGCAAATGACGTAGCTGAAGGCTATGCTAAACTGTCGTCTCTGCAAATGAGAGCGCATGTAGACAGTGAACCATCGCTAGCAAAGTCGGCTGTACAACTAGGGCGAGTGCTAGGGAGTCTCTCTAGACTAAACCTGCCGTGTGGCGGCGCTCGGTCTGCAATCACTGATAGTGGCGACACGCGGGTCAGACGTATACTAACGGACAGCGGCCGATTTAAAGGCTACCACCTAGCCAGTGTGGTGTCTGGCAGTGACACCACAGGAACAACCTATCAAGTAAAGTGCTTCTTATCCTCAACCACGCTTAATTGAAAAGAAGACTAAAGCTTTTTCTGTCACCATCGGCGCAGCTTACCTGTCAGCATTTCCGAGCTGTCTTTCTCCAGTGCAATGTCGAACCAGTATCTCTGTCACACTGCCAACATGTTCTCAGCATTCCTCATCTTTATCTCGCTCTGTTTCTACCATGTCCATTACATACTGTTTCATTATATCTTTCGTTAGCTCCTCCTATCGCTTGTTGCTCCATTCCGAACCAGTTACCTTCTTCTACGTATACGATTATTTTCGTACTCCTGCCGGTGTACCATTCATTATTCCTATTCAGCTGTATCTTTATATTATAAAAATGGCACTCATCACAATGTTAAGTGATATTTCTATAAAAGTTATGGTTTTGCCGTCAATCCTGGGCTAATACTGAGAGTGAAGGGGAAGGAAGGAAGAGGGAGGAAAGGGGAGGGGGCTGTTGGGAGGGTTGGTAGTGATGTCTTCCTAATCGCCAGACTGCGCCAATGTTCACATTACATTCCAAACCTCTCCATAGAGTCTCATGACGTGCTGATGGCAATTCGTCTGTCAGATAGGGGTGTGAGGCTTGGCGGTTCGAGAGGAGTGGGCTATGTGCCGACACGGGCTTTGATGCTCTCCCGTCCCTTCGTCCATAACATTACAAATAGAACATCACACAGTGCAAGTAGTCTCCCCAGCAACCTCGAGACACAGAGACAGGGTGACAGTTATTGAACTACATGAAAAAAACTCAAATTAGTTACAAACTACGGCGTGCACACACTTTATTCAACATGTAAACGTAACTACAGATATTCGGATTCAGGTTATGACATGTCCGATATGCCTGCCGGACGTGTTCAGATTCAAAGAATTTCCAGCGTGGGGAAGCCGCGCGGTCTCAGGGCGTCTTGTCACGGTTCGCGCGGCTCTCGCCGTCTGAGGTTCGAGTCCACCCTCGAGCATGGGTGTGTGTGTGTTGACCTTAGCGTAAGTTAGTTTAAGTTAGATTAAGTAGTGTGTAAGCTTAGGGACGGATGACCTCAGCAATTTGGTCCCATAAGATCTTACCAAAAACTTTCTGGGAATTTGGCGGCCAATCGAGGCCCATGTCAGTGGCCTCTTGGTACCCCAGAGCCAGAATGCGTTCCCAAAAGTGCTCCTCCAGGACATCAAGCACTCTCCTGCTTCGATGGAGTCGAGCTCCGTCTTGCATAAACCACATCTTGTCGAAATCAGGGTCACTTTGGATAATAGGGATAAAATCATCTTCCGAAACCTTCACGTACCGTTCGGTAGTCACCGTGCCATCAAGGAATGTCGCACCGATTATTCCATGACTGGACATTGCATACCACACAGTCACCCGTTGAGGGGGAAGAGACTTCTCGATAGCGAAATGCGGATTCTCATCCCCCAAATGCGCCAGTTTTGATTGTTGACTAACCCATCCGAATGAAAGTGGGCTTCGTCGCTAAACCAACCCATATTCACATACTAATTCCCACCATGCTCACGGCCAACGGTGCAGTTTAAACGTCCGCACGCAAGCCGTTCAGAAGTTATGACAATTTTATTTCATATTGTTCAATAATTGTCACCGTGTACACTCGAGGCACTTTACAACAGTTCGGAGGAAGGCAAAAGCAAACCACCTGCACTACGGCCTACGACAGGACTGCAAAGCTGGATTCCTGTAACTACGCAAAACGCTCTTTTCCTGAGTATGGCACCGACTTTGACTTTTGTCTATTATACACGTTGCAATAATAACTGAAACGATGTATGCCTTGTTGGGCGTAAAAAATGGCTTAAAGGCATTTACCTAACCACTTAAAATTAATGCACGAACGTACTACACGAACCATTCAAAGTCATCGCTTTGGAGAGCCAAAATTTCTTCAAGATTCAAGCCGAAGCTGACGAACAGGCAGCTACAAGAATACGAAAGTTAAAGCTCAACATTACTTACGTTTATCGGATTTACAATGTAGAAGTCGGAGAACCAAAGAATGAAGTAGTTTCTTTACGGAAGTACTATCCCGTCAGTGGCCTTAATCGATTTAGAAACACATCGAAAATATAAATTAAAGTGGCTTGACGAGGATCTGAATCCTGCTCCTTCCAAATGTGAGAGCAGTGTGATCAATCACTGCTCCGAAACATATGAGTGATACTAGAACCGCGACAACGAATGTTTGCTTCTCATTTTAAGACACAAAAAGCAGAAACTGATGGTTATGACTCCCTACCTGGACAAGGAAAAACACCATTTATTTTACTCACAAATGTTTGGAAAATGAGAGGCACGTGGCACGTACAACAGTTCTGTGAAATTTTGTACCTTTCATAAATTTTAATTAGGTTTCGTCTGAACACTAATATTTCAACATTATTAGCAAACTGGCAAAAAGACATTATCAGAAATTTATTGATGAACTTTTATTCACTTGTGAATAAGAAATTATAGAAATTCTAGAATATATATACGCCTTTTTATAATAATTTATATTCGAAAATTTGACACTTTGCCGCATTTCCCCCTCCATGAAATTAATAATAACTACGTTCTTCATGTGGGTTCTGTAGCGTTGTAATATATGCTGGAAGTAGAAAATGACACACCTAACGAGAAATCTTATTTTCCAATGGGTACGTTTCTAACGTCAATGAACTGTCAGATAGCGAAAGGTAGCAAGACGTCGTATGCATATTCGATGTTAGAGCAGGAGTAAAGGAAGGTGCAACAAATTTCGTGGTTGCCATACTTCTAATTACACTAAGTGTCCGCCGTTGAAATGACAGCTTAACCGTTATGCCTTGCGTCACTCACCAAGAGGTTTCCAAAAATAAATTTTCTTAATCAAACGTGACGAACTATGTAATCTACATACGACACAAATGCTGAACAATTACGCATAAGAATTTCAGCAGAATGATCTAGAACACTCTCAACGGGCCAATGTAAAGTACACTTTTGTACCAAGAAATGTACAACATTTAAACAATGGAACAGTAATCATAAGGAACTGTTACTAGCATTAAAAATTCAAATTCGGACGTCTTGTTACATCGTCAGATGGAACATCCCATAGTGTTTGTGCAAATTAAGTTGGAAAGATGACAGATCAGTTAAATCATAGATTTAAATGCCGACCAGCCATCCGGATTATGTTTTCCCTTTCTTCCTTAAATTACTGCAAGCAGAATGCCGAGATAATACCCTTAATAAGGCTAAGGACGATTTTCTGCTTCTTTTTCCTCTGGCGTTTTAATGACATCTTGGTCCACAAAATGCTAAACTGTAATCGCACCTTCTACAAATTTTCACCGTTCTCACATAACTAGGCCTTTTCTCAGTGCATCAATGTTGGACTTGAAGTGTATTTTTATTTTTTCACCACATTTGCCTGTTTGCTTGTCTGCACTGCAGGCCGCTCATTTCTGCTCTGCTTCAATATCCGTAGCGTTCAGACATGTACACCAATGAGGAGAAGTTGGATATACTACTTCTAAACGATGAGTGTAAAGTAAATGCTGTAAAAACCGAACAGCGGTGAACGGCTATGTATCCGGATCGCAATGTCTGACGCGCCAGGCAACTGCACGAATTATTAAGACGCTAGTGCGGACAAGCTGCTTGAACGTCTAAAAGAGGACAAGAAAGAAGACTGAAACTGACGACAACACGAGGTAGCTGTCCTGGCTACGACGCTAATACAGGGTGATTCAAAAAGAATACCACAACTTTAGGAATTTAAAACTCTGCAACGACAAAAGGCAGAGCTAAGCACTATCTGTCGGCGAATTAAGGGAGCTATAAAGTTTCATTTAGTTGTACATTTGTTCGCTTGAGGCGCTGTTGACTAGGCGTCAGCGTCAGTTGATGCTAAGATGGCGACCGCTCAACAGAAAGCTTTTTGTGTTATTGAGTACGGCAGAAGTGAATCGACGACAGTTGTTCAGCGTGCATTTCGAACGAAGTATGGTGTTAAACCTCCTGATAGGTGGTGTATTAAACGTTGGTATAAACAGTTTACAGAGAATGGGTGTTTGTGCAAAGGGGAAAGTTCTGGACGGCCGAGAACGAGTGATGAAAATGTAGCACGCATCCAGCAAGCATTTGTTCGCAGCCCAGGAAAATCGACTCGCAGAACTAGCAGAGAGCTGCAAATTCCACAATCACATTGCCACTTGGCACTTATCTGTCTGTAACTACCTGAACGTCAACTACCCGAGGCGATGGATCGGCCGCCAGGCAGCCCGTGACAGAGCACTTCATCACTGGCCTCCAAGAAGCCCTGATCTTACCCCCTGCGATTTTTTCTTATGGGGGTATGTTAAGGATATGGTGTTTCGGCCACCTCTCCCAGCCACCATTGATGATTTGAAACGAGAAATAACAGCAGCTATCCAAACTGTTACGCCTGATATGCTACAGAGAGTGTGGAACGAGTTGGAGTATCGGGTTGATATTGCTCGTGTGTCTGGAGGGGGCCATATTGAACATCTCTGAACTTGTTTTTGAGTGAAAAAAAAACCTTTTTAAATACTCTTTGTAATGATGTATAACAGAAGGTTATATTATTATCATTAAATACACATTTTTAAAGTTGTGGTATTCTTTTTGAATCACCCTGTATAATGAATCCGCAGAGTGGTACGAGACATATGAACGAGAAATCAGTCAACCGAGTGTAATTTGCGTCCTGCATCGACAGAATTTCCATCCCTGTCATCTGTCACTACATCAGACACTCGGCGACCGTGGTTTCGAACGTTGTAGAGAATTTTGTGGGTTTGCCTTTTAGCAACTGAGAGACGACCCTACGTTTTTCCAGCGTGTGCTCTTTACCGATGAATCAACGTTTACTAACTACGCCACTGTAAATTTGCGTAACATGCACTACTGGGCAGCCGAAAATCCACACTGGCTTCGTCAAGTGCAACATCAACAGCCGTGGAGCGTAAACGTAAGGTACGGAATCATAGGAAATGACATTGTGGGAGCTCACTTCATCTCAGGCGTTCTAAATGGATATTCATATGCACACTTTCTGACAAACATTTTACCAGTTCTTCTAGAGGAGGTACCACTGGATATTCGACAATGTATGTGGCTACAATACGACGATTGTCCAGCTCACTCGTCCCGTGTTACAACGCAGATACTGAATGAGAATTTCCTGGACGTTGGATAGGACGAAATTCTGTTGCGAAATGACCAGTTAGGTTCCCCGGTTTGACTCCTCTTGATTTCTTTCTTTAGGGAGCACTCAAATATGCAGTCTATGATTAAGCTCCAACTACGCCAGACGATACGTGTCGTCGAATTGCCAGTACATGCTATACCATATCATCCACCGTAATTACATCTGTTCATCGTTCTTTCGAACGGTGATTGCAAATGTGCCTTTCAGTCCATGGTCAACTGTTTGACCACATACTTAACTAAAGGATAAAATTATTTTTTTGGAAGACAAAGTTTATGTTAAGTGATTTGCGTGGTTACCAGATCATTGTAATGTCAAATACGTCGACAGCGTGTAATTCACGTAACTGGTAACGCTGTCATTACGCGCTTACGTTCAGCATGAAACGACATTTCGTCAAGAAGAATATTTATCTTACGGTGTACTGGTGGTCACCAAAGTATTTTTAACTAAACGTTTAGCTCTACGCATGTATCCCATATGATATAGTTTAGAACAGTGTAGGTAGAGGCAGTTGCCCGACAGCATGTATTTTACCTCTAAGAAGCACACAGCCACGTACAGGAAAAGACAGTTCAACTCTTCCTTCTAACATTTAGATATTTGTTACAGTAGCTGCTTTTTCCAGCGTATAAGACCTCTTTATTTTTAAAGAATGAATAGTTGAGGGGAGGATACACGAATGTGAAATAGTTTTCCTAAGCCCTTTCTGAGACACTAGATTCTAGCCTATGTCGTATTTCCACGTACAACATGCGTAGGTGAATCTGCATTTAGGTCGTAAGTTGGTTGAAGGGGAAGTAAAACTTTATTCCCGTAGCTCATGTCTACCATACGGAGCCGGCCGGGGTGGCCGAGCAGTTCTAGGCGCTACAGTCTGGAACCGCGCGACCGCTAAGGTCGCAGGTTCGAATCCTGCCTCGGGCATGGATGTGTGTGATGTCCTTAGGTTAGTTAGGTTTACGTAGTTCTAAGTTCTAGGGGACTGATGACCTCAGAAGTTAAGTCCCATAGTGCTCAGAGCCATTTGAATCATTTTGAACCTACCATACGGCATACAAATCCGCAGGCTGGTCCGAGACGCTTGCTTGGCAATGTTTGCACAGCAAATACTTTTTCTGACCTCCGTGCACTCAATGTCTAGGACATTTTTCGAATTTTTACGACTGGTTTCAACGTCAACATTAAAAAACGCTATATCACTGTAATTTTCTTCTCAAGAGCTATCGAATGCAGATATAAAAAGGGTAGGTTTCATTTTAATAAAAAGTACTTGCTTCAATATCTCCGTTGATACCAGTGCTAAAAACGTTAACCAAACAAAAACATACGTGCCCCTCGACGCTCTATCATTTGCAGGAAACCGCGTTTCGATATGTGAAACCGTTCACGAAATGAAATTGGAGTTACATCATACGTGACTCCTACCCTGTGTAGCACACTACACATGAACTTGTTGACAAATTGTCAATTCTTTTCTATATTAAACAAATTGTTCACTACGGTTTAGCGATCGATGACTAAGCACGCTGGAAAACACACGACTACTTCATAGGGTCTTTATGACTGTTATATTTCATAAATGTTGTTTCCGCTTCAGTTACCCACGGTCCAAACAAGCAAACATGAAAACATGGGAGGATATGGCAACTCGATTAACCGACTGGTAGTACAGAGAACGGCTTCCCAACAGAGGTTAAGTCAGAAATAGTGGGGATTATGAGCTCCATACGGCGTCACGGTGGAGGTAGCACTTGTGACGATGGGGGAGCAGCGACATGCACCCTCTGACATCGCGATGCTCTATGACAAAAGGGGAAGGTAGGCACGCAATAATTGGAACTGTTCACAAATTATACGTTTATTGCGGTATAACCCTTCGCGGTGTGCCAAAAAATAGCCTTTGTCACCACTGACGGCTTTAACGGCTGTGCGAGGGAAGGTAGAAAATTTTGTAGTCTGGCTCAAAAATAGCATTGACACAAATTATATTTTGTTCTTATATATTAGTACAAGTTTTAGTAAAACGTATGTCAGGTGCCAACCTCACCTACGGGATAGTTCTGTATACATGAATTCTTAAAGATGTCTTGTTGGGTACGATAAATTCAAACTATTGTAGCGATGTTTTGAAGGGTTATGGGCGTCGGAATGAAAGTTATGAAGTGTCTTCATTTCAGCCAGCGGCGTTGCCTCAGTGATAACTCCGGTTCCCGTCAGATCACCGAGGTAAAGCGCTGCTGGGCTTGGTTAGCAGTTGGTTAGCAGACCGTCCGGTCTGTCGAGCGCTGCTGTCAAGCGGGATGCACTCAGCCCTTATGAGGCCGGTTGAGGAGCTACTTGATAGGGAAGTAGCGGCTCCGGTCACGATAACTGACAACGTCCGGGAGAGCGCTGTGCTGACCACATGCCCTCCATACCCTCGTCCAGGAACGCCTATGGCCTGAGGATGGCACGGCGGTCGGCCGGTGCCGTTGGACCTTCAAAGCCTGTTCGGACGAAGTTCAGTTTTAGTCTTTATTTACAACCGCTAATAGTGTGTGTCCGAATCAAACATGGACATACTTTTCTTGAATATGACGGACGTCTCAAAACTGGAGCAAACGATGAAAACGTGAAAGAGCGCAATGTGCTGTTGAGTAATTGACGACGAAAGATGTATGAACTAGTTGAAGCCATAGACACATTTTAAGTTAAATATAATCTGTGAAGAGGCTTTATGCAAGGTGGGTGTCGCGTCGGTTGAACGTCTTAAATGCAATTGCGAAAACTATTAACACAGAAACTTTTGTAATACTCAAAAAGAAAGCCGTTGATTTCATGGGTCTATTTGTTCCTCTGAGTGTGATTTGGGTCCACATCGTAAATGGATGAGCAAGAAAAGCAGTAGGTGGAAGTTGTTGACTATGTACCAAATAAAGGGTGGCCGATGTCATCTGCCGAAAAGGTTACGATTAGTTTCTACTGGGATACGTAAGATGTTCTTCTTATTTAATGCATAAGACACTAACTGACGAATAGTATGCAAGTCTTCTACACTAACTGGATGAATAGACACACAAAAAGTAGTGTCATAAGTAGGTGCCCCATAGCTTGTAAATATTGAAGAACGTCATGATTACCGCCAAGAGCTGCTGATAAAATTTCTTTATTTAACAACCAGTTTCGTCCCACAAACCATCGTCAGGGTCCTGTATACAGCTGGAAGAACATACATGTTGTTTCAATTGGCATACAAGAACCTGATGATGGTCTGTAGCCCGAAACATTTTGTTTTCTTTCAGTTGATATACAGCACCCTGATAATGGCCTCTGGACCGAAACTGGTTGTTAGATATATAAATTTTATCAGCGGCTCTTGGCGGTAATCACGACGTTCTTCACGCTCAAGAAGTGGCTCGGACTGCAACAGAAAAAATATTTGCCGTTTTGGAGTGGTAAGACTGGGAGATTCAAAGTAAGAATTGTTGGAACATGCATCTAAATAAGATGCATGTTCTTACACCCTCAGACTTTCACCTATTGCCACATCTAAAGAAACACGTGGCTGGAAATCTTACTGAGTACAATGAAGAGTTTATGGAGGCCTTAGATTTCTATTTTGCGGATCTTACAGAATCACTCTCAGGAATGAAGTCTACTGTTTGGTAAAGGACTGACGTGAAAGGACAATACGTCAAAAAAACGTATTTTTTCTTTAAAAACAGAGTACTTCACTGGCAGAACGATAAATTTTCGCCTTGCCCTTATAGGAACATATGACACCGAAGTTTCAGTGAGCTACAATGTTCATTACACATGCCAGCGGTCTCTCATGCCTTTACTCACCTTGAACTAGTTACTAGAATGGACTACCAGCAATCAAATGAAATGAAATCAAGGACCCGCT
This sequence comes from Schistocerca nitens, assembly GCF_023898315.1. NCBI lineage: Eukaryota > Metazoa > Arthropoda > Insecta > Orthoptera > Acrididae > Schistocerca > Schistocerca nitens. Next base: position 167,055,266 of record NC_064616.1, on the reverse strand, counting down.
CGAGGCGCTTTCTGTACAAAGTAAGTCAGTAAAATAGGCTCAAAAATTTCCCATAATCTACTTGTAGATGTTTCCGAAATGATCCCTGATGTGAATTTTGTATTTCACGGATCGTTGTCACAAGCAGTGAAAGAGTACAACCGATGCCGAATACACTGCACTTCCTGTCAGACGAGTAACTAGCTACGTTATTTGTGTTTGTACAAAGTTGGACCTCAAAATTTTATCCGTCAAACCGAGTATGAATATCTGTTGTGATACTGCATATTGCTACACTTAAAATCTGACCCAGAACTGCTATAACAAACGAACATTACCGGTAAGAGATATAAAAACACAAATTTAAAAAAAAAGATTCCCACTGAACATTGGAATAGTGTATAAATTAATCGAAACACCACATTGTGCCTTGACAGTTACACGTATAGAAATGCGATTCATGGGTTAATGCATTGGCTTTCCATTCTCGAAGGGGAGGAGTTCATATCTCGTCCGGATATTCAGACTGTTTCTTAAATCACTAGAGACTAATGCAGAGGTGGTTTCTTTGAAGAGACTACGGGAGATTTCCTACTCCTTCTCTGTCCAGTCCGCTATTGTCAGCCGTCTGTAATGATCTCTTCGACAGCGGGATATTAGGTACTCTGATCTTCATATATCCGTTAATACCAGTTTGTAGAACTTTATTTTACAATGAATTAGTTGTGGAAATTAGTCTAACTGGGAGGCTCGGAGATACATTTACTTTCGTCCGTTTGAGATAACAATTTATTGTGACATGTTTCTACAAAATGGCAATGTCAAACGACAATTACCAGGAGTGTATTACATTTTCATTCGTTATCAGTGCCCACGCTTAACTGATGACATTGAATATGCTTCCTCATGCTTCTTCCTGTGTTTATTATTTTCTATATCAATGTTACCGTCATTACACAGCTTTTGCAAACCTTTTCGTAGGCAATTACCTTACTTTAACTACTACCAGATATTATTGTCTCTGTTTCGATTGCCAGCAGTAGTCGTCTGAGCCGAGGAAATAACAGACAATCGTCAGAGTTTACGCATTAAACAGCAGGCATTCCAATTAAACTGAAGTCAATTAAATACGGAGGATGTTTCACGGCGGTCTGGATAATTACGGCAAAAACGAGTTCCTCAATGAAGGAAGGCTGCAACAGGTACAATAAGGAAACACTTAATGGAAACTAGGAGTCGTTCTAGCGAAACATACAGCTTTCCGCAGTAAGGCTCGATAAGATACACTATTTTCGACATGGCGCCAGGAATGTACACGGCGGGACGGGAAAAAAGTGTGCCCGTTACATAAGCGACGCGACACGCATTCCGCAGCGTACGGTCCTCGGCATTACGCAAGGGACACCCATGGACGGATGCCAGCATGTACTGGACAGTGACCCAACGGTGGCAGAGAACCTCCGGCCATAAAACGCCGCTTTCACAATGCGCGGCTCATTTGGCATTCGGCGCGTCGCAGTGACACCACGCAATGTCAGCTGCGCCGACATTTGCTAGCTGGAATCAAGCGTGCGAATACCCCAAACAAGTTCTGGCTGTCCTTAATTCGTCATTTTATTCTCTGCCTCTATAAATGAATGATTACTCTACCTCTGCCGTGTAGGTTCCCCAGAATGTTCTGATTTTAGTAACAAATAAACGAAAGCATTCGTAAGACAAATGGAAGGTAAACTTTCTCGGCCTCGTTCGGAGATGACGTTGATATCAAAGAAATTTTGTTTATCCGTATTGTGATACATGTTGCGCAATAACATAAGTCAAATATTAACTTGACCTAAGGAATATTTTTGTTTATACGGCTTTCCTTTAAAAACTAGTCGTATTGTCCGCGTCCACAAATCTAAGACCTGGATAACGGTGTCTTCATAAAATGCTTCGGCAACGGAAATTGATCAGACATTTCAAATGGCTCTGAGCACTATGGGACTTAACATCTACGGTCCTCAGTCCCGTAGAAATTAGAACTACTTAAACCTAACAAACCTAAGGACATCACACAACACCCAGTCATCACGAGGCAGAGAAAATCCCTGACCCCGCCGGGATCAGACAATTGCGAAATTTTTGTAAGGAATCTGCTTTTTCATCTTCAACAGTCCAGAAATATGAGGCAGCATTTAAAAACGGCCGCACTTATCATGATGATGAACCGTACAGTGCACATGCCAAACCTGCAGTCACAGATGAAAACGACGAGAAAGTACACAACACAGTACTGAACGATTAATAATTAAAGGTATAAGAAAGGTGACGTTACAGCTATACTAGAAAAATTAGTAAGTCATATTTCACACTGAAGAGCCAAAGAAACTGGTACACCTAACATCGTGTAGGACCCCCGCAAGCACGCAGAAGTGCCGCAACACGACGTGGCATGTACTCAACTCATACCTGAAGTAGTGCTGAAGGGAACTAACACCGTGAATCCTGCAGGGTTGTCCATAAATCCGTAAGAATACGAGGGGGTGGAGATCTTTCCTGAACAGCATGTTGCATGTCTGGGGAGTTTGGTGGCCAGCGGAAGTGTTTAAACTCAGAGGAGTGTTCTTGGAGCCACTCTGTAGCAACTCTGGACGTGTGGGGTGGCGCATTGTCCTGCTGGAATTGCCCAAGTCCGTCGGAATGCACAATGGACATGAATGGATGCAGGTGATCAGACAGGATGTTTACGTACGCGTCACCTGTCACAGTCGTCTCTACACGTATCAGGAGTCCCGTATCACTCCAACCGCTCACGCCCCATAAAACTTGAACAGGGTCCATGGATTAATGAGGTTGTCTCCATACCAGTACACGTCCATCCGCTCGATACAATTTGAAACGAGACTCGTCCGACCATACCACATTTTTCCAGTCATCAACAGTCCAGTCCAGCGTCGGTGTTGACGGGCCCTGGCGAGGCGTAAATCTGTATGTCATGTCGTCATCAAGGGTACACGAGTGTGCCTTCGGCTCCGAAAGCCCATATCGCTGATGTTTCGTTGAATGGTTCGCTCTCTGACACTTGTTGATAGCCCAGCATTCCAATATGCAGCAATTTGCGGAAGGGTTGCACTTCTGTCACGTTGAACGTTTCTCTTCAGTCTCGTTGGTCCCTTTCTTGCAGGATCGTTTTCCGGCCGCAATTATGTTTGAGTTATGATGTTTTACCGGATTCCTGATATTCACGGTGCACTCGTGAAATGGTCGTGCGGGAAAATCCCCACTTCATCGCTACCTCGGAGATGCTGTGTCCCACCGCTCGTGCGCCGTCTATAACACCACGTTGAAACGCACTTAAATCTTGATAACCTGCCATTGTAGCAGCAGTAACCGATCTAACAACTGCACCAGAAACTTGTTGTCTTATATAGACGTTGCCATCCGCAGCGCCGTATTCTGCCTGTTTACATATCTCTGTATTTTAATACTCTTGCCTGTGCCAGTTTCTTTGGCGCTTCAGTGTATATAAAGAATTAACTATCAAAAAGATTTTGTAAGATGGTTCCTAGAGAAAGCGAAACCGAATTTTTCATCTATGTATCGACCATTTTGAAAACAATTCAACTTGACTTGCGCTCCCACCTGTTATTGTTAATGAGAAGTGAGTCAACCACTTCACACTGAAACGGAAGAGCAGTGAAATCAGAGTAGTAATAGGTGCTTCTGTATTAATTAATTATCAAAAAAGATAATGGTCTCATTTTTCTGGGATACAAACCAGATTTTTCGTGACGATTAACTTGCTAAGGTAACACCACGTTCGTATTATAGGCCAACTGGCCGAAGAAATTTGTGGGGAGGTAATAACTAAAGAAAAATATCATATTTCATTACATCTCCAAAAGTGGTTTCGCAAAGAGAAAACTGAGGTTTTTGAAGCACGAATTATTGGAACGTTCATGACCTTCAGCAGATATGGCGTTCTCTATATTCCACTTATTCCTATATCTGGGAAATGTGTGGCTGGAAAAAATTTTAATCCAAAGCAGATGTTATGGCACTCGTCGATGGTTATTGTTCAGACCTTTAAATATCGCTGTCGAGGAACAGAATCTACGCTCTAGGAAAATATTGGATGAATTTCATTAACTTAAAATTAACTTAAAAGGACGCTACACCCAAATTAAACGCACATTATTCCAAAAAACACGCTCTTTTCTAAAAGTCTGGGAACTTTTCACCCTGCCCTCGTAGATTTGTACGTCTGCCATAATGCATTGTTATTTGTTATTTAGCTGTAGCCAAAGATTTTTCGGAGATGTTTTGCGGTGAGCTGAGGGCTTTAAATTAATTTTTTCACACTTTAATTATTTTAAATTTACAACTCGTACAGAATTTCATTTTTTAGTGCCATAAGGAACGAAGATCAGGATTTATCGTTCCATCGACGGCGAGGTCATTGTACACGAAACGCTAGTTCACATCGGACAGGAATGGATTCTTTTCAAAAGAAACTTCGCAGCATACACCTTAAGTGAAAACCTAAATTTGGATGACTGGAGCATTATCTGCACCTCCAGTTCCAGAAGCAGAAAATATTAATTGATTGGCGACTCCATGGCGTCTTGTGTGCACCACGACCAAATAGTGGATAGAATTGGAAGGAAAATCAGCATTGGTCGTATTTTGTTGTTTTATTGTCAGCAAAATCGATTTTCGGTCACTTAGTGACCATCCTCTGTGCTGTAATATACAATTAAAATTGATAGGCACTGGTATCAAGCTATAAACACAAGCTTAGAGCGATCACATAAACTCGCTCTAAGCTTGTGGTTATAGCTTGATACCAGTGCCTACCAATTTTAATTGTATATTACAGCACTGAGGATGGTCACTAAGTGACCGAAAATCGATTTTGCTGACAATAAAACAACAAAATACGGCCAATGCTGATTTTCTTTCCAATTCTATCGAAAATATTAATATTACGCCAAGCTCATCCTCTTCTAATGACTTATATCATTTTGTCAAATGATTTATAACTGTGAGAGCAATGGCGCAGTATCAGAATGTAATGAATTCTAACAATGTAGAATGATTGGTCTTCGTGAAATAGCTTTCTCTTATGTTGTATTTCGATTAGTCAGGGTATACCGTTAAGACAGTGATACGTATGTGGAACTGTGGATAGATGAGAGTTGTACAAATCCAAAATAAGATACTAGAGCAAGCAATGTAGCGACAACATTGGATGACCGCCATATTTTCCGCATGGCCGTAACAGAGTGCTGGGTCGACTCATATCTTGCAGTGGGCATGTGGATTCTGTCGTTGGTGTGCTAAGCGTCAAAATACTGTTCGTTTGGGCGGGCCCCGCTTTCGGCTGTCTTGCACTGATTGGAACACAATGTTAGACGCTTCTGGGGTGGACTCACTCCGACGGCCTGCGGTTGTTGAGCAGCGTAGCGGACGAACGTCAGTTGTTATGGTTCTAAACGCTAGCAGAAAAACGTGTGATATCAATGTCTTGGAACAGTAGTGTGTAAACGTAGGATGAAGCAAACAGCTTGGTGGAATGACACAGTCAAGGCAGCCTGTAAAAGGAAAAAGAAGGCGTATCAAAAATGGCTACATACTAGAACTCAGGTAGACAGAGAAAGTTATGTTGAAGAAAGAAACGAAGCCAAACAGATAATTGCAGCATCCAAGAAGAAATCTTGGGAAGACTTTGGAAACAGGTTGGAGACTTTGGGTCAAGATGCTGGAAAACCATTCTGGAGTGTAATTAGCAGTCTTCGAAAGGGAGGTAAGAAGAAAATGACAAGTATTTTGGACAGGTCAGGAAAACTGCTGGCGAATCCTGTGGATTCCTTGGGCAGGTGGAGGGAATATTTTGAAGAGTTGCTCAATGTAGGTGAAAATACGATTAGTAATGTTTCAGATTTCGATGTACAATGGGATAGGAATGATGATGGAAAAAGGATCACATTTGAGGAAGTGGAGAAAATGGTCAATAGACTGCAGTGCAATAAAGCAGCTGGGGTGGATGAAATGAAGTCAGAACTCATAAAATACAGTGGAATGTCAGGTCTTAAATGGCTACACAGAATAATTGAAATGGCCTGGAAGTCGGGACAGGTTCCATCAGACTGGACAAAAGCAGTAATCACACCAATCTTTAAACATAGAAACAGAAAAGACTGTAACAACTACAGAGGTATCTCTTTAATCAGCGTTGTGGGTAAAATCTTCTCAGGTATTGTTGAAAGGAAAGTGCGAGTATTAGTTGAGGACCAATTGGATGAAAATCAGTGTGGGTTTAGGCCTCTTAGAGGTTGTCAGGACCAGATCTTTAGCTTACGGCAAATAATGGAGAAGTGTTAAGAGTGGAACAGGGAATTGTATCTATGCTTTATAGATCTAGAAAAGGCATATGACCGGGTTCCTAGGAGGAAGTTATTGTCTGTTCTACGAGATTATGGAATAGGAGGCAAACTTTTGCAAGCAATTAAAGGTCTTTACATGGATAGTCAGGCAGCAGTTAGAGTTGACGGTAAATTGAGTTCATGGTTCAGAGTAGTTTCAGGGGTAAGACAAGGCTGCAACCTGTCTCAACTGTTGTTCATATTATTTATGGATCATATGTTGAAAACAATAGACTGGCTGGGTGAGATTAAAATATGTGAACACAAAATAAGCAGTCTTGCATATGCGGATGACTTAGTTGTGATGGCAGATTCGATTGAAAGTTTGCAAAGTAATATTTCAGAGCTAGATCAGAAATGTAAGGACTATGGTATGAAGATTAGCATCTTCAAAACGAAAGTAATGTCAGTGGGAAAGAGATATAAACGGATTGAGTGCTAAATAGGAGGAACAAAGTTAGAATAGGTGGACGGTTTCAAGTACTTAGGATGCATATTCTCACAGGATGGCAACATAGTCAAAGAACTGGAAGCGAGGTGTAGCAAAGCTAATGCAGTGAGCGCTCAGCTACGATCTACTCTCTTCTGCAAGAAGGAAGTCAGTACCAAGACTAAGTCATCTGTGCACCGTTCAATGTTTCTACCAACTTTGTTGTATGGGAGCGAAAGCTGGGTGGATTCAGGTTACCTTATCAATAAGGTTGAGGTTACGGATATGAAAGTAGCTAGGATGATTGCAGGTACTAGTAGATGGGAACAATGGCAGGGGGTGTCCACAATCAGGAAATTATAGAAAAACTGGGAATGAACTCTATAGATGTAGCAGTCAGGGCGAACAGGCTTAGATGGTGGGGTCATGTTACACGCATGGGAGAAGCAAGGTTACCCAAGAGACTCATGGGTTCAGCAGTAGAGGGTAGGAGGAGTCGGGGCAGACCAAGGAGAAGGTACCTGGATTCGGTTAAGAATGATTTTGAAGTCATAGGCGTAACATCAGAAGAGGCACCAATGTTAGCACTGAATAGGGGATCATGGAGGAATTTTATAAGGGGGATTATGCTTCAGACTGAACGCTGAAAGGCATAATCAGTCTTAAATGATGATGATGAAATGATGATGATGATGATGATCAATTCTTACTCTTACCTGTGGGTGAAAACTTGGACAATCACATCTTTAAGGGGTTTATTTTCTGTGTCTCGCATCAAGCTTACTTTTACTGCAGGAGAAGGTCGAGCGGTTACTAAAACACACATAAAATATTAATTCATTTTACTATAACTCTTTAATGTACAGGATGATTAAAAAAAACCTTTACTGACTGACGTGGCACATCGGACATACCACAAGGATCAGTAATCACATAGGGACCGGCGGTCGCAAAGACCGCCCGGGGCTAGTAAATGACGTTGCAGTTATTTAGCCACATGCTACAAATGGTCGCCCACTACAGGGGATGCTCAAAGTTTTGTTCAGATGCATCGAAACAGGCTTGACATCGACGCTGCATTCAACTGCGCACCCTCTCAACGAGGGCGATGTAATAGGTGTCTTATACGCAAGGCCATTCAGATATCACCACGAGAGAAAATCGATTGGGGACAGATCAGGTGATCGTGGTGGTCATGCAACTGCCTACCAAAACCAATCCAGTGGCACGGAAAGGTTGCCTGCAGATGTGCCCTCGTCTGTCTGCTGAAATGCGCGGGGGCTCCGTCGTGCTGAAATCGAATGCGCCGGCCGCGGTGGTCTAGCGGTTCTAGGCGCGCAGTCCGGAACCGCGCGACTGCTACGGTCGCAGGTTCGAATCCTGCCTCTGGCATGGATGTGTGTGATGTCCTTAGGTTAGTTAGGTTTAAGTAGTTCTAAGTTCTAGGGGACTGATGACCACAGACGTTAAGTCCCATAGTGCTCAGAACCATTTGAACCATTTTTTTTTTAAATCGAATGCGGCGACCAACAGGCATGGGAACATCATTCAGCACGTCCGGAAAACCTCTTGCAAGAATACGACACACGTGCGACAATCAAGTCGGTCCGGGAGAATTTACGGCCCAATTAAATAGTCTCCGACAATACCGACCCACACGTTAAGGGTAAATTTGCATTGTGAGTCATGTGTACGTGTAGCATGTGGGTTCACATCTGCCCGCGTATGCAGGTTGTGAATGTTCATCACACCATCGAGTGAGAAGGCATTGGTGCAGAGGACAGTCGCTGTGAAGCTCCAGTCTCATTACCGTCGCGTCCTCTCTTGGCGTTTGCGACCCCCTACTCCTATGTGATTACCGATCCTTGTTGTATGTCCGATGTGCCATGTCAGTTTGTAAACTTTTTTTGAAACACCCTGTATAATACTTAACTTAAATTCGTTCCATGTCCATTTATTACTGTCGCCAAATACAAGAAGAACTGAAGTACAGTCTCATGTCATTGAGCATTCACTTTAAACTTAGGCACACAGTTCTGACTAACGGTCCTAGCCCTGCCCGATCTGAGCTATGTTGATGCTGCAGTCTTAATCGATGATCACATAATGAGACGAACTGGCTGTGGCCTGACGTAAGTAGTTTTCCAGCAGCGGCCGCGTATGGAACGTCTTGAGAATGTGTCTTCGCCGACGTCTCTCATTCGTGGCTGCGTCTGGCAGCGACTGTTTTTGGCTTATGGTGGCTTATGGTGCCGGTGTGAGGTACCAACTGTAACATGGGATCGCACTCTTCGAACGCCACCACATTATTGTGCAGCGGTACCGCCCAAACCTCGGGCACTTCCACGTGTCATATTTGAACAGGACGATACCCGACTACGTATGCCGGAAGTGTGTAAAACATTTTAAAGACAGACAAATTCTGTGTCTTGCATATACGCCTGACATACCGCCTATCGAACATTTCTGACGTGAGATATGGTCAGCCATCAAATTGATCAGCACGGTACTCAATAACCACAACTGATGCTTTATGCAATCTCATAGAAATCAGGTGAAGGCAAATTCTTTAACATATGCAGAACATATTTGATTCTGTGTCACGACATTTGACGTCTCTGGCTACAGCATGCGCAGGCTCCATACCGTACTGAATTCTTATTGGCAGAGATACTGTACAGTTTTATAACATTCGTCACGTGTTTACTGTCATGTAATGTATACTATAAAGTTAATTTTAGTTATGTATAACTTCCGTGGAGTCGCGATTTTCACCAACGTGAGAGTATTGTAAGACCTGCCACCTGCGAGTGAGCCACGTTTTCTGAAATTGTTTTAAGGATTTTCAAATTCCAATTATATATCATTTAGCTAACTTAATGCACAGAAATTTGATTTGAGTGTGAACACAGTCATCCAGAATAACAAATACAGTGTTGGCCATTAAAATCGCAACACCATGTAGGCGGAATGCAACAAATGGCTCTGAGCACTATGGGACTCAACATCTTAGGTCATAAGTCCCCTAGAACTTAGAACTACTTAAACCTAATTAACCTAAGGACATCACACACACCCATGCCCGAGGCAGGATTCGAACCTGCGACCGTAGCAGTTCCGCGGTTCCGGACTGCAGCGCCAGAACCGTATGGCCACCGCGGCCGGCTGGAATGCAACAAATGTTCAGTTGGCTAGTACATGCTTGGACATACAAATGATTAGTATTTCATCACAAACGCACGAAGTAGACGGTGGTTATAATTGAACTTTCGTTGCTTGAGAGTGCTCCCATAAAAAACTAGTGATCGTAGGACAATGAGACTTTGTGGAAACATTTGTAACTACATGTGGAAGAGAAATAACGATTAAACCATTGAAAGAAACACATTTTAATTTCCAGAAGATGGGGTAACATTTGTTAATTGCGTACATGTTTACGTTCCATGCTATAAGCGTTGCTCAATACGACGACCGTCTTCATAAAAAAAAAAAATGTTCAAATGTGTGTGAATTCCTAAGGACCCAAACTGCTGAGGTCATCGGTCCCTAGACTTACACACCACTTAAACTAACTTATGCTAAGAACAACACACACACCCATGCCCGAGGGAGGACTCGAACCTCCGGCGGGAGTGGTCGCGCAGTCCGTGACATGGCGCCTTAAACCGCGTGGCAACACCGTACGGCGCCCCTTTGCATCCGTGACAGCCGAGAACCGCACTAGAGATTGCTCCACTGCTACCCGAAGCATCTCAGGTGGGCTATGGACTGTTCAGCTGTCGTGACACAGCTCTTGCATTGGTTGAAGTCTGCGTCCAGCATTCTCGGCCATGGTAACAGTAACTTCTTCAACAATTTATGGTTCAATTGGCCGTCGGCCTTTACCAGGAGCAATTCCCAAATCACAATTTAATTCAAACATCCGAATCGTGTTCTTCAGGCGCAGTGCGGAAAGAGGACCTCTCCGTATTCCATTAATGCATCGATATCACTCGACCACGTTATTACTGCACTTGGCCTTCCGTGGACGTTGTGGGAAACATGCGGTGGCGTTACGGTAAACAAGTACAGAGTTGATTAAAGAAAACGCATCGCACTGCGAATGCTTCCAGGACACTTGTGCGTATACAGTCAAGTTCAAATAGGTTCAAATGGATCTGAGCACAATGGGACTTAACTTCTGAGGTCATCAGTCCCCTAGAACTTAGAACTACTTAAACCTAACCAACCTAAGGACATCACACACATCCATGCCCGAGGCAGGATTCGAACCTGCGACCGTAGCGGTCGCGCGGTTCCAGACTGTAGCGCCTAGAACCGCTCGGCCACCTCGGTCGGCTACAGTCAAGTGATTCAGCGCCGGCAGAGATGGCCGAGCGGTTCTAGGCGCTACAGTCTCGAACCGCACGACCGCTTTGGTCGCAGGTTCGAATCCTACCTCGGGCATGGATGTGTGTGATGTCCTTAGGTTAGTTAGGTTTGAGTAGTTCTAAGTTCTAGGGGACTGATGACCTCAGAAGTTAAGTCCCATAGTGCTCAGAGCCATTTGATTCGGCGTGTCCTAGTGAAATATCACGACAAAAACTCACGATAAGTAGACCGAATCGCCCTCACTCCCAGGTACAATAATACTGTGGTCGACTAATTCTCGCAAAGAGCAGCAGCACTATTGCTATTGTTTTGATAAAAGAGCTTTACAAGTAAAGCCTTCTCGCGTTGTACAGACCCGTGTTGACTACCTGCAGCTGTAAAGCACACTGAAGCTTGTGAGGTAACGGGCGAGTTGTAGCGCCCTGGAATTATTCTATGTTCGGAACTGGGGCGGCCGCACAGGACGCCCGTCTAAGACGCGTCTCGTTAGCAACCGCGTGATGCCGCACAATAGCTGGGCAACGTGGTTGCTAACCGATCGCGTCACTGAGAATTCCTTGGTGACGCTATGTGGATGGAAGAGACTTGTGCGCCGGGAGTGCCAAAAATGGCGGACTTTGTGAAACCTTAACGGCAGACATTTCACAGTTCATATAGAAATTAATAGTAGCCAGAGGAACCATAATACCTTAAAAATAAACATGTATGTCACGATTATTTGCACGACGATTCTGGTGGTGTAATCAGATTTTCAATATCTTTGTTAGTTTAAAGTTTAGTATCTGATGATAAATTATATAAATAACATCCAGCAACGAATTTTCAAAATCTAAACAGTTCGTCCGACTTTGTCCATCGACGTGTCTTTAGAAAGCTATTAGTGTAAACCTAAACTGGTATAAATTACAGGTATGTAACTTGAATAGTACATGAGTTATTGGAGGTCAAAGTGGACGATTACTCTCGATCGCTTAGAGCCATAAGTACTCCACAGTTACAGCATGCTTATAAATATACTTATTCATCTATGTCTTTGTTTATATCCGATATATAGGTTTCATGAAGACATTGGTCAAACATTTGCTGTGTTTAGAAAGCACAGAGACATTAGGCTGCCGGCCGGAGTGGCCTTGCTGTTTTAGGTGCTACAGTCTGGAACCGAGCGACCGCTACGGTCGCAGGTTCGAATCCTGCCTCGGGCATGGATGTGTGTGATGTTCTTAGGTTAGTTAGGTTTAATTAGTTCTAAGTTCTAGGGGACTGATGACCTCAGAAGTTAAGTCGCATAGTGCTCAGAGCCATTTGAACCATTTGACATTAGGCTACAGGCCTCCTTTGTTTCTGTTCCTTTGATATATGTTTATTTAAGTTGTTTATGTATTTAATAATGTGTGTTAGTGCGTGTTTATGGTCCAGCCGTAGGGAAATTTATTTAATTTCAAGTTATTTAAATGTAAATCCAGTATTTCGTATGTGTTTCAATATGTTTGTGAGTGTGCGTTGGCTTGGAGACATGGAGGGAACGCTCTAGGCAATCTCAGTGCTCGTTGCTAAGGAGGCAACTACCGAAGTGAATGGAGGGGCAGTTCTGATCAGTGCGGCGTGAGGGACAGGATTTGTGATTGGTGTAAAGAATGGCAGCTAACTCTAAATATAGATAAATGTAAATTAATGCAGATGAATAGGACAAAGAATCCCGTAATGTTTGAATACTCCATTAGTAGTGTAGCGCTTGACACAGTCACGTCGATTAAATATTTGGGGCCGGCCGGGGTGGTCTAGCGGTTCTAGGCGCTCAGTCCGGAACCTCGCGACTGCTACGGTTGCAGGTTCGAATCCTGCCTCGGGCATGGATGTGTGTGATGTCCTTAGGTTAGTTAGGTTTAAGTAGTTCTAAGTCCTAGGGGACTGATGACCACAGATGTTAAGTCCCATAGTGCTCAGAGCCATTTGAACCATTTTTAAATATTTGGGCGTAACATTGCAGAGCGATATAAAGTGGGACAAGCATGTAATGGCAGTTATGGGGAAGGCAGATAGTCGTCTTCGTTTCATTGGTAGAATTTTGGGAAGATGTGGTTCATCTTTAAAGGAGACCGCTTATAAAACACTAATACGACCTATTCTTACTGCTCGAGCGTTTGGGATCCCTATCAGGTAGGATTGAGGGAGGACATAGATGCAATTCAGTGGCGGGCTGCTAGATTTGTTACTGGTAGGTTTGATCATCACGCGACTGTTACGGAAATGCTTCAGGAACTCGGGTGGGAATCTCTGGAGGAAAGGAGGCGTTCTTTTCGTTAATCGCTAGTGAGGAAATTTAGAAAACCAGCATTTGAGGCTGACTGCAGTACAATTTTACTGCCGCCAACTTATATTTCGCGGAAAGACCACAAAGATAAGATAAGAGAGATTAGGGGTCGTACAGAGGCATATAGGCAGTCATTTTCCCTCGTTCTGTTTGGGAGTGGAACAGGGAGAGAAGATGCTAGTTGTGGTACGAGGTACCCTCCGCCACGCACCGTATGGTGGATTGCGTAGTATGTATGTAGATGTAGGGACAGTCACACAGGACACGGAGAGTGCTGGACGAGGAGGCACGATGGGTGGTTGCGAGAGATAGAAGTATTTCGTAGTGCCGACCTGTGCACTTGTGAGATTTCCGTGGCTTCTGCAGTGAAGACGTAGTATGCGTTTAGAAGTGAATATCTCGCGAGCTATGCTGTTGCACATAACTAATTACGTGAAGTAGGAATCTATTGTTTCCCTGTTATTCTACTTAAACCTAACTAACCTAAGGACATCACACACATCCATGCCCGAGGCAGGATTCGAACCTGCGACCGCAGCGGTCGCGCGGTTTCAGACTGTAGCGCCTAGAACCGCTCGGCCACTCCTTTACAGTAATAAAGGGCATTCTTAAAGGTACTTCTGTTATCTTACTCATCATTTAAAGTCGTTAAAAAAGTACCTGTAGATTTTATTTAATTGCAATCTTTCATTTATAAATTTCTATATAACTTTCAAAATTCGCAATTGCCGAGTGATAGGAACATTCGACCATTCCATTCATGTGTAATATTCATATTGTATACTGTAGACGCAGCGGTATTTGGCTTGTAATGCGGCAACAACGTATCCCAGCCCATAGACAACGAAACCAGCCAAAACTTTTAATATTTCATCTCTGAGTCTGAGGATACGTAGTTGAGGGCCACATCACACACCACATCATTTTATCTGAATGCCCGCAGCTCGTGTTTCAACCCTACGTCGCCGTACCAGTACCGGCACGTCATCACACCAACACTACTACCACAGATCCTACAGCGCACAGTCTGAACATCATTCCTATCAAGTTCGGTATCCATACGGTAAACAGTGTTTCGTCTACATTGGCTCAAATAGTGAAAGTTTAATTATAGGCGTTTACCACCTGCAAACTATATATAAGGAAAGATTACACACCAGGTTTCTCATCAGAAACCGCATGTGACTGTTGGTTGTTAACGAGGAGTTATTCCCCGTGTAAGAAGGAGAAACGTGTACCAGGACGTGTCGCAATTCGACAGCGACAGGATAATGGTCTACTGACACTGCGGTTTATGGTTCCGCGTAGAGAAAATAAATTATGACTGGTAACAATAAACTTGTAGTTTCAATTGACATCTGTAACAGTCACGGTAAAACCTAAAATAAAACATTCCATCGTGCTCTATTCGGAGGTAGGCGATTTGTGCCCTTTAGTGGAAAGAAATTTTAGTTGTAATTGATACAGAAATGATAGCGTACAGTTGCTGATCGCAGAACTTTACACCAGTATCTGCTTTCAGTTCTGCACTCTTCCGCAATATCTCACGGAGAGAGTATATATGACACAGCTGACAGAGCGCTGGCTTTCACTACTTTGCATTCATAACAAAACCAACATTACACTACAAGGCGTAAGCATAGTCACACATGCCGTGCAAATACATACACGAAACTTCGTAAAAGTTGGTAGGTAGACAAATGCGAGCTAGACGCATAATGACGTTGCCCACAAGAATTATCCGCGATTTCTGAAGCGCCTCCAACGCCCATTTCTTGAGTCAAGCACTGAATTTCATTTCAGGTAATATGAAAATGTAAATATATAAACAAAAGTCTGATTTATACAAGAAAGGCAACATAAACTACTGAGGAAATTATAAGGGCGTAGGTCTATTAACAATACCATTGAGGCCTACACAGACCACACTAAAATTTAAAAAAAAGGGCACCTAAATACAATTTTCGAGTTTCATGTAGCAGGAGAACAGCATGGTTTCAGGAATGAACGTTCTTGTAGAGGTTCTGTATTCACGTGAAAACAATTGATCCAGAAGAGACGAGAGTTCAGCTTAGAAACCCATTTTTTTTAGTTAGTACACAAGAGCATTTGGCAAAGTTTCTAGAGCCAGTTTTTGGGAAATAATGAAAGAGATGGGCTACCCACGCCATCCAACAGAAGCCATAGGGTGTTTTATGCACGAACACTAGCATCTGTGTGGGCTACTGCGGAGAAGATGTATGGATGCAATGATAAACTAAAGGCATTCAATATTTGTAACTGACAATAACATAGTCAGGTTACCAAATTCAACTTCGAGTATTTAGGATGCTTGATTTCGTATGATCGACATGATTATCTGAGAAATAAATTAAATAATTTTCACTTAAAACATAACGCTTATCAACAAAACAACAAAGGATACGCAAATGAAATTTTATAAACGGATGATAGTACTTACACTATTGTTTGTTTCTGAGAATCAGGATCTGAAGATTCAGGAGAATCGATCTATCGAAACAGTTGTCCGCAGCTCGTGGTCTAGTGGCTAGCGTTGCTGCCACTGGATCACGGGGACCCGGTTTCGATTCTCGACCGGGTTGGGGATTTTCTCTGCCCGGCGACTGGGTGTTTGTGTTGTAGTCATCATTTCATCATCATCATCATCATCATCATCATCATTCGTGACAGTGGCTGGATTGGATTGAGAGAAAAATTGGACAGTATAAAAATTAGGACTTTGTACGAGCGCTGATGACCGCGCTGTGGAGCGCCCCACAAACCAAACATCATCATCGTCATCGAAACAGCTGAAATGAAATTCCTGAGAAGACGGACTGGCCATAACCTTAGTGAAGAAATAAGAAACATCACCAGACAAGATTTAAAGATATTTAATATAAATGAACAGTCATAAAACAAAAGCCAGTTTGTATAAGAAATTATTACGAATGGAAGACAAAAAATGTACGAAAAAGAATTCGCACTAGAACCCGAACGGTTGGAGGGATATTGGACGGCTGTGGATGAGATTGTAGGATGCCTGGAATTCCTGTTTCAACAGAGCGGGCTGCGTTGTTCACCAAGAAGGAAATGATAATGATGAGGTTGAAGTTGTAAAGTATATTATCCTCTCTTTATTGACCCTTCAACATTAGGCGCAGTTCCGTCACTCATACGCCCATGCTGTTGAAGGTTTTGGTTAAGGGCACGTAATCGCTGCCTCATTGGCGTCTATACAATCGAAGGAAGGGAACAAAGTTTGAGTTTAACGTCCTGTCGACAGCGAGGCGTTAGAAGGGAAAGAAAGCAACATTAGAGTTAACGTCCTACTTACGGCGAGGCCATTAGAAATGAAGCACAAGCTCGAACAGGAAAACAGTGGGGGAGAAAATCTGCACTGTGTTTTTTAAAGGAACCATACCAACATTCAGCTGCATCAGTTTAAGGAAAACGCTGGAAACCTAAGTGTGGTTTGTCGGACGTGCGTTTCAAACTCGTTGCCGCCACCCTACTCGGCCAAAGTCATCGTAGCCTGAGCAGTGACAAGGAATCCTCAATGCCCTAGTCACGGAACCCCGGAATTCGTTTGAAGTAATTTAGTGAAATGACAGAAATTCTATATCGGGATGGTCAGTCATGGATTTAAGCGTCTCTCCCTCTGGGATATGAGCTCAATCTCATAACCACTGTAGACTTCGTGCGTTGTTAAGTTTAACGTGGAAGACAATATTTCCCCCTCCTCTGCCTTCGCCACTCCCTGGCACGTCTGCTCAGCACCCCCCACCCCTCTTATGGATCCTCATCTTCCAGTGGCTCCTTTCCCCCATCCCCCTTCACTTTTCCTCTCCTTCCCCCCTTTTTTTCCCGTCATCTGACCAGTTTACCCCCACCTGCTCTCGGGTGTGGTATGTCATATTTGTGCCAACTTTTTAGTGCAGTGTTTAAGTGAGTGTTCAGTGTTGTGCGTCTTTCCACAGTGTTGCGAACAGAAATCATGCTGTCGCTGGGTGTGCATTTTATATCTTTTGCGAACAGAGCCCAGACTGTCGCCGTGTTTTTTAATTGTCTGTCTATTATTTTTCTGCTTCCTGTGTATTTTATTAGCATCATCGACCCTGTGTTTTATGTTTTAAGCTCCAGAATTTTCTGCCTTTTTACCTTTAAGTCACCGGTTTTATCGCCAACTGTTATTATTTTTTATTATCTTCATCTTTTTACAACAAATTCTGTAGGCTGAAGAGCGGCGTAATAAGCTGCTGCCAGCCCGCCCCCTTTAGGGGGAATCGAAACTCAATAAAGGGAAAAAAAACAATATTTCGCTACTTATCGGTCCCGCAGAACGTAAACCGCGCGTTTCCAAGTAACGTCGCAGATGTGTGCGACGGCGCACTGAAAAGCAATGCCTCCGAATATTTTTGAGAAAAATTTAAACGCTATTTAAATAAAAAAAACGTTATTAACGTTCTGCGTCTTTATTCTTCATGTGTATGTAGTCACCCTGGCATCGAACATATTTCTTCCAACAGGAGACCAGTTTATTGATAGCGTCACTGTAGAATGTTTGACTTTGTTGACGGAACCGCAACCTCACCTCTGCTTACACCGCTTCATTACTATCAAAGTGAAGTCACGAAAGGTGTTCTTTAAGTTTTGAAAACGGATCAAAATCGGATGCCGCCAAGTCGGGACTTTATAGAGCATGATCGACGACAGAGATCCGATGACGTCAGATAGTTGCAAATGTCGCAGCGCTTTTGTGTGGACTGGCATTGCCATCTTGAAGAAGAGGGTGCTCCAATTGTGGACGAATTCTTTGAATTCGAAGCCCGATAACAGCACGTTGCTACACGCTGACGTAGTTACGATACACAGCACCATGTTACACGCTACAATTCATAGGGCTGCAGATAAGTAGACGTGTAGAATAAACATGTAAAATGTCAATAATGCTTGCTTTATTTAAAATGCTTTAAGAGTTTTCACACAAAAATTCGGAGGTGTTACTTTTTAGCACGCGCTCACATAAGTGAACATTAACGCCGCAGCCTCCGGGAATGCAATTAGCCTTACTAAGCAGCCTTTGGTTTGCCTTCCCCAGAACATTTTCTGTGGGTTCTTTCCAATTTAAATTGTTCGTGACTGTTATTCCTATGTATTTACGAGGGTTGGAACTTTAATAGCGGCGACTACTTATTTACAGCTGGTCGTAGGTTGTGTTCCAAAAATGAACAGCATAGAGACAGAAGTGAAGACACTCTCTGCAGGTCCTAACCATCATTTTGCAGGACAATGCTCAAGCACATACAGTGCAAGCTGTTACTGATTTGTTTGACTGATGGGGCTGCTTTAAGTGCTATACCACCTACTGCACTCCCCTGACTTAAGCCCTTGTAAGTTCAACTCGATTTCTAAACTGAAGGAAACATTTCACGGCATTCGCTTCAGAACTGCTACAAATGCGTGGGGCAACAGACCGCGCCGCTCGAACTGTCAACCAAACTGGCACTGCTAAGAGTATCCTACGACTTCCACACCGCTGGAAACGGGTTATACACAATGCTGGTGACTACTTTGAAGGCCAGTAAAACTTTGAAACACGTATCTATTTTGTACGAGCTGTAAATAAATTGTTGCCACTATTGAAGTTCCAGCCCGCGTAAACACCTACGAATTACAGTTACGCCGCGTGGGATTAGCCGAGCGGTCTTGGGCGCTGCAGTCATGGACTGTGCGGCTGGTCCTGGCGGAGGTTCGAATCCTCCCTGGGGCATGGGTGTATGTGTTCGTCCTTAGGATAATTTAGGTTAAGTAGTGTGTAGGCTTAGGGACTGATGACCTTAGCAGTTAAGTCCCATACGATTTCACACACACACACATTACAGTTACGAGCAATTTAAATTGGAAACCAAATGTTGATTGGAAGGCAAACCAAAGACTGCGTTTTATTGGCAGAACACTTAGAAAATTTAATAGATCTGCTAAAGAGACTACCTACACTACGCTTGTCCGTTCTCTTTTGCAGTAATGCTGCGCGGTCTGGGATCCTTACCAAATAGGACTAACGAAGTACATCGCTAAAGTTCAAAGAAGAGCAGCACGTTTTGTGTTATCGTGAAATAGGGGAGAGAGTGTCTCTGACGTGATACAGGATTTGGGGTGGAAGCCGTTAAAACAAAGGCGTCTTTCGTTGCGTCGGAATTTTCCCACGAAATTTCCATCACCAAATTTCTCCTCCGAATGCGAAAATATTTTGTTGACGCCAATCTACGTAAGGAGAAATGATCATCATAATAAAATAAGGAAAATCAGAGCTCGCACGGCAGATGTAGGTGTTAGTTTTTTTCCACGCGCTGTTAGAGAGTGGAACGATAGAGAAATGTTGTCACGGTGGTTCCATGAACCCTCCGCCAGGCACTTAAGTGTGATTTGCAGATATGCATATAGATGTAGGTAGATGTGGAAGGATACTTCCTCATTATTTTGGTACAAGATGGCTCGTTGATTTCTTACCCTCATTTATCTTTATACCTGCATTGCACTGAAAGTATCTGCACAACAATGCAAATATCGTTGGTATATGCTGTGTATCTTGTTTGGAAAGAAATTTGTTCCATTCACTCACGATACTTTCTGTTGACAACTAAAAAACTAAACTCCGTCCGAATAGGCCTTGGAAGGCCCAACGGTACCGACCGGCCGCCGTGTCATCCTCAGTCCACAGGCGTCACTGGATGTGGACATCGAGGGGTACGTGGTCAGCATACCGCTCTCCCGGCCGTATGTCAGTATACGAGACCGGAGCCGCTACTTAGTCAAGTAGCTCCTCAGTTTGCGTCACAAGGGCTGAGTGCACACCGCTTCCAACAGCGCTCGGCAGACCGGATGGTCCCCCACCCAAGTGCTAGCCCAGCCCGACAGCGCTTAACTTCGGTGATCTGACTGGAATCGGTGTTACCACTGCTGCAAGGCCGTTGACTTCTGTTGACAGCAGTAACGTCAATTTTACTCTTCGCCCTCGAATTTGCATTAAGTACATCTCGGCGCTATTACGGGTTTGTTTTTTCTAGCTATGTTAGTTGTACGCTGCTAGTGATACACAGCAGTAGTTATATGTTTATTGATGACGAGTTGGCTGATTTGCATTTCGTTTATGGACTCGCTGATAGCAACGGAAGAGAGGCACAACGACGCTAAGTTGAGCTGTTCCCGAAGCGATCACAACTACATCACTGTATTGCAGCATCTGAATGTTGCACATTTTGTCGATTGCACATTACAGGATTTTTCGCTATTGCGAAGATATTTTCACAAGTCAATGTTGTAACAAATAGAATAAATCATAATTACATTATTACTCTGTAACGAGCCACCAGAGACTATGGGTCCTGTGTGCCAAAATACTCAGAAAATATCCCTGAACAACCTCCAAAATTTTGTCATTGGAATTCGTGTCAGTGCGAATTCTATTCATTTCAGTCTCCGGAGGTGCTTCGTATCTTGTTCATTCCAAGAATGTATAATAATTACTACAAATTTGATATTTATGGTACAAAGTGCCTACTGGGAATTTTATCTGATTCATAGTTCCCTTCGACCCTAACTGTATTAAAGAAGTTATGTGCGACATAATATAATCCAATGAGGCTCTAACAGTTTTCGCTGTAGAAAGACGAATCGTACTATAAACATATGGTTGCCTGATAAATTTGACGTCGGCTGCTCATAAGCAAATAAGGCTGTCAGATGTCACAAGCTGGCTGGGAAAGTATGAACGTTACGTTGTGCAGTAAGTTGTCTCCGCACTTACTGCGTCTGTTACGTGTTTTGTAGCTACCTCCGGAGCCGTATCGCTAACGTGCCATGGTGTTCTGTTTTGATCCTTGGACATGAAAGTAATTTTTTATCACTAGAATTTCACGAACAAATATAGAAAAGATGGCGTAGTAGAGTTTTTGATCTCATCATCAGGTTTCAGGTTTCTATCCTCTTCCATTTTCATCACGAACAGCGCTGCTCTTTAGACGCATCTGGCACTGTCGTGTAACAGTTGATCTAAAACTTTCAGTGACTCGAAAGATATTTTATGTCAACGACGTTAAAAAAACGTGCTATCCACGCACCCATGGAGGTACATGATGAGATGCTTCACACCGTATAGGACAGGCTTAGCCAAAGCCTGTCAAATGTAGTGGGTGGAGGTTTGTGTTGGAGCGAAGCATGAACATCAAGTCTTATTTCAAATTTTGGAAAGAAATGACGGAAATGTGAGTGATGTTAGTACTAGCGGTGAATAGTTAATATAATAAGTTTCTTGGTCTGGTCTTTTTCTGGAGCAAGGATGTAAATGTTAGTTTTATAAATTTTAAAGCTTTTTCTTACTGCATTATAATATGGAATTTCTAGTTACGTAAGTATCGCATTTTCAGGTTAAAGTCATCTTCAGTGTGTTTTTTTTTAGACATTTGTCGGCCCCTACAAAATCTGTGTGTCCTTTCATGTGGCCATGAACTAAGAGACACAATTCCATTACAGTTATGACAATACGTCACAAATTAGCGCAGAAGTATTTTGGATTTCTTGCGTTCACATTTTGTTTTTCATAACCAACTGATAGAGAAGACGGCACTGCCGATCTGGCAATAGCTTCAAGTTTACGATATTAGAACTGTTATGGCAAATAATCAAACAGTTCTTACAACAAAATTTTCACAGTTCTCGTACTGTATGGCCAGTTGTCCATATAGAGTCAAACTCGACCGATTTGATTACGAGTCTACTATTGACTACGTTCACCCTTCTTGTTCGCTTTGCCTTTTCCCATTTACAGCTACGAAGTCGTCATTGATATATGGGTTGAGGCGATATTAGTGGTCGTTGGTGGGCAGATGACCTTCCTGATGTGACCACTCTCTGGCGTGCAATCCGTGTACCCCATCTGCGTCGAAAGTTAATCTATGTTCAAGTGTGAGAACGTTTTCTAGATGTTTGCGTAGCGTGTACTTGATGCCAGATGTGGGTATCAGCCCGGTATTTACCTAATTGGATGTGGGAAACCACCTAAAAACCGCATGCAGGCTGGCCAGTTCACCAGCCCTCGTGGTTAATCCGCGAGCCACATTCAAGCCGGTGCAGCCTCGCCTACCGTTATTCCGGAAGCAGCCCTTAAACGCACTCGGCTATACGGGCGGGTCCTTACTGACGCTGTAGACTGAGGAACTGTAAATTTACTTCCCTTGAGATCAACGAAATCTTCCTTCATAACAGTGAAACGTGTTACAAAATCTTATAAGTCTGATAGTGAGTGGTAGAGCCTAGTTAATACGACTATTGTACTTTGCCTGAACTTCTACTTCTCTGATTTCGGACATAGTTTGGTGTGTGTGGGACAACTTCGATTACCGTAGGCATCCTATAGGTTCTCCGCGATCCTCAATTCAACAGCTGCGGTCGCACTGAGGTTAAGCCGGCCGGTGTGGCCAAGCGGTTAAAGGCGCTTCAGTCTGGAACCGCGCGACCGCTACGGTAGCAGGTTCGAATCCTGCCTCGGGCATGGATGTGTGTGATGTCCTTAGGTTAGTTAGGTTTAAGTAGTTCTAAGTTCTAGGGGACTGATGACCTCAGATGTTAAGTCCCATAGTGCTCAGAGCCATTTGAACCATTTGAACTGAGGTTAACATGACTACACGTACGTACTCATGAGCAACTGAATCGAAGAAGGGTAGTGTGCTGTATAAATGGAAATAAGCGTTTGGCGTCATTGGCGGGGAGTCCCCTCGCGGGGCATGTCCGGCCGCCCTGGTGCAGGTCTTTTGACATTCGATGCCACATTGGGCGACCTGCCCGCCGGATGGGGATGAAATGATGATAAAGACAGCACCACACCCTGTCCCTGAGCGGAGAAAATCCCCGACCCAGTCGGGAATCGAACCGGAGCCCGTAGGACGGCAATCTGTCACGCTGACCACTCAGCTATCGGGGCGGACAGTGTGCTGTAGAGACAGCGTGCGTGTCGGCACGGCGAGTGGAATGGCTCAGCGTGTAACGCGACAGTGATGTTGTCAGATGTTATATTGGCAGCGGGTGTGACAGTCGAGCATAGGTGGGGCAGGACGTGTGATACCATCGCATTTCAGCACGGCCAGACCCTGAAAATCTCGATATGGAGAAAATCCCCGCCAGTCATGCATATGCAACACCGCACTGATGACAGAAGTCGCCGCCGACAATGTCAGATCGGTACAGGAGATATAAGTGCGACAATACAACAAATCAGTCGCCAATTCAGTGCTGAACAACAACCAGTAAACTGCCCTACCATCCAGAACCGTCTCCTGCGTATGAGATGCAGAAGCTACCATCCCATACTTCTTCCTCTGCTTACGGTATGTCAAAGGGTACGGAAGTTAGTATGGAACCGCTTTATGGGACGCTCTAAGCATAAACAAGTCACCTGGACTGATGAGTCGAGGCCTAAATTAATCACGCCGATTGAAGGATACGAGTACTTAAAGAACCATCTGGGGTAACTCAACCTGCTTGCCAATGAGACACAATTTAGAAAAAATGGTTCAAATGGCTCTAAGCACTATGGGACTTAACAGCTGAGGTCATCAGTCCTCTAGACTTAGAACTACTTAAACCTAACTAACCTAAGGCAATCACACACATCCATGCCCGAGGCAGGTTTCGAACCTGCGACCGTAGCAGCAGTGCGGTTCCGGACTGAAGGGCCTAGAACCGCTCGGCCACAGCGGCGTGCACATTTTAGAAAAGTG
Organism: Schistocerca nitens; assembly: GCF_023898315.1. Lineage (NCBI taxonomy): Eukaryota > Metazoa > Arthropoda > Insecta > Orthoptera > Acrididae > Schistocerca > Schistocerca nitens. Next base: position 167,030,990 of record NC_064616.1, on the reverse strand, counting down.
GTGGAGGTATTGTTGTGTGAGGGATGGTTACATCACATGAACTGGAATCCTTGGTACATCTGCCATTGTCACAAACCTGCGACCGACACATGAACCAACTATGCAAGCAAGTTCAACTACAGCACCCTGCAGGCGGTCTTTATGTTCAGCAAGACAGTACATAATCCCATTGCTTTAGAATTATGTCAGTATGGTTTGAGAGACGTTAGACGGACATGAACGAGCTTGTGATCTGCTCCTTCGCCCTCCCCCTCTGTCATCCGATCTCGATCCTACTGAGCACCTCTAGGAAGCAATCGAACGGAATTTACGGCCTTAATAAACAGCTAAAATCACTCTCTGATATTTTAGATTAGTGGTTGAACGGTTATAGATTATCATAGCTTCTCAGCGCTATAAAAGTCTCATGGAGTCCACGCCACCGGCACAAAAGCGAGCCGGCCGCGGTGGCCGTGCGGTTCTGGCGCTGCAGTCCGGAACCGCGGGACTGCTAAGGTCGCAGGTTCGAATCCTGCCTCGGGCATGGGTGTGTGTGATGTCCTTAGGTTGGTTAGGTTTAAGTAGTTCTAAGTTCTAGGGGACTTATGACCTAAGATGTTGAGTCCCGTAGTGCTCAGAGCCATTTGAACCATTTGAACCACAAAAGCGAAATCAATTGCTACAGGCGGCTAAGCAAGGTCTAAACTGATTGCTGTTCCAACATCTTACTGAGTCACTTCTACTCCTACAGATGTTACCCCAAACTATGTCCGACCGATATTCTCAGTATTGTCCGCCGGCTTAGATGAGTGGTAACGTGTTTGCCTACCATGTAGCGGTCCAGGGTTCGTTTCCCTGCCGGATTGGAGATTTTCTCTACTGGTGGGCTGTGTGTCGTGTTGTTCAAATGGCTCTGAGCACTATGGGACTTAACATCTGAGGTCATCAGTCCCCTAGAAGTTAGAACTACTTAAACCTAACTAACCTAAGGACATCACACACAACCATGCCCGAGGCAGGATTCGAACCTGCGACCGCAGCGGTCGCGCGGTTCCAGACTGTAGCGCCTAGAACCGCTCGGCCACTCCTTTACGGTAATAAAGGGCATTCTTAAAGGTACTTCTGTTATCTTACTCATCATTTAAAGTCGTTAAAAAAGTACCTGTAGATTTTATTTAATTGTAATATTTCATTTGTAAATGATGCCAACAGAAATAAGAAATAGGGACGGGAAAAAGCCGTCTCAGTTATAACCGCTTTTTAAAAAAGAGCTGATAACTAATAACTGGGCAAATAAAACAGGCGAAAATTCAACTTGCGTTATCAGTGGTGGTAAAATTTGCAGTTTCTAAATAAAACGTTTCTATAGGTAAAATTTCCATTGGTTTAAATACTGGGTTATTAAAAACAAAATAAAGCAAGCTGTGCTCTTTTAATTACAATCCTGTGCAACAGTCACATGACACTAGAAGGACTTCAGCATTATTGAACTAACAATGTGGTTCTCGCCTTGTGGCGTCCATTTATTTAGATGATCTTATTAGAAGACGCAATCGTATAACATCAAACATAAAGGTGACCTACCACGCGCAAGCTTACGTTTGTGGAGGTGTAACTATGATAGTACTGACTTGAGAATTATGAACCGGCGACTGATGCGTGTTGGCATCTTTGGACGTGATCTAAAACCCAATATGATACAAAATTTATTTTACGATAGAAGTCTAGTATTTGCGAACCGAGCACACTGCGGGATCCGAACCATGAGTGACTTGGCCCCCCCCCATGAGGTTTGGGACCCAGTGATTTCGCCCCCCCCCTTACCACACCTTCTCGTCGGGCCTGGCTGTGACTACTTTCGTAATAACCTAACATATGGAGTTAATCAAAAGGTAGCTGAAAGCTGACAAATTAAAACAGTATTCTATATAGGGAATCAGACCTAGACACCCACCTTTCTTAGGGGTGTCGTTCAACTCCCTACTCCTACCCCCCTCCTCCCCCCCCTCGCTGTATTCATATCACACCAATAAAAAATGGTTCAAATGGCTCTGAGCACTATGGGTCTTAACATCTGAGGTCATCAGTCCCCTAGAAGTTAGAACTACTTAAACCTAACTAACCTAAGGACATCACACACAACCATGCCCGAGGCAGGATTCGAACCTGCGACCGTAGCGGTCGCGCGGTGCCAGACTAAAGCGCGTAGAACCGCTCGGCCACACTGGCTGGCTGACGTGTTGTCCTCATCATCATCTCATCATTACCGCTCGTACGTCTCCCAATGTGACGTCACTTCACATAAGACTTGTAACCTGGCGGCCATTAAATGCAAAAGTAAAGCACTTGGCAAGGCGGAGGAGATCTATCTTCTTTCCTCACTGTCATGATAGTCAATTATATAAATGCGTGGTGTCTGTTCTATCGGACTTATTCGAAAGAACGGACGCCATGCAGAATCCACAGCAGTTTTACATTGTATGTAAATTGAAGATGGAGAGGGGGACAAAGTAAAGGGAGGGGATCAGTGCTGTCAGCTGCATCAGGGCACTTCTCGGAATCAGCGGCTACAAGTTAAAATGTATACCAAACTGTGATTTGAACCCAGGATCTTATTTTTACTTGGCAAGTGCGTTAACCACTGCGCCATCCGGAACACAACCACGAGACAACTGCGCGGACTATCTCGGCACCCCTTACGGCCGATCCACATTTCCATCGAGCGCCATCTATCTGCAGTCCCTTTCCATTTCCTCCAAAGATCACTCTCTGAGATTCCCACAGGAGGTCCGACGAATTTGTGCATCCGCAAAGATGAAGATGGATCCATGCACAGCTAGGTCAATCATGTACGAAAGAACAGACACCACGAATTCATATTATAGATTGTCCTGGCTGGGCACTGGATCCACTTTCTTCTGTGCGGATACAAATATATGTCCGACCTTCTGTGGGAATCACAGACAGCGAACATGGAGGAAATGGACAGGGACTGAGGACAGATGGCGCTCGATGGGAATGTGGATCGGCCGTGAGGCGTGCCGAGAAAGTCAGTGCAGTTTCGATAACGGTGTGTCTCGGATGGCGCAGTGGTTAACGCACCTGTTTTGTAAGTAGGAGATCACGGGTTCGAATCCTGTTCCGGTACACATTTTCACTCGTTGCCGCAGATTCCGCGAAGTGTCCCGAGGCAGATGACAGCAGTGACCCCTGCCTCTTTCTTTTCTCCTCCTCTCCACCTTCAATTTACATACGACATTATAGTCGAGTGAGGTCCTAGAACGACCCTAGAAAGTTACCAGTGTGAGAGGTTCAATCGAAATTACTGTCATTTCCCCGGTAACATCCGACTGCTTCATCAGTTGAAATCCCCAGGTTCTAGGCGCTACAGTCTGGAACTGCGCGACCGCTACTGTCGCAGGATCGAATCCTGCCTCGGGCATGGATGTGTGTGATGTTCTTAGGTTAGTTAGGTTTAAGTAGTTCTAAGTTCTAGGGGACTGATCACCTCAGAAGTTAAGTCCCATACTGCTCAGAGCCATTTGAATCATTTTGAAATACCCAGGTGTGTTGCCAACGTTGTATTCCGAAAGATGGATAGTATCACATTCTGTATGCTCACCGGACAAAATAATGCTCACCCCACTAAAAAGAGCACACTGCTAGTTTTGCAGCGCTGTAGATGGTTCACAGCTGGTGCCAGGCGGTCATGTGATCCTCTACTGCAATCGTATGTTATGGCGCCGGCCGCGGTGGTCTAGCGGTTCTGGGCGCTCAGTCCGGAACCGCGCGACTGCTACGGTCGCAGGTTCGAATCCTGCCTCGGGCATGGATGTGTGTGATGTTCTTAGGTTAGTTAGGTTTAAGTAGTTCTAAGTTCTAGGGGACTAATGACCACAGATGTTAAGTCCCATAGTGCTCAGAGCCATTTGAACCATTCGTATGTTATGGCAGTGATGTGCCTGCCAGTTGAATGGAATCAGCGCAGTAACATGGGTCGAAAAAACTTGACAAACGTCAAAAACGAGTTTTTGTTTAGACGTGACCACACCCTGAATGAAATTACACGATTTGTTGTTATATCAACGTGGACTGTCCAACGGGTGCACGAACAATGATGTACCAGTCGCAACAATGTAAGATGTGGTAGGAACCGTGGTCGTAAGAAGTTTCTAAGCAACAAGTACCGGAGTCAGGTGTCTCGCTTTGCATACGACTATCGGCTTCAAACCCGAATGGAACCTTAGCTACCAATGAATGCAGAGCCACCTCATCCAGTTTCCGAGTGAACACTGCGAGAGGAACTGTATGCATTGGACATTTGGAGTCGGGTGTCATGCAAAAGCCACTCCTCACAGTGGCACATAAAACTGCACGTCTTCAATGGACCAAACAACACAGAAACTCCAGAATGAATGTTTCGCTATACAGCGGAGTGAGTGCTGATACGAAACTTACTGTATGATTAAAACTGTGTCCCGGACTCTGACTCAAACTTGGGACCTTTGACTTTCGCGGGCAAGTGTTCTACCGTGAAAGGCAAATGTCCCGAGTTCGAGTCTCGGTCCGGCACACAGTTTTAATCTGCCAATGTCCTTACTTTGTACACGATCTCTGTTAGGTCTCTGCGTATCGACTGCCGACCGTTCATCAGAAGACCTCTGAGTATCGTCTAGCTTTAAAAAAAAGAAAAAAAGACATGTGCTCTCCACAAGCACTCTGGTACCCTAGTTGTTGCTTCCTCTGTGTGGTGCAACTCTGACCCACCAAGTTCTCCAGTCCATAACGCAGGTCCAGAAATCTGCAGCCAAGAGGGTCACAGAACACAGAATTGTCGGAGCCTGTTGTTGAGATCCTAAACTCGGCTCCAGACCAAATGTCCCTCATGAATTCTGGGAACGATATTGGAAACTGTAACCTCTGCTTGCATCCCTCGAGCGAGGCCAGCAGCCTCCACCATTTCCGGCAGCCACCCACACGTACTGAGAATGACCACCCACATGAACTATGGATGGCCTCGGAACCCAAGCTACAGGCTTGAAAATGACTACACGATGCACCATCAACAGCCGCAGGCAGGTCCTCCTCCACACCTCGGATGAAGTTCCCAGCGGCCATACCGAGTGCATGCTGGACTTCTTTCCAGCCCTGAATGCCATTTCCCTAAGGGTCTCCACAAAATGAGTAACACTGGAACTCCCAATAACTAGCAAACCCCTCCCCTGTGTGCCTGCTCGGACCCTGGTGAAAAATCAACCAATCGTCCATTGACTGGGTGAATGGGCGGGGCCACACAGCGAGTCTCCACACTGACCCCGACCCTCGAGCGATGCGAAAGTGTTACAGCCCGCTACTATACTCCGCGGTGAGCGCAGTTCCCCACATCGGATACGCTGGAAGATTCCGAGGCAGCAGAGCGCATGAGCGAAACAACCAACACTTGATGTGTCCCATGCGATACGCCAGTTTCTCCACTGCTGCAACACCTAGGGACAGCAGCATGCAGACGGCTGACTGCGACCAACAGCATCATCAACTGTTCACGAACTGTGGCCAGCTCCTCCAGTGTCAGCGCACAGCATGCACACACCCTATCCACCCTACAACTAACGTTCGAATATAAACGATAGGGAAAAAGAATGAAAACGAGCGCTGTTAACTTTTAGACAAGCATTTGCAGTACCAGACTCGTTAAAAACACAAACACAAGGAAACAGAAAACTCTGGGCTAGTCACTGTCACTGGCTCACTCCCCAACGGCAGACACAAACAAATGATTCACTCTTCCGGTGGCTCACGAACGGAGGCTGCCACCTGACTGAGCTGCCTTACCAATAGTCGCTGTCTGTCCAAATCAATACAAGCGCAAAGGGGATACCCCGTCCGTACAGGCCTTGGAAGGCCGAATGGTACCAGCCGACGTGTCATCCTCTGCCGACAGGCGTCACTGGATGCGGATATGGAGCGGCATGTGGTCAGCACACCGTTGATGATGATGATGTTTGGTTTGTTGGGCGCTCAACTGCGCGGTTATCAGCGCCCGTACAAATTCCCAACCTTTGTTCAGCCCAATCCCGCCACTTTCATGAATTATGATGAAATGAGGAGGACAACACAAACACCCAGTCATCTCGAGGTAGGTTAAAATCCCTGACTCCGCCGGGAATCGAACCAGGACCCCGTGCTCGGGAAGCGAGAACGCGAGCGCGAGACAGCACACCGTTCTCCCCGCCGATGAAAGTTTTCGTGACCGTAGCCGCTACTATTCAATCACGTACCTCCTCAGCTGACCTCCCATAAGCTGAGTGCAGCCCGCTTGCAGACAGCCCAATGGTCACCAATCCAAGAGTTAACCAAGGCCGACAGCGCTTAACTTCAGTGATATGACGGGAACCGGTGTTGTCATTACGGCAAGGCCGTTGGCAAAGGTGATACAGAATCCATTCATGTCCATTGTGCATTCCGATGGACGTGGGCAATTCCAACAGGACAATGAGACACCCCACACGTCCAGAGTTGCTACAGAGTGGCTCCAGGAACACTCTTCTGGGTTTAAACACTTCCGCTGGTCACCAAACTCCCCAGACATTAGCATTATTGAGCATATCTGGGATGCCTTGCAAAACGTGCTGTTCAGAAGAGATACCTACTCCCCCGTACTCTTACGGATTTATGGACAGTTACTTCGGACATTGGTCGAGTCCACGCCACGTCGTGTTGCGGCACGTCTGCGTGCTCGCGGGGGCCCTACACGATATTAGGTAGGTGTACCAGTTTCTTTGGCTCTTCAGTGTATATATTCTTAATAACGTTTCTTTTCTTTAAAAAGCTTTACTAGTTTTCAAACAAAAAATTTGAGGTATTACTTCTCAGCACAGCCTCGTAAAATACATAAACAAACGATCTGAAAAAACAGCAAAAGGAATGCCGAAGTCTTAAATTTTGCTTTTAAATATTCAGTCACAAAGGAAGATTGTACAGAGTTACCACAGTTCGACAGCCACACAAATTCTCAAATGGATGGCATATAAGTAAAAATTCCTGGTACTGAAAAGTAACTAAACCTGTTAAAAACTTGATGAAGTCCTAAGGAGTTTTGAAAGAGTACTTTGCACATTGGCTCCTTTCTAAGCTCTTGTTTATCGTGAATCTATTGTATAGCGAACATTCTTAAGCAATTGGAAAAAATGCAGGTTACTCCAGTACACAATAAAGGCAAAACAACGAATGTGTAAAATCCATCAGCGCATTCTAAGCTTGAATATACCTGCTAGGAAGAGAAAAAAATTATCTGTCTGTCAGCATGGAGTTAGAATACATCGGTCGTGTGATATCCTGTGGTTCATTTTTGCAAGCTAACAGACAGATTCGTATGTACCTGAATTTCCAGAAAGTGTTCAACAGGATACCACACTGTCGGCTATTAAGAAAGGACCGAAAGTACGGAATAGGTTTCCCAATACGTCAATGGCTCGAAGACTTGTAGAGTAACAGAACCCAGTAGACTGTCCTGGATGGCGAGTGTTCATTAGACACAAAGATAACATCACGAATGCCTTAGGGAAGAGAGACAGCAATGCTCACATTCCGCATCTGCACAAACGATTGATCGGATAGTAAAAGTAGCATTGTGCGACTGTTTTCAGATGAATTTGTTGTGTACAGAAAGTGCGTCGTCGAGTACGACTTGGACAGATTTTCTATTTGGTATGATCAATTGCAACTTACTTTAACTGTGGATAAATGTAAGTTAACGTCACACTCCCGCCTGATAACGGAACTCTGTAACTGTGAAAGGACAAGACTCGTCTTCCGCGAAGAATGGCAGTGAACGCTGGCAAGTGTGCAAGTGGTTGGCTCTGAGCACTATGCGACTTAACTTCTGAGGTCATCAGTCGCCTAGAACTTAGAACTAATTAAACCTAACTAACCTAGGACATCACACACATCCATGCCCGAGGCTGGATTCCAACCTCCGACCGTAGCGGTCGCTCGGTTCCAGACTGTAGCGCCTAGAACCGCACGGCCACTCCGGCTGGCCAAGTGTGCAAGTCACTGAATAAATTTCAACCGCGGAAAATCCAAGAGCAGTACAACCAAATATTGATCCAGTACGAGTGGCCTGAACTGTAAATGCAGACAAGAACAAATCAGCAGTCACATGCTCCAATGTCCTCTGTGTCACGAATCTTGCATATAAGATCATTTCATTCAAGCCACTGTTAATACCATTGTTGTTGCAACTTCCTGAGCTCATAAATGTGAAGACACAAGTTAGATCTCATGTATTATATGTTGACCTACAAAGAAACTGCAAAACGGCAGGGATTTAAGAGGATGGGATCTGCATAAACTGAAAGAAACAGAAGTAGCGCAGGGTTTCAGAAGGAACGATTGACAAGAACAGGGGGAAGGAATACAGTAGAAGAAATATGGATAGATATGAGAGATGAAATAGTGAAGACCGAACAAAATAAAGTAGGTAAAAAGACAAGGATTAGTAAAAATCCTTGTGTAACACAAGAGATATTGAATTTATTCAATGAAAGCAGAAAATATAAAAATGCAAAAAATGAAGCAGGCGAAAGGGGATAAAAACGTCTAGAAAGTGATATGGATAGGAAATGCAAAATGGCTTAGCAGGAATTGATAAAGGACAAATGTAAGAATGTAGAAGCATATATCACTTGGGGTAAGCTAGATACTGCCTACAGGAAAAGTGAAGAGACCTTTGGAGAAAAGAGAATCAATCACCTGTATGAATATAAAGAGCTCAGATGGAAAACCAGTCCCAAGCAAAAAAGGGAAAGCAGAACGGCGGAACGACTATGTATAGGGTCTATGCAAGAGAAATGTACTTGAGGGCAATATAATGGAAATGAAAGAGGACGTAAAGGAAGATGAGAAGGGAGATATGATATTGCGTGAAGAATTTGACGAAGCACTGAAAGACTTACGTCAAAACAAGTCCCCAGGAGTAGACAATATTCCGTTAGAGCTACTAATAGCCTCGGGGGAGCCATCCATGACAAAACTCTTTCATCTGGTGACTAAGCTGTATGAGACAGACGAAATGCCCTCAGACTTCAAGAAGAATACAATAATCCAAATTCCAAAGAAAGCAGATGATGACAGGTGTGAAAATTACTGAACTATCAGTTTAATAAGTCACGGCTGCAAAACGCTTACACGAATCCTTTACATAAGATTGGAAAAACTCGGCAATACTGACCCTACGACTTCTCATACAAGATGGATTAAGGAAAGGCAAACCTACGTTTCCAGCATTTGTAGACTTAGAGAAAGCTTTTGACAATGTTGACTGGAGTTCTCTCTTTCAAATTCAAAAGTCGACAGTGGTAAAATACAGGGATCAAAAGGCTATTTACAATCCGTACAGCAATCACATAGGTATTAAAGTCCAGGGAGAAGAAATAAAAATTTCGAGGTTTGCTGTCGACATTGTAATTCTGTGCCGGCCGGAGTGGCCAAGCGGTTCTAGGCGCTTCAGTCTGGAACCGCGCGACCGCTACAGTCGCAGGTTCGAATCCTGCCTCGGGCATGGATGTGTGTGATGTCCTTAGGTTAGTTAGGTTTAAGTAGTTCTAAGTTCTAGGGGACTGATGACTTCAGATGTTACGTCCCATAGTGCTCAGAGCCATTTGAACCTTTTTTTTTTTTTTTGTAATTCTGTCATAAACAGCAAAGGACTTGGAAGAGCAGTTGAACGGAATGGGCAGTACCTTGAAAGGAGGATATAAGATGAACAACAACAAAGGCAAAACGAGGATAATGGAATGTAGTCGAATTAAATCAGGTGCTACTGAGGGACTTAGATCAGGAAATGAGACACTTAAAGTAGAAGTGAGTTTTGCTATTTTGGAAGAAAAATAACTGATGATGGTCGAAGTAGGGAGGATGTAAGAAGTAGACTGGCAATGGCAAGAAAATCGTTTCTGAAGAAAAGAAATTTCTTAACATCGAGTGTAGAAGGTATTTGTATGGAGTGTAGTCATGTATGGAAGTGAAACATGGACGAGAAACGATTAAACAAGAAGAAAACAGAAGCTTTTTAAATGTGGTGCTACAGGAGAATGCTGAAGATTAGATGGGTAGCTCACGTAACTAATGAGAAGGTACTGAATAGAATTGGGGAGAAGAGAAATTTCTCGTACAACCTGATTAAAAGAAAGGATCGGTTGGTGCGACACATTCTGAGGCATTAAGGGGTCACCAATTTAGTACTGGAAGGAAGTGTTGGGGGGTAAAAATCGTAGAGGGAGACAAAGAGATGAATACAGTAAGCAGATTCAGAGGGATGTAGGTTGCAGTAGTTACTCGGAGATTAAGAGTCTTGCACAGGATAGAGTAGCATGGAGAGCTGTATCAAACCAGTCTTTGGACTGAAGACCACAACAACAACATGAACACGTATTTTCTGTTTGCGTACTAGCTTTAAATGTGTAAGTTTCCACTTGGAAATATTAAAATTACAGAAGTTTTGAACATTTCAGTGGCTTTCTAGGCATTGTGGTAGTGCAGGTGTCTAACTCCGACCCTCGAAATTGGTTACGCAGCCGCTTAAAGGAGTACCTGCTATTCATATCTTACATGGGAACCTCCCCATCGCACCCCCGTCAGATTTAGTTATAAGTTGGCGTAGTGGATAGGCCTTGAAAAACGGAACACAGATCAGTCGAGAAAACAGGAAGAAGTTGTGTGGAACTATGAAAAAAATAAGCAAAATATACAAAGTGAGTAGTCCATGTGCCAGATAGCCAACATCAAGGAGAGTATGTGCCAAGGAGCGCCGTGGTCCTGTGGTTAGCGTGAGTGGCTGCGGAACGAGAGGTCCTTGGATTAAGTCCTTCCTCTAGTGAAAAGTTTACTTTTTTTTATCTTCGCAAAGTTATGATCTGTCCGTTCGCTCATTGACGTCTCTATTCACTGTAATAAGTTTAGTGTCTGTGTTTTGCGACCGCACCGCAAAACCGTGCGATTAGTAGGCGAAAGGACGTGCCTCTCCAATGGGAACTGAAAACATATGATCGCAAGGTCATAGTTCAACCGGTTCCTCCACAAGAAAACACGTCTGATATATTGTATACGACACTGGTGACGGCATGTGCGTCACATGACAGGAATATGTTGTCGACCCACCTAACTTGTACACTTGGCGAATGGGTAAAAAGATTCTTCTACCTTACCCGATTTAGGTTTACTTGTGGATGTGATAATCACTCGATAAAAGTGATGAAAACATAACGGACGGACAGATAATAATTGTCTGAAAATAAAAAATTAAAATTTCCACTCGATTGAAGACTTGAGCCAAGGACCTCTCATTCCGCAGCCGCTTACGCTAACCACGGGACCACGACACTCCTTATCTCACATTCTCCTTAATGTTGCATATCTTGCACATGGACTTCTCAGTTTGAATATTTTGCTTATTTTTTTCATATTTCCACACAACTTCTTCCTGTTTTCTCGACTGATGTGTGTTCCGTTTTTCAAGGCCTATCCACTGTGCCATCTTATAACTAAATCTGAGGGGGGTGCGATGGGGAGGTTCCCTTGTTAGCAGCGACGGCCCGCATCTCGTGGTCGTGCGGTAGCGTTCTCGCTTCTCACGCCCGGGTTCTCGGGTTCGATTCCCGGCGGGGTCAGGGATTTTCTCTGACTCGTGATGGCTGGTTGTTGTGTGATGTCCTTAGGTTAGTTAGGTTTAAGTAGTTCTAAGTTCTAGGGGACTGATGACCATAGATGTTAAGTCCCATAGTGCTCAGAGCCATTTGAACCATTTTTTAGGAGCGACGGGGAGTGAACCTCTGACACTTGCCCGGAAACAGTAATCAGGGCACCATCTAGGTATGCTGGATTGAATAATTACAAAAGTAATGTGTGTCAGAGTTTTCCATTAGTATTAAAACTCCAAAGAAACGTGTCTCAAAAAGCACAGAAACTTCTACAGAACAGAATCAGAGGACGATTTTTACATAATGATCCTGCTACACTCTGCAGTATCCCGTCGAAAACAGGAGCCGGCCGCTGGTGGCCGAGCGGTTCTAGGCGCTTCAGTCTGGAACCGCGCGACCGCTACGGTCGCAGGTTCGAATCCTGCCTCGGGCATGGATGTGTGTCATGTCCTTCGGTTAGTTAGGTTTAAGTAGTTCTAAGTTCTAGGGACTGATGACCTCAGATGTTAAGTCCCATAGTGCTCAGAGCCATTTGAACCAAAAACAGGAACTGAAGGCGTTTGACACTTGAGTCGGATGCTCACGGCCATGCCTAATTGTGGTGCTTTTGGGAAGTGAACGGACAGGCCTTCCGTGCTGGTTTCGTGCACTGGCACAAGGCCGCATTAGGGTCACGCGTTTACGACGACCAAGGGCGGCCCTGTAGTGGTGAAAGCAGATTCTCAGCGAGTCATAGCGGTAGCGTAAGGCGCTAACCAACAAGGAATGTATTCTCACTAATGATCTAACTTTCACACGAAAGCTTGTGGCTTCTTCATTCTTGTGAGTTATTCTCAGTATTCATCACACATCATACTCCCTTTTGGAGGGCGTGCTGAAATGTTATGCTCCTAATTTTCTATTCTGTTCTCAATATCAGTTGATGTATTACATGTCACGCGTATTACTTGGTCGACTTTTCCGCTTCGCATACCCAAGCTGCAACCCTGTGCCGCCAAAGGGCTCCGAATTTTCGCGTTTAACACGGCGGTGTGTAAAGTAACTATGTCGGTCTGTGAGAAACAGCCCTCTGTAACGCAGTTCTAACTGCAAAACAACGTGTCTCCAATCGAAATTCCTCTCCTTGAGCATGGCAATCCAGACCACATACGAGCGCTGCGACATCTGCAACAATACGACGTTTTGTGTCCACCGTCATCGACTGGCACACAGGCCCGATTAGGCCCCGTCCGATTTTCGTGTTTCCTAAACTTAAAGAACTCTTTGGAGGACTTCACATCGATAGTGATGAAGCGGTGCAAGCAGAAGTGAGGTTGGCTGTTGATATACTTTCCGGGATGTGAGGTCGTGGTCCAAGAACTTTTCTGCTCCTTACGTTTCGTCCAGAACTGCGCTGGACTTCCTCAGAGGCGCTGCTCCGCTGAGTCTTGCCGACTGACTGGTCGGGTGTCTGAGAGCGACTTATATATTGTGAGAAAGGGGGGCGTGGTTCAGGTGACACGTGATGAGCAGTGATAATCCATAGCAAAGATAAGGTTGACTATCGATTACCACCTTGTCAAAGATAAAAATTGTTAGCAATTTTGTAGAGCCACTGTCCATATATCGCTAAGTTTCATAGCCTCCTCTTTCCTATTAAAATTATCGTGATGTTTATAAATTCCGATAGCTTCTCTAAATAGCCGTGGATAGTAATTTAACGTTGTAGATAAAACTTCGGTATCCGAAAACTTCACTTGGTGGTTGCCTGGTTGAAGTTTTCGGATACCGAAGTTTTATCTACAACGTTAAATTACTATCCACGGCTATATAGAGAAGCTATCGGAATTTATAAACATCACGATAATTTTAATAGGAAAGAGGAGGCTATGAGCCGGCCGAAGTGGCCGTGCGGTTAAAGGCGCTGCAGTCTGGAACCGCAAGACCGCTACGGTCGCAGGTTCGAATCCTGCCTCGGGCATGGATGTTTGTGATGTCCTTAGGTTAGTTAGGTTTAACTAGTTCTAAGTTCTAGGGGACTAATGACCTCAGCAGTTGAGTCCCATAGTGCTCAGAGCCATTTGAACCAAGCCATTTGTAGGCTATGAAACTTAGCGATATATGGACAGTGGCTCTACAAAATTGCTAACATTTTTTATCTTGGACAAGGTGGTAATCGATAGTCAACCTTATCTTTGCTATGGATTATCAGTGGCTCTACAAAATTGCTAACAATTTTTATCTTTGACAAGGTGGTAATCGATAGTCAACCTTATCTTTGCTATGGATTATCACTGCTCATCACGTGTCACCTGAACCACGCCCCCCTTTCTCACAATATATAAGTCGCTCTCAGACACCCGACCAGTCAGTCGGCAAGACTCAGCGGAGCAGCGCCTATGAGGAAGTCCAGCGCAGTTCTGGACGAAACGTAAGGAGCAGAAAAGTTCTTGGACCACGACCTCTCATCCCGGAAAGTATATCAACAGCCATGTCACCCGGTCGTGAAAGCCTTCATTCTACAATCAGAAGTGAGGTTGTGGTTCCGTCAACAAATTCAGACATTCTACAGCGACGGTATCAACAAATGGCTGTGAGCACTATGCGGCTTAACTGCTGAGGCCATCAGTCACCTAGAGCTTAGAGCTAACTTAACCTAACTAACCTAAGGACATCACACACATCCATGACCGAGGCAGGCTTTGAACCTGCGACCGTAGCGGTCGCTCGGCTCCAGACTGTAGCGCCCAGAAGCGCACGGCCACTCCGGCCGGCACGGTATCAACAAACTGGTCTCTCGTTGGGAGAAATGTGTTCGTCGCCAAGGTGACTGTGTTGAGAAATAAATATGTAAACATAAATAATAAAGATGTAGAATGTTAATAACGTCAGTTATGTTTAAAAAGCTTCAAGAGTTTACACACACAAAATTCGGAGGCGTTACTTTTCAGCTCACCCTCGTACGTTCATCACATAATGGAAGTCGTTGGAAAGGGACTGTGGGCCGTTTGGAAAAATAAAATATGATCTACTATCAAGTGTGTAAGAAGAAATCTGTGACAATCGTTGCTTTAAAACTGTAGTAAGTACTTGATTTTTCTGAAATAAACATTGTATCAGTGCGGGAAGCAGACTTGGGAGCAAAGCAGCTGAAATAGTGCCCGCATCAAAATATGAAGACCAGTCTTACGTACATATACGAATGCATCTAGATGAGAAGTAAAAGACTGCATATATTTCACATGACGCCTGGAAAGAATGCGCAGACGAGCGCTTTGAGCAGTACTATCGTGATGTGTACAGTATGGAGTTTCAGACTAATGTGAATACACAGAATACCAAATAAATCACTTTTTCCGAAAAAACACACTGCATAATAGCTGTTGCTGTCTCAACTCCTGACACCTGTTGTCATCACTAATTGTCAGCATTCTCTGGAACGCCAGACCGCCTTTTTAAAGTACGAGTAGATAACCTGCTCATTTCACGTGGATTTACCGAGCGAGGTGGCGCAGTGGTTAGCACACTGGACTCGCATTCGGGAAGACGACGGTTCAATCCCGCGTCCGACCATCCTGATTTAGGTTCTCCGTGATTTCCCTAAATCGCTCTAGGCAAATGCCGGGATGGTTACTTTGAAAGGGCACGGCCGATTTCCTACGCTGTCCTTCCCTTATCCGATGAGACCGAAGATCTCGCTGTCTGGTCTCCTCCCCCCAAACAACCCAATCCTAACGAGGATTTACAGAACCTGTTCATTCCGCGTGCAATGAATTTTAACACTGTAGAGGAACTTTCACATTTTTGGCATTATAACTGAAATAAAAGATGCGTCATGGAGTAATGTGTAGACTCTACAGCTAATATAACTTAAAGTATTAGGAAATCTTTTCTGAAAGTATTTGTTTGGTGTGTAGTCTTGCGCGAAAGTGAAACGTGGACGATAACCTGCTCAGACAAGAATAGGTTAGAATTTTTTGAAACATGATGCGACAGAAGAGTGCTGAAGATCAGATGGATAGATCGTATAATTAATGAAGAAGTATCTAATCTAACAACAACAACAACAACAATTTCGTGCAGAATTGAAAGTGGCCATTTCATGTAGTAATAGAAGGTCGAAAAATATTCCACTCCGGGTTGAGAAAGTGTTTAAAATACTATTATATGTATGAGACATTACAAGTATTTATCAGAAAGTCAAGAAGAGCAATTGCCGAATGTCACTACGAGCAGTCTGTGCCATGATAAACACCTAAATTGAAAAATCATCAAAAAAGTGCAAGAGTTTACATAAATCAATGCTCGTCATAGACAAGTAGAATTATACACTATGTGATCAAAAGTATCCGGACACCTCCAAAATCACACGTTTTTCATATTAGGTGCATTGTGTTGCGACCTACTGCCAGGTTTTCTATTTCAGCGACCATAGTAGTCATTAAACATCGTGAGAGAGCAGAATGGCGCGCTCCGCGGAACTCACAGACTTCCAACGTGGTCAGGTGATATGGGTGTCACTTGTGTCATACGTCTGTACGCAAGATTTCCACACTCCTAAACATCCCTAGGTCCGCTGCTTCCCATATTATAGTGAAGTGGAAACGTGAAGGGACACGTACAGCACAAAAGCGTACATGCCAACCTCTTCTGTTGACTGACAGAGACCGCCGACAGTTGAAGACGGTCGTAAAGTTAATAGGCAGACATCTATCTAGACCATCACACAGGAATTCCAAACTGTGTGAGGATCGACTGCAAGTACTAAGACAGTTAGCCGGGAAGTAAGAAAACTTGGATTTCGTGGTCGAGTGGCTGTTCATAAGCCACAAATCACGCCGGTAAATGCCAAACGACGCCTCGCTTGGTGTCAGGAGCATAAACATTGGACGATTGAACAATGGAAAAACGTTGTGTGGAGTGACGAATCACGGTACACAATGTGGCTATCCGATGGCAGGATGTGGGTATGGCGAATGCCCGATGAACGTCATCTGCCAGCGTGTGTAGCGCCAACAGTAAAATTCGGAGGCGGTGGTGTTATGGTGTGGTCGTGTTTTTCATTGAGGGGGCTTTCAACCCTTGTTGTTTTGCGTGGCAGTATCACAGTACAGGCCTACAATGATGTTTTAAGCACCTTCTTGCTTCCCACTGTTGAAGAGAAATTCGGGGGTGGCGATTGCATCTTTCAACACGATCGAGCACCTGTACATAAAGCACGGCTTGTGGCGGAGTGGTTACACGACAATAACATACCTGTAATGGACTGACCTGCACAGAGTCCTGAGCTGAATCCTATAGAGCACCTCTGTGATGTTTTGGAACGCTGACTTCGTGCCAGGCCTCACGGACCGACATCGATACCTCTCCTCAGTGCAGCACTCCGTGAAAAGTGGGCTAACATTCCCCAAGAAACCTCCCAGCACCAGACTGAAGGTATGCGTGCGAGAGTGAAAGCTGTCATCAAGGCTAAAGGTGGACCAACACCATATTGAATTCCAGCATTACCGATGGAGGGCACCACGAAGTTATAAGTCATTTTCAGCCAGGTGTCCGGATACTTTTTATCACATAGTGTATATTAGAATCTATCGCTCAGTTTTAAAACTTTTCTGATCCACTGGAAATAAAGAAAAGTACGATAATGGACTATTACGTGGCTCGGTATTTCAGTTGTTGGCGAGGTTAATTTATAAAATATTTTACTGCCTTCTATGAAATGTACATTCCGTTGTCTCCAGAGTGTTATGGACCTTTTCTAATTCAACACTGACAAGAAGAAGGGTAGGCTGATAGGACATGTATTTAAGACATCAAGAAGTAACTTCCAAGTATTAGAGGGAGCTGTAGGCTGTAAAGGCTGTAGGGGAAGACAGTAATTGGAATCCATACAACAAATAATTGAGGGCATAGGTTGCAAATGCTACTCTGAGATGAAGCGGTTGGCACTAGACAGGAATTCGTGGCGGGCCACATAAAACCAGTCAGAAGACTGATGAC
The DNA here is from genome assembly GCF_023898315.1 of Schistocerca nitens. Lineage (NCBI taxonomy): Eukaryota > Metazoa > Arthropoda > Insecta > Orthoptera > Acrididae > Schistocerca > Schistocerca nitens. The sequence continues at coordinate 167,013,333 of NC_064616.1, read as the reverse complement.
TCAAAAAATATAAAAAGGGACTTAATCCATGAAGAGCTCTTTGGAAGAAAACAGATGTCACATGTTATAGTTAATGAAATCAGCAACAGCAAAGGATGCAAGTCAATCGCCACAGAAGAACGGTAATTGTGAGTTAAAGGTACTCCAGCAACTCATCACAATTGCGAATATTTTTGAAATCAACCGTGTTAGGCATGGAAAACATACCTACTGGTGACAGACGAAAATCCGTGCCGGGCTGGGACACGAAACCGGATTTCCTGCTTATCCTGAACGATCGCCTTAATCACTCGGCTATCCGTGCACGCTTCCAGGACCAATCCAATCCTCCATACGGCATAGTATGTACACCCCCACTGCTCACAGCTTACCTGGATTCCCGCAACAGGGTTAATGAGACAGACGTGTTTAACGTTAGTATTATTGCCGTTTTGCCTGTTAAAGCTGTAATATTTATTATTACATAGTCTATTATTTGGGACACGCATGCATTAATGCGACAGCTCGCGATAAACGGTAAATACGGGTTCTAGTCTCTGTGCTGCACAAATTTTCATGTGCCACCGATAGATATGATTTCCACGCCTAATACAGCTGATGTCAAAACTATTCGCAGTTGCGACAAAATTTCGTAATGTTACCACAGCTGCAGATCGTAACCAATGTCTGTTCCTTCAGACATGTATGCGTGTTTGGTGGGCACTACCACCTCTCAAAATATTCGACACCCTTTTTTTAACACCTGGTATATAGAATATAAATGGCGTTACTCCTATCTACTTTCTGCGGTTTGGCTGAAACGAGAATCACTTAACCCTTCTATACCCGACGGGATTTAAAAGTCTCGTCAGTTTGCAGAGTCATAATACAGCATGAAGTTGAATTCATGCACTGTCATCCTCTGTTTACCTCTTCGGTAACAAAGGAAACTTTGTCTGTGATTTTGCCGGACGTTGGTGGCCAAGCGGTTCTAGGTGCTACAGTCTGGAACCGCGCGACCGCTACGGTCGCAGGTTCGAATCCTGCCTCGGGCATGGATGTGTGTGATGTCCTTAGGTTAGTTAGGTTTAAGTAATTCTAAGTTCTAGGGGACTGATGACCTCAGATGTTAAGTCCTATAGTGCTCAGAACCATTTGAACCTTTTTTTCTATTTTTTTATTTTATTTATTTATTTATTTATTTATTTTTTGTCTGTGATTTTCGGTATCTCTACCCCCACAGGGCAGAAAACAACGGCAGACTGTCATACCGTTGTGTTGTGTTAATTCTTCATAAAAAAGAACGCCTCCTGCTGACGTGAAAGGTCATTATCGTGTTTTGATGTTTATAATAGGTTTCGCATTGTTCTGAATAATGCAATCTGATATTGCTAATGTAATAAGTAAATAACCCTATTGGATATGATGAATGTATCGTGACGTGACTCAGAAATCCCGCTTACGTTTCGTACATAAGTTAAAACAAATATATTTATTAAAATAGACTACTGTGTTTCTAGTTGCTTTGGTAATATTCTCACAAATATTAAATTCTTTAGAACAGTTTGCATAGTTTGGGCAATAAAGGGTTAAGCATGTAGTACACGTAATGCCAATTTGACGTTTTTTGCATGCCACGTTCTTGATGTTGCAATTTTAATGGCCAGTAGTATATTTTAGTCGAGTACTAAACCCATATGCTGACTCGATAGAACAAGTCTTGAGCTGTTTTTTTAACATCTCAGTAACACAAAGCATGTTTCTCTTTCAGACTTAAAAACGCTTTAGTAAGACCCAACTGTTAAAATAAATGGAAGAAAATCGTGTCCAAATACAGCCCATTTTTACAGAATCTTTCTCCTACTTCAAGTATTTTCAAAAGTTCTCGAGAAATTTACAGCAGAGTACAGTCACACTTTTCTGATCAGATGTTGTGAACTGCTCTCATTTGTCTTCCGCACTTGCGTTCAGTACACAGAATTCCACATGTAATGTGAGAGATGACCCCATAAATTAAGTACTAACAGAGCTATACTGGCTAAACAAGCATGTTGGTATATACAGTATGCACCATAAAAGCTCATTCAGTAAACTAAAATGTTATACATTTAAAACTTTCCGCACTTCTAGATTGTTCTATGAAATTTCGGAAAAACAGACGGTGTCAGCTCTGTGACTAAGTTGCGCATCCTGTATACTCCAAAATCACCTGCGTATTTACATCTACATTTACATCTACATCTACATGATTACTCTGCAATTCACATTTAAGTGCTTGGCAGAGGGTTCATCGAACCACAATCATACTCTCTCTCTACCATTCCACTCCCGAACAGCGCGCGGGAAAAACGAACACCTGAACCTTTCTGTTCGAGCTCTGATTTCTCTTATTTTATTTTGATGGTCATTCCTACCTATGTAGGTTGGGCTCAACAAAATATTTTCGCATTCGGACGAGAAAGTTGGGCCGGCCGCTGGTGGCCGAGCGGTTCTGGCGCTACAGTCTGGAACCGCGCGACCGCTACGGTCGCAGGTTCGAATCCTGCCTCGGGCATGGATGTGTGTGTTGTCCTTAGGTTAGTTAGGTTTAAGTAGTTCTAAGTTCTAGGGGACTTATGACCTCAGCAGTTGAGTCCCATAGTGCTCAGAGCCATTTGAACCATTTGAGAAAGTTGGTGACTGAAATTTCGTAAATAGATCTCGCCGCGACGAAAAACGTCTTTGCTTTAATGACTTCCATCCCAACTCGCGTGTCATATCTGCCACACTCTCTTCCCTATTACGTGATAATACAAAACGAGCTGCCCTTTTTTGCACCCTTTCGATGTCCTCCGTCAATCCCACCTGGTAAGGATCCCACACCGCGCAGCAATATTCTAACAGAGGACGAACGAGTGTAGTGTAAGTTGTCTCTTTAATGGACTTGTTGCATCTTCTAAGTGTCCTGCCAATGAAACGCAACCTTTGGCTCGCGTTCCCCACAATATTATCTATGTGGTCTTTCCAACTGAAGTTGTTCGTAATTTTTACACCCAGGTACTTAGTTGAATTGACAGCCTCGATAATTGTACTATTTATCGAGTAATCGAATTCCAACGGATTTCTTTTGGAACTCATGTGGATCACCTCACACTTTTCGTTATTTAGCGGCAACTGCCACCTGCCACACCATACAGCCATCTTTTCTAAATCGCTTTGCAACTGATACTGGTCTTCGGATGACCTTACTAGACGGTAAATTACAGCATCATCTGCGAACAAACTAAGAGAACTGCTCAGATTGTCACCCAGGTCATTTATATAGATCAGGAACAGCAGAGGTCCCAGGATGCTTCCCTGGGAACACCTGATATCACTTCAGTTTTACTCGATGATTTGCCGTCTATTACTACGAACTGCGACCTTCCTGACAGGAAATCACGAATCCAGTCGCACAACTGAAACGATACCCCATAGGCTCGCAGCTTGATTAGAAGTCGCCTGTGAGGAACAGTGTCAAAAGCTTTCCGGAAATCTAGAAATACGGAATCAACTTTACTCTTTCTACTATGCTACAAGATATGCGTACACTAAGCAAATTTTCGTTGTTTCCTATCCTCAAAGAATTGTACAATATCTCCTGGAACAATTATCCACATAGTTAAAAGCAGGTTAGTTAGAGTGGTGTCGTTTAGAAGTAAAGAGAAAATTCTCTCATATTTTCTTTCATCTATGCCGCCATACGGCTACTAGATTACTTTCACAAGCACCTTTTTCGTTTCTGGGCAGTTCTTTCCTCCAGCATCGTGTCGCAGATCAGTTATAACGAGACGTGTGTGAACGTTTGTGAAGCGGCATGACTGTTGCCTGTGCGTGTAGCGGTGGGCAGGAAACGCTCTGGCGTGCAGGATGACCGCTCGCGCTTGCAGACACCCAGGCGTAGTTCCTCTGGGACTTGCCTGGGCATTGGTCAATGTCTGCTGCGCACATCTCCTATTGCTGTCCGAACTTCGCAGTTCGCTCCTCTCCCCCAATCCAGTATTCAAAATTTTTATCGCTCATGAATTATACTGCCTGCCAAAAACTGTGAAACACCGACAAGATTTGGTCGAGTGTCAATGTAATTTCGTACACCTACACACCTGACACGTATGTAAATTATTTGATCTGGAATTGACAAGCAGAATGGCCACCTGAGTGCATTAGTGTTATTCGTGTTTAACGTTGTTGCCACACCTGGAAGGGTATACACTGATCATCCAGAACATTGTGAGCATTGACCTACACTGCTGGCCACCGTAAATGCAACACCCTGAAGGAAGCATCCGAATCAAGTGAAATTTACACCATGGGTTTGCAGCGATGAGATATGCAACTGATTAGAATTTCAGCGCAGACGCACATCACGCGCGCCTGTGGCGCCACCTCATAGCGCCATTTAAGGCTTGGCGATTTCGACGAGTGTACGTTCGGCACGTGTGTTTACCTTGTGGTTGTTTCACAAGACGATCAGTTATGCCTCGTAGACAACAGCGAACATCTTTTGATCAAGTATCCGAGTTCGACAGAGGAAGGATAGTGGCTTACAGAGATTGTGGATTATCATACAGAGAAATCGCTAGTCGTGTTGGACGAAACCAAACAACTGTAATGCGGATATGTGACCGTTGGATGCAGGAGGGTACGACGGACCGACGTGGTCGATCGCATTCACCTCGGTGCACCACTGCACGTGCTGATAGGCAAATTGTGCGCATGGCAGTGACGGATCGCTCAGTGACATCCCGAACCATAGCACAGCACATTGCGTCTGTAACGCATCATCCAGTGTCTGCGCGTACCATTCGACGCCGTTTACAGCAGAGTGGTCTGTCCGCAAGACGTCCATTGCTTCGTCTACCATTGACGCAGAACCACAGACGTCTCCGTCGCCAATGGTGTGATGACAGACGGATGTGGACGGCAGAATGGAATGACGTTGTCTTTGCTGACGAGGCACGCTTCTGTCTGCAGCACCACGATGGTCGGATTCGAGTGTGGAGACACCGTGGAGAGAGGATGCTGGACAGCTGCATTATGCACCGCCACACTGGTCTCGCACCGGGTTTTATGGTATGGGGCGGTATTGGATATTACTCTCGCACGCCTCTAGTACGCATTGCCGGTACTTTAAATAGCCGGCGCTACATATCCGAGGTGCTGGAGCCAGTTGTCCTTCCTTACCTTCAGGGCTCGGCCACAGCCATATTTCAACAGGATAATGCGCGACCACACGTGGCACGCATTGCCCAAAGGTTCTTCGTCAATAACCAGATTGAATTGCTTCCCTGACCGGCTCGCTCTCCGGATCTTTCGCCGATAGAAAACATGTGGTCCATGGTTGCTCAACGAGTGACCCAGATTACATCCCCAGCTGCCACACCAGATGATCTTTGGCAACGTGTGGAAGCTGCTTGGGCTGCTGTACCCCAGGAACACATCCAACGTCTCTTTGACTCAATGCCGAGACGTGTGGCAGCGGTGATCTCCAACAATGGCGGCTACTCTGGCTACTGATTCTGGCAGGAACCACATGTCACAGACGTCTGTAAACGTAATCATTTGATACTTGGTCAACATGTTATCTACAAAATAAATCTTGTTGTGCTACCTCTTGTCTTTCTTGGTGTTGCATTTACGGTGGCCAGCAGTGTACTTTCGATATAAACCCGTCCAGGCGATAGCAGTGTCCCCCTGGCGTGGAATGACTGTTAGTCAGACACACACACGGTGCATGTAGTATCAGTGAGCGTGCTGCCCCTGTGTAGAATGGGGAAGGCGCGCCATCTGAGTTTTACCGAGGGCAGACTGCGAAGGCCCGAACGCTCGATACTAGCATCTCTATCTGTCTGAGATTGACTGACGGAGGTTGTGATGGCCCGGAGGCTCGGCACGATCATTTCGGAAACTCACGACTTGTCGGGTGTTCAAGAAGTGCTGCGGTGAGTGTCTTCAACACGTGGAGAACCAAAGTGAAACCACGTCCAGACGTCGTAAGAGCGGGCAGCCACCCCTCATTACAGATGTCGGACGTTTTAGGATGGGCAGACTAGTAAAACAGGACAGGCGGCGAACTGCAGCGGAACTGTCTGACTATAATGCTGGGCACAGTATACGTTTGCCAGAACACACAGTGCACCAAATACTCCTTACGATGACCTCCGCTGCCGACGACCCATGCATGTGGCAATGTCAACACCACAACATGTATGGGTGCAGTGGAGCTTGTGCAAGGCACCATGACGGCCAAGGAGTATCGTACACTAGTTGCAGACCACGTACACCCCTTCATGACGATAATGTTTCCCAACGGTAGTGGCATTTTTCAACAAGATAATGCGCCAAGTCGTCACAAGGCAACGAGTGTGGTGGAATGGTTCAAGGAACACAGAGGCGATTTTCGAGATACTAGTTCACATGCTCTGCATAATAATAATCTGCCCTTTGTCAAAGTCGCTTATTTCGATGGATTTCCCTATTTGCAGTCCATATCTTCGCTTGGGTGATCCCCCGTCCGTGTCTGCACCGCTTACATACTTTTTGTTACCGTGTCACGTGCTCTCAACGCCACCGGGCGGCACCCAACGTCGTGGTGAGCAGTGGTCATAATGCTTTGGCTTATCAATGTACACATCACCATTACTAGCTTTATGGCCTGTGAATTGGGGAGCCGGTTTTTTTATTGTTATTAGCAGGCACGTAAGTGTGAGTTGCAGAGTAGTCATGTAGATGTTCTCTAACAATACTGTTGTTAGAGTCGTCAGTCCGAAGACTAGTTTGATGCAGTTCTTCACGCTACTCTGCCCAGCGCGAGTCTGCTCATCTCTGCATAACCATTGCTCTACATCTGTTTGAACCTGCTTACCTTATTCAAACCTTGGTCTCCCTCCAAAGCCGGACGCGGTGACCGTGCGGTTCTTGGCGCTTCAGTCCTGAACCGCGGGACTGCTACGGTCGCAGGTTCGAATCCTGCCTCGGGCATGGATGTGTGTGATGTCCTTAGGTTAGTTAGGTTTAAGTAGTTCTAAGTTCTAGGGGACTGATGACCTAAGATGTTAAATCCCATAGTGCTCAGAGCCATTTGAACCATTTTTTTTCTCCCTCTAAAAGTCATCCTCCAAATGGCTCTGAGCACTATGGGACTAAACTTATGAGGTCATCAGTCCGCTAGAACTTAGAACTACTTAAACCTAACTAACCTAAAGACATCACACACATCCATGCCCGAGGCAGGATTCGAACCTGCGACTGTAGCGGTCGCGTAGTTCCAGATTGTAGCGCCTGGAACCCGCTCGGCCGGCAAAAGTCATCCTCTCTTTCTCTCATTAGCAAATCAACAATTGCTCGGTGGTTCAGGCCGTGCACTGTCGCCATCACCCTCTGTTTAGCCAAGTAGGCCCTTGAACCTCTTTTTCTGACGAATTCATCGCTTGTTATTATGGGGTGCGCAGTAGAGTGTGCTGCTATGTCTAACTGTGGTGTCCTAGCACATAGAGTATATAGGTTACAAGTTATACTGGGTATTCAACCCTAAGAAATTGCCGCCAACTATCAGACCTCCTCATACTGAGTGTACAAAGGCGAACTCAACGAAGTATAAAGTCCAAGGTGTGTTTGACTTACCAATAAGATCCAAATGTGGTGTCCGCATCTCGTGGTCGTGCGGTAGCGTTCTCGCTTCCCACGCCCGGGTTCCCGGGTTCGATTCCCGTCGGGGTCAGGGATTTTCTCTGCCTCGTGATGACTGGGTGTTGTGTGATGTCCTTAGGTTAGTTAGGTTTAAGTAGTTCTAAGTTCTAGGGGGACTGATGACCATAGACGTTAAGTCCCATAGTGCTCAGAGCCATTTGAACCATTTGAACCAAATGTGGTGGATATCTGGTAGAAGGACTCAACTATAGCTGACAGAATTGGTCGAACACACGATGTCTTCCCGAACGTCAGTGAACGACTTGCTCACCGAGTCAAGACGCGGTTCACCAACAGCGCATGGCGTTTATTCCAGCACGCCCATGAGAACCTGCACCGATAAAGAGGTACATGTGACTGTCGTGTATAGAGTACCCCAGAGCAAATTACATTGGAATACCCAGTGTACAACCATGTTAGACCTGAGCACGCCCTTGATAGTCCACTTAGTACTATTGTATTTTACCCGGAGATTCAGGAGTCGACAGACAGTCTGGGTGGTGCGATCTCACAACAGCTGTGCACTGATTATTTCTCTAGAAATTTACTCGATCTGTCTTATACGGTGCCTGTGAGAATAGCTAGTCAGTTTCATGTTCTATAGATCATCTGAACGATTCTTTTATCACAATGATGTAGAACGAATTGGTTTAAAAGATTTACAGGGTGGTCAGAAACAGTCTGAAAAACTTGAAAGGGTGTTCCAGCGAAGGTTGTACTAAAAAATAACTGTTAGAAAAATATTCGATCGTTGCGCTGTTTCCGAGTTAATTAGAATTGAAGTTAGCCAATCATGCCATTGAGTTCGCGAATTCAAGCAGCCCGTCAGAGACGCTGCGGCCAAACGTGTTCTTTGTTTGGTTTCCTAAAACCAAACAAGAGAGCGATACAAAAATTGGACATGCGACGGTTGTAAGAATCTAACCTGAGTCAAAGGCTGAGCAGTCTCGTGCGCTATGACAACTACTGACACTAATTACTGTATCTGGCAGGCCGCTTATATTTGCGTGCGAAACGGCCTGATTCAATGCTAATTAACTCGGAAACGGTGCAACGTATCGAATTTCTTTCTATTACTTTTCTCTCAGCACAACGAACGCTACAACACCCTTACAAGCTTTGCAGACTTTTTCTAGCCACTCTGTGTACAGCTAATTAGTGTTTACCTTAATGAACACACTATTTCTCATTTCTATTCATGCAATTACACTTAAAAACAAAGTTTTCTTACAGATTAACAGTTTTAAAACAGAAATTTGTTCGTGGATTAGGAGGAATTGTCCACAGGAAATTATTTTAGATTAAATTTAAAACATACTTTGCTACCTGTCAGACATTTTTGTTATTGGGCAAATGATCAAAACATTTTATTGCTGTATATTGAATTCCTTTCCGTGTCATTGGCAGCTTCAATAATGAGTAATAAAGGTCTTTTTTCTCGTAGTGTTAGAGGAATGGACATCACTGTTCTTCTCAAATTTTGATGGATTATTTATGACGAATTTCGTTAGCGAATATCGTCAATGTATCGCGACAGTACAGTTAAATGCTTACCTCTTTGAAGAGGTACCTACACGACCACTGCGGGTGAACACTACATATTATTCATACTGCTCGCTTTTGTGTGATCAGGACTTTATTCTGATTGGTGAGTTACCCCAGAAAATTACTTTCTTTCTAAGTGGTGGGTTACCGCACAAAGTTATTCAATAAGACATTATTGAATGGAAATGCGCAAAATATGTCATTAGGTAAATTCGGCTGTTTCCAAGACTAGCAATCGTATGATGAACAAAAGTAACTGAACTTAACTTTGAGGAGCTCAGTAATATGCTTCTTCGAGTTCAAGTATACTCAAAAATTTGGAGCATTCTGCCCTACTTACTGACTCCTATTCATGTTTTACATCAGTTGTTGGTATGGTTCTATTGTACATAACTGAATAATGCGTTTTTTTAATTAAAGGGTAGTCTATTTTCAGGCAACTACTTAATAATTCTTTGAAAAACGTAACTGACAATCTCTCCTGTGGCTCTCTCTCTAATAGAATTTATTATAACACTCGTATCGTCGGCAAAAGTTTGTAATTCTGCTTGTTGAATGTAAAGTGGAATGTCCTTCAGATAAATAAGGAACAGGAGTGGACCTGAAATTGAACCATATGGGACCCGCTTTGTGATTTCTCGCACGTCACTAAAATTTTCTATCCTTCCTATATTGTTTGAATTATTCACCACAACTTGCATTCTGTCTGTTAAGTATGGTTCAAACCCGTTGTGTGTAAAGCTATCTGTTAAAAAAAAAAAAAACTGTAGTATTTGTAAGAGTGTAATATTATCTACACAATCAAATGCCTTATTAATATCACAAAAATACCAGCAGATTGTATTTTATTATTTAAGGCATGCAATATTTGATGAGTGAATGTAACCAACGTTAGTGAAAGAACAAACAACAACGCTCCTATTGATGCGTGTAATAATATTGGTGATGTGTTTACGGTAGTGGTTGCCCAGCTGACGTGCAGTTCGTCAAACTCAAACAGAATCCACCACGAAGTCACCACCGATCACTATTACTACAATTGCAGCTTATGCTGGTGTCTGTGGCTACAGTATTGATCGCTATGAACAACCTTAAATGGTATTACATCAGCAGTATTTAATACACGTCCAAGATTCAGTAACATCTGTGTAACGTAACGGAAGAATCGCGCGTAGTACAGACTGCATTCGGTAATTCTTCGATAAATTGTGTAATATCCGGTGGTAGTAGTTGACACTAACATTAAGGGTAGAAAAGTCATTGAGTTTAAGTTATGGCGCCTGCCAGCGTGTGGCAGGCTGATGCTTTTCCAGGACACTCATGTAACCTGCGGGGATCTATGTATTGTGGGTTGCTCGTTTTCTTACATTTCATTTAATCTGTCATTGTAGTTAGTGGCTAGGTTAGGCTTTAGGGTTTGTTTCTTCCTGCATTTGAAATAGCTGTGTAATAGACTAATTATGTAGTGACTGACGTGTTCAACTTTGTAATTTAACATTGCTGCAAAGCAATATCAGTGGCTTATTTTATATTACCTGGTGATGGAATCGTACGTACAAGAAACTAAAAATAAAATAAACTGTAGTTAACCTGACGATCTAACACATCATCGAAGAACTGCGTGAAAGGAGAGTCAAACCAACCACAGTATGCCAATGCAGGATTTCCCGACTTGGCACAACCAACCACTGTTTTATGGCATTACTGGTGATTTGACATTTATTGATACCTGCCTTCCATTATTAAACGCGCAACAGTCACATTGAGACTTAGATAGTGAATTTATGTTTCCGCCATCTGGGTATGCAAGAAAACGTTTACTTGGAGTCACACAAAAAATATTGCCTAACGCAAGTTAAAAGTATGTAAGTTCCCTTAACAAGTACACGAGCAGTCCGGCCTGAAAGCCGAAAAAAATTTTGATACATAATAAAAAGTAAAAGGATACAGTGGTTTAATGCTATTTAACTGAAGAACTTCGGATATTTGATCGCTAGAATTCCCTTCCGTTGTTTATGGGAACCAGGGAAACATATGAACGAAGATAACAGAAGTGAAACGCAGGAAGGAGGTTTACGTGTTCACGCTGGTCACTTTCTTGCTGTGTTCAGCAGCAGTAAGAATGTCCATAAAACTGTACGCCAGAGAAACTTTCATTAAGGTTATCTTACGGTTCCTTTCCCCCTTTACCTTTCTCTTAGGCGCACACGCTTTCTTCACAAAATGATAAAGCATCTCCGAGAGCAGTAAACCTTTAACAAGATCCATCGTTACGTACGGACTCAGCTCTCAAGGTCTCTTATTATCATACACGTGCTTATTCCCGTATCATTAAATGAGATAAATAGTGCTGTGGTTAAGATACTGGAAAGAGTTCCTGAGGAGCCGAGGTTCAGTTGCTATATTGGCTACCCAGATTCGAGTTTTCAGTAGTTACCCTAAATCAGTTCTGTGAAATACTGGGAATATCCCTTTAACGCCACTGCCATTTTGTTTCTCTACCCTTGTCTACCTGAACTGGGGATGCATCACTAAAATTGTCTCTGCCCAATAAATGAAAGCCCGCATCTCGTGGTCGTGCGGTAGCGTTCTCGCTTCCCACGCCCGGGTTCCCGGGTTCGATTCCCGGCGGGGTCAGGGATTTTCTCTGCCTCGTGATGGCTGGGTGTTGTGTGCTGTCCTTAGGTCAGTTAGGTTTAAGTAGTTCTAAGTTCTAGGGGACTTATGACCACAGCAGTTGAGTCCCATAGTTCTCAGAGCCAATAAATGAAATATGATCCCAGTACGAACCTTTCACACTACACTGGAGTGTGCGCTGTTACATACATGGCATGTTCACGTTAATATGGCCGCAGTATCTGTTCAACGTCAACGTGCAATAAGCACTCACAGACGCATGTGGCAGCACTAGAAGCAGGGGGGGGGGGGATATAAAGCATGTCAAGGGACACAGTGCAGTTGCGGAAATGGAGCCATTTATCTGACGACCAAAAGGGCATGATCATTGGCTTTCCGAAACGGCTAAGTTAAACTGTTCACGTGCCGCCGTGGTTAAAGTATACCGTGATACCGTGCATGGCAAAATGGTGCTAAGACAGGCACGGTGGTGCACCACGGACCATAGATGGCAGAGCTGAACGACGGCTGTGGAAATGTGTCCGGGCAAACAGATGTGCCACTTTTTGTATTTCGATATACACTGAGGACCCAAAGAATCTGGTCCACCTGCCTAATGTCGTGTAGGGCCCCCGCGAGAAAGCAGAAGTGTGGCAACACGACGTGGCATGGGCTCAACTAATGTCTGAAGTAGTGCTGCAGGGAATTGACGCCATGAATCCTGCAGGACTGTTCGTAAATCCGAAAGAGTACGAGGTGGTGGCGATCTTTTCTGAATAGCACGTTGCAAGGGATCCCAGATATGCTCATGATTGGGGAGTTTGGTGGACAGCGGAAGTGTTTAAACTCAGAAGAGCGTTCCTGGAGCCATTCTGCAGAAATTATCGACATGTGTGGTGTCGCATTGTCTTGCTGGAATTGCCCAAGTCCGTCGGAACAGGTGACAGACAGGATGCTTACGTATGTGTCACCTGTCAGAGTTGTATCTAGACGTATGCACCCTACACCATTATAGAGCATCCGCCAGCTTGAACAGTCCCCTGCTGACATGCAGGATCCATGGATTCATAAGGTTGTCTCCATATCCGTACACGTCCATCCGCTCGGTATAATTTGAAACCAGACTCGTCCGACCAGGCAACATGTTTGCAGTCATCAACAGTCCAATATCGGTGTTGACGGGTTCAGGCGAGGGATAAAGCTTTGTGTCGTGCAGTCATTAACGGTACACGAGTGGGCCTTCTGCTTCAAAAGCCCATATCGATGATGTTTCGTTGAATGGTTCCCACGCTGACACTTGTTGGTGGCCCAGTATTCAAACATGCAGCAATTTGTGGAAGGGTTGCACTTCTATAAAGCTGAACGATTCTCTTTAGTCTCGTTGGTCCCGTTCTTGCAGAATCTTTTTCCGACCGCAGCGATGTTGGAGATTTGATGTTTTACAGGATTCCTGATATTCGGGGTACACTCGTGAAATTCCTACTTCATCGCTACCTCGGAGATGCTGTGTCCCATCGCTCATGCGCCGACTATGGCTCAGAGCACTATGCGACTTAACTCCTGAGGTCATCAGTCGCCTAGAACTTAGAACTAATTAAACCTAAACTAACCTAAGGACATCACACACATCCATGTCCGAGGCAGGATTCGAACCTGCAACCGTAGCGGTCTCTCGGCTCCAGACTGCAGCGCCTAGAACCGCACGGCCACTCCGGCCGGCTGCGCCGACTATAACAGCGCGTTCAAACTCACTTAAATCTTGATAATTTGCCATTCTAGCAGCAGTACCGATCTAACACCTGCGCCAGTCACTTGTCTTATATAGGCCTTGCCGACCACAGCGCCGTATTCTGCCTCTTTACATATCTCTTTATTTGCCTATACTAGTTTACTTCGTGCTTCAGTGTAACTGTCATAAAGGAGTGTGAGTGAATGAAATTTAAAATGTTTATTTGATACCACAAACGGTCGTCAAGCCACAGTCACTAAAACAATAACATTTTTAAAAGGTTACGTCACTAGTTTCGACGCACTGAGTCGTCATTTTCAAATTTAATCACAAACTTGGAAAACTGCATTAATAATTGCAACCACATTTCTTTCCAATATGACGAAAAATTATCTAAAGCCAGTAAACTGAAGCAAAGGCAGCATAAATGGGTCACAAGACGTCATTACAATTTTTGGTTGATCAGTGATTTCACACCTTAATGCAATGTAGATGGAAAATTGCATCGGGATGAAAGATATTATATACGCCTACATTATGCCCTGCAGTGATGCGACGATCACTTTGCAAACAAAGGTATACACGTGTGAAAACTAAAAAATACGTGCATTTACGTAATATCATTGCAAAGTAGTTATCATTGTCATTTTGTCGCTTATTGTATTTCGATTCCACACCAGACGGAGGGGGGCTGGCAGCAGAGTAATACGCAGCTCTGCAGCCTACAGATAAAGTTAAAAAACATAATAAGGAGACACAACAATAAAACGAGGTGATGAAACGGTGACTGTTTAAAACTGGTACATGGCGGATTATCATTGTCTCATGTAATCTCACAACATGCAGCAAGCCCAAAACTAGAACACAGCACTCGATCGTACTGTGTTCTGCTACTGATACTTCACAAAGACGACGCATTCCCATGCATGCATGACATCGTTTCAGTTGCCCGGTTGCACATCAAATCAGTAGAGGGCACACGTGTAGCCTACAAAAACAGAAGACAAAAATAGATCTACATAGAGTTTACAATAATAAGCGCCAGAAGGCGCCACTGCCAAATTTCTACGGACATGTCTCTCGTTAAAACGTAAACACTAACCAAAAGGTGCTATTTATTATTCACAACCTTTAAAGACGGTTGACAGAGTGCATGGTCGTAGTAGACGAATTGTAAGAGCTTAGAGCAAGAAGTTTCCTCACAGTGCAAGGGTACAATCGACCACGTCTGACCACCAGAAGGGATTCAAAAATGGTTCAAATGGCTCTGAGAACTATGGGACTTAATTTCTGAGGTCATCAGTCCCCTAGAACTTAGAACTACTTAAACCTAACTAACCTAAGGACATCACACACATCCATGCCCGAGGCAGGATTCGAACCTGCGACCGTAGCGGTCGCGCAGTTCCAGACTGTAGCGTCTAGAAGCGCTCGGCCACTTCGGCCGGCACCAGGAGGGAGGATCGCCGTATTGAGCACCGAACATATCGTATCAGCCTCAAATCTGTGCTAGCCATTTGACAACAAATAATGGACTGTCTGCGACATTCTGTGTCATCCCGCTCCACTGGTCAGAGACTAGCAGCAGCCTGACTAGGGAATTACCGTCCGATACGTAGGCTGCCATTAACACCACACCACAAACGACCTTGACCGGGAAGCATAGTTTGCTAATGAATGGCTTCGCATTGTGTTGAGCGATAAATCACGATTTTGCGCTACCCCATATGACCACTGTCGGTGAGTATGGCAGCGACACAGGCAGAGGTCCCATGCTTCCAATGAATGAATGAATGAATGAATGATCGTGTGGCATTGTTGGCAGGGAGGCCCCATGCGGGGAAGTTCGGCCTCCGTATTGCAAGTCCTTTTTAGTTGACGCCACTTCGGCGACTTGCAAGTCGATGATGTAATGGTAATGAAGAACACACAACACCCAGTCATCACGAGGCAGAGAAAGTCCCTGACCCCGCCGGGAATCGAACCCGGGACCCCGTGCGGGGGAAGCGAGAACGCTACCGCAAGACCACGAGATGCGAACCATTCTTCCAATGATTTGGAGTCATGGTGTGAGGGGCCATGGCGTGTGGAGGCATTGCGTATGACTTCAGGTCGCGGCTGGTAGTGACTGAAGGAGCTCTAGCGGTACAACGGTACATGACCGACATCCTGCGTCCTGATGTGTTACCTCTCATACAGTAGTATCGTGTTGCCTTCTTTTAACAAGACAATGCTAGTTTAGCCCGCCTGGGGTGAGGGGATCCACTGGGGGCTGAACTGCACAATAACCCTTCCGAACTGACTATGCAAATGTAGACGAGATGGGGCTCAAATTCAAAGATATAGTAGCAACAGCAATTGAGAGATTCATACCTCATAAATTGGTAAGAGATTGAACGGATCCCTCATGGTACACAAAACAGGTCCGAACGCTGTTGCAGAGGCAACGGGAAAAAGCATGCGAAGTTCAGAAGAACACGAAATCCCGAAGATTGGCTAAAATTTACAGACGAGCGAAATTTGGCACGGACTTCAATATGAGATGCCTTTAATAGGTTCCACAACGAAACATTGTCTCGAAATTTGGTAGAAAATCCGAAGAAATTCTGGTCGTATGTAAAGTACACAAGCGGCAAGACGCAGTCAATACCTTCGCTGCGCAGTGCCGATGGTACTGTTACAGACGACTGTGCCGCTAAAGCGGAATTATTAAACGCAGTTTTCCGAAATTCCTTCACCAGGGAAGACGAATGGAATATTCCAGAATTTGAAACACGAACAGCTGCTAGCGTGAGTTTCTTAGAAGTAGATACCTTAGGGGTTGCGAAGCAACTCAAATCGCTTGATACGGGCAAGTCTTCAGGCCCAGATTGTATACCGCTTAGGTTCCTTTCAGATTACGCTGATACAATAGCTCCCTACTTAACAATTATATACAACCGCTCGCTCACCGATAGATCTGTACCTGCAGATTGGAAAATTGCGCAGGTCGCACCAGTGTTTAAGAAGGGTAGTAGGAGTAATCCATCGAACTACAGACCTATATCATTGACGTCGGTTTTCAGTAGGGTTTTGGAGCATATACTGTATTCAAACATTATGAATCGCCTCGAAGGGAACGATCTATTGATACGTAATCAGCATGGTTTCAGAAAACATCGTTCTTGTGCAACGCAGCTAGCTCTTTATTCGCACGAAGTAATGCCGCTATCGACAGGGGATCTCAAGTTGATTCCGTATTTCTAGATTTCCGGAAAGCTTTTGACACCGTTCCTCACAAGCGACTTCTAATCAAGCTGCGGGCCTGTGGGGTATCGTCTCAGTTGTGAGACTGGATTCGTGATTTCCTGTCAGGAAGGTCGCAGTTCGTAGTAATAGATGGCAAATCATCGAGTAAAACTGAAGTGATATCAGGTGTTCCCCAGGGAAGCGTTCTGGGACCTCTGCTGTTCCTGATCTATATAAATGACTTGGGTGACAATCTCAGCAGTTCTCTTAGGTTGTTAGCAGATGATGCTGTAATTTACTGCCTAGTAAGGTCATCCAAAGACCAGTATCAGTTGCAAAGCGATTTAGAAAAGATTGCTGTATGGTGTGGCACGTGGCAGTTGACGCTAAATAATGAAAAGTGTGAGGTGATCCACATGAGTTCCAAAAGAAATCCGTTGGAATTCGATTACTCGATAAATAGTACAATTCTCAAGGCTGTCATTTCAACTAAGTACCTGGGTGTAAAAATTACGAACAACTTCAGTTGGAAAGACCACATAGATAATATTGTGGGGAACGCGAGCCAAAGGTTGCGTTTCATTGTCAGGACACTTAGAAGATGCAACAAGTCCACTAAAGAGACAGCTTACACTACACCTAGTTCGTCCTCTGTTAGAATATTGCTGCGCGGTGTGGGATCCTTACCAGGTGGGATTGACGGAGGACATCGAAAGGGTGCAAAAAAGGGCAGCTCGTTTTGTATTATCACGTAATAGGAAAGAGAGTGTGGCAGATATGACACGCGAGTTGGGATGGAAGTCATTAAAGCAAAGACGTTTTTCGTCGCGTCGAGATCTATTTACGAGATTTCAGTCACCAACTTTCTCTTCCGAATGCGAAAATATTTTGTTGAGCCCAACCTACATAGGTAGGAATGATCATCAAAATAAAATAAGAGAAATCAGAGCTCGAACAGGAAGGTTTAGGTGTCCGTTTTTCCCGCGCGCTGTTCGGGAGTGGAATGGTAGGGAGATAGTATGATTGTGGTTCGATGAACCCTCTGCCAAGCACTTAAATGTGGATTGCCGAGTAATCATGTAGATGTAGATGAACCCTAGGTTCGGGGTGGGGCAGCGGTGGGGTGGTGACCTGCATATCGAATGGGGACGTCAAGCTGGGCGGGGCCGTTGCCTTTGATGCTATTCGAAAGGAGCGGGCAATGTGCCGGCTCGTCATTTCACCTGTTCGAGCACTTTCACTCGTGACAACACAAAATATTCTAGACAACTCACGCACTCGTAAAAGTCCTCCACGCGATACAGATACACACGTGACACCTCATAAAACCTCGGAGGAATTAAACGGCAAAACTTATTCACTGAAATCTTTCCCAGGTCCGTGGCATTCCTGCAAGTGCACCGAACGCTCTTTTCCTTAGTACAGGGGCATCATTTTTTCCACCACCAAGAGTCGAACGCGCTACTTACGAAGATCCCTGGACAAGCATGTGTTAGTGTTCTAGTAATATTGGCCATATAGTCAATTAGCTCATATTTTTGAGAAACTTACTTTTCTGTTTTATACACACAGACAAAGCGAATATGTCGTCTACAGTTAAAGCTATCGGAACGAAACTTCCAGCAAACGATTATATGCCAAGCGGAAAGTAATTCAGTGGAATGTCAACAATGGTATCATTTTCGTACACGTACGTACGGAAGTAGAGAAGTTTTTTTTAATTGAACGATATACTTTTTTACCGACATCCGAAATTTCTCCAAAAGAAGATTTCCATGGTTTATCCTTTGTTAAGGCTACCAGTGAAATTTTCGCCAAAATAGTTAGGTAATGTGTTAAATCTAACTGCCAATGCAAGCGGCAAAATATTCTCTTCTCCGTTGAAGGCCAAAATGGTTGAATATTGCCCCCACATCCTGGAGGGAAGACTGCGTCTTGCTGCTCGCCTTGTTACTTTTATTTAGGAAATATCTAGTTCTTCTTTCGAAACTTTCACTGTAAAATTTAAAAAAAATGTATCACTGATTTCTCTTTCTAAATGATTTTAAATGTCGTTAAAAGTATCTCCTTCTGTTTAAAATAACTACTTGCTCCATAATCTCAGTAAATAAAACAGGTTAAAGTGTTACCAAACAGCAAATTATTTGCCTCTTTTCGAACTTTTATTTCCCAGAAACTTTGTTTCGATCCCTATAACCTTGTATTCAGTGTACAAGTTACTAGGTTCATATAACCAATATTCCAAAAGTCCAATGACGAGTTTGTAGTATCTGTCGACGAGTATTGTGCAGATCTTTCAGAATCATTCTTGAGGAATGGAAGAACATTGGACAGAGTGCATTGATTTAAAAGGGGACTACGTCGTACAATCAGAGATTTCTTCATCTGCAGCACAAGGTAGGAAAACTTTCTCCTTCGTAAATATCGGCTTCGAAATCCTTCAGTCTTACGTGTCGTGCAGAGGTCATCGCCGAACTCAATGTAGCACAGTTCCATAAGCCTTCTCTCAGTAGGACATTGATGCTAGGCTATAATTTAACCGAGGAAATAGGCCGACATTCTGGTGTCTAAGGATTGTAAGTGTGTCACCTCTTCAGGCTCCTAGGTCACATTCAGTCGGTAAAAACCGTTTCCATGTCTGGGATTCGATCCAGCTAACCTTCGTACACCGACACAACGTTATTCTGTTTCGCGAGGTTAGCTATGAGACACGACCACAAATTCAGCACATATCAACAACGAGAAAGGCTCTAGGATATAATATGACAACTGTATGCACGAAGAATAACAAAGATCGTACTGGCGCAGCAGACGTGCACAACATTTCAACACCAGATCAATTGTTATCACCATAGAGTAAATATCTCTGGAGTGAGCATTGCGTTCTGCACATGTTGTCAACATTAAACCAGGATTGTCACGTGATCTCGGGACTTCGCTGTGCCTGTGTGCTTTCTGCAGCGTTTCAAGTTTATAATACCAAGAGTTTATGTTGTGTTTCACCGTTTGTTGATAGTGTAATAGCGATGGTGAATTACGTTGTTGCTACGGATGGAAAAAAAAATGTGAAAGGAGGGATAGTAACTTTTCATGGGTACATTCCATATACCTCTAATTATAGTTTTCATTATAGTAAGAGACACTGTATACGTTTAAAAATTTCGAGACGCATTATAATTAAGACTTGATTCTGTAGACCTATTTTTCTACGATTTTATGACTATATAATAGATATTACGGCTCGTACAAAAGCTTACGAACAATCGCTTCCTCTCGTAAATTTGCTAGTGGAACAGGAAAGGGAAAGGTTAGTTGTTTCAGTAAATACTATCCTCCATGCATTTATCAGTGACTTGTCAATTATGTATATAGATTACTCCGTCTACTATTTATTTAATGAACTGGAAGCAAGTACTTAAAATGCGTTAAATAAAAACATCAAAGTGCCACCAGTAAGAAAAATTGTGCTTTAGGTCGCAAAAACGAGAAAATAAATACACAGAAATACAAGAAAAAAGGACGAATTAGCAGGGATATAATCGCTAATGTGTGGTAAATTCGGTGTTTTTCGGACACTTGCGAAAGTACTAACGTACTGTCAAGTCGTTTTGCAGGACTATCACTGCAAAAATGTACTTCAGGCTCTGTAATACTATAAAGTGCGGTATCATACCAAAACCTACCAAAAATCGAGTGCATCTGAACTATGACACCTATCGCAAAGAAGCTGAATGTAATATCACTTGCCCTTAAAAGTTACGTAGCTGGTTTATTCCCGGTATCAAATGGATACTGTTAAAATGTCTTCGCAACATATATAAATAATACACGACACGTACGAAAAGAATCAGTCTGTACTAGGGATGTAGAGACATTATAAATATACAGGGCGCTATACGAACAAACACACGACTTCCCGAGATCACGTGACCAGGCCGGCAATGTATGTTGACAACACAAAATCTGTTCTGCGCATGTGAGTGTTCACTCCAGAGATATTTACGCTATGGTTATCACCAGTTTTGCTGGTGGAGTCATGACTCTAGAAAGAGACGTTGCACTCATGGTCGAGAAGTAGATCCCCAAGTTTCCAGCAGAAAGTTAGCTGGAAGGTTGTTCCTCCAACCGGATAATCCGCAATGAGAACTGAAGTTCTACCAACGAAGCACCACACTTGTGTTTTCCCTCAAAAGGGACAGGGAGCAACAACGTGGGTTTCGGTATTGTTACAAATCAAGTGGTGTCACGTTCTTAACATATAGCAACCATTATACGTTGATAGGAATTTTCGTCAGACAAGATACTTCTCACACCATAGCTTCGACTGTATTTATTCTTAATGTAATGTGGATTCATCGCTTCTACACAAACATCTCGCTGTCTTAATTATGGAGTTTCATGGTACTCTTGTAAAATTCTAATGCAGTATGCCCTCTTGTCAACTACATTTTCTCATTCAATCATGATTATTAGTTTAGTTTGGGACCTTTTGCGACTGAATTCATTAGGTAATTTTTCTAAATATTTCTTTGCTAATCCAATAGTCAAGTTCCGTGCGACAAAAACTGGGCAGTTTTCTCAGAGCTACAGCGGCTCAGTTTCGAAAAGGTCTCTCAATCGAAAGTAGTCATATGATGGCATGTCCACTCTACTGAGACAGTTACACTGAGGTGACAAAAGTAATGGGATAGCGTTATGTACATAAATGGATGATGGCACCATTACGTACACAAGGTGTAAAAGGGTAGTGCATTGGCAAAGACGTCAGTTCAACATAGATGATTCATATCAGAAGGTGTCCGATGTGATTATTGCCTCACGACAGGAATTAACAGACTTTGAATGCGGAATGGTATTTGGAGCTAGACGCAAGGGACATTCCAATTTGGAAATCGTTAGGAAATTCAATATTCCGATATCCACTGTGTCATGACTGTGCCGAGAGTGCCAAATTTCACGTATTACATCTCACCATGGATAACGCAGGGACCGACGACCTTCACTTAATGATCGAGACCAGAGGCGTTAGTCTAGAGTTGTCGATGCTAATAGACAAGCAACAGTGCGTGAAGTAACCATAAATCAAAGTGGTAGGTGCGGTGAACGTATCCATCAGGTCAGTGCGCCGAAATGTTTGGCTACGGTAGCAGACGACCGACGCGAGTGCGTTTGCTAACAGCACGATATCTCCTGCATCGCCTCTCCTGGGCTCGTGACCATATCGGTTGGACTCTAGACTACTGGAAAACCGTGCCCTGGTCAGATAGTCCCGATTACAGTTGGTAAGAGCTGATGGTAGGGTTGGAGTGTGGCGCAGACCCAACGAAGCCATGGACTCGAGTTGTGATCAAGGCACTGAGCAAACTGGTGGCGACTGCGCAATGCTGTGGTCTGTGTTTACATGGAATGGACTGGATCCTGTGGTCCAGCTGAACCGATCATTGACTGGAAATGGTTATGCTCTTATATTTGGAGACCATCTGCAGCCGTTTATCAACTTAATGTTCCCAAACAAGGTTGGAATTTTTACGGATGACAATGTGCCATGTCACCAGGTCACCCTTGTTTGCAACTGGTTTGAAGAAAATTCTGGACATTTGGAGCGAAGTATTTGGCCATCCGGATTGCCCGCCGAGGGACACATTTGAGAGGTCAGTTAGTGCACAAAATCCCGCAGCGGCAACACTTTCACAGTTATGGATGCTATAGAGCAGCATGACTCAGTATTTCTGCAGGGGACTTCCAACGAGTTGTGGAGTCCATGCCACGTCGAGTTGCTGCACTTCGCAGTGCCAAAGGAGGTCCGACAGGATATTAGGAGGCATCCTATGACTTCTGTCAAAAAATGGTTCAAATGGCTCTGAGCACTATGGGACTTAACATTTGAGGTCATCAGTCCCCTAGAACTTAGAACTACTTAAACCTAACTAACCTAAGAACATCACGCACATCCATGCCCGAGGCAGGAATTTAACCTGCGACCGTTGCGGTCGGGCGGTTCCGGACTGAAGCGCCTAGAACCGGTAGGCCATAACGGCCGGCTGACTTCTCTCACCTCAGTGTATTTACACATTCACTGAACACATAATAATATTTTGAGTAATAGAATGTCATCAAGTGCAATATTCTGCAACTTACATCAAAGACTTGGCTATGTTATTCACAGCATTTTCTTAGAGAAGATATGCTTCTATTAAATGCAAAACTCAGCATACGTCAGGTTTCATTCCTATTTGAGCAACGTAATGCAGAAGTAGACGTTAAACTGTTAAAGTACTTCAGAAAAGGACGCAACATTATTTACATCGGGTAAAATTACAACGAACATTCAGCATGTTTCAATCATGAACACATGACTGTTCTTGCTCTGAGTTAGTAATCTACTTTTTATTTTTTCCAAATGAAGACGCCGAGTCAGTCGTCTTAGAAAGTCACACCACTGCTGTTGTCGAAGTCGAACAAGAACCATCAAAAGGGAATTTAGCACATGAAGTACCTGTGGTCATCAGTAGTCGGTTTTGCACAGTTGCAAACAAAAAAAAAAACACGTTTCGTCAGACTACGTACTCTCCAAAATACCCCACCTTCGATTAATGCATACCACCAATAATAAATAATAAACAAAGTAAAAGGTTTTTTGTTGTGCATATTGATGAAAACTTAGACTAACAGTTGTTATTATTGTTGTTGTTGTCGCTGTGATCTTCAGTCCGGAAGCTGGTTTCATGCATCTCTCCACGCTAGTCTATCTTCCAGATGTCTCCTCATCTTTGCATAAATACTGAACCCTACATTAACTTCAACCTGTTTACTGTAATCGAGCGCTGGTCTCCGTCACCATTTCCAAATTAACTATTCCGTGATGTCTCAGAACGTTTACCATCAACCGATACCTTCTTTCGCTCAAGTTGTGCCATAAATTTCTTTTCGCCCGAATTAAATTCAGTACCTCCCCATTATTTACCCCATGTACCCATCTAACGGTCAGTATCCAGATAAATTCAGAAAGGACTTCCTTACTATCACTTATACGAGGGTTGGAACTTAAATAGTGGCAACTATTTATACACAACCGACACAAAAGAGTTACATGTTTGCACCTATTACTGTCATTCAAAGTAGTCACCAGCGTTGTGTAGAACCCGTTGCCAGCGATGTGGAAGGCGTAGTATACCGTTACCAGAGCCTGTTCTGTTGATGGTGCGAATGGAGCGGTCTACTGCCTTCGAATCTCTGGATCAGTTCTGAAGCGAATGCCACGAAGTGGTTCCTTCATCAAAGTCGGGGAGTATGGGGGATGGTACAGTACTTCCCAGTCCCATCGACCGAACAGAGAGCCACAGCTTGCTCTGTATGCGCCCGCGCATTGTCGTGCAAAATGATGGGTGGGTTGCGCAGAAAATGTTTCCGCTACTTTCGCTAAGCTGGTCGCAGGTGATGCTACAAAAACGAACAGTAATACTGTGCATTGACGGTCTGCCGTGGAGGAACGTTATGCGTTAGGATATCACCATCATAGTCGTACACGAGAATCACCATAATCTTAGACCGCCCCATTCGCACCATCAAAGGAACAGGCTCTGCTAACGGTATACTAGCCTTTCCACATAGCTGGCAAAGGGTTCTACACAACGCTGGTGACTACTTTGAAGGACAGTAACAGGTGCAAACATTTAACTCTTTTGTATCGATTGTGAATAAATAGTTGCCACTATTTAAGTTCTAACCCTCGTATTTTTATTAGTTGGTAACGTATTTCTCTTTTCAGAGGAACATTTCTTGCTATTACAAGTTTGTATTTTGTATCTTCTCTAGTTCTGCCCTCATCAGTTATTCTGCTCCACGAATAACAAAATTTTCTGATACTTTTAGTGTCTTCGTTATCTTATTCTCTCAGCACCATCTTATTTAATTCGGCTACACTCCATTACCATTGTTTTATTTTTTTAGAGGAGGGGGGGGGGGCAAGGTTCACCTCTTCTCAAGACACTATCCATTGCGTTCAACTGATATTGCAACTGCTTTGTCAGGTCTTGATAGAAGTACATGTCCTTGGCAAAATCCAAACTTTTTATTTCTTCTCCCTGAACTTCAGTGCCGTTTTCGAATTTTTCATTGATTTCCTTTACTGCTTGCTCAATGTACAGACTGAATAACATGGAGGACAGGCTGCAGCTCCGTATTACACTCTTTTGAATTTTTACTGCACCCCTTCTATGTTCTTTGACTCTTGTAACGCTAGTCCATCTTCCCTCGTTTCTTCGAATTATGTGACATGGAAGTTCTTTAGCTCTGGTTTCTGTACACGTTAAAGATAACCTTTCTCATCAAATATTTTATCCCATTCCTTTGCCTTACTCAGTAGTACGATATCAGGCCGAAAGTGAAATACTAACATTCGAAACTATCGCACTTATTTCAGGAGTTGCCATGGAGTGTAAAATTACCATTACCATACCACTGTCATAGAGTGTAAAATTGCCGTTACCATATCGTTGCCATAGGGCGTAAAATTGCCATTACCATACCACGTCTAGACTCTGACGATTGAAAAATGTTATACTCCTAAAGTTGTGCCAAATCATTGTGAAGGAAAATCACCTGGCAAATATCTGATACTCCAATCGAATCGTTACCTAACCAAACTTTGAATGCATACATTCTTGTAAAAGACACTTTGTAGGATTCGTGCAAGTATTTAATAACCTTTGCGGCATTTTAGGTAAGCGATGACGAATTAAAGCCGGAGACGTTTCCCAGATGCGGAGAACGAAACGCGGTCTGAGCGACGTAAGCCGAGGCCGAATACTGTGACGACACACAGCCTCGTCTGGTCCAGTGCGTCACCACATACGCAACTTAGCATTGGAGTCTTACGTTATAGCGGTGAATAGCAAACAGCAGGCTCCCTCTCGTAAGCCAGCTTTCCAAGTAAAATGAGTATTAACACCGACATTCCATGTCACATCATTCGGAGAAATCTCAGTTCTGTGAGAAACGCTTCAAACTCTGTGGCTACGTCGTTTATCCGATATAGAGATGCTTCTCATTCCTAAACCTTCTCTCAAGAATGTTTAAATTTAAAAATGCCACACGTTCCTAGCATCTCAATATTATAAAAATGGAAGTAAATTAACGTTAAACGTTTCGTCGACATCGAAGGTACCAAGGGATGTGATGTAGTGGTTAATGCACTGGTGATGCACTCTGGAGAAGATGGGATCAAATCTCCACCCGTCTATTCAAATACAGGTTTTCTGTGCCAACCATAAATCGCTGAGGGCCGAAGTCAGGATGGTTGCTTTGAACAGACCTTGGTCTATTTTCTGCTCCATCCTTACCCATTCAGTGATTGTTTGGGTCTCAAACGACCTCAGCGTCGACGGAACGTTAAATACTAATTTTTGCTTTTTTCATATCAGAGTCTTAAGATACGGACTGCTATCTCAGTTTCAGCTTCGAAGGGGAACAGAACTGACTGGACCTCGTTTGAGAAATCGTCCAGACATTCACCTTAAGTGGTTCAGGTAATTAGTTGAAAATCTCCAGGAAAGGTACGGAACGGGAATTTTTATACCCGCTCCTCCGGAATTCAGTATTTAATCAGTGCTTCACCTCGCTCGGTTCCACGATTAGAGGACCGCACAGGAAACAGGTTTTATGTTTGGCTTTCAGCTTTTTCTACTTTTTATGTCGCTCGAAACAGAACGTTTGTTTCAGGATTTCGTAGAGTAACGAAAATTAGGGAAGGTCAAAGCCTAACCACGCGACGACGACTATGACATTAGAGACGGACGGAAGTGACCTTTTCAAAGGAACATTACCAGCATTTTTCATAGGAGATATAGTAAACCATGGAAAATCTAAAGCTGGAGGACCGGTGTGGGATCTGAAGTGCAGTCTTCCCGAATGACAGTCCTTTGTTCTATCACAGCACCGCCTCGCTCCGTCGAGTATAACAAATACGTTGGTCACAGACAAGAAACATTTTCAGTGATCTTGAGGGAAGCCACTGTCTTGCGTAAGCTATTTTTATTTTTGACTTAAACACTTTGTTTCATACTTTTAGCCCATTTCGTCCCCTTAGGCAGTTTAAGCTACCCCCGTCACAGTGAAAAACTGTAGTCACATATCTTATCTTCCACACATTAATGTAGAGGAAGCTCCATCTAAATGGTGTCCCTAATAAAGGTTACTACTGAAAGTGATGGGAAAAGGCACAACTTTCACACATGTGAATTCCATGGGTAAAATGATAAAATGCAACACTTATGCAGGTGTTTGTCGCTATGCCAGCGTAAACGACTTTAAAAACCGTTGGTTCACATATACAACGACTAAAAATTTTTAGGTACGTCACAGCATTTTTTCACTGTGAAGGAGGTAACTTGAAAATGGCCAGGGGGACGAAATTGGCTAATAGCGCAAAAGCGTGAAATAAAATGTATATTTCAAAGATACAACCTACGCAGGATAATCGCTTCTCTCAAGAAATCTGCAACGGCTGTGGACTCACATATACATAAGACTACTTTCAGAGATGACTATGGGAACTAACTGAGAATCTTACGATTTAGCTTCTAGGCAATAAGTTTGCTTTTTTCTCTCTAGGTATCTAATAAAGCTGCAATAACGACTAACCGTACTGATGACATAGTAGTTCTCTTTAAATATTCGCTATATAAATTGAAACGCATTATTATTGCTGTAATCTACATTTTTTATGTTCCAGAACCGTTTCGCTTTTTCATTAAGGCATCTTCAATGGATTTAATCTGGAATAATACAGATTTTTTTATATGCGATACTTAGAGATTAGAAAACAGTTCAGGTGTAATTTTTACATCAGTAAATTATTATTTGCAGTTTATTAATGTAAAAATTACAACGTGAACTGTTGTCTGCGCTATAAATACTGCATATAAAAACAAGACTGTATTATTCCAGTTTAAATTCACTGAAGATGAGTGAAACGCGTTTGGGACATGAATAAATGTAGACTGCAGCAAGAAAATGGCATTTCCATTGATAAAACGAATATTTATATACGTGCTGTGTAAAACCAACAAAACTTTTCTGTTTAAACAGCTTACCACCGATCATAGTGGTGACATTTCCAGAAAAGAATGAATCGTCATTACGGTTGAGAGGAAATTTCATTCTTGGCTCACTCTATAGCTCGTCGGCAAGCGTACGGTACTCCTGATAAATCTACACTACTGGAAATGGAAAAAAGAACACATTGACACCGGTGTGTCAGGCCCACCATACTTGCTCCGGACACTGCGAGAGGGCTGTATAAGCAATGATCACACGCACGGCACAGCGGACACACCAGGAACCGCGGTGTTGGCCGTCGAATGGCGCTAGCTGCGCAGCATTTGTGCACCGCCGCCGTCAGTGTCAGCCAGTTTGCCGTGGCATACGGAGCTCCATCGCAGTCTTTAACACTGGTAGCATGCCGCGACAGCGTGGACGTGAACCGTATGTGCAGTTGACGGACTTTGAGCGAGGGCGTATAGTGGGCATGCGGGAGGCCGGGTGGACGTACCGCCGAATTGCTCAACACGTGGGGCGTGAGGTCTCTACAGTACATCGATGTTGTCGCCAGTGATCGGCGGAAGGTGCACGTGCCCGTCGACCTGGGACCGGACCGCAGCGACGCACGGATGCACGCCAAGACCGTAGGATCCTACGCAGTGCCGTAGGGGACCGCACCGCCACTTCCCAGCAAATTAGGGACACTGTTGCTCCTGGGGTATCGGCGAGGACCATTCGCAACCGTCTCCATGAAGCTGGGCTACGGTCCCGCACACCGTTAGGCCGTCTTCCGCTCACGCCCCAACATCGTGCAGCCCGCCTCCAGTGGTGTCGCGACAGGCGTGAATGGAGGGACGAATGGAGACGTGTCGTCTTCAGCGATGAGAGTCGCCTCTGCCTTGGTGCCAATGATGGTCGTATGCGTGTTTGGCGCCGTGCAGGTGAGCGCCACAATCAGGACTGCATACGACCGAGGCACACAGGGCCAACACCCGGCATCATGGTGTGGGGAGCGATCTCCTACACTGGCCGTACACCACTGGTGATCGTCGAGGGGACACTGAATAGTGCACGGTACATCCAAACCGTCATCGAACCCATCGTTCTACCATTCCTAGACCGGCAAGGGAACTTGCTGTTCCAACAGGACAATGCACGTCCGCATGTATCCCGTGCCACCCAACGTGCTCTAGAAGGTGTAAGTCAACTACCCTGGCCAGCAAGATCTCCGGATCTGTCCCCCATTGAGCATGTTTGGGACTGGATGAAGCGTCGTCTCACGCGGTCTGCACGTCCAGCACGAACGCTGGTCCAACTGAGGCGCCAGGTGGAAATGGCATGGCAAGCCGTTCCACAGGACTACATCCAGCATCTCTACGATCGTCTCCATGGGAGAATAGCAGCCTGCATTGCTGCGAAAGGTGGATATACACTGTACTAGTGCCGACATTGTGCATGCTCTGTTGCCTGTGTCTATGTGCCTGTGGTTCTGTCAGTGTGATCATGTGATGTATCTGACCCCAGGAATGTGTCAATAAAGTTTCCCCTTCCTGGGTCAATGAATTCACGGTGTTCTTATTTCAATTTCCAGGAGTGTAGTTAGACAACAAGCAGGTTTTGCTGTAGAGTGTTAGTATGCAGACCGTTATTGTTCTTCAAGTATGGATTGGTTCACTGTGTGAGCCACCCAGATTGTTCTCTGTTTCCATGTTATCTTAGCTTTCTTTGTATTGGATTTATAAATTACTGGGGTCGTTCAATAACTAATGCAACAGACTTTTTCACGGCTAATTTCAGTTCAAAGAGTGCGAAATTTGTTGTGGGACATTGTAGATTATTTCCACTTCAGCCCCTGTGGCTTCATGAAGTTCTGACAGGTAGCGGCGCTATATGTAGCCTTAAAAATGGCGTCTGTAACGGATATACGTTCCAAGTAGAGAGCTGTCATTGAGTTCCTTTTGGCGAAAAACCAGAGCATCGCCGATATTCATAGGCGCTTGCAGAATGTCTGCGGATACCTGGCAGTGAATAAAAGCACGGAGAGTTGTTGGGCGAGGCGTCTGCCAGCATCGCAACAAGATCTCGCAAACCTGTCCGGTCTCCCACATACATGTGTGACTGCCGAAATGTTGGAACGTAAGGACACTTTCAGTCGAGGTGATCGACCGATCGGGAAAGAACTTCTCCTTCCCCATGACAACGCAAGGCCGTGCGGTGGTGATGGGAGGTTACTGATGCAGCAAGACGTTGAACGAAGATAATGCTGAAAAATAGGGTTTTGTAGCCAAAAGAGTCGGGCACAATATGGTACACTGGAATGCTGAATGAAACCAACCTACTTCCAGAAAAAGATATGATGCACTACTTATTGAACGTCCCTCGTAGAAAGAGAAAGATTAAGGTTTAATGGCTGGTCAACGTCGAGGCCATTAGAGGCGGAGTAAAAGGTCGCGATGTCCAAGGATGAGGTATAAAATCGGTCATGGCCTTTTCAAAGGAACCATCAAACACTGGCTGAAGTGGCTCAGGAATACTACGGAAATTTCAAGTCTGGATGGCATCACGGGCATTTGAACTCTGCTCCTTCGTGACGTGACTCTAGTGTTTAGCCATTGCGCCACGTCGCTCGATTGGTGATATTGGGAAACTTAGGAATCTTAGTAGTCTGAGATTTGTCGCTTCGATTATATCGGAATACCGACATAATTTTATGCGCTTGCCATCCAACCTTAGACGTGCTGGAGAGGAAATTAACTGAAGTAATTGTCAGTAACAAAAGGAGAAAGTATTGCTCCTTACTTTCATTCACTGTGTAAGGTAGCAGAAGTGTGTGATCATCATATATGTCCTCAGGTCAGCATCCCTTTTTCTCAACACATACTAATCGCACAGGAATGAATGAGGTATCCTCAGAAAGCTTTTTTAACCGGCTTCTGGCATTGCAAACGTATTTTGCACAAAGACTTACTATTTGTGGAAAATTTTAACATAAAAGAGTCCTAACTACAATAGGCAAAAGGGCATCATGAGTGCCGAGCTTCATACCTAGCTAACTTATTAATCACTAATAATAGACTCCCTTTTGATATTATCTTATTGCTTTAAAGTACTTACTGACTGGATTATTTGTACACAACATTTTCCTAGATAATAATCGTGACCACTGCGATAGTCCATTATCTCTGCCCGCCGCACAAGTTGACTTTTCTAAACGAATATACTTTCTGAAACGGCAAACATATTTATCAATTTGTCATTGCCGCCGTGAATTCTGGTTTACGTATTGCTACTACGTCCTAACGTGGGTACATAAAGTACGAAGTGCAGTTAAAATTTCAAAACGCAATTGGAGGTTATCGTGGCCTTACTGAAATACCAGATAAGAAGCGAACACTAAGTCCCAACCTATACATTTCGCAGTAACTTACTTCTTTGTATTTTATATTCGTATTTCATTACACTTCTCTCCATCAACGAGAAAATGTAAATATTACTGTCTGAAGTTAGAAATTACAAGCAGATGATGGCAGTCAAATATTATTATAAGCAGTTCAAAAAAAATTGTTCAAGTGGCTCTGAGCACTATGGGACTTAAAATCTGAGATCATGGTTCAAATGGTTCAAATGGCTCTGAGCACTATGGGACTTAACATCTATGGTCATCAGTCCCCTAGAACTTAGAACTACTTAAACCTAACTAACCTAAGGACATCACACAACACCCAGCCATCACGAGGCAGAGAAAATCCCTGACCCCGCCGGGAATCGAACCCGGGAACCCGGGCTCTGAGATCATGTCTCCTAGACTTAGAACTACTAACTAACCTAAGGACATAACACACATCCATGTCCGAGGCAGGATTCGAACCTGCGACCGTAGCAGCAGCGCGGTTCCGGACTGAAGCGCCTAGAACTGCTCGGCCACACCGGCCGGCTATAAGCAGTTAATTGTATTTCTTTACTTCTTCTGCTTCTATTTTCTCATTAATTATTAACTTTTGTGAACAACAGGGTGGTGTAAATACTGCTATCATAAACAATAAATGACAGGTTTACGGAACCATGGAAAAGACCACGAGAAGCTGTTTGCGAGAAGCGTCGCTCCAAAAGGGTGCCTGCAGCTGTAACACCCGCTCAGAGGGAAAGGCGGCATCCCCACAACTACCCTTGTCCCAGCGAATACGCTTATTTCCAATACTGTCATTATTTAAAACCATAAAGGTTTCGTACGGTCCTTTGGTATTTCTATATTTCCCCAACCAGAAGAGGCGTGAAATTGAATGTAGCTCATCTTTTTGATGAAATGTATTAATCACAATCTAAAAATCGCAATACGTTATCATTATCGTATTACAACAGTTACTATACGCCCTTCTGAGTTTCTGCTACTCGTCCACTCTTAGACTTCCGGTGTGGTGGTTAATGGAAGTGAATGAATGCGTTAAACGGTTCTTAATGCTGATTGCTGTCAACGTTACAATTGCACACATCTCAGCGATCGTTTGCAACACGGTGTCAGTTCTGATTTTGTACCAGGGGCGTTCAATAAGTAATGCAACACGTGGTTTTTTTTTCAGAAAGCAGGTTGGTTTTATTCAGGATTCCAATACGCCACATTACTCCCCTCTATTTCGGTTACAGAATTCTGTTTTTAAACATAATCTCCGTTCAATACGATGGTCTTAGGAGACCTTGCTGGGTGGCCCGTATGCTCGCATGGTACTACTCTACTGGTCGACGTCGGAGTCAATGTCTTGTTGCATCAAGAACCTCCGCATCATCCACGAACTGCTTCCGGCGGATTGCATTCTTCATTGGGGCAAACAGGTGGAAGTCAGAAGGTACGAGACCCGGGCTGTATGGTGAATGGGGAGCAGCCCAGTGAAGTTTTGTGAGCTTCTCTCGGGTGCGTAGCCATGTGTGAAGCCTTGCGTTGTCAGGGGGAAGTTCGTTTGTATGTTTTGGCGACGAACACGTTGAAGCCGTTTCGTCAGTTTTCTGACGGTAGGATCGCAGGAGTCACGGATAGGTGCGGCCGACCAGCCGGCTCGCGGGGAAATCGGACAGGTTTGCGCGACCTTGTTGCGGTAATGACCGACGCCTCGCCCAACAAGTTGCCGTGCTTTTGTTCCCTATCAGGTCTCCGCAGACATTCTGCAAGTGCCTGTAAATACACGCAAAGCTCTGCTTTTCCGCCAAAAGAAACTCGACAGCTCCCTGCTTGGAACGCACCTCCGTTACAGATGCCACTTTGAACGCAACGTATAGCGCCGCAACCTATTGGAACTTCATGGAACTATGGAGGCTGTTACTTATCACTTGATACATTACGGAATAATAGCTTCATCTCAGTGTTCAGTTTATTTTGAAGGAGTGACACAGCGCTCTGGCGTAAGTAATCTTACGCCAGTGGCGGAGTATGGAACTTCTTGAGAGTGTGTCTAGGCCGACATCTCTCATTCATTGTTGCGTTAGGCAGTGACTGTTCTTACTCGCGGTTCCGTAGTGAGGTAAAAATAACGACACGGAACCTCGTTCTTAGAACGACACCAGAATATCTGTCCGGAGCGATTTAAACTGGAACGACGACACGCATCTGGCTGTAGGGAACGGAGACATCAAAGAGAGAGTTATCCGAAAATTTGTGTGGAAATATAATTAAATCACAAAGGATTTAGACTGTAAAACAACCGTTAGGACAATAGTTCGTCGTTCTGGGATAATTAGATCGTTTGATTAACAGAATATAAAGAAAATATTCAAAGAGGAGCAGCGCGATTCGTCAGGAGTTCGTTTATTAATTAGTGCGAAAAAAGACATCAGAGAAATACTCAGCAAACCCCAGTGGGACACGCTGCTAGAAAGATATTGGATCTTATTTTCAAAATTCCAATAGCACACGTTACAGTACGAGACAAAAAATACACACTAAAAGAAAAAGGAAAGAGTGACTCACCTCGAAGAAATAATCCGAATGAGACGGAAATCGGTAGATGTGATGTACATGTACAGACAAAAAAACGATTACTATTTCAGACAAATTGCATGATTTATTCAAGAGAAACAGGCTCACAAATTGAGCAAATCAATAGCACGTTGGTACACCTCTGGCCCTTATACAAGCAGTTGTTCGGCTTGGCATTCATCGATGGAGTTGTTTGATGTCCTCATGAGGGATATCGTGCCAAATACTGCTCAACTGGCTCGTTAGATCGTCAAAATCTCGAGGTGGTTGGAGGGCCCTATCCATAATGTTCCAAACGTTCTCACTTTGGAAGAGATCCGACGATCTTCCTGGTCAAGGTACGGTTTGACAGACATAAAGAAAAACAGTAGAAACTCTCGCCGAGTGAGGGCGGACATTACCTTGATGAAATGTGAGCCCAGGATGGCTGGCCAAAAAGGAAAACAAAACTGTGCGTAGAATAACATCAACGTGTCGCTGTGCTGTGAGGGTGCCGACGATGACAACCAAAGGGTTCCTGCTCTGAAAAGAAATGGCTTCCCAGACCAACACTCCTGTTTGTTGGGCTGTATGGAGGGCGACAATCAGGTTGGTATCCCACCACTGTCTAGGGCGAGTCCAGACATGTCTTCGTTTTAGAATCTCATTGACTGGGTTGGAATTGCCTTCAGTAATGAGCTCCTCTTCGAACTGATCTCCGAAGATCAGCGGTGGGATACCAACCTGACTTCGCCCGCCATGCTTCCCGACAAACAGGAGTGATAGCCTGGGGTTCCATTTCCTTTCAAACCAAGATCCCTTTGGTTATTATCCGCGGCTTCCACACACCGCAGCGGTACATTGACGATATTCTCGCCCCGTTTCGTTGCCCTTCGTGGCAAACCATCCTGGCCTTGCATTTCAGCAAGATAATGGCTGCCCGTACACGGCGAGAGTTTCTACTGCTTGTCTTCGGGCTTACCAAACCCTACTGTGGCCAGCAAGGTCGTCGGATCTCTCTCTTCAATTGAGAAATTTTGGAGCATTATGGACAGGGCCAGGGCCGTTCGACCAGCTCGGGATATTAACGATCTAACGCGCCATTTGGACAGAATTGGGCGCGATATCCCTCAGGAACACATTCAATAACACTGTCGAACAATGCTAAGCTGAATAACTGCTTGCATAAGAACCATATGTGGACCAACGCGTTACTGACTTGCTCAATTTGCGAAGCTCTTTCTCGTGAATAAAGTACCCAATTTTTGTGAAAGTCTATTCATTTATTTGTGTGTGCATGTAAATCACGTCTACCGATTTCCGTCCCTTTCGGGTAATTCCTTCGTGGTGCGTCTTTTTTTGTCATAGAGTGTACTTTAGTTCGTCCAACTTACGCCTTTCATGACGAGCACTGTGGTATAACTAGAGAAACTTGGGACGTACAGTGGAATCCTAACAATCGCTCTTCCGGGAATGAAAGAGGAATATGGAATGTGGGGGGGGGGGGGGGGAGGGGAGGAGGATTTAATACAGTAAGTACTCTCCGTCACACGCCGCAATGTGACTTTCAAATCTACAGACGTAAATTTAAAATGAACAGTGGTGAAATAATATCTTTGTCCTTAGTGTCTCTCATATGGATAGAGGATTGGCCGTCAGCGGTGCAAAGATCCCACTCTTCAACCGAAAGTTTTAAAAATTCATAAGGATAGGAGAATATAATTAAAGGGTGACTCGTTTACATATGTCTTTAAAACATAAAAAGTGGAATTTCATAGGTGACATTTATGTAAAACTAAAATGTTGATTTTCTTCATTTTTAATATAATCAAACAACTAAAAAATAAAATACAATTAATAAAATATTTTTAAAAATGTTGCGGATAGTTCAAGATCTTAAAATGAAGCACTATATCTTCACAATAGTTTCAAGGATCTCCACTATACAAGGATATTTAGGAAGGCAAACTTTAGGTTTATGTGGGATCTATGTTGAGAAACGGCTAAAATCGTTAAATTTGAATAAACCTTCACGACTCAATGGAATCCCTATCAGTTTCGATACCGAACTTTCAGCTGAATAAACCTCTTTTTTAACCACATTCTACCGTACATCCCTCGAATATAAACCGTTCCCAGTAGCTGGAAGAATGCATAGGTCACATCCATCTACAAGAAGGGTAGCGGAAATGATACAAAAAACTACCGTACGGGATCTTTGACTTGTATTTGTGGTAGAATCTTAGAACATATTTTGAGCTCAAACGTAATGAAGTACCTCGAACAGAATGACCTCCTCCAGAATGAATTCCAAAAACATCTACATATGAAAGGTAACTCGCACTTTTCTCACATTGTATCCTGAAAGCCATGGATCAATGGTACATGCAATATTTCTCGATTTCCGAAAAGCATTTGACTCGGCACCATACCTACACTTATCATCAGAAGTACGATCGCACGGGCTATCAAGCGAAATTTGTGGCTGGATTGAAGGTTTCTCTGCCAGAAGGTCGCAGCATGTTATCTTAGACGGACAGTGATCGACAGATGAAGAAGGAACTTTTGGTAGGCCCCGAGAAGTGTGCTAGGACCCTTTCTGTCTCATGTTGTATATTAATGACCTCGCATATAACATTAACAGTAACCTCAGATTTTGCGAAGATGAGGCAGTTGTCTATAACGAAATAACGTCTGAAAAAAGCTGCAGAATAGGGAGGAAATAACTATACAAGGGCTTGCTGCAAAGTAGCGCTGCAGATTTTCTTGTGTGAAAGCTCTTAAAGCCTTTTAAACAAAACAAATTAAGTAAAATTCTACGTATTTCTTCTTCGTGTCTACAAATTTATTTCTTGACATAGTCACATGGCGACCAACATACATCTCCCAAAGAGAGGCCAGATTGTTGATGCCGTCAGCGTAGAATGTTTGACTTTGTTGCCAGAGCCATAACATCACCTCTGCTTGAACCTCTTCATCATTATCAAAGTGAAGGCCTCAGAAGTGTTCTATAAGTTTTGAAAACAAATGAAAATCGGATGGGGCCAAGCCGAAACTGTATGGGGGATGATTAATGACAGTGAGCTCAAGACATCAGATTTTTGCAGATGTCTCAGTGCCCATGTGTAGTCTGGCACTGTGATGCTGAAAGAGAGGGTGCTCCATTTGTGGACGAGCTCTTCGAAATCGAAACGCGATTACAGCATGATGTTTCTCACGCATCGACGTAGTTATGTTACACATCACCACGTTACACACTGCAATTCGAAGCCATCTAGTGGCAGAAGGCTGCAACTATAGGGTGTAACGGATATAAGTGCAGATATTTTTTTATGTGGTACCTCAACCAGATGGCAGTTATAAGAGTCGAGGGGCATGGAAGGGAAGCAGTGGTTGGGAAGGGAGTGAGACAGCGATGTAGCCTACCCCAATGTTATTCAATCTGTATATTGAGCAAGCAGTGAAGGAAACCAAAGAAACATTCGGAGTAGGAATTAAAATCCATGGAGAAGAAATAAAAACATTGATATTTGCCGATGACATTGTGTAATTCTGTCAGAGACAGCAAAGGACTTGGAAGAGCAGTTGAACGGAATGGACAGTGTCTTGAAAGGAGGATATAAGATGAACATCAACAAAAGCAAAACGAGGATAATGGAATGTAGTCAAATTAAATCGGGTGATGCTGAGGGGATTAGATTAGGAAATGAGACACTTAAAGTAGTAAAGGAGTTTTGCTATTATGGGAGCAAAATAACTGATGGTGGCCGAAGTAGAGAGGATTTAAAATGTAGTCTGGCAATGGCAAGGAAAGCGTTTCTGAAGAAGAGAAATTTGTTAACATCGAGTATAGATTTAAGTGTCGGAAAGTCTTTTCTGAAAGTAATTGTATGGAGTGTAGCCATGTGTGGAAGTGAAACATGGACGATAAATAGTTTAGACAAAAAGAGAATAGAAGCTTTCGAGATGTGGTGCAACAGAAGAATGCTGAAGATTATACGTGTAGATCATGTAAGTAATGAGGAGATAATGAATAGAATTGGGAAGAAGCGGAATTTGTGGCACAACTTGACTAGAAGAAGGGATCAGTTGGTCAGACACGTTCTGAGGCATCAAGGGATCACCAATTTAGTGTCCGCCGCCGGTAGCTGAGTGGTCAGCGCGACAGAATGTCCGGCTGGGTCGGAAATTTTCTCCGCTCAGGGACTGGTTGTTGTGTTGTCCTAATAATTTCATCCCCATCGACGTGGAAGTCGCCGAAGTGGTGTTAATTCGAAAGACTGGCACCTAGCGAACGGACTACCCGACGGGAGGCCCTAGTCACACGACCAAGTTAGTATTGGAGAGAAGCGTTGAGGGTAAAAATCGTAGAGGGAGACCAATGGATGAATACACTAAGCAGATTCAGAAGCATGTGACTCGCAATAGTTACTCAGAGATGAAGAACCTCGCACAGGATAGAGTAGCATGGAGAGCTACACCAAACCAGTCTCTGGACTGAAGACCATAACAACAACAACAACAAATCTTAATGTGTACACAAGTCAGCGTGTTGCTTGTTTTTTCTCTGCACTGAACAGTCTTCCCACAAACACGTCACAAACTTTACGACATGATGTTTTCTGCATGGTCGTCCTGCACCACTAAGTGGACCACGCCCGCCAGTACATACTAACCGTTTTTCATCCACATGTTCCCTACGATCGCAGGTTCGAATTCTGCCTCGGGAATGGATGTGTGTGATGTCCTTAGGTTAGTTAGATTAAGTAGTTCTAAGTTATAGGGGACTGATGCCTCAGAAGTTATGTCCCATAATGCTCAGAGCCATCCACATGTTCACACTTCAACACCTGCCCTGCTGTCCAGTGGAAAATAAGCATTAGTGGCTTGTTCTTGCCACATGTACTTGCAGGTACTAACCAACCTAAAAACATACAACTTGTAATGGCTATAATTATTAGTCTGCAAATGATGTAAATATTGATGTACTGCTATTCAGTATGCCGTTCTCAATCAGCAACAGAAATATCTGCATTTATATCCGTTACATCCTGTATGTAGACGTAAAGACTAAAGATGTAGAATGGTAATAACATTTCTTTAAAAAAAGCTTAACGAGTTTTCAGATAAAAAATTCGGAGGCATTACTTTTCAGCACCTACTCGTAGTTGTTAGGATTTCATTGTCTGGGACAGGAGTGAGTAGGCGAGAATATGAAGTTCAAAATGGTTCAAATGGCTCTGAGCATTATGGGACTTAGCTTCTGAGGTCATCAGTCCCATAGGACTTAGAACTACTTAAACCTAACTAACCTAGGGACATGACACACATCCATGCCCGAGGCAGGACTCGAACCTGCGACCGCAGCGGTCGCGCGGTTCCAGACTGTAGCGCCTAGAACCGCTCGGCCACTCCGGTCGGCCAGAATATGAAGTGTGTGTGGAGGAGCAGATTGGTGCCATGTTTCTTTATATGCTGGGTGGTAAGACGAAAAGACAAACTTCAATCTGTCATTGACATCGATGGCATTCGAGACGAACCACTGCATCAATTAGTCAAGCAGTAGGAAGAAATCGGGAGGTTAAAGAACGATTTCAGCATTCACTTTATGTGATTCAGGAAATCCAAATTGTAGGGGCCCGACGGGCATACGAGCCCCGCCCCAGTGTGTGTTAACGCGCTAGGCCTGCGCGAACTAAGTTAGGAGACAGGCTGGCAGTGAAGTAAGCGCGGCGCGATGTGGAACGTGGCATTGCGTGCAAGGCTTTGACCTGGATGCGGCCGCTCCCATCCCCCTTCCTCTTCCTCGTCCTCGGCCTTGCACTAGTTGTGCCGCGCCTCCCGGTCGTTGTTCTGCGTTATGTCAGCGATCTCGCACCTTACAGCGTCCGCTGCAGCCTTAAAAAATCTCAACAGACTCTGTCTACTTAGATTTCATTTAACACCATACGTCAGCTGGATGACTTCCAGGACTGACGGCTGACGTCAAGGTCACTAAAGACGAAGCATTTGAATTTCGATATCCTACGAGTCTCAGGAACGAACTCATTGCGCGATCGATTTTTTTTTTTTAATTCTGCC
This sequence comes from Schistocerca nitens, assembly GCF_023898315.1. Taxonomy (NCBI): domain Eukaryota; kingdom Metazoa; phylum Arthropoda; class Insecta; order Orthoptera; family Acrididae; genus Schistocerca; species Schistocerca nitens. The sequence goes on along the minus strand of NC_064616.1, from coordinate 166,973,464 downwards.
TGTAATTTTTCATTGATACAAATATTGACTCGGCTACGTCTGTTCTTCGCGAATTACTATGAAGTAGACTCTAAGACAAAGAAAATGACGCACCAAGAAGGAATTACCGAATGGGGCGGAAAATGGTAGATGTGATGGAAACGACAAACAAATCATCACAATTTCAGAATAATTCGGCCCGGAATCTCACTGACTAGGATAGAACTGTCTTCATTGATGTATCCCTCTGCGAACTGAGCCCTGATGACCAGCGAAAACTCACCAGACAGGGGCGAGATACCAGCCTGATCGTCGCCCAACATATGGAGCACACGCAGTCCTCCTTCCCAAGCTCCATCCGTGAACAAAACACGACGAAACATTGATCTATGTTTCAAGAGGTGTCCACTGAAACATACAAAAAAAAAAGACGCATCCAATAGGACTGAAATCAGCCGATGTGATATAACGTACCGACCCACCAGGAGTGTTGGTCTGGAGAGCTATTTCTTTTCATAGCAGTACCACTTTGGCGGTCAGCCGCAACACTCTTACAGCATAGGGGATATTCTGCGCCCCATTTTGTGGCCCTTCATTTCAAGCCATCCTGGGCTTACATTTCGGCAAGATAATGCCCACCTGTACACGGCGACAGTTTCTGCTGCATATCTTCGTGCTTGCCAAACCCTATCTTGGTCAGCAAAGCCGCCGGATCTCTCCCCAACTGAGAACACTATGGGCCGGGCCCTCAAACCATCTCGGGATTTTGACGATCAACGAGCCAATTAGGCAGAATTTGCCATGATATCAGTCAGGAGGACATCCAACACCTGTTTCAACCAATCAAGCAGAATAACTGTTTACTTAAGGGCCATAGGTGAACCAACGTGTTTCTGAGTTGTTCAATTTGTCTTTCTATTGAATATATTATCCAATTTTTCTGAACTTGTTATCATTTGTTTGTCTGTACGTTATATCACATCGACAGATTTCAGTCCTATTCGATGCGTCGTTCTTTTTTTTTTTTTTCAGTGGACACCTCTTGAACCATAGATTAATGTTTCGTCATGTTTTGTTCACGGATGGAGCTTGGGAAGGAGGACTGCGTGTGCTCATAGTAAACGTAACACCACTCACGGATTAGCCCTTAGGTCTGTTAACGACTGCTGGCTACAAGGCCGTACGAGGAGCGACCTACGATCGCGGGACATGTCATCGGCATATCAAAAATGGTTCAAATGGCTCTGAACTTTATGGGACTTAACTTCTGAGGTAACCAGTCCCCTAGAACTTAGAACTACTTAAACCTAACTAACCTAAGGACATCACACACATCCATGCCCGAGGCAGGATTCGAACCTGCGACCGTAGCGGTCGCGCGGCTCCAGACTGTAGCGCCTAGAACCGCTCGGTCACTACGGCCGGCCATCGGCATATAGTCAGTCCCTCCAACTTTTAGTGCCAGTAGACGAATCCTGATGATTCCACTGCTTCTTTATTCAAGCAGATCCCCATTTGGCCTCACGAGGCTGAGAGGGCCCCGTTCAAGAACTCGCTACCAGAGAAAAAATATCTGAGATACCGGGAATGAAACCCGGGAACTTCCGCACCGAATACAGCGATGCTAAATATTTTTTAAAACTCTGAATACCACGCTAACTTCTTTCCCTTTTTATTTGTTTCTTCTTCAGTTCTGTGCGGATGTCGTGTGGCATCTCACAAATTTCTTCGATGAAAACCTTACTTAACATTTCATTTCTCAGTGTGACCAGTCTCCTGACGGAACACGCTGAGCTACCATGTCGGCCTAACAAGTATTTCATGGAGCTAGGATTTGAACTGACGACTCACAGCCCGCGACGCTAACCACTGCTCCAGACTGCATACTTCCTGTACTACCATTCTGCCGCGGTAGCGGTCGCACTTATTAGTCAAATTCTATTTTCACAGTTTCTTTGGAAGCGGTACGTAAGTTGATGAAAATCTTTGCAAAAATTTTGTTTTCGCACTCTCTTTAGGTGAGATAAGTAAGTGGATGAAAATATTTGTAAATAATAGCCTCAAGACCGGTTCATTGAACTGACTAACTAGGTACCTACACTGAAGAGCGAAAGAAACTGGTACAGCTGCCTAATATCGTGTAGGGTCCCGGCGGGCGTGCAGAAGTGCCGCAGCACGACGTGGCAAGGACTTGACTAATGTCTGAAGTAATGCTGGAGGGAATTGACACCACGAGTCTTGCAGGGTAAGAGTATGAGAGGGTGAACATTTCTTCTGAACAGCGCGTTGCAAGGCATCCCAGATATACTCAATTATGTTCATGTCTGGGGAGTTTGGTGGCCAGTGGAAGTGAAACTGGAACTCAGAAGAGTGTTCCTGGAACCACTCTGTAGCAATTCTGGACGTGTTGGGTGTGGCATTGTCCTGTTGGAATTGCCCAAGTCCGGCAGAATGCACAATGGACATGAATGGATGCAGGTTATCAGACAAGATGTTTACGTACGTGTCCCCTGCCACAGTCTTATCTAGACGTATCAGGGGTCCCATATCACTCCAACTGCACATGCTCCGTACCGTTACAGAGCTTGAAAAGTCTCCTGCTGACATGCAGGGTCCATGGATTCATGAGCTTGTCTCCACACTCGTACACGTCCATCCGCTCGATACAATTTGAAACGAGACTCGTCCAATCATACAACATTTTTCCAGTCATCAACAGTCCATTGTCGGTGTTGACGGACTCAGGCGAGGCGTACAGCTTCTTGTCGTGCAGCCATTAAGGGTACACGAGTAGGCCTTCGGCTCCGAAAGCAAAAAAAAAAAAAAAAAAAAAAAAAAAAAAAACTGGCTCTGAGAACTATGGGACTTAACATCTGAGGTCATCAGTCCCCTAGACTTAGAACTACTTAAACCTAGCTAACCTAAGGACATCACACACATCCATGCCCGAGGCAGGATTCGAACCTGCGACCGTAGCAGCTGCGCGGTTCCGGACTGAGCGCCTAGAGCCGCTGGGCCACCGAGGCCGGCTCCAAAAGCCCATATCGATGATGTTTCATTGATGGTTCGCACGCTGACACTTGTTGATGGCACAGCATTGAAATCTGCAGCAATACGCAGAAGGGTTGCACTTCTCCCACGTCGTTGGATCCGTTCTTGCAGGATCTTTTTCCACCCGCAGCGATGTCGGCAATTTGATGTTTTACCGGATTCCTGATACTGACGGTACAGTCGCGAAATGGTCGAACGGGAAAATCCCCAGTTTATCGCTACCTCGGAGATGCTGTGTCCCATCATTCGTGCGCCGACTATAATACCACGTTCAAAAAAATGGCTCTGAGCACTATGGGACTCAACATCTTAGGTCATAAGTCCCCTAGAAGTTAGAACTACTTAAACCTAACTAACCTAAGGAAATCACACACACCCATGCCCGAGGCAGGATTCGAACCTGCGACCGTAGCAGTCCCGCGGCTCCGGGCTGCAGCGCCAGAACCGCACGGCCACCGCGGCCGGCAATACCACGTTCAGACTCACTTAAATCTTGATAACCTGCCATTGTAGCAGCGGTAACCGATTTAACAACTGCGCCAGACGCTTGTTGTCTTATGTAGGCGTTGTCAACCGCAGCGCCTGTTTACATATCTCTGTATTGAATACTCATGCCTGTCCATCATAGATTTTATGGCGGACGGTACACACTAAACGACAATAACTTTTACCTGTAGCTGTTATATTTAGGTGGGACAAAGACTGTCCCTAGCCCTCTGGGTACGCCCGGATTCCTCTACTTTTGAACTGTGTTCATTACACTAGATGCATTCTGTATGCAGCACGTAATACGTTTCTTGATTCGAATTGGAATATTGGCTCTCGGAACTTTCAGATTAAGCTTTTTCCTGATACAGAATGTCTTTTTGTAGCGGCAGTCATTCGACAAAGTTGTATTTCACAAATGTCATTAATTGTATTCATAATGTTAACCACGTATAGTTAACGGAAGACGTAGAAACGATATTCCGAAACGAATACGTATAGCGTAAGTCAAACGTTCGAATTAGAATAGAGACCCCACGAACACAAATTTGCTGTGGCAGGTATGAAATATAAACTCCGTTACTCGCTCGTTACACTTGATGGACAGATGTTGAATGGGCCGAAACGAGCCGCCGCATAACAGCGTAGTTGCCTGCTAACTTCGAAAGAAGGTAGATGCGGTCCCTAGCGCAACTTATAACATCGTCGAAAATCAGTGCGCACGGGAGAGCTTTGGTACACACTGTTAAAAAAACGGAAAAATGGAGGCGGTACAATTGGAGAGCGATCCGCCTTCACCAACATGCATAAGAAATTCATTAATAGTATATATATATATATATATATATATATATATATATATATATATATATATATATATATATACACCGAAGGTCGCCGGATCGAATCTCGCGCCATATAATTTTTTTTTGTAATTCAAATATATATATATATATATATATATATATATATATATATATATATATATATATATCTGTGAAGTTCTTGTGCTGAGTGAACAAATCCGTAAGGAATCGTGTAGTGATCTTTGAATCATATCTATTCCTTCCGTAAATTGGTAAGGCTATAAGATCAACGATCAGTACTCGGTAAATTGGTAAGGCTATAAGATCAACTATCAGTACTCGGTCGGTCTGGAAAGAATTCTAAGTAGCCTCCTTCGTAGGTGAATTGCATTTCCTTTAAATTCATTCAACAAATCAGAGCCTGGAATTTGCCATCTCTGTTGCTATATTTACGTGGAGTTCCATTTAAAATCGTCCCGAACAGATACTTCCAGCTAGTTACATCTACAGCTGAATCTAGCGGGCGATCGCGTACTCTAACAATATTGTGTCCGTTTATATATCTACACGCAACACTTTCCACTTGTTTATGTCATCTATCAGCTTTTCCAGGTGGCGGCGATTATATGCAAGTCACTCTGCGTTTTGTACCAATTTTAAAATGTCATCACCTTCTGCGAACAGTGTCAGTGAGCAGCAGATGTTATCTGCGTAATAACTTACACTGCCTGATAAAAAAAGTATAGAACGACCGCCAGAGTGTGTTAATTGTGTTCTTGATTCGTGTTGTTACCTGGCCTGGTAGGCTGTACACTGATGAGCGAAACCATTACGTCCAACTGTTTAATAGCTTGTTGGTTCATCTTTGGAACGAAGTAGATCACTGATTCTGAGTATAAGGGATCCGACAATATGCTCGTAGGTTTGTGGAAGTATGTGGTATTAAATGTCTACTCATAGGTCCGTAATTCGCATAAATAACGGGCCGCTGATTTGTGTACGCGGTGATGGTGCCCGATGGCGACCCAGATGGGTTCAATACGACTTACATCAGATAAATTTGCTCGCTGAAGGTCGTGCGGTTCTAGGCGCTGCAGTCTGGAACCGCGTGACCGCTACTGTCGCAGGTTCGAATCCTGCCTCGGGCATGAATGTGTGTGATGTCCTTAGGTTAGTTAGGTTTAAGTAGTTCTAAGTTCTAGGGGACTGATGACCACAGATGTTAATTCCCATCGTGCTCAGAGCCATTTGAACCATTTTTGGTCGCTGAGACATCAACGTGTGTTCACTATAATGCTCCTCAAGCCTCTGTATTATTTATTTATTTACTTATTTATTGCCAAATTATAGACCTGTTACCTGATGTTTAAAACAGGTCGTACATCTTACAATTTTCGTTTTTCATCTTTTTACAGTTTTCTTTCCTTTTGTTTTATCTACAACATTTACAAAGAATGATTCAAAGTAACAATAATTTGAGGTTGAAATATAAATAAAATTTTGTTGTTTTTAAGAAGAATATAAAAAGAAGATAGGATAGATGAGAGATATGTTAGTACCATCACCGAGTGTGATTGACGGTGAATACCTCGGAATGGTTTCATCGAGCCGTTGACCGCCAGTCACACACACACACACACCCACACACACACACACAAATGGTTATTAGTAGAGAAATAATGTTTCTTATCCTATTTGTTACTAATCCTATGTATTAACTACATTAGGTGCGCATCCTTGTACAGCATTTGGTGTTTTCTTGGCTAGATTGCCAGCAATTTGCTTATTTAGTGTCACATCTCAGCTTCCTCCTCCTGTTCCTCCTCACTTTCACTATTTTCGCTGTCACTGTGGGTATCGCTGTCCATCCTCTGTAGCACGGTTCTGGCCCCAAGACCAGGACAGTTATGCTGCTGAAAGATGACATCACCCTCAGGGGAGAAATCAAGCATGAAGGGATGCAGGCGGTTCTCAGCCGTCAGCGTGTCTTAGATTACTACAACACGTCCCATGCAAGTGCAGGAGAATGTCTCCCATAGCATAATACTGCTCCCACCAGCCCGCGAGTAGTAGGACAAAGTTCGTACGGCCCCACTCTGCATTGTAGTCAAATTTATTCAAGATAGCGGACCCAAGATGGCGGCGATAGGTGTGGCAAAGTCGCAATGACGTCATGGCGGGAAGTTCAAATTTTAGCGGGCGAAAAAGGTCAATTGAGCTACCTCCACTAACCTAAGAAAGTGACAGAAAAATTTTGGAGGGAAAATAGGCCAATTGAGCTACATCCACTTATGTAAGTCATCTGACTACAACCTCTTCCTTAAAATTGGCGGGAAAAGGGCTCAGCCTGTGCTGGGTTGCTGGATAGGATGGACTTAAGTCTTTATTTTGCATGCAGTGCTTATTTAAACAATCTGAGTTGTCATCGGCTGTAGCTGCACCCAGCGTGTTCATCATGAGGTTTGGAGTCCAACTGACCTTGTACACACTACTGTCACCTGAGAGCACTGTCGTCCCATGGCGGTTGGGAGCAAAATGTCGGGAAAAGGACTCAGTCTGTGTCCAGCTGCTGGAGAGAGAGGGGAACAATTTATTTAGGGACGGATTTCACTTAGTTTATTTATTACACTGATAAAAGACACTCACCCTCACATGCTTGGGGTCACAATAAATAGCCTACAGACCTGCAAACTGCTCATAAGTTACTTAAATAATGCAGTACATTGATGTACAGACACGCAAACAACTCGTAAATTGTCAAAATAATGCATATATAACGCTCTGCAAACACACTTACTAACTATAAACACACGAAATAATGCATTGTACAGCCTACAGACATGTTCACAAAATAGTACACGGATGTACAGATACGTTCACTACTGATAAAATTATCGAAAAATAATGCATATGTAACGCTATGCAAACATGCTCACAACGCTTAAATCAGAACAATTATGCAAACAGAATTCCAAGCACTGTCTTGCAGAAGAAAAAAATGGCTGGAATTTTTGGTGTCCTACAGCTGCTGGTCTGGAGATGTCCTAATACCACAATGGCATCCGGCCAGAGATGGTTGGTCTTCGATTTAGTATTTGTGAAGAATTATTTGATTTTGCTCATCAAAATGTTACATACTCTAAATGAGTAGAGTATAGAAATTGAGTTTACTCTGGATATAAGCAATGCCTTTTTTTGCTAATTAGTGTTTAATTACTGAGTTAATGTTAAAGGTTTATCTACGCACTACATGCTTCTCTGGTGTTCTTCCCGATTTTCCTCCATACATTTAGTGGCCCGTTTCCTCAACATGGGTAACATTGCTGCAAATAGGATTTTGTAAGTTAAAGGGAGGAAAAAGACTTCCCTTTAGTTACTTGCATCTACTTCTGTCTGCCTTCTCGTAAAGTGAGTGAATTGATTCGAATTTTATTCTTTTTCCGTTACTCGCTTTCAAATATTTTCAGAATTAGTATAGGTAACACCTTCTTAGGTTTGGGCGAGCTAATTTCTGCTACTTTGAGTTTTTTTTCTAGTTTTTGAGCTATTAATCGGATTTTTTCTGCATCAAGAGACGGATAGTTCATACTTTGTTCCACAAACTATCCTATGGTTAACATTTCTTGTTCTTTTCAGATAAATTCTTCAAAGTAATTGGCTAGCAACGTATGCTTAGTACTAAATCTTGATTTTGTTTTCTGAAGTTCGAGGTTGGAGATAAATATTTCTTACGTTCTTCCGTAAATTTTTTGTCTTGTTCTTTTGTAATAATTCTTCATTAGTTTCTACTTACTTTGTTAGTCTCATTAGCTTGCGTTCATTTATCTCTCCACCTTCAAGGAACGCAGGACTATCTTCACTCCAGATAAGGTGACGTCTGACGAAACTGAAACATACTTCCACGTATTTGCACGTACTTCCTACATTTTCTGCGCATTGTCCCACAAGTAGCATGCCTTAGCCATATAATTGATTCGCTGGTACGTAGAGCAACTTGCAGGAGCATACATTAATGCGCGTAGATCGTGCAACAGTACTGAGATACTGATTGTTTCCTTGAGGGAACTCTTTCCACCAATTATTCACATGGTTCCGCTCCGCATACCTCTGCAGAACACGACAATCGTAATTGAGTTGGGGGTATTACGTTGCTCCATCAACAACGTGCAGTCATCGTCCATTTTATCTGCAAAATATCTGCCGGCCGCGGTGGCCGAGCGGTTCTAGGCGCTTTAGTCCGGAACCGTGCGACTGCTTCGGTCGCAGGTTCGAATCCTGCCTCGGGCACGGAAGTGTGTGATGTCCTTAGGTTAGTTAAGTTTAAGTAGTTCTAAAATCTAGGGGACTGATGACCTCAGATGTTAAGTCCCATAAAGCTCAGAGCCATTTTGCAAAATATCTGTTTATTTGTTGAGAAGTGGACATCTCTTATTGACGAATCTCATACCATCCTGCATCACTGTTTTCGTGGGTCCAGCAATGTCATGGGTGTATGGGGCCAGGGGAAGTCTTTTCTAATAAACAATTTTCTCTTTTAATAATTATTTTGCATCCTGTCACAAACATTAATATTTTTAAATTTTTGAGTCACCTTCCCAAATGAATTCCCTCGCCAGTTCTCTTTCTTGGCCTGATATCGGCGCCCCCTGAATGTTCATCCAAGTATTTCAACGTTCACAGCCAGCTGTCCGTGTTTATTGTTCAAAATGTTCAAATGTGTGTGAAATCTTATGGGACTTAACTGCTAAGGTCATCAGTCCCTAAGTTTACACACTACTTAACCTAAATTATTCTAAGGACAAACACACACACCCATGCCCGAGGGAGGACTCGAACCTCCGAACCTCCGCCGGGATCAGCCGCACAGTCCATGACTGCAGCGCATCAGACCGCTTGGCTAATCCCGCTCGGCCGTCCGTGTTTATTGGCTCTGAGCACTATGGGACTTAACATCCGAGATCATCGGTCCCCTAGAACTTAGAACTACTTAAACCTAACTAACCTAAGGACATCACACACATCCATGCCCGAGGCAGGATTCGAACCTGCGACCGTAGCGGTCGCGCGGTTCCAGACTGTAGCGCCTAGAAACGCTCGGCCAATCCGGCCGGCCGTGTTTATTCATTAAGCAACTAGGAACTAATGATCGGCCACACAAGACTATAGTACGCTTAGATGTTAGGACACCAGCTGCGATGACTAGTTTTCAGATCACGATCTAGGGATACAAAACACCAAGATTAGCTAAGCTCGTAATTTTCAAGTAGTAGCTTATTTAGGGGCCTAATTTTTCGATCCCATTGGATGACATAGCTTCGACCACAATTAAATCCCAGAAAAGTAATAACTCCAGCCAATCTACATTAAACTCCAAGTTAGAAACAAGAGGACAAGTATGATTAAAGTTAATTTCAGTGATTGCCACATTCAGTTACTATATCTCCATATTAAATTCTTCTTCTGGAGGTCTGTCTAAATGTAGTTGGGAATATCACTGAGTACAGGTTGAACAGAATCCGGCTGAGCAGGAGAGACTGCGAATGTCCGGTCATCAAGAGGAACCATAGGTCTTTTCCGGGGACAAACGCCTGGGGAAGGAGGGGCGCAGGTAGAAGTTCGGAACAGTATATGTCGTGTGGGCTAAACTCCACCAAAGAAGGAACGTCTGTGGTGTGTCCTAAACGATGGAAGGTCATTGTATCATGTTTTAACGTGGGCAGTCCGCTGGCGTCGGAGAGAAGTGCCACGAGCACACAATTAGGGATTACAGTATTACGGCGCTCTTCCCTCAGCAGGAAACCAGTATTCTGGGAAACGCTAGACCTCAAGCAGTACAAAGACTAAAATCTCTGAAGTGTTGTGAGATGGGAAACCATTCCGCACTTTTATGTTTGAGAACATGGAACCCATAGCCGTCACGTAGGTGCCAAGTCAATTACCATATTCCTGACTCTGTTAAGACATAACAAGAGTGACTACCATCGGATAAAACCAATAAAATATAGAGTAGGAGAAGAGAAAACGCTCGATGTACGTGTAGAAGTCCTGGTTGGCTAAAACATGGAACACGACGGATGGTGAGAGTACGGAGCTTCTTGTTTCTGAACTTCAGAGCTAAAAACTCTCACGACTGGTTAACTTCGTTTAAACTTAGTATGTAAAGGAAATTGCTGCATTGTTTCGACCACTTCCTGACAGTAGTGTTGTGACGTGGAGAGCTGTCAGCCCGAGGATCTAGGGGCTGGGGGCAAACCGGGGTATCTGCACCGGGTAGCAATTTCAGGGGCCACCAAATTTATATTCTTGAAGAAAAAATCTTGTTTCACAAAGCGCCTAGCATCCAGCGCACGTTGGTCTATCGATTATTGTACAATCCCGTTTCGCAGCCGCTTAACTTTTGTTCTCGGAATAGCGCGGAGAACGCTTTGAATGAACACACAATAACGCCTACCAGGAGAATAAACGCGGGATAACTAAACTGGGCCGCGCGGTCTGAGGCCCGCACCAATATCAAATGCCTATTAGGCCTACTACAAGCAAAAAGTTTCATGTGAGGAAACAGTTTCACATCTCATTCTTACGCTCCAGTTTCTCAAGCATGAGATCGAAAAGTAGTAACACGAAATTTTTATATGAATTTGGAATCGTCATATTCTTTCTTATAATTTTCGTGATGTCCCCATTTCTTCTCCTTCCTCCTAACAATCAATCTTGTCATCACAAATTCTGTAACTATTCCTGCCATTGTCAAAACTTATTCTCCGGTTAAGTTCACTAACCCTGCCGTAGTCACCAGTTTAGTTGTAAAAATTGTAAATTTGTGGTAAGATCTTATGGGACCAAACTGCTTAGGACATCGGTCCCTAAGCTTACACACTACTTAACCTAACTTAAACTAACTTACGCTAAGGACAACACACACACCCATGCCCGAGGGAAGACTCGAACCTCCGATGGGGGGAGCCGCGCGGGCCTCATTCTACTCCTGAGTGTTTATCGCCTCCATTGGTAAAAAATCTAATCATTTGCACTTAAAAGAAGAAGATTATGTCAGCTTTCCTAAAGTGTGAGTACGAAAGTAGAAATTTTTCATATACAACACATGTTCAATTTCAGTCTGAAGGTAAAACACTGAAAGAGATGCAATGCTGGAAACCTGGACTGCAGTACCCATCTTTTGGATTTGCAGCTCTTGCATTTTTTCTGTGTTTTCAGTAATACTTGTTGCATATAGGTTCCGCCTTTAATGCAAAATACTATTTTCTCTTGTTATCCAAACATGTTTCGGCCCCTCTGTGCCATCATTAGTCGGTGTTGTTTATTGAAAATTTTTGTTCGTTTTTCTTCTTACCTGGATTTTACATTGTACGGTTTTGCAGGATCATCTGTTTGGTGTAGCCGGCCGGAGTGGCCGTGCGGTTCTGGGCGCTACAGTCTGGAGCCGAGCGACCGCTACGGTCGCAGGTTCGAATCCGGCCTCGGGCATGGATGTGTATGACGTCCTTAGGTTAGTTAGGTTCAATTAGTTCTAAGTTCTAGGCGACTGATGACCTCAGAAGTTAAGTCGCATAGTGCTCAGAGCCATTTGAACCATTTGAACCATCTGTATGGTGTCGTGCACTGATAGCTTGCCATCTGAAAACCAAACGATGTATATGTGAATTTTATCAGCGAGTTAACACACCAAAACGTGATTTTGGTGTGGCAAAATGTCTCGCGTATATATTTCTTATTACTCATGTTTTGTTGTGTTAGAGCCTTCTTCCGCGATCTGAGAGCACTGCACACACATATTAAATGTACTTTGTATAATTTTGGTTTAACAAACGTCTTTTCGCTTCACGAAGCGCGCTGTAAACAATGTTGCTGTGTGTACTAACGCCGTTGGCGTTCATTTGTTTCCGAGTGAGTTTGGCGCCAAATTTTAATTTTGTTTTCTCTCTCTCTCTCTATCTCTCTCTCTCTCTCTCTCTCTCTCTCTCTGTGTGTGTGTGTGTGTGTGTGTGTGTGTGTGTGTGTGTGTGTGTGTGTGTGTGTGCAAGCTTCTTTAGCTGTTTGTGTTGCCTTTTCTGTAAAGTTCCTTCATTGATTTGGGAGTTTTCTTCTATCGCTAGTTTGTGGTATACGCCATGGCTGGATGTCAGTATTTTTAAATGTCTTGCTAATGTACTTGGGTGGTGGGTATGGGATATTAGGGGGTCAGAAATTTTAAAATAAGATACCTAAAATCCTCAGATCCCTAATTCGGCGCCAAACTCACTCGGGAACAAATGAACGCCAACGGCGTTAGGACACACAACAACATCATTTACACCGCATTTTGTGAAGCGAAAGGCGTTTGTTAAGCCAAAATTATACAAAGTACGTTTAATATGTATGTGCTGTGCTCTCAGAGTGTGCAAAAAGAAGTATCTGTCACAATTAAACTTGAGTAATAACATATAAATACGCAAAACAATTTGCCACAAGGAAAAATCAAGGAAGATGATAACTCGCTAAGAAAATTCACATATACATCGTTTGGGTTGCAGATGAGAAGCGATCAGTGCAGGATACCATACAGATGATCCTGCAAAACCGTGTAATTTAATATCGAGGTAAGAACAAAAACGAACAAAAATTTTCAATAAACAAAACCGACTATTGATGGCACAGAGATGCTGAAACATGTTTGGGTAACAAGGAAAAACACTGTATTCATAAAAGGCGAAACCTACATCCGACTGCTGGACTGCAATACTTGAAAAGAGGCACAGCTCCGAAATGCATCGGATCGTAAATATAATGAACATGTAGTGAGTTGACATGTTTCATTACAGTTAAATATTCTAATGTAATGAGAGTTCATTGTTTGACAGATTCTGCGGTTAATATGGGTGGGAAATGAGTTGTGCGTAGCAATATGACGTTACCGTCAAGATTTCTTGTTACACCGCTCAGCGTATAAACGTCCTTGGAAGAGCTGCCTTCACGGAATCCATCATCGTCGCAGAAGAATGGTATGGTCGAACAGACACAAAAGTCAGTACATTGCACAGAAAAGTAAACACGTCACGCAGAAACGCTACAAGAGATAGGATGATTACCCGCATCTCTTAACGCAAGTACGGAAAGTAGCAGTCAGTCCTAGTCCTGTGAAGTTTAAGGATCTTAAGAGTCAAAATTTATCTGCCCGAATTTACTTTCCTTAGTGCCATGCCATCTTTGAGAGTTATTGGAAGATCGCAGTGCTTTCACTTGTGCAAGCTGTTAGTCAGTATTTAAAGGTTATATGTTACGTGAAACACACCGAAATTACCATTCTTTTTACAGTAAAAAGAATATGTGAAAGTTTGCTGACCTCACGATATTGTTGTCAATATGACCTATTGCTGCTAAGCGTCGCTGAGCGTGTTTCATTTTTTCTTCGTAATAGACGCATGTTGCCTCCAACAGTAGAAACGTGAAGTAACCTATGAAGCTTCAGCGCACTACTCTTTTCTCTAATACAAAAAGTCTATAACAACGAGAGAAAAGAGTACTCAAGTCAGCATGTTGTAATTGGTTTTCACCAGCTGTAAGACATTTTCTCTCACTTCAAATTACCCTGATAACTCTGGTTAACGAAAGTGACGAAATTACAAGAATCTGATTTAGATAACATCGAGGTACGATTTTTCCGATACTACAAAGTTTTCTGTGAGAATCTCCATATTTCGCGTGCAACCTACGACCGCTTTTAAACAAGAAAATTTGGAAATTTGTGCTATGAGACCAAACTGCTGAGGTCATCTGTCCCTAGACTTACACAATACTTAATCTAACTTACGCTAAGGACAACACACACACCCATGCCCCAGGAAGAACACGAACCTCCGACGAGGGAAGCCGCGCGAACCGTGGCAAGGCGCCTTAGATCGCACGGCTACCCCGAGCTGCTTTTCAACAAGATTTGACAATAATAACGATATACTAATAATGGTATAATGTTCGTTAAATTGTGACAAAGGAATCTACTGCTGAAAAGAATTTAAGGGACAGGTAATAACGAACTGCAGAGAGAACCGAAAACCCGTGCACGAAGTGATAGTCCAACATAAGATGCAAATAAAACAGACGAAGCATATTTCAGATCACCAGATATCACCGCTTGTAGGGAGATACCTGCTGCAACGATATCAACGAGATAACACATTACGCGAAGAGCGGCGCAATCGTTGCTGCGCACACGCCCTGCTATTTATGTTAAGGTACGATATGCCACGTGACCTTTGAGCTTCGTAGACTCTATAAGTATTTGAACAGCTAGCGGCACACTGGAGAGGTGATGCGACTAAAGACGGAACTATTCTTTAAAAAATACGAGTACCTGTTTTCGCTAGCAGGACACTGCACACGTCTCACGAAACGTCCAGTAATTCTTCAGTAATTTCTTCAACACCGTCAGCCTGTGTACTCGAATTGGCTAAAGCATGTCTGTGAGGGACGAACGACCTCGATGTTTCAGCTTCAAATTTTAGTATTGGAAAAAAATCTTCATCGACAATATTGGCCCAGAAATAGATGGAGACGTGAAGGCGAAAAATTTCTGACCATGAGACTTGGCTGACAAAGTCCTGTATTAGATCCAAAAATCAATGTGAAATCTCATGGAGAGAGACTGCTCTTCGGATGGGGATGTTAAGCTCGGCGTTCTCATTAACAGAACTAGAGACGTGTAATGTATGTACTGCCCCCGACAGTCAACCTTTCTCTTCTCTATAAGGAAGATCAACAACACACACACGGCATTTTATTCTACACCGACTCACTACAGTCACTTACACTATACAGGCACCTATCTGATACACAAGCCTCAGAAAGAGCTTTCATCTGAAAGGCTGGTACCAGGCGGTGAGTGGCATGGAAAGTAAAGAAGTATATACAAATACTTCCTTGCTCTGCGTGTTAGGGGGATTTATCTCCAGAAGAATATTAATATCAACCAATAAAACCAGGAAAGAAACAAAGACAAAATTCTACATAGTAAAGGAAGCACCTATGCTCACTTTACGGAAGTGAAATCTGGAGAATAACGAAGGAAGTTCATATTTATTTATCCTAGTCCAAAAAGATACTAACACACAGTACTATCTAAAATAAAAATGTAGTGTTAATGACAGAGAGAATTTCACACTTTATGAGTCCACTATTCAGCAGCTAGACTGACACAGTCATCTGCTGGCAGCAATTCTTTCATGTTACAGGTGTCGCTTTTCATTTACTGTCCATAATCCTTCAGGAAATTTTATTCTCAACAGCTCAGATCGGCGGGCATAAGTTGGAATTAGTGCTGCTGGATGTAGGAAGCTTTTTTGCGGAATTCAGTCATGATGGATAAGCTTGAGTTCCAAACAGTGGATAACTTGGATGTGTTTCTTGCTTTTTATTTTCATTCTCTGCTGCTACCTGTCTTCTTACATCTGGAGGTGCTACTCCCATGAGTGAAAAGATGTTACTGACGGGGGTTGGTCTTAGGCACCCTGTAACTATGCGGCCTGTCTCATTACGAGCAACATTAACTCGGTTAGCAAGTGCAGAGTTTCTTCGGACTGGGGCGGCGTACTCCACAGTACAGAAAGGCAGAGTAAGAGCGGATGTGTGGAGGACGTTGGTCCATAGAAGGATACAGATAGGTGAAATGAAATTTTTAAGGAAAGTAAAAGGGTGTACTCTGAGAGATCAAATAAAGAATTCTGATATAAGGAAAGAATTAAATACATTTTGCATGAATGAAAGAATAGAATACGGGATACCAAAATGGAAGAAGCATACTGAAAAAACTAGAGGAGACAGAATAGTCAAACATGTAATCGACTACAGGCCTAAAGGAAAGACCGAGGAAAAGGTGACTTTTTTGAAAACGGAACAGACTATAAACCTGTTCCTCGAAGTGAAGAAGAAGAAGAAGAAGAAGAGGAAGAAAAAGTTTTCCAGAGGATAACGCAGAAGTTGTTTTCACGGCTAAAATACAGGGTGATTCAAAAAGAATACCACAACTTTAAAAATGTGTATTTAATGAAAGAAACGTAATATAACCTTCTGTTATACATCATTACAAAGAGTATTTAAAAAGGTTTTTTTCACTCAAAAACAAGTTCAGTGATGTTCAATATGGCCCCCTCCAGACACTTGAGCAATATCAACCCGATACTCCAACTCGTTCCACACTCTCTGTAGCATATCAGGCGTAACAGTTTGGATAGCTGCTGTTATTCCTCGTTTCAAATCATCAATGGTGGCTGGGAGAGGTGGCCGAAACACCATATCCTTAACATACCCCCATAAGAAAAAATCGCAGGGGGTAAGATCAGGGCTTCTTGGAGGCCAGTGATGAAGTGCTCTGTCACGGGCTGCCTGGCGGCCGATCCATCGCCTCGGGTAGTTGACATTCAGGTTTATACCAACGTTTAATACACCACCTATCAGGAGGTTTAACACCATACTTCGTTCGAAATGCACGCTGAACAACTGTCGTCGATTCACTTCTGCCGTACTCAATAACACAAAAAGCTTTCTGTTGAGCGGTCGCCATCTTAGCATCAACTGACGCTGACGCCTAGTCAACAGCGCCTCAAGCGAACAAATGTACAACTAAATGAAACTTTATAGCTCCCTTAATTCGCCGACAGATAGTGCTTAGCTCTGCCTTTTGTCGTTGCAGAGTTTTAAATTCCTAAAGTTGTGGTATTCTTTTTGAATCACCCTGTATAACTCCTCACCTAATATCCTACATAGCACAGATATCCAGTTGTACGGCAGTTGTTACTATCGTAGCATAAAGTACTTACGTTGCACCTCACAAATTTCTTTGAACATAAATGCAAATAACTAACTGCAACCAGTCACTTGTGAATATTTTTTTTTCATTTGCATTAACTAGTTTTTGACACCTTTTAGGCTTTTATTCATATAGGGTGTACAGAAATTACGTATTTCCGTTGTTAATATGATGCTGGGTACTGGTTCTGTGACAGAAGACACAAAACGATTTAATGTATAGCCTTCAGTGTTAGTTATATGGCAAGTTGTGTCCAAAAACGAATTTCTTTACATACTGCGGCAGTAGGGGTGGTACTAGTGCTATAGGCACTTAGCTGCTTCCATTGTCATTGTCTGCGAGCCCTAGGATTAAGCAATACTCGTGTTCACTAAAAATACTGAGAGTCACCAGAAATCCGCCAGTGTCCAGCATGTGCTGTACAACTCATCTACACTGCAAATATATCCGCTCAAAGATACAGTACGTTTCTGTTAGAAACAGTTCTTTGGTTTTTGTGTACATTATATGAAAAAATATATTGAACTAAACTGGTATTGACATAAATATTAAAAAACAACTACCACACATTCAAAAACATTGCAGCCGTTTTATACATACATTAAACTTACTGGCCAAAACTTTAAGTGAGATAATGCTTCGTCTCTAGTCTTATATTAATATAACCTTGAATTATTTCCTTATCGTGAACGTATATTCAGTTTATTGTTACAACAATTTTTGCATTAAGAGCATAGCTATTTCTGTCATTGATTGTTTTAGAACAGTTTAAGTATGTGAATTTTAAGGTTATTTAAGTAGCTATCACAAGAATTATTCTTTGATAGGTTACTGGCCCGTAATGTAGATATTAGTACAATCAAGAAGTAACGGGACGGAGAAAAGGTTTGCGAGGGGAAGAGGCTGAATGATTAGCTGTTCCGTGTTAGCAACATGAAATACCTGAAGGTTCTCCTTTACACTTGTTTTCAGAATTGCTGTGTTGGACAAGTCGTGTAACGAAACAGGATTTAATTAGGTTCCTAAGACGGAGTGCATTACCGTGCTCTTTGAATCATGTTGTAAGGCTTCTACCATGTAATCCTATATAGAAGGTAGACTTGAGTTGTAAATAAGTTTGTGTGCCTCTGATTTCTGATAGTCCTGCCTAACAATTTGCATACTGTGACAACTTAATTTTGTATTTTATTGTTGGCGAAGAAGCTTATTCTTATGTCATACGTCTGAAAGAGGCTGGAAATTTGGTAAGAGATCTTGCCTGGGAAACCACAATTGTGGTTTTCCTGTTTTCAGGTAGTTGCTCAGTAATTTTTTGGTTTAATTTTATTGTGCAGATTAGTTTATCTATTACAGCAGCATTGTACGTATTTTTGTTTCTTTATATATTTCAAGCGTATGTTTTGGTCACTGGGATTCTAAAGGGCGTAGTTACTCAAGGTCACGCGTCGCCATATGGAAACGAAAGGAAAAACGGGAGAGAGATTTCTGTCCCAGATTTTCCTGTCATATCTTAGGTCTGTGTTGCCTCCGTTGATAAAATTTGTAAAAATTCCAAATAAGAAATAGGTCCTCTTGATTTCGGTGGTTGAAAATGAGAACGCATACCAATGAGTCAGTTGTGTGGCGTAGCAAACGTGTATTTCCTTTTTTGACAATTCCACTGGTTCGGGAAGCCAGAGCGGAGGTATTAAGTTGTATTTGGGGCCTTCCTCCCCCTCCCCCCCCTCCCCCACTCCATTCACCGGCAGCGTGATGGCAACTGAATCAGTATTGGGCCTTGACGGATGCAGGTCGGCCATTAGCGTCTCTCATACCTCGCAGCGTCCATATCACGTTTCTGTGTGAGTCAAGCCCGGTTCTAGGTTAGTATCCTTCGGAAAGAATTGGATTACAGGTGTGGTGACGCGGAGTAAGGTAACAACGATCTAGCAAATGCCCTTCTTTCGAGGAATTACATCATACGCTCCAGTTTCTTGTTACGTGCCCTTGATTGGCTACTCGTAACGCCACAGGTGCACTGCAGACAGTTGGCCCCACTAACGGTGTAGGAAAATGTCGGCTGCGACCCTGCACTGAAAATGCAGCTCAGGCAGCCGTTTAACCTTCGGAGAACTGTATCATTCAGAGTATCAGACGAGACAAAAAAGAAGAAAGGTCCTTAGAGAGGTAGCACAACCTCAGATTGCACACAGAGCTAGGCAACTGACCCTGTCCTTTCGAAGAGAACCATTCCGATAGTTGCCTTAACTGATTTAGGGAAACCAACGAAAATCTATATCTGGCTGTCTGATTAATGGTTTGAATCCCACTGAAATCTCATTGAGAGAACATAGAAACGGATGTGAGACTCTCGACTGCTGGCATTACGAACAAAACATTATATTAATACTTGTTCCATTGATCATGAATACGACATTTCGTAATGATGTGGAACGTGTCAGTTTAATATAAGGTTTCTTTACACGATATAATGATCTTTTTTTACAATTACCACTTCATACCTAAAAATGCATGCATTGAGTCGAAGACGTTATCATTCAGAAATTCTTTTAATTTGCTTTGAGGTGCTGGTGGCTATCTGTCAGGCTTTTAATGTTATTTGGTAAATGACCCAAGACTTCTGTGACAGCATAATTCACCCTTTCTGTGCCAAAATCAGATTTAACCCAGAATAGGAAGATGATCCTTTCTTCTAGTGTTGTTGCTATGCACTTTGGCATTATTTTGGAATTGGGATGGTTTATTAATAACGAATTACGTAAGTGAGTATATGTATTATGAAGGTACTGTGAATATCCTTAGTTCCTTAAATAAATGTCTACCAGGTGATATGGGTAGGAAAGCAGTGAATGAAAACAGGCATAGTAGGCTAATTTACTGATACGTTTATCACAAAAATTAGCAATAACCTTGATAGTATAATTAGCGGAACTCAAATGTTTCAGCAGATCATCAATGTGTTTCTTCCAATTCAATTTCTCATTAATGGACACACCCAGAAGTTTTGAATATTCTGCCTTAGCAACAGACTTCTGCTCAAAGTCTCTATTTAACAATGGTGTTATGCCATTTACGTTACAGACCTGTATAGACTGTGTTTTCTCAAAATTTAGTGAGTGTCCATTTGCAGAGAACCACTTAACAGTTTTGTGAAAGACATTATTTACATTTTCCTCTACTAATTCTTGTTTGTTGGCTGTAATTACTATACTTGTGTCATCATCAAGAAAAATTGGCTCTGCATCTTCATGAATGTAGAGTGGCAAGTCACTGATATATGTTAAGAACAATAAGGGACCCAAGACAGAATCCTGTGGGACACTGTTCTTGATAACCTCGCAGTTAGAGGCCTCTGCTGCTATTTTCAGACTATCTATACTGTTAATTTCAACCTATATTCTTCCAGTTAAACATGAATTAAACCATTTTTGCACTGTCCCACTCATACCACAATATTCAAACTTATCTAGAAGAATTTCATGATTCACACAGTCAAAAGTCTTTGAGAGATTACAAAAAATCCCAGTGGGTGGTGTTCGGTTATTCAGTGCATTTAATATTTGATCTGTGAAAGCATATATAGCATTTTTTGTCGAAAAGCCTTTCTGAAAACCAAACTGACATTTTGTTAGTACTTCATTTTTCCAAGTACATGAAGCAACTCTTGAATACATAACTTTTTCAAAAATTTGGATAAAACTTTCAGAAGTGGGACTGGGCGGTAGTTGTTAGCATAAGACCTATCCCCCTTTTTATGCAATGGTTTAACAATAGCATATTTCAATCTATCTGGAGAAATGTCCTCTTTCAGTGAGCTACTACATATTTTGTATATGGCTGCGAATCCTACTTATTTGTTGGGAACAAGCTTTTAGTACTCTGTTGGAAATGCCATCAATTCCATGCGAGCTTTTACTTTTGACTGAATTTATTATTTTCCTAATTTTAGTAGGAGAGGTGGGTTGAATTTCATTTTTATCAAGTTGCATAAGTATTGCCTATTCCATGTACAGCCTTGTATTTTCTAATGAACAACTGGATCCTATTTTCTCTACAATACTTAAATTTAACGAACATTTTATTGAGTTTGACAGAAATACAGTTTTACTGCGCTCTCAGTTGCCCTGTTTCCCTTTTAACAATGTTCCAAATTGTTTTAATTTTATTATCAGAGGTGCTAATCTCAGACATAATGAACATACTTCCAGATATTTTAATAACTTTTCGAAATACAGTGCTGTAGTTTTTATAACGTTTGACGGTTTCGGGACTATGTGATGTTCAGACAGGCATAGTGCATCTATTCAAAGCTCAGTTTCTAAATCTTCTAAACAAACAACAAGCTCAGCTACTTCAATTATTAATCCCCTGATATTCTGAGACAATATGCTAATATTATTTTTCACTGTACTTTTATGAGAGTCTTGTGATATTTTAACATCCCTAGTACAGTACCTGCCTGTCTGAGCTTCTCATTAAACTTATATTCAATGGTGAATCATTGGGCACTGATCCTAGCCTAAAAAGTCGCACTCCCACGAGTTTCACTGCGACCCCCCGCCCCCCCCCCCCCCCCCACCCTTAAAGATTTTGCTTTTGCTATCATTCCGGCCAATTTACACTATTGACCTTCCTGAAAGAGCTGTTCAATTGGCGCCGATTATACCGCATGAAAGCACGATCCAAGCCAACATTTGTATGGTTCCTTGTAGATGCTGTTATTGCTAGGTGACACTCAGTATTGTAGCCCTGATCCGTATCAGTACTGTTTTCTGCTCCACCCACTATCACAACATCTTACTTTGTAAAACCCTTGCACAATGGTCCTACATCCTCTAGCACTTGGCTAAGACATGCACTGGGCTTGAAAAAACTTATGACCTGGTACCTGTCGCCTAATTTTTCCCGCAAGATCTGGTCCACACTTTTTCCATGGTTACTACCTAACAACAATATACTATTAACATGAATAATCTCTATCTATCCGCATTTATCTTCATTAATAATGGAACCAGCAACCGAAAAATTATTTTGGATTTCTGCAGTCATTTCTGTTATAGAAAAGACACTGAGTATTACTGCGCCACGTCAGTCCACTTGTACTAAATGTGTCTGCAATAAGGTGAAACGATTTAGAACAATCAACAGGAAAGAACGATTTGAAAAAGATTTGAACTCCGCTCCTTTGCGGATGCGAGTCGGGTGTCTTAACGCGTGCGTCACCACACGTAGTGCTTCTATTAAAACATCCATAGTAATTCCCTAGGCGTAATTCTAGGAATACATTACTCCACCTGCATTCATCACAATGACTGAGTGACTGATATTCTACGATCCCTGCACCAGTCTGTAATCTTATCATAGAGAAGATACTCATACACAGCTGCCGTGATTCTATTTTGATCAGCTCGAATAGCTTAATATGCAGTATCATAATTGGCGAGACAATAATGTGATCTAGTCCATATTAAATCTCCGCGTGCTCGGGTAACAACCTTTGGTCTTATCAAAGGCCTGAGAGTCTAGTGCCTAGACGGTTTTCCGCTCTTATCTAGGCAATCGCCGATCTGATCTCACATCTTGGTCGCTGAAACACGCACGCACACACACACACACACACACACACACACACATACGCACACACACTCATGCATACACACACAACAGTTAAACAACGAATAGACACTGTAAAAAGTTCACACGATTCACAGATCGATGGCGCATGAGTCCTTCCTTCCTTGGCGTAACTGCCGATTGCGGAGATAGGAGAGGCATCCAGCAGCAGAAATACAGTAATTACAGCGTAGGTGGGTGATTAAATTATCCATTACTGACGTTGGAAAATGCAGATGATTCGCGTGATGCTATTTTCTCTACATGCATGTAAGCAAACAGCAATTTACGACTGCAGTTTCGTTACTAGAGTATTGCTGTATAGTATGGAAAATAAGGTCCGTTCGCAACTTCACAAGTTAATACATAACAGAAAGGAATTTCACACGGAAAAGTTAACAGCAAAACTTACAACAGATAAGCTACGACGCTAAGAACTAAGAACTTATGCACACTGAAGTCTCAGATACGGTGTATGAGTCTATTTTTTGATCCTGAGCCCTATTTTAAATTGTATTACAAAGACTCTTTAAAGAAAATAACTTGCCTAGGTATTTGTAATACCTATCCTGTATCGCTTAGTTCACGACACTGGCTGCAGTGATTCCACCGTTGCGGAGAATAAATAGTGCACTAAATTTATTGCTGTTTGGAGGGAACAAAGAGGAAACAAAACAGGACTGTTACTGAGCCATCATACTTCATCAGTTACTTAAAATATACCCTGTTTTTCTTGTTGCTTCCAAGGGACTATCATAATCTTATACTTGGCTAATTTCTGCTTTTCAGTTATCTATCTCATTTCCGTTTTTCTTTTGCGGCCACACACCCTATAACTTATAATCTGAGTTTCTCAACAGTAAGTTACAATGGTGAATGAGAATAATTTATACGGTCTGCATGTGTATCGCGTAATCATTTTGCCTCTGCAATTCTTCTTTAAAGTTGTAATGTTTGTGTAGCGAAGATCTTCGACAATTATGGAAACAGTCCATCATTAGTTTAAGAGTAACAGAAACCTGCCTAACAATCTCTGAAACTGAGCGGCGTCTTAGGCATCGGTCGTGAGACTTTATTCAATAACAGATTATTCTTAGCATAGCACACTTTGTTCTAGAGATTATCGTAGTATGTTTCTTATGTCCTTTATACCGCGCGAGATTGACCTTGTTTACTAACCAGCTTCCAGAGGTTAAAACTCTCCTGCATCTCAATGCCTATCATTAAAAAAGTAGGTAATATTACTGTTCTAAATCTTAAAATAAACTTAAACTGATTTATTGAGTGAGTCATAAGTGAGGATAAATATTCCTAGGACCACACGCTGATTGGTACAAATTGTCAAGAACCGACATCTTTCACCTAAATTTAACGTTCAGAGATTAAAGAAAAAAGTTAACCATTTATCGAGACCATGATGACCTTCAAGATCTGGATATGTTATCCCCCCACAGATACGTCACACGACACAACGAAGTCCCGATCTGCTTCAGCCAACGCTAAGAAGTTTCGGGAGAAAGAATTCATCTCACTGTAGAGTACGAACAGTCGTTTAAGAATTAGTGAAGCACACCTTGCCGACAGTGGCAGAGTGTACAGTTCTGTTTCCTAAGGCTGCTGTTTGTGACGCACGCGCTGTCTAGTCTACTCAAACCACAGACATTCTCAGGACTTTCAAGGCTAATGTCCGTAATGACCCTTTTCTGCGGAAGAAGAAGCGGAACCACGTGAACAAGACTTATTGCGAGTCTTTCTGAGTATATGTCACAAAGCATGTACTCAAAGGCCAAAAGTAGTACCCTACAGTTATTCTAACGATTTCCACTGCCGTATCGATCACCTTCCTAATTAGAATTTCAAATAGGGAATATATAATAGTGACGTAAGGCTACCACTGAACTTACCTGCCTTTCCACGGCAGTGTACAAACCGAGAGCCAAACGCAACTTGTGCATACGACATCACTACACTCGATTCCGTCCGCTGGTAAAAGGTCCCTGTAGTTAGGTCTGTTTCATGCTGTTTCGTAGGCCAACTAGTTGACCCGTGGTCAGTCACCGGAATCGGTTAACTATACGTAGGCGGAAATGACTGAAGGAAACTGCAGTAGTATCATTTACTCGCTTTCATATGCACTGCCTGCAGAACTGTGTTCACCAACGCAACGCTAAGTGAAATACAACGTGATCACACTTCGATTTTATATTGCGCAAATTTTGTTGCTGTTGAAGCTGAACTCTCGTACCGGGTCGAATTCGTTATTGGCCGTTGGTACGGTAAGCCCGTGAATGTGTAACTTACCTCGCTGGAATTAGCTCCACAGGCAGCCAGGACATAAGGCCATCCACGTGGGCAACTTAGTGAAAAGTATCCTGTGTTGAACATAGCACGTAAATTCTAGTATTCCTTGCCATTTTCGAAATTCTTAGTCTTCATATTACTTTATTCGACGACCAGTTAGCTGAGGGATTTTGCAGTTTATAGTTGTGAGGGCGTGTTACTATTATAATTCTTAATTCAATTACATGACACATTTACTTCTCAAATTTTCAGACGATTCTTTTAAAATACTGTATTTCTATGGACTGCAATTTCTTGGAAGTTATGCAAAAGACGTGTTCTACGCACTATGAACAAATTATTGTTATTATTATCATTGTTATTATTATTATATTAAAATATTTCATATATTTTAATGCTGTTATTATAACGTAGTAGGGGAAAGAAACGGAAAGATGCCTAAAAAATAAGTCCGGATAACAGAGCAACAAACATGGGACCCTATTGCGATGCAAAAGGCAACTGAAGCTGTGAAGAATGATAACATGCCTATTTCAGCAGCAGCAAAACAATTAAATATTCAACGTAATACGCTAAAACGAAGAGTCCTAGGGAAAAACAGAGATGCAGTTGGCAGTAAAAAGATTATGGGCACCTAAGGTCAGTGTTCAGTGAAGAACACGAGCAAGAAAACCTCAATTACATTTTTGAAATGGAAAAGCGATTTTATGGAATTACAGTGAATGACGTGCGGCGATTAGAAGTCCAGTTGCCAGAATGTAACAAAATACCACATCGTTTCAACAAAGAGTCTGAAATGGAAGGCAAAGACTTGGTGGCGTTTTCAGACAACGGCATACTATTAGTCTTAGGAAGCCAGAATCCGCTTCTATGGCTAGAGCACAAGCGTTTAACAAGGTGAACGTAGACGAGTTTTTTGATATCCCTAAAACATTGCAAGATAAATGATCCTGCTTATCGTACTTAGAATGTAGATGAAACAGGTCTTCTGACAGTTCAGTCTAAGAACAGCAAAATCCCTAGTTAATCGTTGATTTCGGTATTTACATCATTAGGAATAATTAATGCTTCTCATTTGTTGACCTTCTTGTGCCAACAATGTATTGAAACACGTTTCTTTCTCATTTGTAATTATAATCAATGGTGAAATAAAAAATATAAGCTTACACATTTTTGAACTAAATAGTCTATTTGGGAGTGGTGGCAAACGACTGATCACTTTACCCCACTAGGTGGGGAAAATGGCTACTATGTACGCATTTAGAAAAACGTTTATATATCCTGTAAAATATACTTACACGTTAGTTATCAATATTTGGTGTGATACCTCATAGTAAGTAGATTCGAGATGTATATGCCACAAGCTTTTGTTAACGGACATCATAACATGAAAATTCATTTTCACTTAGAGTAGCCACTTTACCCCAACTTCCCCTATTATCTGTCCGAGAAGATGAGACGAACACAAAAATTTAGTCGACATGAAGGCAACAAATATTAGACTGAGACTTATTGGAAGAGTAGAAGAAACTATAATTCACCCACGAAAGAGATCGCTTACAAAACCTTCATTCGACTACGAGGGTGTGATGAAAAGTAAGGCCTCCAATTTCTTTGTGTGAGGAGTCTAACAGCTTTTTAAATATAACAAACGTTATTAACACTCTACATTTTTATTCTTCATGTTTACATATTTGTTTCCCAGCATATTCATTCTGGCGACGAACACATTTCTCCTAACTGGACACCAATTTGTTGATACCGTCACTGTAGAACATTTGACATTGTTGACAAGGCCATAACCTCACATGAGCTTGAATCGCTGCATCACTATCGAAGTGAAGGTCTCGGAGGTGTTCTTTAAGTTTTGGAAACAGTTGAAAATCGGATGGGGCCAAGTCGGGACCTTATGGAGGATGGTCGATGGCAGTGAACTCAAGGCGTCCGATTGGTGCAGATGTCGCAGCGATCATGTGTGGTCTGGCACTGTGATGCTGAAGGAGAAGGTGCTTCATGTGTGGATGAACTCTTCGAATTCGAAACTCAATTACAACGCGCTGTTGCTCACGCACCGACATACACAGAAGGGCCAAAGAAACTGGTGCATCTGCCTAATATCGTGTAAGGCCCCCACGGGAGGGTGGAGATCCCTTCTGAACAGCACGTTGCAAGGTGTCCCAGATATGCTCAATAATGTTCACGCCTGGGGAGTTTGGTGGCCAACGGAAGTGTTTAAACTCAGAAGAGTGCTTCTGGAGCCATTCTGTAGCAATTCTGGACGTGTGGGTTGTCGCATTGTCCTGCTAGAACTGCCCAAGTCCGTCGGAATGCACAATGGACATGAACGGATGCAGGTGATCAGACAGGATGCTTACGTTCGTGTCACCTGTCAGAGTCATATCTAGACGTATCAGGGGTCCCATATCACTTCAACTGCACACGCCCCACACCATTATAGAGCCTCCACCAGCTTGAACAGTCCACTGCTGACATGCATGGTCCATGGATTCATAAGATTGTCTCCATACCCGCACACGTTCACCCGCTCGATACAATTTGAAACGAGACTCGTCCGACCAGGCAACATGTTTCCAGTCATCAACAGTCCAATGTCGGTGTTGACGGGCCCAGACGACGCGTAAAGCTTTATGTCGTGCAGTCTTCAAAGGTAGACGAGTGGGCCTTCATCTCCAAAAGCCATATTAATGATGTTTCGTTGAGTGGTTCGCACGCTGATACTTGTCGATGGCCCAGGGTTGAAATCTGCAGCAATTTGTGGAAGGGTCACGTTGAACGATTCTCTTCAGTCGTCGTTGGTCCCGTTCTTGCAGGATCTTCTTCCGGCCGCAGCGACGACGGGGATTTGATATTTTACCAGATTCCTGATTTTCACGGTACACTCGTAAAATGGTGGTACGAGAAAATCCCCACTTCATCGCTACCTCAGACATGCTGTGTCCCATCTCTCTTTCGCCGCCTATAATACAACGTTCAAACTCGCTTAAATCTTAGTAACCTGCCATTGTAGCAGCAGTAACCGATCTAACGATTGCGCCAGACGCTTGTTGTCTTATATAGGCTTTCCCGACCGCAGCGCCGTATTCTCACTGTTTACATATCTCTGTATTTAAATACGCAGGCCTGTACCAGTTTGTTTGGCACTTCAGTGTATGTTTTTTTATATCCCAAAGATGATCTGAGTTTGACCGAAATGGCTAATCACAATCAAAATAAAGTGAACAGCTGTGTATTATATAATACTGTTCCCAAAATTCATGAAAGCTATCCAACACTACTCACATAAAATGTTTCTTACACTGCTGGCCATTAAAATTGCTACACCACGAAAATGACGTGCAACAGATGCGAAATTTAACCGACAGGAAGAGGATGCTGTGATATGCAAATGATTAGCTTTTCAGAGCATTCACACAAGGTTGGCACCAGAGGCGACACCTACAACGTGCTAACATGAGGAAAGTTTCCAACCGATTTCTCATACACAAGCAGCAGTTGACCGGCGTTGCCTGGTGAAACGTTGTTGTAATGCCTCGTGTAAGGAGGAGAAATGCGTACCATCACGTTTCCGACTTTGATAAAGGTCGGATTGTAGCCTATCGCGATTGCGGTTTATCGCGACATTGGTGCTCGTGTTGGTCGAGATCCAATCACTGTTAGCAGAATATAGAATCGGTGGGTTCAGGAGGGTAATACGGAGCGCCATGCTGAATCCCAACGGTCTCGTATCACGAGCAGTCGAGATGACAGACATGGCTATAACGGATCGTGCAGCCACGTCTCGATCCCTGAGTCAACAGATGGGGACGTTTGCAAGACAACAACCATCTGCACGAACAGTTCGATGACGTCTGCAGTAGGATGGACTATAAGCTCGGAGACCATGGCTGCGGTTACTCTTGACGCTGCATCACAGACAGGAGCGCCTGCGATGGTGTACCCAACGACGAACCTGGGTGCACGAATGGCAAAACAGTGGACTTCACATTTCAGATGTGTTACGACCCGTGGCTCTACCCTTCATTCGATCCCTGCGAAACCCTACATTCCAGCAGGATAATGCACGACCGCATGTTGCAGGTCCTGTACGGGCCTTTCTGGATACAGAAAATGTTCGACTGCTGCCATGGCCAGCAGATTCTCCAGATCTCTCACCAGTTGAAAACGTCTGGTCAATGGTGGCCGAGCAACCGGCTCGTCACAGTACGCCAGTCACTACTCTTGATGAACTGTGGTATCGTGTTGAAGCTGCACGGGCAGCTGTACCTGTACACGCCATCCAAGCTCTGTTTGACTCAATGCCCAGGCGTATCAAGGCCGTTATTACGGCCAGAGGTGGTTGTTCTGGGTACTGATTTCTCAGGATCTATGCACCCAAATTGCGTGAAAATGTAATCACATGTCAGTTCTAGTATAATATATTTGTCCAATGAATACCTGTTTATCATCTGCATTTCTTCTTGGTGTAGCAATTTTAATAGCCAGTAGTGTAAAAATATTACTTCCTTCAACATGATCAAGCCGATACAGTTCAGTAAACTAGGGC
Source organism: Schistocerca nitens (assembly GCF_023898315.1). Lineage (NCBI taxonomy): Eukaryota > Metazoa > Arthropoda > Insecta > Orthoptera > Acrididae > Schistocerca > Schistocerca nitens. Next base: position 166,943,865 of record NC_064616.1, on the reverse strand, counting down.
TTATACAGAAGAATGCCGACAGTTTTTCTTCCCGCGTATTAAGAGGAGAACCATAGACACAGTCAGCTGACTAAATCTCTGTTTATCATATAAGTAACTCCGTTGTGTTGACGCAGCGTTTCGGGGCGTTTCCCGCGCGTCGTCTTCTGGTAATCGAAACGTTTCATCAAATTTAGTGAGAGTCTGCTAAGCGATTTACGACTGACGATGGTAGTTCCCTGGGCGCGGCTGGTATGGTCCCGCGAGAAGAGGAGCGCTGGTCATCCGGTGTGCGGACACACCGGTAGCTGGTAGACTCCTGAGGCCGCAGCAAGGCGCCAGCCTTGACTCTGTTTCGCGCAAGGTGACGAGAGTAAGATGGCGTCCCGCTATATAACGCAGTGGAGGACGTCGCCGGCGCAGTCTTGTGGTCGCAGTGATCCCGCGTCTTGCAGCGCGCCCCCTTCAGCCTTCAACACGGTGAGTCCACCTCTGGCGCTCATTCACTTCCCTCCTGTCGATTCGTCACTGGCGCGAGTACCCTTCTCGGCTCATTGTTGACTGATTGTTGCGCTGTCAATATACAACGAGAAGTAACGCCAAGTGTATAACGCTAAGGACATAAGCGCTTGCTGTAAGTGGCAAACTCATAAGCTTGTATCTTATTAGGTAGAATTTCACCTCTTCAGGCGAACCTAGTTGCACTTATCAGCCAACTTACGAGGCTTTTAAAATAAAGTTTCGAGTTTAGCAGTGTCTTTCACCAGGGCGCTGCGAACGTTATATACAATGTGGTACTATTGTACAGATTCGTGCCTCTTTTTACGGAAATTTGATGGTTTTTGTGAAGTTGATTACCATACTTGAAGGGCTATTTACAGTTCTGGAGTTAGAGTATTTTCATATTTCGTTTGTTTCCTAATTGCAGTATCAGTGTACTTATTGTACTATTAGATAACTCACTAGTAAAATAACGTCATCCTGAGGTGCTCTTTTTCGTCAACCGTAATACATTTCGTTACAGTGAACACACATCCGTTAAACAGAGCTGCAAGGACCATAACTATAGATAGCGAAAAAATTATTTGCTATCCAATCTAATTGTTATATTTCATAAGCAATTGAAGAAATCTAATTGAAGTTATCGGCTAATTAAAAAGGCAAATATTTTTTTGTATAACTAATACAAGTAATTTTTTATTTATCGATCTGTAGGGTAAATATGACTTTTTTTTTCAAGTGAAACAAGTTTCTTCTCTTTCAACGACACTGAGTGTGGCGTGGAAAGAATACTACAATGATATAACTTCCATCAGTCTTGCCGGCCGTTGTGGCCGTGCGGTTCTAGGCGCTTCAGTCTGGAACCGCGTGACCGCTACGGTCGCAGGTTCGAATCCTGCCTCGGGCATGGATGTGTGTTATGTCCTTAGGTTAGTTAGGTTTAACTAGTTCTAAGTTCTAGGGGACGGATGACCTCAGAAGTTAAGTCCCATAGTGCTCAGAGGCATTTCAAGCATTTTTCCCATCAGTCTTCACAATGAAACACTTCGCAAAACAGCCGGAAAGTGTGTAATTTTAAGGCATAAGTCTACCAATATAGCGCTATGTAAACATAATTTAACAGGGCTGCACCGGCGTACTTCTGCCTCGTTAGCAGTACATTTTTTATGGTTTTTTACGATAAGTTTCAGTACGAATGTTGACGTGAGCTTTAATCATTGTGCTCGTATTTTCACGCGCTATGGAAAGTCGTTAAAAATACCTCGTTCCTTTAAACCACAAAGCTGCTTCTGCACTGGATGAGTAGAAGAAACTTTTTCACTATTAGGCGATCAGAAAAATTCTTACCTCTTACGGTATATTGCGAATTAGAAGTATAGGGAGTGTTAAAAATGGCTCACGGTATAGTATGAGGATGTTTGTTCTCAGTTGTCTCCAGAGCTCTTCATTGCAATAAAGCAGGAAACATTTTGCTGCAAAACCTTCGTCCTACGGATGAAGTTTCACTTTTCTCGAAATAACATCAACTTCAAGACATTATGAAGGTCGGTCGCCTGGTATTCAGTATCGGCCTGGGCTTCAAGTTGCAATGAATTTGAAGAACTGACGTTGTCGCACATAATACTCAATATCTATGTTACAGCATTGCGCTGCTGAGGCTTAGTAGTAACTGCTGAGAAATCTATGCTATATGGAATTAGATAAATACATTTGTTTACAACGACGTCTCAGAAATAGTTTCGCTTAGGAGCTGCTCCTCCACGGTCTGACAGCCCAAGAGCTGAAGCTGTGACAACAGTGAACTTCTGTTTTTAATTTTCCGCCTCTTGCTGGAGGGGAAAATTACTCCATCGGCTGTGGTTGGCAAGCGATGTAGTTACGAGTGAAAGCTCACCGTCTCTCAAGCGTAATTAATAGCTTCATCAACAATCATTTTCGAAATTGCTTACCCACTCAAAGAGGGTGCGCATGATTTCCGGTTCCCGGGAGACTAAGAGAAGCAATAGGTTTAAAATACTGAAACGCTGTAGCGGGTGCACAGCGGGACCAATGCTTGGTAGCTCGTGGCGCGGGCAGCGTACACTTTGCGCAAGGCCCACTCTTGGTCAACTCGTAGGCAATGGAGCGTAACTTCTACCTCCGAGACGAAACTTTCAACCAATTTATGGAGCAGCGTGTTGCAAAATGAGGGCACCGTAACAGAATCACGACTGTCTCATATTCTCTGCTCCACAACATATAATTGTGGCACGGAATGCTTACAGCACTCGACAGTGACAGTATTATGGGACAATTTACGAGCATAAGATGAAAGGTTCTCGGCCTGGTATGGAAAGACTTCATTTTTAACCAAAAACACATTTATTTGTTTTACTATTCACTTTCACGCCAATGTACCTAGACTAAAGTGCTTTCAGCAAGTAGATTCTATCCGTAAAGTGCGATCCCGAAAAGTTCGCAAATCATCTGTTTCCGATGCTATAACATCTTCACCCAGTTGGGCCTGAACCCTTGCTTGGTATTAGTCATTTATTGTTTTACTCTTTGCAAGTAATTCTATGAATAGAATTCCTTTCGCATCCAAAAACATTCTGTTCTTTTCGGCAGATTATACCATTTCACCTTTGTTGTGGAAAAATTAGTTTTCACATTTGCTTTTGTTTAGCATACGATGCAAAGTCATGTCATATTCCGTTCTTCGTGGTTTTTTTTTTCTGATATGGCAATGAGCTTATTTATTTCGTACACCTTTAGTAGCTGATTGTCTAACACTACATTGTACAGATTTTCAGAGATGTCATATGTCGTTACACGTGGATATTCACCCACAGAAACACAATCACGTATGCCCTACGCATTTCTTAGTTGCTGAAAACGAAGCAACGGACTCATGTTGGGATAATTTCCGTTGAAGATAAAACGACCAAAAGAAATAGTTTTCCGACAGCGTAGTATTCCAGTCATCCGTTTGAGCGAAACACACTCATTACGATTGCTATAAAAACAATATGAACAAAGTACTTTCACACATCAGTATGAAACATGACTTTCATTACTGAGCTGTATGCACCACCGTAATATGGTATTATTTGTATTATCAACGCCATCTCCGTAGTGGCTAAAAGCATTTCACTTTGTCCGTATATTCCACTTGTTTGCGAAGTGAAGGATCCCGGCATTGTAGGTAGTCCCGTGCAACTGGTTTTCTGATATGGTCAAACTATATGTCAAACGAAACCCTAGATTTATAACCGAGTGAGACGACTGAATGCTTAAAACACTCGGCTTACATTGGGTATAAAACTCCGTTCACTGATCCTGATTTAGGAGTTCTATGTTTTCTCTAGGTCACTTGGAGCGAATGGTGAGATGGTTCCTTCCATAAGGCCAATGTGTGAGTTCGTCTGGATGCTCTCGCTGCTGACAGAACGTCAAACTCTGACGCAATTTCCTTGCTATAATTTATGAAGAATACTTTTTGTTATCTCTCTATCTTTAACGTTACTAAATTGTGCCAGTAACATAAGTTCCGTCTGAGGCTACTTACCAAATTATCGGTTGGTCCTTGAGGAAATTGCCGAACAGTGGCGAGACAGCAAATACAATTACGTTTCGCCCTCTACCATACAGTTGAATTCAGTAATAAAATCCGTGACACCGCAGAAAACACGAATTATATGATAATGTGATGTTAAAGATTAGAATGTGACTGAAGTTACTAAACACGCTTTTCCGAAGTTTCTTTTCAAAAGAAGACAAAGTGGATATTCCAAAATTCGAACGAAGAACAACAACCAACATGAGATTTCTAGAAGGCTTTTGACACTGTTCCACACAAGCGACTTCTAATCAAATTGCGACTGGATTCGAGGTTTCCTGTCAGACACGTCACAGTTTGTAGTAATTGGCGGTAAGTCATCGAGTGAATCAGAGGCAACATATAGCGTTCCCAAAGCAAGTGTTATAGGCCCTCTGCTCTTCCTGGTCTACATAAACGATTAGGAGACAATCTGAGCAGCCCTCTTAGATTGTTTGCAGATGATGCTGTCATTTACCGTCTTGTAAAGTCATCAGAGTACCAAAACCAAATGCAAAACGATTTAAACAAGATGTCTGCATGATGCGAAAGGTGGCAGTTAACTTTAAAAAATTAAGTGTTGAGTCATTCACATAAGTACGAAAAGGAATCCGCTAAATTTCGGTTGGGTGATAAATCACACAAATCTAAAGGCTGTGAATTCAACTAAATACTTAGGGATTACAGTTACAAATAACTAAACTGGAACCATTACATAAATAATGTTGTGGGGAAAGCGGACCAAGACTACGATTTATTTTGAGAACACTTAGAAGACCCAACAGATGTACTAAAGAATCTGCCTACGCTACGCTTGTCCGTCCTCTTATGGAGTGTTACAGCGCGTTGTGCGATCCGTATCAGATAGGATAGACAGAGGCCACCGAAAAATTTCAAAGAAGGCCACCTCGTTTTGTATTGTCGCAAAATAGGGGAGAGAGTGCCACGGATATGATACCGAATTGGGATGCCGATCATTAAATCAAATGCCTGTTTCGTAGCGGCAGTATCATCTCGTGAAATTTCAATAACCAACTTTCTCCTCCGAATGCGAAAATATTTCGCTGGCCCTCATCTTCCTAGATTAGCCATTGTAATAAGATAATACAAATCAGAGCTTTCACGGAAAGATTTAAGTGTTCGTTTTGCTCAGGCCCTTTTGGAGAGTGGAACGGTAGAGAAATAGCTTGAAGATGGTTCGATGAATCCTCTGCCAGGCACTTAACTGCGAATTGCAGAGTCGTCATATAGATGCAGATAACACAATATAATTTTTCTCTTAATAGGCGATGACACAAAATTTTCTGATTACTCATCCTCTGTAGCATCTCTTCTTGACAACTAATTTGTTGACGAAGAACCAAATGTTTTGAAACGCGAATGTAGCTGCAAATCAAAGACTGCTTTTATGTATGAGCGATATATATCTCTCTCTCCTGCTTTTGTGTTAAAATGATTAATTAGGAAATGGAAACTCGTAAACTGGCCTACCTTAGGGAGAGGATATTGATAGATACCAGTACGCTCATTGCAAGTAGAGCAGTAGCGCGTGGTAGCCGCGCGGTCTCAGGCGCCTTGCCACGGTTCGCGCGGCCCCCCTCGTCGGAGGTTCGAGTCCTCCCTCGGGCATGGGTGTGTGTGTGTTGTCCTTAATGTAAGTTAGATTAAGTAGTGTGTAAGACTAGGGACCCATGACCTCAGCAGTTTGGTCCCATAGGAACTTACCACAAATTTCCAATTGCAAGTAGAGCGATTATTTAACAGACGTTATCCTCGGCGCTAAGGCTTTCAGAACTATCACAGGAACAATGATAATTCTAACAGTGGAATAAGTCCATTTGTTCCAGTGTCTTGGTAGAAAGATTTATTTATGACAGAACAGGTATTAAGCCTATACTTGAACATTTTCACTAGTTTTCCGTTGTGCAGGTTTCGATGGCCGCGTTTACAGGCTAATCCCGTCTTCCAAACAGTAGTCACACTGGCAAATTTTAGTTTACGTAACCGCGCGGGAAATCCGTTCACTTACCGTTACCACTGCTCTGCAGGGCCGGTCTACAAGCTGGTCGGCATTGAGCGGAATGTTCTTGTTTTTTTGTGCTGCTACTACTGGTTTCGTTGTCCGTCTCACTGGACGGCGAATACCAGCCGTGCTTTTTACTTTACGTTTCCTCCGGAATCTAGGAGACTGAGACCATGATCTAAATGTAAACAACAGCAAGACATGTTCAGCATAAGAGTCAACCTGAACATTATTTGAGTTTAGTTTTTTCGTGCATTTAGACACCCTATTACATTTTAAACGCTGTTTCTAGAGCACGAGCTAATACGTTCAAATGGTTCAAATGGCTCTGAGCACTATGGGACTCAACTGCTGTGGTCATCAGTCCCCTAGAACTTAGAACTACTTAAACCTAACTAACCTAAGGACATCACACACACCCATGCCCGAGGCAGGATTCGAACCTGCGACCGTAGCAGCAGCGCGGCTCCGGACTGGAGCGCCTAGAACCGCACTGCCACCGCGGCCAGCAGCTAATAAGTATCTAATTATTAGAGATATTAAGGAGAATAGATTTTTCATTGCGGAATAGTGTAGTGTCTTTCCAGAATCTTATCTTGCTCGGAAGAGTCGACAAACATACTTATCGTATAATGCATGCCATCTTCTCTCCAAAACAAGTGGTGGTGGAGGTCAGTATGTTTTTGGTACTAGTAACGACTACTTTCTGCTCTGGTTTCAACAAATCTGGAAATGGATCACCAATGACATCTACCGAAGAATCACAGAATCGGAAAACTGCTGAAAGTGTAGATCAGTGTTGATAGACGCGGAATCCTCTTGAAAACTTCTCAAAATAAACCGAGATTGAAACCTCAGAGTTACAGGAAACTTACCTCTCTCCACTTACCATTTCTCTTGTTGCTCTCCTTCTAACTCTGTTCCGTTTGGCTGTATGTCTAGTAACGTTCAACAGCACGCGGGACCTCATAACTGTGCATTTCTCTGGTGAAATGTTTCTGTGAGATAGATGCTTTAGAATAGTACCTAAACCCATGACACACTGGAGGTATATCTCCATACTGATTTTTACGTGTATACACTAATACTCATGGCGTATAATGTGACTGATTTATTGATCTTTTGAATGATTCCGACTACCTTGAGCTACTGATTTATCCACGCACTGTATACCCAGACAAATTTCTTTACTGTAAAATAAGACGTAAAATAAGACAGAAATAAGGATTTTTTTCGGAGCAAAGAAGCAATCTCATACTGTTGGATATCGAAATTCCTGAGCTATCCATCTGTTAAAATTACAAGATTTGGATTTACATGACATAAATGTAACGATATAGATGATGGGGAAGTACTTCCGCTAATAATAAAATTACTGTTTTATAATGTGGTCGCGAAAGTTAAACTCGAGATGAATGTAGGATTGCTGTAGTTTCGTCCATCTGTCGCTGACACTAGAAACACAACTTAATTTTTCTCTTCACAATATTCCAACTGTGCAACACACATAACGTTTTGGATACGCTGTAAATCAACCTTCACTTTAACTGGATATAATATTTTTAATTCCTTTCAGCATCCTTGCGTAAGACTAACATAAATCATATGAAAGCTAAGTGAAGGTTTAGATCCTGACAATGTAAATGTATAATAGTGAGGGAGTCTTATGGGCCTGGAAAACATACTCTGGACCAGTGCTCTTTGATCCCTACTTAACAATAACAGGAATAAAAATTAGAAACGCATAGTCGCATTAATTAGTTATTTTAAACTAGAGACAGTGAGATATGGCATCCCGCACAGTAGGACTCACCTCTTTACAACAATTTGCTTGAAACACTCTTCCGAGGATGATGCAGTTACTCACCAAAATTTTATGCAACTACAACATAATTACTAACGTCTGGATTTGTATTATACCGTCAGTTCCGGCCGAATATCGGGCAGTGCTTTTACCGTACTAATAGTATACTTACATAAGTAACAATCAAAATGGTCACTACTTCTTTGTTCCTTTTCATTTGTTACAGTGTTCATGCAACCAAAATTATTGTTGAAACTCAGTTATGAATCTGAAGTTGAACATTTCAGGATGTACTTAAACACGAAATTAGAAGTAAATTTTTGTCTACTGTTCCCCAGTTTCACATCCAGTAAAGTCTTTGTTTCGTAGCCCTCCTCTCATATGTTCCACAAGAGAGAAACTGTATCCCGAAATGTCAACTATGGAGCGATTTTCATTTAACGGTCTGTTACCGCCATTCTCGACACTTTTCTGTCTTTATGTTTCTAGACTCTTCCACCGTCTTTCAGAAAACTTTCTAAATTTAATTTTCTGACTTTTCCCTTTTAGGGTTGACAACAAAGCCATTAACAGCGTACTATCACCGTCCCATTTTATTCAGTAATGGAGACAGTAATAATCTACGACGCTAGTGAAGCATTCGTACTTGGAAAAATGCACGAACCCCGCGGAATAACCAAGCCAAGCGGATTTAAATATGCCTCCTCTCGATTATGATTGCAGAATTTTACCAATACGACCCTACTTGTTGTCCCATAAAGTAAATCTTCTTTTCCCGTTTTTCCTCCTCTGGTGTTTAGTCAGGACGAGAACATCACTAAAAATAACCAATATGCTCTTGCGGCGGACGCTTCAAGAAAGGTGTTGAACTTCGCTAACATCCTTCGAAGTTGTCAGAGCCCACGTTGCAAAAGGAGTCAAGAGACAAACTAATTCCTCCAACGTGAACTCACCGGATAAAGTATTATCAACCTCCTTAAAAGAACACTGAAACAGTACCAGGCGATCATGAGACTGGCGGCTAAGTCATGGAAGTGAATTAGTATGTACACTGCTCAGCCAGAACATTATTACCACCAACCTACTATCGATATAAAAATGTCCAAGCGATAGCAGCGTCACCTGGCGAGGAATGACTGCTACTCATACAGCTGTATGGTGCATGCAGTATCAGTGAGTGTGCTGTCCGTGTGTAGAATGGGGAAGGCGTGCGTTCGATCTGAGTTTGCTCGAGGGCAGATTGTAATGGCCCGGAGTCTCGGCACGAGCATTTCGGAAATTGCACGACTTGTCGGGTGTTCGAGGAGTGGCGAGTGAGTGTCTTCAACACGTGGCGTAACCAAGGAGAAACCGCGTCCAGACGTCGTGGGGTTGGGCGGCCACCCCTCAATACAGATGTGGGACGTCCTAGACTGGTAAAACAGGACAAGCGGCGAGCTGCGGCGGAACTAACATCAGACTTTAATGCTGGGCGGAGTACAAGTGTGTCTGAACGCACAGTGCACCGAACACTACTAACGATGGGCCTCCGCAGCCGACGATCCATGCACGTGCCAATGATAACACCACCACATCGGCAACTACGACTGAAATGGGCACGTGACCATCGGCACTGGACACTTGCGCAGTGGCAGAGCGTTTTGTGGTGTGATAAATTCCGATACCTTCCTCATCATGCTGATGGCAAGGCGCTAATTCGTCGTCTTCTAGAGGAACAGCTCCTTGACACCTGAACTGCAGGACAGAAACAAGTTGGCGGCGGCTCGATTATGCTCTGGGGAACATTCGCATGGGCATCGACGGGTCCAGTGGAGCTCGTGCAAGGCACCATGACTGCCAAGGAGTATCGCACAATGGCTGCACACCACGTACACCCTTTCATGACGATCATGTTTCCCGACAGCAGTGGCATTTTTCAACAACAAAAAATGAAATGTGTGTGAAATCTTATGGGACTTAGCTGCTAAGGTCACCAGTCCCTAAGCTTACACACTACTTATCCTAAATTATCCTGCCGGCCGCAGTGGCCATGCGGTTCTAGGCGCTTAGGTGTGGAGCCGCGCGACCGCTACGGTCGCAGGTTCGAATCCTGCCTCGGGCATGGATGTGTGTGATGTTCTTAGGTTAGTTAGGTTTAAGTAGTTCTAAGTTCTAGGGGACTGATGACCACAGATGTTAAGTCCCATAGTGCTCAGAGCCATTTGAACCATTTAAATTATCGTAAGGACAAACACACACACCCATGCCCGAGGGAGGACTCGAACCTCCGCCGGGATCAGCCGCACAGTCCATTATTGCAGCGCCTCAGACCGCTCGGCTAATCCCGCGCGGCTTTTTCAACAAGATAATGCGCCATGTTACAAGGCTAGGAGCATGATGTAGTGTTTCGAGAAACGCAGTGCCGAATTCCAATTGATGTGCTGCCCCCCCCCCTCCTTGCTCCCCCCCCCCTCAAATAGCCGGATCTTAACCCGATCGAGCACATCTGAGATGCGATTGCACGTGGAGTCAGACATCATCGCCCCCCTCCCCGAAATTCACGGGAATTAGGTGACTTGTGTGTGATGATGTGGTGTCAACTCCCTCCAACGACCTACCAAGGCCTCATTGGTTCCATTCCACGACGCGTCGTCACTCTATCCGTGCCAAAGGTGGACATACCGGCTATTGGGTAGGTGGTTGTAATGTTTCGGCTCATTAGTGTATTTGTCAGTCGGCTTTATCGAATCAGCAAAGTAAGATGGGTCGACTTGGAGACCTGACGGAATGACAGAAAGCAGCTATCGTACTTGGACGTAACCATAATCACTCCGTGAATGACGTTGGCCGTTTCGTTGGTGCCACTGTTCACCATGTCTGTAACGGAGGAAGCACCACTTGCACCCATGTAACGTGGGGTAAGAACAGTTGTCGTGGAAAGAGCCTAACCGTCAGTGACCCGAGTCCAATATCATGCTATGTCAGTGACAGTCGGTTTCAAAATCATCAGGATATGCTGCTGTCAATGAATGTAGGACCATCTCAACCAGTTTTCAAGCGAACGTACACGTAGGGAACTGCATACAGTCGACATTTGCAGTTGGATACCTCGCAAAAGGCCATTTCTCACTGCATCACACCAAGCTTCACGTCTTCAATGGGCCAGGCAATATAGAAACTGGACAGTAGCTAATTAGAACCGTCCAATATTGTCCTATAGGTCGCGGGTTTGACCCTCTTCAAATAATGCAAGGCGATGAGTACACCGCAGTTCAGTGAGGCTCTTAATCCACAGATGTAGTTTTTTGGGTCTTTTTCGTACCACGACCTGGGCCCACTCATTCGGGTTGCCGTGCCGGCCGAAGTGGCCGTGCGGTTAAAGGCGCTGCAGTCTGGAACCGCAAGACCGCTACGGTCGCAGGTTCGAATCCTGCCTCGGGCATGGATGTTTGTGATGTCCTTAGGTTAGTTAGGTTTAACTAGTTCTAAGTTCTAGGGGACTAATGACCTCAGCAGTTGAGTCCCATAGTGCTCAGAGCCATTTGAACCATTTTTTTTTTTTCGGGTTGCCGTGAACATTAACAAGGATGTGTATTTCATCGTTCTCGGTGATCAGCTGTTGTTCTTTCTTCTACATCTACGTCTACATAATTTCCCTGCAATTCACAATTAAGTGCTTGGCAGAGGGTTCATCTAACCAAAAATGGTTCAAATGGTTCTGAGCACTATGGGACTCAACATCTTAGGTCATAAGTCCCCTAGAACTTAGAACTACTTAAACCTAACTAACCTAAGGACATCACACACACCCATGCCCGAGGCAGGATTCGAACCTGCGACCGTAGCAGTCCCGCGGTTCCGGACTGCAGCGCCAGAACCGCTAGACCACCGCGGCCGGTTTCATCTAACCATCTTCAAGCTATTTCACTACCCTTTCATTCTCGAACAGCGCTCGGGAAATACGAACACTTAAATCTTTCTGTGCTAGCTCTGATTTCTCTTATATTATTACCATGATCACTTCTCCCTATGTTTTAATTATTGCCATCCCAATTCGCGTATCGTATCCGTGGAACTCTCTCCTCCACTTCGCGATAATACAAAACGAGCTTCCCTTCTTTGAACTTTTTCAATGGCCTCTGTCAGTCCTATCTGATGCAGCTCCCACACCGCACAGCAATATTCCAGAAGACAACGGACTAGCGCAGTATAGGCAGCCTCTTTAGTAGACCTGTTGCATTTACTAACTATTCTGCCAATAAATCACAGACTTGGGCTCGCCCATCCTCACAACATTATCTATGTGATAGTTCCAATTTATTTATTGTAATTGTAATCAAATGGCTCTGAGCACTATAGGACTTAACATCTGAAGTCATCAGTCCCCTAGAGCACAGAACTACTTAAACCTAACCAACCTAAGGACATCACACACATCCATGCCCGAGGCAGGATTCGAACCTGCAACCGCAGCGGTCGCGCGGTTCCAGACTGAAGCGCCTAGAACCGCTCGGCCACCAGCGGCCGGCGTAATTGTAATCCCTAAGTATTTAGTTGAATTCACAGCCATCAGATTTGTGTCAGTTATTGTGTAACCGAACTTCAGTGGATTCCTTTTAGTACTCACGGGGATGATGATTTCACGCTTTTCATTACTTACAGTTAATTGCCACTTTCCACACCATACAGGCATCTCGTCTAAATCGTTCTACAGTCGGTTTTGGTATTCTGATGACTTTACAAGACGGTAAATGACAACATCATCTGCAAACAATCTAAGAGAGCTGCTTAGATTGTCTCCTAACTCGTTTATGTAGATTAGGAGCAGTAGAGGTCTTATAACACTTCATGGGGAACGTCAAACATTACTCTGTTTTATTCGATGACTGTCCGTCGATTACTACGAATTGTGACCTTTCTAGCAGGAAATCACGAATTAAGTCGCACAGCTGAGACAATACTCCGCAGGCACGAAATCCGATTAAAATCGCTTGTGAGGAACGGTGTCAAAATCCTTCTGAAAATCGAAAAATATAGAATCAATTTGAGATCCTCGGTCGATAAATTTAATCACTTCGTGAAAATAAAGAGCTGGTTATGTTTCACAATAACGATATTTTTCTGCATTCTGCAGCTGTTGGCTATTGGTCAAAAAATCGTTTTGTTCGAGGTAATTCATAATGTTCAATCACAGTATACGTTCCAAGATCCTACTGGAAATCGACATTAGTGATATGGATCTGGAATTCAGCGGGTTAGTCCTATTTCCTTTATGATGTGATCTGTGCAACTTTCCAGTCTTCAGGCAGGGATCGTTCGACGAGCGAACGGTTGTAAATGATTGCTAGGTATGGATCTATCTTATCAGCGTACTCTGCGTGGAACCTCAATGGTTTACAGTCTTGACTAGAGGCGTTGCCTTTATTAAATAATTTAAGCTCCTTCGTTACACTGAGGTTATCTACGACTAAGTTACTCATTTTTGTGGTGAGTATACCGTGGACATTCCCGTCTCCCAGAATAATGGCAAGCATACGGTTCTGGGCCTACCGACACACTAGCATCCGATCTCTCGTTCATTGGTGTTTTAAATCACCCGATCTTAAGCCCACTGAAAATATTAAAGGCTTCTTGAAATTACTGCAACCAGTCGCCTTTGGTTTTGTTCTTCAGTTTTTATTATCCCATTGACGGTTTCGAATAACCTAGCGAGTCATCATCAGAATGTACATATTTATTGATTTGCTGCAGCAGTGTGGGAGTCATGTAGCTATGGCAAAATGTATAGATGTAACATGTAAGCACTGAATGTGGCGAGAATTATTCACAATATGAGATCGATTTTATTGCGATACTTACAGTTATTACCGTCACTGAAAAACATTCATTGTTTTCCAGAATACTGTGTGCACCAACAACCAACCAATGGATACTAACAACTGTAAGTAACGCAAGAAAATCGTTCTCATAATGTGAATAATTCTCGCCACACTCACTGCTTACATGTTCCGTTTATACATCTTGACACAGCTACATGACTCCCACACAGCTGCAAACAATCAGTAAATATGTAGCATCTGATGATGAATCGTAGGCGTTCGAATCCGATAGCGGGATAGTAAAAATTGGACAACAAAGCAAAAGTCGACTGGTTGCACTAATTTCAAGAAACCTTTATTCATCAAAGTCTCAGTGATCCTCATCCACAATGGACTGTTTGGAACAGCGGTTGAAAGGGAGCAATCAACATCTCCATGATTCGGTAGCTCGTCATGATCTAATCATCAATGCGTGCCTTTCGCTGGGTATGACATGCATCGAGAAACTTGTGGACACACTGCCTAGCCGAACTGAGGTCATTGTAAGAGCTAGAGACGGTGTTCACGATGTTAGAGTTATGGTTCCTGGGGGTAACCAATTTTTTCTGATATGTGATTTTATCTCCGGTGTGATTATATAATGTATATTATGGTGTGTGTGTGTGTGACAGCGGACTTTACAAGGGAAAATTACAACTGATAACTAGTAAGTTTTCTTGCTTCCTTCTCGTTTCCATCGCATCGCTTCTCTAGTTCTTTGTATACCACGAGCACTCTTCTCCTGCAAAGATCTCATTAAATGTATGAAACGCGTCGCTCTCCTTGCCTATTTCCTTTTTAGGCAAGAGTGAGCGAGGCCACATAGCGGTTAACTCGAGGACGCATTCTCAAGAGACCATTCTGCCTTAGATTTCTCCCGACTTCCCTAAATTACAGGAACGTCCCTACGAAAGGCGGCTGTCAGTTCTTCTCAGAACTCGAAATTTTCAGTTTCTTGCGGGCACATACTGTCGGAAAGGCAAATCTTAGCAAAGAGAGGACACTGGTAGACACTTGCTGCAATGTTGAGCTCCTATCCAAATACTAACATTCCGTCTTCTATGTACTGCTCAGCCGATGGCGCTAACGCATAATTAGGGCAGTGTCGCTAGCAAGTTTTAATCCTCCAGACAGAGTTTTCATAACCTGTATTCGGCGGGCGAGGAGACGGCGGGGTTAAGTTTTTCATCACCAGACTGTGCAACAACACGAGGTTCCGGGTTCGACTCCCGGCCGGGACGAGGTTCAAATGGCTCTAAGCAATATGGGGCTTAACATCTGAGGTCATCAGTCTCCTAGACTTAGAACTACTTAAACCTAACTAACATAAGGACATCACACATAGCCATGCCCAGGCAGGATTCGAACCAGCGCGGTTTCGGACTGAAGCGCCTAGAACCGCTCGGCCACCGGGACGAGGATTTTCTTCGC
This sequence comes from Schistocerca nitens, assembly GCF_023898315.1. Classification (NCBI taxonomy): domain Eukaryota; kingdom Metazoa; phylum Arthropoda; class Insecta; order Orthoptera; family Acrididae; genus Schistocerca; species Schistocerca nitens. The sequence goes on along the minus strand of NC_064616.1, from coordinate 166,928,713 downwards.
TCGACACGGGTGTGTATGTGTTTTCCTCATCATCACTGCATCATCATAGACGCTTAAGTCACCGAAGTGGCACCAAACAAAAAGACGGGCGAACATCCCAGATAGGACTCCTTACCAATAAAGCCATACGCACATATCAGTGCATCAGCGCGCTGGACTAAATTTCAGACATCCCCGTAATGTCTCATGGAGTGATGCCATGTGACTCGGTCGATGATGATCCATCAGCGGAATCCGTTAGTATCGCTGCCCCTCTTGACACGACTCGGGAAGAGTGGATTATTGCTCACACCAGCTTTCAGCATTTTCGTTCCTTTCATGTCATATGCATCAGTTTCAACACTAAAACAGCGTTGCACCGCATTATCACCCATTACAGCCATTCACATAGCAGAGATATACGCCAGACATGATAACATGTTGAGTCGAGGCATCGGGAGACCTGTTCAGGGCAGCAATGCGGGATTTCTGCATTATTCCTGACGCTTGTTGCCACAGAATGAAACACGTTTTCACCGGAACAGTATTATCACATTGTCCGCAAGCCAGCTTACAAGGGAACCTCCCCATCGCACCCCCCTCAGATTTAGTTATAAATTGACACAGTGGATAGGCCTTGAAAAACTGAACACAGATCAATCTAGAAAACAGGAAGAAGTTGTGTGGAACTATGAAAAAATAAGCAAAATATACAAACTGAGTAGTAAAAGTGTAAGATATGCAACATCAAGGGCTATATAAGCTGAAGAGCGCCGTGGTCCCGTGGTTAGCGTGATAAACTTCGGAACGAGAGGTCCTTGGTTTGAGTCGTCCTTCGAATAAAAATTTTACTTACTTTATTTTCGCAAAGTTACGATCTGACCGTTCATTCATTGACGTCTCTGTTCACTGTAATAAGTTTAGTGTCTGTGTTTTGCGACCGCACCGCAAAACCGTGCGATTAGTAGACGAAAGGACATGCCTCTCCAATAGGAACCGAAAACATTTGATCGCAAATTCATAGGTCAACCGATTCCTCCACAGGAAAACACGTCTGAAATATTCTATACGACACTGGTGACGGCATGTGCGTCACATTACAGGAATATGTTGTCGACCCACCTAACTTGCACACTTGGCGAATGAGTAAAAAGATTCTTCTACCTTGCCCGATTTAGGTTTTCTTGTGGATGTGATAATCACTCCCAAAAAAGTGATGAAAACATAAGAGTTTGTCACATAAACGGCAATAAATGAATGCAACAGTTTCACAGTCGCACAGTTTTCCCTGTGCTCTGTCAAAACATACGTTTTTAACGTTTTCAAGTTTTTCCGTGTGTATACCGTCAAATCATGCATGTGTCCAAGCAAATCTGAACATGTCCTGGAATTTTGGAGAGCGAAGTTGATCATGTCTGAGTGCATGAACTTTGATAATTGTCTGAAAATAAAAAATTAAAACTTTTCACTCGAGAGAGGATTGAACCAGGGACCTTCCGCTCCGTAGTTGCTCACGGTAACCACGGGAACACGGTGCTCCTCGGTATACACGTACCTTGATGTGGCTTATCTTGCACACGGACTACTCAGTTTGTATATTTTGCTTATTTTTTTCATAGTTCCATACAACTTCTTCCTGTTTTCTCGATTGATCTGTGTTCAGTTTTTCATGGCCTATCCCTGTGCCAACTTATAACTGAATCTGAGGGGGGTGCGATGGGGAGCTTCCCTTGTTAGAAGCATATTCACGCCTGGCATCAGAAATAAAGCTTCTTAGTAGCGTTGGTCCGAGATGCAAACTCCATTTGGCCTCTCCTGTCTTTCACATGCTTCGGCCTCTTCCTTCTCAGTCCTTTCTCAACTGGGCTGTTACTTCTTCTCCAACGAATTCAACGTCGTCGAAATGTTAAATTCCAATATTTCTTTCTTTCTTGATAATTCTTGCCGGTGTTTGGCGATGTTTCTCTGTCACGACAAACATTCCAACAGTGTTACACACGCAAGTTGCTGTCTTGCCTCGGTTTCTAAAAACCACACTCTTAGAGACAGAGTTCCGTGATACACCGAGTAACGATGAAGTTGTTTGTAACAGATGCACCAGCCAACTATAGGCTGTTCTTGAACTATATGTTCTCCATTTTCCACGTCCTACAAGGGAATACTGGTCACGATGGTTTCGAAATACGTGATATACAATACTAGTGGGGATAAACGTTGTCACAAAGACTGATAGTTCAATAAACAACTACTCTAACAAAAGATCTCTTTTTGAATATTGTGGTTTTCACAACTCTCACTTCATTTCTCTTACGATTTTATTTTCATAGACGTTAATATGTGGCTATGGTTTGCTTATGACAGTAGTTATAGCCCAGGCAATTTCTTATACGTCCTGGCAAGCCATATTATTCACTGGCACACTGGCATATATTAACTATATTATCTGCCTTGGTAATATTCTGGAATTTTACAATGGCTCGGTTACATTCGATAGGAAACCCGAGATATATTTGAATTAGCGACAATAGCTTGAGAAGAATGGAGACGGAAGCAGACCGATTTGTGGCCACAGACAGGCTGCTGCGGCCTTCACAGCAGACCAGTGTCCTTGGCCACACCCACGGTTCATGACATTCTCCGTAGCCACTGGTCGTGCTTTCTAAAATTCTGCTCCGCCAGAAATCTGTCTGTCCATCAGCATGTCGGGAGGGTGTCCGGATCTGGATACGACAGGCACCGTTACTAGCTTAGTAGCAGGCTGGTTTCATTACTATACGAACTACTACCATTTTCCATAAAAGAAGACACGTGAGTTCGCCTTAAAAAGCTTGTCCTGACGATGTGGACAACGAGGCTATACAGTGACAAGTCCCATTCGCTCCTGTAAGCACGTATGGCGGTGGTTTCTTTAGTCGTTTAGGTGGGCGGGTATGCTCATTTGTGCATCTGCACAGACTAGGGAGCGTTATAGCCATCCTGCCTGCGACGTTAGATGAACAGTGCTCTCCGACATTCTTTTTAAAACATCCCGTCGACAGAGGAGTTATTATGGAGGTAGCGCTAGATCAGCTAGACAGATATCAAGGATGGAATTGGCAGTAGTCCTCCCGACAGAACCACGCCGCATTCGTCTGAAGCAATTTAGTAAACCCGAGGAAAACTTAAATCGGAATCCTAATTCAACAACCCTGGCTCTTCCAGACCTCAGCGCTGATGACACAGTAGTAAACATCCAGAATACATGTTCAACGACTTAGCAACTGCCTATTATTGTTCTCAGAACCTCATAAACTAATTCACGTTTCAGACTGACTTCTGTGGTACAGAACGAGAATCATTCTAAAACCTGAATGAGATTTTCACTCTGCAGCGGAGTGTGCGCTGACATGAAACTTCCTGGCAGATTAAAACTGTGTGCCCGACCGAGACTCGAACTCGGGACCTTTGCCTTTCGCGGGCAAGTGCTTCGGTAGCTCAGATGGTAGAGCACTTGCCCGCGAAAGGCAAAGGTCCCGAGTTCGAGTCTCGGTCGGGCACACAGTTTTAATCTGCCGGGAAGTTTCATATCAGCGCACACTCCGCTGCAGAGTGAAAATCTCAATCTGGAAACATCCCCCAGGCTGTGGCTAAGCCATGTCTCCGCTATATCCTTTCTTTCAGGAGTGTTAGTTCTGCAAGGTTCGCAGGAGAGCTTCTGTAAAGTTTGGAAGGTAGGAGACGAGATACTGGCAGAAGTAAAGCTGTGAGTACCGGGCGTGAGTCGTGCTTCGGTAGCTCAGATGGTAGAGCACTTGTCCGCGAAAGGTAAAGGTCCCGAGTTCGATTCTCGGTTGGGCACACAGTTTTAATCTGCCAGGAAGTTTCATTGTAAAACCTGATCCTAAAAATTCGCTGTGGCTGGAAAAAGTTCCTGCAAGAACGGGACCAACGACGACTGAAGAGAATCGTTCAATGTGACAGAAGTGCAATGCTATCGCAAATTGCTGGAGATTTCAGTGCTGGGCCATCAACAAGTGTCAGCGTACGAAAAATTCAACGAAACATCATCGATATGGCCTTTCGGAGTCGAAGGCCCACTCGTCTGCCCTTGACGACTGCACGGCACAAAGCTTTACGCCTCGCCTGAGCCCGTCAGCACCGACACTGGGTAGCTGATGACTGGAAACATGTTGACTCGTCGGACGAGACTCGTTTCACACTGTATCGAGCGGATGGACGTGTACGGGCATGGAGAAAACCTCATGAATCCATAGGACTTGCATGTCAGCAGGGGACTGTTCAAGCTGGTGGAGGCTCTGTAATGGTGTGGGGCGTGTGCAGTTGGAGTGATATGGGACCCCTAACTCTGACAGGTGGCTACGTACGTAAGGATACTGTCTGATCACCTGCATCGCTTCATGTCCATTGTCATCCCAGCGGACTTATGCAATTCCAGCAGTACAATGCGACGCCCCAAACGTCCAGAATTGCTACAGAGTGGCTCAAGGAACACTATTCTGAGTTTAAACACTTCCGCTGGCCACCAGACTCCCCACACATGAACATTATTGAGCACTTCTGGGATCCCTTGCAACGTGCTGTTCAGAAGAGATCTCCACCCCCTCGTACTCTTACGGATTTATGGACAGCCCTGCAGAATTCATGGTGTCAGTTCCCTCCCGCACTACTTCAGACATCAGTCGAGTCTATGCCACGTCGTGTTGCGGCACTTCTGCGTGCTCGCGGGGGCCTTACACGATATTAGACAGGTGTACCAGTTTCTTTGGCTCTTCAGTGTAAATCGTACACCATATTAATCAGCAAATTCCATACAATATTTCTTCATAAAGAAAACCAAAATTAAAATTTTTGGACAAAATAGCCCTTAAGACGAATGAACATGCATCGACGCACTTCTTAGCAAGTTTTGAGTTAACCCTTAAATGCATGATTTTTTATTTCAAGCTGTAAAAATTACCACGTTTAGTTTATAGAGCCCACATTACGAAAAACAATATTGAAAAAAATTTTAATTAAATTAACAAAGCATTATTGTTGACAATCGCTACAAACAGAAATACAGACCTAATTTCAAATCTATCGTAAAGACACTCGAATTAACTGTCTACACCATATCTACTTACGTTTTCAAAATAAAAAGTAACTTTCAAACCCACAAATCAGTGCACAAACACCAAAAAAAGTCTCTACTTTCTGCCAAAACACACGGGCAGCAGTACATCCACACAGCTGATTGTCGAACTGGTTCAGTTCATCCTGCCACTTACGATCGCTATGAAGAACTACTAGCAGCTGCAGTAGAGTGTATACACTTAACTACATAACGAATTTGTTACAAAATGTTGCTCAGTATAGGATACATCGAAGAAATGAAGTTTGTAGCTGACCAGCTACACTATGCATTAAAGGGTTAAGACTGACACCATAGCCGAAATGGCGATCGTAAATAAATAAATCCAGTTACGAAACGTCTAAGCAGAAAATTTTGTCGTTTTTAAAATATTGAAGGTCTGTGGATGCAAATAAATAAAATATAAATGAAAAAAGCAGGTTCTCAGTTCGTTGTCGATTTTAAAATAAGTGTTTTCAGAAGATGCATCGCTCCGCTCTACCGCAGTCAATTTAAGACGGCGCGTGAAGTCGGCGCCGCGTGTGATTATCAGAGAAGGTAAACACGGGAATGGCGGGCTTTATTATAAAGCGGCAGACGCGGATACACTGTTACGTCAGGACGGCCACTGCGCGCCAAGGTCACGCACGGACTCCGACCTGCCGGCTGCAGCTTTCCTTTCGCGTCGGCCGCTCCCTTTTTTATTCCCCCTCCCTTTACCTTGCCGCAGTTCCTCCACGTAAATGCCAGATCAAGGTCTCCGGAGGCGGAGGCGAGATTTTTGTGTTGCGAAATGGAGAGCACTGCAATGACAGGACAAAATTCGTGTAACAATCACGGCCAAGTGTCTCCAAAAAATTTACATACCGCTCAACGGCCTATGACTGCGCAGATGTTGTTCAGTTGTTTGCATCAAATCGTGACAGGTCAGTGCTTTACCTACACGCAGGCCCAATAGAGAGGGTAGGGCGGGGGACACATCCTAAGATTGAAGCTCCGGCTTCTGGACTGCAGCACAGGTCCAGGACATGACGCAAGGACACATTTAAATTCTTTTAAAGAATGAATGTAAAAGATACGAATTTAACTAACAGAAGTTTCAATTTATGGCGAGAAGAATAGCATCTTCTATGTTACAAAGAAGTAAGGATACCTAACAACAGGTATTCAGTTACGCGATGTGGATTTCCTTCATTTTTTAAATCATTCTACCTTTCATGTATCGATATCGATGCCTTGTGTCGGAACAAAGGAGGGAGGGAAAACCGATCTTTTGCGCCGTGCCGGGTTTTCTTATTGCATTACCTGTTGTATTCGACATGATGTTATCATGTCTGAGACGAATTGTATTTCCATTGTTGGTGTAGTCAGAATTTGATTTACCAACAAAAAGGCAAGGAACGTTGTGCCACGAGTTTGATGAACTACAATGTATATAGGACGGTTACGTTCATTTAATGCGTTGTGCAGTAAGTATATTATGTGTTGCAGTACATGAGGTGCTTTACTAATGTTTGAGTTGTTTGCTATGCACACACTATCGTACTCAGGTGACACGTTCAGTAACAAAACAGAGCTTTTATCGAAATGATGGTTTCACAGTCCACTTACAGGCCCTCAAAAAACTGACGAATATGTGGAGAAATTTTCGTAGTCAAGGCAGTGGGCTTGAGGAGAACCATCTAAGGACCCAACATGGCCCTTCATACGCCAGTCTACATGACATGTTTGACAGCGAGTGGTAGATGAATCACACTTTCCATCTCAGAAGTTGTGAAGACTTTCAGCCTTTTAAGATACACTGCTTCACATGCGTGCTGAGAGTATTGTACTGACCAACCATCCATTCTGTGGAATTCAAATGATGGTCTCTGTTACCTCACGGTTGTAACCAACGACAACAAGAAAAAATTGCCCCGAATGATTGCCACATAAGACACAAAGGTTTTGCCGCGCGGGATTAGCCGAGCGGTCTGGGGCGCTACAGTCATGGACTGTGTGGCTGGTCCCGACGGAGGTTCGAATCCTCCCTCGGGCATGGGTGTGTGTGTTGTCCTTAGGATAATTTAGGTTAAGTAGTGTGTAAGCTTAGGGACTGATGACCTTAGCAGTTAAGTCCCATAAGATTTCACACACGTTTGAACATTTGAACACAAAGGTTTTATTTATTTATTTATTATTTTCAGTCCCATGAGTCCATTGTAAGAATGATGCGTGATAACGGAACTACATCTACATCTATACTCCGCAAGTTACCTTATGGTGTGTATCTGAGGGTACTTTGTACACCACTGTCACTCCGCCTCTTTCCTGTTCTAGTCGCGAATGGTTCGCGACAAGAGTATACCTCTACAATAAGCGATTAATCATGAACCATGGTGGTGGGGTGACTTACTTGCCTCAGCGATACAGATAGTCGTACCGTATGTGCAACCGCAATGGGCGGGTGTCTCTTGAGAGGCCAGACGAACGTGTGGGTACTGAAGAGGACCAGCAGCCTTTTCTGTTGTTGCAGAGGCAACAGCCTGGATGACTGATCTAGCCTTGTAACATCAGACAACATCGCCTTGCTGTGGGTGGAACTGCGATCAGCTGAAAGCAATGGGAAACTGCAGCCGCAATTTCTTCCAAGAGCATGCAGTTCTACTGTATGGTTAAATGATCATGGCATCCTCCCGGTTTAATATTCCGGAGGTAAAATAGTGCTCAATTCGTATCTGCAGGCGGGGACTATTCGGTAAGATGTCATCAGGCGAAATGAAACTGGCATTCTACTGGTCTGAGCGTGGAATGTTAGATCTCTTAATCGAGCAGGCAGGTAGAAAATTTATAAAGGAAAATGGCTAGGTTGAATTTAGATATAGTGGCAATTAGCGAACTTCATTGGCAGGAGGACCAGGACTTCTGGTCTTGTGAGTAAAGCGTTACGAATACAAAACCATGTAAGGATAATGCAGGAGTAGATCTAATAATGAATAAGAAAATAGAAATGCAGGTAAGACACTATGAACAGCGTAGTGACAGCATTATCGTAGCCGTGATAGACACAAAGCCAACACCCACCACAGTAGCAAACGTTTATATGGCAATTAGTCCTGCAGATGATAAAGATCAAAATCGTTCAAATGGCTCTGAGCACTATGGGACTTAACATCTGTGGTCATCAGTCCCCTAGACTGAGAACTACTTAAACCTAACTAACCTAAGGACATCACACACATCCATGCCCGAGGCAGGATTCGAACCTGCGACCGTAGCAGCAGCGCGGTTCCGGACTGAAGCGCCTAGAACGGCTCGGCCACAGCTGCTGGCGATGATAAAGAGATTGAAGAAATGTATGATCAAATAAAAGAAAGTATTCAGATAGTTAAGGGGAGCAAAATTTTAATTGCGATAAGGGACTGAAATTCCATAGTAGGAAAAGGAGAAGAAGGAATAATAGCGTGGGAATATGGTCTGGAGGCAAGGATGGAAAGAAGAAGCCTCCTAGTAGAATTTTGCACAGAGCATAATTTTGTTATAGCTAACATCTGGTTTATGAAACATGAAAGAAAATTGTGTACGTGGAAGAGGGCAGGAGACACCGGAAGGTTTCAGTTTGATTATATGACCGCAAGATAGAGATTTCGAAGTCATATTTTAAACTGCAAGATATTTCCAGCGGCGGATGTTGACTCTGACCACAATTTATTGTTATAAAGTGTAGATTAAAACTGAAGAAATCGTATTAAAGAAGAAAATTAAGGAGATGGGACCTCGATAAATTGAAAGAACGTGAGGTTTAACTGATGAAAGGAGAAAACATAATAATGCAGCAATTGAAGCAGACGAAAGGGAATACAAACGTCTAAAAAATGAGGCTGACAGGAAGTGCAAAATGGCTTAGCAGGAATAGCTAGAGAACAAATGAAAGGATATGGAAGCATGTGTCTCCCGGGGAAAGATAAATACCGCCTGTAGGAAAATGAAAGAGAAGCTGCTATATGAATATCAAGAGCTCAGATGGAAAACTAGAACTAAGCAAAGAATAGAAAGCTGAAAGTTGGAAGGAGAATCTGGAGGGGCTGTACAACAGAAATAGACTTGAAGGCAGTATTATAGAAGGAAAAGAGGACGTAGATGAAGATGATATAGAAAATATGATACTGCGAGAAACTTTTGACAGAGCACTGAAAATTATAGGTCTAAACTAGGCCCCTTGAGTAGATGACATTCTATTAGAACTACCGATAACCTTGGGAGAGCCGGCCATAAATAACTATTCCATCAGGTGTGCAACATGTATGAGACAGGCGAAATACTCTGAGACTTCAAGATGAGTGTAACAATTCCAATTCCAAAGAAAGCAGGTGCTGATAGATGTGAATGTTACTGAACTATTACTTTATAAGTTATTGTTACAAGATACTAACATGAATTCTTTAAAGGAAAACGAAAAAAAAACTGGTAGAAGCCGATCTCAGGGAAGAACGCTTTGGATTCTGGAGAAATATAGGAACGCGCGAGTCAGTACTGACCCTACGACTTCTCATCGAAGATAGGTTAAGGAAAGCCAAACCTATGTTGACATCATCTATGTTAACATCATTTGCAGACTTAGAGAAAGCTTTTGACAATGTTGACTGGAATACTCTCTTTGAAATTCTGAAGGCAGTAAGGGTAAAATGCAGGGATCAAAACTTTATTTACAACTTAAACAGATATCAGACGGCAGTTGTGAATATCGAGAGGCATGAAAGGGAAGCAGCGATTGAGAAGAGAGTGAGACAGGGTTTTAGCCTATTGCCGATGTTATAAAATATGAACATTGAACAAGCATTACAGGAAACCAAAGAAAATCTTGGAGCAGGAATTAAAGTTCAGGGAGAATAAATAAAACGTCTGAGGTTTGCCGAAGACGTTGTACGAGTAATTCTGTCAAAGACAGCAGAGGACTTGCAAGAGCAGTTGAACAGAATGGACTGCGTCTTGAAAGGAGGATATAACATGAACATCAACAAAAGTAAACATAGGGTACTGGAATGTAGTCGAATTAAATCAAGCGATGCCGAGGGAACTGGATTAGGAAATGAAACACTAAAAGTAGCAGATGAGTTTTGCTATTTGGGCAGTAAAATAACTGATGACGGCTGAAGTAGAGAGGATATAAAACGTAGACTGGCAATGCCAAGAAAATCGTCTCTGAAGAAGCGAAATTTGTTAACATCGAATAAAGATTTAACTCTTAGGTGGTATTTTCTGAAGGTATTCGTATGGAGTGTAGCCTTGTATTTTCCTGAAATGATTTGTGAAAAACCACAGAAAACGCAAATCTAAAGGACAGAACCACGCAGTAGGTATCCTGAATTCTATGCGATTTAGTGAGTTACAATTGCAAAAATCACACTAATTATAGTAGCAGAAGCCTGTTGAACATTTATTTTCCAGAATAATGCACAGTTTTCTGAATAATGGAGGAATATGTGCTCTCAGCGTGCGGATCATTTCACTGAAGGCATGCAGTCGTGTCAGTTAAACAAGCACATATTGGTAACAAAAAAATACCATGTGAAGACAGATGTAGTGGGATGTAAGTGGAAATATCATAAGCTCACTTTACAGAATGCTCTACTTAAATTATGAAGTAACATCGTATATGAGCCACATGGCACGCCGGGCGTCTTGCCACGGTCCGCGCGGCTCCCCCCGTCGGAGGTTCGAGTCCTCCTCGGGCATGGGTGTGTGTGTGGCCCTTAGCGTAAGTTAGTTTAAGTTAGATTAAATAGTGTGTAAGGACTGAATAGATGTTGTCATGGCTGATTTATTCAAGCTTGCGATGACTCTGTACACTTGTGACATGTCTTCTCGTGGCTTGTAGTAGTGTGGTAGTGGCTATTAAATGACAGTTGCAGATCATTTACGTTCAGACTCAAAACCATTTGATTCTTGACCAAATTACTGTGCCTCTTACAGGACAAGGAACGTCCATGCCTGGTTTGTTGAAAATTTTGGAGAATTTCCAACAATGGCCGATATGACCCACTCAAGTACCTATGGAGCTATGTTTGTGTACAAGATCTTCAAACAGAAAATTAAAGAGTACTGTGGTCAAATATGACTCAGTTATTCCACACAATTATTCCAGCGAAAGCCTCTACTGCACCCCAAGTTGAAATGCTTCATTGAGCTGGAAGAAATACAAGCGATATTTACAGTTCCTTTCATGCCCAACGAGCTCAGTGATCTAGGTCTTCATTTACTTTTTGCTTGTGTCATCCTTTTCTTTATTGGGATTAGTACTTTGACCTTCAGCTCACGTGTGAGAAGGGTTAAGAAAACACGCCTCCATCGCTGAGTTTGCTAACACTCTCCTGGGAGGTTGTATTCAACTTGGGGGGTAAGCCGGTTCGAATCCTGGTGATAAATGAAATTTTCAGTGCCAGTATTTGGCAAGCAGGAGGAGGGAGGTGGTGGGGTAAGTTCCTGACCCTGACCACTAGTCTTTCCGCCAACGTCCTGGATTAAATTTCAGGCCTCTCCGCAGTATCTCATGAAGTGGGGGCATGTGAACTAGTTCACGGTGATCTGTCAGTCGGTTGGGGATGTTAAGGTCGGTGGCCTCCTTCGTGCTATTCGAGGGGAGCAGCTTATGTGTTGGCACTGGGTTTCAGCCTGTTCCTTCGATTCATCCATAACAACACGATATGAAAATAATCGTTCCAAGCCACAAGTAAAGTAAAAACATTTAGAAACTTCATTTTTTCCATTATTTATGAACTCAGCTGTACAGTTAGCTATAAAATATAGAAATTCTAATACACCATTTTTATTGTATAATTCTAGGCTGATTGTGAAGAAATCAAACGAACTGCAATCATTCTGTAACGAGCCATCGGAGGCCACGAGTCTCTTGCTCCAAAATACTCAAATATCCCTGAACAACCTCTGAAATGTTGTCAATGGAGTTCGTGTTCAACTCTTCATGTAATCGAAACTATCCTTCAATCATTTGTCATTCAAATGAGGCTGTAAAAATAAACATTTATTATGATGTAAATTTATTTATTTATTTATTTTTGTTACATAAATTCTTCTCTTAACAAAATTTGAAGGAGGCGACGTGCACTATCGTTGTCATCGGATACCCTTATTCCCTCCGTAATCAGACGACCCTGACGAGCGAGAATATCTCGTCTCACAGCCACACTACGCATCCACTTTCTAGAAGGAAAGCTGTCCTAGACGTGTCTGCAGGTTGTGCATTTAATCCAGAGATTTCTAACCGGGTCCAAGACACGGTGGCCTGGGAAAGTCCATCTGCCGACCACTTTGCGGACTGCAGCCTGCTGGGCTTCTTTATGAGCCAACTTTCCACGTAAGATAACCGCTTTCTTTCCACGCGATTTTTGCTTCGCATCGACGGAAGTAGGTGGAAAAATACGTAACATGAATACGGCTTACGGCAGTCGACTTGTTTGGTGCGTAAACACATATTTACTGGAATGATCGTGTTAGTATAATTAACTGGCCACCAAGGTCTCCCGCCCTTACCCCATCAGATTTTTCTTTATGAAGTTGGATGAAGTGGGATGAACTTCTTGGTCGCATCATGGACGCACTCAGTCAAGCAAAAAAAAATTAGTCGAATGCCACGGACATGCTTTAAGATTTACCAGGTGATCAAAAAGTCAGTATAAATTTGAAAACTTAATAAACCACGGAATAATGTAGATAGAGAGGTAATAATTGACACACATGCTTCGAATGGCATGGGGTTTTATTATAACAAAAAAAAGAGTTCATAAAATGTCTGCCATATCTCTTGCGCTCGTCGTTTGGTGATGATCGTGTGCTCAGCCGCCACTGTAGTCATGCTTGGCCTCCCAGGTCCCCAGACCTCAGTCCGTGCGATTATTGGCTTTGGGGTTACCTGAAGTCGCAAGTGTATCGTGATCGACCGACATCTCTAGGGATGCTGAAAGACAACATCTGACGCCAATGCCTCACCATAACTCCGGACATGCTTTACAGTGCTGTTCACAACATTATTCCTCGACTACAGCTATTGTTGAAGAATGATGGTGGACATATTGAGCATCTCCTGTAAAGAACATCATCTTTGCTTTGTCTTACATTGTTATTCTCAATATTGCTATTCTGATCAGATGAAGCGCCATCTGTCGGACATTTTTTGAACGTTTGTATTTTTTCGGTTCTAATAAAACCCCATGTCATTCCAAGCATGTGTGTCAATTTGTACCTCTCTATCTACATTATCCCGTGATTTATCCAGTTTTCAAATTTATACTGACTTTTTGATCACCTGGTACAATAGCAGCGTACCCGAAAAACTTTGACAGCATAATCATTTATTTTATATATATATATATATATATATATATTCGAAGTGTGCACTCATAGTTGTCTGTTTTTCGTGTAGAACTACGGTTGTGAAGACAGGTCTGCAGACTACAGATATGAAAGTACGTAAATAGAGGGAATTATGTTTGTTTCAGTCGCTTCCGTCTACCCTCGGGAAAATCAATCTGTGTCTTATGCTTTCTTACTTTCCCTTTCAGACTCCTCTTTCTCAATTTCCCCTGGTTTGGGCATTCTACCTATGAACTTCCGAGCCTTGCCAGATTTGTTGTTGAGAGCCTTTGAATGTGCACCTTTACTGTCCAGAATGTTTCCCTCAGCTGCTGGCCAATACTCAATCACAATCTTAAGTGGTTCTGAGTATTGGCAAGTTCCTAGCACCATTGCTTTCTACACTCTGTCTTGTTCCAGGGCAACTGCTTTGTGATCTGGTATCTTCTTGCCGGCCGTGGTGGTCTAGCGGTTCTAGGCGCGCAGTCCGGAACCGCGCGACTGCTACGGTCGCAGGTTCGAATCCTGCCTCGGGCATGGATGTGTGTGATGTCCTTAGGTTAGTTAGGTTTAAGTAGTTCTAAGTTCAAGGGGACTGATGACCACAGATGTTAAGTCCCATAGTGCTCAGAACCATTTGAACCATTTTTTTTGGTATCTTCTTCTTTTCTCTTCATCCAGCGTTTTTATTCTTCTACCTCCTATTTTCTTCTTACCTTCCATCGTACCTTCGATAGCTGTTGCGTAAATTTCTGTTTTGGAAATATCATCTGTCCAGACCACAACGTAGACACTATTTCTCGGATGTTGAAATTCTCTCGATACAGCCCACACTACGTACCACTAAGAAGATGATGTGCACTACAGAACTGCTTCAGATACTACACTGGTGTCCAAAATTAAAGCAACAAACGGAAATTTTGCAAGTTTGCGTTTATTCAGCCACAGAACAGTATAAACAGGTCATAGCAAAGTAGAAACAATGTAAAGAACATAGAACGTGAACAACTGCAGCATGCATAACAGTAGACGAAGATGTTCTTCATTTTTCCCAACTTAACAAATTCTCACACACATTCTGGCAACTGGTTAATGTGCTCACTATGGGGTGTGAGCACCTCTGGTAGCAATACAGACCTGACAGCGACAGAGCGTGCTGTGAATAACGTCATCAGTGTCATGTTGAGGCAATAACGCCCATTCTTCCTGCGGATCTGCTCGCAAATCTTGGAGAGTGATGGGTGGATGCTGACGTGATGCAACCCATCTCCCTAGTGCATCCCAGACATGCTCTATGCCGGCGGGGGAGGGGGGGGGGGGGGGGCGAGCGGTTCTGGGCGCTACAGTCTGGAACCGCGCGACCGCTACGGTCGCAGGTTCGAATCCTGCCCCGGGCATGGATGTGTGTGATGTCCTTAGGTTAGTTAGGTTTAAGTAGTTCTAAGTTCTAGGGGACTGATGACCTCAGAAGTTAAGTCCCATAGTGCTCAGAGCCATTTGAACATGCTCTATGGGATTCAAATCGGGAGAGCGAGCATGCCACGCCATGCGTGCCGTATCCTCCGTTTCCAAGAAAACATCAACCACTCCTGCTCCATGAGGTCGAGCATTATCGTCCATCAGTACGAAGTCTGGACGCACAGTACTTCGCAACAACCGTGTATTAAGTGCCAAGACCTCGTCACGATACATCAGTAAAACCTTTCCGATCCACCCATACAGTTTCATGAAGACATGTTCGAGTGGTCAACATAATCCCTGCCCACACCATCAGTGACCCTCCTCGATATCGGTATCTTGCTTTAATTTTGGACACCAGTGTATTTGTGGTTTGACGGGTTAGTGGTAGCTACGGAAATATTATAATAATTATATATAAAACTTCCCGGCAGATTAAAAGTGTGTGCGGGACCGAGACTCGAACTCAGGACCTTTGCCTTTCGCGGGCAAGTGCCCTACCATTATATAGAGTTTCTTACCATTTGCAAGACTCTGTTCTCATACTACTTTATTCTCCAAAAGATAATTGAGAAATTTGGAAATTGACGTATATTAAGAGGGAACGCTTTGGGTAAAATATACGATTGGGGAGGGCGGGGGAGTTGTTATGTCCCTCATTACACCCCCCCCCCCTCCCGTATCCCCGTATCCGTGTCATAATGTGACCCATCCAGCGAGGTGCACAGAACACTGGACTCGCATTCAGGAAGGCTATGGTTCGAAGCTGCGTCCGGCCATCCAGATTTAGGTTTCCCATGACAGGTCGTGGTCTCGCGGTAGCGTTCTCGCTTCCCGAGCACGGGGTCCCGGGTTCGATTCCCGGCGGAGTCAGGGATTTTCACCTGCCTCTAGATGACTGGGTGTTGTTGTGCCGTCTTCATCATCATCATTCATCCCCATTACGGTCGGAGAAAGGCAATGGCAAACCACCTCCAGTAGGACCTTGCCTAGTACAGCGGTGCGGGTCTCCCGCATCCTCCCCTACGCTTTGTCCAGGATTATGGGACTTCATCATCATCATAATGACTTCCCTAAATCGATCCAGGCAAATTGTTGTAAGGTTCCTTTCAAAAGGTCACGGCCGATTTCCTTCCCCATCCTTTCGCAAATTGAAATTGTGCTCCGTCTCTAATGACCTCGCTGTCGACGGAATTTTAAGCGCCAATCTTACTTCATTTCATTTCATAATGTGACCCGGCAGTACATGCCGCTCGTTTGTGTTCTCCAGTTGCCACGTTTACAGCGTGCCTCTTTGTGTGTGCAGTGAAGATGCGTCAGCTGGTGTGTGCGATGTGCGTGGTGGTGTGCGCGGCGGCGGTGGCCCGCGCGCAGTTCTTCGTGCCGGCGCCCGCCTTCGGAGTGCCTCTGCCGCTGGCGGCGGCGCCGGTCGCGGACTCGCGCAGGGCTCTGCAGCACCGCGCTGTCGTGCTGAACGCGGAGGCCGAGGCGCGGCTGCCGCCCGCCTTGCAGAACCCCTTCTACAAGAACCCTCGCATCGAGGCGGCGCTCGCCAAAGAGAGCTGGTTCACGCCCGAGGAGATGCAAGTGCGCGAGCGCGAGGCGGAGAAGATTCCGCGCGCCAAGATCTTCTCCATCCTGAAGAACGCGGGGCTCGCCCGCCGCCGGTGAGGGCAGCAGCGGGGTTCCCGCCTCCTCCCTGCCGGGCTCTGCGTGTCTCTCCCTCACACCCGTCATCACGGACACACACGTTACCATTTCTTCCTAAGCATACGAAGAAACCGATAAACGTTTCTCTCTCGGTGCACACTTCACGTACTCGACCGACTGCTGTTGTAGAGAGGGCCATCGAATTCGGGTGGAACAATATACACTGCACGGTATACGTCTAAAACATAAATCGCGAATGATTCTTTCTCCACCAACTTTATTATGAAATGACATCAGGAACTCTCAAAGTCCGTGCTAAGCAAAAGTTTCCTCCGAAGCAGCTCATTTCGTGTGGACTTACTATCACTGACAACATATACCGGGTGATCAAAAAGTCAGTATAAATTTGAAAACTGAATAAATCACGGAATAATGTAGATAGAGAGGTACAAATTGACACACAAGCTCGGAATGACATGGGGTTTTATTAGAACCAAAAAAATGCAAAAGTTCAAAAAATGTCCGACAGATGGCGCTTCATCTGATCAGAATAGCAATAATTAGCATAACAAAGTAAGACAAAGCAAATATGATGCTCTTTACAGGAAATGCTCAATATGTCCACCATCATTCCTCAACAATACCTGTAATCGAGGAATAATGTTGTGAACAGCACTGTAAAGCATGTCCGGAGTTATGGTGAGGCATTGGCGTCAGATGTTGTCTTTCAGCATCCCTAGAGATGTCGGTCGATCACGATACACTTGCGACTTCAGGTAACCCCAAAGCCAATAATCGCACGGACTGAGGTCTGGGGACCTGGTAGGCCAAGCATGACGAAAGTGGCGGCCGAGCACACGATCATCACCAAACGACGCGCGCAAGAGATGTTTCACGCGTCTAGCAATACTTTTTTTTTACTCTAATAAAACCCCATGTCATTCCAAGCATCTGTGTCAATTTTTACCTCTCTATCTACATTATTCCGTGATTTATTAAGTTTTCAAATTTATACTGACTTTTTGATCACACGGTACTTTAGTGTAACACTGTGGACATCCTACTATGGCGAACTACTCTGCACACGTAAAAGTAAGGGTCAGTCTTAAATTGTTCCTCCCACAAGCAACATTTACGCAAATGACTACCACTATACGAATTTTTAAATGAGAAGCGTTGTTAACTGAACGACTAGTTAACATTGCATGTCCACTTTTCCTCGTTTTACTTCCACGTTACAAGTCCGCCTAGACTTGATGCTAGTACAACGAGGTAACTCTTACTCAGGAATTGTCCCCCTCTCTACATTTCAGTGACTAGCGCGACATACAAGCAGTTATTACTCACGAACGAAATGAAACGCGAAATATATGAATGAATGGACAAAATGTTTGTGTCTGCTTCATGTGATTTCTGAAGAAAGTTGTTAATTGGTGGCCTTCTGTGTTAAGCTGCCATTGTTATTGTTTGTTACATTTATGTATTATTATCCTTTATTGAAACCTAATTTATGCTTCACCACAGCTGACAGCAGTGTGTCTAAAATGTCAATGGGCTTAATTGCAAATACGCTACTGAATACATAAATGTATTGAAACTCAAAGCCCAAAAGTCATAGTCATCACATTTCATGTAGTAAAACGGTCCTGTGCTCAATGTTTCTATAAAAATGCTATGATAAAAGTACAACGAAAAGCTTCCTCCTTTACAAAAACTAATTCCGTTTAAATGCAAACTCACTTCATAAGTCACATACTGCCGAGACATTTCTTAATCATTCCTGTTATATAGTACTAAAGTAACACCCATCTTTGTAAGATTTATTCCTTCCTGAGTTTAGTTATAGGCCTAGTTAAATAAAGTACAGGAGTCTGATACTCAAGTGAATATCATGTACATAAACAAAGTTTTATAATAAACAAATATACCAATACTGCTGTGTTGTTCATTCGCCCATTAACATGCTCCAGACCCAATTCGTTAACACACTAGCTTCATAAAAGTGAGCGAAAACCAGAAATGAAAGCATACTACTTGAACAGGATAGTGAAATGTGTAGCTGAATTACATGAAGCTAACAATCATAAGATACTTAGTCATACAGCAACGTAGAACACACACATTCTAAATTCAGCAACTGAAGACACTTAGTTAAAAATAAACGGAAGACCTCTTCCACGAGAAAGCCGTTCGCACTGGAGATGACACACGAGATCGACTGTGGTTACGCAGCGGTATCTCTGTCACCGAGAAAACTTGTCCACAAGAGTGGACATCCAGCATCATCCATGGTCGGAAAGTTGCACATGCGAGTGCAGTAGCTCTTCTAATTAATAACAAAGTGTGAGGCTCTATACGCTCATCATGTCTCCACGCACTAATATCTCATCATGATTTCTGCGATTTTACTGGTGATACGTGCTACCACTTTCCTTCCAGGCTAATGTGTAATGAAAATAATTCTGAAAACGGAAGCGATGTTAAGGTGTGAGGACCACATTCATGGCCCCATATCGGTGTCGCTGACTCCACAAGAAATAGACCCATCCTTGCACTGACACAAACAGGGCACTCATAGTCTGACGTAACACAAATCAAATGTGCTGAGTTTCCATCCCATACACAGTTTGTCGGAAACCTGCAACACCCACGGCAGCCATAAGCTCTACAGACGTCAACGGATTTTGTTGTGTAGTAACTATAAGCTCTAGAGACGTCGACGGACTTTGTTGTGTAGTAAAGTCCAGATATATTGGGTGGTTATTAATGGTTGACCTCGTAATGGCATATGAAGAGCCTATCCTGTGCCTCAGAAGTGTCGAGTACTCCAGAAATGATACTTCGCAGCACATTAAAAATGTTGAGATGGTATTCAGTGCCTCAGTTCCTCCAAATGGTCTGAGGATTCCAGTTTGTATAAAAACTGCTCGAAATGGAAGTGCCTATACACCTGAAACGTACATGGCACCATTCACTTATTTTCGTCATTTTAGAATCCAATGTCTATTCTCATTAGGGGTTACCCATTTGCTACACTAACACACAGTTTCGCTTGCGAAAAATCTTGATGTTGGTTTGCAGTGATTGATCAACTTTTATCTTTCCATGTCTCATTGTCTCGACCATGTTTAACGTTTGGATGCTAGTGTAAGTTCACAAAGTGAAAAAAATTATTCAGTGCATTGTTTGTGAATCTATTTTTTTTCCCTTAAGATACAATTTGTTGAGTCTACGATATTAATACATGTATTCTTCTCTTCACTGTATATTTACGAGTAACAGTTCTCATTATGATAATCGAGCAGCAACGACTGATAGCCAAGGTTGACATTCTCTGTATACATTATGACGAGAAGTGTACAAACTGAAGAAAATACACACTTTTACATATATTCTACAATATAGGGAAAACTGATTTTAATCTTTATCTGAAACAACTACATACATTTTGTGTCTGTAGGTAAAACGTCAAACAAATTCATAATTGAGTATTTCACTTCTGTCGGTGGCAGTACTTACGAAATTCTAATGAAAGTTGACAAATTTCATCGGTGAGTCTCTAATTGTGTTCCCAATGCTTAAGCAATTGTCTCTGTATGAACCCCTCACACAGTTCTAATTATATTCTATTTTTATTCGAAAAATTATCCCACACACATTGGTAGAAATAGTACACTATGAAGCACCAGTCGGATATCTATCAAACTTTGTGTATATGTTCATCACATAAGCGGTATTAAACGATTAAACTTTCATTCTAGTCAAATCTCATATCCATCATTAACGTCAGTATGAATTGTGACTCCCACAAGCATGAAAACACTCTTTTATTCATTGTGGCATTGATACAAACGGCCTCCCTATGTCGTGTTGAGGAATTTCTTGGCTTGCCTGAAACACATGCTATGTCAGTTCGTGAAGACTGCTGGCTGGAGGTTGGTATGAAGATATATTTCTTCCCAACTAAGACAAGCTCTATGGGTGACAAATCAGGGGACCTGTTATGCCAGTAAAAAACGTATTTTTCTCACAGTGTCTGTGGTGTGAACTGCAGCGTGGGGTCTTGCATTATTCTGCTGAAGTATGCCATTTAATACCCTCGTCATGAATGACACCATGAATCCAGAAGTTGGAGAGGTACGAGTCTAGAGAATCTCTGTTTCCTGCGAGATCCAGCTACTTTGTCTATGGACACACTGACATCAATCTGACTGCCACAAGCGGAAATCAACACCACAACTGAACGCCAAAGAATTTTGCTCAGTGTCCCATTGATGCTTTCTTTTTGTCATGCAAGTCCCTGTATCCTATATCAGTGGTAAAGAATGCACAGGAACTCGAGATATGAAACCAGCATCCAGTAATCTGTTCCCAACAGTTCACAGCGACACTGCCTGGAGTTCAACTGTTGTCTTCTATTTGTCACAGCAGAGAAACCATTCCTATGAGCTTCTCCTGGCATCGTCCTTCTGGAAGGCTCTCAGCTACTCTTCTTGCCTCACTATTGTTCTGAGTCCATCTCATCATCATTCCTTTTCCAGTCGGCAATCACTGAACTACAACCAACTGTCTATACAATGATTCGACCTGTATCAAAGTCTTAAAGATGGGGATACATTGCACACACATACATCCTCTAGGAATAAAGTGTTGCAACTGTAACCTGAAAAGTTCCAGAACTCACAACATTCTCCATCTATAACAATGACTTTTTATTGCACTGAAAATAAGTTCAGAGAAGGATGGCATTTTAAATAACTCAATGCACAGACACGAAAATTGTGTTTGGTTGAGGTGTAACACTTTCCATGTCCCAGTGTAATAATGATGACTGAGAATAGATAAAATTTGTTATCTTACTGAATTCTATGTTCCAATGGCAAAAATAGCTTAAGCTAAACGTTTTGAAATATCTACTATATTTTTTGCTTATACAAAATGAGTGAGAGGCTGCATATTTTTGACAGTAGAAAATGGATTGCATTTTTAGGTTTTAAATTATCCAGTTTGTGCAAAATCAGTCAAAACCTTTCCCACAACCATTATTTATTATTTTTTTCATTGATACTTCTTTCTAGTGCTTGATAATATTTGCACCTGCAAAAAGCTCTGACAGACTCTTAATTCAAGCTAAATGGCATATTCTCAACACAGAGTACGAAGAGAAATGACTCTAATCTGCCAAAAGTTCATTGTAATTCATCCCCACAGAGATGATGTGGTGTCACTCTGTGAATTAGATTAACAGCTTCCATCCAGTTCTACAAAATTACTACAGTATAGCAGCAGCAGCAGCAGCAGCACTCATCAGGAACACACAGAACTGAAACCCAGTTCCTCAACACCCTTTACATCACAATATCATCAGAATCAACTAACTGCAAGTACATTTATGGATTATCTGCAGGAAAATTATCTGCAACATCTGTTAATCAATTCTATGAAGACAGTTGACTATGTAAAGCTATTAACTTCTTATCTACTTGCAGGTCGGTTCCAAATTAGTCATTTAAGAGACTGAGAGGGAGGAGGTGGGAAAGGGATTTTAACACTAGAAGAGAAAGTTATCATTTAAATGTTTATGTATTGAAATTCAAGGCCATAAGCAATACTGAGAACAGCCTTCACAATTTATTGACACAACAAAGAAATCCCTGCAGAATATATTATACAAAATATTGATATAAAGTTCAAAGTGGACAGACATTACTGCTAAGCCACTAAACAGGAGATAGTAACAAAGTCGTTGAGAATGTGCCCTTACACTACAGGCTAGATTCTGCCTCTGCACTGGTGATACTGTGGCAGAAGGATCTTACTCCCATTACGAAACTGACAATTCCTTGAAGCTGATTCTGATGATATTATGATGTAAAGGATGCCTCAAGGATATGTGCTGTCAACCAATCCCTTCTTTAGTGAAGTTCTGCCATTAATTTCTTTTTTCCTCAATTCAATCAGTATCTCCTCATTAGTTATCTAATCTTCAGCATTCTTCTTTGCACCACATTTCAAAAGCTTCAATTCTCTTCTTGTTTGAACTGCTTATTTTCCACTTTTCGCTTCTGTGCAAGGCTGTTCCTTGTCATGGCCAAGTCAGGCTGCAGTCTTTACTGTGCAAAAGTTGTCTTGTTTAAGTATGTGGGGAAATTGACTTTTTGATGTCAAAATAGGTCTCCTACCAACTGCTGAGTTCTTCTGCCAAGTTCTACCCACCAGGAAAAAGATTGCATATAATGCCTTCATTCCTCAGAGGGTTCCCATACTGCCTTGCTGTCAGGGCAGAATTTTACATATCAAGGTGCCTTCTTTGAAGAAAAGGAACCATTCGAATTTTCGGCAGATTCAAACAGTTGTTGCTATTTTGATTAAACCATGTAATTTCTCTCATAATGATCTTATCATAGATCAGATTCTGTGATACTGCTCTAAAGTACATAAGGAATTTGGCTATCATTGCGTCTTTTCTTAGAGGAGTTAATCTTAAAAGATAAGCAGACTTTGCAATAAAATTTATATCAAAATTTTAAGTACACAAGCAAGCACGTTAGTTGCAAAGAAAGGGCCTGTATTCCATAGGAATATGGTTTTAATTAAATCGGGTCTTCTCATTCTTAAATGGCCTTGAGGTTGCACTAATGCACGTCTCAACACATGGCAAAGCTAGCTTTAGTTGTAGCATCAAAAGATTACAATCCAGGCAAATACTTTCAGAAAAACTTTAAAACATTCCAATTTGTATATCATGTTAACAGATTTATCTTTTTCTAAGTGATTTTTCTGGCTATTGCCAATCTGAATTTCATATTCTCTCTACGTTGGCCGTTGTCAGTTATTTTACTGCTCCTACAGCAATATTATTCTACTACTTTTGTCATTTTCTAACCTAATTCCCTCACCATCGTCCAATTTGATTCCACCACATTCTATTACTCTTGTTTTACTCCTTCTGATGTTCATCTTATAATCTCTTTTCAAGACAATATCCACTCTGCCCAACTCCTCTACCAAGTTCTTTGCTGTCTCTGGTAGAATTGCAGTGTCATCAGCAACCCTCAAAATGTTATTTACTCTTTGAACTTCAATTCTCTTCCCAAATTTGTCCTGGGTCTCCTGTACTCTTTACTCAGTGTATAGATTGTATAACATAAGAAATACGCTATAGCGATTTCTAAATCCTTTCGCAACTGCTCTTTCCCTTTCACGTCCTTTGATTCGACCTGCATTCTGGTCTCTGTAGAAGTTGCGAATAATCTTTCAATCTCTGTATTTTATACCTGCTCTTTCAGAACTTTAAAATGTGTATTCCAGTGAAATTTTTCAATGGCTTTCTCTAATTCTACAAATGCTATAAATGTAGCTTGCCTTCTCTGCAGTCTATCTTCAAAGATAATTAATAGGGCCAGCATTGCCTCTTGTGTTCCCACATTTCTCTGGAACTCAAACTGATATTCTCTGAAGTGAACTTCTGGCAGTTATTCTACTGTTCTGCACATAATTTGTGACTTGTTATAATCACAGTTTGATAATATTCACACCACTTAGCATCTGCCTTCTGTAACACAGCCACTATATTTTGAGAACTACTTTGAAAATAGCAGCTCTGCAAAAGCAGTTGTGAAAAGCCTCATAAGGTAGGAGGAGTCAAAACACCATCATGGTAGTTGCAGCTATTGGGCCATACATGCACTGCAAGCCAAGCTGAGTATCACAATACCGACGGCAGAAAATGGAGAGGACTACTGTGCGAGCAGGTGGCCAGTTTTCATACCAAGTGACACACATGCTATACCATACACGCTTAGAAACAGTACATTGGTACAACAAATGAGTTCCTAACCACTATATATACCAATCATTTCTAGCCACAGGTGTTCCAGCCTGACAGCACCAACCATGATGAAAGGCTTATGCCAGGCAACAAGGTGATATGGCTGCAAGCAGCCACGTTGAGTTTGGGTCTTCACCGTCGCAGATCTGACTGCCCTTCTGCCCTGGAGGGCAGCTGTTTTAGGGTAGTACAGCTGCTTGCCTTCGTATGCTAGTTCTGGCGTGCTGGTGCCACATGCCTTTGGCTGCAAGAGAGAGTTCCATTTCTGAGGGCTGACATTACCTGCAAGAACTACAGTAGACCTTTAAACCACTGGCATGTCATGCCACAAGCAACTACACAGTGTGCCTGTGCAAG
The DNA here is from genome assembly GCF_023898315.1 of Schistocerca nitens. Lineage (NCBI taxonomy): Eukaryota > Metazoa > Arthropoda > Insecta > Orthoptera > Acrididae > Schistocerca > Schistocerca nitens. The sequence goes on along the minus strand of NC_064616.1, from coordinate 166,903,979 downwards.
TGCCACTGCATGGACTTCAAGTACCAGCATTCCTCTGGTCGCTCACAAGTGGCTCTGGCCACCTGCTGGCCTCAGGGATCCTCCATATGCTGTTCTCACCATTCACCAAAGAGAGATGTGTTCACTGCGAAGCAGCACTACAGAAGCTATAGCTTGAATCAAAATAAAATGTTTGACTGTTGATGCTGTCTTTGTGTGCTACCAATGTCCAACCTCCTAACAGTGACCCAACACTGCTACTCCAACCATGCAACTGTACAGCCACCCATCGCGGGTCACAAAACTTCTCTGAATTTAGAATTATTTCATTACTGAAAGTGGAGGGTATTTCCCATTTCTCAAATTGTCTTTCATACCAGATGGAATAGGTTTAGCATGCCACACTCTTACAACAATCTCAGTAGTTCTGAGGGTCTTGTTTTGACTTAGGTCCTTCAGTGATTTGCAAAGTCTCTTCTCAGCATCATATCCCCCATCTCTCTCCATCTAGTTCCTCTTCTCTTTCTATAATATAGTCTTAAAGTTCATTCCCCTTAGATAGTCGCTCAATATACTCTGCCCACCTTTCAGCTTTCCCTTTTTATTAATACTTGCTTTCCATGAGATCTCTCTATACTTGCTTTTTTTCTTCAGTTATGCAAAATAATACACTGTCAATAATCATCATAAATACATCTTTAGCCATGATAACTTATGCCTGCTAAAAATCAGCTGCAAGTGTGGCTAATAATTTCCTAATATTATCAACATATCTGCCACTATGATTTGATGTTCTGTCCATCTGATGCGTCACCACCACAAAGAGATGCAAAAATAATTATAAATTGTTTTACTGATATAAAGTATCTTAAGATTAGCCAAAAAGGTTAACACTACTTTCTGTAAACTCGCACCATTCATACAGGGTATCCCAGGAGAAATGGCCAATATTCAAGAATATGACAATAATGATCATTCAAAGCTTTAAAATGCATACACCATAGATTACAGATCTATGGTGTGAACTGCCCCCCCCCCCCCCCCAAAAAAAAAAGAGCAAAAAATTGATGTGAAATCGATATTTTAGAATTTCATGTGAAATATAAGAATGGTTACCAGATACAGTCACACCAGATGTTATATATACGTCAGGACAATGTAGGTGTACTTGAAAATGGAAATCTTCCAAAACAGCAGTTGTAATAATCAATGTATTTTTCTAAGCTGGAACTTTACTTACAATGTCCTTCCAAGATATATATTTCACTGCAGGCCCAATCAAGAAGCTTGAGGGGAAAATCAAAATAAATGGGCATCTCATCAACACTGCCAATATGGTTTAGCACTATATGGGCCAAAGTGGATTTGTTGTGCTGTTGCAAATGTCACTTACACTAAATGGCAAAGTGTCCCTGGGTTCGGTAACTAGCCATGCACTGACCAGCAGGTGGGGGGCAGGACACAGCTGGTGTCATGGCATTGAGCTGCACCAGCATATTGTGACAAGCATCCCCTTTACAGCATCGAGCCCAGGCTTGCACCATTACACTCTATCGCTCTTTGAAGAAATCGATCCTCCAAATTCTCTCTGTTGCTGTATCTGGAGCAAGTCAATTCTCTGCAGTTCATTGCAGGCCCATTTCATTAGTCTTTGACTCACATCTACAGGAGTCCCTCTGTGACACTTCAACAGCTAAGCATCTCCCTCACAGGTGTTGACACTATTAGTATAGGTGTGCAGGTGGAAGCTTGGTAGGCACTACCAAAATGACGAGTTTCACTGTTGTGGATGTTCATTATGGTTTTATTGTATATGACCAAAAAGTTGCTACATCAACATCCCACCATCGTCAGTTTCTAGCATTTGGTCTATGGAAACAAGTAGGGCTGAATCCACAGTAATATTCATATAGGTCAGGTTTTCCCTGGGTAGAATTTCAAACAGGAGGACAGATGGATACAGTAAGCAACAAGTGGTTTTTAACACTGTCGTTACAGTAATGGGCACAAGCAACCAGAAAGATGGACCAGAGACGTGAGAGTGTCGCTGAGTATCAGATCCTGCACATGTAGTTCTAATTGTTGTGTGCCACTTAACCATCCCTGGTCATAACATGTGAAGCTGACAACTACCAGTAGTGCTAGTGTGAGCCTACCCATTGAAACTATTTGTTTCTGCCCGTGATCACTTCCTGAGGACAGTCATATGTAGGTTTCTCCATGTGGCGTACGTTGAGCTCACATGATCCCGAAACCGTATGAACCAGCTTTGTAAGGCATACTGTGACTTGCCCAGCCTGACATTGCAGTGATTCTGAATTACAGAGTAATATGTGAGACTTCCTGTCAGGTGCTACCAGTAGTACATCATGCACCTTCCATCATACAAATTTCTACATGGAAGAAGATGACATAATATTCATTCCAGCATTCTCGTCAAGTCAGGGATATTTGCACACTGACCTGTACCTGCATACCATTCTAGGTGAAGTTAACATCTGCCATATGGTAATACAAGTGCAGAGCCCTTCAAAAGTTGCTAGTAATTCTGTGGGTGCTGGCTGAACTTCCTGTACCCTCTGTAGACCTTTGAGTAACTGATCCGAGGGTAGGAGTACTGAGGTCAGGTGTCAAAATGTAGCATTGTCAAGCGCTTCTTGCAGTGTGGGAGCCTCAATATGTGCAACAGCGATGAAGTCTTGTGATTGTCAGCCGGCGGATAACAGCATTCAGATAGCCCTTAACTATGCTCGAGTCCTGATTTACCATATCTTTAGTCTCCTGGATGTGGGACATAAGTATGGTGGCCAGGCTACTGAGTATTAATTGCATGTCTCTCAAGACCAGCTAGTTGCATGATGTTGAGTTCAACAGTACCTTGATTAGACACCACATTGGTCTACACATGTCACAGAATAGAGTTTACCTTTCTTAAGTCTTCTGCATCAACAGTACTGAAAACTGTCTTCAAAATCCAACAACCCCCCCCCCCTCCTCCATGTCTATTCACTCTCTTTTCTATTGCTGCCTGACCTAAAGTATGAATTCTGCAGTCTCACAAAAACGCACGTGGAGGCATTCAGAAATAGATCAATAGCTGATGTTTCCCTTGAGCGTTGTTTAGCAACAGTTTCTCTAGAATCACGAGCTATAATTTTTTTGAGATATCACCCAACCAAAGTATATCATTTTTTACTGCTCACGCATGAAAGTCCATACACAATTTCCACGGATGATCGAAGAGTATCACAACCAATTGCTGAATGATCAGCACACTGCTATCCAAAGGCTGTACCTTAATGGACCCTACTACCCTATAACTTATCAACAGTTCCCAGACTGTCACCATAATGATGCCTCTTGCTCTCCCATTTTCCCTTGCCCAGTATTTAGTGGACCGAAGTGATGCCACCTGCTGTCCCCTACAGATTGATTATGAATCATGTCCAGGCCATGCATTAGAGGGAAAGGAAATTCACAATTAGCTTGCTAGGTCACCATATGACCTTAGGGCATAAGGATACACTGGAGTGATTGTAGGCGCAACTCATTTCTTTTGTTGGCTCTTACTTTTCTTCCCTCTCACCTCCCTCCTGCTTTGGAGGAAGCTGCTGGTAATTGAGGCAGGTCTTCCCACTCACCCTTAAATGGTCGGACTTCTCACATGTACCACAGTTTACCAGACTGGTCATTTCAATGACCTGGTAAGGCCCTTGGTATAGCGTAATAAATTTCCTAGTTTTTGCTTTCGGAACATAGCAGTTGGTCAACATTATCCATCGTCCAACACAGTATTTGAGCAATTTATCCTTCTCTTTTAGAGCCTGTTCCTGCCTCTCCAAGGCTTTCATATTTGCCTTTTTTTAACCTAGTGTCATCTCCACCTCAGTTCTCTTAGCAACATTTCACACCACTAACACGTCATCCCCATGGGCCGGTTTACATAATTCAAATGGGGAAGTCATTTTCTGACCATAAGGCATCTCGCACAATGATAATCTTGTACTCTGGTGCACCTTTGAGTAATAGGCTGGTACCACATCTGGTAGTACAGCATCCTAGTAATTGCCCAAGCTACCATATCTGGTTTGGCACAGCAGCCATAGCCAAATGATGTGAAAGTGATCTATTGTAGTTAAGACACACAGATTCCCCACTAGTGTCCGTGTAAACGGTCCGAGGGTGTCCAGACCAATTATCTGGAATGGGCTGTTGGACTTTGGCCATCTATGTAATGCAATTTGTTGATGACTTAGCTTGGCTCTCTATACATAGGATACACAGCTTTTCACATATTGTTCTACGTCTTGCTTGCACATTTTTCACCAATAATTTTCCACAACACAAAACTCAACACTATGCACCACTAAAATGGAGTTGTGGGCTGCCTCAAAATTTTGTTCCATGAACTCACCTGCACAGCTATAAACTGCGTGCATTTTGTTTGTACAATGCTCCATCGCCAGCATAAAACTGGGCTTGTGTTGCAAACTGCTGTCAGTTTCGATCATGCCATTCTTTTACAGAAATACCAACATGTTCCACTGCATGTAACTTGAGAGTTAATCCATTGGCATTGCTATTCGTCTTCTGGTGCAGTGTACTACTTCAAACTCAAACTCACTAAGCTATAAATGCTCATCATTTAAGTAGTTAGTCAGATCTTTAACACCCAACAGCCATTTTAATGCTGTGTGATCTGTTATATGTTTGAAACACCTACCACACATGTATGTGGTACCATAAATCAAGCTGATCATCATCATCTCCTCCTCCTCTCTATTTGAGTATTTCTTTTCTACTTCATTTAGCTTTCTCAAAGCATCAGCTATAGGGCACTTTGCCCTGTCTATTTTCTGGTTTTACAAGCACCTCAAGGTGGTGTAGCTGGCAGCTTAAGACAGTATAAACTGCTTTTGATAATCTGGCAAAGTCTTTGAAACACTGAAAGGATTGTTCACAATCCAGAGTCCATTGAAACTTTACTCCCTTTTTAAACAGATGTGTTAGAGGCCTTGATATATTCATTATGTATCAACTCCACATGTTTAGAAGACTTATTAGTAATGTATCAAAATGTGTACCTGATACCATACAATTTACATTATTGTATTTTGCAGTATCTGTTGTTTCACATTAACAGCTATCTGACCCTTCTCTTCAGTTAAACTTAATCTGTAGCTCAATGGAAATGAGAGTGTGGAGGTAATTTAACAATAATACAGAAAAATTCCACTCAACCACAACAGGGGTGAGCCAATTATCTTTGAAATTGGGTGAAAAAAATATATATTCATGTTTCACATATATTTCACATACAAGCCACACTTAAAAAAAATGCTGTGATCCTTAAGGCACTGGACTAAGCCAGTTTTAATTTTTCCTATCAAACAATGTAAGAACTAGTAGGTAATTGTGTTATTTGCCCCAAATCAAAAATCTTGTGCCATTCTCTCTTTAAATAATTAATACCAATACAGACAATTTGGGAATAATTTTTGTAGCTCCTTGAAGTGTTGATACCACGTTTTCATCAATCTGATAATTCTGTAGTGTTTCTTTGACACCCTGATCAGTTTTTTTGTTTCACTGCCCACAGTTTGTTATCAAATAAATACTGTGCACCCACAAAAGACATAACATGATTCAACAGCAAGCAACAGCTTGCAGGTAGACTGAATATAGTACCAGAATGTGATTCCCGTAAGCCTCCTTTGCCGCTGCAACAACATTTTTACTTGGATTCCACTGTACACAGCTGGCTGTTTCGTGGCTTTGCTTCTTTAATGAGACAAAGAAGCTCTGGACGATGCTGCCTTTTGGGTACATACGTTTAACACGTTGACTGCCACACACATAGCTACTGATGTTCCACCACCAGAAGACAGGCCGAGCACATGGAATCAGGTTCTGCTGTGGCCACCGGTGGGCACATAGCATCAAGCGCGAGACTTTGCAGTAGCCACCAGCAGGCTCACAGTACTCAACATGTTAACTGACTGGAGAGTAATGAAGGAATCACAAGATAATCAAATACCCAAAATTATTATTATAGCTGTGGAAGCCTAAATACTTATAACACAAGAGACGAGTTTGTTCTGCCCTACAGCATACACCATATGCTGTAGTGCTACCAAGATCTCTTACAACACTGCACTATGCAGCTGCACCCAAAGCAATACATGGCACTTTGAATCACACATAAAGAAAACGTAAAAACTTTGGTGTATCTATAAAATATTTTGAAAGACTACATTTGGATGGCACAGTTTTCCAATCTTTTGTCAAATATAAAGTAATTTTAAGTCCATTAAAATGTTGATTTACAGGCATAGCTGGTGATGTCATCACTACCACAACTATTTGGCAAGTGCAATTCATCTCTGGTTTTATGATGGAGGACATAACAGACTTCTTTCCAAGCATTACGAAATGTCCTTAAGTATATCCATCCTGCACCACAAACTACAGTAACCAATCTTAGCATGACTTATGTAATGAATTGTAAGCAATGTCAAATCCAAATCCCACATCAAGAAATGATTGTTTGAAATTTCAGAGATGGTGGAACTGAAGTTATAGCTGTTTGTCTCAACAAAAATATTTTGGCAATATACACTCCTGGAAATGGAAAAAAGAACACATTGACACCGGTGTGTCAGACCCACCATACTTGCTCCGGACACTGCGAGAGGGCTGTACAAGCAATGATCACACGCACGGCACAGCGGACACACCAGGAACCGCGGTGTTGGCCGTCGAATGGCGCTAGCTGCGCAGCATTTGTGCACCGCCGCCGTCTGTGTCAGCCAGTTTGCCGTGGCATACGGAGCTCCATCGCAGTCTTTAACACTGGTAGCATGCCGCGACAGCGTGGACGTGAACCGTATGTGCAGTTGACGGACTTTGAGCGAGGGCGTATAGTGGGCATGCGGGAGGCCGGGTGGACGTACCGCCGAATTGCTCAACACGTGGGGCGTGAGGTGTCCACAGTACATCGATGTTGTCGCCAGTGGTCGGCGGAAGGTGCACGTGCCCGTCGACCTGGGACCGGACCGCAGCGACGCACGGATGCACGCCAAGACCGTAGGATCCTACGCAGTGCCGTAGGGGACCGCACCGCCACTTCCCAGCAAATTAGGGACACTGTTGCTCCTGGGGTATCGGCGAGGACCATTCGCAACCGTCTCCATGAAGCTGGGCTACGGTCCCGCACACCATTGGGCCGTCTTCCGCTCACGCCCCAACATCGTGCAGCCCGCCTCCAGTGGTGTCGCGACAGGCGTGAATGGAGGGACGAATGGAGACGTGTCGTCTTCAGCGATGAGAGTCGCTTCTGCCTTGGTGCCAGTGATGGTCGTATGCGTGTTTGGCGCCGTGCAGGTGAGCGCCACAATCAGGACTGCATACGACCGAGGCACACAGGGCCAACACCCGGCATCATGGTGTGGGGAGCGATCTCCTACACTGGCCGTACACCACTGGTGATCGTCGAGGGGACACTGAATAGTGCACGGTACATCCAAACCGTCATCGAACCCATCGTTCTACCATTCCTAGACCGGCAAGGGAACTTGCTGTTCCAACAGGACAATGCACGTCCGCATGTATCCCGTGCCACCCAACGTGCTCTAGAAGGTGTAAGTCAACTACCCTGGCCAGCAAGATCTCCGGATCTGTCCCCCATTGAGCATGTTTGGGACTGGATGAAGCGTCGTCTCACGCGGTCTGCACGTCCAGCACGAACGCTGGTCCAACTGAGGCGCCAGGTGGAAATGGCATGGCAAGCCGTTCCACAGGACTACATCCAGCATCTGTACGATCGTCTCCATGGGAGAATAGCAGCCTGCATTGCTGCGAAAGGTGGATATACACTGTACTAGTGCCGACATTGTGCATGCTCTGTTGCATGTGTCTATGTGCCTGTGGTTCTGTCAGTGTGATCATGTGATGTATCTGACCCCAGGAATGTGTCAATAAAGTTTCCCCTTCCTGGGACAATGAATTCACGGTGTTCTTATTTCAATTTCCAGGAGTGTAATATTAGGTCTCAGCTGGCAGTGGCTGCTATTACATGAAATACACTGCACCTCTCTTATCTCTTCCTGAAATCTTAAAAATTATTTCCCCATACATTAACTGTCATAGTGAAAATTTCTGTTGTCACAATTTTGTTTTAATCTTCTTTATAATAAGTTGGTAGTTATGTTCAAATGCCAGAAAGAGCTTTTAGAGCTGGCCTGAAGGCCATGGAAATGTGGATTGTGCGTGTGAGGTAAGCCACCCACATCTAGACACTGATATCATTTGAAATAATTAGTTGGCTTTACAGACTACCATTTCCTGTGTGTGGAGGCAGAACTGCATGACAAATGAAACCAAAGGAGCAAGTGTTCACTGGAGTGCAATTCACTATTCACTTCCTACTGAACATTGCCTGCAAGAGCAGTAGAGCATCAGAGGTCAATGATGGCAAATGAAAATACAGCTGCGTTGAGAAGGTCGCTCTGTCCACTACTCAGAATAGAGAGTTCACCTAGTAACATAAGGTTCTGATTCATGTGCAAACCTCCTGGCCTTCGGTTTCATTAAGGTAATACATATTGACATATATGATTAGAGTTGTTCACTAAGCAACTGCACAAGTCACTCACGAGTGGGGAACATATAAGGAAAATAGCCAATCCGCTTCTTTCACCCAATGGATGTACTACTATCTTGAGGTAAAATCCTTTTAGCATAGGGGCTATAAATTTAAAACCACTCACGTGCACCAAAGAGTTCTTAAACAACATACTGCACTACAGCAGCCATTTTACTGGTGAGTTTTTTATGAAGCTTCAAATAATTTTTCAGTAAACATGGGGGAACTATAATGGACAGTTACGCATTTCTGGGACATGATAGTTTCGCAAACTCCAAACTTAAGAAATGACTGCATAGAGAGCTGATACTGCATTGGCCTTCTTTGTTCCAACATACAGAATTTATTTGTTAGAGCCAAAATTATGCTTCCCCGAGGTGCATTTTACTTGGTTATTAACACAATAAATGCTCATTTGCACAACAGACATGGAGTTCCTTCGAAAACCTCTCTGCTGCATGTTTTGTATGTTCTCTCCCCTAATGTGGTTAAGGCACTAGCACTTGGAACTACATAGGTACCATACATGTAAGCCCATCCTTAATGTGCTCTGCGAGCATATTAAATTACCCTTCATTGATTCCACTACTATTTTTTGACAGTGGTCATGCCATTTATTTCTAGTAGTCCAATAATTCATTTGTATTTGTATTTTCTAAAGGTTCTCATAATTTCTCACTTCCTCAATCAACAAAATAAGATAATTCTGATAAAGTGTTTTGTAACTTTCAACAATTAATTTACAGAATCTGTTTTTCACTTAGCAGCAGAGTGTGTGCCGATACGAAACTTCCTGGCAGATGAAAACTGTGTGCCAGACCAAGACTAACTTGGGGCTTTGCCTTTCGTGGGAAAGTGTTCAGTCGGTGGAGCACTTGCCAATGAAAGGCAAAGTTCGAGTATTCTGCAAGAAGTTTCATAATGCTAAATTTCTTTATTGTACTCATGGTTTTGTTCAGGTGTTAGTTCTTCCCGTGGGCCCATTCAAGCAACTGAGTGCAGTGACAGGCTGAAAGTAATTTTTGAGTTCTTGAAAGAAACTAGTGTCATGTATGCCGCACGAATGTTACACCTAGGCGTGTCCTATAGCATGAGAGTAGACAATATCAGAGTTGTTGGTTACTAACAAGTGTGTACTGAACATGCCAACATGTCACAAGTTCACAGACTTCGAACATGGGTTGAAATCATTAGAAGATGCACTGGTGATAGCAGATATGAGATAACACAAGAATTCAGGTCTCTGTGGTCAACAGAGTGTAATGTGCATTTTCAACATCGCAGGACTTTGGAATAGTAATCAACATGGTTTTCGTGCAAAATGAAGCACAGAAACTGCAGTCATAGACTAAACCCAAGAAATAATTAAAAATTTGGAGGAAAACAAAAGTGTAGTAGGGATCAATTTAGATCCATCTAAAGCTTTCGATATGGTCTGTCATGAAATCCTCCTTGATAAGCTGGAGGCAGTAGGTATTAGAGGAAGAGTTAAAATGTTGTTTGAGTCATATCTCAAAAACAGATCACAGATTGTAGAGCTCACCACTGTAAATGCAATTAAAAAAATAAGGTTAGTTTCAGAAGCAAAAGAAGTTCCTTTAGGAGTACCCCAGGGCAGCATCTTAGGGCCACTACTCTTTCTCATATATGTCAATGATTTACAGTTACAATATGATACAGCCAAAATTGTATTACATGCAGATGACAAGTCTGATAGTGAGCGACTTTAAAAACTCGTTACAATCAACTACTGACAAAATCCTAAAAAGTATTGAGACTTGGTTCAGTGCAAATAAACTTACACTCAATGCAAAGAAAACAAATTACATACAGTTTGGTAAAATGATTCAGGATGAAGACATTAATCCAGAACTGGATGACAGACAAATAGAGAGAGTGCATTTTGCAAGTGTGTTAGGAATGCATATAGATGAAGCTATGAGTTGCGAACACCACGTAAAATTTCTTACACACAGACTTAACTCAGCTTGCTTTGCACTGCGAGTTATTGCAAATGTTTGCATTCCAGAAGGCATCAGAATGGCATACTTTGGCTACTTTCATTCCGTTGCCTCATTTGGAATAGTGTTCTGGGTCAGCTCAAAATCTAATTTGAAAGACATTTTTATTTTACAAAAATGGGCTGTTCGAATAATTACCCACAGTCCGACACAAGCTTACTGCAGACCTCTTTTCAAAAAGTTAGGAATACTTACTCTGCCGTCAGTCTATATACTTAAATGTGTACTCTTAACCAAAGCTAATCTAAGCAATCTCCACACAAAAGCAGACTGTCACAACTCTAACACAAGGAACAAGTAAGAAGAACACGAACTCAGAAGTATGTAAGCCACATGGACATTGAGCTCTATAATGCACTGCCTCAGTACATTAAAGATTTAAAAGACAATACAAATTTTAAATTGGAACATAGAAAATTTTTAATTGATAAATGTTGCTACTCAATAAATGAATATCTTTAAGACCAAGAAAATGACTTTACAAACTCACCTCAAAAATTTTCTATCTTTGTTTGTTTCAGCTTTTATTATACTTTACCATCTATAGTACTAGTTATATGTTGTTACTGAGAAACAAATTACTATAAACAATTTATGTGGAAAGAAACTGTTAGTTTGCTGTCATTTATTATAGACAATTTCATTTTGTACATTCTATATTTTAATTTCTGTGTATGACAAATTCAATTTTAGACAATTTCATTCTGTATATTGTTAATTTCTATGTATGACGAGTTCAATATCGTTTGTTCGATGACACAGATGCTAAATAAACAAACAAACACTGCTTCCACAATCTTAAACTGTCACACTGCATCCACAGTGCTGCTCTACTGAGTCAGAATGCCACCTATTTGAAAATGAGGCATCAAGACCTCATATCTACAAAGACAACACACTTCAGCAGCTGACAACTGGTGCCACATTCTGTACTTTTGCATGACTTGACTACTAATGTTTATATTGTTTTCTGACTTAAGACCTCTGATGGTTTCACTGATTTGAACCCTTTTAGAAACTCTGCCAGCTGTACCTATTTGTTTTGCAGTTCTTTTTCTTGTGATGTATCTTAACACCATCAAATCCCTCAATTGGTGTCCCTCCGCCTTTTTTATTCACACAATATGCAAAACAATTTAAGACACGCTGGACGAAAAACTTAGATCCTACAAATATCTGCACATAACAAACACAACGGGCACTATTTAAGTCACACCATATCAACATGTATAATTTATTTGCTGCAGTCAGTTTACTGGACTCTTGCCTTTTTATACCAATTCAGTGAATGTTAGCAGATTGATGAAATGAAGTTTTTTTTTTTTTTTTCAGAATGAGGGAAGTTATGAAAGCACAAATTGAGACACGTATAGCTCATGCGAAGTGACATGACATTATGGCAAGACATTCACCTTCCGCAAGTGTCACGCTGGGCTTGTGCATATTGACACGTGTAGACATTCTTTGCCCACACCAGTTGGCAATTAGCACTGCTGACAGAATCGAGGCACGGACGCTGTAATCTTAAACGGTTTTACACAAACTACTCAGTAAAAAACAATTGATTTTTATGTTACTTATAGCTTTTTGTGTCTGCTTCATGGTGAAGTGCCCATCATCTTGCTAATCATCATACTTATTGTAATACATGCATTCAAGTAAGACACTGAACAAAATTCAAGAAGTTTGCAATGAAAAATAGGAATACTTATGATTTTGCATCTGGTGCATATTACATACACCATGTTGTTTCGTATGAAATGTAGCAAACATATTAAACGACCAGTTTACTGTCAACAACTGAGAATAATTTGCACGAGCAGAACTTGCAAGCTAGCAAGGTGCACTTTGTGATTGGAACAGTTCACATTATTTGGAAAACATTATCATGAATGAAGGCCTGCCTTCCTCACCAACAATACTTTTCAACAAATTAAATATATCAAATATCATATTGAGAATCTTTCTGCTAATCAAAATACCCATGGGTGTGCTGCCGTTCTATAGTGTCCAACGGGCACAATATTTCGGCGATCATACATGTCGCCATCATCAGGTGAACTGACGGACTGAGCTCCTGTGAACGTGCCGGCACGGAGATCCGTACGCTATGGCTGCTCAGAGGGAACTCTGCTCAGTTCCCTCTGAGCAGCCATAGCGTACGGATCTCCGTGCCGGCACGTTCACAGGAGCTCAGTCCGTCAGTTCACCTGATGATGGCGACATGTATGATCGCCGAAATATTGTGCCCGTTTGACACTATAGACCGGCAGCACACCCGTGGATATTTTGATTATCAAATACGCCGAGAGAAACTCAAGAATCACAATCTTTCTGCTGTTCCTAGCTTACAGGTCTGCAGCTCATAGTCTAGTGGCTAGTGTTGCTGCCTCTGGATCACGGGGTCCTGGGCTCAATTCCCCGCAGACTGGGTGTTTGAATCATCATCATCTAGCTTACAGTGAAAATGTAATGTCCACATGCATGCAGTATAATGTCACTTATTGTATCTACATCCAAGTAATCACAGTGAAATTTATAGACTCCAGATCTTCGATGCTTTTTACCAGAAGCAGAAATTCCCACTTTTCGAATTTTTGTAACATTGTACAGATATGCCAGAATAATAGGCAGCACGTAGACAACCTGGTTTCACTGTACTAAATATCTTAAATTTCCTGCTGTGCTGCTTGATTGCATGATTTAATTATAAGGCTTCTTACTATTTCACTACCCTCACAATGAATCATCTGACCCACCTTATGATGTGAAAACATTGTACAGGCAGTAGATACAATCCCAGTGGCTAATAGCTCACCAGTCATTTAATTGTGCATTGTTCTTGAGGAATGAAACAATGATTAAAGAAAACACAGAAACTATGTGGGCATAAACAACAGAAAAAATATAATGCCCTAATGAAAAACAACAAAGGGCTTAAATGGTGACAAAAGGAACACTATTCAATGACAATGAAGTTCAGTAGTGTGGCAATATTTTTTGAGAGGCCAACACAATCACTGTCCGTATGAGCTGTGCAGAAGATAGCGTATGGGAAGAGTGCTTTCCCACTGCCTGCCTCACCTCTCACGCATGCAGTGTGCGAAACTGTGCCACAACCATGCCTTGTGACCTGGTTCAGGCATGTGTTGTCTTCATCACATCACATGCCAATTTGCGTGGTCCCACTTGAACTTGTTAAGTTACAAAAACATGTGCTGACCTGGGCCATGCCACACACGCTATCTGTGTCTCAATTTGCACCTAGCCTTAAAGAACACCTTTAAGAAAAATAAAGAAAGCTGCTTAAATATATGACAATTTCACTTTATTTTTTTACTTTTAGTTTGAAAGGTACAGATCTCATTGCTCTGTCCATATGAACATCTACTCTCCTACCTCAGTATTAGCAGATGGTCCTTTCCATTAGCATACAATAAAGTTTAATATAAATACGTCTTTCAATGCAAACATTTTATTACGCTTCATCACTTATTGGTATCAAACGCAATAACAAGTTAGTCTGCGTGTGCACCACACTCATGCACACATATATGCATGCAAACAGCTAACATCTACCTTTCATATTTATCAAGAATTTATTAGTTATTTGCATATTTCCATGATAGTTTCTAAATGAATAGTTGACTAGTCTGACTTAGAAAACCGAACAGAATCACTGACAAACCACCAGTTCGTACACCCCGCCAGCTTGAGGGAATATGTATCAGCATATACTTATTAAATCATTACACTAGTCAACAGTTGTTTTGGTACAGACAAAGCACATATAGAACATAATTCTATATTGTAATGTGACATAAAATGTGAAATCAAAAGTTTCCATCACATCAGGATTAAAAGTTATGACCTGCAAGTTATGTAACATAGCTGAATTTACTGTACGATTTTTAAGTGCTTTGTGTTTGAAATGAGTGTGATAAAAAATAATGCAGCGACCCTTTTTGTTCTTAACTTTAAAGTGAACTACTTTTTAAATGTAATATGTAACATTGGTGTATTTTACATTGTGTATTTAAACCCTCCAGTCACATACATTTGTTTACTTCTTCCTTCTATGTTATCCCAAGTCTTTGAATTTTTCTTTTATTTTTCAGGAATTGATCTGGCTAAGTTCATTCTACAGAAAAGTGTTTTTTAAGCATTAAAAATACAACATGAAGAAATCAAAACATGGATGTACAAACCGTTCTGATTCATTTTATTATACATGTGGTGAATTCACAACAAGGAAACAAATATGACCAATTTCTGACTTACTGAAGATGTCTTATCATTTATACTTCAAATGCCAACTGGCAGATCAGGATAAAGAATGGGCACCTCTCATAGCTTGCACTAGGTGCAATTCTAAACTAACACAATGGCAGAAAGGAAAAAAAAGAGCACTTAACATTTGCTATACCAATGATCTGGCAAGTGCCTCAAAACCATGTTGATGATTGATACTTCTGTCTGACTAATGTAACTGACTTTTCATCATCAAAGAATAAGAAGAATATTAAGTACCCTAACCTGCCCTCAGCAATCAGACCTGTTCCCCATGGTGAAGACCTGCCAGTTCCAATTCCTCCACTAGTGTGGGAAAAAGTTCCTCATTCTGATCATGAAGCGTTTGTAGAAACACTGATGAAGCACAATGTCAATCAAGTGAAGAGGAGCATTTTCCAGGACAAAGACCACATTTAATTACACAAGCAGACTTAAATGACCTAGTTCGTTATTTACAGTTATCCAAGGAGGTTCATGTCTTAAGGAATGTAACTTACTTCATGGAGAAACAAGAATTACTCACTTTAGGCAATGTAATAAAGATCTGATGACATATTACTATATGGTGGGTGATGTTTGTGCTTTTAGTGATGATGTAGGAGTAATGAAACAAATAAACATACCATGTGATGCTGCTGTGTGGCACTTGTTTATTGATGCTTCCAAGACAAGTCGAAAGGCTGTACTATTGCATAATGGTAATACATTTCCATATGCACCTCTGGGATACTCTGTGACTAGGAAAGAACTACGTAAATTTGTCAGAGATACTTGAAGCTATTATGTATAAGAAAGAAAATTGGAAATTACATGGTGATCTTAAGGTGGTTGGTTTACTAAGTGGTTTCACAAAGAATTGCTGTTTCCTTTGTCTTTGGGACAACCATAGAACAGATAAAAATTATACAGTTAAACAGTGGAGTGGCCACCACGAGAGAACTTGGCTCCAGGGAGAGAAAATGTGAAATATGTACCTCTGGTGGAGTCTCAAAATGTTTTCCTTCCACCACTGCATATTAAGCTCAAGCCTTATGAAGGATTTTGTCGAGGGAATGGACAAAAAATGCTAATGGTTTAATGTATCTACGAGAAGTGTTCCCTGAATTAAGTGATGCCAAACTGAAAGAGGGGATTTTTATTGGGCCACAAATTAGGATGTTAATGCATTAAGAACTTCGATGAAAAATTAATTCAGTTAGAACTTGCAGCCCGACATTCTTTTAAAGATGTCGTTGAAGGCTTCCTAGGGAATACAATAGCAGAAAACAGTGACATATTAGTGGGAACTCTTTTAGAGTACTATGAAAATCTTAGATGCACTTCCTTCATTCTCATTTAGACTTCTTCCTTACTACTGTTGGTTTTTGAAGCATGAAAGAGAGATCCCACAGAAGGAAGTTGTCATCAGAAAGACTCAACCCTCCCCCATCAACATCATCATCGAGCAAATGAATGTTGCAATTTTTCTTGTAAAAATGATGATTTTGAGGGGGCACTCGACATCATGATCATCAGCACCCTGACGAAAGTCAACATCTTGTAAAAATGTACATTAGGCCCAAGACACTAGAGTAAGTATGTTATAAATTGTCTAAATTTAGTATAGACCACCCTAGTCTCTGTTTTTAGATATAGGCATTTAAAAACCTCTTCTTTGTACCTGAAAAAAAACTTTTTTTGTTGTTGTGTTATCCATGAGTCAATTCAACTATTACTTAGATATAGCTTGTGATTGATGTAATCTTAACACATTAACAATAAATAAATTATTACTAATATATACAAATTCTGCTACTGCTGCCAACATAATTATTACACCTAATGTTCGTAACATGTCACCATGACTACTTAAATGTGTATGAAGGGTGAAGTCATGTAAACTTTGCAGAAAAGAATCTGTAACCACTGGAAATACTTACATTTATGTTCACATATGCAACTGAAAGTCTACATAAGGCTTTGACATTTGCTCCAAAACAGTGTTTTTTTTTTCTTTTTTTCTTTTGTCTTATGTTCTTTGTACTTATTAGATTTTATATGCCATCTTTTCTCCATTCAGTGCTTACAACAGTGCCATAGTGCATGTAATGTAACCTCCACATAACAGAGTCATTTACTGAAATAAGTTTTCAGTCTGATAGACAGTGACACAGGTTACCTGAAAGTCATAACTGCACAGATCCATGTCATATAAATCCACTGATGATGAAGGTTTGAACCTCTGAAACAGGTCATGGAAATAAATAGTGACTCGTAAAAGTAAACTTTGCTTGAGAGATCTGTATTTAACAGCTGTCAATTAGTATGAACTCCAAGTATCCAAATGTTGACAATGTCGTTACTATTCAGAAATTTGTGTTAAATCTGACGATTCATTTGGTTTGATACCTGTACTGAATATTTCCTACATCTGTGATGTGAGAAAAACTCACTTTTCTACTAATATTTCAGTGGAATAGTGTATACATGGGTTTGTAAAGACAAATATGCCCACTCCTGACTGAAGCTCTGCCACAGCAATATCTTCACATACTGGATTTTAATGACCATTTTGACTATATTTTTCATCTTTTCTCCTTCCTAGTCATCAGCATCACCTAGGTTGTGCCATTTTTAGTACATGATGTGAGTACACAGAATCCCTGGCAATACATTCCAAGAGCTCACACACCTCTACTATTATCACAGTGCTACTCATAATGGTTGTTGCACTAGACTGTCCCACACTTCTACAATGCTGCTGCTGTTATATAGTGTGCAACTAATCATTTCAATACCCATGGAGAGTGACTGATATATACACTTCTCTTTCACCTTACACACAGTTACATAATGATTACACTCATAGTCAGTTTTGACCATACACTGGCCAACTCCATATTCTACATCGGGGAAAGCAAACAAAATCTACATTACACACTTAAAATTTACTAAATCTTATCTAATAATCCAAAAATAGGTGTGCTACACACAAGCAGCTGAGTTAACCAACAGCAGCTTATTGTCCTATGTTACCCTCTATTTTCTTTTCACAAGCACTACTGTACCTCAAGGGCAAAACAGATAGTTTGTAGAAGCACTAAACATTGGGCCATGGGACATTTAAAAACAATTTCCTTTGTTGCCACATTTAACATTTGCTTTACCAAAATGCCCATGTACCCTGGTACCAAACAAAACGCCATCACCCTCCTCAACCTTTGTAGATAGAGAAGGGTTTCCTGGACTTCATTTATCTGTTTAGGTGTGTCTCACATAGGTCAAAGACCACTTGGGTCACAGCAGATAAGAAATATTGCAGCACAAAATGTTTCAGTGTCTTCATGATCACCTGTGACTCTGCATCAAATCCATGAAGTTCACTGGGTAAAACAATGTTGGGCAAAAAATTACATATCAGCCAGGAGGTTACCTGCACTGAGCCCCATCTATGACTATTGCCAAACAGTTATGGTGTGCATACAACACCAAATTAAAAATGTATTCAGGGGTCAAACTTTTTCGAGGTATGCTCAAATCACAGATAGGGTTGGCATACGTCCCAAAACTATCACTAGGCTTGGCTTTGCTGGGATGATGGACCCATCAGACACAACCAGCACGGCATAATTAGAAGGCTTCAGACCAATTTACTTTGGACTGCTATTTGTTGTGAGTGGGTATTTGTTTCTTATTGAAAGTGATTAAGTAGATGGACTTTGGGAAGCAAATGTATGCACGTAGCTCCAGTCTGCACAAAAAATGCAGCAGGCATTTTACATTGTTTGCAGGCAACATATACCTTAGTGCCTTTTCCATATGAGGTTGGTACCACATTGTTACTCTACACTTGCATCAATAAATAAATTATATGTGCCAGCTATTTGAATGCCACTGCAACTTCATACTGAATGTTTGCATATAATGTTTACATAAAAAGGTGGTGAAGTGCAACTTCACACGCACATACACATGTGTTGCAAATTGCTTGGCCCTTGCCTGCCACGATGGTATGCCTACAGTATTGGCATTCATTGTGAAGCATTGGATTTGCAATGAATGTACTTTCAGTCATAAAATTCATTCCTTGATATATACTGCCACTAATATGAATCAAATGTAAGTACGAGAGCTTGCTCATTAATTACCACCATTGCTCATTAATTAACACCAGCATGCGGATGTCCATCTTTGGAGGTGTTACCATTCTTATGATACACAATGTGATATTGCTGTACCCCACAGTGAGCAGTGCAGTGTAACTGGTGTTTATTGTTACACAAGACTGCAGTACGTATCAGTCCCCAGTTTGCCAAGAGGTTGACAACACACTCAGATTACACAGCAAAACAAATTCATAAAAAATCACTTTGCTAAGTGCAGAACACATGATACAACAGTACTATTTCTCTTTTGAGTTTTGTGAAAGTGAGGTGAAGTGACCCCAATGCAGTGTAAGAAAAGATGGTTTCAAAATAGGGGAACAATTGCCAAGAGTGAATGTGCAACCATGTTTGTTTCATCTTCAACCTCTGCTAACAATGAAGGAAAAAGGAGTGGTTTGCAGAATATACAGGGTGTTACAAAAAGGAACGGCCAAACTTCCTGGAAACATTCCTCACACACAAAGAAAGAAAATATGTTATGTGGACATGTGTCCAGAAACGTTTACTTTCCACGTTAGAGCTCATTTTATTACTTCTCTTCAAATCACATTAATCATGGAATGGAAACACAGCAACAGAACATACCAGCGTGACTTCAAACACTTTGTTACAGGAAATGTTCAAAATGTCCTCCGTTAGCGAGGATACATGCATCCACCCTCCGTCGCATGGAATCCATGATGCGCTGATGCAGTCCTGGAGAATGGCGTATTGTATCACAGCCGTCCACAATACGAGCACGAAGAGTCTCTACATTTGGTACTGGGGTTGCGTAGACAAGAGCTTTCAAATGCCCCCATCAATGAAAGTCAACAGGGTTGAGATCAGGAGAGCGTGGAGGTCATGGACTTGGTCGCCTCTACCAATCCATCGGTCACCGAATCTGTTGTTGAGAAGCGTACGAACACTTCGACTGAAATGTGCAGGGCTCCATCGTGCATTTACCACATGTTGTGTCGTACTTGTAAAGGCCCATGTTCTAGCAGCACACCCTGTATAAACACGAAGCTAAAACATGAAGTAAACTGTACACCAACTTTATAAGGAAATGCTCTTTTTAATCTATAAACACCAAAATGTACAGACATCTTATTGATGGTTCCAAGTATTAATATTTTAGCTCATTGGGACGATCATCTGGAAACAAGGAACTTCTGCCTTTAGCATCAGTGTGAAACAAATCCATCTGATTTAAGCTTCCCTCTCCTGTAGAAAGAAATGGACAGCTTCAAATAATAATTATGGCTTCAATAACACACACTTGTTTGCACAACTAAGTAGAACTACAGAGCCAACAAATTATAAACAATATTCATAATTTGTATAGAAGATGAATTTGCATTAAAACCTACAGAATCTCAGGACTTTCAGGTTTTCAGTTCTTTATACGATATTCTGTTCTTTATCATTGTTAATATACAAGAAAATGAATACTTACTTTCAGCAGTACTCACTGGATTGAGGACCACGCTGATTGTAACTATAATAAATTAGCTGTTACTGGGAAAGCTTTGGGAAACCATGAACTACATCCTTCAACATCAGTAGCAAACTAATCTCTCTTATTTAGATTTCCATCTCCTGTAGAGAAAAATGGGCAGCTTCAAATAATTATTATTGCTGTGACAATACACATTATTATTTGAGGTTCTATATAGTATTGGGGGGCCAAAAATTATGAAAAAAAATTCTTAAATTTGTATACAAGACGAGCATATATTACTATTTTCAGAATTTCAGGACTCATCAGTTTTTTTCTCTCCTTTTCTTTTCCGTCCTCTTTATCATTATTCACACAGGAGAAAATGAGCACCTACATTCAACACCCTTCATAGGGTTCAGAGCCAGCTCATTATATTTAAGTCTCAATCTGAATACAGAATTAGTCAATAAATTAATTACCGACAACAATTATGAAAGCAACAAATTCAGAAATCATTAACACAGCTGTTTACCAATCATTATCCTATGCGAAATCACTTATACTTTTACTGATGACCACGTCTACAATCAGCAGAGATATTATTAGCTACAAGTAACTTAGATGACAATGCTCCCAACTTCATAGCAAAGACAATACATGTGACACATTTGTAAATAGTATACTTTCCCTGCACAGATGTCATAACTACAGTTACAATTTTAATTGTGCTGTTGTTTCCTCAGCAAAAATATCTCAGCATAATTTGCAATTTTTTCATGGGTGAATTAGTTCTTTACATGATGTACAATATTCTGAAGACAGCTATTGCTGCTCAAGTGACAGTGCTAGATATGTGATTTTTATAAAGGAGAAAAATAGTGTAGTAAAATTTCAGTCTAACATCATGACTCAATATGGCCATTTTTGGGCTTAGGATGTTCATACTTTGAGATGTGATTAAGTATCCACACTTCCAGAATGACCACAGAAGATGCTTTATAAATAAAAAGGGACACACATCTTGTAAATAATACTCAAGAACTGCAGTAAGCTCAAGATAGAAAAACCAATAATAATCATTTATAACAGCTACTGTGGAAGATAGCCCTACAAACAAATATATTGCTGTATACATCTTTGATGATGATTTTGTCCCTGTACAAACTTTTTGTCCATGATGTGCCGAGTAAGAAACGAAGAACCTAACTGTGCAATTTGATCCTTTCAAACACATAAGGCACTGTCACAAGTGAAACTACAAAGAAAAAAATAAATAAATAAAATAATCATATGACCTTAGTGATCTTTGAAATGACAAACTTTTCCAGAAGAGGTTTTGGATTTTCCAGGTTCCCATTCTGCTGTCCTGCAGCCAAATCATTAGTCCATTCTTTCAATAACAATCATTTTCTGCCTTTGTTGCCTCTGGTGCAATTAAAATGCTTTTCCACAAATCTGGAGACGTTGCGGTCCCATTTTCAATCCCCACTATTAGTACCACGAGTTTGTTCATTCGCCTCTCATCTTCAACCATTAACTGTCATGATCCCTACTGCCTCTATTTGTTGTATGTTTCAACCAATTTGCATCTGGTGTCACAAACAGCTGCTATTCTTTTCATCAGCTGCTATAAACTCCCCTCTTCCTTCACATTTTGTTGTTTGAATGTTACCAACTAACTTTGTAATGCTCTGTATTACCCAATACATATGATCCTGCAAGTTGAACTAATTATCTGCTTACACTACGACAAACTCCGTCACTTTTATCTTTGTCACTCTTCTGAACCACTGACGTCAACATCCCACTACCTGCCTCACTTCATCTCTCTGGCTGCCAGTAAAAGCAGGTGTTAGTCTAATATCTTATTCAGAAATAAATTTTTTTTCCTCCTTTTGAGTATTCCGTATCTTGTCAATATGAAACAAAATTACTGTTGACAAACTGTCCTTGGACTGCTAAAATATTGAATTTGTATTTGCAAATATTGTTTATAAATACATGTGAGATTTTCTTGCCTCTTCCCCTCAACCTTCTCTCTATTATTTCTTAATAACATCACTTTTCCACGGGCAAAGTGGAGTTTGAGCCCACTTTTCTCTGTATTTCCTTACATACCATTTTAAGTTATCAGTTTACTGTATCATTCTTCCATTTTCATCAATTTTGTCATTTAAAATTAAATTAAATTTCTGTGGGCAGTTATATCAATAACAGCAGCCACACCCTAGAAAACATGTTGACCACTTACACAGCATGTTCTTATTTGAATAATGAAATGGCTGCCCAAACTATGCAGAGAGAATGTGTATTTATAAACCTAGCAGTATAGTGAGAATGCCAGTGTTACGGCAAGCTCAGGTAGCCACAAGCTCCAAAGTGAAAACGTCAAAGCAAGTGACATTATGCCTCACTGACAACAGAGGAGGCATAGTTTGAACAGGGCACAACAAATGGTCTCCTGGAAATGGCTTTGTCATATTGTGACATTTTAGCTCACACAGTGTGTGCTACCATGCCACTGATCAGTTTCGTTGTATACAAGACAGTTGTATGAGGTGATATGTGGGTAAGGGACCATTTGAAGTGACAACAGAACAACAATCATGATCACACAAATGTGTGGCAGAATGTCCAGCTTCAGCTTGGTACTGACTTAAAAATGCTTCACAACACCACATACAGACACATGTAGACAGTTCAATGACACCTGCTAAAGGTATGCAGCATGTTCTATTATAAGCTTTCATGTCCAAATCCACAAACGCATCAGACTGCAATGACCATGTGAATGCCATAGGCTGGCATGATACGTGGCAAAATGTACCGTTTTTGTGACGGAGTCCCACTACAACTGCTCCAAATGACATCTGGCACACGGCATAGACAGTGAAGTGGACAAACAAGTAGGTATACATGGCACTAACTGATACAACAGGCAATCTCAACTCCTGTTAGTTGCGGACAATCTGAAATACTACGTCACTGAGTTATTACATCCCAAGGTATTGCCTGCCCCCATCACACAGATCAGAATGCTGTAGTTCAGCTGTTGAAATGGCAAACAATGTGTGCCATTTCTTTCAAAAATTATGAGTACCAATGCAGGTTCATCTTAGATGTAGGTTATAAAAAATGTATGGGATATGATTGGATAGCAAATTGTTGGCCATAATCCTACAGTAATCACTGTTTTTTTGCAGACTTGCAAGCAACCATTATGAAGAGAAACATATCCAAACTCTTGACTCCATGTACTTAACAGCGTTTACTCCACCCAATTACAAAGTAACTGGTTTCAAACTTTGAGAATTCACTAAAGTTGGCTCACATACAGGTCTGCAATCCCTATCATTTGTTTTTTCCAGACACCTGTTCCATCACATGAAACACCATCTGGATCTTTTTTTATTAATGGCAACTAATTTTGATCTGCTTAGCAGACCAAAATCAACCATAATTAATAATCAATGATAGGTGCTCGTAATTCATTGTACCAATGGAGATCACACTTTCTTGAGACATGCCATCAATTATGAAACATGTATGCTGCTTAGAGTTGTATTATTCACAAGCAGTGTTTCTGTTCATTACAATGCCTAAGAAAATCTCATTTCCACAAACAGTTTTCTTATTGTTTCAGTATAGATGGCTCTTCTGTCAACTTTTTCACTCTTTTACATGACAATTTCAGTTAGCAATACAAGCTGACATATTACAGATGTTATAGGTGGGCTCAATCTAGCAGATTAACAGATAGAACTGGTCATCAAAAGTTGTTATTGTGATCAAAACTATCAAATTTGGTATAAACTGCACAAAGATAGCATTGCTATGGTATTTAATTTTTACCTTTAGGAAATGCATTCATTCATCAGTTACACAAACCTAACTGTTGCACTGAATTTTACCATCTAAAATCGCCATGCAGTGCAGCCTCCTTTAAGTTACCACGATGGCAGCAGGTAGAGAGGTAGAGTGTTTCAGTCTGAGGAAAAAGTCTTGTTACTTGACATAAAATGTGTTAAATGTAACATAATAGTGCAAAAAAAAAAAAAAAATAAAAAAATAAAAAAAAATTAAAAAAAAATAAATAAATAAAAAAAAAATAAATAAATAAATAAATTTGGCTCTAAGCACTATGGGACTCAACTTCTGAGGTCATTAGTCCCCTAGAACTTAGAACTAGTTAAACCTAACTAACCTAAGGACATCACATACATCCATGCCCGAGGCAGGATTCGAACCTGCGACCGTAGCAGATAATAGTGCATAATGGGAGTCTGTGCAACTACTGCAACAAATTGAGTCATTTTTCTTGCACCAAACATTAAGTCTCTCATTCGCGTTGATCTTCCTCCTGTTCTTCGTATAAAATGAAAATGGTTTGTCAGTTGTTACAACAGCTGTACCATAATTCTTATTTGGAATTACACCAATAGAAAAGGTACGAAAGCTGATAATCTCTCTCTCATTATAGCTCTCCAATCCTCCAAGCGGTGAATCACCTCTTCGTAGTATAGCAATCGTAAACCATGAATTACCACTCACTACCTCTGCAGTAGTACAAGAAAAATTAATCATGCATCCTACAAAAGTTATAGGTCCTCCAAGTAGTAGTTGTTGAGCAGTCTGCTTCGGTTTAAGATCAAATGTATCAACATTCTTGTACACTGGTAGTCTCGTTCCTCTAGCATATCTTCTCCTTCGGTAAGGCATGGCTGTCTCTACTGTGCGGCTGCCTCGAGTCGACAGAGTGCTGCTGCCTCTGTAGCGGAAGCGGCTGCTGATAAGCGCACAGCCAGCCAATCAGCGCCCGACCGGATGGGCGTTGCCGCGCCGGAAGTATTTTTTCCAGCGGATCGCGCTCTGTTAAAACTAGAGCACGATCCTCCAGCTCTGGCGGCAGCCAGGTGAAGCTCGTTCAAGGTCACCCGCCTTGCGTAGCTGATGCGTCTAAGTGAAGACAGCCATGCAGACAAAAATACTGATACAAATAGAAAATACACATGTCTTAACTAATTTGGCTGAACAGAATTCTTGCTCCTGCTTAACACTGAGACGCCCAGGAATAAATGAACTTTGCGACAGGCACTTCACTGTTACAAGAAAATATTAAAGCTCTCCAGTTAGAGAATGTGGATGGAAATCTGTTTCAAGGAAAAGAACTTTCACAAAGAAGCAAAAAGCCTATGAAATCAAGTGGCCCTTTAAAAAATAGATTTAAAACTTTAAGTAAACACAAATATAACAAATCAGGTGCCAAATAATAATACAAAAAACTTGACAGCAGATGAAAGGGAAGAATGCAACACTTGGAATTTAAAAAAATCGTAGGTTGAAGTCTGTAACGAAACACAAAATGAGGATTCTTCCTGAGAATCACTGTCGTGGTATGTCTAGTATATTTAGTTTCTTGCCGAGTGACTCAACCAACTTAGAAGTAGATGGATTATGAAATCTGAAGCCATAGTAATGTAGGAAAAAGTGACTTCTGTGAATAGTCAGCTAAAGATTTTGTTGTAGCTGGAGAACCAAATGATGATGGTAAAACTTCAGCATTGGATGAAACCTCTGCCGTAACAGAATACTAGCAAACTTCACACATAAAAACAAATACCATAATAGTAAACACCACATCCGCATGACTTGATGAAATCTCGTGTGTCAACAAAGAAATACAGAAAATGAATCAAATACAAACATATCTATGACCATTCCATTTCAATAATGCGACGCTAATAAATTCAAGCACTTTTTAAAAGGGAGTATTACCCAAAACATGGCCAGTGCTTCAATAACACAGGTGAACTAGTCTTATGCAAAGCTACTCAAAATGTTTTAAGTGAGAAGTTAAAATTGGAGAAAACCACCCTCCACAGAAACCTGCAGTTTTGACAAAGGCTTGTCCTTACAAGTCTTCGTCTATTGAATTGGTTGGTTTGGAAAGTAAAGGGACCAAATTATTTAATTGCAATCACTGCCATTAGTCATGTAATGATAATTCAATGGTACAATTGAGTGCTAAACACTGAGTGTATGTCCTCCTTCCATATAAATATACAGTCCACGAGGAAAAAAATTCATGAAATTTAACTATTTTCAGTCCCTTCTCCCCATTTTTTATTATGTGCTTAATGCTTGGAAATTGTGAATTAGCAAAATACACTATTTATTTTTAACTAGTGAAAATGAAACAATGTTTGGTAAAATTTGTCTGATATTAGCCCACTTATGTGAAACTAGCACGGTGTACCATGCATAAAATTTAACAAACCTCCCTCCCACATATCTGCATAAACCTGCTTGCTACTTATACTCACTTTAAAAATGGAGCCATGAAATACACTAATATTACTGTTTTCTTATTTATTTTAGGAGCTTCTGCAGCGGGGATTGCAACCTCTGTTGGCATGTCTTTCCAGAGGCTAGTTCGGAGCTCACAGATTCTGGCTGTACATAATTTGAGCCACAAGCAATTTTGCAACAACTGCAAATTGTAATAGAAGGCTCTACAAGATCTAGTGTGTCTGGAAATAATACCCTCATGCTCAGCCATGTTGGGGGCCTGAGAGAGCACTGAAATGATGCAGATTAAGCATGGGGACAGATGAGACTATGAATTTGTCTAATGCTGAATTATGAGACTAGCATTACTATACCAGTTACATATCCTGAAGAGGTAGCAGTAGAAATTGATACAACAAACTTAAGAAAAGCAATAGCTTGAACTGTGTAATGTCAGAGTAAAACACATTTTTTTTAATTAAAAATTATTTTTTTAAATAAAATGTTCATTATATTCTTCACTTACTTATTTCCATATGCCCTTAAAGAAAATATTCAGTAAAAGTTTCTGTTAAAGTGAAAAAATAAGAGTAACATATTCCAGTTCAAAATGTTAAAGATTAAAAATATCTGCACCTATTTACTGTAATATCTAGCAAATGCCTAACCACATCCTTGAAACAATTTTTGGTAAAGTGGAACGAAAAGAGCAATTTTTGACACAGTTTGTGCACTTATTTACTGTAGTATCTGGCATATTCTGTTCCAGTTTGAAACATTGCAGGTTAAACAATTTTTGATAAAATAAATTTAATGAGGAGAGAACTGTTTTTTTTATTATTTTTTTTATTTTCACCAAAACGGAATTTTGCTATACCTGAAGAAATAAAAAGTACTTTTATTATAAAAAAAATGCCTATCACATTTGTTTACACAATGCTTGGAACAAACATAACTTCCATACACTTTAGTTGCCTTCTGTTTGTACCATGTACACACGTTTGCTACGTCCTCATCTCTCAATACTGGAACATTGTGGTCACTGCCACTAGCTGCCTCAAAATCCTCATCCCCGCTTGTTTTGCTTCATTGTGCAAAACAAAACAGGATATTGTCACACTGTGGGGTTTTGTTTGGGCACACATTTTGTTTTGCGGAACTGGGAAATGGCTTTTTCACCTGTCCAAAGCACCGTTCAATTACCACCTGTTCCTTATAGTGACATCTGTTGGACACCACCTCATCAGGTGCGTTGGGATTCTGGAACAGTGTCACTAACGAAGGTGTAATGTCCTATACTTCATCTCCTAAAATTTAAGCACTCCACTTTTTTTACATAATATATAGTATAGGTATGAGTTTCTCCATATCCCAGCATCATGCACACAGCCACACAATGAAGCATTACCACTATTGAACATTTCACTATAATCACAAATCACCTGCACATTTACAGAAGAAAAGCCCTTTCGAATAATATATTTTATGTCAATGTGCAGAAGGTTTCATTATGAATATCTGCACGCAATCGAGGGGCCCCATTGAACATGGAAACTGATATCTAGACTGCCACTTAACTTTTGTTGTTTCTAGTTTGTTTATGTTTCTTGGCAATAGGATCCACAACAGTGCCTTTCTGTTAATCTGCTGCAGAACATATAAAAATGTCTGCTGTATTCCTTAGTCTTCTCCTACAACTGTCTGAAAGCCTGAGTTCACATAATAACACAAAAATGTTTTCATTTTAGATTCTTTGGAAAGGGCACCACCACCTCTTGAGATTTTCAGGAAGAAAGTGCTTCACCAGCCAAATAATGTTTTCACAGTTAACTCCATATTAGCTTTTACAGTTTCTTTCTTCAGAGTTTCTTCATGCTACATTTGAGAACCATAAATTCTGCACACTTGGTAACACTTAACCACAACACTGCTTAATCAGCTTGAAGTATGCTACAGAGTTCACTTCAAAAACAGAGAATGTTCTCCACTTTTGAGGAAGTTCTCTGGTTTTATTCATGCAAAATCTGGGAATTTTCTCTGTTTCAAGCAACTTCCCCCACCCTTTTATTCATGCTGAGAACATTCTCAGGTGAAGTATGTTATCTGACTTGCTATTTTCGTGCGAACCTGAGAATACTCTCCAAAGTTCTGAGTATAAAGTGTATTCTCAATTTCAGTCATATGATCCATTAAGCTGTACTGTCTGATCTCTGTTTGGTATTATTTTAAAACTGATCCACTAAGTCCATGTTGCATTGTCCTTTCTTGTTAATGTTTTCTCTGGATGATGCTCCAGCCAACATTTAATGCATTCCTGAGAACTACATCTCATTTCAAACAAAGAGAACAGGCAATGCCACATACAATGGCAACTACTCAGTTCTGAACCCATGAATTAAATAAGTTCTAAACATTACGGACTAAAGCAGGAAAAAGTCAGCAAATAATACCATCAAGCCTTCTAAGCCAAGTTGAAATCTCATCAAGTGTACGCATTATGTCTTCTTCAATAGGCTACAGCACACCAAATATCAGACGTAGAGTATTTCTGTGACAACCACCAGTACCTGCAAATCCAGTATTCAATGAAAGTCTAGATCAGGGTCGGTGGTGTTCCATACAGCAATGTTCTCAGCACTCATGGTAGGAAGTAAATATGGTATCTAAGCTACTGAGTCTACACAATCAGATCAAAGAACAGCTGGCATGTTTTAGAGAAATACTGTCACAGTCTCATATCAACATATCACAACCTCCAAAATCATTAACATATTCAGAAGAAACAAGCAAATATTTGACAACCAAGATTATTAATTTAAGCTGCGCTATTAGGTCCCAACCTACCCACAACCTCTTAATTTGTGACAATTAAAAGAAACAAATGTATGGAACAATAAATGTTTTTAATATAATTTTTGCAAGAAAAACTGTCGTATTCGAACCTAACATGGGGCCTGGTCTAAACTACACCTCAGTCTGCCACCACAACCAGTTTTTCAGCTTCTGCATGTGTTGGCTTTGCCAACTTGCAACCAAGCTGTCACATTCCAACCTAACCACAACCTCACAAATACTTGGAAAAAAAAATAGCCAAATATTTGTGACAACAGAAGAAGAGAATGGTTTTTATGCAGGCACTAGAAATTCAAAGATTTTTCTCTCCTCTCAATGGTTACATTAAACTATCGTCCCACTAGCTACGTGAAACTGAAGCACTGCCAACTTTTGAGCAGTAGATAAATAGCATTGTGACTGCCAGTGGCCCTGATCTAGACTTCAGCCCTGTATTATGCATGGGTTTCATAGCCTTCCTTTATTTCTTCTAAAGGGTTTTTACAACGAGAATACAGCATTTACACCTCATACAATACGCACTAGTGTTAGTGAAAACTGCAGTTCTAAGGCAAAAAGTAAAAGTGAAATCCATGAGAAATTAAAATCAGCTTTGGTCCAACTGTACAAAATGTACAGTGAATGTGCACACCTATTATCAGGAATGCACATGCCTGTGGGAAGCGTATATAGTAGGGTACAAAAACAATAGTAGTACTTTAACTTTAAATTAAATTATCATGCTTACTGAGATTAGTGTGCCATGTATTTAAACTGCAAGAACAATTTACTGAGCTACTTGCAGAAGGACTCAAGTATCAACATACTGATGCATGGATGATGTGCGACAAGACAAGGGACGTAGGCAAGTGTGTAATGTATTACTGCCATTCAGCAAAGTGGAAAAACTAATGACACAGGAGGAAAACTCAACTGAGAAGGTTGGGAGAAGGAAGCCCTTTCAACAGAATCATTACTAGCATATTCCTTAAATGTTTCATGGTAACCACAGATAAATTAAATGTGGACGTAAGAAAACAGAACACACAGGAACAAAAATCTCTCATTGAGCTATTACAAACACTGAAGAATTACTGACACTTCAGTAATGGATTGCACAATTTTGTTTCTAATTTTAGAGTAACAGAGTGCCGGAACAGTTACGGCACCAACCATAGAAGATTTAACAACATACACTATGCAGATGACCATGAGAGGACAATCCTTTTGATACTTTTCTGCCTCATATTCAAACCTAAGATAAACTAAGAACAGATCATTTTTCTTAAGAAGTCATGCATAAAGCAATAGCCTTGTGGCACTGCATGAAGTTATAGTGCAAGTGTTTTACAATTTGGGACAGTGTGAATAACATGTATTCCTGTTTAAGACATCAGAAGTAATTAACAACACCAGGTGCTCTAGTTTACAGGAAAACTGACAGTGACATGGACTTCATGAAAATGGAACGTACATTACCATCTTATTACAGTGAATTTAAATGTGAAATTCTCAGACTTCAAACCACCACATCAAATATCAAAATATAAATTTCCACAAAATAATTTAGAAGTCACTTTAGCCAATATCAAGACAAAATAGCTTGAAAACATGATCACTTGAACGATATTTTGTTTTCTGCAGTTGGCCTCATGATTATCCAGCCAGTTACCTAATTAGAAAATAAAGCATCTTCTTCAAACACTACCTCATATGCACAATTTTTAAAACCACTCTCCTACAGCCAGTTGTGCCTTAAATCAAATCACTAGCATTCAGAAAATAGTGTGGGCCAACCAGAAAAGATTAAAGTAATTACAGCACTGGGAATATTCTGCCTCTTCATACGGATGAATTCCTAAATGACTGACACAGAAACGGTTTCTCTGAACCGTGCATTTAAAATTACAGGTGATTAGTCATCAACTAAACTACTGCCTCAGTAGATTCTATGTTATACAGGATAATTTCAGATTTATATTTCCACCAGACTGCTTGTGTTCAAGCAGAACACTTAATTCACACTACAAATTGCACACATCACATCTTACAGCATTAATAATAGTAGTAGTAGTAGTAGTAGTAGTAGTAGTAGTAGAGACACATGCTGAAAAACCTCAGCTTCTGTATTGAATTCAAGAACAGTAGTATTTCATGTAACAGTCATTGCTGAAATTACCCTGTGGAGAGCTGCTCACTGGGAAAGAAGTCCGCTGAGGGTGCATAGGATGAGGTGAGATTGGAATTTAATGACTTCATAAAAATAGAGTCCTATCTTGAATTGGACATGAATGAAGATGGATATCAGCCATGGTCTACTTTAAGAACTACACAAGGTGATTTAAAGTAAACAGGGATGGACAGATGAGAAGTTGACTCCAGTTCTTCCCAAAGTTACTCCAGTGGTTTCTACACTGTTATTAAACGGAAATACGGAAGCGTCCGATCCCGTCCGTCTGCTTTCACCCATGGTGTCACAAATATGGCGGAAACAAAACCAAACACACACACTTTCCACAAGAAGCCTAATGACACTAAGGGGACAAGCGCGGGAAATGGGGTGTTTTGGGTGGGGGGCAAACTAAATATAAACAAATTTAGACGCCTTGTGTAGCTACAATGTGTAAGTGAAGACAGCCATGCATGAATACCCACCCACCTCCCCAGGGGTCGTAACCCCTGCAACCCATAGAAGATAAAGATGCTTCAGTAGCCGATTAGTGTTTTTTGTCTTTTAAAAAAAAAAGTCTCACGGGATAGAACGAACAGATCAGAAAGATAAATATAATAAACTAAAACAGAAATTGGAGGAAACAGATAATTAAAATAAGTAATAAGTGTTTTTAAATTTAAAAAAAATCTCACGAGATAGAATGAACAATCAGAAAAGTAAATAAAATAAAACAGAACTGGAGACAACCACACTCAAACCAAACTCCGCGCCGTCATGACGTCACACACGACAACACCCTTACGTCACGGGTCAAAGCCGACGCGTGGGATCGGACGCTTCTGTCGACCCTATTAAACTTAATATTCCCTCAATGCAATCAACACACAAAATAATTACAGTCAAACCATTTTGCCATTATCAATCTTGTTATGGACAGAACAATGTTGCACAGTTAAATAACAGCATGAAACAATACATTCCCTTAAATCTAAGACCAGAAAGGAGATATTTGCTGTGGTATACTTTTGACAGTAAATTCAGTGGAGAAATGAGTACTCACCTCGATTTGATGTGTCCTGCAGTATGACTTACTAGTAGAAAACGTAAAGAGAAATTTTAGAATTTGCTTCAAGTCTAGTAAAGAGTGCTAAAATTAAAATAAATGTAAATGAGAAATAACCACAGTGTGTGTCCTCTCAGAAAGCCTGCAGCTGCTAGGAGTGTGTCATAAAAGCAAAGCACAGTTGCAATTTTCAATACTCCAATGAGTACCAACCTTTAGCAGCATTGGCTGTGCTTCAGATGGGATGTATTCACGATGAAGTGACAGGAACACTAGACACCTGTGTAAGGTTCCCATTGTATTTTTGGGAACCCTGCACAGGTGCATAGTGTAACTGTCCTGATTTCGCGCCTTCCTCCAGTTTTTGCACCTTTGAGATGAAACCTATACCAATTGGTATATTCAAATTAGGATATAATCATGACACTCACCTGACAGGCTGATTTGCTGTAAATAATCAAAGAAGCATCACGACAGAACTTCTCTTTTTTTTCACACAAAAATGCCAACAGCAGATACGGTAGCTCTGAATTTAAACATCCGTCTTATATATTAGGTCACATTCGGTGAACGATGACGGCTATGAAATTATTCCACGACAATTTGGTACTACACAGTTTCATTTCTTCCGTGTAAAGAGGTGCGAAATGTGAAAACAGTTAAAAATTAAAATAAAGAAGAAAACAAACTTCAGTAAACACACTACAACTTATTCATTACAATATTTACTTGGGCTATAGCAGCCGACCATAAACTTACCGCACGAACATCAATGCAATACCAGCATCCATTAAACAAGGGTGTGGTCTTACTGCAACACCGAATCAAACATGCGAGATGTTTGCTGCGTCGGAACTCTTTATGGCGGCGGTATTCGTACTTATCATGTAGCATCTGCTAAAACACCTACAACACTATACACCGATTAATTTTAACAACTACGTGTCCCCAATATTCAATGCAGAACGACGCCATTAGCATCTAGGTTATTAAAATACTGCGTATAAAAAAAGTACAGGACGCAAATCCTTTGATGAATATTGCGGCATACACAAAAACAAGAAAATGCTTTTTCGAACAACACCGAAAACAATTACAAATACAGTAAAATTAAGGAATGTATTCGTTTTAGAAAGCCCGTCATACTGTCAAAGATATACCGCCAATTCATCAATTTTCTTACATAAGACTACGAGATAATCCAGATCCCAATCACCAGTTACAAAACAAGATACTTACCAGCTCTTCAAGCAACACAAAAATATCTGTTTCTACATCAAGTCACTAACAACGTCAACGTGTGAACGGAGTACACTCAAAGACAATCGTAACAGTCGCAACTTTTCACTTGCAGAGATGGTTGTGCAGTGATCTGTGTTGTGTCTAGCCCCTGACATGCAACAACAGCTCCATGGACCCAGTCGTTCACGGCTAGAGTCGAAATTCTAGGAGACAGCGGACAAAAGGCACGCAACATTCTGTGGCTTAATATCTGACGCATTGGTCCAAGTGACATGATTTCTATGCAGATCTATCGAGTGTGTAGTTTTTGACACCCCGTGGAAACCTTATGATGGGGTTAACCCCTAAAGGCCAATTCACACCCGCCGTCACTTCCCGTCCCTTCAAAACATTCTCCAATGCATTACAAACAGCATCAACAACGGACATGCCGTGCCATCCCGACCTGTCCCGTCAATCACGGCACCGTCAAAGTTTGTCGGTAAGAAAGTTTTGCCGGCTAACGTTATCCAGCCGTTGTTGATCACGTCACCGCCAAACCCATTTCCTCTCGATACACCGGCATGCAGAGATCTCCGTAGTTCGTTTCGTTGTGGTTTCGTGGTTAATATCAGTTGTTGTTTGTTCGTTATTTGTTATAAACTGTTTCGTTTCGTTATTTCTTTTGTAAAAATGTGTAATAAATGACGAAAGATTAACTGCAGCAGTGAGGCAGGAGTCTGAATTGTGCGACATGAACGTACTTAACTACTTGCCCTCTATTACATTTATAAAGTTTTTTTATACGTGCTAGTATGGTATTTAATTATCTTACAATCAAATAATTGCAATATGACTCCAACTTGAAGCGAAAAAAGTACTGTGTAGAATCAGATCGATTACCGGTAGTAGGTGGAATTTATTTGTTTGTTGTCAGGCATTTGTACCGTTTCATAAAGAAGTAGACTGAATCATTTTGACAGTGAAAGTTGTTTGTTGAAATATATGTGTGTGGCAGGCTTATGAATTGTCAAGTAGCTCCCTGGATTGTGTGTGAAACAGTTTAGCAAGCGTCAGTGGTCAATATTTGGGGTTTAAATTGCTAACCCTAGTACAAATAAGGAACCTGAACTATTAAGAGACAAGTACAAGACGTAAAGGAAACACATAAATCTTTAAGGGAAGGATATTGAGGGATATATAACTATTGCCCCAAAACTTGTACTGGACCAGCAACTAAATTTAACCTTAAACAAACTAATTTTTCATGCGATGTGATGGCACATCGTTACACTGTATTTCATTCAGTAATTATGGGTGCAATTTGACGTAACAACTCATGCTTCAACTACATAAAATATAAAATGAAGATTCCTCTTCCTCGAGCTCTTTGTAAAGTGTATGAAATTCCCCTTCTGCACCGCTTAATGACATTTTTCGGACCCACGCGCCTTTTGTGTCATTTTGCACTTCTCTCTTTTTCTCTAATATACACGTTATCGATGCAAACTGTACACCGTTTGAGTCCAATAAATGTCATTTTATGCATTCACGTTCATGATCTACCACGTTGTGTATATGCACTTTCAGTGTAGAAACAGTTGAAAACCATCTTGCGAAGATCGCAATTCCCGCGAAAAGAACAGTTGAGGACAGCCATACGAGTTGAGACCACATGAGTTGAACTGACTTGCGTGCCGTGACGGACCATGTGAATACACCTTGCTGTGATGGTGCCGTGCGCGTGACGACCAGTGTGAATTGGCTTTAACTCACGAGGTGACTTAACTGCAACACATACTACGAGGTGGGATCTCTGGGATCCCTATGTATAGCCCCAGATTTAAGATGCATATTGTTTGAAATTTTTCATTTATCCCTTTAATGCCCTGTGTGACATTTATGTCACACTGTGTTTGAAGTGCTGCAGAGACAACATTGTGCTTCCTTTCTGCTGTAAGGGAGAATGTAATGGATTTTCGACCGAACAATAGATTTTTCAAAAATATTGTTTTCTTAGTCTACACAGTTTAATCTATATTGTGTGTGAATTTTATCGTGATAGCAGCTTTATAAATGCTATTAAATTGTTAAACTGATTAACTCTACACTGGCAGTCACTCTCACCTTTTCAGGCATTTGGGATACAGCTTGCTTCAACGGAATTTTTGTCAGTGTGAAAGCTACTTTATTTTGATATGTTTGGCTGACATCTATATCTCTGACTGACATCTACACTCCTGGAAATGGAAAAAAGAACACATTGACACCGGTGTGTCAGACCCACCATACTTGCTCCGGACACTGCGAGAGGGCTGTACAAGCAATGATCACACGCACGGCACAGCGGACACACCAGGAACCGCGGTGTTGGCCGTCGAATGGCGCTAGCTGCGCAGCATTTGTGCACCGCAGCCGTCAGTGTCAGCCAGTTTGCCGTGGCATATGGAGCTCCATCGCAGTCTTTAACACTGGTAGCATGCCACGACAGCGTGGACGTGAACCGTATGTGCAGTTGACGGACTTTGAGCGAGGGCGTATAGTGGGCATGCGGGAGGCCGGGTGGACGTACCGCCGAATTGCTCAACACGTGGGGCGTGAGGTCTCCACAGTACATCGATGTTGTCGCCAGTGGTCAGCGGAAGGTGCACGTGCCCGTCGACCTGGGACCGGACCGCAGCGACGCACGGATGCACGCCAGGACCGTAGGATCCTACGCAGTGCCGTAGGGAACCGCACCGCCACTTCCCAGCAAATTAGGGACACTGTTGCTCCTGGGGTATCGGCGAGGACCATTCGCAACCGTCTCCATGAAGCTGGGCTACGGTCCCGCACACCGTTAGGCCGTCTTCCACTCACGCCCCAACATCGTGCAGCCCGCCTCCAGTGGTGTCGCGACAGGCGTGAATGGAGGGACGAATGGAGACGTGTCGTCTTCAGCGATGAGAGTCGGTCGCTTCTGCCTTGGTGCCAATGATGGTCGTATGCGTGTTTGGCGCCGTGCAGGTGAGCACCACAATCAGGACTGCATACGACCGAGGCACACAGGGCCAACACCCGGCATCATGGTGTGGGGAGCGATCTCCTACACTGGCCGTACACCACTGGTGATCGTCGAGGGGACACTGAATAGTGCACGGTACATCCAAACCGTCATCGAACCCATCGTTCTACCATTCCTAGACCGGCAAGGGAACTTGCTGTTCCAACAGGACAATGCACGTCCGCATGTATCCCGTGCCACCCAACGTGCTCTAGAAGGTGTAAGTCAACTACCCTGGCCAGCAAGATCTCCGGATCTGTCCCCCATTGAGCATGTTTGGGACTGGATGAAGCGTCGTCTCACGCGGTCTGCACGTCCAGCACGAACGCTGGTCCAACTGAGGCGCCAGGTGGAAATGGCATGGCAAGCCGTTCCACAGGACTACATCCAGCATCTCTACGATCGTCTCCATGGGAGAATAGCAGCCTGCATTGCTGCGAAAGGTGGATATACACTGTACTAGTGCCGACATTGTGCATGCTCTGTTGCCTGTGTCTATGTGCCTGTGGTTCTGTCAGTGTGATCATGTGATGTATCTGACCCCAGGAATGTGTCAATAAAGTTTCCCCTTCCTGGGACAATGAATTCACGGTGTTCTTATTTCAATTTCCAGGAGTGTATATCTTTGCCTGAAAACTTGTATGTAGTTTATTAATGTTTTGACAGCACTAACAGATATTTGTATGTGGAAGGTTTAATTTGCAGACCTTGACGTAGAAGTCAAGATTTATGCATAATGGGTCGTGGAAAAACTCCATTTAGGAAATGAAAGTTTCATGGAAATCGGTTTACCAACAAAAAAAGAGGAAGCAGCTTGAAATGAAGAACATAAGCTCTCAGCTTCAGCATCGAAACTTGGGACAGGAGAATTGTACAGGTGCGTGAAGGATGTTGATATGAATTCCACAGCATTCAGACTTACTGATTTAGAGCTTGTCTGCCAGGCTATAAAGATTTCATGTTCATGTGTTAGCTGTAAATATATGGAATGCATGATTGTTGTTGAAGAAAGAAGAGTGGGAATAGCTTGCGATTTTAAATTTATTTGTAATTCGTGTGGCTGTGAATTTTCATTTACCTCCTCCAAAGAAACTGACACTGGTACCAAGGAAAGCAATTTTAGGTGAGCATATGCTCTGAGATGCCTTGGACAGGGTAGGGAAGGAGGTAATTTATTGTGTGGTTTTCTGGACATGTCTGATGCTGTATGCGATATGGCCAAAGTTTCTATGAAGAAAGCAGTGTTGGAATTGATGGAAATAAATCAAGAGGAAATAGATCCTGAGATAGATATTCATGACAGTGAACAGTGTGTAACAAGGAAAATGTCCAACAATGAAAACAGTGAGAAACTGTGGCAAGAAATACCTTGGTGATGGAGACTTCTCTACATCCAACACTAACAGATAAAAATCCACATTCAAAAGAAGCTTGGTGGTAGGCTTCGCCGCTTGTTGAAAGAGAAGGAAGGTGAAGTACTTGAGGATGGAAAACCACTAGGAGGGAAAAGCAGGCTTACTCTGAAAGAAACTGATTCTCTTCAGTTATTTTATGAGAGAGCTATTAGGAAAAATACACATAATTTAGAGGAAATGAGGTGTGCTGTGTGGGCAATTTTTTTCCACAAACTGTCCACTTACCCAACACCATTGCACAATCTGTGTCTGAAAGGCGATTGGTGTAAGTTCAACAACAGAAATATTCACATAAACACTCATTACCAGAACCTGTTATGAATGCAATTAAGCCCACATTGAGGTTTCTTGCAAACCCTGATCATTGAGGAAGTGTCTTCAAGGAAAGATACAAAATGCAAATGAAAGCCTCAATAATCTAATTTGGATTAGATGCTCAAAAGGTGTCTATGATGCAGTTTTAAGTTACAGTAACGGAAATAATGGTAGAATTGCAGTGCTGAAGAGAATTAGTATATATCCTGGTGTGTTTACAACAAAATCATTTTACACCTTCGATGAGAGCAGGGTCAAGAAAGCTAACAGATCAGTGTCTTACCTGCAAATACAGGCCATGCAGATTCGAAGAGGAGAGAAGAGAAACCTGGAGGATGAAGATTTTAAAATTGAGTTTCCCAGGGGACGGTTCCGCCTGAGCGCAGGCCAGACAGCGTGGTATGGCC
Organism: Schistocerca nitens; assembly: GCF_023898315.1. Lineage (NCBI taxonomy): Eukaryota > Metazoa > Arthropoda > Insecta > Orthoptera > Acrididae > Schistocerca > Schistocerca nitens. The sequence goes on along the minus strand of NC_064616.1, from coordinate 166,864,717 downwards.
AGAAGCTTAACGTCCCCTGCAGCCACAGCTTGCAGCCTGGAGATTCTCTCTGTCTGGCAGATAGCATAACAAGGAATCCAAGTTTTTCAGAAGTAATTAAAAATTTCCCAATTGGGACCTATACATAATTATAATTATAAAAGTACCATTATTTAGTGTAAGCTCACAGGCACATGCTTCTGTATGTTGCTCTACACAATTTTTTTTAATTTCTAAGTTTATCACACTGTGATAACTTTTAACCTATGTGACAACTCCTCCTTTTTCCATATTGTCTCCACTTACATGTTCTTAAAGCCTATATCCACTTCTAGGCACCTTTTGCGTATCTGTGACTATATGATGTTCAGACAGATATAGTATATCTACTACATTTTCTGTTTCTAAATCTTCCAAACAAACGAGATGTTCATCTGGTTTATTTTTTAATCGTCTGATATTCTGATACAATATACGAACATTATTTTTCACTGTACTTTTATAAGGATCTTGTGATATTTTGACATCTTTAGTACCTGCCTGTCTGAGCTTCTCGTTATGCTTGATTCCTTTCAATGTTGTATCACTGGACACTGATCTTAGCCTGAAAACGAGGTACTTCCATAAGTTTCAGCGTCTCCATCTTAAGGATTTTACTTTCAGCCCATCCAATTTAGCCTTCCCTTTCTACTGAGATCCAGTTCATGCTTAGTGGAATCCCAACTACCAACAGCATCAACAGGAATCAAACCCATATCTGACCCAGCAACTGCCCAAAGCCTGATCAAACTCCATACTGATCCTCCTTACAGAGCTAATCAACTGGAGCCTATCATACCGTGTGAAAGCAGGCACCTACCCAACATTTGTATATTTCATTGCAGAAGCTATTTTTACCAGGTCACTTTCAATATTGTAGCCATGATCTCTATCAGTTCTATTTCTTGCCCCACCCACTACAAAAACATTATCTTGCTTTGCAAAGCCCTTGCACAAGGACTGTACATCTTCTACCACTTGGTTAGGGAATGCACTGGGCTTAAAAAAAGTTTGTGAACTGGTACCTGTCACCTGATTTTTCCTGCAAAATCTGGTCCACACCTCTTCCATGCCTATTTCTTAGCAACAGAACTTTCCTCCTACTTTCTACTTTTTTCGAAACAGTTGGGTTCCTAACGAAAGACTGTTGGGTATTCACTACATATTCGTCTACCAGAGTCTCTTTCTTACTTAACTGTGGTAGCGAGGCAAATCTATTTTTTGTGACAATGATGAAGGTTAAGTTATGTAGGAACTTCATTAATAGTTATGTAGGTTGTGTTCTGCAACAAGGTGGCGGTTGGCATGTTAAGCTTTGACAAAATAACATTTTCATTCATTGTAATTTCTTTGCTTCAGAAATTTCACGTTTACATTTTATAATTATTTAAAGCAACATTTCCATAAACAACGAAAACCTGTACGTGCATCTCCCAACCATCGCCTGCAGAAGCCAGTAAGTGCTTCCACAGACACGACCTCGTTTTTTATTGGTACTATATACAAGATGGTCTCAAGTGAAATAAAGTGTAACTGTCCAAATTTTTATTCAAGAGCTTACAGAGACATTAACGAATAAAACATGGTCCTACAAATATTGGGTATGAAAATGGATTTCTTGTAGAAATCATTTGGGGGTGTAACGAAGCTGGTAAAAGTGTAACAGGGAGAGAATGATGTCATCTATGATGTTATGGGTTTTCACCACCCCACACCATCCCATCCCTTAACGCAACCCACGCCCCCACCTGTTCTGACAATGTATAAAAACGTATAAAATGCAAGGAGATAAAATTTTGGTGGGAAATTCAGAAAACAGACCAGTTGCAGTAGTGTGTTTCATGTAGAAATGGGGCTGTTGTCCTAAGTATAAATTGATGGGAAGTTCAAAATGGTTCATTGTTGTACTGGCTGACTTGGAATAGAGGCACTATGATGTCACAATCCGAGACTTGAAATACTCGGACAGGATCTGCGACGTCAGAGACCAAGATGTCTCACTAGGAATACAAGATGGCGGCTGGACCACTCTGGAGCAACTATATGACGTCACAATCCAGTCCAGACCTGTCAGGCTAGTTATAATACTCTGGATTTCTGGCTCAGAGCTGGAATACTGGCCCAGAGTGGAGATAATATACCAGACTTGAGATACTGGTGCAGTCCTACTATGACATCAGAATCGAATATAGGTGATCTGGACTACAATATGGCGAACGAACATGGCGACCAGGTCGTACTGGAACACGCTATATGTCATCAGGATCTGAGTTCTCGAACAGCGACAGTATGAGGTCGGAGACAAAGGATGTTTGTACAGGTCCATCCCTGTTACATGTTTTCCCCAGGTACTAGTCAGTCAGCGGAATACTGTCACTGCTTTACTCTAAATTTGGTTCTTTCCACTTTATATCTTTAACACCACACTGGGAGCAAAAGGCTCTAACTCAGAGGTGTATGCTTGCTGATAGAATTCTTGCATACTGCTTCTTCTAACTCTAGTTCATCTAACTCGGCATAGTGTCGCACCCTGTGACAGTTCCGAGCACAAAAGTGTCACATGCATACTACTGACTGAACTATCTCACGTGATGTGGAGGATGGAGCTGCAGTCACACCCCTTGTCCTAATTTTAACTCAACAAGAACTATCTTTAAAATAACTGCAGGGAGTAAGATAGTAACAGTTAATCTTTATTTAAACAAACATATACCAAGCTAGGGAGAAGTCTGCAGTCGCAAAGTTTGTGATCGAGTAATCCACCCACGGCGGCTAAGAGCTGTGTCACCGTGACCATTGCCAACGTCGGGAGATGGGGCCACAGAGCTCGCCATGCTGCGTAAGACATGAGGATCCCGAGTTAAAATGATGGGAACATGAAAAAGCTTGTACTTTAAATAATTTTCTCATGTTAAGAAATGGGAAAGATCGATTTGAAAACACTTTCTGTAGCCAAGAACGCGTAAATACGTTTTTATTTTCAACAGCTGGTTTCGACAGACTTTGCTAACATCTCTTGGTTTGTAACTAGGTGCACAAACACGGAAAATATCTCCTGTCATGATTTATGACGTAATATTTGACATGAAAATTTTTGTGTGACATTCATTACAAGAATCAGAAACAGAAACTTAATTTACATATCTTCAAAAAATTTTGTTACATAACACTTCCATTGTGAGATGGAAGCTGATGCCAAGTTGTCATATTTGTGCATAAAATAATGTATAATGTGCTACATTTTATGCACTAATCTGACAACTTGGCATGAGGTTCTAACTGACAATAAACACGTTTCGTAACAAAAAATTTTAATGGTGTGTAAATGTAGAATCACTTTATCCCTGTAATGTCACACAAAAAACATTTTTTCCCAAATATTACATCTTAAATCATCGTAGGAGATATATTCTATGTACACGCACTATGTTACATGATGACACCAAAGTCTGTCGAAACTGGCTATCGAAAATAAAGAAATAGGCCTATTTATGCGTTGTGGCTATAGATTTTTTTTACTTGTACTTTAACCCAAGTGACAGGTACGGTGTAACATCAGTGAGAATGGGAGAAGAATGCTGGGAAGCATTAGAGAGTTGCTCCAGCCAAGTCTGCTCGATAGGAAATGAGAGAGGAATGCTGGAACAGTTCGTGAGAAGCACTATAACCCACACATACACACATAAATACATACATACATAGTGTAAGCTTACCAATACTGTTCACTGAAAATTAATATGATTACTAGCATGACACCTGACAATCCTGACTGTGCACTGTTTGCTCAAGAATGCAACGTGAGGTCTGCCCTGAAATAAAAATGACTTATTTCTTGCTCAGCAAGCTATTCTTCGTGACTGTTATATTGACGTTCTTGAAAGCAAATGCAAATCAGTAGATGAAGCAGCTAAAGATGAATAATGTACTCTAAATTTCTTTTGCTTGTCAGAAATGATCTGTGACTTCGTGTGTCGCAAGGTGCAATGTACACACGACAAAATCTTCACAACTTTACTGTGAATCATAGAGTTGTGTTTTACACTAAAGAAAATTGTTCTTGAGAAAACAAACTCTGATTATTGACAAAAATATTGCACAACATAGGAGGAGTCTAACAATTACAAAATTTTCTTATTACAAACTACAAACATACCTTTACAACTTCCCCAAAATCTTCTCCATCAGTATAAAGAACAAGAAATTATTATAAATGAGATTTCATCTCCATAATAACGTATTCCAGATAGTTTCCCCCAGATGCACAACAACTGATCTCTTTTTCTGAAAAACTGCTCGCCATTATGCCTCAAACAAGAACGCCCCAGCGATGCACAACTGAGTGACTAGCGAGTCAACCACAGATAAAATCGAACACAGAGTCAAGGATCTCGTTCAAAACTCATGCAGTGTGCTCATTCATCTTTGTCCAGTACAGTTAAGTCCGCCCGCAGTAGCTGAATGGTCAGCGCGACAGAATGTCAGTCCCAAGGGCCCAGGTTCGATTCCCGGCTGGGTCGGAGATTTTCTCCGCTCAGGACTGGGTGTTGTGCTGTCCCCATCATCATCATTTCATCCCCATCGACACACAAGTCACCGAAGTGGCGTCAAATCGAAAGACTTGCATCCGGCAAACAGTCTACCCGACGGGAGGCCCTAGTCACACGACATTTATTTAGTACAGTAAAGATGGTAGACGTGTTTCTACATCTAAAAGATGATGTCTATTCCATTGTCGCATCAGTTGCAAAAGAGTGGCGCTAGTAGCGTCACTTTGAGGATGCAAATCAGTTTTGCTTTAAGTGCACGCTGTAACCGTCGTGAAAGTTAGTTACCTTTGAGATTGGATGCGGTGAGTTGATGTTAGTCAAGAATGCCTGTAAGGCGACAAAGACGCCGTTATCAAAACCTCGCTGAGTTTCAACGACGTCTTGTAATAGGGCTACAAGAAGCTGGGTGTTCCGTCTTCTGTACTGCAGAAAGACTTGGCAGGAATGTAACCACTGTACATAACTGCTGGCAGCGGTGGTCATGAAAATGTACAGTCGCAAGAAGACCATGTGGCACTACCGAGAGGGAAGACCATCATATTCAGCATATGACTCTGGCACATCGTACTGTATCTGCAGCAGCAGTCCTCAAACACTGTGATGAAAAGGCTGCTCTCCAAACACCTTTAAAAAAACTGAATTGATCTGTACTAAATTTATCATTCAAAAATTAAACACAAAGTACGGAAAATCAAAAGAGCCAGACACTTCATGTATACGAGTGAGATCATAGAACAAACGAGGCTAGTAAAGGAAGTTGTGACAGTTCGATTACAAAAACTCAAGAGAGCATGTGGGAGAATGCATGACATCTGCAACAAAGAATGTGTATCCATACATGCACACCTCAGACATTAGAAAACGGTGATCAATCCTAATGTTCTGTACGGAACCGAATTAATTCTCAACAGAAAAGGCGACCTGGGAGACATCCTGAAGATAGATCGAAGAATTACAAGGAACATTTTTGGCCTAGACAAAACGGCGGTCTGATAGACATTGAAATCATGTAAAGCAACAGAGAAATTGTAAAACGTGGTAGCAGACACTAGAAAACGAACATTCAAATTTTGTAGACATGTTGAAAGACTTCCAACAACGAAGATGACACACAAGTTTAGGGCACACATTGGAAAACTAAAGAATCTACCATGGATCAAACAAGAAAGGACCTCGAGAAAGTCCAGATACAAGCAGAGGAAGTAGCACACAAGAATCCGATTGGTCAAAAGTTAAACTTTACTAATTCCAACACTGTGTTCGTATCAGTGTCAGCAACTATATACTGGTTAGTTGTAATTTTTAAATTAGGGTTTATGTTATAATTGTAAATAATATTTGTATTGGTGACTGATATCGAACATTTTCGTTAATTCTCAAACCATAACCCAATTAAAAGGCATAATGTTATTAAAAAACATGAAATAATACATTTTCAAACAATCTGTATGCACATATTATAGCACTGCAGTAAATCTTTTATGACATACTTCCAATCATAAAGTTTCACTGTACAAAGGCCTGATTGTTTTTCTGTCAGATCAATATAATAAATTTTATTTTGCAGAATATGATTACAGTACAAAAGTACTACAGTTTTTTTGTACAGAATGATATCGTAGAGGTTGAGAGAGACCCAACCAAATCATTTCAAGCCATCCTTAAGGAAATTTTTGTTACTTCTACATAAGGAACAAATACTTATTAGCATGAATCTCAAACTCCCACCACTCAATGCCTCGAGAAAACTCCACAAAGAGACCAAGAATGTGCATATTATTATGGTTGGGAGAGAGGCTCCAATGGCAGAATTAATTACATTTTGTATAAAAAAACTCACTGAGATTTCCTATCAACTATCATGTACCTAGTAGAGTAGCATTTGCGAATGAAGCTAAAGATCTGCTGACCACTGATGACATGCTACTAGTGTCATTTGAAATAGTAAACCTATATACTGCTATACTAATAGATGAAACTTTAAAAATAATATGAAAAAATTTAATATGCAATGGCACCATGGGATAGGGGGAAGTAATAGAATTTCTTAAACTACTGAAATGTAGCCTCAGTGTTAATTACTTTGAATTTAGTGAGAGAGGGTAGCAACGGAGGCATTATTTGGTGATGGGAAATTGCCTCTCTGCGTTATTAGCGGACATATTTATCAGCGATATAGAGAAAGCGGTGTTTCAGAATAACCCACCATGTTGACCCAGAAATAGTTATGTAAAAAAGCTATGTAGGCAATACATTGATTGTAATAAAAGATGAGAGAGAACGTTGTGCATGCCCTGCACATGACTTTTAACTAGCAGTACCACTGTATTAAATACACTTTAGAGAAAGAGACCAAACGGAAATTAACTTCTTAGTCTTAACAATAACAAGACAGAAAATAAGCTGAAATTTTCCTTTATGGTAAACCAACTCACTTAGATACAACAACAAGGGATGACTCCAACCACCCACCAAAAAATAAAAAGACATATTTCTTTGCTATTGTAGCTCACCAATATAAACTTCCATTAGATGAATAGCAGTAGCCATGATTTTAAAAGTAGCTTAGTTACACAGGTTTTCAAAGAATATAAAAGATTAAAAAACCATATATAGAAGAAAACAGTTTATTAAATTGAAATGTTATTTCTGTATTATGGAAAAGTTATTGGACGCTTCCCCTAAACAGTGAAAAGTGGTATTTTGAACAACACGTAAATAACAGCACTAAAACATGAAATAGTAAAAAATGAATAAAATTTAATGCATCTGGTGTGTATAAATTACAATGTGGAACATGTGACCATTGTTATATAGCTCGAACTGACCAGAATTTTATAACTACCGATAGATACAATGAACATATCAGCCCATGCAACAAGACTGCAAGCACTTAACATACAGTAGTGTGTAATGGGAGAGCTATGAAAATTTTACATGTGGCATCTGAAGGAATGAAGTTAGACATGCTCGAAAACTGGGAAATATGTAAACAGAAGACAAAAAGAGCCAGACAACTGATGAACGAACAGTCTAACTTTGCAATTTTTTTGCTCTTTTTAATAATCATTCATGATTCAGTAAAGCAGTTGACTTACACCGGTAATTTATAAAATAGTGTGATAACGTCCAATATCTCCATCAATGCAGTATCTAGGTAGTTAGTTGTGACATTACAATCGCTGAGAGACAGAGCATATGAACACATAAACAACTGAAGGCGCCTGTCAAATATTTATGTATAAATATTTGAAAATACCTATCGAATTTCGAATATATCAGGATATCGAAATACCGTCAAATAACATTTGTTGTATTGGTCAGATGTAAAAACAAATGTGTTACTCCAATGTACAGTGCAACATTACAAATGCAGGTATATTTTAAAAGATTTATTGCACTGCTATACTCAGTGCACACAAAATGTTTCAAAATGTTGGATTTCATGTTTTGTTAATAATATTGTACCTTCTAATGTAGGTAATGGTTTGAAAATGAACGAAAATGTTCAAAACTAGTCACTAATAAAAATTTTATTTGCAACTCTAATGGAAGCCTTAATTAGTAAATTATGAAAGATAAACTGTTGGTTTGAATGAGGTATCTAAAAAAATGAACCAGGTGAAATGAACCATAAAATGTGAGAGACATATATACAGTGAGGGTCATATTGTAAATCAGAAGAATGGACCTAAAAGCACTGCGTGATCCAGCAGAATCCAGACACAAATAATAAAAATAATAAAGAAGAGATATTATTTGTTTCCTCCCAGGGGACACCACCTCAACGAAAGGCATCTTCAGTGCCGGGCAGGAGCATTTGTGTGCTTCAACAAAGACGAGAGCTGTGCCGGCAGTAGTGTAGCTAATGGCTGGATCACCCAAGATGGAGTAGTCTCGACGGAGGAGCCCAAGTGTGTCTCATAACATAGGGCAACAAGGACTCTAGGTGCGAGGTAAACACAGCTTCCCTAAGGAAGGTAACCCCAACAGAAAATCAGGCATGTCGCGATTCCTAGAGGTGGCAGTCTCATCACACAACCTAACCTGTGCAGTGCTCGTGATCCAGCCAGGGGATTGTAAAATTACTGGCAAACTCACAAACAGCCTCAGACACAGAACTGGATCAACTGGTGATAACCGAAAACCCTACAGGATTAACGATTTGCCATTGCGGATTTTGGCAATGTGGAATGATCTAGGACTGATCAAAAAACAGAGCAAGTTAAACCAAGTACTCAAAGAGAGGGAAGTGGATATTGCAATATGAACAGAAACTAAGAAATACTAAAAGGAATAAAAAATTTGACAAACTGCTGGATAGCTGACAGTGGCGTCCCACAAGAAAAAACGAGCTAGTGCTGGTGTAGCAATTTTATTCAGTGATAGATGGAGAGGTAAGATTCGTGACTACATCTTCATGAATGAAAGGATAATGATGGCCAGATTTCAAATTCCAAGAGGTCATCTAACAGTTATAAGTGTATATGGCCCAGAGGAAGAAAAAGGATGATACTGATACTTTTTTATGATGAACTTAAGAAAGGATCGAACAAAGTTAGCAAGATAGATGTTTGTGTCGCTGGACAAGATCCTCCAATATGGCAGTCTCAGGTAGCACCTGAAGAAGGCAACGAGTTACATGGCCGAAATATTGTGCCAGAGCGACACAAACATCCGGCAGTAGACCCGATTATTCCACATGTCAAGATCTCGCCGGGAAAGCCTGAAGAGTTACAAGATAGATCATGTTGTCATCGCTGGTGATTTTAATGCAAGAGTTGTAAACCCACCCATACCTATAACAAGATTATTTGGACAAAAAACTCTTAATAATAACGGGCAGGAGATACGCCAGTTCACCTTTTTTTAATTATTTTAAAGTTAATAATACATTATACAGAAAGAAAACATTCTTAAGTTTACATGGATTGCAGGAGGATCAAGATCTGTGACTGATTATATGAAATGTAATGATAAAATGAAGAATATTATGCAAAATGTATGTGTTTATGGAGGAAGTGACATAGGTGGTGACCACTTTCTTTTATGCAGTAAGACACAGCTACTATCAAAATGGAAGAAAAGAACTAAACCCCAAAAGAAGCCACTGCATGAGTTATGAAAAGTACATCTCCTGTAGTAATAAAGAATTAGGAAACCTTATTAGCTAAGAAAAGGTAGCTTCACAACCAGTCAATAAAGAAGTCGATGTCGAATGGAATAAAATTAAGACCTGCGCCCTCAAAGCATTCTCAGAAGCACTTGGTAAAAGGAAGAAAACAAATGAAAAAAAGGTTCAGAATTGGAAACACAGAAATTAAAGAAGCCATTAAATATAAAAAAGTAGCTTATCTGTAATTTCTACAGGCAGAAACATCAGAGAGCTGCAAACTTACAAAATAAAAAGGAACACTGTGAAACAATTAACATGCGAAGCTCACCAGGAATTGTGGGTCTTGTTAATAAGCATCTTAGAGAATAACGTACATGGTATACATCAATGTGCACACAAAGTCATGAAAGCCCGATAAAAAGACACTACCTCACTGAATATTAGACCAAATGAACAATTGATAAATCACTATACAGACTTATGGTACACAAACAAGGCCAAAGATGACACTGAAGAAAGTATGTACAATCAGACTGTAGATAGAGTAACTATGAAGGAGCTATAACAAGCTTGGAGAGACACAAAGAACAGGAACAATGGATAAATCACTATACAGAAGGCCAAACTTGACACTGGAGAAAGTACGAGGGTATTTAGGAAAGTAAAGATACAAAGTACGCCAGAGGAACGGAAGAGTTTTGGCGACCAAGTTGGCAACACTGGTGTTAACCTTGAACCGTTGACATTCTCCTCGCGGTCGTTCAGCAGTTGAATGTTGCTTCTGGTTGGAGTAGGTCGTGTTTAAAATGGCTGCGCCGATTCAGAATCCCGCCAAATGCGAAGTGGGATCCGTCATACGTTTTCTTCATGCAAAAGGTCAGCGACCAGTGGATATTCACAAAGAGATTGTTTTTGTTTATGGGAACATTATGAATCGACAAAATGTAACGAAATGGTGTCGTCATTTCTCTGAAGGTAGGATCGATGTTCATGACAAACGAAGAACAGGTCCACCATCTGTGAGCTTTGATGCCCTTCTTTGGAGAACGGAGGTAGCAATTCATGTGAATAGTCGTCTCAGATTGAAAGAATTGCATCAGATCATACCGGACATGTCAATGACAACTGTTTATGACGTGACTGTCAAGTTAGGGTACAGGAAATTGTGTGCTCACTGGGTTCTAAAACTGTTAACGGAAGAACACAAAAAGAAAAGGGTGGGCTTTGCACTCGACTTCCTCACACGCTATGCTGTAGCAGGTGATGAGTTCCTTGATCACATTGTGACAGGTGACAAGACCTGGGTTTATCACCATACACCTGAATCCAAGCAACAATCAATGTAATGGCGCCATTCGAATTCACCAAAAGCCAAGAAATGCAAAACGTCGATTTCAGTGAAGAAAATCATGGCTTCTGTTTTTTGGGACAGAAAAGGCATTCTTCTATTGGAATTTATGCCTCCTGGAATGACAATTAATGCTGCTGCATATTGCCAGACTTTGAAACGTCTTCGAAGGGCAATTCAAAACAAACGCAGGGGAATGCTGACAAGTGGAGTCCACTTGCTTCGTGACAATGCTCGGCCTCACACAGCGCTTGTAACCAAAGCACTATACAAACAATTCAAATGGGGTGTATTGGACCATCCGCCATACAGCCCGGATCTTGCGGCCACCGACTTCCATGTCTTCCATTACCTGAAGTCACATCTTGGTGGAAAATCATTTCACGATAATGAAGAGATCAAAGATGAAGTTGGAATGTGGTTCCGACAACAGGCAGCAACCATCTATGACTGTGGGATACAAAAGCTTGTGCACCGACTTAACAAATGTTTGGATAACGGGGGTGATTATGTCGAAAAATAACAAATAATACAGTTAATAAGATGTAACTGACGTTTTCTAAATAAATGCCCTTGTATGTATAACCAAACAGCAAATGTAATTACTGTGGCAGAGCTGCAAGGAGTTTTGAAAGGCATGGAGAACAGAAAAGACACGTGAATAGATGGAATAAATGCAGAACTAATTAAAAATGGAGAGTTATCACTAGATAATGGAGGGTTATCACTAGATAAAAGATTTTTACAGTTAATAAATGAATAAAAAGATTTTTATAGTTAATTTTGAATAATTATAAATGGATGATTATCCCTAGATAAAAGATTTTTACACTTAAAAAATGAATGTTGGAGGAAGTGCAAGATCCCAGACCATCTTACCAACTCTGAGTAGGCTTTTGACTGTGTGAACCATGAAAGCCTATGGAACATTACGTCTGAATCTGGATATCCATATCACCTAATAGAAGTAGTGAAGTCTTTACAAAGTACACACATTTTTATAAACAGAGGTAGGAGTTAATTATCAGAAATAATCATTAACCGAGGTGTAAGTCAAATGGCTCTGAGCACTATAGGACTCAACTGCTGAGGTCATAAGTCCCCTAGAACTTAGAACTACTTAAACCTAACTAACCTAAGGACAACACACACACATCCATGCCCGAGGCAGGATTCGAACCTGCGACCGTAGCGGTCGCGCGGTTCCAGACTGTAGCGCCAGAACCGCTCGGCCACCAGCGGCCGGCGTGTAAGTCAAGGGTGTGGGTTATCACCTACCGTTTTTAATATTTACACTGACTTCATTCTTTGTAAATGGAAGCGTAAAGTAAACTAAGGATTTAAGATAATGAATGAGGAAATCCTGAACATGCTTCTGTTTGCAGATGATATCGTAATTATTTGAAAGTATGAAGATGACCTCCAGAGATCAGTAAACCAGTCAAACGAAATAAGCAAAAAATACATCTTTAAAATCTCTTGTAATAAATTTAAAATAATGATTTTTGAGGAAAATATCCAATAAGATCAAAAACTGTGTTAGATAATTCAGTTTTAGAACAAGTTTCTCAGATTTCTTATTTAGGCTCTGCTATAAGTTTTGATTTTGATTCTGATATTGAAAATAAAACACACAAGTTCGAAACTATCTCTGATTTTAGCCACGAAGTGCAAAATGTGGTCATCATGAAATTCTATGAAGTGATAGCAGTTCCTGTGTTATGTTGTGGAATTTGGAAGAAAAAAGTGGGATACTAAAAAAAAGAAACAAAAAAAATAAAATTCGGACAACAGAGATGAGAGTCCTAAAGAAGAAAAAGGGCTGCACAAAAAATGAAGAAATTTTTGGAACATAGTTAAATACTTTCCACATAAATGAAAAAATTCAAAAGTATTGTGAAGGTAGGACTCAACACCTTGTGAGAATGCCTGTTCACGGAATTTCCCAGAAGATCCTGAACTACAGGCCAATTGGGAAAAAGGATATTGGAAGACCTCGAACAAGATGAGAATGATTTTGTTTGTGAATTCGGAACAAGCAACAGCCTAAATCTTGAAAGGAAGGTGATAATGATTTTATTTGTTCTTTATAAATTAAAAATAGTTCATTCACTCCTAACTAGAAGTGGAAGAAAAGTGCCTTAATCGACAGTTGAGAAAATATCCCTTTCAAGAATAATGTTTGTATTACAAATTTACTTTGCATTTCTTTGTTTCAAGCACAGAAAATTCGTTGGTTAAGTTACTGAAGTAAAGTTTAGCAGCCGTGTCGTATCCTATAGACAAGATGTTAGATTTAACAGTCTCCTTTCACCCACCTGCAGTCCCTGGCAAAGCAGTTTCGACGTTTGGGTAAGCACCTCCTAACGCATACTTTGAAAAACCTCCAAAATATCCAAATGGGAAACATTATCTTAATCTCCACTTTCACATGGAACTTGAAAGCAGCTACTATTTTAACTAACTATGCCATATTAATCTCTGGTATATTTCACACTAAAATCAGCTGCACATTACTCAAGATGACACATAGAGAGTCCATCTGAGACGTTTTCTGACAGGAAATTGAGATCAGATGAAATTTTTTGATGTTTGTGAGATCTGATTTCCATTGCCGTTAGTTTTCTGTTAAATACTTTAAAGCATTCGACCTCAAAAGTCTCAAGTCACACCTCAGCTGGCAAAAATCAGATGCCTTCAGTCAAATAGCATATTTGCTTCAGCATCAGCTCGCCAACGAAACCGTAGCGAATTTACAGCAAGAGTTCCATTGTTGAACATTGGTGAGCTGTATAGGCGACAGCTGTGTGAACCAAAAGTACTGTTGCCTCATAAACAATGCCATCTGAGGCCGTGCAGGGATCCCTGGACACACATAGTATGGTGTCCCTGGGCACACAGCATCTGGAGACCTTAAAAACTGAATGAGAACATCAGAATGATGTACATTTGTTTAGTGACTTTATTGTTTAGTATCATAAAAATCAAATAAAAGTGTTTAGTTCCGCGAATAGGACTTACATTAAAATTAATGGTTTCTTTAAAAGATTTCCGAAATGCAAAATCTTCAATTACGTCCTCAACGTCCAGTTGTTGAAGTTTGTCACTTTCTATCCACATGATTGACAAATTAGTAAGTCGTTCCTGCAACACAGTCTTCGTAATTAATATTTTATTCTCATTAGTTGTGAAAATTAACATTCTACACTTCAGTTGGTTACCATTATCTAAAGAAATATCCCGATAGCAACTTCTACTGTCGGGAAAGTTTCTTCTTTTTATCTGCCTTTATTAGAGAACGTAAGGCTGAACTACTAAATTCCGGAGATTTATATGGAATATTTTTCAAGTATTGCCTTAAATGAAAACATTCTGATATCAGTTCATTACCGTTAATGTTTTTGTAATAGAATTCTGCAAATTCTTTGCCGTTATTTCTCAACTGGACAAAGTCGATTCGTTTTAACCGAGAGAAACTAAAAAGTTTGTTAACTTCCTCGTATGATTCCAAACGTTGTTTTAAATGAACATCCAGTGTGTCGATTATAGGCAGAAAGGTTCCTACACGAAATTTTTCTTTGCCACTCAACTGCACTGTCTCTGATGATTCTTCAAAGAAAGTGAGACGTGTGCTGCGAATTCTTATCCTTTGGGAATTATCTTTATAGTCAGCACTTGGATTTTTCTCTTTCGTTGACGATTCGTACTGATCAATTGTACTGCGTGCACTACTGATAAAATCGGCAAAAGATGCAAAACGTTTTGTTGCAACGTTTGTTGTGACAGTACAATTCTGTAAATTTATGCTTGTCTTGTTGATAATTCTTGAAAGGTCATTCCGTATATCCAGTAGGAGAATGGTCTTCAGTTTATTCCATTTTCTTGGCATGGCTTTGAGCTTCAGTTCTTGTTTCCCCTGGTTGATCGGCGTTTCTAGTAATAGACTTTAAAGATCCAAAAATATGACTGTAGCCATAATGCAACGCGTTAAGACCATGAACGTATGCAAACTATCTGGTCTTAGTGAACGGACTTCAGAAATTTATTTGCATTTAAAAATTGTGTCAAATTTTCTCTCGATTGCTCGAACCCGAAAAGAAACGTGAACAATTTTTGAACAAACGGCAAGTACGCTACTGTTTATGAAACACATCCAACCACCTGAAGATCTACCAGATTCAGTGAATGTGCGACATAAGGGACAAAAGAGCAAATTCACATTTTTGTTTTATCCTTGCCGGAAGACCAGTATACTTCTAACAGATTTGCTGCATTATCATAGCTCTGTCCACGACGACGACCTTTATTAAAATGTGAAGGCTATATAATAAATTAAAAACAGTATCTGCTATATTTTGAGCCCTATGCTCCTACATAATCAAAAATCGCAAGAAGTCTCTCAACAGGCTGACTTCTTTTATGTACCGAGTGATGAAAGTAAGCTAGCCAACATTGGAGGGCTCAGTTGGGGAATCCAAGCTTATTGAATAGTATTCGGCTGCTTTTAGTTCGTTGACAATCGTCGTTAAGACTTCCTGTCCCATTACATTAAAAAACTGACTGCAAATATTCACAGACAAATATGATGTATTTGTATTTCCTTGCCACGATTTCCATAGTTTTGTATATGATCAGCAAGAAAACCGTCAAATTATCTTATCATTTCTAAGAATCCCAAATAATTTCCGTTATTTTGAGAACCCGAAATGTCATTGTCTCCATGAAACCAAGGTTTCTTTGAAGCCAAAAATTTCACAGCTGCACCAGTTCTTTTTTGTACGTTTATCAATAGCTGACCTGAGCATTAAATTGGGAAAGCAATCCATTATCCTCTAGTGTAGTAATTTTGCTGCTTTCGACATAGTTAATCATTGATTCCCTCCTCATGCTCGTGCCCAAGCTCCCTTAATAAGTTATTTATATGCTTACAATCTTTACATCAACTGGAAGAACTCAAATTATTGTCCAGAGTATTATTAAGTAGAC
Source organism: Schistocerca nitens (assembly GCF_023898315.1). Classification (NCBI taxonomy): domain Eukaryota; kingdom Metazoa; phylum Arthropoda; class Insecta; order Orthoptera; family Acrididae; genus Schistocerca; species Schistocerca nitens. The sequence continues at coordinate 166,848,702 of NC_064616.1, read as the reverse complement.
GACAACAATAACAATACACGGATTTCTTCAATGGTGAATACAAAAGCCACTTTCTTTCCACACACTCACCATTCGTCAGTTTGCGAGTGGAAACACTCCTAGCTACGTTCCTGGTTTTTGTTTTACCGCTTACATCAGAAAAACGCGTAGAGCTTTCGGAGAAGTTACTATTTTTATTTTGAAAAAGCACTGGCCTTTTGTGAATCCAAATATCACGTACTTCTTCCGTTCTAATTCTTCAGGGTCGTGAGATATATAGTTTCATAACTGGAACTGATGAATTCGAAACACAATTGTTATCCTCTATAACATGGGCCCCGTTTCTAAGCTGTGAGATTTAGAGGTATCTTGAAATGATATGGTCGATGAATCATTCTTCCTATTAGTGTCTTCAACTGTAAAAAATGAAGTTAGTTTAGTTAGTCCGCTGGTATTTTCTTTTTGAATTGCATGTCTTTTTTCCTTTTTTCTGCACTTGAGTATGTTGTTTGCGACATTAATAAACGAGACTACAAAACTACACAGATACACGCCAGATAAACACACTTTAAATCACTTTCTAATTAACAGTCAAGAAAAAAAAGCGAATCACGTACAATCAAACGTTGCTTCACAAACACCTCCGATAAGGAACTAACGCTTTATAAAGTAGGAACTCCAACAATGTCTAATTCAGCTGGATTCACGCCCGAATTGTTGTCTCCGGTGCCAGTGCATCGGTCTGCACGGCAATGTTGCAAACTTTCTGTAACGATGTCGCACTTTTTTTCATTAATGGATTTACTGCCTTGCATTATCTGATCATGGATTCCGATTTTGATTTGTCGTCGTTAGCTAACGCGAATTCACTGAAGGTACTACAAGGCAGTTGCTACGCGCACTACAAATCTAGTTTTCGATAATTCCACGTCACTTTTCTCGAAGTATTAGCGTAAATAAATATCTGTCGGCAGATTCTCTGTATGAAAATGGATGTGCTGTATTATAAATAAAATTACATCACAGGTAGTGTAGCCTATTACAAATCTGTTTGAAAATTATTTTCGGGATGTTTTTTTTTTCTGCTTAAAGAATGATTCGCGTTTCGAGCAAGATTCGAGAACGAATTGTGTCCGTTAAGCCAGCTGCAACGGTTGAACCTATAGAAAACAAGTACTTTCTCATTGTACTCAGAAATAATCAGGAGAATTGCGATCTAATCACTGAGAAGTAGGTATAGGTGTATTTTTGACGGACAAGCTGACAAAGTTAAGAAGATACCCCAGATAATTTATGAGTTATACAAGGAATGAAATTGTAAAACCTAGCGAGTCCTCCAGTGACTATCATGGGTTCTGTGTTTCTTTCTTTTTAGCGAATTGGACCGTTTAAATTTTGAAATTAACTTTTTGAAATAGTGAGAAATGCTTGTAAACTCTGCAATAAATTTTAATTACTTGTTCCTCAATTCCAAAAATGCACAATAGCTGGCGAAGGGAAAGGATTCTTCTCGTAAACAGAAAATAGAAACACGAGTGGTAGAAGAACTCACCTGCTTCTCCCGATTATGGATCACGGGGTATGGGGTTCGAATCCCAGCCGGGTTGGGGATTTTCTCTGCCTGGGGATAGGGTGTTGTCTGTGTTGTCCTCATCATTCCATCATCATTCATGAAAGTGGCTAGACTGGACTGTGTACAGATTGGGAATATGTACGGCCGCTGATGACCCCGCAGTCGAGCGCCCCACAAACCAACCATCATCATTCTCCCGATTAATTTATAAGCTGCATTTTTCTTAACTGGTCAGATTTTGCATTCCATCTGTGCCTGTGACCTTGGCGGAGAGCTATCTCGCCACGTCCTAGGTGCGGCCTCGGTCCACCCCACGAACCGTATGCACGTACTACAGCCTACGAATACGTAAGAACCATCAAGGATAGAGGTAGAGGCAAAACCTTTCGGTTTATTCTCTGCTGCACCTACTCCACAGCCACTCTTCGCTTTATTGTTCACAATATCTTGAGTACAGTAGCGCGATGACGCCCGTACCGCGGCATAGATCAGTCACTAGCTCCGTTGAATAAAGTCACCTGCGCAGCAGCCGGAGCCAGACTGCTAACACCACTGTCGTTGCGGCTTGGTAAATGTGCCTGCCACGTGTAGTAAAAATTAAGACGCAGCAAGCTGGTACAACGACGAGCCTTACGTCATTGCAGTTCTCTGTTGCGTAATCCTGCACACCAACGGCGCGGAGCTACCGTGTCACTCGGGTACACACTGCTGTTGTCCCAGGGCAGCCCAGAGAGCTACAACTCCAGGAAGAATCGCTTCTCGGCTTTTGACAAGATCAGTGTGCTTTGCTTTGTTTAAATCGTGCGAAGGGACCAAGTGGCAGCTTTTTGTCACAGCCAGCCGCACATCCAGTGCTCGGAAGAGGAAGAAGAGTTCATGGAAGTAAAATTGTGTCACGCCTGTGCTTAACCAGGAAACTGGTATTTCAAGCAGATTATACACTCCTGGAAATTGAAATAAGAACACCGTGAATTCATTGTCCCAGGAAGGGGAAACTTTATTGACACATTCCTGGGGTCAGATACATCACATGATCACACTGACAGAACCACAGGCACATAGACACAGGCAACAGAGCATGCACAATGTCGGCACTAGTACAGTGTATATCCACCTTTCGCAGCAATGCAGGCTGCTATTCTCCCATGGAGACGATCGTAGAGATGCTGGATGTAGTCCTGTGGAACGGCTTGCCATGCCATTTCCACCTGGCGCCTCAGTTGGACCAGCGTTCGTGCTGGACGTGCAGACCGCGTGAGACGACGCTTCATCCAGTCCCAAACATGCTCAATGGGGGACAGATCCGGAGATCTTGCTGGCCAGGGTAGTTGACTTACACCTTCTAGAGCACGTTGGGTGGCACGGGATACATGCGGACGTGCATTGTCCTGTTGGAACAGCAAGTTCCCTTGCCGGTCTAGGAATGGTAGAACGATGGGTTCGATGACGGTTTCGATGTACCGTGCACTATTCAGTGTCCCCTCGACGATCACCAGTGGTGTACGGCCAGTGTAGGAGATCGCTCCCCACACCATGATGCCGGGTGTTGGCCCTGTGTGCCTCGGTCGTATGCAGTCCTGATTGTGGCGCTCACCTGCACGGCGCCAAACACGCATACGACCATCATTGGCACCAAGGCAGAAGCGACTCTCATCGCTGAAGACGACACGTCTCCATTCGTCCCTCCATTCACGCCTGTCGCGACACCACTGGAGGCGGGCTGCACGATGTTGGGGCGTGAGCGGAAGACGGCCTAACGGTGTGCGGGACCGTAGCCCAGCTTCATGGAGACGGTTGCGAATGGTCCTCGCCGATACCCCAGGAGCAACAGTGTCCCTAATTTGCTGGGAAGTGGCGGTGCGGTCCCCTACGGCACTGCGTAGGATCCTACGGTCTTGGCGTGCATCCGTGCGTCGCTGCGGTCCGGTCCCAGGTCGACGGGCACGTGCACCTTCCGCCGACCACTGGCGACAACATCGATGTACTGTGGACACCTCACGCCCCACGTGTTGAGCAATTCGGCGGTACGTCCACCCGGCCTCCCGCATGCCCACTATACGCCCTCGCTCAAAGTCCGTCAACTGCACATACGGTTCACGTCCACGCTGTCGCGGCATGCTACCAGTGTTAAAGACTGCGATGGAGCTCCGTATGCCACGGCAAACTGGCTGACACTGACGGCGGCGGTGCACAAATGCTGCGCAGCTAGCGCCATTCGACGGCCAACACCGCGGTTCCTGGTGTGTCCGCTGTGCCGTGCGTGTGATCATTGCTTGTACAGCCCTCTCGCAGTGTCCGGAGCAAGTATGGTGGGTCTGACACACCGGTGTCAATGTGTTCTTTTTTCCATTTCCAGGAGTGTACATTAGGTTGCACATAAAGAAGCATCCTATCCGTTTACAGGTGACAGGAGCCTATGTCCCTCGTACGTCTAGAAACTTAAGTTATGGTCGCTTCTGTTGTCCTCTATTACCCGACTCTAGTCAGCCACAACAAGCAATGTGTTCCTATACAAGTTCAGTTTATAGTGATCTTTTTGGCAGCTGGCCTGGTGACATCCGAAAATATTTTCGGATTTGGTGCTATCTGTTGGTTTCCAAATTCATGATAGGGTAAATATCCATTCCAAGGTTTAGACTATCACAGACGCTAGTTACAGACATTATTTTCACCAGGTTTAGGTTGTGCTCAAGATTATGAGGCCCACATCACAACGTAATCGTCGGTCATCCATCACACTCGTCCTGTTCTGTTTCTGCTAAAGCCGGCAGTAAATGTGTAAAAGTTTTTTTTAAATTACCGCTACCAGTCACAAACTTTGTCAACTATTGTATTACTTATTTATTTAGCGACATGTTTCGAGGGAATACCTCATCTTCAGGCTAAATGGCATTACAAAAGCAACTTCACAATAAGGTCATACTGATGTTACATAGTCTTTTCGTAAATGCTGTGGTCATCTTTGTTCTTCTGGCGTGGCAGTCTCACTGTGATGCGTTGGTGTGTTTCCATTTCCATGGCTCTCTTGCTCACTGTTCACGAATTGTCACTAACATAGCAGTAACTTGGAAACTACAGAGCTCTTTGTGATCGTGTTTCCAAGTTACTGCTATGTTAGTGACAAATTGTGAACAGTGACCAAGAAAGCCACGGAAATGCAAACACATCAGCGCATCACAACGAGACTGCCACGCCAGAAGAGCAAAGATGACCACAGCATTTACGAAAAGACTATGTAACATCAGTATGACCTTATTGTGAAGTTGTTTTTGTAATGCCATTTAGCCTGAAGATGAGGTATTCCCTCGAAACATGTCGCTAAATAAATAAGTAATACAATAGTTGACAAAGTTTGTGACTGGTAGCGGTAACTTAAAAAAAGTACCTTTACATATTTCTTTAGACAGTCACGGTCGAAAAATAGTCAAAATCGGCAGTAAATGACTCAGATATACTCCAAATCCAACGTGATGTTGAACTCTCCTCATCCGGACAGTGGGCAAAGCTCCTGGTTATCATTCACAGACCGACAAAAGTGCTTTTGCTATACGGAGATTTTAAGTCCATAATTAACGCCTAATCAGTGATAGATTTCTACCCCAGTCCCCACGCTGAAAAATTACTGGTGAAACTAGCCGATGTTGATTTATTCTGCAAGTTAGACTTGGGTGATGCTAATAAATAATAATAGCCTGTGATGAAGGCCTCCCGTCGGGTAGACTGCTCGCCTGGTGCAAGTCTTTCGATTTGACGCCACTTCGGCGACTTGCGCGTCGATGGGGATGAAATGATGATGACTAGGACAACACAACACCCAGTCCCTGAGCGGAGAAAATCTCCGACCCAGCCGGGAATCGAACCCGGGCCCTTAGGATTGACAGTCTGTCGCGCTGACCACTTTTTTTTTTTTTTTACCACTCAGTTACCGGGGGCGGGCTGATGCTTATTTGCACACTTCTTTTGATTCTGTCTCTCAAACGATAATGGTAATAAACATGGCGTTCGGCTTATACTGTTGAAAGCGCTACCATTCGGCGTTGAGAACGCAGCCACGATTTTTCAACAAAACATAGAGCAACTGACTCAAGAAATTCTTTACAGAACAAATTATCTTGATGATTTAATCTTACCAGGTGCCACACGGCAGGAACACGTAGAAAATATCAGGACTTTCTTCACTAATTGGAAAATGACGGTTGTAAGATTATGCTCAATGCCATTGATCGCAGCAGCAAGGTGAGACACTAGAGAGCTCAGACAAAGGCCAGTGCAGCCGAAAGCTATAACTCACAACTGTCAAAAGCAGGACATGTGGGCGCTCAGGTAGGCAGGTACACGCCGGGGAGTGTCTCACGCCAGTAAAACGCCTGGATGCGCTGACATTTCGGATCAGAAATGCTGCACTCGGCGACCGATGAATAGCTGACGCTCGACTCTACTCTGAAGTGTAATATGACTGTATATTCGAAGGTATAAACGGGTGTTCTTTTCCTCATTTTGATCCCTCTGTTTTGCACATGCACTCAACGAAGTAGCAAGTATACTAAAATGGCTGACTGTTACTAAAGGCAAAAATATTGTGCTAATTAGGTTTCAGTTGTTCAAAATGTGTGTGAAATCTTATGTGACTTAAGGACTTAACTGCCAAGGTCATCAGTCCCTAAGCTTACACACTACTTAACCTAATTTATCCTAAGGACAAACACACACACCCATGCCCGAGGGAGGACTCGAACCTCCGCCGGGACCAGCCGCACAGCCCATGACTACAGCGCCCTAGACCGGTCGGCTAATCCCGCGCCATTTCAGGTGTGCTAAGAAATTTCGCCTGACAGAAAGAAAGCGTGTGACTGCTATTTTTAAAACACATGTGGCGTCAGTGTTGTAGAAATGGGCTCGAGACTAAACATTAGTCACTATTTGTTGTAGCGCATGTTGTCAATTTAATTATCATTGTGCATTCAATACTGGGAAATGTGTTATAGTCTTTCAGCTTTTCCTGCAACACTGATGCAAAAAGAGCTTAAGGGGCTCCGGAACGCCCTATACTTGCAATGTTAAAATAACGCTTATAAATTACATCTTTCCTCACAAAGTATTTGAGGTAGGAAGTTGAACTTTTTACAGATTATTTATTGGAATATGGGCTACAACTTAACACAGGGATTTTACAAAATTTTAGTTCAGTTATTAAAGATGATTTTTTTTCAATTGTAATGAAAATTCACAACATTTTTTTGCAATTTTTTATTTATATATTCAAAAATATACAGTTTTTTTGGAAAAAGGCTGTGTTAAATTATGCAGAAGGTACTGTGTAACATTTACTGAAAGTTTGAAACAAATATGTTTGGAAGATCCTTAGAAAACATGTAACTAGTATGAGAAAATAAAAGTTTTGGGAATCGAGCGACAAAGATTGGATTAACTTTTTAGTGCATTCCAGGTCCATAGGATGGATTATCTTCATCCTCTGCAAACTCCTCCTCCAGCTTCCTCTTGTTCCTCCTCCTGTTTACTCTTGCTTGTATTTCTAGACTCTTTACAGCCCTGTCTGCAGCCCGAAGGCGTTCCTTGTCTAAAGCAAGCATCGCTCGTTCCATGTTAGAACCTATCTTCATTCCCATATTTCTAAATACCTTTGGCTTTCCAACATTTCTCCTTTTCTTAAAAGCCTTCAGAGGATTTCTAACAACTTTACTTTTACTCATTATTATACTTCGCCGGCCGAAGTGGCCGTGCGGTTAAAGGCGCTACAGTCTGGAACCGCAAGACCGCTAAGGTCGCAGGTTGGAATCCTGCCTCGGGCATGGATGTTTGTGATGTCCTTAGGTTAGTTAGGTTTAACTAGTTCTAAGTTCTAGGGGACTAATGACCTCAGCAGTTGAGTCCCATAGTGCTCAGAGCCATTTGAACCATTATTATACTTCAACAAAACAGAGACTCAAGAAACAGAATTAATTACGAATATTTTCGAGATAACGACAGAGTAAATAAACATGAAACAATCGACAATCACACCAGCGATATATATTGAACCATCACAGGTTAGCCACATCACATCGGGATGGTTCCTTTGAAAGGGCACGGCCGATTTCCTTCAAAATCCTTCCCTAACCCGAGCTTGCGCTCCGTCTCTAATGACCTCGTTGTCGACGGGACGTTAAACACTAACCACCACCACCACCACCACCACCACATCACATACTTTATCTCACATCACTAAAATATACCTGATGAACACGGACGTTAATAATAACACCATTTGACAGCAGTTTAACAGCGCCACAGTGGGTCACGCCCATGTAGAACACATTTCAAAAAAAAATTAAAAATAGTTGTAGTCTTCGGAATTGAATAAATTATATATCTATTAAAAGGTAATAGTCTGCAGATTCAGAAAACGCAAAAAAGTAAAAATTGAACTTTTCATGATTTTGAGCCTTTCCGGAGCCCCTTAAGATACGCTGGTAGAATACTGCAGATTGTATTGTATTATATGGAACTGGGGACCTAGAAACGACGGAGAGGCTTCGTCCCCGCCGTAGCCCTCAGTGGTTCACAACCCCACAATAGGTTACAGCAGTCCACTCACACCACCGCCGCTCCACACCGGACCCAGGGTTATTGCGCGGTTCGACTCCAGCGGACCCCTCCCCAGGAACGTCTCACACCAGACGAGTGTAACCTCAATGTTTGCGTGGTAGAGTATTTATGGTGTACGCTTACGTGGAGAAAGTGTTGCGCAACAGTCGCCGACATATTGTCACTGGGCGGAATAAGGGGAACCAACCCGCATTCGCCGAGGCAGAATATTGCAGATTACTTGCAATACATTTAGACAGATATTTTGAATGTAATTTTCACTTTATGCCCATAACTTATTTTAATGTTGTATAATTGTTTGTCTAATCCAAGTACAAAACCTTTAAATTTCATGAATACTTTTCTGTTACGGCGTCTGTATCACTATTAAAGGTAGTTTACTCAACACCTTCATCCTAGCGAAGTTAAAACTATTAAGATTTATTACGCCTGAAAGCGCAAATTTAAAAAAGAAACGGAAAAATAACAAAGAAAGCAAACGAAATGAGAGTAGGCAAGCGATATGAGAGTAGGTAAGCGTAGCACACAGCTTACAAGGGAAACTGCGCATCGCATCCCCCCTCAGATTTTGTGGTAAGAGGGCTCAGTGGACAGCACATCAGAAACTGAACACAGATCAAGCGTGAAAACAGAAAAAAGGTGTACTGAATTGTAAAATAAATAAAAAAAACCTAAATAGAAACAGTGAACGGTCTAAGAACATGAAGTACAATATAGAGCAATCTGAAATAGTAACGCCGTTGTAGTTGTGTCATCCAGTGTTGGACTGCCAAAGGAGCGAGCCGAGTTCAAACTTTCCTCGTGCAAAATTTTTTTTTCCACTGTTCGCTGCATTCAAATTTGTGTCTGTGTCTTGGTGTAACGTGTAACGTCCGTTTGCAACAGCGAGATGAAGGTAGGGACCTATTAAGGCAGTTGATTCTGCATATCTACTCTATTAGCAGCCGAAAGGAAGTAGCTTTCGAATGGGAACTGCAAAGTTTGATGACAAGGCGACAAGTCAACTGAATCCTTAACCGGAAAACACGTATGGTGTGTCATACACGGCATTAGTGACAGTACGTGTGTCGTATGATAGGAATCTCTTATCGACGCACCTAATTTGTAAGCCTGGTAAGTGAGTGAGATATGCCTCCTTGCCCGATTTAGGTGTTCGTATGACTGTGAATGTGATTACTTCCAAGGAAATAATGAAAACATAATAGTTTGTCACATAAGCTGCAACAAATGAACGCAACAGTTTCACAATCACATAGTTTCTCTGTGCTCTGTCAAAACATATGTTTTTAACGTTTTTGAAGTGGCGTTCCGTTTTGGAAGTTTTGACTCTTGAATTCCTTTGTTGTAACATAGTTCACACCCAATTGTTCGTTGTTTTCATTTCTGTGAGACGTCATTGTGGTATCTCGCCTGCTCTCATTATTAATCACATTTGCCTGCGACGGTAACGTATTCTTACCACCAGACTCATATTCTGTAACCAGTGTATAGTATGACAACTGCCAAGGCTACAGAAAGAGAACAAACATTTCAATGACCGGACAGACAGTTCATAACGCTGTAAAATAAATAAATAAATAAATGGCACGAGAGAATTTTAACCACGGCTCGTCCGGACTACAGTTTAACAACGTGACCACTTAACCACGACGACTCCACGACAGTTCATTTGTTCTCGATATTGCACTTGTTACACTTGGTCCGTTCACTGTTTCAATTGTGCTTTTATTCACAGTTCAGTACACCTTCCAGTTTTCACGCTTGATCTGCGTCCAGTTTTTGACGGTCTATCCACTGGCCGTCTTACCACTAAATCTGACGGGGGTGCGATGGGCATTTTCTCTTGTTAGCTGATAGGAAGAACATGCGCAGCCAGGTATTCCGTGAGACCGGATAGGTATGGTCATGTGATATTAATTCGTAGTCAGAAACGTCAACGCAGCCAGTCGTTTTACTGGCGCGAAACACTCCCGCATATGTACCACATATAAGAGTCTAGTACTATTATTTTAATGTGGCTCGAAAAGGAGAAAAACTCGGAAACCACGCTTACTTTGTGAGCAAGGATGCCAGTGACAGAGTGAGTGGATGCAAAGAAAAATAGCGAAATACAGGGTGATTCAAAAAGAATACCACAACTTTAAAGATGTGTATTTAATGAAAGAAACATAATATAACCTTCTGTTATACATCATTACAAAGAGTATTTAAAAAGGTTTTTTTTTCACTCAAAAACAAGTTCAGAGATGTTCAATATGGCCCCCTCCAGACACTCGAGCAATATCAACCCGATACTCCAACTCGTTCCACACTGTCTGTAGCATATCAGGCGTAACAGTTTGGATAGCTGCTGTTATTTCTCGTTTCAAATCATCAATGGTGGCTGGGAGAGGTGGCCGAAACACCATATCCTTAACATACCCCCATAAGAAAAAATCGCAGGGGGTAAGATCAGGGCTTCTTGGAGGCCAGTGATGAAGTGCTCTGTCATGGGCTGCCTGACGGCCGATCCATCGCCTCGGGTAGTTGGTAGGTTTCATAACTAACCTTTTTCGTAGGACTCTCCATACAGTTGATTGTGGAATTTGCAGCTCTCGAGTCGATTTTCCTGGGCTGCGAACAAATGCTTGCTGGATGCGTGCTACATTTTCATCACTCGTTCTCGGCCGTCCAGAACTTTTCCCTTTGCACAAACACCCATTCTCTGTAAACTGTTTATACCAACGTTTAATACACCACCTATCAGGAGGTTTAACACCATACTTCGTTCTAAATGCACGCTGAACAACTGTCGTCGATTCACTTCTGCCGTACTCAATAACACAAAAAGCTTTCTGTTGAGCGGTCGCCATCTTAGCATCAACTGACGCTGACGCCTAGTCAACAGCGCCTCAAGCGAACAAATGTACAACTAAATGAAACTTTATAGCTCCCTTAATTCGCCGACAGATAGTGCTTAGCTCTGCCTTTTGTCGTTGCAGAGTTTTAAATTCCTAAAGTTGTGGTATTCTTTTTGAATCACCCTGTATTATGTTCACGAAATTCAGAGAAATACCAGATAATACCAAAATGTTCTCGACATTGAGAGGGATTCATTGCCCTACACAGATCAATGTAGCGTTACTAGAACTACACTGAAGAGCCAAAGAAACTGATACACCGCCTAATATCGTGTAGGGCCCCTGCGAGCACGCAGAAGTGCTGCAACACGATGTGGCATGCACTCGACTAACGTCTGAAGTAGTGCTGGTGGCAACTGACACCATGAATCCTGCAGGGCTGCCCATAAATTCGTAAGAGTACGAAGCGGTGGAGATCTCTTCTGAACAGCACGTTGCAAGGCATCCTAGATATGCTCAATAGTGGTCTTGTATGGGGAGTTTGGTGGCCAGCGGAAGTATTTAAACTCAAAAGAGTGTTCCCGGAGCCACTCTGTAGCAGTTTTGGACGCGTGTGGTGTCGCATTGTCCTGCTGGAATTGCCCAAGTCCGTCGGAACGCACAATGGACAGGAATGGATGCGGTGATGAGACAGGATGCTTACGTACGTGTCACCTGTCAGAGTCATGTATAGATATATCAGGTGTTCCATATCACTTCAACTGCACATGTTCCACACCATTAGAGAGCCTTCACCAGCTTGAACAGTTCCCTGTTGACATTCAGGTTTCGTGGATTCATGAGGTTGTCTCCATACCCGTGCACGTCCATCCTCTCGATACAATCTGAAACGAGACTCGTCCGACCAAGCAACATGTTTCCAGTCATCAACAGTTCAATGTCGTTGCTGACGGGCCGAGGCGAGGCATAAAGCTTTGTATCATGCACTCATTAAGGGTGCACGAATGGGTCTTCGGCTGGGAAAGTCCATATCGATGATGTTTTGTGGAGTGGTTCGCACGCTCACCCAATTGTTGATGGCCCAGCATTGAAATCTGCAGCAGTGTGCGGAACGGTTGCACTTCTGTCACGATGAACGATTCTCTTCAGTCGTCGTTGGTCCCGTTCTTGCAGGATCTTTTTCCGGCCGCAGCAATGCCGACGATTTGATGTTTTACTGAATTCCTGATATTCACAGCACACTCGTGAAATGATCGTACGGGAAATCCTCACTTCATGGCTATCTCGGAGATGCTGTGTCCCATCGCTTATGTGCCGGCTATAATACTATGTTCAAACTCACTTAAATCTTGATACCCAGCCATTGTAGCAGCAGTAACCGATCGAACACTTGTTTCATTATATAGGCGTTGCCGAGCGCTGCGCCGTATTCTGCCTGTTTACATACCTATGTACACTCCTGGAAATGGAAAGAAGAACACATTGACACCGGTGTGTCAGACCCACCATACTTGCTCCGGACACTGCGAGAGGGCTGTACAAGCAATGATCACACGCACGGCACAGCGGACACACCAGGAACCCCGGTGTTGGCCGTCGAATGGCGCTAGCTGCGCAGCATTTGTGCACCGCCGCCGTCAGTGTCAGCCAGTTTGCCGTGGCATACGGAGCTCCATCGCAGTCTTTAACACTGGTAGCATGCCGCGACAGCGTGGACGTGAACCGTATGTGCAGTTGACGGACTTTGAGCGAGGGCGTATAGTGGGCATGCGGGAGGCCGGGTGGACGTACCGCCGAATTGCTCAACACGTGGGGCGTGAGGTCTCCACAGTACATCGATGTTGTCGCCAGTGGTCGGCGGAAGGTGCACGTGCCCGTCGACCTGGGACCGGACCGCAGCGACGCACGGATGCACGCCAAGACCGTAGGATCCTACGCAGTGCCGTAGGGGACCGCACCGCCACTTCCCAGCAAATTAGGGACACTGTTGCTCCTGGGGTATCGGCGAGGACCATTCGCAACCGTCTCCATGAAGCTGGGCTACGGTCCCGCACACCGTTAGGCCGTCTTCCGCTCACGCCCCAACATCGTGCAGCCCGCCTCCAGTGGTGTCGCGACAGGCGTGAATGGAGGGACGAACGGAGACGTGTCGTCTTCAGCGATGAGAGTCGCTTCTGCCTTGGTGCCAATGATGGTCGTATGCGTGTTTGGCGCCGTGCAGGTGAGCGCCACAATCAGGACTGCATACGACCGAGGCACACAGGGCCAACACCCGGCATCATGGTGTGGGGAGCGATCTCCTACACTGGCCGTACACCACTGGTGATCGTCGAGGGGACACTGAATAGTGCACGGTACATCCAAACCGTCATCGAACCCATCGTTCTACCATTCCTAGACCGGCAAGGGAACTTGCTGTTCCAACAGGACAATGCACGTCCGCATGTATCCCGTGCCACCCAACGTGCTCTAGAAGGTGTAAGTCAACTACCCTGGCCAGCAAGATCTCCGGATCTGTCCCCCATTGAGCATGTTTGGGACTGGATGAAGCGTCGTCTCACGCGGTCTGCACGTCCAGCACGAACGCTGGTCCAACTGAGGCGCCAGGTGGAAATGGCATGGCAAGCCGTTCCACAGGACTACATCCAGCATCTCTACGATCGTCTCCATGGGAGAATAGCAGCCTGCATTGCTGCGAAAGTTGGATATACACTGTACTAGTGCCGACATTGTGCATGCTCTGTTGCCTGTGTCTATGTGCCTGTGGTTCTGTCAGTGTGTTCATGTGATGTATCTGACCCCAGGAATGTGTCAATAAAGTTTCCCCTTCCTGGGACAATGAATTCACGGTGTTCTTATTTCAATTTCCAGGAGTGTATTTCAATATGCATGCCTGTACCAGTTTCTTTGGTGCTTCAGTGTATTACAGAAGTTGCGATGTTTGTGTAAATGAGTATTCCACGAAAATATTTAAAAGTTTAAAACTATTTAATGCGTTGCTATATTTACACAAACGGTACATCAGATAATGGCTGAAGATGTCATATAACGCCACGGAACGTCTCAGATCTGTGACCATCGCACAACTAGAACTACAGCCTGTTTAGTTACTACTGGATGTGCAAATCGTTCAAGAACTTAGAAATCACCACGGATACACAGTATAGGAACCAGAATATGAAAGCGAGAACCCTTTGGTCTTCCTCTGATATGTAACATGTGTAGTTTTATAAGCGATTTAGTGGTATTTAAACTGGCGGTTAACTGGAAGAATAGAGGCTACCAGAGTTTGGTCGACAGGTCAGGGAGAATCTGTGTCAGTTCGTGGTATGGATTTTCCAGTGACTAATTCCTGGCATTGGGTTTGGTCGTACATGCAAAATTCTTGACCTTTTTCATGAAATGTATTCCCAATAGCTAATATGGACAAAATTCAGCTGTGGGATGGAATGACGACAATGAAAACTTTGCCATATTGGGACTCGAACGCACAATACATTTCAATTGCAAATACATTTCTTGACAACACGGGCACTTTAATATTGTACTTTAACTTTTGTTTGGACTTACTGTATTTTCAGCAAGTCAGTCGCGTATATGTGAAATACTTTACCTTTTGTTCCGATTAGCACAATTTCGGCGAAGTCTGGTGACTGTTAAGATACTAACTTTCATGAGAGGAGTATGGGGATGTCACTAGTAGCATAAGTAATAAAATGGAGGACACGGTTTTTACACACTATAACCTTTATTAACAACACTATACTTCAGAACAAAATAATGCACGAACACCTTGAGAATTGCACCAGTCTAGAGCACTTGAGCTACAGCTATTTCACACAGCAGTTAGTCCTCTATTAGTAGATCTGTATCGCTACATCAGCCAACTTTTTTAAAAACAAAGCTGGAGCCCAGGTATATTGGAGAACTGGTGTTTTACGGTATGGCAAATCTTGTACTCTTCAGAACCGGGGGGGGGGGGGGTTCCCGCTGGTGACACCCAGTCTCGTGTGTTCCTCTGCACTGCACTGTCTGACTGGCAGTGTGATGGGTGGTCTGGAGCAGAAACCATTTCATCTCGTCCACCATACTGAATTTTAAAGGTGTGTGGTCCATGCTGAAGAGCCTTATATGGGCCACTGTTTGGCAGCGTGAGCAGTGGGCAGATCACATTGTCCCATAGTCAGACAAAAGGTATGCTGTGGAGATCCTTGTGTATAAAGATGTTCCTGTGTACATGTAACTGTGGCATGGATAGGTGAATTGGGGTCATCTTTTCTCATAGGTGTCGACCAAACTCGGTGACAGAGACTGGTGGGGAGAGGTGGGAAGGCTTGTTGGTAATTAGTTCTGCCAGTAGGCGTCGATCATTGCCATACATGAGCTGTGCTGGTGAATGTTGCATGTCCTCTGTGATTGCTGATTGCAGGCCCAATAGGACAATGGGCAGTGCATCTGACCATGTAGTGTTGGCACACATCAATGATGCCTTCAAGATGTGATCGAACCTCTCCATCATATCATTGCTGGCTAGGTGGTAGCTAGTGGTGTGTATATGGGAGCAGCCACATGGTTGTAGGGTTTCCTGAAGTAAGGATGCCATGAACTGCTAGCCCTTGTCAGTTATGATGGAGTGTGGTGTGCCAAACCTTATGATCCAAGCCCCTAAGATAGTCTTTGCCACTGCAACTGTCATGATGTCTGTCACTGGACTGGCCTCTGGCCAATAGGTCAAGCAATCCACTAAGGTTACCAGATAATGGAAGCCAATGGAGTAAGGAAGGGGACCTATGAGGTCTACATGGATGTGCCCAAATCTGGCTGAAGGTATGATGAATGAGCCTTGTTGGCCAAGGAGAAGGAGGCCAATCTTGCTTTGCTGACACCTGTCACACTGCTTTGTCCACGTGCAGCAATCTCTATCATTTCCAGGCCACACCTCTGTACTCTTTACCAGTTTCGTCATAGCCTTTACTCCTGGGTGTGAGAGGTTATGGAGGGCTGAGAAATGATTCTCCAGAAGTCACGTAGGACTTAAATGCATGTGTTACCCTGTTCCACATCACATCACAGAGTTACCTTTGTCTGTGCTGCTTTGACTCTCTGTAATAGTACACTTGTATTCTGTTGCTCCCACAGTGCATCTCTCTCTTTGTCCAGCACCTGTGCATGTGTGATGTGGTCCCATTGTACCGCTCTGATATTGGCACAACTTCTGGATAAGCAGTCAGAAATGAAATTCTTGAATCTACTCATCAGTTGTAAACTAGGAAGTGAACTCCACTTGTCTAATCTGTTGAGAGTTGTAAACTAGGAAGTGAACTCCACTTGTCTAATCTGTTGAGATGAACCATTATGTGACCCTTTTTAAACAATAGGGTGATGGGAAAGTGGTCCATTTGCCTTCCACATACTCATGGAAGTGCTTCACCACTGCACAGATGGCATATAGCTCGCGATCTATGGCGTTCCAGTTTCTTTAGTTCTCTGTTAACAGCAAGGAAAAGAATGCCAGGTGCTGCTATGCTGCATCAGTGTGATGTTGGAGGGCGGCACCACTGCCGTCTGGTTTGCATCCACCATGATAGCTGTTGGCGCTTTTTTGTGCAGATGATTCAAAGTATGGCCTGTGCAGCATAACCTTTCACCAACTCAAATGAAGCTATAGCTTCCTCGCTCCAAGGCATGTTCCTAGTGCCTGCTGTGTATTTTCGTCCAAGCAGTCAGGTCGGTGGTGCCACCAACGATGCTGTATGGGGTGGTTGGCGTTAGTGGTTGTTGAGTATACCTAAAAACTGTCTAAGATCCTTGAGCGATTTTAGTCATGACACTTCCCGAATTTCTCTGACACATTCAGCTAGGAGCAAGATGCCTGCTGTCAACACTTCAAATCCTAGCAGCTACTCCCTGTCCTCGCCAAAAACTCATTAGCTGTGTTCACCTCGACGCCTGCCTGTTTGAAAAGCAGTCTTAGGTGCTTAGCATGCTGTGCCAGGGAATAAGAGAGAATGAGGATATCGTCCATATAACTATATGCGTCCTCTAGACCTCAGAGGACTTGATGTATGAAACATTGCCACATCTTGGCAGCATTTTTTAGTCCATATGGCATGTACAAGGACTCATATAACCCGAAAGGGATCGTTATTGCAATCTTTGGTATACCTCTGTGACCATGGGGATTTATGTGTTTGCCCATACACAGTCAATTACAATGAAAACTGTCACTCCAGCCAGTTCATTTTTCATGTCCATTATATGGAGAATGGGGTGCCTGTCAGGAATGGTTCTCTCATTTGGTATCCAGCAATCACCACATGATCTCCACGAACCATCCTATTTTAGCTCCATATGGAGGGGGGAGGCCCATTGGCTGTCCAAGGGGCATATGATTCTGTACCTAATTTGTCTGTAAGTGTTTGCTTTGGCTGCAGTCATCTTCCCAGGTGTGTTGGGGTGGACTCTTGAAGCCACTGGTTTTTCTGGAATATTTCTAGAAATATTTGTATTTATTCCTATGTCTTATGATATTTAATTTTTTACACTTTATTACTTTTCCCAAAAGTTTTATTCTTGTTTGTTTATTAACTTTTTCTTTGTATTATATGCAAGTTTTATTAAACTAAATGTCCTTTTTGCAGTAATTTGATTTAATTATCAAGTGACCTTGGACTTAGCAACTGATTTGGTATCAGCATAATACGTGCCAGCAGCCACAGTCATATGATTGATACAAGTGAATATTATTGGTTAAAACAGTTATTTATACTATTTAGGTTAAAATATAATTTTGCAAGGTGAAATGTTAAAATTTATTTATAGCTCTTTTTATGAATCTGTGAAATTGAAATAATAAACTAGGATTAGATACCCCATTATTTTAAATGTTAATTACTCTTACCAGGGTACTATTAGTTAAGGTCTTTAAACCCAAAAAATTTGGCACTGTCTCATTCCATTCAGAGGAACCTATGCATTCAGAGAAACCACTTCTTTGGTAGGGGCCACTGTAAAATGCCATTTCTTCAAAGCTGAAGGTTTTGTAGTCAAGTGGGGTGGTCATGTAATTGTGACACATGTATACCATCCCTGTGCCTGGGACTGGCTGAAAAATGAAGATTTTCTTGTATGCATGTGTGTCAACTTGCTGCTCCAGTCCATTATGATTCTGGAATCCCATTGTATGTGGAGAAACTGCCATGCCAGTGGGCTGAAATGGCAATGTGAAGGTTAATATGGATATATTCACATGCTGCATGCCTGCACATGCACTGCAGACAAAAACGTGAATGGGCATCTCCATAAAACCCAGCATGGTAGTCGTGTCACAAGAAGGGCAGCTTGAAAGTTGAGTCCAACATCTAGCTGTACCCTTTAGTGGTTGTCGGCGGGATTTGGATACTAGCACAGGGCTGAGCAGGTGCAAGCTCTGTTGTCAAATCTGCAATGATACAAGTACCAACCTCCCGCACTGTTCTGGCACTCTCTGCTAACTAGTTTATCATTGTCCCACTGTCTGACTTGGCTTAGCTCTCCTTACTGCCATGCTCTGTATAGTGCTGCTACCTGTGCTTCAACTACATTAACTTCTAGGGCCAGATGATAGGGTGTGGAGGCTGGCGCTTCCACCAGCGCACTTGTGTCAAGGCCAGTGTTTGCGTCAGCTGACAGAATGCTTGGGCTGGGGCCAAAGGCAGATGAATACTACTACACTATACTTTTATGCTAGCCACCAATTTTTCAGCTTTGTCTGCCAGCACTTGCAGTGAAACATTTTTATCCACTGTGAGGATAAGTATGATGTTCTCTGGAAGCCTGTTGAACCACATTATGTGGAGGAACTGTGCAGAAAGTAGGTCTGGTCCCACTAGTGAGTGCAGATCATGCAGGAGTTGGGTGACGAAAATGTTTCCTAATCCATCGTCCACCATTAATTTGCAATGCCTGTGCAAAGCGTTTGATTAGACAGATTTTAAGCACTGCATAGCTATGTGAATGTAAAGTGTCCTCTGCAGTTTTTGTCTACGCTTCACTTAAGTGTGTGATGACACAATGGAATTTGTAACATTTCATCCTGTATCTTGTGTTGGCAGAAAACGCTTTCCACATGCAGGAACCAGAATTCTGACCTTGAGGTTTTGCACATCCTTAACTTGTGGAGCCATTTGCTGAGGCTGTTGCTCCTGCAGAGTATGTGTCGCATTGTTGCTGGTTGGTTGTAAAGTGCTGCTGTTGCCATCGTCTTTTTTAAAGCCATCTCCATTCGACACATTCATCATGATGTGTTCTGAGTAGGTCATTACTATAAGGATGTCACTAGTAGCATAGGTAATCCAATGGAAGACACAGTTTTGCATGCTATAACCTTTAATAACAAAACTATATCTCAGAACAAAACAATATATGGACACCTCGAGAACTGCGTCAATCTAGAGTAATCCAAAGCACTTCAGTTACAGCTATTTCACACTGTCTTTTAGTTAGTCCCTTGTTAGTCTATCTGTTTCACTACAGGAGCTTTGAACTTACAAGTTTTCCAGCAGTTTGAAGCAACTGATTTTAGAGGACTGTAGAAAATGGAACTTTTAAGACTAATGATCAGGACTTAGATTTTGGACATGCTTGTCACAGTCTACAAACTTTTGAGAATCTGATTGTACAGTTTACACATTTAATATAACTTTAACTGCACTTAAGGTCTTCATTTACTGCACTTCAGTGTATATCACCATTCATAGCTTTTTTGGCTCGGCTTCAATAAACTTGATTTCATTTAAAACTTACAATTTTGGTTTGGCCTACTTTCTTAATCCTCTGGGATTTATATGTATCTTTCATTCTTTTATAATGATTTCATTTATACAAGTTTGCAGTTCTCCCACACTTAGATGTCACTTGCATATTTGTGTGTTGCACTTGGTAATATTGTGGGGTGTGAATGGTAGTCGAGTATGACCAACCATTAAGAAAGAAAGTGAGCCACATTAGTACTTAGAGTCACATTTTTGCCCAATCTCCCAGCATTTTATTAATTTATTTATTCAATAGTCAATTCAATTTGAATAAAAATGGATGAAGCTTTCAAGGTCTCAAATGCAGTTTGCAAAAATCACATTTCTTCCAGACAGAAGTAGAAAGAAAATGAAATGATTGTATGGCATTGTTGGCTGGGAGGCCCCATCTGCGGAAGTTCAGCTACCGGGTTGCAAGTCTTATTTCAGGTGACGCCACATTGGGTGACTAGAGTGTTGGTGATGATGATGAAAGGATGATGAAGCCAATACAACATCTGGTCCATGAGCGGAGAAAATGTCCAACTCAGCCAGGAATCGAACCCAGGACTGCTGCATGGTAGGCAAACACATTACCACTCACCTAAGCAGATGGGCGAAAAAAGAAAGAATACTTAGGCCATGTAATTTTAGACAAACACTGAAACACATTCAGGGAATCAACAACTTGAAAAAACTGCTAAATTTAAAATAACTGCACCCTTTTCTGGGTAAACTAAGCTATTGTAGCAAATTTCTGCCTAATGTGGCAGAAATTTCACATACATTGAATAAATTATATAAAAAGGGGGTATTCTGAATGGTCATTAGAATGTGACAGGGTGATCTACATCTACATCTATATCTACGTGGATACTCTGCAAATCACATTTAAGTGCCTGGCAGAGGGTTCATCGAACCACCTTCACAATTCTCTGTTATTCCAATCTCGTATAGCGAGCGGAAAGAATGAACACCTATATCTTTCCGTACGAGCTCTGATTTCCCTTATTTTATCGTGGTGATCGTTGTGCCCCATGTAGGTCGGTGCCAGCAAAATATTGTTGCATTCGGAGGAGAAAGTTGGTGATTGGTGAAAGGAGGCATATCTGCAAAACATATTTAGAGATAAATGATGTCTAACTGAAATCCTCAGCTGCCGACAGGATTTGTTGATATACCTGGATGTGGACAGCTGAAAATGTGTGCCCCGACCGGGACTCGAACCCAGGATCTCCTGCTTACATGGCAGATGATCTATCCATCTGAGCCACCGAGGACACAGATGAATAGTGCGACTGCAGGGACTTATCCCTTGCACGCTTCCCGTGAGACTCACATTCCCAGGGATATGTCCCTGCAGTCGCGCTATTCATCTGTGTCCTCGGTAGCTCGGATGGATAGAGCGTCTGCCATGTAAGCAGGAGAACCCGGGTTCGAGTCCCGGTCGGGGCACACATTTTCAGCTGTCCACATTGAGGTATATCAACAACACCTGTCAGCAGCTGAGGGTTTCTGTTAGTCATAATCTATTCCAGGGAAAAGCTGCATGGTCAACAACAGTAATCTGTTCTTTCGAGAACAGTTACTGTCTTCGTATATATATAGTTAAAGGCTACCCAGCCATTGACCTTCGTCTGTGCGAATGTGCACAGGTTGCCCAAACTCTTACGGGAATCGCCAAAGCGTGCGCGAGTAATGAGTGTATGGGCAAATGTCTATAAGGTACATTACATATGTAGAATTGTGGACAGTTGGGAATGTGTCACGGGAAGCGTGCAAGGGATAAGTCCCTGCAGCTGCGCTATTCATCTGTGTCCTCGGTGGCTCAGATGGATAGAGCGTCTGCCATGTAAGCAGGAGATCCCGGGTTCGAGTCCCGGTCGGGGCACACATTTTCAGCTGTCCACATCGAGGTATACCAACAACACCTGTCGGCAGCTGAGGGTTTCAGTTAGTCATCATTTATTCCAGGGAAAAGCTGCATGGTCAACAACAGTAATCTGTTCTTTCGAGGACAGTTACTGTCTTCATATATATATTTAGAGATATTTTTGCACTTGTGCAATATATAAATGTTTAAGAACTTTTAGACACCACGAGATGCTGTTAGCTCTACGAGTTAACAAACACATTCTACAGGCATCTCACATAGAGATTACGAAACTATGCAATGACAGTCAAATCTATACACTTCACTGAGCATATTCATGTGATTTTACTCCAAAAAGACAATCCATACCATTTCATGCCTCTTCCTAAGCCATGCCAGAACATACTTAGGTTGTGGACACAACAACATGGTGTTAATGAATTATGGTTACATTAATTTGTGTTTAAGAGTTTGTGCTAATTTTGCAAAATAATATTATCACACTACTGGCAGTACTTATTTGTTGGTATTGTCTGCCTGATTGATGATCTGGGCATCTATTGTGCTACCACACTACTGTCAATCTGCAAAACTTTCTTATATACATAACAAGTTTCCACAAGATGAAGGCCTATAAGGGTGTCAACTCCTTGCCAAAATGTGGCGCTCTCCTTCCAAGCTTGTCAGTACTGCTTCTTGAATTTATCTTTCAACTTTGGATTGCCAAGGTGCAATCTGACATTATGATAGAAGGTAACACAATGGAGCCTTGAGAGCATGTCTGCTTTACAACTCCAACTGTTCACCTGTTATGACTATAACAATAATAAAATGCTTGTGGTTGTAGATAACAACAAAGTCATATCATATTGACTAATCTGATTCCTGTTTATATTACCCAGGCCCAGAGAAACAGTACAAGTGATTATCATCTCTGCCCTGAAGAGAAGGTTCGTCAATGAACCACAGACTTTCATGCAATGTCTAGCATGCTTGCTACTACAAGAACCTGCTTCATTGCACTGTCAGCTTTTAATCTCCCAGCAGACTGTATCACCCAGTGCAATGATTCTTATTGGTAGGCTGTGTGCAACAGCAGCAAAAGTATCATGAATAAAGTTATAAATCATTTAGCATTTGTAATTACTTTATAAAAAGACAATAAAAACCTGAATTACATATTCTGCATATCCAAGTGGAGATCACTGGAGCAAATAGGAGTAAAATTGTTAACAAATACACCAAATTTTCCATTCTCTCTTCGATATAATGCATTTTTAAAGAAAGAGGGTGCTCGTTATTAATTAAAATACAGCTTTCTTTGAAACAAACTTCTTTGTGCAGCTAACGCTTTCACTGTTTGCACTGGTGATCACTGCAAATTAAGACTTTCATTTCAGTTATCATCTGATGAGGTACTGGACATGCTATGTAGGCCATCTGTATTGGCATAGACATCTTGTTTTAACAAACAACATTTCACTCTGAGGCTAGTGTGATAGACACATTGGAGTTTAACTCACTTTTACCAATCAGAACATAACTTCACACGTTGTATTTGTGAGTACACCCAGTGTTCAGCCCATAGCCAGAGCTTTGATGTTTTTAAACATTTAAGGGATGTTATGAAGACTAAAGTTAGTTAGTTCCATGGATCATTTCGCATGATAAATCATAATGATGTGGAATGAGTGATTATGTACAAGTTCCTAATTCCTATCGACTATCTTTTATACATTACAGTAATGAAAATTCTTCTACAGAATAGAAGAAGGAGAAACTTTTTCAGTTTGTTTTCAAATTTTACTTCGCTTTCTGACAGACAATGGGTAAGTGTTAAAAAATTTTAGTCACAGCATTGTGCACCCCTTTTGTGGTAAATGCAACATTTTTCCTTTTGGTATTACAGTAATGTGTACATCATTGTTCTTTTTGAACTGTCATGGCTTATTTACAACACACTTAATGAGGGAATAAATTTACTGTGACACAGTAGTCATTATGTCCAGTTCCTTAAACAGATGATCGTGGGTGAGCAGAAGATTTTTTTTTACAGCACGTTTTTGAGCAATTAAGACTTTTTTTCTTAAAGATCAGTTAGCCCAGAACATTACTGAACGGAAATATGCAAAATATGTCAACTTTTTGATCTGTCTCTCCCCAAGATATGCAATGATTCTAAGTGCAAATGTGGCTGACATAAGTTGTTTTAGGACTTCCAAAATGTGCTTTTTCCAGTTTAAATTCTCATTAATATGACACCTAAGATTTATTTATTGTTGTCTCTTATCTTTGGTGTAGTATCCCCAAATGTTAAGAACTGAATATGTTGTGTCTTTTTATAATTGAGGATGAGAAAATTCACAGAAAACCAATGATACTTTTAAAAACATTGTTAACCATTTCTTCAGTTTTTGTAGGAATGTTTGGATTGATTGCAATACTAGCATCATCTGCAAAAAGAACTAATTCTGCTTGTTGTATATGAGATGGAAGATCTTTTACATATAGATGAGGAACAATATTGGACCTAAGACTGAGCCTACGGGAACCCTGTACAAGATTTCTCCCCAGTCAGAATTATGTCCCCAGATTATATTTATTGAATCACTAAGTACAGATTTCTGCATTCCTTTGGTAAAATACGATGTTATCCATTGCTTAGCTATGCCATCAATCCCAAAAAACTTCAATTTATCTAGGAGAAAACTGTGATTCACACAGCTAAATCCATTCGATATGTTGCAGAAAATACCATGCAGTGTTATTTCATTATTTAGTGCTTGTAAAATTTGATGAGTGAACATGTAAATGGTATCCTCAGTAAAGCATCTATTCTGAAATCCAGAGTGTGACTTGCTGAGGACATTATTGCTGCTAAAATGAGATATTATCTAAATACATCCACAACACAAGTATATTGTTATTACTTACCCATAAAGAACACACTCCATTCTCATCTCATATTAACCATCACCATTATCAATGAAGTAATATATTTCAGAGCAGAAAAAGTGAGTACTGGATGGCAAATAAGGAAGGTACCACTCCTTTCTTTATCCATACTTCAACATTTATCATCTCACCATGGTCTTCAGGTAACAGAAATTGAAAGCTTTGGGGCAATTTATTAGCATCAGTACTTGCAATGAAATAATACTGTAGCAGAGTAGCAGTTACAGCTGCATTTTTAACATGTGTAAGCCAAGCTGGTAGCAGGTGTGTGAACAAATGTAGTGTTGCCACATAAACCATGTTGACATTAGCCATCAGTTTTGTAATCACTGTTTCTCTATAATGCTACGTTGACTTTGGCTACAACAGAAATGACTTTGTGAAAGAAGTGTGTGTTTAGTCATGGATCAACAGGAAGGCTTCTCACTGGCAACTGCAGAAAAGACCACCAGCGTATTCCTCCTCTCCATTGCTTCACGGTAGTTTAGTTTAGATGGATGATAAATTCCATTCACCTGTCTTTTTCATGTCTGCTAAACTTAATTCCTTTTGTAATTCAGATTCAAATGTGATTAAACTGTACCATGTATATGACTGCAATATGGGATCAAACATTGTTGCTAACACAAACAGCCCAAGACTTAGTTTGACTCATTGTTCAATAATTTAGTTGTATCTGACATAGTTTTACATTTTCTGACAGTTCGTCTATTGCAGTCCATTTTGCACCTGGTAATGCTATGACAGATTCTTTATACACGGTGTTTCAAAAATGACCGGTATATTTGAAACGGCAATAAAAACTAAACGAGCAGCGATAGAAATACACCGTTTGTTGCAATATGCTTGGGACAACAGTACATTTTCAGGCGGACAAACTTTCGAAATTACAGTAGTTACAATTTTCAACAACAGATGGCGCTGCAAGTGATGTGAAACATATAGAAGACAACGCAGTCTGTGGGTGCGCCATTCTGTACGTCGTCTTTCTGCTGTAAGCGTGTGCTGTTCACAACGTGCAAGTGTGCTGTGGACAACATGGTTTATTCCTTAGAACAGAGGATTTTTCTGGTGTTGGAATTCCACCGCCTAGAACACAGTGTTGTTGCAACAAGACGAAGTTTTCAACGGAGGTTTAATGTAACCAAAGGACCGAAAAGCGATACAATAAAGGATCTGTTTGAAACATTTCAACGGACTGGGAACGTGACGGATGAACGTGCTGGAAAGGTGGGGCGACCGCGTACGGCAACCACAGAGGGCAATGCACAGCTAGTGCAGCAGGTGATCCAACAGCGGCCTCGGGTTTCCGTTCGCTGTGTTGCAGCTGCGGTCCAAATGACGCCAACGTCCACGTATCGTCTCATGCGCCAGAGTTTACACCTCTATCCATACAAAATTCAAACGCGGCAACCCCTCAGCGCCGCTACCATTGCTGCACGAGAGACATTCGCTAACGATATAGTGCACAGGATTGATGACGGCAATATGCTTGTGGGCAGCATTTGGTTTACTGACGAAGCTTATTTTTACCTGAACGGCTTCCTCAATAAACAGAACTGGCGCATATGGGGAACCGAAAAGCCCCATGTTGCAGTCCCATCGTCCCTGCATCCTCAAAAAGTACTGGTCTGGGCCGCCATTTCTTCCAAAGGAATCATTGGCCCATTTTTCAGATCCGAAACGATTACTGCATCACGCTATCTGGACATTCTTCGTGAATTTGTGGCGGTACAAACTGCCTTAGACGACACTGCGAACACCTCGTGGTTTATGCAAGATGGTGCCCGGCCACATCGCACGGTCGACGTCTTTAATTTCCTGAATGAATATTTCGATGATCGTGTGATTGCTTTGGGCTATCCGAAACATACAGGAGGCGGCGTGGATTGGCCTCCCTATTCGCCAGACATGAACCCCTGTGACTTCTTTCTGTGGGGACACTTGAAAGACCAGGTGTACCGCCAGAATCCAGAAACAATTGAACAGCTGAAGCAGTACATCTCATCTGCATGTGAAGCCATTCCGCCAGACACGTTGTCAAAGGTTTCAGGTAATTTCATTCAGAGACTACGCCATATTATTGCTACGCATGGTGGATATGTGGAAAATATCGTACTATAGAGTTTCCCAGACTGCAGCGCCATCTGTTGTTGACACTTGTAACTACTGTAATTTCGAAAGTTTGTCTGCCTGAAAATGTACTGTTGTCCCAAGCATATTGCAACAAACGGTGTATTTCTATCGCTGCTCGTTCAGTTTTTATTACCATTTCAAATATACCGGTCATTTTTGAAACACCCTGTATTTAAGTGCGCTGGACTGTGCATTTCAAGCACTGTAACACAAAGACATTTCTGCACAAAACAGTAAGAAAGTGTCTCTTAAAATATTGCTTTGCAAAAGCCAATGACATTATTCTTGAGTGATCTACAATTTCTACAACTAAAAGATAAATTAGGAATAATAATTTTACAGCAACCAACTGTCTCCATATTTCATGATGTCCAAATTTTTGAGTTATTAATTGCTCTAAGAATTAAGTTTTTGCAATCAAATGGTATAAACCTCAGTGACTAAACTATCTCAGTACAGGAAATTGTGCTTCTACTCTGCAAATTATAATTACCCTTTTTTTGTCTTACTGTTGAAAAACGTTGGTATCCATAAATTAAGGAAAAACCACAAAAATAACAATTCATAAGCTGTTTGTCACACACTGTGAAATTTTGCCAAAATGTGGAATGCATAGCACAGTGTTATTTATGGAAAAGAACATTATTCCCAGCAAATAATATATATTAATATAGGTAAAGTGTTTCACATGAACATAATGGATGTCAGTTTAATACAGCACAAGTAAAAGTCAACGCAGAGAGCGATTACTCAGATTAGTGAAACAACATGACAACAACATTTTGTCATTCCCAATGATAGTATACATGAGTTCTATATAAAATGCATGTTAGACTTCTTGTAAGGCTGGTGTCAACATGACACAGGACTTGTGAGGAGAAGTGCAAGAAGTAAGACACTTCATAGGAGGATCCTAAACATTTTTTAAGCTTGGGATCCATGATCCCTATAATTCATAATTTTTTACCATACGTATCACAAAGTTTCTCTTTATTAACTGTGACCAGTTTCAGTTTTCTTTGAAAAGCATCATCTCATGTGGTTAGAGTCATGTGCAGTTTAAATACACACGAGAAGAGCTGACAATGGTTTCCAAAGAGAATGAAAACCAATCATAAGTAATAAAAAAAGTACCTTCATGATGAATAACCTCTTAAAATTCCAAATATGTTGTGTGAGACCATAAACAGGAGATTCAGTTAGCCATATCTACGCCTATACTCCGCACGCCACTTCACAGTGAGTGGTGAAGGGTACTCTGTGTACCAGCGTCACTTCCCCTTTTCCTGATCCAGCTGTGAATGGTTTGCAGGAATTAACGTTGCTGGCAAGCCTCCATGTGGTCTAGAATCTCCCAGATTTTTATTTTCACAGTTTTTTCATGAGATATACAGAGTGAACATTAATAAAACTGACAAACTGCAGCGACAGATTCCTGACTGGAAATTGAGAAAAAAAGATCCTATGAACATGTGCCTGGAAATGCATTGTTACCACATAGAAGGCGCTGACGAAATGAAAATTCCTCTGACGATGTGCCGTGTGTTCCTTGTGTTGCAGGCTATGTGAGTGATGCAGCATACTACAAGCAGCAGAATGATCTGGTACTCATGTCGGGCACAAGGCGAGACAGCATGGTTGTACCATCACCAACCACACCAGTATACAGGTCAAGCATTTTTGGGCGTTTGTGTTATCATGGGTCCTTTCAGGCAGACAAACATGCACAAAGGTGGTGGACTGTGCATACATCAGATATGGAGGAGCAGGTTCTGCCTCTAGACCATTTCCATCTGCTTGGCCATACACAAACACCATCTCGGCCTGTTCCCGACACAAATATTGGACCATTCTGCTGCTTACAGTAGGCCATGTCAATCTCACAGCCTGCAACACACAAGGAACACATGGCACATGGTCAGAGGAACTTTCATTCATCAGCACCACCTACCATGGCAACAATACATTTCCAGACCCATGTTCGTAGGACGTTTTGTCCTCCAATTCCACTCAGAAATCTGTACCTCAGTCTGGCACCTGTGTCATCTTCAATTAATTTTACATGACAGCGAATTATCCACATAAAAGAAACAATAATAATTAAATGGATACCCTAGCTGCAAACAGGCGTTGATATACTTAATTGGGGACATGCTGAAAATGTGTGCCCCGACCAGGACTCGAACCCAGGATCTCCTGCTTACATGGTAGACGCTCTGTCCATCTGATCCGCCGAGGGCACAGAGGATAGTGCACCTGCAGGGACTTATTCCTTGCATGCTCCCTGTGAGATCCACTTTCCCAACATGTCCACACCACTACATTCATAGTGCACCTACAAGATGGTTGCCCATCATACTCTTTACTCGTGGCAGATTAATCTACCAAGTCCCGTACGAGTTCGGGCATAGCGTGTGCGTTCGCACAAGAAGGTCAATGGCTGGGAAGCCATATTTTAACTATATATGACGGTAGTATCTGCTCCCGAAAGAACAGTTACCGTTGATGACCATGCAGCTTTGCTAGAAATGAAATGATAATTAAATGGACACCCTAGCTGCAAACAGGCGTTGATATACTTCATTGGCGACATGTTGGAAATGTGTGCCCCGACCAGGACTCTAACCCGGGATCTCCTGCTTACATGGCAGACGCTCTGTCCATCTGAGCCACCGAGGGCACAGAAGATTAATTATTTCATTTCTAGCAAAGCTGCATGGTCATCAATGGTAACTGTTCTTTTGGGAGCAGATACTAACGTCATATATAGAAACAATACTGTTCATATTTCTAAGGAATTACTTCAGATGGCATATTACTGTACAGCTCGTTTTTGTCCTTGTGCTCAATCCTTACAATGTGAATGAGTCATCAAAATATGATAAATTCAGTGACAGAGGATATGCAGTTTAATACTAGTGTTCTTGTGCTCTTCCAGAAAATATAATGTATCGGATCTAACAGAAAAGGCATGAGATTTGTGTTGCAAATTTGTGCATTTACCAGGTATGTTCAGTCAGAGATGCTGTCCTTGAAAGTGGTGATCCATGCAAGTCCACACATTTCTGCATTTGGGTCTGCCATTACTCATTTCCACATGTCATCTTCTGCAGCATTGCGCAAGACAAGTAAGTTAGGATCTAATTTCCCATACACGATAAGGTCATCAGAGATTGGGAAAGATGATGTAGGAAATCAGTCATGTATTTTTCTAAAGAACCAACCTGGTATTCGCTGGAAGCAGTTTAGAGAAACCATAGAAACATCTAAACCTGGATAGCGATTTGAAGCACCACCTTCCTGAAAATAAGTCCTGTTCCCTTACCACTGTCCCATCTTGCTGTCTGTGCAGGAATTCCATAGGGTTTCCCTTAAACCTGAGTGGCAAATTATCTGCCTCCATTCTCCATATATGCCTTCATCTCAGTATTCAATAAACGATCCTCAACACCCTTTCATCAAGTTTGCTAACGCAGTGGTCTTTCTAATTCACAAAAGAAGTACTGCCAAATCTGAAACTATCTGGTGTCATAGATAACACAAGCAGGACACAGAGCTGCTGGTTAGCAGGTAGTTTTTTTCCCCAGCAGTACTGTGGCAGTAAGACACTCAATAATCGTATCATTTGCTTTACACCTTCTAGCGTTGTTGTTGTATTTACAGTGTATTCCTAATTTATGGAATACATTGTAGTTTAGCTTAACAAGATAGTGAGATATATTTTGTTCTTCAACAGCTTTCAAGTATTGCAAGAGAGAAATGATGTGATCAACCTCAAACTGGACTTCAGCCTGTATCTAGCTACTAAGCCACTTGTGCATTCTCTGAAGCTTCGTTCTGCCAGTATCTCTCCCCAGTGTTTCCAAGCTCCACCAGACGTTTACCTACTGTTGATGTATGCACTCACTTTAGGTAGTTGGTTACCTATTAAGAAATTATATGTTCTAAACGACCTCCTGTGGTACTTATGTCTTTGGCATTACCAATGAAAAACAACTAAATTAGACATTTGCTTATGATGTACAAAATTTGTAAATGTTATGTAGAGCACTGATAGTTAAGTAGGCTACTGTCATATACAAATAACATATTGTGTCTATTTGGAATCTCAAATTTCAGTACATTTAACACCTGAGAGAGAGAGAGAGAGAGAGAGAGAGAGAGAGAGAGAGAGAGAGAGAGAGAGAGAAGGCCTGTGGAGCACATGGTACCATGTTCATATTGTATGACTGCTCTCCACATAAATGGTAAGAAAACATGTACATGCACATTCAGGTTTTTGGAGAATAGGAGACGCAATAAATATTTTGTTTGAATATTGAAGAAGTGCAAAAACAATTGTTGTCACAAAATTAGTCATATCAATTTATAACATTACTTGAAGTTTAAATATGAGGCTATAAAGCAGGCTTTTATATTTGTGAAGTTTATACGATGGTGCAGCACACAAGTAATTTACAGTATTATTGTCCATCAAACAGGACATTGCCTTTTTTTTGTTTATTATTCCTGTGGCACATATTCAAAATCTATATTACATTTTCACTTATGAGTAATTCATTTGAAAATTAATTTACTGGAAGAATAATCAGTGAAAGTATGCTGAAGATCTTGAATATGTAATACAGGAATAAAAACACTGTAATTATCATTTGTTATACTCTCAATGTTTTCAAATGTTGACCGACTCATGTTACTTGACAAATGGAATGTGTGGTACCAACTTTAGAGCCACCATGTTTTAGGAACTTTTAAGTGAATAGTTCTCATATGTAATAGAAGTATCATCTTTTTATAATAAGTAAACTGATTTTCACTGGATATGGGTACACAGTTGCTAAGAATTTTTTGAATGATTCCATACTGCCTGCAACTGTCAATTTTCGGTTCATTTCTATACTATAGAACAATTTCAGCCTTAGACACTTTTCAAATAAACTGTAAAATTTTGGTACAGAAAACAGTTTTTATACAAAAAAACTTTTTAACAGACTACTTCAAAATGGTGCACAGCCAAAGCTGTACAGTACTAAAAAAAACTAAACATAAAATTGTCAGTTGCAGGATTTCTGGAATAGAAAATAAAATAAATTTGCTGTTGTAGTCAACAAACACAATTCAAAATTTCACAGTGACATTACGTTGTGTCTTTGCTTAAGTTGTCTACAAGTGCCACATTACACCTGATCATCACTGCAACATGCTTTTTGTTGTTGTCTTCATGATCTTCTGTCAGGAGACTAGCTTGATGTAGCTCTCCACACTAGTTTCTTCATTTCTGCATAACTACTGCAACATACATCCATGCAAACCTGTTTGCTGTGTTCAAGCCTTAGTCTTCCACTACAGTTTGTAACCTTGCATACTTCCATCAATTAGCGAACCAACGATTCCTTGATGCCACGGGATTTGTCCTGTCAACCAATCCCTTCTTTAATCAGTTTGTGTCATAAATTTCTTTTCTCCACAGCTCAGTTCAATACCTCTACATCAATAAGTAGCTCTACCCATTTAACCCTTAACATTATTCTGTACCATCACATTTCAAAATCTTCTATTCTCTTCTTGTCTGAAGTGATCATTGTCCAAATTTTCACTTTTGGATGAGGCTACACACCAGACTAATATCCTCAGAAAAGTCCTCCTAACACACAAACATATATGTGAAGTTAAGAAATTTCTCTTGTCAGAAATGCCTTTCTCACTATTGTCACTCTGCATTTTATACCAAGAGCCATCATCAGTTATCTTGCTGCACAAACAACAAAATTCCCTGTTGCTTTTGGTGTCTCATTTCCTGATCTAATTCCCTCCGCATTACCTGATTTACTTGAACTACACTGCACTCCCCCCATTCTACTTTTGTCTTTTCAAGACATTACCCATTCTCTTAACTGCTCTTCCAAGTATTCTGCTGCCCACAATATACTTTCAGTATCATTGGAAAACCTCAAAGTCTCTGTTCCTTCTACCTGAACTTCAATTCCCTTTTTCAAAAGCATCCTCTAGTTCTTTCATAGTTAGCTAATAAATATGTTGAACAACATTTGGGATAGGCTACAACCCTGTCTCTCTCACTTATCAACTACAGCTTCCATTTTGTGTTTGATATTCTGTAACTACAGTTTGCTTCTTTTCAAGTTGTGAATAATCTTTAGTTCTTATATTTTATCCTCACTACCATCAAAAATATTCCAAAAGCTTTCTCTAAACCTACAAATTTTATAGAAATAAGTTTACCTTTTATTAACCTAGCTTCTAATATAATGTGTATGGTCAGTACTGTCTTGCATGTTCCTGCTGTATTCTGAAACTCAAACTAGTCTTTCCACTGGCTGACCTGTACCAGTTTTCTTATAGCTGGAAATAATTCATGTCTCCCCAACCCTGCCTCACTATTTCTTTTCCAACCTTGACTTATTAAATGGATAGTTCAGTAGTATTTACACATCCCTGTTAACTGGGATTATTATATTCTTACAAAAAACTATGCAGCAAAAGTCAGTACAAAATGCAAGACAGTGGATCACTGTCACTATCAGCATGTTGGTAACATCCTGTTTGGTGTTTTCCTCAAATACACTTGACTTCAGTCTAAGAAATATATTGAAAGACTTCGCATTCTATTGGTCTGTCACCTTAACAAGTTTCACATTGTGTATTTTGTCTCCTATGGGAAGATATGTTTCTTACAAAAAAATAGACTAACTTTCTTTAGAAATCAGAGATGGAAACTTACACCACTTCAGAGGAATGCAGCAGTGGCAGTGGGCAACTTTGTGCATGTCAGTAAAATATAGCCTTCAAATTATGCAATGATTACCACACAGTAGGTTACACCAGAAGTTTTCATGCTGGGGGGGCAAAAAAAAAAAAAAACACAACTCACAGAAAGACTGTATTCTACGTTACAAAAGAAAAAGTTTCATATGCGTTCAGCAAGGATAAATAATTCTGTATGCGAAGTGGTTCTTTTCGGTTGGTATGGGGTATAAAGGGACCACACTACAGGGTCATCAGTCCCTTTTTCCTGATGCAAACAAGGTGCAAGGTAAGGCAACACCCAAATTTCGTTTTAGAAAGTAAAATGGGTTAAAAGGAATGGGGGAATGACAATGAAAGAGAAAACAAAAGAAATGAACAAGAGGGGGAAAACATACACTACAAGGAAAAGTAGAGGAAGGTATTACAACCAGAGAGCAGATGGTCTGAGCTGGCTAATCACAAGAATAAAAGAGGATGAGCCAGCCATTCTGCAACACACTAAAATGTTCCCCCCAAAAAGACAGGGGAAGATGAACACACATAGGGAAAAGATGAAGACCAAAACAAA
The DNA here is from genome assembly GCF_023898315.1 of Schistocerca nitens. Taxonomy (NCBI): domain Eukaryota; kingdom Metazoa; phylum Arthropoda; class Insecta; order Orthoptera; family Acrididae; genus Schistocerca; species Schistocerca nitens. Next base: position 166,814,636 of record NC_064616.1, on the reverse strand, counting down.
CAAATGCAAAGAAAGGGTGACAGAGAGTTAAAATAAAGGGAGGGTGGAGGCCTCGGAAAGAAGAGCAGATGCCCATTCTTAGATGGGATGATAAAAACCTCCCTCACGAATAAAACATAAAACTAAATCTGCTATTGAGGCATTTTCACCCAACACCACGGGCAGGGTGGTGTGAAGGATAAAAGTCCACTGCAGAGCAGCTAAAAGTGCGCAGTCCGAGATGTGGACGACAGTCACAGGGGAGCTACAGCGACACCACAGTTGGTCCTCGCTATGGAGGAGGTGACCATGTGTTAGCGACATATGGCCAATGCAGAGCCGGCAAAGGACAACAGATTTCCTTCAAGTGGCTCGCATGGATGACCACCATACATTTGTTGTCTCCTTGATAATACAGAGTTTATTTGGTGTACTGAGGGTGCGCCATTCAGTATCCCAGATAGCAAAAACTTTGCAGCAGAAGACCGATCGCAAATCGGTCCCCAGCAGGCCCATCTCCAGAGTTGGTTTACTGGTAGCCTGTTTGGTGAGGCGGTCAGCAAGTTCATTGCCTGGTATACTGGCATGTCCTGTGGTCCAAATGAAGGTCATGGTTGTCCACTATTGCAGAGGGCATAAAGACATCCCTGGATAGTCATTACCAAAGGATGCCTAGGGAAGCACTGGTAAAGAGCTTGTAGGCTGCTTAAGGAGTCACTACAAATGGTTCTTTTTGTTGTTCTTCGTTGTAGCCCCATTTATATCTATACTCTACAAGCCAGAAGTCATGGCATGCTCGAGACATTTTATACAAATATGAGCTACCACTTATCTTATTCAATTAACAAATGGAACGTGGGAGAAATGACGTGCTACTGCACACATACTAATCTCTTTTTATCTCATTCTCAGGATCTCTGTATATGAGATGTATGATAAAGGCAGTCAAAGTGGGGAATACTGAACCTACTGTTATGACTCTCCTGCTTTGATACATGACTTCAGCAAAATGTCAGACAGAGCATTCACTGGGCCATGCTACCTATCAGTCCATCAGCACAATCTACATAAGAAGATAATATAGAAGCAAAATAAAAATTATCAGTGAACTGGTTCATTTTTGTTCACACATGTGTGACATTACATAATACGCCCATTTCATTTCACCATTTCATGAAGTGTTAATAAAAGGTACAAATATATACAATAATACGTAACTGACAATGAACTAGATTGGCTTCATGAACTATGAAAGTAAGTAGTGGAAGAGATTGCATAGCCAGTCCAAATGTGCACATTTGTTATGCACTATTACCTTAAAATACTGCATAAAATATACAACACTTTTAACTGCTATTTAACAATAATACAATTACAGCATTTTCATGTGTTTGTCAGTAATTTTATGTTGGAAGACCAAACAAGACCTTGGACTTAAATAACACAACCTCCAATGGTTACAAATGATAAACTGACTCATAACAAAACTATACGCAAGAGAAGTAATGAGCTCAGTTTTTAAGTAAATCAATGAAATTCACTACAGGTCTTTGTCAAACAAACTACACGACTGCTGACTACCTCACTTAACATTTATCTTCTCTGTGTGCATGTTACAAAATTCTTGTCACTTGAAAACATGAATACCACACAAACATGGGCATTAATTTTAGCACTGCCACCATTGCCTAATTTCAGTCCCAGCCAAGTACTACTGCTATATTTACTGGCCGAGTGACATCATGCTGGCATCACTTAGAAAGTTGTGTATTTGGTCACAGCGCTTCTCAATGAAACACTCATAACAGTGGTTATTTCATTTTAGCACAATTGTGATCATGAAAAGCATTATATATAATTGTGGCACTCTGTTCTAAAGCATTGAGTATACAGTTTGTGCCTCATTCTGTAACGTGAAACCTAACACTGGCCACACCGCTTGTTATAACAAATAACATTTCACTTTTAGGTGACACAGGCACTCGACCTCAGCTCACTTTTGGCAGTCAGAACCTATCTTTACACATTGTATTTACTGAGAATATTCAGTGCTCAGCCCATAGAAAGAGCTTTGAGGGTTAGAAATATTTAAGGAATGTTATGAAGAGGAATGTGTGTTGTCATGACTATATCCAAAGAACATAATCCTTTCTCATCTCATCTCATATTAACTATCATCATCAATGCAGTACTAAGGAGCAGTAAAACGTGATAACCATATAGCAAATAAGGAAGGTGCCACTCCTTTCTTTATCCATATTTCAACATGTATCATCTCACCATGGTCTTCAGTTAGCAGAAACAGAAAGCCTTTGGGCAATATATTAACTTCATTATTTACCTACCAACCTTTGTGAGAAACAATACTGTAGCAAAGTAGCATCTACAGCTCCACAGATAAACTATGGTTGTGGCATTTATGTGAACAAATGCAGTGTTGTCACATAAACCACATCAATATTTACAAACTGTTTGGTAATCATTGTTTCTCTATGATGATACCTTGCCTGTGGCTACAGCAGAAATGGCACAGTGACAACAGTGGATGTTTAGTCAAGGATCAAAAGAAAGGATCCTCACTAGCAGCTGCAGAAAAGACCACTGACATATTCCTTCTTGCCACTGCTTCACATTATTTTTGTTTAGATGGATGATGAAGTCAATTCAGCTGTCTTTTTTCATGTCTCCTATACTTAGTTGCTTCTATACTTCAAATTCAAATGAGATTAACAGAAAATTTGAGGAAATGGTAATACTATGAGAAAAAATAATCATATACCACACCATGCAGGTATGCGCACACATGCCCCCCCCCCCCCACACACACACACAATTTCAGCAATATCATGTATATGACAGCAGTGTGTGAGCCCCACATAGTTGCTAACATTAATTTCCCAGGACCTCGTTTCACTCTTTGTGCAACAATTTAGTCTCACGTGATACAAATTTTACATTTTCTGACAGTTCCCCTGTAGCAATGCACATCTGAACCTGGTAATTCTATGACATATCCTTAAGATTTAAATGCACTCTTCTGTACATTCCACACACTGTAACATATTTCTGCAGAAAGCAATATTGCTTTAGAAAAGACAATGTCATTATTCTCAGCAGATCAACGGTTCCTACCACTAAAAGACAAAGTAGGATTAATAATTTTACAGCGACCAACTGTCTCCATCTTTCATGATGTACAAGAATTTTAGTGATTAAGTGCTCTAATCATTAAATTTTTACATGCAAAAGGTACTTACCATAATGTGTAAACTATCTTCATAGATGAAATTCTGCTTCTCTCCTGCATATTATAATGACCTTTTCTTTACTATTACCATTGAAAAATGGCGGTTTTCATAAATTAATGAAAAATCACAAACATAACAACAATTCACGAGCTGCTTGTCACACACAGTGAAATTTAGCCAACATGTGAAATGCATAGAATATTGTTGTTTGAGCAAGAGAACACAATTTCCATCAAATAATTTATTTTTGTATTTAGAATGTGTTTCACATGATCATAATGGATGTCAGTTTGGTATATGACAAATAACGGTCAATGCAGGGTGCAATTACTCAGACTAGTAGAACAACATGACAGCAACATTTTGTCATTGTCAATGATAGTATTTATGAGTTCTACATCAAATGTATGGTCAACTTGTAAGGCTGACATCAGCGCGACACAGAACTAGTGAGGAGTGCAAGATGTAGCACATTTCCTATGAGAATCCCAAACATTTTTTAAGCTTGGCATCCACAATATCTATAATTTATTAGTTTTTCACCATCTGTATCTCAAAGTTTGAGTTCTGTTTGAAAAGCATCATCTCATGTGGTTATAGTCAACGTGTGCTCGAATCTCTTCAGTTTTATCTTCACAGTTTTTTCGTGAGATATACATAAGAGGAAGTAATACATTGTTTGACCCTTCCAGGAGTGCCCTGCACTCTCAGAACTTTGACAGTAAACCACACCGTGAGACAAAACACCTCTCTTGCAGAATCTGCCACTGGAGTTGGCTGATCATCTACACAACAATTTTGCTCTTATTAAATGCACATATAATAAAATGTGCTGCTCTTCTCGGGACCTTCGCTGTTCCCTCTATCAATCCTAGCTAGAACACATCTCAGACTGCGAAGCAACATGCAAATACTAGTTGAAAGAGTGTTCTGTATGCTACCTCCTTTGTTAATGGGACTATGTTTCCTGAGGATTCTTCCACTGGGTCTTAGTCTGGCACCTGCAATGCCAGTGATTAATTTTACATGGCTATGAATTATCCACATAAAAAAAAAATATTATTCCTATTACTACGGAACTACTTCACATGGCATATTACCGTGTGGGTGGTTTATGCCCTTGAGCTCAGTCCTTACATTCTGAAATGATTAATCAAAAACTGATATACTCGGTGACAGCAGGCACACAGTGTAGTACTATTATTCTTGTATTATTTCAGAAAATGTCATGTATGGGATCTGACATAAATGGCACAGGATTGGTGCCGCAAATTTGTGTACTTACCAAGTATGTTCATTTAGAAGAGGTTTCCTTCAAAGTGGCGATCCATGTACGTGCAAATACTTCTGCATTTGGGTCTGTCATTACTTATTATTTACACAATGTCTTCTGCAACATTATGCAAGAAAGGTAGGGTAGGGTCTAATTTACCACAAACAATGAGACCACAGACTGACAACTTGAGGGAAGGCTGAGGTAGGAGAGCAGTCATGTCGTCCTCTGAGGAACCATCGAGGCATTTTAAGGAAACAACAGAAAAATCTAAAGCTGGACAGCAATTTGAATCACCACATCCTGAACATAAGCTCCGTGTCCTTACCATTGCATGATCTAGCTCGGCCTGTGCAGTAACTCCACGAGGTTTTCCTTTAAGCTGACTGGCGATTTATCAGTACATTCTTCAAATGTGTCATCATCTCATTTTGTTGAATAAATGATTCTTGATACCATTTCATCAAATTCGCTAGCACAGTGGTCTTTCTCATTAACACAATAACCACAATTAGATGTCAAACTATCTGGTGTCACAAATAACTCAAGCAGAACACACTGCTGTTGACTGGCGGGGAGTTCTTTTTCCCCAACACTACTGTAGCAATAACATACTCAACATTCATATCATTTGCTTTATACCCAACAGTGTTATGATATATTCCTAATTTATGGAAGTCATTGTAGTTTAGCTTCTAAATCGCCTGCCATGGTACTTTTGTCTAGTGGATTACCAAGTAAAAACAACCTAAATTAGACTCTAGGTTACACTGTACAGAGTTTGCAAATGTTACGTAGGGTGCTGATGTATATTTGGAACCTCAAATTTCAGTGTATTTAATGCTTGAGGGAGTATGCCTATGGAGCACATGGTACCACGTTCATGGTACATTCAAATTCTAAGACTGTTCTCTATACAAATAGTAAGAAAGGTGTACATGCACATTCAGGCTTTTGGAGAATGGAACAGCCATTAAATATTTTGATCGAATATTGAACACACGAGGAAACAATTGGTCTCTCAAAATTAGTTATATCAATTTGTAACATTACTCGAAATTTAAATATGAGACTATACTAACAGGCCATTTCATTTGTGACGTTTATACGATGCTGCAGCACATAAGTAATCTATGATATTATTGTCCAACGTACAGGATATTGCCTTTTTCTTTATTTCTGTGGCACATATTCAAAATCTACATTACATTTGCTTTAATGATTAATTCATTTGAAAATTAATTCACTGAAAGAATAATCTGTGAAAATGTAGTAAAGATTTTGAACATTTACTACAGGAATAACAATAACCTCTTTATTAGCTGCCAAACTCTCAACATTTTCAAATGTCGACCAAGTCATGTGTTACTTGTGAAAAGGAAATATATGGCACCTAAAGCTATACGAATTTGAAGATAGTTCAGCTGTATTCACACCTGCCTATTTTGGAAATGGATTTCTACTCTAACAAAATATCAGTACTGCAAAAGTCAGTAAAAAAAATGTGTTGCAGTGGAACACTTGTCATTATCAGCAGTCATTGAGGGATGTTGGTAACACATTCAGTTTAGTGTTTTCTCTCAGTCAATATCTTGCAATGAATGCACCTCTTGATGTCTGTCTTATGGATATATTGAAACACTCCACATTTCATTTCATTTGCCTGTCATCTTAACAAGTTTCACATAACACAATTTGTCACTTATGGTCAAATATGTTTCTTAAAGACACATACTAATTCCCTTGAGAAATCGGAGGTGGAAACTCGCACCACTTCAGAGGAATACAGCAGTGGCATTGGACAACTTTCTGCCGCATCAGTAAAATATAGTCTCCAAATTGTGAAATGATTGCCTCACAGTAGGCTACATCAGAAGTTTTAATGCTGAGGAAAAAAAAAAAAAAAAAAACCACTCAAGGAAAGAAAATATTCTATGCTGCAAAACAAAAAGTTTTACATCCATTCCTCAAGGATAAGTAATTCTGCACGTGAAGCAGTTATTTTCGATATTGTTTGTTGCATCCAAATTTATATCTATACAGTATGAGCCAAGAGTCAGGGCACGTTCGAGAGATTTTCTACAAATGCGAGCTACCACTTATCTCATTCAATTAGCAAATGGAACTTGGGAGAAATGACATGCTACTGTACACATGCTAGTCTCTTTTTATCTCATTCTCAGGATCCCTATATGAGATGTATGATAAAGGCAGTAAAACTGGGGAATACTGAGCCTGTTATCACTCTCTTGCTTTGACACACATCAACAAAATGACAGGCAGACCATTATTGGGTTATGCTGCCTATCAGTCTGTCACCACAAACTACACAAAAATATAATAATAAAGAAGCAAAATAAAATTTATCAGTGTGCTGATTCATTTCTGTACACGCATGTGTAACATTAAGTACTACATTCGTTTCAATTTAACACTTCATTAAGTGTTAATACAAAGATACCAATGTATACAATAATACATAACTGTCGAGGAACTTGACTGGGTTAATGAAAAATGAAATAAAGCAGTAGAAGAGATTACTGAGGCAGTCCAAACGTGCACATTTGTTATGTACATTTTCTTCATTTACTTGGTTACTGAATAAAATAAACAAGACTTTTAACTCTGTTTAAACAATAATATGATTACAGTGTTGGTCGCTGTTTTTACACTGGAAGACCAAACTGGACCTCGGACTTCACACAATCTCTAACGGTTACAACAGGTAACAAAATTACATTTCATGAGAAATAATACGCACTGTATTCAAGTAAGCATTGGAATTGACTATAGATATTTGTTAAACATACTGCACGTCCGCCTACTGATTTAACATATATCATGTATGTATGCGTGTTACTAAATTCTTGTGGCTTCAAAGTATCATTATCACACAAACTGTATTATTAGTAGCACAGCCACCATTATCAAATTTCACATTTGCAGCCAAGTGCAATTTTTATATTTACTGGCCAAGTGTCATTACAGAGCAATTGTTTACGAAGCTTAGTTTTCGGTCACACCGCTTCCCAGTGAAACAAAAGTAACAGTTGGTAATTTCGTTTTAGGAAAATTGTGATCATGAAAAGCATGACATAATTGTGGCACTCTGTTCTAAAGCAATGACTATACAGTTTGTGCCTTATCTGTACTGCAAAATACAATACTGGTAAGAAAGGGAATGCAATATGTGAAAGTAAGACTGCTAGGCTGAACTGAGTACGATTTTGCCTTAGATTAACAGTTTTCGCTGCCGAAGAATCAGACGGTTCACAGCACAAAATTATTTAAGATGTAAAGTGTTAATTGTTCGTCTTTGACTCTCAACAACATATAGAATTTATGTTTCTGCAATTCAAAACTTTCGTCCAATCGATAACACCAGTTCCACGAAACACCTGGCATACATTTTCTACTATCACTACACCGCTACTAAGTTTTCATTCTGCCGTTTTGATAATTTCTTGTCGCTTTTTATTTATATTTCCCTGCATTATGTGGGGTCCCTATTTAGAAAAAAAATTTACAAATCAAAAAACGGCTCGCCTCTAAGTATCAATGTACCCCATAGACACATATATTCTATTATTCTAACATCCTTGGTTCCAAACATCCCAAACCAAAACTTTACCTCAAACCAATAACTAGTCGATAAGCGAAACCACTTGACTGTGGCGCAACTCGATACAATCAAAACACACAGCGACACATTAGGCCTATCCAATTGCAACAAATTTGAAGGTTTCTCTCTTTCTGTCGGCTTCAGATAAAACAAAGTATAATTACTAAAGCTGGAAATTGTGATGAAAGTGGAAAAATATTCCATGCCCTTATAATTTCAATATGCCAGTACCTGTAAAGGCCAGCCCTCACGCAACTAATTGACTGCGCGGATATCTGTATAAAAATACGTGATGCATTCAATTAGTCATCACAAAACTCCTGGGTCCACACGTCTAAATAGAGAGAAGCATAAATATCCATACACACTCAAAACTCTCACATAATGCGACAAAGATTGTGACCTTTCGCTATGATGTGAAACGAGGCAGTTTTACAATTTTAGTACACTTCCTTGACAAAAAATGTGGCAACATGCTCACCATTTACACGATTTTCTAAGTTATGTTTATTTTTAATATGCGTACATTGATTTTTAATTAATTATGTTCAATGTCCCATCGTCCCTCTTCATTGTTTTTTGCATTTGTATGTCTAGTGATTTATAATTACCTAGGTTCAAACCACCTTACAATTTATCTAGTCTCCTGGATACTAAATGTGTGCTTCAAAGAATGTCATACTCCATATCGCAACTGTTCTAATTCCATTACCGCGCTACAGTAGCAGAAAAACCTTCGCGACAATCATAGTCCTGTCTTTACCGTCACAATTCTATCCACCATCAGGGCTGAAGGCTTCTCCTCCACTACTGTCGCCTCTGACGTCTCTATTTCCACATCTGTATCCGATTTTACGAACTCTATAGTCTAAACAGATTCCAACTTCCTCCAGTGGTCACATCTATAAATTTTGTGCATTAGAATGATGCAGTCACTTCACCGATGATCAATCTTACTCAAATGTTCAAATGTGTGTGAAATCTTATGGGACTTAACTGCTAAGGTCATCAGTCCAATGGTTCAAATGGCTCTGTGCACTATGGGACTTAACATCTATGGTCATCAGTCCCCTAGAACTTAGAACTACTTAAACCTAACTAACCTAAGGACAGCACACAACACCCAGTCATCAGGTCAGCAGTCCCTAAGGTTACACACTACTTAGCCTAAATTATCCTAAGGACAAACACACACACCCATGCCCGAGGGAGGACTCGAACCTCTGCCGGGAACAGCCGCAAAGCCCATGACTGCAGCGCCCTAGACCGCTCGGCTAATCCCACGCAGCTCAATATTATTAACTTTAAATTCCATTACTGAGTATAAGTGCTGGGTTGCCAGTGTTAGAATACTTAGACACACCGAAAGCGACACTTGCAAAGTTTGTGAATCAGTGGTACAGTCAATTCCACAAGAAAATGTACGTCATAATTTTAAATGTAACGTCCACACAGACATCTCTGGTAGTAGTGTCGAATTTGTAATCAATGCGCTTATGCTCAGTGTATAGATCACAGTCTAAAGTAACAGTCGCGACACTCCGAATAAATTCTGTTGCCTACTGTGCCAGCAGCGCGCCAAGCGGCCAGTACGTAAATCCGTTGAGTTCGGCGCAATCGTGAAAGCAAAACCGAATACTAGTTGTTTATTTTGGTTTGACAATGGTTTTTACAAACTGGAGCGTCTGTATCGCAATAAATTGCAACAACAACAAGAAGAAGACACCTCATCTGTCTCTTTGTAGGATATGTAGTAGAGATAGGAAGATATTAGAACAGGAAATTTGGACATTTGTGGTAAGTTCTATGGGACCAAACTGCTGAGGTCATCCGTCCCTAGGCTTACACACTACTTAATCTAACTTAGACTAACTTACGCTAAGGGCAATACACACACCCATGTCCAAGTGAGAACTCGAACCTCTGATGGCAAGGCGCCTTAGACCGCACGGCGCACTAGAACAGGAGTGGAAAATTACCGCCCTTCAGGCTGAGTTAGACAAGGCCAAGGGAGATCTTGACAGGTTAAGGAGGGAGACAGGCAAAGAGAGGTGGGACGTGGCAATAGGAGGAACAGGCCTAAACTTTGTCTGACAGCTTTGTGGTGAATGTTGAAAACGGATTTGACTTGTTGCTACAGTTAGAAGCTGGTGAGGCTCAAGCAGTTGCAGGTGTAGACAGGGCATAACAAACTTTCAGCAGAAAATTAAAAAGTAAGAATGTCGGGAAATCAGTAAAGAGAAAGAAATTGTTGTTGTTAGGTAGTTCCCATGGAAGAGGTGTTGGCCAACTTTTGCAGGATGAACTAGGATCAGAATACCAGATCACCAATTTTTTAAACCTGGTGCTGGCTGGAGCAGGTGACAGAGGATTTAGGATCACTTTTGCAAAGATTTCACTAAGGAAGACACTGTGGTTGTAGTGAGTGGACCAGGTAATAGTATTGACTGAGATCCTGGGTGAAGTATAGAGTGTGATCTGGCAAATATTGTATCAGCATCGAAGCATAATAGTGTTGAGTTTGTATTTGTTCTTGGGCGCCATGACCGACCTCATTTGAACTCTTCTGTCAGGAGAGTTAATTTGGAGTTTGCATGGCTGCTTATGTCAGGTGCAGGGTCACACATTGGTATGGTTTCTGTTGATTCTCTCAATAGGTGGGATTATACTATGCATGGCCTTCACCTTACCTGGAAAGGGAAGGGCAAACTGGCTGGGAAAATAGCAGGAAAGTTAAAGAGAGGAGGCACTGTCATGAGTGAGAAAATACCAGTGGTTATAGGGCTGAGAAAAGACCCTTTTTAGGGTAGGGAGGACAGAAAGAAACAAAGTTTTAAGAGAGGTTAGGATTGAGACAAACCTTCAGTTTGAGAAAGAAACCAAAAAACATAATTCTAGCTTCTCACATCAACATAAACGTCTTTTGGTTAAGAATTTTCAACAATCAGCAGAAATTTCAACTCTACACAGTTTTAACTCAGTCAGTGTGAAATTTCAGGTATCTTTATTGCAACAAAATATTCGAGGACTGAGAAATAAAATTAATGAATTAATTATTTGTATAGATGAATTAGAGTTCTGCCTCTCTGAAACTTCATGTGACCACTGGTATAGAACTTTTAAGTGTTACAGGATGTAGGTTAGCATCTCACTTTTATAGAACAGAAATAGAGAAAGGAGGAGTTGCCACATTCATCAGGAACTGTCATAAATTTCAGAACATAGACATTCCTAAATTTTGCCTAGAACAGCATATGGAAGCACGTGCAACAAAAGTAGAGTTTCATAAAAAATCCTTCATAATATTAAATGTACATCAATCACCTGCCAGCAACTTTAATCAGCTCATAAACCATCTTGAAGCTGTACTGGCCCATTTAACAACCAAAAACAAAGAAATAGTGCTTGCTGGTGACTTCGATGTTGATTTCCTTACAGACTCTCCTAATAAGAACTTATATGAGTTAGTAACACTATCATTCAACTCAATTCCCACTGTAAAGTTCCCAACTAGGATAGCCAACTGCTCACAAACAGCCATCGATAATATATTTATAGAAAAGTCCAGTGAACACATTTATATTACAAAACCAATAGTCAATGGTCTCTCAGACTATGACATGCAGTTCCTTTTTTTTAAATGTTAATACTGAACAGGATCTAAAATCTGTTAAATCTGAGCTCAAGAGGGTAATCAAAAGCCAAAAATTGATTATTTTAGGACACTCCTGAAAAACATTCACTGGAGTGATGTTTACAGTGCTCACAGCTTGAATGAAAAATATAACACTTTTGCTAATAAAGTACATATCTTATCTGAAGACTGTTTTACCCCAAAACTAACCAAGGTTAGATCAAAGTCTACAAAGAAGCCATAGATTGCTCAAAGAATAGAGGCATCTTGTAAAACAAAAAGAAAGCTGTATCTGTCAATCCAAAGCAGATCTGATGTTGAAAGCTACTATACCACATCACACAAAATACTGCAAAATATTAAAGACTGTAATACGGACATCAAATCAAATATATTACAAGGAGAAGATAGTCATATTAGATAACAAAATAAAGACAATATGTGATATAGAGAAGGAGGAGACCTGTAGAACCAGATATGAAACGAGTAAATAACATTAAGAGTAAATGATACAGTGGTGAAAAATGTGTATAGTGTTGCAGAACCTTTTAACAAACATTTTATAACTGTTACTGAAAAGAGGGGGTTGTAAGGTTCTGTAGATCCTGCCATGGGATACATCAGACCAGACATTTCAAGTAATTTCCACAATATGAATTTGACCCACACTACCCCAGCAAAAGTAATGAACATCATAAAATCTTTAAAATCGGAAATATTTAGTGGGTATGATGAAATATCAACAAAGTTAATTAAAGACTGTGATTATGGGTTAAGTAACATATGAAGCTATCTGTGTAACCAGTCGTTTATGAGTGGAATAGTTCCTGAATGGTTGAAATATGCTGAAGTTAAGCCACTGTTTAAGAAGGGAGATAAAGAAATAGCATCAAATTTCCGTCCAGTTTCAATTTGTCAGCATTCTCAAAACTTTTAGAAAAAAGGTAATATACAATCGGCTTTATAACTATCTTATCACAAATAACATACTGTCAAACTCACAGTTCCGATTTCTAAAGGGTTCTGATATTGAGAAAGCTATCTACACTTACAGTGAAAATGTACTTAATTCATTAGACACAAAACTGAGGGCAACTGGTATATTTTGTGATCTGTCAAAGGCATTTGACTGTGTAAATTACAATATCCTTTTAAGTAAATTAGAATATTATGGTATACCAGGAAATGCTTAACATGGTTCAAATGTTATATCTCTGGTAGTAAACAAAGGGTTTTATTAGGAAAGAGACATGCATTAAGCTATTGGACATCATCCAACTGGAGACCAATTACATTTGGGGTCCCACAAGGTTCCATCTTACGACCCTTCCCTTTTCTTGTGTATATCAATGACCTTTCATCAGTAACATTACCAGATGCCAAAAAGTTTGTTTTCTTTGCCAATGATATAAACATTGCAATAAATAGAAAATCAAGTGTAGTCTTAGAAAGATTGGCTATAAAATATTTTTGGACATTAATCACTGGTTCCTACACAATTCTTTGTCATAAAACTTTGAAAAAACACACTACATGCAGTTCAGAATTTGTAAGGGGTGTCCCCCAAATATATGCCTAACATATGATGACAAGCAGGTAGAAGAAGTGGACAGTGTTAAATTTTTGGGATTACAGCTTGATAATAAATTCAACTGGAGGAGCACACCATAGAACTGCTGAAGTGTCTACACAAATCTCTATTTGCAGTGCTAATTCTGTCAGGCATAGGAGATACAAAAACAAAATACCTGGCATACTATGCTTACTTTCACTGCATAATGGGTAATTCATCAAGTCAAGCTAAAGTTTTCCAGGCAGAAAAACGTGCAATAAGAGTTATATGTGGTGTGAACTCAAGAACATCCTGCAGCGGCCTGTTTAGGGAACTAGTCATACTAACTACTGCTCCCCAATATACAGTATTTATTTCTTAATGAAATTTGTCATTAGAAATATATCACTTTTTCAACCAACAGCTCAGTTCATGGAATCAATACTAGAAATAAGAATAATCATCACAAGGATTTAAAGTCACTTACTCTCGTACGGCAAGGTGTGATTTTCAGGAACCCACATTTTCAATAACTTACCAGCAGCTATAAAAGGCTTAACAACCAATGAAATTCAGTTTAAGAGAAGCCTAATGGATTAACTGGTGGCCAATTCCTTCTACTCCATTGATGAATTTCTCAGTAGAAGCAACTGACTTTGTTTGTGTAAAACTTCTGCACCATTTCAGTGCAGTACTGTGTTAATGGTAAATAAGTATTGCAGTAGTTCTGGCCGGCCGCGCTGGCCGAGCGGTTCTTGGTGCTTGAGTCTGGAACCACGCGACTGCTACTGTCGCAGGTTCGAATTCTGCCTCGGGCATGGATGTGTTTGATGTCCTTAGGTTAGTTAGGTTTAAGTAGTTCTAAGTTCTAAGGGACTGATGACCTCAGATGTTAAGTCCCATAGTGCTCAGAGCCATTTGAACCATTTTGCAGTAGTTATATTATATGTTTATTATGTTATAAATAAAAAAATAATTTTTAAAATTTTAAATTCAGTGCATTAATGTGATCTTAGTAAATGAGTGTTGCAAAATGATCCTTTCATATAGTGTTCATTAAAAAGAAAAAAGGTGGTCATTCCACATGGTAAATAAGTATTGCAGTAGTTCCGGCCGGCCGCGGTGGCCGAGCGGTTCTAGGCGCTTGAGTCTGGAACCACGCGACTGCTACTGTCGCAGGTTCGAATCCTGCCTTGGGCATGGATGTGTGTGATGTCCTTAGGTTAGTTAGGTTTAAGTAGTTCTAAGTTCTAAGGGACTGATGACCTCAGATGTTAAGTCCCATAGTGCTCAGAGCCATTTGAACCATTTTGTAGTAGTTCTATTATATGTTTCTTATCTTATAAATAAAAAAATAATTTTTTAAATTTTAAATTCAGTGCATTAATGTGGTCTTAGTAAATGAGTGTTGTAAAATGATCATTTCGTATAGTGTTCATTAAAAAGAAAAAAGATGGTCATTCCACATGGGACCTGTCAAAGGTACATTAACTTATTTGTTTTAGTTGTAAATATTTGGTTGGTTGGTTGGTTTGGGGAAAGGAGACCAGACAGCGAGGTCATCGGTCTCATCGGATTAGGGAAGGATGGGGAAGGAAGTTGGCCGTGCCCTTTTGAAAGGAACCATCCCAGCATTTGCCTGGAGCGAGTTAGGGAAATCACGGAAAAACTAAATCAGGATGGCCGGACGCGGGATTGAACCATCGTCCTCCCGAATGCGAGTCCAGTGTCTAACCACTGCGCCACCTCGCTCGGTTGTAAATATTTGTCATGTATTATTGTTTTTCTGAGATGTTCTACATCCTGGAGGACCTACTCACTACAGATCAATTGGAATGAAAGTAAATCTAATCTAATCTAATGTAATAATAAGGACCCTGAGAGGTATACATCATCATGTTACTAACGTGTATTGTCAGGATTCGCTTGCAAAGTACATGTGTATTAATGATTAGTGTTTCTTTTTAGGTGCAGAAAATGGCTAGTGAATAGCAGTCGAGAAGATCTTATGAAAAAAGACCCTGTTTACCTTTATAATAATGTTTTGTGCACCACACTTCGAACAAAACCAGTTCATGAATGCAGATAATAAACTCTTATGGAATGCAGTGACCCACACTGTTTGACATTCCAAATAAGACACCTTAACTGACGCTGGAGAAGAAACTGCCACAAAGGGTCGATAATCCGTCTAAAGCTGTAAATCAGTCATATGGCACAGAAGCAGCCAGTTCAACTCTCCATACATCAGTGTCAGATTCATCTGAATTGTCAACACAGACGTACTTTGACGATGAAGTGGGTAGATTAAAAGCAGGTATTCGTGTCTTGCAAAAGCATGTGAAGTGTCAGGACGTGCAGATCCCTAGACTTCGTGCAAAACTATTACGAGATAAGTAAAGTGCCTATCATTTTAAGCACAGACAGCAACAGCAGAAGGATCGAGTGAAGAAGGACAAACAAATTTTGGAGACTATAGGAACCCGATATTTACAAACAGGTGACCTTGACTTGTTGTTAAGCCAGGTTATCACGCCATTGAAAGAGAAACGTGCTTGAAGATGGAAAGACGAAAATAGGTTGTTTGCTCTAAATTTATTATGCTACATCACTCGGGCATACAGTTTTGTCAGAATGTTTTATGCTTCCATCATTGGATACATCAAAGAGGCATGTGGAAGACAGAGGAATAAAATGTGGGATAAGTGACAATATATTCCACCTTTTAATGCAGAAGGTACAGAATTTCTCTGATACTGATTAACTAGTGAATATGTCATTGGATGAAATGTCTCTAATGGCAGATTTAATATGTGGCAGCACTTTTGATGGTGTTTTTGGATTTGAGAGGTTTACACACACAGCATATTTCTATTACTATTTGGCAGTTGCTTTTCGCACTTAGAATAATATAAAGATGAAGGTCATACTTGTGGCAACAGGTGACAATGGCTAAAACATGGTAGGCCTGCGGAACTGCAAATGGGGCGCAATCCCTTTTGCATGTAGAAGTGCATGTCTGTGATTCTTACATGTGACTCTGTGTGTTTGTTTTCCTCTGATATCAATGTGGTAAGCTGCTGTTCTATCCAATGTCACAAGTGTTTCTTCACGAATGTGTTGTAGCTTGCCCCTGGATTCATGATTTTTATCCCAACTTGCTCTTATTTTAGAATCATTTTTAGAAACATTTCTGTTTTCTGATACTACACAAATTCCTGGAGGCAAAACAATAATTCAAAAATTTCCTAAATCACATAGAAAAGGGATGCAAAACCAACATTAAGCCAGGTTCACATATGCATCTATTGTGGGCACCACAGTTTGTGGCTTATTGTAGTGGCATCGTGAACTACCATTCACACAGGACGCCAAGAATTCTATGTAGTCTCACAGCTTTTAACGTGGGCGCGTGTGAATGTTTTAGTGCAGGTTATGGCCTTAGAGCTGTGACAGGAGTTAAATACAAGGAAGACGAAACCCAAATGTTGGGTCCGAAAATAGATTTTGCGCAGGGACAAATCAGGGGAAACAAACACATTTATGAGAGAAATAACACTCAGAGATGAAAATGCTCTCTGCAGCGAAAAACTTACCAACAGCTGACATGTAAATATCATCGGCAGACATGCCGTTCTTCCAAGATTTTAGATCCTTTTTATATTCGTTCATACAGGAATTTCGAATAACTAGTTTTTAGTTTAACAGCTGCCCCATCACACTCTGTAACTACACTCCTGGAAATGGAAAAAAGAACACATTGACACCGGTGTGTCAGACCCACCATACTTGCTCCGGACACTGCGAGAGGGCTGTACAAGCAATGATCACACGCACGGCACAGCGGACACACCAGGAACCGCGGTGTTGGCCGTCGAATGGCGCTAGCTGCGCAGCATTTGTGCACCGCCGCCGTCAGTGTCAGCCAGTTTGCCGTGGCATATGGAGCTCCATCGCAGTCTTTAACACTGGTAGCATGCCGCGACAGCGTGGACGTGAACCGTATGTGCAGTTGACGGACTTTGAGCGAGGGCGTATAGTGGGCATGCGGGAGGCCGGGTGGACGTACCGCCGAATTGCTCAACACGTGGGGCGTGAGGTCTCCACAGTACATCGATGTTGTCGCCAGTGGTCGGCGGAAGGTACACGTGCCCGTCGACCTGGGACCGGACCGCAGCGACGCACGGATGCACGCCAAGACCGTAGGATCCTACGCAGTGCCGTAGGGGACCGCACCGCCACTTCCCAGCAAATTAGGGACACTGTTGCTCCTGGGGTATCGGCGAGGACCATTCGCAACCGTCTCCATGAAGCTGGGCTACGGTCCCGCACACCGTTAGGCCGTTTTCCGCTCACGCCCCAACATCGTGCAGCCCGCCTCCAGTGGTGTCGCGACAGGCGTGAATGGAGGGACGAATGGAGACGTGACGTCTTCAGCGATGAGAGTCGCTTCTGCCTTGGTGCCAATGATGGTCGTATGCGTGTTTGGCGCCGTACAGGTGAGCGCCACAATCAGGACTGCATACGACCGAGGCACACAGGACCAACACCCGGCATCATGGTGTGGGGAGCGATCTCCTACACTGGCCGTACACCACTGGTGATCGTCGAGGGGACACTGAATAGTGCACGGTACATCCAAACCGTCATCGAACCCATCGTTCTACCATTCCTAGACCGGCAAGGGAACTTGCTGTTCCAACAGGACAATGCACGTCCGCATGTATCCCGTGCCACCCAACGTGCTCTAGAAGGTGTAAGTCAACTACCCTGGCCAGCAAGATCTCCGGATCTGTCCCCCATTGAGCATGTTTGGGACTGGATGAAGCGTCGTCTCACGCGGTCTGCACGTCCAGCACGAACGCTGGTCCAACTGAGGCGCCAGGTGGAAATGGCATGGCAAGCCGTTCCACAGGACTACATCCAGCATCTCTACGATCGTCTCCATGGGAGAATAGCAGCCTGCATTGCTGCGAAAGGTGGATATACACTGTACTAGTGCCGACATTGTGCATGCTCTGTTGCCTGTGTATATGTGCCTGTGGTTCTGTCAGTGTGATCATGTGATGTATCTGACCCCAGGAATGTGTCAATAAAGTTTCCCCTTCCTGGGACAATGAATTCACGGTGTTCTTATTTCAATTTCCAGGAGTGTATATCCTGCGTATAATCCACAATTTACGAAATGCTTGGTCTCACAAATTACGAATATTATACGACTCGCTTTTTTGGTTATAAACATTTTGTTTCTGTGTTCATTTTCTAATCTTTTAAGGCTGTGGGATACGTCATTGGTCTGCACACACACACACACACACACACACACACACACACACTGCTGCACAAAATCAAAAATAGATTTCTGTTCTTGCAGTTCTAGAAGCTGCAAAAGTGTACCTGTTTTCACTTTGTTCGGAAATAAAATAGCAATTATACCACGATAACTGCGACAGAATGTTCGTGTTTCGAAATACTGCCGCCAGGGAGAAGTGGTGGTAGGAAAGTGGCGCAACAAAGTACAACCAAGCTTAACTTTTTGTGACGTGACAAAAGTAGCGTTTCTTAAGTTGCGCCACTAAAAACTGGTAGTTCATACATGCAACTGCAGTGTAACTGCGGTATGCCACTAGTTGTGGCAACAATTTTATTGTGTGTGTGAACCTGGCTTTATAATTACGACGCATCTGATATTCTCCTTTCTTGCCGCTTGGAGCGGTTGTGTCGCTCTAGCTGTCGAACGGTAACAATATTTTCAGCCTTGAGAGTAGCGGCTGTTAAGTTAGACTTTGATATAAATGAAGGGAGTGGGAGTTGAATGTTTAGTTTGTCGGTTGCAGTTTAAAATGAGTGCAAAATATTTGAAGTGTAATGAGGCAGTGTTCCTTATAAATCATCCAAAGGGACCAAAGCATTGATATGGAGTTGCTGCTGAAGTTCTTGGAAAGTCAATGTTATTCGTTGCGAAGTGGGTCAAACGATATTTAAAGGCTGGGAACATGGTTGATTTGCCGGAGAGAGGGCTAAGATGCCTAGCTATAACCGATAATGGTGACAATTGGGTTAACTATTGGGTAACTGTGCAATTAGTAATAACACGTGTTTTCATGTAAACATACACTGATGTGCCAAAGAAATTGGTATAGGCAAGTGTACTCAAATACAGAGATATGTGAATAGGTAGAATACGGCGCTGCGGTCAGCAATGCCTATATAATAAAACAAGTGTCTGGTGCAGTTGTTAGATCAGTTACTGCTGCTGCAATGGTTAGTTATCAAGAGTTAAGTGAGTTTGAACGTGATGTTATAGTAAGCGATGGGACACAGCATCTCCAAGGTAGCGATGAAGTGGGGATTTTCCCGTATGAACATTTCATGAGTGTACTGTGAATTTCAGGAATCCGGTAAAACATCAAATATCCGACATTACTGCGGCCAGAAAAAGATGCTGCATGAACAGAACCAATGACGAATGACAAGAATCTTCCAGTGTGACAGAAATACAACTCTTCTGCAGATTGCTGCAGATTTCAATGCTGGGCCATTAACGAGTGTCAGTGTGCGAACCATTCAATGAAACATAATTAATATGAGCTTTTAGAGCTGAAGGCTCACTTGTGTACCCTTGATGACTGCATGACACAAAGCTTTACGCCTCGCCAGGGTCTGTCAATAGTGTCATTGGACTGTTGATGACTGGAAACATGTCGTCTGGTCAGACGAGTCTCGTTACAAATTGTATTGAGCAGATAGACATGTATGGGTATAGAGACAACTGGGACTTTTCAGTTGGTGGAGGCTAGGTAATGGTGTGTGGCGTGGGCAGTTAAAGTGATATGGGACCCCTGATACATCTAGATACGACTCTGACAAGTGATACGTTTGTAAGCATCCTGTCTTATCACCTGCATCCATTCATATCCATTGTGCATTCCAGCGGACTCGGATATTCCAGCAGGACAATGCGACACCCCACACGTCCAGAACTGCTACAGAATTGCTTCAGGAATACTGTTCTACGTTTAACACTTCTGCTGGTCACAAAACTTCCCAGACATGAACATCATTGAGCATATCTGGGATGCCTTGCAACGTGTTGTTCAGAAGAGATCTCCACCGCCACGTTCTCTTACGGATTTATGGACAGCACTGCAGGATTCATGATGTCAGTTCCCTCCATCAATACTTCAGATATTAGTCGATTCCATGCCACATCGTGTTTCAGCAGTTCTGCATGTTCATGAGGCCTTACACAATATCAGGCAGGTGTACCAATTTCTTTGGTTCTTCAGTGTATATTTATAATAGAGTCTTTTATTTCATACCGACAACAGGGAAAGTTTTCTTCTGGAACAGAGTGTATACCTCTGAAAGAGCTAGTTCACAGTTCAACTGTCTGCTGCTGATCGTCACAGCAGTTGCCAAATAATCCTAGATTCTGCCATTATTAAGTTCAGAAATCTATCCATCCAAATTGCGATAAATTTAAAAATGCAAGATGGCTGTGCACTAACAGCAAATTTCAAACACAATTCAAGACGATGGAACTAAACCAGTTGTGCTTTGTTACCCCTCATCTCTCCCTTCCCCTCGGTCACTTCTCCTCGCCAGCCAATTGCAGCCTAGTAGTAGTAGTAGCAGTAGTAGTTTTATTCGTCTGTAGATCACTTTTACAAGGATGTTGAACATGCCTTGGTAATACAATTTTAGAACAACAAAAGTAACGTAGTTCATACATACAGGCATTAACATATTTATGAGTCTAGTCTGACAAGGACAAGAAAGGTAATCCACTAGTGGAGCCTCCACCCTCCAGAGCAAAAGACCAGTCTGTTTAGAACCATGCTACATCATTTGATTCATCTATAGTGTGTAATGCTGTTTTACAAAGAAGTTAATTAATAATGGAAAAGGCTAGTGCTACACTGTTCAATCATAACACACTCCCGGTCACTACACACAATACACATACGATCAGCTGGGATTATAGTAACATTGTCTGATTCCATTCGAGGGTAAGCTTTTAATTCTATACATTTCACAATTTTGGCAATAGCTTCTTCTGGAAGAAAAAAAAGGAAAAAGGAAATAAAACTTAGTGTGAAAGTGTTATGTGGAATGATATATGTTTTATTATTGTTAGTACTATTTATATATGTTCTATTTTTTTATCAAACCTCTTTTCTATGTTGTCTAAGAAATCCTCCAATGAATATAATGTACTGCTTAACATGTAGTTTTTAACTGCCTTTTTAAATAGAACTATATTTTAGTCATTCCCTTAACCCTCTTGGATGATTTAACGTAATTGCATATAAATGGTGCCATTTTAAAAGATGTTTGTCAGTATTACAATATTTCCATACTGAAAAATATAATTCGCTTCGTGTTCAAAGATATTTGCGAATATTGCAGTATTTCGGTGTAAGTTGATACTTGTGGTTTACTTGAATTGCGTAAAAGTGGCGCCATGTTCTGAGATATTTGCCAGTAGTGCAACATTTTAGAAGTCGAAAAATATCCAACCTTTTCTTGAATTAATGCCATGTTCAAGAAATTTAGCATAAAAATATTCTAGAAATGATGTAACTAGCAGTATTCATACATCTAAAATTTGTCAGTAGCACACACACACACACACACACACACACATACTCTCAATATTTATACCATAAACTTCTCAGTTAAGCAGCTGTTGTGAACATTCACAATTCAATCTCTGTATGATAAATGGTGTAAGGCACAATGCAATGCCTCATCAAATTAAGTATTTCCTTGTCTAAATTGTCCCATGATGCTTGTCAAGTGTCACAATCTGAAATGTCTACCAAAATTGTCAGCTACACAAGACTGAAATGTCTGTGTCAAATGTCAAAATTTTATTTACAGACATGTGTATCTGCCAGCACTGATACCTAATTGTGGCTGTTGACTCTCAATTTAAGTGCCTTGTGGCTAGAAATAAGATCCTAAGCAGGTAGTTGACACTTAATTTTTTTGGCCTACACTTGGTGTAAGGCACTGCAGACCCTCAAAATAAATATTTACATATCTACATTACAGTATGACACATTGTGTGTCACATTGTTATCAGCATCTAAGATGTTGAAATACATCCATTATCTTGCACCTTCTATATATCCTGTTGTTATGTAGCTTTCTCACAAGCAGTTTCCTCTGCTATTATATCTGGGACACATCCTCGACTTCTGCATATTCACTGCTGTTTCAACTGCAGATGTGAATCTGCTTGAGGTCTTTGAGGCAACAGTTGTTTTGACCAATGTCTAGCGAGGGCGTGGTCGCTACACACGATTTGCTTGTTTTGAAAGAAAACGAGGCATCCTATTTCAGCATATTCTGTTTGGAATGAATCGACGTATTGCGCATGTATGATATGGTGTGCTGTTGAGTGAGACTGCATTGTGTTACACTGAGAAAGTGGAGAGCAATAACTGAAAACAGCTTATTGTTTCTACTCATGCAGTGGGACTAAGAATCGAACATAACATTTTCTATAGGTTGATTCCAGAATACAAGGCACCTTGTTTCTTTATTTTACCACTTGGCGAGTTGTATTGGAACTGTGTGGTTTCTTAGACAATGTTATCCGATGGCTTATGCAGTGGTAATTGTGGTTATGACTAAAGTGGAGCAGATTCCATTCTTACAGTACTGATGAATTTGTCTTGTGAAACTTTCTCCACATTTAGTCCAATTACCCTTGCTTGTCATGTGAAAGATGGATGATGTCTTAAGTTTGCTACAAGAGTTGGAGTATGAGAGTGATGATGAGAATAGTCATGGTAGGAACAATAACCAGTTTGTCTATCCAGATTCTCAACCACAGCGAAATAGAAGTTATTGTGGCCAATATGATTCATGACATATATGCTAACGGCAGATGGAGGCATCAGGATAAAATACCAGAGCTCAGTGTGAATAGTGATTGCAGGAGAGGTAGGAACAACTGGAAAGCTATATGTTTTCGTAATTGCAGAGATAGCAGATGTAATGGTAGAGACAATTGTGTGGATGATAAAGATTCAGTCCTGCAAGTTGAGGAGGTGCAAACAGCTTATCTGCCCAATAATGTGCAGGGAGATAGTCTGCCATCACACAATTGAAACTGCAGTCTGAAACTTAATCTGGCATGGCAAATATGATGAACAATAGTACTGAACAAATAAACCTGTTGGGTTTTGAAGATGCAAGGGAACTTTTGCTTGATGAGAGACAGGGAAATGTAGATGCTGTAATGAGTCCAGTGCTTCAGAGGAATGTTAACAGGGCTATTTTGCTTTGTATTCTCGATGCTGGTAGACAAATGTCTGTGTTGAGTGAGGCAGCATTTCAGAGATGTGAAGGTGTAGTTCATGGTCTGCTCTTCCTTTACAATAGACTAAGGTGAAGGGAACAAGCCTGAGAAGGAGTGTTGAGGTGAAGAGATAGTTGTGTCTCGAATTTTCGTGTCGTTGTAAGTGGTTCACTGCAAATTTTGTGGTTGTGCCAAAGCTGGCGATTGATGCTATATTAGGAATTGATTTTTTGTCTACATACTAAGCAGTGATGGACTTCAGCCATAGTCAAGTGTTGCTGAAGTATTGTGGGTTAATGTTGAAGTTTTTCTTTGATGAATGTGTAATTAGGGACACGAATTCGAATGACTGTCTTAAATTTCCTTCGAGGTCTAAGTTCTCTTTTGAATCGATCTCTGTAGTAGTAATAGTAGTAGCTTTATTCATTCATAGATCTCTTTTTACAAGGATATAGGACATGTCAAAGTATTTACAAGGTTAGGCCAATTTAAAATAAACTAATTCGTATACACATACATGTACACACTTACAGTTAGAAACAATAATTAGATTTACTCATGGTATACAATAATTTTTTTTACAAATAACTTATTTAATAATGTAATGCCACAGTGTTCTCTCATATCTCACCATCAGTCACTGCACACACTATACACACAATTTTTCATAACACTTCACTCACTTCACATACAAATACACACACACTGGTGATATCTGGGCCATTTTCTGTACTGAAACTTCCCATTTGCTATCCTTAAAAACTGGGTCAGCATCCCTCTGTAGCGAGTGACATGTTGAGCTCAGAAAGAGAAAAACGTGTTAGTATTGTGCCATGCATACCTCGGGGTACGTTTTCCTAGAAAAGGGAAAAAGAATGAAAAAAACATAGTATGAAGGTGTTATGTGGAATGTTGACTGTTTTATAATCATTATTAGCATTTATTTGTATAACATTTTTTTACCAAACCCTTACTCTGTTTTATCTAAGTAATCGTTCAATGTATAAAATGTATTGCATAACAGGTACTTTTTTGCTGCCTTTTTACATAAGTATATTTTTGCAATTCCTTTAATCTCTTTTGGTAATTTATTGTATAGTTTTATTCCTTTGTAGAAAATGATGTTTTGTGTTTTATGTTTATTTTTCTTCATAAATGTAAGTTGAGTCTAGCTCTTGCTCCCTGGTCGTGGACAGAACTGTTTGTGCAGTAATTACCAAAGTTATTTTTGATGTATACTGCTGACTGGTAAATGTATTCACATGGAGCAGTTAAAATCCCCAGTGTTTTGAACAGATCTTAACAATGAGCTCGACTACTATTTTTGGTTATTATTCTTATGGCCCTTTTCTGGCATTTGAAAATTGTGTTCATATTTTGTGCATTGTTCCCCAAAAAAGAATGCCCTAGCTAAGAATCGAGTGTACATATAGATAGTATGTATCTAAAAGACACTGCATGTTACACACTGATGATAGGATGCTAAGGGCATAACATGCTGATGACATTCTGTTTGCAAGTACTTTTGTGTGTTCACAGCACTTCAACTGAGAATCAATATCCATTCCTAGAAATTTTGCATTTAATTTAACATTGTCATTTTCCTCTTCAAACTGAAATTCATGGCCTTTGTATTCAGTGTCATTTTGTTGCTTATTGACCAATTGTAAACTTCCTTGAGAGTTTCATTTGCTTCCCCGGCAAGGAGTTCTCTTGTTTTGTCAGCGGCTATAATATTTCTGTCATCAGCAAGGAGAATTTTTTCACCATGAGTAACAATACTGGGAAAGTCATTGATGTATATGAGGAACAGTATTGGTTCTAATATGCTACCTTGCGGAGCCCCTATATTAATGGATTTTGGTGCTGATAGATGTATTACTAAATGTTTAGATCTGTTTGAAGTATGTGTTATCTCTGCTCTTTGAACCCTATCTGCAAGGTATGACCAAAACCAGTCATTAGCTATCCCTCTTCTTCCTAATGCTTGTAATCTATTTAATAGAATCTTGCAGTCGATTGTATCAAAGGCCTTAGAAAGATAAAAAATATGCATGTACCACTCTCATCTTTGTCAAGAGCATTGAGTACAATTTTTGTGAATTCTACTATGGCAGACTCCTTATTTTTTCAACTTCAGAAACCAAAGTGTGTTTCGCTTAAAAAATTGTATTTATTCAGGTAATTCATTAATCTGGCTTTCATAACTACTTCTATTATTTTTGAGAGTGGTGACAGCAGGGAAATGGGCCAGTAATTTTCTATGTCTTCTGCATTATCTTTTGTAAGCAAAGGTACAACTCTTGCCTGTTTTAAGTGCTCTGGAAATGTCCCTGATGTGAAGGATTCATTTACTATATTTGTAAAGGGGCCTTGTATAATCTCTATGGATTGTTTCAGTACACATATTGGTACTTCATTTAAGCCTACTGAGTTTTTATTTTTTAGTTTTTGAACAGTTTTATTGACTTCATTCTTTGAGGTTGGAAGTAACTTCATTGTATTTAGTGGAACATTATTTACAGGTGTTATATTTGGTTTGGGAAATTTTTGCTGTAACTTCTCTGCAATGCTTCAAATATGCTCGTTTACATAGTTTGCGAAGTGTTGTGGATCATTTATTACCTTATCCCCCTCCCTTAGCAGTGTTATTCTGTGTTTGTTTGCCTCTCCCCATTTTCTTTTTTTGTAAGATCCCAGACTGCTCTGCTTTTATTCTCTGCATTATATATTATTTTGTTGTTAAATGACTTTTTTGCTGCAATCAGCATCTTCCTATAGATCTCTTTGTTCCTGTGATAGAAATTTAAGAATTCTGGATCACTAAGACTCTTTTTCATGGAACTGAGGTATTAAAGTGTATGGGGGACTTCTTAATACCTACTGTTATCCATCTGTTTTTGTGAGATGTTGATACACAGATGCATACTTTTGGAAATGGAATTTAAATAATGCGGAGAATTTATAGAATTTCATATTCACATTGGTTTCCTTATACACCTGATCCCAGCTTTTTTTGTCTAGTTCTTTTGAAAAATCTTTTATTTTGATTTCTGAAAGATGTCTTTGTAGGCTTGTAGTTCAGGGAATGATTCAGTGCCTGATTTTACTGTTATTATTTGACAGAGATGGTCTGACAGTCTGAGATCTTTTACAGCTATATCAAATTTTTCCCTGTCCATATTTGTGGCCACATGGTCAATTACTGCAGTCATTGTAGTAACCCTTGTTGCACTATTGACCAATAGGGACATGCCAAAACTTTGAAGGATATTTATGAGGGTGCTTCTGGATTCATTTATGATAATAGTGTTGATGTTAGTGTCCGCACACAGAATTATGTTGATGTTTTTACTTGAAACTTTATCTAGAACTTCTGTTAATTCATTGAAAAAAGTGTCCACACTACCACTAGGAGATCTATACACACACAAAATTATTAATTTCTTTGTGATATCAAGCCCTGTTAATTCAATAACTGGTATTACAAAGTGTTTGTCTTCACTTACTGTACTGAGGTCATATCTTGATTTGAACTGTGTTCCTTTTCTGATATAAATGCATGATCCTCCACCCCTTGAAGCAGTTCTGCTGTAGCAGTTTGCCCTTTCATGCAATGATAATACTACGTGTTGGATTTGCATGTCTCTACACCAGTGCTCAGTAACACAAACCACTGAGCAATTCAAAGATTGGAACTCAACTTCTAACAGTTGTATTTTATTTTTTGTTGATTGCATGTATTGATGGAGGATTGTTAAGTCTGTGAAATGCCCCATGTTGCTCTTTCCAATTGTTTGTTTTCCTTTGTGACTTCTGGTATGTGTGATATTTGAAGTGTTAAAATCTGTCTTTTGAGTGATTGTTTCAGTATTTTTTAAACTGCTGGAGATAGTCTTTAGGCAGGTGAGCCTGTTGTCTGGATTTATCCTATAAAAGAATTACTTTTCCTACCCATGACAACAGGCATTTGACCATGTATAGCCTGAGATCCACCCCACTATACTTTCATGAATCAGCTGTCCCAATCTTCCCTTCCCAGTCCTGTTTAGGTGCAGGCCATGCCTAGTGAAACTCTATCTGTTGATAATCCTGACAGGCACCAGAGAAACATGAGCAAAGTTGGCTGCCCTGAGAGCCATCCCTAACCCCACATTGATTTGCCTCACTGCTCTATCAAGACGTGGTCAGTCATGATGCCAGAACAGCTCAACAAAGTGTATGTTGGTGCCATGAGTCATGGAAACTATCTTGTCCAGATCACCACCTATGTCATATGCCCCGTCCCTGTCCAAACTGTTTCGTCCCACCCACTATCACTATATTGTCCTTTTTTTGTAAAGTCCTTATATAGAGACTCTAAGTCCTCTATCACATGACTTAGCCCTGCATTTGGCTTGAAGATACTGGTGGCCTGGTACACTGCCCCTAAACTTTCCTGTAACTGAGGGCCTACACTGCTCCCATGGCTACTACCTAGCAGCAGCACTTCCTTCTTCCTAACACTTTGTGCATTCCTAGGCTTCCTGGCCTCAGTTGAAATGTGCTGCTCATTTCCTGCTCCTTGTTCTACCCGAGGCTCTTCTCCACTTAACTCTGGCAATGGTAGATACCTGTTTTTGGTGTTGATGATAAAACTGTCAGATCGCTTTCTCTTTCTTCCTATCCTCCTACTGGCTGCCAGTTCCCAACCCCTCTTCTCCCCCCTATCTCCCTTGATCCTTATCAGTTACTTCCTTACTTCCTGCAACTGTGCCGGAAGGGCACAGGTTTTCCTTTCCTGTTCCCCAATTAAAATGTTCCTACTGCATACTCTGCAGTTCCAGGAGAGGGCCTCTTCTGTTTTCCCAACATTTTCCCCACTGCAGCCCCCTCCCCCCAATGAAAATGTTTCCTACAAGATTGGCAACAAATTCCTCTACTCACTACCCTGTAACAGAACCCACATTCGCGTCCGGCCATCCTGATTTAGGTTTTCCGTGATTTCCCTAAATCGCTCCAGGCAAATGCCGGGATGGTTCCTTTCAAAGGGCACGGCCGACTTCCTTCCCCGTCCTTCCCTAATCTGATGAGACCGATGACCTCGCTGTCTGGTCTCCTTCCCCAAAAACAACAACAACAGAACCCACATTTCTCACTTATGGTCAGTTTTGAAACAATAATTAAATTTAAAGAATGTTTCAAATTTGTCAAGGACGCGAGACTGGCTATACGTCAACAAAAAACAACACAAAGGTCTTATGAGCGGTTGTTGTTGTTTTTGTACAAGATACAATGACAGGAGAATGAATTGGTAATTGCTTTGCTTTCAGAGAATTTACGTTATCAAGCGTGTTTGGTCAGGTTTTTTACCGGTTATAACTCGGAAAATTTAGGCCTATATCGCGTCTGTCTAACTAGTAAAGAATATGAAATGTGTTAGATACGATTTAGAAACGTTTAATTAAACTTTTATTGTGACAATAGACACTGATGAAAATAGTAGCTGTCTGTTTTTAACGAATTTTGCAGTAATAAGAAAACTTGAATAGAATTTTTTTGTGTTTATGTCACGCAAAATATCGGGTTATGTCGTGATTATCGGGACTCCAGATGACACGAAGTTTTTTCAAGAATAAGCTCTGCTGGGATGCTAATATTCAGTTGTGTGGTAAGAACAGGCACTACAGCAATTATACGAAACAAAGAAAATTTAAATTTGACACTATTACCTCTTAAATAAGTTCTTTTTGTGGACAAAGAAAATACCTGTGATCTCACTCGGCGGCCATCTTAAACTGTTGTGAACGAGAGTATGGCTAATGCAGTTCTGTTACTAGATTTCCAAAGAAGTGCCAGTGCTGAGCAAAAGATAAGTAATCAGACTGACTCTACTGAGGAGGCACATGGTGTAGTGAAAGGAAATTTGAGGTATGTATCATCATTCTTCAGTGTTTTCTGATCTCCCTGGTACTGTTGGCGATTTTTATCCAGTTTGAAGTTAAGGTACATAAGTCTATATCCAATACTAGCAATCTACAAGGAGAGACATATTACTGTTTACTCTGTTTTAAATGATTGACTTAAAGATTTATTTTGAGATGACAGGGGCCCTAGCACTACAGTATTTTAAATGCACTTGGCTTACTGTTTAAAGTTGCTGATACACAAGGAAACTATGGACTTAAAGTGGTTCATCACTTATAGACACACAGCACTACCAGGTCCAGAACACAATAATTGGATGATGATGATGACTAGTTTCTGGGGCGCTTAACTGTGCAGTTAGCAGCACCCATACAAATTTCCAAACTTTTCCCGGCTGAATGTCGCCACTTTCATGAATGATGATGAAATTATGAGGACAACACAAACACCCAGTCATCTCGAGGCAGGTGAAAATCCCTGACCGCCCTGGGACCCTGTGATCGGGAAGCGAGAACGCGACCACGAGACCACGAGCTGCATACCCAATAACTGGATTATAGGTCCCCAGTAGCACAACATTTTTAGAATGACACATACATTTCAATTAGTTTGTGGTCCTTTGTGGTCCCCTAACATCAAAGCCCACTGATGCACCATTTCACAACTTCACACTACATACGAGGAGTTATTATCACAGCCATGGCTGGTCAATGAGCTGTGACATGGCATGGAGAAGATGCAATGCATCATCATTAAGAGCCCTATCATATACATGGATAAACATGCAACTGGGCAAGTGGCCAAAGGTCACCAGTGGACCATTGCAGAGTAATGCATAGCTACACTGCATCACTATTCCTGCCAGATGCTCAGTTTCTTTTCAATAAAAATAATTTTGTATTTTTAATATATAATGCTATTATTATGATGACACTTGCTTGAGTGAGAGATTCATAGTCAGACAGATATTTTATTGTGATAACCCATGTGCAAATGGTCAATGTAAACTACACTACAGTAAACAGATCTGCAATTTTGCTTTTAATGTTTTATTACATTGTTATTATATAATTTCTTAATTTAATTTTTATGCTGTTTTAATTTATGAGATTTTTTTTGTGTTTGGCTCCATTCTCTGTACATAGATGACACTCTTATCTGCACTGGATGCAATTTACATATATTTAAAGCTCAAAATTGACCTTCAAAATTGACTCTTACTGTTAGTGTTTGATACACCTACACGGGGAGTGAGCATTGAAGACAGTGTGCCAGGAGTTAGTGACTACCTATACCTTTTAAGGTTACACCAATACCATACATTTGCTGTCAGAGGGAAAAAATGTTTTGTAAGTGTATGGTCACTGAGCAAAATGAAGCCATTATGCAAAATAAAAATAAAAATTTCGATTATAGACAAGGAGAGAGTTGAAGCAAAAACTGAGAAATCATTTGAGAAAGAAGATGAGCACATATGTTGATGATGTGTTAAATTGCAGAAGGGAGTTGAGAGGAACATAATGAGGTTTTGGGAAGGCTGTTTAGTGTGTTCAAAGAGTACAATTCATCTGGTAACTTGGAAAAGTCAGAATTTGGTCAGAAGCAAGTAAAATGTTTTGAACACATTGTGATTGCATAACGGATTTTATCTGACCTGAAGAAGGTAGAAGCAATTAGAAATTTTCCTGTTCCAAAGACAAGGAAAAAGATTCATGCATTTTTGGGGTTAATCAACTTTTACAAAAGGTTAATGAATTTGACTGTCCTGGCTATACCACAGTTTTATACACTGACAGGAAAGGAAACTACTTGGGACTGGATCGCCAAGCAGACGTGAGTTTAAGAATGTAAAACAGGTTCTTCTGGAGGCTCCCCTCCACATCCAGATTTCAGAAAGGATATTTGTCTAAGCTCAGACAGTTCTAAGATGTATCTTTGTACTGAGGTATTTCAGGAATTTAAGGTATATGGAGTGGTGAAACATCATACAACTGTTTTTGAAAACCGAGTGCTCATGAAGTGTGAACTCAACTGTTCAGTAACTAAACTTGAGGCTGTAGCCATTGTCTGGTGGTTTGAAAGTTTAGGTGCTACTTATTTGGTTGGACAGCCAAGGTTTATACCACAGTCTAATATATACAGTCGCGACACTCTCGCTGATTTTTGTTATACACCGCGACAAAAGCGCCCCAAGCGGTGGAGAAGCTAAGCTGCCGAATACAGTATTCAGTAAATGTAAGCAGTATCGTTTATATTAATTTTTAACATGGTTTTTACGAAAGGCAATGTATGTAGCGCAATCATTAGCAGTAATAACAGGAAGAAAACACCACATTTGTCATTCTTCAGGTTTCCTAAGGACCCTGAGAGGTATGAAACTTTACATTAGAGGGCTCTTAATTTACGATTTTTTTCTAAACTGTATTGAATTACTGAATTTGTTTTTCTTTTTTAGGAGCATGAAATGGTTAATAAATAGTAGAAGACAGGACCTGCTGCAAAAAGATGTCTTTTATTTGCACAATAACGTGAAGTTTTGTGCGTTACATTTCGAGTGAAACCAGTTCATGAGCGCGGAAAAGAAGACATTGGTATGGAATGCAGTTCCTACGTTATTTGACGTGCCGAATAAGCCACAACTAGTGACGATGAAGAGAAAGTTGCCATACAAACATGAAAGTGTTACTGCAAAAACAATAAAACTGTCTCCTGACACAGAAGAAACAGCTACCACAAGTGTTCCTACGTGAGAGACATATATAGAATCACTAACAACGGAATCTGCAACACAGGCATCTTTTGAAGATGAAATGCTTAGATTACGTGAAATTATTCGCGTGTTGAAAAATCGTGTGAAATGTAAAAACGTGCAAATCATTAGACTTCGTACAAAATTACTACGTGACGAGGAAAGTGCCCATCGCAAGAATAAACTGCTACCACAACGTCACAAGACACAAGTACAAAAGGACAAGCTCATTTTAAAAAGTATTGGGTCCAAGTACATAAAAAAAGATGCTCTCGATTTATTGATAAGCCAAATCAGTATACCACTGAATGGAAAACGTCGTGTGAGATGGAAAGATGAAACTAAATTATTTGCACTTAATTTGTTGTATTATAGTACTCAGGCATACAGTTTTTTATCACACTGTTTTAGCCTTCCATCAGTATGTACCTTACAAAGGTATGTGGAAGATATACAATTAAATTGTGGGATAACTAATAACATATTTCATTTTCTAAAGCAGAAAGTGCAGCAGTTAACAGAAACTGATATAATTGTTAATTTGTCTATGGATGAGATGTCACTAATGGAAAATTTGATATATGACAGCTCTAGGGATCGTGTTATTGGATTTGAAGACATGGGTTTCATATGTACATCTGTGGTTGCCAATACTGCATTAGTTATAATG
The DNA here is from genome assembly GCF_023898315.1 of Schistocerca nitens. NCBI lineage: Eukaryota > Metazoa > Arthropoda > Insecta > Orthoptera > Acrididae > Schistocerca > Schistocerca nitens. Next base: position 166,781,687 of record NC_064616.1, on the reverse strand, counting down.
ATTAATGGCATATTCTCAAATTTTAAACAACCATTAGTATATTATTTCCCTAAACGACCAGTAGGAGCCACCCATCTGACTCGCATATTTTTTGCAGTTGTCAAAAAATTTACAGAGATTGGTTTGGTTGTAAAAACATGTGTGACTGACCAAGGCTCGAATTTTGTTGGAGTGGAGGCACAGACTGGGTATCACACCAGTTAATCCATGCTTAGTACACAAAGGGAGTAAGATCTACTTTTTTATGACACCCCACACATGATAAAAAGCATACGTAATAATTTATTCAGGTATAACATTATCCACACAACAGATGGATGGATTGCCACTGCTTCATGGAAGGACATTTGTCAGTTGTACTCAAGTGATTGTGAAAGGAAGTACAAGTTGGCCCCCAAGCTCACTAAAAGAGCTGTCCAACTGCCAGCATTTTCAAAAATGAAGGTAAGCACTGCAGTTCGTGTGTTGAGTCATACAGTAGCAACAGGCATTGAGACACTTGTTACTTGTGGCACGATATCATCATTTGCTACTGCTACTGCAGATTTTTGCCAGAAAGTAAACGATATTTTTGATATATTGAATGCATATAGTGTTAAAGGGCCTGTATGCTTAAGGAACTGCATTACAAGTGCCTCAAGACATTTGGAAATATTAAAGACACTGAAGCCATGGATACAGTCATGGAAGTTTGTAGATGTTGATGGGAAAGATTTTTCATCTAGGATTAAGTGTGTTAAAGGACTTGTGGGTTACATAAGTGCATTGACCATGTCTGTTGATGATGTTTTGGGTGGAACCAACTTATATTTATTAACACGCAAAATTAATCAAGATCCACTGGAAAACGTTTTCTGAGTGATTAGGCATAAAGGTGGTTTTTGTAGCAACCCATCACCACGACAGTTTTGTGCTGCATTCAAGAATTGTGCTTTAAGCAAATTAATGAACACACACAGTGTAGCTACCTCCAATTGTGAGGGGATCAACTGGGGTCAGACAATAGTGGATATGAAAGCAGCGCCCAAATTACTTGTTTCACCACTGTTGGACATCAGTGACACGAGTTCAGTGATCAGACTACCAAATGTGTAAGTCTAAACAGACCTGGGAGAGGCAAACAGCATGAGATACGTGGTTGGTTATATATTAAAGAAACTGATTACAATTCATGACTGTTATAAATGTAGGACAGTACTTGTAGATGGCAGCCAAGACTTAGATGCAAATGAGAAAGTTTATTGTCATTTTAAAAGTTATGAAAGCAACTTTGAAAGCCTATTTATTTGTACAGAAGATGTCAAAGAATTTTTAACTCATTGTGAGACTAAGATGACTTCTACTTTTGATGAATATGCTCACATAAGTAATTGTGGTACATTCTTTGTGAACATGTTGATGGACATCCCAAATTTTCCACCTGGGTGCTGTGCTGAAACCAAGCTGCTGTTAATAAGACTGTTTGTGAAAGCGAGGCTCTTTTACATTATTAAATTCAGGAATCAAGACTTAGTCTGTAGGAGCAAGAGAAGAAATAAAAAAGTGATGAAGCTGGCTCATTTGGGTTGCTAAAGTTTTAGGACTGACTCATTCATTTAATTTTATTTTCGGTAAATGTATCAATGGGATATAATAAAGTTTTAAAACAGTCATGCTTTTTATTGAGAAAACCTGATACCACAAAGAATAAGATGGAAATTGTATTTTTGGAAGCAGGCTTCCTGCAAAACAGAACGTTATGAAAAGTGATACGTCGCTTCATTTTTACACAAGGAAGAGCATCTATATACTTCATATGTGGGATATACAGTGTGTATTCTCTTACTTTCAGTGGAATAAGTGCGATTGTATGCTACTTCTTAATTATTTCTTCAAGAATATGTTGCAGATTATGTCACTTCATTCAATAGTTTGTGCTCTGTTTACTTATATTTCACGATCATTTATGTCTCTCGCTGTTCTCCTAACACTTGTGACGCAAAAATATACTAACTATTTTGTAAATTACGTACAAAACGAATTAAAAACAAACATTATTTTTACGTCGCATCTGCCGTCAGAGGAAGGTGAGCTTTCTGGCCGCTAGGGGCGCTAGTGTAACTTGAACTGTCAAATGGTAACAACTTTCACAGCAGTGAGTGTCGCGACTGTATATATTAGACTGTGGTTTATACTGACCACAAGAACCTGGAATTTTTAATGAACGCGAAATTGATTCATAGTCGCTAGTCAGGTGGACACCATATGTTCAAGAGTTGAATTTTAGAACTGTTTACATTCCCAGTCAGGATAACATCATTGCTGATGTGCTTTCAAAGTCTCATCTAGGGCTAAACTATGGACTCAAATTGGATCTCAAAAAAGCAGTTTTGAGGATCATATGTTTGCAGAATGTCACATTTAATAATTTCATTACGACTTCTCTTGAAAACATTGCCATGGGGCAAGACAAGGATCTGATGTGGAAGCAGGCAAAGGTAAAGTAAAGAGATCCCAGTGATGTTTTCATTCGACAATTCTATTTAGTTATCTTGTTCAGAATTAGAGGTGTAAATCATTGTCAGTGGGTTGTGTGCATTCCTGGTAGCTTGGTCAATAAGATGACTTAGTATACTGATATAAGTTACGCTCACTTTGGTGCTAGGAAGTGTTTTCACAAGCTTCATGAAACATGCTACTTTTTGAATGTGGAAAAATGTATTTGTAAAGTCTTGGCTTTGTGTAAGCATTGTCCAAAGTGAAACCACCGACAGGATCTCATCATGCACCATAACTTCCGATTATTCTATCGGGATTAAAAGAGCTTGCTGCAGTAGACTTGATTGGTCCTCTTTCAAGAATTCGTGAGATGTGCCCCTTTTTTTTGCTGCCAAGTTAATTTCTAAATCTGTGTCACTGATACCCTCAAGCAGAGCTACTAGTCAGTCTGTCATACACACAAACTGTAATAATTTTTGGTTAACACTAGATATGTGGAATGGTGATATCAGATAGTGGTCCACAATCCAAATCAATAGCCTGGAAAAGTGCTGTATATCATCAAAAATACAAACTTCTATATAAACTATTTATGTTTCAGTATATCATCTGGTATCCAGTCGCTTAGAACCTGTGGTGAAAGAACTAGGAGAACTGTGCAGACTTCACTGTTAAAGATGTCACAAACTATGGGATTTTTATATTCAACAATTTGAGGAAGTTCTTAGTGAATTACCTAGTGATCGACTTTCCTACTACCAATTCAGGTTCCAAAGAGTCGTCGTCAACAAGATAAAAATCAAGAGATAGTAGTATTTCTAACGAACACCAAGTTGAAACAGTGATTTTACGCAGCTATCTTTAAGGAATGTATATCAGAAGGGCTGCTGAGCCATGTCAGAGGAATGGCAAGCGCAGGAGAGTAGTGAAGTCAATAGTCGTAGAACAAAAGGTGTTGATGAAATTACATGAATTATCCAGCAAACAAAATTCATTGATAGACAACTTTTCCCCCATAGAATTAGAACCATAAAATGTGAGGCGCATTGCACATCAAAATAGAACAGAGATGGAGACTTTCAAGAGCAGGAAAAGCCTCAAGGCTAAATCATATCTGAAACGTAAAAAAATTTAAAGAGTAGTATGGAGAGACGTGCCTCGACTTGATGAAGTCCTATAGAATTATGTCTGTCTGTCTAGTATGTCGTATATTTTCAGATGGCTGAGGTATCATAAATAAATGTGTAATAAAGACTTTGCTCCATGAAATCCAACCAAGAGTAATGCCGCACTAGATTTATTCTGAACAATTAAAAAGGGAGCGATGAAGGATAATAGGAATAATCAGAGGATGGTGTTGAGATTAATAATATTAAGGTATTGGAACTTGGACATGAATAATGAAGTTGAAACTTCTACTTTTAATCTGTATATGTTGGTGAGTGAACATAATGTTTTTGACTCAAAGGATGGCTGTCATATTAAACAACTGGTGAGTGGTGAATTGAATTAGCTAGGACGACTTTTTTCTCCGCACAGCGATGTCATAGTGATACCTGGATTCATTGAAATATTAGAAGATTGAGTAATAAGGTAGAAGAGCTTCTTTCTGTTTCGAAAATTTAGAGAGCTAAGAAAAGATAGATATCGTATGCCTGTCTCAGCACTGCATAACCACAGGGTTAGTTAAGTCACATATAAAAGATGACACTATTGCAGCTTACTCACGCAGAAGTAAGATGTCAAAAGGAGGAACTGTTACTTACATAAAGACAGAACACAAGTTCAAAAATATTGAGATAACTAGATTTTGTAGTGACTGGCGCATATAAGTGTGTGCTTGTGAATTAATGCTGAGAAATAGTTCACTTTTAATTGTAGAGCCCCACTGGGAAGTTTTGAACTGTTAATGAGGAATCTGGATTCCTTACTGTCAGACAGCAGTAAGCACTTGATAGACTGCTATGACTTCAAAGTAGATTTTCTAAGGGAGTCTGATAAGAAAAATGATCTGTAAACGTTATTTGGATCCTACAATTTGATTTCAGTAATTAGCTTTCCGAGATGGGTGGATAAAGACAGTAGGACCCTAACTGATAATGTTTTCTTTGATGAAGATGAAAGCAAGAAAATCACTGTTTACCCAGTAACAAATGCTCTCTCTGCTCATGATCCACAGCTAGTTAGGATAAATAATATAGTGCCATATATTATGGGTACTCCTCAAAGGAAATCAGCTAGAATAATTAATGACTACAGGACAAATGTCTTTAAGAATAGTTTACAGGAGATTGTGGTGTCACCGCCAGACACAACACTTGCTAGGTGGTAGCCTTTAAATCGGCCGCGGTCCGTTAGTATACGTCGGACCCGCGTGTCGCCACTATCAGTGATTGTAGACCGAGCGCCGCCACACGGCAGGTCTAGAGAGACTTCCTAGCACTCGCCCCAGTTGTACAACCGACTTTGCTAGCGGTGGTTCACTGACAAAATACGCTCTCATTTGCCGAGACGATAGTTAGCATAGCCTTCAGCTATGTCATTTGCTATGACCTAGCAAGGCGTCATTATCAGTTACTATTGATATTATTAATCATGTACCGTCAAGACCGACGTTCTTCATGAACGGATTAAAGTTAAGTATTCCACCAGCTACGTCCGTTTTTCTAAATTCTGATTTCCTTGTCCTGTTCCAGACCTCACGCCAGCCTGCGTGAGCTTAAACGCGTGCCTTTCGGCTTCCTCTAAAATTCGTGGGTTGACTCTCCTACCAATCCACAACATTTTGTCGACGAGGCAACACTGCGTTCTTAACTATCCGGCCCTGATTTACTTGTGTAATGGCTTCGCCACCATCTCCAGATATACTGTCCGAATTTTATCGCTTACAGAATCAGCAGGTGCAGGCCTTACTGGATGCCCTTGGACAGCTCGTCCAGTGTCAACGTGCAATGCAAAACGATGCGGCAGCCACCGCTACACCTCTAACGCAGCCACAACACGCAGTTGCACCAACTTTTCGACCTTTTGATGCTTCACTGGAAAGCTGGACGGAGTGGTCACGCCAATTTGGATTCCATCTCGCCGCCTACAGAATTCAAGGTAATGAGCGGCAGCCTTTTCTCCTTTCCTCCGTTGGGGTGACCACATACCGTGTGATAGTCAAATTATTTCCCCGACGCGACGTAGCAACTCTGTCCTACGACGAAATTTTTTCTGCATTAGATGCATATTTCAAAGAATCAGTCAATGTAGTTGCCAAACGGTATACCTTCTTTCGTACAAAACGTACGGCGGGTCAGACTAATCGGGAGTGGGTTGCAACCTTGCAAGGCCTTACTAGGGATTGTGGTTTTCAGTGTCAATGTGGACTCCCTTATTCAGATACTATGGTACGTGATGCAATTGCACAAAACGTTTCTGATGTTCATATAAGGGAACAGATTTTGAAACTCGTCAATCCCTCCCTTCAACAAGTGATGGACATATTGGATCGGCAGGACACACTTGACTTTGCGCAGGAATGATATGAAACTTCTCCAGCTGTGTGTCACGTTAACCGGCCCGCTGGGCGAGCTGCACGGAGCGGTAAACAGCCCTCGCGCCGGCCGCGCTGCTGCCACCAGGCTCTCAGTCACGTGTGCCGCGCAGGCAAGCAAATGCAGTGCTAAAATAATGCCCGCGGTGTGCTACTAGACATTCGCGTGAGAATTGCCCGTCACGCCAGGCTATTTGCTTTTTCTGTAATAAAAAAGGACATGTTCAGAGTGTTTGCCAGAAAAAGCTCAGATCGGACACTCACAACCATTCCAGGACCTTTTCTTCGCGCCAGAATCGGAATCGAACCAAGGGTACTCCGGCTCGTGAAACTTCGCCCATGGAAATTCATGTAGTTCATTCCACTCCGCCCAGTGCCACTCTCTCTAACAGTGACTGTGTTCGTCCCACAAATAGTGTGCGTCGATATCGCCGGAAATCCCATCAAGTCGCAAGTGATTTTGTACCAGTGTCAGTTCACGTTGCACGAGACAGTTGCTCTTGTCGTCAGCAGGACAATAAACTTTTTGTCGACTTGGATATTAACGGCAGAGTGATACCATTCCAACTCGATACCGGAGCTGCAGCTTCACTTATCAATCAAGACACGTACAAACAGCTGGGCACACCTCTGTTGCTTGCCGCAAATGTTAAGCACAGTAGCTATTCCGGACAGCATATCCCTGTGTTAGGACAGTGCAGCCTTCTTGCAACATACAAGGGACAAACAAAACTTGTGTCATTGTACGTCCTTCGTTCTTCTTCTGCAGTGAACTTGTTTGGTTTCGATTTATTTCAGTTGTTTAACTTGTCTATAGTAAATCAGGTCCTATCAGTGAACCAGACTGTGCCTTCAGACAGTGTTTCTCGGCTATGTGAAGAATTCGCAGAAGTTTTTGCACCGGGCCTTGGTTGCGCTACGAACTATAAAGCACATTTGGAACTGCAAGTAAACGCGCAACCGAAATTTTTCAGAGCGCGCAATGTTCCCCACGCATTGCGTGATGAGGTCGCAAAAACATTACACGATTTGGAATCACAAGGTGTGATTGAACGTGTGCAGGCTTCTCTCTGGGCATCACCCTTAGTAATTTTGCCAAAACCTTCTGGAAAATTGAGACTTTGTGTGGACTTCAAGGCAACAGTGAATCCACAACTAGTGATTGCAACTTTTCCTTTACCCCGCCCGGAAGATCTTTTTGACAAACTGTGCCCGGGTAAATATTTTTCGAAGTTGGACCTAGCAGATGCGTACTTACAACTACCGGTGGACAAAGACTCCCAGCGCGTTTTGGTGGTTAACACGCATCTTGGTTTGTATCGATTCAAACGACTGCCATTCAGGTGTGCATCCGCCCTTGCATTGTTTCAGCAATATCTGCAAACTGTTTGTGCGTCGGTCCCTACTGCAGCAAACTATCTGGACGATATTGTAATCTCCGGAAAGACGGAAGAAGAACATTTAGCCAATCTCAGAACATTATTTCAGGTCTTGCGACAAAATGGTCTTCGCTTGCGGAAGGACAAATGTGTGTTTTTTGCTCGTGACTTACCCTACCTGGGACATGTACTCAATGCCCAAGGCATACATCCCAGTCCCGAGCACCTCCGTGCCATACAAGACTTGCCTTCGCCGCAGAATTTGAAGCAGCTACAGAGTGTGCTGGGAAAACTTAACTATTATAACAACTATGTTCCCCATGCCTCTTCCATTTCAGCTCCGCTTCATCGCTTACGCCGTAAAGGTGTTCCGTTCGTCTGGACGACGGAATGCGAACGCGCCTTTTGCCAGTTGAAATCGGCGTTGCTTTCCAATACTTGCATTACGCCATTCCATCCCCAGAATGCCCTTTTGTTGATGGTGGATGCATCGGATTTCGGGATCGGTGCTGTGCTTGCGCACACAGATGGATCGCACGATCGCCCTATTGCCTTTGCGTCCAAATTGCTCTCGTCTGCGCAAAGAAATTATTCACAGATCGAGAAAGAAGCAATGGCTCTCGTATTTGGTGTTACTAAGTTTCACGATTTCTTGTATGGTCGTCACTTTACCATCATCACAGACCACAAACCTTTGACATCGCTTTTTCATCCGAACAAGCCTGTACCTCCACGTACAGCGCAGAAATTCATTCGCTGGTCTATTTTCCTCTCGCAGTACCGCTACGATATCTGGTATCGGTCCACTGCTAAGCACGGAAACGCCGATGCGTTGTCCCGTTTGCCTGTTGCTGAGGATAGAGCATTCGATTCCTCCGAACTTGCTTGCATGTTCATTGATGCGGAAACAGATGACGTGGTCGAATCGTTTCCGATTGATTTTCGTCGTGTAGCTACAGCCACAGCTGCTGACCCTGTCCTTGCTACCGTTCTGCGTTTTGTTGCTACGCAATGGCACTTGTCAAAGTCACGGATCGGGGATCCGTTGGTTCGCCGATTTTTTGCTCACAAGGAGAGACTTTTTGTACGACGTGGTGTTTTGCTGTTGCGTTCTGATAATGATCAGTCCAGGGTCGTGCTCCCACGTTCGTTACTGTCCTATGTCTTACAGCTTTTCCACCAAGGACATTGGGGTATAGTGAGAACGAAACAACGTGCTCGTCAACACTGTACTTGGTTCGGAATCGATGCTGCGATTACGAATGTGTGCTCTTCTTGCATGGCGTGTGCCGAACAACAATCCGCACCACCGCGGAAATTCTTTGCATGGCCAAAAGCCACTTCCCCTTGGCAACGCTTACACGTCGATTTTGCTGGTCCATTCTGGAATGCTCGATGGTTGGTTCTGGTCGATTCATTCAGTAATTTTCCTTTTGTTGTCCAGATCTCTTCCACTACGTCATCTGCCACCATCCAAGCGTTATCTGCTATCTTTTGCATTGAAGGTCTGCCATAGACTATTGTTTCCGACAATGGCCCACAATTCATGTCCGCAGAATTTCAGTCATTCTGCAAGGCCAATGGTATTCAACATCTGACGTCCGCGCCGTTTTCGCCACAGTCAAACGGTGCCGCTGAACGATTGGTCAGGACTTTCAAGTCACAGATGTTGAAGTTGAAAGAGTCGCATTCTTGGGAGGACGCGTTATTGCTCTTTTTGTCCTCGTATCGCTCTCAGCCCCGAAATGGTCGCTCGCCGACTGAGTTGCTCCACGGTCGTCCTCATCAAACCTTGATGTCTTTGCTACATCCGCCGCATCAGGTTCCTGTGCAGCGGCAGACACCTGCTTTTGCTCCAGGCGACGTTGTCCACTATCGTCACTATCGAGGTTCACGGCGTTGGCTTGAAGGGCGCATTCTTCGCTGCCTCGGCCGCGCTATGTATCTGGTTTTGGGGGCCTCTGGTGAGGTGCGTCGGCATCTCAATCAGCTGCTCCTCTGTCGTCGCACGGGATCTGCCGCTCCCCGTCTGCTTTCAGCGACGGGGCCGTCCGGTCAGCGCCCGGGGGACCCATCTACTGGCTCGCCTCAGCCCCAGGTGTTACCGACGCTGCCTTCCATTTTGCCCCATGGCAACGCGCCGCCGCCACCGCCACCGCCGCCGCCGCCTGTTCTCCCGCCGGCGACGCCCGCAGTGGACGCGTCGCTGCAACTGCCGTCGCCTCCCTGGGTTACGCGCCGCCGATCGCTTCCCGTGCCCAGTTGTCCTCCGACATGGACCTCTTGCTCGCTCCGGATCATATGTCGTCTTCGCCCGTCGGGTGCCCCGGCCCGATGGAGGTCGACCCTTCGGCCCCTCCTGTCTCTCTGCGGGCGCATACACCGCATGTTGGCGTGCACCCTGGGGCAGGTTTTCAGGCGTTTCCTAGATCCCCGCGGTCCGAATGGCAGGGTGCGGGTGGCACAGCCTCGCCTGTTGTTAGGCTCCCCACCTCGTCGCATACGTCTCATGGGGTCCTCCCCACGGCGGGCGGAAGCCTTATGCCACAACCGTTCGCCGATTTGCGGGGGAGGAATGTGGTGTCACCGCCAGACACCACACTTGCTAGGTGGTAGCATTTAAATCGGCCGCGGTCCGTTAGTATACGTCGGACCCGCGTGTCGCCACTATCAGAGATTGCAGACCGAGCGCCACACACGGCAGGTCTAGAGAGACTTCCTAGCACTCGCCCCAGTTGTACAACCGACTTTGCTAGCGATGGTTCACTGACAAAATACGCTCTCATTTGCCGAGACGATAGTTAGCATAGCCTTCAGCTACGTCATTTGCTACGACCTAGCAAGGCGCCATTATCAGTTACTATTGATATTATTAATCATGTACCGTCAAGACCGACGTTCTTCATGAACGGATTAAAGTTAAGTATTCCACCAGCTACGTCCGTTTTTCTAAATTCTAATTTCCTTGTCCTGTTCCAGACCTCACGCCATCCTGTGTGAGCTTAAACGCGTGCCTTTCGGCTTCCTCTAAAATTCGTGTGTTGGCTCTCCTGCCAATCCACAACAGAGATGACGTGAGATGTAATTTATAATGAATCAAATGCTGCCATAAAATTTAATCTATGCCATGATAAATTCGTATCATTACTTGAAAATAGCTTTCTGTATAAGCTAATCATTAGGGACGCTAAATAGCCATGTAAAAAACCATGGCTCAGTAGACAGTAAAGTATTTTGTGAAGGGAAAAGGGAAATGTATTCTTTGACAATAACAAGTAGGGATCCTGCAATAGTTGCACACTACAGAAACTACTCAAAATTACTATGAAAGGTTATTAAAAAGTCTAGGAACATGCACATAATGTCAGAAATCAGTACTTCTAACAACAGACTTAAGATTAATTGGAATGTAGTGAAACGAGAGACAGGACAACCAGCCACAGAACAAGACAGCATCACTATTGAACTGAATGCAAGATGAGTCACTGGTAGCAAATGCATTTAATAATCATTTCTTAAATTTAGTATTAAGCATGGGGACATCACTTCAAGAGAAAAATAACATCAATATGTTGAAAATTAACTTCCATAAAATTCAATCATATGGATGAATCCCCAATTTCTCCTTTTGAAACTAAGAAAAAAAAGCTTTTCTGGTTTTAATGGTGATTCCAATAGTGTATTAAATACCTGTTCCCATGAGATAAGCCCTGTCGTATCTGATATATGTAATGCATCATTAACTCAAGGCATTTTCCCAGAGAGAATGAAATATGCCTTTGTTAAACCTTTCTTTAACAAAGGTGGTAAAAGAGGTGTCAATAACTACCGACCTGTTTCACTGCTGATATCATCCTCCAAAACTTTTGAGAAGATTATGTATTCTAGAATAGTGTCACACCTTAGCAACAATAGTATCCACAGCAAATCAAAGTCCAGGTTTCAGAATGGTTGCTCTACTGAGAATGCCGTTTCACTTTCACTCGCCAGATTTTACAAGCATTAAATAATAAAATGGCGCTGGCTGGTATTTTCTGCGACCTCTCTAAGGCATTTAGCTGTGGGAATCGCACTTCCTCCTAGATAAATTGACATTTTATGGGACTGATGGCATAGCCAACCAACGGATAATGACATACCTAACCAAAACAATACTGAAAATTTTACTTAGTAGTTCAATCAATATAGTCCAGGGCTATAATTCTGACTGTGGAGAAATCACATATGGGGTTCCCCAAGGTTCAATCTTACGTCCACTACTGCTCCTCATGTATGTAAACAATCTTCTTCCTAGTATGCAACAAATAGAATTAGTTCTTTTTGCAGGTGACACTAGTATTTAATCAATCCAAGCATATGTGCAGAAGCAGAAGAAGTGGTAAACAAAGTTCATATAAGTATCATTGACTGTTTTGCTGTGAATGATCTCACCTTCAACTTCAAAAATACACAACACATTCAATTTTGCATATCTATAGGTACTACACCAATGTGATGAGGAAATAATAAATACGGAGGAAACCTCAAAATTCTTAAGTATCCATATTGATGAAAATTTAATTTAAAAAAAACCACACATTTTGGAACCCATAAAAGAATTTAGTTCAGTCAATCTGCACTTAGAATCATTGAAAATCTTGGAGAGAGACAAATCAGTAAGTTGACATATTTTCATTTTATAATACCATATGGAATACATGTTCTTGGGTAACTCACCTTTAAGAAAGAAAGTCTTCAGTGCACAAAAATGATTTGTGAGAATAATATGTGGTGCTCATCCACATCATCTTAAAGATATCTGTTTAAGGAGCTGGGTACTCTTACTACTGCTTCACAGTATATTTATATATTGTTGTAAATAATCCACTGTAGTTCAAAAGGAACAATGAAGTACATAATTAAATACCAGAAGGAAAAATGACGTTCATTACTCCTCATTAAGATTGTCCATAGTACAAATGAGGGGTGTAAAATCCTGCAAAAAAGTTTTTTTTATCACTTATCAAGTGATATGAAATGTGCGACAGACAGCAAAGTAAAATTTGATAAAAAACTAAGAAAGTTTCTCCTCGACAACTTCTTCTGTTCCACAGAAGAAATTTTATTACTGTGATGTGTAAAAGATGGTGGGTAGGGTTTACTAACTCATAATGTGTATCTTTTTTCTTTTTTTTAAAAAAAACATATTCTTACGAACGTTCAGACTACAAATTAATATGCGATGAGAATGTAAAATGACTTGTTCCACATCATTACTATCTACCATGCAAAATGGTCCATGGAACATGTAACTAACTTATTATCCTTTTGACATGTGAACCATCATGTCAGTCTGTGTGTATGTATGTGATTTCATGATGAATATTTATGCATGCTTATGTGAGTTAGCTGGTTATCTTAGTGTTATCGGTATTTCCTGTTTATGACATGATTTGTGAAGTTCTTACCAGTGGAGATGCTTTTGATTATGATGTTATGTTGCTAGGCACAGTAAACATGGCCATGTTCTTTCCTTTATTGTTTTAATATCTACACACAGATGGCCTTGCACTGTGTTTAGCTTAGGGAAGCACTTCTTCTTGTGTACTGATGGTGTCTGAATGTTTAATTAAAAAAAATACACATTTTGGAACCTATAAAAGAACTTAGTTCAGCCAATTTGCACTTAGAATCATTGCAAATCTTGGAGAGAGACAAATCAGTAAGTTGATATATTTTGCATATTTTCATTTTATAATGCTTATGGAATACATGTTCTGGGATAACTCAATTTTTAGAAAGAAAGTCTTCAGTGCACAAAAATGATTTGTGAGAATAATATGTGGTGCTCATCCACATCATCTTGTAGACATCTGTTTAAGGAGCTGGGTATTCTTACTACTGCTTCACAGTATATTTATATATTGTTGTAAATAATCCACTGTAGTTCAAAAGGAACAATGAAGTACATAATTAAATACCAGAAGGAAAAATGACGTTCATTACTCCTCATTAAGGTTGTCCATAGTACAAAAGAGGGGTGTAAAATCCTGCAAAAGAGTTTTTTTTATCACTTATCAAGTGATATAAAATGTGTGACAGACAGCAAAGTAAAATTTGATAACAAACTAAGAAAGTTTCTCCTCGACAACTTCTTCTGTTCCACAGAAGAAATTTTATTACTGTGATGTGTAAAAGATGGTGGGTAGGGATTACTAACTCATATCTGTGTATCGTTTTTCTTTTTTTTTTTTTAAAATATTCTTACGAACGTTCAGACTACAAATTAATATGCGATGAGAATGTAAAATGACTTGTTCCACATCATTACTATCTACCATGCAAAATGGTCCATGGAACATGTAACTAACTTATTATCCTTTTGACATGTGAACCATCATGTCAGTCTGTGTGTATGTATGTGATTTCATGATGAATATTTATGCATGCTTATGTGAGTTAGCTGGTTATCTTAGTGTTATCGGTATTTCTTGTTTATGACATGATTTGTGAAGTTCTTACCAGTGGAGATGCTTTTGATTATGATGTTATGTTGCTAGGCATATTAAACATGGCCATGTTCTTTCCTTTATTGTTTTTATATCTACACACAGATGGCCTTGTACTGTGTTTAGCTTAGGGAAGCACTTCTTCTTGTGTACTGATTGTGCCTGAATGTTATTTTGTAATGTTTGTTGAATACTGTTTATTGTATCTTTCCTTCGTTATTACTATGTGATTTCTCTTGGCTCTGAGCACTATGGGACTCAACTGCTGAGGTCATTAGTCCCCTAGAACTTCGAACTAGTTAAACCTAACTAACCTAAGGACATCACAAACATCCATGCCCGAGGCAGGATTCGAACCTGCGACCGTAGCGGTCTTGCGGTTCCAGACTGCAGCGCCTTTAACCGCACGGCCACTTCGGCCGGCGTGTGATTTCTCTACAGGAAGGGAATGGCTTACCTGACGTTTTGACATTGACTGGAACGCTATAGTGGGTATTTTATTTAACATAATTTGTTGTAGCCTGGTGCAGTGAGTAGTAAGATTTGGCTAAATTTATATAGATGTCACTGAAATGAGATAATGAGCTTTGCAGAATGAGTACACTCAATGAGTAAAACACTCTATAAGCACATAACTATATTAAATGAATGTGTAGTTTTTTTTACATAAACTGGGATGTTCACTATCTGTTGTGAGACATTACAGCTACACTGAGGCTATATTTGATCTTCATTTATTACATTTTCTAGGATAATAATTCCTGTACAGTTTACAAGTTTTATAGAAGGTATTCTAAGTGTCTGTTCTCCATTTTCAGCGGAGTCGGATGAAAGATGTCTATTATTATCTTCTGTCTTCCACATATTCTGTTTTTGTGAAACTTTTTCATGAGCAGTTTTACTTGCTATTATATCTGTGGCACCGCTGTGCTGTAAGGGTGCCACAGAAGACAACCAAAGGGGTCCTGCTATGAAAAGAAATGGCATCCCAGACCATCACTTCAAGTTGTTGGGCCATACGGTGGGAGACAATCATTTTGGTATCCCATCACACTCTGGGGCGTCTGCAGACACGTCTTTGGCTTAGAATCTCGTTAACTGGAGTAGAAATGTCTTCAGTGATGAGGCCCGCTTCTAAATGAACCTAGATGACTTGCTAAGTTTCTGAAATTGTAATCAGTTGTTTGTTGGTACATGTGCACCACATTTACCGATTTACGTCCCATTCGAATAATTCCTTCGTGGTATGCAGTGTTTTTGCCTTAGAGAATATTAATGTGGCAGCTGCGCATTAAAATTCTTTCATTTGTAGAGGCAACAAAATCAGACTCATAAGCTCTGAGTAGCAGACTTGCAAGGGGTTACATGCCATTGCAAATTTAAGTGTGAGAGTGGATGTTATTATAGTGATGCCATGTTCAGGGATGGCGTTACCCAAAATGTGTCAGATCCTCGCATGTGCGAATAGATTCTTAAGTATCCTAACCCTAATTTGCAGCAGGTTTTGGAAATAGTGGAGCATCAGAACTTTTATGATAGTGCAGTGGTTGATATTGATTCCACTCCTTTTTGTGTCATACCGAGCAGAGGTAAACAGGTTGTGCTCATACATCGGATGCTGCTAGGTAGCAGACTAGCGGCATTAAATCACGTTCTCCGTGTTTCTCACCACACATGCGCCAGGCGTTCCTCTGTAAGTGACACTAAGTATTATCATTGTGGCAAGCAGGGTCATGTTCAAGCTCTTTCTTTGCAGAAACGAAAGTCCAACACGCACTGAAAAGTTCTGAAAAGTCTCAGTCCATGAGTGTTAATGCAAGTTTTTCAAAGCCACGAATCGCTTTAGTATTGATCAGTCCAAATCAGGTGCTACAGCAAAGGGGTCACGCACTTCTTCCATTCAGCGTCAGGCCAGTAAGTCGTCACTCTGCAGATTGGCAATTGCAGAATATCAATGGAGTTGGAAACTGGTACCCCAGTGACTTTGTTTCTGGTTTCAGTGGACATGAAATTCCTGTTCTCAGTGTTTACAACCTACCTGCCACCTCTCGTAATGTTACCAAGACAGTTCCATTCACGGTTTTGTGCTCAATTGAAAGTGAAAATACCTTTGGTATGGATTCTTTTGATCTGTTTGGTTTGCACATTCAAGACAACGTTCTCTCTGTGAAGTCCGCTATGCCTATGACCGAAGGAACATTACTATGTAATTGAGATTAACACAGGCACTGCAATATCGTAGGCGTCGTATATAGGGGTTATTTAAGCTTTTGAGGTTGCCCTGCAGCAGTGTATCTACACTTGCAATTTTTCGACTTTTTTGTCACAGTTAATGGCTACAGTTCCTTCTCGTTTGTACTGTTTGGAGTACATTGTCGTTTTGGGTTGTCATCTTGATGTACATCTTTCCAATCTCAAAAAATTGTTTCAAGTGCTCTCAGATGCTGAGGCAAAGTGTAATAAAGACAAGCCCCTTCTTCCAGGATGAAATTGAATATTTTGGACATGTGCTCAACAGTCAGGTTATCCGCCCTTCGCCGTTGTACCTAACCACTATACGGGACCTCCCAACTCCTAGAAATGTCAGTCAACTCCAATCTGTGTTGGGTAACCTAACTTATTACACTCAGTTCATTCCAAATGCCGTGCAGGTTGCAGATGTATTGCATACACTCCTGGAAATGGAAAAAAGAACACATTGACACCGGTGTGTCAGACCCACCATACTTGCTCCGGACACTGCGAGAGGGCTGTACAAGCAATGATCACACGCACGGCACAGCGGACACACCAGGAACCGCGGTGTTGGCCGTCGAATGGCGCTAGCTGCGCAGCATTTGTGCACCGCCGCCGTCAGTGTCAGCCAGTTTGCCGTGGCATACGGAGCTCCATCGCAGTCTTTAACACTGGTAGCATGCCGCGACAGCGTGGACGTGAACCGTATGTGCAGTTGACGGACTTTGAGCGAGGGCGTATAGTGGGCATGCGGGAGGCCGGGTGGACGTACCGCCGAATTGCTCAACACGTGGGGCGTGAGGTCTCCACAGTACATCGATGTTGTCGCCAGTGGTCGGCGGAAGGTGCACGTGCCCGTCGACCTGGGATGCACGCCAAGACCGTAGGATCCTACGCAGTGCCGTAGGGGACCGCACCGCCACTTCCCAGCAAATTAGGGACACTGTTGCTCGTGGGGTATCGGCGAGGACCATTCGCAACCGTCTCCATGAAGCTGGGCTACGGTCCCGCACACCGTTAGGCCGTCTTCCGCTCACGCCCCAACATCGTGCAGCCCGCCTCCAGTGGTGTCGCGACAGGCGTGAATGGAGGGACGAATGGAGACGTGTCGTCTTCAGCGATGAGAGTCGCTTCTGCCTTGGTGCCAATGATGGTCGTATGCGTGTTTGGCGCCGTGCAGGTGAGCGCCACAATCAGGATTGCATACGACCGAGGCACACAGGGCCAACACCCGGCATCATGGTGTGGGGAGCGATCTCCTACACTGGCCGTACACCACTGGTGATCGTCGAGGGGACACTGAATAGTGCACGGTACATCCAAACCGTCATCGAACCCATCGTTCTACCATTCCTAGACCGGCAAGGGAACTTGCTGTTCCAACAGGACAATGCACGTCCGCATGTATCCCGTGCCACCCAACGTGCTCTAGAAGGTGTAAGTCAACTACCCTGGCCAGCAAGATCTCCGGATCTGTCCCCCATTGAGCATGTTTGGGACTGGATGAAGCGTCGTCTCACGCGGTCTGCACGTCCAGCACGAACGCTGGTCCAACTGAGGCGCCAGGTGGAAATGGCATGGCAAGCCGTTCCACAGGACTACATCCAGCATCTCTACGATCGTCTCCATGGGAGAATAGCAGCCTGCATTGCTGCGAAAGGTGGATATACACTGTACTAGTGCCGACATTGTGCATGCTCTGTTGCCTGTGTCTATGTGCCTGTGGTTCTGTCAGTGTGATCATGTGATGTATCTGACCCCAGGAATGTGTCAATAAAGTTTCCCCTTCCTGGGACAATGAATTCACGGTGTTCTTATTTCAGTTTCCAGGAGTGTAGTCTTCAACATAAGAATGTTCTGTTTGAGTAGATTCTAGAGTGTCAAGCCACATTTCAGAAACTGAGATATGCTTTACTGAACAATCATTGTTTGGTACATTTTGGTGCCGCTAAGCTGGTCAGGCTTGTGTTGACATATCATTTTATGGGATTAGGCGCTGTTCTCTCACACAGAGTTGATCATTGAACAGGCCAATTGCCTTCACATCCTCAACAAAGCGAAGTACAAGTACATTGAGGAGGAAGCTCTTGCTATCGTATAGGACGTGACCAAATTCCACCAATAATTATGTGGCAGGAAGTTCCACTTGGTGATCGGTTACAAGTCTCTCATCTCACTGCTCAGTTCTTCCAAGCCAGTCCCTCCTCACACGGCACTAAAGTTGCAGCACTGCTCTCTGCTCCTCTCAAATTATCAGTAAGGAACAGTGTACAAGCCAGTCACTAAGCATTCAACCACAGCCATTCTCTCTCGCCTACCAGTTGGTACTGATACAGCGTTGGACACCTCAGAGGATTCTTGTTTCAACACTGACATTCAGGATAATGAAACATTTAGTAGTTTTCCCACCGACTGTCGATGGATTGCTCAGGCAGCAGCTAAGGATCCAACTTTCAAGATTCTGTCGCAGTACCTCTACACCTGTTGGCCACATTCCATTAAACAGATCTCCGCTCAGGGACTGAGTGTTGCGTTGTCCTTATCATCATCATTTCATCCCCATCGACACGCAAGTCCCGAAGTGGCGTCAACTCGAAAGACTTGCACCAGGTGAATGGTCTACCCTACGGGAGGCCCTAGCCACATGGCATTTCCATTATTAAACAGATTAGTGATCCAGTTGTATGCCGTTATTTCGCTTTTCGGCACAACTTATATGTCCAGTGGGATGTTGTCTTCTCATGCACATAAAATGATCAGTCCCATGTGCTTGTGCCACGATTTCTTCAGAAGGAAATTGATGATGATGATGATGATGTTGATGATGTTTGGTTTGTGGGGCGTTTAACTACGCCGTCATCAGTGCCTGCACAAAGTCTCAATTTTTGCACAGTCCTATTTTTTACACAGTCCAGTCTAGTCACTGTCACGAATGATGATGATGATGATGATGATGATGAAATAATGAGAACGACCCAAACACCCAGTCCCCAGGCAGAGAAAATCCCCGACCTGGCTGGGAATCAAACCCTTGACCCCGTTATCCCACAGAAGAAAATTCTTCACTGCCTCCATCAAGGCTATTTGGGCATTGTAGATACTAAGCAGCTCGCCTGACGCCATTGCACGTGTATCGGAATGGACACTCAAATTGCATGTGTGACTGTACAATGTCCAACATGAATAGAACACTAGACTGCTCTGGCACATAAATTTTTTGATTATCCCAAGCCCAGCGCCTTTTTTCAGCATCTACATTTTGACTTTGCTCGTCCCTACTGGGATTCTCGTGGGCGTATTGTGGTGGACGCCTTTAGCAAGTTTCAGTTTGTGTTGCCCACGGAAACACCACAGCAGCTAGTACTACAAGGACTTTGACATCTAATTTCTGGATAGAGGGCCTACCAAAAGATGTGGTTTCAGGCAATGGACAGCAGCAGAATTTCAGCAGTTTTGTGACGCCAATGGTATCAAGCATGTGATGACGTCGACATCCCACCCTCAAGCTAATGATGAAGTGGAAAGCTTCTTCAGAACATTCAAGCAAGAGATGAACAAGTTAATTGCTGCCCATAAGTAGGTGCAGGCAGCAGTGCTCTTCCTTTCATTGTACCATTCCCAGTCACACAACACCAAGTCACTGGAGGAATTTCTGCATGGGTGCCAATGCATCCTTCACAGCAGTCAGCCCGTCTTCCACAATGCTCCAAGTTTAATGTAAATGATTAGGTTTTTTCAGAATTTTTGGCAGACAGAGGCATTGGGAACTAGGAGTTATCACCAAAGTCTTGGAGCGCCCTTTATATGTTTTTATAGTGTCCCACCAGAGCCACAATAATCAGCTTCGCTTGTGTGGGCAACGTGATCCTGCAGCATATCTTGCCGGCCGTGGTGGCCGAGCGGTTCTAGGCGCTTCAGTCTGGAAACGCGTGACCGCTACGGTCGCAGGTTCGCATCCTGCCTCGGGCATGGATGTGTGTGATGTCCTTAGGTTAGTTAGGTTTAAGTAGTTCTAAGTTCTAGGGGACTAATGACCTCAGATGTTAAGTCCCATAGTGCTCAGAGCCATTTGAACCATTTTTTGCAGCATATTTTTCATTTGCAGATTTGGTGCTCAGAATAACCCAGCAGCCTAAGCCACATTCGCCCCCCCCCCCCCCTCAGCAGGTCTTGTACCACCAGAGCAGGATGAGAGCCAATGATCGTCGACACAGCACCGTCGCCGTCATCCCAGTGCCAGCAGTCCCAGTCACAAGAGGTGGGGCCCCTTCACCCTTTCGCCTTCAATTGGACCCTCGAGGCGCTGTTGCGCCTTCGCAGATGGATGATAATGTTCCATTTGTGGGCGTGGGTCTGCACACTATAGTTGGTTTTTCGTCTGATGTTTCCAGCTATTCACCATGCCAGAGTGCAAGAAGGAGCTTGTCATTGGCTAAGTTTTGGCTCCCACCTGCTCAGTAGCACCTGCGCCCAGACCTCCCCCCTTCCCCTCACCTACCCCCGTCCGGCGTCGTTTCTGGTAGAACCAGTATATGACGATGGCGAGGAGTTTTGGGAGGCAATGGGGGAGGAATATGGTATCGTACACTATCGACACCACGCCAGGCAGTCAATTTCGCGAGAGCGGCAATAACTGATGTGTCTGCCCTATCAATCCGCAGCTGACTCGAAGACACACCCTCTACTGCACGTGCTAGTAGCACCACCTCTGAGCCAACATAAGAAGATGCTGCACCTGTGCCAGCCAGTCGGATAGAGGAGTTCAGTCAGTCCATGCGAAGCCTAATGATTTGCCTGTGCTCAACTGGAGACATATCTTGTGATTGAGCAGGCCAAGGCAACATATTGAAACTCTGTAACACATGTTGGGTTACAACAGCGGTATGTGGGCGAGCGTCATCCTGTTGAAAAATGTCCCCTGAAATGCAGTTTATGAGTGGCAGCACAACAGGTTGAATCACCAGGTAGACGTACAGATTTACAGTCAGGGTGCGTGAGATAACCGTGAGAGTGCTCCTGCCATTGGATGAAATAGTACCCTAGACCATACCTTCAGGTGCTGGTACAGTGTGTCTTGCACACAAAGAGTTTGGTTCGAGGCACTCAGCTGGCCTCCTAACCAACAATCGACTGTCACTGACACTGAGACAGAGCCGACCTTCCTGGGAAAGCAGGACAGACCTCCATCCTGCCTTCCAATGAGCTCTCACTTGACCCCATTGAAGTCGCAAATGGTGATGATTAGTGGTCAATAGAATACACGCTACAGGGAATCTGGCTAAGAGCTGTGCTTCCAGTAACAGTTGGTTGTGTCGCTGTGGTTCAAACTGCCGCTCAAATTGCTGCTACAGATGCACTAGAGCGATACACTGAACACGATGGTCTTCCCTCTCGGTAGTGCCACGTGGACGTCCGGAGCTCCGTCTTCTTGCGACCGTACATTCTTGTAACCACCACTGCCAGCAATCATGTACAGTGGCTACATTCCTGCCAAGTCTTTCTACAGTATCACAGACGGAACGTCTAGCTTCTCGTAGCACTATTACACCTCATAATTCAAACTCAGTAAAGTGTTGATGACGGTTCCTTTGTCGCCTTAAAGACATTCTTGACTAACATCAACTCATCACGTCTAATCTCAAAGGTAACTAACGCTCACGGCCGTTATAGCGTGTATTTAAAGAAAATGCGATTTCAGTCTTTACTGTGGCGCTACTAACACCACTCTGATGAGACTGGAGTGAAATCTGAAAAGATATCATATTTCATATGTAGAAACACGTTCTACCAACTTTTGTTTATGTCGCACAACTCCTTCTTGGTGTTGTGCTTTTTTTCGGTGTCAGTGTGGTTAGGAAAACCATGGAAAGTCTAAATGAATATGGCCTGACAGGGAGTGAATACTCCCTTCTCCCGAGTGTGAATAAGATGAATATTTAGTTTATCTGCTCCTCTATCAGAATGTCGAGCTCTGATTTACTTGAAAGTTACAAATGTTTAAATGAAAATTTGTAGATATTCTAAAATATGTGAAATCTTTCTGGCAGGTTTCAGCAGTTCTCCATTACCTTCTGTTCATCTGCTGCTGTATATTTACTTATATTTACTGCCATACAGCTCACTGAGTCCATAAACACTATAATTTGTAGCCTCAGACGCGTTTTAACTCCTTGTCTCCATTTTCTCTTTCTTCTACCCTCTTTTTCTCATCCTCTTTGTAAATTTTTGTTGTCTTATCACTATTATAATATAAGTAGGATAGTCAATGGGATATCCACACCATGGAGCTACATTGGTACACACTTACCTAGTTTATTTGTAGACGAATTCGATGTGGTGTAACTTATTCGAAGCTGACTTTATAACTTTCAAATTAATTTTTGGATGTTTATGAGCACTGTTTTTTATATTTTGCAATAACTAGTTCAATTAAAAGTTCTCACATGTGTTTACTAAGAAATGATTTCCTTCATTTTCGACGTAGAGAATCAGCATTAAGGTTCATTTATTATCAAGAGAAGTGTTATGGCAATTTTGAAAACGTCCAGCACTTCACGAAAAGTAAGAACAAGTGTATTTGCTCTAAGATACAGAAGTATTTTTTACATTTCCATCATGGTTTCTGAATTCTTTCCTCAAGTACAGTACAGAGAGCGCTGTATGCAACTTTCCTTAATCGAAGATTGGAAGAAACTTATTACATTATTTTGTTTAAGCATCATTCCGGAAATATGCCTTAAATTCATCAAAACTGGATCCACTCAACAATAAAGTTACACAAAGATGCTATGTGAACTATTGTGCATGTTAATTTAAGTCTAATTATTGTGTACTTCCTTGGGTATAGCTACTCTCGACTAACTTATTGAATCTGCTTTCCGGTAGTTCGGATTTTCTGATTTTATTCTACTTGTACTCACAATTTCATTTCTTTTACTGGATTCCAAAATAAAATAATGTGTCTGTGAACTCTGGAGGTATCTACGCTAATTAATTAGGATACCCAAATGAGACCTAATTAACGAAAAAGTAAATAACTTACAGGAAATTTGTACGACTTACCTGCTTGAGCGTTGAAATAATTCAACAGTAGCATTGAAAATTTGTTACTGGACTGAGACTCAAACCTGGATTCTCTGCATCTCGTGAATGGTCGCCTTTCCAGTCTTTTTTAAAATATGTGTACCAGGAAGTGAAGCTATTAGCTTCGATATGGTGGAGACAGTGTGGACAGGGGTGGAAACCTGAGGCCTGATCATGAGCCATGATGTCTCTCCCCTCTTGTCCTTGAGCTGCTCCCCTCCGGTTTTTTTTATTGGGGAACAGGGAACAGGTTAAATAAAATATTTTTATTCGTACAAGCATAACTACAACGTAAAGGCCATCCTTCAAGTGAAACCAACATTAGACCCTACACCTAAACATACAAAGGTCTTTATTAACAATGTGTGGAGGCAATGAAGAAAAAAAAAACTGAAAGTTATCTGAGAGACGATGCTATAGACAAAGAGGGGAGAAGAGGTAGGGGCATGGTAAGACCGCCAGGCGTCCTCCTACTTGGCAGATGGAGTGTGGGGGGCAGAGTGGAAAGGGGTCACCATGCAAGGCCTGGTCACAGTGTCCATGGTACCAGAAGTGCACGAAAGGAGGGCGTTAGCCGAGGACGAGGGGACAGTAGAGTTGAGAGAAAGCCCAGTTTGGTCTGGTATAGTGCATAGAAGAATAGGGTGCGTGTCCATGCTCCTATCCTACTGTGGAGTATGATATCAAGCAGATAACTCGTACAAATTTCCCGTTAGTTTTTAACTTTTTCGTTAATTAGGTCTCATTTGGGTATCCTAATTAATTAGCGTTGATACCTCCAGAGTTCACAGATACATTATTTTATTTTGGAATCCAGTAAAAGAAATGAAATTGTGAGTACAAGTAGTGTGGGCATCTCAGATGTCAGTAAGAGGGCGATAGTGCCAACTGCATGTGGCACCATCCAGCTGAACAGAAGATGTAAAGAAGGTCATTTGCGAATAACGTGCAGTAGCTTGGTCGGTGTTTGATTTCATTGTGGATGGTTTGCAAGTATTGCCAGAAGTCAAGGCGTGATTTATCTCCATCAGTATACAGGTAAGTGATCGTCCATCCCTTGACCCCTTGACTCATACAGTAGCATGGGTTTTGGTGGTGGAGAAATGAGTATCTTCAGGATGGATAAAAGTCCATAGGTTAATCGAGTCTGGTGTAATGCAGAGGTAGCAGCAATGAACTGTCGACCCAGTTTCAAGATATCACTGGTGGAAGCACAGGTCAGGTGGTAGGCACCGTCATCTACAAGATAGCAAACTGTACAAAGTGGAGCATCCAACAATCCGATTGGGTGAAGACGCTGATTTTTGGTGAATTTTCCGCACGCGACATTGTACCATGTTGCCAGGACATTTGAGGGAAAGAAAGGCTAGGGATATGACAGCAAACTGTGGGCCACTATGTCGATGAGTGTCTTCGACGCTGTTACAGGATATGCTCAGAAGTTGTGGGGTGTAGAAATCTTCGGTTCGAGAAGACGCATGCCCAGTTAGTGAGAGTGAGCATAACTGAAGTCAACAATGAATTCAGAAATGTGCGCCACATGGGGTGTCGTGTGACCTATTGACACTAGCAGGGATATGGTCATGGACGTAAGAATATCTAGCAAGCTGCACATATGGAAAGCATCCCCGTTCCACTGCATGTGCGTTGTGGCCATGTACGAAGATGCCATTCATGGTGATGGTTTAGGCCCTCTGCTCATAGTGGGAGTATGAGCATTTAAAGAGCATATCGGCTGTAAAAAATAGCTGAATGTGGCCTTCAGGCTGTGTCCAATAGTTAATGGAAGTGAGAGTACGTGCGTGATGTGGATCATCTTGGACGCCACGTGTTGATTAAGGTATTCGACACATTTTAAAGAATCTAGTCGATGGAGAAGATTCTGTCGCACTGCTGAGCAGATAAGTTGGAGAGTACGCTGAAAATTGATGGCAGCAAAGTGGTGGATGGTGGAGTCGAAGATGGTACCAAGGTATCGTGGGTTCTGCGCATCGGGAGGGGTGCTAAGTCATCCTGAGAGAGGCTTTGTCCAGTGGGCATCGCCGAGGATTTAGCCACATTCATGATACTGCCCACTGCAGTTCTGTATGCTGTTATCAAATTGAGTAAAATCTGTGTTTGGTGCACAAGTGGACTAAGAGGAGAAAGTCATCCATATACGCACGGCAACGAAAAGCATGCTGTCATAACGTGGGACCAGAAAGGTGGGCCGTCAGGCTCCTGATGAGTGGCTCCAGGGTATGGCATAGAGTAGTGTCGAAAGTGGTCAACTTTCGTTTATGTAGAGGCGTATGGTCACTGGTCCCGCCACATGGCCATTGACCTGAATCAGGGATTCGGCGCTGCTGTACAAGCTCCAGACAATAGAAATAAAGGGCGGTGGAAAACACACTCAGCCTATCACAGAGAACAGAAAACGATGTCTATGTTATCGAATGCGCTGTCAAAATCAATGGCAAACACCACAGCACAGAGACTGAATGTCGCTGCCAGAGCGATCAGACTGCGACATTCCACTGTAGCCGTTTGTGTTTTTATATTAACTGGGTCACCCAGAGTTGTCTGTTCTGGAGATAGAATGCGTGGGAGTATCTTGCAGAAACACGTCGCCAAGAGTAGTGCAAGAAATTTTATAGTCTGCATCAATCAGAGTTGGGGCTGGTAAAGTGCTGTCATCACTCCTAGTGTCAGTTTGTGGAGGGACTGATGGACTTGGTAGCCTGGTCCCTTGAACCCCCACAAACCAACCAACCAATCAGTTTGCGGATCGGTATAATAATTTCCATGACAAAGGCTGATGGTACAGCATTGTCTGTCGTCAACAGTTCATGAAACATTATCGTCCACCGCGACGCCATTAGCAAAATGAAGGCTCGATAAAATTCTATCAGCAAGCCATCAACGCCAGGTGACTTATTCAAAGCACCCTTGTTAATTGTATCGTGGACCTCATCAGATGTAACTGGCTCTGTCAACTCGTCACCAGTGAGGGCATATGTGCCATGCAGCAACAGCACCTTCTCAGAGTGGGTGCTGGTAAGCTCCTCCTGGTACATTTTACGGTAGTGGACTACTATAGGCAGTGACGATTTAGGCTTGACAAGTGAAGTGCTGGGCGCAATAGATGTAGATCTTGGTGATGAGTCGTTGTCGGCATTGTTTCCCATTGGAGGCTATATGGTGCATGATGAGGTGTTCCTGTTCCGCCGAATCTTGACGTCTGGTACTCACTGCCACCCCCTGCAGTCTGCAGCGTGTCAATTTCAGAATTTCTGCCTTAATTCTGCTGCGTTCCCTCTGGGTTTCAGGGGTGGGCGGTTGGGCGTCTAGGTCGCGAAGAATGGCATAGAAATAGTCATTAGCGTGCCGGCATCACGCAGCTACTTCCTTGCAGTTCTGATTCAAGGCATATCAAATTGCCGATTTGGCACATCGCAGCCACCAAGTCAAGGCTGTGCAGTACTTAGGCAAGCGACATTCAAAGGTGGGCTATGTCGTGATAACGCACTGAAGACTTTCTGGATCATGGAGGTGAGAGGTATGTAACTTCTATTATGCACGACTGCGCCAGACCATTTGCTGCAGGAGGAGACTATTTCAGATGTACACACAGTGTTCTGTAAAGCCAAAGGGCCAAAGTTCTGCACCTTGGAGTGCAGGTGTGAGTTCCCCAGAGACGTAAATCCTGTCAAGGTGGCTCACAGAATGACTAGTCTGGTAAGTTTGTCCAGGTGCGTCGCCATGCTGAACTTTCCAAGTGTCATGAAGCAACAGATCATGGTTGACAAGGCACAGTTTTCGACAGGTGTTGTAGTGAGGCATTTGATCCTTAGGGCGAGGACACAATTAAATTCGCCCACAAGCAAGTAATGGTCACAGTGCCCAGGCAATAAAGGGACGATTTCTTCTGAGAAGAAGCGCAATCTGTTGTGTCTGTGGGTGAAGCCTGATGGGGCGTAAATGTAGATGATATGCATCCACATGACGGTGATCGTCATGCTTCTGGCGGTCAGAAGGTACGTGACATCAGCTACCGGGATGCCCTCTTGGGAATAGATGGCTACACAACGCCCAAATTCGTCACCAGAAGAGGGATAAGTGGTACAGTCCATGATGTCCTAAGTGTGTCTAGGTGTACTTCCTGTAGCAGTGGATGTCGGCCTTCGAAGCCCATATCATCTCCTGCAGCACTTGGATTTCCACACGGGAGCTAATATTGTTAGTGTTGATCATTGCTGTTTGGTACATTTGGAATCGAGTCCCATTGTGGAGGGAACTCCATCAGTAGGGGATGAGGAGAGGCAAGGCAGTGACGAACAGTGCTGTACACCCCATTACAGCGTTGGTGTCGACGTAACTGGAACTCCATCTGGGGTAAGTCCATCCCCAGATTGTGGTTTGAGTCATCATTGATGTCGTCACTCCACACCATCGAGGGCAATGTCGTTGCAGGATTCATAACTTTCACCTTGTCTGTAAGAGTGGATGATGTCTCGGCAGTAGTCATAATGGTGGATTCCATTGTTTCAGGTGCACATGGACCAGCTGGCGGAGTAGGCACCGCCACAGCCAGCCCCAGCATCGCATTGTCACTGTTCTTGTCGTTGTGCAGGTTCTCTAAGGGCTCATCAGGCTGGACAGCCTCTGCAGCATCAGCATCAGGGAGAGATGAGTTGTCTCATTCTGAGACCATATGACGCCTCCTTTTGCGACGTTTAGGTGAACATTGTTTGCATGTCTGTCCCTCTGTGTCGGAAGACATAAGGGAGTTTGCTTAGTTAAATCCGCCAAATCATTCTGTAGTTTCGTATTTAGCAGGGGCAGATTTGCATTTTAATAACTGTGACGTGTAAAGTCGCGTAGTCGTCTGTCATTTGTTTATTTCTTTCAAATAGTCTTTGTACATTACTGACAGTACAGTTAGCCTTCTGCCGCTGAGTAGTGTGTCAGCAGTGCGCAAGTAGCAGCATTGCTGCATTTATTAGGCAGTCTTGTATTTTAATAACCGTTTAAATTTTGTGTCGAATTGTTTGTGCTCTCTGTAGATTAGTTCAGACGTTCTTTGCACAACAGTATTTAGCATGGATAGGAACTGCGACTGCTGTGTTCGGATGCGGCCTCAGTTGGCATCCCTTCGCTCCCAGCTTCAGGCAGTGTTGGCTTCAGTCACACAGCTTGAGGTTGTTGCCAATGGGCAGCACTGTGGGGGTCCAGATGGGGGTTTGTGGGGACAGCCAGCTCGTTCCACGCATCCCCCGATCGGACTACGGCTGTGGCTGCCCAGGATACTGCCCACATTGAGGCTGACCCCTCACCCCTGGTAGAGTGGGAGATCATCTCGAGGTGTGGCAGGGGGCGAAAGACATTCCGGAGGGCTGAACGGAAGGCATCTCCAGTTTGTCTGACGAACCGGTTTCAGGCTCTGTCTCTGGCTGATAGTGATCTTCGGCTGGACATGGCTGCTTGTCCTGTTCCAGAGGTTGCCCCTCAGTCTGCAAGATCTGGGCAGTCGCAAAGAGTGGGCTTACTGGTAGTTGGGAGTTCCAACGTCAGGCGCATAATGGGGCCCCTTAGGGATATGGCTACAAGGGAGGGGAAGAAAACCAATGTGCACTCCGTGTGCATACTGGGGGGAGTCATTCCATGATGTGGAAAGGATTCTTCCGGATCCCATGACGGGTACAGGGTGCACCCATCTGCAGGTGGTCGCTCATGTTGGCACGAATGATGTGTGTCGCTATGGATCGGAGGAAATCCTCTCTGGCTTCCGGCGGCTATCTGATTTGGTGAAGACTGCCAGTCTCGCTAGCGGGATGAAAGCAGAGCTCACCATCTGCAGGATCGTCGACAGGACTGACAGCGGACCTTTGGTACAGAGCCGAGTGGAGGTCTGAATCAGAGGCTGAGACGGTTCTGCGACCTTGTGGGCTGCTGATTCCTCGACTTGTGCCATAGGGTGGTGGGGTTTCGGGTTCCGCTGGATAGGTCAGGAGTCCACTACACACAGCAGGCGGCTACACGGGTAGCAGGGGTTGTATGGCGTGGACTGGGCGGTTTTTTTAAGTTAGATGGCCTCGGGCAAGTACAGAAAGGGCAACAGCCTCAAAGGGTGTGGGGCAAACTCAGGACATGTGGGGACCAAGCAGCAATCGGTATTGTAATTGTAAACTGTCGAAGCTGCGTTGGTAAAGTACCGGAACTTCAAGTGCTGATGGAAAGCACCGAAGCTGAAATCGTTATAGGTATGGAAGGCTGGCTGAGGCCAGAGATAAATTCTGCCGAAATTTTTACAAAGGCACAAACGGTGTTTAGAAAGGATAGCTTGCATGCAACCGTTGGTGGCGTGTTTGTCGCTGTTAGTAGTAGTTTATCCTGTAGTGACAGAAGTGGATAGTTCCTGTGAATTATTATGGGTGGAGGTTAAACTCAACAACCGAGCTAGGTTAATAATTGGCTCCTTTTGCCGACCTCCCGACTCAGCAACATTAGTGGCAGAACAACTGAGAGAAAATCTGGAATACATTCCACATAAATTTCCTCAGCATGTTATAATCTTAGGTGGAGATTTCAATTTACCAGAAATAGACTTGGACACTCAGTTGTTTAGGACGGGTGGTAGGGACAGAGCATCGAGTGACATTATACTGAGTGCACTATCCGAAAACTACCTCGAGCAATTAAACAGAGAAGTGACTCGTGGAGATAACATCTTGGACCTACTGATAACAAACAGATCCGAACTTTTTGACTCTGTAAGCGCAGAACAGGGAATCAGTGATCATAAGGCCGTTGCAGCATCCCTGAATGTGGAAGTAAATAGAAATATAAAGAAAGGAAGGACGGTTTATCTGTTTAGCAAGAGTAATAGGACGCAGATTTCAGACTACCTAACAAATCAAAGCTAGAATTTCTGTTCCAACACTACAGTGTTGAGTGTTTATGGAAAAAGTTCAAGGCAATCGTAAAATGCGTTTTAGACAGGTACGTGCCGAGTAAAACTCTGAGGAGCGGGAAAAACCCACCGTTGTTCAACAATAAAGTTAGGGCGAAAGCAAAGAGAGCTTCACTGCAAATTTAAGCGTAGTTAAAACCTCCCAGACAAACAGAAGCTAAACGATGTCAAAGTTAGCGTAAGGAGGGCTATGCGTGAAGCGTTCGGTGAATTCGAAAGTAAAATTCTATGTACCGACTTGACAGAAAATCCTAGGAAGTTCTGGTCTTACGTTAAATCAGTAAGTGGATCGAAACAGGATATCCAGACACTCTGGGATGATAATGGCATTGAAACAGAGGATGACACGTGAAAGCTGAAATACTAAACACATTTTTCCAAAGCTGTTTCACAGAGCAAGACCGCACTGCAGTTCCTTCTCTAAATCCTCGCACAAACGAAAAAATGGCTGACATCGAAATAAGTGTCCGAGGAACAGAAAAGCAACTGGAATCACTCAACAGAGGAAAGTCCACTAGACCTGACGGGATACCAATTCGATTCCACACAGAGTACGCGAAAGAACTTGCCCCCCTTCTAACAGCCATGTAGCGCAAGTCTCTAGAGGAACGGAAGTTTCCAAATGATTGGAAAAGAGCACAGGTAGGTCCAGTTTTCAAGAAGGGTCGTCGAGCAGATGCGCAAAACTATAGGCCTATATCTCTGACATCGATCTGTTGTAGAAGTTTAGAAAATGTTGTTTGCTCGCGTGTCATGTCATTTCTGGAAACCCAGAATCTACTCTGTAGGAATTAACATGGATTCCGGAAACAGCGATCGTGTGATACCCAACTCGCTTTATTTGTTCATGAGCCCCAGAAAATATTAGATACAGGCTCCCAGGTAGATACTATTTTTCTTGACTTCCGGAAGGCGTTCGGTACAGTTCCGTACTGTCGCCTGATAAACAAAGTAAGAGCCTACGGAATATCAGACCAGCTGTGTGGCTGGATTGAAGAGTTTTTAGCAAACAGAACATAGCATGTTGTTATCAATGGAGAGACGTCTACAGACGTTAAAGTAACCTCTAGCGTGCCACAGGGGAGTGTTATGGGACCATTGCTTTTCACAATATATATAAATGACCTAGTAGATAGTGTCGGAAGTTCCATGCGGCTTTTCGCGGATGATGCTGTAGTATACAGAGAAGTTGCAGCATTAGAAAATTGTAGCGAAATGCAGGAAGATCTGCAGCGGATAGGCACTTGGTGCAGGGAGTGGCAACTAACCCTTAACATAGACAAATGTAATGTATTGCGAATACATAGAAAGAAGGATCCTTTATTGTATGATTATATGATAGCGGAACAAACACTGGTAGCAGTTACTTCTGTAAAATATCTGGGAGTATGCGTACGGAACGATTTGAAGTGGAATGATCATATAAATTTAATTGTTGGCAAGGCGGGTGCCAGGTTGAGATTCATTGGGAGAGTCCTTAGAAAATGTAGTCCATCAACAAAGGAGGTGGCTTACAAAACACTCGTTCGACCTATACTTGAGTATTGCTCATCAGTGCGGTATCCGTACCAGGTCGGGTTGACAGAGGAGATAGAGAAGATCCAAAGAAGAACGGCTCGTTTCGTCACAGGGTTATTTGGTAACCGTGATAGCGTTACGGAGATGGTTAGCAAACTCAAGTGGCAGACTCTGCAAGAGAGGCGCTCTGCATCGCGGTGTAGCTTGTTGTCCAGGTTTCGAGAGGGTGCGTTTCTGGATGAGGTATCGAATACATTGCTTCCCCCTACTTGTATCTCCCGAGCAGATCATGAATGTAAAATTAGAGAGATTCGAGCGCGCACGGAATCTTTCCGGCAGTCGTTCTTCCCGCGAACCATAAGCGACTGGAACAGGAAAGGGAGGTAATGACAGTGGTACGTAAAGTGCCCTCCACCACACACCGCTGGGTGGTTTGCGGAGTATAAATGTAAATGTAGATGTCACGGCGGTCCAGGATGAAGGAGGTCGCAGGTATAATAAGCGACGTGACGTTCATATCGTTGGCAGGGAGGGGATTGGCAGACATCGCTGTTGGTAGTGGCGCTGGAGTCGCATCAGCTTGTGAGTGTGACATGTTGTCCCCAGCGTTATCCGTGGCAGAAGTATATGACACTGTCGATGATTGGTGGGATGAGAAGAGAGCGCTAGTGCTGGTAATCGGTAAAACCGTCATTAGAGTTGAAGGCATCATGGTTGCTGCCGGCAGTTAGGTCATGCACAGCTGACGACACTCAGACCTGAGTGGCCTTCTTTGCTGCATCCAGAACACGTCTTGGGTTGGCTGTTGTATATAACGACCATGCTTCAGACGCTGATTTGTGTATAAGATGGCATGTGACAAGAGATTGATGTTGTTCTGTCGTACACTGTTAAGAACGACGTATGTTTGGAACTGCGCTGAGCTTTTGGCAGTGTGACCATTTACAGTGCCATAGGGTCAGTAAGCTGTGATAATGTTTTCTGCTGGGAGCTCGAATGGTAGTTCGAAAACTTGTATGCTGCATATGCAAGAAGCATGGGTGTCTCACAGGTGGAAACACACAATGCATCCGCTCTGCATGGCTGCGAAAGCTGTCTGGATACACTTCCTGTCCAACTCCAGTTCAAAAATGCTGCTCATCACTGATGTGACACCGTTTACTTCCGCCTGTTCTCACAGCCTCATTGGATCCCCACAAGTGTACGAACGATACCATGCATCTGCATTGAAATAACTGAATTGCCCATCGAGGCATATCTATATAATTATATGTGTGGTGTCTGCTTTTTCGGACATCTGAGTGAACGCTTACCACACATACAACTGAAAAAAAAAGGCCAGGAATATGGCTCCAGATTTTGAAGATAATCCTACACGGTAAGCACTTCATTTATTCTCACAGTGCTTAAAGTATCTGATGCTACCAAAATTTCAAAAGGCTTCCCATTTATCATGTATAACGTTGGCAGTTCTCTATACGACATATAAATATAAAATTGATGATGTATGTGAGGAGTGGGAAGGAAAAGAGGAAATCTGATCTAACAGACTGTTTGGAAGAGAAAACTGAGCCTTCTATATTTTGTCCAGTAGCCTTTTTCGCCATCAACATTTTATTCTTTTAATTTATTCCTATTTTTCAATATTTTGTCAAGCTTACATATCGTACATCCGTCAATAGCATTGTCGTTTTGAATATTAAAATTAGAAGATCTTCAAAACCTTCATTAAGGGTATGTCTTTGCATAGCAGTATCGTAGGACAACGACATGAAACAAGACTGTGGATTGAATAAGTCTTTCAGCCATACCAGAAACAAACTATGTTGATTTAATTTCTTACCAACTATTTCTTCTGATAACACCCAGCATAGTTTGGAATAATTAATTTTGTATTGTCTTGGAAGTCCCCTAAAATGATAAAATTTTGAGATGAAATTTCAGATGTGAGTCTATTTCAGCGGTATCATTTATTAAATTATAAAAAATATTAAATTTTAAATTCTTCTTGGTCAACTGAACCAGCGTTTTAAAAATGTAACCTCAAAGCCATTTAGTGGAATTTAAAAAATACTAGTGATCTTGGGAGTAGTGGAAAAAATCTGGCATCACCCAGTCTGCATTGTTGCCACGTTCATTCAAGATGGCAGTTCCAAGATGGCGACCACAGACGTAACAACGTCTCATGTTATGGCGGAAAGCTCAAATTTTGGTGTCAATATAAGTCAACTGGGTTAACCTCACTAACCTTACTTCAGCCCCCTCCCCCCTTCCCCATCGCCACTCCTCTCCTCCCCCACCTGGAAATTGGTGGGGAAAGGACTCAGTCTGTGCTGGGCTGCTGGATAGAACAGATGTAAGTCTTTATTTCGTATTCATTGCGGTACATTGTGCATTTAAACTATATGAGTTGTCATAGACAGTAGCTCCAGCCAGTGTGTTCACGTTGAGGTCTGGAGTCCAACTGACTTAGTTCAAAACACCTCCACTCGAGGGTGATGTTGGCCCTCCCCCCAGTCATGTACCCCTCCCATCCCATGATGTAATCCAAGATGACGGTCTGCGGAAAAATGGCGGGAAATTCCCTCTGTCTGTGTCTAGCTAGAGGACTGGGAGGATCTCATGACAGTAGTCTAGCATAGGGTGCACAAGGCATAGTTTAAACAATTTGTTTAAGAATATTGTTTATTTATTTCAGAAATCTCAAATCACCTCTAAATTGGTGCTGGTGTTTCAGAGAACTTAGACGACGTTAAACAACTGCGGCGCTTTTCCATTCCAGTCACGTAAGGAACCATTGTCAAGATCGGTCAAACGTATCTGGAAAACTTTCTTGCGTCTCGCCACTCCGGCAGGCTACCCGGAGTAGAGGTGCACCTGAGGGACTTAAAACTGGCGCATGGATGCCCATTGTTATTGAACATGAACTCCTTCAGGAGTTATTAATTTGCTGTTTAAGCAATGTGCAGAATATTGTCACATACATATCTTGAGGATGTCACAGGAACTAAATGTACCACTCACAAAGAGAGAAAGAGAGAGCGAGAGAGCTTTCCAAATCACGCAAGACTATTTAAACAATTTTCAGCGTAATTACACTTTTTATTCTGATGAATGCTACCGCCACACTTAAACAAGGACTCCAGAAAAAGATCATGGCACACTTGTGAAACAATCACTGAGACACTTCTCGCACTGTTGTGGAAAATATCACGTCCTTCCCTTGTCTCTGAGCACAGGATGCTTCAGATATTAATAAATACAACTGAATATGTCTCTAAATACACTTTCAAAAGGAT
Organism: Schistocerca nitens; assembly: GCF_023898315.1. NCBI lineage: Eukaryota > Metazoa > Arthropoda > Insecta > Orthoptera > Acrididae > Schistocerca > Schistocerca nitens. The sequence continues at coordinate 166,746,717 of NC_064616.1, read as the reverse complement.
TGCAGCACTGTAGTTTGATTCAATTTTGCGATCTATCCGACCAAACTTGAAGACAGACCCAAAAAGAATCGTGGAACACTTGTGAAACATCCCAGTCTTCCTCCCTGAGACATTTCACGCACTTTTGTGGGAAATAGATTCCAAAACCCATAGAAACTGCAATACCCAATTCTACATGCCGAAATGACGATATCTGGAAGTCGAAATAAATAACTCTGTAGCTCTAAACAAGACGCTCATCAGTTTTCCAATTTCAGGTGCTTGTCCGAAGGCACTGCCAGATAGAGAAAAATTTCTGAGTCCCACAGGTGCTGTGGTGTTCAACACTTTTCCGAAGCGTTGAGTGGGCTTAGTTTATATTTGCTGCTGGAGTCAGGGATGCTAAGGCTCTTACTTTTTATTTTCCTGAATTCGCGAAGCACACTGATGTCTAACCACAGACGAAGAAACCAGAACAATTACATATCTAAAGGTCGATGATGTATTTCGAATCTCACAACAGATCGTGAAGAAAACACAAACAGACGATAAAAAATTGCTGGAATTTTCGGTGAATTTTCGATATCCTAGAACTGCTGGTCTGGAGGTGCTCTAAAGCCACATCGAAGGGTGGGGGGCAGGATTGCGGCATTCCACCTGTCCAAACCAGAGGAGGAATGTCTGTTTGGACTTGCCTCTGAACATCCGAACAAGCAAGACATCATGTGACTATCAGACATCACACCTTGCCCCTGTCTTGTTCGAACCAGTCTATAGAGGCTCCTGTGCGCTGCACAAAGGACGTATTGTGACTCTCTGACGTCATAACACCTCCTGCGAATGAAGCGCTCTGACCGGTTCTCACTGAATTTACCCGCCAAACTGCTGCTGCTGGCGTGAGAGCACTGTTCACCACTTTCTGCAAACGAACAAATTACTAGAGTTTCAGGGGAAACTATTTTTGTACAGATTGCACTGACAGTTAAACCCTGCAAAAGTGGTTTACAGATTATGAAATAAGTAAACTACCGCCAAAGACACTTCCTCAATTACGCTTGTAACACCATAGCTCTAATGCTGTAATGATTTATTTTGCTTTTTGTTCATTTTATGTTTCATCATTGAGCTTCTGTAAATGTGTTTGATTGAATAGATAACACAAAATTGTATACTCATTTCTTTGTACAAACTTTGACTTCATGTTTTGGTTCAATTAAAAGTAGTGTCTCTACAATTTATATTCTTTGTCCCATTTGGAGGGAACAAAACTTACTGTATATGATTGTAATTTTGTGTGAATAATTTTTGTAGGCATGTTAATATGTGCAAAGGTTCTGTCTTATTTAATGTATTTGTTTGCTGTTATGTAAACTGCTGATCCTCACTTAGGGCTCTTAGTTATTCTGTATGTAAAAGGTGTAGGGGTTCCCCTCGGGAACGGAACAGCGCCACGCGCGCAAAATGTGGTTGGCATAGGTGGAAAAGGTGGAACTGATAGTCAGTCGGGGACGAGCAGTCAGTCAGAGATGAGCTAAGAGTCCGTGCACTGCCGTGTAAAAGTTGCATAGTGCTGGTTTCGAGAGAGGCTTTTCTGTTATTTTCCAATGCCTCGGATGGATGGATAAATAGCTGGGCTATTCTGGAATTTGTACCTATCTTCGCCACCAAGAAATGACAGAGTCCAGCAATTCTGTCTGCAATTCCACCTACCAACATGCAGTTGCCACCACATTGCGCAATTATTGCAACGTCGTATTGTAAGGATGTACAGTGAAGGATCAGCTTAATGGATGTGTTATTGTGCTGAAATATAAGGTAATTCATATCTGAACTTATGTACCAACCTTGATTTTCTCCTCATCATAACACCTCTCAGGTTCCTCTCCGTTTGAACTGAAGCAATATCCGAGTGTCTTTACCAAAAGAAGTTAAAGCCTAGAGTTTTGCTAATTAATGTCTCTTGAACGTAGTAAAAAGAAAGTTAAAGTTAATGTGGCAATAGAGTGAGTTAAAGTAAATATTATTTGCTCAAAATAACTTTCCTATCAAAACTGTTATTTAAAGTACTGTTGCTAACTTCAATATTAAAAGTTCTTAAGACTGAGACTTATAAGGCAAATGATCACACTATTGTCTGTAATAAATCCTAAAAGGTGAGTCAGTTTCCTGCAATTTGGTCAGTATTGTGTTTCGCAGTAGTAAAAGTGAGAAAGCTGCAGTTGTGAAACTATATATTCATGTTTGCTAAGTGTTTGTGTACCTTGTGCATTAGAAGTGCATGTTAATAGTAATATTATAAAGACCATTCACTTTATGTAAGCCTGAAAGTAATAGGGTGTTTCGGTATCTCTTACAATTTAGTAAATAGTTTGTGCTGCTCCAGTTGTTAGCTTCAATCTTAAAACATATGTGTGTCAGAGTTCATTGCACTCGCATGTGGTCAAGTCTAGGTTGTGTTTGTCCGTTATAGTTACTTATACCTACTTTCTTATACGAGAATGTTGATCATTCTCTTGCCTAGTTAGGCTGGCGGCCGTTTTCTTTATCCGTTGAACAGTGCAGATAGGCAAAATTTTGTTCGGTACTGTTCAAATATATACGTAATTCTGACAGTCATTTCCGATAAGCCATTTCCGTTAGGAACAACACGGTCAACATAACAAAATTCCTCTCAGAGGGTAACACTGCTCTGTCGCTTTGTGCCATAGTTGCTTTTACGAAACAGTTTTATGTCACAATCTGTTCTAGCGTTGAGGTTATGGTACAGTAGTAGCAGACAGGAGTGTTATACGTGGCTTTTCCGTGACAGGACTATTTGTTCTGTTGGGGCATACTCCGTAATAAACCAAATTTGGTATTTCATAGAATAAGCTACGTAAAAACGCTGCTGTAGTGTTATACGTGGCGCCGCGTGACAGGACGTTGTTCAGCTTGCACCTACAGCCGGAAAAAAAAAAAAATTATAAGTAGTTAGAATTTTACAAACATTAAGTGAACATAAAACGTCCAGCGGCACGAACCTGTACATCATTTGACAGACAGGATAGTGAAAGTTCAGTTTAAATTGAAAATTTAAGGTATCTGTACTTAATAATAGCTAAAATGGACAGGAAATTAGAAATAAATCTAGACACGCGAGAACAGAAAGCAATCGAGAGCAGTTCAGGGAGCACACCAACAGATGGCATTACTCGCGAATTAAGTTACGTACGCTACCATGCCGATGTCAATAAACAGATAGAAGCTATGCATGTCGCTCGTACTATGCAAGGCAATGTGAGCGATGTTGCGGAAGACAGTGGCTATGTTAATGAATCGCGGGATATATTTGAATCCCCAAAAACAGAAAGGGTTGTAGGATTTGAACACGAAAATTCAGTTGAAACCAAAAGTGAAAAGACACCAGATGTGACTGATTTGTTAAAAATGTTGTCTGCACAAATTACAGCACTGGGGCAACAGAATGCAGAGCAAAGACAACTAAATGCTGCACAAAATGACAATATTAATGCACAAATCGCAGCACTGGGGCAACAAAATGTAGAACAAAGACAGCTAATTGCAGCACAGGGGCAGTTAATTACAACACAGGGTAGTGATATTAGTAAACAAATGCAAGAGCAGGGCAAGAATCTTAGTAACCAGATTGAGAAGGTTGATGTAAAAGTAGACATTGTGAGCAATGAAATTAAAAACCTTAAAAGCGAAATTACTGTCATCAATGGCAATATTGCCAACATACAGGGACAAATCGATGACATTAACGAAAGATTTGACACAGAAGTAATTAAAATCCAAGATCAAATAGAACCTCTAGTCTGTACTAAAGTGGATGAAAAGGTATTCGGTATTAAATCCGAAATACAAACTGAATGTAACGAGGAATTTGCACAGATCAAAGTCTGTAACAGAAACAAGCAGAACTCTAACCAAACAGATTCTTACTTGCGAAAAGAAGTGTGAACATAACACTTCACAAATCCAAGGCAAAATGTATGACTTGGAAAGAAAAATACAAATCGGACCTACACATATTACTGAAAGAATGCCCCTCAGTAAAATATTAGAGGGCGAAGAGAAATTCGACCCTGCAAAGAGGCATAACGGATGGCACCCCCTAGACTTTGTTAAGAATTGCGAAAGGAACTTTCCTGAATATTTATCTGACCAGGAAAAAATCAATGTTGTCATTAGTGCATTAACGGGAGAAGCTAAAAGGTGGGGATTGAATCTGGATACAAACCAGATGTCTTTCGAAAATTTTAAGCAAAAATTTATTGACGAATACTGGTCAGAACAAAAACAAGACCAGTTGTGGCGTGAATTTCTAATGGCCAGACTGTACGATATCAGAGGCAGGCAAACCATGAAAGAATTTTGCGAATCATGGTACAGAAAACTAATACACCTAAAAGCAAGAAGAACTGAAGCCGAGATCGTTTGGGTTCTTTGGCAGAAACTGCCTGAGGATTCTAAACGGTATGTTGGGAGTACCCACAGTAGTTTTTCCGCGTTTTTGGAAAGGGTAGAGGATGAAGATCACTGGCGAAGAAATCGCGAGTCCCGTCCCCATCATAACAACAATTATTCGCGCGAAAATAATGACCAAAACGAACGACAGGAAAATGATAGATTTCGTGTAAACACGATTCAAAGAGGTCGTGCGAGAGGCAGGGGAAATTTTACGACGCGCGGCAGAGGATACATGCCGCGGAATTTCCAAAATAGAGACGAAATGGAAAACTGAAAACCGCGTGTGTTACGGGCCGGATTCACGCGGAAACCGGTTCTGGGCCCAAAGAAAAGATGCCAAATATTAGATTCGAGAAAGAAAGATGTAAGCTAGGGGGCAGGATGTATGTATATATTTTGTTAATTAATATAATGACAGAAATAGATTTACTGAAACTTAAGGAACCTCCAGATGATACTATACTGGGGCAAGCCTTAACAAATGTTTTGAAGGAATGTGAATTACAGGAACAAAAAGAACCACCTGATAAAATGATAGCAGAACAGGAGATGTCGCACCTTGCTAAAGACTTCGAAAGCCCAAGACCTAAAAAGCCACCAGATGAAACAAAACGTTGGCAAGATCTGAATAGCATAGTGAAAGATGTAGAAGATAGGAGGCCTAAAAAGCCACCAGATTTAAGTCACTGTTTTTGAACCATAAAAGACTGCCTTGTTAATGAAGAGACTGGGGGCAGGATGCTGTATGTATATATATTTTAATATAATGCTTGACTTTATTATTATTGTATCTGAGTGTTACCTGAAAGTTAATTATTGTTTTGTTGACCTTGAGGCCTGGGGCAGGGTGTTTATTTACTGTAGTATACTGTTTGACTTTGCTTAGGGACTGTTTATTTTCAATTAAATACTTATTGTTGCCAGCCTAATTATGAAGATAGGGGCATGTAGTGTGACAAACCTTAAAACTTTAGGAATAATGATGCTTATGATAACTTAATGAAAGTGCAAAGAACTCCACCAGATAATAATTTATTTCTAATATACTTAAAAATCAGAAAGGGCTTGTGTTTGCAGTATGTGGTTTACTTAAGGAGACATGTCCTCAGATGAGGGTTGTTAAACCCTCAGGGGGCAATGCACTCTTTGCATTGTCAGGTGCCTGACGAGCACCAGGGACCCGAGTCATTGCCAGCATTACTTCCGTTTCTTTTCGTGCTGCCAACCTTCTTCTTCATCATTCAGGACTTCTACTATCGCCTTTCCTTCTTCTCTATCAGAATAAACTGAAAAGTGTGGAAATAATGTAAGATACTGTGTATTGTTTGAGAAGAGTAATGAATAATTAAAGTGGGTACACTAGAAAATGACCAAATGAAAGTAAGTATTGTGGATACTGTAAAGAGAAAATGTAATGAAAAAGTAATTGGAAAGAGAAATATGGATGAGAAAAGGTAAGAATAGTGAAAACAGGGTAAATGAATAACATATTATGACTAAATGTAAATGTTTTTGAAAATAGGGATAGTTATGATGTTGAAAAACTTTGTGTGTTTAAAAAAAAAAAAAAACTGTGGAGATGAACCTGGCTAATGTGTGTAAGATGGATATGAGGTGTATATGTCTAGTGCCACTAAAGGCAAAAATCACTTGCAATAGGATTTAAAATTATTGTCCTGGACTTGAGGTATGTAATGACCTAACTGTGTGTGGAAAAACAATGGTAAAGGAGTAGTAAGAAATTCTTAATCCTGTCTTGATCCCAAGTATGACATTTGATTGTTTCTTGATTAATGTATATGTTACCTGGTGTTGACATTTGAAAAGAAATAGTTTTGTTGCCAGTGTCTAATTACTGTTTCAAAGTTGCAGGTTTTATATTTTGTACCATTAATGCAAATGTTACCAAAGATGTGACATAATGATGAAAAACACAAAGATGATGACAATAAACTGCTCAAAAGTATGTTGTTGGGCAGCTAAACAAGACAAAACAATAAAAATTGCAGTGGTCCTGAAGTTGAGGACTACCATATCTGCTATGTGAGCAGTAACCAAAGGACTTACCACTGTGGGGCAAGGAGCTGATAAGTGGTCATTAACGGCCAAACCTAGAGGATGGGGCAGTGTGTCAATTTAAAAATGTGTATTTTAGTGTTCTTAATGTAAATTGTGTTTTTGTGTCTAAATGTTTACATACAAAGACTGCCAAACTAATAATAGGCAGATGAGTAATATGAACTGCTTATGCTGAGGCAGGCAGTGAAGTAAGTTAGGTTTATTGGTCAATGTGTTATGAACTAACTATTCTTATTGAAGTTAGTGGGAAGTTATTACAAAACATATATGCATTGTCATTCAAATGGATGTAGATGTTTTGATATTAGGTTTTTTGGAATAACTTAAAGTTTTGGACTGCCTTGTTGTAAACACAGCAGTGATGATTAAAGATAGGTTCTGAATAGGTTAATGTGTTTATGTTCAACAAACATTTTGGACTGCTATTAATGAAGAGCAGCTTTAAAGTTAATTGTTTTGGGAAAACCTTGAAAAGTTACTTTTGTATTTAAAGAGTCAGTGGGAAAAAGTTCTCATAGCTGTTTTGTGTGAATACTAGTACATATGTGGATGCAAACGGAAATTTTCAATATTTCATGAATTGCTGAATCTAGCAAAATGTACTGTGATCATTAACATACTTGTGTGTCTCTGAATGTTTACATTCTTTAAAAAACATTGAAACGCAAAATTCTGTTTTGTTGAGTTAAAATGTTCTGTGCTATTGTATGTGTGTTTATTTCCTTTTCTTTTATTTGAAGGCTATACCTATTCTCCTAATATGCAGATTTATTTTGTGTATTGTTTGTCTATTATTTGAACTGTATGTATGTAAAATGAACATGCTTAAAGGTATTGTGTGTAAAGATGCAAAATTAATTTCCGTAAACTAGTCTGAAAATGAAAATTGCTATAAATGCTTTACTTTGAGGGTGTTTTTGAAAGAAATATATGCATTTCTTAGTGTATATACTGTATATTTGTAATATGTGTATTTTTTTTCTCCCAACTGAAGTTGGATGGTACAATTTTTTTCTTTAGCCAACACCACTTAGGTGTTATGGATGTTTCCTTGAAGTATCCCTTACAGGAAACTTCAACGAAACATGGGGCATGTGTAACACCATAGCTCTAATGCTGTAATGATTTATTTTGCTTTTTGTTCATTTTATGTTTCATCATTGAGCTTCTGTAAATGTGTTTGATTGAATAGATAACACAAAATTGTATACTCATTTCTTTGTACAAACTTTGACTTCATGTTTTGGTTCAATTAAAAGTAGTGTCTCTACAATTTATATTCTTTGTCCCATTTGGAGGGAACAAAACTTACTGTATATGATTGTAATTTTGTGTGAATAATTTTTGTAGGCATGTTAATATGTGCAAAGGTTCTGTCTTATTTAATGTATTTGTTTGCTGTTATGTAAACTGCTGATCCTCACTTAGGGCTCTTAGTTATTCTGTATGTAAAAGGTGTAGGGGTTCCCCTCGGGAACGGAACAGCGCCACGCGCGCAAAATGTGGTTGGCATAGGTGGAAAAGGTGGAACTGATAGTCAGTCGGGGACGAGCAGTCAGTCAGAGATGAGCTAAGAGTCCGTGCACTGCCGTGTAAAAGTTGCATAGTGCTGGTTTCGAGAGAGGCTTTTCTGTTATTTTCCAATGCCTCGGATGGATGGATAAATAGCTGGGCTATTCTGGAATTTGTACCTATCTTCGCCACCAAGAAATGACAGAGTCCAGCAATTCTGTCTGCAATTCCACCTACCAACATGCAGTTGCCACCACATTGCGCAATTATTGCAACGTCGTATTGTAAGGATGTACAGTGAAGGATCAGCTTAATGGATGTGTTATTGTGCTGAAATATAAGGTAATTCATATCTGAACTTATGTACCAACCTTGATTTTCTCCTCATCATAACACCTCTCAGGTTCCTCTCCGTTTGAACTGAAGCAATATCCGAGTGTCTTTACCAAAAGAAGTTAAAGCCTAGAGTTTTGCTAATTAATGTCTCTTGAACGTAGTAAAAAGAAAGTTAAAGTTAATGTGGCAATAGAGTGAGTTAAAGTAAATATTATTTGCTCAAAATAACTTTCCTATCAAAACTGTTATTTAAAGTACTGTTGCTAACTTCAATATTAAAAGTTCTTAAGACTGAGACTTATAAGGCAAATGATCACACTATTGTCTGTAATAAATCCTAAAAGGTGAGTCAGTTTCCTGCAATTTGGTCAGTATTGTGTTTCGCAGTAGTAAAAGTGAGAAAGCTGCAGTTGTGAAACTATATATTCATGTTTGCTAAGTGTTTGTGTACCTTGTGCATTAGAAGTGCATGTTAATAGTAATATTATAAAGACCATTCACTTTATGTAAGCCTGAAAGTAATAGGGTGTTTCGGTATCTCTTACAATTTAGTAAATAGTTTGTGCTGCTCCAGTTGTTAGCTTCAATCTTAAAACATATGTGTGTCAGAGTTCATTGCACTCGCATGTGGTCAAGTCTAGGTTGTGTTTGTCCGTTATAGTTACTTATACCTACTTTCTTATACGAGAATGTTGATCATTCTCTTGCCTAGTTAGGCTGGCGGCCGTTTTCTTTATCCGTTGAACAGTGCAGATAGGCAAAATTTTGTTCGGTACTGTTCAAATATATACGTAATTCTGACAGTCATTTCCGATAAGCCATTTCCGTTAGGAACAACACGGTCAACATAACAAAATTCCTCTCAGAGGGTAACACTGCTCTGTCGCTTTGTGCCATAGTTGCTTTTACGAAACAGTTTTATGTCACAATCTGTTCTAGCGTTGAGGTTATGGTACAGTAGTAGCAGACAGGAGTGTTATACGTGGCTTTTCCGTGACAGGACTATTTGTTCTGTTGGGGCATACTCCGTAATAAACCAAATTTGGTATTTCATAGAATAAGCTACGTAAAAACGCTGCTGTAGTGTTATACGTGGCGCCGCGTGACAGGACGTTGTTCAGCTTGCACCTACAGCCGGAAAAAAAAAAAAATTATAAGTAGTTAGAATTTTACAAACATTAAGTGAACATAAAACGTCCAGCGGCACGAACCTGTACATCATTTGACAGACAGGATAGTGAAAGTTCAGTTTAAATTGAAAATTTAAGGTATCTGTACTTAATAATAGCTAAAATGGACAGGAAATTAGAAATAAATCTAGACACGCGAGAACAGAAAGCAATCGAGAGCAGTTCAGGGAGCACACCAACAGATGGCATTACTCGCGAATTAAGTTACGTACGCTACCATGCCGATGTCAATAAACAGATAGAAGCTATGCATGTCGCTCGTACTATGCAAGGCAATGTGAGCGATGTTGCGGAAGACAGTGGCTATGTTAATGAATCGCGGGATATATTTGAATCCCCAAAAACAGAAAGGGTTGTAGGATTTGAACACGAAAATTCAGTTGAAACCAAAAGTGAAAAGACACCAGATGTGACTGATTTGTTAAAAATGTTGTCTGCACAAATTACAGCACTGGGGCAACAGAATGCAGAGCAAAGACAACTAAATGCTGCACAAAATGACAATATTAATGCACAAATCGCAGCACTGGGGCAACAAAATGTAGAACAAAGACAGCTAATTGCAGCACAGGGGCAGTTAATTACAACACAGGGTAGTGATATTAGTAAACAAATGCAAGAGCAGGGCAAGAATCTTAGTAACCAGATTGAGAAGGTTGATGTAAAAGTAGACATTGTGAGCAATGAAATTAAAAACCTTAAAAGCGAAATTACTGTCATCAATGGCAATATTGCCAACATACAGGGACAAATCGATGACATTAACGAAAGATTTGACACAGAAGTAATTAAAATCCAAGATCAAATAGAACCTCTAGTCTGTACTAAAGTGGATGAAAAGGTATTCGGTATTAAATCCGAAATACAAACTGAATGTAACGAGGAATTTGCACAGATCAAAGTCTGTAACAGAAACAAGCAGAACTCTAACCAAACAGATTCTTACTTGCGAAAAGAAGTGTGAACATAACACTTCACAAATCCAAGGCAAAATGTATGACTTGGAAAGAAAAATACAAATCGGACCTACACATATTACTGAAAGAATGCCCCTCAGTAAAATATTAGAGGGCGAAGAGAAATTCGACCCTGCAAAGAGGCATAACGGATGGCACCCCCTAGACTTTGTTAAGAATTGCGAAAGGAACTTTCCTGAATATTTATCTGACCAGGAAAAAATCAATGTTGTCATTAGTGCATTAACGGGAGAAGCTAAAAGGTGGGGATTGAATCTGGATACAAACCAGATGTCTTTCGAAAATTTTAAGCAAAAATTTATTGACGAATACTGGTCAGAACAAAAACAAGACCAGTTGTGGCGTGAATTTCTAATGGCCAGACTGTACGATATCAGAGGCAGGCAAACCATGAAAGAATTTTGCGAATCATGGTACAGAAAACTAATACACCTAAAAGCAAGAAGAACTGAAGCCGAGATCGTTTGGGTTCTTTGGCAGAAACTGCCTGAGGATTCTAAACGGTATGTTGGGAGTACCCACAGTAGTTTTTCCGCGTTTTTGGAAAGGGTAGAGGATGAAGATCACTGGCGAAGAAATCGCGAGTCCCGTCCCCATCATAACAACAATTATTCGCGCGAAAATAATGACCAAAACGAACGACAGGAAAATGATAGATTTCGTGTAAACACGATTCAAAGAGGTCGTGCGAGAGGCAGGGGAAATTTTACGACGCGCGGCAGAGGATACATGCCGCGGAATTTCCAAAATAGAGACGAAATGGAAAACTGAAAACCGCGTGTGTTACGGGCCGGATTCACGCGGAAACCGGTTCTGGGCCCAAAGAAAAGATGCCAAATATTAGATTCGAGAAAGAAAGATGTAAGCTAGGGGGCAGGATGTATGTATATATTTTGTTAATTAATATAATGACAGAAATAGATTTACTGAAACTTAAGGAACCTCCAGATGATACTATACTGGGGCAAGCCTTAACAAATGTTTTGAAGGAATGTGAATTACAGGAACAAAAAGAACCACCTGATAAAATGATAGCAGAACAGGAGATGTCGCACCTTGCTAAAGACTTCGAAAGCCCAAGACCTAAAAAGCCACCAGATGAAACAAAACGTTGGCAAGATCTGAATAGCATAGTGAAAGATGTAGAAGATAGGAGGCCTAAAAAGCCACCAGATTTAAGTCACTGTTTTTGAACCATAAAAGACTGCCTTGTTAATGAAGAGACTGGGGGCAGGATGCTGTATGTATATATATTTTAATATAATGCTTGACTTTATTATTATTGTATCTGAGTGTTACCTGAAAGTTAATTATTGTTTTGTTGACCTTGAGGCCTGGGGCAGGGTGTTTATTTACTGTAGTATACTGTTTGACTTTGCTTAGGGACTGTTTATTTTCAATTAAATACTTATTGTTGCCAGCCTAATTATGAAGATAGGGGCATGTAGTGTGACAAACCTTAAAACTTTAGGAATAATGATGCTTATGATAACTTAATGAAAGTGCAAAGAACTCCACCAGATAATAATTTATTTCTAATATACTTAAAAATCAGAAAGGGCTTGTGTTTGCAGTATGTGGTTTACTTAAGGAGACATGTCCTCAGATGAGGGTTGTTAAACCCTCAGGGGGCAATGCACTCTTTGCATTGTCAGGTGCCTGACGAGCACCAGGGACCCGAGTCATTGCCAGCATTACTTCCGTTTCTTTTCGTGCTGCCAACCTTCTTCTTCATCATTCAGGACTTCTACTATCGCCTTTCCTTCTTCTCTATCAGAATAAACTGAAAAGTGTGGAAATAATGTAAGATACTGTGTATTGTTTGAGAAGAGTAATGAATAATTAAAGTGGGTACACTAGAAAATGACCAAATGAAAGTAAGTATTGTGGATACTGTAAAGAGAAAATGTAATGAAAAAGTAATTGGAAAGAGAAATATGGATGAGAAAAGGTAAGAATAGTGAAAACAGGGTAAATGAATAACATATTATGACTAAATGTAAATGTTTTTGAAAATAGGGATAGTTATGATGTTGAAAAACTTTGTGTGTTTAAAAAAAAAAAAAACTGTGGAGATGAACCTGGCTAATGTGTGTAAGATGGATATGAGGTGTATATGTCTAGTGCCACTAAAGGCAAAAATCACTTGCAATAGGATTTAAAATTATTGTCCTGGACTTGAGGTATGTAATGACCTAACTGTGTGTGGAAAAACAATGGTAAAGGAGTAGTAAGAAATTCTTAATCCTGTCTTGATCCCAAGTATGACATTTGATTGTTTCTTGATTAATGTATATGTTACCTGGTGTTGACATTTGAAAAGAAATGGTTTTGTTGCCAGTGTCTAATTACTGTTTCAAAGTTGCAGGTTTTATATTTTGTACCATTAATGCAAATGTTACCAAAGATGTGACGTAATGATGAAAAACACAAAGATGATGACAATAAACTGCTCAAAAGTATGTTGTTGGGCAGCTAAACAAGACAAAACAATAAAAATTGCAGTGGTCCTGAAGTTGAGGACTACCATATCTGCTATGTGAGCAGTAACCAAAGGACTTACCACTGTGGGGCAAGGAGCTGATAAGTGGTCATTAACGGCCAAACCTAGAGGATGGGGCAGTGTGTCAATTTAAAAATGTGTATTTTAGTGTTCTTAATGTAAATTGTGTTTTTGTGTCTAAATGTTTACATACAAAGACTGCCAAACTAATAATAGGCAGATGAGTAATATGAACTGCTTATGCTGAGGCAGGCAGTGAAGTAAGTTAGGTTTATTGGTCAATGTGTTATGAACTAACTATTCTTATTGAAGTTAGTGGGAAGTTATTACAAAACATATATGCATTGTCATTCAAATGGATGTAGATGTTTTGATATTAGGTTTTTTGGAATAACTTAAAGTTTTGGACTGCCTTGTTGTAAACACAGCAGTGATGATTAAAGATAGGTTCTGAATAGGTTAATGTGTTTATGTTCAACAAACATTTTGGACTGCTATTAATGAAGAGCAGCTTTAAAGTTAATTGTTTTGGGAAAACCTTGAAAAGTTACTTTTGTATTTAAAGAGTCAGTGGGAAAAAGTTCTCATAGCTGTTTTGTGTGAATACTAGTACATATGTGGATGCAAACGGAAATTTTCAATATTTCATGAATTGCTGAATCTAGCAAAATGTACTGTGATCATTAACATACTTGTGTGTCTCTGAATGTTTACATTCTTTAAAAAACATTGAAACGCAAAATTCTGTTTTGTTGAGTTAAAATGTTCTGTGCTATTGTATGTGTGTTTATTTCCTTTTCTTTTATTTGAAGGCTATACCTATTCTCCTAATATGCAGATTTATTTTGTGTATTGTTTGTCTATTATTTGAACTGTATGTATGTAAAATGAACATGCTTAAAGGTATTGTGTGTAAAGATGCAAAATTAATTTCCGTAAACTAGTCTGAAAATGAAAATTGCTATAAATGCTTTACTTTGAGGGTGTTTTTGAAAGAAATATATGCATTTCTTAGTGTATATACTGTATATTTGTAATATGTGTATTTTTTTTCTCCCAACTGAAGTTGGATGGTACAATTTTTTTCTTTAGCCAACACCACTTAGGTGTTATGGATGTTTCCTTGAAGTATCCCTTACAGGAAACTTCAACGAAACATGGGGCATGTGTAACACCATAGCTCTAATGCTGTAATGATTTATTTTGCTTTTTGTTCATTTTATGTTTCATCATTGAGCTTCTGTAAATGTGTTTGATTGAATAGATAACACAAAATTGTATACTCATTTCTTTGTACAAACTTTGACTTCATGTTTTGGTTCAATTAAAAGTAGTGTCTCTACAATTTATATTCTTTGTCCCATTTGGAGGGAACAAAACTTACTGTATATGATTGTAATTTTGTGTGAATAATTTTTGTAGGCATGTTAATATGTGCAAAGGTTCTGTCTTATTTAATGTATTTGTTTGCTGTTATGTAAACTGCTGATCCTCACTTAGGGCTCTTAGTTATTCTGTATGTAAAAGGTGTAGGGGTTCCCCTCGGGAACGGAACAGCGCCACGCGCGCAAAATGTGGTTGGCATAGGTGGAAAAGGTGGAACTGATAGTCAGTCGGGGACGAGCAGTCAGTCAGAGATGAGCTAAGAGTCCGTGCACTGCCGTGTAAAAGTTGCATAGTGCTGGTTTCGAGAGAGGCTTTTCTGTTATTTTCCAATGCCTCGGATGGATGGATAAATAGCTGGGCTATTCTGGAATTTGTACCTATCTTCGCCACCAAGAAATGACAGAGTCCAGCAATTCTGTCTGCAATTCCACCTACCAACATGCAGTTGCCACCACATTGCGCAATTATTGCAACGTCGTATTGTAAGGATGTACAGTGAAGGATCAGCTTAATGGATGTGTTATTGTGCTGAAATATAAGGTAATTCATATCTGAACTTATGTACCAACCTTGATTTTCTCCTCATCATAACACCTCTCAGGTTCCTCTCCGTTTGAACTGAAGCAATATCCGAGTGTCTTTACCAAAAGAAGTTAAAGCCTAGAGTTTTGCTAATTAATGTCTCTTGAACGTAGTAAAAAGAAAGTTAAAGTTAATGTGGCAATAGAGTGAGTTAAAGTAAATATTATTTGCTCAAAATAACTTTCCTATCAAAACTGTTATTTAAAGTACTGTTGCTAACTTCAATATTAAAAGTTCTTAAGACTGAGACTTATAAGGCAAATGATCACACTATTGTCTGTAATAAATCCTAAAAGGTGAGTCAGTTTCCTGCAATTTGGTCAGTATTGTGTTTCGCAGTAGTAAAAGTGAGAAAGCTGCAGTTGTGAAACTATATATTCATGTTTGCTAAGTGTTTGTGTACCTTGTGCATTAGAAGTGCATGTTAATAGTAATATTATAAAGACCATTCACTTTATGTAAGCCTGAAAGTAATAGGGTGTTTCGGTATCTCTTACAATTTAGTAAATAGTTTGTGCTGCTCCAGTTGTTAGCTTCAATCTTAAAACATATGTGTGTCAGAGTTCATTGCACTCGCATGTGGTCAAGTCTAGGTTGTGTTTGTCCGTTATAGTTACTTATACCTACTTTCTTATACGAGAATGTTGATCATTCTCTTGCCTAGTTAGGCTGGCGGCCGTTTTCTTTATCCGTTGAACAGTGCAGATAGGCAAAATTTTGTTCGGTACTGTTCAAATATATACGTAATTCTGACAGTCATTTCCGATAAGCCATTTCCGTTAGGAACAACACGGTCAACATAACAAAATTCCTCTCAGAGGGTAACACTGCTCTGTCGCTTTGTGCCATAGTTGCTTTTACGAAACAGTTTTATGTCACAATCTGTTCTAGCGTTGAGGTTATGGTACAGTAGTAGCAGACAGGAGTGTTATACGTGGCTTTTCCGTGACAGGACTATTTGTTCTGTTGGGGCATACTCCGTAATAAACCAAATTTGGTATTTCATAGAATAAGCTACGTAAAAACGCTGCTGTAGTGTTATACGTGGCGCCGCGTGACAGGACGTTGTTCAGCTTGCACCTACAGCCGGAAAAAAAAAAAAATTATAAGTAGTTAGAATTTTACAAACATTAAGTGAACATAAAACGTCCAGCGGCACGAACCTGTACATCATTTGACAGACAGGATAGTGAAAGTTCAGTTTAAATTGAAAATTTAAGGTATCTGTACTTAATAATAGCTAAAATGGACAGGAAATTAGAAATAAATCTAGACACGCGAGAACAGAAAGCAATCGAGAGCAGTTCAGGGAGCACACCAACAGATGGCATTACTCGCGAATTAAGTTACGTACGCTACCATGCCGATGTCAATAAACAGATAGAAGCTATGCATGTCGCTCGTACTATGCAAGGCAATGTGAGCGATGTTGCGGAAGACAGTGGCTATGTTAATGAATCGCGGGATATATTTGAATCCCCAAAAACAGAAAGGGTTGTAGGATTTGAACACGAAAATTCAGTTGAAACCAAAAGTGAAAAGACACCAGATGTGACTGATTTGTTAAAAATGTTGTCTGCACAAATTACAGCACTGGGGCAACAGAATGCAGAGCAAAGACAACTAAATGCTGCACAAAATGACAATATTAATGCACAAATCGCAGCACTGGGGCAACAAAATGTAGAACAAAGACAGCTAATTGCAGCACAGGGGCAGTTAATTACAACACAGGGTAGTGATATTAGTAAACAAATGCAAGAGCAGGGCAAGAATCTTAGTAACCAGATTGAGAAGGTTGATGTAAAAGTAGACATTGTGAGCAATGAAATTAAAAACCTTAAAAGCGAAATTACTGTCATCAATGGCAATATTGCCAACATACAGGGACAAATCGATGACATTAACGAAAGATTTGACACAGAAGTAATTAAAATCCAAGATCAAATAGAACCTCTAGTCTGTACTAAAGTGGATGAAAAGGTATTCGGTATTAAATCCGAAATACAAACTGAATGTAACGAGGAATTTGCACAGATCAAAGTCTGTAACAGAAACAAGCAGAACTCTAACCAAACAGATTCTTACTTGCGAAAAGAAGTGTGAACATAACACTTCACAAATCCAAGGCAAAATGTATGACTTGGAAAGAAAAATACAAATCGGACCTACACATATTACTGAAAGAATGCCCCTCAGTAAAATATTAGAGGGCGAAGAGAAATTCGACCCTGCAAAGAGGCATAACGGATGGCACCCCCTAGACTTTGTTAAGAATTGCGAAAGGAACTTTCCTGAATATTTATCTGACCAGGAAAAAATCAATGTTGTCATTAGTGCATTAACGGGAGAAGCTAAAAGGTGGGGATTGAATCTGGATACAAACCAGATGTCTTTCGAAAATTTTAAGCAAAAATTTATTGACGAATACTGGTCAGAACAAAAACAAGACCAGTTGTGGCGTGAATTTCTAATGGCCAGACTGTACGATATCAGAGGCAGGCAAACCATGAAAGAATTTTGCGAATCATGGTACAGAAAACTAATACACCTAAAAGCAAGAAGAACTGAAGCCGAGATCGTTTGGGTTCTTTGGCAGAAACTGCCTGAGGATTCTAAACGGTATGTTGGGAGTACCCACAGTAGTTTTTCCGCGTTTTTGGAAAGGGTAGAGGATGAAGATCACTGGCGAAGAAATCGCGAGTCCCGTCCCCATCATAACAACAATTATTCGCGCGAAAATAATGACCAAAACGAACGACAGGAAAATGATAGATTTCGTGTAAACACGATTCAAAGAGGTCGTGCGAGAGGCAGGGGAAATTTTACGACGCGCGGCAGAGGATACATGCCGCGGAATTTCCAAAATAGAGACGAAATGGAAAACTGAAAACCGCGTGTGTTACGGGCCGGATTCACGCGGAAACCGGTTCTGGGCCCAAAGAAAAGATGCCAAATATTAGATTCGAGAAAGAAAGATGTAAGCTAGGGGGCAGGATGTATGTATATATTTTGTTAATTAATATAATGACAGAAATAGATTTACTGAAACTTAAGGAACCTCCAGATGATACTATACTGGGGCAAGCCTTAACAAATGTTTTGAAGGAATGTGAATTACAGGAACAAAAAGAACCACCTGATAAAATGATAGCAGAACAGGAGATGTCGCACCTTGCTAAAGACTTCGAAAGCCCAAGACCTAAAAAGCCACCAGATGAAACAAAACGTTGGCAAGATCTGAATAGCATAGTGAAAGATGTAGAAGATAGGAGGCCTAAAAAGCCACCAGATTTAAGTCACTGTTTTTGAACCATAAAAGACTGCCTTGTTAATGAAGAGACTGGGGGCAGGATGCTGTATGTATATATATTTTAATATAATGCTTGACTTTATTATTATTGTATCTGAGTGTTACCTGAAAGTTAATTATTGTTTTGTTGACCTTGAGGCCTGGGGCAGGGTGTTTATTTACTGTAGTATACTGTTTGACTTTGCTTAGGGACTGTTTATTTTCAATTAAATACTTATTGTTGCCAGCCTAATTATGAAGATAGGGGCATGTAGTGTGACAAACCTTAAAACTTTAGGAATAATGATGCTTATGATAACTTAATGAAAGTGCAAAGAACTCCACCAGATAATAATTTATTTCTAATATACTTAAAAATCAGAAAGGGCTTGTGTTTGCAGTATGTGGTTTACTTAAGGAGACATGTCCTCAGATGAGGGTTGTTAAACCCTCAGGGGGCAATGCACTCTTTGCATTGTCAGGTGCCTGACGAGCACCAGGGACCCGAGTCATTGCCAGCATTACTTCCGTTTCTTTTCGTGCTGCCAACCTTCTTCTTCATCATTCAGGACTTCTACTATCGCCTTTCCTTCTTCTCTATCAGAATAAACTGAAAAGTGTGGAAATAATGTAAGATACTGTGTATTGTTTGAGAAGAGTAATGAATAATTAAAGTGGGTACACTAGAAAATGACCAAATGAAAGTAAGTATTGTGGATACTGTAAAGAGAAAATGTAATGAAAAAGTAATTGGAAAGAGAAATATGGATGAGAAAAGGTAAGAATAGTGAAAACAGGGTAAATGAATAACATATTATGACTAAATGTAAATGTTTTTGAAAATAGGGATAGTTATGATGTTGAAAAACTTTGTGTGTTTAAAAAAAAAAAAAAACTGTGGAGATGAACCTGGCTAATGTGTGTAAGATGGATATGAGGTGTATATGTCTAGTGCCACTAAAGGCAAAAATCACTTGCAATAGGATTTAAAATTATTGTCCTGGACTTGAGGTATGTAATGACCTAACTGTGTGTGGAAAAACAATGGTAAAGGAGTAGTAAGAAATTCTTAATCCTGTCTTGATCCCAAGTATGACATTTGATTGTTTCTTGATTAATGTATATGTTACCTGGTGTTGACATTTGAAAAGAAATGGTTTTGTTGCCAGTGTCTAATTACTGTTTCAAAGTTGCAGGTTTTATATTTTGTACCATTAATGCAAATGTTACCAAAGATGTGACGTAATGATGAAAAACACAAAGATGATGACAATAAACTGCTCAAAAGTATGTTGTTGGGCAGCTAAACAAGACAAAACAATAAAAATTGCAGTGGTCCTGAAGTTGAGGACTACCATATCTGCTATGTGAGCAGTAACCAAAGGACTTACCACTGTGGGGCAAGGAGCTGATAAGTGGTCATTAACGGCCAAACCTAGAGGATGGGGCAGTGTGTCAATTTAAAAATGTGTATTTTAGTGTTCTTAATGTAAATTGTGTTTTTGTGTCTAAATGTTTACATACAAAGACTGCCAAACTAATAATAGGCAGATGAGTAATATGAACTGCTTATGCTGAGGCAGGCAGTGAAGTAAGTTAGGTTTATTGGTCAATGTGTTATGAACTAACTATTCTTATTGAAGTTAGTGGGAAGTTATTACAAAACATATATGCATTGTCATTCAAATGGATGTAGATGTTTTGATATTAGGTTTTTTGGAATAACTTAAAGTTTTGGACTGCCTTGTTGTAAACACAGCAGTGATGATTAAAGATAGGTTCTGAATAGGTTAATGTGTTTATGTTCAACAAACATTTTGGACTGCTATTAATGAAGAGCAGCTTTAAAGTTAATTGTTTTGGGAAAACCTTGAAAAGTTACTTTTGTATTTAAAGAGTCAGTGGGAAAAAGTTCTCATAGCTGTTTTGTGTGAATACTAGTACATATGTGGATGCAAACGGAAATTTTCAATATTTCATGAATTGCTGAATCTAGCAAAATGTACTGTGATCATTAACATACTTGTGTGTCTCTGAATGTTTACATTCTTTAAAAAACATTGAAACGCAAAATTCTGTTTTGTTGAGTTAAAATGTTCTGTGCTATTGTATGTGTGTTTATTTCCTTTTCTTTTATTTGAAGGCTATACCTATTCTCCTAATATGCAGATTTATTTTGTGTATTGTTTGTCTATTATTTGAACTGTATGTATGTAAAATGAACATGCTTAAAGGTATTGTGTGTAAAGATGCAAAATTAATTTCCGTAAACTAGTCTGAAAATGAAAATTGCTATAAATGCTTTACTTTGAGGGTGTTTTTGAAAGAAATATATGCATTTCTTAGTGTATATACTGTATATTTGTAATATGTGTATTTTTTTTCTCCCAACTGAAGTTGGATGGTACAATTTTTTTCTTTAGCCAACACCACTTAGGTGTTATGGATGTTTCCTTGAAGTATCCCTTACAGGAAACTTCAACGAAACATGGGGCATGTGTAACACCATAGCTCTAATGCTGTAATGATTTATTTTGCTTTTTGTTCATTTTATGTTTCATCATTGAGCTTCTGTAAATGTGTTTGATTGAATAGATAACACAAAATTGTATACTCATTTCTTTGTACAAACTTTGACTTCATGTTTTGGTTCAATTAAAAGTAGTGTCTCTACAATTTATATTCTTTGTCCCATTTGGAGGGAACAAAACTTACTGTATATGATTGTAATTTTGTGTGAATAATTTTTGTAGACATGTTAATATGTGCAAAGGTTCTGTCTTATTTAATGTATTTGTTTGCTGTTATGTAAACTGCTGATCCTCACTTAGGGCTCTTAGTTATTCTGTATGTAAAAGGTGTAGGGGTTCCCCTCGGGAACGGAACAGCGCCACGCGCGCAAAATGTGGTTGGCATAGGTGGAAAAGGTGGAACTGATAGTCAGTCGGGGACGAGCAGTCAGTCAGAGATGAGCTACGAGTCCGTGCACTGCCGTGTAAAAGTTGCATAGTGCTGGTTTCGAGAGAGGCTTTTCTGTTATTTTCCAATGCCTCGGATGGATGGATAAATAGCTGGGCTATTCTGGAATTTGTACCTATCTTCGCCACCAAGAAATGACAGAGTCCAGCAATTCTGTCTGCAATTCCACCTACCAACATGCAGTTGCCACCACATTGCGCAATTATTGCAACGTCGTATTGTAAGGATGTACAGTGAAGGATCAGCTTAATGGATGTGTTATTGTGCTGAAATATAAGGTAATTCATATCTGAACTTATGTACCAACCTTGATTTTCTCCTCATCATAACACCTCTCAGGTTCCTCTCCGTTTGAACTGAAGCAATATCCGAGTGTCTTTACCAAAAGAAGTTAAAGCCTAGAGTTTTGCTAATTAATGTCTCTTGAACGTAGTAAAAAGAAAGTTAAAGTTAATGTGGCAATAGAGTGAGTTAAAGTAAATATTATTTGCTCAAAATAACTTTCCTATCAAAACTGCTATTTAAAGTACTGTTGCTGACTTCAATATTAAAAGTTCTTAAGACTGAGACTTATAAGGCAAATGATCACATTATTGTCTGTAATAAATCCTAAAAGGTGAGTCAGTTTCCTGCAATTTGGTCAGTATTGTGTTTCGCAGTAGTAAAAGTGAGAAAGCTGCAGTTGTGAAACTATATATTCATGTTTGCTAAGTGTTTGTGTACCTTGTGCATTAGAAGTGCATGTTAATAGTAATATTATAAAGACCATTCACTTTATGTAAGCCTGAAAGTAATAGGGTGTTTCGGTATCTCTTACAATTTAGTAAATAGTTTGTGCTGCTCCAGTTGTTAGCTTCAATCTTAAAACATGTGTGTCAGAGTTCATTGCACTCGCATGTGGTCAAGTCTAGGTTGTGTTTGTCCGTTATAGTTACTTATACCTACTTTCTTATACGAGTCTGTTGATCATTCTCTTGCCTAGTTAGGCTGGCGGCCGTTTTCTTTATCCGTTGAACAGTGCAGATAGGCAAAATTTTGTTCGGTACTGTTCAAATATATACGTAATTCTGACAGTCATTTCCGATAAGCCATTTCCGTTAGGAACAACACGGTCAACATAACAAAATTCCTCTCAGAGGGTAACACTGCTCTGTCGCTTTGTGCCATAGTTGCTTTTACGAAACAGTTTTATGTCACAACCTGTTCTAGCGTTGAGGTTATGGTACAGTAGTAGCAGACAGGAGTGTTATACGTGGCTTTTCCGTGACAGGACTATTTGTTCTGTTGGGGCATACTCCGTAATAAACCAAATTTGGTATTTCATAGAATAAGCTACGTAAAAACGCTGCTGTAGTGTTATACGCTGCTCTTCTATTGCCGAGGAAAGCTTGAACTTTTCGGTGTGGAATCGATCTCCTTCCACACTATATCACCACACCATATCGATGTAGCAAATATAATTGGTACCCTTATAAAATCATCATTTCTGCATCCTGCATATAGATATCGACCACCAGACTGTCATACATATACCGCACAGACACACAGATCCCAAAAAAGACCTAAGCATGTTCACGGGATATTTCCTGCGAGGTCGGTTGGTCATCCACCGTGGCCAACAGTTACCACTCAACTGCCCACTACACATGCTGCCCTGATGCGCGATCAGAGCGCCCTCCACAGACCGCAGCCACTCTCCAAACTGGTGTACAAATGCTGGGCTGGTTCCTCTGGCGCAAAGACGTCCACCGATGGTGCTGTCTCCGAACTGGTCTACTTGCTACCATGATTCCTGCAACGAGCTGCGAACGTCTCTACATATTTTGCCAGAATATCGTACCATTTACGCGATATTTCTAGATTTCAAGCATGTAGCAGTATGCTACCAATCGCTTGCACAGTATAATCCCGAAGACAAAGAGTGGGAATTATATTTCCCAAAACCTGAAACTTTAGCAAGGTGCAGCGAGGTGGGACGTACTGCAAATCACTGAGTAACTAGAAACTTATCTCATTTGCGAAGATCTTTACGTGAAAACTCGAAAATAGAGGAATCTGGTAGTTCCACATATATTTTCTTAATGAATACCGATGTCAATGATATAAAAGATTCCAAATCATCCTTCTACTTTACAATGTCACTTAAGTTTTAACACTTATAATCGTATGTGTTTCTCATGTCTAGAGAACTGGCAGATGTCTCTTCCACCTGTTTTCACCATCTAGATACACACAACACACATCACAACCGATGTTCTCTCAAGCAAATGAAGATGGGAATGTGTAGAATGGCAGTACAGTCAGTCAACCGGTCGATTTACATGGGAGGGAAAATTGTACACAGTGAACACTCGCCCATATTGAATCTTCTCAAATTTCCAGGGAGAATACTCGCGCCTCACGAGATCGCGATGGCTACCTAACGCACACGGAGTATTAGTTCATTATTCACCCACCTAGAGGGTGACACGGTTAGGTCCGCTGCATTCTTGTATCCCAGGCTATCCAGATCGGGTGGCTCCCGCCGTAAGCCAAAAATGTCAAGCGTTCCAGCCACAGGCAACCTCTGCTACACTCCCGCACTCCAGGCAGAATCGTCCTAGGAAATGCGCCGGATATTTATCACTGTACTTACAATTAAATATTACGATTGCAGCCTCAGTCTGATGGCATTCGACAATTAGCAAAGTATCGTAAATACCCCCTCATGACGACTCTGGAAATATTAAAATCTGTACCATTCTTACGACTGGACATAATTTTACACCTAAAAAAGTCTCTCTTCCCTTTAAGATTATGAACATGTTGAAATCACAATTTTCCTTATCAGATCCATACCTTTGTTATGACAGGACAAAGCCATACTCTTTGCACATGCCACAACAGCGGCCACAGTAACTTTACACCGCGACACTTATTTTATAAGCCTGCTGATCACAGCGAATCTGTCGCACGTCCCCTACTAATTGTAATATTGCGCCAGTAGCTGAATGCTGGTTATACCAAACAATATTGAGCGAAAATCCACGATGGATGAACATGTCTCATTTGTTTTTCTTGTGCGTGTTATCATTTCGTCTTATAAAGAGAGATGTAATCGTCTTATAAACGATGCGCTATTAAAAATCACAATCGGAACGACTATATTACTGTCATCCTGCATAAAAAAACAGTCTTGGTACCACAGATGTACACGAGGATCGCTAAAGGTATTCATGTTAAAAAGATACAAGATATATAAATCGAGTTATGGTATTGCTTTTGAATGAAGGGTCTTCAAGTACTACGACATTGAATATAGATGGTGATTGCTGGTGTGTGTATTAATAGAACGAAAGCGCCAGTGGATGTTGCTGGCGGTGCAAGCTCGTAATAACATCACTCTTCCCACCGATTATAGAAAGTGATTCAAAGGAACGTGGTATAAAGCCCTCATGACACTGGTAGATATTTCTCACTCTAACAGTCAGTATTTGTAGTGCATTCTAATTCAATGCCATGTCAAAAATTCTATGATATATCCACTCGCTTATAGGTGAGGGAGGATGACGGTTGATTGAGAATGATGACATACAGTAGATGGTGTGCTATGTGACGAATCACTTTAAGAAAAATACAATGCTACATTGAGGTTGTAAGAAATTTACAAAATGATATGACCAATCCACAGATTTTCATATCTATAGAGTTACACTTTCCGGTAGATATGCTGTCTGTGATTGAAATCAAATCTCTCCATTCAACCACTTACTTCTTTGGACCCTATGGAGATGTCTTTTTAATTATTAAAGCCACTAGTGAATGTCGTGCTCCATATCTCAAAGCGAGTCACCTTTTTCGAACCTATCTGCTAAGGACTCCACACAGCACAACCCCAACATGGTTTTAGACAGTCCCTCTGCATCTTGTAACTGTTCCTCGGTCTCTGCCCTACCCTCATTGCCGCTTTGTCCATATGATCGTCCCAATTTGAGTTGGAACTGAGCAGAAGTTGGAGAACGCTTGTTCTGCCACCTTCTGCAACTCGTGGAGAAACAGGGTGAGTCGAGTTAATGCGACAGGACTGTGTTCTGGCCACTCGGTGGAAGTGGGAACATGTTGTCATAGCTCCGCCAAGTGTATTCAGTGTGTAAGGTCAGCGCAAACGTAGCTTTCTCCTGCAACATGAGCTAGTAGCAAAGACAGTGTGAGTTATGGGAACTGAAAGAGGGACTATGATTTTGCTACTGCATTGCAATGCATCTCCAGACTACATTCTGGTACTGGAGTCCAATGAAGTTCCGCATCTCTCAGTATGCTTTCATATCTGACACCTAAACATTCTCTCTATCCCTTTTATTTTGTACCCTCCAACAGAGAAACACTACGAACTATAAAAACTCCACTAACATTACCTAGTAGAGAACTCAGTAAGATGTTAACACATTTCTGTCTTCTGGTACATGGGGACACAAATACTGTCTGTGTGCGTGGCATGGAGCATTTGTGGTGATCCTACTAAATACACAGGTTTTGATCAACTGGGGCAGTTGGTCAGTGATCGAAGTCACTTGCACAGACCAGTGTAGAGTTTCATTGCCTGTACTATTGGAAGACCACATGCCACAGATGATCATTCACAGACTGCGCTGTCTGAGACGCTTCGTGATGGCCTGTGCAGCTCCCCCCGTCAGAGGTTCGAATCCTCCCTCGGGCATGACTGTGTGTGTTGTCCATAGCAGAAGTTACACTCCTGGAAATGGAAAAAAGAACACATTGACACCGGTGTGTCAGACCCACCATACTTGCTCCGGACACTGCGAGAGGGCTGTACAAGCAATGATCACACGCACGGCACAGCGGACACACCAGGAACCGCGGTGTTGGCCGTCGAATGGCGCTAGCTGCGCAGCATTTGTGCACCGCCGCCGTCAGTGTCAGCCAGTTTGCCGTGGCATACGGAGCTCCATCGCAGTCTTTAACACTGGTAGCATGCCGCGACAGCGTGGACGTGAACCGTATGTGCAGTTGACGGACTTTGAGCGAGGGCGTATAGTGGGCATGCGGGAGGCCGGGTGGACGTACCGCCGAATTGCTCAACACGTGGGGCGTGAGGTCTCCACAGTACATCGATGTTGTCGCCAGTGGTCGGCGGAAGGTGCACGTGCCCGTCGACCTGGGACCGGACCGCAGCGACGCACGGATGCACGCCAAGACCGTAGGATCCTACGCAGTGCCGTAGGGGACCGCACCGACACTTCCCAGCAAATTAGGGACACTGTTGCTCCTGGGGTATCGGCGAGGACCATTCGCAACCGTCTCCATGAAGCTGGGCTACGGTCCCGCACACCGTTAGGCCGTCTTCCGCTCACGCCCCAACATCGTGCAGCCCGCCTCCAGTGGTGTCGCGACAGGCGTGAATGGAGGGACGAATGGAGACGTGTCGTCTTCAGCGATGAGAGTCGCTTCTGCCTTGGTGCCAATGATGGACGTATGCGTGTTTGGCGCCGTGCAGGTGAGCGCCACAATCAGGACTGCATACGACCGAGGCACACAGGGCCAACACCCGGCATCATGGTGTGGGGAGCGATCTCCTACACTGGCCGTACACCACTGGTGATCGTCGAGGGGACACTGAATAGTGCACGGTACATCCAAACCGTCATCGAACCCATCGTTCTACCATTCCTAGACCGGCAAGGGAACTTGCTGTTCCAACAGGACAATGCACGTCCGCATGTATCCCGTGCCACCCAACGTGCTCTAGAAGGTGTAAGTCAACTACCCTGGCCAGCAAGATCTCCGGATCTGTCCCCCATTGAGCATGTTTGGGACTGGATGAAGCGTCGTCTCACGCGGTCTGCACGTCCAGCACGAACGCTGGTCCAACTGAGGCGCCAGGTGGAAATGGCATGGCAAGCCGTTCCACAGGACTACATCCAGCATCTCTACGATCGTCTCCATGGGAGAATAGCAGCCTGCATTGCTGCGAAAGGTGGATATACACTGTACTAGTGCCGACATTGTGCATGCTCTGTTGCCTGTGTCTATGTGCCTGTGGTTCTGTCAGTGTGATCATGTGATGTATCTGACCCCAGGAATGTGTCAATAAAGTTTCCCCTTCCTGGGACAATGAATTCACGGTGTTCTTATTTCAATTTCCAGGAGTGTAGTTTAAAGTTAGATTAAGTAGTGTGTAGGCTTAGGGACCGATAACCTCAGCAGTTTTGTCCCATAAGACCTTCCCACAAATGACAACATGTTCCCATTTCCGCCGAGTGACCACAACACAGTCCTGTCGCATTAACTCGATTCACCATGTTTCTCCACGAGTTACAGAAGGTGGAAGATACAGCGTTCTCCAACTTCTGCTCCGTTCCAGCTCAAATTGGGACGATCATATGGACAAAGCGGCAAGGAGGGTAGGGCAGAGACTGTGGAACAGTTACAAGATGCAGAGGGACTGTCTAAAACCATGTTGAAGTTTTGATGTGTGGAGTCCTTAGCAGATAGGTTTAAAAAGAGGTGACTCGCTTTGAGATATGAGAGCGCCACATTCACTGTAATCATTAAAAAGACATCTCCAAAGGGTCCAAAGAAGTATTTGGTTGAATGAAGAGACTTGATTCCAAATCACAGACAGCATATCTACTGGAAAGCATAACTTTATAGATATGAAAACCAGTGGATTGGTCATATGATTTTGTGAATTTCTTACTACCTCAGCGTAGCATTGCATTTTTCTTAACATGCTTCGTCACATCGCACACTATGTACTGTATGTGAGCATTCGCAATCAACTATCATCCTCCCTCACCTATAAGAGAGTGGATGTATCATAGAATCTTTGAAATGGCACTGAGTTAGAATGCGCTACAAATACTGATTGTTAGCGTGAGAAATATCTACAGTGTCATGAGGGACTGCAAATATTGGCTTATTACCACGTTTCTTAGTCGAATCACTTTCTAAAGTTGGTGGGAATAGTAATTTTATTACGAGCTTATACAGCCAGTGACGTCCACTCGCGCTTTTGTTCTATTGATACACACACCAGCAATCATCATCTATATTCAATGTCGTAGTACTTGAAGACCCTTCATTCAAAAGCAATACCATAACTCGATTTATATATCTTGTATCTTTTTAACATGAATACCTTTAGCGATCCTCGTGTACATCTGTGGTACCAAGACTGTTTTTTTATGCAGGATGACAGTAATATAGTCGTTGCGCTTGTGCTTTTTAATAGCGCATCGTTTATAAGACGATTACATCTCTCTTCCTAAGATGCACTAATAACACTCGCAAGAAAAATAAATGAAACATGTCCATCCATCGCGGATTTTCGGTCAATATTACTTGGTATCACCAGCATTCAGTTACTGGCGAAATATTGTAATTAGTGGGGGACGTGCGACAGATTCGCTGTGATCAGCAGGCTTATAAAATATGTGTTGGGGTGTAAAGTTACTGTAGCCGTTGTTGTGGCATGTGCAAAGAATATGGTTTTGTCGTGTTATAACAAAGGTATGGATATAAGAAGGAAAATTGTGATTTCAACATGTTCATAATCTTAAAGGGAAGAGAGACTTTTTTAGGTGTAAAATTATGTCCAGCCATAAGAATGGTACAGATTTTGATATTTCCAGAGCCATAATCGTCAGCAGGGAGTATTTACCATACTTTGATCATTGTAAGTGGAATGATAAATATTCGGCTCATTTCATAGGACGATTCTTCCTGGTGTGCGGGAATGTGGCAGACGTAGCGTGTGGCAGGAACGATTGACATTTTTGGCTTACGGCGGGAGCCACCCGACCTGGAAAGCCTAGGTTTCAAGAACGTAGCTGACCTATCCGTGTCACCCTCTAGGTGGGTGAATAGTGATCTAATTCTCCTTGTGCGTTAGGCAGTCTTCGCGATCGCGTGGGTCGCGAGTATGCTCCGTGGAAATTTGAGAAGATTCAATATGGGCGAGTGTTCGCTCTGTACGATTTTCCCTCCCATGTAAATCGACCGGTTGACTGACTGTACTGCCATGGTGCACGTGCCAGTTTTTATTTGCTTGAGAGAACACCGGTTGTGATGTGTGTTGTGTGCATCTAGTTGGTGAAAAACATGTGGAAGAAACATTTGCCAGTTCTCTAGACATTAGAAAAACATACGATTATAAGTGTTAAAACCTAAGTGACATTGTAAAGTAGAAGGATGATTTGGAATATTTTATACCATTGACATCGGTATTCATTAAGAAAATATATGTGGAACTACCAGATTCCTCTATTTTCGAGTTTTCACGTAAAGATCTTCGCAGATGAGATAAGTTTCTAGTTACTCAGTGGTTTGCAGTACGTCCCACCTCGCTGCACCTTGCTAAAGTTTCGGGTTTTTGGAAATATAATTCCCACTCTTTGTCTTCGGGATTATACTGTGCAAGTGATTGGTAGCATAGTGCTACGTGCTTGATATCGAGAAATATCGCGTAAATGGTACGATATTCTAGCAATGCATGTGTAAATATATTTGTCCTTGTAATGCCAGAGTCTAGAGATGTTTGCAGCTCGTTGCAGGTACCATGGTAGCAAGTGGACCAGTTCGGAAACAGCACCATCGGTGGACGTCTTTGTTAGAGGGAACCAGCCCAGCATTTGTACACCAGTTTGGAGAGTGGCTGCAGTCTGCAGAGAGCGCTCTGATCGCGCATCAGGCCAGCATGTGCGGTGGACAGTTAAGTTGTAACTGTTGGCCACGGTGGATGACCGACCGACCTCGCAGGAAATATTCCGTGAACATGCTTAGGTTTTTTTGGCATCTGACTGTCTTAGCGGTAACTGTATGAATGTCTGGTGGTCGATAGCTATATGGAGGACGCAGAAATGATGATTTTGTAAGGATACAACTTGTGTTTGCTTCATCGATATGGTGCGGTGGTACAGTAGTTTGTTGTGCTATAGCGTGGTTGGAAATCGGTTTCACACCGAAAAGTTCAAGCTATCCTCGGCAATAGCAGAGCAGCGCAATTGAGCAAGTGTCTTTGGCGGTAGTTTACGTATTTCGTAATCTGGAAACCACTTTTGCACAGTTTAACTGTCAGTACAATCTGTACGTTTTTCGATGTGTACAAAATAGTTTCCCCTGAAACTCTAGTAATTTGTTCGTCTGCAGAAAGTAGTGAGCAGTGCTTTCACGCCGGCAGCAGCAGTTTGGAGGGTAAATTCAGTGAGAACCGGTTAAAAAAAAAAAAAAAAAAAAAGGTTCAAATGGCTCTGAGCACTATGGGACTCAACTGCTGTGGTCATCAGTCCCCTAGAACTTAGAACTACTTAAACCTAACTAACCTAAGGACATCACACACATCCATGCCCGAGGCAGGATTCGAACCTGCAACCGCAGCGGTCACACGGTTCCGGACTGCGCGCATAGAACCGCGAGACCACCGCGGCCGGCAGTGAGAACCGGTCAGAGCGCTCCACGCGCAGGAAGTGCTATGACGTCAGAGAGTTACAAGACAGCCTTTGTGCAGCGCACAGGAGCCTCTATAGACTGGTTCGAACAAGACAGGAGCAAGGTGTCTACGGAAAGTTCTGTGATATCTAAGAGTCACATGATGTCTTGTTTGTTCAGGTGTTTAGGCACAAGTCCAAGCAGATCATCCTCCTCTTGTTTGTACAGGCGGATTGCTGCAATGCTGCCCCCCCCCTCCCCCATCTGCTGATGTGGCTTTGGAGCATCTCGAGGCCAGGAGTTCTAGGATATCGAAAGTTCACGGAAAATTCTAGGAAGTTTTTTCTCGACTCTTGCTTTGAATTCTATTTGTGGTTTTTTCACGATCTGTTTTGAGATTCGAAATACATCATCTGCCTTTACATATGTAATTTTTCTGATTTTTCCGTCTGTGGTTAGACACCAGTGTGTTTCGAGAGTAAGGGAAATAAAAAGTAAGCGCTGGCCACGGTGGCGGAGCGGTTTTAGGCTCTTCAGTCTGGAACCGCGCGTCTGCTACGGTCGCAGGGTTCGAATCCTGCCTCGGACATGGATGTGTTTGATGTCCTTTGGTTAGTTTGGTTTATGTAGTTCTAAGTCTAGGGGACTGACGGCCTCAGCTGTTAAGTGCCATAGTTCTCAGAGCCATCTGGACCATTTGAATCATAAGAAGTAAGAGCCTTAACGCCCTGATTCCAGCAACAAATATAAACCAAGACCACACGACATTTCAGGAAGGTGATGAACA
Organism: Schistocerca nitens; assembly: GCF_023898315.1. NCBI lineage: Eukaryota > Metazoa > Arthropoda > Insecta > Orthoptera > Acrididae > Schistocerca > Schistocerca nitens. Next base: position 166,715,216 of record NC_064616.1, on the reverse strand, counting down.
GCACAGCAGATGTAGGACGCAGAAATTATTCTCTGTCTATCAGTGTCTTCAGATAAGCAGTACAAAGTCGACAAGTAATGAGCGTCCCGTTTAGAGTTACAGAGTTATTTATTTCGACCTCCAAATATCGTCACTTTGGCGTGTAGAATTGGGTATTGCTGTTGCTATCGGTTTTGGGATCTGTTTCCCACAAAAGTGGGTGAACTGTCTCTGGGAGGAAGACTGGAAAGTTTCACAAGTGTTCCACGATATTTTTAGAGTCTGTATTCAAGTCTGGTGGTATACACCGCAAAACTGAATCAAACTACAGTGCTGCGATCTTATTGAAAGTGTATTTAGAGACATGTTCAATTGGATTTAGTAACTGCTGAAGCAGCCTTTGTTCAAAGCGCGAAGTGCCTCAGGGAAGGTTTCACAAATGTGCCATGATTTTTTTTGGTGTCCGTGTTCCAGTGTGGAAGTGTTGTGGTGGCACCCCTCGGAACAAAACGTTTAATTACAGTGCAAATTGTTTAAATATTTTTGCGCCATCTGGAAAGCTCTCTCTCTCTCTCTCTCTCTCTCTATCTCTCTCGCTCTCTCTCTCCTTGTGCAGTGGTGCATTTAGTTCATGTGACAACTTTAAGATATCTGTGTGACAATATTCTGCACATTGTCTAAACACCAGCGTTAACAAACCCTGAACCAGTTCATGTTCAATGGAAAGGGGCATCCATGTTCCAGGGATGAGAAGGAGGAAGGCTGAGGGTATTTCCAGCCTGACAGGAAGAGCCAAGTGCGTGGCGACGCTGGAGCTACCGCGCGCCGGCGCTGCTAGCCTGCCGCATGGCTTCTTCCAGTGACTGGCATGGACACCGTTGGTTCCAAGTCCCTCCAGCACACCCGGACTCCGGGCAAAATGCGCGGAGTGGCGAGAAGCGAGGAAGAAATGGCTCTGAGCACTATGGGACTCAACTGCTGTGGACATAAGCCCCCTAGAACTTAGAACTACTTAAACCTAACTAACCTAAGGACAGCACACAACACCCAGCCATCACGAGGCAGAGAAAATCCCTGACCCCGCCGGGAATCGAACTCGGGAACCCGGGCGTGGGAAGCGAGAACGCTACCGCACGACCACGAGATGCGGGCAGAAGCGAGGAAGTTTTCCAGATGCATTTAAGTGATCCGTAACAGTGTAACTACATGGTTCCATATGCTGTCGGAACGAGAAAACCCCGCAATTGTTTAACATCGTCTTAAACAAGTTGTTTAAACAATGTGTATCGTACAGGCTTTCGTTTGTTTTGCTTAGAACAGCTCAGTGTCCGTTAGACCGTCAGTGAGAGAGTACCGCGAGTTCGTGCTGCTAATAAGGCGAGTACACCGTTTGTTTATTTTGTTTATTACATATCTTTACAAGTTTCAAACAGGAGCGAGTTCAGAAATGGATAGGCACTGTGATTTCTGTGTATAGATGCGAGCTGAGTTGGTGACCCTTCGCTCACAGCTGTAGGCAGTGTTGGCTTCGGTCACACAGCTTGAGACTGCTGCCAAGGGGCATCACTGTGGGGGTTCGGATGCTGGGATGCGAGAGACGTCGAGCTCAGCCCATGTGTCCCCCGATAGATCCACTGCTGTGGCCGCCCCAGGTACTGCCTGCACTGAGGTTGACCCCTCACCTGTGGTCGAGTGGAAGATCATTCCAAAGTCTGGCAGGCAGCGAAAGACTTTCTGTAGGGCCGATCGTAGGGCCTCCCCGGTTCGTTTGACGAACAGGTTTCGGACGTTATTTGTGGCTGACGAAGTCTCTGAGCCCGATGCAGTCGTCCACCCTGTTTCAGAGGAAGCTTCTCGGCCCGCAGGGTCTGGGCACTCACATAGGATAGGTTTGCTGGTATTTGGGAGCTCGAACGTTAGGGGCCCCTTAGAAACAGTGTGCACTCCGTGTGCATACCGGGGGGAGTCATTCCGGATGTGGAAAGGGAGCTTCCGGTGAAGAGTACAGGGTGCAGCCAACTGCAGGTGGTAGCCCATGTCGCTACCAATGACGTGTGTCGCTTTGGATCGGAGGAGATTCTCTCTGGTTTCGGGCGGCTAGCGGAAATGGTAAAGACTGCCAGTCTTGCTTCCGAGATTAAGGTGGAGCTCACCATCTGCAGCATCGTCGACAGAATGGACTGTGGTCCTTTGGTGCGGAGCCGAGAGGAGGGTCTGAATCAGAGGTTCAGGCCGTTCTGTGACCGAATAGGCTGCAGATTCCTTGACTTGCGCCATCGGGTGGTGGGTTTCCGAGTTTCCGTTTAATAGGTCAGGAGTCGACTACACAGGCGGCTACACGGGTAGCGGGGGCTGTGTGGAAGGGACTGGCGGCGTTTTAGGTTAGAGGGTGTCAGGAAACTACAGAAAGGAAGTCCGTCTAAAAGGGGGCAGGTAAAACACAGTAAGGTAGTGGTGGAGACGATCGGTATTGTACACTCCTGGAAATTGAAATAAGAACACCGTGAATTCACTGTCCCAGGAAGGGGAAACTTTATTGACACATTCCTGGGGTCAGATACATCACATGATCACACTGACAGAACCACAGGCACATAGACACAGGCAACAGAGCATGCACAATGTCGGCACTAGTACAGTGTATATCCACCTTTCGCAGCAATGCAGGCTGCTATTCTCCCATGGAGACGATCGTAGAGATGCTGGATGTAGTCCTGTGGAACGGCTTGCCATGCCATTTCCACCTGGCGCCTCAGTTGGACCAGCGTTCGTGCTGGACGTGCAGACCGCGTGAGACGACGCTTCATCCAGTCCCAAACATGCTCAATGGGGGACAGATCCGGAGATCTTGCTGGCCAGGGTAGTTGACTTACACTTTCTAGAGCACGTTGGGTGGCACGGGATACATGCGCCTTTTTAAGAGACAGTCTTCACTCCTTCCGATCTGAGCACGTAAGCGTAGAAAAGATGTGGAATGACTTCAGAGAGATAGTATCGACGGCAATTGAGAGATATATACCAATCGCTGTTGCAGAAGCAGCGAAAAAAGCATGCCAAATTTAAAAGAACACAAAATCCCGAAGATTGGCAAAGTTTTGCAGAAGTTCGAAATATAGCCGGTGCTTCAATGCGAGATGCTTTTAATAATTTCGACAACGAAACACTGTCTCGGAATCTGGCAGAAAACCCAAAGAGATTCTGGTCATATATAAAGTACACCAGTGGCAAGACTCAATCAATACCTTCACTGCGCGATAACGACGGTGAAGTCACTGATGACAGTGCCACCAAAGCAGAGTTATTGAACACGGTTTTCCGAAACTCCTTCACCAAAGAATACGAACTAAATATTCCTAAATTCTAATGAAGAACAACTGCGAAGATGAGAAACATAGAAGTAGATATCCTCGGAGTAGCAAAGCAGCTTAAATCACTTAATAAAGCCAAGGCTTCCGGTCCAGATGGTGTACCAGTCAGGTTCCTTTCAGAGTATGCAGATGCAATAGCTCCATATTTAGCAATTACATACAACCGCTCGCTCACAGAAAGATCCGTACTAAAGACTGGAAAGTTTCTCAAGAAACACCAATACCCAAACTAGGAAATAGGAGTAATCCGCTGAATTACAGGCCCATATCACTAACGTCGATTTGGAATAGGGTTTCGGGACATATACTGTACTCGAACATTATGAAGTACTTCGAAGAAAACGATTTACTGACACATAGTCAGCACGGATTCAGAAAATATCGTTTTTGCGGAACATAACTAGCTCTTTATATTTATGAAGTAATGAGTGCTATCGACAGGGGATGTCAAAAAAATGGTTCAAATGTCTCTGAGCAGTATGGGACTCAACTGCTGAGGTCATTAGTCCCCTAGAACTTAGAACTAGTTAAACCTAACTAACCTAAGGACATCACAAACATCCATGCCCGAGGCAGGATTCGAACCTGCGACCGTAGCGGTCTTGCGGTTCCAGACTGCAGCGCCTTTAACCGCACGGCCACTTCGGCCGGCAGGGGATGTCAAATTAACTCCATATTTTTAGATTTTCAGAAGGCTTTCGACACCGTTCCTCACAAGCGTCTTCTAACCAAACTGTGTGCCTATGGAATATCGCCTCAGTTGTGCGACTGGATTCGTGATTTTCCGTCAGAAAGGTCACAGTTCGTAGTAACAGACGGAAAGCCATCGAGTAAAACAGAAGTAATATTCTGCGTTCACCAAGGAAGTGTTGTAGGCCCTCTATTGTTCATGATCTATATTAACGACATAGGAGACAATCTGAGTAGCCCTCTTACATTATTTGCAGATGATGCTGTCATTTACCGTCTTGTAAAGTCATCAGATGATCGAAATGAATTGTAAAATGATTTAGATAAGATATCTGTGTGGTGCGTAAAGCGGCAATTGGCCCTAAATAAAGGAAAGTGTGAAGTTATTCACATGAGTACTAAAAGAAATCCGCTAAATTTCGATTACGCGATAAGTCATACAAATCTGAAGGCTGTAAATTCAACTAAGTACTTAGGGATTACTATTACAAATAACCTAAGTTAGAACAATGACATAGATAATGTTGTGGGTAGAGCCAACCAAAGACTGCGATTCACTGGCAGAATACTTAGAAGGTGCAACGGATCTACTAAAGAGACTGCTTACACTACACTTGTCTGCCCTATTGTGGAGTACTGCTGTGCAGTGTGGGATTCGTATCAGGTGGGAATGACGGATGATATGGCGAAAGTTCAAAGAAGGGCGGCTCGTTTTGTATTATCGCGAAATAGGGGAGATAGTGCTACAGACATGATACGTGAACTGGAGTGGCAATCATTAAAACAAAGGCGTTTTTCGTTACGACGGGGTCTTCTCATGAAATTTCAGTCACCAGTTTTCTCCTCCGATTGCAAAAAAATTCTGTTGGCACCCACCTACATAGGGAGAAATGATCATCACGATAAAATAAGAGAAATCGGGGTCGCACAGAAAAAATTAAGTGCCGGCCGGAGTGGCCGAGCGGTTCTGGGCGCTACAGTGTGGAAACGAGCGACCGCTACGGTCGCAGGTTCGAATCCTGCCTCGGGCATGGATGTGTGTGATGTCCTTAGGTTAATGGCTCTGAGCACTATGGGACTCAACATCTTAGGTCATAAGTCCCCTAGAACTTAGAACTACTTAAACCTAACTAACCTAAGGACATCACACACACCCATGCCCGAGGCAGGATTCGAACCTGCGACCGTAGCAGTCCCGCGGTTCCGGACTGCAGCGCCAGAACCGCTAGACCACCGCGGCCGGCTGTCCTTAGGTTAGTTAGGTTTAAGTAGTTCTAAGTTCTAGGGGACTGATGACCTCAGAAGTTAAGTCCCATAGTACTCAGAGCCATTTGAACCATTTTGAAAAAATTAAGTGCTCGTTTTTCCCGTGCGCCCTTCGAGATTGGAACAGTAGAGAGACAGCTTGAAGGTGGTTCATTGAACCCTCTGCCAGGCACTTAATTGTGAATAGCAGAGTTATCATGTAGATGTAGATGTGTTGTGCACACTATATTAGCCTACCATAATGAGATCATCCCAGTCCGGCAACTAGACACAGACTGAGGGAATTTTTCGGGTTTTTCCCTGGACCTCCACCCTGGATTACAACAGCGCCCTATGGTGGTGGCGCTGTGAACTAAATTAGTTTGACTCTAGACCTCAAGGTGAACACTCTGGGTGGAGATGCTGTCTATGACAACTCAGATTGCTTAAGTAAACAATATACCACAATGCATGCAAATCAAAGACTTGCGTCCATCCTATCCAGCAGCCCAGCACCGGTTGAGTCATTTTCCTGCCAATTTCTAAATGAGTGAGTGGGGGCGGGTGACAGAGAAGATAGGAGAGGAGAGGGCGAAACTGGGAGGGGGGCTGTTGTTAGGTTAGTGGAGGTAGCCCAATAGACCTATTTCTCGCCAAAATATGAACTTCCTGCCATACTGTCAGTACAACATCGCCACATCTATGGCCGGTAGCTTGGATCCGCCATCTTGAATAAGTTTGGCAACAATGCAGAGTGGGTGACATTGGCTTTGTTCGACTATTCTTGGGTAGTGAGGCTTTGTTTTCCTCCATGTGGTTATTACATCATACTGTTGACTGATCATAAGGTGAGGTTAGACGTTTTCGTACATTCACTGTTTCTAGTGTTCCAAAATAAGGATGTTATTTACGAACTTGTGCGATATGTCATGCATTTAACATGTTCATGTAGCCTTTTAAAATTCGTCGCACTCCACTTACGTGACAAAATATTTGCTTAATTGTTTCTAGTTTCAAATAGGAGATCCATTAAAATTATGGTTTGAGAGATAAAGAACTAAATAGATACATAAGCGTAACGTACTCTCCAACTAGACATCCGGAAAACTCACCTTAGGCAAACAGCAGAGCCACGGAAGACTGCAGCACCTTACGTGCAAAGAGTGGGGTAGAGGCTGGAGAAATGGGAGTGGTAAGGATAACGAGAAATAGCTCAGTGTTGGGCTGTCAGTCCCTGGGAGGTAGATAACAGCGACTGCTGTAGCGAAATGACTCGATGGTTAAACTGTAGAAACCAAATACAGACAGAGTAAGATGCTCATAATCGTCACGTAACAATGTGTACCAAGGCCTCAAAAATCAAAGTTTGCTATTTAAGCTTTACAGGCTCGAACGTTTGGTTGAAATGTCTTCAGTTTCTTTCTCCTATACGGTACGTATCCTGCTAAGTTGAAACAGAACATAATTCGACCAATATACAATATTATGTTCAAAGCATTGGCATAAATTATCCATGACCAGCTGATGGTCTGCCCTATAATTTATAATACCCACCATACATATCTACTGCCTTCCGAAAACAACATAACAAAGCAACTGTATTAATCGAAGTGCCTGTCGACGTCAAATATGCGACGGATAGACGTGGAACGATCATTTTAACACTGCTTGATTTCAGCAAGGCTTGTGATGCTGCAGATTTCGATGTACTGCTGATGAAAATGAAACAGTTGCATTTCTGAAACAATTCAGCACTGTGTTTTGACACTACTTCAGAACAGTTAATCAGTTGACTGTGGAACGGATGAGTCATGAAGGAGATATGTGTTGGCATGAGTCCTCAAGGATTCAGTTCTTGGTCCGTTGCGTTTTTCCCCACGTCTCAATGATACAGTCCTGGAAATTGAAATAAGAACACCGTGAATTCATTGTCCCAGGAAGGGGAAACTTTATAGACACATTCCTGGGGTCAGATACATCACATGATCACACTGACAGAACCACAGGCACATAGACACAGGCAACAGAGCATGCACAATGTCGGCACTAGTACAGTGTGTATCCACCTTTCGCAGCAATGCAGGCTGCTATTCTCCCATGGAGACGATCGTAGAGATGCTGGATGTAGTCCTGTGGAACGGCTTGCCATGCCATTTCCACCTGGCGCCTCAGTTGGACCAGCGTTCGTGCTGGACGTGCAGACCGCGTGAGACGACGCTTCATCCAGTCCCAAACATGCTCAATGGGGGACAGATCCGGAGATCTTGCTGGCCAGGGTAGTTGACTTACACCTTCTAGAGCACGTTGGGTAGCACGGGATACATGCGGACGTGCATTGTCCTGTTGGAACAGCAAGTTCCCTTGCCGGTCTAGGAATGGTAGAACGATGGGTTCGATGACGGTTTGGATGTACCGTGCACTGTTCAGTGTCCCCTCGACGATCACCAGTGGTGTACGGCCAGTGTAGGAGATCGCTCCCCACACCATGATGCCGGGTGTTGGCCCTGTGTGCCTCGGTCGTATGCAGTCCTGATTGTGGCGCTCACCTGCACGGCGCCAAACACGCATACGACCATCATTGGCACCAAGGCAGAAGCGACTCTCATCGCTGAAGACGACACGTCTCCATTCGTCCCTCCATTCACGCCTGTCGCGACACCACTGGAGGCGGGCTGCACGATGTTGGGGCGTGAGCGGAAGACGGCCTAACGGTGTGCGGGACCGTAGCCCAGCTTCATGGAGACGGTTGCGAATGGTCCTCGCCGATACCCCAGGAGCAACAGTGTCCCTAATTTGCTGGGAAGTGGCGGTGCGGTCCCCTACGGCACTGCGTAGGATCCTACGGTCTTGGCGTGCATCCGTGCGTCGCTGCGGTCCGGTCCCAGGTCGACGGGCACGTGCACCTTCCGCCGACCACTGGCGACAACATCGATGTACTGTGGAGACCTCACGCCCCACGTGTTGAGCAATTCGGCGGTACGTCCACCCGGCCTCCCGCATGCCCACTATACGCCCTCGCTCAAAGTCCGTCAGCTGCACATACGGTTCACGTCCACGCTGTCGCGGCATGCTACCAGTGTTAAAGACTGCGATGGAGCTCCGTATGCCACGGCAAACTGGCTGACACTGACGGCGGTGGTGCACAAATGCTGCGCAGCTAGCGCCATTCGACGGCCAACACCGCGGTTCCTGGTGTGTCCGCTGTACCGTGCGTGTGATCATTGCTTCTACAACCCTCTCGCAGTGTCCGGAGCAAGTATGGTGGGTCTGACACACCGGTGTCAATGTGTTCTTTTTTCCATTTCCAGGAGTGTATTTCATCTGTTTTACATTCTTAGAACTGCCACATACATTCTGACGACATTCAGCCTTGTCTAAACTAAGAACTATGCTTCTGCCGTATCAGATTTTTAGAACACAGTGGTCACAAAACCTGTCTTAAATTAAACCCCAAGAAGTCACAGGTAATACTTATATCTCGTGGAAAGTTGAGCAGCGAACATTGTCGTGAACCATTTCCTCCCATACTCCTTGACAGTAACCATTATCAATCGAAAAACAGTAGAAGAGATGGGCACATAAATTAGGAAGAACGAGTTGTCACAGTATTCAGATAATCTCTCTCTCACCTACATGTGATTACAAAGTTTGAGAAACTAAAACTAAAACTAGTTCAGTCAATCGTCCCGCCGAATATTTACTACTGTGGTGTTCAACAAGGCACAAACACCGAAAACTCCAGGGAATCTGAACTAACTACGAATGCTTACGTAAGTTTTTTGAGCAAAACTGAGTTCGTTTGATCACGCCAGTCTTCCCTATGATGTTATGCTAGATGTGGCCGGATACACGGCATGTACACTCCTGGAAATTGAAATAAGAACACCGTGAATTCATTGTCCCAGGAAGGGGAAACTTTATTGACACATTCCTGGGGTCAGATACATCACATGATCACACTGACAGAACCACAGGCACATAGACACAGGCAACAGAGCATGCACAATGTCGGCACTAGTACAGTGTATATCCACCTTTCGCAGCAATGCAGGCTGCTATTCTCCCATGGAGACGATCGTAGAGATGCTGGATGTAGTCCTGTGGAACGGCTTGCCATGCCATTTCCACCTGGCGCCTCAGTTGGACCAGCGTTCGTGCTGGACGTGCAGACCGCGTGAGACGACGCTTCATCCAGTCCCAAACATGCTCAATGGGGGACAGATCCGGAGATCTTGCTGGCCAGGGTAGTTGACTTACACCTTCTAGAGCACGTTGGGTGGCACGGGATACATGCGGACGTGCATTGTCCTGTTGGAACAGCAAGTTCCCTTGCCGGTCTAGGAATGGTAGAACGATGGGTTCGATGACGGTTTGGATGTACCATGCACTATTCAGTGTCCCCTCGACGATGACCAGTGGTGTACGGCCAGTGTAGGAGATCGCTCCCCACACCATGATGCCGGGTGTTGGCCCTGTGTGCCTCGGTCGTATGCAGTCCTGATTGTGGCGCTCACCTGCACGGCGCCAAACACGCATACGACCATCATTGGCACCAAGGCAGAAGCGACTCTCATCGCTGAAGACGACACGTCTCCATTCGTCCCTCCATTCACGCCTGTCGCGACACCACTGGAGGCGGGCTGCACGATGTTGGGGCGTGAGCGGAAGACGGCCTAACGGTGTGCGGGACCGTAGCCCAGCTTCATGGAGACGGTTGCGAATGGTCCTCGCCGATACCCCAGGAGCAACAGTGTCCCTAATTTGCTGGGAAGTGGCGGTGCGGTCCCCTACGGCACTGCGTAGGATCCTACGGTCTTGGCGTGCATCCGTGCGTCGCTGCGGTCCGGTCCCAGGTCGACGGGCACGTGCACCTTCCGCCGACCACTGGCGACAACATCGATGTACTGTGGAGACCTCACGCCCCACGTGTTGAGCAATTGGGCGGTACGTCCACCCGGCCTCCCGCATGCCCACTATACGCCCTCGCTCAAAGTCCGTCAACTGCACATACGGTTCACGTCCACGCTGTCGCGGCATGCTACCAGTGTTAAAGACTGCGATGGAGCTCCGTATGCCACGGCAAACTGGCTGACACTGACGGCGGCGGTGCACAAATGCTGCGCAGCTAGCGCCATTCGACGGCCAACACCGCGGGTCCTGGTGTGTCCGCTGTGCCGTGCGTGTGATCATTGCTTGTACAGCCCTCTCGCAGTGTCCGGAGCAAGTATGGTGGGTCTGACACACCGGTGTCAATGTGTTCTTTTTTCCATTTCCAGGAGTGTATTTCACAGCCGTGCCGAGTGGCCGCTTGGTTTGAGGCGTCACGTCAGGGACCGCTGGAGATTCGAGTCCTGCATCGGGCATGGGTGTGTGTTGCTCTTAACATAAGTTAGTTTAAGTAGTGTGTAAGTCTAGGGACGGATGAGCTAAGCAGTTTGGTCCCTTAGGAATTCACACACATTTGAACATTTGTATTTCACATTCTCTATTTTACTCACCAGTTTCTTAGTCACTAATGCCCTCATATCACCTACATTTACATTTACATCTAAGTGAATACTTTGCAATTCACACTTCAGTGTTTAACGTAGGTTTCATAAAACCACTTTCAGACAGTTTCTCGACTGTTCCATTCTCGAATAGCACGTGTGAAAAATGAACATCTAAATCTTTACGTGCGAAATCTGATTTATCTTATTTTATTAAGACGGCAGTTTCTCCTTACGGAGACTAAAATTATTTTGGCGTTCAAAGGTCAACGCAGATTACTGAAGTTCCGTGTAAAGATCTCATCGCAAACGAAAGCGCCTGTTAATGAAACCGAGGAAGGCGGAAGAAAGGAAAAGGGGTAGGTGGGCAATCATGACTCCAAGCCGAACATGGCACTGCGGTATTCAGTGGGAAAAGTGGAAAATTTGTGCCGGATCGGGGCTCGAATCCAAATGCTGCGCTTCTCTAGAACGATTTCAATAACCGTCTCGGCCACCCGGACACTCATTCCGGCCAACCAAAGTTCTCAACTTACCTCACTCTGTATTGCAGCGTCCCCCGCCCATTACACCTCGCAAATTCTTGATTCCCGTAGTGGTCTCGAACGATATTTGTATACTGCACTGAAACATATGTCATAGAGCCGTCGTGCTTGATTATAGTAATGCAACTGAGTGTTGTCGTTCTGTCGGACATGACCGATAGAGGAGACAACACTCAGTTACATTAATAAAGGCACCTTTGTTTTAATGGTTGCCACCCCAACTCGCTTATCATATCCCTGACATTCTTTCCCATATCCACGATAATATAGAACGAGCTGCCCTTCTTGAACTTGTCAATGTCCTCCGTCAGTTCCACCTATTAAGAACTCCACACAGCACTACAATACTCCAGAAGAGAACGGACAAGCGTAGATTCGGCAGGCTCTTTAGTAGATTTGTTCCATCTTCTAAGTGTTATTTCACTAAAACGCAGTGGTTGGTTTGCCTTCCCACAACATCATCTGTATGATGGTTCCAATTTAAGTTGTTCGTAATTGTAATCCCTTGGTATTTAATTGAATTAACAACCATTAAATTTGTGTGATTTATCGTGTAAACGAAATTTAATGGAAACTCGTGTGGAGGACCGCCTATTTTTTGCGGTTTAGAGTCAATTACCACTTTTTGCATTATGCAAAATTCTTGTCCAAATCATTTTACAATTACGTTATTGCAGTGCCTGTATTATTCCGAATTACAATTCAAAGTTCCTTCGGATATTCATGCATGCCCGAAGGAACTTTGCATAGTAATTCGGACTAGCACAGGCACAACAATATCGTATTAAGCCGCCGATGCTGGGGAAGCGACTCTCAAGTAAAATGTCTCCTCTGTACGGCAATATACATAATGGATGTAAGAGCACAGATTGTTAGATTGTGGACACATGGTCATATGAAAGTTTGTGTCTGGCCATGCGTGGTGCCCGGATAGCCAAAAGGTAAGAATACCGCATGAAATAAGTGTGAAATCGGGAATCGAGTCCCGGTCCGGCACAAATTTAATCTGTCGTCATTCCATTATACACCTAATGGTGGTCCATATTCGCAGTTGCGAATACTTTTCATGTCATTTTACAATTGGTTTTGATCTTGTGATGACGTTCGGCAAACGACAGCATCATCTGGAAACAATCTCAGATGGCTGCTCAGATTATCTCCTAAATTGTTGACATGTATTAGGAACGGCAGAGGGAGTATAACATTTCCCTGAGGAATGCCAGACATCTCTTCTGTTTTACTCCATGCCTTCCCGTCAATTTTTACGTACTATGACCTTTCTGACAGGAAAACACGAATTCAGTTGTACAACGGAAGTGATACTCCAAAGGCACGCAATTTGATTAGAAGTCTCTTGCGAGAAATGGAGTCAAACGTCCCCTGGAAATCTATAAATGTGGATTTAACTTCGGATCCGCTCTAGGCAGCTTTCATTACTTCATGTGAATAGAGGGCCAGTAGTGTTAGCAGTATTTCAAAAGAGCCAGTTCTGTTTCAAAATAGTGAAATTTTGTGAATCCGTCTGGTTATGTGTCAATAGGTCGTTTTATTCCAGATAAGAGGGCTATGCGTGTTGTTCAGTGAATTCGAAAGTAAAATTCTATGTATCGACTTAACAGAAAATCCTAGGAAGTTCTGGTCTTACGTTACATCAGTAAGTGGCTCGAAACAGCATATCCAGACACTCCGGGATGATGATGGCATTGAAACAGAGAATGACACGCGTAAAGCTGAAATACTAAACACCTTTTTCCAAAGCTGTTTCACAGAGGAAGACCACACTGCAGTTCCTTCTCTAAATCCTCGCACAAACGAAAAAATGGCTGACATCGAAATAAGTGTCCAAGGAATAGAAAAGCAACTGGAATCACTCAACAGAGGAAAGTCCACTGGGCCTGACGGGATACCAATTCGTTTCTACACAGAGTACGCGAAAGAACTTGCCCCCCTTCTGACAGCCGTGTACCGCAGGTCTCTAGAGGAACGGAAGATTCCAAATGATTGGAAAAGAGCACAGGTAGGTCCAGTTTTCAAGAAGGGTCGTCGAGCAGATGCGCAAAACTATAGACCTGTATCTCTGACGTCGATCTCTTGTAGAATTTTAGAACATGTTTTTTGCTCGAGTATCATGTCGTTTTTGGAAACCCAGAATCTACTATGTAGGAATCAACATGGATTCCAGAAACAGCGATCGTGTGATACCCAACTCGCTTTATTTGTTCATGAGACCCAGAAAATATTAGATACAGGCTCCCAGGTAGATGCTATTTTCCTTGACTTCCGGAAGGCGTTCGGTACAGTTCCGCACTGTCGCCTGATAAACAAAGTAAGAGCCTACGGAATATCAGACCAGCTGTGTGGCTGGATTGAAGAGTTTTTAGCAAACAGAACACAGCATGTTGTTCTCAATGGAGAGACGTCTACAGACGTTAAAGTAACCTCTGGCGTGCCACAGGGGAGTGTTATGGGACCATTGCTTTTCACAATATATATAAATGACCTAGTAGATAGTGTCGGAAGTTCCATGTGGCTTTTCGCGGATGATGCTGTAGTATACAGAGAAGTTGCAGCATTAGAAAATTGTAGCGAAATGCAGGAAGATCTGCAGCGGATAGGCACTTGGTGCAGGGAGTGGCAACTAACCCTTAATATAGACAAATGTAATGTATTGCGAATACATAGAAAGAAGGATCCTTTATTGTATGATTATATGATAGCGGAACAAACACTGGTAGCAGTTACTTCTGTAAAATATCTGGGAGTATGCGTGCGGAACGATTTGAAGTGGAATGATCATATAAATTTAATTGTTGGTATGGCAGGCGCCAGGTTGAGATTCATTGGGAGAGTACTTAGAAAATGTACTCCATCAACAAAGGAGGTGGCTTACAAAACACTCGTTCGACCTATACTTGAGTATTGCTCAACAGTTGGGGATCCGTACCAGATCGGGTTGACGGAGGAGATAGAGAAGATCCAAAGAAGAACGGCTCGTTTCGTCACAGGGTTATTTGGTAACCGTGATAGCGTTACGGAGATGGTTAGCAAACTCAAGTGGCAGACTCTGCAAGAGAGGCGCTCTGCATCGCGGTGTAGCTTGCTCGCCAGGTTTCGAGAGGGTGCGTTTCTGAATGAGGTATCGAATATATTGCTTCCCCCAACTTATACCTCCCGAGGAGATCACGAATGCAAAATTAGAGAGATTCGAGCGCGCACGGAGGCTTTCAGACAGTCGTTCTTCCCGCGAACCATACGCGACTGGAACAGAAAAGGGAGGTAATGACAGTGGCACGTAAAGTGCCCTCCGCCACACACCGTTGGGTTGCTTGCGGGGTATAAATGTAGATGTAGATGTATTTCATAATTGCAGAACATATTGTTCCAAAACCCCACTACAAATCGATGTCAGTGATACGAGACTATAAATCGGCACATTACTCCTATAGACTGTACAGTTCAGAATCAGTATGCTAATCATGCAAAATCGCGTGAGCATTGAGGCAATCATCCCATCAATCAACCAGCTTGAAGATGCCCACATGGTACAACATCATGTCCTGCTGTGGGAAGAATTCCGTAACTGCCTGGCGCACATCCTTGTCCGATAGGAATCGTCAACCCTTCAGTACCTTTTTTACAGGACCGAAGGCGTGATAATCGCTTGGGGAGAGATCAGGACTATAGGGTGCGTGCTGGAGTGTCTCCCATTTGAGTTGCCGTAACTTCTGCGATACGACATTTGCGATATGGGAACGTGCGTTACAGCACGGAACTTGGTGCACCATTCCACAATGGTAGTTTTCGACGGACATGCTACCCCACGCACATATTTCATTCTCTGATAAATGTATACCAGTGTTTGTACAGGGTTATTACAAATGATTGAAGCGATTTCACAGCTCTACAATAACTTTATTATTTGAGATATTTTCACAATGCTTTGCACACACATACAAAAACTCAAAAAGTTTTTTTAGCCATTCACAAATGTTCGGTATGAGCCCCTTTAGTGATTCATCAGACATCAAGCCGATAATCAAGTTCCTCCCACACTCGGCGCAGCATGTCCCCATCAATGAGTTCGAAAGCATCGCTGATGCGAGCTCGCAGTTCTGGGACGTTTCTTGGTAGAGGAGGTTTAAACACTGAATCTTTCACATAACCCCACAGAAAGAAATCACATGGGGTTAAGTCGGGAGAGCGTGGATGCCATGACATGAATTGCTGATCATGATCTCCACCACGACCGATCCATCGGTTTTCCAATCTCCTGTTTAAGAAATGCCGAACATCATGATGGAAGTGCGGTGGAGCACCATCCTGTTGAAAGATGAAGTCGGCGCTGTCGGTCTCCAGTTGTGGCATGAGCCAATTTTCCAGCATGTCCAGATACACGTGTCCTGTAACGTTTTTTTCGCAGAAGAAAAAGGGGCCGTAAACTTTAAACCGTGAGACTGCACAAAACACGTTAACTTTTGGTGAATTGCGAATTTGCTGCACAAATGCGTGAGGATTCTCTACCGCCAAGATTCGCACATTGTGTCTGTTCACTTCACCATTAAGAAAAAATGTTGCTTCATCACTGAAAACAAGTTTCGCACTGAACGCATCCTCTTGCATGAGCTGTTGCAACCGCGCCGAAAATTCAAAGCGTTTGACTTTGTCATCGGGTGTCAGGGCTTGTAGCAATTGTAAACGGTAAGGCTTCTGCTTTAGCCTTTTCCGTAAGATTTTCCAAACCGTCGGCTGTGGTACGTTTAGCTCCCTGCTTGCTTTATTCGTCGACTTCCGCGGGCTACGCGTGAAACTTGCCCGCACGCGTTCAACCGTTTCTTCGCTCACTGCAGGCCGACCCGTTGATTTCCCCTTACAGAGGCATCCAGAAGCTTTAAACTGCGCATACCCTCGCCGAATGGAGTTAGCAGTTGGTGGATCTTTGTTGAACTTCGTCCTGAAGTGTCGTTGCACTGTTATGACTGACTGATGTGAGTGCATTTCAAGCACGACATACGCTTTCTCGGCTCCTGTCGCCATTTTGTCTCACTGCGCTCTCGAGCGCTCTGGCGGCAGAAACCTGAACTGCGGCTTCAGCCGAACAAAACTTTATGAGTTTTTCTACGTATCTGTAGTGTGTCGTGACCATATGTCAATGAATGGAGCTACAGTTAATTTATGAAATCGCTTCAATCATTTGTAATAGCCCTGTACTTCGGCAGCCCTGTTTCGACGCATTTGGTAATAACATCGCTGTAGTTCATGTATCTACATTTAATGCACGCCCGTCGGAAAGATACGAATGGCACACTAATCCCTTACCTACATATTGGTGCTTATATACTCACATTGGAGTCACGCTACATTGCACATACGCTGCATGACGCCTCATATATTTCCATTCTCGTGTATTGTTGCTACCTGAACAACTTCCCAGTCTTTAGGTATGGATCTTTCTTCGGACCTGTGGTTGTATATGACTGTTAACTGTACAACTATTTCACTAGCATACCTCGAAAGGAATTAAATTAATACACAATCCAAGCCGGAATATTTCCTGCATCTTCCTTTGCAAAGGAATTTCAGAAAATAGTTTTTTATACCTACGTCTTGAGGGCGCTGATGCCGTTAACATTACCATTGCTATCGTACAGCGCCTTGACGCTGGTATACTTTATATACGACCAGAACGTCCTTTGATATTCTTCCAGATTTCGAGACATAGTTTCGTTGTGGAATCTGGAAATATGGAAAGTACACCAGCAGCAAGACACAATCAATAACTTCACTGTGCGATACCAATGCTAACGTTGCTGTTGACGACGAAGTAAATATTCCAAAATTCAAATCAAGAACAATTGCCAATATGAGTAGCTTAGAAGCAGATATCCTCCATGTTATGAAGCAGGTTAAACCACTTAATAAAGAGAAGACCTTCTGTTCAGATTGTATGCCAGTTAGGTTCTTTTCAGAGTATTATGATATAACAGCTCCATACTTAGCTATCAGATACAGCCGCTATCTCGACGAAAGATCTATACCTAAAAGACTGGAAACTTGCACAAGTCACACCGAGAAAGAAAATAGTAGTAATCCTCTGATTTACAGACCTATATAACTGATGTCGATTTGCAGTAGGATTTTGGAACATATACTGTGTTCGAACATTATGAATTACCTCGAACAAAACGAGCTATTAAAAATAGTGACCACGTATCCAGAAAATCTCATTCTTGTGAAACACAACTAGTTCTCTATTTAGACGAAGTAATGAGTGCTGTCAACACGGGGTCTCAAAGTGCTTCCATATTTCTGAATTTCCATACGGCTTTTGACACCGTTCCTGACAAACGGCTTATAACCAAAATGCGTGCCTACGGAGTTTCGTCTCTACTGTGCTACTGGATTCGTGATATCCTGTCAGAAATGTCGCAGCGAAAGTCATAGAGTGAAACAGAGATGATGTTTGGCATTCCCCAAGGAAGCGTTATAGGCTCTCTGGTGTTCCTAATCTATATAAACGATTTCGGAGACAATCTGAGCAGCACTGTTAGATTGTTTGCTGATGATGCTGTCGCTTCTCGTCTAGTAATACCATCAGAAGACCAAAACCGATTGGAAAATGATTTAGCAAGGTATTTGTATGACAAGAGTAGTGGAAATGACCTAAATAATGAGCAATGTGTGGTCATCCACATGAGTAATAAAAGGAATCAGTCAAATTTGGGTTACACGAGGTATTAAACATATCTAAATGCTGCCAATTCAACTAAATACTTAGGATTACAATTACGAATAACTTTGGAAAGATCGCATAGATAATGTTAAGGGGAAGGCGAATCAAAGTCTGCGCTTTATTGGCGAAACACTTAGAAGATGCAACAGGCCTACTAAAGAGACACCTTACACTACGCTTGCCCGTCATGTTCTGGAATATTGTTGCGCTGTATGAGATCCTTACCAGATAGGATTAACGAAGGACATCGATAAAGTTAAAGGAAGGGCATCTCGTTCTGAATTATTTCGAAATAGGAGAGAGAGTATCACAGATATGATAGGCAGATTAGGGTGCAATCATTAAAACAAAGGCGGTTTTCGTTGCAGCGAGATCTTGTCATGAAATTTCAGTCACCAACGTTCTCCTTCGAATACAAAAATATATTGTTGACTCCCACTAACATAGGGTGAAGTGACCACCGTAAGAAAATAAGTAAAATCAGAGAATGTGCGGAATGAGTCAAGTGTCCGTTTTTCCCGCGCGCTGTTCGGGAGTGAAACGGTAGAGAAATTGTATGAAGGTCGTCAATGAACCCTCTCACAAAGAAGAGTAGTCATGTAGATGTAGACGTAAATGGATTAAAAGTATCTCTCATCGAAGTCCATGCTAAATATCGAACACCAATGAACCGTCGTTGATCATGAAGATTTTGGGTTCTTTAAAATACTGCATGTCCTTATGTTTTTTTCATTGGTTCTTCAACAGTGTCCTGACGTACTTTGTGTATCATGGGGGATCTGTCCCGTCTCCAATTAACTGACTTGATATAAAACTCTCAGCTGCCATCAGTACTATTTCTTTGAATTTAAGGGACATTGGTTGACGTTTACATAATTAGTATGACAGGATTGGAGACTGTCACTCAGGAAGGTGTCAAGCGTTCTTTTATCCGCTTTTTTAAAAAGATATATTTTACGTGTATTTTTGTTGGTATTTTGGTGTTACAGTATTCAGTCTCGCTACGATGAACTTGTGGTCACTAATTCCTATCTCTCTGTTTGCTCAAGACTGTTTGTCGCTGAGAGCTCCAGCATGTTATTGAAGCTATTTACACTTACGTGTGCATACTTCAACTAATTGCTCAAAATAATTTTTGGTGTAGGCATTCAGTACTCGTTCAGAGGAATATTTCATAACTGCAACACTATATATAATACGTGCAGCACCTTGGCCGTAACTATGCGTAACACTAAACCTTCCTCCACCTATTTCTCTATTTCATCCATACGCTTTTCGAACAAACTACCCAGTAATCTGCATCTGATCCTAAAAACACTGCATTCAAGAGGAGATTAAAGTTTTACCTGTTTTGATCGAATTGGCATCCATCCCGTAATACCCTAGCTGTCTTCTGCCTGTCCAACAGTGGACCAAAATTTGTGCCACGTTGTCAATATTATTCCAGCTTTCCTCGTACCTGTCTACTTCTGTATTTTTTCCATCTCATCTGCTAACTTCAGTTCTTCTCGTTATTCCCCACTCAATCAATTTCTTCTAGAGATCTGATAACTCCTGTACTGCTGCCATGCATTTCTGTTAATATGTCATTGCTCCCACCCTACTGGAATGTTACGTTATGTGAAAATTACCTAACACAAAAATAAGACTGACATTACTGTAATACGATACGTTTATTACTATAGCAATTATTGTTTTTAGTATTATGTAGATTTCCTGTACTGTACACATTACACATTATAGTGTAAACTCCTTAAATATATTTAATTAGATGCAAGAGAGAGCCTGAAAACCATAATTTTGCCAGATGAAAAAAATGTATCACCAAATAAATAAATAAGATTCTAATTTGCGAGGTGCTGATGGGGGTGAGGGATGTGCAAACCAGCAAGTTACTCCAATTAGATGCTCCTGAAGGTAGTTATAGCATAAACTATTTATGGAGGGTGAACCCAACTAAATTTGCTAAAGTCATTATCTGAGATTTTGGTACAATAGATCTGTCGCCTCCAGTGTGTTTTATAGAGTAATTGCATTTCGTTTGACTTATTTCCCGTACTTACCTTTGCATCTGTACTGCACACAAAATATCTGCACAACAATGAAAATTTCGACGGTATGCGTTGTATTTCTTGGTTGGAAAGATAATACTTGTTCCATTTACTCAAATAATTGTTCTTAAAAAGAACAACAGTCATGACCACTTTACTTTTCGCTCTGATACTTGCACTCGGTATTGCTCTGCCCCGTCTCGAGTTTGTTTTTCTGGAGGTCTTAGTCGTACAGTGTTATACAGCAGTAAGGATAGGTGTACCTATGAAGAAATGGCCGAAATGCACCTCGTGTATGTGTACACTGACCGCATTGGAAGAGCGTTACAACGACTCTGTGCTGAACTTTTCCTATGGAGACGGCACCGATATTGCAGCACTTTGGCATCTGAGGGTAGTTGTGTTACTCCGTGTCTTGTGCAGTATGTTTGGTGATCACATATCACAGTCTTTTCACTGCTCATTAACGTTTCTTCATATAAACAAAGGTAGTTGGTGCAACAAACAGAATTTGTTATGATTACATTATCGCTCTGTAACGAGCTACCTGAGTTCATTGATACTCAGTAAACATCCCTGAACAACCTCTGAAATTTTATACGTGAAGTTCGGATTCTCCTTTTATACTTTTATGTATTGCCATAACTGTCATGTAAATACAGCGTGTCCAGCGAAGAAGTCCCTGATTTCAAAATTAAATACCTCGAAAACTGAGATCGATAGACGAGTCCAATAAATGATGTGTTTATTGCGAAAGCTGTAAGTATTTTATAAAGAAGTTATACAGAAGTTTCTAAATAGCTCGAAATGCTGCTAGCAGATGGCGCTGTAATTGCAATACGTAGTGCCTATCCCTTTCAGACCTGATTTTTTTTCTGGAGGAAAAAAAACTTTCTTTTATGCTGTAATACCCTTATGTGATTTTTTAATGATTTTAGATGCAAGATGTATACAAAAATATGTACCCGTTTTCAAAATATACTTTGTACATTTGGCTTCTTTTTGTGGACTAATATAACTAATTTTGAAATATTCACTTTTGTAATAAATAAACTGGCCATTCAATAATTACCATGCAATATAACAATATTAATAATATTCATTTATACAGTGCAATATAGCTAACGAACTACTTCCTTATATTCTGGCGCTCATAAGCTGCTGTGCACTGTTACACTGACTAGATGATGTTTTCATAGTGAAGCCACACAGTTGGCAGCTCTTGTACATGATAAAAAGACTGAACATTCACAAATGTGTTCATGAGGTTTCCACTGAGGAAAAATATTTCTGTTCCAAGTAAGAGACAGTAAAATTTAATGCACGCAATTATAGCCAGTGGATCTGAAACGGCTTAAATAGTGCCACGCAGCTTAGAGCGATGAGTTCCACCTTTGAAATATGAAAGGAGATTAGCTTCTCAAAGAAAGAGGTTGAAAACATGTGTTCCATTGAACAAAATGTTTTTCTGGTACTGGAATACCACTGATTAGATCACACTCCTACATCAACAACGTGCAGTTTTCGATTTAACCATGACGTGGCTTGTTGCCGTAGGAGTGTGTTCTAATCTGCGGAATTCCAGCACCAGAAATCATTTTGTTGAATAGAATACATGATTTCAAACTCTTCCTTTGACACGCTAACCTCCTTTCAAATTTCAGTGCTGGAACTGATCGCTCTGAGATGCGGCGCACTATTTATAGCTCTTTCAGACCCACTGGCTACAACTGTGTACATTAAATTTCCACCATGAGAATCAATGCGTTTTTGGAAAAAAAGGTCTTATAAGCTAACTGGGAAGCCTACAAACTGTCTCCTTGGTATCGCATATTCTAGCACACGAATATACCCTAAAAAAAGAGTATTAAACTCAAGTGTAATTTTTAACTAATTGCTGTACTATGCACAAAATCAGCATTTTTTTTAAAGCTCGCTACAGTCAGCATATTTATAATGTAATGGTGGTTGGTTAAATAGTCTCAGTGTATTGCTCTTAAAACTAGTTAATGTTGACATTTAAATCTTTTCAAGCTACCCTTTACCAACTTACTTACTTTAGACGCATACACACTACGGCAGAATACAAGGTACCAGGATATAAATTTTTCTCTTCACACATACGATAAAGGAAGAAAAAGGAAACCCCGTGATGAGGCAGTGAAGTCGACCGACCGATCTCAGATTCTCAGCTACAGATCATCGGATGCGGTATTTAGGGGCATGGGGTCAGCGCACTGCACTTCCTGCCGTTATCGACGGTCTGACCTTCGAGTCGCTACCTCTGAGCAGGTAGCTCCTCAATTGGCATCCTGACCCAGCCCTTCCACCAAGGAAAAACCTCTGGCAGTACCGAAAATCGAAGTCGAGTCCCCCATATGAGGGTCAGTCGCATTGACCACTCACCTACGGAGACGGACTTACACATACGTTACTTTGCAGAAAACATTTCTTCATGTAGTTAAGAGGACTTAAGGCAATCAGGTGTGGCATCTCCGACAGTCTAAGTCATTGCATGTAGTGAGTACATTAACATTTCGGTGATAAATGCATCCGAGAGATGACATGTTTTAATTTCGGCCACCGAATATATGGATACTGATTTACATTCTGAAACGGCATGGTAAATATGAGCGGAATCATGCTTTTTTCTTGTAGTATTATTGTTATTTAACTGCCGACACTGTACCACTTAACTGTTGGCAGTTATCACCAGAACAATTAGTTAATGTTATCTTAACTTACTTTAATGAAGGAATTATTAAAAATTTTAACAGTACTAATGTTTTACAATTAAACAGAAACTGTTATGAGGTGACGCTTTTTACCTTTTAATCTTTTGTGCTTTACTGGTAACTTAACAACAGATGTTTCAAAGGTGTTCTTTCCTTTCATTGTGGTCACCCTACCTTTACCAGGAACTTGTACTCTTGTCGTTTTCGTCATCGAAGAAACACACACAATATATTTGTCTAAAAATTATGAAATATGTGAAAAAATAATAAAAGCGATGCCATTCCTTGTCAAACGTTAAGCGTCCCAATAAACGGTTGGCACACTCTCTCTTAGCATGTAAGTATTTTGATGGTCGAATGTGAATACAGTGTGTGTGGTGAATCAGTAGAATAGACATTTATTAATTATGCCACCGGTCATTTTTTAATGATCACATTAGGTTATAAAAACATGAAAATACGATGAGTTTTGACTGGGTTTCACGCACGAATCAGTGGCACAGATGTAACTCCAAACCTCAACCCTCCTCCCCCCCCCCCCCTCCACAATGAATGAAATGCTGCTTAGCACCGTTAAACAACATAAATTTTAGTTGCAGATTCTTGCTTTGATTCTGCATATTATAAGCGCCATGACTAGTGAAACCCACTAGCAACGCCTCGCATTTTAATGTTATAAGTTAATTTTATCAAAATTAAAAGTGACATAATTAATAAATATTTATTTAACTGCGAATACTTTGTCGCTCAGGAATAGGGAACAGAGAATAAAAATCAATTATATAATTTAAAATTATTACACAGTATGAGTAAGTAGATTTGGTGATACTATTTCTATTATTCAACTATTTCATTGCCTTATTCCCTGTGGCAGCATTGGTGGAGAAATGTCCGTTGCTTTTAAAATAGGCAACTCGTTAACGACGATCTTCGAGAGCCGTCCGAATAACTACGAGAAAGTTTATGTGTATTCACTCCTACAGAGCATCTATAATAAATGCACCTCAAATAAACCTCGTTTTCTTAGATTACGATTACTAGATGCCTTTATAACATCTAGATTACGAGTCAGATAATAGAAAAACAACCGAATCGAAAAAAAACTAGTTTTCAAGGTTATATCACATTTCTTGCACATCTAACGACTCAGGAACAAAGTTATTATAATCGACGCGACACTATGTCACCCAATCCGGAAGTCTCCAGAATGAGGTGTACGAAGGAGACGCGGGAATGGTCGGCAGCGGAAGGTCCCGTCGTTGCTCGAATGCAGAAGAAATAAGCCGAGGAATGGGTTAATATCGCCTGGACAGATTCTTCAGAGGGCAGGTGTACAGTCTGGAGCGCTGACGTTGCTGTGTGGCTTTGTCCTCGGGCCGCGCCGTGCGGCCTAGGCTCCCAAGCGGCAGAGAAAGCCGCGCGGCTCGGAACACGACCACGCCTCCAGCTTCACTGGCTGCTGCGGCCCGATGCGCGATACGCCCACGCACCGTCGTTCCGACGTCGTCGCAGCCACTGCCGTTCCGGGTTGCTGGATCTTCGAACCATCGTCCCACAGCCACTCGGCGTCCTTTATTTGTCCGCCCAGCCACAGGTTCTCGTACACTGCAACATGAAGTTGTCAACTGCGTACCATGGCGCTCAAAAATGCTAGAATCTCTTTCGACAACTGCATACTGCTGCAACGCGAAGCGTCTATGCTTCCAAGGCTGGAGAAAGCAACTAATCAAAAGTCTAATGAAACAAAAATGACTTCTCGGAAAGCAACAAGCAACAATAACACCTACATCTACACCGATGAGCCAAAACATTATGACCACCTGTTTAATATTTGTTCCACTTTTAAAACACAGTAGAACAGCTGGGCGTGTATCCAAAAATGAACAGCATAGAGACCGAAGTGATGACACTTCCTGCAGGACTTGACCATCATTTTGCAGGACAATGCTCAAGTACGTACAGTGTAAGCTGTTACTGATTTGTTTGACTGATGGGGCTGCTAAGTGCTATACCACCTACTACACTCCCCTGACTTAAGTCCTCGTGAGTTCAACTCGATTTCTAAACTGAAGGAAACACTTCACGGCATTCGCTTCAGAATTTCTACAAATTTGTCGGGCAATAGACCGCGCCACTCGAACTGTCAACACAACTGACACTGCTAAGAGTATCCTACGACTTCCACATCGCTGGCAAAGGGTTATACACAATGCTGGTGACTACTTTGAAGGTCAGGAAAACTTTGAAACACGTATATATTTTGTACGAGCTATAAATAAATAGTTGCCACTACTAAAGTTCCAACCCTCGTATTTACGTAAAAATGTTGCAACAATAATCCTCAAATTTATTAGTTCAAACCAACCATGAGGACCTGATGTTAAATTTTTAATCTTCAAGAATCAGACCCCTAGACAAGAAAAACTGGAGCCATCTCGACATGACAAGCTAAGTAAACTTGAAAGTTTATTGTAATCTTCGCTCCTCTCTAATCGTCACGAAATACTTTGCTTGGACTGGACATCGTTTAATGTGGACAATAGATGGAAGTAGGAAAGAGGGGCGGGGAGGGGGGGGGGGGGGGGGGGAGATTACGACGAGCATTGTGCTCTGTCATCCGATCTGCCACAGAAGTAGATGTAGATACCTTAGGGGTTGCGAAGCAACTCAAATCGCTTGATACGGGCAAGTCTTCAGGTCCAGATTGTATACCGATTAGGTTCCATTCAGATTACGCTGATACAATAGCTCCCTACTTAACAATTATATACAACCGCTCGCTCACCGATAGATCTGTACCTGCAGATTGGAAAATTGCGCAGGTCGCACCAGTGTTTAAGAAGGGTAGTAGGAGTAATCCATCGAACTACAGACCTATATCATTGACGTCGGTTTGCAGTAGGGTTTTGGAGCATATACTGTATTCAAACATTATGAATCATCTCGAAGGGAACGATCTATTGATACGTAATCAGCATGGTTTCAGAAAACATCGTTCTTGTGCAACGCAGCTAGCTCTTTATTCGCACGAAGTAATGGCCGCTATCGACGGGGGATCTCAAGTTGATTCCGTATTTCTAGACTTCCGGAAAGCTTTTGACACCGTTCCTCTCAAGCGACTTCTAATCAAGCTGCGCGCCTATGGGGTTTCGTCTCAGTTGTGCGACTGGATTCATGATTTCCTGTCAGAAAGGTCGCAGTTCGTAGTAATAGACGGCAAATCATCGAGTAAAACTGAAATGATATCACGTGTTCCCCAGGGAAGCGTCCTGGGACCTCTGCTGTTCCTGATCTTCTTAGGTTGTTCGCAGATGATGCTGTAATTTACCGTCTAGTAAGGTCATCCGAAGACCAGTATCAGTTGCAAAGCGATTTAGAAAAGATTGCTGTATGGTGTGGCAGGTGGCAGTTGATGCTAAATAACGAAAAGTGTGAGGTGATCCGCATGAGTTCCAAAAGAAATCCGTTGGAATTCGATTACTCCATAAATAGTACAATTCTCAAGGCTGTCAATTCAATTAAGTACCTGGGTGTAAAAATTACGAACAACTTCAGTTGGAGAGACCACATAGATAATATTGTGGGGAAGGCGAGCCAAAGGTTGCGTTTCATTGGCAGGACACTTAGAAGATGCAACAAGTCCACTAAAGAGACAGCTTACACTACACTCGATCGTCCTCTGTTAGAATATTGCTGCGCGGTGTGGGATCCTTACCAGGTGGGATTGACGGAGGAAATCGAAAGGGTGCAAAAAAGGGCAACTCGTTTTGTATTATCACGTAGTAGGGGAGAGAGTGTGGCAGATATGATACGCGAATTGGGATGGAAGTAATTACAGCAAAGACGTTTTTCGTCGCGGCGAGATCTATTTACGAAATTTCAGTCACCAACTTTCTCTTCCGAATGTGAAAATATTTTGTTGAGCCCAACCTACATAGGTAGGAATGATCATCAAAATAAAGTAAGAGAAATCAGAGCTCGAACAGAAAGGTTTAGATGTTCGTTTTTCCCGCGCGCTGTTCGGGAATGGAATGGTAGAGAGATAGTATGATTGTGGTTCGACGAACCCTCTGCCAAGCACTTAAATGTGAATTGCCGAGTAGTCATGTAGATGTAGATGTAGATGTAGATCCCTGCCTGTCTGGAACTACACACTGGAAGATTCTCCAATCTCTACCTTTCGTGTCCAATACCATACGGCCTATTCGTTATTTCACGATCCTTCAACCACTTTCCATAGGTGGTCACGACAGTAGTTCGCCAAGAGGCGACCTGCTTAGCAGTTTCAGTGATTCTCGTTTTCAGCGTCAGCGCCACAACAGTGAGCCCTTTGTCAAAACCGCTTATATCAGTGGATTTCCGCATTTGCGGCCCACATCTTCGCTATAATGACTGCCCAATCGTCTTTATTTCACCTACATTCTTTCCTTACTGCATCACGTGCTCGCAACACCAACAGGAGGCATTCAACTTCGCGATGGGTAGTGTTCATAATGTTTTGGCCCATCAGTATATCTACTTATAAGTACACCGTACTAAAACTAGCCACTTCGAGGTATGGTGACCATTTCTCCTTTGTTTTCTCGAATTACCGACTCCCTTATTGACCGCCTATTTATCCCGTATATTTCGTCAGTGACCAATGCAATAAATATTAACCTGTGTAGTTCTATTGATAGTTAAGATTTCTTGACCGACATATCTCGAAGAGTTAGCGTATAATAATCAATACTATTGTCGACATATAGCCTTTTTTCTGTACGTGCATCTAGGGAAAGAAGACGGTTTGATCAAGGAAATGCGAACAGTGGAGAAAGAATGACAGCCTACGTGTCTACAGGGGTCGTGAGAGGCAGAATGCTTACTTGTTTTCTGGACAGTACAGCACTGGTGACCTACTGGATGCGCTTGCCTCGTATCGATCAGCAGCTATGGTATAAGTAACTCACGGAAGTAACAAGGACTCACGAAGGTGGCTCATAGAGATGTTCACGTTTAAACATGCTCTTTACGTTATTTGGCTCAATGGTTCAAATGGCTTTGACAAGGGAACCTCCCCATCGCACCGCCCTCAGATTTAGTTATAAGTTGGCACAGTGGATAGGCCTTGAAAAACTGAACACAGATCAATCGAGAAAACAGGAAGAAGTTGTGTGGAACTATGAAAAAAATAAGCAAAATATACAAACTGAGTAGTCCATGTGCATGATGAGCAACATCAAGGATAGTGCGAGCTCAGGAGCGCCGTGGTCCCGTGGTTAGCGTGAGCAGCTGCGGAACGAGAGGTTCTTGGTTCAAGTCTTCCCTCGAGTGAAAAGTTTACTTTCTTTATTTTCGCAAAGTTATGATCTGTCCGTTCGTTCATTGACGTCTCTGTCCACTGTAATAAGTTTAGTGTCTATGTTTTGCGACCGCACCGCAAAACCGTGCGATTGGGAGACGGAAGGACGTGCCTCTCCAATGGGAACCGATAACATCTCATCGCAAGGTCATAGGTCAACCGATTCCTCCACAGGAAAACACGTCTGATGTATTCTATACGAGACTGGTGACGGCATGTGCGTCACATGACAGGAATATGTTGTCGACCCACCTAACTTGTACACTTGGCGAATGGGTAAAAAGATTCTTCTACCTTGCCCGATTTAGGTTTTCTTGTGGATGTGATAATCACTCCCAAAAAAGTGATGAAAACATAAGAGTTTGTCACATAAACTGCAACAAATGAATGCAACAGTTTCACAGTCGCACAGTTTTCCCTGTGCTCTGTCAAAACGTATGTTTTTAACGTTTTCAAATTTTTCCGTGTGTATACCGCCAAATCCTGCATATGTCCCAGCAAATCCGAACATGTCATGGAATTTTGGAGAGCAAAGTTGATTATATGTGAGTGCCTGAACTTTGATAATTGTCTGAAAATAAAATTTCTCAGTCGAGGGAAGACTCGAACCAAGGTCCTCTCGTTACGCAGCTGCTCACGCTAACCACGGGACCGCAACGCTCCTGTGCCCTGAGTCTCCTTGATGTTACATATGTTACACATGGACTACTCAGCTAGTATATTTCGCTTATTTTTTTCATAGTTCCACATAACTTTTTCCTGTTTTCTCGGTTGATCTGTGTTCAGTTTTTCAAGGCCTATCCACTGTGCCAACTTACAACTAAATCTGAGGGGGGTGCGATGGGGAGGTTCCCTTGTGAGCACTATGGGACTTAACATCTATGGTCATCAGTCCCCTAGAACTTAGAACTACTTAAACCTAACTAACCTAAGGACAACACACAACACCTAGTCATCACGAGGCAGAGAAAATCCCTAACCCCGGGAACCCGGGCGTGGGAAGCGAGAACGCTATCGCACGACCACGAGCTGCGGACTTTTACGTTATTTATTTCCCAGTTAACTCCCAGAACACAACAACGTTTCGCAACGCTTCGAAAGAGCCAGCCAGCCAATATGAAATTTTCCGATCTGTGTATTCTTCTTTCCATAACCATAATGATTAAACTGTCCAGCGTTTACATGTGTCTTCATGTACTTCTAAAGTGAATCAATTTTCATCACGTGCACCTTCTCTCAGTTTGTGGAGTTACCGCAAAATATCATATTGTATGACATAATAGACTAAAAGTAGGCAAGCAAAGTATGCCAGCGTTTTTATCCTTGTTGCCACCTATTCCAAGAAAATGTGATGTTGTTGTTCAGTTAAAATTTTATTGTGACTAATTCTTCCTCAAACCTCCATAAAAATCATGGTCATTTTCCCTAAAACCGTATTGGTCGTCCTACTCCAAGGTGACACCTCGTCAACAACGAGTAAAACCGACTCTAGCCTTAATAACAGCCAGAATTCGGCTATAAAAAGAGTCCACAAGCTCCTTCAGGTATTCCATATCGAGATAAAACCACCTGATGATTAGATCCCGCCGAGCTAAGATATTACGGGACCGTAAATGGCTATGTTTCACCTACTGTTCAAAATAGTCTCAGACAATGCCTATGGGATTCAGATCTGGTGGTTTAGAGGGCCAATCGTGGTGCGACATGGCGCCTGAGTGTTTGTCAAACAAGGAATGTATTGTGAACACGATTTTTGTCATTTTGGAAGACTGAAGTGTCCAGAGCATGTTTACCATGAAGATATACAATAAAGGGCAACATTTGGTCATCGAGAATGGTGAAATAAACACCCAGGTTTACAACAACCTGAATGGACCCACATCATGATACAAGAAACACGTCCCCAGACTGCGGTTGAGCACCTCACTGGGCCATAAATGTGCTCGGCGGTTTGAAAGGAGGCAAATTCTGGACTCGTCGCACCACAGTACACACCTCCACTCAGCTACTGAGCAGTTTCCGTGTTGTGAGACCTAAGTTTTTCCTGGTGTATACTAGTCAAGTAACGTACGGTTCAAATGGCTCTGAGCACTATGGGACTTAACGTATATGGTCATCAGTCCCCTAGAACTTAGAACTACTTAAATCTAACTAACCTACGGACATTACACAACACCCAGTCCTCACGAGGCAGAGAAAATCCCTAACCCCGCCGGGAATCGAACCC
Source organism: Schistocerca nitens (assembly GCF_023898315.1). Lineage (NCBI taxonomy): Eukaryota > Metazoa > Arthropoda > Insecta > Orthoptera > Acrididae > Schistocerca > Schistocerca nitens. The sequence continues at coordinate 166,684,816 of NC_064616.1, read as the reverse complement.
GGGAACCCGGGCGCGGGAAGCGAGAACGCTACCGCACGACCACGAGCTAGTAACGTACGGGAATGTACGTAGGTGACGTAGCCCGGCTGCATTCCCGTAAGTTATTTTTGAGTTTCTGTGTTGTTTGCCCCATTGAGCATATGCAACTTTATGTACCTCTGTGAGCAATGGCCCTTAACGATGTAGTCGACTTCAGATATCGACTGAATGCAATTTCTTTCTCTATGGTCCTCTGAAACGGGTTGAGATGAACCTGCGTTCTCTAACAACGCCATTTATGCCGTTTTTGAAACCGATAGTCATTGACAAGGTGTGACGCGTGTGTCCGGGCCCTGTCGATTAGTATCTTTTCACGGCTACCGTTATCACGCCACGTTACATGGCTGTTGCGGATAGTGCACCATTCCTTGTAGACACGTTGGACGGTCCGCATTGATACACTGAAAGCTAAGGGAATCTCATTGACTGTGTGGCCATGGGCACGTTCGAACACGATAGCTCCTCTCCTTCCACTTGTCACGTCTCCACGTCAGCCCTTATTACTGCATAGATGCCGTTCAGCAGACTGACATATACAGGGTGATTCAAAAGTAACTGTACACATTTCGTGGGTGTAGTGAATGCATCATAATAATAGCAAAATGCTAAACAAAGTTTTCTCCCAAACTGCTTTTTTTTCGAGGTGTGATGCATAGTGTCTTTCGTGGTAGGCATTACATCATGGGCCAGTACAGGCTATGGGCGTGTCTTGCTCGCCTGCGTACCGACTGATGTGGCTTAGTACACCTCTCTACACTGCTGTAGGGGTTCCTCAATCAACTGCATGGTGCCTTCTTCGAGGACTGCAATTCCACCTACTTTACCTGCAGAAGGTACAGGATCTGACTCCTGTAGACTACCCTAGGCGTTAGAATTTCTATCAGTGGTTGCTCGAGCGCCATGCTGCTGATACACTGTTTGGTCGTCAAGTAGTATTTATGGATGAGAGCCTCTTTACACGTGCGCGTATCGTGAACTCTCATGACATGCACGGGTGGGCGTATGAGAATCCTCGCTTAACTACAGTACGAGGATATCAAAATCGTTTTGCAATGAACGTTTGGTATGGTATAGTGGCCAACCAGCTACTCGTATCGCATGTTATTCCACGGTGCCTGCCTGGCTGAGTGTATCGACAGTTTTTGGAACATTAATTGGGTGGTCCGCTACACGAACCAATTTATGGTTTATCCATGACGGTACCCCTGCTCATTTCAGTCGCAAGGCAAGAGAGTATCTCAGTGTTGCTTATCCTGGTAGGTGGATAGGTCGTGTAGGACTTGTTCCTTGGCCTGACAGTTCTCCGGATTTTAACCTCCACGGACTTCTACCTTTGAGGCCGTCTCAAGGAGCTCGTGCGCGGTGTTGCAACTGAGAATGTAGCACAACTACAGCAGCGAATTGAAAATAGCTGTTCAACTGTGCAGAATGATATGAGCAGAGCTTGAAACATTCTGAGAGTGCTAACACGTCTAGAACGTCACTGTCTTCATCTACAGAGACATGTTATGGGCTGTGATGAATTTCGTTGCTTTCTCAGAAGAATTAATTTTGCGTTGTTTGTGATGCACTTGTTATTCCTAGCCTACTGCACATCGCGGAATTAAAGCAATTTCAGAAAAACTGTATTTAACATTTTACGTTTATTGTGATACACGCACGAAGTGTGTACAGTTATTTTGAATCATCCTGTACACACCACTTCACTGTCCGGTCTTGGTCAACGGTGGATGACCGCCTAATATGAGCTCTACGGCATCCACAGCTCCCCTAAGCGACCAGAGTGCTCTGTTTAAGGGCTGACGAATATCTTGTGCAGTGGGCTTATCAAAAAAGCGAAGGTGACTTAAAGGATGTCACATGAAGAAAATCTGTACTACACATAGGTTGACTCTTACACAGAAGATTACAGCAACCAGCCAATTTTTAAAATGCTATTTATTTATTTAAACAGCGCCGTTACCGGTTTCGAACCATTAGGTTCATCTTCAGACGGCTAGTTCACGTTTTACATTACATTTCGTGTTTTGTTTCCCCACCTGACGAAACTTCCTTGGGGTGGCGATGCCCTACAACCAAAACAAGATGTGAGACAACGTCTTTTCAATTGTAATTGTCCCTCACGACGATTTTAAGTGATGTAAACAAATTATTATTATTAAATGGAAGATGTTTCGGTTACTTACAATGAAGAATCCACGCCATTACGTTCCAGTGCAGGTTGCTTATCATCTTGCAACATCCAAAACTGTATAATGCAATTTTTTGTGTATATATGTACATTGTGTGCAGTTTGTGTATATATCATTATGTACAGTTATATATATATATATATATATATATGTGTGTGTGTGTGTGTGTGTGTGTGTGCATACATACATATACACAAAAAAGTGCATTATACAGTTTTGGATGTTGCAAGATGATATGCAACCTGCACTGGAACGTAATGGCGCGGATTTTTCATTGTAAGTAACCGAAAAATCTTCCATTTAATAATAATAATTCGTTTACATCACTTAAAATCGTCGTGAGGGACAATTAAAATTGAAAAGACGTCGTTTCACATCTTGTTTTCGTTGCAGGGCATCGCCATCCCAAGGAAGTTCCGTCAGGTGGGGAAACAAAACACGGAATGTAATGTGAAACGTAAACTGGCGCTCTGAAGACGAACCTATCGGTTCGAAACCGGTAACGGCGGTGTTTAAATAAATAAATAGCGTTTAAAAAGTGACTGGTTGCTGTAATCTTCTGTGTAAGAGTCAACCTATATTTTGTACATAGCCACGGGTTCAACATGTCAGTTTTTGGCAAAATAGCAAAATCAGTACTGTTTGTATTTTATCTAGTCAGTTTCAGCTCTCGATGTTCATCAGAGACAAAGGTGTCGTCAGGAATTCCCAGGGAAACTGTTATTTTCTGTATACATAAATGATCTGGCGGATAGAGTGAGCAGCAGTCCGCAGCTGTTTGCTGCTGGTACTGTGGTGTACGGCAAGGTGCAGTCGTTGTGTGGCTGTAGGAGAAAGGAGAAAGGAGAAAGGAGAAAAAAAAGACGATTTAAATAAAATTTCTAATTTGTGTGGCGAATGGCAGCTAGCTCTAAATGTAGAAAAATGTTAGTTAGTATAGATGAGGCAGTAATCAAACCTGTAATGTCAAATACAGCATTAATAGCGTGCGGCTTGACACAGTTACACCGATTAAGCACTAGGCATAACTATTGAAAGCGACATGAAATGGAACGAGCATGTAAGGATTATAGTAGAGAATACTGCTCGAGTGTTTAGTGTCCACACTAGGTCGGATTAAAGAAAGACGTTGAAGCAATTTAGTGAAGGGCTAATAGATTTGTTACCTTACGTTAGAACAACTCTCGAGTATCACGGGGATGCTTCGGGAACTCAATCAGGAATTCCTGGAGAGAAGGCGACGTTCTTTTTTGAGGAACAGTACTGAGAAAATTTAGGGAACTGGCATATGCAGCTGACTGGAAAGGATATACTGCCGCCAACATACATTTCGCGGAAGCACCACGATGACAAGGTAGGAGAAATTGGGACTCGTACAGTAGGATATAGGCCGTCCTGTTATCCCTCGCTCTATTTGGAATGGAACAGGAAAGGATATTAGTAGTAAGAGTACTTGGTACTCTCTGCCACGCACTGTACGGTGGTTTGCGAGGTATGTATATAAATGTAGATAAGCACTCCACTACGGGTGAAATATTTTGTAAAAAGAATGTTAGATCAGATGGTAGTTTTTTCTCGGTGTGTCCTGGAAAATTTTAAGGGGTGTTCAAAAAGAAACGAGCCGGAGTCTGGATTGCGCAAACTGGTGACAGGAGGGTAATATCGTGGAGTGTGTAACGAGGTGTGGTACCGAGCAGAGCGTGGAAGTTCACAGCCCTTCGCTAGAGGGCACGAGTGCACGTCACGTGACTATAAAGAGCTAGCAGCAGCATGCATCAACCGTCCAACGCTGCCAGTTGCATTGCAAACAGTGACATGGAGGCGTCAAAAGAAGAGCAAAGAGGTGTTGTTCATTTTCAGACAGCGGAAGGAGTAGAAGGAAGGGACATTCATCGACGAATGTGACAAGTGTACGGCGAACACTGCATGTCCCTTGCAAGGGTCAAGGCGTGGTACAATCGCTTCAGGGAAGGACGGGTGTCGTTAGCCGATGATGCGCAATCTGGAGCACCACACTGCATTACCGATGACGTCATCCAGCTGGTGGATGCACTCATTACCAAGGACCGCCAAGTGACAGTGAAAGCCATTGCCGCCTTGGTTGGATTGAGTGTCGGAAATGTCCATAACATCATGAAGGAACGACTGCACATGCACAAAGTGTGTGCCCAATGGGTGCCCCACAGTCTTTAACCACACCAGGAAGAATGTCGAATGGCCCACTGTCTCGCTAATCTGCAGTGCTATGCTCGGGATGGGAATGCGTCCCTGGCACGAGTGGTGGCTGGAGATGAGTCATGGTGTCATCACTTCGATCCAGAATCAAAACGAAAAAGTCTCCAGTGGAAGCGTCCAGGGTCACCACCACCAAAAAAATCAAAGGTCATCCACACAAGTTACGTTGACATTCTTCTTTGACCAAGATGGCTCCCTTCTGATTCACTTCCTGCAGCACGGGACAACAGTGAATGCCCAGCGTTACTCGCAAACCTCGACCACCCTTCGCCAAGCGATCAAATCAAAACGACCAAGCAATCTCACCTGTGGGGTCATTCAGCTCCACGACAATGGAAAACCTCATACGGTCAACACAGTCGCGGCACTCCTGCAGAAATTCAAATGGGAGGTTTTCGGCCACCCTCTATACAGTCCGCACCTCTCTCTCTGTGATTACGCCATTTTTGGTAAAGGTTCTCAAGGGCAAAATATTCACCTCGCACGACGACGTCCAGCTGTACGTGCGGAACTGGTTAACATCGCAGTCCCGGGAATTTTATGAGACAGCCATTCACCGCCTTGTGTCACAGTGGGACAAGTGTCTCAACACCCAGGATCAATACTTCTATCATAGAGGTACTGGTTTCTGTAATTATACTTCCGGCTCGTTTCTTTATGAACGCCCCTTATACTTGCTATTTTAACAAAAACAGCCATAACAGATTGTCACGTTATGAGATCAGGTTGTAAGTTAACTAATGGAATAGTTGCATGAAGTATAGTGACAGTCGTTTTTAGAACGATGTTATTACAGCCAGTATCATGTAACATATGAGGTTGCTTAGTCTGATGTTAAAATTAAAACTCACCTTTTCCTATGCCATTCAGCCTCTGATTCTCCGACGGATCCAGTTGAGCGAGTTGTCCATTGTTGTGCCTACATATTTCCGAGGCCTCGTCCCAAATAAGCTTGTTCATGACAACAAGGTAATTAACATTACCGAAGGTTAGTTTTTCTGTTTCTAGTAGTGATACGTTAGCGCCTGAAACCACAAATATGCCACAGTTCCTGTAAAACAATTTATTACCAAGCAGAACCATCGTAAAATGTTATTAAGGTGTACCTAAAGGACAGTCCGAGGTTTGAACTTTAGGTAGTTTTACAGGAGGCATAAGAAAATTCTGTATTCCATTATGACATATAAATACTGAATTACCTAGTCTTATTACCTTATGAACAATAATAAGAAGGAATTTGTGAGAGAAATATAATCTAATTTTCAGACATTGGAATCTGCCCCTAAAACAATCAGGCTCTGTGAAAGTTTTGAATCATTATACCTTATAGAATATAACTCTTGCAAAGTATACATTCGAAATGTAACCTGTAGTGAAGCATTATTTACACCGTGCGTGGGAGGAAGCAAGATTGATTAAATTATAAAAATGGCTCTGAACACTATGGGACTTAACATCTATGGTCATCAGTCCCCTAGAACTTAGAACTACTTAAACCTAACTAACCTAAGGACATCACACAACACCGAGTCATCACGAGGCAGAGAAAATCCCTGACCCCGTCGGGAATCGAACCCGGGAACCCGGGCGCGGGGCCGCACGACCACGAGCTGCGGATGATTAAATTATATTATAGTTTTTGAAAATCTATCAATAAAAAATTTATTATACAGGGTTATTCGTAATTATGCGGAAACTAGAAGACATACAGCAAACAGACAAATATCAGTGGATGGAGTATCTCTTCAAGTTTCTGACTCTCACTGCATGTGTTCAATATGTGCAGCGGCTGTGTCGCTGCAAATGTCTATACGGGCGGAAGAGCACATGAATCGCTTACTGCAGAAAGCAACTAGACAGAAATTTATAAATCTCCGTTTTTTTGACTATTTTGGTTCTGAATGGATCAGTGCACTGTTTACCCCCAAAAGGAAACCTGCCTGTGCGATAAACGGGTTTGGCAACGCCGTCAGTTTTACGTTTACTGCAGATAGCGAACTAGTTCGGGATATGTTGGTGGAAGGGGGAAAGATACTACACAGTGGATGGCATTGTTGAACTCATAAAACATTCCTCAAAAAACGAGAAGACGTTTCCCATTGTTAAAATGAAGATGGATTATTGTATAGACTGCAGTTTCTAGTGGCCTACATTCTACAAAAGAACCTGCCTGAGCGATGATTAGAGTAGTAAAGTTGTTCCGAGACATCTGAAAAGGTTTCTCTCCATTTCAAAATACCATGAATTGACCTTTTCAGCTGAAAATCCGGATAGTGTTAAGTGCAACATGAATATTACTGACTTCAATATGGATATTTTTAGGCTGAGAAAAGCTGTACAGCCCCTGGAACTCCCTTCAAAGATATCCTTCATATCGGTACTGCCTATAAATAACAAGAAAATGGATGACATCAAGAAATCTATCGTCTATATCATCATGGCCAATAACAACGGCAAATCGTTATGCAGATGAAGATAACTGAGTAATGCAACTATGCAAAAGTCAAATATTATCCAGAAACATGTAAAAATGTTTATTACAATAAAAGACGTTAGTATGTAAAATTCTAACTTAAAACAAGGTACTTAACCCCAAAATTAATTTGAAAATCTAGTGTACTGCAGAATGGGAACATGTGGAACATCAAAAAAGTCATCCCAGTCTTTCCATTTACTTCATACGTGTGCATAATAAGCAAGTGTACCTACATCAAGAAACCAGAATTACATGTCAGGAGATAAATCGCTTTAAACCGGTATTATTCAGTTATTTATCTCTGCTGTAAAAGGAAGAAATGTCGACATGTTGTCTTTCTGCAGCAAGTGGTTCACATGCATGCAATTCATTGAAGTCGAGGAAGGCTTAATGGCAGCGGAAGCTAGGGAACTCTTTTTGTAGGGTCGCCTACCTGCAGGTCCGGATCAATTCGATGTGAAAATACGGATCGGACGATTTGTCTACATGTTCTAACACGTTTGCCCCTAATTGCGAGCCGTTTGTCAAAATATTACGAATTGAAATTTCTTTTCACTGATAAGCGCGATTCTTGTTTATGTCTTGTAGTTTTGGCGCAGCCGTCTTCTGAAATTTCAGAGGTACTTAATTAACAACACTCTATAATGCAGCTATAGGAGAAATTAAAGTCCATGGTTACAACTGTTGCTGTAACATGAAACCTGTTAACTCTAAAACATAAGTATTAAAGGTGAGCAGACAAAAACATACTTATTCAATGCTCACTGAACAATGAGCTACTAGACATAATCGAATCCTTCACACACTTACAGTGCAAAATTACGTCAAATGGAAGATCAGAAGGATATTGCAAGCCGCACCTACCAGAGAAGGGCTCCTTTTAACACAAGAAGAAACATTTTTACATTTAGCTGCATATACAAACATCTCTGGAAAGATCTTATAAAGAGGTTTATTTGCTACAGTGCGGAAGTGAAACATGTTGGACACTCGGAGAAGCAGAAAAACACAAAATAATGACCTTCGAGGTGTGGTGCTACCGCAGAATACTATACACAGTGTGTCGCAATTCCGTTAGGAGAGTGGCTGTGAAAAAGAAAAGTCACGGATTATATTCCACAAAATCTTTGTATTTATTCAAAATTGTCTCCTCCTGAATCAGTAGACAGCTAAAATCGTTTTAAAAGTATTTTGAAACAGACGCTATAGTCCTTTTTTGGAATTCGATTTAGTACTGCAGTGAAACTTTCTTGCATTTTCTCAGTTTAATAGTAATTGTGACATTTCATTGCCAATTTCGATTAAAGAAACAACCATAAGTCGGCTGGGGTAAAATCCGGCAAATACAGCGGGTAATCCAGGACTGTGATCCATTTTCTGGCCAAAAACGTGCACACGATCTTCACTTTGTGGGTTGGGGCATTGTCTTGGACGAGCGACCAGGATCCTGCCTCTCGGTACTCGGGTCGAATGTGATCAGTCCTCGCCCACAAACGATGGGAGATTCAAAAAAGTTACTGTAGCCTCGCTGCTCCACCGCCATTTCACGACAAGTGTCAGACACATTCTGTTACATTCGTGACCGGAACGCCTGCTGCAGTGAAACTGGCACTTTGACCTTCTTCACAGCTGTTGTTGAAACTTCGAGGATCGTAACGCCACAATTAACCACGTCATAGCATTTGCAGTTCGGAATTTCACACAAGCAGTCCTAACGGAACTGGTACACACTGTGTAGATTGCCTGGGTAGACAAGGCATCAACTTGCTCTGGCGAGTGTAGGAATAGAAGTAACGTCTTTGCAAGCTTATAAAACACAGAAGGGACATGTGGATCGTCCATCTGCTGATATGTGATGGTGTCATCAAGAGTATCATCGAAGGTACAGTACAGGGGAAGAACGCAGCAGACAAAACAAGACTGTAATAATATGGTGGATGTTATGCTCGAGCCAAGGTAGCCCCTGAGGGCTGGCAACCCATATTACACCACAGAGGATGAGGTTGTCTATGTCCAAGGGGTACAAAAAGCGCCATGGTAAACACCGGCTATTTACATACAAAATAATGAAAACAGTCATTCCGAGCACTAATTCCTGCAGAGGGAGTTCGAGACACGGGCTGCAGGAAGTATCACTACGCCAAAACTTGATTGGCTGGAGACGGCTATTTAGGGGCTAGAACCCGCCCTGAAGTTCAGTTCACTCCGGATGCCGACCTCGTGTACTTCAACTGCTGAAGATTACGTCTTCATCTCTGAATTGGACTCTCACTAGTAAGTGTGTGTTACCACGAACCTTTGTGGAAAATTAGAAGTGAACTTTTGTTTGCCTCAATTAGGAGACTTTTACTGGCATCATTATTGTTACTTTTCGTTTGTTCTTCAGTCATCAACCTTGTGAACTTCCATCAATAAAAGTTATGTTTGTGAAAAATTGCGAGTTGTCAGTCACAACACAAGTGGCGACGAGTTGGTGCCTGTATGTCTCTTCCTCATGGTGGAAGTTGTACTTCAACAGCTGCTCCAAAGTGTGCACGACTTACTACAAGGTTTTCAACAGTTTTGAAAGAAATCTCAGGATACACAGGAACGTTTATTTACGGAACTCTTCCAAAATCGCCCATTTCCGCCGCCCCCGCCGTTTCCTACTTTCAACGAAGACTGGGAAACATACGAGAAGCAGCTCCAGTAGCAGTTTCAAATCCAGCAGGTTGTCCAAGAGGCTGCTCTTCGTTCCTACTTTTTGTCATGGAACCAGTCCAAAGTGTACGTTCTCTTGACGAAACCCCAACTTCGACTTCCGGATTCTTTGACTTTCTCTCAGATTTGTGAGGTTCTCGTGGCTTACTATCGATGACGGTTCCACGTGTTGGCTGCCTGTGTCGAATTTTACTAGTGTCGCAAGAAGGCTGGTCAGTCCTATCGTCAGTGTGCAGCGGAACTACTAGATCTCAGCCGGAAATGTCACTTCAACACACGAGTCTCCAAATAATCCTATGAGGACGAGATGGTCCGCGACCACCTCATCCAGGCCGCCCCTGATGTAGCTTTCTGGCGCGACGCCCTCAGACTCGACGATCCGATTCTGGACCAGATCATTGATCTAGCATTCAAGTACGAAGTTTCTATGGCGGCCGACAAGCGTTTGGAATCCGTCGCATCGCTAGTGGAGGTCGAAGATGTTGCCGTCGTCCGTTCCGATGACCAGCGCCGACCGTCCTGTTCTGCACAGCGTCGACAGTGCGGCCGCCCTGTCCAGGACTTCGCACCCTCGGACGGCTCCATGGGCCTGGCGCAGACCGTCGGTGCACGGAGGCTCCCGCGCCCTCGGCAGCGCCGCTAGTCCTCCGGCTGCCGTCCTCCCGGGATGCTTTAAGAACCACGCATGGGACGACTGCCCTGACAGGTAGGCGTATTGTGCAGTGTCTACCTGTAACGGAAATGTCAGTTCTGTCTGCCGATCTCGGCAGCCGCCTCCTCATCCGGCCAATGACCGTCGGGGGTCTATACCCATGGATATCAACCAGGTGCAGTCTTCGGGATCTTCCAAGCTGATGATCGACGTTCAGGTCAATGGTCGGCCACTGCAGATGCAGGTGGATACCGGAGCAGCGGTCTCACTGATCAACTAATCAACTATTCCTCTTATGCGAAGACTGGGGCGCCCCCCCCCCCCCCCTGGCGCCCACACCTCAGCGTCTCCTTACTTATAATAAGCAAGCGATCGCCCTCTTGGATCAGTTCACAGCTTCCGTCATGTATAAATCGGTTCGCCGGCAAGTGACCTTCCTTGTGGTCAACAATGCGACCATGGTAGATCTCTTTGGGTTGGATGACTTCTGGGCCTTTGGCTTCGCCATCAACGACAATGTTCATCTGGTGTCTTCCGAGGTTCCATTCCCAGCAGTCGATACCTTGTGCATGGAATTCCAGGACCTCTTCTCGCCGGGTGTCGGCTGTGCTCAAGATTTTCATGCATCGCTCCAGATGAAACAGTCTGCCCGCCTGAAATACTTCTGGACATGGCAGGTTCCCCATGCCCCCCAGCAGCCTCTCCGGCAAGAAATGGACCGTCTCACCATGGAGGGAGTCATCACTCCAGTCCATTACAGTTCGTGGGCGGCACCCTTGGTCGTCCTCAAGAGAACAGATGAGCGTCTTCGAGTTTGTGGCGACTTCAAGGCTGTGCTTGACCCTCAGCTACAGGTTGAAGACTATCTCCTCCTGTGCCCCAAGGACCTGTTCTCCAAGCTCGCAGGGGGGCCAATTTTTTTCGAAGATCGATCTTGCCGAGGCCTACCTCCAAATACCTTTAGATGAGCCTTCGACTCACTTGGCCGTCGTCGACACAACGTTTGGGCTGTTCCAGTTGAACCGCCTCATGTATGGCATCACTAGTGCACCAGCCATCTTTCAGCGTTACGTGGAACAGATTTTGCGGAATGTGCCAGGTTGTATAAACTATCTGGACGACATCGTCGTCATCAACCGTACTGCAGATGAACATCTCAGTCATCTGCGACTATTGTTCCTGCGCCTGCGAACCGCAGGCCTAAAATGCAACCTTGCTGAATGCTCCTTTTTTTCAACCTGCTATCTCCTACCTGGGTCAAATCATTACCCGTGATGGCATATCGCCTACCTCCTCCCACATCGCTGCTATAACAGCCCTTCCTCGTCCGTGTGACGTCCACCAACTGCAGTCTTTCCTGGGTAAAGTTGCTTACTATCGAAAGTTCATTCCCTCCGCCGCCCACATTGCGGCGCACCTCCATCACCTATGTCAAAAGAATGTGCCTTTTCATTGGTTCCCGGGTTATGAATCTGCTTTCCAAACCTTAAAGCGGAGGTCGCACTCTGTAGCGTGTGTCATGCCATATAACCCCTATCTTCTTCTCCTCTTGGCTATGGACGCCTCAGACTATGGTGCTGGGGCTGTCCTTTTGCACCATCTCCCGGATGGATTGGAACGCCTGGTGGCATACATATCTAAATCCCTTACAGAGGTCCAATGCAAATATTCCCAAATTGAGAAGGAGACCCTAGCCATCGTGTTTGCCTGTACCAAATTCCTCCCGTACCTTTACGGTACTTCTTTTCGCTTAATCACTGACCATAAGCGCCTCATGGCCTTATTTTCCCGGTCAGCCCAGTTACCCACGAAGATATCCCACTGCCTGCAGGGAAGGACCCAATTGCTTTCATGTTTTAAGTACACCATCCATTTGTGGCCCACGTCCCACCATGCCAACAATGATGCCTCGTCTCGGCTCCCCTCCAGCTAGGATTCGGCATTTGATTCATCGGACCTTCTAATTTTTCAGGCCGATGAAGACATACAGGATGTGTTAGCTGCATTCCCCGTCACAGCTGAGAGGGTGGCCGCAGCGACGACCACAGATCTACTCCTCCATCTGGTGCACCACCATGTTCTCCGTGGCTGACTGACACTTCCTCTGCCTCGCGCCCAGGCTGACCTCCGATTCCTGTTCTCCATCCACCATCAACTGGTGGCCTTCAACAGGGTGCTCCTCCATGCGGAAAATAACGCCAATCCACAAGTCATTGTACCAACTTCCCTGCGGTCCCCTGATTCTCCACATCTTACATCAAGGTCACTGGGGTATTGCCCGGATGAAAACCCTCGCAATTCGCCATGTCTACTGGGTAGGCATGACAGCGGAAGCAGAGCGCATGGTCCGGGGTTGTCAGCAGTGTACCCAGGCCCACCCCACACCGGTCCTTCCAATTCTGGCCTGCCGATTCCCTTCAATGGGAACACATCCATGTGGATTTTGTGCGACCCTTCCTCGGTGCTTACTGGTTACTCATCACAGATGCCTACTCCCACTTCCCTTTCATTATCACAGAGATTACCATCATGGCCGTGTCAAAAATATTTTCTATTGAAGGCCTTCGCGTCACCTTGGTATCAGACAATGGCCTGCAATTTCGCAGTCAAGAGTTCGCCAAATTCTGCCACGATAATGGTATCCACCACATCTTTACACCTCCTTTCCATCCCCAATCCAATGGAGAGGTGGAGCACCTTCTTCGTACTTTTAAAACTCAGATGAAGAAGTACATGGAGGACTGTTCTCCAGAAGAAGCTCTTACGTTATTTTTCAGTACCTACAGGGCCATGTCGGTGGGTGACAAGAGTCCAGCCGAACTGCTCCATGGTCGCCAGCCACGGACCCTACACTATCTCCTCCTGCCGCAGGTTGAACCTCGCGCCCTGCCAGGCACTTCCTGATACTCATCTGGCTCCAAGGAGAGGGCTCACGGTTTCAGGCCCCGGCCCATCTGGCTTCCAGGGGTCATTATCCAGCCCCATGGTCGACAAGTGTTCACGTATGCCTGGATGACAGGGTGGTTTCGGGTCACCGCAACCAACTGCATCCTCATTTCCTCGAGCGGCCCCAGTCCCAAACGCCAGCTCCTCTCTCTCTCCCATCGCCGGTCCCTTCCTTGATACCCTCTCCTCAGTTGGTGGATGATCTTCCCAGAGATAGCCAGCACTTGCCGGCTGCTAGCGCAGCACTGCCGCATACTCCGGACCTGGGACAGCTCTGGGATCTTCCCCTGAACCCACTTCCTGGGCCCTCTTTGGCGCCGCCTCAGTTGGACGACGCGGACGTCCCCATGCCGCTTGCCCAGCCTGACGTCGCCTCGCAACTGTCACTGGTGCGGCATTCCAGCCGCCTCGTGCGGATGGCGGCGGCCTACTCTCACTGCCTCCTTCAGGAGGACTTAGCTGCAGATCAGCCTACGGCACCAGGCTATATTGGTACTCTCTCCCCTGTGGTTGCCCGTGCCGCACCAGCTTTTCCAAGGCGGGAGGGGTGTTATGCTGGAGCCAAGGTAGACCCTGAGGGCTGGCACCCCATATTACATCACAGAGGACAAGGTTGTCTATGGCCAAGGGGTACCAAAAGCACCATGGTAAACACCGGCTATTTACATACAAGATAATGGAAACAGACATTCCGAGCACACTTCCTGCAGAGGGAGCTCGAGCCACGAGCTGCAGAAAGTATGGTTCAAATGGCTCTGAGCACTATGGGACTCAACATCTTAGGTCATAAGTCCCCTAGAACTTAGAACTACTTAAACCTAATTAACCTAAGGACATCACACACACCCATGCCCGAGGCAGGATTCGAACCTGCGACCGTAGCAGTCCCGCGGTTCCGGACTGCAGCGCCAGAACCGCTAGACCACCGCGGCCGGCTGCAGAAAGTATCACTACACGAAAACCTGATTGGCTGGAGACAGTTATTTAGGGGCTAGAAACAGCCCTGAAGTTCAGTTCACTCAGGATGCCGACCTTGTGTACTTCGACTGCTGAAGATTATGTCTTCATCCCTGAATTGGACTCTCACTAGTATGTGTGTGTTATCACGAAACTTTGTGGAAAATTAGAAGTGAACTTTTGTTTGCCTCAATTAGGGGACTTTTACTGGCATCGTTATTGTTACCTTTCGTTTGTTGTTCAGTCATAAACCTTGTGAACTTCCATCAATAAAAGTTGTGTTTGTGAAAAATTGCGAATTGTCGGTCACAACAGTGGATACGACCTGAACCACCTGTACTGCTCTCATGAGGAATGATGATGACAGAAAATCATGGCGAGTTGCTGGCAGTCAACCTGATGGTTGATGACCAAAGAAGAAAAACGTTGGACGACTACGAGTCCTGATGTATTCAAAGATAATTACTGGAATTTATTAGCAATTTAGGTGTGTGAGGAATACACTACTAGATAAAAAATTTCCAGACACTCGTACGTGTTGAGGAACTGAGTACTAGACGTCACGAAAAGCGGACCCACCAATGCAAAAGGAGGCGGGGAGTATGGGGCTGTCAGTAGAGATGCAGTATCAGCACAATGGGTTGTTCCGGAGATCTCAGTGACTTCGAATGTGGGCTAGTCACTGGATGCCACCCGAGTATTATATACGCCAGGGGTATTTCAATCCTTCTAAAGTTGTCCAAGTCGACTGTTGGTGATGTGGTAGTAGTGAAGTGGAAACGCGAAGGAACAACCACAGCTAACTGAAATAAATGTTTGTAGCTTAGAGATAAGTTGCATTGAGAAGTATCTATTTTTTATGTCTCGGTGGTGTGTCCCTTTTCAAACCATCCGTTTTGTAAGTGTGACAAACACAGGCGATAGCCCATGTACAGAAACTGCCGCTACAGTAATGAAAGCGGTATATGGCCGACTTAACTATTACAATTCCGAGACAACTTGCGAATCTATGTTCGTAAACCACAGACAAACCAAGACCAGGTAGTCAGGGACCATCGAGCACAGGGTGGTTGTAGAAAATCTCATGAAATCAGTGGAAGAAATAACTCGTGAATTCCAAAGTACTACCAGCAGTCCAGCTAGTACAATAACTGTGCTTCAGGGGTTAAAGTGTAAAGTGCAATGGTCGAGCATGCCACACTTTTCCGTAGCCAATGCAAAGCAACTCTTGAGGTGGTGTAAAGGGAACGCCACTGGACAGTGGATGACTAGAAACGAATGATCTGGAGTGATGTCACTCCACACTGTATGAAAATCCGACGGTTTTGGTTTGGCGAATGCCTGGAGGACGTTACCAACTCATACAATATGTGATCAAAAGTATCCGGACACCTGGCTGAAAATGAATTCCAAGTTCGTGGGGCCCTCCACCGGTAATGCTGGAATTCGATATGGTGTTGGCCCACCCTTAGTCTTGATGACAGCTTCTACTGTCGCAGGCTTATGTTCAGTCAGGTGCTGGAAGTTTTCTTGGGGAATGGCAGCACATTCTTCACGGCGTGCTGCACTGAGGAGACGTATCGATGTCGGTCGCTGAGGCCTGGCACGAAGTCGGCGCTCCAAAACATCGCAGAGTTGTTCTATAGGATTCAGGTCAGAACTCTGTGCAGGTCAGTCCATTACAGGGATGTTATTGTCGTGTAACCACTCCGCCACAGGCCGTGCATTATGAACAGGTGCTCGACCGTGTTGAAAGATGCAATCGCTATCCCCGAATTGCACTTCAACAGTGGGAAGCAACATCAGTGTAGGCCTGTGCTGTGATAGTGTCACGCAAAACAAGAAGGGGTGTAAGCCCCCTCCATGAAAAACACGACCACACCATAACACCAACGCCTCCGAATTTTACTGTTGGCACTACACACGCTGGAAGATGAAGTTCACTGGGAATTTGCCATACCCACATCCTGCCATCGGATCACCACATTGCGTACCTTGATTCATCACTCCACACAACGTTTTACCCTTGTTGAATCGTCCATACACCAAACGAGGCGTAGTTTGGCATTTACCGGCGTGATGTGTGGCTTATGAGTGGTCGCTCGACCATGAAATCCAAGTTTTCTCACCTCCCGCCTAACTGTCATAGTACTTGCAGTGGATCCTGATGCAGTTTGGAATTCCTGTGTGATTGTCTGTAGAGATGTCTGCATATTACACATTACGACCCTTTTTAACTGTCAGCGGTCTCTGTCAGTTAAAAGACGAGGCCGGCCTGTACGCTTTTGTGTTGTACGTGTCCCTTCACGTTTCCACTTCACTATCACATGGGAAACAGTGGACCTAGGGATGTTTAGGAAAGTGGAAATCTCACGTACAGACGTATGACACAAGTGACATCCAATCACCTGAACACTTTCGAAGTCCGTGATTTCGCGGAGCGCCCATTCTGCTCTCTCACGATGTCTAATGACTACTGAGGTCGCTGATGTGGAGTACCTGGTAGTAGGTGGCAGCACAATGCACCTAATATTAAAAAGCATGTTTTTGGGGGTGCCCGGATACTTTTGATCACATAGTGTAAGTGTAGTGCCAACAGTGAAGCACGGAAGACGTAGTGGTGCGGTGTGCGAGGTTTTCTAGTGGTTGGGGTGTGGTCCCCTTATTGCGTTTAAGAAAACGCTAAATGCAGAAGGATATGAAAGCATGTTATATAATTACGTAGTGTGTACAGTAGAGGAATAGTTTGGACACAATGCATCCTGTCATTAAGTAGCATCTGTGAGGCAAGGCTTGTGGAGATAACATTGTTGAAATGGACTGTCTTGCCCGAAATCCTGAAGTGAATCCGATCTTTGGGATGAGTAAGAATGTCTTCTTTGATCCGCACCGCAGCGTCAACGTCACTACCTCCTCTGGTTTCGGCTCTTGAGGAAGAGTGAGTTGTTTTTCCTCAACAGACATTCATACACATACACTCCTGGAAATGGAAAAAAGAACACATTGACACCGGTGTGTCAGACCCACCATACTTGCTCCTGACACTGCGAGAGGGCTGTACAAGCAATGATCACACGCACGGCACAGCGGACACACCAGGAACCGCGGTGTTGGCCGTCGAATGGCGCTAGCTGCGCAGCATTTGTGCACCGCCGCCGTCAGTGTCAGCCAGTTTGCCGTGGCATACGGAGCTCCATCACAGTCTTTAACACTGGTAGCATGCCGCGACAGCGTGGACGTGAACCGTATGTGCAGTTGACGGACTTTGAGCGAGGGCGTATAGTGGGTATGCGGGAGGCCGGGTGGACGTACCGCCGAATTGCTCAACACGTGGGGCGTGAGGTCTCCACAGTACATCGATGTTGTCGCCAGTGGTCGGCGGAAGGTGCACGTGCCCGTCGACCTGGGACCGGACCGCAGCGACGCACGGATGCACGCCAAGACCGTAGGATCCTACGCAGTGCCGTAGGGGACCGCACCGCCACTTCCCAGCAAATTAGGGACACTGTTGCTCCTGGGGTATCGGCGAGGACCATTCGCAACCGTCTCCATGAAGCTGGGCTACGGTCCCGCACACCGTTAGGCCGTCTTCCGCTCACGCCCCAACATCGTGCAGCCCGCCTCCAGTGGTGTCGCGACAGGCGTGAATGGAGGGACGAATGGAGACGTGTCGTCTTCAGCGATGAGAGTCGCTTCTGCCTTGGTGCCAATGATGGTCGTATGCGTGTTTGGCGCCGTGCAGGTGAGCGCCACAATCAGGACTGCATACGACCGAGGCACACAGGGCCAACACCCGGCATCATGGTGTGGGGAGCGATCTCCTACACTGGCCGTACACCACTGGTGATCGTCGAGGGGACACTGAATAGTGCACGGTACATCCAAACCGTCATCGAACCCATCGTTCTACCATTCCTAGACCGGCAAGGGAACTTGCTGTTCCAACAGGACAATGCACGTCCGCATGTATCCCGTGCCACCCAACGTGCTCTAGAAGGTGTAAGTCAACTACCCTGGCCAGCAAGATCTCCGGATCTGTCCCCCATTGAGCATGTTTGGGACTGGATGAAGCGTCGTCTCACGCGGTCTGCACGTCCAGCACGAACGCTGGTCCAACTGAGGCGCCAGGTGGAAATGGCATGGCAAGCCGTTCCACAGGACTACATCCAGCATCTCTACGATCGTCTCCATGGGAGAATAGCAGCCTGCATTGCTGCGAAAGGTGGATATACACTGTACTAGTGCCGACATTGTGCATGCTCTGTTGCCTGTGTCTATGTGCCTGTGGTTCTGTCAGTGTGATCATGTGATGTATCTGACCCCAGGAATGTGTCAATAACGTTTCCCTTTCCTGGGACAATGAATTCACGGTGTTCTTATTTCAATTTCCAGGAGTGTATTTAAAGTGTCTCAAGCAGAGTTCATGCCGCCATTAAGGTGAAAGGTAGACACTAATATGTGTTCTCGTACTCTTAATTAACAGACATTAAGTTAACTGTGTAGTAATATCGCAATAAGTGTTCGCTATACGCCTCTCAATCCCTTAGAAAATGAATCTAGGTCTCTGTATTGTGCTGCATATTTTGACTTTCGATAAGAAGCAGAAACTTATGTTTTGCATTTAGAGGCATTCATCGTTATGGCGTCCATCTTAACCAATTTTACGTCCATTGCTGGATGCAGGCCTATCTTAGATATTTCCACGTTTTGCGAGCTACAGATACACGCACCCGGATTGTTCCCGTATGCTTTTTAATCTTATATGGACCATCTATTACTTCCTCCAATCATCAGCTTAATTCCAGCGAGAATTCACTGCAGAGTACCCGAACTTGTTTCATTCACTTACTTTAAAAAAATGCAGTGGATTGTACATGGTATTTCAGCTTCTACTGATATGATTATTCTCGAGTCACAAACATACGAATTTACAGTAGCCATACACATCAATATATATACAAACTGTATATGTGCCCAGTACTTTGCAACCTCCAAGGCGCTTGGAGTGGTTTGCAGGAGATCAATCTTTGTGCAGGATGTAGGGCACAAAAGGCACTGGAGCATGTGGCTTGTGGTTTGTTCTTGTCCACAATCACAGGACGTATCTTCTGTTATGAAGCCCCATCTCTTCAGGTTGTCTCTGGATTGTCCAATTCCTGATCGTAATCTGTTTAAAGATTTCCACACCAGCCAGTTCTCGTTGTGTCCTGGTGGTAGTTCTTCAGCTTCTGGCGTCTGCAGGTGAGGTATCGGCTTCTTCCATAAATCCAGCCTTGCCTTCTCTGGTGAAATGGTGAGCTTCTCGGATGTTCTCAGGAAGCACTTTCGCGATCTCAGCCGTTGGTGTGGTGGATTATGTACGTGCAGTGGATGGGCACTGTTCTGTTCCACTTTCGGTCTCTCCTTGTTGGCAGCCACTGTTCTGCGTACCCATGGTGGCGCTATTCCAGCCAGGCAGTAGGGCTTATCAGTTGGGGTAGGTCTTAAGCAACCTGTGATCAACCTGCAGGTTTCGTTGAGAGCAATGTCTGATATGACAGTAACTCAAAGTCTATATTAATGATTTAGCTTGGTTCGCTTCAATAGTTCATTTAGTACGAGAAACCTGAGAAGAATGCTTGGAAAATTAAGTTCGTTTTTAACATGTAGCATTATTTAGGTAGCTCTGTATCTCTGCTCGAGCACGTTGTCACTCGAAGAAATTGATTGTTGTTATTCCCACGTCACTTCCGTTATTGTATTCTACGCAATGAGTCATAAATGAGGAAAAATGTGTAGTTCGTGGTATCAAATTTGAAATACAAATACAAAATTGTTTTTACCATGTTCCTATGAGTATGGTAATGCAATAATATTTCATAAAATCGAGTAAGTTAAAGAAATTTTGAGTGTTCCTCTGAGCTTACGTAAGCCAGGAAGAACTAGCAACAAGACTGAACTAGTTGTCCGAATTGCAAACAACATTTTTACTTGCGCCATTGGCAGCTCATTCCGTTTACAGCTTAAGCTTCACGTGGCACGAGATTGAACACACAGTTACTATCGCGAAGTGTGGGTCACAGGTTCTTATACGAAAGCTCGTTCTATAGGTTGAGATGAGGTTTTTTCCCCAAATCATCTCAGCGAGCGCTGATACAAATCATGTCTTTGTTGTGTCATGTGATGCATTGTTGGGAAATAGCATGTGTAGATGTTGAGTATGTTCGGTGTCTCCTTAAATGGTTAACGTTTTTTCTAAGAGAAAAACTAACGGTCCTTGACTCGTTGTACATAGCAGCATGCAGCCTTCGTAATATTTTTCCTCCTTTTTGAGTAATCCTAAGTATGTCTATTCTACTTCTTTCTACGCCGCTATCGCAACAGTCAGTTATCACCTTGAATTGCCTTAGGAGCGAAAAACAGTTATTCGTCACAGAGCATCCAATAAAGTTTTTGACATTTTTTTAAATATTAAATACATTAATTAAATCAGTCTGTAAAATCAAGAACAGGAATATATGGTTGGGTAGTAACTGCTAACACTAACAGTGAAAAGTAAGAATGTAACGAAGTTCACCACAATAACTTGAAAAAATATTATTTGGTAGCTACGAGATAAAAGTTAATGACATAACCATGAGTATATAAAATAAGATACTTACGCGTTTCACATGCAAAACTTCGTTTTATGTGGCAGGAGGATTCTACAAAAAGACCTTTCTTGTTCAGCTGCATGCAGACTGCGGGTGGTTTCTTTCGTCCTGCAAAACATCAGTTTTTAAAACATTACTTCACTAGTTATGCGGTAGAGTGAAGCAGTAATTGTAAGTTATGGCCTGTCCTCCCTAAACATGTTCTACTTCTACGGGCCTTAAGTCATGTCGACAAATAATTCAACCGAAGTAAACGTTGAAATACAGATACCGATCTACGAGTACCATACATGGTATCCCAGAAAACTGCTCTGAGAAGTGACAGAAACGGCCATTCGTAGCTAGAAACTTCAAACAGACATACCTTCTATTCTGAATGGATTTTAAAATACAACTCTTTACTCTACGAGTTGTTTTCAGTAGCAGCGCGACATTCATAACATGTCCATCATTCCCTCGCTCCGAACGTCTATTCTCTCAGTGTCTTTCTTGCCGTGAAATCTGCCTGGTGAATTCACAGGTGAATGTGACGATTACGAATGCAACAGTTGGAGGCGTTCGTAATTGTTCAGATGACAATGAAAAAACTCCACCATCGGGCTGTGAAGACCACGCCATTCCAACTAGTCACTGCATCATCCACTGCCAATGGCTTCATCTGCATGTGATATGGAGGGGCATATGGTCAGGACATCGCTCTCCCAGCCGTTCTCAGCTTTCCGAACGTTAGGGTCGGCACTTCTTATTCATTTAACTTCTCAACTGGCCTCACGAGGCTGAGTTCACCCCGTTCCAGTTCTCTTAACACGGAAAAATCCCTGGTTGTACATTATCAACGGCAATCATATCTGCTGAATGTTCAGCAGCTAAGGTGGATTTCGTACTACAATGTTGTTGTTGTGATCTTCAGTCCGAAGACTGGTTTGCTTCAGCTCTCCATGCTACTCCATCCTGTGCAAGACTTTTCATCCTCAAATAACCACTGCAACCTACACCATTCTGAATCTGTTTACTGTATTCATCTCTTGGTCTCTCTCTACGGTTTTAACCCCCCCCCCCCCCCCCGCCCCACATTTCCCTCCATTACTAAACTGGTGATCCCTTGATGTCTTAGACTGTGTCAAATCAACCGATCCCTTCTTTTGGTCAAGTTGTGCCACAAATTTCTTGTCACCCCAATTATATTCAGGGCTTCCTCATTAGTTATGTGATCGATCCAACTAATCTTAGAATTCTTCTATAGCACCGCATTTCGAAAGCCTCTTTTTATCTAAACTGTTTATCGTCCATGTTTCACTTCCATACATGACTACTCTCCAGACACATACCTTCAGAAAAAAACTTCCTGACACTTAAATCGATATTCGATGTTAACGAATTTCTCTTCTTCAGAAATATTTTTCTTGGTATTGCCAGTCTACAGTTTATACCCTCTCTACTTCGCCCACATCAGTTTTTTACTGCCCAAATAGAAAAACTAATCTACTTCAAGTGTCTCCTTTCCTAATCTGATTCCCTTAGCATCATCTCATTTCATTCGACTATATTCCATTATCCTTGTTTTGCGTTTGTCGATGCTCATCTTATATCCTCTTTCCAAGACATTGACCATTCCGTTCAACTGCTCTTCCAAGTCGTTTGCTCTCTCTGATAGAATCACATGTCATCGGCGAACCTCGAAGTTTTTATTTCTTCCCCCTGAACTTTAATAACTATTCCAATTTTGTTTTGTTTTGTTTACTGCTTGTTCAATCTACGTATTAAGTAACATCTGGGATAGGCTACAACCCCGTCTCACTCCCTTTTCAACCACTTCCTCCCTTTCATGCCCCACATTACTAGGTTCTTGCCTGACATCCATACATATTATAAAAATGTTTGTATGTGTGTATGTCCCTCATCTTCTCCTAAAGCACTGGCCCGATTTCAGCCAGACTTGGTACATATATTACCTACCGTATGGAAAGAATCGCTGTGGAGGTAAGAACCACGTACCTATCAAAGGGGTGGAGGTAGAGTGAAAAACAAGTACAGTCAATGACCCGCGAATACCCAAACTTTATGCACCCAGTATTTAAGAATGAAGGCACTTGGTGAATTGCAGCAAACTTTATACATAACTTCAAACTTGTATGAAAATTTTTCATGCTAACAACCACCGCAAAATGACGAAATAAAGAAAATTTATCGCTTCCTATATTTTCGTTGTTGATGTAGTAAAACTGCCACGTCAGGCTTGACGTTTAAATTTATTACGTCTCTGCTACTAAGTCTATTCAATGCAAATTTCTCGCACAGTATCCAAATACGCCTCTAAATGTATCTACAAAATTATATCATTGCACAGTACATATATGAGGGCATATGACGTCATAAACAGTGAGTTGCATGAAAAACTGCCGCATCATGCGTGACGTTTTAATTTATTACGGCTTTACTACTAACTCCAATCGCAACACATTTCGCAGAGAGCATCCAAGTGTACCAATGAACGTACCTGCAAAAATTATATCGTTTTATGACAGATTGTTGAAGAGAGATGATACCATAAAGACTGAGCTACGTGAAAACGAAACTATCAAATGTGTGTGTGTGTGTGTGTGTGTGTGTGTGTGTGTGTGTGTGTGTGTGTGTGTGAAATATGTTAAATATATGTGGCATGTGCGTACTCTGGAAAGGCCACAGGTTAAAATCTCCTCCTAAACCCCTGGATGGACTTCAACCAAACTTGATACACGTATTTCTTACTGTCTTGAAAGAAATACTGTGGGGTAAGATCCACGAGCCTGCTATTGGGGTGGTGGTGATAACCTGGTGGTAGAAATGGACAGAGAGGGCGATGGATGGGATGGACTCGTGTAGGAGGGGACGGGGAGGAGGAGGAGGAGATTGACTTAGAGAGAGATAGGAGATGAACTTAGAGGGGGGGGGGGAAGAGGAGATAGACTTCGAAGGAGGCAACCGAGCGAGGTGGAGCAGTGGTTAGCACACTGGACTCGCATTCGGGAGGACGACGGTTCAATCCCGTCTCCGGCCATCCTGATTTAGGTTTTCCGTGATTTCCCTAAAATCGCTTCAGGCAAATGCCGGGATGGTTCCTTTGAAACGGGCACGGCCGATTTCCTTCCCCATCCTTCCCTCACCCGAGCTTGCGCTCCGTCTCTAATGACCTCGTTGTCGACGGGACGTTAAACACTAACCACCACCACCACCATCGAAGGAGGTGATGGGCAAAGAGTAGCAGGAGGGAGCAGATGGACAGAGAAAGGGGGAAGGAGGAGATGAACGGGAAGAAGGGAAGGATGAGATGGGCAGAGAGTGGGTGGAGGAGATGGACAGAAGAGGAAGGAGAAATAGGCTAACAGAAGACTGGAAAAATATACATAGCCGAGAACGCCGGGCACTCAGCTAGCTGATCTATAAATGTGCTTCTGCATTGCTCTGACATCTTGGACAGACTGTGAAGCATAAGTGACGAAATGTACTGCACGTTATTCTCGGAAAATTTTATTGTCAATCAGTGGAGTCTTTATATCCAGAGGTTTACTAAAATCAATAAAAATTACAAAATATCGACAACTTAAGAAGTTATGAGTCGGATGTGATGAAACTGATTGTAAAACACGCTATACGGCATAAATGGAATTATGAGGAATTAAGGATGGATCTGCTTTTTTGCAAGTACGCAAATTATTGTTTTGCTTTAAAATGTTTCACCACAGCTGTGGCATCCTCAGTAAATTTTTTCTTTTATTTTTGTGAAATATGTACATACTGATTTTCTTTAGGTTAGGAAATATATTACAGCGGATTTTGTTGTTATTTAAATTAAAAATGCACTTTACCTTTTATTTTACATTGTCTGTATCCTGTGGCTGCCAATCGAAATCAGTCACAGGTCTAAATTAGTACTGTATATATGATATCTCTTCTTTCGGATATCTCCAAAAGATAAGAGACTCTTGTAATCCAGAAATCATTATGAATTAAGACACGATGGAATTAGAAACATTGACTGCGAGTAGGCATTGATTTACATTAATGGGGAAAGTTGAACGTTTGTGCCGGACCAGGAGTTGAACCCTGGTCTCCTGCTTACTATCCAGATGTGCTGATCACTGCACCATCCGGACACATTGGTCTCGCAACTGCACGGACTACCCTAGCACGTCTCAACTTTATCAAATTATTCAAATGGCTCTAAGTACTATGGGACTTAACTTCTGTGGTCATGAGTGCCCTAGACTTAGACCTACTTAAACCGAACTAACCTAAGGACATCACACACATCCATGCCCGAGGCAGGATTCGAACCTACGACCGTAGCAGCGCGCCTAGAACCGCTCGGCCACAGCGGCCGGCTCAACTTTATCCACACACAACTTCATGTACTGCCCCTTGCCCGTTACCCTCATTAGTCGCGGCATTTCGCCGATTCCCGTAAGAATTCGAGCTTAGTGCGGATGCGGGACGATATTCGTATTGCACCTCAAGACATCATAAGGATCCGTTTATCAATTACTAGCAGCGTCGTCTATATAAAAAAAAAAACAGATAAATGAGATGTGCACAGATGTCTAGAGCAGACACGCTAGTGATCTCAAATTCCGGCACTCTGACGGCCGTGTAGGTGCTGTCACGGTAGACAATGCTGGATCTGGCCTTCGCACTCTCAGGATCTCCGAGGTCTCGTTCGAAGTCCCGCAAAATGTTGTGATGACAGCGTTCAAACCGTACGTTAACGTGATCAGCCACCAGGTTGAAAAATGACAAATGTTTGAGACGTATCACTTCTTAAGCGGCGTGCGGCAAATCAAGACTGAATTGATGGAGCACGTGCCGTCCTATTTAGTCATTGGTGGCTGCAGGGTCATCGCCATGTACGATGGCCAGCCTCGTACTTGTGCCGGTTGCGGCCAGGAAGGCTATGTCCGATCGCTATGTATCCAACGTAGACTGCTTCGGATACTGGACGGCGACGTTGCCTCCCCCCCCCCCTCCCTGTGACGCCCACTACACTTCCCTTCACTACGCGGCGGCTACGAAAGCGACGGATTTTCTTGCCCTGGACCGACAGACCCTGCCGCCGCGCGGACTACACATCTCCTTGCACATTGTCTCCAGCCAAACTATCCAAGGACAACGACTACTCGCACCTATAGGCTCACCTTCCTAAGAAGATAGATGTCGAATCAGGAGTTGTACCGACTTCTGCCTTCCCTCAACCGGGGGCAGGGTCGGATGACTGCAGTCCTCATTCCGACACGGAACAACACGTCCGCAAACAACGCTCCCCGCGAGAACGCAAGAAGTGGCGCTGTACGCCATCTGATGATTGCCTTCTTCAAATGCTTGAACAGGACGAATACCCATCCCTAACTCTGCATTCCCTCTGTTCTGTTGTCGCAGAGACTACAGTACCTGCTGCGCCTATCGCTGACGGTCCAACTTCTGCTGCCGAGCATGCGCGCGAGCGCTTCACTGACAGTACTCTTCAGCGGCTAGCAAGTGCCACATCTGACTCTTGGGCAGACGAAATCGAGGAAGAATTAGAGCACCCCTTGGACGCCGAGGGTGGAGGTGCCTCTGCTGTATCCAGCAGCATCCCGTCACTGCATCGGCAATGGGACAACCCCAAGCGGCTGCAAACGCTAAACCGAACAACTTACTCGAGGGAGCGACCGATCAGATTTACCGCCTGGTAACAATTAACATCAATAACATACGTGCACGCCATAAACTGGTCATGTTCCAAGACACGCTCAATACAGCGGACACTGACATTGCCTTCCTTCGGAAGGTGCATGTCGAAGGTTTCAGAGGACCATTCGGACACACGACTTACGTTCAAATGTTCAAATGTGTGTGAAATCTTATGGGACTTAACTGTTAAGGTCATCAGTCCCTAAGCTTACACACGACTTAACCTAAATCATCCTAAGGACAAACACACACACCCATGCCAGAGGGAGGACTCGAACCTCCGCCGGGACCAGCCGCACAGTCCATGACTGCAGCGCCAAGACCGCTCGGCTAATCCCGCGCGGCCACGACTTATGCCTCACTTGTATCTGCACTGGTAGAGGAGTGGCGCTTCTCCTCCGCGAAGGCATACCTGCGAACGATGTTGGGTATCTACCTGACACCACAGGTATGGCTCTTACTATACAAAGAGTCAGACTCATAAACATCCATGCGCTGTACAGATCAGGTCGGCATCGGGAACGATCTACCTTCTTTGCAGATGCAATCGTGCCCCTCTTTCTGGGTTGGGAGAATGCCTTAGTACTGGGAAGGGATTTCAACTGCACCCTAGCTCCCAAGGTTCAGTTACTGCGTCACTCTGCGTGAGCCGAACTTGCCACAACTGTCAATAATCTTCAATTTGGGTACTCATAGGAACTACACCAGTCATTCACCTAGCCACTTCGATCAGGTTTGCATCTCCCGTTCTGCTGGCAGAGGGACAAGAGTTGCCGAAGAATTGCCCATAGCGTTTTCTGACCATGCGGTCTATGTACGTACCATCACCCTCGGTCGTCAGAGGGTATGGCACAGGCGTAGTTCATGGTAGTTAAACGTGGCCCACCTCGCTTCTCCAGAATGTCAGCAGCTCATAGAAGACATGTGGGACTTTTGCACTCATGGGCACAGTGTCTACCAGTCTGCCCTTTCCATGCACTTCTATTACAGCATTCTACAGGAATCTTCCACGCTCCCACATTCGCCCGCACGGCAGACGATGGTAGATCGACCAAGTCCTAGATCACCATTCTCACACGCCGCCACAGAGAGGGGGCGATCGTCAGGGTGCGCTCCCATACAGAGTGGCTCAGGAGGGACTGTCAGCGTATCATATCATTGCAGAAAGACGACTCCGGCGACGGGCCTTGATCCGCGTAGTCACAACGGACGCTGGGTGACGCCTAGATATAGGGAACGCCCTTCACACCCACTACACTAAGTTGTACTCGGAGCATCATCGTCACCCAGAGGTGACTGCGGATGTCTCTCAGCACACTTTTTGCATGATCCCCCCTGGTTGCAGCAACTGATTTCAGTGCAATGTAACGGAGGCGCAGGTCCTTGAAGCGGTACAGATGTAAGTCTCCAGGATCCAACGGCCTCCCTCTGGGATTGTACCATGCTTTCCAACAATTGCTAGCCCCAGCTTGGACGGACGTCTACTGTCCCCCGCAGTGCAGCTCCCTGGAGCCTTCCTTGAAGGACTGATTGTATCCATAAATAAACCACATGGCGGATCCAGGATCTGCGATTATCGCCTGTTGACCTTACTGAACTGTACCATGATGATGTTTGCTCGACTGCCGGCGGTGCGTCTTAAGCAGACGGTCAATTATGTCGTTACACAGGGCCAGCCATCGTTGAGAGGTGATCATAATATCAGCACTGTAATCTGTTAGTATCGATACATGAGTGCACTTACCAAGGAGGGCCAAATGCCTGGGGTCTTGGCCTAACTCGACTTGATCCAGGCATTTGATAGGATTGACTACGCGTTTTTGACGGTGGCACTACGACAAACTGGATACCCAGACACCATCGTGAGTGACGCAGTAACTGGACCTTGGGCGCTAGGGTGTTTTACAACGGCCGTCTCACGCTGACGATCATGATCAATGCTCAGTGAGATGGGACTGTTCTCTCTCAGCGATATTGTACGCCACCGCTTTGAAACCTCTGATCTATGGCCTCCAACAACACCTGGTGGGGATGGCACTTGGCGGACACACCTTTTGCTGCACTGCCTATGTCAGCAATCTGGTACTACTCCTTCGTGACTGCGATGATGTACGCACAGCACTGGCTTGCTTGGCGACGTATGGAGAGACATTAGGCAGCAGTCTCAGTGTCGAAAAATCGCATGCTCTGCCTATAGATTAGGCGCTGCCCGAGCGGTGTGTCGCCCCTTTCGAATAATTGACATGATACGTTGCCTGGGCATTGGTTTCACAACTGACCTATGGCACTCGATAGCCATCAACTTCAGGCGTCTATTAAACCAGATCAGAGGTAACTGGTCACCGTCTTAGGACTCTAGATATTCAGCAACGGACGCACAGTGCCAACGTCTATATGGCATCGCTCATTTCTCATGTTGCACAGACACTTCCGATCCCACCATCTCTGCCCACTGCATGCTGGCAGCTTTGGGTTCTTTTGTTAGTATCGACATGCTTTTTAAGATTCCCTCCTGAGGGGCAGAGGGGGCTAGTAGTAGGGAAATGGGGGTGCTCGTGCAATTTTGATAGCAAATTGATATCGCCCTAACCCACACATACTGCGTTGCGTATTCCCCAGTGGGAGGGCTGGTTCGGGTTTATTAGTGCCATTCACAACACATTCATAGGCATAGACATACAGAAAAACAGAACAAATGCATTGGATCTGTAGAATATTTGATTGTGAGTGACGGTGGATTCGAGTACAGTACTATACCGTTCGACTAATGTGTTGTTCTGTACCGTACGTAACAATAATACTCATAAAGGATTGTCTCCCTCCATCCGATGGACATCTAGCACACAAAACAGTGGAATGGGGATGATCATGTTCCATCATCATGGATTTTTAAGAGTATGCTCTTTAGCAGGATGTTCAAATGTGTTTACATTCCCTACTGAATTGCGCTTGCGAAGAGTCTTTCCCTATTTTTGGGGCTGTAACACTGTCGAAAATAATGTACAAGTGGTTGAAATCGTGACTTTGCCATTGGTAATATGCATGGGTAGTCTCTATGTGTATGTGTGTAGTGCTGTCAGCAGTGGATGGTTGCAGTTCGAATGCATAACTTCCTAACTGTTCGTCTATAAATTACACTGCTGGGGATGCACACACTATCGGTACAGGGAGGAGAAACTCTCACCGTCCGGGATGCTATGTGCAATCGACTCACTGTCAACTAACGAATACCTTATTACTAGGATAAAAAAATACCCAAAACATACGGTTTGTAGATGTCCTGACGTGGTAGTGTGGGCGTATCAGAGTTGGAAGGTGGAAACAAAAGTAGTGAAGCTCATCTAGTAACCGATAAGAGCATATACTTACTGGGAAACGAATATCAAGCAGCAGCAGCAGAAGTCAACTCTGTACACATGTCAACTCGCTGTTGCAGATCCCTACCTGGTAGAGTGGAAGTCAGATAAATGTGTATAACTGTGCCAGAGTTTTTATCAAGTGCATCACTACATGAGTCTGCAGACAAGTTCTCTGGTGTGCCATAGCAGTACACAGATTTGTTTTCAGACTACGAGTTTCCACTCTGCACCACTAGCTGTGTCTCATCCAGGCCCGAGGCGAGTGTTACTATACTTTTTAGGACCTTTTTATTCAAAATGCTTGCATGTAGATCATCAGGAAGACGGGAATTCTTAGGGTTTTTAAAAGGCAGATGCATAGGACTCGCAAATATCCTCGTATAAAATCAAAAAAAGCATGGGATGCCTGTAATATGACTATATACCTACGGTAAAACATAAAAAAATATGAAAGCGACATAAAATCGATAAAAATCGATGAAAACCTGCTATAATAAGAATAAATTGATGGGAAATACGTAAAATTAAGGGAAACACTACGAAATATGTAGAAGTGACAAAAAAGCTTGCAAAATTACTTAAACTGATTGAGAATTCATAAAAGTAGAAGAGGGTTGCGGGGTACTGGATAGTGCGTTTAGAGTGTTGAATAGTGTCGTGTTGCAAACTACTGTTTCTTCATTGATGCCTTTTTCGCTCTGTGTGACAGCTTCTTGGGTGTTGTAATTTTCTTCTATTGTTAAAGAATGGTACATATGATTACTGTGTTTTAGGATTTGTAGGTCTGTTTCTACGCCTTTTTGGTGGTGGTTGTTTTTAATGAGGTGGTCTACAAATGTGTAATGTGTGCTGTCACTTTTCAGTACTTTTAAATATTCTGAGTGTCATATCCTGAAGTTTCTATGCGTCTGTCCGATGTATACTGAATCGCAGTCTTTTGCAGATTAGCTGGTATATATCTGGTTTGTTGAATTTATCTAGGGGTGTTGGGTATTTTTAATCCTTTCTGCAGTATGTCATTTGTTTTATATGCCACATGTATATCTTGTCTCTGCATAATGTTTCCTAGTCTGTGTATTATTTTACTGTCGAATGTCAGGGTGTGCCACGTTTTCTTTTTGATTGTGGTTTCTTCATCTTGTGTGCCTTGTGTGTTCTCTGTTGTGTGGTTGTTACTGGTGTTTCCTGTTGTGATACTGTTGTATGTGTTTGGGGTCAGTTGTGTTTTTAATTTATGCGTTAGATTGCCAACTGTGTTTACTTTGTAACCATTTACTGTAGCACTCTGTCTGATCATGTTTAGTTCTTGTGGGTAGCTGTCACTGTCCATTGGAATTCTGTTCAGTCGCTTACGAGGTATCTGTGGCTGGCCTGCAGGTGGTTCGCACTGTTGTGAATAGCTGTTCTGGTTAATGTAGGTGCCTTTGAGCCCAATATGAAACTTCTACGCCGCAATGGGAGACAATTACGACGTTTCGAATAAGTGATCCTTTAACTGCGTTGTGCAGTTTAGTTTCAGAAAGATTCCCGACCCAACTACTGGACTGGATAATGCACACTGATAACACTTTATATGTTGTGGCGTAACAAGCTAGCTACGCCACACTGAGAAGTAGCCGAAAGGGCACGCGTCAACTCACGCCGTCTTGCGTGAGGTCTGAAACAGGATACTTATGAATGCTATAAAGAAAAGAACGGAGCTTAGGTTTACTTAACTTTAATTTCCTTGTGGTACATATCTCTTCATAATACAAGTGAGACTCTCTCCAGATATGGTTAATGGCGCCTTGCTAGGTCGTAGCCATGGACTTAGCTGAAGGCTATTCTAACTGTCTCTCGGCAATTGAGAGAAAGGCTTCGTACGTGTAGTCGCTAGCAATGTCGTCCGTACAACTGGGGCGAGTGTTCGTACGTCTCTCTAGACCTGCCGTGTGGTGGCGCTCGGTCTGCGATCACACAGTGGCGACACGCGGGTCCGACATGTACTAATGGACCGCGGCCGATTTAAAGCTACCACCTAGCAAGTGTGGTGTCTAGCGGTGACACCACATTATACACCAACTCCAACTGGCTCCTAGCAACTTTCGTCGATAATCTTCGCAAAAAGAGGACTGCAGCTGAAGTTGGTCAAAAGACACAAATACATTACACTCACATTTCCATAGAGGACAATGGAATTTATTGGTTCAAATGGCTCTGAGCACTATGGGACTCAACTGCTGAGGTCATTAGTCCCCTAGAACTTAGAACTAGTTAAACCTAACTAACCTAAGGACATCACAAACATCCATGCCCGAGGCAGGATTCGAACCTGCGACCGTAGCGGTCTTGCGGTTCCAGACTGCAGCGCCTTTAACCGCACGGCCACTTCGGCCAGCTGGAATTTATTGGCTTCAATTAAAATTCGCCAGGTACATGTTTTAATAAACACCATCTACAGCTACCTACGATCCGTAAGGTGCTTACTTAGAATGTATACGCTCTCTAAAAGACAACTATCACCTAGAGAAACCATGAAAAGTGTAAACAGAATTCTGCGCCTGCGTGACGGAAAGGACTTCCCGATTCTATCAGTCATCTGTACTGCAATTAATAATTTGGTTGACCACGAAGGATCACCTACATCCTTACTTAGAAAACTCTGCGAAAACACCATCTCTGCCACAGAGGGCACACGGTTTCTACACCCCACAACGGTTGCTTGCCTATTCCATAGTTTCATGAGTTCTAAACCGCTCCAGGCAAATAAAAACTGAAGCACTCAGAAGACCTGGTTGGATGTCAGTGTGATATCGTACATATACACACCATTGGCGGCTATGTAAATGATTAGAGTTACAATTATCTATGACAGGTAGCATAGCCACGGAGTGGATTAGTATTGCTCCAGTTTAGTGCCGTTACCAGACCTGGTAAGGTATATAAAGGGCGTCAGCAGCATCAGATGTTGCATGATCACTGTGAAGCACATGGAAATGCCACCTACTCGTGTGACACAACGTTATCAGAACTTAAGAGAGTTTGAAAGAGGTCTCATTATTGATCTCCTTTGGCCAACTGGTTGAATTGTGCAATATCTAAATTTGTGAGGCATTAGCATGTGACTGTGTCGCAATGTTGGATAGCATGGGAACGTGTGGGAATGCATACTCGTCGTTAAGGTTCCAGTTGACCGCCAGGCTCACCATATTGTACACGAAACGCGTCGTAACGCCTTCACGTCTGCACCTGCCATCCAACAACAAGTAGTGCACTGCCTGCAACATTCTGTGTCATCCAGCTGGAGATTAGAAGCAACCGGACTAGGAATATACTGACCCATGCATAGGCTGTTGGTAACACTATAGAACAAACGGCTGCGTTCCAAGTGGTGGTGTGACTGGCAAGCATGGACTGCTGATGAATGAATTGTGATCAGCAATGTGTTGCGAGTCTGCACTACCTCTGATGACCACCATGAGCAAGTATGGTAGACCTGGGGAGAGGTCACATTCTTTCAGTGTCTTGGAGAGGCACAACACTGTTACTCCTGAGGTTGTGATGTTAGGAGTCTTCAGGTATGACTTCAGGTCACTGCCAGCAATTGATGGAACTCTAATGGCACGGCGATACGTCACAGTTAGGCTTCTACCTCCTGTGTTACCTCTCATGCGACAGTAACGTGGTTCCATTCTTCAGCAACGCACGTCCACACATGCTACGTGTCTCTACGAACTATCTGCATAATGTTGAGGTAATCCCATGGCCAGCAAGATCCCCAAATCTGCTCCTGACAGAACATGTGTGGGACCAACAACATCCCAGTGCCATTATTTAGGATATAAAGGAACAGTTACAATAGTCGTGGGCCAGGTTGCTTCATGGGAGGATACAATGGCTTTATGACACCCTTTGCAACCAAATGACTGCTTGCATCTGCGCCAGATGGGATGCAGTGTCAAACTGCCAAGTTTTTTTGTAAATTTGACTCAATATTGTAAGCACTAAAATAACATCAAATAATCCCTCAGCCGGTTTCCTCCTCCTCTTTGGGTGCTTCATATTTTTTGTGAGGCAGCATGTATCAAATTTAGCCCTTTTAGCCAGTCAACCTCAGAAACCGAATACAGGCACTACCATTGAGCCGTGTGTCGGCTCTCAACATATATCGCGCTGTTAAGATTGTTCTGAGTCCTTCCATTCCATCGTTAATTGATTGTTTCATATTTATCGTTATGCTGCGTACGATTCTGTTGAGATTCCCCTCTGGCGGCGTGTCTGGTCTTATCGATCTTCGAGTCGTTGCTTCCTGTTGGCCTTGTGTAAGAGAATAAGATCTTTGGGGGGATGGCAGGTTGGTTGCCTAGCGGTGAGGAGTCGGTCGGTCGGTTTTTAAAATCGGGAATTACAGAATGTCGTACGAGGAGACCGCGGCGTGGCGTGGCGGTGGAGAGTAACGTTGAGCGTGCCGAGTTGAACGTGCTGCTGAACGCTCAGGAACGATGCGTCTTGTGCATACGGTACGTGGGCCCCAACATGGTATACGCGATCGCAACGCACTCCAGCGGCAGTAGAGGGATGTTTGTAGTTCGTAAATCACACTGTTTACTCAACGGGCGCGCGTAAAATTCCCACGTTAGCTCTATTAAAACGCACATTTCCTCCATCGTCCACGAAAAGGAAAGTACCGTGTCCAATCAATAAGGACACAGGCTTATAAAAGTTCCATTACAAACAGTGCGTTACAAATTTGGAATACTTCTCCACATAAGATAAACATTATTTCATCATTTCCACATTTTAGTACAACCCCAAGGTCAGCCTTACTTGATCACTGTTGCTACCTAGTAGCAGAATCTTTGCAACATGTGAATTACGAAGCGTAAAAGAAAAAGGAGCTAAACATCTTTATACAAGTACCGCAAGCTCTCCCGTAGATTAAGCCAATCGAACAAGTCACGCCTGAAAAAAAGGTGAACTTATATTTACATAACATCAAATATTATAGCATATAATTATATTAACAAACGGCTGCGTTCCGAGTGGTGGTGTGACTGGCAAGCATGGACTGCTGATGAATGAATTGTGATCAGCAATGTGTTGCGAGTCTGCACTACCTCTGATGACCACCATGAGCAAGTATGGTAGACCTGGGGAGAGGTCACATTCTTTCAGTGTCTTGGAGAGGCACAACACTGTTACTCCTGAGGTTGTGATGTTAGGAGTCTTCAGGTATGACTTCAGGTCACTGCCAGCAATTGATGGAACTCTAATGGCACGGCGATACGTCACAGTTAGGCTTCTACCTCCTGTGTTACCTCTCATGCGACAGTAACGTGGTTCCATTCTTCAGCAACGCACGTCCATACATGCTACGTGTCTCTACGAACTATCTGCATAATGTTGAGGTAATCCCATGGCCAGCAAGATCCCCAAATCTGCTCCTGACAGAACATGTGTGGGACCAACAACATCCCAGTGCCATTATTTAGGATATAAAGGAACAGTTACAATAGTCGTGGGCCAGGTTGCTTCATGGGAGGATACAATGGCTTTATGACACCCTTTGCAACCAAATGACTGCTTGCATCTGCGCCAGATGGGATGCAGTGTCAAACTGCCAAGTTTTTTTGTAAATTTGACTCAATATTGTAAGCACTAAAATAACATCAAATAATCCCTCAGCCGGTTTCCTCCTCCTCTTTGGGTGCTTCATATTTTTTGTGAGGCAGCATGTATCAAATTTAGCCCTTTTAGCCAGTCAACCTCAGAAACCGAATACAGGCACTACCATTGAGCCGTGTGTCGGCTCTCAACATATATCGCGCTGTTAAGATTGTTCTGAGTCCTTCCATTCCATCGTTAATTGATTGTTTCATATTTATCGTTATGCTGCGTACGATTCTGTTGAGATTCCCCTCTGGCGGCGTGTCTGGTCTTATCGATCTTCGAGTCGTTGCTTCCTGTTGGCCTTGTGTAAGAGAATAAGATCTTTGGGGGGATGGCAGGTTGGTTGCCTAGCGGTGAGGAGTCGGTCGGTCGGTTTTTAAAATCGGGAATTACAGAATGTCGTACGAGGAGACCGCGGCGTGGCGTGGCGGTGGAGAGTAACGTTGAGCGTGCCGAGTTGAACGTGCTGCTGAACGCTCAGGAACGATGCGTCTTGTGCATACGGTACGTGGGCCCCAACATGGTATACGCGATCGCAACGCACTCCAGCGGCAGTAGAGGGATGTTTGTAGTTCGTAAATCACACTGTTTACTCAACGGGCGCGCGTAAAATTCCCACGTTAGCTCTATTAAAACGCACATTTCCTCCATCGTCCACGAAAAGGAAAGTACCGTGTCCAATCAATAAGGACACAGGCTTATAAAAGTTCCATTACAAACAGTGCGTTACAAATTTGGAATACTTCTCCACATAAGATAAACATTATTTCATCATTTCCACATTTTAGTACAACCCCAAGGTCAGCCTTACTTGATCACTGTTGCTACCTAGTAGCAGAATCTTTGCAACATGTGAATTACGAAGCGTAAAAGAAAAAGGAGCTAAACATCTTTATACAAGTACCGCAAGCTCTCCCGTAGATTAAGCCAATCGAACAAGTCACGCCTGAAAAAAAGGTGAACTTATATTTACATAACATCAAATATTATAGCATATAATTATATTAAACTAATAATAAAGTATCAGAACCTAATAAAAACGAGAATGCTAAGGAAAAAAAATTTGGAAGTGTCTAGAGGCGAACCACCACCCGTACAAACAATTAAATATAGAACAGCGCCGATACTCATTACGCTAAACCAACATCCCGAACTCTGCATTTAATTATATTGTGTTACCCTTTGCTGAAAACCTTTACGGTAGATATGTTACTGATTGAAATTTAATTATAACAAATTGTACCAAGAACAATGCCTTTTGGGTGGATCTTCAGTGTATCGCTCCCTTCATATAGACTACTCTCATAATACACAAGTTACAATAATTCTTTTGCCACGAATATGATGTTTCTCATTATTTTATTGGAACGAATCACACACGTAACAAAGTGTTTTGCAGTGATTCTCAATTTGCTGGTGCCCAGAAACGGCATATATACATATAGGCTTGAAATGAATGCCAATATGGCGCCTCACAACTCTGTACTAAAGGGAGAGGGCGTGCGTGTGACGTAGGTGGCGTTGTGCCATCTCATTGGTCAACGCTCAGATGCACGCTCAAAATATCTGACATGCCAGATATTGCTCTGCACGTTCGGAAAGACTCCCGAGCGTGCTATTCCACGCTATGACGTAAGAAACTGGGCACGCTCAACGCTCAACGTTCGGATGCACGGTCCGTGTGCCGACGGCTTTAACGATCGACAGCACGGTCCGTGTGCCGACGGCTTTAGCTGTTGTTCCGAGAAGCCGTGTGGTCTATCCTGGCGGTGCGAGACGTGTGGGGCGATTTGACGGGACAAGCTGTAAGCTCTTGCTGTGAACACCCGGGGGCCACGGCTGTGGTTCCGAGTCACTACTTGGTGGGAGCGGCAACGGATGTCTTTAAATTGTCCGTCTGGAGGCGGGAATGATGGACTAGTAACTCGCCTAACCTGAGGAGTGGTATTTCGCCGCCGTGGGTGCAGAGAAGACGAGGGCTCCGTGACAGAGCGCGTGGCTGCGTGACTGTGCCCAGTTGGGTACGCTGGCGACGTGGACACGGTCGGGTGTGAGGAACCTTGGCATCGGAGTTGACTTGCTGTTTCTCTGATAAACTGCAAGTTCAGCTGGTTAAAGGTTTAGATATTAATTGAAGAATTTTGGTTTGTTCAACCAGCGTCTTTTCTGCCTTGTGGCCTCCTGCGTTCGGGTTTCCTGTCCCTGTCACCGGTGTAATTATAGACAGTGATCTTTTGACTTCTTATTAGTACTGTCTGGGAGGAAGTGTATTTTTGGGCAGGGATTATGGTTCCTGATTTGATTCCTCCTCCTCCCCTGGCCTCGCGTGAGGTCGATGTGATTGCTGGATGTGAGGCGTTGTGGGTCTGTTAGTCCTCTTCTAGCCTGAGCATCCTTCGGGAGACAATGGTGGCCGCCCTTACACCCGGTCGGTTAATTATTTCTATCCCAGGACATTTTGGTGGCAGGACATGGTATTAAAGTTGTTAGTTATTGTAAAATTTTAAATGGTTGTATTTTACTCTGATTGTTTTTGGCCACTGTTTAAAAAGGTTAAGTTTGCATTTCATTGGTGGGTTTTTTAAAATTACGTGGCTTTAAAATTGTTAGTGATTGTAAAAGGTGAATGACTGTATCTTTACTTTGATTGTTGTAATCTATTTGGCATCCTTTGAAAATGCTAGTTCTGCCTCCCTGTTAGCGAGCCCTTGTAATTTAGTATCTTGTTGTGCCAAAATGTAAAGAAGTGGCTCCCTACATGTTCGGGAGCGAAATTATATGCAAGTTGGTGTTTTTGTTTCCTTACTTGGAAAGTTTTAATTCTGTTATGAAATGCTTTATCAAAGTCTGTTTTAGGTAAATGGCTTGGCTATTAAAGATAAAGTTTTTAATTTCATTACTTGGATAATTTTGATTTGTTATCAAATGTTTTATCAAAGCCGGTTTTAAGTAAAATGGCTTGGCCGTTAACTGTAAAGTAAATTGTTTTGAAAAGGCGCTCATGCCTGCTAGTTTTTTTGGATCTGTTCCTGATCAAGTGGTAAAGAAATGACTTTTAATGGTTGAAGTAATCAATAAAGAAATTGTAAATTGCAACTCGACAGTAACCAACTAATTTTGGCCCCGTTTCCCAACTGGTGGTTGTCCTCGATTGATCGTAATACCCGTCTCAACCAATAACCATATCTTGTTCCCACTAGTCGAACGTCTCTATAAGTTTCTCCTTTTTTCCAGTATCCTCAGAAGCTTATTGTACCACGTGCTGGAAAAGACTCGACATCACGGGACAATTACTCACCCTTAAGCCTGCCTAGTAAACTCAGGTCATTACCCATCTAGGAGGGTTAAGGCTACAGCAGCCCATCTGCCCCAGGCTGAAGAAAGCCCCTTTCCCACAGCTACCGGAAATCAGCCCTGGAATACAACATAGCGAGCAGAACGAGCAGACAGACGCGGTCAAGAAACGATGCATCACTACCGTTATGTGATTCCCTCTAATCAGTGGAAACCAGCGTATGGTAAACTAAAGGCTAAGGTGGCGCTATATCTGCGAACGGTGTACTTCGTTATCATATAGGTTATGCACTTGCCTCTGGGGGCTTCCTTGGCATGGAGGTTGCCACTGACGGCGTTCCTGCGGCGGCGGAATAAGCTGTATGCCAGGTCCCCGTAGCGGCGCGCGTTGATCTTGAACTGGTCGTGCGTGACGAGGACCTCGGTGTCTTCCTCCCAGAGCACGAGGCTGCGCTCGGCGAAGACCGGCGCCTCTTCGCCCGTGGACAGCCAGCGCACCACGCCCTTCTCGTCCGAGCGTGCGCCAACCCATAAACCTGCGAACTCTACACACACATACACACGCCGCTTTACATTTGACACTTACCTATTGGCAGTAACTGCTGTGACAGACCCGCTGAGAGCCAGCTGTAGGTCTGGGGCAGGATGATTGATTAGACCCCATCTCCAAATATAGCAATCGAATTTTACTGTTACGAGGCGTGTTTTTTTTAAGTAAGTACCGTTTTGAAATTTAAAAAAAGAGGTGCTAAGATATCTCAATAATTTTATTTTTACATGAAAGCCTCTACCTTAAGCTACGCACTGACGCCATTACAGTCTGGTTCTCCCTTGTTTACGTTGTGTACTGACAAGGGAAGCCACGACGTTTGGAACGCGGATTTACTGCATACTTCGTACACTCGTAGTACTCCATGAGTACAACAAAATATGTAAGCAGTAGCCCGTAGCGTTACTGAGAAAATCGCAAGATATTTCGGTCATCAAATATACACTCCTGGAAATGGAAAAAAGAACACATTGACACCGGTGTGTCAGACCCACCATACTTGCTCCGGACACTGCGAGAGGGCCGTACAAGCAATGATCACACGCACGGCACAGCGGACACACCAGGAACCGCGGTGTTGGCCGTCGAATGGCGCTAGCTGCGCAGCATTTGTGCACCGCCGCCGTCAGTGTCAGCCAGTTTGCCGTGGCATACGGAGCTCCATCGCAGTCTTTAACACTGGTAGCATGCCGCGACAGCGTGGACGTGAACCGTATGTGCAGTTGACGGACTTTGAGCGAGGGCGTATAGTGAGCATGCGGGAGGCCGGGTGGACGTACCGCCGAATTGCTCAACACGTGGGGCGTGAGGTCTCCACAGTACATCGATGTTGTCGCCAGTGGTCGGCGGAAGGTGCACGTGCCCGTCGACCTGGGACCGGACCGCAGCGACGCACGGATGCACGCCAAGACCGTAGGATCCTACGCAGTGCCGTAGGTGACCGCACCGCCACTTCCCAGCAAATTAGGGACACTGTTGCTCCTGGGGTATCGGCGAGGACCATTCGCAACCGTCTCCATGAAGCTGGGCTACGGTCCCGCACACCGTTAGGCCGTCTTCCGCTCACGCCCCAACATCGTGCAGCCCGCCTCCAGTGGTGTCGCGACAGGCGTGAATGGAGGGACGAA
This sequence comes from Schistocerca nitens, assembly GCF_023898315.1. NCBI lineage: Eukaryota > Metazoa > Arthropoda > Insecta > Orthoptera > Acrididae > Schistocerca > Schistocerca nitens. The sequence goes on along the minus strand of NC_064616.1, from coordinate 166,644,305 downwards.
TGGAGACGTGTCGTCTTCAGCGATGAGAGTCGCTTCTGCCTTGGTGCCAATGATGGTCGTATGCGTGTTTGGCGCCGTGCAGGTGAGCGCCACAATCAGGACTGCATACGACCGAGGCACACAGGGCCAACACCCGGCATCATGGTGTGGGGAGCGATCTCCTACACTGGCCGTACACCACTGGTGATCGTCGAGGGGACACTGAATAGTGCACGGTACATCCAAACCGTCATCGAACCCATCGTTCTACCATTCCTAGACCGGCAAGGGAACTTGCTGTTCCAACAGGACAATGCACGTCCGCATGTATCCCGTGCCACCCAACGTGCTCTAGAAGGTGTAAGTCAACTACCCTGGCCAGCAAGATCTCCGGATCTGTCCCCCATTGAGCATGTTTGGGACTGGATGAAGCGTCGTCTCACGCGGTCTGCACGTCCAGCACGAACGCTGGTCCAACTGAGGCGCCAGGTGGAAATGGCATGGCAAGCCGTTCCACAGGACTACATCCAGCATCTCTACGATCGTCTCCATGGGAGAATAGCAGCCTGCATTGCTGCGAAAGGTGGCTATACACTGTACTAGTGCCGACATTGTGCATGCTCTGTTGCCTGTGTCTATGTGCCTGTGGTTCTGTCAGTGTGATCATGTGATGTATCTGACCCCAGGAATGTGTCAATAAAGTTTCCCCTTCCTGGGACAATGAATTCACGGTGTTCTTATTTCAATTTCCAGGAGTGTATATCAGTGCGTAACCATTTTAACCATGAAGCGGCGGCAGCCGAGTGGTGGCGGCACGGTGGTTCAGCGTGTTCGGTTAGAGCGTTAGATTTCCTTTCCAATAAAAGAACTGAGCGAACGGACGATCGAACAAACTGAACGGGTATCAGTCGACTGCCGCCCTGAAAAATTCAATGAAGAATATAGAACGGAATATTTAAAAAAAAAAAAAAAGAAAGAAAGAAAGTGGTTGGCGTTCAAGCCGCTGGACCGCTGGATCGAGTTCCGTTCGCCGGCCGGTGTGGCCGAGCGGTTTCAGGCGCTTCAGTCTGGAACCGCGCGACCGCTACGGTCGCAGGTTCGAATCCTGCCTCGCGCATGGATGTGTGTGATGTCCTTAGGTTAGGTTTAAGTAGTTCTAAGTTCTAGGGGACTGATGACCACAGCAGTTAAGTCCCATAGTGCTCAGAGCCATTTGAACCATTTCGAGTTCCGTTCGTCAGTTTATTTTTTATTTTCAACACAGTCATTTTCTTTATTATTCATATTACAATTGATATAATGGGGAAAATACGTGTAATCGGATGAACTTTTATTAAATTTAAAATGTTATTTGGCAGTCTACTAATTTTTATTATCACAAATAATATAATATTCGTAACTATCGACTAGTAAACGGCCAAACGCATAAAGTGATACTGAAAATGTATGCTTGTCCGTGATTTGAGAACTCCCTTATACCTGGAAGGAGCCCGAAACGACTTGTTGCCTCCAAGTTTTGACCGGCACAGACGGCTTTCGAAAGATGTACTATTAATCGTCGCTTTCGACTTTACGGGTACAAGTTGAAGGATGGTATTTTTCGTAGAAACATGGAAAAAGTGAAGTTAAACGGCACCAGCTGCATTGAATAAATGCTATGTTTCCTCATACGCAAGGTCTTTTGACGTTTTCCGTGGAAAAACAAACCTGGTTAACATTTTCAAAAACCTCTCTTTCAGACGATAGTTTGGAAGCAAACCATGCATAATGCAGTATTTCCTTAAAAATGGCGCTGATAATTGGTTATGCAGTATCGAGTGTATTTTAATAGCGTCTTCCAAGAAGAAATTTCTCGTTCTCTTTCGATTAAATACGAACAGTTTTGAAGACACGGACAAGCATACATTTTCAGTATCACTTTATGCGTTTGGTCGTTTACTAGTCGATAGTTATGAATATTATATTATTTGTGATAATAAAAATTAGTAGACTGCCAAATAACATTGTAAATTTAATAAAAGTCCATCCGATTACACGTATTTTTCCCATTATATAAATTGTAATATAAATAGTAAAGAAAATAACTGTGTTGAAAATAAAAAAAAAAAAAACTGACGAACGGAACTCGATCCAGCGATCTAGCGGCTTCAACGCCAACCACTTTTTTTTTAAATTGTTCTATATTGTTCGCTGAATTTGTTCAGGACGGACGTCCGATGACACCCGTTCAGTTTCTTATTAGAAAGGAAAGCTCACGTACTGACCGAACACGCTAAGCTACCGTGCCGGCACCACTCGGCTGCCGCCGCTTCATGGTTAAAATGGCTACGCACTGATATACACTCCTGGAAATTGAAATAAGAACACCGTGAATTCATTGTCCCAGGAAGGGGAAACTTTATTGACACATTCCTGGGGTCAGATACATCACATGATCACACAGACAGAACCACAGGCACATAGACACAGGCAACAGAGCATGCACAATGTCGGCACTAGTACAGTGTATATCCACCTTTGGCAGCAATGCAGGCTGCTATTCTCCCATGGAGACGATCGTAGAGATGCTGGATGTAGTCCTGTGGAACGGCTTGCCATGCCATTTCCACCTGGCGCCTCAGTTGGACCAGCGTTCGTGCTGGACGCGCAGACCGCGTGAGACGACGCTTCATCCAGTCCCAAACATGCTCAATGGGGGACAGATCCGGAGATCTTGCTGGCCAGGGTAGTTGACTTACACCTTCTAGAGCACGTTGGGTGGCACGGGATACATGCGGACGTGCATTGTCCTGTTGGAACAGCAAGTTCCCTTGCCGGTCTAGGAATGGTAGAACGATGGGTTCGATGACGGTTTGGATGTACCGTGCACTATTCAGTGTCCCCTCGACGATCACCAGTGGTGTACGGCCAGTGTAGGAGATCGCTCCCCACACCATGATGCCGGGTGTTGGCCCTGTGTGCCTCGGTCGTATGCAGTCCTGATTGTGGCGCTCACCTGCACGGCGCCAAACACGCATACGACCATCATTGGCACCAAGGCAGAAGCGACTCTCATCGCTGAAGACGACACGTCTCCATTCGTCCCTCCATTCACGCCTGTCGCGACACCACTGGAGGCGGGCTGCACGATGTTGGGGCGTGAGCGGAAGACGGCCTAACGGTGTGCGGGACCGTAGCCCAGCTTCATGGAGACGGTTGCGAATGGTCCTCGCCGATACCCCAGGAGCAACAGTGTCCCTAATTTGCTGGGAAGTGGCGGTGCGGTCCCCTACGGCACTGCGTAGGATCCTACGGTCTTGGCGTGCATCCGTGCGTCGCTGCGGTCCGGTCCCAGGTCGACGGGCACGTGCACCTTCCGCCGACCACTGGCGACAACATCGATGTACTGTGGAGACCTCACGCCCCACGTGTTGAGCAATTCGGCGGTACGTCCACCCGGCCTCCCGCATGCCCACTATACGCCCTCGCTCAAAGTCCGTCAACTGCACATACGGTTCACGTCCACGCTGTCGCGGCATGCTACCAGTGTTAAAGACTGCGATGGAGCTCCGTATGCCACGGCAAACTGGCTGACACTGACGGCGGCGGTGCACAAATGCTGCGCAGCTAGCGCCATTCGACGGCCAACACCGCGGTTCCTGGTGTGTCCGCTGTGCCGTGCGTGTGATCATTGCTTGTACAGCCCTCTCGCAGTGTCCGGAGCAAGTATGGTGGGTCTGACACACCGGTGTCAATGTGTTCTTTTTTCCATTTCCAGGAGTGTATATTTGACGACCGAAATTATCTTGCGATTTTCTCAGTAACGCTTGAGAAGTACGCGCTATTGCTTACACATTTTGTTGTCCTCATGGATTACTGCGAGTGTACGAAGTTTACAGTAAATTTGCGTTCCAAACGTCGTGGCCTTCCCCTTGTGAGTGTTTAAGATGCCTCCGATAATCGTCGAGTCCCGCCGACTGTGAAGTACGGGCTGTTATAAGATTTCTTAGTGCTAAAGGCCTAAAAGCGATCGATATTCATCGTGAGATCTGTGCAGTTTACGGAGAAAACATTATGAGTGATGGAGTGGTAAGAAAGTGGGTGAGAGCATTTCACGATGGCCGCGCAAATGTGCATGATGAACAATGGAGTGGGCGTCCTTCTGTCGGTAATGAAAGTTTGGTGCAGGAAGTGGACAATAAGGTGAGAAAAACAGACGCTTTACGATTTCCTCCTTGCGGGATGACTTTCCTAATGTTTCTCGTAGTGTTTTGTATGGCACTGTGACCGAGCACTTGAATTACCGAAAATTGTGCGCACACTGGGTACCGAAAATGTTGACGGATGTGCACAAAACCAAACGTTTAGACAGTGCATTGACTTTCCTTGAGCGGTACAACAACGACGGTGATGATTTCTGAAGCCAAATTGTTACGGGCGATGAAACATGGGTGGCCGACGTCACACCAGAATCAAAGCAACAGTTCATGGGAGTTGCGCAAGGCCATCGTTTTGTTGCAAGACTATGCCCGTCCGCATGTGGCGAATCAGACTAAAGATCTCATGACATCTTTTCCATGGGAAACTCTAGATCATCCTCTGTACAGCCCCGATCTTGCGCCCAGTGACTACCATTTGTTCCTGCACTTGAAGAAACACCTGGTCGGTCAGCGTCTTCAAGACGATGACGAAGTCAAATCAGTGGTGATGCAGTGGTTAACAAGTCAGGCGGCAGACTTCTGTGAGGAGGGTATTCAAAAACTATGACAAGTGCCTAAATATTGACGGAAATTATGTAGAAAAGTAGATTAAGGTACAGGCTTTCATGTAAAAATAAAATGATTGAGATATCTTAGCACGCCTTTTTTAATTTCAAAACGGTACTTACTTAAAAAACACGCCTCGTATTTTAAAGAAAGTTTGACATGAATTAAACATAGCATAAGATACGTATCATAATACTGAAAACACACAAAACATATTCACTGGAATGAGCTACAGAATAAATATAATTTCTTACTATAGTACTTTACATTGCAGAAGATATTATCGGTGGAAATCGAGCGAACTAACAGTTCTTTATAGTGGAAGAGGTTAAATCAGAGCTTGCTGTCGTATACACACGTGTATTGTCGAACCACTATTAATAACGCTAAGTTCGACTGGATGTTGGATGCCATGTTATTCTGTATTACAGGGCCTGCAAACATGCGAGGAAATTATTGCATTGTGTTTAGAAAGCAGGCGTACTTGAAGAAATCGCGCGATATGTTCCAGCGCTAAGCATGAAGTTTATTACTGTTCCTTATTTTCTGATGTTGTAGAGGACATCAACATAAACATTATTTATCAGTGACTGTAAATGTTTAGTTTTCTATACAAAAACTAGTGCTCATCGCTCAGATTTTACATACTTTCATTTCAGCTGTTACTCTTACCATGAAAGCAATGAACTACTAAAGTTAGTTTGTTATGGTAAGTCACAGAATTTCTTCTGCGAAATTTGATGACTTAGTTTCTACGACAATGCGGAAAGCTAGGCTTCCAATTACGCAACTGACAATGTTAAATTCCTGCCTATAGTATGAACTTTTTTCGGTGTACAGTTTTGCATTCACGTTTCTGATTTCACATACATTTTTTCGGAAATAGCACAGACCGCAGTAGCTACAAATTTAAACTATATTTATAAATATATTCGCAATTTTCATTATACTTAATTATAATAATTTCGCAGAAACAAAACAATTTGTAGCACACTTGCGTGATGTATCATTTCTAAGCTCGTGCTCTAAATTTCAGAGTCGTTTTGCTATCAAGTTCTTGCAGCGCTTTCATTGCAATACACAGTTTTCTTCGTCCCAGTATACACCCAAAACGACGCATTTCTGAACATTGATTTATTAAGACAAATGTTTAATTCATGCCCTCTATTATGTCAGAAAACCAGGTATAATTTTTATGATACACCTTGTAAAATGTTCTATTACAATCAAAATCATTTGGAATGTAGCAAAACAAACCAAAAAAATTCTTTGACCACGCTTCCAGTGTCCTACTGGGAGTTTGAAAGAACTAACACACCAATAGGATGTATCATGAATTAGTGTGGAGGGGTTAAATATTACATAAAGAACGAACTCCACTGCCATGACACTTTCAGGGAATAGGAGACTGAAAGAATAGTAATAAATATTGGTTTGGAAAGTAGTTATGAAGAATGTTATCAGTAACCCAAGACGACCCCAACTATGGAACTGGATGATAGCTCAACCGGGACATACAGTACACAGCAAGAGAGAAAACTGATACGACTGATGTATTTACAAGTTCGTCTTCCGATGCTACTCAGTAATGAGTATGAATTTGCCTATAATTTCCTCAAAGGCGCTTTGCGAGCCTTTCGTTCAACAAATTTTTGAATCACAATATGAAATTCTAGTTGCCTCGCCAAGATTCAGTTGCCAGGGTCCGCAAATCTGTGAGACATTGTTGATGCATAGTCAATCTGTGACAATTTTTGACACGAGCCCGAGTGGTCAATGATCTTTCTGCTTCAGCTACAGTCATTGGAAAGATCCAAAAGATGCACAAAGCTACACAGATTCGGAAATAAGCTTGAAATTTTAAGCTCTTTGATCTTATCAAGAAGTCTAATGGTTCCAAAGTAATGTCTCCGAAGCTTAAAGTATGAATTTTTTTTCAAACATTTAATTTAATCTTCTAAATCTGTTTTGGCATCACTGAAGTATTCATTGATATATAACTTGCGTGCCTCAGCGACATATAGTCAGTCACCTTTTAATATTTTCATAAAGACCCAATTGTTTCATCTAAATGTCATATCGGGTTTCCAAGTTACACTACATTGTTAGTAATGACATAAAAACATTAATGTGAATAAATCTTATAAATTCACATTGTGAGATGGTGGGCTGTTTCAGGCCTTCTTCTCACATTTTATCCTATTTGTCGGCTTTTCACCATATTGCGCGTTTATGACCTGATTGTTCAGGGCATAGTTTCTAACAGTGTAGATAACTCATTTCTCTGTAACTAATGTTTCATCCTGGTAGTAGCTTTTCGCTTTACTGTATCTGGTCTGGATCATGGGAAATGCTCTTCGCTGGAGACAGAAACGCGTGGAACGTTTCGCACGCTCTTGAGGAGCCTCGTGTCACTCAAAATACAGGTTTTCACGATAGCAGACCACACGAACAGTCGAGCAAGCCTCTCAGGGATTATCCCGCGAGCACCTGGAATGATGGGCGATGGAACGGTAGACAGTCGCCCTCTGTAGAAAAACGGGAAACCAATGGTGGAAAATGGGAGGGGGGGGGGGGAGAAACAACTCTGCCTGCTAGCAAACTTTCGGTGGGGTTCTCAGCTGTCCACTTGCCGTTATCCCGATGTGTTCTGGTTCTCAGTCACTGTTTCCAGAAGCTAAATATGTCGTCGTACGTAGGTTTGGAAAATTTTCAAACTCTGCCCTTTCTGTGGGAACACTCCGCGTAGATCTACAAAATCTCGAGAATGTCCAACAAACAAGTCTGGCCCTGGGAACGGGGCGACACTCGGCTCTCGTTTCCACAGACAAGAATCTCATTCGCGGATACGTTTTTACGTGATGGTGGGAGCCAGAGAAAGGACTTTCAGATTTCTCATTCGAGGAGCATTTAGGACCTTTCTAGGATTGGCTAGAAAGATTGTGCCATATGTCTTTCCGAGGTCTGAAGGCATGCTATCAAGATTTAGAGAAGCATTCTAGCTCTGCGGCGTCTCTGTATCAATCTGATTCTCTTTCTAACTCTCATTCTGTTTGGGATTCCACGCTTGTACGCGTTTTTCTTGGCTTCGGCCTTCCGCCCAGTCTTTCTAAATTCTTCATCGAACTTATTGGGATCCTTGATCTGTAACGACGAAGATGAGATCCTCCACTCGCAATCACGCCACATCGGACCAGGCAAACAACTGCAGCACGGTGCACGGTGACTCGTCTGCAGCTGTCCCAACAGCAGTTACGGCATGACCACATCTGTAATTCGCACTCCCGACTTCAGTGATCGCGATGTAACGCCGGGATAAGAGTACATTTCCGTTTTACACTCTCAGTTTCCATAATTCGACCTACGTGCTTCACGCACTAATACGCATGTGTTCTGCAGTCTAAGTCTAAAGGGATCTCTCTTTCCGTTTAGTTTCGGTATTGAATTAATTCGTTGGAGCTCACCCGTGCAGTGACGATTCTTTCTGTTCATTCCTTTATTTGTTGATCTGTTTTTTTAATGATTACGAAGTTTTACAATCACGGTTGAAACTGTATTTCATGTCCTTTAGATGTCTGGGCACCATCTCAGTCGTAATTGTCCAGCATCATGCTGGTGGCGACCCCAATAACAATTCATTTTTCTGATCATTGATTTATCATATTTATGAAAAATTCATTCTCAAATTATTTTTAATCTCAGCGTTAATTTGTTGCGAGTAGATTGCACATTGTTTCAATAAATTTTATGTTTATCAAATTAAACTCTGCCATTCGGCAACCACTAAAGCAAATCGTTTAATTGAAACGCCCAGGTCTTCCAAACCATAAGCAACAAAAGGGCTCTGAGCACTATGCGACTTAACTTCTGAGGTCATCAGTCACCTAGAACTTAGAACTAATTAAACCTAACTAACCTAAGGACATCACACACATCCATGTCTGAGGCAGGATTCGAACCTGCGACCGTAGCGGTCGCTCGGTTCCAGGCTGTAGCACCTAGATCCGCACGGCCACCGTAAGCAACAGGCGAGATCCCTTATGAGTTCAGGATATTATCAAATAAAGTTTCCAATGTGTGCAGCAGTTGACTTTTCAGGTAGCGTATTAACTTCATGGGGTAATCTATCATTTTACTTTATCTAGGAAGACAGAATTAGCATCAGTCTAATCTGCATACCGACAGAGCCCCTGACGAGCAAGTAATCGTACTCACAGCTGTCCTAGTTTATGGCAACAGAAGTGACTTCATTTTTTGTCTCATCATTAAATGATATCTTCTTCGTAGTACGCACTTCCAGAAAGTCAGGACCGATATTAGTTGCAGTGGCAACAACTTTAGACTCCGAAAGAATGGTGTCCCAGTTTTTGCGAAGATATTTGAAATCATTTAATAAGCTCTGAATGTATTTAACACAACAACAGTTGTAGTATTTCGAGATTGTTGTTATTTGTTCTGTAGTCAGTTGGTACCAAAAACTTTAGCCAAATCGATGCCATGATTAAATTCTTGAAAGATCTCACGTAAGTTAAAACATCCCATACCACAGAACGTGTTGCTGCTGACAAATTTACCTTATGTGAATTTCATCAGTAGTGGCAATCTTGTCCACATTGAGAAGAAGCATGTTGAGTATCCAGTTTCATCTGCTACGTTTTTCTGCCTCCTAAGATTTTCTTAACATTTTCCTAAACTATGATAGTGACAATATGACAGTGTACCTTGTACCCAGTGAGTGCGTAGTAATTTCAGATCAATAAGTAAGCTTAGTCCCATTGAATTTCATTGCTCATCACGTACTACTTGCTAATATAATTGAAAGATATAATTAGTTAACTGAGAAACTTTGTTAATTACGAAATATTGTTAACTAAAAAGGTTAGTACAATACGACTTTACATATTTAGTGAGCGGTAGGAAAACATATTTCTGAGTATTAACGCCTATTATTTGAGAGTACGTATCTCGAACCTTACCGCAATGTATCTAAAATTGTCTGAGATCAAATATCATCCAGATTAATTAACATCAAAGCTTTAGACCATAGCTAACTTCAGTTGCAAATTATGCCAAAATTACAGTTAGATTCTGAATTTTGGGATTATAATTTTGTTGAGCAGTGCAGTGTTGACGGACTTACTCATTAATTTTGTGCACTATCTCGATTGTTTCGAGTTCCTTAAATGTGTATGAGGACAGTGATATGATGAACTGATACGCTAAAAGTTTGGCACATGTGAATCATTTTGAACCAGTGAACTGTGTTGTGTGATTACTGCACTAGGACAATTTAACTATCTATGAACTAGTGTAGTAGGTAACAATCTGCTTTCCTTTAATTCGAACTGTATGTGAGACCCGAAACTGGCCATATCAGCGAATACTTTCCACCAAGAATGTAATTAAAGTGTTTTAAATGTACTTCTAGTTTCGAAAACATTATTTCTACAGACTGTTGGTGGAACTAACATATTTCAGAAAGTTTCAGAGCCATTGCAGCTACCGAGAAGAACGAAAGAGGCTTATGCAGAAGGAAGTAGGTTCGTTCCAATGCGAGCTGCAGTTGGTCTCACAGAATCAACCTGAGCACACCAACGGGTATCACACGCGAAATATAAATAACTTTCAACACAGTTTCAGAATTTTTCGTCGTTGTGGATTGCAACTGAAGAGATTCTGTAGTTGATGGAACACTCCGACAAAAGTGTCTGCTTCATGACAGCTTCCACCTATACGCACTCCACTTAAGTTAAGGCTATCGCAAGGACACGGAGAAAATTTTGCAAGAGGATTCCACCAAACAAAATGAGCCTGAGCTCCTTTATAAGCACCACTTTTATTACTCCCGGTACCATAACCATGTCCTCGGCTTTCACTGATAGGAACGGAGTGTTTCACAAGTGTTGCTCGAATCAAATGCGCAATAGCAACTCCTGTTTTCTAATCACAATCTACGAAATTACAAAAACTGTGGATTTATTTCCTTATTGAAGTAAATATAACGCAAGATGAATGTTGTCTTTTCAGTATTATTTGAGTCAGGAGTTGCATCACAACAATTGAAAAATACTTCGCATTTTCTCTCTCTTTCATGATGGCACTCCTGACATGATGGGCACAACTAGAAATAAATTCATACTGAGTATCACTAAACAGATAATGCACTTGTAAACGCTTTCCAGCCTTTTGTCTGTCTCTGACCTTGTTAATGCGTTTTGCAAGAACTCGATCATTGTGACTCGAGAGCTCTAAAATTCCGAAGACGTTTCCATTTTTTGAATATCCAATTTTCTGAGATGGACCTCTTCATTTTCCATCTGCGTGACAGAAAATAAAATCATACGAAATGACAAATTAATAAACAGTAAATATTCCACAATCACGTAATACACTCCTGGAAATGGAAAAAAGAACACATTGACACCGGTGTGTCAGACCCACCATACTTGCTCCGGACACTACGAGAGGGCTGTACAAGCAATGATCACATGCACGGCACAGCGGACACACCAGGAACCGCGGTGTTGGCCGTCGAATGGCGCTAGCCGCGCAGCATTTGTGCACCGCCGCCGTCAGTGTCAGCCAGTTTGCCGTGGCATACGGAGCTCCATCGCAGTCTTTAACACTGGTAGCATGCCGCGACAGCGTGGACGTGAACCATATGTGCAGTTGACGGACTTTGAGCGAGGGCGTATAGTGGGCATGCGGGAGGCCGGGTGGACGTACCGCCGAATTGCTCAACACGTGGGGCGTGAGGTCTCCACAGTACATCGATGTTGTCGCCAGTGGTCGGCGGAAGGTGCACGTGCCCGTCGACCTGGGACCGGACCGCAGCGACGCACGGATGCACGCCAAGACCGTAGGATCCTACGCAGTGCCGTAGGGGACCGCACTGCCACTTCCCAGCAAATTAGGGACACTGTTGCTCCTGGGGTATCGGCGAGGACCATTCGCAACTGTCTCCATGAAGCTGGGCTACGGTCCCGCACACCGTTAGGCCGTCTTCCGCTCACGCCCCAACATCGTGCAGCCCGCCTCCAGTGGTGTCGCGACAGGCGTGAATGGAGGGACGAATGGAGACGTGTCGTCTTCAGCGATGAGAGTCGCTTCTGCCTTGGTGCCAATGATGGTCGTATGCGTGTTTGGCGCCGTGCAGGTGAGCGCCACAATCAGGACTGCATACGACCGAGGCACACAGGGCCAACACCCGGCATCATGGTGTGGGGAGCGATCTCCTACACTGGCCGTACACCACTGGTGATCGTCGAGGGGACACTGAATAGTGCACGGTACATCCAAACCGTCATCGAACCCATCGTTCTACCATTCCTAGACCGGCAAGGGAACTTGCTGTTCCAACAGGACAATGCACGTCCGCATGTATCCCGTGCCACCCAACGTGCTCTAGAAGGTGTAAGTCAACTACCCTGGCCAGCAAGATCTCTGGATCTGTCCCCCATTGAGCATGTTTGGGACTGGATGAAGCGTCGTCTCACGCGGTCTGCACGTCCAGCACGAACGCTGGTCCAACTGAGGCGCCAGGTGGAAATGGCATGGCAAGCCGTTCCACAGGACTACATCCAGCATCTCTACGATCGTCTCCATGGGAGAATAGCAGCCTGCATTGCTGCGAAAGGTAGATATACACTGTACTAGTGCCGACATTGTGCATGCTCTGTTGCCTGTGTCTATGTGCCTGTGGTTCTGTCAGTGTGATCATGTGATGTATCTGACCCCAGGAATGTGTCAATAAAGTTTCCCCTTCCTGGGACAATGAATTCACGGTGTTCTTATTTCAATTTCCAGGAGTGTAGATTTATGGTTAACGTTTTCCACTTCTGCAGCTTGAACCTCAGGTGAAATGGTTTTTGTCGTTTTCTTTATCATTGTGCATTGAGGTAAAAACAAATACGAGGCAGAATAAACTTTTCTCACCTTTTTTCCCGTTCTCCGCTTTGTCTCTTTTTCTTTTCTCTTCATTGTCCCAGACTTGTGTTTAGATTCCATAATGCTAATATCACTTAAATCAAGCTCGCAAGGGAGCGAGGAGCTTGTTGTAACAGGGGTACGTAGTAACAGGGTCTTTTCACTAGGATCTTAAACTTTATTAGCGTATTTCTTTGACTCGATTTGACCTATAAACCGCGCCGCATCATGTTGCCATAGCCAGTGTCCCGCCGGCCGGCGCAGTGAGCGGAAGTGTGCACGCGCTTCACTTTTGCGATGTAATATAAAATTGTACTGTCGCAACATTTTGGTTTGCGTTATTATTATCGACTAATTGCAAACTTTCTATATCTTATTTACATTCAAATTTTTCCATCTCTGATAATGTGTAACAGTTTTTTCAGATTGCTAAATTGTTTAAATAGTTATCTTGATAAATGTTAAAAATCATACCATGGGGTTAGTTGTAACAAAATCCCGGGGCTTGTTGTAAAGTGTTACAACATGCCCCACGTTATGATGAAGATACCCACTTTTTTTTCCTTTCTTCTAGGATGAGGGTGTATGAAAGTAAGTCAGAGCGGGGAAACACAAAGTCAGGAAGTGTACGAGTTAGCGCCAACTGAAGTTGTAGAAAAAAATGCAGTATTCGGAAAGCTAGTCAGACTTTCGGATTATGTCACGTCTCTCTTTATAGATACATAAAGAAAAAGAAGAATAATGAATGTTTAAGAGTTGGTTATGTTAAGCCTAGACAAGTATTTACTGCAGAAGAAGAGGGTAAGATGGCTTCCTACCTACTCAAGTGCGCCGAAATATATTTTGGACTACTTCCTATAGAAATAAGGAAACTAGCTAACCAATTCGGTGTGCGGCTTAATCCTAAAAACATTCCTCCTTCTTGGCATCAAAATAACATGGCTGGTACTGACTGGTTCCAAAATTTTATGCGCAGAAATCCACAGTTATCCTTAAGGACACCAGAAGCGACGTCTTTAAGTCGAGCGACGTCGTTCAATAAGGCTAACGTTAATTCATTCTTTTGCAGTATTTCAACGACTTCTCCAAAAATATCAGTTTAATGCTTCTCGAATATGGAACATAGATGAAACAATGTTTGTGGTTACTACTTGCCCCGGTAGACGCTACAACTTGCCCCAAGCACGAGGTATGTTGTAACACCGCACTTCTTCTAGCAAATAATTGATTGTAAAATAATGACCAACTTTATTTGGTAGAGGAAGAGTTACAGCATCCATCCATCTTTATTTAGCAGGAATTTCATCAATGGATCTCAAGATATATTAGTTTTCACGAAAACCGTTACAAGAAGCCCCTCGCTCCCCTACTCTTCAAACTAATAACTGTAAAAAGTTTGTAAAACAATTCACTGTCGGTGTTGCAAACTCAAAGGTCTCGAGACGAGGTGGAGGTGCACTATGGTCAGCTCTTGGTATCGTTATTTACGAAACAGTATACCTTACAATATTACTAGTGTCCGGTAGCTCTTCTGTTGTGGGTGCAGCTGACGGGTAACAGGTGTTCGCGAAGATGATCCTTTGAGGAAAGGAAGGATTTTTTGAGGAGTAACAGGATGAATCCAGGAGACGGCGTAATTACAGAAATCGTTTACTTCAGCATCAAAGGATGCTGTCTGTCGCTGATGCCAACAGAAATGAGAAATAGGGACGGGAAAAAGCTGTCTCAGTTATAACCGCTTTTTAAAAAAGAGCTGATAACCAATAACTGGGCAAATAAAACAGGCGAAAATTCAACTTGCGTTATCAGTGGTGCTAAAATTTGCAGTTTCTAAATAAAACGTTTCTATAGGTAAAATTTCCATTGGTTTAAATACTGGGTTATTAAAAACAAAATAAAGCAAGCTGTGCTCTTTTAATTACAATCCTGTGCAACAGTCACATGACACTAGAAGGACTTCAGCATTATTGAACTAACAACGTGGTTCTCGCCTTGTGGCGTCCATTTATTTAGATGATCTTATTAGAAGACGCAATCGTATAACATCAAACATAAAGGTGACCTACCACACGCAAGCTTACGTTTGTGGAGGTGTAACTATGATAGTACTGACTTGAGAATTATGAACCGGCGACTGATGCGTGTTGGCATCTTTGGACGTGATCTAAAACCCAATATGATACAAAATTTATTTTACGATAGAAGTCTGGTATTTGCGAACCGAGCACACTGGGGGATCCGAACCGTGAGTGACTTGGGCCCCCCATGAGGTTTGGGCCCCAGTGATTTTGCCCCCCCCCCCCCCCCCCTACCACGCCTTCTCGTCGGGCCTGGCTGTGACTACTTTCGCAATAACCTAACATATGGAGTTAATCAAAAGGTAGCTGAAAGCTGACAAATTAAAACAGTATTCTATATAGGGAATCAGACCTAGACTCCCACCTTTCTTAGGGGTGTCATTCAACTCCCTACTCCTACCCCCTTCCTCCCCCCCTCGCTGTATTCATCACACACCAATAAAAAAATGGTTCAAATGGCTCTGAGCACTATGGCACTTAACATCTGAGGTCATCAGTCCCATAGAACGTAGAACTACTTAAACCTAACTAACCTAAGGATATCACACACATCCATGCCCGAGGCAGGATTCGAACCTGCGACCGTAGTGGTCGCGCGGTTCCAGACTGAAGCGCCTAGAACCACTCGGCCACAGCGGCCGGCAGCACACCAATAGGATAAGGGTTTTCCATCCTTTTACTTCCGGGAAGACTGGAAATCGAAGCTGATCTACTGGATCCTACCTACCTTGAAGTTGGTGGATCACTGAGAAGTACGGAAAGATGTCAAATTAGATTACTGGACAAAATATTGTTTATTGCTTTAAAAGTTGACACTGATCGATTTGGAGCTCTGTAAAAGCTGTAGATCTAATACCAGCTGGTCATGTGACTCTACACTATTGACGTAAATAATGAATGGGAATTCTTGCGCTTGAAAAAATCGATTACATGTAATTAACACAGAAAGAGGGAGCGACGTGGGGACGTCCACGTGTGGCCAAGGTTATTCGACTACCCTACAGAAGTTTAACTGATAAGCCCTCACACATCCTCCATACAGTCCCGATATATTTCAGTGCAGTTTACATAATTTTGGGGCCCAGAAGAAAGGCATTGGTGGCCATAGATTTGCTTCGGACAAAGAGATTCTCGCCTGGGTAGAATCATCGTTAATTAGGTAACCGCCAATATTTTGTCATGAAGGCTTTAGCCGTCATGTCTGACAGTGGGATAATTGTGCTAACAGTTATGGCGATTATTTTTGAAATAATAAACAGATTGGAAATGGAAATGAAGTACCATGCTTCTTGTCAGAACATAGGGAAATGGTGCGGGAGACCCGCCGTTGCCTTACTCCGACCATAATGGGAATGAATGATGATGATGAAGACGACACAACAGCACGCAGGCGAAAATCTCTGACCCCGCCGAGAATCGAACACGGGACTCCGTGATCGGGAAGCGAGAGCGCTACCGCGAGACCACGGGCTGCGGACAATAAATAGTTTACTTACTTTTTTCCATCTGTTTCGTTTTCATTTGACTGCCCCTTTTAGAAATATGGAGACAATTGGCTGAACAAGCTATGAGCTTTCTTGGGTAGATGATTCTGGATGTCGATATACAACATGAAGGAGGACTCCATCGACAATGTTTCAGCGGTTGTTCAGAGATACTTCCTGAGTATTTTGGTATAGGGGTATGAGATACGTCAGCTAGTTATTGAATTATTGGATTTCAATTGGTTTCTTGACCCAGGTAGCTATGTCAACAGAATGCGTTGTGTGTTTTGTTTGGAAACGAATTTATTCCGTTCACTCGCAGAACTTCCTATTGAAAACAATAAAGCCCACTTCACTCTTTGCATTAGAGTTTGTGTTTAGTGTTGAACTGTCGTGTCTTATATGATATTTACGATATTGCAGTGCCCGTGTTGTTCAGTAGTACGATGCACTGTTGCTATGGGCATGTATGCATGTCTTTAGGAACACTGCATCGCAATTCTGAACAATTGCACTGAAATATCGCATTTATCCTCCGACAGTGGGCAAACGACTTGCAATCAAAGTGTCTCCCCCCCCCCCCCCCCCCATTGAACGGGAATATACGTAATGCATGTACGAATGAAGGTTGCAGGCATATGGTTGAAGACATATGGAAGTTTGGTTCTGTCTGTGAAGCGTGCACGGATAGCCTAATGGTAAGGGGACCGCTCGCAATAAGCAGGAAACCAGGGTTTGAAACAAATTTTCATTGTTGTTATTCCATTATACGACTGATGGATGTTAGTATTCGCAACTGTGAATACATTTCATGTTGTGTCTTAGGTTTATTTTCCCAGCAATGATAGTTGTACGTTAACAGTGACACACAGTGTTATGCTTAGGTTTACTGATGAAGAGTGAGAGACTCACACATCGTGTATGGTTTCAGTGAATGCAGTGGAAGAGCGGCACAACGACGATGCCTTTGCTGAGCTGTTCCCACACAGCCGACTACCACATCACAGTCCTTTTGCATCTGTACCCAGGGTTGTAGGGGAAATCAGATACATATTACGTTTTAATGATTTCGTATTACAGTCTTTTTCATTGTTGTGACGATATTTGCACAGAAACGAAGGTAACTGGGCTAACAAATAAGGTAAGTCGTAATTACAAGCATGATTACTACATTAAAAGACGCATGAAGAATCTGTTTATAAATCTCCATTACCATTTGGGTCCGCTTAAAGACAACGGTTCCGTTGTATCTAAATGTGCAGAACCGGATGTTGTCCATCTAGCGACAGAAGAGCTGTTTGCATAGTTTAAAACTAACAGAGTAACTGCACTCATTTGCAGAAGTCGTATACTTAAAGTTGTATATGGAAATTCCGAAAGAATTTGTAGGACTAGTGTTTCCAACGTACATTGATGTAGATAGGGAATGCTTTAACAATAGTGTTATGCAAGAAATAAGAGTCAAAGTTAATATTTCCAGATACCCTCAGCTAAAAGAATTGTAAGAAGCGATGGAATTTTTGTATTTGTCATGTTTCTGTCTGGATAGAGAATTATTGATTTTAATTTAGATTGTAATGTAGATTATAATGTATCCCTCCCCTATGAACCATGGACCTTGCTGTTGGTGGGGAGGCTTGCGTGCCTCAACGATACAGATACCGTAGGTGCAACCATAGCAGAGGGGTATCTGTTGAGAGGCCAGACAAACGTGTGGTTCCTGAAGAGGGGCAGCAGCCTTTTCAGTAGTTGCAGGGGCAACAGTCTGGATGATTGACTGATCTTGCCTTGTAACAATAACCAAAACGGCCTTGGTGTGTTGGTACTGAGAACGGCTGAAAGCAAGGGGAAACTACAGCCATACTTTTTTCCGAGGGTATGCAGATTTACTGTATGGTTAAATGATGATGGCGTCCTCTTGGGTAAAATATTCCGGAGGTAAAATAGTCCCCTATTCGGATCTCCGGGGGGCGACTACTCCGGAGGACGTCGGTATCAGGAGAAAGAAAACTGGCGTTCTACGGATCGGAGCGTCGAATGTCAGATCCCTTAATCGGGCAGGTAGGTTAGAAAATTTAAAAAGGGAAATGGATAGGTTGAAGTCAGATATAGTGGGAATTAATGAAGTTCGGTGGCAGGAGGAACAAGACTTCTGGCCAGGTGACTACAGGGTTATAAATACAAAATCAAATAGGAGTAATGCAGGAGTAGGTTTAATAATGAATAAAAAAATAGGAGTGCGGGTAAGCTGCTACAAACGGCATAGTGAACGCATTATTGTGGCCCACGCCTACCACAGTAATACAAGTTTACATGCCAGCTAACTCCGCAGATGACGAAGAGATTGATGAAATGTATGATGAGATAAAAGAAATTATTCAGATAGTGAAGGGAGACGAAAATTTAATAGTCATGGGTGACTGGAATTCGGTAGTAGGAAAAGGCAGAGAAGGAAACTTAGTAGGTGAATATGGAATGGGGGTAAGGAAGGAAAGAGGAAACCGCCTGGTAGAATTTTGCACAGAGCATAACTTAATCATAGCTAACACTTGGTTCAAGAATCATGAAATAATGTTGTATACATGGAGGAGGCCTGGAGATACTAAAAGGTTTCAGATAGATTATATAATGGTAAAACAGAGATTTAGGAACAGGTTTTAAATTGTAAGACATTTCCAGGGGCATATGTGGACTCTAAACACAATCTATTGGTTATAAACTGTAGATTAAAACTGAAGAAACTGCAAAAAGATGGCCGGCCGCGGTGGTCTAGCGGTTCTAGGCGCTCCGCCCGGAACCGCGCGACTGCTACGGTCGCAAGTTCGAATCCTGCCTCGGGCATGGACGTGTGTGATGTCCTTAGGTTAGTTAGGTTTAAGTAGTTCTAAGTTCTAGGGGACTCATGACAACAGATGTTAAGTCCTATAGTGCTCAGAGCCATTTGAACCATTTTGCAAAAAGATGGAAATTTAAGGAGATGGGACCTGGATAAATTGACAGAACCAGAGGTTGTAGAGAGTTTCAGGGAGAGCATTAGGGAACGATTGACAAGAATACGGGAAAGAAATACAGTAGAAGAAGAATGGGTAGCTTTGAGAGATGAAATAGTGACGGTAGCAGAGGATCAAGTAGGTAAAGAGACGAGGGCTACTAGAAATCCTGGGGGAACAGAAGATATATTGAATGTAGCTGATGAAAGGAGAAAATATAAAAATGCAGTAAATGAAGCTGGCAAAAAGAAATACAAACGTCTAAAAATGAGATCGACCGAAAGTGCAAAATGGCTAAGCATGGATGGCTCGAGGACAAATGTAAGGGTGTAGAGGCATATATCACTAGGGGTAAGATAGATACTGCCAACAGGAAAATTAAAGACACATTTGGAGAAAAGAGAACCATTTGTACGAATATCAAGAGCTCAAATGGAAACCCAGTTCTAAGCAAAGAAGGGAGAGCAGATAGGTGGAAGGACTGTATAGAGAGGTCTATACAAGGGCGATGTACTTGAGGACAATATCACGGAAATGGAAGAGCATGTAGTTGAAGATGAAATAGGAGATATGATACTGCGTGAAGAGTTTGACAGAGCACTGAAAGATCTAAGTCGAAACAAGGACCCGGGAGTAGACAACATTCCATTAGAACTACTGATACCTTTGGGAGAGTCAGCCCTGACAAAACTCTACCATCTGGTGAGCAAGATGTATGAGACAGGCGAAATACCCTCAGACTTCAAGAAGAATATAATAATTCCAATCCCAAAGAAAGCAGATGTTGACAGATGTGAAAATTACCGAAATATCAGTTTAATAAGTCAGAGCTGCAAAATACTAACACGAATTCTTTACAGACGAATGGAAAAAACTGGTAGAAGCCGACCTCGGGGAAGATCAGTTTGGATTCCGTAGAAATGTTGGAACACGTGAGGCAATACTGACCCTATCTTAGAAGCTCGATTAAGGAAAGGCAAACCTATGTTTCTAGCATTTGTAGACTTACAGAAAGCTTTTGACAGTGTTGACTGGAATACTCTCTTTCAAATTCTGAAGGTGTCCGGGGTCCAGTACAGGTAGCGGAAGGCTGTTTACAATTTGTACAGAAACCAGATGGCAGTTATAAGAGTCGAGGGGCACGAAAGGGAAGCAGTGGTGGGGAGGGGAGTGAGACAGAGTTGTAGCCTATCCCCGATGTTATTCAATCTGTATATTGAGCAAGCAGTAAAGGAAACGAAAGAAAAATTCGGAGAAGAAATTAAAATCCATGGAGAAGAAATAAAAACTTCGAGGTTTACCGATGACATTGTAATTCTGTCAGAGACAGCATAGGACCTGGAAGAGCAGTTGAATGGAATGGACAGTGTCTTGAAAGGAGGATATATGATGAACATCAACAAAAGCAAAACGAAGATAATGGAATATAATCGAATTATATCAGTTAATACTGAGGAAATCAGATTAGGAAATGAGACACTTAAAGTAGTAGAAGAGTTTTGCTATTTTGGGAGCAAAATAATAGATGATGGTCGAAGATAGAGAGGATATAAAATGTAGACTGGTAATGCCAAGGAGAGCGTTTCTGAAGAAGAGAGATTTGTTAACATCGAGTATAGATTTAAATGTCAGGAAGTCGTTTCTGAAAATGTTTGTGCGGAGTCTAGCCATGTATGGTAGTGAAACATGGACAATAAATAGTTTAGACAAGAAGAGAATAGAAGCTTTCAAAATGTGGTACTACAGAAGAATGCTGAAGATTAGATGGGTAGACCACATAACTAATGAATAGAATTGAATAGAATTGAGGAGAAGAGAAATGTGTGCCACAACTTGACTAGCAGAAGGGATCGCTTGGTAGGACGTGTTCGGAGGCATCAAGGGATCACCAGTTTAGTATTGGAGGGCAGCGTGGCTGGTAAAAGTCGTAGAGGGAGACCAAGAGATGAATACACTAAGGAGATTCAGAAGGATGTAGGTTGCAGTAGGTACTGGGAGATGAAGAAGCTTGCACAGCATAGAGTAGCATGGAGAGCTGCATAAAACCAGTCTCTGGACTGAAGGCCACAACGACAACAACAATCTAGATTGAAATCATAAGTAAAAAGCTAAGCTGCATGTTACTAAAACACACCAAATAAGAATGAAGGAAGGGTTTTTTTCCGTGGGTAAATATTATGTAAAAATTAAAAAGCTTATGTGCAGAAATATTATTGTTTTCTTATTTTCTAACCAGCCAAAAATCCCAAAGTGTCTTTTGGGTGAGGGTAACTTGTAAGGGATCAATGGTCTCTTACTCAAAAGTAAGTATATTTTACTTATACAGGTCGAGGGTAGGCAAAGAATCTATTGTCAAGTGCCGAGAGCGCCCAGCAAGTGATATTGTTAAGACAGGCAGTTGTGTTGAGCAGTGAGAAAGTTGTCGTAATGGCATAGTGGGAGGACGCATAATGCACTGGCTGAGTGTGTGGCCCCATAGATGTGGGTTGACCCCCAGCAAACTGAATTATACTGGCTGATGACGAAATGCTTTTACCGAAAAGTGATTATAGATGCAAGACTACTGATATTACACATTGACGTCTACCACGCCCGCCAATGAACTGCAGTGGGGATAACATGTGCCGATTATCATAACAGTGTGTTTCGATATTTCAATATATCTGACCTGTGCCAAACTTAACCATGAATATAAAGTTATTACTATGGTAGTGACCGTCTCCATTCGTGTTTAATGAGAATATGTAACTCTACTGAGTACCAAGTTTTATGACCCTGATTAATGCAAAAACCACTATTCTTTGAATATAGCATTATTGTGCAGCGACAATCCGTCTGAAACGACTCCTGTGGTGGTCAAAACCGATTAGCGCTTACTTATTAGGTCATAGTCATTTAAATAAAAAGGTTAGCCTGCTACATTTTTTGATTGCTAACAGTACCAAAATTTAATTGGGGTGTTTCAGTGTGGGCAGTTGTTGGGCGACTTGGAGAAGTAGTTGAGACTAGATAGCAGGAAGCATCATGGCCCTTGTTCTGTACCTATATGAAGGTGGTCATTTAGACTGTCAGTTATAGGAATATTGGCTGCCATTTTTAAGTAGGCTAACACCATGTCAAACAATTCGCCTAGAGCACTAATATATTCCGCCATTTTTGTAGTATATGCCCTGATGCCATTAATTTATAACACACTGTAACATGAAAGTGTCTTACCTTGAAAATTATTGGAATATTTGCAGTCACTTTTTTAGGTAGGATAACGTTTTTGGGAATTATCCTCTCACTATGGCACACAGAGCAAGAAGAACGAGACACATACATTTGCTCTAGTAATAAAAGTATGACAAAGGGGAGGGGTAATTTGATTACTATAGTTCCAAAGATAGAGCAGGGGAGGAGAACCTTGAATGCATCAAATACAATTGACACAGATGTGTGAGCAGTTTGGGGGGTTCCCAGTGAAGAGGGAGATGAGATACACTATGTGATCAGAAGTATCCGGATACCACTAAAAACATACTTTTTCATATTAGGTGCATTGTGCTGCCACCTACTGACACATGTTCCATATCAGCGACCTCAGTAGTCATTAGACATCATGAGAAAGCAGAGTGGGGCGCTCCGTGGAACTCGGACTTCGAAGGTGGTCAGGTGATGGTGTGTCACTTATGCCATACGTCTGTACACAACATTTCCACACTCCTAAACATCCCTAGGTCCACTACTTCCGATGTGATAGTGAAGTGGAAACGTGAAGGGACACGTACAGCACAAAAGTGTACAGGCCGACCTCGTCTGTTGACTGACAGAGACCACTGACTGTTGAAGAGGGTCGTAATGTGTAATAGGCAGACATCCATGCAGACCATCCATCACACAGGAATTCCAAACTGCATCAGGATCCACTGCAAGTACTATGACAGTTAGGTGGAGGTGAGAAAACTTGGATTTTATGGTCGAGCGGCTGCTCATAAGCCATAAATCACGCTGGTGAATACCAAAAGGCGCCTCGCTTGGTGTAAGGAGCGTAAACATTGGACGATTGAACAGTGGAGAAACGTTGTGTGGAGTGACGAATCACGGTACACAATGTGCCGATCCAATGGCAGGGTAAGGGTCTGGCGAATGCCCGATGAATGTCATCTGCCAGAGTGTGTGGTGCCAGCAGTAAAATTCGGAGGTGGTGGTGTTATGGTGTTTTTCATGGGGGGGGGGGGGGGGGGGGCTTGCACCCCTTGTTGTTTTTTGTGGTACTATCACAGCACAGGCATGCACTGATGTTTTAAGCACCTTCTTGCTTCCCACTGTTGAAGAGCAATTCGGGGATGGGCCACGAACTTATAAGTCATTTTCAACCAGGTGTCCGGACACTTTTGATCACATAGTGTAAAAAACACAACTGTGTCAGGTGTAACATGTTACCTCAGAGGACTTATCTTATCCGTGAATTTGAGCTAAGGGGCCATTATCCGGGCTCATACTGGCCCTGTCTCTCTACTCACAGTTTGTCTAACACTCAGTAAGTGAACAGTGAAAGGTTGCACTCACTTCCCACGCCTGAGATGGAGAAATATGTGAAACGTCTAATGGAACAAACATGTGATGAAGGCACGAGGTGTCCTCTTTCTGAGTAGGATTTCACGAACAATTACTGTGTCCACATCATCTTCAGTGCGATGAGATCTTAGAGCCACAAAACCAACGTGGCTGATTGTAGTTATTGCAACAGCTCATGCAGAAATATGGCGCAGATCGAGTGCTTGAATCCAAGATTTCACACTGGTGGTCATAAAACTTAAAAATTCAAGAAGAAAAGGATATAATGAAATTTTACTTATTGTGTCTATATAGTAAGAAAAATATCTGATTAACGTCTACCTGATTAGAGATTATATATGGTGGAAAATTGAGTACACAGAGCTGCCACCTTTGGCAGCAACAACAGCTCACACTTAACTGTGTATCGAGTCAAACTGACATCAGACGACAGATATCAGTGCGTCATTCCACGCTGCTTCAGCTATATGCCACAGTTCATCAATCGTAGCGGCCGGCGAGAGTAGGGGATCTCCACCATTTCTGGAACAGACAAAGGATTTCCACCCTCCCACTTCCACCCAAAGTTAAGATCAAGGTCACTCCACCACCTTCCCTACCCTCAAGACAGTTGTGACACAATCAAAGGATATCGCCCTCTCCTCCTCCACTATGACCCTAACACGCTGACATTCCGAGATGGTGGAATGAGCCCACTTTCCTAAGTGAAAATGGAGGGAAATTAAAAAAAAAATCAAAGGCACCCACTTGCGTGTGAAGGTTTTATTTTTAATTTTTTTATCTACCACGTTTTATCATTAAAAACAATTACTGCAATTGTAGGCATTTGTATAATGTTTTAAACAGTATGGCAGAGAGGTTTTTTAATTTATTACTGAAGTAGGAACGCCTGATATTATTAGACTTGGAGCAAGAATTTTTTTTTAACTTTATAAAGGTGAAGTACAGTCGACAGGTATGTTTGTTTAACAAATTTAGCGATTAAACAAGCATGGCAGTGTCTCCAGGTTGCGTTGTTCTGCGCCGCCTGCACACTGTAAAGTCAAAACGAATCTGACTCGGCTACTACATGGGGACATCTCACAGACAGTGCAGCACAACTGAGTATGACACTCAGCTGCTAGTAGCTGACTGCCATTTCATGTGGCCCAGTAGTCGATTGGCTGAGATTATGCTGTTGCCCCTTTTCCTTCCCTTCTTCCTCATAGCCGCATCAGTGGTCGAGAAGAATGATTTGCTCCTCTATAGAGGAGTAGGGGAGGGTGCACCTGCTCATTCGGCCAAGACGAGGAGAGACGTTACATATTTCTGTCGCCTTAGCCGCCGTTATCACTGCCATTGTTCCTCTTACCACATCGCAGCACCACACTCAGATGGAGAATTTTACCATATTTGACACTATTCCTTATCTGAGAAATGCTTCTGAAAAAAGACCGCAAAAATCCATGTTCTCGATTTATAGCAGCTAGATTGTAACACAAAATTGCCACCCAATATTAAGAAGTTGATGAAGTTCAGAAAACAGTGTATAAAAAGCAAAATGAAATTTGTATATAACATTAAGGCTCAGTTTACATCTGATGCATCTTTTAGGCATAGAACGCTTCATATGAATTGTAGCAAACATATCATAACTGTATTAAATGTTGAGAGCAGAACGATATCAATCTCCATTCTAGAGATATTAGTTTTGACATCTTCCAGGACGGTCGTGTGTATCGCACACAGTTCTGTGCAAGGGGAACGTGAATCACCTAGTTGCAGTAACTGTCACATTTCATAAACAGCTCAAACTATCAAAATGAAGTTTTTTGCAAATGATAGCATTAAAAAGGCACGTGTTTTGACGTTCTATAAATACCCTAAACTATTTTATCCATAGAGATATGAAAGTAATTATATTTTCTTCTATGTGTCCATGTGCTTTGCTTAACACCATTTGATGTCTCGTCAAAGATTGATGCAATGGCATGGCATACACTAGTATTCTATGTGGGATACTTTGCTTTAATGGAAATCTACTTGTTGTTATGTCACAAAATACCATTGCTATGTAACTAAATGTTTCAGTTATTTCAGTTTACATTGAAACGTTTTATTTATTTATTACCTTAAGAATGCTTTACATCTACATGAAAACCAGTATGGCTATGCTGACTTTATTTACATTTGTAACCTACCTTACTGATCTTGACCTAGGTCATTGCTCTCTTTATGGTGATGTCATGAGCCACATCGCCTTATCTATGATGTCATCAAGCCCAACCCCCTTCCTGTCTCCCCTCCCCCACCTCACCCTCCAATCAAAAATCCAAGATACTGGACTTAGGTCAATTTTTCAAGTACGTAAATTGAGGAAAACCAAATCAGGCCCTTTTGCTATACCTTTCCATCTTCCTCTCCAACCAGTCCCGGTGAAGTAGTTAATGCAAAATAACGATAGTTCGTAAGAAATGCGCCCCCGCCCCCCTCACACACACACACACAAAGGCTATGTCATGTAATATAGTCTCAGCAGTAAATTTCATCGTTTTAAGCTTTACTCATTTTCAAACTGAAATACTCTACTGTCTTAGCAGTAAATTACATCTCTCTCTGAGTGCATACTCCTCTAACATCTAATGTTTATGTTAAACACTGTACTACCTCATCATCAGTGTGATATAGATGAAACGGGGAAGAGGTAAAGACTCAAACAAAAAAATAGTCTTGGTAAAAAGTGTATTACGAGTATAAAAAAAATATTAAATTCCAAGGAAAGTTGGATGCACACTTGGATGACTTTGCATACTTACATACAACAAGGAATAGTCACAGTTTCAACTGCACAATGTTTTTTACATTATTTTTCACACCACGACACTTGTAGCCTTACAGCTTGTTTGATACATTGAAACTGATTCACTTTTTATGTCATCATACACATTAGAAACATGTGAATTTAACGTACTTTCTAATTCACTTTCACCACTTTTCAGAATATCATCTATTGTAAACGGTAACTAAGTAATTAACCAAATAACTCTATCTGAACAGGCCTCGTATGTCCGAATGGTATCGACCGACTACTGTGTCATCCTTTACTGGAGGGCGTCACTGGGCCTGGGTATGGAAGGGCATGTGATCAACACACCGCTCTAGCGGCCCTTATCAGTTTTTTTAACCAGAGCTGATACTTCTCAATCAAGTAGCTCCTCAATTAGCCACACAAGAGGTGAGGGCACCATACGTGCCAACAGTGCTCGACAAACTCGGACGGTCATTAATCTAACTGCTAGCCAAGCCCAACAGCACTTCCGTGATTTGATGGGAAACTGTGTTACCATTATGATAAGACCGTTGGCTATTGCAGTCAGTAGGTCGTTACAATATGAGTAAACTGAGATATCTGCGGCAGCTAACCAAGTATTGACAGCTGTAACTGCTTTAAAGAAATCCAAATAACACTGCATTGTATCACATGAGCAGCTGCATATAACATGAGAAATATATCGTTAATGTGACAGTCAACCAGTTTCTTATGTTGAAACAGAATCACATTGTAATAAATACATTCATTCTTGTAACATTCAAAAGAAATCTATAAAGCACCCACTCTGAAGCCCAAGTCTTAGTTTCACACTCACGTCTGAAAAAACTGCAGATAGCAACTGTTATGTCTTCCATGCAAACTGTGTGGTTCTTTAGTGGATGCGGAGCGAACAGATGATGCCCATGAACAGAAAATTCAGATATTAATTTAAAATGGTTCAAATGGCTCTGAGCACAATGGGACTTAACATCTGAGGTCATCAGTCTCCTAGAACTTAGAACTACTTAAACTTAACTAACCTAAGGACATCACACACATCCATGCCCGAGGCAGGATTCGAACCTGCGACCGTAGCGGTCGCGCGGTTCCAGATTGAAGCGCCTAGAACCGCTCGGCCACGCCGTCCGGCAGATATTAATTTACTCTACATTTAATGTCACATAGTAAAAGTAATACGTAACTTTGTTGCTGTAGTGGCAGCGTCAGTTGCTAACAGTATATCTGAATGTAGAAGTATAGACAGATACAAAAGATTTATAAATCCATCAGCCTTAAATGTAATGCCTATTCGGAAAATGTCAAGCCCTGGCCACTAAGAAAGTATGTAAATGTTATTCAACTGAAAAGCACACAAAATGGGCCAATGCATGAATGTTCGAATTTAAGTACGCCCGCCGCTGGAGCTCTGGAAAGGAATACTGGCATGTCATTGGCAGCTGCGTAATCGCTCATGGTAACGCACTCGTGCCGCAATGGCGGCTGGAGGAAACGCAGCGGCGTAATTGGCGGCGTGCATGTTCGAAAGGGCAGCCGACCGGATGTCGGCCGATTCCGCAGGAACCAAATCTAATGACTTTGTATGTTGGAAATAAACACTCTTGTGAATTAAACACAGATCTGCAACAATGTTTTATTAAGAGCGAATATTAATAACTCTCATATTTCCTCTGTGTGATACCTTATCACTGGCGAGAGCTACAAATAACAGTCTTAAAGACGGAAAAAATACAAGGCACGTGACAATCCACATCATTACGAAGAAGTGCAGAACTCCTCAAGTACTTAAAAATACAGGTTCTCACACTTTCTCCAGAAAACTATGTAAGAGAATAATGTTAAATCCATAGCTCCAGGCCCGAAGTACATCTACTTGCCACCCCAGTGATTAATTTCTTTTTCTCACGTTACTCGTATTTGGGATGTTGAGTTTACTTTGGAAAAAGAGAGACAAAATATATGGGTCATTATTTACAGGCTGCTGCGATTTATTGTTGTATAGCAACCTGATTTTCCTTTTAAAGGAAACATGGAAAATTACAAGAAGGAGGAAAAACAGAGGCACAACACCATAAAAAACATATAACAAATCAGCAAAATAATACTGTTCTGAGACTGCCTTTTTTATTTGTGAGACGGCCGTAGTGGCCGAGCGGTTCTAGGCGATACAGCCTGGAACCGCGCGACTGCTGCGGTCGCAGATTCGAATACTGTCTCGGGCATGGATGTGTGTGATGTCCTTAGGTTAGCTAGGTTTAAGTAGTTCTAGGGGACTGATGACCTTGGAAGTTAAGTCCCATACTGCTCAGAGCCATTTGAACCATTTTTTGATTTGTGAAGGATGGATACGACTTGAAAAAACCACGAATTGCAGGAAGTGTACAAATCTCTGGACATTGTAACTGTGATTAAAGAGAGGAAAATGGTTCAAATGGCTCTGAGCACTATGCGACTTAACTTCAGAGGTCATCAGTCGCCTAGAACTTAGAACTAATTAAATCTAACTAACCTAAGGACATAACACGCATCCATGCCCGAGGCAGGATTCGAACCTGCGACCGTAGCGGTCACGCGGTTCCAGACTGAAGCGCCTTTAACCGCACGGCCACACCGGCCGGCCATTAAAGAGAGGAGACTGCATCAGAGGGCCAGATCACCAGGCAGGTGGTAGAAGAAGACATCAGAAGCATCAGACTAAGGGGAAGACCACAGTTGAGAGGATGTGAATACCACGAGACTAGCTGTAGAAGAATACATGGACTAAAGAAGATGGAGGAAGATGACTGGCAAGGTCAAAGACCAGCTGCGGTTTGACTGACCAACCCAGTAAGTAAAAAAACAAAAGAAACAGTGGCTGTTTAATCTCTGAGAAAAACTGCTAATAAATATGGCATAAATTTCATGATACTGCGTACTTTCTGTTGAGAAATGAAAACTGATTCTGTTGGTAATACTTAGAATATTTTATGTAAGTAATTGAACGAATATTTCAACATGAATTAATTTTCAATCTTCCACAAAAAACGCAGTGAATCAATATGTTAAATGCAACATTTAGCCGGCCGTAGTGGCCGTGCGGTTCTAGGCGCTACAGTCTGGAGCCGAGTGACCGCTACGGTCGCAGGTTCGAATCCTGTCTCGGGCATGGATGTGTGTGATGTCCTTAGGTTAGTTGGGTTTAATTAGTTCTAAGTTCTAGGCGACTGATGACCTTAGAAGTTAAGTCGCATAGTGCTCAGAGTCATTTGAACCATTTTTGCAATATTTATATAGTCTCTTACATCACTTAATGGAGATATTATATCAGTCTCACTTTCAGACCCTAATCACACTGTGCCTACCTAACTCAGGAAAAAATCTCGACAGATTTTGTCAGAGGAGGAGATGCGATTTAAGAAGTGTGCATTTCAACTTCCCATCACACCTGTTTCTCAGACATTCGGACAACTATTCTAAAAAGAAGAAGACAGACCAAGACGAAGTCATTAAAGTCAATGTACGAGTATTTATGAAAGAAGAAGTTTGAGGAGAAGAAGAGGAT
Organism: Schistocerca nitens; assembly: GCF_023898315.1. NCBI lineage: Eukaryota > Metazoa > Arthropoda > Insecta > Orthoptera > Acrididae > Schistocerca > Schistocerca nitens. Next base: position 166,614,193 of record NC_064616.1, on the reverse strand, counting down.
AATTACGATGAGGAAGATGATTATGATGATTATGATGAGGAAGAAGAAGAAGAGGATAATGTTCATGACTGGAATACTGTCACCATCAAATCGCCAGCACATACCCAACTGAATTGATAGAGTGATAAGTTTCCTTCCAAGCTTAGAATGCAGTCGGAAATAATGCGCATGATAGTGAAATACTAGCTGTCCAAGAGGAATTTTGAGAAGCATTAATTATCACATGAAGTACATAAAAAAAGGAAAGCCTGTAAGTTGCATTTGAGAACATTTCATCAGTTGAAAGAGCTCCACGAAAGGTGTATTTCGCCAATTCAGAAACTGTTCAGGTAATTATTCTGTGGGATTTCGCATATTAAACAGCGCGCATTGGATCTTGGGAAAGGATGGTGAACGGTCATATTCGAATTGAAAATACAGCAGAATTGTAGAGTCAGTCATCACAGAAGGTGAGAGACTAGTAGATGCATGCGCGCGTGTGCGCCCGGGCATGTGTGTGTGTGTGTGTGTGTGTGTGTGTGTGTGTGTGTGTGTGTGTGTATGCGTAGGCGTGGTTGAAAGTTCACGACGGCTGTTGAAACTAAAGTGAATGTTGTTCTTAAAAGTGTAAGAAAACGTATGTAACTGCTGATTAATGGTGGTGGAGACCATATAGTCCTCAGCAAATCTCAATTCGCCAGCTATGAGTTTCTGCAATACTCAGCTTGTCCTGAGAAAAGCACAAATGCATTTTTGCCAAGTAGGTGACACATAACGTTCTTGGAGATGTAAGTACACTACTGGCCATTAAAATTGCTACACCAAGAAGAAATACATATGATAAATGGGTATTCATTGGACAAATATATTATACTAGAACTGAGATGTGATTATATTTTCACGCAATTTTGGTGCATACATCCCGAGAAATCAGTACCCAGAACAACCACCTCTGGCCGTAATAACGGCCTTGAACGCCTGGGCATTGAGCCAAACAGAGCTTGAATGGTGTGTACAGGTACAGCTGCCCATGCAGCTTCAACACGATACCACAGTTTATCAAGAGTAGTGACTGGCGTATTGTGACGAGCCAGTTGCTCGCCCACCATTGACCAGACGTTTTCAATTGGTGAGAGATCTGGAGAATGTGCTGGCCAGGGCAGCAGTCGAACATTTTCTGCATCCAAAAAGGCCTGTACAGTACCTGCAACATGCGATCGTGCATTATCCTGCTGAAATGTAGGGTATCGCAGGGCTCGAATGAAGGGTAGAGCCACGGGTCGTAACATATCTGAAATGTAACGTCCACTGTTCAAAGTGCCGTCAATGCGGACAAGATGTGACCGAGTCATGTAACCAATGGCACCCCACACCATCACGCCGGGTAATACGCCAGTATGGCGATGACGGATACACGCTTCCAGTGTGCGTTCACAGCGATGTCTCCAAACACGGATGCGACCATCATAATGCTGTAAACAGAACCTGGATTCATCTGAAAAACTGACGTTTTGCCATTCGTGCACCCAGGTTCGTCGGTGAGTACACCATCGCAGGCGCTCCTGTCTGTGATGCAGCGTCAAGGGTAACCGCAGCCATGGTCTCCGAGCTGATAGTCCATGCTTCTGCAAACGTCGTTGAGCTGTTTGTGCAAGTGATTGTTGTCTTGCAAAGGTCCCCATCTGTTGACTCAGGGATCGAGACGTGGTTACACGATCCGTTACAGCCATGCGGATAAGATGCCTGTCATCTCGACTGCTAGTGTTACGAGGCCGTTGGAATCCAGCACGGCGTTCCGTATTACCCTCCTGAACCCACCGATTCCATATTCCGCTAACAGTCACTGGATCTCGACCAACGCGAGCAGCAATGTCGCGATACGATAAACCTCAATCGCGATAGGCTACAATCCGACCTTTATCAAAGTCGGAAACGTGATGGTACGCATTTCTCCTCCTTACACGAGGCATCACAACAACGTTTCACCAGGCTGTCTGCTTGTTACGAGGATTTCCCTAAACAGTGCTAATGTGACATCGTTAACCCACCTTACACCTCACATGTACCTCCAAGCTGTATCCCTTTTTTCGCATGTGTCGACACCTTGCTGTTTGAAGCGTCACCAAGTCCGAGTGTGATGTCACAGGAAGTTACGCTTTTGCATCATTACAGAGGAAGGTTGTAGGCACTTTGAAACAAATTTCAAACTTATAGATAGCAATGGGAGGCAATAATGGTTTTTTGAAAAAATGAGCCTTTGATCTTATTGCACAGTGTGTTATCAACATGCCTGATATAGGTAATAATTAAAAATCGATTCGTATAATATTAGTAGTAGGGCAACAAGGGCGTCACCGAAGGTTGCATTGTTGCCAAATTTATTCAAGATGGCGGATCCAAGATGGCGGCGATACATGTGGCAATGTCACAATGACATCATGGCGAGAAGTTCAAATTTTGGCGGGAAAGTAGGTCTCTTGGGCTACCTCCTCTAACCTAAGTCATCTGACCACCACTTGGAACTGGAGGGAAAAGGACTCAGTCTGTGTCTAGCTGTTGGAAAGGAGGGAGTGTATTTATTTTCAGTGGGAAGTTGGAACAATTTATTTAGGGATGGATTTGACATGGTTTATTTATTACACTGATACATAACACTCGCCCTGGCGTGCTTGGGGTCACAGTAAATAGCCTACAGACATGCAAACTACTCGTACATCACCAAAATAATGCAGTGCACTGATATACAGACACTAAAACAACTCGTAAATTGTCAAAATAATGTCTGTAAAACTCCTTGCAAACACGCCCATTAATTATAAACTGTAGAAATAATGTACTGCACAGCCTACAGACCTGTTCACAAAATAATGCAGTACACTGACATACAGACACGCAAACAACTCGTAAATTGTCAAAATAATGCCTTTAAAACGCTCTACAAACATGCTCACTAATTGTAAACTGTCGAAATAATGCATTTCAAAGCCTACAGTACTGTTCACAAAATGATGCAACAGATACATCCACTACATGTGAAATTGTCAAAAAATGCATATATAACACTATGAAAACAGGCTCAAAACGCTTAAACAGACGAAAATAATGCAGGGTACAAACACTCATTGCACGTAAAAAATGCTTTTGAACTTTTAGTAAGAAATTAGACTGTGACGCATCAGCAAACTGTTCCCTACAGAGGCCCCTACGTGTGCACACACCAGTGCAGCCCTGCACACCCTGCACGCCCCACCCTGCACAGCGACGACGCAGCCATCAGCTGCCAGACCACACGCAGGTGTCTGTTGGGGTCCCGCAAGCATGAGGCGCTGGCATCCCTTTCATACTTGACACCTGAGAAATTCCTGTCGAAACACATGAGTACTTGGCCACCATGGCTGACACAGAGCTGCGGGTCCAGCGCCGAACGAGCGATGTTTGCATAGTGGCACACCCTTGCAGGTGCAGCTGAAAGGTTGTCAGTGTTATACTGATGTGACATGTCTCTGTAAATAACAGCCAGATCAGCCTCTGTACGCGCTATAGAAATGTTTTGCAATGCTTCCCAGCATAACACAAGATGCATTCTTCCTAGCGATCCTAACAGGACAGCCTCTCCATTACTTATCAGTCCTGTCTCAGAATTCTTAAAGTGCACAGTAGTAGTTAACGGTCGTTTTGTTGTTGTAGGAGCAGCTTTCGTGATGTCTCGGCTTGTCTGCACGGAAATTCTTGTCCTAACAGGACCTGTTCACGAAAATAGCCCAGAGTAACACCAACTGCATTCTCCTTGATGGTCCTAACGATGCACTCCGACCATCATGTGTTACCCTTCCAGAAATCCCAATGTCCTGCTTTCAAAATGCGTTTCAGAAACGGTAAAATTCTGACCGCTAAAAGCCTTCATCACGTCTGTGCATGCTTGAGAAAACACCATTAATCATAAAAACATTCTTGTTATTTGGAAAGAGAGACGATGGTCGCATCTGGCCCTTCCAGAAATAGTGACGTTCCATAAAAGCTTCTCATTGACTGTCCATTCAAATGAAGCTCTGATTGTCCATTCAAATGAAGCTCTCTCATTTGTCACCTTGGTCTATATATAAACCTCCATTGTCCTCAGTCCGCTGCTGTCCGCCTTGTTGTGTGTGCCTTCATCTTTGTGTGTGCGTGTTTTTTCCTCCCCAAGATGAAGAGAAGTAGCAGCAGCAATGTTTCAGAGTGTAGTGGCAAGAGGCGTAGAATTTTGGAGACATTAATACCAAGTGAATAAAGAATTTGTATTCTGAGTGGCAATTTTCGTGTGTATGTTAAATTCACCTTATTAATTCCGTCTCCTTGTTACAGTGCAACTCCAGGATTTTATCTTGGAGTGTAAGGAGAGATGGGAGGGGGCTGGACCATGACAGACACTCAAAAGTCCAGCATCTTGTGGTGGGTTCAAAGCCAGGATTTCCATGTGAGTAGAATTTTCATTCTAATTTGTTCTTGTATAGTAGCGATTCAAAATTTTCTTATTTCATACTTGTTTTCTCAGTTTATACTCATATATCTTATTTGTTGTTATTTTTGTAGGCGAGACAGACCAACTGTAAGATGCCGACTATCCTCAAATATATAAGTTCTAGGATTTGTTCTTTGCACCTTTGAAACTGTAAATATCTCTGTTGACCAGTTCGGTAGGTATGATTTCTCAAATGCTATCTTGATTTTTGAGATATATACCAAATGACCTACATTAAATTTCTGCCTGCGTGGATCGAGCATTTTAATGCGATAGTACATCGTATCCATGAGTCCATTATCATGAACTGCGATTAGTCTCATTTTTATTGTGCTATGTTTGGTTTGATTATACTGCGCAATTATTTCTGGGAGGATATCTGTCCATTTGTGTGAGCTGCGAAGGTTAAACGCATCCACATTCGACTTTTTATTGTTCTGTCCAGATGCTCCACGATACTTGCCTGCAGGTGAGTAAATGTTGAGTAGTGATGTATTCCATACCGCTGCACACGATCTTGAAGTACCTATTGTAAAACTCTCCACCGTAATCGGTTTGAAGGTTGCCTGGGCATCGATTCGTCCCTGTCTGTAGCAAATGCTCAAACACATCCGCGACATACCTCCTTTTTTTTTTTTTAACAGGTAATGTCCAGACAAATCTGAAGTACATATCAACAACCATTAAAATATATTTGAATCCATTATTCTCATCTGAATATTCCCTCATATCTACAAGATCAGCCTGCAATAAGTCGTCCAAACCTTTAATCATAACACGCCTACGAGAGTATGTTTTGCGTGCTGGTTTGTGCAATTCTCGAACTATTGTCTCCGTACTTATTTGATGATACCCCTCTCTCTAAGCTCAGAGGTTACTAAAACAGCCTCATTCGAATGGGATGTATTACCTGCAGCAGCTGATGCCATGAGCAGCCGCAGTCGATCTATTAGCTGTTGGGGTTGTCATAATATATATACTGTGGGATTCGATTGTTCACTGAATGTTCAATGTCAATACCACCGCCGCCGTTGCTGCTGTTGTTGTTGTTTTCGCCATCAAATATTAGTTTTATAATGGTTTTGTATTTCTTCTTGCTCAGGCTTTTTGCGATCTTATGTACATCAGTCAAATGCAGAATTTCACAGTACATTTCCCAGTCATTAGCTGAATAATTTATAGGTTTTTTTGGTAGGTCTTAGGAAAATAAGTTCCATTAAGCCAGGTGTTACCTCAAACCGTCTCTCACCAGGCTGTATTGTGCCATCAGTTACATTTACAGGATGCATGCCTAACATGTATGGTCTTCCCTGCTAACGCCGAATGTTCTGTATATCTGACCAAGGCGTGACGGCTAATGAATTTGTCAATGGCAACATCATTTTTATCGGGTGGTTTTGTTTTTTGCTGAGAGCTGCCTGAGAGATTCAGTAACTGGCTTAAAGGTCTCTCTTAGTGTTTGCTGTCGATCCATATGCCCTAACCTTAGCAACCGTAATTTCTCTCGAACTGCTTTCTGCGCTTGAATGATTTTCTACTTCATTGACATCTCGGTGTATACTAATCAGACGTCTCCGCAGCGTGAGGCTTTGTATATTCGCTCTTCTTCTTCTTCTTGCTATGTGCCTGCTCCCCCTTCTCAACAACAAGGAACTCTACATCTGCCGGCCGGAGTGGCAGCGTGGTTCTAGGCGCTACAGTCTGGAGCCGAGCGACTGCTACTGTCGCAGGTTCGAATCCAGCCTCGGGCATGGATGTGTGTGATGTCCTTAGGTTAGTTAGGTTTAATTAGTTCTAAGTTCTAGGCGACTGATGACCTCAGAATAAGTCGCATAGTGCTCAGAGCCATTTGAACCATTTGAACTCTACATCTGTTTTTCCCTCAATAGCCTCGACCTTTCCAGTTAAGTCGGTTACTTTCCTACCGATTTCATTAACTAACTCATTTAACGCATTGACAATTCTCAGAAGAGTCTGGTAATGCGTCTCTAGTTCCCTGCGCATACCTCCAACTCCATGTACAATAGCCTGAAGTTTTGCATCCATGTACAGGCAAATGTTCTGTCTGTGTACACCCATTCTCTCGGGTTGAGAGATAGACATGCGCGCGAATTTGTCCATAGTGCAGCGTATACTGATTTACGAGCCTCTCTTACCAGGCTATATATACAGAAACTATTGAAAGTTTCGCCTGTACCTACCAGCATTCAGTTTTCTTGTTTTATCAATAACGAGAAATCCATTCTGTGAATGATTCCAGCAATCAGCACATATCTTTACGAAATCATTAAACGTCATGTTAGTTCCTACATGTGCCTGGTAAATGTGTTTTAAATTAAGATTGTGTTGTTTAAAGGATGTGATGAGGTTTGCATTATCCCTAACCAACTGTTTCGGGCTTTGAAATATGTTTGGCTTAGATAAAATACATCAGCACCCATATGACGACCGAAACAAAAATATTTCCGAATTTGGTCTTGGTTTTCCACAGCAACATCGTCAAATACGAAGACGGTGTTTGGCTTTGCATTTTCGGGTGAGGGGACATCACCACTTTCACTGAATGTCGTGTATGTAACACCCTTTATACCGCGCAATATCTCCTGTAACAGCTGATACTTGGTGTTTTTGAGAATACACAAACATGTTCAAATCGGATTCTATCTACATGCGTTAGCAGCGCCAGAGGACATTAGTCTTGCCACAATTGGATAGGCCTACCAACAATTGCTCTATATTATCAGGAAGGAGAAATCCTTTCTTCTTCTTCTTTTTCTTCTTCAGGTCTTCTTTTGCATCTTCATATGACCAGGCACTGACAACAAAGTCCTCGTGATGAGTGTGTTTTCACCCACCCTGCCATGATACTAACTACACCAGGTACTGACAAGTAGTTGGCATATATAGAAAGGTACACTTGCAAGGACGGTAATAGTTTGTGTAGCCATTATAACTCCATCACTCAGCCAACTGAGCTATATTGGCTACACAGAGAAATCGGCTATATATATTTTACCCATGAAGAATTTCATCATTCGCTTTCTCAATAACTGGTGAGGAGACGTCTGGGGTAATTGTCTGCTGCTGCTGCATCAATATAGTTGTAGCATTGACGGATAGAGATATTAATAAGCGTAATGCTTGGTCTATAATGAGAGAGGTATGAAATAAAACACGAACACAGTTTGAGATTAGATATACATACATTATTTATTTAAATATCGTACATCGGCATTTCAAAAAAATCATCAGACTTTTTCTTTATCTTCTTCTTCGCGCCTGTACAGTATTTCACTAACAAAGCTTTTTGATATGCAATAAATTCCACATGTATCTCCCTCAGGCCTCAGAGTACTCGGGTTTTTCACACGCACATTTAATCTGTTTCTGTATTGGTTCAGCGTTCATGTGCAAACAAAGGTACTGCTCCAAATCATCAACATGTACATTTTGCACGTGTAGGAAGTTTACAACATCCCTGTATGCAGAGTCTACGCTCTGCAACCAATGATTCAATATCTCCAATGCAAGGCATAGCACAGTATCCAGATCGTACATGTTCATAGCTGAGGCGTGCTGTAGATAAACTCACTTGTCACTCGATTTCACAAATAGTGCAGAGTCATCATACACTGTTGTAATAGATAGAGTAACAAAAGTAAGGCAAATGTCTGTGGAGTACGAACTGGATAATAATCTGTAGTCATCTGCTGACTGATGTAGCGCTCTGCACGACATATTTTGTCCCAGTCGAACTCAGAAATTGTCACTTTAACTCCCTTTGATGCATTTCCAATTACTATTCTCACATGGAAGCCCCAGTCATGATGTGCTTCTATACCAATGTTTACTCATTTCTTGCCACTGGCTGTTAAATTGTATGTAGAACTGAAAAGCATGGGTACACTTGATGCCTTCTTATCCACAGCATCTGCACTTTGTGACTGCACTAGCACAGGGATGTTCTGCTGGGATAGGTTGTATGTTGGTGACCAGTACTGTCTTCCACCTTGCTGTTGTTTAGGACCACCAGCAGTGGTCGATGTGTTGGGAGCAGACTGCGTGTCCTCATTACACAAATCGATGAGTGGGACAGACATCAACAGCTCCTTGTCCTGCTCTAGCAAGTGGGCTATGTGCGCTACAGGATCTCACATGGTCGCTACAGGTTCAGACATGGTGGAGGTTGTTGCTGCTGCAGGTCCAGAGGTCAGTTCACGTCTTGACAAGATGGCAGCCGAGGTTGCTACAGGTCGACATGTTGCCAGTCGACCCTGCGGTCTGGGATGCGTCGAGAGCTACTGCTGAACAAACATGAGGAAGCATTACATATCGACCAAGATGTGAAACAACCAATAATAATAATAGCGCTAACCACACAAAAAGATGTGATAGGGGGTACTCACTTTTCGATTTCTTCCTGCTCTGCAGGGCTGTGTTGGGTTGCGACAGTTGTTGATGCTTCATGGTTCTTCTTCTTCTTCTGCTGCTGGCTGACTGAGCGAGACTGAGGTCCCAGGGCTACTGAGCCTGTCCTATACCCCCTTCAATGAAGTTACCAGATACCGCCATCTTACTGGCTGAAGTCTAACATGTGACTGGATTAAGAGTTCCTATTGGTTCCAACCATTTTTTCCCAGACCGCCATCTTGGATTACGTTACAGGAGGAATGACAGCGCCCTCTGGTGGCGGTACTGTGTGCTAGGTCAGTTGGACTGCAGAATTCATGGTGAACACACTGGGTGTAGCTACTGCCTATGACAACTTAAATTGTTCAAATAAACACTGCATGCAAAATACTTACATCCATCCTATCCAGCAGCCTAGCATAGGCTGAGTTCTTTTCCTGCCAATTCAAGGAAGAGGTGGTGGTTGAATGACTTAGGTTAGTGGAGGTAGCCTAAGTGACCTATTTTCCGGCCACTTTCTTAGGTTAGTGGGGGTAGCCCAAGTGACCTTTTTCCTCCAAATTTTGAACTTGCCGCCATTATCTTGGCGGTGGAGGGAGGGAGGGTCAGAAAGGGGGGAGGGATTATGTTAGTGGAGGTAGGCCTATTGACCTATTTTCCCATCAAAATTTGAACTTCCCGCCATGACGTCATTGCAACATTGCCACATCTATCACCGACATCTTGGATCCGCCATCTTGAATAAATTTGGCAACAATGCAGCCTGGGGTAGCGTCCCTACTACCGATGTTACTGGGCACTTCGATCGGCCTGCGCATGGTTGCATGATATTTGGAGTCAGGAGAAAAGTTCATCTGCACAGATACGTATGTCAACATTTGTAAAGCACTGAATAACTATAGTTTGCCACCAATGACTCGTACACTGCTTGAGAACTCTCAGTGCATTCTAGAGTCATTGGCAATACATAAGCAGTAGCCAGTTGTTGGTACAGGAAGGAATCGATGATGGAACATGCCACAGAGTTTGAAGTGTCCTATGGGTGATGTTGCAGGTAACTATAGAGTGACCGACAAAACTATCTGCTGACAATAAGTAAAATACAGTACAAGTTGGCAAGGGAAACCTTTATATACATTTCCTAATCATAATACATCACCGTCCTAGAAAACAAAGTAATGTGTCAGCGATTTAGATGAAATGCAGAAGTAATTTGGACATCACAAATGAACGGCAGGTACTGACATAAAATCAGCTACGGCAACTGTCGTTGATTTAGGAAAAAATGGGGTTAATCGTGGGCAGTTTTACTGTTACAAACCAAGAAAGGTTCAGGTAAGCTGAAAACTTGTTCCCGATTCGTGCCACACAACCTGTGTGGCGAAAACACACTATTATGGTGGAAGTGTACTTCTGCTTGCATAACTTTGGTGACCATCCAAAGGTGTAGTACTCAATGTATCCATCGATTACAGACGGAACTTTCAATTCCATTTTCCTGCAACTTTATGATTGCTATTAAAAATTTATTGTGGATAGTTTACATTATTTTGTTAGATGACAAATAAGGATATGGTGAAAAAACGCTCAACATGGAAAATCAGTCAACACGAAATAATAATGCGGTCCTGACATAATACACTGGTGTCCAAAATTAAAGCAACGAACACTATTTCCTCGTCGTGTGTCTAATTCACTATATAGTCATACAAACTGTCAAAGATCGCGTCCTGCACATAAGATGGCATTCTGGTCGACGGACAACCACACCAATGATGACATCAGGGTAACTATCAAACGGGATAGTGTTTGCTGGGTAGTCCCACATCCACAATCACTGTGTACACAGGTACAGATGGTGCAGTATGGCACAGAGAAGACGCCTACCAGGCTCTGTGCGGTGAAGGGCCTTGTGAAGAATGGAAGCAGGACTGATGTGGCCCGATGGCTTAATGTGAAGCATACTTCTGTCGCGGTTCTTGACGTTCCCCGGCGTACTGAATATTCTATGAAGTTTCGAGATTGCAGCCGGTTCGTGTTGACATTTTGACACAATATTTCGGCTGGCAACCGTCCAGCCACCTTCATGTGAGTGTCCGCCACCGCTTCAGTGGCGGATATTCACCTGAATAGGACCGGACGGTTGCCAGCGTGATCCGGCTGCAATCCCGAAACTTCATAGAACGTTCTGTTGTTTTTCGGATGTGGCAACAGTTTATAAGAGATCGAAACTGTATCCCGAAGACCAGGGCGGGGCCGACCACGTATAACATCAGAAAGAGAGAATCGTTATTTGGCTATAGGGGCACGATGGTTCCGCCTTAGCAGTGCACGGCAACTGGCATCTGACCTCGCAGCATCCACTGGACGTGTTGTATCGAGGCAAACGGTGTAGAGATGGCTTAGGGAGAGTGACCTTTACTGTCGGAGACCCGCTGTCTGTATACGCTACACAACGCTTTCCAGATGCTCCCAGAGGTAAAAATCCAGGAGGTTTAAGTCGGGTGATATAGCAGGCCATGCTACGGGGCGTCTTCGACCCGACTGATGACAGAAATCCCATAAATGTGATGGTCTGGCGCTAAAACCATCGACAAACTCCTTCCCGTAGAGGGAAATCCGCTACTGATAATCCTTGCACCCTTTGTGGGTGATAGGGATAGTAGCGGTTTTCATGCAAGATACACATAATCGCTCTCTGGCTTACACCATATTGCCGGACCACTTGCTTGCAGCTTGTACTGCGGTTCATCTCAATATCCTGTAGAACCCGGACTTCCAAATCTGGTGTACACACAGTCCGTAGCCTTCCTGCACGTTCATCTGTCTGAAACGACCCATCATCACACAATAGTCCAAAAAGGGCTTGAAATTTTGTGTCATGTGCTTGTTGTCTGTGAAGGTACTTGTTTTGGTATAGCTGTGCCGCCTCTCGGCCTTTTCCCTCTGCTTCGCCGTACACAGACACAATCTCGTTTTGTTCCCGACATGAATACCGGACCATTCTGCTCCTTACAGTACGCTGCGTCTGTCACACAGCCTGTGACACACAAGGAAAACACGGCGCATAGTCAGAGGAACTTCCATTCGTCGGCGCCATCTACGAGGGCAACGATGCATTTCCGGACGCATGTTCATAGGGCCTTTTTTCTTCCATTTCCTGTCAGGAATCCGTCCCTGAAGTTACTAATGTTCACCATGTATATCTTACAATACTATCATATCTTGTCTTGACATGCGATCACCGATCACAACGAAAAGTTTCACTCCTTCTCCCACAGGAGACCAATAATTGTAGAGGTTTCAAAATTGTGACTTAATGTCACGCACGATAGGGTACCTGGGACGAAATATAATGGATCACGGACAACAAGCTACTGTAGTTGTGATCGAACATTGGTTATTTCTTGTGGTAGTTACCTTTATTGTACAGTTTGAGCTCATCCACATCAAGCCGTATATTTCAACAGTCTTATCGCTGTTCACAATCACACTACTGATTTTCTTCTCGCTCACAAAAATCTTGCTTCGATGTTAGGTAATCACACATCTCCATGTTTTGTTATAAACCCTAGAAAAATTTTCTGTTATGTCTAGTCCATAAGATAATAGTCGTCTACTGATGCTGCTGCATTGTTGCAATTATTCCATCACATTAGCCATTTTGACGTCAGATTGTTCCACTTTACATGTTTCAGCCACAGGATTCAGGATTTATAGATTCTGAAGATGATGACAAGCAGCTTAATCTTGTACTAAGTATTTGGTATCATAGTTTGATGGCATAAGGGAGTGTGATTTTTCGGTAAAAGACCATTTGAATAGTGACGTTGGAAAGCTTAGTTGACAAGCTAATGTCATTACATGTAGCTAGAAAGCATTCTGAAGGTTGTAAATAAACAGAAGGTCTAGAGGTACACTGAAATAATTAAAACATATAGTTAGTTAGCAGTTACATCTTGTGAAATAACAACAAGTAGGTTTCCATTAAAGAACAGCAACCCGCATAGAATATTGTAAATATTAACGTGTGCCATGTCCCTGTATTCTTCTTTGACAAGACATTAAGTGCTATTAAAGGAAGTACAGCGGAAGAACTATAGTTCCTTCCATATCTCAAAAGATAAGTTAGTTTAGAGTATTAATCATATGGCAAAGTATATGCCTCTTGACATGCTATCATTTTCAAAAACCTCGTTTCGATATCTTGAAGTGTTTATGAAATGTGATAGTTGATAGGAATAAGTGATTCACATTTCACTTGCACAGAACTGGGTGCAGTGCATGCGACCCTTGGGGGAGACGTATCTCCCAGGGCAGATATAGATATTATACTGCTCTCAACTTTTAATACACTTTCGATATGTTTTCTATGTTTTATATGACCTAAAAATGCATCAGATTTAAACTTATACTTAATGTTGCATACTGATTTCATTTCACTTTTTATACGCACTATTTTCTGAACTTCGACAACTTCTTAATATTGGGTGGGAGATTTATGTTATATTTCTCGTTGCTACAAACTGGGAAACTGAATTTTGAAGGTTCTTTTCAGAAGCATTTCGTAGATGAGAAACGTAATAAGTAGTATTCACCCGCTGAGTGTGGGGCTGGGAGGCTGCGTCAGAAGGAACAGTTATGATGACGGTGGCTAAAGCGAGAGAAACATATTTTGTCTGTCCTTATATTGGCAAAGTGAGCAGGTGCACCTTGCTCTATTCCTCTGAATAGAAGCGGAAGTAGCTCCCCATGCAGCTGTCGAGCCAGACGCATTTGGATGAAGCCAACAGCCAAGCGGTATGATGCAGTATAAATGATCTACATCTACATCCATACTCCGCAAGCGACCTGACGGTGTGTGGCGGAGGGTACCTTGAGTACCTCTATCGGTTCTCCCTTCTATTCCAGTCTCGTATTGTTCGTGGAAAGAAGGATTGTCGGTATGCCTCTGTGTGGGCTCTAATCTCTCTGATTTTATCCTCATGGTCTCTTCGCGAGATATACGTAGGAGGGAGCAATATACTGCTTGACTCCTCGGTGAAGGTATGTTCTCGAACAGCCCGTACCGAGATACTGAGCGTCTCTCCTGCAGAGTCTTCCACTGGAGTTTATCTATCATCTCCGTAACGCTTTCGCGATTACTAAATGATCCTGTAAAGAAGCACGCTGCTCTCCGTTGGATCTTCTCTATCTCTTCTATAGACCCTATCTGGTACGGATCCCACACTGCTGAGCAGTATTCAAGCAGTGGGCGAACAAGCGTACTGTAACCTACTACCTTTGTTTTCGGATTGCATTTCCTTAGGATTCTTCCAATGAATCTCAGTCTGGCATCTGCTTTACCGACGATCAACTTTATATGATCATTCCATTTTAAATCACTCCTAATGCGTACGCCCAGATAATTTATGGAATTAACTGCTTGCAGTTGCTGACCTGCTATATTGTAGCTAAATGATAAGGGATCTTTCTTTCTATGTATTCGCAGCACATTACACTTGTCTGCATTGAGATTCAATTTCCATTCCCTGCACCATGCGTCAATTCGCTGCAGATTCTCCTGCATTTCAGTACAATTTTCCATTGTTACAACCTCTCGATATACCACAGCATCATTCGCAAAAAGCCTCAGTGAACTTCCGGTGTCATCCACAAGGTCATTTATGTATATTGTGAATAGCAACGGTCCTACGACACTCACCTGCGGCACACCTGAAATCACTCTTAGTTCGGAAGACTTCTCTGCATTGAGAATGACATGCTGCGTTCTGTTATCTAGGAACTCTTTAATTGATGTGCTTGTATAAACAATAAAATGTTTAAATAAACATGCCAAGTATCCCCATTTCAATGCTATGAGCCGCGAATACTGACCGCTCCGGTTGAGGCGCCATGTCACGGATTGCGCGGCCGCTCCCGCTGGAGGTTCGAGTCCTCCCTCGGGCATGGGTGTGTATGTTGTTCCTAGCATAAGTTAGTTTAAGTAGTGTGCAAGTCTAGGGACCGATGACCTCAGCAGTTTGGTTCCTTAGGAATTCACACACATTTGAACAATGTTATGACGTTTACATAAACAAAATGTCGCTGCTCCATGTTGTTTTTTTTTTTTTTTTTTTTTTTTTTTTTTGTCATCAATCTACTGACTGGTTTGATGCGGCCCGCCACGAATTCCTTTCCTGTGCTAACCTCTTCATCTCAGAGTAGCACTTGCAACCTACGTCCTCAATTATTTGCTTGACGTATTCCAATCTCTGTCTTCCTCTACAGTTTTTGCCCTCTACAGCTCCCTCTAGTACCATGGAAGTCATTCCCTCATGTCTTAGCAGATGTCCTATCATCCTGTCCCTTCTCCTTATCAGTGTTTTCCACATATTCCTTTCCTCTCCGATTCTGCGTAGAACCTCCTCATTCCTTACCTTATCAGTCCACCTAATTTTCAACATTCGTCTATAGCACCACATCTCAAATGCTTCGATTCTCTTCTGTTCCAGCTTTCCCACAGTCCATGTTTCACTACCATACAATGCTGTACTCCATGTTTATCTACGTCAAATGTTCCTGCTTCAGCAATAAACAGAAAACCGCTCTGACATAGTGTTGTAAACAAAACACACACTCCTGGGAGAGGACAGTTACTAACTATAACAATAAAATATGGTTGCCTACTTGCACTACATTGATTAAAATCAAGTTAAACATAAAACCTGCACACAGAAGTGGTATCTTGATTTTTTTTAAGTTTTCGCCAGTGTAACCTAAGAAGATTGGGTCATCTTCGATTTTTTTAATTTACCGCTATTTTGAACATAACACAAATGTGCTGGTTTAGCATCTTGGATTTTTGTAACTTACCACCATTTAACTTAAGACAACGGGGCTTGTTCCAAAATATTGGGTTGTCAGCAGTCGTGGACTGGAGGTGGGAGGGGGAGTGGGAAATCCTTTGTCTGTATCAGAATTCTCTGGGAGTGGAGGATGGGGTGAGGGTGACCTTGACTTTTACATTGGATGACTAGAGGAGGGGGGAGGGGGAAAATCCTTTGTTTAATCCAGAAACGGTGGAGGTTCTCTATTGGCAAGAGATGCGTGCTTGTCTCTCGTCAATGAACAGATGTTTTCTCTTGGTGATATATCTGGAGGAGGTGCTGACCAGTGCGGCGCAGTTGAATGCTCTCTGCTTCAGGTCAAGACTGCAACAGCAACATGCAGTCTTCTTTAACTTGCTCAGAGATAACGTCACTGAAAGCTTGAAGTTAAGATACTGCAACCGACCTTACCATGTCGGAAACGTAACTGCTGCAATCCAAATAACTGGCTATACAAGCTGGTGTTGGTCGTGTTGTGCACCCAACAACATCCCATAGTATCATACCAAACGCCCACGTGGTGATGACGAATGCAGTCTAGCAACTTTCATTCTCCTCTGAGTCCCTCTGAGGGCTACGTCCATCGTGATGCTGCAGGCTGGACTGGGTGTCGTCTGTAAGGACAATGTGGTGCCAGTGCCGTATCCACGGTTGTCGTTGAATGCACCAGTGTCGGGCACTAATCTCTCTCCTGCCGTGCCAAGAAAACCACGGCAATGTTTGCTGTGTTGACAGTCCGCAGTGCTCCAGACGTAGTTGCAGTGTCTGTGTGGATACTTGTATTGCTGCAAACAAGACCATTCCCTCACTCGGGGTACCTGATGTGGCTATGTGATCTTCAGTGCTGGGCGAACAATGACTATCTTGAGAGATTAAAGTGTGTTCTCCCTTCTATTCCAGTCTCGTATTGTTCGTGGACAGAAGGATTTGTCGGTATGCCTCTGTGTGGGCTCTAATCTCTCTGCCGGCCGCTGGTGGCCGAGCGGTTCTGGCGCTACAGTCTGGAACCGCGCGACCGCTACGGTCGCAGGTTCGAATCCTGCCTCGGGCATGGATGTGTGTGTTGTCCTTAGGTTAGTTAGGTTTAAGTAGTTCTAAGTGCTAGGGGACTTATGACCTCAGCAGTTGAGTCCCATAGTGCTCAGAGCCATTTGAACCATTCTAATCTCTCTGATTTTATCCTCATGGATACTCGAACGTGGGGTTTTTCCTTCGGCGGTCAAGAGCTCTACTGTCTGAGGTATCCATGCATGACTCACAACTGCCCCTCACAACTCTAGTTCCTCTAGTACCTTTCTCCTACCTTCCAAACTTCACAGTTTTCCGGTATACCTTGTGAAACTACCCCTTCTGGAATCAATCCCCAAGGCTGTGGCATAGCCATTTTTCCACAATACCCTTGCTTCCAGGAGTGCTAGTCCCAGAGAGTATGCAGAAGAACTTCTGGCGAAGTTTGGCAGGTAGGAGAAGATGTACCGGTGGAAGTGAGCTGTCAGTGGGGGTGCTGAGTGGTGCTCGGATAGCTCTGCCAGTAAAGTACTTGCCCCCAAAAGGCAAAGTTCACGGTTCGAGTAACGGTCTGGCTCACAATTTTTGTTTGCCAGAAAGTTTCAAATCATCGCACACCATCTGCAGTGTGAAAATTCTTTCTGGAAATGTCTGTACTCTCTTGTGATAGTCCCCCTGAAATCCTGCATGGTGTTGTGTATGGATGGCTCTCCTGGACAAATCGATTCGGTATTAGCTTGATAGTCGTGGGCTCCTTCGAGCACCATCTCGACAGCTGTATCACGGATCGATAAACTACAGTTGATAGGCACGATCCTGCTAGTGTCGAGCTCCGATGCGTTCTCATAGACTTTTCTCCTTTTTACATAAGGTATAACAGAATCGTATCACAAACAGCGAAGATTCAGATGAAATTTTTGAATGAGAAACCCGCTCTGTAATCTTTCCATCTTAACAGAGTGTAAATGCCATCACTCTTACATACTTTGTGTGGTTGCAGTGAAATGATAAACATTAGTTGAATATCGAAACATGTAGTACATTTCATGATACTCTGATGAGCCAAAACATTATGACCACCTGCTTAATACCTTCTTTGTCCGTTTTAGGAACGAAATAAATCACTGATTCTGCGCATCAGGCATCCGAAAGTTTGTTGGTAGGTTTGTGAAGGAATGTGGCGTTAGATGTCTACGCACATGTCATGTAATTCTCGTAAATAATGGGCCGCTGATTTGTGTACGCGGTGGTAGCGCCCGATGGTGATCCAGATGGGTTCCGTAAGATTTACATCATGAGAATTTGGTCGCCGAGACATCGACGTGAGTTCAACCACGGTTCTGGCTCCGAGAAATTGACTATTATACTGCTGAAATATGACATTGCCGTCAGTGAAGACATCAAGCATGAAGGGCTGCAGGTGGTCCGCAGCTGTTAGCGTGTCTTCGATTACTGCCACAGTTCCCATGCAAGCGCAGGGTAATGTCTCCCATAGCATAATATTGCTCCCACCGGCCTGCGTCTGTGGCGCGCTGCATCTTCCGAGCCGCCATTCACCTCGATGGCTGCGTTTGTGGAGACGACATTCGACATAGTGTAGCAAAACTGTGATTCAACTAAAGAGCTGACACGTTTCCATTGATCGACGGTCGAATCCCGATGGTCCCGTGCACAGCGCAATCGTAACTGACGACGTCGTTCGGTCAACATGTGAACACGTAGGAGTGGCCTGCTGAGAATCTCCGTGTTCAACAAAGTACGACGAACTGTGTGCTCCGAAACATTTGTGCGTGCACCAGTATTGTATTCCTTCGACAGAGATGCCACAGGTCACAGAGCAGACAAGCCTCCGAACCCCACGTTTTGTCAAGAGTCTTGGACGTCCAACCATTTAGCGCCTAATGGTAGTTTCACTGTCCATCTACTTCTTTCCGTAGACGCCCATGACAGTAGTAGCACATGAACATTCGATCGGCTTCGCCGTTTCCGACATATTCGTTTACAGACGTCACGTAATAATAATCTGTCCTTTGTCAAAGTTCCTTACCTCAATGAATTTCCTCATATCTTCGCTAGGGTGATCCCCCGTTCGTGTCTGCTCCGTTTATATGCTTTTGTATGTACTGCGTCACGTACCCGTAACGCCACCAGGCGACATCCAACATCGCGGTCGGCAGTGGTCATAATGTTTTGGCTGATCAGTGTAATTTGACGTTTGGAGGTTCCCTCATTCATGTTGTTGCAATTTTAATGTCCAGAAGCGTATTCAATAACGAGGCGAAGTTCACGAGAGATAGTGTTGTGAGAGATCAAAATCAGCATGTGTGGGCTGGTGATAATCCCTATGCAAATGCACTAAAAAGCCAGCGGCGCCGTTCCTCAATGCATACAACTCTTCTTGGCGACAGATTAATAGGGCCATACGTGTAGTGTCAACATTTAACACTTACATTTCAGGATTGGTCAGAAAGGTAAGTTGCCCCAGCCTGTTCGTACCCCAGATCTCAGTTTCTTGGTCTTTTGGTTACGATGGTACTTGAAGGACACCGCCACTCCAGTCAACGATGTGCCAGTACTACAGGATTGCATCGTAATGCGCGTCAGCACGTCAACAAAAACTGGTTAACATTCAAGAATGCGTGATTCCTGAGGCCGAAAGATGTGGCAACGGCCTTGCCGTAGTGGGTACACCGGTTCCCGTGAGATCACCGAAGTTAAGCGCTGTTGGGCGTGGCCGGCACTTGGATGAGTGACCATCCAGCCGCCATGCGCTGTTGCCATTTTTCGGGGTGCACTCAGCTTCGTGATGCCAATTGTGGAGCTACTCGACCGAATAGTAGCGGCTTCGGTCAAGAATACCATCATAACGACCGGGAGAGCGGTGTGCTGACCTCACGCCCCTCCTATCTGCATCCTCCGCTGAGGATGACACGGCGGTCGGATGGTCCCGGTAGGCCACTCATGGCCTGACGACGGAGTGCTTTTTTACGCCGAAAGATAGAGGGGTGCAGTACCATGGATGGACATAACATATGAAAACATATCATGAATGGACGTTATGCTGAGCCCCTCCAATGAACAAATACTCAGATGTCAGAAAATATGCGTTTCCGGAAAGGAATTGGCCTTAAGCGTAAATCACTCTAATGTATAGCATATAAATAATCCGATAGTCCCGTTATTGTTCGATTACATGACTGGCGACCGAATAGCGTTAAATATACGGGGTTGTACATTCAGCACCACCTAAAATTGAGCTGTTGTACGAAAAGGAAATGCAAGACTAAGATTTACTAAGGAAATACAGGGTGTATCATAATTAATGGCGTAAACGCATACAGTTGAAAGTACACGATACTAGAAGCAAAAAGTCTCAGTAAATATAGGGTCGAAAATGCATACCTTAAGAGCTACGAGCAATTTTTCACCTTCGATACTGTGAAGCAAATCTCTTCTACTGCAAGCTCTTTGCTTTCCACATTTGGGGAAGTAGTAGTATTGACCAAAACAAGAAAAAATGTCCAGTAAACATTTCCTCTAAAATGCATACCTTAAAAGTTATGAGCAATTGTTCATTAGAAGAGTTGTGTTTCCAAGTAGCGAAGAAGAGCACGTGCTCATAGCTCTTAATGTATGCATTTTAGAGGAAATGTTTACTGGACATTTTTTTTCATTTTTTGGCCCATACTACTACTTCCCAAAATGTGGAAAGCAAAGAGGTTGCAGTAAAAGAGATATGCTTCACAGTATCGAAGACGAAAAATTACTCGTAGCTCCTAAGGTATGCATTTTCGACGCTACGTTCACTGAGACTTTTTTGCTTGTAATATCGTGTACTTCCAACTGTATGCGTTTACGCCATTAATTATGATACACCCTTTGAAATTCATTCATCAGTGAGATAGCTTAAATAACCTTCATTCGACCGATTATTTAAAGTTGCTTGTCAGTCTGGAAGCCTTACCAGGCAGACATACACTGAAGAGCAAAAAAACTGTTACACCTCCCTAATATCGTGTAGGGGCCCCGTGAGCATCCAGAAATGCCGCAAGACGACCTCACATGGACTCGACTAATGTCTGAAGTAGTGCAAGAGGGAATTGACACAATGAATACTGCAGGGCTGTCCATAAATCCGTAAGAGTATGAGGGGGTGGAGATCTCTTCTGAACAGAACGTTGCAAGACATCCCAGAGGTTCTCAATAATGTTCATATCTGGAGAGTTTGGTGACCAGTGGAAGTGTTTAAACTCAAAAGAGTGTTCCTGGAACCAATCTGTAGCAATTCTGGACGTGTGGGGTGTCGCATTGTCCTGCTGGAATTGCCCAAGTCCGTCGGAATGCACAATGGACATGAATGGATGCAGGTGATCGGACAGGACGCTTACGTAAGTGTCACCTGCCAGAGTCGTATCTAGACGTATCAGGTGACCCATATCACTCCAACTGCACAGGCTCCACACCATTACAGAGCCTCCACCCCGCTGACATGCAGGGTCCATGCCTCCATGAGGTTATCTCCATAGGCGTACACCTCCATCCGCTCGATACAATTCGAAACGAGACTCTTCCAACCAGGCAACATGTTTCCAGTCATCTACAGTCCAGTGTCGGTGTTGACGGACTCAGGCGAGGCGTAGATCTGCGTGTCATGCAGTCATCAAGGGTACACGAGTGAGCGTTCGGCTCCGAAAGCCCATATCGATGATGTTTCGTTGAATGTTGATGGCCCAGCATTGAAATCTGCAGCAATTTGAGGGAGAGTTGCACTTTTGTCGCGTTGAACGATTCTCTTCAGTCGTCGTTGGTCCCGTTCTTGCAGGATCTTTTTCCGGCAGCAGCGATGTCGGAGATTTGATGTTTTCCCGGATTCCTGATATTCACGGTACATTCGTGAAATGATCGTACGGGAAAATCCTCACTTCATCGCTACTTCGCTACTTGGGAGATACTGTGTCCCATAGCTCGTGCACCTACTATGACACTACGTTCAAACTCACTTAAATTTTGATAACCTGCGATTGTAGCAGCAGTAACCGATATAACAACTGCGCCATACACTTTTTGTCTTATGTAGGCGTTGCCGACCACAGCGCCGTAGTCTGCCTGTTTTCATATCTCTGTATTTGAATACACATGCCTATATCAGTTTCTTTGGCGCTTCAGTGTAATAGAAGGGGCGATCAAATATTGTCCGTTTGAGAGCGTTGCGGTAGCGCGTATGCAACGTAGCGCTACTGCAATGTGGGTATGTAAGCACCGATATGCAGGAAATGGATTAGTGTGGCATTCGTGTGTTTCCAACGTGCATGCCGTGAATGTAGAAATGTGAACTATGGCGATTTTATTACCAAATGCATCCAGACAGGACCAGCGATTTGTTGTTCTTTTCTTGGCTGCCGACGGACAAACACCGGTGGACATCCATCGGAGAATGAAAAATATGTGTACATCTACATCTACATCTACATTTATACTCCGCAAGCCACCCAACGGTGTGTGGCGGAGGGCACTTTACGTGCCACTGTCATTACCTCCCTTTCCTGTTCCAGTCGCGTATGGTTCGCGGGAAGAACGACTGTCTGAAAGCCTCCGTGCGCGCTCTAATCTCTCTAATTTTACATTCGTGATATCCTCGGGAGGTATAAGTAGGGGGAAGCAATATATTCGATACCTCATCCAGAAACGCACCCTCTCGAAACCTGGCGAGCAAGCTACACCGCGATGCAGAGCGCCTCTCTTGCAGAGTCTGCCACTTGAGTTTATTAAACGTCTCCGCAACGCTATCACGGTTACCAAATAACCCTGTGACGAAACGCGCCGCTCTTCTTTGGATCTTCTCTATCTCCTCCGTCAACCCGATCTGGTACGGATCCCACACTGATGAGCAATGCTCAAGTATAGGTCGAACGAGTGTTTTGTAAGCCACCTCCTTTGTTGATGGACTACATTTTCTAAGCACTCTCCCAATGAATCTCAACCTGGTACCCGCCTTACCAACAATTAATTTTATATGATCATTCCACTTCAAATCGTTCCGCACGCATACTCCCAGATATTTTACAGAAGTAACTGCGAGCAGTGTTTGTTCCGCTATCATATAGTCATACAATAAAGGATCCTTCTTTCTATGTATTCGCAATACATTACATTTGTCTATGTTAAGGGTTAGTTGCTACTCCCTGCACATGTGCGTATCCGCTGCAGATCTTCCTGCATTTCGCTACAATTTTCTAATGCTGCAACTTCTCTGTGTACTACAGCATCATGCGCGAAAAGCCGCATGGAACTTCCGACACTATCTACTAGGTCATTTATACACTCCTGGAAATGGAAAAAAGAACACATTGACACCGGTGTGTCAGACCCACCATACTTGCTCCGGACGCTGCGAGAGGGCTGTACAAGCAATGATCACACGCACGGCACAGCGGACACACCAGGAACCGCGGTGTTGGCCGTCGAATGGCGCTAGCTGCGCAGCATTTGTGCACCGCCGCCGTCAGTGTCAGCCAGTTTGCCGTGGCATACGGAGCTCCATCGCAGTCTTTAACACTGGTAGCATGCCGCGACAGCGTGGACGTGAACCGTATGTGCAGTTGACGGACTTTGAGCGAGGGCGTATAGTGGGTATGCGGGAGGCCGGGTGGACGTACCGCCGAATTGCTCAACACGTGGGGCGTGAGGTCTCCACAGTACATCGATGTTGTCGCCAGTGGTCGGCGGAAGGTGCACGTGCCCGTCGACCTGGGACCGGACCGCAGCGACGCACGGATGCACGCCACGACCGTAGGATCCTACGCAGTGCCGTAGGGGACCGCACCGCCACTTCCCAGCAAATTAGGGACACTGTTGCTCCTGGGGTATCGGCGAGGACCATTCGCAACCGTCTCCATGAAGCTGGGCTACGGTCCCGCACACCGTTAGGCCGTCTTCCGCTCACGCCCCAACATCGTGCAGCCCGCCTCCAGTGGTGTCGCGACAGGCGTGAATGGAGGGACGAATGGAGACGTGTCGTCTTCAGCGATGAGAGTCGCTTCTGCCTTGGTGCCAATGATGGTCGTATGCGTGTTTGGCGCCGTGCAGGTGAGCGCCACAATCAGGACTGCATACGACCGAGGCACACAGGGCCAACACCCGGCATCATGGTGTGGGGAGCGATCTCCTACACTGGCCGTACACCACTGGTGATCGTCGAGGGGACACTGAATAGTGCACGGTACATCCAAACCGTCATCGAACCCATCGTTCTACCATTCCTAGACCGGCAAGGGAACTTGCTGTTCCAACAGGACAATGCACGTCCGCATGTATCCCGTGCCACCCAACGTGCTCTAGAAGGTGTAAGTCAACTACCCTGGCCAGCAAGATCTCTGGATCTGTCCCCCATTGAGCATGTTTGGGACTGGATGAAGCGTCGTCTCACGCGGTCTCCACGTCCAGCACGAACGCTGGTCCAACTGAGGCGCCAGGTGGAAATGGCATGGCAAGCCGTTCCACAGGACTACATCCAGCAACTCTACGATCGTCTCCATGGGAGAATAGCAGCCTGCATTGCTGCGAAAGGTGGATATACACTGTACTAGTGCCGACATTGTGCATGCTCAGTTGCCTGTGTCTATGTGCCTGTGGTTCTGTCAGTGTGATCATGTGATGTATCTGACCCCAGGAATGTGTCAATAAAGTTTCCCCTTCCTGGGACAATGAATTCACGGTGTTCTTATTTCAATTTCCAGGAGTGTATATATTGTGAAAAGCAGTGGTCCCATAACACTCCCCTGTGGCACGCCAGAGGTTACTTTAACGTCTGTAGACGTCTCTCCATTGATAACAACATGCTGTGTTCTGTTTGCTAAAAACTCTTCAGTCCAGCCACACAGCTGGTCTGATATTCCGTAGGCTCTTACTTTATCAGGCGACAGTGCGGAACTGTATCGAACGCCTTCCGGAAGTCAAATGAAATAGCATCTACCTGGGAGCCTGTATCTAATATTTTCTGGGGCTCATGAACAAATAAAGCGAGTTGGGTCTCACACGATCGCTGTTTCCGGAATCCATGTTGATTCCTACATAGTAGATTCTGGGTTTCCAAAAACGACATGATACTCGAGCAAAAAACATGTTTGTCGAAAACCACCGTTGTGGAATGGAGCGTCGGGAAAACTGTGACACGGTGTACTGTTGCTTTATGACAACGCTGGTCCCAATATCACAAATGGCGTAACGCAGAAGTTACTCCAAATCAAGTTTGAGACAATCGAGAACCCGCCCTATAGTTCTTACCTCTCTCCGTTCGACTATCACGCTTTCGGTCTCTTAATAATGGGTTTTGAAGAGTCGAGTATTCCAGTCGAACGAAGGTATACAGCTGACAGTTACGGACTTCTTCACGTAGCAGGACGCGGTGTACTACCTAATGCGTATCTCCAATTTGGTGCGTCCGTAGGACGATTGCATCAATACTCACGGTGATTTTTCCTGATTAGCATACCGATTCTGGATTATGCGGCCCTCGAACGGAAATTTTCTGCTCGTTTCTTATACACGAATAGAGGAGATCTAAAGAAGAACTGAACTACGTTGCGCAATTTTAATGCACTAGATTCGCATAGGGGGTGCGGCTCTTGAAATCCCCGTCCAGAGCCTAGACTTACTTTTTCCATGGTTTCCATAGATCACTGGAGGTAAGTGCTCATTTGAAAACGACTCAGCCGATTTTCATCCGTATCATTCCTCCATCAGAGCGTGTACTCCGTCTCTAATAACTTGTCATCGATAGGATGTTAAGCCCTGATCTTCCTTCCTTCCTTCCTTCCTTCCAAACAGGAGCGGATCGATCCGTGAAGGCATCGCTTAGTGAGTGCGAGAGTGTCAGGAAAATGCTCAGCAAACTCTAGTGCGACTCTGCAAATATTCACGGAGAGATTTTCGGTCCCACAATGGCACATGATAACAAAAGTACAATAACGTATACCTTGTAGCATATGTGAGTGGACCAGAATTTCGTGGGAGGTATAACTGTGTAGGTTAGCATTGATTGTGAGTTTCCTTCAGATCAACAACATATTTCTGCAAGTCACTTAGTTCACAACTTAGACAAGAAAATTGTCTGAGACTCTGAGTGGTATTCTCAGATTATTTACTACAGGTCTAGAAAAGTGCGAATGTCCCAAGGTAACAGTAAAGTTAGGAAAATATTTTGGTAGAACAGCGAACTGCAGTTCATCTTACAGATAGATTAGGCCCTAATATCGTGTTGAAACTGGAATAGTGCTTTGGCCGCCGTGAAATACGTAATTTTATAGGACAAGTAGGAGAAATACCACCTTAACGGAAATGTGTTGAGGCGTCAAAGGAAAAGGCGATTCTTCAAATGTAGAAGCAGCACTACCCTTGCAAAGGGTAAAAATTAATCGGCGAATACTATACAACTCTTCTGACACAAGGAACTGTTAAAATATGCAACAGAAAATGTCTTCTTACATCAGGACAACACACCAGCCTACAAAGGGATTTAAAAAGCAAGGTGTGGGAACATCCATCGTATTGGCCAGATTTTGCACCATCTGAATTACACCTGTTATACGTGAGGAAACATTTGGGTGGGAAAACAAAGATGCTATGACAGATGTACATGGTTATTTTGCGGAGCTCTACTGAATCGCGTTTCGGGCTTGTAATCTACACACTGAAAATTATTACACAAAGTATATTGGACTAAAACGGTAAAATATGCGTATTTTGAACCTAAAAAAACAGTTTTTCGTTGTCAAACCGACACCGTTTCCCCTTGTTCTTCTACTATAACAGCTAACCTATGCGTCTTCAACTGCTAATCGCACATTAAAGACCGGAAATATAGGAATTATGGCTCTGTCACATATTACAATCGGTAAAATAAAAATTTAACACAAGAACATACTAGAATCACTTATTCGTTAGTGGAACAGACAAGAGGGCTCCTGCTTTGCATCCCCTGTTACGAATCGTTAGAGGCCATGGAGACCCACAATGTTCGGATGGCCCACCATCTCTGTGTGGTACCAGGACATTACAACTGTACGGCTTGGTGGGATGCCGGTTATTTTCAACCAAAGAGAGTATTTCATTACAATTGTAGTCTACACCAGTTTTATCACTTGCAGCGGGTGTAGCAAGTTAAATACTAATTTAAATGTAAGTTAGTTGTGATGTAATTGCTAACAGCATCCTTTATAGATACATATTTGATATAATAACCTACCGTGCATCTAACTGTATTGAAACAAAAATAAACTTCAGTTCCATGGTGCAGTGGTCATTAGTTTTATTATGGTGATTCTATTGTGCAAATGTGATAGGGATATTAATTTTGTAATCTGAAACGAGAGCAGCAAACTTTAGGCCGCTCTTTTTATTTTACAGGTATACGTTAGTACACACAACTATAAATGGTAACAATCGATTGTCAGTTTTTGCGGCCGTATCCACCCGATGGAAAATCTGTTTTTTATTGAAACAATTAATGACAAACTAACGATTATATATTGGAGCCTAATACTAACATATACGATCGTATGGAATGAAAACTCAGAATAGAGATTTGTTAAAAATGAACTTATTTATAAAGTCAGACCAGTTGACGTACGATTACTTAACAAACACAAACAATGGACGTTCGTGTCCTCTCTATTCCTTACATTTCTGTATTCTCCTTAGTATATTTTTGTCATCACAAAGAAGAACACACATCTATCACTATAACGATGAAGGAGGCAAAGATTATGACTAGTTTAACAGTATCATTCACAGCCATGTTCTGTAAGATTGAAAAAATATGGATGATAAGAAATGAAATGTATGCAACAAGAAACAGTGTAGAACAAAATGAATTTCGCAAACTCTTAATAATTTCTTTTATTTTTTGTTTTTCAATGATGATACAAAATTTAATTTTGTGATTAAGCAAAATGCAGACTTAACGCTTGTAGCAGCTTTAGTCATAGAGAAACAAAGTGGTTTGATCTCAAATTTGGAGTGTCCAATGTATCAAAATCCGGTGAAAAGGCAGGGAGGCTGCTGTAATGTATTAGTAACTCTTTCCTGATAACTCTTGGGTACATCGACTTGTCTCCTGATTCTGCTGCTCAGAAGAATATGTTTAACTGAATGAGAGAATTACAATTAAAAAGAGAACGACAGATAGACATGAAGACTAGCAACGTTGACAATACCACTGATAATTTTGAAAATTTGAAAAATTCTTTAAGATGTATATAAATGGTGAAGCAACAGTTTTAAATTAAACAAGAGTGGAACAAACTAAACATTTCGGGAACGAACAAATTCATTGCTTTCAAAAGTCTCCCAGTGTTCATTTATCCCAAAATGACGAAATAAGTAGTACAATACGAAGTACCCTCTGCCATGAACTTCACAGTGGTTTTCAGAGTATAAATGTAGATGTAGATTTACTCCGTAAAGCTGCCTTTGATTAATAACATCAGATTGTATGTTCTGCACACACTACTTTAAAAAGCAAAACAGCCGATCAGCTATCACTGTCGGAAGCTGCTGCCATAGAGCCGTGAACTGCCGTGCTCAGTCACGGCATTCGCTTTCAAAAGTCAAAATATGCTGATAGGTTCAAAACATTAAACTGAATCCAATAAAATATTAAACAGCCAAGAAGGGGTATCGATGTAAAGTGTGGGGCGCATAGGTGTAGGTGGTATTCACACTCAGTTGAGCAATTGTTTGCCTGATACAAATTTAGTCAGGTTTACAGTGACGCATCCAGTGGCCGCCTTTATATATTGATTGCAGTTTTGCTTTATGGCTCAGGAGAATATGGATATTCCCCTCCCTTTCCAGCACCGTTGGCCCATCTCCACCGTGGTATTCAGTTACTGTGGGACTCTGTGTGTAAATGTTGCTCCCTTTGTTTATATTTTCTACCTATGGTCTTGCTGTCATTCAGTCCTTCAGCAAAATGAACTCTTAAATATTTTACGAGTTATTGTGGTGAGCAATATGCTGTTAAGAAGAGATAACAGTCCACGACAATGAAGAGTTTTGCTCGTTTCTGTAACCAGTTCTGACTGCCAGCCAACAAGGCATTGTTCTGGTGACTTTCATGAAGCAGGTAACACAACAGTCAGGGCAGTTCGGAATTTTTCCTGAATGCTATTAGCTGATGCGTCACCGACTGAGTCATGTTCAGCCACAAGTGGAGTACTACTAAATTTAACAGACTGTACCCACTATTACACCATGAAAATTCTCATATGAATATGCTGATAGTCTTGAGGCTTCGTTAGCATAAAATCAGCAGGGATTAAATTAAGAGCAAACATCGCCAACTGTGAGGCACTGCGTAGAAACTTCAGCCCACGCTCAGCTTGATGGACCTCTTATTGTTATCTTGATTTCTCTTTGTATTAACCTTACAGACGGTGGACGAGCCCATTCACGAGAAACAGTTCTGTGTTACAAAGAAACGGCAGCGGTGATATTGTTATCTTTACGAGATCATGACGCTTTTCATTCTTTTGATTATTATAGACTGAGAGGCAGTTTCGCGTATGGATGACGTATTCTAGACAATACTGTCAGGTTTTGGTGTCCTTTTCTATATTTCCGATGACAGTTGTTTCTCCCATCGTATTAGCAGCCTGGAATCGAATTTTCACTGCACACGTTGGCTAGTTTCACGTCTTCATGGGTTTTTGAGCACACTTGATTGTATTTACACATGATTTACCCACAAATTTCACTTTATTGAGCTGATACCTTACGTTATTCATTGGTTTTGGGATAGTTATGATTAAAGTATTCCCAAGAAAAACAGTTTTTAAGTTTCGGATGCTAAAATGCCAGAGAAAGTTATCTACTCATAATAATTGTAGACAATCACTAGAGATATAAAAAAATAAAAAGAGAAAGCAAATCTTAAATAATCCCCCTGCTCTTAATTTATGGTGTTCAGCTTGCAGTTGGTGGATCTGAATATTATTCGTAACTGTGCTTTAACCCAGTTCCAGGTTACAGAAATGGGAATGAAACTCACTGGTCTCTTCGTTTGGTGTTTTCGCTTTAAGGCGACAGTACTGCCTCTGCAGCTTCATTGATGCATAAACTGTACACCTCAAGAAAGTCTGGCTGTGGAAAAATATTACCCCTACCGCTAATGTAATTGTACGTGACGACCTTCAAGAATATGGTTGGCAAGTCTGTTACCGTCGATTTACCTTCTGGAGTGGCTCAGAATTGATATTTTCTTGTCATATTCATTAATTATTCGGATTTATTCCCTCTTAAGGTGTGACAATGAGTTAGTAATTTTAGGTTTCTACGTCTAGGAAACTGTAGGCTGGACAAAATAAATCCAGCTTTGAGTATATTTTATACACCTTATGATGTGCGACGCAACTTACAAGCTCTACACCCTGCAGTAGATAGTGTAAGTTGGGTTGCATATCTTAAGGTGAGTGATTATTTCCAGCCCAGTTTTACTCTTCTCTACCTGTGCAAATAATTCCGTCTTTTTAGTTACGGTTTCTGCACTGGTTGCACCCGTAACACAGACGCTGAATTGTCTTTTTGTTTGAATCTCACTGGCGACAAGATTTTTACTTCTTCCGTCACGTAACTATGATCAGGTAGATAAAATCAGTAAGGAAATATCAAGAAAAATTATGAATCGTAAGTTATCTCACAACCTAGAGTAAGAGCCCCACTGAGGGTTTAAAACTTGTTATCTTGCAGAACTGCACACTGGTCAGCATTTTTCTGCTCCTGCCAAGATCATTTTTACTTTTTTGAGAAGATAAAATTTTACTGATGACATTGCGTCACAATTATTTGTTAACTATGTTTTGCAATGTGTACTGTCTCTGCCACATTTCCGTATTTTTGTGGAAGTACTGCAATGCTACTTGCGTATGGCACAGGACTTTTATTTTAAAATTGTGGAACATCTTACTAATTCGTGACGGTTTGAGCGCGCTAATCTTATGGATGCTTTGTGTTTTATTAAAATATTCTTTTGTTACAAGGTTTCATGATAAGTAGTAATTAATTCCTATCAGCACAGTGTATGTTTTATCGCATATTTCGTTAGTTAATTGAACACAAAAGATAAATGTAAGAGTGAAATTAATCACCAAGTATATGACACCTCACATGATCTAAAACAGTCTGACATTGTTAAGATAGTTTATTGTTGCCACGTTTATGAAAACTATTGATTCATAATTAAATATGTTGTTAACCAACCGTTAAAGCGCATTTTCACCCAGAAAAGGATTTTCTTGATGGTTATCCGATAGCAATCGTAAAAGGGGGACATTTCAGAGCATAAGATCAGAAGAGTAAGTGTGGTGAGGAACTGTTTCCCAACCAAGGCTTGAGAAGCTTCTTTTTATAAATCCTCAAACTGATGGCGGGCGATATCACGCTAGAAACATTTGCTGCTGTCTTCTCGTTTCTTTACTTAAATAGTAACAGAAAGGGGTGTGAATTTCTGATAACGAATGCCAGCAGCGACGAACAAACGCTGGGAAGCAGTTTGGTGTGGCATCACCTTCTTTGTGTCATGAGATGTGCAACATTCCTTCTGAAGACTTGCAGAAACCCTTGCTTGAGATATATTTTTGTTAGGGTCAACATTAAACTTTTTATAAAGTTGATATAAATGCACCACATCTTGTCACTATTAAAGTCACGTCCAAGCAAAAATTGATACATACAGTATTCCTACATCCGACTTTTTGTGCAGTAGTTCAAATTCCCGTATGGCCATTCAGATTTAATTTTACTCAGACACATAGTTTTAGACAAAAGGCGTCTGGTCGGGTGGACTGGTTCTGGTTTCCTATGTTTGCTCGATGGCAAACTCACCAAAAGACCTCCTCCATCTTTGGCAATGTCAATTGAAGAACGTCAGGCTAAACCAGTGTTCGGAAATCACTTTAAAATCGATTATGTTCTCTTGCTATCGACTAGGGTGAAGCTGATTTAGGGTATACGATGACAGAGGTAAACGGTAGCTCTGTATCTTACTTAACCGCAAAATTTAGTTTTTGTGTCAATACTCATAAAGTGGTAAAATAAAAAAAAATATTATGTGTTAGCGAAATTCATTTGATTCTACACAGTTTCTTGTTGTATATATTTATTTTCTTTCTTATCATCCAGATTTTTTCGAGGTTACTTAATAGGGCTGTAAATGATTGCATTAATTTAGTCATAATGTTTGCAGTCCTTCAGTATTGTTAAAAATATATATGCGTTTTATCTTTGCGATGACAGAAGACTTACTAAGAAGCATATAGCAATGCAAGAAATGGAGAGGACAGGAGCGTCCAATTTTTATGTTTATTGACCAGCTATATGTCAGTTAGTATGCCTTTATAAAAAAGCTTACATGTTTAACAAATCTGGTGTCTGAATTTTCATTTCATACAATAGTGTACGCTAGTATTAGTCTCCAATAAGCTATACTATGATTCTCATTAATTGTTTTAATAAATGAAAAACAGATTTTGCGCCGGTAGGATACGGCTTTAAAGGTTGCCAATCGATTGTTAACATTTATAGTTGTATAGTATAGTACTAATGTATGGCAATAAAATAAAAAAAATCCGCCTAAAGTTTGTCACTCTCATTTCAGAAATTACAATATTTATTTCCCTGTTTCGAGTGCACACTACAATCGTTATGAATAAAACTAATAACCACTGCACCAAACAACTGAAAGGTTTATTTTTTCTTTCGGTAGGGTTAGAAATACTGTTTCGACACTGATGTACGATGCACGTTAGGGTATTACATTAATTACGTATCTACACACATAAAAAAAAGTTTTGGATCACCCCGGTTCCCAGAACTCCTGAAGGTAGACGTTGACTGTGGACAGTGTATCACAGACAAAGTCCCTTTGACTGTTCAGAGATGTCACTAAGCCGGCCCAAAGATGTAAGCAACCATGCATGAGCAACGCCTATTAGACGGACAGGGTCCGACAGCCGATTACAGTAGTTCCAGTCATTCCACCAGGAAGGAGGTACACGGCTCGTATCGTCTGTAGTTCATCCATGCCTAGACGGTCAATACCGCTGTTCGATCACGTCCACATTGTTACTTTGTGCCAGGAAGGGCTCTCAACAAGGGAACTGTCCAGGCGGAGTGAACCAAAGTGATGTTATTCGGACATGGAGGAGATATAGAGAAAGGGGAACTGTCGATGACATGCCTCGCTCAGGCCACCCAAGGGCTACTACTGCAGTGGATGATCGCTACCTACGGATTATGGCTCAGAGGAAACCTGACAGCAACGCCACCATGTTGAATAATGCTTTTCGTGCAGCCACAGGACGTCGTGCTACGACTCAAACTGTGCGCAATATGCTGCATGATGCGCAACTTCACTCCCGACGTCCATGGCGAGGTCCATCTTTGCAACCACGTCACCATGCAGCGCGGCGCAGATGGGCCCAACAAGATGCCGGATGGACCGCTCAGGATTGGCATCCCGTTCTCTTCACTGATGAGTGTCGCAAATGTCTTCAACCAAACAACCGTCGGAGACGTGTATGGAGGCAACCCGGCCAGGCTGAACGCCTTAGACACACTGTCCATCGAGTGGAGTAAGGTGGAGGTTCCCTGCTGTTTTGGGGTGGCATTATGTGAGGCCGACGTACTCCGCTGGTGGTCATGGAAGGCGCCGTAACGGCTGTACGATACCTGAATGCCATCCTCCGATCGATAGTGCAACCATATCGGCAGCATATTGGCGAGACATTCGTCTTCATGGTCGACAATTCACGCCCACATCATGCACATCTTGTAAATGTCTTCCTTCAGGATAACGACATCGCTCGACTAGAGTGGCCAACATGTTCTCCAGACATGAACCCTATCGAACATGCGTGGCATAGATTGAAAAGGACTGTTTATGGACGACGTGATCCACCAACCAATCTAAGGGATCTATGCCGAATCGCCGTTGAGGAGTGGGACAATCTGCACCAACAGTGCCTTGATTAACTTGTGGATAGTATGCCATGACGAATACAGGCATGCGTCAATGCAAGAGGACGTGCTACTGGGTATCAGAGGTACCGGTGTCTACAGCAATCTGGACCACCACCTCTGAAGGTCTCACTGTATGGTGGTACAACGTGCAATGTGTGGTTTTCATGAGCAATTAAAAGGGCGGAAATGATGTTGATGTTGAACCATGCGGGCATTTGCATTAAGAGAATTAAGGAAATCACGGAAAACCTAAATCTGCATGCCGAATGCGAATCAAGTGTGCTAAACATTGTGCCACCTTGGTCATTGTAGATGAACATGAGATGGGAGATATAATACTGTGAGAGGAATTTGACAGGACATTGAAAGACCTAAGTCAGAACGAAGCCCTGGAAGTAGACGACATTCCGTCAGAACGACTTATAGCCTTGGGAAAGCCAGCCATGAAACAGCTCTTCCATATGGTGTGCAAAATGTATGAGACAGGCGAAATACCGTCAGACTTCAAGAAGAATGTAATAATTCCAATTCCAAAGAAAGTAGGTGCTGACAAGTGTGAATATTACCGAACTGTCAATGTACTAAGCCATGGATGCAAAATACTAAAACGAATTCTTTATAGAAGAATGGAAAAAATGGTAGAAACTGACCTTGGGCAACACTAGTTTGAATTCCAAAGAAATGTAGGAACATGCGAGGCAATACTGACCCTACGACGTATCTTAGATAACAGGTTACGGAAAGGCAAATCTACGTTTACAGCATTTGTAGACTTAGAGGATTCTTTTGACAGTGTTGACTGGCACACTCTCTTTGAAATTCTCAAGGTAGCACAGGTAAAACACAAAGAGTGAAACGCTATTCAGCACTTGTACAGAAACCAGGTGGGGTTATAGGGTTTGAGGGGCATGAAAGGGAAGCAGTGGCTGAGAACGGAGTGAGGCATGATTATAGCCTATTACCACTGTTATTCTTTGTACATTGAGCAAGCAGTAAAGCAAACCGAAAACAAATTTGGCCTAAGAATTAAATTCAGGGAGAAGAAATAAAACTTCTGAGGTTTGCCGACTACATTATAATTCTGTCAGAGACTGCAAAGGACTTGGAAGAGCAGTTGAACGGAACGAACAGTGTCTTGAAAGGAGGTATTAATATGAACATCAACAGAAGCAAAACGAGAATAATGGAATGTAGTCCGATGAAATCAGATGGTGCTGAAGGAATTACATTAGGAAATGAGACACTTAAAGTAGTAGATGAGCTTTGCTGATTGGGTAGGAAAATAACTGACGATGGTCGAAGGATATAAAATGTAGAGTGGCGACGGCAAGAACTACGTTTCTGAAGAAGAGAAGTATGTTAACATTGAATATAGATTTATGTGTTAGGAAGCTTCTCTGAAAGTATGTGTATGGGGTGTACCCCCATAAGATCATCCTCCTCCTCCTTCATGGAAGTGAAAGATGGACGATAAACGGCTTAGACGAGAAGCGAATAGAAGCTTTTGAAATGTGGTGCTATAGACGAATGCTGAACATTAGGTTGGTAGATCACGTAACTAATGAGGAGGAACTGAATAGAATTAGGGAGTCAAGAAATTTGTGGCACAACATGAAGAAATGAAGGGATCAGTTGATAGGGCCCATTCTGAGACATCAAGGAATTGCTCAGTTAGTACCGGAGGGAAGTGTGTGTGTTTGGAGGGGGGTGGGGAAGGAAATCATAGAGGCCACGAAGAGGTGAATGCAGTAAGCAGATTCAGAAGGATGTAGGTTGCAGTTGTTATTTGGAGATGAAGAGGTTTGCACAGGATGGAGTAGCGTGGTGAGCTGCAGCAAACAGTCTTCAGACTGAAGATCACAACAACAACAATGGACGTTGTCATTGGCTGCATCACAGCTATTTATATTTGACGTACATTTAAAGTAATAGTTAACTTTCTACATTCACTGCAAGTGTTAAAACTAGTGTAGACGACGTTTAGAATGGAATCTTCAGTTTCGAGAAAGCCACCGGCGTTCCACTCAGCCCTACATTTGTAATGTCTTGTCATCTGAGAGAGCTGGTGGGCCATCCGAATGCTGTGCGGCAACGTGGCCTCAAACGATTCGTAACAGAGGATGCCGATTCCGCTAACGAGTAATTGCTTCCAGTACGGGTCCAGCATACGTGATTGTGTAGTACAAATTAGTGGGTTAGTGAACAAGTTCGCAATGTTTTTGTTTTGCATGTTGGTATTCCGGCTGCTTTGGGATAATTTATCAGTAGTCATTTTTTGTTTATAGTTATCCGTTGTTATTTGAGTTTATGAGTAAACATTGTCATTTTGTTATTTGGAGATAGTGATGGAGCTGTGGATGCTGAGTGCCGAGTTGAGAAATCGGAACATTTCCGAAATATTCTTCTGTTTGAGTTCAAGAGAGGGGTGACGGCAGCGGAGGCAGTCCGAAGCATTTGCGCCACCTATGCAGACAATGACTTGGGAAAAAGCACAGCAAGAAAATGGTTTTCTAGTTTCAAGGAGGATCGTTTTGACAACAGTGACTCTCCACGTTCGGGAAGACCTTCAGGGTTTGATGAAGATGGTTTAAGCGCATTAATCCACAACGATTCACGTCAGTGTACTCGAGAACTGGCAAGATTGATGAACTGTGATCATTCAACCACCGTGCGGCATTTGCATGCGGTGGAGAAGGTTCAGATATGTTGTGTATGGATACTGCATGCTGTAAGTCAAAATCACAAAAATCGGTGGGTGGCCATATGTGCACTCTGGTTGCTCGTCATCAACTGGCTCATGAACAATAACAACCATTCCTTTGCTGTACCGTTACTGGTGCCATGAAATGCTGTCTTTATGCTAACGTAAGGAAAGGAAAGGAATGGATGTGCCCAAACAAAGTGGCAGCACCCCGTACAAGAACTTGCGCGCATCCAGAAAATACACTGCTGGCCACCGTAAATGCAACACCCTGAAGGAAGCATCCGAATCAAGTGAAATTTACACCATGGGTTTGCAGCGATGAGATATGCAACTGATTAGAATTTCAGCGCAGACGCACATCACGCGCGCCTGTGGCGCCACCTCATAGCGCCATTTAAGGCTCGGCGATTTCGACGAGTGTACGTTCGGCACGTGTGTTTACCTTGTGGTTGTTTCACAAGACGATCAGTTATGCCTCGTAGACAACAGCGAACATCGTTTGATCAAGTATCCGAGTTCGACAGAGGAAGGATAGTGGCTTACCGAGATTGTGGATTATCATACAGAGAAATCGCTAGTCGTGTTGGACGAAACCAAACAACAGTAATGCGGATATGTGACCGTTGGATGCAGGAGGGTAAGACGGACCGACGTGGTCGATCGCATTCACCTCGGTGCACCACTGCACGTGCTGATAGGCAAATTGTGCGCATGGCAGTGACGGATCGCTCAGTGACATCCCGAACCATAGCACAGCACATTGCGTCTGTAACGCATCATCCAGTGTCTGAGCGTACCATTCGACGCCGTTTACAGCAGAGTGGTCTGTCCGCAAGACGTCCATTGCTTCGTCTACCATTGACGCAGAACCACAGACGTCTCCGTCGCCAATGGTGTGATGACAGATGGATGTGGACGGCAGAATGGAATGACGTTGTGTTTACTGACGAGGCACGCTTCTGTCTGCAGCACCACGATGGTCGGATTCGAGTGTGGAGACACCGTGGAGAGAGGATGCTGGACAGCTGCATTATGCACCGCCACACTGGTCTTGCACCGGGTATTATGGTATGGGGCGGTATTGGATATTACTCTCGCACGCCTCTAGTACGCATTGCCGGTACTTTAAATAGCCGGCGCTACATATCCGAGGTTCTGGAGCCAGTTGTCCTTCCCTACCTTCAGGGCTCGGCCACAGCCATATTTCAACAGGATAATGCGCGACCACACGTGGCACGCATTGTCCAAAGGTTCTTCGTCAATAACCAGATTGAAGTGCTTCCCTGGCCGGCTCGCTTTCCGAATCTTTCGCCAATAGAAAACATGTTGTCCATGGTTGCTCAACGAGTGACCCAGATTACATCCCCAGCTGCCACACCAGATGATCTTTGGCAACGTGTGGAAGCTGCTTGGGCTGCTGTACCCCAGGAACACATCCAACGTCTCTTTGACTCAATGCCGAGACGTGTGGCAGCGGTGATCTCCAGCAATGGCGGCTACTCTGGCTAGTGATTCTGGCAGGAACCACATGTCACAGACGTCTGTAAACGTAATCATTTGATACTTGGTCAACATGTTATCTACAAAATAAATTTTGTTGTGCTACCTCTTGTCTTTCTTGGTGTTGCATTTACGGTGGCCAGCAGTGTATAATGTTATGCATTTTGTGGAACAGCGACGGGGTGTTGTACTACAAATTGCTTCCCCGAGATGTAACCATCACTGGTGATATTTATTGTCAGCCACTGACACGTCTTACAGACGCAATCCAAAAACATCGACCAGGGAGACTGCGCGAAGTGATCCTACTCCACGATAACGTCTGTCAGCATTCTGCTACACTGACAAAAAATACTGTACAGGAATTGGGTCGGAAGCTCATTCTGCACCAAGCTTTATTCATCTGATCTTAGGCCCTCAGATTTTCACCTTGTCTGTTCTGTCGAACAGTCTTCAAGGAACTTCCTTTCCTTATGAAAATGCACTCAGGGTATGGCTCGACGAGTTCTTCGCCTCAAAATTATGTGATTTCTACAGTCGTGGAATCGAAAAGTTACCCCAGTGTTAGCCCGCCCGGCTAGCCGTGCGGTCAGACGCACTGCTTCTCGAGTGGGAAGGCGTGCTGGTTGCTGGCACGAATCCGCCCTGCGGATTAGTGTCGATGTCCGGTGAGCAGGTCAGCCTCTGGATGGTTTTTAAGGCGATTTTCCATCTACCTCGGCGAATGCGGGCTGATTCCTCTTATTCCGCCTCAGTTACACTATGTCGGCGATTTCTGCGCAAACACTTTCTCCACGTACGCGTACACCATAATTACTCTACCATGCAAATATTTGGGGTTTCACTCGTCTGGTATGAGACGTTCCCAGGGGGTCCACTGGGGGCAGAACCGCACAATAACCCTGAGTTCGGTGTGGGGCTGCAGTGGGGTGGGGTGATTTGCTGTGGCCTGTTGTGGGGTTGTGAACTACTGAGGGCTACGGCGGGACGTAGCCTCCATTTAATACACAAACACACAGAATACCCACACACAATATCCCATTGTTGGCAGACGTAGAAAGTGAAGGAGAATATGTTAGTGACAACTAAAGTGTCTGTTATGTGTATAGCGCTACGAACTTATCCACTGGCCTAATAGTTAACTGGCTCCTTTTTGCTAAATGGGGTCGATGCATAAATTTGCTGTGGTGGACGCTGCGTGTTACCACACTTCGATAACCGAGAACCGCGGCCACGGACACGTACCGGAGTAGCTGCGTGGATGGGCTAAGGTACCGGTCCGTCCGAGTGGATAGGCGAAAGTCGTCTCGGATAGAAGCCAGCTCGTTCGATTCGGATACGTCAGCCAGCCCCAGTGTGGGTTCTAGAGGTGTCCTCAAATACATCCAGGCGAACTTTGGGCTAGTTAGTGACTATTGTTTTAGTTCACGGTTCACGATGAGGGGCAACAGGAACAATTTATTTGGATCCTAGCACAACTATAGGAACGACTGTTGGACATAACTCGGTTCGTGTATAGACATATAATCATGTTAATAGTGATAAAGGAATGTGTCATCTTTATCTGAATATATCGTCATCGGTAGCTTAGCGACCAATCGAACGTCCGTATCCTGTATCTCGTGTGATGAAGGTGACAGAAATGTGCATCACTAGGACTGTCGACGGTTTGCTTCCCTTCATCTGATTCATGGATTCCACTGCGATATAGGCACTGTTTCATTCCAATGTGCCAGAAATATCTGACTGATGAATGTGACCTGCAGCATCTCAACTCTCATTGCTATCTGGATTTAACAATGGCAGGGTTATAGAAAAGAATGTATCAGTCGTGAAGAGCTTACAACGCCGTGGGAAAATTTACCACAATAGAAGAAACCTTTTTTTAAAACTGTTTTTATGTAAAAGTCGTTTTTATTAACTCCTAAAGTGGGTCCAGTTGGCATATCACTATCTGATTCCTGTGACGTAAACTTGGACACTGTGGGTCGACAATATTATGGTAGCACCACTGTTTCTCCTAGCCTGTTATGTTGTGCAACAGACGGTAAAGCTTTGAAAATGACATTACCGAAGAGGCGAGGAGTCTCGCGAATTCTGTCCATAATTATAGCCACCGCCTGAAAATCAGTGTTAATGTCACTTGAAAAAAATGAAATCTTTAACAAACTTAAATGCTGTTAATTTCTTTTGAACACTAAGACATAGGAATTGAAGTCCTATAGCTAAAAATGAGAAAAACTAATTCAGCTGATACAGATATGGTTGTATGTACACTCCTGGAAATGGAAAAAAGAACACATTGACACCGGTGTGTCAGACCCACCATACTTGCTCCGGACACTGCGAGGGGGCTGTACAAGCAATGATCACACGCACGGCACAGCGGACACACCAGGAACCGCGGTGTTGGCCGTCGAATGGCGCTAGCTGCGCAGCATTTGTGCACCGCCGCCGTCAGTGTCAGCCAGTTTGCCGTGGCATACGGAGCTCCATCGCAGTCTTTAACACTGGTAGCATGCCGCGACAGCGTGGACGTGAACCGTATGTGCAGTTGACGGACTTTGAGCGAGGGCGTATAGTGGGCATGCGGGAGGCCGGGTGGACGTACCGCCGAATTGCTCAACACGTGGGGCGTGAGGTCTCCACAGTACATCGATGTTGTCGCCAGTGGTCGGCGGAAGGTGCACGTGCCCGTCGACCTGGGACCGGACCGCAGCGACGCACGGATGCACGCCAAGACCGTAGGATCCTACGCAGTGCCGTAGGGGACCGCACCGCCACTTCCCAGCAAATTAGGGACACTGTTGCTCCTGGGGTATCGGCGAGGACCATTCGCAACCGTCTCCACGAAGCTGGGCTACGGTCCCGCACACCGTTAGGCCGTCTTCCGCTCACGCCCCAACATCGTGCAGCCCGCCTCCAGTGGTGTCGCGACAGGCGTGAATGGAGGGACGAATGGAGACGTGTCGTCTTCAGCGATGAGAGTCGCTTCTGCCTTGGTGCCAATGATGGTCGTATGCGTGTTTGGCGCCGTGCAGGTGAGCGCCACAATCAGGACTGCATACGACCGAGGCACACAGGGCCAACACCCGGCATCATGGTGTGGGGAGCGATCTCCTACACTGGCCGTACACCACTGGTGATCGTCGAGGGGACACTGAATAGTGCACGGTACATCCAAACCGTCATCGAACCCATCGTTCTACCATTCCTAGACCGGCAAGGGAACTTGCTGTTCCAACAGGACAATGCACGTCCGCATGTATCCCGTGCCACCCAACGTGCTCTAGAAGGTGTAAGTCAACTACCCTGGCCAGCAAGATCTCCGGATCTGTCCCCCATTGAGCATGTTTGGGACTGGATGAAGCGTCGTCTCACGCGGTCTGCACGTCCAGCACGAACGCTGGTCCAACTGAGGCGCC
The DNA here is from genome assembly GCF_023898315.1 of Schistocerca nitens. Classification (NCBI taxonomy): domain Eukaryota; kingdom Metazoa; phylum Arthropoda; class Insecta; order Orthoptera; family Acrididae; genus Schistocerca; species Schistocerca nitens. The sequence continues at coordinate 166,572,781 of NC_064616.1, read as the reverse complement.
AGGTGGAAATGGCATGGAAAGCCGTTCCACAGGACTACATCCAGCATCTCTACGATCGTCTCCATGGGAGAATAGCAGCCTGCATTGCTGCGAAAGGTGGATATACACTGTACTAGTGCCGACATTGTGCATGCTCAGTTTACCTGTGTCTATGTGCCTGTGGTTCTGTCAGTGTGATCATGTGATGTATCTGACCCCAGGAATGTGTCAATAAAGTTTCCCCTTCCTGGGACAATGAATTCACGGTGTTCTTATTTCAATTTCCAGGAGTGTATTTAATCAGACTAGAACGGGGGGTGAGAGGGGTGGGGGGAATTACATTAACGAGCCGAAAGCAATAATTTTGTACTCTTTTGAATGTTTGTTAACAAACTGATAGACCTTACTCAATTTTAGAAAGGCTGATATGCTAATTTTATTATCTCTGCACTGCTTTCTAGTATGTATTTAGGTAAGACATTTACCGAATAACTTGTTGTAAACTGTGGCGGTACTAAGCCGTGAGTTATACTATTTCGCTTCTTGCATTGCAGTACACGAAAATGTTGTTTCGATTCAGACTGCCATACACATTACATACATGACTGTAAGGGTAGTTTTCGGAAGAGCTATAGCTAATTATATGAATTAAGGGATGATCTATAGAAGTTACTTACTTTTGCTGTGTGGTTGAAGTCTTTTTAATACATGTGGCTTGTTCAGCGTCGCGAGGACGCCTTCATATTGAGCGCAGGACTGCAGTGCTTCGTCGAAGGATTTCCTTTCTTCGATTAACATAATTTTACGATCGGGGAGGTGGATCGTCTCGATGTAATGTTGATACTCCCTGTCAGCTGTGGACAAAAGCGTATATTTCTAATTGACTTAAGATCTGCTACATGTTATTATTCCATTAGGTAGCATTACTGTTACGCCCTCTAATTTATTTTCACTATACATGGGTTCCAGTGTTACACTAAGACTTGCCTACAAGAAATGAACTTACAAGCACGCTACTCACAATAGTGATACGTACTGCAGTTCAGGGCAGTAACATTAAAAAGTTTTTAGTAGACGCTGTAGCTGTTGTGAAGGTGAGCTGCAGAGTTTATGGTGATAGTGTGTGATATTTACAAAAGTGGCTACTAGTTGAACAATCTATGGATGTTGCTTAATGCCATGTGGTACAAGCTGATTTTCATGACTACAATGTGCCACAAAAATAACATATAATTTATAAGCAATTATATCTCAATGCGAGGGTAAAAATGTTGGGAAGTCAACGCATGTTCTAATGTGATACACCTAACGATTGTTCATTCTACAGGGTCCCCACTGTATAAGTTTTCGCTTATGCACTTGGTTTTGTTTGTCGACGTCACGAACTCACAATCATCAAACAATGAGACCACTCGGGCAGCAGATTTTTGTATTTTTTTGTATTAGTGGTACACGAGGTTCAGAACTCAAATACAAAAGATCCATAACAGTTCGCTGCAAATCCCGAAAGTTCAAGAGGAAATCGACTTTGAACTTTCCCAGTCATGCTTAGTATGATGAAATAAGGGCACTTGTCTCCGTGATGACTGGGTGTTGTGTGATGTCCTTAGGTTAGTTAGGTTTAAGTAGTTCTAAGTTCTAGGGGACTGATGACCATAGATGTTAAGTCCCATAGTGCTCAGAGCCATTTTGCACTTGTTTCCTCCAGGTACTGTGGGTCTCTGTTATGCCGGCACGGTAGCTCAGCGTGTCAGGTCAGAGGGCTAGCTGCCCTCTGTAATAAAAAACTGAGTCAAAGGCTCAACACTTAACTTGAACGGGTGTCCTAACTAAAACGAGAACAAAAAAAAGGGTAGAGTGCTCGTCTGACACGGAGGGGGGGGGAGGGAGGGGGGACTGTGTTCGATTCCAGGCGGCATCGAATTTTTAAACGAAGGCCGATATTCTATGAACATTTCAGTGAAGCGGAGGTGAAAAAATTAAAGGCTAATGTTTTTTGATCGAAACAAGCTTGATAAATAATCTTTTATAAAATATCGGCAATTAATTAGATATGTCAGTTTGCACATATTTAACGAATTTTTTATTTAAATGATGTAGGTATTCGAACTGAATAGAAAAAAAAAAGAAAAAAATAATGACCGAAACGAGACTCGAACCAGCGATTACGAGTGTCGGGAGCTACCAATTTTTTCCCCATTTTTATGTATTCAACACTTCACGGAAATACTCGTGAAATATTCACCTTTATTGAAAAAATTTGTTGTGACAGCGATTGAACCTAGATCACACATATACCGACCTTAATATAGCTGGATGGAAAACTTCAATTTCGATTATGTTGAGAATTTTTATGACTTGCTTTGAATTGTTTCTGGCGGTTTATTCGGTTTGGGTCTGTCTCATTCCCTGTCTTGCAAGACAACGGACTAGGCGTTGTACGAGAAGGATATACATGAATATACTAGGAGAGTAGCAGGTAATAGGAGAAGCGAAAAACATGGACATAGAAAGTATGGAAAAATATTGCCATTAGCATGCTGTCTTTTCATAGAAATAAATGAGATTTCATTTTACCAATGAAAAAAAATTGCCAAAATAGTAAAATTTTCCTGCCAGCAGTCACTATATTAGTGCAGTGCAATTCATAACATGCAGTACAAAATAGTACACAGGCATGTGGCACAAAAATGACTATCGCTATACTTCAAAACAGTGGATGGCGAGACACTAGATACTTTAACTGTAACGAGTTGGCGCAGATGGTGCCACATATAGTACAGGAGTGTTACTTGCGTGCTACCGACAGATCCTTGAAATAACTGCATTAGGCTGGTACCAAGGAAAACCTCATCAATTCCATTTTTTTTATTATCTGTATTTTCCTTTTGTTGTTGTTGCTGTATCAGAACTGTTTATTTCTTTATTTATAATTGCGAAACGATGTCAAACACTAAAATTAAATAAACGAAAACAGCCACGTTGGTTAAGACATTGGGCTCGTGTTCGGTAGGAAAAATGTAAACTTCCGTCTTTCAGTTCCGAGTTAGTTTTATATTGTTAAATTTGTACAAGAGGACACCATGTTGGTTCTTTAAGACCACAGCGTCTCCTTTCTCACGTCCGTCTTCGTGTGTGATAGTTCTTTGTCAACAATACTTCGAATTTTAAATTTATCCCGACGTCTCTACCTCTAAATGTTGCTTCCTTCACTTAAAAAAATGCAACTGTGATTACAAATGTTCACTGCGATGACCATCGGTGATGATAACAGCCGTCAGAGGAGACACGGAACTTTGTACATTACTGATGAGGATTTCAGTAGTTACCTCATCACACATAATTGTGAATAGCTTCTTCCAACACGGTCAACGACGTCACCTATCCGTGTTCATCTTGGTGACTCACCAAGAATCGCAAAGTCTGAGTTCCAAGGTTTCTCTTCAGAGTCTCTGATTCCAGAATGTAGTCTATAATTTCAAGTCACCAAGAGAAACTCAAAAGATGTCACTTAACTGCCGTCCCGTCCTTAGGAAATGCCCGCTACCCGTTATATCTCGACAAAAAAAAAAAAAAAATAAAATAAAATAAAATAAAATAAAATAAAATAAAAACCAAAGGGTTACCACCTCCTGTGCAGTTTCAAATGGCCATACTTTGCAGTTTACCAAAACAGACAGGAAATATTTTGTGACACATCCAACTCCATAAAATCTAGTCCCCATCCAGTAGGACTCACATCAAGCTCTTGATATCCACATCATTTAGCTTCCAACGAAGCCAGTCATCTAACCATTTACTTTCGCCAGAAGCAGCTAATTATTTATCAGCAGTGCGCTGCGTCACTTTATTCACAACACCGAGATATTTTGACCTTTCTTTGTTTTGTCTTTAAGAGCCTCTTCGTCAAAAAAAGTACAGGTACACAGAAGAACGCGGATACGTCTGCTGCCAGCCTTTATGCATGCGATGAATGAAAAGAACGGTAGAATAATTGGTGTTTTCCATTATGGATTCCACAGTCCATTAATTTTTAATGGACGTATCAGTCTTTCATTTTCATAATATTTCGTGATTAAAAACTAAAGTAAACTCCGTCCGAAGAGGCCTCGGAAGGCCCAACAGTACATACCGATCGCCGCATCATCCCCTGCCGATAGGCGTCACTAGATGCGGGTATAGAGGGGCATGTGGTCAACACACCACTCTCCCAGCCGTTGTCAGTTTTCGTGACCAGAGCTGCTACTTCTTAATCAAGTAGCTCCTCAATTGGCCTCACAAGGGCTGAGTGGATGACGCTTGCCGACAGCGGTCGGCAGACCTGGAACGTAGGAACTGTAGGAACAGATTACTGTTTAACGTCCCGTCGACATTGAGGTCATTGGAGACGGAACACAAGCTCGGATTAGGGAAGGAAGCAGAAGGAAGCGGCCGTGCCCTCTCGAAGGAATCATCTCGACATTTCCCTTAGGCGATTTAGAGAAATTACGGAAAACCTGAATCGGGCTGGCTTCACGCGGGTTTGAACCGTCGCCCTCCCGAATGCGAGTCCAGTGTGCTAACCCCTGCGATACCCCGCTCGGCTTCGGAGGGTCACCCAGCCAAATATTTGTCCAGCCCGACAACGCCCAACTTCGCTAATCTGACGGACACCGGTGTTGCCACTACGGCAACGCTGTTGTCTGTTAATTGATGAGCATGCAGTCCGCTTTAAAATGTTTTAAAACTGGTTCAGCCGATCGTAGATATTCTTTTTTATTGGTTGCTATTTTTACATATAACCTCCACCTTCAGATCTGCTGTAGACCTTATTTCACCGTTATTACTTTTATAAAGATGCACAACACATTACTAACGCTTTTCTCTTATTTTATACATACATTGCTGTATAGCCCAAAAACCCAAGACTACATTTCATTACTTAGCAATTACTGAAATTTAAATGAAAAGAATTTGGGTTGGAAAAGGAAGAAAGGGAAATACGACGAAGAATAGAATATGACATAGCCTCAAACAGAAGGGGTTACCTAATTACGAACGTAGGTTAAATAATAAAAAAGGAGTAAAAAAATAAATGTGCATTCGGCAATAAACACTGCCAAATTCAGCCAACATACCCTTTAGGGCAAACATGAAAAAGTATACAACCTTTTGGGACGTCGTCATATTCTACAACAACAACAACAACAATAAAGAGTAACAATAACTTATCGCATGTTATCCTGCAGGGTACATGGAATCAAATTTCAGCGGTGCAGCTGCCAACGTCTCTCTTTTACATAACGATAACATCACACACAAAATCCGATTAAAAGTATCCGAACACCTATCAGCAGACATTAATGTGGGGTGTGTGTTCATCCTTCACATTTATGATGGCTTGAACTGTGCTGATGACACTTTCAATGATGTATCTCAATGTCTGTAGAGGAAAGACAGCCAATTCTTCCCCAAGAGCCCAAATGAGAGAAGGTAGTGATGTTGGATTCTGGGGTCTGGAGAAAAGTTGACGTTCTGGCCAATCCTAAAGGTGTTCCATTACGTTCAGGTTGGGACACTGGGTAGGCTAGTCCATTTCAGGACTGTTGTTGTTCACAGACCATTAGCTCACAAGTGTTACTTTATGACAGGTCTCGTCTCCGAACTTCTTCTCTACTGTACGCAGTACATAATGTTATAAAATGTGTTCATATCCTTCCACATTTAACGTTTTCATAAGCTCCATAATGGGACCACAACATACCACAGAAAACACACCCATACCGTAATACTACCTCCTCCGTGCTTCACTGTTGGCACTACGCACAATGACAGGTAACATTCTTTAGGAAGTCCAGTGGCGTCGCTACTTACGCCAACCCAAACAACGCGTAGCACTGACTACAGAAATGTGTTGCTTATGAGGAGCTGCTCAACCATTGTACACCATTATTTTTAATTCCCTACGCACAGTTATTGTGCTAGTTGTATTCCTGGTAGGACTTTGGAGCTCACGAGTGATTCCTTCCGCTGATCTCATACCATTTTGTACAACCAATCTCCGCAATGCTCGACAGTTCCTGTTCGGCAGCACATGACGTATGTCTGGTCTCCGTAAAGCTGTGGTTGCTTCTCCGCGTTTCCACTTCACAGTCACACCACCCACAGAGGGCTTGGGCAGCCGTAGAAGGGCTGAAACGTCTCCGATGTATTTCTTACCAAGGTGACATCCAATGACTAGTCCACATTCGAAATCATTGGGCTCTCCTGACCAACGCATTCCGCTCTTACTGCCTCTTGCTGACAACACAACACTATCCTCTTCTTGTATGATGCTGATGTGTCCGCCTCTCGTGCCACCTAGTGATCGATTCCGCATTACATAGCAGTGTCCGGATACTTTTGAGAAGATACCGTATTTGCCTCGAGATTTGGTAAAAACAAATGTTTATAAAACTACCTAATAATCTGTAATCCATTAGTAGCGATATATTCAAGAGACGAGCATTGCCCTTCTTCCCCAAAGTTACTGAACAACGTACTTGAAAGTACCAGATACTTGTACTCACCTCTTTCGCAAGCGAAGTGAAGGACATCGGTGCACGGGCGAGGCACGAACATGGGCCTCTGCGGATTCCTGAGGTCTACGGCGAGGCAGTCGTGGCCGGGAAGCTGTCGCTTGTCTGCGTGCGTCCATAGTGGGAACGGCCTGCCCTTGCGTTCCGGCGGCACGCTCTCCAGCGAGCTGGTCCACTCCCAGCCGTGATCGGAGAGCCGCGCCCCAAGCCACATCAGCGGCACATCTGTCGGGGAAAACGCCACCAGTCAAGCATCCAACACTAACACTACTCTCACGCTTCATCGACACCCAGTGCGGCGATTTGCATGCGAATCACAGAAACTGAACTACACACATCAAAAAAAGTTTTGCATCATCCCACTTCCCCGAACTCCTGAAGATAGACGTTGACTGTGGATATTGTATCACAGACACAGTCCCTTTCATTGTTCAGAGATGGCTCTAAACCCGCCCAAAAATGTAAACAACCATACACGGAGGGGGTCCGACAGCCAATCAGTTCCAGTCATTCCACCAGAAAGGAGGTACACGGCTCGTGTTGTCTGTAGTTCAACCATGCCTAGAGGGTCAATACTACGGTTCGATCACGTCCGAATTGTTACTTTGTGCCAGGAAGGGCTCTCAACAAGGGAAGTGTCCAGGCGTCTCGGATTGATTCAAATTGATGTTGTTCGGACATGCAGGAGATACAGAGAGACAGGAACTGTCGATGACATGCCTCGCTCAAGCCGCCCAAGGGCTACTACTGCAGTGGATGCCAGTCCTATGGATTATGGCTCGGAGGAATCCTGACAGCAACGCCACCATGTTGAATAACGCTTTTCGTGCAGCCACAGGACGTCGTGTTACGACTCAAACTGTGCGCAAAAGGCTGCATGTTGCGCAACTTCACTCCCGACGTCCATGGCGAGGTCCATCTTTGCAACCACGACACTACGCAGCGCGGTACAGATGGACCCAACAATATGCCGAATGGACCGCTCAGTATTGGCATCATGTTGTCTTCACTGATGAGTGTCGCATATGCCTTCAATCAGACAATCGTCGGAGACGTGTTTGGAGGCAACCCGATCAGGCTGAACGCCTTTGACACACTGTCCAGCGAGTGCAGCAAGGCGAAGGTTCCCAGATGTTCTGAGATGGCATTATGTGGGGCCGAAGTACGCCGCTGGTGGTCATGGAAGGCGCCGTAACGGCTGTACGATACGTGAATGCCATCCTCCGACCGATAGTGCAACCATATCGGCAGCATATTGGAGAGGCATTGGTCTTCATGGACGACAATTCGCTCCCGAATCGTGCACATCTTTTGAATGATTTCCTTCGGGATAACGACATCGCTCGATTAGAGTGCCCAGCATGTTCTCCAGAAATGAACCGTATCGAAAATGCCTGGGATAGATTGAAAAGGACTGTTTATGGATGACGTGACTCACCAACCACTTTGAGGGATCTACGCCTAATCGCCGTTGAGGAGTGGGACAATATGGACCAACAGTGCCTTGATGAACTTGTGGATAGTATGCAACGACGAATACAGGCATGCATCAATGCAAGAGGACGTGTTACTGGGTATTAGAAGTATCGATGTGTACAGCAATTTCCACCACCACCTCTGAAGGTGTCGCTGTATGGTCGTACAACATGCAATGTGTGGTTTTCATGAGCAATGAAAAGGGCAGAAATCACGTTTATGTTTTTCTCTGTTCCACTTTTCTGTACATGTTCCGACACTCTCGGAACTGTGGTGATGCAGAACTTTTTTTGGTGTGTGTATAGACCAATCGGTAACTGGTTCTCTTATAATGGGTTCTCAATTACATGAAGAGGCCAAGGGAACGGTTTATCGGCGGGCCAGTGAAAAACGGTGGTTTCTTAGTCAAAAAATGAACTTCATTTTCGACGTAACCTCCTGTTATGTCACTACATTTTTTTTTTTTTCGGACTGCGGGCTCGTATCAGGTACAGACACAAAAGAAAGTTATTACCAGGATACTGCCTCACGAGAGGTAACACATCAGTATGCAGCATGTCTGTGATGTATCATTGTGGCGTCAGAGTGCCTTGAATCACTACCAGAGGTAACTCTAGTCATACCTGTACGTGATGTTTCTCCATACCATCATGCTAGGTCACCTGTCTATGTCTCCAAACATTGGTAAGATTCTTCGTCTCCCACGGTCGCTATCGATAATGGTCATAATAAATAGTGCAGAGTAGAGCATCATCACTAAAATGATGCGGGGCCACTCGTTAGCAATCTATGTTTCTCAAGTACAACATCATTCCAATGGCAGCTATCTATGTTGCTTGTTAACTGCGGCCTACTTTTGGAACGACGGATTCTGCTGGTCTCCAGTCAGTAGTGTGGGATGACATGGGTCTGTCGGCAGATGGTGATTTGAAGGGGTTAAAATGTGTTTGGTGCGTAATGGGTCAATCTTCCCTTAGTGTGCTCAGGTCTGGTCAACCGGATCCTAGACGACAGGTGTGGTTTCCATAGCGTTCCCGTTCAGTCCAATATCAGGCCACTGTCAGATCCAAATGTCTAGATATTGCACGGTTGTACCAGGCGGCTACATGCACGTGCATAATGACGCCACTTTAAAATCTTGTCAAGAGTTGGTAACGTACTGTCAAGTGAGTACGCGGCACTCTCAGTGCTCACTATCCATTTGACACATTGCACGTCCATTATAGACCTTGAGGGAGTCAACAACACTGCCCTCGTCATTTACATGCCCGTCTATGGTATTTGTGTACAGAACTGCTTCTAAACCGGCCCATTCCTTTCACGTACTTGACTATTGTAATCATTAAATGTACGAGAAATGTACCACTAACTTGTTTCTTTGTATAAAATGTATCGTATAGTTTCTTCTGATATGACTTTGATTCCCGCTACATCATACCCCTTTAACTGCTCATCATTCAACGCGATATTGTGAACTTTTTGAATTGTTTGATCAGTGGTTACAATTTTGGAACGTCCTTCTCTTGGGGAGAAGTGCAGCCACGTATGAATTATGCTACCTTATAATTAAACGTGCAAAAGAAGAAATAGATTATTTACGAACATCGACAAAGTTTGGATGAATTCCGATGGTAAAAATTTCCCAAAACAAAGTGTATTATGAAGGGACTGTAATTCAATTTTTCCTTTTAAATGAAACATACAGAACAATAATTCCAAAAAAGGGGTATAATGAAACATTGCGCTGTCAGCATTGACACCTTATGTTTATGTATAAAACGTACCAACTTCAAAATCAGGAAGAATTGCACTGATAGCAGCGCCATATTTGTGACATGACGAGAAATTATCTACTTCCTTTTGTAAATTCCATTTAGTTTTTCACATGTAAAGCTGTTATGGGTGAATTATACTACTTTAAAATTGTGACACGATATAAGAGCTCTTGTAAAAGTTCAGTGCAATGTGAGGAGGGATTTAATATCATCGGCAGAAGATCAATAGCAGCCCGGGGGAGTTACGACGCAGGAGAGAGCACACCAGTAAAGGCATGGAAAGCGTGTCACATAGGCACAAGGCTGCAGCAAATACTTTTGATGTGCTTTTAATACAAAGCTGGAGTGAAAGTAGACATTGGCAGATTTAAAGACGCTTTTAGAAGAAAGAGATGGCAATCGGAAAGAAACACAAGACAGGGAACGTCAACAATTACTGGACTAGACGTAACTTGCCAAGTAAAGAAATGCCTTATAGGAACAACTTCACTGGCGGCTCTGTGTGGTCTTTCTACCGTGGTGTGCAACAATGAAGAAATATGTTGCAAAATAATTTGATCAGCTGGAAGAAGAACATGAGCTTGCCAGCTGGGTGCATGATCACGCTCGCGGAGAAGCCTCTGCAGAACGCTAGGGGAAAGATCATCCTGGTATAGGAGACATGAGGTCGAAACTATGAAAGAGACTCTACCCCAAGAGAGCCGCTAGTACAGAGTGATTGTAGTTAAACTTTCGCCACTTGAGAGGGCCCCCATGGAAAACGAGTGGTCTTAGGACAATGAAAGTTTGTGGAAACAATTGTAAAGACTTGCGGAAGAGAAATAAGAATAAATCGTTAAAAGAAACACATTTTAATTTCTCCATGAGAGGATAACATTTATTAATTGCGTATCATGATAACGTTCCACGCTACAAACGCCACTCAGTGTGACGACCATCTGGAAGTTTGTACGGGTACCATTTCACATTTTTTCACAGTAGTTTTCGAACGGTGTACCATGCTCTAGTAACACAGCTCCTGCAGTGCTTGAAGATCGCACATAACGTTCATAGTTCTCAGCCACGGTAACAGTAACTTCTTGAACAATTTATAGCACATTAGGCCGTCGGCCTCTCATAGGATCAGTTCACAAATTGACGGTTAATTCGAACTTCCTTCTCATGTTCTTTACTCCCTGTGTGGAAAGAGGCCTCTCTGTAATCCTGTAATGTGTCTATACGCCCGAAAAGCAATTGTTGTTTCGTTAAAACAGCTTTACCCACGATCTCCAAGGCAGAGTCTAGTGCTCTACCCGCTGGGGCACTACTGCGACACACGTCAGAAGCAGGTACTGAACAGAATTGGGGAGAAAATAAATTTGCGGTACAACTTCACTAAAAGAAGGGATCAAGTGACAGGACAAATTCTGAGACAAGAAGGAATTTAGATTTAGTGTTTCAGGAAAGTGCAGGCAGCAAAAGTCGTAGAGGGATATTCAGAAATGAATACAGGTTCAAACAGATGTAGCTTGCATTACTTATTCTGAGATGAAAAGCTTCACACACGAAGGAGTAGTGTGGAGATGTGCACAAAACATTCCTTGGACAAAAGACCACAATGACAATTATTATATTATTTCATTACTAGCAGTGATTTCTAACATATTTGCAGTTATGGTACTAAACAATACTGTTCCTCAAAATAAATGTTGGTGACAATGTAATTACTTTTTTGCAAATAGTCCTCCCAGCGCATTAAATAGTATACAAATGCCACACTCAAATGCAAACTCAATATGACAATAAAATTCAACAAGGGAAACTCCAGTCGCCCTGCAGGCTTGCAAAACATTTGAGTAGATATCAAATGGGGCTACCAGTACACATTTTGTGTGGAGTCCCATTTTTATCTGCAGTCAACCGATTTCCAAATCAATATCAAGCACACCATATTTGTTTCGAGAAAAACAAAATAAAAACTGAATTTCATAGACCAAAATAAATAAAAAGACCAACAAAAATATAAATTTTAACTCAGTATAAACATAAATAAAAGTTTAGAAAAACTTAAGTTTGAAATGACTATGAAAGTATTTGAAAATCAGTTAATTTGAATTTTTAACTGAATCAAAAACCCCGCACATTAAAAACTTAAAATTTTTTGTGAATAAATTTTTACATATTTTTCATTTTTAATTTTCCTAATAAATTTTTGTTTTTTTCCATTTTTAGGAATTTCGTCTTCATTTTTATTTTCATTTTTTCCAAAACAATTTTTCATAGTAATTGGAAGTCATTCAATCTAAGATTTGTAAAAATTGTAAGTTTGGGATATATCTGATAATTTTGCTTCACACAACTAAGTGGAAGATGCTTATAGAACAATATGTAGATCTTGTTCAAATTAATCTCATTAAAAATATAAAATAAAATCAAATTCTTTGTGTATGTGTAAAACATGTTTCTAAATATTATTATAAAGTATATTTGAAACGAGTTACAAGTGAAGAAAATTGACCGATATTATTATCACTGGAAAACGAAAAAAAGATAATATTCCTTAATTGATGAAAATTAAAAAATGTATAAGAAATTAAACATTTAAGTAATTTTATAAAAAACAAACATCTAAATATAGTTATTCAAATAAATGTAAAAGATTAATTCTAGAATACATTAAAAATAAAAAATTAATTTTATATAAAGTTGGTGGTTCTAAAGTTTTAGAAGAGAGAGAAAATTATAACATTAAATATATTTTAAAATAAATATAAAAAGTGTTATGTGATAAATCTATGAAAATGTTATTTAAGATACTCAGAATTATGGTAAAAAGTTTTTAAAATTTTTTTATGGTATCCATTCAGAAGGAGTTTAATATGGTTGGAACATAGCTTTGGAAGCCAAAACATAAAATTGATTTCTTTTTCAATAGAAAAAATAAATACAGAAGTTGTGAATTTCAAAAAAATTAAAAATTATATAATTAATTAATCTATCTACCATAATATATCTATTTTATTTTCCAAAACAAATCTTTTATTATTGTGAGAAGTTAATGATTGTTTAACTATTTTCAACGGAATAAGGATTATCTTTACAGTTTTGCATTCAATTCATAGTTTATATTGTTCTTTATTGTGAAATAAACAATGTTCATACTCTTGTAAAACTATTGTAATTATAACAACACATTTCTTTACATCTTTCGAATTTTTCTCATCCTTATCATAATCTTCATTAACATACATTAAATCTCTTAAACAACAAAATTCTTCTAATTTTTTCCTTCGTATTCATCATTCATTTTCCGAATAATTTTTATTATTAGATGTATCTCATAAATAATATTGTCTGGATACCCATTTATATCAAAATACTTAGTCACTGATTACATATATTCATAAAAATCGTTATTTTTTTGTTTGCAAATGTACCTAGCAGTATCTTGATAGCAATGTTCAAGATTTTCTCCATATCTTGGTTTCATAGCATTACAGTGAAAGTTATTTATTTCAATAAATCAAGTACAATTACTCCAACATAATTACATTTACCAAACAGAATTTTAGATTTATTCATATTGAAATAAAATAAAATTTTTTGTTAAATACTGTTGCACTTCTAAAATTAGGTTAAGCTAATAATTTATTATGTTCTCATCATATGAGACTAATTTTGTATCCACTCTGAATTATTTTATTTTCCATCGTTTAACCAAATATTGCATTGTTTGTCAATTTATAGAAATCATTTCAAAATAATTTTTTGCTTTCATTCTCATTTCTGTATTTAAATCTGTATACCTTTTTAAACAAAGTGATTCTTTAAATTTCAAAATCTTAAGAATTCTTTTTTTCCTTCCTATAGACTGAGTCTGTTAATATTTCTACAGTGAAAAACGTAATTATATTTCTTATCTAAAGCAGTTGATATTTTTTTAATAAATTCCAAGCACAATTCTGTTTTTGGTAAAAACGTAAATTTTTTAGATATGCGAAATCTACTTAAAATTTAGCCATTTTTATAAGAGTTCAACATTTCACTTCTTTTTTTAGAATTGAAATTTTTTGTTTAATCCCATTCAAAGCCACCATATCGTAAATATTGACTCCTACCATTATCATATAAATTATTACCATCTAAATATGCAAAACAATTCGACACCATATTTTTATCAAAATTCTTTCTGTGTTTACTATTAGCTTTAACATATCTTTTACAACATTGGATTGCGCTGCCTAGTATTCCTTTTTCATTGCTTGTTTAGTTATTTTTAATATACCATCAAAAGATAGACTAGGTGTTAAATAATAGCAAACTTGAACGAAATTTAAAGTTTTAGACAAATTTTCCTAAAATTTTCAGTTTTTTAATATAAGTCATTATATTCTCTAAATTTTTTACATTAAATTTTTCTCGAATTGCCAGTAGTTCAGAATATTTGTAATCTACTTCACTTACTTTAGTTTCCTATAATTCATTACAAAAATCTAATTTTTTTTTTGGTGGAAGTTGTGTCTTCCAATTTTTCCCAATTGTCAATATAATCTTAAGGATATACTCCATTTTTACTTACTGAATTTAGTACTGGATAAATTTTCTAAAACTTTTCATTCTTTTCAATTAATTCTTTTTTAAATATGAAGAAAGATTATCAATCTTAAAAGGCATAAATCTAAAAAAAATATATTTATTTTCATTATTTGGCATTAAATCTAATTCTTTTTTGTAGTAATCAAGCGCTTTACAAATAAAAGAGAAACAAATTCTGATGAATTATATAAAGATATTGGTTGTTGTTGTGGCCTTCTGTCCAGAGACCACCGGTCAGAGCGGCTGTGCGGTTCTAGACGCTCCTTTCTGGAACCGAGCGACCGCTATGGTCGCAGGTTCGAATCCTGCCTCGGGCATGTATGTGTGTGATGTCCTAAAGTTAGTTTGGTTTAATTGGTTCTAAGTTCTGGGCGACTGATGACCTCAGAAGTTAAGTCGCATAGTCCTCAGAGCCATTTTTTTGTCCAGAGACTGGTTTGATGCACCTCTCCATGCTGCTCTATCCTGTGCAAGCTTCTTCATCTCAGAGTACCTACTGCAACCTACATCCTTCTGAATCTGCTTAGTGTATTCATCTCTTGGTCTCCCTCTATGATTTTTACCCTCCACACTGCCCTCCAATACTAAATTGGTAATCCCTTGATGACACAGAACATGTCCCACCAACCGATCCCTTCTTCTAGTCAAAGTGTGCCACAAATTTCTCTTCTCCCTAATTCTATTCAATACCTCCTCATTAGTTATGTGATCTATCCATCTAATTTTCAGCATTCTTTGGTAGCACCACATTTCAAAAGCTTCTATTCTCTTCTTGTCCAAACTATTTATCATCTACGATTCACTTCCATACATGGCCACACTCCATTCAAATACTTTCAGAAATGACTTCCTGACACTCAAATCTATACTTGATGTTAAAAAATTTCTCTACTTGTAAACGCTTGCCTTGCCATTGCCAGTCTACATTTTATACTCTCTCTTCTTAGACCATTATCAGTTATTTTGCTCCCCAAATTGCAAAACTCATTTACTGCTTTAAGCGTCTCATTTCCTAATCAAATACCCTCAGAACCACCCAGTTTAATTCGCCTACATTCCATTATCCTCGTTTTGCTTTTGTTGATGTTCATCTTATATCCTCCTTTCAAGACATTGTCCATTCCGTTCAGCTGCTCTTCCAGGTCCTTTGCTGTCTCTCACAGAATTACAATGTCATTGGCGAACCTCAAAGTTTTTATTTCTTCCCCATGGATTTTAATTCCTACTCTTTTGTTTCCTTTACTGCTTGCTCAATATACAGCTTCAATAACATCAGAGATAGGCTGCAACCCTGTCTCACTCCCTTCCCAACCACTGCTACCCTTTCATGCCCCTCGACTCTTATAACTGCCGTCTGGTTTCTGTACAACTTGTTAATAGCCCTTCGCTACCTGTATTTTACCCCTGCCACCTTCGGAATTTGAAATAGAGTATTCCAGCAAACATTGTCTAAAGCTTTCTCTAAGTCTACAAATGCTAGAAACGTAGGTTTGCCTTTCCTTAATCTATTTTCTGAGGTACGTCGTCAGGTCAGTATTGCCTCATGTGTTCCAACATTTCTACGGAATCCAAACTGATCTTCTCCGAGGTTGGCTTCTACCAGTTTTTCCATTTGTCTGTTAAGAATTCGTGTTAGTATTTGGCAGCTGTGGCTTATTAAACTGATAGTTCGGTAATTTTCTCATCTGTCAACATCTGGTTTCGTTGGGATTGGAATTATTATATTCTTCTTGAAGTCTGACGGTAGTTCGCCTTTCTCATACATCTTGTTCACCAGATGGTAGAGTTTTGTCAGGACTGGCTCTCCGAAGACTGTCTATAGTTCTAATGGAATGTCGCCTACTCCCAGGGCCTTGTTTTGGCTTAGGTCTTTCAGTGCTCTTTCGAACTATTCACACAGTATCATATCTTCCATTTCATCTTCATCTACATCCTCTTCCACTTCCATAATATTGTCATCAAGTACATTACCCTTGTACAGGCCCTATATATACTCCTTTCACCTTTCTGCTTTCTCTTTTTTGATTAGAACTGGGTTTCCATCTGAGCTCTTGATATTCATACAAGTGGCTCTCTTTCCTCCAAAGGTCTCTTTAATTTTCCTGTAGGCGGTATCTATCTTACCCCTAGTGATATAAGCCTCCACATCCTTACATTTGTCCTCTAACCATCCCTGCTTAGCCATTTTGCACTTCCTGTCGATCTCATTTTTGAGACGTTTGTATTCCTTTTTGCCTGCTTCATTTACTGCATTTTTATATTTTCTCCTTTAATCAATTACATTCAATATTTCTTCTGTTACCCAAGGATTTTTACTGGCCATCATCCTTTTAACTACTTGTTCCTCAGCTGCCGTCACTATTTAATCCCTCAAAGCTACCCATTCTTCTTCTACTATATTTCTTTCCTCCATTCCTGTCAATCGTTCCCTAATGTTCTCCCTGAAATTCTCTACAACGTCTGGTTCTTTCAGTTTATCTAGGCCCCATCTCCTTAAATTCCCACATTTTTACAGTTTCTTCAGTTTTAATCTACAGTTCATAACCAATAGATTGAGGTCAAAGTCTACATCTGCCCCTGGAAATGTCTTAGAATTTAAAACCTGGTTCCTAAATCTCTTACCATTATATAATCTATCTGAAACCTTCGAGTATATCCAGGCCTATTTCATGTATACATTATGCTCTATGCAAAATTCCACCATTCCGTATTCACCTACTATGTTTCCTTCTCTTCCTTTTCCTACTATCGAATTCCAGTCACCCATGACTATTAAATATTCGTCTCCCCTCACTATCTGTATAGTTTCTTTTACCTAATTATACATTTAAATCAATCTCTTTGTCATCTGCGGAGCTAGTTGGCATAGAAACTTGTACTACTGTGGTAGGCGTCGGCTTTGTATCTATCTTGGCAACAATAATGCATTCACTATGCTGTTTGTAGTAGCTTACCCACATTCCTATTTTACTATTGACTATTAAACCTACTCGTGTATTAGCCCTATTTGATTTTGTATTTATAACCCTTTATTCACCTGACCAGAAGTCTTGTTCCTCCTGCCACCGAACTTCACTAATTCCCACTATATCTGACCTTAACCTATCCATTTCCATTTTTAAATTTTCTAACCTACCTGACTCATTAAGGGTTATCTGGCATTCCATGCTTTGATCCGTAGAATGCCAGTTTTCTTTCCACTGATAACAATGTCCTCCCAAATAGTCCCTGCACGGAGATCCAAATGGGGGACTATTTTACTTCCGGAATATTTTATCCAAGAGGACGCCATCATCATTTAGCCATACAGTAAAGCTGCATGCCCTCGGGAAAAATTATGTCGGTAGTTTCCTCTTGCTTTCAGCCATTCGCAGTACCAGCACAGCAAGGCCATTTTGGTTAGTGTTACAAGGCCAGATCAGTCAATCATCCAGACTTGCCCCTGCAATGACTGAAAAGGCGGCTGCCCCTCTTCGTGAACCACACGTTTGTCTGGCTGCTAGACAGATACCCCTCCATTGCAGTTGCATCTACAGTATGGCTATCTAAATCGGTGAGGCAAGCAAGCCTCACCACCAATGGCAAGGACCATGGGTCATGTGGGAGGAGTAAATTGGTACAAAATTATATTATATTATATTATTATTATTATCTTATATGTGTAATTATAACTAAAAATTCCAATAAACTGGTACAAAATTTTAATTTATAGTTATAATTACAATTATTACATAATTGTTTTATATATTTACCTGATAACGATCATGATGATCAATTTTTTCACATAATGATCAGCTTTTAAAATTTATTATCTCCCAAATGTTCTTCGATTATAGTGACACAATACTTCAATTTTGTAATAAATTTCATCAATTTTTTCAATTTTTTGATTATATTGAACGATTTTTTATTAGAATTTGGTCACCTGTATATTACCAGTTCTTTGTAAGGTCAATTATATATTTAATATTATATCAAAAGCAACTTGCTTCATCTTTCTGTAATTTCGTCGCATAAAATTCATCATTTTATTTTAATTCTGCAGTATTTGTTTTACCCCTAGAGGGCTTATATCTTTCTTTTGTTATTTCTTAATGTAAAACATTATGAAAATCATTGTCTGTTAATAATGTAATTTTTTAGAATTAATGTAGATATTTTTGTCATATCCAGATTTGGTTAACAGTTATCGTTTTTATTATCAAATATTCGAAACTAGTGTAAATAAGAAAACAACTTGTTGTGTATACTTATAAATTTTAAATTCTATATATTCATTTTTTCCAGTAGTTCTACTTGTATTAGCATATTAATTAAACAATTATTTATGCTTTAATCTTTTATTATTAAAATGAAATAAACATATATATGAAATCAATTTCAAGTCTTTTGTATTGAGATTTGAAGTGGAACATGTCAATATAAATCTTTTATCCAACAGTAGTATGCATTATATCATCTTTAAAATAACATAGTTTAGTATGTCTTCTATGTTCTTTTTTAAATTCCATTGTATGTAATGGATATACTTGACATTTTTTATCAAAAGAAGAAACATTAATCGATACATTACTTTTGTCTCAATTTTCGAAATATTATCTTTATTATGTAATAACTCTTTCGTGGTTTTTTATTTACTTCATATACCTTATAGAAAAGCTTTCATAGGTTATAGAAAACTTATTTGATCATTGTCTTTAACACTGATTGATCTAAGATGAGCTTCATAATGGAACATAACTATTATAAGTGTATTCTATTAATTATCTTTAGTGTTCAGCAAGAACTGTGACCTTGACAATTGGTCATTTTAGTTAAATTTCTTGTCCCATTTTCTTAAATTTTTTAATTACATCTTTTTCTTTAGTAAATGTTAATTTTGGTATGTGATGAGCATATTCCTTAACATCATTATTGCTTAGCATTTTGTATTCACAAGACAATTTAAAATTAATACTAAAACCTTCGCATAATTTTAAAACTTTATGTAACTACTTCCATAATTTTGGGTTTTGCTCATTTTGTAATTGCTTTTTCCATTAAAAAGTAAAATTAAACTGTTGGTCTAGATGACTTGTTTTAAATAATTGCCTAATTATTGTTTTCAGCAATAGAAGAAGGTAATGGATTCACAATTTTTTTCTCCTTTAATGTTTAAATATAATTACATTGAAAATTCTTTTAATTTATAATAAACGTTCTAATTTTCTAATTAACAAGAAATTTAAAATTCGTTTAAAGAAATATACTTTTAAGAATGTCCTAACCTCAGTCACTTTGTAATATTAGTGAATTCTACTTTGGAAAACTTATTATTTTTTATTCCTTTTATCTTAGTTTATTAATCTCTTCTTTGTGAAATTGAAACTGATATATATCAAGTCGACCGATGTATTTTCTTGGCAAAATACTTTTAAATTCTATATTGAGTTTCCAACCAATTCTTTTACTGTATTTAGTATTTACATATTCTCAATTATTAATAATAGATATAAATTTATTTTAGCTCACTAATTGTTATAAAGAAATTAGAATCTATTTATATATCAATACACAGATATAAGGGAAAAATGTATTATAATTTTTAAGAAACCAGATGTGTATAATGAATTAATAATATGAAAATAATGAGTTTTTCTGTTCAAAATTTAAATTCGTATTTCTCTTTATTTTTATATTCTTCCATTCCTTAATATTATAGTATAATAGCCCAATTTTCGAAGTAATTAATAGGATATCCATTAATTACTTTATTATGTTTATCTGAAAAATAATTTTGAATTTATGATTGACTTCTAAGTACATATTTTTCACCATTTTTCACTATCCACAGCTAGTAATATTAAATAAAATTAATTTTATTTCATGAATTTTTTCAAACAAATTAGAATAATTTTATTGTAAGCCTCCATATTAAATGATCCATGCATACACAGATAATTATCATCACTATCACTTTAATATGTCTAATTTATTTCTAAATTAACTCTTGTAGTAACACCGTTAGAAAGTCGCAAATTACTACATTCATCAGTAATATTTATCTCTAAATGATGAATTAATTTCCAATAACATGGAACAAATAAGTAATTTTTGTTCAATAAATTAAAGCAAAACAAAATTAGAAATTAGGATAGAAGGTAGCAATAATGTAACTTTTTCTAAAAACATCCTGGTATAATTTTTGATAAAAAGTTTTAACATCAGTTTATTATTTAGCTTCAATAATTTGATCATTGAAGCCTAAAATTTTTCCAGTACTATCTTTTATATCCATATAGTTGAACATCACTCTCACTAATAACTTTACTTAATATCTTATCATTTTCAATTCGTGTATTTGGTTTTCATGTACGAAAAAGATTCTGAACTTTTTGAAGTCTAATAGCCAGTAGCAATTACAATGGTTTCTGTATCACAGAATAATTTAGTATCTTTTGAAGTAATTTTTGGAGTTAGGAAGATGCTTTAAAAATCTGCACTTGCAATATTGATACAACTATGCAATATAAGAACAGATAACCTTTTTTAAACAATGGAACACTTACTTTTTAACAGAAATAGATCTCATTTAATGTAAATAAAAATTATATTAATTAAATGAAAATAGACTGGAAACCAGAAATAAGAACTGGAGTAAAAATTACAAAATACACATGATAACCTTTTACTGAATTGTATTTGGTGTGCAATAGACCAAAGTGGCAGTGAAAAAAAACATGAATGACTGTTACTTATAGTTTATGTCATCGATAGTTAAACTAGGATAATATTAGTCATTTGTATATTTACACTATAAGTTTGGATCAACCTAAACACTCAGAATGTAAGAAAATATACGAAAGAAATTGATAATACGAGAATGAATAAACTACTATGTTTTCTGAAGACATTAATGTGAATTTTCCATTAGATGAATTTGGAGACAATTCAGTTGTTTTATATGATGGTTTAATACTTGACATAAAGGAACACATAGTTTTATACAGCTAAAACATATTCAAAAACACCTTAACAATTAGTTAGAGATAACTGTAAATTTTAGAATATTTTTAGACGGGATATTAAGAAATTTGAATTACATGTTGAGTGAGTTGATCGGTGGCAATTCAAAATTTGATGCTTTTAAGGAAGTATGAATGAAATAATATGAACTTTGGCTTTATGGCAGTATATGTGACTAGAAAAACTAATGAGGGAAAATATAAATATCGAATAAAAGATATTTTGCAATAGAGGATGATTAAGGTTTTTTAAAACATCATAATCATTAAATGACCTTTTTAGAAAATACATACGAAACTGTTAAATAACTTTTGAATAACGCAGTCGCTAAACACAAAAACGGAAAAATAAGTCATTTATGTTTTTACTTTGGTTTAATGTTTAAAAAATATGACCCATAGGTTGTTAAAAACATTAAACAAAATACATAGATAAAAGAAAAATTAAGAGAGGACTTTGCAAACGGAAAAACCTGTAATTGAATATGCAGAATATAAAAAAGAAGATCAACCTGTTATTGATACACCTTTGGAAGATAAAGTTGCAAAAGCAATTGTTGAAAAAAGAAGTTGAAAATAAGATTGTTCCTTGTTATCAGAAACAACATTCTTTAGAGGAATTTAATGATATACTAACAATCATGCAGAATGACAGAGTTTATACTTTAAGCTACTGATAAATACAAGATTTATTAAATAAATATGAAAAAAAGGTTTTAGATAAAAAAGTTAAAAGATGTTGAACAACCACCAAATATTAAAAAATAGAAATGGAATTGAAAGTGTGCTAGATTTTATGAATAATTGTGAAGATACTAGTTTTGGAAAAGCTTCTGACAGTACTTTTAAAACTGTTACTAAATTGCCAGTAAAAGTTGATACTGATAAATTAACAGTTGGTGGTAGAATGTGTCAAACCAAAAATTGAACTACTCTTTATAGTAGTAAATAAAAAATTTCATACCGATGATTTATCATATTATGCCGATATTTTATTTAATAAGTTGCATTATATTCTGATATAATATCCTGATAATATAAAATCAAGTAGGGGTAATAAATTCAATACTTAATAAAAGATATCTGTGTCGTTAATTTTTAAAACAATTATGCGTGGATTGAGAATCAGGTGGTAAGTTAGATATTATGCTGGTCAAGCTTTTATTAAAAACGTTACCTAAAAACTAGTCGAACATATTTGGATGAATGAGTTAATAGATAAATCAGCAGAGAAGAATTAGTTGAAAATAAAATTATTGTAATGAAGAAGTTGGAGTAAAATCAAAGTTAACAAAGAAAACCTACGATTTTGTTATTAATAATTCAAAATGTTCATTATTTAATTAGATTTTTGAATAATTTATCTAACACATTTAGGGAATCAGAAAAACGGTAAAGTTAGAACTTTAATAAATAAATTACCTTTTGAAAAGCATCTTCATGGTTATAATAATTTGGTCTAGCAACAAAATTAGAAAAAACTTAGTTAGAGACTATAAAGGAATAAATCTATAAAATGACACTTGTAAAGAACATAATATTACATATACAGTACAAAAAATAATGATTTTGAAAAAAGATGTGAAGAAGATAAAAATTTTCGATTAACTGCAAACAAGGGGATGTCTGGCGAAGATGCTTCACTTGGTGATAAATTACCACTAACATTAACCAGAGCAATAATGTATGGAATGGTTCTCAGTAAGAATTTTATCAGTATTCAAAACAATATTTCTATAGTTTTTTAAAATAGTTTTTAGAATACTTTTAATTAAATAAGCGAAAATTTTTTAAAATTTCGATGAATATGAATGAATAACGTTACGGTTTATTATACTTCGCTGAGAACTAGTAAAACTAAACTAAAAGCATTTAAAATAAAACAAAAATAATGAGCAATTAAATATTACTGAAAATTTTGTAACTGATGTGCAAAAGGAAAAACGAGTTAATAACTTCTAGAAATTTACTTATAGCATTAGGCATTCGAATTGTAAAAGAATTATTGAAATCTTACAAAAGAAGCAAAAATGTTCTGGTTGGTTCAAATGACTCTGAGCTCTTAGGGACTTAACATCTGTAGTCATCAATCCCCTAGAACTTAGAACTATTTAAACCTAACTAACCTAAGGACATCACACACATCCATGCCCGAGACAGGATGCGAACCTGCGACCATAGCGGTCGCACGGTTGCAGACTGTAGCACCTAGAACCACTCGGCCACGCTGGCCGGCAAATGTTCTGGATATTTGAACATGGATTTTTATCATTATTATTGGTTGCGTTAGCATATTCTATGCAGAAATGTGGTAGCTGGTACAGTGGCAAGAACAATAAACAGCATAAACATAAAGATCTTTGAGAACAAATAGGCATAATTTAGCAAAGGAAAGGAATTGAAGTGAGCAAAAAAATTAAAAAATAAAACTAAACTTATATCAAATTTTGGTATAGAAAATCTTGCTAAAAATTATAAATTAAACTTTTTAGAGGCGTTTTTGCGATTGATGAATGACCACATAAATTTTAAAAAATTTAAATGTGGTACAGTTATTTTGGTATTTGTGATAATTACGATACTCACTGGGTTTGCAATAAATGTTTTGATTCATTTCATGGAATTTACTAAAAGAATTAATTAAATATTTGGGAAACATGATTTATACCATAATGTTGCAAGAGTATAAAATTTGAGGAATTCATTTGTGGTCATTTATATTAGTTTGTTATTTACTACTATGAGATATTATAAATTTCAACACAATTTAAAGATAATAAATGGACATTTTTGGAATAAAAATAAAAATAATAAGTGACGAATTAGAGAAGATCGTAGGATCAAACATTATAAAAGATAGGAAAATTAGAACAAAAGCTTAATAGAAATATTATTGAAAACTACACTTAGAAAACTAACAAATGAAATCGATCATAATGGGACTATAGAACACTATCAAAGGTAAACAACATCAATTCAAAACTTGTTATACTTTACATAGATTTGAGGATTAAAAAACTAGGTCCATGATAAACAATTAATTGAACTTCCAATTGGAACTGGAAATGAGCAAATAACACATTATTTTGTGTATTTATGATAAATAAAGATATTTGTAAATTAAATATTTGATTGTAAAAGTTAAAGATAATGTTAAATTAAAAGAATAAATGTTATTCTTTCTGGTATACATGATTTAAGGCAAGTGGATTTTGCAGAAATGGATTCTGGTAATTTTAAAGGAATTTTAGAAATTAATAAAGGAAATAAGTATTTATAAAATAGAATGGCTGCTTTTTCAAAATTTGCTTGGGCTACTGCAATTAAAGGTATCACTAATACAAATACCTCACAAACTTTCGAAAAAAATTTAAACTAAACATGTCCAAGATATTCAGCAGGTGATAATGGTAAAGAATTTTATAATAAATATTTTGGAAAACTTTTTAAAAATTAATAATACACATTATTCAACTTTTAGTGAAGAACATTAAATGTAAAGTGTTGACAAAATTTAACTTACAAGGGAATTACAAATGGATTGATTTAGTACGTTAACTAATTGACATATATAATAATACAGAAAAATTCAAAAATATAGATGAATCCAGAAGATGTTGACAAAGAGAATGAAAAAAGTTTGATTGCAAGCTATTTATGTAAAAAGTTCGAAGATACTATTCCTATATACGAGGTATGTCCACAAAGTAAGTTCTGTTTGGTTACATAAAACATACATGTAGAGATACAGAAAAAATATTTACTGTACAAAAATCGACAACTTTTAAACTACTTTTTTACATAGCTTTTCCGAAATTTTGCAAGCAGTTCTACATCTACATCTACATCTACATCTACATTTATACTCCACAAGCCACCCAACGGTTAATGGCGGAGGGCACTTTATGTGCCACTGTCATTGCCTCCCTTTCCTGTTCCAGTCGGATATTGTTCGCTGGAAGAATGACTGCCAGAAAGCGCTCAAATCTCTCTAATTTTACATTCATGATTCCCTCGGGAGGTATAAGTAGGGGAAACAATGTATTCGATACCTCATCCAGAAACGCACCCTCTCGAAACCTGGACAGCAAGGTACACTGTCACGCAGAATGCCTCTCTTGCAGAGTCTGCCACTTGAGTTTGCTAAACATTTCTGTAACGTTATCACACTTACCAAATAACCCTGTGGCGAAATGTGCAGTTCTTCTTTGGATCTTCTCTGTCTCCTCTGTCAACCTGACCTGGTGCAGATCGCACACTGATGAGCAATACTCAAGTATAGGTCGAAGGGGTGTCTTGTAAGGAACCTCCTTTGTTGATGGACTACATTTTCTAAGGACTCTCCCAATGAATCTCAACCTGGCACCCGATTTCCAACAATTAATTTTACATGATCATTCCACTTCAAATCATTCCGTATGCATACTCCCAGATATTTTAGAGAAGTAACTGCTATCATATAATCATACAATGAAAGATCCTTCTTTTATGTATTCGCAATATGTTACATTTGTCTATATTAAGGGTCAGTTGCCACTCCTTGCACCAAGTGCCTATCTGCTGCAGATCTTCTGGCAATTCGCTGCACTTTTATAATGCTACTTGTCGTAGCATGACACAAGTTTTTGTGTGCATTCTTCATAGAAGGTTGCCGACTGTGTGTTCAACCATGTGCTAACATGTTTTTTCATCCCAACATCATCGTTGAAGTGTTGACCACCAAGGATAGATTTTAAGTGTAACAAGAGATGCAAGTCCCAGTGAAATTCCTGCAAGAGTTGTTTGGTCACATTCGATGTGTGAGGTTGGGCATTAGCGTGGAAAACCTTTTGACAGTAATCCTCGGCCCTTGTCTTTATTTCACGGCGCAGTTTCTGAATGGTCTCGCACTAACCATGTGCATTGATTCTTTGGCCATGTGGTAAGAAATCAATCAGCAAAATGTCTTTTCTGTCCAAAAAACGGTGCACATGACTTTTCGAAGTGTCAAGATTTGTTTAGGGGATGAAGTGTGCTTCCATTCCATTGATTGCTGTTTTGTTTCGGGGCTGTTGTACGACACCCAAGTTTCATCCCCCATGACTGTCCAAGAAAGAAGGTTTCGAAATTTCAGTTTTTCAGTAACAACTTCATGAATTAGTGATCATGAGATTTGTGAAACTTCCATAGCAAGGGTACTAAGTGTAAACTTGTGGTTGTGCTTACTCTTCTCTTCAGTTGTATGAACCAGTTCATCAGTAACCGCAGATGGGCGGCGACTTTGTTCTTCAACGTCCACTTGATCACGTCCTTCATTGAACTGTCTGACCCATCTTCTAACCATTGAATCACTGTAAGCCTTGCAGATTTGCTGATGAACTTCCTTTGGTTTAACTTTCATTCCATTTAGAAAACGAATAGCAGATCTAATTTCACACATGGTGGCATTATCAATTACTTGCTGGCATTATAAAGAAACGGAATTTACTTTGTGGACAACCCTTGTATAAAATTGGCGATAAAGGAAGAATAAGTAACTGAAAGGAAATTTTGAAAGCGGATATCCAGATAACTGGTCAACAGAAATTTTCAAAACTGAGAAAGTTATTTGCTCTAATCCAGTCACATACAAATTAAGAGATTTCTATGTAGAAGAAGTTAAAGGAAATTTTTATGAACAGGAACTACAAAACAAAATATCCTGATGTGTATCTTATCAAACAACTTATAATAAAATAAAGATGATTAATTTTTTGTTAAATGGCTATGTTTTGATAATTCACTTAATAGCTGGCCATATGAAAATAATGTGATAATGTAACTTTTAATATATCTTAATTATTATAAACGAACGAGATTGAAAGCTATCAATTTTATTGTTTTCTAGTCAATGAGAAATGTAATTTAAATATCTCTAATAAAGATGTGGAAACTACTATTGACTGTGATTGGGTTCATCCTAATCATGTTCAGTTACATATGAATTTAAAATCGTTCTGACTGATTGATCATATTACCATACATATGACAGAAAATCTAACAAAAAATTCATTGGTAACTATTTTGACAAATTGTTTGATTTTGTTACTATAGAAAAAGTAAATTATATTTTATCAAGCATAGAACAACCTTTTATTTCATTGTCAGTTTTATTGAATTTGACTTGGCTCCTCATAGAATTTAGGTGGAAGGACATATACTCAATAATGGTAAAATAAAAAGTAAAGAAAATGAAGTAATTTATCCTATACAAATATTTGATGGTTTTGAAATTATTATCAAGTAGTAATGTGGGAAGGAGATTTGACTGTTATTTTTACTTCGAGTTCTAATGCTGGAGATGTTATTCTTAGATGATATGAAAAAAATAATGTAGAGTCGAAATGAAAGATACTTACCAAATGAAGGAAAAACTGTTATTGAAAATATGGAAGCTGAAGTACCTATTTATAAATAAGATTCTGATTTTGAACTACAATTACACAAGAAAGATTAAAAATCCTAAAATAGCAAAATCTTTTTTTGAATTATGAACTAAGAAATCGCTGGATTAAATAACAAAAATAATTTTGAAATAGATATAACAAAACATTATAATTCAGCAGAGTTTGATATGAATTATTTTCCTTTTGTTGCTTTTTCAAACAAAAAAATCGATTTGTTAATTCTTCACCATTTGAGAATGTTAAATTACAGAATATTTATTTAAAAATGGAAGGAATGAAATTTTTGCTGAAGAAGTGTGGAATTTATACCCGCCAAATAAATTTTTAAAAGCTCATCATTCATTTCGTGATTTTACACTAGCAACACAATTAAAAAGAGATAATGAAATAATTATCATTATATTATTACAGATTATACTATTTATGTTTTAAATATGACCCACAGAAAAAACATTATGACAATATACAAAACACCTACGATATTTTGTTACTTTTATTGAGAAAAATTCCTAATTGTACTTTAGCTTGTATTTTTTTTATACAAAGAGAAAAAATTATGATATCGAAGTAGAATATTGAGATCTTTTTAAAATTATCTTTCACTTTAATATTTACTTTTCGAGCAACTTCTAAAAATAGTATATACACTACTATATAACCTTTTATTGTATTTATTAAGTTAAGCTAAGCACAATATTTTTGGGTAAATCACAATTATCACAATAAGGATGTAGTAACAAATGATGATTTTTTATAATATTAACTATTTTTACAAGAAAGAGTGAATATGATTTTCTATTTTTTTCCAAGTAACTATAATATTTTCCTCACAAGTCAAAATTAATTCTAAGCCACATTCTTTCCTATAATCAGTACAGTTTGTTTTTTACTTCACAAATGTTCTATAAGTAAAGACAGTTTCAAATAATTTTTACAGAATTACATTTAATTTTTTTCTCTCTTGATTTATTAAAAATTCTGCGCCGAATTTAAATTCATCGTATTCTTATTTGTTGTGATTTATACATTAACAATTTAATTAGAAGATAAAAATAAAAATTAAAAAATGATAAATCTTTACTGCAGAAAAGTCAAAAGAAATATATGTTACAATTTATCCTCAAATTACTTTAATTTTTTTCATATTTGGGATTTTTATTTAGTTAAAAATTTATAATTAACTGATTTCAATTTATTTTCACATTCAGTTAAAACTTATCATTCTTCTGAGTATTTATATTTTATATTTGGTTAAAATTTATATTTTCATTGGTTTTATTTATTTTTATTAGTGAAATTCGATTATTTATATTATTTTTGTCGAAATAAATATGGGCTGGTAGCCCCATTTAGATCTATTGATTTGAAAGTGGTCAGTGACAAAGTGCATACATTCATGCCCAACTTGAAGGAAAACTTCCACCATTCTGCACTAATATGGATGCTTACAAACAGTCGTTCCTTGTATGCATCATCTGTGAATGGAATAGGGAAGGGCAGCAGTGGTACTAGCACCTGAAGCACCTTACACCACACACCAGAGTGTGGGTTGTAGAGTATACATGGAAGAAGTTATAGCATTGAGGTAGCTATTCACACAAATGTTTCACTTGTATTCATAGCTACCTGTATGAGTTTATAAGACATGTGTCAGTATCAAGTAAATGGTTGCCTAAATGTTATATTTTACAAATGTGTTGTAACTCTAATAACATTGTAAATGTGGTGTCACCGCCAGACACCACACTTGCTAGGTGGTAGCTTAAATCGGCCGCGGTCCATTAGTACATGTCGGACCCGTGTGTCGCCACTGTCAGGATCGCAGACCAGCGCCACCACAGGGCAGGTCTCGAGAGACGTACTAGCACTCGCCCCAGTTGTACGGACGACGTTGCTAGCGACTACACTGACGAAGCCTTTCTCTCATTTGCCGAGAGACAGTTAGAATAGCCTTCAGCTAAGTTAATGGCTATGACCTAGCAAGGCGCCATTAACCATTTGTAACGTTGCATGTACCTCAAGATAGAGTCTCACTTGTATAATCCAGAATGCTGTATACCAAAGGACAATATAAAAGTTAAGTGTTCTAGTAGCTACGTTCTTTTCTTTATCACATTCATTACGAATCCTGTTCCAGACTTAACGCCAGACAGCGTGAGTTGACGCGTGCCCTTTCGGCTACTTCACTGTGGACTGGCTGCCTTAACAGTCCACTACAGTAATATGTATAGTCAACATTATATCTTCCCGATACAAAAAGAGAGATTCATTATAACACTTTCTTTCATCCTGGAAATGCAGATTATAATTGCTTCGCAAGTATGCTGGTTCATCTCCAAAGAGACTCCTTATGTAAATAAAGTGGTCACTTGCACTGGCATCCTCATGTAATCAGACCGCTCACTTGGGCTCTTATTTTGTTTATTAAGGATGTAATAAATGAGCATAATTGTCATTATAATCACAATTAATGGTCCATAACTGTCATTATACAAAATATTTCCGCACCATGAGCTTTCTCCCCACCTCACCCCATTAGGGTGCCTAGCATTCTGAGGGAGGACTTGCCATTTATAGATTGTACCTTGCTCAAGAAACACCATGAAATGTTGGTAACTTCCTGCAGGGTATTCTATCCAATGATGTTTACGAATTTTTTAAAGAATGGAGATGTAAATATGAGCTTAATGACAACTAATGCCACAGTGCATACCCAGAAAGCACAATAAATGTCTACTGACTAATGTGACAGTTCTCCATAAATACAATCTTGCCGCTTTTACACTATAATATTGTAGTATACAACATTTCCACACAGGAATACAGGACCTAGAAACTGACCCCACAGTGCATAACCTGCAATAATGTGTAAATATTTGACAACTAATATCATACTACTCCAAAAATACACTCATGCTACTACTACTTTGATATGATAATATTACACTAAACATCATTGGTATAGATTACGTACATGCTTTACTTAGTAACAGCGTGAATGGCCTTTCAGACCATGATGTGCAAATTTTAACGCTAAAAGGCTTTTGTACTCAAACAAATGTCACATATAATTACAAACTATGTAGGAAAGTTAATCCAACTGCAAAAGAGAGTTTTTTAAAAAAAGAAACAAGAGTGGCAGGACGTTTATAGCACTGATAACATAGATGACAAATATAATGCTTTCCTTAACACATTTCTCGTGCTCTTTGAGAGCTGATTTCCAGTAGAACGTTTTCAATGGGGTACTATCAGTAAAAGGCAGCCTGGGCGGTTGACTAGTGGGATAAGGATATCATGTAGAACAAAGTGGGAATTACATCAAGATGTTAGAAGTAGTCACAATCAAGCTATAGTAGTCCATTACAAACAGTACTGTAAGGTGCTTAAAATGGCATTAGGAAGGCAAAGAGTATGTGGTACGCAAATAGAAAAGCTAATTCACAGGATAAAATTAAAACCATATGGTCACTTGTGAAGTAAGTGTCTGGTCAGCAGAACAAGGTCGACAATATGAATTCAGTTTGTAGTAAAAATATTTCTGTTACTGATAAATCAGATATATGTACAGTATTTAGCAATCATTTTCTAAGCATTGCTGGTGAATTAAATAAAAATTTAGTTTTTACAGGGAACCATATAACTCTTTTGGCAAATGCCTTTCCAAGATTGATGTCTGAAATACTCCTCTGTGATAAGCCAAGGGGGAGATTGAGTCAATAATTAAATCACTGAAGACTAAGGACTGTCATGGATATGATGGAGTATCTAGCATAATAACAAAGTACTGTGCTGCACATCTTAGCCATGTATTTAGCCATATTTGTAATTTTTCCTTCAGGAATGGTAAGTTTCCTGAACTCAGTAGTAAAGCCGCTATATAAAAAGAGATAATGTAGAAAATTTTAGACGTATTTCTATGCCATCAGTGTTTGTTAAAGTTATTGAAAAGGCTGTGTATGTAAGGATAATTGGTCATTTTATGTCACACGATTTGCTGTCGAATGTACAGTTTGGCTTTAGAAATCGTTTAACAACTGAAAATGCTATATTCTATTTTCTCTATGAGGCACTGGATGCGTTAAACAAAAGGTTTCGAACGCTAGCTATATCTTTTGCTTTAACTTAGGCATTTGATTGTGTTGATTACAGAATATTGCTCCAGAAGTTGAACCATTATGAAATACGGAAAGTAGCTCACAACTGGTTCACCTCTTACTTTAGCAACAGACAGCAAAAGGTCATTATTCACAGTGTTCAAAATGGCTGTGATGTGGGGTTTGGGTGTGGTACAGTGAAGTGGGGGGTGCCCCAGGGATCAGTGTTGGGGTCACTCCTGTTCTTTATTTATATAAATGATATGCCCTCTTGTATTATGTGTAACTCTAAAATATTTCTGTTTGCTGAGGACACTAGCTTGGTAGTAAAGGATGTTGTGTGCAACATTGGCTTGGTTTCAAATAGTGCAGTTCATGACATAAGTTCATGGCTTGTAGAAAATAAACTAACATTAAACCACAGTAAGACTCAGCTTTTACAGTTTCTAACACACAATTCAACAAAACCTGACGTTTTCACAGAATGGGCATATGATTATTGAAACTGAACATTTAAAATTTCTAGGTGTTCAGATAGATAGTAAACTGTCATCGAAAGTCCACATCCGGCATTTTGTTCAAATATTTAATATTGCCATTTTTACTATTCGAACAGTATATGAAGTAAGTGATTGGTCGACACGAAAATTTGTCTACTTTGCTTATTTTCATTCGCTTATGTCGTATAGTATTATATTTTGGGGTAACTCTTGCCATTCTAAAAGGATATTTTTGGCTCAGAAGCAGGCGGTTCGGGCAATAAGTGGTGTAAGTTCATGGACCTCTTGTCGACCCCTGTTCACTAGTCTGGGTAGTTTGACATTGGCCTCTCAATATATATATTCCTTACTGACATTTCTTATTAACAATATTAGCTTATTCCCCACAATAACCAGCTTTCACTCAGTTAATACTCGGCAGAAATCAAACCTGCATTTGGATCAGGTGTCCTTAACTCTTGTGCAGAAGGGTGTGCAGTATACTGCTGCATCTGTTTTCAATAAGCTAGCACCAGAATTCAAAAATCTTAGCAGTAATCCATGTGCTTTCAAATCGAAACTGAAGAGGTTCCTCATGGGTCACTCCTACTCTGTCGAGGAGTTCCTTGATAAATTAAGCTGATTCTTGTGTTGTTGACTGCGTTTACTTAAACTTATGGCTTGACTCTTTTTGGGTTAATATACATTTTATTTTTATCTGTTATTACTTTTATGATGTAATTTCATCTATTGACATGTTCCATGACCTTGGAGATTTGCTCCTCAATTTGGTCCTACGGAACTTGACGTGTAAATAAATAAATAAATATCTTGTACACACACCAGCTCTGTACTTCGCCAGGGGGCTATCGAGGAGGAGGGGTGGGAGGGGCAGCTCTGCTCCGTGCGGCTGGCAGCTTCTAGAGTGAATAGCGGCGGTGACTAATGCAGGCAGGTGGACTACTAGCTGTGGGCAGTCACCCCATGCGCTATACCTCCTCCTCATGACTCTGATTAAACACACATCAGTTCGCACTCTTGTAGCAGCAGACTGCATCTCTCTCTGTATGATGTGGATCTAATTCACAGTACTTAAAGATATGCTGCTTGTTTAGCAGAGTCAGTATTGTGCTTCTACTACAAAAAGGAAGTGGCCCCATGACGAACTGGCTGAGCTAAATTAGTCACCCATTTTATGTGAAAAAGAAGAAAATTACTAACTAACATTTGTTTTATTCGCTCCCTTTTTTATAACCTCCACAGCAAAGTTTAATTGGAAGTGGACCATCAGCCTCACAACCTCCATTCAACTGAAAATGCTTATCACAACAGTCATAGTTGAAATAAACCTGTCACTCTGAAACACTAGTGGCACGTATGAAATCTGTGTAGTATTACACAAAGTAGGCATCAGTTCTGTAGGAAACAGACAGTAATGTACTAAATTCAAATTATAGCATTCTTCCATTCGTTTTTTTATAAATTTCAAGAATCATACTACACACTTCTTTAGATTTAAGCCACTTCAATATGTAATATGCGTCAACACTCTCCATCTTGTTGAATCAACAGTCTTCTAGTTGCACCATCACCATGTATTCCAGTAGAATTTGCTGCAGGAAGTTTAGAACTGTCGGACTTACGATATTCCTTCAAGACACCAATGTCCTACAATCGTCATTCTCTGTTAACAGCGTGTTAATGGCCAATTTCAGAGTCCTGAAAGATGCTTCAGTGCTGAGAACTTGTAGTATACACTTTTTGCCTGAATGTGTAAATTAACGACTAATACCTTATCACTCTTTCTTATCGCAACAACACCTAGTATTCTATTCTTGTTCATTGTGTCATGCGATGAATTGCCTGTGGAGCTCTCTGCGTGCTTCTTTGTATGTGTACCTGAAACCAAAAATGATAGACATATACATAACTCTTTTTCCTTTTTTAAACCCATATACATCCTACGAATGTTTTGTATTAATGACTGTTTAAAATAGCGCTATAACAGAAGAATAAGAATTTTTAAAGGGTGAAGATGTCGAACCATGCGTCACAGTTTGTCTCCCCCATAATGCAGGCGGAAATTAAGTGTTAGTGGTAGGGGTGTTAGTAGAAGAAGAAGAAGAAGGATGTGACCATACATTTCTTCTTCCTCCTGCAGCTCAGGCGAAGCCATCGCAGCAGCCGCCAGCTACATTATGTAATACTACATACAGTTAAGATCAGTGACTGCAAATCTGTTCGTCTGGGGATGATTTGAGATCGCAAATTCTTTACCATGTGGACTTTAGAAAATCCTTGATAGTGATGCTAATGTCATATTATCTTCAGATGAGTGAATTCGCCTATGTGAAACTTTAATGCAGATTTCTGCTATGTTCACTGAAATTGGTGAAGCTGCCTCAGTCGTTCTAAGTGAGCTTATGTTCTTAGGGGACTTCCCAGGCACGATTAAAACTTGTAACGAAAATTAGAACACTCGTCTACAGGAGCAGTGCAAGTATGTATGAACCAGCCACGTCGGATTACAAGCGTATTTAAGCGTGTACATTTACCGTAACATACGCAAAAATTTATAAAGCAAAGAACATGTGATACCTATAAAAATCCTATGGATGTTGATGTAAGCCTTTAGTCATCATCATGGCTGAGTAAACTAAATATCCCCGTCACAAGAACTTTGCAGTAACTTGTCCTGCAATGATGCTGATACCAGGAAGAAAGACTGTTAAACGCCATACTGCAGAATGGTAAGCGTCGGGAGATGCCGTCAAAGTGGTAACTGTAAAGGGCCATGAAATTGAAAAAAAAAAACATTATAAGATGTAAAAACAACTGCTTCTGTAAATACTGAGGAAAGAAATTCATGGGGAAAAAGCTCTAGAACCATTACAAGGCTAATTAATATAGTAAATGCATCAGCTAATCACACTGAACGGGCTCTGCATTGAGGTGAAGACTGGTAAGACAGTTGCATAGTATTTGAACAGTTACTGACACAGAGATGAATCGCTGCCCAGGCAACATTCAAACCGATCATGGAGGTGAATTCTACAATCAGTATTTCAGGGTAGTAAAGGCGCAGTATGGAATACACCACTAGTCGGCATTCTGCCACATGAAAACGATTATCGTGACGCATTTGAATAGAGCAATAAAAACTATATGTGGACGTAGTTTAATCTTCGAAAATCATACCAATGGCTCGATATTCTCCCGCAGATAATACTGTAGTCCAAGCGCTCTTGATATCATACAATAAAATAAGACCTACTGATGTTCATGGTAATGAACTTCTAAATACAGTATACAGTCGCATTAAACTGCTGAATCCACGTGAGCAGAAATTTAATGTAGGTGATTTTGTGCGAATTTCTAAATACAAGACAGAGTTTGAAAAATCTTACCTGCCAGACTGGCCTACATAGATATTTAAAGTTTCCAATGTGTGGCAAACAACCCCAAGAATATACATTGTCAAGGATCGTGCAAGTGAAGAAATTTCTGGTAGTTTATACACACAGGAATTACAGACTCTCTGAACTCGATGTGTTTCTCATAGAGTCTCTGTTTGTTAAGTTGGCGGTGAGTGGCGTTCATAAACTGTCTGAAATTTAGCCTTAGCATCAAATTTAAGCGTGTCACACATTGCTTTATCAACTGTGAATACGTTGGCCTACGCCTGTACCCCTTCTCTCATGTATGTACTTGACTTTATCGGCTAAAATTCGATCTGCAATGTGACTTTCAGATAAACCTTTATTGTAAGTGTATGCTAAATCATGATGCTTTCAGGCATCATCCTGCAGATTAACCTCTTATCACCCTGCACCAGTCACATTTACAGTTTTTTACCAGGTACACAATAATTATACCTGGTTATCTGTAACTCGCCGTATATGGTACTGAAACATGGACGACAAACAATTTAGGTAAAAAGAGAATAGAAGCTTTCGAAATTCAGTGCGATAGAAGAATGCTGAAGATTAGTTGAGTCGATCACGTAACTGATGAGAAGGTACAGAACAGAATTTGGGAACCAAGGAGTTTGTTGCATGACTTGCCCAAAAGTAGGGATCACTTGATAGGACACACTATGAGACATCAATGTATCACCAATTTACTACTGGAGGAAAGTGTGAGTGCTAAAAATCGTAGAGGTAGACCAAGAGATGAATATAGCAAGCAGATTCAGAAAGGTGTAGGTTGCAGTAGTTCTCCTACTCCAGAGATGAAGGGGCTCACACAAAATAGAATAGCATGGAGAGCTGCATCAAACCAGTCTTCAGACTGAAGAGCACAACAACAACAACAACACGTATAATTCATGGGAAACTGTCGAGGATACTGCCATTATTGTGCACGATGCACATCCTACAAGACACACTATGCTACTACACACTTGGAGGTTTTGCGTGCACTATTATATATCATGACTTTAGCATTCACTCCGCTGTTATGTAAGGATAGAAATCCGAGCCATTTAACTAAAGCCTTGCTCCCTAGATGTCTTATAACACACTCTATGAAAAACACATCGAATTCAGAGAGTCTCTGTAATTCGTGTGTGTAGAAATTACCAGAAATGTCTTCACTTTCTCGATCCTTTACACTGTATATTCTAGGAATTGTTTGGTCGGGTTGTCAGCTATTGGTTCTTTGGCCAGAGGCACTGCGGCTATAGCGCAGTTAATGAAGAATGCACAGAGTGCGGAACAGCAACTTCAGGAGATGGAAAGACGAAGTAGGCTCATGGAATCTGTCGCTATTAGGTTTATTTAAAACCATACAGTAAACGCCTTGGACCGTTCATGAATTTTTGAAAAAAAGCCCATACCTGTACCATTCAACAGGTCACTTGCAACTACAGTTACACCTAAATTCGTTAAAAAATTCCCCATGTCAAGATTCTGTGTAGTGTTTGTGAGGAATACACGATGTAGAAATGTAAATAATGTGGCATCGTGAAGAGTTGCAAGAGGATCATGGACTCACTGCGCTATATTTCTTAAGAAGAACAGAAATAACGCGTACTAACTCGACTCGTATGGTGATTTACATGCACCTGACGACTTGTGCCGTTACTTTACTGACAACAATGGTGTGTTCGACAATTTTCAAGGCTATTAAGACTTTTTTCACATCTCTGTGGGCATTTCTGTCTAATGCTTCCCATGACGACCACATGAATGCGTAAGTGGATGTGTGCAATAAACGCAAATTACTTTCTGTCAAGTGATCTAAGCAAGGGAGAATCGAGTATTGCGTTGACTGGTCTTTGAACATGCAATACATTTCGAATATCACCGAGGCAAACAACAGACTATTTCTAGGAAGTGGAAAAGTTGTGGGAGTACCCCCTGGCTCGTATGATCTATAAGTGTATGCAAAACGATTTGCAGAATGGTCTGAGTTATGCAAAAATATTACTACATTTAAAACACGGATAAAATGATGCAACAGACAATAAGCATCACCCAGATACGTTCCATAGGAAAACTACTTGGTCTTCCAAGGAGCCAAGTTTTAGAAAAGAAATCTGATAAATTTTATGAGTCGGTTGAACGTGTGGATGTATTACCGGTAAGTAGAATATGTGTTGAATATAATATTGCTACGAATTCGTATTTCAACGACCGGCTAATTCATACTGTTACGTCACAGAATAATTTCACTGTACATGCTTAAATTTTTTAAAGTTGTACCCAATGAGCTCAGAGCCGAACAGAGTAGCTCAAGGTCAGTATGACAATCACAATGTCAACAAGCATACTGCCGATGTAGCAGAAGGCAGGGCACCATGCGAGCTTTGCCACAAAACTCCGAGGGAGGTAAGCAGAAGAGCAAACACTTCTGTGCTACATAACAGCGTAGTATGAAGTAACACTTTGTAACTTCAACCCCAGGACGCCACTGCAGTCGCCAAACATCGCAGAAAGACCTGAGGTCTTCGACTCAGAATAATTATTGAATTATGACAGCGAGGCAAGGAGCACAGACAAGACCAATAAACTAGGGTAAATGCGATCATGCATCCAGAGCCATCACATCATAGATAAAGGCTCGTCTCTTTAAACAAAGAGGCTTTCAGAGCTCAAACACATCCAATCATGATGATAATCTGTCCCTGTGAGTAGAAAAGGAGGAAATGACGGTGTATTGAGTTTCAGTGAAACCGCGACAAGCTGATCGAATGTTGGTCTACCTGCTACTTGCTTGCGGACTTAAACACTGAGACGCAGTCAATTTGAAGCAAACCACAGCCGTAGTCTGCCATTGCTACCTACTGGATCATTAGGGCAGAGAAGAAGACTAGTGTGCGGCCAGCCCTCCTCCACTGAGGGTCAATTACCGATGGTCTGCTAGCTGTCATCTCCACATCAACGAGGCATGGCACATTTGCCCACTCCCTGGCCGACTTGTGAACATCTGCTGCAGTCTTGATCAATCCTTGGTGGATGGCCAGGGCCTAGTCTTCTTGACAACTGACATCCTAGGCCAAATAGTTGACTGTCCTCACCTGAAAATGCAATGGCCTGCGTATGAGAGCGATGAGGTGTCAGCCGTGCTGTACTGCGGAACCTCCAGGGGAGCGGCGCCTACCCGTCTCGACTCTGCACCCAGCAAAACAAATGGCGCAGCTGACTGACCTGTGGCTTCGACGTCACGACTCACTGATAGGCACATTAGCACTTCTTCGCGGATTGCTCTTACGCCTGGCCACCGTCTTATGCACTGGGATGCTTAATAACTCTGTAAATTCATCGTGGAAAA
The DNA here is from genome assembly GCF_023898315.1 of Schistocerca nitens. NCBI lineage: Eukaryota > Metazoa > Arthropoda > Insecta > Orthoptera > Acrididae > Schistocerca > Schistocerca nitens. The sequence goes on along the minus strand of NC_064616.1, from coordinate 166,533,640 downwards.
TAAATTGTATTGTGGATACCGCTATTTTCACAATCGCCTCTGGACCACTCTATCACACTCAGTGATCAGTTTCCGGCACCCAACGTGATCCCAGCTCCTCAGGTCGTAACATTAGTGTCAGAAATGGTTGTTATGTCAGGACTTCAGTGACAGCTGAATCACGTCTGCAGCATTGGCCGTCGTTTGCCAGTAACGTCACGATGCCTGTCGTGTGGTGAATGAAAAACGGCAGCCGTTGCACTTGTCATTACTTAGAGGCAATGTGAGGGAAACATACTTAACGACAGTGCAGTGTAAATTTTGTAACCTGTCAGGGCATGCTCTGTCATGTTCCAAGGCTGTGCCAGCAACATTTAATACCAGTAGACGATTTGGGCATTTGGCACAGGCCCCGTTGGACGTTGATACAGGGAAAGGATTAGTGTGTAATTATTATTTATGTCTTTGGAGTACAGTTTCTCTAGTTTTTGAATAACCGTTAAGGCTTCTCCATTTTTACTTGTTGTTGTTGTAAACAGCAGTGGTAGATTACGCAAAATGGCAGACACATGTACTGCTACTACAGGTGAGAGCACCGCTACTTTGGTGGAGCAGGCACGGGTATCGTCAGGACTGAATAACCATAATGGCTTCCCTATTTTTACTTGTTGTTGTTGTTGTAAGCAGCAGTGGTGAAATATGCAAAATGTCAGAAACCTGTGCTGCTACTACGGGTGAGACTGTTGCCATTTTGATGGAGCAAAAAAAGAATGGTTCAAATGGCTCTGAGCACTATGGGACTTAACGTCTCAGGTCATCAGTCCCCTAGAACTTAGAACTACTTAAACCTACCTAACCTAAGGACATCACACACATCCATGCCCGACGCAGGATTCGAACCTGTGACCGTAGCGGTCGCGCGGTTCCAGACTGAAGCGCCTAGAACCGCTCGGCCACCAGCGGCCGGCTTCATGGAGCAGGTAGGGGTATTGTCAGGTTTGAACTCTCACCAACAACAGGAAAAAGAGGAGCTATGTAAGCAGGTTGAAGCTTTACAAACTGCGAATCAGCAAGTGAAATTGAGGTCAGAGGCAGCAAAGGCAGTAGTGGGTATACCTTCCTTCCCCTCCTCCACTTGATACATTAGCTACAACATTGATAACACCATGTTTTTTTCTGGCAAATCAACAGATGACGTAGCTACGTTCATCGACGATGTTAGTGCTACGGCCGCAGTGAGTAATTGGTCAGACGAGACTTCTCTTCTTGTGGCTATGTGACGATTGACAGGGAAAGTTAAAAATATACGTGTTCGACTACAAAGTTCTTAGTAAGACGGAAACGATTAGCTGACGGCTTACGACAGCGTTATCAGAAGCAAAATAGCACAAGCTTCTTTCTTTTCCGAGAAAAATGAGTACCTTAAAGCAGAAGCGCAAGAAATCAGTGGAGACCATTTCGACAGTATCTCGAGGTTCAATTCGCAAACATATCAACTGACGCAAAATGCAGAAGCAGACACCGAGCGAGGTGGCTCAGTGGTTAGCACACTGGAATCGCATTCGGGAGGACGACGGTTCAATTCCGCGTCCGGCCATCCTGATTTAGGTTTTCCGCGATTTCCCTAAATCGCTCCAGGCAAATGCCGGGATGGTTCCTTTGGAAGGGCACGGCCTACTTCTTTCCCCGTCCTTCCCTAATCCAATGAGACAGATGACCTAGCTGTTTGGTCTCTACCCCCAAACAACCCAACCCAGAAGCAGTCAAAGTCTTGCTGCTGGAAGCCGAAAATGGGGCTTAAGATGTTCTTCTACATAGTACCCAGCCGAGACGTTACGTAGAGGATCTCCGTGGCTCTTAGGGTCGTATGCAATTTGAAGAAAAGTCACGTACAGAAGCAAAGTCGACAACCTGAATGCTATACGTGTGACCAAGTTGAACATTGCGCAAAGGACTGTGGGAAGCAAAGGCAGGGAAAACAACGTAAGCTGAAGCAGGCATTAAACGGAGACAGGAGTGCTTCAACTGTCGGAAGACATTCGCAATAGAACATAGCACTGAACAAATAGCTGCACAGACGGAATGCTGCTTGGAAGATTTTGTGTGAGGCAAGGAACATAAATTTCTAGTGGAAACAGGGACGCACATGTCAGTCGTCAGTCTGGACCTTGTAGGCAGGAGGAGACTTGGGTCTTAACGTTACGGGGACTTTGCGACAATCACTTAAAATCGTTGGGTACGACGCTGCTCAGTTTTACGTTCGGAACTAGAAATTTTCTTGAACATATGGAAGTGTTACCATGCATGAATGAAGGACGTTCAGCAATTATTGGGTGAGATTTCACTTGACAAACATCTTGCGAAAATCAATTTTTCGCTGTATTCATTAGGACATAGTGGTACTTTGTTTCCATTGGGGGATACAGATGCAAGTGAGACAATGTCACAAGTCACAACTCTCACGAACATAATGCCAACTAAACTGCGAACAAGTACAGTAAAGACTGGTTCCCATGATGAAGTACCAGCAGATACAGGAAAGTTACTGTGGGTTTCTGTTGATACTGATTTATCACGTGAAGCATTACATGTGGTAAACTCCCTAAGGGAAAATGAAGAGTTAGAAAAAATGCATTGTTTTGTGTGTAGAGGCATGGCGCACATATTTAGTATTAATGATGAACTTATAATTCCTATAAGCTTGGATACTTCGACATGGACGGGGTTACTCTGTCGAAGGGCTTAATGACTGCCACATTAGAGGTATTAGGTGAAGAAGATGTTGATAGATAATATGATGACCAGAGCTGCAAACAGTCGATGAAGCAACATTACGTAAAAAAGTGGATCACTTGTAAAGCAGTGATTGACAGTCAATGGAAGCTTTTTTATGGACTTATTGGACATGAAGGCTCCTTTACCAAAACACCCGTTAACCAGCAGCATATATCTACTGGTAATAACACTCCAGCTAACAAAATGCAGTACTGCATAGTCATAGTGAAGCATCTCAAACCCATAATAAAGGAGTTCATAAATCAGTTGTTAGCAGAAGATATAATAGAGTTTAGTGATAGCTGATAAGTGGCAAATGTTGTTATCGTTCTATAAAAGTCACCAGATGATACTAAGAAGTACAGATTCTGTTGTGATTACCACTACCTGAATGTAAGAAGTGTCACTGATGCATGTCCCATCCCAAATATTACAGAAATGTAGACAGTTCAGGTCAGTCCCAGCGCTTCTCAACAACGGATTTAAGAAGTGGGTATTATCAACTAGATGTAGTCCTGGAAGGTAGATCAAAGACTGCTTTCATGCTCCCAACGGTACAGAAAGATGGTTTAAAGCCAAAATCCTACACGGTTTATTTGGATGGTATCTTTATATTTTCGATGGATATGCCAGAGCATGTGAAATGCTTGGAAAATGTATTTAGCAGGCTACTATCAGCACATCTGATGCTTAGATTAGACAAGTGCCGTTATGCACAAACATGGGTAAACTACCTTGGACATGTGATTTGTGGGAAAGTTGTTCAAACTGATCCTCACACAACAGAGATAAACCAGAACTTTGCACCACCATGGATCACAAAATAATTTCATTCATACGTGGGTTTATGCAGTTATTATCACAAATTTGTGAAGAATTTTGTGCAGATTGCAGAATCTTTGAATCGATTGTCGAGAAATGGTGTGAAATTCCAGTGGTTAGCAAAATGTCAAACAGCATTTGAAACATTCTGATCTAGTACTGGTCTTTCCTAATTTTGAAAAGGAATTTATCATCTCATGTGACGCTAGCAATTGGGCAGATGGTTGTATTTTGGGCCAGAATATCGATGGACAGGAACATCCAGTAGTGTGTGCATCATGATAGCTGAACAGAGTTTTATATGTGGCATAGAGTACTTTCATTGGCATTTATATGGCTGACAGTTGAAGGTTGTAACAGTCCACATATTACTGAAATGGCTGTAGGGACTGAAACGCTCTTTGAGTAGGTTAAAGAGATGGGCACCCAAACTCAGCGAGTTTCGATTATGTGCTGATCCACAAAACAGGTAAGAAACACACAAGTGCAGATACACTGTCTACAAAGTTAGCGCCGGCCGCGGTGGTCTAGCGGTTCTAGGCGCGCAGTTCGGAACCGCGGGACTGCTACGGTCGCAGGTTCGAATCCTGCCTCGGGCATGGATGTGTGTGATGTCCTTAGGTTAGTTAGGTTTAAGTAGTTCTAAGTTCTAGGGGACTGATGACCACAGATGTTAAGTCCCATAGTGCTCAGAGCCATTTGAACCATTACAAAGTTAGCACTATTGAATGCACTAGGGAAAAGTGTAACCGAGTGGCAGACAGCAGAAATAGCTAACAAAGAATGCCAGGCATTCAGGTCACAACCACAATTCGTGAGACATGACAGAACTACAAAAATGAGGGTCATGAATAGTGATTCCAGCATGAAATATGTGAAAAGTGCAGGACCAAGTGTAGTCAGGCCAGAGGACACAGAACAACAGACAGACAAGTCGTGGAAAAGTGCTGCTGGGGAACAAGAAAGAATGATGCTGAGCACTACATAAGGGACTGAGTTCCTTGTGCACAGAGAGCTGATCTTAGTCTCCAAAATCAGTTCAAACGGTTCAAATGGCTCTGAGCACTATGGGACTCAACTGCTGAGGTCATTAGTCCCCTAGAACTTAGAACTAGTTAAACCTAACTAACCTAAGGACATCACAAACATCCATGCCCGAGGCAGGATTTGAACCTGCAACCGCAGCGTCCAAAATCAGTTCTTTATAAAGATTACCAGAGGCGTCTAAATGTTTGCAGATGATTAGACGTGATATCTTAGGACCATTTAATAAGGTTCCTGACGGAAATGAATATATATTAATATTTATGGATAATTTTTCAAAGTTCTTGGCAATGGTGATAATTCCAGATCAGCAGGATAGTACAGTAGCCCAGGATCTAATTAAGAGATGAAAACTTAAATTTCGTGTGCCTGGTACCTTAGGGTATGAATTTTGTATTGTCACGTACTTCAGATCCGGAAATTACGGAAAAGCCCGTCCATCCACATACCAATGGCGGAATGGAACGAGTTCATAGAACTGTCTCTGACATGTTGATTTATTACATTGAGAACCATCACAGCGACTACGATAAATATTTACACTATGTACATGGTCGAGTCCCATTGATGAGACAACAGCCTACGATCACCATCAATGTGAAATAACGACTTACAGATGCCAGGTGGCAGCACTAGCAGTGGAGGGTTAAATTATATCATGCATGGAAAAATGGCGCTTATGGTGCACCACAGGCCATAGATGATTGTGGTGAACAGCGGTTGTGGAGATGTGTAAGGGAGAATAGACATACAACTATTGTGTAGATAAGCGCCCTGATGACCCAATGTGCTACGAAGCGTTTCTCATGAACGACCCTTCGGCTAACATTGCTGTGTATGGACCTCTGCAGCAGGCGTTTGGTCCATGCACCTTTGCTGACTGCTTTTCATTAGTGAAAAGACTGGAATTCGCACGCCAGTACCGCATCTGGACGTCCAGTGAGTGGTGACAGGAGGCCTTTTCAGATGAATCACGTTTATGCTCCATCGGAAAGATAGTCATTGGCGTGTATGGCGTGAAATATCTGAAAGCAAACACTCTGCAACAATCGTCAGAAGGGTCCAGGCCGGAGGAGGGAGCGTTATGGTCAGGGGAACGTATTCATGGCATTCCCTGAGTGACCTCGTCATTCTGTGAGGCACAATGGATTAACATAAGCATGCATATAGCCGTGTGGACCATGTCCACCCTCATATGCAGTTTGTTTTTCCGCGGCAAGATGGCATCTATCAGCAGTTCAGTGCAACATGTCACACAGCTCGCAGTGTACGTGCATGGTTCAAAGAGCACCAAAACGAGTTTGCCGTATTCCCCTGGTCACCAAACACCCCAGATTTAAATGCAATGGATAATTTTTTGGAACACCTTGATCAGGCTGTTCGTACAATGGATCCTCAACCGAGAAACTTAATGCTGCATGCCACGGCACAGCAATGGGCAAGGCTCCACAGCCACAGAATACAGAACCACGTTGACTCTCTTTCTACACATCTCGCAGCAGTCCATGCTGCAAAAGGTGGCTTTTCTGTCTTTTGACTGCTTGTCACGTTCATGTGACTGGACAGTAAAGTTTGTGAGTATAACTCAAAAAAGTGCAGGTACCTCATATTCCAAGGTGATGTGTGGTGGGAAAATGCCGTCCTACTTTGATAGTATATAAAAGTATATAAATGTAGCAGTATGGATAGAAACACAACGAAATTCAATTAATAAATCATTCAGTGCTACAATTAAGCCAATACAATTGTCAGAAGCAGAAAAATCAGACATTAACAAGTGTGCAATTCTGAAAGTTTACATCTTTAGATCGAAAGGGTACAGAATCAAGGTAGTGACAAAACATAAGGGGAACAAGTTGTGCATGATTATACTGGTCTTGCACTTTGATTTGGAAGGCTGCAGGCGAGTGTAAATTTACCCCCTGACAGCAGTCACTTTAATTTGGAGGCCTTCCACCTGTCTACCTGGCCTTGCATCTGCTAAATTGATTCTGCCCTCTGAAAGTGGCTGTTGTTTCTAGCCTGCATTGGAGTTTATCACTTTTATCACAATCTTAAATACACTACTGGCCATTAAAATTGCTACACCAAGAAGAAATGCAGATGATATGGTTCAAATGGCTCTGAGCACTATGGGACTCAACTGCTGAGGTCATTAGTCCCCTAGAACTGAGAACTACTTAAACCTAACTAACCTAAGGACATCACAAACATCCATGCCCGAGGCAGGATTCGAACCTGCGACCGTAGCGGTCTTGCGGGTCCAGGCTGCAGCGCCTCTAACCGCACGGCCACTTCGGCCGGCGAAATGCAGATGATAAACGGGTATTCAGTGGACAAATATATTATACTAGAACTAACATGTGATTAAATTTTCACGCAATTTGGGTGCATAGATCCTGAGAAATCAGTACCCAGAACAACCACCTCTGGCCGTAATAACGGCCTTGATACGCCTGGGCATTGAGTCGAACAGAGCTTGGATGGCGTGTACAGGTACAGCTGCCCGTGCAGCTTGAACCCGATGCCACAGTTCGTCAAGAATAGTGACTGGCGTATTGTGACGAGCCAGTTGCTCGGCCACCATTGACCAGACGCTTTCAGTAGGTGAGAAATCTGGAGAAAGTGCTGGCCAGGGCAGCAGTCGAACATTTTCTGTATCAAGAAAGGCCCGTACAGGACCTGCAACATGCGGCCGTGCATTATCCTGCTGAAATGTAGGGTTTCGCAGGGATCGAATGAAGGGTAGAGCCACGGGTCGTAACACATCTGAAATGTGACGTCCACTGTTCAAAGTGCCGTCAGTGCGAACAAGAGGTGACCGAGACGTGCAACCAATGGCACCCCATACGATCACGCTGTGTGATACGCCAGTATGGCGATGACGAATACACGCTTCCAATGAGCGTTCACCGCGATGTCGCCAAACACGAACGCGACCATCATGATGGTGTAACCAGAACCTGGATTCTACCGAAAAAATGACGTTTTGCCATTCGTGCACCGAGGTTCGTCGTCGAGTACACCATCGCAGGCGCTCCTGTCTGTGATGCAGCGTCAAGGGTAACCGCAGCCATGGTCTCCGAGCTGATAGTCCATGCTGCTGAAAACGTCGTCGAGCTGTTCGTGCAGATGATTTTTGTCTTGCAAACGTTCCCATCTGTTGACTCAGGGATCGAGACATGGCTGCAATATCCGCTACAGCCATGCGAATAAGATGCCTGTCATCTCGACTGCTAGTGATACGAGGCCGTTGGGATCCAGCTCGGCGTTCCGTATTACCCTCCTGAACCCACCGATTCCATATTCTGCTAACAGTCATTGTAACCCGAACAACGCGTGCAACAATGTCGCGATACTAAAAACTGCAATCGCGATAGGCTACAATCCGACCTTTATCAAAGTCGGAAACGTGATGGTACGCATTTCTCCTCCTTACACGAGGCTCACAACAACGTTTCACCAGGCAACGCCGGTCAGCTGCTGCTTGTGCATGAGAAATCGGTTGTAAACTTTCCTCATGTCAGCACGTTGTAGGTGTCGCCACCGGTGCCTACCTTGTGTGAATTCTCTGAAAACCTAATCATTTGCATATCACAGCATCTTTTTCCTGTAGGTTAAATTTGGCGTCTGTAGCACGTCATCTTCGTGGTGTAGCACATTTAATGGCCAATAGTGTACAATTTGAATGCTGAAATAATTTAATGAAACGGTGTCCACGTCATTATTGTAGTCAAAAACGATGGATGATTAATATCTCAACAGAGGATTAATGTCTTATAACAAAGGGAAAGAGTTCATTGGTCATAAAATAGGACGAACAACACAAGTTAAACGAGATGACAAATAAATCATGAACTGTTGGCAACACAGATACAAGCAACAAACAATTAACGCTCCACTTGATGGTGTTTGGTTGGCGAAGACTAAGGTTTATCTGTCTAATTTATTTACTTTGACTGAAAACATAGAAAACGCAGCCTGAAATTATCTAATGCTGAATTGACTTTGATGGATTTATTCTTCACAGAACTTATACTACGTTGTTGCAGCTGAGAACAAGTGGGAGACTGTGATTCTGTTTGGTCTAATAAGCTGGAACGATCATGTTGTTGTTGTTGAGGTCTTCAGTCCTGAGACTGGTTTGATGCTGCTCTCCATGCTACTCAATCCTGTGCAAGCTTCTTCATCTCCCAGTACTTACTGCAACCTACATCCTTCTCAATCTGCTTAGTGTATTCATCTCTTGGTATCCCTCTACGGTTTTTACCCACCACGCTCCCCTCCAATGCTAAATTTGTGATCCCCTGATGCCTCAGAACATGTCCTACCAACCGGTCGCTTCTTCTTCTCAAGTTGTGCCACAAACTACTCTTCTCCCCAATTCTACTCAATACCTTCTCATTAGTTATGTGACCTACCCATCTAATCTTCAGAATTCTTCTGTAGCACCACATTTCCTGACACTTAAATCTATACTCGATGTTAACAAATTTCTCGTCTTCAGAAACGCTTTCCTTGCCATTGCCAGTCTACATTTTATATCCTCTCTACTTCGACCATCATCATTTATTTTGCTCCTCAAATGGCAAAACTCCTTTACTACTTTAAGTGTCTCATTTCCTAATCTAATTCCCTCAGCATCACCCGACTTAATTCGACTACATTCCATTACCCTCGTTTTGCTTTTGTTGATGTTCACCTTATATCCTCCTTTCAAGACACTGTCCATTCCGTTCAACTGCTCTTGCAAGTCCTTTGCTGTCTCTGACAGAATTACAATGTCATCGGCGAACCTCAAAGTTTTTATTTCTTCTCTATGGATTTTAATACCTACTCCGAATTTTTCTTTTGTTTTCTTTACTGCTTGCTCAATATACAGATTGAATAACATCGGGGAGAGGCTACAACCCTGTCTCACTCCCTTCCCAACCACTGCTTCCCTTTCATGCCCCTTGACTCTTATAACTGCCGTCTGGTTTTTGTACAAATTGTAAATAGCCTTTCGCTCCCTGTATTTTACCCCTGCCAACTTCAGAATTTGAAGGAGAGTATTCCAGTCAACATTGTCAAAAGCTTTCTCTAAGTCTACAAATGCCAGAAACGTAGGTTTGTCTTTCCTTAATCTTTCTTCTAAGATAAGTCGTAAGGTCAGTATTGCCTCACGTGTTCCAGTATTTCTACGGAATCCAAACTGATCTTCCCCGAGGTCGGCATCTACCAGTTTTTCCATTCGTCTGTAAAGAATTTGCGTTAGCATTTTGCAGTGTGACTTATTAAACTGACAGTTCGGTAATTTTCACATCTGTCAACACCTGCTTTCTTTGGGATTGGAATTATTATATTCTTCTTGAAGTCTGAGGGTATTTTGACCGTCTCATACATCTTGCTCACCAGATGGTAGAGTTTTGTCAGGACTGGCTCTCCCGTCAGTAGTTCTAATGGAATGTTGTCTATTCCCGGGGCCTTGTTTCGACTCAGCTCTCTCAGTGCTCTGTCAAACTCTTCACGCAGTATCGTATCTTCCATTTCATCTTCATCTACATCCTCTTCCATTTCCATAATATTGTCCTCAAGTACATCGCCCTTGTATGGACCCTCTATATACTCCTTCCACCTTTCTGTTTTCCCTTCTTTGGTTAGAACTGGGTTTCCATCTGAGCTCTTGATATTCATACAAGTGGCTCTCTTTTCTCCAAAGGTCTCTTTAATTTTCCTGTAGGCAGTATCTATCTTACCCCTAGTGAGATAAGCCTCTTATATCCTTACATTTGTCCTCCAGCCATCCCTGCTTAGCCATTTCCTGTCAATCTCATTTTTGAGATGTTTGTATTCATTTTTGCCTACTTCATTCACTGCATTTTTATATTTTCTCCTTTCATCAATTAAATTCAATATTTCTTCTGTTACCCAAGGATTTCTACTAGCCCTCGTCTTTTTACCTACTTGATCGTCTGCTGCCTTCACTACTTCATCCGTCAGAGCTACCCATTCTTCTTCTACTGTATTTCTTTCCCGCAGTCCTGTCAGTTGTTCCCTTATGCTCTCCCTGAAACTCTGTACAAGCTCTGGTTTAGTCAGTTTATCCAGGTCCCATCTCCTTAAATTCCCACCAGCCATACTGTACCCCTATCTCGATGCGTAGCGCAGTCTCAAGTGACCGTCATGGTGCAGGCGTCTGCAGAGTAGCAGTGTGCGGTGCCTGTAATCCGTTATCGCGGGCACGAAATATTCAAAGTCGCGGGCAGGCCATCTGTTAGACGGACGGCAATCACTGCCTGCTAGAGCCCTGAAATCTCGGCAGATTATAGCATGTGACACTCCCGTTTACCAGTCATATTATGGACCAATTTGACTCCCTTATTCGTCAGTGCGCACAAGAAGATCAAACGTCAAAGTGTCAGGCCTGATATGAATAAGACTGTCCTCGGCACAGTGAATCGTCCGAGATAACTGAGGTCTAAACTGCCGGTATAGCTTAAGACTTCACCACAGGCTCCCCAGTTGAGACCAATGCCAGTGCGAAGTCACGGTGTCCCAAAGTGCAACCCAATCATAACAAGAGTCAAGACCAGAATCTCCTCTATAGACTGGGGTCTGAATCACGAACCACATTTCTCCGCTCGTCCCTTTCAATCAAACTCCAGTAAATCCGAAAAGTGTACCCACTCAACTGTTCTCACAATTTTGTGCCAATCACCCACCAGACTCCACAAGCTCCATGTCTACCCTCTATCTCGTCTGCTCTACCGTCCGCTCCATCCTAAGCAAATATATTCTTTCCCCTGCTGGAAAAGAATCCCCGACTTGTAAATTTCCACGCAGGGAGGAGAAGACGTTACGCTCCCATATTATTTTTACCACTGCCACTTTAGGCAGCATGTTTTGAGTTCTCGTTTAGTCCTGAAGTGAACAACATGTTTTTCACAGAAAACATTATCTTGACGGGCCGAACGTTACAGAATTTCTGACCAGGGGCCTCAGCTAAACTAAGAGAAGTGCTTTTGTGTCCCAACATAGACCATTACAGAGCCGTCATAAATGTTGTGCTCTATCCTAAAATTCTTCTGAAAACCTGACGCTTCTCAAAAAACTCGGCAGTCAGAGGGAGGACACCACCTGATGGCTCCATCGATAGCGTCCGGTCAGTTATCTTAGGATTTCCTTACTGATTATCAACCTGCCTGCGAGTGGTTCTGTCACAGAATAGGTAAAAATCTTGTCTCAAGCGTGGTTAGAACCGAAAACTAACACACTCTTCTGGCTGCCACTGCACTGACTGGGAGCAGAAATACCTACTATAGGCCAATGAACTATATTTGCATTTCTGTAAATATGGTTTGGGTCTAAATCACAGTTGTGAATAATATCTATATGCGCCGACTGCAATTCAAACATCATAAATCAAGAGCAGGGAAAATTATTTCGGCGCTTCTCCTCTTCTGTAACTGTCGTAGGTATTTTTGTTTTTCTGCCTTAAGCAGAATCGAGTCTTTTTTTTAGCATCACAAAACACTGTTAACATTATGAGTGAATAGCATTAATTTTAATATTATATACTTGGAAACAATTTTCCTTGTGAATGCTTGTCATCGGTAGGCCTATGATATATAATAAAAGAACTGAAACGACGAAAAAGTGCTCCTTGTAGATGTTTATATATTTTAATCAAACTTCATATGCTGTGAAAGACATATACTTGTAATTTCAATTTACAGAAGAAGACCGTGCAAAAGAATTTTTGGCCAAGACCGAAAAATTGATCTCAAAAGCCACAAAGATTATTAAACAAGTGAATCAATACAGTGAAAATTCGAATCCTGATTTCGATAACATGAAAGTGAAGTGGTTGTGATGAGAATGTGAAACAACGAACAAAGAGTGCTGTCAGTAATGTGCCAAATTTGTCATTTATAAGCAAAACTGTCATTCATTTTATAAAAACTCAAGAGATGAAAAGTGTCATCAAATCGTAACAAATACAATATAAGAGATGGTGATGCTTTCTCAACAACAGCAAAAGGCCCCTGATGAAAGAGATTTTCTATTTTCAGACAGCTTAAGACAGAGAGGAACAAAAGGGTAGCGTCACGAATAAGTGTAGGCATAGATTTGGGAAATTCTTGAAAATTTTGTGGGGTTTGGCAAGAAGGTAGAAGTTAAAGGAACGATGGACAAATCGGGTACCAGGTGCTGGCAGTGTTGTTATTAAGCTACGAGGGAGATTTACAACACCGCTCGCAGGAGAGAAAGCACGGCCTGGTAGGCTGTATAAACAGTTATGGAGATGGGTGTGGGGTAATCAGGCACAACACAGGACAAAAATGGGTCAAATGGCTCTGAGCACTATGGGACTTAACTGCTGAGGTCATCAGTCCCCTATAACGTAGAACTACTTAAACCTAACTAACCTAAGGACATCACACACATCCATGCCCGAGGCAGGATTCGAACCTGCGACTGTAGCGGTCGCGCGCTTCCAGACTGTAGCGCCTAGAACCGGCTCTCGGTGTCAGATGTAATTGCGTAGCTAGGGTATGCAATGTTTAGAGTTAATCTTGTGAAGCCACAGGAGTACTTGGACTTATTTTTGTTTAGAGGTAATGGTGGACATGAAAATTTAGTGCCAGTAAGGTGTCATGATATGAGATGAAACTTCTTAAAAATCTGTCAGTGTGATATAATTATGGTATTTTCATTGTGAACACATTCCAGAATATAAAAGGCTGAAATTTTTTTACAGGAACAAAGTATTAAACAAACATGTGAAGAAGGCAGAAATCATAGTGTATAAAAATGGTGGAGCTATTCCACCCAGTCAAGAGGCTATTCGACCCAATGTATTTCAGTATCAAAATCACAAGCATTTACCAGAAGTAAATATTTTTCTTCCTTTTGCACCCACACACATTTCTTGAAAGCACGTAGCACATTGCTGGCACTTTATCCAGAGGAACTGCCTGTAACGCATATTACTGCTTGTTTCATATCTTTCTCGGACCACGAAGCTCTTGGCTTTTTCCTTCTGTGTGTATGGACCATCTTAAAACAAACCAAGAAAATGTGTTCAGTAGAATTTCGCTGTAAAATATCAATTAAACTAATAACTTAACTGAGCGGAAATAGCCCTACGTGTATAGGGCGGAACAGCCCCATGTGAAGACGTTTCGAAAGTCGTGACAGATCAGACCTTTGTGGAAAAAATCGTTTTTTTTTTTAGGTCATCGGTCCCTAGACTTACACACTACTTAATCTAACTTAAACTAACTTACGCTAAGGACAACATACATGCCGCACGAACTGTGACAAGACGCCCCAGACCGCGCGGCTAATATTTGTTGATACACACACTGCATAACCTGTGCTCTTATAGCCGGCCGCGGTAGCCGTGCGGTTCTGGCGCTGCAGTCCGGAACCGCGGGACTGTTACGATCGCAGGTTCGAATCCTGCCTCGGGCATGGGTGTGTGTGATGTCCTTAGGTTAGTTAGGTTTAAGTAGTTGTAAGTTCTAGGGGACTTATGACCTAAGGTGTTGAGTCCCATAGTGCTCAGAGCCATTTTGAACCATTTGTGCTCTTATACAAGTAACCATGAGCTGAAACTTCCACTTTATTGTGCGTGGTACACCTACATTTTTAAGTTTATGTACCTTAACAATCCATCACAATTCGCTTACCTCTAGAGTTGGTTCTTCTATTCTGCCAATAAAGTAACAGAAAGTACGCTTACTACACCCACGTGCGGCGACATGGAAGTACTGGCACACACTGAAGTCAAAACGACCTTGGCTCTGTGTCGAACTAGTGCGCAGTTGCAAAATTTCTTATTTCAGGACACCGAGCGAGGTGGCGCAGTGGTTAGCACACTGGACTCGCATTCGGGAGGACGACGGTTCAATCCCGTCTCCAGCCATCCTGATTTAGGTTTTCCGTGATTTCCCTAAATCGTTTGAGGCAAATGCCGGGATGGTTCCTTTGAAAGGGCACGGCCGATTTCCTTCCCCATCCTTCCCTAACCCGAGCTTGTGCTCCGTCTCTAATGACCTCGTTGTCGACGGGACGTTAAAAAAAAACACTAACCAAACTAACCTCTTATTTCAGGCGGATTAGCCCCGCGGGCGGAATAACCCCGCTGTACCATGCTTGTTGTGTGTAGATGAATTGGTCATCTGGCTAGTACAGGTACTGAGAGCACATGGGTGATGAGTCGTCTGAAGAACTAATTCATGGTTAGAATTTTGTATGTGTTGTGGTGAAACAGGAGTTTGTGTTCTTTTTTTGTACAGTTGAATTAAGGTAGAAGTGGAGTATGCAAAATGATGAGAACATATGCTGCTACTACTTCAAATGTAGCTGCTGCTTTAACTCAGGGAGTGCACGCGTTAACACAGGTATTGGAGCGGAGAGGCAGAGAAATTGCGAACACAATCATGAGTCAGAAGCTGTGAAAGCGAGTCAGGCTCAGTCGCTATTGGAGTCAGACGAAAATGATTCTGAATTGAGAGTGCCTTCCGTTTGATATAACACAGCACTGGACGCATTAATTAATCGCTTCTCGGGCAAGGCAATGGAGGACGTGACCATTTTTATTAAGAATATTAGGGGCACTGTGGAAGCAATTGCGTTGTCAGACGAAATAACCCTGCATATTGCTACTATACGTTTGTCAGGGGACGTCAAAGCATATGTTGTGTACCATGACACCTTGAGTAAAGCGAAAACTTATCAGGAGTGGGCCGCTGGACTCTGCCAGCGGTTGGAAAAGCAAAACAGCGCGCGGTTTTTTTGGGAGAAACTAAATACTTCATGAATACAATGCAACAAGTCTGTGAAAGCGTTCTCAGATAAAATCTGTAAACTGAATGCAAAGACATAGGTACAGACCCAGAACGCAGAAGCTAGTAGGGTGTTATTGTAAGAGGCAGAAAATAGAGTAGTTTACGATTTTCAGCGTTGTATATCCACAGAGATGTCACGAAGAGTAGGAATAGGAAATCCAGACTTAGCGTCAGTTCTTAGGATTGCAACACATGTAGATGAGGTGGATATTGCAAATCAGGTGTTATAGATGTGGTCGGCAGGGGCATATAAGGAAGCAATGTAGACAACCAGAGTGCTATGCATGTGGCGGAGTGGACCACCGGGCATCTGACTGTCGAAGTAGAAAAAGTGCAAAGCATGGGCAGTGGAAGCAGCCGTTAAACGCCAATGATAGTGCTTCAACCGTCGGAAGGCATTCCCGATAGACCGTTACACTGCATAAGTTAGTGCTGCTTAGCGTGCTTGGTGAGTGGTAGGAAACAGGTTTTTGGTAGGCACAGGGGTGCATTTATCCGTTATGAATCTGGAGATCGTGGGAAAGAGGAGACTGAGGTCACCACAGAATGGGTAACGTGGGTTTGGTGATAATAGTGTGGATCCTTGGGTACTGGAGCTTTTAGTTGGGAAAACTAAGTTCGGGGAACGCATGGAGGTATTGCCATGCATAGGCGAACATTAGTCCGTGATTCTCGGGCTGGCTTTCTCGACAGATAACATGCTAAGATTGATCTTTAGCAACACACAATAGAGCACAGTGGGACTTTGTTTCAATTAAGGGAGTGAGACCAACTGAACTGCGGACGTTTACAGTAAAGATCGAACAACAGGATAAAATTCTAGCAGGTATGAAGAAGATAGTGTGGGTTTCAGTGAGTACCGATTTGTTGAGGGAAACGTTATATGTGGTTGAACCGCTCTTAAGCAATGAAGAGGTGAATAAATCACATTGTTTCGTCTGCAGAAGTTTGGTACGTGTGAGTGACATTTTTGGGGAACGGTTGACTCGGGTTAGTGTGGAAAACTTTGGCAGAGGGGAGATGACTCTGTTTAAGGGTGCAGTAACAGCCACTCTGGAAGTCTTGGAAGATGTGTATTTAGGTAACTCGAGTCGAGAGGAAAGCCAGAAGCAACCCATCGAGATGTAAGTGTTGTTAAAGAAAGTGGGTCAATTGAAGGGCAGTGATGGAAGACTTATTGTTGAGATTTTGTGATTTATTTTGTACAGACAAAGGGTTACCAGCAAACCTGGTGACGCATCATCGTATACCGACAGGGGATAGCACATCAGTTTATGGGAGGCCATAACGTGTAGCAAGGTAACTGCAATCATTAGTAGATGAGTTTATTGAGCAACAAATACAGAATAGGATAACTGAACCGAGTGATAGCCCCTAGAGCCCAAATATAGTGGCTGTGCCAAAGAAATCGGTGGACAAAACAAGTAAATACAGATTTTGCTGTGACTACATATATCTAAGTGCACATACCATTTCGGATGCTTATCGAATTTCAAACATCACAGAAACTTTCGATAATCTGGGGCAGTATCATTTCTTTACAAATATGGATTTCAGGAGCGGATACCATCAAATGGAGGTGGCAGGTACTAGGTGACCACTTTTATTACAAGCGCATGCTGTTTGGACTAAATAACGTACTGGCAACTTTCCAGCGGTTGTTAGATAGGGTACTGAGAGGATTAAAAACAAATATTTGTGCGGTATATCTGGATGACACAAATGTTTGTTCAAAGCATTTACCGAAACATGTGAGACGTTTGGAGGATGTCTTTAGTAGACTGTGGTCGTCATGTTTGACAAAAGTACGAGCGAGTGCCTTTTTGCGCGAACTCAGGTAAACTATATGGAACAGGTGAGTCGTCCACTGATCTTTGTAATTATTACCGACGGTTTGCGAGAGACTTCGCAAAAATAGCTGCACCCTTGAACAAGCTACTGAAGAACGGGGCGAAATTCTACTGGACACAGGAATGTCAAATGGCATCTGAAAAATTAAAAGAAATGTAAGTACCAGATCCAGTATTGGTTTTTCTGGATTTCGAAAAATAGTTTACCCTTTAATGTGACGCTTGAAACGTATCAGTCATTTGTGTTTTGGGACAGGTGGTGGATGGTCAAGAATATCCTGTAGTTTACGCTTCGAGGCAGCTAAACAAGGTAGAGCGAAACTACTCAACGACTGAAAAAGAGATATTGGTGGTCATACATGATATTATGTTAAAGGCGCTGCAGCCTGGGACCGCAAGACCGCTACGGTCGCAGGTTCGAATCCTGCCTTGGGCATGGATGTTTGTGATGTCCTTAAGTTAGTTAGGTTTAACTAGTTCTAAGTTCTAGGGGACTAATGACCTCAGCAGTTGAGTCCCATAGTGCTCAGAGCCATTTGAACCATTTTTTATATTATGTATTTTCGATGTTAACTGTGTGGTAGGAAGTTTAAGGTCGTGACAGGCCATGCCTTATTGAGATGGTCGATTGGCTCACAAGATGTGTCCAGCATATCAACACGGTGGAATTTTAAGCTTAGTGAATTTGTGTACGAGGTAATCCGTAAGTGCCGGCCGTTGTGACCGAGCGGTTCTAGGCGCTTCAGTCCGGAACCGCGCTGCTGCTACGGTCGCAGTTTCAAATCCTGCCTCGGGCATCGATGTGGGATGTGTGTGATGTCCTTAGGTTAGTTAGGTTTAAGTAGTTCTAAGTCTAGGGGTCTGATGAGCTGAGATGTTAAGTTCCATAGTGCTTAGAGCCATTTGAACCATAATCCTTAAGCCAAGGAGATCGCATGCAAAGACAGGTACATTAAGTCGTGGGGTAGAGATGTTGAGGACGTTAGGAGGAGTGTGGACGAGTGACATGGGGCACAGGGAAAGGATAAGGAGTGCCAGGCATTTAAGTCATAGCCACATTTTGTTATTCACATGGGTTTGTTGTGTAGAATAACGAGGTGTGGACTACTTCTGGTGGTTCCAGCAGTTTCTCAGAAATAAGTTTTGCAGCAAGCACAAGACGATATGTTGTCAGGTCATAGAGGGCAGCTTGCAACTGACAGACATGTAGCAGAGCAGGTTTGGTGGAAGAACAGGAAGTGCGACGTGGTGCAGTATGTTAGGGATTGTGTGCCAGGCTCAGAAAGGGTCGACATTGTCCATCAGAAAGTGCTACTGCAAAGTTTACCACGGGCGTCCAATGTTTTCTATGTTGGCACTGGATATCCTCGGGCTATTTAATAAAACATCTGCATGGAATAGGTATGTTCTCACTACCTTCTATCATTTTCCTCGATTTTTTTGCAACTGGACCGATAGCAGACCAACGGGATACTAGCGTTGCGCAGGCGTTACTAAACAATTACACTCCTGGAAATGGAAAAAAGAACACATTGACACCGGTGTGTCAGACCCACCATACTTGCTCCGGACACTGCGAGAGGGCTGTACAAGCAATGATCACACGCACGGCACAGCGGACACACCAGGAACCGCGGTGTTGGCCGTCGAATGGCGCTAGCTGCGCAGCATTTGTGCACCGCCGCCGTCAGTGTCAGCCAGTTTGCCGTGGCATACGGAGCTCCATCGCAGTCTTTAACACTGGTAGCATGCCGCGACAGCGTTGACGTGAACCGTATGTGCAGTTGACGGACTTTGGGCGAGGGCGTATAGTGGGCATGCGGGAGGCCGGGTGGACGTACCGCCGAATTGCTCAACACGTGGGGCGTGAGGTCTCCACAGTACATCGATGTTGTCGCCGGTGGTCGGCGGAAGGTGCACGTGCCCGTCGACCTGGGACCGGACCGCAGCGACGCACGGATGCACGCCAAGACCGTAGGATCCTACGCAGTGCCGTAGGGGACCGCACCGCCACTTCCCAGCAAATTAGGGACACTGTTGCTCCTGGGGTATCGGCGAGGACCATTCGCAACCGTCTCCATGAAGCTGGGCTACGGTCCCGCACACCGTTAGGCCGTCTTCCGCTCACGCCCCAACATCGTGCAGCCCGCCTCCAGTGGTGTCGCGACAGGCGTGAATGGAGGGACGAATGGAGACGTGTCGTCTTCAGCGATGAGAGTCGCTTCTGCCTTGGTGCCAATGATGGTCGTATGCGTGTTTGGCGCCGTGCAGGTGAGCGCCACAATCAGGACTGCATACGACCGAGGCACACAGGGCCAACACCCGGCATCATGGTGTGGGGAGCGATCTCCTACACTGGCCGTACACCTCTGGTGATCGTCGAGGGGACACTGAATAGTGCACGGTACATCCAAACCGTCATCGAACCCATCGTTCTACCATTCCTAGACCGGCAAGGGAACTTGCTGTTCCAACAGGACAATGCACGTCCGCATGTATCCCGTGCCACCCAACGTGCTCTAGAAGGTGTAAGTCAACTACCCTGGCCAGCAAGATCTCCGGATCTGTCCCCCATTGAGCATGTTTGGGACTGGATGAAGCGTCGTCTCACGCGGTCTGCACGTCCAGCACGAACGCTGGTCCAACTGAGGCGCCAGGTGGAAATGGCATGGCAAGCCGTTCCACAGGACTACATCCAGCATCTCTACGATCGTCTCCATGGGAGAATAGCAGCCTGCATTGCTGCGAAAGGTGGATATACACTGTACTAGTGCCGACATTGTGCATGCTCTGTTGCCTGTGTCTATGTGCCTGTG
The DNA here is from genome assembly GCF_023898315.1 of Schistocerca nitens. Taxonomy (NCBI): domain Eukaryota; kingdom Metazoa; phylum Arthropoda; class Insecta; order Orthoptera; family Acrididae; genus Schistocerca; species Schistocerca nitens. The sequence continues at coordinate 166,513,516 of NC_064616.1, read as the reverse complement.
GTTCTGTCAGTGTGATCATGTGATGTATCTGACCCCAGGAATGTGTCAATAAAGTTTCCCCTTCCTGGGACAATGAATTCACGGTGTTCTTATTTCAATTTCCAGGAGTGTAGATATTGAAGTTCGGGGTACGTGATACCATAGTTATGAATCAGAGTACGAACTTTGTCTCAGATTTAATGAAACAACTATGCCGCTTGTTGCGACTACGGAAGTTACGGACGACTTTATTTCATTCGGTGACCAACGGAAGAACCGAACGCATACACAAAACAATTGCAAAAATGTGAGTTATTACGTAAATTTCAGGCACAATGACTGGGATACCATTCTTCGCTGTGTCCTGTTCGCCTGTAATTCAAAGGTCAATAATACAACGAGCTTGTCACCATTTGAAGTGGTGTATGGCAGGAAGACACAGTCTCCCTTTGATTCTTTGACTTCTAAATATGAGGGTCGGATGGCGAATCGGTAAGGATGTTTGTCAAAAGGATAAGGGAAGTTTGGGGGAATGTATAAAGGGCAAACACGAAGGCGCAAAGGCGCAAGAACGGCAGGAACAGCCGAGCAGACGCATAGGCAAGCTGCCTCAGTACCGCTTGGACAGTGGGTAATGGTCACGAATCCCTGTATGCCAAAGTGGAAAACAAAGAAATTTTTAACTAAGTACCAGGGACCTTACCAAGTAGTCAAAATGATCTCACCGATCAATATAAAAATACAGTTCCCCCATAAGAACATGTGGTATACACATCAGTCGCATAAAGCTATTTAAAGGAATGGTAGATGGGATAGCGAAGTTATCGGCTACCAACCAGGAGAAGACAATTACAATGGGTAAAACGTAAGGACCTGGAATTCGTGAGCAATGTGGGGTGCATGACACACTATGTGATCAAAAGTATTTGGACACCACGAAAAACATACGTTTTTTCATATTAGGTGGATTGTGCTGCCACCTACTGCCAGGTACTCCATGTCAGCGACCTCAGTAGTCATTAGACATCGTCAGAGAGCAGAATGGGGCGCTCCGTGGAACTCACGGACTTCGAACGTGGTCAGGTGATTGAATATCACTTGTGTCATGCGTCTGTACGCGAGATTTCCACACTCCTAAACATTCCTAGGTCCATTTTTCCGATGTGATAGTGAAGTGGAAACGTGATGGGACACGTACAGCACAAAAGCGTACAGGTCGTCCTCGTCTGTTGACTGACAGAGACCGCCAACAGCTGAAGAAGGTCGTAATGTGTAATAGGCAGACATTTGTCCACACCATGAAACAGGAATTCCAAACTGCATCAGGATCCATTGCAAATACTATGACAGTTAGGTGGAGGTGAGAAAACTTGGAATTCATGGTCGAGCGGCTGCTCATAAGCCACACATCACGCCAGGAAATGCCAAACTACGCCTTGCTTGGTGTAAGGAGCGTAAGCATTGGACGAGTGAGCAGTGTGGAGTGACGAATCACGGTACACAATGTGGCGATCCTATGGCAGGGTGTGGGTATGGCGAATACCCGGTGAACGCCTTCTGCCAGAGTGTGTGGCGCCAACAGTAAAATTCGGAGGCGGTGGTGTTATGGAGTGGTAGTGTTTTTCATGGAGGGGGCTTGCACCCCTTGTTGTTTTGCGTGGAACTATCACGGCACAGGCGTACACTAACGTTTTAAGCACCTTCTTGCTTCCCACTGTTGAAGAGCAGTTCAGGGATGGCGATTGCATCTTTCAACACGATCGAGCACCTAATCATAATAATGCACGGCCTGTGGCGGAGTGGTTACACGACAATAACGTCCCAGTAAGGGACTGGCCTGCACAGAGTCCTGGCCTGAATCCCATAGAACACCTTTGGGATGTTTTAGAACGTCGACTTCGTGCCAGGCCTCACCGACCGGCATCGATACATCTCCTCTCCGAGAAACCTTCCAGCACCTGAGTGAACGTATGCCTGCGAGAGTCGAAGCTGTCATCAAGGCTAAGGGTGGGCCAACACCATACTGAATTCCAACATTACCGATGGAGGGAGCCACGAACTTGTAAGTCATTTTCAGCCAGGTATCCGGATACTTTTGATCACATAGTGTATGCTATGTACGTTAAGGTTGCGTAAGTAAGTTGTATGATTGTAATTTACTGTTATTCTAGGGTTAGATTATTGGACAGTGTGTCACGTAAGTAAGTTGTTTGTAATTTACTGGTTTTTTCTTGGGTTAGTAGATTGGAGAGCATGAATTTTTACTGCCATAGAGATACTTTTTGCGGCGTTGTTAGTTTTATGCACGTTGTTATTCTTTCTTTTCTATTTTCGTATTGACCAACTAGGATCACGTAACAACCTCAATTACTCTTCTTCTCTTGTTGTTCTCTGTTTTTGCAGTACCCTTTCAGCTTCTCCCCATGTTGTCTTTTCTTCTCTTCTGACCATGTTGTTCCAGATTTCTTATTTCTTCTGCATTGAAAGCCTTCTAAATTCAATATTTTATTCTTCAAAAGATTTCTCTCTGGTATTTCTGACTCTTTGATGCTGTTTCTTCTTAGATCTTTCCTTACTTCTTTAATCCATGTGTATCATCGCAGCTATTACGCGACTGCAGATTTTTGCAGTAAGTTTGTTACGTTATGGCAAGCTGTTTTGGAAGCCTGCAGTATAGTAGCGTTCAGTGGCGGCTGGCATGTGGCCTGCCGTATGCGTCATAGCCCCACCTGTCGCTAAAGCGAACCGTGAGAATGCTCACTGTGGCGCGTACTAAAATCACTTATTCACTTCACCTAAGAAACTAAATAACTATGTTAAATATTAGCTGTTTTATTCCAAATTTGGTACATGACCTTTTGTTATTCAGACGAGCTTTGTGTCGAAATTTGATACCGGTACCTATGATAGTTTCAGATATATAAAAAACCTATTAAAAAAGTAGTTAACCGACACTTAAGAAAATAAATTCAGATAGTAATAGTTTATATTGCTTTTGTTATATGAAAACAGTAGTAGCACTCTTAAGGTGCTGATTTTCAATTCTAAACTTTCGATGATTTTTCATTCGTAATGGAAATAACTCTTTAAAAGTTAATATTTATATTTTGTGTTAGGGTGAGAGTAAATGAGAATGAATGGGAGTGTGTATGTGGGACATACATCAAATTTAAATTCTATATTGTATTACACCTTACGTAAGTAACAAGTGTTACGCCACCAGAATGTCATGAAAAAACTGTGAATCCCCCTAACTGGCGGATGACGTATGTCTATGAGCGTTTGCTTTTGTAATAAGGCAGCCAGAAAGGTAGTAAGAGGATAATCAGTTCTAAAGTGTATTTCAAGTATAGTTTTCTATTAGTTTTCGATTGGTTTGGTTTGGTGGAATATTTTATTAATACTTGCAGCATGAAATGACGTAGATGCATCTGCGAATGTTGATTGGAGTAAAGCAGATTGAGCGCGAATGTGATCATGAAAGATTAACCTGATTGGCTGTTCGTTTTGATCAACCAATGAGAGTTAAGTCTTTCCCGCACATTGGGATGAGTTATATGCCCTGAAAGCAAAGGCATTCAGTCAGTCGTGGACCAGCTGCCGGACGAGGAGGTCATGTTAGACGTGTCCGAAAAAGTTATTTGTAAAATGAAGAAGTGACTTATTTCGCGTTCGGTTTATATCACCGTGCAAGAAGATGCATTTACGGACAGTTCTGTGAAGTTTGGAAGATTTTGGAGTGTTTGTTGTAGAGAAAACTGCATGTGAGACTGTCGGCCTTTGTGATGAATTCTGCGTGGCGTGTTCAGTATGCATTTACAGAGTATTTTTGGCGAGCATCTTCATTTGAAGAATCCACTGAAAAGCACCGAGTTTCAAACACATTTCGTAGCAGAGTATTGACTGTATTAATCTCGTAATATTTCGGGTTGGACTTATCACATTTCTGGCTGTCTTGTGTGTGAAATAAGCTGCATGAACTAGTAGTGTATGTGCTACGAGACGTAAATATGGGCTTGTTGACACAATATGTAAAAGACACTAAAAACATTAGTATGGATAAGCGGACATTTTCAATGAAGGAAGGAAGCATCCCCTTATGCCCGTTATTACTAGAGATTTGCAGGTTATTTTTGTTACCTGAGTCACGCGGACTATGCAATCGTAAGTATGGACGATGGTTTTCTTCAACGCTGCTTTTAACATCGTCTGCATAGTACCTATGAATGCAGGGCAACGGACGGTGAACGAACGCTATACTGAGGTAGGTGGACATTAATTTTGCAACTTGCTTCATTCAGTGTTAGCGAACATTCTAACACCGCTCCGCCGTACATGCTATTATCGATTTCTTCTTCCAGAAATACAGGAATATTTCTTCGTGAGCCTGTTCGCATTCATTCTCATATTGTTATTATTGATATTTTTTGTGTATTTTTCATCCTCTGAAAGAGGAAGGAGGTGATGGAGTGATATTGTTCCGCAGTTGGCGAATGTGTAAGGACGTCCTGGGTGACGAGGATGGCCCTGCTGTTACTGTGCTTCAGGGAATAATTTGTTTAGGGAGATAAAGGAAGAGTACCATGAGTTGCAGTTCAGTTACAGTAAATTAAGAACACAATTGTCACAGTTGATGGATGTGGTTCTGAAAGCCAGGAAAATTCAAATGTTCAAATGTGTGTGAATTCCTAAGGGACCAAACTGCCGAGGTCATTGGTCCTAGACTTACACACTACTTAAACTAACTTACGCTAAGGACAACAGAAGTACCCATGCCCGAGAGAGGACTCGAACCTCCGTCGGGAGGGGCCACGCAATTCGTGACATGGCGCCTCTAACCGCGCGGCCACTCGGCGCGGCTGCTAGCCAGGAGTCGGCGGAAGAGGGGCAGGGTAAATTCTAGAGGAAATTTGTTAAAGACAATATTCGGAAGAGCAGATGATGCGGAAGTACAGGAGCTAAATAACACAGTTGTTCAGGTTCAGCAAATGGCAAGTCCTATGAACGATTCCTTTCAGTGGCACACAATGCGGTTATCAGACTTGGAACAAGGGTTGTTGAATAACACGTGAGAAGTAAGGGAACTGGCAACAGCGCTAACCCAGTGTGCTAGTGAAACGAGGGAAGTGCTGAATAGCGATTTAGAGGGAATACAGAAGCAATTGAGTGCACTGGACAAAGAACTGAATTTAGCAAGGTTGCTTAGCGGACCAACTTGAGAATGCAAGGAGTGAAGTGTCGATGTTACAGGAGTCGATATTTCATGTGGTAAATGGGCTACGTCAGCTCCGTATTGGTTACACTTGGGGAATTCATGATGGGATCTGCAGAAAAGAAGTTTCCCGCAGTGTCAGAACATATAGCCGAAGTGTCGCAGGAAAATCTGGCACTGTTCTGCCATGTGGCTAGGCTAGAGGTGGAAACTGATGAGGCCAGGATGCATATAGCGATTCGTGTACCTGCTGTAGGGAGAAACTCGAAGTTTCAATGCCACACCATCCACTTGTAGACAGTGAAATGATAGATACTCGAGGGAGGGTGGGGACGGGGGGTGGAGGGCGCTGGGACGGATGGGGGGGGGGTGGAGCGGGGGGCTGCAGGTAAGAGTACGGGAAGTACTGCTAGTCTCAAAAGACAGGCACGCTCATGTGGTTATGTCACGGGTAGAGCTGGAAAGGTTGTGATCTGTCTGGGTGGTCAGGTACGGACTGATATGTGGACATGTGAAGCTAGTGTGTTTTGGGGGGAAATAAGAGACGATTTGTGGGAAAGAGCTTCTGCCAGCTCGAACACACTTCCAGAAAAGGGGAACACTTTGTTATACTCAGCATTCAAGCGAAGAACTGTATGGTTGAATGGCTACGAAGGAGGGAGATCGGTAGGGTTGAGAAAACTAGAGTTCGGGAATGAAGACTGATTACTAATGGCACGAATTGTGAGATAATCTGGACGGACTTTTGTCTTTCGCTTACACTCACAAGCTCAAATGCTATGACATTGTCACCAAATACGTGGTATTCATCAGAAAGATATCTGAGGGTGTTACTCATTCAAAATTAAACCTATTTAAATAACACACTCAATTCAGAACTTAGGCAGTCCTTGGGCAAATTAATAAACTCCCAGAAGGAGAGAATTTCGAACGAATAAATGTGGCAGCATATGCATCGTTTCTGGGACCAGCAGCAGCACAAAACATTAGTAGTAAGTGTATCGGCTACCAGTTGAGGCGTGTTTCTATCAGTCTTTTGCGTACTGTATTTCTGGGTAAAGTGCAAGCAGGCACAGGCTATATACGAACCATCAAAGCGATTACCAATAGAATGGTTGACAGGCATTGGCCTGGGAAACAATCGGTTTTCAGGACTTAATTGGTATGTAAGAGTATAATAAGGATACATGGTAATTAGTTATGGGGGAGAATACATATCTGATGAGAAGATCATATGGGGACACTACATTGTGAATTGCTAGGGATTGTCCTCAGTATATAAATTATTAGAGTTAAGGTTGTTTTGTGGGGGCCCAATATTAAAGATTCTGGACGAATCTTCTCGGTAGGGAGAAGGTATGCTGCAGAAGGAATAAATATAGGTACGGATTTGGGGAACTGTCGAAAATTTTGCGCAGCTATGACCAGAAGGTAGAAATTAAGGGACCGATGGACTCATTGGGTAGTGGGCTCTAGCAATGTTGTTATTAAACTGTGAGGCAGGTTTACGACACTGTTTGCAGGCGAGGAATCACAGCCTGGTGGGCACTTCAAGAAAGGGGAGATTGGTGATGGGTAATCAGACGTAACACAGGGCACTGACAAGCTATGAAAAACCCGTATGTTGCAGTTACAACAGTGCCTAGCAACCTGTATGTGGGGACCGAAGCAGCCTAGAAGAAGCTGAAGTTCCAATTATAAAGGAACACACCACTCATCAGAGGCGTAGAAATAGGAGTATAAGTAAGGGAGCCCAGATGGTGAAGGAGAGCAGTAATATGCCTATTCAGCTCACGTTTGGAACCAAACAGACTGACGATTGGTTAAGTTGCAGTCCAACTCGGACGACCATCTGATGATGCATTCCGGCAGTCAACTGGCCCTCTGAATCAACTGTAAAGTTTCATGGTACAGACGTGCGACAGCCATGATGGGCTGAGTCCGAAAATGGTACTGCACGGGTGCAAGGAGCAGGGGGCGGCCGGCCTGGACTGTCTGGGTGACGTCGTCCGACAGACTCCAAGCTGCGGTCTGCTAGGGCGGAGCCAGCGCAGTCTCGTGGCCTCCCAGGTCCAAGGCTGTCCTCAGTCACCTACCAGGCCAATCTGGTCGGGCGACTGGAGCTACTGAGGCTCTACTACAACGACGGATACTGGCTATAATCCTTCGGCGCCCTACATGGTGACTAGGAGTAGCAATTGAGGGAATATCCAGCCTCGCTCTGGAGGGCAGGTACAGGGCTTCGAGCTTGGTCACCACACGCTGCCGGCCACGCCGCCCGGGCGAGGACAGAAGCCATTACGTCACGGGGACAGGAGTGGGTGCCGTAGCAGCAAATTCCCGCGCTGACGCTTGAGCTGACACACGTGCACGCGCTGCTCGGCAGTCGGCAGGGGTACTGTGTATTCTTCGGAGGAATAAAAGTCAATGCCAAACTTGCCTGTGCCGCGCGGAGTGGCCATGCGGTTTGAGGCACCATGTCACGGATTGCGCGGCCCCTCCCGCCAGAGGTTCGAGTCCTCCCTCGGGCAAGGGTGTGCGTGTTGTTCTTAGTATAAGTTACTTTAAGTAGTGTGTAAGTCTAGGGACCGATGACCTTAGCAGTTTGATCCCTTAGAAATTCACACACATTTGAAGCTTGACTGTGTATATCTGCACGGCCTGGAATGATTCGCCCCTTTCTCCCAAACCATCTCTGTCAGTCATCCTTGACCATAGGTGAGCGTGGGACAGAATTCTATGCTGTATCTCGCGATTAGTGCATTTTTTTCGTTGTTTATTTCTCGGTTGTTTCTCACTAACGATCCTATCACAACATTCATATATTAATTAGTGAGGTGTAATTTTATAAAGCAGACAGCTATTTTCAATATTATGGCAACTACGGCCAGACCTGTCTCAATAAACAAGACTAATTGTAACTTCATTTCATGTTGGAGACTATTGGAAATGTCTAATAACTCTGTCAGAAACTCATTGTGCACATCAATTTGTCTCCTGAGACAACTTCTCATCGTCTCCTGCTTAACTGAAAAGTTGAGGGTCACATAAATAGCGTAAAACCAGAAGGACAAACAGTCATGGAAACCAGACGCTCACTCTTTACATCACCGTGGAATAAATCGAAACAGTTAAGCATTGGTAAAGGGAGGAATTTAGATGAAACAAGGTTGATGAAATAAATTAAACATTTTCACATGCAAACTAAACTGTTTCTTCCATAAGTATCTCCATTTTGAAGCTTACGCTTGATGAATTATTGGAATCAGAAACATTTTTTCAACTTCAGACCTCCACTATAATTTCTGAATTCATCCCTGATTTACTTCAGTTATAAGTACGAACCAGACAGACTCTAGTAAGATACAGCTTCACAAAACTGCTGATCTAACTCCACTTCTATGAATGTGATATGGAGTTCTTGCAGTATTTGCGCACCAGAAACATACATTGGCTAATCTCTATGGTTCCAAAACGTCGATCTTGAGAAAATGATATCTATTGAGATGAATCACCATCCCTCTTGACTTTTAGAACCTAACTAGGCTTGTTAAATTAAGATTAAACTGTTATTCTCCCGTTTTGATTCTCTTAAGGAAACTATGGATGGAACTTTTGGATGATAGTTGGGACTGCATAGTGCTGGAGCTGGAATGACGACAGTATCAGGTGGCAGACACTCCCCACCGCTACCTCAAGTTACAAAAGTGTGTAAAAAGACTCAAAGAGATCTTCAGTTACACGTATTTGGCGTTTTTTAGGTGTGTCACGGCCGATTTCAAAACGGAAATACTTATGGGAGAAATAATTTAGGTGTCATCTCAAAATGTTTAATTTATTTCATCAACCTCATTTCATCTAGATTCGTCGCCTTACTATTGCTTAATTTTTTCAAGTTATTCCACGGTGATATAAAGAGTGAGGTGTCTGATTTCCATGGCGATTTGTCCTTCTGGTTTTACCCTGTTTATGTAACCCTCAACTTTTCAGTTAAGCAGGAGCTGATGATTATTTGTCTCAGGTGACAAATTGATATGTGCAGTGCAAGGGTGTACCTAGAATCTGAACTAGGGGGGGGGGGGGGGGGAGGGGGGCAGGTCAGGAAACAAGGATACGAGACAACATACAACACTTCTTATTAAATAAAACAGTAAACCAGTGAAAAACTGCTTTTAATAATCATTTAACATACAAGAATGCACTTGTACAATCCGAGAAAACATGCAGCATTTCTTATTAAATAAAACAGAAGGCGAAATAAAACAGCTGCCCTCCCCCCCCCCCCCCCCCCCTCTTGCCCCTCACTGGGTACGCCCATGGTGCAGTGAGTATCTTGAAAGCGTTAGTGGCCATTTCCAATAGTCTCCGAGATGAAATGAGACAGACAGGTTGTTGTGATAGCCTAGTGTGGCACAACTGAGAAACAAACTACGAGTAAAATGCACCTACTGCGAGATACAGCATAGAATTCCGTCCCACGCTCAGCTAGGGTAACCTCTTCTTGATGCTTTGGTTCCTCTCTGTCTTAAGCTGTCTGAAAATTGAAAAGCCCATTCATCGTTCCATTGTTCCAGCAGGATAGTGCTCCCCACTAACTGCCTGTGAAACACAACTCGCTCTGCAAGACGTGCAGCAACTTTCCTGGCCAGCATGAGCCCTGGATTCTTCTCCAATTGAGCACATATGGGAGACTGATGGGCCGAGAAATGACTTGTGCGTCTCGTCAACCAACAACTTTTACAGAACTACTTAAACAGCTGGAGCAGGTGTGGCATAACGTGTCCTAGGACAGTGTTCCCCATCTGTAAGAGCTACTGAATGCCAGAGCCAGCGCCTGAATTGCCTCCCGTAGAGGCAACAGCACATACTAATATAGGTATTTCTGCATGAGTCAATATCTGGTACTCAGAACCGCTTATGCTATTGACGTGTAACTGTAATCATTTCATGTACTCCATATGTAATGTTGCAACAATAGATTCTGACTGAACAGGAAAATTCTAACAAGATGCACTAATTTTTTTTTTCTGGCAGCCAGCATTGTAATCATTGCGATTAGACGAAACTTTCCATCCTTTAGCTTTTATAGAATGAATAACAGTTTTGCTTGTGAATGACGTATTTGACACAATACTAGATACATACGATCGTAATGATCTCGGCCATGTCATGGATGTACCTACTACAGAGGTATCGACCTACACGCATCTGCCTTTAGGAACTGAGACAATGAATTCTTCCTCTCCTGGACATCCGTTCGGAGATAAAGGAGCGATGGAACACAGTCGCAGCTGCGAGGAAACACGACAAGGGCCTCTTTGTTCGCCGCTGTAACACACCGGCAGCCCCTTTCCAATGACTCGTGGGCAGACAACGTGGAAGATGACTCTTTGGCAGGCGCAGCAGTTGTAGAACTGTGGGAGCTACACCCACTCCCCATCTCCCACGGACGGCATGATCAGAGAGACGACAGGATGGCGTTGGGTTGCCAAAACTCGTCGCCACTGCTCACACTGACGACTGCCTCTGCCTTAGAAGGCGAACGATAGTCATATCGATTCGCAGCTATCAACAACACCATTTAGTCACGAGCGAAGCTGTCATATTATGCGAAACACTTTTTGCGGCTGACATTGACGTGGCACTATTGCAAGAGGTATACGTTTTTGGCTTCCTGGACGTCTCTTGTACACGAAATGCATATCACATGTGTCGAATACAGGCTGTGGTATCGCAATTCTTCTAAAATAAGTTTTAGAAGCCACCAATGTACGTTACCTATCGAATGCCAGGGGAACGTCCATGGGACACATCCCGTCAATGTTTATGCAACGTCTGGTGCCAGCAAGAGGCGTGAATGTTCGCCCTTCTTTGCTGAGGAATCAACGTAATTATGCTAAGGCAGGATAGATGATATGGTGATTAGGGACAATTCTAATTGTGCACAATATTCCAAGGATCAAATTCCTCATCATTCTCGATGCCCAGCACTCGGTGCTGTCATTCAATAGCTCGGTTTGGTAGACGCTTGGAACATCTTCTATGCTGACAGACCGGGTTTTACGTGCTTCACGGAACATTCGTGTACCAGAACTGACAGGACATATATCTCCTGCTCTCTCATGCATATGGTCACGGCAGCTGAGCTGTGGCTGGCAGCAGTTACTAACCAACTGCTTACATCTGAACCATCATGCTTAGATGTCAACGGGTACGGCGCAGCAGCAGCCCGTGGAAATTTAACACTGCTCACATGATTTCACCGGACTGTAAGAAGGCAGTAGGCAACACATGGAGACTGTGCCTACGATGATGAGGCGCTTATACGTCAGTTTTACAATGGTGGCTGTACTGTGCCAAGCTGAGCCTAAACATTGAAGATGTTTAGTAGGGGAGCTACGGTGTGGAGGCGCAGCTCTGTGGAGTTCTGCTACACCACCCTCGGGGAGTTTTCGGTTACGCTTCCAACACCAGACAGCCAGATGATTATCAACCAAACAAAAACCAAGACTGTGACGTAGATGCATCAATACTTGGAAGGGATGATTATTTGTACATGTCAAGCGGTGAGAATCGCCAACGAACGGCCTTCCATGTACCATATAGCCATGGAACAAAAGTACAATCGCAGGACTTTGATTCATGAGGTGGAAACCGAAGATGTCGTATATGATATCACACAAAGAGACATAAGCAATGCATACTTTACCAATTATTCTCACCTGTACATGGAAAGGAGATCTGATCCAGAGGTCATTGCTGCTGTCGCTGGTTTGAAGCATGCCACAGTTACTCCAGAACTCCCACTGGAACTGCTGGAATCGGTGACTGAAGAAGAAGTATTGGCTCCCATACGAAAAGGGGTATCTAATAAGACAACAGGACCGGATGGGTTACCCCTGGAATGGCATGTCTTAACGTAATGTCGTATAGGTAGCGATATCTGTTCAGTCTTCTACGTGTGGATGTATTAAATTCATCTCCTGCCATGAATGATCCAGCTGCCAGGCGGATCTTGGAAGATACTCCACAAGAAGTTCGAAGAGTTTTGGCTGTACTTTTCTTCACAACAGCACAACGACGATCATTTAAATAGCTCCAGAAATCCATGATTCCTATGACAGGACGTGACAGTGTTGCGTTTCGTTCTCGGGTAGTAAATAGCGTCCAGGTAAAGGAGAGTGCGTAAATTATTATAAGCGGGCGACATCCGTTAAAAGAGAGCCAAAATTTGACGCACAAAATACCAGGTCTCTTCCGCCGGCCTATAATGTAGCTGGTATTCGTCTGTATCCTGAACGCTGCAGTTGACAAATAAAGGCGAATCGACAAGATGGATCCTATGGAGTCTCTCTCGAGTAATCCGTTCTTCGTTCGCCATCACGTACCAGGTCGATAGTACGTCTGAATCTAGCGTTACGGCGTTGACAGTGCGCCATACAACCTTCCAGTGCACGGCACGATGTGTCAATTCGACGGCAGAAGGGGGCCAGAAACGAAGTAGATGCGATAGATGTCACTAGCTGTTGGTAAGCTAGAGACAAGGATAATGTCCCGTAGGTAGCTATACGCCAGATAAAACCTCCCAAAACAGGGAAATGGCACCAGTATCTCGGTTAGTGCCTGCGGAGGGTCAAGGGAAGGCAGTGCCAAAACTTCCATGAGTAAGCCCGTGACACTTGTCAGGCAACGCTGGCAGAGCTTGAGGTGCTTACAGCGTATAGAGACACTGCTTAATCATGAACACTGACAAGGCCGAGTCCGCCGTGTTCTTTAGCATGACTGAGGGAGTCGTATCGAATCTTAAATATCGTCCCAACACTGAAGAACCGAATACCGTGCTGAGATCATGAGCTATGTGTATAGGTATTAGTAGCGTCTGCGCTGCGTGCGAAATTCCTGATGGCTGATCGACTTTAATAAATTTTGTGCGCTGATGAAGGTCCAAAGCCCGGAGACGACGATCCACAAGTCCAGTCGTATATGTTGCAAGATGCTCCGATAATTACAGATCGCCGTGCGTGAGATGTCTGTAAGTTCGATACCAAGACAACGGATATTATGCGTCCTACCGATCAGTGCTGAGCCATTGATAGAACATGAGACGTCATACGCCAAATTTAAGCTGCCAATAGGAGAGCGAAGTTTTCGTATCACAGTTCAACAAAGTTAATGGTCGGTAGTCCATAACACGTGATCCTCCGTGAGCTTTACGGATTGGGATGATGATACCTTCCACAAAGTCAGCCAGAAGTTGTACTTCTGGCGTCATGAGCTGTTGACATATAGACGTCCAGTACGGTACCAATAGCGTCTGCATGACAAATATAACGCTTTCCTTAGCACATTTCTCATGCTCTTTGAAAGTTGATTTCCATTAGAACGTTCTAAACAGGGTACTAGCTGTAAAAGGCAGCCTGGGTGGTTGACTAGCGAGATAAGGATATCATGTAAAAGAAAGTGGGAATTATATCAGAATGTTAGAAGTAGTCACAATAGAGCCACAGTAGCCCATTACGAACAGTACTGTAAGGTATTTTAAATGTTATTAGGGAGCAAAGAGTAGTGGTATGTAAATAGAACAGCTAACTCACACGCTAAAATTAAAACCTTATAGTCAGTCGTGAAGGAAGTATCTGGTCAGCAGCAGAAGGTCGAGAATATAAAGTCAATACGTAGTAAAAAATTTATGTACAGTATTTAACAGTCACTTTCTGAACATAGCTGATGAATTAAATAAAAACCTACTTTCTACAGGGAATCATATAACTCTCCTGGAAAATGCCATTCCGTGACTGATCTCTGAAATACTCCTCTGTGATAATGACAACGGGGAAGTTAAGTTAATAATTAAATCACTGAAGGTTAAGGACTGTCGTGGATGTGATGGAGTATCTAGCAGAATCCTGAAGTACTGTGCTCCACATGTCAGCCCTGTACTTAATTATAAGTTTTCCTTTAGGAATGCTTAGTTTCCTGAACGATTAAAGTATTCAGTAGTAAAGCCGCATTATAAAAAGAAAGAAAGCAATAATGTCGACGATTTTGAACCTATTTCTATGCCATCATCAAGGAAATGAAAGGGCTGTGTGTGTAAGAGTAATTCATCATTCCGTTTCACATAATTTGCTGTCAAATGTACAGTTTGGTTTTAGAAGTGGTTTAACAACTTAAAATGCCATATTCTCTTTTCTCTGGGAGGTCTGGAGGGATTAAGCAAAAATTTTCCAACGCTAGGCATCTTTTTAGATTTAACGAAGGCATTTGATTGTGTAGATCACAAAATACTGGACCATTATGGAATACAGGGAGAAGCGCATATTTAGTTCACCTCTTACCTTACGAACAGACAACAAAAGGTCATTCTCCACTGTATTGCGAATGGGTATGATGTGTTGTCCAAGTGGGGCACGATTAAATTCGAGAATGTCCCAGGGATCAGTGGTGGGGCCACTCCTGGCCCTTATTTATATAAATGATGTGCCTTCTAGTATTACAGGTGATTCTAAAATATTTATGTTTGTTGATGACACTAGCTTGGTACTAAAGGATATTGTGTGCAAAGTTGGCACTGTTCAGGTAGTGCAGTTCAAGACTTGTTCATGGCTTGTAGAAAATAGCTAACGGTAAATCACAGTAAGGCTCAGTTTTACAGTTTTTAATAAATAGTTCCCAAAAATCTGACGTTTTAATTACACAGACTGGGCATTTGATTAGTGAGACTGAAAAGTTCAAATTTCTATAGTTCAGATAGATAGTAAACTGTAGTGGAAAGCCCGTGTTCAGGATCTTGTTTATAGGCTTAATGCTGCCATTTTTACTATTAGAACAGTATCTCACGTAAGGGACAGTTCGAAAAGAGAAGTAGTCTACTTTGCTTATTTTCATTCGCTTATGACGCATGTTATTTCATTTTAGGATAACTCTTCCCATTCTCAAAGGTTAGTTTTGGCTCAGAAACGGGCAGTCGGACCCTGTTCATTAGCCTGGGTATTCCGAAATTGGCCTCTCAATATATATATACTTTACTGTGGGTTCTTGTTAGCAACATCAGCTTATTCCCAAGAATTAGTAGCTTTCACTCAGTTAATACCAGGCAGTAATCCAGTCTGCAATCGCACATCCTTGACTCTCGTGTATAAAGGTGTGCAGTATTCAGCTGCATCCATTTAAAATAAGCTACTACAAGAATTCAAAAATCTTATCAGTAATCCAAGGGCTTTCAAATCTAAATTGAGGAGTTTCCTCATGGGTCACTCCTTCTATTCTGTCGAGAAGTTCTTGAAAAATTAAGCTGATTCCTGTGTTATATTGCTCATTGCTTGACGTCTTTTTATTTTATCTGTAATTTCGTGTACTGACACGTTCCATGACCATAGAGATTTGCTCCTCAATTTGGTCCCACGGAACTAGACGTGCAAAATAAGAAAAAATAGTTTTTCGACTTCACATCTAGATAATATGCTGGTAACACTTCCTCTCTTTGCATGTTGTGGAGTGTTAACAGACAGTAAAAGTGTGCGGTTCCTAACGGCGTGGTGAGGGATCTAGCTAGTTCCGTCACTGACTGTAGGTATAGAATTTGACTCATTGAACAATTTCCCTAAATAAACTGCTTCGTACACATTGTTGCTGCATGACCAGGTGATAAATTACTGTTCACTGACCGGAATAGTGCTACGAGTAACATAAATTTACGACCGATACGTGACATCTGCAGTATTTCACGGTGGGATCTTAAGAGTGCGAACATAGTCAAGACCTTCACAACGAATCAGGGCAGTTCATGTTTACGGACGCGGCATTTCTCGCTTTTATGACCTCTAGTCGGGTAAAAGCGACATTCTCTGCAACTGTTGAGGCTCCTAGACACTACAACATCATCGCATGTGCTAAAACTCGGAGGAATATACGAGGTGCGGCTAGAAAAAACCGAACTGATGCTGGAAAAAACATTTATTTATAATTATTTACAATTTCATGTTATCTCCTTCAATGTACTCTCCTCCTCGGTCTCTACACCGCTGCATACGAATTTTCCACTGTTCATAGCAATGCTGCAGATCATTTTCGGTAAGTCCATACATTACTTCCGTCGCTTTTTCTTTTACTGCTTCAACAGTCTCAAATCTAGTTCCTTTCAAAGCTGACTTGACTTTAGGGAAAAGAAAAAAGTCACAGGGGGCCAAATCAGGTGAGTAGGGTGGATGATCTAAGATGGGAATGTTGTGTTTTGCCAAAAACGTCTTCACTGACAACGCACTGTGAGCTGGGGCATTGTCTTGGTGAAGGATCCATGACTTTTTTCTCCACAAATCGTTCCGTTTTCTCCGTACTCGCTCACGTAGGGTAGCCAGGACGCTAATGTAGTAATGCTGATTCACTGTTTGTCCCTCTGGTACCCAATCAATGTGCACAATCCCTTTGATGTCAGTTTTTGCTGACAATGGTCTGCCAGTGCGAGTGTCATCACTGTTGTCTTCGCGGCCATCTTTAAATCGTTTAAACCACTCAAACACTTGTGTTCGCGATAAACAATCATCTCCGTACACTTGTTGTAACATTACAAACGTTTCACTTGCAGATTTTCCTAGTTTGAAACAAAATTTGATGTTAACACGCTGTTCAACGTCAACTACTTAAAACAGACGCCACGGGCAGACTGAGTGCAGGAGGCAGATGAAACTCGAGCAGTAGGCGGAGCGAGAGTCACGTGACAGGCCACGCGACTTTCAGCCTTATTGCATTCGTTTTATTGTTTCACCAGTACTAGTCCGGTTTTTTTTCTAGCCACACCTCGTATTATGGCTGAAGCGAAAGAACTAGGACGAGCCTTGTGTGTCTCTCGAACATGAGCTGATGACGTTTAGATATTCGATTACGCTGATAGTGTCGTTTACGTCAGAGGCAGTGAGAACGCGTGTTGGATGAGTACAATATTCAGGAACGCTTCAATTCACAATCTCGAGTCATACGATTGCTCAGGAATCCGTCAGTTCAAGGAGATGTCCAGAGAAGAAAAAGAGGAAAGAGAAGGAAGAACCAATGCTTTTATTTCTGCTTCAACTAATGTGAAACTACCTTTAAGTTATGAAGATGGCATCAGTTCTTTCGGACATGTCCGAAAGAACAGATGTCGTTGGTGACCGTGCAGCTCTTTAGAATGAAATTACAATTAAATCAATACCATTGCCTGAACTCTTAGGGGACTCGGTGGATTGTCTGCCGCGAGTAATGGGTACGAGTTACATAATGACAGGGGCACTAAGAATGTAGTGTGTGGACTATGAGAATGTGTGCCGGCGATAAGTCCCTCTAGTCGTCCTATCCTCTGTCTCCTCGGAGGCTCAGATGGATAGTTCCGGTTGGGACGCGACAGCGACCGGACGTGCTGGTACTTCTGCGTAGTTGTAGCGTCGCAAGCCGTGTTTATAGAAATTCTTGGACTGTGACCTGTGCTATTCTCACAAGGGAACCTCCCCATCGCACCCCCCTCAGATGTAGTTGTAAGTTGGCACAGCTGATAGGCCTTGAAAAACTGAACACAGATCTATCGAGAAAACAGGAAGAAGTTGTGTGGAACTATCAAAAAAATAAGCAAAATATACGAACTGAGTAGTTCATGCACAACATAGGCAATTTTAAGGAGCAAGTGATCTTACGAGGGCCGTGGTCCCGTGGTTAGCGTGAGCAGCTGCGGAATGAGAGGTATTTGGTTCAAGTCTCCCTCGCGTGAAAATTTTAATTTTTTATTTTCAGACAGTTATTATCTGTCCGTCCGATGCGAGGTAACTGCGCCGTAGTATGGGGACGCTACACCTAAACAAACTTCGAAACACACGACGTCAGTCGACTACAACGCACGGAAAAGAGAGTATTCCTCCTAACGAGGCTCCCTGGCTGGCAGTTGACTGTTCGCTACTTTGGACGAGAGTGCATTAAATTCGTGAGATGTATTCCGTGGGCAATATGAATCCAGCAAATATAGCGGACGGACGGAGAGACAATAATTGTCAGAAAATAAAAAAATTAAAATTTTCATCCGAGGGATGACTTGAACCACGGACCTCTTACTCCGCAGCTGCTCACGCTAACCACGGGACCACGGCGCTTCTGAGCTTGTGTTATCATTGATGTTGCATATGTGCGCATGGACTACTCAGTTTGTATATTTTGCTTATTTTTTTAATAGTTCCACATAACTTCTTCCTGTTTTCTCGATTGATCTGTGTTCAGTTTTTCAAGGCCTATCCACTTTGCCAACTTATAACTAAATCTGAGGGGGGTGCGATGGGGAGGTTCCCTTGTCAGTGCTTCTTCACTACCGTCGTACACATGCTTCGTAATTAACTCACAGCGGTCTCGGTCGCTCATATAGTACAGTTGTGGCTCCCAGTGTACTCCCTAAGAATACCCTGAGTTTTGCATTTGAGAAATCTTCCAGGAATGTGCAACCGAGTTCTCTAGAAATCCATGATTGGATAGTAGGTATTGGCATCACGTCCGACCAGGTCCACACAGCATATTATGACATGGCGGAATACTGTTTCTTTGGGAAGTTTTTAGATCAGATACAACTGGAGAAAATTTTGGTGAATACTGGTGGGAAAGCAGAGTTCCGACATGGTGATCAGTCGGTGAGTACAGTTTCAATTACTAACGCTGATATCGAATATAAACAAGTGCGAGTGTTCAATTTGTCTCCTGAGGTTGAGAATTGTTTTCTTAGAGATGTCCTCGCAAAATACGGTGATGGTTCAAATGGCTCTGAGCACTATGGGACTCAACATCTTAGGTCATAAGTCCCCTAGAACTTAGAACTACTTAAACCTAACTAACCTAAGGACATCACACACACCCATGCCCGAGGCAGGATTCGAACCTGCGACCGTAGCAGTCCCGCGGTTCAAAATACGGTGACATCCGACAGATTAGAAACGAAAAATGGTCGAGCCGTCACAAACTCCAATGTTACAGTGGGGTTCGCTCAGTTGACATGGCCGTTAAAGTCAACATCCTCTCCTACATAATGGTTTGTGGTTATAAGGCTCATGTCATTTACGATGGACAAGTAGGCACTTGTTTTATCTGTAACACGAGTGGCCATTTACGAGATGATTGACCACGGCGCTTTGTCGTACTTCGAAACAATCTGCAACAACGACAGAGATTAACATTGGCTGACGTCCTAACTCAGAATCAGACGCCGTCTGTGATTGACTCCCAACCGAGTTCATCTGTGTCAGAGGACAACGATCTCGGTAACGGCGCCTTCCCACCCTTACCTCAGAAACCTGTGGCCAGTCACCCCTTAGGCGCCGGTGTTGCATTATCTGATGGCAACAAACGACGCCGTACTAGTGACGGTAGTGACTCCGGTGATCAGGTCGTAAAAAATCAAACCGATGACGCGGAGTCACGGGCCTCCACACAGGACACGCATATGTCGGGTGGCTCAGTTACGGCACGCCAAATTTACACTGAAACTCCCGACGCAGAAACTGTCAATACGAGTGCAGTCGAGTGTTTACAGCAATCCGTTCCGATGCCGCTTCTCGACTCGCCACAGATGATCAACACACAAGAGGCGGTAGTCAGTCAGCTGCACATCGTAAACACAGAGGATGATGCATGCGGTGTAAAGCATAACATAAACACCTGCCACCTCGGAACTGCTTCCAAACAACGCGAGGAACCGGAAAGCTGTATACAAACAGCCAGTGCGGCTCAAAACAAACACAGTGAGCCTACTGAAGCCGCGTCTTCGGACTTGCCGTCACCCGTTCCGAAGCAAGGACTTTCACATACTGCTTACAGCCATGACTCGCCAACTCCGCCGTCTTCTGTGACACTTCGGACGACTGTGCGACGGTAGAATAAAGTTAAACCAAATGACTCCGTGGCTGGAAGTAAGTCAAAGAGTAAAGTCAGCGCAAAAACTGCTACGAAACCTGCCGATGTAGGTTCGAAGTCTCGCCGGCCGAAGTGGCCGTGCGGTTAAAGGCGCTGCAGTCTGGAACCGCAAGACCGCTACGGTCGCAGGTTCGAATACTGCCTCGGGCATGGATGTTTGTGATGTCCTTAGGTTAGTTAGGTTTAACTAGTTCTAAGTTCTAGGGGACTAATGACCTCAGCAGTTGAGTCCCATAGTGCTCAGAGCCATTTGAACCATTTTGAGGTTCGAAGTCCGACGGTGAGATGGAGTGGGCTTCCTACACCTCCCAACACCCACACATCTCTGACGATCATGAGTCAAGCTTATAAGTTTTTGACCCTGAACATTAATAGAGTTAGGACAGATTTAAAATTAGCAATGCTACGGCAGTTTATCTATGAGTCCGAAGCTGATATAGTTCTGTTACAGGAAGTGTCTATCTTAAGTTTTCATCTATCAGGATTTGCAACAATCGTAAACACCGCGGTGGACGGGGGTACAGGTACGGCCATTCTATCACGAGACGGAATCCCAGTGAACAATATCGAAATGTTGGACTCCGGTAGAGGCATAGCTTGCCAAATTTTTGACGTCACCCTCGTCAATATCTATGCTCCATCTGGAACGACTCTAAAATCAGAAAGAGCTAACTTCTTTAAACAAGACATCATCTACTTGTTACGCCGCAACCCCACCCAGTTGATAATTAGAAGCAGTTTTTTCTTGAAGTAAGCTATATAGATGGCGCTATATTGAAATGTGTTCTTCAGCCTATTGTAGGTTACAATTCGTGTTGACACAGTTCCAGTACTTCATTATTTTGTTTTTGCGCTTATATGATTGTTTAATAAAGAAAAGAAAAAACATGGATAGAGCGCCTGCCATGTAAGCAGGAGATCCCGGGTTCGAGCCCCAGTTGAGGCACACATTTCCAACCGTCCCCGTTGATCTATATCAACGCCTGTCAGCAGCTAATGGTATTGATTTAATTGTAATTTCACCTTTGAGTTAAGTGGCCATTAATGATGCTAAGCCTCTGAAGCAAAATTTCTGTTCTGACTTGCAGCAGCTTTGCCGTCTTCTTCTCTTATTGACCGAAAAGTCACCTGGCGGCAGTGTTTCCTTCTCTGATTGGTTGAAAAGTATGTCTGGGGGGCTACCCAATTGGTCGGATCCGATCCCACCACAGACGCTAGCTTCTCTCTGTCAGCCGACTAATGATAGGCTGCGCTACGGGACCCCACTTCATTCCTGGTCAGACAGCTCGCAGAACCACTTGGAGTGACCAAGCGTCAGCAGTCGACTTGTTGCTCGTCTCCTTGTGAAGGGTAGACAGGTAAGCGAGCTCGCATTGATCACGGTATGTGCCACGTACTTGTTTATTCTTTTAATTATGATAATTTTTTCCTGCTGTTGCAGATGGTGGTAGTATACTGCTGCCATTAACGGGAAGCGACACGCTCGATTTCCTGTTCTCTCGCTCTCCTCAGGGAGCGACGTGGTTTGGACCCATAGCTCAAGAACCGCTGATAGCCAATTTTTGTGACCATAAGTACACATCTCTATGTGTGTGTGGGTGAATACTAGCACGATTATCTGACGTATTTCCTCGTCTTTGTTGAATTTCTCAGTAATGTTGCGGGGATGGATATGGACGTAACCTTCAAGTCCTGGCTGTGCGCTACTAGGGCATGGTCGCTCCGCACGCTGACGCCTGCGATGTAGGCTGCTTCCACAATACAGGGTGATTCAAAAAGAATATCACAACTTTAGGAATTTAAAACTCTGCAACGACAAAAGGCAGAGCTAAGCACTATCTGTCGGCGAATTAAGGGAGCTATAAAGTTTCATTTAGTTGTACATTTGTTCGCTTGAGGCGCTGCTGACTAGGCGTCAGCGTCAGTTGATGCTAAGATGGCGACCGCTCAACAGAAAGCTTTTTGTGTTGTTGAGTACGGCAGAAGTGAATCGACGACAGTTGTTCAGCGTGCATTTCGAACGAAGTATGGTGTTAAACCTCCTGATAGGTGGTGTATTAAACGTTGGTATAAACAGTTTACAGAGAATGGGTGTTTGTGCAAAGGGAAAAGTTCTGGACGGCCGAGAACGAGTGATGAAAATGTAGCACGCATCCAGCAAGCATTTGTTCGCAGCCCAGGAAAATCGACTCGCAGAGCTAGCAGAGAGCTGCAAATTCCACAATCAACTGTATGGAGAGTCCTACGAAAAAGGTTAGTTATGAAACCTTATCGTCTGAAATTGGTTCAAGCACTGTCTGTAGCTGATAAAAGAATCGATTTCTGTGATTTTATCCTTGCTCAAATGGAAACAGATGAATCTTTCGTTTCAAAGATTGTGTTTAGTGATGAAGCAACTTTCCACACTAACGGGAAAGTCAACCGTCACAATGTCTGTATATGGGGCACTGAGAATCTGCGGGAAACAACTCAGTATGAACGTGACTCGCCTAAGGTGAACGTTTTCTGTGCCATTTCAGCCAATAAAGTTTTTGGTCCCTTTTTCTTCGAAGGTGCTACTGTAACTGGACTACAGTATCTGGAGATGTTAGAGAATTGGCTGTTCCCTCAGCTCGAACAAGAAGCACAACACTTCATATTTCAGCAGGATGGAGCGCCACCACATTGGCACTTATCTGTCCGTAACTACCTGAACGTCAACTACCCGAGGCGATGGATCGGCCGCCAGGCAGCCCGTGACAGAGCACTTCATCACTGGCCTCCAAGAAGCCCTGATCTTACCCCCTGCGATTTTTTCTTATGGGGGTATGTTAAGGATATGGTGTGTCGGCCACCTCTCCCAGCCACCATTGATGATTTGAAACGAGAAATAACAGCAGCTATCCAAACTGTTACGCCTGATATGCTACAGAGAGTGTGGAACGAGTTGGAGTATCGGGTTGATATTGCTCGTGTGTCTGGAGGGGGCCATATAGAACATCTCTGGACTTGTTTTTGAGTGAAAAAAAACCTTTTTAAATACTCTTTGTAATGATGTATAACAGAAGGTTATATTATGTTTCTTTCATTAAATACACATTTTTATAGTTGTGGTATTCTTTTTGAATCACCCTGTATAGTAAGTGCTAATGCGATCTTTCCTCTTCCTCTCCTGTGTAAGATTTTTTCTTGCCCGTGGTAGTTTTACGATACCGTCCGTTTTCTTTAATAGAAATACCTTGTGTAGATAATGCTGTGGAGCCCTGAGTTCCCAGGGCTGGACTCAGATTGTCAATGAGTGCATTCATATGTAGTGATACATACTTGTTCTTCTTCTACAATTATTATTACTGCTTCGTCTGCATGAATTGCTTACGAGTTCTTCTTCTTCTTTCTAGAAGACATCCAGGTCACAACATCATTTTAGTCCTTTGCCTCGCAGCTGGTCGCAGGTGATGCTCTAAAAATCAACAGTAATACGACTTCAGTCCTTGTGACTTTGATTTGATTCCGAAGATGAAGGAACCACTTCGTGGCATTCGCTTCAGAACTGTTCCAGAGATTCGACAGGCAGTAGACCGCTCCATTCGCATCATCAACAAAACAGGTTCTGCTAGCGGTATACTACGCCTTCCACATCGCTGGCAACGGGTTCTACACATTCTGGTGACTACTTTGAAGGACAGTAACAGGTGCAAACATGTAACTCTTTTGTATCGGTTGTGAATAAATAGTTGCCACTATTTAAGTTCCAACCCTCAGATTTAGTTTTTTACTTAAATGATATGGTGGGCTATCTATGCTCTTTGTAACTGGTTTAATACGGATTTGTGGTTTGTATATCTTGGTTTGAGCATGTAATTCGATCAAGAAAAGCCACAATCGCGGAATTTTCTAACCCCAGAGTCTAAAAAATTTCTTGTGAAAACTGTACGAAGTTCTACATCGGACAAACGGGAAGAAACATCAATATTAGATTCAAAGAAAGTACGAGAGATCTGAAAGCAGTCAGTCAACTTTCTGCCTACATCTTAAAAATTAAAACCACGAAGCAGAACACAGTGGAAACACTGTACAAATTTTACACAAAATATCTGAAGAACATAATATAAATATTTTGGAAGAATCAGATATGTACACACCTTCCTGAATGACTTACTCGATGAAAAAACTGATATAAAACACAAGCCCTGCTTACAAAATTTTATTGAAATTTTCCGTCACGAGAAAGGATAAACATATGAAATCACAGATAACATACACATACAAAACTTTACCCAAATAATATTTATGCAACAGATACACCATGCCTGATTCACAAAGATGAAAAATCGGTTAAAATACAGCAACTAAGGAAATCAACAGTCAAATAGCTGTCGAACAATTATCACGAACAATTTCGTGTTATAAAAATCATGTGATTATACTAATACTCTTTCATAATGCCATATGATCATTAATTCCACCTAGAAATCGGTAAAAACGTAAATTATAAAAATAGCGTTATTGATCGTAAGTAAGACGTAAATAAGGTTCGCTGTTCACAACACCCACAGGTGCACTTGAAAAAGACATTGTAATCCGAAACAGGCAAGCTTCTGCAGAAATCTCCAAACAAAAGCAAATAAAGATTACATTGCAACTACTGGAATTAACTTCGGCTGACTTCATGCTGCAGGCCCTACTGACAAAAACATATATCAAAATTATTCTTGAAAACGTCCTCAAAAGTGTTCTCATGAGTCAGCTTTGAACGATCATACCACCGATTGCTAAAAAACCATAAACATACACTACTGGCCATTAAAACTGCTACACCAAGAAGAAATGCAGATGATAAACGGGTATTCATTGCACAAATATATTATACTACAACTGACATTTTCACCCAATTTGGGTGCATAGATGCTGAGAAATCAGTACCCATAACAACCACCTCTGGCCGTAATAACGGCCTTCATACGCCTGGGCATTGAGTCAAACAGAGCTTGGATGGCGTGTACAGGTACAGCTGCCCATGCAGCTTCAACACGACGCCACAGTTCGTCAAGAGTAGTGACTGGCGTATTGTGACGAGCCAGTTGCTCGGCCACCATTGGCCAGACATTTTCAGTTGGTGTGAGATCTGGAGAAAGTGCTGGCCAGGGCAGCAGTCCAACATTTTCTGTATCCAGAAAGGCTCATACAGGACCTGTAACATGCGGTCGTGCATTATCCTGCTGAAATGTAGGGTTTCGCAGGGATCGAATGAAGGGTAGAGCCACGGGTCGTAACACATCTGAAATGTAACGTCCACTGTTCAAAGTGCCGTCAATGCGAACAAGGGGTGACCGAGACGTGTAAACAATAGCACGCCATACCATCACGCCGGGTAATATGCCAGTATGGCGATGACGAATACACGTTTCCAATGTGCGTTCACCGCGATGTCGCCAAACACGGATGCGACCATCATGATGTTGTAAACAGAAACTGGATTCATCCGAAAAAATGACGTTTTGCCATTCGTGCACCCTGGTTCGTCGTTGAGCACACCATCGCAGGCGCTCCTGTCTATGATGCAGCGTCAAGGGTAACCGCAGCCATGGTCTCCGAGCTGATAGTCCATGCTGCTGCAAACGTCGTCGAACTGTTCGTGCAGATGGTTGTCGTCTTGCAAACGTCCCCATCTGTTGACTCAGGGATCGAGACGAGGCTGCACGATCCGTTACAGCCATGCGCATAAGATGCCTGTCATCTCGACTGCTAGTGATACGAGGCCGTTGGGATCCAGAACGGCGTTCCCTATTACCCTCCCGAACCCACCGATTCCGTATTCTGCTAACAGTCATTAGATCTCGACCAACGCGAGCAGCAATGTCGCGATACGATAAACTGCAGTCGCGATAAGCTACAATCAGACCTTTATCAAAGTCGGAAACGTAATGGTACCCATTTCTCCTCCTTATACGAGGCATCACAACAACGTGTCACCAGGCAACGCCGGTCAACTGCTGTTTGTGTATGAGAAATCGGTTGGAAACTTTCCTCACGTCAGCACGTTGTAGGTGTCGCCACCGGCACCATCCTTATGTGAATGCTCTGAAAAGCTAATCATTTGCATATCACAGCATCTTCTTCCTGTCGGTTAAATTTCGCGTCTGTAGCACGTCATCTTCGTGGTGCAGCAATTTTAATGGCCAGTAGTGTAATTATACCACCTGACACTGTCATTCACAGCACACTGGATGGCAGAGCTAGCACACATCAAATTCCTGAATTTTGCTTCGTCGAAATGGGTGTACGCTAACCTATCCTTATTGTTCTAAATTTTAATTGTTTTTGGACTGTCACCAACACACCCTGTGTGACAGTCCAGTAACACAGGGTCCGATCGTTGAAAGGAGAATACACCTTTGAAAAATTCTCGCTTTACAGCCACCATGAAAACGATGAATGCAAAACATTCTTGCTGATAAATTGGGGAGTTTCAAACACTATTAGAGTGATGAAATAGTTAGCAGAGACCATGTACACAATACACGCTTACTGCCATCCACATTCAGACTGTACATAACCGTGAATAGAGACACTTCAATAGATGAGGTAAACTACTTTAACTGCATGACTGGTGGTGTCGACGTCAGTTATTGTGGGAACTCACGGTCATACAAGAACAAATCTTTTATACTGGCTTACGATACGTCGCCAGTGGACCACTGCTGCTGCTGCAATGGAGGCCCAACTTTAGACATAACAGGTGGTTGTAATCTAAAGTCTGATAAATTAGATAGGTGCTGTGGAAAGTATAATGGCCCCCATAAATCAGGCGGATCGACTGTATTACCATCAGGAATCTGCTGCACTATACGAGAAATAAAATATTACTAAAAGACAAATAAAAATACTAACAATAATAATAATAATAAAGAGAGAAAGAGACGAAGGAATTAGTACTTACATTCGAATGAAACAGTTTTCTTCGTTTTATATTCCTTGGAAGCGGTGAATGATCTCTGATGCTTCGTAGTGGTGCTGTTGCTTGAGCGAAGTACAGACTAGAAATGCTAAGTTTACTCTCAGGATGCTGGAGACCCTAAGGGGGGAGACGGTGCTAGAAGTCCCATGGTGGGGGACCAATAGCAGCACACTGCACGAATGGGGGACGGAGAGCCCCATTTTTGGTAACAAATTACGTTCCTTATGATGACAGTTAATGACTTTAGGCTAATAGGATTTGACCATTAACTAACATCTGGGAAAACATGAGCGCAAGAGTAACACTCGGCCACCATCTTGCCTATAAGTAAAGGTAATTAAAATGACAGCTACTGAGCAATAATTTTAATTGTAAAGCAAGGTATAGCTCATTAATTACGTCCTAAATCAACAAAGCAGGAACTCAAGTGACCAGTTTGTTTATGTAAGAGGAACAATGGGCTTTTCGAGCCCGATCCGGCATAGCCTCCTGACTTCCTTGTACTCTCTAAACAAGTGAGTTACAAAAAGCAAACATTGATGTTCATCAGCTTTTTCCAACAATTCGTATTTCTTACCAACTCTTAGTTGACTCAGACAATAGTTTCTATTACCTTTTGCAGTGACATATACGGGATAGGGACAAAAGAGTCATATTTTTGTCTAATCATTAGGAAACAAAAAGTCGGAAATGATATGATGCCAGTGAGTAATTTCGGTTTTCTTCATTTTTTCTTGGCTGACGCTGTCAGATGGATCAATATATCGAGCACGCACTATACTCAGAAAGCAACTATTCAGATAGTGGCTACGTGTGGCCTGCACATGAGGTTCTTTCAGGTTAGAGAATCCCTTCTCCTGTATGATGTCTTATATGGAGACTGAAAGTTTCGTCTCCAGGAATCAACAAGGTTTGCGCAAGCACGATCGAGTGATACCCTGCTTGATCTGTTCGTTCATGAGATCCAGAAGGCAACAGACAGCGGATCTCAGGTTGATATAACGTCTCTTGGCTTCCAAGAAGCCTTCGATGCAGTTCCACACATCGCCTACGAAATAAAATACGTGCTACGGAACGTTTTAAAATGTATGCGACTGGATTGAAGAACTCAGTACCTCGTTGTTGACGGGGAGGCACCGACAAAATAGTCTAAATTCAAGGTAGCGTAACGGAGCCGCAGCGGTTGCAGGTAATGTCTCTAGCTCTCTGAGGGTGTTCATGGCCGACACTGTTGTGTATGAGGAGGTAATATCATTAGGAAATTGCTATGAAAAGGCGAAAGACTTGAAGATAATCGCTGCCTGGTGCGAAGACTGACCACTGACCCTCAACAAAAATAAACATAATGTTATGGACATAAATAAACGGAAAGTTCTGAAATTCTCCAAACTTCCTTTATCTACAAAGGAGTGGACTTCTTACTACAGAAACAGCAGAATATTTTTCTGGTGAGTCTATTCTCAATTATTCCGAGAAATAACAGCTTCCTTCTTTTCGTGGTTGAACCTAGTTCTCTACACGGGGTCGTTGGTTTATTCGAAATAATCTGAATTCATGATTTTTCTGGTGTGTCTCCATTCCTAGGCTTCTAGCTTCTACAGTGAATAGATCATCAAACAGCAGATAGTGTTGTAGAAGCATCCTGATTAGATGACAGTGTTCTGCGAACTATTTTGGCATTCCACAAAAACAAGTTTTACTTAATAAAGGTGTCCAAAGAAAACCCCAAATATTTTTGTAAATCACTCAGTTTACAGATACGCTGCCTCTAACAAATGCGGGAATACCAGCAATAAGCAGTCATACCAGTGAAGAGTTGGTCTGCGCTGTATATTTATTCACTCAACAGTGCACTCACTCGATACAAATGGAGTACTTCCTCCTTGGCTAACTCGTGAGTTTCCGTGCTAAGTAAAATAATTTGAGACTGTGTATTTCGCCAATAGTTATTATATTCTCATCTCCATCGGCTTCTTGAACAAGAGGAGAAAGATATAATCTTCCGATCGGCTGAGGAATACAATGCAGGGGTGGACAAAGATATGGAAACACCACAAACACAACACATTAGCATAAGCCGTAGGCATTCAGAGTAGTCGTTTAGGAATGGATAAATACATTTCCTGTATGGTTTTCAAGGGTGACTTATACCATTTTTCCTGCAAAATAGTGACAAGTTCAGGTAACGATGATGGAGGTGGATAGCGATGAGGCAACCTTGTCTACAAATTAGACAACACCGGCTCACAGTATTAAGATCTAGTGCCTGCGGTGGCCAGGAAGATGCGACAATTCGTCCTCTGGCTCACAAAACCAGTCTCGATCGATGCAGGTTGTGTGAATATGGCCCTGTCGTACCAGGACACAGCATCACCGCGGGGGAACAAACATTGTCCCATGGGATGCATACGATCAGACAAAATGGTCACATAGTCATTGGCACTAATGGGACCTTTCAGAGTAATTATTGGGTCCCATTGAATACCACGATATGGCTGCCCAAACCATCACCGAATCTCCTCCGTATTTCACACT
The DNA here is from genome assembly GCF_023898315.1 of Schistocerca nitens. Lineage (NCBI taxonomy): Eukaryota > Metazoa > Arthropoda > Insecta > Orthoptera > Acrididae > Schistocerca > Schistocerca nitens. The sequence goes on along the minus strand of NC_064616.1, from coordinate 166,483,940 downwards.
TCGGACCTAAATTTGGACAGAAGTTGGAAACAGTGGGAGACAAGACTGATACAACCAAATGCAATTGTTCCATTTCTCCACAGTCCAGATTTTACGGCTTCGGCACCCCTTTTTCCTATTATTGGCATTTGCTTCACTGATGAATGCTTTTGGACGTCCAGCCCTCCTTGAAATTCCTCGCTTCTGGCGCTCCCTTCATGTTATCTTGTTGCTGATGGACATGAAGATAATGAGATCCAGATTTTAGAACGTGAAGTACTTCAGGCGTTGAGAACAGGAAAGAATGGTAAATCACCGGGACCAGGCAATATCAATCTGGAGTGTCTGAAATACGGTGGAAAACAGAATACTTGACTAATGATTCATATGAGCTATACACTGAAGGAAAGAAAATCAAAACGATACACACTTTCTGTTATTTGGGGTCCATTTTAGAAATCGAGGGAAAATCAGAGTCAAAAATCAATAAAGGAATTAGTAGCGGACAGAAGGTCATTGGGATGCTTAACTCAGTCTTATGGAGCAGGAATGTAACGAGCAGAACTAAATAAGTAATATACAAATCCATGTGGTTCTGTATGGAACGGAGACCTGGACAATTAACCTGAAGCACATTAAAAAATTACAAGCTCTAGAGATGAACTTCTGGAGAAGATCAGCAAGAATCTCCAGGAAACAGAAGGTAAGGAACACCGAAATAATAAGGAGAATGGAAATAAAAGAAAGAATATATGACGTAATGGACAGGAATAAATTACAGTGGTACGGGCATGTACGACGAATGGAGGAAGGCAGAATACCAAAATTGATACTAGAGTGGGAACCGGAAGGTAGAAGAAGAAGAAGAAGAGGACGACCTATGACCACCTGGCTCCAATATGTACAGCACACAATGAGGAGAATGGGCGCAGAGGAAGAGGACACACAATATCGAAACACCTGGAGGAATATTTTGAAAATGTAGTTTAAGAACGTTTATTCTTTGCATAGCAGTTTCCGAGTAAATTATTTTGTTGGAGTTAAGCCTCTGTACCCCCCATGAACCATAGACCTTGCCGTTGGCGGGGAGCCTTGCGTGCCTCAGCAATACAGATAGCCGTACCGTAGGTGCAACCACAGCGGAGGGGTATCTGTTGAGAGGCCAGACAAACGTGTGGTTCCTGAAGAGGGGCAGCAGCCTTTTCAGTAGTTGCAGGGGCAACTGTCTGGACGATTCACTGATCTGGCCTTGTAACACTAACCAAAACGGCCTTGCTGTACTGGTACTGCGAACGGCTGAAAGCAAGGGGAAACTACGGCCGTAATTTTTCCCGAGGGCATGCAGCTTTACTGTATGGTTATAGATTAGCATGGACAGCTGCATCAAACCAGTCTCAGGACTGAAGACCACAACAACAACAAGCCTCTGTAATGAGGAAAAGCTCAAAATAAATAAAAAATAAAGTTCACGATTGTGACATTTAGTTCTGCAGTGACTTTTGCAGCCGTCATCCTCTAGTTTTGGTCATAGTCCTCTGCAATGACCTTGCGTCACGATCAGTCAAAACACACTTTCGTCTGCGTTGTGACTTAACGGATGACATTTATCCGCTTTTGTCCAATGCGATATAAATCTTCGATAGGTGGCTTTGGAAAAACCAAACACTTCGGATCCCTTAGTTAGGTAAGTGCCCACCATACGAACACCAACAGTTTGCCCACGTTCGAATTCACTTAGCACCGACATAACACACAACTTAACAGAAAACTGTTCTCACTAAGGCACGCATTTCTCGCGGTATTTCCGTATTTTTGTCCAACCCCAACAATTTAAAGCACGCGGCTGTGTACTTACAGCGAGCGTTCTCGGCGATGAAGGCGGAGGAGTTGGTGTCGGTGATGGTGACCAGCGTCGCGCCGCTGAGCTGGCAGTCCTTCTCGGCGTCAGTCCAGGAGGCAGTCTGCGGCCGGAAGGAGTAGAGGCGGCCGTCCAGCTCGGCGGAGTGTTCGCGCCATCCCGGCGGCCCAGACGTCGCTGCGCAACCACGTTCTCTGAAACCCGTACCTCGAACCTTGTTCAGCTATGTTGGAACACCGCTATGCCTGTTGGATTTTGTGAGCCATCTACATCTACATCTATATCTACATACATACCCCGCAATCCACCTTACGGTGCGTGGCGGAGGGTACCTCGCACCACAACTAGCATCTTCTCTCCCTGTTCCACTCCCAAACAGAACGAGGGAAAAATGACTGCCTATATGCCCCCGTACGAGCCTAATATCTCTTATCTTATCTTTGTGGTCTTTCCGCGAAATGTAAGTTGGCGGCAGTAAAATTGTACTGCAGTCAGCCTCAAATGCTGGTTCTCTAAATTTCCTCAGTAGCGATTCACGAAAGGAACGCCTCCTTTCCTCTAGAGACTCCCACCCGAGTTCCTGAAGCATTTCCTTAACACTCGCGTGATGATCAAACCTACCAGTAAGAAATCTAGCAGCCCGCCTCTGAATTGCTTCTATGTCCTCCCTCAATCCGACCTGATAGGGATCCCAAACGCTCGAGCAGTACTCAAGAATAGGTCGTTTTAGTGTTTTATAAGCGGTCTCCTTTACAGATGAACCACATCTTCCTAAAATTCTACCAATGAACCGTAGACGACTATCCGCCTTCCCCACAACTGCCATTACATGCTTGTCCCACTTCATATCGCTCTGCAATGTTACGCCCAAATATTTAATCGACGTGACTGTGTTAAGCGCTACACTACTAATGGAGTATTCAAATATTACGGGATTCTTTTTCCTATTCATCTGCATTAATTTACATTTATTTATATTTAGAGTTAGCTGCCATTCTTGTCACCAATCATAAATCCTGTCCAAATCATCTTGTATCCTCCTATGTCACTCAACGACGATACCTTCCCGTACACCACAGCATCATCAGCAAACAGCCGCACATTGCTATCCACCCTATCCAAAAGATCATTTATGTAGATAGAAAACAACAGCGGACCTACCACACTTCCCTGGGGCACTCCAGATGATACCCTCACCTCTGATGAACACTCACCATCGAGGACAACGTACTGGGTTCTATTACTTAAGAAGTCTTCGAGCCACTCACATACTTGGGAACCAACCCCATATGCTCGTACCTTAGTTAGGAGTCTGCAGTGGGGCACCGAGTCAAACGCTTTCCGGAAGTCAAGGAATATGGCATCCGTCTGATACCCTTCATCCATGGTTCGCAAGATATCATGTGAAAAAAGGGCGAGTTGCGTTTCGCAGGAGCGATGCTTTCTAAAGCCGTGCTGATGCATGGACAGCAACTTCTCTGTCTCAATGAATTTGTGACTTCTGGAATTTGCTAAGACCTCGAATACATCCAAGAACTGCGTCCCTGCTAAGGGAACATCCACTAACAAGTCCTTAACGTTGATAGAAGTCTCGTGAAGTGAATATGTTAAATACAGGTAAGAAGAAATTTTTGATAGATGCCTCATGAAATGAATAAGACAAATATAGGTAACAAGAAATTTGGGGTCGTAGGTTCAGCAAGTGGTTAGATAGAGGGTTGCCCAAAAAGCAATGCCCCGCATTTTTTCTTCAACAGTAGTTTATTGAACATAATGTGAATTACACACACGAAAGAACGGTGTTTTATCTACACGCCGTAATCTCCAACCCGTTCTATGGCCTTCCTCCAGCGTGAAAAAAGGGCATGTATGCCCTGTCGATACCAGTCATTGCCTGGTGGCGGAGCCAGTGCTTCACTGTGTGAATCACCGCCACATCGTCCTCAAAATGTCTTCCACAAATGGCATCCATTAATGGCGAATGCCAACATCAGCTCGCTGCAACATGTCAGGTATGACAGCCTTGGATTGTCTTCCGACCGCTGCAAATTGTGGAGCTCCGCCGAACAGCCTTCTGATGACGTCACCCTCTGTGCCCAGCGACTAACTGTACTTCTGTCGACAGCAGGTGCTCCGTAGACTTAGCACAGTTTGTGAATTTCCACACAGTTTCTTTCTCTGAAGTGAGAAATTCAGTGATGGCACGTTGTTTGTAAGGTACATCACCTACAGACGCCATTTTCAAATTGTCCTGCAGTGATGGAAACTTGGGGCGCTCACTCAGAAGACTTCAATGCGTAACGTTTCGCATTCGTAGCATTGGTTTCGCCTGAGAAAAAGAATGCGGCGCATTACTTTCTGGGCAACCCTGGTACTTGACCTCTCTCAGCACCCGAAATGGGCCGTGCCTGCTGTTTTGATCGTGATTCAAGCAATAATTATTTCGGTGGATAAATACTCCTTATTTGAAAACTTCGAGGCAGATTAAAATTATATACTGAATAAAGACTTGAAGCCGGAACTTGGCCTTTCGTGGACAGTTCTATTGCTGACTCAGCTATGCAGGAATCTCTCTAAGGAGCTCTACTTTGCCAGTACCTCTCTTATATAGTCTAGCACACCTAGAAGAAATGGTATCGAGAAGAAATAAATTTAGTCTTGGGCTATGCCTAACCTATTTCTCCGTATTACCTGCAAAAGGCGAGGCTTCGGATTTCAATACCAATCCAGCACACAATTTGAACCAGACGAGAAGTTTCCAAACTGTGCACACATCTTCGTAGAGTGAAAGATTTATTCTGGAACCTGTATGTATGCCTGATTTTTACGGGACTTTGCTCGGTAATGTGGAACTGTGGCACAAAGACCAACATCTTCTCTGCGGGCAGAGGGAAGAATCTAAACTGAAACCTTGGAGAGTTAGTACACTATGTGATCAAAAGTATCCGGACACCTGGCTGAAAATGGCTTACAAGTTCGTGGCGCCCTCCATCGGTAATGCTGGAATTCAGTATGGTGTTGGCCCATCCTTAGCCTTGATGATAGCTTCCACTCTTCCAGGCAGACGTCCAATCAGGTGCCGGAAGGTTTCTTGGGGAATGGCAGCCCATTCTTGACGGAGTGCTGCACTGAGGAGAGGTATCGATGTCGGTCGGTGAGGCTTGGCACGAAGTCGGCGTTCCAAAACATCCCACAGGTGTTCTATAGGATTCAGGTCAGGACTCTGTGCAGTCAAGTCCATTACAGGGATGTTAATGTCGCGTAATCACTCCGGCACAGGCCGTGCATTATGAACACGTGCTCGATCGTGTTGAAAGATGCAATCGCCATCCCCGAATTGCTCTTCAACAGTGGGAAGCAACAAGGTCCTTAAAACATCAATGCAGGCCTGTGCTGTGATCGTGCCGCGCAAAACACGACCACACCATAATACCACCACCTCTGAATTTTACTGTTGGCGCTACACACGCTGGCAGACGACGTTCAACTGGCATTCGCCATACACACACCCTCCCATCGGATCGCCACATTGTTTACCGTGATTCGTCACTCCATGCAACGTTTTTCCACTGTACAATTGCCCAATGTTTCCACGCTCCTTACAACAAGCGAGGCGTCGTTTGGCATTTACCGGCGTGATGTGTGGCTTATGAACAGCCCCTCGACCATGATATCCAAGTTTTCTCACCTCCCGCCTAACTGTCATAGTACGTGCAGTGGGTCCTGTTACAGTTTTGAATTCTTGTGTGATGGTGTGGACAGATGTCTGCCTTTTACACATTACGACCCCTCTTCAACTGTCCGCGGTCTCTGTCAGTCAACAGACGAGGTCGGCCTGTACGCTTTTGTGCTGCTCGTGCCCCTTCACATTTCCACTTCACTATCACATCGGACACAGTGGACCTAGGGATGTTTAGGAGTGTGGAAATCTCGCGTACAGACGTATGTCGCAAGTGACACCCAGTCACCTGACCACGTACGAAGTCCGTGGGTTCCGCGAAGCGCCCCATTCTGCTCTCTCAGAATGTCTAATGGATACTGAAGTCGCTGATATGGAGTACCTGGCAGTAGGCGGCAGCACAATGCACCTAATATGAAAAACGTATACTTTTGGAGGTTTCCGGATACTTTTGGTCACATAGTGTATCTGGCAAGCGACATGCGTCTAAAACGTTGTGGAAGCCCCTGACGACGGTTTACGGCAAGGGGTGTGTATTAATGAAAGTCTACGATCACTTAAGCACGAAATAAAATGTACCCGAATTCTTTCATAAGTTTGACATTAATTGATTTATTACAGCGAAACAAGAAGCGGACAATTTTATTTTGTAAAAGTTACAGCTAGAGCATGGAGTATTGCTTAAAATGAGACGCACCATTTTCAGTTTACAATATCAACAAAAAAGACAGTGATATATGGAATTCGGGAACCTATCTAGGCCGACTAACCCTTACACGAAGTTTTAACAAAACACGGATTATATGCAACAAGAGACACGAAAAAGACAAATATTACAGGGTACGAGTGTTACAGTCACCCCAACCATGCACAGCGTTTCATAGTAGCATAAACGTCAGTGACGACGTGCTAGTGAGTGCATTTAGTGTTGTGCGAGATGTGACTGAGATGTTGTGCGAGTGTGGCCAATATTTGTCGTCAGTCCAGGTATAACCCACAAGTATCACAACAGCACTACGCAGGCACAATATACAGTTCTGTCTTGGCGACGGGGAGGAGGAACTACGCGCTGAAGGGAGGTGCATAACACATGAAGTGCGTGCTCTGGAATAAGCAAGCGTGACTAAGAAGTGCATCACCCAGAGTGAGTAGGGAAACGAAATGAAACTTCACGGTTTGAGAGGGTATGTGATGTTATTTCAGTGATTACAAAACCGAATCTAATTTACAAAGAACTTGGTAGTATGGGCCTACTTATCAGTGCGACGTTTCACTCGGTCTGGCACTGATGTGTGCACTGTTTCGTTTGAGAAGGGTGTCATAAAACCTTGTATCCTTTTCTGAGGCAATCTGGCCCACAACTGTTGTAACTAGTCCTTGATATCATGGATATTGGCCCTGTTAAAGAGTTGACGTCCAAGCTGGTGCCACACATGTTCTGTCGAGGACAGATCTGGGGACCATGCTGGCAATAGGATTAGCTCAGCTACAGACAGGTCATAGAGACACACGGCGTGTGTGGACGAACATTGTCCTGTTGAAAAATGGCACAAAAATAGTGTCTCACGGAAGGTGACCCCAGGGAAGCGTCCTCGGACCTCTGCTGTTCCTGATCCATATAAATTACCTGGGCGACAATATGAGCAGTTCTCTTAGGTTGTTCGCAGATGATGCTGTAATTTACCGTCTAGTAAGGTCATTCGAAGACCAGTATCAGTTGCAAAGCGATTTAGAAAAGATTGCTGTATGGTGTGGCAGGTGGCAGTTGACGCTAAATAACGAAAAGTGTGAGGTGATCCACATGAATTCCAAAAGAAATCCGTTGGAATTCGATTACTCGATAAATAGTACAATTCTCAAGGCTGTCAATTCAACTAAGTACCTGGGTGTTAAAATTACGAACAACTTCAGTTGGAAAGACCACATAGATAATATTGTGGGGAAGGCGAGCCAAAGGTTGCGTTTCATTGGCAGGACACTTAGAAGATGCAACAAGTCCACTAAAGAGACAGCTTACACTACACTCGATCGTCCTCTGTTAGAATATTGCTGCGGGGTGTGGGATCCTTACCAGGTGGGATTGACGGAGGACATCGAAAGGGTGCAGCTCGTTTTGTATTATCACGTAATAGGGGGGGAGAGTGTGGCAGATATGATACGCGAGTTGGGATGGAAGTCATTAAAGCAAAGACGTTTTCCGTTGCGGCGAGGTATATTTACGAAATTTCAGTCACCAACTTTCTCTTCCGAATGCGAAAATATTTTGTTGAGCCCAACCTACATAGGTAGGAATGATCATCAAAATAAAATAAGAGAAATCAGAGCTCGAACAGAATGGTTTAGGTGTTCGTTTTTCCCGCGCGCTGTTCGGGAGTGGAATGGTAGAGAGATAGTATGATTGTGGTTCGATGAACCCTCTGCCAAGCACTTAAATTTGAATTGCAGAGTAATCACGTAGATGTAGATGTAGAAGGACCATTGTGCCATTAGAATTCCCTCAATCACTACCACCCATTACCTTAAGTGATATACAATGACTCCCCACACCATGAGGCCAGAAGTAACACCCCTGTGCCTCTGCAAAACACTGGAAGAGTGAGACGATTCTCCAGGTCACCATCATGCTCGTCGATGATGGTCATCTGGAGTAGTGCGGAACTGTTACTCTTCGGTGAACACAATGCGACACGATTCATCAGTAGTCCATGCTTTCTGACCACGACACCACTCAAAACGCAGCCATCTGAGTTGTATGTCAACGGCGGCCTAATCTTGGGACGGTAATTCCCCTGTCTGGCTGCTGCTAGGCTCCGAGCAATGGTGCAGGACGAACCGAATGTTCCAGGCAGTCCATTACTTGTTCTCGGATGGATGATGGAGATGTTACCGATCCTACCTTGTGATGGCCGACTGGAACCTTGACGACGAGTATGTTTGCCCTCATGTTCCCATGCAGTCGAGCGTGGGCTTCTGAGGCATCAGAATGCACCTCAAATCTGGAAAGTGCACTATTCAACCAGTAAGCCAAAAGGAGACCCACAATGACGCCACTTCCAAACTCTGTCAATTGCTGATAACACTGACTCACAGACGTACACGACATCTTCGTGTCCTTAACATGTGATGCTGTTTACTCCTCTCTTATACCCTACCAAGCCTAGTAACAACACTAAACAAGGAAAAAGTAAGGCATTCTGGCGACAGTTGTACGTGTCATAGAGAATTGCAACTTTAATCATTTACATACCCGCCGATGATATGTACACTACTGGCCATTAAAATTGCTACACCAAGAAGAAATGCAGATGATAAACGGGTATTCATTGGACAAATATATTATACTAGAACTGACATGTGATTACATTTTCACGCAATTTGGGTGCATAGATCCTGAGAAATCAGTACCCAGAACAACCACCTCTGGCCGTAATAAGGGCCTTAATACACCTGGGCAGTGAGTCAAACAGATCTTGGATGGCGTGTACAGGTACAGCTGCCCATGCAGCTTCAACACGATACCACAGTTCATCAAGAGTAGTGACTGGCGTATTGTGACGAACCAGTTGCTCGGCCACCATTGATCAGACGTTTTCAGTTGGTGAGAGACCTGGAGAATGTGCTGGTCAGGGCAGCAGTCGAACATTTTCTGTATCCAGAAAGGACCGTACAGGACCTGCAACATGCGGCCGTGCATTATCCTGCTGAAATGTAGGGATTCGCAGGGATCGAATGAAGGGTAGAGCCACGGATCGTAACACATCTGAAACGTAACGTCCACTGTTCAAAGTGCCGTCAGTGCGAACAAGAGGTAACCGCGACGTGTAACCAATGGCACTCCACACCATCACACCGGGTGATACGCCAGTGTGGCGATGACGAATACACGCTTCCAATGTGCGTACACCGCGATGTCGCCAAACACGGATGCGACCATCATAATGCTGTAAACAGAACCTGGATTCGTCCGAAAAAATGACGTTTTGCCATTCGTGCACCCAGGTTCGTCGCTGAGTACACCATCGCAGGCGCTCCTGTCTGTCATGGAGCCATGGTCTCCGAGCTGATAGTCCATGCTGGAAACGTCGTCGAACTGATCGTGCAGATGGTTGTTGTCTTGCAAACGTCCCCATCTGTTGACTCAGGGATCGAGTTGTGGCTGCACGATCCGCTACAGCCATGCAGATAAGATGCCTGTCATCTCGACTGCTAGTGATACGAGGCCGTTGGGTTCCAGTACGGCGTTCCGTATTACCCTTCTGAACCCACCGATTCCATATTCTGCTCACAGTCATTGGATCTCGACCAACGCGAGCAGCAATGTCGCGATACGATAAACCGCAATCACGATAGGCTACAATCCGACCTTTGTCAAAGTCGGAAACGTGACGGTACGCATTTCTCCTCCCTACACGAGGCATCACAATAAGGTTTCACCAGGAAACGCCGGTCAACTGCTGTTTGTGTATGAGAAATCGGTTGGAAACTTTCCTCATGTCAGCACGTTGTAGGTGTCGCCACCGGCGCCAACCGTGGGTGAATGCTCTGAAAAGCTAATCATTTGCATATCACAGCACCTTCTTCCTGTCGGTTAAATTTCGCGTCTAGGGGGACTGATGACCATAGATGTTAAGTCCCATAGTGCTCAGAGCCATTTGAACCATTTTTTTAAATTTCGCGTCTGTAGCACGTCATCTTGGTGGTGTAGCAATTTTAATGGCCAGTAGTGTACATATTCGAAGTTACATTGGCATCCGAACACATCTTGGTGCTTCACTTTATTTGTCAGGCATTGTATATGCAGGGTGTTCTAGGAATGTTTCGACGGATTTCGAGGGATTGTAGAGACTTGAGGAACAAATCGTGGATGGGAACCCGTGACTGAAAACGTTATTCGCCGACGCTACGGAGCGTAGAAGTTATTAGCGCCAGTACTTGCCACTAGGCAAGCGGAACATCTTGCAATGTTGCATGTTATTCAGTGGTCGAGACTGACCGCCATGATCGCCAGTGGAAAAGATGGAGTTAACTACTGTGTAGAAAAACCTTGTCTCCTTTGATTGCGATGATCTGTTGCCTCGGTGGATGGCACTTCCAGACATGTGTTTCCACCCACAGTTAAGTTTCTCCTGGAAGCCTCTAAAATCTCCAATATTTTTCGATGTACAGGAGAAAAACTGCAGATGGAAATCCATGTCCGAAATCGTCATCCACCGAGGCAACAGAGCTTCTCATTCATAGCAGACAAGGTCAATCAACGCAGGAGCTAGCTCCATCCTCTCCACTGGCGTTGGTGGCAGTAAGTCGCGATCACTCAATAACGAACAATATTGCAAGACGTTACACCTATGGCCCATCAGCGTACAAAGTCACCTTTTGCTGCCTAAGAGGTGGCCTAGTGACAGGCGCTGGTGCCTATAACCTCGACAATCTGTAGCGTCGTTGGATGACGTTACCGGACACGGGTTCCTAGCCTCAAATCGAGGCTGGAGACATCCTCTACAACTGGTTCAAGTTCGTCGCAACTTTTCTGGGACATCCTGTATATAAGGTATTGGTATTTCATCCAACCATTTCTATCTGCCCTCATCCCTCTTATTTACAAATATTATTTCAATATAATTATTTCTATGCTACAAAATTACTTTTTCAAGTACAACATGTAAAAAAGTTATGAAACATGTTGTGAACTCTATTATGTAAATAGAGACAATGTATGTGAGAGGAGTAACAAAAAAGAAAATAAATATTCCAACGATTAGCAGGTGCGGGGCATTCGCAATGAGAAGAGTTCCCTTTAGATCAGTCTGTCACCAAGTCGTATATTCCACCTTCTGTTAATTGGTGTACCTAACATCCTTTTGAATTTGCTTATTGTATTCAGGCCCTAGTCTCCTTCTATAATTTTTACCCCTCACACCTGCCTCCATTACCAAACTGACAGTTCATTGATACCTCAAGATAAGTCTTATCAACTCATTCCTTCCTTTTGTTGGTTTGAGTGGTAAATATCATTCTCTCATTTCGATTGAGAACCACTTCATTAGTCATTCAATCAATCCATCTAACAGTCACGATTCTTATGTAATATCACACTTCAAAAGCTTGTCTGACCTGTTTATCTCCCACATTTCACGCATCTACAAGGTAACATACCAGAGAAATACTGGCAGAAGATACTTCCTAATACTTAATTTTATATATGAACCATGGACCTTGCCGTTGCTGGGGGAGCTTGCGTGCCTCAGCAATACAGATAGCCGTACCATTGGAGCAAACACAACGGAGGGGTATCTGTTGAGAGGCGAGACAAACGTGTGGTTCCTGAAGAGGGGCAGCAGAATTTTCAGTAGCTGCAGGGGCAATAGTCTGGATGATTGACTGATCTGGCTTTGTAACACTAACCAAAACGGCCTTGCTGTGCTGGTACTGCGAATAGCTGAAAGGAAGGGGAAACTACAACCGAAATTTTTCCCGAGGGCATGCAGCTTTACTGTATGGCGTCCTCTTGGGTAAAATATTCGGATCTCCGGATGGGGACTACTCAGGAGGACGTCGTTATCAGGAGAAAGAAAAGTGGCTTTCTACGGATCGGAGCGTGGAATGTCAGATCCCTTAATCGGGCATGTAGGTCAGAAATTTTAAGAAGGGAAATGGATAGGTTAAAGTTAGATACAGTGGGAATTAGTGAAGTTCGGTGGCAGGAGGAAAAAGACTTCTGGTCAGGTGAATACAGGATTATAAATACAGAATCAAATAGGGGTAATGCAGGAGTAGCTTTAATAATGAATAAAAAAATAGGAATGCGGGCAAGCTACTATAAAAAGCATAGTGAACGCATTATTGTGGCCAAGATAGATACGAAGCCCACGCCTACCAGAATAGTACAAGTTTATATGCCAACTAGCTCCGCAGACGACGAAGAGATTGATGAAATGTATGGTGAGATAAAATAAACTATTCAGATAGTGAAGGGAGACTGGTATTCAATAGTAGGAAAAGGAAGAGAACGAAAAGTAGTAGGTGAATATGGAATGGGGGTAAGAAATGAAAGAGGAAGCCGCCTGGTAGAATTTTGCACAGAGCATAACTTAATCATAGCTAACACTTGGTTCAAGAATCATGAAAGGAGGCTGTATACATGGAAGAGCCCTGGAGACACTGAAAGGTTTCAGATAGATTATATAATGGTAAGACAGAGATTTAGGAACCAGGTTTTAAACTGTAAGACATTTCCAGAGGCAGATGTGGCGTCTGACCACAATCTGTTGGTTATAAACTGTAGATTAAAACTGAAGAAACTCAAATAGGTGGGAATTTAAGGAGGTGGGGCATGGATAAACTGACAGAACCAGAGGTTATAGAGAGTTTCAGGGAGAGCATTAGGGAATGATTGACAAGAATACGGGAAAGAAATACAGTAGAAGAAGAATGGGTAGCTTTGAGAGATGAAATAGTGAAGGTAGCAGAGGATCAAGTAGGTAAAAAGACGAGGGCTAGTAGAAATCCTGGGGGAACAGAAGATATATTGAATTTAATTGATGAAAGGAGAAAATATAAAAAGGCAGTAAATGAACCAGGCAAAAAGGAATACAAACGTCTCAAAATTGAGATCGACAGGAAGTGCAACATGGCTAAGCAGGGATGGCTAGAGGACAAATTTAAGGATGCAGAGTCATACATAACTAGGGGTAAGGCAGATACTGCCAACAGGAAAATTAAAGAGACCTTGGGAGAAAAGAGAACCATTTGTATGAACATCAAGAGCTCAGATTGAAACCCAGTTCTAAGCAAAGAAGGGCAATCATAAAGGTGGAAGGAGTAAACAGAGGTTCGATACAAGGGCGAAACCCAGTTCTAAGCAAAGAAGGGAAATCAGAAAGGTGGAAGGAGTATATAAGGCAAATGAAGAGGATTTAGATGAAGATGAAATGGGTTCAAATGGCTCTGAGCACTATGCGACTTAACTTCTGAGGTCATTAGTCGCCGAGAACTTTGAACTAATTAAACCTAACCTAAGGACATCACACACATCCATGGCCGAGGCAGGATTCGAACCCGCGACCGTAGCGGTCGCTCGGCTCCAGACTACAGCGCCTAGAACCGCACGGCCACTCCGGCCGGCCGAAGATGAAATGGGAAATATGATACTGCGTGAAGTGTTTGACAGAGCACTGAAAGACCTAGGGAGTAGACAACATTCCGTTAGAACTCCTGATAGCCTTGGGAGAGCCAGCCCTGACAAAATTCTACCATCTGGGGAACAAGATGTATGATACAGGTGAAATACCCTCAGACTTCAAGAAGAATATAATAATTCCAATCCCAAAGAAAGCGGGTGTTGATAGATGTGAAAATTACCGAACTATCAGTTTAATAAGTCATGGCTGTAAAATACTAACACGAATTCTTTACAGACGAATGGAAAAACTGGTGGAAGCCACCCTCGGGGAAGAGCAGTTTGGATTCCGTAGAAATGTTGGAACATGTGAGGCAATACTGACCCTACGACTTGCCTTAGAAGATAGTTTAAGGAAAGGCAAACCTACGTTTCTAGCATTTGTAGAGTTAGAGAAAGCTTTTGACAATGTTGACTGGGATACTCTCTTTCAAATTCTGAAGGTGGCAGGGGTAAAATACAGGGAGCGAAAGGCTATTTACAATTTGTACAAAAACCAGATGGCCGTTATAAGAGTCAAGGGGCATGAAAGGGAAGCAGTGGTTGGGAAGGGAGTGAGAGAGGGTTCTAACCTATCCCTGATGTTATTCAATCTGTACAATGAGCAAACAGTAAAGGAAACAAAAGAAAAATTCGGAGTAGGAATTAAAATCCATGGAGAAGAAATAAAAACTTTGAAGTTCGCCGATGACATTGTAATTCTGTCAGAGACAGCAAAGGACCTGGAAGAGTAGTTGAACGGAATGGACAGTGTCTTGAAAGGAGGATATAAGATGAACATCAACAAAAGCAAAACGAGGATAATGTAGTCGAATTAAATCGGGTGATGCTGAGGGAATTAGATTAGGAAATGAGACACTTACAGTAGTAAATGAGTTTTGCTATTTGGGGAGAAAAATAACTGATGATGGTCGAAGTAGAGAAGATATAAAACGTAGACCGGCAATGGCAAGTAAAGCGTTTCTGAAGAAGAGAAATTTGTTAACATCGAGTATAGAGTTAAGGGTCAGGAAGTCGTTTCTGAAAGTATTTGCATGGAGTGTAGCCATGTATGTAAGTGAAACGTGGACGACAAATAGTTTAGACAAGAAGAGAATAGAAGCTTTAGAAATGTGGTACTACAGAAGAATGCTGAAGATTAGATGGGTAGATCATATAAGTAATGAGGAGGTATTGAATAGAATTGGGGAGAACAGAAATCTGTGGCACAACTAGACTAGAAGAAGGGATCGGTTGGTACTACATGTTCTAAGGCGTCAAGCGATCACCAATTTAGTATTGGAGGGCAGCGTGGAGGGTAAAAATCGTAGAGGGAGGCCAAGAGATTAATACACTAAGCAGATTCAGAAGGATGTAGGTTGCAGTAGGTACTGGGAGATGAAGAAGCTTGCACAGGATAGAGTAGCATGGAGAGCTGCATCACACCAGTCTCTGGACTGAAGACCACAACAACAACAACACATATATGATGTCATCAAATTTATCTTTTTCAGAAAATTTTTCTTTTTGTTACCCATCTATATTTTTAATTCCCTCTACTTCAGGCAAAATCGATTATTTTCTTGCCAACATATAAAAACTCAACTAATAATTTTAGTGTCTCATTTTCTTATGTAATTCGCTGAGAATCGCTTGATTTAACTCAACTACGTTCGCTTAAGCATATTTTACTTTTATTGATGTTCATTTTATAACTTGTTTTCAAGACTCTAACCGTCCCGTTCAGCGGCTCTTCCAAGTTCTTTGCCGTGTCTAAAAAGGCTACAACGTGACCAGCAAGTGTCGAATTTAATTCCATTTCCAAATTTCTTCTCGGTTTCCTGCACAGTTTTCACAGTGTGCAGGTTAAATATATATGGACAGGCCGCAATCTCCCCTCTACATCTACATCTGTATCTGCATATATATTCCGCAAGCCACTGTACGGTGCGTACGGGAGGGTATCATGTACCACTACTAGCCATTTCCTCCCCTGTTCCACTCTCAAATAGAGCGAGGGGAAAATGACTGTCCATATGCCTCCGTATGAGCCATAATTCTCGTATCTTATATTCGTGTTTCTCACGTGCAGTGTATGTTGGCGGCAGTAGAATCGTTCGGCAGTCAGCTTAAAATGCCGGTTCGCAGCTACTACTTGAGTTTCATGTCCTTCGCCTCTTATAAAAGCAGTTTGATTTTGCTGCCTTCATAATTTCAAATACCTCTACTGTATGGCTAAAAACTATGTTATATCTGGACACCTACAATTGGTCATTACTATGGGGTCTGCACACCCTTCGTCTTTACTAACATTTGAACTCTTCTAGGGACATTCTCAATGAGCCGAAACCAGAGGAGTTAGTGACGTTGGACGGGGTCCGGAGCGAAGCTGACTTTCTGACTCATTCCAGAGGTCTTCCACTGGGTTCAGGTCGGAACTCTGAGCATGGCAGTCCATTTCCAGAACGTTATTGTCCAGAAACCACTGTCCCACAGGTATTACTTTATGACAGAGTGCATTGTTACGTAGACAGGACAAACATCGTCTCCGAACTGTACCTCTACTGTAAACAGTACACAATAGTGTAAATTGTGTTCATAACCTTCCGCATTTAGCGTTTTTTAAGCAGAGTAACGAGTCAACACTCTAACCACAAGAAACATTCCTATTCCTTAATACCACCTCCTCTGTGCGTTACTGTTACTGTGATATCGATAGCTACGATGCCACGGCGTAGGTACAAGTTATTAGGTTGGCACTACGACACCGATACCGACGACAGCGCCCTCTAGCCGGCGCTGTGCAGCTCCACGAGCGGCGCTCCAGATTCAGCCCATTTGATGCCGACCAAGCAACATTGTTTCTACACTCCTGGAAATGGAAAAAAGAACACATTGACACTGGTGTGTCAGACCCACCATACTTGCTCCGGACACTGCGAGAGGGCTGTACAAGCAATGATCACACGCACGGCACAGCGGACACACCAGGAACCGCGGTGTTGGCCGTCGAATGGCGCTAGCTGCGCAGCATTTGTGCACCGCCGCCGTCAGTGTCAGCCAGTTTGCCGTGGCATACGGAGCTCCATCGCAGTCTTTAACACTGGTAGCGTGCCGCGACAGCGTGGACGTGAACCGTATGTGCAGTTGACGGACTTTGAGCGAGGGCGTATAGTGGGCATGCGGGAGGCCGGGTGGACGTACCGCCGAATTGCTCAACACGTGGGGCGTGAGGTCTCCACAGTACATCGATGTTGTCGCCAGTGGTCGGCGGAAGGTGCACGTGCCCGTCGACCTGGGACCGGACCGCAGCGACGCACGGATGCACGCCAAGACCGTAGGATCCTACGCAGTGCCGTAGGGGACCGCACCGCCACTTCCCAGCAAATTAGGGACACTGTTGCTCCTGGGGTATCGGCGAGGACCATTCGCAACCGTCTCCATGAAGCTGGGCTACGGTCCCGCACACCGTTAGGCCGTCTTCCGCTCACGCCCCAACATCGTGCAGGCCGCCTCCAGTGGTGTCGCGACAGGCGTGAATGGAGGGACGAATGGAGACGTGTCGTCTTCAGCGATGAGAGTCGCTTCTGCCTTGGTGCCAATGATGGTCGTATGCGTGTTTGGCGCCGTGCAGGTGAGCGCCACAATCAGGACTGCATACGACCGAGGCACACAGGGCCAACACCCGGCATCATGGTGTGGGGAGCGATCTCCTACACTGGCCGTACACCACTGGTGATCGTCGAGGGGACACTGAATAGTGCACGGTACATCCAAACCGTCATCGAACCCATCGTTCTACCATTCCTAGACCGGCAAGGGAACTTGCTGTTCCAACAGGACAATGCACGTCCGCATGTATCCCGTGTCACCCAACGTGCTCTAGAAGGTGTAAGTCAACTACCCTGGCCAGCAAGATCTCCGGATCTGTCCCCCATTGAGCATGTTTGGGACTGGATGAAGCGTCGTCTCACGCGGTCTGCACGTCCAGCACGAACGCTGGTCCAACTGAGGCGCCAGGTGGAAATGGCATGGCAAGCCGTTCCACAGGACTACATCCAGCATCTCTACGATCGTCTCCATGGGAGAATAGCAGCCTGCATTGCTGCGAAAGGTGGATATACACTGTACTAGTGCCGACATTGTGCATGCTCTGTTGCCTGTGTCTATGTGCCTGTGGTTCTGTCAGTGTGATCATGTGATGTATCTGACCCCAGGAATGTGTCAATAAAGTTTCCCCTTCCTGGGACAATGAATTCACGGTGTTCTTATTTCAATTTCCAGGAGTGTATTTCATAGTGGGCGAACCACTGTTTGTAACTTTGTAACTTGATGTACAGCTTCGCACCTACGTGCTCATCTTAGCCAAAGTTAAGTACATAGTAAAACCACTTTCAATTGCAGTACCAAGTGTTCTACCTCACCCGATCCTCCTCCTAGCTTCCTACATTCGGCCTACCCCCCAATTTTCAGGAGCAGACCCACGCGCCGCCTATCCAGGCGGGATACAAAAGTTACTACATGTAATGGCAGATAACTTTCTCCAGGTTTGCCGAATCGAAACCTTCCACTAGATTACCACAGGGTATAGCGTGACTGATCACTCCAAGTCACTCATTTCCAGTCATCCACTTCGCAGTGGTGTCGCTCTTTATACAAGCTCAAGCGTCGCTCAGTACTGACTACAGAAAAGTGTGGCTTATGAGGAGCTCCTCGAACATTGTACCCTATTCTTTTTAACTCCCTACGCACAGTTGTTTTGTTATTTGGACTGCTAATAGATCTTTGGAACTCACAAGTGGTTCTTTCTGCTCAGTTCATGAAATTTTTTACAACGACCCTCCGCAATGCTAGACGGTCCCTGTCCGTCATTACATGAAGTCAGCCTGGTTGTGGCTTAGCTGTGGTTGTTCTTCGTCTTTTCACTTCGCAGTCACATCACCAACAGTCGACTTAGGCAGCTTTACAAGGACTGAAATGTCCCTGTAGGGTTTGGTACTGAGATGGCATCCAGTGATCAGTCACTGAGCTATCCTCACCTACCTATTCTGGTGTTACTGCTTGTCTGCTGGCGACATATACTACTGGCCATTCAAATTGTTACACCAAGAAGAAATGCAGATGATAAACGGGTATTCATTGGACAAATATATTATACTAGAACCGACATGTGATTACATTTTCACCCAATTTGGGTGCATAGATCCTGAGAAATCAGTACCCAGAACAACCACCTCTGGCCGTAATAACGGCCTTCATACGCCTGGGCATTGAGTCAAACAGAGCTTGGATGGCGTGTACAGGTACAGCTGACTATGCAGCTTCAACACGATACCACAGTTCATCAAGAGTAGTGACTGGTGTATTGTGACGAGCCAGTTGCTCGCCCACCATTGACCAGACGTTTTCAATTGGTGAGAGCTCTGGAGAATGTGCTGGCCGGGGCAGCAGTCGAACATTTTCCGTATCCAGAAAGGACCGTACAGGTCCTGCAACATGCGGTCGTGCATTATCCTGCTGAAATGTAGGGTTTCGCAGGGATCGAATGAAGGGTAGAGCCACGGATCGTAACACATCTGAAATGTAACGTCCACTGTTCAAAGTGCCGTCAGTGCGAACAAGAGGTAACCGCGACGTGTAACCATTGGCACTCCATACCATCACGCCGGGCGATACGCCAGTATGGCGATGACGAATACACGTTTCCAATGTGCGTTCACCGCGATGTCGCCAAACACGGATGCAACCATCATGATGCTGTAAACAGAACCTGGATTCGTCCGAAAAAATGACGTTTTGCCATTCGTGCACCCTGGTTCGTCGTTGAGCACACCATCGCAGGCGCTCCTGTCTGTGATGCAGCGTCAAGGGTAACCGCAGCCATGGTCTCCGAGCTGATAGTCCATGCTGCTGTAATCGTCGTCGAACTGTTCCTGCAGATGGTTGTTGTCTCGCAAACGTCCCCATCTGTTGACTTAGGGATCGAGACGTGGCTGCACGATTCGTTACAACCATGCGGATAATATGCCTGTCACCTCGACTGATAGTGATACGAGGCCGTTGGGATCCAGCACGGCGTTCCGTATTACCCTCCTGAACCCATATTCTGCTAACAGTCATTGGATCTCGACCAACGCGGGCAGCAATGTCGCGATACGATAAGCTGCAATAGCGATAGTCTACAATCTGACATTTATCAAAGTAGGAAACGTGACGGTACGCATTTCTCCTCCTTACACGTGGCATCACAACAACGTTTCACCAGGCAACGCCGGTCAACTGCTATTTGTGTATGAGAAATCGGTTGGAAACTTTCCTCATGTCAGCACGTTGTAGGTGTCTCCACCGGCACCAATCGTATGTGAATGCTCTGAAAAGCTAATCATTTGCATATCACAGCATCTTCTTCCTGTGGGTTAAATTTCGCGTCTGCAGCACGTCATCTTCGTGGTGTAGCAATTTTAATGGCCAGTAGTGTACATACCTCCACAAACCTACAATCAAACTGTCGGATCCCTGATACACAAGATCAGTGATGCATTTCGTCCACATACGGACAAATAAGCTATCGATCAGACGGTCATAATGTTTTAGCTTGTCAGTGTATAGAAACACAAGTACATACCAATAACAAAAATCTCAATATGCTACAAAAGCAAAAGTGAAGGAAAGACCGTCCACAAAACGCGATGAAATCGTATATGTGCGCCAGTAGCTGCCACACGTGGGTGGCCCTAACTTGTTACGAAGATGCATTGCAAACACGTGCTCTATACCACGAACAAGCGCTCTGCGTCGACGGGCTTTTGTAAAATTTAGCTATACTTACGCTCTTGGCAGATGAAGCCGAGCTCTTCTGAGCAGTTGCGGCGCAGGAAGACGGGCAACCCCGCGTCGTCGCGCCCCAGCGCCAGGCAGAGACCCGGCTGCGAAAGCGGCGGTTCCGACCACGGCGGGTACAGGTTGGGCTGCGGCTGTAGTGACAGCTTCAGCCCCGTCGGCTGCCAGCGCCACGAGGCGTCGTCAAACGACCGCGCGCCCAGCCACACCTCGCCGAAGTCTGCAACCACCCACACCGCCCTCTGCAGCTTGGCGGCTTCCTCTCAAGCCCCTGACAAGGACACTGCAATCATCGTACTCTAAAAACACATCGCCTTCTGCACACTGCTTCCCACTGTCTGTTTCGGGTACAGCCACGGGACGCACAGTTTTCACTGAAAAACGGATTCGCAACTGAAACCCTGGCATATGAAGCCTCCGAAACCGGGGTTTCGGGGTACACAAAGAAAAATAAAAAAAGCCGTGTAGAACCCATGAACATGGCGGCTTCCTCTCAAGCCCCTGACAAGGACACTACAATCATCGTACTCTAAAAACACATCGCCTTCTGCACATTTCTTCCCACCGTCTGTTTCGGGTCCAGCCACGGGACGTAGCTTCCACTGAAAAACGGATTCCCAACTGGAACCCTAACATATGAAGCCTCCGAGTAGAACCGGGGGGTTCGGGGTACGCAAAGAAGAAAAAAAAAGAAGCCGTGCAGAACCCATTAACATAGTGTGTCTGCAAAACTGAAGGCGTTCTTCCACAAACGGTTCATTTGTAAATCGGAATTATTTGTTCAAATGGAAAACTGGAAGGTGACCGTAGCGATGTGAGTTATTGTCTGAAGATTTACTTCATTGATACGAATAAAAATTTTGGAAAAATATATTTTCGAGGGATGATTTTACTTAATAAATGAAGTTGTATGTATCACCACTGCGCTGTGTCATTGGCGTTAAAAACATGAAAATATAAATGTAACAAAATTCTTTTACATTCTGTGAATAGTCTCAAAACCCACACTGTTTCAGGTGCTGCTATTGCATAATGCGTCCAATGGGAATAACTGCAACACAGTACCTAATAGTCATCCAGACGAATCCGACAACAGCAGATGATCACGACAAGGTCGTATTATGTGATCTCTCAGGTTTACTCGACGTGACACATTAAAGCTGTGCTTTCAGGCATACAGTCGACCTGTCGATTCCATTTTATGCACAGTATTTCGACGACCGGTTCAGTTATCTTCTTCAAGTTATGTGAGCTGTGTTGTCATGCATACTCGAAGCGTGAACTCCAAAGAGCTTGAGTAGTATTGTTGCTCAGCTTTTTATTGCTTGCATTCAGCTTGTGGCACCCACTACTCACTTTAATACTCATTCGTTCTACAGAGGCTGCACTGTTATTCCATGAAATGCACATTCTATCAATGTTTTTTGGCTCTGATAAATGTGATTACCGAGGAATTCTTAACAAATTGAGAGCTGAACGTCAACCTTTGTTTAATCTGGAAACTCTGTTCGAGTTTATTAGGTTTTTCGACGTCTTTGTTTCCGTGGTCTCTTTCATTACGCTGCCTCAGAAACTTGGCGTTTGCCTCACGATACTGGTCTCGTTGCATTTCGGTTGGTGATTATATTCGAAGCACACCTCAGAGACAGCTGATTTGCTTGGTTGTCCTTTGTCAAGGCGTTGCGTGCCATCAGCCAACAACCAATAACACAGATGGGTTATGCATGCGCAGACCTTGCTGGGGACTGCTCTTAAGACAACAAACATGGGATGGCCGCACTCCGCTTGGCTACAATACGGCAAACCAAACGCTGCCAGATTTTATTGGCCCTGTGGACCATTTCTCATCTGCGGGTCACATGACTGAATGAATTCCTTACAATATCCAGGCAGTGTTTAGGCCGGCTGTCCACTGCACAGCGCAAATACGGTCAGATAGAAAAAGAAGCCTTTATTCTCTCTTTTTAAAGTCTTCGCAAATTTTCTGACAAAAACAGCATGTCACCTTCAGCAGTGGATTCTATTTCTTTCGAGTAAAATTTATGACTTTCAATACTATTCAATAACCCGACATGCTAATGCTGACCTCATCTCACATCTGCCTCTTGTCAAGGACCCTGCTTTCTACACTGATCTCGAAGTCTGCTTCCACCTGCACATCGCTACTGAGATAGCTGTGGCCATACTTTAATTGGACGCCAAGCTCAACTGCACCATACTGCCGAGGACCCAGTGCTCCAAGAGGTACTTAGTTTGGTATAACGTGGTTAGCTGCCAGACCACAAGCAGTTACGACACCTATAGGTTCAGGCCTAGTGGTATAGCTCGCAACCCTCAATGATGTACTCCTGCGCCAGTGGGAGGACGGTCATAGCAAGGTCATTATTTTAATATCCCTCCAGCAGCGTGCTTAGCTCTCTTGCACATTGGGCACTGGAGGTTTGTGCTCGACAAGTGTCTGAGCTGCCAACATATCCACTGGTGGGGCTTTGACACAATGATTACCCAAATGGTTACCTCCTGTCAAACCTGCTGGAGCAAGAAATGCTCCCCTCTACCGTTTTTTCCCTTCGCCAGATACCTCTGCTCCAGGTCCTAGCTACAGCTGGGTCTTGTGGGACCTTTCCTGTGGTACTCCTGGTTAATCGCTATAGGTGCTGACAGTGGCTTCCCCTATGTCTACCACATCCGCACGGCAGACCATTCAAACCCTGCCCCACATATTTTCAGTTGAGACTAATGTCATGGATAAGGGTCCTCAATTTGCTTCCACAGGATTCTCCAAATTTCTGCGAAGCAAATGGCACAGCATTGATGCATACTGTGCCCTAACACCGTGCTTCTAATTTTCTAGCCGAACGCTTCGTCCATAAACAAATAAACCAGCTGAAGCCTTGCTGAGGCCCCTACCTGAATCTGTAAGTCTACCATCATCTTTTGTTCCAGAGGTGGAGTCCTCCGTAATGCTCATCACAGACACAACCAGCCAGTCTCAGCTGCAGACTGTGGCCAGTTCCCTGGAAGGGCTCTCAGGTGACCTGGGCACCAGCGGGGCCCAGCCTGTTCCTGGGATGTCAGGATGTGCTACAAACTCTTCTCCCCTGTAGGGGGGGGGGGGGAGGCAGGGTGGGAGGGAGGGAGAGATGGTCTATCTAAGCCTTGCACCTACTGAGCCAGCAACCAACAATATAGATGAGTTACGCAGGCACTGACCTCGCAGAGGATAGCTCTGCAGAGGCGGTAACTCAAGTGCCTTCAGAGATCACTGGACGAGAGGACTGTCTTGCTCCGCAGTTTTCGTGACTTAAAACAGTACCTGAAGTATGCTGGCGCAGCCGGCCGCGGTGGTCTAGCGGTTCTAGGCGCTCAGTCAGGAACCGCGCGACTGCTACGGTCGCAGGTTCGAATCCTGCCTCGGGCATGGATGTGTGTGATGTCCTTAGGTTAGCTAGGTTTAAGTAGTTATAAGTTCTAGGGGACTTATGACCACAGATGTTGAGTCCCATAGTGCTCAGAGCCATTTGAACCATTTTTATCCTGGCGCTTGGGCAGTATTTAGAGTGGCATCTGGGTTGGCACTTGAGTGAGTTGCCTGGACCAGGCGCCAATTGCGTAAGCATTCCCAGAATCAGGTTCTCACTCTAGAGCCGCCACTACGACGAAGCCGACGCCTTTTTCGGCCTTCGCCTCTTGGTGCTACCGTCTACAGACCTACGCCATACGCACGTGGGAGACGCAACCCCTGACGCCGTGAACAGAAATTGGACTTTGTAATTTTGGTCTTTGTTTTTCGTCGGCAGTACGCAAGACTTAAACCTCTGCACGTTCCTTCTGGACTTTGACTGTGGCACATTCAGTGTCTGGAAATCGGATTTTAGAACTTTCAGTTTACTGTAACATTTTCGTGCCTTCAGGCTTCAGATATTATTTTTGTTTCTTCAGTATTCAAAAAAGACTTATTTTCTGTTACTTTGTTGCAGACTAACTCCCGTCAGTGAAGACTGTTTATGTGTGTTACAATGAACTTCATATTCACTTTATAGCCGGATACTTTTCCTTTTTCAATCAGGTTGTTTTAGTCGAGCGTGTCGTTGATGTTCCTTCCACCTCTCCTCGATTATTCTAATAGTCTGCCCGTGTAAAACATGCCATATTCGAATGGAACGTGGTAGATACCCGGCTTTCAGAAGTCTAAATCTTCTTTAACATAACAAAGAAGACTTATTGTCTCTGTTGATGGGTGGGAAACAAATTGGATGCCATCTACCTTATGCTGGTCCCACCTCCGGAGAGATCAGTAGATTTCTACGGAAATATGATATCCTGTGTAGTTAGCTCCCCTCTACAAACATAAAAATGTCTTCTTTGTAATGCTGAAGACGATCTATATCCCTGAAAGCCGAGTGTTTACTGTCATCCATTTGAATGCAGCATTTCTTTATGTGGGTTACAGTATTAGAACAGTCGAGAAGAGATGCAAGGATCATCAGCTACACACTTCACTAATAAATTAAGCAAATATAATAATGCAGATACGACGAGGCCCGTTTCGTGGTGCAAACGGCAAGTTTTGTGACACCGTAATTAAGGGGTCCATCGAAATAACTTTGTCGGAAACGCTAATAAACTGTGACGGAGGTTTCGATTTAAACAAGACTTGGGGTTCAGCTCTTAATGCATTAAGATCTCGCTAGCCATCCCATCAACTAGAGATGGAAAACGCTGAAAGAATATACCTTTCAGGGAACAACAGTACAGAGACTGAGAAACAACTCAGCCTCAAAGGGCGCAACAGGTGATAACAACACAAGTACGTCTATAAAATGTTTTCCTTCTTTGGTAATATAATACTCCGAATGATACGTCACATTAATTTGTTTCACAACCGTATGTTATATTCCGCTTGGAAACCTCCGAGCGGGGTAACTCAGTGGTTAGCACACTGGACTAGCGTTCAGGTGGACTATGGCTCAAACCCGCGTCCAGCCATCCATTTGGGTTTTTCGTGGTTTCCCTAAATAGCTTAAGGCAAATGCCGAGAGGGATCCTTCGAAAGGTCACGGCGGCATTCATTCTCCATCCTTACCTAATCCGAACTTGGGTTCTGTCTCTAATAAAAGCGGTGTCGTCGGCACATTAAACGCGAATCTTCTCCTTCAAATGGTTCAAATGGCTCTGAGCACTATGGGACTTAACTTCTGAGGTCATCAGTCCCCTAGAACTTAGAACTACTTAAACCTGACTAACCTAAGGACATCACACGCATCCATGCCCGAGGCAGGATTCGAACCTTACAGCGCTTTCAGTGCCAAATAGTATCTTATAGTGGCCAGCGAATTGCCTTGCAGAGTCAAGTATTAGTTGTGGCCAAATACAAAATTGTGGACCGCTAGGTCACACTTCTGCTGGTCAGTTCAAAGTTGGCAGAAAACTTGTTCGAACTTGATGCTTTCACTCTTTTTGGATTTGAAGTAGTCGAGAGAGATAACCTTGTCTCTCAGGTCGTACCATTTCAGATCTTGGAGACATTGCTGCAGTCGATCAGCTTTTTTATAAGGACCTGGGCAAAGCCACCAGTTCTCAGGCCCACATAACACTGAAATCGTCAGCAGTTCATGAGTTCTGTCGGGCCCACTCTGTGCTGTTTACCGTCCGAGATAAAGTGAGGGTGGAACTTGACAGCTGGCAAAACCTTGGGGTGGTGTCACTGTTTATATCA
The DNA here is from genome assembly GCF_023898315.1 of Schistocerca nitens. Lineage (NCBI taxonomy): Eukaryota > Metazoa > Arthropoda > Insecta > Orthoptera > Acrididae > Schistocerca > Schistocerca nitens. Next base: position 166,457,710 of record NC_064616.1, on the reverse strand, counting down.
AGCCATTGGTCTTGATACAGAAACAATGTTAGGCTTTGCAGCTTTTTCAAGCACACAATCAATGCATAAAGTAAATTAGATGTTTATTCCATTCAACATCTTGAGGAGTAACTTTCGTGTGGTTGGAGGCATGTCAGCCAGCATCCTAGTCATTGAAGCAAAACCTCTGCTTCTCTCTGTATTTGGCCATTTTCACTCCTAGTAGCCTTTGAATGTGGCCACCGACACATCTCGATATGGCATTTGCGCTGAGCTGTCACAGAAATCCTGATGGCTGAGAGCAGCTTGTTTCACCTGTCTTGTCAGGAGCACAGAGAAATCATTCTCACCTCCTTACAGACTAAAAGCCGCTATTTCACGGTTTGGTTCCTAGTCCAAGCTTACAGACAGACTGGAATACCGTTTACGGTGTTGGGCCTTGTTTCTGAGTAATTATTCCTACGACGTTCACTACAGACCCACCTCGTAGCATGCAAATGGGGACACCTTGTCTCAGTTATAGGTAGGTCTAAATATCGACTTCAACAGGATGGAGGCAATGTTTTCGCGCTGAACCAGGAGCTTCAGGATATAATGATGATGAGAAGGTTGCTTTTACACGTCATAGAAAGGACTTTAGTGCCCAATACTAAAATGTAGTGAGTCTAGTTTGGATGAAGATCATAAAATTATTAAAATGGGAATTGCAAATAAAAAAATAAAGTTCTGAAAACTCACACACATACACTCATACTCAAATCAAACTAAAGTCATGATGTCATATCTAACACAAAGTTAAAGGGTAAAAGCCAGTGGAAAGAACTGAAAGAAAACAGCAGATACCTGCGACTGACTGTTCACTGTGTAAGACATTGTGGTCTCCTGACCTTCATTGCTTACATATTCCGCCCTCACAATCATATTCCGCACATCAAGACGCTTCATTCGAACCCGAACTCGATATGATAAAGTCAATGTTGTATGAATTCATGTAAATGATATGCAAATAACAAGTGCGCACCAGGGTTGAAATACTCGAGGCTGGCGTACACACATACATTCCAGACACGAGGGTAACAGGAGCTTTTAGTTCGAGAGAGGCCGACCACACACCGGGAGGCCGGTCCCTTCAGAGGACGAGTCAACCTCGGCCGCCCGTGGAGCAGACAGCATGTGCCCGAGTGAAAGGGGGAACGACCCCGGGTTCGGCTTAAAAGCAAATTCCACTACATTGTGTGGGAGCGTCCAACCTACGCATTCCTTACACATAGCACGCAGTTTCAGAGATTTTCACAAGGAGACAGCAAACGCCGATACTACTCATCTCCGGATTGGTCACCTTAAACGAAACGTCATTCTCCCGTTTTAGAAGAGCAATGCTGATTGGCAGACGATATCTCTGACACCTTGAGCTGAAGGAGTAATGGAAGAGACCGAAAGATATACCCCTTCACATCTGGCATAGAGAGGCGCCGTTCTGTTGTCGCTCTTGGAGCAAGGAACAAGTCTCTCCTCAGTACTTCACTGGGAGAGCACCTCTGTCGAGAGCGAATCGAAGTGCGACTCTATAATGAGTCCTTGCGATTAAAAGTTGTTCACTGTGTTGGCCGACACACTTTTTGTGTGGTGTGAACGGACAGAGTTATAGTTAAACGCCTGCGAGCGAATTTTTGAGTGGCATCGCGGTGGACTGGTTATCTGACAGGTGAACCACGCCAATAGTTAGACTAGGGGCGAATAGGAATCCTTGACTTCATCAAGGCGTAGGGAGAGTTTGATTGGCGAAGGTCAATCCAGATACAACGAGAGTTATCTTATTTGTCAGCAGCGAGCGGCGCAGACAGCAGTCATTGCAGCTTACGGTATTGTGCGCTACAGCTATTGCGAGCCCCATATTTCCTCCACAACAGTACACTTCACTGCATTTCACACGCGACAGCCTCGACCGTACCTAGCAACATTATTCAAGTTGAGTAGGCGCGCCTCTCAGCCATTCTGCCAAGTCAATAACAATCTTAAACTTTGTATAGAAATTTCATTAGTGAATCCTATCCTTGAGAGGTAACTTCACATTCCGAAAAGAACCAGGATATAACTTGTTCAATTCATAACTAAAAGTGCCATTGTGATTTCTCAGAATTTTGCAAAATAAATAATAATTTTCGTTAGTTTCATGTTTTTCTTACACTAACTAGCACTACTCCAGTACCCAAGTTTCCCACTAGTTACGTCAGAAATTTTGTGAATTTTTGTGTCATTTCCTTACAGCGGACGACTCGAGAAGACATTTATTGCTGAAAGTTTTTCAGGCATTTCTCTTTAGAACGTTAGGAACGTCTGTCTGACTTCTGTAGTAGTGTGGGGGTGGAAATTGCATCTTGCAGGAGCCACAGGGTAAAGGGTACATCTCAGATTAATCCGTTGCGCAGAATAACAGAATAGCAGACCAACCCCACGCCCACAATTGGAATAAAAGGGATGAGCCAGCTCCTCTGTAACACACTAAAATCTCGAGCAAAGAAGTTTAGACCAAAGTCCATATACATGAAATGTATTTGTAGTTGCGAATATGGACTACCGTCAGCTTATTAATGGAATGACGACAATGAAAATTTGTGCTGGACTGGAACTCGAATCTAGATTTCACGCTTATCGCGAGAGGTCGCCTTATCTGAGCATGCCCTACGGCCAGACTCAAACTTCCATATGCCGTCAACCATCTGTACACGTACATCCATCATGTGTATTCCAATACAGGGCAGACATTTTACTTGAACGCCGCTTGCCCGGTGACAGCAGACAAATACGATACTGCAGGCCTGTGTTATACCAGATTATGATGCAATATCCCTTCGGACATGAATGCATGCAAAGCGACACTGGACAAGCTATTTTCAAGTAAAATGTCTCCCCTATACAGGAATATACATAAAGGACGTACGAGTACAGGCTGTAGGCAGATGGTTGACGACATATGGAAGTTTGGATCTGGCCATGAGTCGTGCTCAGATAGCCAAAATGGTAAGGCAACCACTCGCAGTTAGCAGGTAAATCAAGTTCGAGTCCCAGTCTGGCACGAATTTTCATTGTCATCAGTCCATTATTTAGCTGATAGTAGTCCATATTAGCAACTGTGATGTATTTCGTGTCAGGTGTAAACGCCATAGTGCCCGTTCCTTCACACAAGCATGCATGTCTCAAGGAATATTTCACCTTAATTTGGAATAACACAGGCGCTGCAACATCGTGTGGAGTCCACATATGTCATAAAATTTTGAAAGCTTGACCACACTTGTTGTCATCAGATAAAATAGAGAGCAGATTCACACATAAATTTGCTGCTGCGCACTAATCACAAAATAAAATGCACTCAGTTAAAACGTAGCATACAATGATTTGCACTCCACAGACAAATGGTTCTCTCACTGGAGTGAAAAGCCACGTGTTAGGGAACAGGGCCTGTTAGGAGGCAGGTCATGGTCACTTCATCCTGCAGGAGTGACCACCATGAGGAATGCCATGGCCATATTGTTGTCCCTCATTACTAGCCATTTCTCCTTCCACAGCTGCATGTATCTGTGACTCACTAGGAAATGACAGCCTGCAGGGGACTCGCACATTGTATAAAGTTATGTTCTAAGTAGACCTCATTGTAGCTTTGTCTATTCATTTACCCAAATTCTCATATGTCCTGGTACCCATCAGGTAGACACCTCCTTCCCATGCCACTGCAGACTGGACAGTTGGCCATGTATGATATGGGTTACTTTCTGTGCTTGATGCATGTGCTGCAACGAATGTTGAACTCTAAGGGAATTGAAGCAGGTGAGAAACTGGTTGCCCTGAAGACGCCTAATCTGCTTCTCAATGAATTTCCTTTAAGACCACAGGAAGTTGCAACAGCTATGAATGAGGATTCGCTCTCAGTCAGAGTAATTCCAGTGGCCTAACATGTTTACACATGGTGTCAGACTATTGTGCTCCAGACATATTTCAAACATCACAATAGGCTCAACGTTGTAGAATGTGTCCTAAGGCCAGCTACAGAAGATCGGAACTGCTGGTGTGTTATTCCACTGTCATTGTGACAACACATTCTGCAGACATCCCTTTGGGGGATGTCATGTATGAAAGGCTACATGTCTATTGGCCGCCAACTGTTTTTGCCATCAGAAGTATGGTGCTTGTCTGTTCAGTGTGTGTCCACAACCAGGCACCCTCACCACAAATATTTTCTCCTTGACATTAGAATTAAAAACAAAAAATGAATTAGCTAATGAAATTGAAAAAGGTATAGTCACTAATTTTAAAATTTATGTGAATAGAAAAATTAAAAATTAAGCAGAAATATAATTAACCAATTTAATAATGAATTAAGTAACATTTTGAAATAAAATCCTACTGATGCAATGATTTAGACAACACATGATAAGTAAAAATGAATTAAATAGTATTGTTAGTAAAGCCAAATATACAAGTATTTTAGCATAACTCAATAGCTATTTTACCATGTGACAATTTAATAATCGAATACGATTTTCAGTAGCGCTTTACATGATATTAATGAAAAGACAAATAACATTAATACAACTTTTAATTATGTTTTAGATAGGTTTAATGAACTACAAAATAAGTAATATGATTAACAAATTTAATTTAATTTTATGACTGGAAAAGAGCAAAAATATGTAATTCTGAATATGATTTTAGGCTTAAAAGAATCAATGCTGTTGCTAAAAATATAAAAACAGATTTAATATTGAATGATTTTAATACTAGGGTTGCCCAGAAAGTGATGCACTGCATTTTTTCAACACTTCTTTGTTGAACATAATGTGAACTACTTAGGCTGCTCTTTTGTATTTCGATCTCCATTAATCCTACGTCTGTTGTCACAGTCATAGCAATAAGTAGAAAAGTTTGTATTAATGAACTATTCTGCTCACTGACTGATCAGTTTTATACTTGTATGTGAGTCCAAAGTAGGACACTATGGAAACAATGACCTTTTTTATTTTAAAAGTTTGAACAAAAAACAGATAATTATTAAAACAAGTTCAAAAATTTTAATTTTAATATACTAGTCTTAAAAATGACAATCTGTCAGTAAACAGAGTAAATGTATCTGAAAAAAATCCAGTGTGCTCCTCTTAATACTACTTGAGAAAAAAATCCAATGAAAACAGCAGATTTAAAATGGCGGGTATACAACGTATCTTCTCCACTTAATGACACCATTATACAGGAAAAATACCTCCACTAACAGTTCACACAACTCTTCCAATTGCCTGCAAGCAGCTTCCGCCCCTTATCTCGAAAACAGGATAACAGCTAGAAGGCAGCAAGTAAAAACCAAGGAAAACATCATACTTCCTGTTTCCACAGAAACAAATGTTATTTATTGGTTTCAGTGAGACCTTGCCATATGTCCTTTATCAAACATCATAGCCCAATAAGCCTGTTAATGTGCCCAGTGACTAACTGTGCTTCTGTCGACAGCAGATGTTCCATAGACTTTACTCAAGCATTTGTAAATATTCCCCACAGTTTTTTTCTTTGCAATGAGAAATTCAATGATGGCATGTTGCTTGTAACGTACATCACCTACAGACACCATTTTCAAACTGGTATGCAGCTACACCATCTGTCGCAAGTGACAGAAACTAGACACGCTAGCTCAGGAGACTTCAAATAATACATATGAAACATTTCACATTCGTGCATTGCTTTCGGCTGAGAAAAAAAATGCTAGGCATTACTTTCTGGGCAAGCCTCGTAATACATTAAATGTTAATGTTAAGACATTTGAAAAAAAAATAATAACCTCTCGATAATAGTAGATAAATCAGATTTTCTAACTATAAAATTAAAAAAATACAGTTAAAACTGTCCAATTAGATGTAAAATGATAGTGGTGATATAATTATATCAACAGTTCATTTAATGTAGAGTAAATGAAGAAATTGAGGTCATAAAAATTTAGTATATTTTTATAAAGACATAAATGAATTACATAAGCCCATGAGAGAAAAATTTTAAATGGTAGAGAATTATTACATTTGGAATACACAATTTGTAGCAAGCTGACTTATTTAAAATATTTTCTGGGTTATTAAAGGGAAATCAGAAATACATAAAGGATATAAATATTTATTAAGTATTACTGATGTATTCTATAAAAATGCATTTGCTATTCCAGTTAAAGATAAACCAGGTAAAAATATAATAAAGGCACTTGATACAATTTAAAAGTTTATATCACTAAAAAGTTTGCAGGCTGATAATGGTAAACTATTTTATAATAACGTTTTTAAATAATTTATGAAAAATAATATTTAGCGTCACTCAATGTATAACGAAATAAAAGCACACACTGTTGAAAGATTTATTAGAACACTTGAAGAAAAAATATAGAAAATATTTCAAATTGAAGGTAATTATAAATGGATAGATATATCTGCAACATCAGTTGTTAGTTGAAATAACTCAGTAAATTAAACTATAAAAGCAAAATCAAATGGTGTAATTAAAAACCATTTTAAAACATTTTTTATCAAACTTTGACTCCCATCATGTACAAATAAAATATTGGTGATACAGTTAAAATTAGTAAAGTAAAACGCATATTTGAGAAAGGATATGGTCTGCTGAATTATTTGAAATTTATGTATAGTTCTTTCTGAGATAATAATACACAAAAGATGTATGATGAAATAAAGGGCAGTCTGTATGGATATGAATTACAAAAGACTAATTATCCAGATGCCTGTTGTTGTTGATGTTGTGGTCTTCAGTCCAGAGACAAGTTTGATGCAGCTCTCCATACTACCGTATCCTGTGCAAACTTCTTCATCTCCCAATACCTACTGCAACCTACATGCATCTGAATCTGCTTAGTGTATTCATTTCTTGGTCACCAGCAGCTGGTCGTTGGTGGCCGAGCGGTTCTAGGCATTTCAGTCTGGAACCACACAACCGCTCCGGTCGCAGGTTCGAATCCTGCCTCGGGCATGGATGTGTGTAATGTTCTTAGGTTAGTTAGGTTTAAGTAGTTCTAAGTTCTACGGGACTGGTGACCTGAGATGTTAAGTCCCATAGTGCTCAGAGCCATTTGAACCATTTTCTTGGTCACCATCTACGATTTTTACACTCCACTCTGTTCTCCACTACTAAATTGGTGATACCTTGATGCCTCAGAACAGGTCCCACCAACCGATCCCTTCTTCTAGTCAAGTTGTGCCACAGAATTCTCTTCTCCCTAATTCAGTACCTCCCCATTAGTTATGGGACCTACCGAGATGCATATCTTGTAGAAAAAATTCGAAGAAGACAAGGTTATAAATTACAAATTAAATGGTTAAGATATGATAGTAAATGTAATAGATGGGTGAATAACAGCAATGTAATTTTATAGTTATAATACTAGTCATTCGTTTGTTGTTCTGATAATAGTTTCTAATTACAAGAACATACAGCACTATACATTTTTATGTAATGTATTACTTCATATAAAAATTTCCCTTTACTTTCTTTTTTTTGATGTAATATCATTATTTTTATGACTGTTTTTTACACTGTTCATAATATTTTTCATTTATTATTTTTAACATATTTACTCTCTAATGTTATTTGTATTTTGTTTATAATATTTTTCTTATTTTCTTGGTTTTATTTCTTTACATTATTTTCATTAGATTCTTATTTTTGTGTTAATTTTAATTTTTCTTATGTAACTTAAAACTTATATTTCACAGACAATAATTAACAACTTTATTTTCTGATACAACTCTTGTATCAACATATGTGCACAATACCATTTTATTAACTTCTGTTGTATAAATATCATATTTAATACTTATAATTAACTCCATTTTTCTATACTGTTGTGTGTTATTAGATAAACAATTTTTTATCATCATTAAATGTTACATTATTTTTACAACACATTTTAATATTCATATATCTTTGCTTTAAATTCTACAGACATAGTCATTATTTTACCATTATATTCATCTTTTAATGTACCTAACAATTATACATTGACTGGTCATGTATTAGATTCACTGTTAGGCAGATACTCATTGGTTTCAGAATGTTCAAACAAATTCTTTGAATCTCCATTTATATAGTCAGATTTTATTTGTATGTATAACTTTCAGTATCTTGATAACAAAGTTCAAAATTATTATCATATATTGACATCATAATAACAAAGAAAACTTTGCATTAACTATTTTGAAATAAGAAATATACTAATTCCATTATGTATTTGACATTCAAATTAACTTCAGTTTTAATCATATCTATTGATACTAAGTTTTCACATAAAATTGTTATATTATAAAAATTAGATTGAGCTATCAATTGTTCAAAATTTTTATGATCATATATTAATCTTACCTCAGCTCTCTTGCATATATTTTCCATGGTCTTAACAACTATAACATTATTTATAATTTTTTCAAATTCGTTATTTGCTTTCACTCTCATTTCTGTAATTTCGTCTATATATTTTTTAGCAAATTAAATTGACTAAATTTTAATTCTCTATTGATTTTAGTTAATTTTATCTGTAGATTTATATATTTGTTTAAATCTACATATTTATATTTATTACTTAATGTAGTTAATAAACATGTTTCATTTGTATGTGGTTTTAATTTTGAGGTACTAGTGGACAGTACCAATGTAAGTTTTTCGAAATCTATTCCTGATAGGTGACTTTAATATGATTCATCACTAAATTTAATATTTTTATGTTATATATCTGTGTTGTAATTCTTATAATTTATCCATTCAAAAATAATATTTTGTTACTTTGTAATATTGCATATCCATATAAGTTATTGGCATCGAGACACATACAACAATTTGGTTTATTATTAGGATCATAATCATTCAAATATATATTATTCACTTTAACATATCTCATACCTCTTATTTCATTTTCCACAACTAAAAATATATCATTATCACTTAATATTTATGTGGCTGATTAGTTATTTTTATCATTAGATCCAATGATATTCCTGGTACAATACAATTACTGTGGAAGATCCTGTCCATTTCGGTTTACAGAAGTATCTCTAAAATTTTTCAATACATTTGCCACTAATAGTTTTAAGATATAAATTAGTTTTATGATAATAATGATATTCACCACGAGCTTTTATATTGAATTTATTCCATATTACTTAGGCACACTAATAATTTTCATCACTTATATCAGTATTGTATAAAGTACTGTAAAAATCTTTCGTATTGGACTTTTACGTTCTACAAGGGGACTTAGAACGAAAAATTTTTTTCCCATTTACAGATTCTTATCTCATTATAAAATTTGCAATTTTATAAATTGACATGGGAAGTATTTTTTTTATTTTTCCAAACATAATGTACACAAGTTGAAAATGTTAAAATTTTTATATAAAATTAAATACTGCTGTAGTTCATTTTTTTATATAAAATTTTTATATAGAAGGCTGTAGACTGCTGTGTTATAAACTTAAATTACGTGTTTGTATTGGTAGCACTGTCGAAAACAGTATCATATCGTTTCATAGTATAAACAAGCGTTGTATCTCGAAGTGCTAACGTTTTTCCAAGGAAAAGTGATGAATGGATTGGCAAAGCTCTCAAAAAGTAAGTATGACTCCAAAACCAAGTGTTTTTAAGAAACATGGGTCTGATAGTAACAGATTTTCAAGTAAAGGGAAATACTGTGTTCAACATGTGGCATGTGAAGTAACAGACGCTGAAATACAAGCAAACTCGTCAGTATACAGAGAAACATCCACTGGTGCTTCGAAGATTAAACTACAAGGGTGAATCAAATGAAAACCTTAAATTTTTTTAAATGTTATTTATTGCGCAGAAGTGGTACAAAGCTGTATCACTTTTCAACATAATCTCTCCCACGCTCAATGAAAGTCCTTCAGGGCTTACAAAGTGCATGAATTCCTTTAGAAAAAAAATTATTTTGTTAGTCCACACAACCACTCAAGCACCATGTGGCGTACCTCTTCATCAGAACAGAACTTCTTTCCGCCGATTGCGTCTGTGGGTGGTCAAACAATATGGAAATCACTTGGGCAAGGTCTTGTGAGTATGGTGGATGAGGAAGACACTCAAAATGCAGGTCTGTGATTGTTGTAACTGTTGTATGGGCAGTGTGGGGCCTTGCTTTGTCATGTGGCAAAAGGACACCTGCTGACAGCAATCCACGTCGCTTTGATCTTATTGCAGGCCGCAGATGAATTTTTAGGAGATCTGTGTATGATGCACTGGTGACAGTTTTTTAGGCATGTAATGCTCCAGAATGACGCTCTTTTTGTCCCAAAATAGAGTGAGCATAACATTCCCTGCTGATTTTTCTGTTCGAAACTTCTTTGGTTTTGGTGATGAGGAATGGCGCCATTCCTTGTTCGCTCTCTTCGTTTCCGGCTGGTGGAAGTGAACCCAGCTTTCGTCCCCAGTAACGATTCTTGCAAGGAAACCATCACCTTCTCATTCAAAGCGCTGAAGAAGTTCTTCACAAGCATCAACACGTCGTTCTCTCATTTCAGGAGTCAGCTGCCGTGGCACTAATCTTGCAGACGCTGTGTGAAACTATACCACATCATGCACAATGTGGTGTGCTGACCCATGACTAATCTGTAAACATGCTTGCAATGTCATTCAGTGTCACTCGGCGGTTTTCCTTCACTATGGCTTCAACTGCTGCAATGTTCTGTGGAATCACAACTCGTTGTGCCTGACCTGGACGAGGAGATCTTCCACTGAAGTCACAACATCTGCGAAATTCCTCCTCCATTCGTAGACTTGCTGCTGTGACAAACATGCATTACCGTACTGAACCTTCAATCGTCGATGAATTTCAATAGGTTTCACACCTTCACTACGCAAAAACCGAATAACAGAACGCTGTTCTTCCTTGGTGCTAGTCGCAAGTTGGGCGGCCATTTTTATACTGATACTACGACGGTATGTGTGCATCTGCACTATGCTGCCACCTACAGGCCATTCTGCATGCTGTTTGTAGCACGCCTACTAACTTACAGGATAACGGCACGAAATTTGGATTTGTTATTACAAATTAAAGGTTTTCATTTGACTCACCCTCGTAAAACGTTGTGATCATAATTTTCTCAAAACGAAAGTAATGTAAACGGTAGGTTAGGTTATATTCTGATAGATTTACCCATCATAACAAGGGTGTTAGGTGAATGTGTGTTCTAAAATATGTGCAAGCCAGTTAGTTTACATGAAGACAAGAAGGTATCAAATGGTATAGCCAGGAAACTTATCATTAATTGTGCCAGTTGTAAATATACTCATTCATTTTCGAATACTGATAAGTGAAAAGATAATTATTTTGAAGTAAATTTTAGGTGGTTTTATGGATTGAGAACTATTGGCAAAAGACACACTGAGCAGAAACAATGTTTGCTGTGTTGAATATGCCACGCCCACCTTGTAAAATGGACAAGTATGCAGGATTTATTGGAGCTGCTGTGGAATCTGCTGAATGAGAGTCAATGAAGGATGCTGCAAACGTAGCTGTTTAAATAAATGATGTTATGAATGATGTACTAGTAGCTTTCGATGGCACTTGACAGAAGTGTGGCTACTGTTCTAAGAATTCTGTTGCTATGGTGACCGATGTGGATACTGGCAAGGTAACAGAATTCCAGATTTTAACCAAACATTGTTATAAGTGTAAATCAGGGAATGAAGAAGGGCATATTTGTGACAGAAATTATGAAGTAACAAATGGTGGTATGGAGGCTTCTGCAGCAGGTGAAATTTTTAGACAATCTTTGAATGAAAGTGGAGTGTGTTACACTAAGTTCTTAGGTTATGGAGAATCAAAAGCATATAACAGTGTAGTAGCCGTTCAGCCTTATGGAGCAAGATTATCACAATACTTGAATGTGTTGCTCATGTCCAGAAGAGGATGGGCACCAGGTTGAGGAAGATAAAAGGAAGTTTGAGAGACAAGAAACTTTATAATGATAAAAACTATAAGAGGCAGGCTGACAGACAAAATGATTGATGAACTACAGCAGTATTATGCGATGGCCATTAGAAATAATACTGAGAGTTTGTTGAAAATGAAGCAGGCAATATGGGCTACCTTCTTCCACAGACTGTCAACTAATGATAAACCAGTACACAACTTTGCCCTCCTGGACCTGATTCATGGTGCAATTACCACAATGCCCAGTACTCAGACAGTTCATAGAACCATAAACTATGCATCCCAGCAGCAGTCATAGATATCATAAAACCTATTTACAGAGACCTGGCAAATCCTGAATTACTGAAAAAGTGTCTGCATGGTCAGACTCAAAATCTGAATGAGTTATTCAATAATCTAATATGGACGCACTTACCAAAAAATGTTTTTGTTGGAATGAAGACACTGAAGTGGAGTATCAGTGACGCTGTTATTGCTGTTAATGATGGAAACATCGGTAGGGCGAAACTGGGAATGAAGACACTGAAGTGGGGTAACAGTAACGCTGTTATTGCTTTTAATGATGGCAACGTTGGTAGGGCGAAAGTGCTACAGCATATGAGAATTAATCCTGGAGCAAACTGCATCAGAGAACTTGAACGGATGGACAAGATTGGCATTAGTAAAGCAGAGTGTGCAGCACAGTTGGCCACTAAGGAGTCCAAAAAGAAGAAAAGAAGAAAAACTTGGAACAAGATCAATAGGATGATATACAGAATGGTGCAAGGTGCTTCTGAATGATTAAAAATAAAAAAATTATGCATATCTTAAGTGAGTTACAGTCATCTGAAACCTTAGGAGCCATTTCACGAAAATTTACATTTTCTGTTGCATTTTTCCCTAAATCTCAGAAACCACTTCGAGTAGTGTATTCAAATTTTCAGGGAGTAATAACACATATATCTGAGTGTACTGGACTAAAAGATGAACATAATGTTACGTATAATTAAAATTATTTAAGTTAATGTACAACAAACGTATACAAAATTTTAATCGTGTAATTAAGAAATTTTATTTCCGAAAGCAGTGGCTGAAATACAGTTATTGTAGTTTGGTAGACTCAGAACATACAATTTAATGTCCTGTAAAAGTTTCATGTCAATGGCTGCAGTGGTTCCTGAAATACAGGGAATCCAAGTCACTAAATTTAATATTGTCAAGAAAGGGCGTTCCAACTCCCCTTAAATCTATCCAAGCTATCCATGTAGTCGTATCAGAATGTGACTTTTTTAATAACAAATTCCAATTGAACATCGGTAAGGACATTTTAAGGTTAATCGTTTGGTCTTGTAATAAATCTGATGCTAATTTGTCTAATTGTATGACAGATAAATAAATAATGTGTAAATAAATCTCATTTATAAGTCACTTGTTTGCCTACTTAAGCTTATAGGCTTCTCTTCGTTACTTGGAATAAAATAAATAATTACTATCATACATTCCTTTATCAACAAATGGCAATCATAAATAGATATATTATGAAAATATATCGGTGCAAAATATGGTAACTGGTAAATTAGTTTATAGTAATTCTGAACAGCACCTCTAAATAATCCCAAAAATGTTCATTATGACACATTTATTTTTCTTATTTTTTACACTTATTGATATCTACTTATTTCGATTCATTTAAATATTTATGTACTTAATCTTTCATTTTTATTTGGTTCATCATAAATACTTTCAGTTTCATCTTATGTTGTATCTAAACAATTGTTAAGATATTCATCTTCACTAATTGTCATATTTTTCATCTATAATTTCTACTTCATCTTATATTACTTCTGTAATTTTTATGTACATCAAAACCTTTGTAAACAACTGGTGGTTTATAATCACCATTACTATATTTTATCTAATAATAACATCTAGATATTTCATGCTTTTGATGCTTCATGGTATAAGATTGATCATTTAACTTTAATTCAATTACATTTACTGTTTCATTGCTTAGTTTATATCTTTCTTTTACTATCTCCTCGTATAAGTCATTATTATTATCATCATCTACTGGTAATACTCAATATTTTCAAATTAATTTTTTATCATTTTTTGATTATGTTGACACCTAATCAACTTTTTAAGAATACTTTAAAAATCAGAAAATTAACAGTATGCATTTTCATTTTATGTTTATAATTTTTAAAATATAGTCTTCTCCTTTCATAAGTAACTTTATTTTAATTTGTTTTAATTGATGCCTTTATGGAACCATCTGTTCCATGAGTTACAAATTTATCTTTTTAATATAAATGTGTTAAATAGTTATTATTCCAAATAAACTTCTTCTCAAACAATTATGTGCATTTGCCCTACTTATAATGTATAACAGATCAATATATGTATCAGTTAAAGCTTTCATAATTATTAAAGGATATACAACCAATTTACCAGTAAATGAATAAATATTGATTGATATGCATACTTTGTCACTTTCAGGTACAGCATAAATTTTCATTGTACACTGAAATTTATCTGTTTGTTTATCGAGATGTTATCCTATTTTACACATTTGCTAACTCTTTGAAGAGGCTTTTCTATCTTATCATAAAATTATAATGATTTTATAGACCACATAAACCATTATCGATTAGTTTCATTCTTATCGTTTATATGAGTCTTGTTTCTTTTACTATGCTCTGCTAAATCAGTGTATGACCAGCCTCTAAGTGGATTATATTTATTAATTAATAATTGTAACTCTATTAATCTGTCTAATGACCACACTGATTTTTTTCCTTGAAAATGTGTCAATATTGTCATTGAATCTTTTTATCCACTTTTATAAAACTTAGATATATGATTTGTTAACTGAAAGGTAAACATTTGTATTGATCAGTTTTTTGTATCCTAAATTACCAGTATAATTTTAAATTAACATTTATTCTAAGTTAAGCACACAAGTTATCCCTTATTTCTTGAATAATAATATGTTTACATAAATTTATAAAACATTATAGATCAATAAAATTTTCATGTTTTTCAATATTAAATATTTCTAACCTACTTACAAATGCCTCTCCAACTAAATAATTATTACTAATTGTCGTCTGTTCCAGGAGATCCATACACTTCATTTGAGTAAGGAAAAATATATTTTGGCGCTTGTATATGTGGTTCAGATACATAATTCATCTCTGAATTATTAAACAGTAATTCATAACATGATTTCTTCTGATAATGTTGATGACTAAGTGTTTTTTATTGATCTGATGGACAAAGAATTACCTTCATACATATGAGTCTCGACTTGGGGGAAATGGGATGAAGAATTTTTTAATTACAGGGTATATACGAGGACAAGGAAAAAGATTCCCAGATTTCCCAGTTAAAAATACACTATATCCTGGGTGGAAACATAGTTTTTCCCCTGTTAACTGACAGTGTATTTTCTCTCAGAACTGTACAAGTTATCAATCCTTTGAATGTTTATGGTTTTATACATGGGCATAGAATTTCCTGGTGCTTTAGAAAACGAAACTCAGGGATAAAAACACTTTTTGTAAATATCTTTGTTGTGCAGCAACATGTACACTGCATATTTTCGTATTACGATAGTATACATTGGAATGTCACCAAAAACCGCATGTTACTTTCCAAATCATTGAAATCGAGATTGCGATGCGCTTTTGTAAGCCAGTCATAGCTCATGTCACATGATCTCACCAGCCGATGACAGCGGATATTCAGAGCTTCGAACATGTGGTGCAGTCAGCCAATAGCAACATCTCTGTTAAGTAGCATGAACACATGAAAAGGAAAAGCTAATGGTTTAAATTAATATATATAATGTTGCTACAAGAAAAGTAAAGCTTTCACATATAATATTGGTCTCTAAGGCCAATACGCTGCAAGAGAAGCTAAGCTTTCACATATAATGTTGGTCTTTCATGCGCGTATTACATTTGAAGATGTTCCACACAAATGTGCCAGTAAATTTTTTAATAACGACATAAATGTGTGATCTTCTGGGTTCTAAATTCTTCTAAATGGCTCGTCATCAAAGAGCTGATTTTCAAATGAGTCCAAATTCCCACTGAAGTAGGCCACGACCTGATATTAAGCTTTTCAATGTGGTTTTTGGGATGTAAATTTCCTTGAGTACCAGCACTTTGTAATCTAGTGTTTGGTTCTTTGCTATGGCTTAATGTCATACGTACTAGAAGATGAAAACGTACACGTTCTGCCATTTTCGTAATGCATCGAACAGTTGAAACTAGCCAATAGTGTGGAATTAAACACTTTGTTTCAAATATACTGACTGCCTCAGCGGCAAAGATTAATATAAGAAAATTTCTTCAGCAAACCAATAAAAATAACTTGATTGTTCTGCCTGGCAATTAATACCTGACTGACAGAAAGGTGGAAATAAAATAAAATCTGAAACTAATAACGTATTTTAGTCTTCCATAATTATGTGAATGTATTTTAATTCACATGATAGCTCCCGGCCACAGAAATCAATTTTGTTTTCATTTGATGTGAGTGCAGTAGACAAAGAGGAAACAGCAAAATCACTAAATGTAAACACAGGTCACATGGAGACTACCCGCTTCCTTATTATAACTCAGACTGCTCTGCGCATCAGCCCTGTATCTACGATATTTCTGAACTGGGGCAATAGTAGATAGTGGCGTCCATCGAGCGTTTGATATAGGATGTCAAAAATTGTGTCCGAGGAACTGTAAGACACGTAATTGTTCGTAAGTGTGCCAAAGTGCAGTGCCACACCTCTTCACACAGCATTCTTCTGTCACACGTCACTGTATTTCGGTCTGTGGAATTTAAATGTGTATATTTTGTAATGGATGACATCAAACTATATTCAGGTCAGTGGAAATTAAAATGTCCTATAGTACCTCTCCTGCTTATAGTCGGCCGGTTTGACATTCTGCCCCTCCTTAAAAAAACAAAAAAACAAAAAAAAAGTTTCAGAAGATTTGCACTCTTTATTCCCTATTAGCTAACAACTTGTTGCTTTGTGTGACATAAAATTAAGTATAGGATACACAAAACCAGTAAAGACAAGAGACAAGCAAGACAGTACACATTTCTTCAATCCTTAGCTCCTAGAATTTTTTTCTCTCTAATCTTGTTACAGCTTTACATGGCGTGCTTTCCTTTCTGCGAAAGAATCTGTTATCTCATCAAAGTTCGTCAAACGTTTTCCTACATGAAAAATCGAAATGTCGTTGTCTAATACTGAAAAAGCTGTTAATACAAATAGGACCCAAGACTGGTGTGGTTTCTGGTAAAGACTGCCAGTCTTTCTTGTGAGCTGAAGTCAGAGCTCATTATTTGTGGCGTCGTCGACAGAACTGACTGTAATTCCTTCATACAGAGTCGAGTGGAGGATCAGAATCAGAGCCGGCCGCGGTGGTCTAGCGGTTCTAGGCGCTCAGTCCGGAACCGCGCGAGCGCTACGGTCGCAGGTTCGAATCCTGCTTCGGGCATGGATGTGTGTGATGTCCTTAGGTTAGGTAGGTTTAAGCAGTTCTAAGTTCTAGGGGACTGATGACCACAGATGTTTAAGTCCCATAGTGCTCAGAGCCATTTGAACCATTTTTGATCAGAATCAGAGGCTTAGACGGTTCGCCGACCGCGTATGATGCAGATTCCTTGACTTGCGCAGTAGAGTGGTGGGTTTACAGGTTCGCTTTAATAGGTCAGGGGTCACTTCATACAGAAAGTTGCTACTTGGATAGCGCGGGCTGGGCGGTTTTGTTCGTTAGAGGGTCTCGGGAAAGTACAGAATGGGTGTTACTCTGAAAGTGTGCATATAACATAGGACGAATATAGACCTAGCAACAATCAGTATTGCAGCTGTAAATTGTCGTAGCTGTGTTGGGACAGAATCAGAGCTCCAAGCGCTAACAGAAAGCACTGAGATTCAAATCGTTATACGGACAGAACGCTGGCTAAAGCCGGAAATAAGGTCACCCTAAACTTTTACAAAAGACATAACTGTGTTCAGAAAGGATAGATTAAATACAGTAGGTAGTGGAGTCTTTATTGCTGTCAGAAGTAGTTTACCTTATAATGAAATTGAAGTATATAGAACCTGTGACTTATTATGTATAGAGCTTACACTTGACAACCGAAATAAATTAATAACCCTTTTACCGACCCCTCGACTCGGATGATACAGTTGCTAAACAGTTCAAAGGAAACCTGATTCTCATTTCAAAGAGGTCTCCATTCATACAATTATAGCTGGTGGTGACTTCAGTCTACCCCGATATGTTGGCAAAAATAAAGTTTAAAGTCGGTGGTGGGGATAGAACATCATCTGAAATCGTACAGTATACTTTCTCAGAAATTATTTTGAACAGTTTTTTCAGGAGTCCTCTGGAAGCGTAAACGGTTGCGAAAGCATACTTACCCTCTTACCAACAAATAATACTGAGCAAATACGAGCATCATGACCGCTAAAAGAATTAGTGAACACAACGTCAGTGTAGCAAGACTGAACACTGTAACATCCAAACCCACCAAAATCAAACGCAGAATACATCTATTTAAAGAAAGTAGACAAAAATTCGGTACACGCTTTCCTAACAAACAGTCTCCTTTCCTTCAATCTGATTATCTAAGCGTAGACCATATGTGGTCTGAATTCAAAGAAATAGTATCGACGGCAATTTAGAGATATATAGCAAATAATTTGTCTGTTGCAGAAGTAACAGATATAGCATACCAATTTTAAAAGAACGTGAAGTCTCCAGATTGGCGAATTTTACAGAAGCTCGAAATTTAGCGTGAACTTCAATGCGAAATGCTTTTAACAGTTTCCGCACCGAAACTCTGTCTCGAAATCTGGCACCAAATCCAAAGAGATTCAGGGCGTATGTAAAGCACACCAGCAGCAAGAGGCAATAAACGCCATAACTGTGCAATAACAATGGTGATGTTACTGATGACAGTGTCACCAAAGCAGAGTTACTAAACACAGATTTCCAAAATTCCGTCACCAAAGAAGACGAAGTAAATATTCCAGTAATCGAATCCAGATCTACCGTCAAGATAGGTAAATTAGAAGTAGATATCCTCGGTGTCTCGAAGCACCTAAATTCATTTAATAAACGCAAGGCCTCTAGTCCAGATTGTGCACCAGTCAAGTTCCTTTCAGAGTATGCTCATGCAATTGCTCCATCCTTAGCAATCATATGCAACAGCTCGCTCGTCGAATGATCCGTACCTAATGCCTGAAAAATTGCACGAGTCACAGCAATACCCAAGAAAGGAAATAGCAATAATCCACTGAATTACAGATCCATATTACTAACGTCGATTTGCAGTGGGATTTTCAACATATACTGTGTTCAAACATTATGAATTACCACGGAGAAAATTATTTATGCCAACACGGATTCAGAAAATATTGTTCTTGTGAGTCACAAATAGTTCTTCATTCTCACGAAGTAGTGAATGCAATCGATAGGGGATGTCAAATTGATTCAATATTTGACATCGTTCCTCACAAGCGACTTGTAATGGAATTGCGTGCTTGCGGCGTATCACGCCAGATGTGCGACTAGATTCGTGATTTCCTGTCAGAAAGGTTACAGTCCGCAACAATTGACGGAAAGTCATTGAGTAAAATAGAAGTAATATGTGGCGCTACCCAACGAAGTATTGAAAGCCCTCCGCTGTTTCTGCTCTACATAAACGATTTATGAGACAATCTGAACAGCTCTCATAGATTGTTTGCAGATGATGCTGTCGTTTACCGTCTTGTAAAATCATTAGATGACCAAAACCAAGACATTTGTATGGTGCGAAAAGTGAAAATTGATTCTGAATAATGAATAGTGTGAAGTCATCCACATGTGTACTAGAAGGAATCTGCTAAATTTCGATTACACGATAAATCACAAAAAGCTAAAGAGTGTAAATTCAAGTAAATACTTAGGGATTACGTTTACGAGGAAATTAAACTGGAACGATCACATAGATATTGTGGTGGGGAAAGCTATCCAAAGAATGCGTCTTATTGGCTAAATAGTTTGAATATGCAACAGGACTATTAAAGAGACTGCTTACACTACGCTTGTCCACCCTGTTCTGTAGAGTTGCTGTGCAGTGCGAGATCCGCATCAGAAAGGATTGACGGAGGAGAATGAAAAACTTCAAAAAGGGCATCTCTTTTCGTATTACCTCGAAATAGGGAAGAGAGTGCCACGGATATGATATGCGAATTGGGGTGGCAATCATTAATACAAAGGAGTTTTTCGTTGCGGCAGAATCCTCTCATGAAATTTCAATCACATACTTTCTTCCCAGAGTGTGAAAATATACTGTTAGCGCCCGCGTACATAGAGAGAAACGATCATTGTAATAAAATAAGAGAAATCAGAGTTCGCATGGAAAGATTTAAGTGTTCGTTTTTCCCGTATGCTGCTCGACAGAAGAATGGTAGAGAAATACCTGGAAGTCGATTCGATGAACCCACTGCCAGGCACTTAATTATGAATTGCAGAGTAATCGTACGGATGTAGATTTTCCCTGCCGGAAAAGTATACCAATATGGTCTCACCTCTATGTAGACTTTGAAGGTTCTTTCTTGGAAAACTCTTGGTTAATTGTCACTGATGCAGGTACCAGCTTCCGTATTTGGCTCGAATGTTTTCGATGTCCTCGGCGAAAACAGTCCAAGCACTGGCATTTTTTTTTTTTTTTCCATTGAGGGGCTCCCAGAAACTAGTGACAGATACGGCCTTCAGTTTGCATCTGGTGAATCTGGTACATTTGTTCAGAAAACAGCATCGCCTAGATACACATGGCACCCCCCCCCCCCCCCCATCTGGCCACCATCCGTTACGTCGAGAGATTTGTCTGCATGTTGAAGATGGAAATGACCATGCTGCACCAGTACCGTACGTTGATTGCTCTCAGCTCCCAAACACTCCTCCACCAGTCCAGCCGAAAAACTTCATGGTAGATAGCATCGATCGTAACTCTAGATTATTCAACCAACTTCCAACTCTCCTTGGCCCACCTTTCTGGTGATCAAGGTGCCACCGATACTCCGTACAGGATAAGTTCTGCGTACCCGTCTTCTCCAAGCGCAGCCAACACTGGATCCCGGCAGTTGTAACACATCTTTTAGGTTGGGCAGTGGGCGAAGTGCAGCTCCAAGATAGCTCCAGATGCCACAAACACATCAAACAGGCGCGTACTTGCAGCGTACCAACCCCTCCGACCGGAAATTTTGCACATCTTTTTGTTCCAGAGCCAGACACCCGACAGCAACTTCCAGCAGCTACCGCAATAGGCTGCGCACTCCCCAGCCGCCAACGATGTCAACCCTCCCACGAACCAGTTAACGCAAAATCAAAACCAACACCACGAAAAAAACTCTGACCATTCAGAAAATCAATAACCTTGGCAATAGCAACATTCATTTTGTAATCAGTCTTCACAACTAAAACAGTCTTGTAGACAGTTGGACGCCAAAGAAACATAAAATCAACATATCTGTGACCAAACTTCCATAAATAACTGCTTGATGTGTCATAACTAATTGCGAATTCATCAATCCTTTCCATATTTGTAGCAGTAGCAACATTCACAGCAGGAGGTACGTCAGTTATATGCAGGGTGACTCACCTAACATTACCGCTGGATATATTTCGTAAACCACATCAAATACTGACGAATCGATTCCACAGACCGAACGTGAGGAGAGGGGCTAGTGTAATTGTTTAATACAAACCGTACAAAAATGCACGGAAGTATGTTTTTAACGCAAACCTACGTTTTTTAAATGGAACCACGTTAGTTTTGTTAGCACATCTGGACATATAAACAAATACGTAATCAGTGCCGTTTGTTGCATTGTAAAATGTTAATTACATCCGGAGATATTGTAACCTAAAGTTGACGCTTGAGTACCACTCCTCCGCTGTTCGATCGTGTGTATCGGAGAGCACCGAATTACGTAGGGATCCAAAGGGAACGCTGATGGACCTTAGGTACAGAAGAGACTGGAACAGCACATTACGTCCACATGCTAACACCTTTTTATTGGTCTTTTACACTGACGCACATGTACATTACCATGAGGGGTGAGGTACACGTACACACGTGGTTTCCATTTTCAATTAGGGAGTGGAATAGAGTGTGTCCCGACATGTCGAGTCAATAGATGTTCAATGTGGTGGCCATCATTTGCTGCACACAATTGCAATCTCTGGCGTAATGAATGTCGTACACGCCGCAGTGCATCTGGTGTAATGTCGCCGCAGGCTGCCACAATACGTTGTTTCATATCCTCTGGGGTTGTAGGCACATTCTCCTTTAACGTACCCCACAGAAAGAAGTCCAGAGGTGTAAGATCAGGAGAACGGGCTGGCCAATTTATGCGTCCTCCACGTCCTATGAAACACCCGTCGAACATCCTGTCAATTGCGGAATGTGCAGGTGCACCATCATGCTGATACTACATACGTCGACTCGTTTCCAGTGGGACATTTTCGAGCAACGTTGGCAGATCATTCTGTAGAAACGCGATGTATGTTGCAGCTGTTTGGGCCCCTGCAATGAAGTGGGGATCAATGAGGTGGTCGCCAATGATTCCGCACCATACATTTACAGTCCACGGTCGCTGTCGCTCTACCTGTCTGACCCTGCGAGGATTGTCCACGGACCAGTAATGCATGTTCCGTAGATTCACTGCCCCGTGGTTTGTGAAACCCGCTTCATCGGTAAACAGGTAGAACTGCAACGCATTCTCTGTTAATGCCCATTGACAGAATTGCACTCGATGATTAAAGTCATCACCATGTAATTGCTGATGTAGCGACACATGAAACGGGTGAAAGCGGTGACGATACAGTATGCGCATGACACTACTTTGACTCAGTCCACCGGCTCTCGCAATGTCCCGTGTACTCGTGTGGGTTCATGGCAACAGCAGCTAACACACCAACTGCACCCGCTTCTCCTGTGACGGGCCTGTTACGGACCCGTTTGCGTGCTACGACCATACCTGTTGCATACAGTTGGCGGTAGATGTTTTGCAATCTGCGGCACGTTGGATGATCTCTGTCCGGGTACCGTTCTGCACACACCCTGCAGGCTTCAGCTGCATTTCGTCGACACTCGCCATAGATGAGTATCATCTCCGCCTTTTCAGAGTTCGAATACACCATGGTCACAGTTCCTACAACACTACACTATCACAGACGTCTGGTAACACGGTGTACTACAATTGGTCTGCGTGCGGAGACGAATGCAGAATAACAGTAGCAGCAAGCGCTACATGCGGACACTGCGACAGCTAGACCCAACCACAACAGTGCACTACAGCCACACTCGTAAACACGGTCGTCATCGTAAACGTGTCCCTGTAGATGCTGCTCGCCGACCGTGGCCCGTGTTTGTTACAACACGCAACTGAACGTCGGAGGTTTCAAGCGTCAACTTTAGGTTACAATATCTCCGGATGTAATTAACATTTTACAATGCAACAAACGGCACTGATTACGTATTTGTTTGTATGTTCAGATGTGCTAACAAAACTAACGTGGTTCCATTTAAAAAAACGTCGGTTTGTGTTAAAAAACATACTTCCGTGCATTTTTGTATGGTTTGTATTAAACAATTACACTAGCCCCTCTCCTCACGTTCGGTCTGTGGAATCGGTTCGTCAGCATTTGATGTGGTTTACGAAATATATCCAGCGGTAACGTGAGGTGACTCACCCTGTATATCCATGATGTGAAATTAGTACAGGCATTTATACCAGCATAAATCCCATTGAAAACAGTTTTGCTGGACGCCTGACCAACTAATGAATATTTTGTATTAGCAGAAGAGCCAACACCGTGTTACGAATGGAGGCCGGAATGCACGCGTTTTAGCTCACGCAGGCTGGCGTGAGGTTGGAAGAACTATACTGACGTGAGGTCTGGAACATGACAAGGAATGAGAATTCAGAAAGCGGACGAAATTAGTTTGATACTTTCATCCATTAAAAATGAACGTCGCTCTTGACGGTACATGAGTCACAATATTATCTGTTCAGAATACGTTCTTGAAGATATTACTTATAGTAACTGAATATGGCACCTCGCTAGGTCGTAGCAAATGACGTAGCTGAAGGCTATGCTAAACTGTAGTCTCTGCAAATGAGAGCGTATGTAGACAGTGAACCATCGCTAGCAAAGTCGGTTGTACAATTGGGGCGAGTGCTAGGGAGTCTCTAAACTAGACCTGCCGTGTGGCGGCGCTCGGTCTGCAATCACTGATAGTGGCGATACGCGGGTCCGACGTATACTAACGGACCGCGGCCGACTTAAAGGCTACCACCTAGCAAGTGTGGTGTCTGGTGGTGACACCACAGAATAGTTTTTACATTTAGCCGATAAGACACACGTTTTACTTTTCCGTTACCAAATTGCGCATTTAGGCAACTGTGTGGTCCCAGACGGACTGTGAAGCAGACCTAGCACCGCCCGTCCGCTGCAAGGCCGCCCACAACAGTGCTTTACAACGGATTATGTAATCATTCAGATGATAGAGAAACCAAGAGGTCAGGATACTAAGGTGAGGTCCGTGGCGGCTACAAGAGAGAAAAAAAAAAGAAATCGCTTCTCGACTTTTGACAAGAACGGTGTATAGTTTATTTAATAACTTGTTTTATCTCTAACTTCTACAAGTTCTCGATATAGTATACCAAATTACTGTTATAGAAAGTCATATCATCAACGAACTTAAATTTCATAGTAATAATACGAATGATTACCTATCGGACTTATAGATAGAGTCGACGGCCAGTTGCGTCGTAGTTGTAAAAGTGTTCTCAAGTACACTGTAAACCTTAAGAGAAGATGTTTACGTTTTGTTCATTGTTTCTTTATACAAATGAGTTTCAGTATTCTATGTACTATTATTGCAAATTGAATAGCGCTATGAAAGTGACAAATCCATTTGTTATCTCTCACGCAGACTATTTAAGATTTATTAAGTAGTATCATAAGAGTTATTGAGAACAAGTACCAGATGCTGTTGTGTAACTATGTTTTGTTGACTAAATGTAGAAACTATTCATTTACTGGTCAGCTGAGTAACAAAACTTCTTTGAATGAGATTTATTGTGGTATGAATGCTCGTACTACTTTCAAGTCATAGATGTTTATAATTGGTGTACCTTCTGTTATGATTATTACTCCTGCTACAAATATGGAATGCATTGATGAATTTGATATTAGTTATGACACGCCAATCGGTTATGTATGGAAATTTGGTCAGAGATATGCTGATTCGAATTAATAAATTTCGGGTTTATCAATAAAAATTTTGAAAGTTATTATTCGCCGATTCACTCCCCACCTGTTCGATAGATTTTTCCAGTGTTGTGGAATTATACAAGAGCAGTGACACGGACGATATAGATGATAGGGGTACCTGTCGCTGAGTATCGATCGTCGACCACGCCACGCAGAGAGGTATGGTGAACGTTCGTCATCGCCAGTACACTGAGAATCATTCACTTCAGGGATGCAACAGGGATGACATTGGAACTCGTGTGATTGGCGAGCTGATTGTAGGACACTGCCTGTAATGTTCCAAACGTTCCCGACAGGGGAGGGATCCGGCGACCTTGCTGGTCACAGTAGAATTCGAAAGTGCTAGACAAGCAGCAGTAACTCTCGCCGTGTGCATGCTGCCATTATCTCGCTGAAATATAAACCAAAGACAGTTTGCCGTGAAGAATATCGTCGAAGCACCGCTATGCTGTAAGGGTGCCGCGGATGACAACCAAAGAGTCCCTGCTATGAAAAGAAATGACAGCCTAGACCCTCACTTCTGGCTACGGGCCGTATGGCGGGCGATAGTCAAGTTGGGTGTTTCCAGATATATCTTCGCTGGTCATCAATTCAAAGCGGAACTCATCACTGAAGACAGTTCTAATCCAGTCAATGAGATTCCAGGCCGCAGACGTGTCTGGAGGCGTCCCGGACAGCGGTAGCATACCAACCTGACTGTCGCCCGATAACTATCAGTGATGGTCTGGGTGGCTCTTCTTCTCGTATCAGGGAACCTTTCGTTGTCATCCGCGGCGACCTTACAGAGCAGCGATACGGCGACGATATTCTACTCCTCTTCATGTTGCTTTCATAGCATGTCATCCTGGGCTTATATTTTCGCAAGATAATGCTCGTCCGCACACAGCGTGAGTTTCTACTGCTTGTCTTTGTGCTCGCCAAACCCTACCCTGGACAGCAAGATCGCCACATCTCTTCCCAGTTCCGAACGTTTGGAGCATTGTGTGCAGTGCCCTCGTACCAGCTCGGGATTTTGACTACGTAACGCCCCAATTGGACAGAATTTGCACGACATCCCTCAAGAGAATATCCAGCAACTCCATCAATAAGTGCAAGCCAAATAACTGCTTGCATACGGGTCAGAGGTTGACCAACGCGTTATTGACCTGCTCAATTTGTAAAGCTCTTTCTCACGAATAAATCGCCTAATTTTTGTGAAATTTGGATTATTTGTTTATTGTACATGTACACCACAACTACCGATTTCGTTCCCAATCGGATAATTCCTTTGTGGTGTGTCATTTTTTGTGTTAATGTATACAACCACCTGGTATTAGGTAGATGTAAGGAATTTATGTCTCTATATTTAAATAAACTCTGCATGTGCTTAATACTTCCATCTGAAATGCTAACTGTGTGATTTTGAACTTGTATGTATTTAAATTGTGTTTTGTAATTTAACTTAGATTATCAGTAATTTTAAAGACTGCCCGTAATTTTATATGTATATGATCGAGAAATGAAGGCAATGTGTTACCCAATAGCGGTAGCTCTCAGCTAGCACTTTTGTTTCTATAAACATTGGAAATGTGTATGCAGCTGACGCACTGCTTAGGCACATATTATATTGCAAATGAAACTGAACTTTCTTTACAACTTCTGAGATTTAGGAAGAGAAGTTTCTAACTTTTTAATTTTTTTTACTTTTTATCTTTTGTCTTCTGGCAGTTTATAATAAACACCTTTCATTCTTATGTTCCTTTAATCTTAATTACAAATCTAAAGATAGTAGTATCTTTATAACTAAAGAAATATATTAAGCTACCTACAGGGTGAAAAGTATTTAAACCGACAAACTCTGGGAGGTGGTAGGGGACATCAAAACAAATATTTTTCCCTAATGTCATTTTTTCCTATGAGGAGTATTTAAACCGGTAGAGGAAGATTTGTCTGGCGACAAATTAATTAAACCAACAAACACTTTTCCATTTTTTATGACCAAGAGACAACACATTAACACAACTCAATTTCAGTTACAGTAGATTTTCAAAAATGCCTCCATTGACACGTAAACAAAGGTTACACTGTCGGATCATGATCTGTCTGACACAGGTAAAAACCCCAGGAGTATCCTGAATTGTTCTTGCTGCTGCTACTATCCGGGCAACCAGATCCTCTTCTGGTGCAACAGGAGTTGCGGAAACAAGGTTGCGCATCTCTCCCCACACAAAAAGGTCCAGAGGAGACATATCTGGGGATCGAGCAGGCCACGGTACAGGACCACTTCTGCCAACCCACGTTTCTGGGAACCGGCGGTCCAGGGATCGAAGCACACGACGACTGAAATGTGCCGGCGTCCGGTCATGTTGGAATCACATGCGTTGTCTTGTAGGGAGCGGGACGTCTTCCAGCAATTCTGGTAATGCTCTGGCGAGAAAATTGTAATAGTGCCTGCCATTTAATGGCCTAGGTAGCAGATACGACCCAATTAAATAGTCCTCAACATCACCGACCCACACATTAATGAAGAACCGCACTTGATGAGTGCTAGTAACTGTGGCATGTGGGTTATCCTCACTCCAAACATGCGAATTGTGCATGTTGAAGACTCCATCACGCCCAAACGTTGCTTCATCGGTAAACAACACAGAGGATGGAAATGTAGGATGCATTTCACACTGTTCCAGGTACCACTGCGAAAACTGTGCTCTGGGTGGATAATCAACTGGTTCCAGGTTGTGGCCTCGCTGTAAGTGAAATGGACGTAACAATTGCTCTCGAAGGACTGTTCTTACATTCCTCTAATTCGTCCCCATGTTACGTGCAATTGCACGAGTGCTGATTGAAGGATCCCGCCCCACATGCTGCAAGACAGCTTCCTCAAATTACAGCGTTCTTACCGTGCGACGGCGTCCCTGTCCAGGTAATCTGCTAAATGACCCGGTCTCACACAGACGTTGGTACACAGCACCAAAGGTCGTATGGTGTGGGATACGGCGATTAGGATATTGTTGTTAATTAACCCGCTCTGCATCTCGTCCGTTGTGGTGCGCTACGTAGTATGCACCAATCATATCAGTGTACTCACTCCAGGTGTACTACTCCATTAGTAAACAGAGACAATGCACTACTACACTGGTGGAAAGCAGTTGCCTACAACTGAAGAGCGTAATACGCCCTATAACAACTGAAGATCTTAATACCGCCTCCACTGGTTTAAATAATCCTCATAGGAAAAAATGACATTAGGGAAAAATACTTGTTTTGATGTCCCCTACAACCTCTCAGAGTTTGTCGGTTTAAATACTTTTCACCCTGTATATGGCTTTATTCGCAGACATTCAAACCCCCGCCATATAGTGCTACCGATATGGTCGTCATAATTGTGTTTATGGAATGAGGCTCTTGGATGATACACTTCACGCTGGAGGAGACTGTCAACGCGGGCGATTATAGTGGGTAGAGAGCACCACGCAATTCAGAATAAGGTGTGTGACGCAGTATGCCACAGACAGTAAGCTTTTTGTTACGTGTTAAGCCACGTGCCGTAGAATGTTTTACTACATCGATCCTGCAGTGTTTCTATCACGGGACCGTTATGCTCAGGTTCACGACAAACGTAACTTAAGTTTCTGGTAATCTATACTTGCAATGTTAAGGTCGGCCAAAACGTGCCAAATTTCACACGTGCAGCGTGTGCAGGACCAAGGCGCGGCTTTTCTCGGCTCTGCTCGGAAGCAGTCAGAACGACGCGACGTTTCGTTAAGTTTTTCGCTGTGGCATTGTTTGTTCGGCGCAGCTCTCTTCAGTTCGGCAAACAGCTCCGGATGTACGATATTTCCGAACCGGGGCAAAAACTTTATAGTACCCCCACTCCTACCCCGATGATTTGAAATAGGAGATCAAAAATTTTAAAAAATCGATTTTTCAAAAGTATTTTCATTTCGTAGTGCACATCTTTCTGAAGAGTTAGATGTACAAAACATATGTGTTCGAGTAAATGTAAAACACGTTATTTGGTCTTTGTGCCAAAGTGCAGTGTCACAGCCTCTTCACACAGCATTCTTATATAGCACGTCACTGTATTTCGCTCTGTGGAATTGAAAAATGTATATTCCGTAGTGGATGCCATCAAACCTGTACTCAGAACAGTGGAAGTTAAAATATCCTGCGGTACCCCTCTCCTACTCCCAGTCGGCCCGTTTGACACCCTACCCCTTTTAAAAAACTCACAATTAACACTGGGTGGGATTATTTGTAACTAGGAGAGTAAGAACTCTTCAGAAAACTTGCACTCTTTATTGCCTATGAGCTAATAACTTTCTCTTTTGTGTGAGATAAAATTAAATCTAGGAAACATACAACCAGCGAGACAAGAGACAAGCAAGACAGTACACATTTCTCCAATCCTTATGTCCCAGCATTCTTTCCTCTCTAATCTTGCTACAGCTTTACACGGCGTGCTTTCCTTTCTGCGAAAGAATCTATTACCTCACCAAAGTTCGTCAAACGTTTTGCTACATGAAAAATCAAAATGTCGTTGTCTGATACTGAAAAACCTGTTAACACTAATAGTACCCAAGACTGGTGCGGTTTTTCGATTTGATTGCGTCTATTTTGCCACTGCTAGATAAAACGAAACAGTCCTTTCTCATATTGCAGCAGTTGTAACACACGCCAAATAAGCGAGACTGTTTTGGCACAAACAGTCATTTTTATCTACCTCATTTCCATAAATAACACGACAGAATATAATTCACAAAGTACCAATATCAAATGCCCATTAGGCCTACTACAAGAACAAAGTTTCGTGTTAGAAAATAGTTCAACTTTCATTCATGCGCTGCAGTTTCTTAAGGATGAGATCGAAAAGTAGGAGTACGACATTTTTATATAGATTTGGAATCGTCATATTCTACTATATAATTTGTGTGTGTCCCCGCTTTTTCTGTTTCATCGTTCTAAGAAACAATGTTGTCATCACTAATTGTTTAACTATTTCTGCCACTGTCAAAAGTTATCCTCCAATTTTCATTATCCCTGCCACAATTTTCCCAGTGGGCGTTATTACGTGTTCGTACGACGCGTTTTCCGCGCTATTCCGAGAACAGAACTTAAGCGGCTGCTAACCAGGGACTGTACAGCTGGCCCTTAGTATTTAGTATTTTAGCGATCTCAAATATTTTCTGTCAAAATTTGATTTTCTTGGGTACACCGTGAAGATTAATATGTAATCTTTCTTAATTGTTATTCCTACTAGTCGTTTATTTCCACTCTGAATCTATGCATTCGCTAATAATTATAACAGTGCTGATCACTGGCACACCCAGTCAACCAAATAAACAAATAGCGATCGGCATTCACCCATTCAGGTTTAGTCAGCTCTGCTCGTATAACCCCGTCCACTTTTTACTGCGGGAAAGTTTTTTATTTCTAGATGCGACAAGTATTCCCTTGGCAGAGATATCACGTACACTATGCACGCATTCAAAATTCAGTTTATGATTCGTTCAGAAATCAACTTAGAATGTGTTCAAAAATGTTCAGAAACCAAGAGGGTACATTTCAAAATCATATGAATAATCGATAAACCAACGTTCGCTGCATGCAAGGCACTTTGTGAAACAAGGCTTTTTCTTCAAGAATATGAATTTGGCACCCCCTAAAATTGCCGCTCGGTGCTGCATCCAAACTGCAGTCGATGTTTTTAATGATGGAGTAAATGCAGATTTAAATATGTATTACACCAACTGAGGATGGGTGAAAACCCAAAATCTATATTGATATAAACAGAAATACACAAAAAGTGGCTTGCTTCTGTATTTTTCCAAGCCGCAGCCTACTGACACAGCTCTCAACAACCAGGAAATGAATAATTTAAGATTTTGCACCACCCTCATGACTTGCATTTTTTGGGATCTTTTTGATCTGAAAACTCTTTCCCAATAATTATATGACCCCAGGAATTCGTTACACACAGCTGCGGTACGAAACTGTCTCCACATTTCGACGAGTGCAAGACGTTTCTCATGCACAATTTTCAGAGAAGAGTGTGAAGGTGGCTAGGTACCAAACCATGTCTTAGGCATAGAGTCCGACGAATCCAGCAGGGTCGTGGGTCAGTCATGTTTTGGGCCAGTAAAATCGCTACCAAGGGTAATCTGTGAACTGTGCAGTCTCTGGCCAGGAACCTCCAACCGAATGTCCAGCTGTAAGGTCAACATTTTAGCCATGGATTTGTCTGTCAGTGCGATAATTCATGAACACAGTGTACCCAACGCTTGACCACCTCCGTCCAAACCGAATGGAACTGACTACGGTATCTTCTGATGTGAAACTGACTGAGTTTATGCTTTGGACTACATCAAACGTGGAGTGCAGGGGTGACCAAAAGAGAGCCACAATAGAAATTTGAGCGGCAACCACTCGACCATGTACTGGACAACATTCCAAGGAGGTTCTAAGCACGTTGCAACACACAGGGTGGAGTAACACGGTACTGAATATTACCTAGCAGCAGATTTTGATTTTACTTATGTCCAAATATGACTGTTTTCACGTAGAACGCCTTCATCTTGGTTACTGTGTTGTTTTTTTTATCGTAATTTGTTTAGTAATGTACATTCTTTAATTTCTCAATAGCCATGAATGTAAGCCCACACATGTTTGCCGAGATGCAGAAGGCGCCGAACTGTTCTGAACAGTTTGTGTTTATGTAGAAGTATCCACTGCCGAGCACATTACAGGGATTTGCTATTTATATAGTGTGTCCGAGAAGTCCTCATATCCCTAGTTCAAAGCAGTACATTGTATATGCTGTATTAGAATATTTACAAATAAACGAGGCTCACACAGACATCTATGCTTGTCCATGTCCTCCTTGACATCTTTTGTATCATCACAGGTCTTACGTTTCGTAAAGCTACCACAAAACGTTTTCGCAACTCTTTTTTAGTCTTGTGCCGATACTGAGCCACATGGGATTTGATTAACACCCAGAATGAGTTTTCTGGCGTGGTAAGGTCCTGAATTCGTGGTGGTCATTGCAGTGGGGCTGAATAAGTTGCTGAACTACCTCGAATCCAGCGGCCTCGAAATTGTTCATCATGATATTCAAGCATCTGAATAACAACGTGTGTTGGAGCTCCATCCAGCTGAAGGCATACATAACATATTATTCCCTTGCCTTTGAAATGAATAATAAACACGTTTGTAACATGTCAAAATAAGAATTTCTATTCACGAAGATTTGAAAAAAATAATCGGAACAGGCATCACATCATATCATGAGCAGGTTTCCTTTGTAACTGTTGCACATAATGAGCATTTCCCTTGGATGAGAAGAACCACATTCTTCCCGTGTGAAATGCGATGCATCGCAGAGGCCTCGTAAAATAACATTCTTGAGCTAGACATGGTATTTGGAAATTGTGACCAAGAAAGCCCGACGTGTTGGTGAGAAGCTCTCGGGTCGCCAGCGGGGTGGCAGTGTTAAAATTCCGCTACTATTCGACGAGTGTCATACTCATCATGTTCTGGCGAAGTGTCGAGATATGCAGATGCTGTGATATTAATACTAGAGGACTGCCCCCTCCACCTTGCTACGAGGGGCCGTGTATTGTCCGGCCGGCGGGCGGAGAGGCGGGTGAGTCTACAGTGATGGGGATAGAGTGTGCTCCGTCTGCATCTTTATGTGGGCATTCTGGCCGCGTCTTGCGAGCTGGACTGTGCTGGGCGCACTCTCGTCGTATTGCCGCTAACGCCATACTCCAAGTTGATACACTTCGTCTCTGCTGACAGGATTGTTGTCAACTGCTTTATGACGTTGTCCCAATAGCCGGTGGCTTGGCAAAGCACCTTAGTGATTCGGAAGCCAAAGGTGTGGTCTTCTTTCACGCTATGCTCTGCTAACGCTGATTTTTGTGTCTGTCTCAGTCGCCCATGCCTGATGTGCCTCTCGCAGCGTTTATAAATACAGCGCTGCGTTTGCCCAATGTACTATTGACTACATTGGCAGACGATGATGTATATCCATGGTACGTCCAGTTTTAGTGGGTCTTTCGCAGAGTCAAGTCACTCTTTCGTCTTCTACTGCGGTCGGAAGATCTTCAGCGGTGATCGGAAGATGGTTTTTATTTGGATTTTTCGAGTAGCCGCGCAGTTGTGAATGAGAGCTATCCCAGGTAGGAAAGGAAAACGAATCTCTTGTCTTCTTCTTCCTCTTCCCGGTTTCTAGCATCTCGTCTCTTCTTGAATGCCACACTAATCTGCGCTTCACTGTACCCGTTTCGCAGAATACTTCCTTCAGATGTTGCAGTTCGTCCGGGAGGATTTCCTTATCGCAGATGACGTGAGCCCTATATACAAGGGTGGCAGCACTGTCTGCCATTGAGCTGTATAGTGGCAGCTCCTTGCATGCAGGTACAGGTCTGGGTGCGTCTTCTTCCAATACACTGAACTGCCTAGGGTACCATCTGCTTTCTTCCTTATTAATATGTCCAGGAAAGGGAGACAACCGTTCTCCTCTATTCCAATAGTGAAAGCAATATTATGCTGAGTTACTGTTAAGATGATCTAGAAACTCGTCAATGTCTGTCTCTCATACTACGTCATGTAGTAGTCAGATTCACAGACAACGGTCTAAATCGTTTAATTTTCAAATATTTATTTAATTTGGTCATGCAGTGCTGAATTGCGGTGCTTGAATATCGGATGATTTTCATTGGAGACCGTTCCGTTGATTGAGCAATGGAAACACATGTTCCTTTTCACGTTTTCTTACGTCCATTATACGCAGCCAGAAAAAAAACACGTTTTACCGGCCAAACCAGGTTGTTTTACGAGTTTGAGCCGTGTCATAGCAGTCTGTAACTGCATTCTTTTCTTTGACGTTATTTGCCCTATCTCTGCACGTCTGTGCACCCAACAACACCCCTCCTTCCCTCCCCTCCCCCCCCCCTCCCCTCACACATAATTAATTTACTCCTCAGAAATGGAACTGTGTCCTGTCACATCAGCCATGGTTTATCTTATGAAACAATCCAGTAATGAAATAAAACAATACAGTACTGCGACATTGCCCTTCGTAAACTCAAAGCAAAGATACAAATAGAATAACTACACTGTCTGACAAAAAAAATTGAAACAGCCACAAGGAGAGGAGGAAACGAAATGAAACTCCATGGGTTGAAAGGGTATGCGATATTATTTTATAGATTCAAAAATCTAATCAAATTTACAAAGAACTTGCCAGTATGAGCCCACAGTAAGACGTTGCACCCCTCTGGCCTGGATGAATGCATTGATTCGGTTCGGAAGGTGTCATAAAGTCGTTGTATCCTCTCCTCAGGCAAGCTGGCCCACAACTGTTGTAATTGGTCCTTGATACCCGGAATACTGGCCCTGGAACAGTTGATGACAGAGTTTGTCCCACACATGTTCTATTGTGGACAGAGGTGAGGATGTCGTTGGCCATAGGAGTAAATCAGCATTACGCAGATAGTTCAAAGAGACACTTGCCATTTGAAGACGAGCATTGTCTATTGAAAAATGGCACCACGATATTGTCACATCGGAGGTTACACATGAGGATGCAGGATGTTCTTGATGTACCATTGTGTTGTTAGAGTTCCCTCACTAGCTACCAGCTGTGACCTGAAGCCATACCAGATGGCTTCCCATACTCTCCAAAATATGAAAAAGAGGGGACCTCTCCACACGTCCTCTCCATACTCGCCTACAATGGTCACCAAGGGTGGCGCAGAACCGCGATTCATTGCTGATCACAATGTGATGCCACTCATCAGTAGTCTGTGGTTCGCAGTCACGGCACCACTTCAAACGCATTAAATGCAGACTACCCACGGGAAGTAATTTCATAGTGCGGCTGCTGCTAGGCTCCGACCAATGATGCGGGCTGAGATAGAATGTTGCAGGGAGTCCATTACTTGTTCTCGAATGTATGGTGCACATGTGAAGGGGCTACGAAGCGCTTGGTGCATAATACGGCGACCCTCCCTTGTGATGGTCAGATGTGTCCGACTGGAACTTGGACAACGAATATACCTACCCTCACGTTCCCACACTGTCGAACGTCGAGCCACTGTCGTATGTGCATGACCCATAAACCTGACCAGCCAGCCAAATGGAGACCCACAATCGGTCAAACTCTGCCAGGTGCCGATAATGATAATGTTGTCGCATACGAGTACGCGATGTCTCCATGTCGTGCACAGTGATCACTCTACATCTGACACTGATCACGCCCTTTATATACCCTATCACGCCTGGTAAGATCACTAAACGCGAGCAAACACTGATGCAGTCTGGTGGCCGTTCTACCTGTTACAGAGAATTGCAGCTGTGATCATTTACACATCCGCCTACAGTGTGCATGTGTGCGAAGTTACACCTGCATCCGACCACGTCCTCAGGGTGCTTCACTTTTTTTTAGGTAGTTTATTTCTTTCTTCAGTTGTACAAGGTCAAGAGGGGTACGGGTACTTCTCGGACACTCTGTGTAGAGATGGCGTTAAAAAGTAAGCGAGATGTGGCACTGACCTGTAGTATGGATGCCCAGGAAGTTTGCGTGGTGGTAGCTGGTGGGCGTGGCGAGCGTTGAGGACTGCCCCTTGCAGGAGGACATGGCCTGGTGCCACGACAGCCGCTTGCTGAAGACGCTGTACTTCACTCCGTCGTAGTTCTTCTCGCATTCCTGCGCGACTGCAAATGATGGATCAAAGGCTCACTCAGGCACAGTTGTCAATCTTTATGTCCTAAATGATAGAGTCTGAATATAATTTTAGTATTTTTAGTTTTACAATTCAGTCTCCTTAACTTAATCACCTCTTCCCGTAAGCACTGTAAACGTTTCATTTCGAAAGATGAAGCTAATAGATGTCTTGAATCATAACTGGATCTACCGCAAAACATAAACATAAACTTATTGGAAAAAAGTCAATCATTTCCACGAGCTCTGATAGCAGCTGCAGTTTGTTGTTTCGTGGATTGAAAAGGAGGATTACAGTTTGCCGTTCGACGACAGAGAGAGACTTTGAAACAGATTGGAGAAGGAAATCTTATATCTTCTTTAAAGGAAACACTTCAGCAGTTGCTTTAAGCGATTCAGGGAAGTCAATGGATAAGCTTCTAGGTGTATCAATGGCTACCTCTTCTGCCCTTCCCAGCCCCTCACTACAGCACATGCAGTAAGGATTCGCGATTCCTCCCAAACGTTCCTCAAGCCAGGCACTCACTGCTTTGGCACTGAAAGACAAATCAGGTGAAGTCACGCCTCCTTCGCAATAGCAGGCAGAGAAGCCTCGTTATAGAGCTACTTTATAAAGCTAATCTATCGTTAGTTGCCATACCGAAAGGATGCAAATACCGACATCTAAGAGCCACCATCTGGTTATTACTACCCCACATGTATAGTACCCCTGGAATATTACATAGTGGATATACCGTCGCGCATCATTCGTGTACCATACAAGACTGAATGTCATTCGCCCGACCAGGTAAAACGTTTTCAGCTCCAATTTTTGTGTCTAATCGCCGACTGTATGGGTGCCATTTATGGGATACGTCTTCAGGCCACGAGGGCCTACCCGGACCATCCGACCGCCGTGTCATCCTCAGAGGAGGATGCGGATGGGAGGGGCGTGGGGTCAGCACACCGATCTCCCGGTCGTTATGATAGTATTCTTGACCGAAGCCGCTACTATTCGGTCGAGTAGCTTCTCAATTGGCATCACGAGGCTGAGTGCACCCCGAAAAATGGCAACAGTGCATGACGGCCTGGATGGTCACCCATCCAAGTCCCGACCACGTCCGACAGCGCTTAACTACGGTGATCTCACGGGAACCGGTGTATCCACTGCGGCAAGGCCGTTGCCATAGGACACAAAAGAGCAAAGCTTTAAGAGCGCAACTCTGGCCAGAATATCCATACGATGCAATTCTCTTTGTGCCTGCAGTACTAGGTCTCGTGGTTAGATCTCGGTTCATGGGGTCGATTCTCAGCCGAGTTGAAGATTTCTTTTCCTCTCTAGGTACTGAGCTGTTTGTATTGTTGTAATTATTTCATCTCATCATCATCGACGAGCAAGTCACCCAAATGGCGTCAAACAGAAAGACTTGCACTAGACGATCGAACAACCTCGTACGGGGTTTCCTGGCCAATTATGGCATACCGTCATTTCATCTCATTCTCCCCGTAGCATTCGTTTGGAGACGGGTCGTACAGGAACATCAGTGGCAACAAGGAAATGTAGGAAGATTGGAATTAACGTTTCGTCGACATCGAGGTTCTTAGAAACATAGCACGAGCTCGGATTGTGACAAGGGAGGAAATCGGCCGTGCCCTTTGAAAATCATGCCCGCATTCGCCAGGAGCGATTTCGGGAAAGCGCGGAAAAATTAAATCTGGATGACTGGCTGTGGGTTTGAGTTGTCGTCCTCCCAAATGCGAGTCCGCTGTGCTAACCACTGCGCCACCTCACTCGGTAACAGCACTGGTGTATATCCCTGTTATGAAGTGAATATCATCTATGTTACAGGACGCACACAGATAGACTCTCGGCTCATCATGGTCGTCTGCTGGCAGCAATTATAATGCGAATTCCTCTTAGACTGGCCTGTCCGGCGTTGCCGGTAAATCTACAGGTCGGTACGCGGTATAATGCCTATGGAACCAGTCTCTTTCTGCAGAGAACGATCTTTGGCACAACTCCTGAAGACAATCGCGCAGTTATATTTATCCATCACATCAGCCAATCACGCCATCTTACATAACGCCTCCGGACAAAAAAATTAGTCACTCTCAGGAAGCACCACGCTAATAACGGGTAATACCGCATATTGCCTTGGTAATGACCACGGTTTTGCGAGGAAAGAGATTCACAAGTTTCTTCAGGTACACTAGCTGGTGAAAAATATCCGGACACTTATTAGTTTTTAAAATTTATGGTAAGTTCCTATGGGACCAAACTGCTAAGGTCATCGGTCCGATCCCTAGGCTTACACACTACTTAATCTGACTTAAACTAACTTACGGTAGGGACAACACACGCACCTATGCCCGAGAGGGGACTCGAACCTCCGACGGGGGGAGCCACGCGAACCGCGGGAAGGCGCCTTAGACCGCGGGCTACCCCGCGCGGCACGACACCTATTAGTGGACATTAATATGGAGTGTGTCCACCGTTCTTCTTAATGACGACTTGAACTCTGCAGGAAACACTTTCGGTGAGGTGACGGAATGTCTGTGGTGACACGGCAGCCCATCCGTCCTCAAGAGCCGAAACCAGACAAGGTAGTGGTACAGGATGCTCTGGTCTGGAGAAACGTCTAGGTTCTAACTCATCCCAAAGATGTTCCATTGGTTTCATGTCGGGTTTCTTGGCAGTGCAGTCTATTTCAGGAATGTTATTGTCCACACACCATTGTTGCAAAGAGGCTGCTTTATGAGAGGATGCATTGCTATGCTGATACAGTCATCGTCTCCAAACTGTTCGCCTGATGTACGCAGTACACAGTGGTGTAAAATGAGTTCGTTTACTTCCGCATTTGGTGTTTCCCTAAACACAAATAGCGGAGACCGCTCTAAACAACTAAAACAATTTCACACCATAATACCACCCCCTCTGTACTTCAGTGTTGAGTCTACACGTGACGGCAGATAACGTTCTCCAGGCAGTCACACAAACCCAAACATTTCCTCTGCAGCTCTGGGCCTCCATTTCGAATCACTTTGTTCTAATTACCCACTGTCAAGTGACGTCGCTCTGTACTCCACCTCGAGCGTCGCTTAGCACCGACTACGGAAATGTGTCGCTTATGAGGAGCTGCTCCCCCACTGAACCCTTCATTTTAGCTCCATACGCACAGTCGCTGTATTAGCTGGTAGCATTTCTCTGTCGTTACACGAGTCCTGCCTGGTCTTGGATTAGTTGTGTTCAGCCCTTCGTACTTTCTGTTTATAATCACATCACCAGCATCACTTGGGCAACCATAGAAAGGCTGAAATTTCACTGATGGATTTGTTACTCAGGTGACTTCCAATGACTAGCCGACCTACAAAGGCACTGAGCTCTTCTGAGCGACCCATTTTGCTTCTCTACTCGCAACACAATACTACCCGCCTCCTTTAATATTGGTAAGCCTCTCGCGAAACCTAGTTTTCTTTTTAGCATTTTATCGGGGTGTATGGAGCATTTTGATCAGGTAGCTAGGCCACTCATTGATAATTAGATCGCTTTGAGCTACCAGATTGCGAGATATTCATTGCTACGTTTCACCGGCTGCTCCATTTAGTCTCCGAAATGTTTAATTTGATTAAGTTCGGATGAAATTAAATCAAATGTCGTGTGGCTAGGGCCTCCCGTCGGGTAGACAGGTCGCTTGGTGCAAGTCTTTTGAGTTGACGCCACTTCGGGGACTTGCGCGTCGATGGGGTTGAGATGATGATAATGAAGACAACACAACGCCCAGTGCCTCAGCAGAGAAAATCTCCGACGCAGTCGAGAATCGAACCCGGGCCCCTTTGCATGGCATTCCGTCGCGCTTCCACTCAGCTATCGAGGCGGACAGATTGGGTGACTTAGTGGGCCAGTCGAAGCGCGATAGATGGTCTGATTGTCCGTCAAACCAGAGATGTATGAGTTTTGCTCTGTGAACACGGCTTGGGAGCCTAGACCGTCCACAGTATACTGATTACGAAAATGGAGAAGAAAAGGCAACGCTAGGTAACCGAGAATGTTGAAATAAACATCCTCTTTCATGTTCGCAGTAACCTGAATGAGCGGATTCAAGCCATTGTGCGACAGAGACCCAAAAATATCACAGACTCATCTCCGATCTGATCTACACCCGCCAAATACAGTAGGTTAAACACCTTATTGGGGACTCGGTACACCCGTCTTCTTGTTGTTGTAGCTGTGGTCTTCAGACCTGAGACTGGTTTGATGCAGCTCTCCATGCTACTCTATTCTGTGCAAGCTTCTTCATCTCCCAGTACCTACTGCAGCCTACATCCTTCTGAATCTGCTTAGTGTATTCATCTCTTGGTCTCCCTCTACGATGTTTACCCTCCACGCTGCCCTCCAGTACTAAATTGGTGATCCCTTTATGCCTCAGAACATGTCCTACCAACCGATCCCTTCTTCTAGTCTAGTTGTGCCACAAACTCCTCTTCTCCCCAATCCTATTCAATACCTCCTCATTAGTTATGTGATCTACCCATCTAATCTTCAGCATTCTTCTGTAGTACCACATTTCGAAAGCTTCTATTCTCTTCTTGTCTAAACTATTTGTCGTCCACGTTTCACTTCCATACATGGCTACACTCCATTCAAATACTTTCAGAAACGACTTCCTGACCCTTAACTCTATGCTCGATGTTAACAAATTTCTCTTCTTCAGAAACGCTTTCCTTGCCATTGCCGGTCTACATTTTATATCCTCTCTACGTCGACCATCATAAGTTATTTTGCTCCCCAAATAGCAAAACTCCTTTACTACTTTAAGTGTCTCATTTCCTAATCTAATTCCCTCAGCATCACCCGACTTAATTCGACTACATTCCATTATCCTCGTTTTGCTTTTGTTGATGTCCATCTTATACCCTCCTTTCAAGACACTGTCCATTCCGTTCAACTGCTCCTCCAAGTCCTTTGCCGTCTCTGACAGAATTACAATGTCATCGGCGAACCTCAAAGTTTTTATTTCTTCTCCATGGATTTTAATACCTACTCCGAACTTTTCTTTTGTTTCCTTTACTGCTTGCTCAATATACAGATTGAATAGCATCGGGGAGAGGCTAAAATCCTGTCTCACTCCCTTCCCAACCACAGCTTCCCTTTCATGTCCCTCGACTCTTATAACTGCCATCTGCTTTCTGTACAAGTTGTAAATAACCTTTCGCTCCCTGTATTTTACCCCTGCCACCACTTAAAAATGGGATAAATTGCTACTCGTGGTAGCACACTTTTACGACCGTAATCAGCTATTGTCCAGTTTCTGTGTTGTCTGGCCACTTGAAGACACGCAGCTTTATATTCCACATCTCCGTGATGCACAACGCCTCTCTTGTAGCCTCTGCTACTGCAGTTATTTTAATCTCCGTAACGATCTTGCACCGACTGAGCGATCGCTCTAAAGACCGTGCTGTCATGCGCTCATTACAACATCTCATCATCACCATAATCATCATCATCGTGTCGAAATGCGCCACTCCTCGTTCGATCTTCTCTATCTTTCTACAGTTCCACTGCGTAAGCATCGCAGAGTGATGAACAGTGCTCAAGAATGGATCGATGAATTACATTTACTTAAGATTCTGCCAGTGAATCTCTATGTGGGATCTGCTTCTCCAACTATTTATTTTATGTGGACATTCCACTTCAGGTATTTTGTGGTAGCTACTGTTTCCTGTTTAGCCTCCGTAACTGAGAGTAGTTACCTATTGTATGTTCGTACCCATAGGCAAGAGGGATAAGCAACCCACACCTCCGATGAAATGATAACGCTGTAACTGATAAGCAATAGATAAGTAGGGAGAGAACGAAGACTGAAGACGACCTTATCTCAAATTCACTGACAAGAACCTTCAGTGTCAGGTTATGCACTTTTGCTAGTTATACTCCAGGTCTCTACAACTCCCTCTCCCTGAGGAATCACTATCAATTGATCAAGGCCACCCAGGGGAAGCCACGATCCCTCTCCTCCCCCTGCGGACTCACTGGCATGTGTATGTGGTAGATTCAAGGTTATGCATGAGACCAACTATCTCTACCCACTCACCTCAGGCAAGTGAACTAGGTCATGACATAAATCAATACCGGTCACGTGATATAAAATTGATGGGAAACCCCTGGACCAATGATAGCACATTAAAGCCGCGGCAAACCCCACCTCTCCCCTCCATAGACCAATAAGATTCGAGACCTCTTACCATCTTTTACAGCTAGTTCAGTTGCATAGGACTCTTCGTTTGAGGTCTACACATCATAGTGAGACGTTCAGGATTGCTACGAACAAATAATTATTCTATAATTAAAGGGTTTCGAAATAATAACAATGATATAACAAATAACTTATGATTTATTATTAACAGTTTCTTCAGCTATACAATTTTTACAATAATTTATCGTTGTTTATTAAAATTTTTATGGTTTTAGTTACAAATGCAGTGAATAATATTTTTTCTGATAATATATTTACAATGGCTGATCTACAAAGTTATTTTCTTACAATCTTTGTATCTGATAATGTATCAGTATCAGGTACATTTATTTACACTAAAACTAGTAGAGAGAAGAACAGCTTAAACACTATGTCTCCCATTTTTGTTTTATGTATATATTCTTGTTACCCCTCTATATAATATTTACAGTTTAATAGTTTTCTTTCTGGTCAATCCATACAATATTTTACATTTCCGTTTCTGATCATTTTCTATAAACAATATTTATGGGGAACAAGGACTTGCAGCAGCAGGTGAAGAAAAACTGCACGCACACACACACACATAATTATATATATATATATATATATATATATATATATATATATATATATATATATATATATTTACAGGCACAAATAGAGTGCACACACACACACACAGTGTGCAATCAGGCATGCATACTCACATACACACAACTACGTCACATGCTTCATCCAACTATAATGCACAAATATCCACTATTTAAAAACACATAAATGCACAGCGACACACTCAATCACTCAATGAATAGTGTATGTACGGGTAGGAAGTGACTCCATCCCCACAGATGAACCTTTTGTCACTATGACATGGCAGACTTACTTTCAGCTCCAGTGCAGTGTGTACCTCATGGCCTAGTGATTAAAATAATACCTGGTGCACCATCTTTGGAGCAGCATTAATGGCCTCTAGCAGGCATCTCTCGTAATCCTCGATCATTAGAACCTATTAGACCACATGATGCACATCCTTAAAACGCCTCTGGATGGCGTCTGCATCTATGTGGTATGTATACGTTTTCGACCTGAGCCCGTCAAACTCTATAATCCGCGAACCATTCGCCACGTCCTTCAACAGGCTGACAAACATTTTGTAGTGTTATCGGCCTCATCAAGAGGATTAAACTGTCTGTATCCATGTAAAGTAACTTGGGATCAGAAAATTTGGCTTCTCAAATTCATAACTGTATCGGTAGATGTGGAGTTTGGAGATGCCCAGAGAAGATACACCTATATTCACATATTCGTGAAATGCACTGAAACCTTGACCATTTACACAGCGATCAGTCCTCCATTGAAGACGTTAGCCCGCTTGAAATTTGGCCAGGAGATGCAACCTCTTGTGCCATAGCGAACCCCCCTCCCAAAAAGTATACTAAATTTATTTCCAGACATTGTCTAACGTATTCTGTGGTTTCTCTGAAAACTGAATAGTTCATTGACTTGTAGAAATCTTTTTCGAAATCACACATCGCTTGAGTTCTCTGCTCGGTGTTTACATCAGTGTAAACCAAGGGTGATTGTAACAAGTTCCATCCCCCACTTGAGATATTACTGGAGGTTCCTGTAGTGTAGAGTATATCGCTTCTTATTCCCCGACACCTTCAACAGCTTTCGTGTGGAACTATTTTTCTGGACTAAGCACTCCGAACAACAGCGCCAAATCTCTCAGCACATATGAAAATGAACAGGATACACCAGTTTATCTCGAGAATATATCCTTCACCTGCATCCGCAGCCACATCATGAATCTTTTCCTTCAGTCTGATGATTTACTCTACAGGTAGCCATCAGAACGTGTTCCATGGCATACTTGCAAAGATTATTTACATCCACTAGAATCAGAGGGCATTTGCAGTCAGCATACGCGACATAGGGACATCGCTCCCGGTGGTGAGAATTTTTCTCTTCAAGAGATTTTTATCCAAGGAAGTTACTTAAATCGCCAGTTTGCCTGTACATCTCGTCTTCACTCATTCATGGGCAATTCGTCTTGGCGTACCTGTGCACACACTGACAAAGTCCTCCGAAATACACACGTTCAGAGACGAGCAGCATGTCAACTTCGACCAACAGTTCGATACTGACACATGCTCTTCTTAATACTGCGTCCTACGGTAGCCCTGCACCGGTGAAACGGAAGGCAGGATCGAGAGAGTATTGCGCAGGCACAAACCTCAGAATTTCTTAAAGATGTCTGCAAGCAGTCGTAAATCGGTGTTCATGTATAATCTCGCATATTCTCCTGAATCAGGGATGCCAGACTCCTGTCAAAGATTCACCGCCTGCTCATACTCCACATCTGTTGTGGCTGTGAGTGTTAATTTACTGAATAAAGCAATTATATCGGGCAACGCGGTTTCGAGGGTCTCTCCATCGAATCCATGTATTCATGTGGTAAGACCCCTGCTTCGTCACAAGCTGAAACTTTGCATCATCGGGATATGCAGTTCTGATGATATGCATGTCCTCCATGTCCTCCTGATGCATTGTCTCAGCAAGTGTCTGAAGAGACGTGTGCATGACTCGTAGTGTATTCAGGAAGTGAA
The DNA here is from genome assembly GCF_023898315.1 of Schistocerca nitens. Lineage (NCBI taxonomy): Eukaryota > Metazoa > Arthropoda > Insecta > Orthoptera > Acrididae > Schistocerca > Schistocerca nitens. The sequence continues at coordinate 166,412,888 of NC_064616.1, read as the reverse complement.
GCGATAATTCTCCAGTGATTCGCTTGGAAAATGAAATGTCCTTTCAACGGTGTCAGGAATGACACTGACATTATCATCTTTCAAGCCAAAATCAGCCAAGTGTTCAACAAGGAAGTGAGTATCATACCAACTCAAATTGTGAAGAAAGACGAGTATTTGTCTCGGAAGTTGGTACTTCAAGTTGAATGTATTGTGAAGTGCACAACGGAATTTCTTTATTTGATGACAGCGCTCTCTAACTGGAGCTTCCGATTTCTATCAAATGGCACCCCACAAATGTGACAATAAACTGCTTGTTCATACAAGGCATCACTCACCTGCAGCTCCATTATGGGAACGTTGCTGCAATTAAACATATTAACTTCCCACGCTAGTTTTTCGAACTCACAGATCAACTATCTTGTAAAATATTATCCCTAACGTATGATTTTAATTTGTTGTAACTGATACATTGCTGAATATGGCACATATCTTTCTGTGAAGATACTATGAAAGGCAGTGGGGTCGCCTCCACAGTGTGTCACAGGAGCTAGGAGGCACTCGAAGTCAACGTATAGAACAAAGGGACATCGCTACTGGTGGTGAGCGTTCTAAAACTTCACGAACTTTTTATCCTCAATAGACATTTGCACACATACTGGCTCCTGGCTTGAGAAGGCAATGAGGTGCCTTTAGGATATTCTCTATTGGTAAAAGAGTTGAGGCATGTCTTATACCACGATCTTTTGACAACTGGGCATGAAGCAAGTGGGACATGCTTTTGATAAACACATATTGTTTCTTCTTATGTTTAGATAATAGCAACGCTTGGGGTGTATACATCCAGGGTGCATCAGGGTGTATACGGGAATTGAATAACCAGGATTCTTCCTCTAGAAATGCGTCAGGTCCTGTAGTTTTACAGGGAATGAGATGCCTTTGAAATTATAATGCCCGCATAAATCCGATATTCCGTATTTACTTGTACGTTGGGCATGTTTTGGGTACGTCTGTTGCTAGCCTGAAGTGTCCAGCAAAGCAATATTGATCGCTTTCATCTGGATTCTGATCACTAATGCATGCCTATTTAGCGGTGATATCTTTTGATAGAAGAATAAAACTGGACCCCATATTAAGTGGATCAAAGACATGAAAGTATACATCAAGTTGGAGTATTTTCGAAAAAATGGCCGAATATGAGACTATTGAGAAAAGTTCTGAACTAGTCTGCAATTGGATTGCCTCGCGATATCACGCCAGCTCTACTTCAAATTTAGAGGATGCTCGTTTTTTCACCAACATCACTCCCCTCTTTTGTGAAGTAGGGTGAGGGGGGGGGGGAGGGAGGTGCATGAGTTTGCTGCGTTAAAATTAGTTGCGGGATACCATGTATCGCTGTCGATTTTGGGGAAACGCCTTTCCGAAACGCCTTCGCAGGCATCAAGATATGTTGCAGGATGATCAGTAGCGCACATTACTGTAGTCAGTACAGGCTAGTGAGATCTTCTCCCCACAAACACCAGGAACCACAGAGTAGTCCAATGTGACTGCAGGACCTACTTGGTGGTTCATAACAAAGTGGGGAGGCATTCTGCTGCTGCTAGGCCAAGAGTAAAGTTGAAGCAATGTACTCGTACGATGTGGTGAAGGCTCATGACGATTGTGAGATGGTCGAGTCAGCAAACAAGCTGGCGTCATCAGCCAGAACAACGCTGACGATAAAGGACCAGGTTACAGTAGTGTTTCTGGGTGTGGCGAACACATCATCGACAAACTGGGCTGAGGGGATGAACTTATCATCGTCAGATCAAGTACTAAAGTAGTTGCAGATGCAAGCCTACATTCGCATATGACCTCCATATCATCTACAAAGAAAAATAAAATATGTATCATGCGATATATGCAGACGTCTATAATAATAATAATTCGCAGCTTTTTACTTAAGTTCAAAATTAGCGGCATCTGACTAAGTCCACAGCCCTCTCACCACATTTTTATTTGCCATGATGCCTTGTAATATCTCACCCTGCTGATGCATCACAGTATTATCGAGTGTGCCTAGAAATGAAGGCCCGTGATGATTCCATGACGGAGAAGGACATGGAAAGCATGGCTGCATTGGTAAACGAGATGGTGTCATCAGCCCATACAATGGTGATGATGAAGGAGCGAGCTATGGTGGTATTTACTGGCGCGGAAAATACATCATAGACGAACTGGGCTAGGGCAGTGATCACACCATCACCTTGTCAGGTCGTGGAGTTGCAGGCATAATGTCGACTCCACACACGTCCATCATATCTGCAACACAAGAAGAAGAAGAAGAAGAAGAAGAAATTAGTCATCAGATTGCAACTATAACGAACACACACTCAAATTTGAAAAAAAAAATGATCTTAAATACATACCTCTAGGATCCCTAGAGTCAAATCGCAGGCGCTTATTCCCCCTGATGAACCATAATCGCATCCATTTCCATTATGGCGTTTTGTCTCTGCTGATTCTGTCGGCTCTGTTGATGTTACTACTAGCAAGTCGCAACTGGAATGACTTTTCACGCCCAAAAGACTCATATTTAAAGCCAAAGACAACATTACTTTGCTTACTTCAACCAACAGGAATCGAGTATTCTTATCTCTAGTAACTATGTTTTATGCAGGATAGCACCGGCTCATGGCGCTGTGTAGACAACTCTATGTGGCACCGCTTACCACAGTGTTCTTAAATATAGCGTTACATTTCAGTGCGGGTGCGGACACTACAGCCGGCGTCATGGAAATCGGCACCTCAAGGTCGTCTCACTGTCTTACAGCATAGCCAGTTAGTCAAGATTTCAAATGTTAGTAAATATTCATAAAAAAATATTAGACACATATATTTTTAGTGTAAAAGATGATGCAGTACTTTCTAGAAGAAAATTTTTGCCAGCTGCTATGGGAACAATAAAAACCAACGTTTCAAGAAATTTTGAAGAAAAATAATTTTGTACTTCAATCTGTTGATAAAACAGAACCCCTGACATACTACAACTGAAAAAAATTTATGAGCATTCTAAAAGTTTATAGATGCATGTGATACATATTTTATCGTGGAAACATAACAGTATTGCGAGATAAAAAATAAAATACCGTAAGAGTTGTAAATTGCTCCGAATGTGTAGTGGAAACTGTCGTCCCTGATGAATTTGTGTTCTGTTGGACCTTGCTCGGAGTTCCAGTGAGAAAGTTGTTAAGAAAACTATAAAAATAAATTTTGGTAACAGCTTAACATCATTATTGTATTGTGTTACCCATGAACGTATTTTATTTGCGAGAGACTGTGCGCGGCAGTGTGCGAGTACTTGGGTATCACCGCCAGGATTTTTGCTCCAACAGCTTGCCTTAATACGACCGAGAATATTCCCTTCCTCTCGAACACTTCTCATTTGCAGCTCTTACTGACCATTATTCACCGCATCCATCACCCAAATGGCCGGTCTACTCCATAGAAAAGTAAGTGCAAGTACTTTTAGGTCACTACTTCTGTTGAAGTCGAGCAAAATACAGTATGCGTATGCTATTGTGAAAGCCAAGTTTTATGGAAGTGTACTAGAGGACTATTGTCCTCAGCAAGCAATAAGCGCACTGCACACAAAATTTCGTCTTTGCATTCTATTAAAAGTTTTCGGCCACCATTACACTTTCTGAATCAAAGACCAAGTGAGCAGAGCAGACAAAGAAAGGAGGTCCCTGAGCAAGAATAATTTCTTTAATCGAGATCACCCTTAATTTTTCTAGCCATCAGATACTATCATCGCTCATGGTATCTAAGTACAGTTCTATGCACTAATGTTTTCACGATAACCAAATTCTGTAGATTTCCGTTTTCATTTAGATCCCTTGCTTGGAGAATCAAAACGCATGCTCACACCTAGAGAGTCTGCCGACGTTACTGCACTGTTAATATAGACTGCGGTCGGTTCCGAAATACCACAAGGTTTGTTATCATTTTATGAACTTGTGAAAAATTTATATTATTCATGGTTTCTTCACTGTTAGCCAAATCGGCAAAACAAGTTCAGTATATTCGATACGGATATTGTAGACTGTTTTTGAATGTCTTTTCGGGGCAGATATTTATGTAATCGATTTTCGTGTTAAATAATTTAGATTATAGACAGAGAGAGAATTTTTTTCATTAGGCCCTCATCTGTCAAACATAGCTTAATCGATTATTCATATGTGGATGTAACTGCAATCCAATTACACTATTTTGTGTGAAGATCTCAGGGCCATTGATAGGATGGATGCGTTTTTTTCCCCTTGATGTAGATGTATAACTCAACCCAAAAACTGCACAGTAATGCAGGAAAATCATTCTGATGCCACCCAGACACACTTTATAACAAGAGTGTGACTTCTTAATTTAAAAAAAAAAAACGTGTAATGCATGACGGTAAAATGTTAAACATTAAAACGAGAGGACTCTGACAGGAGATCGCAGGCTGTCAGATAACGATAGCGGGCAGTCCTGACGAAACAGCAGAGGCCGATCTAACCTTCCACAATCTAGGGACAAGATATGAAACCGCAGTCGAGCTGACAGCATCACCAAACTTCTCTCTATGCAGTATGAGTTCATACTCCAGCAAAACAGTCACATGCATACGTTTCACATGCTGTGACATGGTCGCGAATTGAACAGTGACCCAAAAATAGAATAAATTTCCTTTACTTCACGTCTGTGCTCACAAATTTTTATGTCATCTGATTATATAAAATTTTGTGGCCATACCCGTGAATTAAAGGGCATTTACATGCTTACTTGTTGGAAGCAATATAATGGCCACAACTTATACGGCCATAGAGAACAATCTGAAAAATGGTTAAAAGTAAGATAAATGGTAAACAAAACTAGACACATTAAAAACAATAGCATTAGGTACTAGTCTACGTCATGTACACTGACAGTTTGAACATTAATCAAAAAGATTTCGGGCTTGCAGCCAGTCGTCGTTAGCTTCCATCCACGATATTTCGACTGGACAACTGCCAGCCATCCTCAGGTGAGCAATCGAAGACTGATGAAGACGCCTTTTTTTTCTTTATTGTGATTTCATTCCCCTGCCCCACACGGGCAGGGGAGGGCCGTCAGCGGCACAATCCGCCGCTCTTCAGCCGAGTGACACTACAACTAAAACAAGAATAAAATGATACATACATAAGGAGATAAAAAAGGGGAACATAAAACAGAGTAAGGGGAGAAAATGGAGGTAAAATATACGCTGACATGGAGACGTTCATGGGGGACAGTTAAAAAAGTCACCAGAAAGTTAAAAAAACACAGTTGGCGGTTCTTAAAACACAGAGAAGACACTGAATGCGCAGGCACAGTTAAAAGTCGGCCACAGTAGTAAAAACACTCCGGAACAACACACTTAAAACCCACTTGGAGCACACACGACGAAGAATAAAACTACCAGGTGGGGCCTGCCGAGGGAAAAGGTCAGAGAGGATGGAAAAGGAGGGGAGAGCATGGGACAGCTGGGGAAGCAATGGGATGAAGAGAGGAGGGGCATTAGTGGGAGAGGAGAGGAAGAGGGAAGACAGGGCAGGAGGGAGCGCAAGACTGAAAGGAGGCACAAGAGATGGAGTGGGAGTGGGAGGGGGAAGCCGCTCAGGAGGAGGGAGGGGGAGGAGAGGGAGCTCTGAGGAGGAGGCAGGAAGATGGGGTTAGAGTTGGTAGGAAGGGTAGATGTCAGGGCGAAGCTCATCATCCGGGAGGGGTAGACGGTGGAAGTTGTGTTGGGAAAGGAGATGGAGGGTGTGGAGATGGAGAGAGGGTGGGACACAACGGGAAAGGCGCGGCAACTTGTTGGGGGTGGAGAGGATGGGAGAAACCAGGGGGTGAGGGGGATCAAGGTGGCGGACAATATATAGTGTGCGGATGTGTTCAAAGAAAAGGAGAAGGTGGGGGAAGGGGATGAAGTCATAGATGATGCGTGTGGGGGACGGAAGGCGGATGTGGAAGGTGAGGCGGAGCGCATGGCGTTCAAAGATTTGGAGGGCTTTATAGAACTGGGGAGGGGCGGAAATCCAAGCGACGCTGGCATAACCGAGGATGGGGTGGATCAAGGTTGGTTGGTTGGTTGGTTTGAGGATTAAAGGGACCAAACTGCATAGGTCATCGGTCCCTTGTTTCATAAAAACACAGAGCATATTGAAACTATCCACCAGTCAGGCGAAACACCAATATAAAAATTCCGGGGGAAGAAAAGCCCCAAAGTCAAAGGTAAGACAACATGGAAAATGGAGCACAGCAACAAAAGCAACATATAGAAGAAAGGCAGAAGGAATTAAAACTGTACAGCAGAGGACTGTGGCTGGCTGATCACGAAAATAATAGGATGAGCCAGCCACTCTGCAACACGTGAAAACCTCCAGCCTAAAAGATTAGGGTGGAGTCGAATTACAACACAAAACTAAGTAAAATATACAGCACAAAGGAGGGTGATGCAATAAAATTAGAGGGACCTATAAAAGCCGCTTGCCTGAATAAAACTTGAAACACGATCTGCCATAGAGACACGTAAATGAGATGATAAATCACCCTGGAGATCAAAAGTTCGCCTGAGGGCGGTTAAAAGAGGACATTCCAACAATATATGGGCCACCGTCATGTTTGCACCACAACGACAATGAGGGGGGGGTCCTCTCGACGCAGCAGATGACCATGCGTCAGCCAGGAGTGACCAATGCAGAGCCTACACAGAACAACAGAATCCCTGCGAGAGGCCTGCATGGAGGAACCCCACACAGTCGTGATCTCCTTTATTCGCCACAGCTTGTTGGGTGCAGACAGAGTGCGCCATTCGTCTCCGCACATCCCAAAGACCCGACGGTGCAACACCGATCGGAGATCAGTTGCCGGGAGGCCAATCTCCAACGTCTGTTGGTGGGTAGCCTCTTTTGCTAACTTGTCGGCGAGTTCGTTTCCCGCTATCCCAACGTGTCCTGGGGTCCATATGAACACCATCAAACGACCGCGCTGTTCAAGAGCGTGAATGGACCCCTGGATGGCACCAACATGGCGTGGGTAGCACTGGTCAAGAGCCTGCAGACTACTGAGCGAGTCACTGCAAATGACGAATGACTCTCCAGTGCTGGTACGAATACACTCAACGGCACGAAAAATGGCTTTCAGTTCTGCAGTGTAAACACTGCAGCCTTCCGGCAAGGAGCGCTGGTCGACATAGTCTGCATGAGCATAAGTGTACCCCACACGGCCATCAACCATCGAGCCATCTGTATAGATAACCTCCGAGTCATGTTATGCGCCGGGGAGAGCAAGGAATTGGCGGCGCAAGACTGCAGGAGGAACTGAATCTTTGGGCCATTGGGAAAGTTCCAGCCGAAGCTGACGTGGGCAGCATAGTTGGCTAACAGTTGTTGACGCCGGATGCGAAGAGGAGGAACCCCAGCCTCAGCAAGGAGGCTGTTAACAGGACTGGTGCGGAATGCTCCTGTCACCTGTCGAACCCCACAGTGGTGAATGGGGTCCAGCAGCTGCAACACTGAGGGCGACGCCGAGCCATACGCCACACTCCCATAATCCAGTTGGGACAGCACGAGGGCTTTGTAGAGCTGCAGCAGCGTTTTACGATCTGCACCCCAAGTTGTGTTGCTGAGGCAGCGGAGGGCATTCAGATGCTGCCAGCACTGATGCTTTAGCTGACGAATATGTGGAAGCCAAGTAAGCCGGGCATCGAACAGCAATCCCAGAAAATGGTAAGTGTCAACAACCCTGAGCATGGCATCCTGAAGATAGAGCTCAGGGTGGGGATGGACAGTCCGACGCCGACGAAAGTGCATAACACAAGTCTTCGCAGGAGAAACGTGAAACCCATGGGCGAGGGCCCATGCCTGCGCCTTGCGTATGGCTACCTGAAACCTACGTTCTGCAACACTAATGGTGGAGGAGCTGAAAAAGATGCAGAAATCGTCAGCATATAGCGTGGGTGAGACATACGACCCCACTGCTGCTGCAAGGCCATTAATGGCCACAAGGAAAAGTGGCACGCTCAATACAGAGGCCTGTGGTACGCCGTTTTCCTGGACATGAAGGGAACTATGGGATGTGCCAAGTAAAACGCGGAATGCCCGAACAGATAAAAAATTCTCAATAAAAATGGAGAGAGAGCCCCGGAGTCCCCACCCGTGCAACGTGGCGAGAATATGGTGCTGCCACGTCGTGTCATATGCTCTGGAGAGGTCGAAAAAGACGGAGACGAGGTGTTGGCGCCGGGAAAAAGCACTGCGGATTGCAGACTCGAGAAAGACCAAAGTATCGGCGGTGGAACGGCCCTGACGGAAGCCGCTGTGGCACAGAGCCAGAAGGCCCCGAGACTCGAGCAGCCAACACAGCCGTCGACTCACCATATGTTCCAGTAGCTTGCACAGAGTGTCAAGCTGATGGGCCGATAGCTATCCACATTAAGCGGGTCCTTACCAGGCTTCAGCACCGGAATGATGGTACTTTCTCGCCACTCCGACGGAAAGACACCATCGCCCCATATGCGGTTGTAGATGGCAAGAACACATCGCTGACAGTCCGGGGACACGTGTTTGAGCATCTGATTGTGGATGCCATCTGGCCCAGAGTCTGTATCGGGGCACTGTGCCAGGGCGCTTTGGAGTTCCCACGAACTAAATGGGGCGTTATACGCCTCAGGGTGGCGAGAAGCAAAAGAAAGCCGTTTGCCTTCCTCCCGGCGTTTTAGCGTACGAAATGCAGGTGGGTAATTCCCCGACGCAGACGCCCGAACATAGTGCTGAGCGAAATGCTCAGCGATTACATCGGCATTGGTGCATAGCGCCCCGTTGATGGAAAGCCCTGGGACACCTGTAGAGTTCTGCAATCCGTAGATGCGCCGAATCTTCATCCACACCTGGGAGGGTGAAGTACGGGACCCAATGGTGGAAAGATACCTCTCCCAGCACTCCTGTTTCCGCCGTTTGATGAGCCTCCGGACATGAGGTTCTCCAAAGATGGGTGCCGCTTATGGCGCTGAAGAGCCCGCCGACGCTCTTTAATGGCTTCAGCGACCTCCGGCGACCACCAAGGCACTGACTTTCGCTGTGGGCACCCTAACGAACGAGTAATGGTACGTTCTGCAGCAGAAACAATCGCTGCAGTTAGTGTCTCAACCGCCACATCGATGGTACCGTGGGGGACAGGTTCAACAGCGGCAGCAGAGGAGTACACTGCCCAGTTTGCCTTGCTAAATACCCATCTGGGCAAGCGTTCAGGGGAGCGACGCTGGGGTAGTGAAAGGAAGATGGGGAAATGGTCACTACCACACAAGTCGTCATGGACTCTCCAGTGGACCAATGGTACAATCCCTGGGCTGCACAACGGCAGATCTATAGCCAAGAACGTGCCATACGCCACACTGAAATGTGTGGCGGCGCCAGTGTTTAAGAGGCAGAGGTCGAGTTGGGAGATGAGATTCTCGACAGCTCTGCCTCGGCCAGTGATCTTCGTTCCACCCCACAGGGGATTGTGGGCGTTAAAATCTCCCAGGAGAAGAAATGGCGTGGGGAGTTGGGTGACAAGTGCAGCCAATTCGGTCAGGGGGACTGTACCACCTGGAGGGAGATAGACACTACAGACAATTGTGTCCTGGGTAGTCCTTACGCGGACAGCCACAGCTTCCAATGACGTTTGAAGGGGCACAGGAGCACTATATACAGAGGTAAGGACATACACGCAGGCTCCACCTGACACACTATTGTAAGTGCTACGGTTACAGTAATAGCCCCTGTATCCACGAAGGACAGGGGTCCGCATTGCCGGGAACCAGGTTTCCTGGAGGGCAATGCAGAAAGCAGGTGTCATGCTTAGAAGCTGGCGTAGCTCAGGTAGATGGCTAAAATAACAGCCACAATTCCACTGGAGGATGGTACGAAGCCTGTCCTGTAGGGGCATGAAGGCACTGAAAAGGCAAATTACTTCGCAGAGTCACATGCTGCCACCGACTGAGTGACTGACGTCGCAACTTCCATCGTTTCTGATGAGACTGCGAGATCCAGGTCATCAGGGGACGCAAAGAGCTCGACCTCATCCTCAGAGGCTGAACTGACAGGAAGTGGTGGCGCGGGAACCACTGGGTCCTTATTCTTTTTAGAGAGCTTCCTCTTCTCTCTCTTAACTTTGGGAGGAGGGTGCGCATGCTGGGAGGGCTTTCCTGACGTATTGTCAGGAACAGAGGAAGAGCGTGAAGCCCTTCGACCAGCAGCTGGTGGCTTCTTCAGCCACTGGCTAGTGTCTTGTGAGACATTGCTAGAGTCCTTGGAAGGGACTCCCCCAAGGGACCCCTTCCGAACGAAGGAGGCCGGAGGAGATTGTTGCATCTCCGGCAGAGTAGCTGGAGAGGGCTGTCGCTTCTCCGGCTGAGGAGCTGGAGAAGGCTGTCGCTTCTCCGGCTGAGAGGTGGGGACTGACGTCCCTGGTTATTCGGGCCGCACTGCTCCCAAACTGGGCGTTTCGGGAGTAGTGGAAGAGAGAGTGGCCCGTACCGGCGGTGGGGCAGTCGTAACTTGATTTCTCTGTGGGCCAACGGAGAAGGGAGTCTTTGCAGGAACTGGTGGCGTCAGTGTGACAGTAGCATAACTCCTCAACATAGGTGTGGGGTTGAGTCGTTCCACCTTCTTCCTTGCCTCTTGGTAAGTTAAACGGTCCAAGGTCTTAATTTCTTGTATCTTCTGCTCTCGTTGGTAGACTGCACAGTCTGGTGAGCAGGGAGAATGATGCTCCCCACAGTTAACGCAGGTGGGATGCGGAGCACATGGAGCATTAGGATGCGAAGGTCGTCCACAATCACGACACGTGGGGCTGGTAGTGCACCTGGAGGACATGTGTCCGAATTTCCAGCACTGGAAGCATCGCATAGGGGGCGGGACATAGGGCTTGACATCGCACTGGTAGATCATGACCTTTCCCTCTCAGGCAAGCAGTCGCCCTCAAAGGCCAGGATGAAGGCACCGGTAGCGACCCTATTATCCTTGGGCCCCCTAAAGACACGACGGACAAAGTGTACACCTCGTCGTGCCAGGTTCTCCCGTAGCTCGTCGTCAGACTGTAGCAGAAGATCTTTATGAAAAATAATCCTCTGGACCAAATTTAAGGACTTATGGGGAGTGACGGTAATGGGGATGTCCCCGAGCTTCTCACAGACGAGTAATGCCCGGGAATGTGCAGATGAAGCTGCTTGTATCAGAATGGCCCCACTCCTCATTTTGGAAAGAGACACCACTTCCCCAAACTTATCTTCGAGATTGTGCACAAAGAAAAGAGGCATAGTCCCCAAAAACGAATCCCCATCAGTTCTGCTGCATACAAGGTATCGCGGTGAATATGGCTCCTGTCTGTCTGCAGCCCTACGTTCCTCCCATGGTGTGACTAGGGAAGAGAACGAGTTGGGGTTATATGTCACAGCGTTAAATTCCACCTTACCACGCTTAGAGACATTGGCGGTCGGGCAACCACCAGATTGAGATTTCACCCGCTTCATTGCAGGCCATCCGCCCCGATGCCACCTACTCCGACCAGGGGCTCTCCCCACGGGCGCCACCCAGCCACAGCAAAGGACACCTGGCAGGATGGCCGTTGCTGGGAGTCCCGATGCCCCAGAGAGACGGGCATCTACTCCTTGGCTTATGTGGGGAGGTGTCAGCTCAGGCATCAGCAGTATCCCTGTGTTGTCAGGGGGCTACAACCTAGAGGATACATGACGACCCCAAAACAACGGGCTGCCTACCGTGCTGGATTTTGGGTGCCATGGGAAGTCCATAGTGATCGTGGGTGCAGATGGTGACGCATTAAGGGCGTAACTTACACAATCCATCAGGTGTGTATGCCCAAAATGAGGGGCGGAGGGTGCAGTTACGACGCCAAGACGATAAAGAGTGCCAAGGTCTTAGGGCACAGAGGACTGATGGTGCACCACGTAAGGTGTCCTTCCCCAAAAGGCTCATACTTCTGTTGAATTTGGAAAAATGGAGGTCAAACCCCAATGGGGACCAGCACATTAATGGCCGAAACAGTTGAGACTCCTTTTAGTCGCCTATTACGACAGGCAGGAATACCGCGGGCCTATTCTTACCCCCGAACCCGCAGGGGGGGGGGGGGCGGATCAAGGATTTTTAGGTGTGAAGGATGGTGGAAGGATGCAGACCCCACGCCCAGCTGGACAGGAGTTTCAGGAGGCGGAGGCGGTTGTGAGCTTTGTTTTGGATGGTAAGGAGATGGGGAGTCCAGGTGAGGTGGCGGTCGAGTGTGAGGCCAAGGTATTTGAGGGTAGGAGTGAGGTGGATAGGACGGCCATAAATGGTGAGGTAGAAATCAGGGGTGGGGCATTCGGGTTATCGTAAGCAGACACATTTGTATTTAAGTTCGACCAGCTGCCATCACCCATCGCAAACAATGAGTGTACTTAAAACACTTGTACACCGAGCTCATGTAGTGTCAGATGCAGATAGTTTGCCTGAAGAGCTTGCCCATCTGAAGAGGGTGTTCAAAGAGAATGGATATTCTACCCGGAAAATTAGCAAGGCACTTGCAATTAAGCCAAAGAAACAGGGAGTGGAGAAAGAGGAAAGAACGTCTACTAAATCTTTAGCTTTTCTTCCCTTTGTTGGCAACATTTCCTTCAAAATTGCAAGAATCCTTGACGGTTTCGAAGTGAAAGTAATTTTCCGTCCACCAACGAAGATTTCCGACCTGCTGGGATTAGTGAAAGACGATCTGATATTGCGGAAGGCGGGAATTTATAAAATACCTTGTCAGTGCGGCGTGTCATATATGGGACAAACATTGCGAAAAGTAGAAGAACGTTGTACTGAACATCAGCGCTGTACTCGCCTTTTGCAACCTAGCAAGTCTGCAATTGCTGAGCACTGCATTTCCACTGGACACTCAATGGAGTATGACAAAACAACAATTTTGGCCACAGCAACATCCTTTTGGGACCCCGTCATAAAAGAATCAGTGGAAATTCGCATGACAGACAATCTTATCAACCGTGACAATGGCTACCAGCTAGATAATGCGTGGAACCCCGTCATCTCTAAGATCTGCTCCACACGAAGACGACAGAGTACTCCGATGGCCGCGGCAATCACAACGCCGAAGACAGCTGAGTTCTGCAGTTCCACCAGCGAGGGCGCTGCTGGCGGGCGGTGTGGTTCGTCTCTCTATATGATTTTGACGCATGCGCGGAATACTCGCTGCACGCTATATATTACGGAACGGGGGGCGTCTTCTTCAGTCTTCGATGGCTCACCTGAGGATGGCTGGCAGTTGTCCAGTCGAAATATCGTGGATGGAAGCTAACGACGACCGGCTGCAAGCCCGAAGTCTTTTTGATTATTCAGTTCACCGGGAAAATTTTAAATTTCACAGTTAAAAAATTATGGCCACCTACTTAATAGCCAGAATGTCTACATCTGTCAAGGATAACAGCAGCGACGACTCTTTGCGTGGACGTAATGAGCCACTGGTAGGTCGCTGGAGGGAGTTGGAACCACATCCGCACACACAAGTCGCCTAAGCCCGTAAATTCCTGGGAGGGGGGGGGGGGGGGGGGGCTATGAGCTCTGATGACACGTTCAAGCACATCCCAGATGCGCCGGCGAAACGAAAGCGCTGGCATGATGATGAAGAACGCAAGAGCAGAGAAGGCTGTGAGATGACGTCAGCCAATAGTTCGCTCACTAGGACCACACCACGACAGGAGCGGCCTCTAGCCAAAGAGAATACAAGCGCCGCTACTGCCAGCCTCAGCGGACAATAGAAGACACACACTAGCAGAGAGAACTAGTAGATCTGGACTAGAAGAGAGCACTACGATAGCCGTTATTAGTGATCAATATGAACTGTATGACAAATTTGCATGGACATTGTATGTAGTGAAGGACACTGATTATTTGCATGTCGCCCATCACTTGCGACACCATTGTAAAACCAAGTTAAATATTGTCAAACTACTTTATTTTTATAAAAACCATTAATGTGAGCTGCTTCAATTGTTGTATAGCTATCCGAGAAAGCAGCATCCTTTAGGCACCCTATAAGTCACAGGAAGGCAGGACCCTACATTGGCGACATGTTACACGACGCACTCAGTGCCTGGCAGCCACGGAAATTTTGGTATTTTGCTGGCTCCTTCATTCTCTCTTGTCTTTACTTTGCAGGGGAGTTTTCTTGCTTTAACAGTCTCTTTTTAGAATGAGATTTTCACTCTGCAGCGGAGTGAGCGCTGATATGAAACTTCCTGGCAGATTAAAACTGTGTGCCCGGCCGAGACTCGAATTCGGGACCTTTGCCATTCGCGGGCAAGTGCTCTACCAACTGAGCTACCGAAGCACGACTGACGCCCGGCCCTCACAGCTTTACTTCTGCCAGTATCTCGTCTCCTACCTTCCAGCTGGTAGAGCACTTGCCCGCGAAAGGCAAAGGTCCCGAGTTCGAGTCTCTTTCGGGCAGACAGTTTTAATCTGCCAGGAAGTTTCATATCAGCGCACACTCCGCTGCAGAGTGAAAATCTCATTCTGGAAACATCCCCCAGGCTGTGGCTAAGCCATGTCTCCGCAATATCCTTTCTTTCAGGAGTGCTAGTTCTGCAAGGTTCGCAAGAGAGCTTCTGTAAAGTTTGGAAGGTAGGAGACGAGATACTGGCAGAAGTAAAGCTGTGAGGGCAGGGCGTGAGTAGTGCTTCGGTAGCTCAGTTGGTAGAGCACTTGCCCGCGAAAGGCAAAGGTCCCGAGTTCGAGTCTCGGTCGGGCACACAGTTTTAATCTGCCAGGAAGTTTCAGTCTCTTTTTGCTAATCAGTGTTTTCAGGTGGGCGTTGCAGAAATTTTCTTTGCTTTTGTCTTTATTTTGCTTGCTTGCTTTGTCTGTTTGTTGCATTTGTCTCTTCCAACATGCCCACCCCGCCTATCCTGACCCCTACTCAGGCGCCACAGTCGCAAGCGTTAGATACCACAAAGCTAATGCAGATGTTTCAGTTCCAGATGCAGCAAATCCCCATCCTGCTCAACACGGTGCAACAGCTACTGGCCAACGCTGCGCGCCCGACGGAACAAGCACCACCTACTACAACTGCTATGCCACCTTTCCGACACTTTCGCGCCCGCCGATGTGGCCGAGCGCTTCTAGGCGCTTCAGTCTGGAACCGCGCGACCGCTACCGTCGTAGGTTCGAATCCTGCCTCGGGCATGGATGTGTGTGATGTCCTTAGGTTAGTTAGGTGTAAGTAGTTCTAAGTTCTAGGGGACTGATGACCTCAGATGTTAAGTCCCATAGTGCTCAGAGCCATTTGACAGTTTCGTGAACAAGAAGAGGAATGGCTCGAGTGGTTGACCCAATTTGAGGTCCACATACTTGTTGATAATGTACCAGGTACTGTGAAAAGCTATTATTTCTTACCCACGGTAGGAAGTGCAGTGTTCCGCCTAATCACCAAACTTTTTCCTAACGCCACTCCAAGTGAACTCACGTATGAACAAGTTGTCGAGTCGCTAACTAACTATTATGACCAACAAGTAAACGTGGTAGCAGCTACGTATCAATTCTTTAATTTGAAAAAAGGTCAGAAAAAACTCATAGCGAGTGGGTAACAGATTTGCAGGGTATGACAAGGAAACGGAAATTCAAATGTTCTTGCGGTGCTTTTTATTCAGATGTTATGTCGCGTCATGCGATCGTGTACAACGTACCTGATGTCAAACTCAGAGAACAGACTTTGAAACATATATGAAGATGGTATCTGTTCTTTCGGACATTTCTGTTCTTTCTGTTCTTTCGGACATGTCCGAAAGAACAGATACCATCGGTGACCATGCAGCTCTCTAGAATGAAATGATAATTACATCAAGACCCTAAGCTGTCGACAGGCGTTGATATACATCAACGGGGTCAGTTGAAAATGTGTACCCCGACCAGGACTCGAACCCGGGATCTCCTGCTTACATGGCAGACGCTCTAAGCATCTATTTTTCTTTTGTTTATCCCATTTTGTTCTATATTGTTCGTGGAATTTTTTCGGGGCGGATGTCCGATGACACCCGTTCAGCCGTTCAGGTTCTTCGTTGATCCGTTCACTCAGTTTTTTTATTACACAGGGTAGCTAATCCTCTGACCGAACACGCTGAGCTACCGTGCCAGCTGAAGGGATAAATCCCTGCAGTCGCACTATTCTCTGTGCCCTCGATGGATCAGATGGATAGAGCGTCTACTACATCTACATCCATACTCCGCAAGCCACCTGACGGTGTGTGGCGGAGGGTACCTTGAGTACCTCTATCGGTTCTCCCTCCTATTCCAGTCTCGTATTGTTCGTGGAAAGAAGGATTGTCGGTATGCTTCTGTGTGGGCTCTAATCTCTCTGATTTTATCCTCATGGTCTCTTCGCGAGATATACGTAGGAGGGAGCAATATACTGCTTGACTCTTCGGTGAAGGTATGTTCTCGAAACTTCAACAAAAGCCCGTACCGAGCTCCTGCAAAGTCTTCCACTGGAGTTCATCTATCATCTCCGTAACGCTATCGCGATTACTAAATGATCCTGTAACGAAGCGCGCTGCTCTCCGTTGGATCTTCCCTATATCTTCTATCAACCCTATCTGGTACGGATCCCACACTGCTGAGCAGTATTCAAGCAGTGGGAGAACAAGTGTACTGTAACTTACTTCCTTTGTTTTCGGATTGCATTTCCTTAGGATTCTTCCAATGAATCTCAGTCTGGCATCTGCTTTACCAACGATCAACTTTATATGATTATTCCATTTTAAATCTCTCCTAATGCGTACTCCCAGATAATTTATGGAATTAACTGCTTCCAGTTGCTGACCTGCTATTTTGTAGCTAAATGTATTCGCAGCACATTACACTTGTCTACATTGAGATTCAATTTGCATTCCCTGCACCATGCGTCAATTCGCTGCAGATCCTCCTGCATTTCAGTACAATTTTCCATTGTTACAACCTCTCGATACACCAGAGCATCATCTGCAAAAAGCCTCAGTGAACTTCCGATGTCATCCACAAGGTCATTTATGTACACTCCTGGAAATGGAAAAAAGAACACATTGACACCGGTGTGTCAGACCCACCATACTTGCTCCGGACACTGCGAGAGGGCTGCACAAGCAATGATCACACGCACGGCACAGCGGACACACCAGGAACCGCGGTGTTGGCCGTCGAATGGCGCTAGCTGCGCAGCATTTGTGCACCGCCGCCGTCAGTGTCAGCCAGTTTGCCGTGGCATACGGAGCTCCATCGCAGTCTTTAACACTGGTAGCATGCCGCGACAGCGTGGACGTGAACCGTATGTGCAGTTGACAGACTTTGAGCGAGGGCGTATAGTGGGCATGCGGGAGGCCGGGTGGACGTACCGCCGAATTGCTCAACACGTGGGGCGTGAGGTCTCCACAGTACATCGATGTTGTCGCCAGTGGTCGGCGGAAGGTGCACGTGCCCGTCGACCTGGGACCGGACCGCAGCGACGCACGGATGCACGCCAAGACCGTAGGATCCTACACAGTGCCGTAGGGGACCGCACCGCCACTTCCCAGCAAATTAGGGACACTGTTGCTCCTGGGGTATCGGCGAGGACCATTCGCAACCGTCTCCATGAAGCTGGGCTACGGTCCCGCACACCGTTAGCCCGTCTTCCGCTCACGCCCCAACATCGTGCAGCCCGCCTCCAGTGGTGTCGCGACAGGCGTGAATGGAGGGACGAATGGAGACGTGTCGTCTTCAGCGATGAGAGTCGCTTCTGCCTTGGTGCCAATGATGGTCGTATGCGTGTTTGGCGCCGTGCACGTGAGCGCCACAATCAGGACTGCATACGACCGAGGCACACAGGGCCAACACCCGGCATCATGGTGTGGGGAGCGATCTCCTACACTGGCCGTACACCACTGGTGATCGTCGAGGGGACACTGAATAGTGCACGGTACATCCAAACCGTCATCGAACCCATCGTTCTACCATTCCTAGACCGGCAAGGGAACTTGCTGTTCCAACAGGACAATGCACGTCCGCATGTATCCCGTGCCACCCAACGTGCTCTAGAAGGTGTAAGTCAACTACCCTGGCCAGCAAGATCTCCGGATCTGTCCCCCATTGAGCATGTTTGGGACTGGATGAAGCGTCGTCTCACGCGGTCTGCACGTCCAGCACGAACGCTGGTCCAACTGAGGCGCCAGGTGGAAATGGCATGGCAAGCCGTTCCACAGGACTACATCCAGCATCTCTACGATCGTCTCCATGGGAGAATAGCAGCCTGCATTGCTGCGAAAGGTGGATATACACTGTACTAGTGCCGACATTGTGCATGCTCTGTTGCCTGTGCCTATGTGCCTGTGGTTCTGTCAGTGTGATCATGTGATGTATCTGACCCCAGGAATGTGTCAATAAAGTTTCCCCTTCCTGGGACAATGAATTCACGGTGTTCTTATTTCAATTTCCAGGAGTGTATATTGTGAATAGCAACGGTCCTATGACACTCCCCTGCGGCACACCTGAAATCACTCTTACTTTGGAGGACTTCTCTCCATTGAGAATGACATGCTGCGTTCTGTTATCTAGGAACTCTTCAATCCAGTCACACAATTGGTCTGATAGTCCATATGCTCTTACTCTGTTCATTAAACGACTGTGGGGAACTGTATCGAACGCCTTGCGGAAGTCAAGAAACACGGCATCTACGTGGGAACCCGTGTCTATGACCCTCTGAGTCTCGTGGACGAATAGCGCGAGCTGGGTTCCATACGACCGTCTTTTTCGAAACCCATGCTGATTCCTACAGAATAGATTTCTAGTCTCCAGAAAAGTCATTATACTCGAACATAATACGTGTTCCAAAATTCTACAACTGATCGACGTTAGAGATATAGGTCTATGGGTCTGCACATCTGTTCGACGTCCCTTCTTGAAAACGGGGATGACCTGTGCCCTTTTCCAATCCTTTGGAACGCTACGCTCTTCTAGAGACCTATGGTACACCGCTGCAAGAAGGGGGGCAAGTTCCTTCGCGTACTCTGTGTATAATCGAACTAGTATCCCATCAGGTCCAGCGGCCTTTCCTCTTTTGAGCGATTTTAATTGATTCTCTATCTCTCTGTCGTCTATTTCGATATCTACCATTTTGTCATCTGTACGACAATCTAGAGAAGGAACTACAGTGCAGTCTTCCTCTGTGAAACAGCTTTGGAAAAAGACATTTAGTATTTCGGCCTTTAGTCTGTCATCCTCTGTTTCAGTACCATTTTGGTCACAGATTGTCTGGACATTTTGTTTTGATCCACCTACCGCTTTGACATAAGACTAAAATTTCTTAGGATTTTCTGCCAAGTCAGTACACAGAACTTTATTTTCGAATTCATTGAACGCCTCTCGCATAGCCCTCATCACACTACATTTCGCTTCGCGTATTTTTTTTTTTTTTTTTTTTTTTTTTTTTGTCTGCAAGGCTTTGGCTGTGTTTATGTTTGCTGTGAAGTTCCCTTTGCTTCCGCAGCAGTTTTCTAACTCGGTTGTTGTACCAAGGTGGCTCTTTTCCATCTCTTACGATCTTGCTTGGCATATACTCATCTAACGCATATCGTACGATGGTTTTGAACTTTGTCCACTGATCCTCAACACTATCTGTACTTGAGACAAAACTTTTGTGTTGAGCCGTCAGGTACTCTGTAATCTGCTTTTTGTCAATTTTTCTAAACAGAAAAATCTTCCTACCTATTTTAATATTTCTATTTACGGCTGAAATCATCGATGCAGTAACCGCTTTATGATCGCTGATTCCCTGTTCTGCGTTAACTGTTTCAAATAGTTCGGGTCTGTTTGTCACCAGAAGGTCTAATATGTTATCGCCACGAGTCGGTTCTCTGTTTAACTGCCCAAGGTAGTTTTCAGATAAAGCACTTAATAAAAATTCACTGGATTCTTTGTCCCTGCCACCCGTTATGAACGTTTGAGTCTCCCAGCCTATATCCGGCAAATTAAAATCTCCACCCAGAACCATAACATGGTGGGGAAATCTACTCGAAATATTTTCCAAATTATCCTTCAGGTGCTCAGCCACAGCAGCTGCTGAGCCAGGGGGCCTATAGAGAGATCCAATTACCATGTCTGAGCCTGCTTTAACCGTGACCTTCACCCAAGTTATTTCACATTTCGGATCTCCGTCAATTTCCTTCAATACTATTGTACTTCTTATCACTATAAACACGCCTCCACCTTCACTGTCCAGCCTGCCTCTGCGGTATACATTCCAATCGGAGTTTAGGATTTCATTACTGTTTACGTCTGGTTTCAGCCAACTTTCTGTCCCTAGTACTATATGGGCATTGTGACCGTTTATTAATGAGAGCAGTTCTGGGACCTTTCTATAGACGCTCCTGCAGTTTACTATTAGCTATGCAAACAGTAGTTCCCGGGTTCGAGTACCGGCCGGGGCACACATTTTCAACAGTCCCCGTTGATGTACATCAACGCCTGTCGACAGCTTAGGGTCTTGATTTAATTATCATTTGATTTTTAAACAGTCCGATCCATAATTTCAGCAGGTAGTGCAAGTACTTGATTAGTACGATTCAGGGCCCCTGTTCGTTAAACCGGTGGCTACACAGGCGAACAGAATTAAGTCTTGCCTCGGTGTTATTCAAGGCACAAACGCCAAGACTCCCCCTCCCGACAAGCTAGTGTAACGCTTGTGGCAGGAAAGGACATGTACAAACCGAATGTTTGCAACAGAACAAACATAAGAATTCGGCCCACTGACAAAAATCTAATACCAAGGCCCATGTCATTAATGCAGTATATTCCAAGCCTGCAACAGGCATTCGCGAAAATGACACACGAGTAGTTTCTCCAGTGATACGCCAGTCGAACAAACTTTTTGTTCATTTACTTCTTTGTGAAAAACGTGTGAAATTTCAGCTGGACACGGGTCCCTCTGTCACATTGGTAAATCGTCACACATATTAACTGTTAGGCTCCCCAAGCTTGTCTAAAACTAGCACGCAACTGACAGCTTATAATGGACAAGACAATCCTGTTCTCGGAACATGCACTTTGCCTACCATGTATCGCTCGCATACGCGAACAGTGACTTTTACAGTACTACAATCACCCAAATGTGAGAACGTATTTGGTCTTGATTCTTTTGATTTGTTTGTCTTTCACATTCAGGAATATGTGCTGTCAGTGTCTGCATTCCATGCAAAAGACAGTGCAGCTTAGCTTGCTAAAAGAATTCCCGGAACTCCTTTCTGAAGGTTTAGGCAAAGCTAACAAATTTGTTGCACATATTACGCTGAAAGACAATGTTCAGTCGAAATTTTGCCGGACCAGAACTCTTCCCGTTGCATTACCGGACAAAGTCGCTGCTGAACTTAAAGAATTGCAAGATAGCGGAGTTATTGGGCCCATAGAAGCTAGTCAGTGAGCAAGTCTGCTGGTTTGGCTCCCCAAACCTTCAGGTCGCATTCGCCTCTGTGTTACTTTAAGTCTACAGTCAACCCATAAACTGTAATTGATACTTACCCATTGAGACGCCCAGTGGATCTCAAGGGCAGATTATGCGCAGGACGTTACTTTTCAAAAATTGACTTGCGCGACGCGTGTCTTCAAATACCGCTCGATGAAGAATCTCAAAAAGTGTGTGTAGTGAATACTCATTTGGGCTTGTTCAAATATTTGCGTTTGCCTTTCGGCAGCGCTTCCGCACCCGCCATTTTCCATCGGTATTTGGAACAGCTGGCTGCTCAAGTACCAAACTGTTCAAACTATTTGTCAAAAATGTTCAAATGCGTGTGAAATCTTATGGGACTTAACTGCTAAGGTCATCAGTCCCTAAGCTTACACACTACTTAACCTAAATTACCCTAAGGACAAACACACACACCCATGCCCGAGGAAGGATTCGAACCTCCGCCGGAACCAGTCGCGCAGGCCATGACGGCAGCGCCCTTAGACCGCTCGGCTAATCTATTTGTCGATATTGTCGTAGCTGGTCGTACACCTCAAGAACATACTGAAAATTTACGTGCTTTGTTTCAATTGATGTCTGCTGCAGGACTAAAGTGTAGACTGGGGAAGTGTTTTTTTTTTTTTTTTAAACCTGAGTTAGACTATCTTTGTCATGTCGTAAACAGTCAAGGTGTACATCCTCTTCAGTTGCATTTGTTAGCTATACGCGATATCCAAGTCCTCGCAATGTCACAGAATTGCAGTCAGTCTTAGGGAAAATGAACTATTATATTCGGTTCATACCGAATGCTGCACAAATCGTAGCTCCATTGCGTCGCAAGAATGTCGCCTTTGTTTGGACAGGTGTGTGCCAAGTAGATGTTCAAAAACTTAAAGATGCATTGCTCAGTGATCGATGCTTAGTTCACTTAGATCATGTCTGGAGAACATGGTGGCCACTCTAGTCGTGCGATGTCGTTATCCTGAAGGAAGCCAGTCAAAAGATGTGCACGATGGGGGCGCAAACTGTCGTCCATGAAGACGAATGCCTCGCCAGTATGCTGCCGATATGGTTGCACTATTGGTCGGAGGATGGCATTCACGTATCGTATAGCCGTTACGGCGCCTTCCATGACCACCAGCGGCGTATGTCGGCCCCACATAATGCTGCCCCGAAACAGTAGGGAACCTCCACCTTGCTACACTCGCTGGACAGTGCGTCAAAGGCGTTCAGCCTGACCGGGTTGCCTCCAAACACGTCTCCGACGATTGTCTGGTTGAAGGTATATGCGACACTCATCGGTGAAGAGAACGTGATGCCAATCCTGAGCAGTACATTCTGCATGTTGTTGGGCCCATCTACACCGCGTTGCATGGTGTCGTGGTTGCAAAGATGAACCTCGCCATGGACGTCAGGAGTGAAGTTGCGCATCATGCAGCCTACTGCGCACAGTTTGAGTCGTAACACGACGTCCTGTGGCTGCACGAAAAGCTTTATTCAACATGGTGGCGTTGCTGCGAGCCATAATCCATAGGTAGCGGTCATCCACTGCAGTAGTAGAACTTGGCCGGCCTGAGCGAGGCATGTCATCGACAGTTCCTGTCTCTCTGTATTTCCTCCATGTCCGAACAACATCGCTTTAGTTCACTCCGAGACGCCTGGACATTTCCCTTGTTGAGAGCCCTTCCAGACACATAGTAACAACGCGGACACGATCGAACCGCGGTATTGACCGTCTACGCATGGTTGAACTACAGACAACACGAGCCGTGTACCTCCTAGGCTGTCGGACCCCCTCCATCTAATAGGCGCTGCTCATGGGTGCCGGCCGGTGTGGCCGTGCGGTTCTAAGCGCGTCAGTTTGGAACCGCGTGACCGCTACGGTCGCAGGTTCGAATCCTGCCTCGGGCATGGATGTGTGTGATGTCGTTAGGTTAGTTAGGTTTAAGTAGTTCTAAGTTCTAGGGGACTGATGACCTCAGTAGTTAAGTCCCATAGTGCTCAGAGCCATTTGAACCATTTTTTTGCTCATGGGTGGTTGTTTACATCTTTGGGCGGGTTTAGTGGCACTTCTGAACAGTCAAAGGGACTGTGTCTGTGATACAACATCCACAGTCAACATCTATATTCAGGAGTTCTAGGAACCGGGGTGATGCAAAACGTTTGTTGATGTGTGTATAAAGTGAAGGTTCAAATGGTTGAAATGGCTCTGAGAACTATGTGACTCAACTTCTGAGGTCATTAGTCGCCTACAACTTAGAACTAATTAAACCTAACTAACCTAAGGACATCACACACATCCAGGCCCGAGGCAGGATTCGAACCTGCGACCGTAGCGTATAAAGTGAAGGACATTGATTATTTGCATGTCGCCCATCGCTTGCGACACCATTGTAAATCAAAGGTAAGTATTGTCAATCTACTTTATTGTAATAAAAACCATTAATGTGAGCTGCTTGAATTGTTGTATAGCTATCCGAGAAAGCAGCATCTTTTAAGCCCCCTATAAGACACGAGAGGGCAGGACCGCACACCAGATGTGTTCAATCGGGTTCAGATCTGGTGAGTTGGGGGCCGGAACATCATTTGGAGCTCACCACTCTGTTCCTCGAACCACCCCACATTCTCCTGGCCTTATGATATGACATATTATCTTGATGAAAAATATCACTGCTGTTGGGATACTTGATCGTCATGAAGCAATGTACATGGTGTGTAACCAGTATACGATACTCCTTGGCCGTCATGAGCTCCACTCATGCCTTGCATGAGCTCCACTGGACCCCCGTGAATGTTCCTCAGAGCATAATGGAGCCGCCACCAACTTGTTTCCGTCGCACAGTACAGGTGTCAAGGAGCTGTTCCCCTGGAAGATGAAGGATTCACGTCCTCCCATCGGCATGATGAAGGTACCGGGATTCATCAGATCATACTACGCTGTGGCACTGAGCTATCGACCAGTGCCGATAGTCATGTGCCCATTTCAGTCATAGTTGCCGATATCATGGTGTTAACATTGGCACATGCATGGGTCTTCACTGCAGAGTCCCATCGTTAGGAGTTTTCGGTGAACTGTGTGTTCAGACACACTTGTAATCTGCCCAGCATTAAAGTCTAATGTTAGTTCCGCCACAGTTCGCCACCTGTCCTGCTTTATCAGTATGCGTGGGCCTATGAAGTCCGGTATCTGTAATGAGGGGTGGCGGCCCAGCCCCACGTTGTCTGGACGTGGTTCAAAATGGCTCTGAGCACTATGGGACTTAACTGCTGAGGTCATCAGTCCCCTAGAACCTAGAACTACTTAAACCTAAATAACCTAAGGACATCACACACATCCATGCCCGAGGCAGGATTCGAACCTGCGACCGTAGCGATCGCGCGGTTCCAGACTGTAGGTCCTAGGACCGCTCGGCCACTCCGGCCGGCCAGGACGTGGTTTCACCTTGGTTTCGCCACGTGTCGAAGACATTCACCACAGCACTCCTCGAACACCAGGCAAGTCGTGCGGTTTCCGAAATGTTTGTGCTGAGGCTCCAAGCCATCACAGTCTGCCCTCAGTCAAACTCAAATACGTAGATTACACACCATCGCTTGCCCTTCACACGGGCAGCATGCTCACCGATACTACATGTACTGTGCATGTGTCTGACTAGCAGTCATTAGTAGTCATTGCTCGGAAGGTGATGCTGATATCGCCAGGATGGGTTTAAGAGACTGCTTACACCACGCTTGTCCGCCCCATTCTGGAGTATTGCTGTGCGGTGAGGGATCCGCATCAGGTGGGACTGACGGATGACATCGAAAAAAGTTCAAAGAAGGGCAGCTCGTTCTGTACTGCCGCGATAGGGGAGCTAGCGTCACAGACACGATACGTGAATTGGAGTGGCAATCATTAAAACAAACGCATTTTTCGTTGCGACGGGATCTTGTCATGAAATTTCATTCACCAGTTTTCTCCTCTGATTGCGAAAACATTCTGTTGGCACCCACGTACATAGGGAGAAATGATTATCACGATAAAATAAGAGAAATCAGCGCTAGCACAGAAAAATTTAAGTGGTCGTTTTTCCCGCGCACCGTTCGAGAGTGGAACGATAGAGAGACAACTTGGAGATAGTTCATTGAACCCTGTGCCAGGCACTTTATTGTGAATAGCAGAGTGATCACGTAGATGTAGATGTAGATAGACATCAGCAGTAGGTTGGTGATTATAATGTTCTGGCTGAACAGTGTAGATAAAATGTATGCTGCCGGTGTTGTGCACAGAGCCCTTTTATCCTACATCATCGAACTTCTTGTGATTTATTCTGTTGTAGTCTCAATATGCGATTCATGTGTATCGGTTTTCGTTTATGGAATCATGCCACTTTACATTGCGTCCAAATATATTACTATTCCAAATACATATGGCTTGCAGCTCACACCTTTCATAATTCAAATAAGTAAAATTAACGTTTCCTCATGCACTGAGAACTAGTGGAAGTGTGACAGTTTCGTCTTGTCACCGTATCTCTCTAGAACAAAAAATATTTCCACTATTAAAGCAAATGTGGTGTCAATTCCTCTCTTACATTTATTCGTTACAGTAAAGTCCTATAGCCATTCTCTATTGCCTATTGCGATTACTCCATCTGTATAATGCTTCGTTATTTCTCCCTAGTTCTACATAAACGAAAAATTGCACATTCAATTTTTCTCAAGGGGTCAGCGAACTCTCTCAACCTTTAGTGCACATCTCTGTCATTCTAGGAGTAGATGGTTCTGTGATTGTAACAGATCTCATCCTTGATACAGACTTGTTGCTTTCTCGGAAAGTATAATAGAGATCCTCATAAACTTTCATTTAGTGTTTACGTCATAAATTTCGACTACAATTTTTCCACATTTTTTCCATATTTTAGCAGTTTTTCGTATTTTGCCATGTTTTCCACATTTTTCCATGTTCTATACGTAAATGTACAAGAGTACATACACTCTTGTTGCCTGCATCACTAGGTGTTGGTTGCTATTTTTACCATCCAGCTGTGATACATGGTCCCAACCCAGCCAGAGTGTTACAAACTATAGTGTGTACCCACGTAACACTGCCAAAGCCAGCTAAAACACACGCACATGCATGGAAGGCTGTAATGCAGAGTGTTGATTTTTTGACATTATTTTGTTATAAACAAGTACACATCTACGCTATTTTGAGTGTTGGTTTCCCACAAAGCCCCGCACTCCTTACAGTCCTCCCCCCAAGTCTACTGTGGTGGCTCCACCTTCAGATGCTGCCTCAGAACATACATGGGTGGCTCAGCTACAGACAGTATCTAGAACCTACTACAGGATGGATCCACATTCAGATGCTACCCGGAGTTAATACAAATTGATATGTCTTTGGTCTCTGTTACAGATGTAACGGAGGTAGGGCCACCATGAACAGTATCCTGGACTTAATGCTAGCGGATCCATCATCGGACGCTACCTCAGACTTAATGTCAGTGGATCCACACTGCACAATAGTCCAAGCATATTGCTAGTAGATCCACAGTCGGACATTACACCAGACTTAATGTTGGTGGACCCACGTTGAACAATATTCAGAGCGCTGAGGTGTGGCTATTACTCTATAGATACCAGCCACAAATTGCAGCAAGTCGCAAGGCGTTGGTAAACATATTATTCTCCCTAATCACCAGATGCACAGCCCATGTGATGGAGCAGTGTGTACACTGGGGGAAGTGGTGCAAGACAGCGTTGCCTATGCACAGCTGTGCCTCAAACCACATGACTAGGGATAAAAATACTCGGTCCTTATTGCTTGAAATACGCAAATGAATGTGGTTTTAGGCCTTAAGTACGAGTCGTTTGGGTGCGAAAAGTCATTCCAGTCTGAGACTTGCTAGCAACCTCAACAGCGCCGATAGACTCAGCAGAGATGAAATGCCGTATTGGAAATTGTTGATATGGTGGTTCATCAGGGGCTAATAAGCTCCTCCAGTTTGACTCCAATAGTTATGCGTTTAAATGATTTTTTTCCATTTTCGTGTGTGTGTTCTTTATAGCTGCAATCTGATGATTAATTTCTTCTTCTTCTTCTTTTACTTCTCCTGCCGGTAGTGGACGTCTGTGGACTCAGGGTTGCACCTGCAGCAACTACTCCATGGCCTAACTTGATACTCGTGCGTCTGACGCCTCAGCACAGTTAATCTAGAACGTATTCGCTGTACCTGCAAACAGTACCACTGACATGTCCGTCGTCATCAGTGTGTGGTATGGGCTGATGACATCAGCTCATTTGCTGTCACAGCGCACCCTGGACCTGTTTGCAATCGTCATAGATCTTCACAGCAACGGACTTCGCTTCAGCATTACTCTGCGCCTAGCAGCAGCAACACCTCTGGCTGCTTTGCAACGAATCAACAAGTATGTCCTGCAACCACAGTAGACTACTTGTGGTTGGTGGCAATTCTGGGGACAGGATCTTACTAGCCCACATCGACAACGAGAATGTGGGCTATTGAGATCCCATAGCATTTCTCCGCGCTTGCCTTGGCATTTTGGAAGGGATGGTCACCGAAATTGTCAGTCACCCATGCCATCCCATCATTAAGTGTAACACAACTTTAAACTCGAGGAAAGTTATGCTGGTAAGGAAAAGAACTTTGTCTAACTTTGGGGGAAAACTGACTTGATACCACGGGGCGTCAGGTAAGGCACTGTGCCTTGCAGTCCACCTTGATGTATTCTCTCATGTTTTTGATCCATTTAATGGGCGTGGGGGGAAATTTTCATTCCCCTACCGATATGGGAGCTAAACAGGTGTGTATTAATATTCAGAATCCGGATGAGAGGGATCAATATTGCTTTGCATGGAATTCTGACTAGCAATAAAAATTAACCGAAAAATTACGAGTGTACAAGTAAATGTGAAACATCTGATGTCTGCAGGCATTACAATTTCAAAGGCATCTCATTCCCCATAAAACCCCAAGACCTAACAAATTTTGAGAGGCTGATCACTGATTACTCAATTCACGTATATACCCTGAATGTTGATGATAACAAGCCAGAAGAAGAAGATGAATATGGGCATATCGAAGTAAAGCATTAAGTAGTTTGACGCCTCTACTTTTCAAAATTAGCCCCCAGTGCCCAAATCATGTAGATTTGTTGCTATTCTCTGAGGGCAACAAGCAACACTATGTGTGGATCAAAAGCACGTCCCGCTTGCTTTCTGGCCAACTGTCAAACATTTGTGGTACAAGACATTTTTTGCTTTTGATGCCTCAACACTTTTACCAAGATAGAATATCTTGAAATGCATCTCATTGTCTGCTCAAGTCAGGAACAAGTACGTGTGGAAATGCCTACGCAGGATAGAAAGTTCTTGAAGTTTAAGAACGCTTACCACCAGGAGCGATGTCCCTTTGTCGTATACGCTGACTTCATGTCCATCCTGGCTTCTGTGACGGATTGCAATAGCAACCCCATTGCCTTTAATAGTACCTTCACGGAACGACACATACACTGTGTGATATCATACCACGTTTTACGCTTGTATGACTTCAGTCTCAACAAATTATAGTCGTATGTTGGGAAAAACCTGCGAGGTGGTTTCGTTCTGAGGTCAAAAAACTCGGTTGGGGAGTTCATGGGATTTATCACAACAACATTCCCATGACTAACTCATGCTCGGCACTGACTTAGAGCTCATAATGACTGTGGTGCATAACGGCTTGTCCGAACTTTAACTTTTGTTTTATTGACCAGCAAGGGACTTAATTATTTGTTTTCCAATTATTGACGTTTTGCAAGACTGTGTTGTTTATTAGTGTTCAAGAACAGCTATTCTTGACAAAGTAAATTTTCTGAAGAAGTATTTAATTTTTATGGTGTTAAGTGATTAGTTTTGAAACACACTTCAAGAAGCACTTTTTTATGTTGTTTTTAATATTTGGCTAAAGATCCAGAAATATGTTCATTCATCATAACTGTGTCAATAAATATTTATCCAGTTTAGGTTCCGAGTATCAGTTATGACGGACATAATAATGGCGATGAGTTAAAAACTGTGTTTTATGTGTGCTGTTTCAGAAAGTGGCCTGATGGTTTTCATTCTCCATGGCAGACCCACCACAGACAGTGGACATCATGCACCCTGTATGCATACTACTCTAGCAGATGCTGCAGAAAAATTAGAGGTTGGTGGCGAGACTGGAGAATGCATCCCAGTCCACGCCACTGGAGTCAGGCCAACTAACACAGATTGGTGCAGAATATGCGCAAACCACCCTCGCCCTTCCTGCCCTTCGACCAGAAGGCGGAACCATAGGACTGCTACATCGCACAACTGGAACAAGAATTCTGCATCTATGAGGTGACAGGTGACGAGCAGCTCCGTGCTTGCCTCTTGGCTCACCCGAGCCCTTCAGTGTTCCTGTTAGTAAAGCCCCAAGCCCTCCCCTATGATACCATCAAGACTAGCCTCTCAGACTATTTTCATCTACAGTTCCACATCGTGGCAGTAAGGCATAAGGTTTTTAGTTGTCAAAAGATAGCCTCTGTGTCATATCACGAGTGGATCGCCAGGTATAGAGACCGCCAAGAGACTATCAGTTCACGTGCACTAATGGACAGTATCGTCAATCTTATGCTTCCACGGTAGTTGCAGACATGGTTTTTAGTGCACACTCCCGGCGAAACATTGCGACACCATCTCCTTAAGCTCAAGCAATCGTTGATTGAGGCATGTTTACCATTTATCAATTACTATTACCACGTCACCTCCCAGCGGCAGCCATTATGGAACTGTTACACTACTGGCCATTAAAATTGCTACACCAAGAAGAAATGCAGATGATAAACGGGTATTCATTGGACAAATATATTATACTACAACCGACATGTGATTACATTTTCACCCAATTTGGGTGCATAGATCCTGAGAAATCAGTACCCAGAACAACCACCTCTGGCCGTAATAACGGCCTTCATACGCCTGGGCATTGAGTCAAACAGAGCTTGGATGGCGTGTACAGGTACAGCTGCCCGTGCAGCTTCAACAAGATACCACAGTTCATCAAGAGTAGTAACTGGCGTACTGTGACGAGCCAGTTGCTCGCCCACCATTGATCAGACGTTTTCAATTGGTGAGAGAACTGTAGAATGTGATGGCCAGGGCATCAGTCGAACATTTTCTGTATCCAGAAAGGCCCGTACAGGACCTGCAACATGCGGTCGTGCATTATCCTGCTGCAATATACGGTTTCGCAGGTATCGAATGAAGGGTAGAGCCACGGGCCGTAACTGTTCAAAGTGCCGTCAATGCGAACAAGAGGTTACCGAGACATGTAACCAATGGCACCCCATACCATCACGCCGGGTCATATGCCAGTATGGCGATGACGAATACACGCTTCCAATGTGAGTTCACCGCGATGTCGCCAAACACGGATGCGACCATCATGATGCTGTAAACAGAACCTGGATTCATCCGAGAAAATGACGTTCTGCAATTAGTGCGCCCAGGTTCGTCGTTGAGTACACCACCGCAGGCGCTCCTGTCTGTGATGCAGCGTCAAGGGTAACCGCAGCCATGGTCTTCGAGCTGATAGTCCATGCTGCTGCAAGCGTCGTCGAACTTTTAGTGCAGATGGTTGATGTCTTGCAAACGTCCCCATCACTTGACTCAGGGATCTAGACGTGGATGCACGATTCGTTAACAGCCATGCGGATAAGATGCCTGTCATCTCGACTGCTAGTGATATGAGGCCGTTGGGATCCAGCACGGCGTTCCGTATTACCCTCCTGAACCCACCGATTCCATATTCTGCTAACAGTCATTGGATCTCGACCAACGCGAGCAGCAATGTCGCGATATGATAAACCAATCGCGATAGGCTACAATCCGACCTTTATCAAAGTCGGAAACGTGATGGTACGCATCTGCATTTCTCCTCCTTACCAAGGCATCACAACAACGTTTCACTAGGCAACGCCGGTCAACTGCCGTTTGTGTATGAGAAATCGGTTGGCCGGCCGGGGTGGCGGAGCGGTTTTAGGCACTACAGTCTGGAGCCGCGCGACCGCTCCGGTCGCAGGTTCGAATCCTGTCGCGGGCATGGATGTGTGTGATGTCCTTAGGTTCTTTAAGTTTAAGTAGTTCTAAGTTCTAGGGGACTGATGACCTCAGAAGTTAAGTCCCATAGTGCTCAGAGCCATTTGAGAAATCAGTTGGAAACTTTCCTCATATCAGCACGTTGTAGGTGTCGCCACCGGCGCCAACCTTGTGTGAATGCTATGAAAAGCTAATCATTTGCATATCACAGCGTCTTCTTCCCGTCGGTTAAATTTCGCGTCTGTAGCACGTCATCTTCGTTGTGTAGCAACTTTAATGGCCAGTAGTGTATATCAGTTCTTACGTAATAACATACCATGGAAGTGGATAGACCAATGTGATTTAGCCTTCCACAGTTTGAAGCAGGTTTTTCTCAAATCTACCTGCCTAACAGCATATGACTCAGCAAAGTCATTGGTCCTCGCAGCTGATGCATCTGATTATGGGGTGGGGGCAATGCTTTCATATATTATGAATGGAGTGAACACCCTACAGCTTTTGTTTACAAAACGTTGAACCATGGGCAGAGAAATTACAGCCAGATCGAGAAGGAGGCCTTTGCCATCACATTCAGCGTAAAGAAATTCCAGGACTACATCTATGGCTAGCAGTACACACTCCTCAGACACCACAAGTCTGTCCTTCTTTTCCTGTGCCCTTCCACAGCCCTTCCCACCAAGATTGCTCAATGTTTGCAACGCTGGGCCCTCTTTTTATCAAGTTACTCTTACAACATCCAGACCACGGTAGAAATCTCGTGCACAGGCACAGGTGCCACCTTAACCAACTTTGCCCACGATGGGGAACATCACAACTGGTAGAAAATTTGACACAACTGTTTATTACAGAAATCCTGGCATATGCAATGACAGTGACCAGGTACCAGCCTGGGTGGACTCCATCCAACCATTATCAGCTCAATGTCCATCCCCGTGGGACATCCCAATCAATGGAAGTCGATCTGTTACCTGGGCCTTCCCCCCCTCCCTCCAGAGATCGGAAGGCTCTGAAATCAGCGAGGCTGCAACCACCTGCCTTCACCTCTACGCCTCTGCCCTAAGGGAGGTAGGGATGCTGTGGCACGCCTATCGCGGAGTGCTAATGACCAAATGTCTGCTAGTCGCACAACCCAAAAGGCAATGGCTCCACTAGAACCGCAGCGAAGCCAAGAAGTCGGTGTCTAGACCATCAGAGGGCGACACTGACGGCGAAGCCAAAATCTCAATCGTCACGTGCAGCTAGCATCAGCATGCGCCGATCGAGACTATGTTCTGCTTCTGCGACCTATCCAAGTAACCAATCAGAAAGATATTGTACTCCACACGTCGGGGATTTAAGCTCACGCTGGGGCAACAGAAGGCAATGACATCGGCAGCTAGCTACCAATGAACTTCAGCAGAGCCACCGCCGCTGTCGCCGTCCAGTCTGCCATCCACAACCACTCTTCAATCAAGTTGTCGCGCTTCCAAGGACCAGGCTCTACCGTTCGTCGCATCTGGGCTTTTTCATCGTTTCAGTGATTGAAGCTAGTAACATTAACTTTTTCATTACTCGTGCTCGGCACAGACTTAGTGTTCACGATAACTGTGCTCCATAGTGGCTTGTCAGAACTTCATCTCTTGTTCTACCAGTTATATCGTCCAACAAGGGAATTGATTATTTGTTTCCAATTGTTGTCGTTTTGCAAGACTGTGCTGTTTACCACAGTGTTCAAGAATAGCTCTTCTTCTCACAGTAAATTTTCTGAAGTGCTATTTAAATTCTACAATGTTAACTGATTATTTTTTAAGGTACTTCAAGAAGAATGTTTTGTGTTGTTGTTAATGTTTAGTTAAAGGCTCAGAACTATGTGTATCCAACATAATTTTGTCGCTAATTATTTTTCCAGTTTAGGTTCCGTGAGTCAGTTATGTCGGACATAATAGTGAGAGTTGTATGAACCACGGATATTTTTGCAAGTGGGTATAATAGTTCAAAACGGTCGCACCCCAGTTTCTAACCTGTCCTGCCTGGCGGTTGAAGTGTAAAATCCTTTGCTTGACTCCCGCATTGACGACAGTATTCGTGAAGACCGATGAGTTACAGCTGAACATTTATTTAAGAAAAGCTCCAATAAGTGTTGGCACAGTTCATAACGTTATCAGTAACAAGCTAATCTACCGAAAAACAAATCCAAGGTGGGTAGCGAAATAGTTAACACAACAACACAAGAAAATAATACTCAAAGTATGTACAGATTTCAAAGAATGCTATGAAAGGTACGGTGGCCAGGTTTGTCTCCTTTAAGGGGTAGGACGTCAAACAGGCCGACTTGGAGCAGGAGAGGCACCAAAGGACATTTTAATTTCCACTGTCTATACTTTTACAAATAAATTCATAAAACTTTGTCAGCATGACCAGGAAGGGTTCAGGATTCACGCTCCTAGCAGTGGAAGTCCAAACATATACATTTTTTTTACATGTGAAATGTCATCATTTTTTCACTTACTATTGGCTGCATTCGTTGCTATAGGTACGCTTTTCTTCATAAGTAAGGGAGATTCTTCGATGAATTTTGCACAGCACACAAACCATACTTACAGGTGTATGAAACTCTAGAATTTTCCAAGTCCATTAAAAACTGTGCTAAAAATTGAGATAATTAACCATAAAATTTGAGTTTTTTCTAAACATGTAGTTTAAAATGTAACAGCTCATTCAGTTTTTCATTAATTAAATACATTCTAGAGTTTCATACACCTGTAAGTATGGTTTGTATGCTGTGCAAAATTCATCGAAGAATCTCTCTTACTTGTGAAGAAAAGTGTTCCTATAGCAACAAATGCAGCCAATAGTAAGTGAAAAAATGATGAAATTTCACAGGTAAAAAATTTATTTTGTTATACTTTTGAGCTTACATTGCTATGAGTTTGAATCCTGAATCCTTCCTGGTCGTGTTGACAAAGTTTTATGAATTTATTTGTAAAAGTATAGACAGTGGAAATTAAAATGTCGTGTGGTGCATCTCCTGCTCCAAGTCGGCCCGTTTGACGCCCTAACCCCCTTTAGTTTTTATGTGCTTGGTCCACTCAAGGAGACATTACGCGGAGAAAAGTTTAGCAAAACGAGGAAGCCAAAGAATTTGTCGGAAACTGGCTCAAAAAGCAAGACAAAGACTTTCTTGCGTGAGGTATAAAAAGAAACTTGGCTCGTCGCTGGTGTATGTATATTAATATTGGTGGAGATTGCGTTGAGAACTAGTAAAAGTCTCATTTTGTAAAATGCATAGTTGTTTCTACATCACTTAGCCTCTTCGGTTATTAAATGTTCAAAAATGGTTCAAATGGCTCTGAGCACTATGGGACTCAACTGCTGAGGTCATTAGTCCCCTAGAACTTAGAACTAGTTAAACCTAACTAACCTAAGGACATCACAAACATCCATGCCCGAGGCAGGATTCGAACCTGCGACCGTAGCGGTCTTGCGGTTCCAGACTGCAGCGCCTTTAACCGCACGGCCACTTCGGCCGGCATTAAATGTTCATCGCGTGTTTCACGTCAAGTATTATGTGGAACAAATAGCGTGGAATTTTGTTTCACTGCACACCACGATATAATTCACGCTCCGTGGTTTAACCGTCATAGTTCTTGCGGAGTTTCAGCGGGAGCCATTCAGAGTTCCAGTTCCAGTCACAGTCACAGTTCTAGTCGCAGTTAGAACTCCAATCCATCGCAGTTCACCTGTCCTATGAAGGAACCGCCAAGCTAATGGAAAGTATGACATGAGATCCGCCGCTCATTGACAATGAACGACACCGCCACAGCAGTGTCTACGCCGGATAGAAGACAATAGTGTTCACTGACTGGACTTGGTCTCTGAGCACGACTGGCAAAGGCTAGGATTACTGTGCAGACATCTCCTAAATTTGAGTATTTCTGCCATTGAATAAATGAGTGTTTTGGAAATAGAATTTGTAGTCATTTCCGTACATGCGCTTAGAAAGCTGTGGATGTGATATTTATGCGTGCCTGATACAGGTGGGTTTGCTGCCAATGTACAAGTAAAGCTATTGTATGAAGAATATTTAAAAGAGTTGAGAATTTTAAATAAGGCGTACGTAATTACCAAAATATTATGCCTAGACTGTTACAAAAGTGCACTGTCTGACCAAGTTTTTCTAAGAAGAAAAGTTAAAGGGCAGTAATCTGCGTTGAGTATGTTCTCAGATAGAGCAACGAATTGAGATTACGATGCAAAAACTGGAACTGCTGAACTCTATCAGTAACACGCAGGAAAGGCTGCTGGTTACGCTGGGCGAAACATAATTTGAGCAAGAGGAAGACAGGTGAATGCTACCAGCATTCTATCTGTTGGACCAGAAGAAGGAAAGCTGAACAAACTACATCGCCCGGATGGGGCAGCATTTTACTGCGAACAGAGCAACGGGTGAAGAAATGCACATAACCTTTTTGCCATCTGATGCTTGAGTTAAAATTCATAATTTAGTTAAAAAATTGTTTCTGGAGCGCATTAGGCAATACAGAGATTAAAGAAAAACAGTCGGGATACTTCGAAAGTAAAATCCTCCTAGCAGCACCACGTCAAAGGTTGTATGGACTGTACAAAAAACCTTCTCAAACTTTTAAGGAATGGGTCCCTATGCCACAGGGCCTAACCATATACTAATTTTAAATGTGAAAATCGTGGGTGTAATCTATCACATGAATATACTGCATTCAGTGACATGATTATAGTACATGGTCCAGCCGGCCGAAGTGACCGTGCGGTTAAAGGCGCTGCAGTCTGGAACCGCAAGACCGCTACGGTCGCAGGTTCGAATCCTGCCTCGGGCATGGATGTTTGTGATGTCCTTAGGTTAGTTAGGTTTAACTAGTTCTAAGTTCTAGGGGACTAATGACCTCAGCAGTTGAGTCCCATAGTGCTCAGAGCCATTTTTACATGGTCCAGACGGGAGTTTGAGAAACGACCAAATTAGGTTACATAACTGGACAGTGAAACAATTTTTAAGCGTAATTCAAGCACTGGAGCAGACAAAACTAACGGAAAGGGCTCTAAACACGGCGGAAAAATAAAATAGAAACATGTGTCAAATATTTCATTACACATTATGGCAAGGGGAGGAGTCAAAGTGTGTCCCACAATGACCTATCGATATCCTGTATCCTATCCTATCCTATCCTACCCTACCCTAAGCCTATCCTTTTTCCTTATCAATCTCAATCAAAATTGTAGCGTGAAAAGGTCAACGGCTTGATGGGCGGAAGAAGATGGCCAGTCATTTCAAAAGAATATTTGGCGAATCCCAATGGTCAGCCGGCCGGGGTGGCCGAGCGGTCCTAGGCGCTACAGTCTGGAACCGCGCGACCGCTACGGTTGCAGGTTCGAATCCTGCTTCGGGCATGGATGTGTGTGATGTCCTTAGGTTAGTTAGGTTTAAGTAGTTCTAAGTTCTAGGGGACTGATGACCTCACAAGTTAAGTCCCATAGTGCTCAGAGCCATTTGAACCCAATGGTCATCAAGGCGGATGAACCTTCTCACAACAAGTGGAGCGGCCACAAAAGGCGTCTGATCCCAGGGGGACGTCCAGATTTCATCCCCTTGGGCTAACCACCTCAGCTGTAACCACGCTACTACAAATGATGTAGCCAAATTCGAAACTTCGGCTTGTGAAGCAGTCATGAAGCATGTGATAATTACAAGTATACCCCAGAGGCTAATCCCTCGTTGACCGAAGTCAACGCAAGCAGGCTATCGGATTCTGGAGAGCCTGCATCATGTGTGAAACAAAACTGCGAATCTACCAGTACCTCAAAATCTAGTCTAAATCGCGGACACAAAATGAGACCGAAACAGAATTTTAAAATGGGAACCATAAACATAAGGGATATGTAATTCTGAAAGTGAAACCCGGTGTTGGGGGGCAAAAGCAACCTTTAATGTTTGGCACAGCCTTCGTAGTAGATCGTAGATACCTGGATAGTATCACTGCGTGGAAGGGCGTAAACGAGAGGCTGTCATATCTCACAATGAAAATAGGAAACAGAACCTATACAATAGTAAATGCACATGGGCCAAAAAATGATAAGAACAAAAAAGACAAAGCAGGAAAAAACATTTTTGGTCCACTTTGAATGTGGACAAAAGTGATGACACTATTTTTCTAGGATATTTTAACGCGCAAATAGGCACGGAAAGGAAGTTTAGAGGTTCTGTGAGAGATTATCCAGCCCAAAAGAGAACAAACAAGAGGGGTGACAGATTAGTGGTTCAAAATGGTTCTGAGCACTATGGGACTCAACTGCTGTGGTCATAAGTCCCCTAGAACTTAGAACTACTTAAACCTAACTAACCTTAGGACAGCACACAACACCCAGCCATCACGAGGCAGAGAAAATCCCTGACCCCGCCGGGAATCGAACCCGGGAACCCGGGCGTGGGAAGCGAGAACGCTACCGCACGACCACGAGATGCGGGCAGATTAGTGGTCCTGTGTAGGAGACACAAGATGAGAATAATGACGATCCATTACCAAGCTAAGGCAAGCAAGAAAACAACGTGGGTCAGACCCGGAAACAGGATTGGGGGAAAACAGCTAGAACATGTAGCGATCCGTCACAAGAATCACAGAGAGATTATGAACACGAAAGTTGGGAAAAATAGCAGGATGGAGTCCGACCACTACCTTGTTGAAATAAAATGCAGATGGATATCCAACAGAGCAAGGAATCGTAGGACCATAAACCCTCACAGAATCGCCCTATTTCTTCTGAAAAGACACGGAGCAGAGTATGCAAAGAGAATGGTAGCTCAGAGTGATTGGAAGAGAGTGAGAGATATGATGGAAGAAGAGGCAGTCCGAGTGGCTACTAACAACAAGAAAAGGAAGCATGAGTGGTGGACGGATGAATGTGAGAATGCAGTCGAGACCAGGAGAAAAGCATGGATGAAACGTCAATCCTGTAAAAAGCAAGAAGAGTGGTGGAAATTCCAGAATACGAGAAAAATTGCTAGCAAAACTATCAGAAATGCCAAGAGAAGAAGTTAGAATGAGTAACTTGAAGAACCAAACACAGCCTTCAAGAAACACAAATCACGAGTCTTTCTCAGAGAACTGAAGAGCAGAATTAATGGCTTCGAGGCAAAAGAACCCTTCGTAATAGGACAACATTGTATAATAAATGTTGGCGAAAAAGAGATGTCGAGGAAATGACTAGGTATTTTAGGGATCTGCTGAATGCAGAAGAGCCGACAGTAAAGTGGACACACTTACGGTCTAGGGACGAAAGTCAGGACAGTTAGACAGTGCACCCACTAGGGCAGAAGTAGCATAGGCAATTAAAAACCTCAAAAACAACAAGGCATCAGGCAATGATGGTATCTGTGCTGAAGACACCAGGTAGGGTGGGCCTGAAATAGAAAGAAGTATGTGCAATATAATAATACCCACAGACTTGAAAGAAGCCGTTATAATACCACTGCAGAAGAAAGAGGACAAGAAAGTACTGGATAATGATAGGGGCATCTCTCTTTTAAACATAGGATACAAAGTTTTGTCGAGAATCTTACTGAACAGAGTTGAAGAACAACTGGAGCCGACAATAGTAGAGTACCAATGTGGTTTTTAGAAAGGGAGGAACTGCACAGAACAGATATTTGAAATAAAAATGATAAAAGAACACAGACATAGGGACGGAAAAAAGATAATAGTGACATTTGTGGACTTCCAAAAGGCCTACTACTCAGTTGACAGAAGTACTCTGCTTGATGTGTTCGAAGATAGGGACTGGATGCTACAACACATGCAATAATAATGGAAACGTCTGCCAGGATCAGGTATCACAGTACGCTGTCAGCTTCGAAATAAAAACAGGAGTCCGGCGAGGGGATGGACTGTCACCAATTTTATTTAATCTGGGTTTGGACGTAGTAGTGAGACAGTGGAGACAACTAAACAGTAACATGAAGATCAAAGGTGTGCAAATAGGGTACAATGTCGAACATAATGCAACGGTGGACTGCCTGGCAGAAGAAGAGGCAAAGACAGCACCAAAAATCTAGCCGAAATAGCAGAAAAGGTCGAACTAAAGATTGCATATAAGAAGACCAATCATTGAACACTGAGTCTCTCTGGAAGATAGATGGCCAAGTGGTTGACAAAGTCAACAGTTTTAGCTTTTTGGGGAGAGAAGAAAAGTGGTGGCAACAGTAGCGGAGTAGACAGGGCACAGCTTCTGCAGAAGCTTCGGTATGCGGTGAAAACAACACAAGGCAAGAAAAACCTGTAACGGAATGCCAAACTGAGGCATGACACAGCAACTGTAAGAAATGTTGCTCTGTATGCATCAACAACGATCACACTCGGCAAGAGAGCTTGTACACAGGTGGAGAAGGAGGAGCAGAAAATTTTGAGAGACATATAGGGCACCAAACAACATGGGGATACACAGAATACGACAGGAACTGTATGAAAATATTGAACCCATGGTTCAAATGGCTCTGAGCACTATGGGACTTAACATCTGTGGTCATCAGTCCCCTAGAACTTAGAATTACTTAAACCCAACTAACCTAAGGACATCACACACATCCATGCCCGAAGCAGGATTCGAACCTGCGACCGTAGTATTGAACCCATATCGAGCGAGATACAGAGGAGGAGGTTACGATTTGTTGGGCACATCATGAGAATAAACGAGGAGAGGTTGACTAAGAAGATATGGAATTCAACATATCATACGGGAAACAGCTGTGTGAAGGAAGTCAGAGATGGCTGGAAGGCTGTAGGAATAAAGGAAAGGAATTTCCAGGCAGTAGTACAGGACAGGAAGAAGTATAAAGGGTTGGGGGATGGTCACAGGTGGCCAGATACCAAAATCAAAGTTATCATAACAGAAGAAGAAAGAA
Organism: Schistocerca nitens; assembly: GCF_023898315.1. NCBI lineage: Eukaryota > Metazoa > Arthropoda > Insecta > Orthoptera > Acrididae > Schistocerca > Schistocerca nitens. The sequence goes on along the minus strand of NC_064616.1, from coordinate 166,372,383 downwards.
ACAGAAGAAGCGAGACAATGAAGAGATGAAGAGGTATTAGGAAGGAAGAAGACGTGCAAAACAAGCCAAATGGGATCCTGAAGGGTCCTAACGAAATGATTACATTGTACTAAAAAGAGGCCCAAGGCAGAATTATACCTACAAAAAATTAGAAAAATTAAGTATAACACATATTTATGAAGAACATGAAATTCCACATGATGAATTCAATAACAGAATACCCAAAGTATAAGGGACAGTCAAATGAAAACCAAACACCCGCCACAAAGGGACTATGGAATGGTTCCATTCGAAAGTAATTAACATATGCATTAAGATATTTATCCCATTGCGATACAAGATTATCAATTCCTGTGTCATAGAATGAGGTCGGCCACTGACGTAACCACAACCAGACCCACTTTTCCACTTCCTCGTCAGATTGAAACCAATATTCACCCATGTCTTTTTCAGGCCAAAGATGTGAAATGCGTTCAGTTAAAGATCTGTGCTTCTAGAGTGTATTTCAGTGTTTCCCAACCAAATCACTGAAGCGTAACATTCGACCTATTGACGGTATGGGGCCGGGCATTATCGTGCAACAGGATGATTCTGTCCAACAGTATTCCTGGGCGTCTTGACTTTATGGCTTGTCGCAGTTTCTGTAAAATGTCTTCATAGCACTGTGCACTGATTGTTGTTCCACGTTCGAAAAGCTGGACGAGAAGAGGGTAGTAGTACAACAAAGTTTGTGTCACCCCACTCTGCATTGTTGGCAAATTTATTCAAGATAGCGGACCCAAGCTGGCGGCGGTAGTATGGCAACGTCGCAATGACGTCATGGTGGGAAGTTTAAATTTTGGCGGGAAAATAGGTCACTTGGGCTACCTCCACTCACCTAAGTCATCTGACCGCCACCTCTTCCTAGGAATTGCTGGGGAAGGACTCAACCTGTATCCAGTTGCTGGAGAGGATGGACATAAGTCTTTATTTTGCATGCAAAACAATTTCAGGTAGTAATTCCATCCAATGTGTTCAGCATGAGGTCTGGAGTCCAGTACATAGTACTGCCACCAGAAGGTGCTATCATCCCATGGCGGTCTAGGGGAATATGGTGGGAAAAGGACTCAGCCCGTGCTGGGCTGCTGGAGAGAGGAAGGAGTGTACTTAATTACTTTGGAACAATTTATTTAGGGATCGATTTCAGTTAGCTTATTTATTACACTGATACAAAACACTCGTCCTGGCGTGCTGGGGTCACAGTAAATAGTCTATATACCTCCAAACTAATCGTAAATCACCGACATAATGCAGTACACTGATGTGCAAAGACGAGAAAACAAGTATGCTGTCTAAATAATGTATGTAAAAGGCTCTGCAAACATGCTAGCTAATTGTCAACTGTCGAAATTATGCATTGCACAGACTGCACACCTCTTCACAAAATAATGCAACAGACACGAAAACAACTCATAAATTGTCAAAAGATAATGCATGCAAACACGCTCACAACGACGAAATAAATCTCGGGTGAACAGCCTGGTATGAGTGTGCATAGGACACAATATTTCGTCAATCGACCACGTTGCCATCATCAGGTGAGCTGATGTACTGACCGGCGGTGGGCAGGCGCCATGTATATATAGGACAATCCCCCTCCCACTCCTCCCTCAGGCGCTTCCTATGAGTCGGTGCGGTCCGCGCCCCGCGCGCGGTCCAGGTACAGCGTCCGTTCTCCTGCCGTCTGGGCGCTGCGTCCTAGGTCTTCTCGGTCAGGAGGGTCTGCCGGCACCGCTCTCGTTATTCTTCCCTCCTCCCACGAAGCCATAGAGACCAGAGTAAGGGAGCCACAACTAAATCGTGACAGCGGTTACATCCTTAGCAAGGCGTGGGAACCCGCGATCACCCGGAATAAGAAGAAAAGGATATTTCCCAGAGTGCACTGACTTCGGGGGAGGAGGGAAGAATAACGAGAGCGGTGCCGGCAGACCCTCCTGAACGAGAAGACCTAGGACGCAGCGCCCAGACGGCGGGAAGACGGACGCTGTATCTGGACCGCGTGCGGGGGGCAGACCGCACCGACTCATTGGAAGCGCCTGAGGGAGGAGCGAGAGGGGGATTGTCCTATATATACATGGCGCCGGCCCACTGCCGGTCAGTACATCAGTGCACCTGATGATGACAACGCGGTCGATTGCCGAAATATTGTGTCCTATGCCACTCATACCAGGCTGTTCACCCGAGATTTATTTCGCCATAAAATACGCCATAAATTGAAGAATCACACGCTCACATCGCTTAAACAGCCGAAAATAATGCAGTACACAAACACCCATTGCATGTAAAAAACGCTTTCGAGCAATTGTCAACCTCAATGTATCAGTGAACTCTTCCCTACAAAGGTCCCAAGGCACGCACACTGAACGGTGCAATCATGCCAGTCCCACACACGAGACGCCTCTGGGCCGCGGACAAGTTTTTACTGTTTCTGGAGCGATGCCTCTCTACTTGTGGACCAGCGAAGTCCTGATTGCTGAGTGACTCTCTGTTGTAGGCGTAGATAAAATATTGTCATTGTTATACTGATGTCACAGGTCTATGTAAATAACCGCCAAGTCTCCCCTCTGAACGCACTATAGAAAAATGTTACAATGCTACCCAGAATAACACAGGGTGCATTCTCCCCAGCGATCGTAACAGGACATGCGAGATGCGGCTAGCTGCGTATGTGTTTACTCAGCCACCACGCATACCTGCCGGTCCAGTGCAGGCCAGTTTGCCACCCCAAGATGTTTGCGTACCGGCTCAGGTGCAGCTAAAAGGTTCTCAGTGTTATACTGACATCACATGCCTGCGTAAATAAGAGCCAAGTCATTACTTATCAGTCGTTTCTCGGAAATAGTAAAGTGCTGCAGAAATAGTTAACGATCACTTTTCTTAGGAGCTTTCGTGATGTCTAAACTTGTCTGGATGGAAATTCTCGTCCTAACAGGACCTGTTTACGAAAATAGTCCAGAATAACACCGCATGCATTCCTCCTGATGGTCCAAACGTGGCACCCCGTCCATCATGTGTTACCCTTCCCGGAAATCGTTAAATTCTGCTTTCAACAAATATCTCTGAAATGCAGACGCTCTCACCACTATGTAGAGGCTCCCATGTCCCAGCACAAAGGATGTCTTGCGAACGGATGGAGCTTTCTGATCGGCTCTTACACTGCTCTCCCACTGGGTGCGGAAACTTCGATATTTCAGCGTGAAACCGATCTCCACGTAACATATCGATGTAGTAGACAGCAATTGGTGCCCTGGGCCTTACAAAATCGCCCCTTTCGCATCATGCATATAGCTATCGACCGCCAGACACTCGTGCATATACCGAGAAGACAGACAGGATAAGCACATGCACTGTATATACTCCTCACACCACTAGATATTTCCCGCGAGGTCGGGCAGTCATCCACCACAGCCGACGGTCACAGGTCATCCGCTCCCGACGCATTACCAGAGCTCTCTCAGTGGACCAAAGTCAGTCTCCGTACTGTTGTACAAAGTAGGGCTTCAGCCCCTTCGGCATAAAGGCGTTACTGTTTTTGGCCCTAACCTGCTTGCTTTCTACACCAATCTCCAGACTCTGGAATTACAAGAACGTAAGTAATTTCACATGGTTTGCCAGAATATCATATCATTTTCGAGATACTTCTCGATATCAAGTAGATAGCAATATCGCTTGCTTAGCAGTATCGCTTGCGCAGTATAATTTTGAAGATATAGACAGGAAATTATTTCTCCAGAAACTCGAAACTTTATCGAGGTGGAACTTGCCATAAACCACTGAGTAACTAGAAACTGATCTCGTCTGTGAAGACCTATACCTGAAACTTCGAAATAAAACAGAGGAAACAGATATTTCCACTCGCGAATACCAATGTTGGTGATACAACAGATCCCAAATCATTCTTTTAATTTATAAAGTCAACTAAGGTGTTTCTCATGCCCATCAACCAGCAAACGTATCTTCCACTCGTCTTTCACCTGCTAGATGGGCACACCACTGTCGATGTTCTCTCAACCAAAAAATGTACCTAAGCAGTCAACTGGACAAATTACATTGGAGGAAATAATGGTACAGTGCAAACACACGTCTATATTGAATCTTCTCAAATTTCCACGCGTGACAAAGACTGTCCAACACATACTAAGTATTCAAATGGCTCTGAGCACTATGGGACTTAACATCTGAGGTCATCAGTCCCCTAGAACTTAGAACTACTTAAATCTAGCTACCCTAAGGACATCACACACATCAATGCCCGAGGCAGGATTCGAACCTGCGACAGTAGCGGTCGCACGGTTCCAGACTGAGGCGCCTAGCACTGCTCGGCCACAACGGCCGCTTACTAACTATTAGATCGCTATTCTGCTATCTAGGCCTCTCCAACAGGCCTCTCCATTCTGACAGCGCCTACCGTTAGCTGGAAACGTGAATCAAAACCCGCCACAGGCCACTGGCACTGTGCGCCACACACTCACAGACAGAATCATCCTAGGAAACCACCAACATATATATATATATATATATATATATATATATATATATATATATATATATAATCACTGTACTTACATATTGAATATTACGATTGCGGTCTCAATTGGACGACATTCGACAATGAGCGAAGTATCGGAAATACACCTTGCTGATGGCTGTGGCCCAGGAAATAGAAATATCTGTACCAATCTTATGCCTTGACATACTTTTCCCTTTGCTATCACGGAAGTCTACGTTAAATCAAATACTCCCTTAAGACTGGACATACTCATTTCCTTTGCACATGTCAGAACACACACACACACACATACTTTATAAGCCTGATGCTCAAGGTGAACGTATCACATCCCCTATTACTAAGTATAATACTCCGCCAATAACTCATTGCGGGCGATAAGAAATAATACTGACCGAAATTCAGAGATGGTGGACATTTCTCATAAGTTTTTCTTGCGAGTGGTACCACTGTGTCTTAGAAAGAGAGGCCTAATCCTCTTACACACCACTAGATGTTAAAAAACACGGTCGCAACAACTACTGTATGTTATTGTCACAAGCGGTCTTGGTTATACGGATCCACACAGGTATCCATGTTAAAAGCTGTACCAGCATTGTAAATCGAGGTATAGCATTAACTCCAAATGAAGTTGTTTTTCCAGACTCTGGTTATAAACGTAGATCGCTGAAGTGTAAATTATCAGACCAACAGTGCAGTTATACGTCGCCGACGATGCAGCCTCATGATAAAATCACCGAATTTAGAAAGTGATTCAGCTAAGAAACGTGGTATGAAACCGGTATTTGCAACTCCCTCATGCTGCCACTAGATATTTCTCCAGTATTTGTAACAGATCTGTCTCGATGCCATGTCAGAGTTTCTGCGATATATCCACTGAGTTTTAGGTGCTGGTTGATTGAGAATAATCACAAACAATAGATGGTGCGCTGATTCAGGCTGTAAGAAATGTACACAGACTTTTCAGATCTCTAGTGTTACGCTAACCGATAGAAATGCTGTCTGGCATTTGTAATCAAGTCTTTATTCAACCACATACCTGTGTTGGATCCTATGGAGAAGTCCTTTAATGATTACTGCTAGTAGTGAATCATATTTCTGGCACTCTCATATCTCGAAACGAGTCACCTTTCTCTAACCTATCTGCTACAGTAAAATTCCAACGTTGTATTAGATAGCCCTTATGCATCTTGCAACTGCCCCTCAGACTCTGCGCTACCATCCCTGCAGCTTTGCGCAAGTGATCGTTCCAAATTAAGGAAGTGAGCAGAAGTTGGAGAATTGTATATCTACCACCTTCTGCAACCTGTGTAGAAACAGGCTAAGCTGAGTTAGTGCGACAGGACTGTGTTCTGACCATTCGATGGAAATGTGAAATTTCGTCGTAGAACTGCCAACAATGCACGATGTGTAAGGTCAGCACCAAATGAAGCCCGCTCATGCAACACCAGGCAGTATAAAAGGCAGTACAGGAAGTGGAAGAAGGATGAGGATTTTGCTACTGCATTGTGATGTTTCTCCAAACAACATAGGGGTTCTGCAGATTCGAGCCCCACATGGTCCATTCGCGTCTATCACCCCAGAATCCTATCATAGTTACTCTGTACCATCCAACAGAGAAAATTACGAACTATGAAAGTTCTTCTAACTTCATCCGATAGAGAACTCGATAAGATTCTTACCGCATCTCTCTCCTACCATATACTGAAAACAAATTCCGTAAGCGTGCTGGGACAGAACATATGTGGCGGTCCTATTAAATACACAGGCATTGATCCACTGCATAGACCAGTTTAAAGTTTCATCAGTTGTACTGTAGGAGGGTGACCGTATCCCACAGACTATACTGTAAGTCGCAAAAAAATGTTCAAATGTGTGTGAAATCGTATGGGACTTAACTGCTAAGGTCATCAGTCCTTAAGCTTACACACTACTTAACCTAAATTATCCTAAGGACAAACACACACACTCATGCCCGAGGGAGGACTCGAACTTCCTTCGGGACTAGCCGCACAGTCCATGACTGCAGCGCCCTAGACCGCTCGGCTAATTCCGTGCGGCTTTTAAGTCGCAAGAGACGCTCCATGTGACCCTGTGTTCTCCTCTTTGAAACATGTTTTTTTTTTCTACTGTAACACGGTTGGTACACTCTGCCATACATTTTGTTTTTCCGCCACGACTTCGAGGTCTGTGTCAGGTTCTAAACTGACACGAACACGTTGTGGTACATTGACTCTCGCTGAAAACTAGACTTCGGACATTGTGAATGATGTTGTTACTGCTGCTACCATAACGCAGCTCACACACTGGATGATTTTAAATTAAAGATAGTTACAACATGAGGAAACTGGAAGAGTTTGGCGGTGTTGTGGAGCGTTTACAGACTCAGATGATTGACGACCTCTACCATTAAACTGGAAAAAGGCGGGGATTTAAGGCGATGGGATCTGGATAAACTGACAGAACCAGAGGTTGTAGAGAGTTTCAGAGAGATCATTAGGGAACGATTGAGAGAAATGGGGGAAAGAAATACAGTAGAAGAAGAATGGGTAGCTTTGAGGGATGAAATAGTGAAAGCAGCAGAGGATCAAGTAGGTAAAAAGACGAGGGCTAGTAGAAATCCTTGGGTAACATAAGATATATTATATTTAATTGATGAAAAGGGAAAATATAGAAATGCAGTAAATGAAGAAGGCAAAAAGGAATACCAACGTCTCAAAAATGAGATCGACAGGAAGTGCAAAATGGCTAAGCAGGGATGGATAGAGGACAAACGTAAGGATGTATATCTCACTAGGGGTACGATAGATACTGCCTACAGGAAAATTAAAGAGACTTTTGGAGAAAAGACAACCACTTGTAGGAATATCAAGAGCTCAGAAGGAAACCCAGTTCTAAGCAAAGAAGAGAAAGCAGAAAGGTGGAAGGAGTATATAGAGGGTCTGTACAAGGGTGATGTACTTGAGGACAATATTATGGAAATGAACGTGGATGTAGATGAAGATGAAATGGGAGATATGATACTGCGTGAAGAGTTTGACAGAGCACTGTAAGACCTAAGCCGAAACAAGGGCCCGAGAGTAGACGACATTCCATTAGAACTACTGATAGCCTTGGGAGAGCCAGCCGTGGCAAAACTCTACCATCTGGTGTGCAAGATGTATGAGACAGGCGAAATAAAAATGGTTCAACTGGCTCTGAGCACTATGGGACTTAACTTCTGAGGTCATCAGTCCCCTAGAGCTTAGAACTACTTAAACATAACTAACCTAAGGACATCACACACATCAATGTCCTAGGCATAATTCGAACCTGCGACCGTAGCGGTCGCGCGGTTCCAGACTGTAGCGCCTAGAACCGCTCTGCCAAATCGGCCGGCCAGGCGATATACCCTCAGACTTCAAGAAGAGTATAATAATTCCAATTCCAAAGAAAGCAGGTGTTGGTAGATGTGAAAATTACCGAAATATCAGTTTAATATTACACGGCTGCAATATACTAACACGAATTCTTTACAGACGAATGGAAAAACTGGTAGAAGCCGACCTCGGGGAAGATCAGTTTTGATTCCGTAGAAATGTTGGAACACGTGAGGCAATACTGACCCTACGACTTATCTTAGAAAATAGATTAAAGGAAAGGCAAACCTACATTTCTAGCATTTGTAGAAAGCTCTTGACAAAGTAGACTGGAAGACTGGAATACTCTCTTTCAAATTCTGAAGGTGGCAGGGGTAAAATACAGGGAGCGAAAGGCTATTTACAATTTGAACAGAAATCAGATGGCAGTTGCAAGAGTCGAGGGGCATGAAAGGGAAGCAGTGGTTGGGAAGGGAGTGAGAGAGGGTTCTAACCTATCACTGATGTTATTCAATCTGTACAATGAGCAAACAGTAAAGGAAACAAAAGAAAAATTCGGAGTAGGAATTAAAATCCATGGAGAAGAAATAAAAACTTTGAGGTTCGCCGATGACATTGTAATTCTGTCAGAGACAGGAAAGGACCTGGAAGAGTAGTTGAACGGAATGGACAATGTCTTGAAAGGAGGATATAAGATGAACATCAACAAAAGCAAAACGAGGATAATGTAGTCGAATTAAATCGGGTGATGCTGAGGGAATTAGATTAGGAAATGAGACGCTTAAAGTAGTAAATGTGATTTGCTATTTGGGGAGCAAAATAACTGATGATGGTCGAAGTAGAGAGGATATAAAATGTAGACTGGCAATGGCAAGGAAAGCATTTCTGAAGAAGAGAAACTTGTTAACTTCGAGTATAGATTTAAGAGCCAGTAATTCGTTTCTGAAAGTATTTGTATGCAGTGTGGCCATGTATGGAAGTGAAACGTGGACGATAAATAGTTTGGACAAGAAGAGAATAGACGCTTTCGGAATGTGGTGCTACAGAAGAATGCTGAAGATTAGATGGGTAGATCACATAACTAATGAAGATGTATTGAATAGAATTAGGAAGAAGAGAAATTTGTGGCACACCTTGACTAGAAGAAGGGACCGGTTGGTAGGACATGTTCTGAGGCATCAAGGGATCACCAATTTAGTATTGGAGGGCAGCGTGGAGGGTAAAAATCGTAGAGGGAAACCGAGAGATGAATACACTAAGCAGATTCAGAAGGATGTAGGTTGCAGTAGGTACTGGGAGATGAAGAAGCTTGCACAGGATACAGTAGCATGGAGAGCTGCATCAAACCAGTCTCTGGACTGAAGACCACAACAGCAACTCATCTGTCACAGTGACGGAATAGCTGATGGCTCTGAATTCCGTTTCGACTGATTCCTCATGTTGCAGTGATGTACGCGATCACTGTTTCGGTGCTAGCTACCCCAGAAGGTGTTGCCCCTCCACCAAAAATCTTTCTCCATCTCAAACAAATGATGTCAGTCAATCATTATTTGGTAACTGATAGCGTACCAATGGATGGATGGGATGGAAAAGACGCCGTCGATGTACTGTAGTAATAAGCATCGCTGGTGACAGTGCAAACAATTTTAGGATTTTACAGTAATTTCAACACCGACCAATGGTGTGACAGCATGTTAACCAATTTCAGTATCATCGCTAAACAGCAATTCTCTACTTTGCGAGTATCATTGCGTAGGTAGATAGATGACTGCGCAGTACATACATTCAAAGTTTATTCTCAAACATACTGCACATCTACCACACTGAGCCAATGTCTGAAGGAAGTAATTTTTTCATTTTACAGTTTGTTACCATAGTTTATTGTAGAGAAACCTGCAAGAAGGATGTATGTCATATGGTGTTCAAATTGCTCTGAGCACTATGGGACTTAACTTCTGAGGTCACCAGTCCCCTATAACTCAGAACTACATAAACCTAACTAACCTAAGGACATCACACACATCCATGCCGAGGCAGGATTCGAACCTGCGACCGTAGCGGTCGCGCGGTTTCAGACTGTAGCGCCTAGAACGGCTCGGCCACTCCGGCCGGCTCATATGGTGTAAATATATTTCTTACAGCGCGATATAACAGCGCTGCATTCCACATAACTGATAGATCGGAAATTGAAGCGATCTAACATTATAGCCTGAATTCTTGAAAATTGATAGCGTAGTTGATTTACGTAAAATGCTTCGAACTGCATCCGTCTGCAGCTCCATCATGCACAAGAATCACCTGTTCTTCTGAATCATCTGCTATCACAACACTTTCAAATCTGTTACTATACACCGATAAGGGGTGCTAACTTCCGCCCGCATCTCGTGGTCGTGCGGTAGGGTTCTCGCTTCCCACGCCCGGGTTCCCGGGTTCGATTCCCGGCGGGGTCAGGGATTTTCTCTGCCTCGTGATGGCTGGGTGCTGTGTGATGTCCTTAGGTTAGTTAGGTTTAAGTAGTTCTAAGTTCTAGGGGACTGATGACCTAAGATGTTAAGTCCCATAGTGCTCAGAGCCATTTGAACCATTTTCCTTGCTAACCTCCTCGACATTGGCTCATCTGGAGAAATCTTGTGCACTTGATTGGGGTAGGACTCGGCAAGGTCCATTCATTTACGAGCCGCGGAATGTAGCGGTCTACTTCTGGTGAGCTGCAGATTAAATCGGTAACGGAGCTGCAGGGCGGGTTGGTCAAAGACAGTGCGAGGTGGTGTTTCAGTCTCTAATTTTATCCTAAGACTGTGAGAATGTTCTGTGACTCCTGTCTGCACAGACATAGATCGCAAATTATTCACTATGCCCCAGGCGCTAGAAATATGTAGAGTGCTGTCTGGTATACTTTGGTGATGTCTATGTTCGAGAGTTAACAATGGATGGACGTAATGCACAGTCGTCTATCCACATTCGCCGGGATACTTGCAAAGTAGAGAATGGCCGGTTTAGTGATGATACTGAAATTGGTAAACATGCTGTCACATCATTGGTCAGTGTTGAAATTACTGTAAAATTGCTAAAACTGTCGCACTATCAACTGTGATGCTTGTTATTACAGTTCATCGACGGTGTCTTTTCCATCCCATCTGCACACTGATACGCCGTTGGTTACCAAATAATGGTTGAATGACAACGTTTGTTTGGGATGGAGAAAGAGTTTTGGTGGAGGGGCAACACCTCCTTGGGATGGCTAGCAGCCGGCCGCGGTTCTAGGCGCGCAGTCCGGAACCGTACGACTGCTGCGGTCGCAGGTTCGAATCCTGCCTCGGGCATGGATGTGTGTGATGTCCTTAGGTTAGTTAGGTTTAAGTAGTTCTAAGTTCTAGGGGACTGATGACCACAGCAGTTGAGTCCCATAGTGCTCAGAGCCATTTGACCCATTTTTGATGGCTAGCACCGAAACAGTGATCGCGTACATAACTGCACTACAAGGAATCAGTCGAAGTGGAATGCAGAGCCATCAGCTGTTCCATCACTGTGACAGATGAGTTTAAATGTAGAGTTCGTCAATCACCTTTGGACTGCAATTTAGAAACGCTCCACAACGCCTCCAAACACTTCCAGTTTCCTTACGTTGTAACTGTCTTTTATTTAAAATAATCCTGTGTGTGTGGTATGTTATGGTAGCAGCAGTAACAACACGATTTACAATGTGTGATGACTAATTTTCTGTGAGAGGCCATGTATCAGAACATGTTAATGTCAGTTTAGAACCTTACACAGACCTCGAAGTCGTGGCGGAAGAACAAACTGTATGGCAGTGTACAAAGCGTGTTACAGTAGAAAAAAAAAAAAAAAACAATATTGCAAACAACGACACAGGCTCGGTCACAGGGAGTGTCTCTCGCGACTTACAGTATAGTCTGTAGGATATGGTCATTCTCGTGCTGTACAACTGATGAAACTTTAAACTGGATCAATATTTGTATATTTAGAAGGACCGCCACATTTGCTCGGTGCCGGCACGTATACAGTATTTGTTTCCGATATATGGTACAAGAGAGATGCGGTAAGAATCTTATCGAGTTCTCTATCGAATGAAGTTAGAAGAAGAACTTTCATAGTTCAAAATTTTCTCTGTTGGATGGTACAGAGTAACGATGATAGAATTCTGGGGTGATAGACATGAACGGACCATGTGGGGCTCCAAGCTGCTGTACTCCGATGTAGTTTGGAGAAACATCACAATGCAGTAGCAAAATCCTCATCCTTCTTCCACTTCCTGTACTGCCTTTTATACTGCCTGGTGTTGCATGAGCGGGCTTCATTTGGTGCTGACCTTACACATCGTGCATTGTTGGCAGTTCTACGACGAAATTTCCCATTTCCATCGAATGGTCAAAACACAGTCCTGTCGCACTAACTCAGCTTAGCCTGTTTCTACACAGGTTGCAGAAGGTGGCAGATATACAATTCTCCAACTTCTGCTCACTTCCTTAATTTGGAACGATCACTTGCGCAAAGCTGCAGGCATGGTAGCGCAGAGTCTGAGGGGCAGTTGCAAGATGCATAAAGGCTATCTAATACAACGTTGGAATTTTACTGTAGCAGATAGGTTAGAGAAAGGTGACTCGTTTCGAGATATGAGAGTGCCAGAAATATGATTCACTACTAGCAGTAATCATTAAAGGACTTCTCCATAGGATCCAACACGGGTATGTGGTTGAATAAAGACTTGATTACAAATGCCAGACAGCATTTCTATCGGTTAGCGTAACACTAGAGATCTGAAAAGTCTGTGTACATTTCTTACAACCTCAATCAGCACACCATCTATTGTTTGTGATTCTTCTCAATCAACCTTCACCTATAACTAAGTGCATGTATCGCAGAGGCTCTGACATGGTATCGAGACAGAATGAATTACAAATACTGGAGAAATATCTATTGGCAGCATGAGGGAGTTGCAAATACCGGTTTCATACCACGTTTCTTAGCTGAATCACTTTCTAAATTCGGTGATTTTATCATACGGTTGCATCGTCGGCGACGTGTAACTGCACTGTTGGTCTGATAATTTACACTTCAGCGATCACCGTCTATAATCAGAGTCGCAGTATTTGTCTGGAAAAACAACTTCTTTGGAGGTAATGTCACACCTCGTTTTACAATGCTGGTACACATTAAACATGGATACGTGTGAGGATCCGTAGAACCGAGACCGCTTGTGAGAATAACATACAGTAGTTGTTGCAATTGTGTTTTTTAACATCTGGTGGTGTGTAAATGGATTACGCCTCTCTTTCTAAGACACAGTGGTATCACTCGCAAGAAAAGCTTACGAGACATGTCCACCATCTCTGAATTTCGGTCAGTATTATTTCGTATCGCCAGCAATGAGTTACTGGCGGAGCCGTAGACCGCGCGGCTATCGAAGCTTTCATAGCCAGTTGGCAGAGCAGCCTCATTGATTAAGAGTCTTTCCATATATGACGATCTGTAGGCCATTTTTGCAGGGTTTAACTGTCAGTGCAATATGGCGATCTATGCAAAATATTTTTGCCACTGGAAGTCTCGTCTTCAGAAAGAAAAAGGCGGACAGTGCTTCCACACCGGCAGCATCTGTAATTTCGTCGGTAAATTCAGTAAGAGCCGATCAGATTGCTCTATTAATTCGCAAGACATCCTTTGTGCTGGGACATAGAAGCCTCTACATAGTGGTGAGAAAGTTTGCATTTCAGAGATATTTGCTGAAAGCAGAATTTAACGATTTCCGGGAAGGGTAACACATGATGGACGGGGTGCCACGTTTGGACCATCAGGAGGAATGCATTTGGTGTTAAAAAATGGTTCAAATGGCTCTGAGCACTATGCGACTCAACTTCTGAGGTCATCAGTCGCCTAGAACTTAGAACTAATTAAACCTAACTAACCTAAGGACATCACACCCATCCATGCCCGAGGCAGGATTCGAACCTGCGACCGTAGCGGTCACGCGGTTCCAGACTGAAGCGCCTGTAACCGCACGGCCACACCGGACGGCATTTGGTGTTATTCTTGACTATTTTCGTAAACAGGTTCTGTTAGGACGAGATTTTCCATTCAGACAAGCTGAGACATCATGAAAGCTGCTACAAAAGTGATCGTTAACTATTTCTGCAGCACTTTACTATTTCCGAGAAATGACTGATAAGTAATGACTTGGTTCTTATTTACATAGACATGTGATGTCAGTATAACATTGAGAACCTTTTAGCTGCACCTCCGCGGGTGAGCCGCTACGCAAACCTCTTGGGCTTGGCAATTAGGCCTGCAGTGGATCGGCAGATATGCATGGTGTCTGATGGCCGAGCGGTTCTAGGCGCTTCAGTCTGGAACTGCGCGACCGCTACGGTCGCAGGTTCGAATCCTGCCTCGGGCATGGATGTATGTGATGTCCTTAGGTTAGTTAGGTTTAAGTAGTTCTACGTTCTAGGGGACTGATAACCTCAGATGTTAAGTCCCATAGCGCTCAGAGCCATTTGAACCATGGTGACTGAGTAAACACATACACTGCTAGATGCATCTCTCATGTCCTGTTAAGATCGCTGGAGAAAATGCTCCCTGTGCTATTCTGGGAAGCGTTGGAACACATTTCTATAGCGCGTTCAGAGGGGAGACTTGGCTGTTATTTACATAGACCTGTGCCATCAGTGTAACACTGACAACCTTTTATCTGCATCTACGATATTACTCGGCAATTCAGACTCTGCTGGTTCACAGATAGAGAGACATCGCGCCAGCAACAGTAAACTCGTGCGCGCGGCCCTGAGGCGTCTCGCATGTAGTACCGGCGTGATTGCACCGTCCAGCATGCGTGCCTTGGGACCTTTGTAGGGAAGAGTTCGCTGATACGTTGTGGTTGATGATAACTCGGAAGCACTATTTACGTGCAATGAGTGTTTGTGCACTGAGCGTGTTTGCATAGCGTTACACATGCATTATCTTCAGACAATTTACGAGATGTTTTCGTGTCTGTTGCATTATTTTGTGAACGGGTGTGCAGGCTGTGCAGTGCATAATTTCGACAGTTGACGATTTGCAAGCACGTTTGCATAGCCTTTTACATGCATTTTTTTGAGAATTTTTGCGTGTCTGTAAGTCAGTGTACTGCATTATTACGATAATTTATGAGTAGTTTTCAGGTCTGTAGGCTATGTAGTGTGATTCCAAGCACGCCAGGGCGAGTGTTTTGTATCAGTGTAATAAATAAACTATGTGAAATCCGTCCCTAAATAAATCGTCCCAAAATAAATAAAGTACACTCCTTCCTATCTCCTGCAGCCCAGCACAGGCTGAGTCCTTTTCCCACCATGTCCCCTCAGACTGTCATGGGATGATAATGCCGTCTGGTGGCAGTACTGTGTACTGGGGCAGTTGAACTCCAGATCTCATGGTGAACACACTGGATAGAGCTACTGCCTGAAATTGTTTAAATAAAAATTGCATGGAAAATCCTCTCCCACAACTGGAACAGGCTGAGTCCTTCCCCACCAATTCCTAGGAAGAGGTGGCGGTCGGATGACTCAGGTTAGTGGAGGTAGCCAAAGTGACCTTTTTGACCTTTTTTCCGCCAAAATTTGAACTTCCCGCAATTTTCTGTGGGAGGTGAGGGATAAGAAGGGGGTTAGGTTAGTGGAGGTAGCCCAACTGACCTATTTTCCCTTCAAAATTTGAACTTCCCTCCATGACGTCATTACGACTTTGCCATACTACCGCCGCCATCTAGGATCCACCATCTTGAATAAATTTGGCAGCAATGCAGAGTGGGGTGAACTTTGTCCTACTACTGAGGGTCCTTGCAGTCAAAGAAGTAGGTGATCATGAGCTTACAGGAATTTGTGTGAATAGCTTTGGATTTCTTTTGGCGAGGGAGATGTGGGATGTTTCCACTGTTGGTTTTGACACTTGCCCTCGGGCTATCCAACAGAATCATTCTGTTGTTACGATAACGACCCCCCCCCCCTCCACTGCCGAAGGCTACGCATCTGTAATTGGGTTTGGAAAGACTGCAACATCCTCAACACAGCCCGGATCTTTCACCGAGTGATTTTGACGTCTTTGGCCACCTGAAGAAAGACATACATGGACGCTGATTTTAAGCCGCAACAGGAGGTACAGGAATGGGTGCGGTTGTGGATCCGTCAGAGACCGATCTGGTTCTACGAAACAGGAATTGATAGTCTCGTTTCCCACTGGGATAAATATCTTAACGTATGTGGTGATTGCTTTTGAACTGAACCGTTCCCTGGTCCCGTTGTGGCGGGTGTTCGTTTATGACAGCCCCTCATACTGTCAAGTAGGGCTAAAGCGATAGTGGTAGACGTCGGAATAAATAGCAAGAGAGTACAATTCCAGGTACATACGACTTCTGCCAAAATGATAATCTACATCTACTTAAATACTCTACAAGCCACCGTACGGTGCGTGGCGAAGGATACCCGGTACGACTACCAGCCGTTTCCTTTCCTGTTCCACTAGCAGTAGGAGCGAGGGACGGACGACTGTTATGTTCCTCCGTATGAGCCCTAAAGCTACCGGTAACCAATCTAGCAGCCCGCCTCTGATTTGCTTCGGTTCTTCCTTTATTCTGACTTGGTATGGATCCCAAATACTCGTGTAGTACCCAAGAAAGGGTCGCACTAGCGAATGCTTATCGAAAATCTAGGATTAATGAATTGGCCTGTTGCCCTTCATCCGTAGTTCACATTATATCATGTGAGAAAAGGGTAAGCTGAGTTTTCACGATCGATGCTTCCTAAAACTGTGCTGATTCGTGGACATAGTTTTTCGGTCACCAGGAAATTTATTGTATTTGAACTCAGAATATGTTCTATAATCCTGCAACAAACTAATTTTGAGGATATTGGTCTATAATTTTGCGGGTCCGTTCTTTTACCCTTCTTATATACAGGAGTCAACTGCACCTTTTTTCCAGTCACTTGGGACTTGGCGTGGTCGAGAGATTCGCGATAAATGCTAGCTAATTAAAGAACCATTGCCGTAGAATAATCTTGTAAAACGCAATTGGGATTCCATACGGACCTGACGATTTATTTGTTTTCAGTTGTTTGTCTACGACAGGATTACTTCTTACTGTCATCCATGCTGGACTCTGTACGATGGTCAAACGACGGTACGTTTGTACAATTCTCCAGCGTCAACGATTTCTTAAACGTGAAATTTAAAATGTCGGCTCTTATCTGCTATCTTCGGCTGCCACACCAGACTGGTCAATGAGTGCCTGGATGGAAACCTTGGAGCCGCTTAGAGATTTTATATAGGACCACAATATTCTCGGGTTCTCTGCAAGGTCTTTTGCTAGGGTATGACGGTGGTAACTGTATGCTTCGCACATAGATATTTTCGCAGACGCACTAATCTCTACTAGCGTTTGTCTGTCGTCATTTGCGCGTTCTCTTTTGAACCGAGAGTGCAACAGCTTTTGATTTCTCAGCATTTTCCGAATTTCGTTGCTAAACAACTGTGGATCCTTTTCGTCTTTAATCCACTTACTAGGCACATACTTGCCCTAGAGTACGATTTACACTCTGTTGAAACGAAATGATTGCAATTCATTGTCTAAGTGAATTGAGTAACTCTTGAATTAATTGGATCACCTCAGCCAAGTAAACTTGCGGATGAGCTGACAAGCTATAGTGATCAACCGATTAAAATAAAAGGACAATATACAGTAAATGCTCATATGAGCGTACAGTAGCTCAAACATCACTGCTCGTCATATAGTGTCTAACGGCTGAAAACATCATGAGACTTAACCTCTTTGAGAAACTCACGTTTACAGTCCTTTATTCAGCACACTAGACAGCCTGCAAGTCACGCCTGAGAAAGAAGAATGTGTAAAGCTCATTACAAAACAGAAACAAATTTTCAGTGAAACGCCAGGAAGTGTAGAAGATTACCTAGTGCATATAACTTGAAGCCTAACGCAATACCAAAGTTTTGCAGCGCTGGACCCATACTCTAAGCAGTGCGTGGGAAAGTCAAACAGGAATCAGATATGAAACTTCCTGGCAGATTAAAACTGTGTGCCGGACCGAGACTCGAACTCGGGACCTTTGCCTATCACGGGCAAGTGCTCTACCATCTGAGCTACCCAAGCACAACTCACGCTCCGTCCTCACAGCTTTACTTCTGCCTGTACCTCGCCTCCTTACCTTCCAAACTTTACAGAAGCTCTCCTGCGAACCCTGCATAACTAGCACTCATGAAAGAAAGGATATTGGGAGACATGGCTTAGCCACAGCCTGGGGGATGTTTCCAGAATGAGATTTTCATTCTGCAGCGGTGTGTGCGCTGATATGAAACTTCCTGGCAGATTAAAACTGTGTGCCGGACCGAGAATCGAACTCGGGACCTTTGCCTATCACGGGCAAGTGCTCTACCAACTCAGTGAGTTATGATTGGGTAGCTCAGTTGGTAGAGCACTTGCCCGTGATAGGCAAAGGTCCCGAGTTCGAGTCTCGGTCCGGCACACAGTTTCATATCAGCGCACACTCCGCTGCAGAGTGAAAATCTCATTCTAGGAATCAGATAGATTAGAAGGAACTGGAGCAATTGAACGCACTATGATCAGTCAAATAACAAAAAATAACAAAGCCGAATGGGAACCTACAGCTATGCATTGACTTCAAATTAACCACGAAGGTACAGTCCGTAATTTATACGTATCCAATCGGCCGAGCAGAAGATACAAAGGCAAAACCAGGTAGAGGGGTGTACTATCTACGTATTGATTTGACTGATACTTACCTTCAACTGCTCCTCGACAAAGAAAGCTGGAAAACATGGTAATTGACACGCTATCAGGTCTCTATAAATATAAAAGGTTACCTTTTGTTAAAGTCAACTAGAGCACTTAATTAGGAAGAATCCGTGATCAGTAAATTACGTAGAAGATAAAGTAGTATCAGGGAGTCTGACTGAAGAACATTTGTATACGTTAGAGAAGTTGTTTATAGCACTGAGTCTGACTGAAGAACATTTGTATAAGTTAGAGAAGTTGTTTATAGCACTAATAAAAGTAGAACACTGTGTTAATAAGGGAAAATGTTCCTTCTTTCAGGAAGAAGTAGAGTTCCTCCGACACGTACCATCAGGAGAAATTCTATGTCCTACAACCAAACACTTGCAAGCCACTGCAAAGCTTTCAATGCCTAGTAATGTGAAACAGTTGCAGTCGGTCTTAGATCAGATTAGATACTATAGAAAATTCAGCTCTTTGGCAGTGACAATAGCTGAACCGGTATACAGGTGAAGGATTATCAAACGGCTTTTGATAAGCTGAAAAGTGCTAAATTGAATCCTAAATTCTTAGTCACGTACAACAATAAGAAAAAATTAATAGTTGCAGCACACGCTTCAGTTATAGGAATTGAGGAATTGTTGTAACATACAGTGGGCAATGTGAATAAACCCACTGCGTTCATCTCAAAGACTTCCAAGTCAGTGCAACAGGCTTACCGCCAGGAAAAAAACTCTCGGTCTCATATTCGCTGTAAAGAAATTCCATAATAATTTGTACAGGAGCAAGTTTTTGCTATAAACTGACCACAAACCTTTTGTGACGCTATTTAGTCAAACAGAGCAGATTCTTGTCAGAAGCCAGCAAAGTTTACAAAAGTGGTCATTGTTACTGTCGGTGTACTCTTATGAAATAGAATATTATGCTTCCTCAAAACATAGCACCGCCGATATACTATCACATTTCCTAGTTGGCAGCAATGAGAATTTAGATGCTTTGCCAGCAGTATGTTTTCATACCCTATCAAACAAGGAGGTAACAGGGCTACCAACAAATGCGCAAGTCATAGTGAAAGCTGTAGGAAAAGATAAAATCCTATCTAAAGTCAAGTATTTTAGGGAAACTAAGTAATCATTATCTAAGAAGTATCTAGCGCACTCACAGGGTGCGTTAGTGCTTTTTAAATGAGTCATCGTCCTACACTCAGTGGAAGGGAAAGCAGTAGAAAGAAGTAGTCATTCCGCAAGCACTGCGACCACAGGTTTTAAAACTCCTGCCCATTGCCAAAGAGAAATTTTCACTACCAGTAAAATGGTAAGACAACACGGCAACTGGAAAGGTCTAGAGCAGGCCGTATAAGATATGAAACCTGCAGGAAATATCAAGCTACCCCATCCAAGTCATATTTTTCATTGCCCAAGGCGTCAGAATCTTGACGTAGAATCCAATTGGACTATGCTATTTCTTTGGAGAAAATGGGCCCATACTAATGGATCCCTCTAATAATTTCCCATACACCATCGGAATGATGATGCAACGCAATCAGTTGCAACGCAATCGGCTGAAGTACCGAATGAGATATTTGCAGTAGAAAGTTCATTAATAGCCATTATAACTGACAACTGCGCCCAGTTTATCACCAGATAATCTGAAGATTTTTGCTTGGTAAAAGAGAGGAGGAGGAGATTAGTGTTTAACGTCCCGTCGACAACGAGGTCATTAGAGACGGAGCGCAAGCTCGGGCGAGGGAAGGATGGGGAAGGAAATCGGCCGTGCCCTTTCAAAGGAACCATCCCGGCATTTGCCTGAAGCGATTTAGGGAAATCACGGAAAACCTAAATCAGGATGGCCGGAGATGGGATTGAACCGTCGTCCTCCCGAATGCGAGTCCAGTGTGCTAACCACTGCGCCACCTCGCTCGGTGGTAAAACAGATCTAGCAGCTCTGTAGTGCTCCATTCCATCCTGAATCCAATGATGTAGCTGAACGTCTTGTCAGGACTTTTAAAGCAGAGATTAGGAAACTCAGCTACGAATACAATAAGCAGAAAACTTGACAATGTTTCTAATGTCCTATAGAAGCACTCCTCATAAGGACAAGTCCCCGGCCAAGACGCTTCAAGGAAGGAAGATAAGAACGCTATTTTCCCCAACAGCACCTCGTAAGCATGAAGGAATCGAGAATCTGAAAGTAGGAAAAGGAAAACCAACATTGACGAGAAAATAATATGTTCAAAGGTGCATCGAGGGAAGAAATTGTGGTATCCAGGGACTGTGGTATGTAAACTAGGTAACGTGAAGTACATGAAAATAGCTGATGATGGTGGTGGTACCCATCCTAAGCATGTGGATCAGCTACAGTTGCGACATGATAACACTTTCAGTTCCAGAAACTGCAAAGATTTTTCCCGGAGGGGAAAAGAGGAGTCGCGAAACTGCAATCATCATCCATCACTGACGCCCCACAATAACCAGAAGCCATGGAGTTTGAGTCCAGCAGCGGAAGTGCGGAGGTGGATCTCATCTCCTCACAACAGTAGCAGTAGAACAACATGCTCTGCATCTCCCTCTTCAGGAGAAGAATGTTCTGACATTCTAGACTTATCTCCAGTACCACAGGCAGCTTACGTGTCAGGTGGATAGAATCTGCCAGCAAATTGTAGCCGCTAACTATAGAGGTCGCTAGCACAGTGGAGATTGCGTTTCATGTCAAGCATCACGTGGAATAAATTGGGCCGAACTTCGTATAACTGCACACCAGGATATAAGTCGCGCTCCGAGGCTTATCCGTTAGAGGTCCAGCGAGAAACCTGTCGAACTTCCAGTTCCAGTTCATCGCAGCTCACCTGTCTAATGAAAGAATTGTCCCGCACTCCAGTGACGAGCCTGACGTGAGATCCACCGCTCATCTCTATGCATGACAACACTACGGCAGTGTTTACAACAGACAGAACACAGTAGTGTTTACCAATTGGATTTAGTGTATGAGCAGGACTAGCACAGGCGAGAATTACTGTATAACCATCGTCTGATGATAAGTATTTGTCTTATTTAATAAATGAGTGTTTCGGAAATAGAATTTGTAGTCATTTCCAAAGTTGCTCTTAATGTGTATGCTTGCCTTATACCGTTGGTTAGTAGTAGCGCCTCTGTTTATACTGACATATCAGAGGCATCTTGGGGTCTGTTTCAACGTGCAAAGGCCGGCCGCGGTGGTCTAGCGGTCCTAGGCGCTCAGTCCGGAGCCGCGCGACTGCTACGGTCGCAGGTTCGAATCCTGCCTCGGGCATGGATGTGTGTGATGTCCTTAGGTTAGTTAGGTTTAAGTAGTTCTAAGTTCTCGGGGACTGATGACCACAGCAGTTAAGTCCCATAGTGCTCAGAGCCATTTGAACAATTTGAATCAACGTGCAAATAAAGTTACAACAAAATTAATCATCAATGCAGATATCAAAGCATGTTCAACACTATCACACTGATCACAAACAGATACATGGGGACGTTACGTCAGTGTCAAGATACACACGCGGAACAAATACATATTTAACAGGCAGCGCCAACCCTATACATGAATCGACAAGGTGGGAGCAAAATCAAACACTGACATTACAATAATAAATATAAAAAGTATCGGGTTCAGCCCATCGTGGAAGGTATGCGATAGGACTAAACACAACTATAGTAATGCACTATCTTGAATATTGCCATACACACACGACACAAGAAACACACAACAAGCAGTATCTGTTTCGCAAAACAGATAGCAAAAATTACAGGACAGTATAGCAATGCACGACCGTTACCACACTGAAGTCAGTATTAACTATGAGATACATAAACTGACGAAGATTTTGTAATAAACTGCTGGCCACCGTAAATGCAACACCCTAAAGGAAGCATCCGAATCAAGTGAAAATTACACCATGGGTTTGCAGCGATGAGATATGCAACTGATTAGAATTTCAGCGCAGACGCACATCACGCGCGCCTGTGGCGCCACCTCATAGCGCCATTTAAGGCTTGGCGATTTCGACGAGTGTACGTTCGGCACGTGTGTTTACCTTGTGGTTGTTTCACAAGACGATCAGTTATGCCTCGTAGACAACAGCGAACATCTTTTGATCAAGTATCCGAGTTCGACAGAGGAAGGATAGTGGCGTACCGAGATTGTGGATTATCATACAGAGAAATCGCTAGTCGTGTTGGACGAAACCAAACAACTGTAATGCGGATATGTGACAGTTGGATGCAGGAGGGTACGACGGACCGACGTGGTCCATCGCATTCACCTCGGTGCACCACTGCACGTGCTGATAGGTAAATTGTGCGCATGGCAGTGACGGATCGCTCAGTGACATCCCGAACCATAGCACAGCACATTGCGTCTGTAACGCATCATCCAGTGTCTGCGCGTACCATTCGACGCCGTTTACAGCAGAGTGGTCTGTCCGCAAGACGTCCATTGCTTCGTCTACCATTGACGCAGAAGCATAGACGTCTCCGTCGCCAATGGTGTGATGACAGACGGATGTGGACGGCAGAATGGAATGACGTTGTCTTTACTGTCGAGGCACGCTTCTGTCTGCAGCACCACGATGGTCGGATTCGAGTGTGGAGACACCGTGGAGAGAGGATGCTGGACAGCTGCATTATGCACCGCCACACTGGTCTTGCACCGGGTATTATGGTATGGGGCGGTATTGGATATTACTCTCGCACGCCTCTAGTACGCCCTGCCGGTACTTTAAATAGCCGGCGCTACATATCCGAGGTGCTGGAGCCAGTTGTCCTTCCTTACCTTCAGGGCTCGGCCACAGCCATATTTCAACAGGATAATGCGCGACCACACGTGGCACGCATTGTCCAAAGGTTCTTCGTCAATAACCAGATTGAATTGCTTCCCTGGCCGGCTCGCTCTCCGGATCTTTCGCCGATAGAAAACATGTGGTCCATGGTTGCTCAACGAGTGACCCAGATTACATCCCCAGCTGCCACACCAGATGATCTTTGGCAACGTGTGGAAGCTGCTTGGGCTGCTGTACCCCAGGAACACATCCAACGTCTCTTTGACTCAATGCCGAGACGTGTGGCAGCTGTGATCTCCAACAATGGCGGCTACTCGGGCTACTGATTCTGGCAGGAACCACATGTCACAGACTTCTGTAAACGTAATCATTTGATACTTGGTCAACATGTTATCTACAAAATAAATCTTGTTGTGCTACCTCTTGTCTTTCTTGGTGTTGCATTTACGGTGGCCAGCAGTGTAGGAGCAAGATAAAAAAATCCCAACAGTTAGAGATAAGAGTAAAAGGAAAATACCCTGGTCAAATGAACTCAGCTGATTCAAAAGGGAATTGAGAGCTAAACGCAAATACTAACAGAGAGCAGTAACTGCTAGAGAGAGAGAGAGAGAAATAAAACAAATACACTTTAAGGAGGTGAAGCGACAATTCAAGTGTCTGGTACTGCTGACAAGGAGACGGCATTGGGACGAGTATGTTCAAACACAATTAAGTGACAACATTTGGAGAGCACCATACAAACTGATGACCGAGAGGGTAAAATTATGGCGATTGATTGATGTTTAACCGACACAAAAAAACAAGCAGTTAGTAAGCAGAGAAAGCTGTACATAAACTCGTTCGCATCAACGCAATCACTTACAGACTTCCGCTGCAATCGTTAGGAACATACCTCAGTGCCTTCTTTTAATCAATATTAAGTTTTGCGATGAGCACGTGGACACACAAACTCTTTTTCACAACGATCAGAATTAATGTTTGTCGAAGTCAAAGAAGTGTTCTATTGAGAGTGTCGGGAGCTTTCAGCACCACGTCAGTAGAAGTACTGTGCTTGGTGCTCAGTCTATCATCGAGTTGTGACATACTAGCCGAAGATGCAGACAAGACAAAGTAATGAAAATTACAGTGGAACATTTAAGAGACAAGCACCAACGAAAACACTGGCGACTGATGCATGGCAGCGTGATTAGGAGACCAGTGTTAAAAGCCATACAGTTTACTCATTTTTCTCCAACGTACGAGAGCAGTTGAAAATCCACCATCCAGACTCCACTCAAGGTATGGTACACTTTCTAACCGGATATGGCTTTCCGCCTGCACCTTCATCGAGTGCACGTAGATCAGGAAATAGATTATTCCTGTGGGGGAACCAGATACCCCTGAGTGTATGTATCTACACTGCACACTACGCTTGCAAACCTGACAAACAAATTTCATACATTGTGACATCTGTCAATTCATAACAGATGCAGTCAAATGGCGATGCATGACATCGCTGATAATGTTGCATGACATCATCAATCAATAAAGTCCATCACTCAGTTAATATTTGGAAATGAAAACTCTCTCTCAATCATCCCTCCCCATTTATGCCTCCTTATCTCCAGCCAATCATAGTGCAGTATTAAAAATTCAAAATGATGAAAGCAGACCTACTGTGTTTTATACCCTGTCATTTTTTTCAGTCAACCAGAGCACAGTATTAGAAAATAGCCACACTGTGTTAATGGAAAATTAAAAACCCTCTCCCCTCCCTTCCCCTCCCCCCTCATTATCTCCAATCAATCATAGTACAGTATTAAAATGAAAAAAAGTCTATTATATAGGAAATAGCCCAATTGTTTAGTGGTAAATTTAAGACTCTTCATCTTTCCAACCAATCAGAGTGTATTTTAATAACGATAGGTAGAAATTGTGTCAAATCGCTATGCATGTGACAGCATGCTTACCTAACATGTTCCAAAATGCAGCGCGTAAAAACCGGATTTCCAGTGCTCATGCCTCTGGTTCTCCTGGTGATATAAAGATAAGGTCAAGTGTTTTGTATAGCCCTTGAGCTAAGGACTGTTTGTATATCCAACAGAAGGATCCTCTTAGAGTCACTATACTACAGTATAGTATCAAAATGTGAATACTACACACTTCCTCCTGCACAGGCAAATGGAGCAAAGCCATTGATGCTTTTTACATTTGATGTGGTAATATTTTCGCCGTCACCAGCGGACCAAAACCCAGCCACGAATTTCAAGACATATATGTACAGAAAATTGCTGAAGTTTTTATGATATATTCCGAAGATCCTGATCTCCAATAATCTTCAAAATTTTCTTGATATCTTTATCCGTTTCTAAGGTACAGAAGTTCAAAATTATCCTACTTCTACACATAAAATCCGATATGAGGCGAAATCTAAATAATAAATAACCACAGAAAATT
Source organism: Schistocerca nitens (assembly GCF_023898315.1). Lineage (NCBI taxonomy): Eukaryota > Metazoa > Arthropoda > Insecta > Orthoptera > Acrididae > Schistocerca > Schistocerca nitens. Next base: position 166,346,443 of record NC_064616.1, on the reverse strand, counting down.
GCTCGAATTTTAACGGTACATTCTCTAGGAATTTATTTAGAAGAGCCCTCTTCCCGTTTTCAAAAATCTTTATCCGTTATCGACAAACATCCCAAATCTTGTTCAGCCGTGGCTTCCGAGACGACTATACACAGCAGATGGGTGTAATCTTTACGATGTATTCCTAAGATCCAGATCTTGAACAATCTCGAAAATTTTCTTCATATCCTTATCCCTCTCGGAGATATAGAGTTTCAAGGTTACACTACTTGCACACGTAAAATTAAAAAAAAACAAACTAAACTCCGTCCGAACAGGCCTTGGAAGGCCCAACAGTACCGACCGGCCGCCGTGTCATCCTCTCAGCCCAGGGGCGTCACTGGATGCGCATACGGAAGGGCACTCCCGGCCGTTGGCAGTTTTCGAGACCACGCACGTAAAATCCGGTGTGGGGTGTTTATAAAGTGACGTAGCACGGAGTAATATGCTGTAAAGTGTCTCCGTTATCATCTGGGAACCCCATATTGTAGTACTGAAGCACATGCAATTTTTTTCAAGTAAAATCCTATCTGAGATGTAAAATTAGTTTTTTGTTATTTAAATTTCACATAAGTAAACTTTAAAAACTTTACTGCCCAGTACATTTCTTTTCATATGCATTACATGCCCTGCTGCAGCAGGGAAAAGAAGGGAACCAGCGGAAAAATGCCCCTGTTAAAACACAAAAAAGTCGAAGATGTTCCTATTAATTTAAAAGACTCTTTACTGAAAATGGGGTACCACCTGCCTTATTCTACTTTCCTTAGCGCCTTTAAAAATTTTGGCATACAATTATGTTCGCGATTTTTATGCAGAGATATAAGACAGTGACAGTGGCAAAGAGATGGAAAAGTGATAAAAATTGGAAGATAGTAGACAGTGGTTGTGTCATAGAATGAGCGAAGTGGACAATGGCAGTGCGAAAGAACGAGTGGGCCACCGTGATAGTGGAACGTACTTGGCGGTGACAGTACAGTGCTGGGGAAAGACTGAAGGAGATAGTGACAGTTAGAGAGGAATAAACACAAAGAGAAAGTGGATGTGGGCGAGAACCAGTGATAATGAGAAACAGAGTACACTGATGTGACGAAAGTCATGGGACAGCGATATGCACATATGCAGATGACGATAGTATCGCGTACACAAGGTATAAAAGGGCTATACATTGAGGAGCTGTCATTTGTACTCAGGTGATTCACTTGAAAAGGTGTTTGACGTGGTTATGGCTGCAAGACGGGAATTAACAGACTTTGGACGAGGAATGGTAGTTTAGGTAGAGCTTGGGACATTCCATTTCGAAAATCGTTAGGGAATTCAATATTCCAAGATCCACAGTGTCAAGAATGTGTCGAGAATACCAAATTTCAGGAATTACCTCTCACCACGCAAAACAAAGAGGCCAACGGTTTTAACTTAACAACCCAAAGCAGCGGCATTTGCGTAGAGTTGTGAGTGTGAACAGACAAGCAACACTGCTTGAAACAACTGGAGAAATCAACGTGAGACGTCCGACGAATGTATCCGTTACGACAAACCGGTTAAATGTGGCATTAATGGGCTATGGCAGCAGACAATGGGCGCGGGTGCCTTTGTGAAGAGCATGACATCGCCTGCAGCGCTTCTTGAGGGCTCGTGATCATATCGGTTGGTACTTAGACGACTAGAAAATCGTGGCCTGGTCATAAGAGCGACGATTTCAGTTGGTAAGAGCTGTGGTAGGGTTCGAGTGTGGCGCAGACCACACGAAGTCATGGACCCAAGTTGTCAACAAGGAACTGTGCAAGCTGGTGGTGGCTTCATAATCGTGTGGGCTGTGTTTACATGGCATAGACTATGGCCTCTAGTCCAACTAAACTGATTTTCGACTAGAAATGGTTCTCTTCGGCTATTTGGGGAGTATTTGCAGCCATTCGTGGACTTCATGTTCCCATACAACGATGAAATTTTTATGGATGACAATGCGTCGTGTCACCAGGCCATAACTGTTCGTAACTGGTTTGAGGAACATTCTGGACAATTCGAGTGATTGATTAGGACACTTAGATAATCCGGAATGGGGCATAATCGCGAGGTCAGTTCATGGAGAAAATCCTGCACCAGCATCATTTTCGCAATTATGGACGGCTATAGAGACAGTATTACTCAGTATTTCTTCATGGGACTTCTTACGACTTGTGGGGTCCATGCCACGTCGAGCTGGTGCACTATACTGGGCAGAAGGAGGTTCGATGCGATGTTAGGAGGCATCCCACGACTTTTGTCACCTCAGCCGGCCGGTGCGGCCGAGCGGTTCTAGGCGCTTCAGTCTGGAACAGCGAGACCGCTACGGTCGCAGGTTCGAATCCTGCCTCGAGCACGGATGTGTGTGATGTCCTTAGGTTAGTTAGGTTTAAGTAGTTCTAAGTTCTAGGGGACTGATGGCCTCAGATATTAAGTCCCATAGTGCTCAGAGCCATTTGAACCATTTTTGTCACCTCAGTGTACATGACAATGACAACGAGGAAGAGAGAGGTAGTGACGGTGAGAAGAGACAGCAGCAGTAGGAAGGATGGAATGGGATATTAGCAGTAACAGAGACCAAGAGGGAGACAATGACAGTGACAGGAGACTCTAGTAGTTGGACATAACATAAGGGACTGTGGTTGTGTACAGGAGACAATGACAGATAGACACAAAGAGATAATGTCAATGAGTTGGGCTGAATAAGTGAGTGAGGGACAACTGGGAGTGGATGGGGTGAATGAGTTATAGCGATGGACTAGTGGGTGCTAGTGAGTTACAATTAGGCATGCTACTGGGGGTTTAAGGCGACCTGATGTTAAGAAATATACGAATATGTTCACATGCCAATATTTTTGACAAAAAATTTTTAAAGTGCTGAGGAAGGTAGAATGAGGCAACTGGTATCTCACTTTTTATTCGGGGTCTTTTAAATAAACCGGAAAATATTCGCATTTTTTTGAGCTGTGATAGGAGCATTTATCTGCTGGTTACATTGTGTCCGATGTACACATCAAGTCACAATCTTTCCCCCTACCCCCTTCCCCCTCCCCACGCCCGCTTCGCCTTATCTGCAGCCAATCACAGCGCAGTATTAAAAATACAAGATGATGGAAACAGACCAGATGTGGTTTACACCCCCACCCCCTCCTCTTTCCAACCAATCAGAGAAAGAAAACAGACGAAGACGTTAAAAACATTCTATTTATGAAAGTAGAAGGTGGAGAAGAAGAAAAAGAGGATGATTACGATGAGGAAGATGCTCTGCAACAAATCACCAGCAGATACCAATCCGAATAAACTGGTAGAGGAGTTAGTATTCGTGCTGGCTTCAAAAACAGTGGACAAACAATCACATAATAATGAAATATTATCTATTGAAGAGCAAGCATGGAACATCGTCTGAAGGTGGAAGGAAAAAAGTGAAGTTGCACATGAGAATATTAAGTCTTAACTAGACTAGGTAAGACGATGAGGGAAACCTGTAAGTGTCTGTGTGATGTTGTCATTGTTTACTTTGTTAAACGTCGGTGCACTTTAAGCTGTAGTTCTCTAGATGAGTTTAACGCTGTGTGCAATTCAGTGAGTTGTATGCAGTCAGTTTACGTGCAGAAATATTTAATTTGCTTGCAAATAATGTGGAACTTCTGGTGATTTTTCAGACGTGGTGCATTTTAAGCTGTAAGCTAAAACAGCAGTAATAGTCACATGTGACCAATTTTTTACATGATTAGATGAATGTAATTTGATGAAACTACTGTCGTCTGCTAAACTATAATTTATTCAAGTAGCATAAATATGGAGGTTCCGAGTATTTTAGTAAGTAATACAGACAAGTTATATGAAGTAATATTTCATTTGAAGCTTCACTGTGCTTGGAAAGTTTGAGACATCTCACATGTAATACCATAAATGCTAAATAATTTTACCAAAGCCTTTTATTTTCAGGATATGGACTATTTTGTCATCTTTTGAGATGTTACATCTCTCTGTCGCCGCACTTGGTCATCTCATGAGTGTGTACAAACAATCCAAGTCGTTGTGCATTTAAGTGATATAATACAATACTTTCTTGCGTCCTAGAATTGTACAAATTATTCCTTCCTTCTTTCTGTGGATAAAGAAAGTGTTGTTGTCTGGAGATAGTTATATTATATGTGGGTGTACTTGATTAGTTTTTTAGTGCCGCATAGTTCCGAATGAAGAAGTTTGTTCGATCATTTGTAATAGTTATCATCGATTGTATTTTTTTCTAATGTTCAGTATCTTCGCTTGCCTCCTGAACTGGTGAGTGGTAATACAGCACACATTACCAGACTGAATACACTTCACATATTTAAATACTGCTGGAATGTAAACATTATATTTTTTTGTATTGCTGATGCATTTAAAATATTGTGTCATTCGACAGGCCTCATAGTTAAGGTAAAATAATTAATCTGGGCCTTACAACGTTATGTACGTAACCTCAACTAGATCCCTATTATTTGCCATAACGGTTATCGATTATGTTTTATTAGTGGTACATTATCTTCACTCTCCCTCTCCTAACACATACTTTAGAGTCACAATCATGTTTTATTGAGAGATATGGGTGGAAATTAACTTCACGTAAACATTGTCATAATTGACACAATCATTGCACTTTTTGCGTTGCCGGTGTATTTAGCAGACGTTTTGGAATATTCTGACCTTCGACAACCATCATAAATGTGGACATTAATTAATGTAAAGCTCTGTTGTGTCTTAAACTAAGCATTGTACAAAGATGAACATTTAACGTTTTTACCATTGCTGACATCTTTTGTTGACAGTGAGTATCCCATGGTACAAAGAACGAATACTTGACTATCTAACAGTGCAGCCATCTGTTGGTGACATTAAGCAACTGGAATATAAAACAGTAGCTGATTTTATTTTGTGTTATCGGGATGGAACAGCATTTAAAGTAAGACTCGTGTTTAACTATTACGTATTCGTTAAGTGTACAAGGTTATTATAAATGATTGAAACGATTTCATAAATTCACTGTAGTTACATTAATTGACATATTGTCACAAGACTCAATACTCATATAGAAATACTCAAAAAGTTTTCTATCGTTGCAACTGCATTTCAGATTTCTGATACGAGAGTGCGACAGTGAGCAGTTAAGCAAGATGGTAACAGATGCCGAGAAACTTATGTCGTGGGTGAAATGCACTCACTTCAGTCTGCCATAATAGTGCAACGACACTTTAGAACGAAGTTAAACAGAGATTCGCCAACTTCGTTCAGTGACGGTATGCGCGGCTTAAAGCTTCAGGATGTCTCTGCAAATGGGATTAACGGGTCGCCCTGCAGTGGATGAAGAAATGGTTGACCGAATATGGGCGAGTTTCGCTCGTAGCCCACAGAAGTCTGTGTACAGAGCAAGCAGAGAGCTAAACATACCAGAATCGACCGTTTGGGAGATCTTGAGAAAACGCCTACAACTTGCAATTTCTACAAGCCCTGACTCCCGATGAAAAAGTCAGACAATTTGAATTTTCAACACAGTAGGAACAGGTTCTAGGAGAGGATGTGTATTGTGCGAAACTCATCTTCAGTGATAAGGCAACATTTTTTGTGAATGGCGCAGTGAACAGGGTAATACCGGAAACTGTGGGATAGGGAATCCCCGCGCTAGTGTGCAGCACATGCGAGATTCACGAAAAGGTAATGCGTTCTGTGCAGTCTCACAGTTTAAAGTTTATGGTCCCTTTTCCTTCCGTGAAAAGACGCTTACAGGACATGCGTATCTTGACCTACTGGAAAATTTTCTCATGTCAAATGCTCCTCCCCATTTCCATCACGATATTTGTGAATTCTCAAACCGAAAATTGAGAAACCGATGGCTCGGTCGCGTGGGGTTGATAATCAGTAATTCATGTGATAGCCTTCACGCTCTTGTGACCTAACCCGTGCGATTTTTGTGTACAGGTTTATTGAAAGATTCAGTGTTTACCCTCCTTTATCAACAAACCTACGAGAACAATGAGCTTTTCTTACATCTTATAAGCAAATGTTGTTTTGTAATAATTTGCAGAGAATGTATTGTATATTCGTTCGAATATTTCATAGCAAATGATCGTTGAATGAAAATTACCGATATGACTGGTGAGCCAGTCCGTAACGTATTTTTTGGAACGCAGTAATGGAAACAGAGTTTGTAATGTTTTAAGAAATTCAGATACTTTGATGCATTTTTGATAAATATTTCGAATAATTTCGAGCAAAATCCAGATGGGGCTACATTGTAACTGGCGGAAGTCCAAAGTGATAGTCAGTTTAACATGAGGACGTGCGGGAAAATAATGCCTCCGAATTTTGTAGTCTGTTCTCAATGTCGATTGGGGTAAAACCAGGCGATCAAAAAGTCAGTATAAATTTGAAAACTTAATAAACCACGGAATAATGTAAATAGAGAGGTAAAAATTGACGCGCGACCGCTACGGTCGCAGGTTCGAATCCAGCCTCGGGCATGGATGTGTGTGATGTCCTTAGGTTCGTTAGGTTTAAATAGTTCTAAGTTCTAGGGGACTGATGACCTCAGAAGTTAAGTCCCATAGTGCTCAGAGCCATTTTTTTTTAAAAATTGACACACATGCTTGGAATGACATGGGGTTTTATTAGAACAAAAAAAACACAAAGTATTGCTAGACGCGTGAAAGACCTCTTGCGTGCGTCATTTAGTGATGACCGTGTGCTCAGCCGCCACTTTCGTCATGCTTGGCCTCCCAGATCCCCAGACCTCAGTCCGTGCGATTATTGGATTTCGGGTTACTTGAAGTCGCAAGTGTATCGTTATCGACCGACATCTCTAGGGATGCTGAAAGACATGCTTTACAGTGCTGTTCACAACATTATTCCTCGACTACAGCTATTATTGAGGAATGATGGTGGACATATTGAGCATTTCCTGTAAAGAACATCATCTTTGCTTTGTCTTACTTTGTTATGCTAATTATTGCTATTCTGATCAGATGAAGCGCCATCTGTCGGACATTTTTTGAGCATTTGTACTTTTTTGGTTCTAATAAAACCCCATGTCATTCCAAGCATGTGTGTCAATTTGTACCTCTCTATATACATTATTCCGTGATTTATTCAGTTTTCAAATTTATACTGACTTTTTTATCACCCTGTACATGTCATGCATATTACTCACTTGACTACCCCACTTCGCTGACACAAGCTGCAAACCTTTGTCGCTAGAGGCTCCGAATTCTAGCTTGTAACATGGCGACCTGAAGTGGAATGACCACATAAAACAGATAGTGGGAAAAGCAGACACCACACTCAGATTCATCAGAAGAACCTTAAGGAAATGTAACTCATTCACGAAAGAAGTGGCTTATAAGGCGCTTGTTCTCCCCACTCTTGAGTATTGTTCATCTGTCTGGGATCCCTATCAGGTAGGACTCATGCAGGAGATAGAGAAGATCCAACGAAGAGCGGCTCGTTTCGTCACGGGATCGTTTAGCTGGCGAGAGGGCGTTACGGTGATACTAAACAAACTCCACTTACAGACGTTACAAGAGAGGCGTTGTACATCACGGACAGATTTACTATTAAAATTGCGGGACAGCGCTTTTCAGGAGGAGTCGGACAACATATTACTTCCCTCCACATACATCTCGCGTATTGACCACGAGGAGAAAATTCGAGAAATTAGAGCCAATACAGAGGCTTACCGACAATCATTCTTCCCACGGTCTATTCGCGAGTGAAACAGGGTTGGAGGGATTACATAGTGGTACCGAAAGTACCCTCCGCCACACACCATTAGGTGGCTGGCGGAGTATGATGTAGACGTAGATGTAATTATATGTGTGAGTGAGAAACCTTCAGAAAACTGAAAGCCCCGATTTCTCTAGAGTTCGTCCACACATGGAGAAATCCCTCCTTGAGCATGACAACAACAGACAACACACGAGCGCTGTGGCATCAACAACAATGCAACGCCTTGGGTTCACTGTCATCGATCATCTTCCATACAGTCCCGACTTGGCCTCATCCAACTTTCATCTGTTTCCAAAAATTAAAGAACACCTTCGAAGGCTTAACTCTGATACTGATGAAGTCTCGGAAGCAGAGGTGAGGTTTAGGCTCCATCATAAAAGTCATACATTCTTCAGTGACGGTATCAACAGTGGTCTCTCATTGGGGGAAATGTGTTTATCGTCAGAGTGAGTACGTTCCGAAATGAAATTGTAGACATGAAGAATAAAGTTGTAGAATCTTAATAACGTTTGTTTTATTTAAAAAGCTTTACGAGTTTTCACATAAAAAATTCGGAGGCATTACTTTGCAGGCTATGATTGGGAGAGTGGCAAGTGTAGTGGTACATAACATCACGTGTGTGGGGGCCATTGTAGGTATATAATGCATATCTGTGACTTTCATGATGCGACTACATGATTTTTTACCGCATATCTAGTGCCATTTGCCAATTCTACACTCTGAACTGTTGGTAAGAGGAGGGGGATATGGGTACAAAGTACAACTGGTGTGTTTCCCTCATCTTGGCTGGAGATAAGTAGGGAGTGGGGGAAGGGGCGTCACTTGATGTGTACGCTGGAAATATTGTAATATTACAACAGTTCTATGCATCATTTTCATACTAAATCCTGAGTGGTTGGAAAAAGGAGGGTTTTTTAATTTACCACTAACACATTTGGGCTAAGTCCTCAAACTTTTATTTTTTTTATTTCAGCACTATGCTATGGTTAGCTAGAAGTAATGAGGGAAGAGAAGAGAAGGGAGGAGAGGATTTTTAATTTCCCAGTAACACAATTGGACTATTTTCGAATATTATTTTTTGGTTGGTTAGAGAGATGAAAGGGTATAAAGCACAGTTAGTCTCTTTCCATCATTCTGAGTCTGAGTTCTTACTACTGCTCTATTGCTGGGCAGAGATAAGGAGAGGGAAAGGGGGAGAAGGATAGGGAGAAGGGTTTCATTTCCAGTTATTGATTGACTGACTGTTCTGATATAATTGATTATTGACATCATGCAAGGTTTTCGATGATGTCATGCATGACCTCCATGATTATATGATGGCCTTGAACGTCCTTGGCTGTTTTCAAGGTCACAATGCACCAGAATGCCCAGGTAAGGGACAATACCGATTCTAGCGGTGCCAGAACATATGTAGCACTACTACTCATCTTAAAACTTCAATACTGTAATGTAGAAATAGTACCACTAGATCCCTAGATCGTATATAAGCGAAGTAACTAGCTACCACACAATACAAGGTCTTAGATTAAGTTAGAATAGAATAAAAATTAGACTGGAATAGCGTATAAGACGGTCATACGGCAGTGACTTCACGGTAATTCGAGATGCTTCCCTGTATGCTGTCAGTCAGTAGGATTAGTATGCCACACAGACGAGTGCAGCTCGAAGTGAACTACCGAGGCCCTCGCATTTGGAATGGCTATGGTGATTGGATCTGACGCATTCTGTCCGACCTTCTTTCTCCTTTCGTTTTAATCAAGTAATCCTCAGTTAAATTGTTCCTCTTTCTTGATCCAACATTATTTTTGAGTTTTTATTTATTTATTAAGATAATAAGACGCAATAAAAATGTCTTTCGTACAATTTGTTAAAAATATAATGTGAAAAAGATTCCAGGTAGTTAGCGAGGTGGAGGACTATCAATAAGGATACATGTAAGTATAAATGGATCCTTCCGTTACTTCTTGGTAAAACAATTCCGTATTTAAGATTGAATAACAAGTACACTGTTTTTGTTCTACTGATTTTTGCTCGTTTCTAACTAGTTTTCGGCTAATTAGGCTAGCTTCATCAAGCAAGTGACTAGGGTCTGCAAAGGACGCTAGTTCTTAGGTAACCAAACATTCTAACCAAAGATACAATCCACTTGTACAGAATCTTGGGCATTTGTTTCTTAAGTTTGTAAGGTCTTTACATTGGTTGAGAAAGTGTCAAACTGAGCACTTTTCATTTATGCTGTGACCAAATATGTTTTTTTTTACATAGTAAATTACACTTTGCGCGATGTAAATGGAAATGTTCGTTTGGATCCCTGCAAACTAGCCAATACCTGGACGTGGTATGTGACGTGGCTTACAGATGTTGAGCGAACTGTATGTCTGCCCTCTCAGTGTGACACACGTGTGGTATAGCTGATATCCTGAATGGCACTGAATACAATCCTCCTGAAACCATCGATATGATATTTGTATGACAGTCGTGGGATCCCGAACAACGTGACCAGCAACCTCGCTGCACGATGAACCAGTCTCGCTAATCCCGATCCTGCATCTGTAGTATTCCGACGCATGACTGCGGGCATTTCTCCTTCTTACTCGAGGCATAACACAATATTCTCGCAAACAACCAACACTCAACCAAGACTCATTACTTATGTGAATACCGTAGATGGCGTTACTCCTATCTACACTATTGGCCATTAAAATTGCTACACCAAAAAGAAATGCAAATGATAAACGGTATTCGTTGCACAAATATATTATACTAGAACTGTCATGTGATTACATTTTCACACAATTAGGGTGCATAGATCCTGAGAAATCAGTACACAGAACAACCACCTCTGGCCGTAATAACGGCCTTCATACGCCTGGGCATTGAGTCAAACAGAGCTTGGATGGCGTGTACAGGTACAGCTGCCCATGCAGCTTCAACACGATACCACAGTTCATCAGGAGTAAGTGACTGGCGTATTGTGACGAGCCAGTTGCTCGGCCACCATTGACCAGACGTTTTCAGTTGGTGATAGATCTGAAGAATGTGCTGGCCAGGGTAGCAGTCGAACATTTTCTGTATCCAGAAAGGCCCGTACAGGACCTGCAACATGCGGTCGTGCATTATCCTGCTGAAATGTAGGGTTTCGCAGGGATCGAATGAAGGGTAGAGCCACGGGTCGTAACACATCTGAAATGTAGCGTCCACTGTTCAAAGTGCCGTCAGTGCGAACAAGAGGTGACCGAGACATGTAACCAATGGCACCCCATACCATCACGAAGGGTGATACGCCAGTATGGCGATGACGAATACACGCTTCCAAAGTACATTCACCGCGATGTCGCCAAACACGGCAGCGACCATCATGATGCTGTAAACAGAACCTGGATTCATCCGAAAACATAACGTTTTGCCATTCGTGCACCCAGGTTCGTCGTTGAGTCCTCCATCGCAGGCGCCCCTGTCTGTGATGCAGCGTCAAGGATAACTGCAGCCATGGTACCGAGCTGACAGTCCATGCTGCTGCAAACGTCGCCGAACTGTTCGTGTAGATGGTTGTTGTCTTGCAAACGTCCCCATCTGTTGACTCAGAGATCGAGACGTGGCTGCACGATCCGTTACAGCCATGCGGATAAGATGCCTGTCATCTCGACTGCTAGTGATACGAGGCCGTTGGGGTCCAGCATGGCGTTCCGTATTACCCTCCTGAACCCACCGATTCCATATTCTGCTAACAGTCACTGGATCTCGACCAACGCGAGCAGCAATGTCGCGATACGATAAACCTCAATCGCGATAGGCTACAATCCGACCTTTATCAAAGTCGGAAATGTGATGGTACGCATTTCTCCTCCTTACACGCGGCACCACAACAACGTTTCACCAGGCAACGCCGGTCAACTGCCGTTTGTGTATGAGAAATCGGCTGGAAACTTTCCTCATGTCAGCACTTTGTAGGTGTCGCCACCGGCGCCAACCTTGTGTGATTGCTCAGAAAAGCTAATCATTTGCATATCACAGCATCTTCTTCCTGTCGGTTAAATTTGGCGTCTGTAGCACGTCATCTTCGTGGTGTAGCAATTTTAATGGCCAGTAGTGTATTTTATGCGGTCGCGTTAAAATATTGATCATTTGCATATCGAGCTCCGTAGTACACTTCTAGCAAATTTCACGTTTCTGCATGCCACTTCATGGTGTTTAAATTGTAATGCTCAGCAGTGTACCATGTACAATTATGGTGGATCACTAGCCAACGAGCCGGCCGAAGTGGCCGTGCGGTTAAAGGCGCTGCAGTCTGGAACCGCAAGACCGCTACGGTCGCAGGTTCGAATCCTGCCTCGGGCATGGATGTTTGTGATGTCCTTAGGTTAGTTAGGTTTAACTAGTTCTAAGTTCTAGGGGACTAATGACCTCAGCAGTTGAGTCCCATAGTGCTCAGAGCCATTTTTGAACTAGCCAACGGCCTTGCCGCAGTGGTAACTCCAGTTCCCGTCAGATCACCGAAGTTCAGCGCTGTCGGGCTTGACTGGCACTTGAATGGGCACCCGTCTGGGTCTGCGAATGCTGTTGGCAGGTGGGGTGCACTCAGCCCTTATGAGGTCACTTGAGGAGCTACTTGATCGAGAAGTAGCGGCACCACTGACGAGAACAGACAACGGCCGGGAAAGCGGTGTGCTGACCACATGCCCATCTGACGCTTAAGGTCTCAGGATGACATGGCGGCCGGTCGGATCGTTGGGCCTTCAAGGCCTGTTCAAATCGTGTCTGTTTGTTTTATGGTGGAACAGGTTCATTCACACACAAGAGAAGTGTAACATGTGGAGCACGCATATTCTGCCCTGAAATTTCTTTCACAATTGAAAGCATTGTTTTAATTTGCTTTTGAGAGCTTTGTATTCTCTTGGTGTAACGCATTATTGTAGTCTGTCTGGTGATATTCTTCAGCAATTTCCGTTTTTGAAACTTCCTGATAGGTTAAAACTGTGTGCCGGACCGTGAGTCGAACCCGGAACCTTTGCCTTTTGGTTGGTTGGTTGGTTGTTTGGGGAAGGAGACCAGACAGCGAGGTCATCGGTCTCATCGGATTAGGGAAGGACGGGGAAGGAAGTCGGCCGTGCCCTTTGAAAGGAACCATCCCGGCATTTGCCTGGAGCGATTTAGGGAAATCACGGAAAACCTAAATCAGGATGGCCGGACGCGGGATTGAACCGTCGTCCTCCCGAATGCGAGTCCAGTGTCTAACCACTGCGCCACCTCGCTCGGTCTTTGCCTTTTGCCGGCAAGTGCTCTACTCAGTGATACATCGAACATCTTCTATATTTTTTCGACATAAAGGGAGCCAATATCTCCCATATTGCAGCAAGCCATAAATAGATTGTTTATGATTTTTTTTCATTCATACTTTTCAGATCGAGCCACCAAAATCGAACTCCAATTCTATTAAGAATACGTTCATACTATGTGACGTAAACAATGTCCATTCAACCAAGAACCATTTTGACTTGAATGGTGTTCACAGAGTGTAATGTGCTTCATTCTACTAAGTCCCAATAATGTCAGTAAAAATTTTTGGAAAAATACATCTGAAATCTAAAACGGTTCCTGACATTTAATTTTTGTTAAACGTTGAAGTCTTCCTAACAGTATATACATTGTTGTGAGAGTATTGTATTGTACTGTATGTTAAGCGGGGAAGCCGGCCGCGGTGGCCGTGCGGTTCTGGCGCTGCAGTCTGGAACCGCGGGACTGCTACGGTCGCAGGTTCGAATCCTGCCTCGGGCATGGGTGTGTGTGATGTCTTTAGGTTAGCTAGGTTTAAGTAGTTCTAAGTTCTAGGGGACTTATGACCTAAGATGTTGAGTCCCATAGCGCTCAGAGCCATTTGAACCATTAAGCGGGGACCTAGAAACGACGGAGAGGCTCCATCCCCGCCGCAGCCGCTGTGGTCCACAACCCCACGACGACTACCGCAGTCCACTTCACCCCTCCACCGCCCCACACCGAACCCAGGGTTATTATGCGATTCGGCCCCCGGTGGATCCCCCAGGGAAAGTCTCACACCAGACGAATGTAACCCCTATGTTTGCGTGGTAGAGTAATGGTGGTGTACGCGTACGTGGAGAACTTGTTTGCGCAGCAATCGCCGACATAGTGTAGCTGAGGCGGAATAAGGGGAACGACCCCGCATTCCCCGAGGCAGATGTAAAACCGCCTAAAAACCATCCACACAGACTGGCCGGTTCACCGGACCTCGACACAAATCCGCTGGGCGGATTCGTACCGGGGAGCAGGCGCTCCTTCCCGCCCGGAAAGCCGTGCGTTAGACCGCACGGCCAACCGGGCGGGCTTTGTTGTGAGAGTAGTAGTGTTTCATGGCAGCAGATTTACTATACAGCATTAGTAACTTTATTTCCACGTATGATAAGTAATATAAACATTAAGATAATGTAACTATCTAATAATATTATGTGGAATGTATTTGCTCAAAACAACAATATAAATTCATGATCAAAAGGCGACTGTTCTTTATTCTTATCCACACGATGAACATCAATTTACAGTTTCATTCAAGGGCGGATAAATTTCACTAATGAATGAAACATCTTAACAGAGAAATTCTGAAAGTTATAAACCGATTGAGATAATTTGTAAGCAATATATGCAAATGAAAATTAAAAATGAAGTCGTATACCCAGTTGACGAGTTACTCAGTTTCGGACAGTCGCTAGATGGACAACAAAAAACAGAACGAACGAGTAAAAAGCCTGGTGTGCATACAGTAAACTAAATAGCGTTTTCAAAAACAAGATTCCGCTGTTTCTCAAAAAGAAAATACTCTCGATATGTGTTATCTGCTTTGATTTACAACGTTGGTACATGGGATTACAATGCGAAAATCGGAGAGATTAATGTTGGAAAAAATTAGGAGAGCCAGAATAACAAACAAAGGAATCATGGGACAAATGGCTCTGAGCACTATGAGACTCAACTTCTGAGGTCATCAGTCCCCTAGAACTTAGAACTACTTAAACCAAACTAACCTAAGGACATCACACACATCCATGTCCGAAGCAGGATTTGAACCTGCGACCGTAGCGGTCTCGCGGCTCCAAACTGTAGCGCCTACAACCGCATGGCCACTCCGGCCGGCTGAATCATGGGACAAACTGGAATAGAACACGTAAGTTAGACCGCATTTAAACTGAAATGAAAGTAGGTAGGACATGTAACATGACGAAACTGTGATACATAGCACAAGAAAGTTCTTTACTACATTTCAAGAAGTAAGAATATCTTGAGGTTACGACTTGCTGAGGCTTTCCAGGTAATCACTTCCTCACAGTGAGGAGCTGCAGTGTTAATTTTAGCGTGATTCAATTTGACCTTGACTAATATAGCTACCAAAAGCTAATAGCGTCAGATGATTCACATCAACAAGTCTAGCTCTTATAAGCAAGACAGTTCCTATTAGATGACGGATTTTGACATCACTTGATATGATCATTAAATTGGAATTCATCAACAAACAGATTTATACGTGTTATAATGGCCGCACTGTGTAAACCTAGAGTATTATCGTCCTACTCGGGTGTAAGATGTATATAATAGTATTTTCACCTACTATTTTTTTTTGTTTATTGGCTTTACGTACGTGCCCACACAATCATCTCAACAGTAGGAAAACAGTTATGAAGATACGAACATACGGATAACACAACAACCAGTCCCCGAACGGAAAAAATTTCCAACCCGGCCGAGAATCGAAACCGAGCCCCTTCGATCAGCAATGTGCCGCGCTTACTGGGCAGCTACCGGGGCGTACTATCAATTACTTACACTAGTGGATAATAAAATTGTAGGTAATTCAAACCTAGTGTGGCAAAGGTAGAGTTTGAGTGTTCCATTAAAAAAGAGCGGATTAAGACGCATAAGATAACCGAGCGAGGTTGCGCAGTGGTTAGCACACTGGACTCGCATTCGGGAGGACGACGGTTCAGTCCCGTGTCCGGCCATCCTGATTTAGGATTTCCGTGATTTCCCTAAATTTCTCCAGGCAAATGCCGGGATGGTTCCTTTGAAAGGGTACGGCCGACTACCTTCCCCATCCTTCCCTAATCCGATGAGACCGATGACCTCGCTGTTTGGTCTCTTCCCAACAACCCAAGACGCATAAGATAAATGTACCACATGAAGCTGTACATTAATTTTTCAGTTTGTTTTTAGTGTTTAATGCGCTATGACTAGGGCTAGCAAGCACGTTTTTGGATAGTAGCAACAGAAATACTGAACACAGGTTAGTTTGTTGACGTTGCAGAATTACTGAGGCAACTAGTGTTTCTTTTCATATGCTGTAAGTTCAACTCTTCAAACTTTAAATAATTGGACATGTTTCATTTTAAAGCAAAAACAGTCGAGGTTATGAATAGATGATGTACAACCGAAGCTACTTTAGGACAAGTACAGTCGCGCTCTTGGTCTTTCGTTATCTGTGTTTTGTACGAGGTCCTTTGGTGCAATTTTTTTGTGTGTGGTGTTTTCGGCCACTCATGTCAGTGTCAGCAATTTGTGAGCGAAAGAATCCACAATATACCAATATTTTGTGAGTGATTGTTTCGGTATTGTACTGGGAACATAAAAATACTCTTTTTTAAAAAAAATAAAGAAAGAAAGAAACAAACAACGCACCACAAAGGAATTATACGAATGGGATGAAAATCGGTATACGTAGTCCACATATACAGAAAAACAAATGATTAAAATTTCAAAAAAATTGAACTATTTATTCAAGAGAAAGAGCTTCAGAAATTGAGCAATTCAATACCGCGTTGGTCCACCTCTGGCCCGTATGCAACCAGTTATTCTTCTTGGCATTCTTTGACAGAGATATTGAATGTCCTCATGCGGGACATCGTGCAAGTCCAATTGGCGCGCTGAACAGTCAAAATCCCGACATGGTTGGAGGACCCTCCTCATAACGTTCCGGACTGTAGCGCCTAGAACCGCACGGCCACTCCGGCCGGCGAAGGTGTTATTGACTTACTCAATTTGTGATGTTCTTTCTCTTGAATAAATCATCCAGTTTTCCCGAAACTGTAAAGTTTCTTTTCCTGTATATGTACATCACAGCCACCTATTTCTGTCCCATTCGTATAATTCCTTCATGGTGGATCGTTTTTTTTTTTTTTTTTTTTTTTTTTTTTTTTTTTTTTTTTTTTTTCTTAGGGTGTACTTCAGGACATTTTTGGTGATAGACTAGCCCTGAGGTACACACATTGGAACTTCGGATTTACTTGCCTCCACGCATGACAGTTGATCTTGGGGAAAGTGCTTGATTTGTGAGTAAATTGTCGTAGTTGTGTTGGGAAAGTGCCAGAGCTTCAAATGCTAATAGACAGCAGTGATGCTCAAATCGTTATAGGCACTAAAACCTGGCTAAAACCGGAGATAAGATCAGCCAAAATTTTTGCGAAGAACCTAGTGATATTCCGAAAGGATAGGCTAAACACGGTTGGCGGTGGCGTGTTTGTTGCTGTTAGAAGTAGTTTATCTTGTCGCGAGTTAGTATGGGCAGAGGTCATTGTTGGCAACGTGAATAAAATAACAATTAGATCCTTTGAGCGCCTCCCAATTCAGATGATACAACTGATGAAAGGTTCAAAGAAAAAATTTTTGTTTTCAAAAACGTACCCCACTCCTACAATTATAGTTGGTGGTGACTTTATTTACCCTCGATTTTTTGGCGAAAATACATGTTTAATTCCGGAGGTACGCATAAAACATCATCCGAAATTGTGATAAACGCATTCTCGGAAAATTATTACGAGCAGTTATATCATGAACCAATGCGAATAATAAACGGTTGTGAAAACACACTTGACCTCTTAGCAACCAATAACCCTGAGTTAATAACGAGCATCAAAACGGATACAGGGATTAGTGAACACAGAGTTGTCTTAGGGAGACTGAATATTGTAGCCCCCAAATCCTCCAAAAATAAACAAAAAATACACCTGTTCAAAAAGCAGATTAAAAATTCGCTTGACGTCTTCCTGAGAGACAATCTCCACTCATTCCAAATTAACAATATAAGTGTAGACCATATGTGACTTGAATTCAATGAAATAGTATTGGCAGCAATTGAGAGATTTATACCAAATACGAGGGTTGGAACTTAAACAGTTGCAACTATTTATTCACAACCGATACAAGAGAGTTACATGTTTGCACCTGTTACTGTTCTTCAGAGTTGTCACCAGCGTTGTGTAGAACCCGTTGCCAGTGATGTGGAAGACGTAGTACACCGTTAGCAGAGCCCGTTCTCTTGATGGTGCGAATGGAGCGGTCTACTGCCTGTCGAATCTCTGGAATAGTTCTTAAGCGAATGCCACGAAATGGTTCCTTCATCTTCTGAATCAAACCAAAGTCACAAGGACTTAAGTCTGGGTAGTATGGTGGATGGTACAGTACTTCCCAGTCCCATCGACCGAACAGAGCGGCCACAGCTTACGCTGCATGCGCCCGCGCATTGTCGTGCAAAATGACGGGTGGGTTGCGCAGAAAGTGTCGCCGCTTCTTTCGCAAAGCTGGTCGCAGGTGATGCTCCAAAAACGAACAGTAATACTGTACATTGACGGTCTGCCGTGGAGGAACGTAATGCGTTAGGATAACACCATCACAGTCGTACACAATCACCATAACTTTCACCATACTGGGGCTCTGACGCATTTTCGACTTTCGCGGCGACCCATAATAACGCCATTCGTTGGACTGGCGTTTCAAAAAATGTTCAAATGTGTGTGAAATATTATGGGACTTAACTGCTAAGGTCATCAGTCCCTAAACTTACACACTACTTAACCTAAATTATCCTAAGGACAAACACACACACCCATGCCCGAGGGAGGACTCGAACCTCCGCCAGAGTCAGCCGCACAGTCGATGACCGCTCGGCTAATCCCGCGCGGCAGGCGTTTCAGTTTTAGCTCGTACGATGTGGTCCATGTCCCATCCAGTGTTACGATACGGCGTAAGAAAGCCTATCCTTCGCGTTCATAGAGCTCCAAATGCGTATGAGCAGCGTCGTATAGCATCCATTTCTGCATTTCCGTCAAGTCATGTGGAACCCATCGTGATGCAATTTTTCGCATGCCCAGGCGTTCCTTCAGGATGCGAAGCACACTCGTATCCGCTAATCCGGTTTCGTGGGCGAGCTCACGAATCGTATGGCGTCGATCACTGTCCACTAACGCGTCAACGGCATGCACTTCTTCTTCAGAGACGCTAGGACGACCTGCCCGATGCATGTTTGCCACAGTTCAAAATGGTTCAAATGGCTCTGAGCACTATGCGACTTAACTTCTGAGGTCATCAGTCCCCTAGAACTTACAAGGGAACCTCCCCATCGCACCCCCTCAGAGTTAGTTATAAGTTGGCACAGTGGACAGGCCTTGACAAACTCAACACAGATCAATCGAGGAAACAGGAAGAAGTTGTGTGGAACTATGAAAAAAATAAGCAAAATATACAAACTGAGTAGTCCATGGTCAACATAGGCAACATCAAGGAGATTGTAAGCTCAGTAGCGCCGTGGTCCCATGGTTAGCGTGAGCAGCTGTCGAACGAGAGGTCCTTGGTTCAAGTCTTCCCTCGAGCGCAAATTTTAATTTTTTATTTTCAGACAATTATCAGAGTTCAGGCACTCACACATAATCAACATCGCTCTTCAAAATTCCAGGACATGTTCAGATTTGCTTGGACATATGCAGGATTTGACGGTCTACACACGGAAAAATTTGAAAACGTTAAAAACATATGTTTTGACAGAGCACAGAGAAAACTGTGCGACTGTGAAACTGTCATTTGTTGCAGTTTATGTGACACACTCTTATGTTTTCATCACTTTTTTGGAAGTGATTATCACATCCACAAGAAAAGCTAAATCGGGCAAGGTAGAAGAATCTTTTTACCCATTCGCCAAGTGTGCAAGTTAGGTGGGTCGACAACATATTCCTGTCATGTGACGCACATGCCGTCACCAGTGTCGTATAGAATATATCAGACGTGTTTTCCTGTGGAGGAATCGGTTGACCTATGACCTTCCGATCAAATGTTTTAGGTTCCCATGGGAGAGGCACGTCCTTTCGTCTACTAATCGCACGGTTTTGCGGTGCGGTCGCAAAACACAGACACTAAACTTATTACAGTGAACAGAGACGTCAATGAACGAATGGACAGATCATAACTTTGCAAAAATAGTAATTAAACTTTTCGCTCGAGGGAAGGCTTGAACCAAAGACACTTCGCTTAGCAGCTGCTCACGCTAACCACGGGACCACGGCCTACTTTTGCTCATTTCCTCCTTGATATTGCCTATCTTGCCCATGGACTACTCAGTTTGTATATTTTGCTTATTTTTTCATAGTTCCACACAACTTCTTCCTGTTTTCTCGATTGATATGTGTTCAGTTTTACAAGGCCTATCCACTGTGACAAATTATAACTAAATCTGACGGGGGTGCGATGGGGAAGTTCCCTTGTTAGAACTACTTAAACCTAACTAACCTAAGGACATCACACACATCCATGCCCGAGGCAGGATTCGAACCTGCGATCGTAGCGGTCGCTCTGTTCCAGACTGTACCGCCTAGAACCGTACGGCCACTCCGGCCGGCTTTGCCACAGTCTGCCGACCTTCGTTGTAGGCTTTTACCCAACGTGCCACTGTTCTCTACAGCAATGTCGATTCCCCACATGTCTCTAGAAGACGTTGATGATACTGTTGTGCTGTATGACCTCTGGAACATTCAATCTTGATCCAACTCCGTTGTTCCTGTTTCGAAAACATAGTGACACCGTTACGTTAGACCGCTCGCTCACGTGTGACTGTGTTTCCCTCGATTGTGCGCACGCCAGTGACGTGTAAGGGAGAGTCCATTTGCTCGGAGGAAAGGTCGAAAAGTGTGAGGTGAATAACCAGAGTGCTAAAAGGAATCCGTTAAACTTCGGTTACACGACAAATCAGTCAAATCCGAAGGCCGTAAACTGAACTAAAAACCTAGGAATTACAATTACGAACAACTTAAATTGGAAGGAACACACAGAAAATGTTGTGGGGAAGGCTAACCAAAGACTGCGTTTTATTGGCGGGACACTTAGAAAATATAACAGATATACTAAGGAGACTGCCTACACTACGCCTGTCCGCCCTCTTTTAGAATAGTGCTGCGCTGTGGGGGATCCTTACCATATAGGATTGACGGAGTACATCGAAAAGTTCAAAGAAAGGCAGCACGTTTTGTTAGAGGAATCTGCTTGGTGGTTATTAGGACTGATTGGGACTTTTAGCAGAATATAGTGAGATTTGATCGCAAGTCAATTTATTTTATGTATTGTCAGGCCGTCATTTGTTAATACGAGATTGACGCGTTTGCAAACGTGCTAACTTGTCATCCTTCTCTATTAATTAAACGTTATCAGCAACAATATTATCGAGTCACAATGTAAGGGTGTGTGGAAATTCCAATGAATCCCCTCCCCTCCCCTCCCCAAAAACACCCCGTAACTACTGATCAATCATCCTAAAACAACTAACGAACTGCTACACTGGCACGACTACAATATTATCTTACTGACTGGTACCCTGGTATACGAATAATGTACATCTTACAGTGTGTTGGTCTGCTACGGATACCAATGCAACGTAGTCGTTTAACAGGGCTATTGACGGTTACGATTGTGGTGTCGTAGGAGGAAGTAATATTCTGCTCTACTCTTCTTGAATTTTAACAGTAAACCTCTCTGTGAAGCACAATGGCCGAGCGGGATTAGCCGAGCCGTCTGAGACGCTGCAGTCATCGACTGTGTGGCTGATCCCGGCGGAGGTTCGAGTCCTCCCTCGGGCATGGGTGTGTGTGTTTGTCCTTAGGACAATTTAGGTTAAGTAGTGTGTAAGATTAGGGACTAATGACCTTAGCAGTTAAGTCCCATAAGATTTCACACACATTTGAACATTTTTGAAGCACAATGCCTCTCTAGTAGCGTCCACTATTGAAACTAGATGAACCTCTCGTCACACTCCCGTGATGAAACTTGCTGCTCTCTTGAGGACCATACCCACATACTCTGATAAGAATCTAATAGTCATGCGCTGCTGAATCATGTGACACGGCACGTGCAGCCAGCTGTTCCAACTCATTTCACATCAGTGCATTCGATATGTAAGCAGTCTTCGCAGTAATCATCTAAGGATTGTTCATGGTGTTGTTTTTTGGGGGGAGGAGACCAGACAGCGAGGTCATCGGTCTCATCGGATTAGGAAAGGAAGTCGGCCGTGCCCTTTCGAAGGAACCATCCCGGCATTTGCCTGGAGCGATTTGGGGAAATCACGGAAAACCTAAATCAGGATAGCCGGACACGGGATTGAACCGTCGTCCTCCCGAATGCGAGTCCAGTGTGCTAGCCACTGCACCATCTCGCTCGGTCTAAGGATTGTTCATGGTGTATAAAAAAAAAGTTGTCCATCATTCCTGCAGGAGTGGTGCTGGTCGAAACTAGAAAAAAGTCTCCAAATCGACGCCCGAAAACAAATACTAGTCGAGATATGGGCCTTGTATTGTAACAAGAATGATCAGTGCTCAGTGGTTTAGCGTTTCTTTCTGATGACGTTCATTGCTCATTTCTTTTTTGGCCGGCCGCGGTGGTCTAGCGGTTCTGGCGCTGCAGTCCGGAATCGCGGGACTGCTACTGTCGCAGGTTCGAATCCTGCCTCGTGCATGGGTGTGTGTGATGTCCTTAGGTTAGTTAGGTTTAAGTAGTTCTAAGTTCTAGGGGACTTATGACCTAAGATGTTGAGTCCCATAGTGCTCAGAGCCATTTTTTTTTCTTTTTTGTAGTATTCGTCCATGCACTTAGTCCTCCAACCGGGACGCTGTTGTGTGACATAACTTACAACTGTCTCCTACACCAGACATCCCATACGTTTCGCCTTGTGCCAGCAGCAGAACAAGATTGGTGGAGGGAGGGGGTGAGAGTCGGGGGGCGTGGGGGTGGAGGGGGGAATGGTGGACATGCTAATCTGCCATGGTTTGCACAACGGCGTCAATCGACACGCAAGTACGCCGGACATACTCAATAACGCATTCCACTCGAAAAACAAAAAATGTTCAGCAAGTTGTTCAAATGGTTCTGAGCACTATGGGACTTAACATCTGTGGTCATCAGTCCCCTAGAACTTAGAACTACTTAAACCTAACTAACCTAAGGACATCACACACATCCATGCCCGAGGCAGGATTCGAACCTGCGACCGTAGCAGTCGCGTGGTTCCGGACTGAGCGCCTAGAACCGCTTGACCACCGCGGCCGGCGCAAGTTGTTCCAGAGATATGTAGATGTGTAATCATTCTCAACAAGAACTATGCATCGCTATAGATCATCCACAGTTTGCTCTCTGTATATGGGGGATCAAGTGTTGCGACGTGTAGAAAATGGAAGCAAGTGCATCACGTTTACTTTAGCAGGAATATGTGTGTGGTGTGCGGACTGTAAGACCGTCAGTACACACACCATCAGATTATTTGACTTGTCGCTCTAACGAAGTAGGCAAGTGTCAGCAATATGTCTCGTGATCTTATCGTGGCGTGTTTATCTTCTGCCGTTAGGTCAGACGATAGAAATGCCACTGGCACGCTTAGAGTAGCAGATTGATGGTGACCAACTTTAAACAGAACTTGATTAATTTTCACACACGTTTATTAAAATAATAACAAGCATAAAAACTACTTAGCTTGGTTCTGGATGCTATTTACAATTGACAATCTGAATTTCCGTTGCTATTGGTACATTAATCTTATTTTCACATATGTCTCTGATACTTGACAAAAGTGTCTATACATTTATCTTCATGGCTATGTAAAGGAATATGGTAATCTTATTAGGCGCAGACTGAAACTTGACTATTGACTGGTACAGACAAATGTAGAACTCGTACAGACTGTTGCAGACAAATGCAGACTGTTACAGACTGGTGCAGACAAATGCAGACTGACTAATCGGAGGTCTGTACACTCGTTATAATGCCTCACGCGTACATGTATCACTGCGCGAGTGTGATCTGCGAGGAGAAAAGGTTCTACGTTAGCAGCAATCTCATTGGCTGCGTTACATATTAATACGCGGATCGGCGGTAGCAGAATTTGGTCCGTCTCTATGGCAGCGCCATCTCGTAGTGCGGAGACGGACGAGCGCTGCGCCTGTGCTGTTGTGCTTAGCGGGGCGCTCTCTAGTGGGAAAGTTGTGAATGCGCTGACTACGCGGAACTATGTACACAACAATGTGGGTAGGCTGACAGCCCCACATGTACACTTTACTTGACAAATTAACAGGTGCTGTTTATCACCAATTTCTGCTTGACTAATCAATCGCTCTATTGGAGAATGTTACCCTTGCAGTTGACCACGAATGTGGTTTATTCACCACTGGACACTACCCTATTTTTTTATACAACATTACTTAATACGAACAATAAATGATCGGATAGTTGCTCGAGAAGAGTATCAGTGCCTCCCCATCCACCTGACCTTAATCCGTTAGATTCCTGGTCAAATTAAATTGGGACATAGATTAATAAATCTTCTTTCCAGTTTTGGTCACTACTGTATCCTTAAAGAATATTGGACACAATTCTTCCTTAAAAACTTTATATTTGGTATATTTCTCTTTCGAGTATCTTCCAGTTATTTAGAACAGAGATGTACGTTGACTCGCCCACTTGTTTATGACAGGCACAGTCGATGACAGAATGCCCGCCGGTTATGGTGGCCGAGCGATTCTAGGCGCTACAGTCTGGGGCCGCGCGACTGCTACGGTCGCAGGTTCGAATCCTGCCTCGGGCATGGATGTGTGTGATGTCCTTAGGTTAGTTAGGTTTAAGTAGTTCTCAGTTCTAGGGGACCGATGACCTCAGAAGTTACATCCCATAGTGCTCAGAACCATTTTTGAACAGAATTCCCAAGGCCTCTCGCATTTCTTTATGTTAGACTGAAATGCTTTATTCTCTGTTACATAATATTCCAGTATAGGAGACAAAATGCTATCAAAATATTGCTTATGGTTTTTGTCTCGTTGTCTGAAGTTATCATTATCTGCACCTTAGAGACACATCGATCATCCATCTCTTCACTCTGGTGCCACCATGTGAGAGAAACGTGAAATACTAGCTACTGCCGACAGTTTGCTACCAGTTGCCTAATTCGCAGAATTCCATTCACAGAATGTTTTATTCCAATGCATCAGGAATGTCTGGTGAAGTGTCTGAAATGCAGTATCTCACGTCACTTTGGTGTGGTCAAGGTGACAAACTTGAAGTATTAGCTAATGTCGACTGTTTGCTGGCCGTCATCTAATTCACAGAATTCCATGTGATGTATAGAATGTTTTATTCCAAAATATCAGGAATATCAAGTAATATGTCTGAACTGCAATATCTCAAGCCGTATTGCTGTCTCCATTCACTGAAACTACGATGACCGCTATGTAGACAAGCATGTGTCGGTCGTGAAGAGCTTAAAACGCTATTGAAAAAGTAAAACTACTGGTTAGTTAGTATATCTGTTTATGAGCTCCACATCGTGTCGCACGAAGCAGCACGCATCACAAAGAACGTTGACTCTACTGGCTCGGTTGCTTGTGGATGACTATTTCCCTTCCACGTTTTGTGAATGAAGAAAACTGACGTTTTTGTTAAACCGTGTTTGTTTAAAATTGGTTTTTTGTTAACTGATAAGATCAGTCCTGCGATACAGACAGTCATACTGAAGGTGCAACCAGAACAGAGAGGTGGGTATCTGCTGGGAGGCCAGACGAATTTTTGGTTCCTGAAGAGGGGCATCAGTCTGTTCAGTAGTTGCAGGGGCAATATTTTGGATGTCTGACTGATCTGGCCTTGTAACATCAATCAAAACGGCCTTGCTGTGCTGGTACTGTGAACGGCTGAATGCAAGGGGAAACTACAGCCATAATTTTTCCCAAGGGCATGCAGCTCTACTATATGGTTAAATGATGATCACATCCTCTTGGGTAAAATATTCCGGAGGTAATATAGGCCCCCATTCGGATCTTCGAGCGGCGACTATTTAGGAGCATGCCGTTATCAGGAGAAACAAAACTGGCGTTCCACGGATCGGAGCGTGGACTGTCAGATCGCTTCATCGGGCACCTGCGTGCCCTATGAAGGGAAATGGATAGGTTGAAGCTGTATATAGTGGGACTTAGTGAAGTTTGGTGGCAGGAGGAACATAACTCTGGTCAGGTGAATACAGAGTTATAAATAAATCAGATAGGGTAAATGCGGCAGTAGGTTTAATAGTGAGTGAAAACACAGGAACGCGGATAAGCTACTGTGAACAGCGTAGTGAACGCATAATTGTAGCCAAGATAGATACAGAGCACACACCCAATACAGTAGTACAAGTTTATATGCCAACTAGCTCCGCAGATGAGGAAGAGATTGAAGAAATGTATGATGGGATAAAAGAAATTACTCACATAATTAAGAGAGATGAAAATTTAATATTCATGGGGGACTGGAATTCAATAGTAGGAAAAAGAAAAGAAGAAAAAATAGTAGGTGAATATGAACTGGGGAAAAGGAATAAAAGAGAAAGCCGCCAGGTAGAATTTTGCACAGAGCTAATCTAATCATAGCTAACACTTGGTTTAAGGATGATGAAAGGAAGTTGTATACGTCGAAGACACCTGCAGACACTGGAAGGTATCAGATTGATAATATAATGGTAAGACAAAGATTTAGGAACAAAGGAATACTGTAGAAGGAGAGTGGGTAGCTTTGAGAGATGAAGCAGAGGATCATGTAGGTAAAAAGACAAGTGCTAGTAAAAATCCCTGTGTAACACAAGAGATATTGAATTTGTTGAGTAGTACTTAAGTAAATAAATTAGTGAAATCAAAGTGAAGTAGAAATTAGAATATAAATGAAAAACTTAGTTTAGTTTAGAAGAATTACACACTGGCAAACAGTGGGCAGAAAAGCAGAGCAGAAGAGACAGTGACCATGAAGTCAGCAAGTCCCACATAGGTGGACACTGTCGATTCAGCCGTCAGGGCATCGCCCGACCAGCTCACGTGTTTCTCAGTTGTCACATGTGAGCAAAGGCCCTCGCCTACATTCCAAGAGCCAATGACCGTCGTTAAGAAGATTCTTCGAGAAGCATTTCAACGTGACAGAAGAGGCAATGACCGTGAAGTCGTTCACCTCCAGTAAACTGAAGTGAATAAATACGCGAGACGCAGTGAGCCTGACAGATGAAGGAAGAAGAGAAGAGTAGCAATAGTTTTCAGTTAGTTTCGGTGCTGAAGACCGTCATGCAAGAAGAGACTACATCATGCACAGACGCACCAAGTCCGCCGCTGTAATGGAATAGCAAGCAGCAGCCTCGGCGCCAGAAGACAGAAGTTAAAAAGGTATTTGGAATCTGATTTTTACGTACCCGGGTGACTCGTGAGGACGGGAAGGAGACGGCCTCACATCAGCAGTCACCTGTGAGCTGGGACGAAGATCTGACAGCCGAAGACTGGCAAGCGGGAGTCCGTTGTTCGAGTCCGGGACACTGGCCTTCCCCCGCCGCGCCGCTCCGCTGGCCGACGCACAACACATGCGGCCACTTAGAGAAGAGAAACACTGGGACGCCACATCCAAGGTATCACCATCCGATGCACGACTTCGCTCGCAATAATTAAACGGGCCACCTCGCGCTGCGCATCTCCAGTCAGCTGGGCGAGACGGTGACACGAGATACACAGTGCCACGCGTAATCAGACGCCGCCGCTGCCGCAGCAGAAGGCTTCGCAAACGACACAGCTGCCGTTCTCCGAGCCAGAACATCGAGTAAGGAAACAGTTGTACGAAAGTTGTCTTATGTAAAAATGCTGTTTCATTCTACCTCATACCCGAGCCAAGGAAGAACCCACCCTGCCCACATGTTGTTAAGAGAGAAAAATTTATTTATTTAGTATTTTCACCCTGTCATAATGCTTTAGAATCAAATGCCCTTTGCAGTAATGCTCAGTCACTAAAGGTCCACAGTTAGTATTGTTTAATTCGTGAAAGGATAGAGGTTTGTATAGCAGTCGTAATATTTTCTTTTTTTAGAAGTGTATTTTCTCTCATGATTTTAAGAGTTCGTCGAAAATATTTAAACATCTTTTTCATTCAGTGTATTAAGATTGTGTAACTAACAGCTTGTAAAATGATGACACGAAATCGTACAAAGTCAGAGTCAGCACCATTAGCGGTTTCTACTGAGGAAGCTATTCAGATCTTAGTTAATCAGATAGCTCAGCTTAAAAATGATAATAATATATTATTTAAACAGTTGAGTGAGGTTAGGCAAACCAGTTCAATCCCTCCCACCCTAGATTCCTCAGCAGCAGCCTTAGTAACTCCTTTTTCAGGTAAACCAGGCGAGGACATAACAGCCTTTTTTGATGATTTAGTAGCAGCTGCAAAGTTAGGATCATGGCCAGATGAACAACTCTTACAAATGACAAAATTAAGATTGCTAGGAGAGGCTAAAGCACACGTATTATACCATGAAGAATTACGGAATGCTCGAACATTTGAGGAATTGAAGAAAGGATTGCTTAAACGTTTTCAAAAACAGAACAGCTGTAGATTTTATAGGGAACAGTTAAACACTATCACTCAGAGGCAAAACGAGTCGTTAGAAAGCTTTGTAGATAGGATTAGAAAAGTTAATATTAACACCTATCAGTTGACAACTAGTGATGAAGCAAATAAAGTTATTTTACAAGAGGCAGAAGATAGAGCTCTGGATACATTTTTACGTGGGTTACCTCCTGAAACGTCCCGTCGTGTCAGGGCAGAGTTTCCTAAAAAATTTAGCAAAAAAAAAAAAAAAAAAGGTTCAAATGGCTCTGAGCACTATGGGACTTAACATCTATGGTCATCAGTCCCATAGAACTTAGAACTACTTAAACCTAACTAACCTAAAGACATCACAAACATCCATGCCCGAGGCAGGATTCGAATCTGCAACCGTAGCAGTCGCGCGGCTCCGGACTGAGCGCCTAGAACCGCTTGACCACCGCGGCCGGCAAAAATTTAGCAGAAGCTGTATCTGTGGCGACGGCTTTCGAAGAAATAGACATTCCCACCAGATACAAGAAGAAGCAAAATGTATTTTCAGCAGGAGTACGATGTTTTAGATGCAATCGACAGGGACATATAGCAAAAAATTGCAGACAACCTAAATGCACTAATTGTCAAAGAATAGGTCACACATTCAAGGAATGCAGGTCTAAGAAACTTTTTGGAAATAGAAATCAGTTAAACTCAAACGGGAATGTCGGAGCCGCCGCCAGGCGTTCCCAATAAAATTTCATGCCATTAAGGCGAATGTGAAGGCGGAATGCTGGTTATCTTCTACCATACAGGATAAAGAGGCAAGGATACTGGTGGATACAGGCGCAAACGTATCAATAGTGAGTAATGAATGCATTGGAGAAAAGAAATATGACCCTCCAAGGTATAGATTGACTGGGGTAGGAGGAGGTACAGTGAAGTCATTAGGATGTACATCATTGATTTTCTATATTCATGGTGTACAATCTCAAGAAGACGTAGAAGTGGTAACAAAGGTAACTGACGGGTACGACGTGATCCTAGGACTGGATTTCCTGAATAAACCTCACGCTAAAATCGACCTCAGACAGCAAACTGTAGAACTTAGCGGAATAGTGTTTCAGCTAGGTGACACCGCTGCAAAGGGTCCGCTGCCGCAAGATTTCCCCAACCGGAAGGCGAAATCAACTACACTGCATGCAACGTCCTTGAAGGTTGATTCGCGGGATCAGATACCATCTGGCTCAGGAAAACTTTTCTGGATGACCCTTGACCCCGAGCCGGCCGAAGTGGCCATGCGGTTAAAGGCGCTGCAGTCTGGAACCGCAAGACCTCTACGGTCGCAGGTTCGAATCCTGCCTCGGGCATGGATGTTTGTGATGTCCTTAGGTTAGTTAGGTTTAACTAGTTCTAAGTTCTAGGGGACTAATGACCTCAGCAGTTGAGTCCCATAGTGCTCAGAGCCATTTGAACCATTTGAACCTTGACCCCGAGGTACCTACAGATACAGTGTGTCTAATAGAGCCATTAGAGGAAAATGAGGAACTAGATGTATCACATTGTTTTGTACGAAGAAGTGTTGTACGGGTTCAAGACAATGAGGGAGAAAGAAAAGTACCGGTACATATTGACAATTTCGGAGTGGAGGACAAAGAGTTGCATAAGGGAATATTAGTAGCTACAGTCAGTACTTTTGAAGAAGAAGATTTCATTTGGTCAGATATTACTGATGGTCAGAAACCAGACGCCTATAAAACCACATTACGCCAGAAGATTGAGCATTTGAAAGGAAATGATAGAGACACGATAGAAGCACTTTTAGTTGAGTTCCAAGATTTATTTAATGCAGAAGGTCCACTGCCAGCAACAGATATCACACAGCATAGGATCCCAACAGGAAATAGCCCCCCAGTTTATAGGAAGCGTAATAAGAGTTCCACATCACTTACAGCCAGTACTGGATGAATTTTTAGAACAGCATCTAAAAGATGGGATTATAGAATATTCTGATTCGCCTTATAATTCAAATATTGTAATTATTCCAAAGAAGTCTCCCGACGGTACGAAACGATATAGATTTTGTTGTGACTACAGACACCTTAACAAACAAACTATCTCAGATGTTTATCCTCTTCCAAACATTACAGATATCATTGACAGTTTGGGAAACAGTAAATACTTCGCAACAATCGATTTACGTAGCGGATATCATCAGTTGGAAGTTGCACCTGAAGATAGGCATAAAACAACATTTTCTACCCCTGGAGGCCACTGGCGATTTAAAAGAATGCCTTTCGGTTTGAAAAATGCACCAGCAACTTTTCGAAGACTACTCGATGGAGTATTGCGAGGACTCAAAACTCAGCAATGTTGTGTATACCTAGACGATATTATTGTATTCTCCAAAGACATTAATGAACATGCTGTGCGTTTGCGTAATGTTTTTCAGAGACTTAGAAAAGCTAAATTAACATTAAATATGGAAAAATGTAGTTTTGCTGTGACAGAGGTTACATACCTAGGGCATGTCATTAGGGAAAAAGGAATTAAAACAGATCCTCGATTAATTTCGGCAGCTAAGGACTTCCCAACACCACAACGCGTTAAGGAAACACAAAGTTTCATTGGTCTCGCATCGTATTACCGAAAATATGTTCAAAATTTTGCTGAAATTGCCCGACCCTTAACCCAATTATTGCAAAAGGGTGCAAAATTTCATTGGTCTGAAGATTGTGAATCAACATTTCAAACCCTTAAAGATAAGTTAAAACACAGTCCAGTATTAGCCTACCCATATTATAATAAAGAATTTATTTTACCCTGTGACGCAAGTGGTCATTCAGTACGAGTTGTTTTGAGTCAGAATATTAATGACGCGGAACACCCCATAGCCTACGCTTCGAGACAACTAACAACGGCAGAAAGAAATTATTCCACAACGGAGAAAGAATTGTTAAGTGTTATTTATGGCATCAGATACTTTAAATGCTACTTGTATGGTAGAAAATTCAAGGTTATTACAGACCACGCAGCTTTAAAATGGTTGCTTGGCTTAAAGGATCCATCTAGTCGTCTCACCCGTTGGGCCCTATGTCTTTCCGAAATGGATTTCGAAGTTATCCATAAACCAGGCAAAAAACACACGAATGCAGATTGCCTAAGTCGGAAAATAGCACTTTTGGAAGCAACAGGCCGAGATACTGAGGACTGGAGAAAGGCACAAGATGAGGATACAGAATGCAAAAAATATGCAACTCAAAAACAACTTTGCTTTGAAGCTGGTGTATTATGCCGTAAAACAAAACTTGGACCGCGAATTGTTGTTCCCCAACACCTCAGACAAGAAATAATGGCAGAGGCCCACGATCATATCCTTGCAGGACACGGTGGACAGCGGACAACCGGAATACATGTAGCAGAGCGATTTTGGTGGCAAACCAGAAAGCAGGATGTTGCGCAGTATGTTCGTAATTGCATTACGTGCGCACAACGAGCTGAACTTTCTCGTTCAAAAATACCCTTACAGAGGCTCCCCGAGGCTTCATGTCCATTTCAAATCTGTGGACTGGATCTCTACGGGCCATTTCATAAAACACCTGCTGGCAATAAGTATGTTCTTACAATTATAGATCGCTTTTCACACTATCTAGCTATGGTGAATCTCCCAGATCAGCAAGCAAATACAGTTGCCTAAGCTTTAGTTAACAACTGGTAACTTAAATTTGGCGTACCTGAAGCTATTATCACAGATCAGGGATCTAATTTTATGTCTGACTTAATGAAACAGCTATGCCACTTACTAAAAATACGTAAGTTACGCACAACTCCGTTACACCCTCAGTGCAACGGACGCACAGAAAGAGTTCATCGGACAATTGGCAAGATGCTTAGTTATTATATTAACGAACAACATTCTAATTGGGATACGTATTTACCAATAATCGTGTCGGTATACAACGCCAAAACGCATGAAGCAACTGGCATGTCACCTTATGAAGTGGTCTAGGGGAGAAAAATGCCGTCCGCTTTTGATGTAATCAGGCAGAAAAACGGAAAAGTCAGAGAAACAGTAAGAAATTTCAGTCGAATGATGAAGGATGTATGGAAAAAGGTTCAAAAATCTAATACAAAGGCTTTGGAACGACAGGAAACATTAGGTAATGCCCAAGCTAAATATCCAAATTGCAAAATCGGTCAGTGGGTGATGCTGTCAAACCCATACATTGCGAAAGGAGAAACGAAAAAATTTGTAACAAACTACAGAGGTCATTATCAAATTATTGAGATCACGTCACCAGTCAACGTTAAACTGCAACTGCCCACCCGAACTACTATTGTCCATGCAAGACGTTTAAAACCTTTTAAGGGCGCTCCAGATGTAATTCCTTCAACAATAGTGTCTGCTTTTCCGAAGGGTGGAGGAAGTTCCCGAAAAGGAAAAAGAGTGGCCACGCCAGCACAACATACAGACATGGCACCATACAATCTTCGAACAAGGGTGCGAATCTCCTAGTGGAATCTTAGTAGACTGTGGATAATATACAAATGTAAATAATTAATAAATGATGATGGTTTATTTTTAAGAAAAAAAAGTGAATATAGAAACATGTTGATCTTGTAGTTAACAATTTATTCCTTCTTTTCTTTGTTTTTGTTTTTACTAGGTTGGTAGGCCCATAACCATGTTGTTTGCTTTGTTCAGAAAACGCCATGGAAGCATTTCCTACATAAAACCTATCCTACCTCAATTACTCCCTTGACAGTTCCCTTCTGAAGTCATTAGATATGTTCATAAACTCGCAGCAAGGCAAAATTGATGCCAATGTTATGATGCAACATGTCTTAAAATTCAAAAGTGAACACAAAACTAAAATTATAATGCTAGGAACGGGTATATCTGGAACCTTTGTGTTGGTGTTTCTGCTTTGTACAGTTTTCTTTTATTTAAGACGAAAAAATAAGCCAAATCATAATATGACACTTCATCAAATCCCTGTTAACTGGATACCACACTCTTAACTGGTGTACCTCAGTGGTTACTTTTGTGCATTAGTGTATTAATTTTGTTTATTGTACTTCAATCTTTATTAAACAGTCTCATGTTAAAATAAACAATACTGTAGAATAGATATTCTTGCATTAGTATAGGGTAGATTAAACACGTGTTGCTATGTAATTTTCTAAGTGAAAAATCTATTTTTTGTTTATTCATTGTCATCAAGATTTGTTACACTTATTACAACGAATTATGTGTGAACTATGTGATTCATGAGCGTACAGTGCTTTAGTAAAGTGATAAAGTATTTTCAACATACTTAATGTGAAGCGTGTGTAATCGTCTAAGTCGAGAGTTTCCATTGCTTGTGTTAGAGCTTTTGCTGTGTGAAGAGTGGAGGAATGTTGAGTGGTAAATTCGAGGGCGAATTTCTCCGAAGGGTGGAGGAATGTTGAGTGGTACTTAAGTAAATAAATTAGTGAAATCAAAGTGAAGTAGAAATTAGAATATAAATGAAAAACTTAGTTTAGTTTAGAAGAATTACACACTGGCAAAGAACAGGCAGAACAGCAGAGCAGAAGAGACAATGACCATGAAGTCAGCAAGTTCCACATAAGTGGACACTGTCGATTCAGCCGTCAGGGCATCGCCCGACTGGCTCACGTATTTCTCAGTTGTCACATGTGAGCAAAGGCCCTCGCCTACATTCCAAGAGCCAATGACCGTCGTTAAGAAGATTCTTCAAGAAGCTTTTCAACGTGACAGAAGAAGCAATGACCGGCTCAAGTGTTTCTCAGTCGTCACATGTGATCAAAGGCCCTCGCCTACATTCCAAGAGACAATGACCGATGTTAAGAAGATTCTTCGAGAACCTTTTCAACGTGACAGAAGAGGCACTGACCGTGAAGTCGTTCACCTCCAGTAAACTGAAGTGAATAAATACGCGAGATGCAGTGAGCCTGACAGACGAAGGAAGAAGAGAAGAGAAGCAGTAGTTTTCAGTCAGTTTCGGTGCTGAAGACCGTCATGCAAGAAGAGACTACATCATGCACAGATGCACCAAGTCCGCCGCTGTAATGGAACAGCAAGCAGCAGCCTCGGCGCCAGAAGACAGAAGTTAAAAGGTATTTGAAGTCTGATTTTTACGCACCCGGGTGACTAGTGAGGACAAGAAGGAGACGGCCTCACATCAGCATTCACCTGTGAGCTGGGATGAAGACCTGAAGACTGCCAAGCGAGAGTCCGTTGTTCGAGTCCGGGACACTGGCCTTCCCCCGCCGCGCCGCTCCGCTGGCCAATGCACAACACACGCGGCCGCTTAGAGAAGAGAAACACTGGGACGCCACATCCAAGGTATCACCATCCGATGCACGACTTCGCTCGCAATAATTAAACGGGCCACCTCGCGCTGCACGTCTCCAGTCAGCTGGGCGAGACGGCGACACGAGATACACAGTGCCACGCGTAATCATACATCGCCGCTGCCGCAGCAGAAGGCATCGGAAACGACACAGCTGCTGTTCTCCGAGCCAGAACATCAAGTAAGGAAACAGTTGTACAAAACTTGCAACAAAAGTTGTCTTATGTAAAAATGCTGTTTCATTCTACCTCATACCCGAGCCAAGGAAGAACCCACCCTGCCCACATGTTGTTATGAGAGAAAAATTTATTTATTTAGTATTTTCACCCTGACATAATGCTTTAGAATCAAATGCCCTTTGCAGTAATGCTCATCCTGACAATTGACTAGCATCAAAAGAGAAAACCCAGTTACATTTTGTGACAGAACTGTTACAAATTTAATTCATGTAAGGAGAAAGTATAAAAATGCCGTAAGTGCGGGCAAAAAGGAATACAAATGTCTAAAAAATGAGATCGACAGAAAGCGCAAAATGGCTAAGCATGAATGGTTAGATTTATTTATTTAATCGTATGGCTAGGGCCCCCCTTCGGGCAGACCGCTTGCCGGGTGCCGGTCTTTCGATTTGACGCCACTTCGGCGACCTGCAGTCGATGGACGATGGAAGGATGATGATGAGGACAGCACAACACCCAGTCCCTGGGTGGAGAAAATTCCCCGACCCAGCCGGGAATCGAACACGGGCTCAGAGGATTGACAATCCATCACTCTGACCCTTCAGCTACAGGGGCAGACAATGGCTAGATGACAAATATAAGGATATAGAAGCATACATCACTAGGGGAAAGATAGGAAAATTAAAGAGACCTTTGAAGAAATGGGAACCACCTGTATGAATATCAAGAGCTCAGATGGAAAACCAGTCCTAAGCAAAGAAGGGAAAGCAGAAAGGTTGAAGAGATATTTAGAGGGTCTATACAATGGAGACGTAGATGAGATGGGAGGTATGATACTGCGTGAAGAATTTGATAGAACACAGAAAGACCTAAGTTGACACAAGGCACCGGAAAGAAACAATATTCCATAAGAACTACTGATGGCCTTGGGAAAGCCAGCCATGACAAAACCTCTCCATCTGGTGTGCAAGATGTATGAGACAGGCGAAATGCCCTCATATTTCAAGAAGAATGTAGTAAGTCCGATTCCAAAGAAATCAGTTGGTCATGGGTGTGAAAATTACCGAACTATTAGTTTAATAAGTCACGATTGCAAAATGCTAACACAAATTCTTTACAGAAGAATAGAAAAACTGGTAGAAGCCGACCTCGGGGAAGATCAATTTGGATTCCAGAGAAATATACGAACACGCGAGACAATACTGACCCTACGACTTCTCGCAGAAGACAGGTTACGAAAACGCAAACATCCGTTTATAGCATACGTAGACATAGAGAAAGCTTTTGACAACGTTGACTGGACTACCCTCTTTCAAATTCTAAAGGTGGCTGGAGAAAAATACAGGAAGCGAAAGGCTATTAGCAGTTTGTACGGAAAACAGGTGTCAGTTATAATAGTCGAGAGACATGAAACGGAAGCAGTGGTTGAGAAAGGACTGAGACAGGGTTGTAGCTGATGTTATTCAATCTGCATATTGAGCTAGCGATAAAGGAAACAAAAGAAAAATTTGGATTAGGAATTAAAGCCCAGGGTGAAGAAATAAAAACTTTGAGGTTTGCTGATGATAACTTAATTCTGTAAGAGACAGCAATGGACTTGAAAGAGCAGCTGACTGGAATGGACAGTGTTTTGAAAGGAACATCAACAAAATCAAAACGAGGATAATGGTATGTAGCCGAATTAAATCAGTTGATGCTGAGGGAATTTGGTTAGAAAACAAGACACTTAAAGTACTAGATGAATTTTGCTATTTGGGCAGCAATATAACTGATGATGGTCGAAGTAGAGAGGATATAAAATGTAGACTGGCAATGGCAAGAAAAACATTGCCGAAGAAGAGAAATTTGTTAACATCGAGCATATATTTAAGTGTTAGGAAGTCTTTCCTGAAAGTATTTGTCTGGAGTGTAGCCATGTATGTAAGTGAAACATGGACGATAAAAAATTTAGACAAGAAGAGAATATAACCTTTTGAAATGTAGTGTTACAGAGGAATGTCGAAGATTAGGTGGGTAGATCATGTAAGTAATGAAGAGGTACTTTATAGAGTTGGGAAGAATAGAAATTTGTGGCACAACCTGACTACAAGAAGGGATCGGCTGGTAGGACATATTTAGTACTGGAGAAAAGCGTGGGAGGTAAAAATAGTAGAGGGAAACCAAGGCATGAATAGAGTAAGCAGATTCAGAAGGATGTAGGCTGGATTAGTTACGGAAGAAGAGTTTTGCACAGGATAGAGTAACATGGAGAACTGCATCAAACCTGTCTTTGGACTGCAGGCCACAGAAAGAACAACAACAAACTAGGATCGTTAGATGTCCTTAGAAAAAAGCTGTTCATCGACGTCATAGCTGGTAATCGAGTGAACCATCTAGCAAGACTATCACAATCTGCCTATCAATCCCGAAACCTTTCATCAACGTGTTCCCTGATAAGGGGGTGAAAAATGATCTGGGAGCCCCTCGTGGTGGAACCATATAAATCCACGATTTATCTGTGTGAGGGGGCATGTTGCATGAGCTTTCTGAAGACATCTCAGTTCAATCTCTTGGGTAATACAATTATTTGATGAAGGACCATTGGAGATTATAAACTTAATAAATCCAACTTACGAACTGCTTTCTTTTAAATTTCTTCTTCGTGAAGAAGGACGATACCTAGCGTAATGCAAGGGCTTCGTATGAGACACATAAATAATTTTAAAAATGGCATTTACTGTTCACGCACGATGTAAATCTGTATCAATAAAAGTAACTGAACGCCAGAGAAAATTATTCGTTTGTTTGTCTTGGCAACTACTCGTGCGTCGCGTGGCGCTTCCCTGTATCGGAATGGAACATTTACAAACAATTGCCACATTGAACGGTAGAAACATTCAGATATCGCTCGAGAAAATGTCTTCTACGTGTGGTGGATGCGGAAGACACTTAAATATCAGGCCTGTGGTGACGTGACTGTTGAACGGGTTCAAAAATTGCTTTGAGCACTGTGGGACTTAACTTCTCAGGTCATCAGTCCCCTAGAACTGAGAACTACTTAAACGAAACTAACCTAAGGACATCACACACATCCATGCCCGAGGCAGGACTCGAACCTGCGACCGTAGCGGTCACGCGGTTCCAGACTATAGCGCCTAGAACCGCTCGGCCACTCCGGTCGGCGTTCAACGGGCCATGTGGGGCACTGATCTGTCATGATCTGACACAAAACCTGCAGGCAACAATAAGCACTGTTTCTATTTTATTGCAGACCGCAGATTGGTAAGCATCCGACATCATGCGCAACCAATACGTTCCAATACGCCGCGCATAAGAACGAAATTTTTCCAGGGTTCATATCTCGGGTTCTGCTGTTAATAGAAAAGTTGCCCTTGGGCTATGGACTATTTGTATACCCAACAAAAGGATCTTCTTACTGTAACTATCCTACAGTACAACACGCTTCCTGCAGCTTAGGCAAACAGATCAAATCGGTTGATGCATTTTGCATCAGATATGAGATACGGTGCGCCTTAAGGGCCTTATGGAGGCACCATTTGGTTCCTGGGTGGTTCCTGAGACAACCTGAAAAAAGGATTCTTCACCATTTATTCGCCATTAGCAGCGGACATCTAAATACTAATCGCAGCAAATTGCTCAAATTTTATCGGTATATTCTACGCTTTTATCTAGTTCCATCTTCCCGTTTTCAAAAATATTTTTCCTTTATCGTGAAACACCCCAACACATGATTTTTGGTATCAAAACCGAGCCGACGATTCCATGACGGCTGTACAACTTTCACAATATACACTCCTGGAAATTGAAATAAGAACACCGTGAATTCATTGTCCCAGGAAGGGGAAACTTTATTGACACATTCCTGAGGTCAGATACGTCACATGATCACACTGACAGAACCACAGGCACATAGACACAGGCAACAGAGCAAGCACAATGTCGGCACTAGTACAGTGTATATCCACCTTTCGCAGCAATGCAGGCTGCTATTCTCCCATGGAGACGATCGTAGAGATGCTGGATGTAGTCCTGTGGAACGGCTTGCCATGCCATTTCCACCTGGCGCCTCAGTTGGACCAGCGTTCGTGCTGGACGTGCAGACCGCGTGAGACGACGCTTCATCCAGTCCCAAACATGCTCAATGGGGGACAGTTCCGGAGATCTTGCTGGCCAGGGTAGTTGACTTACACCTTCTAGAGCACGTTGGGTGGCACGGGATACATGCGGACGTGCATTGTCCTGTTGGAACAGCAAGTTCCCTTGCCGGTCTAGGAATGGTAGAACGATGGGTTCGATGACGGTTTGGATGTACCGTGCACTATTCAGTGTCCCCTCGACGATCACCAGTGGTGTACGGCCAGTGTAGGAGATCGCTCCCCACACCATGATGCCGGGTGTTGGCCCTGTGTGCCTCGGTCGTATGCAGTCCTGATTGTGACGCTCACCTGCACGGCGCCAAACATGCATACGACCATCATTGGCACCAAGGCAGAAGCGACTCTCATCGCTGAAGACGACACGTCTCCATTCGTCCCTCCATTCACGCCTGTCGCGACACCACTGGAGGCGGGCTGCACGATGTTGGGGCGTGAGCGGAAGACGGCCTAACGGTGTGCGGGACCGTAGCCCAGCTTCATGGAGACGGTTGCGAATGGTCCTCGCCGATACCCCAGGAGCAACAGTGTCCCTAATTTGCTGAGAAGTGGCGGTGCGGTCCCCTACGGCACTGCGTAGGATCCTACGGTCTTGGCGTGCATCCGTGCGTCGCTGCAGTCCGGTCCCAGGTCGACGGGCACGTGCACCTTCCGCCGACCACTGGCGACAACATCGATGTACTGTGGAGACCTCACGCCCCACGTGTTGAGCAATTCGGCGGTACGTCCACCCGGCCTCCCGCATGCCCACTATACGCCCTCGCTCAAAGTCCGTCAACTGCACATACGGTTCGCGTCCACGCTGTCGCGGCATGCTACCAGTGTTAAAGACTGCGATGGAGCTCCGTATGCCACGGCAAACTGGCTGACACTGACGGCGGCGGTGCACAAATGCTGCGCAGCTAGCGCCATTCGACGGCCAACACCGCGGTTCCTGGTGTGTCCGCTGTGCCGTGCGTGTGATCATTCTTTGTACAGCCCTCTCGCAGTGTCCGGAGCAAGTATGGTGGGTCTGACACACCGGTGTCAATGTGTTCTTTTTTCCATTTCCAGGAGTGTATTCCTAAGGTCCCAATCTCTAAGAATCTTGAAAATTTTCTTGATATCTTTAAGGAAATCGTTTCTGAAGAAGAGAAATTTGTTAACATCGAGTATAGATTTAAGTGTCAGGAAGTCATTTCTGAAAGTATTTGTATGGAGTGTAGCCATGTATGGAAGTGAAACATGGACGATAAATAGTTTGGACAAGAAGAGAATAGAAGCTTTCGAAATGTAGTGCTACAGAAGAATGCTGAAGATAAGGTGGGTAGATCACGTAACTAATGAGGAGGTATTGAATAGGATTGGGGAGAAGAGAAGTTTGTGGCATAACTTGACTAGAAGAAGGGATCGGTTGGTAGGACATGTTTTGAGGCATCTAGGGATCACAAATTTAGCATTGGAGGGCAGCGTGGAGGGTAAAAATCGTAGAGGGAGACCAAGAGATGAATACACTAATCAGATTCAGAAGGATGTAGGTTGCAGTAGGTACTGGGAGATGAAGAAGCTTGCACAGGATAGAGTAGCATGGAGAGCTGCATCAAACTAGTCTCAGGACTGAAGACCACAACAACAACATCTTTATCAGTTTCGCAGATGCAGGGGTTCAAAGTTACTCTATTTGTGCAAGTAAAACACGCAAGTAAAATCAGGTGTGAGGCAAAGCGTAGTTAATTAGTGATGTAGCAGGATAAATATACTGTAAAGTATCTACGTTATCATCAGAAGAGTTCTGAGAACCACAGTTGTAGTCCTGAAGCACATGCAAAATTTTTGTGCACGTTAAACCCGGTCTGAGGCATAAAATTAGTTTTGCATTATTTCCGTTTCACATAAGTAAACTATCAAAATTTTACAGACCCATAAAGTTTTTCCCATATGAGTGACATGCACGGCTGTAACAGGGGAAAGAAGGGATCCAGCGTAAAATATTGTAGAATTCAAGCTCATGGAAAATTTATGTGCACGTAAAATACAGTCTGAGGTGTAAAATTACTTTTGAGTTATTTAAACTTCACATCAGTAAACTATCAAAATTTTACTGACCCATAAAGTTTTTTTCATATTAGTGACATGCTCTGCTGTAGCAGGGAGGAGAAGAGAAACAGCTGAAAAATGTTCGTACGAGCACAGAAAGGCGAATATGCTCGTGTTAAAAAGACTCTGACAGAAAAGTGCGGTAGCAACTGCCTCATTCTACCTTCCTCAGAACCCTTAAAAAGTACACAGTGGTTGTGGTATTTTTCAGTGCGAAGCAAACAGTGGCAGTGTGACAGAAAGAGACGGTCACAGTGGCAGTGGAACACAATTGAGAGTGGCAGAACTGTGCTAGCAAAAGAGCGAAAGAGACAGCGACAGTTGGAAAGGAAAAAAAAGAAGGATAAAATGGAAGTGGATGAGAGCTAGTGATAATAAGAGACAGAGTCCATGACACTGACAACGATGAAGAGAGAAATAATGACTATGGCCAGCGACAGTGGGAATGAATGAACGAGATAGTAGCAGTAAGAGAGAGGAAGAGGGAGACAGTGAGAGGAGACAGTATTAGTAGGACAAAAGGAAGGAGACTGTGGCTGAGAGACAGGGGACAGTGACAGAGAGAGATACAAAGAGATAGTGACATGGAGTTGGCCTGAATTAGTAAGAATGGGCAAGTGTGGGTGGATGGGTACGAGCGACTTACAGTGATGAACTAGTGGTAGTGAGCGAGTTACAGTTACGAGAGCTTTCGGAAGTGAAAGGTGAGTTGCATGCTAAAAAGAGTACGAATATGTTAGAATGCCAAAATATTTCGGGAAATTTTCAAAGGTGCTGGGATGGGACCAAGTTGGGACTGTATGGAGGCTGATCGATGACAGTGAACCCAAGTCACCGGTTACTGCAAGTTTCGGAGCGCTGGTGTGTAGTCTGGCATTGTCATGCTGAAGAAGAGGGAACTGGATGTGTGGACGAACTATTCGAATTCGATACTCGATTACAGCACACTGTTTCTCAGGTACTGACATAGTTACGTTACACGCCGATTTGTTATATGTCTCAGTTTGGAACATCTATTAGCAGAGAACTGAAAATATATAGACATGAAGAGTAAAGATGTAGAATCTGAATAAAGTTTGTTTTATTTAAAAAGCTTTAAGAGCTTTCACATAAAAAATTTGAGGCATTATTTTTTAGAACATCCTCGTATTGACAGACTGAACCTAAGGTGCAAACACAATTGATACAGAAGTCAAAAGCCTAGCAGTTCACTTGCGGAGCTGTTAAACAAAAGAAGAATCCTACAAAAGACCTTGTACAGTGCCAAGTCTCTAGCATGTAGAAGACTTGCAGAAGTCAATCCTGTCAGGCTGATGTTGCAATTCAAGCAAACTGATGCACAACAGTCATTGCAGTCGAGATCAGTGTGACCAATACCAGCATTAGGTCGCCTTATACCTCGCTCGGTATGAGAGGCTATGTCCTTGAGACGTGATACTCCAGAGGGTACAGCACTAGCATCATGTTAAAACTGAAAAAATCGTCAGCGCCCTCAGTGTTATCATCGTTGACAGGCAAAAATCGCAGGCATGTTCATATCTGGATGTTATTGTCTCACTATTATTGTCGAAGAATGTTCGAGCTTGTGAGGTATTTTACCTTTTCTGCCTGCACTGCCAGCAGTCATTGTTACTGCTGCAAACATAAATGGAAACGATTTATCGTTGAATTCCCGGCCTGGGCACACGATCCCTCTCCTTGTATTTGGTGCATATAGTGCATATTGGTCTGTCCATCGACGTTCACATCAGTCGAGACCAGTAAATTTGCTGGACAAAATGTGTGAATTTGTTCACGAATGTCAGTAGTGGGACTGCGAGGCTCTGGGCCAGGGACAAAGTAGACAGGCAACCCACACTATAAGCTAAGGAGCAACAGCAGCACAGTCTAATCACACAGTCTTTCGAGAGGCTTGATTTTAATGTCCAGCATTCCCCAACATTCTCAGACATGATAGCAGACTTACTCCATTTTCCTTAAGTATAGAATGGCAGGAAATTCAAACAGTTGGGGGACAATGAGAGAGTTGGTACAGCCTGCATTGTTGCCACATGTCTCCCATGGTGAAGGTCATGCCTCCAACATCCCCTTCCCCTCTTCCGCTCATTCTCTGTCCTTCTAGACCTAAAGCTTGACGTATAAATGGTGGAAATTCAAAAATTGGAGATGGAACACTGTCCTGCTGGATGGAGATACTGGCGCACCTGCATGGTTGGCAGAGTTCCATAGGACCCTTTTCGCTATAATTTATGAGTTGACACTTTCAGCCGTGTACCCTCTAGACTACTTCAGTTGTTATCACTATAAGTTATGACGCAGTTTATTGTGCTTTCAAGTTCTTACCTAATTATTAAAATTTATGACCCAGAAACTAATGAAGACGATCAACATTTTGGATGTCTGGAAGTGATGCATGACGTCACATTCAAAAATTTAAAAAAATGTGAGTTAGATAGCATTGTCTGTTTATTTAGGAATGTTTCTAGCATGAATGTAGCAGTACTAGAATAACAATGACACTGCAGACTTCGCCATCGCTGTGCTAAGTACAGGAGCCAAGATGGTTTCCTTGTTAAAACAGTTACTGATGTTTACTTCTCTAATGGGAGTGGAGAATACACAAGGTCAAAATATGACATATCATTCAACTGATGCAAGGTTAGGTATCAGTTGCTTTATATGACTCATGTTGATTACATTGATTCACAATGAGCACATTTACGTGCAATTGGCGTCTTCTAGTGTTCCTGTTGAGATCGTATAATAATTATAGTATATTTATGTCAATATATTTTACATGTAATATTACATTATATTGTATTTATGTCTAGGTGGAATGACGTTTATAATGCACCTTGGAGTGAGTTTTCTGCCTGATAATATGTCGTTATTATCAATCAAATAGTCTCTTTTCTAATGGACTTTCAGTGATTTCATATAGCATGTTTTGATAACTGTTTGACAGATTTTGCTCCAGCAATCTTTATATCTGCTGAGTACTTTATAACATGGTATTTGAGAGTCAGAGCTTTTAAATTTGCAGTTACGTGAAGCTTAAGGTTATCTATTGATTTTTTAAGT
Organism: Schistocerca nitens; assembly: GCF_023898315.1. Taxonomy (NCBI): domain Eukaryota; kingdom Metazoa; phylum Arthropoda; class Insecta; order Orthoptera; family Acrididae; genus Schistocerca; species Schistocerca nitens. Next base: position 166,302,166 of record NC_064616.1, on the reverse strand, counting down.
TTCATGTAATTTTTATCATTTTTCTTTCTCTATTATTCCAATAAGTATTTTTAAGTAGTTTTTACATATCAGATGTGATTCTTCATTAAAGATGTCATTCGGATATTTTTTTATAGGAGCGTAAATTTCAAATTCTTCTAAGATGTTCATAGCATGATCTTTATGTATTTTATGTAGAATCCGCAAAGCATTTTCAATTTGTTCAGACTCTTGTTTTTTCAGGTGTAAGTAAAAACTTTATTGGTTACTTTCACCATTTCTTGTATGTTCCTTACATATGATTCCAAAGTTTCTTCCTGTATGTCCGATACAAACACAATGCAGGCATAACAGGAAATTTTGTAAATAACAGGATTAGAAAAAAATTGGGTCATAATTTCTCTCTGATCTTACTTTTATCTTCAGTTATTGTACGTGCAATATGCTAGTTTTATTTTCATATTCTTCAGCGAGCTGTTTAATTTGTTTGATGGGTGGTCTACATATTTTGGTATGTGGGTTTTTCGATTTTAGTTTTCTCCTTTCGTTTCAGTATTGCATCGAAAACGATGCCATACCAAAAACAATAACAACTCTACAGTATATAGCATAAAGAAATGATTTTAATCTCTATATGGTGCTAAAACTATATGAACAATACACTAAGTCTATAAAAGAAAACATACATAGGGATATAACACTGAAAAGAAAGGACAAAACGAAAATCATACCAACCTACATATCAACAACATACATAGACTACATATCGAAAGATTGAACAGCTTGCTACAGAATATGACAATAAAAATATCATTTTTCACAAACAATAACCAGAAAACTAAGATCAGAGAAGAATTATGTTTCTGTTTTTTCTAAGTCAAGTATTTACTATTTTCTTATGACGACTGCAATAAATTCTGTATTGCACAAGCCGGAAGAAACTTTGGAATCAAATTTAAGGAACATACAAGGAACGATGTTGTTGTGGTCTTCAGTCCTGAGACTCGTTTCATGCAGCTCTCATGAATTCATGTAAACGATACGCAAATAACTAGTAAATCGCAAGTGTGCACTGAGATTGAAATACTCGAGGCTGGCGTACACACACACATTCAAGACACGACGGTCGCAGGGGCTTTTAGTTCGGGAGAGGCAACCGCATGCCGGGGGGCCGATCCCTTCAGAGGATGACTCAACCTATCTACGTCGGCCGGCGACCACCCATAGAGCAGACAGCCTTTGCCCGAATGAAAGGAAGAACGACCCCGTGTTCAGCTTAAAAGCAAATTCCACAACATTGTGTGGGAATGCCCAGCCTTCGCATTCTTTACAAACATAGCATGCAGTTTCAGAGGTTTTCACAGGGAGACAGCAAACGCCAAACGCCAATGCTACAGATTTCCGGATTGGTCGCCTTAAACGAAACGTCATTCTCCCGTTTTAGAAGACCAATGCTGATTGGCAGACGATATTCCTGACGCCTTGAGCTGAAGGAGTAATGGAAGAGACCGAAAGATATACCCCTTCACGTCTGGCGTGGAGAGGGGTCGTTTGGTTGTCGCTCTTGGAGCGAGAACATGTAACAAGAGCGTGTGCGCTCGTACGTGTACTCAAAGAGCGAGGAACAAGTCTCTCCTCAGTACTTCACTGGGAGAGCACATCTGTCGAGAGCGAATCGAAGTGCGACTCTATATTGAGTCCTTCGATTAAGCGTTGTTCACTGTGTTGGCCGACACACTTATAGTGCGAGCGAATTTTTGAGTGGCATCGCAGTGGACTGGTTATCTGACCGGTGTACCACGCCAATAGTTAGACTAGGGGCGAATATGAGTCCTTGACTTCATCAAGGTGGGAGAGTTTGATTGGAGAAGGTCAATCCAGATGGAACAAGAGTTATCTTATTTGTCAGGAGCGAACAGCGCAGACAACAGTCATCGCAGCTTACGGTATTGTGCGCTACAGCTCTTGCGAGCCCCATATTTCCTCCACAACAGCCTCGACTGTACCTAGCAACATTCTAAAGAATAATTATTCAAGTTCAGTAGGCGCGGCTCTCAGCCATTCTGCCAAGTCAATAACAATCTTAAACTTTGTATAGAAATTTCGTTAGCGAATCCTATCCTTACGAGATAACTTCACATTCCGAAAAGAACCTGGAAATAACTTGTTCAGTTCATAACTAAAAGTGCCATTGTGATTTCTCAGGATTTTTGCAAAAAAATAATAATTTTAGTTAGTTTCATGTTTTTCTTACACTAACTAGCACTACTCCAGAACCCAAGTATCCCACTAGTTACGCAAGAAATTTTGTGAATTTTTGTGTCATTTCCTTATAGCGGACGACTCCAGAAGATATTTATTGCTGAAAGTTTTTCAGGCATTTCTCTTTAGAACATTAGGAGCGTCTGTCTGACTTCTGTAGTAGTGTGGGGGTGGAAATTGCAAGTTGCAGGAGCCACAGGGTAAAGGGTACATCTCAGATTAATCCGTTGCGCAGAATGACAGAACAGCACCCACACGTTCACCACAGATTATAACAATGCTCATATTTCGATATTAGCACATCACTCCGAAAGACTTGAAGTATCTTCTGAAAACAGTATGAAATAATGAATAAAAAGGGCATCATTTGTCTAGGGAACAACTAATAGTCAGTTATAGTCAATCTGTGACACTCCACGATAATTTGTTTAGAAATTTCAAGTCACGCCTTATACACATTTTTAAAATTAAGCCACTCAAACAAGTAATTAGCATCAACGTTCTCTTCTTCATTGAAAACCATAGCATTCCAGTTGCAGCATTGCGACATTTCGTGAATAATTTGCTCCAGATAATTTAAGGTGACTGGGCTTGTAGATTTTGTGAAAACATCAACATCTTGCAATCATCATTCTCCCTTCACACTAAATTAATGGACGATTCAAAACACTAAATGACACTTCAGTGATCAGAAACTGTAGTATACATTCATTGCCTCTAAGTGAATTAACAACTAATACTATCACTCTGCATTTATCACATTTGTTATCAAGTACCTGAACCTTATTCAATTTCAATAGTATCTGTGCCGACGACGTGAACAATAGCAATGAAATGGAGTTTAATAGATCAGGTCTTTTTCAATATTTTTTTTCAAAAATTGTGAATCACTTTTACAGTTCAGCCGCTTTAAAGTTCGGCTATTAATATGTGTTTACAGAAACAAGGTACAGAATTGTGCACAATGTTCACAAAATAATTTAACCAGTATACGAAAAGTATATAAAAATAAGTTCAGAAGCTGACGGCGTTATATATGTTTCTAGGCTACACTTTAGAATTGATGCACTTGCGTATTTTAGGAGTTCACTGTAACAAACAGAATGATGGACGAATACCGTTTTTTGAAACACTATGTCAGACAGTTGACTTTGATGCGCTTACGTTTCCTCCAACGGCCTGACACAGTCGTAGCATGATTTTTCACAACTGACAGTGACAGACTTACCCTGATAAGCCAAAACATTATGTAAAGGCGCTGCAGTCTGGAACCGCAGGACCGCTACGGTCGCAGGTTCGAATCCTGCCTCGGGCATGGATGTTTGTGATGTCCTTAGGTTAGTTAGGTTTAACTAGTTCTAAGTTCTAGGGGACTAATGACCTCAGCAGTTGAGTCCCATAGTGCTCAGAGCCATTTGAACCATTTTGAACCAAAACATTATGACCACTGCCCAGCGCGACATTGGATGCCGCCTGTTGGCCTCGCGGGCTCGTGACGTGGTAGCAAATGTATGTAAGCGGAGTAGACACAGACGGGGAATCACCCTAGGGAAGATACGAGCTGCAAATGGGGAATCCATTGAGATAAGCGGCTTGACAAATGGCAGCTCAATTTTACGCAGAGTTTGTGAGCGAGTCTCTCAAAAACAGCGAAGCTGGTCGAATGTTCACGTGCTGCTGTCGTGAGCATGGATGAAAATAGGTAGGACAGTAAAACTACCACCATGCGCTAAATGGTTGGCCGTTCACGTCTATTCACAGAACGTGGGGTTTGGAGGCTTGTCTGCTCTGTAAAAATAAAAATAAAAAATGATGATCTGTGGCATTTCTGTCTAAAGGGCACGATGCTGGTGCACGCACAAGTGATCCGCGCGCACTCACACACACTCACACAAACATACACATATCGTTATTAACGCTCCAAGCCCCCCAAAGCGACGAAGATGGCGCTAAGACAAATAATTTAATATAAGGCACATGGGTTCGAAAATGTCGGGAAATGCACCAAAAATGAATGAGAAACGTTGAACATGTGACGTCACGAGATAACGTACCACGGCACGCGTGCATCGGTTGGGCTTGGGCGTGAAGGGATGATTGAGCGATGCAATACTTCCATCGAGCAAACTGTGCAAATTTCGACCACATTTGTAAATGTGATCTGTTGTAAACATAGAAGTTACAGATTTATTGTCCTCACCCTAACAAAGCAAGAGCTGTTCTTAGTTTGTATTTCTATCCTTTAGTCTCTTCTTTATTTGTTTACAGACTAAAGAAAGTGGAGGTCATTTACTGGTTACGACGCAGTTCAGAAGCTTGTACTCATTTACTTGTGATACAGTACGGTAGATTTTAATTGTACCGTTCTTTCCACTAACCCAGCGGAGACCGATAGACCGGTAAATAAAATAATAAAGCTTACCACAATGTAAGGTTCGATCCCTGAGCTCCACGAGCTTTAATCGAGCACGTGGGCGTATAGCCACACCGACGTGAATATTTGACTTGTGTTCGAATGATCATTAGCAACAGACCGATAGCCTCAACCGCTGCATGTGCGGCGAGGTGCGTCATCTGGTGACGTCACATGTTCAGCATTTGTCATCCACTTTTGGGGTATTCCCCGACATTTGAGGCCCCATGAGTCATATTAAATTACTTGTCTCAGTGTCATCTACGTCGCTTTGGAAGTTTTTAAGCGTTAACAAGAGTAACTCTGTATATACCTACATACACAGTGTGATAAGTGGATCATACTATTCCCCATAGACCCACACATTTCCACGATACAGGGTGATTTTTTCCATCATGTACAAAGTCTAGGGATTGATCGATGAGAGAATATGGAACAAAAAACGGCTAATTAACTTATGCCTGAAATGCGTGGTATCCATGTTACAGACCATTTATTGTCATACACTGTTATAGAGACTGCAGTCTAATAAGCGCTGTACCATGCAGCCACAGTTACAGTATGTGCTGAAAATAGTATCCACGTGCCTCAACGCATGCGTGTACGCACCGTGGCATCTTCCGCCTCACATGTTCACATCGGCCAGGCTGCATCTGAACAGTGTCAAAGGCAGCATGAATATGCTGCTACAGTGTCTCGACATCTGGAATGGGCTCTGCACACACGATACTTCTGAGTTGGCCCCATAACCAGAAATTGCACGGGTTGAGATCTGATGAACGAGCAGGCCATGCAACTGGACCTCCTCGTCTGATCCACCAACCTGAAGACACGACTGAGATGCGTCCGGACGTTAAATGCGAAGTAGGCTGGAGCACCATCATGTAGCGGCCCATATCCCTTCGAATCATCATTGGCACTTCTTCCAGCGTGGTAGGCGAAGTCACCTGCAAGAAAAGCCGATAGCTCTGGTTTGTTAGGCGACGTCGAAGGAAGACTGGTCCCAAAATACGGTCGCCAATTATCTCGGTCCACGCATTCCAGCTGCACCGATGCTGATGATTCGCTGTCACCATACCATAGGGATTCTACCTATTATCCCACAGATGACTGTTATGAAAGCTGAAGTTACTACTCCGCATAAAGGTGGCGTCATCTGGATGACACAAATCCCGGAATCATGGTTGCCTGGTGAAGAAACCAGCGACAAAACTGCTCGCAATGTGGAATGTCTGTCGATAGTAAGCCCTGTACACGCTGTAAGTGACAAGGGTAGTAACAATCGTCATGGAGAACGTTCTACATGGTCGTCTGATTTATCCTGTACTGGTGGGTCAACTGCCTGGTACTGACACGGCGGTCGCCTTCCACAGTGTTCATCATATTTTCCTCCAAGTGTGCTCTCCGAACATTTCGGGCACGTCCTTCTTGATTTCCTGCTTCTCGAAACGACGCTGTCTCAAACAAGCGGCGAAACACAGTTGCAAACACTGGATCCTGTAGCTGCTGTCGGCAGCGATAGGTCTCCTGATATAATCTTGCTGCCCATCGCCCGTTGCCATTTGCTTTTCCGTAAGTAAACACCATGTCGGCAAGCTCTCGATTCGAATATGGAACCATTGTGTGCAACGCTATATCACATCCACTACAGGGTGAGTTAGCAAGAGAAGTGAATTGGACGCAACATTACCTCGCGTGGAGCTTCACGGAGATAACTTGTCCTCCGATGTGAGATGGAGTTCGCAGCATTTATTGCTTTGCCTCCCATGCATGCTGATTTAATGCGTCCTCACTTGTTGATTGTCTTCATGGTTTTTTCCTCAGCACAGTTCTTCATTGCTAACTAGTCAGCTAGCAAGTGTGGCTACCCGGTGGTGACGCTGCGCGGCAGTTTGCGGCCCAGCGTCTGCATTTGGTTGTTGTCCGACCGGCCAGCACGTTCGTAAAAGGTGCGGGCGGTCGCCTTGAAGAGGTCGCGTAGTAGTGGTACTTCCGCGATGTCGTGAAGGTGTGTGCTCGGGAAGTCGTAAGGCAGGTGTAAGGCCAGCCGAAGTATGCGATTCTGCAGTGTCTCCAGCTTCTTCAGGTTGGTGTCGGTGGTGTTCCCCCAGACGACGGCGGCGTACTGTAATACAGGGCGGAGCAGTGCCTTGTACAGAGTGATGCCCAGCCGTGGTGGTAGTTGGGAACTGGGGTTTAGCACCGGGTAGAGTCTGTGGAGCCTGTTCCGCACTTTGTTCTTCACTTCGAGGATGTGTGGGCGCCACGTGAGTCGGCGGTCGATGGTGACGCCGAGGTAATGCGCCGTTGGACGCCACGGGATCGGGCTTCCTCGACGACGAGTGGTTGCAAGCCGCAGGAACGAGTCTTCTGGTGACGATCAGGAACTGCGTCTTTGCCCCGTTGAATTGTAGACGCCACTTGACGGCCCAGGCTGGCAGGGTGTCAACGACGAGCTGCAATCGTCGGCGCAAGACAGCGGCATTGAGGCTTCTTGTATATAGAGCCGTGTCATCCGCATACAGGGTGAGCCGCACACGGTCGGTCTTCGGCCCGTCAGAAGTGTACAGCGAGTACAGGAGTGGCCCCAATACCGAGCCTTGCGGCACTCCGGCGTTGATGCGTCGGACGGTGGACAGTCCTTCCGCTGCTCTCACATGGAAGGTCCGATCTTCAAGATAGGAACTGATGAGACGGACGTGAGACGCCGGTACCCCCTAGTTCAAAAAGTTTGAATAAGAGGCCACGGTGCCACACACTGTCGAAAGCACGCGACACGTCCAGGAACACCGCGCCGAAGAATTCGAGCTGGCAATTACTATGGCAGGGCCGCGCTGAGTGGCCGAGCGGTTTGAGGCGCTGTGTCACGGATTGCGTGGCCCGTCCCGCCGGAGGTTCGAGTTCTCCCTCGGGCATCGGCGTGTGCTGTTCTTAGCATAAGATAGTTTAACTAGTGTGTAAGTCTAAGGATCGATGACCTGAGCAATTTGGTCCCTTAGGAATTCACACATAATTGAACATTTTTTACTATGGCAGGAGAGGGCGCTAGGGCATGACGTATGAGGAATAGTACCACTGTCTTTGAGGAAACCATGCATATTGTAACTGTGGCTGCATGGTACAGCGCTTATTAGACCGCAGTCTCTGTAACAAAGAATGACTGAATAAATGGGTTTTAACATGTAAACCATCCATTTGTGGTCATAAGTTAATTAGACCTTTATTGTTGGGTATCCTCTCATCGATTAATCCCTAGAGTTTTTAAATGGTGGAAAAAATCATCCATCAGCATAAATGACGGGCTTATCGTCACAACGCAACAGGTCAGTTCTCAGCTGTGATACGGTTTGCACCTCATGTCTCCACGATTTGGTAGTTCCTCCTCGAGCTCCGAGCGGGAAAGTTGTTAGTTTATCGCTTCACCACATCGTCTCGTGCGCCTGGACCCCTTTTCCTCAGCCTTGTTTGTGTTTTCGTGCGTGTCGTTTCGTTGTTTGGTCCGTGGCGTTAGGTGATGTGTGTGTCCGACAGCAGCGGAGTAGTTCGCTCATAATGTCCCACATGGGTTTCAAGAATGTTTCAACAAGAGGTACAGTCAAATTTAGTTTCGATAACTCCACGCGTTGCGTGCAGCCTGGATCCTTGGAGATTCATGATTGGCTCGTTGACACAATTCATGTATCATCTGATCATGTTCGTACTGCCTATTTTTACTCTGATAACGAAGCCTTTTTCGTAAAGTTTTTGGATCCACTGCCATTAGGCAGGTTGCTTTTGCGTCATGGTTCTGAAGTTCCCTTTGAGCATCGTGGTGGTTCCAGAAGTACGGTGCTTCTTGGTAATGCGGAACTGGCTTATATCAATGTGCGAGTGTTCAGTCTCCCGTCGGAAGTTGGTGACAGTTTACTTAAGGAGGTATTGCTCCCTTATGGTGATACGAGCGGTGTACGACGCTAACGCTGGTCCACTCAACACCGGGTGCAATGTTATAGCCGAATGTGTTCAGAGGAAATGGTAATTAAGCGTAATACGAGGATTGTCCAGAAAGTAAGTTCCGATCGATCGCGAAATGGAAACCACTGGGAAAATCAGGTAAAGCTTTGCACAGATGTGTTGGGCAGTGTCTCTAGTATGCCCATCGATCGTGTCGCGTTGCTCTTTTCAGTTTTGAGTGAGCGGTGAGCACTTAAAGATGCGTAGGGAATAGCGTCGCCCGCCAAGTATGAGGGCCTGTTTAGAGATTTCGCGTATGTCAGGCAACCCACATAACACAACTGTCGAGCAGTTCCTTCTTCATGCAGGGGCAATGACGACGCTTCTGCAGCGTTTCCTATGAGAAGTGTTTGATCACCCACAATACAGTCCGTAATTGGCTCCCCCTGAGTCTCATCTCTGCTCACAAGAACCGCTGACTATGAAGACAAAATTGTTACACAGACAACGAGCTGCAGACCAGTGCAGATAACTGGCCGAAAGCACAGACGGCTGCTTTCTATGACGAGGATATTGGAAAGTTGATACAACACCATGACAAAACTCGAAGTTGGAGCGGCGACTATGTAGAGAAGTAGGTGGAAAGTGTACCTAACTGTTGCAAATAGAACGTTTCTTGTTTTCACTGTGGTTTCCATTTCGCGGACGATCGGAACTTACTTTCTGGACAACCCTCGTATTTCTTCCCATCTAAAGGTGTGTGGTTACCGGAATCGTATCACGTGTAGGGGGAAAGAGGGGACATGCTTGCTACGCACTGAACGTAGCCAGCTTAGATCTAATTGCCCGCGGCGGGTATTTGTTTTGTATTTGTATTTGAAAAGCACAGAAAACTGACGTTAGCTGCTCTAGCTTCTACTGGTCACAAGGTTTGTGCCACGTCTTCCCCAGGTGCAATGGAACAACACAGGGATGCGCAGTTTACTGATCCTGACTTTCCGCATTTCCCCTCGCAGCATGGTCCTGGACCGAGCGAGGCGGCTCAGTGGTTAATACACTGATCTCGCATTCGGGAGGACGACGGTTCAAACCCGCGTCCGGCCATCTTGGTTTAGGTTTTCCGTTACCTACCTAAATCGTTTCAGGCAAATTCCAGGATGGTTCCTTTGAAAGGGCACGGCTGATTTCCTTCCCCATCTTTCCCTCATCCGATGAGACCGATGACGTCGCTGTTTGGTCTGCTCCCCCAAATCAACCAACCAACCAGGGTTCTGAAATTGTCGTTGCCAAGCCGATAGTGTCTGCAGTGCAACATAAGAGACGTCGTACGCAGGGTAGTGAGGTGTCGAATATGTCTACTCCTCATCCACCCGCGCCCCTGAAGTAACTTTGTCGGTTATTGTATCTTGCAGTACTGAGTGCTAGATTCCTGATGGAGTCGATAGTGCGAAAACAGCTGCTGAGGTTTCTATTGTTCCTACTAGTATTCCTCCCTTCCCCCATGAACCATGGACCTTGCCGTTGGTGGGGAGGCTTGCGTGCCTCAGCGATACAGATGGTCGTACCGTAGGTGCAACCACAACGGAGGGGTATCTGTTGAGAGGCCAGACAAACATGTGGTTCCTGAAGAGGGGCAGCAGCCTTTTCAGTAGTTGCAGGGGCAACAATCTGGATGATTGACTGATCTGGCCTTGTAACATTAACCAAAACGGCCTTGCTGTGCTGGTACTGCGAACGGCTGAAAGCAAGGGGAAACTACAGCCGTAATTTTTCCCGAGGACATGCAGCTTTACTGTATGATTAAATGATGATGGCGTCCTCTTGGGTAAAATATTCCGGAGGTAAAATAGTCCCCCATTCGGATCTCCGGGCGGGGACTACTCAAGAGGACGTCGTTATCAGGAGAAAGAAAACTGGCATTCTACGGATCGGAGCGTGGAATGTCAGATCCCTTAATCGGGCAGGTAGGTTAGAAAATTTAAAAAGGGAAATGGATAGGTTAAAGTTAGATATAGTGGGAATTAGTGAAGTTCGGTGGCAGGAGGAACAAGACTTTTGGTCAGGTGATTACAGGGTTATAAATACAAAATCAAATAGGGGTAATGCAGGAGTAGGTTTAATAATGAATAAAAAAATAGGAGTGCGGGTTAGCTACTACAAACAGCATAGTGAACGCATTATTGTGGCCAAGATAGACACAAAGCCCATGCCTACTACAGTAGTACAAGTTTATATGCCAACTAGCTCTGCAGATGATGAAGAAATTGATGAAATGTATGACGAGATAAAAGAAATTATTCAGGTAGTGAAGGGAGACGAAAATTTAATAGTCATGGGTGACTGGAATTCGTCAGTAGGAAAAGGGAGAGAAGGAAACATAGTAGGTGAATATGGATTGGGGGGAAGAAATGAAAGAGGAAGCCGCCTTGTAGAATTTTGCACAGAGCATAACTTAATCATAGCTAACACTTGGTTCAAGAATCATAAAAGAAGGTTGTATACCTGGAAGAATCCTGGAGATACTAATAGGTATCAGATAGATTATATAATGGTAAGACAGAGATTTAGGAACCAGGTTTTAAGTTGTAAGACATTTCCAGGGGCAGATGTGGATTCTGACCACAATCTATTGGTTATGAACTGCAGATTGAAACTGAAGAAACTGCAAAAAGGTGGGAATTTAAGGAGATGGGACCTGGATAAACTGAAAGAACCAGAGGTTGTACAGTGTTTCAGGGAGAGCATAAGGGAACAATGGACAGGAATGGGGGAAAGAAATACAGTAGAAGAAGAATGGGTAGCTCTGAGGGATGAAGTAGTGAAGGCAGCAGAGGATCAAGTAGGTAAAAAGACGAGGGCTAATAGAAATCCTTGGGTAACAGAAGAAATATTGAATTTAATTGATGAAAGGAGAAAATATAAAAATGCAGTACATGAAGCAGGCAAAAGGGAATACAAACGTCTCAAAAATGAGATCGACAGAAAGTGCAAAATGGCTAAGCAGGGATGGCTAGAGGACAAATGTAAGGATGTAGAGGCTTGTCTCACTAGGGGTAAGATAGATACTGCCTACAGGAAAATTAAAGAGACCTTTGGAGAGAAGAGAACCACTTGTATGAATATCAAGAGCTCAGATGGAAACCCAGTTCTAAGCAAAGAAGGGAAGGCAGAAAGGTGGAAGGAGTATATAGAGGGTTTATACAAGGGCGATGTACTTGAGGACAGTATTATGGAAATGGAAGAGGATGTAGATGAAGATGAAATGGGAGATAAGATACTGCGTGAATAGTTTGACAGAGCACTGAAAGACCTGAGTCGAAACAAGGCCCCGGGAGTAGACAACATTCCATTAGAACTACTGATGGCCTTGGGAGAGCCAGTCATGACAAAACTCTACCATCTGGTGAGCAAGATGTATGAGACAGGCGAAATACCCACAGACTTCAAGAAGAATATAATAATTCCAATCCCAAAGAAAGCAGGTGTTGACAGATGTGAAAATTACCGAACTATCAGTTTAATAAGTCACAGCTGCAAAATACTAACGCGAATTCTTTACAGACGAATGGAAAAACTGGTAGAAGCGGACCTCGGGGAAGATCAGTTTGGATTTCGTAGAAATGTTGGAACACGTGAGGCAATACTAACCTTACGACTTATCTTAGAAGAAAGATTAAGAAAAGGCAAACCTACGTTTCTAGCATTTGTAGACTTAGAGAAAGCTTTTGACAAAGTTAAGTGGAATACTCTCTTTCAAATTCTGAAGGTGGCAGGGGTAAAATACAGGGAGCGAAAGGCTATTTACAATTTGTACAGAAACCAGATGGCAGTTATAAGAGTCGAGGGGCATGAAATGGAAGCAGTGGTTGGGAAAGGAGTGAGACAGGGTTGTAGCCTCTCCCCGATGTTATTCAATCTGTATATTGAGCAAGCAGTAAAGGAAACAAAAGAAAAATTCGGAGTAGGTATTAAAATTCATGGAGAAGAAGTAAAAACTTTGAGGTTCGCCGATGACATTGTAATTCTGTCAGAGACAGCAAAGGACTTGGAAGAGCAGTTGAACGGAATGGACAGTGTCTTGAAAGGAGGATATAAGATGAACATCAACAAAAGCAAAACGAGGATAATGGAATGTAGTCAAATTAAATCGGGTGATGCTGAGGGGATTAGATTAGGAAATCAGACACTTAAAGTAGTAAAGGAGTTTTGCTATTTAGGGAGTAAAATAACTGATGATGGTCGAAGTAGAGAGGATATAAAATGTAGACTGGCAATGGCAAGGAAATCGTTTCTGAAGAAGAGAAATTTGTTAACATCGAGTATAGATTTAAGTGTCAGGAAATCGTTTCTGAAAGTATTTGTATGGAGTGTAGCCATGTATGGAAGTGAAACATGGACGATAACCAGTTTGGACAAGAAGAGAATAGAAGCTTTCGAAATGTGGTGCTACAGAAGAATGCTGAAGATAAGGTGGGTAGATCACGTAACTAATGAGGAGGTATTGAATAGGATTGGGGAGAAGAGAAGTTTGTGGCACAACTTGACTAGAAGAAGGGATCGGTTAGTAGGACATGTTTTGAGGCATCAAGGGATCACAAATTTAGCATTGGAGGGCAGCGTGGAGGGTAAAAATCGTAGAGGGAGACCAAGAGATCAATACACTAAGCAGATTCAGAAGGGTGTAGGTTGCAGTAGGTACTGGGAGATGAAGAAGCTTGCACAGGATAGAGTAGCATGGAGAGCTGCATCAAACCAGTCTCAGGACTGAAGACCACAACAACAGTATTCCTCCTGCAGCTGAGCTAACTGCTCCGAAACCACCCAAGGGTGGGGAAATTGTTCAGCCTACTGCTGTTCCAATGATCCAACAGCAGCAAATTGAGGCCTCCCTAAAACTACCTGTTCCCTTGATATCACACATTGGAACGACCAACATTTGTTACTCCAGTTCAGGCGACTGGAGGCCATAAAATCCTACCTGTCGACCCAGATGTTGTTGTGCCTGGCCACTCTCCTCTGTGTCCATCTGAGTTGTTTGTTTGTCACCTACTCTGGTTAATGTTCAAAAACCGCCTACGGCTCCGACTGCCGATGCTGTACTGCCTCGTAGTCGTTGTAAACAACCCGTCCAACCTGAGCGGGTGTTGACTCGTAAAAAGAAGAAACATAAAGATCCTTGAAGCGGGTGTGGGAGCCCCCCATCCTCTGATTCCTGTCTGTGCGTCATCCGATTTATTTGTTCAGGCTCTGGATCATAGACTTACACCTACTAATAATGCTGCTATTTTGGAAGCTTTTCAATATGATGATGTCTATGACTTCTTGTCAGATTACCTTCTTCGCCGGAGTTGGATGGTCTGTCCAAGGAGTTTTATGTTCACAAACTGCCTATTGGCTTCTGTCTCGGGTTCTTCGGCCGACGTTCATCTAATGATTTTTCTGACGTTTCGCCAGCACGAGTGGCTGGCGTTGTCAAAGCTTTACTCTCCATTGCCGGTGGTGAAGTGGAGCCGAGCTCGCGGGCGCAGACTATATGTACCTGGCGCGCCAACGTCCGAGGGCTTCTCCGCGGTCATTTCCGGTGCGGTTCTCCTCTTGCTACCTGCGACGGTCGTTCGCTGCAGTACGGGAAGCCAGGATCCGTTTACCTTAAGGCTTTCCTCTTTCTTGTTCAAACTGTTCGCGTGTTTTCGTATTTCTACAGCTTCTCTGAACAAGCGCGTGTGATAGTGCTTCTCTACAGCCAGAACTTCCGTGTCGGCGAATTTTATTACGTGGTCGGTCTCATTCAGTGCGTGCTCTGCCACGGCCGATTTCTCCACCTGCCCCAACCTGCAATGTCGCTTATGCTCTTTGATCCTGGTGTTAATGGATCGTCCAGTCATTCCGACATAAACTTTTCCGCATTTGCATGGTATGCGGTATATTCCCGACATTGCAAGTGGGTCTCTTTTCATTAGATGAACGTCGGCCGAAGAACCCGAGACAGAAGCCAATAGGCAGTTGGGTTTTTGTCCAAACAGTCTAAAGCTGGAAAAATTCTGTTAGTTTCTAAAAGTTCTGGTCAGGCAGCAACTGAAAAATTTCTCCAGATTACCATATATTAAATTTTGATCGTAAGACTGGCGAGGGCGATGATTAGCGGGCTGTATGCATTGCTGGGGAAAGTTGTTGCTGAGCATCAAAGTTGCATTCCTGGTCGTACCCATCAGGACCCAGTAGCCTGAATCTCGTGATGTCATATCGGTAGCCGCCCTTACTTCTGCTACTGGTGCTTTGGTATTTTTGGGTTTTGACAAGTCTTTCGACCAGGTCAGCATACGTCTTCAGCAAAGCATATTAAATCTCTCAGATCTCTCCACCTCGTGCTATGTTGGCTAGGAAACTAAAAGAGCTATCTAGTCGTTTTTAAGGACGTATCCAATTTTTCGATTATGATACGATGTGGCTGCGCGTGCACGTTCTCTCGGGGATCGGGACTTTCCGATATTCGAAGGAAAGCGTCTGTGTTATTTGTTCGGCGCACCATGTTGACTGTCGTTCACGCAATCCACACATTCACCTCTCGGTTATTTTACTGTCTGCGGCCAGGCCGTCTTGATCTACCTGGCGCGGTTGGACGGGTGAATTTCCAGTTAAAATATGTCTGTGAATTTTATATTTCCGTCAGTTATTTGGGGCTGATATTCCACAGAGACAGTATCTCACTACAACATTTTTGTTAGTGCACGGGAGAGGAATTGACTGTACGGCGCCGGTTGAACGGGAATCACTGCAAATTTCTTGGAAGACGGTGTGATTTCATTTGAGCCTTCTTTTTTCATCAATGGCGGTGGCGTCCTTGTCGTATCACATGGTACACATTCTGTTATCCATCACTGAGTGGCCGGCCGTTGTGGCCGAGTAGTTCTAGGCGCTTCAGTGTGGAACCGCGCGACAGCTACGGTCGCAGGTTCGAATCCTGCCTCGGGCATGGATGTGTGTGATGTCCTTAGGTTAGTTAGGTTTAAGTAGTTCTAAGTTCTAGGGGACTGATGATCTCAGATGTTAAGTCATATAGTGCTCAGAGCCATTTGAACCATTTGAAACATTGTGCACAATTCTGTACCTTGTTTCTGTAAACACATATTAACAGCCGAACTTTAATGTGGCTGAACTGTAAAATTGAAAAACATTTTTTGAAAAAAAAAAATATTGATACACACCTACTTTGTTAAACTCCAGTTCATTGCTATTGTTCATGTCGTCAACACAGATACTGTTGAAATTTAATAAGGTTCAGGTACTTGATGACAATTCTGTTAAATGCAAACTGATAGTATTAATTGTTAATTCACTAAGTGGCGATGAATGTACACTACAGTTTCTGTTCACTGAAGCGTGTTTCAGTATTCTGAACTTGTCCATTCATTTGATGTGAAGGGAGAATGATGATAACAAGATGTTGATGTTTTCACAAAATGTACAAGCCCAGTCATCTTAAATTATCTGGAGCAAATTATTCACGAAATGTTGCAATGCTGCAAAAAAAAAAAAAAAAAAAAAATTGCTCTGAGCACTATGCGACTTAACTTCTGAGGTCATCAGTCGCCTAGAACTTAGAACGAATTAAACCTAACTAACCTAAGGACATCACACACATCCATGCCCGAGGCAGGACTCGAACCTGCGACCGTAGCGGTCACTCGGTTCCAGACTGTAGCGCCTGGAACCGCACGCCCACTACGGCCGGCCGCAATGCTGCAACTGGAAGGCTATGGCTTCAATGAAAAAGAGAATGTTAAAGCTTATTGCTAGTCTGAGTAGCTTAATTCTAAAAATGTGTATAAGGTGTGACCTGAAATTTATAAAAAAATTATCGTAGAGTGTCAAAGATTGACTATTATTTTTCGCCTAAACAATAGGTCATTTTTATTCAATACTTCATACAGTTTTCAGAAGTTACCTCGAGTCTTTCGGGGTGATGTCCTAATTTCTAAATATGGACATTGCTATAATTATTGTATTATGATTTGAAGGCACATTGTCGAACTGAGAGACATCCGCCTATTAAACTGTTTTGTGAGATTTGTAAAAAGGAACAAGTACAATAATGTTTTTCAATGTATTGCATTTTTATTTCTTAAAATCATTAAAAAAGTGCACAGTCATTACAGCTAACCTACTTTGGGTAGGACAGTAATGGCACTACTCTATTTTGCGTAAAACTCTAACATTACGTCACTGACACAGATACAATGACTGCACATCTGTATAAATATTGAAATCTCATTAGAATTAAAAAATGATAGGATTAGGCGAAAGTAAACGTTACTTTTCAAAGTCTGTCTGCTAATGCTTGCGGTGCACTATTTTCATGCCTGGGGCGCCTGTTGCATGAGAGTATTTAAGTATTAACTGTGTTTTTCATACTTGTCACTTCTTTTTCCATGTGTTTTTGCTTTTAGGAAGCTTTAATTTTCGAGCACTAGTAATAATGTTCCATAGATTTCGTGTTTGTTTTGAATACAGTCCAGAGACAGTTAGTGCTTATTATCATTGTTTCCAACAAGAAGTGTCTAGTAACCACAGTTTAGTCAGCTATCAGCCGCCTTTAGTGAATTAGCAGTCTAGTTAAAAGTTGATTACTTAACTCTCTACAGTAAATTGTTGATTTCTTAGGATGGATAGGATGTGTGACTGCTGTGTACGGACGCAGGAGGAGCTGGCCATTGTTCGCGAACAGCTGAACGTGCTGATGGCCACCGTCAGCCGTCTTCAGGCTGCTACCTCGGAGTGTAGCGGCAGTGGGGAGTCTGGTGCGTCGCATGGTACACCCCAGGTGTAACATGCTTCACCCACGGTCCCTGCTGTCGAGACATCTTCGCGGGTACCGGGCGCGGTTGGGCCACCCTCTCCCCAAGGGGAGTGGCGAGTTCAGCGGCGTTCGCGTCGCACGAGGCGGAGGGTCAATGTGGAGGCTGGCCGTGTGGCGTCGCCCGCTCTGCCTGTGAGTAGACATGTTGCCGCTCCGTCAGCAAGGTCTGAGCAGGCACACGGGGGGAGGGGTTTATAAGTGATTGGGAGCTCAAATGTTAGGCGGGTGATGGAGCCCCTTAGGGCAATAGCGGAAATGTCGGGGAAGAAGGCCAGTCTTTGCTCTGTCTGCTTGCCGAGGGTCTCATCCGAGATGTGACGGAGGCCCTGCCGGCGGCGATAGAGAGCACTGGGCGCACCCGACTGCAAATTGTTGCTCATGTCGGCACCAATGAATGACTCCTGCCGTCTGGGTTCAGAGGTCATCCTCAGTTCACACAGGCGACTGGCGCAGTTGGTGAAGGCGGAAAGCCTCGCTTGCGCGGTGGACTATTTGTAGTGTCGTTCCCAGAACCGATCGCGATACTCTGGTTTGGAGTCAAGTGGAAGGCTTAAACCAGAGGCTCAGAAGATTCTGCGGAGATCTGGGGTGCAAATTTCTCGACATCCGCTATCGGGTGGAGAAATGTAGGGTCCTCCTGAGTTGGTCAGGCGTGCACTACACGCAGGAAACGGCTATAAGGGTAGCGGAGTACGTGTGGAGTCCACATGTGGGTTTTTTAGGTTAGAGAATTCCCTCCCTAGGCCCTACAAGGCGCCTTCTGAGACGCGACACGGTAGCAATAGGCAAAAGGCAACAGGGAATGAGAATATTAATGTGGTAATAGTAAACTGCAGGGGCGTCTATAGAAAGGACCCTGTACCGCTCTCATTAATAAACGGTCACGATGTCCACATAGTACTAGGGACAGAAAGTTGGCTGAAACCAGATGTTAACAGTAATGAAATTCTAAACTCAGACTGGAATGTATACCGTAGAGACAGGCTGGACAGTGAAGGAGGAGGCGTGTTTATAGCTGTAAAAATGCAATAGTATCGAAGGAAATTGACGGAAATCCGAAATGTGAAATAATTTTGGTGAAGGTCACGGTTAAAGCAGGCTCAAACATGATAATTTGATGTCTCTATAGGCCCCCTGGCTTAGCAGCTGTTGTGGCAGAACACCTGAAGGAAAATTTGGAAAATATTTCAAGTAGATTTCCCGACCATGTTATAGTTTTGGGTGGAGATTTTAATTTACCAGATATAGACTGGGAGACTCAAACGTTTATAACGGGTGGCAGGGACAAAGAATCCAGTGAAATTTTTTTAAGTGCATTACCTGTAAACTACCTTGAGCAGTTAAACAGAGAACCGACTTGTGGCGATAACATATTTGACCTTCTGGTGACAAACAGACCCGAACTATTTGAAACAGTTAACGCAGAACAGGGAATCAGCGACCATAAAGCGGTTACAGCATCGGTAATTTCAGCCGTAAACAGAAATATTAAAAAAGGTAGGAAGATTTTTCTGTTTAGCAAAAGTGACAAAAAGAAGATTTCAGAGTACTTGACGGCTCAACACAAAAGTTTTATCTCAAGTACAGATAGTGTTGAGGATCAGTGGACAAAGTTCAAAACCATCGTACAATATGCATTAGATGAGTATGTGTCAAGCAAGATCGTAAGAGATGGAAAAGTGCCAGCCACCGTGGTACAACAACCGAGTTAGAAAACCACCACGGAAGCAAAGGGAACTTCACAGCAAACATAAACATAGCCAAAGCCTTGCAGACAAACAAAAATTACACGAAGCGAAATGTAGTGTGAGGAGGGCTATGCGAGAGGCGTTCAACGAATTCGAAAGTAAGGTTCTGTGTATTGCCGGCCGAAGTGGCCGTGCGGTTAAAGGCGCTGCAGTCTGGAACCGCAAGACCACTACGGTCGCAGGTTCGAATCCTGTCTCGGGCATGGACGTTTGTGATGTCCTTAGGTTAGTTAGGTTTAACTAGTTCTAAGTTCTAGGGGACTAATGACCTCAGCAGTTGAGTCCCATAGTGCTCAGAGCCATTTTTTCTGTGTACTGACTTCGCAGACTATCCTAAGAAATTTTGGTCTTATGTGAAAGCGGTAGGTGGATCAAAACAAAATGTCCAAACACTCTGTGACTAAAATGGTACTGAAGCAGAGGATGACAGACTACAGGTCGAAATACTAAATGCCATTTTCCAAAGCTGTTTCACGGAGGAAGACTGCACTGTAGTCCCTTATCTAGATTGTCGCACAGATGACAAAATGGTAGATATAGAAACAGATGACAGAGGGATAGAAAAACAATTAAAATCGCTCGAAAGAGGAAAGGTCGCTGGACCTGATGGGATAACAGTTCGATTTTACACAGAGTACGCGAAGGAACTTGCCCCCCTTCTTGCAGCGGTGTACCGTAGGTCTCTAGAAAAGCGCAGCGTTCCAAAAGATTAGAAAATGGCACAGGTCATCCCCGTTTTCAAGAAGGGACGTCGAACAGATGTGCAGAACTCTAACGTCGATCAGCTGTAGAATTTTGGAACACGTATTAAGTTCGAGTATAATGACTTTTCTGGAGACTAGAAATCTACTCTGTAAGAATCAGCATGGGTTTCGAAAAAGACGATCATGTGAAACCCAGCTCGCGTTATTCGTCCACGAGACTCAGAGGGCCATAGACACGGGTTCCCAGGTAGATGCCGTGTTTCTTGACTTCCGCAAGGCGTTTGATACAGTTCCCCACAGTCGTTTCATGAACAAAGTAAGAGCATATGGACTATCAGACCAATTGTGTGATTGGATATTAGGCATGTATACCAGTTTTTTTGGCTCTTCAGTGTCGTACCCCGGGACACTGTTGTACAGCTTTAGTGACTATGAGAACCTAGCAGTCAGGACTATCCGAGTATCGTGAAGGGTCTCGCAAAGTTTAGTCTCCACACGAGCCAAAAAATTAGGTTTATCACCTTCGTATCTGGCGTCCAGGATGCCCGTATAATAATACGGGAAAAGTAATTCATTGTTGCACATCTATATAATAACTAACATTGTGTGTGAAGTTTGTGGCACACTATCGTAGTAAACCACTTAAGCGTAAAAGTAACCTAAGGTAAATCTTCCACGAACTGCCTAAGAAGACGTATTCAATGCAAATTTCTTGCCAGGCTTTTCGGTTTAATCTGATAGGAAATCCAGTTAATCGGTAACAAGGCAATGGTGACGACGGATTGTACGTAACATACCACTCACCAAACTTACTTGATTAATTTATAAAATTTTGTCGTTAGAGCTCGTACATACCCTGCACAGCGCACAGTAGCAGATCTAACAGGGATGGTGGGATGTCATGACTGTAGTGAGTCCACCTCCCAAACAACACTTTATTAAACGCCTTTATATTTTTACACGTATTAATTTCCAAATAAGGCTGATTACTTTTAGATGGTGATAAACCCCCTATAAGAACCTGCAGGGTCTTCATGATACTGAAATAAAAAAAATGGCTTGTAGTCAAAGGAATCTCCTCTAATGAAAATGGGTACTTATTTTGCAGTAAGTCTCAAATAGTGATGGGAAAAGGCGTATGAAACAATCGATTCAGCCGGATACTGGAAAACAATAGACTCATTTGTTTGTAGTTTTATGTATTGGTTGTGTTATCCCTTCATTCTTCTGAGTGAAGCCAGACTGTGGGAACAAGCGTCTCAATCTACTAGATGAAGTTGTTTGTAGTTTTATGTAGCGGTTGAATCATTTTCTTTTAAGTGAAACTAGTCTGTAGGGGCAACGGAAATAAAACAGTCTATACACTCCGTTGTAGCTTTGCATACTGACCGAATTATTCATTCCTTCTTTTTCATGTGAAACCATTATGCATTCTGTCAGTTGAACAATGTATTCTTTCTTTCGACCGAAACCACTCTTTAGTGTTTTAGTTGACTCATTTATCCACTCATCCTGCTGAATGAAAGCAGAGTGTAGTTCTTTCACTGGCAGAACCAAAGCAGTGGTATACAACTGGAGTGCACATTCTCCCGCTGGGTACTCCAGCCCCAGATTTACGTGAAGATATCTCAGGGCGTGCACAAAATTTAAAATAAACATTGTACATTGAGAAACGTCCATAGTGAACGTCTCATTATGTTTCGCTGAAATTACCAGAGATTTGTTGCCCTGACAACTCGCAACTGACTGACATCTTCAGGAGCGGCGAACAACTATTGAGCTGTGACTGAAGTCTCCTGTTTATTCCAGTCTAAGCAGTAAACGCGCAGACGTGAAAGTGCCAAAATCGGTGGCTAGTAGGGAAGATTTTCTGATCGGCAGCAGGAAAGACAGCTGTCCCATCTGTAGCACGATGAACCAAGAACTTCGGCGCTCCCGTGAAGGCTGTTGAACCAAGACATTCGGCGCTCACGTGAAGGCTGTCATTCATACATACTATAAGCTGCCGTCGGCCGTTCCAGCTCCATCTATTGCGAGTCGCATGCCGATACACGCGTCCGCATTCGTTTGTTACCATCCGCGCTGTTGTCGTGTGAATATCTACTTTATATTACCACCGAAGCGTCATCCCTTTTATGACCAATATTTCCCCTTCGTGATCTCTGTGATGTTAAGACGGCCAACGCTGGATCCCATGCAGTGTTAAGTTGATATCCTGTGTTCCCGTCCAGCAGATTTGTCGAGCTGCGAATTCCCACTGCTTCTTTAACAAGGTTGTATCATTATAAAGACATGGACGAGAGAATGTTTGTATTTTTATAGTCCCTATTTTGTCCCGTTCTAAAACAATTTTCGGCCAGTGCAAAATTATCTGATTGGTCCAGACGTGTGTTACGTCGATGTTCAGCGTACCTGTCTTCCACAGTGCGACAGGTTTCCAGTGTATGGCGTCCAGGACCTACAAGGAATCTTATGGATACCAGACCTTCTCAAACCGCGATTATGTTTCATGGAAACTAGAAGTGGTCTGAGTTTCGTTGGAAGACGAATGATGCATTAAACTATATATTTTTTCAGTAATCTTCCTATTTTCGAAGTAAGATCGGCAATGTATGACAATACGACTATTTCTCTTTGTTCTGCACTTTCTTCCAGCTCCTCACTTCGTCTAACATGCGCCGGATAAAAGGCACAGTGAATCTCCAGTCCGGGGTATCCATTCTGGATGTATAATTTACAGAGCTGGCGCAGGTCATGGGGTAAGCTGTCTAAATTCGATGTGGCTCGTGCTTTGTCAACCAGTGTCCTAACACTCTACTTCGTTGTGAAGGATGGTAACAGCTGGATGCCTGTAAGGTATGGCTCCGTGTGTAGGTCTGCAGTATACAGCGTGACTCACGGTGCCATCCTCTTTTATTGTTTGTGTGTTTCTATTCTGAGCTTCTTCGGCTTTTTACACTATTTGATCAAAAGTATCCGGATACTCCTATGTGACGTAGAATTGACAAGTACACTGAAGCGCCAAAGAAACTGGTATAGGCATGCATATTCAAAAACAGAGATATGTATACAGGCAGAAGACGGAGCTGAGGTCGGCAACGCCTATATAAGAAAACAAGTGTCTGGCGCAATTGTTGGATCGGTTGCTGGTTCTGCAATGGCAGGTTATCAAGATTTGAGTGCGTTTGAACGTAATATTATGGCCGGGGAACGAGCGATGGGACACAGCATCTCGGGGTAGCCATGAAGTGGGGATTTTCCCGTGCGATCATTTCATGAGTCTACCGTGACTACCAGGAACACGGCAAAATATAAAATTTCTGACACTGCTGCGGTCGGAAAAAGATCCTGCAAGTTTGTGTCCAACGACGACTGAAGAGAATCGTTCAATGTAACAGAGGTGCAACCCTTCCGCAGATTGCTGCAGAGTTCAATGCTGTGCCATGAGAAAGTCTCAGCGTGCGAACCATTCAGCGAAACATCATCGATACGGGCTTTCGGAGCCGAACGTACATTCGTGTACCCTTGATGACCGTAAAGCACAAAGCTTTACGCCTCTGTCCGCAGCTCGTGGTCGTGCGGTAGCGTTCTCGCTTCCCGCGCCCGGGTTCCCGGGTTCGATTCCCGGCGGGGTCAGGGATTTTCTCTGCCTCGTGATGACTGGGTGTTGTGTGATGTCCTTAGGTTAGTTAGGTTTAAGTAGTTCTAGGGGACTGATGACCATAGATGTTGTCCCATAGTGCTCATAGCCATTTGAACCATTTTTTTTTACGCCTCCCCTGAGCCCATCAACACCGACATTGGACTGTTGACGACTGGAAACAGGTTGCCTGGTCGGACGAGTCTCGTTTCAAATCGTATCGCGCAGATGGACGTGTACGGATATGGAGACAAGCTCATGAATTCATGGACCCTGCATGTCAGCAGGGGACTGTTCAAGCTGGTGGACGCTCCGTAATGGTGTGGGGTGTGTGCAGTTGGAGTGATATGGGACCCCTCATACGTCTAGATACAACTCTGACAGGTGCCATGTACGTAAGTATCCTGTCTGATCACCTGCATCCATTCATGCCCGTTGTGCATTACGACGGACTTGGGAATTCCAGCAGGACAATGCGACACCACACAGTCCAGAATTGCTACAGAGTGGCTCGAGGAATACTCTTCTGAGTTTAAAAACTTCCGCTGGCCCCAAGATCCCCAAACATGAACATCATTGAGCATATCTGGAACACCTTGCAACATGCCGTTCGGAAGAGATCTCCAGCCCCTCTTCCTTTTACGGATTTATGGACAGCCTGCAGGATTCATGGCGTCAATTCCCTCCCGCACTACTTCAGACACTAGTCGAGTCCATTCCACGTCGTGTTGCGGCACTACTGCGTGCTCGCGGGGGTCCTACACGATATTAGGCAGATGTGCCAGTTGCTTTGGCTCTTCAGTGTAGTAAGCCTCAGCGTAGTCTCGAACATCTCTAATTTTATCTTCATGCCCTTTCCGCGAGTTATACGAAGCAGCAAGCAATATGTCTGTTGGCTTTTCGAGGAACTTACGCTCTCGTAACTTTAACGGTAAACCACACCGTGATGCAGAACCCTTGTCTTGGAGTGTCTGCCCTTGGAGTTGGCTGAGCATATCCGTGACGCTTTCGGTCTTACTAAATGGACCTGTAACGAGACGTGATGTTCTTCTTTGATCTTCTCTGTTTCCTCTATCAGTTCTACCTGTCGCGGATCCCAGACTGCCGAGCAATATTCAAGTATTAGTTGAACGAGGGTCTTGTAAGGTACCTCCTTTGTTGATGGACTACATTTCCTGACGATTCTTCCAATGCATCTCCGCCTGATATCTCCTTTACTCGCGACTAATTTTACGTGGTCGTTCGATTTTAAATCGCTCCGTATACATACTCCTAGATATTTTATGGAGGTAATTGTTTCCATTGATTGTTCTTAAATCGTCTAAACGTACAATAATGGCTCTTTCTGTCTATGTATACGCAATAGGAAACGTTTGTTTATGCTGAGGCTCAATTGCCAACTTCATGCATCAAACGTCGATTCGCTAGACATCTTCCTGCATTTCGCTACATTTTATAGCGTTGTGATTTCTTTTATTGGTCATTTATATCTAGTGCTAAAACTAATGGTCGTACAACACTCCCTTGGGGTACGTGCGAAGTTACTTTTACGTCTGATGACTTCACTCCGTGGAGAATGATATGCTGTGTTCTGTTTGCTAGAAACTCTTCAGTCCATTCAAATAGTTGGTTTGGTGTTTCGTACTATCGTGCTGTGTTCATTAGGAGGCAGTACAGAACTGCACTGAACGCTTTCCGGAAGTCAAGGAAAACGGCATCTTCTTGGAGCCAGTATTTGCTGCTTTATGGGTCTTGTAGACGAACAAAGCGAGCTGGGTTTCACATGACTGTAGTTTTCGGAACCCATTTTGGTTCCCATAGAGGATATTTTCATAATACGCGAACTTTAGACATGTTCCAAAATTCTACAACAGGCCGGCGTAAGAGATACAGGACTGTAGTTCTGTGCGTATGTTCGACAACTTTTCTTGAAAACGCGAATACCTGTGCTTTTTTCCAATCAGTAGGAACGCTTTGGCCTTCCAGGGACTTGCGGCACACTGCTGTCAGAAGAGGCGGAAAGTATTTCGCGTAGTCTACGTGGAATCGCATAGGTATACTGTCAGGTCCAATGGCCATTCCTCTGTTGAGCGATTGTAGTTGCTTTTCTATCCCATGGTCAGTTATTTCGTTTATTCGTTTATGCGACTATTTAAAGGATGGTGATCTTCCTCTGAGAAACAGCTTTGGAAAAAGATGTTTAGTATTTCAGCCTTTTCTATAACATCCTCCGTTTCAATGCCATATGGCCAGACAGTGGCTTCGATCAGTTTACTGATTTAACATAAGACCAGAATTTATAGGATTTTCCGTCAAGTTTATAGACAGAATTTCACTTCCGAATTCATCGAGCGCTCCACGCATGACTCTCCTTAGTCTAATGATGGCTTCGTTTAGTTTTTGTTTGCCGGTGAGACTTGTGCTATGTTTAAATTTCCAATGAAGCTCTCTTTGCTTTCGTAGCATATTTCTAACACGGTTTCCACACCACGGCGGGTTTTTTCCATTCCTAACAACTTTACCTGGCACATACTGGTTCAAAGAGTATCGTAAAATGCTTTCGAACTTTGTCCAGTAATGTGCAACATTGTCAGTGCTGTTAACTAGTGAGATAATCGTAAATCTGTTTCTTTTCCCTGTTGCTAAACAGAGAGATCTTCCTACCTTTCATTGTATTCCTGTTTACAGCGGTATTCGATGATGCTGTTACTGTCTTATGATCACTTATTCCCTGTTCTACGCCGAGTCGAAAAGTTCGGGTCTGTTTCTCACTAGCAGGTCTAAGATTTTACGTACACGAGTCGGTATTCTGATTAACTGCTCAAATTACTTTCATAATAAGGCACTTACAACAATTTCACGCGATTCAAAAAATGGTTCAAATGGTTCTGAGCACTATGGGACTTAACATCTGTGGTCATCAGTCCCCTAGAACTTAGAACTACTTAAACCTAACTAACCTAAGGACATCACACACATCCATGCCCGAGGCAGGATTCGAACCTGCGACCGCAGCAGTCGCGCGGTTCCGGACTGCGCGCCTAGAACCGCTAGACCACCGCGGCCAGCTTCACGCGATTCCCTATCCCTACTATGCACATTAATCACCAGAGTCTCCCAATCTATAGCTGATAAGTTGAAATCTCCGCCTAAAACTATAATACGATTACGTATTATCAGGGTATTTATACGAAACATTCTCTAAGTATCTCCTCAAACGTTCCGCAATTATGCTGCTGAGGCAGGGGACCTATAAAAGCAACCGATGACCATGAAATGTCTGAGATTAGTCACTCAACCCGATATGAGGACGAAACGGGAGTCCTTTTCTATTGATGTCGGGACAACCACGGTTGCTGACTTGGGTTATGACCATAAGATCGCTTTGCAAGAAGCTATAAAAAGTTAGCTGGGGCGGAAGGTTCTTGTTAAGTCACACCGGCTATCAAGCAAACACAGATGCCCTAGCCATAAGCTTTTTAATGTCTGCTGTGGTTCGTTTCGAGTGAAAAGAATTGCCCACCAGAATGCCACAGAGATTGCGACGCTCTAAACAAAGAGATTTCGAGGAACACAGCACGTTTCTAATGTCAAGCGTTTCCCAGAGTAGATCTATGTAGCCATCTTCCAGGAAGCTTTGTTTGATTTTTGTTCACGTGTGCGTCCATGTCTGGAGAAACATTGCATCGTGATTTTTAACAACACAGCCACTGTAATATTGTATGTGTCCTAACAGTCGTCAGGTGCATTTTCTCTAGTGTTTCAGCAACAATTAGCGATTCCGTCAGTGCAGTGTGTAGCTGAATTCGTCAAAAACAAATACGGCTGATTACATGTTTCATTCGATGCCCACTATGAACGGAAAGAGTCAGTTTGTTTCCCGTTTCAAGCAAAATGATTTTTATGGAAGAATATCAAGCGCCCATCCGATAAAACGGTCCAAAATCAGTCTAGCGCGACATTCATTTATCGATATATATTAAGAGGGACAGTGAAGCACGAAGAATAACCAGTACTCCAACATCGACTGAGAAGCGCTGCTCTATAGCGGTAGCAGGCAGACCGATGCAGGGCGGCGTGTGAGTTGCTGGTTTCCTTCCCGTCTTACTGTCCCTATTAACATATATAGATGAAACGAATGCCACACTAGACTACTTTCGGAACGCTCTATAGGCTCATATAACTCCACTTTAACAAAAAATGGCTCTGAGCACTATGGGACTTAACATCTGAGGTCATCAGTCCCCTAGAACTTAGAACTACTTAAACCTAGCTAACCTAAGGACATCACACACATCCACACCCGAGGCAGGATTCGAATCTGCGACCGTAGCGGTCGCGCGGTTCCAGACTGAAGCGCTTAGAACTGCTCGGCCACAGCGGCTGGCTCACTTGAACAATCATTTTGGTTGGACTGATAAACAAATCGACGCTTTCCATTATCAAAAAATGGTTCAAATGGCTCTGAGCACTATGGGACTCAACTGCTGAGGTCATTAGTCCCCTAGAACTTAGAACTAGTTAAACCTAACTAACCTAAGGACATCACAAACATCCATGCCCGAGGCAGGATTCGAACCTGCGACCGTACCGGTCTTGCGGTTCCAGACTGCAGCGCCTTTAACCGCACGGCCACTTCGGCCGGCATTATCACTGGGTGTCGTACACAAGAAGTAATGTGCAGTATTTATTTGGGCCGATGCTAAGTGCACATTATAAAAAAGAACTTGCGAATATTTGCTGAAACATCAGAGGAAATGCGAATGTCAAGTCTTAGGAGAGTCACTAAAGAAACACAGAAAAAGAAAAAAAAAAGACAAAGACAAAGAGAACGACGCACCTCGAAGGAATTACCCGATTGAGACGGAAATCGGTAGACGTGATGTACATGTACAGACAAACAGATGATTATAACTTCAGGAAAACTGGATGATTTATTCAAGAGAAAGAGCTTCACAAATTGAGCAATTTGGCCGCCTCTGGCACTTATGCAAGCAGTTATTTGGCTAGACATTGATTGTTATAGTTGTTACATGTACTCCTGAGGGATATAGTGCCAAATTCTGTCCAACTGGCGCTTTAGATTATATCCCGAGCTGGTTGGGGGACCGCGCCCTTAATGCTCCAAAAGTTCTCAATTGTCAAGCGATCCGAGTACTTTGCTTGCCAAGGTGCGGTTCGGCAAGCACGCAGGCAAACAATAGACGCTCTCGCCTAGTGCAGGCGGTCATTATCTTGTTGAAATGTAAACCCAATATGGCTTGTCATAAAGGGCAACAAAACGCGGCACAGAATATCGGACGACGACCAAAGGGGTCCTGCTATGAAATAAAATGGAATCCCAGACCATCGTCCGAGGTTGTCGGGCCGTATGGGGGCGACAGTCAGGTTGGTACCCCCCGCTGTCCAGGGCATATCCAGACAGGTCTTCGTTGGTTATTGGGACCCAGTTCGAAGCAGAACTCGTCACTAAAGACAGTTCTACTTCAGTCATGGAGATTCCAGGACGAAGATGTAGCTGGAGACGCCTCGGACAGCGATGAGATACCAATTTCAGTGTCGCCCGCCAAACGCCTCGACAGCAAGGAATGATGGCCTAGGGTGTCATTTCTTTTCATAGCAGAATCCCTCCGGTTGTCATCCGTGGCACTCGTACAGCACAATGGCACGTTGACGACATTCTATGCCCCGTTTTGTTCCCCTTTCATGGAATTACATTTCAGCAAGATAATGCCCGCTCGCACACGGTGAGAGTTTCTACTGCTTGTCTTCGTGTTTGCCAAACCCTAAGTTGACCAGCAAGGTCACCGGATCTCTCCCCAAGTGAGAACGTTTGGAGCATTATGGGGAGGGTCCTTCAACCAGCCCGGGACTTCGACGATCTATCGCGCCAGTTAAACAGAATTTGGCGCAATATCCCTCAAGAGGACATCCAATAAGTCTGTCAATCAATGCCAAGCCGAATAATTGCTTTCATAACGGCCAGAGGTTGACCAACACGTTATTGATTCAAATGGTTCAAATGGCTCTAAGCGCTATGGGACTAAACATCTGAGGTCATCAGGCCCCTAGATTTACAACTACTTAAACCTAACTAACCTAAGGACATCACACACATCCATGCTCGAGGCAGGATTCGAACCTGCGACCGTAGCAGCAGCACGGTTTCCAACTGAAGCGCCTAGAATTGCTCGTCCACAGCGGCCGGCAACACGTTATTGACTTCATAAGTTTGCGAAGTTCTTTTTCTTGAATAAATCATCCAATATTTCTGAAACTGTAACCTTTTGTTTGTCTCTACATGTACCTTATACGTACCAAATTCCGTCTCATTTGGATAATTCCTTCGTGGTGCGTCTTTTTTTTTGTCTTAGAATTATTTCGGCACTAAATTATCTATGTTACTTATTAAAATGGACGCAGTCCGCGTGCTTTTTTATTGCAACATGCAAAATCTTTTAGAGGTCTTAGAGTGTATAATGTGTGTGTGTGTGTGTGTGTGTGTGTGTGTGTGTTTCTTTACGGCGGTCAACAGGAAGGTCATTACTGCCCTTGGTTGTCTGTTTTAGACATGTTTGCACCTACTGTATATGCCTATTAAAATGACAGTGTAATGGGGAAGTTACTAATGCATTGGACGTCATAATGGAACTGGTCACTAGCCCTGTGCCGGCCGCGGTGGTCTTGGGGTTCTAGGCGCTCAGTCCGGAACTGCGAGACTGCTACGGTCGCAGGTTCGAATCCTGCCTCGGGCATGGATGTGTGTGATGTCCTTAGGTTAGTTAGGTTTAAGTAGTTCTAAGTTCTAGGGGACTGATGACCACAGATGTTAAGTCCCATAGTGCTCAGAGCCACTTGAACCATTTTTGAACTAAGCCTGTTCTCTCCACAAACCTGAATACGCGATACACTTGGTCAACCGGATTACCTAAGGCACAAAAACACTTCAGAAATCACGTAAATTTTTGTTCTATTTCTTATGAATGAATGAATTACAGAAAATTATTTCACTTAATGACAGATATACTGATAAGTATTGTACGAAAATATTTCAAAATTTGAAAACTGTATTCATTTTAATTTTGAAAGTAACTTTTGATGTAAATCAAAACTTTTATTATTGCTATTTAAATAAATATCAGATAATAATCTGAAGAACTTTTGTAATGTAAATGTCATAAAATGTATTTGAAGTATGAATTATATCTTTCCATGTAAACATCCTTGGATTATAATGTGATACGAGCATTGCTGAACACTTTGTATGTGAGTTTATTTTTGGCATGGACCAAGTAGTTCACGCTGGGTACTGTATTTGTGAAGAGTGCGTCTTTTTTATGCTGTTATGTGATGGAAGTTGGAAGTGGTTGTAAATAAATTTACACTGACGTGTCAGTAAAGATTAAACGTATTTTGTGAGAAAGAAAAACTGCCTGTAAGAAGTTCCTTTCGAGTCCACATTTTGAGTTTAAACCCTATCATTCTCTAGTACGCAGGAATTTTACGCAGACACTGAGCAACAACAAAGACGACAAACTTCAAGAGATCAGTACTATAAGTGAAGTAATGAAAACTACAAGATTCTTATTAGTCACGAACACAATTTTATAAATAATTCATCCTCTTGCCGTATTTGTTTTAAGTAGTGGAACAACCACATACAAACAGACACAAAGTAGCATTTTTGCCCAGTTTTGCAATAAAATCTATCTGAAAATATGAGCAGGGAGGTTTAGACTGTATTCGGAGAGCACAAAGGTCAAATCCCGTCCCATCACCCAAATTTGAGTTTTCCGTAATTTCCCTAAATTAATAGAAGTGCCGCGGTAATTCTTTGGCAGAGAACGTGACCAATCTCTTTTTCCACTGCGAGGTAATATTCCGTCTGTAACGGCCTCGTGCACGGTACATTAAATGCTGGTCTTCTTTTATACTCGCACACAATTTCTAGCTCGAAATGGCCAATACTGCCGATTCGGGAAGTATCTAACATTTGGTCTGAAATACCCTGTATACGAAATCTACACAAGAAGTGTGATAAACCTTTGTGAAACCTATAAGTCAGCGCATACGGACATCTAAAGTAGGCGATAACGACTTCGCTATGTTACGATCTTCGCAGAAACGACTGTCCTTCGTGGAAGTAGTAAGCCGTTTATAGTGGCACGTAGCTTTTATCTTGAAATGTCGACTACATGCATGTAGATAACGTGCCTGAGAGGCAAGAACGTAACAGTGAAATACTGAATGCTCCTCACAGATTGACGCGTCAGTCGGATCTCTGTAATCGAACAACATATAATGTAGCAACCAGGACGAAGCCTAAAAAATGTAAACTTCAATTATATTCACGAGACTGTGACACTGTAGCGTAAAAGCCAAGCCATACATGTTCTGCAATAAGCTTTTTTATTAATTATTCCCATGCCATTTGCGAAGCGTATTCATTCTTCCTAACAGCAAACCGACTTGTTTAAACTTTTTGTAGATAATTGAAGGATCTTAACGAGGGTAACTGATTGAACGCATGAATACGTTCCGAAAATATTATTAGAAAGTATAGCTAAATCAGTTCCATAAACGCGCAAATAGAAAATTAAACAGTTATGATGAAATTGTGTTTGGGAAGATATAGTCACAAGCTGAAGAGATGGATGTGAAGTATGCGGAACTGTTCACCGAATGTTTGCATAAGATCATTCTGATACACGAAAGTAAGGGGTTAAAAGTTTTAATTCACTAAAACGAAGCATAGGACAACCGCAGGAAAATTAGTTGTTTGTCAGTGGGACCCTAGGTATGTACCAAAACTCTCAGTAACTATCCAGAAGAAACATAACGCGAGGAAAAACAGGGTGACAATTTAAATTTCAACGCCTCTTCAACTTCAAGGTCATTATAGATGGAAACCAAACTCGCATACGAGAAGGAAGAGGGTGGGAAATGAGTCGTGGGTTTGTTCAAGATGAAACCCCCACATTCGTCTTAACTGATTCAGAAAAGACACGTGAAAGCTACATCAGTCTGGCGCCAGGGGATTTAATGTCAGCTTCTCCCAGATACAGGTTCATTCCCTTCACCATTACGCCAACAGACGGAGAACAACCTACTTCTTGAAGTAGACAAAATACAAAGAATGACATACAAGTTGTAAATGATATTGTAAAAATAAAGAGTAATTAGTTTGGGGCGTCACTTTGTATGGGATCGAACAGGTTTGTGTGATCTTTACACCCTGCTTCGATAAAATTCTGTGGACACAATTCTGCAGAATAAATAAGCGAATCTACATATATTATGGAGCAAAATGACCTAAATCTGGTGACACCAAACCCGTATGTGGAATACATGTGGCTAGAATCACCGTCTGAACATCCCGATTTAGGTTAACTTTGATACCCTAAATCACTACAGGCGAAATATGTAATGGTTGTTTCAACGACGGAAACTTCTACCCAGTTACTTCCCTCACTTTTTTCTAGCTGAGCTAGCCTAGCCCAAGATCCTTCGCGACTTCAAGGTCGACGACTGACAGAGCCATTCTTGTGCCCTTCCCGCTTATATCAGTGTTTCGAGCAATGTACACTATCTGATCAGAAGTACCAAGACACACCCATGTAATGCGGGATCGACCACTAGATGGTCAAGAAGGCAGGGAGAGTTGTGTACTCAGTAGAGCGGCAGTAACACCATAATTGGTCGGTCACAAGAGTTAAGTGACTTCGGATGTAGACTAGTTACTGGATGTCACTCTGCATAAGAAATACATCAGGGACTTTTCAACTCTTGTAAAGTTCTCCACATGGTGATGTGACTGTCAAGTGAGGATGCAAAGGACCGACAACGGCAAGCTCAAAACCAGGCGGACCTCATTTACTGAGAGACCATCGAGCTTTGCGGAGGGTTGTTGTATCAAATCGCATAAAGCTAGCTCAAGAATTAATCGTCAGTTCCAAAGTGCTACCAGCAGTCCATGTAGCATACTCACTGTGCATCAGCAATTAAAAAGAATGGGGTATAATTGTCCAGCAGCTCCTCGTTAGCCATATATTCTTGCAGTCAATGATAAGAGATGCTCGAGATGGTTTAAAGAGTGAAGCCACTCGACAGTGATTGATTGGAAACGACTGATTTGGAGCAATAAATCACGCTAAACCTTGTGCCTATCCGATGGAAGTGATCGGGTTTGATTGGTGCCTGGAGAACGTTACCTGACGTCAGTGAGGTGCACAGGAAGTTGTGTTACGGCAGGGGTGGCCAAGAATACGCCTCTCGAGCCGTGCTCTGGCAAGAGTGCATAGCCCTCAGCCTGGCTGGTACAATTCCTTCATCGTCAGACCGTCCGCCCCTGGTAGCTGAGTGGTCAGCGCGACGGAATGTCATACCTAACGACACGGGCTCTATTCCCGGAAGGGTCGGAGATTTTCGCCACTCAGGGACTGTGTGTTGTGTTGTCCTTATCATCATCATTTCATCCCCATCGACACGCAAGTCGCCGAAGTGGCGTCAACTCGCAAGACTTTCACCAGGCGAGTGGTCTACCCGACGGGAGGCCTTAGCCACACGGCATTTCTATTTACCGTCAGACCACGTTGCTTGAGTGCGAAGAGCGGGCAGAGGGAAAACTGCGATCGCGCCGCATTTAAATGGCAATGCAGTTTAGATGCATACAACCTGGTTTTATATTTCATATTTCTCAGAAACATAGATCAGAAACAAAACAGATAATCAGTATTAATTAATTATTTTTGGTGCCCTGAGGACATAAATTTTATCTGATACCAACTGTCAGACGCAGACAATATCACAGATTTTCGCACTCAGGTTGCCACAAAATTGTGACTTATTTAATTTCATTATCTTGGGTTGGGTTGTCTGGGGGAAGAGACCAAACAGCGAGGTCATCGGTCTCATTGGATTAGGGAAGGACGGGGAAGGAAGTCGGCCGTGCCCTTTCAAAGGAATCATCCCGGCATTTGCCTGGAGTGATTTAGGGAAATCACGGAAAACCTAAATAAGGATGGTCGGACGCGGGATTGAACAGTCGTCCTCCCGAATGCGAGTCCAGTGTGCTAACCACTGCGCCACCTCACTCGGTAATTTCATTATCGTAAAGAACTTCTTTCACACATATATGTTGGTAGAAAAATTGTAGCACTTTCGGAAACTTGTTATCGAGACCTGGAAACTCTACCTGAAGAAACCAATGTAGACGTCCTGGACAGTTTTAACGTTAAAGGGATTCGTCTTTAAAACGTGAATCACCTTGCATATCAATCAGTTACATCTGCCTAGGCACAGGGGCGCTTTCAACTGAAACGGCAAACGGTCTCGAAAACAGCTCGAAATCAGATGTCAGATTGCCAGTGCTCTCAAAACGATTACGAAACCGTCCTTATAATTATTTCAAGGCCACAATGGATTCCTCAAAACTTCCGTTTTATTTAAGGCCAGTGGACTGTGTCTGTCAGCGTGTGCCCCGTCTGCAACGCCTTTTTTAAAAAAATTCACCCCATCAAATCATGAAGTCGCTATTTCTCGCCTGCAGAGTCTTACTGTGGGTAGTGTTCAGTCGAATCCACTTAAGATACGAGGTCAGCAATCCATTCTGGATGTTCCAGTTTTCGTTCCTGCACTCATTTTTCCTTCGTAAATTCAACTACATTGAGATTTAAATCGACAAATCGTTCTCGGAATGCCCCTTGCCTTAACCAACATATGAGTACTTTGCAGTAATACACTCCAAGACAAGAAAAAAAAAGACACACCACAAAGGAATCATCGGAATGGCTCGGAAATCGGTAGACGCGACGTATACCTACAGAAAAACAAATTACTAGAATTTCAGATAAAAACGGGATGATCTACTCAATAGAAAGAACTTCGCAAATTGAGCAAGTCAGTAACGCGTTGGTCCACAAAAAGATGGTTCAAATGGCTCTGAGCACTATGGGACTTAACTACTGAGGTCATCAGTCCCCTAGAACTTAGAACTACTTAAACCTAACTAACCTAAGGACATCACACACATTCATGCCCGAGGCAGGATTCGAACCTGCGACCGTAGCTGTCGCGCGGTTCCAGAACCGCTAGGCCACCCCGGCCGGCCCATTGGTCCACCTCTGGCCTTTACACAAGCTGTTATTTGGCTTGGCGTTGATTGTCAGAGCTGTGGGATGTCCACCTGAGGGATATTGTGCCAAATCCTGTCCAATTGGTGCTTTATATGGTCAAAATTCCAAGCTGGTTGGAGAGCCTTGCCCACAATGTCCCAAAGATTTTCAATTGAAGAGAGACACGCCAAACTTCCTCGCCGAGGTAGAGTTTGACAAGACGACAACAAGCAATAGCAACTCTCACCGTGTGTGACCAGGCATTGTCTTGATGAAATGTAAGCCCAGGATGGCTTGCCATGAAAGGCAACAAAATGGGTTGTACAATATCGTCGACATACTGGTGTGCTGTAAAGGTGCCGCAGATGACGAAGGGTCGTGCTATGAAAATAAATGAGAACCGCAGATCATCACTTCTTCTTGTCGAACCGTATACGGGAGACAGTGAGTATCCCAGAGCTGTCTGGAACGTCTCCAGTCACTGATCATCGGGGCTCAATTCGAAGCGTGACTCATCACTGAAGACGGTTCTACTCCGGTCAATGAGGTTCCAGGCCATGATGACCAGTGTAGACGTGTCTGGAGATATCCTGGAATGTGGTGAGATACCGAGCTGACTGTCACCCGCAATACGTTCCGACAACCGTAAGTGACGGTCTGGAGTGCCATTTCTTTTCATAGCGGGACCTCTTTGATGTCATCCGCAGCATCCTTAATGCATAGCGGTACGTCGACGAAATTCTATGCCCCGTGTTGCTCATCGTCATGTCAAGTCATCCTGTGCTTACATTTCAGGAAGATAATACCCGACCACACATGGTGACAGTTTCTACTCCTTGTCTTCGTACTCGCAACACCCTGCCTTCGCAAGCAGGGTCACCGAATTTCAGAACGTTTCGAGCATTGAGGCCAGGGCTCTCCAACCAGCACGGGATTTCAACGACCTAACGCACCAGTTGAACTGAGTTTGGCGTGATATCCCTCAGAAGGATATCCAACAACTCTGTCAATCAATGCCAAAGTCAATCAACTGTATCAATCAATGTCAAGCAGAATAACTGCTTCCAGACGGGCCAGAGCTGGGCCAACGCGTTATTGGCTTGCGCAGTTTGTGAAGCTCTTTCTCTTGAATAATTCATCCCGTTTTTTTTTAATTGTAATTGTTTGTCTGTACATGTACGTCACATCTACTGACTTACATCCCATTCAGATAACTCCTTCGTGGTGCGTCACATATACTCATTCTCATAAATTAAGGAAAACTGCAGAGTGTGCTGCTACACAACGTGGCACTAGACAAAACTGCCGTTAATAGTATAGGCACATAGGGAACACACACGACACAGATCTGTAAGTCCACGGTATTGGTTGTTAATTGAGAAAATCTTCCCGAAACACATGTGCTACAAACCGCCACTGTTTCCCGCGCATGTACCCCGATATCAATGTGGGATATGATCACCGTGCACGCGTACACAGGCCGCACAAAGGCTTGGCATACTCTGGATCAGGTGGTCGAGCAACTGCTGGGGTATAGCTCCCCATTCTTGCACCAGTGCCTGTCCGAACTCCTGAAGTATCATAGGGGTTTGAAGACGTGCAGCGATAAGTCGACCGAGAGCATCCTAGACGTGCTCGATGGGGGTTTAGGTCTGGAGAACAGGCAGGCCACTCCATTCGCCTGATATCTTCTGTTTCAAGGTACCACCTCCACGATGGCAGCTCGGTGGGGCCGTGCGTTATCATCCATCAGGAGGAAGGTGGGACCCACTGCACCCCTGAAAAGGCGGACATACTGGTGCAAAATGACGTCCCGATACACCTGACCTGTTACAGTTCCTCTGGCAAAGACATGCAGGGTCTACGTGCACCAATCATAATCCCACCCCACACCATCAAACCACGAACTCCATAGAGGTCCCTTTCAAGGACATTAAAGGGTTGGTATCTGGTTCCTGGTTCACGCCAGATGAAAACCCGGCGTGAATCACTGTTCAGACTATACCTGGACTCGTCCGTGAACATAGCCTGGGACCACTGTTCCAATGACCATGTACTGTGTTCTTGACACCAGGCTTTACGAGGTCTCCTGTGACCAGGGTTCAGTGGAATGCACCTTCCAGGTCTACGGGCGAATAAGCCATGTATGTTCAGTCCTCTGTAGACTGTGTGTCTGGAGACAACTTTCCAGTGGCTGCGGTAAGGTCCCAAGCAAGGCTACCTGCAGTACTCCGTGGCCGTCTGCGGGCACTGATGGTGAGATATCGGTCTTCTTGTGGTATTGTACACTGTGGACGTCCCGTACTGTATCGCCTGGACACGTTTCCTGTCTCCTCGAATCTTTGCCATAATTTTGAGAATACACTTTGTGGCACACGGAGGGCCCGTCCTACGACCTGCTGTGTCTGACCAGCCTCCAGTCGCCCCAGTATTCTACCCCTCATAACGTCGTCAATATGTGTTCTTTGAGCCACTTTCAACACACAGTGACCATTAGCACTTCTGAAAACGTCTACACACTTACTCGCTGCACCGTACTCTGACATGCATCTACACACCTCTGCGTATGTGGACTGCTGCCAGCGCCACCGTGCGACGACCGCAGTTCAAATGCACCGCATGTCATACCCCGAGGTGTTTTAAACCCGCAAACCGCCAACCAGAGCGTTGTTTCACCATGTATCAGCATTATCCTTAATTTATGGGCATCAGCGAAAACATTGGTTGGATGCCATCTAGTGGCGTTGCGGGCGCGTGACGCGGTATCAAAAATATGTAAGTGGAGCAGACACAGATGGAGGATCACCCCAGCGAATATATGGGCCGCAAAAGCACAAATGGGGTAATCAGTCTAGATAAGCGACTCTGACAAAGGGCACATTATTACTGTGCAGAGCCTGTAAACAAGTGCCTATGAAACGGCGAAGCTGCTGCTGCTGTCGTGAGCTTCTACAGAAAGACGTAGGACACCTACCTCTAGCCGCTAAATGGTTGAACGTCCACGACTCTTCACAGAACGAAGGGTTCGGAGGCTTGACTGGTCTGTAAAGTAGGACAGATGTGCGACTTGTAGCACCTCTGCCGAAAGCGCACAATGCTGGCGCACGCACAACCGTTTCGGGGCACACCGTTCGTCGTACATTGTTGAACATGGAGCTCTGCAGCGGACTACCCCTACGTGTTCATGAGTTGACCTAATGACATCGTCAATTACGACTGCAAATGGGCACATCGGGATTCGACCGTCGATCAGTGGAAAAATGTCAACTCTTTGGTCGAATCACATTTTTGCTACACTAGGTCGCTGATCGTCTCCACAAACGGCGTTATCGAGGTGAATGTAGGCTCTAATTGCGCAGCGTGCCATGGACCTAGGCTGGTAGGTGCAGTATTGTGGTATGGGAGACATTCTCCTGCGCTTGCATGGGACCTGTGGTAGTAATGGAAGACACTCTGACAGCTGCGAACCACCTGCGTCCCCTCATGCTTGATGTCTTCCCCGACGGCAATATAATGCTTCAGTAGTATAACTGTCCGTGTCTCGGAGTCAGAACCGTGCTAAAGTGATATTATAGTGAACCCACGGTGATGCCTCTGCGACCAGATTTGCGTGATGTAAATCCTTCGGAAACCATTTGGGTCGCTAACGGGCGCCAACACTATGTACGCAAATCAGCGGCCCGTTATTTACCCGAATGACATGACCTGTGTACTGACATCTAATGCCACATACCTCCACAAACCCACCAACAAACTGTCGGAGCCCTGATACGCAGAAGTAGTGATGTATTTCGTTCCAAAGATGGACAAACAAGTTGTCAAGCAGCTGGTAATAATGTTTTGGCTCATCAATGTGTGTATGTATGTAAATGGTTCAAATGGCTCTGAGCACTATGGGACTCAACTGCTGTGGTTATCAGTCCCCTAGAACTCAGAACCACTTAAACCTAACTAACCTAAGGACATCAGACACATCCATGCCCGAGGCAGGATTCGAACCTGCGACCGTAGCAGTCGCACGGCTCCAGACTGCGCGCCTAGAACCGCGAGACCACCGCGGCCGGCCGTATGTATGTATATGTGTCTGTGTGTGTGTGTGTGTGTGTGTGTGTGTGTGTGTGTGTGAGTGTGTGTGTGTGTTTATATAATAAAAATCGAAAACTCATGCAACTGACATTGGAATAGTGCGTACAACTTCAGAAATTTTTTCTATTCTTACCACCAGTTCTTTCACGTGCTCCATGCTCGCAAATTTAGCACAAAGTACTTCTTGAAGTACAGAACAATGAACCCCTTCTGTCGGTCGTTCTAATTTTTTTCTCTTTAATTGTCAACTAAATCTTTAAATTTTTTCTGTTTACTACTATAATGTCGTGTCATAGCAAATCTGCAGTAACCTTCACTTACGAGACTGCGTAACATATACTGAGAATTCTCATTCCTCTCTTCTGTCGTTTCCATTCATTTTTAAAAACTTGTGGCGATGGATCGCTAGACTGCCTCTTTTTGTCCAAACAGCCATTTGACCAGTGAATTGTCCTTCATACTGCGAACAAATATCAAAGAGTAAACAGCACAGACAACACGATTCTGCCGAACTGAAAAGAACTGTGCCGATCGAAAAATGCCACACCACAATACTAAATGAAATATCACGTTCTTCCGGGTACTTCCGAGAAGGACCGAGCAGTGTCGAGACAGGCTGGGCCTTGGCCCAAACTCAGCCTGAACACCCTGTATGCGTGAGGTTTGGCACACCGTGGCTGGCCTCGTGTTACAGTAAGAGGATGTTTCTTGTGATCAATGTGTGCTCACCTATTCGCACATAAGAAAGCGCTAAATAACAATAATTGTTTGTATCGGCATGAAAATGCACCCTGTCATAAAGCACCATGTGCCTGGTAATGATTTGTGGATATCAATCCTGAAATGCACTGCCCTGCCCATAGTCCCGACCTCAACCCAGTGGATACGCCTTTGGGATGAGCTAGAATGTCGATTTCGCTCCAGGCTACAGTGATCAACATCACTGCCATCTCCGGGATCGGCTGTTGAGGAGTAATAGGCTGCCATTCTTCCACATACCCTCATGCTCATAAGGATAATTCCAGAATGTGGTGCCACACAACGTGGCACTAGACAAAACTGGCGCTAATTTCATAGGCACATAGGGAACGCACACGGCACAGATATGTAAGTCCACGGTATTGGTGATAAGTTGAGAAAACCGTTCCGAAGCACATGTGCTACAAAACTCCACTGTTTCCTGCACATGTACCCCGATATCAATGTGAGATATGATCACTATGCACACGTACACAGGCCGCACAACGGATTGGCATACTCTGGATCAGGTGGTCGAGCAGCTGCTGGGGTATAGCCTCCCATTCTTGCACCAGTGCCTGTCGGAGCTCCTGAAGTGTCCTTGGGGTTTGAAGACATGCAGCGATCGTCGACCGAGAGCATCCCAGACGTGCTCGATTGGGTTTAGGTCTGGAGAACAGGCAGGCCACTCCATTCGCCTGATATCTTCTGTTTCAAGGTACCTCCTCCACGATGGCAGCTCGGTGGGGCTGTGCGTTATCATCCATCAGGAGGAAGGTGGGACTCACTGCACCCCTGAAAAGGCGGTCATACTGGTGCAAAGTGACGTCCCGATACACCTGACTTGTTACAGTTCCTCTGACAAAGACATGTACGGGTGTACGTGCACCAATCATAATCCCACCCCACACCATCAAACCACGACCTCCATACAGGTCCATTTCAAGGACATTAAGGGGTTGGTATCTGGTTCCTGGCTCACGCCAGATGAAAACCCGGCGAGAATCACTGTTCAGACTATACCTGAACTCGTCCGTGAACATAACCTGGGACTACTGTTCTAATGTCCATGCATTGTGTTCTTGACACCAGGCATTACGTGCTCTCCTGTGACCAGGGGTCAGTGGAATGCACCTTGCAGGTCTCTGGGAGAAAAAACCATGTCTGTTCAGTCGTCTGTAGACTGTGTGTCTGGAGACTACTGTTCCAGTGACTGCGGTAAGGTCCCGAGCAATTCTATCTGCAGTACTCCGTGGCCGTCTGTGGGCACTGATGGTGAGATATCGGTCTTCTTGTGGTGTTGTACACTGTGGACGTCCCGTACTGTATCAACTGGACACGTTTCCTGTCTGCTGGAATCGTTGCCATAATCTTTAGATCACACTTTGTGGCACATGGAGGGCCCGTGCCACGACCTGCTGTGTTTGACCAGCCTCCAGTCGCCCTAGTTTTCTACCCCTAATAACGTCATTAATATGTGTTCTTTGAGCCATTTTCAACATACAGTCACCATTAGCACGTCCGAAAACGTCTGCACACTTACTCGCTGCACCGTACTCTGACATGCACCATCACACCTCTGCATATGTGGACTGCTGCCATCGCCACCGTGCGACGACCGCCAAGTCAAATGCACCGCATGGTCATAACCAGAAGTGATTTAAACCCGCAAACCTCCCACCAGAGCGTTCTTTCATGTGTCAG
The DNA here is from genome assembly GCF_023898315.1 of Schistocerca nitens. NCBI lineage: Eukaryota > Metazoa > Arthropoda > Insecta > Orthoptera > Acrididae > Schistocerca > Schistocerca nitens. The sequence goes on along the minus strand of NC_064616.1, from coordinate 166,259,989 downwards.
CATTATCCTTAATTTATGAGCATGAGTGTAGATTCAGACTATTCATAGGAAGTGTACCTAGCAGGGTTCTAGACATCATTAAGGCGAAGGATGACACGGCCATACTAATGTCTACTAATTGGTGTCCAGATACTTTTGATCACATAGTGTAGACAGCATGTTCAGAGCTTCAATTACTCTCCTAGCCCTTAAAACTACAAAGACAAGTAGCGATAGCAAACATCGACATTTTACTGACGGTGCATATACAATATAGTATGAAGAACACTTGATTACATTTGATTTGGGGGGATATACGGTGCGATATTTAGTACATCTGGCTGGGCTTCGAGGCTAATGGAGAGCTTTGATGACACATATGGCTACGTTATTCAGTGGTGCTTCAAATCTACACCAGAGGTCATTAATCGTAGTGGCTGGTGAGTGGCGGTGTGGCAGTATCCCAGCAAGCCAAATTTTCAGTGGGTGAGGGATCAGGAGAATGTGCCAACCAAGACGACAGTGAAACATTCTCTGTATCGAAGTAGGTCACGACAGCATGGTCAACATGTGGTCTTACTTCATATTGTTGAAAGATATCATCACGGAGACCTCAACGATAGAGCACAACCACAGTTCTTAAAGCTTCAGAAATCTAGCACCCGCTTTCAAAATTATCGTCTATGCGGTTCAAATGGCTCTGAGCACTATGGGACTCAACATCTTAGGTCATAAGTCCCCTAGAACTTAGAACTACTTAAACCTAACTAACCTAAGGACACCACACACACCCATGCCCGAGGCAGGATTCGAACCTGCGACCGTAGCAGTCACGCGGTTCCGGACTGCGCGCCTAGAACCGCGAGACCACCGCGGCCGGCTCGTCTATGCGGACCAGAGACGATCATGTTGTGTAGTCAAGGGCACCTGACAGCATCACGCCTGGTACTGGGACCGTTTGACATTGATGAAAGCGGTCTGGCAATTTTCGTCCTTCTCGGAGCTTCTGCGTAGATATATCTCCGCCGTTAAACTGTATGAAAAACTGAGGCTCGACCGAAAAGACGGCACAGTGTAACTCTTGTCTCCAATGTTTTAATGTCAGAGCGCCCCTTTCTGTGGCCATGTCAAGGGAAGGCACAATAATGGTTGCCGTGCTGACATTACTTGTTGCTTCAGATGTCAAAAAAATGGTTCAAATGGCTCTGAGCACTATGGGACTTAACATCTATGGTCATCAGTCCCATAGAACTTAGAACTACTTAAACCTAACTAACCTAAGGACAGCACACAACACCCAGCCATCACGAGGCAGAGAAAATCCCTGACCCCGCCGGGAATCGAAGCCGGGAACCCGGGAACCCGGGCGTGGGAAGCGAGAACGTTACCGCACGACCACGAGATGCGGGCACTCCAGATGTCACACTGTTTCTGTGGATATTGTTCTTACTCCAAACATTCCCATTTTCTGACTGAAGGTACGCTGTACAATCCAGTGCAGTTGAGTGGACAATATACCTGTCCCCTGAATCGATAATTGCATGAGACAGTCTATAGTGCCGCCGCTATTTTTTGGGCGTTACTGCTACTGCTATGTTGAATCTATGGGGTACCGACAGGCTCTGAGGAATTGGTATGCCGATTTCATCAACAGACCTTTTTGTCCACCATGAGGCGAGCAAGGCCCCATCTCACAATCCTGGTGATGTAGCAGGAGTACAGTGAAGCTGTGGGATGGGTCAGGGAGTTACTGCATTGTTGAGCCATAGATGTGTTGATTTGTACGTGGGTGGAAATATTGCATCAGCATATGAAATGTGCCATTAACCATAACATATACTCATTAATTTTAAGAGAGATATGAGCAGTCTGGCAGTACCCACGACGAAGCGAGGGCCTTACCCGTCACCACCAGGTTGTGGACTAACAAACAGGCGACGCCGGTCTGGGCCGCTATCTTCGCTAGACCAGATCTTAGTAATAAATCTACCACTGGCTTTGGAGCGCAGTGGTTCATGTGTGGGATGGTGCAGCTGCCCGCACACCGACACCAGAGTGAATGCACCGCACGTGCTATCGTCCTCTGCTGGGGCGACCTCATCTTTCGGGACCTGCCAGTCTGCACGAGATGTCTGACAGTTGTACGCGCCGCTGGACTTTCCGCATGATACAACCGTGTGCAGACTGCGGTGTCACAACCAGCCAGGCGGCCTGCAGCCGGCTTCGGCATCTGTTCATGGGGCCTCCACTCTGCATGCTCGAAGGGTATGTCGGCGGCATCAAAGCACTGAAAATGAAATGATCGTATGGCATTGTTGGCCGGGAGGCCCCTTGTGGGGAAGTTCGGCCGCCGTGCCGCAAGTCTTTATTTTAGTTGACGCCACTTCGGCGACTTGCACGTCAATGATGATGAAATGATGAGGAACACACAACACCCAGTCATCACGAGGTAGAGAAAAATCTCCGACCCTGCCGGGAATCGAACCCTGGATCCCGTGCGCAGGAAGCGAGAACGCTACCGCAAGACCACGAGCTGCGGACATCAAAGTACTACGAATGTTGTAGCATAACAACCAGCGGGCGTCACAGCCCCTATCCCCCGCCATACCTCAACCTCCACGCTAGGGCGGCAAAGAATTCGGCGTGCCTAGGCCTGAGAGACAAAGCGCTCAGCCTGGCTGGCATGTTTCCCCCACCACACCACACTGACTAAATCTGAGTAGGGTGAAGAGGGTCTGCGAACGCGCCGCATTTAAATGGCAGTGCAGTCGCACTGCAAACGACTTTGTTTTGTATTTCACATTCCTCAACAACATAGATCACAAAGCTAATTTTCAGTATTATTTAATTATTTTTGACGCGCTGAAGACATACTATAACTTTTATTTGTTGCAAACTACCAGCATACGGACAAACGCAGAAAATTTCACACAGTTTCTCACTCAAGCTGCCACGTAATCGTGACTTATTTAGTTTCATGACCGAAGAAAAATGTTTCACACATATACATCGATCGAAATATTGTAGCGCTTTTGCAGCCTCATTATGGAGACTCTACCCGAGGAAAACAATGTAGACGTCCTGAACAGTTTTAACGTAAAAAAATTCGTTTTTAAAACTGGAATTACATTGCAGGTAGCCGGTCGCGTTGTGGCCGAGCGGTTCTAGGCGCTTCAGTCCGGAACCGCGCGACTGATACGGTCGCCGGTTCGAATTCTGCCTCGGGCTTTGATGTGTGTGATGTCCTTAGGTTGATTAGGTTTAAGTAGTTCTAAGTTCTAGGGGACTGATGACATCCGATGTTAAGTCCCATAGTGGTCAGAGCTATTTGAACCATTTGAACATTGCAGGTCAGTCAGTTACATTCGCACATGCACAGGGACGCTTTCAACTGAAACGGCAAACGGCCTCGAAAACAGATTGAAAACAGACGCAAGATTGACAGTGCCCTCAAAACCTTTATAAAACTATCAGTGTAATTCTTTCAAGGCCACAACGAATTCTTCACAACTCGCGTTTTCTCTAACGCCTGTCAGCATAGGGAAATAGATTTTCTTTGTCAAAATGTGTTCATTGGACAACAGAACCTTCTTTTTAAATGCATCCCATTCAAACGGAAAAGAAGTTACTAAGCAGTGTCTTACTGTGAGCAGTGTGCAGTCAAGTCCACTTAACATTCGAAATCTGCAACAAATTCCAGATGTTCTAACATTCGTTGCTGCGCTCCTTTTTCCTTCATAAATTCAACAATAGCGAGTTTTAAATCGAAAAATCTTTCAAAGTATGCCACTTGACTTAACCAATGTATTTTGCAACAATATATGAAGCCTCCCTATTCTTCCTTCAGTTCCACTGAAAACATCCAAATGACAATGTCATAATGCGTGTGACTTTTGAAATTTTACTATTCATACCACTAACTTCTTCATGTGCGCCATACCTGCAAATTTAGCACAAAGTCCTTCTTGACATGCAGACCAATGAATCCCATTTGTCGATCATTGTAACTTTTTACTCTTTCATTGTCAAGCAAGTCTTTAAATTCTTTCTGCATGGTATTGTGTAGTCGTCTCACACACTATGTGATCGAAAGTATCCGGACACCTGGCTGAAAATGACTTACAAGTTTGTGGCGCACTTCATCGGTAATGCTGGTATTCAATATGGTGTTTGCCCACCCTTAGCCTTGATGACAGCTTCCACTCTAGCAGGCATACATTCAGTCAGGTGCTGGAAGGTTTCTTGGGCAATGGCAGCCCATTCTTCACGGAGTGCTGCACTGAGGAGAGGTATCGATGTCGGTCGGTGAGGCGTGGGACGAAGTCGGCGTTCCAAAACGTCCCAGAGGTGTTCCATAGGATTCAGGTCAGGACTCTGTGCAGGCCAGTCCATTACAGGGATGTTACTGTCGTGTAACCACTCCGCCACAGACCCTGCATTATGAATAGGTGCTCGATCGTGTTGAAAGATGCAATCGCCATCCCCGAATTGCTCTTCGACAGTGGGATACAAGAAGGTGCTTAAAACATCAATGTAGGCCTGTTTTGTGATAGTGCCACGCAAAACAATAAGGGGTGAAAGCCCCTCCATGAAAAACACGACCACACCATAACACCACCGCCTCCGAATTTTACTGTTGGCACTACACACGCTGGCAGATGACGTTCAATGGGCATTCGCCACACTCACACCCTGCCATCTGATCGCCACATTATATACCATGATTCGTCACTTCACAGAGCGTTTTTCCAGTGTTCAGTCGTCTAATGTTTACGCTCCTTACACCAAGCGAGGCGTCGTTTGGCATTTACCGTCATGATTTGTGGCTTATGAGCAGCTGATCGACCATGAAATCCAAGTTTTCTCACCTCCCGCCTAACTGTCATAGAACTTGCAGTGGATCGTGATGCAGTTTGGAATTCCTGTGTGATGGTGTGGATACATGTCTGCCTATTACACATTACGGCCCTCTTCAACTGTCGGCGATCTCTGTCAGTCAACAGACGAGGTCGGCCTGCACGCTTTTGTGCTGTACGTGTCCCTTGACGTTTCCATTTCACTATCACATCGGAAACAATGGACCAATGGATGTTTAGGAGTGGGGAAATCTCGAGTACAGGTGTATGACGCATGTGATACCTAATCACCTGACCACGTTCGAAGTCCGTGAGTTCCGCGGAGCGACCCATTCTGCTCTCTCACTGTGTCTATTGACTACTGAGGTCACTGGTATGGTGTAACTGGCAGTAGGTGGCAGCGCAAAGCACCTAATATGAAAAATTTACGTTTTTGTAGGTGTCCGAATACTTTTGATCACATAGTGTAACTTGTATGCAGTACCTATCCCTAATGCGATTTGAGAAATCTCACCCCTCTCCACTAACATTCCCATTAATTTTAGAGGGTTGTGACGATAGGTCACTAGAGTGCCTATTTTTGTTCAAACAGCTATTGGACCTACGAACATCGTCCATACCACCGACAAAAAGCGAGGGGTAAACAGCGATGACACCACGATTCTGCCGAGCTCAGAGTTTTGCCGACCGAAACATGCTGCACTGCAAAGCTAAACGAAATGTAGTGCTCTTCTGGGTACATCGAAGAAATACCGAGCAAACCGGAGTGACAGACCAGGTCTTGGCCCACATACTGCCGAGACATGCTGCACGTGGTAAGTTTAGCACGCCGTGGCCGGCGCTGCTCTGCACCATACCAACCCTTCACATGGAGGCCAGTAGCTTGGAAACAATAAACTAGCGTCTAAATAGAGCACTATCCTGCCGCTTACTAATCCAGACACTTATTGGTAGACGTTTCTCCTTCTTACACAAGGCATAACACTATCTTGTCACAACCTCCTCCCGAACAGGCCATGGAAGCTCAACGGTACCGACCGGCTGCCGTGTCATCCTCAGCCCACAGGCGTCACTGGATGCGGATATGGAGGTGCATGTGGTCAGCACACCGCTCTCCCGGCCGTATGTCAGTTTACGAAACAGGAGCTGCTACTTCTCAGTCAAGTAGCTCCTCAGTTTGCCTCACAAGGGCTGAGTGCACCCCGCTTGCCAACAGCGCTCGGCAGACCGGATGGTCACTCATCCAGGTGCTAGCCCAGCCCGACGGCGCTTAACTTCGGTGATCTCACGAGAACCTGTGTTACGACTGCGGCAAGGCCGTTGGCCATCTTGTCACAAACAACTGATGCTAAAATACGATTTCTGAATGAGAAACCCATTCTTCTATAGAGAATGTAGATAACGTTATTCCTACCTACTTTATGCTGTTGTACTGAAGTGCTAACAAATTGCATTTCCCAGCATGTATTACACTGCATAATTTTACGTTTGTTGCATACCACCTTCCCTGCTGTTACGATTTTAATGACCAGCAGTGTAGATTACATCAAGGGAGTGAAAAATTTAGAATTAATGGTTCAAATGGCTCTGAGCACTATGGGACTCAACTGCTGAGGTCATTAGTCCCCTAGAACTTAGAACTAGTTAAACCTAACTAACCTAAGGACATCACAAACATCCATGCCCGAGGCAGGATTCGAACCTGCGACCGTAGCGGTCTTGCGGTTCCAGACTGCAGCGCCTTTAACCGCACGGCCACTTCGGCCGGCTTAGAATTAATAAAACTTGTTAAATAAGGTGATTCGATTCCAAAAAAACTACACTGCGTGACAAACAAAGTGAAGCACCCAGAAGACGTGGTCGAATGTCAATGGAACTTTGTACACATACACACAATCGGCAGGTGTACAAATGATTAGAGTCGCAATTACCAGTCACGGGTAGAAAGTCCACCAGTCTCGTTCATGTTTAGTGTTTTTACCAAGTATGGTAAGGTATATAAGGGTCGTCAACGGTATCAGATACTGAACGATCACTGTGAAGGGCACGGAGATGCTGTGTACTCGTGTGGTAAAGCTTATCAGTACCCGACAGAGTTTATAAAGTCTCAATGCGGATCTCGTGGATGGACAGCAGTTCGAATCGTGCAATATCCAGATCGGTGGACCATTCGGATGCGACAGTGACCCGATGTTTAACTATATGGGAACCTGGGGGTTGGGTATACTTGTCGTCACGGTTCCTGTCGACTAGGTAAGACCACTGTAAGGGAGGCTCGCTGTATCGTGTCCCAAGCACATCGTAATCCCTTTACGTCTGCGACTGTCATCAGAGAACAAGTAACGGATGATGTGTAAAATTTTATGCCCACCTGCGCCATCGGTCACTAGCAGCAGCCAAACTACGAGATTAGTCCCATGTGTAAGCTCCTGTTAACACCACAACACAAACGGCAACGTTCGGATTAGTTCCATGACTGGGAAACATGGACTGCTGATGAATGTGTCTCGTTGTATTAGGTGATGAATCACGGTTCTGTATTGCCCCAGACGACCACTGTCGGTGAGTACGGCGACGTCAGGAGAGGTCCTTTCTTCCAATGTTTTGGACAGGCACAACGGTATTACTCCTGAAATCATGGTGTGGGAGCCACTTGGTATGACTGCAGGGTATGTATGATTGGTGATTGAGAGGACTCTAAAGGCACAACAGTACATCGCGGAGATCCGTCGCCCTTATATGTTTCGTCTCATGCCACGGTATCGTGATGCCATTTATTCAACATGGAAATCCTCGTCCAGACACGAAAGGTATCTTTATAAGAAGTGTCCGCGATGTTGAGGTATTCTGATGACCAGCAAGATCCACAGATCTGTCCCCAATATAACATGTATGGAACAAGCTCGCATGTCTACTCCAGCCTAGTGCCAATATCCTGGACATCATGGACCAGTTACAACCGCAGTGGTCCAGTTTGCTTCAGGAAGGGATATACCCTTTCCGATTCAATTCAGGCCAAAGGGATGAAACGTCATACTGATAAATGGGCTCTTACTGACATGTTTGTTGTAAATTTACCACAATTTTGTTATCACTGCAATAGCATCGCATACATTCTCAATCCCTGGAGTGTCATTTCGTATTCTCGGCACCTTCTTGATGTTTTTTTTTTTTCGGGCTGTGTATGCAACGCAGCTTTCGATGAGATGATTTAAACACTGATTTTGGATATAGTACGCACAACGGATCTAATCTAAATCACTTGCGATTACGACGTTGTTTTGTTTGTTACTTTGAAGAAAAAGTTCAAGAAAAAATTTTACAATACAATGTAGCGAACATTAGAGCAGTGTTTAAAACTGAATACAATTCCATCAAAAATTTATGTGTACATACCGGGTGATCAAAAAGTCAGCATAAATTTGAAAACTTAATAAACCACGGAATAATGTAGATAGAGAGGTAAAAATTGACACACACGCTTGGAATGACATGAGGTTTTATTAGAACCAAAAAAAACAAAGTTCACAAAATGTCCGACAGATGGCGATGGACAGCAGGTAACTACGGGTGAGAGGTACGCCGATATGTTACAGAATCGCATCATCCCCAGACTGGCTGATAAACACCTGCTGGAACGTACGATGTTTATGCAGGATGGCGCTCCACCCCATATTGCTAGACGCGTGAAAGATCTCTTGCGCGCGTCGTTTGGTGATGATCGTGTGCTCTGCCGCCACTTTCGTCATGCTTGGCCTCCCAGGTCCACAGACCTCAGTCCGTGTGTTTATTGGCTTTGGGGTTACCTGAAGTCGCAAGTGTATCGTGATCGACCGACATCTCTAGGGCTGCTGAAAGACGACATCCGACGCCAATGCCTCACCATAACTCCGGACATGCTTTACAGTGCTGTTCACAACATTATTCCTCGACTACAGCTATTGTTCACATCTACATCTACATTTATACTCCGCAAGCCACCCAACGGTGTGTGGCGGAGGGCATTTTACGTGCCAGTCATTACCTCAATTTTCTGTTCCAGTCGCGTATGGTTCGCGGGAAGAACGACTGTCTGAAAGCCTTCGTGCGCGCTCAAATCTCTCTAATTTTACATTCGTGATCTCCTCGGGAGGTATAAGTAGAGGGAAGCAATATATTCGATACCTCATCCAGAAACGCACCCTCTCGAAACCTGGACAGCAAGCTACACCGCGATGCAGAGCGCCTCTCTTGCAGAGTCTGCCACTTGAGTTTGCTAAACATCTCCGTAACGCTATCACGGTTACCAAATAACCCTGTGACGAAACGCGCCGCTCTTCTTTGGATATTCTCTATCTCCTCCGTCAACCCGATCTGGTACGGATCCCACACTGATGAGCAATACTCAAGTATAGGTCGAACGAGTGCTTTGTAAGCCACCTCCTTTGTTGATGAACTACATTTTCTAAGGACTCTCCCAATGAATCTCAACCTGATACCCGCCTTACCAACAATTAATTTTATATGATCATTCCACTTCAAATCGTTCCGAACGCATACTCCCAGATATTTTACAGAAGTAACTGCTACAAGTGTTTGTTCCGCTATCATATAATCATACAATAAAGGATACTTCTTTCCATGTATTCGCAATACATTACATTTGTCTATGTTAAGGGTCAGTTGCCACTTCCTGCACCAAGTGCCTATCCGGTGCAGATCTTCCTGCATTTCGCTACAATTTTCTAATGCTGCAACTTCTCTGTATACTACAGCATCATCCGCGAAAAGCCGCATGGAACTTCCGACACTATCTACTAGGTCATTTATATATATTGTGAAAAGCAATGGTCCCATAGCACTCCCCTGTGGCACGCCAGAGGTTACTTTTACGTCTGTAGACGTCTCTCCATTGATAACAACATGCTGCGTTCTGTTTGCTAAAAACTCTTCAATCCAGCCACACAGCTGGTCTGATATTCCGTAGGCTCTTACTTTGTTTATCAGGCGACAGTGCGGAACTGTATCGAACGCCTTCCGGAAGTCAAGGAAAATAGCATCTACCTGGGAGCCTGTATCTAATATTTTCTGGGTCTCATGAACAAATAAAGCGAGTTGGGTCTCACACGATCGCTGTTTCCGGAATCCATGTTGATTCCTACAAAGTAGATTCTGGATTTCCAAGAACGACATGATACTCGAGCAAAAAACATGTTCTAAAATTCTACAACAGATCGACGTCAGAGATATAGGTCTATAGTTTTGCGCATCTGCTCGACGACCCTTCTTGAAGACTGGGACTACCTGTGCTCTTTTCCAATCATTTGGAACCTTCCGTTCCTCTAGAGACTTGCGCTACACGGCTGTTAGAAGGGGGGCAAGTTCTTTCGCGTACTCTGTGTAGAATCGAATTGGTATACCGTCAGGTCCAGTGGACTTTCCTCTGTTGAGTGATTCCAGTTGCTTTTCTATTCCTTGGACACTTATTTCGATGTCAGTCATTTTTTTCGTTTGTGCGAGGATTTAGAGAAGGAACTGCAGTGCGGTCTTCCTCTGTGAAACAGCTTTGGAAAAAGGTGTTTAGTATTTCAGCTTTACGCGTGTCATCCTCTGTTTCAATGCCATCATCATCCCGGAGTGTCTGGATATACTGTTTCGTGCCACTTACTGATATAACGTAAGACCAGAACTTCCTAGAATTTTCTGTCAAGTCGGTACATAGAATTTTACTTTCGAATTCACTGAACGCTTCACGCATAGCCCTCCTTACGCTAACTTTGACATCATTTAGGTTCTGTTTGTCTGAGAGGTTTTGGCTGCGTTTAAACTTGGAGTGAAGCTCTCTTTGCTTTCGCAGTAGTTTCCTAACTTTGTTGTTGAACCACGGTGGGTTTTTCCCGTCCCTCACAGTTTTACTCGGCACGTACCTGTCTAAAATGCATTTTACAATTGCCTTAAACTTTTTCCATAAACACTCAACATTGTCAGTGTCGGAACAGAAATTTTCGGTTTGAACTGTTAGGTAGTCTGAAATCTGCCTTCTATTACTCTTGCTAAACAGATAAACCTTCTTCCCTTTTTTTTATATTCCTATTAACTTGCATATTCAAGGATGCTGCAACGGCCTTATGATCACTGATTCCATGTTCTGCACTTACAGAGTCGAAAAGTTCGGGTCTGTTTGTTATCAGTAGGTCCAAGATGTTATCTCCACGAGTCGGTTCTCTGTTTAATTGCTCGAGGTAATTTTCGGATAGTGCACTCAGTATAATGTCACTCGATGCTCTGTCCCTACCGCCCGTCCTAAACATCTGAGTGTCCCAGTCTATATCTGGTAAATTGAAATCTCCACCTAAGACTGTATTATGCTGAGAAAATTTATGTGAAATGTATTCCAAATTTTCTCTCAGTTGTTCTGCCACTAATGCTGCTGAGTCGGGAGGTCGGTAAAAGGAGCCAATTATTAACCTAGCTCGGTTGTTGAGTGTAACCTCCACCCATAATATTTCACAGGAACTATCCACTTCTACTTCACTACAGGATAAACTACTACTAACAGCGACAAACACGCCACCACCGGTTGCATGCAATCTATCCTTTCTAAACACCGTCTGTGCCTTTGTAAAAATTTCGGCTGAAGTTATCTCTGGCTTCAGCCAGCTTTCTGCACCTATAATGATTTCAGTTTCGGTGCTTTCTATCAGCGCTTGAAGTTCCGGTACTTTACCAATGCAGCTTCGACAGCTTAAAATTGCAATACCGATTGCTGCTTGGTGCCCGCATGTCCTGACTTTGCCCCGCACCCTTTGAGGCTGTTGCCCTTTCTGTACTTGCCCGAGGCCATCTAACCTAAAAAACCGCCCAGTCCACGCCACACAACCCCTGCTACCCGTGTAGCCGCTTGCTGCGTGTAGGAATGATGGTGGACATATTGAGCATTTTCTGTAAAGAACATCATCTTTGCTTTGTCTTACTTTGTTATGCTAATTATTGTTATGCTGGTCAGATGATGCGCCATCTCTCAGACATTTTTTGAACTTTTGTATTTTTTTGGTTCTAATAAAACCCCATGTCATTCCAAGCATGGGTGTCAATTTGTACCTCTCTATATACATTATTCCGTGATTTATTCAGTTTTCAATGTTATACTGACTTTTTGATCACCCTGTACTACTGAAAGGAAGACAATGAAAATTAGCATATGAGAACTGGGTAACGTAAGTAAAGGTAAGGTGAAACACTGAGCGGATGTTTACTGGAAGAAATAAACAGAGGAATTCATTTGGAGATAATCCTTCTTGTGGTTTGCCCCGCATCGGCACAGAATCTGTATAGCTACAACGGGTTTTGCATGGTTACTTTAAGGGGTGGCCTGATGCCCATCCTTTCTCCACCTCGTTACCGTCCGGGAAATGTGTGTACCCCATTTGTCTGTGTGTTGTGCTATCCATGTGAAAGTGTGCGAAAGTTTTCTAAATGTTTGCAAACTGAGTGACTGAGGTGGGACTTGGGTACTAGGCCGGTATTCACCTAGTGAGATGTGAGAAACAGCCTAAAAACCACGTCTAGGTTGGCCGCCACACCGAACCTCGTCGATAATCCAAAAGGTGGATTTGATCCTGGGGCGGCACACCACCCCGCCCGAAAGCAGCGCTTTGACACTCACAGCTATCCGGGCAGATCATTTTGTATTCAAATTTTGTATTACAGTTTGTCTTTGACAGGAAGTCTATAAACAGTATATACCGGTAGCTCCAACTTACTGCGTTAAGATACCTCCAGTGCACAAATAAACAAATGATTGAGGTACTCAATGTGTAGTATAGATAAACTAAATTAAAACTCCTCCCGAACAGGCCATGAAGGCCCAACGGTACCGACCGGCCGTCGTCTCATCCTCAGCCCACAGGCTTCACCGGATGCGGATATGGAGGGCATGTGGTCAGCACATCGCTCTCCCGGCCGTATGTCAGTTTCCGAGACCGGAGCCGCTACTTCTCAATCAAGTAGCTCCTCAGTTTGCCTCACAAGGGCTGAGTGCACCCTGCTTGCCAACAGCGCTCGGCAGACCGGATGGTCACCCACCCAAGTGCTAGCCCAGCCCGACAGCGCTTAACTTCGGTGATCTGACGGGAACCGGTATTACCACTGCGGCAAGGCCGTTGCCGTAGTATAGATAAGCATGGTGCAAATAAAAGAAGGAAGACGTAAGCCAGTTAATTAGTTGGTAAAAGTAAGCTAAGATTTAAAGATGTTAGGGAGGTAGACTGGAGAGGGGCTATAGAAATATGGATACAGACTTTCGGAAGTTAGAATAAAGAAAATCCTTTAAGAAACTAAATTGCGAAAAAAAATAGTACACTCTTCTAGAGGTCTCCACTTCACTTCAGGTTTATTGCTGCAACAGCGTTTATAGAGTACATGAAATGAATACATTTACAGATCAATAACACGAGCTGTTCTGAGGTACCAGGTATAGATCCATGCTGAAACACCTATATTAGTACGTGGTGTAGCCTTCATGGATGACAATGCAGGCCCTGACTCCGGCATCCAGTCGATCATAGAGATGGCGAACACTGTCCTGGGAGACGTTATGCCACACCTGCTCGACCTGTTTAAGTAGTTCTGTAAGAGTTGTTGGTTGACGATTCGCACGAGTTACTTTTATTCACTTAAAACTTCCGGGCTGATAGGCCGTGGTCGAAGTATAAAACTCTCCCCTGACGTTTCGTCTCCGACTGCGGGAGACATCCTCGGAGGTACAGCAGCGAACTGCGAAGAGAACTCGAGGAAGCGCTGATTACATAGGCAGTACAGAGGGCGCCACTGTCGACCACGCAGCATCGGCTATGAGATTGTCTCTGGTAATGCCAATATTCTCGATTGAAAGTAATCGATCGTCACGCTTGCAGTGCAACGCTGACATCCGAATTTTATTCAGTTTAACACCTTCGTCTTTCGTGTTAAAATTATTACGGTGTTTATCAATCTCGATAGCCTCTCTATACACGCGTGACCGAGCGAGGTGGCGCAGTGGTTAGACACTGGACTCGCATTCGGGAGGGCGACGGTTCAATCCCGCGTCCGGCCATCCTGATTTAGGTTTTCCGTGATTTCCCTAAATCGCTCCAGGCAAATGCCGGGATGGTTCCTTTCAAAGGGCACGGCCGACTTCCTTCCCCTTCCTTCCCTAATCCGATGAGACCGATGACCTCGCTGTCTGGTCTCCTTCCCCAAAAACAACCAACCAATACACGCGTGCATAATAATGCGAGGTTTTTGATATGACGCTCGTCTCGCTGAATTTTATTTCATCATCACCTTCCTGGTAAACATGTTCCGCTACGGCCGATTTATCCGTGTGACCCTGGCGGCAAAAAAAAAATGGTTCAAATGGCTCTGAGCACTATGGGACTCAACTTCTGAGGTCATTAGTCCCCTAGAACTTAGAACTAGTTAAACCTAACTAATCTAAGGACATCACAAACATCCATGCCCGAGGCAGGATTCGAACCTGCGACCGTAGCGGTCTTGCGGTTCCAGACTGCAGCGCCTTTAACAGCACGGTCACTTCGGCCGGCCTGGCGGCAATTCCTCTTATGTTCGACAAGACGGGTGTTCACACTTCTCTTTCTGGTACCGATATAAACCTGTCCACAACTACAAGGAATTTTATATACCCCCGGTGTAGCCAAAGGGTGTCGTGCATCTTTTGCCGAGCTCAAATATTCTTTTATTTTCCTGGTGGGTCTGAAAATAGTTTCCACCCCATACTTGCTTAAAACTTTCCCAATGCGATCTGTGACCTTACTAATGAGCGGAAGAAAAACTTTGCCCTAGGGCGACTGTTGCTCGTCGTTGCTCCTGATTCTCTGCCTAGAGCGAAGTGCTCGATCTATATCCTTGCTAGAATAGTCATTCCTCACGAAAGCTGACCGTAGATGTTCACTCTCATCTTTTAAATAAACAGATTCACAAATTTTGTACGCTCTATCTACCAAGGTTTTCATTACACCTCTTTTTTGTCTAGGGTGGTGGTTTGAATCTTTATCCAGATAACGATCAGTATGTGAGGCCTTTCTACACACCTTATGGCCCAACGTTCCATCCCGTCGTTTAATCATAAACACATCCAGGAAATTCAATTGCCCATTCCTTTCCGTCTCCATAGCAAATTGGATTTTCGGATAAATGCTGTTTAAATGTGTCAGGAAGGCATCCAACTCTTCTGTAAACTGTTTTCAGACACACCAGGAAAATAAAAGAATATTTAAGATCGGCAAAAGATGCACGACACCCTTTGGCTACACCGGGGGTATATAAAATTCCTTGTAGTTGTGGACAGGTTTATATAGGTACCAGAAAGAGAAGTGTGAACACCCGTCTTGTCGAACATAAGAGGAATTCCCGCCAGGGCCACACGGATAAATCGGCCGCAGCGAAACCTGTTTACCAGGAAGGTGATCACGAAATAAAATTCAGCGAGACGAGCGTCATATCAAAAACCTCGCATTATTATTCACGCGTGTGTAGAGAGGCTATCGAGATTGATAAACACCGTAATAATTTTAACACGAAAGACGAAGGTGTTAAACTGAATAAAATTTGGATGTCAGCGTTGCACTGCAAGCGTGACGATCGATTACTTTCAATCGAGAATATTGGCATTACCAGAGACAATCTCATAGCCGATGCTACGTGGTCGACAGTGGCGCCCTCTGTACTGCCTATGTAATCAGCGCTTCCTCGAGTTCTCTTCGCAGTTCGCTGCTGTACCTCCGAGGATGTCTCCCGCAGTTCTACAGTGACATGCGTGAGGGTGCGTTATTGTCATAAAAAGAACACATTCTCCTCAGCGATCTGTATACTTTTAGCCTGAACAGCGTCGTAAAATTTGTTTAATAGTGAAACATATTACTCCACAGTGTTGGTTTTGTCCCCGTACGAATAATATTGTGAGCGCCACTCAGTGATACATTGATGAGTCAAAACATTATGACCATCTGCTTAATAGCTTGTTTGTCCGTCTTTGGAACGAAATACATTCCTGATTCTGAGCATCAGGTGTCAGACAGTTTCTTGATAGATTTGTGGAGGTATGTGACATTAGTCATCTACGCAAAGGTCATGTAATTGGGGTAGCCGGCCGCTGTGGCCAAGGCGGATCCGGGCTGCTGCTACGGTCATATGTTCAAATTTTGCCTCGGGCTTGGATGTGTGTGATATCTTTAAGTTAGTTAGGTTTAAGTAGTTCTAAGTCTAGGGGACTGATGACCTCAGATGTTAAGTCCCATAGTGCTTAGAGCCATTTGAACCATTTTGTAATTGGGGTAAATAACGAGCCGCTGTTTTGCGTACGAGGTGATAGCGCCCGATAGAGATCCGGATGGGTTCCATAGAATTTATATCAGGCGAATTTGGTCACCGAGACATCAACGTGAGTTCACTATTATGATCCTCAAACCACGTTGCACGGTTCTGGCTCCGGGACATGTACAATCATATTGTTGAAAGATGACATCGCCATTGAGGAAGACATCAAGCATGAAGGGATGCAAGTGGTTCGCAGTTGTCAGCATGTCTTCGATTAGTACCACAGGTCCCATGCAAGCGCAGTAGAATGCCTCCCACCGAATAATACTACGTCCGTGGCACACTGCACATTTCGTGCCGCTGTTCACCTCAACGACGGCGTTTGTGGAGGCGACCATCGACCTAGTGTAGCAAATAGCAGGTGTCCGTGCATCAGCACGGCTTTAGAAAGCATCGCAACTGCGAAACGCAACTCGCCCTTTTTTCACATGATATCTTGCGAACCATGGAATAAGGGTATCAGACGGATGCCATATTCCTTGACTTCCGGAAAGCGTTTGACTCGTTCCCCCACTGCAGACTCCTAACTAAGGCACGAGCATATGGGATTGGTTCCCAAGTATGTGAGTGGCTTTAAGACTTTTTAAGTAATAGAACCCAGTACGTTGTCCCCGATGGTGAGTGTTCATCGGAGGTGAGGGTATCATCTGGAGTGCCCCAGGGAAGTGTGGTAGGCCCGCTGTTGTTTTCTATCTACATAAATGACCTTTTGGATAGGGTGGATAGCAATGTGCGGCTGTTTACTGATGATGCTGTGGTGTACGGGAAGGTGTCGTCAATGAGTGATTGTAGGAGGATACAAGATGACTTGGACAGGATTTGTGATTGGTGTAAAGAATGACAGATAACTCTAAATATAGATAAATGTAAATTAATGCAGATGAATAGGAAAAAGAATCTCGTAATGTTTGAATACTCCATTAGTAGTGTAGAGCTTGACACAGTCACGTAGATTAAATATTTGGGCATAACATTGCAGAGCGATATGAAGTGGGACAAGCATGTAATGGCAGTTATGGGGAAGGCGGATAGTCGTCTTGGGGTTCATTGGTAGAATTTTGGGAAGATGTGGTTCATCTGTAAAGGAGACCGCTTATAAAACACTAATATGACCTATTCTTGAGTACTGCTCGAGCGTTTGGGATCCATATCAGGTCGGATTGAGGAAGGACATAGAAGCAATTCAGAGGCGGGCTGCAAGATATGTTACTGGTAGGTTTGGTCATCACGCGAGTGGCCCGCATCTCGTGGTCGTGCGGTAGCGTTCTCGCTTCCCACGCCCGGGTTCCCGGGTTCGATTCCCGGCGGGGTCAGGGATTTTCTCTGCCTCGTGATGGCTGGGTGTTGTGTGCTGTCCTTAGGTTAGTTAGGTTTAAGTAGTTCTAAGTTCTAGGGGACTTATGACCACAGCAGTTGAGTCCCATAGTGCTCAGAGCCATTTGAACCATTTGAACCATCACGCGAGTGTTACGGAAATGCTTCAGGAACTCGGGTGGGAGTCTCTAGAGGAAAGGAGGCGTTCTTTTCGTGAATCGCTACTGAGGAAATTTAGAGAACCAGCATTTGAGGCTGACTGCAGTACAATTTTACTGCCGCCAACTTACATTTCACGGAAAGACCACAAAGATAAGATAAGAGAGATTAGGGCTCGTACAGAGGCATATAGGCAGTAATTTTTCCCTCGTTCTGTTTGGGAGTGGAACAGGGAAAGCGAGATGCTAGTTATGGTACGAGGTACCCTCCGCCACGCACCGTATGGTGGATTGCGGAGTATGTATGTAGATGTAGATGTAAAAATATGTGATTCACCCGAAGAGCCGGCACGTTTCCGCTGATCGACTGTCGTATTCCGAAGGTCCCGTGTCCATGCAACATGTACGATGAACGGTATGCTCAGAAACACTTATTCAAGCACCAGCGTTGTGCTGTTTCGGCAAAGATACTACAAATCACTATCTATCCTACTTTATAGAGCAGGCAAGCATCCGAATCGCACGTTCTGTGAAGAGTTGTGGATGTCCAACGATTTAGTGCCTAGTGATAGTTTCACTGCCCTTCAACCTCTTTCCCTAGATGCTCAGCCCGCATCTCGTGATCGTGCGGTAGCGTTCTCGCTTCCCACGCCCGGGTTCCCGGGTTCGATTCCCGGCGGGGTCAGGGATTTTCTCTGCCTCGTGATGGCTGGGTGTTGTGTGATGTCCTTAGGTTAGTTAGGTTTAAGTAGTTCTAAGTTCTAGGGGACTGATGACCATAGCTGTTAAGTCCCATAGTGCTCAGAGCCATTTGAACCCTAGATGATCACGATAGTAGTACGTGAACTTTCCACCAGTTTCGCCGTTTTCGAGAGACTCGTTCACAGGCTATGCGCATTAATAATCTGCCGTTTGTCAAAGTCGCTTATCTCAATGGATTTCCCCATTTGCAGCCCATGTCGTCGCTCGGGTGATCCCCCATTCGTGCCTGCTCGGCTTACATACTCTTGTTACTGCGTCACGTGCCCACAACGCCACCAGGCGGCATCTAACGTCGCGGTGGGCAGCGATCATAATGTTTTGACTGATCAGTGCATTTCCCGGAGACACAAACATGACATTTTGGACGAATGAATCTGTTGCTGGTTCAAATGGCTCTGAGCACTATGGGACTCAACTGCTGTGGTCATTAGTCCCCTAGAACTTAGAACTACTTAAACCTAACTAACCTAAGGACATCACACACATCCATGCCCAAGGCAGGATTCGAACCTGCCACCGTAGCAGTCGCACGGTTCCGGACTGCGCGCCTAGAACCGCGAGACCACCGCGGCCGGCTAAACTGTTGCTGTTTTCATATGATGTAGGTCAGACACTACATAACAAGATCTTTCTAATATAAAGGACCTCACGTACCTATAATCTCTGCTCATTTATTGCAAGCTTGCTCACCTTCGTCGCCGTGGTATTATGCCGCAACGCTCGACATTAAGATTGATAGTTCGAATCGTGGTAGATGAATAAATTTTCATCCCTAGTATTTGGCCGCAAAAGGGTCAAGAGATGGTGTCGTGCAGTTCCCAATCACCAGAATTTGTGCCGTTATCACGGGTTAAATTCCAAAGCTCTCCAGTAATGCATCGGCGTCAGGAAGTGTGACGACGTTGACGGTTATCCGTCCGTCAGATGGGGATGTTCAGTTCAGTGGCCTCCTTGATGCTATTCAAGAGGGGTAACCTATGTGTCGGCATCGAACTTCACCCTCTCCCCACTCTCACATTGTCATCAACAACACGAGCGTGAGACACGGAAACCCAACACTCACTCATCACAGTCTCTTACGCTCAACAAGGGCATATACGGCACAATAAATTTCGTGATGGAATGATGCTCACGTTTGGCAGGGAAGAAAACATTTCCGGTTATGTGTCTGAGTCTACTTCATGTAGTCTACTAGGGAACAACCCCAGTACTTTGTACAGGAGTGGTCAATCTCAATAAAAAATGTTCTATGAAAGAGCCGTACTTTCCACATAGTATGCACTACTAGATCAAAAGTATCCGGACGCTTATTAGTGGACAGTAATATGGAGTGTGTCCACCCTTCGCCTATATGATGGCTTGAACTCTGCTGGTGACATTTTCAATGAGGTGTCGGATTGTCTATGGAGGAATGGTAGCCCACTCTTCCTAAAGACCAGAGACCAGACAAAGTAGTGATATTGGACGCTTGGGTCTAGAGCAAAGTCGGCGTTATAATTCATTTCGATGACATTCCATTGGGTTCAGGTCGTTACCCTGGGTCAATCCATTTCAGGAATGCTATTCTACAGAAACCATTACCTCACAGATTCTGCTTCATGACACGGTAAATTGTCATGCTGATACAAACATCCAACGTCTCCGAACTGTTCCTCTATGGTACGCGACACACAAATGCGTCCATATACTTCCGCATTTAGTGTTTTCTTAAGCACAGTAAAGGGAAAACACCCCAACCACGAATAACACCCCAATAACGTGACACCACTTTTTCCGTACTTCACTGTTGGCACTATACATGACGGCAGGTAACGTTCTCCAGCTATTCAACAAACCCAAACACTTCCATCGGATTTCCACAGGATAGTGTGATTCATCACTCCAAAACACTCATTTCAAGCTCATTACACCACCTCAAACGTCGCTTAGCATTGACGACGTAAAGTGTGGCTTACAGGGAGTTGCTCTGCCATCATAACCCATTCATTTCAACTCCATACGCACAATGGACTCGTGGTAGCACTTTGGGATTCACTAATGATTCTTTCGAGTGATGTCGTGAGATTTTTACAACAACCCTCCACAAAGCTCGACGGTCCGCATCCCTCAGTAAATGAGGTCTGCCTATTCTCGGTTTAGCTGTGGCTGTTCCTTCGCGTTTCCACTTGACAATAACATCAACAACAACCGACCTACGCAGCTTTAGAAGGGCTAAAATGTTCGTGATAGATTTGTAATGGAGATTATACAAAATGACTAGTCCACATTCGTAGTCACTGAGCTCTCTCGACCAACTCATTTTGCTGTTACAGCTTTTCTACTAACAACATAATACTCCCCGCCTTGCTTTATAATGGTGGGTCGGCCTCTCATGATATCTAATAGTCTTTTTCGCATTACGTAGGGATAATACGGTACACTGGCCAACTTCCTGTCATCTCTATGTTAGGCCGACACGTCTCAGTTCTTTCCCCGTATGTCAGACTAACAAGTAAGACGTGAAAGTCAGTAGATAGTATCAAGAAAGGTACAAGACAAATTTGGATATGTATATTTGTAGGCATTAATAGATCATTTTTACGAGAGGGTTTTGTCCAACAGTTGATGAAAAATGAATGGTTAATGTAACGATGATACTTAAAACAGTGTTTCAAACTTAAAACACAAAGGCGCTGGGGTATATAACATATAACTTGTCGACGCCTATATTTCATTAAATGTTAGCAAGTGTCAACTGAAGACAATGAGCAATCCTCTCCGTGATCCTGAACAATAAACACGTGGCTCGTATAGAACGTGTACGTTACCCTGCTATGAAGAGGAACCAAACACTAACATCTGATGTTTTGTAGCTGGGACTTGTTAGTTACAGGAAATGACCCCCACATGGAGAATCCAAATACACGGTGAGTTATAAATAAGAAAACATATTTCGTGTACAGCGTTATATCTTTTCTTTTCTTTTTCTTTCACTGGTGCCATGTCCTGCGCTAACGCAGGGTCGGCATTGTTAGGAACGGATTTGGCAAGGTTAGTGGAAAGTGGTGGCCGGATGCACTTCCTGCCGCCACCCCGAACCCCCCGGGACGGAATTAGTGTACCCCTGCTGTCGGCGTCGAGTGTAATTAATGGAAAAGAATGGAAAAGTGCGAGCGTGTACAGATTTCTGCGAGTCGTGTAACTGAGGCGGAACGTGGGGACCAGCCCTGTATTCACCTAGCAGGATGTGGTAAACCGCCTAAAAACCACATCCAGGCTGGCCGGCACACCGACCGACGACGGTAATCCGCCGGGCGTTTTCGATCCGGGGCCAGTGCGCCTACCCGAGTCCAGGAAGCAGCGCATTAGCGCTCTCGGCTAACCTGGTGGGTCGTGTACAACGTTACATATTGCCCTGTAAACACAAAAATGTTTTTCCCACCTTCGTCTGTCAAAAATGGCAGTGCCGTTGTACTACATAAAATCAAGAAACTCGAGTGGATCATATGGACGATTTTGTGCGTCAGTTTAGTCAGAAACAAAAAAGATATTGCAGTACTTCTGTGGATGAATAATTGTTGTGAAAGGAATGGAAAAAATAATGACT
Source organism: Schistocerca nitens (assembly GCF_023898315.1). NCBI lineage: Eukaryota > Metazoa > Arthropoda > Insecta > Orthoptera > Acrididae > Schistocerca > Schistocerca nitens. The sequence goes on along the minus strand of NC_064616.1, from coordinate 166,237,979 downwards.
TCTAGCCGTACAGGGCACTGCAGAAAGCAACCGAGAGAGTTGAAAATTCGTACCGCGCCAGGACTCGATTCCAGATGCTCCGCTTCTCCTTCTTTTTACTTTTTTTTGTTAGTTATTGTCGCTTGCATATGGTCAGGGTGGACGTCACATGCCACCTATTCAAGTTCATCGTAGATTCTTTCATTCAGTCGTTTTTTATTGCGGAGGACAGTGAGCCCGCTGACAGAACACGCTGAGCTGTCGCGCGAGCACCTTCGCTAGAACGGTTGCCTTAACCGCATCGGCCATCCGGACACGCTTTCCGTCAGACCCAAATTCCCAGCCTCCCGCCCGCCAGACCCCAACGACCCCCGCCCATTAACCCCCTCCCGCTCCCCCCCCCCCTACTCATAGAATTCTGATTCCTGTAGGAGTTCGGATGTTGATTGTGCATCTGCACTGACTTTTTTCATCAAACAGCCATCCCGCCAAACGAATTATATATATGGGTGGTGTATATTCTGGTGGACGAATAATGTCATGTATCGCTGTCATTTTGAAGTGTAGTGCACCATTCAATAAATGTTACTTGCCGGCCGATGTGGCCGAGCGGTTCTAGGCGCTTCAGCCTGGAACCGTGCGACCGCTACGGTCGCAGGTTCGAATCCTGCCTCGGGCTTGGATGTGTGTGATGTCCTTAGGTTAGTTAGGTTTAAGTAGTTCTAAGTGTAGGGGACTGATGACCTCAGAAGTCAAGTCCCATAGTGCTCAGAGCCATTTGAACAGTTTCCGAAGAGCTATTGCTGTTGAGTGACCTAATGCTTTTTTGTGATACTTTTAATCCCCTAGGGGGCTCTTTTCTTGGGAGTATGTGGGTGGCGCCGGTCGGAGTGGCCGAGCGGTTCTAGGCGCTTCAGCCTGGAACCGGCAACCGCTACGGTCGCAGGTTCGAATCCTGCCTCGGGTTTGGATGTGTGTGATGTCCTTAGGTTAGTTAGGTTTAAGTAGTTCTAAGTTCTAGGGGACTGATGACCTCAGAGTTTAAGTCCCATAGTGCTCAGAGTTATATATGTGGGTGGCACCCATTAAGTACGCCTATAGCTAAATTTGATGTTACTTCCACTTACTTACTCGTGTCAGTCTTCTTCTGTTTTCCTTTCTACCTGCCTCCCTTGGCCAGTTCTCTTTTTCTTTCTTTTTCTTTTTTTTAAAGGCCAAAAGTGTTACGTTTCAAGGCCTAAGGTTATCTTTCATTTCCCCTTTCTATCTCTTACGTCGAAGGCGGCAGAGAAGATAGACTTCGGTATGGCGTCAAGGGCGGAGTAACGAAATTGTAGCGTCTGTTCTCAGATAGACGGCTACAAACAGCGTCTGACTCGTATGGAGTTGCTGAATCCGGCTGGACAACCGCCTGCCTATGTGGAAAGGAACGGGATACTAGCACATTATTTTTCCTGGTAAACGCATGGTATTCCTCTCTTTGTACAGGAGCTCGAGGGAACTATTTCCTCTCAAGCAGATCTCTGGGAGTGGATTACATCAAGATCAAATGCAGAAGCGTTGGAGGAGGACGAAGAAGGAACGAGGAAACGGAGTATGAAGAGGGCTGGGAAGTTAAGGATTACAACATGGAATGTGTTCACCCATTGGAAACGTGGAAAATGTCAAATAGGAAATGATGAAGAATAGACTGGATGTATTGGGTATGTGTGAAGTGAGATGGAATGTAAGGGAAAGTTTGATTGTAAAGAGCCGGCCGGGGTGGCCGAGCGGTTCTAGGCGCTACAGTCTGGAACCGCGCGACCGCTACGGTCGCAGGTTCGAATCCGGCCTCGGGCATGGTTGTGTGTGATGTCCTTAGGTTAGTTAGGTTTAAGTAGTTCTAAGTTCTAGGGGACTGATGGCCTTAGAAGTTAAGTCTCATAGTGCTCAGAGCCATTTGAACCATTTGATAGTAGAGAGTATAAATTTTTTTACTCAGAGAAGGTGAAGAGCGGCATCTGATGCATGGCAATTATGGTATGAAATCAGCTGATGAAAAGCACATTGAAAGAACATAAATGAAAGAAATTGGTTCAAATAGCTCTAAGCACTACGGGACTTAACATTTGAGGTCATCAGTCCCCTAGACTTAGAACTACTTAAACCTAACTAACTAAAGGACATCCCTCATATCCATGCCCGAGGCAGGACTCGAACCTGCGACCGTAGCAGCAGCGTGGTTCCGGACTGAAGGGCCTATAACCGCTCGGTCACAGCGGCCGGCTAGATGAAAGACATGATGGTGAGATTAAGAGGTGACAAGAAGGCTGCCGTTTTAATGAAAATATACGTGCTAACAAGTCAAGATGTAACGTTGCAGGTATCATTAGAACACTAAACAATATCTTTATTAACAGAATTACTAAATTTCGATCAAATAAATTGTTCGTCTTTATACATGAAAACTTTGAAAACTAACAGTTGGCACTGCTGAAGCAATGGTCCGCTGACATTGAATGAGGCGCAGTATCAGACACATTAATGTAGACACACATGCAATCTGGCAGTTGCAATGACGCAATCTGGTTGTAAAGACGGTTAGGTTCAAAATCACTGTAACATACTGCCATCTCGTAGTGGAAATGGCAAACAACGTAAGTTACACACTTAATTAATTATATTACGAGATAATTAAATATATTATGTTCTTTTTATTTTATTAAAAAACTTTAGAGTGATAAAACGACTGTAAAATTATGTTTTGTGTTATAAACAGTCATGGCTTTAGAAATAAGTAATAATTGTTAAGGGAATTCCCGCATATTAATCTGAGCGGTGGTATCCCAACCTTTTTTTGAAGAGATAGCTCTCAAACAAAGACCTTCTAGGTAGTCCAGCAGCAGTGAGAACTCAGTGCACGTGTATGGTGTTTGCGTAGTGAAAATGGACCACTGGTAAAATTAGCCTCGGATAACTGCTGAATGATGCTACTGTTTTATAAAGAGGGCAGCTAAACTGTGTGTTACGGAAGAAGAGGTTTGCTCTCACTTATAGTGCAGTAAAATTCTAGTTGTATTGTGGATCACGCGGCTCTGCAAGCAGCAAGAGACATATTGCTCGTTAAAGGTACAACTGAACATCCTGTAGCATTCAGAGCCACAAATATTAAGCTGCCACTTCACATTTCAGAAGCATTTGTTAAAGAGGCTTGGACATAGCTCGTCATCACGTGAATAGCAACAGTTTTTTTTTATCTGTGCTACAACCCGAAGTAGACTTCGAGTAGGGGAGCCATATTAGCAAAACGTGTATAAGCCATGACATATTTGAAACTGAAGGTTGAATACTAATAGACTGGTTATTTATAGAGGAAATGCTTATCTCGTGTGTTTATTTATGTGTTTAAAAATAAACATTGTTATAACTTCAGTGTTTTAAACCAAAGATTATTATAGTGATAAAAGCTGGTATTTATTTGAATGCAAAACCATTCGCCAACTAATGTTGAGATTTCATATATAAACTACAAACCAGCTAAATTTCGTACTGGATGCTGTATGTTGCTGTTACTGTTGAGAAGAAGACACCACAAGGTAAGGTGAAACTTCTGTTCTTCAGAAAACTGTGGTGGTTTGTGTACTTCGCAAATTGAAACCAGTGGCGTGTAACGAACTCTGAGCTTGTGTTAATTTGTCAGGTATAGGTAGTAAATGAGACCCATTACGTAATTTCTGACTACATATTGCTAATCGGCTTAAAATTTTTCATATCATGTCTGAAATATTTTTATAATTTTTACGTTAAATGTTTTACCACGACAGTGGGTAAGTATTTTCAGTGCTTATCAGATTACTCATTAAAAGTTTATTACGTTAATTTTGATGAAAAGTGGTGTGCTATTTAAAGAAATTGCATATGTATGAACATAGTCACATTAATATTAGGCATTCCTGAGTATTTAAGTGCTCCATGTTGAACTAACATCCTGTACGATCATCACCTAAAAGGCAATTAACATTAAAATTACCAGATTTCCTCTACGATCATGTGCTGTAAATATCTGTTTACTATCATTTAAAATACTTCGTGTGGTAGATTGCAAACTTTCACAGACAAAAGAGAGTGATTAGTCATCACGCAGCTGAGCATCTACTGCACGTGAATGTCTCCTGTAATTTACGAGTCAAATTGCCATACACGGTTAATAAAGTAATTATTATATCCTAAAAGGATAAAACAAATTGGACTGAACAGGGACATCGCAAACACAGTGATGGGGAAATAGAGGAATACAATTAACAGACCGAAGAAATTATGGATAAAGAAAAAAGAAACTCCTGCATCACTGTAATGGGGGATTTGAATACAGTGGTAGGAGAGGGAAAAGAAGGGGGAGAGGCTAGAAGGTTTGGGTTGGGAAACAGGAACGATGGGGGCGAAAGGCTGGTTAATTTCTGCAGAGAAAACTCTCTTTTGATTGCAGACACATTGTTTGAACATCACAGAAGATGAAGATATACATGGCTATCTAAGTTGAATGACGACAGATACCCAACTGATTTATCATAATTCAGAATAGGTTCAAAACCGCCTAAAGACAGCCAGAGGGTATCCTGGAACAGACATACATTCAGAACACAACTTGGTGGTGACCGACTTGCAAATGAGGTTCAAGAGAGTGAGAGCAGTAAAAAAGAGAGAAATTTAACCTAGAAAGACTAAACGAAGACGGTAAAGATCCTAACATGGAAAACACATTTATGCCATGATGGGATAATGGGCCAAATGAAGAGAGTGCAAACGAGAAGTGGAGGAGGATCAGAGAAAAGTTCTAAGCTGATGAAGTTCGAAAGAGAAGGGAGCAACAGATAACAAAGGCAATAATGAATACGATGAAAGAAGGAAGAAACAGAAGACAGTAGGAACTGAAGAAGGGAAAAGAATGTACAGAAAGCTGAATAATGAATTAAGGAGAGAAATGGAACAGACAAAGAAGACACAGATGAAGGAGAAATGTAAAGAAGTAGAGAAACTATGAAATGAAGGAAAATATGAAATGATATGTGGATTAGCTGCAGGCCTAATCTTTGAAGCAAAGGAAAGCAGGACAAGTATGAGAACAGACAGAAGAGATGGTTCAATGGTTTATAGTCCGCCCCAGTAGCTGAGTGGTCAGCGTGACGGATTGCCGTCCTCTGGGCCCGGGTTCGATTCCCGGCTGGGTCGGAGATTTTCTCCGCTCAGGGACTGGGTGTTGTGTTGTGTCCATCATCATTTCATCCCCATCCGGCGTGCAGGTCGCCCAATGTGGCGCCGAATGTAATAAGACCTGCGATATGGCGGCCGGACCTGCCCCGCGAGGGGCCTCCCGGTCATTGACGCCAAACGCTCATTTCCATTTCCATTTCCAATGGTTTATAAACAGGAGGAAGTGCTGGGAAGATGGCAAGAATATGTAGGATGCCTATAAGAGGCTCATCAAAAAACCAAATGATATTGAATTAGCAGAGGAGACGAGAGTTACAGAAGAGGAGAAAGGATACCGCACCTTGGAAGAAGTAGAAGAGGCTTTAAGAGAGATGAAAAATCATAAAGCAATTGGAATTGATGGATTACCAGCAGAGTTGTTAAGGAGACTTTGGAGTGGTGGTGTGAAGTGTTAACTTATCTATATAATAAGATATATCAAAAAGGTGAATGGCTGGATGACTTTCCCTTGGCAGTAGTGATACCGATTCAGAAGAAAAGCAATGCCAAGAAATGTGAGGATTTTAGAACCATAATTTTCATTTCCCAAGCAACAAAAGTTCTACTAAGGGTGATAAATAGGACTTCACAGATGACTGGAAAAAAGTATTGCAGATGAATAGTATGGATTTAGAAGAGGGAAAGGTAGAAGGGACAGAAGCGGACTGTTAAGAATCATAGACGAAAGATACAATGGATGGGAAGAAAAGTTTATACTGTTTGTATTGACGTAGGGAAAGCCTTTGATAGAGTAGACTGGAATAAATTAATGGACATTCTAAGGAAGAATTGAGTCGACTGGTGGGATAGAAGACTGATTAACAAGTTATACCTACAACAGAAAATACGAGTAGAGTTTGGGAATGAGATGACAGAGGAAAGCACAATTGGAACGATACTGAGGTATGACTGTTGTCTCTCCCCAATACTGTTTAGCACTCCATCCCGCGTCCGGTCATCCTGATTTAGGTTTTCCGTGATTTCCCTAAATCGCTCGAGGCAAATGCCGGGATGGTTCCTTTGAAAGGGCACGGCCGAATTCCTTCCCTAATCCGATGAGACCGGTGACCTGATAGTTTGGTCTCTTCCCCCAAAACAACCACCCAACTGTTTAGCATATACATGGATCAGTTACATGACCACATCCTATGCTCGACGTCAATGTGCAATAACCATTCACAGACGTTAGGTGGCAGCACTAGCAATGGAGGGTGTATAAAACACGTCAGTAGAACAAGGAAAACAATGCAGTCATTGTCGTAATGCGAAAACCTGAAGTCCAAAAGGACATTATCATTGGCTCTCAGGCTAAAGGTGGAAGCATTTTCGAAATACACTCCTGGAAATGGAAAAAAGAACACATTGACACCGGTGTGTCAGACCCACCATACTTGCTCCGGACACTGCGAGAGGGCTGTACAAGCAATGATCACACGCACGGCACAGCGGACACACCAGGAACCGCGGTGTTGGCCGTCGAATGGCGCTAGCTGCGCAGCATTTGTGCACCGCCGCCGTCAGTGTCAGCCAGTTTGCCGTGGCATACGGAGCTCCATCGCAGTCTTTAACACTGGTAGCATGCCGCGACAGCGTGGACGTGAACCGTATGTGCAGTTGACGGACTTTGAGCGAGGGCGTATAGTGGGCATGCGGGAGGCCGGGTGGACGTACCGCCGAATTGCTCAACACGTGGGGCGTGAGGTCTCCACAGTACATCGATGTTGTCGCCAGTGGTCGGCGGAAGGTGCACGTGCCCGTCGACCTGGGACCGGACCGCAGCGACGCACGGATGCACGCCAAGACCGTAGGATCCTACGCAGTGCCGTAGGGGACCGCACCGCCACTTCCCAGCAAATTAGGGACACTGTTGCTGCTGGGGTATCGGCGAGGACCATTCGCAACCGTCTCCATGAAGCTGGGCTGCGGTCCCGCACACCGTTAGGCCATCTTCCGCTCACGCCCCAACATCGTGCAGCGAGCCTCCAGTGGTGTCGCGACAGGCGTGAATGGAGGGACGAATGGAGACGTGTCGTCTTCAGCGATGAGAGTCGCTTCTGCCTTGGTGCCAATGATGGTCGTATGCGTGTTTGGCGCCGTGCAGGTGAGCGCCACAATCAGGACTGCATACGACCGAGGCACACAGGGCCAACAGCCGGCATCATGGTGTGGGGAGCGATCTCCTACACTGGCCGTACACCACTGGTGATCGTCGAGGGGACACTGAATAGTGCACGGTACATCCAAACCGTCATCGAACCCATCGTTCTACCATTCCTAGACCGGCAAGGGAACTTGCTGTTCCAACAGGACAATGCACGTCCGCATGTATCCCGTGCCACCCAACGTGCTCTAGAAGGTGTAAGTCAACTACCCTGGCCAGCAAGATCTCCGGATCTGTCCCCCATTGAGCATGTTTGGGACTGGATGAAGCGTCGTCTCACGCGGTCTGCACGTCCAGCACGAACGCTGGTCCAACTGAGTCGCCAGGTGGAAATGGCATGGCAAGCCGTTCCACAGGACTACATCCAGCATCTCTACGATCGTCTCCATGGGAGAATAGCAGCCTGCATTGCTGCGAAAGGTGGATATACACTGTACTAGTGCCGACATTGTGCATGTTCTGTTGCCTGTGTCTATGTGCCTGTGGTTCTGTCAGTGTGATCATGTGATGTATCTGACCCCAGGAATGTGTCAATAAAGTTTCCCCTTCCTGGGACAATGAATTCACGGTGTTCTTATTTCAATTTCCAGGAGTGTAGCTAAGTATGTAAACTGTTCGCGTTTAAAGTATACCGTGCATGGCAAAATGGCGCTATCCAAAACTGTCAACGACGCAACTGAGGTGCACCACAGACCACAGATGACAGTGATGAAAGACGGCTGCGGAGATGAGTACGGGAGAATGTACATGCAACTGTTGAGCAACTGACAGCCCAGATGAACCAAGGGGCTACAAACAGTGTCTCCTCAACGACCGTTCAGCTAACATTGCTGCGTATGGGCGTCCACACAGGACGCCTGGTTCATGTGCCCAGGCTGACTGCTGTTCATCAGTGACTAAGGCTGGAATTAGCACACCGGTACCGCAACTGGATACCCACTGAGTGCCGACAGGTGACCTTTTCAAATGAATCACGTTTTATGCTACATCGGACAAATGGCTGTTGGCTTGTACGGAGTGAAAGGTCTGAAAGCAAATGCCTTGCAACAATCGTTGGAAAGGTCCAGGCGCGAGGAGAACAGAGCGATACGATTTGGGGAATGTTTTCATGGTATTCTCTGGGTGATCTCGACATTCTGGAAGGTACAGTGGATCAACTCAAGTATCTATCTATCGTTGGGGACCATGTGAACCCCCACATGAAGTTTGTTTCTCCTTGGCGCGATGGTATCTACCAGCAGGACAGTGCAACGGGTCACACATCCCAGAGATGACGTGCGTGGTTCGAAGAGCACCAGGATGTGTTTACTGTACTCACCTGGCCACCAGACTCCGCGGACTTAAACACAATCGAGAATCTGTGGGTCAACCGCGATCGGGCTGTACACAACATGAATCCTTAACCGAGAAATCTAGCGCAGCTGGCCGTGGTGCTGGAGTCAGCATGGCTCCACATCCCTGTCAGTACTTTCCAGAACCACACTGATTCTCTTCCTACATGTCCCGCAGTGGTCCACACTACAAAAGTTGGTTATTCAGGAATTTGACAGGTGGTTACATTAATGTGACCGGAAATAGTATTTGGTGCATATTATACAGAAATGTTTGAAAGGAAAAGGTGGAGTGCGGGTTGGTGGTAAGAGGATAGACTGTATTCTGTTTGTGGATGATATGGTATTATTAGCAGAGAGAGAAATAACCATGATAGGAATGTTAAAAGAATTAAATAACCCCTGTGACGAATTAGTATTTAGAATTAATAGGAAAAAAAGCAAAATGAGTGGTGATAAGTGCAATAAAAGTAAAAACAACTGTAAAGTTAGGACAGGAACATATAGAACAAGTTACTGCTTTCATGTATCTGGGGGGCACAATTACAGGAGATAGGAGATGCAATAAGGAGAAGAAAACGCTTATAGAAGTTGCAAAGGAGGCATTTAATAAGAAGAGGAGGCTTCTATGTGGGTGCATGGACATTGGCCTAAGAATGAGACTGGTGAAGTGCTTCCTGTGGAGCCTGGCATTAGACAGAGCTGAGACATGGACAATGAAAAAATAGGAAGAAAGAAGCGTAGAAGTATTTGAGATGTGGTTTGGAGGAGGATGAAATGGATAAAATGGGTAGACAAAGTGAGAAATGAAGAGGTGTTGAGAAGAATGGGGGAAGAGTGAGAAATTTTAAAGGTAATCAGGAAGAGGAAACAGAATTGGCCTGGGCATTGGATGAAAAGGGAATATTTACTGATGGGTACTACTCAAGGAACGGTAAATGGAAGAAGATGAAGAGGACACAGAAGGTACCAGATGGTTGATAGTATAAGGACAAAACCAAGAAGGTAGCAAATGACAGGACTGCGTGGAAAGCTACATGTGAAGACCTGCCCCTGGGCAAAACACTGATAATAATGATGATGATTTAACAGGCGATTCGCCAAAGCTGATATCTGGTGGTCGAGTATGCGAAGTGTTTCCAAGTAATCTAATTTGTCTGTTTTTGATGGTACAGTTTATGTCCTTGAGCTTTCAGCTGCTGTTGGGATGAATTCAATGATTTTAGTAGCCAATAGTTTGAATTTAATATTATCTGTCATGTAGTAGATGAACATTATTTGTCTTACCAAGTTAATTTGTTTCATGCTTAGTAATGCTCAATTTTTTTGCTGTTGTTATTGGCATTTTGAATATTTTTTACATAGTAGACTGTTTTTGACTTTTTAATAAAGCAGTAAAAACTTTACAAACTGCTTGCAGCGTTCCTTTAATTCTTGATTAAAGCTATTCCTCTGCGTTAAATAAAACTCTCTCTTTGGTCCCATATGCTGGCTACCCTTCATTGGATTCCACTGAAATTATGCATGACTAGTTCTAAAGGAAAATTGGTGCTGTACTATTATAAGAATATTTTTAGGAGTGGATTAAATTGCCCATCTACTTTGTGCCTTTTGTAAACTTTTACCCATTGTTAAACCTGTAAATTCTCTCTAAATAGTGTAACTGTGTAAGCTTTTATAATTCTGTCCAGCCATATGTTTCCTTTTTTATTTAAATTCTACTGATTGGGATGTTTTATGGCTGACATTTCACCATCGTGGTCAAATATATCATTTATTATGGGGCTCACATCTACAGGATAGTCAGAAACAGTCTGGAAAGCTTCTAAGGGTATTTCAGGGTAGGTTGTGGTGAGAAATAATTGTTAAGAAAAAAATTCGATACGTTTCGCATTTTCTGAGTTAATTAGCGCTGAAGTTGACCAATCAGGCCATTGTGTGCGCAAATTCAAGAGACCTGCCAGAGACGGTGTTGCCAAACGTGTTACTCCTTTGGTTTCCTAAAATCGAACAAGAGAGTGATACAAAAATTAGGCACGGGACAGCAGTAAGGATCGAATCCTATCCAAAGGCTGAGCTGTCTCGTGTGCTGTTATCTACACTGTGAGAGCGACTAATTGCATCTGGCGGGCCACTTGTATCTGCGCGCGCAACTGTTTGATTTGGTATGTTCAATTCTAATTAACTCGGGAACGGCGCTATGTATCGATTTTTTTCTTAACAACTATTTCTCAGCACAATCAATCCCGCAACACTCATACAAGCTTTTCAAACTATTTCTGAACATCCTGTATTTCATGAAAGACGATTGGGCTTAAAAATAACGGAAAGAAGGAGTATTAGGGTTTAACGTCCCGTCGGAAACGAGGTCATCACAAACGGGACACAGATTCGGACTGTTTCGAGAATGGAGAAGGAAATCGGCGATGACCTGTCAGCGGTCCCATCCTAGCATGCGTGTTAGAAAAATCATTGCAAACCTAAATCTGGATGGCCGAATGCAGATTTGAACCAGCATCCTGCCGAATGCGAGCCCAGTGTGCTAACCACTGCGTCACCCCGCTCGGTACTTAGAAATAAATAATCAGTTGCAATTCTATTACGTCCTTCTATACGCGTTCAGAATATTACTGTGGGTATCAAACCAAGCTGGACATAAGCGACTCTTAAGTTCCCTCAATCATCACTAGGCAAGATGATATCAGTATTGAAATCACCACATGCAATTATTTTCCAGCTATTTTGACCAAGTCTTATTTGTACTCTCTCTTATTGCTTAATGGATCTGAGAGATATTTCTAAATGCATAACATGCTAAACTGAGCTTCGGAAGTAGTTTATTCTTTTCTTTCCTTTATTGGGTTTCGATTCCCCCTAGAGGGGGGCGGTCTGACAGCTGCTTAGTACGCCGCTCTTCAGCCCTTCAGCCTACAGATATAGAAAAACAGAATAAGAAGAAATAAACAATAAAAACAAGCGATACAAAGGTGACTTTTTAAGCTATAAAATGGCGGAAAGTTGCGGAAGTTAAAACATAAAATCAGTGGGTTGGTGATGCTAATTAATACACACAGTAAGCAGACAGGCAAATAAAAAACACGGCGACAGTCTGGTTTCTGCTCGCAAGAGATCACACCTAGCAACAGTATGGTTTCTGTCCGCAACACTTAAAAAAGACGCACAACATCACAAACTGAACACTGCACTAATGAGTAGACACGAAGATGACACACCACAGCGTTAGGCAGGTGGGAGGAGAGGGGAGGGCCTGGACAGATTAGTGGAAAAAAGGGGGGAGGAGAGGAAAAAGCAAAAAGGGGGGAAGCTGATGGAGGGAGGGGACACATAAAAGGAGGGGTCTGGGCAGAACGGGAGGGAGTGGGGGAAAGGCAGAGGAGGAGAATGCAAAAGGACTCAGGGGAGAGAAGGGAGTCAAAGAGAGGGTAGGCAGGGAAAAACAGGATCAGGATGGAAGGAAGGGAAGTGGGAGCCTGGGAAAAGGACAGAGGTAGGGAGGGGGAGGTGAAGATCAGAGTTGATAGGAGGGATAAATGGAGGGAGAGAGGGCATCATGTGGAAGGGAGAGTTGACAGTAGCCACATTGGGAAAGGAGTTGAAGGATGTAGAGATGGAGGGTGGGTGGGACACAACGGTGAAGATGCGTCAGCAGGCAGGGGTTGGAGAGGTGTAGAGGACAAGGAAAAGGAGCAGATGGGGGAAAGGAATCAGGTCGTAGAGGATCTGCATGGGGGACAGGATGCTTATATGGAAGGCGATGCGAAGTGCATGGCCCTCGAGGATCTGGAGGGACTTATAGAATTTCGCGGGGAGGGGGGGGGAGGGTTTATCCAAGCGGGACTGGCATACCAGAGGATGGGACGGATCAAGGATTTATAGGTGTGGAGGATGGTAGAGGGGTTCAACCGCCATGTCTGGCATGAGAGGAGTTTAATGAGATGGAGGCAGTTGAGGGCTTTGGATTGGATAGAGAGGTGATGATCGATCCAGGTAACGTGACGGTCAATGGTGAGTAGCTTATTGATGAGTTGTCCTCAGGATACATTACAGATTTTGAACTTTCGTTTAAAATCATTGGAAGATTATTTATAGACAGGACATTTATAAATTATACAAAAGTAATCTTTAATTGCAAAAATGTTTAATTTACAGAAATGTTTTATACAGCACTGAATGCAGTATATATTTTATCTTCAAGTTTTATTCCAGCCTAACACTGTTAGTTCCCGACGTTCCCGCTAGGTGGCATGCGCGAATGAGCTATTCCAACACTCATCATGGAATCGAATGACAGTGCAGGGCATTCGCAGTGTTGTTTATGGTTTCATGAATCCATATCCGCTACTACAGTTTAGAAACAATTCAGAACTAAATATCGCAAGCTACCACCGCAAAGACAGACTGTTAGTAGTTGGTACAATCGTTTCACCGAAGTAGCTCTGTATCACTTAAGACGCCGGGTCGTAGTCGGCCAGCAGTCTCTGACGCAACAGTTGAACAGGACCGGCAGTCTTACAGTCGTAGTGCAGATAAACCAACGACAGGTGTCGGCTTAGAATTGAATATGTCTACTGTTACAGTGTGAAAGATTTTACTGTAACCCCTGTCATTCATACCCCTCAAACTGGAACTGATGCACGCTTCAATAGAAAGTGACAAAAAACGGGTAGAAATGTTTAACAAGATGCAGATTGAACGTGTTTTTCTTAATAAAATTGTTTTGATTGACGAAGCCACCTTCCATACCTGCGGTAAAGTGAACCGGCGTAATGTTAAGATATGGGGTGAGCAGAAACTACGTCACAAAATCGAATATGTACGGTACTCGCCTAAGGTAAATGTTTTTTGCGCTGTAAGCTGTAACATGATTTACGGTCTTTTCACTCTTGCCGTGTCACCTGTAAGTGGAATATCGTACCTGAACGTGCTTGAATGTTACCTAATGCGTCAATTACAACAGGATATGGGTACGGAATTTATTTTCCAGCAGAATGGCGCGCCACCACATTATCGTCATGAAGTTGTTGTGTATCGCCACAGGAATGTGCTGATGGATTAGACGTGATGGAATAAAATGCAAGCCACCACGATCACGTGACTTAATCCCAATGGACATTTGTGTATGTGATTATGTTAACGACAGAGCGTTTGTTCCTCCGTTGCGTGAAACGTCGACGAGCAGTGAAAACGGATAAAACAAGCAGTTGTCACCATATATCAAGACTTGCTTCATACTTCATTGATTACAGATGGGATATCTGTCGTGTTACAAAATGTATCCACAACGACTATTTGTAAATAAAACTTGAAGAAATGCTGCATTCGGTGCTACATCAAACATTTCTGTAACTTATTTACCTTTTTCACACTTAAGGGCTACTTTTGTATAAGTAATTTATAAACACCCTGGATATTAGAAAAAAGAGTGGATCCAGTACCATTCCTGCGTCACTCCACATTATTATGTTTGCCCACTCTGTAGTCATTTTTATGCCCGAGATATAGCCTATTAATAAAGCTCTCTGGTTTCTGTTATGCAGATCAGATTCCACCCATGCAAGAGGTATGACATAAATGCATAACATTTCAGTTGACTAGGTCTTTGGCAAAGTCACTGATAATATCACCAGGTTAATTTTTACTTGTTTTGCACTGCTAGCGCTTCATTTGTAATATCTTGTATTGCTCTCTTTGTGGAGAATCTGTTACGGTAGCCAAACTGAGAGGCGTTTAACTAGTTTGCTCAGTTAAATGAATCAGTACTCTATCAATGGCCACTTTATAAAATACTTTTGAAAAGACTGGGAGGAGTGATAGGGGTACGTAATTAGAGGTGGTTTTCTTATCTCTAGTTTTGCAGATGGTTGTTACTACGTCATATTTAAGTTAGTAAATACTAATGGTCAGTCATTGACTGATTACAAATATAGCTTAAGGGCAAGCTTATAAACTCAGCACAAGATTTTAATATGCTGCTAACATAACCATCAGAGCCAGCAGAATTACTGCTTTTTGGCTACCTGATGAATTCCTTACATTCCATAGGGGTTGTGCGTTTGAAACTAAAGTCCGTTCGTGTTGCATGCAGTTTCGGCACAATTAAGTCAAACGCGCATGTGTTTGGTTCCTTATGACTTGGTTCAGTGTTTGTTGTTGGGTGCCGTGTTTGTAGCCACTGTGAGGAAGTAATTATTGATTTTGGTGGCCAATGATTTGAAAGTGACACCATTTATGCCTCACAGGTTATCTCGGGACTCAGTTTCATTTGGAGGACTTTTCTTTGTTTCCTGTTATACAGTATTCCACTTGGTCAAAAAGTGGTACTGTAGTACGATACTCATTCGTGAATCTACATTTAAATATAAAATTTCCTATGTCAGGTTCTTTGTTTTTTTTTCTGCTTTAAAATAGACTGAACCCTGATCTTGAACTTGAGAAACTTTGCAACAGTAAGACGTTGGAGCTAAGTTCTGCTGTAGGGGCATTTCAAAATCTCTGCAAAATTCCAGGCTGTGTCATTACTTCTGACTGGCCAGTTTAAATTCTTCTTCTCACCATACGAATTATTCGTTTGCAAGAGTCATTGCCCTTGAGACATACTCTCTTTTCACACGCTTAAAACCCTTCCACAAGCATTAATGCCAAGTGGTATTATTTGTTTGCCGATATTATCGAAAATCTGCAAACTCCATATTATGTTGAGTTATAAATCTTGAAACGGCTTGTTGGTTACAGTTCTAGCTTGGTCAGAGTGCATTATCACTGCTAACTTGCTAGCCAAATACGAATAAGCTTTTTCAAGGCTACAAAAAAGATGCTAATTTCGTCAGGAGCATCGTTGCCTGACCAGACCATTTTTTTCCCCTGTCTTGAGACTTGTGGTTTATTGATTCACTGTAACAAATTGCGGTCATAATGTTAATTAGTTTTCTCTGGGGCGGCTGCATTCGCCAGGGTCGTGTAAGCACGAATGCAATGGTAGGAGACGTTACCCATAGTGCACAGCTAATCCGACAGCAGTGGTTCTAGTGTCATTGGGCAGGGAAGAAAGTAGGTAAACTGTTTATTATTACAAACGTAATCGCTATAACAGTTAATACAGGGTGTTTATAAATGATTATCGGGGTTTTAACGCTTTATATTTATTACATTAAACTTACAGTTATAAACGATATGTCAAATGAAAGAGCAACTCAAACAGTTGTGTTTGGCACCAGTGCACATGCGCAGCGCGCAATGTTTCCGCCGCAATCCGCTAGACATTGGTTGAACTTTATTGTACCAAAGTGCTATATAGGCCACAAGGGGCCCAATGACAGGGCTTGCTTTGCATGGCCTCCACGTTCACCCGACCTAACGCCATGCGATTTTTTCCTTTGGGGTTTCATCAAGGACCGTGTGTACGTGCCTCCGCTACCAGGAGACCTTCCTGAATTAAGAAATCGGATTGGAGCAGCTGTTGCTACAATCACTGAAGACACACTTATCAACGTTTGGGAAGAGCTCGGCTGTAGACTTGATGTGTGCCGTGTGACAAATGGTGCTCACATTGAACATTTATAAGGTCCTTGGTAAAACTGTTTGAGTTGCTCTTTCATTCGACATATCATTTATAACTGTAAGTTTAATATAATAAATATTATAAAGCGTCAAAACCCCGATATTCATTTATAAACACCCTGTATATTTATTCCACTGTGAGACAAGAGGTTAAAACCTTTATGAAAAAAAGCTTGCGGTTGCCTACAAAAGCTTTATTATACTCAGGCGTGCACCTCTTTGTCCAAAGTAAATCGACGAAGACGAATGTCCTCCTTCAGGGCTCCAGAAATACGGAAATCGCATGGCTGCGATCGAGACTGTACAGGAAATGTGTAAGGGCTTCCCAGTGAAACTTCTGCATCGTAGTCCAAACGACCTTGGTAACATGTGGGTCAGGCCACATTTTTCCATACGTCTCGTTTCCATTGGACTGTCCCTTGTAGAAGCGGAACACTCACAGTGAGTGGTGGTTAAGTTGCGGTGAGTAGGAAAGCCAACGAAATGCTCCCACTTCCGTGCACAAATAAACGTAACAAAAAAATCACTGATCGAAACGGGCTTTCTGCCAACTCTAGGAAACTGCTCATAAGTTCACTGTTGTTGTTGTGGTCTTCAGTCCTGAGACTGGTTTGATGCAGCTCTCCATGCTAATCTATCCTGTGCAAGCTCCTTCATCTCCCAGTACCTACTGCAACCTACATCCTTCTGAATCTGCTTAGTGTATTCATCTCTTGGTCTCCCTCTACGATTTTTACCCTCCACGCTGCCCTCCAATGCTAAATTTGTGATCCCTTGATGCCTCAGGACATGTCCTACCAACCGATCGCTTCTTCTAGTCAAGTTATGCCACAAACTTCTCTTCTCCCCAATCCTATTCAATACCTCCTCATTAGTTACGTGATCTACCCACCTAATCTTCAACATTCTTCAGCAGCACCACATTTCGAAAGCTTCTATTCTCTTCTTGTCCAAACTATTTATTGTCCATGTTTCACTTCCATACATGGCTACACTCCATACAAATACTTTCAGAAACGACTTCCTGACACTTAAATCTATACTCGATGTTAACAAATTTCTCTTCTTCAGAAACGCTTTCCTTGCCATTGCCAGTCTACATTTTATATCCTCTCTACTGCGACCATCGTCAGTTATTTTGCTCCCCAAATAGCAAAACTCCTTTACTACTTTAAGTGTCTCATTTCCTAATCTAATTCCCTCAACATCACCCGACTTAATTCGACTACATTCCATTATCCTTGTTTTGCTTTTGTTGATGTTCATCTTATATCCTTCTTTCAAGACACTGTTCATTCCATTCAACTGCTCTCCCAAGTCCTTTGCTGTCTCTGACAGAATTACAATGTCGTCGGCGAACCTCAAAGTTTTTATTTCTTCTCCCTGGATTTTAATACCTACTCCGAATTTTTCTTTTGTTTCCTTCACTGCTTGCTCAATATACAGATTGAATACCATCGGGGAGAGGCTACAACCCTGTCTCACTCCCTTCCCAAACACTGCTTCCCTTTCATGCCCCTCGACTCTTATAACTGCCATCTGGTTTCTGTAGAAAATTGTAAATAGCCTTTCGCTCCCTGTATTTTACCCCTGCCAACTTTAGAATTTGAAAGAGAGTATTCCAGTCAACATTGTCAAAAGCTTTCTCTAAGTCTACAAATGCTAGAAACGTAGGTTTGCCTTTCCTTAATCTTTCTTCTAAGATAAGTCGTAAGGTTAGTATTGCCTCACGTGTTCCAGTATTTCTACGGAATCCAAACTGATCTTCCCCGAGGTCGGCTTCTACCAGTTTTTCCATTCGTCTGTAAATAATTCGTGTTAATATTTTGCAGCTGTGACTTATTAAACTGATAGTTCGGTAATTTTCACATCTGTCAACACCTGCTTTCTTTGGGATTGGAATTATTATATTCTTCTTGAAGTCTGAGGGTATTTCGCCTGTCTCGTACATCTTGCTCACCAGATGGTAGAGTTTTGTCAGGACTGGCTCTCTCAAGGCCGTCAGTAGTTCTAATGGAATGTTGTCTACTCCCGGGGCCTTGTTTCGACTCAGGTCTTTCAGTGCTCTGTCAAACTCTTCACGCAGTATCGTATCTCCCATTTCATCTTCATCTACATCCTCTTCCATTTCCATAATATTGTCCTCAAGTACATCACCCTTGTATAGCCCCTCTATATACTCCTTCCACCTTTCTGCTTTCCCCTCTTTGCTTAGAACTGGCTTTCCATCTGAGTTCTTGATATTCGTACAAGAGGCTCTCTTTCCTCCAAAGGTCTCTTTAATTTTCCTGTAGGCTGTATCTATCTTACCCCTAGTGAGATAAGCCTCCACATCCTTACATTTGTCCTCTAGCCATGCCTGCTTAGCCATTTTGCACTTCCTGTATATCTCATTTTTGAGACGTTTGTATTCCTTTTTGCCTGCTTCATTTACTGCATTTTTATATTTTCTCCTTTCATCAATTAAATTCAATATTTCTTCTGTTACCCAAGGATTTCTACTAGCCCTCGTCTTTTTACCTACTTGATCCTCTGCTGCCTTCACTACTTCATTCCTCAGAGCTACCCATTCTTCTTCTACTGTATTTCTTTCCCCCATTCCTGTCAATTTTTCCCTTATGCTCTCCCTGAAACTCTGTACAACCTCTGGTTTAGTCAGTTTATCCAGGTCCCATCTCCTTAAATTCCCACCTTTTTGCAATTTCCTCAGTTTTAATTTACTGTTCACTGTATATAATATTATTAAGCCCCTTGAAAGAGCGCCCTGCTTGCAGCTGATGGAGTAGAACTGGTACTGGTCGGTCATGCACTGCTCCACCCCTGTTATGACAGTGCAGCGATATATATGTACCTGCTGGTTGTATGGAATCGGTGAAGCTAGATGGGTTGATCTGGGAAAGTGATAGACTGGCATAAAGGAGTTATCGTTTGTGCACGTGTCAGTAACCCCCCAGTAAACGAAGTTGCCGCGTTTGTTCTTACATTAACGCGGACTGTCGATGTGTCTATAAGGAATGGTGTACCATTCGCATCCATGTAACACTGTGTAACTGCAGTGGGAGCAAAAAGATCCTAGCCGACAGGATCACATACGAGTGTCAATGACAATTGGTTTCAAACCCTACAGGAATTGCTGCTGTCAGTAACTGCAAGTGGAATGTGGTCAGATGAGTCACGATTTTACCTATTTTCAAAGTATGCAATGCATCGAGAGCACCGGTAGCCCAAGAGGTGTTTAACTTGCAGCATATGGAGAGTGTAGTTAAGACCAGAGTTGGCAGTCGTGGCAGACGATCACACTCTCCAAGCACTCGTACATAAACACCAGCACTTGCAGAACGCTACGAGCTATCTTGGATACATTGCGGAATTGAGCTATTTTGGATACATTGCGGAATTTTTCATAATTTCCGGGTAGTGTTCGTTTAGTATTGTTATTAAAAATACCGTGATATATATATATTTTTTTAATTTTCATTCGTTACTTGCCTTCTGTCATTTCAGGCTTACATTCAGCGAACCTCTGTGTGTTGTTTACATTCTCGTGTTTTCACGTCCATCTGCCACCTAAAAATTATTTGTACAGCTCACCGAAAGATAATGTTTCCTTAATTATTATTTTATTAAATGGCTCTGAGCACTATGGGACTTAACTGCCGAGGTCATCACTCCCCTAGAACTTAGAACTACTTAAACCTAACTAACCTAAGGACATCACACACATCCATGCTCGCGGCAGGATTCGAACCTGCGACCGTAGCGGTCGCGCGGTTCCAGACTGTAGCGCCTAGAACCGCTCGGCCACTCCGACCGGCGCTGATTCGCATCTGCCGAATTTCGTTACTAACCCATGGCCAGTCTTTTCCATCCTTTATCCACCACATAACTCTCCCGACCACGCTTTACAATCGGCTTAAACTTTGCCCATAATTGCTCTACATCCATCTTACTGGAATTAAGCGATGCCAATTCACCGTCTACGCGAGATGCTAATAACTGCTTATCTGCTCTCTCTAGCAGAAACACTCTCCTAGACTTCTTGAGTGATTTATTAACTTTCGTAAGCATAGTTGCTATAATGACATCATGATCGCTAATTCCCGTTTTTATACTGACATTGTCGATAAGGCCCGACCTATTTGTAGCTTCAAGGTCTAAGATACTTCCATTGCTTATGGGCTGCCAAGCTAGCTGCTCAAGGCAATTTTCAGAAAACGTGTTCAGAAGTATTTCTCATGACTGTCTGTCTGTACTTCCCGCAGTCAATCCATAGACATCCCAGTCTATACTCGGTAGATTAAAGACGTCTCCAAGTAGTATTGCATGATGTGGAAATTTACGCGTTATTAACCGTAAACTTTCTTTGAATGAGTCTAGAACTGTCACAGCAGAATCGGGAAGCCGGTAAAAACATCCAACAATTAACTTGGTTTCACCAGCACCTGTTATATGCTACCAGATGACTTCACTGTCACATTCAACTTCGACCTCAATACAGAGAATATTTTTGTTAACTGCAGTGAGCACTCCCTCTCCTAT
Source organism: Schistocerca nitens (assembly GCF_023898315.1). Lineage (NCBI taxonomy): Eukaryota > Metazoa > Arthropoda > Insecta > Orthoptera > Acrididae > Schistocerca > Schistocerca nitens. The sequence continues at coordinate 166,217,162 of NC_064616.1, read as the reverse complement.
GGCGTCTAATATGTCCTTCCGATATACGTTCCACGACTCGTTAAATATCTCGGAGCTTTCCACCTCGAGTATCAGCCAGCTCTCGGTCCCAAGAATAATTTGAGCGCGAGAACTTTCCTGTAAGGCAGTAAAATCGGGAACTTTATTACGAATACTTCAACAGCTCGCTGATAAAATTGTGATAGTCGAAGAGTCTTTATTCTGAACGCCGTTCGACTTCTCTTGTTGCATATCGATTGGCGAGTGTTCATAAGAGCACCTCAAACTACTGCCTAGCCTAAAAAACCCTCATGTGCACTCCACAAGTACACTGCTGCCCGAGCCGAGTAGCTGTTTCGTTTGTGTAGTGCACCCCTGACCTGTCAAAGGTAGTCCTTCAAATCCCCACGCGGTAACGCAGGTCTAGAAATCTGCAGCCAAGAACGACACAGAGTCGACGAAGTCTTTGGTTGAGACCCTCCACTCGGCTCCAAACTAAAGGGCTCCGATCACCTCAGGGAACGATGCAGCAAATTGCGAGCTCTGCTTGCACCCCGCGCGCGAGGCCAGCAGTCTTCACCAACTCTGCCAGCCGCCTGTACGAATTTAGGGTCGCCTCAGAACCCACGCGACAAGCGTCGTTGGTGCAGACATGTGCCACAACATGCAGACGACTGCAGCCTGTACTCTCGATAGCCGCAGGCAAGGCCGCCTCTACATCTCGGATGAGGCTCCCCGGCATCACGCAGTACATCAAATGGCTCTGGGCACTATGGGACTTAACATCTGAGGTCATCAGTCCCCTAGAACTTAGAACTACTTAAACCTAACTAACCTAAGGACATCACACAACACCCAGTCATCACGAGGCAGAGAAAATCCCTGACCCCGCCGGGAATCGAACCCGTGAACCCGGGCGCGGGAAGCGAGAACGCTACCGCACGACCACGAGATGCGGACTCGCAGTACATCACTTGTTTTACAGTTCCAGTGATTGATAACCAAACAAATTTCTATTGTGCTCGTCGAGTAGTTTTCTTCACCGTGATGCAGTACAGCCTCTTCCACCTCGGGTATTCGGCGTCTCCTTGGAGCACCACAGTCACGCCTGCTGACAGCGAAGATACCCCTTACTCGAAGCCGTTGCGTAATTGTGGCGAAAATGGCTCGCGATGGCGTCATACGTTGTGGATAACGATCTTGATAAAGGCGACGAGCAGCTATTCCATCACCAGGAGCTTCGCCATACAGAAGGATAATGTGCTGTATTATACTCATCCATGGTGCTCTAATCCTCACTGACACGTGAATGATGCTCGAACCAGGTCAGAGAGGTAGGATAGACGTCATATGACATCAGCCAATCAGAGGTAAGCCTCCCCCCCCCCCCCACAACATGACTACCATGTTGCATGCCTACCTAGCAACGGCTGTAACACGGAAACGGAACGTTTCCGGACGGGGTTCCAATTCAAAATATTGTCTAATCAATAACCTCCACGAGTCATAGACGTTTTTAACAGTAATTTCCGAACACCCTGTATATGTCTACATCCCAAATACAGGGTGGTTGTAACCAAATTTTCGCTTCGTGAACCAGTGCAGTTGGGAAACTATTAAACGAATGGGTATCTAACTTAATAGGAATGACGCTCAGACTGTGCGCTGCAGGTTTGCGTTGTTATTAGTGTTATTGTCATGACTTGCTTAGGCGCCGGTGCTGTCACGGCGGCGTAGGGTTGAAACACAAACACAGGTGTGCGTACAGATGTAGGCAGTCAACATGGTTTTAGTCAAGGTGAGTAGAGCAGTAATCGTAAAGCGGTTTTATCAATTCAAAAGAAAACTGCTGCTGCTCTTCGCGACTATCGAAGCATTAAAGGAATACGGAGAAATCTTCTTTCTGCACCGGGTTTGAAGAACATGATTCGGAAGTTCGAATTAACTGGCGATTTGAGAATTGCTCCTGGGAGAGGCCGACGGCCAATTGCGACACAAATTGTTGAAGAAGTTACTGTTGCCATGGTTGCGAATGTTGAACGCAATGGGCGATCTTCAAGCAGTGCGCAAGATGTGTCGCGACAGCTGCAACTTACATGGTCCACCGTTGGAAAAGTGCTGCGAATAATTGTGAAATGGAGTCTCTGGACGGTTTCAGGCTGTCGTGGATACAGATTGTCGTCACAATAAGCAACGTTTGTAACCTGGAAGAGGAAGTGCAGCTCTCACTGCTTTCGACAAAAAGTGTTTCAGAGGATCTCCGATAATGTCTGGCTCAATAAAACACTCTTCTTTTGATCGCTATATTATTTTTGTTATTACTCCTGGTTAGGAGTTTCGCTCTAACACCATCTTAAGATCAGATCTGTTGTACAGAGAACTTACATTAAAAGGAGGGAATAAACTTTTATAAAAACAATGTTTAAAATAATTGTGGTGACACGTAAGTTGTTCACATACCTCATGGATAAATGCTATCTAGTTAGAGTTTAAAACATCTTAGTTAACAAGAAAAGCCAAACTGGCTCTCTCCATGTGGAGCATTACAAAGTAAGCGTGTCCGGCCACTAGTAGCTCGAGTGAACGCCGTATAGCAAATACACTGATCAGCCAGAACATCAGGACCACCGACCTCCTACAAATATAAACCCGTCCAGGCGGTAGCAGCGCCACCTGGCGAGGAATGACTGCTAGCCAGACACACGCACGGTGGATGCAGTATCAGTGAGCGTGCTGTCCGTGTGTACAATGGGGAAGGCGCGCGATCTACCTGAGTGTGACTGAGGGCAGACTGGGATGGCCCAGAAGCCCGGCACGAACATCTCGGAAACTGCACGACTTGTTGGGTGTTCGAGGAGTGCTGTGGCGAGTGTCTTCAACACCTGGCGAATCCAAGCTGAAACTACGTCGTCGTGGAATTGGGCGGCCCCCCCTCATTATAGATGTCGAACGTCATAGGCTGGACAGACTGGTAAAACAGAACAGGCGGCGAACTGTGGCAGAACTAACATCAGACTTTAATGCTGGGCAGAGTACATGTGTATGTGAACACACAGTGCACCGAACACTTCTAATGATGGGTCTCTGCAGCCGACGAACCGTACATGTGACAATGTTAACACCACGACATCGGCAACTGCGACTGAAATAGGCACGTGACCATCGGTACTGGGCGTTGGCGCAGTGGTAGAGCGTTGCATGATCTGATGAATCCCGATACCTTCTTCATCATACCATTGGGAGTGCGCGAATCCGTCGTATTTCAGGGGAACAGCTCCTTGACACCTGTACTGCGGGATGGAGACAAACTGACAGCGGCTCCATTGTGCTCTGGGGAACATTCAGGTGGGCATCCATGGGTACAGTGGAGCTCAAGTAAGACAACGTGTCAGCAAAGTTGTACTGTACACCGATTGCAGACCGCATACACTCCATCATGACTATCGTGTTTCCCGACGGCAGTGACATTTTTCAACAAGATAATGCGCAATGTCACAAGGCCAGGAATTGATGGAGTGGCTCGGGGAACACAGTGGCTAGTTCCAGTTGATGTGCTCGCTCCCCGACTCTTCAAAAAAAAATGGCTCTGAGCACTATGGGACTTAACTTCTGAGGTCATCAGTCCCCTAGAACTTAGGACTACTTAAACTTAACTAACCTAAGGACATCACACACATCCATGCCCGAGGCAGGATTCGAACGGTTCCATACTATAGCACCTAGAACCGCTCGGCCACTCCGGCCGGCCCCCAGCTCTTCAGATCTTAACCTGATCGAACACATCTGGGATGTGATTAAATGTGGCGTCAGAGCTCATGGCCCCCCTACCCGGAATTTACGGAAATTAGGAGACTTGTGTGTGCAGATGTGGAGCTAACTGACTCCAGCGACCTACCAAGGCCTAATTGCTTCCGTGCCACAATGCGTCGCCGTTGTTATCTGTGTCAAAGGTGGACTAACAGGCTGTTAGGTAGGTGGTCATAATGTTCTGGCTGATCGGTAGATAATTATCCCACTTAATTTCAATGTGAAAGAGTTATTCCCTGCCTTAAATATTCTAATTTCAGCGTAATCATAACATTTTAAAATCATTTAACGGTGGACGTTATTGCAGGCCGGAAGATGTGCGACTTGTATCAAGTGGTGCTATACTACGAGTATTAATTGTTAAAGAAACAATTGCAAGAAACATACGACTGTAGTATTAATGTTCAAATGTGTGTGAATTCCTGTGGGACGGAACTGCTGAGATCATCGGTCCCTAGACGTACGCACTACTTAAATTAACTTACGCTAAAGACAACATACACACCCATGCCCGAGGGAGGACTCGAACCTCCGGTGGGAGTGGCCGTCCGATTCGTGACATGGAGCCTCTAACCGCGCGGCCACTCCGCGCGGCGATTGCAGTATTAATTCATAACCATAGCTGGCGGTGTTACATGTACACAGGAGAAATTGACTCTACTTTGAGGCCGGGAGAGAAAAGAAACCTTGTATACGACACCTTAAATATAGGATCATATAAAAAACAATGATGACAGTATTAACATAATGGCATTATTGACAGTAAAAACCATGACAGTAAAAAACTGAGTAGATTACTTAAGATTATATGTAATTTCTGTTACGTATCGATTATGGTTTCACTTTATGTGATCTTCACATTTCCGAAAATTCCGCCGCCGGTGTGGCCGAGCGGTTCTAGGCGCTTCACTCTGGAACCGCGCGACCGCTACGGTCGCAGGTTCGAATACTGCCTCGGGCATGGATGTGAGTGATGTCCTTAGGTTAGTTAGGTTTAAGTAGTTCTAAGTTCTAGGGGACTGATGACCTCAGATGTTAAGTCCCATAGTGCTCAGAGCCATTTGATCCATTTTGAACCGAAAATTCCGAAGAGGGGGGCCATGAGTTCTGATGTTACACCCCATCACATCCCACATGTGTTCAATCGGTTTCAGATCTGGCGATTTGGGGGGCGAACGCATCAATTGGAACTCGCCAATGTGTTCCTCGAACCACTCCTTCAATTCCTGGCCTTATGACATGGCGCTTTATCTTGTTGAAAAAACACCACTGCCGTCGGAAAACATGATCGTCATGAAGGGTGCATGTGGTCTGCAACCGGTGTTACGATACTCCTTGGCCATCACGGTGTCTTGCATGAGCTTCACTAGACCCATGGATACCCACGTTAACGTTCCTCAGAGTATAATGGGGCGGCCGCCAGCTTGTCTTCGTCCCGCACTGCAGGTGTCAAGGAGCTGTTTCCCTGGAAAACGACGGATTCGCGCACTCCCGTCGGCATGAGGAAGGAGGTATCGGGATTCATCAGACGATGCTACGCTCTGCCACTGCGCCAACGTCCGGTAACGATGGTCACTCACCCTTTTCAGCCGTAGTTGCCAGTGTCGTGGTGTTAACATTGGCACACGCATGGTTCGTCGGCTGCGGAGGTCCATCGTTGGAAGTGTTCGGTGTACTGTGTGTTTACATACACATGTACTCTGCCCAGCATTAAAGTCTGATGTTAGTTCCGCCACAGTTCGCCGTCTGTTCTGTTTTTCCAGTCTGCCCAGCCTACAACGTCGGACATCTGTAATGAGGAGGGGTCGCTCAACCCCTCGACTTCTGGACATGGTTTCACTTTAGTTACCTCACGTGTTGAAGACACTCACCACAGCACTCCTCGAACGCTCGACAAGTCGTGCAGTTTCCGAGATGCTCGTGCCGGGCTTCCGGGCCGTCCCAGTCTGCCCTCGGTCAAACTTAGGTAGATCGTGCGCCTTCCCCATTGTACACATGGACAGCACGCTTACTGATATTACATGGTTCAAATGGCTCTGAGCACTATGGGACTTAACATCTTAGGTGATCAGTCCCCTAGAACTTAGAACTAGTTAAACCTAACTAACCTAAGGACATCACACACATCCATGCCCGAGGCAGGATTCGAACCTGCGACCGTAGCAGTGATATTACATCCACCGTGCGTGTGTCTGACTAGCAGTCATTCCTCACCAGGTGATCCTGCCATCGCCTGGATAGGTTTGTATCAATAGAAGGTCGGTGGTCATAATATTCTGTCACGAGTGGTTTTTATTCTGCAGATGCAACAATTACAGTCTTGTTTCTTTAAAAATTAATTCTGCATATGCAGCGTCAAGTCGCACATCTTTCGACACACAATAACGTCCACTATACAATGCTTTTAAAACTCTATGTTTACGCTGTAATGAGAATGTTGAGAGAGGGGAACAATTGTTTCATATTAAAAATAAAGTGCGAAATTATATATGCTATATGCCGTTCACTACAGCCAATTGATCGCCGTTACGTTTATTTTGTAATGCACTGTAGGACGAGAGCCAGTATGGCTTTTGATGTTGATTAAGATGATTTAAACTATGACTAGATACTATGTATCCACGAGATATGTATTCAACTTACATATCACCACAATTATTCTAAACATTGTTTATATCAAAATTTGTTCCATCCCCTTAATGTAAGTTCTCTGTACCATACATCTGATCTGAAAATGCTGTAAAGCAAAACGCGTAAACAATGTAGTAGCCGCTATAAGAAGATACAATTACAGGGTACAGTTTGTAGCAGGTTTTTTTATTACGGGTGCTGTGTTGTGATTTTACAACAGTTTTTTGAGGTTTACATTGGGAAGTTTTGTGGAGGTAAGATTTGGATATACGATGCAGAACTTGTACGATACACATTGCTTTTTATTTTCTGATTTATTTTCGTTCAACTGAAAGAAATATACACTACTGGCCATTAAAATTGCTGCACCACGAAGATGGCGTGCTACATACGCGAAATTTAACCGACAGGAAGAAGATGCTGTGATATGTAAATGATTAGCTTTTCAGAGCATTCACACAAGGTTGGCGACGGTGGCGACACCTACAACGTGCTGTCATGAGGAAAGTTTCCAACCGATTTCTCATACACAAACAACACTTGACCGGCGTTGCCTGGTGAAACGTTGTTCTGATGCCTCGTGTAAGGAGGAGAAATGCGTACCATCACGTTTCCGACTAGGATAAAGATCGGATTTTAGCCTATCGCGATTGCTGTTTATCGTATCGCGACATTGCTGCTCGCGTTGGTCGAGATCCAATGACTGTTAACACAATATGGAATCGGTGGATTGAGGAGGGTAATACGGAACAACGTGCTGGATCCCAACGGCCTCGTATCACTAGCAGACGAGATGACAGGCATCTTATCCGCATGGCTGTAACGGATCGTGCAGCCACGTCTCGATCCCTGAGTCAACAAATGGGGACGTTTACAAGACAACAACCATCTGCACGAACAGTTCGACGACGTTTGCAGCAGCATGGACTATCAGCTCGGAGACCATGGCTGCGGTTACCCTTGACGCTGCATCACAAACAGGAGCGGCTGCGATGGTGTACTCAACGACGAACCTGGGTGCACGAATCGCAAAACGTCATTTTTTCGGATGAATCCAGGTTCTGTTTACACCATCATGATGGTCGCATCCGTGTTTGGCGACATCGCGGTGAACACACATTGGAAGCGTGTATTCGTCATCGCCATACTGGCGTATCACCTGGCGTGATGGTATGGGGTGCCAATGGTTACACGTCTCGGTCACCTCTTGTTCGCATTGACGGCACTTTGAACAGTGGACGTTACATTTCAGATATGTTATGACCCGTGGCTCTACCCTTTATTAGATCCCTGCGAAACCCTACATTTCAGCAGGATAATGCACGACCGCGTGTTGCAGGTCCTGTACGGGTCTTTCTGGATACAGAAAATGTTCGACTGCTGCCCTGGCCAGTACTTTCTCCACATCCCTCTCCAATTGAAAACTTCTGGTCAATGGTGGCCGAGCAACTGGCTCGTCACAATACGCCAGTCACTACTCTTGATGAACTGTGGTATCATGTTGAAGCTGCATGGGCAGCTGTACCTGTACACGCCATCCAAGCTGTGTTTGACTCAATGCCCAGGCGTACCAAGGCCGTTATTACGGCCATAGGTGGTTGTTCTGGGTACTGATTTCTCAGGATCTATGCACCCAAATTGCGTGAAAATGTAATCACAAGTCAGTTCTAGTATAATATATTTGTCCAATGAATACCCGTTTATCATCTGCATTTGTTCTTGGTGTAGCAATTTTAATGGCCAGTAGTGTATTAGCGAAAACGAGAAGCGAAGAGGAAATTTTAAATCTGAGATTAATCTAACTTACTGCTCAGTTGCAGTGCGCTGGCTGAAAGATGTAAGAAATTAGTTACTCTCAAACTGATTATTAGACTACAATATTGGTATCTATGATAAGTTTGAATAGAATAGACGGCACATTTCCAGTACCTTGCTTCGAGACACGGCGTTGGTCGCCGTTTCTGTTTCGTCATGAATGTAACTGTTAGCGCCAATGGCAGATATTGTCCAGTGTCGAAACAGTGACATCGCTCGCTTCAGTACCTGAATTAATCACGCAGATAGACGCAAACAAGTGAATAAGAGTCTTAAGAAACTAAAACTCTGAAAGAGGATGGGTCGTGCTAAATATCTGCTTTTGCAGATTCTTGAAAGCGAGACAGGAACACAGATTTCTTTACGTTGCTTCCTGAAGAACATGAAATAAGCTGTAACTGCTTAAAAGGAAGTAACAAAATTGTAGTTGCTTGCTATTTAGACGCATATTTTACATTTCCGTTTTATAGACTAAAATTCCTTTTTTTGCTGTCAAGTATAATTATTTACGTTCTAGCCGCATTTCGCATTTTACAATAAGGCTTATTGAAGGGATTTAATCCGGAATATGCGGTACTTATACACAGATTAGAAAACAGTTAGCGACATAAATGTTATGATAATAATTTACAATTTAGAGCAGTTCGTTTTTCCGACTAAAATCTGGGTTTCCTCTGACTTGGTCATAGGTTAGAGGTCTCACTGTCACTTCACTTGTAAAACATTGATACATTTCAACGTCACGATCTTTTTATTTCGCTTTTTTTCATGTTTCGTAAGCTAACTGCTGTGAAACGTCATTACTGGTCTGGAACAAACTGCAGATTTTTCTTACGAGAACTGTGTGTGATCTATGACGTAACTATATGTTCATTTGGTGTTTTTTGTTACTTTATTTCGTAATTGATGCTAGTCTAACGAAGTAGCCGTTTCCAAACTAATGACTGTTCGTTTCTGTTCTCTCTCTCTCTCTCTCTCTCTCTCTCTCTCTCTCCCTCTCTCTCTTTCTCTCTATCTCTCTATCTCTCATTTGTCACACAGCTAAACAACAAATTTAAAAAACAAACAACAGTTAACGGAAAACCACGAACAACAGCATAATACAACCCAACACAAACACACACACACACACACACACACACAAAACCATAACAACAACACTGAACAATTAGAAAAATCTGAGAGAAGACGCAGGATGGTATACAACTAACACAAACTCACGCATAGAATCAGCAAAATTTTCAAAAGACAAGGTATGAACGTAGCTTACACAAAAGACTGTCCAGTCCAAATATTAATTCCGAAACTGACAAGAGACATAGATTTTTACCAGAAAGCAGGTACACATCAATTACAACGTAGCGCATGTGATGGCAGATACGTGGAGCAAACAAGTAGAACATTCTATGACCGATACAAAGAGCCGGCCGCGGTGGTCTCGCGGTTCTAGGCGCGCAGTCCGGAACCGTGCGACTGCTACGGTCGCCGGTTCGAATCCTGCCTCGGGCATGGATGTGTGTGATGTCCTTAGGTTAGTTAGGTTTAAGTAGTTCTAAGTTCTAGGGGACTGGTGACCACAGCAGTTGAGTCCCATAGTGCTCAGAGCCATTTGAACCATTTTTGATACAAAGAACACGTGAAAGCCTCGCAGAATGGCACAAATCACTCCTCATTTTCAGAGCATCTCAGTGAACATAATCACACCCCAACTTCTAGAGAGGAAGACATGAAAATAATCAGATAAATAATAAAAGACACCTTCGAAGAAAATTATCACATATAAAAAATCATAGCAGAAAAGAAAATCATTTTGAATGGCCAAGTGTACGTCACAAACAATTCGTTATTTACATTAACTGACGAACTAGTAGAATGACATCCCAACAGATGATCATCAGAATTATACCACACAACCCCTTCCCTCTCTCTCTTCTATGATCCCCTCCAAATAACCTAAAAACCAAAAAACGAATCATCTGAACACCTAGAACTTTTTACTGAAAACTATTTGATCCATATTCAACTTTCTGGAGCGCCGTCCCTGACCAGTCACAATTCTACCCTTTCAACTGTCTGAACGTAATGTTAACGCAAAGAAAGAAACACTTTCACACACACACACACACACACACACACACACACATACATACACACACGCGCGCGCGCGAGAGAGAGAGAGAGAGGGAAAGAGAAAGAGAGAGAGAGAAAGAATAGAAAGAAACAGTCGTCCGATTGGCAACAGTTACTTCGTTAGTTCGGTAACAATTACGTAAACAAATAAGAAAAGAGACACCAAGTGAACATAGAGTTACGACAGAAATCACACACAACAGTTCTCATAAGAAAGATCTGCAGTTAGTGCCAGACCAGTAATGATGTTCCACAGCAGTCAGCTTATGAAGACAGTACGCTCTCTAATCTATGACTATATGAGAGGAGACGCAGATTTCTCTAGAGAAACGGATAACTGTAAACAATAAATTATTAACATTACAATTTTGACGTGAACTGTTTTCTACTCTGGTGCCTATAAAAACAAAACAGCATTATTTAAGATTAAATTCACTCAAAATTCCTCAATGTAAAATTGGAAATGCGCTTTGAACGTAAATAAATACATATTGTGGTAAGAAAAAGGCGTTTGAATTCATTAAAAAAAATGTTCAAATGTGTGTGAAATCTTGCGGGACTTAACTGCTAAGGTCATCAGTTTCTAAACATACTCACTACTTAACCAAAATTATCCTAAGGACAAACACACACACCCATGCCCGAGGGAGGACTCGAACCTCCGCCGGGACCAGCCGCGCAGTCCGCCTGAGACCGCTCGGCTAATCCCGCACGGCTTGAATTTATAAAAGAAATATTTATATACTTGCTGCGGATAGCGCCCAATCATAAGAATTAGTGACATATTTTACAGCGTTCCACACACGTGTGTTGCATCAAACGGTTTGTTTTACAGATAGCCCTATTGTTAACAGACTTTATAGCGAAGAAGCTAGTTTTATACCCGCAGCCTTAAATGCTGCAGTCTCCCTGGGGACAATGCGGCAGTACTGGCGAATTCTTAATAAAACCGCTCACACGCCATAGCAAGCACCCAATAAAAACAGTATGTTCTGGTGAACTTGGCAGAACTGCATTCGGCTCTCTAGCACCACACAGCGTCAAAGAACTTGTCCCTGTTGATCACACTCTATATCAAAATTAAATCAATAATACATGAAAAAACAGAGGTTATACATTGTTCACACGCATTAATGTGACCACCTGTCCAAAACCCCTAATAACCACGTTTTGCAGCGCGCACGGCTGCCAGACGTGTTAGGAAGAGAGTCGAGCTTTGGCTCCGGACGGTAGCGACAGGGGATGTGAAACCATGTCGACTCCAGTGGCACGGCCAGTTCCGCTAGGTTTCTCGGTTGAGGATCCATGGCACGAACAGCTCCATCGAGGTAGCCCCACAGATTCTCTATTGGGTTTAAATCCGGCGAGTTTGGTGGCCAGGGCAGTATGGTAAACTTAACCTGGTACACTTCGAACCACACACGTACACTCTGAGCAGTGTGACACATTGCATTGTCCTGCTGGTAGATGTCATCGAGGCGAGGAAAAACAAACTGTATTCTTTCTTTCTTTCGCTACTGCATTTATCCCGCATTGTGCGCAGTGTCGGCAGGGTTAAGTACGGATGTGGTAAGGTTAATGTGAAGGGACGGCCGGATGCCCTTCCCGCCGCCACCCCATACCCCCCAGGACGGAATTAGCATACCCCAGCTGTCTGCGTCTAGTGTAAATCGTGAAATAGAGTGAATGTCCAAATGGTTCAAATGGCTCTGAGCACTATGACACTTAACTTCTGAGGTCATCAGTCCCCTAGAACTTAGAACTACTTTTAAAAAAATGGCTCTGAGCACTATGGGACTTAACATCTTAGGTCATCAGTCCCCTAGAACTTAGAACTACTTAAACCTAACTAACCAAAGGACATCACACACATCCATGGCCGAGGCAGGATTCGAACCTGCGACCGTAGCAGTCGCGAGGTTCCAGACTGTAGCGCCTAGAACCGCTCGGCCACCCCGGCCGGTTAGTGTGAATGTGTTTCAAATGTCTGCGAGTCGAGTAACTGAGGCGGGACGTGGGGACCAGCCCGGTATTCACTTAGTAGGATGTGGAAAACCGCCTAAAAACCACATCCAGGCTGGCCGGCACACCGGCCGTCGTCGCGGATTCGAGCCGGGGCCGGCGCGCCTACCCGAGTACAGGAAGCAGCGCGTTAGCGCCCTCGGCTACCCTGGTGGGTAGGAAAAACAAACTGTATGCAGGGGTGCAAATGTTTCCCAAGGACAGATACATAGCTGCCTTGATCCGTTGTGTCTTCCATAATGACGAAATCGCCCAGGGAATGCCACCAAAACGTTCCCAAAAAGTGTCTCTGAGTAGTATGGGACTTAACTTCTGAGGTCATCAGTCCCCTAGAACTTAGAACTACTTAAACCTAACTAACCTAAGGACATCACACACATCCATGCCCGAGGCAGGATTCGAACCTGCGACCGTAGCGGTCGCGCGGTTCCAGACTGTAGCGCCTAGAACCGCTCGGCCACCCCGGCCGGCAAAACGTTCTCAGACCATAACGCTCCCTCCTCCGGCCCGGACCCTCCCGACGATTGTTGCAGGGTGTTTTGTTTCAGACATTTCACGCCATACACGCCATCCGTCCTGTGAAAAGGACCCCTGTCGCCATTCAGTGGACGTTCAGTTGCGTTACTGGCGTTCAAGTTCTAGCTTTCGTAGTCGAAGAACAACAGTCAGCATAAAACTTCCTGGCAGATTAAAACTGTGTGCCGGACCGAGACTCGAACTCGGGACCTTTGCCTGTCGCGGGCAAGTGCTCTAAAAACTGAGCTACTCACGCCCCGTCCTCACAGCTTTACTTCTGCCAGTACCTCGTCTCCTACTTTCCAAACTTTACAGAAGCTCTCCTGCCTCCCACGAAAGGCAAAGGTCCCGAGTTCGAGTTTCGGTCCGGCACACGCAGTTTTAATCTGCCAGGAAGTTTCATATCAGCGCACACTCCGCTGCAGAGTGAAAGTCCCATTCTGGGAACAGTCAGCATGTGTGCATGAACCAGGCGCCCACTGCGGATGTCCATACGCAGCAACGTTCACTGAACTGTCGTTAAGGAGACACTGTCACCCCAGTCATCTGTGGCCCGTCGTGCACGACAGCTGTCTCGGTGACCTTTTTGAGCAGCGTAATTATTCCATGCACGGTGTACCTTAACAACGACGGCAAGCGAATAGTTTACATACTAAGCCACTTCGGAAGTGCTTCCAACGTTGGTCTGAAAGCTAATGACCATGCCCTACTGGACATCGGTAACTCGCTATGTTCTTGCATTACGACAACTGCACTGTTTTTGACGTTCTACGGACACGCTTTATACAACCTCCACTGTCAGTACTGCCACCTGTAATCGGTGTGTGGTTATTGTACATCGACGTTGAATACAGGCGGTGGTTACATTAACATGATTGGATCGTGTACTACGCAAGAACGCAGAACACGAGCGTAACGTCGTCTGAAACTACACTACTGGCCATTAAAATTGCTACACTAAGAAGAAATGTAGATGATAAACGGATATTCATTGGACAAATATAGTATACTACAACTGACATGTGATTACATTTTTACGCAATTTGGGTGCATAGATCCTGAGCAATCAGTACCCAGAACAACCACCTATGGCCGTAATAACGGCCTTGATACACCTGGGCATTGAGTCAAACAGAGCTTGGATGGCGTGTACAGGTACAGCTGCCCATGCAGCTTCAACGCGATACCACAGTTCATCAAAAGTAGTGACTGGCGTATTGTGACGAGCCAGTAGCTCGGCCACCATTGACCAGACGTTTTCAGTTGGTGAGAGATCTGGAGAATGTGCTGGCCAGGGCAGGAGCCGAACATTTTCTGTATCCAGAAAGGCCCGTACAGGACCTGCAACATGCGGTCGTGCATTATGCTGCTGAAATGTAGGGTTTCGCAGGGATCGAATGAAGGGTAGAGCCACGGGTCGTAACACATCTGAAATGTAACGTCCACTGTTCAAAGTGCCGTCAATGCGAACAAGAGGTGACCGAGACGTGTAACCAATTGCACCCCATAGCATCACGCCAGGTGATACGCCAGTATGGCGATGACGAATACACGCTTCCAATGTGCGTTCACCGCTATGTCGCCAAACACGGATGTGACCATCATGATGCTGTAAACAGAACCTGGATTCATCCGAAAAAAGCCGGACGTTGTGGCCGAGCGGTTCTAGGCGCTTCAGTCTGGAACCGCGCGACCGCTACGGTCGCATGTTCGAATCCTGCCTCGGGTATGGATGTGTGTGATCTTCTTAGGTTAGTTAGGTATAAGTAGTTCTAAGTTCTAGGGGACTGATGACCTCAGATGTCAAGTCCCATAGTGCTCAGAGCCATTTGAACCACTTTCACCATCGAAAAAACGACGTTTTGCCATTCGTGCACCCAGGTTCGTCGTTGAGTACACCATCGCAGGCGCTCCTGTCTGTCGTACAGCGTCAAGGGTAATCGCAGTCATGGTCTCCGAGCTGATAGTCCATGCTGCTGCAAACGTCGTCGAACTGTTCGTGCAGATGGTTGTTGTCTTGAAAAACGCCCCCATCTGTTGACTCAGGGATCGAGACGTGGCTGCACGATCCGTTACAGCCATGTGGATAAGATGCCTGTCATCTCGACTGCTAGTGATACGAGGCCGTTGGGGTCCAGCACGGCGTTCCGTATTACCCTCCTGAACCCACGGATTCCATATTCTGCTAACAGTCATTGGATCTCGACCAACGTGAGCAGCAATGTCGCGATACGATAAACAGCAATCGCGATAGGCTACAATCCGACCTTTATCAAAGTCGGAAACGTGATGGTACGCATTTCTCCTTCTTACACGAGGCATCACAACAACGTTTCACCAGGCAACGCCGGTCAACTGCTGTTTGTGTATGAGAAATCGGTTGTAAACTTTCCTCATGTCAGCACGTTGTAGGTGTCGCCACCGGTGCCAATCTTGTGTGAATGCTCTGAAAAGCTAATCATTTACATATCACAGCACCTTCTTCCTGTCGGTTAAATTTCGCGTCTGTAGCACGTCATCTTCGTGGTGCAGCAATTTTAATGGCCAGTAGTGTAACTGGCATTTGATATGATGCAGTAGAGTTTCATAACTATGTATAGAAACGCAAAACACGTCGAAGCTCTCTGTGCTCTGTTGCATCATGAACCAACTCAGGTTTGTTCAAATATGCTGACGTAAACAGCTTACTGCTTACATTCAATAATGTTTCTACTTATCATATTGGACGAAAACGAAACTTAGATACCAAAAACGTTATGCTTATAGCTTTTTTGAAGTGAACCTTGAAAAAGACAGAAGAACGTCATAAATAGGTTAATAAAGGCTATATTTTCGTCCTTCCGTACGTTAGTTGATAATAGATTGGTGTTCGTGAAAATTGCAACGCCATGAATGATACATGTGGTTGAAGTGAACATTATGCCGCAGACTTCGTGACTGATAATTCACGGATAAGGGCTTTACAACTTTGTATAACCTTTGACTACTACGATTTGACATAGTGTGAAGCCTCCAAATGCTCCAATTATAGTATAGAAACGTTGTGGTATGTCATCAAAGAGGACCTGGATACTTTTCTGCGAAATCTCCCTCCACGCAATCTGTATGCGAACCCATAAAGCATGAATATCGACTGATGGATGACTATGACGAACAAGTTGCAAACTAACTATATTCCAGACACGTACGATGGACACCATATCACAGGTACGCACAAGCAGTGGCTTGTGTCATTCTTCAAAAAAGTCTTGTGGATGTGGCCGAGCACTGCCCTGCTCAAATATCACGTCTTTGTCTATTATGCCATTCGACAATTAAGGCTGTCAGATTGAGGTCACTAAAGTTAGATATAGTGGGAATTAGTGAAGTTCGGTGGCAGGAGGAACAAGACTTCTGGTCAGGTGACTACAGGGTTATAAACACAAAGTCAAATAGGAGTAATGCAGGAGTAGGTTTAATAATGAATAGGAAAATAGGAATGCGGGTAAGCTACTACAAACAGCATAGTGAACGCATTATTGTGGCCAAGATAGATACGAAGCCCACACCTACTACAGTAGTACAAGTTTATATGCCAACTAGCTCTGCAGATGACGAAGAAATTGAAGAAATGTATGATGAAATAAAAGAAATTATTCAGATAGTGAAGGGAGACGAAAATTTAATAGTCATGGGTGACTGGAATTCGAGTGTAGGAAAAGGGAGAGAAGGAAACGTAGTCGGTGAATATGGATTGGGGCTATGAAATGAAAGAGGAAGCCGCCTGGTAGAATTTTGCACAGAGCACAACTTAATCATAGCTAACACGTGGTTTAAGAATCATGATAGAAGGTTGTATACATGGAAGAACCCTGGAGATACTAAAAGGTATCAGATAGATTATATAATGGTAAGACAGAGATTTAGGAACCAGGTTTTAAATTGTAAGACATTTCCAGGGGCAGGACGTTATTAATACTGATAATTTACACGTTGCCTTCGTACGCCGATTGGCACATGTTTCTCGGCACGAGCGCCACCTGCCCTGTTTTCGGAGTAACTACGCTCGCCGATTACGCTCAGTTGGTTGTGAGCTCTTCAAGATCCATGAGTTATTTTATATTAACGTGACAAACCCTAATTCTAGGGCTATATTTTATTTTTGACACATGGATCTATGCCGACAATTGTAAAAACGGCTATGGTACATTAGTCCTTACTAATGTAAAATTGTAAGTACCAGTCGTCGTTATCATACTTCAGTAATGCAAGAGTTCTCTAATTTGTCTTAAAATTTATTCTTGGCTTGTAAGTTTCATACTTTTCTAATGTAAGCTATGATGTTCATTGCCTTTAGGTTACCTTCTGAAGAAGATTGGGTTGGGTTGGGTTGGGGAAGGAGACCAGACTGCGTGGTCATCGGTCTCATCGGATTAGGGAAGGATGGGGAAGGAAGTCGGCCGTGCCCTTTCAGAGGAATCATCCCGGCATTTGCCTGGACTGATTTAGGGAAATCACGGAAAACCTAAATCAGGATGGCCGGACGCGGGATTGAACCGTCGTCCTCCCGAATGCGAGTCCAGTGTCTAACCACTGCGCCACCTCGCTCGGATTCTGAAGAAGACAAATTTATATTTGTCGAAACCTAGGTAAAGAATTTCTTTATCCATTGCAACTGGTCTGTTTATAATTTTATTACATAGTTTTATAGTTAAAAATCGATTCAAAAATGCGTGTATTTAATATACTATTTCAATTAATAACATGAAATGGAAACTTCGCTGGTAGCAGTTGCACTCATTATTATAGATCGTAACTACTAGGAAAAGTCCTGTTTATCTTCTTTTTTTTACAACTGTTCTTTTTGTAGCAATGTAACCTCACTTTCCTACACTTTTGTGAATAGCATCTAATAATAGTTGTAAAATATCCTCATCTTTTTTGTTACTTTTGTGGTGAATCTGTAATTAGGAAATATCAGAGGAAAATTACAGAGCTCGTATATTATCTTTGGAAATACGCAAAAGGAATAAGATGCCCCATCTTCCCATCTATCATTGGCCCAGTGGACCATCATAAGTTTTTGGTGACGTTATTCTGAAGTGATACCGAATATGATGAAGATAAATAATCTAATGAGGGGTTTCCTTGAACTGTGAACAATTTAGAAACAAAGCAGCTAACATGAATCGAACTAACTGATTTGGTTAGGGCTTTGGTACTAAAGGAAAGAGCTGAACTGTTTGCCTCCAGACAAAAAGAAAATAGCATGATGCAGCCAGAACAAACATTTATGCATATAGGAGCACAGAGAAATTGTTTCTCTACATTTCATAGAAGCAGACGATTTATTGTGTTGCTCAGATATTGACGCTGTGATGAATTAATTTAGAACTGAATATAAAAATCAGGAATTGAGGCTATTTATAGATTGTTCTAAATGTTGTTTGAAGGCTGAAGTATCATTTCCTTATTCCGTACGTATGAGAACGAAAATTACGAAAACACTGATAGAGTTTCAGACAAAATAAACTATTCTACTCATAGGTGCAATGCACAGGGTTAACCCGAATTCACGCACTCGGAGACACGGCGCGATTGGTGGCATACTAAAAGTACAAAGTGTCTGTAACAAAATTTTGGGCAGAAAATGGAGGTCAAAGAAAGACAGTGTTGCAACGCTGTAATAACACATAGGATAAGTGTCTTCATTCAATACTATGTAGCTGTGCTGCTCGGTGTCTCCCGTATTTTCAAATTGTAGACTGCATGACATGGGACCTGGCTTCTTAATTTACATTCATTTATTTAATAACAACACAGAGCCGGCCGGAGTGGCCGAGTGGTTCTAGGCGCTTCAGTCTGGAACCGTGCGACCGCTACGGTAGCAGGTTCGAATCCTGCCTCGGGCATGGTTGTGTGTGGTGTCCTTACGTTAGTTAGGTTTAAGTAGTTCTAAGTTCTAGGGGACTGATGACCTCAGATGTTAAGTCCCATAGTGCTCAGAGACATTTTTGAACCAAAACAGAAATAAAACTACAGTTGTTTTCATTATTCCACTTATAAAGATGTTGTCTGCCCTTAAACTTCTTTTTCTCCGTTCTCTTCCACACACTGAACCCCTCCATGATTCCAGGTCCATTGTCAACACAGCGTTCCTTTCCTTTAATTATACATTTTCGTTCAAATTAAAAGAAAAAAAGCGACTCGATCTCTTTCTTGGTCCATCTCTGCTTCATTTATTCTAAGTAGTTCCTCTGCAACTATGTAAATAATCTAGTCACGTAGTCTTAGACTGTTCTGGTAAAACTTTCTGCCATTGGTTCTGGGGAGTAGTATTACTATCATGCAAAAAATGGCTCTGAGCACTATGGGACTCAACTGCTGAGGTCATTAGTCCCCTAGAACTTAGAACTAGTTAAACCTAACTAACCTAAGGACATTACAAACATCCATGCCCGAGGCAGGATTCGAACCTGCGACCGTAGCGGTCTTGCGGTTCCAGACTGCAGCGCCTTTAACCGCACGGCCACTTCGGCCGGCTACTATCATGCACATCTCTTTCATGACCATTACATTTGTGTAAGATATTAAATCGCCAGTAGTACTACCAACCTGCTTCTTATGTAATTACCAAACTCTGTTACTATTTTTATTACCATCATCAGATACCGATTAATTATGTCTTTCAACTCGCAGTCTATCATAATTTTTGTTAATACAGTACTATTATCTACACTGTTCGAAACCCGGAAAAATCTCGTCTGTTACCGCCAAGGGAACGTCGTAGTTGGAATCTTAGGCCTTTATCGAGTGGTAGTGTTGGGTTCATTTATGATTAATAAAAGCTGTGTTTCTACAAATTCTGATTCACACACACGGCCGACTAGTTGTTGGCATCACGGCTGGGAACTTCATATGCTACGAGACCACTTTTGCGACCATTAATTATTCATCGTCAAACTGTTTCTCGAAAAGCACTCATAAAGTGTTATGAAAATCATTACACCGTTGATTTGGAATTTGTTGCTACATAAAGATCAGTTGGCAAAACTTGAAGTGGATCTCTGTAGCTCTTTATGTAAAAACGCCACCAAAAACAATCTTAAAGACGGTTGATCGGTGTTATGTACAACTGTCCACTTCGACGATTGAAATGTTTACATACGGTTTTCCACAAATAGGGAATAGTTGTCAGCAAAGTAACGCATTGTTAAAATGTGTGTGAATTCCTAAGGGACCAAACTGCTAAGGTCATCGGTCCCTACACTTACACACTACTGGAACTAACTTATGCTAATAACGACACACACACCCATGCCCGAGGGAGGACTCGATCCTCTGGCGGGAGGGGCCGCGCAATCCGTGGCATGGCGCCTCAAACCGCGCGGCCACTCCGTGCAGCTAACCCATGGTTAACGTACTCCAGTGAACAGTCGAACACGTATTGTGCTTTCTTCTTGTACTTCCCTAGAACAGCATGGACAATACTGTGACATACACAAATGCCAAATACGTTGACATAATCTGATAACAGGGCTGCAGATGCTACTCGTGAATATGCTGCTAGGTAAACCGGCCGAAGCATTCCACACAAAAGTGTTTTTCGTCATCTGGCGCTTCGCCTTCGAGAGGTAGATTTTCTCTTTCAACCGTCTTAGAACAGATGTCGTCTACGGACTAACCGTACTCCAGATAACGAAGAAGCCATTCTACGAGGGCAGTTCAATAAGTAATGCAACACATTTTTTTTCTCTGCCAATTTTGGTTGAAAAAACCGGAAATTTCTTGTGGAATATTTTCAAACATTCCCGCTTCGTCTCGTATAGTTTCGTTGACTTCCGACTGGTGGCAGCGCTGTACGGAGCTGTTAAAATGGCGTCTGTAACGGATGTGCGTTGCAAACAACGGGCAGTGATCGAGTTTCTTTTGGCGGAAAACCAGGGCATCTCAGATATTCATAGGCGCTTGCAGAATGTCTACGGTGATCTGACAGTGGACAAAAGCACGGTGAGTCGTTGGGCAAAGCGTGTGTCATCATCGCCGCAAGGTCAAGCAAGACAGTCTGATCTCCCGCGTGCGGGCCGGCCGTGCACAGCTGTGACTCCTGCAATGGCGGAGCGTGCGAACACACTCGTTCGAGATGATCGACGGATCACCATCAAACAACTCAGTGCTCAACTTGACATCTCTGTTGGTAGTGCTGTCACAATTGTTCACCAGTTGGGATACTCAAAGGTTTGTTCCCGCTGGGTCCCTCGTTGTCTAACCGAACACCATAAAGAGCAAAGGAGAACCATCTGTGTGGAATTGCTTGCTCGTCATGTGGCTGAGGGTGACAATTTATTGTCAAAGATTGTTACAGGCGATGAAACATGGGTTCATCACTTCGAACCTGAAACAAAACGGCAATCAATGGAGTGGCGCCACACCCACTCCCCTACCAAGAAAAAGTTTAAAGCCATACCCTCAGCCGGTAAAGTCATGGTTACAGTCTTCTGGGACGCTGAAGGGGTTATTCTGTTCGATGTCCTTCCCCATGGTCAAACGATCAACTCTGAAGTGTATTGTGCTACTCTTCAGAAATTAAAGAAACGACTTCAGCGTGTTCGTAGGCACAAAAATCTGAACGAACTTCTCCTTCTTCATGACAACGCAAGACCTCACACAAGTCTTCGCACCCGAGAGGAGCTCACAAAACTTCAGTGGACTGTTCTTCCTCATGCACCCTACAGCCCCGATCTCGCACCGTCAGATTTCCATATGCTTGGCCCAATGAAGGACGCAATCCGTGGGAGGCACTACGCGGATGATGAAGAAGTTATTGATGCAGTACGACGTTGGCTCCGACATCGACCAGTGGAATGGTACCGTGCAGGCATACAGGCCCTCATTTCAAGGTGGCGTAAGGCCGTAGCATTGAATGGAGATTACGTTGAAAAATAGTGTTGTGTAGCTAAAAGATTGGGGAATAACCTGGTGTATTTCAATGCTGAATAAAACAACCCATGTTTCAGAAAAAAATGTGTTGCATTACTTATTGAACTGCCCTCGTAGAAAGCATACACCAAGAACCCCGACGAAGGACACGTCAGGTAGCAAGGTAACTGCACGTCTCACAACGAATTGTCGTTGATGTGTCGCTGCAGGCTGATCAATGTTCGGTAACAAACACCAGCATCCTGAAGACTGCTTCCTGCGAATGCAATTTTGTGAATGGTTCCAACAATAACAGCAAGTCACCAATGACTTAATAAAAGTTGTAGTGTAGTCTAATGAGACTGTGTCGAAGCGTGAGGTATCTTCTGTACGCACAATTCACATTGGTGTGAAGTCAGCAGTTTCCGACCCTTTTGTAGGTATCCTTCTATAGCTACCAAGGCGCTTCCGACGAAGCAGTTTTGCGCCGTGGGTTTTCGGACCAGGGCCTGCCCCATTGCTGATTTACGCAGCGGATGTACTGTCGCTGTCAGGCAGTACCCTCGCGGAAACATTCATTTCCACATACTTTTGTAGGCCTAAACTACTTAAGTTCTATACGCTCTGGGTAATGAAAACAATTACAAAAACCCAAGGAAACCTGTGCCTTCCCACGGATACTCATCGCTACCGGATGCACAGAAAATGTGATTAGTACACGAAATGGTTGAGGGTGAATTCCGAACTGAGTAAGTACTGAGCTGCTTAAATACTGCTAATGGCAGAGTTATCGCTAAATAGCAACATTCTGATCCACCTGACGAATCTGATGTGCAGGTTAAGAAACGAATGCATAACTGCAGAAAAAGAGTCCACTAAGAAAACGCAGTACCTGCTTTCCACATTTTTAAAGAGGAATTGGAAGGAAGGAAAACTATTGGGACGATCCAGAGCCCTGGCTCTAGCTCGGAGATTCAGCTCAGCGAAGACATTTTTAAATTAATTAAAGACAGTAGTTCTCTTTAATTGACGATGGATCTGTTCCCGATAAAAGAATCCTGGTGTTGGGTTGTTTGGAAGCGGAGAAGTTCCTGTATGAAAGTGGAAATGTTCTTATAGATGGGACAGTTATTCGAAACAATTTGAACGACTGTTCACCATACATGTTGACATCGGAAATCAGAGGAAGAGTCGAATATATTATCTGTTTTATTTGCTTTGTTCCAAGACAAAAAACATATGAAAGACTTTTTCGGAACTGAAAGATAAGACGCCTGGGTGGTCACCGAAAACTACAGTAAGTAAGAGTGATTTCAGGTGTGCCGCAGGGGAGTGTCATAGGACCGTTGCTATTCGTAATATACATAAATGACCTTGTGGGTGACATCGGAAGTTCACTGAGGCTTTTTGCAGATGATGCTGTGGTGTATCGAGAGGTTGTAACAATGGAAAATTGTACTGAAATGCAGGAGGATCTGCAGCGAATTGACGCATGGTGCAGGGAATGGCAATTGAATCTCAATGTATACAAGTGTAATGTTCTGCGAATACATAGAAAGATAGATCCCTTATCATTTAGCTACAAAATAGCAGGTCAACAACTGGAAGCAGTTAATTCCATAAATTATCTGGGAGTACGCATTAGGAGTGATTTAAAATGGGATGATCACATAAAGTTGATCGTTGGTAAAGCAGATGCCAGACTGAGATTCATTGGAAGAATCCTAAGGAAATGCAATCCGAAAACAAAGGAAGTAGGTTACAGTACGCTTGTTCGCCCACTGCTTCAATACTGCTCAGCAGTGTGGGATCGTACCAGATAGGGTTGATAGAAGAGATAGAGAAGATCCGACGGAGAGCAGCGCGCTTCGTTACAGGAACATTTAGTAATCGCGAAAGCTCTACGGAGATGATAGATAAACTCCAGTGGAAGACTCTGCAGGAGAGACGCTCAGTAACTCGGTACGGGCTTTTGTTAAAGTTTCGAGAACATACCTTCACCGAAGAGTCAAGCAGTATATTGCTCCCTCCTACGTATATCTCGCGAAGAGACCATGAGAACAAAATCAGAGAGATTAGAGCCCACACAGAAGCATACCGACAATCCTTCTTTCCACGAACAATACGAGACTGGAATAGAAGGGAGAACCGATAGAGGTACTCAAGGTACCCTCCGCCACACACCGTCAGGTGGCTTGCGGAGTATGGATGTAGATGTAGAATAGACTTTGAGATGGTTACAATTAAGGAAACAATTTTCGCCGAAATATCCCTTTCTGATAGCAGTCTATGGAAGAAGCTAAATAAGTGGGATTAACGGAGGAATGAAGGGATGGAGAAGAAATTCAATTATTTTGACACATGTTTGCTGCAGTGTTACATGTCCCACCAAACAATGTTGCGTGGATGGTAATAATGGAATAAATGCTCAGTGGAGAAATAAGTTCTAGAATATCAATTGAAACGTGGAATGCTTTTAACCAGTGGCACGAGACCATTAATGCTGTCCGAAGCTGGCATACGAAACTACTCTCTTCAATAAATCAAAAATATCCAGACGTATACTTCCTGACAAAAAAGCAGGACACTTATAAAATGTAACAGACCTACTAAGGAGACTGCCTACACTACGCTTGTCCGTCCTCTTTTAGAATAATGCTGCGCGATGTGGGATCCTTACCAGGTAGGACTGACGGAGTACATCGAAAAAGTTCAAATAAAGGCAGCATGTTTTGTATTATCGTGAAATATGGGAGAGAGTGTCACAGAAATGATACAGGATTGGGGCTGGAAATCATTAAAAGAAAGGCGTTTTTCGTTGCGACAGAATCTTCTGACGAAATTCTAATCACCAACTTTCTCCTCCGAATGCGAAAATGTTTTGTTGACACCGACCTACATAGGGCGGAACGATCACCACGATAAAATAAGGAGCCGGCCGGTGTGGCCGTGCGGTTCTAGGCGCTTCAGTCTGGAACCGCTGACCGCTACGGTCGCAGGTTCGAATCCTGCCTCGGGCATGGATGTGTGTGATGTCCTTAGGTTAGTTAGGTTTAAGTAGTTCTAAGTTCTAGGGGACTGATGACCACAGATGTTAAGTCCCATAGTGCTCAGAGCCATTTGAACCATTTGATAAAATAAGGGAAATCAGAACTCGTACGGAAAGATATAGGTGTTCATTCTTTCCGCGCGCTATACGAGATTGGAGTAATAGAGAATTGTGAAGGTGGTTCGATGAACCCTCTGCCAGGCACTTAAATGTGATTTGCAGAGTATCAAATGGCTCTGAGCACTATGGGACTTAACATCTTAGGTCATCAGTCCCCTAGAACTTAGAACTACTTAAACCTAACTAACCTAAGGACATCACACATATCCATGCCCGAGGCAGGATTCGAACCTGCGACCGTAGCAGTCCCGCGGTTCCGGACTGCAGCGCCTAGAACCGCACGGCCACCACGGCCGGCTGCAGAGTATCCATGTAGATGTAGATGTAGAAGCTGATGGGGCAAGAAGTAAATGCTATATCTGAAATTAAAAAAGATTCCAGTGGACTGCCTCTTCAAATACGAAGGAAAAGATACATTGATTTCCGACTGTGAGCTTCGCGACCCATGACGGATATACAACGACTCGGGGCATTTAAGAGGATGATTAAAATCTCTGACTTTCTTACAACAAATTGAGCGAACAATTGCAATTCATAAAATAAGATAAGAAGTTAATCGTTTGCTGTAATGATGTTGTAGAAAGAAAAACCGGGGAAAATTGTTTGAAGATGCCTATGTACTATGTGCATAGCTACTCTCAAGCCTCGATAAACTGTAAATGATGTTTTTATTACAAAACGGTTGGTAGACGACCCCCCCCCCCCCCTGTTGCGGCTTCCTTGACGGTCGGAAAACCCACGTTGACGTCACGGGTGGCAAAGTCCACAGCCGGAAATGGCACGACACCGACCTTGGATATCAGATCTGCTTTACGATCAACGTATGGGCAGGAAAATTGGGAGACAGTATATTCGGTCCCTACATATTTCGCGATCAGATGACTGAGAGAAGGTATCATGCATTTTTCGCAAACCATTTACTTGAAGCACTAGACGTATTCTGGGAAGTGAATCGGTCGTGGAAATTCTATTTTATGGCCACCGTATTCGCCTGATTTAAATTCCCTTGTACTTTTCCGGTTTTCCGGTGTGGATACTTGAGGGGCACGTTTCATTTTACTGTTGTAGCCAAACTGCCCGGGGCAGTTCAAAAAGTTAGGCTGTATGCTGAGCGTCAAGATTAAGTTTTTTAACAGTCGCTTTCATCTTTTCGGTGATTTTAGAAAGGAACAAGGTGGGTGCTTTCAGTAGGACATTAAGATGGTGGGAAGACGGTATCAGGGTCGCCGGAATACCAGTTTGATGAGAGTCTACTGTTGGTCACTTCACCGAGAAACACAGCAGCTAATTCATCGGAGAAGAAGTTATATTAGATGCTACAATAAAAATATAGAAAGGAAATATAATTAATGAACACGTAATTTCTATGTATCATCCAGATGTTTTCATCTTTAATCTTCTATAGAACCTTTATTTATACTGAAGAAATAAATTACGTTTCATTCCAATTACAGGTGCCTTGCAAGTTAACAAAGAAGTCACATTGCGACAAAACTGTATGCGAAAAAAAATTAACTGAGGTTAGATGTTGATTTAGTGCTAAAAAACTATTACATTAAGTTATTAACTAACGAAAATAATAAAAAAATTAATCAAAATATCCATGGGTGTGCTGCCGGTCTATAGTGTCCAACGGGCACAATATTTCGGCGATCATACATGTCGCCATCATCAGGTGAACTGACGGACTGAGCTCCTGTGAACGTGCCGGCACGGAGATCCGTACGCTATGGCTGCTCAGAGGGAACTGGGTTCGGTCGCGGCGGCGGCCGATTTAAATACCCTCCGCCGCGGCGCTCTCCCTCCGCCGTCCGCGCCCCGCGCCACGGTCGCGCGGTGGAACAGATTGCGACGGCGTCTGAGATGACGTCGATGTGATGGCTCTGTCCGCCGTGGTCGTCACAACTATACGTTTGATCGATTTACTTTTGATTAACCCAATCGCTGGTTCCCAAGCCTTGCTAAGATTATAGCCACAGTCACGGTTTATGAGGTCGTCATTGGTGCGAATTTCGATGGCCTCTCTAACAACGCTGTCCCAGTATTCGACGTCTGTACCAGAATCCTCGTGCGGTCATACTCCATGGCGTGATTTTCCGACAAACAATGTTCAGCGACCGCCGACTTGCTCGGATACATCAGTCGAGTGTGCCTCTGGTGTTCACGGCATCGATCCTCGACGGTACGCATCGTCTGACCAATATACGACTTGCCACATTGACACGGAATCTGGTACACGCCGGCCTTCCTCAAACCGAGGTCATCTTTGGCGCTCCCCATCAGTGCACGAGTTTTATTTGGAGGACAAAACACAGTTCCGACCCGGTGTTTCTTCAGAATGCGGGCGATTTTCCCCGAGAGTGCGCCTGTGCATGGAATAAATGCAGTGCCTACCTCCTCCCTCGTAACTTCATCCATCTCCACAGGTTTTGCTGCAGTGGTTGGGCGCAGAGCACGTTGAATCTGCCACTCTGAGTACCCATTTTTTCGAAATACAGTTCTCAGATGTTCCAATTCCTGGGGTAGACTCTCTGCGTCAGAGATAGTGCGCGCCCTATGTACTAGAGTTTTAAGTACCCCATTCCTCTGTGAAGGGTGGTGGCAGCTGTCTGCGTGCAAATACAGATCAGTGTGCGTTGTCTTCCGATACACCCCATGACCTAGGCTGCCGTCAGCCCTTCTCTTGACCCAGACGTCAAGGTATGGTAATTTACCCTCCGTTTCAGTCTCCATAGTGAATTTGATGTTGGGGTGTATGGAGTTTAGATGGGTAAGGAAGTCAAGGAGTTTATCCATACCATGTGGCCAGATGACGAACGTGTCGTCCACGTAACGGAAAAAGCAAGTAGGTTTCCATACGGATGACGATAGGGCTTCCTCCTCGAAGTTCTCCATGTACAAATTCGCTACCACCGGTGAGAGTGGGCTGCCCATGGCGACTCCCTCCGTTTGTTCGTAGTATTCTCCATTAAAAAGAAAATACGTGGAAGTCAAGACATGCCTAAAAAGTTCAGTGGTCTTCTCGTCAAACTTCTGACTAATCAATTCTAGTGACTCTCGCAGGGGTACCCTCGTAAACAAGGAAACGACGTCAAAACTCACCATGATATCTGACTCATCCAACCTGAAGCTATCAAGGCGTTTAACAAAATCCACGGAATTACGGATGTGATGAGGGCATTTACCCACATAAGAACTTAATATTCCCGTCAGGTATTTGTTCGTTGACTTGTGCGATGGAAGCCAAAGCAATGCCGTTAGCAGCAGACAGCATAGAACTGAGCGGAGAAGCTGTAGTATTCCATCACTAAGTCAACCCTGTTTACGAACTGTACGTTTCATTACACGCAGTGGGACAAGATGGTAGCCGTGCCGTGATGTGCTGACACTACAACGGCTCGTTGCTTCATGCGACCCTCTCCTACTGGCTCCCTAAAACACGAATACCTTAAATGTGTACCCTTACTGAACCTAAGTGTCACGGTATGATTAAGTCTTTCCCGGGAGACTGAAATTCTGCCATGTTCAAAAACGTTCAAATGTGTGAGAATTCCTAAGGGAATGTCGCTCCGTAGACTTTCACACTACTTAAACTAACCTGTGCTAAGAACATCAGACACACCCATGCCCGAGGGAGGACTCGAACCTCCGGCGGGAGGGGCCGCGCAATCCGTGACAGGACGCCTTAAACCACGCGGCCACTCCGCGCGAATTCTCCCATGTTTTAAGTGACTCACATGCTGATATTTCCCCCTTTGACGTTGACAGAGTATGTAGGCAGGTGCCATCACTTTTCCACTTCATTTGATGACTTCACTGACTATACGTGGTGTGACACTGACCTTTCGAAACACAGAAAGTAGAGCACAGCTCGCGCTATCTTTATGTGGTCCTTCTGCAACCTACGTGTACATCAACGTATGTGCTCTGCACAGTACTGCGAAGTGCATGGCATAGAGTACTTCTCCTTGTAACACATGTTAGGGCTTCTTCAGTTCCATTCGTTAATGGAGTGTAGGAAGAATGATTGTTTAAATACCTTTAGCGTGCTGTTATTAGTCTTATCTTACGGAGGTGATACGTAGGGGACTGCAGTATTTTCTCACAACACTTACTACTGATTCACTGTTATACACAGCCTCTTCGACTCGACTGATCCGGGCCTTTCTTTCCGGTTGCTTTGTTGACGTGGGGGAGGGGACTAAACAGCGAGGTCATAGGTCCCATTGGATTAGGGAAAGATGGGGAAGGAACTCGGCCGTGCCCTGTCAAAGGAACCATCGCGGCATTTGCCTGAAGCGATTTAGGGAAATAACGGAAAACCTAAATGAGGATGGCAGGACGCGGGTTTGAACCTCCGTCCTCCCGAATGCGAGTCCAGTGTGCTAACCGCTGCGCCACCTCGCTCGGTTTTCTTTCTGGGTGCAGCAGTTTTCACAACTGTTATTGTGGAACTCTTCTGCACATGCATCTACATAGATACTCCGCAAGCCACAGTGCGGTGCATGGCAGAGGGGCACCTTGTACCACTGCTGATCATTGCTTTATTGTTTCACTCGCAAATGTAGCGAGGGAAAAACGACTTTCTATGTACCTCCGTATGAGTTTTAATTCTTCTTATCTTGTCTTTGCGGTCCTTACGCGTAATGTACGATGGCGGCAGTCGCATCCTTCTGCAGTGAACTGCAAATACGGGCCCTCTAAATTTTCTCAATAACGTTTCGCGAGAAGAACGTCGTCTTCCCCCATGGGATTATGATTTGTGTTCACGAAACATCGTAATAGGCGCATGCCGATTCAACCGACGGGTAACAAGTCTAGCAAGACGCCCCTGAATTGCTCAGATGGTAGAGCACTTTCCCGCGAAAGGCAAAGGTCCCGAGTTCGAGTCTCGGTCGGGCACACAGTTTTAATCTGCCAGGAAGTTTCATATCAGCGCACACTCCGCTGCAGAGTGAAAATCTCATTCTGGAAACATACCCCAGGCTGTGGCTAAGCCATGTCTCCGCAGTATCCTTTCTTTCAGGAGCGCTAGTTCTGCAAGGTTCGCAGGAGAGCTTCTGTAAAGTTTGGAAGGTAGGAGACGAGATACAGGCAGAAATAAAGCTGCGAGGACCGGGCGTAAGTCGTGCTTCGGTAGCTCAGATGGTAGAGCACTTGCCCGCGAAAGGCAAAGGTCCCGAGTTCGAGTCTCGGTCGGGCACACAGTTTTAATCTGCCAGGAAGTTTCAGAAAGTTTTTTGTTCAGAATCACAGAATCAATAATACCATCACCCCTCAAAGCATGTATCTCTCCTCCTGACTCACCTGTATGCGTGTGCTGACAAGCGTGAATGTCACTGAACTGTCAGCTTAATACATCACTGTTGCAAAATACTGCCTCGAATAATGTACAGAATACTGGAAAAACTGGTAGAGGCCTACCTTGGTGAAGTTCAGTTTGGGCTCCTGAGAAATCTAGGAATACGCGAGGCAATACTGACCCTGCGATTAATAGTAGAAGAGAAACTGAAGAAAGATAAACCTCCGTGCACAGCATTTCTACATTTATTAACAGAAATACACTGTTTGAAATTCTGGAAGAAACAGGGACAAAAGACAGGGAGTGAGGTTATTTGCAAGTGATACAGAAACACTATGGCAGTTATAAGAAGCAAAGTATATGAAAGGCTACCATTAACTGACCAGAGAGTGAAACAGGGTTATAGTCTACAAGCATATTATTCAAACTGTGCATTGAGCAAGCAATAAAGTAAAAAAAAGGAGAAGTCTGAAAAGAGAATTAAAGTTCTGTGCGAATATACTAGAAGTCTGAGGTTCGCGATGACATTGTAAACTTTCCAGAGACGGCAAATGACGTGGAAGATGAGTCGAACGGAATTGATGTTTTGAAAAGAGATTATAAGATAAATCACATTATGAAACGAGACGCTAAAAGTAATAGATGTGTTTTTCTATCTGGCAACACAATAACAATAACTGATAATCGCCGAAGTAGAAAGGATGCAGCCTGGCAATAGCAAAAAAACGAAATTTGTTAACATCGAATATAAGTGTTAGGAAATCTTTTCTGAAGGTATTTGTCTGTGGTGCAGCTTTCTACGGAAGGAAACAAAGACAACAAAAGACTAAGGAAAGAGGGCAATTGAAGCGTTTTAAATTTCTGAAGCAAATTTGGGAAAGAAAGCTTAATGGCATAACCTGACTAACACAAGGAAAAGGTAGATAGGGCACATTACTGGGCATCAAGGAATGGTTAGTTTGGTAGTGGAGAGAAGTGGAGGTGTACAAATTGTAGTTAGTTACGTGACCCATGGAGCATATTCAGTATAAACGTTATGATGTGGAATGCGTCAACTGAGCTTAGAACACATGCAGAAAAGAAAAAGGTGAAAATATATTTATATGGTTTCATCCTTATCATTTACAGGTGTTTTGTGTATAAGTGACTAATTATTTCTAATTAAGAACTCTGTTATGGTGAAGACGCTGTCGTTAGGGAGAAGTATCTTTAATCTACATTTGAAAACACTTCTGCGGTCTGTCAGACACTTTATTTTCACGGGTAGATTGTCAAACAGTTTTATAGCTGCATATTTCACCCCAAAGTTAGATTCATTAAAGGGTTATGCATATCATTTTAACTTCTAGTGCTGTACGAGTAATTGTGAATATCTCCATCACTCTCAAACTCAGATGGATTGTAGATATCAAATTTTTATTAGGGGATAAATGTGTTCTGAGACTCTGCTAAATACTCAGCTCCTTAAAGAGATGCCTGCAAGATGTATGTGTGTGAATACCGCACATAGTTGTAATTACTATCGTTTGTAAAAGTTATAGTTTTATCCTAAGTGAGGTATTGTCTCAGAATGTTATCCCTTATGACATCAGTGAATAAAAATAAGCTAAATATGTTAACTTCTTGACTTTTATATTCCCAAAATTGGCTGAACTGAGATCTTTTAGAAAGTCTACTATACGGTTTTTCCACTTTAAATTTCCGTCAATAAGCACATCAAAGAACTTAGGACTTTCTACTCCGTTTATTATTTATTGCTGATATACTAAAGTAATAAGAGGTGGAATACTTTTAACAGTACAAAAC
This sequence comes from Schistocerca nitens, assembly GCF_023898315.1. Classification (NCBI taxonomy): domain Eukaryota; kingdom Metazoa; phylum Arthropoda; class Insecta; order Orthoptera; family Acrididae; genus Schistocerca; species Schistocerca nitens. Next base: position 166,185,087 of record NC_064616.1, on the reverse strand, counting down.
TGGATGAGCTGTGTTTTTTCAAAGTTTAAAACTAGCAAAACCAATCAGCAACTTTCACAAAAACGTAATTTACTATTTTCTCTGATGATTCTCCTTTGCGCGGCTTTACAAAAATGCTTGTATCATCTGCAAACAGCGGTACTTCAGCCTCTTGAGTCAAATAAAATAGTACTTCGTTAATATAAGGGAAGAACAATAGTGGGCCATTGATCGAACCCTGTGGGACTCCCATTCTAGTTTCCCCTTGTGTAGATGATGTGGCGTCCCTCTCTGTATTGTTTCAATAGCCTGGGTAACTTCCTGCATTCTGTTGCTTAAACAAGAAATAAATCAGATGTGCGCTGAACTATATGTCCCATAAAAAATAATATTATGATCGAAACAATCAGATGCCTTCGATAAGTTAAGAAGATTCTAAGTACCGATACTTCAGCGTTTAAAGATTTTATAATGCGTTCTGTAAATGTGTAACTATCTGCCTTACTACAGTGGCTCCTTTCAACTTTAAATTGTGATTGACAAAATATGCCACTACCTCACAAATGCGTGATATCTCTGGAGAACATTACCGTCTCAAAAAGTTTAGAAAATGATGTAAATAGTGACAATGGGTGGTAGTTATTGAAGTCTACGAAGTCACTCTCCTCATAGAGAGCCTAACAGCAGTCTATAAAAACTCACTGGCTTAATAGTGCATTTCATATGTTACTTAGAACATTACAAGTTAAAGGGCCGCAACTTTTTAGTGTCCTATTGGAGATATTATCCACCCCATATGAACTTTTACTTTTTAGAGTCGTATTGATCTGTCTTACTTCAGGTGGTGATGTGACATTAATTTTTGTTTCACTAAATGTCCTACGCATCGTTTCTTCAGTGTACTGCTTCGCTGTCTCCTTTGAGATATATGCACCCATTTTCTCACCTATTTCAAACAGTAGTTATTACAATGTTTTCTGCACTTGAACTGCCATTTATAATGGTCCCATTCTCTTTAACATCAATAACGTCTTTCCCTGTCTCTCTTTTGACAATATTCCATACTTATAAGCTAAATATGTTAACTTCTTGACTTTTATATTCCCAAAATTGGCTGAACTGAGATCTTTTAGAAAGTCTACTATACGGTTTTTCCACTTTAAATTTCCGTCAATAAGCACATCAAAGAACTTAGGACTTTCTACTCCGTTTATTATTTATTGCTGATATACTAGAGTAATAAGAGGTGGAATACTTTTAACAGTACAAAACTGGATGAGCTGTGTTTTTTCAAAGTTTAAAACTAGCAAAACCAATCAGCAACTTTCACAAAAACGTAATTTACTATTTTCTCTGATGATTCTCCTTTGCGCGGCTTTACAAAAATGCTTGTATCATCTGCAAACAGCGGTACTTCAGCCTCTTGAGTCAAATAAAATAGTACTTCGTTAATATAAGGGAAGAACAATAGTGGGCCATTGATCGAACCCTGTGGGACTCCCATTCTAGTTTCCCCTTGTGTAGATGATGTGGCGTCCCTCTCTGTATTGTTTCAATAGCCTGGGTAACTTCCTGCATTCTGTTGCTTAAACAAGAAATAAATCAGATGTGCGCTGAACTATATGTCCCATAAAAAATAATATTATGATCGAAACAATCAGATGCCTTCGATAAGTTAAGAAGATTCTAAGTACCGATACTTCAGCGTTTAAAGATTTTATAATGCGTTCTGTAAATGTGTAACTATCTGCCTTACTACAGTGGCTCCTTTCAACTTTAAATTGTGATTGACAAAATATGCCACTACCTCACAAATGCGTGATATCTCTGGAGAACATTACCGTCTCAAAAAGTTTAGAAAATGATGTAAATAGTGACAATGGGTGGTAGTTATTGAAGTCTACGAAGTCACTCTCCTCATAGAGAGCCTAACAGCAGTCTGTAAAAACTCACTGGCTTAATAGTGCATTTCATATGTTACTTAGAACATTACAAGTTAAAGGGCCGCAACTTTTTAGTGTCCTATTGGAGATATTATCCACCCCATATGAACTTTTACTTTTTAGAGTCGTATTGATCTGTCTTACTTCAGGTGGTGATGTGACATTAATTTTTGTTTCACTAAATGTCCTACGCATCGTTTCTTCAGTGTACTGCTTCGCTGTCTCCTTTGAGATATATGCACCCATTTTCTCACCTATTTCAAACAGTAGTTATTACAATGTTTTCTGCAGTTGAACTGCCATTTATAATGGTCCCATTCTCTTTAACATCAATAACGTCTTTCCCTGTCTCTCTTTTGACAATATTCCATACTTATTTGATCTTTCTATTTCGGACAAAATGTGCATACGCCTGAATTTTTTATAACTTTCCGTAATATTTTACAGTACTGTTTACAATAAGAAGGTATTTCTGTATAATTACTTTTTCTTCCCGTTTTCGTTGTGAAGGTACTCTGAAACAAGTAATGACGCAATATTTCTACAATGGCATACCAGTGTTGGATTTAATTATCTTTGTAGGAAAAATTATTCCAAAAGTGGAAACTAAGTCATTAAGAACCACGTTGAATGTAAGGCTAGCTCCAGGCTCCTTGTAAACTTCTCTCCAGCTATTATTGTCTTACATTTCTTAAAATCCTTCAGTTGTTTTGTCGTTAAGCAGCCTCACTGTTTTCTGTGATTGTTTCTGAACTGTAGATGGAGTTATGGTATGCAGTGATCCGTTTACTGCAGGATAGGCCGGAGTTTCTTTAACTTTCACTTCTTGTATGAATACATTATCTGTTATTGCACTACCATCTTGAATCACTCGCGTAAGTAAATTTAAGACTGATACCACATTATAGGAGGCTAACAGCGCCTCTAAATCACCTTTTCTGTCAAATTTCTTCAAGAAATTTACATTCAAATCACTTTCTTGGAGACAGCGCCATAAACCTTCAGAAGTTTTCATGAAAATTTCCAAATCACCCGTTAGCAACATATATATTATCATAGTCACGTGTATTACATTTCCTGGTATTAACCGACAAGCGCATGCTTCTATATACGAAACCATAAAGAATTTACTTATTACTACATTTTCGTATTAAACTCCTTTTTAGGGTTCTCTACCTCAATCGGTAAAGACGAAAATCATACAGGATCACTTAGTAGTCCGTCTGTCTGGCTGTCCGACTGACTATTAAGGCCAATTGTTCTTAGGAACGACTAGAGGTATCAAGTTGCAGTTTATGTCACGTACAAAGGTCTACGGTCCTTGGCGGTGTGAAAAATTTAAGCTTCTAAGTCAATGCAATTAATGTCACATATTTTGATACCCACAGTCATTCATCGAAACCTAAAGGATGCTTCCCGTTGGCCTAGGATAATGAAACTTGTCAAGCGGCAAGGTTCCATAGTACAAGTAAAGGAAAAATTGACGGAAATTGTTAGTTTGTAATTATATCACATAAAAATATTTTTGCCATTTATTGTCCACCTGTCTGTCTGTTCCTCTGTTACGATCCTTTTTTCTCAGAACTGATAGAGGTATCAAGTTTAAATTTATGTCAAATACTGAGGTCTACGGTTCCTTGGCGGTGTAAATAATTTAAGCTTCTAAGTGAATGCAATCGAAAGATACGGACGTGTACGTCACATATTTTGATACTCGCAAACCCAGTAATCAAAACCTATAGAGTACTCATCTATATAGTTATCTTAACTGGTCAAGCGCTAAACCGTGTACTTCGAACATGAGAGGTCGCCGGATCGAATCTTTGGCGGACAACGACTTTTTCAGTTTTCGTTTTAACCTAGGTTTCGACCATGTGAGGAATGGCCAGAAACAAGGCGTTGTTAAACTGTAGGTCCCCTTTTCCCACTTGGATAACAGGGGTAGGCTACGAACACCCAAGTCACCGAATTGGTGTCCAATAGAAAGACTTACACGAGGCTACTGAGCCAGACGAAAATATTATTGTTATTATTATCTACACACGTAATTAAGTATACTTAATTGTATACAGATTGTTATATTCACTATGTATATACGCTATGTACATAATTAAGTTTGTACGGAACACTAAGAACGCCAGTCCTATTCGCACTTTTCCGGTTTTTTATGAATGTGACGACTTCTTCTTTATCCATATTGTATCTACATGAACATTTTTTTATTTCATTACCACTTATATTAATATTTTCTCTCCCTATGGTTAAGAAGCCTTAACACAAACAAATGAAACAAATATCTTTCCAACCACTAAGATTTTACAAACAAGTTGACAAATAATTTACTTTATTTTGTACCCCTCCCTCCTTCCAATATTCTGATGAAGCAAAATGATTTCAGTTCTCTCTCTGTTCTTATAAATTAATTAACCAAGGTTTGAATACAGCAAACAGGTTCCAATCGATGTAGACCTAGGATACGGAGATCATTAGCCTTGCACAGGATAGACTAGCGTGAAGAGCTACATCAAACAGTCTTCGGACTGTAAACCACAACAACAAGTACATGGTGGCCAAAATAAAAAAAAATCACCTAAATAGTCTTTCCAGCATTTTATTGCAATATAATATAAATAGCAAGGAGATCATTAATGATGAACTTTAGTATGGATATCATCTGAAAGATGGCGTAACAGTACACATCGTATACGCAACCTCGGACCGGGTTCATGAGATGTCCTCTGCTCATTAAAATCGTCTGATGTTGCTCGCTCAGATGGACTCAAACAATCCCCACACGCTGGAAGACCCACAGCAAAGTATTGGAAACAGTACTGCCATCATTCGCCAGGTAGAGCTGCTATGCATGTCTCACGGTTTGATAAATCGTATACACAGTTGCATCGAAGCCAATGGTGGCCAATTCCAGAACATCCTATAGAAAACATTTCTGCTTTTCATAAACTGTGGTAACTTATTTTGTGTCACATTTGTAAACATTTTCCGGGCCCTTTTTAATTTGGCCATCCTGTATAAGATGTGTCTCAAAACTATGTAATAAAATATCATTGGACATATTATCAACTTATCACAAAAACCGAGAAGGTGATAATTCAAATGAAAGTATTTATAAATTTACTTACGTGAATAAGAAAAACTAGTAAATATGCCGAATAGGAATATCGAATACTGAATTTTCAAAAAAACTGATGATACACATATGTTAAATTCTCAACTATACTGGCCAAACAACAGGAACACTGGTTAAATGTATGCGTGTAATCGCCTCTAAACCCCACAAGAATATAATGTTAACTATATAGTTTATCCTACACTTGAATGTAATAACGGTTTCTTGATTGACTCTTGTCGTTGACTGGGGGACGAACATGTAATGTTCGTATCGTGTAAATTCCATAGTATAAGCAGTGCGACTTGGGACAACGTCCTATTGAGATAATTATGAAATCACCGTTGCTTCTGGAGCTCTTTGAATTTGCCACACTGGTGAGACATGCCTCCGATGTTACTAATAGCCTACTTTTATAGTAATTTTTACACAGATTTTCTAATACACCGGTTTTGTTACCGCCAGGAATCACATTAAAAGACACATGTAGATACTATAAGACTTGTCATCTAAAGATGCTACTGTGCATAGTTTAAAATATAAATTTTTTTGTGACCGAGGGCGTAATTTATATCAGTCGATACGCACAGTAGAATGATAAATGAGATTTTGCTTACAACATCTATGCTTTAGTGACACCATTACTTTTTTTCATGAATATATATCACGAAGAGTTATGTTAAAGAAAATAGGCTTCGATTATTCAAATAGCCGAGTACGGTAAAAGCGGCGTTGGTTCACAGTTGCGGAATGCTTTCATGGTTCACTTGGCGCGTCAGTTTCGGATTAAATTCCAAGCCTTCAATGATATCCGCTATCATCTTCGTCATTCAATTTTAGTCCCTAACGAAGATGATGGTGAATATCATTGACAGCTTGGAATTTGATCCCAATTTGACGCAGCAAGTGAAACAAGAAATTTTTATACAAGGACTTAGTCGGGAAAAATCTTCGTAGCCACGCATTCGTGATTCAACTATTTACCAGTAACCTACTGTACAAAGTCATGTATTGTTCCAAGAGCGACGCACAATTGATTTCCACCAGCGATGCTGTGGTGGGAACCTCTGCCATTTTCTCCTATCTAGAAATCGAAAACAAAAGCTCAGTAATTTTGGAACTGGAGGAGCGAAAAAAGGATCCAAGTTCATTTGATATTTCTTTAAACGAGACTCGAATAGAGTTAGCATGGTAAATGGGACATTGCCATCTTCAGAGAGGGCGTCTTTAATAGGGCATCCACAGAACATATGATGGATTTTTACACCTGAAATTTCCATCTGATTCTTGGTCGTAACTCGATTTTGGAGACTATCGCTAGCAGAAATACATGAAATTGTAGCCTATGCCACCGCGCATCAGTTCAACAACAGAAAGTAGGCAGTCCGAACCATAGGCTTCTTTAGGTTCTGCCCTATGCCGTCCAGATCATTTGTCGCAATGAATATCAAGGATGACGCATAGGATCATATTACTCTCTACCAGTCTTAATGAGCCTAAGTTACATTATGTTTTCCATTATGCTAACTCGTTTCTGGTTGTGACCGCACACAAATAGTTCATCAACAATAGCAAATTATTAACTCAAACATTCAATCAACAAACAGATTTTTATCGCAATAGTAAGAACATATGTAGGGTAGTCTTCAACAAAGCAACTGCCCAAGCCACAAACCCCAATTTTGCAGCAAAGTGCCAAAACAACGTTGACGGTGATAATATTTCATACATAGTTTATACTACTGAAATGAAATTTTCAGCCAAAGATAGTATGCCAGAACTCGAATATCTTTCTGTGTGTTTAACAAGCGTAATATTTTCCTTACCGAGAGCCTGAATTAAACACTTTTCTAATGAAACTGTAAACTGTTTGGCATTTAATAGCCCCAAGAAGAGGAGTATGGTTCAGTTAAGCAGCTTGCAGAAATATCAGGAAAACCTACTGACTTTATTTTCATTTACTTAAATTACAGTCTAGGCAAGAAACATGAAAATTATTTACAGAATTATTCTCCTGATTTTCATATTTAAAATAAGTCTAATGTATTTATCCTTCGGAAATATTTAACCGAAGAATTAAGAACGAAGTAAAATCGTCCACTTAGTGTATAAGCACTGTTAAAAAATATGCAGTCTGTAATGAAGAATATCTATCACCATACAGCCCGTGACAATGACCTTTACGTGTCTTATTTACACAGAACACTGGTGTCGGGAATATACTTAGAAATAAACCCATGTATTTAGACGCCCATATATAGGCACATGTTACTGAAGCAGCATGAGGATACCCAAAGTGCAATGAACCTTCGGAGAGCTCCTCCTCAAAACAATTTACCTCCTCCAGAGAGCAGGAATACGATAACTTGGAAACTAATAAAAGCTGTAGTCAACAGTAGTTGAAGGCGGAACATACAGTCAAACGTGGCTGATTCGCTGGGGTGGTGTAAATTTTGCATTATGGAAGGAGGAAGGGAGGGCGGGATTAGCTGTACGAACAGCAACCCATAGTAAGGCGCAGCAGATTCATCATGCAAATGGCAGATCGTTGAAGTAAAAACGAACATCATTCGGTATTGGCCAGATCAGCACGGTTACGGAAATTCGAACCCTAACAAGAGACATGAACAGTGGTCAGCAAAGACGTGATTTAAGCCAATATAGCTCCCTGTGCTGCAAATTGTTTTTTACTGTATGCCTCTGTTTTGACCGATGAGTAGTTAACAGTTATATTTATCGAAGATTAATTTGAATAATTACTTTCCGTTTGTTCCACTTGACGCACGAGACATTAAGTCATTCCGTCCTCTGGCTCCTTCGATAACTTTCACTCACCCATTCCCATAATGAACGGGGAGTCTTGCAATACTTTACTTACTACTTTCCACTTACATGAAATACTGACAAAATTAATATTACGATACAATTTTTTAAAATCACAACAGCAAGTACTCGAAACATACAGCAAATCGCCTCAGACGAAGCAATATATAAAGACTATAACATCGGCCACCTGGTAGCCCAAGATAAACTACTTAAGACCAAGCACTTTATATCGTTTACGGGACCTCGATGCAAAGAGTTTCCGGGAAAGTGTATCACACACATCGAACGCGAAGAATTAAACTGCATAATTTGCCGAGAGAACGAAGTTTAATGCCATCGTTCCTCAAAGTTACGTAATAATTAAAGAAATATAATGGACATTGGTCCTGTGCTGCAAAGACATCCTACCTGTAGAGAGTATTAGGCTGAGAAAGAAAAATACAAAAGATACGGTATTTAAGACGAATTTCTTGTACATTTCTTTATCCCCAAAGAAGATTTGGAAAAATTTTAATGAAAGTTAGGAGTTCCCCAAAAAATCTAAAGATAACTGAAACCTACAGATAGCGCAACAAAAAAATCGGCCTAACTTTTAAAACAGATTCCTTATGCATAGAAGAAGAAAATACGTTATATGTATGGGGGTCCATAAACACTTTATTTACTACACAGTGCATTAATCGTGGGAAATGCCCAGAAACAGAACGTACTAGCAATCCATATCAAACTCTTTCTTACGTGAAATGTTGGAAATGCCTTCTTGGTTACGACTGGCTCGGTTCTAATTCTTAGATACTGTGGTGCTCCCCAGGCTGATTGGGCGAACTCGTAATTCTTTCTTAGGATTACTCAACCTAATCCGCTAGGCGGTGTGCCTTTATCCGTGCGACGAAACATGTACTTCATGCATGAAGGAGCTGCTGCTCACGCCAATGTCAATGGCTTTTATGTTTCTAAATAACATATTTAGTGCCAGATGTAAAGTGAGAGGTGAACCAATTTCCTGGAGTCCACGTTCTTCGGACCTAAGTGCATTAGACTTTTATTTGTGGGAGCATTTGAAAGCTCTCGTTATCGAACCCCAATACAAGACACAGAGAGTCTTCGTGCCCGTTCCGTGGAAGGTTGTGAAACCAAACGTGATATTGAAGGGATATATTAATGTGCGAATCTGGGATTCAGTGCGACTGCAAATTTGATGCATGCATCTGTACTAATGAAGGCCATTTAGAACATTCAGAGTAAGAAATAGTTTCATGTATCGTGCTGGTACAGTATGTTTCCGCGTATTTCCCCATGATTAATGTACTAAAGAGATTTGGAGAAAGAACTCTAACATGTAAATTAAGCGTTTCTGGAGCCACTTCTGTATATTTTCTTCTTCTATATGTCCTGAAACTTTAGCCTTATCTTTTTGTAAGACTCTGTGTATTTATATCATGTACAAATGTTACACTTTATTGTCTACACTCGGGAAAGCATTTTTATAGACGCCTAGAAATTACTACCTAGCATCTAGACTCTGCGGAAGTTATATATAGTTAACGCACTTGAGTTTCTCAGACAGTATGTTTATTTTTTAGCATATAACATTTCTCTCAAACATAATATAGAATTTCCAATAATATAACACAACACGGTTCACAGTACACATGGCTCATGTCACAGTATGGCATGCAAAGGAACTAAACCGTCTTTCATGGGTTACACTGATATCACGTCATTGCATTATAAAGAATAAACTAAAAGACAAGGCGAAAATTACACGCTAGAGTCCTAGTATTTATTGGATCATCCTCCATTAAGATTAATCTCTTAGAAAACTCTCTTCGACACTGACTGGATCGAGTTCTTAGAGCTGTCCACTAGAAATTGCAGGCCACTATTTGCAAATCTCATTTCGTAGTTCAGTCGTAGTCCCAAACTTCTGTCTAATGGGTTTCATGTGACTTGTCAGGATCCCAGATAGGTTTTCTACTGAGTTTAAATTGCTCATCCTAGCTGGCCAGTTCTGAAGAGTGTTTCTTTTCTGCCCAGATAATAAGACGTCAACTCATCCGATCTTCTTTCTCTATTCGGAGGTCGTGCGAGTAATACTAAATTCTACCAAATCTATCCATATTAATTTCTTCTGATCACCTCGGTATACAATTTCTTCATTGAAACTGACCTTGTCTTTCTTATGGGCATCATTTATGGGTGGTATCCAAATACGTTCGTTAAGTGCATGGATTTCGTCTGCTGCCAGAATTTGTCTTATTTGTCTCACAGCGACTAGCAGCTTAAATCAGTCACAAATTGAGATGAAAACATGTTTTGTTTCTTTGTTTTGCACTAAATTAATTGCTCAGAGAACTTTTATAACTATTTTGTCGACTCTAAACTATCAGTTTCGTCCATACTGCGCAACCGACTTCAGAAAATTATCAACACCACAACTCGTATATCATAACGTCTTGACTGTTTGTCAACTGTAGATACCCTATTCGTGTTAAGCTGCAATACTCGATTTCTCGTCAGCAAGCCGTTACGAAAGCACGCGGTGACCTTAACATGAATAGGCACAGTAGTGACTAAGGAAAGGACATTGCACTGTGAATGTTTTCAGGTCAGTTGTGTACATACTATCAGCCTCGCTCACGCGTTGACTCACGGTAAGCAAACCAAGTGTCCTCACTAGTAGGTGAAATAATATTGTGGTCGACACAACACGTATCTCCAAAACAACTACATCGATTTGTTTACATTCCGACGTCATATTCAAACCCTTCCTAGTCAGCAGCAACAAGCGCTTTCACACTAATCTGCAGCCACGAAATAGCTTTTTGTTGGTTCTCATTCCACACTGTTACACGAGCAATGTGAACATCCGGGTTGTGATACATTACAAGGATCTTTGCGTAAAATTTGCAAGGGATGCGGCGTACGTGTAACAGAACACGTTGTAGTTTGCGAAATCTAACTACTTTATGCTAATTTTGTGCTCTGTACGCGTAATTTCTTGAAAACATGTCCTTCCTTTCTATGTCACAATCCGCCCCTTCCCCTCCCTCACCCCCCCCCTCCCCCACACACACATACATACACCGACACACGCTGCGTCATCCGATTAGCAGGCCAGGGAGCGCTTCCCAGAGTAGAAAACGTTACCGGATGCAGTCATCCCAAGCGCGATGAGAAGGAAGACGACCATCATGGTTACAGCGCCACAGCACACGCCCATAGTGGAACAATCCCGACCGCACTGCAACTCTTTTAACGACAGGCCCCGCCATATAAAAGACCAAACTGCTCCTTTATCAGACAGTAAACATTAACGTCCTGTGAATACCGAGATGTGAAAGGTTAGAATCGGACGCAATGCTGATCGCAAGAGAGAAAAAATTAAGAGAGAGAGTCTACCAATGTCGCAGAAAGGAAAAACGCTTTTACTTGTGTTCCACACTACCATAAAATCCTCATCATGCTATCAGTGCCTTTGTTACGTGAGCAGGACTTACCACCCGCAGCCGTTAACTTCTTCACGTAGTAAAACAGACGACTTCACTTACGTTGAAGCACTTTCCCAGATTGAGGGCGGCAGCCACTACCTCTTCATAAATAAAGTAGCCACTACCTGTTCATAAATAAGTATAATTAGAATTTTTTTGAACAAGATCTTACTGTTATCTGTATGATGCACCCGTGACCATAGTGTTAGCTGTATGCTGACTGTCGATTTTAATTTATAATAAAGCAGAAGAAAAAGCTATAACCAATAACTTTTTGTTTTTACTTTCTTAGTTTACTTCAAAGCCCCGTTTCCTCAGTTGATACACAAATCATACAACTGTTTCTTTTGATTCATCTGCTTCTGCGTACACCACCATCGCGTGTCTAGTGTTACCACATGAAAGCAGTCTGCCCCCGGTGGCTGACTGGTCAGCGCGACAGAATGTCAATCCTAAGGGCCCGGGTTCGAGTCCCGGCTGCGCCGGAGATTTTCTCCGCCCAGGGACTGGGTGTTGTGTTGTGCTAATCATCATCATTTCATCCTCATTGACGCACAAGTCGCCGAAGTGGCGTCAAATCGAAAGACAAGCACCCGGCGAACGGTCTACCCGGCGGGAGGCCCTAGTCACACGACATTTACATATGAAAGCAAGACATAAGACTTAATGCACAGAGACTAAGTCCGAGTCATTCACTTAATGTGGTCAATAAAACTGACCGCCCCTGACAACTCTAAGTCCGGCCATCTGCACAATCTGGCAACACTGTAAGACGCGGAAGCGTTAGGAGGAAGTGTTGTCTACTTCCGAGATCTTCTCGGGTTGTGTGAGCCCGTGGTCTAGTGGTAATTATCGTGCTTTCTAAACTCATAATCGCCTGTTCGCGTCCAACTGCATCCTTTTTTTTTTTTTTTTTTTAACAAATAATGCCTCGGGCATGGATGTGTGTCATCTCCTTAGGTTAGTTAGGTTTAATTAGTTCTAAGTTCTAGGCGACTGATGACCTCAGAAGTTAAGTCCCATAGTGCTCAGAGCCATTTGAACCATTTGAACAGTGGCCATCTTCCCTAAAGAGATTCTAGGCAGTACACCAGACCCGGTACTTTCATTTGTTTTCGACCTATCAGTAAACCACTATATTGTTAATAACACCTCATTCTGGACTGAATACGACTCGGAAAGCAACGTTCATTTGACGTTCCCATCCATCTCCTGACGTCTTACTGAATTATGGTTCAAATGGCTCTGAGCACTATGGGACTCAACATCTTAGGTCATAAGTCCCCTAGAACGTAGAACTACTTAAACCTAACTAACCTAAGGACATCACACACACCCATGCCCGAGGCAGGATTCGAACCTGCGACCGTAGCAGTCCCGCGGTTCCGGACTGCAGCGCCAGAACCGCTAGACCACCGCGGCCGGCTCTTACTGAATTAAGTCTGAAGTGCACGCACAGTTGTGTTGCCTGCCGCATGGATTCTGTGAAGTGTTGTGGCAGCTGGCAGTCATTGCTGAATACAGACATGTGCAAATATCCCCACTGCCCTAGGGGAAATCGTCTTTGTTGCATTTTTTCCATACCGTAATGAGCACAATAACATAAGGCTTGTTCTGCTGAAGAACTTGATGCCCACAGGTCCTTAAATAAGAATCTGCTAGCGGGAGTAATGCATGAAAGGAGACAGACTGTTGGACAAAACAATGGACAGCTCCCTGCTTTTTGCGTTTCAGATAGCGCCTACGATAAGAATCTGGTGTTATATTATGCTTCACAACCCTAAACTGTTTATTTTTTTTTACTTCATACTAAAACAAAATTTATGATATGAGAAGAGGAAATGACTGATATGCTTCTCAGGAACTTTAGTTTTTTCGTATTTATTTTCTCACTTCATACTAAAACAAGGGCGTTAATATGAGAAGAGGAAATGAAATATATGCTTCCAAGACATAATATTTCCTTGTGTGCTACTACTGCATACATGAAAGCCCTGCTGTTAATTTTTGTTTGTTGGATAAATTTTGATGTCACCTCACATTCCTTTGTGAGAAGGTTCCTATTTTCTTGGGATTCAAATATAGTGGACATTTCATCACTGGTTAATATTCTGATGATTAATGACATGATACCCGCTGGAATAGTTCCATGGCACCTGTGAGTAGACTCTCACGTTGGTTACCATAAGAACACGCAGGCAGTGATATCCGCTCACTGCAGTCAGAGCCAAGGTGATTTCTTTCTGTTTATGGCGAGGCGTCTGCTGCAGTGTCCACGCTCAGCCAACATAAACAAGTCGCGGCGGCATTGGGCACTGCTAATCGCTGCACATGTCGCTAGCCTAGACAACAAGAGCGCACTGCCTCTGCTAACGATAATATGGAGTTAATACATCTTACTTAACGTAATATTCAGGTCGTGGGTTGGGTAAAAATTCAGTTTGTAACTTCCCATCGTATTAAAATACTTTACAGTCATATTTGATGCAATATTTATTGATGGTTGTCTCTCTAATGTTAATAGTATTGATTCAGATTGTGCGTGAACACGAAAACACACTCACACACACACACACACACACACACACACACACACACACACACACACACACACACAAACAGTCAGTGATTCCAGTGAGGGTGACAACTACTGTGTGTTGAACAACACATGCACCAGTCAATTCCTCAGTTGGCGTCGAGTGGATGAGATTTTTTCAATTACCTTGCATTGCAAGAATTGTAAGGAGGAGACTGAAATTAAATGGACTTGTATCTAAAGAGCTGCGACAAAGCAAAGCTTGACCGACTATCAGATAATTGTCCACATGGGTTTTGTGGACGAGTATACTTTTAGTAACCAACCCACCCACGACCATTACGTAAGATTTCTCGAAGGCGTAGGGGCATTGTCTTCATTAAGTCGTCGACAGTGTAGCGTGATGGTTTACTTCCCACCATACGTTTTCTATATTCGTCCAAAGGTCGCTTGCATTTGTAGGTCCACATGGCAATGACCTTGTTACCTCTGCCCACATATTCTCTATCTGGTTGACGTTCGATGATTGTGGAACAAACGGCAACAGCTTTATCCTCTCTTGGCCCTGAAACCAATCTCGCACTGCTCTGCTATGATGGATGGAGCTCTGCTCCTGTAAATAAACTGTTATCTCGTTAGTTCATATATTTATATTTAAATAACGTATTTGTAATAAGCACATTGTATTATTATTTTCCACAGTGTTTAAGAATTCAGGCCCTGTCATAGATAAGTGTTCTAGATTCAACAGTCCGATTAAAAATGTGGTTTACCCAGTCTATCAAATGATGAGAGTCGTAGTCGGATATCCATATTAAGACTGACTGGCTGAATCCGATTAGAACGATGTGGTATCGAAATGAAATTACAGAAATCGGATAATTTGAACGTCTGTATTGCAACAATGCTGCGCACACAAATTCCTATGATGGAGTGGCAGGTTGCAACTGTCTAAGAAAAAGTGAGAAATATTCCTACTAGCAGCAATGTAACGTAATTATAAGCCATATTTATGTGATGGAAATACTGAATCGAACAATACACATCTATTTCAGTGGTGGGAAGATACACCATATCGGATTTGCTGATGACATAATGACAATAACAATAACAAAAATCCCGTGTGGCCGATAGGGGAAACCCTCCCCCATATTTGTCGTACCGAGGAACTCAAATACTTGGGGTGAACAAATACTAACACAATCCTGAACGGCTACTCAATCCGTTGAACTCAAAATCCAGACACGTCTGAGTGAAAATCACTGCTATTCTGGTCACCGTCTGTTAGCTCAATGAGCTCGGCTTAAAATATTTGTTTTCGAAGGCTTCAACACCCTCTGGTCCTGTCCGGTTCTGGTATCACCCAAGTCAAACCAATGAAACACAAGCAAACATGAACTGTGCAAGCAAAGTCAACTTTACCCCAGGTGGTACACAACCCGGCTGTCGACAGGCGGCAGCTGGATTTTCGCATTCCGGGGAGTCCAGGTTAGCACGGCAGAGAATATCGAAGATCTCTGGTAAATTTCCATACAAGCAGAAAACATGCATTTGAAAACTAAACATCGATACATTGATCCAAGCACGAAAACGAAATAATCTCACAAAAGAAATCGACCGACAAAAAATTCTCATCCTTGCTCTTCAAGAACCACGACTAACTGACAATGAAACCTTGCGTTACGGAAACCAAAGCATCTTCAAGAGAAAAATACAACGAAAGGTAGCGAAAGGCGTACCAATCTTCGGCATTGCGTTTCTCGAACACAGATCTATCATCAACTCTGTCAAAGAAATCACACCGCCGGCCGAAGTGGCCGTGCGGTTAAAGGCGCTGCAGTCTGGAACCGCAAGACCGCTACGGTCGCAGGTTCGAATCCTGCCTCGGGCATGGATGTTTGTGATGTCCTTAGGTTACTTAGGTTCTAAGTTCTAGGGGACTAATGACCTCAGCAGTTGAGTCCCATAGTGCTCAGAGCCATTTGAACCATTTGAAATCACACCCATCAACAATCAAATGGGTCAAATGGCTCTGAACACTATGGGACTTAACAGCGGAGGCCGTCAGTCCCCTAGAACTTAGAACTTCTTAAACCTAAGTAACCTAAGGACATCACACACATCCATGCCCGAGGCAGGATTCGAATCTGCGACAGTAGCAGTCGCACGGTTCCGGAGTGAAGCACCTAGAACCGCTCGGCCACCGAGGCCGGCCCATCAACAATCGACTTATGACTATGCTCATTCAGAACCTCAGTAAAAAATATACACTCATCAATGCACATGCCCCCACCAACATCGAAAATAAGAAAAACACCGAAAGTGTCGAAAAATTCTGGAACGCACTCGAAAATACTACGAGCAAAATTCACCAAGATGACGTGAAAATATTAATGGGAGACTTCAACTTTCAATTTGGGACAGAAAAAACTTGTAAAAAATCACTGGTACAAATTCAACACACCGAAGCGCTTAGACCAACGGCACACGTCTGTCTGACTTTTGCCAACAATTCATCCACAAAAGGATGTCTTCCCACTTTAGGAAAAAACCAGTTCCCAGGTAACATGCTTGGCTACCAGGTGAATGCTGCTTTCTTTCGCTTTTCGAGACTCGCTGAAAGCCAGATTTTTAATTCTTTTGTAGCAGAGCTACAAGCAGGCAGATACAAACCCAGTAAGGGAACCGTAAGACAACGCTCGAGCAAAATGCGTCTTGATACTTTCAATAACCCTTACTGCCAGAGCGAAAACCTTAAGGTACTGCCAAATTCATAATGCCACTTTTGTTTTCTGCCGACATATTTTTTGTTCTTGTGAATACATAATTTTATCTATGAAATGCCATATTTTCATAGTACTTGCGAATGATACAGGAAATGAAGTAAATACAGATGTTCTCGAACTCAAAAGTCGGTAATATACTACTAATTCGTGTTAAAATAGGCACAATCGTCTTACAGACACTTAATGCTTTATTAAGATAGATTGCCGTCGTGATGTTTCTGTAGTAAGCTGAATTTAATTTGTATTAGTACAGTGAATATTTTAAGTGCATTTTCCATTAGTTTACTAAACGCAACAGTAATCATCAAAGAGAAATTAATCAGCAGCAGAATTTTCTGTCACGATATCTAAAACAATCTGACAATGCTAAAGTTGTTTACAAATTCTACGCCCGTAGAAACCTACTGGTTCTAACGATGTCATTAAACCAGAGTAGTTTTAAGAGTATTTTCGGTTAGAAACGAATTTCCTTGACGGTTGATCGATCAAGAGCGGGAAAGGTAAAATTTTACGAATATATGACGAGAGGGACAAGTGCTTGAGAGAGGACTTCCCTATCAATACAAGTGCCCGAGAGACGACTTTCCTATCCATCTCCTGGATAGTTTTGTTTCTCAAATCAACATAGTGTGTTATCGTGCAGTAGCATAGGTGATGTAGTTTTGTTGCTCGACTTTCTTACACTGCGACCGAAAGGTGTCTCAGTTGTTGACAACAAATTCCAGCTGTCTTGCACACACCCCGTGGGGCAGAATTCGTAGCCCAAAACACACTTTTGGAGCTATCACATGTAAAATATTATGTTCACACTACTCTTTGCTCTAGTTTACGTCTTTTGGTGGGTCTCAGCCTTTCATTTCTTCTTAGGAAGTTAACGATAAAGGCATCATAACACGTCACCAGTAACAGAACTGCATAGGAATGCTCAATGAGCGACCTGATGACGTTCAATAATAATCACTCCGTTGATTTTAGTTGTTTCGAATTAGAGCATGCAGTACTCCTACACCAGACTTCTGAACTTTGCCTGTTGAATGCAAATGTCGCATGATGGTAAAATGGTAATCTATCACATGTATCAGTAGTCGAGACTTCCTTAATGTTGAAAATCATTCATGCCAGAACGATCTTTGTTGAAACAAGAATATCTTTTACTGGCGTATTTTTCCCAAAAGCACTCGCTCCAAACACAGTTCAAATCTACCTAGCTGCCTCCTCTGCATTCACCCCTCTGTTATACCAAAAGTAAACGTTGTGTTGCAGATGTTACACCTTCTTCCACTTGCGACTCAATTTTACAATGCTTAACTATAGTTCATGATTTTCAAGTATGCAGAATGCAATGATTAACTGCAACATGATAACTAGAACTTCAAATTCGAAAATGACAGTTGATACATACACTGAAAGCGTGGCGCCGCTTTCACATGGGCAACTCCGGATTTCAGGCGGCGGGTGGCGTCTGGCCGGTGGCCGGTAGCCGATGCAGCGCGAGGAAACGCTCGAGCGTAAGCTGTTATGATTGCGACGCAGCCACGAGCTGTCCTGCGGAATTGTTTCTGGAAGTACTTGTTATTGCTGGTGTGTAGAATGTTAAGCGAATTATCTTCGATGTTCAATCAGACTCATAACTTTAGACCGAAATGTGGTAAAAAAAAAAGGATGCAGTTGGACGCGAACAGACGATTATAATTTTAGAATGCACGACGATTACCACTTTTTTTTCCTCCACTAATTAAAATAACAAAATGCGTACGTAACACAAATGGGCATTTTTTTTAATAGCCAGCTATCCTAGCCACTTTTTTAACAAAAATGAAAAAAAAGGAAAAAAGGATTTTGGAAGGTGTGTTTTTCTGCTTTTTTTATTTTTATGTTATTTTATTTTTATACAAATGGATAAAAGGAAGGCCGTTCCTCTTCGGCTACATAAACAGAATAATACGAAGTCGTCCCGTTACGACAAAGGATGCTCCATACTACAGCCCGCTGCGAATTTTCGATGACTGTCTTCTCGTTGCTGTGTTGTTTCTGTTGTTTGTTCAATCTCTTAAAAAAAGGAACTGGGAAGAGGTGCTATGGTTATCTTCTCATGTCATCAATAATCCAGCTGCAAAGCGGATTATGGAACGCGCACCAAAGAAAATTAGAAAAATATTGCCTATATTTAGGGTTCTTGACGATCGCACAATGTCGTTCGTTGAGGTAATACCAAAAATCGGGTACTGTCTTTTCGCCATTCCCGAATAGGTAGTGAACAGCGTGGCCGCTGACCCACGTCACACAGTTCGTTTTTGTCTTGGGAAATAAATCTTATCGGGGAAAAGAAGTGATCGGGTAGTTATCCTGTCGGGAGTCGTGCGTGTGAGGAAAGCCAATATCTGACGCACCAAATACCAAACGTCCCTTGCCGACTCGCATTCGAAACGATGTTCATCCGTGTCAATCACTTGGCATGTGGCACACAAGGGTGAATCGGGGCGGTGGATGTGATGTAGGTGGAACTGACACAACTGTTTTCCATTAACAGTTACGTACCATGCAGATTGCACGTCAGTATCAAGGGTGGTGGCATTCACTGCCTGCCACACAGCGCGCCACTTTGTAGTGGGGTGTTTGCTTTCAATCACATTCGGCGTCCTGTTCATTTGCATGGCAGCATATATCGCCCTCTTCATCATCAAGCGTGTGGGTAGTAGTGCGGTGCGGATGTAGCTTAATTCAAGGAAGAATTGGCTAATGTAGAAGAAAGGTGCTGGGATGTCCGATATCATCACAGGGAGTGCGAGTGAGATTGGTCGTAAGGCTTCCAGTAAGAGACTTGTGAGGCACGTCGGGCTTTGTCGCCACAGTTGCAGGTGACAGCTGACGAACAGGGCCTTCGCTCTGTTCTGAACATGACAAAGGCCTAAACCTCCTCTGCTCCTCGGGAGGGTTAGGGACTCGTAGCGAATCTTAAATAACATGCCCGTATTAACAAAGGATCCCAAAACCGCCAACATGCGGTGAGCCAGGGTAGGTGGTATCGGGAGTATCTGTGCAAAATGGGGGATACGTGACGCCAAAAAGACGTTAGCATATCGTGTCCGTTGCAGGAGGTCTATATGTCTCAGACGGTGGTCACTTATTCCTGCTCTCATCTGATACAATAAACGCCTGTAGTTAAGGGCTGTTGAACGCTTCATGTTAGATGTGAAATCAATGCCAAGACAGCGGATTGTGTCACTGATTCGTAGCGGTGCGACGCTCTCGTCGGGAAGGCCTCTGCCTATAGACAGGGCGTGTGATTTGTGGAGATTGAGATGGCTCCCCGATGCCGCGCCGTAGGTCGCCACCCACGCCAGTGCTGCACGAACATCGTCATTATTGCGAAGAAGGAGTACCAGATCATCCCCATAGGCAGTGCAGCAAAAAGTGTGTTCACCAAGGGACATCCCAGTCAGGCGTTGTCGGAGGCCGCAGAGGAGTGGTTCCAAGACGAGGGCGTACAATATTGCCGAAAGAGGGCAGCCTTGTCGCACCGATCGCTGGATCTGTAGCGGCGGCGTAAGACGGCCATTATATAACACCTCGGACGTCGCGCCGCGTAGGAGACGCATCAGTACATTAACTATGACGTCCGGATACCCCATGTGTCGCAGTACCTCCATCAAAAATGTGTGGTCGACTCTGTCAAAGGCCTGGGTAAAGTCGAGTGAGGCCAAAACTCCTGGCAGTTGGCGAGCTTTGGCTAGCGCGATCATATCTCTATATCGGCACAATGCAGTGCGAATATTATGGTCACCACCTAACGATGCCTGGTCCTGCGACACAACACATCGTACTGATCGCTTTAGGCGTGCCGCCAGAAGCCGGGTGAAAATCTTCAAATCGCTGTTGAGTAAGGTCAAGGGCCGATAGTCACTGATCCTGGATCCGCCTCGTGGTTTGTGTATGGGCACAATCAGTCCTAGGAAGGCCCTAGGTATCTGCGACGTGGGAGACATAAGATCGCGGAAAATATCAGTCCATGCTGGTGCCAGCAATTGTTCATACGTGCGGTAAAATTCCAGAGGAAGGCCATCAGGTCCCGGGAACTTATGAGCAGCCCCAGCCTGTATTGCTTCAATGATTTCCTCTTACGTTACATCTGCAGTCAAATCCGCCGCCGCTGTCGGAGAGATCGTGCCATAAGTGAGTTGAGAGACTTCGGCGATCACCTCTGGGGGATGTCGATGTTCCGAGTACAGCCTAGTGTAGTGAGCATGAAGGGCGTTTCCTATGCCGCGCTGGGTATCAAGGCGTCGTCCGTCTTCCGTCGTGATAGCTTGGATCAGTGTCCTGCGTCGGCGCCGTCGTTCTGCAATGACATGGTACATGGACGGTTCCTCCCGGGCCACTCTGTCTTGAGTGCGCGCTCTGACGATCGCACCCTCAAGGTGGCAACGTGTTAATCTGATGATCTGTGCCTTGGCACGGTTCACCGTCACCTGCCGTGCAGGTGAGTACGGCAGTGTTGTACATTCCCTTAAGATGCTGTAGTAAAAGTCCATGGTATGTCTCTTCCATGCTGCAACACATCGGCCGTAGCCTATCAAGGTCTTCCGGAGGGCCGGCCGAAGTGGCCGTGTGGTTCTAGGCGCTGCAGTCTGGGGCCGCGAGACCGCTACGGCCGCAGGTTCGAATCCTGCCTCGGGCATGGATGTGTGTGATGTCCTTAGGTTAGTTAGGTTTAACTAGTTCTAAGTTCTAGGGGACTAATGACCTCAGCAGTTGAGTCCCATAGTGCTCAGAGCCATTTGAACCATTTCTTCCGGAGGGCTGGTTTGGCGCAGAGTAACCACCACGACAGTGTAGACCGGTAGGTGTCACGCCGGCGGCTACAAGAGTCCCACGTGTTCTCTATAAGGCGGCGGCATTCCTGAGAAGCTAGGTGGGCGATGTTCAACTTCCAAGGACCACGGTTGTGCCATACCTTCTGGCGGCCGAGGGTAATAGCGCAGATGTAGGCCTCGTGGTCAGAAACAGCTGTGGGCCAAACTTCGGCAGTTCTTGTCCCCACAGCTGTGGAGCGCGAGATGTAAATCCGGTCGATGCGGCTGGAGGAATGGCTGGTGTAGTGAGTAAATCCGAGCCGATCGCCACAAACATGTTCCCACGAGTCCACCAATTGAAGATTATTTATAACTGTCGTAAGTTCTGCGCAGGGAGAATGATGTGGTAACTGATCCTTAGGTGCTTGGCTACAGTTGAAGTCCCCTCCCATTATCAAGGCGTCCTGACGGCCCATAAAGAGGGGCGTGATTGTATGAGCGAAAAAGTTGGATCGTTCGCGACGCCGACCAGATCCTGACGGTGCATAGATGTTAATAAGTTTGACTCCTTGGATAGTAAGAGCCATGCCTCTGGCGTCAGGGAGATACTCGACGTCTTCTGCGGATATACCTTCGCGGAGGAGGATCGCCACACCACTGCAATTGGCAGACGCATGTGAGTCCCAAGTCTTGTAGCCATAGGGTTCCTTGAAGTCTGCGACATACACCTCTTGAAGGAGCGCAATGTCGATGTCTGCTGCGTTGAGTAGATCCTGTAGCATCGCTAGTTTATGTCGGGCACGTATGTTGTTGATGTTATTCGTCGCTAGACGGTACGTTTGGTCAGCCAGGTCGGCAACTGGGTTGTGTAGGAGGCCAGGTGTGGGCGGCAGGGGCGGCCCCACAAAGGCTGACGATACAGCCGTAGTCACTGTGGTTAGTTGGTGCTGGGTACAGCCGAGGGAGCATCTCTGCCTTCGGCATCCTCCTGGTGCTGTGGCTCATCTTCGACATCACCCGCCCAAGAATCAGATGCAGCAATTGGTAACTGTTGATTAGTGCTGTCAGCAGAGCGCTTGCGCGCATGTTCAGTAGCAGAAGTGATGTTGTCAGACCGAGGCTCAGAAATTGTATCCGCTGTCGCATCGTGATGGGAAGGGTGAGTTGTGGTGGTAGAGTCTTGAGTGTCGTCCGACGCCGGATGTTCGTCCGGGTCACACATCCGAAGCAGGCAATCATCGGATGGCGTATGGCGCCGTTTCTTGCGTTTTCGAGGGGACCGTTGTTTCCGGACATGTTGTTCTGTGTCAGAGTGCGGGCGACAATCATCTGATGCGGTCTCCATTGGTAGGAAAGCAGAGGTCGGGACAATTTCAGTTTCTACTTCCATCTTCTCTTTAGGCTCATCTTGGTGGTACAATTGATCACCGTCTTGAGGCAAGTCTGCCGATGACGTCGTAGAGGGGGATATGCTGTCCGCCACACTGTCATCGACCACTGACTGCAATAAGGTGTTACGATCCTGGGCAGGAACAGCTGTTGCGGTTGCAGCCGCTGCATACGTGATGGGGAGTGAAGTAGGCGTCGCCAGGGATGGAACTTCACCAACCGGTGTCTGAGTCAGTCGGCGTTGAATGCAGGCCGATTGGACATGTCCTTCCTGGCCACAGCCGGCGCAAGTACGCGGTTGTCCGTCGTACATGACAATGGCTCTGCAGCCGCCAATTACTAAATAGGATGGCACATGCTTCGTCAGTTCAATCTTAATTTGTCGCACTCCGTTTAAGACGGGGTACGTCTCAAACGTTTGCCATTTTTCAGCCAAGTGGCTTAGCACGTTGCCGTACGGTTTGAAAGCTGTCATCACAACATCTGGCGGGACTTCGAATGGCAGCTCGAAGACCCTCAGAGTGCGAAAGCCTAATCCAGCGTGGTCGATCGTGACAGTTCCTATGTGACCATCAGAATGCTTGAATTTAGCGTGTCGACACACATCAGTGCACGCCTTTTCATTGATCATTTTTATGTAGACGACACTTTGTGTTATAGAAAAGTGGATCCCAGTGATGTCTTGAGGCGCAATATGAAGTTCTTCCCGGATGAAACGTTCAGTGTCAAGTGCTCGAGGTCTTGCGTAGTCCACTTGAAATGTGATCTTAATTGTGGACTAGCGGTACGAGTGCGCCATGGCACTACCGAGACACAGACACGCGACACTCGCCGCAGCGGAAGGAAAACAGTAAACATTCGCGCGCGCGGTGCGCTAACAGGGGGACACAGGCACGACGACCTTGCCCCACCGCTGCTAACAGCGGACTGAGAAGATCTCGGAAGTAGACAACACTTCCTCCTAGCACTTCCGCATCTTACAGTGTTGCCAGATTGTGCAGATGGCCGGACTTAAGAGTTGTCAGGGGCGGTCGGTTTTATTGGCCACCTTAAGTGAACGACTCGGACCTAGTCTCTGTGGCGTCCGGCCGGCGGTCAGTTTTTATGTCTAAGACTGTACATATTACACCTTAGGGATACACACGCACAAGTTAAGACAATCAGATAACATAGGAAACAACTGAAAACGAACATTCAAAGCCAATGATGGTATGCGTTATTATGCATGATTATTATGTTATCCGCCATAACCCATGCAGTCTTTAAAACCAGTATGCAGTTTCAGTGCCATCATAAAATTTTTACAATAGCTTTCGTCGCCGATGTGCCTACTGACGTTCATTGATCACTTCTTATTTGTTGTGTCTGTCTCTGCACTTAGTCTACATCTATATCTGTACTCCACAACATGCCTTACGGTGTTTAGCGGAGAGTAACTCGTATACCATTGTCACCTCCCCCCTCTCCCTCCTTTACCATTCCAGTCGCGAATGGTGCATGGGAGAAACTACTGTCTATAAATTCCGCTTGAGCTCTAATCTCTCTAATTTTATCTTCATGGTCTTTTAGCTTGATGTATGTAGAACGTATCAATATATTGACTGACTCTTCTAGTAACGTATGTTCTCGGCATTTCAACATTAAATCTCTTTCTGATGCACAACGCCTCTCTTGTAGCGTTTGCCACTGGCGATGGATAACAATTTCTCGCTTGTGACACGAACCCGTGAAGAAACGCTCTGCCCTTCTTTGGATCTTCTCTATTTATTCTAGCAGTACTACCTGGTAAGGGCCACAGACTAAGAAGCATCGGTCGAACGAGACTTTTGTAAACTAGCTCCTTCGTCGGTGGCTTACACGTTCTGTGGATTCTTCCAATGAATCACAGTCAGGCACCTACCTTTTCTATAGCAAGATTTATGTGTTCTTTCAATTTTAAATCCCTCCATACGCAGATGCATGCGACTGTTTCCAGTGACTGCTCAGCAGCTACAGTAACGGTTCTTTCCAGCTGTTTATGCGCAATACATTACAGTTGCTTATGCTGAAGGTCAGTTGCCAATACCTGAACCAAGTGCCGAGTCTCTGCAGGTCTCCTAGCATTTCGCTACAATTTTATAGCGTTGCGACTCTCCGCGTACAAGACGTTGCCCACTATGTCATTTATACAGGGTGTTACAAAAAGGTACGGCCAAACTTTCAGGAAACATTCCTCACACACAAAGAAAGAAAATATGTTATGTGGACACGTGTCCGGAAACGCTTATTTTCCATGTTAGAGCTCATTTTATTACTTCTCTTTAAATCACATTAATCATGTAATGGAAACATACAGCAACAGAATGTACCAGTGTGACTTCAAACACTTTGTTACAGGAAATGTTCAAAATGTCCTCCGTTAGCGAGGATACATGCATCCACCCTCCGTCGCATGGAGTCCCTGATGCGCTGATGCAGCCCTGGAGAATGGCGTATTGTATCACAGCCGTCAACAATACGAGCGCGAAGAGTCTCTACATTTGGTACTGGGGTTGCGTAGGCAAGAGCTTTCAAATGCCCCCATAAATGAAAGTCAAGAGGGTTGAGGTCAGGAGAGCGTGGAGGCCATGGAATTGGTCCGCCTCTACCAATCCATCGGTCACCGAATCTGTTGTTGAGAAGCGTACGAACACTTCGACTGAAATGTGCAGGAGCTCCATCGTGCATGAACCACATGTTGTGTCGTACTTCTAAAGGCACATGTTCTAGCAGCACAGGTAGAGTATCCCGTATGAAATCATGATAACGTGCTCCATTGAGCGTAGGTGGAAGAACATGGGTCCCAATCAAGACATCACCAACAATGCCTGCCCAAACGTTCACAGAAAATCTGTGTTGATGACGTGATTGCACAATTGCGTGCGGGTTCTCGTCAGCCCACACATGTTGATTGTGAAAATTTACAATTTGATCACGTTGGAATGAAGCCTCATCCGTAAAGAGAACATTTGCACCGAAATGAGGATTGACACATTGTTGGATGAACCACTCGCAGAAGCGTACCCGTGGAGGCCAATCAGCTGCTGATAGTGCCTGCACACGCTGTACATGGTACGGAAACAACTGGTTCTCCCGTAGCACTCTCCATACAGTGACGTGGTCAACGTTACCTTGTACAGCAGCAACTTCTCTGACGCTGACATTAGGGTTATCGTCAACTGCACGAAGAATTGCCTCGTCCATTGCAGGTGTCCTCGTCGTTCTAGGTCTTCCCCAGTCGCGAGTCATAGGCTGGAATGTTCCGTGCTCCCTAAGACGCCGATCAATTGCTTCGAACGTCTTCCTGTCGGGACACCTTCGTTCTGGAAATCTGTCTCGATACAAACATACCGCGCCACGGCTATGGCCCCGTGCTAATCCATACATCAAATGGGCATCTGCCAACTCCGCATTTGTAAACATTGCACTGACTGCATAACCACGTTCGTGATGAACACTAACCTGTTGATGCTACGTACTGATGTGCTTGATGCTAGTACTGTAAAGCAATGAGTCGCATGTCAACACAAGCACCGAAGTCAACATTACCTTCCTTCAATTGGGCCAACTGGCGGTGAATCGAGGAAGTACAGTACATACTGACGAAACTAAAATGATCTCTAACATGGAAATTAAGGGTTCCGGACACATGTCCACATAACATCTTTTCTTTATTCGTGTGTGAGGAATGTTTCCTGAAAGTTTGGCCGTACCTTTTTGTAACACCCTGTATATACAGTTAGTGGCCAATTTATAGGAAGGCACTGGGTGTGACGTCGGTCATCGTTAGCTGAAACCTATGCTGTGCATTTGTTCCATTACAGTTCTGGTAGAAACGGGTTCCTGACGCCCCACATTCAAAACGGCTGCTGTCTGACTCAGAGGGAACCTTTGACCGCCCCGTATGATTCTGCAGAAGCGACGTGCCGCCATTTTGTCACACACCGGGGCCATCGAGTTACAAGTTACAACGACCGTCTCCGGCGGGGAGCGACTTCCTGCAGTACGAAAAAATCAGTGTAAAGGCTTGGATAACTGTAGGAAAATTAACACTGTCGGTTGGAATAGTTGTGCACAGTGTATACGAAATGGTATGAGATCCAGTATACCGACAAAGGCAGTCAAATGGTAGCGCGTTTGATGTCAGTAGTACGGTATATAACAAGACAACAGTGGTTCAGGTGGAAGATGGCGCTATACGGTGTTAGTGTGCGCGTACGTGCCTTTACTGCGAATAGGAAACACCATTGGTGACAGTGTGTGTTGTTTTCATGAAACACAACTGTGACAATGTCACACTGAAAACAGTTATTATACAACGAAAATGCAAAAATTAATGCGTACAACAAAATGGGACGCTCTAATCGTCAAATTGCTAAGACGTTAATCTGTTCAAGTACAGTGGTTGATAATTTCGCTAGATGGGCAAAACAGAAAATTATCTGAACCATCGAAAAGTTACTTTTGCGCAAAGCAAGGGCTACAAAGCGTTATTCTTCCAAACTTGTTGCTGTTTTACAGTTGTCAGTAACTGTCAGACGTGTACAACAATTTTCGTCAAATGACAAACACCTTGCATTCAAGAAACGACTGCAGACACCTGATCTACTGCTCAAACATAAAGAGGCTAGATTGAAGTTTTCTGAAAGACTTCGTAAAGGAATAAATTTGTCTTCAATGATGAGAAGACGTTTAATTTAGATGGGCTCTACGGATTTCAATATTATCGGCATGATCTGACAACAAAGCAGCGGGTCAAAAATGAGTAGAAATTTTTGTGGTGGAAGTGTTAATATTTGGGCAGCCTCCTGCACTAAACGTAAATTATGCATTCCTTGGCTGAACACTAAAATGAATGTACACTGAGATGCTAGAGGCAGTACTGATTGGAATATGAGTACTGTGGCAATGAAAGTCTAACGTTTCAACAAGATAATCCGTGCATGTTTCTGCTAAAACCAAAAAGTGGTTTGAAGATAAGGTTATCGATGTCGTGCCCTTGTCTGCACATAGCCCGGATTTGAACCACGTGGAAAAGCTTTGAGGAATACTTGAATGGCATGTTTATCGCAGTGGAAGGAAATTTGAGCGGTACCAGAAGAGTGGCCAACAGTTTCACTGCAACAACTACGAACCCTAACAATACCTGATCCGAAGAGGATTTTTGAGATAATTAGGAAGAATGGAGGTTGGACAAAGTACTAACATTGCAATAACACAACAGGACAGTGAGTGCATTTATACCAATTTCCATCCAGGAAATGCAAACATCTTATTTTGTTGCTCGTGTTCTGAAAAAAGCTCTGTAATTCCATCATGACTGTTTGTCTTATATGTATCTACTATTTTCGTAATAAATACGACACATGTGTGCTCAGACATTGTATTGTTACTTTCGTAGGAACCCTGCTTTTCAACTGATTTCCCCTACCGTATTTCAGATGAGTTTAATAATACCTAACTCTGCCTTTCAATATACGCACGCTCTCGATAACACATGACGAAGTTAAGCCTTTAGCAGGTACCTTGTCATTGACAAAAAATGGTTCAAATGGCTCTGAGCACTATGGAACTTAACTTCTGAGGTCATCAGTCCCCTAGAACTTAGAACTACTTAAACCTAACTAACCTAAGGACATCACACACACCCATGCCCGAGGCAGGACTTGAACCTGCGACCGTAGCACTCGCGCGGCTCCAGACTGTAGTGCCTAGAACCGCTCGGCCACTCCGGCCGGCTTGTCATTGACATACTGATTTCCCGTGGACCCAGATTAAGCCGAGCGTTCGCAATATTTGTTGGGCAAGGCAACTACTGTGACGTCACAAGTTCTCGTGGAGCCCCAGTCACATCCTTGTCGTCCTGTGGAGCGGTTTTCCGCCATATGAAAGCATTGTCTTGACGATACTGAAGATCCCCATAGACACTGTTCCTCTTAAAAACCAGAATTCTTGCGTAATATCCGATATTCTGTGAGTTGTGTCTCCTCAGGTACCGCGACTACGCTCACGCAATATCCCGTATCTAGCTGCAACATCAGACGCCATATACAACACATCTACCCCTTAACAGTACTCCCGAACCTACACTTACATCCGAAGATTTTAAGAATGATATATTTTGTTCTATTTACTAAGAACTTTTCAGACTAATCACAAATCTCGTCTGATATTCAACCGTTCATATTTTAGTGATTATGGAACCGTACAGAACTGAATCGAATGCCGTTTGGAGCTCAAGGAACACAGTACCAATCTGGAAGCTGGTACAAACTGCCCACCTGTGTCTCGAGGACAAATAGTGCGAGCTGCATTTCAGACGATCGTTATTAGCAAAATTTGTGTTGATTTCCTGGAGAGGAACTGTCTGATATCCAGAAATTTGCGTGCATAAAGCGTGTTCCAAAATTCTACAGTACTCTCCCTGTGACGTTTTCAGGCATAGCGCTTACACCTGTGTCCTAGATCAGCCATTCTGTAAGTGTCGCTTTGAGTTTGTTCCGGCATCAGAAAAAGGTCAGCGATCCCATGGAGTAAGAACAACATAAAAAATGAAAAATTGTCCTAATATTCCACGCAGGAAATATCAGACACCATATTTTGCTATTGGTTAGCCAGCGGCGTTACTCGAAAGGTACAGTTAGTGGCCGGCCGCTGTGACCGAGTGGTTCTAGGCGCTTCAGTCTGGAACCGCGCGACCGCTACTGTCGCAGGTTCGAATCCTGCCTTGAGCATGGATGTGTGTGATGTCCTTAGGTCAGTTAAGTTTAAGTAGTTCTACGTTCTAGGGGACTGATGACCTCAGATGTTAAGTCATACATAACAAAATACAGTTAACAAATCATTCAGTGCCACAACTAAGTCAACGCAATTGACGGAGGCAGAAAAAGTAGGCATTAACAAGCGTGTAGCGCTCAGAGCCATTTGAACCATTTTTTACAGTTAGTGACAGAGTTCGCGAGACACCTCGCCTCTTCGTTATGCTGAACTGCACAGCTTGACTGTCTGTTAATACAGCATAACATGCAATGAGACGAAGTACTACCAACAATTTTAGGTAATGTGGAGGACTATATTGCTGCTGATTTATTTATCTCTTATGTTTTCCTGCTGTGCTCAATAAGCTAACGAAAAAACGCAATTTAGTATGCAGTGCACCAATACAAATTAATTGCAAGTTATCCTGATAACGTTACGAAAAAAGTCTTTTTTAATAAGGCAAAGTATCTCAAATTGTCACGAATTAGCAGTATAATAAGCACTTCTGACTTCTAAACGGTCTTTGTCTACGTTCAGTCCACAGTCATACTGATGTTGCATTGCAGCACTGCCACGAAATTATGCAAATGTAGCAGTAAGAATACATACATAACAAAATACGGTTAACAAATCATTCAGTGCCGCAACTAAGTCAACACAATTGACCGAGGCAGAAAAAGTAGGCACTAACAAGCGTGTAGTTCAGCAACTTTTCCCCTTCCTTTCATTACTGACTCATGGAATGTGCAAAGCTATCCCTTGTTGTACGAGAGTCTGGTTAGTGATGAAACCCGATTATCGACGTATTCATTAAAAGTAATTCCGCCAAGGTGTATACCGTTCTTTCAACCCTACGACGTGTACTGTTACTGACAAGTGAAGAATTACATTCGCCCATTGCAAAGGTGCCCTGTTCTTATCGCCCAGCAAACGGAAATCACAAGTAGAAGCTATAAAATTAATAAAATACGCGCCTAGAGCCATAATCGAATGCAAGCTCCAGCTTTCGATAAAATGTTTTGATATGCCAGGTATGCCGTCAAATCATCCCCAGATCGCGAAGTATTTAAAACTTTAACGAAGTTGTCTTTCCTAACGATATTTACACTAAAGAAGATGACTGTGGTACATGTGTCTTCGCACGTTGCTGGTGGTGATTCGATTTTTTATCTTTTGAACGTCTGTCTTGAGAAATTAATATACTATGGAAATTAATCACCACGTCCTGCATCCCTCAGGAGTTCATTAGGTTTGTTAAAGTACACTACTGGCCATTAAAATTACTACACCACGAAGATGACGTTCTACAGACGCCAAATTTAACCGACAGGAAGAAGATGCTGTGATATGCAAATGATTTGCTCTTCAGAGCATTCACACAAGGTTGGCGCCGGTGGCGACACCTACAACGTGCTGACATAAGGAAAGTTTACAACCGATTTCTCATACACAAACAGCAGTTGACCGGCGTTGCCTGGTGAAACGTTGTTGTGGTGCCTCGTGTAAGTAGGAGAAATGGGTACCATCACGTTTCCGACTTTGATAAAGGTCGGATTGTAGCCTATCGCGATCGCGGTTTATCGTATCGCGAGATTGCTGCTCGCGTTGGTCGAGATCCAATGACTGTTAGCAGAATATGGAATCGGTGGGTTCAGGAGGGTAATACGGAACGCCGTGCTGGATCCCAACGGCCTCGTATCACTAGCAGTCGAGATGACAGGCATCTTATCCGCATGGCTGTAACGGATCGTGCAGCCACGTCTCGATCCCTGAGTCAACAGATGGGGACGTTTACAAGACAACAAGCATATACACAAACAGCTCGACAACGTTTGCAGCAGCATGGACTATCAGCTCGGAGACCATGGCTGCGGTTACCCTTGACGTTGTATCACAGACAGGAGGGCCTACGACAGCGTACTGAACGACCAAAATGGGTGCACGAATGGCAAAACGCCATTTTGTCGGATGAATCCAGGTTCTGTTTACAGCATCATGATGGTCGCATCCGTGTTTGGCGACATCGCGGTGAACGCACATTAGAAGCGTGTATTCGTCAACGCTATACAGGCGTATCACCCGGCGGGATGGTATGGGGTGCCATTGGTTACACGTCTCAGTCACCTCTTGTTCGCGTTGACGGCACTTTGAACAGTGGACGTTACATTTTAGATGTGTTACCAGCCGTGACTCATTCGATCTCTGTGAAACCCTACATTTCAGCAGGATAATGCACCACCGCATGTTGCAGGTCCTGTACGGGCCTTTCTGGATACAGAAAATGTTCGACTGCTGCCCTGGCCAGCACATTCTCCAGATCTCTCACCAACTGAAAACGTCTGGTCAATGGTGGCCGAGCAACTGGCTCGTCACAATACGCCAGTCACTACTCTTGATGAACTGTGGCACCGTGTTGAAGCTGCATGGGCAGCTGTACCTATACACGCCATCCAAGCTCTGTTTGACTCAATGCCCAGGCGTATCAAGGCCGTTATTACGGCCAGAGGTGGTTGTTCTGGGTACTGATTTCTCAGGACCTATGTACCCAAATTGCGAGAAAAAGTAATCACATGTCAGTTCTAGTATAGTATATTTGTCCAATGAATACCCGTTTATCATCTGCATTTCTTCTTGGTGTAGCAATTTTAATTGCCAGTAGTGTAATTACAACACTTGTAGGAGTACACACCTAGATTATGAGGAACTCGCCCTTTCGTTAACCGGATAATTCGGGGCGAGTGCACCAGATGGGACTCCTCAAGCAGCTGTGGCCACCACTGAATTCTTGGCCACGAACAAGAGAGCTCCACCTGAGCAGTCAACACTGAACCAGTCCATATCTCCAGAAATGGTAGACATATTTGCATTATTTAAACTATATGTATGTGTAATCGTCTCTAACACGACTGACCTGGTGGCTGGCATAAAAGGCGCTTCTCTGAAATCAAACATTCAGTGAGGGGGAATTCCGCCACAGCAGACCAGTTAAACTCGCCAACAACTACGCACTCACCAGTGGAAATATATGGGCGACTTTGTAGATACGGGCTGCTAACGGTTTCGTAAGAGCCAAGTACGGCCCCCCTCCCCCATTTCTCTCTGAACCAATAAGGAACAAGCTCCCCCAACCCCTCCTGTTTTTAATTCCTGTGGCCTATTTCTGGGTGATCAACTTTAGGGTGTTCCCCTAAATTTATGAAGGGTCAACTGCCTGAGGGGGGATTATAGAGGGAGAAGTGCTTCAGGGGGAAATTTAGGGGAGATTGCGCGTTCTGAAAAACTTTTAGAGGTATCTCAAATATGAATAATGCATGTGAATTAAATATTATTTAACGCTAGCTAACATTGAAATGCTTCCTTCTTGATTTTTCGTTCTCCTTTAGGACGGCTTCCGCAATTCACACTTCTTGAACTGAGGATAACTCCAAAACGCTTAGTCGGGAACTCGAGAAAGAGTAAATATCAGATGAGTTAGTAGCGCTCCATCAGTGTAAAGCAACAGTACAGTTAAGCTTGGATACTCAAGTTTGAAAACGTATTAAAAGTGTAAGTGCGTATGTGTTAAGTGAATACGGCATCCAGAGACAAAAAGTATTTCCAGAGGTTTATAAAGGCGAGGGGAACAGATCCTTTGCTGAAAGGTATGTTTATCTCCTATTTGTTTGATTTTACGCCATAGCTGAGCAGTGACAATGTTTATATAGCTTGTCCTGTAGCCCAAATGCTACAGCTTAGTTTGTAATGTAGTAACTACTGTTGTTTTAGTAAACACTAAAGCGTACAATAGTAGAAATTAGTATGTTTCCACAATGGACTTTTTGAATGACTGAATGAATGAATATGACATGCAGAGTTTTAATGGAAGGTTTCATCGGTGAATATAAATACTAATTACTGCTCTATGTACTTAATGCATGCTCTAAAGGGAATACTAATAATTAGTAAATTAACCCTGCTCGTTACTTCTCAGATCGGTTGGCCCCTGGCCTGTCTGGTCAAGAATGTAGAGACTTTTCCAAAAATTGCCACTTTATGCTTAAAGCTCATAAAAACGATCTGCCAAACCACACAAAAAGTAAAAATCACGAAGAAAAACGTAAAATGGAAAAAATGCAAAATCATGCCAAAAATAAAACTTCGAGAAATCAACAACCATGTTAAAAGAGCAGAATTATAAGTTGCTGTTTGTTCCCGATCCAGTCCTCCATTAACAGTGTATATCACTGAGGAGAGCTGCTGCCAGTGTTACAACTTTCAACATCTTTCTGGGTCTAAAAATACATCGCTCAAAACGTATTATCGTCATTAAAATGTAATCAGCGTCAGTGTTTAAGAGGAATTAATCCTTCAAACAGGAAATTCCTAAATTAAAAATAGGAAATCGATGGTTTGAAGTGCCCGCATCTCGTGGTCGTGCGGTAGCGTTCTCGCTTCCCACGCCCGGGTTCCCGGGTTCGATTCCCGGCGGGGTCAGGGATTTTCTCTGCCTCGTGATGGCTGGGTGTTGTGTGCTGTCCTTAGGTTAGTTAGGTTTAAGTAGTTCTAAGTTCTAGGGGACTGATGACCATAGATGTTAAGTCCCATAGTGCTCAGAGCCATTTGAACCATTTGATGGTTTGAAACTGCAATATCGGAAAGAAATTGGGGTGGATGGTGCAAGTGTAATGGTAGAAATCCATAGCTCTGTAATTGCTCTTCTGAAGGAAACAGTTCCTCAGTTTATTGTCATTAAGTGCTCAAATGGTTCAAATGGCTCTGAACACTATGGTGCTTAACATCGGAGGTCATCAGTCCCCTAGAACGTAGAACTACTTAAACCTAACTAACCTAAGGACATCACACACATCCATGCCTGAGGCAGGATTCGAACCTGCCACCATAGCACGTTAAGTGCGTTTGGCGTTATCGTAATCTTTATGCCGAAATAGCTGCAGGAGCCTTGCCACGTCAATTGGAATGCCTAATTAGAGAGACGCTCAGCTGGTTTTATTCTTGTCCTAAGAGACTGTACCAAGACAAATAGTTGTATAAAACCGTGGATGACAATTGCAATCCTAAAAAAAGTTCCAGGACTCTCTGGTACACGTTGGCTAGCTAGATATTCTGCTATTGATTTAATTTTGAAGCAACGGAAGGAATTGGAGCTTTTATTTTCTCTCGCTTTTTTTATCTCATTTTGTTCGCTTTCGTTCGTTGCATCTGCTCGGGGCGCACGTCGTAAGACATCAGTTTGAGTTCGTGGTTGATTGATTTACTCCGTTTTTTTATTACAGAGGGCAGCTAACCCTCTAACCGAACACGCTGAGCTACCGTGCCGGCTTCGCTAGAACCGACGAATTAAATGCTACACGGCTGAGCAAACTGTACAAGACAATGGATTGTCCAGTACACAAAATCCTGTTGAAGTTTCTCAGAAATGCATTAAAATCTATATACAGCATTAATTTACTTTTTCAAAGTGACGTTATTGAGGTTCAGCAAGGCTTAGAAGACATCTTCCTGTCCTTAAGATCGCTACTCAGAAAGATTATTGTTCCTTCTCTGTTAGAAGAACTAGTGGATGACGAACTCACAAATTTTCAATTTGAAAATCACCTAATGAATACCTTCAGCCTTACAGTTGGGTTATGAATTTCAATCTATAGTACTTC
Organism: Schistocerca nitens; assembly: GCF_023898315.1. NCBI lineage: Eukaryota > Metazoa > Arthropoda > Insecta > Orthoptera > Acrididae > Schistocerca > Schistocerca nitens. The sequence continues at coordinate 166,149,789 of NC_064616.1, read as the reverse complement.
ATGGTCCGATTCCATGAAACACGCAAGAAGTTTCTATGGAATTTTTAGGGAATTTCAAAACCGATTGCCAGAAAATGCAACTCACTCTTCCACTGCAACTTCCCAGCAGAGACCAGATATTCTTCCACTTGCCTCCAGCTTTAGAAGTACAAAAGATAACTGATGAAATAGATGAAATCATGTCAGAATGGAATGCCCTGTCAAATAATAATTGGGAAAACGATTCAGACGCTGTAGGTTTCTGAACAGATGTTTTGCAAGATCCACATGCAGCTGGTAATGCCCGATTTTGGAATACCATCAGTTTTGCAACTGTGTTACTAACATTTCCCATATTATATGCTACAGCTGAACGTGCATTTTCAGTATTTTATTGCATAAGTAATAAACTCACTAATAGGCTCACTATAGAGTTAGTTAATGCTTTACTAACCACAACATATTATTTAAAAGTATGCCGCTGTGACCGAGCGGTTCTAGGCGCTTCAGTCCGGAACCACGCTGCTGCTACGGTCGCAGGTTCGAATCCTGCCTCGGACATGGATGTGTGTGATGTCCTTAGGTTAGTTAGGTTTAAGTAGTTCTAAGTCTAGGGGACTGATGATCTCAGATGCTAAGTCCCATAGTGCTCAGAGCCATTTTAACCATTTGGTACTGTCACTGATATCTCGTCGGAGCGGGCGTATGTCGTACTCAAAAGCGTTGAATCCCATACTACCCACGGAAAAATCTCTTTGATTGAATACTGGAAACTTCAAAATTTGCGAACTGAATATTGTTTATTCTCTGTAGAGTTTATCTAAAATGTAGCATAAACACGGTGGAAGATTCTTAATAAACATTGGAAAATTACGTGCGAGAATTTAATGCAACTGCAATTTCTTTGTAATGATTTAAACACTGCGGTAGATCGTGGCATTCTCTAAAGGAATTGCAAACGTCAGTTGCGCTGTCCAAATTATTAAAAGTTATTTAATCCTAGTGAGACACTCTTAGTAAATGCTAAGACAGCAGACATTCCGGGATATTAAACACCCCCATTTTAATTTTGATGGTATGTTGTCATATAAGTACATATAACGTTACCCAACTACTTATTATTGGTCTGTCGGTTATTGTTGTTGTGTGTGTATAAAATTATTGGATTACAAGTAAAACTCTATGCATTATTATATAATGAACCCTTTAGTGTACTGTTTTGCACAAAATGTACATGGTAAATTTTTGGATTTTTTGTAAGTTTTTGTAACTGTTTTAGGGCAATAGTAAATTAATAAAAGTGTATAATATAGAGTTTATTTACATAAAAAATACAAAATTCAAAGGTATAAACAGCAGTGTGGCTTATCCTGTACAATAATTATCCTACATTTTCAATTCTCGCACTCGTAGCAGAGTTTGACATGATGTTCTTCACACCTATACCTTTTGCAGGAAATACATCTAGTCTTCGTTTTTTGTCTCTATTTCTGGGGCAGAAGTTACATCGTCTCTGAAGAGCTCGTCCATCATCTTGTGGGCGAATCACTGCTTCATTGTTTCGCACACCCAGTATTTCACTAATTGTGTTGCGGATACTTCGCCTGAGTGTAGGCACTTCCAATTTTGCTTCGACATATGGTTTTATCATTCACAGTGATAACTCCATTAAGAACTTACGTCTCTTCATCTTTGTGTTTTATGGCAGCAAATTGTAAAAGACCATGTCATTTATACCACTTTGGCCCATCACTCCATACCACATTCGTAATGGCTATCTGTTGGATTTCCTGCTAACTGTGTATGAATGACATAACCGATCGAATGAATCCTTCCTTCCTTTTGTTGAATTATAACATAAAACAACTTCTGGTTTTTGTGTGGTTTCATCAATCTCTTTGCTGAGATGCATAGAAGACAAACAAAAAAAAAAAACATTTTTGTTAGGTTTTGGGGAATATGGAACAAGCATCTTGTCATTATCAAAAGCAAAGTAAGAAGCTGCCTCTGATTTTCTTGCCGTGAACGATGGAGGTATTTCTGCTTTAAAAAATGGTTCAAATGGCTCTGAGCACTATGGGACTCAACTGCTGAGGTCATTAGTCCCCTAGAACTTAGAACTAGTTAAACCTAACTAACCTAAGGACATCACAAACATCCATGCCCGAGGCAGGATTCGAACCTGCGACCGTAGTGGTCTTGCGGTTCCAGACTGCAGCGCCTTTAACCGCACGGCCACTTCGGCCGGCTATTTCTGCTTTATTTAAACTCAAGGTGCCCACCATAGTTAATTTATGATCTTGAAGCTTACAGTGGAATAAAGGCACAGAACTGAACCAGTTATCAACTGTTATATTACGATTAGTTCTGTGGACTGGCTCAGACAATGTTCTTACATAATAGGATGGAATTGGTTCTTTATTTGGGGGTTTGAATTTTCCTATGTATGGTGATGCATTTAGCATATAAAATGTTTTAGCATAGTTCGTCATAACGACCTTCAGGTCGTATTTATCGGACTTGTTTCTCATACACACTCTAAATGAACATCTACTGCTAAATCCTAGAAGCTGTTCATCTACTGTCACGTACTCTGACAGTATATACAAGGATTTACAGTTCTCTAAAAAATTTTCCCAAATACCACGTATTGCTGCAAATTTGTCTGTTGATTGCCTTTCTTATCTTGTGGCTTTGTTATCAAATCGCGGGCATGATGCTATAAATTTGAAGTGGTTGAAAGACATAGTTGAGCAGTAAATAGATGATCCAAAAGCAAAGGACCACAGTACTTCTAAATTTGCATGGCAAACTCGTTGTACCCCAGACAAATAAAGTAAACCTAAAAATGTGAAGAGTTCTTCTTTGGTTACAGTCCCGTGATAGCTTTGTTTTGTAATAACTTCTTGGACTTTTCGTTCTATTTCTTGATTTGTGCTAAAATCCTTGTTGGCCGTATATTGAAGCGCTACACCTGCAACCCACTCCTGAAGTATTTTCGTTCTTACGTTCTCGTTACGACAACGAGATCCGACAAATCGGTCGTATGTCCACTTATTTATCGCCTGGTATTTGTCGTATCTTGTCCCTCCTTTAACGATATCACTTTCCCACAATTTCAAGTCCTTCTTCCTTTTCAGGGCTGTTGTTGCTCCATTCTTTTGCAGTGGTTGTAAGTTCCAAATTGGGCGATTCCTGGGTAGCGCTACCGCCTTTACTTTTACTTCAAGGGGTATACCGCCGTAGTTCAATCGTTTAGTAACCGGTTCGTAATACTCATCGGGAACAGATGAAGCACATATGCCCAGTGACGTGGAGATTTCCAAAGTGTTATGACCACTTTGCGATATCTTCCACCGAATCACCTTCAGCTTCGTCTTCATGATATAGCACTCCAGTATCAACAAAAGTCATTTCGTTCGTCAGCTCCAAAAATCGCTCGACAGTAGCCGCTCTTATCAATCTGGAACGCCGAGAAACAGAACTGCCTGCTTCCGGTAATGCATTGATAATGCACCTGTCTTGCAAGACTTTTACAAACCAAAACACAGCGTCGGTAACTTCCCGCTTGCCATCGTCTGTGACAGACTCCCAAGTATATATTACAGCGCTAGTCGAAGGGTGTACATCCTCCATTATTCAGATTATGCACCTGAAAGATATGACACAACAAACAATATCTAATTACTACGGCATAAACAGACGAGCTAATTACTACAAACTACTAACAGTACTCGTCATATGTTACTTACGGAAGAACGCTGTATTCATTCACAAAACGTATTTCATTTGGCGCATTAACGATGGCAAAATCACTACATGTATCCGCGAGGTTCGCGGCAGCCTAATGACGGAAAACAACTCTTTCCGATTGACTTCTATAAGGCTCGTGCTGGACACCTTCATTCTTCCGGGTTCACAACTATGATATGACGAAGAGGCAACCGGGACAACATAACTCTCCAGGCGTACATTCTGTCCCGTGCCTCGCTGTAAACGAGCGTCGCGCGGTTGGCTATCTGTGATCCCTCGTGAGGAATTCGCAGCACTCTTACTCGAAGTTGTTTTCATGTGACAAGGCTTAAAAGTTTAATACTTTACTAACTCACGGCGTTTGGGAAATTAGTTTGCCTACCTTATTATCATCATTCCTTATTGATTTACTTACCTTATTAACCCTCCTATCCCTATCAATTGAGATATGGAAAAATAAAACGGTAAAAAGAACATCTGCTATGTTTCTTCGAGATTCGATCCCACGTTTTCCCATTCCCAGCCGGTTACCTTGGCCGTTGCGCTATCGGCACTGTCAACGAAAAGCGTTTAGCATGTAGGCACAGAAGGGGCAGTTGTAAACGTTTCTTTCCTCGGTTTCTGGAATAGTTTGCGTTTGCGGACCCCATACCTGATGATGAAATATGCTCTATTTACAGTTATCTATCGATACCTCCAATTTTGAGTCGATTGCTTGTCATAACCTTCAGGGGTGATTTTCTCAAATATGCGGGGGTGTTGGCCCAAAATATCTTCGTTTTAGGTTGTACACAAGCAACCTGCCAAATATGAGCCGCATCGGTTGGCCATGTCTGAGGCCTTCCCATTGTGAGCCCCTAATCAGGATTGGTTGTGTGAAGCTACTATTATACAGCACCCAGGATGTCACGCTGTTCTGGAGACATATGACCACCTCGACAGTAGTTTCTGGCTGTGCCATATGATGGAGGACAGCTGTAAGAAAAGAATTATCAATTCGATCAAATGTCTGGTGATACATGTTCAGAGGACATGACATGACAGGCTACCCCAAGTCGCACTGCCAAAAGACGTGTAAAGACCTTCATGTTGCTATTTAGCAGGATTAAGGGATGATGGTGTCTGATGTGTGGACCCCTGTGGGGTTTGTGAACAGCGAAAATAAGGCCCTCTAGAAAGGCATCAGGAACTCTCACCATGGGGAATATCAGTTCTCCACAGATAAAAGTCCATGTGGGCACTAAGAAATATCAGAAAGCACAATAAAATTTGAGAGGAATGCCATCGAGGCCTGGTGACTTTTTAGCTGCTCCTGCTCAGATAGCATCGAGAAATTTGTCTTCAGTTACTGGTACCTCCAACTGGAATGCCATGTCCTCTGGTATTGTTCCAAACATGAGCCGAGAGACTTATTCACAGAAAGCTGGTGAATGATGGTAGTTAGCATACAACCTAGCATAATGGGAGTGCAGGGAGTGTCCAGTGCCACATTGAGTGTTATGTTGCCTGCCTTATTCATCACTGATGGTGCGAATCAGGACCCGGCACTGTCGTTGCCTGTCTGCTAGAAGGTAGTATGTCAACAGAGCTTCCGAAGTCACAGTCACAAGTGCAGGCTCATATCACCATCTCTTCGAAGTGGCAGCTCATGAGGGCTGTGGTCTGTACTTTGGTGCAGTTCACCAATGTACATCATTCAGGTGAAAACGGCATCCTAGGGCAGTCCCTCAACACTTGGTAATAAAAGTCCAGGGATTGCCTCCTCCAAGCTGCCAAGTCCCTGACATACAACATCATGGTCTGGCGGAGGGCAGGTTTTGCGCTGGACAGCCGCCACGACATAGTAGATGGGTAAGCAGCATGGTGGCAGTGACACAAATCCCATGTCACCTTGATAAGCTGCTGACAGGTAGATGCCAGTAGGGCCACATTTAACTTCCAAAGATCCCTTCCATGGTGCATCCTCTGGCAGTCGAGGGTGACAGTACGACATATGCTACATGGTTGGAGAAAGTGACAGGTCAAATCTCAGCCAGTCGGGTTCCTCCCAGCAGCAAGCTCGAGATAGTGATCAAGATAACTAAAGAATGTGCAGTGCAGTGCATGAAATCGCGGCAGTCATCATGAACATGTTTCCACGTGTCCACAAGGTGGAGGCAGTGGATGGAAATGCAGCATCTACTGAACTTGGGAACCCCTTCTTTTCTGTAACAGTTATGAAACTCTTGTCAAAAAGCTTTGCAACACTGGCCATACATGTTACCAACATATCATTTGCTCATAATGCTGTCTGCTCCTCTTCATAGCAGATTCTACCAGTCTCCTGGTTCACTACCTCCCATAGTGTCTTTATTTTGTCATCTGACATGATTATCTTTCCTTCGTAATACATTTGTTTTGATGTCCGTAGTACTGTCTTAAATATTTTGCAGTATGTCTTGCAGTCAGCTATAGCATCAATATTAGAGCTCTTTCTGACTGACAGGTACAGTTTCCCTTTTGTTTTACAAGATACTTTTATTCCTTGAGTAATGCATGGCTTTTTGTGCTCTCTCTCTCTCTCTCTTGCTGTGTGTGTTTGTGTGTGTGTGTCAACTGCCATTTATATTAATCTGGTTTTATTGTTTTGATTATAAGAAATTATATTTTAAAAGCCTAAATTGCAGGACAGTATTCTCTGAAAAACCATCTCTCACTCAAAGTTTATACCAAGTTTTCAAAATCAGAACTTATGATTGTTATGGATGGGGCTGGGGCGGGGAGTGAGGGAGGCATTGTAAATTCTTAGAAATTGAGCACTGTTGGAGAGTTTCCTAAGATAATCAATTTTGGGTATACTGACTACTGACTACCCTCTTGAACTCAGATTTAGTAGATTTTAAAATGTATGACAAAACACACCTTCAGCTGTCTATATTTCTAAATTTATTTGATTTTTGCTAGCACTTTTGGTGTTACACTACACCATCTTCAGGGCCCTTGACTGATGTGTATTGTCTTCATCACAAGGCCAGAATCATGCTACAGTGGTTTGAAGAATAGGAAGATGAACTCATGTTGATGTCTTGGCCACCAAATTTGCCTAGTCTGACCCTGGTGGCCAAACCACCTGCCTCTGATTTACGGGACTTTCGTGACCTGTGCATAGACATCTGGTGCCACATGCCTCCAGAAACCTAACAAGGACTTGTCAAATTCATGCCTCACAGAACTGTTGCTGTATTGGGTTCTACGAGTGGACCAAAATGCTATTAATGAGGTTGTCATAATAGTGTTTTGGCTCAGGAATTATGTGTAACGGATAATGATCACTTAAATTTTGAAATGTTTAGTACAAAATTCATATGCTGTGAGCAAATAAGGCTTGTAGCTTTTTATTTCAATATAAATCCAGCAGATAATGTTGTGAATCAGTATTTTATCATATGACAGCTCATGCAAAATTACTTTAACACTTGTCTCTGACCTCATGTAGACACTTTCTGCTTCAGTTTACTCGTTTTTTTATTTCTGTTCATCTGAACTTTATAAATTTGATGTTTCTTTTTACTTTATCACTACATGAGATACTTTTGTCCACCATAGATGATAAAATGTGTATTTATTGACACCTTCAGTGACATTGTCTTCTCTCTGTGCATTAGTTATTATTTCTATATTGTTCCCCTTAGACATACATTTCCTTTTTTTTCTCATTTTATCCAGAATAATTATGCCTTCCTCTTTTCCTGATTTAATTATTATGTCTCTACATAGCTTAAGCTACTAATTACTTGATACCAAATTTTAAACTAGTTTCACCCTAAATTAGGCTGCTGTTTTCTTGTACAAATTGAAGTTAAATGATGATGGTATACATACTTTTCTGGCACCTCTTCATATAGCCCACACACAAATAAGGTGCTACATGCACCAAGCAACTCATTATTCAAACTTTCATTTTTCATGAGAATACACACAAACATTCAAACCTATAGTTACCTTTTCTCATGATGTAGAAGTCTAAAAGGTGTGAGTAGTTAGGGTGGAATGACTAGATAAAATGGGAAGGGCTAAGAAGGAGTGAAGAATACGGAGAGGAGGCACAACATTTGGAGAGAAGGAAATAAATACTCAGCAGAAATAGCACCCGGAAATGCAGAATGAGTGAATGGTGTGTTGCACATGACAACGCAGGTGATTGAGTGGGCAGAGGAAGGAGTAGCATAGGGAAAGACTTCTAACAAAATAGCATGCACAATCAACATCTGTAGAGGTGAAGAGTAGGAAGATATCTACGTAGATACTATAAATATAATTAATGTGGGAGGGAGTAAGAAGCATGTAATTAATGACAGAAAGGAGGGTTTTTTTTGCTGGGGGGGGGGGAGGAGGGAGGAGGGGGGAGGGGCAGGAGAAATAGTGAGAATGGAAGCACAGGGAACTGGACTGGAAAACACACAGAGTAAGCTTGAGGGAAAGAACTAAGTGATGTGGAGGCTGAGTATTAGAATGTGCGTAATTTTTTCTAATTTATGAATAACTTACAATCTGTCTTAAAATTTTGTTCTTTTCTTTGCTCATCATGGTACTGTCATTGTCCCGACCTCTTCCTTTCACTATTTTTCCCGATACTTCTCAAACTGAAATTACATCTGTTGGATAATTGCTGCTTCTATCCCACATACCGGTAGTAATTTCTGAATTTTTAATAGTATGATTGTGTGTGTATTTATGTTTAAGATAAGGAAGAGAGACAGTGAACATAGTTATGTGTAAATTGCTGAATGCATGTAACGTATCATGTAAATTGTCAGCATGTTGCCAAATTTTCCATTCGAGAACCTGTACTGTAATTGTAAAACTGATTTCATATCATAGTGAGTGGTCTGATCCACAGAACATGCAACTATCTCACTAACATCCACAACTTGTACTGGTTCTTCCTTGATGACCCTGTTACTTAGATTTTATCCCTGCCTTGTTGTTCATATGGTCATTCTTCCTTGTAATATACATACATACAACTTTCATACCTTTTCTCATTTTCGTACTCTCCTATTTCTTCCATATTTTGTTATTTAAGCATATGTGATATCATATTTGGTATTGTAATTGACATTTGTATGTTTATTTGAATAATTTCTTTTAGTTTTCATGTCATTATTTAAAATTAAAATAGTGTTGTGTTAGTTTCGTTTTCCTGGAAGGAAGGTGGGAAAAATCACGGCAATGTTATGAAATTACAAATTTATTTCTGTCACTCTTCATTCACAGGACACACTACATAATTTACAAACTCAGTGAATGGAAATCATTAATTAAATGGAATACAGAAGAGAAAGACTAATTTTATTCTGTAAATACTTTACAAAAGAAATGCTTTATGCAACTGCTTACACACTGTGAGGAACTATGAGCACAACTTCAAATTAAATAAATACAGCACATAGACAGCAAACTGTTTAAATAATCAAACACATGCAAATTATTTCAGAATTCTAACACACAATGCTACCATGACAGAAAGTGTAGTGACTTACTACTTAGCACAAATCATGAGAATGTGATTTATTTAAAGGATGACAGTCATGTTGACAATAGTTAATGAAGTTTATGTAATGATATTTTTTGTGTTGCAGTCATACACTTTTTCTTATGAAAATACATTTCTGCTTATGATACTACTTGTGTAAGATACTATTGTGACTCAGTAGATTAGCAGTTTCAGAACCTGGGAGTATCCTGTCAACTAATGTGTGGTTGTCAATTTCAACGTGTCCATGAAATTGTGAACAAAAACTCCAGAGTCCTTTGCCTCATGCATGAGGCTTAGAATTGCGTTTTTCACTTTCATTCCATATTAAGAATTTTTTACAAACATTCAGTTCTCATACAACGCAATACTCAAGTCACACAAGTCATCCTTTAACACCCTTAGTTCCTTTGACTCCTTTAACCTGTTGAAAGAGACGTAGTCTTTACTGAGTTAAGAAATACTTTTAGTAATACCAAAGCAGCTGCAAAGCACAGCTAAAATAGACTTTACAAAAAGTTAAAGAAAAAAAAGTGTACATCATCAGAAGAAATTTATACTTACACTTAAGTGCTCCTTTTCTCTTGAACCTGTCACCGCACATATAGCTCTTGTATGAATACCTTCATCAACTGGTAGACACTTACAGTCCTGAGTGAGTTCAACATTAGTAAGTGAATCAGCAATGTGCTGAGCAACAAACTTCTTAGCCTGTTTCAGGTTATTCTTGTTGAAAACAGTGCCGCTTGTCTGAAATAAAAGTTTATTTATTATCAACTTTTCTCTATATTTAAATAATCCTTGTTATAACACATTGTGTGAACATTACATCCTACTATGTTGATGTTTATTCAAAGCATAGTGGGAGTAAGAAAATACAAACAAAGAGATAACTAAATATAACTTATTTAAAAGTTACAATTTTTTATTAAATATGTGAATTGGATAAAAAATCAATTACCGCTAATGCAATTTGGCTGCATGCTGTTTCTGGGATTTTCAGTGCTGCCTTTGCACTGCCACTGACTTCTGTTACCTGTCGTTTCTTTCCTTCCTGATTATAGTATGCATGGTTGGCATCAAAGCCTGAAAGAGTGAAACAGAAGCGTGCACAAATTTATGCAAATGTAATTATTAAAAGAAAATAATAATAATAATAAATCTCAAAAATTTAAATCAATTATTCAGTTAATCCATAATAGAGTTACTAACCCACAATATGTTTATTTTGAACGTTATCAACATTTGTGACTAGATGGAGGACAATTCCAGGACTACCAATTGAATCCTTCAGTTTCAGTGCTTTCACTGGCAGCTGTAACTTTGAAATATAAGATGAGTATACTTAATTTTTTAACTAAAAACAATAGGTCATGCAATTAATTAGAAATTACTTACATGTTTCAAAAGTGTTGTAGTTTCGCAGGATGTGTCCAGAACATAGATAATTGATTTTGCAGCACCTGGCCTAAATGGATAGTCCAAAATGGTCTCTGCAGTTGTGAGGAAATGGAATGCTTGATCTGTAAATTCATCCAGCCAGTCTAAAGTATCAATGAAGCTTTCTAATGGAATTGGTCCAAGAACTTTCCGTTCTCCAAACTCAATGTTCTTTTGTTTCCCATCATAACTAAATTTGCCACCAGCACTTGTGTAGAGGTGTGGATATTCTTGACCTGGTGCTCCATACCCAATTAATGAAATCCAGACATCGCTAAAACACAAATCATTGTGTTGTTAATTCACTCTAACTGTTGTAACTTAATTCAGAAAAAATATTAAAATCCAATTCAGAAAAATTATTAATATCTCTAACCTGATTCCTCTGCTGCCCAATTCCTGTGTGAGTTGAGAGACTATGGGGCTCACAAAATCTTTCACAGTTTCAGCATTTCCAGTCACTTGTTCCAGTACAATAAGTATATCTGCCGACTTCTGAGGAACTTTGACAGAGAATGACTGCCCAATATCAATAGCCGCATCTCCATTTACAGAACAGTGAACTGAATAACAAAATGAAAACTGATTATGCAAATATATTTGTAATACAACAGAATTTGAACATACCCCTCCCCTTCACACACACATACACACACACACACACACACACACACACACACACACACACAACCCATTAAGTAAAAGTATTCTCAAAAGTTGGAATTAATTGAAAATTCAATTAAATAATGCCTGTTTTGGTATACAAATGGAAAAGTACAGGGTATATGTAGAGCATTTTGCAGAATGAGTTAACAGTGATGACCCAAAAATCCTGCAAGCACTGTTTCCTATGGAAAACATCTCTCTTATTCCAGATGCAAATCAGAATGCAGGGGTCACATCCCATTCAAAATTCTCCTAGGATTGCAGTCACACATCACATATACAAAGGTATAAATTCTCATTCTAATTTAGGCATATGAAACTGATGACTAGTTCCAGCTATAATCAAGCTATGAGCTATTCCAAATAAAGGTTCTTACTGCACAGAAAAATACACACCAATAATATTTAATGAAAATTAAAACTGCTTATTACTCTGAGATTGAAATCCATATCTCTGAGTTTTACCCAGCTAATGACCTGTCCATATGAATTTTATGGCCTAATTCAACATCTTAATTTCTCACATTCAATTTCACTTATTACTCCAAATTTGATTGGTATCTCACATAACACATACTGATTGTTATACCAGGTACCATCTAGTTTCAATTTTCCACTATTGAGGGAAACTGGAAAATTTTATGGGAGACATATGTTGTACTCACATAAATACCATAATTTTCACATTAAGTTGCAGAGCATTGATTTTATAACTAGAAAAAGAATTCGACACTAGAGTAGGTCATTTATCTGACACTTCAAATTGTGTCCACTGTGCATTCTTTCCCTCCATTCTGCCTCACATTTCTGATCACACAGTTGCTTCATTAGTTTGTATTCACACTACTCCCTGCATTTCCCATATTTTTAGTCTTTGTTCTGTTTCCCCCCCCCCCCCCCCCCCCCATTCACTCACAAGGCAGTCTCTTCTGTTCCAGACTTTGACACTCTCTCAGTATTGAGAACACAACCGATGAGTAAATGAAGTTAGATAAATGTATGACTTTTACTGTCTTCTGAGCCCATGACTTCATTTATGCTTGTTGAGTATGCTACACAACAAATCTTCATGTATAACAAAACTCCTGAAGCCAGTTTATAAAAAAAAATGGTTTATTCATAACTAGTTTTTCCCCACAACAACAAATATTTATCTGGTGCCATTTTCATGATGCTTGTATTGACATTACAGAAAAATTAACTACATCCATTCTATTTCTACAATAGTAATTGGAACAGTAGAGTGCAATCTGTCTTCCTTAGCCGCACTGGCGAAAAACTGTTCTATGCCTTTCATAACTGCTTTTGTGCCATTCCACCTTCTAGTAAACCTGAACATGAGATAGCATGAGAATTAATGGAATGACATTAACTTAAGTATCTTGATTCCATTAGTTTTGGCTGTATCTCTAAACTACTACCACTTTAGCTAAGATGTGGAGCAATTCATGTAGCAGCCTTTTACTGCAGAGATTCTTTATTATGAATGCTTCACCTGAAGTAGTCATCGTACTCCCCACACATAGTCAGTAATATTACAGATATACACCGATGAGCCAAAACATTATGACCACTGCCCACAATGAGGTTGTATGCTGCCTGGTGGTGCTGAGGGCACCTGACATGGTAAGAGAAGTACCGGGTGATCAAAAAGTCAGTATAAATTTGAAAACTCAATAACTCACGGAATAATGTAGACAGAGAGGTACAAATTGACACACATGCTTGGAATGATGTGGGGTTTTATTAGAACCGAAAAAAACACAAAAGTTCAAAAATGTCCAACAGATGGCGCTTCATCTGATCAGAATAGCAATAATTACCATAACAAAGTAAGACAAAGCAAAGATGATGTTCTTTACAGGAAATCCTCAATATGTCCACCATCATTCCTCAACAATAGCTGTAGTCGAGGAATAATGTTGTGAACAGCACTGTAAAGCATATCCGGAGTTATGGTGAGGCATTGGCGTCGGATGTTGTCTTTCAGCATCCCTAGAGATGTCGGTCGATCTCGATACACTTGCGACTTCAGGTAACCCCAAAGCCAATAATCGCATGGACTGAGGTCTGTGGACCTGGGAGGCCAAGCATGACGAAAGTGGCGGCTGAGCACACAATCATCACCAAACAACATGTGCAAGAGATCTTTCACGTGTCTAGCAACATGGGGTGGAGCACCATCCTGCATAAACATCATATGTTCCAGCAGGTGTTTATCAGCCTGGCTGGAGATGATGCGATTCTGTAACATATCGGCGTACCTCTCACCCGTCACGGTAGCAGCTACAAACCCAGAATTACACATTTCCTTGAAGAAAAAAGGCCCAATAATGGTAGATGTGGCAAATCCAACCCATACCATGACTTTCTCATCGTGCAATGGAGTTTCCACAACAGTTCTAGGATTTTTGGTATCCCAAATTCTCCAGTTGTGGGCATTGACAGACCCTCGGAGTGTGAAATGAGCTTTGTCGGTCCACAACATGTTACTCAACCAATCGTCATCTTCTGCCATCTTTTGAAATGCCCACACTGCAAATGCCCTTCGCTTCACTAAATCGCCAGGTAACAGTTCATGATGCCGATGGATTTTGTACAGACAGCATCGGAGGGTATGCCTCAATGCCAACCAAACAGTAGTGTATGGAATGCCGGTGCGATGTGTGACTGCACAGTCTCCATTTCTTCCTGAACTGTCTCAGTAGCATTATGCCTTGTGCTCAGTTGGCCACTACGGTGTCTATTGTCTGAACAACCCGTGGCTTCGAACTTCGAAATCATTCTTGCCACAGCTGAATTTGTCAATTGACCTTTACCCATTCGAATCCCCTTCCTATGGTGATAGGATCATAATGCTGAACTAGCACATTCCCCATTCTGATAATACAGCTTCACTGAAAGCGCCTTTTCAGGTAACGTCAACATGCTGGCGCATCTGATTCTCTCTCTCATTACAGCTCATTTTATACACGATTGTCATGCGCAGTCACTGACATTTTGCTGTCCAGCACCATCTGTTGGACATTTTGTGAACTTTTTTTTGTTTTAATAAAACCGCATGTCATTCCAAGCATGTGTGTCAGTTTTTACCTCTCTATCTACATTATTCTGTAGTTTATGAAGTTTTCAAATTTATACTGACTTTTTGATCACCCGGTATATCGTTTCTGAAGAAGAGAAATTTGTTAACATCGAGTATAGATTTAAGTGTCAGGAAGTCGTTTCTAAAAGTATTTGTATGGAGTGTAGCCATGTATGGAAGTGAAACATGGACGATAACTAGTGTGGACAAGAAGAGAATAGAAGCTTTCGAAATGCGGTGCTACAGAAGAATGCTGAAGATAAGGTGGGTAGATCACGTAACTAATGAGGAGGTATTGAATAGGATTTGGGAGAAGAGAAGTTTGTGGCACAACTTGACTAGAAGAAGGGATCGATTGGTAGGACATGTTTTGAGGCATCAAGGGATCACAAATTTAGCATTGGAGGGCAGCGTGGAGGGTAAAAATCGTAGAGGGAGACCAAGAGATCAATACACTAGGCAGATTCAGAAGGATGTAGGTTGCAGTAGGTACTGGGAGATGAAGAAGCTTGCACAGGATAGAGTAGCATGGAGAGCTGCATCAAACCAGTCTCAGGACTGAAGACCACAACAACAACAACAACGGTATATTATCAGAGCAGAGATGTGATAATAAGGGGCACAAAACTGGAAATCCGCTGACTTAGTGACTTTGACATAAGCCAGATTGTTGTGGCCAGTATATGGAGCGAGCATCTCAGAAATGGCAAAGCAGGTTGCCTGTTCGAGTGCTAATGTCATGAGCATCTATAGAAAGTGGTTGAAGAATGCTGAAACCATGAGCATTGACAGGAATTTGGACATCCATACCTCATCAGAGAACACAGGGATCGGAGGGTTACCTTGCTCTCTAAAGCAGGATAGGCAGTGATCTGTCATAGATATGCTGGCAGAGTACAATGCTGGCACAAGCACAAGGTTTCTGGAGCACACTGTTCAGTGCACAGTGTTGAATGTTGTCTTCTGCAGCAGAGCACACTTATATGTTCCCATGCTGACCCAAAAACATTGGCAATTATGATTGCAGAGGGCACAGTCTCATTGAGATTGGTCCACAGATCATTGGAATCATGTCACCTGGTCGGATGAATCCCACTTATGGTTAAACAAGGTTGATGGTCATGACCATCCAGGCGAACGGTTGCTCAGAACATGCAGTATGCCATGCACGAAAGCATGTGGGGGTGGTATTATGTTGTTGGCAGATATTCACCTGGGCTTCCATGGGACCTGTGGTAGTATTTGAAGGCACCATGACAGCTGTGGACTACATGAACATTATTAGGGTCCACCTGCATCCCATTATGCTTTAGGTCTTCCCCACCAGCAATGGCATCTTCCAGTAGGAAAATTGTCCATGTTACAAAACCAGAGTCGTGCTGCAATGGATTGACGAGCATGATAGTGATATCTCATTGATGTCTTGGCCATCAAATTTGGCTTATCTGAATCCGATGAAACCCAACTGGGACACCATCGAGTGCCAGCTCCCCACCCACAAACCAGCCACCTGTAAATTACATGACGTGTGTGACCTGTGCATAGGTATCTCGTTCCAAAAACCTCTGGAAACCTACTGAGTACTTGCCATATCCATGGCATGCAGAATCTCTGCTGAATTGCATTCCACAGGTTGACCAACATTCTCTTAAGTAAGTTGTCATAATGTTTTGGCTCATCAGTGTATTACCATTGATGTCACTTGTTAATTCTGTCATGGTATTGATGCAAACCTAACTATCACTGCAAATTACTAACTACAACTAATCACAGTAGGAGGTAAGTAAAGGGAAGCTTGGCAGAGTGCACTCATCCAGTCATAAATATTAACAACAGAGTGCCTTAGAAACAAATTAAATTAGTGTTATGATATTATATTTAAAACTTACCACAGTGTGTTGGCACTGATACAAACACATTTTCAACACTGCAAGCTTTTACATATGCGGCTGCAGTCCTACAAGCAGCTAATTCCTTTTCTTCTTTTGTAGTTGCCTCATGTGCAATGTGATTGCAAGCTTCCAGATAAGGAGCTGGGTCCACGAAGAGAGAGCATGGGCTGTAATAAATCAGAAAGATAGTGTTCATGTAATACAATACTCAGAAATTTGAGATGGAATTACAACGCTGGAATGAGTAGAAGAAAAACACAAGTTTTAAAGCTAAACTAAAATTTTCAGCTTCTTGTTTATGTGGCTATTGACTACTCAACTTCTCCTTTCTATGTTAGGCAGTTCTCACTTCATTTGGTGAATGACTGAATCAGAAAGATACTGTTAATCTAGGGCCTAGTACAACAATGGAAAATCCCTGTTGGAAAAAACAGTACAATAATAGAAAATCCTAGTTGGAAAAAACAATGGAGTGCATAAAAGAAGGTGGATATTGAAATATGAAGAATGGTAGCATTAATGGCACATGTTTGTTTAAGCCACAGGAGGGCATCACAGATATAATAAAAAACCTGAATTAGCCAATTCAGAAAATTACGGCACAGTGCTAACTATCCCATGAAAACCTACTTACAAAGTTTCAAGACCCAGCATTTCATGAGGGTTCTAGGAATATGCCATATCTGCAACATATCACTCACATAGGGATCACAATGACAAAGTTAGCCTAATCTCAGTGCTCACAGAGGCATTTAGGCAATTCCTTCTCACTCTCCATTTTGTAACAGAACAAGATAAAGCCTTAATAAGTGTCACAGTAGGAATTACTGTTTGCTTTGCAGTTTACAGTGGTTTGCAAAGTACAGATGTAGATGAAGAAACATTGTTGATGTACCAGTAACATGCATTTACTCCATACATAAGTTAATGAGCATAAAACATACGCAAAGAGCTAAAAATATGTAAGATAAATTATCTAATGTCATGTAAAATAACAACACACAAAGAAATTCCAGTATAATAATAATAATAACAATCAGTGCTGTCAACCATTCAATATCCACTGTCAGATAACAGCCGTCTATAGAATTTTCGACATATTACTGTCAACTATGTTGCTCCTCTATGTTTCCTAATGTCATCTACCCATTTTCCATTACATCATTGTCTCATTCCTTTCTCTATTTCATGGAATCCAACAAAGAACATCCTTGGTCTGCCTATCACCTATTTGCCTAGCTATATCCAACCCATTTCCATTCTGTTTTCATTAGAGTCATAATTATGTATTCTGCTCTGTTCCTGACCAATTTGTTTGTTTTCCTGTGCCTCCTAGTAATTCCCAATATTAACCTCTTGACTGATTATTTAGCAGTTCCAAGATTGTGAATGATTTTTTGATCAAAAATCCATGTCTCACTTGTATCAGCTGAAACTGGTAGCATAAACCAATTGTGAGCTTACCTTTCCAGACACATCAGCTTTTTTTAATCTCATTCAAACTGTCAAAAGTACTACAGTCCATATTTAATCTTCTGTTTATTTCTTTTGCTGTTCATCCAGTCACTGTCTTCAATTGCCCTAAATCTATTAGTCTTGTCCCTCCTTCACATTAAAATCTCCTATTATCATCTTGTAGTGGGTTTTGCTTTCACTTATTAGCTTTCAAAAATTTTATAGAGGTCATCTACTGTGCCACCCCCCCATGAACCATGGACCTTGCCGTTGGTGGGGAGGCTTGCGTGCCTCAGTGATACAGATGGCCGTACTGTAGGTGCAACCACAATGGAGGGGTATCTGTTGAGGGGCCAGACAAACGTGTGGTTCCTGAAGAGGGGCAGCAGCCTTTTCAGTAGTTGCAGGGGCAACAGTCTGGATGATTGACTGATCTGGCCTTGTAACAATAACCAAAACGACCTTGCTGTGCTGGTACTGCGAACAGCTGAAAGCAAGGGGAAACTACAGCCGTAATTTTTCCCGAGGGCATGCAGCTTTACTGTATGGTTAAATGATGATGGCGTCCTCTTGGGTAAAATATTCCGGAGGTAAAATAGTCCCCCATTCGGATCTCCGGGCGGGGACTACACAAGAGGACATTGTTATCAGGAGAAAGAAAACTGGCGATCTACGGATCAGAGCGTGGAATGTCAGATCCCTTAATCGAGCAGGTAGGTTAGAAAATTTAAAAAGGGAAATGGATAGGTTAAAGTTAGATATAGTGGGAATTAGTGAAGTTCGGTGGCAGGAGGAACAAGACTTTTGGTCAGGTGAATACAGGGTTATAAATACAAAATCAAATAGAGGTAATGCAAGAGTGGGTTTATTAATTAATAAAAAAATTGGCGTGCGGGTAAGCTACTACAAACAGCATAGTGAACGCATTATTGTGGCCAAGATAGACACGAAGCCCACACCTACTACAGTAGTACAAGTTTATATGCCAACTAGCTCTGCAGATGATGAAGAAATTGATGAAATGTATGATGAGATAAAAGAAATTATTCAGATAGTGAAGGGAGACGAAAATTTAATAGTCGTGGGTGACTGGAATTTGAGTGTAGGAAAAGGGAGAGAAGGAAACATAGTAGGTGAATATGGATTGGGGGTAAGAAATGAAAGAGGAAGACGTCTGGTAGAATTTTGCACAGAGCATAACTTAATCATAGCTAACACTTGGTTCAAGAATCATAAAAGAAGGTTGTATACATGGAAGAATCCCGGAGATACTAAAAGGTATCAGATACATTAGACAATGGTAAGACAGAGATTCAGGAACCAGGTTTTAAATTGTAAGACATTTCCAGGGGCAGATGTGGACTCTGACCAAAATCTATTGGTTATGAACTGCAGATTAAAATTGAAGAAACTGCAAAAAGGTGGGAATTTAAGGAGATGGGACCTGGATAAACTGAAAGAACCAGAGGTTGTACAGAGTTTCAGGGAGAGCATAAGGGAACAATTTACAGCAGTGGGGGAAAGAAGTACAGTAGAAGAAGAATGGGTAGCTCTGAGGGATGAAGTAGTGAAGGCAGCAGACGATCAAGTAGGTAAAAAGACGAGGGCTAGTAGAAATCCTTGGGTAACAGAAGAAATATTGAATTTAATTATTGAAAGGAGAAAATATAAAAATGCAGTAAATGAAGCAGGCAAAAAGGAATATAAACGTCTCAAAAATGAGATCGACAGGAAGTGCAAAATGGCTAAGCAGGGATGGCTAGAGGACAAATGTAAGGATGTAGAGGCTTATCTCACTAGGGATAAGATAGATACGGCCTACAGGAAAATTAAAGAGACCTTTGGAGAAAAGAGAACCACTTGTATGAATATCAAGAGCTCAGATGGAAACCCAGTTCTAACCAAAGAAGGGAAAGCAGAAAGATGGAAGGAGTATATAGAGGGTCTATACAATGGTGATGTACTTGAGGGAAATATTGTGGAGATGAAAGATAATGTAGATGAAGAGGGATTGGGAGAGACAATACTGCGTGAAGAGTTTGACAGAGCACTGAAAGACCTGAGCCAGAACAAGGCCTCGGGAGTAGCCAACATTCCATTAGAGCTACTGACGGCCTTGGGAGAGCCAGTCCTGACAAAACTACCATCTGGTGAGCAAGATGTATGAGACAGGCGAAGTACCCTCAGACTTCAAGAAGAATATAATAATTCCAATCCCAAAGAAAGCAGGTGTTGACAGATGTGAAAATTACAGAACTATCAGTTTAATAAGTCACAGCTGCAAAATACTAACACGAATTCTTTACAGACGAATGGAAAAACTGGTAGAAGCAGACATTGGGGAAGATCAGTTTGGATTCCGCAGAAATATTGGAACACGTGAGGCAATACTGGCCTTACGACTTATCTTAGAAGAAAGATTAAGGAAAGGCAAACCTACGTTTCAAGCATTGGTAGACTTAGAGAAAGCTTTTGACAATGTTGACTGGAATACTCTCGTTCAAATTCAAAAGGTGGCAGGGGTAAAATACAGGGAGTGAAAGGCTATTTACAATTTGTACAGAAACCAGATGGCAGTTATAAGAGTCGAGGGGCATGAAAGGGAAGCAGTGGTTGGGAAGGGAGTGAGACAGGGTTGTAGCCTCTCCCCAATGTTATTCAAACTGTATATTGAGCAAGCAGTAAAGGAAACAAAAGAAAAATTTGGAGTATCTATTAAAATCCATGGAGAAGAAATAAAAACTTTGAGGTTCGCCGATGACATTGTAATTCTGTCAGAGACAGCAAAGGACTTGGAAGAGCAGTTAAACGGAATGGACAGTGTCTTGAAAGGAGGATATAAGATGAACATCAACAAAAGCAAAACGAGGATAATGGAATGTAGTTGAATTAAGTCGGGTGATGCTGAGGGAATTAGATTAGGAAACGAAACACTTAAAGTAGTAAAGGAGTTTTGCTATTCGGGGAGCAAAATAACTGATGATGGTCAAAGTAGAGAAGATATAAAATGTAGACTGGCAATGGCAAGGAAAGCGTTTCTGAAGAAGAGAAATTTGTTAACATTGAGTATAGATTTAAGTGTCAGGGAGTCGTTTCTGAAAGTATTTGTATGGAGTGTAGCCATGCATGGAAGTGAATCATGGACGATAAATAGTTTGGACAGGAAGAGAATAGAAGCTTTCGAAATGTGGTGCTACAGAAGAATGCTGAAGATTAGATGGGTAGATCACATAACTAATGAGGAGGTATTGAATAGAATTGGGGAGAAGAGGAGTTTGTGGCACAACTTGACGAGAAGAAGAGACCGGTTGGTAGGACATGTTCTGAGGCATCAAGGGATCACAAATTTAGCATTGGAGGGAAGCGTGGAGGGTAAAAATCGTAGAGGGAGACCACGAGATGAATACACTAATCAGATTCAGAAGGATGTAGGTTGCAGTAGGTACTGGGAGATGAAGAAACTTGCACAGGATAGGGTAGCATGGAGAGCTGCATCAAACCAGTCTCAGGACTGAAGACCACAACAACAACAACATCTACTGTGCCAGCTGAATATGAGCATTGTGGTACATAAACGTGAATGATATCAGTGGAGTATCTTTTCTGCCTTTAAAACCAGTTTTGCTATAATTTCTCACATTTTTCAATATCTGTAATATTATTTTTAATTTTCTGTTTTAAATAAAGTACACCTATGCTCTGTTTCTCTGAAGCAAAGCACATGATTTGATTTCATTCTATTCATTCTCTGTTTTATTACTGCACTTCCAATAATCCCACTACATCTCATTTCATCTTAGCTCCCCTTCTAATTCTACCAACCTCTATTCTTGTTACAAGGTTATGCAATACACTGCCCCTAAATAAAAATGGTATAATCAGTTTGTTTTTTGACTGATTTTTTTATTCATGCTGTTTTATCATACAGCACACATTGTACAACTGATACTGAACAGGTCAAAATGATGATACAGTGAGAGTAAGTAGGTAGATATTCCCACAATCTAAGTTTATCATGTACTGTTTAAAGACAAATCACAATAAGGCTACAGTAATACAAAGTTTCACCAAAATAAGAAGGTAAATTAAAATTACACACATATTCTTAGTATATAATTGTTTAAGTAACATTTATTTTTACACATTTAGAAATTATTTCACATATGCAAGATTTGTATTGCAGGGCACTGGTGTCAAAGTAGTTGGACATGGCCCATGGTGTCACAGCAAATTGCAAGTGACTGCAGGGCCTTTGACAACCCTCCCCATTGTACACCAACCTGCCAGGGCCTGCAGAGTTTTGCAAGACCTATGTAGACTGCTAAACAACAGCAGAGCTGTGCTCTCAGCACTCTCAGCCCAGATCTGACTGCTGCTAAATATCTGAGGTTCGAATGAACAAAACCAGTACTGACCACGTGCTAGCAAATTCCTATAGCCCACAGTCAACATTTTCCTTTGGCAGTCAGTCATTGTGTCACCCATAATAAATTTGGTCAGGAAGACTGCAGACTTGGCTCACCACAAGTGGGGCAGTGCTGGTTTGTGAGAAGCCATTCATATTTGTTCTTAAAGGAATTCATCAAGATTGTTACTTTGTGAGCATTTGGATTGGTCTTTAGGAGCTACCCTAATTAGTTCCCTACACAGTTACGTACCCATTACTCATAGTTACCAAAAAAGTTATATTAAGGAGAAGTGAAAACAGATATAAATGTTCACAGGCAACATTTATCTGCTGAATGATGTTGACATACAACTGAAAGATATGGTGGCCTGTAAGATATTCTCAACATTCATGCTCTGGTGGGCTATGGAAGTAGTTCAAATAAATGGAAAATACCTAGTATAGGTAAGACAGGGGCCAAAACCAAGTGACATCAACCAGTGACAGCTGATACAGTTTTGTGAGTATTGACAGAAATGAGTTCAGCATTGATTGTATATAGATGTTTCAGTTACTTGGCATTACTACATTTACAATTACAACTGATAGGCATTTTTATGACTGCAGCTTGTGTATCTCAAGATCTATGGAACTTATGCCATTTATTTGTCATCATAGAAGAAAGCACTCACACTTAACTAGATCACATGTAAACTGACATTCAATCACTGATAGTTATTTCTGTTCACAGATGAGACAGTGATTCTCATTATGCTTTAGCTAGGGGAGGAATGGGGTATACTACATTCATCTAGTTTCGGCAAAATGAATTGAAATAGACATTTAGTTATGCCTGTTTCATATGATCTCCTGTTTGGAGTATTTTTGATTGATACCATGACAGCTCACAAACACATAACCGAGTTCATGAATTGTTGTATTAATGGCTTTCATAAGAAAGCTGCTACATCACTGATGGTTTTTATCAGAAGACACTTAGGAATATCTGTCTCTTCCCACTGCAATTATAGAAAAAAAATTTCTTTCTGACAGAGTCCCATCCTTACTGAACATGTCAACTTGGGCATGTCATGAGTAGATGTGTCTATCTGTTGCTTTATTCTAACATTTGTGCAATAAGTCAAATACAAATTGTATAGATGACTCTAAAGAGTTGATGTTGTTCCTGTCACAAATTATGGTGCAGAACATGTTCCCCATGTCTGATGGATAGCTGCCACAAATAATGGTTTGTGCTCTTGTTCCAACAGACATGCATGGGTTTCAAATTTAAGATATCTATAAATATTAATTCACATTCTCACTATCAGGAACTGTATATGCTGTTTTGTATTTTCTAATGAGCCAGATACTAGTGATGAAAATCTTTTTCCTTGTATCAAAACTAAAAACAAATTTGGAGCACATATGTCACTGTACTGTTACAATTTAGAACCCTCCATAACAGAAGCATCTCAGATAAATTTTTCTGTTTAGTATCAGTGACTTTTTTTAGCCTTTTTCTGTTGAAGATAATTCAGTACCTGTAACTGAATATTTTAAAAGACTTCTCTTATGTCCTGCAGCAGTTGTTACAAGAGGCCACCACTTATACAAACATTAGTCAGCCCATTAAGTATTTTTTATTAATCATTGCAAGTTGTAAAAGATTTACATACCTGAAAAGACTGGCCTTTGAAAACACCTCCTCACATTCTTCAATTTTAATGTTATGTTCATGATGATCAACACCATCTACATCAGCACACTGAGTATTGACTTTCCATGCATTTCCAAATTCATTTGCTTGTTTAGCGACCTGAAAAAGGTTTTACTGAATTTAAAAGATAATATTTCAAAGTAATATTTCCAAAGCACATTTATATATATTTTATCATTGTTACAACCAATAAGGCTAGAGCTAATTGCATAAATTTATTTTCATTTAGATTGAAATAATATATAAATTGTATAAGAAGGATAAAAAAAAAGAAGTATACAAGAAATTTTAAGTTCTGTATTTTTCAAATTGTCACCTGCGAGCAGAAGGAAGATCATTTCATTTGTTCATGTATAAAATTGGTGCTTTTCTTTTAGACATTCAAAATCAGTAAATGATAAAGTTTTGTTGTATCATATCTAAGACCACAAGTAAAAAATGGGACTGTCAAAATATTTTTTTCGGTGGAGTATGTTTCAGAGAAGATGAATTCTGATATATTTTCCTATAAATTCCTTTACAATTTCTTATAAAGTGACTACAAATCATATCTTCAGTTGTTTTTTTTTTTCAAGATTTTTGAGAGCACAGTGAACTAAGACAGGTCAGTTATTTGTTGATTACTATTATTGTATACTTTGTGTCAATATGAAATATTTGAAATCATCAAGAATAAACCAGAGGCATTGATTAAACTGAAAGACAGTCAAAAACAACAGGAGATCCATTATTCGCAACTTATCTTAGATCTTTAGACAATATATTGATACTAATTTATTTTATCCCTCAGAGAAGCAGATCCAAATTTTCTGGTGAATGTCAGCATATGTAGTTGCAATTGTCAAAGCTTGTTTAGAAGATACTGAAATATGTATGTACACACACACTGAGTCATCATCAAGTTTTGCATGCAGCAGTGGAGAAACAAACAGCATTTTTTGACAAATGACAGATAGCAGGTGTCAAGAGGGCTGAGCATTTGGCATTGACTGCATGATGTTGCAAAAGTGCCACAGTGAGAGAATGTCAATATTTATAGAAGCATGGGGAATCAATTAACTGTTTCCATAACTGTAGAATGCAGGAAGGACTAATAGTTGATGTGACAACTGAGTTTGATAATTTGTTCACACCAACAGATGCAGCACTGAAGAACTGCTGTCTACCCAACACAACAATGGTCACTCTGACACGAGCTCTAGCATAACAATGTACCACAAATGCATGACAGTTATTCCCGCAGATGCTTGTTATCACCTAAAACTAATGGAAGTTCAGTAGTAAAACAGTTTGTCCAGTTGCAATGACTACGTAAATTGGATAGTTCCTATTTTTTTTAATAGGACTATCACCTTTTAAGATGAGAAATCACCTAGGCATCATCATACTCATTGTGTAGGGTAGTCCAATCAATTTGGCATAGATTTTTGTAATCCTGGGTGTCTGCTACATTCATCATATCTGAGTCCTATTGAGTAACTGTGATTTCCTGGAATAACAACTTGAATCAGTTAATAGTGCTATCACTTTGATATTGAACAGGAAACTGTGCCATCTCCATGGTCTTGTTATCCCACGTCTGACACTTAGTAGTCACCTCATATTTTTCTGGGGTGTAAAAGTCTGGAATGACTGCACTCAGTCTTGAGACATGAGAAACTGCGCAATAAAATATGTAGCAAAATTTATGTGCCAGCCCCTGAAGAGGTATCAAATAATAAGGTTTGCAATTGCTGGAAGACACATGACATTTTTATTTTGACCAAGAATGCTGTATTGCATACAACACGGTTGGCAACAGCATACCACTGATACTGACATATGATTATAACAGTGGCATATCACATTCAAATATGTAGGTGATCATAAAACTATGATCATATGGGCTATTTACTCTCAAATATCCTACTCTCAAATACTGAGACAATAAGGTGAAAAGATATTTCATATTTAATTAAAAATTCAGCATTTTGTAAAATGGACGGAAAATCTCCCCAGCAGGTTGAAGTATATGAGAGATAATCCTGAAAGTAATTTGTCTTGATGAATCCTGGCAACAATGCAATGTGATTGACATTTTGTATATACATCAGAAAAAGGTAGTTTTTTGGCTAAGAATATAAATCATTTCACTTTCTTGTAAGTTGTTTATTAGTAGTGACAGATGCTGAAGATTAACAGAACTAAAATTGCAAACATTTGTGAAATCATGATTACCAAATCTGTAAAGAGTATGTGTAAGAGGCAATGAGTGAGGCAATGCTTCATAAATAGGTGTGAATGATAATTTCTGGGTTTGAAAATACTTATAATGAAGAACGAAATGGGTGCTAATCAGAAGTGAGTGAGGAACTGATGAAAATCATTGATGATGTTATTAGGAAAATATAAGTTTTTCTTGTCCTTCCATAATGGCAACAAAGTGAAAGAAACTGTCAACAGCTGGTTATCATCTCACACAGTAAATTTCCATAAGGAGCATATAAAAAAGTGGTTTTATTGTGTGCTACCATGAGTGGCTCAGAACTGGAGGCAACTGTGAAAATCATGGTAGGAGATAAGAAATATTTGGATGCGCAATAAAAAATATTCTTTTGTCTACTAAATCCTCTCCAAAGAGAAACATTTTGCTGTTCTGAAATATGAGCGCTGAATGTTTTGACAAGCTTCAAATCAGAATAAAAAATGTAGTAAACAAGTAAAAACCAAATTTGTTTATGAATCTTAATTCCACTTGACAAATGGAACTCAAAGAAATACAATATTGTTACCATTTATATTTTATCTTACTTGTCCATCTGGTTTGGTGAAGTCATCCCATGGTTCATTATTAATTGTTCCAAGTAATCCTCTTGTCTTTCCAAAATAGAATCCATTTATTTCAAATGTACAAAGTTCAATACTTGTTTCACAGGTAACTTTCACACCAGCTTTGTTTTGAATACCGACTCTGTTATATTCTCTCCAAGCATGGAAATCCCCTTCATCTGCAGGGTATTCTGTAGGTCTTCCATTAACCAATAGCTGTAAAAAAATCAGCAGTAAGTGATGCTCCTGAAAGTATTTTCTATGTGTTTATCAAGAAGCAACTGCATTTTGACAAATACCAAGATTTAAAAAAAAAAAAAAAAAAAAAAACAGTAGTGGGTTATTTATGTCCTCTGCCTGAGCACAAGTCAGATGTAACACTGTTTACACTTCTGATTAGTATATTTTATGTCTGTCTTTCTCTTTTTACCACTTTTGTAGTCAAAGTTAGCACTGCTGCCTTTGCTGCAGAAGGACAGGGGTTCAAATCAGTACCTCCTCAGAATTTTTTCTAAGGCAGGGAGGTCTGGAATAGGGTCCACAGGGCCTCATAAGGCCAATTGAGGAGCTGCTTGCATAAAGAAGCAGCAGCATCAGCACAATTCACCTGGCAATAACGACTGGAGAGATTAGCGACATGTTGATCACTTGTTCCACAATCACAGATCACCCCTCAGACTGCCTTGTAGGCAGCAGTTGGCCAGGTCTAAGACTAATCTATGAGTTGTGTTAACATTGTTTATGTTAATTTCTCCTTTTTTATTTATGTTTTGTTAATAATTGTTTACCATGGCATATGATTTGTCATCATGTAATGCCCAGTTTAAAAGAATTCTAATTGATAATATATAAATTTAACCTTGATACACCATAGAGACATGAATGATTATTAATAGCAGTATAACTTAAAGTATAAAGTATGTAAAACATGTAGAATACTTGAGCAACATTATTAAATGGCTTTGCTTACCGACTTATCTGATGCCAACTCATATGTTGTTGCATGATCACTAACAATAATCGATTTGAGTGATCCACCTTCAATATTAGCAATTATCGTGAAGTTTCCATCCTGTGCATCTTGGGCCAAAATGTATGAACATATTCCTTTGAATGTTAGATGCCGACGATCAAATGTGAAGAAGTGATGCGAATTCAGTAGAATAGCTGTTGCTGCAAAATAAAATGAATAACATGAAAGTGGTTAATCATCAAAATTAAAAGGTAAATTGTAAAGAAACTGACATCCCACATTAATGAATGTTATAGTTGTTGGAGGATATGAGCTACCTAAACTGGTGAACAAGATTCTTTTCTTTTCATTTTCTAATGAAAAATCTTAAAGTGCCAAATTTGTCATGTACAGACAGTCAGTATCATAACCTTGTAACTCCCTCAGATATTTCATCAAACATAACAAAATAGAAATGGTGCTACAAACAAAATTTGAAGTGTTTCTCTTACCATCATATGGTGGTATCAGTTTATCAATATCTAATGAAGGTCTGTAAGAAGCAATGAGTTCACTTAAACATGGCACTCCATTTGAAACAAGGTAGATAAATGGACTGAAACGAACTGAAAATACTCTTGGTAACTGTATGAAAGATGGCAGTGCTGCTGGAATCTGAAAGAAATAAACATACAATTTTTAAACAGTTTCAATATCTGTTACATGTGTTATTATTGAGGTTTAATCTATCAGACATTAAAATAAGATTTCTATTTGAGGACACAGAAAATTATCTACAAAATACTGCTCGACATTTATTTATTTATTATTGACTTATGAGGGTGGTTTGAAAAGTCCTCGGAATCACCATGAGAGATTAGTGCTAGCACAACGAGTTGCTCACGTGATATTCATTGGACTGTTGCCTGTAAATAAGTGCCATGTCAGTGCTCTTGGAAGAAAGCTGTGGCATTGATGTGGCCCCGTTGTTGTTCCTGCGTAGTGATTTGCAAAGATGGAAAAAATCGAGATTTGAGCAGTGATTAAGTACTTCACAATGAGAGGTATGAAAGCAAAGAACATTCATGCCGCTTTCCAGAATGCACTCGGGGACTCTGCTCCTTTATTTTCAACTGTTGCCAAGTGGACAAATGAATTTGAATTTGGTCAGGAGAGCTTACATGATGATCTGCGCAGTGGTCGGCCAAGATGTGTCACTACTCCAGAAATCATTGCACAAGCACACAAAATGGTCATGGAGGATCGCTGATTGAAAATGTGTGAAATTGCTCACGTTTGCCAGATGTCATCTGAAAGGGTATATGACATTTTAACTGAAGAATTAGAAATGAAAAAATTATCTGCAAGATGAGTGCCATGACTCATGACATGCTCCCGCACACATGCTGTTGCCATGGCAAAATTACACGAACTAAGTTATGAAGTGTTGCCACACCCGCCTTATTCACCTGATATGGGTCTGTCAGACTTCCATCTCTTCCAAAAACAGAAAATTGTTCTTGGTGGATGAAGATTCACTTCAAACGAAGAATTGATAGCTGGAGTTGACAACTATTTTGCAGGCCAGGAGGAAACTCATTTTTGAGGTGGTATCAAGGCTCTGGAACATTGTTGGACCAAGTCTATTAATCTACAAGGAGACTACATTGAAAAATAAAAAAATTCAGTGATGTACCTTTTTTCTATTCTGTTCCGAGAACTTTTTAAACCACCCTTGTACATATTTTACCCATAATTCAAAATTTTTTGAGCTCATTTTTTGTGAACTTATTGTTGGGAATGTTACAATTATGTCAGAAAAAAAGGTTTCAGTGTTCAAAAAGATTAATCCTGAATCCATTCATAATGCAGTGGAGAGGATAGTGAAATTAGCAAAATAGCAGTCACGTGAACTGATGAAGGAAAAATAAGAGACACAGTAATGGGACAGAATTTGTGCTGAGGAAGACACAATTTTGAAGATAAAACATATCAAGAATGATGAAATGTAATACGGGAAATGGAAAATGGGAGTTGAGAAAAAGAAGCTTCTGAAGCTGTAACAAATCAAATTAGTGGGATTATGAGGACATTAAATGAATTCAAGATGTTGCAGTGACATCTATCATAACCATTATCATAATCATCATCATCATATGGGACGAAAACTTATCACTAAGACATGATGACATCACTTATAAGTAAGTAGAGAGTGGGAAGCTTCTTACATAGATAGACTATGGAAACTAATGACTGGAAGACAGTGGTATACCCACTGTTATGCCAACAAAACAGGAATGATGATGAATTCACCAGTGCCATGTTTCAGAATCTCCATATCTTTTGCCAGCATTTGTGGTCAGTTTAGCTGGCCTCTCTGTATCCAGTGCCCAATTCCATGAAATGCCCAGTATGTAATCTTAGGTTCTGTTAAGGTTATTGCTTCTTTTATTGTGAAATTCCAGTAAGAAACAATCTGAGACAGAAACTGAGTTTCTTGGAACCTGATTTTGTTACAAATTTCCAAGCTGTGTTGTACATTGCAAACTTATCTAGTTCTGACTGTTCTAAGTGGCAATCAAGAAGTTTTTTGTGTGAGGTCCATCATGAAAAACTACAAAGTTGCATACTAATCTGAACTTCGAAATATTATACTAATTAGAACTTTGAAATATTAAGATGACATATATTTCAACCACCCTTCTGGCAGTGTCTGGAAGACAGGACATGGGATGGGTTTTCTTGAAGTGATTCCATCTAAAATCACTTATAATGTTGATAATTATTTCCTAGTGGTCTTCTTAGATATTACACATAAAGGTTTTATAGAGTAGTCATAAAGGCAAACTCATAATATGGCAATGAGTCTAATTAGATATCTTAAACTGTAGCTCCCAACTGCTTTATTCTTGAATTAAATGCTCAGAATGTGGAAAATGTATTCAAACTGCAAAAACGAGCCTTCAGAATAAAAAGGGTCCACTGCATTGAGCTGTTCAAAAAATGGGGTATTCTGACATTTCCAAGTGAATATGTATTCCAAACTGCAGTTTTTTTACATATAAATTGAGCAATATGCAGCAAACAGCTCCATACATGATCATCAAACCAGATTGAGTGTACCTAGATAGAATGAATAGAGCGAAAACCCAAACCACTATTTCTTGTCAAGGTATAAAAAATGCCAAAAGAGATGAAAAACATTAAGGAACTCTTTAAACTTAAAACATATCTTAAAGAATATTTACGAAAAAATAGTTTTTACTTCATGCAAGATAAAATTATTACACATAAATAAGCAGGTTGCCCAATTACAAAGTAGACAAAGAGGATGGAGTATGCTTGTAAGCAACACAATACATAGTAGTTTAATCCATGCAATACAAAACCAAGGTGTCTTATCGGAGGAGTCTTATGATTCATTTCTCTTGTTTGAAGCAGGCTCTTCTGCCTTATGTAATGCAGTGACAAAAAGTGTATGTACATATCTGCATTATGAATTACATATACCCTGTTTTTTCAACTACGTACCTCTATTATAAATGATGTGTGTGCATCTATGCATGTGTGCGCACATACGTGCAGCGTGTGTGTGTGTGTGTGTGTGTGTGTGTGTAATGACGACAAAACAATTTGTCTATGGATGAATGAGTAAATAAAGAGAAAAAATTTAAAAAATGTTAATAGGACTTGTTTTCTTAGTTTATGTAGCAGTTGTAAATGCTCATGAGAATATACTTACATTGAAGTCATACAGATCCTTTGTATGTTCACCACCAGTAATTTCACTGACTACAAAATCAATTAGGGATTCTACCGCATCAACAGCCTTCTCAAAAATTACTTTTAGCTCTTTCTCTGTATTTGCATCTTTGTTTGTTGAAACCTGTAGATCACATTATAAATGATTACAATTTAATTAATAGGTTTCTGATTACAATATTTTAGGTTCAAAATTAAATAAATTGCAACCAATATGTTCCTTATGTAGATTAAGAAAGAAATGTAAAATTACCTTTTCAATATATTTTTCAATGGCTTCCAGGAGATCATGAATTTCTGGTGTTAGTGTTGATTGTTTAAGTTCACTCACGATATCTTGCACAAATACCAGTAGTTCTTGAGGTACAACTAGATTCTGAAGTTGTTCAATGGTCTGGAAGATAGATTAGGTTTCATATTGAATTAATCTGTTACAACACTGAAGTTAAATGAGTATTCAAAATTTTTGCAGACTGCATGAAAGAGCTACATTCAATATTAAGTACTGCATGATTAACAATTGGAGGGGCAGATGTGGATTATGACCACAATCTATTGGTTATGAACTGCAGATTGAAACTGAAGAAACTGCAAAAAGGTGGGAATTTAAGGAGATGGGACCTGGATAAACTGAAAGAACCAGAGGTTGTAGAGAGTTTCAGGGAGAGCATAAGGGAACAATTGACAGGAATGGGGGAAAGAAATACAGTAGAAGAAGAATGGGTAGCTCTGAGGGATGAAGTAGTGAAGGCAGCAGACGATCAAGTAGGTAAAAAGACGAGGGCTAATAGAAATCCTTGGGTAACAGAAGAAATATTGAATTTAATTGATGAAAGGAGAAAATATAAAAATGCAGTAAATGAAACAGGCAAAAAGGAATACAAACGTCTCAAAAATGAGATCGACAGGAAGTGCAAAATGGCTAAGCAGGGATGGCTAGAGGACAAATGTAAGGATGTAGAGGCTTGTCTCACTAGGGGCAAGTTAGATACTGCCTACAGGAAAATTAAAGAGACCTTTGGAGAGAAGAGAACCACTTGTATGAATATCAAGAGCTCAGATGGCAACCCAGTTCTAAGCAAAGAAGGGAAGGCAGAAAGGTGGAAGGAGTATATAGAGGGTTTATACAAGGGTGAAGTGTGATTCTTGAGTTTCTCCCGGCGTATTTGATAATCAAAATATCCACGGGTACGCTGCCGGTCTATAGTGTCCAACGGGCACAATATTTCGGTGATCATACATGTCGCCATCATCAGGTGAACTGACAGACTGAGCTCCTGTGAACGTGCCGGCGCGGAGATCCGTACGCTATGGCTGCTCAGAGGGAACTGGGTTCGGTCGCGGCGGCGACTGATTTAAATACCCTCCACCCGCAGCGCGCTCCCTCCGCCGTCTGCGCCCCACGCCACGGTCGCGCGGTGGAACAGATTGCGATGGCATCTGAGATGACGTCGGTGTGATGGCTCTGTCTGCCGTGGTCGTCACAACTATACGTTTGCTCGATTTACTCTTGATTAACCCAATCGCTGGTTCCCAGCGGAGGGAGTCGCCATGGGTAGCCCACTCTCACCGGTGGTAGCGAATTTGTACATGGAGAACTTCGAGGAGGAAGCCCTGTCGTCATCCGTATGGAAACCTACTTGCTTTTTCCGTTACGTGGACGACACGTTCATCATCTGGCCACAGGGTATGGATAAACTCCTTGACTTCCTTACACATCTAAACTCCATACACCCCAACATCAAATTCACTATGGAGACTGAAACGGGGGGTAAATTACCTTTCCTTGACGTCTTGGTCAAGAGAAGGGCTGACGGCACCCTAGGTCATGGGGTGTATCGGAAGACTACGCACACTGATCTGTATTTGCACGCAGACAGCTGCCACCACCCTTCACAGAGGAATGAGGTACTTAAAATTCTAGTACATAGGGCGTGCACTATCTCTGACGCATAGAGTCTACCCCAGGAATTGGAACATCTGAGAACTGTATTTCGAAAAAATGGGTACTCAGAGTGGCAGATTCAACGTGCTCTCCGCCCAACCACTGCAGCACAACCTGTTGAGATGGATGAAGTCACGAGGGAGGAGGTAGGCACTGCATTTATTCCATACACAGGCGCACTCTCGGGGAAAATCGCCCGCATTCTGAAGAAACACCGGGTCGGAACTGTGTTTTGTCCTCCAAATAAAACTCGTGCACTGGTGGGGAGCGCCAAAGATGACCTCGGTTTGAGGAAGGCCGGCGTGTACCAGATTCCGTGTCAATGTGGCAAGTCGTATATTGGTCAGACGATGCGTACCGTCGAGGATCGATGCCGTGAACACCAGAGGCACACTCGACTGATGTATACAAGCAAGTCGGCGGTCGCTGAACATTGTTTGTCGGAAAATCACGCCATGGAGTATGACCGCACGAGAATTCTGGTACAGACGTCGAGATACTGGGACAGCGTTGTTAAAGAGGCCATCGAAATTCGCACCAATGACGACCTCATAAACCGTGACTGTGGCTATAATCTTAGCAAGGCTTGGGAACCAGCGATCGGGTTAATCAAGAGTAAATCGAGCAAACGTATAGTTGTGACGACCACGGCGGACAGAGCCATCACACCGACGTCATCTCAGACGCCGTCGCAATCAGTTCCACCTCGCGACCGTGGCACGGGGCGCGGACAGCGTAGGGAGCGCGCCGCGGGCGGAGGGTATTAAAATCGGTCGCCGCCGCGACCGAACCCAGTTCCCTCTGAGCAGCCATAGCGTACGGATCTCCGCGCCGGCACGTTCACAGGAGCTCAGTCCGTCAGTTCACCTGATGATGGCGACATGTATGATCGCCGAAATAAGGGTGAAGTACTTGAGGACAATATTATGGAAATGGAAGAGGATGTAGATGAAGACGAAATGGGAGATAAGATACTGCGTGAAGAGTTTGACAGATCACTGAAAGACCTGAGTCGAAACAAGGCCCCGGGAGTAGACAACATTCCATTAGAACTACTGATGGCATTGGGAGAGCCAGTCCTGACAAAACTCTACCATCTGGTGAGCAAGATGTATGAGACAGGCGAAATACCCTCAGACTTCAAGAAGAATATAATAATTCCAATCCCAAAGAAAGCAGGTGTTGACAGATGTGAGAATTACCGAACTATCAGTTTAATAAGTCACAGCTGCAAAATACTAACGCGAATTCTTTACAGACGAATGGAAAAACTGGTAGAAGCGGACCTCGGGGAAGATCAGTTTGGATTCCGTAGAAATGTTGGAACACGTGAGGCAATACTAACCTTAGGACTTATCTTAGAAGAAAGATTAAGAAAAGGCAAACCTACGTTTCTAGCATTTGTAGACTTAGAGAAAGCTTTTGACAATGTTAACTGGAATACCCTCTTTCAAATTCTGAAGGTGGCAGGGGTAAAATACAGGGAGCGAAAGGCTATTTACAATTTGTACAGAAACCAGATGGCAGTTATAAGAGTCGAGGGGCATGAAAGGGAAGTAGTGGTTGGGAAAGGAGTGAGACAGGGTTGTAGCCTCTCCCCGATGTTATTCAATCTGTATATTGAGCAAGCAGTAAAGGAAACAAAAGAAAAATTTGGAGTATGTATTAAAATCCATGGAGAAGAAGTAAAAACTTTGAGGTTCGCCGATGACATTGTAATTCTGTCAGAGACAGCAAAGGACTTGGAAGAGCAGTTGAACGGAATGGACAGTGTCTTGAAAGGAGGATATAAGATGAACATCAACAAAAGCAAAACGAGGATAATGGAATGTAGTCAAATTAAATCGGGTGATGCTGAGGGAATTAGATTAGGAAATGAGACACTTAAAGTAGTAAAGGAGTTTTGCTATTTAAGGAGTAAAATATCTGATGATGGTCAAAGTAGAGAGGATATAAAATGAAGACTGGCAATGGCAAGGAAATCGTTTCTGAAGAAGAGAAATTTGTTAACATCGAGTATAGATTTAAGTGTCAGGAAGTCGTTTCTGAAAGTATTTGTATGGAGTGTAGCCATGTATGGAAGTGAAACATGGACGATAACTAGTGTGGACAAGAAGGGAATAGAAGCTTTCGAAATGTGGTGCTACAGAAGAATGCTGAAGATAAGGTGGGTAGATCACGTAACTAATGAGGAGGTATTGAATAGGATTGGGGAGAAGAGAAGTTTGTGGCACAACTTGACTAGAAGAAGGGATCAGTTAGTAGGACATGTTTTGAGGCACCAAGGGATCACAAATTTAGCATTGGAGGGCAGCGTGGAGGGTAAAAATCGTAGAGGGAGACCAAGAGATGAATACACTAAGCAGATTCAGAAGGATGTAGGTTGCAGTAGGTACTGGGAGATGAAGAAGCTTGCACAGGATAGAGTAGCATGGAGAGCTGCATCAAACCAGTCTCAGGACTGAAGACCACAACAACAACAACGATTAACAATTAATAAAAATAAAGAATTAGCACAAAATAACTGAATAGCACGCAGCCTTATTGTAGATCAGATTACACTATTTTATCATATTGTTCTACTTTTTGGATTGTTCTTCAAAATTTGGTACATACATCGACATACTAACAAGAATATTAAAAAAAATACTGCCACACAGATTCTTTTCCATACAAACATTAATATCCTGACAACAAAGTATAAGGGTTGATGATGGGATGATGCCTTAGTAAAAGGCAATGAAGAGTCAATGATTTCTGTCAGACAAGCATTTGCAGCAGGCAGCTGCAGCCTTCCTCATGCAGCAGAACATTGTATTTTACCAAATGGGTTTCTTCAACTTGGCGCATCAGAGAGATGATTGCCTCAATGGTCACACAGATTTTTCCTGAGTAGTATACAGATTCTGGAGTGTACAGTCTTCAAACGGAAACTTTTTGATCACCCATTATAGCTATAAAATTTATTGCACTTTGACAAAACCTTATTCCTTATGAATCAATATATCAGACTTCAATTTATGTACTTCTTTTATTATACTGGACCTTTATACCATATTTATTTTTATTTATTTATTTACACGTCTAGTTCCAGAGGACCAAATTGAGGAGAAAATCTCCAAGGTCATGGAACATGTCAGTACATGACATTACAACATAAAAGTATTAACAGATAAAATAAAATGTTTATGAACCCAAACAATTCAAGCCAAAAGTTTAAGTCTGTTTATGATGTGACTTACAATAAAAGCTTTTGTGCTTAAGATCATGCTTTTTCAATGCCATAAACACAACTATGCCAGTTACTCAGTAGAAATTTAAAGAAACTTCTTAACTCACACCTCAACAGAAGTAAATAATAAATGCAACAATGTCCAAGGACTATGCATAAATGTAAACTGATTGACTGAATTTTTACTAATACTGTTTATTTAAGATCCCACTAATATCACTATTTTGTGCCACATCTCTTCTTTATTTGCACTGTCTACACTTCCAAGAGGACAACACATGGTTTGTACTTAGCTCACTTAATAAAAATTATTTTTTAACTTTATTACAAAGCTTTTTTTCCTCCATGTTATTCAAATAGAAAATGCTAATACCATTTGTAAAAATAAAACAAAAAGGAAATGGCATAATTGTCAATGATATCCCTAAGATGCACTGAAATAAATCACAATTTTTTAAGAGATAATCCTTTACTTCACTCTGCTATATAATGCATAAATGAAGTATAATATGATGATATGAGTGGTCTGTAATTTATACATCTATGATGCACGATTTGCAAGGACATTTCAGCATTAGTTATATAGCTTATAAATAGGTAAAGCAACTATAAATGATGTACCAAAGCATGGTGTGTGATCACTGTAATGGTCAAAATGGTTATCCAACTATGTGACATGTACTGGTATGAAATGAGTTTGTTGGTAAATTGTAGTACAAATTGTATCAATGGAACTTGTGTATGAACAAAAGAACATTGCAAAATAGGGACTAATCAAATGAGGGTGTGTAGATGTTCAGACAGTGATTTCATATTTGGGAGGATGGAGTTTTCTATGTCCAGCCATACTGCGTTAGGTTTTCCATCCGTGGTTTTCCTACATCATTTCAGGCAAAGACTGGGATTATTCCTCTAGTAAGGCCATGGCCAACCACTTGTCCTAACCTCCTAAAACATCTATTCTGTGTTTATGTATATAGAGGTATTTATTTTTATTGTATTGTGTTGACAAATCCTAGTTCCTTGTGAGATGATCCCTTGATGAATGAATGAATGAATGTATGAATGAATGAATATATTCCTAAGGCAAATTTTGCAACTTCACAAGAAAAGTAATTTACAACTCTGAAACAACTGTTACAATTGCTGGCCTAACTAATTATTTCTTCAATATCTCTTTCTTGGCAACTGGTGTGACTTTCACCTTTGGTAATGTTTTTGTGTGTGAAAAACTATAGTTCTTGATTACAATTCTGCATTTATCTACAAATTAATTATAAATCACTGTAAGTAGCAATTTTACAGACAATGATATATGATAGGACAGATTGCTAGTCACCACATAGAGGTGGCATTGAATGACCATCTTCTTTCAATGTGCCTGCCTGCTACTCAGTGCCTCCTCTATGTAGTGAGTAGCAATCTATTTCATACTGCTGTGTTCCAGCTCAGATTTTCCATTGTTTAGTTACACAAACAAATTTTATGTACAGCATAAAAGAAACTTATTTAATGCTACAGCTAAACGTTTTCCATTTCCGAATACATTCAGTTTACTATGTATACCTATCTGTATGAATCCATGCATGAAATAAATTATGTGAAACAGGAAGCAAGGTTACTAATTGCAATATGTTGTGTAAGTTCCCTGTTATCTCTTATTAGAATGTCACTGACTTCCAGTTAAGTTCCCTTGAGCTGGAAGATATTACAGTCTTTTGTATTTGTCTGCAGCTCACAATGCCCTGCAAACCAGATACTCTGTGGCAAAAGATATTATATGTGTGAACTAAAATTCTTTGTTACAACATTCAGAATTGACAAAGGAGAAAAAGAAGTTAACTCAGTCTCACCATCTGCGATCCATCAGCAACAAATTAACCTATTAAAGTTAATAAGTTTTATCTATTACTGTAATATTTAATCTACATTAGATTTTATCATTGTTCATTTTGCTGAATGTGTACATGGTGCAGACAATTTAGCAATAGGAGAGTTAATTTAATTTATATTTTAAGAAAGAACCACTGATATTACTTACTTCATTAAAAACATTAAGTTAATATTTTCACTGTGTTAACATACGGAGGAACATAATGATAAATAAACCTCAAATGAAAGTTTAAGTTACCAGACACATGACCCACAATACAGTTCACAAAATATTGCTGATTCTCAATTAAAAAATGAAGAAAAAATTAAAGACCAAGGAACTAACCTTGCTAAATCCAATGGCTGCACCAAAATGAAGTCCCTCTATTTGCTCTACAATTGGTTTTGAAAATTCAATAACTCCTTCATAAATCACATCAGTGATTTTAGTAACAAACTTCCCAACATCTGTAATTACGAGAAATAAATTATAAATCACACAAAACATAAAAGAGATTCCATTTTACAAATCTATTACAAAATAAGTGAATAAATCTGTTTTACAAAAGAAAGGGCAATGCAACACAATAACGTTTCCTGTTTGGATATGATACATTATATATGTATACATTGACAAATTCACTGAATATCTAAAACCCTTATGTAAGACTACTGATGAGGAATTCTTAAGAGAAACAATAGTAGCTGGTAAAAATTCATGTCACTGCT
This sequence comes from Schistocerca nitens, assembly GCF_023898315.1. NCBI lineage: Eukaryota > Metazoa > Arthropoda > Insecta > Orthoptera > Acrididae > Schistocerca > Schistocerca nitens. The sequence continues at coordinate 166,110,597 of NC_064616.1, read as the reverse complement.
GACTGGACATTAAAACCATGAGTTACAATGGCATTAAAATTAGAACCCAGAATATCCGCAGATTGCAAATGTGTTTAGTATCCAGCTGTAATCAATTTCCAAGGAACAGAGAAGTGCGCCTCATCACTGAGAAAGAGTAATGTCCAACTACATTAGTGGCCTCTGGCTGAGGCCCATAAGCACAAAAACTTAACAACAAAAATATTGTGAGTTATTTTCATCCACACAAGAAGCATAAGTATTGAGAGTAAGCATGTTGAAATAATATGGTGTGAAATGACATGCTTATCTTAGAAACGTAGCTATACTATTGCTATACTGCAGGTTAAAGGAAACAAAACTAAAAATATTTACTCATTGTGATACACCTTAATGCAGATTTTAATCTCCAAATGACCTATGACCCTTCTTCGAAAACTAAGTATATTTAGGTCTTGTGACAGATCAGACGATGTGTTGAATGGGTGATGTGGGCAATACCTAAGTGCTGAATACACTTGTCACATGGCTCCTCAGTGTCTACATATATGCATCTGTTAGAAAAAAATAAATATAATTGTTACTATTTTCTTTTGTCCACCTCTGTAACTGAGTTGTTAGTGATGTGACTGGCATGCAGAGGACCTGGGTTCAATTCCCAGTACTGTCAGTGATTTTTCTTTGGTGGCGAGATTGTAACATGGTGCACTCAGCCTTGTGAGGCTGACTGAGGAGCCATCTGAATTAGAAGTACAGACATCAAGCTCTAGAAAGGTGACAACAAAATGGTAACCACAAACAACCACATACAGTAACCACATATCATATGACAGAGGACGAGATGGTGAGAAGGTGGCATCATGTGGCCCTCCAGGCCTGTTTAAGGAGTTATCTTGTTTTGTTGTTGTTATTATTATTATTATATTCTTTTAGACTCGTTTTGCAATAAACACTTGTCTTATTATTCTATTTTTAATATTATTTCTAGATACATCAAAATATTCTTTCTTGGAAAAGTAGAATGATTTTGTCAAGCAAATATTGGTACTCAGTACTTGATTTTCCATTTGTTGAGAATATATTAATAAAATTCAAATAAAGGTTAAAATAATCAGAACAGCAACACACTCTTAGTGCAAACAAACTAAAATTAAAATGTTATAGTGGTATATTCTTCTCTTCCAATACAAATTTGCAGTCTTACCATTTGCCAAGTCAGCAAGTAAGGACAGGTATTCTCTAATATCTGCTTCGTGCTTCTTGAGAATTTCAGCAACTGAAGAAAGAATATCCACTATGGTCTGGGCAAGTGTCTGTGTTGTTTCAACAATCCCTTCTACTAGCTGATTATATGTCTCTTGTAATGCAGGTAGTGATTTCTTCAGAGCATCAAGGATGGATTCTGCCAACTCATTAAATGTTTTCAGTAGTGCATCAATAGTAACAATAATGCCATTGACAAGAGTTGTTACAACTTCAGTGGCATCACCAATTATTTCTCTCCTGAAAAAAAATAAATAAATAAATAAAAAATTAAATAAATAAATAAATAAAATGCTACCTGAATAAACGTGTAGTAGTTGCATTTACAGGAATTTTTATGTTTAATTTTTGCACTTACATGGAATAATAGGAATTAGAAAAATGTTCTTTCTGAAGTGGTTACTTATTTACAGTAAAATCTTTATTTACATTTATTTCTCAAAACCTAAGAAAAATGTTAACAACACTTTATGATTAGTCAAACTGACGCAAGAAAATTATCTTGCCTTCTTCTCTTCCTCCTCACCCATTTCCCACTGTTCTACAACACTGTGAGCATACGTACCAGTTTTCGGATATCTCCTTAAGAACTTTGTCATTCGTAATTTCATTCTTCAAAGCCTTTATCTGAGTTTCATAAGTGTTTACAAAACGTCCAAAATTTGGTAGACCACCTTTTAGTGACTCTGTCAGTCTAGTGACCTCCTTGGTTATTTCATTTCCTGCTTCCTGAGAAATTTCTTTTGCCTTATTTAAAACTTCTTTAATGTCATTAAAATGTGGCTCCTGGAAGCACATAAACATGGTCAGGATAAAGCTTTAATGATAATCAGATACTGTGTTAATGACTTCCAGGCAACATATTTCTTACCAGTACAGACTGAATATTTTCTACAGACCACCTGAATTCAGGTTTGCGATTATCTTTTCTGGCTGAGAGGAAGGTATAGAAGAGTTCTTTCTTCCCTGATTCTGAAATGTAATCGGCTTCCACATGAACACCATCTGATAAATCTGCAATCAGTTCTAGCTTCTTATTTGGTGTACCTAAAAAATGTAAATGAAGAACTGTCATAGTTAAAAATCTTATTTACTCAACAAAGAAAAGTCAGGTACACCATACAACTGCAAAGCAGTCCATCAATTTCAAGAAAAGTTTTCAAATATTACATTGACAATGAAACTTGTTTGGTTTATTAGGCAGTGCATATTCATTTTAGATTCTGTCATTACTACTAGTGACTTGATCATAACTCCACAAGGCTTGGTTTCCACAAAACATTTCAAAGATCATATGTTTTGAGAACAACACTTCCTTTTCTTCCTTACACCTGTGGTGATGAGAATTATGTATGTTCTCTTCAAATTTTGTTCTAATGTGTGACAAGGTCCAAGCAAATTGTGGCAACTTAAAACAACTATGCTCTGTAAATGAGAATGGTGTCTTGACATAATGAAAAGGCAAAAGTCCTTAGGAAAATTTTATCCTGAAGATATCAATTTAAATGATGCGCTTTACATCAGTCTGAATAAATCTTAATCCAGGTGTCATCAGAAATGTCGCTAATAAAACCTAATTAGCCTAATCATTATCTGAAAATAACTGTGTCTTTTTACAATTGTGGCAGGAATTAAATTGTAAAGAAATATGTTTCTGTATATGTATTTATTAATCCTTGTTAAGGTCATAAGATATGCAGCACATAAACTTTCATATGTATCACTGTTTTTCCCTTACCTTCAGAACTAACAGTGCCTTTGACAACTGGGAAGCCTTTGTTTTCACCTTCAAAATGAATCACTGATGTAGGGAGGCCAATGATATGTACAGATGCATCAACAGCAGCATGTTTGTTACTTCTTTTTGTGGTTGCATCAATATGAAGGAGATGATGATTGGGAACCTTTGCCTGAAATTTTAAAATAATAAATAACTTTCAATATGTTTATGTCTATTGACAACACATGCCTTTCTATTTTAGACTCACTCAATAAATATGTCCATTAGCTTAGCCTAATCAAATAAAATTAAATAAATTTGTTTTTTTGTGTGTGTGCAAAATGGTGTTTTCAATACATGCACGTATGTGTAATTGGGTTCAGGCAGTGTTAATACATAATAAAACTTTATTCATGATCATTTCATAATATTAAAAAGTTAGTATTTGACTCACTGTAAAGATGAGACATTGAGTTGCAGACAGGCATGACATAAAGGCTATTACATGTAAGCCAGCAACTTAGTGCACTCACAGTCACATATATGTGGACACTTCTTTCACAATAGTTAGTACTTGGGACAGTAAGCACATCATTTCAGATAATATATCTTTAACAGAACATCAAGCTATTTAAATAAAAATACACCTTTTGGTTATCCTCAATAAGAGGATAACTTTAAATGGTAGTGAATACAACAACATTGATACATCTACATAAATTCTCTGCACGACACTATATGGTGCATGGCAGAGGTTACCTTGTAGCACTACTAGTCATACCCTTTCCTTTCCTCACACATGCAGTAAATACTAAAATGTCCCAATGCAAGAGTTTATCTGTCTCAATTCATCACAAAGAACTATCTAGATTTTTTGTATGAATTTAACACCTTTACATTCTGTTCCTGAAATAAAATTTCAGTGATGCTAGTCCTGGGACATTTATTCCACTGCTATAACCCTGTAAGCAACTCCTGGATACACGTCACTGCACAGGGCCACCAGTGTGCTACACTTCAAATAGTCTACCAACAGCAGCTGTCCACGGGTGAGCCACCAGTGGCTGCCTTTGGTGGGTCACAAGACTAGTGCACACAGCATGATATCTGCCATGCCACCTACCAGAGCTCTCCTCCATATAAAGTTAGTGCAGCCGGTGCTCATCCTCAGATTGCAACCTACTGCTTATTGCTGTCTCAAATGATCTGCAGTACTTCAATGAACAGGGTGATCTTCATTTATCTGGTGCTAAAATATGTCAAACCACATTGTTCTAAACGAGCAGACCAACTGTTTGCAAGGTTTTGGTTGCATTAGTTGCTCTGTATTCTCAAGTGTAGGTTTACAGTGCTTCTTGAAGTTGAACACATACAAAATGAGCAGTGCTGTGTGTTCAAATACTGGTATCACACAAGAGGCTGTTTATGTGAGGCTAGATTGATAATTTCACAAAAATAATTTTTTTTCATAAACTTAAATTTATACCTCCACATTATCTCCATTGAGCTCAATGAATTTGGTTTAACAAGACCCCAGCTTCTTTTTATTCCTTCACAATTTTTTTTCAACTATCACACTCATATAAAGTAAAGATAATGCCTTCACTGCATAGAAGTTCTTTTCTCCATATTGTTTACTTTTGTTGTATCAATGGCCAACATGCAAGCAGGAGCATTGACCTGGTTGAAGAGAATATTTTTTCACACTAATATTAGTCACTTCTGCTCTGTGCTTTATTATTTTTCTTGAAAACACAAATTTCCAATTATTCCTATTAATGGCAAGCACTGTACAAAAATTCATAAGTTAAGCAGACAAAAATCTGTAGGCTAATTCAAACCACAGAGAGCTCTATGATGTGTCTTTGTTATCAATGTAATATACTGAGGTTCTCATCTCAAGTTATCACTTTCAGAAAAGAACCAGCTTACACAGCCAGTAAAGGAGCACACAGTCTAGTCGTTCCAAAGCATTGTACAACATGTAATTTGTAAATATGATAATGACTGCTTAAGGTTCAAGTCCTGGTAAAGACCAAAAATATCCTACTACCATAATTAAAACCAGAAAATTTTAGTCGAGTGAACTATAAAGTAAAATTATATTACAACACTTTTGATTATATTTGACAGAATGCTGAAAAACTTACATGCACAAGCAACTTCTCACTTGAAACTTCAAACTGAAATTCAGATTCTTTTATTCGTTTGTCTTTCTTGTACTTCAACACAGAGTGCAAAGTAACTGATTTAGTAAGAATTGTTGCTTCACCTCTGCCAGTTACATCCAACTCATGGCCCTATTAACGAAAAATTAATTATAACAAACAAAAAACTCAAGTTGAAAATGTTTTTATAATGTGTAGGCAAAAGCTGAATATAAATGTAATCAAACCTTGCTTTTGACATCAAATGAACTCAGTAGTTTTAATCCATCATTCTGCTTTTGTTTCACAATATGAGACGAAACGGAGATTTTTTGATTCCTTTGTTTAAATATATCAACTTCCAAATTACTGTCAAAAAGTTTATCTTCAGATCCTAGCTGAATATAGCCTTTCACTGTAAGGTCCTGTAAATATATACATACACATATTATGTTATATATTATATAGCAGCCTCATTGTGTATAACATTGGGTAGTCATATAACTTAGTTGTAGATGAGGCAAGTGGCAAGCTTTATCGCCAATATGACTGTGAAACTGTAAATAATTTATGAAGGCAACTAGATTAAAAAAGACTATGAGTGTCTTTCTGGAATATTACTCCTTGTAGAACTGCCACTGTTCTGAATTAAGACACGATAATGTGTAGATGATTAGGAGAGACATGCCACTGGTCACTGATTTTCATTTCTCAAAAACCTCTTCTCTAAATACTCCTAACAGGTTGAGCTGTCATACACCTAAAGTATTTGTAATTTGATGGATATCTCAGTACTGTGCAAGCATCTTGTCAGTTTTGGCTTGTACACTTACACAACATTTTAGCTTAACTTTTTCTGTACATGTTTCATCAATACCTACATGGTGTTGTTTCAGACTAATGTCATGCAGAAGAAAGTTGGATGAAAAATATAGGAGAACTGTGATCCTGGAAAGTAATACAAACTATTTTGGAGGGTAACACAAGGTTGCTTGTCTACACTGTGTGTCATCATTTGAGTGATACAGTTTTTCTTTACTCACAAGGGAAACTCCCCATCGCACACCCCTTAGGTTTAGTAGTAAGATAGCCCAGTGGACAGCCCATCAAAAACTGAACACAAATCAAGCACGAAAAAAGGAAGAAGGTGCACTGTAGAAAAAAATAACATAAAAATAGAAACAGTGAACAGTCCAAGCTTAACAAGTGCAATATTGAGCGAACATCAACTGCTGTGGCGTCATGCTTAAGTGGTCATGGTGTTAGACTGCAAATCGGATGAGCTGTGTTCAAAACTCCCTTGTGCTATTTATTTTTATTTTTTTCCAACATTATGAACTGTCCATCCCATCAATGAAATTTTTGTTCTCTTTCTGCAGACTTGGCAGTTGTCATGCTATACAATGGTTATAGAATTGTAAACATGATGTACAGTGAGAGCAGGCGAGATGCCAGTTAGATGTCACACAGAATGCAAACAACAAATAAACAGGTGTGAACTATGTTACAACAAAGGGTCAAAACTTCCAAAACAGAATGCAATTTCAAAAATGTTAAAAACATATGTTTTGACAGAACACAGAGAAACTATGATTGTGAAACTGTTGTGTTCATTTGTTGCAGCTTATGTGACAAACTATTATGTTTTCATCATTTCCTTGGGAGTGATCACATTCACATTCATACGAACACCTAAATCGGGCAAAGAGGCATATCTCACTCACTAACAAGGCATACAAATTAGGTGCATCGATAAGAGATTCCTATCATACGACACATGTAACATCACTAATGCCGTGCATGATACACCAGATGTGTTTTTCGGTGAAGGATTTGGCTGACTTCTTGCCTTGTCATCAAACGTTTGCAGTTCCCATTTGAAAGCCACTTCCTTTCAGCTGCTAATAGAGTAGTTGTGCAGAATCAACTGTCATTATAGGTCCCTTCCTTACACCTTGCTGTTGCAAATGGGCATTACACCAAAACAAAGACACAAATTTGAATACAATGAATAGAAAAAAAAAAAAAAAATGGCACAAAGGAAGTTTGAACACAGCTCGCCCGCTTGGTAATCCAACACCCTGACCACTTAACCATGACGCTGTCACTCTATCTGGCTGCTCTATATTGCACTTCTTGTCCTTGGACCATTCATTGTTTCTATTTTGCTTCTCTTCATAGTTCATTACACCTTCTTCCTGTTTTCATGCTTGATCTGTGTTCAGTTTTTGATGGGCTGTCCACTGGGTTCTCTTACCACTAAATCTGAGAGAGGTGCAATGGGGAGTTTCCCTTGTCAGATGGGAAAATGCTATTAATTACATATGTGAACCAGCTGAACCTCCTGGTGAATTCCACAATATTTGTAGTATTATATCAGCACTGAATAATACTGGCAAAACCAGTCACACTAATGTTAGCTTCAAATATCTGAACTATTAGTGTAAAACAGAAGACAATATAATATTTAGAATTTATTTACATCATTTCACTTACCTTTTCTAGATTTGGATGTGTGAACCTCAACTGACCTACATATTTATCTGTACCTTTGTCTTCAACTTCTTCTAATAATAGAATTAATGATGAGAAAGAATTTGGAAGACGAGTTTTGTCTAGCCAGACACTTGCACTGATTTGCTGTTTCCAGTGATTGGGTTTGACATCTGGTGCTACTTTGACCTCAGCAGCAATTACACGGCTTGGAAGTGTCACAGTGAAACCTGATGATTGTAATAAAGAAAATCTCATATTCTACATGAACATGACATACACAGTGGAGACATAGATTCTGAAGAAAATGAGTACAAAATTAGTTGTCTATTAAAGATTACACACACCATTTGCATTTCTAGAATACTTGTTTGCATTATAAAATATGCTGTCATTTTTTACACTTTTCCTGCAGTTCAACATGGCAAACAGCCTATTTTAAGAAGAAATATCCTGCAATTAGCTTACACAGTACACAAAATAAAGATATTTGTAACACTTCTTTTGAGAGTCAGAGATCATAATCACCACCACAACAATATTTTTTAGTGCATCACTTTATGAATGAGAAAGTTTTGCAACCATTCCATTAAATGTTATTTATGGAAATTTAAGTAGCACATCTTGATACATACCACCTCCTGTTTCCTTTACATATGCCTTATACTTGTATGTTGTGTCTCCATTATGACTTAAGGTCAGTGAAACTTGTTCGTCTATAAACCAGAAACCTCTTCTTACAGTCTCTGCAGTAAGTGCTATACCTGTGTCAACACCAACACTCTTCAGATCTACTAAAAACACTAAATCATGTGTTGTTTCCTTTGCATCTGTGAAGGGAGTCAGAAAAAAATAAATAAATTTCACTAAGCAAGTTGAATATCTACTTATAAAGCATTACTTATTGAAACAAAATGTGCGTGCACTACTACTGACAAATGTATATGCTTAACAGAATGAAATAGGGGCAGTACTCAATATTGAACTTGCAGCATACAAAAACTGTAATAACAGAAGTATTTGAACACAGTGGTGTTATCTGACAGTGCATTACTGTGGCAATCAAAAATAATTGGATGGAATATAAATGCCACAACAAGTAAAAGCAATCATTCATCTTATACATAAGAACTGTTGAACAACAGATGGGCACATAGGTATGGTGTTGAATGTAATTAAAACATCATTCCTTTCCCTGTAACTGCTGTCTGTGGTTCTATCAGTTACAGTGTCATGGGGAAAATTTGCTGTGTGTGTGTGTGTGTGTGTGTGTGTGTGTGTGTGTGTGTGTGATGTTTTTCAATGTTTTTATAACTGAACTACAGTAATTAACAATTTCTCTGTGGGCACATACAATGCTTATTGAGTGTTATGTATATAGAGGGTGCATTATTTCACTGATATTATTGTTTATCTGGAAATGTGATAGACAAGCTAACTAGCTGGAGACATGCAAAAGTTGGTTTTGATGATGCAATACAAATTCAATTATTTTGGAATTCTTCTTCACATGTCTATTATGTATATGCTGCATTCATGATTATGAATAATGATATGTTGTGGGAGACTGTTATGGAGCAACTCTGAAGTTGTCGTTTAGCTATGGGAAGATTACTTTTCTACAAAACAGAATCAATGAAGAGTATATTTAGTTTTCTTACCAGACACTGACACTTTTGACTGAATCTCAATAACAGCACAATTAGGTTTTCCTTCAGAACACTGTCTTCCTAAGGCATGGAATTCTTTGTTTGAAACTTTCAGTTTGTTGTGCAGTGAACCGCGGCCCGCAACTTCAAATTCAAGATTATACTACAAAGGAAAAATAACATATTAATGTTTGAAAGTTCTTTTAAGAAATACAAAATTATAAAAGTATCAAACACAAATAAGCATACATTCAAAGACTGTAATTATGATACTCCAGTGCATGGCTTCAGAAATAAAATAACCAAAACTAATTACTGCTTTTCAAACTTTCAGGAGCACTGAGTGTATCAACACACAGGAACCTTACCAACACAAAGTTATACTTTAATTTTGTCATTTCCTGTTCCTAAAATCACTTTTGTAATCAAACTTGTCAATATCCTTCTTTCTGGTCTATGAACTTAAAGAAGTAAACCCTATTCAAATGCAGGATCGCTTAACAACAAGTAGCTTTCCTCTGCCATTAGATCTATGACAGTTTGCATTTATTCACTAATCTTACCGATTCCTAAAATTATACCTCATTGTTGTCCCATATTTTCCATTACACATACCAATGCAGCATCTCCCATATGAGCCACTACCAGAAAGTATATATAAAATCAGTTACTATAACTATCAATTGTTTCTAAACTGAATCCCATACTGCAAAGTGCTATTTTCACAGTTGGAGGAAAATATGTTAACCATCAATACATTCTTCACATCATGTTTGTAAATTTCTGTTATAGTCTTGAGCCTGTTTTCTCTCCTTTCCATAATAATTTGATCGGTACAATAACATGAAGCACATGCCAGTGAACACCCACCTATTTCAGTATATGGCCCTGGCAACACTCAACATAATTTTGATACCATTGTCAATTTGTATTAGATTAAATATAAGTTCTCTTTACCAAGTAATCTGGATTTGTCCATCAAGAAATTGTTCAATAGAATTAAAAAGTGTGCAGTAGTAAATATTCAGTATAGGCAACATGAAAGATCAAGTCACAAGTTGTTGGGAGTTACCTTGTTATCATAATTTTGGCTCTACATCAGAGTTATGGTCATGTACATAAAGGGAAAATACACCTATGCACACTTAGTCACATTTGCACAGGCTATATATTATTTCCAAACCTGGTAGGAGTTGTTAGAAGACAAAAGACAATGAGTCACTAAGTTTTCCATCAGATCACTACTATCTTTAGCACTTTAGCAGCAATCACAAAGTGAATAGCATTGTAGTAGTAGTTACATAAGGGAATGTTGGTTTTTAGAACTGATAGTGAAGTAGTTGTGACATATTAATTAGTCACTTTTATGAAACCTTTAAGTGTTTGTTATTTTAGTATGTGATTTCTGTTACCATAGGTTGTTGGTAGAAAATGTTAATTATTTGTATATTGTCGGCACTGCATGAGAAAACAAGAGCTTGTTCTGGCAACACAGTTACTCTCTCCACAGCAATCCAAATGATAGGTGTGGCTTGCATACTCTGCTCTCCAGTATACTACTGAGTTAAAGCAGCAGGCAAAAGTACACAAATTATGCAAGAATAAGGTGAGTAGTTCTTGGTCCAACAGTTAATCATTGTCTCTTAGATCAAAAATTGAAACAATCGTATTAGGCCAGTGCACTTTGGTTATCTAAACCTAAAAGTGAGATCTTCAAAATCTGAAAGAATACTTGCTACAGTTGACATTATCTCTGTTGGATTAATAATTTCCTTGGGCCACAGATTTCTGAAAATGTGGGAATAAATGGAAGCACAAGGGTGCCAAATCATGTGAGTTCTGTGGATGAATCAAAAATTCATGTTTAAATATACCTCAAGATTTAATTTTACCAAACATCTTTGTTGAGATATGCTCTGCTCTGAAGAATTTTTTCCCTTTCATAATCCAGATGTCTCCACACATAATTTTGTCATAGAGTTTATCCATAAAAATTTTACAGTATTCACCAGTTGTTCTCCACTATCCAAGGCAATCAATAATAAAAATTTCTTTTGCATCAAAGCAAACACTACACATAACCTTTCTGATAGATGAGACTGACTTCACCTATTTTGGAACAGAGCAATTAACCACTGCTTTCAATGCCAACTGCTGTTTCATTTCTGGTGTTAAATGTGAATCATGTCTTATCCACAGTAGTAAAGCTGTGTAATAAAACAGTTCTTTTTCAATTTGTTCTAACATGGTTGATCAATTTTTTTATGCGTTTGTATTTGGTCAGCACTGAACAAATGTGGCACACATCTTGGATAGAGGTTGTTCATAGTTAATTCTCCATGTAACATGTACAGTGTTCTTTTTTCTGATATGTCTGTGGCATCAGCTATTTCATATGCTTTAAACCATCTCATACGAAATTTTGGAATTGCTGTTTCCATCTGAGTTGCATCTTGGAGACATCCTTCCAATGGGTGACTCCATATAAACACTTATAAAATTTGAATGAATTTCTGTTGATAATAAACCACCCAAAACACAGAATTTTTTACACTAAATACACAACTACCTTAAAATCCACTTAAAAACAGATACATAATGGGTCAACTTGGCACTTCACTCTTTTCCTGTTCAACATGTACCATCATAATAAAAGCAAAATTTCATTATCGCCACATTAGTTCATTGCATCAATTATTTAACATACTGTAAAATGTTAATTTTATATTTATTATATTAATTTGAAGAATTTTGCTGTGCACATGCTGTATGGTATTATGACAATTCCTATATCATGTATATGATGCAAAGGATTTTAATGAACTAAACTAAACATCAACATATATGTCCCATTCATGAGTTTTTCATGTTTTCCTGGTATAGTAATAATATATTCTATTAAACAGTTATAAAGTCCTGTTGGTTGTTATCTTTGATTTCATTCCTTTCTTCTTCTTTTGCATATGCCTCTTCCTCCATTTCCCAGCCTTATAATAAGTACGAAAAAAATCAGCTGACCTTTGTTATACAGTTTCATTTCAGATAAAAATAAACACTCCTGTCTGATACATAGTTCTGATGTGGTATTTATAAGTTTTGTATTACTTGTTTTATGTAGAGAGCTAGCCTCCTAGGGCAAAAAATCTTTTCTGTTTTTCAAATTGTACAGATCTATTTTTAATGCAGTTTTAATGGTTAATCTCCACAAAACAACTGGTAACAACAGTGTATATACTCCTGTGTTCTCCACTCTTTTCAAGATAGCTTGGACTTTATTTACTAGCATATCAGTCCCAAAGATGTGAAATGTGAATTCAGTAACGTATATCTATCTTTCTTATTAACTGTTTGATAATTATTCTTGTATAACTACTGTATGCAGGTAATCTGTAGGTTCTGGATCATATTGCTATTCAATTTGAAAATGTTCTCATTTCCCTCAATTTGCTCCTCTCTTTTTCTGGTGAAGGAATTGCCTTTTACTTCAGTTTATAACTTTTTCCAGTTGGTAAGTTTAAGTTGCTACACTCTTAATAGTTATTTTAAAATAAGATGTTCAAAAATATATACCGAGTTTATAAAAGTAACAAACTGATGTGATAAATGTAGTTTACACAAGACAGGATAGCCTTAAACTTCCTGGCTTATTATTAATGAAGTATTACCTCTACACCAATTTCTTTATCACTTTCCTGGAGGAGATTCTGTCTTGAAGAACGGAAATTAAAATTATGACCTTTGTCTCCAATTCTAACTTGGCCATTTCCACTGTATGAAATTTTATTGTTCTCTGCCTTGCTGTGGAAATTTGTACTGAAACAGAATAAAACTTTGAAAATTATCTTTACAACAATGTATTAACAACTAATATTAGGAAAATTACTGCAACATGAACTACTTCACTTTATCTTGATTGTTTGGCTGTAAGCAGAGAATGACAGAGGACTGGATAACAGCACATTGTCAATTTTTTCCTATTCTGAATTCAGACTGACAATTATGTTTAATTTTCATCTTGTACATGGATTGGATGAAAAGTAGTAGCAACATTGTTATGATTCATAACAGACTTGACTGACAGACATTCACCATATTACATGCCCTCTCTATAATCGCCCCACACCTTGATCACCTTCCCCATTAGATATGGAAGGCGGTGTACACCATTAGCATGTCCATCTTTGTTGATGTCGCGCAAGGACTGCACTACGGCACAGATGATGTCTTCTCTTGTGTTGTAGCATGTGTCACAAAGAGACTCCATGATTTTGGCAAACAGCTCATAATCAATGAACTCATATTGGGTGAATATGGTGAATGTGACAGTATCTCCCACCACCACATACTCAGGAACTCCTGCATCAGGTTCACCATGTGTCATCCTACATTGTCATGAATTATGACGAGATGCAGTGCCAGAAGATGCCATCGCCATCCTGCATCGGGTTCACCTTGTGTAATCGTGCATTGCCGTGAATTATGATGGGATGCAGTGCAAGAAGATGCCATCACCATCTTCTCAGTGCAGGACAAAGGTGATGTCACAAGAAATTGCAGTTGTAGGCTACGGTGCCCATTTGTTAAGGTGCTTGAACTGGCATCCCACACTTTCAGACAGTGCACACAGCAGCAGACTTAAAATACCGCTGGCATTACTCACTGCACTCCTTCATCTGACATTCTGCTATCAGCTTCAGACTACTATTGGACACACACATTTCACGTTACAATAGTGTTGCAACTGCTTTTTATCCAAATCTAGTTGTGCACCAAAAGCATAAACAAGCATTAGCAACAAATGTTACAAACCACATTTTTGTGAGGAAGTGAAAGATCACACAATATAGCTCAGTGAAACTTGGACCATATGTAGAAAGAACTGCTACAGCACAGTACTGAACAATACAGAAGGTAACTGAAGGAAATATGCAATAAGATACACAAAAATGACATTTTTATTCAAGGACAATAATTACACTTGGGTCACAAGGATCTGTGATGACCCATCGACATTACAAAAGGTGGGACATGGTTCTTAAGAGGGTGAGTGATCACCATGGATGGCAGTGCATGCTCCAGTATGTGGTCACATGGTGGCCAAAAAGTTACTAAGGAGTTTTTCAATAGGGCATTCCACTCCTCTACCAGTGTGAATGACAACTGCTGGATAGTCATTGGTGCATGTGGATGTACTGCAGTGTGTCTCCCCAACACATCCCTCATGTTGCTTGATGAAATTTAAAGCTGGGTAATAGGCAGCCCAGTCCACTCACTCATTCCAAGAGCTCTTCCAACTGTGCAGTTCGATGCGGTCCTGCATTGTCATCCATAAAAATGAAATCAGGACCGAATGCACTCCTGAAAAGATGGGAGGTTTGGAGCACAGTGTGCATATGTGACCACTGAGTGTACCATGTTCAAAATTTGGACGTCAGTACCCTCATGCAAATTTAAGACTCCCAACACAGTGTGCATGTGTGACCACTGAGTGTACCATGTTCAAAATTTGGAGGTCAGTACCCTCATGCAAATTTAAGACTCCCCATACCATCATAGCTGGACCAACAAAATGATCATGTCTGAGAATAGTGGATATAAGCTCACATGGTGAGAGAAGGAAACACAGAATGCATCCATGAACTTTGTTGAATGAGATTGTTTTGGTGCTCCAGGTGTTATGGTTTGGGGAGGCTTGATGTTGCATGGGAATACTGACCTCAAAATCTTTGAAAATGGTACACTCATCAGTCAACATTATTGTGACACTGCATTCCTTCCGCATGTGTGTATTTTCAGTAGTGCATTAGCCCCGATTTAAATTTTATGTATGGTAATGTGTGATCGCATCAAAGAGTGCAGGTGAAAGAGCTCTTGGAATGCGAGGATATTCAACAAATGGACTGGCTTGCCTGTTCCCCTGACTTAACTCCCATCAAGCCCATGGAGGATGCATTGGATACATGTAGTGCAGCATGTCCACAGGCACCAAAGACCATCCAGCAGTTGTCAGCCTTGCAGATAAGAGACTAGAACTCCCTATCACAACAGCTCCTTACCAATCTTGTGGCCAGCATGCTAGTATGTTACAGATCATGCATTTCCATCCGTGGTTATAAAACTCATGTTCAAAAAAATAAATTAATTAATTAAATTAAATTAAATATAACACGTTGAATGACTGCAGGGAGGACATTCATATTCACAGGACATATACATTAGTATGGTCTGCAGCAATGATTAGCATTTGAATCATGTCAGAGTCAACACTAATATTGTAAAACGTGTTTGCGGCTCTCATTGTCGCTATTAACCAAAGGTAATGGATCAGTGTGACAGATGGGCAGGATGTCTCACAGACGTATGCACAAGCCATACAGTCAAATCAGTGAGTTTGAAAGGGGGTGCATTACTGGCATGACAGAATGTGATGCATCCATCTAGGAAATTGTGCTGTTGTGGGATAAAGTGTTTTGGCAGTACAATGGGTGTGTGCCATAGAACACAAAGAGGTGGGTCAGGTCGCACCACCCAGACCATCGCCCGAGAAGATCGACACCTCATCTGAATGGCATTACAGGACAGATCTGTGTCCTCATTGGCTCTGGCACAACAGTGGAACATATTGTACACTATCAGGGGTGACAGTCCATTGCTGTTTATTATGGCATGGGTTATGTGCGCATTGTCCACTTCTCTGCCTACCTTTAACAAATGTGCAGAAATATGTTAGACAGCAATGGCGTGTGGAAAATTGTCACTGAGGACAGGAATGACATCAGATAGTGTTTTTGGATAAATCCAGGATCTGTCTATTTAAAAATGACAGGGGGAGTGCCATCACAGTGACTTCATTCGGACAAGACATACAGTGCCAACTCAAGGCCTTATGGTGAGGGGGTGCTACTGGGTACAGCCACAAATCACAATTGGTCTGTGTTCAGTGTGATCTACATGAATCACATCCTGCGATCTGTAGCCATACCCTTTCTGCACAATACCCCAGATGACATTTTTCAGCAAGACAATGCATGACCACATGTTGCAGCATGAACACATGCCTTCTTTGTGTCACAGGATGTTGACCTTTTGCCCTGGGCCACCAGATCACCAGACTTGTAACCAATCGAAAATGTGTGAGATGTGGTGAAATGATGGGTGCAGTGCTGCAACCCAGTGCCAACCACCACAGATGAACTTTGGAACCAGGCAAGTGCAGCATGGGTGGCTATACCACAGAACACAATTCACACCTTATACGCATCAATGTCATCATGTATAGCCCAATTTATCAAGGCCCATGACAGATCCCGTACCTACACGGCAACAGGACATGTGCTGAAACAAGGTGACTGAAATGCTAATCATTTCTGGAGTACACGTATATATCCGGTGAATATGAACATTCTCTCTTTAGTCATTCAAGTTGTTCTGTTTTTTTGTGTACATGAGTGTACATCCTGCCATTTTTGATGTTCAGGGGAGGATCATAAATCACGGTGATTTCAGTGTAATTGTTGTCCTTGAATAAATGTGTCATTTCTGTTTGTCTCACTGAGCATTTCTTCAGTTACCTTCTGTACTATACTGTAGCAGTTCTTTCTATGTATGATCCAGGTTCATAGAGTTATGTTACTTGGCAGTGACACATGACAGAGAAGTTACTTTCATCTTCAAGTTTTGCAAACTAGTGTATTAAAGAAATAATAAATGTAATAGGATGTTGAGTTCCCAAATGCAGTTTTTATTCACAGTGTCATCTTTGTACTTCTTGAAGTGAAAAGATGATAAAACTTTAAACTGTATTCACTGTAGCTTGAACATGTCACAGGAATTACTCATGCATCAATTTTTTTTCCACACACACACGCGTGCACTCTATCTCTCTCTCTCTCTCTCTCTCTCTCTCTCTCTCTCTTTTCATTAGCTACATTCTGTCATTTACTTCTGAGTATCACATACCTGCCAGAGAAAACAACTTTTTCTGCTGATTTTGCTGTAAAAACAATTCGTTTACTGCCTTTTGCAGCTCTCTGGCCTGCTTCTAGGTGCCATTTGTTGAAATTAAACTTTGGAGAGTCGATGTCCAGTTTAAGATAGAAATCATCAATATCTAGCTTTATGTCACCATTGGCAGTCAGATATCCACCACCAAAAGAAACCCATTGCAGTTCAATAGCTCCATGTAACTCACTGTCACTTTTTCTCAGGAAGTCAACAAAGATTTTGGATGTTCCTGATGGTTGTACTGCAACTATGTCAATTATTGGAACACCTGGAGCAAATCCTAAGGATCCCTTAACATCAGTTTTCTTTTGATCTGCAATGACTGTCACTTCAAAATCAATTTTATCTGCTGGGTTGGCATTTTTCTGAAAACATAATCAAAAAACGTATTTACTAATAGAGTTTCTTTCGAAGTTAATAGTAACAAACAGCCCTTTTAATATTGGAATCACAAAAAGCTGAACTAGCCACTACATATATATGCAAAATATTCAAAAATGTATAGCCAATGCCAACAGTCTCACACAGTTTAACATAAAAAGCCTTATTTATAATATGAAGTAAATAGTAAAAATATGTTACTTTACCTCCACAGATAAAGCGACATCCAAGTTGCCAAATTTTTCTGTTGGTGATGTAGCTTTCAGATGCAAAATGTGTGGTTGATTATCTGGCGTAAACTCAATATCAGTGGACACTTTGGCTTCCTTATTGTTACCCCATTTAAAAGACAGGGACCCAGCCTTCTTATTATCTATAGTAAATAAATGAAAGTGAATTAGTGCATTCAATTAGTTTCACATATCAACAAAGAACATTTGCACACATTTGGAAATTAATTTATATGTCCATAGACTCCTCTTCACTTAATATGTAACCTTAGTATGATCATTTGTTTTGCAGTAAATTTGAATAACTGTTCATTAATTTCTGCTGTTTAAAGTATGAGTGCATTGTATGGGTTTAAATTTAATATCATAATGGAGATAACACTGCACATTGTATATAAACTTGTGATATTCTTAGCATCAACTACATGGGACTTACAACCTGTATAGCATATATATGAGGGGACTACAAAAAGTAAGTTACATCTTTCACCCCACACTAAGACCATTGTGTAACCAGAGTGACACATTGTCAGAAGAGAGTACATGTTCTGAGTTTGCTGCAGATACAGTTCTGCATCATAGCATGGGAATGAAATGCTGAGGCAATTGGAAATATTCACCAAGTTGAGGTACATGGGACAGTATGAGTCTCGTGGACAAAACATTTAAATTGCACACAGATTTAGTGTGAAATTCTGGTGGTAATGGACAAATCAAATGATGTATCCAGCTGTACTGAAATGGCACCAACAATTTGACCAAAGCTGAACAGAAAAGTGTATGTTGATCAGAAAATATCAACATCAACCACAGATACCAATGTCCAGGCAATTGATGAACTGAGTCCCAACAATTTCAGGTTTCTTGACAATGAGGGTGCTCTCACAGTAGTTCTCAGATGGCTCCATGAGTAAAGAGTGCATTTCTATCATCAAGAAATTGAATGATTTGTAGAATGTTCTGACTGTTGTTTACTATTGGTAACTAAGTTGAAATGTAGTGCAGCATTCAATGGAAGTTATTTGTCCGACATAAGAATGTGTCACTTATGTTTTGTAGTTCCCTCATAAATCACCAAGGCTGTAGGAATTACATGCTGTGATTTTTACTTTCAAGTAGTACTTTGCTCCCCCCCCCCCCCCTCCTTTTTTTCATACAAGTTTAGGATTTCCCCCATCACAGTTACAATTTGCACTCAGAGATGTGATATGAGTACACCTTATGATATAGGTATTTATGAAGTAAGATAAAGTTGCATGTTGACGTGTCTCTCTCTACGGACTGTCAGTGTTAATCGAAATGCATTTATGTTTATCCAATCAGGTTGGTTGGTTTGTAGGGCTTGAAGAGACTAGACAACAAAGGCCATCGGTTACTTTTTCCACGACCATGAAACACCCACAAGGAAGAAAAACAAGCAACAGAGAGGACAAGGGATGACACAGAACAAGAAAGACATAGACAAAGACTAGAAAAGAGGAATTAAAAGTACACAGAGTGTTACAGTGGTTTGCTGACCATCGAAACAAAAAAAACGAAAAGCTAACCACCAAGAGATACACTAAAAAGCCCAATCTAAAACCCTAGGCCAAAGGCCAGACTCAACACAAAAGAAAGAGACAAACTCTCAGATCGAGTGATAAAAGCCCACTGCATGAATAAAACTAAAAACTAAGCCTGCCATGGCAGCGTCATTCATTAAAAGTGCATGGAGCATATAAGGCAGTGAATATATCTGCCTGAGCACAGTTAAAAGCGAGCAGCCCAACAGAATGTGGACCACTGTCAATGCTGAACCACAGCGACCAAGAGGTGGGTCCTCGCGGCGCAATAAATAACCATGCGTCATCCAGGTGTGGCCAATGTGCAGCCAGCAGAGTACAACAGAGTCCTTGCGAGAGGCCCACAAGGAGGAGCACCACACACCGGTAGTCTCCTTGATGATCCGATGTTTGTTGGGTGAAGATAGGGTGCGCCATTCATCATCCCAGGTACCAAGGACCTTCTGCCACAAAACCAAATGGAGATCACACTCGAAAAGGCCAATCACCAAAGCAGGTGCACCGACAGCCTGTTTGACCAGCGTGTCAACACGTTCATTACCCAGGATGCCGACGTGACCCAGGGTCCACACAAAAGCCACGGAGCGGCCACAACGGGCAAGACTATGGATGGACTCCTGGATAGCCATCACCAGACGAGAACGAGGAAAACACTGGGCAATAGCTCCCTGCTGCCGTTGGATAAGCAGCTGCCAGCAGAAAGTCGTATACTCCTAGCTCACTCATTTGTTACATAGTTTAATTCTTAATTTCTTTGCGTGTTTTTGATACTTGCATTGTTTAATTCATAATTTCGGGCATATTATAGTATTTGAGAGTTGTAGCATCGCATTTTAGTACCTGACTAGTGTAAATTCGCGTAGTCGTCTGTCTTCTGTTTTTGTTTTGAACGGCCAGTGTCGGTTGGTCACAGCCAGTGTGCTCCCTGCTGCCGTTGGATAAGCAGCTGCCAGCAGAAAGTCGTATACTCCTAGCTCACTCATTTGTTACACAATTTAATTCTTAATTTCTTTGCGTGTTTTTGGTACTTGCATTGTTTAATTCATAAATTTCGGGCGTATTATAGTATTTGAGAGTTGTAGCATCGCGTTTTAGTACCTGAATAGTGTAAAATCGCGTAGTCTCTTCCGCCACCAAGCAGTGTGTCAGCAGTGCGCAAGTAGCAGCATTACTGCATTTATTAGGCAATCTTGTATTTTAATAACCATTTAAATTTTGTGTCGATTTGTTTGTGATCTCTGTAGATTAATTCAGACGTTCTTTGCACAACAGTTTTTAGCATGGATAGGGACTGCAACTGCTGTGTTCAGATGCAGGCTGAGTTGGCATCCCTTCACTCCCAGCTTCAGGCAGTGTTGGCTTCGGTCACACAGCTTGAGGCTGTTGCCAATGGGCATCACTGTGGGAGTCCGGATGGGGGTTTGTCGGGGCGGCAAGCTCGTCCCACGCATCCCCCGATCGAACTACGACTGTGGATGCCCGGGATACCGCCCACATTGAGGCTGATCCCTCACCTGTCGGAGAGTGGGAGGTTGTCTCGAGGTGTGGCAGGGGGCGAAAGACATTCCGGAGGGCTGAACGGAAGGCCTCTCCAGTTTGTCTGACGAACCGGTTTCAGGCTCTGTCTCCGGCTGATACTGATCTTCGGCCGGAGATGGCTGCTTGTCCTGTTCCAGAGGTTGCCCCTCAGTCTGCAAGATCCGGGCGGTCGCAGAGGGTGGGCTTACTGGTAGTTGGGAGCTCAAATGTCAGGCGCGTAATGGGGCCCCTTAGGGATATGGCAGCAAGAGAGGGGAAGAAAACCAATGTTCACTCCATGTGCATACTGGGGGGAGTCATTCCAGATGTGGAAAGGGTCCTTCCGGATGCCATGAAGGGTACAGGGTGCACCCATCTGCAGGTGGTCGCTCGTGTCGGCACCAATGATGTGTGTCGCTATGGATCGGAGGAAATCCTCTCTGGCTTCCGGCGGCTATCTGATTTGGTGAAGACTGCCAGTCTCACTAGCGGAATGAAAGCAGAGCTCACCATCTGCAGCATCGTCGACAGGACTGACTGCGGACATTTGGTACAGAGCCGAGTGGAGGGTCTGAATCAGAGGCTGGGACGGTTCTGTGACCGTGTGGGCTGCAGATTCCTCGACTTGCCCCATAGGGTGGTGGGGTTTCGGGTTCCGCTGGATAGGTCAGGAGTCCACTACACGCAGCAAGCGGCTACACGGGTAGCAGGGGTTGTGTGGCGTGGACTGGGCGGTTTTTTAGGTTAGATGGCCTCGGGCAAGTACAGAAAGGGCAACAGCCTCAAAGAGTGCGGGGCAAAGTCAGGACATGCGGGGGCCAAGCAGCAATCGGTATTGTAATTGTAAACTGTCGAAGCTGCATTGGTAAAGTACCGGAACTTCAAGCGCTGATAGAAAGCACCGAAGCTGAAATCGTTATAGGTACAGAAAGCTGGCTGAAGCCAGAGATAAATTCAGCCGAAATTTTTACAAAGGCACAGACGGTGTTTAGAAAGGATAGATTGCATGTAACCGGTGGTGGCGTGTTTGTCGCTGTTAGTAGTAGTTTACCCTGTAGTGAAGTAGAGGTAGATAGTTCCTGTGAAATATTATGGGTGGAGGTTACACTCAACAACCGAGCTAGGTTGATAATTGGCTCCTTTTACCGACCTCCCAACTCAGCAGCATAGTGGCAGAACAACTGAGAGAAAATTTGGAATACATTTCACATAAATTTTCTCCCCATATTATAGTCTTAGGTGGAGATTTCAATTTACCAGATATAGACTGGGACACTCAGATGTTTAGGATGGGTGGTAGGGACAGAGCATCAAGTGACATTATACTGAGTGCACTATCCGAAAATTACCTCGAGCAATTAAACAGAGAACCGACTCGTGGAGATAACATCTTGGACCTTGCCGAGTAAAACTGTGAGGGACGGGAAAAACCCAGCGTGGTTCAACAACAAAGTTAGGAAACTACTGCGAAAGCAAAGAGAGCTTCACTCCAAGTTTAAACGCAGCCAAAACCTCTCGGACAAACAGAACCTAAACGATGTCAAAGTTAGCATAAGGAGGGCTATGCGTGAAGCGTTCAGTGAATTCGAAAGTAAAATTCTGTGTACCAACTTGACAGAAAATCCTAGGAAGTTCTGGTCTTACGTTATATCAGTAAGTGGCTCGAAACAGCATATCCAGACACTCCGGGATGATGATGGCATTGAAACAGAGGATGACACGCGTAAAGCTGAAATACTAAACACCTTTTTCCAAAGCTGTTTCACAGAGGAAGAGCGCACTGCAGTTCCTTCTCTAAATCCTCGCACAAACGAAAAAATGGCTGACATCGAAATAAGTGTCCAAGGAATAGAAAAGCAACTGGAATCACTCAACAGAGGAAAGTCCACTGGATCTGGCGGGATACCAGTTCGATTCTACACAGAGTACGCGAAACAACTTGCCCCCCTTCTAACAGCCATGTACCGCAAGTCTCCAGAGGAACGGAAGGTTCCAAATGATTGGAAAAGAGCACAGGTAGTCCCAGTCTTCAAGAAGGGTCGTCGAGCAGATGCGCAAAACTATAGACCTATATCTCTGATGTTGATCTGTTGTAAAATTGTAGAACATGTTTTCTGCTCAAGTATCATGTCGTTTTTGGAAACCCAGAATCTACTTTGTAGGAATCAACATGGATTCTGGAAACAGCGATCGTGTGAGACCCAACTCGCTTTATTTGTTCATGAGACCCAGAAAATATTAGATACAGGCTCCCAGGTAGATGCTATTTTCCTTGACTTCCGGAACGCATTCGATACAGTTCCGCACTGTCGCCTGATAAACAAAGTAAGAGCCTACGGAATATCAGACCAGCTGTGTGGCTGGATTGAAGAGTTATTAGCAAACAGAACACAGCATGTTGTTATCAATGGAGAGATGTCTACAGACGTTAAAGTAACCTCTGGCGTGCCACAGGGGAGTGTTATGGGACCATTGCTTTTCACAATATATATAAATGACCTAGTAGATAGTGTTGGAAGTTCCATGCGGCTTTTCGTGGATGATGCTATAGTATACAGAGAAGTTGCAGCATTAGAAAATTGTAACGAAATGCAGGAAGATCTGCAGCGGATAGGCACTTGGTGCAGGGAGTGGCAACTGTCCCTTAACATAGACAAATGTAATGTATTGTGAATACATAGAAAGAAGGATCCTTTATTGTATGATTATATGATAGCGGAACAAACACTGGTAGCAGTTACTTCTGTAAAATATCTGGGAGTATGCGTGCGGAACGATTTGAAGTGGAATGATCATATAAAATTAATTGTTGGTAAGGCGGGTACCAGGTTGAGATTCATTGGGAGAGTGCTTAGAAAATGTAGTCCATCAACAAAGTAGGTGGCTTGCAAAACACTCGTTCAACCTATACTTGAGTATTGCTCATCAGTGTGGAATCTGTACCAATCCCAAAAACCAATGCATCTCCACCACAGCAAGAGGTTTGCCATCAAGATAAAGCCAAGGCTCAGGCTGAACACTGTAATGCCGGCAGAAATGCATGACCCAAGTCTTGGCGTCCAGAAACTGGAAGCTGCACGCTACGGCCCAAGATTGTGCCTTGCGGATAATGCCCTGCAGCTGCTGTTCAGCAACTACAATTCCAGTGGAGCTGTAGTACAGGCAAAAGTCATCAGCATAGAAAGAGGCTGATATGGACGTTCCCACAGCTGCAGTGAGCCCATTGATAGCAACTAAAAAGAGGCAGAAACTCGAGACTGAGCCTCGCAGGACTCCATTCTCCTGGACTCGGGAGGAACTATGGGAGGAACCAACTTGTATGCAGAAGGAACGAAGCAACAGGAAATTTTGAATAAAAATTGGGAGCGGGCCCCTAAGACCCCACCCATGAAGCGTGGTGAGGATGTGATGTCACCATGTTGTATCATATGCCTTCCACATGATGGCAACCAGATGCTGACAGCGGACAAATGCTATACGGATGGCAGACTCTAGGTAGAGCAGATTATCGGTGGCAGAGCGGCCCTTACAGAACCCACCCTGAGACGGAGCCAGAAGGCCCCGAGACTCAAGTAGCCAGTTCAATCTCGGGCCCACCATGCATATGAGCAACTTGCACAGGATGTTGGTGAGGCAAATGGGGTGCCAGGTTTCAACACTCGTATGACAATACTTTCCCACCATTGTGATGGGAACTCACCCTCAACCCAGATACAGTCGAAAAGCTCGAGGGGGTGTTGCTGGGAGTCCACCGAGAGGTGTTTGAGCATCTGATAGTGGATGCGATCTGGCCTGGGAGCCATATCAGGGCAAGTGGCTAGGGCACTTTGGAATTCCCACTCACTGAATGGGGCATTGTACGATTCGGGGTGGCACTTATGGAATGAAAGGTTCTGATGTTCCAACCGCTCTTTCAGGCAGCGGAAGGCCAGCGGGTAATTCTTAGAAGCAGAACTCTGAGCATAATGCTCTGCTAAGAGTTCTGTGATCGTGTCTGAGTCAGTACAGTCTGCTCCATTCAGGGAAAGCCCAGGTTTCCTGACGGGCGTCTGATGTCCACAGAGTCACCTTATCTTGGTCCAAACCTGCGATGGAGAGGTACGGATGCCAATAGTGGAGACATATCTTTCCCAGGACTCCTGCTTCCGGTGGTGAATAAGGCGTCAGGCTCGGGCACGGAGCCCCTTAAAGGTAAGGAGGTGTTCCAGTGATGGGTGCCGTTTATGATGTGGGAGGGCCCACCTACAATCTCTAATCGCCTCAGCGATCTCCAGTGACCACCAAAGCACAGTCCTCTGCCAAGGGGACCCAGAAGAACAGGAAATTGCAGATTCCGCTGCAGAAACAATGCTGGTGGTTAGCATGTAAACCACCACATCAATGACGTCATGAGAAAGAGGCTCAATAGTGGCAATGGAGGCGATCGAGATCCAGTCAGCCTTATTCAAAGCCCATATGGGGAGGCGCCCAGAAGATAGACACTGTGACAGTGACAGAAAGATCGGAAAGTGGTCACTACCGCACAAGTTGTCATGCACACTCCATTGGACAAACGGTATAAGGCCTGGGCTGCAGACTGAAAGGTCGATGGCTAAGTACATGCCATGCGCCACACTGAAATAGGTGGAGGCACATCTACATCTACATCTAAATTTATACTCCGCAAGCCACCAACGGTGTGTGGCGGAGGGCACTTTATGTGCCACTGTCATTACCTCACTTTCCTGTTCCAGTCGCGTATGGTTCGCGGGAAGAACAACTGTCTGAAAGCCTCCGTGCACCCTCTAATCTCTCTAATTTTACATTCGTGATCTCCTCAGGAGGTATAAGTAGGGGGAAGCAATATATTCGATACCTCATCCAGAAACACACCCTCTCGAAACCTGGCGAGCAAGCTACACCGCGATGCAGAGCGCCTCTCTTGAAGAGTCTGCCACTTGAGTTTATTAAACATCTCCGTAACGCTATCACGGTTACCAAATAACCCTGTGATGAAACGCGCCGCTCTTCTTTGCATCTTCTCTACCTCCTCTGTCAACCCGATCTGGTACGGATCCCACACTGATGAGCAATACTCAAGTATAGGTCGAACGAGTGTTTTGTAAGCCACCTCCTTTGTTGATGGACTACATTTTCTAAGAACTCTCCCAATGAATCTCAACCTGGTACCCGCCTTACCAACAATTAATTTTATATGATCATTCCACTTCAAATCATTCCGCATGCATACTCCCAGATATTTTACAGAAGTAACTGCTACCAGTGTTTGTTCCGCTATCATATAATCATACAATAAAGGATCCTTCTTTCTGTGTATTCGCAATACATTACATTTGTCTATGTTAAGGGACAGTTGCCACTCCCTGCACCAAGTGCCTATCCGCTGCAGATCTTCCTGCATTTCGTTACAATTTTCTAATGCTGCAACTTCTCTGTATACTACAGCATCATCCGCGAAAAGCCGCATGGAACTTCCGACACTATCTACTAGGTCATTTATATATATTGTGAAAAGCAATGGTCCCATAACACTCCCCTGTGGCACGCCAGAGGTTACTTTAACGTCTGTAGACGTCTCTCCATTGATAACAACATGCTGTGTTCTGTTTGCTAATAACTCTTCAATCCAGCCACACAGCTGGTCTGATATTCCGTAGGCTCTTACTTTGTTTATCAGGCGACAGTGCGGAACTGTATCGAACGCCTTCTGGAAGTCAAGAAAAATAGCATCTACCTGGGAGCCTGTATCTAATATTTTCTGGGTCTCATGAACAAATAAAGCGAGTTGGGTCTCAGACGATTGCTGTTTCCGGAATCCATGTTGATTCCTACAAAGTAGATTCTGGGTTTCCAAAAACGACATGATACTTGAGCAAAAAACATGTTCTAAAATTCTACAACAGATCGACGTCAGAGATATAGGTCTATATTTTGCGCATCTGCTCGACGACCCTTCTTGAAGACTGGGACTACCTGTGCTCTTTTCCAATCATTTGGAACCCTCCATTCCTCTAGAGACTTGCGGTACATGGCTGTTAGAAGGGGGGCAAGTTCTTTCGCGTACTCTGTGTAGAATCGAATTGGTATACCATCAGCACCATTATTTAAGAGAGAAAGGTCGAGCTGTGCCAACACATGCTCAACGACAGTGCCTTGGCATGTTGCCACCGCTGGCCGGTGTGGCCATGCGGTTCTAGGCGCTTCAGTCTGGAACCGCGTGACCGCTACGGTTGCAGGTTTGAATCCTGCCTCAAGCATGGATGTGTGTGATGTCCTTAGGTTAGTTAGGTTTAAGTAGTTCTAAGTTCTAGGGGACTGATGACCATAGATGTTAAGTCCTGTAGTGCTCAGAGCCATTTGAGCCTGTTGCCACCAAGCCACCCCACAAAGGGTTATTTGTGTTAAAGTCGCCCAGTAATAGAAAAGGTGGTGGCACTTGGGCTATCAGTGCAGCCAATACATGTTGTGGGACATCACCATCTGGTGGAAGATAGATACTGCAGACAGTAACAGCCTGAGGCGTCCACACTCGAACAGCGACAGCCTCTAAAGGTGTTTGAAGAGGTACACACTCGCTGTAAAGAGAGTTAAGGACATAGACACTGACTCCACCAGATATCCTCGCATAAGCTGTCTGATTCTTATAATAACCCCAATAGCCACAGTGGGTGGGGGTTCGCATCACCGGAAACCAAGTTTCCTGGAGAGCAATGCAGAAGAAAGGGTGAAGGCTGATAAGTTGTCAGTGCTCAGCAAGGTGGTGGAAAAAAACCACCAATTCCACTGGAGGATAATATGATCGTGAGACTGGGTAGGCATTGAACATTCAATGAGGTGCCTCAGGGTCACCTGCTGTCACCGATTGATTTCCTGAGGAGTCGATATCCACTGTGTCTGAGGGTCCGGTGAGATCCAGGTCCTCAGGAGACGACAGAATCTCCATCTCATCCTCAGACACAGAGCTTGTAGGTAGCAGTGGGGTGGGTGCCACCACAAGTTCCTTGGTCTTAGGGGTCTTCTTCTTGGACTTTTCTTCACTGATTCAGTCTCCGGGACTGGAGAGGATCATGAAGCCCTTCAACCAGCTGATTTTCGGCACTTCAGCCACTGTCAGATGTCAGCTTTCCCACTGGTGGAAACCTGGGAAAGGAGGGACCCAAGGGACCTCTTCCGAGAGAGAGGAGCTGAAGAAGTTGGATGCTTCTCCGGCAAAGAAGTGGGGGTGGATGTCCCTGATGGTTAGGGGGGTGTTGCTCCCAAAGTAGGTGGTGCAGCAGTGACAGGGAGGGAATTGCTCCCCCCCCCCCCCCCCCACACACAACATCAAGGGGGCAAGTGTAGTCTTCTGGCTCTGAGAGGTGACTGGGGTAGGTGGAGCTGATGGGGCTAAAACAGTTGTAGCGGTGGCATAAGAGGATGCCAGACAAACAGGATGGAGGCGTTCAAACTTTCGCTTAGCCTTAGTGTAGGTCAGTCGGTCCACGGTCTTATATTCCATGATTTTCCTCTCTTTTTGTAAAATCCTGCAGTCTGGCAAGCAAGGTGAATGATGCTCACTGCAGTTGACACAGATGGGAGGCAGGGCACATGGAGTATTGGGATGTGATGGGCGTCTGCAATCTCGACGTGTGAGGCTGGGAGTACAGCGGGAAGACATATGGCCGAACTTAAAGCACTTAAAGCACCACATCCGGAGAGGGATATATGGCTTGATGTCACAGCGGTAGACCATCACCTGACCTTCTAAGGCAATGTATTACCCTCGAAGGCCAAGATGAAGGTACCAGTGGCAACCTGATTGTCTCTCGGACCACGATGATTCTCCGGATGAAATGAACACCTCACCGCTCCAAATTGGCGTGCAGCTTGTCATCAGACTGCAAAAGTAGGTCCCTGTGGAATATAATACCCTGGACCATAGTTATGGGGTGTGATGCTGATAGAAACATCCCCCAATCTGTCACAAGCGAGGAATGCCTGTGACTGGTCAGAGGATGCTGTTTTTGTAAAAACTGCCCCAGAGCGCATTTTCGACAAGACCTTCACCTCCCTAAACTTATCCTCTAAATGCTCTACAAATAACTCGCACTTCATCATCTTGAAAGACTCCCCATCAGCTCTCATACAAACTAGGTACCAGGGTGAATAAGTCTTGCTGCCATCCTTGGCCTTTCACTCTTCCCATGGTGTGGCCAGGAAGGGGAATGATTTGGGGTCATATGTCTACACACTGAATTGAGGCCCTTGAATGCTTAGAGACTGCTGGCGGCTGGTGACCAGCAAGAGAAGATGTGCCATGCTTCATTGCATGTCATCCGCCCTGATTCCACCCACTCCGACCAAGGGCCCTCCCCACGTGCGCCATCCAGCCGCACCTGACAGGATGGCCATTGTCGGGAGTCCCGATGCCCCAGGGAGATAAGCATCTACTCCTTGGTATACGTGGGTAAGTCAACAGTGCAGGCATCAGCACAGCAATCCCTGTGTTGTCAGGAGGCTACAACCAACAGAATACATGGCAGCCCCACCACAACAGACTGGCTACCATGCTGGATATCAGGTGCAAAGAAGTCCATGGTCGGCGGTAGTGGCACAGAAAGCGACACAGCATAGTGGATGGCGGAAACCACACCCAGGAATGTATCCTCGCCCAAGAGATGGAGGACAAGTGGGACTGCAATGCGACGACAAGACTCAGGAAAATTTTGAAATATGGTGGTCAAACACTACAGGGGACCATCACATAAATGCCAAAACATGAGACTCCTTTTAGTCGCCTCTTATGACACGCAGGAATACCTCGGGCCTATTCTTACCCCCGGGCCTGCAGGGGGTCCAATCAGGAGATTTCTAATATTCTAATATTTGTCATACAAGTGATTTTGTGATGTTTTAGACAGTGAAGGTCACTTGTCAATAACACATTACTGTTACTACTGACATAAAAGGAATTCCATTTGTTATGTATCAGAGAATATATTTTTGCTTTAAGTAAATGGAGAGAATGGTATCAATTTATCAGAAGAGGTTAAAACCTTTGTGAATGTCAGGATGTATAATTTGTTTCAGTTGTGGAACATGGTATCTGGAGTCTAGATGTTGCTCAGCTAAATAAACCCAGAAAATTTCACATGAGAATTTATCATTTATTCCACAAGTTTGGTTTTATTTTTTGCTAAGATTTTCTTAACAAATGAAGACTTTTTTGTCTGTTAAATAAAGACATAATGTTTACTTACACAGATAATATTCTAGTCAAGATCTCTGTTTAGTACTTGACTCAGGGACCAACAGGTGCTCTAAGCAACTCACGAAGATCATTGCCTCAAAATTTAATTGCAACTAAATTGAAGAAGGGTGAACTTTTATACAAATGTAAAGATAAAACACAATAATAAGAAACTATGTTAAAGAATCATGTGAGATTATGTACTTCAGTACAAGGAAAGCAAAATATGTGACAGAAATACAAAGATAGAAGCAGAAAAATATGGAGAAATCCCATAAAATTACAGGATGCCTCTTGAAGTTTGGGAAATAAAACAATAAAATTTAAGCAGAAGGAACTGTTTGTAACTTTGAGGAGAGCTAGACATCACAGAATAACTATATGTGCACTTGGTATTAAGCCCAACACTGTGACTGTGCCTCTAAGCGTGTTAAAATTTCGGATGATTACTTAATTTTAGAGCATAAAAAATGTGAAAATAGAGAAAGAGACCAAAGTAAAAGATACACTGCTAAGCAATAAAATTGCCATATACAGTTGTAATTATCCTACAGGTGGAGGAAAAATGTGAGAAAGGTCAAAAACACATTGCTTATGCAAATGATTAGAGAGAGATCAAGATGCCAGTTATGTAATAAATCAGCATACTCTTTTAAAAAGCCACAAGTAAGTGTCAGAAATATGAAATTATGCTGCACTTCCATTGGCATTTAATTCTCCAAAATAAGGAATTGTGATAATGTTAACAATAAGCAACTATGTTAATACTAACAGATCCAAAACAACAAACACTACAGAACTAAAAGAATTTTAAGAATGGTGAATGAACCATTAAAATGTATTATGTAAGTAAAATAACTTAACTGTTATTTCCTCCATTAATAATTACTGCAAATGAAACACATAAATTATTCAAGAGATGATGCAGTGGTGGTGCAGCAAAACTATGCTTAATAGTGTACTTCACAGTGTTTAGCCAAGTTGTCATTTCCATTTTATGCACAATTTTTGACAACTGACCCAGTCATCTTCTTGGTTGGTTGGTTGATTTGCTGGAGGGGACATTGGTCCCATTGGTTTAGGGAAGGAAGTTGGCCATGCCTTTCAAAGGAGTAATCCCGGCATCTGCCATAAGCAATTTAGGGAAATCACGGAAGGTATGAGCCATTGTGCTCCCTAATACAAGTCCAGTGTGCTAACCACTGCGCCATCTCGCTCAGTGTATTCTTCTTCAGGTGCTCCAAGTTGTGCTGTTAGTTGACTCACTGCCTGGACTCTATAACCAACTCCTTGTGTCTAGTACACATAACAACACAACTCACAGCACTTGAAGAAGATGATTGGGACAATCATCAAAATATTGTACATACATTGGAAATGACAACTCATTTGAAAACCTGGAAGTACACTATTAATCAAGCATGCTGAGAAAACATGAGAGATCACAAAAGTACACTTGTTTATTGATGACACAGTGATCTTGAGAGCATATGAAGAACCAGCTGCAGATTTATGAGAATAAGTACTGTAATACATAAAAACTGCAAATGAGTTTAAAAGTGGGGAATGAAAATTGTGAAAGAAAAAGCAGCTGATATAATTATAGTAGTCTAAGAAAGAATTGAGGGAGCATACATTACACCAAAATTAAAAAGACTGAAAATTGTTGAAAGCCTCTGAGACTTGTGACTGAGCTGTCTACAGAATACAATATTAAATTATAAATTCAGTTGAAGAGAACAATCAGGAGGATGATACAGCTACAGTAGGTGATTAATGTGAAACACAGAAGTACTAAAGAGATAGGAACAATTTACATGAGAACCATCCCATTCTTATCTTTGAGGTAATGATACAAGAAAAATTAAGCAAAGTCCAGATAAACAAAATGAAGTCCCAGGTAAGCATGAAAGTAGAGATAATACCATGAATAAGCTGGAAAAATATATAAAAATTTACATTTTTAATACTCATTTTTTGAGTAAAATTAGAAATTTGATTTAGATTTTAATCTTGGAATATTTAGCAGTAATTGAACACTTCTTGTGTATCTATTTCACTTAAAATGATTCGGAGATATAAAAATAGAGACTCAAAGGACCCCCAAGAGTGAGGTTCCAAGTTGAAAATCTTATCAAATATTCAGAAAGATCTACTTGGAAAACAAAACCTGACAATTGTGGAATATGCAGAAGGCATTTTCCAAGAGGTGTGACAGATAACATAGAAGATGGACATTCATTATCTGACCCAAGATTTACTGAGCAATGACACTTCAAAGTGTGTATACATTTTTTTGATGCACCTTGTATTTGCTTTCACCTTACCTCCAGCATTACTCCATGTTGTTTCCAGTGTTCGGGGCTCTTCCTTTGGTAAAATAAGATCCCACTTGGTTCTACCCTCCTTCTCATCACCAGCAGCTTCTCCTATGAGTTTAAGGGTGTTCTCATTGTTCCAAATAAGGACATTGCTGACTGTGAACTGTGAAGATAATTGCATACACTAAGATATGTGGTTAAAATAATTAATAACCTTATTCAGTTACTCTAGCAACTAAAGGAACATTAATAGAGAACTTACATATAAAGATGGTAATTTATGATGACTGATATATGAAGGAATTCAAATAGTCTGCTGTCATAACATAGCTGAACCATCATTTTTTCAGGAAATATTTCTCTACCATTTTCATTTTTTCTAATATTGATAAGTTACTTACTTAATCCAGCCATTTCTACACATTCTCAGATTGTAGATAAAATTTTGGAATAATTATAATGGTCTTATAACTTGCACATATGCCACAAAGATATGACCATAATAAACCCAAACTTATAGAAAATTTATAATTTATTTAATGTAATAATCACTATAACGTCCAATTTTTGCATCAATTATGAAAATTGTGCTAACTGAAGAGACTGGAAGGAGTGGTGCAGAAAGAATATGACAATATTTCAAGCTAAATTCAGTGAAGTACAATTTGATTGAGAGAATACTCTGGTACATATTTATATCACTTCTTCACAGTAAATTTTAATGTGCATTTCTTACCTCAGGTGCTGATTCAGGTTGAGATGAAAAAGTTCCTATTATGGTGTGTTTTAGCTGTTTCAATTTGTCAAAAGGCAAAAGTAATTCCACAGTATTTTCTATCTGCTTCACAGCAACTGGACTGTAACCTCTGTTTATCTTGCCCACAATGTTAGCTCGGTATCCTTGACTACATTCACTATTGAGGTTGTATGTTATGAAAGTTTCATCGATTTCAGAATTAAGCTTGATAACAGATGTTCTGCCACCTAATACTGAACCTTGACCTGAAAACTAAAAAAATCGCATGTTCTTGAAAACACTCATGTCAAACAAATTGATATACAAATATTTTCTCACACTCCTGACTGAGACAAAAGAGGGTTTCTTCATTTTTATTCTCTTTGTCTGTTCATGACTGTGCAAGCAAATCAAACAAAAATAGTTACTACTTTTACTTTATCAAGACATATGTTTAAATAGATAATGTTCATACATAATGAAACTCGGCATTATTGATATTAATTAACTGTCAAACTACATTACTTTTTAATGTTAATTTAATTGTTTTACTGATTCAATGTTTGTTATGTCACACAATAGCTGTGTTTCAATAAACTTGGTACAACAGTTAATTCAAATACACTTACATATTCTAGAGACTACATTCTTTTAAACATATCTGCAATATTATACACTCTGATATAAAAATCTTTGGTGTTTCCAGTATTTCTCATTCATAATTTTTGTCAGTTACATGCCTTGATTTTCATGGGTAACTGTCACCAGGTATCATATGTTTAGCTTTTGCATATACAGGGTGAGTAAGGAGGACAGGAACATGCTTTGAGAGGTAATAGTATTAGTGATTCTGAACAAAAGCTTCATATGGATGTATGCCCTATTCCGAATGGTTTCTGAGATAGAACACATTTAATATCACTTTTGTATGTTTTTCTTGAATAACTCAAAAACCACATCCTCCAGCAAAATGTGTTGCAGTACAAAATTAAACTATATTAAATTTACTACAAAAAAGGTCCTATTCATTTTTTTCTCTAGAACTAATGGTTTGTGCAAAGAGAACGCAAGAATGTTGAAGAACTCGCTCAACGTGCATGCACTGTAGCTTATGTAGTTTTTGTAGGCCAATCTGAGGTAGTTTCCCAACTTGATAGACCACACGTGTCTCATATCAAACTGTTCGCCTCAACTTGCTACCTCAATATGCTACCTCAAATTGGCCAACAAAAACTACGTAAGCTACAGCACATGTGCATTGAGCGAGTTTTTCAACATTCTCGCACTCTCTTTGCACAAACCATTAGTTCTAGAGAAAAAAATGAATAGGACCTTTTTTGTAGGAAACTTAATATAGTTTAATTTTGTACTGCGACACGTTTCTGCAGGAGGGTGCGGTTTTTGAGTTATTCAAGAAAAACGTACAAAAGTGGTATTAAATGTGTTCTATCTCGGAAACCATTCGGAATAGGGCATACATCCATATGAAGTTTTTTGTTCAGAATCACTAATAATATCACCCCTCAATGCATGTACCTTTCTTTGAATTGGCAGAAGAGCCAACACCGTGTTATGAGTGGAGGCCGAAATGCACGCGTTTTAGCTCACGCAGGCTGGCGTGAAGAGGGAAGAACTATACTGACGTGAGGTCTGGAACATGACAAGGAATGAGAATTCAGAAAGCGGACATAATTAGTTTGATACTTAACTTTAATCCATTAATGATGAACGTCGCTCTTGACGGTACATGATTCACAATATTATCTGTTCAGAATACATTCTGGAAGATAGTAACTGAATAGGGCGCCTTGCTAGGTCATAGCAAATGATGTAGCTGAAGGCTATGCTAAACTGTCGTCTCTGCAAATGGGAGTGTATGTAGACAGTGAACCATCGCTAGCAAAGTCAGCTGTACAACTGGACGAGTGCTAGGAAGTCTCTCTAGACTAGACCTGCCATGTGGCGGCGCTCGTGCAATCGCTGATAGTGGCAAAACGCGGGTCCGACATATACTAGCGGACCACGGCCAATTTAAAGGCTACCACCTAGCAAGTGTGGTGTCTGGCGGTCACACCACACCTTTCTTCCTGACTCACCCTGTATAAGATTCTTTGGTTGAGTGGCAAAACCACATACTTCTTATCGAACTGTGAAAAATGTCTTTTGGTCTCAAGAAATTATGGCTTGTTTATCTAACTGAACAGTATTATATGAGGTGCGTTCAAAAAGAACCCAAATTTTTGAAATAGGAGGTGGAGGGATTGTCCTGTGGCTACTGAGCACATGTAGTGGTAGGTTCAGACAAAAAACTGCTGTTTGCTGCCTTTCACTCTGACTGTTAGTAAGTGAGCTATTGCTGAAGTGAGCACACACACACACAAGCTGCTTGTCAGATTAGTGCCAAAGTGTCAACGAAAGAACCTAAAGAACAGTGTGTGTGTGTGTGTGTGTGTGTGTGTGTGTGTGTGTGTGTGTGTGTGAAATTTTCCCGAAAAGTTGGCGAAACTTCCACAAAGGCATTGCAATTGCTTAGCCAAGCCTATGGGGAGGATTATATGACTTTTGCACAGTGGTATGAGAGGTTTAAGCATTTTCAACATGGCAGAGTGTTGGACAATTGATTATCCCAAGCCTGGATGACCTTCTGTATAAGCAGAAGATGACCATGTCAAGACAGTCCATGTTGTGATCCACAGAAATCATTGCTTAACACTTAGAGAAATTGCTGGTGTAGTAGGCATCAGAATAAACCTGAACTGTGGGAAGCTAGTAGTCGTCTTTCATGCTTCACATTTTGCGTGATAATGTGCCTACGACAATTTGTACTGAAATGTATGAGTATTTTGGAGGTAGCTGGTTCAAATCCTAATGGTGGTAGAAAATTTCAGTACTAACATTTATCCAGCAAGGAGAGGAGAGAGGATGGCATAAGTTCCCGATCACCAAACTATACACAAATGTCCTGGATTAGATTTTAAATCTCTTTGCAATGCATCACTGAGTCAGCACATGACATTCTTGATGGTGATCCATCCATCAGATGGGGATGTTAGGCTATGTGGTACCCTAGGTATTCTTTGAGAAGAGTAGACAATGTGCTGACATTGGGTTTCACCCTCTCCCATCTCTCACCATCATACAGCACACTCATGACACCACACATCCATTAGAGTCACCTACACGCGATGAGGCATACATAAGACACAACACTCATACACAATGAGGAAAGGGGCCCTTTTGTGAAGAAGAGGGAAACACTTTCAAATTAGGCAGCTGCTCCTACCATTTGGAGGTACCAAGCCAACAATACTGTAAGATTTTTCCTTTCTTGTTTGGTAATGCTGGTGCTAAAGGAGATAAAAAGGGAACATTATGGATAACCAGCACGCTGGGTTGTATGTTTGTCCTGCCAATGTTCACTGAAAAACTTGACTTTGATATAAGTGTATGTGCAATCTTAACGTAGTCTGCGTGTTATAATGGAATATACCATTTTGTCTGGCTGTTCTCTGCATCAAACAAGGTAACATTATGTATTTCAGAAAGTCTATTATTAAATGATACTTCTTCTTAAGTGATCTTGAAAATTCAAAACATTTAAAAAACAATAATCCTATTTTTATTCTGAAACAAAAAATTATCTTCCCTCTGATAAATACATCCACTCATAGCAAGAGGGCTGTACTTACCTGTCCAGAAATTAGTTTTTTCTCTCCTTGTGGAAGTAATTTTCCAGACAAGAACAGTTTCAGATCTTGCTTTCCTTCTGTTTCAAACAAAAACTTTGCTTCTCCTTGAAATGAATCTCTTGTTAGACCAGATTCAAGTAAGAAGTCTGTCTTCCACTTTGGCTGACTACTAGAAGCACTCTCACGATCTTCTGCTTGAAGGTGAAGACCCAGTTTAGTATCAGCCTGTGTAAGATGTAGTGCTCTTCCAAATTTAAAACCTAAGTATCTTCCAGTTGGAAGTATCAGTTCACCCTGTCCTTCCAGTTCACCATCATCTATTGCTCCAGAAAGGCTTCCTTTGAAGTTCAGTGTTGTTAGCTGATCCAGTAGTCTTAATGTGTTCCTTAAAGTGTAAACATATTGAATGAGTAAACTATAGCACTATAATATCAGAAGGACTCTAATATAGGGATTATTTTGGCAGTTACTCTAGTATATGCACAGAGAACATTTTTGTTTATAGCTTAATAAAGTAAACTAAGGGAAAGACAACCACTCACATATAGCAGATTGATGCATAGAGTGACAAGCAACAAAGAATGTGATTCACACTAGCTCTTTATCCAGCATCCAGCAATAGTATGCATATTCACATACCCAACCACACAGACACCCAAATGCACACTCCTGTGGCTATGGCAAGAATTTGTTGTTATCAACAGATGAAATACTATATCAGATTGCAACTCTGAAACAATTTGAGACAAGGTGGTCAATGCCTTTATGGAAAAAATGTTTGCAGTTGCCTATGGAACCATGATTGTACTCAGGTGTGCAGCTCTTCATCTGAAGCAAATCAATGGTGATGAACGTCTTTCTTCAGGGCTAGAAAAATACACAAATTTTATGGGGAGAGATCAGGACTGTATGGGTGATGTGTAAGAGCTTCCCAGCAAAACTTCCGCAGCATTGTTGAAACAACACTGGGAACATGTGGATCTGTCCTTGCAATTTCCCCATATGTTTGGAGCCCTAAAGAAAGACATTTACCACCACCAACTTGATTCAGATCAAGAGGTGCATGCCTGGGTACAATCATAGTTCTTTAGGCAACTGCAACCATTTTTCTATGAAGGCATTAACTGTATTATCCCACAGAGGGATAAATATATTAACTGTTATGGTGTTCGCTTTCGAAGTAATAAATATCTGTCAGTCTCGTTTTCATTTGACTGCCCCTTATATATTTCTATGCAGTTCCAAAATTCCACCTCCACACCTTTTCATATCCAGCTATATCAAATTTTCTTATACTAAGGTTTCTACAAATTCAGTTATGAGAGTAAGACATCTAAAAATACATGGAATTTAGGTGAAGTAGAACATCCCAAATTCCTCTGAGGAGACACAAGGAGAAGCAGAGAAGAAGACGAAGAATTTAGTGAAATGCAGATAAACACATAGTTAATTTTTTAACTGAAAGCTGTTGTGAAGATTATACTCAATTATTTCACTTTCATTCAAGGTAAAATGCTCCTACAAACGAAATTCTTTTTTACATGATTATTTACTGTAATTTGCTGTTGTTATTATTCTGATTAACAAAAATCTGATATAAAACTGAATTATATATAAGACTTACTTTGAGTCAATTGATTTTTCTTTAACATCATTCTCAGTCTTAAAATGCAACTGTTTTGATTGATCTCTATCAGCATCCCAGTACAAATCAATTGCTGCAGAACGCTGTGATCCAGACAGTGTAAGATCTCCAGTTGCTTTAATTTTACGGTGCAGTTTTGGTACATCAATCTGCAGAGTGCCAGTTCCAACTCCATTGTTGTATTTGAATGTTACAGTTCCATCCAGGTAGTTTTTCACAAACAGCTATAATTAGCAGGATATATATATATATATATTAGTATATTGTGTGTAACAGTAAGCATCTAACTACTATATTGTTACTATGATCACGTAACATATGAAACTCATATTTTGCTTCAACTGCTACAAAGTTCCATTCAAAATGAGAAGTGTTTCTGGTTCTGCAAAAGACAAGCATACAATTACTGATCATCACCCTGCCAAGAAGTGAGGTGCTCTCAGTATCTGTAAATTTGACTGTATCTTTGTTTGTAATTTACGTTTGTGAATAGTTCCAAAATTCCTCCTCCACTACCTTGCCATATCCACCTATATCAAATTTTCTTGTTTCAGAATCATATATTTATGATTTTCCTGTAAGTTTTTGTTTTCCATAGTTATAACCACATCATATTCCCAATATTTCCAGTTCTACTCATACACAGGCTGAAGTCTGGTGTATGCAATGGAAGCAACAGAATGTTTCCAAACCTATATGAAATACTTGTTCTCCAAATTTGCAACAACATTTTGTAAGCTAAATGCTATTTTTCCCCCCTACTGAAAATTCTCACTGAAGCTGTTGTGTCATCCAAACAAGACACAGCCAGGGCAAAGCACGACAGACGCAAAGATGCGAGCTGGTGCCAGTGCCATAGAGACTCGCCACTGACACGAGGTCCACCAGCACCACAGGCAGTGCTGAGGATGAAGATATCAACTTTGCCTCGGCCAACTGCTGGCCGAGTAAAATCTGCCAATGACCGGACGACAACAGACAGAAGCCTACTCGGAAACACATGAGCAGCTCTTGCCCACTTGGTTATAGATCATCGTCCAGGGCTGTCTTAGACAGGAAATGTTGTTTATTGAACTCTTAGAAGTGAACAGACAGTTCTTGTGAATTGCATTTGCTGTGTACAATGAACTTTACCTATGATTATTTGCACTTTTTACAAAACTGGCGATGATGGTTTACCAAAGAAGCTTCTTGAACATTTGTAGTAACAGCTTTATATGTATTAAAACGCTGCATTTCAACTATAGTAGTGCTTGTATTTCAGCTATAGTAGTGCTTCCCTGAACTCCTTCAATACTGCCTTTGAAAATGTACTATAGTTCATTAATTTCTCTGACATCTATATCTTAGAATCACAGATCATATTTCCATTCAGCCACATGATTTAAATCTTCTGGGGAATTATCACTTATTCAGTTGCTGTGTTGGTCCTTCAGCAAAGCTATGGTTGTTTCCTTCTTCATTCTTGCCAACTTTAAGCCTGTTGCCCTTCTTTAAGGACCTTGGTATCAATGAAACATTGTAACCTAAATAACCTTGAAACTGCTTGTCAATAATAATTTAAAAACAGTGTTACAGACAATGTTAAAAGTATTCTTGTTGCAGCAACAGAACAGAAACCAAACTATGAATCAAGGTTTGTTATGATTATGTATTATATCTACTATAAATTAGAAAATACATGAAAATGTAGAATATAAAATCTAATGCTGCGAAGAAGCATGGAAAATTACTCATACCTATATATAGAACTAAAGAAGACGTGTTACATGAGGAAATAAATGTTCAGATACAGGTTATTATACTCCAGTAACACATATTTAAAAATACATCAGTGATATAATTTACTCTTCTAAATTTCATCAATAATGATACAAAAATGCATGAAAGCAATACAGAGGAAAGCATACAGAAAATGAAAGCTGTTTTTTGTGCAACTAAAGAAGAGGTGAACTGGACCTATTATTCAATAACCCATTAACAGAGTAAGAAAAATCCCAATAAACTTAGTGTAATCATCAGATGCTTCATTAATAATTTACTTTCACTGACATAACTCTTTCTTATTGTTTCATGTAATGCAGTCAGCTATTATTAATGGTATTCTGACTTATCTAAAAACATCCTGAAAATATCTTTTGTCTTATACTCTGTCATAATTTTAATTACCTTAGCACTGCCACTCGGATTTCCAGAACCTCTATTGAGTTTGTAAACAATTTCAAAGGAATCTTCTCCTTCACTTGACAGTTTAACATGTGCATTTATAGCTTGAGCATCTGTTGTGAATTCTGTGATTAATCTATAAACAAACAGAAAAATAAATTTGAAATTGTAATAATTTGTAGTGAAGTTATAAATACAAATCTTTTTCCACTTCTTGTACAGTCCAATGACTGAAACACAAACCTGACAGAAGTTTTTCCTTCAATCTTCAAGGTGCTTTCAGCCTTCAAGGAAGTGTGATATTCATCTTCAGTTGCAGACTTGATATCAACCTGGAGCTCATATTTTTTGCCTGATAGCACTATTAGTGTGTTTAGGAATACAGAATCATCCTTGGGCTTCACTTCACGAGAACTTTCAATCCGGATACTATTGTCAAGAATTTTTGCCTGTAATAAATGAAGTGGAGAGGATGAAATTTTTCTTTCTACATACTGAGAACTTCCTGATTTACATAAATTCAAATTATTAACTTAAATCCTGACTACCTCCAAAGACAACTGAAAGCCTTGAAATTGGCTTTTTTTTTAAATATTGTTTAATTTTTTGAAGAAGCAATTTTTCATGTCATAAAATGTATCTCAGTAGTGGTCATTTGAAAATAATGTTTCATATCCACATGAAAAGTGCAATGAATTAGTGAAAATTTTACTTACTGAAAATTTTAATTCATAATCATCAGGGGCTTTTATGTCTCTTTTAGCAACCAAACTGGAGCTCAGCTCTAGTGCATCATACCCAAGTTTCAGGTCATACTCAAGATGCCTGGGCTTAGAACTGATTTCAAATTTTCCAAGAATTTCATGTCCAGTACCTATGACTGCAGTGAAAATAAAACCATTGCATTAGCAATTCTGTGGATCTACTTAAGTTAAAAATTTATTGGATGGATGAGAACAAAATTTAGACATTTACAAAAGCTGTATTTCTCAGACCAAGAGAATTACTGGTGTTGAATGTGCCAGTCTCTCTCTCTCTCTCTCTCTCTCTCTCTCTCTCTCTAAACTGTCTGTCTGATCAAGTTCTTTTTTTCTGATGCTATAACTCTACCCATCACGAAGCATTCAGTATCATTAAATTAATTTACACAACCTACAGAAAGAAGCAAAGAGCTAATTACAACAATATTTGGAATACTGACAGCTGTTTTACCAATTTCAAAGTATGTTTATATTTCAATGTTTATTCTAACCATGCAGCTTGTATCTGTATTCTGCAAAGGTCATTTTTACTTTGTACCTTATCTGCTGATATAATGTGGAATTTATGTAAGAGCCCAGTATTTTCAGGATGTTCCAGACCAGTGGTAGAAATCTACATTAGTAAAACTGATACAAAAAATAATAATTATCCAAAACACAAACTAAAAAGATGTAAATGTTGTAGCCATGGAGCAGCTATGCAAAACAGACTGGTATGACTTTGTGTAAAAGACTACCCCAAACTAATTATTATAGTATGCATCTCATTTTCAGTACAAACAGATGATAGCAGTAATGGTGCAAAAAAAGTTCTAATAAAGTTGTTACTAATTACACAGTAATAAAAGTGGTGTATCGTTACTTCACTGATGCTGAAAAGGTATTATAATGAAATTTTTGACTATCATGATGCAAACCAAATTTTTATACTGGAATAAAATATATATTAAAAGGAGGTGATAATCATGAGGTAATACTGTTGTGACTCACCGAACATTCAAAGCGCCGCCGTGCAATTACGCACGTCCTCTACCTCTGCCAGCCATGCAGCAGCTGCGCCACCTAAGCGGCCAGCCGAGCAGCGGCCGCTAGACTGGGACTCAGTGCTCATTCGAATGCTAACGTGTACACATGTCTTGCTTGTCAACTTACTCTGTGACTTATATGTGTTGTGTCGTTCTGAACTATATGTGTTAAACTTGACGTTATAACAATTGGCGACGAGGTAGTGGATTTTTCCTTTTC
Source organism: Schistocerca nitens (assembly GCF_023898315.1). Classification (NCBI taxonomy): domain Eukaryota; kingdom Metazoa; phylum Arthropoda; class Insecta; order Orthoptera; family Acrididae; genus Schistocerca; species Schistocerca nitens. Next base: position 166,067,859 of record NC_064616.1, on the reverse strand, counting down.
ACCGTTGACCTACAGGTTTCCATGGCTACTGTCAAGCAACTATTGCAAAATCTCCTTGAACAGCAAACGCTTCTAACAGCGGCGATTCATGATTTCACTGCGGCGTCAAATGCGGGGCATTTCTCGTCGTTGGCTGTACCTCCTTTTCCTCCTTATAATGAGACGGCGGAAGACTGGTCTGATTATGAAAAACGTCTTCGACAGCACTTCTTGGCATTTCATGTCACGGACGAACAACCATGTAAGTCTCTGTTCCTTTCCTGAATTTCACCTCAAATGTATCGGTTGTTGCCGCAATTGGCTCCTTTGAAGGATCCTGCGTCTTTGTCTTTTGCTGAAATGTGCTCACTTCTGTCTGTCTATTTTCAAAAGCAAACGCATCTGGTAGCCTCTCGTGTTGCTGTTTATCGTTGTCAAAAACAGCCACATCAATCCTATCGCACTTGGGCTGCTGAACTTCACGGCCTCAGTCGAAAGTGTCAATTTGTTACTGACGTTCACAAAGAATCCTATGCCGATTCCATGCTACGGGATGCTATTATCCGGTCGGCGCCCGACAAAGAAGTTCGGCAATGTGCCCTTCAGTTGGCAAATCCGACTCTAGATGAAGTTCTCTCCATTGCGCAGTCTTTTGAAATTTCTCACGCCGCTGGGGCGCAAATAGAGGCATGTGGTGATGTCGGGGAAATACAACCTCTGTGTGCTGTTGACGACGTTGCGGCGCGTGCCCGCCGGCCGACGTGGCCGCAGTGCGCTCCCACATGCAGCCTCAGCCTAACCGTAAACAACCCGCTAAGAAACTGCAGCAAAACCCCTGGCAACTTCCTTCATGTCCGCGGTGTTTTACGAAACATTCACACGAGAATTGTCCCCAGCGTTGGGCTCTTTACTTGTCTCGTTTCAATTATGAGATTCATTTTCAGCCAACGGCTCAACATGCAAATGCTGATGCTCTGTACGCCTTCCCATGGGTCCTGATCAGGCATTCGATAGGGACGAACTTTTGTGTTTCCACCTGGATGTTGCCGAGCAGCGGGTTGTGGACAGGTTCCCCATCACTGGGGACAGGCTGGCGGCTGCTACGGGTTCTGACCCTACCATCTCCCGGGTTTTACAATGTATTCAGAAGGGTTGGACAGATTGTCCATCCGCTAAGACTTCTGATTTGTTGTGGAACTACTACGCTTTGCGCTACTGCCTCACGGCTAGGGATGGTGTTATCCTCCTTTCCATTGACAATGCTTTGCCGCGAGTTGTGGTACCTGCATCTTTGCGTGCTTCAGTCTTGTGCCTCCTTCACCAAGGGCACTGGGGTGCGTCTCGCACAAAATCTCTGGTGCGCGGTCATGTGTACTGGCCCAGCATCGACTCTGAAATAGCACACATGGTCGCTGCCTGCGGCCTTTGTGCGACACAGGCCGCTGCCACGAAGTCATCTTTGTCACTGTGGCCTTCGCCTGAGAAGCCCTGGGAGTGCATTCGTGCTGACTTTGTGGGACCTTTTTTAGGTACTTATTGGCTCCTTGTAATTGACGCCTACTCTAACTTTCCTTTCATTGTCCGTTGCACGTCACCTACCACCGCGGAAACCACCAGTGCTCTTGCCCGCATTTTTTCTTTGGAAGGCCTCCCCTCTACTCTTGTTACTGATAATGGTCCGCAATTTGCCTCTTCCGAATTTGCGCATTTTTGTGCTCGTCACGGCGTTATGCATGTCACGGCCCCGCCTATCCATCCACAATCAAACGGTGAGGCTGAACGACTGGTCCGCACATTTAAGGCTCAGATGCGGAAACTTCTGACTTCTTCTGCTGCTGATGATGCGCTTCTCCACTTTCTGGCGTCTTCCCGTTTCACCCCCATGGGCGACCACAGCCCGGCTGAGCTCTTACATGGCCGACAGCCCCACACGCTAATTCATCTTCTGCGGCCTTCCACCTCACGGCCGCGGGTGCCTTCACTTGGCCGGTTCACCGCCGCCGACCTCGTCTGGGTACGGGGATATGGCAGGCGGCCAAAATGGAGCCCAGGCCGCATCTTACGACACCATGGCAGACGCCTGTATGAAATCCAGATGGACACGGGTGTTGCAGTGCATCATTCGGACCAGCTTCGGCCTCGTGTGCCGGCAACGCCTGTTCCGAATGCCGCTACACCACCTTCAGTTCTACCTGACGCTCGGGATCTTGGCATCTCTCAATACTCACAACACAGCCCTCTCACCGTCATCACCATGCCAGCACAAGAACGGACGCCACCAGGAGACGTGCCCATGCAGGAACCGGATGACCATCCTCTGTCAGAGCAAATCTACTCGCCTCCTCCTCCAACGGACGCCGACACATCGCCCATGTCTCCTGTCATATCAACTGGACTTGCCACAACGGGCAGATTGGTGCATGGGGCCCCAGCAGATTCGACCCCTACGTCTCCTGTCATCTCGACCCGTTATCATCGGGGACACTTCCGTCCGTACAGGAAGCCTCCTCCTCGAGACTTTATGGCGAGTCAAACAATGCCTATGGATGTTAGCCATCTCCAGGACACCTCCATCAGGACCAGTGCAACAATTTCAAAGGGGGGAAAAGTGTTGTGACTCGCCGATCATTCAAAACGCCGCCGCGCAATTACCCACGTCCTCTACGTGTGGCGCTGTCTGCCAGCCATGCAGCAGCTGCACCACCTAAGCAGCCAGCCGAGCAGCGTCCGCTAGACTGGGACTCTGTGCTCATTCGAATGCTAATGTGTACACATGTCTTGCTTGTCAACTTACTCTGTGACTTATATGTGTTGTGTCGTTCTGAAATATATGTGTTAAACTTGACGTTATAACAAATACAATAATGGAAGGACTGTAAATCATTCGCATAAAGAAACAGCTGTATAATTGATTGTTAAGCAAGCAATATGACATAGCATAACAATGTGACGAAATCAAAAAGGTAACTGTAGTTTGTATTAACAACAAAAATTGTTATTTCTAAGACTGAAATTGTGAAATATAGAGTGGTGTTAGTGTGGAAAGTATATTAGAGATGGTACAGGTGGCAAATCAGCTATACTCTGCAGAAACTGTTAAAAACTTGAAAGAAACTGATATAAGAGGAAATCTGAAAGAATTTCTCTCTTAGAGAAGAGGTGAATGAGCATGCTGATAGCATTTTAGATATGTTTTGCAGGACTGTTAAGAACACATTTTGGTTGTATCTGATGAATGTTTAACATATCAAACAGATAAAAGTTCTGGTCTGAGCCAAAAATAATATTAGAGTTTAATTCTTCTCCAATATTGTGGTACTTAGAGGCATAGTACAAGCTCAGATAGTCTTTAGAAATTCAGTACAGGCATACAATGACAAGTACATATCAACAAATAAAAAATTACTTCAGATTTAATTACTAATGGTTTGACAACAGTACTGATGATAATCAAACAGTTATGGTGCTATTTACTTTGCTTAACTTTTCCTTACCTTTTCCTGATGTTTCTAGGTTGAACTTGTCCAGGGTCTCATATTTGCCTTTAATGAAATGTTCAATAATGATCCTTGATCTATCACTCTTCAGATCTCTTCCAGAAGCTAATATAATCTTGCTGTCACTCTGAAAATTTTAAAATAATATAAATGCTGACACAATCAGTTCTGTGCATTTTATGGTGCTGGAAAACTTATTGTGGTTGAAACAACATTTTTGGTGCACACTATGACAAAGAGAGACATTTTGTATGCAGTGGTCCTAACTATTGTTGAGTTTTCTATATTTTTTATAAACTATACAGACAAAAAACCAATTGTTTAAATTGTTTTTCATATCCAGCTGGATAACATTACTAGAGTTACATTTTGCAAGTACATAACGTAGGAGCAAGGGAGACAACTCACTGAATAATAGAGGCATTGAGTCATCAAAAAGCACACGGACAAGACTGAAAACTTTACTATCTTTTTAACGAATTCTCTCTCTCTCTCTCTCTCTCTCTCTCTCTCTCTCTCTCTCTCTCTCTCCCTCCCTTTCTCTCTCTCTCTCTCTCTCTCTCTCCCTCCCTCCCCTCCTCCTTCTTTGTCTCTACCTGTACAGCAACACTGCACCATTCTACATCTACATCTACATATATACTCCACTAGCCACCAAGTGGTGTGTGGCGGAGGGCACAATTCGTGCCAAAGTCACATTTCCCCCCCCCCCCCCCCCCCGTCTGTTCCACTCGTGGATTGCGCGAGGGAAAAACGACTGTCTGAACGCCTCAGTACGAGCTCTTATTTCCCTTATCTTTGAATGATGATCATTACACGATTTGAAAGTTGGTGGTAATAATATATGCCCTACATCCTCGGCGAAGATTGGATTTCGGAATTTAGTGAGCAGATCCTTCTGTTTAGTGCATCGTCTATCTGCAAGTGTCCCCCACTCCAACCTTTCTATGAGATTTGTAGCGCTCTTGCGATGGCTAAATGTACCAGTCATGAATCTTACCGCTCTTCTTTGGACCTTCTCAATCTCTTGAATCAGACCCAACTGGTAAGGGTCCCATACAGACGAACAGTACTCTAAGACTGGATGAACTAATGTATTGTAAGCTATTTCCTTTGTTGAAGGACTGCATCGCTTCAGGATTCTACCAATAAACTGCAATCTAGAGTTCGCCTTACCCGTTACTTGTGTAATCTGATCATTCCATTTGAGTTCATTTCGAATAGTCACACCCAGATACTTCACTGATGTTACCGCTTCCAAAGACTGATCATTTATTTTGTACTCATACATTAATGGGGATTTTCACCTTGTTATACGCAGTAGGTTGCACTTACTAATATTGAGAGATAACTGCCAGTCATTACACCACACATTTATGTTCTGCAAATCCCCATTGATTTGTTCACAACTTTTGTGTGATACTACTTTCCTGTAGACTACAGCATCATTGGCAAACAGTCTAAGGCTGCTGTCAATACCATCAACCAGATCGTTTATGTAAATCATAAAAAGCAGAGGACCTATTACGCTGTCCTGGGGCACACCTGAAGTTACTCTTGTTTCTGTTGAAGTTACCCCATTCAGGATGACATACTGCTCCCTGTCTGTTAGAAAACTTTCTATCCAACCACTTATGTCATTGGATAGACCGTAAGCATGCACTTTTTGTAGGAAGCGACACTGCGGAACTGAGTTGAACGCTTTTCAAAAGTCGAGAAATATGGCATCAACCTGGGAGCCGGTATCTAGAGCCTGTTGTATATCATGCACAAAGAGGGCCAGCTATGTTTCGCATGACCGCTGTTTCCTAAAACCGTGCTGGTTTCTGCAGATGAGCTTCTCAGAGTCAACTGTACCACTGTACCATATGTATGTGTGTGTACCCTGTATTTTCCTTCATGACGGGATCTATGAAATATGATGGATGAATGAATGAATATCTGATGATGGAAACAGACAAAATTTCTCAGCTGAAGAAATATAACAATTTCAAAATTGCAAAGTCCTAATGTAAAAATTTTTTTCAGAAAATGTACTAAGGTACTGGTAGCGATTATGTTGACAGAACATTGAAATTAAAATTGCTTCCCCAACATTATTACACAGTACTTAAATTCATTCATAAGGATATTCATTACTCTGTACTTACTGAGTCATCTCCTCTTTTGTTAATTAGTTGGAAACCATAACCATAGTCAGGATACTGTGGAGAAGTAACTTCAAGAGCAATATCTATGCTTCTTGGTTCAGCATAATTCAGATGGCCATTAACATTAAGTTCATTTTTGTCCACTGAAAGTTTCAGGTCAAAAGCATAATTCCTTGGAGCAATATCCAGATGCCCATTGATAGCGTATGTTCCTGCAATGAAAAATATTTGTACCTGCAGTTAATTGAGGTGACATCACACAAAATACAAAGAATGTCATAAGCTACATGAAAACTGTTGAGATATATGAAATTTACATCAATAAGCAGGGCCTTTATCCCAAAACATTTACTCAGGCTGTACTAGATAATAACTTACTGATCATACTTCCATACGTGATAATGCTGAATGGACATGGAAAACCAATAATAGAAACAAAGAATTCCAGTGAGATTTGTTAATTATTGTTTATCACTCTCTATTTACAGAATGTAATGAATGAATGGATTGAAGTCACTTAGCAACTGGATAATGAATGTTTTGTTGCTATCAATGACAGTGGTAAAAGGACTAATTTCGAAACAATATGGTTGGAAATACATCCAGTACTCATGAAATGCCTCATAGTTACAGTTTTATGAACTGTGAAAAGTATCGCAGCAACCCATGATAGCTTCACAGAACACTGAATTTATGGTAGTAATATAGTGGTATGAAACTTTAATCATCACTAGTATTTGGGGCATAACCAGTAAAAGTGTGAGGTAATAAATTTGTCTTCTTACTATCCTCTTCAATAAATGTATACTTACATCTGTGTGTGTGTGTGTGTGTGTGTGTGTGTTTATTTTGAAGAATAACTTGTGCACCTGAAAATTCAGGTCAATAATATGCATACCAAAGTTTTCTTTTTTCATGAACTCAAAATAATATTTAAAAATATTTACATTTTACTGGATATGGTACCTAAAACATCTCATCTGAACCTTTTTTATTTGAACAGTGGTAATCTGAGCTATGATATCAAACATATTGCTAATATATAATTAACTGAAGAACTGTTTCTACAGAAATTGAAATTTAAAAAGGTGAAACCATTATTCAAAAGCGGTAACAGGCATAAAGGTGAAAAATATTTTATCAGCATTCTCCAAAGTATCAGAGAGATTAATGAAGCAGTGGGTCACTAACTATTTAACTACAGAACTGTAATCAATATGAATTTTGACCAGGATGAAACAGATAAATGCTTTTAATGGATTACATCGATGAAACAATGATAATTCTACAAAAGTAATGAATAAGTGGTAGGACTCATTTTAGAGCTCTCCAAAGCATTACATACTGTTTATTATGCAATTATTTTAGACAAACTGGAAGTACATGGACTCTAAGGGGTAGGAAAAGTGTGGCTTGAATCATTCACATGTATAATATGTAGGTTATGAAATGTGCATCAGTTACATCCAGTCATAATTACCAATTGGTACTCAATGAAAAATACTAGTTAAAATTTGTGTACTACAATGCAGTGTGCTTCATCCTTTACTATTACCCAATTACATAGGCAACATACACACCTACAACAGTGTAACTATAATTCATGTTGTTCATAGATTATTTAATAATAGTGAGCAACATAGGTGAAGCTTTGTATAAACTTACTGATGAAGTTCGATGCAATAGATTTACAGTTAATGGGAATGAAATAATTACACACAGACTGGAAAATTGCAAACCTAGATATGATGTTCAGTGGGTCAGACTTTGCAATAGCACATACCATGAAACTGGTGAGAATGCATGTTGACCAGAAAATACACTGAGAAGAGTATATAATTAAACCTTCACAGATAATTCAGTCTGCTTTGCTTGAATAAGGCTTTCAAATGTCTGCACAGCAGAATATGTCAGACTGAAATAATTTAGGTATTCAGATCTCTGCATCATGGAAGATGTCAGACTGGATGACTTTAAGTACTATTGGATTAGTTACAAAACCAAGTTTCATTTAAAATGAATATTTAAATTACAGAAGTACAAAAAGTGTGTTTATGGTCACAGTCTACCTTGGCGACTTGCAAATAAATATTTATTACAATTGCTACACTACATGCAACTGTACAAGCTTTCACATAGAATGTGTAAAAAGAACACAATCTCAAAAAGTGTGTGGTCCACAATAAATTTTACTTTAGAATGAATTGTTATCATACCTCAAGAGGTTGGAAGAGGAAATAAAATTGAGAGTAGAATTAAAAATAACTCTATTTAGGAGTTTTTTTTTTAATTGTTTTGCAAATCCATTTGTGTATGCTGCAACTGTATGTGGTCAGTCAGACAAAAAAGAGTAGCAAGATTCTGTCTGTAGTTTTGGTTGGAAAAATGAAGATAAAAGTGTAAGATCATGATGACAATGAAGTTATTATGAATGGATCAATTAAGTATATGTATTGTGTGTGAATGTTTCTAGACCAGTTACAATAGTAACTGAGTATCTAATTTATTTATGGTTAAGTTATTAGAGCTGTGTATGACATGTACTTTGATGTGTCCCACACCACTGTTGAAAACAGTCAATGGACAAATAAATAATGAAAATAAAGAAGGGAGAGCAGAAGAAGCTAAAATGACAAAATGCAGCAAGATGACATATTGAAATATGAGAAGAAAAACTAATGATGCGGCAGTCAGGAACAAACAGTTGTAAACATTTAATGACATTAAATACTATAAGACCTTACAAAATTTTAAACATTCCTCTGAAAAATCAGCAATATTCTGCTTTTAATTTTGGGATTGGAATTTCCTTGTTAATTAACAGAACATTAGCCTCAATAAAATTAAAGAAATTGCTGGCAGATGAAATACTTACCCTTCGGTGTCTTCAGGGCCAGATCTTGGAATGTGTATTTATTCTTCCCATAATTCCTTTCAACCACAACTGCTCCTGAAAATAAAATAAAAGCATACTTGGTTCAGAGGAACTTTTGTAAGATACTTACTTGAACGAAAATGTTGAATTTTGTTAGCGTTACATTAAATTTGAAAGATCAGAAAATACATTAAGGTGTGGTTTTGGTCAAAAGTAATGTTACTAACATTTCCCTGGTGCAAAATCAACACAATAATAATTTGATTTTACATACCATCAACAGTAATTCCTTCTGGTGTCTTATGTGCCTTTTTAACTTTTACATTATTTTCCTTAGAAGGAGCTTTATATTCAAGGACTGGTCTGTATACTTGGCGATTTGGATTGCCAGAAATTTTAACACCACCCTTGACTGAATATTCATCTGCATCAATAACAAGTTTGGCTGACACTGACTTTTCATTGTTATCATCTATTAAGAGACCTGTAGAATAAGAAGGCTACTTTAATGAGAGTTTTTTTACAATAGTATCAAATCAGTACATTTCATAAAGTATTAGCAACTTTTTTATGTGTGCTTTCTTGCCTCACTTCAGATAAACTACTTCATATTGCTCTATGTCAGCAGCTACATATTATCAAATTACTGAAAATTCACAAAGTACACACAGTTAAACACATCAGTTCTAGAACACAACTGAGGCGTTTGGGCAAGCTATAAAACTTCAACCATATCATAGTAAGGTTAACGGAGGAAGACAGTGAGACAATGGTCATATGTACTTTCTTATAAACTACAGGAAAACACCAAGCACGATGAAACCAACAGCAAATAAATTAGGGGTAAAGGAGACAGTTCACGAAGTAGTATAAAAGATGAGTTGTTGACAGGCACATAAAAAAGAATGATAACATTGTCTTTTTTATTTGTGTGTGTGTGTGTGTGTGTGTGTGTGTGTGAGAGAGAGAGAGAGAGAGAGAGAGAGAGAGAGAATATTTTCTCCTTTACACCCTCCTTTACACCTAATTTCTTTACATTCTACCAGAACTTTTCTATCATATTTGAAAACAACAATAAAGTATTTTTAAGTTGCTTCAGCTATTATTTCAGCAACTATTTGAAATAATTTGTGTGATTAAAGGTGAATAACAGTCTAGAAGACTGAGCTTTAGGTCAGTGGCTTTTGTAAACTAATGTATCCTAGGAAAAATGATCTTAAATAACTTCCTGGCAGATTAAAACTGTGTGCCCGACCGAGACTCGAACTCAGGACCTTTGCCTTTCGCGGGCAAGTGCTCTACCATCTGAGCTACCAAAGCACGACTCACGCCCGGTGCTCACAGCTTTACTTCTGCCAGTATCTCGTCTCCTACCTTCCAAACTTTACAGAAGCTCTTCTGCGAACCTTGCAGAACTAGCACTCCTGAAAGAAAGGATACTGCGGAGACATGGCTTAGCCACAGCCTGGGGGATGTTTCCTGAATGAGATTTTCACTCTGCAGTGGAGTGTGCGCTGATATGAAACTTCCTGGCAGATTAAAACTGTGTGCCTGACCGAGACTCGAACTCGGGACCTCTGCCTTTCGCGGGCAAGTGCTCTACCATCTGAGATACCAAAGCACGACTCACGCCCGGTGCTCACAGCTTTACTGGAAACATCCCCCAGGCTATGGCTAAGCCATGTCTCTGCAGTATCCTCTCTTTCAGGAGTGCTAGTTCTGCAAGGTTCGCAGGAGAGCTTCTGTAAAGTTTGGAAGGTAGGAGACGAGATACTGGCAGAAGTAAAGCTGTGAGCACCAGGCGTGAGTCGTGCTTCGGTAGCTCAGATGGTAGAGCACTTGCCCGCGAAAGGCAAAGGTCCCGAGTTCGAGTCTCGGTCGGGCACACAGTTTTAATCTGCCAGGAAGTTTCATATCAGCGCACACTCTGCTGCAGAGTGAAAATCTCATTCTGGCATCTTAAATAATAATTGACTGTAAGATGATTTTGATAGCAGAAAACATACTGTGGCACTCCATGTGGAACACTCCTACATAGTTTCAATAACAGTTAACTTTTTTAGTCTAAATACTTTCTTACTGTATGAAAGACAGACCAATGAATATGTGTCATTTATTGTCCATTCTTCATACACCATCTGAAGTGCACATAGTTAGTATGTCCTAGAGAAGTTGGAGAAAGCATATATTTTACCCAAGACTGCTGACATCTAGATCAAACATAATAATATTTTGAGAATATACCCATAGCCTGTGTGTAATATTGGTAAAGCATGTAAAACTAAGACCAAAACTACAATATTTGTGTTTTGAAAGCAAGTTAGTCTTAGAAGTTATTTGGAACTTCAAATGGCTTGCATACCACTCAATTGAAAGCTTTGCTATTACTGGCTGCACAGACTAGGTCAATATCAGAGGAAAGACGTTTCCTCCAACATGACAATATCCCATAAAAGGCTGTGTAGAGTGCTATTGGAAAAAAGAACTATAATATGATACTCATCTACTTCAATGACATCAACTTGAAATTTCGGCAGAAATTCTAGTATGTGTGCCAATGACAGTTTCATTTCATTGCAAAAGTGAATGCATCATCTTTCAAGACAAATGCTCTAATTATTCCAAAGTAATTATTTAACCAAAAAAATCATAAAATAATCTCATTATTTCCCCCTCCAATAATGACTCTAACTTCTCAACCCACAAAAATTATAATACTAAGAACACATGAACCACAAAAAACAACACATTTTACCTTCAGCAACAACTTCTTTCCATGCAGATTTCAGAGTTGCTGTGACTCCTTGATGAGGTTTTTCTTTTCTTTCAACTAGCAACAACACTTTACGATCAGCACCAGAGCCAGGTGTATCAAAGAGAACTTCAGCAGATTTAAATGCTGACCCTGAAAATTAAATTCAAAGATAAATACTCAAATTAAATGCCATACGTTTTTCTGAGAGCTTTAAATCCAGTTATTTATTTCATATCTGATCAGCAGCATATTTTTACTATCAGTATTCACAATGAAGACTAATAACAATATTTATGTGATATAGCATTTTGTAAATCTTTTCTTATTGATAAAATTTTGCAGTAAATATCTGTAATTGTGGACATACCATCCTTCTTAAGTTCAGCTCGGAAGTGGTATTCTGATACATCATCAGCCTCAATACTGACAGACAGATGACTAGGCCCATTAAGAGGATAAAAGGCAGCAGCATGTGTTGGTGAAACCCAAGGAACACTCACATTACCACAGAATGTCAAACCACTCACTGGAGATAACTGGTCGAAACACCCACGATACTGTTTGTAGTCATTTCTGTAAAGTGTTTCAAAAAAATTAAATTTTAGTGTGATGTATCTCTTGCATGACAGTTCATGATGCTACAACACATTTTTCTCATTAAACTATCATACAAGGGGACAGAGACATATAAAAGAAAATAAAGTGAAAAAGCTACCTTCATAGCGCTAAGTGAGCTGAACATACAAAGTTGAATAGCAAGATAAAGCAATTTCATCTTTTGGATATGCAAATAAAATATAACAGTACATGAACAAGCAGACAAAGGTTGATTACAGTCAATTCAAACAAAAATTTTGTGCCAAGGTACTGCTCTAAATTATTTACTATATTTTGGCACTAAAGAGCTTTTAAGGAAAGAATTTTATGACTTTTTTTTTAAAACATACATCCAGCAAAATAAATTAATAACTATTCTGAAAATGTTGGTATATTATTATTATTATTTCCTGTGTGTGACATTATCTAAGGCAAAATGAAACAAATGGTAAATAGAAATCTGCAATGAGATGATGAATTATTTCAAAAACTGCTCATGGATATATTTCTAAGAAAATTACAGAAAGTAAGGCAGGTTATCACGATTTTTATTAACTTGAGACATCAATGGGAAAATAATCTTTCTTAAACACTCTCAGCATTATACACTGAAAGCAAAGACATTTTAATTCTGAATATGAGTGGTGGTTAGTGTTTAACGTCCCGTCGACAACGAGGTCATTAGAGACGGAGCGCAAGCTCGGGTTAGGGAAGGATTGGGAAGGAAATCGGCCATGCCCTTTCAAAGGAACCATCCCGGCATTTGCCTGAAACGATTTAGGGAAATCACGGAAAACCTAAATCAGGATGGCTGGAGACGGGATTGAACCGTCGTCCTCCCGAATGCGAGTCCAGTGTGCTAACCACTGCGCCACCTCGCTCGGTCTGAATATGAAATGTGAACATGAAATACAGGTATTTCTTCACATATAACTAAGAGTTTCCTTGTAGTAAGAGACGGGATATTGAGTTTGCACAACAACAACAAGTGAAAAAAAGGTAACTCTACTGTCCTTACATATAAAACAGTAACAAACATGAAACTGTAGCTTCAGTCAAGTGATGGGAGTTGAACTGAGTAAAAATTTTTGAAAAATATTATTTCCATAAAATCATCAACTACTATGGTATACAGTCATTATGTATTAAATGTTAATATTGTCCTGCCTATGACTGTAAATAATGTTTTTTAGTTTACTAATGGCGAGTCTCAACTGCATATTCATTATCAAGTGGTAGCTAAATGCATCAGCCCAAGTCAAAAACCACCTGACCACCACAATACAACATGTCTGTATGTGAAAAGTAGTACTAATAAATATATTAATTCTGAAAATCAAATGATTGGAAATGCTAGTTACAATGGTAGTGGATGTTGTTATAATAACAACATTATTCAGGTCACAAATGAACAAATAAAAGATTATTCTTCCACTCATACAGTGCATTTATGTAATTAACTAATTCTAAGGAAAATAGTTTTGATTACCCTTGCAAGTTAAAATGAAGTGGTGTGGAAGTTTCTGGATGCCCTCTTTCCTTAATTGTAGTAAGAACATCTGTTTTCACATCAATAATATCTTGTTTCTTCACAGGCAGGCCAACTTTAATGTCTATGCCAAGATCATTCAAGTTATGTACCGCAACATTGATACCCGTCGATGAATGCACATTGTAATCCAATTTTAAGCCACCTTCCACAACATAGGCATCAACAAGCAGCTTTCCAGTAAGTTCTACTGCAGCACTGGCAATGTAAATATTTAGATTCATTAGTTTCTGTAGTTGCAAGCTTTCATATATGTGAAATATATGGTACATATGAAATTAACACGAAATGTGAAAATTTTAACACCCTAACCATATAAACTGCCAACAAGCTTTCATATAAAATTAAGATCATTTTACTAGCCATCATATTTCCATAGAAAGTACTTCTCACATCTGTATCAGACATGTCCTACCTTATCATGAATTTTATTTTTTTATAATCTGATTTATATGTAACAAATTTTGCATGCTTCTTACAATAAATAGTAAATTACAAGGCACCTAATGTATGTAGGCCAATTCCAGGTCAAATGCAACTTAATTCTTAGACAATTCCCAGACAATGGTTGCAGTCTCATTCCACTTAGACATAATTTGGTGGCCATTTCAGCACTATACATTTTAATAGTTGACTATATCATAATACATATTTCATTTGATTATTTCCTCTCTAATACTGTCTGTGTTTTGTCTCATTTGGTTTAATATTCTCTTTCTATAACATTTCTTCCATGTACAAATTTTTGGAAAACCCAAGTCATTCATTACTTGTAACCTGCTCTCAGGCTTCATAACAATCACTTGTAATTATTTCTAAAGCACCTGAAAAAACATATATGACTTTCTTTGAGTCAAATTACTAGTAAATTATTTGTTTTTCTTTGGATGAAGTTAATTATGAGATAGCTTTCTTTCATTTTAGGAAGTAAAAACTCTGAAGCAGTGGTATCTAAAATCACACTTTCTGCAGTCATTGTTATCAAGTGAGAAATCACAATTGTTAAAAGAATGGACTTACATTCAGTGTGAGCGGATTTCTAATTCCCATCTAGCCATTCAGCTTTACGTTCCCCAAAATCACTTATGGGTATGCTGTAAGTTTGGAGTAGTTAAGTCCATTCTTATTTAATTTATGATGTGTCCACTATCTAGTGACACTGTCCTGGATGAAATGTTAAGCCTTGATCTATCTATCTTGCAGTTATTGTTGCCCCAGCAACTATATACCTTGCTTGCTTCTCTTAATTCTGATTTTTTACTTTATTTAAACTTACAATTAGATCAAACATGTCATATACCAGTACTTATAAAAGTAAACCATCTGTTGAACTGATAATATTCAGAGTACAAAAATATTATTTCTGTTATTTCTATTCCACTGCATTTTTTTGTACCTACCTTCACTACATGACTTTAAATTTTTAAATTCTACTCAGGAATGTGGGGCTCGGTGGGTTAAGTGCCAGATTACAAACCCAAAGATATAGGCACTGATTCCCAGAGAAACCTAGGATTTAGCTTCTGTCATTTATCATTTCTTTCACTTCTGGTAACTAATTGTTAATGTAAAACAAATGCCAAATGGCACCATGATTCAAAATCCTCATTAAACTTAGGTCCCCCAATAAATTCATGTGTAAATATTTTCAAATATCATAGGATCTAATAGGACCATGAATTGTAAGAAACTGGTGTCCAAACCAACCTTCACAATCAGGGCAACTTTATTATGATGGTAGGAAAGGAACAATACTATATCTATTGCAGTTTTAAGGAAATGCTGGACAAAACTAGCGATTTCTGTTTAAAAAAAAAAACTCTGAGATACTAAAGCTTCTCAAAAATCAAATCACAAAGCAACTAATGATGTACCCAAATATCCTAGGCATTTTCATGCTACGTCACTACAATTTCCATCCGCGATATTAAACTGAAACTCATAATCACTTTCCTGGACTAAAAAAGAATATCTTTAATACTAATGTTGCTGAGGAGTAATTGCCTGTTTGCAGAAGTTCGCTAGAAGTATCTAAGAACAATGAAACCTTAATAGAAATTTCTGAGTGTGAAATGTCAGATACTACTTCCTCTCATTAAAAAAGTCTCTCAGGAATTAAGTTTGTCAGTGGTTCAACATTTTAACTTAAGTCTACTGCATAAATTGAAGATCAGTACTAAAGGGCTGAGATGTAACTGTCCAAGATAAAACTCATATGTTTAAAGTGGCATTTCTTAAATCTTCGTATTGATAATGATATAGTATTTACTGCCATTTTTGCTGGAAACATTAATGCCACGACCTTCCTTTCTTCTACAAGGTATTTTTGAATGTTCAAATGATTTAAACATTTTTTTTCTTTCGATTGTATTTTTTAGGCTAAATGAAAACTACTGAGAAAGATACTTCACATAGTGGCAAGGGGACATTATAATGTTTCTATCTTGCATTACTGAATCTGTTACAGTCTGTTTCTTTGTATGAAAATCATGTTTCAGTTAAATGCTACATTTGATGGATATTATTGTTCGAAAACACACACACACACACACACACACACACACACACACACACACACCAGACTAACAGGCATTACCAATTAATATATAAATTTACCTTGGAACAAACTCTAGCCTGAAGGCTGCATTTTCTGGTTGACGGAGTATAGAACGAACATCTACTTCACCATTAAGTTTCAGACGTGCAGCAATACTTCCATCAATGGCTAACTTCAGTGGAAAACCAAGATTTGTTGGGTATGACAACTCTGAATCCAGGAATGTAAAGTGAGGCTCAAAGTCATACTGAAATACCAAGAAGATTTCTTTAGAATTTTACATTAGAGATTCAAGTAACTAATGGAACTGACACCTGGTAATTTTTTATGGAATGATACCTATCTAGAAATAAGAAAAAAAGATTTCATTAACACAGCTCACTTCCTTTGGCTTAATAGTTTTTTAAAACATGTTCAACATCAGGTTTACTAGGCCCTGTTTATGCCTTCTTTCCTCATTTTTATTCATAACTGGATTCGACTTGAAAAGTTATTGAACTTTTGGACCTCCATAGCTGAATAATGATTGAAAACCACCACACCTGACATATAATTATGGTGTTTTTTTTCAACACTGGATTAGACTTGATATTTAAAACAGGCAAAATAACCATGTCATAATCATAATTTCTCAAATAGGTTAACATTAGTGCAAGGCAGAATGGTTTGTGGTGTTTTTGGCTCTATTGCTACTCCAAATGAATCACTAATATACCATACATTAGTAATTATATTATGAAAAGGACAGTTGATACTCACCATTTAGCAGAGATGCTGAGTTGCAGATAGGCACAACAAAAAGACTGTTACACAGTAAGCTTTCAGCCAACACACACACACACGCACACACACACACACACACACACACACACACACACACACACACACACACACAAATCA
This sequence comes from Schistocerca nitens, assembly GCF_023898315.1. NCBI lineage: Eukaryota > Metazoa > Arthropoda > Insecta > Orthoptera > Acrididae > Schistocerca > Schistocerca nitens. The sequence goes on along the minus strand of NC_064616.1, from coordinate 166,051,000 downwards.
CTGTCTCTGGCAGCTGAAGCCAGACTATGAACAGTAGTGCATGAGGGACAGACAATAAGATGGGGTAAGGAAGAGGCTGGGGTGCACCCAGTCTTTTTACTTCTCCCCCCCCCCCCCCCCGCCTTCTGTCTAACCTCTCGACTGTGTGTGTGTGTGTGTGTGTGTGTGTGTGTGTGTGTGTGTGTGTGTGTGTGTGTCCCCAAAGGCCTCTCGGAAAGCTTATCATGTGACAGTGTTTTTGTTGTGGTTATCTGCAACCCAGCATCTCCACTATATGGTGGGTAGAAACTATCCTTTTCATAATTTTGTTACATTCCATCCTCGATTTTCCATTGTTTGGTACATTAGCAAGTTTATTTTATCAGTTTCAAGTAAGTGACAGGTGATTGGTACACTAATTGTGTATAATCTTCTCAGCTTCACCCGGCTGCCACAGTAGGCCACAATCCACAATAGATGACTGACATATTAACAAATCTAATCCAACAATAAATTACAAGAAACTGGTTTTCACAAATGCTATGTTAACTTAGCCGGTGTCAGCCAAATGGCACTATCTCAAAATTGAAGCAAAAATGGAAAGCAACTGTAGTTTCAATAATGGATAAAATACTGACAATTTTAGTAAATCATAAACTTGTATACCAGTAACTACATTGTGGGCAATGATTGGAAGCTCTCTATATAAAGCAATAAATGAAGTAAAATGATGTTAGGTGAATCATAAATAACAGACAGTGTACTATTGTATGCACAGTTACAATTACCTCTTTGATATTTAAATAACTTAGTATTTAGAGGTATTACATACATTAAATTTCTTGCTTTTTTGTAGTCCTTCATTAATTGTGTCAAATACTTCATCAACTACATGTTCAGAAGATTTTTGCTCATGTTTCCCATCATAATTAAACCAAGCAAGTTCTGATCCAAATGTTTTAAGGGATAAATCCAAATCAAGACTTCTGTCTTTCTGTGAAGGCAGTAAGGAATTATAAGCCTGAAACAAAAACCATGCATATATTTGACTTGACCTAACAGTATGAAAGTTTTAAAGTTTGAACTGATTTATTTTAATGTAGTTTCTAATGAACTACACAAGAAACCACAGTCATAACCAGAAAATTTACTTTGGTATGGTAATGTCAATGAAGATTTCTATTAGCAATTAATCAGTAGAAAAATATGTAGACTGATTACTTTTAGTGACAGAATTTACCTGTTGGCGGATATTCTCCACGGCATCTTTTGAAACTGATCGCTTCTGTCTGAATGTTTTCTCAAATCTCTCTGATATCCTGCTGGCCAAAGTTTTATACTTTTCCTGGAATTTATCTACAATTTCATCATCATCCTCTGACTCAATATATCCCTTAGGTCCCAAGTATGATTCAATGACATGGTCCAGATTTTCTGTTCGTGCAGCAATCTATGAAAATGCAAAATAGAAGTTAGTGTTAGCAAAACAATTTGTCCTTTGCAGTCCAAAGTTGAACTAATAGATTTAGCTTCATATTTGTCATTAAACAGGAAAATAACACATGATTGATTACAAATGCATTTCCTTGTCATATTTCTGTTGTAGGCCTATACGTCTCCTTTGAAATAATCTAAGTGCAACAATATGAATGGACACTTATGCATAAGTTATTTTCAAAAGATAGCTATTAACAGCTCCAACTACATTCTGTGTGTATTTTGCATGTTTTTGTTAATAATCCATATATGTCTCATGACTTAATAAAGGCATAATATTGTTTTGCTGTGTCAAGAAACCACCAGCAATGGCTTTACATATTCTGTCTTATACTACTGCCCAGAACAATATTAATCCTGGAAAAAGAAATTAAAATTTTACAGGTAGCATTGAGAACAAGAGCTAACATACTTTCCTTTCCCTGTGCTACCTGTGATGGAAGTCAGCTATAAAATGCAGGCTCATCCTCTGTCTGAGAATCAATTCCCCAGTAATTGCATTTAATGGGTCATCGAGATTGTAAGTTCTCCACTAATCATTCCCCTCATTCTATTTTGATAGTTAAAACAATTTATTAATTTATATGTGTATCTCTCAGACATTTTAAATTTTTCCCTCTGTGTGACACACACAGGTTTTATATCATTTTTCATACCTACTCATGTCATATGGCTTTAAAAATGATAATAATGAACATGAACAATAAAAAATATACAGTCACTGAAAAATGTGTAATGTTAACAACACGTGGATTTTTAATAGTACACTAAAAACGGTGTATTGGAACTGATGATGTAAACAAGTATGAAACATTTTTCACTTATTATAAATATTGCTATGATATGGCATCCCCATTAAAAAGAATTAATGTGACACATACCTCAAAAACATTGTAGGAATGCCCAAAAATATCTGCTGTCAAGTTTAGAGAGACAGATCTGGGCAAATATGACGATTGTGAGAATATGACATTTGATTCAACTGATGCTCCAGCATTCAGGGCATCAATAGCGTACGAAAGTTCATAATTCTGTGAATACTTTCGAATATCACTGGAAAATGTTTTCTTAGCTTTTAATTGCCCAAGTTTCTCTTTGGCCTCTGCTTTGCTAGGATCTGTTGACGCCTGAAGATTTTTCAAGTGGGAAACAACAAAGGAACCAACTGAAAAAAAAAATTCATGAGTTAGTATAACATTCAAGAAATGTAATTGTTTTTTAATCATGAAATTGCTATGGCTTATTCCAGTTCCTTAAAATTTAAATGTGCACCCATTCGTATATTACATTACATTAATGATAGGTGTATATAATAAAAGTGTTTCCATCTTCTTGATAATAATGTGCATTCTTGTATTTGTTCACATATTTTCTACACACTCCTATATAATTACACAAAATGAATGTATATCACCAACATTATTCAAGAAATACGCTACTTGTAAGAAATGCCCATACCTTGGATGATAGGTTCATTCTCTAATAAATTACTTATTGCTTTCACCACGTTATCACATGGACATTCAACCACAGCCAGATAGGCTTTGATTCGTATTTCTGAATCTTCCACATGATCACGGAGGATTTGCAAAGCAGCCTGTTTTAACTGTAACGACAATAATACAAATTTCAAACATGCTGCAATAAAAAACTAGAAATTAGAACAGTGTTAATGCATTGTGTGAGTACAGTACTGTACATTTTTCAAATATAATTTCATTCATGTTATAATGAAAATAAGGATATGACTGATTAGTCGGATACAATCAAACTTCATTATAAGAGTCCCTGACTACAAATATTAGCACATATTTCTAACAGCTGTTGCTAAGTTTAAGCAATAAATAAATGCAACCATTTAAATGTAATAGAAAAAACCCAATATCAGATGACAACAAAATTCTCTTATTTTAATTTGATGAAATGTCTATGCATATATAATGTCTTCTAAATGATAAGTGAAGGAGCTATTGCTCAGTTGTGAACTTATGATCAATCAAGATGTATTCAAAGCCCCAAAGGAAGTCTCACTAATTTTTTGCAATTTATGTTCCACTTTAAATACACATACCAATGAAAAAAAAGAGTACCACATGAAGAAAAATGGTAAATTTAAAATATTCCCCGTGATGACTGACGAGATAGATAAACAACAGAAAATAAAATTGTGGATGACAGTGCTGTGTTGCTCATTAGATGAATTATAAATGAAGTAGTTGTACAAAAATATGGAACATACAGGTCATAGAGATAATCACAGAAGCAAGTTTAATCTGCGTTTACATTTAATTTCCATTTTTCTAATAGCAATAACATATGAATGCTATATTCAGTTACCATAGAAATTTTGGATTTAAAATTACTTAAAAAATATTTTCCATAAGGTTATTGTTATAAGACAGTGTACGTACATTCTTACGGCAAGGATCATTTTGGATGACCTCCAGTGCTGCTACACGGACTCGAGGTCGCAATGATTTATTTAATGCCAGTTGCTTCACTTTCTCTCCTAGGGCATTATTAAGATGACGGATGTTCCCTAGAGCTTTAAGGGCTGCGATTACCTGATAAGAAAATAAATTATTAATTGTACTAACCATCTGAAAGTAAATAATTTAGTAGTTTTAATGTTACTTGCACACTTACTCGATTTTCTCCTGCCTTTGATGTAACACTGGCACTCACATGCTTTGAAAATTTGCTCAGAACTTCATCAAATTCAGCAACATTTTCACACTTGTGTTCTCTGCAATAACGGCCAATAAAAGAACCGATGCCGAGGAATGCTTCTGTTGGCAAATTCTTCTGGTCTAGTAAGCTCTGTAAAAAAGAGATTTATTTTAATTTATTTCAAGAGACACACAGTATAAAGCCTCATTCATTACAAACCAACTAAATTGGGAGACAATCGAGCACCTGCTGTATAGTTCTGATATCTCCCCATTTTGTTATCATGCTTTTGGTTCCTTAAAAGAGGCCTTGAAGGGTCAATAGTTCCTGTCAGATGACGATATGCAGCAGGCAGTGAAGGACTTCTTCCAACAGCAGGAAAGAGTGTTTTACCAAATGTGTATCTTCAGCATGCTGTGTCAGTGGGGTGATTGCCTCAGTGGTCATGGTGATTTTACCTGATTGCCATTTTTATTCTGGACTGTATGGCCTTTGTATGGAAACTTTTTGATCATCCCTTGTACAGTAACATCCAACAGTCTCTTCCGGGTGCTTGTCTTTCTTGACAGTAGTGTAGTAGTTTATTACTTTTGGCAACTTATGTAAGACATGACTGCCATTAAAACATTTACATAACATTAACTCATGGTTCTACAACTAACTCAAGTTGCTTATGAATAACTGAGAACTTTTTGGATAATGCCCTGCATAACATGATAAAAATAACTGTGACAAGTTTCATGTGACACAACCTGCATATTTATATAAATAACTATAATATTTAGCTGGCCGCAGTGGCTGAGTGGTTCTAGGCACTTCCGTCCGGAACCACGTGGCTGCTATGGTCGCAGGTTCAAATCCTGCCTCGGGCACTGACATGCATGATGTCCTTACGTTAATTAGGTTTAAGTAGTTCTAAATCTAGGGGACTGATGACCTCATATGTTAAGTCCCATAGTGCTTAGAGCCATCTGACCATTTTTATAATATTTAATGTTGTGTAGGTGTTATTGTAGAACAAAATATTGCAACAACTTACAGGTTTCATTGTAGCTGTTGTGGAATAATTTGATAGCTCACATGTCAAGAATACTAACCTGTCACAGATAAATTAAACTGCTCATACTTGTGTTGGTTTCAATTTATGTAGGTTCTGTATCATTTACTCTTACCCATTAAGGTAAATTCTTAATTTCAATGATTCACGACATCATGCGTTTAGTATTTGATCCAGTGATCACTCTTTAATTGTGAACTCCCTATCTTTGTTTTGTTTTGGTTAAAATCAAGTAATCAAGTACTTTAGTAGTTAATTTTTTTTTTGTAACTATTGATTAAACTCTATACTTACCGATATTGAAACAACAGATTTCAGTGATGCATGCTGAATGAAGGCCAAGCCTCGGTACCAGTGGTTAGTAGTTATTTCTTTAGATTTTAACAGGAGTGCAATAACTTCAACAGCATCTCCTGTGCTTGTCCTGAACAAGGCATCCAGTAGTAGGTTCCTACATTATAAAAGTAAATAAATGTTGAGAAAAGAAAACTGTTAAGTCAATAACTTAGTCATATATAAATTTATCATATGTTTCATGTCATTTATATTTTGCATCATTGCTCCAATGAACTACAGTGACAATGTGTATTGTGTAAATGGAAAATAGTGCACCACTCACTGTGTCTTGTTGTGGATAGCTAAAAATACCATTATGCATATACTGAACAAACTGATTGTATGTTCTTAACACAGTAAACTCAAAAGAAACCACAAAACCTGTGTGTTTGTATCCTCAAAATATATAATACATGTCATGGAAATTTATTCAGGTGATGAATATTCTTAAAGTCTATCTCAGAGTACATTGGTTTATATAAATCAGCAAAATATCATTAAGATAGCATTAACACAAGAAAATATAACACAAAGGACATGAAATTTGAGTGTGTTTTGACCACAATAGTTCTACACAAATACTCAATCCTGTTTATGTCATCTGTATGTAACACACAACTGTATGTTACAGAGTAGGATGGCCACTGTTGCTAAGAGAGTGAGAGGGGGTATCTGGAGTATCCAAGTTCACAGAATGGCACTGATGTTTCATTCACCAGACTTCATTCGCCAGACAAATTGGGATGGAATGTCATTGATAGTTTGGAGGCATGTTAGTCTCAAATGTAAGTGGCCCAGTGTGTATACTGTAACCCTTCTGCCAATATGGAAGCATAGGGTCAGCATACATAACATATAACCAAGGAAGTTCAAACTTTTGCTGATGACTGTGCTTGATGACAAGTGTTCACCATTATGTACTGTAAGGAATAGCATTGATATCTCATCCCAATTATGTTCTACACCACAGTGTGTGCAGCAAATTTCATAAAGATAAGAAAGTGGATCAAATTAACATCCATCAAACAACAGTGAAAGAATGTCTTCAGATTAGTCAGTGTCTGTGTGTGTGGTGGCACAACTTTAGATGGCTACATAAATTTCCATGTCTTTCCATGTGGTAATACAATGCAAGTTGTAATGATAATGCCAGAAGTCATGACTGTCCTATGTGATAACAGCATTCATCCACAAAGAGCCTGTCTTATGGCAACAGTAAAGTTGGAAATACCAGGTTGGTCCCCAGACTTGTGTCCCATAAAGTCTATTTGGAATACTCTCGCAAGGCATCTTGTAGCCTTCTTGCAGTGCTTATACCCAGAGCTTTGTTGCAATGAGAAACATTGGACAAGAGGAATCGGTTAATCTTCCTATGGGTGTCAAAATGATTATCATTCATATCAGCATACACCATTATATGTTAAAAATTAATCTTCCTATGGGTGTCAAAATGATCATTATTCATAACAGCATACAGCATTATATGTTAAGTGTGGTCTATGTTGCTTGTGCTACACTGAACTGAGATTATCCAGTTATGCACATTTCAAATTTTTATTCATTTGGATTTCTTTATTTGTCTGAAACAGAGTGTTCATGTTTTATTCACACCATGTCATGTGTTACAATGGTAGCTACCATTGCCTTTGACACACACCTATTTGAATTATTTGACTATAACTATACATAACTGCAAACAGCCATTTATCAAATATTCATTTATTTCCACAAACCAGTTTTTGAGCCTCTCCAGGCTCATATTCAGAAGGGGCATGCAGAAGTAACATATTTACATCTGTAGAGTGAAGCTGGGAGATGGCACATACAAAAATAAATATGAAACTTATGCATACCCCCATCTGGAGATGAGCCTGAAAAGGACTGAAAACTAGTTTATAGAAATAAATAAATATTTTATAAGTGACTGGTTGCAGGTATCTGCATGCATATTTAATGAATATACAGTGATGGTGTTCTACAATATCTATAATTGGATAAGATTAATCTATTTGATTTATTATTATTTTCATATTCCCTGCAGCACATAAGTAGGTATAGTGTTTTGTTCATTTAGAGAACTTTAATGTTCAGAATATCCACAAGTTATACCTTGAATTACCACACAAAATAATTACAATGCACACCTCACAGTATCTAATTAAATTTGTCATAAAATAAAAGTTAAAGTTAAATAAGTGATGAGTGTTGTTACTTGCTTGACACTGAAACTTGCTTGACACTGAAAAGGTGTCATAATGTGTAGCATAAAGAATGTTGCTTAATTATTTTGCCTTAATAAGATAAAAATTGGTTGGTCCCTACTTTTTCACACAGTAGAAGTTAACAATTTGTATCTGCTGTTCAAATACTTTGATACCCTGGTAGACAGCTTTACTCACTGGAAGTGAGTACTGACTAACACCAAAACTGATTTTAAAAGTTGGAGAATAAGATTCATTGTTTCACACTGAAACATGTGGAATCTTTTAAACATATGATATTACATTCTACAGTTCAGTGCAATTTTTATAAGATATATCAGCTAAAGTTTAGGATTTCATACACTACCTTGCAGCACGTTTGTTGCTAAATCCAGCTCCAGCCTTTACATCATTGTAAACCTTAAGAATATCAGCGGAAGAAGACTGACGTAGCACAGAAACAAGAGTTCGAAACTTTTCTGCAGCATCAACAGTGACTCCATCTTTTGTAGAACTTTCAGCGGCATGTAGAGCAGCAGTAATAGCACTGCTTCCTCCAGGCACGCTTTCCAAAGCATGAGGTGCTTCAAACACTATTGACTTAGGGACTTTAAATGAAGCTAGAAAAGATCAAGTTTAAATGTAAAGGAGTGTTGCTCAATGAAGTTATATAAGATGTCTATGTCAGTTAATGCTTACCAGATATATCATATTTTATTAAAATCTATAAATTAAATAACATAAAAATGATAACATTTTTACAACTATTAAGATACAGTTATACAGGAAAGCAATATTTAATTATAGTTCAGCAGATTTGAAACACATTCTTCTCACAACATCATAAAGATAGACAATATGCACAGCATTAAAAGATCAAGAATGAAAAGAACATGATAGCAGCGGCTGACATTTCAGAAGTTCTAGATAATATAAAGAGAAAAAGTGACTTTTCTAAAAATCTGATTCCCACAGATTCTCTGACACAGTGTGTTAATTACAGCATTAATACCTATAGCATGTAAATACATACTGAAGTTTCATATCATCAAAAGTGGATGTATGAATACTTGCAGTTCTATTAGTACAATAAATATGGAAAAATTTTGTAAGTAATGGAATATTTTTTCTCTCAATTTATGTTAATTTGATGGATTAGCTGATTTAAAATTTAAAACAAGAGTTTAATATTCTGCTGACAATAAATATCTAATACAGGATGAAAGGTGTGATGGAATTTTTTGCACACTTTACAATGAGACAACTGCTGGCAAAAAAATTATTTCTTTAATAGTTGTAGACACCCAAGTTGTCTTCTTGCTAAATGTAGTTTATACCCAGACAGAACAGACTCAGATAAGGATTTATTCTTGGGAAAACTGCTAAACTGCACATTTTTATGTAAGAGGCACTTTGATTTTGAAGTTAAAGCAAGAACTCATTACTTGTGATGGACTGTGTTAAATACACAAGCAAATCATGCCAATATTTCCAACATAAGTGAGGCTCTGCTGTAATACCATATGGAGAAGTTAGGTATATGTTAAATAATATTTGTCACTAATGATCTGAAAATAATTTCAGTTACATTAACAAAGTAACTGGATTCAACTGCAATTAAATAATTGCTTTTAAACTGGCAGAGAAACTTTCTGTGAAACACAAATGCACATATTGCTTTTATAGTTCATAATCTAGAAAACAAAACACATATTTCAGAAAACTGAACATACCAAGTGGTGGAGCTGGTTGTGCATTGTGTGTGGTAAGGGTGAGTTTAGTTTCCACAGTGGTTTTGGCTCCATTGCCCTGGTTTGAAAATGGGCGGAAAAGATATGATTCACGACTGGTAGCACTGACAATTAATCCACCTTTAATCTGTTGTTCTACATGTAAATCTGCATCAAGCAATGGTGTAGCATGTAAGTCCTGAAACATATTCAAAATAATTCTAAAATGCTGCAAAAATTCCATAAAATATAAAACTGCTTTGATATGAGGTTCATATTATTTTTATTACAATAATATAGTAATCTTAGTCATATTTAATATACAATAAAATGGACTGATGACCGCTGGAGTTGAAGTGTTTAACTGAGAATGTATTTTTATATTTCTGGACAGAAGTACAAAGTTCTTTTGTAGGAGGTCTGTAAAACAAACTTTGTCTTGGTCAAAATTTCTAACCATAAGAAATGTCAAGTAACACCACGATTTTAAATGCACATAATGCAGATAATCATGTAGGAGTGCTAATCAAGAGATTACCTGAAGGCAATTACAGAGTTCACAGTCTCAAATTTATTTAAGAGTGAAGTTAAGGATATGCCAATGAGTACACTATGTAGTGTCCCTGATATGATAAATACCAAAAATTGTGTGAAAGTAAAAGAGTAAAATAAAACTTTTACTTACTGACTGTCCTGTAAATCGAGTTGATAGTATCTCTTGTATTAGATTCTCACGAGAAGCACATCTGTTTAAGTTCCTTGATTTTGAGATAACAGTCACATCACCACGTTGACTATGTCGGACATTTGTTGAGCAAATTCCAAATACATCCACCTGTTTTAACAGTAATAAAGACAAAAAATCTCACAACAAATAAAGGAAATGTTCTCTTGCATTATTACACAGATTGTAATAATATACACCACACCATAAATACTGAGAATTTGTATAACCAAAAAATACATCTCACTGACAACTTACCTCACTGGCTGATGAAGACTTTGTGTTTGGTATCTGAAGCAGTGAAAGTATAGCTCTTTTTATATTGAGACTGCTTTGGTTGTCACCTTCCTCAGAACACAGCTGCTTGTTGATAGAGTTCCCTTTGAAGTTTGCCAAGACTGGGTGTGCTTCGAGGTCCTTCAGGTTTGCATAGTTCTAGATAAACAAAAATGCAGGAGTAATGCATACATGACACAAATATGGTGCATCAGTACATGCTAGTTTGTAACTGACTGAAAGCAGAAGCAAAAATCATATTTACAGTGAGGACACGGTCAATACGCACAAAGCTAATGACACGCTCACAGATTATGTGTAAGTTAGTGTAGCTCACCATGCATTACAAAACTTATGGCTAATGAGCAGACTGATGGCATAACAATGTTGTCAGAATGAGTATGCTGAACTTTTCCTTTATTGATTGTTTTTTGTAGTATTTAACCAAATACTGATTGCAAATTCAGTTTACAAAATTACTGAAATTTGAAATGTATTGACAGTAGTTCTGTTGATGGAAATGTATGTTCTCATTTATGAAGATCACGAAAATTTAAAGATGGAAGGCTGGCATAGGACTCAAAGAGATAAACTTTCATCTGCAAGTTCATATATTTATCCAACAAATGTTGTAAATCTTTGTATCACAAACTTGACCAAAAATAAAAATTGCCAGCTCACTTTAAATATAAGAATGAATCGGAAAAATGGCAGCAAACATTACATGCAGATGGAAGAATAATAAAAAACAGAGGAGAAATGGCTTTCTTTCTCTCTGATAAAACAATGCAAGTTGTATGTGAGTGAGTGATCTACAAGAGCACAACAAACACGCAATAATTTCTGTTCTTCACCATTTGCCTAGTTTGAAAGCATTTTGGCATTTCATTGTTTTGAATCTAAGAAATATGTTATTCTATATGTAACACTGGATTTTCACTACTAGCGTTTTGTTTTGCTTTATGTTTGTAAATGGAGGACGTTTATGGAAATCAGCAATTGTTTCTTTATTTTTAAGTTTTACACAAATGAGGTGCTCTAGCTAATTTAATACACATGAAATGCAAATAATGTGTGTGTGTGTGTGTGTGTGTGTGTGTGTGTGTGGTTTCCCCCCCCCCCCCCCCCCACCACCAACAATACTAGATAACAAACAACAAATCGTTATAATCTACCTGTAGTTTGGCGCCACAGTCATATAATACTGTTTATGTGAATGTTTCATAATTTGACACTAAAGACTGTTAATTCTATTGTACAATAACGATGACATATTAGTAAATTTGATAGTGTGGCTTTAGATAATGGTGCCTGCACATGTAATGACCATTTCTGGTGATCATTTTATGGCGAAGTTGCTAAATGTGTGTCAGACATGTTTGTTTTATTTTTTCCCAGACATTTTATGAATATATTCTCATTTATATGCTGTGACACCTGTATTACATAATTAGGTTTAATATATTTCAATGATGACTTCTTTTATAGAATTCTAATCATGGGTAACATTGTGGTACTTGAAAATGGCCAAAATCCTGACTGTACAATAGAGTAAACAATCTATACAGCCAAATGCCAGAACTTTCATTTAAATAATAAATCATGAATTTTTATAAGCAAACTTAGTTTTCTCAGGAACTGAGGAAAATCAGTGTGAACTCATAAAAAAATAGTCAGAAAGATTGAGGTGTTACAGCAAAGGGCACACAGAACATTGGATATGATAATGAAGCATGGAAAGTAAGACTGACATGAAGGATCAATTAGTAACAAATTCTAGGAGAGAAGATATTTTCTGCTGGTAGCAGCATGGCAGTATTAAGTCTATTATGTAGACTGCAGGTTGATGAGAAGAAATAGCAGAGGTAAGGTAGGACAAGAGAGAAAAGTAACAACCTGGGAGGGTAGTAATTGCAGAAGAAGAGATTTTAGGAAAGAATGGGGGGTAAAAATATAGTCAATGAATGTATCAATAGAATTAAAAATAAAACAAAAAGAAAAGTACATCTGCAATATACATGATGTACATGAAAACCAAGCATTAAAGGAAGACATGGAAGCCATTCCTGAGAACTGTCTCATTAAAAATTAAATTTGTGACTATATACATACAGTTTGGAAACAAGGCCTATTCTTTCCACAAATGTGTACATGGCTAAGCATATTATGTTTAATGTTATTTTTTAAATGTTTTTGAGAACATTATTCTTGAAGAATCAAGTCTGCTGAGATCACTAGTAATTGTTTTTAATACTGAGATTGGTTTCAGCAGATCTACACTGTGCTCACTGGATTCTTGTAACATGATTAGATGTACTTGCTTGTTACAACACTGAAAGTCACACAGTGATGTCACGTCAAATTGTCTGAGACCTCAGTGGCGCCATCAGTACAACATGTCATATGTTTTAATTGTGAGTTATTTTATTTGTCACATGCTGTTCTCTGCCACTTTTTATTACAATTTGATGAAACATCACTATGTGACTTTCAGTGTTGTAACAAGTATGTACATCTAATAATATTACAAGATCTGATGAGGATAGGGTAATTCTGTCAAAACCAGTCATAGTAATAAAAAGAATTGCTAGTGATTTTGGTAAACTTGATTCTTCAAGAATACTACAACCTTCAGATAGCCCCCAATGAATGACGCAATGTCAAACATATATAAATTTTTGAGAATACCAGGTCTACTGTTGGTGGGAATTTTATTTTACTACAAATATACATTAGTGACTCCTTCTATGTCGCCTCCATATCTGAGTGTACAGTGCTACTGACTGCCAGACAGAGGACCCGGGTTTGATTTCCAGTACTGCCAAGGACATATCCTCGGTGGGAGTACATGAATAGGGTGCATTCAGCCTTGTGATGCCTATCGAGGAGCTACTTTTCAAGTAGCAGTGGCTTCAGGCCATGAAAACTGGCACCAGCTGGGAGACCCATGAGCTGACCCTTCGCTCCTCCTTACCGCACCCAATGACACCACTGGTTGAGGATGACATGGTGGCTGGCCGGTACCAATGGGCCTGCCACAGCCTGAGGATGGAGTGTTAACTGCTTCTATGATTTATGATAAATTATGTCTGTCTGTAGAATAAATACATCAATAAGCTGCACATAACTCTGAAAGTTCAGATGTATAGCCAAAATGTAGTTGCCTGTAGCTTCATTATTTGTTTATGTAAAATATATACCATGTGTGTGGAGGAATAAGCGTAACATAAATATAGTTTAAAGATTATGAGCAGAACTGTGTGCCAGAATTACAGATATCTAAATCATTGCTGGTATTTCTTGATGTGTTATGGATTACACCGAATTCTCAGTCGACTTCAAGCTGGAATTTAAAATAATGCACAGTAATTTTGGTGAAAGAGTCAACAGCATCCCTACCTTTGAGTCTGGACCATTGATTGTGACACCTCGTAGCCTCAGAACTCTGTTACACTCATCTGCAACACTTAAATCAGCTGTTGCTTTCAGTTTCAGTCGAACCGGTTCACCCTGTGTACCTGGTAAACTTGTCAATGTTGTTCCTTCAAAGCTGTAGGTGTACGTATGTCCTTTTTGATACTGGAATACTGATGATTGAGCTGCTGAAACAAACATATTGTGTTTTATTCTCCATAAAAGATAGAAATCTACATGATTTAAGTAGCAGGGAAATGGAATGGAATTTTATTAAATATGCCTCACGAATAAATTAGACAGCCTTGGAATTACAGTTGTTCCTTTGGAGTAGCCTTTGAGTAAAAGGATTTGCCTATTTGTCTGGAATAATGAATGTCATTATATACTTAATGGCTACTTTAATGGAGAGTATACATCAATTTGTAGAAAAAAGGGAGCTGCAACATTAGTATACGATAAATCACACTACTGTAGTATAACCGAGCAAGGTGGCGCAGTGGTTAGACACTGGACTCGCATTCGGGAGGACGACGGTTCAATCCCGCGTCCGGCCATCCTGATTTAGGTTTTCCGTGATTTCCCTAAATCGCTCCAGGCAAATGCCAGGATGGTTCCTTTCAAAGGGCACGGCCGACTTCCTTCCCCGTCCTTCCCTAATCCGATGAGACCGATGACCTCGCTGTCTGGTCTCCTTCCCCAAAACCAACCAACCAACACTACTGTTGTATGAAGTAAACATCATTTTGTGGGAAAAATGGGACTGTAATATTACTATAAGATAAATCACACTGATACAATTATTTTTTTGAATTGTTGTGCAGTAGTAGCAACCTTCGAGTTACCTGAGCTAGGGATTTGACTGTGACTGACTTAGCAACACATACTCCATGTAAAGACATTCACATATTTGAAGAGTGTTTTCTAAATCAAACCATGCCTCACTAAAGACAGAAAAAAACATTATAAATATCTGACAGTCTTTGAATATGACATGGTTGGTAAGAAAACTCATATTTTTCTATTAACTGGCCACAAATGTGAACCACTATGTCAAACCATGATAATATTTAGAAGTATGAATTCAGTAGAGTCACTTATTTATTTTCTTGAATTGGCCTACTGAGGATCACATAAACGACTTATATCTTCTTTCTTTCCTCCTCTCTCTCTTTCCAGTAGTCCTTTATTACTACCTGAGTTTTTCTGTTCTTTCTTCTATCCACATTGTGCCTGTCTTTTTGTTTGTTTCCTCCTGAAGGCCTTGAAACTTATTTACTTTTGCTCCATACTTTTTCCTTTTTCCTATTTCTTCCGCCATATTTCCATTTCCCTAAGGTCTGCTTCAACTTCCCTGATCCACATAATTGTTTTTGTTAAAAAAGTTAAAAATTCTTTTTGTTATTATGTTGTCATCTCTCCTTTTTAGATGTCCATAGAATACAACTCTTCTCTTCCTCTTTGTGTCTTAATATTGGTCCTATTCCTTCATAAATTTCTTTATTGCTTCTTAATTTCCATTTCCCATTGTCATATTTTTGTCCCAAGATTTTCATTATTATTTTCGTTTCCTTCTTTTCTATTTCACCTAACTGCTTGGCTGTATTTAATGAAAGGTATCCTGAAGCATAGACTTTCTTGACAGTGTTGTGGTGACAGAGTTTTGCATTTATGGAGGTAAATTTCTTGTTATACAGCTTTTTTGTTAACTGAAAAGCCATTTCCATTTTCCTCACCATTGCGAAGTTAGCTTCTTTGTCCAAACCATTTGGTTGTATTACTTCACCTAGATATTTAAATTTTGTATTTTATTCTTGTGTAACCAGTTTCCATGTATCTTAGTGCCTCCTTTGCATCTGTCATATACACTGTTTTTTCAAAAAATGTACATTGGTCTGTTTTTTTGAAACTATTTACTGTAGGAGATTTAGCTAAAATAGCAAGATCATCAGCAAAAGCTAAACAATCAATGTCTTGTAAGAGTGACACTAATTTGTTGTCAGCTCCAAACTCTTTGTCCGTAGCTCATGGCCTAGTGGCTAGCATTGCTACCTCTATATCACGGGGTCCCGGGTTTGATTCCTGGCCGGGTTGGGGATTTTCTCTGCCTGGGGACTGGGTGCTTGTGTTGTTCACATCATTCCATCATCATTCATGAAAGTGGCAAGACTGGACAGTGTTCACATTGGGAATGTGTACGGGCACAGTTGAGCGCCCCACAAACCAATCATCATCATCATCATCATCATCCAAACTCTTTTAAGGTGTTGAACAATGTCTCCCTGTCAACTGAATCATAAGAGTTTTTGAAGTTTACAAGTGTTATATAAATGCTTTTGGCTCTCATTTACATTGCTTATTTTTATACATCCAATCATCGTTTTAGAATCACATACAAATTTTCATGATAATATAATGGAAATCAATAGCTCAAAATGTACATATACACAGAATACATAAGTATGCTTTATGAGGATAGGACAAGTGGTTGTTTGGCCATGGCCTTGATGAAGGAACCATCCCAGCATTTGCCTGAAGTGATTTAGAAAAACCATTGAAAATCTACATCAGATTGGCTGGACACAGAAAACTATATCCTCCTGAATATGAAGTCAGTGTCTCAACAGCTGCACTCCCTCATTTCGTTGGTACCTATTGTACAATGTTCTTTGGTTTACACACAGCTGGCTTCAGGTAACTTGTAACATAAATTATAATATGTGAAGAGTTCTTCCTATACAACATGAAGACTACAATAGTTTAATATGTAGTATCTGAGAGAGAAAAGTGTGCCAGCCCTGAAATGACTTTGTACACTGGACTGTCAGCCATTTAACCAGTACCAGTATACTTGCTAGCCTCACTATGTATTCTATGACAGTTTTCCACACACACTTACGCAAATGCTACACTAATCCCTCACTTATTTCTCAGAAACACAATACACAAACAATAAAAATGTGAAAATACACAGAATAAAATTTACCTGATATGTAGTTGCCTTATGTGACACTCCTTCATGTTAAATTAAATGAATATGTGGCAACATGACTTCATGTGGATGCAAAAAATAATAAATGTCAATAGCTGATTTGTGGAGGACTCAGAGAACTTCACAAATCTCATTTGTCATCTTCATTTCCCATTCATTCAACATCAAGCTGGGTTGGGACATAAGGTACTTCTCCACTTTCCACCCTCTTTCCATCATTCATCTTCTGTGACTGTTTTGTTCCTAGACAGGTTTCTCCTTAAAATGGTCTTGATCAAGTTAATCCATCTTGCTCAGGGTATCCCTCTTGCTCTCAAACTTGGCCTCCAGCATTCATTTTGGTATTTTTCCATCATCCATTCTCTTTACATGTCCAAACCATTTTAACCTACTCTCCTCAGTTATATCATCCAACTTGCCTACTCCAATTTCCTTCCTAATTTCTCAATCTGTCCCTCCTCATTTTCCCTAACATACTACCTGGGAATTTCATTTCACTTGCTTGGATTCTACTCTGTTCTCTTCTTGTCATCATCCAGGTCTCCAATGCATACATTAGTACAGGTGTAAAGCATGTCTTTCCCTTCCCCAGACTATGCGCCTCCTATACTGATAAAATGCATGGTTCTGTTGAACCCTTTTGCTGGTTTCTGCCTCTGTTCTTGCATTCTCACACTACCTAAATATTTAAAGTTGTCCACAATTTCAATATCCTGTCTTTTAATGTGAATTTATCCTTTACGTATTCTGTCTCCTCCAGTTACCACCACAGTGCTCTTCTCTAAACTGCATTTCATTCCATATTTCTTGATTTTTTTCATTTAAGATTTCTAGATTTCCTGTACATAATTACTATTAGTACCCCACAATACAGTACCATTGACAAATAACAATAACTTTATCTCCCTTCCTCTATGACCTTTTTTTTTGTATCTTTTATGATTTCACCCATAACCATTATAAATAGTAATAGCAACACCACACTTCCTTACATCAGCATTGTAACATTCCTAAACCAGTCAGTCCTTCCATCTTGGGTCTGGACACAGTGAAGTAATTGTCATACACTGAAGAATTTTAATTTTTTGTTTTCCAGCTATCTTTCAATTCAAGGTTTCCCATACCTTTTCTCTGGGGACACTATTCGATGCCTTCACTGTGAATAAATGTCACTATCAGATCTTTTTGGTACTTCCAATGCCTTTCCACCAATTGTCTCATACTAGAGATTGGGTTCACTGTCGATCTACCATGTCAAAAGCCATACTGCTCCTCTTCTAACTGACCTCCCACATTTCCCCTCATTCTTCTTTCCCAGTATCCTCTCAATTATTTTTGCTACTTATAATGAGTGTGAACCCTCGATAATTATTACATTGTTTTCTCCAGAATGAATTTTCACTCTGTGATGGGGTGTGCACTGGAACCCTTGATACTTATCACATTCTTTTCTCCAGAATGAATTTTCACTCTGTCAGTAGAACACTTGCCCATGAAAGGCATAGGTACCAGATTGGGGTCCCAGTCTGGTACATAATTTTAATGTGGCTCGAAGTTAAATACTTTTATGTCTCCCTTCTTGGACATTGGAATTCTTCAGGCACACATTTTTGAGTCCATATACCTCTTAGCAATCTCTACAACCACTGTAGCCCAGTATATTCAGCTGCCTTTATCATCTCCGTGATGATTTCATCCATACCAGCTGCCTTTCCCATTGTCATTCTTCTACTTCCACTTCAGGCATTGCCGGCCGAAGTGGCCGTGCGGTTAAAGGCGCTGCAGTCTGGAACCGCAAGACCGCTACGGTCGCAGGTTCGAATCCTGCCTCGGGCATGGATGTTTGTGATGTCCTTAGGTTAGTTAGGTTTAACTAGTTCTAAGTTCTAGGGGGCTAATGACCTCAGCAGTTGAGTCCCATAGTGCTCAGAGCCATTTGAACCATTTGAACTTCAGGCATTATAATATCACTCTCTTCTTCCAGGTAACAAATCTCTCATCCTCAAAACTTTCCTTGACTAATATCATATAAAAAATTATATTAGACAACAGATAAAGCAGAAATGTAAGCATCCAAGAGATTTACTTGAACTGCAGCTCTAGGGGACATTTGAGTGACTTAACATTCACATAGACTATAGCACTATGGAACATCTGTATGGCTTCACATTGGCCTAGATTAGACCACATTCACACAATTGAAGAATCTATGGCATGCCATATAATTTCTGCAATTTTCCCCAAGTTCACACTTTCAGGTCTCGTTTATTTTTTTAATTTTTAAGGGTTTCTCTTTCCTCCTAACAATTTCTATTGTTTCCAATCATCACTAAACATTCTCTATGATTCCATTGTGTTTAGAGAGCCTTATAAGGCCTAGTACAGTTACTTCAAAAACAAAACAATATTGTTGAGACTACAGTGTCATAATACTTTTGAAATTCTTTATTTCGCATTCTGCGAACTGGGGATACTTTGCATCGTGTCCCAAATGGTTTTCCTTGTAATCTGGTGAGCAAAATACTAATCAATAGTTGATAATTCACCTTTGGTTCGATAGTTGAGATTGCTTAACTCAATTCTGGAGGTCTTTATTGTACCCAGAATGCTTGGATTTGTAATAGTGTGTTGTGGGAATATTGCATCTATTTCTTCTGTAATTTTGATGTTAATAGTTTCATGTAGTTCTGACACCTGAAAGCATATCTAAGATAAGAAAAAAGTTTATTTGACTCACAGTACTTTTAGGATATCTGTATCATAAAATGTCTCACTGTAAGTTACCACGGAAAGGCACAGTTCAAGTAAGTATAAATTCCTGCCAACATTTAGGTTGCATTGGGGTGAACTGATTAGAAATAATACTGCACCACAGGCTGTACATGTGTTTTTTCTGTGGTTTGTTAGTTCTACAGCCTTTTCTTCGGCTGTTTCATTACTAACATACTGACAAATCATAATAGAATACCTGGAATTTGTTGTTATGCAGAATATTCTTTGGAGGTGCTGGATAAATGTTTGATGCAATTATAAAATGAATAATGTCAACAAGGGCTGCAGAAATCCATTTCAGCATACCTAGGCAAACAATAGTTAATGAGGTAAACAGATATCATTCTCTGAAGACTGGAAAGCCAACTGTCTTGTGTTGCCCATGAAAACAATTCCACAGGATTTGCTGAAGCACTAACTGAGAACTCTATTTGTGTTGGGAAAGAGAATGAATTGAAAAAATGGTAATAAAAGGAGAGAATACATTGCTACTGTAAGAAGTCCAGAATCTCAATCAAGAAATCAAAGTCAGCAACTGCTCTGAGAGTCAACTCAGCTAGAGTTTATGGAGATGGAATTTCTGTAAGTTTACTTCCTCTGAAGAAAATAAGTGTGGAGTTTGCAATTTCCACATATGAAAATGGACTGTTTCAAGGAAAAATAGTTAAATGTAACAACGAAGTTGTGATTTTTACCATGCAGACATCAAATAAAGATTGAAAGTGGCCCACGAGTGCTGATAATTTAATTTATGGTTAGGAAGATATTTTTTGGTTCATTAAACCACCTACACAACTCAGCAATGCGTGAATCATACGAAATTTGGTTATGAATTGAATTGTGATAAGTTTTTATTTTTTTAAAAAAAGTCTCTAATTTTAATAATTTTGTGGTTTTTGTATCTGTAATAAAGGCATTTATGTGTGTTAATAAACTTTTTCACATACTTCAGATGGCATATGTTGGTGAATATGGTACAAAGTAACCTTGGCAAGTGACAAATTTGCACCCCATCCATTCCTGGTTCTATATTCCATGGAACCTTTAAATTGGTGAAAAGTATCCTCTTCCTATGAGGATACTTAGCACCATATTTTTTGGGTGTATAAGGAAAAAATTAGAAATTTATAATGATCAGGCTCTATACAGCTGCTTTAACCTACTCTTAAAAGTATCCATGCCAGAAGGAAATCTGTCCATCCAATATGGGAGAGTGGAGAGCATTTGAAGAAGTGTCAGAAAAAAGTGGTGCAAAGTATACCTGGTTTACGGTATATCATTAATACAAATTATTTATCTCCTTTCAGCACTGTAGCAGCAGCTGGGGCAGTCATAGTCGTAGTAGCAGTAGTAGTTTCAATTATCTGTAGGGCACTTTTAAACTGTCATAATTTAGGAAAACCACATAAAACCAAAATTGGGATATTTAAGCGTATTCATGTGTTCAAACCTGGTCTCATCTCTAGACCACAGGCCCTACTTTATTAATTGTAATCCCCTTGAAACTGTTTATGAGTCAGCATTTAATGTATCTCATCTGCTGCTGAAAGGTAAAGCAGACCACACAAAAATCTAGATAAACATTACTTGATATGCACACTTAAGTCTGAGAGATCTGTGAGCGATACACCCATCTACACAATAAGTTAATCACGAACTGGTTTGACAAGCAACATTTAAAAAAAAAAAATACACTTGTCCTTTCAGTCACTGTGAGAGCATATGTCCATTGTCCAATATGTTTAGTATTGTACTATAGTGCATAGCTTTCCATTTTAATGGGAGGGACAATCATATACACATTACACGTATCAATGTGCTGCACTTGTCAACCAATTTTGGATTGCTACTTGTCAGTTTTCGTCTCATTTTGGGAATTTCTACCTCTTGCAGTGTGTGTGCGTATTTATTATCACAACAGAGTAAATGATTCAAGTTGTCCCTTTTTGTCCCTTCCTTCTCTAAGTATATTACGCTATGAAATCATCTCTAGACCACAGGCCCTACTTTATTAATTGTAATCCCCTTGCCTTGGCATTTACATAAGAACGAAAAAATTTTGCTGTTTGTGTGTGTGTGTGTAACACAAATGATACCGATACACTGTCCTTCCCACTTCATTTACTTGTTCGATTTGTACAAGTATTGTGTGCATTCTGTCATCACAAGTTTCATCCAAAAGGCGCAATCCAATGACCTTCCTCATTTCTTTTCTACGTTACCATGCCGCCAGCTACTGTATTTTGGCGCACCCAACCCAGTCAAGCGATAGTAGACAGATAGCAATGTGTTCAGCACGTCTTCGTACCGGAACTCGTAAACAAAACCGTACCACACGGAGTTGGAGATTACAGAATCGAATCTAGAATAGAATAAATTTATTTGCATGTTCAATGAAGGTATTCTTCGCACCAAAGAGATGGACTCTACCTGCTTGCTTCGCACACACTATGGAAAGCTAAGGTTGGTAGCTACGGAAAACAAGTGAATATCTGCCCGAAGTCTTAACGATTTCTATCGAAGCAGCTACTGCGCTACAGCCAATCAGCGCGCCATAACTCTTCGAGAGTGAACAAGTTAATAGGTACGATTTTCTCAGATTTCTTTTAGGTGGCAAAGCGAGTGGTGCTTACTGTGGTGTCACCGCCAGACACCACACTTGCTAGGTGGTAGCTTAAATCGGCCGCGGTCCAATAGTACATGTCGGACCCGCGTGTCGCCACTGTCAGGATCGCAGACCGAGCGCCACCACAAGGCAGGTCTCGAGAGACTGACTAGCACTCGCCCCAGTTGTACGACGACGTTGCTAGCGACTACACTGACGAAGCCTTTCTCTCATTTGCCGAGAGACAGTTAGAATAGCCTTCAGCTAAGTTAATGGCTACGACCTAGCAAGGCGCCATTTGTACCATTGCATGTATCTCAAGATAGTCTCACTTGTATCATCAAGAATGCTGTATACCAAAGGACGATATAAAAGTTAAGTGTTCTAGTAGCTACGTTCTTTTCTTTATCACATTCATTACGAATCCTGTTCCAGACTTCGCGCCAGTCGGCGTGTGTGTACGTGTGCCCTTTCGGCTACCCGTCACTGTGGACTGGCTGCCTTGTCAGTCCACTACACTTACCACTGAAGCTAGCAGCAACTGGCTGCCACCTAGGTCTGATGTGAGTATAAGATGAGTTAAACCTCAGAATTCAGTGCTGTAATCTTTCCTTTGCTACAAAATGTGCGCATTTCAGCATTTCATCTCTAACAACGACTCTCCCTCTCTCTGATCACCAAAAGTGAGACAGAAACATTAATTCCAATGCAGCATTGAGCAAAGTGAAGTCTACTGCAATCCTGACAGATGAAAATTTTTCTGCCTTGCTGTCAGTGAAATTATGTTTTTGTTGCATTAATAAATACACTAATGAGCTAAAAGATTATGACCACTGCCCACCACTAATTTCAATGAGCGTGAGAGTGGTGTTGCGAACACGTGACGCACTAGGAAGCAATGTAAGCGGTAGAGAGACGAGTGGATTGTCATTATAGCGAAGATGCGTGGGACCGGAAATGCATTAATCCACTGATACAAGCGCTTTTGACAAAGGGCACATTGTTCTGGTGCTGCGGCTGAAAACGAGAATTTCTGAAACGCCGAAGATGGTCGTCTGTTGGCGTACTACAGTCGTGAGCACCTATGGAAAGTGGTTGAAAGATGGTGAAATAATGAATAGGCCGTGTGGTATTGTACGACCACGTCTCATCACAAAACGCAGTGCTTGGAGGATCCGTGTAATCCAGGAAAGGCAGTGATCTGTGGTAGGTCTGACAATCCTGGTGCAGACACAAGTGTTTCAGAGCACCGTTCAAAGGCCATGGTTGAACATGGAGCACCACATCCCACGACCCCTACGTATTCCTCTGTTAACCCAACAACACTGTCAGTTATGATTGCAGTGGGCACAGCATCACTGAGTCTTCACTGTGGATCAATAGAAAAGTGTCGCCAGTCAAATGAGTCGCATTTTTTGTTACACCAGGTCGATGGTTGAGTCCTTACGCGCGGTTATCCAGGCGAATGGCTGCATGAAATATGCATCTTCCCAGAGATGTAGGCCAGTGAGGACGTAATTATGGTGTGCGGTACATTGAGTTGGGCTTCCATGGTATCTATGGCGGTAATCGAAGGCATCATGGCAGCAGTGAACTACGTGAACATTATTGCGGACCACCTGCATCGTTTCATGCTTGAAGTCTCCCCCTATGGCGATGACATGTACCAGGAGGATAACTGCCAATGTCGCAAGGTCAGAATTGTGCTACGGTGGTTTGAGGAGCATTATAGTGAACTCACACTATAACGTCTTGGTCAGGAAACGTGCTTGATCTGCACCCATTGCAACACATATTGCGTGCCAGCTACGTGGCCAAAACCACCATCCCATAATTGCAGGAATTGCTTGATCTGTGCATAGAGACCTGGTGCACACACACTTCTGGAAGGGCTTGTAGAATCCAAACCAAGCAGAATCGCTGCCGTATTGCGTTTGCACAGTGGACCAATACGCTATTAAACAGGTGGCCACAATGTTTTGGCTCATCGGTATATTGCGCTACCAGTATATCACAAAATAGTTTTTCTTATACAGCTTCTCAACAGATATTTCGTATGCTTGCCATTCATATACACTACTGGCCATTAAAATTGCCACACCACGAAGATGACGTGCTACAGACGCCAAATTTAACCGACGGGAAGAAGATGCTGTGATAGGCAAATGATTAGCTTTTCAGAGCGTTCACACAAGGTTGGCGACGGTGGCGATACTTAACAACGTGCTGACATGAGGAAAGTTTCCAACCGATTTCTCATACACAAACAGCAGTTGACCGGCGTTGCCTGGTGAAACGTTGTTGTGATGCCTCGTGTAAGGAGGTGAAATGCGTACCATCACGGTTCCGACTTTGATAAAGGTCGGATTGTAGCCTATCGCGATTGCGCTTTATCGATCGCGACATTGCTGCTCGCGTTGGTCGAGATCCAATGAATGTTAGCAGGATATGGAATCGGCGGAGTCAGGAGGGTAATACGGAGCGCCGTGCTGGATCCCAACGACCTCGTATCACTAGCAGTCGAGATGACAGGCATCTATGGCTGTAACAGATCGTGCAGTCACGTCTCGATCCCTGAGTCAACAGATGGGGACGTTTGCAAGACAACAACCATATGCACGAACAGTTCGACGACGTTTGCAGCAGCATGGACTATGAGCTCGGAGACCATGACTGTGGTTACCCTTGACACTTCATCACAGACAGGAGCGGCTGCAATGGTGTTCTCGACGACGAACCTAGGTGCACGAATAGCAAAACGTCATTTTTTCTGGTGAATCCAGGTTCTGTTTACAGCATCATGATGGTCGCATTCGTGTTTGGCGACATTGTGGTGAACGCACATTGGAAGCGTGTATTCGTCATCGCCATACTGACGTATCACCCGGCGTGATGGTATGGGGTGCCACTGGTTACACGTCTCGGTCACCTCTTGTTCGCATTGACGGCACTTTGAACAGTGGACGTTACATTTCAGATGTGCTACGACCCGTGGCGCTACCCTTCATTCGATGCATGCGAAACCCTACATTTCAGCAGGATAATGCACGACCGCTTGTTGCAGGTCCTGTACGGGCCTTTCTGGATACAGAAAATGTTCGACGGCCGCCCCGGCCAGCACATTCTCCAGGTCTCTCACCAACTGAAAACATCTGGTCAATGGTGGCCGAGCAACTGGCTCGTCACAATACGCCAGTCACTACTCTTGATGAACTGTGGTATCGTGTTGAAGCTGCATGGGCAGCTGTACCTGTACACGCCATCCAAGCTCTGTTTGACTCAATGCCCAGGCGTATCAAGGTCGTTATTACGGCCAGAGGTGGTTGTTCTGAGTACTGAAAATGGTTCAAATGGCTCTGAGCACTATGGGACTCAACTGCTGAGGTCATTAGTCCCCTAGAACTTAGAACTAGTTAAACCTAACTAACCTAAGGACATCACAAACATCCATGCCCGAGGCAGGATTCGAACCTGCGACCGTAGCGGTCTTGCGGTTCCAGACTGCAGCGCCTTTAACCGCACGGCCACTTCGGCCGGCTCTGAGTACTGATTTCTCAGGATCTATGCACCCAAATTGCGTGAAAATGTAATCACATGTCAGTTCTAGTATTGTACAATGAATACCCGTTTATCATCTGCATTTCTTCTTGGTGTAGCAATTTTAATGGCCAGTAGTGTAGCTCAAATTTGGTATTCTAGGAACTGTCTTGACACTGTGGATCTCGGGATATTGAATTCTCTAAGGTTTTCCCAAATGTAATGTCCCATGTGTCTAGCTGCAACTACCATTCCGCGTTCAAGGTCTGTTAATTCCCGTCGAGCGCCCATAATTACGTCGGACACCTTCCCATATGTATCACCTGAGTACGAATGACAGCTCCGCCAATGCACTGCCATTTTATACCTTGTGTACGCGATACTACTGCCATCTGCATATATGTGCATATAACTATTCCATGACTTTTGTCGCCTCAGTTATGGCAGAGGGTACTTTCCATTGTACCAGTTACTACGGCTTCTACACGTTCCATTCGCATATGGACGCTCTCGGAAAGAATGATTGCTCAAATGCCTCTATGCACGCTGTAATCGATCTAATTTTGTCTTCAAGGTACCTGCTGGAGCGATATGTAGAGCCAAGGTCGTCCACACCTGGAAGCAAGAGGTGGGCACCCCCTCTGGCTCTCAGGCAAAGGAAAAAATGTAGAGTAGTCAGGTGTTATTCTTTCAAGAAAATGATTTAAAGACCTACAGGTGTGCCCCCCCCCCCCCCTACTCACTACAAACTATTAAACTGTTGTATGGGCGGCCTTGCGTAGAGCGTCGTCGTATGTTTCTAAATTCTTCACTCATTACTGGTTAGTGAAACTTTTTAAGTAGACTTTAGTAGCGTTGTATCTTTGAAACTCTTATCAAGATCTGAGTGAATATTTGTGGAGCTTTTTTCAGACAGCACTTCATTATAGATAACTCCATAATCTGTGAAAAGCCTAAGCTTAATATAAATATTACCTGCATGGTCATTAACAGACAACATTAGCGGCAAGTGACTCGACGCACGTCCCTGGGACACAGCTGAGCTTACTTCTACACACGATACGGCATTGACCCCCAATCCGATATAACTTGCTACGTCCTCCCTACCAAGAAATCCTCAGTTAAGTCGCAAAATTCGTTTGATGCCTAATAAATCGTCTTTTCGTGAATAAGCGTCGGTGTGATGCTGACTCAATTCCTTTTCGGTAGTCAGGAAAGCTGCGAAAAGCAAGGGTTGACACGATGTTTTCGTAAGCCACGTACGCTGCCCTTGAGGAGGTCGTTCTGTTAGAGAAACCTCATTAAGTCTGAGCTCAGACTGTGTTTAAGATTCTACAAGATTTGGATGGCAAAGATACTGGACGATAGTTCTGTGGATCACTTCTGCTACCCTTCTTGTACGTGGGAGTGACCTGTGGTCTTGTGCTATCGTCCAGCTGCTGGACATACACTATATGATCAAAAGTATTCGGACACCCGAAAAACATACCTTTTTCATATTACGTGCATTGTGCTGCCATCTACTGCCAGGTACTCCATATCAGCGACCTCAGTAATCATTAGACATCGTGAGGCTGCAGAACGGGGCGCTCCGCGGAATTCACGGGCTTCGAACGTGGTCAGGTGATTGGGTGTCACTTGTGTCATATGTCTGTACGCGAGATTTCCACACTCCTAAACATCCCTATGTCCACTGTTCGCGATGTGATGGTGAAGTGGGAACGTGAAGGGACACGTACAGCACAAAAGCGTACAGGCCGACCTCGTATGTTGACTGACAGAGACCGCCAACAATTGAAGAGGGTCGAAATGTGTAACAGGCTGACATCTATCCAGACTATCACACAGGTATTCCAGACTGCATCAGGATCCACTGAAAGTACTATGAGAGTTAGGCGGGAGGTGAGAAAACTTGGATTTCGTGGTCGAGCGGCTGCTCATATGCCACACAACACGCCGGTAAATGTCAAAACGACGCCTCGCTTGCTATAAGGAGCGTAAACACTGGACGATTGAACAGTGGAAAAACGTTATGTGGAGTGACGAATCACGGTACACAATGTGGTGATCCGATGGCAGTATGGTGAATGCCCGGTGAACGTCATTTGTCAACAGTAAAATTCGGAGGCGGTGGTGTTATGGCGTGGTCGTGTTTTCCATGGAGGGGGCTTGCACCCCTTGTTTTGTGTGGCACTATCACAGCACAGGCCTACATTGATGTTTTAAGCCCCTTCGTGCTTCCCACTGTTGAAGAGCAATTCGGGGATGGCGATTGCATCTTTCAACACGATCCAGCACCTGTTCATAATGCACGGCCTGTGGTGGCGTGGTTACACGACAATAACATCCTTGTAATGGAGCGGCCTGCGCAAGGTCCTGACCTGAATCCTATAGAACACCTTTGGGATATTTTGGAACGCCGACTTCGTGCCAGGTCTCACCGACCGACATCGATAGCTCTCCTCAGTGCAGCACTCCGTGAAGAATGGACTGCCATTCCCCAAGAACCTTCCAGCACTTGATTGAACGTATGCCTGTGAGAGTGGAAGCTGTCATCACTATATTGAATTGCAGAATTACCGATGGGGGGCGCCACGAACTTGTAAGTCATTTTCAGCCAGGTGTCCAGATACCTTCGATCACATAGTGTATTTATCTTACATGGGATCTATTGTATATTGTTGTTGAAAGAGGGGTAGCTCAACCGTAAATTCTGTTTAGAATTTGATAGGGATTACATTTGTTCAGTTTTAGCGATTTCAGCTCTTTCTCAATGGCAGTGACACTGACGCCTGTACCACTCATTTTTGCCGTGGCACGAGAATTGTGCTGGGGCAGTACTACAGGGATTTCCACTGTAAAAGGTACATATGAAAACGCAGTTTAGCTCTAGATCCACTTCACTTATTTTTAGCACCCTCTGACTTCCACCTACTCCCATACGTAAAGAAAACTGTGCCTGGTAACGTCCTGTGTACAATAAATAGAGCGTCGCAAACGCGGACGAATACGTTTCATATCTTCCAGAAACGCACTTTTTGGATGAAATTACTCATTGGAAAAACCTTGGACAACTTGCGTCGACCTAAATTGGGACTGTATCGAAAAACTGGAAATTAAGTGCATTTTTGTCCCAATAAATACGATCTTACAAGGGCGTACGCAGGATCTGAACTAGCGGTGGGGGGGGGCAGGTCATACTAGTCTCAGGAAACAAGGACTCGAGACAACATACAGCACTTCTTATTAAATAAAACAGTAAACCAGTGAAAAACTGCTTTTAGTAAACATTTTAAATACAAGAATGCACTTGTACAATCCGAGAAAACATGCAGCATTTCTTATTAAATAAAACAGTAAACTAGTGAAAAACTGCAAATATCTTCTAGGGGGGGGGGCAGCTGCCCCCCCCCCCCTTCCCCTCGCTGGGTACGCCCATGCGATCTTACACTACAATTCACGTTGCCTTCGTGCGTCATGGACAACCTGCACGTCCAAGACTGCGTTTGAATGCAGTGCTGATGGAACTTGCTATGTAAAATTTCAGTGTGAGCAAATGGTACGTCAAAGGCAGCAGCTTGAAATACACTGTTAACGTACTGGGCGGAAGTGTTGAAAATTGCGGATGACAGTCGGGGATAAGCACTGTAAGAATACTGATGCCGGTAGGGTCGCGCGGTCCAGCGTTACGTCCCAACCTACGTTCATGGACCAAATTTGCTCAGTTTTTAGTACATGAAGATCTAAGATAACAAAAAAAATTGATAATTGTTTCAAAGCTGAATAAATTTTATTAGAAGTTACGTAGGATAATTCAAATTCCTAGTTCTAGGAAGATATTATTTACTTTTTTAGTAAATTGATAGTGTTTATGTTTAGCATTACCAGAGTAAAACAGAAAATACTTACGTGTGCATTGATGGTTGCAGTCCCCCGCAACTGAAACAGAAAAGAATTTTTTTCAGTTTGTAGCAATCATTGTATTTCTTATCGCTAACTTAATACACTCTACTATTTATTTCATTTGCAGCTGTTAATGAAAGTATAAATCCTTCGATTCTTGTATAAAGTGATATAAAGATCTGTGCTTATGTAATTGTGGTATTAAGCAACTATCAGACGTCATTTTCATTTGACATATTCGGACGATTTTTTATCAAAATATGTCGATTTCTACGACTTGCTCACGAGCAATAGCGTTACTCAGAATGAGACAATGTAGGGAGAGGGGGGTTACACCTAGATTGGTTTGAGTGCCAAGCTCTTCTTTGTCCCTATTTCCTCTTCGAATCTACGGAATTCCG
The DNA here is from genome assembly GCF_023898315.1 of Schistocerca nitens. NCBI lineage: Eukaryota > Metazoa > Arthropoda > Insecta > Orthoptera > Acrididae > Schistocerca > Schistocerca nitens. Next base: position 166,020,906 of record NC_064616.1, on the reverse strand, counting down.
GCTTAGGTTTCCGAGTATTCGCCCGTTTGTTACTTTCCGCTTCCAGCCGTCAGACTGATCTACGACACGTATTAAGAGTTACTCAATCTAAAAGGTAAAAAAAAAAAAAGCTTGCGTACCATCCGTCTGGTGGTCATCAGATTCCTGTTTCGCTCGTGCAGCGCGAATGCGAGGCACTAATGAAGAATGAGTCCAACATTCACTTAGAACAGATGAAAGAGGAAAACACGTTAATAAGTACATTTTAGGCTATTGTCGATGTGATGAAAAGCAGCTTCGCTGCGTCTCTTCGTTCTAACAGGAAAGTACTTATCCATAGTACCTGAGGAAGAGGAAGCTGGTTTGAATGCTGTCGGTGGGAAGTGTTTCAACAACAGAAATTGGCATGAAAGCTCGAGAATAAGTGTCTGATTACCATAAACAGCGCCAACGCAATAGACTGAATTTCGAACCTCTCCGAAACCGCACGCATAATGACGTCACAAACCACCCTTACTGGCGATTAATGTTTCGGATAGGGACTTTTAGCGAGAAAATTTCACTGGTTCATTTTTGAAATGAGTGTTTGGTGGCACAGGGGATCAGCCTTCATCTTCAGTAGTGCAAACGTGGTGATATAATTTACACATAATAATCACGATCATTTACTCCGAACGATTACACTAAGGAAAGAATCACACTCATTACTCTGCTGGTAAGAACAGGAAAACTCAAGGTGTATCCGGGATTTAGTCTGTCTCCTAAAGCTACATCGCCCTTAATCAATGCTAATCTAAATGAAATGGAGGGTTTAGGATTGAAGGTGCACTACTAACCAACGATCCTCCTAAGGTACTTCAAATACAGAAAGTAATATTTGGCAGGTAAAGCAAATAAAGTCTTCTCAGTCTCCAAAAAGACATGTAAAAGAGTGTATTTATAACACATTACGGTAACAGTGAGGAATGCAGTATTATATGCTGCTGAGACGATGACACTAGGAAGAAATGGGGCAGAACAACTAGAGAAAGAAGAGAGAAAAATACTAGGTCCCAAAAGAGGTGGAGAGAGGTGGATGCGAAGACCTAGGGAAGAATTGTACCGGAACATGAGAACAATATCCGGGGAAATCAGACTCAAAAGGGCAAAGTTTGCTGGGCATGTAGTTAGGATGAGTATGGACAGAATGACGAAGAGAGTGTGGGAAACAACAGGGAGGACAAGGGGAAAGACAGGAACCAAGTGGGTTGTTGAACTTCGGAAGGACTGGTTGGAATTGGGGATCAAGGTCGAAGGAAAGGAAAATTGGAGGAACAAATATACACCGACAAATATGCCGGAGATCAATGACAGAGAAGAATACAGGAAAAGATTAGAATGTCACCAGTGGAGCCACCAGGAGAAATGGAAACTGAAGATCTCGGAAGAAGAGCGGGAGAGGAGAAGAGAAAGAATGAAGAGGTATTGGGAGAAGAAGAGGAAAATGCAGTCCACGAAGGGGCTACCCGTGGTCCTACAGAGGCCGTAACGCAAGAAGAAGAAGACATTACGATAACACCTCAAAGTTTCATAAAGAACCGGACGACAGTTGCGTAAATGCTATCAAGAATTCTGTACTAAAATACCAGATTAAGTTAAGTAAATCGCTGTTATGTGCACTGGCTGGCCTCGGGCTGTCAGATGCTTTTACCCATGTCATATTTTCAAGGGAGCGAACTTTACTTGGTAGTAAACTGCATTAATGATTTAATTCCTATAGCGGGTCAATCTATACATGTCATCCATCACGGTTGCAATTTGTGGGCCACTTGTTGTGCAACAAAGGTGAAAGATAGGCCGTTGTGTATCCGACTTCAACAGAGTTGTGTTACTGACGCAATGGTAAGCAGAGTTCCCACGCTTGGACCCTTCGTGAGCAACGCCTGTCGGAATAACAGGATATATCGTCCAGTGATCACTTCTGGCTGTTGTTATACAACCGTTACAAGCGAAATCTTGGATCTTTGCGAGTCGAAACGCACTAGCTTTATTATTGGTTATCTCTGCCGTACAAACACCTGCCGTTGGGCTGTCGCTGCACGGTCTCGGGCGCCTTGTCATGGCTCGTGCGGCTCCCCTCGTCGGAGGTTCGAGTCCTCCCACGGGCATGCGTGTGTGAGAGTGTGTGTATGTGTTGTTCATAGCGTAAGTTACTTTAAATTAGATTAAGTAGTGTGTAGGCTTACGGACCGACGATTCAAATGTGTGTGAAATCTTATGGGACTTAACTGCTAAGGTCATCAGTCCCTAAGCTTACACACTACTTAACCTAAATTATCCTAAGGACAAACACACACGCCCATGCCCGAGGGAGGACTCGAACCTCCGCCGGGACCAGCCGCACAGTCCATGAGTGCAGCGCCTGAGACCGCTCGGCTAATCCCGCGCGGCTAGGGACCGATGACCTCAGCAGTTTGGTCCCATAAGACCTTACCACAAACTTCCAAATAAAAATTTCCGTTGGGCTGTCAACTATTGAGTTAGGGCTTTCATGTTTGTTGATTAAAATTATGTGATTGCAGTGTATTAATAAACTAATTGTTTCCATGAAAACCTTGGCGTCATTACGCACGCAAGTAGTCAGGATTAAATGACACTCCCATCTGAAGAATCTACAGTTATTGTCCTCTTACTTTTAATTGCCTCATTTTATTGATTGAAACTTTTCAGTAACACTACGTTAAATAGAATAAACTCTCGTGAACCCGTACCCAGAATGGCTCAACTGATCTGAGGCACTCGGGCATTTATAGGAGCGAGTAATAGTGAATACGATTCCAAATTTCGTACGGCATATATATATATATATATATATATATATATATATATATATATATATATATATATATATATATATATATATATTTAATACGTTGCCGCTGACGTTGGGCTTTATCTCTCTATTGAGCTATGACACATCCTTTTTCTGCTGCCAGTAATACCACTATACTACAAAAAAATCTCTCTCTTGTTTAAGATTTTTCATAAGTAAATACGAGTACATCAACAGGCTAGTACTGTCCTAGTTGTTTTCGAATGGTTGAGAGCAGTCGCGTCGTGATACCGTGAATTAGCTGATAAAGATATCTGTTCCCTCGATACATTCTAGTCCGTACTCGCCCAATCGGTATGAATGGACCTAATTGTTTGCGTTAATAGTATATTTGGCTCAAATGGCCTGAGCACTATGCGACTTAACTTCTGAGGTCATCACTCGCGTAGAACTTAGAACTAATGAAACCTAACTAACGTAAGGACATCACACACATCCACGCCCGAAGCAGGATTCGGACCTGCGACCGTAGCGGTCGCTCGGGCTCCAGACTGTAGCGCCTAGAACCGCACGGCCACTCCGGCCGGCTAGTAGTATATTTATTCCTGGCATATTTTAAAATACAAATCAAATGTTTTTTTTCGAATGAAAATCAGTTTAATAGAGTTGGTAGGCTCTAATGTCTAGCAGTATACCCTCCAGCTGCTTAACGAAACTTAAGTTCAATAAATATGGAAGCCATTCTTAGTACAATTTTTCAGGTTTGGTAAATGAAAGGCTACTTCTGCAGTTAGTGACAGAAATGTCACGTAACACTCATTAAAACATCTTGAAGGAGGCTTCTGGCTCTGAGTTGAAAAAGATTTTTTGAGAAAGCAGCTATATGATGTGGATGAAGCTATATGTTCGGTGGAACGCTGTCGCGGATGAATGTGTAGTGAAAAGAGGTCGGTGTCTGCAATTTTAAGCAGACCATGAAAGAGGCCGACTAGGTGAACGAACACATCCAACCTACGGATCAAATACAAGCAGTGTTCTACGGTCTGGTCTAGCCTACGACAGAGCGCCGAATCAGACGATGAGCCACTTCTTCACCTCATGCTCGTCGAAAACTGGTGAAGTATACTCTCTGGACCAGATTCCACGCCGGCCGATGTGGCCGAGCGGTTCTAGGCGCTTCAGTCTGGAACCGCGCGACCGCTACGGTCGCAGGTTCGAATCCTGCCTCGGGCATGGATGTGTGTGATGTCCTTAGGTTAGTCAGGTTTAAGTAGTTCCAAGTTATAGGGGACTGATGACCTCAGATATTAAGTCCCATATTGCTCAGAGCCATTTTTGAACCAGATGCCACGATGTAACCACAAAGTCGCAGCTCGGCAGCCGAGACGCGTGGATGACTGGCGAGGAGGAACGAATAAATATAAATCTGAGATAACGATCCCCTCCAGGTCAGAAAACATACCAGCCCTAAGTTATGTATCGGAACCATTTCAGCATTCCAGCTAAACTGGAAAACAATAATAAAAAATACCTGAAGAACACGGACAAAATAAACCGTTGTATACGTATATTTTAGTGTGGTAAGGTCTGTCCGAAAACTACTAGTAAGTGTAGATGAAATGAATTACATAAATGAAAGCAATAATATATATATCGTCATTTTTCACATCAGAAGTGATAATATGCACACTACTACTGTCATTTACCTTGGATGCTATTTGACGCATATAACCACGCTGTCTCAGTGATAATACAATCTTTGTTCAGAACCGTTGTTAAGTTGAATCTTCATCTACCAATAAAAAATAGATAATTAATACAAACTTCTAAGGTGATGTTATCATGTATGCAGCGTAATTTTATCCGCGTACGTTCCTTATCTTTTGTGCTTCCCACCAAAGTACCCGAATAACATCACTCTTAACAGCTAACCATAATTGGTAACAGATATAACCCGCTCATGGTGAGGTATTACACCTCGAAATTCGTTGAATGTAAATATTTCTCATGTAATTTATAAACTATTATTCTTTGCGGGTTGCAATAAGTTTTTTCGTAGAATCAAATATCTTCAACTCTGGCTAAGAAAACAAATTATACGAGTCGGATAACAACGTATCATACGATCAAGTATTTTTGAGAGTCTTCTTTAGCTTTTCCCTTTCTTTCAGGTTTAGCTCCATACGCCCGGATAAGCAGTTATAAATGGAACATTGGCTGGTTTGGATAGGAATAGCCAGTCGCTTGAAGTACATAAGGAACCAGACTGCTTCCTCTACAATAAATACGTCGATTATCAGGAAACTCCGAAAGCGGATATTCCAAGGGAGGAACGAAGATTAAGAATCTAGCGGCTCGTCGACGACGAAGAGTTCAAATGGTTCAAATGGCTCTGAGCACTATGGGACATAACATCTGAGGTCATTAGTCCCCTAGAACTTAGAACTACTTAAACATAACTAATCTAAGGACATCTCACACATCCACGCCCGATTGTAGCGGTCGCGCGGTTCCAGACTGAAGCGCCTAGAACCGGTCGGCCACAACGGCCGGCGATACGACGAGTTCGATAGAGATCGGGCACAAGCTCAGAGTGGACATGGATTCGGAAAGAAATGGGCGGTGCTCTTCTGAAACAAACCATCAAAACATCCCGGCACCAATCGATTTAAGGAAACCACAAGAAAGCTAAATCTGCATGCGCGGACGAGGATTTGAACAGCACGCCTCCCATATGCAGATCAAATGTCTTACCCACTGCGCCACCTCACTCACTGGATGTTTCAAGACGAGTCCACAAGCATATCACATTCTACCGCGTACATCTGCAAAAACCGCGAAGATAAAATTAGAGAAATCTGGTCTCATGCGGTGGTGTACCGTTAATCGTTGTTCTTGTGCACCGTTCGTGAATGGTATAAGAAGGGGTAAATGCTACAGGTGCATTATCTAAACTCCCACATACCTCACGGTTGCTGTAGGGTACAACTGTGGATTTTGATTTAGTAATTAAAAAGTTACTGAAGGCAACCTTCCATCTACGTGGCAAATTTCTACAATAAGTGCCAGGTTTTAGGAGGACGAGATAAGACACAAACTAGCGAGAAAGAATCTTATGTGATTCCCGCTGTTATCGGGTGTTGGCTAGTCAGCCGAAGATAAACAAGAACCCTGAACTTGGCGAGGCAGAGGTTGAGTCCGGGTCGTAGGCTATCGGCGCTTGCGCCCTGGCCTTCACGCCCGCAACTACGTTTCGCGATAAACTTGTCTGCCCTTCTGCAGAAGGTGTCGACACGTGTCATCTAGCCCCAGCGACACACGTCCACGCCAGCTGGAGCCACTCACATTCAGAGGACTGTGAAGCAGAGCGAAAACTGGGCAATGTCCTTTCGAAGGCGTCTCGTTGTTGCCTTCCTCGAAACGCTACATGATTTCCATATTGACGACTGCATTCAGCAAAAATTGTGTTCCGACTGTAATGGGCGACTATGAAAACAGAAAGGAAGGTAATAGAGAAATCAATGGGCTGGCACCTTTCGTTCAAAAACTGCATCATGGGGCCGTCTGACAAACGGATTAATATTAACTACGTCTTATACCACCAATCCATTTCTCACAATGGAGAAATTGGGAAGTCAATCCAGGACCCGGCAAACCATTTTTGTTTTGCAGTCCAAATTCTATCAATGAACGTTTTCACGATCTTCTTCATTAGTTAAAAATAATCTATTTTCAAGGTGATACCTAATGAGTAGCATTTGCTTTGGAAGTAGAAGTATCGCAGTAAACTTCACTGGGTTTAATTTATATTTCACTTTAAGCGACTAGTTTCGCGGTCGTAGTCCCATTTCCAAGTGCTCTTTCTTGTAATCAGCTGAAACCTGACATCATCATTGGTCACAGACTCAAGTGTAAACGTGATCAATGACGATGAAAGGTTCAAAATGGTTCAAATGGCTCTGAGCACTACGGAACTTAACATCTGAGGTCATCAGTCCCCTAGAACTTAGAACTACTTAAACCTAACTAACCTAAGGACATCACACACACCCATGCCCGAGGCAGGATTCGAACCTGTGACCGTAGCAGACTGAAGCGCCTAGAATCGCTCGGCCACCGCGGCCGGCATGAAATGTTCCAGCTCGACAGCTAAGCGGGTTATGCGAATAAACAGTTTAAAATGGGCCTACTGTCCCGAAGATAGTCACAAGGAAGTGAAATATGAATAAATAAAATAGAAACAGTGCAGTGGAGCTTCTATTTCCAAGTTCTATAGCCATCCATTTCGAATCGATTATTCGTGATCGAGCGCCACCATGTCGGAGCGTTAAAGTGATCCCAACAAAAAATGATCTCTTCAAAAAGATAATACCAGATGACCAGTTAAGTGTTGAGACTGCGGTTGTGAATCCTGAATGACATACTTGGGTTTCATCGTCTTAGGGAAGGCGTCTGGGAAGAAGTTTAGGAGAATTCAGGAACGTATTGGCAGAATGCTACATCGCTCCTAAAGCACTTGATACATTAACCGTGCAACGTTAGTATTTCTCTCAAGAAGCACATACAATGCGCAAGACTAAACTAACTATATCTGAGATGAACCAAAAACGTTTTTTGACATTCTATCGCAGACTACTCGTATGATTCCAATTTTGCTGTGAATTTGCAGCTGTTTGAAGCTGACGGAAGCAATATCGTTGAGGGGAAGATGGAGGTAGACAACTGCAAGACTAAACAATTTATCTGAGATGAACCAAAAACATTTTTTGACATTCTATCGTAGACTACTCGTATGATTCCACTTTTGCTGTGAATTTGCAGCTGTTTGAAGCTGACGGAAGCAACATCGTTGAGGGGAAGATGGAGGTAGACAACTGAACACGGTAATCGACGATGATTTCCATCCATCCATACTGCTCTTTGAAGCAGCTAAATTCACTCAAGGTGGCATCAGTGTAAAATGTAAATGGCGTGGAGAGACACTTGCGTTTGTTGAGGTGCAATGAAAACATGATTATTCGTAAAATTACGATGCGTTGTTATGGACACTCAGGTAAATAGACGTGTTGTCTTACCGAATCGTCCCGCAAGTGACTTTTATAGGTACCTTCTATAAGACAAGCTTCCTCAGCAAGCTATTCCTTTGGCTACAATAGGAGACAGTCTGAAGTTGACATCTCAAATGAAATTAAATTCTCTGAACATTGGTCATTAGTCACTGGAAGTTCGTATGGATTATATTGGAAGCTTGAAGTTAGCAGAATACCAGTACACCTACATCTACATGCATACTCTACAAATCACACTTAAGTGCCTGGCAGACGGTTCATCGAACAATATTCACAAGAATTCTCTATTATCCCACTCTCGAACAGCGAGCGAGAAAATACAACAACCTGTATGTTTCCGTGCCAGCTCAGATTTCCCTTATTTTATTATGCTGATCGTATCTCCCTATGTACGTCGGCATCAACAAAATATTTTCGCATTCCGAGGAGAAAGTTGGTGATTGAAATTTCGTGACGAGATCCCGCCGCAACGAGAAACGCCTTTGTAAAGTGATGTTCACCCCCAATCCTGTATCATGTCCGTGACACTCTCTCCCCTGCTTCTCTATAATACAAAACGTTCTGCCCTTCTTTGAAACTTCTCGATATACTCCGTTAACCCCATCTAGTAAGGATCTCCCAACATCGCGCAGCACTACTCCAGAAGAGAACGGGCAAGTGTAATGTAGGCAATCTTTCGTTCTCCTTCCCCGCAACATTTCCTATGTATTCTTTCCAGTTTAAGTTGTTCGTAATTTACGGCCTTTAGTTTCGATTGATTTATCGTGTAACCGAAGTTTAACGGATACCTTTTAGCACTCATGTGGATGACATACTTTTCATTATTTACGGTCAACTGACAATTTTCGCACCATATAGATATCTTTTCTAAGTCGTTTTGCAATTTGGTTTAATCTTCTGATGACTTTACTAGACGATAAACGACAGCATCATCTGCAAACAACCTAAGACGGCTGCTCAGATTGTCTCCTGGATCGTTTATATAAATAAGGAACAGCAGAGAGCCTGTTTTACTCTATGCCTTTCCATCAATTACTACGAATTGTGACCTTTCTGACAGGAAATCACGAATCCAATCGGATGACTGAGACGATATTCTATAAGCGCGCAGTTTGATTACAAGGCGCTTGTGATGTACGGTATCAAAAGCCTTCTGGAAATGTAGAAATACGGAATCAATTTGAAATCTCTTCTCGATAGCACTCAACACTTCATGTGCGTAAAGAGCTAGTTGTGTTGCGCAAGAACGATGTTTTCTAAATCTATGTTGATTGTATGTCAATAGATCATTCTCTTTTAGATATTCCATAATATTCGAACACAATATGTGTTCCAAAATCCTGCTGCATATCGGCGTTAATGATATGGGCCTGTAATTTAGTGGATTACTCCTATTCCCTTTCTTGAATAATGGTGTGACCTGTGCAACTTGGCAGTCTTCGAGTATAGATCATTTGTCGAGTGAGCGGTTGTATATGACTGTTAAGTATGCAGTTATTGCTTCAGCATACTCTGAAAGGAACGTAATTGGTATAAAGTCTGGACCTGAAGACTTGCTTTTATTAAGTGATTTAAGTTGCTTCACTATTCCGAGGATATCTACTTCTGAGTTACTCATGTTGGCAGCTGTTCTTTATTCGAATTCTGGAATATTTACTCCGTCTTCCTTGCTGTAGGAATTTCGGAAGGCTGTATTTAGTAACTCTGCTTTAGCAGCACTATCATCGATAGTATTAACATTGTTATCGCGCAGGGAAGCCATTGGTTGTGTCTTGCCACTAGCACACTCTACACACGACCAGCATCTTTTTGGATTTTCTGTCAGGTTTCGAGACAAAGTTTCTTTATGGAAACTATTAAAAGCAACTCGCATTGGGGTCCGTGCTAAATTTCGAGCTTCTGTAAAAGATCGCCAATCTTGGGGATTTTGCTTTCGTTTACAATTCGACATTCTTTTTCTCGCTATTTCTGCAACAGTGTTCTGACCTGTTTTGTGTACCATGTGAGTATCAACTCCGCCTTTGTTAGTTTATTTGGCATAAATCTCTCAATTGCTGTCGATAGTATTTCTTTGAATAGACGCGAGATGAGACTTCGTTAGCCGTGTCGTATTCTTTGTAAGACTAAGTGAAGAAAGAAAAGAGCTTGGACGCTATTCAGTTGTTTATAAATTAGTAAACTGAAGATTAATTTATTTGCGTATTCTTCGCCATTTTCCTATGGGTTGTCTTATGTGCAATATTCAAAGAGCTGCAGCTTCTTATCGACTGGGCACCAGACATATGCTCACATAGATGTTACATACGAACCTGCTCATACTAACGTTCTCTCCAAATATCCACTGATTTTTAGCAATATTCTGTAATTAATTTGTCGGCTTATAGTCCCAGTCAAACTCTAGCGTGCTCCGATCGCTATTAAGTTAATTTGACTGTGACGAGTTTCTGAAAATCAGTCACAAACTTCTTAAATTGAACCAACTGTGTTATAAAAAATTTTATCTTCTGGCCCCTTCGAGGGAACAATTGTTCCACACTGATTCACGTTCGTGTGCCACAACTGCTGTGACCAGAAAGAAATATTTTACTAATGCCAGAAAGCGATTTCGCGGATCGTTACGCACATTGGACTACATAATTAAGGAATGACACTGACAGTTTAATGAGGGCATTTTCACTATATAGGCAACCGAGCGAGGTGGCGCAGTGGTTAAGACACTGGACTCGCATTCGGGAGGACGACGGTTCAATTCCGCGTCCGGCCATCCTGCTTTAGGTTTTCCGTGATTTCCCTAAATCGCTCCAGGCAAATGCTGGGATGGTTCCTTTCAAAGGGCACGGCCGAATTCCTTCCCCGTCGTTCCCTACTCCTATGAGACCGATGACCTCGCTGTCTGGTCTCCTTCCCCGAAACAACCAACCAACCACTATTTAGGCCACTTCAGTGACTGTCACACGGATGACCCGAGTTCGATCTACGGCATCGCCAAGGATTTACCTTCAGCGGGAAGACTGGGTGTGCTCACCGTGTGCCACTCTGATAATACTGTCCAGTCGAAAAGCTGAGGCAGTGACCAAGTTCAAGATGGACTGTAGCGCCAAGAACTTCACTTCACCTGGCAGGGAACAAGTCCCAGACAACAGAAAAAGCCGGTGCTGGGCACTTTGTAAATTTTCTTCTTATTCGTGATCCACCTTTGAGTACAACTGTAGTCAAGGATGGAAGAAAGGGAGGAAGAGTTTAACGTCCCGCCGACGATGAGGTCATTAGAGACGGAGAACAAGCGCCGGCTGTTGACCGAGCGGTTCTAGGCGCTTCAGTCCGGAACCGCGTTGCTGCTACGGTCGCAGGTTCGAATCCTGCCTCGGGCATGGATGTGTGTGATGTCCTTAGGTTAGTTAGGTTTAAGTAGTTCTAAGTCTAGGGGACTGATGACCTCAGATGTTAAGTCCCATAGTGCTTAGAGCCATTTGAACCACTTTTGGAGAACAATCTCGGATTTGGAAAGGATAGGGAAAGGAATCGGCAGTGTCCTTTTCATACGAATATCGTGTCATTTGCCACAGGTGTTTTTGGAAAACCTTGGGAACCTATATGTGGATGGCTGAATGGTGATCTGAACCACCGTACCCCGAATGAGAGACCACAGACCACAATCTAGAATGAAATTTTCACTCTACCGCGGAGTGTGCGCTGATATGAAACTTCCTGCCAGATTAAAACTGTGTGCCGGACCGAGACTCGAACTCGGGACCTTTGCCTTTCGCGGGCAAGTGCTCTACCAACTGAGCTACCCCAGCACGACTCACGCCCCGTCCTCACAGCTTTAATTCCGCCAGTACCTCGTCTCCTACGTTCCAAACTTCACAGAGCTTCTTGATTTCCTATCTCATTGTGCAACCATCAGCTCGAATGCGTACTGTGCTAACCTCAGGAAATTGAAGAAACGACTTCAGCGGGTTCGTCATAAAAATGCAAACTCACACAAGTTTGCGCATCCGAGATGAGTTCACAAAACTTCACTGGACTCCTCATCCACCCTACAACCTGGATCTCGGACATGTCGACTTCATCTATTTGACCTCGCAGTACGTGGATGATGAGGAGGTTATTGATGAAGCAAGACGTTCGCTCCAACGTCGACCAGTAGAGTGGCACCATACGGGCAAGCAGGCTTTCCCAGTAAGGTGGCGTAAGGCCGTCGCATTGAACGTAGATTATGGAACTTCCTGGCAAACTAAAACTATGTGCCGGACCGAGACTCGAAGTCGGGACCTTTGCCTTTCGCAGGAGAGCTTCTGAGAAGTTTGGAAGGTAGGAGACGAGGTACTGGCGGAATTAAATCTGTGAGGACGGAGCGTGAGTCGTGCTTGGGTAGCTCAGTTGATAGAGAACTTGCCCGCGAAAGGTAAAGGTCCCGAGCTCGAGTCTCGGTCCGGCACACAGTTTTAATCTGCCAGGAAGTTTCAGAGTCCACAGTCTTACCATAGGGCCACCTTGCTCGGTAGCTGCAATGAAGACCAACATGTTTGATTGATATACTTCAGCGTTTGTAGAAATCATTTCACAGAAAAGCCGTGATGGCGTTGTTGGGAGGTACTCTGTGTCTACAACAAGTGAGAGTTGGTTGGTTGGTTGATTTGGGGGAGGGGACCAAACAGCGAGGTCATCCATCCCTTCGGGTTAGGGAGGAATGCGGAATGAAGTCGGCCGTGCCTTTTCAAAGGATTGCCTGAAGCGATTTAGGGAAATCGCGGGGAAAATAATCAGGATGGCCGGACGCAGGTTTGAACAGTCGTCCCCCGGAATGCGAGTCCAGTATGCTAACCACTGCGCCATTTCGCTCGGTACGTGAGAGTACTGGATCAGTCCGGACGATAAAACCCACATCGTATGAAAATTTTGCGCTCTTAAAGAACTCTGTAATGTTTACTCCTTGCGTATTTAATACCCACCTTGCATAATTAATGTCCACTAGAAGTTCCAAATAACGACTGCAGAAAAAAAGAAAAGCCCGAAACTGGGTTTCGAGAACTATGAGACCAGTATCAAGACAACCAATAGTTACGTCATATGCGAAAGAAACTGGAAATTTTCAATATAAATGACAGAATAAGGGACAATAAACTAAAACTGAAAGTATATGTTGAACGAATAAGAAATATCTTGCTGGAGTGTAAGCGAAAAAGTGTGACAACACTGGGAGGCCGTTTCCCTTGTAGAAGGTATCGGCCCAATCATCAGGAAAATACCAAAGAATTCCGAAAAGGCCTATCAGGGGCGATTGTTACTCATTCTGGGCTCGGTTCTCCGATTGTCTATTTCCTGTGAGTGTCCAGTCCTTTGTCATTCTGTATCGTTCCACATGCATCATATGATCGCTCCCGCATTTCAATTTTACGTTGAAATAAAGAAAAAAGAAAGCAGAGAGGGAGATAGGCAGCTATGAAGCAAATGCTCAGGTTGTGGGGAATCACGGGAAACCTAAATCAGGATGGCCGGACGCCGGTTTGAACGGACGTCCTCCCGAGTGCGAGCCCAGTGGGCAACTACTGCGCCACCTCGCTCGGTACTTGAAAGTACTCGATCAGTTCGGACTATGGCACTCCACGTCGTATGAAAAATTTGCCCTTTTAAAGAACTCTGTAACCCTAAAAATATCAGGGTAGCCAACTAGGCAAACTGTGTCACATAGTTTTTGAAATATCATACCAGGGGTCGTCGACAACAAACTTACACCAACCAATGGCGCAGGAATTGAGCGCGTCGGTTACGGGTGTGGACTCCAATTCGGATCAGTTTTGCTTCAGTTCGCAGTCCACTGATCACGATTTAAGTTCTTCGTGAGACATGTCAAAATGTATGTTACGATTTTAAGTTCTTCGTCAGACATGTCAAAATGTATTATATTTGGCTTTCGTGTCAAGCTGTGCTGGCATTACCATCGCGTTAAGATGGGATTCTTTACTAATTACGGATGCAGCCTCGTTGAGGTTTTTAGCTGACAAGCTGCCTTCACAAAACGGCTTCACTGCCCCGAATCTCGACAAGCCATACGACACTACGAGCTAACTGTATTCAGTATTGTTAGCAAGCGTTGAATTTCTACAACGTAAAATACTGCAAAATAACAAATCCAAGCAACTACGAAAACTTTATTGTTTTACATAACGGTTCTGAGACGTGATCACGTTCCTGTTCACTTTCCATTGGTGCAACATTTGCTTTAAACGGAATGCATTTCATTTACTCTTTCAGCAAAGAACACTATTGGATTCCTGATGAATTCTGCGTCAAGTTACAAATGACAATGGGATTTTCCGATGAAGCTTTTGAGTATGGCCAGAACATCATAAAAATAAAGATTTCCGATTCTATCTTAAGATGCAGTTGCTGGTTGAAAGATTATTGAGATACAGAGCCTAGAAGCTTCAACATTGTTATATGTGAATTTTTGTTTTCATAGGGTCATAGGGTTTCTACAATCCATGTATTTTCTTTCCGACTCATCACTAAGTACACGAAAAGCATGCGTCCTTCAATGTGAACACCAAACACGGTACGAGAACACATTAGACATATTACTGGAAGTGCATGACATTTTATTTGTATCACGCGGCAGCACTTAAATATGAGACATACACGTAAAAATCGAAGTATTATGGGAAGAGAGAAGAAGAAATGTAATTGTAATATGATGTCTCATATTCACAAAAATATTCATCAGTGTACCAAGATAGATTTGTAGATATGTACAAAGGTACTTTATCTTATAAAATAGTGCCAGAGCGTAGTAAATTTGAGTACTGATGTATATATCTTTCATCTTCATATTTTGTGAAAGACTTAGGAAGATTATTATACAAGCAAATGACGAATGAAGACATCATCTAAAAATTCTTCAGACTGAGGCAGAACATTGTAGTCAGAAGAAATGCTCTACCTCGATAATTTCTTCTTTATCTAGTAGAAGGAATGAAAACTACAAATTTAACTAGGAAAAGGATATTTATATTGTAACAAATAAGCCCTCGGTCACAAATATTAAGTAAAAGGATATTTACGAAGATTGTTTGAACGTCCATGCCTGTTGTCCAAGCAAGGAATATAATTGCATTTATGTTGGCAAAAATATAAGATCAGTATGTGACAACAGGCGATTAAAACAAAAGGGGATTGCAAATGACTTAGAATTTTTTTTAATTTCTTAGAATAAATGCTTTCGGGGCGTTTTCGAGTCAAGTGGGTCCACAATCGCCACGGAAGAGAATGTCTGGAAGAATCGTTCAGCATTACAACAAACAGACCAGCGAACAGAAGTTCAACAGCGATGAAGTCCATTTAGTTATTTCGTAACCATTTTTCGACATACAGATGCAGCTTTGCATATAACATATCCGTGAACCCAAGGATGGTGGCTACAACTTTAGAACAAACGCTTGTGATTATTTGATGCGATCGCCGGGCAGGCAGCCTAACCGCGCAGTACGGCCGTACCTACTGCTACAACGACGTGAATTGGATAATTGCAGACGTCCCATGCATGGCGCTCGTCACGCTCACACCGTCACAGGATATTTGCAGTGGATTTTAGACCGTTTTAAACAGCAATATTGGCTGGACTACCATTTGTGAAGGTTTTCCAAAACATACGAGATTTCTTTCTAAGAGAGGGAAGTATTTTGACACTCGTTCTTCGTCAAACTGATCCGCAACATATTGCTTCTTTGTGTCAAAAGCAAAGTAACTGCCGCAAGGTATGAATTATAAGATGAAGTTTTTCGTAGATTTTAAAGCGAGACTGATCAACAGATTAAATTTCCACATTCTGTGAAGGACGACAGTGGCAGAGCACTATATTTCATAGTGCAATGAAACTATGCGAAGGAGGAACATGACTCAGGTAAAACTATAGTTACATGGAGCCACATACTTAACTATTATTAATGGTACGCGGTTAGAGGAAATTTTCGTTCAAAGTCGTATCGCTACGGTAAATGAATTTCAATATATGAAGAGGAAAAGGCAACCATCCATTCAGCAGAGTTTTGTTTCATGTGCTTCACGCCATAATGACATGTACAAGCCCTAACAAGTTTGAGTTTAGATTTTGCGACGATGAAAAGAGAAGCCTGCTGAAGATCAGTCTGGGATTCAAATTCCTTGTCATCGGTGAATGTTTTACTATTCTTCTCTACTCGCGACCGACGGCCGGTAAGTCTTAAAACAGTAAATCAGAATGCACTCTTTGAAACAACATAAGCTTGATTAGTATTAAACAGTTTAACCTTTCACATCGTAGCGAAGTAAGAGGAATACAGCGCGCTGAATACGAACATTGGCAAGGAACGTGAAAAATGTGAAGATCCACTGTTGGAAATTCTCAGTGGCGATGTTTTCCTTTGGAGCATTTACGGCTACTTTAAATATAACCTCATTACTTTCTGTATTGCGCCCCTTGATTCTTTACTACACAGAATTATGCTGACTTCTCACGTAGATTACATACAAAGTATCCTTTCTAACCATTCTGTCATATAACAAAAGTTTAACATTTGAAAATTAATTTTGCGAAGCGAGCTTATTACAGAAATTTACTCAAGTACTCGAATCGTTTCTTGGTCTAAACAAAAATTCACCTCATCAAAATTTTCTCATGTTGCACAGTTAAATTCTGTAAGTCGATATAAAGATTTCTCCAATACAAGTGACTAGAGCTTAAACACAGACATCTAATGAAGCACAAGACAGCTGTGTACTGTAGAAGGGCCCACAGGATGTATCAGCTCCACAGTACAAACTGTCTCGGAAACATCTAAGCTACTAATTTACTTGCAATGTAGCGAACAGTGTTTCCTGCTCGTGAAACTTTTAACAGCAGCTTAAAAGCTTCTTTAATGTAGCACTCAAACAAAAATTCGAAGTACTAAGGGACACAGAAAAGCTGTAAAACAGTTGCTGACTGACCTGCGGAGAAGCCACCAGATGAAATCGCTAGTGTAAGTAGGAACCAAATGTGTGGAGGCGTCCCCATGGTGACGAACTCACTACAGGACCACCGGCAGCGGAGCGCCCGCAATTTATACAGACGCGCTCCCCACCCAGCCGGCGGTCACGTGGCGCGTTGCTGCCAACTCCCATCCGCTCCGCGCATTGTTACCACCTGCTGCAACAATGATGTCTCACCTTCACATCTGCACCGCTACGCACTTGGTACCGGACGCATATTCGCTGTTTTATTTCTCAGTTCCTTATTTTCTCTCATTGACGCTAACTGATGTCTGAAAGTCCTCTACAGTGACTGTGGGAAAGAAAGCTGCTTTCCGATGTTGAGTCGTTTTACATATGTGGCGCTGGAGTAAATTGAGACCAGATCGGAATAATCGATGCAAATTCGATACCCGACGAATAACCTGTTTTCTGGACAAATACTCAGGAAAACTCCATTTATTTCGCTAAGAGTAGATATTTCGTCCTAAAGTTCTGGCCAATCCAGACAAGAGTAGTGTCCTAATTTAGGAAAATCCTAATACTTTTGTCATCACTCTGTAATGTTTCTTGCAGCGGCCTCTCCGCGATATTTTCAGAATTTTTTTATAAATTATATAACTCAGTACATATCTCGAAATATCTCTTCTTATCTTACCGATTCCTAAACTTTAATATACGATGATTATCAATGCAAAGTAGTTTCAAGCCCTATTATTCCTTGGAGCGTGCATTTACTCCATGGAATAGCTTCTCTGCTATCTATGTTTTCTCTTATGAAAAGAATGATTCAGATCTTGCCGATTAGCCGTGAAAGAACGAAGATGTATATGTATGTATTGTTGAGCTAGTCGCCATCTTGAGGAGATTCTGTATGAGAAGGAATTTAATACATGAACTAAACTAAAGTAAGTGTGTTCGCGTATTATTTAACTGATTATTATTGTCAGTGTCCGCTTACTACGCTGTGTTGCACGGGATCAGTGGGAACGTCTGATTTACACTGGACGAACCTGCCGTTTTGTACGCTCAAGATATCCAGTATGTTACTTTCAATAAATGGGCTAACACGGTCTTACCAGCAGATCTCCGGTCTTCCCCATGTGATCATCGCAAGTTAATAATTATTACAAATGTTTTCAGGAGATCGACTGACAATTTTCGTCGCACCGAGACTTCGAAATTGCTTCACTGCCTTATGGAATTTAAGTTAAGCTCAATTTAATCAGGATAGAACAGTATTGAACTGTGTGAATGTGGTAAGCCTGCTTTGTGAATGAAAATTAACTTAATATACGCATGTTTTATACTATCCTGATCAGTGAAGCTAAATCAGGCCGGTGTGAGAGAGGTTTTTAAATTTTAGATCCCACAAAAATATTAAAACTCCACACTTTTTTTAAAGTTACCGGTCACTTCGATTAACATTTCTCTCCAGACGCGTTTTGAAGAGCTGTCTTCATCTTCCCTGGCGGTTTCTATGTATTCTACAGCTGTTTTACTGTCTTCGAACATCTTTATTTCGGTCTTCTATATACTGTAAGCTGATGAATCGAAGTGCTAAAGCCTATTTAGGAGAAGTTCAAAATAAGCAAGCATCGGTAATCCAACAAATTTATTCACGCTTTTCACGAATTCAGTTCTGAAGTATTGTATATCGCAAATAAAAATCGCTACTTTCACAGTGGGAGACCCGCATTTTTCGTCAAAAACGCGGAAATAAATCAAGTCATACACAAGACACGTGGTCTACATTATTTTTATCACAAATCTACATACATTTCTTTTGTCAAAAATTGAACACTTCTTGTTGCCATAGACCATTGTATCATTGTCATGTCTTATGTACAATTCCCTCCCTGTTATCATGGGCGTCTGAAGAAATTTTTCCAGGGGGGGAGGGGACAAGACACTAAAACTGCCATTTTTTATGTAAATGAGGTAATTAGTTTCGAGACTTGCATTGACGCAATAACTAAATTTATAGGGGATACAAAAAACTTATCATATTCCGGAGACTGGATGGTTCACTCAGCATGAATAAAAACTCTGTGCTCCAGATTTCAGGTGGGAGGGGGGGGGGGGCAGGGGGCATTTGCTCCCCCTCCCTCCCCCCGCTGCGGACGCCTATGACGGATGTATAATATGAAGCACCCTGAGGACATGTGATTTTGTTATTCTCCGGATTGCGTGATCTGTCTGCTTTTCCTTGTTCGATGGCGTGATGAGATGTAATACCTCCGAATTCCTTATCAGAAAACTATTGTCGCTTTTTAAATGAAACGAACGTTATTAACATTCTACATCCTTGTTCGTCATGCGTACATATTTGCTGCTCTCTGGCCTAGAGGGCATCGAATTGTAGCGTGTAAAATAGAGGAGTGTAACGTGACTACAGTACAGATGTTGGTGGATGAGAGACAGCGTGCTGTAATCAAACTTCAAATTCGAAGAATCCGTCCACACATGGAGCACCATCTCCTTCAGCATGACAATGCAAGACCACACACGAGCGCTGCGACATCTGCAACAATCCGACGCCTTGGGTTCACCGTCTTCGATCATCAACTATACAGTTCCGACTTGGCCCCATCCGGTCTTCACCTGTTTCCAAAACTTACAGAACGCCTTCGATGACTTCACTTTGATACTGATGAAGTGGTGCAAGTAGAGGTGAGGTTGTGGGTCTGTCTACAAATTCAAACATTCTACAGCGACATCAACAAACTGATGTCTCGCTGGGAGAAATGTATTCTGTGCTGACTGTGCTGACAAATAAATATGTAGACATGAATAATAAGGATGTAAGATATTATTAACGTTTGTTTTATTTAAAAAGCCTTCAGAGCTTTCACATAGAAAATTCAGAGTCATTACGTATCAGTACGCCCTCGTACATTGTCCTCCTCTAAGAATAGAAAACAGTTCGCGTGATCTGTTGGGAATTACTCAAACTTTGAGCAGTGGATGCCCAGTTCCGTTCTTTCTTTGAAACGTGAAATGTCCGTGGGCGTCCCTCGGTTGTTAACCAATTGACGTGGCGTTGAAGTGAAAACACTGGAATTTGCTTCTGCAGGAGCGGATTTGAAATCTCCGCCCGGCAAGCCTGATTTAGGTTTCGCGTGGTTTTCCTAAATAACATCAAGTGAATGTCAGTATGATTTTATGGATTAGACGGCCGATTTTATTCACTATGTTTTTCCAACTGAGCTAATGTTCTATCGATATCGATGTTAACGATACTTTAAGATGTAGCTTATTTTTCTGTCGGCTATAAATATTATAAGACGAATGTGTGTTAAGTGTGAAACACCCTTAACAGCTCCAGAAAGAGCAGTGATGCATTTCGCGATCACTCCTCCAACACAGTCGATAACAATATTTAAATATGGAGTCACTGGAATGGACGTAAGAATAAAGACATTAACTATTTCATAAAAAATTGTACAACTTGTAAGAATACAGCTCCAATGCATATACTTTGAAACCCAACTACCTTTAATACACTAAGGGAGCATTATTTCAGGCTAACAAATTCAAACACGACCATAGTTTTTTTCGGTACGTCACTTTGACGTTTGTCCAAATTGGTTTAGCCAAATAACGTAAAATAGAAATAAAGATGAAAACGACCGTGGTTCAGAGAAATTATCTTCCGAACATGCGTAGTAATGGCTAGGAACGGAAAGTTTCTCTTGAAAGTACAGACTACTGTAAAAAACTTGGCCAAAAAAGTCTTAACACCATTAGTTTCTTTTGTCACTGCCCAAAACAACGCATTTTGATGATTATATCCCCTGTGCATGTCAGAAGTATCAAAGCCGCGTGCTCTTCATAGAGGGAGCACCAAGTGATCGGTGGAGGGTGTCTATCGTAGAAAGTATCTTGTCGGAAAAAGTGTGTGGTGCGTTAAATCTATTTTTATGCACTTCAATGTCGTGTATGGGATCACTTGTTTCGCTGATATTCAATTACACGTGCAGCAATGAAGGATATAAGTTTTGCGACAGATGTCACAAAAATAGATTTCGCGATGAAAGTGAATTTCATTGTGTAATCTCCGAAAAATATCCGTGATACTGCAAAAACTGACATGGAGATTTTGCGTTTTTCGAGTTCCTCTTTTGAAATCTATCGTTTTCGACTGTTTTAAACAGGTTGGCTGAAAATGGCTCTGAGCACTATGGGACTTAACTTCTGAGGTCATCAGTCCCTAGAACTTAGAACTACTTAAACCTAACTAACCTAAGAACATCATCCACATCCATGCCCGAGGCAGGATTCGAACCTGCGACCGTAGCGGTCGGGCGGTTCCAGACTGTAGCGCCTAGAACCGCTCGGCTACTCCGGCCGGCCTTTAAACAGGATGTTAGCGAAATATATGGTCAAATTTCTGAACACGTACCTTAGACCCAGAAGACATGCGTATGGAAACGTTTTATTTCCATGTTATAACTCACATACTAAAACTCTCCACAGTACATTAATCGCAGGAAAAATACAAGAACAGAACTAGCCAGCATACCATACGAACCTTTCCTTACATAAATATTCAAAAGAAGCTTTTGGCCACATCCGGTTGAAATTTTAGTGTATTTTATGTATTTGACTACTTATTATTTTTAATTATATTTAATTACTAGAAGAAAGATATTTATAACTATCGACAAGCAAACGAAGAAACGCAAAGAGTTTTTCTGAAAACGTGTGCCTGTCATGATTTGCGAAATCACTTATACGAGCAATCTGGTAAGGCATCTGGAACTACTTTGCACCTCTACGCTTCGAGCTGCAGACAGAGAAGCATGCCTCATTTGGTAGTTATCCGGAGTAGCGGTGAGACGTTGCTAATTTAGCAAGCACGAATATTGTCGGTGCGAATTTTTTTAATATCACAGAATTTATACTTGTACTGCAAAAATGAACGTGACCCCCTGTTTGACTTGGGCTGTCCAAGCCTGTCCCTCGTCCTTGAAAATTTAACTAAAATTAGTGAATAGT
Source organism: Schistocerca nitens (assembly GCF_023898315.1). Lineage (NCBI taxonomy): Eukaryota > Metazoa > Arthropoda > Insecta > Orthoptera > Acrididae > Schistocerca > Schistocerca nitens. The sequence continues at coordinate 165,999,057 of NC_064616.1, read as the reverse complement.
CAAATAACAAATGAAATTCATTACAACTTCGTGGAAATGAAAATGCGCACAGTTTTTTTTTTCATTATATTACCTGTCAAACAAACGTATCAAAAATGAGATCAACAGGAATTGCAAAATGGCTAAGCAGGGATGGCTAGAGGACAAATGTAAGGATGTAGAGGCTTATCTCACTAGGGATAAGATAGATACTGCCTACAGGAAAATTAAAGAGACCGTTGGGGATAAGAGAACCATTTGTATGAACATCAAGAGCTCAGATGGAAACCCAGTTCTAAGCAAAGAAGGGAAAGCAGAAAGGTGGAAGGAGTATTAGAGGGTCTATACAAGGGCGATGTACTTGAGGACAATATTATGGAAATGGAAGAGGATGTAGATGAAGATAAAATGGGAGATACGATACTGCGTGAAGAGTTTGACAGAGTACTGAAAGACCTGAGTCGAAACAAGGCCCCGGGAGTAGACAACATTCCATTAGAACTACTTACGGCCTTGGGAGAGCCAGTCCTAACAAAACTCTACCATCTGGTGAGCAAGATGTATGAAACAGGCGAAATACCTTCAGAGTTCAAGAAGAATATAATAATTCCAATCCCAAAGAAAGCAGGTGTTGACAGATGTGAAAATTACCGAACTATCAGTTTAATAAGTCACAGCTGCAAAATACTTTACAGACGAATGGAAAAACTAGTAGAAGCCGACCTCGGGGAAGATCAGTTTGGATTCCGTAGAAATGTTGGAACAAGTGAGGCAATACTGACCCTACGACTTATCTTAGAAGCTAAATTAAGGAAGGGCAAACCTACGTTTCTAGCATTTGTAGACTTAGAGAAAGCTTTTGACAATGTTGACTGGAATACTCTCTTTCAAATTCTGAGGGACATGAAAGGGAAGCAGTGGTTGGGAAGGGAGTGAGACAGGGTTGTAGTCTCTCCCCCATGTTATTCAATCTGTATAATGAGGAAGCAGTGAAGGAAACAAAAGAAAAATTCGGAGTAGGTATTAAAATCCATGGAGAAGAAATAAAAACTTTGAGGTTCGCCGGTGACATTGTAATTCTGTCAGAGACAGCAAAGGACTTGGAAGAGCAGTTGAACGGAATGGACAGGGTCTTGAAAGGAGGATATAAGATGAACATCAACAAAAGCAAAACGAGGATAGTGTAATGTAGTCGAATTAAGTCGGGTGATGCTGAGGGAATTAGATTAGGAAATGAGACACATAAAGTAGTAAAGGAGTTTTGCTATTTGGGGAGCAAAATAACTGATGATGGTTGAAGTAGAGAGGATATAAAATGTAGACTGGCAATGGCAAGGAAAGCGTTTCTGAAGAAGTGAAATTTGTTAACATCGAGTATAGATTTAAGTGTCAGGAAGTCATTTCTGAAAGTATTTGTATGGAGTGTAGCCATGTATGGAAGTGAAACATGGATGATAAATAGTTTGGACAAGAAGAGAATAGAAGGTTTCGAAATGTGGTGCTACAGAAGAATGCTGAAGATTAAATGGGTAGATCACATAACTAATGAAGAAGTATTGAATAGGATTGGGGAGAAGAGAAGTTTGTGGCACAACTTGACCAGAAGAAGGGATCGGTTGGTAGGACATGTTTTGAGGCATCAAGGGATCACCAATTTAGTATTGGAGGGCAGCGTGGAGGGTAAAAATCGTAGAGGGAGACCAAGAGATGAATACACTAAGCAGATTCAGAAGGATGTAGGGTGCAGTAGGTACTGGGAGATGAAGAAGCTTGCACAGGATAGAGTAGCATGGAGAGCTGCATCAAACCAGTCTCAGGACTGAAGACCACAACAACAACAACAACAACAACCTGTCAAATGTCATATAAAATGAATAATATGAGCAGTGATGAAAAAAATATAGATTAAAAAAATTATAGCTAGCGGGAACCGAAACATCGCCTCGTCCACGAGCCTCTTGCAAACGCGAAAGTTAACAGTTTGACCACTATGACATCTCACTGCCGGTATCTTCGCACAAATGTATCAGTTACATTATAGACGCGTAAAACTTCTCTTACGATTTTCTCGGAATTGCCAGAGTAGTGCACCTTCCTACTTGAACAATAAGTTGTTTTAATGGCCTACTAAATGTGTACAAAGTTTGAAGTAAATCCGTGATGCCAACATCGTGGCCTCCACTTGGTGAGTTAACGCTGCCAGCGTAGTTACTGTTCTGATGTCCTTTATATGCAAGGAATAAAATGAGTCTTGGAAGTGTATGGATTTAGGTGTAGCAATAGAATGAGGTCCAGCCGATAACTCTGTACTTCTGCGACTCGCCGATAAAACCAACGCGATCAGAAGGCTTACACGATAGACACATCCAGTACAAGACATTGCAATATCTTGAGAGCTCCGTTTCCTCATTCGAAATGAAAATAATTGAAGAAAGGCACTGGGTAGCTTTCTGGAACAAATTTTTGAATTCATCGCCTGTTTATAATGATTTTTACGTCAACGGGACAGTAAACCCTGAACTTCGCGCCTGTCATCCGACAACACAAGTGTTTTATCTCTTATGCAACTGATAAATGTCTGTTCGTGAGATTGTGGGGAAAAGTGCAGAATCTTAGACTTATTATCTTCTTTTTAAAAAAAGTCCGGCTTGGCAATAAAGTCTCTTTAATATCGTCACATAGCTAACTATAGAATAAAAGTTCTACTTCTTTTGTATGAAATGATGTCGCATGCTTCTTGACAGAGCGTAGGGGAACGAGGCGGGAGACCCGCACCGCCATACTAGGCAAGGTGCTAATGGAGATGGTTTGCCGTTGCCTTCCTCCGAACGTAATGGGGGCGAATGATGACGATGATGAAGACGACACAACAACAACCAGTCATCTCGGGGCAGGTGAAAATCCGTGACCCCACCGGGAATCGAACCCAGGACCCCGGTTCAAATGGTTCAAATGGCTCTGAGCACTATGGGACTCAACAGCTGAGGTCATCAGTCCCCTAGAACTTAGAACTACTTAAACCTAACTAACCTAAAGACATCACACACATCCATGCCCGAGGCAGGATTCGAACCTGGGACCGTAGCGGTCGCGCGTTTCCAGACTGTAGCGCCTAGAACCGCTCCAAGACCCCGGGCTCGGACAGAGAGAACGCTACCGCGAGACCAAGAGCGGCGGACTCCACGTCGTTTACATGCGTTATACACTAAAGCGCCAAAGAAACTGGTATAAGCATTCGTCTTCAAATACAGAGATATGTAAACAGGCAGACTACGGCGCTGAGGTCGGCAACCCCTACATAAGACAAGTGTCTGGCACAGATGTTAGAGCGGGAAATGACGCTACTATGGTAGCTTAAAGATTTAAGTGAGTTTGGACGGGGTGTTATAATCGGCGCGCGAGCGATGGGACACAGCATCCCCGGGGTAGCGACGAAGTTAGGATTTTCCCGTACGACCATTTCACGAGTGTACCGTGAATATCAGGAATCCGGTCAAACATCAGATCTCCGACATCGCTGCGACCGGAAAAAGATCCTGCAAGAACGGGACCAGCAACAACTGAAGGGAATTGTTCAAAGTGACAGAAGAGCAATCTTCCTGAAAATTGCTGCAGATTTCAATGCTAAGCCATCAACAAGTGTCAACGTGCGAACCATTCAAAGAAACATCATCGATATGGGCTTCCCTTGTGTGCCATTAGTGACTGCACGACTCAAAGCTTTACGCCTCGCCTGGGCCTGTCAACACCGACTTTGGATTGTTGATGCCCGGAAACATGTTTCCCGGTCGGACGAGTGTCCTTTGAAATTGTATCGAGCAGATGGGCGTGTACAGGTATGGAGACAGCCTCATGAATCCATGGAACTACATGTTAAAAGGGGACGGTTCAAGCTGGTGGAGGCTCTGTGCTGGTGTGGGGCGTGTGCAATTGGAGTGATATGAGACCCCTGATACGTCTAGATACGACTCTGACAGGTGACACGTACCTAAGTATCCTGTCTGATCACCTGCATCCATTCATGTCCATTGTGCATTTCGATGGACTTCGGCAATCCCAGCAGGATAATACGATTCCCCACACGTCCAGAATTGTTACAGAGTGGCTCCAGGAACGCTCTTCTGAGTTTTAACACTTCCGCTGGCCACCAAACTCCCCTGAATGAACATATTGAGCATATCTGCGATGTCTTGCAACGTGCCGTTCAGAAGAGATCTCCGCCCCTTCGTACTCTTACGGATTTATGGACAGCCCTGCAGGATTGATGGAGTCAGTTCCCTCCAGCACTACTTCAGACATTAGTCGAGTCCATGTCATGTCGTGTTGTGGCACTACTGCGTTCTCGCGGGGGCCCTACACGATATCAGGCCGGTGTACCAGTTTGTTGGCTCTTCAGTGTAGTTATGAAACCAAAGCCAAACTCAGCAAATACACGAACTAGCACAAAATTTCTCCATCAGCGCATAGACTGCGGCGATACAACGCAATTTAATTTTCATTTTGTTGATGCATGTTGGTGGACTTGAAGCGCGAAATAGTACTGTTTCTATTTGGTTTTGAAGTAGTCGAATTGTCTGTGTTTGGTTCAACTTATAAACTGAAATATCGTTTTGGACAGCTTATTCCATTAGTTGATGGACAATAAAGAATTGTGCTATCAAAACCTTTCTACATTTCACGGTTGTGGATAGTTTATTGCCGACTGAAAATCTTTTCAACATATTGAAGGTTTACAGAATGACTGCTCCTTTATATTCAACTGTTAACAATTACTGTGTGACCTAATTTATGCGCGGTTGTACTTCTCTTGGAGACAATCGGCGTGGAAAACGTCTCAAAACTACAACCACAAATAAAAATATGAAGCAAGTACACAGCCCCGTCTGGGACGAGCACAGGACTGAATATGTAAGAAATAAATGGCATCAGAGTGAGTGAAGGGTTAAATATGAGCATGATGAGCAATAAAGTGCAAAACCAAAATTCTCGGAAAGCTTAGGACTATCTCAAAAAGAATGCAACAGATTTTATTCTCTGATTTATTGCTACGAATGACACAGGAATCAATTATTTTACAACAGAAATGAAACTTCGATCAAAGCACTGGATGGCAGCCAAGCTGAAATGCTGAGGTCTACTTTATATACACTCCTGGAAATGGAAAAAAGAACACATTGACACCGGTGTGTCAGACCCACCATACTTGCTCCGGACACTGCGAGAGGGCTGTACAAGCAATGATCACACGCACGGCACAGCGGACACACCAGGAACCGCGGTGTTGGCCGTCGAATGGCGCTAGCTGCGCAGCATTTGTGCACCGCCGCCGTCAGTGTCAGCCAGTTTGCCGTGGCATACGGAGCTCCATCGCAGTCTTTAACACTGGTAGCATGCCGCGACAGCGTGGACGTGAACCGTATGTGCAGTTGACGGACTTTGAGCGAGGGCGTATAGTGGGCATGCGGGAGGCCGGGTGGACGTACCGCCGAATTGCTCAACACGTGGGGCGTGAGGTCTCCACAGTACATCGATGTTGTCGCCAGTGGTCGGCGGAAGGTGCACGTGCCCGTCGACCTGGGACCGGACCGCAGCGACGCACGGATGCACGCCAAGACCGTAGGATCCTACGCAGTGCCGTAGGGGACCGCACCGCCACTTCCCAGCAAATTAGGGACACTGTTGCTCCTGGGGTATCGGCGAGGACCATTCGCAACCGTCTCCATGAAGCTGGGCTACGGTCCCGCACACCGTTAGGCCGTCTTCCGCTCACGCCCGAACATCGTGCAGCCCGCCTCCAGTGGTGTCGCGACAGGCGTGAATGGAGGGACGAATGGAGACGTGTCGTCTTCAGCGATGAGAGTCGCTTCTGCCTTGGTGCCAATGATGGTCGTATGCGTGTTTGGCGCCGTGCAGGTGAGCGCCACAATCAGGACTGCATACGACCGAGGCACACAGGGCCAACACCCGGCATCATGGTGTGGGGAGCGATCTCCGACACTGGCCGTACATCACTGGTGATCGTCGAGGGGACACTGAATAGTGCGCGGTACATCCAAACCGTCATCGAACCCATCGTTCTACCATTCCTAGACCGGCAAGGGAACTTGCTGTTCCAACAGGACAATGCACGTCCGCATGTATCCCGTGCCACCCAACGTGCTCTAGAAGGTGTAAGTCAACTACCCTGGCCAGCAAGATCTCCGGATCTGTACCCCATTGAGCATGTTTGGGACTGGATGAAGCGTCGTCTCACGCGGTCTGCACGTCCAGCACGAACGCTGGTCCAACTGAGGCGCCAGGTGGAAATGGCATGGCAAGCCGTTCCACAGGACTACATCCAGCATCTCTACGATCGTCTCCATGGGAGAATAGCAGCCTGCATTGCTGCGAAAGGTGGATATACACTGTACTAGTGCCGACATTGTGCATGCTCTGTTGCCTGTGTCTATGTGCCTGTGGTTCTGTCAGTGTGATCATGTGATGTATCTGACCCCAGGAATGTGTCAATAAAGTTTCCCCTTCCTGGGACAATGAATTCACGGTGTTCTTATTTCAATTTCCAGGAGTATATATATGGGCAAGGGGCACTACATCAGTAGTGTGTGGATAAGTTGAGAACTTCGGACTGACGGAAGGCGTGCTAGAGTAGTCCGTGATGTTGCAATGAGCATTGTGTTCGGATGGCGCAGGGGTCAGCACATCTTGGGGAATGTTTTCGGGAACAGAATCTGCATTTTTCTTATTAATTACGTTGTGAAGCAAAAAATACTGGCGAGTACTATGCAAGTATGCGGAACCAGCTGAATGGAAAAGTGCTTGAGAATAAGCCCAGATTACAAAAGAAACATGTCGTCTTCATAGAACGATGAAGGGTGTTTTGACTATGGGAAAGCAGAGAGATTTAAAGTAGAAATTTGTGAAATATCCTCCATATTCAGGAGATTTGGCACCTTCTGATTTCCATCTGCTCCCCCATGTAAAGACACTTCGGACTGAAAAACATTTAGAGTCTTATGTAGAAGCAACGGCAGCTACAAATGTGTGCGTTGTTGAACAGTCAGAATTCGTAAGGATCAACTTAGACTAAATGATTTGTCCTAAGAGGTTACGATATCGAAATTAAGTACTTTTGTACTTGCAATACACAATCTTTCACTGCAGGCAGAGCATTTTTTACCTTGAAATCGGGTACAGGGAGATCAGAAACGGCCGGCCACTGTGGCCGAGCGGTTCTAGGCGCTTCAGTCCGGAACCGCGCTGCTGCTACGGTCGCAGGTTCGAATCCTGCCTTGGGCATGGATGTGTATGATGCCCTTAGGTTAGTTAGGTTTAAGTAGTTCTAAGTCTAGGGGACTGATGACCTCAGATGTTAAGTCCTTAGAGCCATTTGAACCATTTAGATCAGAAACAGTCCGAAAAGCTTGTAAAGGTGTTACACGATAGATTGTGCTGAGAAATAATTTTTAAGAAAAGAAAATCTGTGCGTTGCACCGTTTCCGATTTAATTAGCATTAAAGTTAGCGAATGAGGGCGTTGCGCGGGCAAATTCAGACCACCTGACAGAGACAGTGTCGTCATATTTGTTCTTCGTTTGGTTTCCTGAAACCGAACAAACGTAGCTTTTGCTCACTTAGCTTCAATTTGTAATTTCTGAAAATGGCAAATTTTAACTGGTAATGAACATCTGAACCCCTAGATGAATGTGCGTTACCCCATTTTAGCGTGTGTAAGTCCTTAAATTTGAGCGCGCAACGATCTGATTAGCTAAAGTCAATGCTCAAATGTTCAAATTCCTGTGAATTCCTAAGGGACCAGACTGCAGAGGTCGTTGGTCCCTAGACTTACACACTACTTAAACTAACTTATGCTAAGAACAACACACAAACACCCATGCCCGAGGGAGGACTCGAACCTCCGGCAGGAGGGGCCACGCAATCCGTGACATGACGCCTTAAACCATGCGGCCACTCCGAGTGGCAAAAAGTCAAGCCTAATTAAATCATGGCGCAACGTATAGAACTATTTTCTTAACAATTATTTCTCAACACTTTCTACCCTGCAAACTCTACAAGATTTTTAGACTGTTTCTGACCACCCTGTACATTTCGGTGCATACTCAAGGACGATGTCATGTAACATGCACTTACGTGTGTCAGTAGAAATTAATAATTTTGCAGATCGTGTATGACATTTCACAACCATCCGCTTGGCATTTATGCTCCTTGTAGACTATAATAGATACCTACACAGTAGTTACATGGTCAATGCTACGAATGCCTGTCGCGAAGACAAACCGCATGAAATATGGTAGAAACGGCGGCTTATTAGAAATCCATTATGATGGCCAACAAGGTTCAAAACACTCAGTCCCCATTATTTCTCAATCACCTTGACGTTCACAGTGAATGAGATGGCTAACTGACTAATTAATTAACTACAAACTCTGGACAAAAAATTAACTTTAGGCTAATGATAATATCACAGCCACCAGGTGAATGGAGATGTATTGCCCAAATGTAACCTCCATAAGCGTCATAGATGTATTATACATGGATACAAAGAGTTTAGTCTTGTCTTCCAGAAGTGTTGTAAGAGGCAGATTGAGTTACTAATGTGTTCTTTACAAAAAGAAGTATACAATTGTCTTCCTTCATGTTATCAGATTTTTTATTTTATTTATTTATTTATTTATTTATTTATTTTTTTTTTTTTTGCATGTCGCCAGCGTAAAAACTGGACCTCACAAGTAGCTTATAATCAAATTGCGTGTTTATGGAACATCGTCTCAGTTATGCCACTGGATTCGTGATTTCCTGTCAGAGAGGTCACAGTTCGCAGTAATTGACGGAAAGTCATTGAGTAAAACAGAAGCGAATTTGGGCAGCCATCTTAGGTTGTTTGCAGATGATGTCGTTTACCGTCTAGTAAGCTCATCAGAAGATCAAAACAGATTGCAAAAAGATTTAGCTAAGATATCTACACTATGTGAGCAAATTATCCAGACATCCCAAACAACATACGTTTTTCATATTAGGTGCATTGTGCTGCCACCTACTGCCAGGTACTTCATATGAGCGCCCTCAGATGTCATTAGACGTGAGAGAGCAGAATGGGGCGCACCGCGGAACTCACGGACTTCGAACATGGTCAGGTGATTGGGTGTCACTTGAGTCAGACGTCTGTACGCGAGATTGCCACACCCCTAAACATCCGTAGGTCCACTGTTTCTGATGAAATAGTGAAGTGGAAACGTGATGGGACATGTACAGCACAAAAGCGTACAGGCCGACCTCGTCTGTTGACTGACAGTGCCAGCCGACAGTTGAAGAGGGTCGTAATGTGTAATAGGCAGACATCTATCCAGACCATCACACACGAATTCCAAACTGCATCACGATCCACTGCAAGTACTATGACAGTTAGGTGGGAGGAGAGAAAACTTGGATTTCATGGTCGAGCAGCTGTCTAAGGCCACACATCACGCCGGTGAATGCCAAACGACGCCTCGCTTGCAGTAAGGAGTGTACACATTGGAAGATCGAGCTATGGAAAAATGTTGTGTGGAGTGACGAATCACAGTACACAATGCGACGGCCCGATGGCGGGGTGTGGGTATGGCGAATGCCCGGTGAACATCTGCCGGCGTGTGTAGTGCCAACAGTAAAATTCGGTGGCCGTGGTGTTATCACTGTAATGGACAGGCCTGCACAGATCCTGACCTGAATCCTACAGAACTCCTTTGGGATGTTTTGAAAAGATGACTTCGTGTCAGGCCTCACCGACCGACATTTACCTCTCCTCCATGCAGCACTCCGTGAAGAATGGGCTGCCATTCCCCAAGAAACCTTCCAGCACCTGATTGAACGTATACCTGCGAGAGTGGAAGCTGTTATCAAGGCTAAGGGTGGGCCAACACTATATTGAATTCCAGCATTACCGATGGAGGGGGGTCAGGGATTTTCTCTGCCTCGTGATGCCTGGGTGTTGTGTGACGTCCTTAGGTTAGTTAGGTTTAAGTAGTTCTAAGTTCTAGGGGACTGATGACCATAGCTGTTAAGTCCCATAGTGCTCAGAGCCATTTGAACCATTTTTTGAACCGATGGAGGGTGCCACGCACTTGTGAGTAATTTTCAGGCAGATGTCCGGATGCTTATGATCATATAGTGTATATGGTGCGAAATTGTCAATTGACCCTAAATAATGAAAAGTGTGAGGTCATCCACACGAGTGCTTAAAGGTATCCGTTAAACTTCAGTTACAAGATAAATCAATCGAATATAAATGCCGTAAATTGAATTATATACCTAGGAATTACAGTTACGAACAATTTAAATTGGAAAGAACACATAGAAAATATTGTGGGCAAGGCGATCGAAAGACTGTGTTTTATTGGCAGAACACTTAGAAGATGCAACAGATCTACTAAGGACACTGCCAACACTACACTTTTCCGTCCTTTTGTGGGGTACTGCTGTGAGATGTGGGATCATTACCAGATAGGATTAACAGAGTACATCTAGGAAGTTCAAAGAAGGACAGCACGTTTTGTATCATGGAGAAATACGGGAGAGAGTGTCACAGACATGTTACAGGATATGGGGTGGACATTACTAAAACAAAGGCGTTCCTCTTTGCGGCGGGATCTTGTCACGAAATTTCAATCACCAACTTTCTCCTTCGAATGCGAAAATATTTGTTGGCACCGACCTACATATGGAGAAACGATCATCATAGTAAAATAAGGGAAATCGAAATACGAAAGATGCAGGTGTTCGTTTTTTCCGCGCTCTGTTCGAGAGCGCAATAACAGAGAATTATTGTGAAGGTGGTTCGATGAACCTTCTTCCAGGCAATTAAGTATAATTTGCTGAGTAGCCATGTAGATGTAGATGTAGATGATGTAAGTCGAAACTCAGTGGCATTCCGTTTAGCTGTATTATCCTCCTCTCTGATAACGCACGCGTAAATATTTCGAAACTGGTGAGAAGCAAATTACAGCTATTTGGCTGAGGAACACTTCAGTACATCTCTACACTGTTCGCCAAAGAATTGAAGCACCCAGGAGGGAGGGAGGAAACGAAATGAAACCTCACAGATTGAGAGGGTATGGGATGTTATTTCATTGATTACAAACTAAAGTAAAATTTACAAAGAACTTGGCAGTATGAACCCACTAATCAGTAAGACTTTGCAATCTCTCTGGTTTGGATACATGGACTGATTCAGTTGGGAATGTTGTGACCATTTTTTCTCATCAGATCCATTCCGTGGTACAATTTTTGTTCCACAATGGGGATGCTGTGTTCCAAGAAGACAGGGCCTGTGTTCACACAGATCGTATCGACTGACTTTGTGAGTAAGAGAATGAATTTTTCCCGTCTCCCCTTGTCACCACATTTACCAGGTCTCAATATTACTGAGCCTTTGTGGTCTACCTTGGAGATAAGGGTTCATGGTCGCTACCCACTTCCATCACCGTTACCTGAACTTTCCACTAGTTTGCGGGAAGAATGGTATAAGATACCCCCGAAAATCATACAGGACCTGTATTTATCCAATCTGAGACGACTGGAAGCTGTTCTGAATGCAAACGGTTTTTCTACACCGTATAAGGCATACTAGTGTGTTGTGTTTATGGCGTTCCCATATTTTTATCCACCTCCTGTATGTTGTGTGGTTAATCCACAATTAATTAATTTTGTTCTCCTTTCGGCGAATCGTGTTATAGGCCCCTTAGGCAAGCCCCTGCTACGTGAGTGTACCCTACACATCTGGCCACCAAATGTCACGTAGAAGAAATCTAGTTTCCCAAACTGACAGAGAGGAAATTTTTGTTACATTCATTGGCAGCCACGGTGTACAGATATTATTTCGTCAGAATGTTGAGTGCGTGGACAAATAAAATGTGAAGTTTACATAGCAGTGATGAAGACACTAGGAAAGTGTATGGTTCAAATGGCTCTGAGCACTATGGGACTTTACATCTGAGGTCATCAGTCCCCTAGAACTTAGAACTACTTAAACCTAACTACCCTAAGGACATCACACACATCCATGCCCGAGGTAGGATTCGAACCTGCGACCGTAGTGGTAGCGCGGTTCCAGACTGAAGCGCCTAGAACCGCTCGGCCAGAACGGCCGCCCAGGAAAGTGTATTGAAATCGGTGACGAGTACTTAGATAATTCTAATGCAACTGTTCTGTATGACTCTATTGTTTTCTAATCGGTAAGTGTTTTAAAACGACAGCTGAAATTAATAAGGACGTTAGTGTTTCACGTCCGGTAGACGGCGCAGTCGTTAGAGACAAAGCACAATCTCGGGCTGGGGGAGGACCTGGCGTGTGTTCTTTTCACAAGAGAACCTTAATGTGGATGACGGGAAGGGGATTTCAACTGCCGCCATCCCGAGTACGAGTAAAGCGCTTTAGCACTGTGCCATTTCGATCAATTTTCCATCCCGAGTACGAGTAAAGCGCTTTAGCACTGTGCCATTTCGATCAATGTTACTCATAGAGCCTCCATTTGTAAGCAAAGTGAAACAGTGAGATAAGAACGAAAAACAGTGCGAAAAAATAGAAAACGTATGCCTCAAGATAATTACAGAAAAACGCGAATATTGACACATCATTTAATGCTACTGCAGTCTGTAAGGAAGGTCATCTTGAGATTTCCTTATTTTAACTTGTTGTGGGTGTCAGTGGAAAATGTTTTGTCAGATATCGATGTTCTTTGGACGTCGTATAGCACCATATATATTTAACCCTGGATTACTAAACCCTCGTAAAAATTACGATTGCAGTATGGGTATACAAGAGGACTTTTGCATTTATGGTTCAAATGGCTCTGAGCACTATGGGACTTAACATCTATGGTCATCAGTCCCCTAGAACTTAGAACTACTTAAACCTAAGTAACCTAAGGACAGCACACAACACCCAGCCATCACGAGGCAGAGAAAATCCCTGACCCCGCCGGGAATCGAACCCGGGAACCCGGGCGTGGGAAGCGAGAACGCTACCGCACGACCACGAGATGCGGGCACTTTTGCATTTACGAGGGGCCTTTAATAAGTAATACAACACATTTTTTTCTCCGCAAATTTCAGCTGAAAAAATGCGGAATTTGTTGTGGGTGATCGTGTAATATTCCCTCTTCAGCCTCTATATTTTCATGAAGTTGCGATAGGCGGCGACGCTATACTCAGCCTTCAAAATGGCGTCGGTAACTGATGTGCGTTTTAAGTAGAGAGCTATCACTGAATTTCTTTTGGTGGAAAACCAGAGCATCGCTAATACTCATAGGTGCTTGCAAAACGTCTACGGAGACCTGACAGTGAACAAATGCACGGTGAGTCGTTGGCGAGGCGTCTGTCATCGTTGCAACATGGTCCCGCAAACATGTCCCGTCTCCCGTGTGCCGGCTGGCCGCACACAGCAGTATCGGAACGTGCGGACACGTTTATTCGAGGTGATCGACGGATCACAATCAAACACCTTGTTGTACACCTGGACATGTTTGTTGTTAGTGGTGACACTCTCGTCCACCAGTTGGGGTACTCAGAGATGTGCGGCCGCTGCCTCGCCGCCTAACAGAATATCACAGCAGCAACGGAGGACCACCCTTGCGGAGTTGCTTACCTGTTACGAAGCTGATTGTGAAAAATTTTGTCAAGTGTCGTCACAGGCGATGAAACATGGGTTCATCACTTCGAACCGTAGACAAAACAGCAGTCCTTGGAGTGGCGTCACACTACCTCTCCTCCAAAAAAGAGTTCAGAGCCGGACCCTCAGCAGGTAAAGTCATGGAGACTGCCTTCTGGGACTTTGAAGGGAGTATTCTGTTTGATTTCCTCTCTCATTGTGCAACGATCGTTCTAGGCGCCTCAGTCCGGAACCGCGCTGCTGCTACGGTCGCAGGTTCGAACCCTGCCTCGGGCATGGTTGTGTGTGATGTCCTTAGGTTAGTTAGGTTTAAATAGTTCTAAGCCTAGGGGACTGATGACCTCAGATGTTAAGTCCCATAGTGCTTGGAGCCATTTTTTATGCAACGATCAGCTCGGATGTGTATTGTGCTAACCTCAGGAAATTGAAGAAAGAGTTCAGCGGGTTCGTCGTCACAATAATACAAACGAACTTCTCTTTCTCCACGGCAACGCAAGGCCTCACACCAGTATGCGCACCCGAGAAGAGCTCACAAAACTTCATTGGACGCCTCATCCACCCTACAAACTGGATCTCGTACATGTCGACTTCATCTGTTTGACCCCGTAGCACGTGGATGATGAGGGTGTTATTGATTGCAGTAAGACGTTGGCTCCGACGTGTACCAGTAGAGTGGACCATACGGGCAAATAGGCGTTCCCAGTAAGGTGGCGTAAGGTCGTCGCATTGAACGGAGATTATGTTGGAAAATAGTGTTTTGTAGGCAAAAGAGTAGGGAATATTACGGTGTACTGAAATCCTCAATAAAACCAACCTGCTTTTAGAAAAAAATGTGTTGAATTCCTTGTTGAACGCTCCTCGTTATTAAGTTTGTAATATACGATTGGAGATCTAATGACTGTAATTATGACTTCCTTTGAATGAAATGTGGAGTAATAACCTTTAATATGGTTTATTAGTAACGTAACATTTACCCCCTTTAGCGATCCAGGATTGAGAAATCGGTATTTCTTTCCGGAATACCTCTTAATTTCTTAACTAGCAATTAGACACAGTGTTTTGCAACTACAGCATGTCCGTAATATTTCGCTGTACATTTCGTATGAAATATACACTAACAATTAAAAAAATTAGCATATGTGAGACTAAAACGGACATTATAAATCAGATTAGATTCATGACTATGTACACCTACTTAGGATTAGAGAAATTTACGCCATTTATCACTCTGGGAATACAATAAGATTCTAAGCCATCACATCTTTCAATCGCTGACCCTAAAAGTGCTGATATGGAATCTCGAAGACGCCGGATACATTTCTTGGGAATATTCCTTCACGTGGTTGCTACGCTGGTCCAAAAAGCATCAAATGTGGTTGCTACAGGACCATGTCGAAAAATTTGTCCGTCATCTGTGATCAAGACATGTTCGACAAGCAAATGTCACGCGAACATACAGGCTATAAGAGCATTATAATAAGGAAGACTTGGAAAATCCCCGACATATCTGCAAGCTGTTTAACAACCGTTATTGTTGGTCTGGTAGATTGACCAGCCAGAGTATGTTTGTAATGCAGTGTGCCACATTCGTCAAGGCAAATGCTGCGCTGGTCCACAATCTCCACCTCAGAAAATATAATACAGTTAAAATATGATAATACACAGGACAACGATTACACGATAGCTCACGCGTCTCCCCTCCCGGAGACTAGCGAGAAGAAGGGCATCCGCCAACAAGGTTTAAATAGAATAACTTTACCAAATCGAGAAATAGTAGATAATGTATGGTGGGGTAAACACTAGGGGACAGAGAGAGAGGGACACTACCACGGACTACAGGTACTGCCTCTTTAACTTTTTAAGATTATCCTAAATACACTACTGGCCATTAAAAATGCTACACCACGAAGATGACGTGCTACAGACGCCAAATTTAACCGACAGAAAGAAGATGCTGTGATAGGCAAATGATTAGCTTTTCAGAGCATTCACACAAGGTTGGCGCCGGTGGCGACACCTACAACGTGCTGACATGAGGAAACTTTCCAACAGATTTCTCATACACAAACAGCAGTTGACCGGCGTTGCCTGGTGAAACGGTGTTGTGATGCCTCGTGTAAGGAGGAGAAATGCGCACAATCACGGTTCCGACTTTCATAAAGGTAGCCTATCGCGATTGCGCTTTATCGTATCGCGACACTGCTGCTCGTGTTGGTAGAGATCCAATGACTGTTAGCAGAATATGGAATCGGTGGGGTCAGGAGGGTAATACATAACGCCGTGTTGGATCCCAACGGCCTCCTATCACTATCACTCGAGATGACAGACATCTTATCCGCATGGCTGTAACGGATCGTGCAGCCACGTCTCGATCCCTGAGTCAACAGATGGGGACGTCTGCAAGACAACAACCATCTGCACGAACAGTTCGACGACGTTTGCAGCAGCACGGACTGTCAACTCGGAGACCATGGCTGCGGTTACCCTTGACGCTGCATCACAGACAGGAGCGCCTGCGATGGTGTACTCAACGACGAACCTGGGTGCACGAATGGCAAAACGTTATTTTTTCGGATGAATCCAGGTTCTGTTTACAGCATCATGATGGTCGGTCGCATCCGTGTTTGGCGCCGACGCGGTGCACGTACATTGGAAGCGTGTATTCGTCATCGCCATACTGTCGTATCACCCGGCGTGATGGTATGGGGTGCCATTGGTTGCACGTCTCGGTCACCTCTTGTTCGCATTGACGGCACTTTGAACAGTGGACGTTACATTTCAGATGTGTTACGACCCGTGGCTCTACCCTTCATTCGATGCCTGTGAAACCCTACATTTCAGCAGGATAATGCACGACCGCATGTTGCAGGTCCTGTACGGACCTTTCTGGATACAGAAAATGTTCGACTTCTGCCCCGGCCAGCACAATCTCCAGATCTCTCACCAATTGAAAACGTCTGGTCAATGGTGGCCGAGCAACTGGCTCGTCACAATACGCCAGTCACTACTCTTGATGAACTGTGGTACCTGTACACGCCATCCAAGCTCTGTTTGACTCACTGTTTTGTGTTCACTGTTACCTGGACAGTCACACATGGCGTTTGTTAGCTGTGCCACTTATCCGTGCAGGATGCCAAACTGCTGCTACCACAGAAACGTCCAACTCACATGTGGCTATGGCTGTAGAATAAGGTGAAGAGAGACTCTTAAAAATACATGTTAACAATTCTGTACACCAGTGCTGGCGTTCATTTCTACATTGCAGTGTGAGACACTTATAGTTTCAGAGCAATCGAGGCCAACGTAATGGCACACAACCTGATCAAAAATATCTGGACACTCCAATGTAATGCGGAATTGACCAGTAGATGTCACCAGAGCGGACCCGCCAGTATGAAAGGAGAGAAGCAGTTATAGCAAAAAATGGTTCAAATGGCTCTGAGCACTATGGGACTTAACTTCTAAGGTCATCAGTCCCCTAGAACTTAGAACTACTTAAACCTAACTAACCTAAGGACATCACACACATCCATGCCCGAGGCAGGATTCGAACCTGCGACCGTAGCGGTCGCGCGGTTCCAGACTGTAGCGCCTTTAACCGCTTGGCCACCACGGCCGGCGCAGTTACAGCAGAATGGCTGGTTCAGATGAGCTCAGTGAAGTAGTCATTGCACGTCACCAGAGTAATAAATTATTCAACGACATTTCTTCCCTTTTAAAACTGCCCAAGTCGACTGGATCGTTGGTGGTGTCACTCTGAAGCGGAAACGCGATGTAGCAACCACAGCTAAACCGTGACCTGGTAGACCTCATATAGGGACAGATAGGGACCGTCGAACATTGAGGAGGGTTGCTGTGATAAATCTTACGAACTCAGCCCAGTTAGCGACACTGACTGTGCGTAGGGTGTGTAAAAAAATGGAGTAAAACGGTCGAGCAGCTTCTCATACGCTACACATTTCTGCAGTTAGTGCTGTGCGACGCTTGAGGTGGTGGAAAGCCCGACGCCGCTAGACAGTGAATGATTAAAAACGAATGATTTGGACTGATGATCAATTACTCTGTACTCTATGGCAGTTGGACAGAATGGTATAGGTTTTGTGAATGCCTGGAGAAGGTTATCTGGCATCATGTGTAGTGCCAACGGTGAACAACGGAGGAATGGAAAGGAAGATTAGGGTTTAACGTCCCATCGACATCGAGGTCTTTAGAAATGGAGCACAAGCTCGGACTTGTCGAGAACGGGGAAGGAAGTTGGTCGCGCCCTTGCAAAGGAACTATCCCGCCATTTGCCTGGAGCGATTTAGGGAAATCACGGAACACCTAAATCTGGATGACTGGGCATGGATTCGAACCGTCGGCCTCCTTTATGCGTGTCTGTTGTCCGAAGCACTGCGCCAGCTCACTCGATTAAGAAAGTAAGCGGTTTCTCGCTGTCAACGTGTGGTCCCTTTATTGCGCTTTAGAAACCTGCGGGAAGATACGAACGGATTTTACTATGTACTACGCACAGCTTTAACGTTTTATTAGAAATTTATTAATGGCAATACGATCAAATTCATCACTTCGAGAGGAACAATTCGGAGACGATGATTATTTGTATCAGCACGATATTGCCCCCTGTCGTAAAACAATATCTGCGAGGCAACGGTTTGTGGGCAATAATAGTCCTAAAATCGCCCGGCCTGGCTACAATGGAACACCTCTGGGATGAACTGGACAACTTCGCTTCAGATCCCACCGTCAACCATGGATACCTTCTGTGGTTTCGGCTTTCGAAGAATGGGCTGCCGTTCACAGACATTCTGATATCTCATTGAAAGTGTCCCCAGCTGAGTTTTTAAGGTACCCCTTCTGTTCAAGCCTCGTTTTATTTCCCTACTTTCCAGTTTTACAATTTTGTATCGCGTCGGCAGATATCATGTAGCATTCAGTGAGTAACGCGGTACTGAAGAACGCACGCAACTCGGAGTAAGGCTAGGGGCGCACACGTGATTTTTGAGTCAGCGGGAATTAACAACCGCTATGGTGGAAATACTTTACGGGGCAACTACTCAGAGTACCGCCAAGGATTACATCGAAACAGCTTCTTTGGTGGCGCCAGTGGAGCAGGAAAGTAAACGACTAGTTGTGGTAAAGGGTACCCTCCCCAAGTACCGCACGGTGGGTTACAGAGCATGAAAAAAAAATGTAGACTTCTCCACGTTTGTTGACGGTTGTGCTTGAATCACATACACACTACCGGATCAAAAGTAAGTGGACACCTGTTAGTGGGCATTAATATGGTATGTGTCCACCATCCGCCTTAATGACTTCTTGAACTTGAAAGAACCCCCTACTTGTACTAAACCTCCAGAAACGTTTCAGGTTATCCAGTGTGGCCGCAGAGGCCGGCCGGAGTGGCCAAGCGGTTCTAGGCGCTACAGTCTGGAACCACGCGACCACTACGGTCGCAGGTTCGAATCTTGCCTCGGCCATGGATGTGTGTGATGTCTTTAGGTTAGTTAGGTTTAAGTAGTTCTAAGTTCTAGGGGACTGATGACCTCAGACGTTAAGTCCCATAGCGCTCAGAGCCATTTGAACCATTTTTGTGGCCGCAGAGATTTTGAGATTGGTATAAGAGGAATACAGTATAACTGGCCGTGCTTTACCATCCGAGTTTTGCGGAGATTAAGACATTCCGTCCTTGGACTGCCTTATTGAATCGTCGTGTACGATTCTTTCTACTCTTGAAGCTTGGGTCTCTTGCAAAAGCAGTATCAGCGCCGTCGGGAAGTCTGCAAAGTGCAATTCTACTTTCTATGATTATAATTGATGAAGCGGAAAGCTGTATTATTCGGAATAACGTTCAAAAAGGATGCCATTACGATGTATCTATTTACTAAACACCAAAACGGATGATATCGACACAATTAATAATGATTAATTGGAAACTAACAATTTCATGAGCAGGGTCTTACAAGATAATTAGATCGGTAGGCATCACATTCGCGACTGACGACAATGGCCCCCAGCAGATACCTCGTACTTGCATTCGTGATATTTCGTAGCCGTTCGTACATTTTCGTTAGCTCACTTATTTATTAAGATAGTCGATTTCTGGCGTTGTAATATTGTTGTAAGGAATCACTTATGACCTGTAGGCTTCTCCTAATGTCTGTATTGGAAAAAGCGACTTTTATTTGAGAATATTTATTAAGCAAGATTACTTGCTTCGCGTCAGAATAAGTGTGCTGTCCGTACGTACCTCGCTGTTGACGTAACGGGTATTCTCATATCTAGCCACGGCACCTCACACCACCGTTCAAGTCGGCCGGGGTGCGCGAGCGGTTCTAGGTGCTACAGTCTGGAACCGCGCGACCGCTACGGTCGCATGTTCGAATCCTGCCTCGGGCAAGGATGTGTGTGATGTCCCTTGGTTAGTTAGGTTTAATTAGTTCTAAGTTCTAGGGGACTGATGACCTTCGAAGTCAAGTACCATAGGCTAGGGACGCACTGTTTGTAACAAGAATGAATCATGGTGGCTGGAATACGAGATGGCGCACCTGCGATCAAATAGTAGCGGCGATTTAAAAGACGCAACCTGCCCTATTTCACGTGCGACCCTGTAATCGCAGATGTTGAATTAATAACACACAGTGGCATGGGCCCGCGCGCACTAGCGACGCTGTTTCTCAATCGCTGTCGCATTGTGTTGCAGGCAGACGCCTTCTGTGCGCCAGCAGCCTGTCTGATAATGACAGATGCGCTACATACTTGCAATGAAGTATAGATGGTCTTAATTTCATTCATGACAGGTAAAGCAATTCAAAAGAAGTGAAGTGGAAGAATCTAGGAATCTGAAGGAGTGTTTCGCGCAAGAACTGGCATCACAGATAAAGTCTCCGTCCGGCATGACTGCAAGAAAACGTATAAAATGATTATCTGTAATTCGACCCAAAGTTATTTCTGTTCCCTCAGATCGGAGACAGACTGACCACCAGCAACATAGAATTTCTGGCAAATATCAGAGGAAACCAGGATGGATGTTCGCCCTCTTAGGTTTTCTTCGCAGAACGACAGCAACGCTGCAGTACAGAGCACAAAAATAAGATATTCTACTAAAAGAGAAGCCAAGAAGGTTACTTCATACCAGGAATTTCTCTTCAGTGTATTAAAAGAGAAACAAAACGAAGAAACTAACCAGGGCAACAGTTTTGCTTTAATGCTTGTCCCCATGCTGGCGACGTTAACCGAAGAACAGAAACATTACGCGGAAGCAGAAATACTGAACGTGATGAGGAATGCCAGACATTATCAGCTTACACTAATTTTTCCACAGCATCCGAACATGCGTCATAAAGATACCATTCAAACAACTACTCCTCCAGCAACTCATTCGTTCAGCCGTATTCGTGAAATGTCCTAAATGAAACGCAACTGTGTTCCTGTGCCCCTCTGCTGACAACCACAACAAAAACTCAGGACCGTCTATGCTCAGCTTTGTTTTGCGGTTTTCACAGGAAACAAGTTCGCCAGTTTCGAGCTGTTGAAGTAGTTATCTTAAGGTATCTGATCAATAATGTAAAATGATAATAAAAACTTGTGAATGAAATGATGTACGCTTACCTCGAGGTTACTGATAAGCGCTTTTCAGGTGGTACAGACTTTCTCCATGTGGTCTCATGTTATGTTCGGTCGTATCGCTTGAAGCAGTGCGTCAAAGCTATTCTTACTCATTCGATAGCATTGAAATAATTTAATTGGGTGATTTTATAACCCTTCGTGTAATTTGTAAAACCGGCCTTTCATCATTCTTTGACGTACAGTTGGATGTAGACTGGCAATGGCAAGGAAATCGTTTCTGAAGAAGAGAAATTTGTTAACATCGAGTATAGATTTAAGTGTCAGGAAGTCGTTTCTGAAAGTATTTGTATGGAGTGTAGCCGTGTATGGAAGTGAAACATGGACGATAACCAGTTTGGACAAGAAGAGAATAGAAGCTTTCGAAATGTGGTGCTACAGAAGAATGCTGAAGATAAGGTGGGTAGATCACGTAACTAATGAGGAGGTATTGAATAGGATTGGGGAGAAGTTTGTGGCACAACTTGACTAGAAGAAGGGATCGGTTGGTAGGACATGTTTTGAGGCATCAAGGGATCACAAATTTATCATTGGAGGGCATCGTGGAGGGTAAAAATCGTAGAGGGAGACCAAGAGATCAATACACTAAGCAGATTCAGAAGGATGTAGGTTGCAGTAGGTACTGGGAGATGAAGAAGCTTGCGCAGGATAGAGTAGCATGGAGAGCTGCATCAAACCAGTCTCAGGACTGAAGACCACAACAACAACAACACCAGTTGGATGCGCCCAGGAACGGTATTTGAGGTGTAATCTTGCTCTTCTTCGTAGTAAAAGCGCCACCAAAGAAGTTGTTTCGATGTAATCCTTGCCGGTACTCTGAGTAGTTGCCCCGTAAAGTATTTCCGCCTACGGGAAATGTATGTTGGCAGCAGTAGGATCGTCTGCAGTCACCTTCAAATGTCGCCAGTACTTCGAGGAACTTAAACATACAAAAAACTGAAATACACAGTATTAATGTTCTACAATAATATTTATTTTATATTTTGTTGTGAAAAACCCGAAGGACTACGTAACACTTTTAAAGCACATTATCAGTCGATGAAAGAACGACATCGGGTACTGTCCGAAAGAGAATTACAGCAGGTAGGGAACGTAACAGAGCGTCCATCGTGCTGGTACTCTTCACGCTCTACTGCGGTGGCCTCGCGCGAAATGTAGCTACAAACCGGAAGCTGCACGACGAGGCGAACATGACTCACTAACGAGAAATATTCCAGCGTTTAAATATTCTTTTCTCGAAAAGCTGTAACCAGGTTTACGAGTCTCTATAGTACTGGAAGTACTGTTGTATTTTCAAGAAATTTTGGAAAACTTTCGGCGATGTGACATTAGTACATTATGTAATCATTGAATTGCGACCCTTTTATAAAATCTTGTAAGCAATTTCCTCGTATACTCTACGCGCAGAGGACTAGCTAGGAACACAAATCGTATCCACCTACCAGACTGACGGATAATTTGGTGATACACAGGCTATACTGAGTGTGGATTTCCGGCGGTTTTCCACAACCGAGTTTGTTACCCGTTCCCTCTTTCGGAATTCCACACAGAAATAGTTAAGCCGAGAAAACAGAGAGAACAAAATTTACAATACTCGAAGGCAGCTAACACGACGTTCTTCTCTAGACTATGTAGAGAGATATGACATCCAACCACAGGAATATAATAATTGTCAAATACAGGATGGGCAAGTTCTTATTATGCGAGGATGACGAACACGTTTAAATTTTTTGCAGCATTTCCAAGAAAAATCGCGCAGTGCTTAACACACTAGATTCTCATTCAACAGCGCTGGGGTTCAATTCCCTACGGTTTCATACACATTTACATTTACGTGGTTTTCTTTAATTGCTCAAGATGAATGACGGGATTGTTATTTGAAAAGAATGCTGCTGATTTCCTTCCTCAATCTGAACACTGTTCCGTCTCTAATAGCTATGTCATCGACGGAACTTTAAACCCCAATCTTCCTTCCTTCCTTGGATGTATTGTTGCGCGACTTGTGCCCGACGTACTGTATACTTAGGATGCACTTCATATTCTCATTCCAGGCTTCGGAACCACACTGGAATTGTTAGGAGTATTTATTTACGCCTTTTGCTTTCAAAAAATGGTTCAAATGGCTCTGAGCACTATGGGACTTAACTTCGAAGGTCATCAGTCCCCTAGAACTTAGAACTACTTAAACCTAACTAACCTAAGGACATCACACACATCCATGCCCGAGGCAGGATTCGAACCTGCGACCGTAGCGGTCGCGCGATTCCAGACTGTAGCGCCTTTAACCGCTTGGCCACCCCGGCCGGCCCTTTTGCTTTCATATATGACACGTTTCATTTGCGCAGGTCTAAAAATACACTGCCTAGCTTAAAGTGTGAAACACCCACAAGGGGAGAAGGAAACAAAACTAAACTTCTTGGGGCGAAAGGATACGTGAAGTTATTTCGGTGATTTACAAAGAACTTGGTGGTATAAGCCCACTAATCAGTATGATTTTTCACCATTTCTGGGCTAGATGTATGCACTGATTTGGTTGGGGGAGGTGTTAAAAGGCTGTTGTGTCCTCGCCTGAGGCTAGCTAGTGCACAAATATTGCAACTGGTTGTTAAAATCCCGGATACTGGCACTGGGACGAAGTTAACATCCGAGATTTTCCCACACGTGTTCCACTGGGGTCAGATCTGGGTATCTTGCTGGCCATGGGAGGACCTCAGCATCACGCAGACCCTTCAAAGAGACACGTGTCGCATGTGTGCGAGCATTATCCTGTTGAAACATTGCACCGCAATACTGTCACATGGTTCTGATCACTATGTGACTTAACTGGTGAGGTCATCAGTCCCCTAGAACTTAGAACTACTTAAACCTAACTAACCTAAGGACATCACACGCACACATCCCCGAGGCAGGATTCAAACCTGCGACCGTAGCGGTCGCGCAGTTCCAGACTGTAGCGCCTAAAACCGGTCGGCCACTCCGGCCGGCGGCAATACTGTCGCATGAGAAGTAAACACATGCGGACGAATGATGCCTGTGACGTACCATTGTGCCGTCAGAGTTCTCCCAATGTCTACCAGTCGTCACCTGAAGTTGTAGCGTCGCAACTTGTTCCGAGCGAACGTTTGTTTTAGGATGTAACATCGGTGCTGACATCTGCCAGGCTAACCGGGAGTCACACGCTCATCTGTCACTACCAGCCGTGGGAAAGCTATCCAATGTCTTACTGGACGCGTACATTCACCACCTATAAGAACCTAAATAAATGATATTAAATATTATTCAATCATTTACAAAATCGGTACACTACCTTTTGTCATTCAGGAGAAACTTGTATCAAAATTCCAACATAGAAACTATCTTACTTACATAGATAAAAAAAAATTGCTAAGAAAGTAAGAAACCGACACTTAGGAAAATAAATTCAGTTTGGAAATATAATAGTTGATCTTTTGGTATGAACATAAGCAGAACTCTCAGTGTGCAGAATTAATTGATTGAGATTTTCATAGATTTTCATATTAATACTAATTATTTTACGTTGCAATATAAAAATCAGACAATGTTGTGGGAGGAAATGTGAGTGAATGAGAGTGTGTACGTGGGACATTCGTCAAATTGTAATGTTGCACTATAGATCGTCTTAAGTAACCT
Source organism: Schistocerca nitens (assembly GCF_023898315.1). Classification (NCBI taxonomy): domain Eukaryota; kingdom Metazoa; phylum Arthropoda; class Insecta; order Orthoptera; family Acrididae; genus Schistocerca; species Schistocerca nitens. Next base: position 165,974,143 of record NC_064616.1, on the reverse strand, counting down.
ACAACAGTTACGCAAGCCTGTCGCGGGAAAATGTTCATAGGGAATTTACACACTTTGCTGATGACGCATGTCTAGGTGTGATTGCTATTTTAACAGAGCAGCCAGAATGTCATCAGGAGTATTATCTGTATCTAAAGGATATTTCCAGATTTATTGCCTTTTCGTTTTCGTTTCAAAAAAATTCAAATGGCTCTGAGCACTATGGGACTTAACATCTATGGTCATCAGTCCCCTAGAACTTAGAACTACTTAAACCTAACTAACCTAAGGACAGCACACAACACCCAGCCATCACGAGGCAGAGAAAATACCTGCCCCCGCAGGGAATCGAACCCGTGAACCCGGGCGTGGGAAGCGAGAACGCTACCGCACGACCACGAGATGCGGGCCGTTTTCGTTTCTTAAACATTACTTTAATATTTGTATATCAGAATGACGTAGATAAGTCTGTATGTAAAGATTGGTGCAGACCAGTTTTGGTGCGAGTATGATCATGAGCGAGCATTCTGATTGGCAGCGAGTATGGTTGGCCAATCAGAACTGAGGCGGTTCCCGCTCTTTACCTGATAGTTATACACTCTTGGCCATTAAAATCGCTACACCAATAAGAAATGCATTCATTGGACAAATATATTATACTAGAACTGACATGTGATGACATTTTCTCGCAATTTGGGTGCATAGGTCCTGAGAAATCATTACCCAGAACTACCACCTCTGTCCGTAGTAACGGCCTTGATACGCCTGGGCATTGAGTCTAACAGAGCTTGGATGGCGTGTACAGGTACAGCTGCCCATGCAGCTTCAACACGATACCACAGTTCATCAAGAGTAGTGACTGGCGTATTGTGACGAGCCAGTTGCTCGGCCACCATTGACCAGACGTTTTCAATTGGTGAGAGATCTGGAGAATGTGCTGGCCAGGGCAGCAGTCGAACATTTTCTGTATCCAGAAAGGTCCGTACAGGACCTGCAACATGCGGTCGTGCATTATCCCACTGAAATGTAGGGTTTCGCAGGGATCGAATGAAAGGTAGAGCCACGGGTCGTAACACATCTGAAATGTAACGTCCACTGTTCAAAGCGCCGTCAGTGCGAACAAGAGGTGACCGAGACGTGTAACCAATGGCACCCTATACCATCACGCCGGGTGATACGCCAGTATGGCGATGACGAATACACGTTTCCAATGTGCGTTCAACGCGATGTCGCCAAACACGGATGCGATCATCATGATGCTGTAAACAGAACCTGGATTCATCCGAAAAAATGACGTTTTGCCATTCGTGCACCCAGGTTCGTCGTTGGGTACACCATCGCAGGCGCTCCTGTCTGTAATGCAGCGTCAAGGGTAACCGCAGCCATGGTCTCCGAGTTGATAGTCCATGCTGCTGCAAACGTCGTCGAACTGTTCGTGCAGATGGTTGTTGTCTTGCAAACGCCCCTATCTGTTGACTCAGGGATCGAGACGTGGCTGCACGATCCGTTACAGCCATGCGGATAAGATGCCTGTCATCTCGACTGCTAGTGATACGAGGCCGTTGGGATCCAGCACGGCGTTCCGTATTACCCTCCTGAACCCACCGATTCCATATTATGCTAACAGTCATTGGATCTCGACCAACACGAGCAGCAATGTCGCGATACGATAAACCGCAATCGCGATAGGCTACAATCCGACCTATATCGAAGTCGGAAACGTGATGGTGCGCATTTCTCCTCCTTACACGAGGCATCACAACAACGTTTCACCAGGCAACGCCGGTCAACTGCTGTTTGTGTATGAGAAATCGGTTGGAAAGTTTCCTCATGTCAGCACGTTGTAGGTGTCGCCACCGGGCGCCAACCTTGTGTGAATGCTCTGAAAAGCTAATCATTTGCATATCACAGCATCTTCTTCCTGTCGGTTAAATTTGGCGTCTGTAGCACGTCATCTTCGTGGAGTAGCAACTTTAATGGCCAGTAGTGTAGTTATACTGGGAGTAAGGCTGCAAGTTTAAGTGTCTCGTTTCGTAATCCAATTCTCTCAGCATCACCTGATTTCATTCGGCTAATCATTATCCTTGTTTTGCTTTTGCTGATGTTAATCTAATATCCACTTTTCAAGACACTGCCCATTCCGTTCAACTGCTCTTCCACGCACTTTGTTGTCTCTGACAAAATTAAAATGTCATCGGCAAACCTCAAAGTTTATATTTCTTCTACCTGAACTTTAATTCGTTCTCCAAATGCTGACTGAATGTACAGACTGTATAACATCGGGAAGAGGCTATAACCGTGTTTCACTCCCATCTCAATCACTGCTTTCTTCTCATGCCCGCGCCTCTTAGCCTGGCCGCAAGATGAGACGCAGGTCCGTGAGGTGAGGCACGGTGACTCACGGTGGTTTTTGCGATCCACACAACTGAATGGTCCTGCGCACGTTAGAGCGCAGCGTGACGTGACACAGTTCCTGCGTTTGGTGACACTGCGGACCAGAGTTTCCTGTACGCAGGTTACTGCGAGGTTCACGGTGGTTCTGGCTGTTGGTAGTTCGAAATGGAAGAAAAGCTAATTGAAGCCGTACGTGTTCGCAAAGTTCTGTATGATACAAGCCATGAAGATTACTCGAAAACGAACCTGGAAGCTGAGAAGTCGGAGGAAGTGGCCAAGGAAACGGACATACGAAATGGTAAGTCGCATAAAATTCTCACATAAAGGGAATGCCTCATCGCCTACAAATACGAAAGGCATTGCCTCCTGTATTGGAGGTAGTGTTGCAGGTGACGGAAGCTGTAAAGTGCGTTCCATCATTCTTTTCGCCAAAACGCTTGTATTGAAAATGCTTCCATCACTGAACCTCCCTTGTGACCCAACATCAATAGTAATGAATTTATACTCGTAGTCTACGGTAGCCATTAGCACGATGGAGAAAGTGTGTTTATAATTGAAATAGGAGGATCCAGCTTTACCAGGTTTTCTTATTACTACATGTTTCCCATCAATGGCGGCTCTGGCGATGTTAGAGACCGTTCGTTCTCCCATTCTGTAGCTGTATGCAATAGGTCTGCATGTGTTTCCTGTCGCCAAATACCTAGAACATAAAAGAAAAAAAAATCAAAAAGTAGTGATACATTTGTAGCTGTATTTGTTTATTTTTTAATTAAAAAGTGAATAATTAACATAGGGGAATACTCTTTTGACATCGTTGTTGCAGGCGTTGAAGCGAAAGCGTTGTTCGAGAAATTGAGACATTCGCTGAGGGATGCTCTCAGAGACAGCAAAAATCCATGAAAAGTGGGGCACCGGCTGAATCGGTTAAAGAATGGAAATTCCTAAAGCAGATGGGATTTCTACAACCATATATGGCCAATAAAACACGAGAAGGGAACTTAAACGAATACACTGATGATAACGAAACCACATCACAAAATTGTGTCACTGGTAGTCCAACTGATGTAGTCGACGAGGGTGAGGAATCACTCAACATGCAGCAGGTAATCGGAAGTGCTTGGGACGAAATTCAATCACGAGCACTTCCTGAAATGTCACCTCCGCCACAAGAACCGACATCTGCAAAAAAATGAAGAAAGATAGTATTGCTGGATTACGCAAACGTAGCATTGAACAAAATGAAGAACAAAGAAGATCGAGATCAGAAGAAAGAAGAAATCTGTTGGCACAAACGAGTGCTCCAAGTGATCCTCTATACCACTTCTTCATGTCAATGTACCAGATGACCAGATGCATGCCACTGTCATCTCAGTATGTCATCAGAAATGACATTTTCCGTGTGGTTACGGAAATGGAGGCCTCGTTGCTGAACATTCCTGTGAGAACTCCACAGTTCAGCGGCCATCATATCACGAGTTGTGCCTGTACAGTAACCAATCCCCCAGTCCATCCTACTCTAGTTCATCAACTCCATCCCATTCTTTACATTCCAACAGCCCATCGCTTACTACACAAGATGATTGTGAGTTTCAACAAAGCACTTCAAATACGGCCTTAAATCGGCATGATTTGCTCACACTTATTAATGATTTCTCTGAAAACTGAATGTTAGTAAAAATTTTGCCATTTACATTTGCTGTGCAGACGGTATTTGTGTGTTACTACAGAATATTTTGGCCATTTGAATATTATCATGTTTATTCAATAAAGAGTTTTCTATGAACGCTAAAGTGTTACCCTCTGCCATTCGTGATGGCAGTATTATATTGCATACAGAAGTATAGGCAACTAGCGGACCTGGCTATACTTCCGCAGTTGCTAAATATGGATGGGAAATGTGTATACATCCTACACTATCGTCAATGGTTTCGACTGGGCGTTATGAGTCAATCACTCAGTCAATCAGGACAGTGCCTTTTATAATCTTATAAAGACCTCACATGTTCTCAAATCTATGAAAACAATTAATCCAAGGAATAGTTACTTAAGAAAGCTCGAGGAAGCAAGAAATATGCTTTTATATTTATATATTAAAAAAATTAAGCCATTGTGTTCACATAAAGACTGTAATACCCTCGGTTACTTCATTTGGATATATGGTAACCCTAGTTCCAATGCTTTGAAATTTGGACACAACATTGCACTGGACTATGCGCATGTAAATTTTGACACAACGTTCTACTATAATATGCGCGTATATGAATTTATACAAATTTTATAACAGGGAAGCATTGTTACGAAAAATCGTGAAAAACTACATGTCTATAGGTTACATATAATATGTCAAAGAAATAGGTACCTAAAAACTGTCCTGTATTAGAATGCAACATTGTGTCAAAATTTCAAAGCAATCGGTCAAGAGCTTTCGGGGATTAGTGGCTATACACAAACCAACAGAATATTTTTATATATAGAGATATATGTTAATCATAACAGCTTACCTTAAAAACACAGCTAGTTTCTCCTTGGTTCCAATCGGCCTTGTAGTGTTGTATCCCTGTCTGTCAATTTCATTCTTGATGAGACCATGCACTTCTTGGAATTGATCACGGTTTAATCTAAAATAGTTCGTGAATTTTTCATCATCAAATTCCTTAGTTAAAGCGAATTCCCCATGACAGTCTTCTTTTCATGTACGCACTTTTTCTGCTTTTTGTTTCATCAAAGTGATGTCCGATTCTGAACTTATATCTATTAACACAGCAGAAGTAGTCGCCATCTCTGCCAGAGCCAAAGTTCCTCAGCAAACTGCGTATTGAAACTGCGATCCAACTTGCGATGATTGTTGCCGTGACTGACGCTGCCGTGACGAATTTGGCGTGAGCCCCCCGGCGTCACCTCACGGGCCTGCGTCTCATCTTGCGGCCCGCCTTATAACTGCCATCTGGTTTCCGTACAAGTTGTAAATAGCCTTTCGCTCCATTTATTTTACCCCTTCTACCTTCAGAATTTCGAAGACAGTATTCCAGTCAATATTGTCGCAAGCTTTTTCTACGTCTACAAGTTCTACAAATGTAGGTTTGCTTTCCCTTAAGCTATCTTCTAAGAGAGGTCATAGGGTCAGTATTGCCTCGCGTGTGCCCACATTTCTCCGGAATCGAAATTGATCTTCCGCGAGGAACCAGTTTTTCCATTCTTCTGGAAGGAATTCGTGTTACTGTTTTGCAATCATGATTTATTAAACTGTTAGTTCGGTAATATTCATACCTGTCAGCATCGGCTTTCTTTGGAATTGGAATTACTACATTCTTCTTGAAGTCTCAGGGTATTTCGCCTGTTTCCTACACTGATGAGCCAAAACATTATAACCACTGCCTATCGCGAGATTGAATGGTTCCTGGTGGTACTGCGGGCACGTGACGCAGTAAGGAAATAATGTAAGCGGAAGAGAGGCGAATGGGCCGTCATTATAACGAAGATGCGGGCAGCAAATGCGGAAATCCACTGACACGTTCGATTTTGACAAAGGGCGCCTGGATGTGGCGCTTCGGCTGGAAACGAGAATCTCTGAAACGGTGAAGGTGGTCGCCTATTGGCTTTCTACAGATGTGAGCACCTATCGAAAGTGGTTGAGGGACGGTGAAATAACGAGTAGGCCTTATGGTATTGGACGACCACGTCTCATCACAAAACGTAGAGGTCAGAGGTTTCCCCACTGTGTAATCCAGGATTGGCAACGATCTGTGGTAGATCTAACGATAAAGTACAGTGCTGGTGCAGACACAAGTGTTTCGGAGCACACCGTTCAAAGGGCATTGTTAAACATGGAGCTCCACATCACACGACCGCTATGTGTTCCTGTGTTGACCCAACAACATCGTCAGTTATGATTGCACTGGGCACAGCATCACTGATTTTTCACCATGAATCAATAGGATAGTGTCGCCTGTCGAATGAATCGCTTTTATTGTTACACCTGATCGATGATTGCGTCCTTACACGCCATCATCCATGCGAATGGCTGGACGAAACATGCACCGCACCACAGATTCAGGCCGGTGAGGTGTGCATTAAGTTGGGCTTCATGGGATCAGTGGTGTTAATCGAAGGCATCTTGACAGCATTGAACTACTTGAACATACACTCCTGGAAATGGAAAAAAGAACACATTGACACCGGTGTGTCAGACCCACCATACTTGCTCCGGACACTGCGAGAGGGCTGTACAAGCAATGATCACACGCACGGCACAGCGGACACACCAGGAACCGCGGTGTTGGCCGTCGAATGGCGCTAGCTGCGCAGCATTTGTGCACCGCCGCCGTCAGTGTCAGCCAGTTTGCCGTGGCATACGGAGCTCCATCGCAGTCTTTAACACTGGTAGCATGCCGCGACAGCGTGGACGTGAACCGTATGTGCAGTTGACGGACTTTGAGCGAGGGTGTATAGTGGGCATGCGGGAGGCCGGGTGGACGTACCGCCGAATTGCTCAACACGTGGGGCGTGAGGTCTCCACAGTACATCGATGTTGTCGCCAGTGGTCGGCGGAAGGTGCACGTGCCCGTCGACCTGGGACCGGACCGCAGCGACGCACGGATGCACGCCAAGACCGTAGGATCCTACGCAGTGCCGTAGGGGACCGCACCGCCACTTCCCAGCAAATCAGGGACACTGTTGCTCCTGGGGTATCGGCGAGGACCATTCGCAACCGTCTCCATGAAGCTGGGCTACGGTCCCGCACACCGTTAGGCCGTCTACCGCTCACGCCCCAACATCGTGCAGCCCGCCTCCAGTGGTGTCGCGACAGGCGTGAATGGACCAATGGAGACGTGTCGTCTTCAGCGATGAGAGTCGCTTCTGCCTTGGTGCCAATGATGGTCGTATGCGTGTTTGGCGCCGTGCAGGTGAGCGCCACAATCAGGACTGCATACGACCGAGGCACACAGGGCCAACACCCGGCATCATGGTGTGGGGAGCGATCTCCTACACTGGCCGTACACCACTGGTGATCGTCGAGGGGACACTGAATAGTGCACGGTACATCAAAACCGTCATCGAACCCATCGTTCTACCATTCCTAGACCGGCAAGGGAACTTGCTGTTCCAACAGGACAATGCACGTCCGCATGTATCCCGTGCCACCCAACGTGCTCTAGAAGGTGTAAGTCAACTACCCTGGCCAGCAAGATCTCCGGATCTGTCCCCCATTGAGCATGTTTGGGACTGGACGAAGCGTCGTCTCATGCGGTCTGCACGTCCAGCACGAACGCTGGTCCAACTGAGGCGCCAGGTGGAAATGGCATGGCAAGCCGTCCCACAGGACTACATCCAGCATCTCTACGATCGTCTCCATGGGAGAATAGCAGCCTGCATTGCTGCGAAAGGTGGATATACACTGTACTAGTGCCGACATTGTGCATGCTCTGTTGCCTGTGTCTATGTGCCTGTGGTTCTGTCAGTGTGATCATGTGATGTATCTGACCCCAGGAATGTGTCAATAAAGTTTCCCCTTCCTGGGACAATGAATTCACGGTGTTCTTATTTCAATTTCCAGGAGTGTAGTTGCGCACCACATGCATCGCTTCGTGCTTGAAGGCTCCTCCTGCGGCGATGACATCTTCCAGCAACGTAGCTGTCCGTGTTGCCAGGGGCATTATAGTGAATTCACATTGATGTCTTGGTCACCAAATGTGCTTCATTTGTACCCATTGGAACACATATCGGGTGCCAGCTGCGTGCCCGTAAACAACCACCCCGTAATTTGTGGGAATTGCTTGACCTGTGCGTAGACATGTGGTGCCACATGCTTCTGGAATCCATCAGGATCTTGTGAAATCCATGCCATGCGGAATCTCTGTTGTACTGTGTTTGAAACCTGGAACAACATGCTGTTAAACAGGTGGTCATAATGATTCGGCTCATCGGTGTATATCATTCACAACAGATGGAACAGTTTAGTCATGGCTGGTTCTCCCAAGGCTATCAGTATATCTGACGAAATGTCGTCTACTCCGGGGGCCTTATTTCGACTTAGGTCTTACAGTACTCTGTCACATTCTTCTTGCACTATAATATCTCCCGTCACCTATTCCTTTACGTCTTCTTCCAATTCTACAATATTACCTTCAAGTTCATCTTCCTTGCATAGACCCTCTATGTACTCCTTCCATCTCTCAGCTTTCCCTTCTTTCCTTAGGACTGGTTTTCCATCTGAGCACTTTAGATTCGTACAGCTGCTTCTCTTTTCTCCAAAGCCCTCTATTATTTTCCTGTAGGCAATGTCTATCTTTTCCCTCGTGATATATGCTTCCAAATCCTTACATTTGCTTAGATATTTTGCACTTCCTGTCAATTTCATCTTTTGGGAATTTGACGTTTGTATTCCCTTTTGCCTGCTTCACTTGCTGTATTTTTGTATTTTATCCTTTCATCAATTAAATTCAATATCTTTTGTGTTATTCAACGACTTCTACTAGACCTTGTCTTTTTACCTACTTGATCCTCAGCTGCCTTCGCTATTTTATCTCTCAAAGCTACCCATTCGTCTTCTAATGTGATTCTTTTCCCTTTTCTAGTCAATCGTTGCCCAACGCTCCTTCTGCAACTCCCAGCAACCTGTAGTTCTTTCAACTTATTCAGGTCCCAACTACTTAATTTCCTACCTTTTTGCAGCTTCTTTAGTTTTAATCTACAATTCGTAACAAATAAATTGTGGCCAGATTCTACATCTGCCCCTGTAAATGTCTTACATTTTAAAATATGTCTTACCGTTATACGTCTAACCAATCTGAAACCTTCCAGTGTCTCCAGGTGTCTTCCACGTATACAACCTTCTTTCATGATTCTTAAACCAAGTGTTAGCGATGATTAAATTTTGTTCCATGCAAAATTCTACAGGCAGCTTCCTCTTTCATTCATTTTCCCGAGTCCATATTCACCTACTATTTTCCTTTCTCTTCCTTTTCCTCCTATCGAATTCCAGTCGCCAGCCACTGTTAAGTTTTCGTCTCCCTTCAATATCTGAACAATTTCTTTTTTCTCATCCTACATTTGCACACATGCCCGAGTAAGGGATTTACTATTCCATTTCCGATTCTTGGAACGCTAGGTTTGTTTCTCCTGGTGACGACATCCTCCTGAGTAGTCTCTGCCCGTAGATCCGTATGGGGGTTATTGCACCTCCGGAATATTTTTCCCAAGTGCTATCATCATTTAACCATGCAGCAGAGCTGCATGCCCTTCAGAAAAATTACGGCTGTAGTTTACCTTTGCTTTCAGACGTTCGCAGTACCAGCATATGAAGGACATTTTGGTTGATGTCACAAGACCATACCAATCAATCACACAGACTGTTGCCCCTGCAGCTACTGAAAAGGCTGCTGCCCCTCTTCAGGAACCATATGTTTGCCTGGCCTCTCAGCAGATACTCCTCCGATTTGTTTGCACCTACGGTACGGCTATCTGCATCGCAGAGGGATGCAAGTTACTCCACCAACAGCAAGGTCCGTGGTTCACGGGGGAAGGAAAAGAAGTTACAGGATGAATATCAACAAAAGTAAAGCAGTTATATGGAAATTATCGTCGAGTGTAAATTTAAATTTTAGAGAGTCTTTTGTGAAGCTATGAGTTTGGAGTGTAGGCCTGCACTGAAAAGAAACGTGGATGACAGGCAGTCCAGGCGAGAAGACAATAAAAGTTTTTGAAATTGATGCTAGAAAAGAAAAATGAGAATTAGATATGTAGATCGGATAACTAATGTAGAGGTACTGAATCGAACTAGAGATACTGTAAATTCATTTCTCTGAAAGAAGAGACGGTTTGATAGGACACATCCTGAGGCATCAAGGAATGTACGGAGGTCAATGCTTAACTTCAGTCAGTTGGTTCAAATAGATTTAGGCCGCAGTAGATACAAGGTGACAGTTACTGAAGTATATGGAAAAAAGATAAATTAGTTACAAACTACGGCGTGCACACACTTTATTTAACATGTAAACGTGACTACAGATATTCGGATTTAGGATATGCCTGCCAACATCGGCGATGATGTGTCGCAGTCGAATAGCGAAATTCTGCATGACCCGCTGAGGTGTGGGAACATCGATTCTGTCGATGACCTCTTGAATGGCTCTTTTAAGCTTAGCAGTGGTTTTGGGGTTATTGCTGTACACCTCGTCTTTAAAATAGCCCCACAAAAAGGAGTAGCATGAGTTCAGTTCCGGAGAATATGGCGGCCAATCGGAGCCCATGCCAGTGGCCTCTGGGTACCCCAGAGCCAGAATGCGGTCCCCAAAGTTCTCCTCCAGGACATCATCACTCTACTGCTTCGATGGGGTCGAGCTCCGTCTTCCATGACCCATATCTTGTCGAAATCAGGGTCTCTTTAGATAATAGAGATGAAATCAATTTCTAAAACCTTCACGTACCATTCGGTAGTCACTGTGCCACCAAGGAATATCGCACCGATTACTCCGTGACTGGACATTGTACACCACACAGTCACCCGTTGGGTCGGAGTCCTCCCTCGGGCATGGGTGTGTGTGTTGTCCTTAGCGTAAGTTAGTTTTTAAGTCAGATTAAGTAGTGTGTAAGCCTAGGGACCGATGACCTCAGCAGTTTGGGCCCATAGGAACTTACCACAAGTTTCAAAAAAAAAAAAAAAAAAAAAATCCAAAATGTAAACACCAGTATGTTGTAATGGTTCTTTATTTACGTGACCATTACGGCAATCCATCCCCAGTTCTCGATACCAGTAATATCGTACTACTTTTCTGCGAAGTAACAGACATTTTTTTGTGACGATATTCACATTTGGTTTTATTAATGTACAGGTACTACGATGTATCGATATATTACAGTGATATGGTTCATGTGTGTATTCATTTCTGTGAGACTGTCATAATCTTTGACTTACTTGTAACCGTTTTGCCGCGAATGCGCACAAAGCAGTCTTTGTTTCACTTTGCAGAAGTTAAGTTGTTATTTCGTTTTGTAAAAGAACAGTCAAATCTTGTGTTTCGTTAAAGTGGAAATTAAATATATGAAGACTGATACAAAACTGTTTTCTTGATGATATGACAATTAGAAAGAAGTATATAAGAATTTACAAGAATTTTAATAAAAATGTGGATCGTGAACACCAAGTCAAAAATTATTTCTACCATACCATTGTTCTGATCTGGAATTGCTTGATCATTAAGAATTTCCTGAAAAACGCATTTGTTAGGTCTTCAAATGTTGCTAAAATACAGATCTGGACCTTCTAGCAGTCAAAGTGGAATCATCCTAGAATTAACAAGATGAGCCATTACAACTTCGACGAAATCTACGTGGGAATCCATACAAGATAAGTGCCAAAATTAATGACTTTTTTACAGTGACTTCATTATTTCCATTCTGACGATACCATCCACAGTCAATAACTTTGTTGTTGCCCGATAAAGCGAACATATGCTGCGTGAGCAACATTATTAATCTGATTTCTAACCTACTTTGTAAGTGGTGGTATTGTTAGAATGTGTAGATTATACATTGTGATCATTTGGGATATCAGCTGATTTTTCATAAATTAGACAGTTATCAGTACATCAGATAGTTGGAAAACATAGCCAAGGAACTTGAGTGTGTCGTTACCATATTCGTACTGCCCAGAATTAGTGACGCCCCAGTACTATTGCGTCAGCTGTGTATAACGGAAAACCGCAAATTTAGGAGTAGTGCACCGAGAGTGACAGAAGGCAGCTGGATCGACAGACAGGGTGGACTGTTGTCTAGATATCTGTTGTCGGAGAAACAGCACGGACTGAAACCAGATCAGGATCAGACAGAAATGCCCGACTATTAATTGTCCGTCCATAGACTTTGGCATTATTTTTCAACAACAGTTGCGGTAATGAACGACTATGCTATGATGCGTGCTGATGAGCGATTTTGGTTGTTATACACTAGAAGGCAGCTGACAACGGTCCCATATTAACTGGGGTAGGCCTTTGGTGTCGGGAACTACATGCAAAAAGCTCCACGAAGCTTGTCTATGTGCGATGCGCCTGGCTACGTGTCTGTCCATCATCTGTCGTCACGTGAGACAGCGTCGGCAGTCGGCACGCCAACATCATACGCTGGACTGCACAACAATGCACCGATGAGTACTGACTGAGTGACAGCAGTCGAGCTTTCATTTGGCGAGAAGCTGGAACACACAGTGATCCATCCAACCTCAGTAAACAGAGGCATCGGGACAAGGCAGTGAATGTTTATGTGTGTTCTTGCGTCTGTGTGTGTGTGACTGGTTAGCTTGATCTTTCAACTTAAATATCACAGAATAAGTTTAAGATGTTCTTTTCTGGCATAATGTTAGTTTCAGCCTTATCCCGGTACTCTTGCGGCGCTGTGAGGGAGTTTGTAATGGAAATACTTTACACTTCCATTGGAGCCCATAGACACTGACGTCATTCAGCTTTGTACGTCTTGAACTACTGTTTGGGGCCAGAATGACACAACCATTTTATTCTTTCCAACATGTCCCAAGTTGAAAACGTAAATTCTTGTTCTGTACCTTTGTCTTCGTGTTTTATTAATATTTTTTTATGTTCAGTATACTCTGTCTAAATTATGCCAATTTGACAAATCACTTTTTAGTTATTATTATATTTGTGATCTTCTACGTTGCTTTGTCGACACAGGCTCCCAGGTAGATTCCATTTTCCTTGACTTCCGGAAGGCGTTCGATACAGTTCCGCACTGTCATCTGATAAACAAAGTAAGAGCCTACGGAATATCAGACCAGCTGCGTGACTGATGACCTCAGATGTTAAGTCCCATAGTGCTCAGAGCCAACCAGCTGTGTGGCTGGATTGAAGAGTTTTTAGCAAACAGAACACAGCATGTTGTTCTCAATGGAGAGACGTCTACAGACGTTAAAGTAACCTCTGGCGTCCCACAGGGGAGTGTTATGGGACCATTGCTTTTCACAATATATATAAATAACCTAGTAGATAGTGTCGGAAGTTCCATGCGGCCTTTAGCGGATTATGCTGTAGTATAAAGAGAAGTTGCAGCATTAGAAAATTGTAGCGAAATGCAGGAAGATCTGCAACGGATAGGCACTTGGTGCAGGGAGTGGCAACTGACCCCTAACATAGATAAATGTAATGTATTGCGAATACATAGAAAGAAGGATCCTTTATTGTATGATTATATGAGAGCGGAACAAACACTGGCAGCAGTTACTTCTGTAAAATATCTGGGAATATGCGTACGGAACGATTTGAAGTGGAATGATCATATAAAATTAATTGTTGGTAAGGCGGGTGCCAGGTTGAGATTCATTGGAAGAGTCCTTAGAAAATGTACTCCATCAACAAAGGAGGTGGCTTACAAAACACTCGTTCGACCTATACCTGAGTATTGCTCATCAGTGTGGGATCCGTACCAGATCGGGTTGACAGAGGAGATAGCGAAGATCCAAAGAAGAGCGGCGCGTTTCATCACGGGGTTATTTGGTAAGCGTGATAGCGTTACGGAGATGTTTAGCAAACTCAAGTGGCAGACTCTGCAAGAGAGGCGCTCTGCGTCGCGGTGTAGCTTGCTGTCCAGGTTTCGAGAGGGTGCGTTTCTGGATGAGGTATCGAATATATTGCTTCCCCCTACTTATACATCCCGAGGAGATCACTAATGTAAAATTAGAGAGTTTCGAGCGCCCACAGAGGCTTTCCGGCAGTCGTTCTTCCTGTGAACCATACGCGACTGGAACAGGAAAGGGAGGTAATGACATTGGCACGAAAAGTGCCCTCCGCCACACACCGTTGGGTGGCTTGCGGAGTATAAATGTAGATATAGATGTAGATACTGTAGTAATTTTTCAAGCCCATTAGTTAGGATTTTTGTCGCCAATGTCGTGAACAAAACGCGAATCAATAACCCTTGGACGATCTAAGGGAGGCGAAATACCAACTTGCAGATCTCTAAAACGAAAATGACAAACATCCCTTTGGTATACTTTTACATATCTGGTTACGCGGCATTATGTTCCAAATCGATTTCTTTCGTTCTTTCACTGAAGAAAGGACTAATGACCTCAGCAGTTGAGTCCCATAGTGCTCAGAGCCCATTTTGAACTGAAGAAAGAGCTTCACGACCGCGCAAGAGCGAGTAGGGCAGTGCGTTTAGTTGAGGACTACGGCACTTTCTGATTGCCAACAGTAACAGCCTACCCGAATGCTGTTCCTGCTCCACTGTGAAAAATTTGCACCAACTGTTGTATATAGTACGCGCAGGCACAAGAAATTCGAGACCAAAACCATCCTAGTTTGTAGCCAAGTTTCGTTATTAATCGGGAAAGACTCTAAAGGGAACTTCCTTGTATACCTATGAATGTAAGAACTAAGCACTAAGCACTCCGTCTTCAGGCTACAAGTGGCCCATCGGGACCATCCGACCGCCGTCTCATCCTCATTGAGGATGCGGATTGGAGGGTCGTGTGGTCAGCACTCCGCTCTCCCGGTCGTTGTGACGGTTTTCTTTGACCGGAGCCGCTACTATTCGTTCGAGTAGTTCCTCAATTGGCATCACGAGGCTGAGTGCATCCCGAAAAATGGCAACAGCGCATGGCGGCCTAGATGGTCACCCATCCAAGTGCCGGCCACACACGACAGCGCTTAACTTCGGTGATCTCACGGGAACCAGTGTATCCACTGCGGCAAGGCCGTTGCCCACACCTATGAATGTCCTAGCTGTAAATTGATGACTTTATCAAGGGCTTCTATAATAAATTTGTTAAATAACTTGATAACAGTCTAGTCCCCAAAACCGGCCGAGTGTGGACGAAGTTATAACACAGACTAATTGTAGAAGTCTGTGTGTAGAGTTCAGTGAGGCCATGTCCAGTCACATTAATATAACCACCAGTCAAAAGCCTGAATAACCACCTTTTGCAGTGCGTTCAGTAAGAGAGTCAATGAGGCTCTACAAGGTACCGACAGGAATGAGGTGCCATGCCGATTCCAGTGCCGCGGCCAGCAGCTGCTCTAGGTTTCACGGTTAAGGATCCATGGTGTGAACAGTCCGATCAAAATGGTCCCACATACTCTCCATACTCGACAAGGTTTAAATTCGGAGCGGTGGGGGGGGGGGGGGGAGGGGGGAGGGAGAGTGCGGTAAACTCATCCTGGTGCCCTTCGAACCACGTACACTGCGAGCTGTGTGACACGTTGCATTGTCGTGCTGGTAGATGCCATGGTGCAGAGGAAAAACAAAATGCATATAAGGGTGGACATGCTCCGCAAGGATTGATGCAGACCTGTGTTGAACCGAGCGGGGCAGCGCAGTGGTTAGTACACTGGACCTGCATCAGGGAAGACGACGGTTCAAACCTGCCTCAGACCATTGTGATTTAGGTTTTCCGTTAAGAGATGGGGCCCTTCCACGCAAGCACTAACGTGGTGACCAAAGTTCTACTATCACCTCCGTTAACATGTTAGTTATCTAGTAAGTGGACCACAGGATGCTAGGCTGTGATGTCATTTCGGACATGCTTCCACCCTTGGCCTGAAAGCCAACGATGATACCCTTTGGACGTCAGATAAATCGCTCCGTTTGCGAATTACGACAAAGACTCACTGTTTTTCTGCCTCTACTCGACACGCTTTGTATGCCCTCCACTGCTAGTGCTGCCATCTGCCGTCTGTGAGTGGTTGTTGCACGTTGACGTCGAGCATAGACGGTGGTCACATCGATGTGTCTAATAATAGTAAGTGAGGTTTTGTACTGCGAAACAACCGAGGGGCAGAACTTCGGTAAAATTTTCAGTATATAGCAAAATCTAGAATTCTAGATGATGTTTGTTAGGAGTAATTTAATTAAAGTGACATGTTAATGTCGTTGTGTCATACTGACATTTTGTGAGAAACTTAACCTGCAATTATCAAATGGTTCAAATGGCTCTGAGCACTACGGGACTTAACTGCAGAGGTCATCAGTCCCCTATAACGTAGAACTACTTAAACCTAACCAACCTAAGGACATCACACACATCCATGCCCGAGGCAGGATCCGAGCCTGCGACCGTAGCGGTCGCGCGGTTCCAGACTGTAGCGCCTAGAACCGCTAGGCCACTCCGGCCGGCCTGCCATTATCCATATACCGTTGAACCCACATTTATGAAAATGTATTTACAAGGCGCTTTCCTCTATTCAGATAAAACTGAGGGATACGGAACCCGTGAAGAGGTCAAATTGGAACCAATAACTAACTCGTGGGTATGGTGCGCAATGTTTGTTTCATCGGAGCACGTCCCTATAATACACTACTCGCCATTAAAATTGCTACACCAAGAAGAAATGCAGATGATAAACGGGTATTCATTGGACAAATATATTATACTAGAACTGACATGTGATTACATTTTCACGCAGTTTGGGTGCATAGATCCTGAGAAATCAGTACCCAGAAAAACCACCTCTGGCCATAATAAGGCCTTGATACGCCTGGGCATTGAGTCAAACAGCTTGGATGGCGTGTACAGGTATATCTGCCCGTGCAGCTTCAACACGATACCACAGTTCATCAAGAGTAGCGACTGGCGTATTGTGACGAGCCAGTTGCTCGGCCACCATTGACCAGACGTTTTCAGTTGGTGAGAGATCTGGAGAATGTGCTGGCCAGGGCAGCAGTCGTACATTTTCTACATCCAGAAAGGCCCGTACAGGACCTGCAACATGCGATCGTGCATTATCCTGCTGAAATGTCGGGTTTCGCAGTGATCGAATGAAGGGTAGAGCCACGGGTCGTAGCACATCTGAAATGTAACGTCCACTGTTCAAAGTGCCGTCAATTCGAACAAGAGGTGACCGAGACGTGTAACTAATGGCACCCCATACCATCACGCCGGGTGATATGCCAGTATGGCGATGACGAATACACGCTTCCAATGTGCGTTCACCGCGATGTCGCCAAACACGGATGCAACCATCATGATGCTGTAAACAGAACCTGGATTCATCCGAAAAAATAACGTTTTGCCATTCGTGCACCCAGGTTCGTCGTTGAGTACACCATCGCAGGCGCTCCTGTCTGTGATGCAGCGTCAAGGATAACCGCAGCCATGGCCTCCGAGCTGATAGTCCATATCACAGCATCTTCTGCCTGTCGGTTAAATTTCGCGTCTGTAGCACGTCATCTTCGTGGTGTAGCAATTTTAATGGCCAGTAGTGTATTTCCTGGCGCGGTTTAGTTTCTCACGAAGTAAGTAGTTTTTTTAATTTATTGGCTTTCAGAACTTCCCCATACATCCATCTCAACAGTGGTGACAGCGCAGATACCGAGGCGGACTTACGACCCAAGTGCGGCTTTTGAGTGGGTAGTAAAGAGTTACCGAGCAGTCTTGCAACATGCTTTATGTTAAGACATCCATGGAATGTTCATAATTTTTGACGTCATTGAGGAACCACAGCGATTGTACTTAATAAATGGTTCAAATGGCTCTGAGCACTATGGGACTTAACATCTATGGTCATCAGTCCCCTAGAACTTAGAACAACTTAAACCTAACTAACCTAAGGACATCACACAACACCCAGTCATCGCGAGGCAGAGAAAATCCCTGACCCCGCCGGGAATCGAACCCGGGAACCCGAGCGCGGGAAGCGAGAACGCTACCGCACGACCACGAGCTGCGGACTGTACTTAATATTTTAAGGGGAAAAGCAGTCCAGACTGCAATAAATGACTTACTTTAAATTTCTCAAATTTATTTATGTTTTTTTAAATTTTAATACTGGAATTAAAAGTAAAAGTAAATCATTTATTGCGATCTGGACTGCAGTTTTTTGTCAGACTCCTTCGAATGACCATGCCAAATCTTCGTTTATGTCTCAATCTCGATTTCCCGTTTTGTAATAATAAAGCAAAATTTGAAGATGGTGTTTATATTTATCGCAATAATAACGGCTATGCTGAACACCCTCTATAAGCCAGCTGTACACACTCTATAAGTTTATTGGAAATTTAGCCTTTCAGATGAACGCGGAGCATATCTGTACAAAACAACAATTCGAGCGTATCTCAGTGTAAACTCAGTGAATGAGTCGTTAAGAAATCTTCGTCGACAAGCTTTGCTAGTAGCTGCCTTCTCACGAGTTGTTAACCTGCCCGGGACTGTGAAGCGCCCTGCAGGTCGCAGTCCAGCTGAAAGCTAAGTCCACATGTTACAGGAAACTGAGTACTGTTAGCCGTCATCCTTGATACCGAATCAAACCGCTTGCCGTCTGTGTCTCTGCGGCTCCGTGGAAATATTCACGTGAAAGTTACGCAGCATGTAATATAGGGATATTGAGACTGCTGTTTCCTACCTGCTTTATTTTAGAAGTTTGAGTCATACTCCAAGCCAGTAATTTTATTAAGATAGGCGTCGTGTTAGCAACGGAGAGACAAGCCGAGTTCCCCGACTTCAGTATTATCACATTATCATATTGTGAGTGAGTGCTACATCAGAGCTTGCCCAGGAACAAAAACAAATCTGTATGAACTGAAGGATGCTGGAGTTTCTAGAAATTAATATGTAAGGAATAAGCTTGCTGATCATGTCTCTTAATCCAGTCAACTTTATTAGTATAAATTTATTGAATACTTCATTGTTTTTATTACTTTACTTATTGTTCATTTTAATGTTCTTTTTGTCGATGGCTTTAATGCCCATTAAACTAGTCATCTTCATGCAAAATTTATTGTTCCTTTTCTTGGCTCTTCTCTAAGGCCATTTTTACTGGCTATTTTACAGTCCACTGCGTCACACAGTCCACTGCATTTTTTATATCTATTTTATAACTAATGTACGTAAAACTTGATGTACTTGTTTTCTTAGCTCCGCATCTGGAGTAGTTTCAATGCCCGATGTATCACACATGTCAAAGTGTTTAGCCAAACGATAAATTAATAAACAACTGTTCATTCACTATTCTCATGATCCAACACTTTATCCGAATAAAGAGGTGCAAGTAGCTCGTTTTGCAAGTGATACAAATATTTTTCTCAAGCCAAAAAGTCATCAATAATGAAAGTTGGAAATGATATTTTTGGGAAGTTATTAATTCTGAAAAAAAAAACGTAGTTCATCCGCGTTTTATAGTGTCAAAGATAACCCATTTTCAACTGATGTAGTGTATTAACATGAAATTATGAAATAGGTTGAAAATGTACGTAGCATTGCAGGGCAGCGTGGAGAGTAAAAATCGTAGAGGGAGACCAAGAGATGAATACACTAAGCAGATTCAGAAGGATGTAGGATGCAGTAAGTACTGGGAGATGAAGAAGCTTGCACAGGATAGGGTAGCATGGAGAGCTGCATCAAACCAGTCTCAGGACTGAAGACCACAACAAAACAGGTTGAAAATTCAATGTTCTTGTACATGCACAAGATGCGAATTAGAAGTGGGAAGACTGTGTAATGTATCTGCTTATTTTTTTTTTTGTCAACCACTTTTTCCATACGAATTATTGCCAGTTTGGCATCATCAAAATCGGTAACTTACCTGATTCTCGTATTTTCATTTATTGAAGTCGTAAAAAGTCTTATTTCACTTATGTACGACAGCGTGGTGATTAGAGATGGATCTCGTGCCCGTATTGGGAAAAGACGAGGAAAGAAGTCGACCTTGCCCATTGCAAAGGAACAATTCCGGTAGTTGCTTTATGCGATTTGGGAAAACTATGTAAACAAATGCTGATGGTGTAGGGACAGCAACCAGCCACAAATTTACGTTCAGTTCCTTTATTCAAAGGGTACCGTTACCAGTTTCGAATCGTTACGATTCATCATCAACATTTGTCTTCAGATAACAGCTGCGGTCTCCAACCATGTCATCATATGACAAAACTGCATTTAACTATGTAAAACCTAAATCTGGGTTGCCAGATGGGGACTTGATCTGCCGTCATGCAGAACTCTAGTTCCGTGTGCTAACCACTACGCCACCGAGCTCGAGCTCAAATGAACGTAATTACAACTGAATCAGTCATTTCAAAAGGCCATATATCCACCAAAGTAAAATTTTTAGGAGAAAGAGAAAAAAAACTGTTTTAATTGCAAAACCAAAGTGTAAAATGTCTTCGTTAGTATTTAAAGTGTAGGATATTTAACATAATGAACCATAAAATTGTGTGCCAGAACAATACACGACCTATGTTACGGTCGAGTAACCGATGTGGACATATGGCCTTTTCAAGTGGAATTATTTTTATGAAAATAAAATTCTACGAATAGTTGATACCTTGCAGCTGTGTCAGGTAAATAAGTGATAAACCATATAAGTAATAAGAAATGCAGCATTATGAATATGTTGGCATGCTTTTTATTTGACAATCTTTAAGTTTAGAACAGTACGAAACAGAAAAATCATCAAAAGTTTTCTTTATGTTGTTGCAAAAGTCCTATCACAAGGCAGGAACGAATGTCCTCTAATTGGAAAATAATGAACAGTCTTTTCAAATCGTCCAGGCGATGCTACAGCTAACAAAATCTGACCACAGTGTTGTTTTTATTGTGACCAGGGCATCCATCCGAGAATATATGCAGCTCTTTCACCTCTTTGGGAAATTTTCCGGAAAATACTTGTTTAGGTTCAAATGGCCCTGAGCACTATGGGACTTAACATCTAAGGTCATCAGTCCCCTAGACTTAGAACTACTTAAACCTAACTAACCTAAGGACATCACACACATCCATGCCCGAAGCAGGATTCGAAACTGCGACCGTAGCAGCAGCGCAGTTCCGGACTGAAGCACCTAGAACCGCTCGGCCACAAAGGCCGGCATTACTTGTTTAGCAAAGAGCAGACTTCACTGGGTCATTTACGACCATGCACTTCATGATACGAGAAAATCGTTGCCTTATAATCCTCAAAGTGACAACGTAAAATTCAGAAACCCACACATGTCTGCAACAAACACTTCCTGCACTGGAATATCCAGCAGTGGGATGTTGCGCATGTAGTCAATAGTAATATCAGCTAAATTATTGTTTTCCTAGGCAAGCTTCTTGATTGCATCAGTTTTCTTGTAAAATTTCTTGGCTTTGTTTTTATGTACTACGACTTTTGCTGTAACCACTCTTTTTGCGTTGTCTTCAAAAGCGAGCTTTTAATTTCTTGATTCACCTCCTCACATGTCGAGCACGTGTCAATCTGCGGTTTTCCAAATTTGTAATCGAAATTTTTCTTGAAGAATTTCGAATAAAATCTGTAGTTCACTTTAGCAGCAGGATATTGTTGTTTAAATAAATCATGCATTTAAAAAAATTCTTTATTCACAAATCTTTATAATTATGCATATGCAACGCACCACCTTACATGATTAGTGGGTCCTTAAATGTTACATATCATTGTAATTGCAGCTATTTTACTGTTCTTACAAGTGAATTACAGCCAGAACAGAATTACAATGGGCAACTTTATTACTACTAATACTCTACTTTGTAATGGCTACTTATGTCTAATCCCTACTGCCTGCAGCGTCACATGTGTGTCAGCAAGCATATAAGCCTACTATGCAGCCTTGCTCACCGAGCTAACCCCGATGAGCGTGCCCCTGACACTGGGCAGGCCGAGGATATCTATTACTGCAGGTTCCTATTTTAATTTCCTTACTCTAAGTCCTACTATCTAAGTTCTATTCTATGTCATATTAGGGGCATGTCCTGATTTGGTGTTATCGCACCCCACTCCCCCTAGTCCTGCGCGTGGCGGATTCCAACTATAATGTCAGTCGACCTGTCCACACACAGGCGGTATAGGATTAGGGTACTGGACGCATTTGGTGTTTGTTATTAATCACGGATTAATAGTTAATTAATGTCCCTCAGATATTCCGTCAACACTTTCCGAGACATCTCGTTTGCAAACTGTTCAGAGTTTGAAATGTATCTTCACGTCTCAGTAAGTGGTAAGTGTCATTGTTAGGTAATTGGTCTCGCAGTGTGGTTGCTACATCACTGAAAATGGGGCACTCGTAAACCACATGGTCGGGAGTACCCTCCGATGCGCCACAGTCACACGCGGGCGTAGCCCTCTTCCCAAACCGACATAGATATATCGGGTAGGGCCCATGTCCAGTGACAAAATGGAACAGTCCCCACGTTGGCTCGAAGTACTTCATACATAGTCGTTCCTTCACATCTGGTAAAAATTCAGATGTTCTTCGGCCAGTTCCTTCCGCTTCCCAAGATTCCTGCCACAACTCTTCACCTCTTTTCCTTATCACACACTTGTCCTCAACCACAACGCCCAATATGTCCCCTGTTTTCGTGATATCCCCTTTTTTGGCCCAGTACCACGCTACTTGTTCTCTAATTTTGACGTCCAGTGGACAGAGCCCCATTGTAACTAATAGCCCCCCCCCCCCCTGGAGATGTGCTGTAGGCCCCCACAGACCTCAATATCATGTTCCTCTGCACTCTTCTCGCTGTCATGGCGGGCACTACCCTCGTGAGCCTGTGCGCCCAGACTCCCGAGCCGTAGCCCACTATTGACGTTAAAATGCTGTTATGATATAGCTTTATGAGATGAGGGGAAGATGAAATCTTTTATGACCTATGGAGATAAGATTGTTAAGCACTTGCAGGGCTCTCTGGATTACGGTTTCAATGTGTTTTCAGAAGTTCCACCTTTCGTCTATGATGATTCGCGGGTAGAGCGTCTCGCGTCGCCGAAGAATTGGTGAGTCCTCAGTTCTCACAGTGGGATTCCTTATCAGGTGTCCTTTCAGCAAAAGATATATAGACTTGCTCGGTGAAATAGTCATCTTTGTATTTTGGTACCATAGTTGTAATTTTCCTATAGCCCTTTCTATTTTGGGCTCTATGTCTTCTCGGCTTCTGCCGCCAATCAACAGGAGGAGGTCATCCGCATAGGCTATCACCTCTAGCACTTCTTCGCTTTGTTGTATGTAGACTGTCTAACAGTGGCTCTATGTGGATGTCCCAGAATAGGGGGCCTAATATGGAACCCTGTGGGCATCCCTTTGTTATTGTTTATCCCACTCTTCCGCTAGGGGATGATAGCCAGATCTCCCGATCCTCGCAGTAGCTCCTCAGACAACAGTATAGCGGCCCTGGACACTCTTTCTCCCGCAAACAGGAGAAGAGCGAAGGCCATCACAAATGGTCGAAGGTGCCACTGATGTCCACCATGATGTCAACTACTTGTAAGGGGTTGAGCCACAGACCTCATGCGCCAGGGCGATTGCATCAGATGCCGACCGTCCAGGCCTGAAGCGGAACTGCCTGCTACTCATCCCGCACAGCACTCGGTGTGCTGCCAGTCTGTCAGCCAGCAATTTCTCTTGTATCTTCACAAGCATGTCCAACTAGCAGATGGGTCTGTAAGATTTTGTTTCAGCCGGGTCCTTTCTTAATGATCGCGACATTTGCAATTTTCCAGATATTTGGGAATTTTTTCTGCTTGAGGCACTCATTGAATAGACGAGTGAGTGGTGTTACTAGCTGGGGGGCCAAGAACTGCACCACCTCCACCCCAATGCCGTCTGGCCCGGAAACTTTCCCTCTCTTCAAAGATTTTATGTGGGCAGCCACCTACATCTACATCTACATGATTACTCTGCAATTTAAGTGCTTGGCAGAGGGTTCATCGAACCACAATCTCTACCATTCCACTCCCGAACAGCGCGCGGGAAAAACGAACACCTAAACCTTTCTGTTCGAGCTCTGATTTCTCTTATTTTATTTTGATGATAGTTCCTACCTATGTGGGTTGGGCTAAACAAAATATTTTAGCATTCGGAAGAGAAAGTTGGTGACTGAAATTTCGTAAATACACTCCTGGAAATTGAAATAAGAACACCGTGAATTCATTGTCCCAGGAAGGGGAAACTTTATTGACACATTCCTGGGGTCAGATACATCACATGATCACACTGACAGAACCACAGGCACATAGACACAGGCAACAGAGCATGCACAATGTCGGCACTAGTACAGTGTATATCCACCTTTCGCAGCAATGCAGGCTGCTATTCTCCCATGGAGACGATCGTAGAGATGCTGGATGTAGTCCTGTGGAACGGCTTGCCATGCCATTTCCACCTGGCGCCTCAGTTGGACCAGCGTTCGTGCTGGGCGTGCAGACCGCGTGAGACGACGCTTCATCCAGTCCCAAACATGCTCAATGGGGGACAGATCCGGAGATCTTGCTGGCCAGGGTAGTTGACTTACACCTTCTAGAGCACGTTGGGTGGCACGGGATACATGCGGACGTGCATTGTCCTGTTGGAACAGCAAGTTCCCTTGCCGGTCTAGGAATGGTAGAACGATGGGTTCGATGACGGTTTGGATGTACCGTGCACTATTCAGTGTCCCCTCGACGATCACCAGTGGTGTACGGCCAGTGTAGGAGATCGCTCCCCACACCATGATGCCGGGTGTTGGCCCTGTGTGCCTCGGTCGTATGCAGTCCTGATTGTGGCGCTCACCTGCACGGCGCCAAACACGCATACGACCATCATTGGCACCAAGGCAGAAGCGACTCTCATCGCTGAAGACGACACGTCTCCATTCGTCCCTCCATTCACGCCTGTCGCGACACCACTGGAGGCGGGCTGCACGATGTTGGGGCGTGAGTGGAAGACGGCCTAACGGTGTGCGGGACGGTAGCCCAGCTTCATGGAGACGGTTGCGAATGGTCCTCGCCGATACCCCAGGAGCAACAGTGTCCCTAATTTGCTGGGAAGTGGCGGTGCGGTCCCCTACGGCACTGCGTAGGATCCTACGGTCTTGGCGTGCATCCGTGCGTCGCTGCGGTCCGGTCCCAGGTCGACGGGCACGTGCACCTTCCGCCGACCACTGGCGACAACATCGATGTACAGTGGAGACCTCACGCCCCACGTGTTGAGCAATTCGGCGGTACGTCCACCCGGCCTCCCGCATGCCCACTATACGCCCTCGCTCAAAGTCCGTCAACTGCACATACGGTTCACGTCCACGCTGTCGCGGCATGCTACCAGAGTTAAAGACTGCGATGGAGCTCCGTATGCCACGGCAAACTGGCTGACACTGACGGCGGCGGTGCACAAATGCTGCGCAGCTAGCGCCATTCGACGGCCAACACCGCGGTTCCTGGTGTGTCCGCTGTGCCGTGCGTGTGATCATTGCTTGTACAGCCCTCTCGCAGTGTCCGGAGCAAGTATGGTGGGTCTGACACACCGGTGTCAATGTGTTCTTTTTTCCATTTCCAGGAGTGTAGATCTACCCGTGACGAAAAACGTCTTTGCTTTAATGATTTCCATCCCAACTCGCGTATCATATCTGCCACACTCTCTCCCCTATTACTTGATAATACAAAACGAGCTGCCCTTTTTTGCACCCTTTCGATGTCCTCCGTCAATCCCACCTGGTAAGGATCCCACACCGCGCAGCAATATTCTAACAGAGGACGAACGAGTGTAGTGTAAGCTGTCTCTTTAGTGGACTTGTTGCATCTTCTAAGTGACCTGCCAATGAAACGCAACCTTTGGCTCGCCTTCCCCACAATATTATCTATGTGGTCTTTCTAACTGAAGTTGTTCGTAATTTTAACACCCAGGTACTTAGTTGAATTGACAGCAATGAGAATTGTACTATTTATCGAGTAATCGAATTCCAACGGATTTCTTTTGGAACTCATCTGGATCACCTCACACTTTTCGTTATTTAGCGTCAACTGCCACCTGCCACGCCATACAGCAATCTTTTCTAAATCGCTTTGCAACTGATACTGGTCTTCGGATGACCTTACTAGACGGTAAATTACAGCATCATCTGCGAACAACCTAAGAGAACTGCTCAGATTGTCACCCAGGTCATTTATATAGATCAGGAACAGCAGAGGTCCCTGGGGAACACCTGATATCACTTCAGTTTTACTCGACGATTTGCCGTCTATTACTACGAACTGCGACCTTCCTGACAGGAAATCACGAATCCAGTCGCACAACTGAGACGATACCCAATAGGCCCGCAGCTTGATTAGAAGTCACTTGTGAGGAACGGTGTCAAAAGCTTTCCGGAAATCTAGAAATACGGAATCAACTTGAGATCCCCTGTCGATAGCGGCCATTACTTCGTGCGAATAAAGAGCTGGCTGCGTTGCACAAGAACGATGTTTTCTGAAACCATGCTGATTACGTATCAATAGATCGTTCCCTTCGAGGTGATTCATAATGTTTGAATACAGTATATGCTCCAAAACCCTACCGCAAACCGACGTCAATGATATAGGTCTGTAGTTCGATGGATTACTCCTACTACCTTTCTTAAACACTGGTGCGACCTGCGCAATTTTCCAATCTGTAGGTACAGATCTATCGGTGAGCGGGCGGTTGTATATGATTGCTAAGTAGGGAGCTATTGCATCAGAGAAGGGGTAGACTGCCGTATCATTGATGTATCTTCCAAGGTCTTCATTTCTTAATTGGCGCTGTCCTTCAGTCTCCCCATCTGTACTGTCGTCAGGCAGCAGGGACCGGAGGAGGACCTCAGCAGTCTCCTGCCAAGATTCCGTCATCCTGTCCCCATGCCTAACTGTTGACAGATCCATAGGAGAGCGGATTTTTTCCCTAACTAACTTACAAGGTACTCCCCATGGGTCTGTAGCTAGTTGATTCAGAACATAGCTTTCCCAGCTCCGTACCTTTACCGCCCGTGGTTCCTTTTGGAACTTCTGCTTTGCCTCCCGATATTGCAGCAACCATCTTTGCCGTTCCCACCAGACGACACTGCGCTGGTAGTGCCTTCTTAGTCTTCTAATAGACCGACGCATATCCTCCAGTTCGGCTGGCCATGGTGACAGAAAGGCCACCATGGCCTTCCTCCTAATTGGTACGGCTGCCTTCACCGCTCTGGTTATCGCGCTCACCAGCTCCTCGGTTCTCTCATCCACGTCTATGTCCTGGTGTGTGTCACCTTCTGGCAATACAAGAATGTCGCACTCCCTCACTAGGCGCTCCCAGTCTGCTCTTTTATAATTCATCTGTACGTCCCACCCCATGGCCCAGTGGCACACTCTATCACCTAAGGTGAAAGTTATAAGATTATGATCACTTGTGGTGGCATTATCTTCAACCTTCCAAATTTACATTTTGACATCCAGCTGCACTGATAAATATTTTCTTTGTGTGTTGTTCGACTAATAGACTTCATGTACAGTGAATGATTCAGTATGGTCATTAATCAGGGAACATACTTCTCTGAGGATTAAGTTGTGTCTTGAACCCTCCAACTTGTGCTGCATGTCAGCCAGTAAGCTGTCTAGCAGTAGCAGGTAATTTAAACGACGAACATGTTTCTCACCTATTCCATGAAGACACAGTAACGCATTTTTACAAACTTGGTTTCGACGTCCATTGCTGCTCACTTGATAATGAGAATCAGTCATTCGCACTTCGGGATTTGTAGTATTTGACTTCCTTTCTCTTTTTACCAGATTCCCATCAATTAGACCCTGTGAATAACAATCCTAAGCATCTTTATCAGCAAAACTAATCATGTATGTCAACTTTTGTATTGGTATTTGCATTTGTCACAGTCTCGAAACACTTTCTTAGACAACTGAAAACACCAACACAATCAATCAGCATGTGATCAAACAGCGCATTTTCAAGGCACAGCTACAGGCTAGTTATGACTGTATTTCTAAGACTATTGCCCAGTACTGCAATAAGTTATCACCTAAGGTACAGCTATTGTGTTCTAGGGTCTACATCAGTCATTACACCTACCTGCATTGGAGTCCCGTTTCGCGTGCTGGTACGACGTTTCCACCGTAGCTCACATGGTTATTCCCTTGCACTTTTGCTCTTTTTATTTCATCACATTTAGTCAAACTACCCTTTTTTCCTCTCTTTACACCCTCACAATCACTGGCGCTACCACTTTCACTCATTACTAACAGAAACACATCATAACCCTACAAGGAAGCACTGTCACTTGTCTATGCAAATATGTGCTCGGCGCACAGCGCTTTCAGCCCAACATTTGGCGACTCCGAAAAAGCCATGTCGCAGAAGATATGGCTCTTTCCCGCAGAACGTGAAATACGACTCTTAATATTACCCACTAACGAGTGAGCGGTATATGATCTTTTCAAATGGAATGCGCGTTCTCCAAGTACTTCCAGATTTTGAATTAAAATGGAAATGTTGTGGGGAGGACATATGGTCTTTTCTAAATGTATGAAGCAATTATCTGTGTGGTTCTCACGTGTCAATCTTGTAAACATCTTCTTAAGCTGTTGGGAATATTGACCACAGCCTCACAGTACACCTATTCAGTGTTATAATTTGTGCGAGTAATGGTTTGAATTTGAAAGTTGTAGGGATGATAACTAATACAATGCCAGAAGTAAAACCGGTCTGCACTACAATGTAGTGTGTCTAAAGCTGCCTGCCCGCATCTCGTGGTCGTGCGGTAGCGTCCTCGCTTCCCACGCCCGTGTTCCCGGGCTCGATTCCCGGCGGGGTCAGGGATTTTCTCTGCCTCGTGATGGCTGGGTGTTGTGTGATGTCCTTAGGTTGGTTAGGTTTAAGTATTTCTAAGTTCTAGGGGACTGATGACCATAGATGTTAAGTCCCATAGTGCTCAGAGCCATTTGAACCATGTAAAGCTGCCATACAAAACGCTGACCAACACGGCTGTAAAGCTCTTTGACTATCTGGGCACGAAAATATAATCTCTGACAGGTAAAAATCGTGTTTTCAAAAACAGATCTAGGCTGTTCCTCCTTAACAGTTCGTTCTGTGCTGTAAAAGAATCACTGACTATAATTATGTTTTCAATTGCAAAGCTATAAATTTACACCATGTTGGTATATGAGGGTAACATGAGAAGTTTCCGCCTTGGCAATGAAGGACTTTGGATTATCACCTGAATAACGCACTTACATTTGTACTGAGTTCTTTTTAAGGTAAATGCACTTTGCTCAATGTTTTCCAGTGAATAGAATACCTCCGTGAAATGCTGTTTAGGAAAATCAACAAAATATCCATCTACGGCTCTCATAACCCCTTATTCGGAAAACAGTTTTCCGACAAAAAAGCTTTACAGTCACGAAATCCTTTATACATGGAACTACGGTGCAGTCTGAATGTGCTAAATTGGAAAAGGTGATGCATACCAAGCATCATGGATTCCTTAAACATCGATTACGTAAAACACAACTCGCACTTTTATCAAATGACATCTTGAAAGCCACGCATCAAGGCAGATAGGTAGATGCAGTATTTCTAGATTTCCGAAAAACATTTGAATCAGTACTACACCTACACTTACTATCAAAAGCACGAATGTATGGGGTATCATGCGAAATTTATGACCGGATTGAGGGTTTCTTTGTGAGTGGGCACAGCTCGTTACCTTCGATGGAAAGTAGTCGATACATGTACACTACTGGCCATTAAAATTGCTACACCAAGAAGAAATGCAGAAGATAAACGGGTGTTCATTGGACAAATATATTATGCTAGAACTGACATGTGATTAAATTTTCACGCAGTTTGGGTGCATAGATCCTGAGAAATCAGTACCCAGAAAAACCACCTCTGGCCGCAGAAACGTCCTTGATACGCCTGGGCATTGAGTCAAACAGAGCTTGGATGGCGTGTACAGGTACAGCTGCCCATGCAGCTTCAACACGATACCACAGTTCATCAAGAGTAGTGACTGGCGTATTGTGACGAGACAGTTGCTCGGCCACCATTGACCAGACGTTTTCAATTGGTGAGAGAGCTGGAGAATGTGCTGGCCAGGGCAGCAGTCGAACATTTTCTGTATCCAGAAAGGCCCCTACAGGACTTGCAGCATGCGGTCGCGCATTATCCTCCTGAAATGTCGGGTTTCGCAGGGATCGAATGAAGGGTAGAGACACGGGTCGTAACACATCTGAAATGTAACTTCCACTGTTCAAAGTGCCGTCAATGCGAACAAGAGAGACCGAGACGTGTAACCAATGGCACCCCATACCATCACGCCGGGTGATATGCCAGAATGGCGATGACGAATACACGCTTCCAATGTACGTTCACCGCGATGTCGGCAAACACGGCAGCGACCATCATGACGCTGTAAACAGAACCTGGATTCATCCGAAAAAATAACGTTTTGCCATTCGTGCACCCAGGTTCGTCGTTGAGTACACCATCGCAGGCGCTCCTGTCTGTGATGCAGCGTCAAGGGTAACCGCAGCCATGGTCTCCGAGCTGATAGTCCATGCTGCTGCAAACGTCGTCGAACTGTTCGTGCAGATAGTTGTTGTCTTGCAAACGTCCCCATCTGTTGACTCAGGGATCGATACGTGGCTGCACGATCCGTTACAGCCATGCGGATAAGATTGTGTATGAGAAATCGGTTGGAAACTTTCCTCATGTCAGCACGTTGTAGGTGTCGCCACCGGCGCCAACCACGTGTGAATGCTCTGAAAAGCTAATCATTTGCATATCACAGCATCTTCTTCCTGTCGGTTAAATTTCGCGTCTGTAGCACGTCATCTTCGTGGTGTAGCAATTTTAATGGCCAGTAGTGTAGAAAAAACTTCGCGTGTGCCCCTCAGAGGTGTGTAGGGACCCTTGCTGTTCATGTCGTGTATTAATGACCTCAGACTATTCGCAGATGATGCAGTTATATATACAGCGAAGTACTGTCTGATAAAAGCTGCACAAATATTCAGTCGGTGGTGCAAATATTGGCAACTTGTTCTAACTGTTCAAAACTGTGAAACTGTGCGCTTCACAAAACGAAAAACCACAGTACCTTATCACTGAAGTATTAACGGGTCGCAGCTGCAATCAGTCAACTCAAACAATATCTGGATGTAATACTTTTAGAGGCATGAAATGGAATGATCATATTGTATCAGTTGCAGGCAAAGCTGTGGCAGGCTTCGATTCACTAGTAGAATACTAGTTTAATGTAACACTCCTCTAAAGAGACTGCATAAAAATCACTCATTTATTTATTTTATTTACACGTCAAGTTCCGTAGGACCAACTTGAGGAGCAAATCTCCAAGGTCATGGAACATGTCAGTACATGAAATTACAACATAAAACTAATAACAGATAAAATGAAATGTTTATGAACCAGAAAAACGTCAAGTCATAAGTTTAAGTAAACGGAATCAACAATACAACAAGAATCAGCTTAATTTTTCAAGGAACTCCTCGACAGAATAGAAGGAGTGACCCATTAGGGAACTCTTCAGTTTCTATTTGAAAGCACATGCATTACATGCGTTCCTCACTAGTTGTGTGGGATCTGTACCAAACACGACTAACACGGATACAGAACGTATACGGTGATGGGTAGCACGAATGGTCATAGGTTTGTTTGACCTGTGGGTTAGTGTCACAGAGATGCTGAAGAAGCTGAACTAGCGGACCTTGAAGATAGACGCAAACTATCCTGAGAAAGCTTACTTGCAAAGTTTGAAGAACCAGCTTTAAATGACGAATTTAGGGATATACTGCAATCACCTGCATATCACTCCCACATGGAAAAATTGGAAATTTGTGGCAAGTTCCTATGGGACCAAACTGCTAAGGTCATCAGTCCATAGGCTTACACACTACATAATCTAACTTAAACTAACTTACAGTAAGGACAACACACACACACGCATGCCCGAGGGGGGACTCGAACCTCCGATGAGGAGAGCCATGCAAACCGAGGCAAGGCACCTTAAACCGAACGGCTACCCCGAGGGGCCCTCCCACATGGATAGCGAGAGCAAGATTAACTTACTTGAAAGAAATTAGTTTCTTTTATTTTGTGTAATACGACGTTTCGACTGTGCAACCATTTTCAAGCAACTACATACGTACTGGAAAAAACATATCTACAAGCGACAGTAATATCATATTTTGGCATACATATTAGGCTAGAGAGGTACATGGAACCGAATATACAGTAGAATGCAGATTCTCCACAAACTGATTAAGGGGAAGTTATGGGTATTTTTTTCTCTTACTGTTATTTCAGTTCCACTCCAAAGCGAAGGCCTGGGAGGGGAGAAAACCGTTCTTGTGTCAAAGGACTCACAATTTGGAAAGATGTTTCGTCCCAACCTCCACTCAGCCACACTACTTTCCATAGTAGTCTATCAAATAGGCTCTGGCCCAGGAGATCTCGGACAGGATCGGGCATTTTTAGTCGTTTTAGTCCCTTCAGGATGGCCCCAGGTCTACTTATCATACTATCAAATGAGTACCGGGGCTCATTCCTGGGTGTGAAAGGAGGCTGGGGCGATGTGTGTGCTACCCCCTCTCTCCCAGTGCCACAGCGAAGAAATACGATATTGCAGTGACTGTGTTATTCCGAATTACGATACAAAGTTCCTTCGGAAATGCATCCATGTTTGAAGGAACTTTGCATCGTAATTCGATATAACAGAGATATTGCAATATCGTATTTATCCGCCGACAGCAGGCAGGAAACTTTCAAGTAAAATGTCTCACCCGTACGGGTCTGTACATAATGGACGTACGAGTACAGGTTGTAGACGCATGGTTGACGACGTATGGAAGTTTGGGTGTGGCCGTGAGTCGTGCACGGATATCCAAATGGTAAGACGACCGCTCGCGATAAGCGGGAAATCGAGGTTCGAGTCCAGGTCCAACACAACTTTTCATTGTCCTCATTCCATTCTACAATTGATGGTTGTCCATATTCGCAATTGCAAATACATTTAATGTACAGCGGAGAAAGAATGCACCCTACTTATAGTCAGTCTGATGGTCCAGTCACGGACTTGCACCACAGACTTTACAGTGTATTAGCAGTTTTGACACATGGAAACGAGATACACACTTTCAGTGCGAAAGTCATTAAGAAACGTGAGATTGCTAACTAAGCAATGGAGAGGTGTATGGTAGGAATTACTAGTAATATAAGGTAATAAATACAATTGTTATTACATTAATGTGCCGGCACTTGACTCACTGTCATTCGCCCTCTTGCTTCACGGTAAAATGCAGTTAAGTCTGATTTACAATCACTTAATTTTGCATGTTGATGTTGTTGTGGTCTTCAGTCCTGAGACTGGTTTGATGCAGCTCTCCATGCTACTCTATCCTGTGCAAGCTTTTTCATCTCCCAGTACCTACTGCAACCTACATCCTTCTCAATCTCCTTAGTGTATTCATCTCTTGGTCGCCCTCTACGATTTTTACCCTCCACGCTGCCCTCCAATACTAAATTGGTGATCCCTTGATGCCTCAGAACATGTCCTACCAACCGATCCCTTCTTCTGGTCAAGTTGTGCCACAAACTTCTCTTCTCCCCAATCCTATTCAATACCTCCTCATTAGTTACGTGATCTACCCACCTTATCTTCAGCATTCTTCTGTAGCACCACATTTCGAAACCTTCTATTCTCTTCTTGTCCAAACTAGTTATCATCCATGTTTCACTTCCATACATGGCTACACTCCATACAAATACTTTCAGAAACGACTTCCTGACATTTAAATCAATACTCGATGTTAACAAATTTCTCTTCTTCAGAAACGCTTTCCTTGCCATTGCCAGTCTACATTTTATATCCTCTCTACTTCGACCATCATCAGTTATTTTGCTCCCCAAATAGCAAAACTCCTTTACTACTTTAAGTGTCTCATTTCCTAATCTAATTCCCTCAGCATCACCCGACTTAATTAGACTACATTCCATTATCTTTGTTTTGCTTTTGTTGATGTTCATCTTATATCCTCCTTTAAAGACACTGTCCATTCCATTCAACTGCTCTTCCAAGTCCTTTGCTGTCTCTGACAGAATTACAATGTCTTCGGCGAACCTCAAAGTTTTTATTTCTTCTCCATGAATTTTAATACCTACTCAGAATTTTTCTTTTGTTTCCTTTACTGCTTGCTCAATATACAGATTGAACAACATCGGGGAGAGGCTACAACCCTGTCTTACTCCCTTCCCAACCGCTGCTTCCCTTTCATGTCCCTCGACTCTTACAACTGCCATCTGGTTTCTGTACAAATTGTAAATAGCCTTTCGCTCCCTGTATTTTACCCCTGCCACCTTTAGAATTTGAAAGAGAGTATTCCAGTCAACATTGTCAAAAGCTTTCTCTAAGTCTACAAATGCTAGAAACGTAGGTTTGCCTTTCCTTAATCTTTCTTCTAAGATAAGTCGTAAGGTCAGTATTGCCTCACGTGTTCCAGTGTTTCTACGGAATCCAAACTGATCTTCCCCGAGGTTGGCTTCTACTAGTTTTTCCATTTGTCTGTAAAGAATTCGTGTTAGTATTTTGCAGCTGTGACTTATTAAACTGATAGTTCGGTAATTTTCACATCTGTCAACACCTGCTTTCTTTGGGATTGGAATTATTATATTCTTCTTGAAGTCTGAGGGTATTTCGCCTGTTTCATACATCTTGCTCACCAGATGGTAGAGTTTTGTCAGGACTGGCTCTCCCAAGGCCGTCAGTAGTTCCAATGGAATGTTGTCTACTCCGGGGGCCTTGTTTCGACTCAGGTCTTTCAGTGCTCTGTCAAACTCTTCACGCAGTATCATATCTCCCATTTCATCTTCATCTACATCCTCTTCCATTTCCATAATATTGTCCTCAAGTACATCGCCCTTGTATAGACCCTCTATATACTCCTTCCACCTTTCTGCTTTCCCTTCTTTGCTTAGAACTGGGTTTCCATCTGAGCTCTTGATATTCATACAAGTCGTTCTCTTATCTCCAAAGGTCTCTTTAATTTTCCTGTAGGCAGTATCTATCTTACCCCTAGTGAGATAGGCCTCTACATCCTTACATTTGTCCTCTAGCCATCCCTGCTTAGCCATTTTGCACTTCCTGTCGATCTCATTTTTGAGACGTTTGTATTCCTTTTTGCCTGCTTCATTTACTGCATTTTTATATTTTCTCCTTTCATCAATTAAATTCAATATTTCTTCTGTTACCCAAGGATTTCTACTAGCCCTCGTCTTTTTACCTACTTGATCCTTTGCTGCCTTCGCTACTTCATCCCTCAAAACTACCCATTCTTCTTCTACTGTAGTTCTTTCCCCCATTCCTGTCAATTGTTCCCTTATGCTCTCCCTGAAACTCTGTACAACCTTTGGTTCTTTCAGTTTATCCAGGTCCCATCTCCTTAAATTCCCACCTTTTTGCAGTTTCTTCAGTTTCAATCTACAGGTCATAACCAATAGATTATGGTCAGAGTCCACATCTGCCCCAGGAAATTTCTTACAATTTAAAACCTGGTTCCTAAATCTCTGTCTTACCATTATATAATCTATCTGATACCTTTTAGTATCTCCAGGGTTCTTCCACGTATACAACCTTCTATCATGATTCTTAAACCAAGTGTTAGCTATGATTATGTTGTGCTCTGTGCAAAATTCTACCAGGCGGCTTCCTCTTTCATTTCTTAGCCCCAATCCATATTCACCTACTATGTTTCCTTTAATTTTGCATACTATTTTAAATGTTCTTTATTCATGTTCGAACCAATCTTGTGACACAGAACACATTCTGGACACGCAGGATGAGGATACTCTGCAGATGGGTGGCAAAACAGTCATGTCCAGTAGTCAAGCGGAATATGGCTACTGCTTATCTTCTTTGTGCATAAGGCACTACCAAGTAGTCCATGAAGTTTTTCCAGATCTTTCCCTCACACGAAATTTCGTTTTAACTGTTCTTGAAACTGGTTGTTAATAACGTGTTTCACAACAAAATAAATGTTAGCTTTTCCAGTGTGTTTAATTTTTGTGCCCTTTCCGGGAAGAAAACCTGCTTTTTCTTTACCATCTAAAGGACAGTGAGATGGTTCTCACTGACCTGCAACTGTCTTTCTGTTCTGTTGTGGAAATTTAATTACTTGTTGGACTTCTTTAACTTGAACTTTTTTTTTTTGGTCTTGTGTGTTGATAACTGCCGATATTGCTTCTTTGGAATCTCAAAATACAACAGCGTTGCCGAAAGTGTGTAAATAGTTGTTTAGGTGACTTGTTGCTGTTCTGATGGCTTCAACTTCACCCCTAAAATTTGAGTGGTATGGTCCTAAAGTTTGTCACGAAGTGAAATGCCAACGTTTCTTTCTTTTCCCATTAATGAACCATCCACGCAGATGTGAAGCTCATGATCTTCATAGTACTTTAAATTTATTGTTTCCAATGCTGCAGCTCTCATTATTAATTTATCTGACTCGCTTTTTATAGTTATCCATTACACTGATGAGTCAAAACATTATGACCACCTGCTTAATAGATTGTTTGGCAGTCTTTGTAAGTTGTGGCTATGAAAGCGCTCACCCAGCTCTTTCCTGCTAGCTGGATAGGATGTGAAGCTGTTCATCCTAAGCTCTAAATATTACAATTTCTTCAGAATAACTTATCGGATTTTGAAGAGTCTAACGTCACTGAATTCGTCTGGTTGCGTCTAGCAACAGAAATTATAATAGTTCCAACTGAATAAGCGATGGTGATACCCATATTTCTACAGGGTGAAAAGTATTTAAACCGACAAACTCTGGGAGGTTGTAGGGGACATCAAAAGAAATATTTTTCCCTAATGTCATTTTTTCCTATGAGGAGTATTTAAACTGGTAGAGGAAGATTTCTCAGGCGGCAAATTAATTAAACCAACAAACACGTATCCATTTTTTTTATGACCAAGAGACAACACATTAGCACAACCCAATTTCAATTACAGTAGATTTTCAAAAATGCCTCCATTGACACGTAAACAAACGTTACACCGTCGGATCATGTTCTTTCTGACACGGGCAAAACGCCCAGGAGTATCCTGAATTGTTCCTGCTGCTGCTACTATCCAGGCAATCAGATCCTCTTCTGATGCAACAGGAGTTGCGTAAACAAGGTTGCGCATCTCTCCCCAGATAAAAAAGTCCAGAGGGGACATATCTGGGGATCGAGCAGGCCATGGTACAGGACCACCTCTGCCAATCCACGTTTCTGGGAACCGTCGGTCCAGGAATCGACGCACACGACGACTGAAGTGTGTCGGTAATCTACTAGATGACCCGGTCTCATGCAGACGTTGGTACACAGCAGCAAAGGTCGTATGATGCGGGATACAGCGATTAGGATGTAGTACGCACCAACCATATCAGTGTACTCACTCCAGATGTATCGCTCCATTAGTAAAGAAAGACAATGCACTACTACACTGGTGGACAGCAGTTGCCTACAACTGAAGAGCGTAATACGGCCTCCACCGGTTTCAATAATCCTCATAGGATAAAATGAAATTAGGGAGAAATATTTGTTTTGATGTCCCCTACAACCTCCCAGAGTTTGTCGGTTTAAATACTTTTCACCCTGTATAATTAATATATCTATGAAAAGAGCCTATATGTCGTTTAATGAAGACTTTCTCACAATTAATCTGGGTGAAAACAGAATTACTGTATCTTAAACGGTTCAAAATATATCTGAGGTGAACTGCTTGGTTGAATCAGTTGTGTGTGTGTTTTGACTTTCCAGTTGACATCAAGCAGATTTGGACCTTTTTGCAAATGACACAAGTGTTGTAACTCTTGTCGGTCAGTTACACACACACACACACACACACACATACAATAGAAGAAACTTTAGTAACATACACTGACGAGCCGAAACATTATGACCATCTTCTTAATAGCTTGTTTGACAGTGTTTCGCGAACGAAATGCATCATTGATTCTGCGTATCAGGGATCCCACAGTTTGTTGGTAGGTTTGTGGAGGTATGTGGCATTAGATGGTTCAAATGGCTCTGAGCACTATGGGACTTAACATCTGAGGTCATCAGTCTCCTAGACTTAAAACTACTTAAACCTAACTAACCTAAGGGCATCACACACATCCATGCCCGAGGCAGGATTCGAACCTGCGACTGTAGCAGCAGCGCGGTTCCGGACTGAAGCGTCTAGAACCGCTCGGCCACGAATACTTAGTTCAATGGATTGTAATCCAGTTATAATTCTCATGGATACTAAAGGTGTTGATTTTACTCCACCAGTTATAATTCTTAATGCTTAGTTCTGGCCGTTTTTAATGCTGCTGATGTTTCTGGTAGTAGCTGGAACAATAGGTTGTGTAGCTGTTGTTGAGCACTGTCCTCGAACATACCCATTTACTACAAGCTAATCTCTTCAGTATGCTGAGTCTGTATTTTCTGTTTTTTCTCAGCAGTTTTATTTATATGGGTGTGTCACGTAAATTTCTGATCCATATATACCTCTAAATATTTACAGTGTTCATTCTACTGTATATCTTCCCCTCCAATTTTTAGAGTCACTTCTGGATAAAAGTGGCGCAAAGAAAATATTTCGTAGTAGATTTTCTGAGTGTGTATTTTCATAACTTTTTCATGTGATCACATTTCAAGGCGATTTATCCCTTGGTTCATTTTATTTGATAATTGATTTCTTTTGTTATTTGGTAATGAAATCCAAATAACTAGATCCTCTGCATACAGTGCTGTTTTTATTTGTGCTGTTGTAGAAATGTATCAGGAAATGTTAATGATGAAAGTATCAAATAGTGTCGGACTGGTCACAACACTCTGAGGAACTCCTTTCTTGGATGTATTATATTTACTTAATGTATTATTTATCTTAGTTGAACATAATAATGTATCACGAAACACAGTGAAGTGCACGGCGTAAGTATGGCTGTAATGAAATTAAAATGGACATGGCAGGACTCTTATGGTAAATAACGCAAGGAACTTCTTTGTTGGATCCAATGAAACAACAACAGATAAAGGCGACAATCTCACAGAAGGTGTGCATATGGCATTAGATACTATGCAGGATGTATGGATTCATATACCTCAAGACTGTAATACACTGAGAAACCGGAAGAAGACATTCCTCCTGGAGTGAACATCAAATGGCCGATAAAGGTGTACGTCGGATGGTGCAAGCAATATGTAGGGCTTCGATGGACAATATCCCTCTTGTTCCTTGACTACAAATCTGCAATTTTATTTGTTCGTAATTGCATATGATATGAGTACCAAATTTTGGGACAATCAAACAGTTTCCGTTTGAGGACGTTGCTGCAGCGTATACGCAACCCAACGCGACACCAATACGAGTATGTAAGCACCTGTATGTAGGCAAGGGATCGGTGTGGTATACCTGTCTTTCTGAAGCGCTTGAGGTAAATGCGGAAATGTGAACTATGGCGACGTTATTGCCAAATGCGTCCAAATGGGACCAACATGCCGTTATTCTTTTAAACATCCATGGGACAATGTAGTGTGTACGGGGCAG
Source organism: Schistocerca nitens (assembly GCF_023898315.1). Classification (NCBI taxonomy): domain Eukaryota; kingdom Metazoa; phylum Arthropoda; class Insecta; order Orthoptera; family Acrididae; genus Schistocerca; species Schistocerca nitens. The sequence continues at coordinate 165,934,494 of NC_064616.1, read as the reverse complement.
CATATCTGTGGAAAACCACTGTTGTGGCATGGCGTACCAAGTTCCGTGCTAGTCGTGATTCGACAATAAACGCCGGTCGCTTCATCTATTATGGACAATGGCAGGCCGGCGGGTGGTGATGCGACTAGGTTGGACCGGCGAATAGCCGTTCGCCCATTTGCAAAGGACGACGACAATCATCAGCTTCGGTACTGCGTGCAACACATTAATTGGCAGCAGTTAGACTTCCGTAAGGTCTGCAGCCAGTGGCGTTGAATGCCGAACAAGGAGCGAACTGGATGACTGTTTGCCTGAAGCACCTGATGCGTTTCAATGCTGAAGGGAACACTTTCCTTGAGCGCATCGTTGCAGTCGATGTAAGCTCGAGCACCACTGGGAACCGGACTTGAATGCGTCGATGATGCAGTGATACGGAAAACATAAAAGCGCAGAGTTTAGGAGCTGAGTTTGGAGAGATTAAACCACTGTACTATGAAAATGTATGTCATGGAAGCAGATGATATTTTCCAAAGAATTCCGCAGAAATCAGAATGAAAAGGGAGATAACAGTTTCAGATCCCGATGTCAACAGAGAAGAACGCTATGGTCACAACTAAAGTGATGAGGGTTTGTCGACCTTGAAAGAAATTTCATATGTCTAAAGAAGTTAGTAGGCACGTAGTCCAATCATTTCTAACGACGTTCAGATTAAAAGTAAACGGATTTTGTTTATGGCTATAAGGATGTGTAGACTAAAAGTAAATCGGTTTTTCTCTTTTTCTCCAGCTATAGAAATGCCACAAACATATGTTCCTGATGGTGTTCGAATAGTGGTTAATTCATCAAAAGTTTCGGTCGAAGAGGGGGGAGAGTATTTCAATTTTCCGAGGAGAGAGATCTCTCCACAATGTTACTTATAATCCGTCTTGATTGCATAAAATGTGTATTCACATGACCGGTTTCGGTTCCTCTAGAACCATCTTCACATCTGCAATTTCGATTACAGGAGTAACCCGTAAGATTGCGGTGTGTGGACAGGTGCTACTATTGCATCCTCTAGAAGGTTCCAGGTAAACTTATTAGACTGAAGGTGGAAATTGTTTTATTTCATCCTGAAATATATTACCGTTGCAGACAGGTTACCGTGCGAATTAATCTCGCTCACAGCTGACACTGTAATTCACCCCAAAGATATTGTATAGGATCCAAGTTTTAGGTTTGAACACGATATTCCAGCAAATACAGGGTGAACTATATGAAATAAAAACGTCATAAATTCTGAGCAGTTTGCGTTAGGAGGTTCAAACTGCACGGCTGGGGCCGGTCGAAGTGGCCGTGCGGTCAAAGGCGCTGCAGTCTGGAACCGCAAGACCGCTACGGTCGCAGGTTCGAATCCTGCCTCGGGCATGGATGTTTGTGATGTCCTTAGGTTAGTTAGGTTTAGCTAGTTCTAAGTTCTAGGGGACTAATGACCTCAGCAGTTGAGTCCCATCCGCGGTGGTCTCGCGGTTCTAGGCGCGCAGTCCGGAACCGTGCGACCGCTACGGTCGCAGGTTCGAATCCTGCCTCGGGCATGGATGTGTGTGATGTCCTTAGGTTAGTTAGGTTTAAGTAGTTCTAAGTTCTAGGGGACTTATGACCACATCAGTTGAGTCCCATAGTGCTCAGAGCCATTTGAACCATTTTTTTGCACGGCTGGCGCGGGGCATGATGGGAATTAGTATGCGCATGCATGGTTTCGTTTAGCGACGAAGCCCACTTTCATATCAATGGGTTCGTCTATAAGCAGAATTGGCGCATTTGGGGGACTGAGAAACCGCATTTCGCGTTCGAGAAGTCTCTTCACCGTCATCGTGTGACTATGGTGTGCAATGTCCAGTCATGGAATAATCGGTCCTATATTACTTGATGGCACGATGACTACCGAACGGTACGTGAAACTTTTGGAAGATGATTTCATCCCCATTATCCAAAGTATCCTTGATTTCGACAAGCTGTGGTTCATGCAAGACACAGCTCGACCCCATCGAAGCTGGAGAGTATTTGATGTCCTAGAGAAGCACTTTCCCAACCGCTTTCTGGCTCTCGGGTACCCAGAGGCCACTGGCATGGGCCTCGATTGGCCGCCATATTCTTCTGACCTGAACACATGCGACTCCTTTTTGGGGGGTATATTAAAGGCAAGGTGTACAGCAATAACCCCAAAACCATTGTTGAGCTGTAAACAGCCATTTAGGAGGTCATCGACAGCATCGATATTCCGACACTTCAGTGGGTCATGCAGAATATCATTACACGTGCGCGCCACATCATCGCCAATGATGGCAGGCATATCGAACATGTCATAACGTAAATCCGAATATCTGTAGTGACGTTTACATGTTGAATAAAGAGTGTGCCCGCCGTAGTTTGTAACTAATTTACGTTTTTTTCATATAGTTCAATAATTGTAACTCTGTGCATCTGACTCTTTTTGGATCCACTATGCAGTAGCCCTTGCTTTGTAGACAGGACCATTATCAGACAGTAACAGAAATCGTTCAAGGTCAAATTATTGATATAGGGTGGGAAGCTTGCTACTGTTCATTTTTCATTAGCCAAAACTAATAATGGGTGCCAAAACGAGGGGAACTCTCCCAGAACAAGACACTGCAACTAACGAATTTCACCTTCGCCACAACACACGTACGTAACAAATATCGCACGCAACGCATTCGCCACGCTCGGTCACGTTCGTCTTAGCGCCACATCATATATTGTGACTCAGCACTTCATAAAAACTTCCTCCACAACTCTGCGGACTAATAACGGTGTTGTTTTGCAGTACTCTGAACGACGTCACACCCTCACACCCTACCGCTTTTCAACAGGGGCTTCTGGGCGGTAGCATTAGTACCAAAACTGACGAATCGTTCTATTACTGATTTATGTTAACTTACAAGGGATCATCCTTGACTTAATTTGCCGGGTACGTCGGGGGGTCAAAATAATGCAATATGTATTTTCTCGTTTTCGTCCAGTTTAACTTTTAAGGGATAAAATATATCCCAAAAGGTAATTTGGCATATTAACTTTAGAGGGAATATTTTCGAAACCATGATATATTAAAAAATGTGTTTCATTTAAACGTTGAAATGTAACTAATGTTCTTTAAAACTGGGCTGGGCTTTTGTAGTAATTCGAATTTTTTCAAAGTACCCCACCACCATTAATTAATTCTTAAAAATGAAAACTTTTGTTACAACATAAATTAAAGAAGTTTTCACGTGACATCCATCCATGTGTAACGAAGCTCCTATCTGAAACACCATTTCTGGACAATGTGCCGTCAGAGTATTTTCAACATACCAAATGAAAATATGTAAACTTTCATTACTCTTCTAATTATTAGTTTTACATATTTTTGTTTTGTTCTAAAACTTTTATTTTACGTTTTAAATTCATGTTTTTTTGTTTTTTTTGTTTTTGAGTTTATCGTTTTACATACGTGTGCCAAATTACCTTTTGGGGTGTTTTCGTAAAAGGACATCAAATGTTCAAATGTGTGTGAAAACTTATGGGACTTAACTGCTAAGGTCATCAGTTCCTAAACTTACACACTACTTAACCTAAATTATCCTAAGGACAAACACACACACCCATGCCCGAGGGAGGACTCGAACCTCCGCCGGGACCAGCCGCACAGTCCATGAGTGCAGCGCCTGAGACCGCTCGGATAATCCCGCGCGGTAAGGACATCATATTCGCTATAGATGTCCTTTAAAAATTTTTATATGACTGTGACCCCCGACCATGAGAATTTAATAGTGTGGGGTGTGTTTTATCCTCTAAAAGTGAAATCAGGCAAAAACGAAAAAAAAAATTTACATTATTTTGAATCCTAGAAATAACTGACAAGTTTCATCAAGATCGTTTATTCTGACGTGGGAGTGTTCCATTGTTAGTTTAAATGGACGTTTTCTGCAGTAGTTGGTAACTGCATAATATGACCATTGCCTCGTTCAGTTCTGCGGTCCTTTTGAGTTAATTTCCTAGACTCTGCACAGCGATAAATGGATTTGGGTTTGGTGTTTTCATGACGTTTAAACTTCAAAATAATCTGCAGCTGTACTCCGAGAGCCATTTTACGGCATGTGGCGGAGCGACTTGTGATATCACTTTAAACACTTTCATTTCCCTCATATTCCGTTACATTCGCAAGTGTTGCATAGGAGCAACGGTCGGTCAGTATCCATGGGAGCTCTAATATCTTTGATTTTCTCGCCACTTCGCGAGACGTTGTGGAAAGAATTAATTCGTTACCAACTCCTCTTGGAACTTACGTTTGTTGAGCTTCTCCATAACGTCCTAGTGCTTAATAAAACATATCCGAGATGAAACGCGTCACTCGAGTCGGAGAACAAGTCCATGTGTTTAACATATTGTCCAACATATTTATTCATAAAATCAAAAAGAAATTAACAGACTTCATCAGGGCTTTTTCATGCTATTCCTCCATGACAGAGGTAAGACCTGGGTCTTCCACTCCGTAAGTCAAGTACATTAAAGACATTTACTGAAACCCGACGCAAGTAAAACGTATATTGTATGGCAATTGCAGGTTCTGCATACAATCAAAGGAAAGGCTTGCAATGGTAGAATCAGTTTCAGTTTTCGCTTTAACTGCACGTAATATCTTGAAGTATTTATCAGGACGCCTCTTGTGCACTATTAACTCAGCTGTTGCTACCCTTCTACTGGCGTCATTCAGAGATGGACTTCTGACTTTTACTCCGAGCTCTTCATATGTGCAACACGTATCCACTTGTGGTTACCCAAATCTTAAATTAAAATGTGCACAGAAAATTTTAAAATAAAATTGGTAGTCAACTTGAAGATCCCATTTAATGCTTTTGAACATCTGTCACATAATCTTCATGTTAAGTTTGGGGTCGAGATAATTCCATTCTTCATTCGCATAATGTGCTTTCTTGACTAGAAATTAGTTGATGTGATTTTTTATTTCCACTATTGAAGTCACTGGTTTTGCATTTCCAGGATGACATTTTCCCCTCTTTTCTTATGGAGATTCAGCTTCTTTCAAAGAATTGAACAGGCGCATTATTGGGTCACGGCTTACATTAAAAACATTTTGGAAGGCGGTTTTACAAACCTGATTCTTAGCTTCTTGATAACCAATAAACGTATGACTATCCTTCTGGTTTTTTCCTCCCAAATTGTTTATCACTTCTAGGTTTATTTCTTGTCACTAGTTTTACTTCTGTGAGGCTTTGAAGAAATCCATCCTGATCATTTTTTGTTTGGAAGTCAAAACATTTTTGTGTATAATTCTATCTCTCTGCCCTCCGTTTCCTCACCCGGTAGTTGGAAACACAACACCATATTCGGTTGAATTTTATATTATACGTTATTATGTTCACTGTGGTAATTAAACCTTAATTTTGAAGCAATACTAAGTTTCAGGTTAGAACTCACCTTGTCATAACCATGATGTTTTGGCTGAACTTTCTTTCCTTTCCAATTTATATATGCTTCATTTTTCACTCTTGCTCGTTTTTACGGCTATATGTTTCGGAAACCCCACTGCATTCTTTCTTTTTCGTTACTACATGGCATTTGTCGCTGCTTATTGTTCATTAGACAGAAGACCGTTTACATATATGAGGAACAATAATGGACTAAAGACCGAGCCACTGGAAGAATTCATTGGAAGAATTCTTATGAAATGTAGCTCGTCCACGTAGGAGGTAGCTTACAAATCCCTCGTTCGACCGATGCGTGAATATTTTTCGTCGGTCTAGGACCCATACCAGAAAGAACTGATAGAGGAAACAGAGTAGATCCAAAGAAGAACAGCGCGTGTCGTCACAGGTTGGTTGGTTTGTTGGTTTTGGGGGAAGAGACCAAACAGCGAGGTCATCGGTCTCATCGGATTAGGGAAGGACAGGAAAGGAAGTCGGCCGTGCCCTTTCAGAGGAACCATCCCGGCATTTGCCTGGAGCGATTTAGGGAAATCACGTAAAACCTAAATCAGGATGGCCGGACGCGGAATTGAACCGTCGTCCTCCCGAATGCGAGTCCAGTGTGCTGTCGTCACAGGTTCGATTAGAAAGCGCGAAAACGTTAACAGAGATGTTCATCCAACGACAGTGGCAGATGTTTCAAGAGAGGCTTTGTGTATCACAGTGTACTTTACCGTTGAAATTCCGAGATCATACATTCCTAGAAGAGTCAACCAATACATTTTGATTCCTCCTACGTATATATCACTAAAAGACCCTGGAGGTAAAATTAGTGTAATCTGAGCTGACACAGATTCTTAGCTCAATCGTTCTTCCCGCGAACTATTCGCGACTGGAAAAGGAAAGGGTGCCAATAACGGTGGTACACAAAATATCCTCTATAAGGTGGCTTGTTGAATGTAGATGTAGACGTAGCGTGTTATGTTAATGAACCTAGCTTAACTGTTATATTTTTAGTGCTGTTCGTACCCTTATGGGAACGTGTTTGGAAACGTTAGTGCAGAAACAAAATATTTTATATTTCGTGCCGTTCATGAAGCGTTTTTGAAAAGAGGAACGGTTAATACAGATTTGCTTGCCTAGTTTCTGTTCACTGTTCTCCAGTCAACATTATTCAGTTCTTAAAGTAAACGTTATTCTTTTGAAGCATCGAAAGTATCGATGTACTTGTACGTAAACGAAATTTGAAATCTAGCGGACTCAGCCCAGTGACGTCCGCCCCCGGTAGCTGAGTGGTCAGCGCGACAGACTATCAATTCAAAGGGCCCGGGTTCGATTCCCGGCTGGGTCGGAGATTTTCTCCGCTCAGGGCTGGGTGTTGTGTTGTCCTAATCATCATAATTTCATCCCCATCGACGCGCAAGTCGCCGAAGTGGCGTCAAATGAAAGACTTGCACCAGGCGAACGGTCTACCCGACGGGAGGCCCTCGTCACACGACATTTCAGCCCAGTGACGAAATATCTAGACGCTGACAAACAATGTTTGAAAGACGTAACTTCAATTTCTGCCTGTTAGCCAAAACATTGAAATGCTATACGTGTGTAAAGATAAGAAGTCGTGGCCTAGCAGTCAGACGTATAATTCGCAGACTGTTGCACTACGTTCTATACGAGGACTATCTGACGACAAAAAATTCAGAAGAATAGCAAATACGTAATGAGAAACACAGCCATGTTATTGGCGAATATTTCCTCACACCCATGCGCCACAACAAAATTGTTGTTTTCCATAGAGGACAGTGCAGTTATACAGTTGTATCGAAATATCGATTATCAAAATACAGTAATAAATGAAAAGCACCAGTTTGCGTTTGTTCTACAATATTATTTTTATTGCTAACTGGTTTTCGGCTTACAAGGCCATCTTCAGACATTTACTGAGTATTATCACCAAAGAAGTTAAATGTTAGCAGGCAACATTGGAAGAGAAGTAACACATATGGAGTGAAGTAGAAACATACAGTGAGTAACATCTTTGCAATGAAATAGTAAAAACTGAACAGTACATAAATAACAATGGAGTTGACAGGAAAATCTTTAGCACAAAATAGGAATAGCAAGCCTACATAACAGTTTCTATTAATAAACAAAACTAATGAAATAAGATAAAATTAGTACTAGACAAGGCTGCATCAAGAGGTATGAAACATGGAGAGTGATACACAAGCAATTAAAAAAGAAGAGTCAGTTGTCAATGGAAATAGAGAATACACGAGGAACTTAAACAATATCAATAAGATAAACAGAAATTAGTAAATGCAGGAAAATTGAAGTGTTTGAGGCAACCTACAGTTTGAGAGTGTGGTGGTACAGCATTTTAACATTAACATTATAATCAAAGCAGTGGCTATTGTTTAAGTTCCTCGTGTATTCTCTATTTACATTGACAACTGTCTCTTCTTTTTTAATTGGTTGTGTATCACTCTCCATGTTTCATACCTCTTGATGCAGCCTTGTCTAGTACTAATTTTATCTTATTTTATTAGTTTTGTTCATTAATAGAAACTGTTATGTAGGCATGCGATTCCTATTTTGTGCTAAAGGTTTTCCTGTCAACTCCATTGTTATTTATGTACTGTTCAGTTTTTACTATTTCATTGCAAAGATGTTACTCACTGTATGTTTCTACTTCACTCCAGATGTGTTACTTCTCTTCCAATGTTGCCTGCTAACATTTAACTTCTTTGGTGATAATACTCAGTAAATGTCTGAAGATGGCCTTGTAAGCCGAAAACCGGTTAGCAATAAAAATAATATTGTAGAACAAAAGCAAACCGGTGCTTTTCATTTATTATTTTAATATTGTTCTACCAAGAACCGACGGAAGATTCTGTTAATATCAAAATACAGGTTCAGTGGTTTATAGACCTGCATCGTCTGCGGCCCCTGACAGCCATCCAGATTTAGATTTAAGTTTTCCCTGGTTCCTCTAAATAATTTCGCGCTAATGTCAGAATGATTCCTTAAACAGGCCCAAACTGCTTTTGATCCTAATCGTCAATGTGCTGAGCAAGTGCTTGTCTCCCGTGACTTGGTTGTTGATAGAACGTTAAATCCTATCGCTCTTTCTTGAGAACGGAACAAACACTCACATATGTACCTTGAAAGTTCCACCAAAATATTAGATTCTTTGCTGTCATTGCAGCGAAATTCTGCCATAATTGTGAAAATATGTGTTTAACACCCTGTTCATGACAGTGTCATTAGAGACGACGCAGAACGTTCAGTAGGAAATCGGCCGTGACGCATCCAAGGCAAACGCCCCAGAATTCGTCTGAGCCTGATTTTTTGAATAGTGATGTTAACCTCACTCGTCTCAGATGCTAATATATTGCTTTATTAGCAGTATCAAATCTCTGGACGACAGGTATAGAACCTGATCATCCGTGTCTTCTTCATTACTTGGCAACTGATAAGGAACAGAGGCATTGATGGACAGGAATAATCATAGCTAATGGTGGACGTCTTGAAACACACTAAATTCGTAATAGAGGTCTGCCTCTATTTTTAACGAAAAATGGAACAGATTTCACGAAATGGGAAAGCAGGATTACAGTCATAAATAACGTCCATACGTCGGACACCAAACATAAATGTCGATATCGGACTCTCAGCAAGGAATATGCCCTTTTCTGGTACTAACGCACATTTTGTGCATACTATTCATGCTGGCTATCAAACTGTTGAGTCCTTGGGGGATATTGTTCCCCTTCTCTCTCAAGGAGATTTCCAGTTCTTGCACGGCTCAGGGAGGGAGTGTTCATTGAGAAACACATCTACCATGAGCATTCCAGGGTTTAGGTCCGTGGAGTACGCAGGCCATTCCGTATGTGCAATATCTTCCATTTTCCAGTGTGTCCGACACTTCAGCGGTCCTATTCGGGTGGGAATTATCGTCTGTAAACAGAAAGCCAAGGCCTAGCGCACCCTAAATAGACGCACATGATCCAGAATAATCTCCCTCCAATACCGCTGTTCTGAAACGGTGTATCCCGCAAAGTTATGCAGCGGTGTTCTGCCATTGTACATGATGCCAGCCCACACCGAAACACCTAGGCCATAACGATAACGTTCATGACCATTCTATAGTGTGTAGCGTGTTCCCCTCTTTCTCCGGACTAACTGATGGCCAGAATCACTTGCCGTAGTGAAGCGCGGTTCGTCGGAGAACATCACTCGGAACCACTGTTTCTGATGCCAACTTACATGCTCCCTACACTAACGAACTCTTTCTCGACGATGGTGTGGTTGGGGTGGGGCCCATATAACGGGCTTCCCAGCATTCGGGCCGGCCGCTGTGGCCGAGCGGTTCTAGGCGCTTTAGTCTGGAACCGCGCTGCTGCTACGGTCGCAGGTTCGAATCCTGCCTCGGGCATGGATGTGTGTGATATCCTTAGGTTAGTTACGTTTAAGTAGTTCTAAGTCTAGGAGACTGATGATCTCAGATGTTAAGTACCTTAGTGCTTAGAGCCATTTGAACCATTTGAAACCAGCATTCGGACCAGCCTGATTTAATCGCTGGAAATTGGTTCTGGCAGAGACACGTGTACCGGTAGCGGTTGCAAGGTCTTGCAGCGATCTGCCTAGGAGAGAGATGCCGGGCGGATATGATTCGGGGTAGGCGCACGTCCTGAAACGCCGGGAGCGGCGTGCTGAAGGACGCTGCTATCCGGGCAGGTCCATGCGTTTAAGGGGACACGCCTCTGAACGGGGTGCATTTTTAGCATTATCCTCACCCTCATAGTGCAACTGATCTATAAATGAGAGATAGCTCAAAATTCTTACACACAATTAGGGTCATTAGTCAAAGCATTTCCCAAAAAATCATTGAGATATTTATTATATTTTGGTACAGACAACAATATTTATAATAGTATAAAAAACGGAACACTATTTCATTCCGGTACGATTTTCTTTGGAACCTCTGACTGCACAGCTTGGAAAAAGAGTCAGACTACAGACAACATTCACATAAGTGTTTTATGCCTTCAATTTGCTTCCCTGATGATGATCTGTGAAAAAGAAAAGTAATTTATTTTACTACCAAAAAATATTTAAAAATGTAGCTCAAATATCACCGACATCATCATCATGTTATAAATGTTTCAGGAAATAGTAGTCAAGGGAGTTAGAGGAGGTCATTCTAAATATCTGTACCAATTTTTGTGAGTTTAACTTCAGTCATTTAGGAGAAAAGTGTACCTGAATGATGAAAATTCAAGTATTCGGTAAATCGCAAAAGATTTGCAGAATTATTAACTTACCACTATGCTCGTTTAGAACATTCCAGCTGCATACTCCAGTTATCCTCCTGTTTCCGTATCCTCGATACTCTTTCTCTTCATTCTCTTCTTTATCCTTGGCTCCTTGGTAGTAGCTTCTGCAGCTGTCTCTGCTCCGGTTAGTCGCTGCTTATCAATAGCAGTTAGAGCTGAAGCCATATTCCTTCCCATCTGGATGCTCAATTTCTTCATAACATTGATCCTTGAAATTGCACCATCACTGAATGTTATCATTGCATCCATAACACCAATCGTCAGCACTGTCAGCCCAACAAATAGAGTTTGGGGTATTCTCTCCCATATACTGCTGTTGAAGCTTTCATTTGCATTCTGAGAGAGACCATGCATACGTTTTGTGGTGTCACCGCCAGACACCACACTTGCTATGTGGTAGCCTTTAAATCGGCCGCGGTCCATTAGTATACGTCGGACCCGCGTGTCGCCACTGTCGGTGATCGCAGACCGAGCGCCGCCACACGGCAGGTCTAGAGAGACGTCCTTGCACTCGACCCAGTTGTACAGCCGACGTTCATAGCAATGGTTCACTGACAATTACGCTCTCATTTGCCGAGACGATAGTTAGCATAGCCTTCAGCTACGTCATTTGCTACGACCTAGCAAGGCGCCATTACCAGTGATATTGAGCTTATTATAAAACCTGTACCGTCAAGAGCGATGTACACCAATTATGGATTAAAGTTAAGTATTACATCATCTACGTACTTTATTTGCAATTCTCAAGACATTGTCCTGTTCCAGACCTCACGCCAGTCTGCGTGTAATTAAACGCGTGCATTTCGGCCTCCTTTAGCAACACGGTGTTGGCTCTTCTGCCAACACTACACATTTCCTCATTAGATTTTTATTTGCCAGATGCCTATATAGAGGCCTAATTGCCTCCAATACAGCAAGTGGTAAGGAATGCTTGTGGATATATTGTATGCCTGTACCATTGCTCAACCAGTACTTGCACCACGAATCTTCCCCTTTTGGACACAAACCATGCTGTGGGGTTTCATCTGTAGTCACTCTGTGAAACCATGTTGCCCAAACAACTCGTCCCATGTTCTCCAAATCTCCTACATTTCACCTTATTGTTAGTCCATAATATTGAGTCAAAGAATCAGTTTCACTTTTTGTCAGACGACCTGGACTACCTATGTGTTTTCCATCTGGCAGTATGACCACTGAAGTCTTTACACAATTTTCCCAGCCGATATTCCATTCTTTTTTGTACATGTCCAACACATTCCAGCTTTCTAGCAGAGTGTCCCCATATGGTCTGTCATTAACAACAGTGGTGTGTCCTTTACAGTCTCGATCCCCAAGGCAGCCTACATACCTCACACCACGACTGACCTCTGATCTTCTAAAAATGTTTAGAACTCCTCTCGTTTCCATGTTTCCACTTGGGTCTTCAAAGTTCCTTACACAAATATGGGTGCCAATAAATTTGCTTGAACAACCCTGGCAGTGCTTTGTTAGACATTCATAATCCAGTATCTTACCAGTTTCAATAAATGTGGCAGTTACAAACCCATTCAGAGAAGTATGATCTCTCTTCTGCCAAGAGCCATAAAACGCTGCTACAGTGTCTGTACTCTCAGACAAGGCTACTGCTTCTTCTGCTGCTCTTTTCATTGAATGTTCACTTACACCACATAAAGCAATATGTATTAATTTATTGTATCTGTCAAACCTCAGTGGAGTTGGAGGCAAATCCATCACTGCACAAAAAGTCTGAGCAGCTCTCCTTCCCCTTACAATACGTCGCATTGCGTAAGCAAGCTGAACATTTACACTGTAATGTCGTCTATCAGTTACTGGCGATGTCATAGTATCACTGTGCATCTTACATGTGTTACAGGCAATCACTAATCGACTTCAAAGACCTTTCCTTGTTGAAATGTCCTCAGAAACGTCAATACTATCTTCACAATTGCAGCACTTACATTTCACAGCACTCTTCAAAACACTTGACAGCATATTTAGGTTCACAATAACATTTACATCGTTATTGATGCTCACAGTACTACTAGGCTTGTTCTTATTACACTCAGAAAGCGAAAGTTTACGTCTAGAATCACTGCTTGTAGACACAGTTTCCGTAGGCGACTTTTGAAGCAACTGATGTGTATTATTCGGTTGTGTTTAGAACGGGTCGCCGCGAAACTTTAGTTTGGGGCAAAATTTTTTACTTTCGGCATTTGTAGCACAGGAAACACATACACAGAAACAAAACAACACACAGCAACTACAAAACCACACGTGAATGAAATTCCGAAATCAAATATACTCAGATCTTTGTTTACATTCGAACCATAGCCTTCTAGACATGCCTGTACTTTGGTTCCGTGAGTGAGTGCCTTCTAGAATACACCTGTGTTAACGATTCGTAACTAACGACGGAAAAAACGAATGAACAAAATAATGCATCACGTATTCTGACACACTTCAAACTGACAGATGGGCGTTCCCCCAGTGCAACATTATGCTCAACCTCAATTTTAGAACGAACGGAAAATGATAATATCAATAAATAATAAATTTTTGAAATCAGCATGAAATGCTCTTTTCTATAGACCAAGAACTTTTTTTCCAATTTTTTTGTCATTTTCACGAGCATGTCCCCTAAAGGCATATACAGTAAAAGAAATATTGAATAACTTCTGTCTTCTATGGAAATAACATGTTGAAATGGTGATGCTCAAAATTCCTTTCATACTTGGGTTTTCCATTTCCTAGTATTAGTACGAGGCCTCCATCCATGTAGGGAGGTGCAATGGTTCACAGATACCGTACTGAGAGAGAAGCAACGATATTTTATGCGCTGTTATAGTGCATACATTGAGACTGGTGACCATCGCTCACTACGGGAATATATTGTCGCTCTATAAGGCCTATAAAGACCTAAATACTGGGAACGGACCATTAGTATCTTTGGCGAAGTTGCAGTTTAGGATCCTCTTCCATTTGTATGGTTTTTATCCTAAAGATTTGGGACACTCTTTATCTGAGCACTAAGCGTGAAACCGATATGCTGAGACTACACTATTGTACTTTCTCCGAAGTTAAAAATGAAAAATAATGCAATCTGAATCCATATTGAACTTTGCCGAACTTGTACCGTAGAAAGGTGTGAAATGAAGCAGTGTAAAGTATGTTAAATAGATGTGCATCTTCGTATTTTCGCGGCGCATATACTGATCCATAAAATTTCGGGCGTGCAGCAGCATAAATTTGACTTCTTCTAATATTTCGGCTGAATACCGTCTAGCCACCTTGAGAGTGAGCCGAGCTGACAGACGCTCCAGCACTTGCTCCGTCCTTTTAAAGCCGTGGACCGCACCACTGCGCATGCACACATTAGAAGTCAAATTTATGCGGCTGCACGCCAGAAATTTTATGGGTATGTAAAATAGACTGTGAAATTAGAACCATGTCTCCGAGCATACGTAGATAGATCTAATAGTTCAGAAATTAGTATTTTTTAGACTAGAATGTAGTGTCTATTGGCTCACCCTCCTTCCGTATCTCGACCTTAAAGCGCTTGTGGAGAGTTAAAAGGCAGGTTACGTATGTGCGTTAAAAATTTGGATCGTGCTAAAAGGCTCAAACCGTCAATAATGGCGGAGGAGGTCAGTTTCATAGCCACATGTCTTCGGACTGTGCCGAAAACCAGGGGAATGACTTCACGGCAATACTGACGTGTGGTGCTTAAGGGGGAACGACGGGGTGACGGACGAAAATATTGCTCAAATTCAGGATTTTTTCCCCCGTGGTGGAATGTAATAGTCAAATGGGGTTTGCTCCAATGAATAAAACATGCGTTAATATCTTCACTGCATAGTCGCGATTTTCTCGAGGTAGCTCTGAAGGAGGTAGACCGAGATGTAATTTTGTTCATCGTAGGGATTTAAAAAAAAAAAAAAACGGCGAAATTATAGGTATTTGAAAAAATTGCCATTTTTTGGACCCCTCGTTTTTTGGCCGAAAAAGTACTAAATGTCAACATAAAAAAAAATCGCCTGCGATGAACTGAAGAGAATTCAGTTTGCTTTGAGGGAGACCGAAAATCATTAAAATCGGATGAAAATTGCAGCGTGAGCGACGACAACCACGCCGAAAAACATGGTTTTGAGAAAAACGTGTTTAAAGTTTCACAAGTATGTATCATATAAAAAAATTGACAAAGCTTGAAACTTATAGGATATCATCGATAACTAGTCCATAACAGCTATCGCCCCGGCTAGTGGATGGCCGCTTTCTGCTACTTTGACCTGATAAGTCCTCATTTTCGTCCACAAAACCCTTTCCGTCGCTGAGCGCATCGCCGCTAGCGTCTCTGTCTTCACAGAATTGGCGCATTTCATCACCGATTTTGATTTGAAGGGCAGTTGCCACGTGTATTAATGCAGTGGGGCCTACATTGAATAGACATGCGGCCAAATTTGAAGCAGTGTTGACAATTTCGCCTCAGCTGGGTGTTACTTTTGGAACGTATCTCTAAATGAGAATATTGAAACTCTAGGTCGCATTTTGAGTAAAACCTCCCAAACAACGCTCCAGCAAATCAGGTTTACTCGAATCAGTATACATAAGGTGATAGCATCATAAAGACTTGTGGCAGCGGCGTTTTGTGTTGAGCACGCTCGGCTTCAAACGCTCATAGAATCGTTACTTTTTGGACTTCAAGCATAATTTTTTGGGGTATAATTCGTCAATGTGTATACATTAAAATTCCATAATAAAAAAATCCAAGTGTTTTCGATCGTCACCCTGTAGCTACCTCTCAAATGTTTGGACTGTACTCGTGGACTGACGGCGCGCATTGCTGTACTTACGGAAGACGGTCCTAACGACGGTTTCATCAAGCAAAGTGAGAGAGACCATCGCGCGGTAGGAAGCTAGAATTTGTAAACTGTTTCTGCTAAATTACATTTTTGTGATAATAATTTTATTGTTATAGAAGGGTTAATGGCATAGATGTTAGCACACTGTATTTCGTTGGTGAGCAGGTACGCGCGAAATATTCAAATTAAAAATTAATTACTCCAGAACACATTAAATGTGCCCGGTAGTAGCAACTAGCAATGTGAAACTCGTGAGATGTGTCGGCTGCGGGACTGAAATGTAGATACATGATAATTACTTTCATTTTAGATGAATCATCAATTTCAGGCCCCAGATATTTTCTTAGTATTACTCACTTTAGAACAAACCAATGATGTATACACTTCTGTTACAATCTTTAAAGATACTGATATTTTCTCAAAATAAATTAATATTTAAAGAAAATGTTGCCCATTCTATTTTATTATCTCAAAATCGCTTAGTATGGGTTGTTAGTTCTTTACGGCTGTGTATGAGAAATCCATTGCATTGGCAGACGTTGGATACATACCACATTTTAATGATCGTGGTAAAATTAACTAAGACGTCATCTCAGGAGTAATTTTTTTTCAGGAGATGACTCAAAGTAACAATCTCAGGAATATTTTCCCTTAATGTTTAGTATCCCTTCGTGCATAAATGTGTCTAACGTCATTCGTACAAATTTGCTGCTTCTGACCACTAACTTACTTTTGAAGGTATGTGCACTCCGTATGCATACCGGGGGTAGTCATTCCAGATGTGGAAAGGGTCCTTCCGGATGCCATGAAGGGTACAGGGTGCACCCATCTGCAGGTGGTCGCTCATGTCGGCACCAATGATGTGTGTCGCTATGGATCGGAGGAAATTCTCTCTGGCTTCCGGCGGCTATCTGATTTGGTGAAGACTGCCAGACTCGCTAGCGGGATCAAAGCAGAGCTCACCATCTGCAGCATCGTCGACAGGACAGACTGCGGACCTTTGGTACAGAGCCGAGTGGAGGGTCTGAGTCAGAGGTTGGGACGGTTCTGCGACCGTGTGGGCTGCAGATTCCTCGACTTGCGCCATAGGGTGGTGGGGTTTCGGGTTCCGCTGGATAGGTCAGGAGTCCACTACACGCAACAAGTGGCTACACGGGTAGCAGGGGTTGTGTGGCGTGGGCCGGGCGGTTTTTTAGGTTAGATGACCTTGGGCAAGTACAGAAAGGGCAACAGCCTCAACGGATGCGGGGCAAAGTCAGGACATGCGGGGACCAAGCAGCAATCGGTATTGTAATTGTCAACTGTCGAAGCTGCGTTGGTAAAGTACCGGAACGTCAAGCGCTGATAGAAAGCACCGAAGCTGAAATCGTTATAGGTACAGAAAGATGGCTGAAGCCAGAGATAAATTCAGCCGAAATTTTTACAAAGGTACAGACGGTGTTTAGAAAGGATAGATTGCATGCAACTGGTGGTGGAGTGTTCGTCGCTGTTAGTAGTAGTTTATCCTGTAGTGAAGTAGAAGTGGATAGTTCCTGTGAATTATTATGGTTGGAGGTTACACTCAACAACCGAGCTAGGTTAATAATTGGCTCCTTTTACCGACCTCCCGACTCAGCAGCATTAGTGGCAGAACAACTGAGAGAAAATTTGGAATACATTTCACATAAATTTTCTCAGCATGTTATAGTCTTAGGTGGAGATTTCAATTTACCAGATATAGACTGGGACACTCAGATGTTTAGGACGGGTGGTAGGGACAGAGCATCGAGTGACATTATACTGAGTGCACTATCCGAAAATTACCTCGAGCAATTAAACAGAGAACCGATTCGTGGAGATAACATCTTGGACCTACTGATAACAAACAGACCCGAACTTTTCGACTCTGTATGTGCAGAACAGGAAATCAGTGATCATAAGGCCGTTGCAGCATCCCTGAATATGGAAGTTAATAGGAATATAAAAAAAGGGAGGAAGGTTTATCTGTTTAGCAAGAGTAATAGAAGGCAGATTTCAGACTACCTAACAGATCAAGACGAAAATTTCTGTTGCGACACTGACAATGTTGAGTGTTTATGGAAAAGCAATCGTAAAATGCGTTTTAGACAGGTACGTGCCGAGTAAAACTGTGAGGGACGGGAAAAACCCACCGTGGTACAACAACAAAGTTAGGAAACTACTGCGAAAGCAAAGAGAGCTTCACTCCAAGTTTAAACGCAGCCAAAACCTCTCAGACAAACAGAACCTAAACGATGTCAAAGTTAGCGTAAGGAGGGCTATGCGTGAAGCGTTCAGTGAATTCGAAAGTAAAATTCTATGTACCGACTTGACAGAAAATCCTAGGAAGTTCTGGTCTTACGTTAAATCAGTAAGTGGCTCGAAACAGCATATCCAGACACTCCGGGATGATGATGGCATTGAAACAGAGGATGACACACGTAAAGCTGAAATACTAAACACCTTTTTCCAAAGCTGTTTCACAGAGGAAGACCGCACTGCAGTTCCTTCTCTAAATCCTCGCACAAACGAAAAAATGGCTGACATCGAAATAAGTGTCCAAGGAATAGAAAAGCAACTGGAATCACTCAACAGAGGAAAGTCCACTGGACCTGATGGGATACCAATTCGATTCTACACAGAGTACGCGAAAGAACTTGCCCCCCTTCTAACAGCCGTGTACCGCAAGTCTCTAAAGGAACGGAAGGTTCCAAATGATTGGAAAAGAGCACAGGTAGTCCCAGTCTTCAAGAAGGGTCGTCGAGCAGATGCGCAAAACCTATATCTCTGACGTCGATCTTTTGTAGAATTTTAGAACATGTTTTTTGCTCGAGTATCATGTCGTTTTTGGAAACCCAGAATCTACTATGTAGGAATCAACATGGATTCCGGAAACAGCGATCGTGTGAGACCCAACTGGCTTTATTTGTTCATGAGACCCAGAAAATATTAGATACAGGCTCCCAGGTAGATGCTATTTTTCTTGACTTCCGGAAGGCGTTCGATACAGTTCCGCACTGTCGCCTGATAAACAAAGTAAGAGCCTACGGAATATCAGACCAGCTGTGTGGCTGGATTGAAGAGTTATTAGCAAACAGAACACAGCATGTTGTTCTCAATGGAGAGACGTCTACAGACGTTAAAGTAACCTCTGGCGTGCCACAGGTTAGTGTTATGGGACCATTGCTTTTCACAATATATATAAATGGCCTAGTAGATAGTGTCGGAAGTTCCATGCGGCTTTTCGCGGATGATGCTGTAGTATACAGAGAAGTTGCAGCATTGGAAAATTGTAGCGAAATGCAGGAAGATCTGCAGCGGATAGGCACTTGGTGCAGGTAGTGGCAACTGTCCCTTAACATAGACAAATGTAATGTATTGCGAATACATAGAAAGAAGGATCCTTTATTGTATGATTATATGATAGCGGAACAAACACTGGTAGCAGTTACTTCTGTAAAATATCTGGGAGTATGCGTGCGGAACGATTTGAAGTGGAATGATCATATAAAATAAATTGTTGATAAGGCGGGTACCAGGTTGAGATTCATTGGGAGAGTGCTTAGAAAATGTAGTCCATCAACAAAGGAGGTGGCTTACAAAACACTCGTTCGACCTATACTTGAGTATTGCTCATCAGTGTGGGATCCGTACCAGATCGGGTTGACAGAGGAGATAGAGAAGATCCGATGAAGAGCGGCGCGTTTCGTCACAGGGTTATTTGGTAACCGTGATAGCGTTACGGAGATGTTTAATAAACTCAAGTGGCAGACTCCGCAAGAGAGGCGCTCTGCATCGCGGTGTAGCTTGCTCGCCAGGTTTCGAGAGGGTGCGTTTCTGGGTGAGGTATCGAATATATTGCTTCCCCCTACTTATACCTCCCGAAGAGATCGCGAATGTAAAATTAGAGAGATTAGAGCGCGCACGGAGGCTTTCAGACAGTCGTTCTTCCCGCGAACCATACGCGACTGGAACAGGAAAGGGAGGTAATGACAGTGGGACGTAAAGTGCCCTCCGCCACACACCGTTGGGTGGCTTGCGGAGTATAAATGTAGATGTAGATGTAAACTGTGGTGGCACAGACTACGTGGCTTCCGCAAAGCAGATGGTTAAAGCGTATCACAATTTTGCTACAGAACCCATCATCAATTGATAGAGAATAGGCACTGCACAAGACACAGTAACATATTGAGACAGGGGACTCGAATATAACCCTAGCCAAGAAGTCTGAACAAGAAGCGATGAACAAGTCTTTTATTTGATTGGTCAGCTAGCTTTTTCAGTCCTACAAATCTGTAGAGCCTGTCGCCATTCTAAGTGAAAACCTCTTCAACAGTTCACGCATGTTGGTAAATTTGATACCCTCTATATGTAACCAGTAATGACATTCAGTTATGCCAATATCTTTTTCCTAGGGTAATCACAGCCCTTATGAACTTATAACACCACGTAGTTATTAAATTTCACAATCCTCTCTGGTCCCTTAAGCAGAGGCTTCAATCCCACGGCCACATAAGGACGGCAATTGTCATGCTTACACTGTTACCAGTTTGTGATAACACAGTCCTCTGCAGACTGTCTCCAGGAACATACGGGATCCATAAACATTACTTTGAAATAATTTGGCTGATACAGCATGACGAAATGCTCTGTCCCTCACACCAGTTTTGGTTCTTATAGTACAATTAAGCTTGATCTTACGGTGGTGTCATAGTAATTCTACCTTCTCATTCTGGACTCCGGTTTCACATGACAAACGTTGTGAGGCAGCTATGGAACTTGTGTAAACGTTGACAGAAGAAGCAATTTAAATTGCCCAAAATTTGGCAGCAGTAGGTTTAAACTTTTATTTCCACTACATGCGGATGCAGGAGAAGATATTTATTTCAAACAACACAATATTTAATGTGAACAGATTTTAATTATTTCATTGTTATAACAGAATAAAAACGGCAGCTAGCTGACCAAACTTCAACTTGTCGGTTGTTTCTTCACACGATAGCAAAGTTAAATAACTGCTTCATTTACTTTTGAGAGAAGAGCAATTGTTTTACTATAGACTTGTGTATAGATCAGTAATTATGAACGCTGCCATGGTGAAACAATTAAATGCAGCAGCTTTCATTTAAAATTTCACTTATTTGATCCAGTAGTTAGAAGTTAGTTTGAATAACACATCAAATCATATACATATTAACGTTGCTTATAATATCAGTTTGTTAAAGAAATTAAATTACATATTATTACCTTATCAAGAAAGGCACCTTCAACTATCAAACAGCGGTTTGGGGGAGGAGCGTTTCGATTCTCTTTTGTTATTTCAAATATCTCTGACACTCTAAGAACTGTGTGCTGCTGTTACTCAATTTGTGGTATAGACTTTCTAGCAACGGGGAAAGGTGAGTTAGAACTGTTGTCGAAAAAGGCGAGTTTTCGCTAGTAAAAAATTAAGATTCTGTCTGTCACAGGTAAAATACAGAGTGAACTGACTAAATATTACGGTTACAACATTGCCTTACAAAGGCTAACAAAGATATTAAAATATAAGTTCTCCAGGAACTGTGGAAATGGCCTACACAGCCCCAGATTTAAGCCCACTTTAAATCTTAGCGCCACAGCATTTGACAGCTGGGTCAGTATTCAGAAAGTTTCTTATATGCATTAATAGATTCAGATACACGTAAACTTTTTCACTGTTAGTTAGCTAATTACGTGATTCATACATCATTTTCACATTTTCTATTGAAATGCTGTGGAACGAGTCAATTTTCACACTACGTATACTCGATTTTTTGTTGTATGGCTGTATTCTGGCCGTGTGCAGATTAATTAACAGAGCAGTGACTTAAATTTAATAACTGATATAAGCAGTAGTCTTTTCGATTGTGTTGCAAGTAAAACACTACATTAACAACAAAGCAAACATATTTGTCCATTGTACTGTATATGCTTATAGTGTTTCATTAAATATCTGTTTACAGACTGAAAAAAGCTGTTCAGAAGAGACGATTTGAAATTGGATTTTAAATTTATTTGTCTACCTCTCAGACAATTTTCGGTATTGGACAAATGATCAAAGATTTTTTATGGCTGCATACTGAACTTTTTTTCTGAGCTGTTGACAGCTTTAGTTAATGAGTAAACAACATAATTTTTTTCTCTGCTGTTGTAGTTGTGCCATTACTATTTTTCTCAAATTGAAGTGGATTATTTACGACAAATTTTGTTAGTGAATATATATATATATATATATATATATATATATATATATATATATATATATATATATATATACTCCTGGAAATGGAAAAAAGAACACATTGACGCCGGTGTGTCAGACCCACCATACTTGCTCCGGACACTGCGAGAGGGCTGTACAGGCAATGATCACACGCACGGCACAGCGGACACACCAGGAACCGCGGTGTTGGCCGTCGAATGGCGCTAGCTGCGCAGCATTTGTGCACCGCCGCCGTCAGTGTCAGCCAGTTTGCCGTGGCATACGGAGCTCCATCGCAGTCTTTAACACTGGTAGCATGCCGCGACAGCGTGGACGTGAACCGTATGTGCAGTTGACGGACTTTGAGCGAGGGCGTATAGTGGGCATGCGGGAGGCCGGGTGGACGTACCGCCGAATTGCTCAACACGTGGGGCGTGAGGTCTCCACAGTACATCGATGTTGTCACCAGTGGTCGGCGGAAGGTGCACGTGCTCGTCGACCTGGGACCGGACCGCAGCGACGCACGGATGCACGCCAAGACCGTAGGATCCTATGCAGTGCCGTAGGGGACCGCACCGCCACTTCCCAGCAAATTAGGGACACTGTTGCTCCTGGGGTATCGGCGAGGACCATTCGCAACCGTCTCCATGAAGCTGGACTACGGTCCTGCACACTGTTAGGCCGTCTTCCGCTCACGCCCCAACATCGTGCAGCCCGCCTCCAGTGGTGTCGCGACAGGCGTGAATGGAGGGACGAATGGAGACGTGTCGTCTTCAGCGATGAGAGTCGCTTCTGCCTTGGTGCCAATGATGGTCGTATGCGTGTTTGGCGCCGTGCAGGTGAGCGCCACAATCAGGACTACATACGACCGAGGCACACAGGGCCAACACCCGGCATCATGGTGTGGGGAGCGATCTCCTACACTGGCCGTAAACCACTGGTGATCGTCGAGGGGACACTGAATAGTGCACGGTACATCCAAACCGTCATCGAACCCATCGTTCTACCATTCCTAGACCGGCAAGGGAACTTGCTGTTCCAACAGGACAATGCACGTCCGCATGTATCCCGTGCCACCCAACGTGCTCTAGAAGGTGTAAGTCAACTACCCTGGCCAGCAAGATCTCCGGATCTGTCCCCCATTGAGCATGTTTGGGACTGGATGAAGCGTCGTCTCACGCGGTCTGCACGTCCAGCACGAACGCTGGTCCAACTGAGGCGCCAGGTGGAAATGGCATGGCAAGCCGTTCCACAGGACTACATCCAGCATCTCTACGATCGTCTCCATGGGAGAATAGCAGCCTGCATTGCTGCGAAAGGTGGATATACACTGTACTAGTGCCGACATTGTGCATGCTCGGTTGCCTGTGTCTATGTGCCTGTGGTTCTGTCAGTGTGATCATGTGATGTATCTGACCCCAGGAATGTGTCAATAAAGCTTCCCCTTCCTGAGACAATGAATTCACGGTGTTCTTATTTCAATTTCCAGGAATATATATATATATATATATATATATATATATATATATATATATATATATATATATAGTGAGGTATCAATACTTTCTTATTAAGTGATACATTGCTCCAGAAAATTGTTCCATAAGGTAAAAACGAATGACTAGACACATAAAAAAGTATGTTGAAATGTTGTTTTGGTTAGTTTCTAAAACAATAATTTTTCAAAGAGCTAAAGCTGCTGAACTTATCTGTTTGAGAAACTCAATAACGTGTTTATACTACTTCAAATTTGCATCTACAGGCACACTCAGGAATTTGGAGTATTCTTATTCATGACCTTCTGATCGTGTGCCGCTTTTCTTATTGGTGTTGGTCTATTTTCTATGCAGAATTAAACATACTGCGTTTTTTCGAAATAAAGGTAGAGTTCATTAACAGAGAACCAACTATTACTTCTTTGAGATACGTTGACTAGCCGAAACATTATGACCACTGCCCGCCGAAACGTTGGATGCCACCTGGTGGCGCTGCGGTCACGTGACGCTGTAAGATAAGTACGTAAGGGGGTCAGACACGGACGGGAGATCACACAAGTGAAGATATGGACTGAAAATGGGGAAATTCATTAAGATAAGTGATTTTAACAAAGGGCAGATTATTATTACTCAGAGCCTGTGAACGAGTATCTCGGAATCGGCGAAGGTGGTCGAATGATCAAGTGCTACTATCGTGAGCATCTACGGATAGAGGTAGAAGGTCAGAAGGGGTGCAGAGTCATCTTGATAAGTGGGCTCATACTTACAAGTTCTTTGTAAATTTTACGCGATTTTGTAATCACTGAAATAACATAACTTACCTCCTCAACCTGCGAAGATTCATTTCGTTCCCTTCTACCAGACTGGGTGCTGGACTATTTTTAGCAGGGAATGACATGTGATTTTTACAAAGATTGTTGGACATATTATTTGCAGTTATATTTAACTGTTTCCATTTATTGTCGGTTCTTAAATCATACAACGGCATCTCATGCGAAATAGTGATTTGTGTGTCTACTTCATACTGAGGGTGTTTTAAAATTATGTGGATCGCTTTACCATCCAGATACCACTCTGGCGTCAGTAAATATTGTATAGTGCATTGGTTATGGCTCGTGCCCCGTTAGAAATTGAACCAGTCTCCAACTGGGATTCGAATAGCTCGTTCCATAACCCTACCTGTTGACGAGGACACTTCGTATACTATTTGAACTATATTACATCCGTCCCATTCCAGTTGTTAGACTACTAACAGGGGCATCACTACGATAGTTTGTAGGGGTGACGGGAGGCCAGATCTGGGGGTATGGAGTAATTTTAGTATTTTGGAAGATGAATGGCGACTTGTAAGCAGCCATAAGAAATTCCCATTTTCGACTCTGTTAAAATCCTCCGTAATTGTTGTGGTCTTCATCCAGAGACTGGTTTGATGCAGCTCTCCATGCTACTGTATCCTGTGCAAGCTTCTTCATCTCCCAGTACCTACTGCAACCTACGTCCTTCTTAATCTGCTTAGTGTATTCATCTCTTGGTCTCCCTCTACGAATTTTACCCTCCACGCTGCCCTCCAATACTAAATTAGTGATCCCTTTATGCCTCAGAACATGTCCTACCAACCGATGCCTTCTTCTGGTCAAGTTTTGTCACAAATATCTCTTCTCCCCAATTCTATTCAATACCTCTTCATTAGTTATGTGATACACTCATATAATCTTCAGCATTCTTCTATAGCACCACATATCGAAAGGTTCTATTCTCTTCTTGTCCGAACTATTTATCGTCAATGTTTCACTTCCGTACATGGCTACACTCTACACAAATACCTTTAGAAACGACTTCCTGACACTTAAATCTATACTCGATGTTAACAAATTTCTCTTTTCCAGAAACGCTTGCCTTGCCATTGCCAGTCTACATTTTATATCCTCTCTACTTCGACCATCATCAGTTATTTTGCTCCCCAAATAGCAAAACTCTTTTACTACTTTAAGTGTCTCATTTCCTAATCTAATTCCCTCAGCATCACTCGACTTAATTCAACTGCATTCCATTATCCTCGTTTTGCTTTTGTTGATGTTCATCTTATATCCTCCTTTCAAGACACTGCCCATTCCGTTCAATTGCTCTTCCAAGTCGTTTGTTGACTCTGACAGAATTACAATGCATCGGCAAACCTTAAAGTTTTTATTTCTTTTCCATGGATTTTAATTCCTACTCCGAATTTTTCTTTTGTTTCCTTTACTGCTTGCTCAATATACAGATTGAATAACATCGGGGACAGGTTACAACCCTGTCTCACTCCCTTCGCAACCACTGCTTCCCTTTCATGCCCCTCGACTCTTATAACTGCCATCTGGTTTCTGTACAAATTGTAAATAGCCTTTCGCTCCCTGTATTTTACCCCTGCCACCTTCAGAATTTGAAAGAGAGTATTCCAGTCAACATTGTCAAAAGCTTTCTCTAAGTCTAAGATAAGTCGTAAGGTCAGTATTGCCTCACGTGTTCCAACATTACTACGGAATCCAAACTAATCTTCCCCGATGTCGGCTTCTACCAGTTTTTCCATTAGGCTGTAAAGAATTCGTGTTAATATTTTGCAGCCGGTACTTATTAAACTAATAGTTCAGTAATTTTCGCATCTGTCAACACCTGATTTCTTTGGGATTGGAAATATTATATTCTTCTTGAGGTCTGATGGTATTTCACCTGTTTCATACTTCTTGCTCTCCAGTTGGTAGAATTTTGTCAGGGCTGGCTCTTCCAAGGCTGTCAGTAGTTTTAATGGAGTGTTGTCGACTCCCGGGGCCTTGTTTCGACTTAGGTCTTTCAGTGCTCTGTCGAACTCTTCACGCAGTATCGTATCTCCCATTTCATCTTCATCTACATCGTCTTCCATTTCCATAATATTGTCCTCAGGTACATCGCCCTTGTATAGACTCTCTATATACTCTTTCCATCTTTCTGCATTCTCTTCTTTGGTTGGAACTGGGTTTCCATCTGAGCTCTTGATATTCATACAAGTGGTTTTCTTTTCCCCAAAGGTCTCTTTAATTTTCCTGTAGGCAGTATCTATCTTGCCCCTAGTGAAATATGCCTCTACATCTTTACATTTGTCCTCCAGCCATCCCCGCTTAGCCATTTTGCACTTCCTGTCGATCTCATTTTTGAGACGTTTGTATTCCTTTTAGCCTGCTTCATTTACTGCATTTTTATATTTTCTCCTTTCATCAATTAAATTCAATATATCTTCTGTTACTCAAGGATTTCTACTAGCCCTCGTCTTTTTACCTACTTGATCCTTTGCTGCCTTCACTATTTCATCCCTTAAAGTTACCCATTCGTCTTCTACTGTATTTCTTTCCCCCATTCCTGTCAGTCGTTCCCTAATGCTCTCCCTGAAACTCTCTACAACCTCTGGTTCTGTCAGTTTATCCAGGTCCCATCTCCTTAAATTCCCACCTTTTTGCAGTTTCTTCAGTTTTAATCTACAGTTCATAACCAATAGATTGTGGTCAGAGTCCACATCTGCCCCTGGAAATGTCTTACAGTTTAAAACCTGGTTCCTAAATCTCTGTCTTACAATTATATAATCTACCTGAAACTTTCCAGTATCTCCAGGCCTCATCCATGTATACAACCTTCTTTCATGATTCTCGAACCAAATGTTAGCTGTGATTAAGTTATGCTCTGTGCAAAATTCTACCAGGCGGCTTCCTCTTTCATTTCGTACCCTCATTCCATATTCAGCTACTACGTTTCCTACTCTTCCTGTTCCTACTATCGAATTCCAGTCACCCATGACTATTAAATTTTCGTCTCCCTTCACTGTCTGAATAATTTCTTTTATCTCATCATACAGATCATCAATCTTTTCGTCGTCTGCGGAGCTAATTGGCATATAAATGTGTACTACTGTGGTAGGCATGGGCTTCGTATCTATCTTGGCCACAATAATGCGTTTACTATGCTGTTTGTTGTAGCTTACCCGCACTCCTATTTTTTTTATTCATTATTAAATCTACTCCTGCATTACCCCTATTTGATTTTGTGTTTATGGTTTAAATGAGCACTATGGAACTTAACAGCTGAGGTCATCAGTCCCCTAGAACTTAGAACTACTTACACCTAACTAACCTAAGGACATCACACACATCCATGCCCGAGGCAGGATTCGAACCTGCGACCGTAGCGGTCGCGCGGTTCCAGACTGAAGCGCCTAGAACCGCTCGGCTACCAAGGCCGGCGATCTTGTATTTATAACCCTGTACTCAATTGACCAAAAGTCTTGTTCCTCCTGCCAACGAACTTCACTAATTCCCACTATATCTAATTTAAACCTATCCATTTCCCTTTTTAAATTTTCTAACCTACCTGCCCGATTAAGGATATGACATTCCACGCACCGATCAGTAGAACGTCAGTTTTCTTTCTCCTGATAACGGCGTCCTCCTGAGTAGTCCCCGTCCGGAGGTTCGAATGGCGGACAATTTTACCTCCTGAATATTTTACCCAAGAGGACGCCCTCATCATTTAACCACACAGTAAAGATGCATGCCCTCGGGAAAAATTATGGCTGTAATTTCCCCTTGCTTTCATCCGTTTGTACTTCCAGCACAGCAAGGTCGTTTTCGTTAGTGTTACAAGGCCAGATCAGTCTACCATCCAGACTGTTGCCTCTGCAACTACTGAAAAGACTGCTGCCCCTCTTCAGGAACCACACGTTTGTCTGGCCTCTCAACAGATACCCCTCCGTTGGGGTTGCACCTACGGCACGACTACCTGTATCGCCGAGGCACCCAAGCCTCCCCACCAACGGCAAGGTCCATGGTTCATGGGGATCAACTCTTGAATCATTTTCTTGAACGAGAAGCATTTAGCTGCACTATATTTTTTCCGTTCATTGAAAGTTGGGGCGGGGGAATGGGCGCCCTTCAACACTAAAAAATGGTTCAAATGGCTCTGAGCACTGTGGGACTTAACATCTGAGGTCGTCAGTCCCCTAGAACTTAGAACTACTTAAACCTAACTAACCTAAGGACGTCACACACATCCATACCCGAGGCAGGATTCGAACCTGGGACCGTAGCGGTCGCGCGGTTCCAATCTGAAGTGCCTAGAACCGCTCCGTCACACCGGTCGGCCCTTCAGCACTAACTTTCAGTTAAACAGCTAAATGTTATTGGTATTTCTTCGCCCTGTTTCCTTTTAGCTCCTTCTAAATTACCAAATGTCAGGCAGTTCATTACAGCCTTGTGCCTAAACGACATGCTGTATGCCGTATGTAACCTTAGACGGCTCTAATGGCTTCGCACCAGAGGTTCTCGTCAACGTAAAGAGCTCAACTGTGCACCCTATGACGTCCGATGCAATAAACTGAAAGTGAATCTGGTGCTGTCTACGATATATCCTGATTGCACGCGACTGTATTTTGTGCATTACTGATCCTATACCCGATGGCATTGCATCAACGATTTTTATGTGTTGTGTTTTTCTTGTAAGTGCATGCCAAGGGAGTAGATAGTCAGTGTGAAGTAGAATCCCTTCAAGTCCAACGTTGAGTTAATTTTTAATTATAGTTTGATTTTCACCAACTTAAATATAGTTCAAAGAGGTGACATTATTAGCATACTTCAATACACAACTCTTGCATGTAATACCGCACCTCATACGTTCCTACCTCCAATAGAGGTATGGAATGTCAGACTGCTACTTTCAGTGGATCATCTGCATTTGATTCGACTCTTTCGGTTAAGTGGTCCTCATCTAGTGACTCAAGTAGGGAGTTTGGCAACTATACCCCTCAAGAATTGTCCAAAATCGATCACTGTGGGAATACTTTTTTGTTTTTTGTATGTACTGATTTCATCTATTACCTGGTTGATAACATGTTCAGTCGATTTTATGTATCTAAATTCTTACTGGAAAGTGCAAAATATTTAGAACTCTGTGTTCCTGCAGGCAGTAATTCAAGGAGCTGCTACATGAGGAGCCAATGTGTTTATGAAACAAATTGGTCCCTAGGCAATACGGCTCTCGTGATCTTTATCCTTCGAATTTATCCTTCGAATTTTTAAAGCTATTCAGCTGTGGACACTCTTGACGGAGAGACTTTGTTCTATGTGTCTGTTATGAACTTCAGGTACTTCCAATCGCTACACTTCTGCCCTGTTCCCACTGCGCGGTTGCTGCCTGGAACAGATACCACCGCTACCGTGTGTAAGCGAACCTGTGAAAATAAATTAGCCTTCTTTGTTTCGGAAGTATATCTTAAAGCTGGACGGAATCAATTAAGTGTCTATGAGGAGCCCAGTAAAATAAAAAATTAAGTTTTGGTTCGGATATTCTCTAGGAGTTTAGCTGCCTAAATCGGAAAGTCTTTCTTCATTCACATTCATTGAGCATCTTTCCTTTGCGAAACGCGAGTGTTGCGTCGTAAGTGTAACAGTTGATGACTTGTGTTGTAAATGTCGTGTGACTAGGGCCTCCCGTCGGGTAGACCGTTCGCCGGGTGCAAGTCTTTCGATTTGACGCCACTTCGGCGACTTGTGCGTCGATGGGGATGAAATGATGATGATTAGGACAACCACAACACCCAGTCCCTGGGTGGAGAAAATATCCGACCCAACCTGGAATCGAACCCGGGCGCTTAGGAGTGACATTCTGTCGCCCTGACTACACACCTACCGGGGGCGGACACTTGTGTTGTGTAGTGCGGTGTTTGTGTGGTTAATGATAATGATGAAAGCGAAGTGAAAGGAAGCAACCCGATGCCTAGCCTTCTTCAGTAGCTCCAAGGTGGCCTTTGAACACAATGTTCCATACTGACGGATGTTAACAGTGTCGAATGCCTTCACTGCACGAGATACTGACAAGCAGTTTGGAACGTAATTCAATTGACACACGTATGGTGGTCAGGATCTAGAGGCTGCCACTTTTTCCACCACCACAATTTTGAAAAGCTGCCCCCGCCTGGGGCTTCACAGTATAGACGTGCGTTAGTAGCCTCGGCTACGTAAGCGTGAGAAATCAAGTAATGCGGTTAATCAAATGAATGGCTAACTTATTTTAGTATTCAACTTCGAAGTTCTCAAAGATTGGATACTCATAAATGTTGTTGTGGTGGTGGTGGTGGTTAGTGTTTAACGTCCCGTCGACAACGAGGTCATTAGAGACGGAGCGCAAGCTCGGGTTAGGGAAGGACTGGGAAGGAAATCGGCCGTGCTCTTTCAAAGGAACCATCCCGGCATTCGCCTGAAACGAATTAGAGAAATCACGGAAAACCTAAATCAGGATGGCCGGAGACGGGATTGAACCGTCGTCCTCCCGAATGCGAGTCCAGTGTGCTAACCACTGCGCCACCTCGCTCGGTTA
Organism: Schistocerca nitens; assembly: GCF_023898315.1. Classification (NCBI taxonomy): domain Eukaryota; kingdom Metazoa; phylum Arthropoda; class Insecta; order Orthoptera; family Acrididae; genus Schistocerca; species Schistocerca nitens. The sequence goes on along the minus strand of NC_064616.1, from coordinate 165,903,774 downwards.
TAAATGTTGTGTACTGGCCTTATGATTGTAACATAAATTCACTGTTCAAACAATATTTTCATATTGTATTCATGTCATCGCAAGTCTCCAACAGTTACATCATTCTTCATGCCATTAGACACTTAAATTTCTGTTACTGCTATCTGAACAACTGCTTTATTTTACTGTATTCGGCAGGAGCTGATAAGTCTTCCGACTCAGCTCCTCTTCGTAGCCACCTGCAGCAGTTTTTCTACTAACACTCTTCCTAATACGCAACTCTTGTTTCAAGTACTGCTTCTGCTTTTTCGTGATCACTTTCTCCAGATCCTCACTGATCGCTCTCTACCTGACAAAGACTTAGGTATATCCCACGTGTCACTCATCTCCACGGTCAAAGGCAAGACAGATGACAATGAGGCCTAAAATCAGTGCTTTGAGATAACAAACTAAAGGTCGGAAAGCTCCCGTTCAAGTGCAGCGCTCCTGAAAATAAGCCACTAGGTGGAAGAAGAAACAATAACATTGTCTTATCTATCACGGCAAACAATCAACAATCGACAAAACAAGAAGCGTTCGCAGTGTGTGAGAGCTGAGACGCCTTGGGAACGTGAACTCTTGCAGTGGACTACATGGATGTGTGGGAAACTTCATAACACATTAATTCTTTGTGCTGGAGCGAATTATGATCACCGAGCTTTACGTATCGCGGGAAACACTTAACCAACTGAGCTATACACGTACACCTCAAGGCTTCCTGAACTCTCCATCCTACATGTGCCTCTGTCATACTTCTTGAAACTTGATAAAAGCCCTCTTGCATTTTTACTGGTGTAGTGCCTTTCGGAGAAGCAATGTGGTGGACTGTGAGAAAGCCACACCCTAAGAGCTTCAGATAGATTTTTCTCCAGAATAAAATTTTCTTTGTGGGAACAATCCCTAGACTGTGGTTTACCATCCTACTCCATATCCTTTCTTCTATGGATAATTTGTCCAGCAAGATATGCAGAGGAGCCTCTGCCAGATTTCGAAAAGTGGTAAAGTTACCTCGGATGGTTCAGCTGGTAGACATAGTCCCGCACGCCGGTTTAATCCGTGAGGATAATTCGGTACACCGTAAACCCCAGTGCAGACTGGAAGTTTTATTCAGGATTTAACGTGCTGGGCTCATTTTATTCGCCACGCACTGTTCTTCAACGCTACTAATATGATCGTTGCTCCTTGTCGGCGAGTCTTCCATAATTTACTTCTGTCCACTTTATTGGTTTTTTGTGTGACTTACCTGCGTGTAACACACAGCACATGTGGCTGTTATAAACTCTACTGACACCTTTTAACGAGCGTTCAGGGATGCCCCCTAGAAGCCTTCCAGAGCAATAAGAATGGATAAAATCTTCTCTTTCTTCTAGTCGCATTATTTCGAGTAAAAGTCTGAAACGTTCGACAGCTGCCAACGCCTTTTTGATCAACTACTGATTTCCGGGATGTTGAGGTGTCCTCCTTAACGGACATGTACTACAATCTTATAGAACCCAGGCTTTTTTTCTATTTATGGGTCGAAATTATACGTGCATGTGCAGACTCACAAGGCAGTACACAGCAGCTCCGTCGCGATGCGGGCCCAGGCGACGCCATGGAATGCGAAGAGCTCGCACTGCCTCCAGTGCCACAATTCCCTCCTCTCTGTAACCACAAAGCCTCCATCTTTGGTTCCTCTGGTAGACAGATGACTCTTTCTTGGTGTGATCTCACAGTGATGTGGCACTGAATTTGTTACTAAACCTCACGAACGCCAGGAAGCCAATTACCAACGCCATGTCTACGAACGCAAATACTTTTACAATGAAATAAATACCTCTGGCTGCATGCAGGCGTTGATATAAGTCAACGGGAACAGTTGAAAATGTGTGCCCCGACCAGGACTCCAACCCGGGATCTCCTGCTTGCATGCAGACGCTCTATCCGTCTGAGCCACCGAGGACACAGAGGATAGTGCGACTGCACGGACTTATCTCTGGTAGGCCTCCCGTGAGACCCACATTCGCAACTTATTGTCCCGCACTATATTCGTAGTACCCCTGCCCATTACACTCGTTACTCGCGGCTTTACTGCCGATTCCCGTAAGAGATCGGGCACTGTTTGTGCATCTGCACAGAAGAAGATGGTCAAATGGCCGGTGAGCCTTAAAATATATATATGAAGATGGTATCTGTTCTTTCGGACATGTCCGAAAGAAAAGATATCATCTTCATGTATGCAAATACTTTTGATTATGCCATCCACAAGAACGCTGCTTTGAAAGTTAATGTGTGGGAAATACTCGTCATCCAGAAAGATTTGGGAAATGCACGTGGCGGGCGGCTGTGGTCGAGCAGTTCAAGGCGCTTCTGTTCGGAACCACGCGGCTGCTACGGTCCAAGGTTCGAATCCATCCTCGGGCATGGTTGTGTGTGATGTCCTTAGGTTAGTTATGTTTAAGTAGTTCTAAGTCTAGGGGACTGATGAAATTGGCTCTGAGCACTATGGGACTCAACAGCGGAGGTCATCAGTCCCCTAGAACTTAGAACTACTTAAACCTAACTAACCTAAGGACAGCACACACATCCATGCCCGAGGCTAGATTCGAACCTGCGGCCGTACCGGTCGCGCGGTTCCAGGCTGTAGCGCCTAGAACCGCTCGGCGACCAATGCCGACACGGTACTGATGACTTCACATGTTAAGTGCTCAGAGCCATTTGAAACATTTTTGAAATGTGCGTCATCCACAAGGATGATTCTGATTAGAGGGACCGTGTACAACAATGTTAGCAATAAGGAGTTCAGATTGCGGAAATATTACGTGCATGTAGACCACACGGCGCAATCTTTTGTGCCAACAGAGTGGACAATGTTACAAGTTCAAATGTTTATGAATTCCTATGGGACCAAGCTGCTGAGGTCATCGGTCCCTAGACTTACGCACTACTTAAACTAACTTAAACTAACATATTATAAGAACAACACACACACCCATGCCCGAGGGAGGACTCGAACCTGCGGCAGAGGGGCTGCGCAATCCGTGATATGGTGCCTCAAACCGCGCGGCCACTCCGCGCGGCTACGACAAGTTCATTGAGTGAATACCCATCAAACGAAGGGGAAACGTGAAGGCAAGTGTCAACATGTCTCGTCGGAGTGAAATGGCGCAATATCACCATTTGAATAGGCTCACACGGGGCATACCATTCTTCTCGTACAGGGAAAGCCGCTAATACAGAGATGCACGTGTGGACAGAAGAGGATCGTACGAGCGGCTACTGGACCACAAGTGTGACCAGAAGATGGTATGACCGCCATAAAGTACCACACTGCTTCGTTCAAATGTTCAAATGTGTGTGAAATCTTATGGGACTTAACTGCTAAGGTCATCAGTCCCTAAGCTTACACATTACGTAACCTAAATTATCGTTAGGACAAACACACACACCCATGCCCGAGGGAGGACTCGAACCTCCGCCGGGACCAGCCGCACAGTCCATGACTGCAGCGCCTTAGACCGCTTGGCTAATCCCACGCGGCTACTGCTTCGTCTAGAACTGACTCTGTGCTGCAGCACTGGACCTGTTTGCAACGACAGTTGCTGCAGTTGCTGCAGAGTTGACTTCTGGTACGCATGTCACTGTTCAAAAAATGACTCTGAGCACTATGGGACTCAACAGCGAAAGTCATCAGTCCCCTAGAACTTATAACTACTTAAACCTAACTAACCTAAGGACATCACAAACATCCATGCCCGAGGCAGGATTCGAACATGCGACCGTAGCGGTCGCGCGGTTCCAGGCTGAAGCGCCTAGAACCGCTCGGCCACATAGGCGGGCACGCATGTTACTGTGTCAAATTCCACTGACAAGATGCAGACGATTCTCTACAGATCTTCCTGCATCTCTCTACAGTTTTCTAGTATTGAGAATTTCTTATACACAACAGCTTCGCCGCGCGGGATTATCCGAGCGGTCAGAGGCGCTGCAGTCATGGACTGTGCGGCTGGTCCCGGCGGAGGTTCGAATCCTCCCTCGGGCATGGGTGTGTGTGTTTGTCCTTAGGATAATTTAGGTTAAGTAGTGTGTAGGCTTAGGGACTGATGACCTTCGCAGTTAAGTCCCATAAGATTTCACACACATTTGAACAACACAACAGCTTCCCCAAGGAACAGCCTCACGAAACCCATGTTACCCTGCAGATAATTTACATATATAGTAAACAACAACAGATTTGTACAATCCATTGGGATACACTCGAAGCTGACTTCCACATCTGACGATTTTGCCTGGTTGAGAATGGCATGTTTAGTTGTACCTGCTAGGAGGACCTGAATACAAAAGTCACGTTAGATGTATTCGCAGTTGCGAATATGGACAACCATCAGCTGTAGCATGGAATGACGACAGTGAAAATTTGTGCAGGACGGGATCTCGGAAGCGGATTTTCTGGTCATCGCGAGCAGTTGACTGTCCATTTGGCTATCCGTGCACCAGTAACAGCCACACCGAAATTTCCATAAGTCGTCAACTACCTGTCGACAACTTGTACTCATACATCAATTACGGATATTCCCGTACAGGCGAAACTTTTTTGCTTGAAAGTCGCTTGCCCGTTGTCGGCGGATAAATACGGTATTTCACTGCCTGTGGTATTCCGTATACTATGCAAAGTCCCTGTATGGAAATATACATAATAGATGTACGAGTACAGGTTGTCGACACACGGCTGACGACTTCTGGAAGTTTTGGTCTCTCTCCGAGTCATTCACGGATAGCGGAGTGGTAGGACGACCGCTTGTGATAAGTGGGAAAAAAGGGTTCCACTCCCAATCGGACATAAATCTCCATTGTCATAATTCAATCCTACAGTTGATGGTTGTCCATATTCGCAATAGCGAATACATTTAATGTATTTCATAAGGTCGCTGTGCCTGTTCCATATGCATGTCCAAAGGAACTTTGCATCATATTCGGAATAACACGGGTACTGCAAATCGTAATCAAAAAGTTGGTCCAGTATTTCGTAAGTTTGTACTTTATTCCGTATTTTCCCTAAATAGTTTCAGGCGAATGTTAGGATAATTTATCAGGTCAAGGCTACAGATGATTTCCATCTTCATCCTTGTCGTATCCTACATAGAGCTTTGTCTCTATTGACAGGTGGTCTACCCCCTCTAGTTCGAAAATATTTTAAGGTCGATGTTCCCAGTCCACTCCCAACTGACTCTGCCAGAAAGTCCTCGGTTATATTCCTGGGAAAGGTAGCTGCATTAGTTCATAGTTTTTAGCAATCAACTACTTTACTGACAGTTTTGCAATTGGAATAATTCTAATCACAGATTTGCCTTCCAGAGGGTTGAGCTAAGGACGACCAAGGGCTACGACACGCACCGACAACTTGTATTTCCTGTTATGCACTTGAAATAATAGGTTCGATACTCCATGTGAACAGCAGTCTTAGCATTGCTGTAACTGATGGAACGTTGTTATCAGTGAAATAAGGTGATATGTATGTACGTTACAAAATGGAGCGTTGGCAGTGGGAAAGAACATTGAAGTGCAGGCTAGTGGAGGACCATTACCTTCTAGACTACGCTCGGTTTGACTCGCAAAGAAACAGGTGGGGATGCTCCAATTATTATTGGTACAAGTTAGTTACCAAATACACCAATTACACTGAAGAGCCAAAGAAACTGGTACACCTACCTAATAACGTGTAGCGCCCCCGCGAGCACGCAGGAGTGCCGCAACACTACGTGGCATGGACTCGACTAACGTCTGAAGTAGAGCTGGATCGAACTGACACCTTGAATCCTGCAGGGCTGTCCGTACATCCGTAAAGTACGACGGGGTGGAGATCTCTTCTGAACAGCACGTTGCAAGGCATACCACATTTGCTCAGTATTCATGTCTGGGGAGTTTGGTGGCCAATGGAAGTGTTTAAACTCAGAAGAGTGTCCCTGGAGCCACTCTGTAGCAATTCTGAACTTGTGGAGTGTCGCATTGGCTTACTGGAATTGTCGAAGTACGTCGGAATGCACAATGGACATGAACGGATGCAGGTGATCAGACAGAATGCTTACGTACGTGTCACCTGTCAGAGTCGTATCTAGACATTTCAGAGGTCCCCTACCACTTCAACTGCACACAACCCAAACCACTACAGAGCCTCCACCAGCTTGAACAGTTTCCCGCTGACATGCAGGGTCCATGGATTCATGAGGTTGTCTCCAAACCTGTACACGTCCATCCGCTCGATACAATTTGAAACGAGACTCGTCCGACCACACAACAAGTTTCCAGTCCAATGTTATGTTGACGGGCCCAGGCGAGGCGTAAAGCTCGGGAAACCCATATCGATGATGTTTCTTTGAGTAGTTCACTCGCTGACACTTGTTGATAGCCCAGCATTGAAATCTGCAGCAATTTGCGGATGGGTTGCACTTACGTCACGTTGAACGATTCTCTTCAATCTTCGTTGTTCCCGCTCTTGCAGGATCTTTTTCCGACCGCAGTGATGTCGGAGATTTGATGTTTCACCGGATCCCCGATATTCACGGTTCACAAGTGGAATGGTCGTACGGGAAAATCCCCACTTCATCGCTACCTCGGAGATGCTGTGTCCCATCGCTCTTGCGCTCGACTATAACACCACGTTCAAACTCAACTAAATCTTGGTAACCTGTAGCAGCAGTAACCGATCTAACAACTGCGCCAGATACTTCTTGTCTTATATAGGCGTTGCCGACCACAGCGCCGTATTCTGCCTGTTTACATATCTCTATGTATTTGAATATTCACGACTATACCAGTTTCTTTGATGCTTCGGTGTGTAATTGGCGTTACTGCAAAGAAAATTATTACCAATGTGAAAATCTGTTACTATGCGTCAAACCGTCTGTGAAAGAGATACTTTCGAACATCTAATCTGAGTGTCGAGTAATATATGTCTCTGTGGGTGCACAGACCTCGATGTTTTTCCACATGGAGCTGCGCACGTCCTTAGAGATGAAGTATTCGGTATGTTTGCATGTGTACGCCCTTACAATGGTGCAATAGGAGACTATGAGGTGATATGAATATGACAACGTTCGAATTCACGGAGTTCATGTCATGGAAGGTTATCTTCAACGGTGAATGGAGGGATAAATTCGATCATCACGGAGTTTATTCTCTTCTTCAGATCCTTTGCAGCTTTTCAGAAAAAAATGGTATTCACTTTCTACGGTGTAGCATTCCATTACATGCAGCGTTGCCGGCCGCAGTGGCCTAGCGGTTCTAGGCGCTTCAGTCTGGAGCCGCGCGACCGCTACGGTCGCAGGTTCGAATCCTGCCTCGGGCATGGATGTGTGTGATGTCCTTAGGTTAGTTAGGTTTAAGTAGTTCTAAGTTCTAGAAGACTGATGACCTCAGATGTTAAGTCCTATAGTGCTCAGAGCTATTTGAACCATTTTTTTGCAGCGTTGCTGTACGGGATAATCACACACTGTATTAAGTTTACTGGCTGTATCTTAAATTAAACATCTATACATGAAAAATGTTCTGAGTCTGATCTCAGATCTGAAACTGCGCTTTCATGTTTTATTTAGGCCACGTCGCGTGTTCTATGCTTCGTCTAAATCTGTTACATTTTACCAACACTTCTGGAGATTTCACTATTTTTGGTTTTTCCTTCATGAATGAAAACCACCGAATTTTAATGCTTTATTAAATCTCCATATTTTGCGGCGTTTCTGGCACCATACGAAATTATATATGTTATAACGAATACAAAATTGCGATCGCCTCTCGTAAATTTTGAGTTCCAGCTGCTATCTGTCCAACGCCCTCGACACTGAACTTGATTTCAAAGTCGTAGTTACATCACTAGGACAGTGATGTAAGATCAAAGCTGTTTGTGTTCTTTCAACTCGTGCCAAATATTGGTATCATCTCCAACTTAAAAGAAATGAAACACTTCACCTCGCCGTACTCGGCCTTAACCTTTACAGTAGGTATCGGACAGTCTTTCTATATACCCACCCATAACTACAGATATCGGACGGGCTTTCCACATACTCCGTGTTCCACTAGTACCGGCGGGAATGTGATGCCTGTCATTAGTTGGTGTTACATAGAAGCTAATGTCTGCAAAAGTGGTAGATATTAAACTCTTAAGAGTGACGCCATTACCTCTTAAGATGGTAGACTTCTTTGATTACTAAACACGAAAAGTAGTCTAATTCTTTTCACTTGTAACGAAAAGACTTTAATGACCGGCTATATACACTCCTGGAAATTGAAATAAGAACACCGTGAATTCATTGTCCCAGGAAGGGGAAACTTTATTGACACATTCCTGGGGTCAGATATATCACATGATCACACTGACAGAACCACAGGCACATAGACACAGGCAACAGAGCATGCACAATGTCGGCACTAGTACAGTGTATATCCACCTTTCGCAGCAATGCAGGCTGCTATTCTCCCATGGAGACGATCGTAGAGATGCTGGATGTAGTCCTGTGGAACGGCTTGCCATGCCATTTCCACCTGGCGCCTCAGTTGGACCAGCGTTCGAGCTGGACGTGCAGACCGCGTGAGACGACGCTTCATCCAGTCCCAAACATGCTCAATGGGGGACAGATCCGGAGATCTTGCTGGCCAGGGTAGTTGACTTACACCTTCTAGAGCACGTTGGGTGGCACGGGATACATGCGGACATGCAGTGTCCTGTTGGAACAGCAAGTTCCCTTGCCGGTCTAGGAATGGTAGAACGATGGGTTCGATGACGGTTTGGATGTACCGTGCACTATTCAGTGTCCCCTCGACGATCACCAGTGGTGTACGGCCAGTGTAGGAGATCGCTCCCCACACCATGATGCCGGGTGTTGGCCCTGTGTGCCTCGGTCGTATGCAGTCCTGATTTTGGCGCTCACCTGCACGGCGCCAAACACGCATACGACCATCATTGGCACCAAGGCAGAAGCGACTCTCATCGCTGAAGACGACACGTCTCCATTCGTCCCTCCATTCACGCCTGTCGCGACACCACTGGAGGCGGGCTGCACGATGTTGGGGCGTGAGCGGAAGACGGCCTAACGGTGTGCGGGACCGTAGCCCAGCTTCAGGGAGATACCCCCTGTCGCGGCATGCTACCAGTGTTAAAGACTGCGATGGAGCTCCGTATGCCACGGCAAACTGGCCGACACTGACGGCGGCGGTGCACAAATGCTGCGCAGCTAGCGCCATTCGACGGCCAACACCGCGGTTCCTGGTGTGTCCGCTGTGCCGTGCGTGTGATCATTGCTTGTACAGCCCTCTCGCAGTGTCCGGAGCAAGTATGGTGGGTCTGACACACCGGTGTCAATGTGTTCTTTTTTCCATTTCCAGGAGTGTAGTTGCACCTATGTTGCAATAACATCCCCGCCTGAAAATCAAATAATGTGAGGTTTTCTGAGTGTTGGTAATTATTCCAACTGCAAAACTGTCAGTAAAGTAGTTGATTGCTAACAACTGTGAGGCTCCATGGCGCAGCTATCTTCTCTCACACTTGCGTCGTCCTCCGAAACATTCGTTCATCTGCTTGACATAGATGATACAAGCGGACTGCAATATTATGTGGATATCATTGTTTCGTGTAGCACTGATGAAGTAACAACTTTTTTAAGACTCCTGGCTGGCAGCGTACATGCCCTCTGGTCATTTCTACGCCTGTATGGCGAACAAGCAGGAAGCACTAAGTGTGACAACAATGTTTCGACGTTACAGTATATAAGGAACACAGTAATATTAAAAGCTGGAAGGCTGAAGGATGCCCACGGCTCAAAAATTTAAAAAAAAATCTCTTTATGCGTAGGTTTCAATAACATTTGTGCTCCTCAATTTATGTACTACTATAAATATGAAACATCGAAAGAAGACATCATTTCGCGCAAATATTATCTGCGCTTTGAAAGTCATGTAACTGAAATTGAGATTGTATTTCATTCAAAGCTGACGATGTTTGAAAGAAGTTTGTACCTTCATTTTCAACATTTAGTTAATGGGCTGCTGGATTCAGACATGGTTGTATTTAGCTTGACGACCATCTAGCGATGACTGTATCAACACTGTAGTCAAGGTGAAAAATTAATGCAACTGTGCATTACAGATGTGAATGATAGCTATTAAAGGTGTCAGATATAGTTGTTACTCTAGGCGCATTAGGAGAAATAGTACGGCACATTTTACATGAAGCAATAACTATCAGACGCCCTTTTTGCAAGATATATGACACATATTTAATGCTGACCAAAAGAAAAGTAAAAGATGAATTTCTCAGAAGTATTTGTAACGTTTTAAAGATTGTGTAATTGATTTATTTCGTCAATTAGTTGCTATTTGTGTGAGACAAGGACCCACGAGTTACTGATAGAACATGAAAAGCAATATGATCGGTGTTTGCCGGTAGCCCTGCATATAAGAAAAAGGACGTCGATATCATTTAACGATAACATTACGTTCAGGGCTGTGTGGGACGCTAGAAGAACCATTCTTTTTCATTACAATATTATAGGAAAACAGTAATTGAGAAATATTGTATAGTTATTCTGGACCAGCAAGGAGAAAGAAATATGTGAGAAGTGGATTGGACTGCAAAATAAAATATTGTATTTCTATAGGGCAATGCATATGTCCATAACGGTACTTTTTCAGCAGAGAAAACTAAGCGAACTTCAAAATGGATTATTGGAACAGTCATCCTATTCACGACATTTTAACACTCTCTCTTTTGTCTATTGTCACAGCTAAAGAAATTGTGACTGAACAACAATTTGAGTCATAATGCGTTGTTTTTCTATGGTTGATAGATGTTTTACACACCTTCGAGAACCGCACTTAAGTGATAGAATGTATTTACTGGAAAAATACTAGACAGTCTGCATTGGAATCAAATATGACATCGTCAAAAATGAGTGAAATTCGATAAGCATGGTTGTTCAGTACCAGATTAGACCCCACTGCAGCTGCCCCTGTGTTATAGCTCATAGTTCAAAAGAAGGCAAGGACACGACGTTTACAATGGGACCATTCGTAGTAAAGCAAGAAAGTAAGACAGAATTGAACGCCTCGCTGGACCCTAGGGCATTAGAGACAAGAACCGGCCTATGAATGCAAGGACTGGGAAAACATGTGACACTGACCTGTATAAGGATGACTGGACCGAAAAGTGAACCTCATGCGTTCCATGTACGGTTCCAGTCTCTGAAGCACTTCAGTACGTCACTTGGTGCATTTATGCATAGTGAAAAATGTTGTGTTAGGGCGCGGTGACGATAAGGAGCACATTGTAATTGTTTCCTTTGAACCCACGAGAAGAAATATAACCTCTTCCTAAACATTTATCACTCATGAAAGTCCAGTCACTGCCCACAACAGGACTGGAGGATAGAATTCATTCTCTGGAAAATGAAAAGTGTCCAGTACCGTATTTCAAAAATGGTTCAAATGGCTCTGAGCACTATGGGTCTTAACTTCTGAGGTCATCAGTCCCCTAGAACTTAGAAACACACATCCATGCAAAGGCAGGATTCGAGCCTGCGACCGTAGCGGTCGCGCGGTTCCCGACTGTAGTACCTAGAACCGCTCGGCCACTCCGGCCGGCAAATACCGGATTTGTTGCAATGGCACGTCACTAGGGAATTCCGTTGAACGTCCACATGGTACGGTGCTTATTAAAGGGATATCTGCAGACTGTTATGCTGAACACCTGGAACTGTACCCCAAGATATCTCCGTTTCCGCGAAGAGTGGTGCTCTCATAGTAACATGGTTAGTTTTCCTATGTGACTCACCTGGTGACAATGGATGGAGCTTCCACTCTGGGCTTACAAACAAACTGCATCGTAAACAATGGAAACACTGACCGTCGACCATCTAAGGCAATCTCATGAGATATGATTTGTCTGAAATCAATCGACAGCATTTTAAAGGATTAGAAAATTGCTTTGACTGATTAGCTCGTACAATGTAAGGCGACAAGATAATAAGTCTAGACTTAGAACTACTTAAACCTAACTAACATAACGACATCACACACATCCAGGCCCGAGGCAGGATTCCAACCTGTGACCGTAGCAGCAGCGCGGTTCCGGACTGAAGCGCCTAGAACCTCTCGGTCACAAGGGCCGGCCCAGATTGAATCCATGCACCGGATTTACGACCGATAGTTCAGAACACCAGTCATATTATTAAGTGGTTTCCCGCACTTCTTTGTCAGAATGCTGTTTTCATGTATGACAAGACAGTTGTACTAGGACCTCAAATGAAATGGAACAAGGTTTTTCCTGACAAGGGAATCTCCCCATCGCACCCACCTCTGATCTAGTTATAAGTTGGCACAGTGGATAGGCCTTGAATAACTCAACACAGATCAATCGAGAAAACAAGAAGAAGTTGTGTGGAACTATGAAAAAATAAGCAAAGTACACAAACTGAGTAGTCCATGCGCAAGATAGGAAACAACAAGGAAAGAGCAAGTTCAGGGGTGCCGTGGTCCCGTGGTTAGCGTGAGCAGCTGCGGAACGAGAGGTCCATGGTTCAAGCTTTCCCTCGGGTGAAAAGTTTAACTTTTTAATTTCAGTTTATGTGACAAACGCTTATGTTTTCATCACTTTTTTTGGGAGTGATTACCACATCCACAAGAAAACCTAAATCGGGCAAGGTAGAAGAATCTTTTTACCCATTCGGCAAGTGTACAAGTAAGGTGAGTCGACAACATATTCCTGTCATGTGACGCACATGCCGTCACCAGTGTCGTATCGAATATATCAGACGTGTTTTCCTGTGGAGGAATCGGTTGACCCATGACCGTGCGATCAAATGTTTTCGGTTCCCATTGGAGAGGCACGTCCTTTCGTCTACTAATCGCACGGTTTTGCGGTGCGGTCGCAAAACACAGACACTAAACTTATTACAGTGAACAGAGACGTCAAAGAACGAACGGACAGATCATAACTTTGCGAAAATAAAGAAAGTAAACTTTTCACCCGAGGAAAGACTTGAACCAAGGACCTCTCATTCCGCAGCTGCTCAGGCTAACCACGAAACCACGGCGCTCCTGAGCTCAGATCATCCTTGATGTTGCTTATGTTGCACATGGACGACTCAGATGGTATATTTTGCTTATTTTTTCATAGTTCCACACAACTTCTTCCTGTTTTCTCGATTGATCTGCGTTTAGTTTTTCAAGGCCTATCGAATGTTCCAACTTATAACTGAATCTGAGGGGGGTGCGATGGGGAGGTTCCCTTGTGAGTACCAGCGCCGACCAACATGTAACAAAGTCAACCTGTTCGTGTGGTGCATTATTTCATGTCAGAATTTTTTGAAGCAAGGTTACTACAATTGTTTTCGTGATATTAATGAAATGATTTATGTAGGCTCGCAGAATTTTTGATTGTTTCTTTCTGCAAGTTAGTCAAAGCAGTATAGCACGAAAAAACTTTACAGCAGTATAAGTTGAATATATAAGTTCATTATATTCTCAGCAAACTGTTAGCCGCGGCTACGCTCGCATATTAGCGGTTTTGTTATGATGAGTCATGTTAAGTAGCTAAGCTATTGTATTAGTCGACCACAATATTATTGCACCCGAGAGTGAGGGCACTTCAGTCGACTTATCGTGAGTTTTTATCGTGATATTTCATGAGGACATGCCAAACCACTTGATGGTGTATGAATGTTGTTGTTGTTGTGGTCTTCAGTCCTGAGACTGGTTTGATGCAGCTCTCCATGCCACTCTATCCTGTGCAAGCCTCTTCATCTCCCAGTACCTACTGCAACCTACATCCTTCTGAATCTGCTTAGTGTATTGATCTCTTGGTCTCCCTCTACGATTTTTACCCTCCACGCTGCCCTCCAATGCTAAATTTGTGATCCCTTGATGCCTCAAAACATGTCCTACCAACCGATCCCTTCTTCTAGTCAAGTTCTGCCACAAACTTCTCTTCTCCCCAATCCTATTCAATACCTCCTCATTAGTTACGTGATCTACCCACCTTATCTTCAGCATTCTTCTGTAGCACCACATTTCGAAAGCTTCTATTCTCTTCTTGTCCAAACTATTTATCGTCCATGTTTCGCTTCCGTACATGGCTACACTCCATACAAATACTTTCAGAAACGACTTCCTGACACTTAAATCGATACTCGATGTTAACAAATTTCTCTTCTTCAGAAACGATTTCCTTGCCATTGCCAGTCTACATTTTATATCCTCTCTACTTCGACCATCATCAGTTATTTTACTCCCTAAATAGCAAAACTCCTTTACTACTTTAAGTGTCTCATTTCCTAATCTAATCCCCTCAGCATCACCCGATTTAATTTGACTACATTCCATTATCCTCGTTTTGCTTTTGTTGATGTTCATCTTATATCCTCCTTTCAAGACACTGTCCATTCCGTTCAACTGCTCTTCCAAGTCCTTTGCTGTCTCTGACAGAATTACAATGTCATCGGCGAACCTCAAAGTTTTTATTTCTTCTCCATGAATTTTAATACCTACTCCGAATTTTTCTTTTGTTTCCTTTACTGCTTGCTCAATAAACAGATTGAACAACATCGGAGAGAGGCTACAACCCTGTCTTACTCCCTTCCCAACCACTGCTTCCCTTTCATGCCCCTCGACTCTTATAACTGCCATCTGGTTTCTGTACAAATTGTAAATAGCCTTTCGCTCCTTGTATTTTACCCCTGCCACCTTCAGAATTTGAAAGAGTGTATTCCAGTTAACGTTGTCAAAATATGAATAGGTGTCTTGAAATCATTCACAGTGCAATGCGTTTTCGTTAGTCACCACTGTACTTGTTTACTGAAACGTCACCGCACATTTCCGATAATAGACATAGGAGTCAAAGTGCAATACTTGCGCGGTGTGGTAATATGTGCAAAATGTCAGCTACTCTCACGTGTCCGCCTGTCCAGGTATGCGTAGCATGATGCATAGATACGCCTGCCCATCCTCCAGCTACCCCAACACATGACTCGCATACAGCACTGCCACCGAGCAGTATATGCAGACGGGAGTGGGCAGGTGTTTGCATCTACGCATTGTGCTATTGAAATAGTTGTATATTGTACAGTGTGTACATTACGCAACAAAATGATAGTTTTTTAACATGGTTTTATGTTCACTGATGTTAAAAAATGTGTTTCATCCCCAACTTCGCACTTTTAAGTGTCGAATTTTATTTTTTTCTTTATAAAGTAGCCTATGTTCTGCCTCAGGGTTCAGGCTATCTCCATGGAAAATTTCATCGACTTCGGTTCAGCGGTTTAGTCTTGCAAAGGTAACAGACAATCACACTTTCGCCGGCCGAAGTGGCCGTGCGGTTAAAGGCGCTGCAGTCTGGAACCGCAAGACCGCTACGGTCGCAGGTTCGAATCCTGCCTCGGGCATGGATGTTTGTGATGTCCTTAGGTTAGTTAGGTTTAACTAGTTCTGAGTTCTAGGGGACTAATGACCTCAGCAGTTGAGTCCCATAGTGCTCGGAGCCATTTGAACCAATCACACTTTCACATCAATAAAACTTTAAATTACCCTTGATATCATTTTTGTTCATGATCTGATTTTGATTAAATAAAGCCTGTATGTTGCCCCAAACTACGCTCGTGTTACCTGTGAAAACTCCGTGAATGTTCGCCCAGTTGGTTTGGAGATCTACGTGTTCATACAGACGAACTGACAGACACGACGGTTTTAGATAAAATTTTAAATATAAATATTTTTTCCATGATCCGATTTTGAGGAAATAAAGCCTATATGTTGCCACAAGCTACGCTGAAGTTACCGGTAAAAAAACCTATAAAAATTCGTCAAGTAGTTTTGGAGATTAGCATGTTCAAACAGACAGACAGACACGAAAGCTTTACAGTTTTATTATTGGTATGGATTTGGCGTCATTACTTATCATCGTCCTGTCATCATTTTCAGTTTCTAGAGGCGCTAACTAAAGAGGGTCGGAAGTGTGTGTACAGACTTGAGACTCCCTATGTTGACGAAAAATAACAGAAATTTGTCATTGTCGACTCAAACCATGTATTCAGATATCTGGGTCTAGCGAACTGTAAGACGTCTTCTGACATTTTTCGCGTGTTATGTTTAATAACTGGCATATTGTTGAAAATGAAATTGCCTTACTTCTATGATTTTCTCACAACTGTCTTACTTTTTTTCATTAAAAATGGTTTCAAGCTATTTTCCTGGAGCTCTCATCGCGCAAATTTAATTTGTGACTACTTGGAAGTGCAATATGTCTTTGTAGCTCAGTCAAAAATAAATTTTATGTTCTCTTTGAAACATTAACGCAAGGATCGGCAAACATCAAATAAAGGAGTAAGGTTGTAAATCCTGTCGTATACTGCTATTATTATTTGTTTCTATTTGATGGATATGTACTAGATAAATTTTAGGAAGTACGACACATTGCAAGAAACTTATTATTGTTACAGAAGAAATAGAAGTTATGTTTACAATATACGACACTAGGCAGTTTTATATGTAGTTCCAGTGTAAGTAAATTAAAATACTCGTGTCCTACAAATGTGACAACAAGAATTTTGTTGGAAAATTTAAGCAGTGGTAGACCTGCAGGCTGGGAGATGTGTGTGTCATAGTTTGTCATCTGAAGACAGCTACTATCTAGTTGCCTTGCTGGCGCCTTCACCGCCTTCTCCGTTTGAGGTTCAAATTCCGCCGGCGGCGCCAATCAGAGCACACATGAAGCATCTAAGCTTCCTCGGCCGCTATCTGTGAAAACATCTGAAACAAATACTCGCTGCTTCTGGTCATTCAGTGGGGGATGAGAACATTACACAGATCTCTCAAACATCATTCCTGGCTGCTGTTTTTGCTTGTGAGGAATACACTGCGTCATCACTATTGAAGCCAAGTAATCAGGTGGACTCTAGTCTCGTGTCCAGCTACTGCGGTGAATGTACCTGTCGATAGCCCGCATCGTCGATAGGACTCTTCTCGCTTTTCCTGCACAACACTAATCAGGCGGAAAATAGTGATCAATAATGTAATACGAGAACAATGTGACACGTTCCAGGCTAGACAGTGATCTTAAGGTAAAAATGGACGTGGCCTTTTTAGGTCAATTCTAACTTCCCAGTGATTTCCCAGTGAGGAGATACCATCCACTAAGAGTGAGATACCATCAGTAAAATACTCAGCTATGACTACTATAACCTCGTCATTGGACTCAAAATATTTTTCAATTACAATTTTTTTTGACGATTGGGTTAGTCGTAGGCTACAAGGTGACAAATTTTATGAATTGGTTGGATATTCCAATAAAATATACTTCACTTTCTTAGTATTTCCGTTTTTAAAGGTCCTATGTTCGCATGCGCTGTGTTGGAGTGGCTGCTTTTGATATCCAGGGCGCTTCTCAAGTATTTTGCCTTCTAGATGGTCGAGAAGCCTTGCACTGTCTTTGAAATTTTTTGGGTTGTCTTGCGAAACAGTCAATAGGAAGAACCCTGCTCCATTACAGAAAATAATTGCGGTAACTTTTGCGGAAGTTTAATGGACTTAAGGTATTATTCGTATTTATTTAGGTTAGCAGCAATGTTCCAAATAAGGATATAGAAAGTGTTGGAAGGGCACTTTCATGACTAAAACTTATTGTCTACCAGTAGACTATCTGCGCTCCTCACGAATATTCTGACAGACAGTATCATAGCGAATGGCACACAAAAATGAAAATCAACAAAGGAAACAGATTTATTACATCGTTTCTCACTATCAACGTTCGATATTCTGACGATAAAGATAGCATTATTGAAAACTAATAGGCAATTCTGCAACAAAATCTTTGCATATATATCCACTGCGGAGATAATGATCCTCCAGGATGAGGGACCCATACTAGAAGGCTCTCTACAGTGTCTCTCAAGAGGAGTGATCCATATTCATGAAGGCTATAATTTTAACAATTAGCCGGCCATGTTGGCCGAGCGGCTCTAGGCGCTTCAGTCCGGAACCGCGCGACTGCTACGGTCGCGGGTTCGAATCCTGCCTCGGGCATGCATGTGTGTGATGTCCCTAGGTTAGTTCGGTTTAAGTAGTTCTAAGTTCTAGGGGACTGATGACCTCAGATGTTAAGCCCCATAGTGCTCCGAGCCATTTGAACCGTTTTTTTAAACAATTGCTAGTAAAAAGTTCATCTAGCCATTTTTCAACTTTTTTACGTGTGGATTTACAGATGTATGAGTGTAATGACACTCCTCTTTGTAACTTTCGTTTTAACGCTTCGTAAAGGTTAATGGAAAGCATCAGGACGGATTCAACAATGTTTTTAATAAGTTTTAAAACGGACCGTGTCGTTGGAAAGAGAAAGACAGACAGCTAATTTCCATTAATTATATGTCAACATTGGAAATCGTGAGTGAAGTAACAGATTGGAATGAATGTGAATTTCCACTTTTTCAGGGCTTTAGACTTATTTTCAGCAAAATCTGTGCTAACAGCCCTTCATGAACAAGGTACTGATTAAACTTAACGTTACTACGTAATGCTACAGAGTCAATTAGACTTCGTCAGGATAGTGAGACATTCAAAACTGAACGAGATGTCAGAATGTAGGTTCCACACCACCAAAATTATTGAGAAATTTTTCTTAAATAGAGAGAATGAATAAGGAATACGTGTTAATGGAATATACAACCCCGCCAGCCCCCCCTCCCCCCCCCCCAAAAAAAAAAGAAAAAGCTGCACCACGAAGGAATTATCAGACTGGGGAGGATATCGGTGGATGTGATGTACATCTGTACATCAAGGTCGCCGGATCCCTCCCCAGCTCAGAACGTTAGAAGCATTATGGGGCGGGGCCCTTTCAGCCCGCTTGGGATTTTGGAGATCTAATTCGCCAATTGGACAGAATTTGGTACGATATTCATCAGGAGAACATCCAACAAATCCATCATAAATGTCAACCAGAATAACTGCTTACATTAGGGCCAGAGGTGGACCAATGCATTACTGACTTGCTCAATTTGTGAAGCTCCTTCTCTTGACTAAAACATGCAGTTTTTCTGAAATTGTAATCATTTTTTTGTCTGTACACGTACATTAAACCTACTAATTTCCTTCCCATTCGGATAGTTCCTTCGTGGTGCTTCGGTATTTTTCTTGTGTTATAGTTTATCTTAACTACCTTCGTTTCACGGATAATATCATGTGTTCCAGTGCAAATAAATCTCAAAATTTAATGGAAGGATTTAATAGTGTAACGTAGTAAGTAAGTTTGGAAAAAAATTTTAATGGAATATAAATAATGTATAACCAACATATTGAACAGAAAATATAACAGTATAACAATGAAATCCAGGAACTAATTGATGAGATTTTTTTTTAATTTGGCCCAAATTAAGATAAGAGAATGAACAGGAATGTAAACGAACTGATCAGCAAAAACAGCCAGCGTGGAATGTTTCTGGTGAACTAAATAGCGATTTCAGAACTAAGCTTCTGATGTGTTTGAAAATAATGTTCGTTCGATTCTATAAAAGTAGCTCAGATATTACAGTTTCGTAATAGTGAAGTCATCAGAAAAGAAGTAGAAGTGAAAGGAATTGTCGGAAACTTCTTCAAAAGAATCATTCGGGTATTATCCTTAACCAAATTGGGAAACAAATGGTAAAATGAATGAGGACGTCAATATGCAACCTCATAGACAATGTGATCCGATACTGAGGAAATGATCGAGAGGGGAAGATGTGCGAATCCCGCATTGCCATTCTGGTCAATGTCCTAGTGAAAGTGGTTTACCGCAGCCGTACTCTGAGACATGCTACGAGATGGGAAACCAAGGGTGGCGTGAAAAACGATTTATTAACATCAAGCATAATTTTCATGAAAGTGGCGATAACCAGTGACAGATGTCAGATGGTAGCACTAGCAGTAGAGGGTACAGAAAGCATGTGGGAAGACGCCATCGATCCCCATGCGGAAACGGATCGATTTATCTGACGTCCAAGACGGCGCGATCATTGACTTTCGGTCAAGACTGGAAGAATTTCCGAAACTGCTAAGTCTGTAAACTATTCGCGTGTCACCGTGCTTAACATACAGCGTGTCCAGAAAAGGACTCCCTGATTTCAAAATTAAATATCTCGAAAACAAAGATCGATAGAGGAATGCAGTAAACGGTATGTTTATTGTGAAAGCTGTAAGAAGTTTATACAGCAGTTTGAAATAATAGTTACAAAAGCTGCTAACAGATGGCGCTGTAATCGCCATACGTAATGCCTAGTATAAATAGTGATCCGAAGCCCAGAGCGATCAGTTCCACTATTGAAACGTGAAAGGAGGTTAGCATACCGCAGGAAGAGATTAAAACCATGTATTCCATTGAACAGCGCGTTAGAAGAGAGTCCTACGGCAACAAGGCGAAGTTTTCAAGCACGATTTAATGTTCCAAAAGGACCCGATGCGAAAACTACTCGTACGCTCTTCGCAAAACTTCAACGAACAGGCAGCGTAACTGATGATCTAGTGGGGCATGTTGGCCGCAAGCAAACCGCAGTTACGCCTGAAAATATCGCCACAGTTTCTGGAATTATTCAGCGAAATCCAATGTCATCCGTCCGTAGAATTGCATCTGAGACTGGTTTGAAGCGTTCCAGCACGCAGAAAATACTGAGAAGGAGCCTACAAATGTTTCCATTCAAAATTCAAACGCACCAGGCCATACCCCTACGAGCTGTGCAACAAAGGGTTGCCTTTGCTAATCAGATGCTGACAATGATTGATAGTGAAGGATTTGATGTTGGCTGCATCTGGTATACAGAAGAAGCACACTTCCACCTGAATGGATACGTGAATAAGCAGAACTGACGATTTTGGGGTTCCGAAAAGCCATATTGGTGTGAAGCGAAACCCCTGTATTCTCCTAAAGTTACTGTGTGGGCTACAGTATGTAGCAGAGGCATTATTGGCCCTCTTTTCATTCGAGAAACGGTCACTGGTGCACGTTACGTTGCAGTTTTGGAACAATTTGTCGCCACACAGCAAGCCTTAGAGGATCGACCAGGTACTGAATGGTTTATGCAAGATGGAGTCCGACCACATCGGACCGAACAAGTGTTTCGCTTTCTTGAGGAATACTTCGGGAATCGAGTCATTGCTTTGGAATATCCCAAATTTACTGGTGCAGGCATGGATTGGCCTCCATATTCGCCGGATTTGACTCCCTGTGACTTTTTTTTGTGGGACACAGTGAAAGACATGGTCTACCCGAAGCATCCCGCCACGCTGGACGAGCTTGAATCGGCGATCTCTGTGGCATGTGAATCCATTTCGGTTGAGACACTACGAAATGTGATGGCGAATTTCATTCTTCGTTTGCGCCACCTCTGTAGTGCCAATGGTGAACATTTTGAAAACATTGTGATTTGATTGCTTGCAAAGATTGTTTTCATACGATTATTTCACTTATGTATGCTGATATGAGCTGTACAGCGTACAGCGCCATCTGTTAGCAGCTTTGTAACTATTATTTCAAACTGCTGCATAAACTTCTTACAGCTTTCACAATAAACATACCGTTTACTGCATTCCTCTATCGATCTTTGTTTTCGAGATATTTTATTTTGAAATCAGGGAGCCCTTTCCTGGACACCCTGTATACTGTGCATGACAAAATGGCTTTATCAAAAACCGGGGCTGCCGCAAGTGTGGTGCACCAAGGGCCGTAGATGACAGGGTGAACGACGGCTGCGGCGATGTGTACGGGCGAACAGACGTGCAACTGTTGAGCAACTGACCGCCCAGATGAACCAAGAGGTTACCAACATTATCTCCTCAACGACCATTCAGCGAACGTTGCAGCAGCCGCCTGGTTCATGCATGTATGCCGACTGCTGTTCATCAGTGACACAGGCTGGAATTCGCATGTCAGAACCGCAACTGTGCGTCCACTGAGTGGCGACATGTTTGCTTTTCAGATGAATCACGTTTTATGCTCCATCGGACAGATGGCCGTCGGCGTGTATGGCGTGAAATGTCTGAAAGCAAATATCTGCAGCTATTGTCAGAAGGATCCATTCTGGTGGAGGGTTATGGTCTGGAAGGACGACGGTTCAATCCCGTCTCCGGCCATCCTGATTTAGGTTTTCCGTGATTTCCCTAAATCGTTTCAGGCAAATGCCGGGATGGTTCCTTTGAAAGGGCACGGCCGATTTCCTTCCCAATCCTTCCCTAACCCGAGCTTGCGCTCCGTCTCTAATGACCTCGTTGTCGACGGGACGTTAAACACTAACCACCACCACCACCAGGGTTATGGTCTGGGGAATGTTTTCGTCCCATTCCCTGTGTGATCTCCCCATACTGAAAGGCACAATGGGTCAACACAAGTATGCATCTATCCTTGGGGACCACGTCCACTCCTACGTGCAGATTGTTTTTCCTCGGCACGATGGCATTTACCGGCAGGGCAATACAACGTGTCACACAGGTCGTTGGGTGCGTGCGTTGTTCGAAGAGCACCAGAGTGAGTTTAACGTACTCCCCTGGGCACCAAGCTCCCCGGATTTAAACCCAATCGAGAATCTGTGGAACCAACTCGATCGGGCTGTACGCGATCCTCAACCGAGAAACATGTCGCAGCTGGACACGGCATTGGAGTCGGCATGGCTCCAGTTTCCTATCGGCACCCTCCAGATTCTCACTGACTCTCTCCGCGCTGTAAATAATGGTTATTTAGGCTTTTATCAGGTGGTCGCATTATTGTGACTTGGCAGTGTGTAATAAGGCTGTTGATATTATATCGATACATCGATATATCGATGTTTATTGTCATAGAATAACGATACATATCGCCTATATATCCCTACCGATAAATCGATACAAGTAGGGTAATATCGAGTGCCGATATTTTTATTTTATTTTATATGTTTTCACAATTTGCAGTACATATTTGAAGTTGTTCTTTTGAAATTGTAGTAGAACATAATTTTACTTTCACTGTGTAAAGGAGTCTTACTACTTTTTGAGGTTTCGACACGTCCAATTTTTCTTTTTGACTGTGTGAAGCAATTATATGTCACACAAAAGAAGAAGTCCGAATGTAATTGGGGGGGGGGGGGAGGGGGGCATCAAGGTGTGAATGGAACAACAAGATTTCCGATGTGAAGAAACAGCACATCAGTTACATTAAAAAAAATTTTTTTTTAAGCAACTAATGTACTATTTCTTCACATCGTCATTCTTCAAAAACAGTTGTTGAAACTGACGAACAAAAATCTAAACGACAAGATTGGTCTTTGCGGTGGGCGGAGACATGGGATGGGAAATGCTGACGTAACGGGCGCTTGGCACTACCAACAGAAACTGCAACGTTTAGCTTCACCACGCAATTTTGACTTAACTACTAGGTCGCTGGTGTTAACAGAAATGAAAAAAACAGGGGAGTCGACATGAATTGTTCCGGGAAAACCCGATATGTGACGAAATCGAGCGACGGACTCATCGGAAACCTTTTATTGTGCCACTTACATGCTGTTACCACTGTTAATGAAGTGCTTGCTGCCAGGCATGAAGTTGCATCGTTTCCCTATCAATTCTTGCTCTGAGGGGGTAGGTAGGCCGCTAGTCTGTTGATGTAAATAATATCTGATAATAAATATTGATTTGATGCCGGCGAGAGTGGCAGAGCGGTTCTAGGCGCTACAGTCTGGAACCGAGTGACCGCTACGGTCGCAGGTTCGAATCCTGCCTCCGGCATGGATGTGTGTGATGTCCTTAGGTTAGTTAGGTTTAAGTAGTTCTAAGTTCTAGGGGACTGATGACCTCAGAAGTTAAGTCCCATAGTGCTCAGAGCCATTTGGACCAATAAATCAGTACTTAAATATACAGCTCTAAAACCGGCAGTATATCTATAATGCGAAATCGATGTTATTA
This sequence comes from Schistocerca nitens, assembly GCF_023898315.1. NCBI lineage: Eukaryota > Metazoa > Arthropoda > Insecta > Orthoptera > Acrididae > Schistocerca > Schistocerca nitens. Next base: position 165,879,840 of record NC_064616.1, on the reverse strand, counting down.
TGAGCTGGAAGGTCGATATTTTCTCAATAGGTAAATCTGTTTATCGATACTTTTATCCATATATCCAGTGCTTATGGTGATAGCATTTTAAATATCGATATATGGGATACCCGACATTTTTAAAAATATCAACAATCCTAGTGTGTAACAATGACTAGTTTGTGTACGGCATTAATGGCTGACTACATGTAGTCGTACTGACGATAGTCCTACTACAGTCTGGAGGTTAATGGAACTTCAGCAATAGGCAATCGAAGCTTTACAGGTGACCAAATTTGGGGAATAATTATTTTCATTTTGCTGTGGGGTGAGAGGGTGTTGCGGACTCGAATGATTACTGCTCGACGCAGCGCGGGGTAGTCGCGGGGCGGAGAGCGTCTTGTCACGGTCCGCGCGGCTCCCCCCGTCGGAGGTTCGAGTCCTCCCTCGGGCATGGGTGTGTGTGTCGTCCTTAGCGTAAGTTAGCTTAAGTTAGATTCAATAGTGTGTAAGCTTAGGGACCGATGACCTCGGCAGTTTGGTCCCGTAAGACCTTACCACAAATTTCCAAGAAAAGTGCTGGACGAAGGGCACCAGATGACGGCAGTGTAACCTATGAAATGAGTGGAAAGGAGAGGGTAAAAGCCGGGTAGAGAACGTAGCCTACTCATTTCTTCTACCGACTGCCTGCAAGTCGCAAATCAGCACATAAACATACGTTAAGAAACGCGGTTCGACTCGTCTCGGCTGCTGGAAAGGATTTTCAAATCTTAGCGATTGTGCAACGACGTTCGATGTTGAAGTCTCATACTACAGTAGATTATTCATACCTTTTGCCCTATGCAAGTGTTCTTTTTAGCTGTGGCGATTCACTTTTTTTTCATCCTCTGTCTCTTCTGTAGAATGCTTTCATAGATCTCAGGCTAACACTACACGGCGACTTGCACAGTTTAGATGCACGTGTAGAGCTCATCCAGCGGTTTTCGTATAACACTTCACGTGAATGAGGGATTCATAGCTTAAACAAGGCCACGGCCAGTGTATTTCTTATGTCTTTTCCAACCGACCTACAGAATAGTCTCCAACGACGCTCAGTTTGATTTTATTTTTTCCTCAGATTCCGCGGGACGCTATGAACCAAAGCTACTCAGTCACTGAACGAGTCACTACTTATTACAAAGGATACGAAAGTAAAAAAAAAAAACAAAAAAAAAAAAACACGAAAACATAAATTTTTGATAGTACATACAGATAAGTAAAACAATACAGTTAAAAGCTCTTAACTACTGCGAGTAACTCCTGTAAAGAATAAAGGGAGTGTCCCACAAAACGGCCTTTTAACAGATATTTGAAAATCTGGGATTTATCTGTTACAGTTTTCTGTTTCGCTGGAAGGCTTTTAAACTTACTGAAAATAGAACCACCAGAGTAACGCATACATCTCTGTAACAGAGTTGAGGTAGTGTTGTCCAAATAAAAATCTTCTTTCTTTCCAATGTTCGCTAAATGAGCTCCAGATACTTTTAAATGAATCCATGTTATTGCCCAAAAAGTCTTACCCCGGTATATGCATGGTCAGCGTAACGGATTTTCAATCCTCTGAGCCCGGGTTCGATTCCCGGCTGGGTCGGGAAATTTTCTCCTCCCAGGGACTTGGTGTTGTGCTGTCCTCATCATTATCCAATCATCCCCATCGACTGCAGGTCGCCGAAGTGGCGTCAAATTGAAAGACCGGCACCCCACGAACGGTCTGCCCAACAGGGGGCCCTAGCCATACGATTAAATTAAAAATTACCCAAAATTCTCATAAGAGAGTATGTGCCCAGAGACGACAGAGTTGAAACTCCGGCACGCTCGAATGAGCAGAGAGTGTAATGTGGCTGCAGCTATACATTTAACGGAATGAAACATGCACTGAAAGTAGATAAGCTCGTTTGTTTTGTGATCATACTACAAATGGTTCAAATGGCTCTGGGCACTATGGGACTTAACTGCTGAGGTCATCAGTCCCCTAGAACTTAGAACTACTTAAACCTAACTAACCTAAGGACATCATACACATCCATGCCCGCGGCAGGATTCGAACCTGCGACCGTGGCGGCCGCGCGGTTCCAGACTGAAGCGCCTAGAACCGCTCGGTCACACCGGCCGGCCACACTACAAAACTACCCATTAACGTACCATATCTTATTTCTACAGTATAAGCTGTAAGCGAATTAGAATAAAACCGTAACTTCGGCCGCAAATACGGAAGGGAATATAAAATGCACAGACCGCATTAGCGTCAAGCACTTCTCTAGTTGCTATTTATAACGGAGACCGCTGAATATCTTCGTACAAATTAGCATTTACTATCCTTTAAGTCTTTCAAATGGTTCAAATGGCTCTGAGCACTATGGGACTTAACATCTATGGTCATCAGTCCCCTAGAACTTAGAACTACCTAAACCTAACTAACCTAAGGACAGCACACAACACCCAGCCATCACGAGGCAGAGAAAATCCCTGACCCCGCCGGGAATCGAACCCGGGAACCCGGGCGTGGGAAGCGAGAACGCTACCGCACGACCACGAGATGCGGGCTTTAAGTCTTTAACATCGTAAATAAGAGCTTTTCCAGTATTCTGAATGATTAGAATAATTAATTCTAAACGTACTTTGTTATTTTGTTTTCTTAAAGAAGACTGACGCAAACACTTTTATCAGATTGACGTGAAATGAGCTTCGAAGAAACTAATTTTTTTCTTGCTTGTTGTTACAGCGAAATGTTTAATCCAGAATGACAACGTTTCTTCCCAGAAAACTTCCAGCATACATGCCGATTCAGGAATCGCATTTTCATTTTTTTCACTTCCCTTCATTTCGCATTGTAATGGCGTATGCAGCTTGCCGGCTATCTGCGATGTGCGCGGTGAAGGTATATTGGATCGTCCTGTGGACCTTGCAGGCGAGTGCATAGCCTCGTCGTCGGATTATTGGCAAATTATCTCACATTTACGCAACCAGACGCAAAATAATGTCGCAACATCTTGTCAAGGAAGCACAAAACAGAGCTCCAGACGCCTGACACAGACGGAACTAAGATCTCGTCGTCCTATGAGTCACAACGTTGTAGGGTGCGGAGTTCAAACCAAAAGATTTTCATATCTTTACTGCGGAATTTGTTTTGCTTGGAAATTTCCAGGATCCGTTGACAAAATAAAAGCCGCTTTCTTAACTAATCGCTCTTATGTCCTTGTTGACTCATCTGAAAACGTCGTGTAAAAATTACACAAGACTGACTGAATGCGGAATTTCAAGTGGCTTTGTTGGGTCCAAGTCCTTCGTTACTATGCCTGCAATATGCTGTTTAATGAGCCCTTTAATATAAGAATATTTGTTTCAGTCCGTACTTCCACTGTTGCGATAGACTTACGGAAAATTAGAATCGCGAGAATTACAGCGACGTCATACACTGCGAAGTTTTTTAGGCATTTTTCTTTCTAAAATCCAAGAGTCGTCATGCGGAGCAACATAAAAAGTACTGCATATTTGTCTTTGTTTCTCATACGTGACAGCCGAAATATAAACTAGACTATGAACTAATTTGGAATATTATAAATCCATTTTCAAGTCATAACACATGAATTTATCACAATAGCAAGCAGGTTGTGTGAGTACAAGGAGTTGTATTGCTCAACGTAATGGATTCCCCAGTGCTGAATTTTGACATATTACGCTTGCAATACATCTAGTTGTTTTTACTTGAAAATTGATATGTACCATCCAAAACTGTAACAGAAAGAAAGTAAAAAAATATTTAGTACGTACAGGTCGCTGACTTTACACTTACAAAGATGGTGAACTTGCGTGAAATTACTGTCGAAAGGAAAGCACAAATAATGGCAACCGCAATTTTACAGATATATCGAACACATGAGGAAACATTTCCACGTGGAGCCACAACTATTTGTAGCGTTAAACCGAAACTAAGAAACCTACTTTAAACTACAAATGTCCAAATTTCTACTCTGCTTACCTCTAAAATACTGACACATCAATGTGTAAACTAAAAATGGAACAAAAATTACTTTACATTTCTCTGACAAATTTATATTTTCCTACGAATATAAATAAACTGATCAATAGACAGTTTCCAAACCGCGAACTTTTCTGGACGCATTAAAGTAATATTTTGACCTGAGTGTAATTGTTAGGTTTAATACTTCCACTGGACACAGCTTTCCCTTCATTTAATCCTTATTCAATTTACTTCACCATGTGAAGCTTGTTTTCCTCTGTTTTTTCGACCTCACCAAACAATGACGTTCCAGATGGACTCTATGGCTCTGTGGCACTGGGTTCAGAACACAACACAACACACACAGACATAAATACACTACAATGCCCGCTCTGTTTGTCTTAAAAAACATTGCTAGCAAGAATTTAAATTTTCAGTAACGTATCTTACTCAGTAACAATCTGTGTAAACTTTGAGGAAACTTTTTGGAAAGTTAAAATATGCAACGTTTAGCGAAAATTAACCGTATATTCCGTTACCCCCTCGGATATGAGAAAAAATGTACTTTCCTTACTTGGTTTCTGAAAGTGAGTATATAATGCTTATCTTTCAAACATGTGAAAAAGACAACCAGTAAGCTACAATTAAGCTATTATGCGGTCCTCTGTAGAACAGACAGGATTGATAATTTCATGTGGATCACTCAGCCTAATGGACAAGACGAAAAAGTCTAACGCACGAAGGAGTTAGGAAAATGGAGTTGACGTTCCACCTTACGAAGAACACCAACAATAAGAAAGCAATAACAGTTAAAGCCCTGAGTGCCCATGCGCTTCCGAATACTTGGCACTGACAACAATGAAAACAAAGAAACTGTGAAAAATTCTAAGAAAAATTCTTGGTCCTAGTTAAAGTCGACAGTATATATAAACTGAACAACCATGAACTATGCCATATATGTGACAGAATATCAGACACGTAAGAAATCCTGAGATCAGTTTCTTCGGGCGTATTTTGAAAATGTACGAGTCTAGGTTCGGTTTTTATCGGTTCAATAAGTCCAACAGAAACGGCAACTCATATGGAAAATGTTTCTTTTAAATCAGTTTCAGGCAAAGCCCATTTCATCGGATACAGTTATGTAACATAATGATGGAGGCAGAGCATTTGACTGACTTCACTGCAAAATATGAAGCATAATGTATTGCATAAAACCAAACTATATGAAGATAAGCGAATAGTTATGTTAAATAACTAGTCTGTAAAGTAAATTAGTCTGACTACACCATTACAGTAAGACACAAATGTTTAACATAAAATCTGGATGTATACGGATATATAGACATGGAAGTATCCATTATGAATCATATGAAAAGTTTGTCAAATTTTAAATTCCCCTTTTACAAACATAGATGCAGTACAAATACATGTGGCAGTATACCAGTAGTGTGGTCCACAGTAGTGAGGTAAAAACTGAAATTGTTCCAATCTTTGCTGCACATACCTTATTTTTGTCCTCCAGAGTAGTGTAACTGTCGTGTAAAATTTGAGCTTAATGAAATTATATTTCGAGGTCGCGCATGTCCTTTTTTTATTTCAGGCGAATGAATAACTGAATATGGTTACTACTGCTACTAGTCTGAGATCTTCTTTCGCAAACTGGCTCCTTGAAAAGCAAGTACCTCAGTTGTCAACAGAAAGATTCCTCGTATATTATACATGCTCAGAAGTGTCCAATTTCACCACTTAAGAGTAGCAAAGGACACTCCCAGATAGTTATAAATTGACTTATGAAACTGCAGTTTCAATACACAAGCGTGCAAGGATTATAACGCAGCGAATATATTCGTATGTTAGGAAACTATCTAAGCTATATCTAAACGTAAAGAAAAACAGAAATAGATAGGCAAAAGTTGAAATAATGAAAAAATATATTCAAAAAAGATCTGTACAAGTTATTTGATAATTCTACGAAAAATGCATAGGAACAGGACAAGCAATTTGTTAAAAACCAAAGAGAATATGTCTCTTCTTCTAGTTTGACAGGAGCTGATATGAAAATAGCAGCAAAAGAAACCAAGAAGAGGGAGCGAGAAGAAAATGACAGAATAAAACGAGTTCGGTATGAAGAAGAACTGAATTTTACCATGAAACGAACTGCAATCATCTCTTTTTCCACTTCTTCATCATCATGTTCATGACTACTGAAACTGATGACAAAGAAGTATATCGATCATCCAAATCGTGAAGAACACTTTCAACATCATCTGCTGCGGATATTCCCTCCATAGCACCAAATGTACATGTTAACACATTCGAGTCACCTAAAGTTCCAGATCGTGGGACAGTATTTGTAGCTGGAGCCATTGTACAGGCTATAGGTCATAATGTTTCTGATTTAACTATCTCTAGACGTTCGATCAGGCGATCGAGAAGGAAAACAAGGCAGATAGTTGTAGAACAGGAAGAAAAAGGTAATAATTTGTATGGTACTCTTCTTTTACACTGGCATGGCAAAATGCTTCCAGATATCAGTGATCGAAAGAAAAAATTTTGACCGAATTGCTGTCTTTGTTACTGGAAATGGACAAGAGAAGCTCCTAGGAGTAAAAAGAAAGAAAAAAAGAGGAACTGGTGAATCTGAGGCTCAGGCCTGAATATATTGAATTACAGAGTGGACTCTGATGTTAAAAATCAAAGGACTTGTGTTCGATACGACAGCTAGTGACACGGGGCTTCATAAAGGATCGTGTACAAATATCCGAGAAACATTCAGTACAGAGTTGGTGTGAATTGCTTGCCGTCATCATGCTCTCGAAATTGTATTATCAAACGTATTTTCCTGTATTTTTGGTAATTCTACAAGTCCAAAAACCACACTGTTGAAACACTTTCAGCAAAACTGATCTTCAATTAATCACTCTAATTATTCTACAGCACCAGACAAACTATTCAAGGATCCAGTAATGAAAAAATTGCGGCATGAAATGCTGGATACTTGCCAAATTCTCTACATTCCAACAACCAAGAGATGATTATTAAGTTTTCTTAGAATTATCCTCACTGTTCCTTGGTGGTGTAAGACGTACTAATGAGTCATTTCGAGCTCCTGGTCCATCGCATCATCCTCGATTGGTGCCCAAAGGCATTTGTGCACTGAAAATATTTCTTTTGCAATCACAGTGCAAACTAACACAACAATAAGTCCCGAAGATAACTGACTTGGCTTTATTTGTCAGTCTTGTTTATATCAGGGTGTGGAATGAAGCGCATATTAGTGTCCGAACTCCTTACAATGATATCAGACTAATTACCTTCCTCAAGAATTATCCCAACAAAACTGTAGCTAATAAAGCATATAAGGCTCTTTGTGGTTATCGTTGGTTTCTCTCTGAGCACTTGGTTGGCCTAGCCTTCTTTGAAAAGGAGACACAGAAAAACATGGTTAGAAACTTGCAACGCCCACGAATATGTGTTGCTCCTCGTCGACTCAAGATAATTAATCAACTGGAAGAGTTGAAAGACCTGAAATTAGAGAATCTTATGATAGAAGAGGTCACTTGTTTTTTCGATGTGTTGATTGAAGGAGGAAGAATCAAATCAACAACTTTCCTATAGTTATCTCCTACAGACTGGCCAGATCATCCAGATTTCAAAGAACATTGTCACCGCTGCTCTCAGTTGAAAGTAGAAAATGACCCGGCAGAATGAGTTATCGGCCTCATCCAAAAGTAGAATGAAACATTCACGAAGGATGAGAAGCAGAAACAGTTTCTTCTTCAAATTGTATCCAAAATCGAAAAGAGCATCCTACTTCTTCAAAAGCTGCTCTAATGGTGCAATTTCACATTCATCAAGAGAATGACTTTTTTCCTTATAATGTAACTCTTGCATGTCCTTGAGAGAGCTCTGAATGTAAATATTTCCTGATAAAAGCTTTTTTGTGTTACTTTTGTACATAAATGCACAATATGAGCCTTGTTGAGCTATGAAATCTGGAACTACAGTTTTTTGTACCACTTTAATATTCCAGTTCATGGAACTAAGACTTAAGGCAAGAGAAAAAAAAATCTTTGAGTTTCAAAATATTGTACAGTGTCATTGATATACCACATTTTATTAATACATGTACTATATCCTCTTCGGTAAGACAGGAATCACAGTTTGGGGAGGGTATCAATTTTAACAACTTTCTCGTTTTATTAGTATTCATGTGACCTGCTTTTAGTCTATTGATTATAACAATTCCTTTTATCGTGAGTGCCGAATAGAGAAATAAAGAGTGGCGTGAAACACGGTTTATTAACATCAAGAAAGATCTGCAAGAAAGTGGTCACGACGCAAAGGTAGATTTATGAAGAAAGAAGACTGTCACATTTTGATCACACACAATAAGTGAATAGACAACCTACTGCGCCTCTTGTTCTACAAATACTGAATTTAGTTCTAACAGCGTTTCTACAGTTATATGCGTTAGAGCGTCTACAGCACTAACGGCTGATTGCATGTATCTGTACTGACGACAACCCTACTACAAACCGCAGGCTAATGAAACTTCAGCAGGTGACTAAATTCGAGGATTAATTATTTGCATTTCGCTTTAGGATTAGAGGGTGTTGCGGACTGGAGGGGTTAGTGCTCTACGAAGGGCACCTTCATGGCGGCGGTGTAACCCCTGGACCCGGAGTCAGCTAGTTTAGTTCAACAGGCAAGTCAACTGGGAGTGTTGGCACAGCGGCGATAATGTTATCGAGAACTTCGGGAAAGCTGCCCCACACACTGCGCGTGCCGGCGGACTTGAGCTTACATAAGACGTCGAGAAAAGTAATAAAACGTTGCTTGCAGCCTAGATTCAAAGAAGAAGACATAACTAAGATTATAACCCAAACAAATTTTGCTACATATTTTTCTCTTTAATAGAAAAATGGAAAAATGATAAGATCTGAACAGCACTGATCGAGAAGAACGGAGAAAAATAACATGACTGTGAGTCACAGAGCACAAGTCTTGCAACAGAGCAGATCCACTTTTCCGAGAGCAAGAAGATATTGTCACTGCCTGGCTGTGAAATACCTTGTGTTTTAGGTTGAGTTATTATAATACATATTCCCCTTGTGAGTCAATGCTCTTAGTCCAACTTCTTTCCAGTGAGTAGATTCATACTAGTGAAATGAAGTTCTGGGAGGCGAGAAAAAAACATTTTTCTCCAGCCTAAAATTTCTGTGTGCTATGAAATAAATGGTACTTAGGTGGTGCCAAATCTGGTGACTAGGTTGTGTGCTGCACTCATTTCACAAATCATTTCTCTCCGCATTCCCATTGGCAAAGCAACTTTGTGAGCAGATGAGGTGTCCAGATGCAATAAGATTTTTGTTCCTCTTTACGTATCCAATTTTCTTGTCAAGTATTTTTTGCAACCAGATGGTCCATGAGTCATGTGCAGTGTTCAACAGTCATTGTTTTAACTTTAGGTAGCTAATCAATAAGATAAATCTCTTTCGAATTCCTGGAAACACTGACCACAAACTTCATGGCAGATGGTACCGACTTCGAGACCCCTAGTGTAGTGCCACCGATTTCCACTCACTGATATCATTACTTTTTCATTTCTTGTGTGAAGTGGTGAATTCACGTCTCTCTCACAGTAACAAGTCGGGGCATTAAATCAGTTTCATTATTTTTAAAACGGTCCATACTTTTTTGGGAAATTCGGTATCGTGTATATGTTCGATCAGCACTTCACAAATTCATCATCCATCATTCATAAAGTTTTCTCACAGTTAAGCGTTCGTATAAAATGTAACGAAAATTTTTCTGCTGATGTGCTGGATAAATCTTTAGTCGTTAATTATCTACTACCGTGTCGTTCCATTTTATAGCTGTTCTCAGCTTTGGGAACATCATTCACGTGAATCCTCTTCAGTAGAGCTACATCCATGCTAGAATCCAGCCACCTGTTGAAAATTAAGGATATTTCTGGTCTATCCATTGAAACGAAACACACACATCAAGTATACTTACAAAAAATTTTGAACTAAATTATTCCTAACTTAAAATTAACATTTGACTTACGTTATTCAGAAGTTTACAGCAACGGCAGTTTACAGCAACGTCATAAAAGTTAAATTTCGTTGATATCAACCAGATCTCTGTATCAGAACAATAAACTTTCATCTTGCCCCTGTAATTACTGCCTCCCTGTGCGATATTGTTTACATATGTTTCGTAAAACCAATCACATTATTTAAGAAGCAAATGCACTATGAAAGTACTGGCAAGATATTATCCTAAGTCTATTAGAAAGAAACGCTTTGCCAGTAGATTATTTCCCATAGTTTGAATGTGACGCGAATTATAACATTTATGGTAGATACCTAGGTTACAAGTGCATTTGTCACTTATTTCAAGGTATCATGTACTTCCAAACAAATTAAAAGTTCAACATAACGGTAGACAAAAATGTTCTTCATTTTTCCAACTTAAAGAGTTTGCACACACATTCCGACAACTGATTAATGTACTTAGTATGGGGTGTGATCACCTATGGCAGCAATACGGGCCTGATAACGTCAGGGCATGATGTGAATGATACCAGTCTCATGTTGAGGCAGTAAGGCCATTTTTCCTGTCTTCCTGCAGAGCTGTTCACAAGTCTTGGAGAGTGGTTGGTAGTTGCAAGCCGTGTCCCGAGTGCATCCTAGACGTACTTTATGGGATTAAAATCGGAAGAGCGTGCAGGCCCCGTCATCCGTGCAGTATCTTCCGTCTCCAAGAAAACATCAACCACCTGTGCACTACGAGGTCGAGCATTATCATGAAGTCTGGACCCTCAGCACCTCGCAACAACCTCATACAAGGTCCCAAGATCTCCACACAATACCTGATACCAGTTAAACCTTGCCGATTCACCGGTACAGTTTCAAGAACGAATGGTCAATACAATCCCTGCCTACTCCATTAGGAGTCCCCCTCGATATTGGTTTCTTTCCACAGTCTTTGGATCCTGAAATCGTGATCCACGTTCCCTCCAGATGCGAATCCGTCGAGAATCATTCTCCGGACCAAATCAGGATTGATCTGAGAAAATAACATTGGCTCACTGTTCGACAGTCCAAGTGGCACGTTGATGACTCCACTGTAGACGTTTCCTTTTGTGAAGACACGACAGAGGTACAGCAGCTCTCCGATATTAAAGGCCACTCTGTCGAAGCCATTTGTACACCGTTTGCCTTGACACAACTCGTCCAGTGAATGCTGCTAGAACAGATGCCAGTTGCCGTGCAGTACTAGGGGGATACTGTCCTGCCTTTACAATAAAATATAGGTCTTCTCTTTCTGATGTCACACGTGGTCGGCCGTGCCCTTGTCTTCGGGATACGGTCTCGGTCTCTATAACCTGTCGTCGCAACCGAGAAACAACAGAACGATTCACATTAAGCCAGCGGGACACATCGGTTTGTGACTGTCCTGCGCAGAGAATCTGGATGGCTATGTTTTAAGTATTGGGAATGGCTACCAGCAATCTGTAATGTGCCTACAATTATCACTGAGGCCTGCATCCATATTTCTGTTACCCGATAATCTACACAGTGGTGACAAATCTACATCTACATCTACATTTATACTCCGCAAGCCACTCAACGGTGTGTGGCTGAGGGTACCTTACGTGCCACTGTCATTACCTCCCTTTCCTGTTCCAGTCGCGTATGGTTCGCGGGAAGAACGACTGCCGGAAAGCCTCCGTGCGCGCTCGAATCTCTCTAATTTTAAATTCGTGATCTCTTCGGGATGTATAAGTAGGGGGAAGCAATATATTCGATACCTCATCCAGAAACGCACCCTCTCGAAACCTGGACAGCAAGCTACACCGCGATGCAGAGTGCCTCTCTTGCAGAGTCTGCCACTTGAGTTTATTAAACATCTCCGTAACGCTATCACGGTTACCAAATAACCCTGTGACGAAACGCGCCGCTCTTCTTTGGATCTTCTCTATCTCCTCCGTCAACCCGATCTGGTACGGATCCCACACTGATGAGCAATACTCAAGTATAGGTCGAACGAGTGTTTTGTAAGCCACCTCCTTTGTTGATGGACTACATTTTCTAAGCACTCTCCAAATGAATCTCAACCTGGTACCCGCCTTACCAACAATTAATTTTATATGAACATTCCACTTCAAATCCTTCCAGACGCATACTCCCAGATATTTTACAGAAGTAACTGCTACCAGTGTTTGTTCCGCTATCATATAATCATACAATAAAGGATCCTTCTTCCTATGTATTCGCAATACATTACATTTGTTTATGTTAAGGGTCAGTTGTCACTCACTGCACCAAGTGCCTATCCGCTGCAGATCTTCCTGCATTTCGCTGCAATTTTGTAATGCTGCAACTTCTCTGTATACTACAGCATCATCCGCGAAAAGCCGCATAGAACTTCCGACACTATCTACTAGGTCATTTATATATATCGTGAAAAGCAATGGTTCCAAACACTCCCCTGTCGCACGCCAGAGGTTACTTTAACGCCTGTAGATGTCTCTCCATTGAGAACAACGTGCTGTGTTCTGTTTGCTAAAAACTCTTCAATCCAGCCACACAGATGATCTGATATTCCGTAGGCTCTTACTTTATCAGGCGACAGTGCGGAACTGTATCGAACGCCTTCCAAATGTCGTGGAGTACGCCCTGATATCTTATTGCACCTCCTTTTGCCCGGTGCCACGCAGCAGCTCGTCGCGGCATGGATTCAACAAGTCGTTGGAGGTCACCTGCAGAAATACCGAGCCATGCTGTCTCTACAGCGTCCATAATTTCGGAAGTGTTGCCTGTGCAGTATGTTGTGCACCAACCGACCTCTCGCTTATATCCCATAAATGTTCGATGGGGTCCATGTTAGGCGGTCTGGATGGCCAAATCATTCGCTCGAGTTTTCCAGAATGTTCTTCAAACCAATCGCGAACAACTATGGCCCGGGACATGGCGCCTTGTCATCCATAAAAATTCCATCGTTGTTTGGGAAGGCTGCAAATGGTCTCCAAGTAGCCTATGATAACCATTTCCAGACAATGATCGGTTCGGTTGGACCGGAGAACCCAGTCCATCCCATGCAAACACAGCCCACACCACTATAGAACACCACCACCTTGCACAGTGCCTCTTTGACAGCGTGGGTCTATGGCTTCGTGGGTTCTGCGCCACACTCGAACCCTACATCAGTTCTTGTTGTTGTTGTTGTGGTCTTCAGTCCCGAGACTGGTTTGATGCAGCTCTCCACGCTACTCTATCCTGTGCAAGCTTCTTCATCTCCCAGTACCTACTGCAGCCTACATCCATCTCAATCTGCTTAGTGTATTCATCTCTTGGTCTCCCTCTACGACTTTTACCCTCCACGCTGCCCTCCAGTACTAAATTGGTGATCCCTTGATGCCACAGAACATGTCCTACCAACCGATCCCTTCTTCTAGTCAAGTTGTGCCACAAACTCCTCTTCTCCCCAATTCTATTCAATACCTCCTCATTACTTTTGAATACATTATGGGCACAACAGTGATCAATGTCTTATAAATAATTACTATTAAAAACAGTCTTGATCACAATTTATTTAACAAGGTGACCGGTTTCAACCACTACTGTGGTCATCTTCAGACCTATAAGTTGTATACAAAGCTTTAATTAGAGGGCTACATACATTAAACAAAATACATAAAGTTATAAAACTATAAAACGTTGAATTACCATTGAGTAGGAACCTCTTTCCTTGAAGAATCACTACTGGAGAAACCAGTGCACGTCTTACTATATATAATGGAGGCTCCACCCACTTCTGACTGCATGATGTCATTATTAACCAATGAGTTATAAGTCGAATTACAATTAAAACTTTCTTAGTTAAAAGAACAATTGTCAAGAAATTAGAAATAAATACACACTAAACTTAGCTTATTTTTGACACTGGCTCATAATTTTATAATTTTAAATTCTCTCATTTTTATTTGCTTATATGACTGGCATACAACTTGACGATTAGCAATGCCTTAAACAAGCACATGTAATCTACATATCAACTTCATAGATAATATTTCATATATACAGACAACTACTTCGTATCATATTTGGACAGCATGTAGTATACATGGCAGCTACAGATTATTGTAGCTTACTCTTTTCGTTTCAATAAAGACATGCTGCTCAATAATACATCGTCTGACGCCAGTCTTTTGCCATTCTACTTCGCAACAACTTCGTTGGAAAGAAGCCTGCTGCTACATCTTTGCACTGGCGTTTGTCCTCACCATGGCAACCACTAGTTCGATTATCGACTTTACAATAACTTCTGTGAAAAAAGCCTGCTGCTTCATCTTTGCAACGGCGTCTAACTTCACCATAGCAACCAGTGGTTCCAAATGGTTCGCCGACTGGCCTTGAGAGGGCAACCCATGTACTGCCAAACCGAAGTTTATTTTCCTACGTATTTAAATATTTTTAAGGCTTCCTAATTGACAAATAGCTGTTTAATAAGCTAAGTTTAGTGTGTATTTATTTCTAATTTCTTGACAATTGTTCTTTTAACTAAGAAAGTTTTAATTGTAATTCGACTTATAACTCATTGGTTAATAATGACATCATGCAGTCAGAAGTGGGTGGAGCCTCCATTATATATAGTAAGACGTGCACTGGTTTCTCCAGTAGTGATTCTTCAAGGAAAGAGGTTCCTACTCAATGGTAATTCAACGTTTTATAGTTTTATAACTTTATGTATTTTGTTTAATGTATGTAGCCCTCTAATTAAAGCTTTGTATACAACTTATAGGTCTGAAGATGACCACAGTAGTGGTTGAAACCGGTCACCTTGTTAAATAAATTGTGATCAAGACTGTTTTTAATAGTAATTACCTCCTCATTAGTTATGTGATCTACCCATCTAATATTTAGCATTCTTCTGTAGCACCACATTTCGAAAGCTTCTATTCTCTTCTTGTACCAACTATTTATCGTCCATGTTTCACTCACATACATGGCTACACTCCATACAAATACTTTCAGAAACGACTTCCTGACACTTAAATCTATACTCGATGTTAACAAATTTCTCTTCTTCAGAAACGATTTCCTTGCCATTGCCAGTCTACACTTTATGTCCTCTCTACTTCGACCATCATCAGTTATTTTGCTCCCCAAATAGAAAACTCCTTTACTACTTGAAGTGTCTCATTTCCTGATATAACTCCCTCAGCATCACCCGTCTTAATTCGACTACATTCCATTATCCTCGTTTTGCTTTTGTTGATGTTCATCTTATATCCTCCTTTCAAGACACCATCCATTCCGTTCAACTGCTCTTCCAAGTCCTTTGCTGTCTCTGACAGAATAACAATGTCATCGGCGAACCTCAAAGTTTTTATTTCTTCTCCATGGATTTTAATACCTACTCCGAACTTTTCTTTTGTTTCCTTTACTGCTTGCTCAATATACAGATTGAATAGGATCGGGGAGAGGCTACAACCCTGTCTCACTCTTTCGTAACCACTGCTTCCCTTTCATGTCCCTCGACTCTTGTAACTGCCACCTGGTTTCTGTACAAATTGTAAATAGCCTTTCGCTCCCTTTATTTTACCCCTGCCACCTTCACAATTTGAAAGAGAGTATTCCAGTCAACATTGTCAACATCAGTTCTTACCAGCTGAAATTGGCACTCATATGATCAAACCTCGGTTTTCCAGTCGTCTAGGGTCCAGTCGATATTGTGCTGTTAGAAAAGTCACTTTCGTCATTGGTCTGCCATAGCCTATTAACGCCAAATTTCGCCGCACTGTCCTAACGGATACGGGAGTCCCACGTCCCACATTGATTTCTGCTGTTACTTCATGCAGCGTTGCTTGTCTCTTAGCACTGACAACTCTACGCGAACGCCGCTGCTCCCGGTCGTTAAGCGAAGGCCGTAGGCCACTGCGTTGTGCGTGGTGAGAGGTAATGCCCGAAATGTGATATTCTCGACCCACTCTTGATATTGTAGGTCTCGGAATATTGACTTCCCTAACGATTTCCGAAATGGAATGTCCCGTGTATCTAGCTCCAACTACCGTTCCTTGTTGGAATTCTGTTAATTCCCGTCGTGCGACCATAATCACGTCGGACAGTTTTTCACATGAACCAGTACGCATGACAGCTCCGCCGATGCTCCGCCATTTTATAGCTTGTGTACGCGATACTACCGCCGTCTGTATATGTGCATATCGCTATCCCATGGCTTTTACTCACCTCACTGTATAAAGACTGAGAAGCATATTCAGAAGAAGAAATACACTAAACATTGCTGAAGCTTGGATTGTTCGTGGGTGTGAATTCTGTTACGAGTCAGACAGGTTGAGAATCAGATGTTTCGCATGAAGATTTTCATTTTGTCACTTATGCAGTGATTATTGAATGTAAGGGCTCCGTCAGCCTCTACTTTCAGTTGTTTCAGAGAATTTTAATGATCTGATCTGATCCTACTGTAATAATAAACAGATTTACTGTTGCAATAATAACAGATTTCTTAGAGAAGGTATCAGTTTTAGAGAAAACGGCCACTTCAATTAATATAATCCAGCTGACAATCTCAATCGATGAAGTAACAGAGAACTTCCTGGGCAACAACAGGAATGCTGTCACATTTCCAACTGGAAATAACCTGTTGGTGATAAAAATTGCAGGAAGGGTAGCGTGTAACGAAATTTTACTTTCTGTAGGTTTACAGTGTAGCTGGAAGACTGCGAGCATTGGAACTTTAATAGTGGCAACTATTTATTTACAACTTATACGAAATATCTACATCTGCATCCATACTCCGCAAGCCACCTGACGGTGTGTGGCGGAGGGTACCTTGAGTACCTTTATCGGTTCTCCCTTCTATTCCAGTCACGTATTGTTCGTGGAAAGAGAGATTGTCGGTATGACCCTGTGTGGGCTCTAATCTCTCTGATCTTATCCTCTTGGTCTCTTCACGAGATATACGTAGGAGGGAGCAATATACTGCTTGACTCCTCGGTGAAGGTATGTTCTCGAAACTTCTACAAAAGCCCGTACCGAGCTACTGAGCGTCTCTCTTGCAGAGTCTTCCACTGGAGTTTATCTATCATCTCCGTAACGCTATCGCGATTACGAAATGATCCTGTAACGAACCGCGGTGCTCTCCGTTGGATCTTCACTATCTCTTCTATCAATCCCATCTGGTACGGATCCCACACCGGTGAGCAATATTCAAGCAGTGGGCGAACAGGTGTACTGTAACCTACTTCCTCTGTTTTCGGACGCCGGCCGGAGTGGCCGTGCGGTTCTAGGCGCTACAGTCTGGAACCGAGCGACCGCTCCGGTCGCAGGTTCGAATCCTGCCTCAGGCATAGATGTGTGTGATGTCCTTAGGTTAGTTAGGTTTAATTAGTTCTAAGTTCTAGGCGACTGATGACCTCAGAAGTTAAGTCGCATAGTGCTCAGAGCCATTTGAACCATTTTGTTTTCGGACTGGATTTCCTTAGGATTCTTCCAATGAATCTCAGTCTGGCATCTGCTTTACCGACGATTAACTTTATATGGTCGTTCCATTTTAAATCACTCCTAATGCCTACTCCCAGATAATTTAAGGAATTAACTGCTTCCAGTAGCTGACCTGCTATATTTTTAGCTAAATGATAAAGGATCTTTCTTTCTATCTATTCGCAGCACATTACACTTGTCTACATTAAGATTCAATTGCTATTCAAGTTTCGAACTTTTAATATTCTTCAGAGTAGTCACCAACGTTGCCAGCGATGTGGAAGTCGTAGGATACCCCTTAGCAGCACCTGTTGTGTTGATAGTTCCAGTGAAGCTGTCTATGGTCCCACGAATTTATGCGACAGTTACGAAACGAATGCCATGAAGTGATTCCTTCAGTTTCAATTTGAAGTCACAAGGGCTTTTTTGGGGGTGCGGTGGGTGGTACAGTACTTCCCAGCCTCTTCGATCGGACAATTCAGTCACAAATTGCGCCTTATGCGTCCGGGCATTATCCTTCAAAACGATGGTCGGGTCCTGCAGAAAGTGTCACCGCTTCTTTCTATTAGCTGTTCATTTTTGTAACACTGCCTATGACCTGCTCAGAGAAAGAGGCGGCGGCACGTTCTGCAGAAGCCGCCAATAATTTTGCAGCACAATGCTCGGGTGCATATGGCGCAAATTGAGATATATTTGTTCGATCGATGGGGCTGAGAAGTGCTGTACCACCCACCACGTTCCCCGGACTTACCCTTTTAACTTCAACTTGTTTCGTAAAGTGCAGGAAGCACTTCGTGGTATTCGCTTCGGAACTGTTACAGAGATTCGTCGGGTAATACACTGCTCCACTCGAACTACAAGGGCTATTCGGAAAATAACGTCCGATCGGTCGCGAAATGGAAACAGCAGTGAAAATAAAAAAAAATTTATTTGCAACAGTTTCATATACTTTCCAGATTCTTCTTTTGATAGTCTCCAATACGACTTAGACATTTGTCGTAGCGTTGTATCAACTTTCCAATACCCTCGTCATAGAAGGCAGCCGCCTGTGCTTCCAGCCACTTCTTTATGCTGGTCTGCAGTTCGTTGACTGTGCCAAAATGTTGTCTTCACAGCCAGCGGTTCATGTGAGTAGAGATGAACATCACAGGGAGTCAACTCCGGGCTTTATGGTGGGTGATCAAACACTGAAAACGCTGCAGGGGACGTCCTCATTGCCTCTGAAGTGTGCAGCTGAGAATTGTCATGAAGAAGGAAATGCATGACAGTTACGTAATGTGGGGTTGCGTGAAATCAGGCGAAACCTCTCAGCGGGCACCCACACTTGTCGGGAGATACTGTTGTTCTAGGCATCTTTACGAGTTCACTGTGCTCTCAGAATTGAAAAGATAGACGTGACGCGATCGACAGGCATACTAGAGACACTGTCCAACACATGTGAAGAGGAGATCAGTGTTTAACGTTCCTTCAACAACGAGGTCATTAGAGATGGACCACAAGCTTGGATGAGGGGAGGATGGGGAAGGAAAACGGTCGTGCCCTTTTGAAGGAACTGTTAAAACATTTGCCTAAAGCGATTTAAGGAAATCACAGAAAACGTAAACCAGGATGACTGGATGCAATTTTGAACCATTGTCCTCCCTAATGTGACTCCAGTATGCTAACCACTGCGCTACCCCACTCGGTCCCAACACATCTGTGCAAAGCTTCATCGGGTTTTCACTGTCATTTCCATTTCGAGATCTGTCAGACCTCACTTTCCAAATAGCCCTCGTATCAACAAAACTGTTTCTGCTAAGGGTATTCTACGCCTTGCACATCGCTTCCAATGGGCTGTACACCATGCTGCCGACTACTTTCAAGGGCACTAAGTCTTTGAGGTATGTATCTATTTTGTAAAACTTGTAAATAAATAGTTACCACTGTTGAAGTACCAACCATCGTATTATTAAATTTGTAGATGGATCGTCTGTATAAAGGATGCTAAATTTAGGACACAGAGATGCCTCCTCTAGCAGCAATAATGGCTCTATCCTATCTGTACTTCGAGTCGAACTGAACTTGGATGGCCGACCGAAGTGGCCGTGCGGTTAAAGGCGCTGCAGTCTGGAACCGCAAGACCGCTACGGTCGCAGGTTCGAATCCTGCCTCGGGCATGGATGTTTGTGATGTCCTTAGGTTAGTTAGGTTTAACTAGTTCTAAGTTCTAGGGGACTAATGACCTCAGCAGTTGAGTCCCATAGTGCTCAGAGCCATTTGAACCATTTGAACTTGGATGACAGATATCAGTACATCAGTCCATGGTACTTCAGCTCTGTACAACAGTTCATCAAACCTAGTGTCGACCAAGTCGTCGAGTGTCAGTCTCCCAGCAACCCATGACCAGTTGTTTCAATGGATGAGATACGTGAAGAACGTGACGACCATGCCAACGGTCGCACACTCTCTGTATCCTGGTAGGTCAGGGCAACATGAGTAACATGTACTCTTACATTATATTGTTGAAAGATAACGCCACGGAGACCCCGAAGGTAGGATACAGCCTCTGATATTAACACATCAAAAATGCAAGGTGTCCCAGAAGCGTTGCGATGAACTGCGAGGGATTGCAGAAGGTGTCTTGAGAAATAAATCGGTGATAGGAACCGTGTCTGGAAACGTCATCAAAGGATGCTACAAAGCGTCAGAGTTACAGACGCCGACGCCTGCCATTGCAACCCGTCGCTTGCTTTAATCATAAATATATGTCTGGGTGATGCTAAATGTTATTATTATTAAATAAAAAACTATTATCTTATCAATAACCTTCAAATGATGAGCTACAACTTTAATTTTTATATATGAAATTAGTGAATTTACTAATGGCACTTTTGTTGTCTATGCCGGCAGTCACTTTCAGAACTCAGTTTAATAACCTTAAATTGCTGGTGGACCCACATACCAACACAATAAAATAAAAATAGTGAATTTTGAGGCAGTATGAATGAGAACAGAGGCGTGTTTAAGTTTACAAAATAATGACAAGTTTTATCAATCCTTTCGTAACTAGAACGAGTTGATAACTCTTACACAGAAAATGACAAACACACATCAGAAAAGGGATGGTGTTTGATTGGCAAAGCATTCATTGGAGTGGAAGCTATACAAATTCTCCCCTGAATTAATTCCTTTTACAATGGAATCTGACTTTGTTTACATGAATTCACTATGAGACCCAACTCTATTCAAATGGTATCAACTACAACCAAGTATATCAGAAACTATGGTTCTCCTGAGAGCAGGGAGCTATAATGCCATTTAACAACCCAACACCGGTACAGCAGTAACCGACGCTGCAGATGGCTCCATCCTATCTGTACTTCGAGTCGAACTGAGCTTGGATGACAGATATCAGTACATCTGTCCATGGTACTTCAGCTCTGTACAACAGTTCATCGAATCTTTCACCTTGATTCAGGCGGCAGCAGAAAACGGAACGCTGCCGGCGAGGAGCGGCGTGCTGCGGCAACACTAATGTTCTGACGCGTCTACGAAAATTTGTAAACTATGTGGTCTGGTGTTCTGATTATCGGAAGGGGGGAAAATCTCCTATTAGTGCCCTGAAATCCCTGCATATTTCAGTGTGATGCGCAACCGTTCCTTGGTCTGGTCAAACCATTTTGACTCTCAGGCACGACGGTACGTACTCGAATTGTCAAACTCAGGACGAATAAGTTAACCCTCGTGACATACGATATGTCCGAGGTGATATGCAGTTCCACTGTAGGAACAGTTGGCAACTACCAATGGCTCCTAGTCCACTACAAGGTCTGGACCACAAGTCTCACCCACTAGGGAAAGACATGAAGTTTTCCACCAGAGAAGGACCAGAAGGCAAAGAATGGAAAGAATCACAACCACTTTCCACCAGGCCTTGGTGTTGAAGCCGTATCAGCACAAACGAAACTGCCCACACATTACACAAACTAACTGAACTATCCTCTACTCATTGAATCTCCCTTCTCGACTGTTGTGCTGGCCTGGTACCCCATCCTGACACAGCACCGGTGTTACCACGCTGGGGGAGCAAGCCTCCACTTTGCATGCCCTAAGAGGAGTCAATCAGCGACTCAAAATCTCTCTTGCCTGAAAAAGGAGATTTTAGACTAGGAAGGCGTCTTTCTCACGGTAAGCATGACCATGATCGACAAAAAAAGAAAAAAAAAGAGACATCTACCCCGATGTGACCACAGTCCTTCATTTATGGGGAGATTTAATCTTTCCAGGCCGACCATTTCCAATTTCTGAAAGAAGGTCGTTAAGCTTCCCAGACAGTTCTGCCCGTGTAATATACAGGTTGTAAATTTTAAGATGATAAACCAGAATAACTCGAAAAATAAGCATCACACGAAAACATGCGTAGAATCCAAAGTTGATTGTTTTCGAGAGGGACATCTACTGGTGCTAAAATTAGCCCGCCACCCCAGTCCCCTGGGGTGGGGTGGGAGGTAGCTTTAAAATTCCAAATGGGAACCCCCATTTTTTATTGAAGAATCAGATTCTACATAAAAAGCTACGTACATTTTGTTTTAAACATTTGTTTTGATTCTTGGTAATTGGCGCTGTAATTCAAGAAACTCTATGTTCTCATTTTTGCGTGGAAAATGGTTACGGATAAATAAAAAATACTCATTTACTTCGTAAATTTTGATTCGCTAAAACTCAAACTCTCCCTCTCTCCCCATAGGGTGGGGTTTCAGAGAGAGGAATTACAGTTTTACAAATGTTGACCTAAATATTACGTTTTTCCGCAGATTCGGTTAAGTTTTGTTTGCTTCGTGGTCATGAGGCCACACAACTTTTAATTATTTATTTTAATTTTATTTTATTTTAATTTAATTATTTATTTTATTTATCCGTAACCATTTTCCAAAAAATGAGAACATGGATTTTTTTGAATCACAGCGGCACCTACCAAGAACCAAAACAAATGTTTAAGAAAAAATGTACGTAGCTTTTTATGTAGAATCTGATTCGGCAATAAAATATGGGGGTTCCTATTTGAAATTTTACAGTTGCCTCCCGCCCCACCCCCTGGGGCTGAGGTGGTGGGCTAATTGTAGCACCAGCAGATGTTCCCCTCGAAAATAATCAACTTTGGATTCTACACATTTTTTTCGTGTGAAGCGTATTTTTCGAGCTATTCTGGTTTGTCAACTTAAAATTTACACCCTGTATATGTTTATTGCCGCTCGCTAAGAGAACCTGGCGACTCCCTGACGTCCGGGGAGTTACAGTCTTGCCTCCACTAAACACATGGACCAGCCACTGCGTACAGCTTCTAACATGAAAATGCAAAGAGTTTTAAGACCTTCCTACCGTTTGCACAAAGGCTCAGTTTACAGCAGTCTCTCTTAAATGGCTTCCTCCACCCACTTTCCGCCAACTGGCCTCCGTCGTGACGGACTGCCGCCTGGCCGAGGTAAAATGATTGATTGACAAACTGGTGCTCTCCTGCCCGACCCTAAGCGGAAGGAGCGGTGTGCTACGGCCAGAAGTCCCACTCTACAGATGACACATGCAGTTATAAGAACATTCTGCCCACAATTTCCTCGTAAACCACACATACCAAATGTAGCACTGGGGAACACCGAAATCATGACCTAAAATTAGAATGTTAATCTGACTGACACTTCTTAAAGTGGGAGAGTGGTGCGCCACCTCTCAACATTTGGCCACCCCTTCAGCAGCAAATGTGACTTTGTTGGCTGCCAACTCTTGTATACCGAGAAACACTGGAGATTTTGGAGGGTTCAAATGGTTCAAATGGCTCTGAGCACTATAGGACTTAACATCTGAGGTCATCAGTCCCCTAGAACTTAGAACTACTTAAACCTAACTAACCTAAGGACATCACACACATCCATGCCCGAGGCCGGATTCGAAACTGCGACCGTAGCAGTCGCGCGGTTCCGGACTGAAGCGCCTAGTACCGCTAGGTCACCGCGACAGGCTTGGAGGGTTCCAGGAGAAAAATATCTTGCTGATGGAAACCGGAGTCCGAAACCATCACCCACTGAGTCAACAGAGCATCACATTCATAGCAGACACGGCCTTTCTACGCAGTAGATAGTTCCATCTTCTCCACTGGCGACCGTAGCAATCAATAAAACAATGTTGCGAGACTTTCTGTCTACCGTCCTTCAGTGTACAAAGTCATGTTTGCTGTCGAAGTGGTGACCTAGGGGCAAGCGTCGGCGCCAATAACTTCGACGCTCTCTAACGTCATTGGATAACGTTTCCAGACACGGGGTTCGGGTTGGGTTTTTTGGGGAAGGAGACCAGACAGCGAGGTCATCGGTCTCATCGGATTAGGGAAGGATGGGGAAAGAAGTCGGCCGTGCCCTTTCAGAGGAACCATCCCGGCATTTGCCTGGAGTGATTTAGGGAAATCACGGAAAACCTAAATCAGGATGGCCGGACGCGGGATTGAACCGTCGTCATCCCGAATGAGAGTCCAGTGTCTAACCACTGCGCCACCTCGCCTGGTTCCAGACACGGGTTCTTATCTTGATTTGTTCCTCAAGACACCCTCTATAGCCCCTCGAAGTTTGCCGCGACATTTCTGGGATACTCTGTATAATCCCTGCTGTCCAAATTACCAACTTTGCGAAACAGCAGTGATCGTGTTGCGTACCTAATGGTGCACCATTCCATCTCGTTAGGTACTAGTCCTGTAGAACAACGACTAATGCAATTTCGATATGTTCGTTCTCTGCAGAGTCTCTAAAACCGGATAGGTCTATAGAGATGCTCTATACAGAACCATGACCTGTCTGAAAAGACGACGTGATGTTACTGGTGTGCCCAGTGCTGTCTGTGCGGTACACTGTCAGCGCGCTTCTCTCTGCTCCGCAAACGGAAGCCACACCAATGATCGCCGTGCTGATAGTCCGTGGTGTTCCAAATGCCGTTGCACTGTCTATGTGGGCGCCCGGGTTCCCGGGTTCGATTCCCGGCGGGGTCAGGGATTTTCTCTGCCTCGTGATGACTGGGTGTTGTGTGATGTCCTTAGGTTAGTTAGGTTTAAGTAGTTCTAAGTTCTAGGGGACTGATTACCATAGATGTTGTCCCATAGTGCTCAGAGCCATTTGAACCATTTTTTGTCTATGTGGATACTCGTCTAGCTGTAAACAAGCCCATTTCCGGACTCAAGGTACGTGACGTGGTTGTACGATCCTGCACGGTTGGGCGAACAGTATACTGGCGAGTCAGTACCTTACGATCACCTGCTTAATAGCGCATTGGTCTACCTCTGGAACGTAACACGGCAGCACTTCTGTGTCATGGCGTCCCAGATGTGTTCCATTGGGTTCAGATAAGGTGAATCTGGTAGCCAAGAAATCAACGTGAGTTCGCTATCGTGCTCCTCAAACTAGTGTGGCACGATTCTGGCCTTGTGACACGTACAGTTATCCTCTTGGAAGATACCATCACTGTCAGGGAAGACATCAAGTGTAAAACGATGCAGAGAGTCCACAGTAATGATCACATAGCCCACAGCTCACAGTGTCTTCAGTTACTACCAGGGAATCTCAGGTGTACGCCCTCATAGCAACCTTCATCATCTTGACATGGCATGGTGCATGTTTCGAGAAGCCGTTCGCCTGGATGATATTGTATCAGCACACGACAAGTGCCCTGGTGTACCAAGAAGCATGATTTATCCTATCACACAACACGTTTTAGTGTTCCGTGGTCCAGTCTCGATGATTCTGAGTCCGCTCCAATCGTAATGGACAACGTCTTTCAGTCTACATGGGAACACATAGGGTCGCCTGCTGCTGAGCTCCATGTTCAGCAATGTGGGCTCCACATTGTGCTCTGTGAAAGTGTTGCCGCTGCAAGATGTTGTGCATGAACTGACATCTCGAAAATGTCTCATAAATGTTCGATGGGCTTCGTGTCTGGCGGTCTGGGTGGCCAAATCATTCGCTCGAACTGTCCAGAATGTTCTTCAAACCAATCTCGAACAACTGAGGCCTGGTGACATGGCGCATCGTTGTTTGGGAACATGAACTCCATGAATGGCTGCAAGTGGACTCCAGGTAGCCCAGCATAAGTATTTCCAGTCAGCGTTCGGTTCATTTGGACCAGAGGACCCAGTCCATCCAATATAACCACAGCCCACACCATTGTGGAACCATCACCAGCCTGCACAGTGCCTGTTCATAACTTGGGTCCATGGCTTCATGCAGTCTGCACAAGACTCGAACCGTACCATCAGCTCTGATCAGAAAACGATTTTCGAGTCGTCTAGGTTCTAACTGATATGGTCATGAGCCCAGGACAGGCGCAGCAGGCGAAGTCGTGCTTTTAGCAAAGGCAGTCGCGTCGGTCGTCTGCTGCCTTATCCCGTTAACGCCATATTTCACCGCATTATCCCAACGGATACATTCGTAGTTCGTCCCACATTGATTTCTGTGGTTATTTCACGCGTGTTGTTTGTCTGTTAGCTCTGGTAATTCAACGCAAACTCCTCTACTCTCAGTCGTTAAGTGGAGAGCGTCGGCCACTGCGTTGTCTATGGTGAGAGGTAATGCGTGAAATGTGGCATTCTTGGCACACTCTTGATACTGTGGATTTCAAAATATTTCATTCGATAACGGTTTCCGAAATGGATTCACCCATATGTCCAACTCCAACTACCGTTCCGCTTTCAAAGTCTGTTAATTCCCGTCGTACGGCCATAATCACGTCGGAAACCGTTGCACATGAATCACCTGAGTACAAGTGACTCCTCCGCCAATCCACTGCCTTTTTATAATTTGTGTACGCGGTACTACCGCCATCTGCATATGTTCATATTGCTATCCCATGACTTTTGTCACTTCAGTGTTTCTGCCGATGGTCGCCACTTACCGAACTTCAGTGCGGGCAAAATTCCGACCTCCACATTGTGAACATCCAAAGCCTTGTCGCCTGCAAGTGGTTTCACCGTCCTTTAACCAGTTTCCATACATCCTGCCAACATCAGCACGGAAACAGCCGAGAAGCTTCTCCGTTTCCGAGATGTTCATTCTTAGGTGCCGAGCCATAATGATCTGCCTTTTGTCAGAGACGATTATTTCAGTAGATGTCCCCATTGGTCGCCCATGTCGTTCCTATAATGATTACTGATTCGTCTTTGTTCCGCTTACAGAGTTGCCTTAACCACTCCAGTACTATTAGTTTCTGCCTAAAATCACCACAATTATTATTATTATTATTATTATTATTATTTGAAGTACCAATGCCTTCAGTATAAAACCACCCATGCTACTGCAAGACAGAAAAATCGACTGCTAGCCTGACGTAGTTCTGCGAATGTAGTCCACTGTAACAGTCACTTACATCGTTCAAAGCAACAGTCGCCGTGAAGACTGTGCAATGTGATTGTAGGAGATTGTGACATGCGGTTTTCTTACAGTGATCATAATTAGGAGATCATATGACAGTGAAAGTATCTATATCTTAAGTTTTTGTCACGTAAATTTTAGTTTTAACTACAGCTGTTATGAGTGGTGTCGATATGAAATCATTGGACCAGTATGTATTTTTGATACAAGTTTATTAAATTTTAGGCCCATTACCTTGTTGTTTAGGACTGTAATTTGTTTTAGGCATTGTGAATTCATGGAAGTTTCGAGATATGGAATTATGTCTTGGAAAAATGTGAAATTACTTTCAAATATATCACATGAAATAATGGATGGTTGAAAACTGTACGTGCTAGCAGTTCCAAAATGAAACCAAAACATTAAAACAATTGATTGTCTAATTTTACAAATTTATTCTTGTATTCGTTGCTTACTATGATAATAAAAGGTTAATTTTGTGAAAAAAGTGTTAGATTATATTCCAAAGTGAAACACCCTCCTTAAATTTCTTCTTGTATTCGTTGCGTACTGTCATGATAAAGGTCAATTTTGCGAAAAATTTTAAAATTAATTTTTGTTGTTGTTGGGATTCAAAGGGTTAGCGGCCACAACGCCGACAGGCGGCATTCAATCTCATGGCGGGTAGTAGCCATAATGTTTTAGCTCATCAGTGTATGTCTGTCCTCTTGAGCGCTAATAGCATGGGACTGTTCAGATCCTTCATGGCAATGTATATGGCCCTCCTAAACACATCGCTTCCACATTCACGCGAGAAATGTGGAATCCTGACGAACGATAGACCGCTGTCTCGGTAGGTTACGCTCCTGCCGCTGTTGACTTCCAACACGTGCTGAAAGACGTTTCTACTTTTTGCGTGAGACAATGAGGCAAACACGATATTCTTATAAACGAACAATATTCAAATACTATTTCTGGATAGGAAATCGTATACCTAATATTTGCATATATACACACTAAGACTAAAAACAAAGCACCGTGGAAGAATTATTCGGATGGGATGAAAATCAGTAGATGTGATGGACATCTACAGACAAACGAATGACTGCAATCGCAGGGAAAATGAATGATTTAGTCAAGATTAAGAGCTTCACAAAATGAGAAAGTCAACAGCGCTTTGGTCCACCTCTGGCCCTTACGAGAGCTATTATTGTGCTTGGCATTGACTGATAAAGTTGTTGGATGTCCTCCTGAGCGATGTCGTGCCAAATTCTGTCCAACTGATGCGTTAGATGGTCAAAATACAGAGCTGGGTGGAGGGTCCTGCCCGTAATGCTCCAAACGTTTTCAATTGAAGAGAGGTCCGGCGATCTTGCTGCCCGAGTTAGGGTTTGGCGAGCACGAAGACAAGCAGTAGAAACTGTCACCGTGTCCAGGCGGCCATTATCTTACTGAAATGTAAGCCCAGGATGGCTTGCCATAGAGGTAACTAGACGGGTCGACGTGCTGTGCTATAGGAGTGTCATCGATGGCAACCAAAGGGGTCCTGTTATGAAAGTAAATGACCCTGGCTGTCGGATCGTGTGGCGGGCGAGAGTCAGGCTGCTATCCCACTGCTGTCCGGGGCGCATCCAGACATGTCTTCGGCCTGGAATCTCATTAACTGTAGTAGAGTTGTCTGCTGTGATGAGTCCCTCTTCGAGCTGAGCCCCGATGATCTGCGAAGACGTGTGTGGGGACGCCCTGGACAGTGGTGGGATACCTACCAAGGTGCCGACTGTCGGAAAGACTCAGCAGAACCAGGACCACCTCCGAAGATGTCCAACGAAGCCTTGGACGAAACGTCAGGGATTGAAAAGTTCCATGGACTACGGCCATACAACCCGGAAAAATTCTCAGCAGCTGAAACATCTGGTCGTGAAAGCCTTCATTGTATGACGAACAAGAGTGTTGCTCACCATACAGCCTGACAACCAGGAGAGATGGTCTGGGGTGCCATTCTTTTTCATAGCAGGACCTCTTTGGTTGTAATCCGTGGCGCCCTTTTAGCACAGCGGTACGTCGCCGATATCCTACGTCCAGTTTCGGTTCCCTTCATGGCAAGCCATGCTGGATTTACATTTCAGCAAGATAATGCAAGCCAGCACACGGCGAGAATTTCTACTGTTTGTCTGCGTGCTTGCCGAACCCTACCTTGGCCAACAACTAAGAAAGTTTGGACTATTGTGGGAAGGGCCCTCCAACCGACTCAGTATTTTGGCAATCTAACTCGCCAACTGGATAGGATTTGGCACGATATCCCTCAAAAGAACATCTAACAACTCTGTCAATCAGTGCCAAGCCGAATAACTGCTTGCATAAGGGGCAAAAGTGGACCAACGCGTTATCGACTTTCTCAATTTGGAAACTATTTCTCTTGAATAAATCATCCAATTTTTCTGCAATTGCAATCATTTGTTTGTTTGTACATGTACATCTCATCTACCTATTTCAGTCCCATTCAAATAATTGCTTCGTGGTGCGTGGTTGGTTGTTTTTTGTCTTAAAGTGTACAGAAAGTGAATGGCGCTACTCCTGCCTACTTCCTGCAGTTGCGCTGACATTTTTTTCCCATCTTTCATCCCCTCTTATGAGGTTGGGCTATATCTAGAGCTTAGCTCTTTTCAGCCATACGTGCTTTAATACTGTTTATATTATTTGGGAAAAACTGAAATTTCCTGTTTTACTTGAAGTATTGATTATCCAATTTAGTAACAATAATTTGTCAATAATTCGTTATATATCTTCTATTCCTATTCATTATTACTTTCTTCCTTTTTCCTAGTTAATCTGCTTCTTCCTCTCTTTCTTCTTGTTCCTGAGGGGAAATGATGTTATATCCCGGCATTCTCCTTACAGGTAGGGAAAACCCCTCAAAAACCCATCTGGGATAATATATCTTATGTAATGTTTTACTTTATATCGAATTTTTTTCTAGTATCTCACTTAATTTATATAATTTTTATTATGGAACTGACATTTACACTTCAGCTTTCATTAACTAAATGGCTAATATTATTAGAAGGTCCAAGTGGAATTGTTCTATCAAATTCTTTATTAGTCTCCCTAACACATTGTGCTATAGTGTATGATGGAAATTTATACTGATAGCGTGGAAAATTAAAATGCATAAATTCTTCTTTTAACGTTTTAGTTGTTAACGTATCTGAGTGACGTCTATTCATTCCTATATTGCTAACAAGCTCAATAAGTCCGCGTGTAACGGTAATATATTTACTAGTTTACATATGTCTTGATTTGTAGTGTAGAGACTTGATCTAGTAGCAGTTCGTAGGATTCTTCTTTCTGTGCTTAAAACTCTTTCTGTCTGCTCTTTACTTGCAATCCATACTGGTGCCCCTTATTCCGAGACTGGTCTTATAAACGCTTTATAAGTATAAATTAATGTACTATTGGGTATTCCTCTTATACGTCTTCTAATTAACTTTAGAAGACCGATTCTTCTCCTTGCCTTTACTAGGATATTATCTAGGTGAACCCTCCATGACAGTGTTGTGTCCATTATAAGACCTAAATAATCTGCTTTTGGTTTTGGTAGGATTTCTTCTTCCCAGAGTTTTAACTTGACTTTATCTGGTGTTTGTAATTTATTAGTAGTAAAATTTCTGTGTCTAAATATCACCAATTGACTCTTCTGCGCATTAGGTTTAATATGCCAGGATCTGAGCCATTTTTCTAATTTTGTGAGGTATTGTGTGTTTGTATTATTCAATTCTTCGGATGTTCTCTCATGACACCAATAAACTGTATCATCTGCATAAAGTGCCAAGCCTTCATTCCAATGGGTAGGCTGTGGAATATCAGCTATATATAAGCTATATAGCAAAGGTGAAACAATAGCACCCTGTGGCTCCCCGGTTTCTGGAATGAATGGACTAGAGATTTTGGAATTGACCGATACACATATAGGTCTATTGTCAATGATAGAACTAAGGAGTAAGATAAACTGAATTGGGATACCAAAGTTTATAAGCTTGTAATATAACCCTGGTCTCCATACCCTATCAAAAGCTATATCCAAATATAAGGCTGATGCACAACTTGTGATATTTAAGGCCTTAGTAATACTAGTACATATTCTAATAATCGGATCTATAGTTGAATGTTGTTGCCTAAAACCTGCTTGTATGTCAGGTATACTGATATTTTGCGTACAGCAAGCCAGTTTGAAGTTTGTGGCATACCGACTTCATGGTGTTGGAATTCTAATCGTCAGCTATCAACATCCATATGAAACTGAAATGCTATTTTGTATTTATAACTTGCGATTTATAGTGTTGCATGTTGTAAGTTTCTGCATATTGTTCCAATCATTTCACTTTATGCATTGATATTCATACTTCTTCCGTGTTAACTGTTGGTCTTCCTTGCGCTCTATTACAGGAATATTTGCATACCTCATACGTTTAGATTTTATTTCTTGGTTTACTTATCATCATCATACGGTTGTCCCTTATTACGTATTACACATCTCAACCATAGTTTCTCAAGTTTCTGTTTCTTTCACAAAATGCATTTAATTAACCACGACATGGGATCTGGGGTTTAAAACACTCGTGTTCGACCAGCCAACTCGACGAGGTGATACGACCCACCGAAATCAAAATTCACCTAATTCGAGGTTAGTGATGGTGCGTAAGTTTTTCGCTCCACTTACGCAAACTGATTTTCGTGGAAAAACACAGTGTAGATTATGGAGAATGTGTGTGGTCGCCTGCACCGAGGATATATCTAAAGAAAGATGAAACAGTAATATATTGGTCGAAGCACGAGTTTGGAAATTATAATTATTTATTCTTTTATTTTAATGTCTATTCTTAAGTCTCAAACATGTTTCAACGCCATTGTATTATCTTCATTGGGTGCTCCATTATCTGCTGAACTTTGTGAAAAGCTATGTAGCCACTGTCCTCTGATTTAAAATTGTTACTGCATGTAGTGAGGATCTTCATATATTATTAGCCGGCCGCGGTGGTCTAGCGGTTCTGGCGCTGCAGTCCGGAACCGCGGGACTGCTACGGTCGCAGGTTCGAATCCTGCCTCGGGCATGGGTGTGTGTGATGTCCTTAGGTTAGTTAGGTTTAAGTAGTTCTAAGTTCTAGGGGACTTATGACCTAAGATGTTGAGTCCCATAGTGCACAGAGCCATTTGAACCAGCCATATATTATTAAAAATTAGTTCCACGAGATAATTTCGATTTCGAACTGGTAATATAAATTTCATTAGGAAGAAACACGGAAATCTGGATTATTAAAAGCTCTTGTAATACATTTTTTCCTGCAAAATGACTAGTTCTGAAACGATTGAGCAGTTGTTTCCTTTAGTTTCGAACTTCCTACAGACTTGAAAAAATATGATTTTTTTAGAATTCACAAAATTTTGCGAAGGTGGTAAGTTACCTGCGAGGGCGTCCTCATAAGTAATGCCTCCGAATATTTTATGTGAAAACTGTTAAAGATTTAAAATAAAAGAAATGTTATTAACATCTTACATTGTTATTCTTCATGTCTACATATCTGCTGCCCTCTGTCGCTAGAAAACTTCGAATTGTAGCATGTAACATGGCAGAGTGTAAAGTAATTATGTCGGTGCGTGAGACAGAGCGCAGTGTATTCGAGTTTCGAATTCGAAGAGTTCCTCTACACATGGAGACCCTCTCCTTCAGAATGGCAATGTCAGACCAAACAAGCGTGCTGCAACATCGTTAATACTGCGGCGCCTTAGGTTCACTGTCATGAGTCATGTTCATAAAATCCTGACTCGGCTCTCCCAGTTTTCATGCATTTCCAAAACTTAAAGAATACCTTCGAGGACTTCTCTTTGATAGTGATGAAACAGTGAAAGCAGAGGTGAGGCTGTAGCGCTGTCAACATAGTCACACATTCTACAGTGACGGTATCAACAAACTGGTCTCTCGTTGAGAGAAATGTGTTTGTCATCAAAGTCACTATGTTGAGAAAGAAATGCGTAGACATGAAGAATAAAGATTTATAGTGTTAATCGCTTTTATTTTATTTAAAAAGCTTTAAGACTTTTTGTATGGAAATTCCGGATGCATTTCTTTTCAGCACGCCTTCGTATAAATTTAAGAATATTGATAATATCCAACGCATATTAATAATACATACCAGGACAACAAGAACAAAATAATTTGACATTTTCAGTAAAGCTATGTATCTGATATCTCTTGTGATTTAACTGTGTCTTCTATATCTATTTATGTCTTTAAAAATAACATTATATGAAATGTATAGTTAATTTCCTAGTTACAATCCCAGATGCAGATTCAGTACGCCCTTCTTGAACCGTATTAATGAAAGTATATATTTATAGTTCTTCCATCTCTAATATTGTTTTCACAGATATTCATTATGTCCTAATTTAATGGGTATATAACATTACACTCATGAAATGTGTATCATTATTTCTTAGTGTTTGATTTTGTGTATCTCTCTTTACTATGTCCTTCATAATTCACTATTATACTGTCTTTGTGTAGGTCATCAATCTCAAATGAAGCTAATCTTTTCCTTTGACACTATGAGCTTAAGTCACAGTATGTTGGACGCAGGGTGCGATTTGTGCTTTTATCAGTGGGGGGGGATGTCTTAGGGGGTTAGTAGAATTATATATGTTACTAGCTTGGACCGTGGCGTTACGCATGGTTAAACAGCTATTTATAAATAGATGTTAATGCCGAAACTCAGTATTGACGCGTATGCACTATCAGAAAAGCCATCCCTTGTTATATCTTTAAAAGTGCATTATAGGTAAAGCTTATTTACAAAATCATCTACGTACGGGTACAGATATACGAGGAGAATTCAAAAAGTAGAGGCACATTTGTGAAAAGTTGTACTTATCCCGATGATAGAAAACTGAAACATATTAATAGTATTAATAGTAAGACTTATTAAAAACTTTCAGTGTTCGGTTCCACAAATTTAAATTATATGTAAAGTTTTACTCCAGTGCGTGGGAAATAAACATCCCAGGTTGGGATGCATGAACTAAAACCAGAGGAGGGGACGGTCTGATGCAGAGGGGGGGAAATCCCCCCATCCACCACTGCAAATCGCACACAGGTTGGACGGTAGTAACTGTCTCCATTCCAGCTAATGCAATGAAGTGATTTACTGATAATTCAAATATAATAAGTCGCTGATACATAGTAAGGCCATTTATGATTTTAGTCCTTACGTCATACATTTCCAGAATTGCTATTCAGAAGGTATGCGAGTGTGTAGCGAATAAATTAGATTTGTCAATGTGCTTGTTGTACACGGTATCTTAGAGCGTATCATAAGGCTGAAAATGCAACACAATACACTCAACAAACAGATGCACTCTTTATAGAAACAGGA
Organism: Schistocerca nitens; assembly: GCF_023898315.1. NCBI lineage: Eukaryota > Metazoa > Arthropoda > Insecta > Orthoptera > Acrididae > Schistocerca > Schistocerca nitens. The sequence continues at coordinate 165,845,564 of NC_064616.1, read as the reverse complement.
AGAGTTAGCTCATTCGTTGCGTCAGATGTGGAAATCCTTCGAGTAAACATTCTTGGAAGACGTCTTCGAAAATTCTGTTTACGCAGATACTGATAAGACGATAAAATTTTGCTACGAAACAAATTAGGTGGACTGCAATAAGTCTGACACTGGGGTCATAGTTCAGAGGCGGCCTAAATCACTTACTGAGTGTGCCTGAATGTTTAATTGCGTTCGTTTATCATGGAAAGAGTCTCCAATACATGCACATCATCAAGAGAAATGTATACCACATTTTAAACAATGCATTCTGTCAGTATACCACTGAGTGAAAGTCCTTGCTAGCTCAGGTATAGGAACAGTAGCCAGAACAATGGAGTTGCTATTGTTCCTTAAATACTTGTAGCTCAGGATTCATGGTGTAGTGTGGGAGCTAATGCAGCAATGCAAATTTTGTACTAGAAAGCTGACATACACACGAAAATCCGAATTTGGAATCAGTACGAGGCGACTCCAAATCTAATTTACACTGAATAATGTGTTTTGTGATTTCCTTAGCGCACTCTAGGTGAGACTTTGCTGTTTTTTTAGTAATACTATTCCAGATTGCTTCTATATCCTTGATAAAACTTAGCAAGTATTCCCGCTCCTACAAACCTCTCTACTAAAGTGATATTATACGTCACAGATTAGGCATATCTTCCAGTTATTTATCAAGGGGAAATGCTAAATTTTCTTGTAGATCGAGAGACTAAAATGTTAAATGAAACATAAGTTTCTCCCAGTAAAACATATAAAATGATCTTAGTACGTAGAGCTCTAGTCTTGAACAGTTAGGACACATAGCCTATATGAATAGGGCCCCAATTCAACATTTTTTCAACATTTTTCCCGACCTCTCTTTTGTAAAAGAGTGAATCGAAAACAAAGATAACATAAGCTTCCGCCATCAAACTCGATTCCACATTCGAGTATACTGACACTTTGTATTACAGGAATGGTAAGAATTATTTTACGGGTATCTACAGCACTTCTGCAAATCTTCCTTTCATCAGATACCAATGCATTTTGATCTGTATTGGAATACATTTAAGTCTAACCTCTAAACTCTCTACATGATTGCTTAGTTAATGCCCATGGCGACTGTGAATAGTGGACCACGTAAATACATCTTCAGTGGTCCGTGGAGACACTAATAACTGGATGATGAGTCGGGTCTGCCAGAAGAATAATCCAGTAGCTCCCATCTGCAGCGCTTCAACAAAACCATCTTCCATACAGCGTCAACCTAGCAACCATTTCTTGCGTTTCTAGACACAAATTAGTGTAATTCCCATACAGTACTTCCATAGATTGATCAGAGATAACACATCAAAGAACATGTATTATACGGACCACAGAGCATATAGAATTAATATAATCAAGTAGTCTTAACCCTTTGTTGCCTGACGGTACTTAAAAGTACCAGTAAGTTTTGACTCTCATTATTTTCTCGTGGTGCAGTTTCGTGATCTGAGAGCCTGTCGGTACGTAACAGTAACGCTGCTCTACTGCTTCATAGATGATATTGTGCAATACATAGACCTCTCTGGCGGTCAGAACTTGAAATTGTTTTTCGCGCGCTGCTGTGAAAACACAAGATTGTATGTGCTTGTTTCCATGGTGTTGCCTGAATTTGTGCGCAATTTATTGAAACTTCCGTTGAGATTTCCATTGTACGTACTTACCTTCTTTGTTTTTTTTATAATAGTTTGAAGCATTACGTTACAAGTGAATGAGATAAAGTGGAAAATATAAGGCGGACTTATTAGTACCGTCAGGTTGTGCGAACACTTTATTGTAGCAACAATGCGTTACCTCTCACTGGTTGTTCTGTCCACTTTTTCTCACACAGAAATCCGTAAATACATTTGCCTGTGGAACAATTAGAACAAACAGGAAAGGTTTGCCAGGGAATTTACCTAAAGAAAAATGTCTAAATCAAATCACAGAGAGTCATCTTTAGACCTAACAGTATTTCAATGGAAGGAAAATAAAGTAGTGTATTTTGCGTCAAACTTCCATGGCACTGAACAGAGCGTAGTGACAAGAAAACAGAAAGATGGAAATAGTATGACTATACCATGTCCAGTTATTGTATGTGATTACAATAAAAACATGGGTGGTGTGGATCATGCAAACAGATTACGTTCAACTTATGGTCTTGACAAGGGATCAAAGAAATGGTGGCACCGTCTCTTCTGGGGAGCAATAGAAATTGCTTTTGTCAATGCTTACGTCATTTTCAGTGATCTACATGGGGCACTGCCACTGCTGGAATTCAGGCGTGCTGTGGCACTTGGGGTAATGAATGAACAGCAAGTGCCAAATCTCAAAAAGAGAAACTCTGGTAAAGATCAAATAACTCTCCCAAAGAGAAGGAAGGATAGCTTTTCTGTTCCGAAGGATGAACGTCTTGGCAACCGAGAGAACCATTTTGTAGTGTTCAGTTGTAAAAGAGGACGATGCGAAATGTGTGCGAAAAATAAAATTCAGTCGAGACCACATTCTCAATGTAGTACATGTAAAGTGTATTTGTGCTGCAATGAGAAAAAGAACTGTTTCCTACAATTTCATGAGGTATCACTAAATATGTGATATATACTGTCAAAAATGTATAGCTAAGTTACTATGTATTGTGAAGTTGCTCTAGGATAAATTTATGCGAAATTTTTAAAAAAATTCAGAAATATCATATTTCTGTTAATTAATTTTCTAATGTAAAAATATTTAATATTTATGTGGCATAAAGTACAAGTTATAAAAATTGGAGTATTTTTCTGCGCATGTTGTGATTCTGTCCATGGAGTCTGACGGTACTTCTGAGTACCAGGAGAGAAAAAAGTTGTGAAAAATAAAATAAAATTTTACAAAAAATCCTACCATCATTTGAGGCCACAATAGCATAAATTCTGCAAAGAAAATGTTAAAAAGTAAATTTTATCTTATGTCAGGAAACAAAGGGTTAAGACGAAGGTCAACCACACCACATTGATAAACGTCAAGAGGGGGGTTACAAGCTGAATAGGCCGTGAGGTTGTAGACCTCTCTGAAATCTGTGGAATTACGAATCGTATTTTCTCATCTCTTCTTCCATTTATTTCGTACCCGTGCCATCCTTGGGAATCTGGATCTCACCTAGTCATAGTTTTCCTTAATACATCCTTACGTGGTGAAATTTGTGGAAGGTTTTGAGTTGAGTTAGGTTTTCTTTCTGCCATCAACTAGAGAAATTTTCAGTCGCTGTCTTCTTTCGTCGGAACTCCTTGGAAGAAAGCCATTTTTATGATAGCTGTGATCTGGATGTCGTAGTTGAAAGTCGGCTGGTTACAAGAATTCACGAAGGCATCACAGGTTCAGGGTCTTCTTCCTCTTGTGTAGTTGGCCTCTACGCTGACAAAGATTGTGTTGAGGCCTTCTACGCGCACGTGCGATCACCCTGAAAACTTCTGCAAGCGGTGTTTGACAGATTTTATCATTCGCTCCCAGTGGGTCACCGAAGGAACATTTTGTGGAGTATGACGTTCAGAGCTGATATGGACATTCAGCAAATTGTTATCGCATGGGTACAGAGACATAACGCAAAACTTCTCTCTTTTCAGTAAGGATGTCGACGTCAATGGAACAAGTACTTGGACAAGCCTTTTTTTGCTACAAAGAAAGGACTACCAACGAAATACCGAGGTGTAAACTTTTAATCAAAGGCTCTGGTTGCTACATTACTTTGTAAGGTCCGGTAACTCCTAGGTGTGTCACGGTTGTTACTGTTTCCAGAGGGTTACTCAGGAATAGCATAATCGTTTAGTAATAGATGTCTTTGCCTATTTACCAGCAGTACTTTACACGTATTTCCGTTCAGGACTAACTGCTAGTGCCTGCACCAAACTTAGATCCTCAGGAAGTCTTCCTGCACTTGGCTGCAGTCCTCTGGCGTTACAGCAATGAATGCGAATAGTCCCATTGAGATTTCTGCGTTATCCACCAGATATAGGTCGTTTATCATAAGCAGCAACGATATTGGAACCCTCGCTTCGGGTACTCTGGAAATTGCTTTTGCATCTATCGATTTCGTTCCATTAAGAACGAAGAGTTGTGTACTGTCTGCTAAGAAGTCTTGAAACCAACCACAAATCTCGCCCGGTACTCGATAAACTGGTATTTTTTCACTATAAACGACTATTGGAACTGTATGAAATGCCTTCCGGAAGTCAAGGAGCACGGCATCAATCTGCGCGCCTTTGTCTACGGCTCTCTGGATTTCGCGGACGACCTGTGTTTAGCAACATCTGTGCTTACTGAATACAGGTTGATTTTTACAGCGCAGATTTCCGTTCTCCAAAACAGCCAGAGTGCATGAGCATAAAACATACCCCATAATTCTACCGCAGAGCCGGCCGGAGTGGCCGAGCGGTTCTAGGCGCTACAGTCGAGCCGCGTGACCGCTGCGGTCGCAGGTTCGAATCCTGCCTCGGGCATGGATGTGTGTGATGTCTTTAGGTTAGTTAGGTTTAAGTAGTTCTAAGTTCTAGGGGACTGATGAACTTAGAAGTTAAGTCCCATAGTGCTCACTGCCGCCCGCATCTCGTGGTCGTGCGGTAGCGTTCTCGCTTCCCACGCCCGGGTTCCCGGGTTCGATTCCCGGCGGGGTCAGGGATTTTCTCTGCCTCGTGATGGCTGGGTGTTGTGTGATGTCCTTAGGTTAGTTAGGTTTAAGTAGTTCTAAGTTCTAGGGGACTTATGACCACAGCAGTTGAGTCCGATAGTGCTCAGAGCCATTTGAACCATTTTTTTGCTCAGTGCCATTTGAACCATTTTTTTCTACCGCAGATTGACGTCAACGACATAGGCCTGCAATTATGTGCATTCGCTTAGAGAACACAATCTGCTCACGGTGAAAGAGCGCCCAAGGATGAGATGCTATGGACCTAACGCACTGTGCAATGTAGCACCACCCACCTGCCGTGTGTTTCACTGTAACATAATGGCAGTACATACAGTAGCAGTTAAAGGTGTACAAGTTCTTAGTACATTTTCGGTTCTGTGATGTGATATACAGGATGTTCCAAAATGTTTACTCTGATGATAAACAGTTATTACTACAAGAGGCAGTGAAATGAAATCTAGACGGACGGAATGAAGTGTGTAAAATGTTTATTATTTCAAAAGTAATCGCCATAACTGGTAATACATTTATCCCACAGTGACACAAGACAGTCAGTGCCTTCATGGAAAATGTTTGCGTTTGCCTACGGAACCGTGATCATGCCCACATTTTGCCAAGTTTCTTTCGACCACACTGGAGAAGTTTCGCTGTGAAGCTCTTACACAACCTCCATACAGTCCCGATCTTTCCCCATGCGATTTCCATATTTTTGAAGCCCCGAAGAAAGACATTCGTGGGCGTCGATTTCCTGAGGATGAAGAGGAACACGTCTGGGTACAATTATGGTTCTGTAGGCAGCCGCAAACATTTTACCATGGCGCATTGATCGTCTTGTCTCACAGTGGGATAAATACAGGGTGATTACAACTAAAGTTAAACTTTCAAAACGCTGTAGAAATAATACCATTGGTCCGAATGACGTCAAATTGCAACGGATTATTAACGGAGAAGGGGGAAAACGTATGGCAGAAGAAAAAAAAGTAGTGTGAAAATTGACCAATAGATGGCGCTGTATGTGTCAGAATACGTAAATGGAAACACCTGTCATGCGCACGACCCACTGAAGTTGGTATAAACACGCCGGGTACACGGCTTTTCCTCCTTTCGTGTCTGCGACGTTCGCCATGACTGTCTCAATGCAGCATCGCGCTCTGCTTGTAAAGCTGTATTAAAAGAATGATGACTGGGCACACGTCGCTCTGCAAAAGTTCCGGGCACTGAAGGGTTTGAAAAAAGGCGTTGTTCCGAAGACTGCCGTGGGTCTGGAGGTAATGATTCGGAAATCCGAAAAAACGGTGCAACCTGGTAGAGGGAGGAAAAGAATTGATTCAACGTCAGTGGAAGCAGTGGCCACAGCAATGCAGGAGGAGACGAGTGGTGGTGTGCAAACGTGTAGTGCACGGAGAATTGCCCGAACATTGGACATAACCGTGAGCATGGTGCGTAAAATCCTACGAGACATCCTTCTTTGCTATGCATTCAAGATTACCCATGTGCACGAGTTGCTTCCTGTTGATCTGCCAGCAAGAGAGACCTTTGCTTTAGAATTTCTTGCTTGCATGGCAGTGGACAATGATTGGCAGTGGAAGAATTTGTGGACAGACGAAGCCCACTTCCATCTGACAGGATATGGCAGCACACAGAATTGTCGAATGTGGGCAACGGAAAATCCACATGCAAATCAACCAGTACCACGTCATCCTGAAACGGTCACCGTTTGGTTAAAATTAAAAATCGATGTGACTGATACTTTTTAAGCCGTTTTTTGGTTCAGCACAATTAAAAACCGATGTGAGTTATGCTTTTTATCTGGGCTTTGGCCTCAGGACAATTACAAACCGATTTTTCTCATCCGATGTGATATGACCTTGCCATGGTGGATGGGCTTATGTAACTAACAGTATACACCTGTACACCCATGGACACAGAGTAGTACAGTTTGTTTAACGTCAATCGTAAACCTTAGGCATTGTTGTATGATTCATTTGTCATTTGTTGTTGACCACTATTAAATTATGATGCTTTCAGTGCCATATATTGCCACATTTTGTAACTATTTATTTTTCTTCTGCCATACGTTTTCCCCCTTCTCCGATAATATTCCGTTGCAATTTGACATCATTCTGACCAGTGGTGTTATTTCTACAGCGGTTTGAAAGTTTAACTTTAATTATAATCACCCTATATATTAACAACTATGGCGATTACTTTTGAAATAATAAACAGTTTAATTACGTTTCTTTCCATCTATCTCGTTTCCATGTGACTGCCTCTTATGCTTGCTTATGTCACATGACTATTATATCCTGTTTTCAGTGTGTTGACAAACTCATTAAGTTTACACAATGACGTATTTAAGTTTCTGAATCTGTCGCTGGGGATGCTTGTAAAATGGCGGCACCAGTGCAAGAAAAAGCAGAATGTGTTGTGTGGTAGGCTGAGATGAAATCTCTGTCACGGTGCATCGAAGGGTCAGAACAATTTATCGGATACCACCGCCAGATGTCAAGTTGATGAAGGCAGGGATGCAAAATATTTCAGATACAGGCAGAGTTGAAAAGAAGAAAAGCAACTCCCGGCCTTCAGCGTCTGCAAGACTATCGATAACTTGTGGACAGTGTTTAAACTATTACCATCCACATCTGTGAGAAGTACATCACGTCGGCTCCAGGTGCAGAAGACGATAATGCACGGAGTTTTACACAACTTTTGCAACCATAGTCTTACGAACTCCAGATTTTACGTGAACTGAAAGCACTTGATTTTGAACAACGAGAAAAATTTGCCAATAACTTGTTATTCAATGTTGAATTGAATTAAACATTTTTTATAGCAAACACCGTTTCAAAGTGAAATAGACATAACATGCATATCTGGGGCAACGAAAAGCCAAGACTTGTAATGGAACACGTAAGGAATACTAGTATCCCGAGGACAAATGTGTTATGTGTTATAATGCGCGACAAAATCTTCCAAGCGTTCTTCTTCCATGAAACGTTTCTGTGTTCTTGGATAAGTTTCAGAATTATGCTATAGCACAACTCCATGGGATCAAACCCCATATAATGTCTTTAACTAGATGGAGCACCACTTCATTGGGCAGAATGGGCTCGGTAGGCTTTGGACGAAGTATTTCAGTATCGGTAGATTGGAGGGATTGGCCTAATACCATGCCCACCGAGATAGCTGACACCATCCCATTGGATGTTTTTCCTTTGGAGATGTGTTAAGATTAATGTGTATACCACTCATATACGTGCACATTGCGTCAACGTATCAGTCAAACTGTTGAATGTGTCATCCAGCAGCTGTTAAGAAAATGTGTGGCTGAGGTAGGTATAGTTGGGATATTTTGCGTGACAGCAGAGGTGCGTACACTAAGTGCATTAAAATCAATTACATTTGACTGCAAACTTTATCATTGTGTGAATGCATGTGGCAAATATAGCATCTCTATCGATGTCAGTTGTAGAGTTGTGAGCGCTTTCAATCAGGGACACCCTTTATTGTACAATTACAAATGGAAACTCGTATTATGTATTTTTTGTCATGGTGTAGACAATTGATTTGAGTTCGGATTAAGATTAATCTCTGTTATCTGGTATGCATACCAGTTTATGATTGTCTTCCGTCTTTTGTAAGCCCAAATGACGCTGTAGTTGACGAATTGGAGCACAGTTCCTGTTTAGAAATGTAGCGAGACATTTGTGTTCTAGATGTTGTGTTGTACAGTATGGCGAAATATTCTTGTTAAAGTACTCTGGATTGTAGATGGACTGATAGCTATGAAAATGCTGTGAAGACATCGAGGAACTGGAGCTGGGTGTGTATTAAAAAGTGGTAATGCCAGAAAGTATTGATAGGCTGCCAATAATTGAAGTGTAAAACTTCCTTGAAAATCCAGCATCAAGGCGAACCTACGTAATTTATATTATTTTATGTCACAATATTAACTAATCTGAGGTTACAACGATACGATTTTATCTCAACAGACTACCTTTTTTCCAGTTCAGATCTGCTACCATAAAATTACACTGGTGTCCAAAATTAAAGCAGAAAACGGAAATTTTGCAAGGTTGTGTTTATTTTGCCCCAAGACGGTATAAACAGGTGAAGTAAATTAGAAAAATGTAAATAATACACAACTTAAACAACTGCAATATGTATAACGGTAGACAAAGCTGTTCTTCGTTTTTTTCAACTTATGGGATTTGCACGCACATTCCGACAACTGGTTAATGTGCTCAGTATGGGGTACTACCACCTCTGGCAGCAACACAGGCCTGACAAAGATGGGGCATGCTGTGAATGATATCATCAATCTCTTGTTAAGACAATAACGCCCATTCTTCCTGCAGAGCTGCTCGCAAGTCTTGGAGCTTGGTTGGTGGACACTAGAGTGATGCAACCCGTCTTTCTTGTGCACCCCAGACATGCTCTGTAGGATTCAAATCGGGAGAGAAAGTAGATTACGCCATGCGTGCAAGATCTTCTGTTTCCACGAAAACATCAACCGCTCTTGCTCCATGAGGTCGATCATTCTCGTCCATGAATACGAGGTCTGGGCCCGCACCATCTGGCAACAACGTTACATGAGGTTCCAAGATCTCGTCACGATACCTGACAGTAATTAAAACTTGCCGATTCACCCATACAATGTCATGAAGAGGTGTTCACAATCTCTGCCCACAATACTAGGGATCCTCCTCGATATCGGCCTCTTTTCATAATGTTTGGGTCCCGGAATCGTGTTCCACGTTCTCTTCAGATGCGAATGCGTCGAGAACCACTCTCCAGACCAAATCGGGACTCATCTATGAAACGAACATTGGCCATGTGGTATGTTGACGACTCCCCCTAGACATTCCCTTCTGTGGAGACGCATCAGAGGTACACATACCGCAGGTCTCCAACGATAAATGCCACTTTGCCGAAGCCTTTTGGACAACGTTTGTCTCGATGCAACACGTCCAGTGGATGTTGCGAGGTCAGATGCCAGTCGCCGCGCAGTGCTAAGGCGGTACAGTCGTACCCTTACAGCCAAATAACGATCCTCTCCTTCTGATAGCACACGTGGTCGGCCGTGCCCTGGTCTTTGAGGCACTGTTTCGGTCTCTATAAACTGTTGCAACTGAACGATTCACATTAAGCCATCGGGCCTAATCTGTTTGCGACTGTCCTGTTTCCATTCTTCTTATGTCCCTCCACCACAGAGAGTCTGATAGATGTCTTCTTTGTGCCATACGTCACTGTCGGTGACTGTATACTCAGCGATTGTGAATGTGGGACTACTCGGCAAACAGTACCCCGTTTGATAGGTGCCCTGACGTCATCGTTCACGTGGTTGTCCGTTGAACGGAATGCCATTTTCCGTGCAGAAAATGATTGTACGGACATCTGTTGACAGTTTGTATGATTATACGTTGAATTAGGCACAAGATGGGGAATAGCTTTAATTTTGGACACCAGTGTATATGCATAAGGCTGTTTGTCACAGATGACCTAATATAACTTTTTACATATGACTGCCAAATTTTAATAATTTTATGCCTATGCGAGCATAAATTTATAGTTTGGAGAATGTTCTGAGTAAAAAATATCTTTTGTTGGACTTGCCCCTGCCCATCGTGACTGAAGCTGCCCTTTTGCTGATGTATCACAGTGATGTTCTAATAATGAGTAAGAAAACAGGAAGCGGGTAAGCCACTATGAGCAGCATAGTGAACGCATTATCGTAACCATGATAGACGAAGCCAACAACCAGCACAGTAGTACAAGTTTATATGCCTATTAGCTCCGCAGATGAAGAAGAGATTGAAAGATCTACTGATGAGATAAGAGAAATTATTCAGGTAGTTAAGGGAGAGGAAAATTTAATTGTGATGAGATACTGGATGGAATTCGATAGTAAGAAAAGGAAGAGGAGGAAAAGTTGTATGAGAATATGTAATAGAGGAAAGCAATCAAAGAGAAACTTGCCTAGTAGAATTTTGATCAGGGCATAATTTAATCATTACTAACAATTTATGAATCATGTAAGAAGGTTGTATAAGTCGCAGGTTTTAGACAAGCAGAGATTTCTAAACCAGATTTCAAAATGAAAGACGTTTTGAGGGACGGATGTGGGTTCTGACCTCAATTTGTTTGTTGTAAACTGTAAACTAAACATTAAGAAATGGCAACAGGTAGGAAATTTAGGAGATGGGACCCGGAAAAGCTGAAAGAACCAGTGATAACTGAGAGTTTCAGAGGGAGCACTAGGCAACGTTTGACTGAAATAGGGATAGAGAATACAGCAGCAGACGAATGAGTAACTTTGAGCACATGAAATAATGAAGGCAGTAGAGGACCAAATAGATAAAAGGACCAAACGTAATTGATATCCTTAGATAACACATAAAATTTAGAATTTAATTGATGAAAGGAGAAGAAATGCAGCAAAAAGAGCAGGTCAAAGATAATACAGACATCTATAAATGAGTTTGGTAGAAAGTGCAAAATGGCTTAGCAGCAATGCCTAGAGGACAAACGCAAGGCTGTAGAAACATGCATGACTGGGGTAAAGATATTATTCGCCTGCATTAGGACTAAAAATATCTCTCGAGAAAAGGGAATAACTGTATGAACACCAGGCTCCCAGACAGCAAGCCAGTACTAAACAAAGAAGGGAAAGCTGAAAGGTGGAAGGAACGTTCAGAGGGAATCTGCAAAGGAAATGACCTTGAAGACCATATTATAGAAACAGGGGAGGAAGTAGATGAAGATGAGATATGATACTGCGAGAAGAATTTGACACAGCACTGAAAGATCTAAATCGAAACAAGGCTCCTGGAGTAGACGACATTCACCCAGAATTATTGAGGTACTTGAGAGAACAAGTCATCACAAAAGTGGTGTGCAAGATACAAGTGACAGGTGAAATATCCTCAGACGTCAGAAAGAATCCAGTAGTTCCAATTCGAAAGATATCAGGTGCTGACAAGTGTGAATATTGCCGAACTATCAGTTAAGTCATAGTTGGCAAATACAGACACGAATTATTTACAGAAGAGTGGAAGAATTGCTGACAGCCGACCACGGAGAATTTCAGTTTTGGATTCTGGAAAAGAGTAGGAACACGTTAGTCAATACACGTCCTACGACTTAACTTGGAAGAAGGGTTAAAGAAAGCCAAAAATATTTTTATAGTACTTGCATGTTTAGTAGATGCGATTGAGAGTGTGGACACGAATACACTGAAATTACGAAGGTAGCAGCGATAAAATACAGGGAGCGAAAGGATGTTTCCTACTTGTACAGAAATCAGACTTATGTTACAAGACTCGGAGGACATGGCTGGGAAGCGGTAGTTAAGAAGAGAGTGGGACAGGTTTGTAGACTATCCCCGATGTTATTCAGTCTCTTCATTGAGCAAGCAGTAAAGGAAACCAAAGTACAATTTGGAGAAGCAATTAAAGTTCAGGTAGAACGACATTTGCCGATAACATTGCAGTTCTGTCAGAATCAACAAAGGACTTGGAAGAGCAGTTGAACAGAATGGATAATGTTTCGAAAAGAGGTTATAAGATGAGGATCAACAAAAGTAAAACAAGAGTAATGGAATGCAACCGAACTAATCAGGCGATGCTGATGGAATGAGATTAGGAAATCAAACACTAAAAGTCGCCGGTGAGTTTTGCTACATGGGCAAATGGTTCAAATGGCTGTAAGCACTATGGGACTTAACGTCTGAGGTCATCAGTCCCCTAGACTTAGAACAACTTAAACCTAACTAACCTAAGGACATCACACACATCCATGCCCGAGGCAGGATTCGAACCTGCGACCGTAGCATCAGCGCGGTTCCGGAATGAAGCGCCTAGAATCGCTCGGTCACAGCGGCTGGCTACATGGGCAACAAAGACACTGATGATGTCGGAAGTAGACAGGATATAAAATGCAACTGGCTATAGTAAAGAAAGAATTTTTGGAAATGAGTAATTTTATAACATGGAATATAAATTTGAGTATTATTAAGACTTTTCTGAATGTACATGCCTTGTAAGGAAATGAAACATGGATGATAAACAGCTCACACAAGAAGAGAATAGAAGCGTTTGGAATGCAGTGCTTTAGTCCAATGCAAACAAAATGGTTGTCATCTTGTTTATTCCACCGTTACCGTGAGAAAACATATGTGCTGCATCAAACCAAAACTGCACACACATCAACGTCACTATTATGTCTCTGGGACCTAAAATCATGCTTTTCGTTTTTTTTGTCATGAAAAAATGCTTTTATGGGCTAATAGCCAGTTGTGTAGCTTATCATTCTTTTCAGTAACTTTTTCGAAGACTACTGTAAATTAATTAACCACAATTTAGAGACGAAACTTCATCCTCATGTTCTGTTTTCTTGTATTGACGTCACTAAACGTGTGGGAAGTGCGTGAAAGTAAAAGTAATTGTTAGACATTTTCTCAATTGAGATTAATTACTAAAATAAATTTACAGCAGTCTTCGATAAATTTTTATACATACACATACATACAAAGTTATATATGTATGTTAATACACATACATATGTGTATACCTACACTGATGAGCCAAAACATTATGACCACCTGCTTAATGGCTTGTTTGAGCATCTTTGTAACAAAATACGTCTATGATTCTGCTACCAGGGATCCGACAGTTTGTTGTCAGGTTTGTGGAGGTACATGGCATTTGATATCTATGCACAGGTCATGTAATTCGCATAAATAACGGGCCGGTTATTTGCGTATGGGGTGATGGCGACCGCTAGCGACTCAGTCGGGTTTCACAGGATTTACATCACGCGAATTTGGTCGCCGATGCATCAACGTTAGTTCACTACACCGCTTCTGAAACCACTGTAGCGCGGTTCTGGCTCCCAGACACGGTCAGTTATACTGCTGAAAGATGACATCGCCGGCTGGGAAGACATTAAGCATGAAGAGATGCAGGTGGTCCGCAGCTGTCAGCGTGTCTTCGATTACTACCACAGGTCCCACGCAAGCGCAGGAGAATGTCTCTCATAGCGTAATACAGCTCCCATCAGCCGGCGTCGGTGGCGCGCTCCAAGTTTGGAGCTGCCGTTAGTCTCGGTGACGGCGCTTGTAGAGATGATCGTCAACCTAGTGCAGCAAAAAAGCAATTCATCTGAAGAGCGGACACGTTTCCATTGATCGACAGTCGAATCCCGATGGTGCCGTGACAACTGCAATAGTAATTGACGATGTTGTTGTGTCAACATGTGAACACGTAGGGCTGATCGGCTGCGGAGCTCCATGTTCAAAAATGTACGACGAACGGGGTACACCAAAACACTTGTGCGTGCACCGAAATTGTGGTCTTTCGGCAGAGATGCCGCAGATCACCATCTATCCTACTTTACAGAGCAGACAAGCTTCCCCGAAGAGTCGTGGACGTCCAACCATTTAGCGTCTAGAGGTAGAATCACTGTCCTTCTACGTCTTTCTGTAGATGCTCACGACAATAGCACGTGAATATTCGACAGGCTTCGTCGTTCTCGAAATAGAAGTTCACAGACTCTGGGTTATAATAATCTGTCGTTTGTCAAAGTCGCTTATCTCAATATACAGGGTGATTCAAAAAGAATACCACAACTTTAGGAATTTAAAACTCTGCAACGACAAAAGGCAGAGCTAAGCACTATCTGTCGGCGAATTAAGGGAGCTATAAAGTTTCATTTAGTTGTACATTTGTTCGCTTGAGGCGCTGTTGACTAGGCGTCAGCGTCAGTTGATGCTAAGATGGCGACCGCTCAACAGAAAGCTTTTTGTGTTATTGAGTACGGCAGAAGTGAATCGACGACAGTTGTTCAGCGTGCATTTCGAACGAAGTATGGTGTTAAACCTCCTGATAGGTGGTGTATTAAACGTTGGTATAAACAGTTTACAGAGAATGGGTGTTTGTGCAAAGGGAAAAGTTCTGGACGGCCGAGAACGAGTGATGAAAATGTAGCACGCATCCAGCAAGCATTTGTTCGCAGCCCAGGAAAATCGACTCGCAGAGCTAGCAGAGAGCTGCAAATTCCACAATCAACTGTATGGAGAGTCCTACGAAAAAGGTTAGTTATGAAACCTTATCGTCTGAAATTGGTTCAAGCACTGGATCGGCCGCCAGGCAGCCCGTGACAGAGCACTTCATCACTGGCCTCCAAGAAGCCCTGATCTTACCCCCTGCGATTTTTTCTTATGGGGGTATGTTAAGGATATGGTGTTTCGGCCACCTCTCCCAGCCACCATTGATGATTTGAAACGAGAAATAACAGCAGCTATCCAAACTGTTACGCCTGATATGCTACAGAGAGTGTGGAACAAGTTGGAGTATCAGGTTGATATTGCTCGAGTGTCTGGAGGGGGCCATATTGAACATCTCTGAACTTGTTTTTGAGTGAAAAAAAACCTTTTTAAATACTCTTTGTAATGATGTATAACAGAAGGTTATATTATGTTTCTTTCATTAAATACACATTTTTAAAGTTGTGGTATTCTTTTTGAATCACCCTGTATTTGCCTATTTGCAGCCGATATCATCGCTATGGTGATCCCCTGTCCGTGTCAGCTCCGCTTACATACTTTTATTACCACGTCACGTGCCCACAACGCCACCAGGCGGCAACCAACATCGCTATGGACTGTTGTCATAATGTTTTGGCTGATCAGTGTCTAACGAACAACGTTGCGAGGCGTTCCTGCGGTCCGCCAGCGTACAATGTCACGTTTGCTGCTGAAGGGGTGCCTTGTGACAGGCGCTGGCCCCCATAACTTCGACGCTATGCAGCGTCGTTGGATAATGCTTCTGGGCACAGGTTCCTGTCCTTGCTTTGTTCCTCAAGACAGCTCCTTCAATTCCTCGAAGATTCTTACAATATTTCTGGGACACCCTACATGTAAATATGTACACACATATACATACATAATATACATATACAGGGTGGTCCATTGATAGTGACCGGGCCAAATAACTCACGAAATAAACATCAAACGAAAAAACTACAAAGAACGAAGCTTGTCTAGCTTGAAGGGGCAAACCAGATGGCGCTATGGTTGGACCGCTAGATGGCGCTGCCATAGGTCAAACTGATATCAACTGCGTTTTTTTAAATAGGAACCCCCATTTTTATTACATATTCGTGTAGTACGTAAAGAAATATGAATGTTTTAGTTGGACCACTTTTTTCGCTTTGTGGCAGATGGCGTTGTAATAGTCACAAACGGATAACTGCGTGGTATCACGTAACATTCCGCCAGTGCGGACGGTATTTGCTTCGTGATACATTACCCGTGTTAAAATGGACCGTTTACCAATTGTGGAAAAGGTCGATATCGTGTTGATGTATGGCTATTGTGATCAAAACGCCCAACGGTCGTGTGCTATGTTTGCTGCTCGGTATCCTGGACGACCTCATCCAAGTATCCGGAACTTTCGCCGGACGTTATTTGAGGAAACAAGTGAAACGTCAACAAATGATGATGCCCAAGTAGGTGTTTTAGCTGCTGTCGCGGCTAATCTGCACATCAGTAGCAGACAAACTGCGCGAGAATCTGGAATCTCAAAAACGTCGGTGTTGAGAATGCTACATCAGCATCGATTGCACCCGTACCATATTTCTATGCACCAGGAATTGAACGTCGTGTACAGTTCTGCCACTGGGCACAAGAGAAATTACGGGACGATGACAGATTTCAAAATGGTTCAAATGGCTCTGAGCACTATGGGACTTAACATCTATGGTCATCAGTCCCCTAGAACTTAGAACTACTTAAACCTAACTAACCTAAGGACAGCACACAACACCCAGCCATCACGAGGATGACAGATTTGTTGCACGCGTTCTATTTAGCGACGAAGCGTCATTCACCAATAGCGGTAACGTAAACCGGCATAATATGCACTATTGGGCAACGGAAAATCCACGATGGCTGCGACAAGTGGAACATCAGCGACCTTGGCGGGTTAATGTACGGTGCGGCACTATGGTAGGAAGGATAATTGGCCCCCATTTTATCGATGGCAATCTAAATGGTGCAATGTACGCTGATTTCCTACGTAATGTTCTACCGATGTTACTACAAGATGTTTCACTGCATGACAGAATGGCGATGTACTTCCAACATGATGAATGTCCGGCACATAGCTCGCTTGCGGTTGAAGCGGTATTGAATAGCATATTTCATGACAGGTGGATTGGTCGTCGAAGCACCATGCCACGGCCCACACGTTTTTCTCCGGTTGTGTTGGTTGCTCGTTAACAGTGATAAACAGCACTGTGCATAGACTACTGATGGAGAATTTGGCAAAGTACGCCTCGTGTATGGATTCACTGAATGCAGTAGAAGAGCGAATCATTGTGGCTGTGCTGAGATATCCTACTGTTTGCTACGGTTGTCCCAGAAGAAAAGTGTAGTGTTGGCAGAAGAGCCAACACCGTGTTGCTAGAGGAGGCCGAAATACACGCGTTTAATCTCACGCAGATTGGCGTGAGGTCTGGAACAAGGTAAAGGAATTAATAGTAGCAAATAAAGTACGTAGTTGACGTAATACTGAACTTTAATCCATAACTGCAGTACATCGCTCTTGACTGTACATGCTTCAATATAAATATCAATTGAATACGGCGCCTTGCTAGGTCGTAGCAAATGACGTAGCTGAAGGCTATGCTAACTATCGTCTCGGCAAATGAGAGCGTATTTGTCATTGATCCATCTCTGGCAAAGTCTGCTGTACAACTGGGGCGAGTGCAAGGACGTCTCTCTAGACCTGCCGTGTAGTGGCGCTCGGTCTGCAATCACTGACAGTGGCGACACGCGGGTCCGACGTATACTAATGGACCGCGGCCGATTTAAAGGCTACCACCTAGCAAGTGTGGTGTCTGGCGGTGACACCACAAAAACAGTTCATCTTGGGACAATGTTCTTGGAAAAGTAGACACTACCGCTGCGCTTATTGACATAGCGAGCGTGAGTCGCAAACACGCAGGCCACAACTGCCTGTGTGGTTGAGTCACTGTAATACACCGGTCGTCGGCAGTCGTCGAGTTACTTGTGTAGACGTTACTGCAACTCCGTTAAACGTCAGGATGGAAGGGAGATTTACTGTCACTGAACTCTGTGATATTCATGTAATTATGACGAGACAAAAGGTGTTGCAATGGCATCTGTACGAATTTATCGAGAATGCTTCCCACAACGATGACTTCCTGCGCGAGCGACATTTGTCGCTGTTCACCAGAGGTTTGTATCATCATAATTCTCTACTTTTACTCGATTATTTTGCAATTCATCGTAAAAAAGTACAGTAGTTACCTTTACCTTTAATTCTGTATGCGAAACGTATTGTCTGTTCTGATATGCTTTCATTTTATGATTAAGTAAATCACGACAGACTACAGCTTACGAGTACGTATTTGATTTGCATAGATTGAGATATACTGGCTCTTTACTACCCCGCACGGAAAACAGAGGCCCACAACGGAAGAACGTACATTGGAAGCTGAGGAACAAATTCAAGACCGCATCCAGGAAGATCCTACTCAGAGTACTAGAAGCATGGGTGTATCGCACACTGTCGCTCATCGCTCTTTGGAAGAAGAGCGTCTACAGCCTCACCACATTCAGTACGTACAAGCATTGGAAGACCAAGAGCTCCCTCCGCGACGAGAATTTTCGGAGTGGTTATTGTTACAAAGCGGGAAGCATGATTTTGTAAACAAAATTCTGGTCACACATGAAGCGTGTTTCACTACCGGTGGAATAGCCACTTTCCGCAACATGCACACGTGGAGTGTACATAATCCGCGCCAAGAAGTAGCAACACATTTTCAGCGTCGCTTTTCATTAAATGTATGGGAGGTTAAAATTGATGATTACAGTATTGGGGCCACGTGGGGTAGCCGCGCCGTCTAAGGGCACCTTGCCACGGTTCGCGCGTCTTCCCCCGTCGGAGGTTCGAGTCCTCCCTTGGGCATGGGTGTGAGTGTTGTCCTTAGTGTAAGCTAATTTAAGTTAGATTACGTACTTTGTGAGCCTAGGGACCGATGACCTCTGCAGTTTTGTCCCGTAGGAACTTACCACAAATTTCCAAAAAATTACAGTATTGGGCCTTACGTTTCACCTGCACGATTGACTATTAACAATTAAGGAACCTTTCTAGAGGACACATTGCTACCAACTTTATTAGAAAACATTCCGTTAGCCGTACCTCCTAACATGTGGCTCCTCCACGATGGTGCTCCACCCACATTGGTCACAGATTGCAAAGATTTTTAATAGAAGATTTCCAGGACGATGGACAGGACGTTTTGGTTCACATCGATGACCAGCACTCAGTTCTGACTAAAATCCACTGGAGTTTTTCTTTGGGGGCCATATGAAGGAATTTATCTACGTTCAGCAAATAAATAATGTGGACGAACTTACGCAGAGGATTTTCGATGCTGCTAACACCATAAAGGCAAACGTGGGTGTATGAACGAGTGTGACGAAACTGGGGTCGCCGTAATGAAGCGTGTGTTGAATCGAATGGTAGGCATTTTGACCACTTATTGTAGTACTGGTGTAACAGGAATGAAAGTGATGTGGATTTCATTTTTGTTGCTGCATTGTTGTAGAAAAGGACAATAATCTTAATTTAATTTTCGTTATGGTATTGTTGTAAAAAGAGGAAATAATTGATTGTAATTAACGCACAACAAATTACATGATAATTGTCTGAGTTTGTACTAATAAAAACACATTTTATTGGATGTTAGCTTTTCTTTACTACCACGACCTTCGTTGTGGTAGTGTTGTAAAAGAGAAAAGTCTGGGTGTGCTTAATTCATCGTTTACATAAAACGAATTACACATTCTTGACAACCCACTGGCTGTTTACATTGATTGTTTCGGCAGCCGCGCCCCGTCATTGTACAGGTCCAATGTTGACATAGCTCTGGTTCGTCCGTCACCTTTCTCTGGCCGCCACATCGATGTCGGTAATACACAAGCAAGGCCGTGAGCCGTCAGCTGACAATTTAAACAGAAATGCGTCTACTATGAAAGCTACAAATATATGTCTTTTAGAAATACGAAAATAAAGAACGTGATACAACGACATTTCATTAGACTTTTTTGTAATGCACACTGAGATGTACCGTTTGTGTCATTGTGACATCCCTCCTACCACTGTAAAATATTTTCCTACTACACGAACTATTCCCGATGTTCGAACTCTTTTGGTCACTATTGATTTGGACATTCCGTAACCAGCATAGTCGGCTACTTCGTTAACATTAACATTTAACGTTCCCGTGAGGGTAATAAACGAGAAACTACTTTTGTTAACGTTAAGGTAAAACAAATTACGTTGACAATTCGATCCAAACGTAAATATTACGAGCACAGTAGTTTCGTAGTCAGAAGGCCTGATGAATACAACGATGTTTTGCTGTTAAAATTCACGTAATTGTTGGGCAAAATTTACACAAACGTCAATTTTACAATTATCAAGTGCTCCACAAAGCCGATGGTTCAGTATGGCTAGTCAATGGAGATCAAAAAAGGGTCGAACGAGCAGTCGCAAATATTTGTATAGAGGTAGGAGGAAGTGCCGTGAGCAACATACTAGAAATCTGGACCTGTGGGGAGAAGATGTGAGAGTGGGGTTGCGTTTTCCTTGAAAAACTCGAAAACAATGGCCTCTAGTGAAAACGTTTTAAACTACATTAAATTTCCTACAAAAAAGGTGCTGTTCATTTTTTCTGTAGGACTGATAGTTAACTCACAGCGAGCAAGAAAGCATGGAAATCTCGCACGTGGTTTATGAAGGCTAGTTGTAACATTGCGGGCTGCATAAAACTACAGCAGTAGGAGCAGCTGAATTACCATATACACTGCTGGCCACCGTAAACGCAAAACCCTGAAGGAAGCATCCGAATCAAGTGAAATTTGCACCATGAGTTTGCAGCGATGAGATATGCAACTGATTAGAATTTCAGCGCAGACGCACATCACGTGCGCCTGTGGCGCCACCTCATAGCGCCATTTAAGGCTTGGCGATTTCGACTAGTGTACGTTCGGCACGTGTCTTTACCTAGTGGTTGTTTCACAAGACGATCAGTTATGCCTCGTAGACAACAGCGAACATCTTTTGATCAAGTATCCGAGTTCGACAGAGGAAGGATAGTGGCTTACCGAGATTGTGGATTATCATACAGAGAAATCGCTAGTCGTGTTGGACGAAACCAAACAACTGTAATGCGGATATGTGACCGTTGGATGCAGGAGGGTACGACGGACCGACGTGGTCGATCGCATTCACCTCGGTGCACCACTGCACGTGCTGATAGGCAAATTGTGCGCATGGCAGTGACGGATCGCTCAGTGACATCCCGAACCATAGCACAGCACATTGTGTCTGTAACGCATCATCCAGTGTCTGCGCGTACCATTCGACGCCGTTTACAGCAGAGTGGTCTGTCCGCAAGACGTCCATTGCTTCGTCTACCATTGACGCAGAACCACAGACGTCTCCGTCGCCAATGGTGTGATGACAGACGGATGTGGACGGCAGAATGGAATGACGTTGTCTTTACTGACGAGGCACGCTTCTGTCTGCAGCACCACGATGGTCGGCTGCATTATGCACCGCCACACTGGTCTTGCACCGGGTATTATGGTATGGGGCGGTATTGGATATTACTCTCGCACGCCTCTAGTACGCATTGACGGTACTTTAAATAGCCGGCGCTACATATCCGAGATGCTGGAGCCAGTTGTCCTTCCTTACCTTCAGGGCTCGGCCACAGCCATATTTCAACAGGATAATGCGCGACCACACGTGGCACGCATTGCCCAAAGGTTCTTCGTCAATAACCAGATTGAATTGCTTCCCTGGCCGGCTCGCTCTCCGGATCTTTCGCCGATAGAAAACATGTGGTCCATGGTTGGTCAACGAGTGACCCAGATTACATCCCCAGCTGCCACACCAGATGATCTTTGGCAACGTGTGGAAGCTGCTTGGGCTGCTGTACCCCAGGAACACATCCAACGTCTCTTTGACTCAGTGCCGAGACGTGTGGCAGCGGTGATCTCCAACAATGGCGGCTACTCTGGCTACTGATTCTGGTAGGAACCACATGTCACAGACGTCTGTAAACGTAATCATTTGATACTTGGTCAACATGTTATCTACAAAATAAATTGTGTTGTGCTACCTCTTGTCTTTCTTGGTGTTGCATTTACGGTGGCCAGCAGTGTATTTGTATATACATTTACATAAATGTCTATACAAAGAGAAAAAATATTCACTGATAACCGATTATTAGTATAAGAAAAACGTCAGGCCTAAAGGTTGTGTATGTAACGGAAATGCTGCGAGTCTTCGGTTATACTTGCGAACTCGCGTACTTGCTGTCCTTTCTACGCTGGGATACATTGAGGTGACAGAAGCCATGGGACACCCCCTAATACCGTGTCGGACCTCCTTTTGCCCGGCATTGTGCAGCTGCCTCTATAGCCGTCCGTAATTGCGAAACTGTTGCCGGTGCCGGATTTTGTGCACAAACTGACCTCTAGACTATGTATCATAAATGTCCAAAGTGATTCATGCCAAGCGATCTGGATTGCCAAATCATTCGCTCGAATTCTCCAGAAAGTTCTGATATGGCACATTGCCATCCAAAAAATTCCATCGTTGTTTTGGAACATGAAGTCCATGAAGGCTGCAAGTGGTCCCCAGGTAGCAGAACATAACTATTCCCAGTGAATGATCGTTTCAGTTGGGCCAGAGGACGTATTCCATTGCACGTAAAGTCGGCCCACATCATTACGGAGCCACCACCAGCTTGCACAGTGCATTGTTGATAACCTGGGTCCATTGCTTCGTGGAATCTGTGCCACACTTGAACCCCACCAACAGCTCTTACCAACTGAAATTTGGACTCATCTGACCAGACCACGGTTTTCCAGTCTGGGGTCCAACTGAAGTGGTCAGGAGAGGTGCCGCAGGCGAGGTCGTACTGTTAGCAAAGGCACTCGCGTCGGTCGTCTGCTGCCGTA
Organism: Schistocerca nitens; assembly: GCF_023898315.1. NCBI lineage: Eukaryota > Metazoa > Arthropoda > Insecta > Orthoptera > Acrididae > Schistocerca > Schistocerca nitens. Next base: position 165,822,819 of record NC_064616.1, on the reverse strand, counting down.
GCTCATTAACGCCAGATTTCGCCGCACTGTCCTACTGGATACGTTCGTCGTACGTCCCACATTGATTTCTGCGGTTATTTCACGCAGTGTTGCTTGTCTGTTAGCACTGACAATTCTACGCAAACACCACTGGTCTCGGTCATAAAGTGAAAGTCGTCGGTCACTGTGTTGCCCGTGGTGAGAGGTAATGCCTGAAATTTGGTATTCTCGGCACACTTTTGACACTGTCTTTGCTCAAAGCGATCACGGATTTTTAATGTCATAAAAATCGCAGATAAATGTTTTTGGATGGCTTGTACAATGCGAGAGACATATTCAATGATACAATAAAAGGTATATTAGTCTATTCCCCTCCACGCTACAAAATTAGCGTCTGCTTGTGGCACTGACCTCATCGAAGAATTACGCAAAACGAAGTTGCCCGTCGACTCACAAGCTTTCTGATAATCGGTTGTGACCTTTCTCCCAGTTATCAAAGCCAGACACAAAACGAAATAAAGACTATCGTTTCAGCAAGAAAAAGTGGTTACTTAAGTTCATTGATTTTAAACACCTTGTATGGTATCTTCATTTAACTATATGGAGTATCTACAATAATTAATACCTTTTACTCGGTGCAACAGCTGAAATTTAGCACTTGTATTTCTGTTTTGTGTTAGAAACAAACAAAAATTTATACTTCAACGTCCAGTTCAGATTAGAATAATTCGAGATGCACTACTTAGCTTTTATGAATGCAAATGTTTTACCACTGTGCCACCTCCCTTAGTACGTAATACAAGCGATTCCTTGCATTGGTTGACACTGGACTTGTATTTGAGCAGAATAGAGTTCAGACTCCTCTCAGGGCAACGTCAGGTTTTCCGCGATTTCCTTCTACATCTACATCTACATCTACATCTACATGATTACTCTGCAATTCACATTTAAGTGCTTGGCAGAGGGTTCATCGAACCACAATCATACTATCTCTCTACCATTCCGCTCCCGAACAGCGCGCGGGAAAAACGAACGCCTAAACCTTTCTGTTCGAGCTCTGATTTCTCTTATTTTATTTTGATGATCATTCCTACCTATGTAGGCTGGGCTCAACAAAATATTTTCGCATTCGGAAGAGAAAGTTGGTGACTGAAATTTCGTAAATAGATCTCGCCGCGACGAAAAACGTCTTTGCTTTAATGACTTCCATCCCAACACGCGTATCATATCTGCCACACTCTCTCCCCTATTACGTGATAATACAAAACGAGCTGCCCTTTTTTGCACCCTTTCGATGTCCTCCGTCAATCCCACCAGGTAAGAATCCCACACCGCGCAGCAATATTCTAACAGAGGACGAACGAGTGTAGTGTAAGCTGTCTCTTTAGTGGACTTGGTGCATCTTCTAAGTGTCCTGCCAATGAAACGCAACCTTTTGCTCGCCTTCCCCACAATATTATCTATGTGGTCTTTCCAACTGAAGTTGTTCGTAATTTTAACAGCCAGGTACTTAGTTGAATTGACAGCCTTGAGAATTGTACTATTTATCGAGTAATCGAATTCCGACGGATTTCTTTTGGAACTCATGTGGATCACCTCACACTTTTCGTTATTTAGCGTCAACTGCCACCTGCCACACCATACAGCAATCTTTTCTAAATCGCTTTGCAACTGATACTGGTCTTCGGATGACCTTACTAGACGGTAAATTACAGCATCATCTGCGAACAACCTAAGAGAACTGCTCAGATTGTCACCCAGGTCATTTATATAGATCAGGAACAGCAAAGGTCCCAGGACGCTTCCTTGGGGAACACCTGATATCACTTCAGTTTTACTCGATGATTTGCCGTCTATTACTACGAACTGCGACCTTCCTGACAGGAAATCACGAATCCAGTCGCACAACTGAGACGATACCCCATAGGCCCGCAGCTTGATTAGAAGTCGCTTGTGAGGAACGGTGTCAAAAGCTTTCCGGAAATCTAGAAATACGGAATCAACTTGAGATCCCCTGTCGATAGCGGCCATTACTTAGTGCGAATAAAGAGCTAGCTGCGTTGCACAAGAACGATGTTTTCTGAAGCCATCCTGATTACGTATCAATAGATCGTTCCCTTCTAGGTGATTCATAATGTTTGTATACAGTATATGCTTCAAAACCCTACTGCAAACCGACGTCAATGATATAGGTCTGTAGTTCGATGGATTACTCCTACTACCCTTCTTAAACACTCGTGCGACCTGCGCAATTTTCCAATCTGTAGGTACAGATCTATCGGTGAGCGAGCGGTTGTATATGATTGCTAAGTAGGGAGCTATTGTATCAGCGTAATCTGAAAGGAACCTAATCGGTGTACAATCTGGACCTGAAGACTTGCCCGTATCAAGCGATTTGAGTTGCTTCGCAACCCCTAAGGTATCTACTTCTAAGAAACTCATGCTAGCAGCTGTTCGTGTTTCAAATTCTGGAATATTCCATTCGTCTTCCGTGGTGAAGGAATTTCGGAAAACTGCGTTCAATAACTCCGCTTTAGCGGCACAGTCGTCGGTAACAGTGCCATCGGCACTGCGCAGCGAAGGTATTGACTGCGTCTTGCCGCTTGTGTACTTTACATACGACCAGAATTTGTTCGGATTTTCTACCAAATTTCGAGACAATGTTTCGTTGTGGAACCTATTAAAGGCATCTCGCATTGAAGTCCGCGCCAAATTTCGCGCGTCTGTAAATTTTAGCCAATCTTCGGGATTTCGCGTTCTTCTGAACTTCGTATGCTTTTTCCGTTGCCTCTGCAACAGCGTTCGGGCCTGTTTTGTGTACCATGGGGGATCAGTTCCATCTCTTACCAGTTTATGAGGTATGAATCTCTCAATTGCCGTCGCTACTATATCTTTGAATTTGAGCCACATCTCGTCTACATTAGCATAGTCAGTTCGGAAGGAATGGAGATTGTCTCTTAGGAAGGCTTCTAGTGACACTTTATCCGCTTTTTTAAATAAATCACTTGTTTTGTAATATCTGAAACCATCGCTAATGGTCGCACATTAATTATTCGAGCTAATTACCATCGTGCGAGGTAACGTCGGAAATTGCATGAGGCTTTTCGCAGATGATGCAGTTGTATACAGGGAAACCGCGATGGTAGAACATTGTAGCGAAATGCAGGAAGACCTGCAGAGGATCGACGTTTGGTGCAGGAAATGGCAATTGACCTTCAACATAAAAACGGAACGGTTTGAAGTGGAACAACCACATAAAATTAATCGCGAGTAAGGTAGGTGCGACACTGAGATTCATTGGAAGAATCCTCAGCGTGGTCCATCAACAAAGGAAGTAGCTTACAAAACACTCCTTCAGCCAATACTTTAATATTACTCCTCACTATGGGATCTGTCCCAGACAGGACTGATATAGACATAGATATAAACAAGATGTAAAAAATAGCAGCACGTTTCGTTACATGTTCATTTAGGAAACGCAAAAGCGTCACGGAGATGCTCGGCGTACTCTAGTGCTAAAAGTTGCAAGAGAAGCGCTTTACATCGAGATATGACCTATTGTTAAAATTCCGACAGCGTACGTTCATAGAAGAGTCAATCAATATATTGCTTCCTCCTACGTATATCTCGGGAAAAGACCATAAAAATCAGAGAGATTCGAGCTCACATGGAAGCCTACCAGCCCGTGAACCAATGGCGACTGAAACAGGAAAAGGGGAAGTGACACTGGTATTTAAGTACCCTTCGCCATACACCATCAGGTGTCTTGCGAAATATAGTCGTAGATGTAGACGTAGTTGATGTAAAACTAGTTTCTCTCAAAACAATCAAGTGATGGTGGTGGTGGTGGTAAGTTCCTATGAGACCAAACTGCTAAGGTCATCGGTCCCTAGGCTTACACACTACTTAATCTAAGTTAAACTAACTTACACTAACGACAACACACACAAACACACACACACACACACACACACACACACACACACACCCATGCCCCCGAGGGAGGACTCGAACTTCTGAAGGGGGGGGGGGGGGGAGGGGCGCGAACCGTGGCAAGGTGGCCAGTCCGCGCGACTACCCCGCGCGGTACAACTAAGGAAACGCTCGTTTGTTAATAACGGTGTGCTGCAGTCAGAAACTTCACTGAAAGCATTGACGGTGCTCAACTGTCACAGACATTTGCGCAGAACGCATTCAATAGGGAGGTTAGTTGGTTGACTGATTTTGGGAGGGGACCAAGCAGCGAGGTCATCCGTCCCATCGGATTAGGGAAGGATGTGGAAGGAAGTTGGCCGCGCCATTTCAAAGGAATCATCCCGGCTTTTGCCTGAAGCGATGTAGCGAAATCACGAAAACCTAAATCAGAATGGCCGGACGCGAGTCTGAAACTTCGTCCTCCCGAATGCGAGTACATTGTGCTAACCACTGCGCAACCTCTTTCAGTCAGTAAGGCGGTTTCCATGAGCTTTTGTTGTAACTGTTCCTCGCCCTTAAGACACTACAGGTTTTGATGGACTTGTCCCTATTGACAGACTGATATGTGTAATCCAGAAAAGCACCGCATAGTGTCCGAAAATTATCTTTCAGATTAATACGGGAACTAGCGAGCTCCATTACAAACATGTTGGGAATAGGACTGTGTTATTCCAGGCAACGCAATTATTATTATGGAATAAGATCATATGGATATTGGAAACAGCAGACACGTTTTACTGGGTACTGCGGCAGTCTACTGCCCTGCATCCTTTGTACTTCGCAGTATAGAGGCGGCTTCAGTCGTGAAGGCTGTTTCTATTTATACAACACGACTGATTAGGCAGCCCGTAATCCATGAGCTAGAATATTCTCAGCTCATGAAGAACGTTTCGCTCTTATATGTGCACTCCTTGTTCTATACAGATACATATTTTATGCTTGTCATAGCAGGGGGAGTTACAGTATTCCAAGAAAGAGTGGTATTAGAGTTATAGGAAGTTGCATCTCTGGAGATCAGACGAAGAATGTAATGCGTTTCTAACATTACAGTGTACCACCCTCGTCTGCTACGTTGTGTGTACCATTTACGACCTGGATCTGCTAGCTCGGTCGAAATCATCTTTTAGTGATGATACCGGTCAGGATGTGTCGGTTGTCTTCGAAAGTAAACGGCATTTAATGTTCATACATTTGCTACGTATTTCGAAGCTACCGATCGTGCATTCGAACTCTACTTGCAAATTCAACTACAGTCTGTCTCATATTACAAGACATTCTCTAACCGTTCAAATTTCTTGAACATTTGTATTGGCGTTTCGTATCTACATAATTAATTTGAACGAACAGTTTCGCAACACTAATATGCAGGTGAAAACATGAAGTAGTGGGTTGGTAGTGATGCAACAAATATTTGGTTGTCAGCTATGTTGGCCGGCCGTGGTGGCCGAGCGGTTCTAGGCGCTACAGTCCGGAACCGCGCGACTGCTACGATCGCAGGTTCGAATCCTGCCTCGGGCATGGATGTGTGTGATGTCCTTACGTTAGTTAGGTTTAAGTAGTTCTAAGTTCTAGGGGACTGATGACCTCAGATGTTAAGTCCCATAGTGCTCAGAGCCATTTGAACCATTTTCAGCTATGTTGCGTAATAATGTCATAAATTGAACAAGTTTCTACGAAACTATAAGAGACTACAACTCAAATTTTAGTGAGACTGTCAGATATTTTTGTATTAATGACCTGCGCATGTGCCGAATTCATATTACCTCAATCATATATAGCGAAGATATACCACAAAAAAAAAATGGTCAGATGTGCGTGAATTCCTAAGGGTCCGCAGCTCGTGGTCGTGCGGTAGAGCGTTCTCGCTTCCCGCGCCCGGGTTCCCGGGTTCGATTCCCGGCGAGGTCAGGGATTTTCTCTGCCTCGTGATGACTGGCTGTTGAGTGCTGTCCTTAGGTTAGTTAGGTTTAAGTAGTTCTAAGTTGTAGGGGACTGATGACCATAGATGTAAAGTCCCATAGTGTTCAGAGCCATTTGAACCAAGCCAATTCCTAAGGGACCAAACTGCTGAGGTCATCGGCTCCTAAGTTTACACACTACTTAAACTAACTTATGCTACGAACAACACACACACCCATGCCCGAGGGAGGACTAGAACCTCCTGCGGGAGAGGCCGCGCAATCTGTGGCATTACGCCTCTAACCGCACAGCCACAACACCGAGAGTAGATGTTGTCACCTGAATATGCTCGAGAATAACCTACCTAACATTCATAATATTCATGCACAACGAGGATGGAGAAATGAAAGATGCAGGGTAGAAACATTCACGAAATAAAATTAGACAAAACTACGAGAACTTCAGCAGTTTTTAACTGCATGATGCAGACAAGTGCCTGAACATCCCACAATGTGCGATGTCTGGGTATGCTTAAGATTGTATATAAATGCAGGCTAAGGCATTAACACAGTACAAGTCTTTCATTAATCGAGCGAGTTCGAAAGGGCCATGATTCTTGGTGAGTCGTTTGGGCAGACAATCAGAGATTTTCCAAAAGAGTGATAAGTGCCCAGTTTCAATAGAAGTGATGTTATTGGTATCTCGTGATCCCAGCCAGCACTAAACCATATTTTCATTCTAGTAAGCTTTGAAATTGATTTATAATGGCCGCCAAATTCCAATTTTTGGCCAAGGCATATGAATTCGCAATTGTGAATAAAGACTATCATCAGCTGTACAGTGGAATGACGAGAATGAATTTCTGCCAGACCGGGACTCGAACCCGGATTTCCCGCTTATCGCGAGCGGTCGTCTTACCATTGGGCTATCCGTGCACGACTCACGGTCCCACCCAAACTTCCATATGTCGTCAACTATCCGTGCTGACCGAGAGTCGTGCACGGATAACCAGATGGATGCTGGCACGGAATCTCAGCGTGATCGGTCAGAGGGCTAGCTGCCCTCTGTAATAAAAATTAAAAAAAAAAAAAACTGAGCCAATGGCTCAATGATGAACTGGAACAAGCGTAATGCGACGTCCGCCCCGAACATATCGAACGAACAGTAACGAACAAAATGAGATTATTAAAAAAATGGTAATGCGCCCGCTCGCGATAAGCGGGAAATCTGGGTTCGAGTCCCGGTCTGGCACAAATTTTCATTCTCGTGATTCCATTCTACAGCTGATGGTAGTCTTTATTCGCAATTGTGAATTCATCTGATGTGTTTCGTAACAGCTGTGGGCGCCGCAGTGCTTCGTCATCAGAATAACACAGGCACTGCAATATCGTGCCAATTTTTTGACGTCGCTTAGAGTGGTGCAAGCAACGTCGTGTTAGTCTATGGAGCAGGAGAAAGTTTGGTGGATTGAGGAATCGCAGTAAATCGTGTAGCACTAAGGTGGACGAATGAAGACTCGATACATTTCTGACGACGGCGTTTGCCTAGCGTCTAGCAGGCGACCATGACATTCAGTGAAACTGTTACAATGGTGCAGGAATGTTTCTAACGGACTTTTATTTGTGGCCGACGCCGAAATGAAAGCAGATGCTCGAGAACACATTTTAGATAATAACTTGTTTACAGCACAGAGGCAACAGTTAAAAAGAAGGAAGAATGTTTTGGATTTAACGTCCTATCGCTGACGAGGGTGTTAGAGATGAAGCATAAATTTGGATCGGACAAGAACTAGGGAGGAGACAGCCACTCAGTGTTTCTCCTTAAGTAGTTCAGAGAAACTTCGAAAAGCTAAATCTGAAATATCGATCGTACATTTAAATCTCGCTCACCACGAAAGCAATTCCAATCTTAATCGTTGCAACAACTTGTTCGGTAATCAACAGTTTAGGATAACGCCATTTCTATATTAGCATGGGTTATAAAAAGCAACTAGACGGATTTTCTGGACTGGACTGCTGTAAGCCATATTATGACGAAACAGCATTATATCTACCTTTTGTACAGTGTTTTGTATATAGCAGTGACAAGACTGTATCGATTACGTCGACTCACATGTTCTGTGAAACGAATGGCATTAGGTTGCTGTCAATGTATTGTGTACTTTCCACTTTACAGCATTATAACTTTGTTGCACGTGTAGTTAAAAAATGGTTCAAATGGCTCTGAGCACTATGGGACTTAACAGCTATGGTCATCAGTCCCCTAGAACTTAGAACTACTTAAACCTAACCAACCCAAGGATATCACACAACACCCAGTCATCACGAGGCAGAGAAAATCCCTGACCCGGCCGGGAATCGAACCCGGGAACCCGGGCGCGGGAAGCGAGAACGCTACCGCACGACCACGAGCTGCGGACTGTACGTGTAGTTATTCTCGTTAATGTAAACTGTAAGTGTCTGTTCTCCTCCTGAGGAAAGACTAATTTATTGTAAAGAAAAAGGTGTGGGCTTCAACCACCTAACTAAGGGAACTGCTACGCCTTTTACCTTATCTTTCCGTAACTGGATGCCCTTTTTCTAAGCTATGTACCCACCGGGTGGACAACAGCGGACACAGTCCCTACCAGACATTGTTTGAGGACAGTTCACGTAAAATGCGCCCTAGGTGAGACTGGTATTTGTGCAGAAATATGGTGCAATTTGTGGTAGAAATAGGTAGTTTAGCACCTTTTACAATAGTAAATCGTGTCTTATAAATTTTACCCCTTGATGCACGATATTTCCAGGCAAAATTATGTGTTGCAATCTGTTACACCACGGATCCAGAGAGGTAGACAAAATGGCGTGATTTGTCTATCTATCTAATACGAAACATCAAGACACTGTGAAAGCTAATCTGCGTATCTGCATAATACTCAAAACTGCACAGCGACTTATTGTTCCCCGTAGTTTGGGGCCGTGGGCATATAATGATCACCAAAAACCAGTCATTATATGTGCAGGGATAATTTTATGGCACAATTATTCAATGTGTGCCAGACATGTTTGCTCTATTTCTGCCAGACACTTTGTGAATATGTTCTCGTATATATGCTGTGACACTTTCATTATATAATCGAGTTTAATGTAGTTGTATTATGAATTTTTACAAGTACCTTAAATCAATTTTTGTAAATACTTTTCACATACAGTTTATTAACTAAAAAGTACCTCCGACAGTATAAAGCTTCATGTTGTAATATTACGCAACAACCATGAAAGAACGCATTGCAATATTCAATGGTTAAATTGACTTACTTAGTTTCTCGAGCTAAAAATAAGTTTAATAAGTCAAAACGAGTAATTTCATTTCTATTTGAGAAGCTTTTAATTTAAATGCAGAAGTGATTGGCGCTAAATGCCGTGTTAGTTTCATTGGAGATTTTAAGTTTAATTAAGACACCTTTCCTCGAAGTTTGTCTTTTCAAGACTGGCGACCGATTTCTATAGACATTATTGCATTTTCCGAAAGAAAACACTCAAGATGAGTTTGTACTGATTCCTGAATCATTTATAAATACGGTCACTGTGATTTAGTGTAAAATACTGAGTTATTTACTCGATAACTAACTTAAGCAGTTAATTGCATGAAAAGTGTTTCGTTGTAGAACGACGCCCCTAAAATTCAGTAATAACAATAGCCATTATAATAGTCAACGAGGTTTCACGCACGGTTAGCATTTATTAAGATTAGTTTCAGTAAAAGCAATTCTCAAAAGTGTCGAAGTGTGAATTTCTTAGTCTTTTAGAGTGAATAGCTTACGCTAAAAAAGTTGTGGCAAAGTCACGCTACTTAGCAGACGCAACTGTTCTCTAGTGAAGTAGCTGTTAAAAGTTCGCGACACTCAGAGAAAAAGTATGTCAGGGTTGTTACAAACTCGTCCCTATAGACCATTTTTGGGGAGGGACTAGAGCGTTTGTTCCAGAGCACATCACGAGTCACCATGATTGGAAACATGCCTCACCTTTAGGGTGTTAGAACTCAGAGGGAAGTCTGTTCCAAAGATGAAAAGCTATGATGGTTCCTCGAAGAGATCCTTTGATCCTTAGTAGCATGACTGCCGTCTTTCAAAGGAAAGGCTACAGGCTTCCAGAAATTTGAGGACACATCGTGTATTTGACAGCTGGTGTTTCATAGGAAATAAAGAAAAAATCAGCAATTAAAGGCAGATTATAATACAGCGTAACACAAAATCAGAAAATGAAACGATTGTAGGACACAGTATTATCGCGTTATCAGAGGTACCCGACACAAAATCAGATGATAATCTATGAATCACAGCAAAAATGTTCGGAATGCTGTCGATAAGTCTTCGGGATCCACCCAATAGCAACAGAGAGTTAATAAAACGGAAGTTCGAAGCGATTGTCTAAGACAGAGTCCATAACTCTCTAGGGACCAGTTGGAATGTAATTAGTTTCAGCTGAGCTTCAACGTAGGTACGATGATAGGTCGTTAGTATGAATGACGTACAGCAGTTGAAAGCGGAGATTCAGAGACGGAGCTTATGAAATTATGTGATACTTTAAAACGCTCTCTGTTGAGCAAGAGAATTATTGTAATTAAGTTGACTCTAATCACGCTTTGTTCTTTTTCATCTTTTTGTATTCTAAAGCTATTTACTTTCATGATTTCCAGGTCATTGCTTGTAACTTGTCTCAACATAGTTAATCGAATCCAAATTATTTCGCACACGGACTGAATTTCTATCAGGCGTCCTACGTCACTTGTTACTTCGGTAAACATTTAGGTTCAAAGCTCTCACTGCTATGGATTAAGTGTTTCAGCGAAATTTTCGTACTTATCTTACGTGAATACAGCTGCTTCTCAAATGTTCTGCGAATAGATCACTGACTATACGGCAACTTATGTTAAAAATACGTTGATGCGTATACGTCGCTAAAGAAGCGCAGCTGGTGCTGCTGTAAGTGTATGGAACAGAAACCATGTGTGCAAAATGTATGTATGTCCGGTCCAAACAGTTTCGAAAGTGAAATGAAACTGGTTATGATGTGCCACGTCCGGGCCAATCCACAACAAGCATAACGACAGACTATATCGGAGAAGTACGACATACAATAGCCCAAAATCGACGACTGTGCCTTAGGTAGATATTTAAAGAAGAAAGATTTTGGGTAAGCAGAAAATCTGTACCCGATTTGTGTCGCACAAGTGACTGACTAGTAGATGGCTTTTTCAAGAGATTTCATTGAAATTTGTGGCTGGGATCCAATTTCCCTGTACCTAGTCTTCACAAAAAGCAGATCAGTTCGATCACCAGCTAGACAGGCAACAACCAGGGACATGGTGCTCAGCTGTCTGCATAGATTGGCGCCAGACATTATAATGGAACCGATCAGTGGCACACACTTTTATATTTAGTAAACAACTGGATTCATTCAATAAAGTCACCAACTAGTCCGTTAACAGTTTTCACACAGTGCCGAATTTTGATTTTCCCTTGCATTTAAAGAAATAGTAAAGTAGAATACGAGTACGTTCACTTTCAAATGTAAAACATGCAACGAAAAACTGTTTCAAATAGAAGACTGTATAACCAGATGCATGATCCTGGATCGATCCTCTTCAAACAGGAAACATATTTAAGGATATATTTTTAGAATAAAAAACATCGGAAAAAACTAAAAAGATGAGACAAAGGTAAGAAATACATTATTTTACATTTTGTGCATTAATGTGCTACCCGACAATAAGTCGCCACTCTTCTGTATTTTCTCAAAGTACTGAGAATTATTTATGCAGTTGCCACAAATGTTTACCACTGAGATTTGCCGCAAGATTTTAAATATTGCTTTATCCCACTGTAAAGAGCAGGTTAGAAAATCCAAAGACGACTGACGTCCGCGCTTCGCTCAATGCCTTCATCAACATTTTCCAGGTGCTTTACAAAAGTTACGAAGAATGTATTGCGGTAAATGAAGTTTGCTTTGAAGGCGAGTAATCTCATATTTTCTTTTCTTTCTTTTATGATATTAGTAAACGAAAAGTTTAGACGTAAATTGTTTTGAAGGACTCTGGCACACAACAATGCACACTTATCCAGTAGACATTTTTCTACTGAGAGCAGGACATTTAGTAACGGACATGTATGTGTGCTTCCACGAGGAAAATTGTACTTTTGAGCTAAATGTCAAAGTCAAAAGTGAGCATGATCACAGTAAACAGGGACATGGGAAAATATAAGAGATGCAATCCTCTATTTCACTGTGAACAAAGTGACGGCAATAAAAGCTATTGGTCTCCTCAGAAGAGTCGTTGTAACAAATCAGAAAGAGGGAACAGGTGCATTAGCACTGAATGCGCTACAGTGGACCATTTCAGGACTTAAGAGACGTTCCAAGACGCTGAAAATGTTCGTCTTAGACCAATACGTGGTCGACTAAGAGTAACAAGGTCGATATCTCACCTTAAATTCACTTCCTGTATTCCAGTGTATTGCTTACTGTTTTCTCAGAAGTCGCTGTTGTTTACCACAGAGTACCGAAGGCTCAGAGCAACTGATTTGTCTGTCAACAATAAGGGAGTATGTGTCCCACTCAATGCAGCGAACAGGCGTCTCAGGTCATCAAGACTGAAACACGAGTTAATGGAGAAATGTGTTCTTTACTGATGAATACCGCTTCAGGCTGAAGGATGATTTTTGTTGGACGGAGTTCCACAGCGTTGCTAATGCTAGGAGAAATAATTTTAACCTCCGGAAGTACAAGGGTGAGGTACTGAAACAGTATGTGTGACTTTCCAGAGATGCACTTTGTCTACAGTTTATTTTCTTGGGCGCTAACTCAGGCCAACAACAAAAACCGTGTTTAATGGCAGCGGCCGATCCGTCAGGTTTTTAATGTGTTAAATCCTAATTTGCAAAAGAAAAAAAAAAGCTCATATCGTCTGACGTCTTTATACAAATTAATAGATAAAATAGAGCTTAATGCACAACAAGCGAAAATCCGGAAAAAGGTTGCAGAAGCAAAAAACAAAGTTTGGGAACAGTCATGTCAAAAAATTGAATCCTATATTGGTGGTAAAAGAAACACAGAAGCATGGAAAACTATAAAAAATTTAAGAAGGAATTCCAAAGAAACAACACATATTAAATATATTACTCATGACTCTTGGGAAAAATATTTTAAAAGTTTATTAACAGAAAACAGGGAAGAATACTTGGGAAACCCTGAATATAATGAAATGATAGATCTACAAGCAGAGAATTACATCCGTTTGGAAATAGAGACAGTAAAAACTGCAATAAAATCTTTAAAGAATGGAAGGGCTACAGGCATTGGAGGTATTCCTGCAGAATTATTAAAATTAGGAACAAAGAAATTAATGGAATTGTTAAGAAACCTTTTCGAAAGATGTTTAAATGGGGAAGATGTCCCAAATGATTTGAAAGTAGGATATATTTCAGTGATACATAAAAAAGGAGCGAAAGATGAGTGTAAAAATTATAGGGGAATAGCAGTGACCAATACCTTCAGTAGATTATATGGAAGAATTATTAAATATTTGTTAGAACAAGAATACAAAGAAAAGGAGGCTGAAGAACAAGCAGGTTTTAGAGCTGGAAGATCAACAATTGATCATATTATTTGCCTACAACAAATTATTGAAAAAAAAATGGTTCGGGCACAACCTATACATTTAGTATTCATAGATATAGAAAAAGCCTATGATAGTGTGCCTTTATCCAGTTTATGGAAAGCTTTAATATCAATAGGAATAAATCCAAGAATAATTAAAGCAATTCTAAATTTACATAAAAATTCTATTTCAAAAATAAAAATTGGTAAATATCTATCACATGGATTCCAAGTCACAAAAGGATTACGTCAAGGATGTAGTATCTCACCTACATTGTATAAAATATATACAGAAGTAACTTTACAGAATTGGAAGAAAAAATGTCACGCTATGGGAATACCAATAAATGATAGAACAATATACTCGTTACAATTTGCAGATGACCAACTGATTATAGCCCAAGACTATGAGGACATAGAGTATATGACCAGAAAATTGATTCAAGAATATAAAAAATCAGGTCTAAATGTAAACACGAATAAAACAAAGTACATGGTAATTGGTGGAGTGAATGGAGACTTAATATTAGAAGAAGGGATGGGAACAATAACAGCTACTGAGGAATATAAATATTTAGGTGTGAAAATTACAAATGATGGGAAACAGGACAAAGAAATTAGATCAAGAATAAATTCTGGAAAGACGACAATCTCTTTATTGAATGGAATTCTCTGGGACAAACACATAACAACTGATAAAAAAATAAGGATTTTTAAAACAATAGTTAGGAGCATTATTACATATGGTTCAGAAGTGTGGACAACAAAATGGCAACTGAAATCAAAATTATTAGCCACAGAAATGGATTTCTGGAGACGTTCAGCAAGAATATCAAGACGAGAAAGAATAAGAAATGAAGTAATCAGAGACAAGATGAAATGTAAAAATTCAATTATTGATTTCATCGAGCACAAACAACTTAAATGATATGGACACATCAGACGAATGGAACAGGAAAGGCTACCAAAATGCATAATCGACTGGGTACCAATTGGAAGAAGAAAAAGGGGACGACCACCTGATACATGGATACAGGGAGTTCAGTCAGCAATGAGGAAGAACAACATTCCTGAAGATTTATGGACAAATAGAGAAGAGTGGAGAACAATAATTAGTGACTTACTGTAATCTAGAATAGGTGCCGGAAAAATGTACTCACATTGTAAATCCAGAATAATAACAATAACGTTTATTATTCAGAACACTGCCACTTCCAGCGATTTTGTTCTGCGTTTGTTGTTCAAAATATCATACTTTGAAAATAAACTCGGTGATAAAACTATGTAGGTGCTGAAGATCTCAAAATATCCCAAGCAAAGGAAAACAAGTCTTCAGGTTTGCTATTCTGATTATGTATGAGAGTTTTTCATCCTTTAGAGATCTTTCCTCAGCTATTGGAAGTGAAACTGAAAGAAAGCGTGTTTGTTGGACTTAACATTCGAAAACTGTTGCTCCTTTCTAGCTCTGAATAAAAAATGACTGTGAGTCAGACGGAAGGTTGAATATCATTGAAGGAGGTTGTTATAAGTTATTAGGCAACAAAAATAACAGACATTATGGTGCTATTACAACAAACGTGCTGGAACAGTTCAAGAAGTTAGGCTGTTTCATGAGCCTCAGGATGCATTTTTTTAGGTAGACCTTTAATTATCCTTAAAAATTTGGGTAACATTGAATAAGGGACAAGGTGAGCGCTTCCATCAAAACGTAAAAGAAATCGAACGACAGTGTTAGCGCTGTTGACATACCAGTATGATCAGAGACTAATGTTGGTAACTTCACTGAGACATGCAGCACGCAACTCGTAGGAGAAAACATTGAAGAAGAGGCATTATGGAGAACAGAAATACGAGTCAATCGACAAATAATTCCTTTGTAATTAATATTTATTTATTTGCCTATATTAATCTCTTCTCCAGTGCATACATTGTAAATGGAAAGAAACATTTTTTATATGTTACAAAATGACGAAATTCCTCCAGCTGTATTAAGGTGTTCGTTTTATTGGCGACCAGTTTCGATGTTGTCACAACACCATCTTCAGGCCCATACTTGTTGACAGCAACTGTATCTGTCTAACACTAGTCGTCAGTGGTGAGATAGGCGTGTTCCATGCGGAAGGCAGGGAGTAACTCCTACAACTATCAAAATATACACCAATCAGAGTTTTATAACAGATTGGATCCATATAGTGAGTAATTATAAATTTGACTATGTGCCATACATTGACAACTTATTTTTACAATTAAAAGACTGAATCAATATTTTTTTCATAAGATACTGCGAGAATGAATAAAAGCAGTTTTTCAGTAGATAGGTTGTTACAGACTTTTTAAACTTTTCTAGTTCAGGGAGAGATTTTTTATGTCTTGGTAGTCTGTTGTGTAGTTTTGTTCGTGCATGATATATACCATTTTGGCATAATGTGGTGTTGCAATGACTAACATCTATGTCATTGTCTGACCTGGTACTGTAATCACAGACAATTTTGTTTTGAGGATAAAGGTTTTCTTTTCTCAGTATACTGTATTTTATCATGTGTCACTACTTCCAATACATAAATAAAGTGAAGTGGTAAGATTTTGAGAACTTTAAGAGGGTTTGCATGTTTTTACGCTGCTTGTGTGTTTCAATATTGTTATAATTTCCTCTCGTTTCCAGCAAACTGTTTTGTCCTGATGTACATTTATCCAGAACAAGACATTGTACCTCAGTTATAAAAGTAATTGAGCAAAGTATGTGGCCCTAACTAATTATGTTCTAGTGTTGTCGCAAAGAATTCTTACTACATAGCTTATTTTCGATAGATTTATCCAGAACAAGACATTGTACCTCAGTTATAAAAGTAATTGAGCAAAGTATGTGGCCCTAACTAATTATGTTCTAGTGTTGTCGCAAAGAATTCTTACTACATAGCTTATTTTCGATAGTTTTTAATTTAAGGATGTGATATGAGATCCACATTTAAGATTTTCTTTAATAGGAATGCCAAGAAGTTTAGTTTCAGTAACAGCACTAATTTTTCGGTTACACATACATATTATTTGTTGTGCTGCATTTTTATTTTGATCTATGTCGAAATTCAGAGAACTGTATTTTGGATATTTACTATTATACGGTTTCTAGTAAACCACTCAGACACCTCTTTTGTAGTATCTTTTGCAGATGCAGTAAGGTCTTCTTCGTTATTTCCATCAGTCAATACACTGGTCCCCAAATCGTACTGATTCATAATCCCTAACGCGTAATAGGAAATCATTAATGTATATCAGAAAACGAAATTGACCAAGAATTGAGCCCTCTAGTGCAGCATGACTTAGCGCACGTGGTTCTGAAAGGTATGTCTGGAGTTGAATTGCTTCTATGTGCTTTATTTAAGATATATGCGAGCGATATTTCAATTATGATTTAATCCACTCATTTGGCACGCCTCTTACACCACATCGTTCAAGCTTGGTCAGGAGCACAGAATGATCCACCACAGCAAAATGTTTTGTGAAGTCTAAGAATGACCCTAAGATTTTTCTGTATTCTCCACTCTAAAAAGTCACCATTTATCAGGTTGAAAGTAGCTATTTCAATTGACATCTGTGACCTGAAGCCAGTTGATATCCACAAATAATATTATTTTTGTAGAAGAATGTAGCCAAATGTGAAAGGAATATTTTTGAATAACTTTTGGAAACCACAATAGTAAGGATATGGGCCCAGAGTTAACCATACACACTGATCACCTTTTTTTATAGGAGTGTTCCTTTTTATGTGTATAGTTGCTTTGAAAAGACACCATTTGATGAAGATGCATTGTAGATATCCAATAACGGAGGGAGAAGGTGTCTCGCTGATATTTTTATAATATAATCCGGAATATCATTGACACTAGCTGAATATTTGCTGTTCATCGAATTAATGCTATTTAGGAATTCTGTTGGGGCTACTGAGCTGGGGAACATGGATATATCATTTATTTCAATATACAAAAGTTCTTTCAGTATTGTTTTGGGTGGATTTCCACATTTTTCCTTCACTAATTTATGATAAACAGTTGTATAATAAGAACTGAAATTGTTTGCAACTACCCCAGAATCAATTACTTTTTTCCATCCTGTGATAATGAAACATTTTTGTGAGTTGTCTTCTTCCCCACAAGATCCCGCACACCGTTATTGGTCGGCTGCGTAACATATTTGTCATTTTCCTTTATTTTTGCCTCTTTTATGACATGCTCCAAACTAACCTATATTTTTTGAAATAACTAAGAAATTCTGGACTGTGTTTAGTTTTTGACTGCAGAAAAAGTTCTTGCTTCCTTGTACAAGATAGCGTAATACCTGATGTAATGCAGTTTCTGAATCTGTCTGTACTTCTGGAAACCACTTTCTTTTTTGGAAAAGCTATATCGAAGTTATGCTTCAAAATGATTAAAAAATTTCCATTTTTTCAATGGTAATGGAGGTATTATATACTTTTCTCCAATATTGTTCACTGATTAGATACTGGAAGTATTCACTAATTTTCTGATTATAGCTCGTTTTATGTGTAACATTTTGCAAACTGGTCGAAATTTAAGTTACATTTATGGCTTGTAATTGAGAAATGTGGTACTGTAATCGGTATCAGAATTTTCTGCTGTGCAGTTATCAATGTTTACACCTGTCTGATCAAGGAGAGTTACACTTGTATTTCGTACATGTTGGGGAAGCTGACAACCAGACACAAATTGTAGACTTTTATAATAATTAATAACGTGACCTGAAAGAAAGAAATGAAGATTAAGGTTTAACATCGTTTCGACGGTGAAATCCTTAGAGACAGAGCGGAAGCTCGGTTTGGGCAAGAATAGGGAAGGAAACCAATAGTGTCCCTCTAAAAGTAATCATTCCGGCATTTCGCTTTAAGCTATTTGGAGAAACCACAGAAAATCTTTATTTGGATGACCGGATGGGTTTTGAACCGCTGTCTGATATGCGGGTCTACATCTACATTTACATAGATACTCTGCGAATTACATTTAAGTGCCTGGCAGAGGGTTCATCGAACCACCTTCACAATTCTCTTTTAATCAAATTTCGTATAGCGCACGGAAAAAACGAACACCTATATCTTTCCGTGCGAGCTCTGATTTTCCTTATTTTACTATGGGTCCCGCGTTTTACAACTGCGCCACCTCGCTCCGTCTCCGACGTGTAACACAGTTTGCAACTAACGCTAAGTTGTACTCTTCATGGCTGCTTCGAGATGTTGAATGAGTGACCACAGCGTATGCACATGAGCTCAAACAATTCGAAATGCTTTGCGGAAGCAGTAATGCACTGCTTCAAAGTATTTAAAAAAATGTGATAGTACTCCACCAAAAGCTGCGGTATTGTCTACTTTATTTGTCGAAACCGGTTTCAGCCACACGATCACAGTCAGTTGACGATGTTTTACTTTTGCAGCGAAGTTTACAAGGTGATATCCTTTGAGTCAAAATACACACTACGACAAGAAAAAAGAAATAAACGGACGCAGCAAGAAGGAATTATCCGAATGCGACGAAAATCGGCAGATGTGATGGTTCAAGAGAAAGAGCTTCACAAAATGAGAAAGTCAACAAGGCGTTGGTCCACCTCCCGCACTTATGCAAGCAGTTATTCGTCTTGGCACTGACTGAGTTGTTTAACGTTCTCCTGAGAGATATTGTGCCAAATTCTGTCCAACTGGTTCGTTAGATCGTCAAAATCCCGAACTGGTTGGAGGGCCCTCCCCATAATACTAGAAACGTTCTCAATTAGGGAGAGATCCGACGACATTGCTGGCCAAGCTAGGTTTTGGCAAGCACGAAGTAAAACAGTAGAAACTCTAACCGTGTGCGAGCGGGCGTTATCTTGCTGAAATGTAAGCCCAGGAAGGCTTGCCATGAAGGGCAACAAAACGGGGCGTAGAGTAAATTCGACTGCTGTAAGCCTACCGAGGATGACAACCAAAGGGTCCTGCTATGAAAAGAAATGGCAACACAGACCATCACTCGTGGTTGTCGGGCGATATTCAGGTTGGTATTCCACCGCTGCCCAGGGATTCTCCAGACACGTCTTCGGCCTGGAAACTCACTGACTGCAGTAGAATTGTCTTCAGTGATGAGTCCCGCTTCGAACTGAGTCCCGATAACCAGCGAAGACGATTCTGGAGAAGCCCCAGACAGCAATCGGTTACCAACCTGACTGTCGCCCGCCAAACTGCCAGACAACCAGGAGTCATGGTCTGGGGTGCCATTTCTATTCATAGGAGGATCCCTTTTGCTGTCATCCACGGCATCCTTGCACCACAGCGGTTCGTCGCCGATTTTCTACACCCCGTTTTGTTGCCCTCCACGGCAAGCCATCCTGGGCTTACATTTCAGCAAGACAACGCCCACCAGCACACGCCGAGAGTTTCTCTTGCTTGTCTTTGAGCTTGCCAAACCCCACTTTGGCCGCTGTATCGGTCCCTAATTGACAACATTTGGAGCATTATGGGCAGGGGTCTCCATCCAGCTCGGAATTTTGACGATCTAACGCGCCAATTGGACAAAATTGGGTACGATATCCCTCAGGAGGGCATCGAACAACTCTGTCAATCAATGCACAGGCCGAATAACTGCTTGCATGAGGGCCAGAAGAGGACCAACGCGTTATTGACTTGCTCAGCTTGTGAACCTCTTTCTCTTGAATTAGTGATCCATTTCTTCTGACACTACAATCATTTATTTGTCTGTACATGTGTATCACATCTACCGATTTCCGTCCCATTCGGACCATTCTTTGGTGGTACGCCGTTTCTTCTCTTAGAGCGTATATACAAATCTTATTGTTATACTGGTAGTGATAATGATAATTGCGTGTGGCTCAACTGCCGAGTCCAAGTCTTTCAACAGGGCGCCACTTCGGCACGGTTGTCCAACCGGAGAAAGGGCACTTACAATTTCTGAACGACGTGTCGTTTCTTGGTCATTCCTCGCATCACTGAGAGATGAATATTAGATTGAAGTCAGCCTGTAGTTTGATCTCGCGACCGCTCGGTTTTCCTGGCATCCGCTTTACCGCTAGACTACCAGGCCCGACAGAATTATGTTACACTGGTAAAACCTTTTTATCACGCGCGGATCCATAGGTTTCACAGCCTCCGTCACCTCTATATGTAACGTGTTACAGATGCCTCGGATTTCAAAAATAATAGTAATAAAGTGGATACAATATTGTAATATAATGATTATAACTTGTTTACATCAGTGTTTCCCTTTTTCTTAGCTCGGCACCAAGTTGTCTTGTCACATGTACTAAATGTTAGTGTCTTAACATCACTAATTTCATTCGACGTTAATACTACCAAGAGAGTATTGATTGAAATACCAAAACTTAGTCAACTCAAGAAAAAAAAAATAATGTGATTGAAACCGATTTCAATAATCAAAGTAGATAATGCTGTAGCTTTAGGCGGAGTATAATGAATTTTTTTTTCTTATAGTTAACATATCCTGAGACAATTTCCCTAAAGGATGTCATTATTCACTGTATGTTCGACCTGTTTTGAAGTTTTAATACAGCATTTATCCTGGTAAGTGACAAGTGACGTGGGTTAATGTGGCCCAGGTTTACTGCTAGTATCGAATTACGCACAGTGCTTGGTGAGAGGGAAGGGCATGACAATGCTACTCCTTGTGAGAAAATCTGAACCAGGAGCAGGTATAGAACTTACCCTAAACTGAGCAACAGCCTCGTGCATAAGTGCTTATGAACAAATATTCACACTGTATCCGTATATACCCACATCAAAAAAGTTTTGCATCACCCCAGTTCTCAGACCTCCTGAAGATAGACGTTGATTGTGGATATTGTATCACAGACACAGTCCCTTTGACTGTTCAGAGATGTCACTAAACCCGCCCAAAGATGTAAACAACATTCCATGAGCAGCGCCTAACAGACGGAGGGGGTCCGACATCCGATCAGTTCCAGTCATTCCACCAGGTAGGAGGTACACGGCTCATGTTGTCTGTAGTTCAACCGTGCCTAGACGGTCATACCGCGGTTCGATCGCGTCTGCATTTTTACTTTGTGCCAAGAAGGACTCTCTACAAGGAAAGTGCCCAGGCGTCTCGGAGTGAACCAAAGGGGTGTTGTTCGGACATGGAAGAGATACAGAGAGACAGGAACTATCGTTGACATGCCTCGCTCAGGCCGCCCAAGGGCTACTACTGCAGTGGATGACGGCTACCTACGAATTATGGATCGGAGGAAACCTGACAGCAACCCCACCATGTTCATTAATGCTTTTCGTCCAGCCACAGAACGTCGCTCTCCGACTCAAACTGTGAACAACAGGCTGCATGATGTGCAACTTCAGTCCCGACGTCCACGGCGAGGTCCATCTTTGCAACCACAGCGCGGTACAGATGGGCCCAACAACATGCCGAATGGACCGCTCAGGAGTGGCTTCACGTTTTCTTCACCGATGACTGTCGCGTATGCCTTCAACCAGACAATCGTTGGAGACGTGTTTAGAGGCAACCCGGTCAGGCTGAACGTCTTAGACACACTGTCCAGCGATTGCAGCAAGGTGGAGGTTTTGCCATTATTTGGGGCCGACGTACGCCGCTGGTGGTCATGGAAGGCACCGTAACGGCTGTACGATACATGAATGTCATCCTCGTACGGGTAATGCAACCATATCGGCAGCATATTGGCGAGGCATTCGTCTTCATGGACGACAATTCGCGACCCCATCGTGCACATCTTGTGGATGATTTCCTTCAGGATAACGACATTGCTTGACTAGAAAATGGCTCAAATGGCTCTGAGCACTATGGGACTTAACTTCTGAGGTCGTCAGTCCCCTAGAACCTAGAACTACTTAAATCTAACTAACCTAAGGACATCACAAACATCCATGCCCGAGGCAGGATTCGAACCTGCGACCATAGCTATCGCGCTCGGCTAGAGTGGCCAGACATGAACCCTATCGAACATGCCTTGGATAGATGGAAAAGGGCTGTTTATGGACGCTGTGACCCACCAACCACTCTAAGGGATCTACGCCGAATCGCCGTTGAGGATTGGGCAATCTGGACGAACAGTGCCTTTATGAACTAATGGATAGTATGACACGACGAATATAGGCTTGTATCAATTCAACAGCACGTGCTACTGGGTATTAGAGGTACCGGTGTGTACAGCAATCTGGACCACCAGATGTGTGGTGGTACAACATGCAATGTGTGGTTTTCATGACAAATAAAAATGGCGGAAATGATGTTTAGGTTGATCTCTATTCCAATTTTCTGTACAGGTTCCGGTACTCTCGGAACCGCGGTGATGCAAAACATTTTTTGATGTGTGTATAAGTATTACAGCGTTTTCTCTGCTTTGACGCTTGTGATACTCTAGATGAGTGGAAGGCTTCTACATTAAACTGATCTGCGGAGCAGCAGTCTCAAATTGGCTGACATTTGGAGTGGTCTGCGGATCGCAGTCTACTTCTGTCGCAGCAGACGCATCTCCAGTCCATCCTGTTGCGATAGTATAGGCTGCTATTCAGCCGACTACAGTGAAGGACCAACACTGAATCTAAACTAGCTACGTAGTAGCGGCTAACTGCTCTGCATTTCAAATTTGATACTGGGGTGTTGGCATTGGGATCGTGTTACATTACTTGAGCCACAATTTATGAGACTTGCATATCACCACAATAACAAAATAAGAGTCAAGTGATGCATTGGTTAAGACACCGGAATCGCAGTCAGGAGACGCAGGGCTCATAGTTGCAACCGGTTAACAAAATTTCAGAGTCCAGGTGTTTCCCCAAACGGTTAGTTTGAAAAGGACAGGGCCGAGCCGGCCGGTGTGGCCGTGCGGTTCTAGGCCCTTCAGTCTAGAACCGCGTGACCGCTACGGTCGCAGGTTCGAATCCTGCCTCAGGCATGGATGTGTGTGATGTTCATAGGTTAGTTAGGTTTAAGTAGTTCTAAGTTCTAGGGGACTGATGACCACAGATGTTAAGTCCCATAGTGCTCAGAGCCATTTGAACCATTTTTTTGACAGGGCCGATTTCCTTCCCCATATCACTTCAATCCAACCACGTGCTCGAACCTAAAGGCACACGTCAGCAACAGGACGTTAAAACCTAATCTTTCTTATTATTTCCCCTTTTCAAACAAGAAACTGAACACTATTTCTACGTCAAAGAAGCGAACAAAATAATAGAAACCTTAAGCAACAACTGCAGTACAACTCAGCACACAGAGGAAAACAGACTGCAGGCGCAAGGCAACAAGTTCTCCGTCTGGTAATTAAAGGCTTCATTTTTCAGATTAATAACGAATTACTTTTTTATTGTAGGTCAATGCACTTTCTCCATCTTTTGCCAGTAAGCACATCGCGCCAATAAAATAGATTCTAGAGTGTCAGCAAAATACACAGCTTCAGCTGCCACAACCTTTGCAGTGGCCACAAAACCGATTTCGACGACAGATTCCAGTTAATATGGGAATGGATGGAAATTGGATGTGAGAAATAGGTAGATGTTCCAACAATTCGTGCATCAACTTCCTCTACTTCACAATTGCCAAAGCATCGTTCGTTATTGAGCTACAACATAATATTTTTCCTTATGCATTCAGAGCCACTTATTACCTATTTTCAATGCAGCTGGTCCTAAAGTGTTCGCCGGCCGGAGTGGCTGTGCGGTTGCAGGCGCTACAGTCTGGAGCCGAGCGACCGCTACGGTCGCAGGTTCGAATCCTGCCTCGGGCATGGATGTGTGTGATGTCCTTAGGTTAGTTAGGTTTTATTAGTTCTAAGTTCTAGACGACTGATGACCTCAGAAGTTAAGTCGCATGGTGCTCAGAGCCATTTTCCTGAAGTGTTCGGTAGTATTTCGCAGATAACGTTTAACCATTTGCAAAGTAATAAGGAGGAAGAAGTCTTTTATCATCCCAGTGGTACTCTTAGGGTAATATTTCACAAAGACGACATTTTTTTGGTGTAGCGTAACCATTTTCTACCCACTGTTTCGTGGCGTGATGTGATTGGCCGACATGGTATTCGTATTAAAAAATCGACATTCAAAACCACGATCAATACATTGCTAAGAAATTCGCTTTCGCACGTGCATTTGGTGACTATGTTACACATGTTGTTCCTATCTTAGACTATGTCTTCTCATAGTTAATTCTTCATGACAAATGTACCATAATCTTTCATCAGATATTTGCATGGCTTCAGATACCTCGTACGCCTTTAATTACAGATTTTGGATTACCATATTGCGCATTTTCTCGGTATTTTGGGCAGTGGGTACAGCTTTGCGACGTCCTTCAGCTGCAACCATTCCAGGAAAAGTAATTCGACGCTGAATCCACCCAACTATTATTAACTTTTTCGAATTTGTGTCCATAGGCTGCATGAAATTATTAAGTGATATTATTTTTACCTTTTATTGGACGGCAATTGTTGGACGATACTCTTTTGTCTAGTAAAGTCAGCCTATAGCTGCAGCCAGGCGTACTGGCTCGCTGCCAGCGAGCGCGCTGCTGCCGCACTTGCGCCTAGTCTCGCGTAGCGCTCTCTCTCTAACATTCGAAAATGGCAACGCTGAGCGTTCCTAGTTGCCTAACTCGTGCGCCGGTAGCGTGTTCGTAGCGAGACGGTGTGCAGATTGTTCGCACAGTTCTCGTTTTCCATTCATTATTGAGTTATTAGTTTCGGCAGTTAGACAAGAAGTGTAAAAGTGTATCTTACGGCATTATTTGTGCAATTCATTTACTGAGTGGAAGTGTTTGTGTAACTTGAACTTGAAATTGGAAAAGCAGGAAGAAGGGGAGATTTCCCCAGTGCCACGTGGGGAGGTTTACTAAACAACTCCAGGAAGACGCGCTTTGACAGTTTTCTGCAACTGAAAAAGACAAAATTGGTTCAAATGGCTCTGAGCACTATGGGACTTAACTGCTGTGGTCATCAGTCCCCTAGAACTTAGAACTACTTAAACCTAACTAACCTAAGGACATCACACACATCCATGCCCGAGGCAGGATTCGAACCTGCGACCGTAGCGGTCACGCGGCTCCAGACTGTAGCGCCTAGAACCGCACGGCCACTCCGGCCGGCTGAAAAAGACAACTGAGTTCCAGAGTAAAAACGAATCCATAACCCACAGTGCCTATAAATATTTAAAAGATTCTTTAGACAATGATGGTGAAGTGCTAACATTTATATGCACGTTCGTTAGGAAAGATTCGCGGAAGATAGAAAGAAACAGTAGCGATGATATCAATTAATGAAGTGATGTGTTACCGAAAAAAACTTAGACTTACACTATCCTCTACTTCATCTATCTTTGGCACAGAAAGTTGTAAAATATACTCTGTAAAACTTTTACATAAATTACCAAAAAAATGGCTCTAAGCATGATGGGACTTAACATCTGAGGTCATCAGTCCCCTAGACTTAGAACTACTTACACCTAACGACATCATACACATCCATGCCCGAGGCAGGATTCGAACCTGCGACCGAAGCAGCAGCGCGGTTCCGGACAGAAGCGCCTAGAACCGCTCGGCCACAGAGGTCGGCCTAAAGCCCCAGATGAAATAAAATGTCTGACAGACAGCAGTAACAGTTTTGAAAATAAACTGAAATAATATCTCCTTGACAACTCGTTCTATGCCATGGATGAATTCTTGAATATGAATAAATAAATCCACAGGTATAATACGAGGTGTGGCTAGAAAAAAACCGGACTAGTACTGGTGAAACAATAAAACGAATGCAATAAGGCTGAAAGTCGCGTGGCCTGTCACGTGGCTCTCGCTCCGCCTACTGCTCGAGTTTCATCTGCCTCCTACACTCAGTCTGCCCGTGGCGCCTGTTTTAAGTAGTTGACGTTTTGTCTGTGCGTCGGAAAATGTTGAGTGTACAGAAAGAGCAGCGTGTTAACATCAAATTTTGTTTCAAACTAGGAAAATCTGCAAGTGAAACGTTTGTTATGTTACAACAAGTGTACGGCGATGATTGTTTATCGCGAACACAAGTGTTTGAGTGGTTTAAACGATTTAAAGATGGCCGCGAAGACACCAGTGATGACACTCGCACTGGCAGACCATTGTCAGCAAAAACTGATGCAAACATTGAAAAAATCGGTAAACTTGTTCGACACTTTCCTTGTCAACTCCTGTTAACTCAGACACTGCTCTGATTGTTAAACGGCGATCTTGTCGAACAAGTTTACCGATTTTTTCAATGTTTGCATCAGTTTTTGCTGACAATGGTCTGCCAGTGCGAGTGTCATCACTGGTGTCTTCGCGGCCATCTTTAAACCGTTTAAACCACTCAAACACTTGTGTTCGCGATAAACAATCATCGCCGTACACTTGTTGTAACATTACAAACGTTTCACTTGCAGATTTTCCTAGTTTGAAACAAAATTTGATGTTAACACGCTGTTCTTTCTGTACACTCAACATTTTCCGATGCACAGACAAAACGTCAACTACTTAAAACAGGCGCCACGGGCAGACTGAGTGCAGGAGGCAGATGAAACCTGAGCAGTAGGCGGAGCGAGAGTCACGTGACAGGCCACGCGACTTTCAGCCTTATTGCATTCGTTTTATTGCTTCACCAGTACTAGTCCGGTTTTTTTCTAGCCACACCTCGTATATGCATTTTGTGCCATTTTAGGGAATGAGGTAGGTAATTAACATGTTAAGCTTTTTTTTAATAAAAAAAATCATATGTGCATTTCCTATGCACTTGACACGTTCCACATCATAACACTTACCGTGAGATTGATCAATGGAACACGTAACTAACTAACTAAACAACCATTGTAAGAAGAAACCTTGCTATTTGAGCTGCAGCTTGTAGCGTTGGTTGAAGAACTATCCAGTGCGTGTGTCGTGATGGAGAATACCCAACGTTCGATTCTCCAAGGAAAAATATTAAACAACACGGCTCTGTAACTGAACTAGACGACTTATCAAAAGACGTTGCCAAGCGGACAGTCTTTGAATTTTACGACAATGACGCGTACCCCAGTGTAGTGTCTAGGAAGGCTGCATACTCGGTTCTCTAGACAGGCAATCAAACATGTCGTGCCGAGCGAGGTGGCGCAGTGGTTAGACACTGGACTCGCATTCGGGAGGACGACGGTTCAATCCCGCGTCCGGCCATCCTGATTTAGGTTTTCCGTGATTTCCCTAAATCGCTCCAGGCAAATGCCGGGATGGTTCCTCTGAAAGGGCACGGCCGACTTCCTTCCCCATCCTTCCCTAATCCGATGAGACCGATGACCACGCTGTCTGGTCTCCTTCTCCAAGAAAACCAACCAAACCAAACATGTCGTCGCCGCGCGGGGTAGCCACGCGATCTAGGGCGCCTTGTCACGGCTCCCCACGTCGGAGGTTCGAGTCCTCCCTCGGGCATGGGTGTGTGTGTTTTCCATAGCGAAAGTTAGTTTAACTTAGATTACGTAGTGTGTAGTCTTAGGGACCGATGACCTCAGCAGTTTGGTCCCATACTTTCCTCTCCAAGCAAGTCGTATTATTGAGTTTTATTACAAACATAAAATTACAATACTTAACTATGACAATTACACAAATGTGTCACAAGCAAAGGGCGACATACAAAATAATCAATCTTCTTCGGTATACACAATCCCAAGTCGACAAAAAAGGTATCGTCTGTGATAGATGATATCAGGATTGAGAATGTGCCCATTCAGCGAGAAAGAGCCAAACAATTCCTTGGAGTGTGGATAGATGACACACTACAGTGGGACATACATAAATATGAACTATTAAGTAAAATGAACAGTTTGTGCTATGCATTTAGTATTTTAAGTAAAATATGTGATATCGAAACACTAAAGTGTGCCTACTTTGCATTAGTAGACTCAATAATTACATAATGCATTACTCTTTGGGGCTTCTCCCATAAGAATGTATTTATTATGCAGAAGCGAATAATTAAGACAGTGAAACAAGTACCCCTGTCTTCCACCACTAAACATCTCTTTAAGGAGCTCAGTATTTTGCCAGTGCCTTGTATCTATATTCATGAAACAGTGTGTTTTATTCATGAAAATCTCCATATATTTACAAAAAATAGAGACGTTCAGTATCATAATACTCGTCATTCCAATGACATATTTATAGCTGATCAACGGCTATATAAAGGGCACAGTAGTGTAAGGCACAGGGGAGTACTTCTGTACAAGAAGCTACCTGAAAATGTCAGGTCTTGCCAGAAAGGATTCAGATCCAAAAGAAAGTCAATCCTACAGAAGCACTGCTTCTATTCAGTGGAAGAATTTATGAATAGTAATCTAAAACAATTTTTGTGATGTATTTTACTTCATGTGTCAAAATATTACTTTCAACCGACTTATTTGACTCTATTCACAGATATAACTGTTCCTTGTTATGGCTCATCTGCACTTATGATAACACAATGTAAATGGTGTTACTCTGTAATCATTATCTCATGACTGTATGTAACATACCAAAAAAGTTATGATTCGCTATGTACAGCATATAATATATATAAATGTATATCTTAAGAATGTCTATACTTATGCATTTTACTGAATACCTACAAAATAGGTATATTTATGTATCAAAGCATGTTAAATGTAACTTATCCTACATCTATGTGTAATAACACAAGATTTCTGGATGAATAAATAAATGAAATGAAATGGAAGTCTGTGCTACATAGAGAGTACAAGCGAAGTGACTAGCGTTGACGCTGCATCTTGAAGCTGCTACTGCTATTGAACTGGGCGGTCACCAGTCGCTCGCGGCGCTTGTGTACTCTTCACATAGGGGACGCTGCTGCCGCGTTGTCGTCCTGGAGAGAGGTCCGCTCAGCGTGCCATTGGCTGACTACTTCTTACAGCCTTCACTTCCGTGTCGTTCCTGACAGGCGTGCCGGCGCTTGACTTTACGCCGTAACACCCAACATTTGAAAAATTGAGGAAAACTGAAAAAATAAACTTTACTGCATCTGCTAGATTTATGAGACGTATATTAAACTCTACTGGATCTAAATACAAGTAAATATGGCAGAATTCTAGCCAGGGTGAGAGCCTTTGGCACCTGTTGGTAAAGATGCCAGGCTAGTTGTTGTGTATGTGGGATCTTCAAAGACTGGTTTTCTTAAAGAAAGTAAGTTAGTTTACAGATGTAGCAAAACAAACAAGCCAGAACATTACCATTCGGAAATGAACACAGCTAAATTTGAGTAATTATCCAATTTCGTTTGTGTGCTAAATTTGCTTGAAGTTCCAGAAGTTATAGTATTTTTTACCCTGATATGCGTTTTTGTCAGAATATTTACACTTCATAAAAACATGTAATACCTAATGTTGTCTGTAGTAATTTTACATACTGTAGACTACAAATAACGAATTTAATGGCAGGACTTTAAAAATATTGTGCACAAAATAATCTACACGTACATTGCTTTCATAACGATATGACTAACATAGCTTAAATCAATATTTCACCTCAAAAAGGTAATTACACTGCTTTTGAGCAAAACAGAAATTATTACAATTAACAGAGGTTCATGCGACTATCAAGTGCTTGTGAATCATGGTCTGGCAACAGCGCACCAAGTCGCCCTCCAATACGCCTGATGAGAGCTATAGTGAAGGGAAGTTGACACTTGCACGCCGCTTCTGGGATTCTGGAAGCAATAGCAGACCCGGATAGAATCCTCCCGGAGAATTAATGACGAAGACCGGTGTGCCGACCGGTCTGGATGTGGTTTCCAGGTGGTTTGCCACCTTCGACTAGGTGAATTCCGGGCTGGTACCCACGTCGAACTTCAGTCACAAGCTTCCCAAACATTTGGAAAACCTTTGCACACTTTCATGTGGAATAACCATAGGTTAAAGAAATTCCTCCACGGGGGTCGGAGTACGAGTAGCGACAGGAAGGGCAGCTGGTCACTTTCAACACTAACATTGCCAAATCCACACTCTGACCCCTCGAAGAAACTGGATAAATGTCGGAAAAAAGAAGGGAAAAAATAAAGGAAAATTGAAGACAATAATATTTATTGTCTGTATAAATTAAAGGAGCAGACTCTATACGAATCGTCAGTCAGTATAAGTGCATTTCCATTGTCGATAAATCTCCTAAAATAAAAAGTTTTATGACGGCACAGAATTCCTATTAACCCATTGAATCGAAATGCACACAAAACGACTACTTTGAAAAGTTGTGCAACAGAACTATATCTCTGATCAAACTGATACATGATTTACGATATTGCGCAACATAATAAAACAGACTTTTATCGGCATTAATGCACCACATTTAGGAGACAGTGAGGTGCCCGAATGTGAGCAAATGTCTAGGGAGCATTGGAAAGGCTGCAAGCCTTCAGCCACCAGACTTTCGCACAATTCTTATTCAGTAATAGTACTGACTGCCCGGAGACCACCTGAAATATCCCATAGAGGGCTTGTTATGCGACATCAAGTATGTGTAGCAGTTAGTAACAACATTTTTGTTGCAGAAGAGATGCTTCATTTTGTCAGATTTTTATTGTGTATCTCTCGTTTCATAAGGCCCCTAATTATATATTTAAGGCACAGTTGTATGCTAAATTGTTCTGATTATAACTAAGCAATTTTGTTCTTGTCCTGTGTTTACAGAACAAAAAAATATCGCATTTGTAGGTCCTCCATGATGCGAAACACGTTCTTTTACCCTAGCTACGCACTAGTAGCGTGCTTCCATTCCGAAATACATATGAAATACCGAAGGATATACGCTAAAAGGAAAAGCATGTCAAGGTTGTAATTATTAGTTGTTTTCTGATATATTTAAATATTGTTTTCATCTTTCTTTGCCTTACATACTACCGTATTGCTACAGAAGTATGTTTCCTCGTGCGGCACACCATCAGCGCCTATTGTAACTCAAATTTACAACAGACGTTAAATTATTGTTTTTATTTCGAGATATCGAAGTCATGACTGAAATAGGACGCAGGATATTTAGCTGAATCTTGTGACATCATACACGTGAGCAACATGTCTTCTATCCTTTGCGGATCGGCTAAATATCTTACCACTACAGTAAATTCAAAATTTCGTAATATAAAATTTATTTAACCTTAATAGTAGAGAACTATGACAAGAGGTAGTAATGCTGTATCTGGTACACGGCATGCTGCATAAGGAGACCTATCACTTAGACATTTGTTGATAAGTAAGGCAACGGTACAGGATAAGATATCTGACCGTAACAAAAAGTTGCCACTAAGTGAAACATTGAAGAGACGCTATCTGCACTGTAATCGCTCTGCATTTCATTTGTTTTTCGGAATAAAGGCTTTCTGGCCACCCTGATTTAGGTTTTCCGTGATTTCCCTAAATCGTTTCAGGCAAATGCCGGGATGGTTCCTTTGAAAGGGCACTGCCGATTTCCTTCTCAATCCTTCCCTAATCCGAGCGTGTGCTCCGTCTCTAATGACTTCGTTGTCGACGGGACGTTAAACACTAATCTCCTTCAATAAAAGCTCACGTTGATGCATTACTGAAAAAACTAGTTTAAATATAACAAAGTGCGGTGACTGACAAAAAGTGAAGCATGCATAAGGCTTGGCCGGATGTTGATGCGCGTACACTCCACCAGCAGGTACGTAAATGACAAGAGCTGCAATTCTCTGTGACAGTTAGAACGAACGCCGGACTGCATATGCGTCGTTCGTGTGAAATTCGTAGTGAAATTGCGTGCTTATGGAATATCGTCTCAGTTATGTGACTGGATATGCGATTTCCTGTCAGAGAGGTCACAGTTCGTAGTAATTGACGGAAAGTCATCGAGTAAAATTGAAGTGATTTCAGGCGTTCCCGAAGGTAGCGTTATAGGTCCTTTGCTGTTCCTTATCTATATAAACGATTTGGGAGACAATCTGAGCAGCCGTCTTCGGTTGTTTGCAGATGATGCTGTCGTTTATCAACTAATAAAGTCATCAGAAGATCAAAACAAACTGCAAAACGTTTTAGAAAAGATATCTGAATGGTGGGAAAAGTGGCAGTTGACCCTAAATAACGAAAAGTGTGAGGTCATCCACATGAGTGCTAAAAGGAACTCATTAAACTTCGGTTACACGATAAATCAGTCTAATCTAAAAGCCGTAAATTCAACTAAATACTTAGGTATTACAATTACGAACAAGTTAAATTGGAAAGA
The DNA here is from genome assembly GCF_023898315.1 of Schistocerca nitens. Classification (NCBI taxonomy): domain Eukaryota; kingdom Metazoa; phylum Arthropoda; class Insecta; order Orthoptera; family Acrididae; genus Schistocerca; species Schistocerca nitens. The sequence continues at coordinate 165,790,106 of NC_064616.1, read as the reverse complement.
ACACATAGAAAATGTTGTGGGGAAGGCTAACCAAAGACTGCGTTTTATTGGCAGGACACTTCGAAAATGTAACAGACCTACTAAGGAGACTGCCTACACTACGCTTGTCCGTCCTCTTTTTGAATACTGCTGCGCGGTGCGGGATCCTTACCAGGCAGGACTGACTGAGTACTTCGAAAAAGCTCAAAGAAAGGTAGCACGTTTTGTATTATTGCGAAATATGGGAGAGAGTGTCACAGAAATGATACAGGATTTGGGCTGGAAATCATTAAAAGAAAGGAGCGTTTCGTTGCGACGGAATCTTCTCACGAAAGTCCAATCACCAACTTTCTCCTCCGAATGCGAAAATATTTTATTGACAGCGACCTACATAGGGAGGAACGGTCACCACGATAAGGGAAATCAGAGCTCGTTCGGAAAGATATACGTGTTCATTCTTTCCGCGTGCTGTACGAGATTGGAATAATAGAGAATTGTGAAGGTGGTTCGATTAACCCTCTGCCAGGCACTTAAATGTGATTTGCAGAGTATCCATATAGATGTAGATGTAGTGTTGTTAACAGGCGACGAATTGTGTATAAGAGGTGTGAACAACGTCAGGTGTTGAGTGATAACTGTGAAGTACTGCGCCCTGTATTAATGTGAGACAGTGTTATCAGTGCATGACAGAGTTTGAAAGAGGCCCCATTAAGGGTGTCCATTGCGTCGGCTGGTAGAATTGTGCAGTACCCAGATGTGGCGCATTCGGATGTGACAGTGGGCCGATGCTGGACTGAGCGGGAACGTGAAGGGTAGATAGGCATACTCGTCGTGAAGGTTGTGGTCGACCACGTCTGGCCCCTAAATGGGAGGATCACCATGCTGAGGAGCAGCATATCGTAACCTCTTCACACCTGCGCCTGACATCCGGATGGATTCCCTACAACGTCCTGTGTCATCCTGCAGCGTTTGTCGGAGACTAGCAGCAATCAGAGTAGGGAATTACCGTTGCAGGAGAAGGTTGTCGTTACCACTACAACGCAAATGGCTGCGTTTGGGATGGTGGTGTGACCAGAAGACATGAACTGCTGATGAATGGCGTCGCATTGTGTTTAGCGTTTCTGCACTACACTGGAAAACCATCGTCGGCGAGAATGGTGGCGTCCTGGGGAGATGTGTCATTCTTCCAACGTTTTGAAGAAGAGCCCCTGGCGCCACTGTGTGAGGACCCATGGGTATGACTTCATGCCATTGCTGGTAGTAAATGAAGGAACTCTGACGACACAACACTACGTCATGGGCATCCTGTGCCCTCTTTTGTTACCTTTCGTGCGACGCTATCGTGATGTCATTTTTCAACAGGAAATGGCACACGTCTTTTCGAAATGTCTGCGTTATGTAGAGGTACTTCCTTGGCCAGAAAAGTCACCTTATGTGACCCTGACAGAATATGAGCAGAACCAGCTCTGGTGTCAACTATGTCCCAGAGCTGGTTTACCAACAACCAATTACATCAATTGTCGGTCAGTTTGCCTCAAGAAAGGATGCAAAGGCTCTCTGACACCCCTCCCAACCGACTCAACGCATGCATCCATGGCAGAGGGTGTGCAGCGTCATACTGATATGTGGGCTCATACTGCCAAATTCTTTAAATTTGACTCGATTTCGTATCAATGAAAAAACATCACATTCCCTCTCAATCCCGAAAGTTTCCTTTCGTTTCTTCCTCCTATTTTGGCTATTTCTCCTTTATGGTCACTGGACTCGCATTCGGGAGGACGACGGTTCAATCCCGCGTCCGGCCATCCTGATTTAGGTTTTCCGTGATTTCCCTAAATCGCTCCAGGCAAATGCCGGGATGGTTCTTTCAAAGGGCACGGCCGACTTCCTTCCCCGTCCTTCCCTAATTTGATAAGACCGATGACCTCGCTGTCTGGTCTCCTTCCCCAAAACAACCAATCAACACACCAACTTTATGGTCTGGCCGTGTATTTTGCATCAAAATCCGCCCAAAATTCCCGTATTAACTTATCAATTACGTTTATCTACATAATGCAAGCCGGCCGAGGTGACCGAGCGGTTCTAGGCGCTACAGTCTGGAGCCACGCGACCGCTACGGTCGCGGGCTCGAATCCTGCCTCGGGCATGGATGTGTGTAATGTCCTTACGTTAGTTGGGTTTAATTAGTTCTAAGCTCTATGGGACTGATGACCTTGGAAGTTAAGTCCCATAGTGCTCAGAGCCATTTTATACATAATGCACCTGAAAACCACCACTAAAATCGGGACGGAAATCGGTAGATTTGATGTACATGCACAGACAAAAAAATGATTCAAATTTCACAAAAATTGGATGATTTATTCGAGAGAAAGAGCTTCGCAAATTGAACACGTCAGTAACGCGTTGTTCCACCCATGGCCATTGGGCAAGCGGTTATTCGGCTTGAGAATGAGATTTTCACTCTGCAGCGGAGTCTGCGCTGATATGAAACTTCCTGGCAGATTAAAACTGTGTGCCGGACCGAGACTCGCACTCGGGACCTTTGCCTTTCGCGGGCAAGTGCTCTATCATCTGAGCTACCCAAGCACGACTCACGGCTCGTCCTCACAGCGTTACTTCCACCAGTACCTCGTCTCCTACCTTCCAAACTTTACAAAAGCTCTTATTCGGCTTGGCATTCGTTGACACAGTTGTTGAATGTCCTGTTGAGGGATATCGTGTCAAATTCTATTCAGTTGGCGGATTAGATCGTCAAAATCTCGAGATGGTTGGAGGGCCCTGCCCATAATGCTTCAAACGTTCTCAGTTGGGGAGAGATCCTGCGTCCTTGCGGACCAAGGTAGGTTCCTCGCAAGCGCGAAGAAAAGCAGTAGCAACTCTCCCTGTGTGCGGGTGGGCGTTATCTTGCTGAAGTGTAAGCATAGGATGGCTTGCCATTAAGGGCAACCAAATCCGGTGTAGAACATCGGCGACGTACTACTACGCTGTAAGGGTGCCGCGGATAACAACCAAAGGGGTCCTAATATGAAAAGAAATGGCACTCCAGACCATTATTCCGGGTTGTCAGGCCGTGCACCACTGCGTCCGGGGCGTCTCCAGACACGTCTTCGGCCTGGAATCTCATAACTGGAGTAGAATTGCCTTCAGTGATGAGTCCCGCTTCGAATTGAGCCCCTATGACCAGTGAGGTCTGGAGGCGCCTCAGAGAGCTGTGAGATTCCAACCTGACTTTCGCCCGCCATATGGTCCTACAATCGGGAGTGATGAGTTGGATTCAAATGGTTCAAATGGCTCTGAGTAGTATGGGACTTCTCATCTGAGGTCATCAGTCCCCTAGACTTAGAGCTACTTAAACCTAACTAACCTAAGGACATCACACACATCTATGCCCGAGGCAGGATTCGAACCTGCGACCGTAGCAGCAGCGCGGTTCCGGACTCAAGCGTCTAGAACCGCTCGGCCAACAGCGGTCGGCTGATGAGTGGGGGTGCCATTTTTTTTCCTAGGAGGACCCCTGTGGCTGTCATCCGCGGCACCTACGCGGCAACGGAGGTATGCCGTCGATATTCTACGCCCCGTTTTGTTGCCCTTCATAGTAAGCCATCCTGGGCTTACCTTTCAGCAAGATAATGCGCGCCCACACACGGCGATAGTTTCTACTACTTATCGCCGTACCTACCAAACCCTATCTTGGCCAACGAGCTCGCCACGCATCTTCCCAATTAAGAACATATGAAGCATTGTGGGCAGGGCACTCCACCCACCTCAGGATTTTGACGATCTAACGCGCCAATTAGACCGAACTTCTCAAAATGTTTCTGAGCACTATGGGACTTAACTTCTGAGGTCATCAGTCCCCTAGAACTTAGAACTACTTAAATCTCATCACACACATGCATGCCCGAGGCAGGATTCGAACCTGCGACCGTAGCGGTCGCGCGGTTCCAGGCTATAGCGCCTAGAATCGCTCGGCAAACCGGCAGGCCGGCCGAAGTGGCCGTGCGGTTCTAGGCGCTGCAGTCTGGAACCGCGAGACCGCTACGGTCGCAGGTTCGAATCCTGCCTCGGGCATGGATGTGTATGATGTCCTTAGGTTAGTTAGGTTTAAGTAGATCTAAGTTCTAGGGGACTAATGATCTCAGAAGTTGAGTCTCATACTGCTTAGAGCCATTTGAACCATTTGAACCACCCGGCCGGCGGCCGAACATCCCTATCAATCCTGCCGAATAACTGCTTGCATAAGGGGCAGAGGTGGACGCACGCGTTATTGACTTGCTCAATTTGTGAAACTCTATCTCTCGAATAAGTCATCCGATTTTTCTGAAATTGTAATCATTTGTTTGTTTGTTTGTATTTACATGAACGTCACATCTACCAATTTCCGTCACATTCGTCGTGCGTCGTTTTTTCTTTTGTTTCATAGGGTGCAATTTCGATGAACTTTCAGAGATATTTTGGTATAAGAGATCAATGATCCCAGGTGGCTCGCTACAGAGCGATTACATTTAGTTTGATTTCTTAACCCCCGTTTATCTTTGCATCTGTATTGCATTGAAGATTCCTGCACAACAGTTCAAATGGCGATGGTATGCGTTGCGTGTCTTGTATTGAGACAAACTTCTCATTCACTCACAGTGCCTGTAGTTGACAACTGTAATGCCAACTTTACTCTTCGCCGTCAGGCTTACATTCAGTACTGATAGGTTCTGTCTCGAATGTTTTTCCGGCAGTGTTAGTTGCAAAGTGGTAAACAACTGTATGAATAGTTTTACTAATGAATAATTAGCCGATATGCAAATCGTGTATTCGTTGACTGACTGTTGTTCTGAGTTGTTCTTGGGGCAACTGCAACCACATCACACTACTTTTGCATCTTTACATAGCCGCCTACGAGAAACCTGATACTTTGTTTTGTATTGCACGTTTGGGTGGTTGCATATTCTTAAGGTATTTTCACAGAAATGAAGGTAAGAAAACGAATAAGTACTAATTACCTTATGGCGCAGTGGTTAGACACTGGACTCGCATTCGGGAGGACGACGGTTCAACCTCGCGTCCGGCCATCCTGATTTAGGTTTTCCGTGATTTCCCTAAATCGCTCCAGGCAAATGCCGGGATGGTTCCTTTGAAAGGGCACGGCCGACTTCCTTCCCCGTCCTTCCCTAATCCGATGAGACCGATGACCTCGCTGTCTGGTCTCCTTCCCCGAAACAACCAACCAACTAATTACCTTATTACTCTGTAATGAACCACTGGAGAACACGCGTCGCTTATTGCAAAGTACTCAGAAAATAGCCCCGAACTACCTCTGAAATTTACTCAGTGTATTTCAGGTTCACCCTGTGTAACATATTCGACATCCCCTTCATAGAGTGTACTCTCATTCCTTGATTATGGTAAACTCTTAGACACTAGTACACTACTTGCTTCCGTAAGCGACGCATCCATTCCACGACGAATCGAAACCAAACGACATATTAAAAGCCACCCAGCGCTCTGTTAATAATGTGCCCATCGATGGTTCCATTATTTTGGTTAACTCATGTTCTAAAAATGTATCCTAATGTCTTACTTGCTGGTCAAAACTGGAATAAAAACGTATATCCTGGGTCATTCCATGTCAACTAAACTAGGCCTCCCGGCTCGACCATCACGGATTCCGTTGAAATTCTATGTAAACTTTCGCACATGTCCCCAGTGAACATTAGTAAAGTTTAACATTGTTTGAAGCAATACTGGCGGAGATATAGTCACTTGTTTACTGTATGCGTTCTCTAATAATAATAATAAAATTTTGACCCATGTTCAGCCAGAAAATTTTAGACAAAGTCGCCCGAAAAAAATTTTAAGTTCGGTTTCTAATATCTCAGGGGCTAGAGGTACCTCGAACGTGCAACTTAGCATGCAGCAATCCAAAAATACAATGTTCTCAAATAAAAAGTTTCATTTACGTACCCCTTTCCAATACTAAATAGAGGAAGTACTAATTTTAAGATTTTGTATGAAGATTAAAAAATGCGGTATTTTCTACCCGCAGAAAGCTATATTCCATAAAATTTTAACATCTAAAAAGGTTGTATTTGGTTATCCAATGCGGGCTAACCATGCTAGATAATTTGAATCAATGTTGGGCACGAAAAAAGTGGAAAGTTCGCATTCTTATACGTCGTAGAGTAAACGCATGTTGAACATGAAACTCAATATGTAATAGGTCGCTAGTACAAGTATGTGGAATACAACATTTCATTCACATACTAGTTTCCAGTTATCTACAAATTCGTCGGAAGATGACAAGTTCCGTGGAAAGGTGAAAATAGGGCATATTCGACATTACTTTTACAAATACTGCTTTCTGTTAAATCTTCAAAACTAGTTTCATTCAAAACAACGTGTTTCAAGCGTCCACAGAAAATGGCTTTAGTTTCCAACATGTGCCAATTGTGCTACAGAAAGTGAGGCGAAGTACCCAGAAAAATCACACTGCGAATAGTTTTAACTTTGACGTTTTATATCTCGTCGACATGAAACTTTGGACACAACAACTTAATAACAGAACGTTTCCCAATATGAAATATCGTTCATGTGCTGCTTTCTAAATTTCTACAAAATCAGTTCAAACCTGATTTTCGTAAAAATTCAAAAAATGATTACATTCACTTGGCTTTTAGAAAATCTGTTTTCCGTATTTGATTTAAAAATAATCGCAGTTGGAAAGAACACGTTTTCAAGCATTCAGAAAATCACGTTCGATTTACCAATGTGCTCTACAATACCTGAAAATGAGAGATAAAATTGAGGAAATGTACCATGGGAACAGAGTACAATGTAATAACTTGTCGTCAGTGTCTCGCTGCATGTGGTTTTTATTTTTAAACTGACAAGTAGTATCTCACTGTATTGCGTTGGTTCATGGTAACATTGTCACTACAGGTTCAAGAACATGAACCAGCAACCCGATCGCTATTAGGGGTTCCGCCAGATAGCTGAGCAATACCACCCAAGGGTGGACTTCTTCATCCAGGTTTCCAAGACTGTGATTAGACTTCTTAATTGAGGTTCCAAAGCCATGTGGTGTTGCCTGTCTAGTTACAAGGTTTTGCTAAATACCTTATCTCTGTAAGAATATCTCACATAGGCGGTAAACAGAAAGAGATACCAATTTTGATTTTAAACTTCTCAAATTTGCCGTTTACTGCACATTTTCGAAATTTTTTAGCCATTATCTGTAGTTCATTTTCTAGAAATTGATACTGTCGGCCAAGTGATGATACTGAGGAAACTGAGACCATGGAAATGAGGTGTTGTTCTCGTACCCAACTAGCATCGTGTCTTTCGGGCCAATAAAATGAATTAGCCGAGCCTTGAGAGTGCATAAACTTTACCACTACGTTATTTGGTACCGTTGATATATCAGTAATGTTGTAATGCTGAAAAGTTTAAAATCAAAACTACTATTACTTTTTGCTTGCCTCTTATGTGAGGCACTCCAAGGGATTTGAGAGTCAGAGATAAGGTCCTTAGGAAATGCATTTGTAAACAGGCGGGTATCACCACAAGGCTTGGTAAACTAAATTAAGAATGGGACCTCTATGGCAATGGGGCTGCCGCTTCATGTTCTTGAATCGGTAGTGACAATATCATCTTGCAGAAACGCAGTATAGTGAGATATTACTTGTCAGTTTAAAAATAAAAACCACATGCAACGAAATACAGCAACAGTCTGCTGCAATATAACCTGGTACCATGGTGCAAAAAAATGGTTCAAGTGGCCCTGAGCACTATGGGCCTTGATATCTGAGGTCATCAGTCCCCTAGAACTTAAAACTACTTACACCTAACTAACCTAAGGACATCACACACATCCCTGCCCGAGGCAGGATTCGAACCTGCGGCCGTAGCGGTCACGTGGTTCCAGACTGAAGCGCCTAGAACCGCTCGTCCACTGCGGCCATGGTGCATTCCCTCAAATTTTTTTGTCATTTTCACGTATTGCAGTGCACATACGAAAATCTAACCTGATTTTCTGAATTCTTGAAAACGTGCTCATTCCAACTGTTATTAGCTTTTAATCACATACGAAAACAGATTTTCCAAAAGCAAATTGAATGTGATCTATTTTTGTAATTTTTACGAAAATCAATTTTTAAGTGATTTTTACAAATTTAGAAAGCAGTTGGCGAATGACAATTTATGATAGAAAACGTTACATTACTGAGTTGTCTCGTCCAAAGTTTCATGGCTATCATGCCCTTAATCACTGAGATATAAGAAGCCAAATTTAAAACTTTATTCTCATTGTGATTTTTTTGGCTACTTTGCCTCACTTCATGTAGCACTGTTGACACATTTTGGAAATTAAACCCACTTTCTGCGGGTGCTTGAAACAGGTTATTTCGGTTAAAACTGGTCTGGAAGCTTTAATGCCGGCCGGGGTGACCGAGCGGTTCTAGGTGCTACAGTCTGGAGGCGCGCGACAGCTACGGTCGCAGGTTTGAATCCTGCCTCGGACATGGATGTGTGTGATGTCCTTAGGTTAGTTAGGTTTGGTTTAAGTAGTTCTAAGTTCCAGGGGACTGATGACCTCAGCAGTTAAGTCCCATAGTGCTCAGAGCCATTTCAACCATTTTTTTTTTTTGGAAGCTTTAATAGAAAACAGTATTTGTAAAAGAAATATTAAATGTACCCTATTTTTCACCTTTTCACAGAAAACTTCGTTTTTCGACGAATTTGTAGATAATTGGAGAATAGTAGGTGAATGATATTTTGTAGTCCACATCGTTGTGCTAGCGACCTATTTGCGTACTTAGTCTCATGATCATCATGCGTTTATTCTACGAGATGTCATCATCATCAAAACTCTGTCTTTCAAAGATGAAAGTCAGCGACCCATCACACAATCGTCATAACGATCTGCTCCATTTTTCTCGATCTTCTGCATCTCGGAGTAGCTGGTCCCAAGTCCGATGTGTCTTCCCGTTTATTTGGACTATCCATCGTCTCGGTTGCCTTCCCTTGTATCTTCTCCCTCGACTTTGCCTTGGATAATCATCTTTTCCAAGTTTTCCTCCTGATACCGAATTATGTGACCTAAGAACTGCAGGATTCGCTGGAAACAGATAATGGACAACGTCTTCTCCACCCTGAGATCTTGAAGGATTGATTTGTTGGTCCTTTTGTCCATCCGTGATATTCTCAGCAACCTCCTATACGTCCACATCTCAGAAGTATCTCTCTTTCGGCCACCTTCAGTTATTGTCCATGTTTCAGCACCATAAAAGAAAATTGGGAACAGTAGATATTTCAGCATTCTCAATTTACTATGCCTGGTTTGGGCTCGGTCTTTCCAAATGACTGTCAGCTTCTCAGCTTCGAGGCAGCATCCCTACCCAGAACAATCCTACGTTGTATTTCCTATGTAGAGCCACCCTCTTTCTAAACCAGTGAGCTCAGGTGGACAAAGTGATGAACTTCTTCATATTCTGATAATACATCGCTGGCTGGTAGTGACACCCCTCTATTAACTATCATGATCTTGGCCTTTTTCTTATTAACTGACAATCCAAGTTTCTCGCCTTCTCTCTTATCTCTATCCAGTAGTTCCTTCATTTCCCTGATTCTGCGCACACAATGGTGTCATCAGCAAATATTAAATTATTGATTCGTCATCCTCCAGTTCGGATCTCACGAGGCCAGCTATGAAGCCTTTTTCTAGTAACATATTCTCCATAAACGTTAAATGGAACCGGCCCCTTGTCTAACTCCTTTACGTGGTTGAAAAGGACATGCAATAGTTCTACATAGTCTGATAATTGCCTTGCTATCAGAGTAGAGATTTCTGATAAGTGTAATAAGATGATCACGAACGTCCATTTCTGCTAGTACGTTCCACAGTTCTTTCCATCGAACACAGTCGAAAGCCTTGCTATAGTCCAAGAAACAAAGAACTAATAAGATATTGAATTCCCTACGTTTTTCCATTATTTGTTTGTTTTGTTAGTGTGGGAAATCAATGAAATGATTCTGTGGTTTACAGAACGCTCTGCATTTCCTTTCTTATGAAACTGAATCATTACCGACATGGTCCAGTCTTCTATCCATGTTCCGTTATTCCATTTGATATTACATATTTCATACATGATTTTCAAACCAAAATCTCCCTAGATGCTTCGATCCTATCGGCAGTAATAGTTAAATTTTAAGTTTAGCTATAGCTTTTCCGACTTCTTCTTTTAAATTATTAGGTACCTTCTCTGCTGGAACGTTTGCACGATCACGTTTTCCTTTGTATCCGCGTACAACTTGTTGCAGTAGATTCTCCACCAATCAGCAGCTAGTTCTATGTTGGCTAGAAGTGTGCCATCTCCGTCTTCTGTTACACATGTTCTTGGTTTGAAGGATCTTGTTAGTTTCCTTATTTCATTGAACATGCTCCTGTAGCCCCGGAGTTTCTCAGTTCTCTCAGATGTCTCGTTGACGTAATTATTTTTGTCTCTTAGGCAGTTTCTCTGAATTAACGCCGATAACATGCGGTACTGCTGAGTTACCTGTATTCCTCTCATCCTCAGAACGTTCCTGTCCTCAATGATTTGTATGGTTTCGTTAGTAAGCCAGTTGCTTTTATTCTTCACCTTTTTGCTATCCTTGACTACTTTCTCAGCTGTTTTAACTAATGTCTCCTTTAGAAAATTCCATTCCTCTGCAGATACCATGTTATCTGACTGATCAGAACTCAATTTCTAAAAATTTCAATTTCAGCCTTTTGCTGTAATCTTCTTGCTTTTGGAGATGTCCATTATAAGAATCCGAAATTAACACTTCTTTTGTTACGCGGTTTCTGTGCCCGACATTGAATTAGATTCAGATTACCTAGCATTGTTAGTCCGCGTTGAATAATCAAACAGACTGCTTTTGACGATTAGTCAAGGTATTTCTAATGCGCCCAGGTTGGAAAATTTGATAAAACGTAACTTTGTTCAATTTTGCACATCATTGATTTAGTATTGGAAATGTGTACGTAAATGAAACTTCATATTTCAGAACCTTGAATTGTAAGGTTACTTCATGCCAAGTTTCACGTTCGTCATACCTCTAGTCCCTGAGATATAAGAAGCCAAACTTCGAAATTTTTTCTTGCACCAATTTTTTTCAGGCAACTTTGTCTAGAATTTTCTGGTTGAATTTGGCTCGTAAAATTCTTTTTATTATTTTTAGGAGGGCATACATAATTGTACAAGCTTACGAAATTTCATTTCTTTCAACAAAATGTTGCCCGAAACAGAAAAGCTCAAAGGCGCCGGAAATTCACGTGCGCTCTGCGAAAAGTCACGCATGGAGCCAAATAAGTGACTATATCTCGACTGGTACTGCTTTGACGATCGTTAAACCTTGCCACTCTTCATGGGGGACATGTGTGAATGTTCATATCAAATTTAATCGAAATCAGTGATGGTGGAGCAGCAAAATACACTACTGGACATTAAAATTGCTAAACCACGAACATGATGTACTACAGACGCGAAATTTAACAGACAGGAAGAAGATGCTGTGATACGCAAATGATTAGCTTTTCAGAGCATTCACACAAGATTGGCGCCGGTGGCGACACCTACAACGTGCTGACATGAGGAAAGTTTCCAACCGATTTCTCATACACAAACAGCAGTTGACCGGCGTTGCCTGGTGAAACGTTGTTGTGATGCCTCGTGTAAGGAGGAGAAATGCATACCATCACGTTTCCGACTTTGATAAAGGTCGGATTGTAGTCTATCGCGATTGCGGTTTATCGTATCGCGACATTGCTGCTCGCGTTGGTCGAGATACAATGACTGTTAGCAGAATATGGAATCGGTGGGTCCAAGAGGGTAATACGGAACTCCGTGCTGGATCCCAAGGGCCTCGTATCACTAGCAGTCGAGACGACAGGCATCTTATCCACATGGCTGTAACGGATCGTGCAGCTACGTCTCGATCCCTGAGTCAACAGATGGGCACGCTTGCAAGACAAGAACCATCCGCACGAACAGTTCGACGACGTTTGCAGCAGCATGCACTATCAACTCGGAGACCATGGCTGCGGTTACCCTAGACGCTGCATCACAGGAGCGCCTGCGATGGTGTACTCAACGACGAACCTGGGTGCACGAATGGCAAAACGTCATGAATCCAGGTTCTGTTTACAGCATCATGATGGTCGGATCCGTGTTTGGCGACATCGCGGTGAACGCACATTGGAAGCGCGTATTCGTCATCGCCATACTGGCGTACCGCACGGTGTGATGGTATGGGGTGCCATTGGTTTCACGTCTCGGTCACCTCTTGTTCTCATTGACGGCACTTTGAACAGTGGACGTTACATTTCAGATGTGTTACGACCCGTGGCTCTACCCTTTATTCGATCCCTGCGAAACCCTACATTTCAGCAGGATAATGCACGACCGCATGTTGCAGGTCCTGTACGGGCCTTTCTGGATACAGAAAATGTTCGACTGCTGCCCTGGTGAGCACATTCTCCAGATTTCTCACCAACTGAAAACGCCTGGTCAATGGTGGCCGAGCAACTGGCTTGTCACAATTCGCCAGTCACTATTCTTGATGAACTGTGGTATCGTGTTGAAGCTGCATGGGCAGCTGTACCTGTACATGCTATTCAAGCTCTGTTTAACTCAATGCCCAGGCGTATCGAGGCCGTTATTACAGCCAGAGGTGGTTGTTCTGGGTACTGATTTCTCAGGATCTATGCACCCAAACTGCGTGAAAATATAATCACATGTCAGTTCTAGTATAATATATTTGTCCAATGAATGCCCGTGTATTATCTGCAATTGTTCTTGGTGTAGCAATTTTAATGGTCAGTAGTGTATTCCGAAATTAGGCGTTTTGACATGGAATGACCCTCGTGAACCATGAGATATGGGGCATACTAATTCTGTCTGTACGGTCAGTATTCGGTGGCGTACACTAACATGTTCACGTTCGTTGATCGTTCGTTATTGGTTGCGTTTGTTTCTGTACTTATTCTTATGTTTTAATGCTGTTTTCAGACATAGCACTTATAAATGTCTCCTAAATCAGTCACTGCGATCGTATAGTTTTTAGTTTGACCTAGACTCAGAGCAAGGTTTTTGATTCCATTGAATATGAACAACATTATCAGTGAAAGGTAGTAATCTGATATGATTTAGCCCATAGCGTTATCCTACAGGCACGTGAAATGCGCGCGTAACTGCATCCTGAACGCCGCATCTATACACATTATTAAATTAAAGTCCACGCCACGTTTCTCTGCCTGTATGTGAATGCTAACTTCAGGAATTACGGTAGGGATTTTGTTGTGGTTTTCACTAATGGGTAGACTAAGTCCTGAGGTAGGTTTATATGTATAATCTATTATCGCTACGCCAGAGTATTCGACCGCTTGCAGATACTGATTGCTACCCGTCCTAAGACAAGGCAGGTCGCTAGTTATGTACACTGACGGAAAAATTGCAGCAGCAAAAAATAATTAATGAAGACTAATGGAATTTTGGAAATACATTTGTCTAGATAACACATTTAAGTGATTAACATTGCAAGATCAGAGGTTAATGTCAGCGTGAGATAAGCCATTGCAAATGTGAAATGCTGGTACATTAATAATCGGCGTAACCGCCAGAATGTTGAATGCAAGCATGCAAATGTGCATGCATTGTGTTGTGCAGATGGCCGCGCGGGATTAGGCGAGCGGTCTGAGGCGCTGCAGTCATGGACTGTGCGGCTGGTCCCGGCGGAGGTTCGAGTCCTCCCTCGGGCATGGGTGTGTGTGTTTGTCCTTAGGATAATTTAGGTTAAGTAGTGTGAAAGCTTAGGGACTGATGACCTTAGCAGTTAAGCCCCATAAGATTTCACACACATTTGAACATTTGTTGTGCAGATGCCGCACGTCAGATTGTGGGATGGAGTTTCATGATTGTTGCACGTAGTTGGTCAATACAGGGACGATTAATGCTGTTTGTGGATGACGTTGGAGTTGTAATCCGATGATGTCCCATATGTGCCCGATTGGAGATAACTCTATTGATTGAGCAGTCCAAGGCAACATGTCGACGCCCTATAGAGCATGTCGGGTTACAACAGCGGCATGTTGGCGAGCGTTATCCTCTTGGAAAACACCCCCTGGAATGCTATTCGTGAGCACTGCAGGTGGAATCACCCAACTGACGTACAAATTTGCAGTCAGGGTGCGTGGGATAACCACGAGAGTGCTCCTGCTGTCATACGAAATCGCACCAATGTGTCTAGATCACAGACAGGTTGGTTGCAGGTCCTCAACTGGCCTCCTCCTAACCAACACACGGTCATAACTGGCACAGAGGCAGAACCAGCTTTCATCAGAAAACAGAACAGACCTCCACCCTGCCATCCAATAGCTCTTGCTTGACACCACCGAAGTCGCAAGTGATGGTTGTTTCGGGTCAGTGGAATGCACGCTATAGGCAGTCTAGCTCGGAGCTGTCCTCGAAATAACCGACTTGTAATAGTTAGGTGTGTCGCTGTGGTACCGATTACTGCACAAACTGTTGTTGCAGAAGCAGAGCGAAACATCAGAATCACACGCCGAACACGATGGTCGTCCCTCTCGGTGGTGCCACGTAGCCGCCCGGAGGCCGGTCTTCTTGCGACCGTAATTCTCGTGATCAGCTATGCCAGCAGTCACGCGCAGTGGCTACATTCCTGCCAATACTTTCTACAGTACGGGTGAGGGAACTTTCTACTTCTCGTAGCTCTATTACACTACCTCGTTCAAACTCAGTGAGGTGTTGACAATGGCGTCTTTGTCGCCTTAAGTGGGGTAGGACGTCAAACGGGCCGTCTTGGGCAGGAGAGACACCACAGGACATTTTAATTTCCACTGTCTATACTTTTACGAATAAATTCATAAAACTTTGTCAGCATGACCAGGAAGGATTCATGAGTCACAATAATAACAGTGGAAGTTCAAAAAAATAACAAAAAAAATTTTTTTACGTGTGAAAGTTCATCTTTTCTTACTTCTATTGGCTGCGTTTGTTGTTATAGGTACACGTTTCTTCATAAGTAAGAGAGATTCTTCGATGAATTTTGCACAGCATACAAACCATACTTACAGGCGTATGAAACTCTAGATATTATTTAATTTATGAAAAAATGAATGTGCTGTTACATTTTAAACTTCATGTTTAGAAAAAAACTCAAATTTTATAGTTAATTATCTCAATTTTTACCACAGTTTCTAATAGATTTGCAAAATTCTAGAGTTTCATACACCTGTAAGTATGGTTTGTATGCTGCGCAAAATTCATCGAAGAATCTCCCTTACTTATGAAGAAAAGTGTACCTATAGCAACAAATGCAGCCAATGGTAAGTGAACAAAAGGTGAAATACAAATGTAAAAAAATAAATTATTTTCTTATATTTTTGAACTTCCACCACTATAAGTGTAAATCCTGAATCCTTTATGGTCATTCTGACAAAGTTTAAGAATTTATTTTTAAAAGTATAGACAGTGGAAATTAAAATTTCCTGTGATGTCTCTCCTGTTCCAAGTCGTCCCGTTTGACGTCCTACCCCCCTTAAAAGAATTCTTGACTAACATCAACTCGTCACTTCCAGTTTCAAAGTTAACTAACGCTCACGACCGTTTCAACGTGTATTTAAACAAGCCTAGTTTGCGTCTTCATAGTACTGCTACTGGGACCCTTCTTACGCGACTGGTGGCGAAATTTTCATAGACATCATCTTTCAGATGTAGAAACGCGCCTACCAACTTTCGTTTATGTCGCAAAACACCTTCATCGTACTGTGATTTCTTTCCAATCAGTGTATGAATAAAATTTTCAGTAGGATGATAAAGTGACTTGCAGAGACGATTTTTTTTCGAAATAAGGACAGGGGATAGCGAAAGACCTCGCAGAGTTCACACACAGTAAATGAAGGAGCGATGAGTGGAAGACGATACAGGAACAAGTCTACGAAGAATTGGAGCTGCTTAAACCGTAAACCAAGCTCTTGTCTGATCAATTCTGCACTACCAGTTACTTCATTGCATTCAAATCACTTACAACTTGTGCATGCTGTTCTGATGCCAGGACAACCTCAAAACAAAATATACAGAATAGCCGATGTGGGTGAAAGTTTTAAGTGCTACGTCTGAAAACAGCGTCAGAAACGGCGGACTAACAGGGGTACCACGCCCACACGTCATCACCGATTTGGTCCAAATTATGATATATGCCAGGCGTGGCCAGAAATTAAAGTGACAGAGGTGGGAACTCCAGATGGCTATGTGTTTACGAAGTACACTACTGGCCATTAAAATTGCTACACCAAGAAGAAATGCAGATGATAAACGGGTATTCATTGGACAAATATATTATACTAGAACTGGCATGTGATTACATTTTCACGCAATTTGGGTGCATAGATCCTGAGAAACCAGTACCCAGAACAACCATCTCTGGCCGTAATAACGGCCTTGATACGCCTGGGAAGTGAGTCAAACAGAGCTTGGATGGTGTGCACAGGTACAGCTGCCCGTGCAGTTTCAACACGATACCACAGTTCATCAAGAGTAGTGACTGGCGTATTGTGACGAGCCAGTTGCTCGACCACCATTGACCAGGCGTTTTCAATTGGTGAGAGATCTGGAGAATGTGCTGGCCAGGGCAGCAGTCGAACATTTTCTGATCCAGAAAGGCCCGTACAGGACCTGCAACATGCAGTCGTGCATTATCCTGCTGAAATGTAGGGTTTCGCAGGGATCGAATGAAGGGTAGAGCCACGGGTCGTAACACATCTGAAATGTAACGTCCACTGTTCAAAGCGCCGTCAATGCGAACAAGAGGTGACCGAGACGTGTAAGCAATGGGACCCCATACCATCACGCCGGGTGATGACGAATACACGCTTACAATGTGCGTTCACCGCGATGTCGCCAAACACGGATGCGACCATCATGATGCTATAAACAGAACCTGGATTCATCCGAAAAAATGACGTTTTGCCATTCGTGCACCCAGGTTCGTCGTTGAGTACACCATCGCAGGCGCTCCTGTCTGTGATGCAGCGTCAAGGGTAACCACAGCCATGGTCTCCGAGCTGATAGTGCATGCTGCTGCAAACGTCGTCGAACTGTTCGTGCAGATGGTTGTTGTCTTGCAAACGTCCCCATCTGTTGACTCAGGGATCGAGACGTGGCTGCACGATCCGTTACAGCCATGCGGATAAGATGCCTGTCATCCTGACTGCTAGTGATACGAGGCCGTTGGGATCCAGCACGGCCTTCCGTATTACCCTCCTGATTCCACCGATTCCATATTCTGCTGACAATCATTGGACCTCGACCAACGCGAGCAGCAATGTCGCGATACAATAAACCGCAATCGCGATAGGCTACAATCCGACCTTTATCAAAGTCAGAAACGTGATGGTACTCATTTCTCCTCCTTACACGAGGCATCCCAGGAACGTTTCACCAGGCAACGCCGGTCAACTGCTGTTTGTGTATGAGAAATCGGTTGGAAATTTTCCTCATGTCAGCACGTTTTAGGTGTCGCCACCGGCGCCAACCTTGTGTGAATGCTCTGAAAAGCTAAGCATTTGCATATTACAGCATCTTCTTCCTGTCGGTTAAATTTCGCGTCTGTAGCACGTCAACTTCGTGGTGTAGCAATTTTAATGGCCAGTAGTGTATAACAGTTTGGATGCGGGTAAGGCGGAGGGTGAGCCACTTACGTTAGCTTAGCTTGCAAGCAGCAGTTGGCACTGCGGACAAAGTACAGACCAATAATCTGACGGGCCTGGAGTCAACTCCCCCTGCGAATACCTTTTTTTATTTTCAGTTTTCACGTTACCTTCAGTGCAGATGATCCAAAATAATGCTCGGTACGGTGTGTTTATTAATATTTTCGTAAAAGGCATGAAAAGGAAAGGCAAAGGAGTATCTGAGATTGCAAATAAATCTCCAAGAAAGGATTGTACTTATAGTGTCCACGAGGGATCTGCAAATAACTTTAACCAAAGCGTTCGATCAAACAGGTAATTCGAGAGCTCTAATTCGTCGACGTCAACCGAAATATCCCTTTTAACTGCATGTATAATACGTTATTTACACTCTTATGTTCTCCTTCCAGGTTTTCAGCATCAATCGACTTATAACCGAACCCTTGATCGTAAAGGTGCAACAGTAGTTCTTGTGAAACGACGGATAAGAACAAAATAACCCACTCGCATACAGCGCAGTATGCTATAACTCTTTTTGGAAAACTACTACCAACAATTTACGTACGGCTACAACAGAATACTGGCTCTTTCGAAACCAGGATTCAAAAAACGGTGGATGAGTACGCTGCAGAATACATGAATGTCGTCATTATTTCATCACAACCTGAGATATTTACGGCAGCCTTAGAGAAAAAATGTTTGACTGATGTGATGAAGTCCTGTGTGCAGAAAAACAAATTTCTTATGTTAATTTACTCGTGAAACAAACAAAACCACAATAATACTACGAGATTTTTCATGCTGAAGAAGTATTGCCACTGTGCAGTATCAAAATGTTTCCCCACAAATGCATCCTCTTACGCAACCATAGGATGTCAGCTTTTATCGTCAGGTAAAGGCTTTTGATCAAAAACCTTCAAAACTGCTGTTATTTCATCGAGAGAGAGAATGCATCACATCCCGAGAAGACTACATCAAAATACATTCCGCTGTACATCACCAGCTATCCCCGCCAGTATTGAACAAAACGATGCATTCCGCGTGATTTGCAGCCAACTGTGTGATGAGAGGGAACCGATTACGAAAGTAAACCAAATTTGTTTTTTACAGAGACTTTGACGCAACCATATAATTATAAAAGTGCAGCGTTTATAATGTGTGTAACATGCCGAGAAAATTACTGTTTCCCCTGTTTTTACGATGACTATCACACCAGTAGGTGTAAATTATCAACTGTAAAATAGTAAAAGTATCTAATTTTATACAGGGTGATTTTTTCCGCCGTGTACAAACTCCAGGGATTTATCAATGAGAGGATATGGAACAAAAAAGGCCTAATGAACTTATGACCGGAAATGCATGGTTTCGTGCTAGAGACCATTTGTTCACTCAAACATCGTTACAGAGACTGCGGTCTAATACGCGCTGTACCATGCAGCCACAGTTACAGTATGTGTTGAAAATGGTTCCCATGTGCCTCAACGCATGCGTGTGCGGACCGTAACATGTTCTGTCTCACACGTTCACATCGGCCAGGCTGCAACCGACCAGTGTCAAAGGCACAAGGGAACCTCCCCATCGCACCCCCCTCAAATGTAGTTATAAGTTGGCACAGCTGATAGGCCTTGAAAAACTGAACACAGATCTATCGAGAAAACAGGAAGAAGTTGTGTGGAACTATGAAAAAAATAAGCAAAATATACGAACTGAGTATGCACAACGAACTGAGTATGCACAACATAGGCAATTTTAAGGAGCAAATGATCTTACGAGGGCCGTGGTCCCGTGGTTAGCGTGAGCAGCTGCGGAATGACAGGTCTTTGGTTCAAGTCTCCCTCGCGTGAAAATTTTAATTTTTTATTTTCAGACAGTTATTATCTGTCCGTCCGATGCGAGGTAACTGCGTCGTAGTATGGGGACGCTACACCTAAACAAACTTCGAAACACACGACTTCAGTCGACTACAATGCACGGAAAAGAGAGTATTCCTCCTAACGAGGCTCCCTGGCTGGCAGTTGACTGTTCGCTACTTTGGACGAGAGTGCATTAAAGTCGTGAGATGTATTCCGTGGGCAATATGAATCCAGCAAATATAGCGGACGGACGGAGAGACAATAATTGTCAGAAAATAAAAAAATTAAAATTTTCATCCGAGGGAAGACTTGAACCACGGACCTATTACTCCGCAGCTGCTCACGCTAACCACGGGACCACGGCGCTCCTGAGCTTGTGTTAACATTGATGTTGCATATGTGCGCATGGACTACTCAGTTTGTATATTTTGCTTATTTTTTTAATAGTTCCACATAACTTCTTCCTGTTTTCTCGATTGATCTGTGTTCAGTTTTTCAAGGCCTATCCACTTTGCCAACTTATAACTAAATCTGAGGGGGGGTGCGATGGGGAGGTTCCCTTGTCAGCTCCAGTGTCTCCACATCTGGGATGGGCTCTGCATACACGATACTTTTGAAATGGCCCCATAACCAGAAATCGCACTTATTGAGATCCGGTGAACGAGCAGGACATGCAACTGGATCCCTCGTCCGATCCATCCACAAGGGAAGACCGATTGAGATTCGTCGGGATGTTAACGGCTAAGTGAGCTGGAGCACCATCATGTTGCAGCCACATAACCCTTTGAATCATCAACGGCACTTCTTCAAGCAGGGGAGGCAAAGTCACCCGCAAGAAACGCCGATATTTCCGGCCTGTTAGGCGACGTGGAAGGAAGACTGGTCCCAAATACAGTCGCCAATTATCCCAGCCCATACATTCCGGCCACATCTATGCTGATCATTCGCTGTCACCATACCATGGACGTTCTGCATACTATCCCATAGATGACTGTTATGAAAGCTGAAGATACCACTCCGCTAAAGGTGGCCTCATCTGTAAAGAGGATGGATGACACAAATCCCGAAATCATGATTGCCTGGTGAAGAAACCAATGACAAAACTGCTCACTAAATGGTCGCTTGGAAGCCCTGCACACGCTGTAAGTGACAAGGGTAGTAACAATTGTCATGGATAATGTCCCACACGGTCGTCTGGCTTACCCTGTACTGGTGGGCCAACTGCCTGGTACTGACACGGCGGTCGTCTTGCACAGTGTTAATTCAAATGGTTCAAATAGCTCTGAGCACTATCGGACTTAACATCTGAGGTCATCAGTCCCCTAGAACTTAGAACTACTTAAACCTAACTAACCTAAGGACATCACACACATCCATGCCCGAGGCAGGATTCGAACCTGCGACCGTAGCGGTCGCGCGGTTCCAGACTGAAGCGCCTAGAACCGCTCGGCCACGGCGGCCGGCCACAGTGTTAATCACATTTTCCTCCAAGTCTGGTGTCCGAACATTTCGGGTACGCCCTTCATGATTTCCTGCTTTCTGAAATGACACTGTCTCAGACAAACGGCGAAACACTGTTGCAAACATTGAATTATGTGGTTGTTGTCGGCGGAGATAGTTCTCCTGATACAACTTCGCTGCCCGCCTCCCGTTGCCATTTGTCTTTCCGTAGGTAAACACCATGTCGGCAAGCTCTCGACTCGAATAGGTTACCACTGCGTACAACGCCGTAGTTCAAAATGTTCAAATGGCTCTGAGCACTATGGGACTCAACTGCTGAGGTCATTAGTCCCCTAGAACTTAGAACTAGTTAAACCTAACTAACCTAAGGACATCACAAACATCCATGCCCGAGGCAGAATTCGAACCTGCGACCGTAGCGGTCTTGCGGTTCTAGACTGCAGCGCCTTTAACCGCACGGCCAACGCCGTAGTACATCCACTACAAAGTGAGTCAGCAAGGGAAGTGAATCGGACACAACAATACCAATTACTGCGGCAGGAGAGGGCGCTAGGGCATCACGTATGAGGAACAGTACAACCACTAGGAGGAAGCCATGCGTACTGTAACAGTGGCTCTATGGTACAGCGCGTGTTAGACCGCAGTCTCTGTAACAAAATATGACTGAATAAATGATCTCTAGCTTGGAAACCACGCATATCCGGACATGTTTATTAGACCTTTTTTCCGTATCCTCTCATCAATCCCTAGGGTTTGTTCATGGTGGGAAAAAATCACCTTGTATACGAAGTTCTCGTGTACGCTTTGAATGACTTCCTGGCTATTTATTTGCAATCTCAAGTTTTTTTTTTGCCTTTCATTTTCATTCCTTTATGAAACTGTTAATAAATACTCTATGTTCTGCCCTATTTTGGTTTATTTCCAGTTTAAGTAACGTGAAAATTGAAAATTAAAAAAGTTTATCCTGTGTGACTCCTTCGTCCGGCCCTCGAATAAGCGTTCTGAGCTCTTTCCGCTACGTCAGTCGCTGTATCAAAAATACGCAAACATAAATGGCTCATACGTCGCACGACCATCGCCAAAAATGTTACTTGTTTCTAAACACATGGTCGTATGGAGCTCACACATCTGCAACATTCATTTCTGGCCAAGACCTGTATATACCAAAAATATGGACGAAATCGTTGATATCGAGTAGGCTCGGTCCCCTCCTGACTACAGAGACAAAAACACCCAATACTGAATGAGCAATGAGCATGAACAGAACGATAGCTTACGCCACTGACGTCGAACGCTCAGAACCGCACGAAAATGTTCGCAGAATATTAATCGCTCATCCCAAAAAAATGGTATTAACCATTCGCATGCAAAACTGCGCCTCTTACCGCGAGAGACATTTGAATGCTCAGCTATTCTAAGAGAGGAACTTTGGTAATGCGAAGAAACAAAATACCGATACAGTAGGACCGCAAACATACATATTGCAATGTCATGATTTACAATCTGTACTTCTTCAGAAACGATTTCCTTGCCATTGCCAGTCTACATTTTATATCCTCTCTACTTCGACCATCATCAGTTATTTTACTCCCTAAATAGCAAAACTCCTTTACTACTTTAAGTGTCTCATTTCCTAATCTAATCCCCTCAGCATCACCCGATTTAATTTGACTACATTCCATTATCCTCGTTTTGCTTTTGTTGATGTTCATCTTATATCCTCCTTTCAAGACACTGTCCATTCCGTTCAACTGCTCTTCCGGAATGGACAGTGTCTTGAAAGGAGGATATAAGATGAACATCAACAAAAGCAAAACGAGGATAATGGAATGTAGTCAAATTAAATCGGGTGATGCTGAGGGGATTAGATTAGGAAATGAGACACTTAAAGTAGTAAAGGAGTTTTGCTATTTAGGGAGTAAAATAACTGATGATGGTCGAAGTAGAGAGGATATAAAATGTAGACTGGCAATGGCAAGGAAATCGTTTCTGAAGAAGAGAAATTTGTTAACATCGAGTATAGATTTAAGTGTCAGGAAGTCGTTTCTGAAAGTATTTGTATGGAGTGTAGCCATGTATGGAAGTGAAACATGGACGATAACCAGTTTGGACAAGAAGAGAATAGAAGCTTTCGAAATGTGGTGCTACAGAAGAATGCTGAAGATAAGGTGGGTAGATCACGTAACTAATGAGGAGGTATTGAATAGGATTGGGGAGAAGAGAAGTTTGTGGCACAACTTGACTAGAAGAAGGGATCGGTTGGTAGGACATGTTTTGAGGCATCAAGGGATCACAAATTTAGCATTGGAGGGCAGCGTGGAGGGTAAAATTCGTAGAGGGAGACCAAGAGATCAATACACTAAGCAGATTCAGAAGGATGTAGGTTGCAGTAGGTACTGGGAGATGAAGAAGCTTGCACAGGATAGAGTAGCATGGAGAGCTGCATCAAACCAGTCTCAGGACTGAAGACCACAACAACAACAACACTTCTTCAGACAATGTAAACTTGAAAAATGGCTCTGAGCACTATGGGAGTCAACTTCTGATATCATCAGTCCCCTAGAATTTAGAATTAAACCTAACTAACCTAAGGACATCACACACATCCATGCCCGAGGCAGGATTCGAACCTGCGACCGTAGCGGTCTCGCGGTTCCAGACTGTAGCGCCTAGAACCGCACGGCCACTCCGGCCGGCACAATGTAAACTCTGCGCGAGAAGAATCGTTGATTTTGTGAGGCTGCAACGTGAAAAGCTCAAGTAAATTTACACGATCATCATTTCGTCATCAGACTTCATTCTGTGCTGTACAGCCAACTTTCTACACCGAAGTACACTGAAGATCCAAAGAAAATAGTACACCTGCCTAATAATGTGGTTCTGGCGCTGCAGTCCGGAACCGCGGGACTGCTACGGTCGCAGGTTCGAATCCTGCCTCGGGCATGGGTGTGTGTGATGTCCTTAGGTTAGTTAGGTTTAAGTAGTTTCAAGTTCTAGGGGACTTATGACCTAAGATGTTGAGTCCCATAGTGCTCAGAGCCATTTGAACCATTTGAACCTAATAATGTGTAGGGGCCCCGTGAGCACGTAGAAGTGCCGCAACACGACGTCGCATGGACTCAACTAATGTCTCAAGTAGTACTGGAGGGAATTGACACCATGAACGCTGCAGAGCTGTCCAAAAATCCGTCAGAATCCGAGGGGGTGGAGATCTCTTCTGAACAGCACGTTGGAAGGCATCCCAGATATGCTGAAAATTGAAATTTGTGGTAAGGTCTTATGTGACCAAACTGCTGAGGTCATCGGTCCCTATGCTTACTTAATCTAACTTAAATTAACTTACGCTAAGGACAAAACACACACCCGTGCCCGAGGGAGGACTCGAACCTCCGACGGGGGGAGCCCAGATATGCTCAATAATGTTCATGTCTGGGGAGCTTGGTGGCCAGCGGAAGTGTTTAAGCTCAGAAGAGTGTTATTGGAGCCACTCTGTAGCAGTTATGGACGTGTGGGGTGTCGCATTGCTCTGTTGGATTGCGCAATGGACTTGAATGAATGCAGGTGATCAGACAGGATGCTTACGTACGTGTTACCTGTCAGAGGCGTATCTAGACGTATCAGGGGTCCCACGCCACTCCAACTGCACACGCCCCACACGATTACAGAGCCTTCGCCAGCTTGAACAGCCCCTGCTGACATGAAGGGTCTATGGATTCATGACGTTGTCTCCATACCCGTACACGTCCATCCGCTCGATACAATTTGAAACGAGACTCGCCCGACAAGGCAACATGTTTCCAGTCATCAACAGTCCAATGTCGGTGTTGACGGGCCCAGACGAGGCGTGAAGCTTTGTGTCATGCATTCATCAAGGATACACGAGTGGGCTTTCGGCTCCGAAAGCCCGTATCGATGATGTTTCGTTGAATGGTTCGCACACTGACACTTGTTGATGGCCCTGCATTGGAATCTGCAGCAATTTGCGTAAGGGTTGCACTTCTGTCAATGTTCGAATACAATCTAAATCAAACAAAAACATTCCGTAGCATCCGTGCCCGTTATAGATTCTCACTCAGTTTCTAGACGGTTCATCGCGTCTGGTCGCTGAGGGCATCTAGTAAGACACTGATGGCATAAGCAAACAAAGCGATGGAAATGATGTTTCTCGTGGTACCACGCACAATTTTGCATGCGAATTGCTCGTACCTAGAATTGTAAAACTAGCGTAGACTATCTCAGGTAAGCGTACGCTACGACAGTTTTCCTAGTAACTTTTGTCAGTTGAGATCGTAACCCCGTTAACTGTTCATTAGGTATGTTGCATACCTACGGAGGGTAAACGCATTTCGATCGCTTTGTTTGCGTTGCGATCAGTGTCTTACTAGGTGCCTCCAGAAACCAGAAGCGATGAACGGTCTAGAAACTGAGTGAGGATGTATAAAGAGCCACGGATCCTACGGAATCTTTTTGTTAAATTCTGGTTTTATTTGAAAATTGTTGATATGTAACGTGAAATACAGGGCCGTTGTAGTAAAAATAAGAAAAAAAAAACATTACGGATATATCATATAGCGCCACAAAATGCAAATTACCTCAAAAATAGCTCTGAGCACTATGGGACTTAACATCTGTGGTCATCAGTCCCCTAGAACTTAGAACTACTTAAACCTAACTAAATTAGGGGCATCACACACATCCACGCCCGTGGCAGCATTCGAATCTGCGACCGTAGCAGTCACGCGGTTCCAGACTGAAGCGCCTAGAAACGCACGGCCACACCGACCGGCTTCTATGGAACCAAGACAGTTGCTTTTGATGCAAGAAGAGTTTGCATACACAAACACAAGCGATCTATAAAATTATTGTTATTATTTTGTACTCAACAGAACGTTTCCCATCATTCCTATTATAACTGACAAGTGCGAAATTTGTTTATCAATAACAGACATTTTTTATATAAGCTCGAGGAACTACTGAAGCGATGTTCGATATGTTTTTGTTTTACATTCCTTTAAAATTAACTTTTTTTTTTGAGGTAGCTGGCGGGAGTTTTTGGTTCCATAAAAGCGCAGAAGTTACGCGAGCAGCTAATGTTGTTTTTGTTTTTTTTTTAAATTATAGAATGTAATTTATATTTTGTAAGGATAGAAAATACACAACGGACTAACACTGAACGATGTGGTGTTCCAATTACGTGCAAAACAAACAAACAAACAAATAAACAAAAAGAGAACTCGTCGGCTCCCAGTTCTTCTCTCACACATCCATTTATGTTTCTTTTCTCACCAATGCTTCCAGTACCGCTAATCCTGCCGTTTACTACGTCATTTATGTACTGTACCAGAGCTTCCGAACCGTAGGTTTGGTTGAGTGCAACTCCACTCATAGCACAGTTTTCGGGATGAGCGATTTATATTCTAAGCGCGTTTTCACGCGGTTCTGGGCGTTCGAGGTCACGATTTCTCTTGTGAGTACTAACCGTTTCCGACGCAGTCAAAATGGTCCATGTCTCAACAAGTATTTGTTTCTGGGAAAATGTTTCTGTAACTTTTTTCTATCTTCGACGAATACTACCTACTGTAAGAATGTGGGACACTTCTCTACACCCTTATGTTGCTAGTGTGTTGGATGAAGCTAGAGGGATTAGGTCAGACAGAGAGCTGTTTCTGCCTACTGAGTACATGCGTTCCCACCATGGCCGGCGCTGCGACCTTACGTGCACGTGTACGCTGTGGGATAGCGGCAACGGCGGCCGGGAACTGTGAGGCTGCGCTCCCCTGCGCCACAGCCGTTAAGTGGCAAATGCGCCCGTGATATGCAGGGCTCGCACCGGAAGCGCCTATTACCGTTAAGTAGAAAGGCAGGCCGCGAGATTGGCCGAGGCCGCTGCCGCAGCGCACAGCGGCTTCTGGAACGTTCTCCCCCCTGCCTCATCTGCGCGTTGCACAACGCTTGCAAAAATAAGCGCTGATTGCTTAAACGTTTCCCGCTTTGCCACGTGCGTCCGTTATCACGAGCTGCCCGTGTGGCCTGCGATTTGAAGCTGCTCGCCCTACTCTGGTTACCAAATTTCCTGTCTCTCACAAACACCCAGCCTCGAAAAAGAGGTGTAACTAAAAATGAGCTTGTGGAACACTGCGAGGGAAACGTACGGTCGGAAAATTGTCTCCATATTTTTTTACCGTATTACATATCCGGACACAGGTATCTTTCTGCTCGCTTATAAAGCACTGCGCTAATAAACACATTGGCCAAATATTCCACATTTTGTGATATTTTAACATGCGTGAAGCATAAAGAGAAAACATGAACAGTCAAAGCAACATGTGTGGTGCATCACACTTGTAAATGATATTATGAATCTTTTTCTAGCCGAATAATTTGGATCACGTAAACAAAATGCAAAGGAGTATCTAATATACAAAACTTTTTTAGTTTGAATAACAAATACACTGTCTTTGTTCTACTGGTTTTTATTTCTAACTTGTTTCCGGCTTATTGGGCCATCTTTAGGAAACAACTGACTAGCGTCTGCAAGCGACACTAGTTCCTTGGTGACCAAAAATTATAAACAAAGATACGATCCACTTGCTCAGAATACTGTGCACCAAACTTGTTTTTCTTTAAGTTAAAATTGCACTTTACGCAATGAACAATATTAAGCGCCGTAAATAAATTACATGTTATGTGGGTATAGTGTGGGAGGTTTATGCTGATGTGTGGAAACTGAGCTTT
Source organism: Schistocerca nitens (assembly GCF_023898315.1). Taxonomy (NCBI): domain Eukaryota; kingdom Metazoa; phylum Arthropoda; class Insecta; order Orthoptera; family Acrididae; genus Schistocerca; species Schistocerca nitens. The sequence continues at coordinate 165,762,341 of NC_064616.1, read as the reverse complement.
CATTTGTGATATGGTCTGCTGGAGTAGACTACTCAGATTCCTGTCTTCAACGTCACACACTCACTCTTTCAAATTTAGGAATGCGGTAACCGTGAAACAAATATCACATATCATGTGGTCTATGGAACATAACGGGTAGCTTTCTTAATATGATTTAATACTCTCGCTCTGCAAACAAAAACTCACAAAGATGATTATTGCAAACTTCGTCTGTGAAATCTGAGAACACTTGCGCTTGATGCTACCTGGTAAGCGACTATTTGAAAGCATTTACAACACAGAATGTAAGGGTCGCTTCTTCGAAACCCCACAGTTGTCTCCCATTCCGACGCAAAAGTTTGAAATTTGGCTCAAAGGTGCCTACAACTTTCCTCTGTACTGGTGAAAAAGCGTTGCACCCTGCGACCTCACCCTTGGGCACGGAAAGGCATCGACACATATGGAAAAAAAGACCACAGCTCAGGTCATGTATGTGTAAAGTGGATTAATGATCTCATATTGGCACAAAATATCACCACAAGAGTTCCCAATGCCACTGTATACGTGTCACACGATGGAAAAGTTGCCACAGCCCCTATTACCGACATTTCACCTCTTCTTTTGACGCCTGAGAGATAGAGGTCAGAAACGCGGCGTACAGCGTTGAAATAACGTGGTTTTCAAACAGGCGGCCAAGGAAAACATTTCAGTCACACCGCCCTTCGGAATCGGCAGGAAAAGGCCTCAGGGGGTGACATAAAGAGCGTCAATGAAATCAACCCTTTCCTTAGGACATTTATTCCCAAGCATTTCGCTGCCGTAAACGACAGTTCGCATTGAGATGAGCATCAAGAAGACATTCTTGACAACCTTCGGTAATACTGATACCTCAAGGGCGATTCGGCCCTTCTCGACAGGCATCACGGGGCTGCAACCTTACTGTATATGATCTCACTCCTTTCGATTACAGGTTTTGCTCTGGCGCACAGGGTGGGACCACTAGGGACTGTTCAGAACCGATCGACGACATTTGAACGTGATCCGAAGCAGCAAAGGGTCCTTACACTTTTACAGTGCTCCTGTTTCATACCCTCCAGTGCTGTGATCAAGGAGGGGTGCGACATTGACACATTGACACGTGCGTGAATAAAACGCCAAAGGGTCTCTATAAGACCACCCTGTTCGGGAAAACCCTCTATGCGACCTGACCACATTTATTGAGAATTTTAAAAATGTACCTCCGCAGATGAAGCCTGAGGCGCCTGCAGGTAGGCACCCACTAGGCACACCTCTGAGGCCTGTTGCCTGCCTACAGTGCCTAGGAATATTTCGCAGGTTTTCCAGATCAGCGCAGTGCGAGCTGTCGTTTCGGCTGAAAATGTGTGGGAATCGACGTCCCAAGGAATGGGCTGGTTTTATTGATGCCATTTATGAAACTACTGAGACCTCTTCGTGACGATTTCGAGCGGCGGTGTCTCTTACATGCTTTCCTCGGTAACCCATAAGGAAACGGCGTAATTTCCATCTCAGAGGCGTCGGAAGAGGTAGTAAAATGTGGGTAAGAGGGACAGTGACGACATTCCCATCGAGTGACTCGTCCACGGTGGCTCTGAGAAGAATTTTAGTGAAATTTGGAGCCAATTTGACATCATGAATCCAGTTTACACCTCACGTGAACTGAACTGTGGCCTTTATTTCGCATTTGGCGGCACCTTGCTGTTTGAAGCGTCGTAGAACCCGAGGGTGACGTCGTAGGGTGACACCATTACAGAAAAGGTTGTAGGCACCTTTGAGTCAAATTTCAAACTTATGCGTCGGAATGGGAGACAATTACGGGGTTTCGAAGAAGTGGTCCTTTTATTTGTTGCACAGTTGTTGATCGACCAGTCCACGGCTGTCCTGCCGGTCCACAGCGTCCAACGGGCAAAATAGTTTGGCGGTGAGACAAGTCGCCATCGTCGAGTTCGCTGTCGATGGTGACATGTCATAGCCGAAATATTGTGCCCGAGAGTCAGATTCAGCTGTATAAGTCTAAAGAGCGGCCTTCTTTGAGCTCATTGAGACATTAGCGAGAGTATAACAGTTTAATGTTGTCGGTGGCTGTAATTACTGCACGAAGGGGTTAGAGTCACGTTCGTATCTTGATGAAGATGAGAGAAGGAAAGGATGAAATGCGTGACTATCAGGTGGCATAGCCTCGGTTGGCCCCCATGTGGCCGCCAGGATCGATGTTTCCACAAAGAACGAATTACTGCCAGCAGTGCCAACATTCTCACGTCATAAAACACAGCGTGGACGTTTGGGAATTACAGGCACGTTTACCTAATGTTATGATCAAAGAATAGCATTTCACTTTTTTTCACTTTTCGATAAATTCGAGGTTACAGACGCTAGGAAAAATTGGTTCATTCAAAGAGCTTTTATATTTTTTGAGTTATTACCTGTTAAATTTTGACCCTCCAGTAGACGTGGCTCAAAGAGATTTCCTACAATCATCTGTGGATTAACACAGTGAATGACTTTCAGTTTAGAGATTCAGTTTCACATTAAATGTCATATTCTGTCCGCAGCTCGTGGTCTTGCGGTAGCGTTCTCGCTTCCCGCGCACGGGGTCCCGGGTTCGATTCCCGGCGGGGTCAGGGATTTTCTCTGCCTCGTGATGACTGGGTGTTGTGTGTCTTTCATCATCATTTCATCTTCATTGACTCGCAAGGTGCCGAAGTGGCGTCAACTAAAAAGGACTTGCAATACGGCGGCCGAACTTCCCCACATGGGGCCTCCCGGCCAACAATGCCATACGATCATTTCATTTCATTTGTCATATTCTAGACATATTCCTCTGCGTCCACTTTGTGAATTATGTTCAATTCCGAATAGAAATAAGTCGCTCATCGTAGTTATATGGGAAAGATGCAATTACAATAAATTATTAGCCAAAAATTCTGCGTATGTTAGAGTATTGGATCACATTTCTCTTTTCAGTGATAGTTGTGTATCTTTCAAATTACCGTAATCCTGAATCGGTTGGGTATAAAATCAGGGTTTTGATGCACTGTAAGAATCTCGATGTTACAATAAAAAAGTTGTCATATGTGTATGGGGACAAAAAAGAACCTTTTGTCGCAACTTACATTATCGGTTAGGTAACATACGTTTTAAAAAAAATTTAATTGCATTTTGAGACTGGCTTCAAACAACGAGCAATTTTTTGATATTTTACTTCAGAGAAGAGATAAAAAATTAGAAGATTTGAATTATAATTTAAAAAAGTATTTCTAACACCAAAAAAAGAAGAGTACTCGAAGTATGGGTATTTTGTTACATTACATTGCGCCCTAGATGTTTTACGGCTAAATTGTAAGTTTTACTCTCTTCCTGTTAATGCTATTCAGAAAAGGTACATACAGCGTACAACTACAGCATTTAGAATCTGTAAGTTGGTAACAAGTCAATATTTTGAACTGAATAATGATTGCTAATGAGATTCTTATGTGCGCAGTACTGTGGCAAAACTGATGAGGCAATGGTAAGAAAGTTTATGAGAAAGTAAAATTTAAATATTAGGGAACAATTTGGCTAATCACTAAGTTAACGCTCGTCTAACGCAGGACTAGTGATATGACTCCAAAACAGAATCTACATTCATTACGAAACACAGCTTAGCACCAATTATCTCTCCCTTTGTCCTTCGCTACATGATCGGACGCGAACAGCACGGTAAAGGGGTGCGAGAGGATGTCTGGTGACGGCAACTCTTGCTCATAGAAACAGCGGATGTCTTCTAATCAGCAATAGCTGCTCTCCAATGCGGCGTGAAGATACATGTCATTGCCGTTCGGAACCTGGAAGATAATCGTGTGCTTCTTTCTTGGACTAGCGCCAACAAAACTGATACATAAATCACTGTTCATATCCAACAGGGTGAGAAATTCTTCGTATGTAAATTGAAAGTGGAGGGGGAATAAGGGAAAGGAAAGTGGTTACTGCTCTCAGCTGAATAGGGACTGTACACGGAATCAGCCTCTTTTATGGAGCCGGCCGTTGTGGACAAGCGGTTCTAGACGCTTCAGTCCAGAACCGCGCGACTGCTACGGTCGCAGGTTCGAATCCTGCCTCGAGCATGGATGTGTGTGATGTTCTTAGGTTAGTTAGGTTTAAGTAGCTCTAAGTTCTAGGGGACTGATGACCTCAGATGTTTAGTCCCATAGTGCTCAGAGCCATTTGAAGCATTTTTTATTTTGTGGAGTGGTTTTCCTGAGTTAGTTGTTCTCGGTGGCCATACCATGAGCATAAGTCGAGATATCTTCGAGAGTGTCGAAAACACGATACGTTACGGTTATAGTGTGAAGGTACAATATGGAAATACTTACTCTGCCCCCAGTAGGTCGTGGTGCAAAGGGATACGGCATCGCATGTAGCACACAGTATTCGTGTCGTAGGGCAGCAGTATGGTGCAACGAAAATATACGAATGACACTATAATAGCCGCTTAAAACACAGCCTGTTATAGGTTCAACAAGATTTCATGTCACCCAGACTATCATTTAACGTGTACAGGAAAATTTTAAGTGGAAGCGGTCGTACTGACACGATCAACCATACGCTACAAACCAGTGCTAGAACAGTTATCTAACCTTAAGTGTTATCTACCTTGGCTTATACACGCATCAAAAAAAGTTTTCCATCACCCTGGTTCCCAGAACTCCCAGATAGACGTTGACTGTGGGTATTGTATCACAGACACAGTCCCTTTGACTGTTCAGAGATGTCACTAAACCTGCCCAAAGATGTAAACAACCATGCATGAGCAGCCCCTATTAGACGAACGGGGTCGGACAGCCGATCGGTTCCAGTCATTCCTCCAGGAAGGAGGTACACGGCGCGTGTTGTCTGTAGTTCAACCATGCCTAGACGGTCAATACCGCGGTTCGATCGTGTCTGCATTGTTACTTTGTGCCAAGAAGGGCTCTCAACAAGGGAGTGCCCAGGCGTCCCGGAGTGAACCAAAGCGATGTTGTTCGGACATGGAGCACAAACAGAGAGACAGGAACTGTCGATGACGTGCCTCGCTCAGGCCGTCCAAGGGCTACTACTGCAGTAGATGACCGCTACCTACGGATTATGGCTTGGAGGAACCCTGACAGCAGCTCCACCATATTGATTAATGCTTTTCGTCCAGTCACAGAACGTCGTGCTATTACTCAAACTGTCCGCAATAGGCTGCATGATGCGCAACTTCAATCCCGACGTCCATGCGAGGTCCATTTTTGCAACCACGACACCATGCAGCGCGGTACAGACGGACTCAACAACATTCAGAATGGACCGCCCAGGATTGGCATCACGTTGTCTTCACCGATGAGTGTCGCATGTGCCTTCAACCAGACAATCATCGGAGATGTGTTAGGAGGCAAGCCGGGCAGGGTGCACGCCTTAGACACACTGTCCAGCGAGTGCAGCAAGGTGGAGATTCCCTGCTGTTTTGGGGTGGTATTATATGGAGCCGATGTACGCCGCTGGTGGTCATGGAAGGTGCCGCCATTCTCCGACCGATAGTGCAACCATATTGGCAGCATACTGGCGAGGTATTCGTCTCCATGGACGACAATTCGCGCCGCCATCGTGCACATCTTGTGAATGCCATCCATCAGGATAACGACATAGCTCGACTAGAGTGGACCGGCTGTTGTGGCCGAGCGGTTCTAGGCGCTTCAGTCTGGAACTGCGCGACCGCTATGGTCGCAGGTTCGAAACCTGCCTCGGGCGTCACACAGTGCTCAGACTGGAGTGGCCAGCATGTTCTCCAGACATGAACCCTATCGAACATGCCTGGGATAGATCGAAAAGGGCTGTTTATGGAAGACCTGACCCACCAACCACTCTGAGGCATCTACGCCGAATCGCCGTTGAGAAATGGGACAATCTAGACCAACAGTGCCTTGATGAACATGTGGATAGTATGCCCCGACGAATACAGGCATGCATCAATGCAAGAGGACGTACTACGGGGTATTAGAGGTACCGGTGTGTACAGTAATCTGGACCACCACCTCTGAAGGTCTCGCTGTATGGTGGTACAACATGCAATGTGTGGCTTTCATGAGCAATAAAAAGGGCGGAAACGATGTTTATGTTGACCTCTATTCCAATTTTCTGTACAGGTTCCGGAACTCTCGGAACCGAGGTGATGCAAAACGTTTTTGATGTGTTTAGATCTCGCTGGAATCTGTGGTCCATACAGGGGTTGGACAAAATTATTGTAACAGCACGAGAAATGCATTCTTGAACATAAACTCAGATGCTAGTTAAGCCTGCTGGCTGCACTGTTTCATCTGACCACGAACGGCACCCGTACAGTGTCCTCAACACGTTGCAAATGGCGGTCGTGGTCATAACAGAGTTCTCTGTAGTTGTGAGTGAATTATGTTGGAGCTAAGTGAATTCGAACGTGGGCAAATTTTATGTGGTGGGTGCTTCAGTAACTGAGGAAGCCGTAGTGTTTGGTGTTTCAAGAGGCACCCTATCGATGATTTCTACCGCATACATGGAAGAGGAGAAACATCATCCTCTAAGTCACAAGGCGGACGAAGCTGTGTGGTAAGTGATCGTGACGGACGGACATTGAAGAGAATTGTAACGAAAATTAAGAGGACGACAGTTGCAAAACTCACTGCACAACTGAACGTCGCACTCGTGAGCACTGTCAACACCAAAACAACACGGAGGGTGCTCAGTAAGCAGGCAATTGCAGGGCAACCTGGAATTCCAAAACCACTCGTTAACGACGCAAATGCTCGTAAAAGGAAAGCATGGTGGCAAAGCCATATAAGTTTGATTGTGGAGCAATGGAAGAAAGACATGCTGTCGGATGTCTTGTTTCACAAGGTACCAACTTCTGGCCGAGCTTATGTCCCAAGAGTTAAACATGGCGGGGGTTTGGTGATAATTTGGGTTGCCTCATCGTGGTTTTCCAAGGATCCCGAGGTTACTGTGCAATGTCGCATTACTGCCAAGGACAATGTGAAAGTTTTCGTTTATCGTGTCCGTCCCTTGGCCCAATGGTCGTTCCCCAATGGTGATGCTGTGTTCCAAGACGACACAGCCGCTGCTCACTCAGCTCGTATGGTCCAGGACTGCTTCTGCGAGTTCAAGGTTGAATTGTTGCATCTTCCCTGGCCACCACAGTCAGAACATCTCAGTATTATTAAGCATTTGTGGTCTAGTTTGGAGAGAATGGTGGGTGATCTCTATCCATCTCCGTCACCGTTTTCTGAACTTGGCCGGCCGGGGTGGCCGAGCGGTTCTAGGCGCTACAGTCTGGAACCGCACGACCGCTACGGTCGCAAGTTCGAATCCTGCCTCGGGCATGGATGTGTGTGATGTCCTTAGGTTAGTTAGGTTTAATTAGTTCTAAGTTCTAGGGACTGATGACCTTAGAAGTTAAGTCCCATAGTGCTCAGAGCCATCTGAACCTGAACTTGCCACTGTTTTGCAGGAAGAAAGGTTTAATATTCCCTTGAAAACAATATATAACCTATACTTATGCATTCCGAGACGACTGCGATTTGACTGCCAGAGAGTTTCCTACACCGTATTAGGCATTGTAATGTGTTGTGATTTTGGAGCTTCCACATTTCTGGCCAGCCACTGTACATCATCGATCAGACAGCGTCCTAGCGTCGAGAGGTCATTCTGTGTGTTCAGTTACTGGCTACATATGTTTCTCTCACGCAAATGCACCACATGGGTCTGTGAATGTAGTGTGTTGCCTACCATGAGAACGAAGTGGTAAAATAAGTGTCCTGTTCACTAGATTGGCTCCATTTTCGTTTCATCTGTTCCAGAATCTAAAGAAATTGGTAACTGGAAACGTTTTCATTCCAGTCAAGATGTTACAGGAAAGGAAGGAAGGAAGATTACGCTTTTAAAGTCCCGTCGAAATCGAGGTAATCGCAGACGGAGCATAAGCTCGGAATGTGACAGGGATGGGGAAGGGAATCTGCCGTGCCCTCTCAAAGGAACCATCGAGACATTTGCCTGGATCGATTTAGGGAAATCGCGGAATACATAAAGGCGGATTTGAGGAGTCGTCCTCCCAAATGCGAGCCTATTGTGCTACCCACTGCACAACCTCGCTCGGTAAGATGTTACAACAGCTATAGATGTGTAATTAGCAATCTTCTAGATCCGTCTTTCCGGGCTAGAACATATTCGTTGCAAAAAAAAAAGTTGGACTAAACGTACTGACCTGAAAGGATGTACTTTGAACAATTAGATCACTTTTCTTGGAGACGTAGTACGTTGGAGCAACTAAATTAAAGGCTGTTTCTTTTGTGCCGCACCCTTCTTTCTCATTTTTATTTTGGAAGTAGCTTCAATGCCATGTGATACATATTTGTTTTATTTATATAACAACTGCAATGTATAATGATTTACACTACTGGCCATTAAAATTGCTACACCACGAAGATGACGTGCTACAGACGCGAAAATTAATCGACAGGAAGAAGATGCTGTGATATGCAAATGATTAGCTTTTCAGAGCATTCACACAAGGTTGGCGGCGGTGGTGACACCTACAACGTGCTGGCATGAGGAAAGTTTCCAACCGATTTCTCATACACAAACAGCAGGTGACCGGCGTTGCCTGGTGAAACGTTGTTGTGATGCCTCGTGTAAGGAGGAGAGATACGTACCATCACGTTTCCGACTTTGATAACGGTCGGATTGAAGCCTATTGCGATTGCGGTTTATCGTATCGCGACATTGCTGCTCGCGATGGTCGAGATCCAATGACTGTTAGCAGAACATGGAATCGGTGGGTTCAGGAGGGTAATAAGGAACGCCGTGCTGAATCCCAACGGCCTCGTATCACTAGCAGTCGAGATGACAGGCATCTTATCCGCATGGCTGTAACGGATCATGTAACCATGTCTCGATCCCTGAGTCAACAGATGGGGACGTTTGCAAGACAACAACCATCTGCACGAACAGTTCGACGACGTTTGCAGCAGCATGGACGATCAGCTCGGAGGCCATGGCTACGGTTACCCTTGACGTGCATCACAGACAGGAGCGCCTGCGATGGTATACTCAACGACGAACCTGGGTTCACGAATGGCAAAACGTCATTTTTTTCCGGTGAATCCAGATTCTGTTTACAGCATCATGATGGTCGCATCCGTGTTTGGCGACATCGCGGTGAACGCACATTGGAAGCGTGTATTCGTCATCGCCATACTGGCTTATCACCCGGCGTGATGGAATGGTTCAAATGGCTCTGAGCACTGTGGGACTCAACTGCTGAGGTCATTAGTCCCCTAGAACTTAGAACTAGTTAAACCTAACTAACCTAAGGACATCACAAACATCCATGCCCGAGGCAGGATTCGAACCTGCGACCGTAGCGGTCTTGCGGTTCCAGGCTGCAGCGCCTTTAACCGCACGGCCACTTCGGCCGGCGTGATGGAATGGGGTGCCATTGGTTACACGTCTCGGTCACCTCTTGTTCGCATTGACGGCACTTTGAACAGTGGACGTTACATTTCAGATGTGTTACGACCCGTGGCTCTAGCCCTCATTCGATCCCTGGGAAACCCTACATTTCAGCAGGATAATGCACGACCTCATGTTGCAGGTCCTGTACGGGCCTTTCTGGATACAGAAAATGTTCGACTGCTGCCCTGGCCAGCACATTCTCCAGATCTTTCACCAATTGAAAACGTCTGGTCATTGGTAGCTGAGCAACCGGTTCGTCACAATACGCCAGTCACTACTCATGATGAACTGTGGTATCGTGTTGAAGCTGCATGGGCAGCTGTACCTTTACACGCCATCCAAGCTTTGTTTGACTCAATGCCCAGGTGTATCAAAGCCGTTATTACGCCCAGAGGTGGTTGTTCTGGGTACTGATTTCTCAGGATCTAAGCACCCAAATCGCGCGAAAATGTAATCACATGCCGGCCGCGGTGGCCGTGCGGTTCTAGGCGCTGCAGTCCGGAACCGCGGGGCTGCTACGGTCGTAAGTTCGAATCCTGCCTCGGGCATGGATGTGTGTGATGTCCTTAGATTAGTTAGGGTTAAGTAGTTCTAAGTTCTAGGGGACTGATGACCTAAGATGTTAAGTCCCATAGTGCTCAGAGCTATTTGAACCATTTTTTTTGTAATCACATGTCAGTTCTAGTATAATATATTTGTCCAATGAATACCCGTTTATCATCTGCATTTCTTCTTGGTGTAGCAATTTTAATGGCCAGTAGTGTATGTTACTGCGAGGGGCGTTCAATAAGTAATGCAACACTTTTTTCCGAAAGCACTTTGGTTTTATTCAGGACTCCAATACACCATGTTACTCCTCATTTCTTTTGTTACAATACCGTATTTTTCAACATAATTTCCTTTAAATGCGGCGGCCTTACGCAACCTTACTGGGAAGGGCTGTATGCCCGCGTGTTGCAACTGTACTGGTCGACGTCGGAGCGAACGTCTTGCTGCATCAGTAACCTTCCCATCATCCATGAAGTGCTTCCCGCGGAGTGCATCCTACATTGGACCAAACAGATGGAAGTCGGAAGGTGTGAGATGCGAGCTGGATGAGGGAGGAAAGTCCAATGAAGTTCTTTGAGCTCCGCTTGGGTGTGTAGACTTGTGTGATGGCCTGCGCTTTCCTGGAGAAGGCGAAGTTTGTTTTCATTTTTTGATGCGACGATCACACTGAAGTTGTTTCTCTAATTTCCTGAGGGTAGCACAGCACATTTCAGAGTTGATCCTTCCACCACGAGAGATAACATCAAACAGAATAACCCTTAATAGTTCCAGAAGACCGTCGCCGTATCTTTGCCGTCTGAGGGTGCGATTTTGATCATTTTCTTCGGAGAAGATGTGGTGTGGCTCCAATCCATAGATTGCCATTTCGTTTCCAGTTCGAAGTGCTTGATTTGTGGCGTAGATAGTAGGCGATGCACCATGGAGTAGAAGGCTGCTTGTTTCTTTGTTATGGAGCGCTGGGAACTGGCAGGTATTACTGTGTCTGTAGAAGTTACCTTTCCTTTATATATCTTAAATAAATGCAGGTGCTTAATAATGTCAGTGGTCCCTTTTTAATTTTCCGAAGTCGGAAAAATATCACCATTAGCGGTAACGGTCGCTTGAAAGTTTCGTAATTTACAAAGCGAAGTTCACGCTCAAGATTCTGGGTTTGTTTGTTGGGCTACCAATTTGTGATGGGTGTGTTTACTTCCGTTACGGTTTCTTTGTTTATGGAGCCAACTCCGTCTGCCTCACTGAGATAGCTCAGAGGTTTATCACAGTACTATTCCAATATTTGTAGCTGTAACGCTTCCTTTCGTCTCAGGGGACAGGCTTACGTGATGCGTTATGAAAGAAAAGAACCATCACACTCTTTACTGTAAACATGTCAAAAATGCGAGGAGCCGGGCTGCATAGGAATCTGCTGTAAAGTCACCAGACGTGTTTCTACCTTGAGCTGTCTCCTTATAATTTTAATTAATATTGTGTTTATACTGGTTGCTGGTGAGGAGTAAAGTTAGTTATTAGTATTTTATTAATGATCTCATTCATAAGCAGCCATCTCACAGTCATCACAGTCGCTCAAAAAGTTCTAATTAAGCTTTACTTGTTTAATCAGAATCGGACGATGACTCTCCTTGTCCGCAGTCTCGATGATTCGAAGCGATCTGCAATCCTGTGTAAATAAAATGTCTTGGTTTTCTTGCGTTGCGTAGTCAGTCGGGAAACCTCAGATCAAGCGGAAAGTTTGCTTTGATGGAGTTTAATTATCCGATGAAATAATGGAGCTCTTGAATCTAATAATTGCAGGTTCGTCTCCAATTCATCGGAAGTTCCCTTCTGATTACCAACGAAACGACACCTCCGTGCAAATTTCCAATTAGAGAATACATATATCATGAAATTCCTTACACACCTTTGATGTAAACGCTCAGTATATATTTTCTAGAGTAGCACACATTATATTTTCAGTCTCTTTCTTCCAGTAATCTCGATAGCAAAATTAAAATTATTCAATGTGGATATTGGGCACGGAGAAGATCCTAGAAGTCCTCTCAACACACCAGAGAGAATATTACAAAGAGTTATTAGGCGCTCATGGAATAGTAATAGTACTCTACTAATTTGCGCATCGATTCTGCGATTATATAGATGGTCAAGTAGGAAACGTAATTCACTCATAGAATTGTGCAGGGATAATTAGTAGAATATAAAGAGATATTACATCCTTTTAATGGACTTTAACGTAATACGGATGTAATTATAAAGAAACCGTTAGTACAGACAAACGGTAATTTAACCTTACGAAACTAGTACTACAAAAAGCTGTTTTCCACCTGACAGCAACAGAATAACAAAAACCTGTAATATACGAGGGGTGTTCAGAAAGTAATACAACACTTTTTTCTCGGTCAATTTCGGTTTAAAAAAAAAAGCAGAGTTTGTTGTTGGACATCGGGAAATATTCGCGCGTCAGCTTCTATAGTTTCATGAAGTTCCGATGGATGGCAACACTATACGTAGCCTTTAAAATGGCGTTTGTAACGGAGGTGCGTTCCAAGCATAGAGCTGCCGTTGAGTTCGTTTTGCGGAAAACCAGAGCATCGCAGATATTCACAGGCGCTCGCAGAATGTCGATGGAAATCTTGCAGTGAACAAAAGCACGGAGAGCCGTTGGGCGAGGCGTCTGTCATCATCGCAAGGTCACGCAAACATGTGCAATCTCCCGCGCGTCAGCCGGCCACACACACCTGTGACTCCTGCAAAGTTTGTTGGTTGATTTGGGGGAGGGGACCAAACAGCGAGGTCATCGGTCCTGTCGGATTAGGGAAGGATGGGGAAGGATGGGGAAGCAAGTCGGTCGTGCCCTTTCAAGGAAACCATCGCACCATTTGCCTGAAGTGACTCGAGGAAATCACGGAAAAACTAAATCAGGATGGCCGGACGCTTGTTTGAACCGTCGTCCTCGCGAATTCGAGTCGAGTGTGCTAACCACTGTTCCACCTCACTCGGTTGCCATGTTGGAACGTGCGGACAGTCTTATTAGAGGAGATCGACGGATCACGATCGAACACCTGACTGCACAATTGGACGTCTCTGTTGGTAGTGCGGACACACTCGTCCACTAGTTGGGGTACTCAAAAGTGTGTGCCGCTGGGTTCCTCACTGCCGAACGGAAGATTATAAAGAGCAACGAAGGGCTATCTGTAGGAATATTTTGCTGAATTCCTCCCTCAGGTTTTGATTGAAATATTTCGCATTGAATAAATAAATCCAAAAACTCTGAATGCTCTACTCCACTAGTTCTAAAGGTAGCCTGAACATCTGGAATTTAGAAAAAATGAAGATTCAGGTTTAACGTCTACTCGACGAAGAGGTCATCAGACACGTGGTACAAATTCAACGTAAACATACACTGATATACGTTAAGCAATTTAGGGAAATGCCGTAAAAACTGCATGTTTGTGACTTGGTCTTTTATTGCCATCTTTACTAATGCGAGTCCAGCTTCTTGACGCCTGCGCCACCACGCTTAGTAGAATCTGGAGATGCGATTGTTAGTTGGCAACATCTGCTGCACAACCGGCATTCAAGCGAACGAGCTTGTGCATTGTTACATTCGCAACTGGAGACGCAGGCCACAAAGCCCCTTCCAGCCATCTAGATGTGGGGTTTCCACTGTTTCAAGAGGAGGGAGGAGATTACTGTTTAACGTCTCGTGGACAGCGAAGTCATTACAGACGGAGCACAAGCTCGGATTAGGGAATGATGGAGAAGGAAAGCGGCTGTGCCCTTTCAATGGAAGCATTCCGGAATTTGCCTTGAGCGATTTAGGGAAATCACGGGAAACGATGGCCGGACACGGATTTGAACCGTCGTCCTCCCGAATACAGTATGCTAGCCACTCCGCTACCCCGCTCAGAACACCCGCTGTTTCTCTCAGTCATTTAACATGAAAATCAGAGTAGTCCCTTTTGAATAACCACTACTGTTTTCTCGTCTCATCATCGTCCGATTCCGTCACTAATGTTCTAGACATCAAAGTGAGTTCGCAGGAAATCAAATTTCTCTGATTTTACCGCCCAGATCGTTTCAAGAAATACACGTGGAAGAAAGTAATATATTGCTTCATTTGAAGCATATATTTTTGGAATTTTATCATTATACCATTGCGTAATGAACAACGCCGCTACATTTGGATGAGCATTATCGTGGTGCTCTCGCAGTTGCTAAACGAAACTGCGATCAACTTTCTGATCTTCTTTCGATCTTCTATGCCTCTCCTATCAGTTCTACACCTACATACCGGAGGTGACTAAAGTCATGGGATATTAATACGCGCGTACACAGATGGCGGTAGCATCGCTTAATTAAGATATAAAAGGACAATGGATTAGTGGAGCAGTCATTTGCACTCAGGTGATTCATGTGAAACGGTTTCCGTCGTGATCATGGCCGCAAGACGGTAAGTAACAGCGGAATGGTAGTTGGAACTAGACGCATGGGACATTCCGTTTCGAAAATCGAATATTCCGAGATCCGTGTCAAGAGTGTGCGAGAATACCAAATTTAAGGCATTACTTCACGACACGGACAACGCTGTGGCTGACAGCCTTCATTTAACGAGCGAGAGCAGCTGCGTTTGCGTAGAGGTGTCAGTGCTAACATACAAGCAACTCTGCTTGAAGTCACAGCAGAAACCAAAGTGGGACATACGCCGAATGGGCTATGGCGGTAGACAAACGAAACGAGTGCCTCTGCTAACAGGACGACATCCCCTTCGGCGTATCTCCTGGGCTCGTGACCATATCAGTTGGAAACTAGACGACTGGAAAACCGTAGCCTGGTCGTATGGAAAACCGTGGCCTGGTCGGATGAATTCCGATTTCAGTTGGTTAGAGTTGATGGTAGGGTTCGGTTGTGGCGCACAGCCCACGAAGTGATGGACCCAAGTTGTCAACAAGGCACTGTGCAAGATGGTAGTGGCTTCGTAATGATGTGGGCAGTGTTTACATAGAATGGACTGGGTTTACTGGTCCTACTGAACCAATCATTGAGTAGAAATGCTTATCCAGAATGAGATTTTCACTCTGCAGCGGAGTGTGCGCTGATATGAAAGTTCCTGGCAGATTAAAATTGTGTGCCCGACCGAGACTCGAACTCGGGATCTTTCCCTTTCGCGGGCATGTGCTCTACCATCTGAGCTACCGAAGCACGACTCACGCCCGGTACTCACAGCTTTACTTCTGCCAGTATCTCGTCTCCTACCTTCCAAACTTTACAGAAGCTCTCCTGCGAACCTTGCGGAACTAGCACTCCTGAAAGAAAGGATATAGTGGAGACATGGCTTAGCCACAGCCTGGGGGATGTTTCCAGAATGAGATTTTCACTCTGCAGCGGAGTGTGCGCTGATATGAAACTTCCTGGCCGATTAAAACTGTGTGCCCGACCGAGACTCGAACTCGGGACCTTTACCTTTCGCGGGCAAGTGCTCTACCATCTGAGCTACCGAAGCACGACTCACGCCCGGTACTCACAGCTTTACTTCTGCCAGTATCTCGTCTCCTACCTTCCAAACTTTACAGAAGCTCTCCTGCGAACCTTGCAGAACTAGCACTCCTGAAAGAAAGGATATAGCGGAGACATGGCTTAGCCACAGCCTGGGGGAGGTTTGCAGAATGAGATTTTCACTCTGCAGCGGAGTGTGCGCTGATATGAAACTTCCTGGCAGATTAAAACTGTGTGCCCGACCGAGACTCGAACTCGGGACCTTTGCCTTTCGCGGGCAAGTGCTCTACCATCTGAGCTACCGAAGCACGACTCACGCCCGGTACTCACAGCTTTACTTCTGCCAGTATCTCGTCTCCTACCTTCCAAACTTTACAGAAGCTCTCCTGCGAACCTTGCAGAACTAGCACTCCTGAAAGAAAGGATATAGCGGAGACATGACTTAGCCACAGCCTGGGGGATGTTTCCAGAGTGAGATTTTCACTCTGCAGCGGAGTGTGCGCTGATATGAAACTTCCTGGCAGATTAAAACTGTGTGCCCGACCGAGACTCGAACTCGGGACCTTTGCCTTTCGCGGGCAAGTGCTCTACCATCTGAGCTACCGAAGCACGACTCACGCCCGGTACTCACAGCTTTACTTCTGCCAGTATCTCGTCTCCTACCTTCCAAACTTTACAGAAGCTCTCCTGCGAACCTTGCAGAACTAGCACTCCTGAAAGAAAGGATATAGCGGAGACATGGCTTAGCCACAGCCTGGGGGATGTTTCCAGAATGAGATTTTCACTCTGCAGCGGAGTGTGAGCTGATATGAAACTTCCTGGCAGATTAAAACTGTGTGCCCGACCGAGACTCGAACTCGGGACCTCTGCCTTTCGCGGGCAAGTGCTCTACCATCTGAGCTACCGAAGCACGACTCACGCCCGGTACTCACAGCTTTACTTCTGCCAGTATCTCGTCTCCTACCTTCCAAACTTTACAGAAGCTCTCCTGCGAAACCTTGCAGAACTAGCACTCCTGAAAGAAAGGATATAGCGGAGACATGGCTTAGCCACAGCCTGGGGGATGTTTCCAGAATGAGATTTTCACTCTGCAGCGGAGTGTGCGCTGATATGAAGAGTTCGAGTCTCGGTCGGGCACACAGTTTTAATCTGCCAGGAAGTTTCAGAAATGCTTATGTTAGGCTACTTAGCCATTCATGGACTTCCATTTCCCAAACAACGATGTAACTGTTATGGATGACAGTGCACCATGTCACCGAGCCATAGTTGTTCACGATTGATTTGAAGAGTATTCTGGACAATTCGAGCGAATGATTTGGCTACCCAAATCGCCCGACGTGAATTACATAGAATATTTATGGGACATAAATGCACAGTTCGCGCACAGAATCATGCACCGGCAACGCTTTGGCAATTATGGATGGCTGTAGAGATTGCATGGCTCAATATTTCTACAAAGGGACTTCCAACGCCTTGTTGATTCTGTGCCATGTACCGGGTGGAAAGAGGTCCGACACGATATTAGGAGGTACCCCACGATTTTTGTCACCTTCGTGTATATGGTCGCTCCAGTTCACGGGTAAATCTTTCGAGCCTCATACTCCTAAATATTTTAATGTTATCACTGTTTCCAGTCACTACTCTCTAATCGTATAATTGAGATATAATAAGTGTCTCTACCTATTTATCAGTAGTGATCTACGTTTATTAATGAAAAGGATCAAACTACAGTAACTGCAACCAAGAACCCTCAACAATTCGTCTTGCATTTCGGTACAGTTTTCTTCTGTTCATACAGCATCTTCCGAAAACTGCCTAACGGATCTTTCACCAGGTCACTTGTTTATGCCGCGAAAAGTAAAAACCCTTGGTATGCTCCCGAAATTACTAGCTCATCCAACGATTTCCCTCAGTTAAGAATTCATGTTGAGTTCTACAATGGTGTGCAAAACTTAAGGACGATAGTGACTTTCACATGATGTGTCAGTGGCAAGTAACATAGCTCGATGAAACTTGGACTATATATACAAAGAACTGCTACAGTATACTACAGATGGCAACTGAAAAAAAAAATACGCAGTGAGACGAAGAAAAACGGCGCTTTAGCTCAAAGACAATAATTACACTGAAATCACCGCGATTAATGATGGTCACCTGGACATTGAAAACGGCGGGGAATGGCCCTTAATGGGGTGCCTGATTACTACGGACGACAATGCGTTGGCCATTGTGGCCGAGCGGTTCTAAGCGCTTCAGTCCGGAACCGCGCGACTGCTACGGTCACAGGTTCGAATCCTGCCTCGGGCATGGATGTGTGTGATGTCCTTAGGTTAATTAGGTTTAAGTAGTTCTAAGTTCTAGGGCCCTAATGACCTCAGATGTTAAATCCCATAGTGCTCAGAGCCATTTGAACGGCACTGCGTTCTCTGCAACGTGCTGCTATGATGGTCACAAGGTTGGTAACGGTTTCTTCTCGTAGGACGTTCCATTTCTGCACCAGCACGGTCAACAGCTGCTGGATGGTCGTTGGTGCACGTGAATGTGCTGCAATATGTCTCGCCAACGTGTCCCACACGTGATCAGTGAGATTTAAATCAGGGGTAAGGGTAGACCAGTCCATTCACCGAATATCCTCTTGTTCCACGAGCTCCTCCACTTACCCAACAAAATGAAACCAGAGCCGAATACACCCCTCAAAACACGCAGATGGGAAAGAAGTATAGTGTCACAGTAACGTTGACCGGTGAGTGTACCGTGTTTAAAGATTTGGGGCTCAGTAAGCTCATGCAAGCCCGCCCGGTTAGCATAGCGGTCTAACGCACGGTTTTCCGGAGTGGGAAGGAGCGCCTGGTCCCTGGCACGAATCCGCCCGGAGAACTTGAGTCGAGGTCCGGTGAGCCGGCCAGCCTGTGGATGGTTTTTAGGCTGTTTTCCATCTGCCTCGGTGAATGCGGGCTGGTTCCCCTTATTCCGCCTCAGCTACACTATGTCGGCGATTGCTGCGCAAACAAGTTCTCCATGTACGCGTACGCCACCATTACTCTACCACGCAAACATAGGGGTTACACCCGTCTGGTGTGAGACGTTCTGTGGTGGGGGGCCCACCGGGGGCCGCACTGCACAATAACCCTGGGTTCGGTGTGGGGCGGCGGAGGGGTGAAGTGTACTGCGGTAGTCGTTGTGGGGTTGTGGACCACTGCGTCTGTGGTGGGGACATAGCCTCTCCGTCGTTTCTAGGTCCCCAGTTAACATACAATACAATACAAGCTCATGCAAAGTTGTCCCATAACCCCTGGACTACCACAACGATTATGTTCGACAATGCTGAGCATACACTCAGATAGCAACAGGTGAGAACACGCAATGCTCCCATGAACACTGTCAAACGTGGCATTCCGGAAGTCAAGGAACTTCGAATCAACCTGGGCGCTACTATGAAATGCCTTCTAGACGAACGGAGTTTTGCAAGGTCACAGTTTGCGAAATTCCTATCGACTCTTAGAGAGAGAACCTTCTGTCTCAGAAATTGTCGTAGTACTCGAACATAAAATATATGGGCCTACAGTTATGCGCATCACTCCAACGACCATGCCTGGAAACGGGAATGATCTACATATGATACCGAAACGTTGTGTAACTGCTGCTGCAACATGAGCAAGTTATTTCTTGTTCTTTTATACGAGGGCTGTCCAGAAAGTAAGTTCCGATTGATCGCGAAATGGAAACCACAGTGAAAATCAGAACTGTTTTATTTACAACAGTTAGCAGCTAAACCTTCCAGCTACATATTTCCATAGTCGCCGTTCTGACTTAGACATTTGTCGTAGCGTTGTCCCAACTTTCCAATACCCTCATCATAGAAGACAGCCGCCAGTGCTTTCCGCCAATTCTCTACGCTGGCCTACAGCTCGTTTTCTGTACCAAAATGTCTTCATAGCCAGCGGTTCATGTGAGTAGAGATGAAACTCAGAGGGAGTCAATTACTGGGTGTATTGTGGGTAATCAAACATTTCCAATTGAAAACGATAATACAGGAGCATCTTCATTGCCCCTGCAGAACGCGGCTGAGAATTGTCTTGGAGAAGAAACCGCACGGAAGTTAAGTAATGTTGGCTGCATAGCTTCAGGCGAAATTTCTTACCAGGCCCCCGTACTTGGCGGGAGACACTATTTTCTAGACACCTTTACGCGCTCACTTTGAGCTCATAAATGAGAAGAGCGACGTGATGCTATGTAGGGTCATACTAGAGACACTGCCCAACACTTCTGTGCAAAGCTTTATCGGATTTTCATAGTCGTTTCCATTTCGCGACCGATCGGAACTTACTTTCTGGACACCCCTCACAGAAACATCCTACGCCAAATAACGACCCGTAAACTTTTTCTGTGGAGCGATTGTATGTGAATTTCTATTTTTTTGCTTCTTGTCTCAGTATGTACCTTTTTGCCTTTCGTCCCACTATTGCTAGGAGAAACTATCATCGTCAGTGAAGACAGAATTTCGTATCTTGGCGCTCTCCGTGTCATCGTCCGCTCGGTGATGGTAGACTGACTTTGATCCGCATAATGACTTTACGTAACACAAAAACATTTTAGTTTTTTTCCTCAGATCGGTAGCTAGAATTTTACTTTTGAATTAAGTGAACAATTTTCGCACTGGTTTTCTTACACTCATTTTGGCTTGATTCTGCTTTCCAGAATGAGATTTTCACTCTGCAGCGGAGTGTGCGCTGATATGAAACTTCCTGGCAGATTAAAACTGTGTGCCCGACCGAGACTCGAACACGGGACCTTTGCCTTTCGCGGGCAAGTGCTCTACCATCTGAGCTACCGAAGCACGACTCACGCCCGGTACTCACAGCTTTACTTCTGCCAGTATCTCGTCTCCTACCTTCCAAACTTTACAGAAGCTCTCCTGCGAACCTTGCAGAACTAGCACTCCTGAAAGAAAGGATATTGCGGAGACATGGCTTAGCCACAGCCTGGGGGAGGTTTGCAGAATGAGATTTTCACTCTGCAGCGGAGTGTGCGCTGATATGAAACTTCCTGGCAGATTAAAACTGTGTGCCCGACCGAGACTCGAACTCGGGACCTTTGCCTTTCGCGGGCAAGTGCTCTACCATCTGAGCTACCGAAGCACGACTCACGCCCGGTACTCACAGCTTTACTTCTGCCAGTATCTCGTCTCCTACCTTCCAAACTTTACAGAAGCTCTCCTGCGAACCTTGCAGAACTAGCACTCCTGAAAGAAAGGATATAGCGGAGACATGGCTTAGCCACAGCCTGGGGGATGTTTCCAGAATGAGATTTTCACTCTGCAGCGGAGTGTGCGCTGATATGAAACTCCCTGGCAGATTAAAACTGAGGAGTGCTAGTTCTGCAAGGTTCGCAGGAGAGCTTCTGTAAAGTTTGGAAGGTAGGAGACGAGATACTGGCAGAAGTAAAGCTGTGAGTACCGGGCGTGAGTCGTGCTTCGGTAGCTCAGATGGTAGAGCACTTGCCCGCGAAAGGCAAAGGTCCCGAGTTCGAGTCTCGGTCGGGCACACAGTTTTAATCTGCCAGGAAGTTTGATTCTGCTTTGTTTGCCCGAGAACAGTGAGACCTCAATCCAGATTTAGGTTTTTCGTGGTTTCCATAAATCGCGTAAGGCAACTGCCGTGATGGCTTCACTAAAAGGGACATAACTTATTTCCTTCTACATCCTTCCTCATTTCGAGCTAGTCCTCCGTCTCTAGTTACCTCTTCGTCGACGGGACGTTAAGCCCTAATCTTCCATCCTTCCTTGTTTTACTTTCGTAGACGAATAGCATTTTGTCAGTATCCTATCAAACTGGTTTAACTAGAAATGGCCGTAAGTAAACATTTCAACTCCAATCTCTGCATAGTGATATACAATATGACCGAAGCCAGTTGTGCCTCTTTAATCGTATAGTCTGAGAGTAAGAGCGTTTCCTACCAAATACTTCCAACATTGCGTCTGATGCTGAGACCATACGTAATCCTGAACTGATTGAGTTTATTTTTAGTTTACCGCGTTATTTAAGTGAGTGAGGTAGGCTGTCATTTAAGTAGCTGACATCTTGTAAAAGCCTTAGATAACGTAGGAAATATTTTAATCAACTTCAACGTTTTCCTCAGTACCACTGAGATAATCGATTGTGTTATCGGTAGAAACTATGTCTAGTACAACGGAAACTTTTATTACCGTAAAAAAAGTGAATTCCACCTTCGGTTACCCAATTTCTCATGTATTGAGTCTGTTGATAAATTTGCGCCATTACCACGTATCCTTATTTACAATCGTATTAATGAGGGAATAACGATTCTTGCTTACAGTCTGGACGAACTGTGCGTTATTTGGCAGCAGTAATTGCTTAGGAACTTCAGTGTTTACTCCTTTCAGTGATTAAGATTGAATTCCACTTTAAGCACATGTCTTTTGTAGCAGATAATCCTTTCATAATTCTTTTATATTCTTCATTTGTTTCTCTCGGGTTCTGAAGGATCACAGCGTGGATACAGCTTCAATAGTTTCTAAAATCTTGCTGCTCTGTTTTTGCCTTCTTGACCTTAGATAGATGCTGTTTGCTGGCAAAAGCATTATCGCGCTGATATTTTTTCAGAATAATATGTGGCTCAGCCTAGTCATTATCGTGGCATACGCGGAATGCTTTCGACACTATGTGCTTTTTTTACCGATGTATTTCATTTGCGGCTGAATAAATACCATCAGCATCCTAGCAGAGACAGCTGAACGACGGAAAACACCATGCGCAGTGGAAGTCACGGTTCTAAACGCACAGTAATCAGTGTAATTAAATTTTAACTGATTTTATACAGTCAGTACATAGTAGCGCATTTCACATCTATTCATGGAACATTCCTCGCCACTGTGGCTAGGAATGTATAAGTGCCTTTCATTCATCAACGCTGTTTGAAACAAAGTAAAACGACTTTCTGTATCACAAAATTGATGGAATTACGTAAATGTTCGTTGACCTTAGTTTGGAGGCCCTGGATATGAAGAATTTTAATAAAATACCAAAGAAAAAAAATATTACGCGAATAGTGAAACAATACTCTTCTCCGTGAAACGCGATAGACGTATTACGGTCTTAAAAGCCATTGAGAGGAAACAGTTTCTTTTTGTAAAAATAAAATGTGGGTAGATTCGCAACTATGGAGCTGTAATTGTATGCAATCACTATTCGAACAACCACGGAGTCCATTTTCGGACTCGGATTACCCGTGACGTGTGCCCTTTACATACGAGTTTTTCTCATTATAGGTATGTAAAACTATGTTAACGTTCGTCATTTAGAAAATCTTAAACCACGCATCTCGCGTATTTTGCAACAAACATTTCGGTAACTAAGAGAGAATTCTCATCAATCTGCTCTCAGGTCAATCGTTATTACTTTCATGATCCATGAGTCACTAGTACGAATGTGCGTATCCTTCAGCCCTGAGGGAATGCCCGTCTGTGATCATCTCCACTGTCGCCATCGCTTCACATCTGTAACTGACGCCAGAAACTGGTTTTCCCCTCATTACATAACTGTTGTGTAAGCAACTAGCAAATCAATCATCACTATCTGAGGACGACAGCTGGCGAGTTGACCCCATCATTTTTCCAGACCGCAAACTTTTTTCCTAGATTGAGATTTAATAAAATAGTATTACACAGCTTATTGAGTTTCTTCTGACAAACGTAATGGTGACGATGTTGTTTCAGTCTTCAGAGTTAAAACTTTTTATGTAAGAATAAAACTCTTCATTACGTACTGCGTAAACATTATAGCACGAATACCCACCAACACAATTCCATACGATGCTGCAGTGCCTGTATTTTTCTAAATGACGATGCAAAGTTACTTTGGACATGCATGCATGTCCAAGGGAACTTTGCATTATAATTCAGAATAACACGTGCTGCATTATCGTATTTATCGACCGACACCGAGTAAGCGGCTTTCAAGTAAAATGTCTCCCCTGTACGGGAATATATATGATGGATGTACGAGTGCAGTTTGTAGAGGGATGGTTATTGACGTACGGAATTGGGCTAGCCTTGAGTCGTGCACGGATCGCTAAATGGGAAGGTGACCGCTCGCGATAAACGGGAAATCCGGGCTGGAGTCCCGGTCGAGCGCAAAGTTTCACTGTCGCAATTCCATTCTACAGCCGAAGGTTGTCCATATTCGCAATTGCGAATACATTTAATGTAAGACAATTCCAATCTCTTCCACTCCGCAACATACATAATTTTTCGAAAGTTTTCTCTGCATCAGGAAAGACGACTCTTGGAACACACTACATCATAATGAAGAAAAATTATGCACCTTCCAGCTTCATAGGACAGTTAGTGGTGCACCGCCTACAACTACTGTTATTCATCGCCATCATAACCAGCTTCCGATAGTGGGATAGGCAAGACTGTCTGTTCCAACACTTGGTTTCTCAGCCATGGATTCATGATATACGCAGAAACTGTTGTTGTTGTGGTCGTAAGTCCAATGACTGGTGTGATGCAGCTCTCCTTGGTATCTATCCTATGAAAGCATCTTCATCTCCGAGTAACTACTGTAACCTGCATGGCTCTAAATCTGCTTACTGTATTCATCTCTTGGTCTCCCTCTAGGATTTTTACCCCCCCCCCCCTCTCCCCCCATGCTTCCCTCCAGTAGTAAATTGGTGATTCCTTGATGCCTCAAAATGTATCCTACCAACTGATCCCTCCTTTTAGTCAGATTGTATCACAGAGTTCTCTTCTCCCCAATGTTATACAGTACCTCCTTATTATTTACGTGATCTTCCCATCTAATCTTCTTCTGTAGCACCACATTTCAAAAGCTTATATTCTCTTCTTACCTAAACTGTTTATCGTCCATGTTTCACATCCACACACGTCTACACTCCAGGCAAATACGTCAGAAAGGACTTTCTGACACCTAAATCTATACTCTATGTTAACAGATTTCTCTTCTTCAGGAGCGCTTTTCTTGCCATCGCCAGTCTACATTTTATATCCTCACTACTTCGCCCATCATCAGTTATTTTGCTTCCCAAAATAGCAAAACTCATTTACTACGTTAAGTCTCTCATTTCCTAATCTAATTCCCTCAGCAACACGTGATTTAATTCGACTACATTTCATTATCCTCGTTTTGCTTTTGTTGATGTTCATCTTATATCCTCCTTTCAAGACGCTATCCATTCCGTTCAACTACTCTTTCAAGTCCTTTGCCGTCTCTGACAGAGTCACAATGTCATCGGCAAGCTTCAAAGTTTTTATTTCTTCTCCCTGGACTTTAATTCCTACTCCAAATTTTTCCTTTTTTTTTTTTTCTTTATTGCTTACTCAATATACAGATTGAATTGCTTCGGGGATAGGCTACAACTCTGTCTCACTCCCATTTCAACCACTGCTTCCCTTTCGTGACCCTCGACTCTTATAACTGCCACCTGGTTTCTGTACAAATTGTAAATAGCTTATCGCTCCCTGTATTTTACACCTGCCACCTTTAGAATTTGAAAGAGAGTAGTCCAGTCAACACTGTCAAAAGTTTTCTCTAAGTCTACAAACGCTGTGACCTTAGATTTGCCTTTGCTTAACCTATCTTCTATGAGAAATCGTAGGGTCCGTATTGCTTATCATGTTCCTACATTTCTCCGCAATCCAAACTGATCTTCCCTGAGGTCCGCTTCTACTAGTTTTTCCATTTTTCTGTAAAGGATTCGTGTCAGTATTTTACAGCCGTGACTTATTAAACTGCTAGTTCGGTAATTTTCACACCTGTCGGCACGTGCTTTCTTTGGAATTGAAATTATTATATTCTTCTTGAAGACTGATGGTATTTCGCCTGTCTCATACATCTTTCTCACCAGATGGAAGAGTCATGTCATGGCACGGAGATATTACGGTAATGGACTTCAGGAGAAAGCATTTCAGTTAAGTATAATTTTCTTTGTTCTTTTCTTCCGCTCATCCAGGTTTCAAACCTTTATAATGCGATATAACTCTCATCGCATTGCAAATGTTGTGTTCCTTTTTACGTATTTTGGATTCCAAGTGTTGTATTCATTGCGCAACCGACATATTTGAATTTATTAACGCTGCATAACTGTTATAACAATTTGAAAAATCATAGATCAGAAAAGTAAATCTTATGTTTTCCTAAGTTCATAGTTACCAACCACTGACGTGGACTGCAACGGCTGTTTTTCGCAAAATTCCATGGACTTTATCTTCTGTGTCGCTATTTTAATATTTTGTGCAGTACATAGGGAATGTAGCTGATGGACTGTTGTCTTCGACTATGATTCGGAAGTTAGCAAATATCAGTGTGTGTAGAGACTCAAGGTTAGTTTAATAGACTTCGTGCGAATGCTTACGTTTAAAATCGTGTGGGACAGACTACATCAGTGTAAGTCTTTATGAGGAAGAATGTTCTTCGGATAGTTGTGTTTCATTCTGTTCAGCATTACTTTGTTCATTATATAGGGATTTCGCTGTTTGTGCTATTGTTAGCCGCAGAAGGTTCCTATTTACTCTATTAGAAGGCTTCTTATTATACTGGTGGTGGAATTGAATTACCTTTTGAACGTTAAGAGTAGCTATTTTATGAGATCCTTTTACTACCAAGTCACAGTTTCTTCCTTCTTTCACTGGACAGTGTTGCTATTATTGTGCTTCCAACTCACATTTAATAAAAGTAGGCAGCATATCTTAAAATTATAATACGAATATTTTAGAAGTTCTGAGTTTGAAGACACCTACGTCTGTTGGTTTGCAGTTTTTCAAATTTGCTGGCCGGCCGCGGTGGTCTCGCGGTTCTAGGCGCGCAGTCAGGAACCGTGCGACTGCTACGGTCGCAGGTTCGAATCCTGCCTCGGGCATGGATGTGTGTGATGTCCTTAGGTTAGTTAGGTTTAAGTAGTTCTAAGTTCTAGGGGACTGATGACCACAGCAGTTGAGTCCCATAGTGCTCAGAGCCATTTGAACCATTTTTGAACAAATTTGCTGGGATTCTTCTAATGTTATTTCAACATTACAAGTATTTACTTATTCCATGTTGTCCTAATATTCCTGCTATAATGTTCGATACCACTGCTGATCATGGTAATGTTTGTCCACATGATCTCTTCACCACTACATGCCACGTTCCATCGATGCGCATGCGACAGCATGCGCCATTAGTATGTTCCAAAACGCCGCGAATAAAAACGGGATTTTTCCGGGGCTAATACCGCGGATTCTGTTGGTGACAGAAAGGTAGGGTGCAGTGATTTGGATAGCCCTTGGACTAGGGACCATTTGTATACCAAACGGAAGGATCAATCCTACTGTAACTATCCGACTGTACAGGGTCAAAGTTTGAATATTACACACTTTCCCTAACTTAGGCAAATGGAGCAAATCGTTCGGTTCTTTTTGCATTAGATATGATCTGCTCTACATCTGAGAAAGCGCGGAAAGGGCGATTTTCATCATTTTTTTTTTCGCCATCAGCAACGTATATCTGAATAACTAACAGCAGAAAATTGCTCAAAACCGAGCCGTGAATTTCAAGATGGCTATACACAGCAAATGGCTGACATTTTTACGATACATTCCTAAAATTCCACTCTCGTAGAGACTCGAAAATTTTCTTGATATCTTGATGCGTTTCAGGGGTTCAAAGGTATCCTACTTAACACACGCAAAACACGCACGTTCATAAAGTGGCTTATGGAGAAATATGTTGTAAAGTGTCTCCGTTATCACAGAATGGTTCTGGAAACCCTATGTTGTAGTACTGAAGCACATACAAAATTTTTTTGCACGTAAAATCCGGTCTGAGGTGTAAAATTAGTTTTGCGTTGTTTCATATACAGTAAGTAAACTATCAAAATTTTACTGACCCATAAAGTTCTTTTCCTGTGAGTAACAGGCACTGTTGTAGCAGGGAAAAGAAAGGTACGAACGGAAAAATGCTCCTGTAGGAACACAAGAAATGCGCGTATGCTGCTGTTTAAAAGACACTGACTGAAAAGCAGGGTACTAGCCGCCTCATTTTACGCTCCTAAATACCTGAAGAATAGGAGACAGTGGCAAGGGAAAGAGACGAAAAAGTGATAATGATGTACTTGAAGATGGTAGACAGTGGTTTTGGATAGAAAGAGCGAAGGAGGCAATGGCAGTGTGGGAGAAAGATATGGCCGCAGTGGCAGTGGAACATAACCGACAATGGCAGAACAGTGCTAGCAAAAGAGTGAAGGAGGACAGTGGCATTCGGAGAGGAATGAAGAGAAGGAGAAAGTGGAAGTGGGTGACAGCCAGCAATAATCAGAGACAGAGTCTAACGACAAGGAGGAAGAGAGAGATCGTGACAGTGAGACATCAGTAGTGGGAAGAAATGAATGGAATAGTAGCAGTAAGAGAGAGCAAGAGGACACAGTAACTGTGAGAGGAGACAGTAGTAGTAGGACAGAACGAAGGAGAGTGTGGCCCTGAGATAGGAGGCGGTGGAAGTTAGTGACACACAAAGAGATAATGGCTATGATTTGGGCTGAATAAGTGAGCTAGAATGGACAAGTGGGAGTGGATTGGTATGAGCGACTTACAGTGATGGATTAGTGGGTGTGAGCGAGCAACTTACTGTTAGAGGAGTCTGTGGGAGTGAGTGGTGTGTTGTATATCAAAAAGAACGCGGATATCTAAGCACTCCAAAATTTTTGGGAAGATTTTTTAAAGTGCTGTGAAAGGTAGAATGAGGTAGCTGGTACCCCACTTTTCGGTCAGTCTTTTAAACACGAGCGCGTTCGCCTTTTTTGTGCTCCGAAAGGAGCATTTATCCGCTGGTGTGTTACAGTTTGTAACTTTAAGAAGTGAAAAGGAAAATTTTGTTGAGTATGTTTAAAAATTATCTCCACGAATATAGATTAGCGGCCCTGATTTCAGTAACTGCGTGCTGTTCGTTTTTGTTGTCTTTGAGATTCTCCAACACTATTGTTCATTTATTCCGTTTCTCTCTAAACATTTTCGTGGTTTGGGGCGCCAGTTTCTTAGCTTTTAACGCTTTAAATTTTCCTTTTCGCACGAAGAATATCCATTTCTGTGCTTGTTAATTGATTTAAATATTTTTCTTATCCTCTTCTCTATTTTTGTACGCCGGGTAACAACGTCCGATATTATTCTTTTTCTTGAGGTATAGGTTCGGTACATCCCATCTCTGAGGCAAGTGTGCCGAAGTAGAGGGTCCTCATTTCCATTCACGAGATTTTCTCCATTCCGATCACTTATATGTTCTTCTGTTGTTTCCGTGAGGAATTTGAAGACTATAAAGAGTGTTTAAACAGATATAGCTTATTTTATATTTTTATTACAGAAAAATTGTGTATTGTAGGAAAACAATTTATACGTCATTAAATAATGTACATTTCACTTTTAATAACTCCCATGGAACAATTCTGCTGTTTGTTTGATTTTCTTTTCTCTATTCTCTATGGTGGTGGTGCCACAAGAGAAATTGTGTTTTGTGTTTTATTATGTAAAAATGAAAAACATACTCTTTCATTCTTCGTGTATTATAACAAGGAACCGCTTCGTCCCAACTAAATTTCTAAATGTCGTAATATTTTGTAAAATAAATGTGTAATTGTTGTTGTATGAAGCTAGTCGTTCGCAGAGATAAGATCAATACATTTTCATATACCATGTTGGGTGTACGGAAATGGTGTGAGTGTATGACGGACGGAGCATCCTGGCATAATTGTTGAACGTGAAAGAACGTAATGAGTGCATGTGCTATTGGTGGTACTATCTTTAGTAGCATTTCTTATTAGTGATTCAAATTCTATCTAGTATTCCTTCCCTTCACATGCTACGGAAATCATTGCGCCAAGACTTTGACAATAATATAGCTTTTCTTTCGTGGACAACGGGTTCACCGCCGTATTTCAATATAGACCTTTCGCGTTATGTTAATGCATAGAGTCCTAATCGCTGAATTTACGTATCAAGTGAGCAAGTCTATGTTTCTGTGGCCTTTGAGACCACCAAATTCTAATCCATGTGATTTATATTCACGGAGTTATGTCAAAGATAAGTTTTCTATACAGCTGTTACTTGCTTCAGTTCAAGGGCGTTGCCACCACAAGCAACTCGAGAACACAGGACAACTTAACATAAGTACATACGATAAAAAAAAGTTTTACATCACCCTGGTTCCCAGAACTCCTGAAGACAGACGTTGACTGTGGGTATTGTATCACAGACACAGTTCCTTTGACTGTTCAGAGATGTCACTAAACCTGCCCAAAAATGTGAACAACCATGCGTGAGCAGCGCCTATTAGACGGAGGGGGTCCGACAGCCGATCAGTTCCAGGCATTCCACCAGGAAGGAGGTACACGGCTCGTGTTGCCTGTAGTTCAACCATGCCTAGTCGGTCAATATTGCGGTTCGATCGCGTCCGCATTGTTACTTTGTGCCAGGAAGGGCTCTCACCAAGGGAAGTGTCCAGGCGTCTCGGAGTGAACCAAAGCGATCTTGTTCTGACGTGGAGGACATACAGAGAGACAGGAACTGCCGATGACATGCCTCACTCAGGCCGCCCAATGGCTACAACTGCAGTGGATGACAGCTAACTACAGATTATGGCTCGGAGGAACCCTGACAGCAACGCCACCATGTTGAATAATGCTTTTAGGGCAGCCACAGGACGTCTTGTTACGACTCAAAGTGTGCGCAATATGCTGCATGATGCGCAACTTCAGTCCCAACGTCCATGGCGAGGTCAATCTTTGCAACCACGACACCATGCAGCGCGGTACAGATGGGCCCAACAACATGCCAAATAGACCGATCACGAGTGTCGCATATGCCTTCAACCAGACAACCGTCGGAGACGTGTTTGTAGGCAACCCGGTCAGGCTGAACGCCTTACACACCCTGTCCAGCGAGTGCAGCAAGGTGGAGGTTCCCTGCTGTTTTGGAGTGGCATTATGTGGGGCCAATGTACGCCGCTGGTGGTCATGGAAGGTGCCGTAACGGCTGTACGATACGTGAATGCCATCCTCCGACCGATAGTGCAACCATATCGGCAGCATATTGGCGAGCAATTCGTCTTCATGGACGACAATTCGCGCCCCCATCGTACAAAACTTGTGTATGACTTCCTTCAGGATAACGACAACGCTCGACAAGAGTTGCCAGTATGTTCTCCAGACATGAACCGTATCGAACATGCCTGGGATAGATGGCTGTTTTTAGACGACGTGACCTATCAATCACTATGAGGGATATACGCGGAATCGCCGTTGAGGAGTGGGAAAATCTGGACCAACAGTGCCTTTATGAACTTGTGGATAGTATGCCACGACGAATACTGGCATCCATCAATGCAAGAGCACGTGCTACTGGGTATTAGAGGTACCGGTGTGTACAGCAATCTGGAACACCACCTCTGAAGGTCTCGCTGTATGGTGGTACAACATGCAATGTGTGGTTTTCATGAGCAATAAAAAGCGCGGAAATGATACACTACTGGCCATTAAAATTGCTACACCAAGAGGAAATGCAGATTATAAACGGGTAATATATTATACTAGAACTGACATGTTATTACATTTTCACGCAGTTTGGGTGCATAGATCCTGAGAAATCAGTACCCAGAACAACCACCTCTGACCGTAATAACGGCCTTGATTCGTCTGGGCATTCAGTCAAACAGACCTTGGAAGGCGTGTACAGCTACAGCTGCCCATGCAGCTTCAACACGATACCACAGTTCACCAAGAGTAGTGACTAGCGTATTGTGACGAGCCAGTTGCTCGGCCACCACTGACCAGACGTTTTCAGTTGCTGAGAGATCTAGAGAATGTGCTGGCCAGGGCAGTAGTCGAACATTTTCTTTATCCAGGAAGGACCGTACAGGACCTGCAACATGCGGTCGTGCATTATCCTTCTGAAGTAAAGGGTATCGCAGGGATCGAATATAGGGTAGAGCCACGGGTCGTAACACATCTGAAATGTAACGTCAACTGTTCAAAGTGCCGTCAATGAGAACAAGAGATGACCGAGACGTGTAACCAATGGCACCCCGTACCATCACGCCGGGTGATACGCCAGTATGGCGATGACGAATACACGCTTCCAATGTGCGTTCACCGCGATGTCGCCAAACACGGATGCGACCATCATGATTCTGTAAACAGAACCTGGATTCATCCGAAAAAAATGACGTTTTGCCATTCGTGCACCCAGGTTCGTCGTTGAGTACACCATCGCATTCGCTCCTGTCTGTGATGCAGCGTCAAGGGTAACCGCAGCCATGGTCTCCGAGCTGATAGTGCATGCTGCTGCAAACGTCGTCAAACTGTTCGTGCAGATGGTTGTTGTCTTGCAAATGTCCCCATATGTTGACTCAGGGATCGAGACGTGGCTGCACGATCCGTTACAGCCATGCGGATAAGATGCCTGTCATTTCGACTGCTAGTGATACGAGGCCGTTGGGGTCCAGCACGGGCTTCCGTATTACCCTCCTGAACCCACCGATTCCATATTCTGCTAACAGTCATTGGATCTCGACCAACGCGAGCAGCGATGTCACGATACGATAAACCGCAATCGCGATAGGCTACAATCTGACCTTTATCAAAGTCGGAAACGTGATGGTATGTATTTCTCCTCCTTACACGAGGCATCACAACAACGTTTCACCAGACAACGCCGGTCAACTGCTGTTTGTGTATGAGAAATCGGTTGGAAACATTCCTCATGCCAGCACGTAATGGGTATCACCACCGGCGCCAGCGTTGTGTGAATGCTCTGAAAAGTTTATCATTTGCATATCACAGCATCTTCTTCCTGTCGGTTAAATTTCGCGTCTGTAGCACGCCATCTTAGTGGTGTAGAAATTTTAATGGCCAGTAGTGTATGTTCAAATGTGTGTGAATTCCTAAGGGGCCAAACTGATGAGGTCGTCATTCCCTAGACTTACACACTACTTAAACTAACTTATGCTAAGTAGAACACACACACCCATGCTCGAGGGAGGACTCGAACCTCCGACGGGAGGGGCCGCGCAGTCCGTGACATGGAGCCTCAAACCCTGCGGCTTCCTTGCCATTGCCAGTCTGCACTTTATATCCTCTCTACTTCGGCCATTATCAGTTATTCTGCCGCTCAAATAACAAAACACATCTACTACATTTAGCTACGTAATTCAGTCTCCTTAGCATCGCCTGATATAATTCACTTGTATTCCATTACATCTGTTTTACTTTTGTTGATGTTCATCTTGCAATTTGTTTTCGAAACACTATCAATTCCTTTGCCATCTCTGGCAGAATTACAGTGTCATCGGTAAATATCAAAGCTTTTATTTCCTCTCCCTGAACTTTAAATCCCTTTCAAAGTTCTTCCTTGGTTTCCTTTACTGCTTGCTTAATGTACAGGATGAATAACACCGAGTATGAGCTATGAACCTAGCCTACTCCCATCTCAACTACTGAATCCCTTTCATGTCCTTCAAGTCTTATAACTGCAGTCTGGTTTCTGTACAAGATGTATACAACATTTCACTACATGTGCCTTGTCCCTGTTAATTTCATAATTTCAAAGAGTTTATTCCAGTCAACGTTGTCAATAGCTTTCTCTGAGTCTATAAATATACCATATAAGTTCATAAATATACCATTTTCACTGATTCACAGCATCTGTTATACCGTCCCATTAATGTCTGCGATCCTATACCATTGCTGCTGCCTGCACCCAGGATGCTGTGTACTTTCTAGTTATCGTATTAATTTGGCAGGCTCAAATAAGGTTACATCAGAAGTCTCAACTCACAAGACATGGAGAAAAGAGAGGGCCACCACACATCGTCTTCATCTACATGGATACTCTGTAAATCGCACTTAAGTGCCTGGCACAGGTTTAATTGAACCACCTTCACAATAATTCTTTGTTATTCCACTCTCGGACAGTGAGTAGGCCGGCCGGGGTGGCCGAGCGGCTCTAGGTGCTACAGTCTGGAACCGCGCTACCGCTACGGTCGCAGGTTCGAATCCTACCTCGGGCATGGATGTGTGTGATGTCCTTAGGTTAGTTCGGTTTAAGTAATTCTAAGTTCTAGGGGACTGATGACCTCAGAAGTTGAGTCCCATAGTGCTCAGAGCCATTTGAACAATTTTTGACAGTGAGCGAAAAAAAAAAAAGCGAACACCTACTGTATGTGTTTCCGTGCGAGATCCGATTTCCCTTATTTCATTATGATGATCGTTTCTCCCTATGTATGTCGGCGTCAGCAAAATATTTTCGCATTCGGATGAGAAATTTCGTGAGAAGATCCCGTCGCAACGAGGAACACCTTTGTTTTAATGATGTCCACCCCGAATGCCTTATCATATCCATGACATTCTCTTCCATATTTCTCGATAATACAAAACATGCTGGCCTTCTCTGAACTTCCTTGATGTTAATCCTGTCCGGTAAGCATCCCACACCGCGCAGCAGTACTCCAAAAGAGGATGGACGAGAGTTGTGTAGGCAATGTCTTTAGTAGATTTGTTGCATCTTCCAAGTGTTCTGCCAGTGAAACGCAGTCTCTTGCGTGTCTTCCCCACAACATTTGCCATATATTCTTCCTAATTCAAGTTATTCGCAATTGTGATTCATGGGTCTTTAGTTGAAAGTACGGTGTTTAGATTTGATTGATTTATCGTGTAACCGAAATTTAATGGATTCCTTTTAGCACTCATGTGGGTGACCTCACACTTTTCATTATTTAAGGTGAATAGACATTTTTTCGCACCATGCAGATATCTATTCTAAATCTTTTTGCAATTTGTTTTGATCTACTGGTGACTTCACTAGACAATGTACGAAGCATCATCTGCAAACAACCGAAGATGGCTGCTCAGTTTGTCTCCTAAATCGTTTATATGGATGAAGAACAGCAAAGAGCCTGTGTGATCGAAAGCTTCCTGAAGGTCTATCAGCACTCCTACGGTTTATCCAGACGTTACACTATCGACAAGCTGTAGTTCCCGATTTATTGTATTCTTGATAGATCTTCCTTTCCGGAAGCCACATTGCTGACGATTCTATCCTGTCAGATCTCTACGGATAAATAGCTGCATGCAAAGAAGCAAAGAAGCAAAAGGCATATCGGTCGCTGTGTTTTCACAGATGTAGATTCTCGGTCCTCGTCTTTTTGAGTATTACTGTATTAGCAGTTTTCCATCCGCTCACCCTTGCTCCAGATACTCATTGGAAAGTGCTGTCATATAAGGTACTTGCTGACTCTACCCTTCCTGCATCACCTCTACACCGATTTAATCTGTACCGGGCGCTTTTCCTCTCTTCAAAGACTGAGTTGCATCCCAAAATTCCTACTGTGCAATGGTATTACCACTGGCGACGTGTCGTACGACGCGTTCGTAAGCCTTGTAAGTCGTCGCTGTTGTTACTTGCCCTCTTCTGCATCGCCCACTGGTAGTAGAATGCGTACTTGATGTTCATCACAGTACTTCCACCATTGTTTCGTTGCACCATCTCCCTTCTTTATTGCCGACATTACCAGTGCTGGCAGAATTATTTCTGTTGCTATTTTGAGAGTGGCGCTCCAGGGATCAGTTTCCAAGTTTTCACGGAAAACTTTTCACAGTTCTTTGTTTCCATCCTTTGAATTTTATCTTTTTACACCTCCTTGGGCTCCCTGTCCTTTCCTTTTTCCCCAATGCTCTTTAACAAGTTTTCCTTTTAATCCATAGATTGCGCTTAACTCTTTGTTGCCTGATGGTACTTAAAAGTACCAGTAAGTTTTTACTCTCATTACTTTCTCGTGGTGCAGTTTCGTGATCTGAGAGGCTGTCGGTACGTAACAGTAACTCTGCTCTACTGATTCATAGATGTTATTATGCAATACATAGACCTCTCTGGCTGTCAGAGCTTGAAATTGTTTTTCGCACGCTGCTGTGAAAACAGAAGATTGTATGTGCTTGTTTCCATGGTGTTGCCGGAATTTTTGCGCAATTTATTGAAACTTCCGCTGAGTTTTCCATTGTAAGTACTTACCTTCTTTGTTTTTTTATAATAGTTTGAATCATTACGTTACAAGTGAATGAGATAAAATGGAAAATATAAAGCGGACTTATTAGTACCGTCAGGTTGTGCGAACACTTTATTGTAGCAACAGTGCGTTACCTCTCACTAGTTGTTCTGTCCACTTTTTCACACACAGATGGACGAAAATCGTAAAACTGGTGACTACTTTCGACCTTTGAGTGATGCAGAGATTGAAGCAATTTTGTATGACATTCCTTCTGATATTACAGAGGATACTGACATCGAAGATGATGACGAAAATGTTAATAATTTTGACAAAGCTTTTTCGTCCGATTTGCAACAGGCAGATTGTGAAACAAACTCCACTTGTTCGAATAATGATGCCTCAGAGTGTTCTTTGCCGTTTACACCTTCACCACAATGTGAATACCGGACACACAGAATGTGGAGAGACAAACACATAGTAAGGTAAATTTATGCGAATTTAAAAAAAAAATTCAGAAATATCATATTTTTGTTAATTAATTTTCTAATGTAAAAATATTTAATATTTATGTGGAATAAAGTACAAGTTATAAAAATTGGAGCATTTTTCTGCCCATG
Organism: Schistocerca nitens; assembly: GCF_023898315.1. Taxonomy (NCBI): domain Eukaryota; kingdom Metazoa; phylum Arthropoda; class Insecta; order Orthoptera; family Acrididae; genus Schistocerca; species Schistocerca nitens. Next base: position 165,726,166 of record NC_064616.1, on the reverse strand, counting down.
TTGTGATTCTGTCCATGGAGTCTGACGGTACTTCTGAGTACCAGGAGTGAAAAAAGTTGTAAAAAATAAAATAAAATTTTACAAAAAATCCTACCGTCATTTGAGGCCACAATAGCATAAATTCTGCAAAGAAAAAGTTAAAAATTAAATTTTTTCTTATGTCAGGAAACAAAGGGTTAAGAGACGTCAGTTCTTCCCCATAGTGTAGTTTTATGAAGAAACATTTTAGAATTGCCCGATTTCGTGCGTGTTGTATGGCCTGTTATACGTCTTGTGGGGCACTGTCAATATTGGAACATGCCACAGGATGTTGTAGCCCAAATTCGTTCCTCAGATGCCACCAGTGGTCTCTATTCTAATTGTAAACCCACTTCGTACAATTTTCATAGAGTTACGGAATCGTAGCTTTTTAGGATCAAACAGGATCATGATATGATACTTACCTTTTAGAGACGTGTCGAAAAGCACCGTTAATGGCCAGAGGACCTTACAAAAATATAACACGCGGATCTATCGGAAGCACAGTAGACAAGACACTTGACTCACATTGTTGGCGATTGTGGTTGAAATCCCTCTCGCAACAATTTCATTTAGGATACTTGTGATTTCTGTAAATATTTTCAGAAAGTAATGAGATGCTTGCTTCAATAAGATCATGGCCGATTCTCTCCCACACCTTTGTCCAGTTGAGAAACGCTCATCAGTACAGTTTAATTGCCTCCTTTAATTCATTTGCTTGCAACGAGTATTTCTCTCACTCGTGTGCTCGCATAGCTTAACGTGCAGCACAATAGCTTGCCGGACACGAAGATGACCCAAAACCAGATTAACGTCCGGTTTTCCGGTACGCTAGCCAGTATGAAGGTGGTTTCCGGCTGTTCTACGCGCTCTTTTTGGCAAATGCATATCCCGGTCCCCACTCTTCGCCTAAGAAAACACAATACACAAACATTTAAAATACGATAACGCACACAACAAAGTTGATACTGTGCTGACCTTCTGTGAGTTCACAACTCTAGACAAGATTCCCAGATAGGGATAAAATAAAGAACTTTTTTTTAACACAAATAAAATGAAATGATTCAAGTCAGTGATCACTGGAACAAGAAATCAGTAAAATATAAACACAAGTATCAGCAATTTTCTTGGTCTACTATGAATAATACTCTACTGGCCATTAAAATTGATACACCACGAAGATGACGTGCTACAGACGCGGAATTTAACGTACGAAGCAGATGCTGTGATATGCAAATTATTAGCTTTTCAGAGCATTCACACAAGATCGGCGCCGGTGGCGACACCTACAACGTGCTGACATGAGGGAAGTTTCCAAACGATTTCTCATACACAAACGGCAGTTGACCGGCGTCGCCTGGTGAAACGTTGTTGTGATGCCTCGTGTAAGGAGGAGAAATGCGTACCATCACGTTTCCGACTTTGATAAAGGTCGGATTGTAGCCTATCGCGATTGCGATTTATCGTATCGTGACATTGCTGCTCGCGTTGGTCGAGATCTAATGACTGTTAGCAGAATATGGAATCGGTGGGTTCAGGAGGGTAATACGGAAGGCCGTGCTGGATCCCAACGGCCTCGTATCACTAGCAGTCGAGATGACAGGCATCTTATCCACATGGCTGTAACGGATCGTGCAGCCACATCTCGATCCCTGAGTCAACAGATGGGGACGTCTGCAAGACAACAACCATCTGCACGAACAGTTTGACGACGTTTGCAGCAGCATGCACTATCAGCTCGGAGACCATGGCTGCGGTTACCCTTGACGCTGCATCACAGACAGGAGCGAATGCGATGGTGTACTCAACGACGAACCTGAGTGCACGCATGGCAAAACGTCATTTTTTTCGGATGAATCCAGGTTCTGTTTACAGTATCATGATGGTGGCATCCGTGTTTGACGACATCGCGGTGAACGCACATTGGAAGCGTGTATTCGTCATCGCCATACTGGCGTATCACCCGGCGTGATGGTATGGGGTGCCATTGGTTACACGTCTCGGTCACCTCTTGTTCGCATTGACGGCAATGTGAACAGTGGACGTTACATTTCAGATGTGTTACGACCCGTGGCTCTACCCTTCATTCGATTCCTGCGAAACCCTACATTTCAGCAGGATAATGCACGACCGCATGTTGCAGGTCCTGTACGGGTCTTTCTGGATACAGAAAATGTGCGACTGCTGCCCTTGCCAGCACATTCTCCAGATCTCTCAGCAACTGAAAACGTCTGGTTAATGGTGGACGAGCAACTGGCTCGTCACAATACGCCAGTCACTATTCTTGATGAACTGTGGTATCGTGTTGAAGCTGCATGGGCAACTGTACCTGTACACGCCATCCAAGCTCTGTTTGACTCACTTCCCAGGCGTATCATGGCCGTTATTACGGCCAGAGGTGGTTATTCTGGGTACTGATTTCTCAGGATCTATGCACCCAAATTCGTGAAAATGTAATCACATGGCAGTTCTAGTATAATATATTTGTCCAATGAATACCCCTTTATCATCTGCATTTCTTCTTGGTGTAGCAATTTTAATGGCCAGTAGTGTAAATAATCGTCTCATTTAGTTCGTCAACAGATAACAACACCACTCGAAGTCATTATGTCTGGGCTGGACGTCAATCACTCCTGAGAGTTTATCGGTATAATTCTGAGCCCAGTCTGACACCTGTGCGAAATCACAATGGTTAAGTCAGCTGGCTTATAACAGTCCTGAAGGGAGGCTGGTTGCTCACTGTTAGCTGCTGTGGTGTATTTTCGAGGTTGGTCGTGCACATGGAACGGCTCGTTCTGTGGCAAGACAGCTTCTTAAGGATAGCTTAGGCGGACGAAATCGCTTGGTCAAGTTGCAGGCGCATGACAGATGGAAGCAAGTAGTACCACGCCTGTTCCACCTTCACCTGTGGCGAAGCAGGTGCCCCTCGTCTCCGTGCCGTCTGCTGAAGTTTCAGACGAAAATAAACTGTTGTTGATATTGTTGGCTAGAATGTTTACATGTGATCTTCTGAGATAACATCGCCAGCGAGGTCGGCTGTTCGGCCTCCCGCTGGGCGTGCCTGTTTTGTTGGTGGATGGGTTGTCCCAGCCGGCCTGAGTGGCCGAGCGGTTCTAGGCGCTTCAGTCTGGAACCGCGCGACCGCTATGGTCGCAGGTTCGAATCCTGCCTCGGGCATGGATGTGTGTGATGTCCATAGGTTGGTTAGGTTTAATTAGTTCTAAGTTCTAGGGGACTGATGACCTCAGATGTTAAGTCCCATAGTGCTCAGAGCCATTTGAACCATTTGGATTGTCCCAATACAGCAGATACGATTCAGACAGAAGCCGTACACGAAATCCGTTCCTTAGGAAACTGATGACTGGGATGACGGGAGAGCTCCTGGCCTATACTGAAATCAGTACACTCCGTTTGATGGGATAAAGGCTAAGAGACAGTAGTTTTCTCAGTGGTCAACAACGCCTGATATAATGAAACGCCATGCCGAACTTCTAAGCACTTGTGAGTGCACAGACGAATAATCCGACGTTTAGGACGCTTCCTATAGCGTTAAAATAAGTGGCAAAATTGTAGATTAAAAGTTAAGGCCAAGGCCTTACTAGGTTCAAAATGGTTCAAATGGCTCTGAGCACTATGGGACTTAACTGCTGAGGTCATCAGTCCCCTAGAACTTACAACTACTTAAACCTAACTAACCTAAGGACATCACACACATCCATGCCCGAGGCAGGATTCGAACCTGCGACCGTAGAGGTTCGCGGTTCCAGACTGAAGCGCCTAGAGCCGCTCGGCCACTGCGGCCGGCACTTTCTAGTTACTGTTATTCAATTGCACCATCTGATTGGACAGAGCCAGACATCTGTTACTGAACATTAATATCGAGTGTGTCCACCATTAGTCTTTATGACAGCTTGAGCTCTGCCATAGATGCTATCAAAGAAGTTGTTCAGATCGGGACTCTGGCATGCTAGTCCATTTCAGGAAGATTTTTGTCTACATGTCATTGCCTCACATATTCTCCTTTATGAGAGGGTGGATTGTGGCGCTGATACAATCAATCATCATCTCCCACCTGATCCTATACTGTACACTGTAAACAATGTTGTAAAATGTAGTTAAATCCTTCCACATTTAGCGTTTTCTTATGCACAGTAAGGATGTCACACTCTAACCACGAAAATCACGTCCATACCTCTCCGTACTTCACTGTTGGATCTACACATGTTGTCAGGTAATATTCTCTATACATTCACCAAACCCAAACCCATCCATTGGATTGCCACAGATTACAGCATGATTCATCACCGTAAATCACTTGCTTCTAGTCATCCATTGTCCAGTGGCGTACCTGTTTACAATACCACAAGCGTCACTTAGCATTGACTCCAGGATACGAAGAGCTGCTCGATCGCTGTAACCTATTCTTTTTTACGCCATACGCGCAGTCATTGTGACAGTTACACGGCTGGAAACGCCTTAGAACTCCTTAGTAATTGCTTCTGCTCTCTACTTTGGTGAGTAAACAACGCTATTGTTTATTACAGACGGAATACTACTTTTGTTTCCTCCGTGTAATTGCAGAAGGTGACAACGTTCAGTAGTGAAGGTCAATTGTGCTTGCAAAGTGTGGTGCGAATATCGATCTTTCAGTTCTAGACATGAGTTTTAGACGTGAGAATTACGTTGTTTACTTTGCTAATTCTTGGTGCATTTCAACCTATATGTTAGATCTGCAGTCGTGCTGCCGGCCGCTGGTGGCCGAGCGGTTCTGGCGCTACAGTCTGGAACCGCGCGACCGCTACGGTTGCAGGTTCGAATCCTGCCTCGGGCATGGATGTGTGTGTTGTCCTTAGATTGGTTAGGTTTCAGTAGTTCTAAGTTCTAGGGGACTTATGACCTCAGCAGTTGAGTCCCATAGTGCTCAGAGCCATTTGAACCATTTTTTGCAGTCGTGCTCAATTGTGTGTTTTGTAACAAATTTTAATGTACTTAGATGAATTTAATGCGTGGTACTGCAATCGCCTTCTAATCTGTAATTTATTTAAGTAGTGCCAATAAATGAGCTGTGTGTTTATACAGACAACGTAAATGTGGCAATATTTGGTGGGAAGGTCTATTGGGCTTCAAAAATGCGGTACAGTAATCGAGCGTTCATTGTTAACAAAGGTTGCTTAACGTAAATGTATTTATCAGTAGTGCCAATATGCAAGTTTCATGCATTTTAATAAGTAATACAGACAATTTAGGAGTGAAAATATTTAATTTGAAGATCCAGTGTTTTTTCAAGTATGTTTTGTGCTCGAAATCTTACTACACGTATTTCGAGAAGTAATTCAATTTTATGTTGCTGCGAAGTTCGAATATTTGTAGAGACCTGTAACTACACTTGTTTATTATGGTAAGCAACATGTAACCAGCCGGCCGGTGTGGCCGACCGGTTCTAGGCGCTTCAGCCTGGAACCGCGCGACCGCTACGGTCGCAGGTTCGAATCCTTCCTCGAGCATGGATGTGTCTGATGTCCTTAGGTTAGATAGGTTTAAGTAGTTCTAAGTTCTAGGGGACTGATGACCTCAGATGTTAAGTCCCATAGTGCTCAGCCATTTGAACCTGTGACCTGTGTGTGTGGATGGTGTATGAGCGCGCGAGTGTTCTCGCGCTCGCGCTTTAGTGTGTGTGTGTGTGTGTGTGTGTGTGTGTGCTTGATTAATGTTAAATAATTTTATGAAAGCCTTTTATTTTAATAATATCGACTATGTCAATGTCTTTGTAAATGTCATGTCTCTGTCACTATCTCTGGCCATGTTATGTGTGTAAACAAAGCAGGTGTTCTCCAATTTAAGTGATACATCATAATAATACATTTCATCTTTTCTTCCCAAAATCGTGTTGTGGTATAAGTGGCAAAAGAAACTTATTCCTTTCTTTCTAATATGGTGTTTGGCTATATTGTGTATGTGTGTGTGTGTGTGTGTGTGTGTGTGTGTGTGTGATGTTTTGCGTCGCGTATTTTTATTACATATTGGTGTTATTTGGTAGGGAATTATAGGAACTGCATTCTGTTTGAGAGAGCCTTAGCTCCGATTGATAAACATTTTAGAGAGCCATAGTTCGACTGTTAAATATTGCAGTAGGTCATTCTGTACTTAAGCTCAACAGGACCCAATCACTTGTAATATAAATCAATAATTTCCATCAATTATAATTTTCTAGTGATGCGTTTTCTTCATTACTCCTAAACTGCTGGCGAAAAATTGTATGTGATGATAGCATGCAGCATCAGATTGAAGACCCTTTACATTATTAAACACCTTTGTAACAATTTAATATTTTTTTGTTTAAATGAGTTATTCCATTTCACTGTATGGATTATTTATTCTATTGTACAGTAATGATTTCTGTCTTTGGTCATTTTCAAGTACAACACTCAAATGCCTCTTTTGCTGATCTTGCAGCAGATTTAATCTTCGGCCGAATATAGTTTGGGATGATTTTAATGATCCTGCATTTTTTATTAGATCTGGTACATTCAATCATTTTCATTTGCCTAATCTTCGTACGTTGGTAATGGAGAATTTCCCCAAGTACCTGGCTAAAAAAAACCAGCAAAACGGGCACTTGAGTGTGGGACTTGAAAATGGCCTAAAGTCAAAATCATCACTGTGCAACAAAATAAACAATCTATACAATCAAATGGCGGAACTTTCATTTAAACAGTATAAGATGACTGTGATCCCAAATTACGGAAATATCATCAACAGTTTGCCTAGCCAGGCACTTTGCGAAGTTCTTCGCCTCCAAGATTAAGCTTATTGTAACTACTGAATGCCTCAGATTTTATAAAAAGTGCAGGTCCGGTAAAAACATCCTGAACTATATGCAGAACGAGGATAATGGAATGTAATCGAATTAAATCAGGTGATGCTGAAGGAATTAGATTAGGAAATAAGACACTTAAAGTATTAGATTCTGGCAGCAAAATAACTGGTGATGGACAAAGTAGAAAGGATATAAAATGTAGACAGGCAATGGTAAGGAAAGCGTTTCTAAAGAACAGAAATCTATTAACATCGAGTGTAGATTTAAGTGTCAGGAAGCCTTTTCTGCAAGTACTTGTATGGAGGGTACCATGTATGGAAGTGAAACATGGGCGATAAACAGTGTAGACAAGAAAGAATAGAAGCTTTCGAAATGTGGTGCTACAGAAGAATGCTGGAGATTAGATGGGCAGATCACTTAACTAATGGCTCTGAGCACTATGGGACTTAACTGCTGTGGTCATCAGTCCCCTAAATTTTAGAACTACTTAAACCTAACTAACCTAAGGACATCACACACATCCATGCCCGAGGCAGGATTTGAACCTGCGCCTAGAACCGCACGGCTACTCAGGCCGGCTCACTTAACTAATGAGGAGATACTGAATAGCATTGGGGAGAAGAGGAATTTGTGGCACTACTTAACCAGAAAAAGGGATCGTTTGGTAGGACACGTTGTGAGGCATCAAGGGATCACCAATTTAGTATGGGAAGGAAGCGTGGAGGATAAAAATCGTGGAGAGAGACCAAGAGATGAATACAGTAAGCAGATTTAGAAGGATGTAGGATGCAGTAGTTACTCGGAGATGAAGAGGCTTGCGCAGGATAGAGTAGCAAGGAGAGCTGCATCAAACCAGTCTTTGACTGAAGACCGCAACAACAACAACAACATCCAGCTGAAGATTAAATCTACTACAAGACTAGTGAAAGGGCATTTGAATGTGGTACACGAAAATGACCAAAGGCCGAAATCATGATCGTACAATAGAATAAACACTGCCAGCAGTCAGATGGTGGAATTTTCATTTAAACAGTAATATATCTGTCATCCAAAGCTAAGGAAAAATTATCTACGTGGATATTCAACTTGAGTGTGTTACATTAAGATGAGGCCCAAATAATTACATTCAGAATGTCTATTTGTTTGTGTGTTTAGCACGATCAGCTCTGTTTTGATCTTTAAGTACTAGCTTTAAATGTCACTATTATTCTTTTTCAATCACAGTGTTTAGCCTTAGAAATAGCGTACATCAGAGTTCACAATCATTCAATCATTTTTCAAACATCAGTTTGACGAGCGAATATATATATATATATATATATATATATATATATATATATATATATATATATATAGGGCCCTATCCGAGCCTCAGGTAGAGGGCGGGTCGCAGGTGGCGGATAGCGAACGATCCATCAGATATGGTGGACAGCTGCGAATAAGGGGAAACCCAAATAAGCAATCCCGGACCGAGGCGGCAGCATCACGAGGGTGTGGGAGTGTGACTTTTGGCAAGGGTCACACTCATTCAAAAACCACAGAACCCGAAGACGTTGCTGTGTCATGGCGAGTAAGTGCCACCATTACAATAAGCACCGTCAACACCCAAATCCAGGACGCGTCTGAAGTGGGAACCATCGGCATCCTGGTCAGCGTCTGTTCACACAATGTGCGGCTGGTCATAATGCTCCAGGAACTAACAATCCCTGGTTCTAAACACCCAGTGGAAACACTGGACCAACTTGATTACAAGCAAGTATGACTCGTGCAAGTAATAACAACATTACCCCAGGTGGTAACCAATCCACCCATCAACAGATGGCAACCAGGAATTCGGATTCTGGGGAACCTGGACTTACACGATTACATCAGAGAAAGTCGTAGCTCTCTGGCAAACTTCCACTTAAAACACCTACATACATTGGAACCTTTAACATAAATACATTAATCCAACCAGGAAAACTTCTAAACCTTACAACAGAACTTGAAAAGCAAAAGATAGTAATACTAGCTTTACAGGAGATACGTTTTACAGATGAAGAAACATCAGATTATGGCAACTATCGCATCTTTAAGAGCAAGACGGATAAACGAATCGGAAGAGGAGCCCCCCATCTCGGGATGGCGTTTATCATACACAAGAGCGTGCTCAGCTCCATCAAGGAAGTTACTCCCGTAAATAATAGGATAATGACGATGCGCTTACAATGTGCCAACAAAACATACACAATGGTTAATGTTCATGCTCCCACAAACGGAGACAACAAGAAAAAACCCATAGAAACAGAAAAGTTCTGGGAAAATTTGGAGAATATAATGGCCAGAATTCCAAAAGATGATACAAAAGTTCTACTCGGCGATTTTAATGCCCAAATGGGTAGAGAGAAAATCCACCAAAAAACCGTAGGCAAATATCCTGCACATAAATTTACCAATAAAAATGGTACAAGGCTCGTCGAAATATGTAAGCAGAATAACCTGAAGATAATGTCAACATCTCTAAGAAAATGTCCAAGAAAACAAAAGACATGGAGATCTCCTATACAACAAATTGGCGAGTTTCAAATAGATCACGTGGCGATTTCATACCCAGTACAAAAAGAAATTTACGACGTCCAAGTACGCAGAGGAGCAAACATTGACTCAGACCATTACCTAACTAGAATTAAAATCAAGTTTACAGCACGAAGAAGTCATCAGAAGAAAACAGAAATACAGAAATATGACACCAAGAAGATTAAAGAATCTAAAGTAAAAGAAGAATGGGAGAAGGAAAAGGCAAACACATGGGAAGAATTTCATTCTAAAATCACGCGAATAGCTAAGGAAACTATTCCCTTGAAAAAGATATTCAAACACCCTTGGTGGGATTCGGACTGTGAAAATGCATTGGAAAGGAGAAAAAAGGCATTTCAAGAATATAACAGTAAAAAATCACAAGAAAGTCTACATTTATTTAACGAGGTTAGAAAACAGGTTTCAAAATCTATTAGGCAAGCAAAAAGGAAGTACACAAAGGCACAACTGGATGCCATAGAAGAAAATTTCCAAAACTATAATACAAGAGACTTCTACAGAACTTTCGCAGATAAAATACGAGGATATATCCCTCAAAATTTATGTTTCAGAAAACCAGATGGTAAATTAGCCCTAACAAACCAGGAAAACTGTCAAGTATTGGCTCAATATTTTTCTAACCTACTAAATTGCCCAGAACCTAGTTTAAGGTTTCCCAAAGAAATCTGTGCCAACGCTCAACCGGATTCATTACCACCAACACAGGAAGAAATCAAATGTCGCATTAAAAACTTAAAAAATAATAGAACATCTGGTGAAGATGGCATTGTTGCAGAGCTATTAAAAAACCTAGGACCAAAGACGTTGCAAGAGCTCACAAAAATAATAACAAAAATATGGGAAACAGAAAAATTACCAGAGGAGTGGAAATGTGCCCTTATTCACCCGTTACATAAAAAAGGAGACAGAACAAATGTCAATAACTACAGGGGAATCTCACTTTTACAAGTCACCTACAAAATTCTCTCAACATGCCTGCTGAAAAGAACACAAGAGCAGCTGGAATGCCAAATTGGTGATTATCAAGCAGGCTTCCGCCCCGGTCGCTCATGCATAGAACAAATATTTAATTTAAAGACAATATTAAAACACAAAGCAATTAGAAATGCCCCCATAATTTGTACATTTGTAGATTTTAAGAAAGCCTATGACTCAATTGACCGGCAATCTTTGTTTAACATTTTAGAGGAACTTGGACTTGACTCCAAAACACTAAGGCTTATCAAAGAATCACTGACAGACACTGTATCTAAAGTTAAATTCAGGGGAGAAATCTCTGAACCTTTTCTCATAAAAACTGGAGTACGTCAAGGTGACGGGCTATCTCCACTTTTGCTTAATATAGTCCTGGATAAAGTCATTAAGGAATGGGAAAAAGAATTAAAAAATCAATCTTACTGGAAACCAATCCATCTTGGTAGAACCAAAGACAACGTGGAGATATCTTGTTTAGCATTCGCGGACGATTTGGCCATACTTGCAGATGATGAAGAAATCGCCACCAAACAAATAGAGATCCTTAAGGAATGCGCGGATAAAGTAGGTTTACAAATTTCGTTTCAAAAGACAGAATTTTTCTGTACAAAATTCCATATACAGAGTTTGAACACAAAATATGGAAAAATAAATAGAGTAAAACATTTTAAATACCTAGGTGAAATTTTGGAGCCAACCGGAGGAGAGAAAGTTGCACAGAAGATCAGACAACAAAAAATGAAGAGAGCATATGGTATGACACATGAAATATACAATAAAAAATGCATCTCCTCGAACACAAAAATCAGACACTACTGCGCAGTAATTAAGCCAGCAGCACTATATGCTAGTGAAACGCTCACACTCCACACAAAATGTGATTTAGAAAAAATACTAAAAGAAGAACGAAAAATTATGAGAAAGATTTTAGGTCCAAAATTAACAGAAGAAGGATACCGGATACAATCAAGAAGAACCACAGAAACTATATCAAACATGGCAGCAGACATAAGAAGGCGAAGATTAAAATTTTATGGACATTTCACTAGACTTCCTCCCACACGACTCACCAACAGAATTCTCACTTACATAGAAAAAGTCAAATCAACAACACCATGGATTAGCCAAGTAAAATTAGATTTACAAAAAGCAAATATTGAACTTAAAGATGTCAAAGATAGAAAAACTTTTAGAAATAAGGTGGAAAAGTGGAATGTATTGTCGGAGAAGGAAGCACTAAAGAGACCAGGAACAAAATGTACAGAAGAAAGAAAAAGAAAACATGGAGAACGAATGAAAGAAGTATGGATGAAACGACGTCAGAAAGCTTTGCGTGATCCTTCTGGGTCCATTCGCGATAAGTAAGTAAGTAAGTAAGTATATATATAGGGTGTTACAAAAAGGTACGGCCAAACTTTCAGGAAACATTCCTCACACACAAATAAAGAAAAGATGTTATGTGGACGTGTGTCCGGAAACGCTTAATTTCCATGTTAGAGCTCATTTTAGTTTCGTCAGTATGTACTGTACTTCCTCGATTCACCGCAAGTTGGCCCAATTGAAGGAAGGTAATGATGACTTCGGTGCTTGTGTTGACATGCGACTCATTGCTTTCAAGCACATCAGTACGTAGCATCAACAGGTTAGTGTTCATCACGAACGTGGCTTTGCAGTCAGTGCAATGTTTACAAATGCAGAGTTGGCAGACGCCCATTTGATGTATGGATTAGTGCGGGGCAATAGCAGTGGCGCGGTACGTTTGTATCGAGACAGATTTCCAGAACGAAGGTGTCCCGACAGGAAGACGTTCGAAGCAATTGATCGGCGTCTTAGGGAACACGGAACATTCCAGCCTATGACTCGCGACTGGGGAAGACCTAGAACGACGAGGACACCTGCAATGGACGAGGCAATTCTTCGTGCAGTGGACGATAACCCTAATGTCAGCGTCAGAGAAGTTGCTGCTGTACAAGGTAACGTTGACCACGCCACTGTATGGAGAGTGCTGCGGGAGAACCAGTTGTTTCCGTACCATGTACAGCGTGTGCAGGCACTATCAGCAGCTGATTGGCCTCCACGGGTACACTTCTGCGAATGGTTCATCCAACAATGTGTCAATCCTCATTTCAGTGCAAATGTTCTCTTTACGGATAAGGCTTCATTCCAACGTGATCAAATTGTAAATTTTCACAATCAACATGTGTGGGCTGACGAGAATCCGCACGCAATTGTGCAATCACGTCATCAACACAGAATTTCTGTAAACGTTTGGGCAGGCATTGTTGGTGATGTCTTGATTGGGCCCCATGTTCTTCCACCTATGCTCAATGGAGCACGTTATCATGATTTCATACGGGATACACTACCTGTGCTGCTAGAACATGTGCCTTTACAAGTACGACACAACATGTGGTTCATGCACGATGGAGCTCCTGCACATTTCAGTCGAAGTGTTCGTACGCTTCTCAACAACAGATTCGGTGACAGATGGATTGGTAGACGCGGACCAAGTCCATGGCCTCCACGCTCTCTTGATCTCAACCCTGTGGACTTTCATTTATGGGGGCATTTGAAAGCTCTTGTCTACGCAACCCTGGTACCAAATGTAGTGACTCTTCGTGCTGGTATTGTGGACGGCTGTGATACAATACGCCATTCTCCAGGGCTGCATCAGTGCATCAGGGATTCCATGCGACGGAGGGTGGATGCATGTATCCTCGCTAACAGAGGACATTTTGAACATTTCCTGTAACAAAGTGTTTGAAGTCACGCTGGTACGTTCTGTTGCTGTGTGTTTCCATTCCATGATTAATGTGATTTGAAGAGAAGTAATAAAATGAGCTTTAACATCGAAAGTAAGCGTTTCCGGACACATGTCCACATAACATATTTTCTTTCTTTGTGTGTGAAGACTGTTTCCTGAAAGTTTGGCCGTACCTTTTTGTAACACCCTATATATATATATATATATATATATATATATATATATATATATATATATATATATATACTCCTGGAAATTGAAATAAGAACACCGTGAATTCATTGTCCCAGGAAGGGGAAACTTTATTGACACATTCCTGGGGTCAGATACAGCACATGATCACACTGACAGAACCACAGGCACATAGACACAGGCAACAGAGCATGCACAATGTCGCCACTAGTACAGTGTATATCCACCTTTCGCAGCAATGCAGGCTGCTATTCTCCCATGGAGACGATCGTAGAGATGCTGGATGTAGTCCTGTGGAACGGCTTGCCATGCCATTTCCACCTGGCGCCTCAGTTGGACCAGCGTTCGTGCTGGACGTGCAGACCGCGTGAGACGACGCTTCATCCAGTCCCAAACATGCTCAATGGGGGACAGATCCGGAGATCTTGCTGGCCAGGGTAGTTGACTTACACCTTCTAGAGCACGTTGGGTGGCACGGGATACATGCGGACGTGCATTGTCCAGTTGGAACAGCAAGTTCCCTTGCCGGTCTAGGAATGGTAGAACGATGGGTTCGATGACGGTTTGGATGTACCGTGCACTATTCAGTGTCCCCTCGACGATCACCAGTGGTGTACGGCCAGTGTAGGAGATCGCTCCCCGGGTGTTGGCCCTGTGTGCCTCGGTCGTATGCAGTCCTGATTGTGGCGCTCACCTGCACGGCGCCAAACACGCATACGACCATCATTGGCACCAAGGCAGAAGCGACTCTCATCGCTGAAGACGACACGTCTCCATTCGTCGCTCCATTCACGCCTGTCGCGACACCACTGGAGGCGGGCTGCACGATGTTGGGGCGTGAGCGGAAGACGGCCTAACGGTGTGCGGGACCGTAGCCCAGCTTCATGGAGACGGTTGCGAATGGTCCTCGCCGATACCCCAGGAGCAACAGTGTCCCTGATTTGCTGGGAAGTGGCGGTGCGGTCCCCTACGGCACTGCGTAGGATCCTACGGTCTTGGCGTGCATCCGTGCGTCGCTGCGGTCCGGTCCCAGGTCGACGGGCACGTGCACCTTCCGCCGACCACTGGCGACAACATCGATGTACTGTGGAGACCTCACGCCCCACGTGTTGAGCAATTCGGCGGTACGTCCACCCGGCCTCCCGCATGCCCACTATACGCCCTCGCTCAAAGTCCGTCAACTGCACATACGGTTCACGTCCACGCTGTCGCGGCATGCTACCAGTGTTAAAGACTGCGATGGAGCTCCGTATGCCACGGCAAACTGGCTGACACTGACGGCGGCGGTGCACAAATGCTGCGCAGCTAGCGCCATTCGACGGCCAACACCGCGGTTCCTGGTGTGTCCGCTGTGCCGTGCGTGTGATCATTGCTTGTACAGCCCTCTCGCAGTGTACGGAGCAAGTATGGTGGGTCTGACACACCGGTGTCAATGTGTTCTTTTTTCCATTTCCAGGAGTATATATATATATATATATATATATATATATATATATATATATATATATATATATATATATATATGTGTGTGTGTGTGAGTGAGCGCGCGCTCGTCCGTGCGAGTGTGGATAATGACATTGTGATATTTGACGTAAACGTTACACTTTCTTGCACTGCTGAAGCATATTTGGAGACATCTTAGACACTTGTGACACTTGCCAAGCGTCATAGACGTTCAAAATGATTAATATGACGCTCCATTGTGCTGTAAAAATCGGGTACTATAGTCGAACTCTGGCCATTTACAAGTGCAGCCCCTGTTGGCAACGACGAGCAACAGAGCCATAAACTAGCAGTTGATTTTATTTTGCACTTTTGAAGTTTCGTGGATTGGTATTTAAAGCGAGACTAATCTTTTGCAAGTATCTATTACCAATGCGCTAATTACAATACATAAGCAACCGTTGGTTTTTAACTATTTATGCAGAGTATATTTTTTGCTCGTTCTAACATTCCATAACGAATTCTGTATAGTTTCCACTGAAGTTTACAGGTACGAGTGATGAGGAGACCATAAAGAAGTTTTTGTAGTCAGTAATGAAAACCTAACTAATAACTTTTGTTTAACCTTGTGTTAGTTTTACGCGATTCAGGTCGATTTTATATTTTTTATGTGTGTGTGCGGGGTTGGGAGGTGAAGGGGTGGGGGTGTTTTGACGACGTATTTTGGATGTGGAAACGTCGCAAGCGTAATTTTTGAATAAATAATTCGGATATTTTTGATCACAGCTAAGAGGAGCATAAATTGTGACGTGCTGTTCCATTTTAATGGTTACTAAGATACTAGGCTCTAATTGGAATAGAAAAATGGCTCAAATGGCTCTGAGAACTATGGGACTCAACATCTGAGGTCATCAGTCCCCTAGAACTTAGAACTATTTAAACCTAGCTAACCTAAGGACATCACACACATCCATTCCCGAGGCAGGATTCGAACCTGCCACCGTAGCGGTCACGCGGTTCCAAACTGAAGCGCCTAGAACCGCACGGCCACACCGGCCGGCGATTGTAATAGAAGGTAGGATAGTGCTGCAGTGTATGTATTTACACATCGTTTTATTATAACGTTGATTAAATTCAGAGGTATGTATGTGCATGTAATTATCTTTGGCTTTCAAGTGAAATCATGCAACTTCGCGCCATTTGTACGCATCATTTTAATATTACGCCATAGGTATGTATGTGTACGTAGTGTTACGTAAATATCGCGGGAATAATGTATATCTTTGACCTTGGCGTCATTTTACACGTCATTTTAATACTAAACTCTGATTGACAGCAGAGGAGGGGGGCGGGTGGTGGAGAAGAAAAGGGTAAGAGTGTGTGGCTTGTGGCTGGTCACATGATTAATAGTGCACGGTTGTCAGTGACCGTACAAATTCCTCATTTTGTTCCGAATGATAATGAAATGACGAGGACAACAGAAACACCCAGTTCTCGGGAGGATAAAATCCCCGCCCCGCCCGGGAATCGAACCCGGAACCCCGTGATCCACAGACAGCCACGGTAGCCACTCGACCAAATTAGTACCACGATGATTAAAAATCAGGAATGTCGTTATTAGATATGTGACAATCCCTAACGCTCGTAAACTCAAATGTATTGTAATAAGTGAGAAGTTAGAAATGTTACCATTCTCATTGGTGTCTGAAGCAACTAATAATTGCAACTCTGTCGCACAAATAACGCATTAATCCAAAGCCAAAGCTAGTTTTTTTGTGAATAAGAATTTTTGCAAGAATATCTGGACTTCAAAAGTTCTATGATACTTCAAACTATTCTTGCTCTTGAAAAGTTTGTCCAACTACCTATTACTCGCAGCTGCCACGGGGAGCGGTTTTGAACAACCCGTTTTATGAACTGAAATCTTAGAGAAACCGCGATTAACTGCGTCAAACGCTCTAAGGAAACCTCAACATCAACAGCATATCGCTTGTTCAAAAATGGTTCAAATGGCTCTGAGCACTATGGGACTTAACTTTTGAGGTCATCAGTCCCCTAGAACTTAGAACTACTTAAACCGAACTAACCTAAGGACGACACACACATCCATGCCCGAGGCACGAATCGAACCTTCGACGCGGTTCCAAACTGAAGCGCTTAGAACCGCACGTCTACACCGGCCGGCATATCGCTTGTGATTTCACTGTTCTCATTATGGCACGTGGATCTACGTGCAGTTCGAAAATTACCTAACGCCCTTGTTATCTAGCACAAATTGCCATAAAATATCTAAAGGGTTCATGAGCAGCTTGTTACGTACATGTCTTATCTTAAAATGACACACACACACACGCGCGCCCACACACACACACACGCACACACACACACACACACACACACACACACACACACATATATATATATATATATATATATATATATATATATATATATATGCAGAATGCACATGCAGAATAAATACACTAAAATCTGCAAAGACACACCATTAACACACAGAAGGAATACCATATAAAAGACAACACACACACACGCACGCACTCACAAAGATAAAATGCAAACAAAATTCAAATTTGGCGCCGAACTCTCTGGTGAACAAATGAACACTGACTGGGCTGGGACACATAACAAACCACAATCACACTGTGTTTTGTTGAAGTAAAAAGTGTTTTTTACGTTAGTTGTGGAAAATACTTGTTATAGTTACGTGTGAATCACAGCACCTCAGCATGATGCGGAGAACGGAAGTCCTTGCTACACGAAAACGTAAGTAAAAACGAATATGGGCCCGAAAACATCGCGACAAACTAAATTACATCCTAGAAGATAGGTTAACTCCCAGCAAAAAACTTTCTCATCAACATCGTTTGGTTGCAGATGAAAAACTACCTGTAGTAGAACTAGACCACAAGAGATCCAGAAAATTCTTGCACACCAAATGTAAAGGTATTTACAAAAAGAAATGCTCTATTGTTTGAACTAAAGGTGCACATTATTTTATAATCATTTAACAAAAATATTCACATTGCAGAATAAATAAAAACGAAAACCCACTGATGATGGCACAGTGGTGCCGAAACACGTTTGGGTACTGAGAAAAAACGGTGTTTTGCATAACTGGCGGACCTCACATCCAACAATTTTAACTGCAAACACGGCCAACACAAGGAGCTGCAAACCTTAATGACGAATATTAAAATCACACGGTGAACTGTTTCTTTTTTTCGGGTATGGATTCAAACCCAGCACATGTAGACAATGTTAACTAAAAATGCTTTCGTGCCTGACCGAAGTTCGAATAGAGAAGCGATCGTCATTGCTAACTAGGCATAAAGAGACTTGAAATATCTAATTTTTGGCCGCTGTCTGCTAACAAGTTCAAAATGTGTGTGAAATCTTATGGGACTTAACTGCTAAGGTCATCAGTCCCTAAGCTTACACACTACTTAACCTAAATTATCCTAAGGACAAACACACACACACCCATGCCCGAGGGAGAACTCGAACCTCCGCCGGAATCAGCCGCACAGTTGCTAGTAAGTCTCAACTTGAAATTACACGAATATTTTTGTACTGGACCGGGACTATTATCCATAAACTAATGTTCCTGTTAAAATTTCACGAAAGAAGTTAGACATAGTTTCATTCTTAAGTAACAAAGTGAGCGAATGTTTAAAAATGAAATTATATAACGTTTTGTGAGGACGGGTATCTAGCTCAGCAACTAATCGGATTGTAAACTAAGAGCAGTGAAATGTTAGATAGCGACTTTTTTACCAATAGCGAAATGTTTGAACTTAAAATGACGAGACAAAATATTTCTGTTTTAATGGTATTCGAATCTGGCACCTATTACCGTTATTTACCAGTCATGAATAGACAAAATATTTTCTTTCACCAGCAGCGGTATCAGCGCATATTAGAACTACCAATAATGTGACGAAAAGTTCTGCGTGACTGTGAGTCGAGTCCTGTACATGTCGTCGTTACACAGGAAGTGTGAATAAAATCGCATACAGTCGCAAATCGCGTAATACATAATCTGAATTTGCTCTCGAGTGAGGTCTGAGGCGCCTTGTCACGGTCCCCGCGACTCCCCCCGTCGAAGGTTCCCCCCTCGGGCATGGGTATGTATGTGTCGTCCTTAGAGTAAGTTTAAGTTAGATTAAGTAGTGTGTAAGCTTAGGGACCGATGACTTCAGCAGTTTGCTCCCTTAAGACCTTGCCACAAATTTCCAAATTTCCATGTTCTCGTTTTTCATTACACACGAAGAGACGTTAATTATCAAATTATTTTCCACCAGTAGCTAGTAGTGACATGTTTGAATCTTGTAACGATTTGATGGAAAGTTCTGTCAACGTGAAACGAAACCGTTCGTATCGTTATTGTTAACAACGCACGAAAAGACATTAAAAATCAAAATAATTTTTCACAATTTTGCGTTGGCATGACATGGTGGACATTTTTCTTCCGTACAAAGATTAGAACCTAGAGACGCTCCTTTGACGGAGACATTGAGGACTTTCGAATCTTAGGAATACAATGAAAATGAAATGAAATGATCGTATGGCATTGTCGGCCGAGAGGCCCCCATCCGGGTAAGTTCGGCCGCCGAGTGCGAATCTTATTGCAATCGACGACAGATTGGGCGACTCGCATCATGATGAGGACAACACAACAAACAGTTCACGAGCAGAGAAAATCTCCAACCCAGCCGAAAAATCGAACCCGGGCCCGCTGAACGGTAGGCAAGCACGTAACCACATTTTTTTGTTTTGCGTTTTGTTCGTTGTTGATCGTTGTGTTTGGTCGCTGCGGACGTCACATGACATCCGTTAAAGTTCGTTTGTTGAGCCTTCCATTCAGTTTTTTATTACAGAGGCCAACCAGCTCTCTCACCGAACACGCTGAGCTACCGTGACGGCAAACCACTGAGTTACACAGGCGGACTTGGGAAGACAATGAAATTATGGAACTATATTGTGATGAAGGTGTCGTAGCACACAGATGGGAAGATCCGAAGTAGAATCCCAGTCCAGCAATGAGATTTTCAACATTTCAAGTGCAAACAAAATACGTGCCTTGTAGACTGGCCCATTAAATAAAACAAAATTTCTGGTACAAGAAAGTTTACTGGTGACAAATTACTACTTGGCGGGACTTTCACCCGTGCAGTGATCCAACTTAAACTGACACTACTCTAGTCAAAAAGAAGGGGCATCATGTTTAAAATAGATCTGGAAACACAATGTTCTTCACTTGGTGTTAATCGAGGTGGAGTAACGCTCGAATTATTAGACGATCGTTTCCAAATACTTGGCCGGCACGATCACTTGATCTACCTCCCTGTGATTTCTGGTTGTGGGGCTACCTGAAGGACACACATGTGCTGCTCTTGAGCCGAAAGACAGTAATTATACAAATAAGATATTTAAAATAACAGAATGGAGAAAATGTGGAGTACACAGATATAAAAATATGGGGAACAGTACGGACGAGAACAGACAAAAAGGAGGGGTGGGGGGGGACTGTAAAATGGAGATAAAAACCGTAAAAGTTAGCGCACACAAAACAAAACCACACACTGGATTATACAAGTATCGACGGACGGTGTAGCACATAACAATCACTGACAATAACAGTATGTACAAGTCCAGCACACAATTAAAATCACAGCACTTGATGCACAGGAGAACAGCACCAAACACAACACTGACGTAGTACACTGATGACGATAAACAAACAGAGAGGATCTGCCAGGGGAATACAGACGAGTGACGAGGGAAGCAAGGAGGGAGGGGAGGAGAGGAGGGAGGAGGAAAGAAGTGAGGGAAGGGAGGAGATGGGGGGGGGGGAGACGGGCGGGGGTGCGCCAAAGAGGGCTGGGGAGGGAAGGACGTGGGAGGGAAGTAGTCGAGGAGGGTGTGAAGCGACTCAGGGAGGGAAGGAGAAAAATCCACTCTGGGAGAAGGAGGGGAGAGGAAAAAGGGTGCCCTGGGGAGGGGGGAACAAGGCCACGTTACAGTTGGAAGGAAGGGTAGATGTCATGGCGAAGTTCAACATCTGGGAGGGGGAGGTGCTGGAAATTGCCCTGATGAAGGAGGGTGTGGAAGTGGAGAGAGGGAGGGATACAGCAATAGAGGCGTGGCAACAGGTGGGGGGGGGGAGAGAGGAAGGAGGAAACCAGGGAGTGGGAGGGGGGGGATCACGCCTGCGGACAGTGTAAAGGATGCAGAGATGTTGGAGGAAAAGGAGGAGGTGAGAGAAGGGGATGAGGTCATACAGGAGCCATGTGGGGGAAGGAAGGTGGATATGGAAGGCAAGGCAGATCGCATGGCGTTGGAGGATTTGGAGGTTGGGTATGGAGATCCAGGCAATGCTGGCATAACAGAGGATAGGACAGATGAGGGATTTGTATGTGTGGAGGATGATGTAAAGATGCAATCCCCATGTCTGGCCAGACAGGAGTTGCAGGAGGCGGTGGCAGGAATGGGCTTTCTGCTGAATGGTCAGGAGGTGAGGGGTCCAGGGTGAGGCCAAGGTATCTCAGGGTGGGGGTGAGCTGGATGGGACGACCATAATTGTTGAATTAGAAATCATGGAGATGGAAGGAGTGGGTGGTGTGGCCTATGATGATTGCCTGGGTTTTGGAGGGGTTGAGACGAAGGAACCACTGGTTACACCAAGTGGTGAACTGGTCAGGGTGGGTTTGGAGGGTACATTGGGACCATTGAAAGGTACGATAGAGAGCCAGGAAGGTGGACAGGTGAGGGTGGCTTGGGCATACCAGCGGTGTACAGCAGATAGAAAAGAGGGGAGAGTACAGAGCCCTGGGGGATGCCAGCAGTGGGATAAAAGATATGGGAGTTGGTGTTGTGGAGGGTGACATAGGAAGGCTGGCGTGAGAGGAAGGAAGCGACCAGATGGATAAAACTGATAAGCAGGCCGTAGGTTTGGAGTTTAAAGAGGAGACCAGGATGCAATATGCTGTCATAGGCATTTTGAAGGTCGAGGGAAACAAGAATGGCGGAGCGACGGGAGTTACGCTGGAGGGAGAGAAGGTGGACAGGGTTAAGGAGTTGGTCTTTGGCAGAGAAGGAAGGTCAGACTGGGTAAGGGGGATGAGGTGGTGTTGATTAAGGTGCTGATGGATACAACGGGAGATGATGGATTTGAAGACCTTACTGAAGATGGAGGTGAGGCAGATGGGATGATAGGAAGAGGCGATGGACGAGGGTTTGTTGGGTTTGAGGAATAAGAAGATGCGGGAAGTCTTCCACAGGTTGGGGTAGAAGTCAATAGAGAGGATGACGTTATAGAGATTGGCAACGACAGTCAGGAAGGAGAAGGGGCTTTCTCTAAGGAGGCGGTAGGTGACGCAGTTGTGACCAGGGGCCGTGTTGCGTTTGAACCAGAGGATAAGTTTAATGTCTTGTGGTGTGATAGTGTGATTGGAATGTTGGTGTCGGAGGGGGGCAACTGCCCCAAGTAGTGGAGACTAGGAGCAAATGGAGCGACCGAGGTATCGGCGCGTTCCGTGAGGGTGGGGAAAAGATAATAATCAAAGTGGGGATCATCAGGGACGGAGAAGATCTCGGAAAGGTGGGAAGCAAAGTGGTTGGCCTTATTGAGGTTGTTATGAAGAAGGGGGTAATGGGGTGTGGAACGGGAACCAGTAAGGCGATGGAAGGCGGACCAGTACTTGTAGGATTTGATAGGAAGGGTGGTGTTGAGTCGTGTACAGGTCTGGCACCAGTCCCAGCGTTTCTTTGCTGCAATAAGGTTCTGTACTTGTCGCTGTATTTGCCGGTGGCGCTGGAGTGCACAGGAAGGAGCGATAGAGGCGGCGGGATTCGCGGAGGAGGGGGACAACCCGCGGAGGGAGAGTGGGACGGTGGGGGTGGATGGTTTTAGTAGGAACATGGGCCTCCACGGCGTCAGTAATTACCTTCTGAAGGAAGGATGAGGCGTGGATGGTGTCGTCAGTATAGTGATAGGTAAGAGGGTGGCTTTCGACCTGGGTGGCGATGGATTCCCGGTAGGCATCCCAGTTGGCAGGACACTAGTCATGGACGACCTTGGGAGGGGGTGCAGGGCGGAGAGCCAGAGGGGTGTGGTCAGCAGACGTAATGGTGAGAAGGACAGGGAGGTGGTCGCTACCTGTGGGGTCAAGGATGTCGACGGCGGTACGCCCAAGGACGTTGGCGGAGGCAATGACAACATCAGCGGTGGTGTCGCTTTCGGTATGGGTGTGCTGGGGAAGGGGAACAAGGTCACCTTGGGTGATGGCCTCCATATTGAGCCCCTTTTGTAGCAGTAATGGCACTGGTATGTAATGGTATGATGTACCGCAGCAGCACATTAAAAGTGTTTCTATTGAATTGATTCTACATTATTTCTCTTCCCCACGTCATTGACATTAACAATACCAAGTCTGGTCCTCGTACGGTAACTATTTTCCGCGTCATAACGTGTTAAATAGGGAAAGTTTAATTATAACCACCACATTCTACATCGCAGCGGCAGAGGGCGTTCGTAGTAGAAGCCGCAGAAGGTGTAGCCCAGTGGGCGCGCATCACTGGATGCGCCGGGTCCCCTTGTAGCTGCTGTCGCCAACTGTGAGACTCCGGTGTGGGTGGTATCGATCTACAATACCAATTTATAATAAATAACATCGAATATTGTTGTTTATATTATCATTAAATTAATACGAATCTCCTAGAACATTTCAGAAACATTAAAAAGAAATATGCAGGCTGCCAGGCATGAATTTGCTATCTTTGCCGACATAGCTCACGACTCTAGCAGTTACGTGTCAGGTTTAACATGACAGCAGCTTCAACGTAAATTACAATACGCGATGTACACAAATGTTTAACGGATTTTTACGTATATGCTATTGGTTGGTTGGTTGATTTGGTAGAGGAGACCAGACAGCGAGGTCATCGGCCTCATCGAATTATGGGAGGATGGGGAAGGAAGTCGGCCGTGCCCTTTCAAAGGGACCATCCCGGAATTTGCCTGAAGCGATTTAGGGAAATCACGGAAAACCTAAATCAGGATGGCCGGACGCGGGATTGAACCGTCGTCCTCCCGAATGCGAGTCCAGTGTGCTAACCATGCGCCACCTCGCTCGGTACAGATGCTATTATTTGATATTTAACTGTAACAAATTGCACTAAAAACGACGCACTATTGTTAAATCATCAATGTGCCGTGCCGGAAGCGGTGGCCGAGCGGTTGTAGGCGCTTCAGACCTGAACCGCGCGACTGCTACGGTCGCAGGTTCGAATCCTGCCTCGGGCATGGATGTGTGTGATGTCCTTAGGTTGGCTAGGTTTAAGTAGTTCTAAGTTGACTGATGACTTCAGATGTTGAGTCCCATAGCGCTCAGAGCCATTTGAACCATTTGAATCAATGTGCCGTGTTGTCGAAATGGCACACTTTCATAGCACACAAGTTAATCATACGAAAAGCATGAAAAATAAGAAACCTTCAACTATCAGTACATAGTTTTCAGCCATTTTATTATAACAAATCGTACCAAAAATGACACGTTTCCTGGAGATGATCAGTGTGCTATGGAGAAGCTCATATTCGTAGCACGTACGCTATATGATTTAATCCAATATGGCGTCTCCTAAGTTCTGCCTATGACTTAAAACCGATGTTTCATCCCATTGTCCAAGTTTCCCTCCACGAGGCAAAATCCCGATTTGGCAAATTCATCCACGCTTGGCATTGTAGTGGAACGTGAAAGTGTACGCTGCGACGTCACAAAACTTGGCCAATTTCTCGTCCACGAAAGCTTTCTCCTCCCGTGAGTGGACCATTTAAGCGAGTGCCGCGCTGTAAGACCAGCATGCAGAAGTGGACCTCCGCCAGGTGAATAACATGTTCTTTGCGAATATGATGAGGTGGGCAACTTGCCGCAATGCTGCCTGCTGGGTGAACTTTGCACAATAGAAGATCCTTATAAAGCGAATAACAAGTGCATTTCAGACGGAGCTTTCTGTAAAATAACATCTTTAATCGGATATACAAGGGTCGTCCAGAAAGTAAGTACCGATCGGTCGCGAAATGGAAACCACAGTGAAAACCAGAAACATTTTATTTGCAACAGGTAGGTACACCTTCCACCTACTTCTCTACATAGTCCCCGCTTCAAATTCGAGTTTTGTCGTAGTATTGTATCAACTTTCCAATATCCTCGACATAGAAAGAAGCCGCCTGTGCTTTCGGCCAGTCACCTGCACTGGTCTGCAGCTCGTTGTCTGTGGAAAATTTTTGTCTTCATAGCCAGCGCTTCTTGTGAGCAAAGATGAGTCTCAGGGGGAGCCAATTACGGACTGTATTGTGGGTGATCAAACACTTCTCATCGGAAACGCTGCAGGAGCGTCTTCATTGCCCCTGCAGTGTGCGGCCAAGAATTGGCACGAAGAAGGAATTTGCTCGACAGTTGTGTTATGTGGGCTGCGTGACACAGGTGAAATTTCTAACCAGGCCCTCATGCTTGGCGGGAGACGCTATTCCCTGCGCATCTTTACGTGCTCACTGTTCACTCAAAACTGAAAAGAGCGACGCGACACGATCGACGGACGTACTAGAGACACTGCCCAACACATCTGTGCAGAGCTTTACCGGATTTTCCCAGTGGTTTCCATTTTGCCACCGATCGGAACTTACTTTCTGGACAACTCTCGTATATAAAAATAATGGATAAAACAATGACTGATCAACAATACGCAACTCATCTGTAACAACTACGTAAAAAAGACATTAGAAGATTCAGGGCTGATAAAGAATCGATCAGAACAAAGCATACACGAACAAAGGTGCTTTGACACCATGAAAACCTGAGACTTGAAGAATTAGTTATTGCGATATTGCAGTACCCGTGTTGTTAAGAAGAACGATGCAATGTTCCTTCGGACTTGCATGTTCGCATTTGCAACTGCGAATACCTTTTCTTGTATTTCGTAATGGCTTTAGTCGTCGCAGTCATTGTTCCTTCTGACATTGCCCTTCTGACGTACAAGCATACTCTAAGGAACATTCCATCGTTCTTCTGGACAACACAGGCACTGCAATATCGTATCTATCCGCCAATTCTAGGTAGCTACTTTCAGTTACACTACTGGCCATTAAAATTGTTACACCACGAAGATGACGTGCTACAGACGCGAAATTTAACCGAAAGGAAGAAGATGCTGTGATATGCAAATTATTAGCTATTCAGAGCATTCACAAAAGGCTGGCGCCGGTGGCGACACCTACAACGTGCTGACATGAGGAATGTTTCCAACCGATTTCTCCTACACAAACAGCAGTTGACCGGCGTTGTCTGGTGAAACGTTGTTGTGATGCCTCGTGTAAGGAGGAGAAACGCGTACCATCACGTTTCCGACTTCGATAAAGGTCGGATTGTAGCCTAACGCGATTGCGGTTTATCGTATCGCGACATTGCTGCTCGCGTTGCTCGAGATCCAATGACTGTTAGCAGAATACGGAATCGGAGGGTTCAGGAGGGTAATACGGAACGCAGTCGAGATGACGGGCATCTTCTCCGCATGGCTGTAATGGATCGTGCAGCCACGTCTCGATCCCTGAGTTAACAAATGGGGACGTTTGCAAGACAACAAGCATCTCCACCAACAGTTCGACGACGTTTGCAGCAGCATGGACTATCAGCTCGGAGACCATGGCTGCGGTTACCCTTGACGCTGCATCACAGACAGTTAACGCAGGTTGGAAGCGTGTATTCGTCATCGCCATACTGGCGTATCACCCGGCGTGATGGTATGGTGTACCATTGGTTATACGTCTCGGTCACCTCTTGTTCGCATTGACGGCACTTTGAACAGTGGACGTTACATTTCATTACGACCCGTGGCTCTACCCTTTATTCGATCCCTGCGAAACCCTACATTTCAGCAGGATAATGCACGACCGCATGTTGCAGGTCCTGTACGGGCCTTTCTGGATACAGAAAATGTTCGACTGCTGCCCTGGCCAGCACATTCTCCAAATCTCTCACCAACTGAAAACGTCTGGTCAATGGTGGCCGAGCAACTATCTCGTCACAATACGCTAGTCACTACTCTTGATGAACTGTGGTATCGTGTTGAAGCTCCATTGGCAGCTGTACCTGTACACGCCATCCAAGCTCTGTTTGACTCAATGGCCAGGCGTATCAAGGCCGTTATTACGGCCAGAGGTGGTTGTTCTGGGTACTGGTTTCTCAGGATCTATGCACCCAAATTGCGTGAAAATGTAATCACATGTTAATTCCAGTATAATATATTTGTCCAATGAATACCCGTTTATCATCTGAATTTCTTCTTGGTGTAGCAATTTTAATGGGCAGTAGTGTAGAATGTTCTCCCATGTGTGGGAATTATATAATGTCTGTACGAGTACAGGTTGTGACGCATGCACGACGACATATGAAAGGTTGGGTGTGGTCGTGAGCCGTGCTCAGATAGCCAAAGCGGTTAAGGCGACCGCTCGCGTAATGGGGAAATCCGGTTTAGTGTCGCGGTCCGGCACGAATTTTCGTTGTCGTCATTCCCTTATACAGTTGATGGTTGTTCGTATTAGCACCTGCGAATAAATTCCGTGAATTACTTATTGATTGAGCTATGCTAATCTCTCTCTCACATCGGAAGACATTTTTGGTCGGAAAATTAACTCCAACTATGGACCTTGCCGATGTGCGATGAATTGCGTGCCTCACAATATACCGGGTGATCAAAAAGTCAGTATAAATTTGAAAACTGAATAAATCACGGAATAATGTAGATAGAGAGGTACAAATTGACACACATTCTTGGAATAGCATGGGGTTTTATTAGAACCAAAAAAATACAAACGTTCAATAAATGTCCGTCTGATGGCGCTTCATCTGATCAGAATAGTAATAATTTGCATAACAAAGTAAGACAAAGCAAAGATGATGTTCTTTACAGGAAACGCTCAATATGTCCACTATCATTCCTCAACAATAGCTGTAGTCGAGGAATAATGTTGTGAACAGCACTGTAAAGCATGTCCGGAGTTATGGTGAGGCATTGGCGTCAGATATTGTCTTTCAGCATCCCCAGAGATGTCGGTCGATCACGATACACTTGCGACTTCAGGTAACCCCAAAGCCAATAATCGCACGGACTGAGGTCTGGGCACCTGGGAGGCCAAGCATGACGAAAGTGGCGGCTGAGCACACGATCATCCTTAAACGACACGCGCAAGAGGTCTTTCACGCGTCTAGCAATATGGAGTGGTTTTTTTTTGTTCTAATAAAACCCCATGTCATTCCAAGCATGTGTGTCAATTTTTGCCTCTCTATCTACATTATTCCGTGGTTTATTCTCAAATTCATACTGACTTTTTGATCACCTGGTAGATAACTATACTGTGGGTACATTCACGAAGGTGATGTATCTGTGGAAAGGCCAGACTAATTTGTGATTCCTAAAATGGGATAGCAGCCTTTTCAGTAGTTGCAGGGGCAACAGCGTGGATGCTTTACTGATCTGACCTTGTAACATAGCCAACAAGGCCTTGCTGTGCTGGTATTGCGAACAGCTGAATGAGGCTATACTGACCCCACGCCTTATCTTAGAAGGTTGGTTAAAGGAAGACAAACATACGTTTATAGCATTTGTAGACTTAGAGAAAGCTTTTGTCAATTTCGACTGGAATACACTCTTTGAAATTCTGATCGTAGCAGGGATAAAATGCAGGGAGAGAATAGTTCTTTACAACTTGTAGAGAAACCAGAAAGCCAGACAAAGGACATGAAAAGGAAACCGTAGTTGAAAACAAAGTGAGACAATGTTATTCAATCTGTTTACCGAACAAGTAGTAAAGGAAACCAAGGACAAACTTTGAAGGAGAATTAAGGTTCAGGGAGAAGAAATAAAAATGTTGAGGTTTGCCGATGACATTGTAATTCTGTCAGAGACAACAAAGTGCTAGGAAGAGCAGCTGAACGGAATGAATAATGTTTTGACAACCTTTTATATGATGAGCGTCAACAAAAGTAAAACACGGGTAATGGGAATGGGGAGGGTAGTCAAATTAAACCAGGCGATGTCAAGGGAATTCGTTTAAGGAATGAGACACTGAAAGCAGTAGAAGAGTTGTGCCTATTGGCAGTAAAATGGCTCCTGGTGGCCGAAGCAGAGAGTATATGCAATGCAGATTATCTATTGCAAAAAGAGCATTTCTGAAAAGCTGAATTTGTAAAAATTAAATGTCAATATCAATATTAGGAATATTTTGTGAAAGTACTTGTCTGGGTTGCCAAACGTGGACTATAAGCAGTCCAGACAAGAAAAGAATAGAAACTTTTAAAATGTGGTGCTGTAAAAGAGTACTGAAGGTTAGATGGGTAGATACAATAATTAATGATGAGATACGGAATCGAACTGGGGAAAAAAGAAATTTATGGTGCAACTCGACTAAAAGGAGGGCTCGATTGACAGGAAGTGTCCTGAGACGTCGAGGATTGTGCAGTTTGGTAATGGAGGGAAGATTAGTGAGTAAAAATTGTAGAGGGTGACCTAGACTTGAATACAGTAAACAGGTGCAAAGGGATATAGGTTAAAATATTTTAGATGAAGAGGCTTGCTCAGGCTAGAGTAGCATGGAGAGCTGCATCAGACCTGTCTTCGGACTGAAGACCGCGAGAACAACAACACATGAAAAATGTTGCGGCAGCCGTACGTGAATTTCTTGTAGGAGTTCAGAAACGTGCTTCAGGCACGGAATCTACTCACTGGAAGAACGTCAGACAAACTGCACGCACCTAACATTGGGCTGCATCGAAAAATAACTGAAATTTTTCACTGACTTTCGTGACAAAAAAATAAAAACACCTCCAGCCGTCCTTACGGTTTTATTTTATTTTGTCGCTACCAGGTACAGGTTGATACGATCCCCATGCATAACCCATCGTATCAACCTGTACCGCATGAAAACAGCCTGAAGATGACGCAATGAAGCGTCGAAACTGGTAGCGACAAAATAAAATAAAACCATAAGGAGGGCTGTAGGTGTTTTTATTTTCTGTCACGATAGTAAACGGCCGTCGCCCCAGAGACGTGCTGCTAAAAGGATGGACATACAAAAGCTTTTCACTGACTTGTCGAGGTTGCACCATGCTCTCTTGTAGCCAGGGGAAGTACCTCCAACTTTGCGAAACCTGCTGTTAGAAAAATGGCTCTGAGCACTATGGGACTCAACTGCTGAGGTCATTAGTCCCCTAGAACTTAGAACTAGTTAAACCTAACTAACCTAAGGACATCACAAACATCCATGCCCGAGGCAGGATTCGAACCTGCGACCGTAGCGGTCCTGCGGTTCCAGACTGCAGCGCCTTTAACCGCACGGCCACTTCGGCCGGCCCTGCTGTTAGATTATCCAGTATACCGTCCCTGCACAAGTAACGAATAGAGAAGAATTCTTATATCTCTCTTCCCTTGAACTTTGAAGCGGTCCTTTAACCTTTGTGTTGTAAATAATGCATGGCGCTTAACAGCTTGAGAGAAATCTTCCAGCTGTGCGCAGTTTGTTTTGCTGCAACGAGCGATGTCAATAGGGCAGCACCCAAGGATCGCGAGACTTCGTTCTAGATCTGTCACAGGCTTTTAAAATATCATAATGAGAGAACGTGCGTCACTTATTATGCGAACTGTATTAAAGTAGGTTCCTTTCGCTGTCTTCAACAAGTATTACAGTACCGAGTGTCACACGTTTACACATTTGGTACCTTTCTGGTTCTTACTGTTTGAGCAAAGACCAGCAAGATAGCTGGCGAAAAACCAGTAACTCAGAACTAACATTGAAAAATGAGTGGTAATTATAGCTTTTACCTGTCCGTAGACTGTAAATAAACATTCGTGAATGCTAAGTGCAGGGATCTGCGCGAGGAACACGCACGTCTTATATGGATCGTTAGACTCTTTGTTGACTTCACTTTTACTACTTCTCCTGTCAACAACGGAGCGCTGATAACAGATATAGCTTTAATCTCTTCCTGAGTGGCTTTGGATAAGACTCAGGTTAAGAGGGAATTCGTTCCACAGTCATCTGGTTAAAACAAAGGAGGAGATGGAGAAAGATGTAGTGTCATGCTAAGGTACGGTCAAGATGCTGGACGTATCCGACCTGATATTGCAGTTATTGAATGGAAATGTTGAGGACACCAGTGACTAAGTAAGCGATGAAGAAAAAAGAGCGTGCGACAGTCACCTCGCCTATCCAATCGCCTCCACCATAGCTGAGCAGAGAAAGGACTGATATACTCAAACAAGCTAATGTTACCCAACCTTATATAAGCCCTCATAGCTACCTTGAGAGGTCCTGACTTTTAACTAGTTGTGCTGTGTTGAACTACGTCATAGTACCAAAGATTTGGTAGGGCTCAAGACTCGCTATTTTTTTCCATTTATGGTAGAAATATTGTTGTAAATTTTTTAATTGCATGTAGGAAAACAAGAGACATTTCCTGCCTGCAGCTACAGTTTGTTTTTCCCAGTGTAGTTCTTCATCCAAGACTATAAAGAGAGCTTCCACTGTTTTCGTTTGGGTAACTGGATACTGCCAAATAGTATTGGAGGAAATGTTTAGCGAAAATGTTGCTAATCAGGATTCGTTGTGATATGAGAATGACCTGTGACTTCTTAGAGTTTATTGTAAAACCTAGATTTTGTGCCCATCGTAGTACTTAGCAAAGGTCATCATTCATACCTGATACGGCAGCAGTTATGTTATTTAATGAGGTTGCACGCAGTATTTGTGTGTCAGTTACATTTATAAAGCCGTAACATAGCCAAGCTATTCTACAATAAAACGTTTACCACGCTGTGAAGTATAACTGGTTACTTGCATTACTTTTGTTCTTGGAAGAACTCATTCTCTTGACAAAACATTATTGTTTGTTTCAGAAGTAGTTAATACATTCCATTCTCATTTTCTGGCCATTATTTTTCCAAGCTTAGTTATACATATGTCAAAAGTTCCATCCTTCTCAGTCTCTGCAGCAGGACTTCAAAACTAAAAGAAAAAAAAATACTTTCTGCAGCACGTAAGAAAAATAAGGAGATACTGTCAAAACAGAGACAAAAGCAACGCATTATTAATGAAGTGAGTCCTGAGATAGGTGGCCAAAACCCCTTACCATCCTTCCCACAGCGTGTAATACGAGAGATATGTGAAAATTTCTTTGTCAGGCAGTGAATCACCAGTGTTTTTAAGCTCAAAATGCACTTACTTCTTACGTAGTGCACATTTTGGTTATACGCTATGTCAAATGCATTTCAAATGAATGAATTGCAGCCGTTAAATGCGATTCTGCAATGTCTCCAAAACATTTATCTACGACTATCATAACTTGTACTGTAAAGTCAAGACGTATTCCAGTGTCAAATTTCTTTACATGTGACATTTGATGGAAGGTAGAGATACACTGTAAAAAGAAACTTATCGTTGGCCTTGTAATCGAATACTATTTGGTTCTTCTTCTTTGTCATGAGCATTATCTAGAATTTAAAGAGTACATCGTGTGGGAATACAGTGTGCTTTGTTTTGCATTTCTTTGCAACCATCCAGCAAGATGGATGTCTAGAACACCATCGTCAGTGGACTATATGACACGACTGCAGGCTATGTCTGAAAAATGTTGTATATATAGTGAGAACACTGAAACTTGTGACATAACCAGTGTAACCTTCAGTTTTGTTAAACATTCACCCTCCACTATAACGTTAAAAATTCTTTCAGATATACTTTTGAAGCAACTCCATATGATTATATTTTCGTTAATTTTCTACTCTACCGAACGCACTTCGGAAAGGAAGGATGACGAAATTTACCTGTTCACCTGTATCTACTATTTTCAAAATATTATGTGTGAGAGAAGCCTAATTATGTTTCACAGGAATAGTTTTTTCCTGGACCAATGGTAATTCTTTGAGAGAGACCTCTTTTCCACCTAGAAAATCATAATGTTCGAGTTCAGAATATTCTCCAGGACGCTCCAGTAGACGAACACAGTGATTTTGTTGTATATTTTTGTGTATTTGTTCTTTTTAATCTTTAAACCGGAATGGCCTACGCTCATTTCCAGTCGCATGAGACTATTAGCAGTATGAGATACTGTGCAAAAAAGGTATTGGACTACCTGCAAATCTGTGAATATGTGTGGGTTTGCTTCCAAGGAGATCAGGGAATAAAAGAATAAACTCTATGTAACTAAAATGGCTTTAGTGTGTAATAAAAGTAAACCAGTTAATAAAACGAAGGCAGTCTAGTCGAAAACGCACTCCTGTAGAATCAATGTCTGCTGCTGAGCAATATTCAATTCTGTATTGTTTTACCCTGTGAATTGTAACATCTTTAGATGTTCATTTGGCATTCTGTATGGTAATCGAGATGTTGCTACTCAAGACTGTCCAACTCTTCAAAAGTGACCCTCCTGAGGTCTTCCACTGTGTAAGGAGGGTTCCTGCAGCGATGCACTGCACATTTCAGGTTTTCCCAAGCATGCAGTTGAGTTCATGTCAACAGATACCTCAGGGCACTCAATTCAGTTGATTTCTGCTTCCTGGAGAAAGGTGGTCACCTTTTCGGCGCAGTGTGTTTCTCCATACCTTCCTGAAAAACTAATACATCGCAGAATGTTAACTGTGGGGCTGATCAGTGGAGAATCCTATTCCAATGCTGCATGGCGCTAGAATTATCATCTACAGCCATGACAGACGTCCGACAAACGTACATGGTTCAGACCTGAAACTTAACACTCATCTACCTGCCGAACCTGTAGAACTGCATGCGTGCCAAGCGGACTGTCGCCTGCCAACCTCCACTATCATCAGGTGTTATACGTGTCCTACATTTACGGGAGAGAACCCGACCCCATTGATCGTGGTTCCTTTCCAGGCATTCAATTGTCCACCTTCCTCGCATAGAACAGTGCTGTATTTTTGTTTGTGTTGGACGCGTAGAGGACAAATTGATCGTGTGGAGACGATTTTGTGCTGTATGAGTCGACATAACCACGCCAGGTACCTGCAGGCTGTCTACGAGCAATTTTATTGATTTCTTTTTGGGGTACCTAATTAATAGTTTGTGGTCGTCAGCTGGTTTTGTTGACGGTGGGCGACCTCTACGAGGCAGGTCTTAAACTCTTCATGTCTTACGATAGCGGGTGAGTGTTTTAATGGCGTCGCTGCAGTGTATGCTTATTCGGCGAGCAACTCCCTGTGCCATCAGAGCATCTTGTCGTAAAGTAAAAACAAGAGCACGTTCAAAGCCGAACAAGCTATCAGCAACTTTGACAGAATGTTTTTCTGATAAACCGTGTAAAATAAGAGATTGTATAACGGCGCGGTATTAAAATTCGTCTATTTAAAGGAAACACACACGACTACATTAAAAAAATGTATAAACTAAACTATTCGGCAGACCATCAGATTTTAAAAAAATGGTTCAAATGGCTCTGAGCACTATGGGACTCAACTGCTGTGGTCATAAGTCCCCTAGAACTTAGAACTACTTAAACCTAACTAACCTAAGGACAGCACACAACACCCAGCCATCACGAGGCAGAGAAAATCCCTGACCCCGCCGGGAATCGAACCCGGGAACCCGGGCGTGGGAAGCGAGAACGCTACCGCACGACCACGAGATGCGGGCCATCAGATTTACTAACAGTTTATTGAGATGATTCGATACAGCTGTCAGGAGTGTGAAGAATTGCTTGTTTGCAATCAGCCGTGTAAATTTATTATTCATTATCTACCGTTTCGGTCGTAGCGACCATTTTCACAGGAAGGATTGGTTGGTTGGTTGATTTGGGGCAGGGGACCAAACAGCGAGGTCATCGGTCCCATGGGATTAGGGAAGGATGGGGAAGGAAGTCGGCCGTGCCATTTCACAGGAACCATCCCGGCATTTACCTGAACCGATTTACGGAAATCATAGAAAACCTGAATCAGGATGGCCGGACGCACGTTTGAACCGTCGTCCTCCCAAATGCGAGTCCAGTGTACTAATCACTGCGCCACCTCGCTCGGTCAAAAAAATGGTTCAAATGGCTCTGAGCACTATGGGACTCAACTGCTGAGGTCATTAGTCCCCTAGAACTTAGAACTAGTTAAACCTAACTAACCTAAGGACATCACACACATCCATGCCCGAGGCAGGATTCGAACCTGCGACCGGAGCGGTCTCGCGGTTCCAGACTGCAGCGCCAGAACCGCGCGGCCACTTCGGCCGGCTCGCTCGGTCACAGGAAGGAGAAAAAAGCTGGACATAAGGTGGATATTCAGTTCAACTTCCCGGTGGATAAACTGGAAAAAGCAGAGACATAAAATATATGAAGATGGTACCTGTTCTTTCGGACATGCCTGAAAGAACAGATACCATCTCCATATAGTTAAGGCTAACCGGCCATTGAGCTTCTTCTTCTGTGCTAGATGCACACACATTGCCCGAACTCTTACGGGACTCGGTAAGATTGTCTACCGCGAGTAATGAGAGTAATGGGCACGGGCACTACGCATGCAGTGTGTGGACATTGAGTTGGGAATGTGCGTCTCATAGGGAGCGTGCAATGGATAAATCCCTCCAGTCGCAATATCCTGTGTAACCTCGGTGGTAGAGATGGAGAGGGCTGCTCGCCCTCTGTAATAAAAAACTAAGTAAAGGAATCAACGATCAACTTGACCGGATGTTTTGTGACGTCCGCCCAGACCAAACACAGCGAACGTACTGAACAAAACGAGAGAAAAGATGGATGGAGCGTCTTTCATGCAAAGAGGAGATCCCGGGTTCGAATCCCGGTCAGGGCACACATTTTCCACTGTTCCCGTGACGTATATCAACGCCTGTCGACAGCTTAGGGTCTTGATTTAATTATCATTTCATAGAGTTATAAAATGCTCACTGTGGTTACGCAGAACGGTCATTAAGTTGGTAACAAGAGAACACTTCCAACAAATTTTAGTCTTCGATTCGCGTTCTCTTCTACCTATTTTACATGATCGTCCCGTTTCATATCACTTCTTAATATTGCCGCTAATTACTTACACTATACGATGCATAATATCCGGACAGCCCTATCTAATGTGGAATATGTTGTGGCGTAACAAGCTAGCTACGCCACACTGAAGTAGCCGAAAGGCACGCGTACACACACGTCGACTGGCGTTAAGTCTGAAACAGGATACGTGATGAAAGCTATAAAGAAAAGAACGGAGCTTCTCGTATACTTAACTTTAATTTCTTGTTGTACATTGCTCTTGATAATACAAGTGAGACTCTCTCCAGATATGGTTAACTGCGCCTTGCTAGGTCGTAGCCATGGACTTAGCTGAAGGCTATTCTAACTGTCTCTCGGCAATTGAGAGAAAGGCTTCGTACGTGTAGTCGCTAGCAATGTCGTCCGTACAACTGGGGCGAGTGCTAGTCCGTCTCTCGAGACCTGCCTTGTGGTGGCGCTCGGTCTGCGATCCTGACAGTGGCGACACGCGGGTCCGACATGTACTAATGGACCGCGGCCGATTTAAGCTACCACCTAGCAAGTGTGGTGTCTGGCGGTGACACCACAGAATGGACCACTGTATGTCACGAGAGGCAGACCCGCCTGTATAAAGGGAGGCGAAGGTTACTGTGTTCTCAGGAATGGAGAAGCAATAGTAGGAGAGCTCAGTGGCTTCCAAAGTGGACTGCTTATTGGATATCACCTCAGTAACAGATCCATGTGACATTTGACATTTCAACCCTTGTGAAGATGCCCAGCCGGCCGCTGTGGCCGAGCGGCTCTAGGCGCTTTAGTCCGGAACCGCAGGACTGCTACGGTCGCAGGTTCGAATCCTGACTCGGGCATGGATGTGTGTGATGTCTTTGGGTTAGTTAGGTTTAAGTAGTTCTAAGTTCTAGGGGACTGATGACCTCAGATGTTAAGTCCTATAGTGCTCAGAGCCATTTGAACCATTTTAAAGACGCCCAAGTCGACTGTTTGTGATGTGATTGTGAAGTGGAAACGCGGAGAAACGACCTCAGCTAAACCGAGAACAGGCATACTTCATATCTGACGGACAGGTGTTGTCGAACGTTGCGGAGGATGGTTATAAAAGTTGCATGAACTCGGCAGAAGGAATCACTCACGAGTTTCAATGCGCTGCCAGCGGCCCACCTAGCACGATGACTTTGCTCTGCATTCTAACACAGACAGGATAGTTGTGACCGACTGACAGCTGTCATATCCTCTGCCAATGGCGGCATTTGGATGACGCTTGGAGGGACATAGTCAGCACACCGCTCAGCCGGTTGTTTTTCGGCTTTCTTGACCTAGCAACCGCTACTTCTTAATCTAGTAGCTCCTTATTTGGGATCATGAGAGTGACTGCACCCTCTTCCAGTCCATCCACGAAGGAAAAATCCCTGGAAAACCTCCGTATAGCAGCCAGACACGCTGACCACTGAGCTACGAAGGCGGTCACAACGATTGATTATGGGTAGCGAGTTATAAAGAATGGTGAATAATGGTCGAACAGCTCCTCATAAGCCCTACATTTCTGTCATCAATGCTAAGTGAGGCTTGAAATGGTGTAAAAAACAACGCCACTCGACAGTGGATGACTGGAACCAAGTGATTTGGAACGATGAATCACTCTATACGTTGTGACAATCCGATGGAAGGGTCTGGGTTTGACGAATTCCTGGATAAAATTATCAGCCATTGTATGTAGTGCCAATAGTGTAGCACAGAGGAGGTGATGTTACAGTACGAGGGTGTTTTTCGTACTTAGGGTATGTTTCCCCTTACTGCTCTTAAAAAGACGCTGAATGAGGAAGGGTAGGAACACATTTCACAACACTATGTACTGCGTATAGAGGAGGAACAATTCGGAGACGATGACTGTCTGCATCAGCGTGACAATGCACTCTGTCGTAAGGCAGCATCTATGGGGCAATGCTTTGTGGCTAACAACATGGCGGAAATGGATTAGTCTGCCTAGACTCACGACCTGAACCTGATGGAATACCTTCGTGATGAGTGAGAATGTCGACTTCGCTCCAGATGTGAGTGTCCCACACTACCTTCTCTGGTTGAATAAGAATGGGGTGACATTCCTCCACAGATATGCAGACACATCAGCAAGGTTCAAGAAGTCATACAGCCAAAGGTGGACACATGCCAAATGGGATCGCAGTGAGGGTTCTGGATACAAATTGACCTTTGACTTCTGTGTTGCCTACATGGCGGGTAGGGACCTTTCATCTTATCCTTGACCTTGAACTCATTATGTAATCATGCCACACCACTCTTATCCCCTATCCTACCCCTCCTCTCTTCCTATCTCCAGCCAAGCAAATTACAGGATGGCAGAAATAGCCCATTTGTACTTTGTACTCTCACCCCCTTCTCCTTCCATCATCAGTCAATCACCATAGTATTAAATGAGGTGTAAAAATGGCAGCAAATATGCACTAAAAGTTATGTAATCTACATTTGAAAGTCAAAGATATGCAGCACTTCTGTGAAAGTTAAGAATACTTGAGCACACATACATACCTTTCGCATAATATTAAAACGTATATACACTCCTGGAAATTGAAATAAGAACACCGTGAATTCATTGTCCCAGGAAGGGGAAACTTTATTGACACATTCCTGGGGTCAGATACATCACATGATCACACTGACAGAACCACAGGCACATAGACACAGGCAACAGAGCATGCACAATGTCGGCACTAGTACAGTGTATATCCACCTTTCGCAGCAATGCAGGCTGCTATTCTCCCATGGAGACGATCGTAGAGATGCTGGATGTAGTCCTGTGGAACGGCTTGCCATGCCATTTCCACCTGGCGCCTCAGTTGGACCAGCGTTCGTGCTGGACGTGCAGACCGCGTGAGACGACGCTTCATCCAGTCCCAAACATGCTCAATGGGGGATAGATCCGGAGATCTTGCTGGCCAGGGTAGTTGACTTACACCTTCTAGAGCACGTTGGGTGGCACGGGATACATGCGGACGTGCATTGTCCTGTTGGAACAGCACGTTCCTTTGCCGGTCTAGGAATAGTAGAATGATGGTTTCGATGACGGTTTGGATGTACCGTGCACTATTCAGTGTCCCCTCGACGATCACCAGTGGTGTACGGCCAGTGTAGGAGATCGCTCCCCACACCATGATGCCGGGTGTTGGCCCTGTGTGCCTCGGTCGTATGCAGTCCTGATTGTGGCGCTCACCTGCACGGCGCCAAACACGCATACGACCGTCATTGGCACCAAGGCAGAAGCGACTCTCATCGCTGAAGACGACACGTCTCCATTCGTCCCTCCATTCACGCCTGTCGCGACACCACTGGAGGCGGGCTGCACGATGTTGGGGCGTGAGCGGAAGACGGCCTAACGGTGTGCGGGACCGTAGCCCAGCTTCATGGATACGGTTGCGAATGGTCCTCGCCGATACCCCAGGAGCAACAGTGTCCCTAATTTGCTGGGAAGTGGCGGTGCGGTCCCCTACGGCACTGCGTAGGATCCTACGGTCTTGGCGTGCATCCGTGCGTCGCTGCGGTCCGGTCCCAGGTCGACGGGCACGTGCACCTTCCGCCGACCACTGGCGACAACATCGATGTACTGTGGAGACCTCACGCCCCACGTGTTGAGCAATTCGGCGGTACGTCCACCCGGCCTCCCGCATGCCCACTATACGCCCTCGCTCCAAGTCCGTCAACTGCACATACGGTTCACGTCCACGCTGTCGCGGCATGCTACCAGTGTTAAAGACTGCGATGGAGCTCCGTATGCCACGGCAAACTGGCTCACACTGACGGCGGCGGTGCACAAATGCTGCGCAGCTAGCGCCATTCGACGGCCAACACCGCGGTTCCTGGTGTGTCCGCTGTGCCGTGCGTGTGATCATTGCTTGTACAGCCCTCTCGCAGTGTCCGGAGCAAGTATGGTGGGTCTGACACACCGGTGTCAATGTGTTCTTTTTTCCATTTCCAGGAGTATATATATATATATATATATATATTTGCTGTGGGGTGGCGTTGGGGTGGGTGGACTGCTGTGGCATATATATATATATATATATATATATATATATATATATATATATATATATATATATATATATATATATATGCCACAGCTGTCCACCCACCCCAACGCCACCCCACAGCAAACCCAGGGTTATTATGCGGTTCGGCCCCCATACACTACAGACATACACTATGTGATCAAAAGTATCAGGACACCTGGCTACAAATGCCTTAAAAGTTCGCGGCGCCCTTCATTAGTACTGCTGGAATTCAATATGATGCTGATGACACCTTCCAACCCCGCAGGCATACGTTCAATCAGGTGCTGGAAGGTTTCTTGGGGAATTGTAGCCCATTCTTCACGGAATGCTGCACTGAGAAAAGGTATCGATGTCAGTCGGTGAGGCCTGGCACGAAGTCGGCGTTCCAAAACATCCCAAAGGTGTTCTATAGGATTCAGGTCATGGCTCTATGCAAGCCAGTCCATTACGGGGCTGTTATTGTCGTGTAACCACTCCGCCACAGGCCGTGCATTATAAACAGGTGCTCGAACGTGTTGGAAGACGCAGTCGCCATCCCCGAAGCCGGCCGGTGTGGCCGAGCGGGTTCTAAGCGCTTCAGTCTGGAACCGCGCGACCGCTACGGTCGCAGGTTCGAATCCTGCCTCGGGCATGGATGTGTGTGATGTCCTTAGGTTAGTTAGGTTTGAGTAGTTCTAAGTTCTAGGGGACTGATGACCTCCGATGTTAAGTCCCATAGTGCTCAGAGCCATTTGAACCATTTGAATCATCCCCGAATTGCATTTTAACAGTGGGAAGCAAGAAAGTGCTTAAAACGTCAGTGTAGGCCTGTGCTGTGATAGTGCCACGCAAAACAAAAAGGGGTGCAAGCACCTTCCATGAAAAACACAACCACGCCATAACACCACCGCCTCCGAATTCTGCTGTTGGCACTACACACGCCGGCAGATGACGTTCACCGGGCATTCGCCACACACACACGCTGCCTTCGGATCGCCACATTGTGTACCATCATTCGTCACTCCACACAACGTTTTTCCAGTGTTCAATCGTCCAGTGTTTACACTCCTTGCACCAAGCATTTCGGCGTGATATGTGGCTTATGAGCAGCCGCTCGACCATGAAATCAAAGTTTTATCACCCTCCGCCTAACTGTCATAGTACTTGCAGTGGATCCCGATGCAGTTTTGAATTCCTGTGTGATGGTCTGGATAGATGTCTACCTATTACACATTACAATCCTCTTCAACTGTCGGCGATCTATCAGTCAACAGACGAGGTCGGTCTGTACGTTTTGTGCTGTACGTGTCAATTCACGTGTCCGCTTGAGTATCGCATCAGAAGCTGTGGACCTGGGGAAGTTTAGGAGTGTGGAAACCTCGCGTACAGACGTATGACACAAGTGACACCCAATCACCTGACCACATTCGAAGTCCGTGAGTTCCGCGGAGCGCCCCTTTCTGCTCTCTCACGGTGTCTAATGACTACTGGACCGAGCGAGGTGGCGCAGTGGTAAGACACTGGACTCGCATTCGGGAGGACGACGGTTCAATCCCGCGTCCGGCCATCCTGATTTAGGTTTTCCGTGATTTCCCTAAATCACTCCAGGCAAATGCCGGGATGGTTCCTCTGAAAGGGCACGGCCGACTTCCTTCCCCATCCTTCCCTAATCCGATGAGACCGATGACCACGCTGTCTGGTCTCCTTCCCCAAAACCAACCAACCAACCATCTAATGACTACTGAGGTCGCTAATATGGAGTACCTGGAAGTAGGTGGCAGCACAATGCACGTAATATGAGAAACGTATATTTTTGGGTGTGTCCGGATACTTTTGATCGCACAGTCTACTGTGCGTCAACGGTAGTGAAAATTGGGTTTTATTCTGGGGTATACATGAAAGTGACCAAAGTGACAGCACATACAACCGCAATAAAAACGTAGGTCAACTGATAATGTTTTTCCTTTTTTTCTTTTAAGTGGTCAACCCTAAACGGACTGTATCCTGTAAATCAGCATGCAGAACGTGTGTCTAAATATATTCTCTATGCAAAAATATTAAACTTTAGCAACATACCGTCCCTCGTAGAGCAGTAACAGAACGAAAACTTCTTGGTTGATGTCTGCAGCATTCAACATTCTGATTGCGAAGGAATGATCATCGAAGAGAAGAGAGAAGACAAAGAGTTCTGTGTTGTACTGCTGCATAATTGAAACCACCACTGTGAGAAACGTGTAAATCTATTGACTTTGGGTGCTGTTAATATAGTTATATGTTATTTCTATTAGATGTCGAGACTTTCTGTTAGTTGTATTACCGATCATCAGCATTCTATTGCAGTGTGGGAATGCTGCCTTTGCTATTTCCCGCACGCATCTCGTGGTCGTGCGGTAGCGTTCTTGCTTCCCACGCCCGGGTTCCCGGGTTCGATTCCCGGCGGGGTCAGGGATTTTCTCTGCTTCGTGATGGCTGGGTGTTGTTTGCTGTCCTTAGGTTAGTTAGGTTTAAGTAGTTCTAAGTTCTAGGGGACTTATGACCACAGCAGTTGAGTCCCATAGTGCTCAGAGCCATTTGAACCATTTTTTTTTTGCTATTTCCCTTCCCAGGAAACCAGATACACATTTAGCTGTTTGTGGACAGTTAAAACCAGTAAACAGTTTCAAGCTGAAAGCCGAGCGAAACTTCATGAAATTCGACTCTTATAACAAACAAATTACTATTTACCATTCATGCATACATCGAATTACCCTCCGCCACACACCGTCAGGTGGCTTGCGGAGTATGGATGTAGATGTAGAATTCTCACTACAACCGGGTGCTAGCTGGAAAATTCATGCACAAAAACCATGAAGTATAGATTTCTATGCCGACTGCAGTTACAGTAACGAAAATTCAGAATTTCAGCTGTACCGAAGTGCAGATTGCTCGGAATGGTTTACCAAACGTCTGTATCAGATTGAGAAAATGTGTGTGAAATCTTATGGGACTTAACTGCTAAGGTCATCAGTACCTAAGCTTACACACTACATAACCTAAATTATCCTAAGGACAAACACACACACCCATGCCCGAGGAAGGACTCGAACCTCCGCCGGGACCAGCCGCACTGTCCATGAATGCAGCGCCTCAGACCGCTCGGCTAATCCCGCACGGCTCTGTATCAGATTTCTGAGCATATAAACAATTACTTGTTGTAAAACAAACAGACGACTGTTAGTGCGGAGGAGCAAGAGGCCTTTCGAACAGAAAAAAATTGTAACATCTACAATGATTCCTTCAAGCAAACAGATATGAAACATAGAGCTCATAGTCATTTTACAGGCAGATTTCGTGGAGCTAGGCGTGAAAGCTGTAATTTAAATTATAGACCTAATTTTACGGTGCCAGTTGTGTTTCAAAAACTAATAAATTATGGCATGTACTTTATAATCATGGACATCTGCGAAGGAATGGGCTAAACAGCTTTCCTGTCTCTGTGAGTGCAGAGAAAATAAAAAATATACAAAGCATTCACTAAATCTAGTGTAGTGGCATATCGTAGCGACATAAAATTTCGGTCTATAGATTCCTTCAACTTTACGGCGGGCTCTCTGAAAAATGTCTGTAATATTTAAAAGCCCAAAAATTTAAAAATAACAAAAGAGTATTTCCCAACAGTGAACAGTTCAATTTAATCACTAAGAAAGGAGTCTTTCATTACGAGCCTGTAACTGACGAATCCGTGTTGTTGGAGGAACGGAACAGTTGTCACCGATTAAAGGGTTCAAAAGCCTTTCTGACCGATGAAACAACAATGGAAATACAGGACTACCAAAGGGAATGGAAAGTGTGCAGCTTAACTGAATGCAAGACATTAGAAGGTTAGTCCAGCTTATATTTGAAAACTGACTTCTTGCTTTTGGCTAATGTGTCTGAAAAGTGCCGCACACTCTCTCTTAACCCATACGAACGAGATCCAGCCTGTTATGTGAACTCATCTGCCTTGGCACTGGCAGCATTATTGAAAACCACTAAAGTACACTTGCAACTTATTACCGACATTAATCAACTGCAGTTTGATGAGCGTGGCGCCAGAGGTGGCA
The DNA here is from genome assembly GCF_023898315.1 of Schistocerca nitens. Taxonomy (NCBI): domain Eukaryota; kingdom Metazoa; phylum Arthropoda; class Insecta; order Orthoptera; family Acrididae; genus Schistocerca; species Schistocerca nitens. Next base: position 165,682,196 of record NC_064616.1, on the reverse strand, counting down.
TTGTTCACTGCTCTCACAGATAAGCAGTTGCAAACCAGGCTCATGTGTAGTTATTATGAAAATTAGGATGAGTCTTACATTATATATCTCGGTATCTATAACCTGTACAGTTGGGTAATGAGGCAACGCATTCCTGTCCCCGATTTTGCTTGGTTTAGCTCAGAAGCATTATAAACATTTGAAGCGAAAAACATTCCAGATGATTATGATGTGGGATATATTTTAGAAGTAAATCTTGAATATTCTGGAAATATTCACAATCTTCATTCTGATCTACCATTGTGCTTGAAAAATGGCACCACCAACTAGCTCCATCAGTGGTAAGCCTAGACCTCCAAGAAAATTATTTTCTACTTTGGAGGATAAGAAAAATTATGTGATTCGGTGTACAAATTTAAAGCAGTGACTGAGGAGTAACCTTATTCTACCCTAAATTCGCCGCATATTGTCATACCATCAATCAGTCTGAATGAAACAGTATATAGATACTAATCCTGAGAAAAGCATGAATACAAAGACCGACTTCGAAAAAAAGTTCTTCAATCTCAGGAATAATAGTGTTTTGGGCAAAACTACGCAAAATGTGCGAAAAATGAGTGATTTGAAACAAGTAACGAACTGGGAACCTAGATATGGAGTTGCTGCACTGATTAAAAAGCTAAATTTCAAGCTCAGCATTGCATTTAATGGAAATTTAGCTGCAGTTAAATTAAATAGACTTAACATTGTTACGACAAACCTATAGCTGTAGGGATGTATATTTTAGCTGTAGGAATGTATATTTCACTGTTTTAGATTTTCATTGTGGCTACATAATGAAGAAATTTCATCCAAAAAATGTTAAAATGTGTTATACAGACGCAAATAATGTAATATATCATGTAAGCACATCAAATTTATGCCGTAATTAAATGATGTGTGTAGGCGGTTTGTCACTTTAGGTTACCCTGACGATACCATTTATAACATCACACGTGTCAACAAAAAGAAAGTGGATGTAACGAAAGATGAATTGTGCGGTGAAATTATTACTGAGCGCATAGAACTGAGAGCAAAAATGTACGCTCTTGAAACTGAGGCAACACGTAATGCGGCAAAAGAACTAAGCACTGATGACTACCGGCAATGTTTGTTAAATGATGCTGAAAAATCAACTGCAGGCTAAATAATTCAACCAAAGCTGCACACAGTTTTGACTATAAAGCAAAGCAAATTAGCACTTTTGTCAAAAGACAAGCATTTCAAAAAATGGTTCAAATGGCTCTGAGCACTATGGGACTTAACTTCTGAGGTCATCAGTCCCCTAGAACTTTGAACTACTTAAACCTAACTAACCTGACATCACGCACATCCACGCCCGAGGCAGGATTCGAACCTGCGACCGTAGCGGTCGCGCGGTTCCAGACTGTAGCGCCTAGAACCGTTCGGCCACTCCGGCTGGCACAAGCATTTCATATTTGACGATGGCGTGAGCACAGTTGTGTGAGGTCACTACCACCTGAAGACTGATGATTGATTTTATTGTAAATACCTAAAAATGTATATAACGTGAATACGTGAATTGTAAATAATGTAAATTGTAGAGTGCAGCTGGACATGAATTATACTGATGAAATTTATTGATCCACTGTAATTTCTCATAAAGTGTAATAACATTGTATGTAATAATGTAAATACCTGTAAAAATCTAAAAAAATCTAAATATCTGTAAATAACGTAAATACCTGAAATGTGACCTTTTCATAAACAGCAATGACATGTGCTCTTTTCAAGTTACATGAGAATGTTCACTGCGAAAGCGATTCTGTATAAATGTGAGCGAAAGGAACTAATTCTGAAGCGTATTCCGTGTGGAACCTTACTGCTGTTCACTCATGGCCTGGGGTCTTGTTTGATTTAAGTCATTCTTTTGCGAGCGTGTGCGGCGGTCAGACATTGGTGCGATTGTATCTTCACGCGTGAACCCATTTTTAGATGCGAAATTTAAAATTTCTACTTTCTGTGTTCTTCCTCCACCTTCAACACCAAAGATGCAATCCCGAGGCGCTATAATAGTAGCAAAACCAGGTTAATTACATAGCTTCATTTATCCTGACAGAAACTGTGACCACTCTGTAACTTTAAGTAATGATGGTTAAGATACCTAGGGCGCTTCAATTAAGCGTTTTTTTATTATTTAGTGAAATATATGTCAGTCACAAGAGTGAAATTCCATATATCCCTCGGGCTTTTTACTACGATTTCACTTCCTATCGCTTCATGAGATACTGAAATGATTATTTATCTTGCTGTGTCCGCCGTGTCGTGTACTATATAGTAGAGCTGTTAATAAAATATCGATATACCGATAATTTTTCAAAACAATATCGATATATGTCGGCGATATTTCTTTCAACGATATAACGCTAACGAAATGGAAATGTCGAGTACCGATATTTTCATTTTGTTTTATATTTTTATCGCAATTTTCGGTTAATATTTGAAATTGTTCTTTTGAAATTGTAGAAGGACATACTTTTACTTTCACTGTGTGAAGGAGTGTTACTACTTTTTGAGCTTCCATCACGTTCAGTATTTCTCTTTTACTGTGTGAAGCAAGTATAGGTGGCACAAAGAAGTCCGTTTGCACTGGGGGTTGGTGGTGTGACTGGAATAAGATTTCCAACGTGAAGAAACAGCAGACTAGTTGCGTTAGAAAACAATTTTTAACTCAAATAGTGTGCTATTTCTTCAAATCGGTATTCTTCAAAACAGTTGCTGAAAATGACGAGCAATGATGTAAACGACAACACTGGTCTTCGCGGTGGGCTGAGTCGTGTGAGGGGAAGTGCTGACGTAATCGGCTCAGGGCGCTGCCAACAGAAACCGCAACGATTAACTTCACCACACAATTTTGACTCTACAATTGTTGGTTCGCTGGCTTTTGCAGAAATGAAAAAAAAATATATATACTGAAGTCGACACGAAGTGTTCCGAACAAATCCGATGTGTGGCGAAATCAAACGACTGACCCATCGACACCTTTTACACTATTGGCCATTAAAATTGCTACACCAAGAAGAAATGCAGATGATGAACAAGTATCCATTGGACAAACGTATTATACTAGAACTGACACGTAATTACATTTTCACGCAATTTGGGTGCATAGATCCTGAGAAATCAGTACCCAGAACAACCACCTCTGGCCGTAATAACGGCCTTCATACGCCTGGGCATTGAGTCAAACAGAGCTTCGATGGCGTGTACATGCAGCTTCAACACGATACCACAGTTCATCAAGAGTAGTGACTGGCGTATTGTGACGAGCCAGTTGCTCGGCCACCATTGACCAGACGTTTTTTGTTAGTGTGAGATGTGGAGAATGTGCTGGCCAGGGCAGCAGTCGAACATTTTCTGTATCCAGAAAGGTCCCTACAGGACCTGCAACATGCGGTCGTGCATTATCCTGCTGAAATGTAGGGTTTCGCAGGGATAGAATGAAGGGTAGAGCCACGGGTCGTAACACATCTGAAATGTAACGTCCACTGTTCGAAGTGCCGTCAATGCGAACAAGAGATGACCGAGACGTGTAACCAATGGCACCCCATACCATCACGCCGGGTTATACGCCAGTATGGCGATGACGAATACAGGCTTCCAATGTGCGTTCACCGCGATGTCGCCAAACACGGATGCGACCATCATGATGCTGTAAACAGAACCTAGATTCATACGAAAAAATGACGTTTTGCCATTCGCGCACCCAGGTTTGTCGTTGAGTACATCATCACAGGCGCCCCTGTCTGTGATGCAGCGTCAAGGGTAACCGCAGCCATGGTCTCCGAGCTGATAGTCCATGCTGATGAAAATGTTTTCGAACTGTTCGTGCAGATGGTTGTTGTCTTGCAAACGTCCCCATCTGTTGACTCAGGGATCGAGACGTGGCTGCACGATCCGTTACAGCCATGCGGATAAGATGCCTGTCATCTCGACTGCTAGTGATACGAGGCCGTTGGGATCCAGCACGGCGTTCCGTATTACCCTCCTGAACCCACCGATTCCATATTGTGCTAACAGTCATTGGATCTCGACCAACGCGAGCAGCAAGTAACACCCGAACAATGTCAACTAATTCTTCTGTTGAAATATCAGCGTACACTCCGCCGCAGAGTGAAAATCTCATTCTGGAATTCTTCAGTTGCTTCTTGGTAGAATCATTTCTTGTATAAAGGTTACAATGAACAAATTACCTATTGTTCAACAAATATTTTTATTATTAACGATTTTTAGGCTTAGAGGTCAGTGCCAGTTAGCAACTAGCAAAACACTAGTATACATGAACCCAAACCTCGAAAACAAAAGGCATTGACAGCGACAGAGAATCTTGTATCATAGCATTATGCAAGAAATTTCGAACTGAGTTATGATCATTTGTGTTGTGCACCAAATATGTTCCATTATGAGTAACCTTTCCATTTCACAATCACATGACAAACAGTTGACTTGGGCATCTTCAAAATGGTTCAAATGGCTCTGAGCACTATGGGACTTAACATCTGAGGTCATCAGTCCCCTAGAACTTAGATCTACTTAAACCCAACTAACCTAAAGACATCACACACATCCATGCCCGAGGCAGGATTCGAACCTGCGACCGTAGCGTTCGCGCGGTTCCAGACTGAAGCGCCTAGAGCCGCTCTGTGGAATTAAGAACGCAGGCCATGTGATACATCTGTACCGTTGTTAAATGTCAACTATAAGATGTAATGATAAATATAACACCGTTTAGAGAGCAGTGCGAATCTCTAACACGATTGGTTTAGTGTGCACCAAGATATATTAAAGTTCTATGTTCAACTTTCATACTTTAAAGAATTTTTCTGGCCATTTATGTAAAATATGATACAAATTCCAAGTTGAACTGTTGATCCTCTGCCTTCCACTATGGGAATAATCTATCAGTTCATTTGAATTTAATTGACGGGACAAATGTTCTAGATAAAGAGTAAATAGAAAATGGTACTCTACGTGAAAGATAGTTCAGATGGTTCAAATGGCTCTAAGCACTATAGGACTTAACATCTGAGGTCATCAGTCCCCGTGAAAGCTAGTATTTTGCAACAAATGGTCTCTCGCTAAACTTTGAATGGACATGCGTAATCCAGTTTTAGTTATTGAAAGTATTTAGTACTATCCAGTAGCGTATTTATTCACTATTCAACTTTATGCTCAAGAAGCCACTCGAGTTCAAGAGTAACAGCGAGATTCAAAGACAGGTACCGGAAAGAAAAATTAAGTGCACCACCGTCTAACGAATCCTACATTCACTCAGAAGATATTGAATTAAATGGTTATGAAACTCATTAATAATCTACACATGGTAACACATGTCCAACTATGGTCTCCCTGATACGTCCCACATCATAACATTTATCAAGAATGTGAAGGGAGGACTATTGTGTTTAACGTCCCGTCCACATAGAGATTATTAGAGACGGAGCACAAATTCGGACTGTCTCAATGGTGGTGCAGGAAATTGGCCGCGCCCTTTCAAAGGAAGGATCCCGGCATTTGCCTGGGGCGATTTAAGGAAATCACGGAAAACCTAAATATGGAAGGCCGGGCACGGATTTCAGTCGTCGTCCTCCCGAATGCGAGTCCAGTGTACTGACCACGGCGCCACATCGCTCGGATTTGGGAATATGATTTATAGGATATGTAAGAAGGCAAGTGTATGACGTGAGACGAGGATATAATCGTCTACCTCTGGTTGGACCATATCCAGTCCAATATAGCAACGGGGCTTTCAAACCAACCTACAGGTTCATGGCTTCCTCTCTTAGTGCTCTGATTATAGAAACATTACATTTCCTTTTCACGCGAATTGCTTTTACTTGTGATTCGGAACGTCTACATTAATTAAATTCCAAATCTCTTTATTTGCTGGAAGCAGTCTGGCTTTTTCACAGCACATTCGTGCATCAGAACGGAAAAATCTCGTGCACGCAAAATGTACATAAGCTGACTGACAAGGGGACATTACGCCATAATTTCAGTTTAAGTAACATCAGAATGTTCTGTGTGCAGTTAATTACGCGAAACCAACCTATGTGCCAAAAACAGAAAACTTGAACAGTTGCGAGTACATTTGAGAGAAAAAATTGTGAATAAAGCCAGAGATAGCTCACACAGGAAACTAAACTCATTAAGCCTGACAGAGGCCACATACAGGAGTGCTAGCAGACAGGTTGTGCAAAAGATATGTCACGGCCGTGTAACAACAGCCATCACTTTCAGGAATGCAACAGATATTTTTTTCACAGTCCCTGATATTTCCAATTTAATTTTCTCATGTTTCGTAAGTCAGTTTGTATTATGGCTCTTAATAAACCTTTCATTTTGGCAATAGGATAAAATCTTGCATGAAACATTTAAAAATGATATTAAAAATCTCGAATCCGCCCACTTCAATAAAAGTATCTTACCAGTGGCTGTGGAAGTACCACTCACTCTCTTCCTGAAAATACTTAAGGCGTGAGCCTTCAGAAATATCGGTAACATCTATATCTATATCATACTCCGCAAGCCACCTAATGGTGGTGCCGGCCGGAGTGGCCGTGCGGTTCTAGGCGATACAGTCTGGAGCCGAGCGACCGATCCGGTCGCAGGTTCGAATCCTGCCTCGGGCATGGATGTGTGTGATGTCCTTAGGTTAGTTAGGTTTAATTACTTCTAAGTTCTAGGCGACTGATGACCTCAGAAGTTAAGTCACATAGTGCTCAGAGCCATTTGAACCATTTTGAACCACCTGATGGTGTGTGGCGGAGGGTACTTTCGGTACCACTATCTGATCCCTCCAACCCTGTTCCACTCGTGAATAGCGAGTGGGAAGAATGACTGTCGGTAAGGCTTTGTATTGACTCTAATTTCTTGGATTATTTCCTCGTAGTCAATACGCGAGATATACACTCCTGGAAATGGAAAAAAGAACACATTGACACCGGTGTGTCAGACCCACCATACTTGCTCCGGACACTGCGAGAGGGCTGTACAAGCAATGATCACACGCACGGCACAGCGGACACACCAGGAACCGCGGTGTTGGCCGTCGAATGGCGCTAGCTGCGCAGCATTTGTGCACCGCCGCCGTCAGTGTCAGCCAGTTTGCCGTGGCATACGGAGCTCCATCGCAGTCTTTAACACTGGTAGCATGCCGCGACAGCGTGGACGTGAACCGTATGTGCAGTTGACGGACTTTGAGCGAGGGCGTATAGTGCGCATGCGGGAGGCCGGGTGGACGTACCGCCGAATTGCTCAACACGTGGGGCGTGAGGTCTCCACAGTACATCGATGTTGTCGCCAGTGGTCGGCGGAAGGTGCACGTGCCCGTCGACCTGGGACCGGACCGCAGCGACGCACGGATGCACGCCAAGACCGTAGGATCCTACGCAGTGCCGTAGGGGACCGCACCGCCACTTCCCAGCAAATTAGGGACACTGTTGCTCCTGGGGTATCGGCGAGGACCATTCGCAACCGTCTCCATGAAGCTGGGCTACGGTCCCGCACACCGTTAGGCCGTCTACCGCTCACGCCCCAACATCGTGCAGCCCGCCTCCAGTGGTGTCGCGACAGGCGTGAATGGAGGGACGAATGGAGACGTGTCGTCTTCAGCGATGAGAGTCGCTTCTGCCTTGGTGCCAATGATGGTCGTATGCGTGTTTGGCGCCGTGCAGGTGAGCGCCACAATCAGGACTGCATACGACCGAGGCACACAGGGCCAACACCCGGCATCATGGTGTGGGGAGCGATCTCCTACACTGGCCGTACACCACTGGTGATCGTCGAGGGGACACTGAATAGTGCACGGTACATCCAAACCGTCATCGAACCCATCGTTCTACCATTCCTAGACCGGCAAGGGAACTTGCTGTTCCAACAGGACAATGCACGTCCGCATGTATCCCGTGCCACCCAACGTGCTCTAGAAGGTGTAAGTCAACTACCCTGGCCAGCAAGATCTCCGGATCTGTCCCCCATTGAGCATGTTTGGGACTGGATGAAGCGTCGTCTCACGCGGTCTGCACGTCCAGCACGAACGCTGGTCCAACTGAGGCGCCAGGTGGAAATGGCATGGCAAGCCGTTCCACAGGACTACATCCAGCATCTCTACGATCGTCTCCATGGGAGAATAGCAGCCTGCATTGCTGCGAAAGGTGGATATACACTGTACTAGTGCCGACATTGTGCATGCTCTGTTGCCTGTGTCTATGTGCCTGTGATTCTGTCAGTGTGATCATGTGATGTATCTGACCCCAGGAATGTGTCAATAAAGTTTTCCCTTCCTGGGACAATGAATTCACGGTGTTCTTATTTCAATTTCCAGGAGTGTATGTGGGAGGGGGAGGGGGTAGAGGGGGAGGGAAGTAATATGTTGTCCTGCTCCTCCCGAAATTTCAATAGTAACTCTCTCCGTAATGAGATTTTCACTCTGCAGCGGAGTGTGCGCTGATATGAAACTTCCTGGCAGATTAAAACTGTGTGCCGGACCGAGACTCGAACTCGGGACCTTTACCTTTCGCAGGCAAGTGCTCTACCAACTGAGCTACCCAAGCACGACTCACGACCCGTCCTCACAGCTTTACTTCTGGTAGAGCACTTGCCCGCGAAAGGCAAAGGTCCCTAGTTCGATTCTCGGTCCGGCACACAGTTTTAATCTGCCAGGAAGTTTCAACTCTCTCCGTGATGCACAACGCCTCTCTTGTAACGTTTGCCAGTGGCGTTTGTTTAGCATCTCCGTAACGCTCTCTCGCCAGTTAAACGATCCCGTTAATCTTCTCTATCTCCTCTATCAGTCCTACCTGATAGGGATCCCAGATATATGAACAATACTCACGAATCGGGCGAACAACCGCCTTATAAGCCACTTCTTTCGTGGATGAGTTACATTCCATAAGATTCTTCCGATGAATCTGAGTCTGGTGTCTGATTTTCCCACTATCTGTTTTATATGGTAATTCTACTTAAGGTCGCTCTGGATAGTTACGCCTAGATATTTTACGGCAGACGCTGTCTCTAGCTGTTTGTCATCAATAGTGTAACTGTACAGTAGTGGATTTCTTTTCCAATGTATGCGCAATATGTTACATTTATTTACGTTCAGGGTCAACTGCCAGATCCTGGACCAGTCATAAATTCTCTGCAGATCTTTCTGCAAATTCTTACTATTTTGTGGCGTTGCTACTTTGGAATAGACATTAGACAACTGCATCATCTGCGAATAGTCTTAAAGAGCATACGACGCTTTCTGCTATATATAAGACGAAAAGCACTTAGAAGTCTTCGCTTCAATTGCAGAGATGTACGACAAAGTGTAAGACCGCTAACAGCTAATTAGTAATTTACTCTCAACTCCGGACGCCGACCACAAGAAAGCATTAGGTCGAAAGTTTCGTCTGGGTATGGCTCGGCTGACAGTCCCGCGTCTACTGAATGAAATGCTGTGCGGCATACAGCTGCGTAATTTTTATTTACATAGGCTGCAGAGCACAATTTGAAGATGACTCCCAACTTTTCACTCGTCTACCTTTACAAGTATTTTAATGTGGTGCAAAAATTTCATTACACTTTGTAAAACTCTGTAGTCCATCAAGGAAAGTAGGACTCCAGCCGGACTAGAAGAACTTGAATAACGAATACAAAACCAGCGGCTGTATTTGAACCCACGTCGTTTATTCTTTTTACCACTTTCGACGCCAAATGGCGTCCTCTTCAAGGACGCAAGCGTAACCTGCCATCCACAAACCTTTTCATGTGCAATGAACAGAATCGTATACAGCGGGCCAAAATTAACCGGATTCTGTGCCTTCCGTGGCAATATCAGGCCCAGCGTCCTATCATGCTGGGCTTCTTATTGCCACGGAATCCAGCTAATTTGGGCCCCGCCGCATACGATTCTGTTTACTGTACATGAGAACGTTTGTGGATGGCAGAATACGCTACGGGCCTGAAGAGGACATACAACACAAACATGACACCATACTATAGACGAGGGTCGTCCAATATAAGCCCATACCACACTGTCACCTTTGCAGAACGGAGTGATACCGGTTGGTGGGCGTGCGGATTTCCTGTTGCAATTATGCGTATTGTCATGCACGTGGAGATGAAATGATCTTCGTCTGGCCACACAATGTTCCATGGCCATTCATTGTCCATTTCTATGCAAACAATAACTTCAAGAGCGAACGATTGTCTAGCTGGAAGATCAGCAGAATGCAACTCCTAATCATGGGTGATTTTGTGTGGATAGCAATCCAGGATGTTTCGTTGGATTTTATGCACCTTGCCCGCAGGCATGTCCAACGTTCGGGCAATTCCCAGTGCTCTCCATGCTTGCGCAATAGCAAGCCCAGCGTTATCAGTCGACAGGTTGTCGTCTGACTATGCTGGGCCTGTTATTGCCGGGTAGGGTAAGGTATCCAGATAATTTTGGGCCGTTGCGTACTATTCTGTTCATTGCGCATAAAAACGTTTGTAAATGGCAGATTACGCTTGGGGCCTGAAGACACCATTTGGTGTCGAAATTGGTAGCATGTGTAGAAAAGAATGAACTACGTGGATTCAAATACAGCCGAATTATAGAAATAGAAATATCTCTTCTGAACCTTGCATAATGAGCTGGTGCCTTTCTACCTTGCAGGCCGTAGGTTCAACACAAATTCCTGAAACACTCACACAGCGTCCTTGCACAACTGTTGTAGGAAGGTAGATCAGAGCCAGTCTCCAACATGTTACAGCTTGAAATTTCCTTTGAGGTAAAGTATGACCCTGCATTTAACTACACTGAAAATACAGTATAAACGGTAAATATTTGAATAAATAATATTGAAAGCACTGTACAGCTGGAATCTTCCACTAATGACTGTGTAAGATGCTATCTGTACTGGGGGAAGGTGTATCTCTATGAAAGAATGAAAATTTGTGCATCAGTTAAGTATAACACAACAAAACTATTTTAGTTAGAATAATAATCTGGCAGTCAGCAGTTGGCTACGGCTAGAGTAAGGCTTTTATCTGCTGTTAATTGTTATATGATTCATATTTTACGAATATTGCAGTATTTACTGTCATTTCCACAACCATCATACGACCACTTACTACGTCCAGTGCCTTAGATTCAGTCCCACGTATTTCCTTGCTTGTCATGAAAGGTGCCTTACATCAAGACAAATACCGTCGTCGGTGTCAGTCTCTCCAATTGTGTTACTCAGATGTAAAGTTTCCTCTTCTTTGAAGATGAACTACCTGGTGGTGTCAACTCCTTCCTTCGCACAATACAGCGTTTTGAGCCGTTCTTTTGTGCTTTGTCTCTCATCTGCCTTCTTTTTGGACGACTTGTTAGAACTTGTGAAATGAGTGTTTTCCTCTCGGGTGGCCTAGAGGCTGAAGCTTTAGGAACATAACTTATGCCATCATAAGGTGAATTATTAGATTGTTCTTCACGACTTCTATATGGTCCTGCAGCGCTTCTGGATGGTCCTGCATTGCGGATAGCTACCGCTGCTTTGGGTGTGGGTGATGCTAGTGCATGAGTAGGCGTTGAAACACGGCTTGTGGATGATACAGCAGGATTACCAGATTGTTCTACATTGCAAGCTGATGTTGCATTTGCTGCTGTTTCCCAGTATGCGTCAACTTTATCGCCAGTTGTTCTGTCAGATATTGCAACTGTGTGGTCTGGGATTTTGGATGGATCATGTGGATAAATCCTACAGGTCGAAAATCCAGACCTACCGTTATCCACAGGTACAGCACGATTCCACGCAGAACTCAACAACTGTCCGAAACGCAGACTAGTAACTTTGCGGCCTGTGTGGTTGTGAACCCATGTGTTGATAGTCTGTTGCTCAACATTTTTAAGACCTAAAAGAAGGTCCGATCTACGGATTCTCAGCTGTAAAATCAAGAAGGCTGATATCATAGCAGTGTGATCTGTGCCCATCCAGAATTAGCAATATTTTGACACATAGTTCCTAGAAATGAAGTGATTATTCAACCAGTACTCGTATACATCCTATCCTGACATACAGACCCATCATTCATTTAGAGATAGGAAATTGTTGACAGACTTTCTTCAGATTCAGGTTTCTTCCTTTTCCCTTCAAATATTTAGTAGGGTGGAAGGAAATTACCTTCGGCATTGGAGAAAACAGTTAGGTATACGGTTATGCCTTTTTCTACTTACATGAAGGGCAGCTTTGGAAACTTTGACTGCTGGAGATTTCCCAGGTTCGTTGTTCAGCAGAAATCCACATCCTTCCATGTTGTAAATTTTCCCAGACTAGTGAAACTGCTTGTTCCCCTGTTGGGTGTCTGACAAGACGGTAAGGTAGTTCTCAGCCTTTTATCAACACATTCCCAGCCCTCTTGCAGTGGCTATACACTGAGAATTCCTTACAACAACTGTTGGATACCTTTGCAAGAATAGATTCAATCGGTCATAGCCTGCCATATTACTTGCTGCACTGAATCGGTTATGCATTCCATTTTTCTTCGCAAATGAATACGCTAAATACCGAGATGGTTTTGGCGATGGTGGATGTCCTTCATCTTGCAGTCGTCTAAAGAGTCGAAAAGATTGCTTTCATTTTCAGCACCACGGGGTCCTGAAGAAGTTTCGAATATCAATTACGATTAGTATTTTGTTGTTACTAAAATTTCAGGGTCTATAATAACGGCGTAAGTTTTAGTCACTATTTATTTTACAATAAATTTTTACCTGCAGGCTCTGGTCGCCCTTCGTTTCAGGGTTCTGTATGGTATTTGCTGGAGTTTCGATGTGTACCACAAGGTCATCTGTCTACTATTGACATCTTCTGCAGTAGTAGGAGATTACATTCTGACCGTAAAGCTCTGGTTTTTACCCCCCTTGTGTTTGTGAGGCATGATAGGCCACCCTAAAAGTCAATTAAAAGTTTACACGTATGGTATTTTACACTGTATATCTCAAGTAAAAGTAGATCTTACATCTCAAATTTAGATGTACAACTTACATATTTTAATATAAATCATAAGTAATTAAAATAAATATTTAACCTTTACACCACACAACTCTTTTGAAGTTATCCGGCCCACAGAGGATAACTCATTAACGAAGTGGCATCTTACCTATTTTACCTACGTTTTTGATGTAACGTCCATTAAAACGGTTAATTATGCTATCTGGAAGCCACACAATGCGGTTTCAAAACACCCATTAAAATCATGGTCATAACGGAAACATCCACGAGGAAACTCGTTTCCATAAACAACAACGGCATTATAAGTTGTAAACTCAAAACTATTTAACTTAATACATTCTACGATTACTTCAAATGGTACAAATGGCTCTGAGCACTATGGGACTTAACATCTGAGGTCATCAGTCCCCTAGAACTTAGAACCACTTAAACCTAACTAACCTAAGGACATCACACACATCCATGCCCGAGGCAGGATTCGAACCTGCGACCGTAGCGGTCGCGCGGTTTCAGACTGTAGCGCCTAGAACCGCTCCGTCACATCGGCCGGCTCCGATTACTTCGCTTGGACAAATGCGGACAAATTCCTTCTTCCCACAGACAGCACGTTCTCGACAACGAGTGGTGATGTGTAGTCCCGCACCCATTGAATATTGGCAGAAATATCAACTATGCCAAAGGATAAAAAAATAAATAACTGATCACTGTTTGGTGATCCTAGATCTCATCCACGGACGCAAATCGTTGCACAATATACGTTGGATTTTAAAATTCCTGGCAGATTAAAACAGTGTGCTATCTAAGGATGACTCACGACACTCCTTCACGGCTTTACTTCCACCAGTACCCCTCATACTACATGCCAAACTCCACAGAAGTATTGGAAGAAGTACAGGTGTGAAGGGGTGTTCCCAGTCGTGCCTGGATAGCTCAGTCGGCAGAGCGATTTCCCGCTGAAGGCTAACGTCGGGTCGTAATTCCGGGCCGGTAAGCACTTTTAATCTGCCAGGAAGTTTTGAATAAGCGCACGCTCACCTACAAAATGAAACTTCATACTGGAAGTTGAATTCTATTTAAAACTTTCCTGATACTGATGGCAAACGTACTTTGGCATCAGATTTTGGTCAGCACTGGCCAAATTTGTCACCTTTCTTGCAAAAAACTTTCCACAGTTAGTGGTTCATGTAGAATAAACCGCCCTCTTTCTTACGGTTTACGGTAAGCTTACCGCATTATCTATTTCGTACGTGTATTACATCTAGTTCATCTATGACAGTATTATTATCTGAATTTTCCGTCTGTGCTTGGCACAACATAACAATACTATTAAATAGGAAAACTCTAATTCCTGCAAAATTATATTTAATTGTTCACGAACCAGCTTCCGGCTCATTAGACCATCTTCAGGTGACAGCTGAATGTCGCAACCACAGAAAAAAATGATGTGGAACTTACACAAATATTAATTGCAAATAAGATGGAAAAATGATGTACAGTGTTTACATATGGAGTCATGACATTTTTGTGACAAAAAATTGACACTTGATTTATGTTACAGGGCGTATAATAAATACTAAACGTCGTTTACGTAAGTACCGACTGTATGACAGGCAGAGAAATGAATTCGTCTATCGCATAGAGCTATGCTTGATACGACGATACAAGGAAATACTTTCAGTGCCTTGCTTACTCTGCATTATTTAAAATTAAAATGTTGTGCAGAATTATACTTTGTGATTTATATGCAATATAATCAGCTCAACAATCTAGATATTCCCACCCTAATTTCCAAGTGTGCAATCTCTCAAATGAGCTGCTTTTACTTATCTAAATTTGGCGAAAATAAAGCGTGAAATTTACTCATCAATCTCGGAAGCGGAAAAAATTTCACGTATGTTCCTCAACAACTGTCCAAAATTGCACTTATCATTCCTCACAATTTATTTTCGGAATGCTTCCAAATGGTTCAAATGGCTCTGAGCACTATGGGACTCAACTGCTGAGGTCATTAGTCCCCTAGAACTTAGAACTAGTTAAACCTAACTAACCTAAGGACATCACAAACATCCATGCCCGAGGCAGGATTCGAACCTGCGACGTAGCGGTCTTGCGGTTCCAGGCTGCAGCGCCTTTAACCGCACGGCCACTTCGGCCGCCTCGGAATGCTTCCAACAGAACGGAAAACAGAAGAAACAAACTACATACTTTCAAATCTAAGTCTAAAGCTCCACTTTTATCAGATTTCTCGCACTATTTTCGTCAAAGTGATTTACACTCGTTTGCCCCAGGCGTAGAGTTACATGTGCGCCACAATATTTTCAAAAAATCGGTATTTTGTCGCAGAAGATAACAGTGATCTTGTTTTATAACTTTACAAGCAAACAAACCAAGATCACGTTTTTTCATTTAAATGATAGTACCAGTTTCGACCCAATTAGATATCTTCAGACTGGAAACACATGAGCAAGGATGGTATCACTAGCGTTAGTTGGTGCGTTTGTGTTTAAATATAGAGCTACTAATATTCTGTGGTAGCTAGTAGAGATTCATGATTACGTTTTCTGTAAATTACACGTCACCGTACTATTTTCACGATCATTATTCCATGAAATTGAAAAAGATTATAGTATTGTGTGGTGCTTATCGTATGTGTAAATCATCGCTTGGCAGTCAATAATAATAAATAATTTTCACTAGCAGACAAGCAAGAGAGTTACACAATGTGATCAAAAGTATCCGGACACCCTAAAAAACATACGTTTTTCATATCAGGTGCATTGTGCTGCCACTTACTGCCACGTACTCCATGTCAGCGACCTCAGTAGTCATTAGACATCGTGAGAGAGCAGAATGGGGCGCTCCGCCAAACTCACGGACTTCGAACGAGGTCAGGTGATTGGGTGTCACTTACGTCATACGTCTGCACGCGAGATTTCCACACTCCTAAACATCCCTAGGTCCACTGTTTACGATGTGATAGTTAACTGGAAACGTGAAGGGACACGTACAGGACAAAAGCGTACAGGCCGACCTCGTCTGTTGACTGACATAGACCGCCGACAGTTGAAGAGGCTCGTAATGTGTAATAGGCAGACATCTATTCAGAACATCACACAGGTATTCCATACTGTATCAGGATTCACTGCAACTACCGTGACAGTTAGCGGTAGGTGAGAAAACTTTGATTTCATGGTCTAGCGACTGCTCATAAGCCACACATCACGCCGGTAAATGGTAAACGACCCCTCGGTTGGTGTAAGGAGCGTAAACAGTGGACGATTGAACAGTGGGAATACATTGTGTGGAGTGACGAACCACGGTACGCAATGTGGCGATCCGATGATAGGGTGTGGGTATGGCGAATACCCGGTGAACGTTATCTGCCAGCGTGTGTAGTGCCAACAGTAAAATTCGGAGGCGGTGGTGTTATAGTGTGGTCGTGTTTTTCAAATGGCTCTGAGCACTATGGGACTTAACTTCTAAGGTCATCAGTCCCCTAGAACTTAGAACTACTTAAACGTAACTAACCTAAGGACATCACACACATCCATGCCCAAGGCAGGATTCGAACCTGCGACCGTAGCGGCCGCGCGGTTCCAGACTGTAGCGCCTTTAACCGCTTGGCCACCACGGCCGGCTCGTGTTTTTCATGGAGGAGGCTTGTACCCCTTGTTGTTTTGCGTGGCACTATTACAACACAGGCGTACATTGATGTTTTAAGCACCTTCTTGCTTCCCACTGTTGAAGAGCAATTCGGGGATTGCGATTGCATCTTTCAACACGATCGAGCAATTGTTCATAATGCACAACCTGTGGCGGAATGGTTACACGACAATAACATTCCCGTAATTGACTGGCCTGCACAAAGTACTTACCTGAATCCTATAAAACAACTTTCTGATGTTTTGGAACGCCGATTTCGTGCCAGGTGTCACCGACTGACATCGATACCTCTCCTCAGTGCTGCACTCCGTGAAGAATGGGCTGCCGTTCCCCAAGAAACCTTCCAGCACTTGACTGAACGTATGCCTGCGAGAGTGGAAGCTGCCATCAAGGCTAAGGCTGATCCAATACCATACTGAATTCCAGCATTATGGAGGGCGCCACAAACTTGTAAGTCATATTCAGCCAGGCGTCCGGATACTTTTGATCACATAGTGTGCCTCTTTCACGTAGCAAGCTGAAGCTGTCAGGCAGCATGAACAGGACACTTTTCTCGCTCCACATTTTTTTGACCTGGAAATGCAGTTTCATTAATTTGCCGGAAAAAATAGTAATCACCTCCATAAAAGAACTCAGTGGTCGCTTTGGGGCTCTGGTGTAGAACTGGTAGCAGGCGGCCATATGGTCCTCCAACTATGTGCGATAGCCAGTAAAGGAGAGTTAATGAACACAGTTTCCCGAAATTCCTTCAACCAAAGAAGGTGAAGTAAATATTTGTGAATTCAAATCAAGAACTACTGCCAATATGAGTAACTTAGAAGTAGATATTCTCGGAGTAGTGTAGCAACTTAAATCACTTAATAAAAGCAAGTCTCCAGGTCCAGACTGTGTACTAATCCCGTTCCTTTCAGAATATGCTGATACAATAGCTTCATAGTTAGCAATCATATACAACCGCTCGCTCGTCGAAAGACCCGTACCTAAAGACTGGAATGTTGTACAAGTCACACAAATATACAGGTAAGGAAATAGGAGTGATCCGTTTAATTACAGACCTATATCGCTAACATTGATTTGCTGTAGGAAACTGGAACGTATACTGTGGTTGAACATTATGGGCTACCTCGAAGAGAACGATTTACTGACAAACAACCAATACGGATTCAGAAAATATCGTTCTTATGAAACTCAGCTAGCTCTTTCTTCTCACGAACTAATGAATGCTATCGACAGGGGATGTTAAGTTGATTCCATATTTCTAGATTTCCAGAGGACTTTTGACTTCGATCTTCACAAGCGACTTCTAATCAAATTGCGTACCTATGGAGTATCTATTGTGCGACGGGACTCGTGATTTTCTGTAAGAAAGGTCACAGTTTGCTGTAATTGAGGGAAAGTCATCGAGTAAAACACAAGTAATATCTGGCGTTCCCCAAGAAAGTGTCATAGACTCCTTGCTGTTCCTGATCCACACAAACGATTTAGGAGACACTCTGAGCAGCCCTCTTAGATTGTTTGCAGACGATGCTGTCATTTATCGTCTTATAAAGTCATCAGATGAGCTAAACAAATTGCAGAACGATTTAGACAAGATATCTGTATGGTGCGAAAAGTGGCAGTTGACCCTGAATGATGAGTATTTGTGGGGAAAGCAAACTAAAGACTGCGATTTATTGGCAGAACACTCAGAAAGTGCAACTGGTCTACTAAAAGAGACTGCTTAACACTACGCTTGACCGCCCTTTTCTGGAGTATTACTGTGCGGTGTGCGACCCGCATCAGATAGCACTGACGGAGGACATCGAAAAAGTTCAAAGAAGGACAGCTCGTTTTGTATTATCGCGAAATAGAGGAGAGAGTGCCACGGGTATAATACACGAGTTGGGATGGAAATCATTAAACCAAAACCGATTTTTGTTGTGGCAGGATATTCTCATGAAATTTCGATCACAAACTTCGTCCTCAGAGTGTTAAAATACACTCCTGGAAATTGAAATAAGAACACCGTGAATTCATTGTCCCAGGAAGGGAAAACTTTATTGACACATTCCTGGGGTCAGATACATCACATGATCACACTGACAGAACCACAGGCACATAGACACAGGCAACAGAGCATGCACAATGTCGGCACTAGTACAGTGTATATCCACCTTTCGCAGCAATGCAGGCTGCTATTCTCCCATGGAGACGATCGTAGAGATGCTGGATGTAGTCCTGTGGAACGGCTTGCCATGCCATTTCCACCTGGCGCCTCAGTTGGACCAGCGTTCGTGCTGGACGTGCAGACCGCGTGAGACGACGCTTCATCCAGTCCCAAACATGCTCAATGGGGGACAGATCCGGCGATCTTGCTGGCCAGGGTAGTTGACTTGCACCTTCTAGAGCACGTTGGGTGGCACGGGATACATGCGGACGTGCATTGTCCTGTTGGAACAGCAAGTTCCCTTGCCGGTCTACGAATGGTAGAACGATGGGTTCGATGACGGTTTGGATGTACCGTGCACTATTCAGTGTCCCCTCGACGATCACCAGTGGTGTACGGCCAGTGTAGGAGATCGCTCCCCACACCATGATGCCGGGTGTTGGCCCTGTGTGCCTCGGTCGTATGCAGTCCTGATTGTGGCGCTCACCTGCACGGCGCCAAACACGCATACGACCATCATTGGCACCAAGGCAGAAGCGACTCTCATCGCTGAAGACGACACGTCTCCATTCGTCCCTCCATTCACGCCTGTCGCGACACCACTGGAGGCGGGCTGCACGATGTTGGGGCGTGAGCGGAAGACGGCCTAACGGTGTGCGGGACCGTAGCCCAGCTTCATGGAGACGGTTGCGAATGGTCCTCGCCGATACCCCAGGAGCAACAGTGTCCCTAATTTGCTGGGAAGTGGCGGTGCGGTCCCCTACGGCACTGCGTAGGATCCTACGGTCTTGGCGTGCATCCGTGCGTCGCTGCGGTCCGGTCCCAGGTCGACGGGCACGTGCACCTTCCGCCGACCACTGGCGACAACATCGATGTACTGTGGAGACCTCACGCCCCACGTGTTGAGCAATTCGGCGGTACGTCCACCCGGCCTCCCGCGTGCCCACTATACGCCCTCGCTCAAAGTCCGTCAACTGCACATACGGTTCACGTCCACGCTGTCGCGGCAAGCTACCAGTGTTAAAGACTGCGATGGAGCTCCGTATGCCACGGCAAACTGGCTGACACTGACGGCGGCGGTGCACAAATGCTGCGCAGCTAGCGCCATTCGACGGCCAACACCGCGGTTCCTGGTGTGTCCGCTGTGCCGTGCGTGTGATCATTGCTTGTACAGCCCTCTCGCAGTGTCCGGAGCAGGTATGGTGGGTCTGACACACCGGTGTCAATGTGTTCTTTTTTCCATTTCCAGGAGTGTATTTTGTTGGCGCCCATCTTCTTAGGAAGGAATGATTATCATAGTAAAATAAGAGAAACCAGAGCTCGCACGAAAAAGTTTAAGTGTTCGCTTTTCCGACGCGCTGTTCGAGAGTGGAACGGTAGAGAAATAGCGTGAAGGTAGTTCAATCAATCGTGCACCCGGAACTTAATTTTGAATTGCAGAGTAATCATGTAGATGTAGAGATGTATGTGTCAGTTGGCTGTATAGAATCAGAGCAATCACAAGAGTCGACGTGGAGACGTGAAAGGATAATGTGGCTGTCGTGTTTGCACGAGCCCTTGGCCACAGGTGGATGAAGTCATCTGTTTTACTAGTGTGTCGACACAGACTACCCAACATGTCAACAAGGAATGTTGTACCACAGTCATATGCCACAGCGTAAGAACAACGACCGTATAAAGGTCCTAACTGACTGGGATCGGAGAAGATTGCAGTGACAATCAATATTAAACGAGACAGAAATCGTTCCTGTCAGTGAATTCGAATCTCTCCAAATCAGTTTAAGAAAAGGCAATTGCATGAAATGGACATTTGGAATTGGGTACCTCGCAAAATACCACTGCTCACAGCGACAAAGTGGTGAATGCTCCATACAATCCAGAAACTGGACAGGAGTTGACTAGAGACGTGTACCGTGGTCCGAGGAACCGTGATTTTGTCTCGTTCAAATAACGCAAGGCGCTGAATGCACCTGACCAATAAGTGGTTTAACCTGCAGTATTTGGAAGGATGTTTTTCATGCCGGAATTGGTTCTGTGATGTTTTAGGGAGTGTTTATCGTACCATTACTTCGTCCCAGTCACTCAGATTACCTTGAATATAAAGCGGAACATTTATTTCAACATTTTCGATGACGAAATGGTCTTTCTTCAACACCTTCATGATGAGTATGCCGTGGCCGCTCCCATCTTCCAAGAGGGTGATAAAAGTGTTCACGGAGTTACATGCAAACGTTCCTGGTTTGACGTTCACTCAGGAATCGTATCGCACCACGACGGGCCCGTTAGATATCCAGTTCTTAACCCAGTAGAAAATACATCGGTGAACCAAAACATTATGACTACCTGTTTAATAGCATGTTGTTTCACTTCTCAAACCCGTTACAACAGAGATTCTGCTAGGCATCGATTCTACATGTCCTTCATAGGCTTCAAGAAGTACACTACTGGCCATTAAAATTGCTACACCACGAAGATGACGTGCTACAGACGCGAAATTTAACCGACAGAAATAAGATGCTGTGATATGCGAATGATTAGCTTTTCAGAACATTCACACAAGGTTGTCGCCGGTGGCGACACCTACAACATGCTGACATGAGGAAAGTTTCCACCCGATTTCTCATTCACAAACAGCAATTTACCGGCGTTGCCTGGTGGAACGTTGTTGTGATGCCTCGTGTAAGGAGGAGAAATGCGTACCATAACGTTTCCGACTTTGCTAAATGTCGGATTGTAGCCTATCGCGATTGCGGTTTATCGTATCGCGACATTGCTGCTCGCATTGGTCGAGGTCCAATGATTGTCAGCAGAATATGGAATCGGTGGAATCAGGAGGGTAATACGGAACGCCGTGCTGGATCCCAACGGCCTCGTATCACTAGCAGTCGAGATGACAGGCATCTTTTCGCATGGCTGTAACGGATCGTGCAGCCACGTCTCGATCTCTGAGTCAACAAATGGGGACGTTTGCAAGACAACAACCATCTGCACGAACAGTTCGACGACGTTTACAGCAGCATGGAGTATCAGCTCGGAGATCATGGTTGCGGTTACCCTTGACGCTGCATCACAGACAGGAGCGCCTGCGATGTTGTACTCAATGACGAACCTGGGTGCACGAATGGCAAAACGTCATTTTTTCGTATGAATCCCGGTTCTGTTTCCAGCATCATGATGGTTGCATTCGTGTTTGGCGACATCGCGGTGAACGCACATTGGAAGCGTGTATTCGTCATCGCCATACCGGCTTATCACCCGGCGTGATGGTATGGGATGCCAGTGGTTACACGTCTCGGTCACCTCTTGTTCGCATTGACGGCGGACGTTACATTTCAGATGTGTTACTACCCGTGGCTCTATCCTTCAAGCCCTTCGAAACCCTACATTTCAGCAGCATAATGCACGACGGCATGTTGCAGGTCCTCTACAGGCCTTTTCTGAATACAGAAAATGTTCGACTGCTGCCCTGGCCAGCGCATTCTCCAGATTTCTCACCAATTGAAAACGTCTGGTCAATGATGGCCGAGCAACTGGCTCGTCACAATACGACAGTCACTACTCTTGATGAACTGTGGTATCGTGTTGAAGCTGCACGGGCAGCAGTACCTGTGCACGCCATCCAAGCTCTGTTTGACTCAATGCCCAGGCGTATCAAGGCCGTTATTAGGGCCAGAGGTGGTTCTTCTAGGTACTGATTTCTCAGGATCTATGTGTGAAAATGTAATCACATGTCAGTTCTAGTATAATATATTTGTCCAATGAATACCCGTTTATCATCTGCATTTCTTCTTGGTGTAGCAATTTTAATGGCCAGTAGTGTATGTGGCCCAGACGTCTACGCTCAGGTCAAGCAATTCCCGCAAATTACGGGATGGTGGTTTAAGGGCACGCATCTAATGCCCCGATATGTGTTCCAATGGGTACAGATCAGGCACATTTGCTGGCCATCACATCAATGTGAGTTCACTATAATGCCCCTCAAAGCACTGTAGCACGATTCTGACCTTGCAACACGGAAAGTTACCCTGCTGGGAGATGTCATCGCATTAGGGGGAGACTTCAAGCATGAAACGATGCAGGTGGTTCGCAATAACGTTCACGCAGTTCACTGTTGGCATGATGTCTTCGATTATCACCACAGATCCCATGGAACGACAACTCAGTGTACCCCCATAGCATAATTCTGCCCTCACCGGCCTGCATCTGTGGCACGGTCCATGTTTCGTGCAGCCATTCGCCTAGATGGCAGCGTGTAAGGACCCAGCCATCGGCCCGGTGTTATAAGAAATGAGGTTCATTCGACAAGCGACACGTTTCTATTGATCTACGGTGAAAACTCAGTGATGCTCTGCCCACTGCAATCGTAACTGACGATGTCTTTGGGTCAACAGAGGAACACGTAGGAGTCATGTGACACGGAGCTCCATGTTCAACAACGGCTTTTGAACGGTGTGCTCCGAAACACTTGTGCCTACATCAGCAATGTACTCTGTCGTCAAATCTGCCACAGAGCGCTGCCTATCCTGGGTCACACAGGGGGGGGGGGGGGGGGGGAGGGGGGGGAATCCTCCGACCGCTAAGTTTAGTGATGAGACGTGGTCGTCCAATACCATACGGCCTACTCGTTATTTCACCGTCCTTCAACCACTTTGCATAGGTGTTCACAACAGCAGTACACCAACAGGCGACCAGCTTTGCCGTCTCCGAGATTCCCGTTTCCAGCCGCAGCGCCAGAACAATGTGCCCTTTGTCAAAATCGCTTATATCCGTGGATTTCCGCATTTACGGCCCGTATATTTGCTATGACTGCCCATTCGTCTCGCTTCCGCTTACATTCTTTCCTTACTGCGTCACGTACCCGTAACACCATCAAGAGGGTTTCAACCTCGCGGTGGGCAATGGTCATTATGTTTCGGCTCATCAGTGTACTTGGGTCAAATTGGGATAACAAATAAAATGTATCAATCAACACCTCCGCAATTTCATAGATCTACAAGATCCAGTCGTTAATGAGCGGCTTCATATGGATTTGGCATACCTGTAGAGTCTTATAGACACTCCTCCTTGCTGAATCGAGACCATTATCAAAGGGTACCGGCGATATTTTGCGGTACTGACGTGATGGCTCCTAGAAGTGTATCCTTGTTATCATTAGTACAACACGCGTAGGAAATATACTGCTCGAGGTAGTAACTTTCGTATGGTAATGATCTCGTGCCTCTGCGTATGACAGACGCGCAAAATGCACAATTCTTGTCCGCCTGCTTAGTTGGGTGGTAACGACTCGCCTCCCATGCAAGCCCGCCCGGGTTCGATTCCCCGCCGGGTTGGAGATTTTCTCCGCTCGGGGACTGGGTGCTGTGTTGTCCTCATCACCATTTCATCCTCATCACCGGCGAGCAAGTCGCCCAATGTGGTGTCGACTGAAATAAGACTTGCACTTGGCGGCCGAACTTCCTCGAGTGGGGACCTCCCGGCCATTCGCTCATTTCATTTTTTTTTTTTTTTGCGCATTTCATCTAGAATGTTCGACGCCACAAATAGTCGTTTATGATTATGAACTAAACAACTTTCTGGCCAATTTGTACTAAAGAGTCTGTGAAAGCATTAAATGTATGTTTCATGGCCATATATTTTTCAAAAGCTTGCCGAATGTGATCAGATGTTCTGTCCTCTGACATTCTTTCGTATACTTAAGAACTCCATTATTAGTAAAGCAACTTTTACTTATAGGAAGCTATTCTCTAACACCTTTAGAGTAGTTAATTAATAAATGCAATTATAATGAGAGAACCTCAGGAAATACTGATATAGTCAACGCCAGAATAACCAAGGGAAAAAACTAACAAATATAGAAACTTAGTCCAGATCTACCATATACGAGTAAGAATTAAAACTTAGTTTGTTTCCTAGTTTCCATTATAAATTTCTGTTAAGATTTTTGAGCGCGTAAAGGGATTTTAGTAGACTATAGAAATAATTTTAATATCGTATAAGGAATATGTCGTAAACATTAAATACTGGATTAAAAAACATTGTTTTTGTTCGTTTCGACCCTTTACGATCACAGGTGGCTTGTTGAGTACGTCTTCTTTCTTCCATATACCTCTTCATTCTCTCGCTCCTCTTGGTTTTCTGCGCTTACGTGATCTTAATTTTGATTCTTTTGTTATCACTCCACCTGTGATCTTTCATTACATTTCTATAGCTCGACCTATCCAGCACTGTTGCTTGTTAATTTTATTCCCTCATTCCAGTTGTTTCGCAGTCCCCCCTAACTTCTTTCATCCAGTTGTTCCCTGTTAAGCATGCTGTATTCCATATGTTCTTGGTCATAGTGTTGTCCTTCATCCTCTTGATTTATGCGCAACGAAGGCGAACATCTTGAGCAAAAGAGTCTGCGTGTATCCGGCTGGAGAAGCAGGAACGAAAGATCTTAAGAGACGTCTGGGCCATGAAAAAACAAGGTGAACTCTGGACAGGCAGGAGGTGTATGAGAGAGTTGAACCAAGATCATGAATGATACGGAAGAGAAGACTAGGACTCGTCGGGCAGAAAAACCTTATATTAGGCTCTTCAGTTTCCAGGTATTCACATTAAAGTAACTTAAGTACCATTTAACAATCACTGATTCATTGGGAACTTCATGAGAGCTTCTTGAAGGTTTAAAAATTCCTCACTCTCTGGTCGAGGAATCATATCCAGCCACTGTTTGTAGTTGCTTAACCCATTATGAAGTCAGCACTTTCTATATTTATTTATATGTCATATCCTCTCTCATAGAATGACACTACTGCAAGGTAAACAACAATTTCAAAATGTGCTACAGTTCTCGTTCTTGGCGGTATTATTAACACTTCTGATTTCCCAGTATTTGAGCCGCTCACTACTAAGCTCATCTCGCATATTGCCCTAGTCTCTTCTGCGTGATACAATTCACACGCATATGAAAGGCAGTCTACCGATACAGACTCAAAGCGCTTGATAAAGAGTTTTTTGTTGTTTTTTCTGTTCTGTGCGTCGTAGGAGGTAGTGTTAAAGACCCCGGCAGCTCGTCAGATTACGAGGGAGTGCAATAAACCCGACGGCGGCCTGTGGCAGTGATATAAGTAGAAGAAGGGCCATACATAGACCGACAAAGAGAATAAAAGACTTTCGTTCATAGACTTAGCAGCTGTTTATCTGCCCTCACATGATCGAGGTCAGCGCTTTCGTCAAACAGCAGCATGATACTGCAAATAATTTTCACACAGCCTCTACGAACAATGACTGCGTACCAAGTAAATATACGCCCGTAATAGAAATGATGTGAATCTGTTAGAGAGAATTGTCTGACAAAGTGAAAAGCAAAGCCCTTACATAAATAAATGTTAGCAGATCAAAGGAAATGCTAGTGTTTCATCATGATGGTAGTATTAATTCACATTTCACTCAGTGGGCATTGTAAACTGGTAATTAGTTTAAATAAATAGCCCTTGATCTTGGTTCAAAAGAAATTAGGGATTTTAAAATGCGGCGTATTGTGCAACAATGTGAAATACCAGCGAGCTACAGACAACTGGCCGTTAAGCTGAACATTCACGAGACCACAGTTTCTCGAGTGATTTATAACAAAAGCGGGCTCAAAAGACACTCTAAAACAGCATAATAAACTTTAGAGAAATGAAATAAACATCAGAATTAACACGAACATTTTTTAGACACGTGAAAGAGAAGTAACGAAAACGTTTCCAAATGAAATAATTCAGCATGTACACTCCTGGAAGTGGAAAAAAGAACACATTGACACCGGTGTGTCAGACCCACCATACTTGCTCCGGACACTGCGAGAGGGCTGTACAAGCAATGATCACACGCACGGCACAGCGGACACACCAGGAACCGCGGTGTTGGCCGTCGAATGGCGCTAGCTGCGCAGCATTTGTGCACCGCCGCCGTCAGTGTCAGCCAGTTTGCCGTGGCATACGGAGCTCCATCGCAGTCTTTAACACTGGTAGCATGCCGCGACAGCGTGGACGTGAACCGTATGTGCAGTTGACGGACTTTGAGCGAGGGCGTATAGTGGGCATGCGGGAGGCCGGGTGGACGTACCGCCGAATTGCTCAACACGTGGGGCGTGAGGTCTCCACAGTACATCGATGTTGTCGCCAGTGGTCGGCGGAAGGTGCACGTGCCCGTCGACCTGGGACCGGACCGCAGCGACGCACGGATGCACGCCAAGACCGTAGGATCCTACGCAGTGCCGTAGGGGACCGCACCGCCACTTCCCAGCAAATTAGGGACACTGTTGCTCCTGGGGTATCGGCGAGGACCATTCGCAACCGTCTCCATGAAGCTGGGCTACGGTCCCGCACACCGTTAGGCCGTCTTCCGCTCACGCCCCAACATCGTGCAGCCCGCCTCCAGTGGTGTCGCGACAGGCGTGAATGGAGGGACGAATGGAGACGTGTCGTCTTCAGCGATGAGAGTCGCTTCTGCCTTGGTGCCAATGATGGTCGTATGCGTGTTTGGCGCCGTGCAGGTGAGCGCCACAATCAGGACTGCATACGACCGAGGCACACAGGGCCAACACCCGGCATCATGGTGTGGGGAGCGATCTCCTACACTGGCCGTACACCACTGATGATCGTCGAGGGGACACTGAATAGTGCACGGTACATCCAAACCGTCATCGAACCCATCGTTCTACCATTCCTAGACCGGCAAGGGAACTTGCTGTTCCAACAGGACAATGCACGTCCGCATGTATCCTGTGCCACCCAACGTGCTCTAGAAGGTGTAAGTCAACTACCCTGGCCAGCAAGATCTCCGGATCTGTCCCCCATTGAGCATGTTTGGGACTGGATGAAGCGTCGTCTCACGCGGTCTGCACGTCCAGCACGAACGCTGGTCCAACTGAGGCGCCAGGTGGAAATGGCATGGCAAGCCGTTCCACAGGACTACATCCAGCATCTCTACGATCGTCTCCATGGGAGAATAGCAGCCTGCATTGCTGCGAAAGGTGGATATACACTGTACTAGTGCCGACATTGTGCATGCTCTGTTGTCTGTGTCTATGTGCCTGTGGTTCTGTCAGTGTGATCATGTGATGTATCTGACCCCAGGAATGTGTCAATAAAGTTTCCCCTTCCTGGGACAATGAATTCACGGTGTTCTTATTTCAATTTCCAGGAGTGTATTTTATATGCCGTCTTCACCAAGAACAGAAACAAAATTTTGAGAAACAGTAGTAATCTAACGTAAAAGGAATACAAAAATCTTTTATTTATACGATGGACTTTATTCAATTCTTTTACAATCACTTTGAAAGAGAGCATCCCTTAAGTGACGGTATTTATTGATGAGACATTACTGTGCCCGTTATCGCTTTTTCTTCAGTTACATACGGCTCATCGCCGTCACTCCAGGAGACACCACGCTAATACCACCTCTAGCCTTGATAATGGCTTCGATTTGACGAGGGAAAGAGCCCAGTAATTTCTTCAGGTATGCCACATACAGCTGAAATCATTCATTTATTATTAAACGTGGCAGAACTATAAAACTGCCGGAATGTTGGTTGACACGTTTCATCATCCGTTCCAAATAGCTCCAGACATTTTCTATGATATCAAGCTCGGGTGATTCAGCGGGCCGATCGAGGCCACTAATGTATACATGCAGCCCTGAGAACACTGCTATTGCCCTCTTGGTAGTCGGCATACTCATCATGAAGATGTGGAAGAAAGGGCAGCAGTTGGCCACCGTGTATGTTGATATAGACATCTTGGTTCCTGGTCAAGGTATCGAAGATGAATTAGCTCAAGTCATGGTAGATGAATGTCAGAGAACCACCTCCAGCCAAACCTACACCCTCCACACAACCAGGGCTAAACGCCTCAATGGTCTGTCGGTGCACTTGACGCATTGCATCGTTTGAAAAGACGCGTCGGACCATACGCACGCCTCCAGCCAGTCAGTAGCTGTGTTGTGTGGTCCATTGAAGATGTGAAGTTTTATGTGGCGCTGTGAACAATTGCCTTTAGAGAGCTGCTGAACCCGAAATGTCCATAGCATGCAGCTTCCTTCGGAGTAGTTGCTCGGAAAGTGGCTGAGATTGATCTGCATTCACTGAACCCAGCAGTTCCTGTTGGGCATGGACAAGAAATAAAACTCATCTCCGGTCCCTATCGGTTAAATTTTTTTCCAACAACTATTCTTACTTCACGTTACGTGGCTACGACTGGTATATTCCTTGTAGACACGTTGGACAGTCATTGTTGATACCCCAATCTATCGGACAGTTTCATTCACGGTTGGTAATCCCCACGTTCAGACACAAAAGTTCCTTTCTATCATTCTGCCATGTCTCTACGTCGAACCATCCTAATGTATGTTTCCATATAACCGACCGGTATGGGCACAACACTTCACTGCCACGTCTTACGTCAGCGGTAGAAGCTTACATGACAGCTTGGCACCAGGTCTATACCATCTACAGTGCGTCAAAGCGGCCATTGTGTTCTTTTAACGGGTTGACTAATATTTTGTCAAGTGAGCTTATTATCGGTTGGTTATAATTAAACCGATAATGTTCTGTGTGCTGCAGTGTGGTCTGTATGCAACGCAGGACGCTCAAACAAGGTAGGTCTGTTCATTAATCTGTGCTCTTGCGGAGTATGCTGAAAAAATAAGAGTTCCACGTTCTGCCACCAGGTGAAAATATGGCACTGTAAGAAGTCAGAATGAGGTGTGTTTGGAGGAAAAATGGAGGAACGATCAAACCCATAATAAAGGTGGTTTGACACGTTTAGTAGTATAAGTTCAAAAGTTAAACACGTGTTCAATATGGTCTCCCGACTCAGCAACATTCTACATCTGTAACACTGTAAGATGGACAGTTGGTCCCAGCATATCAGGTTTGATCAGAGCGATATGTCGTCGTATGTTATCTTTAAGATCTGGAAGAGTCCAGATACATCCCTCATAGACACGATCTTTCAGATATCCTGACAACCAGAAGTGAGATGGATTTAGGCAAGCCGGCCGGGGTGGCCACGCGGTTCAAGGCGCTACAGTCTGGAACCGCGCAACCGCTACGGTCGCAGGTTCGAATCCTGCCTCGGGCATGGATGTGTGTGATGTCCTTAGGTTAGTTAGGTTTAAGTAGTTCTAAGTTCTAGGGGACTGATGACCTCAGAAGTTAAGTCCCATAGCGCTCAGAGCCATTTGAACCATTTTGGATTTAGGCAGAGTAATCTAAAAGGTCACACATCTTGAAATTGCCTAGAGATGATGCGGTCGTTACCGAACGTTTCTCGAAGCAAATCGTTCAGCTGGCAGGCGACACATTTCTACGCCCCATCTTGCATGGAAACAGTGGTGTGGACACAGTTGCGTTCTTGCAAAAATGGAATCAGGTGATGCGCAAGGAGGTTCTTGCAACGCTCACTGTCAATGCACATCTAACAGGCCAACGAGGTGACATCGCCTCAAAGAAAAACTGACCGAGAATGAAGGCGCTTGGGATACCACACCACAGAGTCACATAAACTGAGTGCACTGGATTTTCCTGCACAATATGTGCTGGAACAGAACTCCATATGTGACAGTTCTATGCATTCATGGCACCATGCAGAGTAAAATGTGCCTCAACCGTACAAAGAATATTCCCCGGCGACATGTCATCCATTTCCATGCATGCCAAAAAACGAAGGGCAAAGTCATGGTCTTGTAGCCTATGTTGGGGCTTAATTTGGTGCACATTCTGAGTCTTGTAGGGATACCAAGACACAATTCGCCGCAAAATCTTTTGAACTGTTGACCAGGGAAGAGAGATTTATCGTGTTACAACTCGAGTACTGGCTGTAGAATTTGAGGCTTGTGCTGCACTATCGGCTATAGCTACAGAAACTTCATTAGTAACTACGAAGGAAACGGGCCAAATCCCTGCTGCACCACCTAATTCACTGCTTCTGTCGGCGATGCAATGCAATGCAGCTCTGCTATTGTTGCCGTTCTGATAAAACAACTTTACAAGCAGTGCACTGTCTTTCTTCTCAATACCCAGTACTTTTCGCACGGAAAACTTCAACCTTCTTAACCCTTTACAGGAATAATCATTTCACAAAAAATATCAATACGCGTCACCAGGCGACAAGCAGCAGCCGGCCGAAGTGGCCGTGCGGTTAAAGGCGCTGCAGTCTGGAACCGCAAGACCGCTACGGTCGCAGGTTCGAATCCTGCCTCGGGCATGGATGTTTGTGATGTCCTTAGGTTAGTTAGGTTTAACTAGTTCTAAGTTCTAGGGGACTAATGACCTCAGCAGTTGAGTCCCATAGTGCTCAGAGCCATTTGAACCAAACCTAACTAACCTAAGGACATCACACATATCCATGCCCGAGGCAGGATTCGAACCTGCGACCGTAGCGGTCGCTCGGTTCCAGATTGTAGCGCCTAGAACCGCACGGTCACTCCAACCGGCTCCAATAGTTCCACAGCTATATACGCAGAGATCAGTCTTTGTTTTCTCACAGAGATAAACACCTCATACAAACAAAACTGATGATGCGCAGATCTATGTAACAAAACAAATAAATTGAATAACAGTGGAATATTTCTCTCAAAATCAAAGATGAGCGATAAGAAGTAAGAGTTGTACCTCTGTCCTTTTGAAGTAATACGTTCTGGTTAAGGTCTGCCTCCATAGCTGATTACCATGCAGAGGACCTGGGTTCGATTCCGAGTACTGGCAGGGACTTTTCGTTGCTGGGAGGCCTAGAACAGGGTGCACTCAGCCTCGTGATGCTAGTTGACGAGCTACTTGACCGAGTAGTAACGGCTCCAGCTCGCGGAAACACAAAGTCTGGGAGGGCAGTGCGCTGACCTCACGCCCCTCCACAACGCACCCAGTGCCGTCACTGGCAGAGGATGACACGGTAGTCGGTCGGTCGCGACGGGCTCACCAGGGCACGTGGACGGAGCTTACATATTTAAGGTCTCTCAGCTAGAACCACACAGTATCAGTATCATATCACAATATAGATCTGAGGACACAGTGATTATCACATCTTTCTTGGAAAAGTAGTTTTGAAAATATCTGTTACTAATTACTTTCTCATAAAGTTTCTTAACTTTTTTTCTAGAAATTTGCTCAAATACTACACTCATGTGAAACACATTAATAACGACAATTCAGTGTGAAATGATTTTGAAGTTACCTAGTTGAACTTCTATAGTAGAATTACTGTAAGTACCTAATCTGGGAAAACAGTAAAAGGAGAAAGATGTAACTAGTGATTAAATAAGAAAAATACCTCAGACACTGTCTAATGAAACTAAATTGTTCTACTTGAAATTCTTTTTAATTTATAACTTTCAGCTTAAAATTTCTTATCTCCTTACTGGTGTAAAATGTGACTAAAATGGCTTGTTGAAGAACAAGAAGTTAGTCTCAAAATTGCACTCATTTATGAAAAGTTATTTTTGAGAACAGTTTCCTCAAACAAGCAAAACTGAAAGTTGTGGAAAAAGTGTTTAGAGTAAAACATACAAAACTCACCTTATATTTAAACATACACTCTAAAACACTACACGCTCATATTCCTTAGTTGCAGGCTTTCATCTTGTCCCTACCACTTCTTTTTCTGATTACTTTGCCTTGTCTTCTAAGGAGTGCCATACATGTCCTATATTCAAAATTATTATTTGTATAACATTAATGCACTGCACCCAAATCCCTGATTCCACACCAGTTGCCTCCCATATTGAGCTGGAGGATATATATGTCCATCACTCAAAGCTGAAATTGCAACCAACACACCAACATACACAGGATAGTTCAAAAATAACTCCGTTTTGGACACCCCTCCATTATAACTGTATTGAGTGATTGAGTTCTGTTCTGCACTGTGCATAATTTACACCATGAATCTAAGGAAATGTGCGCAAAATCAAATATTTGACGCTCAATCACGACGCTGAACTTCATTCACTATGTGAATCCAGAAATGGATGTAGTAAATCTGTTTGAATTACAAAATTCAAAACCTCAGAACTCAAAAACCCTAAAAGATATTTGCTGGAAATTTTTTTTCTGATAATTCTGCTTCATCAAAAAATGCAAGAAAGTGATTTTCAACACTACATTAATATAGAGCCGTAGTGTCCGTAACGTTCCCGTCTAACTTGTCACACTATAAGTATTGCGGGTTTTAAGTATAAACTTGTGCGACTTGCGGAACATAAGTTTCATTAATAGGAGTTGCACTGTCCTGCTCGAACATCTTTACGCGTAGAACGTTGTTTTACGAGATGTGGGGGTGAACTAGAACTGGATCGAATGTGCACATCGCATTATCCTCCACTAGTCCGACTCAGCGGCCAGCAAGAATGTTTTTTTTTAGGCAATTATTCACGCTCATTGAGGCAACTGATGGGCAGGTTCATAGTCTCCGTCTCAGACAACATGGCATACAAATAATAAAAACGTGATAGCTCACTGACAAAAGTTTGCGCTGTTCACAGACAGATGTCGTAGCACGACTATCCTCCTTTAAACTAACAGATGTGGCGGTAGGAAAGGCATCCGACCATCAAATTAAATTAACTTATTTCCAAAACGTTAAATAGTAGAGCCATTATAGAAAACAACATAGCACGGTCGACAGGAGAAAGAAGAAAAGCTGAAACAATATAAATGTATGTAAAAGCTGCAGTGGGGCCTACACCTTCCACTAGGTGTCTAAGCAAATTGTTTTACCATTGACTTCAGAGACAGCTGCTTGAACTTTACAGTTTCAGATACTGACGTGTCAGTTACACACTACAGGCAAACAATACGATGCAATTCATGTCATGATTCATTTACATTCAGATAATAGTAATACTGGGTATTATTGCATCAAGAAAATCTTATTCAGCCAAACAGATGGGAATTGCCTTCTTAGCATAAGAAGCTCACACGTTCTTACACTGAAGAGCCAAAGAAACTTGTACACCTGGCTAATATCGAGTAGGACCCCCGCGAGCACGCACAAGTGCCGCAACACGACGTTGCATGGACTCTACTAATGTAGTGCTGGAGAGAACTGACACCATGAATCCTGCAGGGCTGTCCATATATTCGTAAGAGTACAAGAGGGTGGAGATCTCTTCTGAACAGCACGTTAAAGGCATCCCAGATATGCTCAATAATGTTCATGTCTGGGGAGTTTGGTGGTCAGCGGATGTATTTAAACTCAAAAGAGTGTTCCTGGAGCCACTCTGTAGCAACCCTGGACGTGTGGGGCGTTGTATTGTCCTGCTGGAATTGCTCAAGTCCGTCCAAATCCACAGTGGACATGAAAAGATGCAGGTGATCAGACAGGATGTGCCGGCCGCTGGTGGCCGAGCGGTTCTGGCGCTACAGTCTGGAACCGCGCGACCGCTACGGTCGCAGGTTCGAATCCTGCCTCGGGCATTGATGTGTGTGTTGTCCTTAGGTTAGTTAGGTTTAAGTAGTTCTAAGTTCTAGGGGACTTATGACCTCAGCAGTTGAGTCCCATAGTGCTCAGAGCCATTTGAACCATTTGACAGGATGCTTACATACGTCTCACCTATCAGAGTCGTATCTAGGCGTATCAGGGGCCCCATATGACTCCAGCTGCAGCCCCCCCCCCACCCCCCACATCATAACAGTGCCTCCACCAGCTTGAACCGTCCCCTACTGACATGCAGGGTCCATGGATTCGTGAGGTTGACTCCATATCCGTACACGTCCATTTGCTCGATACAATTTAAAACGAGACTCGTCCGACCAGACAACCTGTTTCCAGTCATCAACAGTCCAACGTCGGTGTTGATGGGCCCAGGTGAGGCGTCAAGCTTTGTGTAGTTCAGTCATCAAGGGTACACGAGTGGGTCTTCAGCTCCGCAAGCCCAAATCGATGATGTTTCGTTGAATGGTTCGCACGCTGACACTTGTTGATGGCCCATCACTGAAATCTGCAGCATTCTGCGGAAGGGTGCACCTCTGTCACGTCGAACTATTCTCTTCAGTCGTCGTTGGTCCAGTTCTTGCATGTTCTTCACCGATGTCGAAGACTTAATGTTTTACCGCATTCCTGATATTCACGGTACACTCCTGAAATGGTCGTACGGGAAAATCCCCACTTCATCGCTACCTCGGAGAT
The DNA here is from genome assembly GCF_023898315.1 of Schistocerca nitens. Lineage (NCBI taxonomy): Eukaryota > Metazoa > Arthropoda > Insecta > Orthoptera > Acrididae > Schistocerca > Schistocerca nitens. Next base: position 165,647,235 of record NC_064616.1, on the reverse strand, counting down.
GCTGTGTCCCATCGCTCGTGCGCTGACTATAACACCACGTTCAAACTCACTTAAATCTTGATAAGGTGCCATTGTAGCAGCAGTAACCGATCAACAACTGCGCCAGACACTTGTTGTCTTACATAGGCGTTGCCGACCGCAGTGTAGTCTTCCGCCTGTTTACATATCTCTGTATTTGAATACGCATGCCTATATCAGGTTCTTTGGCTCTTCAGTGTATTTTGAATAATATTAAGAAAAAGCTTGAGTACGACAAGTCAATCATAGTCCGAGCAGAGAAAGGGGAAACATTGGTCATTATTTATGAAAAACTTTATGTTACTAAAGTGCACGATTTTTTTCATTGAGAACAAAATTGTAAAATACGAATTTGACACCACTTCCAAATTTTTAACAGGTCTGAAGAATATTTAAAACCGACCAAATTTCTGCAAGAAGGCCAGCCATATACTGCAGATCTGTCATAGACAGAGACTTCATCATTTCTTACTGAGCTATAGTCTGGTGTTCCAAGATTTATCCTCGTTAGTTGTGCTTAATTACAATATTATTTTTATCATGTTGGAAGTTTTACGGATTCAGTAAGTTACATCTCTCGATATTTTTCGGTATACGCTTCCAATCCAAACAATGGCATTTTTCAAAATCTGGAAGCAGTATAGGGAGAAGAAACAAAATCGCTGATTAGTCCAACTCACGTAAGTAGCACACAGAAGTCGTAAACGATTCCTCTATCTCTCCGCCTCTTCCTCCCTTTCCCCCTTCACATTATCACCCACACCCAACCACAATAGAAAGTTGGTGGTTCTAGCCCCAACAGTATTTTTTTTTCCAGTTACTCAGTAATATGTCTGCCAAGTTTGGTTGAAATCGATACGAGGGTTAAGGTGGAGCTCTTTATCAACGGCTTTGCCAGCATGCGCATTTGTCACATACACTATGTGATCAAAAGTATCCGGGCACCTGGCTGAAAATGACTTACAATTACGTGGCGTCCTCCATCGGTAATGCTGGAATTCAATATGGTATTGGACCACCCTTCGCCTTGATGACAGCTTCCACTGTCGCAGGCAAACGTTCAATCAGGTTCTAGAAGCTTTTTTGGGGAATGGCAGCCCATTATTCACAGATTGTTGCACGGAGGAGAGGTATCGATGTCGGTCGGAGAGGCCTGGCACGAAGTCGGCGTTCCAAAACATCCCAAAGGTGTTGTATAGGGTTCAGGTTAAGACTCTGCGCAGGTCAGTCCATTACGGGCATGTTATTGTCGCGTAACCACTCCGCCACAGGCCGTGCATTATGAATAATTGCTGCCGGCCGGTGTGGCCGTGCGGTTAAAGGCGCTTCAGTCTCGAACCGCGAGACCGCTACGGTCGCAGGTTCGAATCCTGCTTCGGGCATGGATGTGTATGATGTCCTTAGGTTAGTTAGGTTTAAGTAGTTCTAAGTTCTAGAGGACTGATGACCACAAATGTTAAGTCCCATAGTGCTCAGAGCCATTTGAACCATGAATAATTGCTCGATCATGTTGAAAGATGCAATCTCCATCCCCGAATTCTCTTCAACAGTGGGAAGCAAGAAGGTGCTTAAAACATCAATGTACGGCTGTGCTATGATAGTGCCACGCAAAACAGCAGGAGGTGCTAGGCCCTTCCATGAAAAACATGACCACACCATAACACCACCGCCTCCGAATTTTACTGTTGGCACTACACACGCTGGCACATTACGTTCTCCGGGCATTCGCCATACCCACACCCTACCATCGGATCGCCACATTGTGTCACTCCACACAAAGTTTTTCCATTGTTCAGTCGTCCAATGTTTATGCTCCTTACACCAAGAAGGAGTCGTTTGGCATTTACCGGCGTGGTGTGTGGCTTATGAGCAGTCGCTCGACCATGAAATCCAAGTTTTCTCACCTCCCGCCTAACTGTCATAGTACTTGCAGTGGATCCTGATGCAGTTTGGAATTCCTGTGTGATGGTCTGGACAGATGTCTGCCTATTACACATTGCGACCCTCTTCAATTGTCGGCGATCTCTGTCAGTCAACAGACGATGTCGGCCTGTACGCTTTTGTGCTGTACGTGTCGCTTCATGTTTCCACTTCACTATCACATCGGAAATAGCGGACCTAAAGATGTTTAGGAGTGTGGAAATCTCGCGTACAGACGTATGACACAAGTGACACCCAAATACCTGACCACGTTCGAAGTCCGGGAGTTTCGCGGAGCGCCCCATTGTTCTCGTTCTCACGTACTGGATGAATGGAGTCTGGCTATTTGCTTGTCGTGACCTACGCAACTTTTTCACCCCCATGCACATCCCTTTGAGAGGGACATTGTTCCTACTTCCATGGTGGTTTTTTCAGACAGTTGGTACAAACCTAATTTTGTTGTCATCGACCAGTAATTTAAGAGAAGATGTGGAACGTACATACATACACACACATACACACACACACATACACTTCTACAATTCACTGACGGAAAGCAATCGTAACTCAAAAAAATCAAAGTAGAGTGATGAAATTTCGTGAATACATTTGTCTGGGTAACATATTTAAGTGATTAATCATGCCAGTTCACAGGTTAATGTAGACAGAAGATAAGCCATATCAAATGTGAAATGCTGGTACATTAATAACCGGTGTAAACGCCAGAATGTTGAATGCAAGTATGCAAACGTGCGTGCATTGTGTTGGATAGCTGCCGGATGTCAGTATGTGCGATGTAGTTCCATGCCTGTTTCACATGGTCGGTCAGTACAGGGACGGTTAATGCTCTTTGTGGATGACGCTGGAGTTGTCCGATAATGTGATCGAGGAGGCCAAGGCAACATATTGACGCCCTGTAGAGTTTGTTGGGTTACGACAGCGGTATGTAGGCGGTCGTTATCCTGTTGGAAAACACCCCCTGTAATGCTGTACACGAGTGGCAGGTCCAGTCACCAGACTGACGCACAAATTTGTCGTCAGGGTACATGGGATAACCACGAGAGTTCTCCTGCTCGCTTACGAAATCTCACCCCAGACCATAACTCCAGGTATAGGTCCAGCGTGTCTATAATCCGTTCAGCATAAGAATAAACCTGATGTGAACATTGCACTATTTATTCTTCCGCATTTGCTGGAACCTCATTGGATTTCCGTTTCACGTGGGACTGCAGCCAAGCTGTCTCGAGTACTGCCAAGTACTATAACAAGGGTGCGTTTTGTGCAGTGGGTTACGCGCACATCGACTTAGCGATAACACGGGACAACAGCTTTACCGGCGCAATTTACTTGGACAGCACTGGCCGGTCAGCTGGTACAGCTAGCCTGCAGTGACGTGGCCAGCTGCAGTTCACACATAAAAAGAGACGAGCGGAGGAGCAATACAGCTTCGAATGTCATTTAATTTTTAAGCAGAATGAAATAATACACTGCAAATCTCCCACAATACGCTGCTTAGACGACTAGACGAAAACGGCAACACGTTATCGTTTTTAGCTAACGTACTATTGTAATTAAAAACAAGAATGAGGAAAACTCCCAACATAACCACAGGGTAATTTTTCTACATGAGCTATGTGTAACGCAAGAGAGCATTGAAGGATTTCACCATATAGTTAAATATTGAAGCCACTGGAGGATTTACTTACAGTCAGCCGTCAGGTAATCTCTTAGTTCCTTCCTTATCCGAATCCGAGAAATATATTTCAGTTCTGGAAGCGTCACTTGCTACGTTGATAACGAGTCTATCAACAACAGAATCTACGAAGCCAACCAGGCGCAGCATTTTCTCTTCTTTTATGACGAGCCATTCTATATCCCGCCAGAGTTCGACAGTGACGTGTGAAGAAGCTGCGTGCGTTAGTTCCAGTACGTCTGGCAGCTTAACAGTCTTGTTACTTCTCGGGCCAAATCCCGCAGCTTGGCTCCATATCAGTCCTGTTGGGTTCATATAGTAGTAGTACAGTGTAAAATGTAAAAATGCAGCATTTGTATGATGTGCTCGATGCTGTGAAAGTGATTGTTTTTCTGTTTCTTCGATACTTATGTACCACTGTGGTATATAATGATGGACAGAGTCCAAATAAACAGGATTTGATTTTTCATTTTTGCCTTAAAAATTAAATTATGTTTTCTTAATTTAAACAACTTTTATGAAAAGTCTTTCATAAAACATCGATAATTAAGGATTTGTATCTGAAATGGAAACAGGAATTTCGCTTGCAATATGTAATTAGAAACAAGAAGACGTGCATTATTCATAAAAATGATGAGTTTTATAACTACGAGATGTAGGTATCTCAAACTGAAACTTCCTGGCAGATTAAAACTGTGTGCCGGACCGAGACTGGAACTCGGGACCTCTGCCTTTCGGGGGCAAATGCTCTACCGTCTCTCTCTCTCTCTCTCTCGCTCTCTCTCTCTCTCTCTCTCTCTCTCTTTTTGCATTTGGTCTGGGCGTTCAAGTTGATCGTTGATTCCTATACTCAGTTTCTTTTATGACAGAGGGCGAGCAGCCCTCTGACCGAACACGCTGAGCTACCGTGGCGGCATAGCTACCCAAGCAAGACCCTTCCTCACAGTTTCAATTCTGCCAGTACCTCGTCTCCTCAAATGATACTGGGGAGAATTAAACCAACGCACGAATAACCGCAGTAAGTAAACATTCCATTACGCTTCCGACTGCGCTACACTACAGTGGAATTGAATGCTAACTGCATTATATATAAACCTTCAAAACCGATTATGTCCTTAAATTTAGGAAGAACATTAAGAACAACCTATTTCTCGGCACTTTGTAACTGTGTTCCACGCGCGTGTTTCACTACGGAACAGAAAGCAGCCTCAGCCATTTTCATACTACACATTAACAGTGCGACAATCAGACCACAACGCTGCAGAAGCTGTGACTGTACACGATTTTTGAAATAAACCCTTCGTAGCTAAAGCGTTATTAAGAAAAACGTTGATGGCTGTTAATACATTTGAATGTCTTTAAGTTTCATTTAACGTAACTTCTACATCTACATCTACATTTATACTCCGCAAGCCACCCAACGGTGTGTGGCGGAGGGCACTTTACGTGCCACTGTCATTACCTCCCTTTCCTGTTCCTGTCGCGTATGGTTCGCGGGAAGAACGACTGTCTGAAAGCCTCTGTGCGCGCCCTAATCTCTCTAATTTTACATTCGTGATCTCCTCGGGAGGTATAAGTAGGGGGAAGCAATATATTCGATACCTAATCCAGAAACGCATCCTCTCGAAACCTGGCGAGCAAGCTACACCGCGATGCAGAGCGCCTCTCTTGCAGAGTCTGCCACTTGAGTTTATTAAACATCTCCGTAACGCTATCACGGTTACCAAATAACCCTGTGACGAAACGCGCCGCTCTTCTTTGGATCTTCTCTATCTCCTCCGTCAACCCGATCTGGTACGGATCCCACACTGATGAGCAATACTCAAGTATAGGTCGAACGAGTGTTTTGTAAGCCACCTCCTTTGTTGCTGGACTACATTTTCTAAGCACTCTCCCAATGAATCTCAACCTGGTACCCGCCTTACCAACAATTAATTTTATATGATCATTCCACTTCAAATCGTTCCGCACGCATACTCCCAGATATTTTACAGAAGTAACTGCTACCAGTGTTTGTTCCGCTATCATATAATCATACAATAAAGGATCCTTCTTTCTATCCTTCTTTGTCTATGTTAAGGGACAGTTGCCACTCCCTGCACCAAGTGCCTATCCGCTGCAGATCTTCCTGCATTTCGCTACAATTTTCTAATGCTGCAACTTCTCTGTATACTACAGCATCATCCGCGAAAAGCCGCATGGAACTTCCGACACTATCTACTAGGTCATTTATATATATTGTGAAAAGCAATGGTCCCATAACACTCCCCTGTGGCACGCCAGAGGTTACTTTAACGTCTGTAGACGTCTCTCCATTGATAACAATATGCTGTGTTCTGTTTGCTAAAAACTCTTCAATCCAGCCACACAGCTGGTCTGATATTCCGTAGGCTCTTACTTTGTTTATCATGCGACAGTGCGGAACTGTATCGAACGCCTTCCGGAAGTCAAGAAAAATAGCATCTACCTGGGAGCCTGTATCTAATATTTTCTGGGTCTCATGAACAAATAACGCGAGTTGGGTCTCACACGATCGCTGTTTCCGGAATCCATGTTGATTCCTACATAGTAGATTCTGGGTTTCCAAAAACGACATGATACTCGAGCAAAAAACATGTTCTAAAATTCTACAACAGATGGACGTCAGAGATATAGGTCTATAGTTTTGCGCATCTGATCGACGACCCTTCTTGAAGACTGGGACTACCTGTGCTCTTTTCCAATCATTTGGAACCCTCCGTTCCTCTAGAGACTTGCGGTACACGGCTGTTAGAAGGGGGGCAAGTTCTTTCGCGTACTCTGTGTAGAATCGAATTGGTATCCCGTCAGGTCCAGTGGACTTTCCTCTGTTGAGTGATTCCAGTTGCTTTTCTATTCCTTGGACACTGATTTCGATGTCAGCCATTTTTTCGTTTGTGCGAGGATTTAGAGAAGGAACTGCGGCGCGGTCTTCCTTTGTGAAACAGCTTAGGAAAAAGGTGTTAAGTATTTCAGCTTTACGCGTGTCATCCTCTGTTTCAATGCCATCATCATCCCGGAGTGTCTGGATATGCTGTTTCGAGCCACTTACTGATTTAACGTAAGACCAGAACTTCCTGGGATTTTCTGTCAAGTCGGTACATAGAATTTTACTTTCGAATTCACTGAACGCTTCTCGCATAGCCCTCCTTACGCTAACTTTGACATCGCTTAGCTTCTGTTTGTCTGAGAGGTTTTGGCTGCGTTTAAACTTGGAGTGAAGCTCTCTTTGCTTAGTAATAAGATATCTAATACATAAGTAGGACCTACTTCCAAGAGCGTAACAACACCAGTGTACGTGTGCTACGGCTTCTGACCAATCATCGCATTTGTGTTTGCTTACATCAGGCTTATTCTTATGATGAACGGATTACAGTATGCAGACAGATTGACTGCAGGCCTGAACTCGGTCGCTCGGCCAGCTCAGCAGGCAAAATCTTTTCTAAACCTGTTAACTCGCACCTGGGCGTGTATGTAATAACGAGAATTGCATCCTCTGCTGAACTCTGCTATTATGAAGTCTTACTGATTAACAGTACTACAACAAAATTTAAGATCAATATTCGATATAAATGGTCTAACGGCTTGTTTATAGCATTTAGTCTCTTCTGCTTAACAGTCCTCATTTCATACAAGAAGTGGTGCCTTATGCTACTGATAATCATTTTGGCATGATTTAAATTTTATTGTACCCTAGTACAGTCGTAACATGTTAAAGTAGGCCTATGGACTTCAGATCATTGTAAGACTAATAACTTCCGGGCGGGAAGGAGCGCCTGGACCCCAGCACGAATCTGCCCAGCTGATTTGTGTCGAGGTCCGGTGAACCGGCCAGTCTGTGGATGGTTTTTAGGCGGTTTTCCATCTGCCTCGGCGAATGCGGGCTGGTTCCCCTTATTTCGCCTCAGTTACACTATGTCGGCGATTGATGCGCAAACAAATTCTCCACGTACGCGTACACCACTATTACTCTACCACGCAAACACTCGTCTGGTGTGAGACGTTCCCTGGGGGGGGGGGGGTTCACCGGGGGCCGAACCGCACAATAACCCTTGGTTCGGTGTGGGGCGGCGGAGGGGTGAAGTGGACTGCGGTAGCCGTCGTGGGGTTGTGAACCACTGGGGCTGCGACGGGGTCGGAGCCTCTTCGTCGTTTCTAGGTCTCCGGTTAACACACAATACAATACAATAAAAGACTAATAACAGTAAGACTCCACAATAGCGGTTTCCAGTAGAAGATGCAATTCTCGTTTGTACGTACACACGTAGCTACGAATTAACAGGTTTAGAAACTTAGTTTATCTGCTGAGTTGAGCAAGCGAGCGAGCGCAGGCGTTGGCGCAGGACTACCTTCGTGACGTACGCGCCGCGGCCTGCCTTTCTGGTAGGCCTCGCGCATGACACCAATGACGTCCCAAATGGCAGTGGTTCGGAGTCAGTGGAATGCACGCTACAGGGCGTCTGGCTCGGAGTTGTCCTTGGAGTAACCGATTTGTGACAGTTCGTTGTGTCACTGTGGTGCCAACTGCTGCTCAAATTGCTGATGTAGGTGGAGTACGATGCGCCGGAGCCGTACTCCGAACACGATGGTCTTCGCTCTCGGTACGCCAAGCGGCCGTCCTCGTTCAAACTCTGTGAGGTATTGATAATCGCGTCTTTTTCGCCTTAAAGGCATTCTCCACTAACATCAACGCAAATTTGATATGTACGCTCATAGTGGCGCTACTAGTGCCATTCTTATGCTACTGGCGAGACATTTGTATAGCCATCATCTTTCAGATGTACGTAGAAACATGCCTACCAACTTTCGTTTATGTCGCACTACTCCTTCTTGATGTTGCGATTTTTTTCCACCATTGTGTGTATGGGCTGTCAGGTTTACACATTTACACATGTACAAAAGTTAGTAAACATTACAACATGCGGTTCACAAGGTATCAATTGAAAAATACGTATTTTAACACATTCACCTCTAAGCACTATCGTACACATCATATTACAGCTGTTGTAATGTTCACAGTAAATATTCGTATATCTCACGGTCAACTTCAGTGCATTTTTGCACTCTTGGGAGATCACGTCGTGTTGCTTGTCTGAGTACCTCTGATGAGGGCAGTGGTGTCCATGTGTGTGTGTGTGTGTGTGTGTGTGTGTGTGTGTGTGTGTGTGAAATCTTATGGGACTTAACTGCTAAGGTCATCAGTCCCTAAGCTTACACACTACCTAACCTAAATTATCCTAAGGACAAACACTGACACCCATGCCCGAAGGAGGAGTCGAACCTCCGCCGGGACCAGCCGCACAGTCCGTGACTGCAGCGCCCGAGACCGCGGCAGTGGCGTCCATGACGGCATAAAGCAGTTCATCTCGCTACTTACCTTTAGTCTATACACCTCAGCCTTCATCCAAGCTCGTAAACAAAAATCTAATGGCGTGAGGTCTGGCGAACTTGCTGGGCAGTTAATTCTACTACCACGACAAAATCACCGATTAAAGAAGGTGCGGTTGAAGTGTTCCCTCACGCGGCTGGTAAAATGCGCTCTATACCGGAAAGCATTCGGAATAGGGCGTATATCCATATAAAGTTTTTTGTTTTGTACGGGAAAGTATCATTTTTGAATGACTGTAGGAGGGTACAGGATGAATTGGATAGAACTTCTGTTTTGCTGTCATTAACGGCAGCGTGCTTTGAATGTTCAAATGGTTCAAATGGCTCTAGGCACTATGGGACTTAATATCTGAGGTCATCAGTCCCCTAGACTTAGAACTACTTAAACCTAACTAACCTAAGGACATCACACACATCCATGCCCGAGGCAGGATTCGAACCTGCGACCGTAGCAGCAGCGTGGTTCCGGACTGAAGCGCCTAGAACCTCTCGGCCATATCGCCTGGCGCTTTGAGTGTGGGAAAATGTAACTTACTGAAGATGCGTAGGAAAAATGCTCATATAATGTTCGAAAACAGTATTAGTGGCCGGCCGGAGTAGCCGAGCGGTTCTAGGCGCTTCAGTCCGCAACCGCGCTGCTGCTACGGTCGCAGGTTCGAATCCTGCCTCGGGCATGGATGTGTGTGATGTCCTTAGGTTAGTTAGGTTTAAGTAGTTTAAAGTTCTAGGGGACTGATGACCTCAGAAGTTAACTCCCATAGTGCTCTGAGCCAGTATTAGTGGTGTGCTACATGACACAGTCACCTCGGTTAAATACCTAGGCATAACATTGCAAAGTGACATGGAATGGAACGAGTACGTAAGGTCGATTATACAGAAGGCGAATGGTCGACTTCAGTTTATTGGCTGAGTTCTAGAGAAGTGTAGCACATCTATAAAGGATACGATGTACGGAACACTTGTGCGACCCTTTCGTTAGTAGTGCCGGAGAGTTTCGGATCCCCACTAAGCCAGATCAGGGGGAGACACCGAAGCGATTCAGAGGCGTGCTGCTAGATTTGTTAACGCTAGATTCGATGAACACGCGAATTTTACGGAAATGCTCCGTGAACTCAAATGGGAATCCCTAGAGAAAGAAGACTTTCTTCTTGCCTAACACTATTGAGAAAGGTTAGGAAACCGGCATTTGCGGCGGACTACGGAACTATCCTCCTGCCACCAACATCGCATAAGGGCCGTGAAGAAAAAGAGAAATTAAGGCTCGAACGGAAGCATGTACACAGTCGTTTTTCTCCCGTTCCATATGCCAGTAGAACAGGAAGTGAGCTGATTAACAATAATCAGGGCACCCTCTTCCATGAAACGTACGGTGGCTTGCGGAGTATATGTGTAGCTTTGGAATAAAACGCACACCGCTAACATACGGCGCAATAAATAACCGTATAATATATTTCGGAACCATCACAAGCACATTGCTAAACATAAATAAACAGTCCCACACAATTTACGCAAACAGTATCCACCAAAAGTAGCGCCCGCATCTCGTGGTCGTGCGGTAGCGTTCTCGCTTCCCACGCCCGGGTTCCCGGGTTCGATTCCCGGCGGGGCCAGGGATTTTCTCTGCCTCGTGATGGCTGGGTGTTGTGTGCTGTCCTTAGGTTAGTTTAGGTTTAAGTAGTTCTAAGTTCTAGGGGACTTATGACCACAGCAGTTGAGTCCCATAGTGCTCAGAGCCATTTGAACCATTTTGACCCAAAAGTAGCTGTTGCCAAGTCTAACAACAGTTTTCCTGTAAGTGGCACTTATCTAACGTCTTGTATTCCTTTCCTGTAGCTCCGTGAATCCCATTTCCGCTAGCAAGTAAAAGTATGATTTGAAATAGTAAATTTTCTTCCAGATAAAATCATTTCGGACTCAAATTCCCAAAAATTAGAAAGAAATCTCATTTCTTCCGCAGTTTTAATGAAATAATTACAAAATTAGGATAATGTATGCTCTAAACAACTTTGATTCCATTATGACGTTTTGGATTTATAATATCAAATAAAATTGAGGGAAAAATAGTACTAATTTGTACAGGGCACAACAAATGGCCAAAATGGTACGATGAGCATTACATACTCAAGTATTACACACAAATTTACACACCCAGTTACATCACATTGAACAAAAGCTGCTGTCTGCTTACTCTGGAATGTGATTTATGACCAGAAATGTGCTGATAAAGGCGGAGGAGATATATTACTCATACAGCAGGACAAGGTTAGATCATTAATATGTGTGCTGTTGTGTATAATCGTATCGCGCAGAAACCTTAGAAAACAGTCAAGGCTTCACAATGTACGTACAAGGTAATAATACATTTAGGTCAAGGCAAACAACTGATCACCTTGCTTCCTTTACCCCATCGACGAAACATTATTGATATCGAACAAGTTGATAACGTACATTTATAATTAACTGAATTTTCCGCCGATGCTTTTCAGAACATGGTAATACTTAGAAAAAACACTTTCCTAATTTTCTACAACAACTTTATTAATGTACTAATTTTTTTTACTTCTTAGGCCACTTTGCTCAAAAATGAGCTACTATTTCGTTTGTAATGACTTTGTTCCCAGTGGATGAAACTTCTTGTGAAATTTTAACAACTACTGATAAAAATGTAGCACGCTTGGTAAGAAAGTATGTCATTATCGAGGGAGAAAGTTGTACCAAGTGACTTCAAACGGCCAAGCACCTCAGAGAGGTGTGTCCACTGTTTAGGAAACAATGTTTATAATCAGAATGGAGATTAGAGTCTGACCTCCCCGTCTCCGGCGAAGTCATTCGAGGCATAACTCAAGCTAGAAGCGTGTCTTTCTCCAAGGAACCATTCCGGCATTTACCTGAAGTGATTTAGAAAAAGGGGTTAGAGACGCAGCACTCGGAGCATACAAACGGCAGCGATCTACAAGCAACTACACAACCTATGTAGTTGGTCAATCGGTGAGAAATACAAAACTCAAGTATGCCCACTCGCTAACTGAGGCCTTTCCATTGACACTATTCTGTGGAAGAATCTTCGAGATCTAGGAGTAGGCAAAACCAAATTTGCAGCTGAACCCCTGCTTTCTGTTGAGGATCTAAAGGACTATTTCGCCACGCCGACATCTTCACTTGAAGAACGCATAAGGGTGCAAACCATCGACTCTCTGAAAGTATAAGTGGTCCACTTTGTCAAAAGGTGTGGAGGGAGACCGATTTCTTAAAGAAGACCTTAAAAAGGCTCGCGTTTTTCATTTATTCTGAAAATACCCATAAATAACGACAAAACATTTTATTCGACAATGATCTTTGAATTTTCACCAAGCGGAGTTGTGCATGAAATGTATTCACAGTTGCGAATATGGACAACCATCTGCTGTATAAGGGAATGACGACAATGAAAATTTGCCCCGGTGCGGGACTCAAACCAGGATTTCCCGCTTATCGCGAGCGATCACCTTACCATTTTTTTTTTCATTTTGTTGGTTGTATTTGGCCGAAGCGGACGTCACATGACATCCATTGAAGCTTGTTGTTGATCTTTTCACTCAGGTTTTTTATTACAGAGACACGCCAGGTCTCTGACTGAAGACGCTGAGCTACCGTGCCGGCCACCATAGGCTATCCGTGCACGCCACACGGCACCACAGGCACTGCCAGTATCATTTAAGCGGAGATATAATCTCGTTACTTAGGAGTATTGTTTTTTGCAAACCAATAAGAAGCATTCTTCCTCCAGTCTCTTTCCTGCTGCAAGGTCATTTTATTCTCTTCTTCTTTCAGCCCGGATATTAGCTGAGAAAGTTATCAGTAATGGATGAGAGCTAATTTTTTGCGACACGGTGATTTTTACTGACAGGGCTTTTAGAATAAAGAGATCTCAATTTCACGGAGAAGCGAGAACAATTTTTCGTGGTGAAAATGCAAAGGATCTGGAATTAAGGAACCTTACAGTTTCCCAGAATTCCTCATTAAGTATCCATCTGTCACTTGTTGCAGTGTAAGAAAGACCATTTTGTGCACTAAAGAATGTCCCGGAAGACAATTGCCTGAGCCTAAATGATGAAAATTTGGATTTTATGTATTTATCATACGGATTTCAGTGACGGGAGTCTCCGAATAGAAGCTCGGCTCGCCTTCGATGCAGCCCTTTTCATTTCAGCAGAGGGGTTGCGCCTCTAAGAGAACTGGAATCAGTCAGGAAAGAAAGGTGTTCGGAAGAAATTAGCTGTGGCCTATAGTGAGGGACCAACCCCTGCACTTGCCTAAACTGAAAATGGGAAACCACAGAAAAACATTTTCAAGGTTTCCGGCAGATGGATTCAAACAACCTCTCCTCCCGAATCCGGGGATTGTTAGCTCAGCGGCTCAACAGGCAGAGCTACCCCAAGTCGGCCAAGAATTAGGAAAAACTGGTTGTACACTGTTTTAAAATACAATAAAATCCATCACAATTCTGAATTCTGACATTGGATGTTTTTTCTTTAATTATGGGTGTTTAGTTATTTGATAGTGCATGAATGCACGCATATTTTAAGATATAATTGTGCATGCAATTGCTAGTAATTATAATATTACAAGAGCGTAAATAGATTTAGTGCGAAAGTGAGAGGGAGAGATGCATGGCACAATTGGTATGGACGAATTCAAGCACCCAGCTGAAAAAATATTGTAGAAACTAGTGAAGTAAAGAGTGTGGTGTCATCGCATACTCCTTCCACTCTCCACGGATTCCTCCCCATCGCTTCCTATTGGAACTGGTTTTCAAAACTGAATGCCGCCCGGATGACCGGATTGGTAATGATAGTATATCGAGCAATATTTTTAAAGAAATGCAACTATCGCCTTTCGGGCGATATTTTTGTTGATCAACCCGAATTTGGGGAGAAACAGAAAAATCTAAGTATATTTTTATGCATTGATTTTAATTTAGTGTTATTTTCAATTATGTATACAGGTCCGCTGTCTAGTGGAATACAGAATTACTGCAAACCCAAAAGTTCTATCAGCCAACAAAGAACGACTCCACTGCTAACATTGAATTGCTATAAATAGGTAATTAGACTATTGTAGTCAGTGCGTACATATTATTAACTTACCACAACACTATCAGACGAATCAAAACCCGTTTTCCTTTCTTTTGGTTCAAATGGCCCTGATCACTATGGGACTCAACTGCTGAGGTCATAAGTCCCCTATAACTTAGAACTACTTAAACCTAACTAACCTAAGTACATCACACACATCCTTGCCCGAGGCAGGATTCGGACCTGCGACCGTAGCAGTCGGCTGTCCCGGACTGAAGCACCTAGAACCGTCAGCAACCTCGACCGGCTCCTCTCGTTTATTATTAAAACTTATCCATAATTAGAAAGTATCGCAACAGCACACTACAAAAAAAATGTATCACTTACATTAAATTCAACTGCAAATAAGAGCTCAACTTATTAACAAAAGAACAACTGAGCTCAAGTAAGGTCAACAACTGTATTTGGCTAAAACAGGGATGGGCGATAGCCGATAGTGCTTTGGATGTGTAGATAGTTTAAAGCTATCGTTGGCCTCGCTGACTATCGATAGTGCGTATCCTTTGTTCGTCGTATGATTGAAAATCAAAATATCTTTCAATTTCACTACACAGCAACTAGGTCATGTGTAATTTCATTTAGGTGATAGCTGGAGCCCGCCCTCCCGCCCTTTGGTTACGTCCTTGGTCCATTGCGAGTATTAGTTCGGCTGCTGCAGGAAACTACAATATAACAGCGCAAATTATGAATTTTATCGTTAATCCACTACTGCCCAAAATAACGAACTTTTTCAACCATTCTCTGACTTCTAGTCTTTTCCCAATCTCCCTGAAGCAGGGACTCATAAAACCATTACCCAAGAAGGAATCTGCCAAACAACCGTCAGACTACAGGTCCATTTGCATTCTACCAGCATTATCCAAGGCTTTAGAATAGATGGTTCACGAACAGTTTAGCACTTATTTAGCATCAAATAACATTTTAGATGAATCCAGGCTGCTTTCTGTCAAAATCGCAGTATGACGACCGCTCTTATAAAAGTGACTGACGAACCGAAACAAGCTGTGGACAAACAATGTGACTATTTTGCGCTTTTTGGATTTCAGCAATACTTTAGACATTGTTGACTTTGACATTCTATTTGTTACACTCACAAGTGAACATTTTTGTTCAATTGCTGTACAGTGGTTCCAGTTATACCTTACATTCCTCCAATAGTGCGTAATGATTGGAACTAAAAGGTCAGAACGTAGGAATGTAGTATCAGGGGTCCCTTAAGAATCAGTATTGTGCCCGTTACTTTTCTCATTATATGTTAATGATGTTTCAACTATTCTCTCCCACTGCAAGTATTGCCTATACACCGACGATTTTCAGCTATCTCTCAGTGCAAGTCCAACAAACTTGTGCACAACCATCCAGCATGTAAATGCTGATTTACTTACCTTATCTGAGTGGGCGCAGAACGTAGGTTTGAAACTTATCCCGTCTAAAATGCAAGGAATGTTAGTCGCTCACAAAAGACTTATTACTAGGCAGTTCATAGAATCTCTTCCACCCTTAATACTGAACGGTACAGAAATAACCTTTTCCTCTTCTGCAAACAACTTGGACTTACTTCTGAAGGATCACTTAGATTGGACTAAACACTCAACTGCAGTATGTAAGACGGTGTCAGCGTCGCTTCATTCACTACAGAAATATGTTTAAAAAAATTCTTTTGAGCTTAAAAAGAAATTATTATAGTCAATAATATTCCTCATACTTCACAATGGTGATGCTATTTTTCGAGGCCTTTCGTACGAAATCTCACGCTGGGTAGAACTGGCATTGAATGCTTGTTGAAATACATTTGTGACGTACGGTATTTCGACTACATCAGTCTTACCTACAACCAATTTTCAGGGTTACATGTCGACAGACGTAGAGATTATTGCACTCTACTTTTGCTCTGTCGTCCTCTCAGTCATTGCACTCCCTCTCGTTTATCTTCAACTCTTAACACTACTGTCTGAATAGCACAGCAAAAATACTCGTTCTCAACAAAGTAAAATCCTCTCTCTGCCATCACATAACACTTTAAGGTTCTCTAAATCATTTTCTGTGTCAGTAACCTGACTTTGGGACACACTTCCTAAAAAGCTCAGAGAAATTAAATTCTTTCCAAACTTCAAAAGTCAGTTAATGACTTACCCTCTATCACAGTAGCTATCTCTCCCATATACAAGTCTGCAGCTCACACTCGTCACTCCTCTCTCCCCCACAACTTTACACTTTCTCATGTCAGCAGAGTTCTTTATTTCAATTCTACTCTTTCCTGATAGCCGTTGTCACTGTCATTTCAATCTTCTCCTCGTTCTTGATCCCTTCCGCACCTATAATACGAAACATGTATTCAAATGTGGTAAGCTAATCTACACTGAAGAACCAAAGAAGTTGGTACATCTGCCTATTATCGTGCAGTGCCCCCACGAGCACGCAGAAGTGCCGCAACACGACGTGGCATTGACTCGACTAATGTCTGGAACAGTGCTGGAGGGAACTGACACCATGAGTCCTGAAGGGCTCTCCATAAATTCTTAAGAGTACGATGCCGTGCAGATCTCTTCTGAACACCACGTTGCAAGGCATCCCAGATATGATCAATAATGTTCATGTCTGGGGAGTCTGGTGGCCAGCGGGTGTGTTTAAACTCAGAAGAGTGTTCCTGGAGCCACTCTGTAGCAGTTCTGGACGTGTGGGGTGTCGCATTGTCCTGCTGGGATTACCCAAGTCCGTCGGAATGCACAGTGGACATGAATGGAGGATGCCTAAGTACGTGTCACCTGCCAGAGTCGTATCTAGACGTATCAAGGGTCCCATATCACTCCAATTGTACACACGCCCCACACCATTACTCAGCCTCCACCAGCTTGGACAGTTCCCTGTTGACATGCAGGGTCCATAGATTCATGAGGTTGTCTCCATACCCGTACACGTCCATCCGCTCGATACATTTTGAAACGAGACTTGTCCGACCAGGCAACATTTTTCCAGTCATCAATAGTCCATTGTCGGTGTTGATGGGACCAGGCGAGGCGTAAAGGTTTGTGTTATGCAATCATCAAGGGTACACGAGTGGGGCTTCAGCTCCACAAGCCCATATCGATGATGTTTCGTTGAATGGTTCGCACGCTGACACTTGTTGATGGCCCATCACTGAAATCTGCAGCAATCTGCGGAAGGGCTGCACTTCTGTCACGTTGAACGATTATCTTCAGTCGTTGTTGGTCCAGTTCTTGCAGGTTCTGCAGCGATGTCGGAGATTTGATGTTTTACCGCATTCCTGATATTCATGGTACACTCGTGCAATGGTCGTACGGGAAAATCCCCACTTCATCCCTACCTTGGAGATGCTGTGTCGCATCGCTCGTGCTCCGACTATATCACCACGTTCACACTCGCTTAAATCTTGATAACCTCCAATTGTATCAGCAGTAACCCATCCAGCAACTGCGCCAGACACTTGTTGTCTTATACAGGGGTGTCCGACCGCAGCACCGTATTCTACCCGTTTACATATCTCTGTATTTGAATACGCATGCCTAGACCAGTTTCTTTGGCGCTTTAGTGTATGTCATTCTTAAGACCCTTTACTATTGTTATTAGTCTCAATTATTATTTCTATTATTATGATTAGTGTCAATTATTACTGTCATTAGTGGTGTATATGATTATCATTATTATTATTATTATTATTATTCCTGTGAATGTTTTTGTAATATCTTTGGTATGTTTGATCCTGGTCACATGTAAGAGCGGCCCTTAAGCCCCTAATCTGATCAGGCTAAATAAGCAGTAAATAAACAATAAATAAATCTAGATGCCGTGACAGGGATTTGAAGCGACATTCTCCCAATGGCAAGTCCAGTGTCTTACATGATTCCATCTTGTTCGGTCCCTCACTCAGTTGATTATTTGATAGCATGTATTGTTTTCTTCACTGCAATCACTGAAGTCTCTCTACAGCGTGTGCAATCAGAATCATAACAACTATACGCTGTTGGGGTGTGCAGTTAGATGCAAATATGCTAAGGCAATAACAACAAGAAAAAAATATGAATTTTGCAGATATCAACAAAAAAATAAAAAACACTCCAAGCCAACGAAGATCCAACAGTGCTACATTTTTCACATAAGGAGACACAGTCTAACATAACTAGAGGCCTGCGCGGATAAGGAAAATGTTATCCCCATCTGCACAGCGGATATTAAAATACTGTAAAGAGTTCTAATCCGTTCGGTACTCTGGTAGGCTTATAGCTTCCGTGAATGTCCGTCTGTTGCAGTTGGACCTCGTACTACATATTCCTTACACAGAATGCAGAGGACTAGCGTGACCACGTCGTAATGCAACATAGTCGGTCATATTACTGCTACTTTCTTTAAGTTACAACTTTCTGTTGTGATTAATGAAACGAAGTATCATAAATTTTTTCTCAACGCTAGGAACTCAAATGAAGTCGTGTTACAAGTTGTCCATCATGCATACTGTTAGGTGTTAGCATTTAGCTTGTTTACGGAATGTTCGTTTATTCACCATAATGTTAAATCATGTTTATGTGTTATATTCCTCAAACTACAGAGTGGTCTTCATTAAACTTTCGCTACTTGAAAGGTCCCCCATAAAAAACGAATGATCGTAGATCAATGAAACTTTGTGGAAACATTTGTAAGAACACGCGCAAGAAAACTAACGAACAAACCATTGAAAGAAAGACATTTTAATTTCCACATGAGAGGGGTAACAGCTGTTAATTGCGTGTACGTTTACGTTCCAGGTTAGAAACGCTGAAAATGGACGACTCTCTGCATGCGCGACAGCGTGGAACCGCACTATAGATTGCTCTACTGTTTCTGAAACACCTCAGGTGAACCATGGAATGCTGAGCCGTCGTAATACAGCTCGTTCACTGCTTGAAGATCGCATATTGCATCCAGCATTTTCAGCCGTGGCAACACTAACGACTTCAACAATGTGTGGCGCAATTGGCCGTCAGCCGCTCCCACGACCAATTCCCAAATCGCCAGTTACTTAGAACTTCTGATCATGTTCTTCAAACCCGGGGCGGAAAGAGGACCTCTCCGAATTCCTATAATGTGTCCATACTCGCGACGAGCAACAGCACTATTGCTGTTGTTTTGATAAAGCAGATTTACGAGTTAAGTGATGCTCACCATGTGCAGACCCATGCTGAATATCTGCAACTGTAATACACCTGATAAATGTTAAAATGTTCAAATTTGTGTGAAATCTTATGGGACTTAACTGCTAAGGTCATCAGTCCCTAAGCTTACACACTACTTAACCTAAATGATCCTAAGGACAAACACATACACCCATGCCCGAGGGAGGACTCGAACCTCCGCCGGGACCAGCCGCACAGTCCATGACTGCAGCGCCTAAGACCGCTCGGCTAATCCCGCGTGGCTAATGCACCTGATACTTGCGTTTTAACCCTACTTCGTCGTACCAGTAACGGCGCCTAACGGTAAATTATTATACTAACAACGCAAATCCTGCAGCGCACACTAGGAACGTCATTCCTATAAAAGTGGATACCAATACGCCAAACAGTTTTCCGTCTACACTGGCTCAAGTAGAAAAAGTTTCAATAAATCCACTCTGTAATAAGAGTTGCATTGTGTACTCATAAACATTTTTATGAGAAACTGTGTTAGAATCGCTTATTTTATCCCGAACGTTGTTTACGTTGTATGTAATAGACTAGCAGGAGTCAGACCCTCAACCGACCACTGTAAGCGATAAAATGTCGTGTGACTAGGGCCTCCCGTGGGGTAGACCGTTCGCTGGGTGCAAGTCTTTCGATTTAACGCCACATCGGCGACTTGCGCGATGAAATTATGACGATTAGAACAACACAACACCCAGTCCCTGAGCGAAGAAAATCTCTTAACCAGACGGGAATCGAACCCGGGCCCTTAGGAATGACATTCTGTCGCGCTGACCACTTTATTTATTTATTTATTTATTTTAAATCTCATTTTGTTCGTTTCATCTGCTCGGGGCGGACGTCGCAAGACACCCGTTTCAGTTCGTCGTTGATGCATTAACTTAGTTTTTTATTACAGAGGGCAGCAAACCCTCTTTTTTTTTTGTTCGACATAGTTCGTTGCGAGTGGTCTGGGCGGACGTTACAAGACATCCATTCAAGGTGGTCGTTGATGCCTTGACTCAGTTTTTTTTTTATTACAGAGAGCACGCAGCCCTCTGACAGAACACGCTGAGCTACCGTGCCGGCTATCACTCAGCTACTGGGGGCGGACACTGTAAGCGATAGTTAACACCGTGGACTCACATTCTGGAAGACGACGGCGATCCTAATTTAGGTTTCCCGTAATTTCCAAGAATCGCATAAGGCAAACGTCGGGATGATTCCTTTGAAGGGACAGAGCCGGATTCCTTCCCCAACTTTCCTTAATCTGAGTGTCTGTTCTGTCTCTAATAACACCGGTGTTGATGGGACGTTAAACACTAATCTTTCTTCCTCCTGAAGCGAACATTCCCATGGATGGTGTGTACTAGAACAACCTCTATGTCGCTTCGTGGCAGCTTCCGATAATTACGTAAGTGACCTTGGTTAATGTAAACGAAACAGAAATGACGCAGACTTTGTAAGGTGTCAGGCAAATCCAACACCTTCCATGAAAACCCTGACATGATAAGCAAATCCAGTAGCATGTCACATAGCTCCGAATAAATCGTGACATTAAATTAACCAAAGTAATACGAGTAACGAGTGAGCAAATAGAATACCACAGACTGACATAAGAATGCCTAAATGCGTGTCATACCTTCCCACCGTGGGACAGACGCAGTTCCGAGGGGAGAAACGAGAACAGAAGCCGAGAGCAGAACCGTGTTAAGCTGGAAGGCCCTACGATAAGGGACGGACGGACACCCACGTCGCCAGCTAACCGCTAGGACCACACCACCCGCAAGTTTTAGCGTGAGACTTTTTCTCGTCTCTGTTACGTCAAGACCACCCCCCAGCCAATGTTAAAAGCTAGAGCCCTCCAGAAGAACAGTATAGATCTTACGATAACACAAAAAGGGCTACACCACCTGCAAGTTTTAGCGTGAGACATTTTCGCGTCTCTGTTACGTTAGGACCACCCCCCAGCCCATGTTAAAAGATAGAGCCCTCCAGAAGAACAGTATAGATCTTACGATAACACAAAAAGGGCTACACCACCCGCACGTTTTAGCGTGAGACTTTTTCGCGTCTCTGTTATGTTAGGACCACCCCCCCAGCCCATGTTAAAAGATAGAGCCCTCCAGAAGAACAGTATAGATCTTACGATAACGCTAAAAGGACCACACCAGCTGCAAGTTTTAGCGTGAGACTTTTTCGCCTCTCTGTTACGTTGCAAACTTTAAAAAACATTGCCCCACCACGAAAAGTATAACGTTTCTCATGGGATAGACAGAATTTTTGTAGCCGGAGCTTAAGGTTAACATTGAGACCCTGATTGGTCAGATGAAAACACAGCTAGATAGTTTTTTTTAAACCAACTTCGGTAAATTGTAGTAAAGTGTAGTTAGGAGAGAGTTGCTTCCGAGACGGCGAGGTGAGCGGAGCTGTGCTGTCCGCCGCCCCCTGACGAACACCAACAAGGTAATGAACGCACGCGATGCCGCATAACAGCGCATAAAGCTTCACTCAGAACTGCAGAAGTCTCATCTGTTACATCCCCTTTTTGCGTAATACTAGTGTCGATCGTCAATTTAGGCTCATGGTGTTCACATTTGCCACTTGAAGTAAAAATCTGAAACGCGATGATTTTTCTGTTATATAGTTATTGAGAAGCCACATCAGCCACTGTAATTTACGACAAATTAGATAAGTAATTAAAAAGATAATTGAGGATCACTGTAGACCATTTTGATAGTTTTCTCTTTTGTGAAACTTAATTTAAACCTAGATTATAGATGTGATATGGCATAGGTCATCCTTCGATCCATTGTAGAACTTGGAAAACCATTCAGGGAATATTCGTTCACATTTTGTTGAACGCAGCCGGTTTTTACCATCCTGTATTAAAACATTTCCTTTTATCAATAGTGCAATTTATAAACAATGTTTTGTGAGTAGAATAAAATTTCCAATGGTTAACTTAACTGCTTTTTCGACGTTATTTTACCAGCTAACTAAAAATAGGAAAGCCTTGAACCCCTTCCACTAAATTTAGTTAGTATTAAGATTCTTTTACAGGGAGTACAGTGGAGCTGACGCTGAAATCATTAAGTATTTGGTTATATCATCGCTAGTCTCACTGAACTCTTCTGAACTCTACATGTCATGTGTGGTCTGGCGTCTCCTAACGAGCAACAGGTCCCAGGTTCAAACTAGTCAATTCCCTAAAAAACACGCTCAGAGCGTCGTTGCGCGAAAGTGGTAGGGAGACACGATATAGAACAAACAGACACCACGCAGAATGTTTAGAACTTAAAGCAAACGCTAGTACGACGAAAGCAGGATGTACATGTAACTGTGCAGAAAATGACGAGGATCTCCATATCGCTATATTTAGCCGTTGCAGATGTCAACAACGCTTCTACAGTCTCCAGAACACTACACGTTCAAGCCAAGATAATGTAAATCCGTCCCGAAGGGCTAATAAAATGACTTCAACAATAATCATTATTATTACGGATGGCTTTTAATATAAAAATGGACGAAAATCGAATTACTGGCACTCTCCTTGAACTTTGAACCACAAAGACACTATTGTTGCAGATATCTGCATCGCCGCAGATTTTTATCCACAAAGTCAGTATTACTGTGGATGTTCTTCTTCTTTTTATCATTAGCGTTACGGGCAGAATGCCCTCCCTGCCACTGCAGTTATCAGTTGTCTAAGGGAGTGAAGTCGTGTGCGCGATCTGACTGTAAATTGATTAAACTTTGTTCTGTGTGCGAATTGTGTTTTAACTATTTGTGTGTCGTATTTTATGAGGGGTAAATTGGGGACCAGCCCAGCATTTGCTGCCGGCCGGCGTGGCCGAGCGGTTCTAGGCGCTACAGTCTGGAACCGCGGGACCGCTACGGTCGCAGGTTCGAATCCTGCCTCGGGCATGGATGTGTGTGATGTCCTTAGGTCAGTTAGGTTTAAGTAGTTCTAAGTCTAGGGGACTGATGACCTCAGATGTTAAGTCCCATAGTGTTTAGAGCCATTTGATTTGAACATTAATGTTGTGATAGCTGCTAGTGACACCGGTCGCTGTGAGCGAGCGGTTCTAGGCGCTTCAGTCCGGAACCGAGCTGCAGCTACGGTCTCAGGGTCGAATCCTGCCTCGGGCATGGATGTATGTGATGTCCTTAGGTTAGTTAGGTTTAAGTAGCTCTACGTCTAGTGGACTGATGACCTCAGATGTCAAGTCCCATAGTACTTAGAGCCACTTTTTCTTTCCTTGCGCCGGCCAGAGTGGCCGAGCGGTTCTAGGCACTTCAGTCTGGATCCGCGCGACCGCTACGGTCGCAGGTTCGAATCCTGCCTCGGGCATGGATGTGTGTGATGTCCTTAGGTTAGTTAGGTTTAAGTAGTTCTAAGTTCTAGGGGACTGATGACCTCAGAAATTAAGTCCCATAGTGCTCAGAGCCATTTGAACCATCTTTCCTTGCTAGTGACGATTTTAAACAAAGCCTTACTTCAGCCGTTTCTGGGCGCAAAGCTATCTAGGACCAGGGACATACAGATCATCATAGTTGCTTCATGATGAATGGCATTCGATTTAATAATTTTTGGAAATTAGTTCCTCTGTTTCCCTTATCTTTTTCCTCTTTTCGTTAGAATATTAGCACGAAAATGTACAAGCGGCAGATGCAGTATGCGAAGTAGATGCGGATAAAAATTGACAAAGTATTACCTCATAGTAGGCAGGCCTACAAATTGCTCTTCGAGAGAAATTACGTTAATAATTTTGGGTTAAATCTTCATACAATACATTATTCTGGTTCAATAATGTTTAAAGTAAAGTGGCAATTTTATCACAACATTGTAACTGTCTGAAATGTGCTTTTCTGGGGAAAGTATCTGCAGTGTGGACGGTCTACATTCAAATTGTGCATGCATACAGACGGCCGGTGTGACAGAGCGGTTCTAGGCGCTTCAGTCTGGAACCGCGTGACCGCTGCGGTCGCAGGTTCGAATCCTGCCTCGGGCATGGATGTGTGTGATGTCCTTAGGTTAATTAGGTTTAAGTAGTTCTAAGTTCTAGGGGACTGATGACCTCAGATGTTAAGTCCCATAGTGCTCAGAGCCATTTTTTTTTTCATCCATACCTCTTCTTCTTTCTTGTTGTCAGCAGCCACATTTTTAATGTGAACAAATCACAGTTATTGCCAACAGACGATACACGAACATAGTTTTGCTTCGCACTCTGTGATTAATCCACTCAACTAGCAATATGAACAACTGCAGGGTAAACAGTCCTGGCGTCAAGCGAGACGCCTGCGCGGACAACGAGTAGCGATGTGCCCGCAGTGGGGCTGCAGCGTAAATCCAACGTGACTCCCCGACAGGCAGAGATGCAGTGTGCCGGCAGCGAGCAGCGATCTACCAGCAACGAGGCTGCAGCACAAACGTAACGCTATACGACCAAATCTCAATGTCTCTGCAGATATCTACGAATATACCCGTATCTGCGCAAAGCTCTATATATAACAAGGGGAAAATCGGGGCAGTTAATCTCTACTGACTAAAACGAAAACGCAAAACTACTTAGCAGTTGTAGGCTGGTTAACTGTGCAGTCAAGTATCGTGGAACAGCTACTGCCGACTGACTAGTGAGATATCTCCCACACACAGCAGCATCAGATACCTGTACGGAGGAGTATGTCCCACTGCTGGTTATTAACATCGGTGCTTCAAACCAACGCTGCTACTCATCTACTCATACTTCGGACTTGGCTCCTCAGTTCTTAAGATTATTTCAACCGTTTTCAGCACTCCTTAAAAAAAAAAAAAACTGCATATATTACACTACTGGCTATTAGAATTGCTACACCAAGAAGAAATGCAGATGATAAACGGGTATTCATTGGACAAATATGTTATACTAGAACTGACATGTGATTACATTTTCACGCAGTTTGGGTGCATAGATCCTGAGAAATAAGTACCCATAACAACCACCTCTGGCCGTAATAACGGCCTTGATACGCTTGGGCATTGAGTCAAACACAGCTTGGATGACGCGTACAGGTACAGCTGCCCATGCAGCTTCAACACGATACCACAGTTTATCAAGAGTAGTGACTGGCGTATTGTGACGAGCTAGTTGCTCGACCACCATTGACCAGACGCTTTCAGTTGGTGAGAGATCTGGAGAATGTAGTGGCCAGGGCAGCAGTCGAACATTTTGTGTATCCAGAAAGGCCCGTACAGGACCTGCAAAGGGAGGTCGTGCATTATCCTGCTGAAATGTAGGGTTTCGCAGGGATAAAAAAATGGTTCAAATGGCTCTGAGCACTATGGGACTTAACTGCTGAGGTCATCAGTCCCCTAGAACTTAGAACTACTTAAACCTGACTAACCTCATCACACACATCCATACAAGAGGCAGGATTCGAACCTGCGACCGTAGCGGTGGCGCGCTTCCAGACTGTAGCGCATAGAACCGCTCGGCCACGTCGGCCGGCTCGCAGGGATCGAATGAAGAGTAGAGCCACGGGTCGTAACACATCTGAAATACCGAGCGACGTGGCGCAGTGGTTAGCACACTGGACGCGCATTCGGGAGGACGACGGTTCAATCCCGTCTCCAGCCATCCTGATTTAGGTTTTCCGTGATTTCCCTAAATCGCTTCAGGCAAATGCCGGGATGGTTCCTTTGAAAGGGCACGGCCGATTTCCTCCCCCATCCTTCCCTCACCCGAGCTTGCGCTCCGTCTCTAATGACCTCGTTGTCAACGGGACGTTAAACACCACTCTCCTCCTCCTACATCTGAAATGTAACGTCCACTGTTCAAAGTGCCGTCAATGCGAACAAGAGTTGACCGAGACATGTAACCAATGGCACCACATATCATCACGGCGAGTGATACGCCAGTATGGCGATGACGAATACACGCTTCCAATGTGCGTTCACCGCGATGTCGCCAAACACGGATGCGACCAGCATGATGCTGTAAACAGAACCTGGATTCATCCGAAAAAATGACGTTTTGCCATTCGTGTACCCAGGTTCTTCGTTGAGTACACCATCGCAGGCGCTCCTGACTGTGATGCAGCGTAAAGGGTAACCGTAGCCATGGTCTCCGAGCTGATAGTCCATGCGGCTGCAAACGTCGACGAACTGTTCGTGCAGATGGTTGTTGTCTGGCAAACGTCCCCATCTGTTGACTCAGGGATCGAGACGTGGCTGTAGGATACGTTACAGCCACACAGATAAGATACCTGTCATCTCGACTGCTAGTGATACTAGGCCGTTGGGGTCCAGCACGACGTTCCGTATTACCCTCCTGAACCCACCGATTCCATATTCTGCTAACAGTCATTGGATATCAACCAACGCGAGCAGCAATGTCGCGATACGATAAACCGCAATGGCGATAGGCTACAATCCGACTTTACAAAGTCGGAAACGTGATGGTACGCATTTCTCCTCCTTACACGAGGCATCACAACAACGTTTCACCAGGCAACTGCTGTCTGTGTATGAGAAATCGGTTGGATACTTTCCTCATGTCAGCACGTTGTAGGTGTCGCCGCCGGCGACAACCTAGTGTGAATGCTCTGACAAGCTAATCAATTGCATATCTCAGCATCTTCTTCCTGTCCGTTAAATTTCGCGTCTGTAGCACGTCATCTTCGTGGTGTAGCAATTTTAATGGCCAGTAGTGTAGTATGATGAACAATAACCTGATTAAGGTTCCAACCTTAACATCACTGGATTTGTCTTTAACATCATAAAAATTATTTTTGTAACGTGATACCTTTAATTGGTGGCTGCAGCAGGTTTTAATTTTGTATCTTCATCTACATATTCACAACCCACTGTACAGTGCATGGTGAAGGGTACATTTTACCAATATTATCAATTTTTTCCCTGTTCCATTCGCAAAGGGAAAACGACTGTCTATATACCTCTGCACGTGCTCTTATTTCTCTTATTCACGTGATCGCTAATTGAGATTTACGTCAGTGGTCGCAGAATTGTCACACAGTCATCTTCGAATAGAGGTTCTCTAAATTTATCCAACAGGGTTTCGCGAGGGCTGCAGCGTGTATCTGCCAAGGATTTCCATTTAAGTTCTCTGAGTATTTCTGTCACACGTTCGTCGGGCTATGCCGACCTATTATTATCCTGGCAACGCATCTCTGAATTCATTCGATGTTCGTTGTCATGATAAAGACTCCAAACACCGCAACAGTACTCTAGAATTGGGCGTTTTGTATGCGATTCCCTTTACAGACATGTTGCATTTTCCCAGAACCCTTCATACAAATCTAAGTCTCCCACTCACCTTCCCTAATGCTAATTTTTATGCGATCTCCCGTATTAGATCTCCTCTTAGTATTACAGCTAAATACACTCCTGGAAATGGAAAAAAGAACACATTGACACCGGTGTGTCAGACCCACCATACTTGCTCCGGACACTGCGATAGGGCTGTACAAGCAATGATCACACGCACGGCACAGCGGACACACCAGGAACCGCGGTGTTGGCCGTCGAATGGCGCTAGCTGCGCAGCATTTGTGCACCGCCGCCGTCAGTGTCAGCCAGTTTGCCGTGGCATACGGAGCTCCATCGCAGTCTTTAACACTGGTAGCATGCCGCGACAGCGTGGACGTGAACCGTATGTGCAGTTGACGGACTTTGAGCGAGGGCGTATAGTGGGCATGCGGGAGGCCCGGTGGACGTACCGCCGAATTGCTCAACACGTGGGGCGTGAGGTCTCCACAGTACATCGATGTTGTCGCCAGTGGTCGGCGGAAGGTGCACGTGCCCGTCGACCTGGGACCGGACCGCAGCGACGCACGGATGCACGCCAAGACCGTAGGATCCTACGCAGTGCCGTAGGGGACCGCACCGCCACTTCCCAGCAAATTAGGGACACTGTTGCTCCTGGGGTATCGGCGAGGACCATTCGCAACCGTCTCCATGAAGCTGGGCTACGGTCCCGCACACCGTTAGGCCGTCTTCCGCTCACGCCCCAACATCGTGCAGCCCGCCTCCAGTGGTGTCGCGACACGCGTGAATGGAGGGACGAATGGAGACGTGTCGTCTTCAGCGATGAGAGTCGCTTCTGCCTTGGTGCCAATGATGGTCGTATGCGTGTTTGGCGCCGTGCAGGTGAGCGCCACAATCAGGACTGCATACGAACGAGGCACACAGGGCCAACACCCGGCATCATGGTGTGGGGAGCGATCTCCTACACTGGCCGTACACCACTGGTGATCGTCGAGGGGACACTGAATAGTGCACGGTACATCCAAACCGTCATCGAACCCATCGTTCTACCATTCCTAGACCGGCAAGGGAACTTGCTGTTCCAACAGGACAATGCACGTCCGCATGTATCCCGTGCCACCCAACGTGCTCTAGAAGGTGTAAGTCAACTACCCTGGCCAGCAAGATCTCCGGATCTGTCCCCCATTGAGCATGTTTGGGACTGGATGAAGCGTCGTCTCACGCGGTCTGCACGTCCAGCACGAACGCTGGTCCAACTGAGGCGCCAGGTGGAAATGGCATGGCAAGCCGTTCCACAGGACTACATCCAGCATCTCTACGATCGTCTCCATGGGAGAATAGCAGCCTGCATTGCTGCGAAAGGTGGATATACACTGTACTAGTGCCGACATTGTGCATGCTCTGTTGCCTGTGTCTATGTGCCTGTGGTTCTGTCAGTGTGATCATGTGATGTATCTGACCCCAGGAATGTGTCAATAAAGTTTCCCCTTCCTGGGACAATGAATTCACGGTGTTCTTATTTCAATTTCCAGGAGTGTACTTATAAGACATGACGTGCTCAAGACGTTCCCACTAATCTTGTAATCAGATCCTATTGTATATACTTAGAAGGAGAGACAGCATTGGTCGTATTTTTTTTTGTTTTATTAACCGCAAAATTGATTTTCGGTCACTTAGTGACCATCCTCAGTGCTGTAATATATAATTTAAATTGGTAGGCACTGGTGTCAACAAGCTTAGAGCGATCACATAAACTGAGTTCTCAGTTTGATTATTTTCTATTACGGTAAAAGCAAAGGGAACTCAAGATGTCTTTAGCGCCCCCTTCTTGAGCTTTTTCTGTATGCGCCACTGGTTGGTTGAAATTTACATTATATTCCCTGACGGTGTAAAAAATTTAAGCTTCTAAGTCATTGCAATCAAAAGATTCCGCCATTTATGTCACATATTTTGGCACTCGCAAAGTCACTTAACAAAGCCTATAGATGAACTATCTATATACATAATTAAGTTTGCACGGAATCCTGAGAGCGCGACTTCTAACGGCACTTGTTCGGTTTTCATTTTAGTGTAAGTACTATTCTGTCTTGATTAGTGTCTGTAAGGCTCCCCTCCTTACCTATAATTTTATCCGTGTCACGATATTAAAGGTGCTTTGTAATCACGGTCCTGACAGGAAATTTGCAGACTCGCTCCCAGTTTTATTCAACCCGGACAGCAGCAGAAGGTAATTTCGATGCAATCCCGCGGGAGGAGCATTTTTAATTGTTTCCCAGTCAGTTTTTCATTCACTTAAATTACCTTACAATAGATGCCAAGTGCGTTTTCACAACCGTATGATAATTTAAACGTGATGCTTGCTTTGCATGAGCTTCTGCTTAGTTCTAGTAACTCCACTGTCATTTAGCCGCGTATAAATTGGTTGTTAACGACGTTTCTTGTCCTATGGGTATTTCGAAACGTGAAGGAATATTGTACTTACATAATTTTTTCTAACTCATTAAACAGAAATTTATACATGCTTATCACATCTTAAGTACTTTTCTTTCTATTCACTTGTACAAAACAAAAATAATATATTCTGGAATTATGAATATATCAGTAACCCGCCCATCGTTTTTGTCAAAGCGCCGCTTCGAGGACGAGGAGGCGCATCGGCCCCGAATGGAATCTGCACGGTGGATTAACGACGAGGGACGGTGTGCCGGCCAGCCTGGATGTGGTTTTCAGGTGGTTTCCCACATTCCCCTAGGTGAAAGCCGGGCTAGTACCCGAGCCCCACCTCAGTTACACGATTCACAAACATTTAGAAAACGTTCGCTCACTCTTACAACAGTAGCAAAAAAATGGTTCAAATGGCTCTGAGCACTATGCGACTTAACTTCTGAAGTCATCAGTCGCCTAGAACTTAGAACTAATTAAACCTAACTAACCTAAGGACATCACACACATCCATGCCCGAGGCAGGATTCGAGCCTGCGACCGTAGCGGTCGTTCGGCGCCAGACTGTAGCGCCTAGAACCGCACGGCCACTCCGGCTGGCTACAATAGTAGTACTACATGCAAACAGTTAGGATACACACATTCCATCCCAGCGGGTGACGGGGCGGCGACATGAAGAGCATCCGGTCACCCCTTAAATGAAGCATGCCAAATCCGCCAGTAACAATGCCAACCTTGCGCCGATGCGGTACAAAAGTACAAAAGAAGAAAAAGAGGTGAAGATATAATACAGAGCATTGCAGCATATATATATATTAACTTTTGGAAACCCTTTTAGTAACGTAAAGAACACTATTTGCTTATAAGCGTATCGTGTATAAGACAAGTGAAATTAATAAAAATTGGGACTGATTGCAAGAAATCCTTGTGTATGTTAAAAACGAAGTCAGCGTTTTTATTGTTGTAGGCTTTCAACTGCCATTTCATAATGCATAAAACGAAATTGGTTTTATTTATGACGACACCCGTGGAGCTGTAATTATAGCTTGTATCTTTAATTTTTGTAAAGCAAAGAATGATATAAATGAAAAGACGTACTGTAAAATTCCCGACAGTGGAACATTCTGGAACTTCATTAGATTGATCATTTACGATATCATCTGATCTGCATGAAGTGCGACGTGAAAGACACATTGACATTTTCCTTTAGTACTACACAAGCCACGTTACGGTGGTTGACGGAGAGTGCAATGTGTGTCACTGCCCGCCTCTTTCATTCACTAATTTTGCGAGCTAAGAATGACGACTATCGTCAAATCCCTGCGTAGTCTTGAATTTCTCACAGTTTATCGCTATTAGTTAGGGAGACGTATGGGGGAGGAAGGTACAGATTTCTTGAGTTTTGGATCGACCGCTCTCTGAATATTAACGATATGCACCTCTGCGACTCACAACCCTATCTTGAAGAGTATGTATCTGTAATTAGTTGAACATCTCCACTAAGCTCTCATGCTGACTAAACGAACCTGTGACGAAGTACGCAGCTGCTACCGGTTCCAAGCTGATAAACGATACCCAGGAGTTGGTTGCAAGTGGCTCAACTGTTGCGATCCAATGAGTAGGCTCTATTTTTGCACAATATAACTGGACAGAATTGACCAGAATGACGCATTTCTGACAAATCTGGCAATTTCTGATGATGCAAACCTTCATCTAAATGGATTTGTCAATAAACCATGCTTCCGACATTACTCGAACACAAACGCGCAGCTCATTCGTGGAAAATCCCATAGTGGCTCAAAGGTTGTCGCCTAGTTTCCTAATTGGGAATCGTTGGGCCATATTTTTTTAAGGCAATAATAGCTTCCAGTTAATGTCAGTTTCGAGCGATATGTGTCCATGATTTCCAATTTCTTCATCCCATGGCTACGGAGGCATTGCCGTCTAAACGTGATATGGTTTCAGCGAGATGGGACTAGAGCTCATACGGCCCGGAATTCAATGAATACACCGAGGCGCCGCCTTCAATATCGATTACTCTCACGTCGGTGATATCCCGTGGTTGGCGAGATTACTTGATCTCTCAGCCTCTGATTTTTCACTGCAGACTCACCTCAAGAACGGTGTTGTTTCATGGCGACCCTAAAATACTGATGATTTGAAAGCCGCAATCCGGGAAGAGACAGATAGCATTCCTCAAAAAATGACTGAGAACGTAATGAGGAGCGCCTGCAATGCATCGCCAATGATGGAAGTCAGCCGGCCGGAGTGGCCGAGCGGTTCTAGGCGCTTCAGTCTGAAACCGCGCGACCGCTACGGTCGCAGGTTCGAATCCTGCCTCGGGCATGGATGTGTGTGATGTCCTTAGGTTAGTTAGGTTTAAGTAGTTCTAAGTTCTAGGGGACTGATGACCTCAGATGTTAAGTCCCATAGTGCTCAGAGCCATTTGAACCATTTTTGATAAAAGTCATTTGTGAGACGTACATTTTAATAAATAAACTTGCGTTTGGCTTTTCAGTAATGACAATGTATGTGGAACAGTTATGTATAACTTATATTTGTGTAAAATATACCTTTAAGCTCATAATAACTAAATGAAGATGTAAGTTGCTATTTACCAGGGACCACCCTTCATTTCCCTAGGGTGCTTCCAATAACTCTGTTGGTTCTACCTTCTCTATAACTAGTTTTATGTGTTTGTTGCAACTTAACTCACTTCGAATGCATCATCTTAGACATATTATGCTTGTGGCTGTTTCCAGTGATTGATCACCGTTGCCACGCAACGAGTGAACTGCCAGCCCTTCCAAGAAGCGTAGAGGTACAGGCCCTCTTCTTGCAGTTGTGGCTTCCCTCTGTACATGAGCATAGTCTTCAAACAGCCTTATGGAGCTTCCTGGCCGTTTAAAACTGTGTGCCGGACCGAGACTCGAACTAGAGACCTTTGCCTATCACGGGAAAGTGTTCTGCCAACTGACCTACCCAAGTACGACTCAGGACCCGTCCTCACAGCTTTACTTCCGCCAATACCTCGTCTCCTACCTTCCAAGTATCCCCAAGCTGTAGCTAAGCCATGTTTCCGTAATATCCTTTCTTCCAAGAGTGCTAGTTCTGCAAGGTTCGCAGGAGAGTTTCTGTGACGTTTGGAATGTAGGAGACGAGGTACTCCGGTGCAGAGTGAAAATTTCATTGTGGAAGTCTTGTGGAGCTTAAGACATAATCCATCAGATATCAGGGAGCGCCCTTTCAAGAAAAAAAATACAAGACAATAAGGCTACCAGATCCTCAAATTTTACCGTTATTTCAACAGTGGGATGAATAAAATGTTGTGGGAGGCAGCAATCTCGGTAACTGACGCATAGTACAGCAGGTATGATGGAATTCCAATCTTAATTGGCAAACGAAGACGGCTAGCGGAGAATTACATCAATGAAGCCGAGAGGCTGATAATGGGGACGAGAAGTAAGTATTAGATAAACAAATGGAAAAAATGGGATCGAATTGAAGCTGTAAGGGTCAAAGGGTCTAGCATATCGGCAGTGCCTGGGACGTCTGAGGACTTCAGGAATAGTTTCTCCTTGGCCGCGTTGCGACACGAACGCTGATGCACTCCCGCGGCTATGATAACCTCTCCGCCCTCAAGTTGGCACGCTCTAATGCTAGCAGATCACGAGCAACGAACGGCAAACCGATATTATTGTTTTTCGGAAGCTTGGGATACACCTTAGGAGAAGTGAATATTACATACACTTGCTTCACTCTTGGCGCAAACAGCAAAAGCTCGGTTCTGTTTGGAGGAAACTGACTCCCATCATGACAGCACGACTAACCAAGTGTTGCCCTCCATGCTGTCCTACGTGGCCAGCAACACTGAATAACTTGTGGTACAGTGCTGTTGAATTATCCGCTATTTCCGAACATCAGAGATCAATTGCAAGCATTCGATCTACAGAGTGATTCAGGAGAAAAGGTACA
This sequence comes from Schistocerca nitens, assembly GCF_023898315.1. NCBI lineage: Eukaryota > Metazoa > Arthropoda > Insecta > Orthoptera > Acrididae > Schistocerca > Schistocerca nitens. The sequence goes on along the minus strand of NC_064616.1, from coordinate 165,613,245 downwards.
TGCTTTGATGGGTGACAGTATTGGTGATGGTGAACAAAAAAACTTCAAATGAACATCTCCCTTTTTCGTCAATAGAATGCCTTCTTCAACAGAACTCAAATGCGAATACAACAGCAGGCAACGTAGTACGTACTTCCATCTCGTTGGAACACATTGCATACGTCCAATGAAATAGTACCTTGCTGAAACTTATCCTGGGCGTTGATCGATCGCCGTGGCGTCATTTCTTGGCCAACTAGGTCACCCGACCTTACTCCATCAGATTATAGTTTATGGGGTTGGCTTAAGAGCGCAGAATGAAAACAAAGGAGGAACTTCTCGCTCGTATTTTACATGTGTGTGCTCAGTGTAAAAGACCGTACAAATGAGCACAGATCAACAACAAGGCAGCTGCCAACAAGACCTGAAAAATGAATTCAGTTGACGGTAGATTTTTTTGAACATCTTTTGTAAGGAAATGTTCACAGTTAAACAAAAAATTAGATCACAACTTTTCTTTTACTATCATATGCATTTGTCCAATTCCCCATTGTTTTCATTAGTTTCCTCGGTAACCATTAAGAACAGAACATACACTGAATCGACAAAGAAACTGGTATAGGTATGCGTATTCAAATACAGACATATGTGTACAGGCAAAATGCGGCGCTGCGGTCGGCAACGCCAATGTGAGACAACAAGTGTCTGGCGCAGTTATTAGAAAATGGTTCAAATGACTCTGAGCACTATGAGATTTAACATCTGAGGTCATCAGTCCCCTAGAACTTAGAACTAACTTAAGGACATCACACACATCCATGCCCGAGGCAGGATTCGAACCTGCAACCGCAGCAGTCGCGCGGGTCCGGAATGAAGCGCCTAGAACCGCTCGGCCATAAATGCCGGCATTTATTAGATCCGTTACTGCTGCTACAATGGCAGGTTATCTAGAGTTAAGTGATTTTTAACGTGGTAGTATAGTCGGCGCACGAGCGATGGGGCACAGCATCTCCGAGACAGCGATGAAGAGGGGATTTTGCAGTACGACCAATTCCCAAGTGTACCGTGAATATCAAGAATCCGGTAAAACATCATATCTCCGACATCGCTGAAGATCCTGCAAGAACGGGACCAACGACGACTGAAGAGAATCGTTCAACGTGACAGGCGTGCAACCCTTCCGCAAATTTCTGCAGATTTCACTGCTGAGCCGTCAACAAGTGCCAGAGTGAGAATTATTCGAAGAAACATCATCGATATGGGCTTGTGGAGCTGAAGACCCACTCCTGTACTCTTAATAACTGCACGACAGAAAGCTTTACGCCTTAATTAGGCCCGTCAACAACTACATTGGACTGTTGAAGAATGGAAACATGTTGCTTGTTCGGACGAGTCTCGTTTCAAATTGTATCGAGCGGATGGACGTGTACGAGTATGGAGACAACGTCATGAATCCATGGATCCTGCATGCCAGCAGGGGCTGTTCAAGCTGGCGAAGGCTCTGTAATGGTGTGGCGCGTGTTCGGAGTGGTGTGGGATCCCTCATACGTCTAGATACGACTCCGACAGGTGACACGTACGTAAGCATCCTGTCTGATCCCCTGCATCCATTCATGTCCATTGTACATTCCGACGGACTTGGGCAATTCCAGAAGGACAATGCGACACGCCACACGTCCAGAATTACTACAGAGTGGCTCCAGGACCACTCTTCTGAGTTTAAACGCTTCCGCTGGCCATCGAACTCCCCAGACATGAACATTATTGATCATATCTGAGATGCCTCGTAACGTGTTGTTCAGAAGTGATCTCTACCCTCTCGTACTCTTACGGATTTATGGATAGCCCTGCAGGATTCATGGTGTCAGTTCCCTCCAAGACTACTTCAGACATTAGTCGAGTCCATGACACATCGTGTTGCGGCACTTGTGCGTGCTCACTGGGGCTCTACATGATATTAGGCAGGTGTGCTAGTTTCTTCGGCTCTTCGGTTTATTTCCATATGACGTTTTTCGTTCACCATCACTAATGCTATCACCCCTCAAAGCATGCACTTTTCTTTGTGACTCACGCTATATATTCAGTAGATTGCATCTGAAGGAAGGCCCTTTGTGCAATACAACCTACAGTTTGGAGTAACAGATGTTGAATCTAATGTAACATAACCCTGCGTAAAGGTGCTTTAAATTCTCCGTCTCTTACCATGTCGACCTTTTACTTTTTTATGTTATCGGCTTTCTTCGTATGATTAAAGTTTCGTATTAGACCTATCATTTAGAAATCGGCCCCAGCATTACCAACACTTTTGGAAGTCAGAAGCAGCTCTTATTCACAGTAAGTTAACACGTTTTGGGGGAATTAATGCCGCGAAACCTGATATGCAACCACTGCTCAATCTCCTTTTCGACACTTTATGTGAAACACATTTTTAAGCAAGTGACGCATCACAGTCGCTGTAAAAGGTCGAAATACATCGATACAGGTAAATTTCTTCATGAAAGGACAATCTTTTAATTAATTTTAATTAACTCGTGGATTCAGAAAATATCGCTCTTGTGGAACAAAACTGTCTCTTTATCCACACGAAATGATGAGGTCTAGCCACAGGAGATCTCAAGCTCATTCCACGTTTCTACATTCCCAAGAGGCTTTTGAGAGCGTTCTTCACAAGCGTCTTCTAATCAGATTCTGTAATCATGGATTATTGTCTCAGTTGTGCGACTTGATTCGTGACTTCCGATCAGGAAGGTCACAGTTCATAGTAATTGACAGAAGGTTACGAGGGAAACAAAAAAGCGGTCTAGGGTTTCCCATTGAATTGTTGTAGGCCCTCTGCTCTTCCTAACATATATATAAACAATTTAGGAGATGATCTGTTCAGCCCTTTAACTTGTTTGCAGCTGATACTGTCGTTTCCCGTCTAGCAACCTCGCCCGAAGATTCATATGAATTACAAAATGATTTACTCAAGATACCTGCATGGTGCAAAAAGTGGCATGTGACAAACAGTAAAACGTGATGTACTCCACATGAGTACTAAAAAGGATCCCTTAAATTTTGGTTACACTATAAATCGTCGAAATCTAATGGTTGTCGATTCAACTAAAAACCTGGGGATTACAATTACGAACAAGTTAAATTGGACCCATCACATAAAAACTCTTGTGAAGAAGGCAAATCAAAGACTGCGTTTTACTGACAGAAAACGTGGAAGATGCAACGCATCTACTAAAGAGACTGTCTATACCACGCACGTCCGTCCTCTTCTGGAGTATTGCTGTGCTGTCCTATCTTACCAGGTAGGATTAACGCAGAACATTGAAGAGGTTCAAAGAAGAGCAGTTCGTTTTGTATTATCCCAAAATAGGGGAGAGAGTGCCATGGACATAATAAAACAATAGAGTTTTTGGTGGTGGCGGGACCTTTTCAAAAATGGTTCAAATGGCTCTGAGCACTATGGGACTCAACATCTTAGGTCATAAGTCCCCTAGAACTTAGAACTACTTAAACCTAACTAACCTAAGGACATCACACACACCCATGCCCGAGGCAGGATTCGAACCTGCTACCGCAGCAGGGACCTTTTCACGAAATTTCAATCACCAACTTTCTCCTCGAAATGTGAAAATATTTTGTTGACTCCCATCTACATAGGAAGAAATGACCACCTCGGTGAAATAAGATAAATCAGAGCGCTCACGGAACGATTTAGGTGTTCATTTTCCCACTAGCTGTTCCATAGCGTAACGGTCGTGAAATGCTCTGAAAGTAGTTCTATGAACCCTCTAGCTAGCAGTTAAGCGCAAATTGCAGAGAATTCATGTAGATATAAAATTAAAACATCGATAGCTTACAAGACACTTTGCCCTTGAGAAAACCAAGTTCAGATTTATAATCTATGAATCTAACGCAATATATTAATATATACACACATCAAAAAAAGTTTTGCATCACCTCGGTTCCGAGAGTTCCGGAACTTGTACAGAAAATTAGAATAGAGATCAACATAAACATCATTTCCGCCCTTTTTATTGCTCATGAAAGCCACACATTGCGTGTTGTACCACCATACAGCGAGACCTTCAGAAGTGGTGGTCCAGATTGATGTACACACGAGTACCTCTAATACCCAGTAGCACGCTCTCTTGCATTAATGCATGCCTGTATTCGTCGTGGCATACTATCCAAAAATTCGTCAAGGCACTGTTGGTCTAGATTGTCCCAATACTCAACGGCGATTCGGCGCAGATCCCTCAGAGTGGTTGGTGGGTCACGTCGTCCATAAACAATCCTTTTCAATCTGTCCTAGGCATGTTCGATAGGGTTCATGTCTGGAGAACATGCTGGCCACTATAGTCAAGCGAGGTCGTTATCCTGAAGGAAGTCATTCACAAGATGTGAACGTTGGGGGCGCGAATTGTCGTCCATGAAGACGAATGCCTCGCCAATATGCTGCCGATATGGTTGCACTATCGGTCGGAGGATGGCATTCACGTATCGTACAGCCGTTATGGCGCCTTCCATGACCACCAGTGGCGTACGTAGGCCCCACATAATGCCATCCCAAAACAGCAGGGAATCTCCACTTCGCTGCACTCGCTGAACAGTGTGTCTAAGGCGTTCAGCCTGACGGGGTTGCCTCCAAACACGTCTCCGATGATTCTCTGGCTGAAAGCGTATGCGACACTCATCGGTAAAGAGAACGTGATGCCAATCCTGAGCGGTCCGTTCGGCATGTTGTTGGGACCATCTGTACCGCGCTGCATGGTGTCGTGGTTGCAAAGATGGACCTCGCCATGGACGTCGGGAGTGAAGTTGCGCATCATGCACCCTATTGCGCACAGTTTGAGTCGTAACACGACGTTCTGTGGCTGCACGAAAAGCATTATTCAACATGGTGGCGTTGCTGTCAGGGTTCCTCCGAGCCATAATCCGTAGGTAGCGATCATCCACTGCAGTAGTAGCCCTTGGGCGGCCTGAGCGGGGCATGTCATCGACAGTTCCTGTCTCTCTATATCTCCTCCATGTCCGAAGAAAATCGCTTTGGTTTACTCCGAGACGCATGGACACTTCCCTTGTTGAGAGCTCTTCCTGGCACAAAGTAACAATGCGGACGCGATCGAACCGCGGTATTGACCGTCTAGGCATAGTTGAACTACAGATAACACGAGTCATGTACCTCCTTCCTGGTGGAATGACTGGAACTGATCGGCTGTCGGACCCCCTCCGACTAATAGGCGCTGCTCATGCATGATTGTTTACATCTTTGAGAGGGTTTAGTGACATCTCTGAACAGTCAAAGAGACTGTGTCTGTGATATAATATCCACAGTCAACGTCTGTCTTCAGGAGTTCTTGGAACCGTTGTGATATAAAACTTTTTTCATGTGTCTATATCAACGAATTCGGTTTAACTGTATTTTAGCCTTTAGATCTTAGTTTTTATATGTTTGTAGCCCTTCTATCCTCATGTCAGTCCGGTTCGGGCATTATACTATAGACATAATTTGCGTGCAAACAGAACCGGTAATCTGTGAGGGTCCCCAGTGAATCTAACTGAAAATTGGCCTGCAGTGGCACTGGAAATTATACAAATGATCGTCTGATTCATATAAGACTTCTTAGCTCTGACTCAGAGCTCATTCAACACCATAAGAGTTATGTCAAAAGCCACTACAATAAAAGAAGCCATCTCAGATGAAGGGGGGCGGTTGTGGAAAGTTAAGGAGAGTTTTCAATAAGTTAGGCCAATTACTATCGGAGTGACGGGATAAACTGTTTCATATGATTCGAGGCCAGTAAATAATATGGTGGCAACTCTGATGACGGCGTGTTGAAGTGGAACGATATAGTGTTGTTTTGTGCTGGATGAAAATAAAGAAATCTTACGCAAAGTTTTTGTTTGGTTTTCAACCTTTTCAAATCACCTGAAACATATGAAGTCGTCGGACCTATGTCTGTGGTGAAAACAAATCAGAGTAAGTATAAATGTATCCATGTGGCTTGTTGATTTGAGACTCAACTGATGAGACTTCATCTTTTATACCACAATAACGAAACGTAGGTATATCTTTAACACTTGGTTCAAGAATCATAAAAGAAGGTTGTATACCTGGAAGAATCCTGGAGATACTAAAAGGTATCAGATAGATTATATAATGGTAAGACAGAGATTTAGGAACCAGGTTTTAAATTGTAAGACATTTCCAGGGGCAGATGTGGATTCTGACCACAATCTATTGGTTATGAACTGCAGATTGAAACTGAAGAAACTGCAAAAAGGTGGGAATTTAAGGAGATGGGACCTGGATAAACAGAAAGAACCAGAGGTTGTACAGAGTTTCAGGGAGAGCATAAGGGAACAATTGACAGGAATGGGGGAAAGAAATACAGTAGAAGAAGAATGGGTAGCTCTGAGGGATGAAGTAGTGAAGGCAGCAGAGGATCAAGTAGGTAAGAAGACGGGGGCTAATATAAATCCTTGGGTAACAGAAGAAATATTGAATTTAATTGATGAAAGGAGAAAATATAAAAATGCAGTAAATGAAGCAGGCAAAAAGGAATACAAACGTCTCAAAAATGAGATCGACAGGAAGTGCAAAATGGCTAAGCAGGGATGGCTAGAGGACAAATGTAAGGATGTAGAGGCTTGTCTCACTAGGGGTAAGATAGATACTGCCTACAGGAAAATTAAAGAGACCTTTGGAGAGAAAAGATCCACTTGTATGAATATCAAGAGCTCAGATGGCAACCCAGTTCTAAGCAAACAAGGGAAGGCAGGAAGGTGCAAGGAGTATATAGAGGGTTTATACAAGGGCGATGTACTTGAGGACAATATTATGGAAATGGAAGAGGATGTAGATGAAGACGAAATGGGAGATAAGATACTGCGTGAAGAGTTTGACAGAGCACTGAAAGACCTGAGTCGAAACAAGGCCCCGGGAGTAGACAACATTCCATTAGAACTACTGATGGCCTTGGGAGAGCCAGTCCTGACAAAACTCTACCATCTGGTGAGCAAGATGTATGAGACAGGCGAAATACCCACAGACTTCAAGAAGAATATAATAATTCCAATACCAAAGAAAGCAGGTGTTGACAGATGTGAAAATTACCGAACTATCAGTTTAATAAGTCACAGCTGCAAAATACTAACGCGAATTCTTTACAGACGAATTGAAAAACTGGTAGAAGCGGACCTCGGGGAAGATCAGTTTGGATTCCGTAGAAATGTTGGAACACGTGAGGCAATACTAACCTTACGACTTATCTTAGAAGAAAGATTAAGAAAAGGCAAACCTACGTTTCTAGCATTTGTAGACTTGAAGAAAGCTTTTGACAACGTTAACTGGAATACTCTCTTTCAAATTCTGAAGGTGGCAGGGGTAAAATACAAGGAGCGAAAGGCTATTTACAATTTGTACAGAAACCAGATGGCAGTTATAAGAGTCGAGGGGCATGAAAGGGAAGCAGTGGTTGTGAAAGGAGTGAGACAGGGTTGTAGCCTCTCCCCGATGTTATTCAATCTGTATATTGAACAAGCAGTAAAGGAAAGAAAAGAAAAATTCGGAGTAGGTATTAAAATTCGTGGAGAAGAAATAAAAACTTTGAGGTTCGCCGATGACATTTTAATTCTGTCAGAGACAGCAAAGGACTTGGAAGAGCAGTTGAACGTAATGGACAGTGTCTTGAAAGGAGGATATAAGATGAACATCAACAAAAGCAAAGCGAGGATAATGGAATGTAGTCAAATTAAATCGGGTGATGCTGAGGGGATTAGATTAGGAAATGAGACACTTAAAGTAGTAAAGGAGTTTTGCTATTTAGGGAGTAAAATAACTGATGATGGTCGAAGTAGAGTGGATATAAAATGTAGACTGGCAATGGCAAGGAAATCGTTTCTGAAGAAGAGAAATTTGTTAACATCTAGTATAGATTTAAGTGTGAGGAAGTCGTTTCTGAAAGTATTTGTATGGAGTGTAGCCATGTATGGAAGTGAAACATGGACGATAACCAGTTTGGACAAGAAGAGAATAGAAGCTTTCGAAATGTGGTGCTACAGAAGAATGCTGAAGATAAGGTGGGTAGATCACGTAACTAATGAGGAGGTATTGAATAGGATTGGGGAGAAGAGAAGTTTGTGGCACAACTTGACTAGAAGAAGGGATCGGTTGGTAGGACATGTTTTGAGGTATCAAGGGATCACAAATTTAGCATTGGAGGGCAGCGTGGAGGGTAAAAATCGTAGAGGGAGACCAAGAGATGAATACACTAAGCAGATTCAGAAGGATGTAGGTTGCAGTAGGTACTGGGAGATGAAGAAGCTTGCACAGGATAGAGTAGCATGGAGAGCTGCATCAAACCAGTCTCAGGACTGAAGACCACAACAACAACAACAGGTATATCTTAAACTTTAAACTTCGTAACAAACTTGAATGAAACATACTTACATCGATAAGTTAATTGATGTACAAGATACTAGTAGACGAAACAACACGCAGAAGGGAGATAACGAGTGCAAAGAAAAAAAATTGCGCTTGACACGCTGGTACTAATGCAGGACATGACGAAAAACAGGCCATATATCAGCTTCCCAGAAGCGTACGGGGTGACTTTGCGCCATGTGATGCCCTCGCACAGCAATATAAGGTGCACGGATGCTTCGAATACCCAGTAAGCCTTGCGGGAACGCCTCCCACTGTTGGACAGGTGCCGTCCGGAGGTGAGAAAAGATCAATACTCCCGACCGAAAACGTCATGTGTATGTTCCATCGTAATTTAATTTGGAAAACTCTGGATTCGTTGCTTCTGGTTTCTTTTCGAAAACCATGCTGTTTCTTTGGTTTTGTATTTTCCTATTTTTTGTATTGTTGCACGTACCAAGTACTAATAATTATTCTATTCATTTTTATTATAAACAAAAATGTGGGTTGTGTTGCTTATTTCAGTTTTCCAGATAATAGGTTGTAACTGTGAAGAATAAATACATGAAAAGAAATGGAAATTCAGCAGCACTACGACGCCTTCTGCAGAAAATGCATTCCTTTGGGATATCAACCCAGGTTTACGACGGTACCGAAAATTTCATTGCAGGCATGTTAGTGTGAATGGCTACAGACACTAAAGTAGTCTCTGGTGTCCAAGGGGAGGGTAATAGGACACTTGCTGTTCATGTTCTGCATTAATGAGTTATCAGATAGCATTAGTTGCAATCTCAGGCTTTTCCAGATTATGCAGTTATCTATGAAAAAATTATGTGTGGTAGAAACTGCAGTAGGCATAATGTCCAGTTGGATCTCGAAAAAATACGAGTATTAGTGTGGTGCAAAGACTAACCACTTGTTGTTAATGAGGGGCAATGCAAAGTTAGGCACTTCACGAAACGTAGATGTGTGGTATCCCTTGATTAACAGATTAATGAGACACAACTGGTGTCAGTCATGCCGTGCAAATATCTGGGAGTAACAATACAGAAAGATCATATAAGCGCATTTGTAGGTAAAGCAAATAGCAGGGGGCTATTCAACGGTAGCATGCTGGGAACGTGAAAGTGCAGCTTGTTTACAAAACTAATTGAATACAGACAATACTCGAATGTTGCTCAAACGAACGACTCCAGTATCGGGCCGGATCAGGGGGTAAAATCAAGCGTATAAAAAGAAGAGTGGCACAAATGCTCACAGGTTTGATTGGTTGGCTAGAGAGTGTAACTGAAATTTTGAAAAAACTATAACTGGTTGAAACTCGAAAACGGCGCCATAAATCTCGGGAGAATTAGCTTAGAAAATTTCAGAAATCATATTTAAGGGCAGGAACCGTGCATAGAGCGTCTCGGGAAAACACAAGAAGGGCTTCAGTCACAAAAGGTGCAGGCTGAACACAGGAAGAACGTAGATACAGGAACCGTCGGTATAACAGTTGCAAATTGTCGTAGCCCTGTTGGGAAAGTACCGGAGCTCCAAGCGCTAATAGAAAGCACTGATGCTCAAATCGTTATAGGCACTGAAAGCTCGCTAAAGACAGATATAAGCTCAGCCGAAATTTTTGAAAAGATCCTAACGGTGTTACGAAAGGATAGGCTAAACACGGTTGGCGGTGGTGTGTTTGTTGCTGTCAAAAGTAGTTTAACTTGTCGCAAAATTGAAGTAGATACTTCCTGTGAGTTAGTATGGGCAGAGGTCATTGTTGGCAACCGGAATAAAACAATAATTGGATCCTTTTACCAATCTCCCAATTCAGATGATACAGTTGCTGAAAGGTTCAAAGAAGAGGAGGAGGAGATTTAGTGTTTATCGTCCCGTCGACAACGAGGTCATTAGAGACGGAGCGCAAGCTCGGGTTAGGGAAGGATGGGGAAGGAAATCGGCCGTGCCCTTTCAAAGGATCCATCCCGGCATTTGCCTGAAGCGATTTAGGGAAATCACGGAAAACCTAAATCAGGATGGCCGGAGACGGGATTGAACCGTCGTCCTCCCGAATGCGAGTCCAGTGTGGTTCAAAGAAGACTTGAGTTTGATTTCAAATACGTACCCGACTCATACGATAATAATTGGTGGTGACTTTAATTTACACTCGATATGTCGGCGAAAATACATGTTTAATTCCGGAGGTACGCATAAAATATCATCCGAAATTGTGCTAAACGCATTCTCTGAAAATTATTTCGAGCAGTTAGTTCATGAGCCCACGCGAATATTAACGGTTGTGAAAACACACTTGACCTCTTAGCAACAAATAATCCTGAGTTAATAACGAGCATCAAAACCGCTTCAGGAATTAGTGAACACAGGGTTGTCGCAGCGAGATTGAGTATTGTAATCCCCGAATCTTCGAAAAATAAGCGAAAAATATACCTATTCAAAAAAGCAGATAAAAATTCACTTGACGCCTTCCTGAGAGACAATCTCCACTCATTCCAAATTAATAATATAAGTGTAGACCAGATATGGCTTAAATTCAAAGGAATAGTATCGGCAGCAATTGAGAGATTTATACCAAATAAATTAACAAACGACGGAGCTGATCCTCCTTGGTACACAAAACGAGTTATAACACTGTTGCAGAAACAACGAAACAAACATGCCAAATTTAAACAGACGCAAAATCCCCAAGATTGGCGATCTTTTAAAGACGCTCGAAATTTAGCGCGGACTTCAATGCGAGATACCTATAACAGTTTCCACAACAAAACCTGGCAGAAAATCCAAAGAGATTCTGGTCGTACGTGAAGTATGTTAGCGCCCAGAAGCAATCAATGCCTTCTCTGCGCTATATCAATGGAGATACTACCGAAGACAGTGCTGCCAAAGCAGAGTTACTAAACACAGCCTTCCGAAATGCCTTCACAAAAGAAGACGAAGTAAATATTCCAGAATTCGAGTTGAGAACAGCTGCCAACATGAGTATCGTAGAAGTAAATATTCTCGGAGTAGTGAAGCAACTTAAATCACTTAATAAAAGCAAGTCTTCTGGTCCAGACTGTATACCAATCAGGTTCCTTTCGGAATATGCTGACGCATTAGCTCCATACTTAACAATTATATACAACTGTTCGCTCGACGAAAGATCCGTACCCAAAGACTGGAAAGTTGCACACGTCACACCAATATTCAAGAAAGGTAGTAGGAGTAATCCACTAAATTATAGGCCCATATCGTTAAGCGTCGCTTAACCTTGACTACAAAAATGTGTGGCTTATGAAGAGCTGCTCGACCATTGCATAACATTCTTTTTATCTCACTGTGCTAGCTGAACCACTGGTAGCACTTTGCGACTCACGAGTGATCCCTTCCGCTGATTTAATGCGATCTTTTACAACCACCCTCCACAATGTACGACAATCATGCCCTTCTTTACATGAGGTCTGTTCAGCTGTGGTTGCTCCTTCGCGTTTCCACTTCAGTCACACCACCAACAGTCGACTTGGGAAGCTTTATAAAGTTTGAAACGTCCCTGATTGATTTCTTACTTACTCTATGTGATCAGTAGTATCCGGACACCTGGCTAAAAATAACTTACAAGTTCGTTGCGCCCTCCATCGGTAATGCTGGAATTCAATATGGTGTTAGCCTTGATGACAGCTTCCACTCTCGCACGCATACGTTCAATTTGGTGCTAGAAGATTTCTTGGGGAATGGCAGCCCATTCTTCACGGAGTGCTGCACTGGGGAGAGGTATCGATATCGGTCGGTGAGGCCTGGCACGAAGCCGACGTTCCATAACATCCCAGTGGTGTCCTGTAGGAGTCAGGTCAGGACTCTTTGCAGGCCAGTCCATTACAGGAATGTTATTGTCGCGTAACCACGCCGCCACAGGCGTGCATTATGAACAGGTGCTTGATCGTGTTGAAAGATGGAATCGCCATCCCCGAATTTCTCTTCCACAGTGGGAAGGAAGAAGGTGCTTAAAACATCAATGTAGGCCTGTGCTGTGATAGTGCCACGCAAAACAACAAGGGGTGCAAGCCCCCTCTCCATGAAAAGCACGACCACACCATAACACTACCGCCTCCGAACTTTACTGTTGGCTCGAAAATGATTCAAATGTCTATGAGCACTATGGGACTTAACATCTGAGGTTATCAGTCCCCTAGAACTTAGAACTACTTAAACCTAACTAACCTGGACATCACACACATCCGTACCCGAGGCAGGATTCGAACCTGCGACCGTAGCAGTCGCGCGGATCCGGAATGAAGCACCTAGAACCGCTCGGCCACAGAGGCCGGCTTACTGTTGGCAGTACACAGGTTGGCAGATGACGTTCACCGAGCATTCGCCATACTCACATCCTGCCATCGGATCGCCTCATTGTGTGCCGTGATTCGTCACTCCACACAACATTTTTCCATTGTTCAATCGTCCAATGTTTACGCTCCTTACACCAACCGAGGCGTCGTTTGCCATTTACTGGCGTGATGTGCGGCTTATGAGCAGTCGCTCGACAATGAAATCCAAGTTTTCTCACCCTCTGCCTAACTGTCATAGTACTTGCAGTGGATCCTGATACAGCTTGGAATTCCTGTGTGTTGGTCTGGATAGATATCTGCCTATTACACATTACGACCCTCTTCAACTGTCGGCGGTCTCTGTCAGTCAACAGACGAGGATAGCCTGTACTCTTTTGTGCTGTACGTGTCCGTTCACGTTTCCAGTTCACAATCACATCGGAAACAGTGGAGCTAGGGATGTTTAGGACTGTGGAAATATCGCGTACAGACGTATGACACAAGTGACACCCAATCACCTGACCACGTTCGAAGTCCGTGAGTTCCGCGGAGTTCTGCTCTCTCACGATGTCTAACGATTACTGAGGTCGCTGATATGGAGTACCTGGCAGTATGTGGCAGCACAATGCACCTAATATGAAAAACGTATTTTTTGGGGGTGTCCGGATGCATTTGATCACATAGTGTAGGTGGCATTCAGTGACTAGTCTACGTTCGAAGGCACTGAGCCCTCTGGCCGACCGATTCTGCTGTTACTGTTTCTCTACTGACAGCACAACTCACTTTCTTATATACTGGCGTGTCCACCGCTCGTGAGATATAGTGTTCAAATCCGCGTTACTTAGGGGTGTTCGGATACTTTTGATAAGACTGTGTATGACACAATAACAAGCATTTTTGCCCCGCACTTCACAGTCATACACGAAGTATAAATGTACATGTAGAAGCGTTTGTCCCTATGATGCAAGTATTGGTCCTCTAGACCATCCCTATGTGGTCGAGTATTACCATCCAACACATGAAACCCAGTTTCATAACTATCACGAAGGAGAACGCACGTGCTGTCTCAAGATGCCATCTCTATGGTCGGTACATGTAAGAGCAAACTTAAGAGAAAATGGAGTGATCTAAGTTCTTGGCACATTAAAACTGTGTACCGGACTGTAACTCGAACACAGGACCTTGTTTTGGTAGGCAGTGCTCTTATTGACTGTGGTATCCAGGTACGGCTTGCACAGCATTACTTCCGCCAGTTCCTCTCTCCTGCAATGCACACCACGGAGAAACTCTCCTGCATACCTTGTTTTGCAATGCACTCGTGGAAGAAACGCTATTGCGGTGCGAGAGAAACAATTAAAATCGCTCAAAAGAGGAAAGGCCGCTGGACCTGATTGGATACCAGTTCGATTTTACACAGAGTACGCGAAGGAACTTGCCCCCCTTCTTGCAGCGGTGTACCGTAGGTCTCTAGAAGAGCGTAGCGTTCCAAAGGATTGGAAAAGAGCACAGGTCATCCCCGTTTTCAAGAAGGGACGTCGAACAGATGTGCAGAACTATAGACCTATTTCTCTAACGTCGATCAGTTGTAGAATTTTGGGACACGTATTATGTTCCAGTATAATGACTTTTCCGGAATCTAGAAATCTACTCTGTAGGAATCAGCATGGGTTTCGAAAACGACGATCGTGTGAAACCCAGCTCGCGCTATTCGTCCACGAGACTCAGAGGGCCATAGACACGGGTTCCCAGGTAGATGCCGTGTTTCTTGACTTCCGCAAGGCGTTTGGTACAGTTCCCCACAGTCGTTCAATGAACAAAGTAAGAGCATATGGACTATCAGACCAATTGTGTGATTGGATTGAAGAGTTCGTAGATAACAGAACGCAGCATGTCATTCTCAATGGAGAGAAGTCTTCTGAGGTAAGAGTGATTTCAGGTGTGCCGCAGGGGAGTGTCGTAGGACCGTTGCTATTCACAATATACATAAATTACCTTGTGGATGGCAACGGAAGTTCACTGAGGCTTTTTGCGGATGATGCTGTGGTATATCGAGAGGTTGTAACAATGGAAAATTGTACTGAAATGCAGGAGGATCTGCAGCGAATTGACGCATGGTGCAGGGAATGGCAATTGAATCTCTATGTAGACAAGTGTAATGTGCTGCGAATACATAGAAAGAAAGATCCCATATCATTTAGCTACAATATAGCAGGTCAGAAACTGGACGCAGTTAATTCCATAAATTATCTGGGAGTACGCATTAGGAGTGATTTAAAATAGAATGATCATATAAAGTTGATCGTCGGTAAAGCAGATGCCAGACTGAGATTCATTGCAAGAATCCTAAGGAAATGCAATCCGAAAACAAAGGTAGTAGGTTACAGTACGCTTGTTCGCCCACTGCTTGAATACTGCTCAGCAGTGTGGGATCCGTACCAGATAGGGTTGATAGAAGAGATAGAGAAGATCCAACGGAGAGCAGCGCGCTTCGTTACAGGATCATTTAGTACTCGCGAAAGCGTTACGGAGATGATAGATAAACTCTAGTGGAAGACTCTGCAGGAGAGACGCTCAGTAGCTCGGTACGGGCTTTTGTTGAAGTTTCGAAAACATACCTTCACCGAGGAGTCAGCAGTATATTGTTCCCTCCTACGTATATCTCGCGAAGAGACCATGAGGATAAAATCAGAGAGATTAGAGCCCACACAGGGGCATACCGACAATCCTTCTTTCCACGAACAATACGAGACTGGAATAGAAGGGAAAAGCGATAAAGGTACTCAAGGTACCCTCCGCCACACACCGTCAGGTGGCTTGCGGAGTATGGATGTAGATGCAGATGTAAGGTGCAAAATGTTGAAAACGTTTGTTACATTGAAAAACCTTAAGAGTCATCGCATAAAAGATTCGGAGACATTACTTTTCAGTACGCCCTCGTACATGAACAGAGGACATCATCAAGGGAGAGAATGGGTAGAGTTTGTGTTGATATAGTGTGACCTACTGCTGACTACAAGGGTCGCTGCAGTTCCGCTATATACAGGCACAGGAGTAAAGGAATGTGTACTTGGAAGGTCAACGGCGCTTTTTGGAGCTACTTGCGGTGGGATACATCAAAGATAGCTTTCTTCTTTGTTTTCGAGTATCCTCTCGCCGGATGCACAATAATAAATACTGTAAAATTCTACAGCACGACCAAGAGAAATGTGTGCCTAGAAGAGTAGCAACGCATTTAGGAGCTAACGATGCAACAAGCCTATTTCGTCTTGCTCCTTACCATATGGTGCCCCCCCCCCCCCCCTCCAGACAGTAATATTAACATTTGTAAATGCTCATCATTAATGTTCCAGTTTTTATTGGCCCTTATTATATGTATGAGAACACATATTTCTTTTAAAAGCTCAACACGGCATAATGGCCGCTCGGGGTAGCAGCGCGGTCTGTTGCGCCTTGCCACGATTCGCGCGGCTCCACCCGTCGGAGGTTCGAGTCCTCCCTCGGGCATCGGTGTGTGTGTTTTGTCCTTAGCATAAGTTACACTCCTGGAAATGGAAAAAAGAACACATTGACACCGGTGTGTCAGACCCACCATACTTGCTCCGGACACTGCGAGAGGGCTGTACAACCAATGATCACACGCACGGCACAGCGGACACACCAGGAACCGCGGTGTTGGCCGTCGAATGGCGCTAGCTGCGCAGCATTTGTGCACCGCCGCCGTCAGTGTCAGCCAGTTTGCGTGGCATACGGAGCTCCATCGCAGTCTTTAACACTGGTAGCATGCCGCGACAGCGTGGACGTGAACCGTATGTGCAGTTGACGGACTTTGAGCGAGGGCGTATAGTGGGCATGCGGGAGGCCGGGTGGACGTACCGCCGAATTGCTCAACACGTGGGGCGTGAGGTCTCCACAGTACATCGATGTTGTCGCCAGTGGTCGGCGGAAGGTGCACGTGCCCGTCGACCTGGGACCGGACCGCAGCGACGCACGGATGCACGCCAAGACCGTAGGATCCTACGCAGTGCCGTAGGGGACCGCACCGCCACTTCCCAGCCTATTAGGGACACTGTTGCTCCTGGGGTATCGGCGAGGACCATTCGCAACCGTCTCCATGAAGCTGGGCTACGGTCCCGCACACCGTTAGGCCGTCTTCCGCTCACGCCCCAACATCGTGCAGCCCGCCTCCAGTGGTGTCGCGACAGGCGTGAATGGAGGGACGAATGGAGACGTGTCGTCTTCAGCGATGAGAGTCGCTTCTGCCTTGGTGCCAATGATGGTCGTATGCGTGTTTGGCGCCGTGCAGGTGAGCGCCACAATCAGGACTGCATACGACCGAGGCACACAGGGCCAACACCCGGCATCATGGTGTGGGGAGCGATCTCCTACACTGGCCGTACACCACTGGTGATCGTCGAGGGGACACTGAATAGTGCACGGTACATCCAAACCGTCATCGAACCCATCGTTCTACCATTCCTAGACCGGCAAGGGAACTTGCTGTTCCAACAGGACAATGCACGTCCGCATGTATCCCGTGCCACCCAACGTGCTCTAGAAGGTGTAAGTCAACTACCCTGGCCAGCAAGATCTCCGGATCTGTCCCCCATTGAGCATGTTTGGGACTGGATGAAGCGTCGTCTCACGCGGTCTGCACGTCCAGCACGAACGCTGGTCCAACTGAGGCGCCAGGTGGAAGTGGCATGGCAAGCCGTTCCACAGGACTACATCCAGCATCTCTACGATCGTCTACATGGGAGAATAGCAGCCTGCATTGCTGCGAAAGGTGGATATACACTGTACTAGTGCCGACATTGTGAATGCTCTGTTGCCTGTGTCTATGTGCCTGTGGTTCTGTCAGTGTGATCGTGTGATGTATCTGACCCCAGGAATGTGTCAATAAAGTTTCCCCTTCCTGGGACAATGAATTCACGGTGTTCTTATTTCAATTTCCAGGAGTGTAGTTTAAGTTAGATTAAGTAGTGTGTAAGTAGGGACGGATGACCTCAGCAGTTCAGTCCCATAGAAATTTACCACAAATTAAAAAAAAAAAGAAACGGCATAATACCGCACTCATGGTCGGTGCACACTTCACTTTGCTAGATGATTATTATCTACAAATACAAGGTATCTCATTTATCTTGATCAACACAAATAACTTTTTGTCCAGTAGAAAATAAAAATCTACCAGTCGAATGTTGTTTAACTACCAGGGAGTTTTAACGTGCATGATTGCCTTTCTGGTAACTTCGTTACGAAGATATGAACCGTAATTCGACTTTTGTAAATAACACGCTATATCATTTATTCGGTAATAGACTTACTCACCTCAAGACCTTTTAAAAACATGTAAGAGAGAACAATTCATGTAAACATGACGTCATTAAAAACGTAACACACAACTAACTTCGGCACTTTTGTATTACTAAAAAGTGCAGGTACCAGGGGTAAAGTAGTCCGTTCACTTGCTGGAGTTATCAGTAAACAAAAGGAATCACAAGCAAAATGCCCTCTGATCGTCCAATCAACCGTCTTCAATTGAACGTTTGTGAGAGTGCAATGTACACCAAAAAACAGTACACTGATGAGCCAAAACATTATGACCACCTATTAATAGCTTGTTTGTCCGTCTTTGGAACGAAATACATCACTGATTCTGCGCATCGTAGATCCGACAGTTTGTTGTTAAGTTTGTGGAGGCATGTGGCATTAGATGTCAACGCACAGGTCATGTAATTCCCGTAAATAAAGGGCCACTGATTTGCGTATGCGGTGATGGCGCCCGATAGCGACCGAGATTGGTTCCATGGGATTTATATCAGGGGAATTTCGTCGGCGAGACATCTGTGTGAGTTCTCTACAGGATGTAAATTTAAAGTTGACAAGCCAAAATAACTCGAAAAATAAGTTTCACACGATAAAATGTGTAGAATCCAAAGTTGATTATTTTCGAGGGCGACATCTGTTGGTGCTAAAATTAGCCCTCCACCCGAGCCCCCTGGGGGTGGGGTGGGAGGCAACTTTAAATTTTCAAATGGGAACCCCATTTTTTATTGCAGAATCAAATTCTACATAAAAAACTACGTACATTTTGTCTTAAACTTTTTTTTTTTTAGTCTTGGTAGTTGGCGCTGTAATTCAAGAAAATCCATGTTCTCATTATTGCGTGGAAAATGGTTACGAATAAATAAAAACTACTTATTTACTTCGTAAATTTTGATTCGCTAAAACTAAAACTCTCCCCCTCTCCCCATAGAGTGGGGTTTGAGAGAGAGGAATTAGAGTTATACAAATGTTGACCCAAATATTAATTTTTTCCGCAGATTCGGATAAGGTTTGTTTGTTTCGTGGTCATGAGGCCACACAACTTTTAATTATCAAACCAATCATCTGACTAGCTAACTAACTAACCAAATATCCTACTTAGTAACGAGTGAACTCATTTTTTATTTATCCTTAACCATTCTCCACGCAAAAATGAGAAGATGGATTTTTTTGAATTAAAGCACCAACTACCAAGAAACAAAACAAATGTTTAAGACAAAATGTCCGTAGTTTTTTTTATGTAGAATCTGATTCTGCAATAAAAAAAGGGGGTTCCAATTTGAAATTTTAAAGTTGCCTTCCGCCCCAGCCCCAGGGAGCTGGGGTGGCGGGCTAATTTTAGCACCAGCAGATGTCCCCCTCGAAAATAATCAACTTTGGATTCTACCATTTGTTTGTGTGAAGCTTATTTTTCGAGTTATGCTGGTTTGTCAACTTAAAATTTACACCCTGTATAACGCTCCTCAAACTACTGTAGCACTGTTATTGCTCCGAGACACGGACAATGATACTGCTGAAAGATGACATCGCCATGGGGGAAGACATCAAGCATGAAGGACTGCAGGTGGTTCGCAGTTGTCAGTGTGTCTTCGATTACTATCAAAGGTCCCATGCAAGCGCAGGAGAATGCCTCCCACTGCATAATATTGCTCCCACCAGTCTACCTCCGTGGCGCACTGCATGATTCGAGCCGTCACTCACGGCGTTTGTGGAGACGACCAGATACCTAGAGTAGCAAAAATGTGATTCACCCGAAGAACCGACACGCTTTCATTGATCGACGGCCGAGTCCCAGTGTCCCGTGCCCACTGCAATCGTAACTCACGATGTCGTTCGGTCAACATGTGAACACGTAAGGATGGTCTGCTGCGGAGCTCCATGTTCAACAGTGTCCGATGAACAGTATGCTCCGAAACACTTGTGCGTGCACCAGCATTGTGCTCTTTCGGCAGAGATACCACAGATCGCCGTCTATCATATTTTATAGATCAGACAAGCCTCCGAACCCCTCGTTCTGTGAAGAGTGGTGGAAGCCTAACCATTTAGCGCCTAGAGGGAATTTCACGGGCCTCCCACCTCTTTCCGTAGATGCTCACAACAGCTCGTGAACATTCGACCAGCTTCGTCGTTTTCGAGATACACGTTCACAGGCCTTGCGTAATAATAATCTGCTCTTTTTCAAAGTCGCTTATCTAAAATGGATTTTCCCATTTGCAGGCCATATCTTCGGTAGGGTGATCCTCGTCCGCGTCTGTTCCGCTTGTATGCTTTTGTTATCGTGCCACGTGCCCGCAACGCCAGCAGGCGGCATTCAACATCGCGTTCGGTAGTGGTCATAATGTTTTGGCTTGTCAGTGTTGGTAAACACGTTACCCAGCTGTGGAGAATCTTAAGTTAGCTGAACAGTCTTTGTTATAACGTTTTCATATTTAAAAAAAAAACACTCTGTCTACAGGCCACAAGTGGCCCATCGGGACCATCCGACCGCCGTGTCATCCTCAGAGGAGGATGCGGATAGGAGGGGCATGGGGTCAGCATACCGGTCTCCCGGTCGTTATGATGGTATTCTTGACCGGAGCCGCTACGATTCGGTCGAGTAGCTCCTCAATTGGCTTCACCAGGCTGAGTGAACCCCGAAAAATTGAAACAGCGCAAGGCGATCTGGATGGTCACCCATCCAAGTGTCGACCACGCCCGACAGTGCTTAACTTCGGACATTTCACGGGAACCGGTGAATCCACTGCGGCAAGGCCGTTGCCTTTTCATATTTAAAATACCAGGACTGTAGTGCTTTTAAACGCTATATTATGTACAGTAAACCAAGTCCTTGAATAAAAACTGCAATATCACTACTTTTATTTTATTGTGGGTGAAGATAGGCTTGATACTAATTAGGCAGAAGAGCTCTATAGAAAGTCATATCCTGACAAGAATCCATCTTCCTCACGGATGTTTTCTCAAAATGGCTCTGAGCACTATGGGACTTAACTTCTGAGGTCATCAGTTCCGTAGAACTTAGAACTACTTAAACCTAACTAACCTAAGGACATCACACACATCCATGTCCGAGGCAGGATTCGAACCTGCGACCGTAGCAGTCGCGCGGTTCCGGACTGAAGCGCCTAGAACCGTTCGGCCAGCACGGCCGGCGATGTTTTCTCGTCTTACAGTGACATTTAATGAAGTGGGAAGTTTCAATCCAACGCAACGCAGTCGTCGTAGAACTCGCACAAACTAAGCCATCAGATTTACTTTTCTCACTTCTGTCGTAAATAATCAGCACATGAGCACAAGAGAACTTCAACTGGAGATTGTTATTCCTAACACCAGCGTAGATCACTTTCTAACACAACAGTTCAATCCTTACCATGTACACTTGAACCAAGAACTGCATGTGAATGACTTCCAGAACCGCGTACACTTATGTCAGTGTGTTTTTCTTATGTTTCCATTTTTTTGCTGTAAACTGCAGCAAGTGAATGAATTGCATTACCCGAAATGACTGTACCGGAGACACAGTGTATGGGTGTATTCCTCAGGTCACTTTACAGTGCGAGCAAGAAACGCCGATAGGCTATAAGCTACAGCAACGATCCTTATTCTCTACAGTTGCTTTTGGACGAACTTGACTTGCTGCTCTTCGAATACATTCCACTGTTTCAAGTTATGTCCGTAGTTGTATAATTACACTTTGGAGCTCTCCAGTAGCTAACTAATTTCTGTCTGGGCAGCTCCTATCGTATGAGTGATTTGTGACTTGCCACGCCACTGCTTCTGGTAAGGCGCGTTCCTGAGACTCTTCGGCACCTTTACTCATTTCGAGGAGAGTGCTTTCACTGAATACCGACGACCCCCTTTAGCTGCAAACTAGTACAATGGCTGTCCTCGCAATCTTTCGCGGCGGCATGACTGGATAAAATCTTCTCCGGTTTCAAGCCGCGTCAATTCCAATAAAATTCTCGATCTTTCGATGGCTAGCTCCGCCATCGTCGTCAGGAGTAAACCTACTGGCTGCCGGGACTGGCTTATAAGCGGGAAATAGTGTCATTGGAATTGACGCGGCTTGAAAGCCGAGAAGATTGTATCTAGTATAATGCCTGTATGACCCACAAGTAGAGTTGTAAAATTATCGTAGGCTACCATAGACTATTGCAAGTAAGCGCAGACTACGGTAGTTTTTTATTAGCTTTTGTCAGTTAAGATCGTAACTGCATTACCTGTATGTTAGGTGTCTTGCATACCTATCAGTTGAAATTTAGGAGATAAGCAGTAGCAGATTTATGTTTAAGAAGCTGCTTTAGACATGCATAACATTTTTATTTTATTTGAAACTTGTTCAACATGTTCTGTCTAAAACCTAGCCAAGGGAAAATATGTTATTTAAATAAATTGTTGTTCTCTCTCAGGTTTTCTCGGCTCGATTGGTTAATGACGTGTTCTGGGTTGTTGTTTCCATTTTGTGTACGATATTTCGAAGACCGACCCAGCCGTCTTCTTCTTCGCAGCATCTGAAGAGAACAGCTGTATCGGTCGTCGAAATATTATTCACAAAACAGAAACAAGAACTCGGCAGAACAGCTGAGAGCACAAAAGTAAAATTTTATCTTAGTTGATACATTTTTCATGCACAACATAACGTAAATCTAATGCAGTTTGACTTCGCACAGTCTACGAGTTTGGAATGGGACCTACTATTAAATTCTCATTGTCCATAAAAAAAATACATATTAATTAAGACTAATTGTTCTGAGACTATTTAGGTACATTTACTAACAGTGTTCTTTATGTATCTTATTTAGACAAAAACCCAGTATCGGGATCAAAGTTATAAATAAGTTAACAAATGGTTCAAATTGCTCTGAGCACTATGCGACTTAACTTCTGAGGTCATCAGTCGCCTAGAACTTAGAACTAATTAAACCTAACTAACCTAAGGACATCACACACATCCATGCCCGAAATAGGTTAACAACAATGATTTCAAAAGAGGGTATTAGTACTGTCACTCTTGTTAAATACAATCAATGTATCGCATATCTTCTCTGGCTGGTCGTTAAAACTGAACATCCCTTTCATTCAAAACCTATCAATTCTTAGTCGGCTGTACGAAGCTGCCAGAACGGCCTGCCACTATCGAGGCCTTGTAATGTTTCCACTGCTGCCAAGCTTCTCAGTATCACATGACTCAGGTCTGGGATCTGATTTAGCAGTTGTTCGCAGTACGAATAAGTCAGAATTTTCGACTTACTGAGATGCGAAGCACAACAGGCTTAACGCAACTTGACGCTTGTTACGGTTTTAGTCTTGCATCTTCACAGTTTTAGGTGAGTAAATCAGTGTTTTAGGTAGAAAGGACTGGTTTGTTGGGTAATGTCCTCCTTGTAAAGTTTAGGAAGACTGCCACATGTTTATTCATCCCTGAAACATCTGCTTCGTTAAAGCTACACAGAAGTCCGCGCCAATATAAGAAGGGTAGTGTTCAGTCACATTACGTTTCCCCTCGATCAATGCTTCAGAAAACTTTCTGAGACCATTACCCCTGAGTGTAGTCAGACATTAGCTAATACTTCCCCCTTTCCCTGCACTAAAATGAATATTAGCGCCTGTATAAGGTTTCGATTGAAAAAGAATTCCCTTTGACTATTATTATTTTTAAAATGACGAAAGATAAATGATATTTATTTTTGTAGGTGTTTTATTAAAGCCCGAAAAAATTAGTCAGACGATTGGTATTACTTTTTCGCCGGCCGGTGTAGCCGTGCGGTTCTAGGCGCTTCAGTCTGGAACCGCGTGACCGCTACGGTCGCAGGTTCGAATCCTGCCTCGGGCGTGGATGTGTGTGATGTCCTTAGGTTAGTTAGGTTTAAGTAGTTCTGAGTTCTAGGGGACTGGTGACCACAGATGTTAAGTCCCATAGTGCTCAGAGCCATTTGAACCATTACTTTTTCGTAACTACCCTTTCTTATAGAATGATGGAGAATAATCACCGCATCGCAAGTACTACCTCAATCCCTTCTCAGAAAAGAAAGCGAAGTGTCCGCACTGAGGGTAGACACTTCTTACGAAACATGCTTCCTCTGCGACACTTCTCTCCTTAGCAACACTTACAGGGCTATTACAAATGATTGAAGCGATTTTATAAATTCATTGAAGCTCCATTCATTGACATATGGTCACGACACACTACAGATACGTAGAAAAACTCATAAAGTTTTGTTCGGCTGAAGCCGCACTTCGGGTTTCTGCCGCCAGAGCGCTCGAGAGCGCAGTGAGACAAAATGGCGACAGGAGCCGAGAAAGCGTATGTCGTGCTTGAAATGCACTCACATCAGTCAGTCATAACAGTGCAACGACACTTCAGGACGAAGTTCAACAAAGATCCACCAACTGCTAACTCCATTCGGCGATGGTATGCGTAGTTTAAAGCTTCTGGATGCCTCTGTAAGGGGAAATCAACGGGTCGGCCTACAGTGAGCGAAGAAACGGTTGAACGTGTGCGGGCAAGTTTCACGCGTAGCCCACGGAAGTCAACGAATAAAACAAGCAGGGAACTAAACGTACCACAGCCGACGGTTTGGAAAATCTTACGGAAAAGGCTAAAGCAGAAGCCTTACCGTTTACAATTGCTACAAGCCCTGACACCCGATGACAAAGTCAAACGCTTTGAATTTTCGGCGCAGTTGCAACAGCTCATGGAAGAGTATCCGTTCAGTGCGTAACTTGTTTTCGGTGATGAAGCAACATTTTTCCTTAATGGTGAAGTGAACAGACACAATGTGCGAATCTGGGCGGTAGAGAAACCTCACACATTCGTGCAGCAAATTCGCAATTTACCAAAAGTTAATGTGTTTTGTGCAATCTCACGGTTTAAAGTTTACGGCCCCTTTTTCTTCTGCGAAAAAAACGTTACAGGACACGTGTATCTGGACATGCTGGAAAATTGGCTCATGCCACAACTGGAGACCGACAGCGCCGACTTCATCTTTCAACAGGATGGTGCTCCACCGCACTTCCATCATGATGTTCGGCATTTCTTAAACATGAGATTGGAAAACCGATGGATCGGTCGTGGTGGAGATCGTGATCAGCAATTCATGTCATGGCCTCCACGCTCTCCCCACTTAACCCCATGTGATTTCTTTCTGTGGGGTTATGTGAAAGATTCAGTGTTTAAACCTCCTCTACCAAGAAACGTGCCAGAACTGCGAGCTCGCATCAGCGATGCTTTCAAACTCATTGATGGGGACATGCTGTGCCGAGTGTGGGAGGAACTTGATTATCGGCTTGATGTCTGCCGAATCACTAAAGGGGCACATATCGAACATTTGTGAATGCCTAAAAAAACTTTTTGAGTTTTTGTATGTGTGTGCAAAGCATTGTGAAAATATCTCAAATAATAAAGTTATTGCAGAGCTGTGAAATCGCTTCAATCATTTGTAATAACCCTGTACTTCACACGTACCCTGCACCCGAATTTAAAATCAACTGAGATGAAATATGTGGACTACACTTGTTTGTAAATCACCTCTTAAATGACACAAATTCGATGATTTCAGGCTGCCAATGTTTTGTCTCTGACTTCAGCCACTACTACTAATAATAATAATAAATCATGTGAAATTCTGGTACATTAATAGACGGTGTAGCCGCCAGAATGTCGAATGCAAGCATGAAGACTTGCATCACTTTGTTTTACAGGTGCCGAGTGTCAGTTTGTGGGATGTAGTTCCATGCCTGTAGCACTTGGTCGGTCAATAGAGGGACGGATAATGCTGGTCGTGAATGATGCTGGATCTGTCGTCCAATGATGTCCCGTACATGCTCGATTGGAGACAGATCTGGTGTTGGAGCAGGCCAAGGCAACATATGGAAACTGTGTAGAGCACGTTGGGTTACAATAGCAGTATGCGGGCGAGCGTTATTCTGTTGGAAAACAACCCCTGGAATGCTGTTCGTGAATGGCAGCACATCACGTCGAATCACTATACTGACGTACAGATTTACAGTCAAAGTGCATGGGATAACCACAAGTGTTCTCCTGCAGTCCTACGAAATCTCACAAGGGGAAGCCGCCAATTGTGAGATTCAGATTCGATTCATACTGCGCATAATAAAAGCTCATGGCCAGAGGTGTAATGTGGCAAAGCACCAAGATGCACTTCTCAACCGTTGTCGAGAAAATCGACAGTTAAAAGAAACCGTTGCGGTGAAATACTCTCTACGATTAATTATTTTCTACAGCGTCGTGGTACAGCGGTAAGCGCTCGGGTTTGTAATCCAAAGGTCGCCGGAACGCCGGCACGGTAGCTCAGCGTGTTCGGTCAGAGGGTTAGCTACCCTCTGTAATAAAAAGAAACTGAGTTAATCGATCAACAACGAACTTAAACGGGTGTCTTAAGACGTCCGCTCCGAGCAAATCAACGAACGTAAAAGAACAAAATGAGAACTAAAAAAAAAAAATTAAAAAAAAAATCTGGCGCCATACATTTTTTTTATTATTAGTTTTTTGTAATTCAAATATATATATATATATATATATATATATATATATATATATATATATATACTATTAATGAATTGCTTATGCATGTTGGTGAGGGCGGATCGCTCTCCAATTGTACCGCCTCCATTTTTCCGTTTGTTTAACAGGGTGTACCAAAGCTCTCCCGTCCGCACTGATTTTCGACGATGTTATAAGTTGCGCTAGGGACCGCATCTACCCTCTTTCGAAGTTAGCAGGGAACTACGCTGCTATGCGGCGGCTCGTTTCGGCCCATTCAACATCTGTCCTTCAAGAGTAACGAGCGAGTAACGGAGTTTATGTTTCATACCTGCCACAGCAAATTTGTGTTCGTGGGGTCTCTATTCTAATTCGAACGTTTGACTTACGCTATACGTATTCGTTTCGGAATATCGTTTCTATGTCTTCCGTTAACTATACATGGTTAACATTATGAAGACAATTAATAACATTTGTGAAATGCAACTTTGTTTGCGGAAAACATAATGATGTTCGAAGTCGCCAGTTTTTCCACGACAAACGACTTTCAACAACTTATTATATGCATAATTGTTGCAACTGATTGCCGGGAATTTTATATATATATATATATATATATATATATATATATATATATATATATATATATATATATATATGTGTGTGTGTGTGTGTGTGTGTGTGTGCGTACACATTTGAATTACAAAAAACAAATACTAAAAAAAAAAAGTTGCATGGCGCGAGATTCGATCCGGTGATCTTCGAACTACGAACCCGAGCGCTTACCGCTGCGCCACGACGCTGTACAAGATTATTAATCGTAGAGAATATTTCACCGCAACGGTTTCTTTTAACTAGATTTTCTCGACAACGGCTGAGAAGTGCATGTTGGTGCTTTCCCACATTACACCTCTGGCCATGAGCTTTTATTATGCGCAGTATGAATCGAATCTGAATTTCACAATTGGCGGCCTCCCCTTGTCAGTCCAGAATATAACTTCAGGCTAAGTCCACTGTGTCTAGCACGCAGACAGGTCTCCTAACCAACACACGGCCATCACTGGCCCCAGTGCAGAACCAGCTTTCACCAGAAAATAAAACAGACCTCCACGTTGTCTTCCAATGAGCTTGACACCACTGAAGTCGCAAATGGCGGTGGTTTGGGATCAGTGGAATGCACGCTACAGGGAATCTGGCACGGAGTTACCCTTGAAGTAACTGATTTCCAACGGTTCGTTGTGTTACTTTGGGTGCGAACTGATGCTCATATTGGTCCTGCGAATGCTTTACGATGCACCAGAGCCCCATGCCGAACACCATGGTCATCCCTCTCGGTAGTGCCACGTAGCCGTCCGTAGTCCGGTCTTCTTGCGATCGTATATTCTCGTGACCACCGCCGCCAGCAATCATGTACAGTGGCTAAATTCCTGTCAAGTCTTCCTGCAATATCACAGAAGGAACATCCAGCTTCTCGAACGACTAGTACACGATCTTGTTCAAACGCAGTTAGGTGACTAACATCAACTTATCACGTCAAAGCTCAAAAGAAACTAACGCTCACGACCGTTACAACGTGTATTTAAAGCAAACCTGATTTTCATCCTCATAGTGTCGCTACTATCAGTCTGGAACCGCGCGACCGCTACGGTCGCAGGTTCGAATCCTGCCGCGGGCATGGATGTGTGTGATGTCCTTAGGTTAGTTAGGTTTAAGTAGTTCTAAGTTCTAGGGGACTGATGACCACAGAAGTGAAGTCCCATGGTGCTGAGAGCCATTTCAACTATTTGTCGCTACTAGCGCCACTCTTAAGCGACTGGTGGGAAATATCAACAGACATCAACTTTCAGATGCAGAAATACATTTGAAACTTCCTGTCAGATTAAAACTGTGTGCCCGACTGAGACTCGAACTCGGGACCTTTGCCTTTCGCGGGCAAGTGCTCTACCAACTGAGCTACCGAAGCACGACTCACGCCCGGTACTCACAGCTTTACTTCTGCCAGTACCACGTCTCCTACCTTCCAAACTTGACAGAAGCTCTCCTACGAACCATGCAGAACTAGCACTCCTGAAAGAAAGGATATTGCGGAGACATGGCTAGGCCACAGCATGTGAGTACCGGGCGTGAGTCGTGCTTCGATAGCTCAGTTGGTAGAGCACTTGCCCGCGAAAGGCAAAGGTCCCGAGTTCGAGTCTCGGTCGGGCACACAGTTTTAATCTGCCAGGAAGTTTCATATCAGCGCACACTCCGCTGCAGAGTGAAAATCTCGTTCTGGAAACATCCCCCAGGCTGTGGCTAAGCCATGTCTCCGCAATATCCTTTCTTTCAGGAGTGCTAGTTCTGCATGGTTCGTAGGAGAGCTTCTGTAAAGTTTGGAAGGTAGGAGACGAGGTACTGGCAGAAGTAAAGCTGTGAATACCGGGCGTGAGTCGTGCTTCGGTAGCTCAGTTGGTAGAGCACTTGCCCGCGAAAGGCATAGGTCCCGAGTTCGAGTCTCGGTCGGGCACACAGAAAAAAAAAAGTTGGTAGAGCACTTGCCCGCGAAAGGCAAAGGTCCCGAGTTCGAGTCTCGGTCGGGCACACAGTTTTAATCTGCCAGGAAGTTTCATATCAGCGCACACTCCGCTGCAGAGTGAAAATCTCGTTCTGGAAACATCCCCCAGGCTGTGGCTAAGCCATGTCTCCGCAATATCCTTTCTTTCAGGAGTGCTAGTTCTGCATGGTTCGTAGGAGAGCTTCTGTAAAGTTTGGAAGGTAGGAGACGAGGTACTGGCAGAAGTAAAGCTGTGAATACCGGGCGTGAGTCGTGCTTCGGTAGCTCAGTTGGTAGAGCACTTGCCCGCGAAAGGCATAGGTCCCGAGTTCGAGTCTCGGTCGGGCACACAGAAAAAAAAAAAAGTTGGTAGAGCACTTGCCCGCGAAAGGCAAAGGTCCCGAGTTCGAGTCTCGGTCGGGCACACAGTTTTAATCTGTCAGGAAGTTTCATATCAGCGCTGCAGAGTGAAATTCTCATTCTGGAGAAATACATTTAACTATTGCAAAGTGAGTAATGTAGCTGTTCCTGATCTGTTATAGGAACTACCTACAGCTCGGAAAGCACTTCCCATGAGGAATTTAAGCATATGTGACGTTTATTGCACTATCTGCTGTGTCGCTCCTGAGAGTTATAAAATTTTTTGAGGATTTTAATTATTGTGATGTAAGGTAAGTGGTAAGTTTGTGTATTTATTGTGGAGAGGGAATGTAACTTACGTCCTTTATAAGTATTATACCTTGAAAGTATTATACCTTGATTCCATAAGCCTACTTTAGTTATTGAAGTTTCGATCAAACTATTCGTGGGTATAAGCTTTTGTGAAATGCCGTCAATGCAGGGAAAGTGGCAGTCTCGTCAGCGCCTTCTGGCTACTTTTCCGCCAGGCATCGTAAATTACGTTGGGGGGAAATGGAAAAGCAGCGGCAGAAAGGACTCCGAGGGCGATACATATGATAAGTCCTCATAAGGGTGGTCCAAAAGAGGCAAATAGAGGAGGAGAAGGAAACGAAAATAAAAAGAAGGAAAAACAGAATGTAGCCGAAGAGAGGAAAGGTAGTACAAGGAAGAGTGCAATAAAATTAGAAATGGTCTTTTCGACGACAACGATGAAGACAGAGTGCACGTACTGCGAAGAAAAGTTTTCAAATTCAAGACAAGAAAAAAAGGCACTCCGTCATCAGGCCACGAGTGGCCTACCGGGACCATCCGACCGCCGTGTCATCCTCAGAGGAGGATGTGGATAGGAGGGGCGTGGGGTCAGCACACCGCTCTCCCGGTCGTTATGATGGTATTCTTGACTGAAGCCGCTACTATTCGGTCGAGTAGCTCCTCAATTGGCATCATGAGGCTGAGTGCACCCCGAAAAATGGCAACAGCGCATGGCGGCCGGATGGTCACCCATCCAAGTGCCGGCCACGCACAACAGCACTTAACTTCGGTGATCTCACGGGAACCGGTGTATCCACTGCGGCAAGGCCGTTACCCCAAGACAAGAAGAGCAGCCCATTTAGAGCCTCTTCAGCCCACGAACTCTATGCATGAGTTGAGGAACACAGTTCGACTTTTATTTGTATAAAGTTTAATAATTTAATTCGAATCATATTTTAAATGAAATATATTTCTTTGCCAAAACAGTTGCTATCCCTTATTTTTTAGTTTAAAGCAAGGAACCCCTTGAGTGCGGGGTCGCAAAAGGCCAGTGAGGTTTACGGCATTCGACGCCCCACGCAACCACAATATTGGCTTCCAACGGCAACAGGGGGAGGGACTGCAGGTATCCAATGGCGAGCACAGCATGAGGCGACGGAGCGTTGCTCAACTGCTTAGTCGACGAGTAACTCACAACAGTGCTAACGGAGCCGACACAAGGCAGAGCAATGGCAATGATAAACAAAGCAAACATTGCCTTGTATCTACAACAGTTGACATTTAGCCAGAAAGGAACCAAAGGGTTTTCGCAGAGTGAGCAAGAAGTGGCAGATGAAATATTAGCGTTTCTGCAAGATGAGTCAGTGGAATGTATGGCGTTGTATACGCTCGACTGTGCGGACAATGTAAATGAGGAGTACAATGATGATGATACATGCTTAACAAGTGACGGTGATGTAGAAATAGGTATAACAAGTGTCGAGCTATGTAGTTCATCATCCTTGTCGGAGAGGGAGCCACGAACCCCGTTACGAGTGAAACGTAGTCAAGGGCAATCGTTGTCCAAGGAACAGGTGCTAAACATAATTACGTAGATGGAAGATTGTCCGCAGTATAGAACGACAGTAATTATGAACAGACTTCGAAAAAGTCCGTAGCAATATGACCATGTAGTGCGTAAGAAAAACTAAGGATATTCAAGAGAGGACATGGCGCATTGTTAGAAAGAATTCGTGTCTGCGCTTTTCAAGGATGCTCGATACAATTTACAGGACGCGCAAGATAGTGACCTACCATGTTATGCACGTCAAATTGCGCGCGACATAGATTACAGTAATTTCAAGGGAAGCGGTGGATGGTTGCACAACTTCAAAAACTGCTACAGAATTCGAAGCAGTAAGATAACGAAATTTCAAACAAAGCGTCAACTTGACGATGCACAGCAAACTGCTGAATCGCCTCAAAAATTTGTAGATGAAGTAAACAAACATATATCATCGTTCACTAAGGAATATGTTTTCAACTCCGACCAATCGAGATTTGAAGAGGAAATGCATATGAAAGGAACGCTGGTAATAGAAGTACCAAGAGAGTTGTATCAAGATGAACTAACAGCAATGCCTTAACGCATTCCTATACAATTATGTTCACTATTAATCTGTACGGTGAATTGACTGGAAACTTACATATTGCGGGAAGTTGGAGGTGTTCTGTCCCCTACGATTCTTTCTCACGTGTGCGATCTTGCTACGCCTTAAAGGATAGGCAGTTTCACGATAAGCTCCACGACAGACCGTTTCGCACTCGCTTGCATGCCATCACATTCCATCAGTTCTCATCATTTCGTTACACCAATATGATTCTGTATGCTTTCTTTCACAGTGAATACCTAGCTGAACGTGATGCACGGTTTGTTAACTCCCAAGGAGTTCGTCTTCGACCTTGATGGTGCGAATCTTTGTGATCACTATGGCGCACCATTTTCATTCGGTGTTCATGGTGCAAGTTAATGGTTTGTTTTGAACATTTCTTGAAGGTCGACGATGTCCGTTTTCTGAAAAAAAATGGTTCAAATGACTCTGAGCACTATGGGACTCAACTTCTGAGGTTCAAATGGTTCAAATGGCTCTGAGCACTATGGGACTCAACTTCTGAGGTCATCAGTCCCCTAGAACTTAGAACTACTTAAACCTAACTAACCGAAGGACATCACACACATCCATGCCCGAGGCAGGATTCAAACCTGCAACAGTAGCGCTCGCGCGGTTCCAGACTGTAGCGCCTAGAACCGCTCGGCCACTCTGGCCGACCCATTTTTTGACGTGTAATACATACGTCCCATAGAAGGTTGATCTCTGCACCTCCTGGACACTGATTTTCTGTCGCCCTACTGATGCACATGGTGAGTCATTAGCAACTAATATTTTACCTGTCATAGCTGTTAACACAACGCTCTTAAATAAGCCTTACTAAAGATTGAACTTGCGACGTCGTACTTAAGGGGTTCCTTGTAAGAGGCCATTTTGCCCTCTCATGTCGGGCGAAGTGTCCATTTAACCACTTTGCGAAAATCGGACTGTTTAAAGTACTCCGTTTGATCATGAAGTCATTAAAGCACTTGTAACGTACTTCAATAGTTGCGGATTATAAGCACTTATTTCTTAGCATTTCCGTGTATTGCTACTCAGCTTAAAAATAGTAATAACTTTAGCCTGGACACTTTGCCCAGCTCTTCCCTACGAGTTGTACAAAGTGCAAAGCACGGGGTGAGAAAAATGAAACTGGTCCGGAAAATATTTGACACGCCTTCAGAAAGGTATCCAAGTTACATCTACGTGTATATGATGTCAGTTGGGTTACCGGGCTTAAGGTGCATGAAATGCACATTTTCCAGGCCAGTTTTATTTGCCGACGCGGGTGTAGCGTTTGGACTATTCGAGGAAGAAGTTGTTCATGCATTCGCTTATTAAGCTGTAACCTCCGCCAGAATGTGTAACGCTTTGATGCCAGTATTTGGGGGAAAATATAACCATCGGTAACTTACGTAATCAACGTCACAGTCTTATGAAATAAACTACTGGCAATTAAAATTGCTACACTATGAAGATGAAGTGCTACAGACGTGAAATTTAACCAACAGGAAGAAGATGCTGTGATATGCAAATGATTAGCTTTTCAGAGCATTCACTCAAGGTTGGCGCCGGTGATGACACCTACAACGTGCTGACATGAGGAAAGTTTCCAACTAATTTCTCATACACAAACAGCAGTTGACCGGCGTTGCCTGGTGAAACGTTGTTGTGATGCCTCGTGTAAGGAGGAGAAATGCGTACTATCACGTTACCAATTTTGATAAAGGTCGGATTGTAGCCTATCGCGATTGCGGTTTATCGTATCGCGACATTGCTGCTCGCGTTGGTCGAGATGCAATGACTGTTATCAGAATATGGAATCGGTGGGTTCAGGAGGGGAATACGGAACGCCGTGCTGGATCCCAACAGCCTCGTATCACTAGCAGTCGAGATGACAGGCATCTTATCCGCATGGCTGTAACAGATCGTGCAGCCACGCCTCGATCCCTGAGTCAACAGATGGTGACGTTTGCAAGACAACAACCATCTGGACGAACAGTTCGAAGACGTTTGCTCGCATTGACGGCACTTTGAACAGTGGACGTTACATTGCAGATGTGTTACGACCCATGGCTCTACCTTTCATTCGGTCCCTGCGAAACCCTACATTTCAGCAGGATAATGCACGACCGCATGTTGCAGGTCCTGTACGGGCCTTTCTGGATACAGAACACGTTCGAGTGCTGCCCTATCCAGCACATTCTCCAGATCTCTCACCAATTGAAAACGTCTGGTCAATGGTGGCCGAGCAACTGGCTCGTCACAATACGCCAGTCACTACTGTTGATGAACAGTGTGTATCGTGTTGAAGCTGCATGGGCAGCTGTACCTGTAAACGCCATCCAAGCTCTGTTTGACTCAATGCCCAGGCGTATCAAGGCCGTTATTACGGCCAGAGGTGGTTGTTCTGGGTACTGATTTCTCAGGATGTATGCACCCAAATTACGTGAAAATGTAATTACATGTCAGTTCTAGTATAATATATTTGTCCAATGAATACCCGTTTATCATCTGCATTTCTTCTTGGTGTAGCAATTTTAATGGCCAGTAGTGTAGTAGTAATAACGATGATCTTTTAAAAATAATTTTGTTTTGTGACTGAAACGCAATATAGCTCTCTTCTTTTTACCACTCAGAAAATTTAATTTTACCCCTCAGCGGGTAATTACCCTCAGGTTGAGAACCATTGCGCTAGGTGGTACAAAGAATCCTTATGTGAAATGCTAGAGTGGCCTTTGTTAGGCAATAATTTGGAACATTTATGTCGGATTGCGCTCCGATATATTCTGTTAAATGCGTCAAATACATTATGGTCCGTTTTGAAGACGTTTCTTGTGGTGTTTCAAATACTCCAGAGCCATCTGCAAGACGATAACTATGTCGTCAAACTGGTGTACTGAATTTCGTAGGGCCTCATTGAAATCTAGATCTTTGGCAGTGAAGATACCGGCATCCGCTCTGCAACATCGAATGAAGCCTGTGCCTTAACTTGCTTGCTAGCAGCGTGCGACTACCGTGACAGATATAGAGCACATTGACGAAACGAGAAGTTAACACGGTGAACAAGCCAACATAACAAGCTGATAAAAAGTATTAAATGTGCTTCGTACTCCAAACTGTACTCAAAAAAAGGAAACGAATGGAAGGTTAGGAGTTAGCGTCGTGTCGACGACGAGGTCATTAGGGACGCAGAACAACATCGGACTGGAGAAAGAGAGGGATGGGAATCGGCCGTCACCTTTCAAAGGCACCATTCCACAATTTGCTTAAGCTATTTAGGGAAAACCCAGAAAACCTAAATCTGGAAGGTCTGATGGGAATTTTAAGTGGCGTCGTGCCGAATGTGAATCGAGTGTCTTACCCCTGAGCCACCTGGCTCCATCCAGACTGAACGCAATCGGACTGTGTTGGAATCCAGCAGCTCTGCTTACGTAGCCTAGTAATCTACCAGGCAAAGACAAGGCGGGCTATCCCTTATGTAACAAGGACAAAGGATGGGTCCTGTTATACTGATAAAACACGAACTAGCTGCTGAAGGATTCCAGACAGCTATCAGTAATGCAGTCTTCTCTGCTCTAGTCACTGACGGCCAGTTAAGACGTGCTCCGAACTTGAAGTCATTTCCGACTTTTGTTTGTAGCCTGGTAACAGATTGATGGGTATAACCGGATCGGAATGCGAACTCCGCGCATCCCTAATATCAGTCCAGTGGGCCAACCACTGAACCACCTCGCTCGGCCGAAAGAATAGGAATACAACGTCTGTAATTCACTATGTCCCTAGAAAATTTATTAAAAAGGGTACAAGTTTCGGGTGCCGGTTAATGACTAGGTACGAAGCAGAACGCAAATTGTTTTATTTATTTAATTTCTTTAATTTAAAGGAATAGGTGTACATCTGAATCTACTGTCATTTTGCGACCTATAGATATATCCGACGGAAAAGATTACATTTATTTAACCATTATTTCACCTGCCAAGATTAGAGCCTTTGTTGCCCCTCTACGATCTAACCAGATATTCTTTTAAAGGTTCACAATAACGTTATACCAGGCACAGCAAATGCTGTACCAGTAATGTTAAAGACACAATTGATAATAAATATAACAACAACGATAATAGTTGTAGTAACACAATTGATACAATAACGCCAGCCGTATGACCTTAATTGTTAGTACTTCCCTCTACAGTTCAATGTTTACATCATCAGGGGGAATGAGATGGTAACAGAATACATAGCAATACTACAGTAATAATCAAAAGCAGAGCACGAGTCGATTTCTAAAGAAAAAAGGAAGGAAGAAAAAAGACAACTGAAAACAAGAAAAGTTACTGAGGCAGAAGAAACAAATATAAAGTGACGATATGGGGATGAGGACAGCTGAGAGAGTAGTCGAGAACTGGACAGAGAAGCTGTCCCTCTGTTGCACAGGAAGAGGACGGGGTATAACAAGACGAGAGATACGCCAGCGATTCCGTGGAGGGCTTTAGCCTCCTCTTGAATGCAGCGTAGTTTTTCTCATCACACCCAGGAGTTGCGTAGTGTGTTTCACAGAATATGGCTCTAACGTAGAAAGAGATGGAGAAAGTTTTAAAGCTATGCACACGTATAGCCAAAATGCACGACACTTCAAATATTGTATTGCAGTCATAGAATGGTGATTCACATTTCATATGCGATGTTCTAAGGAGCATTAGTCTCGTTTTAAACCAGCAAACGGATCAAAGCCATCTGTCCAGACACTCAGTGACCACAACTGCTTCGGAACAGAGGATGACAGAGAGAACGTCGAAATATTAAATTCCTTTTTCCAAAACTGTTACCCTGAGTAAGGTTGAACTATGATTCCTCCTTTCAATCGCCGCATGGAGAATAAAATTACATGGAAATAAGTGACCGAGCGACAGAAAACCAACTAAATTTGCTCAATATAGAAAAGGCGACTGGATATGATGAGTACCTATACTATTACACATAGAGCATGAGAAAGAAATCTCTCCTCCACTAGCAACAGTCTACCGCAGGTCGCTAGAGGAACGAAGAGCTCTAGTTGATTGAAAGAGTCAGTTTTCAAGAAAGGTCGTCTAACAGACGCACACAACTTCAGGTTTATATCGCTGACATCAGTCTGTTGTAGATTTTTGGAACATGTTTTATGTACGATTATTATGATCTCTCTAGAGGTCGAAAATATCATCTGTAGGAATTAGAGGAAAAGGTGTAAAAATGGCCACAGGAGTAATTATGGGCACCCCTCACGAAGAGGTTATGGGAAGTGTTTCAGTCTGGCGAGGACTCAAAACGATGCCTGTAGTTAATTGACGGTAGCAGTGAACATTTGGAAGCATTTTTTGAAGTAGTGTAGTTACAGATTTGGTTATGTGTGAATTGGTGTTTGTTCAGAACTGCAAACCTTTGACATGTATATGAAATCGTTTCCTTTTTATATACTTCTGATTAGTTTAAAACAATTTCTCAGCGATATCCGGAATAAAGGAATCGTAAGCTAGTTTTAGTAGCACGTTTTGCGATACACATGCTTTTAAGTTAGACGTGATAGTGGCCATGTTGCTAAGAATGGTTGGTGTAAATATGGGCCCATTGGGTTGGTGTAAAAATGGTCCCCTATTTAAGGAGGGTCCGTAATTACACCATCTCTTCTCTTAAACAATTTAAAATATTTCAATAATTTTATGAGGAAATGGTTAATCGAATTTTGTTTAAAGTTCATATATACAACTCACGCAGCAACAAACAACAAATATAATTTTCAGATTGCGATAATAGACCCTTGTGCTTTTGTTCGTTTTTGCAGAATGCCGAGAACGAAGAAGCGCTATCAATGTAAGAACCAGAGGCATCAGTGGGATAAATCTCACATGGTACGTGCCATAGCACCTGTGAAAGCAAAGGAGGCTTCTGTGAAAGGTACTGCAAGAACATTCAAAGTGCCTCGTATCACTTTGCAGAGATTTCTTAAACTTCATAAATTCCCTGAGCAAGTGGTTCAAGAGACAAAGCTTGGAAGGAAACCGATTTTAACTGCAAACCTCGAAAAGCAGCTAGTTTATTATCTCCTTAAGATGGAGCAAAAATTATTTGCGTGCACTTTGGTGGATCTGAGACGAATGGCATTTTTACTTGCCCAGAGAAGTAGTTTGACAACCCCTTTCAAAGGAGGAGAAGCAGGACGAGTTTGGGCTAACCTTTTCCTGGAGAGACACAAGGATCAGCTGTCAATTCGCAAACCTAGTGGAACTTCATATGCTAGAGCCTTAGGCTTTAATAAAGAGAATGTGATGGTTTTCTTTGATTTATTGGCAGACGCTTTCAGCAAACACTCATATCCAGCAGACAGAGTGTATAACGTGAACGAGACAGGCCTTTTCATGGTCCAAAGCAAAATTCCAAAAGCGATAGGGATGAAAAGGAAGAGAGCAATTGCAGCTGTAACGTCTGCAGAAAGAGGGGCTACAATCACAGTTATCGCATGCATGCATGTACCGCCAATGATAATTTTCCCCAGAACCGACATTTCCCAAGCTCTACTGAGAGGCTGCCCTCTGGTGTAACTGGTAGGGCCCATCCTTCAGGATGGGTTCAAAACAATTCGTTCACCAAATGGTTCGTTTACTTCATTGAGAAACCATGTCAGACTGAACAAAGGCCTGTTCTCCTCATCTTGGATGGTCATTGTAGCCACGTTCGAAATCCAGATGTGATTGACTTGACGAAAGAACACCACGTGACTATCATCTCACTTCCTCCACAAGACGTTCATGGGACCTCTGAATACGTACTACAGTGAAGCAGCGATAGTATGGTTGCATAAAAATGGGCGTCCTCTCACACCTTACGACGTTATGGAGTTTTTTGGCCAAGCCTAGCTTCGTACCAAATCAGATGAGATAGCAAGAAACGGATTCGAAGTAACTGTGTTATACCCTATGAACCGTTACATCTTCACCGACGCTGATTTCATAGCAGCTGAGTTGGTTGTAGGAAAACTTTGCTCCACAGTGGAACATAGACCTAATGTTCCTGAATCACATGCTCCTCTACTTGCTATCTCTGGACCATCAACATCATCTGCTTCTTCTTCGAGTTATCCTGATGTACAGTCAAATCAAGCTCTAGTTATGCCAGTTCATGAAGCCACTGAAACACCGGAAAATTCTCCAGGGACTTCAACAAAAGCAGTTTCAGCATTCGACGTATCTCCTGTCCCCAACATTAAGAAGAGAACCAGAACGCGGGGCGGAAAAGCAGCAACTGCCTGCCACATGACTGGAACGCCATACAGAGATCAGTTGACAAAGTCGCTTGACAGAAGTGCTGTTAAGAAGAGGTCGTTCAGTTTATCTGGGGTTAGAGTCCGCCCTGCGGACAGAGGTGCAAAATCCAAAGGCCTTCAAAAATGAAAATTTGTTCCACAATACTATCTGATTCATCATCGGACTCTTCAGGCTCCTGCAGCCCTCACCTTGTGGACAGCGATAATGACCGTGACTGAACGATGGGCATACACCAGACGCAAACGACGGAAGTTGCATCTTTTGTGATGAAAAGTTCTCTCAAGGCAGGAGAGCAGAGGTGTGGATTGAATGCGTTATGTGCCAAATGTGAGCACATTAGTGTGTGCTGGCACGGAAGGAGCTACTCACGTTTGCGATTACTGCAAATAATTTCAGATTTCATGCATAAATGTACGAAAGTTGCTTTTTGTAGACTAGTCTACCATTTCGTATTGTTTTAACCCATTTCATTAAAATATTTCAAAAGATTTCTTGCACCTTTTTGTGGATGCCCATATTTGCACCCCGTTTTTTTAAGTTCCATTTTACAAGCTTTTTGTAAATCTTTGTTTTCAAATAGAAATAATGGATACTAATCATTATTTCTCCTCTCATCATTTCTTAAATCTGTTATAGTCTTAATGAAGATATAAAATCTAGTATTTTTACAGAAGGAGGTACCTTTAAGTCAAAAACAAAAGAGTGAGTCCATATTTACACTTTTTCCTCTAACATGGATTCTCCAAACAACGATCGTGTGAAAGTCAACTCGCTCTGTTCGTCCATGAGACACAGAAGGCAGTAGATACTGGCGCCCAGGTTGATGCCGCGTTCCTTGACTTCCTTGAGTTTTTGCACTTAGTGAATAAAATACGAGCGTGAGGAATATCAGACGAGCTTTGTGATTGGAGTGAAGAGTTCCCAGCAAATAGAACACAGCATATGGGATCTTAAAGGAGATAAATCTACAGACATAAAAGTAACTTTGGGTGTTCCCACACGAGTGTTATAAAAACATTACAGTTCACAATATACGTAAATGAAACTGGATAACGCTGGAAGCTCCATGAGACAGTACAGAGATGATGATGTTCTATATACAGGAGGCGGAACGCTAGAAAACAGTAGCGAAATGCAGGAAGACCTGAAGAAGACCGCCACTTGAGCCGGCCGGTGTGGCCGTGCGGTTCTAGGCACTTCACTCTCGAACCGCGTGACCGCTACGGTCGCAGGTTCGAATCCTGCCTCGGGCATGGATGTGTGTGATGTCCTTAGGTTAGTTAGGTTTAAGTAGTTCTAAGTTCTAGTGGACTGATGACCACAGATGTTAAGTTCCATAGTGCTCAGAGCCATTTGAACCATTTGAACCGCTACTTGGTGCAGGGATTGTCAGTTGACCCTCAACATAAAACAAATGTAACATTTTGCGAATAAATAATCAGAAATCACTATTACTGTGTGATTACGTGATTTCCGAACAATCATTGCAAGTAGGCAGACTTCAAATGTCTGGGAGTATGGGTATGGACGATTTGAAGTGGGATGGCCACATAAAACTAGGATCGCTTTCAATCAAATTTTGGCACAGAAAAGGCAGGCCTGATGAGTATCAGCGTCGTTGGTTTTATAACGTCCTAGCTCCAATCGCCGTGACGATACAGGCAAAAACGTGTTTTTTCCACCCGCTGGTGTAGACGCTGTCCTGTACAACAGAATCATGTCTCAGAACAGATCGGCCTGCCAAATCGACCTGCTTCACAGGGCAACCTACATGTCACAGGCAAGGAACGGTTTTCCAGATCCTGCATGACAGGTGTTTGTTGTAGGAGTAGTGTCAGACTGCTTTATCGTCTTGCATGGCAGTCTGTACATCAGGGGAAAATACACTCCTGGAAATTGAAATAAGAACACCGTGAATTCATTGTCCCAGGAAGGGGAAACTTTATTGACACATTCCTGGGGTCAGATACATCACATGATCACACTGACAGAACCACAGGCACATAGACACAGGCAACAGAGCATGCACAATGTCGGCACTAGTACAGTGTAAATCCACCTTTCGCAGCAATGCAGGCTGCTATTCTCCCATGGAGACGATCGTAGAGATGCTGGATGTAGTCCTGTGGAACGGCTTGCCATGCCATTTCCACCTGGCGCCTCAGTTGGACCAGCGTTCGTGCTGGACGTGCAGAGCGCGTGAGACGACGCTTCATCCAGTCCCTAACATGCTCAATGGGGGACAGATCCGGAGATCTTGCTGGCCAGGGTAGTTGACTTACACCTTCTAGAGCACGTTGGGTGGCACGGGATACATGCGGACGTGCATTGTCCTGTTGGAACAGCAAGTTCCCTTGCCGGTCTAGGAATGGTAGAACGATGGGTTCGATGACGGTTTGGATGTACCGTGCACTATTCAGTGTCCCCTCGACGATCACCAGTGGTGTACGGCCAGTGTAGGAGATCGCTCCCCACACCATGATGCCGGGTGTTGGCCCTGTGTGCCTCGGTCGTATGCAGTCCTGATTGTGGCGCTCACCTGCACGGCGTCAAACACGCATACGACCATCATTGGCACCAAGGCAGAAGCGACTCTCATCGCTGAAGACGACACGTCTCCATTCGTCCCTCCATTCACGCCTGTCGCGACACCACTGGAGGCGGGCTGCACGATGTTGGGGCGTGAGCAGAAGACGGCCTAACGGTGTGCGGGACCGTAGCCCAGCTTCATGGAGACGGTTGCGAATGGTCCTCGCCGATACCCCAGGAGCAACAGTGTCCCTAATTTGCTGGGAAGTGGCGGTGCGGTCCCCTACGGCACTGCGTAGGATCCTACGGTCTTGGCGTGCATCCGTGCGTCGCTGCGGTCCGGTCCCAGGTCGACGGGCACGTGTACCTTTCACCGACCACTGGCGACAACATCGATGTACTGTGGAGACCTCACGCCCCACGTGTTGAGCAATTCGGCGGTACGTCCACCCGGCCTCCCGCATGCCCACTATACGCCCTCGCTCAAAGTCCGTCAACTGCACATACGGTTCACGTCCACGCTGTCGCGGCATGCTACCAGTGTTAAAGACTGCGATGGAGCTCCGTATGCCACGGCAAACTGACTGACACTGACGGCGGCGGTGCACAAATGCTGCGCAGCTAGCGCCATTCGACGGCCAACACCGCGGTTCCTGGTGTGTCCGCTGTGCCGTGCGTGTGATCATTGCTTGTACAGCCCTCTCGCAGTGTCCGGAGCAAGTATGGTGGGTCTGACACACCGGTGTCGATGTGTTCTGTTTTCCATTTCCAGGAGTGTGTATGATTTTAGGCCCCTTATGTGTAGCCTTCCCTGCATGACAGGCATCTTCTGGGAATAATATCAGTCTGTGTTATTGAACTGTACAGCAAGGGCTACGCATGCCGATGAGCATGGCTGGGGACAGACTGAGATGGTTAGAGGAGGAGCTGGACACAGCGAAGGGGAGGATAGTGTTTGAATATTGCTTGTTCATAGAGAAGATAGAGAAGATCAACAGAAGAGCAGCACGTTTCGTTACAAGTTCGCTCAGTAGGCGCAAAAGCGTCACAGAAACGCTCATCCAACTCCAGTGGCAGTCACTATAAGAGGGATGTTACGTATCATGGTGAGCTTTACTGTTAAAATTGAAATCAATGTAGGATGTACGATGAAAGTATCCGTTAGGGCAGTGTATATCCCTAGTAAAGTCGAGCAATATGTTGCTTCCTGCTACATATATCTTACTAAAAGACCACTGAGGTAAAAATACACTGACGTAACAAAACTCAATGGATAGCGCTACCCAGATGGTGGTAGTATTACGTACAGAAGGTCTAAAACAGCAGTGCATTGGCGTAGTTGTCGTTTGTTCTCAGATGATTCATGTGAAAAGTTTTCCGACGTGATTATAGTGCACGACTAGAATTAAGACTTTGAACCCGGAATGGTAGTTGGAGCTAGACACATGGGACCTTCCACTTCGGAAGTCGTTAGGGAATTCAGTATTCCGAGATCCACAGGGTCAAGAGCGTGCCGAGAATACCAAATATCAAACATTAGCTCTCACCGCACACATCGCAGTGGC
The DNA here is from genome assembly GCF_023898315.1 of Schistocerca nitens. Taxonomy (NCBI): domain Eukaryota; kingdom Metazoa; phylum Arthropoda; class Insecta; order Orthoptera; family Acrididae; genus Schistocerca; species Schistocerca nitens. The sequence continues at coordinate 165,570,013 of NC_064616.1, read as the reverse complement.
CGACTGCCTTGACGTAACGACCGAGAGCAGCGGCGTTTGCGTAGAGTTGTCAAGTGCTAACAGTCAAGCAACAATGCGTGACATAACCGCAGAAATCAATGTAGGACGTACGACGAACGTATCCGTTAGGGCAGTTAGCGAAATTTGGCGTCAATGGGCTATTGCAGACGACCGGCTCGAGTGGCTTCGGTAACAGCACGACATCACCTGCAGCGCCTCTACTGTAGGGTGACCAAACGTTCCGGAAAACCGGGATTCTCCCGGTTTTCATCCCTGTGTTCCGAAGTCCCGAAAATTTGTTTCGGGAAGCTCAAAAGTCCCGGAATTCAGTTTTTAAATACACTTCGTGAAACTTTCTCAAATTTTTGGGATTTTGCTATATTAAAGGAAATACCCCACAAGAAATTAATATATTTTAGCTTATTTGTCTAAAATACTAGTAATCACAGTATCAGTAGTGATACACTCAGGCAATAATTTACTTTTAGCGGTACTTTGGCCAACAAGTAGTAAGTTGTATTATTGTAACAGAGCTATGAAACCGTCCGATTGTCGCGCCACTGACTCACACACTCATTGTCAGAACAGTGCAGTAGTTGATGTTTTGTCAGACAAACTGCAATAGTTTTTTCTCATATTAGTGGTATTATTGCTGCAGTACTGTGAAACGCAATGCCGAAACGTGCCTACAAGTTCAGTGACTGTTATTCCAAGGAATGGAATTTCATTAAGAAATGTCATTTTGATTACGAAGCAGAGTGTTCCGTATGTAACTATTTTATTAGTATAAGTCATGGTGGACGTTCCGACATAGTTGATCACATCAGGTCAAAGAAACACATTAACAGATACAGTGCACCGAGCTGCAGTAAAACTCTACAAAATTATTTTGTGAAACATCAGTCAAGTGAAGAGACGAAAGTTCGAGCAGCCGAGCTTACGCTAGCCTACCACACGGTAAAACATCACAAACTTATAGATCTAGTGATTGTACTAATAAGCTTAACAGCATTATGTTTGATGATTCTTCCATTGCAAAAAAGTTTAGTTCAGCAAGAACTAAAGTGTCAGCCTTAGTGAAAGGAGTTATTGCTCCGCAGAGTGTAAAGGAGGCCTTGAATACATCAAAAAGTCTTCTTTCTACGGGATATTCACTGATGCCAGCAATCATAAGGCCACTAAAATATTTCCGTTTGTTGTTCAGTTTTTCGATATTAATCAGGGAATTCAGACCAAAATTTTGAAGGTGAAACATCTGACGAAACTTGAAGATTTTGTATGAATACTATCGAAATGTTTGATCTTGAGAAAAATAAATGTGTGGCATTTTGTGGAGACAACCCCAACACAAACTTTGGTGGTTTAAAAAGACAAGGCAAATGCAACTTATTTACCAAATTAAAGGCAACATTGCATGAAAACATTGAAGGCATAGGGTGCCCTGCACATGTTTTACACAATAGCGTGCAGACATCTGCAGACAGTTTAAGCTGTGATGTTGAAACTATCGTCATGAAGGTATACTCACACTTTTACATATATACTGTTAGAACAGAGAGGCTTAAGGAGTTCTGTGATGATGTGGGAACTGAATATATGAATGTAATTTGTCACTCGAAAAATCGCTGGTTATCACTGTTTCCAGCAGTTGAAAGAGTAATCCGCCTGTTTGAACCGTTAAAAGATTTTTCCCTAAATGAAGACAAAGCCCCCAAAATATTGGTTCAGTTTTTCAGTAACCCTTTAAGTGAAGCCTACTTATGGTTCATTCACAGTCAGCTTAGTACTTTGCAGCATGGGATAAAGGAAATTGAGGGAAGCACGAAAAGTGTAATAGAGGTAAATGATGTTTTGAAAAATACTCTGGAAACTCTTACTAAGAGGAGGGAACAGCAGTTCATTTCTTTTAATGTTAAATCTGTCCTTAAAAGAGCAGAAGTATCAGAAACAGCGGAAAGGAGTTTTAGAGAAGAAGTTAACAAGTTTTATGACACTTGTGTAGAATATCTCAGCAAGTGGAGAGCCTCATATTTACCCTCATCGCCGGTGTTTGATTGGATGTTATTGAAGAGAGTGCCAAAATGGGAAAGTGTTGAAGAGACAGTTTCTTATTTGAAGAGTAAAGAGATTGAAATCGATCATTCCATTCTCTTTGATCAGTTCGGCATACTGACAAATTTTGTTGAAGAAAGTCTTCACAAGTGGAATGATGAAAAAAAAACACGATTGGAATGTCATGAGAAGTGGGTGAGTTTTTTAAAAGCTGTGACTGTCTTCAGCATTACTCTGAGTTGGTAATAATTGCAAGGTATTTATTTGCAATCCCAGCCCATAATGCCACTGTGGAAAGAATATTTTCGTTCATGAATGTCCAGTGGACTGATGAAAGAAACAGAGTGGAGGTGGACTCTCTTGAAGCAATCCTGCAGATCCTGCACAACTACAAAATGGATTGTGCCGAGTTTTATCACTGTGTCTCAAAGAACAAAGACATGATCAAGAGGGTTGGAGGCAGTGAAACATACCCTTTTCTCCAAGGACAGTCAATTCCATCTACAAGTGCTCAGTAATATTAAAGCTCATGTTAATATTAATTGATTAAAAGTTGAAAGGCTGTAAAATTTTGTAAAATCGTAATACATTTCTTTATTACTGCATAGTTTATTAAATGTAATTAATTACACAGATAATCTAGATTATATCGATCTTTTGTATTCTCTTATTAGATATAATACTCGGGTTAACAAAATGTATCAACAAAACATTAATATTTAAAATTAAGAAACCTGGGTACATGTGGAATGAGGTGTCCATTGGCACCCGGGTGAATGTGTCCCGGTTTTCACCGAAAATAATTTGGTCACCCTACTCTACCGGGCTAGTGATCATATCGGTTCGACTGGACAACTGTGTCTTGGTCAGATGAGTCCCGATTTCAGTTGATAAGAGATTATGGTAGGGATAGAGTGTGGCGCGGAGCCCAACGAAGACATGGACCCAAGTTGTCAACGAGGCACTGTGCAAGTTGTTGATGGCTCCATAATGGTGTGAGGTGTGTTTACATGGAACGGACAGGGTCCTCTGGTCCAGCTGAACCGATCACAGACTGGATATTGTTATGTTCAGCTACTTGGAGACCATTTAAACCCACTCATGGGCTTCATGTTATGCATGCCACTGTACCATTTCACTGGACCACAATTGCGCGCAATTGGTTTGAAGTACATTCTGGACAATTTGAGCGAATAAGCTGGCCACTCAGATCGCCCGACATGAATCCCATCGAATATTTATGCGACAAAATCGAGAGGTCAGTTCGTGCAAAAATTCCTGCAACGGTAACACTTTCGCAATTATGGACCGCTGTAGAGGCAACATGGCTCTGTATTTCCGCAGGGGACTTCCAACGACTTGTTGAATACATACCACGTCGGGTTGCTTGCAGTACGCTGGACAAAAGGAGGTCCGACACGATATTAGGAAGTATCCTATGACCTTCATCGCCTCAGTGTAGAGAGATTCAAGGAGACACTAAATCCTACCAACAGACGTTCTTTCCGTGCGCGCGCGATTCCGACTGGGAGAGGTAAGGGCCGAAGTGACAGTAGTATAAAAATTAACCTCCGCAACACACCATAAGGTGACTTGTGACGTATAGACGTAGATGTCTTGAGGAGTCCACCGACAAAGCAACCGATAAAGATGCCATAGGGTGGACTTAATCGATTTAAAGATGGAGTTGTGCGCAATCAAACGGAACACACTGTTCAGAATGTTGAGAAAAAAGGACAGACGAGAAGAAACTGCTTGTAGTGACTGTATAAATCTAGATTGCACATGAAGATACAAGGTAAGTGATTGTATATAAAACAAATTCTGAGTTTTCTTTTTAAGATAAGACTTAATTTTACTGTGGTCTTCTTCTGACGTCCCATGGCGTCCACAGATGGCTAGACACGCAGAGTTGTGCACTAGTGCACCCTCACGTCAAATGATTCCTTCACGAATCATTCTTCCAGAACACACAACCAAAAAGCCCTACAGGCTATTTTTGTATAAATAAATATGAAATAATTCCTGAAGCAAAGAGAAAGTTTGGTAATTGCTGAGAAAGGAACAATCCACTCTCCTCTAGGCACGTGCGAACTCCTAACGCTTCTGTATGAAAAACAGCGCTAATCAGAAGCTCCGCTTCGCATCTACATCTGTGCCTCCGTTTCGTGGTGTTTTATTTGCCCTATCAGGTTCGCGGCTGTTTTCCGAGGCTTCGTCAGCCCGGCGTGCGCGTAACGGAGTTTTCTGCTGCCCGGTCAAATGACGACTGACTCACGGCCGTATCGCACAACGATTGCGCTATTGACATGTTTACAGCGGCAGTTGACCAGAGATGATAGCGACCGAACAGGGCATCAACTGCCCGGGAGCTGCAGCCGATCCTCAAAGCGCACTTTCGCCGCCGTCGAAATCGGACATTGTTCTTACATGCATGACACATTATTCGCCACAAGAAAAAAACGGATCTTCGTAAATCGAAATCCAGTGATTCCAATATCACCTATGGAAAAGAAATTAAACGAATTGTGTTTCAGAGATTATTATTTCGTTGTTGAACGAGAAGTTAGTATTTTTAAATTTATTCGTAGATAAATGGAATTGCTGAAACACACTTATTATTAAGGTAGAACCATATTACGATCTGCTCCTCGATGCTGATTTTGTACTCTTTTTCACCCACTTAAAAGTGTACGCTGATCGAATTGGAGCGCTGTAAATGATGTAGAACTACGAGGATGTGCTGAAAAGCAATGCCCACGAACTTTTTATTTGAAAACTTTTAAATCTTCTTAAACAAAACAAACGTTATTAACTTTCTACATATTTATTCTTCATGTCTGCATATTTATTTCTCGACATAGTTACCCTGGTGACGAACATATTTCTCCCAAAGAGAGACCAGTTTACTGAAATCGTCGATGTGGAATGTCTGAATTTGTTGACGGAGCCACAACCTCACCTTTGTTTGCACCGCTTCATCACTATCAAAGTGAAGTCCTCGAAGATGTTCTTTAAGTTTTGGAAAGAGACGAGAACTGGATGGGGGCCGATCTATAACACTGAACCCAAGGTGTCGAATTGTTGCAGATGTGCCGCGCGGGATTAGCCGAGCGGTCTCAGGCGCTGCAGTCAGGTACTGTGCGGCTGGTCCCGGTGGAGGTTGGAGTCCTCCCTCGGGCATGGGTGTGTGTGTTTGTCCTTAGGATAATTTAGGTTAAGTAGTGTGTAAGCTTAAGGACTGATGACCTTAGCAGTTAAGTCCCATAAGATTTCACACACATTTGAACATTTTGTTGCAGATGTCGTAGCGCTCGTGTGTGGTCTGACATTGTCATGCTAAAGTTTAGGATGCTCCACGTGTGGATGAAATCTTCGAATGCGAAACTCGATTACAGCACGCTGTTACTCGCGCATCTACATCGTTACGTTACACACCACCATATTACATGTAGCGGCAGAGGGCTGCAAATATGTAGACATGAAGAATAATGTTAGTAAATTTCGTTTTATTTCAAAAGCTTTAAGAGTTTTCACATAAAAAATTCGGAGGCATTACTTTTCAACACGGCCTGTTAGTAGCTTTATGATCCTCCAGTGGCCGTAGAAAGATCGTAGCCGGCAGCTACCTTAAGAGTTGTCAAGCCTTGTCAGTGACAATCGGTTTTAAACCCGTTATAAATAGCTCCTGTCGGTGAACGACGATTCATCTCAACCAGTTGCCGAGGGAATATTGCGAAAAGAACTGCATGCAATGGACATCTGGAGTCGGGAAACTTGCAAAAGGCCATTGATCCAAGCTGCACGACTTCAGTGAACCAAATATCACAGAAACTGGATAGCAGGTGAACGGAGACGTGCAATGCGGTCCAACGAGTCCCGATTTTGTCAGTTTTCAGATGGTGCAAGACATCGAATGTATTGACGGCTCTCTGCGGCGTATAAGTCAAAATGTGTGAAGGGTGTAGTTCAGGCCAGAGGTGGTTCCGTAATGTTTGTGAATGTTTTCGTACCATGACTACAGAATAGAGAGTATACAGAATGGAAACTCAGCTGCAAGCCATGCGCCGAAGTTTAGTGCGCATGCGCGAAGTCTGTCATATGGAAACCGGCTAAACAGCTGTGTCTGAAACCAAAGGCGAACGGATACGTTTTGTTCGTTTTATTAATTTTGCATTTTAGCTGCTTGGCTTACCCAGAGGTAAACATTTGTTTGATGCTCTGTTAAAGTTCGATATTTCTATTGAGCAGGACTAAGAGAAAAGAGCGCAGAGGAAAGTAACATGCAGTTCCCACAAAGCGCCGGATTGTAGCACATCAGAAAAATAAGTTTTTCAATTTTCTTGCTGTAAACAATAAATCACATTAAACTGTAAAAAATGCTGTATGTAAACGAAGCAAAGATATATCAACTCATGCAGCTAGTTTTTCGGTAGAGGATCTCTTTTTCCTTCAAAAATTTAAAAGCAGCTTGTTCCACATTAGCGTTTTTTCTTTACTATTGTATATGGTACCTTTCATTCGATTCTTAGGAAACATGACTGGACCACGAAATTGATTTATTTCGTATCTTATGGTTTCACATCACTGCTCGACGATGGAGTGTCTATTTTTTTTCGAATTTGGTCGTAGTTACTGTGATACTAAATTTGTAAGTACTCTGTAGCATAGAATTTGAAGGGTTTGCACTGAAAAACGTGGTTGCTGACTAGTTTACGTTTGTTTCATTTTAGGCGATGCTTGGCTGTGTGTTAAATGTAGCTAGCATATCGAAATTGTTTTTAAATTTTGGAAGTAAAGCTAAATCTTACCAGAATATGAAGGAAATAGAAGTTAAAGTAGTTTATTGGAGCGTGCTGCCTTACGGCGCCACATACAAGTAGTCTGCAGCTCAGTCGTGAACAGTTCATGTAAGTAGACGCAAGTTTCTCAAATTAGTGGTCGCGATTTTTGTTGTACTTATTGCTGGAAAAAAATAATGAAGAAAAACGTATTCCACATCATCAGTTTCTTAATAGAAAATCTGAAACCCATCACATATTTAGGACAAAACTTGAAAAATAGTTTCTTTGCGACACTGATTTATCGTCGTTTTATGAACGAATGTCAGTCATATTACATAATACGTTAGAGTGAACTTATAGATCTGAGACTAATTCAAAAAAGTTATAAAATCAATTTTAATGCAGCCTACAGTCTTCATTTAAAGTAATACCTATGTGTTACTTTTAGGTTGAAAACATGACTGAAAATTTCAGCATTCCTATGAACAATGAAAATCCTGCAGTGTGTCCCGTAACAGTTGTTTCTGTTGGAAATGAAGTTGATTCATCACCTCAAAGTTCCAGAAAAGAAAATTTAAGAAGTGAAATAAAACTGTGACAATGAAAAAAACTGATATTTACAAAACACAGTAGCTTCATTGCCATTTGAAGCTAAAGCCAGTGGAAATTCACTACTTGGACATGTGAACGGTAATGAATTTAAAAGCCTGTGTGATAAGTTTTTAACTAAGGATATATCACTGCTCGTTTCATTAGCGTTTCCTTATATAAAAGTTTTCATTTAGTGGGTTAGATTACTTCCGTTTCGTAAGAATGCTCGTTTCTAGCCGTAGCTATCGTTACTCGGTGCTTTCTTTCTGACTCTCTGTTCTGTGACGTGATTGATATTTCTCCCGGTCATCAGGAATAAAGCGTATAGAATGTGATGCTGGCTATTAAAACTTTCTTCTGTGCCATGACTTGGGCCCACTCATTCAGATTACCGTGAACATGAATCTTGTTTATTTCAACATTCTCGCTGACGAATTGTTGTCCTTTCTTCTACACCGTCAGAAAAAGTATGCTGTGGACACTTTTGTCTTCCAAAATGGCAACAGCCGTTTCAAAGGGCTGCACGCATGCGTTCCTGGATTTGATGAACACTCAGACGCAGTAAATCACAGAATCTTGAGTCAATGGAACATTTTTCGCACTGTTTGAAACAGCGGTTGAAACGTAGCAATCAACATCCCAGCACTTTTATACAATATGGGATGTAATCAATAATGAGTGACTTCAGCTGAATGTTGCGTACATGACCAAACTTTTAAATTTACTTCCTCGCCGAATTGAGGACATTATGAAGACTAGGTATGGTGTTACACGGTTTTAACGTCATATCTTCTGGGGGTGGCTAATTTTTTGACAGTTGTGCTTTCATAAGGCAGTCAACCATATAAACTACCACAGTATTCACGTAGCTTATTTTCTCAAGTGCGTTAAACAGAATTTCATGATTTTAAAGTCTAATATATTCCTGCATTTAAAATGTGAAATTACTTATATTTAGGGCAGTAACAGTGTGTAGTCACATTAAGGGGCTCCGGAACGCCCTATACTTGCAATGTTAAAATAACGCTTATAAAATACATCTTTCCTCACAAAGTATTTGAGGTAGGAAGTTTAACTTTTTACAGATTATTTATTGGAATACGGGCTACAACTTTACACAGGGATTTTACAAAATTTTATTTCAGTTATTAAAGATGATTTTTTTCAATTGTAATGAAAATTCACAACATTTTTTTGCAATTTTTTATTTATATATTCAAAAATATACAGTTTTTTGGAAAAAGGCTGTGTTAAATTATGCAGAAGGTACTGTGTAACATTTACTGAACGTTTGAAACAAATATGTTTGGAAGATCCTTATAAAACATGTAATTAGTATGAGAAAATAAAAGTTTTGGGAATCGAGCGACAAAGATTGGATTAACTTTTTAGTGCATTCCAGGTCCATAGGATGGATTATCTTCATCCTCTGCAAACTCCTCCTCCAGCTTCCTCTTGTTCCTCCTCCTGTTTACTCTTGCTAGTATTTCTAGACTCTTTACAGCCCTGTCTGCAGCCCGAAGGCGTTCCTTATCTAAAGCAAGCATCGCTCGTACCATGTTAGAACCTATCTTCATTCCCATATTTCTAAATACCTTGCACCTTACAATGTTGCCATCATTGAAAGTCGCAACAGCATCATACACACCAAAGTGAAGTGTTTCTATTCCAACAAATACAGTCTTGGGGATTCTCGACCATATAACACTATTTACACTTTCATTGGGGTTTTGAGTTTTTCCGTGAATACACTTTTTCAACAGTTCAGGTGCTGCTAAGTCTCTGAAAATAGGTTTTATCACCTCCATTATTGCATGAGGCAGACTATGCTTATGAGTGTACACTTCACCAGTTAGCAATCCTTTGTTATATTTACACCAACTGTCTTCTTCTTTGGGACACAAGCTATGTTAGGGATTTTCATCGTCTTTATTGTTTACAGTAATAACACATACCTTTGGCTTTCCAACATTTCTCCTTTTCTTAAAATCCTTCAGAGGATTTCTAATAACTTTACTTTTACTCATTATTATACTTCAACAAAACAGAGACTCAAGAAACAGAATTAATTACGAATATTTTCGAGATAACGACAGAGTAAATAAACATGAAACAATCGACAATCACACCAGCGATATATATTGAACCATCACAGGTTAGCCACAACACATACTTTATCTCACATCACTAAAATGTACCTGATGAACACGGACGTTAATAATAACACCATTTGACAGCAGTTTAACAGCGCCACAGTGGGTCACGCCCATGTAGAACACATTTCAAAAAAAATTTAAAAATAGTTGTAGTCTTCGGAATTGAATAAATTATATATCTATTAAAAGGTAATAGTCTGCAGATTCAGAAAACGCAAAAAAGTAAAAATTGAACTTTTCATGATTTTGAGCCTTTCCGGAGCCCCTTAAACAGAATTTCATGATTTTAAAGTCTAATATATTCCTGCATTTAAAATGTGAAATTACTTATATTTAGGGCAGTAACAGTGTGTAGTCACATTAATGTGACCACCTGTCAAAAGCGAGACATGCACGAAGAGAGTCAGTGAAGTTCTGGAAGGTACCGAAAGAGATGTGGACCCATGCCAACTCAAATGGCGCGGCTAACTGTGGCGATCTAGGTGATCCCATAGATTCTCGGGAGGGACAAATCCGGGGAGTTTGGTGGCCAAGGGAGTACGATAAACTCAACGTGGTTCTGTTTCAACCACGCACGTACACTGCTGATTGTGTAACACGTTGCATTGTCCTGCTGGTAGATGTCATCATTCCGAGGAAAAACAAACTGCATGTAGGGACGGACTTTGTCTCTAAGGATAGATGCATGGTTGCTTTGATCCATTGTGCCTTCCAGAATAACGGGACCACCCAGGGAAAGCATCGAAAAAATTGTCGAGAACATAATGCTCCCTCTTGGCTGGCTCCTGATTTCAGAAATTTCACGCCATACACGCCAACGGCCATCTGTCCAATGGAGCATAGAAAGTGATTCATGTGTAACGCCACCTGTCGCGCTCAGTGGACGTCCACTTTCGGTACTGGCGTGCAAATTACAGCCTTCGTCGCCGATGAACGGCTATCAGCATGGGTGCAAGAACCTTACTCCTACTGTGGAGGCTCATAGGCAGCAACATTCGCTGAACGGTCGTTGAAGAGCCACTTTTGTAGCCCCTTGGTTCATCTGGCGGTCAGTTGCTCAACAGTTGCACGTCTGTTCGTCCGAACACATCTCCGCAGCCGCCGTTCATCCGTATCATCTATGGCCCTTCATCCCTATCATCTATGGCCCGTAGCGCAACACAGTTGCCTCGATGTCTGTTTTAGATAACGTCATTTTGCCATACACGATATACTTTAGCCACACCGACACACGACAATTTTAAAAAATTAGTCGTATCGGAAATGGCTCCACTTTTGTCACGAAAGCCGATGATCATGCCCTTTTGGACATCAGACAAATCGCTCCGTGTGCGCCTTCCGGCAACAACTGCACTGTTTTCCACGTCCCCCCACAAGCTTTATATATCTTCCAGTACTAGTGCTGCACCAGTCGTCTGTGGGAGGTTTCGTACGTTGACGTCGTACATAGACGGTGGTCACATTGTGACTGGCCGGTGTATGAAATTACTTAGATTTAGATAAGTTAAGATACCGACAAATGTAAAATAAATATAATTACGTTTTGATAATTTCTTAATTGAATTAAGGGTGGTGGCCCTAGCTTGAATATGTTGTTGGTGTTCCTACAGATGGTACTGCAGCAGGTGAAGTTCCTAGAAGTAGACTGCGCTGTTGTTGATTGTGCCGAAGGCTAGACTGAAGAAAATTTCCCGCCAAAGTGATGATGTTCATATCAGTGGCATTTCTGTGTTGGTACACGTTACACACTAGCGAAGAATAAGCGTCAACTTGGTCTACGGAATAATTTCGTTGTACTGGTCTTGACCTCCTTCTTCATCTGTAGGGTCCCTCCGTCCAGTGAGTTCCTCGAGCGTAGAATCGGAATCAATGCCCAGCGCTGTAATGACACTTTGCAGATACTGTGACGCACCATAAAGTAAAAACGCCCAGGAACGCCGTCTGACGGAATCATCCTGTTGCACGATAATGACCACCCCACACTGCCAATCGGACGAAGGCTATACTTCAGCGATTTGGTTGGGAAATACTGCAACATCCTCCATGCAGTCCGGACCTTTCACCGTGTGATTTTCACATCTTTGGCAACCTGAAAAAAAGCATGCGTGGACGTCGCTTTCAGTCGGATGGGGAAGTGCAAGAGTGGGTGTGGTTGTGGATATGTCAGCGGCCAACCTCTTTCTATGGAACAGGAGTTGATCGTCTCGCTCCCAATGGGATAAATATCTTAACGCGTGTGTTGATTACTTTTGAATGCAACCATCTCATGATCTCGTTATGGCGGGTATTCATTTTTCATTTGACTGCCCCTCATACACTCCTGGAAATGGAAAAAAGAACACATTGACACCGGTGTGTCAGACCCACCATACTTGCTCCGGACACTGCGAGAGGGCTGTACAAGCAATGATCACACGCACGGCACAGCGGACACACCAGGAACCGCGGTGTTGGCCGTCGAATGGCGCTAGCTGCGCAGCATTTGTGCACCGCCGCCGTCAGTGTCAGCCAGTTTGCCGTGGCATACGGAGCTCCATCGCAGTCTTTAACACTGGTAGCATGCCGCGACAGCGTGGACGTGAACCGTATGTGCAGTTGACGGACTTTGAGCGAGGGCGTATAGTGGGCATGCGGGAGGCCGGGTGGACGTACCGCCGAATTGCTCAACACGTGGGGCGTGAGGTCTCCACAGTACATCGATGTTGTCGCCAGTGGTCGGCGGAAGGTGCACGTGCCCGTCGACCTGGGACCGGACCGCAGCGACGCACGGATGCACGCCAAGACCGTAGGATCCTACGCAGTGCCGTAGGGGACCGCACCGCCACTTCCCAGCAAATTAGGGACACTGTTGCTTCTGGGGTATCGGCGAGGACCATTCGCAACCGTCTCCATGAAGCTGGGCTACGGTCCCGCACACCGTTAGGCCGTCTTCCGCTCACGCCCCAACATCGTGCAGCCCGCCTCCAGTGGTGTCGCGACAGGCGTGAATGGAGGGACGAATGGAGACGTGTCGTCTTCAGCGATGAGAGTCGCTTCTGCCTTGGTGCCAATGATGGTCGTATGCGTGTTTGGCGCCGTGCAGGTGAGCGCCACAATCAGGACTGCATACGACCGAGGCACACAGGGCCAACACCTGGCATTATGGTGTGGGGAGCGATCTCCTACACTGGCCGTACACCACTGGTGATCGTCGAGGGGACACTGAATAGTGCACGGTACACCCAAACCGTCATCGAACCCATCGTTCTACCATTCCTAGACCGGCAAGGGAACTTGCTGTTCCAACAGGACAATGCACGTCCGCATGTATCCCGTGCCACCCAACGTGCTCTAGAAGGTGTAAGTCAACTACCCTGGCCAGCAAGATCTCCGGATCTGTCCCCCATTGAGCATGTTTGGGACTGGATGAAGCGTCGTCTCACGCGGTCTGCACGTCCAGCACGAACGCTGGTCCAACTGAGGCGCCAGGTGGAAATGGCATGGCAAGCCGTTCCACAGGACTACATCCAGCATCTCTACGATCGTCTCCATGGGAGAATAGCAGCCTGCATTGCTGCGAAAGGGCCGGCCGAAGTGGCCGTGCGGTTAAAGGCGCTGCAGTCTGGAACCGCAAGACCGCTACGGTCGCAGGTTCGAATCCTGCCTCGGGCATGGATGTTTGTGATGTCCTTAGGTTAGTTAGGTTTAACTAGTTCTAAGTTCTAGGGGACTAATGACCTCAGCAGTTGAGTCCCATAGTGCTCAGAGCCATTTGAACCATTTTGCTGCGAAAGGTGGATATACACTGTACTAGTGCCGACATTGTGCATGCTCTGTTGCCTGTATCTATGTGCCTGTGGTTCTGTCAGTGTGATCATGTGATGTATCTGACCCCAGGAATGTGTCAATAAAGTTTCCCCTTCCTGGGACAATGAATTCACGGTGTTCTTATTTCAATTTCCAGGAGTGTAGATATGTAACTTAACTTCATCGTCCGAAATATCTCATACGCCTTAGTAACGTAATAATTTAGTTAAGGTTATTTCTTGATCTGATGAAGATCTTCCGAGAGCAAACCCACAACGGAAACAGACTGCGTATATATAGGGTGACAATTATTGAACTATGTGAAATAAAACCGTCATAACGTCTGAACGGTTTGCGGTAGAACGTTGAGACTGCGCAGTTGGCCGTGGGGTATGATGGGAATTAGTATGCGAATGCACATGGTTTGGTTTAGTGACGAAGCCCACTTTCATTTTGTTGGGTTCATCAGTAAGCAAATTTGGCGCATCTGGGGGACTGAGAACCCGCATTTTGCGATCGAGAAGTCTCTTCACCCTCAACGGGTGACTGTGTGGTGTGCAATGTCCAGTCACGGAATAATCGGTGCGGTATTCCTTAATGGCACGGTGACTATCGGACGGTACGTGAAGGTTTTGGAAGATGATTTCGTCCCCATTATGCAAAGTAACCCTGATTTCGACAAGATGTGGTTCATGGAAGATGGAGCTCGACACCGTCGAAGAAGGAGAGTGTTTGGTGTCCTGGAGGAGCACTTTGGGGACCGCATTCTTTCTCTGGGATATCCAGAGGCCACTGGCATGGGCCTCGATTGGCCGCGATGTTCTCTGGATCTGAACAAATGCGACTCCTTTTTGTGGGGCTATATTAAAGACAAGGTGTACGGTAATAACCCTAAAACCATTGCTGAGCTGAAGACAGCCATTCAGGAGGTCATCGACAGCTTCCATGTTCTGACATTTCAGCGAGTCATGCAGAATTTCGCTATTCGTCTGCGCTACAGCACCGCCAATAATGGCAGGCATATCGAACATCTCGTAACCTAAATCCGAATATCTGTAGTGACGTTTACATGTTGAATAAAGTGTGTGCACGCCGTAGTTTGTAAATAACTTACGTTTTTTCAAATAGTTCAATAATTGTTACCGTGTATCAACGGCTTCAATACCATATACTACACACAAATACTTATGGAGGTTCGCCTCGATTTGTTTTTACGTAACAAATAGTTTAATTACATCACGTTGCTTATAAAGAGTGTCTTGCGTCGACGCCATTTTGATTGATCACTACGGCTCTGGCATCAGACAGAATTGTTCGGAACTTCGCCCATGTGCAGAAAAAATACGAAATTTGAAGCACCTAAAAGGACGTTTTCCTATATGTCTTAACGACTGTGAAAAAAAATGTGAAAGTATTTATTGAACGACCATCGTATTTAATGACTGTCGCCGCTTCTTGTTTCCTAGCTTACACCTCCTCTTGTCTCTACAAGCCCTCTTGGAGTCTCGCAGTCCTTGCATCACGAACGTCACATCGGCCTCTAGGTGGACGTTCTTCCTTCCTTCTCTCTGCAGCAATCCATATTTATATCCATCTACGTTCATCCATCCTTTCCACCAGCACAGCCGTTTTGTTCCAATTGCCTCTGTCATAACCCTTTTACACTCACATATTGCCTGTGGTGTCACATCACACGTGATCCATGCTAGAGATATCAAAGTTTCTCCAGCAGAAGAATATTCCAATCCACATAATCTTCCAGAATGAGATTTTCACTCTACAGCGGAGTGTGCGCTGATATGAAACTTCCTGGCCGATTAAAACTGTGTGCCGGAGCGAGACTCGAACTCGGGACCTCTGCCTTTCGCGGGCAAGTGCTCTACCAACTGAGCAAGCACGACTCACGCCCCGTCCTCACAGCTTTACTTCTGCCAGTTCGCAGGAGAGCTACTGTTAAGTTTGGAAGGTAGGAGATGAGGTACTGGCAGAAGTAAAGCTGTGAGGACGGGGCGTGAGTTGTGCTTGGGTAGGTCAGTTGGTAGAGCACTTGCCCGCGAAAGGCAAAGGTCCCGAGTTCGAGTCTCGGTCCGGCACACAGTTTTAATCTGCCAGGAAGTTTTCACATAATCTTTCCTGTTAATTTTCATTCGACGCCCTAGTCTCTGTCCTGTAAGTTCTAACAAACTCAACAGTTGTGTAGAAGACATTAGGTTTGTTGACCTTCACACCTGTTCTTTCCAGTACGATGGAAGAGTTCTGTATCTACATCATCAGCACTAACACTATTACATTTCAGGATGATCTTCCAATACAGCTACAATGATTTTCAGGTTTTAGTCCTCTCTCTCTCTCTCTCTTTTTTTTTTTTTTTTTTTTTTTTTTTTGCGCCGTTTCTCCCGCGGATACGCAGGGTCGGCATGGTTAATCGGATGTGGCAATGGTAGTTGAAGGGGTGGCGGGACGCCGTTCCTGCCGCCACCCCGTACCCCCCCGGGAAGGAATGAGTGTACCCCAACTGTCTGCGACTAGTGGAATCCATGGAATAGTGCGAAAGTGTTCAGATGTCTGCGAGCCGTGTAACTGAGGCGGAACGTGGGGACCAGCCCGGTATTCACCTAGGGGGATGTGGAAAACCGCCTAAAAACCACACCCAGGCTGGGCGGCACACCGGCCCTCGTCGTTAACCCGCCGGGAGGATTCGACCCGGGGCCGGCGCGTCCACCCGAGTCCAGGAAGAAGGGCGTTAGCGCGTTCGGCTAACCTGGCGGGTCTTAGTCCTCTCTGTTTCAATATCCAAGCCTAAATCGAGCTCTTAAATTAATATTATTCCAATGAGACATGTCCAAAATTGAGACAGACGTGATCGTCATAAAAAACTGGATAGTTGACTGTACTGATGCATAGCCGGCCGCGGTGGTCTAGCGGTTCTAGGCGCTCAGTCCGGAGCCGCGCGACTGCTACGGTCGCAGGTTCGAATCCTGCCTCGGGCATGGATGTGTGTGATGTCCTTAGGTTAGTTAGGTTTAAGTAGTTCTAAGTTTTAGGGGACTTATGACCTCAGCAGTTGAGTGCCATAGTGCTCAGAGAGATTTGAGCCATTTTTTTGTACTGATGCATAGGAATTTCGACTGCACTCCGTTGAAAATAAATCATACACAGGTGAAACACTGGATCTCAAAATTGTTGATCATCTCCAGTCATCACTCGCTCTCTCAAATAGCAGACGTATTTGATGGAAAAACATATAGACGCTCCATCTCTCCCCACATGACTGTCGTCGATTTACTCAAATCTTTATCAAGTGTCATCACTGGAACTAGAGCACTAATTTCAGGTGGTTAAAAGAATAGTATGCGGTAAAATTTTCTGTAAAATCAGGTCATGCAAGATAAACTGTTTTTGACGTCAAAAGGTTCCCAAGAACTCTTCGCTAATATAGCGGCCGACCTTGCAAGATTCTGCGGAATTCCGCGTTTATCTAACGTCCCTGTTAATTATCGAAGTGAGTCAGCCTTCACAACATTATCAGTAAACATTTCGCTACATACACAGGGGTCGTTATTTTATATGCGTTTGCATTTAGCTGAACAGATTCCAGGAAGAAATCCTTCCCTGTGAACTCAGATAGACCATATGGTAGATAAAACTAATCACAACAACACAAATAGTTCAAATGGCTCTGAACACTATGGGACTTAACTGCTGAGGTCATCAGTCCCCTAGAACTTAGAACTACTTAAATCTAACTAACCTAAGGACATCACACACATCCATGCCCGAGGCAGGATTCGAGCCTGCGACCGTATCAGTCGCGCTGTCCTAGACTGTAGCGCCTAGAACCGCTCGGCCACTCTGGCCGGCTCACAACAACACAGCAAGTGGGTCCAAATGGTCCAAATGGCTCTGAGCACTATGGGACTCAACTGCTGAGGTCATTAGTCCCCTAGAACTTAGAACTAGTTAAACCTAACTAACCTAAGGACATCACAAACATCCATGCCCGAGGCAGGATTCGAACCTGCGACCCTAGCGGTCTTGCGGTTCCAGACTGCAGCGCCTTTAACCGCACGGCCACTTCGGCCGGCCACAGCAAGTGGGAACGAAAACTTGGCAGACGAGTAAACAGACGAGTACAGCAACATTTAAGCCTCTGTTACCCATCAAACCTCACGCGGTACACAAATGTTCAAGTTCTATCCTTCTCATTTCCTAGTTTCCAACAAGCGTTGAAGCTGAAATCATGTAGTACGAAATACAGCTCCAGAATGAATATAATTATTTTTCGATTTAAATGAAACTGAGGGCCCTACAAAGTGATACTAATGAAAAAATACAGCTCCAGTGGTAATCCACTGCACAGTCTCGTTCGCAACTCACCATATCTGATCGCACACCGCTCTCCCTTATCAACAGAACCCTCTACTGAAACAGCCTGCCATGTCTTCGCAATCGCTGTTCTCATATCTTCTATCAGATTCTTCATGTTAAAGAGCTATAGCATGATTTCAGAAGTACCGAAACTAGTAAACATTATTATCAATATCTCTTTCATTATTATGTTGCAATTGTATTTATTATCAAAACTGTTACATTACGAGTAATGAATATGTGGATTAAATTAAATCAAAACACAAAGATATATAAAAATGATAATCATGTCAAACTGAATTTCGAGGCTTTAATACACACCTGGAAATTGAAATAAGAACACCGTGAATTCATTGTCCCAGGAAGGGGAAACTTTATTAACACATTCCTGGGGTCAGATACATCACATGATCACACTGACAGAACCACAGGCACATAGACACAGGCAACAGAGCATGCACAATGTCGGCACTAGTACAGTGTATATCCACCTTTCGCAGCAATGCAGGCTGCTATTCTCCCATGGAGACGATCGTAGAGATGCTGGATGTAGTCCTGTGGAACGGCTTGCCATGCCATTTCCACCTGGCGCCTCAGTTGGACCAGCGTTCGTGCTGGACGTGCAGACCGCGTGAGACGACGCTTCATCCAGTCCCAAACATGCTCAATGGGGGACAGATCCGGAGATCTTGCTGGCCAGGGTAGTTGACTTACACCTTCTAGAGCACGTTGGGTGGCACGGGATACATGCGGACGTGCATTGTCCTGTTGGAACAGCAAGTTCCCTTGCCGGTCTAGGAATGGTAGAACGATGGGTTCGATGACGGTTTGGATGTACCGTGCACTATTCAGTGTCCCCTCGACGATCACCAGTGGTGTACGGCCAGTGTAGGAGATCGCTCCCCACACCATGATGCCGGGTGTTGGCCCTGTGTGCCTCGGTCGTATGCAGTCCTGATTGTGGCGCTCACCTGCACGGCGCCAAACACGCATACGACCATCATTGGCACCAAGGCAGAAGCGACTCTCATCGCTGAAGACGACACGTCTCCATTCGTCCCTCCATTCACGCCTGTCGCGACACCACTGGAGGCGGGCTGCACGATGTTGGGGCGTGAGCGGAAGACGGCCTAACGGTGTGCGGGACCGTAGCCCAGCTTCATGGAGACGGTTGCGAATGGTCCTCGCCGATACCCCAGGAGCAACAGTGTCCCTAATTTGCTGGGAAGTGGCGGTGCTGTCCCCTACGGCACTGCGTAGGATCCTACGGTCTTGGCGTGCATCCGTGCGTCGCTGCGGTCCGGTCCCAGGTCGACGGGCACGTGCACCTTCCGCCGACCACTGGCGACATCGATGTACTGTGGAGACCTCACGCCCCACGTGTTGAGCAATTCGGCGGTACGTCCACCCGGCCTCCCGCATGCCCACTATACGCCCTCGCTCAAAGTCCGTCAACTGCACATACGGTTCACGTCCACGCTGTCGCGGCATGCTACCAGTGTTAAAGACTGCGATGGAGCTCCGTATGCCACGGCAAACTGGCTGACACTGACGGCGGCGGTGCACAAATGCTGCGCAGCTAGCGCCATTCGACGGCCAACACCGCGGTTCCTGGTGTGTCCGCTGTGCCGTGCGTGTGATCATGCTTGTACAGCCCTCTCGCAGTGTCCGGAGCAAGTATGGTGGGTCTGACACACCGGTGTCAATGTGTTCTTTTTTCCATTTCCAGGAGTGTATGTACAGTTCCGTATGAGACAGGAGCTGAATTCCTAATATGGTCAGCCTGAATGAACCAAAGACTACAATTTTCCGTATTTACGAAACAGTTGAACTTTAAGATCATGATGAGGGATCGCTTCTGGACCATGAGGAAATAACTGAGAGTCGAAATATGAGACACTTTTATTCATATACGTGTGGAATGCAACGTCATAAATTATAAAGCAAGTTTTATAACTTTTAACGAAGACGCAAAGCTAAGAAGTCAAAATCTAATGCCGTTAACAAACGTTACCAGTTGACTAGGCGGAAAAATTTCCACTAATTGTTTCGCTAAAAACTACAATGAATTAATCATTTTACGTCTAATAGCGATACAGTGTATAAAATAAGAACTGAAATACGTAAGCAATTGCTAATGCGTTTCAAGATATTGTACAACACGTTTCGAGATGGTTTCAGGTCTATTTCTGCCTTCCTACTAGATAGCTTCATGTATAATCAATCACATTCAAGTACAGAAAATGAGCTAGCGAATCCAGCGACGTGAGGTACCCATGTTACCAGGCCAGCTCCCTATGGTTGATAACTATCGTACATCAGAGGGAACCCAGATCCAGATGAATCAAGAAATAGTGCATATTGCCTTGTAGGATACCGTCCGTGCAAGCGTCTCAATGTCCCTATGAAAAAACGCAGAAGCTTACGCAATCCCAACATAATGCCATACCAGGCGAGAACACTGGCACCACAATAGCAGTCATTTTCTCACACTATTGACAGAGTTGTAAAGAGTTCTAGAAGTGTGCCAAGTAAACAGAGAGTGCGTATCGCTTTCCAAGAATTTTATAATACAGCGTTAACATGGCATTTTTGTCTCACTCTTGTTTATTTTTTAAAATTATCCCAAATATAACTACTTCACCAGGCACCGATGGAATGTTTTAAGTAAAACTGGGAGTACTTAAGATGGGGCATATGTCCTCATATACACTCCTGGAAATGGAAAAAAGAACACATTGACACCGGTGTGTCAGACCCACCATACTTGCTCCGGACACTGCGAGAGGGCTGTACAAGCAATGATCACACGCACGGCACAGCGGACACACCAGGAACCGCGGTGTTGGCCGTCGAATGGCGCTAGCTGCGCAGCATTTGTGCACCGCCGCCGTCAGTGTCAGCCAGTTTGCCGTGGCATACGGAGCTCCATCGCAGTCTTTAACACTGGTAGCATGCCGCGACAGCGTGGACGTGAACCGTATGTGCAGTTGACGGACTTGAGCGAGGGCGTATAGTGGGCATGCGGGAGGCCGGGTGGACGTACCGCCGAATTGCTCAACACGTGGGGCGTGAGGTCTCCACAGTACATCGATGTTGTCGCCAGTGGTCGGCGGAAGGTGCACGTGCCCGTCGACCTGGGACCGGACCGCAGCGACGCACGGATGCACGCCAAGACCGTAGGATCCTACGCAGTGCCGTAGGGGACCGCACCGCCACTTCCCAGCAAATTAGGGACACTGTTGCTCCTGGGGTATCGGCGAGGACCATTCGCAACCGTCTCCATGAAGCTGGGCTACGGTCCCGCACACCGTTAGGCCGTCTTCCGCTCACGCCCCAACATCGTGCAGCCCGCCTCCAGTGGTGTCGCGACAGGCGTGAATGGAGGGACGAATGGAGACGTGTCGTCTTCAGCGATGAGAGTCGCTTCTGCCTTGGTGTCAATGATGGTCGTATGCGTGTTTGGCGCCGTGCAGGTGAGCGCCACAATCAGGACTGCATACGACCGAGGCACACAGGGCCAACACCCGGCATCATGGTGTGGGGAGCGATCTCCTACACTGGCCGTACACCACTGGTGATCGTCGAGGGGACACTGAATAGTGCACGGTATATCCAAACCGTCATCGAACCCATCGTTCTACCATTCCTAGACCGGCAAGGGAACTTGCTGTTCCAACAGGACAATGCACGTCCGCATGTATCCCGTGCCACCCAATGTGCTCTAGAAGGTGTAAGTCAACTACCCTGGCCAGCAAGATCTCCGGATCTGTCCCCCATTGAGCATGTTTGGGACTGGATGAAGCGTCGTCTCACGCGGTCTGCACGTCCAGCACGAACGCTGGTCCAACTGAGGCGCCAGGTGGAAATGGCATGGCAAGCCGTTCCACAGGACTACATCCAGCATCTCTACGATCGTCTCCATGGGAGAATAGCAGCCTGCATTGCTGCGAAAGGTGGATATACACTGTACTAGTGCCGACATTGTGCATGCTCTGTTGCCTGTGTCTATGTGCCTGTGGTTCTGTCAGTGTGATCATGTGATGTATCTGACCCCAGGAATGTGTCAATAAAGTTTCCCCTTCCTGGGACAATGAATTCACGGTGTTCTTATTTCAATTTCCAGGAGTGTACATATAGTTTCCAATAAATCGATTTTACAAAAAGTCTTTGAACTTGTAACTAAAACAATTTATACAAGAATATCGTCTCAAACATTCGCGAGTGGAAGACAGTACGCTGCTGGCGATTAAAATCACAGTGGCAGGAACGATAGCAAACAGTGTAATTTTACTTTTATCTGCATATGTAGCATATTAGGATGAATGCATAAATAACTTTGCAGGTTGCTTGAGGGTATACAGATGAGAAATTTAGTATATAGAGCTGCCACCTCTGGTAACAAAAGTAGCTCTAGCCCGGCTGGGTATCGAGTCGAATTCAGCTTGGATACATAGGCCAGTAAACCAGTCCATCTCATTGTAGATATAGTAAACAGCCAATCAGTTGCAAATTGGATGGTTTATTAAAACCGCTTTACCATGGCTTCAACGTTCATAAAAACATCTTCTTCAGAAGGAAATATTGACAATCTAAACAAGTGAACAGCGAAAACATTGTTCAAATGGCTCTGAGCACTATGGGACTTAACATCTAAGGTCATCAGTCCCCAAAAACTTAGAACTACTTAAACCTAACGACATCACACACATCCATGCCCGAGGCAGGATTCGAACCTGCGACCGTAGGGGTCGCGCGGTTCCAGACTAAAGCGTCTAGAACCGCTCGGCCACATCGGCCGGCGCGATAACATGTTAAGATCTTTATATACACAGGTACAATCAAATCTCATTGCGAATACTGCTTGTGCCCTCTCTTATCAGAAGCTTTCCTTTGCGCAAGTGTTGCGTACGAGAGGCTGGTACGTTGGTGAGCAAATACCAAAGCCAACAACCACGTTTTGCATGTTTTAATTTATTACGGAGATGAAATTTTAAATTTGAGTGACGCTTTTCCGCCGTATTTTAACGTACCTCTGCCACGACATGTAATGTAGTAAGTCTAAATAAGTTTTTGTATTCTAAACTAGATCTGATTGTACCTGTGTATATATAGATCTTAACATGTTTTTCACTCTCAACTTGTTTAGGCTGTCAGTATTTCCTCCTGAAGAAGACGTTTGTATGAACGTTGAAACCATAGCAAAAGGGTTTGAATAAATTTGCAACTGATTGGTTGTTTACTATTTCTACTAGAAGAATTTATTCTAAGGTTTCTGGTCCAGCCATATACAAAATTTGAAAGTCATTTCATGACGTTGCGTCTCTATGCCAGATTTCATCAGTCGCAGTGGTGATGTGCCAGGTTCTCGGCAATACATGCCCAGATGTTTGAATGGGCGAGAAAACCGAAGAACGTGCTGACCAAGGCGGCAGTTGTACACCCTCTGTATCGAGGTAGGTCAGGACAGTAAGGGGAACACGCGATCTTGCATTATCTTGTCGATAACTTCACGGAGGCCTTGAAGATAGGAGACAGCCATTAGCCTTAAGACGTCAGATAGGCATCGGCTGCTGTCCAAATTACCCGCTACACAAACGAGAGGAAATCGTGTTGTGTACTAATTGGCACCCCACACCACCACTCCAGGTGTGGGCCCGTATTGCGATGACAAATGCACTCTGACAATTTTCATTCCCTTCGGGACCTCCATGCACGGTAGATCATAAAACTACACTGTACAAGAAAAATAAATAAATGCGTAAGAAATAAAAATAAAAAATATCACTTTTGCGAAACTCTATAATTGTCTCCCATTGCGAAGCATAAACTTGAAATTTGGCTCAAAGGCGCCTACAACCTCCTTGTTTTGTGAAAAGGATACCATTGGTAACCATGCAGCTCTCTTAGAATGAAATGATAATTAAATCAAGACCCTAAGCTGTCGACAGGCGTTGATATACATCAACGGGGACAGTTGAAAATATGTGTGCCGACTGGGACTAGAACCCGGGATCTCTTGGTTACATGACAAACGCTCTATCCATCTGAGCCACCGAGGGTACGAAGGATAGTGCGACTGCAGGGGTTTATCCCTTCCACGCTCCCCGTCAGACCCACATTCCCAACTTACACACA
This sequence comes from Schistocerca nitens, assembly GCF_023898315.1. Taxonomy (NCBI): domain Eukaryota; kingdom Metazoa; phylum Arthropoda; class Insecta; order Orthoptera; family Acrididae; genus Schistocerca; species Schistocerca nitens. The sequence continues at coordinate 165,546,138 of NC_064616.1, read as the reverse complement.
CTACATTCGTAATGCCCCTGCCCATTACACTCATTACTCGCGGCAGACAATCTTACCGAGTCCCGTAAGAGTTCGGACAATGCGTGTGCATCCAGCACAAAAGAAGAAGGTCAATAGCCGGTTAGCCTGAACTAAATGAAAGTGGTATCTATTCTTTCGGTGGCTCAGATGGATAGAGCGTCTGCCATGTAAGCAGGAGATCACGTGTTCGAGTCCCAGTCAGGGCACACATTTTAAACTGTCCCCGTTGATGTATATCAACGCCTGTCGACAGCTTCGGGTCTTGATTAATTTATCATTTCATTCCTCTGTAATGGTGCAAAAGCGTGGCGGCCTATCACGTCACTCTCGGGCTCGGTGACAGTAAGGTTTTGACATGCGAAGAAAAGGCCACAGCTCAGAAGTTCATGTGAGGTATAAGGTGGCTTAATTATGCCACAGTGGCACTAAATTTCACCACAATTATGCCCAACGCCGTTGTGGACCTTTCACACGATAGTAAGGTCGTCACACCCCCTTTCCACCACTTCTTTTGACTGCTCTGCGATGGAGGTCAGAAACACGACACCCAGCGTTGAAATCAAGCGGTTTTCTTATGGGTGGCCGAGGAAAACATTTTAGAAACACCGCATCTCTGAATCGACACGAAAACCACTCGGGAGGTGGCATAAAGAAAGTCGATGATATCACCCCTTCCCTTGGGGAGCTTATTCCCACGCATTTTGAGGCTGAAAATTACAGTTCGCATTGATTTGAGCAACAGGACGCAGTTCTTGACAACTTTCGACATTGCTGATACCTTTCGGTCGATTCAACCCTAATCTAAGAATATCGTGGGGCTGCAACCCCTTTGAACGTGATCTGACCCCTTTGGAGTGTAGTGCGATCGAAATTTTTGCTCTGATATACAGGGTGCAAGCACCGAAGACCGTTGGAAACCATTCGATGAAATCTGAACGTGACAAGAAGCAGCAAAGGGTGTTTATAGTTTTTCAACCCTCCAGTTTCGCGCCCTCCTATGACGTGATCACGGAATGGTGTAGCATTGACATGTGCGTGGATAGAACTTCAAAGCTTTCCTCTCACTTCGGCAACACCCCTCGCTGCTATTCACGCACCTTTCTTGAGCACGTTAAAAATGTATCTGTCAAAGACTTCAACACCCATTCGGTTTAGTGGTGGCTCGCGGCTGCTCTAGCGCCTGAGGGTAGCCAGCCTCTTCGATACCCCTTTTGTGAAATAATTACAAGGTTTCGAAAAACTGATACCTATTTTTGAAAAGTGTTCAAATGTTGTGAATCCCTAAGGGACCAAACTGCTGAGGTCATCGGTTCCTAGACTTAGACACCACTTAAAGTAACTTATGCTAAGAACAACGCATACACCCATGCCCGAGGGAGGACTCTAACCTCCGGAGGGAGGTACCGCGCAATCCATTACATGGCGGCTCAAACCGCGCGGCCACTCGGCGCGGCTACCATTTTTTTTCCACAGTGTATAACGGAACCAGGACGTGTCTGTAAAGACGATGTGCTGCCATTCCTGTGTCCGCTGTTCTCGTTGGGCACACAACTATCGATGCCGTCCCTCTACTAGAGCTTCAAGGTAAGCTGCAACAATGGTCGTCATGCTAATAGTTCTTTATGTATCCAAAGTCGTGACACTGTCCTTCTGCATACTTGTCGTGCAGCAAACAGGTCCATCTCCTGACTCGAGGTATATGACGTGGTTGTACGATCCTGCACGGTCGAGCGAACAATATGGCTGTCCTCTCGGGCGATAGCCACGGTGATCCACTGAGATCCTGCTTAGTATTGCGTATGGCGCTCCTGAACCTATCGATTCCATGTTCTCAAGACAATATTTTGGATCTCGACCAAATCGAATAGCAATGTCGCCGAACGATAAACCACAGTCTCAAAAGGCCACGATCCTGATACTGTGGAATTCCGACACTTGCTAATAACCGTTTCTCATTCACACACGACACATAACACGATTCTCTCCGTTATATACCGAATGTAAATGGCGTTTGCGCTGAAATGCTAATCATTTACATAATCGGTCGTGCAATACACTTCATGCCAATTTAACATTTGTTGCATGCCACCTTCAAGTTGTTACAGTTGTAATGGACAGCACTATATCTGTATCTACAATTAATCTCCACTCAAACCTCCTTGCTATGTGGACACACATTGATTGTTATCAGTATTATTTTCCTCTTGCCTACTACATTCGCGAATGATACATGCAAAAAATGTGTAGTTACCCTCCAATATGAGGCCGAACTTCCCTAATTTTAACCCTCATGGTCATACGGCAATATGAGTGTTAGAGAAAGTGACTTGTATTGGAATATGTGTAAAGAGACTTGCATTGGAACGTGAGTAAATAAACCCGTAGGTAAACAACCTAATGCCCACATCCAACATACATCATGACATAGAAAATGCCTGGGAACCATCCTATGTCATCTAAATCTACATTTACATACATATTCCGCAAGGCACCATAGTTGGTATGATTAAGGGTGTCATATACTACTACTTCCTTTCCTATTCCACTCGCAAATGGAGGGAGGCGAAAACGACTGTTATATGCCTTCGCATTAGCCCCAATTTCTCTTGTCTTGTCTTCGTGGTCCTTACGCGAAATGTACGTTGCCAGCAGTAGAATCTTTCTGCAGTCAAATGCAAATGCCTGTTCACTAAATTTGTTTTGTGAAAAGGACGTCATATTTCCTCCAGGGATTCCCGTTTAAGTCCACAAAACATCTCCGTAACACCTTACCGGCGAACCATCGGCCAAAATTCATTACTCGTGGATATTGTTCGGATCTGATTCCAAGGTGTGTACATCTTGCTCCGTGATACCGCAGGTTTGCTCGGTAGGGCTAATATTAGATTGTGTGGAAAGGGAGGGGCGACAGGCAAGTATTCTTCAAACCGTTATGGCTCAACTCCGGAGTTAGTGGGTTGTGCGTTGTCTTATTGATGGTACTGCTTGTCTGCAGAGCAACGTGGGCGAAAAAACAGTAGCACATAATCGAACAATAGGTTCCTGTATCGTTCGCCGGTGAGAGACGATGGTACTTTATATAAACATTCCTCACATGAAAAGATCTCCACCTCCTGTTGGAACGCGGGATGCATCACCCCATTTGGTCATCGACCTACTCGTATACCGCCATCGGCGTGTACCAACGTGTATCACAAACTGATGAGCTAAAACATTATGGCCATCTACTTAATAACTTGTTTGACCGTCTTTGGGACAAAATACATAACTGATTCTTCGTATCAGGTAACCTACAGTTTTTCGGTAGGTTTGTGGACGCATATGGCATTAGATTTCTACGCACAGGTCATGTAATCCGCGTAAATAAAGGGCCGATGATCTGCGTACGCTGTAATGGCGCCCGATACCGACCCAGATGGCTTCCATGGGATTTACATCAGCCGAATTTCGTCACCAAGAAATCAACGTGAGTTCTCTATAACGCTCCTCAAGCCACTGTAGTACTTTTCTGTGCCCGAGACACGGACAGTTATACTGCTGAGAGATGACATCGCCATCAAATGCCTCAAATGGTTCAAATGGCTCTCAGCACTATGGGACTTAACATCTGAGGTCATCAGTCCCCTAGAATTTAGAACTACTTAAACCTAACTAACCTAAGGACTTCACACACATCCATGCCCGTAGCGGTCGCCCGGTTCCAGACTGAAGCGCCTAGAACCTCTCGGCCACACCGGCGACATTGCCATCGGGGAAGACATTAAGCATGAATGACTGCAGGTGGTTCGCAGTTGTCAGCGTGTCTTCCATTACTACCACAGGTCCCATGCAAGCGTGGGAGAATATCTCCTATAGCATAATACTGCTCCCACCAGCCTGTGTCCGTAGCACGCTGCACGTTTCGAGCCACCATTCGCCTCTATGTCGGCGTTTGTGAAGACGACCAGCGACCTAGTGTAGCAAAAATGTGATTTACCAGAGGACCCGACACGCTTCCACTGATAGACGGTCGAATCGCGGTGGCCTAGTGCCCACTGGAACCGTAATTAACGATGTCGTTGGGTCAACATGTGAAGACGTAAGGGTGGTCTGCTGCGGAGCTCCGTGTTCAACAGAGTACAATGAACGGTGTGACCCGAAACACTTGTGCATGCACCAGCATTGTGCTCTTTCGTCGGCACAGTTGCCACAGACCACCATCTATCCTACTTTAGAGAGACGACAAGCCTCAGAACCCCACGTTCTGTGAAGAGTCGTGGAGGTCCAACCATTAACCGCCTAGTGGTGGTTTCGCTCTTCTTCTACCTCTTTCCATAGATGCTCACGACAGTAGCACGTGAACATTCGACCAGCTTCGCCGTTTTCGAGACCCTCGTGCATAGGCTCTACGTAATAATAATCTGGGGTTTGTCAAAGTCCCTTATGTCACTGCATGTTCCCATTTGCAGCCCATATCTTCTCTAGGGTGAGCTCTCGTCCGTGTCTGCTCCGCTTACACGCTTCTGTTACGCGTCACGTGCCCGCAACACTTTCAGGCGGCATCCAACGTAGCGGTGAGCAGTGGTCGTAATGTTTTGGCTTCTCAGTGCATTTTTCAGTCCAAATGACCTTTCCTCATGCTTCAAGCGTCCAATGGTGGTGTCCTGTTCCCATGTTAATCAATGTGCCCTGTGGTGTGCATTGGGCAAAAGTATTATTCAGGTGCCACCGTCTTTTTCTGAGCAGAAGTACTGTTGGTACTCCACTGACACGGTGGCACGTCAAAATCTCAGAGCCAGCACGATTTCGGAGAGGGAGTGTCCTATGCGTCGGGTACCCACTGCCTGGCCGCTATTAAATGCACCTTTGCCGTCGTCTCGTCCATGCCATACTTGACTGTCAAGGGCTAGTCCAAGTTCTGACGTCTTCCTAGCCATGCGACACGCCGCACTACGCCATATCCTTGTTCCAGCTCTACTTTCTCTAGCCCAGCAGTTGTCTGTGATTGAGGTGCTCACAAGCGTATTAGTAAAGACTGCTCATGGTTGAACTTGAAGAGCACTTCTGTCTCGGATGACCTTGTCGTCGACGGAACATTAATCTCTAACTTTCCTTTAGAGGTGCACATCTTACCATCGGAAACCAAGTATCTTATAGAAAAAGATAATAGTAAAAAATAAGCTACATGACAGCATTTCTGCAGTATATCTACCGAGTGGGATAGTTCTCTTTGTTTATACCAGAACGTTACTATTAGAATAATTCAGAAAGTTGTTGGTATATTACTTTCGCTGTTTATTTACGTCATCGCATTAGTTCTGGTTCAAATGGCTCTGAGCACTAGGGGACTTAACATTTAGGTCATTAGTCCCCTAAAACTTAGAACAACTTAAACCTAACTAACATAAGGACATCACACACATCCATGCCCGAGGCAGGATTCGAACCTGCGACCGTAGCAGTGGCGCGGTTCCGGACTGAGCGCTTAGAACCGCACGGCCGCCGCGGCCGGCAAATTAGTTCTCCATGAGCCTCGGTTTGTTGGTGGATGCCGCATTCCTGAACCCGGATATACCGTCGGAGAGAGCCACTATAATGTTAAACATGTCTCTGAAAGCACAGCACTGTACTTACTGAGGTATTCCGAGCTGTTTGCTGCATTCGTTTGGCGTTGCAGCCGAATTGATGAACTGAGTTGATAACCTGAAAACAGACTATGAAGCACAGCAGTGTTTCTTTCCTGCACATGTACTGATCTTTTCAAGGGAACCATCCCGGCCTTTGCTTTAAGAGCTTTAGGGAAACTACGGAAAACCTGAATATTGATGGTCGGATGGGTATTTGAAGCAAGTACGGCGTATTATCATTGAACCACCTTGTAGATAGGAAAATCGAGCCTTACATATGAATCGAATGAAAATAGGATTGTTGGCACGAAACCTTAAGGATTATGATTCAAATGGCTCTGAGCACTATGAGACTTAACAGCTGAGGTCATCAGTCCCCTATAACTTAGAACTACTTAAACCTAACTAACCTAAGGACATCACACACATCCATACCCGAGGCAGGATTCGAACCTGCGACCGTAGCGGTCGTGCGGTTCCATACTGAAGCGCCTAGAACCGCTCGGCCACTCCGGCCGGCCTTGAGGATTATCCTGGAAGTTAAAACTGATTAAGTACTATTCAGGGCACAGTCTCTCTTCCCTCCCCCTTCCCCCCGCCCCCACTCTTCCCGACCCTAAAAATTGCCTTTTTGCCCGTTACCTCTCTCCCGCCCCGCTCCCCCCCCCCCCCCCCCCCCCCCCCACTCCGGATCACTACAAGCTTGGTCTGTTTGTCACTCCATCCTTCCAGAGACCGTTCCTTTTTGAAGGCAGCCGCAACAGAAAATTCTGCCAAACGCGCTCCATCATTCGATTTCTGACTGTACAAAACACTACATCTAATATGTATACAAACGAAACGAGTGTATCGTACGAACGCAATGAATTAATCGCATGTGACAAAATGATGAACGATGTCAAATCAAGGAAATGAGTACTATGCAGACTGTAGCGGCCGAGCATCACATATTACGAAAGACTTGATAATTTACGAGAACGCGCACTTTGCCATGGACTTCTCATATGAATCTCTTCGAAGTATTTTGTGCTGTGTGCTACATGAGGTGGCGCTGTAGGGTATGTGCTCTTTGGATTCGTAAACAGTTTATAAGTCCACGAGGGTAAAAATAAAAGTAAAACTTATGGGAGCAACTCTTTCTTTTTTCTTTAGCCGATATGAAAAACTAGTAACGCATTTCCTATTTTTCATAGATGAAGAAGATGACTCGTGGGTTTAGTATGAAACACCTGAATACAACCAACACCAGAGTGGCAACACATATCCTCGCCTTAGAAACCAGAAAATTAAACTCAAACAGGAACATCAGGGAGATAATGAAAACTATATATTGGGATCTTAGTGGGTCATTATCTACACCAACATACATTCCGCAAGGCATGTTAGGGTGCCTGACGGGAGGTGCTATGTACCGTTATTGGTTACCTTATTGCTTGTTCTACTCGAAAATGGAACACGGGAAAAAACTATTTCTGTACGTCTCTGTACCAAAAACTGTCCAAAATTTGTGTGAATCAGTTTAGAAGTAACAAGAAAAAAACTAAATCACTGTAGGCGAATGAGCCTTTGATCTTCCCTATGAATACTCATACGGATATCGTAACCACCGTGTAATCACGTTTGATCTGCGAAACGAATTTCATTCATAAATATCAACCGTGGGATACGAATTTCATCCACGATGACGCGGTATGGATACAAATTTCATCCGTAAATAGCCGCTGTGGAATACAAATTCTATCTACGAAAGGGTCGGATGGCATTGGTGACCGAAACACCTGAAAGTTAGTACTGTCATCGAATTATAAAAGTATCGTCTCATTTGCGGACACTGCTACTTCCTTTCGCGAGGTGTCGTTATCATGGTGTCTTCACTACAACTCTTAAAGCAGATATGTATAACTTGCCTCATTTGTGTGTACCTATGTGGGCTATAGCAGCTGACAGTGGAGGGCGGCGAGTGTTGGGAGAGGGAGGAACTCAAGTGCCAAGAGTTGCAGATATACACTACTGGATATTAAAATTGCTACACCAAGAAGAAATGCAGATGATAGACGGGTATTCATTGGGCAAATATATTATACTAGAACTGACATGTGATTACATTTTCACGTAATTTGGGTGCATACATCCTGAGAAATCAGTACCAAGAACAACCACCTCTGCCCGTAATAACGGCCTTGACACGCCTGGGCATTGAGTCAAACAGAGCTTGGATGGCGTTTACAGGTACAGCTGCCTATGCAGCTTCAACACGATATCACAGTTCATCAGGAGTAGTAACTGGCGTATTGTGACGAGCCAGTTGCTCGGCCACCATTCACCAGACGTTTTCAATTGGTGAGAGATCTGGAGAATGTGCTGGCCAGGGCAGCAGTCCAACATTTTCTGTATCCAGAAAGGCCCGTACAGGACCTGCAACATGCGGTCGTCCATTATCCTGCTGAAATGTAGGGTTTCGCAGGGACCGAATGAAGGGTAGAGCCACGGGTCGTAACACATCTGCAATGTAACGTCCACTGTTCAAAGTGCCGTCAATGCGAACAAGAGGTGACCGAGACGTGTAACCAATGGCACGCCATACCATCATGCCGGGTGATAAGCCAGTATGGCGATGACGAATACACGCTTCCAATGTGCGTTCACCGCGATGTCGCCAAACACGGATGCGACCATCATGATGCTGTAAACAGAACCTGGATTAATCCGAAAAAATGAGGTTTTGTCATTCGTGCACCCAGGTTCGTCGTTGAGTACACCATCGCAAGCGCTCCTGTCTGTGATGCAGCGTCAAGGGTAACCGCAGCCATGGTCTCCGAGCTGATAGTCCATGCTGCTGCAAACGTCGTCGAACTGTTCGTGCAGATGGTTGTTGTCTTGCAAACGTCCCCATCTGTTGACTCAGGGATCGAGACGTGGCTGCACGATCCGTTACAGCCATGCGGATAAGATGCCTGTCATCTCGACTGCTAGTGATACGAGGCCGTTGGGATCCAGCACGGCGTTCCGTATTACCCTCCTCAACCCACCGATTCCATATTCAGCTAACAGTCATTGGATCTCGACGAACGCGAGCAGCAATGTCGCGATACGATAAACCGGAATCGCGATAGGCTACAATCCGACCTTTATCAAAGTCGTAAACGTGTAAGGTGTCAGGCAAATCCAACACCTTCCATGAAAACCCTGACATGATAAGCAAATCCAGTAGTATGTCACATAGCTCCGAATAAATCGTGACATTAAATTAACCAAAGTAATACGAGTAACGAGTGAGCAAATGGAATACCACAGACTAACACAAGAATGCCTAAATGCATGTCATAACTTCCCACCATGAGACAGACGCAGTTCCGAGGGGAGAAACGAGAACAGAAGCCGAGAGCAGAACCGTGTTAAGCTGAAGGCCCTACGATAAGGGAGAGACACCCACGTCGCCAGCTAACCGCTAGGACCACCCCCCAGCCCATTTTAAAAACTAGAGCCCTCCAGAAGAACAGTATAGATCTTACGATAACACAAAAAGGGCCACACCAGCAGCAAGTTTTAGCGTGAGACTTTTTCGCGTCTCTGTTACGTCAGGACCACCCCCAGCCCATGTTAAAAGATAGAGCCCTCCAGAAGAACAGTATAGATCTTACGACAACACTAAAAGGAAGTTTTAGCGTGAGACTTTTTCGCGTCTCTGTTACATTGCAAACTTTAAAAACATTTCCCCACCACGAAAAGTATAACGTTTCTCATTGGATAGACAGAATTTTTGTAGGCGGAGCTTAAGGTTAACATTGAGACACTGATTGGTGAGATGAAAACACAGCTATATAGTTTTTTTAAAACCAACTTCGGTAAATTGTAGTAAGGAGAAGTTAGGAGAGAGTTGCTTCCGAGACGGCGAGGTGAGCGGAGCTGTGCTGCCCGCCGCCCCCTGACGAACACCAACAAGGTAATGAACGCACGCGATGCCGCATAACAGCGCATAAAGCTTCACTCAGAACTGCAGAAGTCTCATCTGTTACACCCCCTTTTTGCGTAATACTAGTGTCGATCGTCAATTAAAGCTCATGGTGTTCACATTTGCCACTTGAAGTAAAAATCTGAAATGCAATGATTTTCCTGTTATATAGTTATTGAGAAGCCACATCAGCCACTGTAATTTACGACAAGTTAGATAAGTAATTAAAGATAATTGAGGGTCACTGTAGACGATTTTGATAGTTTTCTCTTTTGTAAAACTTAATTTAAACCTAGATTACAGATGTGATATGGCATAGCTCATCCTTCGATCCATTGTAGAACTTGGAAACCCATTCAGGGAATATTCGTTCACATTTTGTTGAACGCAGTTGGTTTTTATCATCCTGTATTAAAACATTTCCTTTTATCAATAGTGCAATTTATAAACAATGTTTTGTGAGTAGAATAAAATTTCCAATGGTAAACTTAACTGCTTTTTCGACGTTATTTTACGAGCTAACTAAAAATAGGAAAGCCTTGAACCCCTTCCACTAAATTTAGTTAGTATTAAGATTCTTTTACAGGGAGTGCAGTGGATCTGACGCTGAAATCATTAAGTATTTGGTTATATCATCGCTAGTCTCACTGAACTCTTCTGAACTCTACATGTCATGTGTGGTCTGGCGTCTCCTTACCAGCAACAGGTCCCAGGTTCAAACTAGTCAATTCCCTAAAAAACACGCTCAGAGCGTCGTTGCGCGAAAGTGGCAGGGAGACACGATATAGAACAACAGCCACCACGCAGAATGTTAGAAACGTGATGGTACGCATTTCTCCTCCTTACACGAGGCATCTCAACAACGTTTCACCAGGCAACGCCTGTCATCTGCTGTTTGTGTATGAGAAATTGGTTGGAAACTTTCCTCATGTCAGCACGTTGTAGGTGTCGCCACCGGCGCCAACCTTATGTGAATGCTCTGAAAGGCTAATCATTTGCAAATCACAGCATCTTCTTCCTGTCTGTTAAATTTCGCGTCTGTAGCACGTCATCTTCGTGGTTTAGCAATTTTAATGGTCAGTAGTATAGTTTGTCCATACTGCATGAGTCAATATCGCAATTCCCACTAACAATTTTTACACAATTACTATTTAATGCAGAATTTAAAACTGAAAAAGTATCCGTATAGAATTGTTGACTAGGATACCGTGACGGGTAGATTCAGATGCCTAATTCCAGAGGGCTTTCTTCCCCCATGCACAATAACTCCTTGTCTTAAGTGTATCTGCTGAGTGTAGGCGACTGTGCCGGTTGTGTGTTTAAAGTGGTATCATGGTTGTGTAGCATGATGATGAGAGAAGGGAGAGGGTGGAGCTCAGCGCCGGCTTACAGCCTACTCCTCTCGAGTAGCACAAAACGGACCGACGGATTGAATGTCCTCATATGACGGATGGACCACCATCGACAGTGAACATTCCCTCACTTCGTGAGACACTGCTGAGAGGTTTCCAATGTCACCCAAGACATCGGCGTAAACTCTTACAGGGTGTTTCAAAAATGACCGGTATATTTGAAACGGCAATAAAAACTAAACGAGCAGCGATAGAAATACACCGTTTGTTGCAATATGCTTGGGACAACAGTACATTTTCAGGCAGACAAACTTTCGAAATTACAGTAGTTACAATTTTCAACAACAGATGGCGCTGCGGTCTGGGAAACTCTATAGTACGATATTTTCCACATATCCACCATGCGTAGCAATAATATGGCGTAGTCTCTGAATGAAATTACCCGAAACCTTTGACAACGTGTCTGGCGGAATGGCTTCACATGCAGATGAGATGTACTGCTTCAGCTGTTCAATTGTTTCTGGATTCTGGCGGTACACCTGGTCTTTCAAGTGTCCCCACAGAAAGAAGTCACAGGGGTTCATGTGTGGCGAATAGGGAGGCCAATCCACGCCGCCTCCTGTATGTTTCGGATAGCCCAAAGCAATCACACGATCATCGAAATATTCATTCAGGAAATTAAAGACGTCGGCCGTGCGATGTGGCCGGGCACCATCTTGCATAAACCACGAGGTGTTCGCAGTGTCGTCTAAGGCAGTTTGTACCGCCACAAATTCACGAAGAATGTCCAGATAGCGTGATGCAGTAATCGTTTCGGATCTGAAAAATGGGCCAATGATTCCTTTGGAAGAAATGGTGGCCCAGACCAGTACTTTTTGAGGATGCAGGGACGATGGGACTGCAACATGGGGCTTTTCGGTTCCCCATATGCGCCAGTTCTGTTTATTGACGAAGCCGTCCAGGTAAAAATAAGCTTCGTCAGTAAACCAAATGCTGCCCACATGCATATCGCCGTCATCAATCCTGTGCACTATATCGTTAGCGAATGTATCTCGTGCATCAATGGTAGCGGCGCTGAGGGGTTGCCGCGTTTGAATTTTGTATGGATAGAGGTGTAAACTCTGGCGCATGAGACGATACGTGGACGTTGGCGTCATTTAGACCGCAGCTGCAACACGGCGAACGGAAACCCGAGGCCGCTGTTGGATCACCTGCTGCACTAGCTGCGCGTTGCCCTCTGTGGTTGCCGTACGCGGTCGCCCTACCTTTCCAGCACGTTCATCCGTCACGTTCCCAGTCCGTTGAAATTGTTCAAACAGATCCTTTATTGTATCGCTTTTCGGTCCTTTGGTTACATTAAACCTCCGTTGAAAACTTTGTCTTGTTGCAACAACACTGTGTTCTAGGCGGTGGAATTCCAACACCAGAATAATCCTCTGTTCTAAGGAATAAACCATGTTGTCTACAGCACACTTGCACGTTGTGAACAGCACACGCTTACAGCAGAAAGACGACGTACAGAATGGCGCACCCACAGACTGCGTTGTCTTCTATATCTTTCACATCACTTGCAGCGCCATCTGTTGTTGAAAATTGTAACTACTGTAATTTCGAAAGTTTGTCCGCCTGAAAATGTACTGTTGTCCCAAGCATATTGCAACAAACGGTGTATTTCTATCGCTGCTCGTTTAGTTTTTATTGCCGTTTCAAATATACCGGTCATTTTTGAAACACCCTGTATGTTCCGGAGCTTAGCCATCGCCTCTCCTCCTCGCTGGCCAAGTACTGGTATTGAAGATTTCTTCCACTACCAGGGTTCGAACGGCTTACCTCTGAGTCTAGCGCTGTAGCTGAGGCGTACATTAGCGACCTCCGCTATGGATCTTTAATACTGTATATTACAGTGTTCAGTTAGGTCCAATGCTGCTAGTGACGTACGTGCAAAATATGTGAAAGTATGGTGCAAAGTTATCAGCCTGACTCAGAAGTAGCGTTCAAATCAATGAAATCCTGGTTTCGTAATATCGGTGCAGGAGTTATGCAGACAATGGTATAAACAGCTCCCGCCTGTAGCTTGCTTTCCGACGTATCCATAACGCACTGACGTTCCCTTTGCTTATACTTGTGCTAACAACACCCGTGAAAGTTTTATGATCCGCCAATGAGTCCGTGTTCTTTGTGGTGTTATCACGGTGGACTTCAGAGACTGTCGAGGGCCATTTCGGTATGTCAGTGATTACCGTTGCAAACCTACTATGATTACTTATGACTGTTTTTAGCGTCGTGATACCACACAAAGTTCACACGGATATTTCATCTGCTAAAGGTGTACCCTACCGCACGACGAGTTTATGGATATCAGCACGAGCGGAGGACAGTCTTCTTATTGTGAGGCATGGTAGTAGTCCTGTAATCGCTTGAGTGGTCGTATTGTAGTAGAAAATTGATCCTATGGTCTCAGTCTCTTAATAACGTTACTGTGTAAATAACCCAATAACTACTACTACTACTACTACTACTACTACTAATACTCCTGTTAAAGCAACTGTTCGTCCAACAACCTCATTTTTCTATTACGAGGGTCGTTTTTTAACTAAGGGCCGTTCGCGCGTATAGTCCCGTAGTTCGCGTGGACGCCGCAACAAGCCACCGCGCCACTTGCCGGCATCCTTCCCGTTCAAACTGATGCAAGTTGCAGCTCTGTAGCTGACGTGTACGCAGCGCTGTGCAACTTTATAACGTTTACGATTATTGAATCGCCCGCCGCGTGTGAGATACGGTCAGTGATACGTTTTTTGACCGCGAGAATCTTATCAGCTGCAGAAATTCATCGTCAGTTAACAGACGTTTATGGCTTGAATGCAATGAGTGAAGGTAAAGTGCGTCAATGGGTTAGAGAGTTTAAAAATGGCCGTCAAAACTTCCATGACGAAGAACGCTCAGGCCGGCCCTCTGTGATCACTGATGATTTGGTGGCTGCAGTCGAAACAAAGATTCGTGAGGACAGAAGATTCACAATTTCCACTCTTTCTTTGGAATTTCCACAAGTTTCAAGATCGGTTTTGTACAAAATTGTGTCTGAAAACCTAAACTTTAAGAAACTGTGTTCTCGGTGGGTACCCAGACTCCTCACAGAGGACCACAAAGGGAAGAGATTTGCCACTTCATTGGACTTTTTGATTCGTTACGAGGAAGAAGGGAATGACATGTTGAGTCAAATTGTCACTGGAGATGAAACATGGGTGTCCCATATCACTCCCGAAAGCAAGCGACAATCGATGTAATGGCGACATACAACCTCACCCGTCAAGGTCAAAGCCAAACAGACGCTGTCAAAGCGCAAGATTATGGCAACTGTGTTCTGGGACCGGCGCGGTGTTTTGCTAGTGGACTTTATGCCACGAGGAACGACAATCAACTCAGATGCCTACTGTGCAACTCTAAAGAAGCTCCGCAGAGCAATTCAAAACAAAATGCGCGGCATGCTGACAAAAGGAGTTTTGCTCCTGCACGATAACGCTAGGCCTCACACCTCTCAAAAGACTCGGGATTTGATTGATTCTTTTGGCTGGGAAGTTTTGGACCATGCACCATACAGCCCCGACCTTGCTCCTAGCGATTTTCACCTTTTCCGGTACCTGAAACACCATCTTGGCGGGCAGCGCTTCAATGACGACGATGAAGTGAAAGCGGCCGTGAACTCTTGGCTGTCGGAGCAGGCGACCGAATTCTTTGAAGAGGGAATTAAAAACTTAGTTGCACGGTATGACAAGTGCTTAAATAAACAAGGCAACTATGTAGAAAAATAGGTAAAAGTGTGTAGAATCAGAAAATAAAAGTTTTTTTACAAAAGTATTTGTATTTTTTTTAAATAAAAACGGCCGTTACTTAAAAAACAACCCTCGTAAATACCCGCTCCATTACAATTTGTGTAGCTCCTGTTCCAATAATCAGGGTTCCCTCTTCCTAATGTAAAGACGATGATAAATTAATGACACATACTGATTTATATGACTTTGTCATGAATGCTATTCTACAGTCTCTTTTAACCCAGTATGTGAGCCCTGGCGGCTTCAAGGGATGTACAGGCAAGTTGAATTTCGTCGCGCATTCTTCAACCACTGAAAATAAAGCTGTACAGCCTTCACAGAGCTTCACCAACTTTGACTGAATTTCCGATGGTGATAAGTCATCCAGAACAAAACAGTTTCATGACGGTACGGTATTACAGTTTATCCATTTAAATGTAAACCATACACTGCTATTTTAGAAATTAGCAGAACTATTTCGCAAATCTAAGTGCAATATTAATTAGTCTATTGTGACTCACGTAGCAACAAAACTTATTGAATACTAATGATATCTTTGTGTCAGACAGAGAATATTTCGCAATGTCCTCATATGTGAGATGGCAGCAGCTGATGTGCTGTGTGTAGTTTCCATGTTCCGCATTGTGTTTTGCGCCCGCTTCCTGCGCTGCCCGCGCTAACAATAGAAGAGCGTTAATGTATAACACTCGTCACAGTCTCGTGGGCAAATGACAGAACCGTCAGCTCCGCGCAGAATGAGAAATGTTTGGTTCTGTCGAAAGAACATCCATATCCAAAACGACATGCCTAGCCATTGTCGTAAATGATAGTATTGAAGCTTATTTCAGTGATGTCAAATTAGCATTATCTATAAGTAATGAATGGTGTAGCTTGATCTAGATCTCCGATCAGCGCATTACGGTGTCGCCCTACCAGGAAGAAAGATTAAAGTTTAATATCTCGTCTAACTAGAGAGCATTGTGATCGATCTAGGAAGCCATAAAACACTTTAAACTGGATAGTCTGTCGGGAATTTGAAGCCCTCTCCTCCTGCAAGTTGATCTAAAGCCTTAAACCGCTACGTCTCCTCGCTCAGCATTAGGCCTGGAAACCGTCATTTTGGATCTTGGCAGTGGGATTTTTTTTTATTACAAATAATTAAGTGGCTTGGATGGAGTAATGCAGCCAACCACCAGCCACCAGAATGTAAATCATAGTGTTATAAAACATTCTAAACATTTCTACTACGTCTTATGAAACCAAGACATACCACGGTATAGGTGATGGTCTTTCTGTAGAAAAGGGCCATTAAGTTCGTCTGTTTCTTTGCGATATTTGAGATGAGTAAGCTAAGTGGTACCACCTCTCCGCCTACAGAGCTATGATCTGTGATCTATATTGGTCAGGAGATAAGCCCAGTTCAACTAAATCGGAGGTTTCATGCTTTCACCTGAACAATAAACTTGCAAACACGAAACTTCGAATTTCTTCAAACAATGTCACTTTAACTCACACAAAACTGTTAAGTATTTAGGAGTTACTTTAGACAGAGCGTTAAGGAAAACCTGAGAAATACAGCTGCAAAACTCCATATAAGAATAATATCGTACAGGAGCTGTGTGGAACCACATGGGCTAGTAGAAATGTTCAAATGTGTGTGAAATCTTATGGGACTTAACTGCTAAGGTTATCAGTCCCTGAGCTTACACACTACTTAACCTAAATTATCCTAGGGACAAACACACACACCCATGCCCGAGGGAGGACTCGAACCTCCTTCGGGACCAGCCGCACAGTCCATGACTGCAGCGCCTAAGACCGCTCGGCTAATCCCGCGGGGCAGGGCTAGCAGTTCATTCACTAGCAGAATCTGGATTAACAGTGCCCATACCAAGAAAATGGACATCGAACTAAATCACACAGTGCGTATGATTTTAGGCACGATTAAGAGCACTCCCACATTCAAGATACCAGTCATAAGTCATATAGCTTCACCTCAGCTGCGAAGACAATAAACACTTCTTAGAGAACTTAGAAAAATTCAAAACACTCCTGAGCTTCCTTCTCATTCGTTCTCTGATTACATAAATATTAAACGGCTCCACTATAGAAAATCACAATTTGCGCAATCTACACTCCTGGAAATTGAAATAAGAACACCGTGAATTCATTGTCCCAGGAAGGGGAAACTTTATTGACACATTCCTGGGGTCAGATACATCACATGATCACACTGACAGAACCACAGGCACATAGACACAGGCAACAGAGCATGCACAATGTCGGCACTAGTACAGTGTATATCCACCTTTCGCAGCAATGCAGGCTGCTATTCTCCCATGGAGACGATCGTAGAGATGCTGGATGTAGTCCTGTGGAACGGCTTGCCATGCCATTTCCACCTGGCGCCTCACTTGGACCAGCGTTCGTGCTGGACGTGCAGACCGCGTGAGACGACGCTTCATCCAGTCCCAAACATGCTCAATGGGGGACAGATCCAGAGATCTTGCTGGCCAGGGTAGTTGACTTACACATTCTAGAGCACGTTGAATGGCACGGGATACATGCGGACGTGCATTGTCCTGTTGGAACAGCAAGTTCCCTTGCCGGTCTAGGAATGGTAGAACGATGGGTTCGATGACGGTTTGGATGTACCGTGCACTATTCAGTGTCCCCTCGACGATCACCAGTGGTGTACGGCCAGTGTAGGAGATCGCTCCCCACACCATGATGCCGGGTGTTGGCCCTGTGTGCCTCGGTCGTATGCAGTCCTGATTGTGGCGCTCACCTACACGGCGCCAAACACGCATACGACCATCATTGGCACCAAGGCAGAAGCGACTCTCATCGCTGAAGACGACACGTCTCCATTCGTCCCTCCATTCACGCCTGTCGCGACACCACTGGAGGCGGGCTGCACGATGTTGGGGCGTGAGCGGAAGACGGCCTAACGGTGTGCGGGACCGTAGCCCAGCTTCATGGAGACGGTTGCGAATGGTCCTCGCCGATACCCCAGGAACAACAGTGTCCCTAATTGGCTGGGAAGTGGCGGTGCGGTCCCCTACGGCACTGCGTAGGATCCTACGGTCTTGGCGTGCATCCGTGCGTCGCTGCGGTCGGGTCGCAGGTCGACGGGCACGAGCACCTTCCGCCGACCACTGGCGACAACATCGATGTACTGTGGAGACCTCACGCCCCACGTGTTGAGCAATTCGGCGGTACGTCCACCCGGCCTCCCGCATGCCCACTATACGCCCTCGCTCAAAGTCCGTCAACTGCACATACGGTTCACGTCCACGCTGTCGCGGCATGCTACCAGTGTTAAAGACTGCGATGGAGCTCCTTATGCCACGGCAAACTGGCTGACACTGACGGCGGCGGTGCACAAATGCTGCGCAGCTAGCGCCATTCGACGGCCAACACCGCGGTTCCTGGTGTGTCCGCTGTGCCGTGCGTGTGATCATTGCTTGTACAGCCCTCTCGCAGTGTCCGTAGCAAGTATGGTGGGTCTGACACACCGGTGTCAATGTGTTCTTTTTTCCATTTCCAGGAGTGTATATGGTTTGATATTGTGCAATAAGAAAGCCTGGGAAGATACTGTAACTGCGGATCTCGGGAAATTCCGATGTATCTCTGAGAAACCGACTCGCTTTAACCCCTCCCCCCCCCCCCAAAAAAAAGCAACTTGGATACTTCTAACTCGGCACATTGTGTAACTGGAAAACTAAACATATCTCCGAAGTGCGACTGTGAACCAGGAAGGCAGACAATCCAACAAATAGTGCAGACATGTTCATTAAGATCTTGCACTGAAGAAGATTCCGCCGCAACGAAAAACGCCAGTTTTTAATTATCTCCACCCCAAATCCTGCATCATGTCAGTGACACTCTCTCCCCTATTTCTCGATAGTACCAAATGTGCTACTCTTCATTCTGCTTTCTCGATGTACTCCGTTAATCCTATCTGGTAATGGTCCCACATCGCACAGTAGTACTCCAACAGAAGACGGACAAGCGTAGTGCAGGCAGTCTCTTTAGTAGATCTGTTACATCTTCTCAGTGTTCTGCCAATAGAACGCAGTTTTTGGTTCGCCTTCCTCACATTTTCTAGATGTTGTTTCCAATTTACGTTGTTCGTAACTGTAATTCCTAGGTATTTAATTGAATTTACGGTCTTTAGATTTGACTGATTTATCGTGGAACCGAAGTTTAACGGATTCCTTTGAGCGTTCATGTGCATGACCTCACACTTTTCATTATTTAGCGTTAATTGCCAATTTTCGCACCATACATATATCTTTTCTAAATCGTTTTGTAATTTATTTCGATGTTCTGATGACTTTACTAGACTATAAACTAGAGCGTCATCTGCAAACAATCCAAGACGGGTGCTCACTTTGTCTCCTAACACGACCAATAGTTCAGTTAAGTGTCTAATTATGTAACCGAGTTCATTAATGCGATGTGTAATAATGATATACGATAAATAAATTCTCTCCACCTTTGAGTTTCATTATTCTGCACGATATCGAACTATTTTTGTCAAGGAATACGCATTTAGACGGAGACAACTATTCATGATTTTTGATGATATTATACCTCCAAATAGTACCGCACGCCTTCCGAATACCGAAAAAAGTTTTGTCAAATTTTGCATTTATAGTTGCATTTATAGTTGGTCCCAGTGGCAATAAAAAAGAAGGAAGATTAGTGTACTATGTCTCGTCTCGTATTGGACAGGAATGAGAAAGGAAATCTACCTCGTCTTTTCAGAAGAACCATTCCGGTAACGGGCTTGAGTAGTCCAGTAGTAGTATAAGTAGGGATCTAGTATCAGGAGAAAAATGGTATACGTATTCTAAACTTTCGCTCGAATCCTGATTGCAACGATACTGGATTATAGCGTGTAGGCGTCACGACAGATTACTGTCTACTTTGCAGTCTTCACTACACAGTTATGAAGTTACGTTACCCGTGGTATCTTGACAACTTTATATCTGTGTAGAAAAATAATAATGAGAAAGACGCTGATAATGTTAATATAGCTACTTGAGTCAGCGCGAACCTAACTCTATTTGAACGTTGAAACTATTATTGCTACCCTTGCGAGACAATATAATGGCGACATTCCAAAATTTGTTAAAAACCCGAAGGAAGAGCTTTTTACTTTAAGCTGAAATGGAAAAGCATACTACAAGCAATCGTGTGAGGTTCTGGGGCAGCGCCAGGAGCTACAGATAATCGCTTTGTTTAGTCTTTCAAACAATGCTGCGCCTGTAAAACGTAGAAAAATGTGGAATGCACACTAGAGTAAAGGTCTTAAAACATCTGCAACTAAGCAGTGCGTGCAAGAGTTGTAAAACAGATTACTGGCTCTACGGTGAAGAAAAGTTGTTGCTGAACCACATTTTGTCAACCACACTAACTGTTGTGAAAACGCCAAGAACAATACATGTAACTGGACTGAATCTTATAACAAAGATTAGAAATATGATAATACATAAATGAGTCAGTATACAGAACTGCACGTGATCTCTGAGAACACAGCACAACGTTTTAAAAAGGATTCAACTGAATTCGCAAGGCAGTATCTTCTAGATGAATGGAAATGGAAACTTGGAGTAAATTTTAACTCACGCATAGGACTAAAATGATTTACTTTATTTTCAGAAGAACCATCCTATTTTGCAAGGTTATATCTTTTACATTTATGCACATGCATCACCTGGGTACTTTTTACAATTACATGTAGAATTAACGTGTTCATTTACCTTTCAAAAATATTTAATGTATCCTACTCGGACGCACGACACGCGTCTAGACGATAGTCATGTCTCGAGTTGCTATGCAGTGTCCCAGGAGCAATGATCAGTATTAAGGGATATGACAGGAACGCTCATTTGAAGTAAAAAACTTCAGATGGACATATGCCCTATTCCGAATGGTTTCCGAGATAGAACACGTTTAATGACCGGTAACACTTTGATAAGTGCAGTCATTTTTGAAATGCCGGGACAGAATTCCTTTTACTTTTTGATAAATTCGTTTGCTGAACACTTTGCGGACATTGCTTTGGCCACTCGGAGTGCAATATACTTCCAACACGACGGAGCCCCTGCATATTTTACCAGACGTGTGAGGGAACATCTCAGCCACACTTATCCTAATCGCTGGATTTGTTGTGGTGGTACACTTAGCTAGCCACCAAGATCGCCAGACCTGACGGCATTAGATTTTTGTTTATGCGGTTGGATGAAGTCTGAGGTGTACAAACGAAAAGTGAATGTGCGATATGAACTGCTTGGTCAAATCATGGACGCAGCTACCCTCATTAGGGAACGTGTAGAGGCACTAGGTTAGATTAAATTAGATTAGATTAGATTAGTACTTGTTCCATAGATCATGAATACGACACTTCGCAATGATGTGGAACGTGTCAGGTTAATAAAAGATGTCTATACAAGATATTACATAACACAAAATATTACATGACACTTGATATTTTTAATTTTTTTTGTGGGGGTTGGGGAAATTACCCACTTACTATACTCAAAAATTCATCTAATGAGTAGAAGGAGTTGCCATTAAGAAATTCTTTTAATTTCCTTTTAAATGATATATGGCTATCTGTCAGACTTTTGATGCTATTAGATAAGTGACCAAAGACTTTTGTAGCAGCATAATTTACCCCCTTCTGAGCCAAAGTTAGATTTGACCTTGAGTAGTGAAGATCATCCTTTCTCCTAGTGTTGTAGCCATGTACACTGCTATTACTTTTGAATTCGTTCGGTTTGTTAATAACAAATTTCATAAGTATATATATATATATATATATATATATATATATATATATATATATATATATATATATATATATATGAATTTCACAATTGGCTTGTGAGGCTACTCTTTTACTCACAAGGGGAGGCCGCCAATTGTGAAATTCAGATTCGATTCATACTGCGCATAATAAAAGCTCATGGCAAGAGGTGTAATGTGGCAAAGCACCAAGATGCACTTCTCAGCCGTTGTCGAGAAAATCGACAGTTAAAAGAAACCGTTGCGGTGAAATACTCTCTACGATCAATAATTTTCTACAGCGTCGTGGCGCAGCGGTAAGCGCTCGGGTTCGTAATCCGAAGGTCGCCGGATCGAATTTCACGCCATGCAATTTTTTAATTAGTTTTTTGTAATTCAAATATATATATAAACTATTAATGAATTGCTTATGCATGTTGGTGAAGGCGAATCGCTGGATCGCTCTCCAATTGTACCGCCTCCATTTTTCCGTTTGTTTAACAGGGTGTACCAACGCTCTCCCGTCCGCACTGATTTTCGACGATGTTATAAGTTGCGCTAGGGACCGCATCTACCTTCTTTCGAATTTAGCAGGCAACTACGCTGTTATGCGGCTGCTCGTTTCGGCCCATTCAACATCTGTCCTTCAAGTGTAATGAGCGAGTAACGGAGTTTATATTTCATACCTGCCACAGCAAATTTGTGTTCGTGGAGTCTCTGTTCTAATTCGAACGTTTGACTTACGCTATACGTATTCGTTTCGGAATATCGTTTCTACGTCTTCCATTAACTATACGTGGTTAACATTATGAAGACAGTTAATAACATTTGTGAAATACAACTTTGTTTGCGGAAAACATAATGATGTTCGAAGTCGCCAGTTTTTCCACGACAAACGACTTTCAACAACTTATTATATGCATAATTGTTGCAACTGATTGCCGGCAATTATATATATATATATATATATATATATATATATATATATATATATATATGTGTGTGTGTGTGTGTGTGTGTGTGTGTGTGTGTGTGTGTGTGTATACACATTTGAATTACAAAAAACAAATACTAAAAAAAAAAAGTTGCATGGCGCGAGATTCGATCCAGTGACCGGATTACGAACCCGAGCGCTTACCGCTGCGCAACGACGCTGTAGAAAATTATTAATCGTAGAGAGTATTTCACCGCAAGGGTTTCTTTTAACTGCCGATTTTCTCGACAACGGCTGAGAAGTGCATCTTGGTGCTTTGCCACATTACACCTCTGGCCATGAGCTTTTATTATGCGCAGTATGAATCGAATCTGAATTTCACAATTGGCGGCCTCCCCTTGTCAGACTAAAAACACATTTTCTCACAAGAGTGCACAAATACACTGAAGCGCCAAAGAAACTGTTGTAGCCATCCGTATTCAAGTACAGAGATATGTAAAAAGGCAGAATACTGCGCTGCGGTCGACTACGCCTGTTTAAGACAACAAGTGTTGTTGGATCGGTTACAGCTGCTACAATCGCAGGATATCAAGATTTAAGTGAGTTTGAACGTGGTGCTATAGTCGTCGCGATGAAGTGAGGATTTTCCGATATGACCGTTTCACGAGTGTACCGTGAATAACACGAATCCAGTAAAACATCGAACCTCCGACATCACTGCGGCCGGAAAAAGATCCTGCAAGAACGGGGCCAATGACGACTGAAGAAAATCATTCAACGTGACAGAAGTGTAATCCTTCCGCAAAATGCTGCATATTTCAGTGCTGGA
Source organism: Schistocerca nitens (assembly GCF_023898315.1). Lineage (NCBI taxonomy): Eukaryota > Metazoa > Arthropoda > Insecta > Orthoptera > Acrididae > Schistocerca > Schistocerca nitens. The sequence goes on along the minus strand of NC_064616.1, from coordinate 165,522,837 downwards.
CCATCAACAAAAGTCAGCGTGCGAACCATTGAACGAAACGTCATCCATATGGGCTTTCGAAGCCGAAGGTCCACTCGTGTACCCTTGATGACTGCATGACACAAAGCTTCATGCCTCGCCTGGGGCCATCAACACCGACATTGGACTGTAGATGACTGGAAACATGTTCCCTGGTCGGACGAGTCTTGTTTCAAATTGTATCGAGTGAGTGGGCGTGTATAGGTATGGAGCCCCATGGATCCATGAACCCTGCATGTCATCAGTAGACTGTTCAAGCTGGTCGAGGCTCTGTAATGGTGTGGGGCGTGTGCAGTTGGTGTGATATGGGACCCCTGATATGTCTAGATACGACTCTGACAGGTGACACGTACGTAAGCATCCTGTCTGATCACCTGCATCCGTTCATGTCCATTGTGCATTCCGACGGACTTGGGCAATTCCAGCAGGACAATGCGACATCTCATACGTCCAGAATTTCTACAGAGTGGCTTGGGGAACACTCTTCTGAGTTTAAACACTTCCGCTGACCACCAAACACTCCAGACATAAACAATTTTAAGCATATCTGGGACGCCTTGCAACGTTTTGTTCAGAAGAGACCTCCCTCCCCTCCCCCCCCCCCCTTCACCTCGTACTCTTTCGGATTTATGAACAGCCCTGCAGGATTCATGGTGTCAATTTCCTCTGGCACTACTTAAGACATTAGTCGAGTCCATGCCACGTCCTGTTGATGCACTTCTGCGTGTTCGTGGGGGCCCTACACGATATTAGGCAACTGTACCAGCTTCTTTGCCGTTTCAGTGTAGTTTCGATGCTTAAGTTAAATCTCACCACAAATGTATAGCTTCATTCACGTAGGAGATATAGTTCCATGAAATCGGATGAATCTTTTTGAAGCATCCTGTTTTATGTGAAGTCCACATGTGCTGCAGTTAGAGGCTTTGAATGTCGGGTCACGGAATCAAAGAGAGCCTGGATATATTCTTTGGGAATCTTTCCTGGATTGTGACGAACCAATTGCCGACCAGCCACATCCCAAACACGCTCAAAGAGGGACATGTTTGCCAAGCAGACCAAGGAAGCAGTGGGACTCGTTCGTCTATGGATGCTTCAACATTCCTCGCCACGTCAGTCTGAGTATTGTCCTGTTGAAACGAGGCATATGAAGCAATCTTAATGAGGGACGGTATATCGAATTCTAAGACTTTCCTAATGTAGCGACTTTTGTTCATAAGTCAAAACGTAGTATCCGATATGATGTGTTGTACCCAGTATCATCCAGGACCGTGACGCTACGTGTTTTTTTGTTATTCCACTCAACAATGCACACTGTCAGATTGCATGGTATCGTCTAACACACACACACGGCCATTACTTTTGGACTGGCTGCAGTGCGACTTGCCCCAATACATCGCATTTTGCCAACAACACAATGCAAAAAAGTGGTGATAGCTTTGTGAATGTTGGTTATCTTGAAGAATATTTCGATTCTCTTCAGCATTTCTGTAAATTGTTTAAGTTTCATGTATTGTTTAATACATCGCATTTTACCAGTCAACACAATGCAAAAAAGTGGTGATAACTTCGTGAATATTGGTTACTGTGAAAAATTTTTCGATTCTCTTCAGCATTTTTGTACATTGTTTAATTTTCAATAAGCGTCGAAATACCACCCTATATGGACAGAATGTGCACTACAGACACATATGTGTGAGGTGAATCAGGGTCTCCAGAATACTTAGTATCACACTGCATCCAATATATGGATGTCAGTAAGGGAATCTACACTGATAATCGTTGATAATATACAAGAACTTTCTAGAAACGGATTGAAATTGATCAAGTAGCGAGCCGTAGTGCTGTCTCTTGACGCGTGAGTGACATATGGTTGCAATTCAACATATGGAAATTGGAGACGTGGGAGAGGAAACTGCAACAACTCACCATGACAGTGACATGGAAGTTACAAGACAGTGTCCATCAGGAATACCAGGATTAGGCCCGACCAATACATCCCATCAAAGCTGTCTTAGTTGTGAGAAATGGCACTTTTTAGGTGCATAATGGGAACAGACACGACCCACTCAAGTGAGAACTTTGCATTTCTGGAGTCACGCAAGTCGAAAGTGATAGGTATTTCTCTTCTTAGGCTCGTTATCTACCACAATCTAATGAATAAATCATTCCGGGAATTCCAATTTTTTTTCTATAAATCCCGATGCGAACTCCACTTGTAAAGGGACATTTACGCAGTACGCAATTGCGTTTAGGAAAACGCTAAATGCGGAAAAATATGACCACATTTTATGTAATTTTGTAGTGCGTACAATATAGCAGCAGTTCGGAGACGATGATTGTGTCAGTATGATAATCCACTCTTTGTTAATAGGTCATCTGTGAGGCAATGGTTTGTGGACAATAACATTCCAGAAATGGACTGACCTGGCTAGAGTCCCAACCTGATGCCAATGGAATACCTTTGGGATAACCTATAATGCCCACTTCGCTCCAGACCCCAGCATCCAATATAACCTCCTTCCTTGGTTTTGGCTCTTGGGGAAGAATAGGCTGCAATTCCTCCACAGATACTCACACACTTTATTGAAATTGTCCCCAGCAGATTCGAGCCGTAATGCCGAATGGTCGACGCACTCCAAATTACTGTCCACTAACAGATGCCCGGATACTTTTGATCAGATAATGTAGTAGTCGTGCCGGCCGAAGTGGCCGTGCGGTTAAAGGCGCTGCAGTCTGGAACCGCAGGACCGCTACGGTCGCAGGTTCGACTCCTGCCTCGGGCATGGATGTTTGTGATGTCCTTAGGTTAGTTAGGTTTAACTAGTTCTAAGTTCTAGGGGACTAATGACCTCAGCAGTTGAGTCCCATAGTGCTCAGAGCCATTTGAACCATTTTGTAGTAGTCGTCAGGTGGCTCCATTTCTATTTCACTAAACGTCGATTCAGTAAATGTTCATTTTCGGTGACCGCTCCATCGTGGTTAGCAAATTGATTTAGTCAGATAAGCAGCCCACACAACGAGACAGTCATTTTCTTCCCTCATTGAATGTTCTGTACACAAATTAAATATCAGTGGTGCAAATGAGCACTCCTCCCTTACAGATTTCCTGGTTTTAGCGTCTTTACCATTTCGTTTTCTGCTGTCTGCTCCATCCTTTACATAATGAAAATACATTATCCTTCTCTACCTGTAGTTGATACCACACTACATAAGGATGGGAAAACTTTTTTATCCCATTCCACATTATCACAAGACGGCTCACTGTCCATAAACGCAATGTATGTTTCCCCGTTTTTCCTGAATCTGCCCTCTATTAAGATTTGCAGTGCTGAAACTTATTCTCGGGTGCCTCTGCTTTTATTAAAACTCGGCTGTTCCTCTGCTACTCTACTTTCATTCTTCGATAACGTACTCTTTGAGTATTTTTCATGCATGTGATAATAGTCCGGCTGTGCAGTAATTTTCACATCTATCCACTGTTTCTTTCTTAGGAAGCGAAATAAATACGTCAGTTGCATGACCTGACGGAACTTCCCCAATTTAGCTGTCGAGTTCTTTGGCTTAATGCCCGTTAGAACTCTGTAGACACTCCATCAGTACCTGCGTACTGAGCTAGTGCAAAACTTTTTGTAACTGAGAATTAAGTGCTCATATCCCACTATCACTTTATTGCATCGTGTAGTCATTTTCAATTAGCCTAGTTTCCTCTAGAGCATTATAAGTTTTCCGAACTATTGTTTCTTTATTCTCGCCTTATATTCCGCTTCCAATGCCTAATTACCTGTTTCCTCTGTAATAATAGTGCTCTTTGTTCTGTTCTCCCTAAACTGAGTGTTTACTAGTCTCTATACAACATCTACATTACCCTGTTTAAATATCATATCTGTCTCGTAACATCCGCCATCCAACCATTCTATTCTAGCTTCTGAACAATTCTGAATGATAACATTTTTACTTTCAACATTTTGACATGTTTATTTATTAGTTACAGTATCAGGAACGAATTAGCGTGATATACAGGGTGTTTCAAAAATGACCGGTATATTTGAAACGGCAATAAAAACTAAACGAGCAGCGATAGAAATACACCGTTTGTTGCAATATGCTTGGGACAACAGTACATTTTCAGGCGGACAAACTTTCGAAATTACAGTAGTTACAATTTTCAACAACAGATGGCGCTGCACGTGATGTGAAAGATATAGAAGACAACGCAGTCTGTGGGTGCGCCATTCTGTACGTCGTCTTTCTGCTGTAAGCGTGTGCTGTTCACAACGTGCAAGTGTGCTGTAGACAACATGGTTTATTCCTTAGAACAGAGGATTTTTCTGGTGTTGGAATTCCACCGCCTAGAACACAGTGTTGTTGCAACAAGACGAAGTTTTCAACGGAGGTTTAATGTAACCAAAGGACCGAAAAGCGATACAATAAAGGATCTGTTTGAAAAATTTCAACGGACTGGGAACGTGACGGATGAACGTGCTGGAAAGGTAGGGCGACCGCGTACGGCAACCACAGAGGGCAACGCGCAGCTAGTGCAGCAGGTGATCCAACAGCGGCCTCGGGTTTCCGTTCGCCGTGTTGCAGCTGCGGTCCAAATGACGCCAACGTCCACGTATCGTCTCATGCGCCAGAGTTTACACCTCTATCCATACAAAATTCAAACGCGGCAACCCCTCAGCGCCGCTACCATTGCTGCACGAGAGACATTCGCTAACGATATAGTGCACAGGATTGATGACGGCGATATGCATGTGGGCAGCATTTGGTTTACTGACGAAGCTTATTTTTACCTGGATGGCTTCGTCAATAAACAGAACTGGCGCATATGGGGAACCGAAAAGCCCCATGTTGCAGTCCCATCGTCCCTGCATCCTCAAAAAGTACTGGTCTGGGCCGCCATTTCTTCCAAAGGAATCATTGGCCCATTTTTCAGATCCGAAACGATTACTGCATCACGCTATCTGGACATTCTTCGTGAATTTGTGGCGGTACAAACTGCCTTAGGCCGGCCGCGGTGGTCTAGCGGTTCTGGCGCTGCAGTCCGGAACCGCGGGACTGCTACGGTCGCAGGTTCGAATCCTGCCTCGGGCATGGGTGTGTCGATGATCGTGTGATTGCTTTGGGCTATCCGAAACATACAGGAGGCGGCGTGGATTGGCCTCCCTATTCGCCAGACATGAACCCCTGTGACTTCTTTCTGTGGGGACACTTGAAAGACCAGGTGTACCGCCAGAATCCAGAAACAATTGAACAGCTGAAGCAGTACATCTCATCTGCATGTGAAGCCATTCCGCCAGACACGTTGTCAAAGGTTTCGGGTAATTTCATTTAGAGACTACGCCATATTATTGCTACGCATGGTGGATATGTGGAAAATATCATACCATAGAGTTTCCCAGACCGCAGCGCCATCTGTTGTTGAAAATTGTAACTACTGTAATTTCGAAAGTTTGTCTGCCTGAAAATGTACTGTTGTCCCAAGCATATTGCAACAAACGGTGTATTTCTATCGCTGCTCGTTTAGTTTTTATTGCCGTTTCAAATATACCGGTCATTTTTGAAACACCCTGTAAATACTACCATGACAATTACAACGTGGACTAACAATGAGTGGAAGAGAGCATTATGTTCCCATGAGTCTTCTTCCGCACTGTTTACGACGAAAGAGTACGTTTAACAACGGCAAGCGGCCAAAAAGCTACCTGATTCCTACTTTCAAACACACAGGTGCCTATAGGATCGTGAACGTTATCGTTCCTGGCGGCCGTGAGATGCGGCTGCCTCGTCCACGTTTATTGTATGCCCTAGTGGAACCGAATCGCAAGAAGGGGGAAGAACACTGTAGTGCACACTTTAAAAGAAGGAATGCTGCTTCGTACAAATTACGTTGCCCTAATAGGTTGCCATTTTTACACATCCTCGTTGCTGCAGACTAAAAATGTAGACATTAGGTCTTGAGAATTATTCGGCGACAACACTTCACAAGGTTTCGCTAAGCACAGGTGTAGATGCAGATATGTATGAATAATATGATTCATTCTGGGAGCTGCAAGAACGTTAGCTCACATTCTCTGCATTACGTGCACCCGCTACCGATTGCAGCCTCTTACAGCAGTTCGTTCACAAACAAAGAATACTAATGAAGTGGAATACTTGCTGAATGGAAAATTTGCTGTTGTGAACACTGATTTAGGCTGCTTGCCCTTGGGTAACAACAAAAATAAGTGGGCAAATAACTGGGAAAATACAATATTGTAGTGTCTCCACTATTTACGAGTCGACAGTGGTAGTAGTTTCATTCATCCGAACTCTTACATCTCTTTTACAAGGATTTTGAACATGTCTTGGTATTACAATTTAAAAACAACGAAAATAAAGTAATTCACATATACAGACATTTACAGACTCACAGGTCTGCAATGACAAGGATGGGGTCGATAGTCGGCACGTACAGATACACAAAATTTCAACAAATTGCTGGTGTAGTAAAACTACCTCGGACCTTTTCATGACACAACCAAGGACTCACAGCATGTGAAATGCATTCCGAGCCTCCTTATAAATATTCTTAATTTTATTAATTTAAAAATCTTTACCACAGGGTAACAACAACTTTTCTCATAACACTTTTGACTTCTCAGAAATATGTAGTAGCGTATACGTGTGAGGCTTGTCTTTACTATAAAGCTTTACTGGTGCAGTAGTACTAGCATGTGAGCGTCTGCTACTCAAATCGCCGCCAATTTATGAGGTCACATTCACCGCAAGGCCAGTCGCAATCGACGGACTATGCTCTATTTTCCAATTAGCAGACCCCCCGTGAAACGATTACCCAGTTGAAGCAATTGTGTTCCACTGAGTTCACTGCAGGGAGAATGGTGCTGCACCCTATCAACACAAGTACATCCAGTTGTGGTGCAAAGTACGACGGTCTCATTGTTCACCAGATTGAACTGCTCACCTAACTGCGTAAATAGAGGAACGTTAGAGTCTTAAGGTTCATCGACATCGTGGCCAGTGCATACCCGGTGCTTGTTCAGATGCACAGAGGAAGGAAGTAAATCCTACTAGTCTTATTGAAGGAAAAACCTCGGCGTTTTTAAAAAAAAAACTTTAATGTAACCGCAGAAAACCGCAATCTGGATGGTCAGACAAGCAATTTAAAACCTCCTCTTCCACAAATGTGTCCAGTATCTTAACCACTGACTGAATTCTCTCATTATGAGAGTACTGAAGGGCGATCTGTTTTAATTGTTAAAAACCATTCAAAAGCCAAGATAGCAAAAAATATTTTTATTCAAGACAACCGGTTTCAACAGTCTTAACTGTCACCTTCAGGTCTTAAACATTTTTTTTAGGAAAACATGTTCATTTTACGCTGAACCTCATGCACGCCAAGTGGATAAAACTCAGTACATTATAAACGATGACATCCAACAACCAATAACTTCTTCCATCGAGACAGAGGTGGTCCAATAAGTTTCTGACTTGCTTGATTTGTGAAGCGCTTTCTCTTGAATAGATCTTCCAGTTTTTCTGAAATTCTAACCATTTATTTGTCTGTATATGCACATCGCACCGATTTCCGCCCCATTCGGATAATTCCTTCGTGGTTCGTTGGTTTCTTTCTTGCCTTTTTTGTCTTAGAGCGTATGTAATGCATAGTGATACATCAATAGGAACTACAGTAAATATAAAAGGAAGTTAAATTTCGAATTCTGCCCAAGTGGACTGAATCGGAAGAATCGTACATGTTAAAATTAACGTCCTCCAAATCACTGGTTCGGTCGCACTGAACATGATAACACTGTGTTCTGCTCTTGGCCACCTACATTTCTGGACCTGACACTCACGGATTGCTTTTACTGCGGTTGTGTGAATGACCTTGTGTATGGGCGTCCTCTGACGAAAACAGTTCCAGGACTGAGAATACAGATTCCTAATCCGCCCCCACCTGTGACTCAACATAAACTTCAAAACTTACGGCGTGATGTGGATTATCTATTAGATATTTTATTTTATTTTACACGTCTAGTTGCGTAGGAGCATAAAGAGGAGCAAATCTCAATGGTCATGGGACGAGTCAGTACTTTAAATTAACAAAAATAAAATGACATGTAGACGAATCCCATGCAGGTGACAAGCTGCGAGTATAAGAATAAGCAACAATCTAACACAGGACTTAACTTAATTTTTCCAGGAACTCCCCGACAGAATACTATGAGGAAACTCTGCAGATTAGGCTTCAAAGTGCGAGGATAACTGCTAACACTTTTTAATTCCTCTGGTAGCCAAATGAAAATGGATGCAGCAGAATACTGCACGATGGTAATAAGTTCATGTCGTTAACAACAAACGACATTAAAGCATCAGAGGAACCAAGTGAGAGCGAGCTGCTCCTCTTATTCCATAACAGTCCAACTTCTGCAGCAATATTATGTAATCCACTCAATAAAACGCCTTAATTAGATCAAGGAAGGTGCCCAGTGACTGCAACTTTTTGTTTAATCCGTCCACTGCCTCGCCGAGAAAAGAGAATATACAGTTTTATTAGTCACTACTCTTTTGAAACCAAACTGTACGTTTGAAAGCATATTATGTGAACTGAAATGATCAATTACCCCTCTATAGACAGCTTTTTAATAGCTTTTGGAAACATCGCCCGCATAGAAAAAAGTCTAAAATTGACTACATTATTCCTTTCTCCTCTTTCATACAGTGTTTTTACTATTAAGTACCTTCATCATTCAGGAAACTCACCATTTCTAAAGGAAGAATTACAAATGTGGGTAAGTACTGGACTAACATACCCAACATATTGCTCTCATATCCTGCTACATATCCCATCATATCCATGATAGCCCTCAGACTTCAGCGATTTAATTATTGACTCAACCTCCTTCTTGTCAGTATCACGGAGATATATTTCAGATAAAAGTACTGAAAACCCATTTCCTAAGAGTGTTATACAATGAAGAGCCAAAGAAACTGGTACACATGCCTCCTATCGTGCAGGGACCCCGCGACCACGCAGAAGTGCTGCAACACGACGTGGCATGGACTCGACTAATGTCTGAAGTAGTGCTGGAGGGAACTGACTCAATGAATCCTGCAGGGCTGTCCATAAATCCGTAACAGTACGAGGGGGTGGAGATTTCATCTGAACAGCACGTTGCAAGGCATCCCATGCTCAATAATGTTCATGTCTGGGGAGTTTGGTAACCAGCGGAAGTGTTTAAACTCGGAAAAGTGTTCCTGGAGTCACTCTGTAGCAGTCATAGACGTGTGGGGTTTCACATTGTCCTGCTGGAATTGCCCAAGTCTCTCCGAATGCGCAACTGATGTGAATGGATGCCGGTGATCAGACAGCACGCTTGCGTACGTGTCACCTGCCATAGTCTTATCTAGAAGTATCAGGTGTCTCCTATCACTCCAACTGCACTCGCCCCACACCACCGAAGAGCATTACCAGCTTGAACAGGCCCCTGCTGACATTCAGGGTCCATGTATGCATGAGGTTATTTCCATACCCGTACACGTCGGTCCGCTCGACACAATTTGAAACGAGACTCGTCCGACCAGGCAACATGTTCCCAGACATCAACAGTCGAATGTCGGTGTTTACGGTCCCAGCTTTCTGCTGTACAGTCATCAAAGGTACACGAGTCGGCCTTCAGCTCCGAAAGCCCATATCGATGATATTTCGTTGAATGGTTCGCACGATGTCTCTTGTTGATGACCCAGAATTGAATTTTGCTGCAATTTGCGGAAGGGTCGCACTTCTGTCACGTTGAAAAATTCTCTTCAGTCGTCATTGGTCCCGTTCTTGCTGGATCTTTTTCCGGCCGCAGCGATGTCGGAGATTTGATGTTTTACCGGATGCCTGATATTCACGGTACACTCGTGAAATGGTAGTACGGGAAAATCCCCACTTCGTCGCTATATCGGAGATGCTCTGTCCCGTCGCTCGTGCGCCGACTATAACACCAAGTTCAAACTCATTTAAATTTTGATAACCTGCCATTGTAGCAGCAGTAACCGATCTAACAACTGCGCCAGACACTTGTCTTATATAGGCGTTGCCGACCGCAGCGCCGTGTTCTGCCTGTTTACGTATCCCTATATTTGAATACGCATGCTTATACCAGTTTCTTTGGCACTTCAATGTATGATTCCCTGTGCGACTAAGTTTTTATTTAATTCGCCTGCTATATTCAGAAAGTGATTATTAATACTGTATATATATCTGACTTACTGGCAATAGAAATATCTTTACGAACTTCCAGCATGATGGAATACCTGTGGCTCAGCAACTTCCGTTACTCAATACAACGAAAAAACAAGTCCAGAGTATCAAATTCTACTTTTTTTTATTCATTCGATGACTAGTTTCGGGCCGGGACACATTTTCAAATCATCGTAACATAGTTAAAAATGGCAATTCGGAAAATGCAAAAATCATGTCAAAAATGTGCGAAGGAACAGTTACAGCGCATACGGCGTTATCTGTATGCGCTGTAACTGTTCGTTTGCACATTTTTCAAATGACTTTTTTCATTTGCGGAAATACTATTCGGCTATATTACGAGGATTTTAAAATCGGTTCCAACCCGAAACAAGTCATCGAGTGAATAAAAAAAATGAAATTTTGCAGCTTTGGAGAGCTTTTTTCTTGTACTGAAGAACGTCTTTACTGCGTATTGACTTTTGTTCATTGGTGTGCTTTGATAAGACAAAAGATTCAAATGGGATACTGTTTTTCAAATATATGTCCACATCCCCACTCCGCAAAGAGCTCCTTGACAAATAGCCAGCTAACCTGTATCCCTGCATAGGATGCCTCTGAATCGTCACATTGCTGAAGTGGTGCTCTGATATACCAATAATGTCAGAGTTAACACTAACAAGCAGTTCACTAACTTTATCTCTGACATCTTTTACATTCTGATGAAACGTGCTAATTTCTTTATTACTTAGATGCCTTACCTGTTTTGAGGGTGGCTCCTTTGTTAGAGAGACTGCGCTTAAACAGGGATACCTATCAACTGACTTCAGCCAGAAGAACGTGCAGCTCTAACACTAATGGAGTTTTTCCATGAGTGATCCCAGCACCTCCCACTACACCGTCACCAATAAGCTTGCTGATGTGGCCGAGGGTAATCGTACAGAACACCTATAAAGTGCATAAAAATTTTATATTTCTTTTATTTTCTCTCTGGCAACGGCCTTGCCGTTCCCGTTAGATCACCGAAGTTAAGCGCTGTTGGGCGTGTCCGGCACTTGGATGGGTGACCATCCAGCCGCCGTGCACTGTTGCTATTTTTCGGTTCAAATGGCTCTGAGCACTATGGGACTTCTGAGGTCATCAGTCCCCTAGAACTTAGAACTACTTAAACCTAACTAACCTAAGGACATCACACACATCCATGCCCAAGGCAGGATTCGAACCTGCGACCGTAGCGGTCGCGCGGTTCCAGACTGTAGCGCCTAGAACCGCTCGGCCACACCAGCCGGCCCAATTTTCGGGTTGAACTCAGCCTCGTGATGCCAATTGAGGAGCTAGTCGACCGAATAGTAGCGGCTTCGGTCAAGAATACCATTATAACGACTGGGAGAGCGGTGTGCTGACCCCACGCCTCTCCTACCCGCATCATCCACTGAGGATGACACGGCGGTCGGATGTTCCCGGTAGGCCACTCGTGGCCTGAAGACGGAGTGATTTTTTTAAATTTTCTCTGTAATTCTTATCTATGTTCGCCTATCGCTACGCAATAAATAGTTTTAGGCATCTATAATTGCTATTTTCATTTTGAATTGCCTTGTTTTTTTGGATATTTCATAAACTGCCTACAATTACGCTTCAAAAGTGATATCTGCATCAAATATATTGGCATATCTGATATATAGGGCTACCAAGAAATTTAAAAAACCACCTTCCACGTCTGGGAGATGAATTTTCAGCTTTCTCTCGAAAGAGAGTTTAGAACCTGCAAGTGGAACATCCTGTTCTAAGAGAGGCCTACCAACTACCACAAGTTCCTTGTTAGCTGATCATCCATCGTGCATGATGTTAGTTAAAAATGCTTTCCAGTTTGTAGAATGGCTTATAGTCAAATCGTCAAATGGTCGCTCCTGGTAACGAATGCGACAGAATTTATTTTGTCTTCTGGGTGCCGGTCAGCATCATTGGTTGCTTGTTATGACTGCAGGTCAACGGGGGCAGCTTATCACGGCAGCCGCTGTCGAGATCTTCGTGGCAAGGCTATGCAGATATTCCGCTTGCGCACATCTTCATATAGAGTTACACCGAGAACCAGAGTCCACTGCGATTGTGGCTTTAGGGTCTTTCTCTTCTGTAAACAGCGTCAATGAGGTCTGCTCTTTCGTCGCAGTAGAACTGTCAGTAACGTAAGAGGAACTGTTGAAGACATGCACAGTTTTATTATACGATTTGTGTCTGCTCTCATTAGCTAGCGAAATTCTCCTGGTGTGGTTCGGTTAAAGAGTATTGCGAGCTGTTGCTTGTTTTTTACCCTGTAAATTCCAATAGAAGGTCTTTCACTTTAGGGACGTAGGAAAGGCTGTCCAAGCAACCGCAATTAGCGATTTCTTTTGTTATTAGCGTAGCAGTTAATTACACTTTTTCCCATTTCGTTGGTTTTATGGCACGGTGGATGATCACATATGTCCACATCATCTAGTTTAATGAACAAATTTTCTAGTTGCTGGGCATCTCTTAGGTGGCAGTTCTCAGGGCTACCCTTTCGTGGTTCAAATGGTTCAAATGGCTCTGAGCACTTTGGGACTTAACATCTGAGGTCATCAGTTGGGTTGGGTTGGGTTCTTTGGGGGGAAGAGACCAAACAGCGAGGTCATCGGTCTCATTGGATTAGGGAAGGAAGTCGGCCGTGCCCTTTCAAAGGAACCATCCCGGCATTTGCCTGGAGCGATTTAGGGAAATCACGGAAAACCTAAATCAGGATGGCCGGACGCGGGATTGAACCGTCGTCCTCCCGAATGCGAGTCCAGTGTGCTAACCACTGCGCCACCTCGCTCGGTCGAGGTCATCAGTCCTCTAGAACTTAGAACTACTTAAACCTAACTAACCTAAGGACATCACACACATCCATGCCCGAGGCAGGATTCGAACCTGCGACCGTAGCAGTCGCGCGGTTCCGGACTGAAGCGCTTAGAACCGCTCGGCCACCAGCGGCCGGCCCCTTTCGTGGTTCATGGGACACGTGCGTCCTACTAAAGTGTAAGGGGAAGTCAAGTGAAAACTAGAAAAAGTAAGTAAATTGTTGATTATTTCAAATGTAATAGTCGTAAATGTTAATACATTTATCCTACTGTCAGACAAGTCTGTCAATGTCTTCACTGAGAAATGTTTGCGGTTCCTGCAGAAAAAAGATTGTCCCCAGACATTCAACTCTTCGTCCGAAGCAAATCGACGGCCACGAATATCTTTCTTGAGGGCTCCAAAAATATAGAAATCGCATGGGGAGAGATCGGGACTATATGGAGAATGTGTAACGGCTTGCCAGTACACTTGTTGCCATGGCTGCTTCGACTACGCTGCGGAAGTTTCGCTGGGAAGCCGTTACACAGCCTCCGTTCAAGTTCCGATCTCTCCACACGCGGATTCCACATTTTTGGAACCATGGATCAAGAAATTCGTGGCTGTCGATTTGCTTCGGACGAGAAGGTGCACGCCTGTCTAACATTTATCCATGAAGGCACTGAGTGGCTTGTCTCACAGTGGCATGAAGGTATTAACAGATATGGCGATTACTTTTTATGGTTCAAATGGCTCTAAGCATTATGGGACTTAACATCTGAGGTCATCAGTCCCCTAGACTTAGAAAAACTTAAACCTAACTAACCTAAAGTCATCACACACATCCATGCCCGAGGTAGGATTCGAACCTGCGACCGTAGCAGCAGCGTCGTTCCGGACTGAAGCGCCTAGAACCGCTCTTTCACAGCGGCCGTCGATTACTTTTAAAGTACTAAACAGTTTGCTTACTTTTTCCCTTTGTCTCGTTTTCATTTGACTGCCCCTTATAACATGCAGTTTTGAGCGTCGGGGCATCTATATCCCACATCTGTCTAATGTTACCATTTAGCGAAAAGTTTTCGGAACATGGAGAAAAATATTGGGGACCGAGGAATGTATAATGGATATACAGCGAGCTGTGAGGGATCAAATGGGACGGAGTGTGTTTATAGCTGTCAGAGTGGTTCAAATGGCTCTGAGCACTACGGGACTTAACTGCTGTCATCAGTCCTCTAGAACGTAGAACTACTTAAACCTAACTAACCTAAGGACATCACACACATCCATGCCCGAGGCAGGATTCGAACCTACGACCGTAGCGGTCGCGCGGTTCCAGACTGTAGCGCCTAGTACCGCTCGGCCACGCCGGCCGGCAGCTGTAAGAGTGCGTCTGTTTCACGAACATCAGATCAAAACCCTATCTTCTCGCTCCAAGAATGACTCAAATTCTAATTGTGTTTTCTTACACGTGCAACATAGACATTGTTTTGAAACATTATTACACTCTTCAGTAATTCTGCTGGTTTGTACATAATTTGTTGTAAGTGGAATTACATGCCCCAGAAAACGCCAAAGAATATAGAAAACACTGGTGTATGGCATGTCAGAGCCATCTTGAAATTTTATGTTGAAAATTTGTGTGTTATATTTCACGTTTTTCATTGTCGTCAGGATAAATGTGTTTTGGCACAGATTTATCACACTTTCTTCCATACCATATTTGCCATCCTGATAAAAATTTTACTTTCAAAATCCTTGGTTCACATGAAAACATGGACATTATGTTGTCCAGCTAACCAATTTTCAAAATCAATCGGCTTAAAAATATTTAGATATTGGTAGTCAAAATGTATTATTGATCATAGTGGAGGACACTTTCTGAACTTGTATTTTTCAAATATATACAAAATAAATTTTATCAATGAAAGTGTTAACTGAGTGGCCGGCCGTTGTAGCCAAGCAGTTCTAGACGCTTCAGTCTGGAACCGCGCGACCATTATGGTCACAGGTTCGAATCCTGCCTCAGGCGTGGGTGTGTGTGATGTCCACAGGTTAGTTAGGTTTAAGTAGCTCTAAGTTCTAGGGGACTGCTGACCTCAGATGTTAAGTCCCATAGTGCTCAGAGGCATTTGAACTGTTTGTTAACTGAGTGAGATGACACAATGATAAGCATACTGAACTCACATGCAGGAGGATGGCATTTCAAATCCTCATTCTGTCTTCATATCCAGATTTTCCATAGTTTATCTAAATCGTTAAGGCAAATGATATAGTGGTTCCTATGAAAAGCACATTTCCAATTTCTCTGCTCATTCTGAGTCAATCTGAGATTGTTCTCCTTCGCTAATGATCTCATTATTTATGGGATGTTAAATCCTAATCTTCCTTCAGAGCCAATTGCTTGAAAGCTTGTTCTATGTAACCACTATGGATCAGAAAACAACTTCCTTGGATTTTTAATTCTTGAAACTTCCCAACAGATTAAATCTTTCTCAGGTTGGCATTCAAACCCAGACTTTTGGCTTTCACAGACAATGTTCTTACTGAATGAGCTAACCAGGTATGGCTCACAGCCCACTTTCATGGCTTTGATACTACTCAGATTTCTTTTCTTCTTCCCAAATTTCACAGAAGCTTTCCTGCATAGCTTGGTGGACAAGCATTACTGCCAAAAAGGATATCTGGAGTAAACAGCATACCAATGGCCTATGACAGGTCCCTGACATTTGCCTGCATGAAAGAATCTGTGGACAGTTTGTTTGTTAGTTCCATGTTCCATGGATCATTTTGCACAATAAATTATATTGATGTGGGACAAGTCATTTTACATTCACCACATAAATTAATTTGTAAATATGGCTACATGCTGAACATTTATAAAACTTTCTTCAAATATTCAGATGTGAGCTAATAATTCCTACCAACCATGTTTTACACATTACAATAATAGAAATTCTCCTATAGAATAGATTGAGTTGTTAAGGAGATACTTTTTGAATTTGTTTTCAAATTTTACCCTGCTGTCAGACATTTTATGTCACTGGGTAAATGAACAAAAATTTTAGTTGCAGCATTGTGCACTCCCTTTTTTTTTTTTTTTTTTTTTTTTTTTTTTTGCTAAAGACAGTCTTAATGTGGAGTAATAAATACCATTTTTCCTCCTGGTATTCAAAGTATGTGGATCGTTGTTCCTTTTGAACTGCAGTGGATTATTTACAATAAACTTCATGTGGGAATAAATATAATGTGAAGTACTAGCCTGAATGTCCAACTCCTTACAAAGATGTCTGCAAAATGATCATGGATGAGAACCAAATATTATTCTTCCAGTACATTTTCGAATAATGAAGACTTTCTTTTTTAAAGATAAGATACCCTGTAACATAATTCCATATGACATTATGAAATGAAAATATGCAAAATATGTCAACCTACTGATTTGTCTCTTCCCAAGATTTGCAATGATTCTAAGTTCAAATGTGGCTGAACTAAGTTGTTTTATGAGTTCCAAAATGTGCTTTTTCCTATTTAAATTCTCATCAATATGGACAGCTAAGAATACTGAACTTTCCAACCTATTTATTATTCCCCCATCATGTGTTACATTTATCACTGGTGTAGTACCTCTAGATGTGCAGAACTGAATATTTAGTATCTTTTTAATACAGAGAGTGAGACCAGAAAACCAGTCAATGATACTTTTAAAAACTTTGTTTAGCATTTCTTCTTTTTCTGTATGTATGCATGGACTGATTACAGTACTAGCGTTGTCTGCAAAAGTACCAATTCCACTTGTATATTAGGTGGAAGGTCATTTACTTACATGATGGAATCCCATACATGATTTCTCCCCAGTCAGAATAACGTTTCCAGGATATATTGGTTGAATTACTGAGCAAAACTTTCTACATTCTTTTGGTTATATATGGCATTATTCATTTTTCTGTGAGAATACTATGATTCACACAGTCAAATGCCTTAGTTATGTCACAGAAAATACCAACTGGGGCTGTTTTATTATTTGATGTTGTAAAATTTGGTGACTGAACACATAAATGGCATTCTCAGTAGACTACCTCTTCTGAAATTAAATTCAAACTGTGGTTTGCTGAGTGTATTATAGTTGCTCAGGTGAGGCATAGTTCTAGAATACATCACCCCAAAAATTTTGGAAAATGATGTCAGCAATGAAATAGGTCAGTAGTTATTGACATTTCTCCTACCGCCTTTCTGTAAAAGGGTTTTGACAACAGCATATTTCAGTCTCTCTGGGGAAATGGATTGCATTAGTTATGCATTACATATTTCAGATTAGACCCCGCTTATTATATGGGAACAAATCTTTAGTACTCCATCATAAATACCATCAAAACCACATGAGCTTTTATTTTTTTAGAGAATTCATAATTTTCTTAGTTTCAGAAGGAGAAGTGGAAGATACATTTGCATAACTAAATTTTATGAGACTCAGTTTTTCAACATACTGTTGTTGTATTTCTCTTGAACTGCTTGTCCCTGTTCTTTCTACTACATTTATGAAATTATTATTAAATATGCCAGTACTAGCTACCTGTGACTCATTATTTATAGCACTTCCATTCAGGTCAATGGTGATGTTTTCCTGTGCATCTCTTGTGCTGTCTCTTGTTTCACAATATTCCATATAGCATTAACTCTGTTGTCGGAATTACTGATTACTGACATTATGCGCATGTTTCTTTGTTTTTTAATAACATTTCTGAGTAATGCTGAGTAGTTTTTGTAGTATGCAACTACTGGAGTATTTTTACTTGTTCTTGCCAACAGATACATTTTCTTTTTCCTTTCACAGGATAATTTAATCGCTCTAGTGAGCCATGGTTTTTTAAATGGCTGTTTAATATCCTTCCTAATTAGCTAATGGGAAAGCTATTTCAAATAATGATAAGAATATCATGGAATAGATTAAATTTTATGTTAGCATTTGGTTCATTATAAATTTAATTACACATTATCTCTTGTAAAATATTCTTAAAAACAATTCTCCCTCAACTCACTAATTATTGTAACTGATTTCCACTGAAGAGTACCCATACTGTAAAGCATTATGTTATTTATCCTAACTAACAGAGTATAATGATCAGAGATAGCATTTGTTCCTGGGTAAACAGTTATTTTCTTGCTCTGAGATCCACCAAAGAAAACATGTTCCTGCTGCCCACCTATGTTGGAAAGTTAATTACTAAACTCAAATGTTAGAATACAAATACGGTGTCTAGATCATTTTTCTTATCAGAATCCATTAGAAAGTCTACATTGAATTCAAAATTTCCCTTTCTGGGTCTACATACTGTTACAATTAAAGGAACAATTTTTCAGTATTAATTCACAAGCACTCACTTCTGTGTACTTGTCATTACAAAATCTACTGACCTCAGTGTTTCTGAAATTGAGTTCTGTTAGTTCAGCATAAGTAAGCTACTAGGATGTAAACTATTATGTGTAGCTTATCTAACCCTCGGTTATGTGGCACTCACATAGGCACAGGGTGTCTGTCTTTTCAGAGCTCTCTAAATTTTCCAAACAGATAAGAAGCTCTTCTACACTTATTACTCAATTGTCTACTGTTTTGATGAAATAAACCATTTTGTAGGGCTCTTTTGTTATTTTGACTTCCGTCAAAGCAGGGTGCCCGAGTCCTGATTCTAACCTAAAACTGGTACCTCTCTTACCCCAGTAACTACAGTAATCTTGTTTTGTAAATAAAACTGCATTTTATTGCAGCAAGAAAAGGTTGTTTTTATTTACAAAATGAATATTTCTGTGCTTGCTGTGGATGATGGCCTTCCACACAAACTTGTTACAAGAATCTTGCTTTGTATGATAAAGGTCCCACATATATTGTCTGGAAGAAGCTCTTTCCCTCTAGCTTTCAGGTATAGACAATGTCTAGTACATCCTCATTATCAAGTTGTCGCATCAGGCACTGCACTAATATGAGATTTCATTTCAGTCACCAACAGCAGTGTTAAACCAGGTCTGGTCATTGCACTGCAGGAGCTCCACAAAAATCATGTTTACACCTATTTCTTCCAGGTCTCCCCTAATACTGTAATTACTGTCCTTAAAAACTTAAACTGAACTCCGCTCAAACAGGTCATGAAGGCCCAACAGTACCAACCTGCCACCATGTCATCCTCAGCTCACAGGTGTCACTGGATGCGGGTATGGAGGGGCATGAAGGCAGCACATGCTCACCCGGCCATATGTCAATTTACAAGATGGGAGCCATTACTTTTCAGTCGAGTAGCTCCT
Organism: Schistocerca nitens; assembly: GCF_023898315.1. Lineage (NCBI taxonomy): Eukaryota > Metazoa > Arthropoda > Insecta > Orthoptera > Acrididae > Schistocerca > Schistocerca nitens. The sequence goes on along the minus strand of NC_064616.1, from coordinate 165,503,465 downwards.
CAATTCAATTTGCCTCACAAGAGCTGAGTGCTCCCCACTTGCCAACAGCACCCAGCAGACTGGATGGTCACCCATCCGAGTGGTAGCCCAGCCTGGCAGCACTTAACTTCGGTGATCTGATGGGAACTGGTGTTACCACTTCAACAAGGCTGTTGGCAATTACTGTACTTAACCAGGTATAAATCACAGTGATTTAACCTTCCATATACGAGTCATGTGTCTTTACTATGGCATCTAATGTGGCTTTCAATAAAAGAATGAAGAGTACTGAGACAGTTACAATATATATATATATATATATATATATATATATATATATATATATATATATATATATATATACACACTCCTGGAAATGGAAAAAAGAACACATTGACACCGGTGTGTCAGACCCACCATACTTGCTCCGGACACTGCGAGAGGGCTGTACAAGCAATGATCACACGCACGGCACAGCGGACACACCAGGAACCGCGGTGTTGGCCGTCGAATGGCGCTAGCTGCGCAGCATTTGTGCACCGCCGCCGTCAGTGTCAGCCAGTTTGCCGTGGCATACGGAGCTCCATCGCAGTCTTTAACACTGGTAGCATGCCGCGACAGCGTGGACGTGAACCGTATGTGCAGTTGACGGACTTTGAGCGAGGGCGTATAGTGGGCATGCGGGAGGCCGGGTGGACGTACCGCCGAATTGCTCAACACGTGGGGCGTGAGGTCTCCACAGTACATCGATGTTGTCGCCAGTGGTCGGCGGAAGGTGCACGTGCCCGTCGACCTGGGACCGGACCGCAGCGACGCACGGATGCACGCCAAGACCGTAGGATCCTACACAGTGCCGTATGGGACCGCACCGCCACTTCCCAGCAAATTAGGGACACTGTTGCTCCTGGGGTATCGGCGAGGACCATTCGCAACCGTCTCCATGAAGCTGGGCTACGGTCTCGCACACCATTAGGCCGTCTTCCGCTCACGCCCCAACATCGTGCAGCCCGCCTCCAGTGGTGTCGCGACAGGCGTGAATGGAGGGACGAATGAAGACGTGTCGTCTTCAGCGATGAGAGTCGCTTCTGCCTTGGTGCCAATGATGGTCGTATGCGTGTTTGGCGCCGTGCAGGTGAGTGCCACAATCAGGACTGCATACGACCGAGGCACACAGGGCCAACACCCGGCATCATGGTGTGGGGAGCGATCTCCTACACTGGCCGTACACCACTGGTGATCGTCGAGGGGACACTGAATAGTGCACGGTACATCCAAACTGTCATCGAACCCATCGTTCTACCATTCCTAGACCGGCAAGGGAACTTGCTGTTCCAACAGGACAATGCACGTCCGCATGTATCCCGTGCCACCCAACGTGCTCTAGAAGGTGTAAGTCAACTACCCTGGCCAGCAAGATCTCCGGATCTGTCCCCCATTGAGCATGTTTGGGACTGGATGAAGCGTCGTCTCACGCGGTCTGCACGTCCAGCACGAACGCTGGTCCAACTGAGGCGCCAGGTGGAAATGGCATGGCAAGCCGTTCCACAGGACTACATCCAGCATCTCTACGATCGTCTCCATGGGAGAATAGCAGCCTGCATTGCTGCGAAAGGTGGATATACACTGTACTAGTGCCGACATTGTGCATGCTCTGTTGCCTGTGTCTATGTGCCTGTGGTTCTGTCAGTATGATCATGTGATGTATCTGACCCCAGGAATGTGTCAATAAAGTTTCCCCTTCCTGGGACAATGAATTCACGGTGTTCTTATTTCAATTTCCAGGAGTGTATATATAAAACAAAGATGATGTGACTTACCAAACGAAAGCGCTGGCACGTCGATAGACACACAAACAAACACAAACATACACACAAAATTCAAGCTTTCGCAACAAACTGTTGCCTCATCAGGATAGAGGGAAGGAGAGGGAAAGACGAAAGGATGTGGGTTTTAAGGGAGAGGGTAAGGAGTCATTCTAATCCCGGGAGCGGAAAGACTTACCTTATGGGGAAAAAAGGAGCATACTCTTTGTCTTTAAATATGTCTGCTTGTGTCTGTATATGTGTGGATGGATATGTGTGTGTGTGCGAGTGTATACCCGTCCTTTTTTCCCCATAAGTTAAGTCTTTCCGCTCCCGGGATTGGAATGACTCCTTACCCTCTCCCTTAAAACCCACATCCTTTCGTCTTTCCCTCTCCTTCCCTCTTTCCTGATGAGGCAACAGTTTGTTGCGAAAGCTTGAATTTTGTGTGTATGTTTGTGTTTGTTTGTGTGTCTATCGACGTGCCAGCACTTTCGTTTGGTAAGTCACATCATCTTTGTTTTTAGATATATTTTTCCCACGTGGAATGTTATATAGAACAAAATCTAAGAATTTAAAAGAAGGAACTACAGTGTACTGGCTGGTTTTTAGTGGGATCCCCAAATACATGCTATGCCTACTAGGAAAACTATGAGAGATAAAAACAGCTTGGTAAGATGTGTGTCCAAACAGCACACCCATCTCATCCAATAGCGTCTAAAATAAAATACATCATTACTGATGTCACACATTATGTGGCTGCGAAGAGACAGTTGTTGTCAAATATTTACCAGTCTGTGCTAGCTTCACAGGTAATATCAGTAACAACTCACCACTATCATTTCTATCAACCAATCACACCTTTCTAAGTGTTTTGTTCTTTCTAAATTGCTGTAAGCATTAATCAAATGCCACTCAGATATCTTCTGATATGGGAATAATGGCTAGAGTTTACTCACTATCTCATCTACTCATACATTTCAATCATAAAACCCTAGTTTCTCTTAAATGCATCACTGCCCCAGTCACACTTTTCCCTGTGTCACTCTTCAGTTTTCCAGTCTTACCTGTACAGATGACAGTGACATGATTATAAGCACAGACTCTAAATGCTTGCTGTGAAGAGATTGTAATGGCGCATGTCTTGCAGGAGAATGACAGATTACTCAAATATCTGTGTCACTTTTTCTTAATGAAACAGTGTAAAGCAGACAAAAGAACCTAAAGTGTGTTGAGTGGATAGCATGAAGTGGAATACTAATATATCCAAGAAATCTAAGAGCAACCACTGTGTCTTTGACCTTTCAGTTCATGGTTTACCATTTATCCATTGTTGAGTATATGCTTCCTAACATAGCACATCACATGCCACAGATTCAGATCAACTTAGCAATTTTTCTGCCTATCTGTTGTTGTTCATCATAGATTATTATTTACACACAATTGTCTTTGAGGTTGTAAACCAAATTATTAATTGTATAGCTCACACAGGATAGTATGGTCCATGGACGGAAGACACATTCTTGCCCTCTGCATTGTGCAAACCACAGCTCTTCACAGCATGGCTATGTAGTCTCTTAGCACCATAGATTCAAGGACCAAACTTCATTGTCAGGTATCTGAAAATATTGAATTTAGATTAGAAGAGTCAAATGAAGGAGTTCAGCAAGTCTTTACCCAAAGATAGCAACTCACATCAAAACTCCAACTCCCCTGTTGCACCCACCCCTGTCCACCTGCATGAACAGTTACAGACCATGTACATTATACGCCCTCTACACTGGTAACCTACTTTTGTGAGAATGTCTACTATTAAAATTTTTTTTGAGGCTGTTTGGAGCTGGTTCCAGGTAAACTGGATTCCTTCTGGTAGCACATTGATAGATTCATATACTGACTGTCCATGTGCACTTTCCCCAAATGTGGATGAATGGCATTGGCTGAAATGTCTTTGGAAGCTGGAAACAGGACCAAAATACTTTGCTGGAAGCTGTACAAAGCCAACATTGAGCATCTCTTGTTTGCTTTGCTGTTTCTGGTCAGATATACAAAAGAGCAATATTACAAAATTTGGCATAAACCATGGAACTTGGCATTGGTGGGGAGGCTTGTGTACCTCAGAGATACAGATAGTCATACTGTAGGTGCAACCCTAATGGAAGAGTATCTGTTGAGAGCCTCTTCAGGAGTTGCAGGAGCAACTACTGATCTGGCCTTGTGACACCAACCAAAACAGACTTGATGTGCTGGTATTACAAAAATCTGAAAGCAAATGGAAACTACAGCTGTAATTTTTCTTGAGGGCATGCAGCTCTATTGTATGGTTAAATGATGATGGCATCCTGTTGGGTAAAATATTCTGGAGGTAAAATAGTCCCCCATTTGGATATTTTGGCGGGGACTACTCAGGAGGATACCGCTATCAAGAGAAACAAAACTGGCTGTTTGTGGATTGGAGCATGAAATATCAGAGCCCTTAATCAGGCAGGTAGGATAGAAAATTTAAAAAGGGAAATGGATAGGTAAAAGTTAGATATAGTGGGAGTTAGTGAAGTTTTGTGGCAGGGGAGACAGGACTTTTGTCAAGCGAATACAGGGTTATAAATACAGAATCAAAAAGGGGTAATGTATGAATAGGTTCAAAATGTATAAGAAAGTAAGAATGTGGTTAACCTACTATGAACAGCACAGTGAATGCATTATCATAGCCAAGATTGGCATGAAGCGCACATCCACCACAGTAGTACAAGTTAATATGCCAACTAGCTCCACAGATGATGAGCAAATTGAAGAAATGTATGATGAGACAAAAGAAATTATTTAGGTAGTTAAGGGAGATGAAAATTTAATAATGATGGAGCTGGCCGGGATGGCTGAGTGGTTGTAGGTGCTACAGTCTGGAACCGCACGACTGCTACGGTCGCAGGTTCAAATCCTGCCTCGGGCATGTGATGTCAAAAGTGTTCAAATGTGTGTGGAATCTTATGGGACTTAACTGCTAAGGTCATCAGTCCCTATGCTTACACACTACTTAAGGGGCTCCGGAAAGGCTCAAAATCATGAAAAGTTCAATTTTTACTTTTTTGTGTTTTCTGAATCTGCAGACTATTACCTTTTAATAGATATATAATTTATTCAATTCCGAAGACTACAACTATTTTTAAATTTTTTTTTGAAATGTGTTCTACATGGGCGTGACCCACTGTGGCGCTGTTAAACTGCTGTCAAATGGTGTTATTATTAACGTCCGTGTTCATCAGATACATTTTAGTGATGTGAGATAAAGTATGTGTTGTGGCTAACCTGTTATGGTTCAATATATGTCGCTGGTCTGATTGTCGATTGTTTCATGTTTATTTACTCTGTCGTTATCTCGAAAATATTCGTAATTAATTCTGTTTCTTGAGTCTCTGTTTTGTTGAAGTATAATAATGAGTAAAAGTAAAGTTATTAGAAATCCTCTGAAGGCTTTTAAGAAAAGGAGAAATGTTGGAAAGCCAAAGGTATGTGTTATTACTGTAAACAATAAAGACGATAACCAAGTGAGTGAACCTAACCTCTCAAGTACACCTGCCCATAGCAGTCAAAGTGGGAAAGAAAATACTTCACAGAAGAAGCTTGGTTCAATGAGTTAAAACTATGAATGTTTTATGGGCGAATCGGATGTGAATGAAATATTTGATATGTCGGTTCTCAAAGGAATTTTTTCAAACTGTGTAAGATGTATTCATTGTAGTGAAGTTGGTCTGGAACTCTCCATAATAAAGCACATAGGACTTGCTAGTGAAAGACAACTGAAATGTGATAAGTGTTCATACATGACCACCTTTTGGAACAGTGTTGCAGTAACTGCAACTGAAGAAAATGGTAGCAAAATCTACGAACACAACATCAGATTTGTTTATTCCTTGCATTCAGTTGGTAAGGGTGCTACTGCAGGTGCAATTTTCTGTGGCATCATGAATCTTCCAAATCCCCCAACCGAGTTTACGACCTATAATAAATTAATATGGTCTAAAGTAGAAGATGTCTGTATAGAATCTATGAAGAACGCTGTGGAAGAGGCAGTAATGGAAAATAATGGTAACAGAGATTTGACTGCAGCGTTCGATGGTACCTGGCATAAACGGGGACACACATCTCTTCATGGTGTAGTATCTGCCACCAGTATGTATACAGGGAAAGTTTTAGATGTAGCAGTAATATCAAAGTATTGTAGATGTCCACAAAAATATAAAGGTACACATGAAAATAATTGCAAAGCTAACTATAGTGGCAGTAGTGGAGGAATGGAAGTGGCTGGTGTTGCCAGTATATTCCAGCGTTCTGAGGCGTGTGATAAAGTGCGATATGTTAATTACCTTGGTGACGGTGATTCTAAAAGTTTCAAACATGTTCAATGACTGAAGCCCTATGGTGATGATGTTGTAGTGCAGAAATTTGAGTGTATTGGACACGTACAGAAGCGAATGGGAACAAGACTTCGGCGACTGAAAGCTTCGTACAAAAAACAAAAACTCAGTGATGGTAAAGGGTTGGATGGGAAGGGAAGGTTAACTGACAGTGTAATTGACAAAATATAGAACTATTATGGAATGGCTATTAGTCAAAATACACAAAGTGTCGATGAAATGAAGAAGGCTGTTGGGGCTCTTTTTTTTCATACTTCTTCAACCGATGAAAATCCCCAACATAGCTTGTGTCCCAAAGAAGAAGACGGTGTAAATATAACAAAGGATTGCTAACTGGTGAAGTGTACACTCATAAGCATAGTCTGCCTCATGCAATAATGGAGGTGATAAAACCTATTTTCAGAGACTTAGCAGCACCTGAACTGTTGAAAAAGTGTATTCACGGAAAAACGCAAAACCCCAATGAAAGTGTAAATAGTGTTATATAGTCGAGAATCCCCAAGACTGTATTTGTTGGAATAGAAACACTTCACTTTGGGCCGGCCGCGGTGGTGTCGCGGTTCTAGGCGCGCAGTCCGGAACTGTGGGACTGCTACGGTCGCAGGTTCGAATCCTGCCTCGGGCATGGATGTGTGTGATGTCCTTAGGTTAGTTAGGTTTAAGTAGTTCTAAGTTCTAGGGGACTGATAACCACAGCAGTTGAGTCCCATAGTGCTCAGAGCCATTTGAACCATTTGAACTTCACTTTGGTGTGTATGATGCTGTTGCGACTTTCAATGATGGCAACATTGTAAGGTGCAAGGTATTTAGAAATATGGGAATGAAGATAGGTTCTAACAATGTACGAGCGATGCTTGCTTTAGACAAGGAACGCCTTCGGGCTGCAGACAGGGCTGTAAAGAGTCTAGAAATACAAGCAAGAGTAAACAGGAGGAGGAACAAGAGGAAGCTGGAGGAGGAGTTTGCAGAGGATGAAGATAATCCATCCTATGGACCTGGAATGCACTAAAAAGTTAATCCAATCTTTGTCGCTCGATTCCCAAAACTTTTATTTTCTCATACTAATTACATGTTTTCAAAGGATCTTCCAAACATATTTGTTTCAAACTTTCAGTAAATGTTACACAGTACCTTCTGCATAATTTAACACAGCCTTTTTCCAAAAAACTGTATATTTTTGAATATATAAATAAAAAATTGCAAAAAAATGTTGTGAATTTTCATTACAATTGAAAAAAAATCATCTTTAATAACTGAACTAAAATTTTGTAAAATCCCTGTGTTAAGTTGTAGCCCATATTCCAATAAATAATCTGTAAAAAGTTCAACTTCCTACCTCAAATAATTTGTGAGGAAAGATGTAATTTATAAGCGTTATTTTAACATTGCAAGTATAGGGCGTTCCGGAGCCCCTTAACCTAAATTATCCTAAGGACAAGTACACACACCCATGCCCGAGAGATGACTCGAACCTCCGCCAGAACCAGCCGCACAGTCCATGACTGCAGCACCTTAGACCGCTCAGCTAATGTGTGATGTCCTTAGGTTAGTTAGGTTTGAGTAGTTCTAAGTTCTAGGGGACTGATGACCTCAGAAGTCAAGTCCCATAGTGCTCAGAGCCATTTGAACCATTTTAATAATGATGGGAGACTGGAATTCCATAGTAGGAAAACAAAGATAAGGAAAAGTAGTAGGTAAATAAAGACTGGGGGAAAGGAATGAAAGAGGAAGCCACCAATTTTGCACAGAGCATAACTTAACCATAGCTAATGCTTGGTTTAAGAATCATGAAGAGGATTGTATATGTGGAAGAGGACTGGAGACACTGGAAGGTTTCAGCTTGATTATATAATGGTAAAACAGAGATTTTGGAGCTAGATTTTACACTGTAAGACATTTCCAGATACAGATGTGGAATCTGACTACAGTGTATTGCTTATGAATTGTAGATTAAAACTGAAGAAACTGCAAAATGGTAGGAAATTAAGGAGATGAGACCTAGATAAAATGAAAGAACCAGTGATTATTGAGAGTTTCAGAGAGAACGTTAGGAAACAACTGATAAGAACAGGGGAAAGGAATACAATAGAAGATGAATGGGTAGCTTTGGGAGTTGAAATAGTGAAGGCAGCAGAGGATCAAATATGTAGAAAGACAAGGCATAGTAGAAATCCTTAGATAATGCATGTAGTACTGAATTTAACTGATGAAAGGAGAAATATAAAATGCCTGTAAATGAAGCAAATGAAAGGCAATACAAACTGCTAAGAAATGAGACTGACTGGAAGTGCAAGATCACTAAGCAGGAATGACTAGAGGACAATGTAAGGATGAAGCAAAAATATTACCAGAGGAAAGATAGATACCACAGATGGGAAAATAAAAGAGGCCTTCGGAGGAAAGAGAAACAGCTGTATGAATATCAAAAGCTCTGATGGAAAACCAGTCCTAAGCAAAGAAGGGAAAGGTGAAAGGAGCATATAGAGGATCTACAAAGGGAGATGTACTTGAAGGAAATATTATAGGAATGGCAGAGGATGTAGATGAATATGAGGTGGGAGATATGGTACTGTGAGAAGAATTGACAGAGCACTGAAGGACCTACGTCAAAACAAGGCTGTGGAAGTAGACAACATTCTGTTAGAGCTGCTGATAGACTTCGAAGAGACAGCCAAGACAAAACTCTTCGATATGGCACACAAGATGCATGAGTCAGGCAAAATACCCTCATATTTCAAGAAGAATATAATAATTTCCAAAGAAAGCTGGTGGTGACAGGTGTGAATACTACCAAACTATCAGTTTAATAAGTCATGATTGCAAAATGTTAACACAAATTCTTTACAGAAGAAGAATGGAAAAACTGTTAAAAGTCAGTTTCAGAGAAGACGAGTAGGGATTACAGAGAAATGTATAACACACACGGCAGTACTGACACTACGACTTATCTTAGAAGATCGGTTAAGGAAAGGCAAATTACATGTATAGCATTTGTAGACTTAGAGAAGGCTTTTGGCAATGTTGACTGGAATACTCTCTTTGAAATTCTGAAGCTAACAGTGGTAAAATACAAGGCTATTTATAACTTTTACAGAAACCAGACAGCAGTTTTAACAGTTGAAAGGCATGAAAGGGAAGCAGTAGTTAAGAAAGGAGTGAGACAAGTTTGTAACCTATCCCAGTGTTACTCAGTCTGTACATTGAACAAGCACTGAAGGAAACCAAAGTAAAATTTTGAGTATGATTTAAAAACCTGGGAAAAGAATTAAAACTTTGAGTTTTGAAAGTGACATTTTAATTCTGTCAGAAACAGTACAGGACTTGGAAGAGCAGGTGAATGGAATGGATAGTGTCTTGAAAGGAGGGTACAAAATGAACATCAAGAAAAGCAAAATGAGGATAATGGAATGTATTCCAATTAAACCAGGTGATGCTGAGGAAATTAGATTAGGAAATGAGACACTGAAAGCAGTAGATGAATTTTGCTATTTGGGGAGCAAAATAACTGATGATGATTACAATAGAGAGAATATAAAATATAAACTGGCAATAGTAAGAAAAGCATTCTGAAGAAGAGAATTCTGTTAACAATGAATACAGATTTAACTGCTAGGAATTTTTTTTCTGAAAGCATTTGTATGGAGTGTAGCACTGTATGGAAGTGAGACATGGACAATAAATAATTTGGACAAAAAGAGAATAGAGGCTTTTGAAATGTTGTGCTACAGAAAAATGCTGAATATTGGATGGGTAGATCATGTGTCTAATACTGAATAAAACCGGGGAAAAAAAATTGTGGCACAAACTGACTAAAAGAAGGGATCAGTTCATAGGAGACATTCTGAGACATCAAGTTGTTATCATTTTAGTATTGAAAGGAAGTGTGGGGGGAAAATTCATAGAGGGAGACCAAGAGATGAATACAGTAACCAGATTCAGAAGGCTATAGGCTGCAGTAGTTATTCAGAGATGAAGAGTATTGCACAGAATAGAGTAATGTGGGGAGCAGCTTCAGACCAGTCTTCAGACTCAAGACCACAACATCATATTTGTGTATTAGGCTGGTGCATAAATTCATAACATTTTCCCATAAGTTTAATAAACACAACAGATACACATAAGAAAGACTTTAGTCATCAGTAATATATTCTTCTTGACTATTTACAACTGTCTGCCAATGCTGGGGTAACTTTCGATTCCATGACTGTAGAAATCATGTAGTTTTGGGGCAAAAAACTCATCAAGCCACATTTGGAGCACATTTTCATCCAGGAAGGAAGTTTCTTGACAGTTGTCTGACAGAGAGTGGAAAATATTATGTCTGAACATGCAAGATCAGGTGAATAAAGTGGATGTAGAATGACTTCACAATCCAACTCCTGTATAGTGTTTTTGTCACTCTAAAAGATTGCAGGTGGACATTATTGTGGAGTAGCATCACTTCACGCAGTCTTCTTGGTCATTGTTCTAGGACTGTGTCAAGATATCTCATTTATTGGCAACAAATGTCAGAGTAATGGTTACACCTCAGGAAGCAATCTGTAGTACAGCACAGTGTTGCTGATCCACCAGAAACTTCTTAATACCCCTTCACACATTGACAGTGTCAATGGTGTCATCTCTGTGTCCATCTGTAGCTTCCCATGGATGTAAGATGGCTACATAACCCCCCAAATACAACAATAGCAATTTCAGTAATGTGCATTTGTTAATACAGATGTTATGACCACTTTTTGTACAGCTGCCAATTTTCACTTGTTCAACAAGAGCAGGACTGTGAAACAAGTCTCATTGGATGCAAATGTCAATTTAAAGAAGGGAAAACAGAGAATAGAGAGAGGTCATGTGAGTATAGTTTAAAAAATTAATTAAATTACTTGAGGAAGTTTAACATCTAAAGTGCATGATGAGTGAAAATAAAGATGTTTCCAATAAATCTGAACCAGTCTATGCACAGAAGACACAGGGGCTACAAATGTTGTGCCCCAGTAGAGCACAAAAAGGCTGTTATACTGCACTGGAGAAACAGGTGTTTAAAAATACAGAAATAATACTCAGATTATTCAGAGTTGTGTTTTTAGGCTTTTTGACCATGCATCAAAACACATACAGGTACATGTGAAGTAGATGCCCATGAAGTCTTTTAGTTACCAGAACAATGAAGAGAACATACCTGATAAGAGGCAAGATCAAAGTTTACAGTGTAATCCAAATGGAATCAACAAGTCAGGAAATAAGTAAGCAAATTGACCCACCTGCTAGCAGTACCCAGCATTAAATTGTGGCAGGGCAATCCTCTTATTCAAATATCTTATCCCCCAAATCCCCTATGCCACAAATACACATACATGTGGGTATGGAATCTTGAATTTTACAGTTATTCCAGGGAAACATCCACTGAAAAATGAATTAGTGCATTCAAACATTTGTGCTCAATCTACCTTATACCAAAACATTGTGCAACACATTTCCATTGTCCATTGAATATCAAGAATCTATACAGAAATGAAACAACATTGTATTTTCTAATTGAATGTTTTTCATTCTAGATCACTAGGGTGGTCATACTTACTTTTTATGTTAGAGGAATCAGCATCAGTATTTATTGCATGGCTATGAGCACTGCATGTGACAAAATTCTGCAGATTTTGAGTGGCCATATTTCTTGAACAAGTGTGGTGAAGTGCTCAATGTTTACTCATTAAAATAATATGAAAATTTTATACTCTTATGTTCTGCCATTTATGTTTGAGACACTTAATGATATTCTGCAGAATGAAATTAAATGTATTCATTGGAACTTATGTATATCAAGAGTTTATGGAATGACATTGGCAGGATAGAACAACATTTTCACAGAAATTAAGACATCATACTCACGTTCACATTTAACTCAAAGCCCATTCATCCTGAATTAAGTTTTCACAATTTACTTCAACCATTTCAGATATATGTAAGACTAGTTTCTTCCATAAATCCAGTGTTAGGATCCTACCCCATCCTAATTCAAATAATTTAGTGCTACATAAAAATGATTTTTTAATAATACGATGTCAAGTACTAACAGGAAAGGAATGGCAAATTATGTTGCACTCTCTGATGCCAACTTCTTGAGTACCGGTACCAGTGATTTAGCAAATCACAGGAACTACTATCCTGGTACTTAAAGGAATAATGGCCTTGTATATAACAGAGCACTATGTGGACTACTCACAACTCTGAGCCACACACTGAGAGATGATGACACCAGTGAGGCTCCACCAATGTTGGCAGAATATAGATTAATTGAATCCATGGCTTCAGCCTAAGATGTGATCTGCACTCCAAGACTCATAACCTCTGGAGCACCCACTGAACCTCTGTTGTGTTAAACATACCCAGATATGTTGGTTTGCATTTAGTTTACTTTCACTTCACAAACAGTTTGTGGGGTTGAAACACTGCCACCACAAAATAAAACTACAAATGTCCAAAACTGTTGACTCCCACTGTGCTGCATGAGTCACTGACAAGTTTCAACAGCCACATAAAAAGGGAACCCAAACTGGATAGATTTACAAAAAAAGTCAAGTCCAACATAGAATGACAAGCCGAATAGAAAAATATTTATCCTTAGAATGTGATTTTTCATCATAAAGAGATCTAGTAGGGCTTCCGAGAAAGTATAATTTTTCTGTACTACTTCCTAATTTTAGAGTATTTAAGTTGAAACAGTGTGTTACAATTTTAGAAACATGAGATTCCATGTCATGGTAGACATTTCATTTGAAATAAAATCCTGGAGATTTATTTTTAAATTGGTAAAAAGATGTTACTGTTTTACATCAATATTCTTTGCATGTTAATTGATTCTTCTGTCACTTCTTGGTAGAACAATGTCTTAATTATAAATAAAAAGCCTAATATTGTGTATGTTCTAGAGTGCTAATTTATTTTGTTAGTCAGTTTTCATCTTATATGACCATCATTAGACTAACTGACTATTATCATCAAAGAAGGAACAATTCATTCATTAAAAAACTGACTGACCAACCAAACATCATGACACAAAATATAAAATATTCTCTTAAATTATTTACATTCTAATTTTTTTCTTTTATCCCATTTCCTGGAAGAGTACACATTTTGAAAGAAACAACTGAACTGTGACACATGGTGTGAATTTGAGAATATGAAATGAAACATGCAGTAGCAGGTGGATATTACAAACCTTTTAACTTGCCAAAATTTTGCTTAAAAACATAGAATTTATCTGGATAAATATGTAATGAAGCTGCTATAATCTTACCTTGTCCCCTTGATCAGACTGAATTATCAAATGGAATCTGAGTCTTGAAGCAACTTGTCACATAATGTGACACAGAACTCACTGATAAGGGCAGAAGAGTGTATCCAGTCTGTCTGCACATAGAGTGAATTCTGCATGCATGTGTGAGGAAGTGTACTAAATGTTCATGAAGCAGAACATGGGAACTAACCCACTAGTCGCTTACCATAGTGGGATATGGAAAACCACCTAAAAACCACATCCAGGCTGGCCAGCACACTGACCCCTCATCCTTAATTCACCAGGAAGATTTCATCCGGGACTGGCTTGCCTCCCTGTCCTCAAAGCAATCATGTTGACACACCCAGCTACCTGGATGGGTCTGTGATACGTGATAGTGCTAATAGTAATGTGAAAAAGTTGCTTATCTGAGTCACTAGAAACATATCAGATATGAGGCTGTACAATGTAAAGGAGAAAAACCTATTTCTGTTTGTCAACAGTGGCAGCAATGGTAAATCACCAACTAGGCAACAAAATGCTACAATCAGCCAATGCAGAGAGAGGGAAAGATGAGAAAACAATATTAAGCAGTTATATTTCACTTATTTGAGCAGTAAAGGATGGTCCTTCTTGAGATGCCTTGGAGCTTCAGCCCTCATGCTAAACAGCCAATGAAAAATATTCCCATCACAAATAGCAGAGCTGATTAAACACATTCAGACAAAGTTCTAGCTGATAAAAAAAGTCTGAAAACTGTTAAGGAAGAACAAAAGAAAATAAATGGCATACTTACTGAAAACCTATTTTATCTGTGCCCTAATTCACTGAAGATGAGATAGATGGGACCATGTGTTTCCTGAATTTCTAAAACATCTGAGAAACTCTGCTTGGGCTGAATTAAACATTTCTACATTGAAATTCTGAGATTGGGACAGTTTAAAACAGCTCAAACTATTTCCATACTAAATCCAGGAAAACCCAGTAAATTATTGCTCCATAACACACTTAAATATATGTTGTTTTTGTTCAGAGGCTGTGAATACATGAAATACATAAAAATACATAAAAAAGTTGACAGTGTTATTCCTCCCAAAAAGCTGGCTTTCGCTAACTGCAGTTGTTCCCTTTGACATCACACACTAAATCAGGATTCCAGAAATATCTAAAACAACGGCTGTATTCATAGACCTGACTGCTGTCTATGATGCATTGTGGCTAGATGGACTATTTGTGGTGAAGCTAAAGAAAATGATCCCCTGATCAAAACTTATCATCACTATGAAGAACATAAGAAACTGATACCTCTAGAGTCACCATGGCATAAAAAGATTAGTTAATCATTCCCTATAAAAGGGCTATCATAATGCTTAGGATTTGCTTCTCTTCTATTTAACTTTCTCCTTCAGACATACCAGTAACAACATCACAGATATTCTGTTACAATGATGACATGGCACTATCCAATCAAAAAAAAAACATCTAGATGGAGGTGAATGCATTCTGACAACAGATTTGGAGCAGCTGAATGAATATTATTAGCAGTGGTGACTGAAACAGAAAGTTGCACATTCCGCTTCAGTAACCAAGTAGTACACAAGAAAGTGAGTGTTTCATTTTGCAACAAATAAGTAAACCAGATTAATTAACCAAAATATCTTGGCATCCCTCTTGATCATTTCCTGTGTCTCAGGCACTGCAATATAATTCCTATTGTAATCAACTGCAGAGTATTGTGCACCAATATGGTGCAATAGCAGGCACACAAACAAAACAGATGGACATTTAAATCTGTCAGTGGACATTATAACAGGAATATAAAAACACATGTTGACACCTTGGCTCCATGTTCTTGCAGACATTACTCCACCAGATACGTGATGAGATGAGAAAATGCCATAATTAGATAATGGAATGAGTTTCATGCTGCCATAATCCCAAGAGTACTTACAATCCATACGATTGGATTGTACTTCACACTCCTGCCTAAGGTTCCATGGACCTGAGTGGAAAGGGGATGTACTGATGCAATGACAGCTCTTTCTCCTGCAGGAAGTACATGAAGAAAGATGGAAGTCTATCAAAGGTTTCCATCAGAATAACTTCAAATACTCCACCATAACAACACCAGGGTCCAAACTACCCAGAAAGATTTGGTGCTACCTAAACAGGATGTGTACCAACCATACCAGAAATAAGGTTAGTACTCTACACAAATGGTGTATATTGTGGAGTACATTACCCAACACTGCTCCAGAAGATGATTTTCTTGTAAAATGAGTTAATGTCCTGGAGGATACAGTTGAAGCTATTACATGGATAAATAATACCAGTACTGATATAGATCTATGAATGTAGAATTTGTGATCTGTATTAATTTTTTGTGCAATTTGTGATATTTTCTGATTTTTATTTTGTAAAATATGCAATTTGAATTTTTTTTTTATTTGGGACTTTTATATCTCAGTTTGCCATTGAACAAATAAATTCATACAGACTATAAAAATGTGTGTATATATGTATGTACACTGGCAGAAAAAAACTAGGACACCTGGAAAGACAATGCCAGCTTTAATCCAATGATGATGTATGGCATCTGGGGGATAGTAGATGTACTCATAATGGTTTCAACATTTTCCACCAACAGACAGCGTAGTGACATAGCTACCAGAGTGTCATTTGTGTCTAGCCTTTAATTTGGAATGCTCACAGGCAGAGGGCTCATTGTTGTGCAGTTGTGTGAAGCAAGTTGGCAACCACACCATGGAGACACTCACGTGCTTCCTATAGCCAGCTGGGTGAGTTTGAAAGAGTTAATATTGTGGCCTTGTGAGTAGCTGGATGGTCCTTTCAGAGAACTGCCAAATACGTTGGACATGCTGCATCAGTTGTGTAACGATGCTGGTATCTGGTCATGTGAACATTTTCACATCCATAGATGAGGTTCTCTATGTCGACACAGCACACATATCCGCCAGGATTGCTGTATTTCAAGGGAAGCAGTGGCAGATCATGCAGCTATCACAGCACAGATAAGAGGGCTTGTGAGCACAGTGTCAACACGAGCTGTTGCGAACTGGTTATTAGCAGTGGGACTACGGACATGTACACCTCTAACCTGTCTTCCACTCACGCCACAACATCAAAGTGCACAGCTCGACTTGTGTCATCAGCGGATTACATGGAAGATGGAATGGTGTGCTGTGGTCTTCAGTAATGAAAGCAGATTCTGCCTGGATGCAAGTGATGATTGGTTGCGTGTATGACGTAGACCTGGTGAGCGCTATTTCATACAGTGTATTTGTGCAAGACACACAGGGGGCATGTGTGTCTTGGACAAATACACTGTACAGGGTTTTGGTCTGGTTTGTGATAAGTCACAACTCTCATTCACTTTTATGTTGGACTAGCATTCAGTATGTGCTGGATGTTGTTAGATCCATTCTTTTGCCGTTCTTGCAACAGGAAGGTGATGCATTGTTCTGACAGGATAATGCTCGCAACATGCTCCGCAAGGCGAGCAGCAAACTTCCCTGGCAAGTACAATATCCGGATTATCTCCAAACGAATATGTGTGGGATATGATGGGACGGGAAGTGACTTGTGCAACATGTCAAGCAACAACTCTTACAGAACAACTTGAACACGTCGAGCAGGAGTGCCATAACGTATCCCACGACAGTATTCGTCATCTGTTCGTTCGACTGGATACGGAGTCAGTACCTGCATTGCTGCCCGAGGAGGCTATGCCACGTAATGTGGGTGTTCCCTCATGAGGCACTACCTGGTACCTCAGAACCGCTTGTGCTGTTCATTTGGAAATGTAATCATTTCATGTACTCCATATGATATGTTGCAACAATAAATCTTGAATGAATTTGAAACCTCTAAAAGAGTGTAATTTTTTTTTTTTTTTTTTTTTTTTTTTTTTGCAGTGTATGTACCGCATCTCCTCCTAAATCACTAGGCATATTTCAACCAGACTTGGTACACATATCATTTACTGTCTGGGAAGAATCGCTGTCGGAGTAAGAAACATCTGCCTATCAAAGGGGGTGCAAAAACTGACCCAAAAAATCTACACCTACATCTACAGCTACGTGATTACTCTGCTATTCACAATAAAGTGCCTGGCAGAGGATTCAATGAACCACCTTCAAGTTGACTCTCTACTGTTCCACTCTCGAATGGCACGCGGGAAAAACGAGCACTTAAATTTTTCTGTGCGAGCCCTGATTTCTCTTATTTTATCGTGATGACCATTTCTCCCTATGTACGTGGGTGCCAACAGAATGTTTTCGCGATCGGAGGGGAAAACTGGTGATTGAAATTTCATGAGAAGATCCCGTCGCAACGAAAAAACGCCTTTGTTTTAATGATTGCCACTCCAATTCACGCATCATGCCTGTGACACTATCTTCCCTATTTCGCGATAATACAAAACGAGCTGCCCTCTTTTGTACTTTTCGACGTCATCCGTCAGTCCCACCTGATGCGGATCCCGCACCGCACAGCAATACTCCAGAATAGGGCGGACAAGCGTGGTGTAAGGAGTCTCTTTAGTAGACCTGTTGCACCTTCTAAGTGTTCTGCCAATGAATCACAGCTTTGGTTTTCTCTACCCACAATATTACCTATGTGATCGTTCCAATTTAGGTTATTTGTAATTATAATCCATAAGTATTTAGTTGAATTTACAGCCTTCAGATTTGTGTGACTTATTGCGTAATCGAAATTTAGCTGATTTCTTTTAGTACTCATGTGAATAACTTCACACTTTTCCTTATTCAGGGTCAATTGCCATTTTTCGCACCATACAGATATCTTATCTAAATCATTTTGAAAGTCGTTTTGATCATCAGATGACTTTACAAGATGGTAAATGACAGCATCATCTGCAAGCAATCTAAGACGGCTACTCAGATTGTCTCCTATGTCGTTAATATAGATCAGGAACAATAGAGGGCCTATAAGCTTCATTGGGGAACGCCGGATATTACTTCTGTTTTACTCGATGACTTTCCGTCTATTACTATGAACTGTGACCTTTCTGACAGGAAATCATGAATCCAGTCGCACAACTGAGGCGATACTCCATAGGCACCCAGTTTAGTTAGAAGACGCTTGTGAGGAAGGCTTTAGATTAAACTTAGAATTGTACGTACGTGAGTTCGCCTGCCCTGCCTGCGAGAAGCAGTCTTTCCCTCAGTCCTAGACTATACACACTCTGTTGTCACAGTGTCATTTCGTCCAAGTGACATCATAAGAAACCGACTACTACAGAATAGGCGTCGCATGGCACTTGGTTCATACAACCGCCCCCTAAACGGCTAGCTCATGTTCAACAATTGAGAATTTACTGCAACTTCACTACGGTACTGTAGGATCTCAAAGGCTGGCGAGCGTATGCTGAAACAAATATGCTGTTTAACGGAAGGCTTATGATTTTGCCGATTTCTGCCAACTGAGGGTAAGAGTGAATCAATTTAAGGTACAGTGCTTCAAATTATTTGGGGTTGAATGGGATTTTTTTCAATATCTCCATTTAACACTGAAGGGTTATTAATAGAATAATAAGTGAAATGGGAAACTGATCTCTCACATAACATACTAATTGCCTGAGAGTTTTGTATCTTATTTTGAAAAACATGCAGCAGGTATTGGAGTCAAATATAGCAGAACTATCGATACAGTTGAGCTAGTTACCGAAACAGCAGCTCACAAATTCATCGGAAAGAGCTAACAGCACTGACGCAGCTTCGATTTGGATATCTCGAAGTTTTTTTTTTTTCCAAAGTATGTGTTACGAGATACTTGTCCGAACATGGAAATAGCTTTGAGGCTGTGACTCCAGCATCTTGTCCACGCAGATTCAGCAAATTAAAGGTGATAATAGCTACTCAATGTCGGGTATATTTGAATCAGACTGTCAGATTCAGCTATCTAGTTGATAAAATACGGCACAGCAGCTAAATTTGATTTCAGCGACATAACCAATAAGTTTGCTTCGCTCAAAGCGAGGAAATATAAACTAAAATTGCAGTGCAAACGTAATTTTTGTAAATGAATGTTTTCTCAACACGTATTTATAGCCCTGTTTCTCTTTTCCAATTAAAAATTTATCCACTATTAATAATTTGTGACGAACAATAGCAAATAAAAGCTGCTAATTATTATACATCATACTAAAATAAGTGTGCAGTAGCTGACATAAGAAATAAGAGACAGATTTTGTATCACTTTCAATATTTTTATGGAGATTATACAGTTTGTAATTTATTTACTACTGTGACCCATTTAATTAGTTGTCTGCAATATTTTTCATGTGTTGTTGTTGATGTAATCTTTGGTCCGAACACTGGTTTGATGGAGCCAAGGACACCCTGGGGATAAGGAAACAATATGGTGTAGCACGATGTTGTTCTTTCAAGAAAATGATTTAAAAGTCGCAGGTTTTTACAGGGTCAGAACTGTAATTTTCCTGTGGCTACATGCAAGTCGCCGTTCGTCTTCCATGGCCATAAAATACACTATACCCCCACGTCTAGCCATCTTCCCCCCTACAAACTATCGTGTGGGCACACTTGGGTGCAGCCCTCCACATTACTCTATCCTGTGCAAGCCTCTTGATCTCCGAATAACTGCTGCAACTTCTATCTGCTTACGGTATTCATCTCATTGTCTCCCTCTACAATTTTTATCCCGAAACACTTACTCCCATTACCAAATTGATAATCCGTTGATGCCTCAGGATGCATCCTACCAACCGACCCCTTCGCTTAGTCTAATTGTGCCTAAATTTATTTTTCCTCATTTTGATTGATTTATTATTACATGTACCCATCAAATCTTCAGCATTCATCTACAGCACAACATTGCAATAGCCTCTACCCTCTTCTTCCTTGAACTGCTTATCTTCCACGTTTCACTTCCATACATAGCTACACTCTAGACAAATATCTTCAGAAAAGACTTCCCAACATTTAAATTTATATCAGATGTTAACAAACTACTCTTTTTCAGGAATTTTGCCGCTCAGATAACAAACTCATCTATTGCCTACACTGTCTCATATCCTAATCTAATTCCCTTAGCATCGCCTGATTTATTTTGGCTGCATTCCATTACTTTTCTTTTATTTTTACTGACGACCATCTCAAACACTTTTGGAGATACTATGCAATCCATTCAACTACTTTTTCGAGTCCTTAGCCGTCTCTGACAGAATTACAATGTCATCAGCAAACCGCAGAGTTGTTATGTCTTCTTCCTGAACTTTAATTCCTTTTCAAAATTTACCTTTGATTTAATTCACAGCACGCTCAATGTTCAGAGTGAATAACTTCAGGGATAGGCTACACCCCTCTTTCACCCCTTTTCGAATACTTGTACTGCTCCCTTCATTTCCTTCTGGTGTTATAATTTCAGTCTGGTTTCTGTATAACTTGGAAATAAAGTTTCGGTCCCAATATTTTATTTCCACTACCTTTAAAATTTGAAAGAGTGTGGTCCAGCACACGTTGTCAGAAACTGTCTCTAAATCTACAAATGCTACAAACATAGGTTTTTCGTTCTCCCACCATCTTCTCGAATATGTCGTACGGTCAGTATTGCCTCGCGCGTTTCACATTTCTCCAGAATCCAAACTTTTCTTCCCTAAGATCAGCCTCTACCAGTTTTTTTCGTTTTTCGGCAAATAATTCTTGTCAATATTTTGAGACCATGACTGATAGTTTGGTACTACTTAGCACCTGTCAACACCTGCATTCTTTGGAATTAGGATTATCGCATTCTTCCTGGTCTGAGTGCATATCGCCGGTGTCATACACTACTGGCCACTAAAGTTGCTATACCAAGAAGAATTGCAGATAATAAACGGGTATTCATTGGACAAATATATTATACTAGAACTGACATGTGATTACATTTTCACGCAGTTTGGGTGCATAGATCCTTAGAAACCAGTACCCAGAACAATCACCTCTGGCCGTAATAACGGCCTTGATACGCCTGGGCATTGAGTCAAACAGAGCTTCGATGGCATGTACAGGTACAGCTGCCCATGCAGCTTCAACACGATACCACAGTTCATCAAGAGTAGTGACTGGCGTATTGTGACGAGCCAGTTGCTCGGTCACCATTGACCAGACGTTTTCAGTTGGTGAGAGATCTGGACAATGTGCTGGCCAGGGCAGCAGTCGAACATTTTCTGTATCCGGAAAGGCCCGTACAGGACCCGCAACATGCGGTCGTGCATTATCCTGTTGAAATGTACGGTTTCGCAGGGATCAAATGAAGGGTGGAGACACGGGTCGTAACACATCTGAAATGTAACGTCCACTGTTCAAAGTGCCGTCCATGCGAACAAGAGGTGACCCAGACGTGTAACCAATGGCACCCCATACCATCACGCCGGGTGATACACCAGTATGTCGATTACGAATACACGCTTCCAATGTGCGTTCACCGCGATGTCGCCAAACACGGATGCGACCATCATGACGCTGAAAACAGAACCTGGATTCATCCGTAAAAATGACGTTTTGTCATTCGTACACCCAGGTTCGTCGTTGAGTACACCATCGCAGACGCTCCTGTCTGGGATGCAGCAGCCATGGTCTCCGAGCTGATAGTCCATGCTGCTGCAAACGTCGTCGAACTGTTCGTGCAGATGGTTGTTGTCTTGCAAACGTCCCCATCTGTTGACTCAGGGATCGAGACGTGGCTGCACAATCCGTTACAGCCATGCGAATAAGATGCCTGTCATCTCGACTGCTAGTGATATGAGGCCGTTGGGATCCAGAACGGCGTTCCGTATTACCCTCCTGAACCCACCGATTCCATATTCTGCTAACAGTCATTGGATCTCGACCAACGCGAGCAGCAATGTCACGATACGATAAACCGCAATCGCGATAGGCAACAATCCGACTTTTATCAAAGTCGGAAACGTGATGGTACGCATTTCTCCTCCTTACACGAGGCATCACAACAACGTTTCACCAGGCAACGCCGGTCAACTGCTGTTTTTGTATGAGAAATCGGTTGGAAACTTTCCTCATGTCAGCACGTTGTAGGTGTCGCCACCGGCGCCAACCTTGTGTGCATGCTCTGAAAAGCTAATAATTTGCATATTACAGCATCTTCTTCCTGTCGGTTAAATTTCGCGTCTGTAGCACATCATCTTCGTGGTGTAGCAATTTTAATGGCCATTAGTGTATATCTTGCATACCAGGTATAATTATTTAGTCGTGGCTGGCTCTCCCAAGAATCTTAATAGTTCTGAGGGATGTCGTCTAGTCTAGGGACCTTGTCTCCATTTAGATCTTTGAGTGTTCTGTCAAATTCTTCCCGCATTATCATATGCCCCATCTCATCTTTATCTACTTTCTCTTCCATTCCTATAATATTATCTTCACGTTCATTCCCCATGTAGAGGCCTTATGTATATTTCCCCTCCTTTAGCTTCACGTTCGTTGCATAGCAATCTCTTGCTATCTAAGTCCTTGGTATTTCTACAGTTCCTTCTCCTTTCTCCAAAGATCTATTCAACGTTCCAATAGACCGCGCTTGTCTTTCGTCTACAGCCATCTTCAGCCTTTTATGGATCCCCTACCGCTCCCAGTTTAATCTTTTTGCACTTTATGTCGTTCTCATTTATTAGAAACCTGTATTCCTTTTTCCCTGACTCATTTGTTGCGTTTATGCATTTTGTCCTTAAGATTCAATATCTTCCGAAATATCCAAAGATTTATACTATATGTGATATTTTACCTATGTAGTCCTTTGCTGAATTCACTATTTCGTCTCTCAAAGCTATCCATTCATTTTCTATTGCATCCCTCTTCTCTGTTTCAGTTAAACGTTGTCTGTTGCTCCCTTTGACACTGTCAGTAACATCTGGTTGTTTCAAATCATCTTGTTCATATCTTCTTAATTTCCTACCTTTTTCTACATTCTTTATTTTTAATCTACGGTTCATAACCAATAAGTAATGGTCGGAGTCCACATCTGTCTCTAAAAAGTCTAACAGTTTAAAATCCGGTTTGGAAATATGCCTTACCGGTATGTACTCACTCTAAAATCTTCCAACGCCCCTTGGTGTCTTCCACATGCACAACCTTATTACTTGATTCTTTAACCAAGTATTGGCGCTGATTCTATTATGCTATATGCAGAATTCTTCCAGGTGGCTTCCTCATTCATTCCGTTCCCACAGTCTATTTACTCCTGATATTTTTCCAACTCTTCCTTTTCCTACAACCGAATTCCAGTGACATGTCAGAACTATCTGAGCAACTTCCTTTATCTCATCATATATTCTATTACACTTTTTGACTTGCGGAGCTAGTAGGCATATACGCTTATACTATTGTGTTGGCTATCGAATTTGAGTCTCTCTTGGCTACGATAATGCATTCATTATGCTGTTAGTAGTAGCTTACCCGTCTTTCTGTTTTCTTATTCGTTATTAGACCTACTCCTGCATTATCCCTCCCTGATTTTTTGTTGATAACCCTGTACTGAACTAACCACAAGCCACATTGTTCCTGCTACTGCTCTTCTCTAACTCCCACTGTACCTAACTTCAACCTATCCAGTTCCCTTTGTAAATTCTCTGGCCTACCTACCAGATTAAGAGATCCAACATATCACGCTACAACCCATAAAATGCCAGTTTCTTTATTCCTGATGATGACATCCTTTTGAGAGGTGCCTGTCCACAGATCCGAATGGGGGGGGGGGGGAGGGGGGGAGGGGCTTCTTTACCTCGACAATATTTTACCCCAGAGGATTCCCTCATCATTTAACAATACATTACAGCAGCATACCCTTGGGAGAAAAATGTCACAGCTGTAGTATCTCCTTGCTTTCAACTGTTCACAGCACCAGCACAGCAAGGCCATACTGGCTGATGTTACAAGCCCTCCATCATCAGTCAATCACCCATACTGTTGCCCATGCAACTATTGGGAACGCTCCTGCCTCTCTACAGGAACCTCGACTTAGTCTCGCCCCTTAGACCGTCATCTCTCACTTAGTCTCGCCCCTTAGACAGTCATCTCTCGTGGTTGCACCTAGAGTGTGGCTATCAGTATCGTTCCATCCATATAGCTCATTTGAAAAATATTTTCCAATAAAGCTTCATTTTTATCCAACCCACCTTGCAAATTACCAGTTTCCTAAATGCATATAGAAAAAAATTGCAGAAAGATTGTTTTTATTGAGGGGGAGGGAGGGTGCGCACGCAGTCTTAGCAGTTCTCCAAAGGAGCAGGATTACCTCAGTATAACTCTGCAGGCACGAAGTTTTAATTTATTACTTCTTTACTGCTAACTGTATTCGCGACACATTTTTCATATAGTATTCACATATATCACTGAACATACCTTCAAAATTATATTATTGTATTACACATACACTGAAGAGGTAAAGAAACTAGTACACCTGCCTAATATTGTGTATGGAAGAAGTGCCGCAATACGACGTGGCATCGATCCGACTAATGTCTGAAGCAGTGCTGGAAGGAGTTGACACCATGAATCCTGCAGGGCTTTCCATAAATCCATAAGACTACGAGAGGGTGGAGATCTCTTCTGAACAACACGTTAAAGGCATCCCAGATATGCTCAATAATGTTCATGTTTGGGAAGTTTGGTGGCCAGCGGAAGTGTTTAAACTCAGAAGAGTATTCCTGGAGCCACTCTGTAGCAGTACTGGTCGTGTGGGGTGTCGCATTGTCCTGCTGGAATTGTCCAAGTCAGTTGGAATGCACAATGGACATGAAAGGATGCAGGTGAAAATACAGGATGCTCACGTACGTGTCACACCATTACAGGTCTGCACCAAATTGAACAGTCCCCTGCTGACACGCAAGGTCCGTGGATTCATGAGGCTGTCTTCATACCCGTACATGTCCATCCGTCCGATACAAGGAGACTCGTCCGACCAGGCAATATGTTTCCAGTCATAAACAGCCCAATGTCGGTGTTGACGGGCCCAGGAGAGGCGTGAAGCTTTGTGTCTTGCAGTCACCAAGGGCCTTCGGCTCAGAAAGCCCATATCGACGATGTTTCGTTGAATGGTTCGCATACTGGCACTTGTTGATGGACCAGCATTGAAATCTGCAGCAAGTTGCGGAAGCGTTGCGCTTCTGTCACGCTGAACGATTATCTTCAGTCGTCGTTGGTCCCGTTTTTCAGGACCTTTTTCCGGCCGCAGCGATGTCGGAAATTTGATGTTTTACCGGATTCCTGATATTCACGGTACACTCGTGAAGTGGTCGTCCGGGAAAATCCCCATTTCACCCCTACCTCGGAGATGCTGTGTCCCATCACGTTCAGACTCACTTAAATCTTGATAACCAGCCATTGTAGCAGCAATAACCGATCTAACAACTGCGATAGACACTTATTGTTGTTTTATATAGGTGTTGACGACCGCAACGCCGTATTCTACCCGTTTACATATCTCTGCATTTGAATTCATATGTCGATACAAATTTCTTTGGCACTTCACTGTATTTCACGAGATATGACCTCATAAATATTGAAATGGGTGAAAAAAGTGCTGCATCATGCATGACATTTAAATTTATTACTCCTTTGCTACTAACTATATTCACAACACATTTCACAGGCAGTATCCACATATGCTGTTGAATGTACCTAAAAAATTACATCATTTACGACACATACATTACGTGATCAAAAGTGTCCGAACACCCCTAAAAACATACGTTTTTCATATTAGGTGCATTGTTGTGCCACCTACTGCCAGGTACTCCATATCAGCTACCTCAGTAGTCATTAGACATTGTGAGAGAGCAGAATGGAGTGCTGCGCGGAACTCACAGACTTCGAAAGTGGTCAGGTGATTGGGTGTCACCTGTGTCATATGCCTGTACGTGAGATTTCCACACTCCTAAACATCCCTATGTCCACGTTTTCCGATGCGATAGTGAAGTGGAAACGTGAAGTGACATGTACAGCACAAAAGCGTACAGGCCGACCTCTTCTGTTGACTGACAGAGACTGCCGACAGTGGAAGAGGGTCGTAATGTGTTGTAGGTAGACATCTATCCAGACCATCACACAGGAATTCCAAACCGCATCAAGCTCCACTGCAAGTACTATGACAGTTAGGCGGGAGGTGAGAAAACTTGGATTTCATGGTCGAGCGGCTCTTCATAAGCCACACATCATTCCAGTAAATGCCAAACGACGCCTCGCTTGGTGTAAGGAGCGTAAACATCGGACGATTGAACAGTGGAAAAACGTTGTGAGGAATGACGAATCACGGTATACAATGTGGCAATCCGATGGCAGGGTGTGGGTGTGTCGAATGCCCGGTGGACGTCATCTGCCAGCGTGTGTAGTGCCAACAGTAAAGTTCGGAGGAGGTGGTGTTATGGTGTGGTCGTGTTTTTCATGGAAGGGCTTGCACCTCTTGTTGTTTTGCGTGGCACTATCACAGGAAAGGCCTATATTGATGTTTTAGGCACCTTCTTGCTTCCCATTGTTGAAGAACAATACGGGGATGACGATTGCATCTTTCAGCACGATCGAGAGCCTGCTCATTATGCACGGCCTGTGGCGGAGTGCTTACACAATAACACCCTTGTAACGGACTGTGCTGTACAGAGCCCTGGCCTGGTTCCTATAGAAAAAAAAATGGTTCAAATGGCTCTGAGCACTATGGGACTCAACTGCTGAGGTCATTAGTCCCCTAGAACTTAGAACTACACTCCTGGAAATTGAAATAAGAACACCGTGAATTCATTGTCCCAGGAAGGGGAAACTTTATTGACACATTCCTGGGGTCAGATACATCACATGATCACACTGACAGAACCACAGGCACATGGACACAGGCAACAGAGCATGCACAATGTCGGCACTAGTACAGTGTATATCCACCTTTCGCAGCAATGCAGGCTGCTATTCTCCCATGGAGACGATCGTAGAGATGCTGGATGTAGTCCTGTGGAACGGCTTGCCATGCCATTTCCACCTGGCGCCTCAGTTGGACCAGCGTTCGTGCCGGACGTGCAGACCGCGTGAGACGACGCTTCATCCAGTCCCAAACATGCTCAATGGGGGACAGATCCGGAGATCTTGCTGGCCAGGGTAGTTGACTTACACCTTCTAGAGCACGTTGGGTGGCACGGGATACATGCGGACGTGCATTGTCCTGTTGGAACAGCAAGTTCCCTTGCCGGTCTAGGAATGGTAGAACGATGGGTTCGATGACGGTTTGGATGTACCGTGCACTATTCAGTGTCCCCTCGACGATCACCAGTGGTGTACGGCCAGTGTAGGAGATCGCTCCCCACACCATGATGCCGGGTGTTGGCCCTGTGTGCCTCGGTCGTATGCAGTCCTGATTGTGGCGCTCACCTGCACGGCGCCAAACACGCATACGACCATCATTTGCACCAAGGCAGAAGCGACTCTCATCGCTGAAGACGACACGTCTCCATTCGTCCCTCCATTCACGCCTGTCGCGACACCACTGGAGGCGGGCTGCACGATGTTGGGGCGTGAGCGGAAGACGGCCTAACGGTGTGCGGGACCGTAGCCCAGCTTCATGGAGACGGTTGCGAATGGTCCTCGCCGATACCCCAGGAGCAACAGTGTCCCTAATTTGCTGGGAAGTGGCGGTGCGGTCCCCTACGGCACTGCGTAGGATCCTACGGTCTTGGCGTGCATCCGTGCGTCGCTGCGGTCCGGTCCCAGGTCGACGGGCACGTGCACCTTCCGCCGACCACTGGCGACAACATCGATGTACTGTGGAGACCTCACGTCCCACGTGTTGAGCAATTCGGCGGTACGTCCACCCGGCCTCCCGCATGCCCACTATACGCCCTCGCTCAAAGTCCGTCAACTGCACATACGGTTCACGTCCACGCTGTCGCGGCATGCTACCAGTGTTAAAGACTGCGATGGAGCTCCGTATGCCACGGCAAACTGGCTGACACTGACAGCGGCGGTGCACAAATGCTGCGCAGCTAGCGCCATTCGACGGCCAACACCGCGGTTCCTGGTGTGTCCGCTGTGCCGTGCGTGTGATCATTGCTTGTACAGCCCTCTCGCAGTGTCCGGAGCAAGTATGGTGGGTCTGACACACCGGTGTCAATGTGTTCTTTTTTCCATTTCCAGGAGTGTAGTTAAACCTAACTAACCTAAGGACATCACAAACATCCATGCCCGAGGTAGGATTCGAACCTGCGACCGTAGCGGTCTTGCGGTTCCAGACTGCAGCGCCTTTAACCGCACGGCCACTTCGGCCGGCTGTTCCTATAGAACAACTATGGGATGTTTTGAAACGCCGACTTCGTGCCAGGCCTCGCCGACCAATCCTCAGTGCAGCACTCTCTGAAGAATTGGCTGTCATTTCCCAAGAAACCTTCCAGCACCTGATTGAACATTTGCCTGCAAGAGTGGAAGCTGTCATCAAGGCTAAGAGCGAGCCAACACCATATTGAATTCTAGCGCCAAGAACTTGTAAGTCATTTTCAGCCAGGTGTCCGGATACTTTTGATCACATAGTGTAGTTCATGAGATGTGACGCCATAAACATTGAGCTGCATGAAAACGAAACTGTATGGCGAAATTCACTAGAGGTACAGATGAAATATGTTTACAAATATGTTTGAAATATGTTGAATATGTATGAAAAATACACTGATCATCCAGAACATTACGACCACCGATCTACTATCGATATAAACCCGTCCACACGATAGCAGCGTCACCTGGCGAGGAGTGACTGCTAATCAGACACAAGCACGGTGCACTCAGTATGAGTGAGTGTGCTGTCCATTTGTAGAATGGGTAAGGCGCGCGATCTGCCTGAGTTTGACGGAGGACACTTGTGATGGCCTGGAGGCTCGGCACGACTTTTCGGGTATTCGTGAAGTGCTGTGGTGAGAGTCTTCAACACGTGGAGAAACCAAGCTGAAACCGCGTCCAGACGTGGGGGGTTGGGCAGCCATTACAGATGTCTTACATCGTAGACTGGTAAAACAGGGCAGGCAGCGAACACTGGCGGAACTAACATCAGACTTCGATGCTGGGCAGAGTACAAGTATGTCTGGACACACAGTACACCGAACACTCCTAACGATTAGCATCCACAGCCGACGGCCCATGCATGTGCCAGTGTTAACACCATGACATCGGCAACTACGACTGAAATGGGCATTTGACCATCAGCACTGGACATTGGCACAGTAGCAGAGCGGTGCATGGTCTGATGAATCCCGATGCCTTCTTCGTACTGATGGGAGGGAGCGAATCCGTCGTCTTCCAGGGGAACAGCTCCTTGACATCTGTGCATCGGTACAGAGACGAGTTGGTGGCGGCTACATTATGCTCTGGTGACCATTCACGTGACCATCCATGGATCCAGGGGAGCTAGTGCTAGGCACCATCACAGCCAAGGAGTGTCATTCCCTGGTTGCAGACCACGTACAAACCTTCATGACGATCATGTTTCTCGATGACAGTAGTATTTTTCAACAAGATAATATGCCATGTCACAAGAGCAGGAGTGTGATGGAGTGATTTGAGGAACACAGTTGCTAGTTCCAGTTTATGTGCTGATTCCCCTTAATCTCCAGATTTGAACCCAGTCAAACACATATGGGATGTGACTGAATGTGGCGTCAGGGTTCATCGCCCTCCTCCCCTGAATTTATGGGAATTAAGCGACCTGTGTGTGCAGATGTGGCGCCAACTCCCTCCAGCGACCTACCAAGGCCTCACTGTTTCCATACCACTATGTAAAGCCACTATTATTCGTGCCAAAGGTGGACATATCGGATATTAGATAGGTTGTCAGAATGTAATGGCTGATCAGTGTGTGTGACATGTGCATATGTGGGCATAGCAGTGGATAAAAAGCTTTCTACTAAACCCCTGAATCCATTTCAATCGAATGTGTTGCACATACTACTTACTACCTGGAAATAAATACTATGGGGGTAAGAAACATCAACCTCCTGTTGGGTTGGGATGATAATGTGAAGAGCGAATGGAGGAGACAGAGATGTAAAAACAAAGAGAGGGAAGGAGGAGGCAGACACAGATTTGTCAAGACAAGATGGACAAAAAGGGGAGGAGAAAATGACACAGAAAGGGAAGAGGAGATGGACAAATGACGGGAAGAGGAGAGAGAGATTAAGAGAGAGGGGAAGAGGGAACGGACACAGAGGACGAGGAAATGGACAGAAAGAGAAGAGGAGATGGACAGAAAGAGATGAGAGGAGGAGATGGACTGAGGGACGGGGAGGAGGAGGAGGAGGAGATGGTCAGAGAAAGTGGGAGGACGAGATGAACAGAAAGAAGGGGATGACGAGATAGAGGGGGTGAGCAAGATAAGAGGTGCAAGAGGAGAAATACTAAGAGAGGGGGGAGGAGACAGACAGAGGGGGAAAGAGCAGATGGGTAGAGAGAGGAGGGAGTAGCAAGTGGCCAGTGAGAGGGGTAGGACGAGATGGACTAATAAAATCGGAATAAATACATTCCTGGGCAATGCCAAGTACTGAGCTAGTAAATAAATAAAATAAATAATAATGTTGACAACTGTTTAAGTTCATTTAACACGCCAACAAAAAAGAATCAAAACAAATTACACTAATTAAGTAGTGTTTCTGGTGGAGTTTTATGAAGAATGAAATGAAATGAATGTACAACTGAAGGTATTCTAGAGCGCCTGCGTGAGCGGACTGTTTGAGTTTTCCCTGATATGATGGATATTCCTCGAGAGTTTCAAATGGAAGTCGAAAGGAAGTTCCACAGCGGCTACTATTTTCATTTGGTCTCCGACAAAGTTATAACACCATATTACAACGATAATGTTGACATTGATTGCCCCTGTTGCAATTCTTCCTTGGGTATGTTTCTCCTTTTGGGAAATAACTCATAAAGTAATTTCAATGGTCTTCAGATCTATTACTTATGTTCTGCACGGAAGCCACCATGGTGCGAGCGGGGTGCACTTCTTCAAGCCCCTGAGCATAACAGAAAAGGATTTGTGCAATTAAGCAGAAAAAAGTTACGAAACGTTTTTCTACAGCGAGTTCCAGCGTATAAATTCTAGGTGGAAATCTCTCACGTTGAAATATGGTTTAGGTCCCCTACTGTTAGCGACATGTCGATACACTGTGTTGACTATCTTTTGACTGTCTTATGTTTCCAGCTGCTGCCAACTTCGGTGATCTAACAGCTATAGCACTATAGTAGGGCGGAGAAGTTGTATGTGTCAACTGGAAAATAAACAGCGTAACGAGTGTGTTTGAACATGCAAACTTCTATGATGTTCTTTCATATAATCTTGTTACTACCATGTGCAATTTACACTAAGCTCCTAATTGTAAGGGCACACACATTCCTAAAGTGGCATCGTTTGTAGCAGACAGGTAACACCCCCCTCTTACGTCCCTCCACAACTTAGCGACAAAGTTCTTCCTGCTTTCTCCACATCTCACGTTCCACTGACATCGAAGCTTCACTTAACACCGACAACTTATATCGCCTTCTATCGATGACTGAAGAGTAGAATTATAGCGTCTAAGATCATTAAAACGTGAAGTGATTACCAAAAACTTGGAGGCTTCTAAAACCTTAGACTTTAAAGTTTCTCAAAGTTTCATTCGTAATGATGTAAAAACATTACACATAAACCAGAAGTTGGACCTATTTCCTAAAGCGTAAGCCGGCCGCGGTGGTCTCGCGGTTCAGGCGCTCAGTCCGGAACCGCGTGACTGCTACGGTCGCAGGTTCGAATCCTGCCTCGGGCATGGATGTGTGTGATGTCCTTAGGTTAGTTAGGTTTAAGTAGTTCTAAGTTCTAGGGGACTGATGACCACAGATGTTAAGTCCCATAGTGCTCAGAGCCATTTGAACCATTTGAACCTAAAGCGTAACAACACCCAGTGGCTGTGTCCTAGGATCACTGACAAATCCCGGAAAGCGTGGTTATTTACATGAGAGTTAAAAGACGAATAGAGTCCGTGGATGTTTTAAAAAGTTTCGTCACACTGACAGCAAGAAGAGAGTTGCAGTACTTAGCGTGACTGAAACTGTGTTGATTGTCCAGTTCAACTGAAGCGATATTTCGCGATAAGTTTCTTCATATACAGGGTGTTCCATTTATCCTGACCATCCTAAATAACTGTTTGTCCAGATGCAAATTACAAAATGTTTCAAGCAAATATTCTTTAGCCGTCAGGGGGACATCAATCAGCATGATTGCCTTCGTTGTAGCTTTGTTTTTTACAAAGATATGAACAGCGGTACGACTTTTTTAAATGGCACCCTGTATTTTATATTCGATACTTCATTTCCTCTCCTACAGACCTATTCAAAAATGTATCACAGTGTACCTGTCACTGAAACTCAACGTTATTGCCGGCCTGAGTGGCCGAGCGGTTCTAGGTGCTACATTCTGGAACCGCGCGACCGCTACGGTCGCATGTTCGAATCCTGCCTCGGGCATGGATGTGTGTGATGTCCTTAGGTTAGTTAGGCTTAAGTAGTTCTAAGTTCTAGGGGACTGATGACCGCAGCATTTAAGTCCCATAGTGCTCAGAGCCATTTGAACCATTTGAACCACAACGTTATTAATTACATAACACAACATTGACGTTGACGCTCCCAGCGCTTAGTGCAGGTACTCGGAGTAATGGAACACATCCACGTGCTGACGTTGACAGAGGACAAATGTAAACATAAGTAGAATGCACACCCATCATTCCGTCAACCCTGGTCAGTTGAAGAGTTGTGTGAGTAGAATATACGAGGTGTGGCTAGAAAAAAACCGGACTAGTACTGGTGAAACAATAAAACGAATGCAATAAGGCTGAAAGTCGCGTGACCTGTCACGTGACTCTCGCTCCGCCTACTGCTCGAGTTTCATCTGCCTCCTGCACTCTGTCTGCCCGTGGCGTCTGTTTTAAGTAGTTGACGTTTTGTCTGTGCGTCGGAAAATGTTGAGTGTACAAAAAGAACAGCGTGTTAACATCAAATTTTGTTTCAAACTAGGAAAATCTGCAAGTGAAACGTTTGTAATGTTACAACAAGTGTACGGCGATGATTGTTTATCGCGAACACATGTGTTTGAGTGGTTTAAACGATTTAAAGATGGCCGCGGAGACACCAGTGATGACACTCGCACTGGCAGACCATTGTCAGCAAAAACTGATGCAAACATTGAAAAAATCAGTAAACTTGTTCGACACTTTCCTTGTCAACTCCTGTTAACTCAGACACTGCTCTGATTGTTAAACGGCGATCTTGTCGAACAAGTTTACCGATTTTTTCAATGTTTGCATCAGTTTTTGCTGACAATGGTCTGCCAGTGCGAGTGTCATCACTGGTGTCTTCGCAGCCATCTTTAAATCGTTTAAACCACTCAAACACTTGTGTTCGCGATAAACAATCATCGCCGTACACTTGTTGTAACATTACAAACGTTTCACTTGCAGATTTTCCTAGTTTGAAACAAAATTTGATGTTAACACGCTGTTCTTTCTGTACACTCAACATTTTCCGACGCACAGACAAAACGTCAACTACTTAAAACAGACGCCACGGGCAGATTGAGTGCAGGAGGCAGATGAAACTCGAGCAGTAGGCGGAGCGAGAGTCACGTGACAGGCCACGCGACTTTCAGCCTTATTGCATTCGTTTTATTGTTTCACCAGTACTAGTCCGGTTTTTTTCTAGCCACACCTCGTACACTAACGAAGAGAAGGTAGAAATTCTACTCATCTATGGGGAATGTAAGTTAGCAGAACAGTAATTGCAATACTGTTTTCTTATGTACGGGTACATTTAGTACAGTAGTTTAGTCCTTCCAAATACTGTTGTGTAGAGTAGGCATACAGTAAAGGCTGTCCTTCCCACAAACTGCATCGACATAACGTTTCTTTTATTGTTGTTGTTGAAGGGATGTGAAATGGTACGCATGCAGCGGAACTGTACAGAGAAACCAGTGTACATCGTATTCTTACACGTCACCGGTTCCATCCTTACCATGTACACCAACATCAAGAATTGCATGGGAATGATTTCAGAGTCGTGTACAGTTCTGGCAGTGGTCACAGCAGCAAATCCTCTTCAACCCGAAATTCTTCTCCAATGTTCTATTTATCGATGAATGTTCCTTCTCAAACAGAGGACAGGTAAATACAAGGAACATGCATTATTGGTCCAGCGACAACCCACGATGGCTTAGACAGGTGGAACATCAGCGTCAATGGAGAGTTAACGTCTGGTGTGGGATGCTGCGTACTACAATTATTGGCCCTTACTTCATCGATGGTAGTCTAAACGGCACAGCGTATGCCAACTTCCTCAGACGAATTCTTCCTCCTCTTCTGGATGAAATTCTCCTAAGAACCAGAATGCTTATGTGGTATCAACACGATGGATGTCCAGCACATAATGATTTGCGTGCACGTCGTTTTCTGAACAGAAGGTATCCTGCCAGATGGATTGGTCGAGGAGGAACAGTTACTTGGCCTACTAGGTCTCCTGATTTAAATCCTTTGGACTTTTTTCTTTAGGGGGGTGCGTTAAAGACGTTGTCTATCGCGATATTCCAACAACTCCAGAGGACATGGAGGAACATATCGTGCTTGCTTGTAATTCTCTTCAGCAGTAAATAATTCTTTCATTCAACGAGTGCATCAGTGTATCAGTGTCC
Organism: Schistocerca nitens; assembly: GCF_023898315.1. Taxonomy (NCBI): domain Eukaryota; kingdom Metazoa; phylum Arthropoda; class Insecta; order Orthoptera; family Acrididae; genus Schistocerca; species Schistocerca nitens. The sequence goes on along the minus strand of NC_064616.1, from coordinate 165,468,291 downwards.
AGGGCCACCACTTTGAGCACCTTTGAATGTTCTACTCCTGCGCAACGGTATAGGAGAGTCAAAGTCAATTTTGTGTTATGTTTTGACTTGGTTTTCATTTGTTTTCTGGCAACTCCAGTAAGTGGACGAGTTTGTGATCCCGGGCTCAAATTCGGTGTTGTGTTATGTAATTAATAACGTTGTGTTTCAGTGCATGGTACACTGTTATACATTTTTGGATAGGTCTTTAGGAGAGGAAATGAATTACCGAATAAAAAATACAGGGTGCCACTTAAAAACGTCATACCGCTGTTCATATCTTTGTAAAAAACAAAGCTACAACGAAGGCAATCATACTGATTGATGTCCCCCTGACGGCTAAAGAACATTTGCTTGAAACATTTTGTAATTTGCATCTGGCCGAACAGTTATTTAGGGTAGTCGAGATATATGGGGCTCTCTGTATATTTTGCGAGAGTGAAGTGTTATCAAACCACTGGAAAAGCACAAAAAGTCGGAGCACAAAAAAGGCAAATATGTTCCTCTTTAACAACCTCTGACAAAAAAGTGAGGAATCAGCTGGCTCAGTTCTCATTCCGCCTCCTTCAACAAGAATTTTGGCCTGCAACCACATTCGAGCTCTTTCAACACATATCATTCTAAATCCTTTTACCCAGTCTTTCTTAGAAATTCTGTATATGTCTCTCTCCCACTGTCTCCTTTTCCTCCCATTGGTATACTGTATATCCCACTGTCACAGTTTCCTCTCTCACCTACACTGTGTCCTTATGTCTCTATTCCCCATTGCCAATGTCTTCATCATTCTTCAGCTGCTCAAAAATAATGGAGGGTCTAACTTATATTTTCCGCTTATATCTACATGTTTAGAATTTCGGTCCAAAATGCGCCCTCCTCCCTGCGTACGTGTTTAAGGTAGCCCTCCCCACTTTTCTGTCAGAGCCTATTAAATAGGAACATATTCGCCTTTTTAGTGCTGCGACAGCAGCATTTTCCCGGTGGTTCCCTTCTTTTCCCTGCTACAGCAGGGCCGGCCGGAGTGGCCGAGCGGTTCTAGGCACTTCAGTCTGGAACCGCGCGACCGCTACGGTCGCAGGTTCGAATCCTGTCTCGGGCATGGATGTGTGTGATGTCCTTAGGTTAGTTAGGTTTAAGTAGTTCTAAGTTCTAGGGGACTGATGACCTCAGATGTTAAGTCCCATAGTGCTCAGAGCCATTTGAACCATTTTTGCTACAGCAGGGTGTTCTGTTGATAGAAAACGAATTCTATATGTCAGTGAAGTTTTGAGAGTTTATTTATATGTTTCGACACACTTATATACTTTGACACATATGAACAAATAAGTATGCATAACGCACTGCGCAACACAATTAAGGGCTCACTTTTCGAAACCCCATAATTGACGCCCATTCCACCGCAGAAGTTTTAAATTTAGCTAAATCGGGACCTACAACATTTCTCTGTTATGGTGCAAAAGCATAGCAGCCTGTGACGTCACCCTCGCGCTCGACGATGCTTCGAACATCGCGTGTCGACACTTGCAGAAAAAAGGTCAGAGTTCAGAAGTTCTTGTGACGTGTAAGGTGGGTTAATGATGTCATTTTGGCACCAAATTTCATCAAAATACAGTGATATGTAACAGTTCGTTCTGTCACTGTGATGCCAAGTGGTGCTTATACTGCTGCTACAGATGCAGTGCGATGCGATGCGCCAGAGCCATAAGCCGAACACTATGGTTATCCCTCTCGGTAGCACCACGTGACCATTCGGAATTCGGTCTTCTTGTAAGCGTATATTCTCGTGACCGTCGGTGCCAGCAATTACGTACAGTGGCTACAATCCTGCCAGTTATTTCTGCAATATCACGGAAAGAACATCCAGCTTCTCGTAGCCCTGTTACACAACCTCGTTCTAACTCAGTGAGGTGTTGATAATGGCGTCTTTGTCGCCTTAAATGCATTCTTGACTAACATCAACTCACCACGTCCAGTCTCAAACGTAACTAACGCTCACGATCGTTACAGCGTGTTAAAGCGAACCTGATTTGCATCCTCATAGTGGCGCTCCTACCGCCACTCTTACGTCACCGAAGCGAGACCTGAAGACACCATCTTTCAGATGTAGAAACGCGCCATCCAACTTTGTCACACCACTCCTCCTTGGAGTTGTGAGTTTTATTTCCGTCCGTGCAGTGGACGTCAAACAGCGGCCCGCGGGTCGCATGCGGCCCGAATCAAGTGTTCGTGCGACCCGCGTTTCTTAACCATATTTTAGAATAATAATCTTCTAGCAACTAACAGCAGAATCCAAAAACGTCAAGTAACGTTAACAGCATTTTAAAAGTGTACTTCTCTTGCTCCGTGACAAACAAAAATACTTACAGACACAATAACATTTTAGAGTGTGCGTAATTTTAATTGATGTCGGCCGTGCGGGATTAACCGAGCGGTCTCAGGCGCTGCAGTCGTGGCCTGTGCGGCTGGTCCCGGCGGAGGTTCGAGTCCTCCCTCGGGCATGGGTGTGTGTGTTTGTCCTTAGGATAATTTAGGTTAAGTAGTGTGTAAGCGTAGGGACTGATGACCTTAGCAATTAAGTCCCGTAAGATTCCACACACATTTACATTTATAATTGATGTCGGTAAATCCCATCGCGAGCTAAGTGAAGCTTGCCTCTTACGTCAGGGGCAGAGTGGTATGTAGCGCGGCCACTACGTTGGTAATAGAAGTAAGGGAAGGAATATTTTGTTGTTTAGCTTGCAATGCTGACAACTCACCAGCGTGTGCAATTAGCACCGATCAGCTGCTATGGTATAAAGGTCAAACGGCAGTAACATGGATTCGTGATTGCGCTTTATAGAGATGGTCATCTTCAACTGTGATACGTTTTTGTAGCAACTAATATGAAATAAAATTAAGGCTGTTGTAATACAGTGCCGTGACCAAAAGGAAAATGGCATTCAGAACATTTAGCAAACATTTTTGATCGTGTCTCATATTACAATTACTGCCAATGATTGGTATAACATACTAATTTATGTATGTTACCAATTAATAGTAAGATAGGTAAAGCAAGGTGTGGTAAAGTGACCAGGACGGGAAAAATGGCCATTGCGCGTTTTTTGCCCTCAACAGTTCTGCTGTCTGCCGAGAAGTGGCCAGACTAGTTGTAATGTACGTACATCGTCATTGGTGTCACTGGGATAGACAGCTCAGTGAGATAGATAGCTTGTTGCGTTATTGTTTAGTAAAACCTTTTTTGTTTTTGAGTCTTCTGAAGCAAGAAACGTCATTTATATTATTCTTGTTACCTCACTTGTATGGAGATTAATAATTTTTTTACCAATATCAATGTTTAATCAACATAATTTGGTCTACAAATGTAGTTCCTTGTTATTTACTTCAATTTGATGGTTTCTTCTGCCGCGCGGGATTAGCCGAGCGGTCTAGGGCGCTGCAGCCATGGACTGTGCGGCTGATACCGGCGGAGGTTCTTAGGATAATTTAGGTTAAGTAGTGTGTAAGCTTAGGGACTGATGACCTTAGTAGTTAACTCCCATAAGATTTCACACACATTTTTTGGTTTCTTCTGTGTATCACTATAATGCCAATATGGCGTCTGATCGAGTAATGTGACCACACGCTACTCATCAGGAAAAGTGGCCAAGGTATTCACCACAGTAAGAGTTAGTTACTTCCAAAAACCATTCATGGTACGACAGATAAGAACTACCATCCGCCATTCTGTTCCTATGTTATTTTATTTGAAACTGTCTCTAGTCTATTTGGCCTAATACAAAAGTCGGATGTAAAACGGTCTGCTGCAGCCGCTTGGCATTCTTTCAGATAGTAGGACGTGAAGATGCCTAGAAAATGTGCCCGTAAATCGGAAAAACGAACATCGGATGCTGTTGCGATGGCATAGGCCATAGTACCCGCTTACATACGGAAAATTGGCCACTATCTAAGCCTTCAGAAAAATGCATGTAGTTCCAGTACATTATTTTCTTTTCCACTGAAAAATATTTGGTGTGATATCTTATGATACGTAGATTCAAAATGTGCAAGTGGTGAGCTATCAATAACCATGGTTTTGAGAAAACTGAATTTGTGTTTGAGTGGCGTGGCCATCACTTTACTCTCCTCTCTCTCTCTCTCTCTCTCTCTCCTCCCCCCTTCCCCCCCCCCTCCCCTCCCCACCCACCGCGCCTTCTTACTACGCAAAGTGAGAAAGTGGGCCGAGGTGTCGCCCTACATTGTCAATATTGGCTCTTAAGTAAGAAAACTTTGACGATCACCTCATCAGTGTTTTATTGTGACGCATGTCAAAGAATGCCTGAAGTTCCAGTGTCGTCACACTAATCCTTTTTTTGAAAGCTGAACAGGTTTCCATATCGCTTTGAGTCATGTCTGCGACGTCCTTTGAGAAGAAACATTGCTCATAGTGTGTTTAATATGACGTTTGTGGTTTCTGGTATGTGTAAGTGTATGATTAAAGCTATAATTACCATTTCTAATACTTTCTTCTTAAAGCACCGATATCGTGTCGCATGTGAAAGTATTATGAAGCGTAAAAGAGTGGAAAATCAGTGTCAGAGATATTATCAACAAAAAGTCATAAGAGAATGTAATATCGAGAATTTTCACTTATATCTGACAACTCGGTTTTACGACACAATTCTCTCTCTCACGTCACGTTCACAGAACACAACAGACTTTTTTTTAGGGAGCTAATGATACTACGTTAAAGTTTAAAAGATATTGCAAAGCATGAGGGGATTATTTATTGTGACAGTTGACAACAAAAAAAAGCGGCTCAGGCAACTACAAATATGCATCGTTTTCTTGCAGTCACGAACAAATCAGACATTTATTCTGCGATCTTATCAGACAGAATCAGCTTTTCCTGTTACAATATATTGCTATTGGAAGATATGCGAAACTGGGGTAATCAGGTTGCTGTCTTTTCTGTTAAATCGGAAACTTCTTTCAAAAATGGGGGCAATAAAAGTTTTGGAAAAAGAGCCACATGTTTGGTCTAAAAGTAGGAAATACACGACTGGCCATTAAAATTGCTACACCTCGAGGATGACGTGCTACAGACGCGAAATTTAACCCACAGGAAGAAGATGCTGTGATATGCAAATGATTAGCTTTTCAGAGCATTCACACAAGGTTGGCGCCGGTGGCGACACCTACAACGTGCTGACATGACTAAAGTTTCCAACCGATTTCTCATACACAAACAGCAGTTGACCGGCGTTGCCTGGTGAAATGTTGTGATGCCTCGTGTAAGGAGGAGAAATGCGTACCATCACGTTTCCGACTTTCATAAAGGTCGGATTGCAGCATATCGCGATTGCGGTTTATCGTATCGCGACATTGCTGCTCGCGTTGGTCGAGATCCAATGACTGTTAGCACAATATGGAATCGGTGGGTTCAGGAGAATAATACGGAACGCGGTGCTGGATCCCAACGGCCTCGTATCACTATCAGTCGAGATGACAGGCATCTTATCCGCATGGCTGTAACGGATCGTGCAGCCACGTCTCGATCCCTTAGTCAACAGATGGGGACGTTTGCAAGACAACAACCATCTGCACGAACAGTTAGACGACGTTTGCAGCAGCATGGACTATCAGTTCGGAGACCATGGCTGCGGTTACCCTTGACGCTGTATCACAGACAGGAGCGCCTGCGATGGTGTCCCCAACGACGAACCTGGGTGCACGAATGGCAAAACGTCATTTTTTCGAATGAATCCAGGTTCTGTTTACAGCACCATGATGGTCGCATCCTCGTTTGGCGACGTCGCGGTGAACGCACATTGGAAGCGTGTATTCGTCATCGCCATACTGGCGTATCACCCGGCGTAATGGTATGGGGTGCCATTGGTTACACGTCTGGGTCACCTCTTGTTCGCATTGACGGCACTTTGAACAGTGGACGTTACATTTCAGGTGTGTTACGACCCGTGACTCTAACCTTCATTAGATCCCTACGAATCCCTACATTTCAGCAGGATAATGCACGACCGCATGTTGCAGGTCCTGTACGGGCCTGTCTGGATACAGAAAATGTTCGACTGCTGCCCTGGCCAGCAGATTCTCCAGATCTCTCACCAACTGAAAACGTCTGGTCAATGGTGGCCGAGCAACTGGCTCGTCACAATACGCCAGTCACTACTCTTGATGAACTGTGTATCATGTTGAAGCTGCATGGACAGCTGTACCTGTACACGCCATCCAAGCTCTGTTTGACTCAATGCCCAGGCGTATCAAGGCCGTTATTACGGCCAGAGGTGGTTGTTCTGGGTACTGATTTCTCAGGATGTATGCACCCAAATTGCGTGAAAATGTATTCACATGTCAGTTCTAGTATAATATATTTGTGCAATGAATACCGTTTAACATTTGCATTTCTTCTTGGTGTAGCAATGGTAATGGCCAGTAGTGTAAAATTGCTGAAGTATCCACATACGCCTACTGCAGCGGCATCTCCGCAGACAGACCAGCGATGTGGGTTGCCGAATTCGCTGCAAAGTCTGGCCGACGCAAGAGTGTTTACGAGCAAGTACCACAGTTGACAACAAACACGTAGGTACGGCCAAGTCCATCAGAGGGCATCAACCAGCAGCAGAGGAAGGGGGCGCGACGGTCAACGAACTATTTCCTGGCGATCACGTGTGTGCAAATAGTACCGGAAGTAACCTTCCGCCTGGGACTAGATAAGCCTGCGCCCGGCCGTTCAGCAGGCAGTTGTCGACTCGCTGAGTGCGGAGAAGATCGGCCGGTCCAGCGGCGTGCCACCTCGAGCTCCTCTCTTTCGCAACGATTCTGAGACGTCGCTTCCGTCGTGTTAGGCTGTCTACCAGCTGCTAACAGCCGACTTCGAGGTGGAACAGTTGTTCGGGTATAGAGTCGAAGGGAACTCTTGGTTATAGGAATTAGTCGTTATTTTCTTGATCCGTAGAAGTGATCCTTATTGTTTTTTGGTTTTGAACAGTGTGTTACTGTTGGTGGCTTATTGTACGTTCCTTAATGAAAAGGCCGGTAAAACGAGTTGATTCTTGGTCTGTATATTTAGCAGTGGCGACGAGTTTGTTCGAATTCCTGCGTTGCTCCATTGTTTGTTGACATGGTTGGAGGTATTCCGGGTTTAGATGCGCCCACGGCTCGCGTCCTTGACCTGTTGGATCGTATAGAACACATGGCTGAACTTTTGTTTCAGCGTCTGCAGGCTTCGATTAGTGTTCCTCAGGGAGTGCCGGCATCGGCCGCTCCTGCCACGTTCCCGTCGTTTGACATTTACTGCTTAGTGCAACAGTTGCATCCGGAGGTAGAACCCCATCCCTCCCTTATGAACAGCTGACCGCCAGTTTAGCAGAGTATTTTAATGCCCAGGTCCACATAGCAGTAGGTCGCCACAAGTTTTTCAGCAGTCGGAAGCGTCCATTGCAGTCTTACAGGAAATGGATCACTTGCCTTCAAGGGCTCTCCTGCAACTGCTGGTTCTCTTGTGCCAACCCGTGGTGTAAGCAGTCCTATGGTGTGGCACTCTTTCGCGACATGATTCTGGTCCATGCTCCTGACGATGCCCTGCGAACGGATCTGTTGAGGCTGAAGGATCCCTCCTTGGACACGTGGCTCTCTGTCATTTGTGCCCATGAACAGTCTTCCCGTTCGTTTGTGGCGCTCCATGTCTCACTGCAGGTCTCTGCCGCATGGCCGCACCGTCGTCGCTCGGAGCCACGGTCGCCAGGAGTTGCGGCCACGCCGACGGCAGCGGCGGCCGCCCCGCCGCCTTCTCCAGACCAGGTTACGGGTTCTCGGGCTCAGCAACGTCAGTGGCTGCCCTCCTGTCGTCAGTGCTTTGTTACGCACCAGTACATGTAGAAATACTTCCCTCCGCAGTTAGAGTTTCACAATTCTCGTCCAGTGCCTTTTACTCTGTGGGACGCCCTACACAAGGAACTGCATCGCCTCGTGAAGAGCCGGCCGGTGTGGCCGTGCGGTTCTAGGCGCTTCAGTCTGGAACCGCGTGACCGCTACGGTCGCAGGTTCGAATCCTGCCTCGGGCATGGGTGTGTGTGATGTCCTTGGGTTAGTTAGGTTTAATTAGTTCTAAGTTCTAGGCGACTGATGACCTCAGAAGTTAAGTCGCATAGCGCTCAGAGCCATTTGAGCCTCGTGAAGGCGGGCTTAATCCATTGTCATCCTCGAAAAACCGAATGGGTCTCTCTGAGGTATATGGCACCGTCAATGCCCATTCTGTCATTGACTCTTACCCTTTCCTGAAGATCGATGATATTCTGTCCAAGTTGATGGGTGTCAAGATCTTCGCTAAAATCGATCTTAGGGAAGCATACCTCCAGCTGCCAGTCAATGCTCCCTATCAAGAGGTCCTCATCATCAATACTTCCTTTGGGCTCTTCAGGTACAACTGCCTGCCATCTGGAATCGCCAGCGCTCCAGCCATCTTTCAATGCTTTCTGGAGTATGATGGAGGGCCCTGGCACTTCCTATTACTTAGACGACATCTTAGTTGCAGGGATCTCGGTCCCGGACTGAGTGCACAACTTTCGGCGACTTTTCGAGGTTCTGCAAGCTGTGGGGTTGCAGTGCATGCACAATTTTTGTGCCACAAGTGACTTTGTTGGCCATGTCTTCAGTGCCACGGGAATTCGCCCAACACCACAATACCTCGAGGCAATTGAGGGCTCCCGACACTGACAAATGTCTCCCAGCTCATATCCATCTTGGGTCAACTCGCCTATTATCGGCTGCAGCTCTGGCTTAGCCTCTGTGTTTCCTGCTTAACAAGAATATTCCCTGCACGTGGTCGCCAGAATGTGATCGGGCTTTCCAGTGTCTCAAATCTGCTCTTCTCACTCCACCATGCCTCATCCCATACGACCCAGCCAAGCCTCTTATTTTGACTGCTGATGCGTTGGATTATGGGCTGGGGGCTGTGTTGTCTCATATTGGTGACAGTGTTGAGCACCCAGTAGCTTTCCCCTCGAAGACCCTATAACATGCACAGCACAGCTATATCCAAATCGAGAAGAAGGCCTCAGCCGTTGTATTTGGATTCAAAAAGTTTCACGACTTCATCTATGGCCGCCAGTTCACACGCTACACAGACCACAAGCCCTTGGTCTCAGTGTTCAGTGCCACATCCGCTATCCCTACCCAGACAGCTCGCCGCCTGTAGTGCTGGACATTGTTCCTTGCAGGGTACACCTGTGACATCCATTACTGGGCCACTCCCTCCATGGCAACGCCGATCTTCTTTCTTGACATCATGTGGGGGCGGATTCCGACTTCAACGCTGAAGTAGTTGGTTGTTTTCATCTGGATGACGCGGCCGCCTCCGCCATCGCCACATTGGCACTGAACACCAGGATCGCCGCACAGCACACAGCCTTGGACCCAGTTCTCCAGACAATCCCGAGTCAGGTTCAACTCGGGTGGCCCTCAGATCGTCGTCAGGTGTCGGACCCAGACGTTCGGGCTTACTAGCATCGCCGCAAAGACTCTCCCGTCCACGGCTGATTTTCTTCGTCTCTTTGGGGACACTGATCATTGGCGTGTCGTAATACCGCCCTCCCTCCATCAGCGATTCCTCGCGCTCCTACATGTCGGACACTGGGGGATCGTCCTGACGAAGCGCCTCGCCCACCAACGTGTCTATTGGTGGGGAAGGGACAGTGATATCACCTACATGGTGGGTTCCTGCTCCTCCTGTCAGCGTCAGCAGTCGGCGCTGCCACGGCGCCTGCTTCTGTGGCCTCTGGCCGCTGCCCCATGGTCCCGGCTGCATCTGGATTTTGTGGATCCATTCCTAGGGTCCTACTGGCTCATTCTGGGGGGCGCCAGCAGTGGTTTCCCGTATGTCAGACGGATGTGCTCGACGACTGCCGCTCGCACCCCCTCTCGTATTTTCGCCATTGAGGGTCTACTGGAGGCGATTTTGATGGACAACGGCCTGCAGTTCACGTCAGCAGTGTTTACTTCCGTGCTACGTTGGGCACCCAGCTGCTCCATATAGCGTCATTCCATCCCGCCTTCATTGGGTTAGTGCAGCCGCCCTCGACCTCTTCCTGACGATGGGTCCTCTCTGGTGGAGAAACTGCACGGTCACCCTCATCGGATGCCCTTGTCACTCGTGTTTCCTGCTTCCCCTCGTCCGGCTGCTCTGGTCTCGGTGTGGCTGCGCTTCTCTCCACAGGATCCCGTCTGGGCGTTGGTATTTCCCAAGGGCTGTCCCCACTGGGTTCCCACCAAGGTCTTCACGCTTCTTGGCCACACCATGGTAACTGTCGTCCCTCACGATGGTTCCCTCTGTTGGAACCAGCTGCGGTACAGTCTTGGGCCAGGACCAGCACTGCCATTGTCTCCAGCTCCGCGCCTTCGGTCTGAGGTCTTCCACGACGATGGGGGCTCATTGCACGTCCCTTTGCAGCCACAGGCGTTGCCGCCGCCGGCTTTCACCGATTTCCCGTGGGCGGATACCTCGCGTATGGATGTTTATGAGGCTCTCACCCCCGCCACCAGAACCTCTGCCGCCACCCGTAGTCTTGGTTCAAATGGCTCTGAGCACTATGGGACTTAACATCTGAGGTCATCAGTCTTCTAGAACTTCCAACTACTTAAACCTATCTAACCTAAGGACATCACACACATCCATGCCCGAGGTTCGAACCTGCGACTGTAGCGGTCACGCGGTTCCACACTGAAGTGCCTAGAACCGCTCGACCACTGCGGCCGGCCCCGTGGTCTCTTTCTACCTGCAGAACCTGGGACCGACGTCGAGATGTGCTTTCGCCTCGTCCCTGGGTGAGGACGGCAACTCCACAGACAGACCAGCGATGCGGGTTGCCGAATCCGCTGCGAAGTCCGCCCGACGCAAGAGTGTTTATGAGTACCGTTTGCTTGTGAGTACAGGTTGTCTGGTACATTAGCTGAGATATTTGTAAATGAGCTAGAAAATAAGTTTTTTTTGAACAAAATCCTGACATCTGCGAAAAAATTGTCTATTACAGACGTTATGAAGACGACATCATACTATTGTACAAAAGGTGACGGAAGTGAAATACACGAGGTAGCAGAAAGAACGAGTGGGATGGACGAAAAAATTAAATTCACAGTGGAACTGGAAGAAGGAAGTATAAGTTTTTTGGATCTTAGGTTAACTAAATGGGATGGAAGGCATAAGATTAGCATATTTAGGAAGACGACGGAAACTGACACGATTATAAATGCGAAATTCTGTCACCCTAAGAAGCATAAATGGGCATATTTCAGAGTTACGATCAACAGGATGCTAAAACTGCCACTCACCCCTAATGACAAGGTGGAAGAATTAAGTGTGATTAGACAAGTAGCCAAGGCAAACTGATATAAGGATCGTGATGTAATGAAACTTTATAATAAACTAAAACCAAAATATGTGAAAAAAGGAGACAATAGAACCAGAGGACAAGAAGTTTGTTGCTATGTCCATACAATGGTGCATTTTCCTACAGAACTGAGCAGGCTTTGAGAAAAATTAAAATAAAAATTGGATTTGAAACGAAAAGTACAGCTGGTTGTAGGCTACGCCACAAAGTTTGCAACAACAGCAACAAATATTCGGAATCTGGTGTTACTAGGATCAACTGCCAACTGTTTTATATTGGTCAGACAAGAAGGAATTTCAAGACTCGTTTTAGACAGCATACATATAACTAAAACAAGAGCGCTTTCGGTACACATTTAGACAGAGAAAAACATTCGGTATGAAACAGAGAATAATATGAAAGTGTTTCATAGGGCGCCAAAGAAACAGTTACTGCCGGCCGCGGTGGTCTCGCGGTTCTAGGCGCCCAGTCCGGAACCGTGCGACTGCTACGGGCGCAGGTTCGAATCCTGCCTCGGGCATGGATGTGTATGATGTCCTTAGGTTAGTTAGGTTTAACTAGTTCTAAGTTCTAGGGGACTGATGACCACAGCAGTTGAGTCCCATAGTGCTCAGACCCATTTGAACCATTTTTGAACCAAACAGTTACTGGACCTACTTGAAGAAATGGAGATCTATATGCACAGAAAACGGCAACGGGAATTACTACTGAATGTACAAAATGAGTTTAGCCTAAATGCTTATTCTGAAGTATTCAGAAAGCTACAGGTTTGAGTAGCGTCGAGAGCCCCAGCGGATTGGCGTGCGGTCGTGTGCGCCGGCCGCCGGCGACGAGGAGACTGGTCCTCCCTCCGCAAGTTCCACCGCAGGAAAACAAGATCGTCATACAGAGCAGCCACCATGTGCCGCCATTGAGACCACACTCCGGATTTTTAATTTTTAGTTAATAGTCACTGCTTCGTTAATTACCTTAAAATTACGTTTAGGGTAATTCATGTGTCAGGCTGGAAGATTTTATTTTATGTGTTTTTAATTTTATACTTTTTATACTGGTTTTTATACGACTGTATGTTTTACCTTGCCAGGCTAGAAGCTTCACATTATTAATATTTGCACTTTATATGTGGATTTTAACTATGGATCGTGGAGTATGTCAGTACATGTTTTATTATCAGACGCTCCTTTCCATGTGAAGTAATTTTAATTAATGACTACGCATACCACATTTTAACCATTACAATTGCGATACTGGTTAATCATATAGCCTGGCTATAGTGCCCTCTACTGACCTCAGTTTCCTTGTATAAATACCAGACGCATTCTGATCACTACCAGCACTTACCATGTACCTACATCTTTAGTTTGACGTTGACACTACATCAGAATATTTTATGGTATGTATAGCTGGTATACATGTAAACATTTTATCTTTCTTATTTAGCACCAGGACTTTTATAGATTTAGTGTCAGCAAATTAAGTTAGTTGGTTACACACTTTTTGTTTTTGTAACAGATCTGAAGATGGTAGTGGTCGAAACTGCTCATAGTGAAATATAAAAATTTATGTGATGAAGACGGACCCGTAAAATAAACTGCCGAAAATATGATCACGGACTCATTTTCAGAATTTGTCTTCTATTGATAAGTATTTAAATTGTATCATTTTTTTAAATTACTATGAGTAATTTCGAGAAAATAAATATTTCTTTTTCAAAACTAGACGTCAAGCTGGTCAATTTGATATCGCAATTGTCCATTTCCCAGTATTTCTTTGCCTATGAAAATTCGCACAATAATTTTCCCTCAAATCAATAAATATGTTTTTCATACTTACTTTCAAGGAATTATAACTTTTTTTACTCACTCTGGTCAGTTTGATACCCCATTCACCCATTCCTCGCTCTTCGTTTGTTTGTGAAAATTATGAGAAAAATCCATTTTGTAATTTCTAGTGAGCCTTGTTTTCGCTCCGCTCAGACACTTCAACTCTAAAAGGTGACTGTATTAAAAGAAAATATTTATTGCAGAATGAGAGAGGATTGTCCACTGATAAATGCTAAGAAGAACATAAAAAAAGAAATTTGTCAGTTTGTAGTATCATCGTGAGGAATTTGTGCCAAATGTTTTATACATATCATCCATATTACTGGTTCATTGCCCCACTCTCGAAATATGTTCGTGTCTTAATGCTTTCATTCAGCAGGATATTTTGAAACAATTTTAAGTCAGCAAGTATGGACGTAATCTATGTTGCTCTAAGTTTAAACAACTAAACAATTTTTATCAGGAGTGGCCGAGCGGTTTTAGGCGCTTCAGTCTGGAACGGCGCGACCGCTACGGTCGCAGGTTCGAATCCTCCCTCGGGCATGTATGTATGTGTGTGATGTCCTTAGGTTAGTTAGGTTTAAGTAGTTCTAAGTTCTAGGGGACTGCTGACCTCAGATGTTAAGTCCCATAGTGCTCAGAGCCACTTAAACCATTTTTTATCGTTGACTGTGGTTCTTTGCAGTTCCTCGAAGACAGCTTCCTATGACAAAAGGGCATAAGGAAAATAAATTATTGAACAAAATATGGTTATATTAAACAAAAGACGATATATCTGTCCTCAACTCCCATATACATACATTATTTTCTAGTATTACAGACAAGATAACAGATAATAACTTTCCTTTTGTGTTGGGGGGGGGGGGGGGGGATAACTGCAGATGAATTCGCTAACTGAAATTTTTCTGTAATTCTTCAGGGATGTAGAAAATTCTTCTGGGATATAGAAATGAGAAGCAAAAAAAAAAGGCTCTGAGCACTATGGGACTTAACTTCTGAGGTCATCAGTCCCCTAGAACTTAGAACTACTTGAACCTAACTAACCTAAGAACATCACACACATCCATGCCCGAGGCAGGATTCGAACCTGCGACCGTAACGGTCGCGCGGTTCCAGACTGTAGCGCCTAGAACCGCTCGGCTACATCGGCTGGCCGTGAGAAAATCTTTCTGCGTTAGCCTGCAAAGCATACAATATCTCTTAGTTATGGCGTTCTGTTCTTTTCGAGTAGTCTATCGCTCTTTGAGATGAAAAGGAAACAAATGGCTCTGAGCACTATGGGACTCAACTGCTGTGGTCATAAGTCCCCTAGAACTTAGAACTACTTAAACCTAACTAACCTAAGGACAGCACACAACACCCAGCCATCACGAGGCAGAGAAAATCCCGGACCCCGCCGGGAATCGAACCCGGGAACCCGGGCGTGGGAAGCGAGAAGGCTACCGCACGACCACGAGATGCGGGCGAAAAGGAAACAGAACAAACAACTGTAATAATTTCGTCCAGCGGTAAAAAGAGTAGGCTACTGAGAATAGAAGACAAAGTTGGCCTGGTAACCTCTTCGATGAACCCCCTATATCTCCAAGAAGCGCCCTTTCCTCTACCCAAACTGTTCACCGGAAACAAATTTTTTGCGTTAAGCAAAGTTATTTATTCTTCTTTTCTTTTGAGACGTATTTTTGTTTTCTAGTTAGTGACATCTATAATTCTGTTATTTTGGATTCTATTACCCTTATCCCTCCTTCTTTGTACACTTCCATCTGACCGATTTCCACTTGCATAGTAACCAGAATATTGAACAGATATTGTGGTATCACCATGGAAAGCTGCCAGCTACAATAGAACAAGTCTGCGGTGATGAGAATTTGTTTTCACTTGCTATTCCATGGGTTTCGACAACGTTCGAGTACCTCTGACAGCCTCATCCTTTTGAGACCGCGTCGTGAAGGAAGCAGAAGTATTTACTCGGAGTCAACTTGATCAGCCAGGACGGGGGCCTCCATCTATATAAGTAATATAATTAAACATTGATCGGGACCTTTGCTTATCGACCGTTTGAACTCTGACGCTTAACTTTCTCGAAAAAATCCAACGTGGTATATGCATTCTTTGTAAGTTTGCTTTGTCATTTACACATGACTCGTTATATATAGTATCTTGTTTAAAAACTGATCCCCTGCTTAGCATTATATTCCTGTGAATTTCTTTTCTGAAACGGAAATCTAATTCAGTTGAAAAAAAGAGGTGGATTTTTCTGAGGACCAGTATCTCTTCACATTCTTCATGGCATAACAGAAACCGCTGCATAATAAATGGAACCGCGCGACCGCTACTGTCGCAGGTTCGAATCCCGCCTCGGGCATGGATGTGTGTGATGTCTTTAGGTTAGTTAGGTTTAAGTAGTTCTAAGTTCTATGGGACTGATGACCTCGGCAGTTAAGTCCCATAGGGCTCAGAGCCATTTGAACTTAATGGCAGCACTCATTTTTTGGTTTACGTGCTTGAATCTCCGTATCACGTAACTCCCTCTGTAATTTGCATACCATCAACTGACTGAAATTTATACGACGATGTTCCGTAGCCCGTCACGTTCTCTCTCCTTACTATCAGTGTCTTCCTCTTCAGATCGTCAAAGTCCGCAGCTCGTGGTCGTGCGGTAGCGTTCTCGCTTCCCACGCCCGGGTTCCCGGGTTCGATTCCCGGCGGGGTCAGGGATTTTCTCTGCCTTGTGATAACTGTGTGTTGTGTGCTGTCTTTAGGTTAATTAGGTTTAAGTAGTTCTAGGGGACTGATGACCATAGATGTTAAGTCCCATAGTGCTCAGAGCCATTTTTCAGATCGTCAAAACACTTGACCACTTGTGCGAGAAGATTTTATTGCAGCACTTTCCTGCTTGTACTGCGAGGTAACATAGAACACAACTTTGCACTGGTCACAGGAAGATGGTAGTGCCCGCTATGGATGGTACTACACTCTTGCTTGCCCATTAATTGACCATTGTTACACTTAATGTGAAAAAATATTAAAGGCAAATCTAGAAAAAGAATAGTTATGTGTAATAGCTTACGTATTGTATTGCTAGAGAAGCAAGAAATTGGGGCTCTAAATATTGGCAGTATGTATATTTGCAACTATAAATTTGGACAGATTGAAGTTCCTTAAAATTCACATAATAAATTCGATAACTTAGATATATTTCACAACAGATGACGCTCTGAACCAGCAATCAATAGGCTCAGAATACAATGTACATAAATAAAATAAGTTCAAAAATGGTTCAAATGGCTCTGAGCACTATGGGACTCAACTGCTGTGGTTATCAGTCCCCTAGAACTTAGAACTACTTAAACCTAACTAACCTAAGGACATCACACACATCCATGCCCGAGGCAGGATTCGAACCTGCGACCGTAGGAGTCGCACGGTTCCGGACTGCGCGCCTAGAACCGCGAGACCACCGCGGCCGGCAATAAAATAAGTGTTTGTGATTGAAGGCTGCATATATTTATAACACACAACCAGTGGGTAGCGTACTGCATACGTCTGCACATGTTCTCGGTGCTACAGTATGTGTGTTGCGTTTTTCCCCGTTTACCACACACAGCACCATCGATCTGCGACTGATGGTTGGCTATGACACTGTGACGTCATGGGTCGATGCCCACCCCCGGTAACAGGCTAGTAGCCGATGGCAAGAGGTAGCGGACACAGCTGTCTCGCCTCGTGCACAGCTCCTCTTAAATTATGCCCCTCTAGTTACAGGGCTGGTGGACTTCACATAGTGGGGTTCAGTATAATCGTGTGTGTCTATATTTATTGTTCCCACCTTCGTATTATTTTAAAGTAGCAGGGAAATTATTTATAAATTGACAAACAACTCATCATGGTATACTTCTGTTTTAAGTTTTTTTAAGATTTAAATTCAAGGTTCATCTAACAATCCTGACAGAGTAATGTGGTAATTCAATATTTTTCCTCGTGTTTTCGCTCATTTCCTAGTCTTTCTATCCAGAATCATCCTTTCTTTCCATATTTGAAATCACTGAGTATCATCTATCCAAAAGTCAATAAGAAGGCTGCGTGTAATGTAAGTTACATAATGCTGTGTAAAACGAAAATTTTAATTGTATCTTCGCACAGCCAGTTGCTATATTACCTGCTTTACCTCATGATGCTGATCTTTATATTAATGTCGGCCTCATACAACCAGCAATAGTTGTATTTGTGGTTCTGGAAAGAGTTTCAACAATTACTGTGTTTACCTGTAAAGGCGTTTGTTTGGTTGTAAGATCCCATCTGTCCACTATACTGATAAATTTTTTAATATCTCACAAACAGTGTTATCATATGGAAGAATATTACGTTATCACCGGACTGAATGGGACATTGTACATGAACAGCAATCATACTGTCTCTTCCGCGCCTACGAATAAAACAAAAGCAATAATAATGAAAATACTATATAGAATATCTTTTCATTGTGTTTGGGTGACATTTGGGTGATCATATTTTCTATTGAAGATATTACGATGCGCAATCTGACCCTGTTAACCACGGAGACGATAATGCCCGAGAAGGGCAAGACTTGCATAACGGTGTCAAATTTCAAATGATTAAAAAAAAAAAATTGGGCGGGT
The DNA here is from genome assembly GCF_023898315.1 of Schistocerca nitens. NCBI lineage: Eukaryota > Metazoa > Arthropoda > Insecta > Orthoptera > Acrididae > Schistocerca > Schistocerca nitens. Next base: position 165,450,435 of record NC_064616.1, on the reverse strand, counting down.
GCTAGTAGGACTCGCGTACTGAGGGTTACGTACAACACTAATAATTTATATAGACTGTTCATACACGCTGGGAATCGAGAATCTCTAACATTTTTGGTTGTTAACGACAGCCGGCCGGGGTGCCCGAGCAGTTCTAGGCGCTGCAGTCTGGACCCGCGCGACCGCTACGGTCGCAGGTTCGAATCCTGCCTCGGGCATGGATGTGTGTGATGTCCTTAGGTTAGTTAGGTTTAAGTAGTTCTAAGTTCTAGGGGACAGATGACCTCAGAAGTTAAGTCCCGTAGTGCTCAGAGACTTTTTTTTTTTTTTCTTTTTTGACAACATTGCTACTGGCAAGGTATCAGTCCCAGGGATTCCATGACGTTCGAGGATGTTTTAATTTCAGTAGTATAAATGTGACAGTCATGTGGGAGGCAGGCTATCATTATTGTAATAATCAGGTTCACTGGGTCGCAGGGGTAAAAGTCAAACATCAGGCAAGGAATGATTTTATTGCTCACGTGACGCGTTTCGGAAATTATTCATCATTAGATATCCAGGAGCGATTACGGCACGCAGATATGGCGTTTCAAGTTGTATGTGAAACAACAATCGCAGACTAGTCGCAGACAGTTTTAATTTCGAGCTCGACATCTGAAACAAACGACAAAAGGAACTGCTTTTTCGTGCGATATAATTCAAAATTAACAATTTTCTGATTTTTTTTCTTTACTTGTACTGTGACACCTTATTTCTTGCCAAATTTCATCGTTGTAAATCAACAGGAATATGCTGTAGGTTTTGCTGAGTGAGTTTGCTAGTATCAAAATATGTGACATAAATAGCCGTTCCTTTTGACTGCATTGACTTAGAAGCTCCATTTTTTTACTCCGCCAAGGGAACGTAGACCTTAGTATGTGACATAAATTTCAATTTGATACGTTTACCTGTTCCTGAGGAAAAGGGATCTTAACAGACGGACGAGCAGATAGATAAGGAATGACAAAAAAAAAAAATATCGTCATGTGACATAATTATAAATTCAGAGTTTTCGCTCACGTTAATATAAACTGTTCTCTATGACGAATCTATAATGTTTGTAATTAAAGATGTTAATACTAACAGTTGTTACTCTAATGTGTTCAACCCAAAAACAGTTTCTCACGTATGTGTTATGGATGGCTGAACGTATTATTCAAATGGCTCAAATGGCTCTGAGCACTATGGGACGACATCTGAGGTCATTAGTCCCCTAGAACTTAGAACTACTTAAACCTAACTAACGTAAGGACAACACACACATCCATGCCCGAGGCAGGATTCGAACCTGCGACCGTAGCAGCAGTGCCGTTCCGGACTGGAGCGCCTAGAACCGCTCGGCTACAACGGCCGGCGAACGCATTATTAAGAGATAATAGTGACGATATTTATTTTAGAAAATAGAGCATCACGCTGAACAGTATTGTGCTGTACGACTACTTGACGGATTTCAACGAGATTATAATTGATGTGAGAGGGCAGTCGCATATTTGTACATTCTGATAACAGAACCTGATGATGATGATGAAGTCCCATACTCCGTGACGGAGAGTAGGGAACGATGCGGGAGACCCGCACCGCCGTACTAGGCAAGGTCCTAGTGGAGGTGGTTTGCCATTGCCTTCCTCCGACAACAGGACCTAGTAACATCCAACACAGCACGCCACGATTTTTAGATTACACATAGAAGAGATAGAGAGCAAAGCAGAATGCAGTGTAAATCTTCGATTTTGCTAAAGTAAATAAGATACGCTTTTGATTTTGAATGTTCATATTTTGTCGCAGAAGAGTAAGAGTTATTTGAAGGCGGGAGACATCCGTGAACGGCGCAACCCGGCAAACAGAGCAGGGGGAGGAGGGAATAAGTACTTAACGTCCCCGTAGACGAGTTCATTAGTGACGGAGCACAAGCTTGGTTTAGAGAAGGATGGAGAAGGAAAACGGCTGTGCCCTATTAAAGGAACCATCCCGGCATTTGCCTTAAGCGATTTAGGGGAAACCTAAATCAGGATGGCCGGACGCGGGTTTGAACCGTCGTCCAGTGCGCTACACTGTTTGGCAGCAGAGTAGCCACGGAGGTGTGTCTAGCAGTAGGTAACTAAGGCGAGACCTCATCTGTGCCGCCCTAAAACCGTCATTAACGTTGGTTGGACCTATCTTCACACTCTGTGTTTCAGAAGTAGAGATAATTAACTATGTCATCGGTAAAATCTCAGCTGAACATCTCAGTCATCATAAAAATATAAAAAAAAATCTGCTTGCCTGTAAGTGGAAGAGGAAGAAAGTTTACAGAAGTTAACTACTTACAAGAAAAACTCCCCATCGTCTGCCCCCCCCCCCTTAGATTTAGTGGTAAGATGGCCCAGTGGGTAGCCCATCAAAAACTGAACACAGATCAAGCATGCAAACACGAAGAAGGTACTGAAAAAAAAGAGAGAGCAAAACAGAAACAGTGAAAGGTCCAAGAACAAAAAGTGAAATGCGTCGGGGTAAGTGGTCATGATGTTGGACTGATCAGCGGGCGAGCTGTGTTCAAAACTCCCTCGTGTCTTTTTTTTACAACATTATGAACTTTTCGTCTGGTCATTGAAATGTTTGTTCTCTTTCTGTAGTCTTGGCAGTTGTCATACTAGACTTTGGTTATAGAACATGAGTCATGTGGTATGAATACGTTACTGTCGCAAGTAAACGTGATGAACAGTGAGAGCGGGCGAGATACCACGTAGACGTCCCACAGAGATGAAAGCAACAAATAAACGGATGTGAACTATGTTACAACAAAGCAATTCAAGAGTCACAACTTGCAAGACGGATGACAACTTCTAAAACGTTAAAAGCATACGTTGTGAAAGAGCACAGAGAAACTGTGACTGTGAAACTGTTGCGTTCATTTGTTGCAGCTTATGTGACAAACTAACTTTTCATCATTTCCATGGGAGTGATCGCATTCACGCGAACACCCATATCGCGTAAGGAGGTACATCTCACTCTCTCACTTGCCGTACAAATGAGGTGCGTCGGCAAGACATTGCTATCACATACACGTACTGTCACTAACACCGCGTATGACACACCAGACGTGTTTTCCGGTGGAGGATTCAGTTGACTTGTCGCCTTGTCGTCAAACGTTTGCGGTTCCCATTCGAAAGTCACTTCCTTTCGGCTAGTAACGGAATACACTCCTGGAAATGGAAAAAAGAACACATTGACACCGGTGTCTCAGACCCACCATACTTGCTCCGGACACTGCGAGAGGGCTGTACAAGCAATGATCACACGCACGGCACAGCGGACACACCAGGAACCGCGGTGTTGGCCGTCGAATGGCGCTAGCTGCGCAGCATTTGTGCACCGCCGCCGTCAGTGTCAGCCAGTTTGCCGTGGCATACGGAGCTCCATCGCAGTCTTTAACACTGGTAGCATGCCGCGACAGCGTGGACGTGAACCGTATGTGCAGTTGACGGACTTTGAGCGAGGGCGTATAGTGGGCATGCGGGAGGCCGGGTGGACGTACCGCCGAATTGCTCAACACGTGGGGCGTGAGGTCTCCACAGTACATCGATGTTGTCGCCAGTGGTCGGGACCGGACCGCAGCGACGCACGGATGCACGCCAACACCGTAGGATCCTACGCAGTGCCGTAGGGGACCGCACCGCCACTTCCCAGCAAATTAGGGACACTGTTGCTCCTGGGGTATCGGCGAGGACCATTCGCAATCGTCTCCATGAAGCTGGGCTACGGTCCCGCACACCGTTAGGCCGTCTTCCGCTCACGCCCCAACATCGTGCAGCCCGCCTCCAGTGGTGTCGCGACAGGCGTGAATGGAGGGACGAATGGAGACGTGTCGTCTTCAGCGATGAGAGTCGCTTCTGCCTTGGTGCCAATGATGGTCGTATGCGTGTTTGGCGCCGTGCAGGTGAGCGCCACAATCAGGACTGCATACGACCGAGGCACACAGGGCCAACACCTGGCATAATGGTGTGGGGAGCGATCTCCTACACTGGCCGTACACCACTGGTGATCGTCGAGGGGACACTGAATCGTGCACGGTACATCCAAACCGTCATCGAACCCATCGTTCTACCATTCCTAGACCGGCAAGGGAACTTGCTGTTCCAACAGGACAATGCACGTCCGCATGTATCCCGTGCCACCCAACGTGCTCTAGAAGGTGTAAGTCAACTACCCTGGCCAGCAAGATCTCCGGATCTGTCCCCCATTGAGCATGTTTGGGACTGGATGAAGCGTCGTCTCACGCGGTCTGCACGTCCAGCACGAACGCTGGTCCAACTGAGGCGCCAGGTGGAAATGGCATGGCAAGCCGTTCCACAGGACTACATCCAGCATCTCTACGATCGTCTCCATGGGAGAATAGCAGCCTGCATTGCTGCGAAAGGTGGATATACACTGTACTAGTGCCGACATTGTGCATGCTCTGTTGCCTGTGTCTATGTGCCTGTGGTTCTGTCAGTGTGATCATGTGATGTATCTGACCCCAGGAATGTGTCAATAAAGTTTCCCCTTCCTGGGACAATGAATTCACGGTGTTCTTATTTCAATTTCCAGGGGTGTAGTTGTGCAGAATGAGCTGTCATAGGTCCCTTCCTTACAGTTCGCAGTTGCAAACGGACGTTACACCACGACACAGACACAAATTTGCAAGCCGGCCACTGTGACCGAGCGGTTCTAGGCGCTTCAGTCCGGAACCGCGCTGCTGCTGCGGTCGCGGGTTCGAATCCTATCTCGGGCATGGATGTGTGTGATGTCCTTATGTTAGTTAGGCTTAAGTAGTTCCAAGTCTAGGGGACTGATGACCTGAGATGTTAAGTCCCATAGCGCTCAGAGCCATTTGAACCATTTGAACAAATCCGCATACAGCGATAAGAAAAAAAAAGGCACGAGTGGGATTTAAACACGTCTCGTCACTTAACCAAGACGCCATTGCTCTCGCTGCCTGCTCTATATGAACTTCTTGTCCTTTTTTTTACAGTACAAGACTCTTTCTTCCTGTTTTCATGCTTGGTCTGTGTTCAGTTTTTGACTGGCTATCCACTAGCCCTCTTAACACTAAATCTGTGGGCTCGCGATGGGGAGTTTCCCTTGTAAGATTCATCAGGAATATCCGATCTACTGATGTCTTAATGGAAGCTATCTTACCCATAGTTATTAGGATACCAATATTTGTATTTTAGTGTTACCGTGTCTTACGGGATATTCGTTTTTATCAAAAATTGTTTTTAAATTGAATCACGTGCCATGTGCTCCGAACAAGTTCGCTTCAGACGCTACACTTTTATTAAGTTACGTAGATCCCTCAATCGGGCAGGTAGGTTAGAAAATTTAAAAAGGGAAATGGATAGGTTAAAGTTAGATATAGTGGGAATTAGTGAAGTTCGGTGGCAGGAGGAACAAGACTTTTGGTCAGGCGAATACAGGGTTATAAATACAAAATCAAATAGGGGTAATGCAGGAGTAGGTTTAATAATGAATAAAAAATAGGAGTGCGGGTTAGCTACTACAAACAGCATAGTGAACGCATTATTGTGGCCAAGATAGACACAAAGCCCATGCCTACTACAGTAGTACAAGTTTATATGCCAACTAGCTCTGCAGATGATGAAGAAATTGATGAAATGTATTACGAGATAAAAGAAATTATTCAGGTAGTGAAGGGAGACGAAAATTTAATAGTCATGGGTGACTGGAATTCGTCAGTAGGAAAAGGGAGAGAAGGAAACATAGTAGGTGAATATGGATTGGGGGGAAGAAATGAAAGAGGAAGCCGCCTTGTAGAATTTTACACAGAGCATAACTTAATCATAGCTAACACTTGGTTCAGGAATCATAAAAGAAGGTTGTATACCTGGAAGAATCCTGTAGATACTAAAAGGTATCAGATAGATTATATAATGGTAAGACAGAGATTTAGGAACCAGGTTTTAAATTGTGAGACATTTCCAGGGGCAGATGTGGATTCTGACCACAATCTATTGGTTATGAACTGCAGATTGAAACTGAAGAAACTGCAAAAAGGTGGAAATTTAAGGAGATGGGACCTGGATAAACTGAAAGAACCAGAGGTTGTAGAGAGTTTCAGGGAGAGCATAAGGGAACAATTGACAGGAATGGGGGAAAGAAATACAGTAGAAGAAGAATGGGTAGCTCTGAGGGATGAAGTAGTGAAGGCAGCAGACGATCAAGTAGGTAAAAAGACGAGGGCTAATAGAAATCCTTGGGTAACAGAAGAAATATTGAATTTAATTGATGAAAGGAGAAAATATAAAAATGTAGTAAATGAAGCAGGCAAAAAGGAATACAAACGTCTCAAAAATGAGATCGACAGGAAGTGCAAAATGGCTAAGCAGGGATGGCTAGAGGACAAATGTAAGGATGTAGAGGCTTGTCTCACTAGGGGTAAGATAGATACTGCCACAGGAAAATTAAAGAGACCTTTGGAGATAAGAGAACCACTTGTACGAAGATCAAGAGCTCAGATGGCAACCCAGTTGTAAGCAAAGAAGGGAAGGCAGAAAGGTGGAAGGAGTATATAGAGGGTTTATACTCGTACAAGGGCGATGTACTTGAGGACAATATTATGGAAATGGAAGAGGATGTAGATGAAGACGATATGGGAGATAAGATACTGCGTGAAGAGTTCGACAGAGCATTGAAAGACCTGAGTCGAAACAAGGCCCCGGGAATAGACAACATTCCATTAGAACTACTGATGGCCTTGGGAGAGCCAGTCATGACAAAACTCTACCATCTGGTGAGCAAGATGTATGAGACGGCGAAATACCCTCAGACTTCAAGAAGAATATAATAATTCCAATCCCAAAGAAAGCAGGTGTTGACAGATGTGAAAATTACCGAACTATCAGTTTAATAAGTCACAGCTGCAAAATACTAACTTTGAGGTTCGCCGATGACATTGTAATTCTGTCAGAGACAGCAAAGGACTTGGAAGAGCAGTTGAACGGAATGATCAGTGTCTTGAAAGGAGGATATAAGATGAACATCAACAAAAGCAAAACAAGGATAATGGAATGTAGTCAAATTAAATCGGGTGATGCTGAGGGAATTAGATTAGGAAATGAGACACTTAAAGTAGTAAAGGAGTTTTGCTATTTAGGAAGTAAAATAACTGATGATGGTCGAAGTAGAGAGGATATAAAATGTAGACTGGCAATGGCAAGGAAATCGTTTCTGAAGAAGAGAAATTTGTTAACATCGAGTATCGATTTAAATGTCAGGAAGTCGTTTCTGAAAGTATTTGTATGGAGTGTAGCCATGTATGGAAGTGAAACATGGACGATAACTAGTTTGGACAAGAAGAGAATAGAAGCTTTCGAAATGTGGTGCTACAGAAGAATGCTGAAGATAAGGTGGGTAGATCACGTAACTAATAAGGAGGTATTGAATAGGATTGGGGAGAAGAGAAGTTTGTGGCACAACTTGACTAGAAGAAGGGATCGGTTGGTAGAACATGTTTTGAGGCATCAAGGGATCACAAATTTAGCAGTGGAGGGCAGCGTGGAGGGTAAAAATCGTAGAGGGAGACCAAGAGATGAATACACTAAGCAGATTCAGAAGGATGTAGGTTGCAGTAGGTACTGGGAGATGAAGAAGCTTGCACAGGATAGAGTAGCATGGAGAGCTGCATCAAACCAGTCTCAGGACTGAAGACCACGACAACAAACAACGCAGACCTATAAGATCAAAATGGTTCAAATGGCTCGGAGCACTATCGGACTTAACATCTGAGGTCATCAGTCCCCTAGAAGTTAGAACTACTTAAACCTAACTAACCTATGGACATCACACACATCCATGCCCGAGGCAGAATTCGAACCTGCGACCGTAGCGGTCGCGCGGTTCCAGACTGTCGCGCCTAGAGCCGCTCGGCCACCCTGCCGGCAGTTACCTTTATATCGCAGAAACTACATTCTATCAGAAATATTTACTACCATTCCATTTGTTTTCCCGGACGCAACGTGGGAAGTTGATCGAAATTTCCATTGCGTTTCGTTATAAATTGCCTAGTTCTTATTATACCAAAAGGAGACAGCGCGTTTGTCTCAGTATTTTTCATAAAGACCAGCGTGATCTTTCACTTCGACTTCTTCCATCGAATATACGATAATCTTTATCATAAAAATCAGTTCAATACGACACTGCTCTATGATTACATAGGTAATTAACAGCATTATTAAGCACACAGAGATTTCGTTAAAGTTAACGTAAACTATTCTGCTAATTCACAGTGAGTCTATCAGATTTTTCCGTTCCAGGTTGAATCCATCGTATTCGTAATAGCAAAATTACAGATGTGAATACCAGCAACTTTCACTGTTTTCTAGCACTCAGTTTGTGGTGTCACCGCCAGACACCACACTTGCTAGGTGGTAGCTTTAAATCGGCCGCGGTCCATTAGTACATGTCGGACCCGCGTGTCGCCACTGTCAGTGATCGCAGACCGAGCGCCACCACACGGTAGGTCTAGAGAGACTTACTAGCACTCGCCCCAGTTGTACAGCCGACGTTGCTAGGAAAGGTTCACTGAGAATTACGCTCTCATTTGCCGAGACGATAGTTAGCATAGCCTTCAGCTAAGTCAATTGCTACGACCTAGCAAGGCGCCATTTATCCTTTGCTATGTATCTAATGAAGCATGTACAGTAACAAGACCAATGTTCACCAATTGTTGATTAAAGTTAAGTATTCCAGCAGCTACGTACTTTTCTTTATAGCATTCATTAAGTATCCTGTTTCAGACCTCACGCCATCCTGCGTGAGCTTATAGCGTGCATTTCGGCTTCCTCAAACAACACGGTGTTGGCACTTCTGCCGACACTTCACAGTTTAATAATTTTCACTATTCTACTCTAGAGACTTTGGAGGCCTAATGGAGTGAGTACATATATCATACCGATGTAATTATTGGAATTTACTCCAAAATGCTGAATTACTATCCCAATAAATTCATGAAATGTAAATAACTTAAACTAAAATTTTAGACAATTAATTTCGTAGTTTACCATAGTAGATGGCACTAATCTATATGGCTGTTCATAGAGAAATGCACTAACGATACGAGCCTTTCACTGCAATATGTTCAACACGAGAACGGTTTCGCGTGTAGATGAGACAAATTGCTCTATTTATTAGTGGCTGATAACGGCACACTGAACAGTATTCTGCTGTACGACCACTTCAATTTTAACCAAATTATAGATGACGTGAAGGACAGTCACTTCTACATCTTCACATACTTATTTACTCTGTTAGCCAGTTTATAGTGCACGGCGCAAGTTACATCGTACCAATGTTATAGATTTTCGTTCCCAATCCATTCGCGTATCGAGCGAAGAAGAAATGACTACGTGCCTTTGCATGCACCTTAATCCTTCTTATCTTATTTTCATGCCCCACGTGGTATATATGTTGGTGGCAGCATAATGATCTCACATTTTTTATGCAAATGCAGATTCTCTAAATTTATCCATTTCCGCTTCTGCAGAACATTCGCCATGCAGTGTAACATACTGCGTTTCTATTGGTCAGTTATAATTGAGAAGATGTCGTATTTTGTTTAGTAGTCAACCTTTATTTTAAAAAGATATCACTAGAGTGGATATACTGAACCCAGCATTCTAAAGAGTACTGCACGTAGTGTTGAGTTACGTACACACAAAAAAGACAAAACCAGAATGAGCCCTGATTACGCACAAAGCCAGCCAAGCCAGCCTGTCTGCCTGCCAACTGAATGATATCGAGTTTAGAGCTAGCGAAGTTGGCAGCACATCCGTGCGCAGCGTAACCAGGGGAACAGAATGGCCAAGGAGGTGGAGCAGGCAACCGAAGCGCCGCCCTGCCACCCTCGTTAGAATTGGTCGGGACGTACCTTCCACACTCAGTGATGCAGGAGCAAGGACTATTTTTTTATCCACACGGTTGACGAACTTTAGAGGTGCATGCAACTTCTACAAAAACTTTTTTGTGACTTGTAGAGCTTTTTCCTTATTTTATTTTAACAATAGATTAATTGTTTCACCTGTACTATCTCTGCTGCACATCACTATCTTCCTGCATATATACGCATACCATAAATTAGGTTACCTGGTAGTGCAAGAGAGAAAGTTAACAGAAGTGAATGCAACGATACCTTAAAAAAATTATCTATTCAATAATCATTTCCATAGCAGAATTTTCTATTTTATGGTATCCCGGTTCACTGCCTATTCTTTTGTTGCATGAAAAGTGAAACATACGTCAAGTTCTGGGTGCAAGTCACTTTCGAAGTTGCATTTTTATTAAAGTAAGCAGTCCTGCAAAAAGCAGACTGTTCTAAATTCATATAAAAAATCGGTATGCAGTAAATTATATTCTATGTGCGTCTTCCTTGAGCAACAATAATGTAACGTGCCTTAGTAATCTAATTTTTTTTTTTGCTTTGAGAGTTAATTTTACGGAATTAATTATGTAAGTGGCTAAACTGAGATTTCTTCTTAATTCCAGCATTTACTCACTTACATACATAGTCAGGAATAAAGACGTTTAGTGCAGGAAGAAGCAGCAATGTCAGTCGCAAGCATTGTCAGTTTCCAACAACAGCTGAGGCATGCTCACTGAGTTGCCACATACGTAACTTTCATCCTACTCCTACTAATGAACGCCGTTGAAATGCTACGCTCGGTCTCCATCCTAAAATACCATTGTGAAGGGAGCAAGTTCAATACATAATCTTTAGTTGTTTTTAATCATTGATAGTGTCTATTATTCTCTGTTTACTTCCGTCCCCGGGTCCTGCATCAGGACTTATTTAGGAGTTACGTCGTCGATTGCTCGTGCATATGTCGTTCCGTGTTGGTAATTTTTAAACTTGTGTCGTTCTACAGCGTACATCAGAATCTACGCATCCATTGCCTTGTATATGTTCTACTGGCTTGTATTGGCGATGATATGGTGCTAAGTGCATAACTATATGTCCGCATTCCAGTTCATCGGTTTCATAAATTTTTGAAGGAGTTTTATGAGGCGCTTGGAGATTGAGTGGTTGGGCACGCGTTTTGCTGACAATGTACGAGATCATCTTATTTGCAAGCCAAAGCACATTATCAGCTTCGTCTCAGTTTCTTGTGCCGCGCGGTTTGAGGCGCCAAGTCACGGATTGCGCGGCCCCTCCCGCCGGAGGTTCGAGTCCTCCCTCGGGCATGGGTGTGTGTGTTGTTCTTAGCATAAGTTAGTTTAAGTAGTGTGTAAGTCCAGGGACCGATGACCTCAGCGGTTTGGTCCCTTAGGAATTCACACACACATTTGAACATTTTCAGTTTCTTGTGAGTACTCTGTCAAAAATAATTGAGTGATAACTCTCATTATCCGTGGCAGTAACAAAATTTGGCCGGCCGCTGTGACCGAGCGGTTCTAGGCGCTTCAGTCTGGAACCGCGCGACCACTACGGTCGTAGGTTCGAATCCTGCCTCGGGCATGGATGTGTGTGATGTCATTAGGTAGTTAGGTTTAAGTAGTTCTAAGTCTAGGGGACTGATGACCTGAGATGTTAAGTCCCATAGTGCTCAGAGCCATTTGAACCACTTTGAGTAACAAAATGTGGAGGTAAATACGGAATAAACCAGTTCGTAAATTGTAATTTGTATGTCTGGAACTTCTCTCTGAATGACAATTATCACAACTGTTCTTTTTTGTTCGTGAAACTTACTTGTTATTTGGAAAGAATCCCAGAATAGCGTAATCACAATTATTTACTCGGCTTAAATGCGCACGAATCATCACTCATTTATCAAGACGTTTTTATCATAAAATTGCGGTTTTCTCATTTATTTCTTTAAGAGAAAGATTTCATGATTGCTGAGTTTTCTTATTTCACGGACAGTTGTCAATACTTTAACCATAACACAGCAATATTTTTACCTTCCCTTAATTATATTCCTTTGCTGTCTACATGCAGATTTGAATACTAAGTTTTTAATAGTTCTTTGAAAACATGTAATACTGCCTTTGAAACTGAAGGCTTAAAGTGTTTCCAATGCAACTTCTTATAGACAATGAAATTAGTCTGTTTCATATGAACACACCCTGTCGAAAAATAATCTTGTGAAATTCTCCTAAATCGTGACAGGCTTTTAACGAATGTAATATTTTGTGGCACTCTGGAAATCTCACTTCTACATGTCTCTGCACATAAATTACTTTTATGGTGAATCAACTGACCTGTTCTTTATCTGACACCATGCTCTTTTGCATTGTGCCCTATATTTGGGCTGCCGTTTGTTGCTTCTCGTTTGAACGCGACCTGTATCATGTAAATGATTTGTCTCGCTCGATTAAGGAGTATTTTTCACTTATCACCAACAGTAGCTACATGGAACAAATGCAGTTCATAACAATCATACAATGAAGGCTTTCACGACCGGATTTTTCAGCTGCTGAGAATTCTTCCGGGCTTTATGGCCGTGGTCCATGGAACTCTTCTATCCCGAGATGTTTCGTCCAAGGCTACGTTGGACATCTTCGGAGGTGCTCCTGGCTGTGCTGAGTCTTGCCGGCTGACGAGTCGGACGTCGAAGAGCGGCCTAAATACCGTGGAAAGTGGGCGTGGTCTGTATTTCACGTGATAGCAGAGATAAACCTTGTCAAAGATAAATTTTTTTAACTATCGATCATAGTATGTCGAAGATAAAAACTTCTCAACGATTCTGTAGCGCCACAGTCCATATATCACTGAGTTTTATGGCTTCTTCTTTTCTGTTAAAATTATCCCCATGTTTATATATTTCTATGGATTCTCTATATAGCCGTGGATAATAATTCGTCAAAGTACATAAAACTTCATTTTCAGAAAATTTCACTACGTGATCACCTGTTTGAAGAGCATGTTCCGCCACCGCCGATTTGTCTGTTTTCCCTAGTAGGCAAAGACTTTTATGTTCCTACTTCTCTTTGTAGTTCCAATGTAGACGTTGCCACACGTACACGGAATCTTATATACACCACTTGCAGACAGAGGTGGGCGTTTATCCTTAATGGAACGAAGTGCTTGGTCTATTTTCTTAGTTGGTCGAAGATCGGTCGAACATCATGTTTCCTTAGAATCTTGCCGATTCGATCCGTTACTTTTTTAATGAACGGTAGAGAAACCGTGTTCTTCCATCGCTGTGTCCTATCATTGTCCTTAGGCCTCCTGTTATTCGGTCGCAAAACTCATTTATTTCCTTACTAGAATACCCATTCTTCTAAAAAGCCTGCTTTTGGTATTTAGGCCGCTCGTCGACGTCCGATTCGTCAGTCGGCAAGATTCAGCACAACCAGGAGCACATCCGAAGATGTCCAACGTAGCCTCGGACGAAACGTCAGGGATTGAAGAGTTCCATGGACCACGGCCATACAACCTGGTAGAATTCTCATCAGTTCGTAATAACATACGAAGTTCGTACTAAAAATAATCTTCAATGCACAGTGCTTAGAAATGCACTGGACGTTCTTTGGATGTAAGAGTACGTCATTTCTGACGGGCAGCCTCTGTCTTTGCCGATGAATTTGACAATAATTTTGGAAACAAAATTATTATGTTTTTCAGGAAATGCGCCTCCTTGTCCAGAAAAGCAATGCATCCAAACAAATGAATGACGCTGATGCTGTGTTGTAGTAAAATACAAATATGTCATGGTTGTACACACTATTTTGTAATTAGGGCAATTTTCAGAAAATGAATGAAAATTCTTAAAGGTCGCATTAGCTGTACTGTGGCTCCTTCATTAAGTAACAAAACCGGTTTCACACCATCATACGTGCACCTTCAGGTGATAATCTTTACTGAATACGAAAATGGTATTAACACACTACTGGCCATTAAAAGTACTACACCAAGAACAAATGCAGATGATAAACGGGTATTCATTGGACAAATACAGTATACTATAACTGATATGTGATTACATTTTCACGCAATTTGGGTGCATACATCCTGAGAAATCAGTACCCAGAACAACCACATCTGGCCGTAATAACGGCCTTGACACGCCTGGGCATTGAGTCAAACAGCTTGGATGGCGTATACGGGTACAGCTGCCCATGTAGCTTCAACACGATACCACAGTTCATCAAGAGTAATGACTGGCGTATTGTGACGAGCCAGTTGCTCGGCCACCATTGACCAGACGTTTTCAATTGGTGAGAGGTCTGGAGAACGTGCTGGCCAGGGAAGCAGTCGAACATTTTCTGTACCCATAAAGGCCCGTACAGGATCTGCAACATGCGGTCGTGCATTATCCTGCTGAAATGTAAAGTTTCGCAGGGCTCGAATGAGGGGTAGAGCCACGGATCGTAACATCTGAAATGTAACGTCCACTGTTCAAAGTGCCGTCAGTGCGAACACGAGGTGACCGAGACGTGTAACCAATGGTACCCCATACCATCACGAAGGGTGATACGCCAGCATGGCGATAACGAATGCACGCTTCCAATATGCGTTCACCGCGATGTCCCCAAACACGGATGCCACCATCATGATGCTGTAAACAGAACCTGGATTAATCCGAAAAAATGACGTTTTGCCATTCGTGCATCCAGGTTCGTCGTTCAGTACACTATCGCAGGCGCTCCTGTCTGTGATGCAGCGTCAAGGGTAACCGCAGCCATGGTCTCCGACCTGATAGTCCGTGCTGCTGCAAACGTCGTCGAACTGTTCGTGCAGATGGTTGTTCTCTTGCAAACATCCCCATCTGTTGACTCAGGGATCGAGACGTGGCTGCACGATCCGTTACAGCCATGCGGATAAGATGCCTGTCATCTCGACTGCTAGTGATACGAGGCCGTTGGGACCCAGCACGGCGTTCCGTATTACCCTCCTGAACCCACCGATTCCATATTCTGCTAACAGTCATTGGATCTCGACCAACGCGAGCAGCAATGTCGCGATATGATAAACCGCAATCGCGATAGGCTGCAATCCGACCTTTATCAAAGTCGGAAACGTGATGGTACGCATTTCTCCTCCTTACACGAGGCATCACAACAAGGTTTCACCAGGCAACGCCGATCAACTGCTGTTTGTGTATGAGAAATCGGTTGGAAACTTTCGTCATGTCAGCACGTTGTAGGTGTCGCCACCGGCGCCAACCTTGTGTGAATGCTCTGAATAGCTAATCATTTGCATATCACAGCATCTTGTTCCTGTCTGTTAAATTTCGCGTCTGTAGCACGTCATCTTCGTGGTGTAGCAATTTTAATGGCCAGTAGTGTATATAGTGCGTAACAGCAAGAAGTAGCAACAGGTTTTACTCACAAGATTTCACTTCGAAAGGCCAGAGAGCATGTAGAATGTCCTAGCGTTCAAGTTGTAAACCGATTTATTGCGTAACCTCTTAAAAGGTTGATCACATAAATTAGCGACAAAACACATGTTCCATTAAAGAACCGAGGGAACGAGAGCAAAACAGTGGTAATGAACACCATGTAGTGAAAGATGTCACTCACCAAAACTGTGTTATAATGGACTCATGGTCTAGAACGTTGACTCCATGTTAAACGTGGTCCTAAAATGCAGTCCCCATTTAAAGAGGATTGCAGATAGCACATACAAGATCTACGTAGGGTGGATAAAACTCTAGCTCATATAGATCATCTACAGACAAACATTGTCCGAAAAAAAGTTTTACCAACCGTAATCGAGTGTAAGTAGGGCGAAATTGGGCAGCAAGCGGACACCTGGTAACCGGGAAGAACTGATAAGAAAAAACTTTTTTAGGAACGTACCAATACAACCCTGCTGAGAGTCATGCGGGAGCTATCCGGTGATAGATTCTTGCACACGGCTATTGACAGTCCATCTTGCACGGAATGCATTAGAATGGGCTGTTGTGAGAGTCGCACGGCAGAAGAGGTCACTGAGAGATGCTAATACGAACTGAACGCGGGCCAACCAGGCGCGGCGTGAAGGAAAACTAGGCATGCGCTAGGCGCGACGGGGCACGAAGAACGGAATGTCATTTACTTTGCAAAGAACTGAAGTTTCGGAATAAATATTACATAATTTTTTTCGGAGTATGCTGATGCATTAGCTCCATACTTAACAATCATATTCAACAGTTGGCACGACGAAAGATCCGTACCCAAAGACTGGAAAGTTGCACAGGTCACACCAATATTCAAGAAAGGTAGTAGGAGTAATCCACTAAATTACAGGCTTGTTTCGTTAACTTCGATATGCAGCAGGATTTTGGAACATATATTGTGTTCGAACATTATGAATTACCTCGAAAAAACGGTCTATTGACACACAGTCAACATGAGTTTAGAAAACATCGTTCCTGTGAAACACAACTAGCTCTTTATTCACATGAAGTGTTGAGTGCTATTGACAAGGGATTTCAGATCGATTCCGTATTTCTGGATTTCCGGAAGGCTTTTGACACTGTACCAAACAAGCGGCTCGTAGTGAAATTGCGTGCTGATGGAATATGGTCTCAGTTATGTGACTGGATTTGTGATTTCCTGTCAGAGAGGTCACAGTTCATAGTAATTGATCATCGAGTAAAGCAGAATTGATCTCTGGCGTTCCCCAAGGTACTGTTATAGGCCCTTTGCTGTTCCTTATCTATATCAACGATCTGGGAGAGAATATGAGCAGCCGTCGTCGGTTGTTTGCAAATGACGCTGTCGTTTATCGACTAATAAAGTCATCAGAAGATCAAAACAAATTGCAAAACGATTTAGAAAAGATATCTGAATGGTGCGAAAGGTGGCAGTTGACCCTAAATGACGAAAAGTGTGAGGTCATCCACATGAGTGCTAAAAGGAACTAGTTAAACTTCGGTTACACGATAAATCAGTCTAATCTAAAAGCCGTAAATTCAACGAAATACCTAGGTATTACAATTACGAACAACTTAAATTGGAAGGAACACATAGAAAACGTTGTGGGGAAGGTTAACCAAAGATTGCGTTTTATTGGCAGGACACTTAGAAAATGTAACAGACCTACTAAGGAGACTGCGTACACTACACTTGTCCGTTCTCTTTTAGAATACTGCTGCGCTGTGTGGGATCCTTACCAGATAGGACTGACGGAGTACATCGAAAAAGTTCAAAGAAAGGCAGCATGTTTTGTATTATCGCGAAATATGGGAGAGAGTGTCGCAGAAATGATACAGGATTTGAGCTGGACATCATTAAAAGAAAGGCGTTTTTCGTTGCGACGAAATCTTCTAACGAAATTCCAATCACGAACTTTCTCCTCCGAATGCGAAAATATTTTTTTGACACAGACCTATATAGGGAGGAACAATCACCACGATAAAATAAGGGAAATCAGAGCTCGTACGGAAAGATACAGGTGTTCATTCTTTCCGCGCGCTAAACGAGATTGGAATAATAGAGAATTGTGAAAGTGATTCGATGAACCCTCTGCCAGACACTTAAATGTGATTTGCAGAGTATCCATGAAGATGTAGATGTAAAACATATTGTTATAGAAAATGGCAAATCGAAAGCTAATGTGATTTAAGGATTTTCATTCATTTCAAAAAAAAATTAAAGGATTTTTTGAGATTATTTTGCAGAAGTTTTCAGAAATTTCTTTAGAATAACCAATGTATAATCTTACCCGTGCTAGCCCTGACTGCAAAATAGTGTGTACTAACGTGCCTTCTGCGGTAAAAAGGGTGTGTTTTAAACTCTTAAATTACAGCAAATTAGTCTGAACACTACGTTTACCAAAGATTGCCTCAGGAACAAGGTAATCCCAAACTACATAAAGCATATACTCAATAAACATATATCTGTATCGAAGGCCTCTGCACCTGAAATCATGTTCTTCTGTACCCGTAATAAGATATGCATGTTGTATGCTAAAAAGGACAGAATTGATAGGGAAATGTATCTGGGATATTTTCAACTTACTGGGATCTACATCTACATAATACTCCACAAGCCACTTAATGGGATGTGGCGGAGGGTACTTTTGTATCACTAAATGAACCCGCCAGACCTGCTCCACTAGCGAATAGCGCATGAATAACGCTCTCGCGCCGCCTAAACGACCCCGTGACGAAATGCACCGCTCTTCGTTGGATCTTCTCTATCTCTCCTATCAGTCCTACCAGGTAGGGATCCCAAATAGCTAAACAGTAGTCAAAAATCGGTCGAACAAGCGCTTTATAAGCCGTTTCCTTCGTGGATGCGATACATTTCCTTAAGATTCTTCCTATGAATCTCAGTCTAGCATCGGCTTTTCCGACTATTTGTTTTATGTGGTCATTCCGCTTAAGGTGGCTCTGGATATATATTTTGCTGTAGATACTATTTCCAGCGATTTGTGAGTGTAGCTGTACAGTAGCGGATTCCCTTTCCAACGTATGCGCAGTATGCTACATTTATTTACGTTCAGTATCAACTGCCAGAGGCTGCACCATTCATCAGTTCTCTGGAGGTCATTCTGTAAATCGTTACCATCTTCTGGCGTTGCTACTTTGTTGTAGACAACCGCATCTGCGAACAGCCTTAAAGAGCATCCGAAGTTTTCTACTAGATCATTTATATATACTGTAAACACTAACGGTCCTATAACACTTTCTTGGGGTATTCCGGATATTATCATTACATCTGTCGATTTTATTCCCTTGAGAGCGACGTGTTGAGCTCTGTCTGCGAGTAAGTCTTGAATCCAGTCGCAAATCTGCTCCGATACCCGATAATCTCGTATTGTAATGAACAATCAAATGTTCGATGGAATCCGTGAACACATCGATGTATGTATTGCATTGATTGTTGACAGAGTATTTTGTAGATTATGAATGAAACACTCACAGTATTACACCAGTATTGTGTGTATTTCATTAATGAGGTATGTATTGTTCGGCTGAGGGATAAAGTGCAGCACATCCATTATACACTCCTGGAAATGGAAAAAAGAACACATTGACACCGGTGTGTCAGACCCACCATACTTGCTCCGGACACTGCGAGAGGGCTGTACAAGCAATGATCACACGCACGGCACAGCGGACACACCAGGAACCGCGGTGTTGGCCGTCGAATGGCGCTAGCTGCGCAGCATTTGTGCACCGCCGCCGTCAGTGTCAGCCAGTTTGCCGTGGCATACGGAGCTCCATCGCAGTCTTTAACACTGGTAGCATGCCGCGACAGCGTGGACGTGAACCGTATGTGCAGTTGACGGACTTTGAGCGAGGGCGTATAGTGGGCATGCGGGAGGCCGGGTGGACGTACCGCCGAATTGCTCAACACGTGGGGCGTGAGGTCTCCACAGTACATCGATGTTATCGCCAGTGGTCGGCGGAAGGTGCACGTGCCCGTCGACCTGGGACCGGACCGCAGCGACGCACGGATGCACGCCAAGACCGTAGCATCCTACGCAATGTGCGTGGGGACCGCACCGCCACTTCCCAGCAAATTAGGGACACTGTTGCTCCTGGGGTATCGGCGAGGACCATTCGCAACCGTCTCCATGAAGCTGGGCTACGGTCCCGCACACTGTTAGGCCGTCTTCCGCTCACGCCCCAACATCGTGCAGCCCGCTTCCAGTGGTGTCGCGACAGGCGTGAATGGAGGGACGAATGGAGACGTGTCGTCTTCAGCGATGAGAGTCGCTTCTACCTTGGTGCCAATGATGGTCGTATGCGTGTTTGGCGCCGTGCAGGTGAGCGCCACAATCAGGACTGCATACGACCGAGGCACACGGGGCCAACACCCGGCATCATGGTGTGGGGAGCGATCTCCTACACTGGCCGTACACCACTGGTGATCGTCGAGGGGACACTGAATAGTGCACGGTACATCCAAACCGTCATCGAACCCATCGTTCTACCATTCCTAGACCGGCAAGGGAACTTGCTGTTCCAACAGGACAATGCACGTCCGCATGTATCCCGTGCCACCCAACGTGCTCTAGAAGGTGTAAGTCAACTACCCTGGCCAGCAAGATCTCCGGATCTGTCCCCCATTGAGCATGTTTGGGACTGGATGAAGCGTCGTCTCACGCGGTCTGCACGTCCAGCACGAACGCTGGTCCAACTGAGGCGCCAGGTGGAAATGGCATGGTAAGCCGTTCCACAGGACTACATCCAGCATCTCTACGATCGTCTCCATGGGAGAATAGCAGCCTGCATTGCTGCGAAAGGTGGATATACACTGTACTAGTGCCGACATTGTGCATGCTCTGTTGCCTGTGTCTATGTGCCTGTGGTTCTGTCAGTGTGATCATGTGATGTATCTGACCCCAGGAATGTGTCAATAAAGTTTCCCCTTCGTGGGACAATGAATTCACGGTGTTCTTATTTCAATTTCCAGGAGTGTAATTAGATTCGTAGATTGCAGACTAGCTTTATCTATACAGCATTACATCCTGCTACCGAATGTGATTTTAAATTTTCTCCGCGCGTATGTAACCTGGCCAAAATCAACTTTAACGATAAAGAAATGTAACAAAGTACTAGCCCACGTAACCAACTTACGTTATAACGTAAAATAGACTCTTTATCGTGCATTGGTGTCCACCTTAAATGGGATTGAGCTGGCCCAAACAAATGAGGGGCTACCACTTTGAACAGAGTTAAACAGGACACTAATACCCTGAAAAATTCTAAAACTCAATGTAGTCCAAAGATACCAAACGAGAATATCACATTCAAGAGCCAAAGAAACTGGTACATCCGCGTCATACCGTGTAGGGCCCGCGCGAGCATGCACAAGTGCCGCAACACGAAGTGGCATGGACTCGACTAATGTCTGAAGTAGTGCTGGAGGGAACTGACACCACGAATTCTTCAAGGCCGTCCATAAATCCATAAGAGTTCGAGGGGGTGTGGATCTCTTCTGAACAGCACGTTGCAAGGTATCGCAGATACGCTCAATAATGTTCATGTCTGGGGAGTCTGGTTGCCAGCAGATGTGTTTAAACTCAGAAGAGTATTCCTGGAGCCCCTCTGTAGCAATTCTGGACTCGTGGGGTGTCACATTGTCCAGCTGGAATTGCCCAATTCCGTCGGAATGAACAATGGACATGAATGGATGCAGGTGATCAGACAGGATCGTATCTAGGCGTATGAGGGTTCCCATATCACTCCAACTGCACACGCCCCACACCACTACAGAGTCTCACCAGTTTGAACAGTCCCCTGCTGACATGCAGGTCCATGGATTCATGAGACGTCCGACCAGGCAACATGTATCCAATCATCAACAGTCCAATATCGGTGTTGACAGGCCCAGGCGAGTCTTAACGCTTTGTGTCGTGTAGTCATCAAGTGTACACGAGTGGGCCTTCGGCTCTGAAAGCCCATATCGATTATGTTTCGTTGGATGGTTCGCACGCTGACACTTGTTGATGGCCCAGCATTGAAATCTGCAGCAATTTGAGGAACGGTTGCTCTTCTGTCACGCTGAACGTTTATCTTCAGTCGTCATTGGTCCCGTTCTTGCAGGATCTTTTTGCGGTTGCAGCGATGTCGGAGATATTATGTTTTACCGGATTCCTGATATTCACGATACACTCATGAAATGGTCGTACGGGAAGTTCCCCACTTCATCTCTATCTCGCAGATGCTGTGTCCCATTGCTCGTGCGTCGACTATAACACCACGTTCAAACTCACTTATATCTCTATAACCTGCCATTGTAGCAGCAGTAACCGATGTAACAACTGCGCCAGACACTTGTTGTCTTATATAGGATTTGCCGACCGCAACGCCGTATTCTGCCTGTTTACATACCTCTATATTTGAATACGCATGCGCATACTAGTTTCTTTGGCGCTTCAGTGTATTTCGAATAATATTAAGATAAAGCTTGACTACGACAAGTCAATCATAGTCCGAGCAGACAAAGGGGAAACCGTAGTCATTATATAGGAAGAACTTCATGTTACTAAAGTGCACGATTTTTTTGATTGAGAACAGAATTGTAAAATGCAAATTTGACATCACTTCCAAAATTTTAGCGGGTCTGAATAAATATTTAAAACCGACAAAATTTTTTCCCAGTTCATTCCAAAAGAGAACACTAATTCCAATGAATCTTTCCGCACCGAAACTAAGAGCAGTCATAAAGGTCCATGAAGATAATTTTCCAATGTGTCCGATCGTGAATGCAAAAAAATGGAGTTGGTTACCAGCCTGAAAAAATATCGAAAACATATTTAAATATATACTATAGACATCCCATCCAACATACCATCCTTAATAGGAGCATTTAATTTCCGATCTGTCACAGATATCTATTCCCCCAGGTACCAAAATGGTTTCTCTCGATATCAAAAATATGAACTCTAGTATTCCGACCAACCAGGGTAGGGAAACTATATGAAATAATTTACGGACTTGTAGTGGACACCCCCTCGATGGAACAGACGAGGTGCTACAACTGCTTAATCTAGTCTTAAAATATAATTATATAAAGCTTGGAGATCACACTTAACTACAGGGCTCGCCCTGGCATACTGTCTTGCTAACATTTATATGACTAACTTCGAATATTCCTATGTGCAACAGTCCCCCTCTGTCCAAGGAAATGATCATAGCATGCCACCGTTACGTAGCCTATGTTTTAAGGTTGTATGACGCTCAGGATCGGCTCAGAGAGAGGCGTCGGTACCGTGCCACCGCCCAAGGGTACCCACACCCAGGGAGTTTGTGACACTTGCACGGTGAGACACTTGTACGGTGAGGGAATGTGTTGGCATTTATACGGAGCCCAGGACACTGTAGATAATGGACAGGACGTTCCAGAAGTAGAATACACAGGCCTGTCCGCCGTTACCTGCGAGGTATTTTACCGGCCGCTGTCCCTGAAGCGCAGTGGATCAACAGAGATATTCTGGGGAAGGCCAAAGTCCATTTCCTGCACAAAGTTCCCTGTCCCAGCAACAGTTCGTAGTGTGCGTGGTTTTTTCCCCGAGTTCATTACTGCCCTTGACCTAATACTGGCAAGTAGTGTTCCGTGTTTTAGTGCTGAGATAATGGGGCTCACCGAGACCACCAAAGGGAGGCCTTTCCTGCTTTGCAACGGGCATCAGTATATAGTGGACTATACAAACAAATAAGAAGTCACTTACTGGCGTTCTGTAAACTTCAAAAATAATAAATGCAATGGAAGACTACCCACAAAAAATGACGTAGCTTTAAGGGAAGGTAGTCATATTTTTATTGCAGATGAAGCAGCAAATGAAGTGCAAAAACATTTTATCACGCAAAGAAGCGGCGAAAAGCAACAGACGCTACAATTTTATCAGTTTATGTTGAAGACGTAGGGTAGCTCTTGAATCGAGGCTACGACTTACAAGGGAACCTCCCCATCGCACCCCCCTCAGATTTAGTTATAAGTTGGCACAGTGGATAGACCTTGAAAAACTGAAAGCAGATCAATTGAGAAAACAGGAAGAAGTTGTGTGGAACTGTGAAAAAATAAGCAAAATATACAAACTGAATAGTTCATGGGAAGATATGCAATGTCAAGGAGGCTTAGAACGCAGGAGCGACGTGGTCGCGTGGTAACGTGAGCAGCTGCGGAATGAAAGGTCGTAGGTTCAAGTCTACTGTCGATTGAAAAATTTAATTTTTTATTTTCAGTTTATGTGACAAACTCTTATGTTTTCATCACTTTTTTGGGAGTGATTATCGCATCCACAAGAAAACCTAAATCGGGCAAGGTAGAAGAATCTTTTTACCCCTTCGCCAAGTGTACAAGTTAGGTGGGTCGACAACATATTCCTGTCATGTGACGCACATGCCGTCACCAGTGTCGTATAGGATACATCAGATGTGTTTTCCTGTGGAGGAATCGGTTGACCTATGACCTTGCGATCAAATGTTTTCGGTTCCCATTGGAGAGGCACGTCCTTTCGTCTACTAATCGCACGGTTTTGCGATGCGGTCGCAAAACACAGACACTAAACTTATCACAGTGAACTAAGACGTCAATGAACGAACGGACAGATAATAACTATGCAAAAATAAAGAAAATAAAATTTTCACTCAAAGGAAGACTTGAACCAAGGACCTTTCATTCCGCAGCTCGTTACGCTAACCATGGGACCACGGCGCTCCTGAGTTCGCACTCTCATTGATATTGCATATCTTTCACATGGACTACTCAGTTTGTATATTTTGCTTATTTTTTCACAGTTCCACACAACTTCTTCCTGTTTTCTCAATTGATCTGTGTTCAGTTTATCAAGGCCTATCCACTGTGCCAACTTATAACTAAATCTGAGGGGCGTGCGATGGGGAGGTTCCCTTGTTAGTAACATCGTTACCGTCACACAGAAGTGCGAAATAATCGTTACATCGCATTAGGCGAAAATATATGGGAACTACACAAGATCCCACCGATTCTCGAGGAATCTTCCAAGAAATAGTTTACTGATGAATGATGGCAGCAGCATTTTTACCTGCGGATAATAACGGTGGACCGAATCACAGAATACTGGTGTTTGCCAGCGAAAAGGGAAAAGCATATTTATCAAACTGCGAATCATTATTTGCAGATTGAATATTCAAGAGCCCGAGCAAGTAGTTGCCTATACTCCATGTCGACTTTAATAGTTGTTTACGCATTGCTGCCAAATAAAAAGCGAGAAACATATGAGAGTTTCTTTTCAAGCTATTAAAACCAACGTGTCTGGATGCAACCTGCATCTCTGATGATGGACTTTGAAATTGCCGTTGTCCAAGAAGCTAACAGTTTGTTTCCTGGAACAAAGATTACCGGTTGCAATTATCATTTTAATGAAAATGAAAATGGCTCTGAGCACTATGGGACTTAATTTCTGAGGCCATCAGTCCCCTAGAACTTACAACTACTTAAACCTAACTAACCTAAGGACATCACGCACATCCATGCCCGAGGCAGGATTCGAACCTTCGACCGTAGCGTTCGCTCGGTTCCAGACTGTAGGGCCTAGAACCGCTCGGCCACCCTGGCCGGCTATCATTTTAATCAATGATTGTGGAAACAAGTTCAGTGTTGCGGCCTCGTTCCAGCCAATAAGGAAAACGAGGAAATACACTGTCACATAAGAATGTGTTCGGCTCTAGCAAATCTTCCGCTGGAAATATTGAATGATGTTTGGCTGTGTATTCAGGAGGGCACACCTGAAAACTAAAAGCTTCAGGACTGTTACCATCATTTTGTGGACCAGGGGCTCGATAACGATCATATGCCAAGAGAGACGTGGAATTCCAGTGGAAGGTGCCATTGCACTAATAACATGTCAGAAGCATTCGTCCAGCATGTTTACTCATTAGTGAAAAATCTTCAAGAAGATACAGGGTACCACAGCTACCAGTTTGACTGACTAATTTTAAACGTTGGTGGGAAATGAAGAAAAAAGTCAGCAATGAAGACTTACGTGGCTATTGCAAAGGCTTTAAGGAAACTTCAAAATGATGAGGAATTAAAATCATTTCTGACTTCTGTGGCCTACGCATAGAAATTACCATGACGAAGAAAACGTCAGAATCAGGGGAAAAATTGTAAATATTGAAAAGTAGTTTAATGCAATCATTGGAAATCTTGTAAAAATTTTGAATAAATTTAATGAGGGACGAAAAGAGACAACCTCCTCGTGGTGTTCCCTGGGAACAACAAAAAGTCTGCTAAGTGTCTCTTGAAATCTGTAAAATAGTCCCTAATGAAGACTGACAAGACTATCTCAAAGACCAAGCCTTTCCTAGGGAATAATCGCAGCATTCGCCTTGAGGGATTCTTAGAATCAAAACCTGTATGGGCCGACACCGAAAACCAAATCTTTGCAATGGAAACGTTGCAAATGACAATTAAATCGGTACTTTCTCTATCCGTTAGAAGACGAGCAAACCAGCATGAAACTGGTAAAGACAAAATAAATTATCTTAAAAAATTACTGGTCGCAGTTTTTCAAAATTTCGACATATGTTGAAACCACTCTACTGGCCATTAAAAGTGCTACACCAAGAACAAATGCAGATGATAAACGGGTATTCATTGGACAAATATATTATACTAGAACTGACATTTGATAACAATTTCACGCAATTTGAGTGCATAGATCCTGAGAAATCAGTACACAGAACAAGCACCTCTGGCCGTAATAACGGCCTTGATACGCCTGGGCATTGAGTCAAACAGAGCTTGGATGGCGTCTACGGGTACAGCTGCCCATGCAGCTTCAACACGATACCACAGTGCATCAAGAGTAGTGACTGGCGTATTGTGTCGAGCCAGTTGCTCGGCCACCATTGACCAGACGTTTTCAATTGGTGAGAGATCTGGAGAATGTGCTGGCCAGAGCAGCAGTCGAACATTTTCTGTATCCAGAAAGGCCCGTACAGGATATGCAACATGCGGTCGTGCATTATCCTGCTGAAATGTAGGGTTTCGCAGGGCTCGAATGAGGGGTAGAGCCACGGATCGTAACATCTGAAATGTAACGTCCACTGTTCAAAGTGCCGTCAGTGCGAACAAAAGGTGACCGAGACGTATAACCAATGGTACCCCATACCATCACGAAGGGTGATACGCCAGTATGGCGGTGACGAATACACGCTTCCAATATGCGTTCACCGCGATGTCGCCAAACACGGATGCCACCATCACGATGCTGTAAACAGTACCTGGATTAATCCGAAAAAATGAAGTTTTGCCATTCGTGCACCCAGGTTCGTCGTTCAGTACACTATCACAGGCGCTCCTGTCTGTATGCAGCGTCAAGGGTAACCGCAGCCATGGTCTCCGACCTGATAGTCCGTGCTGCTGCAAACGTCGTCGAACTGTTCGTGCAGATGGTTGTTGTCTTGCAAACGTCCCCATCTGTTGACTCAGGGCTCTAGACGTGGCTGCACGATCCATTACAG
Source organism: Schistocerca nitens (assembly GCF_023898315.1). NCBI lineage: Eukaryota > Metazoa > Arthropoda > Insecta > Orthoptera > Acrididae > Schistocerca > Schistocerca nitens. Next base: position 165,423,553 of record NC_064616.1, on the reverse strand, counting down.
CCATGCGGATAAGATGCCTGTCATCTCGACTGCTAGTGATACGAGGCCGTTGGGATCCAGCATGGCGTTCCGTATTACCCTCCTGAACCCACCGATTCCATATTATGGTAACAGTCATTGGATCTCGACCAACGGGAGCAGCAATGTCGTGATACGATTAACGGCAATCGCGATAGGCTACAATCCGACCTTTATCAAAGTCGGAATGCCTCCTTACACGAGGCATTACAACAACGTTTCACCAGGCAACGCCGGTCAACTGCTGTTTGTGTATGAGAAATCGGTTGGAAACTTTAGTCATGTCAGCACTTTGTAGGTGTCGCCACCGGCGCCAGCCTTGAGTGAATGCTCTGAAAAGCTAATCATTTGCATATCACAGCATCTTGTTCCTGTCGGTTAAATTTCGCGTCTGTAGCACGTCATCTTCGTAGTGTAGCAATTTTAATGGCCAGTAGTGTATATAGTCTGCCAGGAAAAAATTCAGCATTCTAAAATTACGTGCTGTGTTTATGCGGGATACATTACTGACGACGTCCGCCCCCGGTAGCTGAGTGGTCAGCGCGACAGAATGTCAATCCTAAGGCCCCTGGTTCGATTCCCGGCTGCGCCGGAGGTTTTCTCCGCTCAGAGACTGAGTGTGTTGTCCTAATCAAGTCGTCGAAGTGGCGTCAAATCGAAAGACCTGCACCCGGCGAACGGTCTACCCGACGGGAGTTCCTAGTCACACGACCACACGACATTTTTTTTTTTATTACTGAAGACTATGTAGAAATCTGGAGAGTGTGGAATTGATGATTTAGATGTTTCTGGGGGGGGGGGGGGGGTTGCGGGCGGGCAAGGAGCCCACTGGGTGATATATGTTAAGAAAAGTGCAAGTATCCTCTACTATTTTGACTCTTGGAGACTTGCAGCCACCAGAAGAGTTACACCGATTCTTCAGCGACAGAAGACGTGTGTTCTACAATTTTCATCGGATGTACAATTAGATGCATTAAGCATCCAACCGTCAGTTGTGGTTCAGATGAAATGTCGTATACTCTCACTTTAAAAGATCGAGCGTCAGTATTAAGCGCGAATTACTTCCAAACGATTGATTTAAGCAAATGGGGAGTGGAGTATTGCTTTGATTGAACTGGAGAGTTACAACAGGAATTTCGAATATCACAGGGGATAACACTAAACTTCTTCTGGAAATTAATGATGCAAAAGAAATTGTGAAAATAGAACCTGATGCATCCGATATTGACGATTTAATCGAGTTTTAAACCAGTCTGTAAAAGGGATTGTGCTAAGTGCAGATATCAATACACTTAAATCTGAAATAAAGACAACGAGTGCAATGATTGACTTTAACCAGAAAGGATCAATAGGAACACTACTGGGTTTCACAAAAGGACCGGTTTTAAATAAGGATCCTTATAAATTCTTCAGATCCGCCCAGTTAGTCGATATACTTCCTGGTAGTACAGTCCACGTCGAGTGCAACATCGCAAGAAACTTTTATGCCAACAGCAGATTGACTCATACAATTTACGGAGTCTTCCCATCAGTGGGAGCATGGTATAAGATCGTTGAAACCCCTACCAAAGCTATTTACCTCCCAGTGATGGTCCAGGCATTGGACTATCTAGAGCTGCGTATTGTGGACCAGGATAAGCAACTTGTCACTTTCGTGGCGAGGAAATCATTGTACGGCTACATCTAAAACAGAACCAGCAGTGACCTTGGACGTGCAGTGACCCAGTAGCGGCGGTGGCTTTCAACCAGACGGGACCTGTCTTGAGGCAGAGGCCACGATCTTTAACTTGCCGTATCGGAAAAGTCGGCGGCGAGCTTCAGCCAGTCAGGGGTCGCAGCATCCCCATGCGATCAAAGAAAACAGGATGGACATAGGTTATAAAACCAAAGTGCACAACGCACAGCGCAGCACTTCACAACACAACAGCAAGGTGATAACACGAGCAAATTACAAGTTCCTTAAATCAGTAGGTCTGAAGTCTCACAATGACATCATCCGATATAACCAGCCCAGTAGGATATGACGAGAGTATTATACGCCAGGAATACTTCTCGCATAAATCTCATGCATTAACCACATTTAACAAGAATAATGAAATTGGGATTGTCATCTAGCAACAAGATACTTTAACCTTCCCATGCAGGAGTTTCATATATCTAGATGGGTCATTTACGAATAGGGATGGTACTGCTTCAGTGGCACTGAACCTTACACATAATGAGTAAGTGTTCCTGTTTCATGAGATTCGATATGAACCTAATGGGGTCGAGATTGACTGTCCTGGTAATGTAGGCATACCGTCAACTATTGAAACGTATGTCTCTGCTTCTCCCTCGGATTTGAAGGATTTAGAAAATGCTGGATGATTCATTGACTTGCCAGTGGTTAGAACAGTGAAGTACAAGATATTTACTACATGTGTATCTTCAAAACTGATTATGGCATACTTTCAGAATATGCAGCGAATTGTTCTGAATGCTAGACAGTAACTTATTCTTGTACGGAGTGCAATGGATAACAACTCATACATTCAAGGAGCTCAAGAGGAGAGTGATATCACCATCAAGAAAATAATATGGTAAATGCCACAGACCACAGTATCGGATGAGTAGCGTTTGAAACTTTTAAAAGTTCTGAATGCCGGTGTATTTCTATCATTATCTTTCCATGGGAGCTTTTCGAGTACCCAGTGCTACCTACTGCAAGCTGACAAACGTGGTCTATTAAAACCTCCGCTCAACTGAAGAAGCCCAGGTTCATCATACTTGTGTTTCAGACAAATAGAAGAGGGACTATAGCAAATCGTTCCGCCAAATTTTATTTCTACCCATATGATAATTTACACCTGCAATGGGATGAAAATGCATACAATCTAGCACATGGCATGTATGCAAGATTCCATGCTTCCTACTATGAAGAAGAAGGATGTATATTTAGTCCACGGAAATTCAAGGAGCTGGCGCCAATCATCGTAATAGACTGCTTAAAGCAGAACGAGATAAATAAATCTGGACTTACAAATGTGTGAACTGAATTTGAATCTTCAGCAAGATTCTGAAGTGTATGCTCTAGTTCTACATGACTGTGTGATTAGCTACTGCCCACTCACTGGTGCTGCACAACGAGCTGTATAAATGAACGGGTGCTGCGCCATACCCAGAGCATTCCACAATGGCACCTCACAGTATGAACATCATTGCGGACACTCACAGACTCTATGATGATGAGCGTAGACAGTTCATATTTAAAGATGTTGCATTCGTACCGTACACTCAAGATTCAGATATAATAGAGACATTCTCAGCAAACGTTGCGTCACCAAGATCTTTCAAGGCTGTGAAGTGTGCTAAAACAGGAGGGAGAGCAAAGTGGTTATTATATTTCTAACATGGAATTCACTGGGATGATCCTGGCATACCCTATAACGATATGGTGACGTCGCATCGATTATTTGACGACATAGATAAGTCATCTACGTTTAAGGGAAGGAGAAGATCACATGGATGTACCGAATCTTCAAGTTTGCTGCTATTCAAGATCTGGAATTCTACGGGTGTCCAGCTCTCCATTGACTAAAGAAGATGTGTGTTGTGTCTGCTTATGAAAACGTAAACTTACTTTTAAATTGGATGAGAAATAAATGAATGTCTATCTTATATGTGACCATTCTCTTACAAATTTCACTGTGACCCAGGTACTGCACCTGTGACTTTCCTCAAGCACTGGCGATATAATTTTACTCATGTTTGCTATATGTGTGTGGAAACGGATATGGTCCCGTGCAATCTGGTCCCATAACCCAATACGGTCAGCACGATAGGCAAAGTCCCATGTCACTATTTCATGCAATATGTTATTATCCATCTTAAGCGTCATCTCCATCATGCTGCAAACAAATACCTTGTGTGGTGTCACCGCCAGACACCACACTTGCTAGGTGGTAGCCTTTAAATCGGCCGCGGTCCGTTAGTATACGTCGGACCCGCGTGTCGCCACTATCAGTGATTGCAGATCGAGCGCCGCCACACAGCAGGTCTAGAGAGACCTCCTAGCACTCGCCCCAGTTGTACAACCGACTTTGCCAGCGATGGTTCACTGACAAAATACGCTCTCATTTGCTGAGACGATAGTTAGCATAGACTTCAGCTACGTCATTTGCTACGACCTAGCAAGGCGCCATGTTCAGTTACTATTGATATTGTAAATAATGTAGAGACAAAAGCTACGTTCACCATTCATGGATTAAAGTTAAGTATTCCACTAGCTACATCCTTTTTTTTCTAGTCTAAATTCCTTGTCCTGTTCCAGACCTCACGCCAGCCTGCGTGAGCTAAAACGCGTGCCTTTCGGCTTCCTCTAAACTTCGTGGGTTGGCTCACCTGCCAATCCACAACAATTTTTGGCGACGAGGTTTTCTGCGTTCTTATCGATATTGCCCTGATTTACTTGTGTAATGGCTTCGCCACAATCTCCAGATGTACTGTCCGAATTTTATCGCTTACAGAAACAGCAGACGCAGGCCTTACTAGATACCCTTGGACAGCTCGTCCAGGGTCAACGTGCTATGCAAAACGATGCGGCAGCCGCCGCTCCACCGCTCACGCAGCCACAACACGCAGTTGCACCAACTTTTCGTCCTTTTGATGCTGCACCGGAAAGCTGGACGGAGTGGTCACGCCAATTTGGATTCCATCTCGCCGCCTACAGAATTCAAGGTAATGAGCGGCAGCCTTTTTTATTATCTTCCGTCGGAGTGAATACGTACCGTGTGATAGTCAAATTATTTCCCCGACGCGACGTAGCAACTCTGTCCTACGACGAAATTTTGTCTGCATTAGATGCATATTTCAAAGAATCAGTCAATGTAGTTGCAAAAAGGTATACCTTCTTTCGTACAAAACGTATGGCAGGCCAGACTAATAGGGAGTGGGTTGCAACCTTGCAAGGTCTTACTAGGGATTGTGCTTTTGAGTGTGAATGTGGACTCCCTTATTCAGATACTATGGTACGTGATGCAATTGCACAGAACGTTTCTGATGTTCTTATAAGGGAACAGATTTTGAAACTCGTCAATCCCTCCCTTCAACAAGTGATGGACATATTGGATCGGCAGGATACACTTGACTTTGCTCAGGAATCATTTGAAACTTCGCCACCCGTGTGTCAGGTTAACCGGTCTGCCAGGCGAGCTGCACGGAGCAGTAAACAGTCCTCGCGCCCGGCCGCGCCAAAGCCGCCTGGCTCTCGGCCACGTGTACTGCGCCGACAAGCAAATGCAGTGCTAAAATCATGCCCGCGGTGTGCTACTAGACATTCGCGTGAGAATTGCCCGTCACGCCAAGCTATTTGCTTTTTCTGTAATAAAAAAGGACATGTTTAGAGTGTTCGCCAGAAAAAGCTCAGATCGGACACTCACAACCATTCCAGGCCCTTTGCTTCGCGCCGGAATCGGAATCGAACCAAGGATACTCCGGCTCGTGAAACTTCGCCCATGGAAATTCATGTAGTTCATTCCACTCCGCCCAGTGTCACTCTCTCTAACAGTGACTGTGTTCATCCCACAAATAGTGTGCGTCGACATCGCCGGAAATTCCGTCAAGTCGCAAGTGATTTTGTACCAGTGTCAGTTCCCGTTGCACGAGACAGTCGCTCTTGTCGTCAGCAGGACAATAAACTTTTTGTCGACTTGGACATTAACGGCAAAGTGATACCATTCCAGCTCCTAACCGGAGCTGCAGTTTCACTGATCAATCACGACACGTACAAACAGCTGGGCACACCTCCGTTGCGTGCCGCAAATGTTAAGTTACCTAGCTATTCAGGCCCTATCAGTGAACCAGACTGTGCCTTCAGACAGTGTTTCTCGTCTATGTGAAGAATTTGCAGACATTTTTGCACCGGGCCTTGGTTGCGCTAAGGACTATACAGTACATTTGGAACTGAAAGAAAACGCACAACCGAAATTTTTCAGAGCGCACAATGTTCCCCATGCATTGCGTGATGAGGTCGCACGAACATTAAACGAATTGGAATCACAAGGTGTAATTGAACGTGTGCAGGCTTCTCTCTAGGCATCACCCTTAGTAATTTTGCCAAAACCTTCCGGAAAATTGAGCCTTTGTGTGGACTTCAAGGCAACAGTGAATCCACAACTAGTGATCGCAACTTTTCCTTTACCCCACTTGGAAGATCTTTTTGACAAACTGTGCCCGGGTAAATATTTTTCGAAGTTGGACCTAGCAGATGCGTACTTGCAAATACCGGTGGATGAAGAATCCCAGCGCGTTTTGGTGGTTAACACGCATCTTGGTTTGTATCGATTCAAACGACTGCCATTCGGGTGTGCATCCGCCCATGCATTGTTTCAGCAATATCTGCAAACTGTTTGTGCGTCGGTCCCTACTGCAGCAAACTATCTGGACGATTTTGTGATCTCCGGAAAGACGGAAGAGGAACATTTAGCCAATCTCAGAACATTATTTCAGGTCTTGCGACAAAATGGTCTTCGCTTGCGGAAGGACAAATGTGTGTTTTTTGCTCGTGACTTACCCTATCGCCCTATTGCCTTTGCGTCCAAATTGCTCTCGTCCGCGCAAAGAAATTATTCACAGATCGAGAAAGAAGCATTGGCTCTCGTATTTCGTGTTACTAAGTTTCATGATTTCTTGTATGGTCATCACTTTACCATCATAACAGACCACAAACCTTTGACATCGCTTTTTCATCTGAACAACCCTGTACCTTCGCGTACAGCGCAGAAATTCATTCGCTGGTCTATTTTCCTCTCGCAGTACCGCTACGATATCTTGTATCGGTCCACTACTAAGCACGGAAACGCCGATGCGTTGACCCGTTTGCCTGTTGCTGAGGATAGAGCATTCGATTCCTCCGAACTTGCTTGCATGTTCATTGATGCGGAAACCGATGACGTGGTCGAATCGTTTCCGATTGATTTTCGTCGTGTAGCTACAGCCACAGCTGCTGACCCTGTCCTTGCTACCGTTCTGCGTTTTGTTGCTACGCAATGGCCCTTGTCAAAGTCACGGATCGAGGATCCGTTGGTTCGCCGATTTTTTGCTCACAAGGAGAGACTTTATGTTCGACGTGGTGTTTTGTGGTTGCGTTCTGATAATGATCAGTCCAGGGTCGTGGTCCCACGTTAGTTACAGTCGTCTGTCTTACGGCTTCTCCACCAAGGACATTGGGGTATAGTGAGAACGAAACAACTTGCTCGTCAGCACTGTACTTGGTTCGGAATCGATGCTGCGATTACGAATATGTGCTCTTCTTGCATGGCGTGTGCCGAACAACAATCCGCCCCACCGCAGAAATTCTTTGCATGGCCGAAAGCCACTTCCCCTTGGCAACGCTTACACATCGATTTTGCTGGTCCATTCTGGAATGCTCGATGGTTGATTCTGGTTGATTCATTCAGTAATTTTCCTTTTGTTGTCCGGATGTCTTCCACGACGTCATCTGCCACCACCCAAGCGTTATCTGCAATCTTTTGCATTGAAGATCTGCTACAGACTATTGTTTCCGACAATGGCCCACAATTCTTGTCCGCAGAATTTCAGTCATACTGCAAGGCGAATGGTATTCAACATCTGACATCCGCGCCGTTTTCGCCTCAGTCAAACGGTGCCGCTGAACGATTGGTCAGGACTTTCAAGTCCCAGATGTTGAAGTTGAAAGAGTCGCATTCTCGGGAGGACGTGCTGTTGCTCTTTTTGTCCTCGTATCGCTCTCAGCCCCGAGATGGTCGCTCGCCGGCTGAGTTGCTCCACGGTCGTCCTCATTGAACCTTGATGTATTTGCTACATCCGCCGCATCAGGTTCCTGTGCAGCGGCAGACACCTGCTTTTGCTCCAGGCGACGTTGTCTACTATCGCCACTACCGAGGTTCACGGCGTTGGCTCGAAGGGCGCATTCTTCGCTGCCTCGGCGGGGGCCTTTGGTGAGGTGCGCCGGCATCTCAACCAGCTGCGCCTCCGTCGTCGCATGGGATCTGCCGCTCGCCGTCTGCTTTCAGCGACGGGGCCGTCCGGTCAGCGCCCTGGGGACCCATCTACTGGCTCGCCTCAGCCCCAGGTGTTACCGACGCTGCCTTCCATTTTGCCCCATGGCGACGCGCCGCCGCCTGTTCTCCCACTGGCGACGCCCGCACTGGACGCTTCGCTGCAGTCGCCGGGCGCCTCCCTGGGTCAAGCGCCGCCAATTGCTTCCCGTGACCAGTTAGTTGTCCTCCGATATGGAACTCTTGCCCGCGCCGGACCATATGTCGTCTTCGCCCGTCGGGTGCCCCGGCCGGATGGAGGTCGACCCGTCGGCCCCTCCTGTCTCTCTGTGGCCACATACACCGCATGTTGGCGTGCACCCTGGAGCAGGTTTTCAGGCGTTTCCTAGCTCCCCTCGGACCGAATGGCAGGGTGCGGGTGGCACAGCCTCGCCTGTTGTTAGGCTCCCCACCTCGTCGCATACGTCAACATGGGGTCCTCCCCACGGCGGGCGGAAGCCTTATAACACAACCGTAGGCCGATTTACGGGGGAGGAATGTGGTGTCACCGCCAGACACCACACTTGCTAGATGGTAGATTTTAAATCGGCCGCGGTCCGTTAGTATACGTCGGACCCGCGTGTCGCCACTATCAGTGATTGCAGACCGAGCGCCGCCACACGGCAGGTCTAGAGAGACCTCCTAGCACTCGCCCCAGTTGTACAACCGACTTTGCTAGCGATAGTTCACTGACAAAATACGCTCTCATTTGCCGAGACGATAGTTAGCATAGACTTCAGCTACGTCATTTGCTACGACCTATCAAGGCGCCATGTTCAGTTACTATTTATATTGTAAATAATGTAGAGACAAGAGCTACGTTCAACATTAATGGATTAAAGTTAAGTATTCCACTAGCTACATCCTTTTTTTTTTCTAGTCTAAGTTCCTTGTCCTGTTCCAGACCCCACGCCAGCCTGCGTGAGCTAAAAGGCGTGCCTTTCGGCTTCCTCTAAACTTCGTGGGTTGGCTCTCCTGCCAATCCACAACACCTTGTGCATCTTGCACACTCTTTATATATTTTTGTGAGGGTAGGGATTTGTGAAGCAGCAACAAAGACGTTTGGTAATGGAGTCATATATACTGTACACTGAAGCGCCAATGAAACTGGTATAGGCACGCGTATTCAAATACAGAGATATGTAAACAGGCAAATCGGCGCATTAGCGATGGGCCACAGCATCTCTGAGATAGCGATGAAGTGGGGATTTTCCCTTGCGACCATTTCACGAGTGCACCATGAATATGAGGAATCCGGTAAAACATCAAATCTCTGACATCGTTGTGAATGAAAAAAGATTCTCCAAGAACAGGACTAATGTTAAGTGAAGAGAATAGTTCAATGTGACAAGAGTGCACCTGATCAACAAATTGCTGCAGATTTCAATGTGGGTCATCAAGAAATGTCAGCGTGCAAAACATGCAACGAAACATCATCGATACGGACTTTCAGAGGCGAAGGCCCACTCGTGTACCCTTGATGACTGCATGACACAAAACTTTATGGCACGCCTGGGCTCGTCAACACTGACATTGGACTGTGGATGACTGGAAATATGTTGCCTGGTCGGACGGGTCTCATTTCAAATTGTATCGAGTGAATGGATGTGTACGGGTATGGAGACAATGTCGTGAACCCATGGTCCCTGCATGTCAGAAGGGAACTGTTCAAGCTGGAGGAGGCTCTGTAATGGTGTGGTGCGTATTCAGTTGGAGTGATATGGCATCCGTGATACGTCTAGATAGGACCCTGACAGGTGACACATACGTAAGTGTCGTGTCTGATGACCTGCATTCATTCATGTCCACTGTGCATTCCGACGGACGTGGGCAATTCCAGCAGGACAATGAGACACCCCACACGTCCAGAATTGCTAAACAGTAGCTCCAGGAACATTCTTATGAGTTTAAACACTTCCGCTGGCCACTAATCTCACCACATATGAACATTATTGAGCATATCTAGGATGCCTTGCAACGTGCTGTTCACAAGAGATCTCCAGCCCCTCGCGCCCTTACGGATTTATGGACAGCCCTGCAGTATTCATGATGTCAGTTCCCTCGAGCACTACTTCAGACATTAGTCGAGTCCATTTCACGTTGTGTTGTGACACTTCTGCATGCTCGCGGGATATACAGGGTGAGTCACCTAACATTACCGCTGGATATATTTCGTAAACCACATCAAATACTGACGAATCGCTTCCACAGACCGAACGTGAGGAGAGGGGTAGTGCAATTCGTTAATACAAACCATAAAAAAAATGCACGGAAGTATGTTTTTTAACACAAACCTACGTTTTTTTAAAAATGGAACCCCGTTAGTTTTGTTAGCACATCTGAACATATAAACAAATACGTAATCAGTGCCGTTTGTTGCATTGTAAAATGTTAATTACATCCGGAGATATTGTAACATAAAGTTGACGCTTGAGTACCACTCCTCCGCTGTTCGATCGTGTGTATCGGAGAGCACCGAATTACGTAGGGATCCAAAGGGAAGGGTGATGGACCTTAGGTACAGAAGAGAGGAACAGCACATTACGTCCACATGCTAACACCTTTTTATTGGTCTTTTTCACTGACGCACATGTACATTACCATGAGGTGTGAGGTACACGTACACACGTGGTTTCCGTTTTCAATTACGGAGTGGAATAGAGTGTGTCCCGACATGTCAGGCCAATAGATGTTAAATGTGGTGGCCATCATTTGCTGCATACAATTGCAATCTCTGGCGTAATGAATGTCGTACACGCCGCAGTACATCTGGTGTAATGTCACCGCAGGCTGCCACAATACGTTGTTTCATATCCTCTGGGGTTGTAGGCACATCACGGTACACATTCTCCTTTAACGTACCCCACAGAAAGAAGTCCAGAGGTGTAAGATCAGGAGAACGGGCTGGCCAATTTATGCGTCCTTCACGTCCTATGAAACGCCCGTCGAATATCCTGTCAAGGGTCAGCCTAGTGTTAATTGCGGAATGTGCAGGTGCACCATCATTCTGATACCACATACGTCGACGCGTTTCCAGTGGGACACACTCTATTCCACTTCGTAATTGAAAACGGAAACCACGTGTGTACGTTTACGTCGCCCCTCATGGTAATGTACATGTGCGTCAGTGAAAAAGACCAATAAAAAGGTGTTGCATGTGGACGTAATGTGCTGTTCCAGTCTCTTCTGTACCTAAGGTCCATCACCGTTCCCTTTGGATCCCTACGTAATTCGCTGCTCTCCGATACACACGATCGAACAGCGGAGGAGTGGTACTCAAGCGTCAACTTTAGGTTACAATATCTCCGGATGTAATTAACATTTTACAATGCAACAAACGGCACTGATTACGTATTTGTTTATATGTTCAGATGTGCCAATAAAACTAACGGGGTTCCATTTAAAAAAACGTAGGTTTGTGTTAAAAAACATACTTCCGTGCATTTTTTTATGGTTTGTATTAACCAATTACACTAGCCCCTCTTCTCACGTTCGGTCTGTGGAATCCATTCGTCAGTATTTGATGTCGTTTATGAAATATATCCAGCGGTAACGTTAGGTGACTCACCCCATATACACTCCTGGAAATGGAAAAAAGAACACATTGACACCGGTGTGTCAGACCCACCATACTTGCTCCGGACACTGCGAGAGGGCTGTACAAGCAATGATCACACGCACGGCACAGCGGACACACCAGGAACCGCGGTGTTGGCCGTCGAATGGCGCTAGCTGCGCAGCATTTGTGCACCGCCGCCGTCAGTGTCAGCCAGTTTGCCGTGGTATACGGAGCTCCATCGCAGTCTTTAACACTGGTAGCATGCCGCGACAGCGTGGACGTGAACCGTATGTGAAGTTGACGGACTTTGAGCGAGGGCGTATAGTGGGCATGCAGGAGGACGGGTGGACGTACCGCCGAATTGCTCAACACGTGGGCGTGAGGTCTCCACAGTACATCGATGTTGTCGCCAGTGGTCGGCGGAAGGTGCACGTGCCCGTCGACCTGGGACCGGACCGCAGCGACGCACGGATGCACGCCAAGACCGTAGGATCCTACGCAGTGCCGTAGGGGACCGCACCGCCACTTCCCAGCAAATTAGGGACACTGTTACTCCTGGGGTATCGGCGAGGACCATTCGCAACCGTCTCCATGAAGCTGGGCTACGGTCCCGCACACCGTTAGGCCGTCTTCCGCTCACGCCCCAATATCGTGCAGCCCGCCTCCAGTGGTGTCGCGACAGGCGTGAATGGAGGGACGAATGGAGACGTGTCGTCTTCAGCGATGAGAGTCGCTTCTGCCTTGGTGCCAATGATGGTCGTATGCGTGTTTGGCGCCGTGCAGGTGAGCGCCACAATCAGGACTGCATACGACCGAGGCACACAGGGCCAACACCCGGCATCATGGTGTGGGGAGCGATCTCCTACACTGGCCGTACACCACTGGTGATCGTCGAGGGGACACTGAATAGTGCACGGTACATCCAAACCATCATCGAACCCATCGTTCTATCATTCCTAGACCGGCAAGGGAACTTGTTGTTCCAACAGGACAATGCACGTCCGCATGTATCCCGTGCCACCCAACGTGCTCTAGAAGGTGTAAGTCAACTACCCTGGCCAGCAAGATCTCCGGATCTGTCCCCCATTGAGCATGTTTGGGACTGGATGAAGCGTCGTCTCACGCGGTCTGCACGTCCAGCACGAACGCTGGTCCAACTGAGGCGCCAGGTGGAAATGGCATGGCAAGCCGTTCCACAGGACTACATCCAGCATCTCTACGATCGTCTCCATGGGAGAATAGCAGCCTGCATTGCTGCGAAAGGTGGATACACACTGTACTAGTGCCGACAATGTGCATGCTCTGTTGCCTGTGTCTATGTGCCTGTGGTTCTGTCAGTGTGATCATGTGATGTATCTGACCCCAGGAATGTGTCAATAAAGTTTCCCCTTCCTGGGACAATGAATTCACGGTGTTCTTATTTCAATTTCCAGGAGTGTGTATATATATATATATATATAGGGTGTTACAAAAAGAAAATATGTTATGTGGACATGTGTCCGGAAACGCTTACTTTCCATGTTAGAGCTCATTTTATTACTTCTCTTCAAATCACATTAATCAGGGTTGGAAACACACAGCAACAGAATGTACCAGTGTGACTTCAAACACTTTGTTACAGGAAATGTTCAAAATGTCCTCCGTTAGCGAGGATACATGCATCCACCCTCCGTCGGATGGAATCCCTGATGCGCTGATGCAGCCCTGGAGAATGGCGTATTGTATCACAGCCGTCCACAATACGAGCACGAAGAGTCTCTACATTTGGTACCGGGGTTGCGTAGACAAGAGTTTTCAAATGCCCCCATAAATGAAAGTCAAGAGGGTTGAGCTCAGGAGAGCGTGGAGGTCATGGAATTGGTCCGCCTCTACCAATCCATCGGTCACCTAATCTGTTGTTGAGAAGCGTACAAACACTTCGACTGAAATGTGCAGGAGCTCCATCGTGCATGAATCACATGTTGTGTCGTACTTGTAAAGGCACATGTTCTATCAGCACAGGTAGAGTATCCCATATGAAATCATGATAACGTGCTCCATTGAGCATAGGTGGACGAAACTAAAATGAGCTCTAACATGGAAATTAAGCGTTTGCGGACACAAGTCCACATAACATCCTTTCTTTATTTGTGTGTGAGGAATGTTTCCTGAAAATTTGGCAGTACCTTTTTGTAACACCCTGTATATATACAGGGTGGTCCATTGATCGTGACCGGGCCGAATATCGCACGAAATAAGCGTCAAACGAGAAAGCTACAAAGAACGAAACTTGTCTAACTTGAAGGGGGAGACTAGATGGCGCTGCCATAGGTCAAACGGATATCAACTGCGTTTTTTTAAAAATAGGAACCCCCATTTTTCATTACATATTCGTGTAGTACGTAAAGAAATATGAATGTTTTAGTTGGACCACATTTTCGCTTTGTGATAGAGGGCGCTGTGATAGTCACAAACATATGGCTCACAATTTTAGACAAACAGTTGGTAACAGGTAGGTTTTTAAAGTAAAATACAGAACGTAGGTACGTTTGAAAATTTTATTTCGGTTGTTCCAATGTGATACATGTACCTTTGTGAACTTATTTCTGAGAACGCATTCTGTTACAGTGTCATTGCCTGTAAATACCACATTAATGCAATAAATGCTCAAAATGATGTCTGTCAACCTCAATGCATTTGGCAATACGTGTAACGACATTCCCCTCAACAGCGAGTAGTTCGCCTTCCGTAATGTTCGCACATGCATTGACAATGCGCTGACGCATGTTGTCAGGCGTTGTAGGTGGATCACGATAGCAAATCCAGGGACGGCAGATCTGGTGAACGTGCGGGCCATGGTATGATTCTTCGACGACCAATCCACCTGTCATGAAATATGCTATTGAATACCGCTTCAACCGCACGCAAGCTATGTGCCGGACATCCATCATGTTGGAAGTACATCGCCATTCTGTCATGCTGTGAAACATCTTGTAGTAACATCGGTAGAGCATTAAGTAAGAAATCAGCATGTATTGCACCATTTAGATTGCCATCTATAAAATGGGGGCTGCAGGGGACGTCAAGTTTCTGGTCGTACCCCGCCATCCGGCCTTCTCTCTAATGGAAACGTCCCCTGGAAAACGACCAGAAGGGTACCCGTCCATCTCCGGCTAACATGAACCATATGAGGAAGGCGGTGATTGCTGCGGTGTGGATGGGTCCAGCTCCATCGGTAGGAAGAGAGGAGGCGGGGGAGGCAAAGGCTCTGTCTCCATAGGGTCTTCCCGCGGTGTCGTGATGACACCCTCTGGCGGCAGCTGTGGCCACGCTGTCTTCTGGATCTGTGAATCTGGGGGAAGAGACACTGAAAGATCATCGTCCACATGACAGAGGCGACGTTGATTTTGTTGGCGATGCTGCAAGCCATCTGGAACTGAAATAAGATACGTACGAGATGCATTCAAGTTCTAAGGCCTCCGATTTTTTTTCTCCGGACTGGAAAGAGATAGAAACATGCGCATTGTTTTAAAATGAGGCCGCGTTCATTGTCAATACGTCCCAGAGATGGCAGCACCGTACGGCAGATGGAATTTTACCGCCAGCGGCGAGAATGAGAACTGTTTTAAATACTTAAAATGGCGACGTTTTCCTTACTTGAATAGCGTGCAATCATTCGTTTTCTGAATTTGCGTGGTGTGAAACCAATTGAAATTCATCGACAGTTGAAGGAGACATGTGGTGATGGAGTTATGGATGTGTCAAAAGTGCGTTCGTGGGTGCAACAGTTTAATGAAGGCAGAACATCGTGTGACAACAAACCGAAACAACCTCGGGCTCGCACAAGCCGGTCGGATGACATGATCGAGAAAGTGGAAAGAATTGTTTTGGGGGTTCACCGAATGACTGTTGGACAGATCGCCTCCAGAGTTGGCATTTCTGTGGGTTCTGTGCACACAATCCTTTATGACAACCTGAAAATGCGAAAAGTGTCATCCAGGTGGGTGCCACGAATGCTGATGGACGACCGCATGGCTGCCTGTGTGGCATGTTGCCAAGCAATGTTGACGCACAATGACAGCATGAATGGGACTTTCTTTTCGTCGGTTGTGACATTGGATGAGACGTGGATGCCATTTTTCAATCCAGAAACAAAGCGCCAGTCAGCTCAATGGAAGCACACAGATTCACCGCCACCAAAAAAATTTCGGGTAACCGCCAGTGCTGAAAAAATGATGGTGTCCATGTTCTGGGACAGCGAGGGCGTAATCCTTACCCATTGCGTTCCAAAGGGCACTACGGTAACAGGTGCATCCTACGAAAATGTTTTGAAGAACAAATTCCTTCCAGCACTGCAACAAAAACGTCCGGGAAGGGCTGCGCGTGTGCTGTTTCACCAAGACAACGCACCAGCACATCGAGTTAACATTACGCAACAGTTTCTTCGTGATAACAACTTTGAAGCGTTTCCTCATTCTCCCTACTCACCTGACCTGGCTCCTAGTGACTTTTGGCTTTTTCCTACAATGAAAGGCACTCTCTGTGGCCGCACATTCACCAGCCATGCTGCTATTGCCTCAGCGATTTTCCAGTGGCCAAAACAGACTCCTAAAGAAGCCTTCGCCGCTGCCATGGAATCATGGCGTCAGCGTTGTGAAAAATGTGTACGTCTGCAGGGCGATTACGTCGAGAAGTAACGCGAGTTTCACCGATTTCGGGTGAGTAGTTAATTAGAAAAAAAATCGGAGGCCCTAGAACTTGAATGCACCTCGTACAAGCATCAAGTCGACGGACGATCTCGCCTCGCGCCCACCGTCTGCTGCCGCTAAAAACCCTGTAAAAGACAAAATCGTGCGGCGCGAAGCGATACTTGCGGCCTTCCTTCGGTGCCGGATGCTGAGGAGAGTGGAACCAGTGGAGCAGCGTCCGATGGCGGAGACCATGGATCAGTTCTGTCGGCGATGGTCCATCTCATGGGTGCGAACGATAGGAGGCGAGAAACAGTTGTAATGGTTGATCCCGGGTGTGTCCTGAGCGAAGTTTGGCCGTCTGCTGCTTCAGGGTTTTGACAAAACGTTCCACTTCGCCGTTTGACTGTGGATGGAACAATGCACCAGTGAGATGCCGTATGCCAACGCGTTCACAGAATGTTTCAAATTCATTTGACGTGAACTGATGTCTGTTGTCGGACAGTGTGTTGTGTACATAGTTCAGCATAGTCAGCGCGTACACAACTTTCACAATAGAGCGCGCCGCGCTAAGCACAACAGCGCAGGCACAGCGCCCATCCATCTCCGCACTACGAGCTGGCGCTGTCTTAGAGACGGACCAAATTCTGCTTCCGCCGATCCGCATATTAATATGTAACGCAGCCAATGAGATTCCTGCTAACATAGAACCTTTTCTCCTCGCGGATCACACTCGCGCAGTGATACCTGAATGCGCGAGGTATTATAACGAGTGTACAGACCTCCGATTAGTCAGTCTGCATTAGTCTGCATTTATCTGCATTAGTCTGTACCAGCCTATAGTCAAGTTTCAGTCTGTGCCTAATAAGATTACCATATTCCAGTATATAGCCATGAAGAGAAATGTATAGACACTTTGTCAAGTATCAGAGATATGTGAGAATAAGATTAGCGTACCAAGACCAAAGGAACTTCAGATTGTCAATTGTAAACAACATCCACAACCAAGTTAAGTTATTTTTATGCTCGTTATTATTTTAATAAATGTTTGTGAAAATTAATCAAGTTCTGTTTAAAGTTGGTCACCGTCAATCTGCTACTCTAAGCGTGCAAGTGGCATTTCTATCATCTGACCTAACGGCAAAGATAAACATGCCACGATAAAACCACAAGACATATTGCTAACTCTCGCCTACTTTGTTAGAGCGACAAGTCGAAATAATCTGATGGTGTGTGTACCGAAGGTCTTACAGTACGCACACCACACACTGTTACTTCAAGTAACCTTCGAGGCAAAAAATACAGGACAACACCTGAATTGTGCTACGTGACGTTGTCGAGTTCATTAGCGCAGCAAAAAGTAAGCTTGCTATTCGAGTCAACTACAATAAACCAACGAGTGTTCCAAAAAGGTCCCGCAAAGTCTATGCACACACGTTGCTATGGTGATTGTGATTTAGGCCAAGTAGAGACTTTTTGTGGTGGAGTGGACTGATTTTCCACACATCCATGACAATGTGACGCCATCTGTTCTATTTGGGTGTCCATACACTGGCAAGCACAGTGTCGACGCGCTAACTGTTTCATACAAACAATCCCCCAGTGTCCTTGGTGAAGTTACTGCAACACTTCTTTTTCCAAAGCTTTAGGGATCAACACATGTGACTGTCCACTGTCATTTTGAACAAGAATCATACTTTTCTGTACAGCGAGGCTATGCTGACGGGCAAAGTATCGGCGCACTACAGTGTTCTTTATGCTATTTAATTAGCGAGCCCAATATGTGCGGATGTATTTCTGCAAAATGTTCAAATCTGAACCAGCTTCCGTGGCCTGTGCAATTTTCCTATTGTTCAGCGGAGAAGATTGAAGCAATTCAGAATCCTGAGCATTGATGTGACAACAAGATGCAGCAGAAGCATCAAAGTCTGTGTCAGGGCCAATCGGAAGAAGAGAAAGTGCGTCCACATTACCATGTTCAGCCGTCGGACGATACACAATCTCGTACAGGTATTGAGACAACAATAAAGCCCATATTTGCAATTTTTTGGCAGTTCGTACAGGAACTGGTTTCGTTGGGTGAAACAAGGAGTGCAAGAACGAGATTTTTCACTCTGCAGCGGAGTGTGCGCTGATATGAAACTTCCTGGCAGATTAAAACTGTGTGCCGGACTGAGGCTCGAACTCGGGACCTTTGTCTTTCGCGGGCAAGAGCACTTGCCCATGAAAGGCAAAGGTCCCGAGTTCGAGTCTCGGTCCGGCACACAGTTTTAATCTGCCAGGAAGTTTCAAGGACTGCAGGGCTTGTGATCCGTTAGTAAGTACATTTTTCTGCCATACAAATAGCGGTGGAATTTTGTGAAACCACACACAATAGCCAAAGCCTCTTTCTCAATTTGTGAATAATTACACTGAGCTTTGGACAGCAGTTTTTATGCGAAAGCAATACGCCTGTCATTATCACCAATTCTGTACGAAATCACTGCACAAATTCCGTAAGAGGAAGTGTCTACTTGTAATACAACTGGTTGTCACGATCAAAGTGTACTAAGCGTCGATCACTGAACAATGCATCTTTCAGGTTTTGAAAACCTACTTGGCACTCCTCTGTCGAAACAAAGGGGACATACTTGCGACGCAAGCGATGCAATGGAGCTGCGATTTTTGCAACATTCGGTATGAACCGAATATAATACACTCCTGGAAATGGAAAAAAGAACACATTGACACCGGTGTGTCAGACCCACCATACTTGCTCCGGACACTGCGAGAGGGCTGTACAAGCAATGATCACACGCACGGCACAGCGGACACACCAGGAACCGCGGTGTTGGCCGTCGAATGGCGCTAGCTGCGCAGCATTTGTGCACCGCCGCCGTCAGTGTCAGCCAGTTTGCCGTGGCATACGGAGCTCCATCGCAGTCTTTAACACTGGTAGCATGCCGCGACAGCGTGGACGTGAACCGTATGTGCAGTTGACGGACTTTGAGCGAGGGCGTATAGTGGGCATGCGGGAGGCCGGGTGGACGTACCGCCGAATTGCTCAACACGTGGGGCGTGAGGTCTCCACAGTACATCGATGTTGTCGCCAGTGGTCGGCGGAAGGTGCACGTGCCCGTCGACCTGGGACCGGACCGCAGCAACGCACGGGTGCACGCCAAGACCGTAGGATCCTACGCAGTGCCGTAGGGGACCGCACCGCCACTTCCCAGCAAATTAGGGACACTGTTGCTCCTGGGGAATCGGCGAGGACCATTCGCAACCGTCTCCATGAAGCTGGGCTACGGTCCCGCACACCGTTAGGCCGTCTTCCGCTCACGCCCCAACATCGTGCAGCCCGCCTCCAGTGGTGTCGCGACAGGCGTGAATGGAGGGACGAATGGAGACGTGTCGTCTTCAGCGATGAGAGTCGCTTCTGCCTTGGTGCCAATGATGGTCGTATGCGTGTTTGGCGCCGTGCAGGTGAGCGCCACAATCAGGACTGCATACGACCGAGGCACACAGGGCCAACACCCGGCATCATGGTGTGGGGAGCGATCTCCTACACTGGCCGTACACCACTGGTGATCGTCGAGGGGACACTGAATAGTGCACGGTACATCCAAACCGTATTCGAACCCATCGTTCTATCATTCCTAGACCGGCAAGGGAACTTGTTGTTCCAACAGGACAATGCACGTCCGCATGTATCCCGTGCCACCCAACGTGCTCTAGAAGGTGTAAGTCAACTACCCTGGCCAGCAAGATCTCCGGATCTGTCCCCCATTGAGCATGTTTGGGACTGGATGAAGCGTCGTCTCACGCGGTCTGCACGTCCAGCACGAACGCTGGTCCAACTGAGGCGCCAGGTGGAAATGGCATGGCAAGCCGTTCCACAGGACTACATCCAGCATCTCTACGATCGTCTCCATGGGAGAATAGCAGCCTGCATTGCTGCGAAAGGTGGATACACACTGTACTAGTGCCGACAATGTGCATGCTCTGTTGCCTGTGTCTATGTGCCTGTGGTTCTGTCAGTGTGATCATGTGATGTATCTGACCCCAGGAATGTGTCAATAAAGTTTCCCCTTCCTGGGACAATGAATTCACGGTGTTCTTATTTCAATTTCCAGGAGTGTAGTTCGTTTTCCCTAATACTGACTGCAATTCTGTGACATTGCGAGGAACTGGCAAATCTCGTATGGCTAACAAATGTGACTGAAGAGGATGTACACCTTGACTGTTTATGACATGACCAAGATACTGCAAGTCAGGTTTAAAAACATTACACGTGTCCAGTCTACACTTTAGTCCTACATCAGATAACACACTACACAAACCATGTAAATTTGCAATATGTTCTTCAGGTGTACGGTCTGCTACTACAATATCGTCCAAATAGTTTGAACAGTTTGGCACTTGTGCAGTCAGATGTTCCAAATACCGTTGTAAAATGGCGGGTGCGGAAGCACTGCCAAAAGGCAAACGCAAACACTAGAGTCGTCCACAAAGTAAGTTCCATTTCTATGCGCGGCAGCACTGCGATCGCAGTTCCGAGCATGTGCGGCAGTTACTCTGACTGAAGGAGAAGACATTACGCCATTTTCAGGTCGCTGCTGCCAACGTGTGCTTCTTTATAACGTCAGCCGTAATTGAAAATGCCGCAGCGTGTCAAATTAGATCCCTGATTCTTTTTCTAAATCCAAAGAAAGTTAAACCAAAGGAAATTCATCAACAAATCTGCGAGGTTTATGGACAAAATGCCATGAGTGATTCAATGGTTAGAAGATGGGTCAGACTGTTCAATGAAGGACGAGATCAAGTGCATGATGAAGAACGAAGTGGTTACTGATGAACTGGTTCACACAATTGAAGAGAAGATTAAGCACAACCGTAAGTTTACACTTAGTGTCCTTGCTATTGAAGTTCCGTAAATCACACAATCACTAATTCATGAAATTGTTACTGAAAAACTGAATTTTCGAAACATTTACTCACCTCGGGTACCCAAAATTCTTACCGAGCAAAAGAAAAACAATGGACGGGCAGTGCACTTCAGTTTTTGACGCACTACAGTGAAGAAGGCGATGGTTTTCTTTCTCAGATAGTCATGGGGGATGAAACTTGGGTATTGTACGACACCCCTGAAACAACAGAAATCAGTGGAATGGAGGCACCCTTCATCCCCAACAAAGGTTAAGCCTAAGCAAACCTTGACACCTCATAAAGCCATGTGCACCGTTTTTTGGGACAGAAAAGGCATTTTGCTGATTAATTTCTTACCACAAGGCCAAACAATCAATGCACACAGTTACTGCGAGACCATTAAGAAATTGCGCCGCACAATACAGAACAAGCGCCGAGGATTACTGTCAAAAGGTGTTTTTTTCCACGATAATGCCCAGCCTCACATGCAAATGTGACCAAACAACTCTTACGGGAATTTCACTGGGACACATTTCAGCATCCTCCGTACAACCCGGACCTCGCTCCTTGCGACTTTCATCTCTTCTTACACCTAAAATCTGTCCTTGGTGGTCAACACTTCAACGATGATGATGAGCTGAAAGAACACGTTACCACATGGTTAAATACACAGGTGGAAACCTTCTATGAAGAAAGCATACAAAAACTTGTGCCACATTATGACAAGTGCTTGCAAAATTTCGGAAGCTACGTATAAAAGTAGTTTAACAGTTACAGACTTTTGGACATACCTTGTATTTAAACAACCACAAATGAGTATTTACTACACACACTTTTTGAGATTCTTCATCGAGCGGTTTTTGAAGATACGCGTTGCACAAATCAATTTTTGAAAAGTAGCATCTAGCGCCTAATTTGTCTGCGAGATCCTCTGGGCTTGGCAACGGATAAGTATCAGTGACAGTTTGTGCATTGAGTGCAGACTTAAAGTCAACACAGAGGCAAATACGACCTGAAGGTTTGGGGAGCGAAACCAGTGGACTTGCCAATTGATTAGCTGATATTGCGCAATAACTCCTCTATGTTTCAAGTTCAGCTGCGACTTTGTCCTATAATGCTATGGGAACAGTTCTGGCCAGGCAAAATTTCGGCTGAGCATTGTCTTTCAGCGTCATATGTGCAACAAAATTGTTAGCTTTAGTAAGCTAGATACACTGTCTTTGCATTGAATGCAACCAAAGGACACAACCTGACAAATAGCTGGCCGCTCAAATGCATTGGCTGACAGGGCACTTGAATTTTACTGATCTCTGATTTGCAATACCTGCTGAAATGAGGGATTGGACTGTTTCAAAATCTGTTTTCTGAGTTTAACATCAGGAACATTGTACACGATAGCATCACACAACATGACATCTGAATATAAAGCACTGCAAACACATCTGAATTTGCGTTTCTTTGTCATACCCTGCAAATCTGTTACCCACTCTGCATAAGTTTGTTCTGACCGTTTTTTGCAAGTAAAGAATTGATATCTAGCTGCTACCACATTCACTTGTTGGTCATAATAGGTAGTTAGCGACAGTACCACATGGTCACATGTGAGTTCACCCAGAGTGGCGTTAGGAAACAACTTCTGAAGTAATCGGAACACTGCACTTCCTACTGTGGAAAATAGATATGGTAATTTCACATAGGAGAGGTCTATGATACACTGGTTGAAATAAGCAAAGACCAGATTATGGAATGGTTGGACATGAGGCTGGCAGTTTGGCAAACATTATTCATGATTTTACATACCTGTGTAAAGTGGTGATGTGGTGTGATATAATTAATGTTGTCAGGAAAAACTTAGAAAGTGTTACCAAAGATGCATCGAAAGCTATTACTTACTCAAAAAGCCTACACAGTATGTCACAAACTGCAGGGAGGACCTGAAATTCCAAGATTATCTACTACAAGTTAAGGAACTGACAACTCGACTTGATGTAAAAAACCTGACTATGGGTGGTACCATGCGGATATGAAAGAGACAGAAGAAGAAACAGTTCCAGTAAGAGGGAGAAAATGAGAAAATTGAAGATCTAGAAACGCAGTACAATATAGATGCTTACTTTAAATTACTGGATGTTGTGATATGTCCTCTCAGTGAAAGATTTAAACAGCTTGAACGTCACAGTAGGCTGACTAAGAGAAAAAACTAGAACACTTGTATATACATTTTATACCTGACTTCATTACTACACTTATACTTACCTTACTTGCAGTTATCATAATGTTTTGAAATCAATGGCAATGCAGCAGCCGTAAACTACTTAGCAAGAATGTATCTTCATTTTGTGAATTAGAAAGGAACATCAAGGTACATTACACACAAAAAATTCTTTCCTTCAAAAATAAAAAAGACTGATATATAGTTTTTTATTGTAAAGGCGTGCATACATTTTCGATAATGTTTACTCATTTAGCAGCTACTTAGGTACAATCTGTTAATGCTAAAACCTTTGTAATACTACTAATCAGTAATCAGATACAAATTAAACATTTCCTATTAAAATTTAAGATTTTGTTTGACTGCAGACTGTTACGGCAAGCGTGCATACATGGCAAACCATATTCAGTAGGCACTGCTAACACACACCGCATCACTCACATTCTTTACAAAATTAACTTCCATATGGCTGCACTTCCATTAGGAGAGATGGTTTAAGTGATACTCCTTTATGCCTCCTTTGGGCTTTGTTTTACTTGTCTTGAGGGCTACAAAGAGGAAGCTTGGAAAGTTATAGGTAAGTTGGTAAATACCTGATTTTCTTTTCAACATCTCTCTTTCTTTTCTTTAAGCAAGACAGTTTAAAACAAATGTGGCTTCTTAATTAAAAACCTGGAAAATTATGTGTCCCAAATGATTTTCTCAGAACACCAGGCCATTTATGTGAAAACTGGGACTGTCCCAGCAAAAGTGGTACATCTAATGAGCCTAAATCACAGTGAGCATTTTGAATTTTTGTATGGCATTAGTAAAATTAAAAATTTGGTCTAAGTGACAAATGTTCCATATTGTGTGACACTTTTTGTCATGAGTGAGCTATTTGAATATAAGTCTTGTCTATGTCAGAGATGAACTTAATTGGTCTCAACATTCGTAAAGCATGGTATCACTCCAGTTGAAACTCTGAAACTCAAACAGCAGTATGGCTTTGCACCCAAAGTATATGTAGTCTTACAAATTTCACCAAAACAACTGGTGAGAGTAGCAAGTCAAGAAATAAATTTTTTGAAGCTTCTAAAATGATGATCTACCTGAGGTCAACAATGGAACAGGCACTACTGTGTGAGCAAGAAATGGTGTCGACTGAGCATGAGCTCGCTGAATGTTCAGATTTCAGTGACGTCATATAGGAGTTCACTGAGTCCAAAGCAACAAAGAAATTTGTAATACAGGGTGGCGAAAATAAAAGTGACCAGGAGAACAGAGCTCCAGGATACAAAGAAACACACCAGAGGAAAGGAAATGCAGTACTAACATGAGTATAGCAGATGTTGAAAGTGATCACCTTTCATCTCTTGGCCCTTTTTGGCCTGATCAGCAAGTTGCTAGTAGAAATAAAACACTTTATGTGTATGGACTACATTATCAGTATTCAGTCAATTTTATTTGATAAAATTATTTTAATTAAAACAATGCTAATATTAATCTATTTTATTCTTGTAATTTAACCCATTAAATGAACAAAAATAATAATTAAAATTATTAACTTTAAACAAATATAAAACATTAAAAAACTCAGCACATGAAAAGAAATTTAAATTTTTGAGATTAAATGCTAAATATATAAACACCTCTTTAACAGAGATTTAATTTTTATTTTTTTTATTTTTAATTTAATTTTTTCATTTTTCAAACCTAATAAATATTTTTGTTTTTCTTTTTCAAAAAAATTCACATTTAATATAGTTATGTTTTCCATTAAAAATAAATCAATTACATCTTCTTTGATCCCAAAGCTATGTTCCCAACCATAAATGCATAACATCAATAACATTACTTGGAATACGTTTTAAATGTTCTCTGTAACATATTTTCCACATACATAAAGAATTTCATTTTTATTCTAAATTTTTTATGATTTTCATCTAAGCAAGGTCTACCTGTTGCTCAATAAACATTTTTTGTACATTTCTGTGAAATAAAATTATCAGTTGATTTCTCAACCAAATATTTACAAATCTTAGATTTGATAGTTTCCAGTCATTAAGAAAAAATGTATTAGAAAAAATAAAAAAATTTCTGACAAAATTTGTTCTCAAAATGGAGTCATTAAACATAATGATAAACAATTTTTAACAATATTGATGAAAAACAAAACAATCTTCTTATCTTGTCTTGTAAAGGGATTTACTATAATGAGAATTACCAAAACCAAATCATTTAACAAAAGCATTATTATTTTTCTTTTTTGTAACGTTTCCAACAAGATATGCATCTGGAATTATTTGTTCATAAAAATTGCCTTTCACTTCTCCATCTAAAGTTTTTAATTTGTATATCAATGGATTAGAATGAATAACTTTTTCAGTTTCAAAAATTTCTGTTTACCAATTTTTCAAAAATTACTTTTAATTTACTTATTCTTATTTTATTTCCTATTTTATTTTTGGGTTTTCTATCTTCGAAATTTCTGAAATAAACAATTTGCAATAAAGCTATTTCAGTTTCTTCATTTACATCTTTTGGTTTCATTTTTATTGTTGTTGTTGTGGTCTTCAGTCCCGAGACTGGTTTGATGCAGCTCTCCATGCTACTCTATCCTGTGCAAGCTTCTTCATCTCCCAATACCTACTGCAACCTACATCCTTCTGAATCTGCTTAGTGTATTGATCTCTTGGTCTCCCCTCTACGATTTTTACCCTCCACGCTGCCCTCCAATGCTAAATTTGTGATCCCTTGATGCCTTAAAACATGTCCTACCAACCAATCCCTTCTTCTAGTCAAGTTGTGCCACAAACTTCTCTTCTCCCCAATCCTATTCAATACCTCCTCATTAGTTACGTGATCTACCCACCTTATCTTCAGCATTCTTCTGTAGCACAACATTTCGAAAGCTTCTATTCTCTTCTTGTCCAAACTAGTTATCGTCCATGTTTCACTTCCATACATGGCTACACTCCATACAAATACTTTCAGAAACGACTTCCTGGCACTTAAATCTATACTCAATGTTAACAAATTTCTCTTCTTCAGAAACGATTTCCTTGCCATTGGCAGTCTACATTTTATATCCTCTCTACTTCGACCATCATCAGTTATTTTACTTCCTAAATAGCAAAACTCCTTTACTACTTTAAGTGTCTCATTTCGTGATATAATTCCCTCAGCATCACCCGTCTTAATTCGACTACATTCCATTATCCTCGTTTTGCTTTTGTTGATGTTCATCTTATATCCTCCTTTCAAGACACTGTCCATTCCGTTCAACTGCTCTCCCAAGTCCTTCGCTGTCTCTGACAGAATTACAATGTCATTGGCGAACCTCAAAATTTTTACTTCTTCTCCATGAATTTTAATACCTACTCCGAATTTTTCTTTTGTTTCCTTTACTGCTTGCTCAATATACAGATTGAATAACATCGGGGAGAGGCTACAACCCTGTCTCACTCCTTTCCCAACCACTGCTTCCCTTTCATGCCCCTCGACTCTTATAACTGCCATCTGGTTTCTGTACAAATTGTAAATAGCCTTTCGCTCCCTGTATTTTACCCCTGCCACCTTCAGAATTTGAAAGAGAGTATTCCAGTTAACATTGTCAAAAGCTTTCTCTAAGTCTACAAATGCTAGAAACGTAGGTTTGCCTTTTCTTAATCTTTCTTCTAAGATAAGTTGTAAGGTTAGTATTGCCTCAACATTTCTACGGAATCCAAACTGATCTTCCCCGAGGTCCGCTTCTACCAGTTTTTCCATTCGTCTGTAAAGAATTCGCGTTAGTATTTTGCAGCTGTGACTTATTAAACTGATAGTTCGGTAATTTTCACATCTGTCAACACCTGCTTTCTTTGGGATTGGAATTATTACATTCTTCTTGAAGTCTGAGGGTATTTCGCCTGTCTCATACATCTTGCTCACCAGATGGTAGAGTTTTGTCATGACTGGCTCTCCCAAGGCCGTCAGTAGTTCCAATGGAATGTTGTCTACTCCCGGGGCCTTGTTTCGACTCAGGTCTTTCAGTGCTCTGTCAAACTCTTCATGCAGTATCTTATCTCCCTTTTCGTCTTCATCTACATCCTCTTCCATTTCCACAATATTGTCCTCAAGAACATCGCCCCTGTACAGACCCTCTATATACTCCTTCCACCTTTCTGCTTTCCCTTCTTTGCTTAGAACTGGGTTGCCATCTGAGCTCTTGATATTCATACAAGTGGTTCTCTTCTCTCCAAAGGTCTCTTTAATTTTCCTGTAGGCAGTATCTTACCCCTAGTGAGACAAGCCTCTACATCCTTACATTTGTCCTCTAGGCATCCCTGCTTAGCCATTTTGCACTTCCTGTCGATCTCATTTTTGAGACGTTTGTATTCCTTTTTGCCTGCTTCATTTACTGCATTTTTATATTTTCTCCTTTCAACAATTAAATTCAATATTTCTTCTGTTACCCAAGGATTTCTATTAGCCCTCGCCTTTTTACCTACTTGATCGTCTGCTGCCTTCACTACTTCATCCCTCAGAGCTACCCATTCTTCTTCTACTGTATTTCTTTCCCCCATTCCTGTCAATTGTTCCCTTATGCTCTCCCTGAAACTCTCTACAACCTCTGGTTCTTTCAGTTTATCCAGGTCCCATCTCCTTAAATTCCCACCTTTTTGCAGTTTCTTCAGTTTTAATCTACAGGTCATAACCAATAGATTGTGGTCAGAATCGACATCTGCCCCTGGAAATGTCCTACAATTTAAAACCTGGTTCCTAAATCTCTGTCTTACCATTATATAATCTATCTGATACCTTTTAGTATCTCCAGGATTCTTCCAGGTATACAACCTTCTTTCATGATTCTTGAACCAAGTGTTAGCTATGATTAAGTTATGCTCTGTGCAAAATTCTACAAGGCGGCTTCCTCTTTCATTTCTTCCCCCCAATCCATATTCACCTACTATGTTTCCTTCTCTCCCTTTTCCTACTGACGAATTCCAGTCACCCATGACTATTAAATTTTCGTCTCCCTTCACTACCTGAATAATTTCTTTTATCTCGTCATACATTTCATCAATTTCTTCATCATCTGCAGAGCTAGTTGGCATATAAACTTGTACTGCTGTAGTAGACATGGGCTTTGTGTCTATCTTGGCCAGAATAATGCGTTCACTATGCTGTTTGTAGTAGCTAACCCGCACTCCTATTTTTTTCATTATTAAACCTACTCCTGCATTACCCCTATTTGATTTTGTATTTATAATCCTGTAATCGCCTGACCAAAAGTCTTGTTCCTCCTGCCACCGAACTTCACTAATTCCCACTATATCCAACTTTAACCTATCCGTTTCCCTTTTTAAATTTTCTAATCTACCTGCCCGATTAAGGGATCTGACATTTCACGCTCCGATCCGTAGAACGACAGTTTTCTTTCTCCTGATAACGATGTCCTCTTGAGTAGTCCCCACCCGGAGATCCGAATGGGGGACTATTTTACCTCCGGAATATTTTACCCAAGAGGACGCCATCATCATTTAACCATACAGTAAATCTGCATGTCCTCAGGAAAAATTACGGCAGTAGTTTCCCCTTGCTTTCAGCCATTCACAGTACCAGCACAGCAATGCCGTTTTGGTTAATGTTAAAAGGCCAGATCGGTCAATCATCCAGACTGTTGCCCCTGCAACTACTGAAAAGGCTGCTGCCCCTCTTCAGGAACCACATGTTTGTCTGGCCTCTCAACAGATACCCCTCCGTTGTGGTTGCTCCTACGGTACGGCCATCTGTATCGCTGAGGCACGCAAGCCTCCCCACCATCGGCAAGGTCCATGGTTCATGGGGGGATTTTTATTGTTAAATGTTCTATATTATTATATTCACCAATTAATTTAGAAACTAAATCTTGTCATTTATATTTTCCCTGTAAGTCAAATTTTTTCCACATTTTTTTCTTTAATGTGCTATTAAATATTTCGACAACAGGCGCTTTTAATTCTATAAAACGTGAATGATGATTAATTTTACATTTTTTCTTAAGTTCTTGAAAATCTTTGTTATACAATTCTTTGCCATTAGCTGTTAGTAAATTTCTTGGACATCTTTGCTTAAATTTTTTTAAGAATCAGCAAAATTTTTATCTGTTTTACCATAACTGGAATAGCCATTTGAGTGACTTGAAGACTTCTTAAAAATATAGAACCCAGTACGTTGTCCTTGACATCGAGTGTTCATCAGAGACAAGGATATCGTCAGGAGTACCCCAGGGGATCTCTTGATTAGCACAAAGTCCCAAGAGACTGGAAAAAAGCGCAGTTGACTCCATTATATAAGAAAGGTAAAAGAAATGACCCATAAAGTTACAGACCAATATCCTCAACTTCTGTATGCTGCAGAATCCTTGAACACATTCTCAGTTCGAATATAATAAACTTTCTTGAGGCTAGGCAGCTTATGTCTACGATTCAGCAGTGTTACAAAGCATCACTTGTACAAAACTCACTTTCCCTTTTGTCACATAATATACTGAGAACTATGGATGAAGGGCAACAGGCAGACTCCAAATTTCTAGATTTCTAGAAAGCATTTGATACGGTGCCCCATTGCAGGCTGTTAATGTAGGTATGAGCAAATGGCATAAGTTCACAGATATCTGAGTGGCTCGAAGATTTCTCAAAAAATAGAATCCAGTATGTTGTCCTCGACGCTGAGGGTTTATCAGAGACAAGGGTATCTTTAGGAGTGCCCCAGAGAAGTGTGATATGACCATTGTTGTTCTCTGTATACATAAATGATTTGACAGACAGGGTTGGCAGCAGTCTGCAGTTGTTAACTGATGATGCTGTGGTTTACGGTAAGGCATCGGAGTTGAGTAGCTGTGGGAGGATAGAAGATCACTTAGACAAAATTTCTAGTTCGTGTGATGAATGACAGCTAGCCCTAAATGTCGATAAATATAAGTTAATGTGGGTCAATAGGAAGAAGAAACCTGTAATGCTGGGATAAAGTATTACTAGTGTGCAACTTAGCACAGTCAAGTCGTTTAAATATCTGGATGTAACGTTGCAAAGTGATATGAGGTGGAGCGGGCAGGTGAAAAGTGTGGCAGAGAAGAAAAATTGTCGACTTCGGTTTATTGGGAGATTTTTCAGGAAAGAGTGGTTCATCTGTAAAGGAGACCACATATAGGACGCTGGTGCGACCTATTCTTAAGTACTGCTCGGATGTTTCGGATCTGTACCGGCTGAGATTGAAGGAAGACATCAAAGCAAGTCAAAGAAGGGCTGCTAAGTTTGTTACAGGTAGGTTCAAACAAAACTTACGTGTTATGGAGATGCTTCAGGAACTCAAATGGGAATCCATGGAGCGAAGGCAGCGTTCTTTTGGGAAACACTATTGAGAAAATTTAGAGAAGTGGCATTTGAAGCTGACTGCCAAACGATTCTGCTCCAGCCAAGATACATGACACATAAGTTCCACGAACATAAGATACAAGAAATTAGGGCTCATACGAAGATGTACACAGTCGTTTTTTCCTCACTGTATTTGCGAGTGGAACATGAGGGGAAATGACAAGTAGTGGTACAGGGTACCCACCGCCACGTACCTTACAGTGTTTTGCAGAGTATCTATGTAGATGTAGATATATTTTGAGAAAACAGCAATTATAGCTAATAAATATTTATATTCTTTATTTATTTTCGAAATCCTTTTCAACTATATCAACTTATTTCTACTAGATCCGCTTGCCATAATCATCTACACCAAAAGAAAAATGGTAAAATTTCTTCTTGGAAGAATTTTTCTTACTGGTTTCAGCAATTCATTAATTATTTCTTCTCAAATATTATTATCAGGGCATATTCCAGCAGCTACAAATTTTCTTTAACGAATTTACTTTTTTTAGTTTTACAAACTGAACTATTTCCTTCAATTTCTTGTATTTCATTTTTTGTTATTTTGTATTTGGATGATGTGTATCAGTAATTTCTTTTTACATTTTAGACACCAAATATGATTTCTGAAAGATGACTAATATTATTCGTTTATATGCAGAAAAATTAATTATAATTTTTAATTAAATAATGAGCACGAGGTAGTGTGTCTGTTTTATTTTCTAAAATACATCTTTCATTGTCTTGAAGATTTAAAGATTTTTTTGTTGGTTTCAACTGAATGAACTTTATGTTTCTCACTTCATATTAAATTTATTGTTCTACATTGTTCTTTATTGTTAACTAAACAGTTTTTATAATCTTCTAAACATATATTTTTAACAACAATCTTCATTATTGTTTTTTACTTTTTCTCTTGTTTATCAGCAACTTTATAGGCTTACATTTTCGCTCTTAAACTCCATAATTCTTCCATTATTTCTTTCCTAATACTTTTTTATTAACTTGAGGAATATTATGAATATTATTTTCTGGTAATCACTTTAACAAATTTACCTATTATTTTCTTCATATATTCTATTTTCATATCGTAGATATAACTATCAGTATCTTGATAACAAATCTCAATATTTTCTCAATATTTTGGTTTCATAACATTATAATTAAATCATATATTATTTCTTCTGATAAATCATGTATGGCCATTCCAATATAAATAGGTTTATTAAACAATGTTTTAGTTTTATTCATGAGAATGGCAACTAAATTCGCATGAAATACAGTTTTATTTCTAAAATTTGAATTAGCTACTAATTTATCATACTTCTTACCATCTGAGACTAATTTTACACCTACTCTGTTTCTTATATTTTCCATCGTTTTTTTCAGATACTGAGTTAATCAACAGTGTATAAAAATCTTTCTTAAAATCACTTTTTGCAATCATTCTCATTACTGTATTAAAATCTATATATATTTTTAACCAATCAGAGCATTCAAACTAAAAAACTTTGTGTTTTTGCTATCTTCATTCCTAATGACAGATACTGTTTAAGATATCTATAACGAACAATATAAATATGTTTGTTAACTTAAGTAGTTAATAATTTCGTTAGTTCTTTGCATCCATTCATTTTCGGGTTCTAGAGTTAAATCTTTATGTAAATGATGTAAATTTTTTGGGTATTCTAAATCTATTTTAGAAATATAACTAATTTTAGAAATGTCTCAAATTCTTACATATTTTTTTTGAATCAAATATGTTTGGTTCATCGTGTTAAAATTTTTCGTTTGGTAAATACTGACAAATGAGTATATCCAATAAAAATTATTTAGATTTAAATAAAATAAATAATTTGACTGTATATTTTTATCAAAATTGTAACATATTTTTATTATTAGCTTTAACATATCATTTACAACATTGACATATTCCACCTTTTATTCCTTTTTCAACCACTAAAATTGTATCATTATCATCTAATAATTATACTTTAACTTCTGTCATTTTAACATAGCATCCCATGATAAACCAGGTACCGTATAATATCAAGAGGAGCTTAATTATATATCTTAAATTAGTTACAAACTACAGCGTGCACACACTTTATTCAATGTGTAAACGTCACTACAGATATTCAGATTTAGGTTATGGCATGTTCCATATGCCTTCCATCATTGCCAATGATGTGGTGCATACGAATAGTGAAATTCTGCATGACCTACAGAAGTGTCGGAACATTGATGCTGTTGATGACCCTCGAGTGGCTCTTTGCTTCTCAGCAATGGTTTTGGGATTATTACTGTACATGTCTTTAATACAGCGACACAAACAGGAGTTACATGTGATCAGATCTGAAGAATATGGTGGCCAACTGAGGCCTACACCAGAGGCCTCTGGGTAACCCATAGCCAGAATGCCGTCCCCAAAGCGCTCCCCCAGGACATCAAACACTCTCCTGCTTCGACAGGGTCGAGTTTCATCTTGCATTAACCACATTTCGACGAAATTAGGGTCACTTTGCGAAATGGGGATGATATCGTCATTCAAAACCTTCACGTACCATTCATTGGTCACCATGCCATTAAGGAATATCACATCAATTACTTTGTGACTGGACATTACACACCACATAGACACCTGTTAAGGCTGAGGATACTTTTCGATCAAGATACGAAGAGTCTCAGTTCCCCAAATGCAGCAGTTTTGCTTATTGATGAACCCATCAATACGCCAGTCAGCTTCATCGCTGAACCAAATGATAGTAATTCCCAACATGCCCCATGCAGTTTGAACATAGTAATGCAAACCGTTCAGAGGTTATAACGATTTTATTTCATATAGTTCAGTAATTGTCAGTCTGTATATTTTTCTAAAGTTTTCAAAAACATCAGTTTTCAAATATCAATTATGATACGCACCAAGTTATATATATTAAATTTTCCCCGAATTAATTTAGTACAATTATAATCTTCATCATTATTTCTGAGTCTTTCAGTTTTTTGTGTGTTTATTTTTTTTTTTTTTGGAAATAGCGACATAGGAGAATCTGAGTAGTCATCTTAGATTATTTGCAGATGATGCTGTCGTTTACCTTCTCGTAAAGTCACCAGGTGACCAAAACGAATTGCAAAATGATTTATATATGATATCTGTATGGTGCAAAAAGTGGCAATTGACCCTGAATAAAGAAAAGTTTGAAATTATTCATGGCTGTAACTTCAACTAAATACTTAGGGATTTCAGTTACAAATAACCTACACTGGAATGATCACACAGGCAATGTTATGGGTAGAGCAAACCAAAGACTGCAATTCATTGCCAGAAGGTGCAATAGGTCTACTAAAGAGACTGCTTATGCCATGCTTGTCTGCCCTATTCTGGAGTATTGCAGTGCAGTGTGGGATCCGCATCAGGTGGGGCTGAAAGATGACATTGAAAAAGTTCAAAGATGGGCAGCCCATTTTTGTATTATCATGAAATAGGGGAGATAGTGCCACAGACATGATACATGAATGAAAGTGGCAGTTATTAAAACAAGGGCGTTTTTTCTTGCAATGCGATCTTCTCATGAAATCTGAATCACCACTTTTCTCCTCTGACTGCGGAAACATTCTGTTGGCACTCGCCTTCATAAGGAGGAATGATCATCACGATAATATAAGACAAATCAGGGCTCACACAGAAAATTATAAGTGTTCGTTTTGCATGTGCACCATTCGAGAGTGGAATGGTAGAGAGACTGCTTGGAGGTGGTTCACTGAACCCTCTGCCAGGCACTTTATTCTTTAGTGTTACTTGTAAATTACATTTTTTACTTAATGACTTTATATATTTTCCTGTTAAATGATCGTGATGACGAAATTTTTTTTCTATGTAATGAGTTTTACATTAGGAACCTTTTTTTAGATTTATTATGTCCTGATTGATCTTCATTTCTTAGTGGTTTCATATCTGGAATTTCAGAATAAATTCCACCAAGTTTTCCAGCTTCTTTTTTCATACAATCTTTAATTTTTGTGACATTTAGGCCCTCTATAAACAACTGGATCTTTATAGTGTCCATTTATTTATTTAATATGCTGACAAAAACCACTTGGTTCATGTTTTTATACTTCGCAGTATATAATCTTTTGACTTTGGTTGACAGTTATCCATTTTTAATAATAAACATTCAAAATTGACAAAAATAACAAATGGAGCTTTTTGGGCAAACTAATAATTTTTAAATTCTATATTTTCGCCTTTTGTGGTAGTTCTGTTTTTACTGGATTCTTAATTAAACAATTTTTTGAATGATCATCGAATTTTTCTTTATTATTAAAATGTCATAAACACATACAACAAATAAATTTAGATTCTTTATGTTCTGAGATTGGGTTTGCAACAAGTTCATTATATTCTTTTATGGAATAGTAGTGTGAATTATTTCCAT
The DNA here is from genome assembly GCF_023898315.1 of Schistocerca nitens. Classification (NCBI taxonomy): domain Eukaryota; kingdom Metazoa; phylum Arthropoda; class Insecta; order Orthoptera; family Acrididae; genus Schistocerca; species Schistocerca nitens. Next base: position 165,388,338 of record NC_064616.1, on the reverse strand, counting down.
TTTTAAAGTATAATAAATCAATATGATTTTCTTTCCTAGAATATGCCATTTCCAATGGATAGACATGATAATTTTCATCAAAAGTAAAAGCACTAATAGATTCATTATGTTTACTCACAATTTTTGGAATATCACCAGTCTTAATTTGGAATTCAAAATTCTTAAATTTATCATCAATATTGAGTCTAACATTTTTATATTTCATCACTCTTGAAGAAATTTTAAATTGTTTTTCAAAATGAAATATAACGGTTTTGTAGATCTTATAACACATTTTGATCATTTTTTTGACATTAGTACAAGCCCATGTTTTCTTTTATTTTTTCAGGCAACTCAATGTAAGCAGAACATCTTAAAGTGACATAAAAATTAATTGATAATTACTTTCCAACAATTCTGTTTAATGACCATCCTGACTCCCAAGTTTGAAAATTAGAATTTTTTGTTAAAATATTTTGTTCTCCATCATTAAATCTTTTAAATATACCCTTTTCTGTAAGAATTATATATTTTTGGGTTTGATGACAAAATTCCTTAACTTCATCAGTTGTCAACATTTTATATTGACAATATAAAAAAATTATTTTCAAACTATTAAATGTTTTCAATTTTTCATTAAGTATTTTCGCAAATTTTCGTTTTATGTCCTTCAAGAAAAGGTGGGGATAAACTGCGTTTATATTATTTTCGACATTTATAGTTTGTAATCGTTTTAATTGGTAAACAATGTGTAACTGTTTTTCCTATACTTTGTTTCTACATAAATAAATTTTCATTAAAAGGAAATATTTCTGGTAATGGTTTATACTCATTATTTTTAAAAACTTCATCAACATTTTCAATTTTTTAATGTGCTAATCATATCCAACTATACCTCTTGGTTTTTGCTTGTAAATATATAATTATTTATAAATATAATTAAATTTTGTTTATTTAATTTATAATACCTTTATAAATTTTCTGATTTACAATAATCATAAAGTTAATTTACAGTGAAATTACTTGTAAGAAAGTCATGAGCCTTAACTGCATTGGCCACATTAGTGATTTCTAATTTATAAAGGTTATTATTTTTTATTCCATTTTATTTTAGTTTAACATCCCCTTCCTTACAAAATTGAAAAACACAATCTTAAATTAGTTTATTATATCCTTTTGGCTTGATAATTTTAAATTCATTATTGAGTTCTAAACAAATTCTTTTACTATAGTAGTATGTATATATTCAACATTAGTAATAGTATACAAAACAATTAATTCTAACTCGCAAATGTTTTTAAAGAAATTTGAATTGCAATTTTTATTTTGCATTCTTATTTATAAGGAAAAAACATGAATAAGATTTTTTTTTAAAATGAACAATTATTAGATTTTTTAAACTGAGTTTTTTAGGTTTTTTCAGATAATTAAACTCATTATTTTTACATTTTTCATTGCTTCATATTTTAGTTTAATATTTTCTCTCTTAAAAAAATTAAAAATGAAAACCATTACTTAACTTGTATTTTTGTTTGGCAAAATAATTTAAATTCATTATTGAGTTCCAAACAGTTTTTTTCACTGAACTTGTTTTTAAATATTTGTAACCAGCTTATTATAGAAAAAAATTAATTCTAGTTTGCTAATTAGTTAAACAAGTTAAAGTTGTTAGCATTGTGACTTTCTTAAGAAATGAATCTGTTTATATAGAAAAAAATAAACATTATTGTTCTAATCTACCATCTTCATTTGAATCTAACAACACTTCGCCAAATAAAATTATATTAACATCTCACTGCAACATTTTTAACTTATAGGCAGAACAAATGATTTATGTACAATCTTTATTGATTGGTTGGCAGTAGTTACTTTGTAAAGATTATCACAAACACTTAAGGAAATTTCAAAATGTTTTATAATTAATTCATGGAAAGAGATATTGTCATTAACACCTTTACCAACAACAACAAGGTTTTTAAGAATCAATTACAAGTCAGTTATGTGTTTATCACATACTTTATCTTTAAGACTACATAATTTCTTAATTTATAAGATTGTATGATCACATGTAATACAGGACTTCTCCATTACATCAAATGCCGGGGACTATTCCATTGTTGGAGAGGACTGGTATAGTGTTATTTGGTTGTTGTCTTTGATGATTTTACTCTCATAAATGAAAGTATAGTTATAGAATGTTTTGCTAGAAGAAGACATAAAGGAAAAGATTGTTTTTATTTAGCTCAAACATATTCAAACATACCAAAACAATTACTGAGAGATAATTTAAGTTTTTTAAAATATTATTAGACAAGAGGATACAAATTTAAATCATATGATTATGAATTTGTTGGTGGCGATTTAAAATTTGATGATTTTAAAGAAATGTGTAGTAAATGTTGGGATGATAATAAATTTGGATTTATCACAATACGTATGAGTAGAAAAATTAATAATGGAATATACATAAATAATATGAAACATTTTTGGAAACAAAAAGCAAAGTTTAAACTTAAAACGTCAAGAATTTTTTTAAAATATAAACATAGATATAAATGTCAAATATATGCATATAATGTTAAAAATAATTATTAAATTTTTTATCCTTAATAAATTTTTGTAAAACTTGATATACAGCTTGTTAAGAAAAGCGAAAAGAAAAGTAAAGTAAAATTTAAAAGAAGAATTTAAAATAATGGAAAAAACAGCCTAGAACCGAATATGAAAAATATAAAAACTAATATCAGCCTGTTATTGATATAATCAAATATAATGGAGACAAAGTTATAAAAGCAATTTAAGAAAGTAATGAAGTTGGAAAACAAATTGTTTCTTACCATTGTCAACGACGATAGTATTTGGAAGAATTTAATGATATACAATCAAACAGTACAATTGAGATTATACTTTAAGCAGATCAGAAATACAAGATTTATTGAATAAGTACGATGAAGAGATTAAAGAAAGAAAAATGTTGAAAAGTTATGAACAAGCCTGAAATATTAAAATAATAAATGTAAGTCAAGGAATGGTAGAATATATGAACAATAGTGAAGATACAGTTTTTGGATTAAAACCTGTTGTCACATTTAAATATATTAGGAAATTGCTAGTAAAACTTGATGGTGATAAACTAACAGTTGGCAGTAAAATATATAAAGGAACAGTTGGATTAATGAATCTCTTAACTAAAAAACATATAACTACAGATAATATGAATAAAAAATTTGATGCTGTTGATTTATCAAATTATGCAGATATATAATTGACATGCTTTATATAGTGAAAATAATCCAAATAAAATATTATCAAGCAAAAGCAATAAATATAATTTTTTGGTGAAAGTCATTGTTGATATTTATAAATTACCAGTAAGCTTAGATTCATAGGAATGTCAAAAAACTGGTGAAGGTTTAATAAAAAATATGTAGATAAACCAACTGAATATAATAGGATGACTGATGTAAGAGCTTTAATCAATAAATTAGCAATTATTCATGGAGAAGAATTTGCTCAAAATAAAAATTATTATAATGAAAAAGTAGGAATAACAAAAATATTAACAAACAATTACTGATAATCCAAGAGCAATACCTTTACCTCGCCCATTTTGGAAATCAGAACACATGGTAAAGGATTAGTTAATACTTTAATTGATAAACTGCCTTTTGAAATGCATATTCCTGGTTATAATTATTGTGGTCCAGGAATAAAATTAGAAGAAAGTTTAGCAAGAGGTGATAAAGGAAAACATACATTAGATAAAGTTTATAAAAAAAACATGATATGCATAGAGAGGTAATAAATATTCAGAAAAGAGACTGCAATTAACAGCAAAAGAAACTATGTATGCAGATGATGCCTCATTTGGTGAAAAATTACCAATGATGACAGTTAGAGGGATGAATTATGGAAAACCAAGATTAGTAATTGGCCTCAATAGTATTATAATTTTTAATTATCGTTAATAAGACGTTTTTATTAAGTTTTTATAAAATTTTAATCTTTATAAAATTTTTGATTGTATTCGACAAGATGGTTCAAAATGGTTCAAATGGTTCTGTGCACTATGGGACTTAACATCTGAGGTCATCATTCCCCTAGAACGTAGAACTACTTAAACCTAACTAACCTAATGACATCACACACCCATGCCCGAGGCAGGATTCGAACCTGCGACCGTAGCGATTGCGTGGTTCCAGACTAATGCGCCTAGCACCGCTCGACAACAGAGGCTGGCAACTATTCACTAGACATATGTTGAGAAAAGTCCATTGATGTAATAGGAGACTACGTTAAATTGCACTTATTTTTATAAAATTTTAATCTTTATAAATCAACAAGATAGAAAGCTATCAATTTTATTGTTTCCATGTTAATGAAAAAATTGATGGGTCAGATTACCCCACATATGGCAGAAAATCTAATAAAAAGTTAATTGATAATTATGTTGCAAAATTATTTGATTTTATAATTAAAAAAGCAAATAGTATTTTATCAAGACTAAAACATCCCTTTTTTCTTTGCCAGTTTTACTAAATTTAACTTAATCTCTTTCTGATAAAATTTATGTTGAAGAACGTATAGCTATCAACGATCAAATAAAAAGTAAAGAAAATGAAGTACTTTATCTATTAGAAAAGTTTGGCGTTTTTCTAAGATCATAAAGAAATTATGTCGGAAGGTGATTCAACTGTTTTTGCTTGAAGTTCTGCTACTGGAGATGCTATTCTTAATGGTCTGATAAAAATTATGCTGAAGTTGAAACAAAAGGTACGGTACCAAATGAAAGACAAGTTGTTATGGAAAATGTGGAATTAATAGTGTCTATTGTTAAATATGATCCTAGTTATGAATCAGAATCAGAGCAAGAAAGATTGAAAATCGTAAAATACCAATACCTTTCTTTGAATTACAAACTATAGAAATTGATGGATTGAGGAATAAAAATAATTTTGAGACTGATATAACAAATCATTGTAGTTCAGCAGCGTTTGATATACTTTCTATTATTTTTGTTGTTTTTCAAATAGAAAGAAGAAGTAATCAGTTGATTGGTTTATCATGAAATGTGAAATTACAAAATATTTATCAAAAAAATTGAAGATATGAAATTCTTCCTCAAGGGATGTCCAGTTCAGATCTACAAAATTATTTCTTAAAAAGCATTTCGCAATTTTACACTAGTAAAACAATTAAAAGGAAATACTGCTGTAAATCCACATAATTCCATTACAAATTATCCATGACTGGAAAAAATATTGTCGCAAATCAATAAAAGAGCTATGAAATTATGAGCTGCTTTTGATTATACAATTCCTAATGATACCTTAGCTTATACAATTTTTTATGGAAAACAAGAATTTAACTTATGATGTTCAATGTAGGATATTGAGAATTTTTAAAGTTTTATCTTTGTTATTAAATGAGAAGTCTTTAAAAATAATATATAAAAAGATTTGTAATATTTTGGGTAAATCATTTGTCTTTTTATTTCATTACAAATAAAATTTATGAGCATTTTCTATGTTTGTATCATAATCCTCAATTTTTTTAAAGTTAAAAAACAGAGAATTTTTGTCTGGTTCTTCCCTTTATCTAACAATTTTTTTATAACTATAGAATTCAAACTTGGGTATCTTCATCATAATATTCTTTAGTATAATCAATAGCATCATTACGTTCTATTCTTTTCAAATGTTCTATACTTAAGGTTGGTTTAAAATAATATTTGCAAATATAACATATAACTTTTTTTCTCGTTTTATTATTTCTCTGCACCAAAATTTTTTTGTCAGATTTTAATTCATCCCATACATTAGTCATAGTTTTGTTTGTTATAATATAATCAGATTTCGCAAAATCGAAAAAGATTTGGAAGAGCTAATTAATAAGATTTTTGTTATAATTTATCAGGATAAAATTTTTTGTAGATTTAAAAAAAAATTAAAGAAAATTAAATTTAAAAAATTAAAAATAAAATAATTAAAACATTAATAACCGTGTTTATGTATTTATTCTAAAAAAAATAATTTTTGTAGTGTGTGGTTTTTAATGGTTTTATATTTGGCTCAATTGGCTCTGAGCACTATGGGACTCAACTGCTGAGGTCATTAGTCCCCTAGAACTTAGAACTACTTAAACCTAACTAACCTAAGGACATCACAAACATCCATGCCCGAGGCAGGATTCGAACCTGCGACCGTAGCGGTCTTGCGGTTCCAGACTGCAGCGCCTTTAACCGCACGGCCACTTCGGCCGGCTTTATATTTGGTTAAAATCAGTAATCTTATCTGATATATTTACAGAAGTAATTCAGCTAACTACAAACAATCCTGTTGGACGAACATCCACAACTGCTCATAATACTAGAGGTTCAAAATATTGCTTCAGTTGCAAATGTCTTTTATTATCACGACCAGTTTCGGGCTCTCATAAGGCCATGCTCCGGTGTCGCAACTCTGCTGTGGCCCCCCAAGCTCTGCGGTGGACATGTACTAGGTGCATTGTGCTACCTATGAGTGCTCATAGGTAGCCCAAAACTGGTCGTGATAATAAAATAAATTTACAACTGAAGTGGTATTTTCAACCTCTAGTAATTGAGTTAAATTAAAAGAATAAAATAGATTACTATTTGCACCATTTTATTTAAAATAATTTAATGGAATGAATAATGATGAAGTATGGCCTGCACACATATAGTGTGCTGACACCCCACTTTATCTCTACTGTTGCTGAAAGCAGATCGAAGCTGGACTGCTGTAATTCCTTCAGTCTCATCCGAAATGTTCTGCTGCAGTTTTTGAAGACTGTGATGGTTGATGTGATGCACTTTAGACTTGAGGGCTCTCCATGCAAAGTAATCACACACTGACAGATCAGGTGGCCTGGGTGGCCAGCTATGCCCACGACTAGGCTGACGTCTGCTAACAATTTTGTCAGGTATAAAGTTTGTGTAAATGTACTCCAAGGAATTGGTGCAGATCGCTTCGTGGGTGCATCACATGCACTAATTCAGATCCAGTCATATCATCTCGGCCAGGCCACTTTCATTTGCTCCACCCTGTATAAGGTAAGTGTGAATGTATGTTTTGTCATTAATTTTAGAACTGATTTTTTTCTGTATTACATACTTTCTCATTCATTGTTGAAGGCAGGCCTACATTCATTTTGTCTAACAGCCAATACATTGCTAAATGTCACCACGTTGTGGAAATCCGTTGTTGTAGGTCCTATTTCACATACTAGAGGCTGTTTGTTTTTTCTTGTTCTTGGAGACCCATAGATCTGCTTGGAATTCCTCGACTTAATTCAGAATGGTTTTGCGCCTTGTGCAACTTCAGTCAATGTATGCAACCTGCCATTATTCAGTGCTGCAATGAATAGTCATTCAATGCACATTGAAAGCTGTGCATTTCTTTCTTTGCCTCTGTGATGTGCTAGGAATATGTACCACATATGAAGATTATCATCTATGTAAATAAGTGCTTTCACGAAACCTATCTCTCTGCTTGACATTTACACCAGAGCAAGCATTCAGTACTAAGCGCAAACCGTAACCATCTGAAGTAGTGTGAAAACTCTACTTACCTCTACTTCACACTTTTATTCTCCCTGTGGGTAGTCATGGTGCTTCTTCCATTACACTGCATGCTCCTCTCTGCCCAGGGAATGAAAAAAACTGAACAGCTTTTAGTTATATACTCTGCGAGTAACGTAACTGAAAACTGGAGTTATAGTTCAAATTGTATTACACTGCAAATGTCTCACTGCTGTTTCACCAACTGGTACCCCATACTTGGCTCTATTCATAAAGATGTATTCATGCAGAATGACATATGACTATGTGAGATATGTGAAAATAAGATGTCGTGAACAAATGACAGTGTGGAGAAGGTTGACTGTGTCTGAAAATGCAGAGAGGGAAGGGGGCACTTGAAATAATCGTATGGGGCAGCAAAAGACTAGCTGCAGCTGAAGTGAGCTCGGAGATAGCCTGCTTAGGCCCAACAGTAGGCCTGCACTTGGCATGGGCTGAGTCCCGTGAAGGCTGGTTGCCTGTCACCCTGTCAAATGGAGTGGACTTCCCTTTGTAGATGCCAGACTGCAATCCTTTTGGCTAAAAGTGATGCATATTTATACTGGTTCGGCACCTACTTGTTTTGCCAAAGTACTGCTTCCAACCATGAACGCCAAAATAAGTCCATAACTTGGATGTGTACCATAATAAGAGTCACTCTGCCTTTGTGCTGTGTTATCGTTATTGTGGTGCTGAAGGTGACTCAACCTGCAATGTAGAAATCCACCGACAATGCTCTGCATCTGATGTAATGGTGTTTTCATGGCCCCTGCACTTGACTGTTCCCGTAATCTTCTGAAACAGCAGTGGCAGCATCACCATTTTACTCAGTTGCAGTGAAAAATAATGGCGGCACTGTGCACCTCCCCTCTCTGGTAGATTCAGTCTCTGAATCTTAGTGCAGAGAAATCTTGCAGAGACTCAACATATATTCTCAAACTTTTAATTTTCAATGCGAAAGGGTCTGCAGCTGTGATGAATTTTTCGGATGATTTCTTGAAGCTTTCAGCTGCCATTTTATTTATTTATGTACAATTGTACATGTTCCTAAAATAGCGTGAACACCTTGAACTAATTTATGAGCATAACATGATGTCATAAGAGCAACAACGTATATAACACAATCTGTTACCAAAAAATCATCCATAAAATACTTGAAAATGGCCTAAGGCTGAAATTGTACAATGGTACAGGAAATAAAGAAAATGGCAGCCGAAGGCTTCAAGAAATCATTCAAAAAACTTTTAATTGTGTACAGTACACTTTCCTCGAGACTAGTCAGTTTAAACCACAAGCTTCACTGACTGCGTATTTAATGTATGGTATTAGCCCACTGGCTTTGTATGTTTTCCCCAACCAATAACTTCCTTAAATGTCGATTGACAAACTAGCTGAGTGATGGTACCAAATATTTCACTCTTCTTGATCATCCCTTACTAGATACTTAACAATAAATTCATTGGGCCAGCTCTTATGCCTGTTAGAATGGCATATTAACCTAATTCTCTTCATTGACTCTTCACATGACAAGCTAAACATAATACTGGAAAATGTTCTTTTTCTCTCTCGCTCTCTCTCTCAACAGTTTCTTTTTTTGACACATTGTTATTCACTTAGTTGTATCTTTACTCGAAAGGTACTCCATTCTTCTGGTAGTTGGTGTACTTTAGGGTAACACAGGTGGCTGGCTCTCTGCATAAGGTAGATGAAGACTGTAGGTGGTAGGGTCAAAGCTATCTATTATGGTGACGGGTATCATGATGCTCATAGTCTTAACCAAACGATATCTCGATATTGCTGCACATGGTGAAGCATCTGTTCTGCATAAATACATCCCTCCTGGGTTACTTCAAGTTCATTCAGGGACAGGATGAGGTCAAGTTCTAGCATATTATTGATATAGATTTGGTTTCAAGCCGTGAGTACTTCTAGTAGTTTACCTGTCCAATAAAACAATGGCCAAATTATGTTCATCATCATGATCCCCATAACAGTGGGTAGGAGCTGAAATGTCAGTCCCATTATGTCAAGAGTTGTCTCATTGAACAGCAATCAACTGTTGTGCAGTTCCTGTCACATAGCCCCTCTAAGTCTCTCCTACTCAAAACAATTCGCTATCACTACTATGGCATTATACGCAGGGGTGTAGCCCCATTCATTGAAAATAGGGCTGTGGCTCCAGGATACCCAATGGGCATCCCTAGCCATCTGTATCACCTAAAAATAAATGGATCTCACTTGTGTCCTTACCAGTCTGGATCAGTTGCATTGGACATACCGCAACCTGTTCACTTTGACAGTGACAGAGTTCTTTCATTGACATTAAAGCATGCATTCCCCCATCCTCAGAAATTAAAGTTACCTCTCTTCTCCTTACCTGCACATACTTCCCTATGGCTCCATACTTTAATAGGTTAGGGTAGCTGGTGAGCTTCTATAGTGTGTGTGTGTGTGTGTGTGTGTGTGTGTGTGTGTGTGTGTGTGTGTGGTCATTTGCATCTGGAAACTTAAACAGAACATAGAGTCATAGTTTGTCTGTCCTGACTGCCACTGTCACTATATGGTAGTACAGTGGTAGATTTTGTTTGTGTGGAGGTAACTCCTTCTAAACTCACGGCTTGAAACCAAATCTATATCAATAATACATAGGGCTGAGCTCACCTCACTGTGCACTGTGTGGTGTATGGTTACCTGTGACTATCACTTCCACCTGACCATCCGATATGCTGTCGCCTAGTGACTGTAAAAGCCATTCCATGTCCAATGTATACAACTGCATTTTTTGCTGTCATCTTCTGCAACCTACACGTGTTGCTCAGCACACCCTGCTCCAAGTTTGACAACTTTGTTTTTATTTGCAACTTCCCTCATTCTCCCCATGGTACCAATCAGCTTTTGGATACTGTTGTCTGCACACGATTCCTCATTGTCCATGCCTGGTGAATAGCACTCCACTGCCAAATTGCTGTGTCAGTAGTGCCTACTCCACCCTGAGTGAAGACGTGTAGCACTGTGAGGACTAGGATGCCCCTGAACCCCATCTTTGGTGTGCAGAATTCTGAGAAAAGAATGTTGTCCATAATCTCCATCCCCCCTCCGAAAAGACTCCGTGTCCTTCCTCAAATGAATGGATAAAAAACCCTGTGTGTGTGTGTGTGTGTGTGTGTGTGTGTGTCTACACCCTTGACATAAAAGAAACAACAATTACAGTAACAAAGTGTATTTCCCATACTACTTATAGCAATGAAATCATACTGCAATGCAATTACTAGCTGTCCTCCATACCTGCAACATTAAACCACAGAGAATGATACTCGACAGGTCCTTTGTTACTTTTGTGCTCTTCACCCATGCAGTATCTCACATGCAGATGTGCATGATACTTGTGTTCTCCACTCTTCCTATTTTTACCCACTATTTTCTTAGCTGTCTGAACTGATACTTGTGGCAATGAATCCAAAAACTTTATAACCATCACAGGCATCTGGAATAAATCGTAGTCATTTGTGCAGGCAATTGTACCTTGATATTTACTGTTTACATCATTTAGGTCACCTGTTTAAGTCCCTGACACCATGTAATAAACTTCTTTATTGCATCCTTTGGAGGATATGGGCTTGATAGTGTCACCCACTGTCCTTCTCTATATTGTGGCAACTTCCCTGTATGTTTCCCTACTTCTACCTGATGCACCAGAGCTTGGTGTTTGCCTTCTGTACCCAGTTCCATACTTCCTTCAATGTCCTTGTGAAATTTCACATCAGCTCTCAGTTCCTCCCAACTGTTGGTTTGACTATATCGAACAGTGAAGGCCTCTTGCTCCCGTACACTACCTCATACAGAGAAAGCCATGTGCTGGTGTGCACTTTGGAACTATATGCTGCCACTACACATGGTGAGTAAAAACCCAAATCATTATGGTGGCTGCTGATGTAGCAACTCAACATCCTACCAATAGTAAACATCTCAATCATTATCAGGGCCATTAACATAGTAGCGCAATATCAAAGATGTATGGTTTCTGTTCTATCATTTTCTTGTGGGGGCAGTGGGCTCATTCTTAATTTACAAAAGTCTAATTAGTGACGTAACTGCTTCATTAAATCTGACAGGAAGTTAATACCTTGGTCCACGATTACCATCTCACTGACACCACACTTCAGCAACCAGTTATTCACCACGACTTATGCTGCTGATGTTTTCTGTTGATTTGGAATGGTGACACTTGTTATGTATCTTGAGAACTGAACAAAAATAGTCGTCATCCAATGGTTTCCCATTGGTGTCTATTTAAAAGGGCCTAAATTATTCATTCCTATCATCTCAAAAGACTTGGTTGCCTGTACCTGTTGATGGCTCAGGCCCAGTTGCTGTGCACACAGGACACAGTGACTTACATACTACTATACATCCTTTTTCCTTGACCTCTAGTTGTAATGCTTTGCCACCCTCCACCCTACAACCTCACTGCTTCCTTCAACACTACTTCTTTCAGCTCAGCAGACACTGCTACGTACAGTCCCTGTTTAGTTGACCTACATAACAACCCTTTGTATACAACGGATCCTGGCTGTGTAGTAAACAGCCGGCAGTTCATATCAGCTGTTTGCATTGTCTGCGACTCTACAAGGCTGTGACTTAGTGCACATACTACTGTAACCTTTCTTCTCAGATACTCTGCATTCTCATGCTTCTTGTGTGGTTTATGAATCACTTCAAAGTCAAACTCATTTAATATCAATTCCCACCTCATGAGTCTACTTGAGGGATCCTTCAACTCTGACAACCCCTTAAATGCTGTGTGATCAGTTATTACCTCAAACTTTTTACTATATAGATAGCATCCAAAGAGTAGTAGTAGTAGTAGTAGTAGTAGTAGTAGTAGTAGCTGTAGCAGCAGCAGCAGCAGCAGCAGCAGCCCATAGTCATTTGTGCAGGCAAGGATATAGGACATATCAAAGTATTTACAAGTTTAAACCAATTTAAAATAAGGTAGTTCGTATACACATACATTTACAGACTTCTAGTTAGAGACAATCATTAGATTTACTCCTGGTATACAAAACTTTTTTTACAAATAACTTATTAAATAATGTAATGCCACACTATTCACTCATATCTCACTATCAGTCACTGCACACATTGTTTCATAACACCACACACACACACACACACACACACACACACACACACTCACTGGTGATCTTTGGGCCATTTTCTGTACTGCAACTTCCCATTTTCTGTCCTGAAAAACTGAGGCAGCATCCCACTATAATGAGTGAGCTGTTGAGCTCAGAAAGAGGTGTTAATACTGTGCCATAGCTTGGGGATAAGTATTTCTAGAAAAGGAAAAAAGCATAGTATGAAGGTGTTATGTGGAATGTTGGATTTTTATAATTATTAATTATTTGTATGATGTTTTTTCACCAAACCCCTACTCTGTTTTATCTAAGTAATCCTTCAGTGTCTAATATGTATTACATAACAGGTAATTTTTAACTGCCTTTTTAAATAAGTGTATTTTTGCAATTTCTTTAATCTCTTTGGTAATTTATTGTATAATTTTATTTATTGGTAGGAAATGTTATTTTGAGTTTTATGTTTATTTTTTCTTGGTAAATGTGAGTCTACCTCTTGTTACATGGTCATTGACAGAGCTGTTTGTGCAGTAATTACCAATGTTATTTTTGATATGTACAACTGATTGGTAAATGTATTCACACAGAGCAGTTATAATCCCCAGTGTTTTGAACAGATCTTTACAAAGAGCTCGACTACTATTTTTCGTTATTATTCTTATGGCACTTTTCTGGAGTTTGAAAATTGTGATCATATTTTGTGCATTTGTTCCCCAAAAATAAAGCCACAGCTGAGAAATGAATGTATATATGAACAGTATGTAACTAAAACACTGATGATAGGATTCCAAGGGCATAACACACTGATAACATTCTGTTTGCAAGTACATTTGTATATCAAACTGTTTTTCCTTTCTCATTGTGAAGTAATTCTTCTTGGCTTTGCTTAACTGCCTTGAGGTGTAAAGCCCAGAATGTTCCTTACCAAGTATTATTTAACTCAAAACACATCCCCCCTATGTCTGGTTGGAAGTGTCATATGATGGTACAAACTTCATCTCATAATCCAGAAAGATCAACACTGGATATGTTGTCAAATCCTCTTTCAGCCTCCCAAATGTGCAATGACACTCTACTGCCCAATGGAATTTTGCAGCCTTCTTCAAAAATTGTGTAAGCTACCTTGCAATATCAACAAAACCATTCACGAATTTTGTGTAGTTATTTGCCAGTTTCAAGAATCACTGCAACTCCTTGCTTCTCTGAGAAGCTACAAAATCGTCCACCACATGTATTAATCTGGGATCCATCTTTACCCCTCCTGATTAATCACATGTTCCTAATAATTCATTTCTTACTAACACTTCTCCAAACTTAACATCAGCTGCGTGGAATGCGACCTTAGAATCTAAAATATGTTTCTTAAAAAATATCGAGCAGTTGAGGTGATCAGTCACTGGGCATGGGCATGGGCATGGGCATGCATGCCCACACACACATGCACACAGCTATGTTAATCTGGCTGACTAAATTGCACTGTTGTTTCAACTGGAAGATATCAAAGTTCCCTGTCTCACTGATTGGCCTGTTTACGACTCACCACCTCAAATATCTCGTGAGTCATAACCTTTGCTCCTCAGTCTGCTTGTGTCTGTGTATGTGTGGATGGATGTGTGTGTGTGTGTGTGTGTGTGTGTGTGTGTGTGTGTGTGTGCGGGTGTATACCTGTCCTTTTTTCCCCCTAAGGTAAGTCTTTCCGCTCCCGGGATTGGAATGACTCCTTACCCTCTCCCTTAAAACCCACATCCTTTCGTCTTTCCCTCTTTCCTGATGAGGCAACAGTTTGTTGCGAAAGCTTGAATTTTGTGTGTATGTTTGTGTTTGTTTGTGTGTCTGTCGACCTGCCAGCACTTTCATTTGGTAAGTCACATCATCTTTGTTTTTGGATATATATAGAGGGAAACATTCCACGTAGGAAAAATATATCTAAAAACAAAGATGATGTGACTTACCAAATGAAAGTGCTGGCAGGTCGACAGACACACAAACAAACACAAACATACGCACAAAATTCAAGCTTTCGCAACAAACTGTTGCCTCATCAGGAAAGAGGGAAGGAGAGGGAAAGACGAAAGGATGTGGGTTTTAAGGGAGAGGGTAAGGAGTCGTCCATTCGCATGAATGGACACAGGCAGACAGTGTTTGTTGGTAATGAGGATCACCCTGTGGCTAAACATGCCTTGGTGCACGGCCAGCACATCTTGGCACAGTGTTACGCCGTCCAGGTTATCTGGATACTTCCCACTAACACCAACCTATCCGAACTCCGGAGATGGGAACTTGCTCTTCAATATATCCTCTCTTCCTGTTATCCACCAGGCCTCAATCTCCACTAATTTCAAGTTGCCGCCACTCACACCTCACCTGTCATTCAACAACATCTTTGCCTCTGCACTTCTGCCTCGACTGACATCTCTGCCCAAACTCTTTGTCTTTAAATATGTCTGCTTGTGTCTGTATATGTGTGGATGGATATGTGTGTGTGTGCGAGTGTATACCCGTCCTTTTTTCCCCCTAAGGTAAGTCTTTCCGCTCCCGGGATTGGAATGACTCCTTACCCTCTCCCTTAAAACCCACATCCTTTCGTCTTTCCCTCTCCTTCCCTCTTTCCTGATGAGGCAACAGTTTGTTGCGAAAGCTTGAATTTTGTGTGTATGTTTGTGTGTCTGTCGACCTGTCTTGGTAAGTCACATCATCTTTGTTTATATATATATATATATATATATATATATATATATATATATATATATATATATAATTTCCAGGCTCTCACTGTGCTTAGATCCTAACCAATTTTGACTGATTGAATGACAAAATTTACAAATTTTGTCAACATATAGGAACATAATGGAGGCTACACTCCAAGTTAAATGAAAAACCTTAAAATGAACATGGTTTATTTTAACCAAGAAATAAATGTACTACAATCTGACAACAGAAGTATAAAATGTAACTTGGTGGTGGGGGGGGGGGGGGGAGGAAAACAAAAGAAAACATAAAAATTACACAGTTTGGTCACATTAATGTGACCACTGTCTAGTTCGACATCAGCATGCTAAAACCACTTGTACATGGTAGGTGGAAGCACTAGTAGTGGAGGGTATATAAAGCACGTTGGAGGAAACTGAAAACACTGCAGTCATTGTTGTAATGTGGATACAGAGCAATTTATCTGACAACCAAAAGCCATTATCACTAGCTTTCGGACCAAGGGTGGAAGCATTTCCGATACGACTAAGTTTGAAAACTGTTCACTTGCCATTTGTGGTTAAAATATAGTGTTCATGGCAAAATGGCACTATTCAATCTGATGCTGAGGCAACAGTGGTGCACCATGGGCCATAGACGACGAGGCTGAATGACAGCTGCGGGAATGTGTATGGGTCAATAGACGTGCAACTGACTGCCCAGAAGAACCAAGGGACTACCAACAATGTCTCCCCAATGATCGTTCAGTGAACGTTGCTGCATATGGGCCTCAGCAATGGGCGCCTTGTTTATGCACCTATGCTGGCTGCTGTTCACTGGCAGTGAAGGCTGGAATTTGCATATCAATACAGCAACTCAACATCCACTGAGTGGCAACATGTGGCCTTTTCAGATAAATCTAGTTTTATGCAAAATCGGTTAGATAGCTGTTGGCATGTACGGCGTGAAATGTCTGAAAGCAAGGGTCCAGGCTGAAGGAGTGAGTGTTATGGTCTGGGGGAATGTTTTCATGTCCTTCCCTGGGTAATATCATTCTGGAAGGCACAATGGATCAACACAAGTATGCATCTATTATTGGGAACTATGTTCAGGCTTTTGACAGGTGGTCCACTAATGTGACTGGACAGTGTAGAATGAGACTAGGTCGCAAAGGAAGTGAAATATTATTAATAAACATTTAAATTAGAAACAATTAGCTGTTGAGAGCATTGTCTATTTTGGGAAAAAATTATGCTTTTTACGTAGATGTTTAAGAACAAAATTCAAACACCATTTGTACAAAACGATTATGGGAGAAACAGTCACAGTATGGAAGAAAAAATAACGGACATTAAGTGTAACAGGTAGTTTTTAGTAATAGTACTACTTCAATCTGAAAAACCTCTTTCCCAGCACTTTCCACGAATACCGTGTTAACAGTTTGTATTGATCTTAGCTTTTCTCTACCTTCTTTCTTCTTTTTCTCCTTTTCTATTGAGGACTTTTCAGATGAACTTTTCTCTATTACTGGTTCATTGTACCTACATTATGGGATCAAAAGTATCCAGACATCTGGCTGAAAATGACTTACAAGTTTGTGGCGCCCTCCATCGGTAATGCTGGAATTCAATACGGTATTGGCCCACCCTTAGCCTTGATGACAGCTTCCACTCTTGCAGGCATATGTTTAGTCAGGTGCTGGAAGGTTTCTTGGGAAATGGCAGCCCATTCTTCACAGAGTGCTGCACTAAGGAGAGGTATCAATGTCGGTCAGTGAGGCCTCGCACGAAATCGGCATTCCAAAACATCCCAAAGGTGTTCTACAGGATTCAGGTCAGGACTCCGTGCAGGCCAGTCCATTACAGGGATGTTATTGTCATGTAACCACTCCGCCACAGGCAGTGCATTATGAACAGGTGCTCGATCATGTTGAATGATGCAATCACCATCCCCAAATTGCTCTTCAACAGTTGGAACTAAGAAGGTGCTTAAAACATCAATGTAGGCCTACGCTGTGATAGCGCCACGCAAAACAAAAAGGGTTGCAAGCCCCACACGCTGGCAGATGACGTTCACCGGGCATTCACCACACCCAAACCCTGCCGTCGGATTGCCACATTGTGTACCATGATTCGTTACTCCACACGTTTTTCCACTGTTCAATTGACCAATGTTTACGCTCCTTACACCAAGCGAAGCGTGCCATCAACAGAAAAGGTCGGCCTGTTCGCTTTTGTGCTGTACGTGTCCACTCACGGTTCCATTTCACTATCACATCAGAAACAGTGGACCTATGGATGTTTAGGAGTGTGGAAATCTAACATACTGAGGTACAACACAAATGACACCCAATCACCTGACCATGTTCGAAGTCCATGAGTTCTTCGAAGCAGCCAATTCTGCTCTCTCACAATTTCTAAGAACTACTGAGGTTGCTGATATGGAGTACCTGGCAGTAGGTGGCAACACAATGCACGTAATACGAAAAATGTATGTTTTTGGGGGTGTCCAGATACTTTTAATCACATAGTGTATCTTGTGCATTTCGAACGCTGTCTATTAACTGCTTTGTGATAATTACGGATCAACACACTCAGTGACCTCAACCACATTGCCAACAGCATGAACGACTATGAGAAAGGCTTCAGTCAAATTTTTGACCAGAATGGAGATAAATTTATTTCAAGACTGGCATTGCCAGGGAAGAGTCTGGAAGCAACCACGATAAATCTCTTCACACTTTTAATATCCACTCTCGATCCCAATGACCATCATCCAGAACTGATTGATATGAACACAGTCGCTATCAAATTCTTTGAGGATTTTCTTTACTGACATGATCTCTACTAGACTTTGGAACTAATGGGCAATGGCGTCGTCCTACTGACCACCAAAGCAATTTAAGGTAGTGAGATGTGCAAATTCCTAAGGGACAAAACTGCTGAAGTCATCGGTCCCTAGACTTACAAACTACTGAAACTAACTTTCACAAACTTATGCTAAGAACAAAACACACACCCATGCCCAAGGGAGGACTCGGGCCTCCAGCAGGACATGGCGCCTCTAATCATGCGGATGAGATGTGTCAATGCTCTGCCTAATTGTCTCTTCTCAAATCGGCATTAATTGCAACTTCCGGGACTGAAGACAGAATACCCATCCTAAAGAAATAAGCCAGGTGCTATTTATACAGAATTTTGGATATCATACATTTCATAAATGTAAGTAAGGCACTCATTCTGGAATGCCAAGATCTCTTTCTCCGATGTCACATTGATCCAGAGCTTTTTTGGTTCTTACCTGATGTTCACTTTCTGAGGTTGCAACTGATATTACTGTCAATCAGATGTGTTTTGCAGTCTGTTTTTACAAACTTCTTGTTGGACAAATTTTCTCATTTATTCTCTGACTATAGACTGGGGGGAATCACAGAAGGGCGTTAAAGGAGCATCTGACTGAAATTTAGTCAGAACCAACTCGACCTGAGCAGCCACAGTCTCAAAAAAGGCGAGATGAACTAACAGCACCTTGCCCCTCAAAGACTTGCACACTATCTGGTAGCTATGAATTTTACGGATTCCAGTAGTGACTTTAGGTTTTGGTTTTACCTACTTCTGTTTTCTTTTTACTCTTTCTACCTCATTTTATTTTCCACCCACCAAACAGTGTAAAAATTCTGTGGGAAAACAGTGGCGCTTGTAATATTGTTGAAATCAGCTTGGCGGGAGGGAATGTTTTTATATAGAATGAGATTTTCACTCTGCAGCGGAGTGTGCGCTGATATGAAACTTCCTGGCAGATTAAAACTGTGTGCCCGACCGAGACTCGAACTCGGGACCTTTGCCTTTCGCGGGCAAGTGCTCTACCAACTGAGCTACCGAAGCACGACTCACGCCCGGTACTCACAGCTTTACTTCTGCCAGTATATATATATATAGATTTCATAAAGCTATCATAAACTGAACAAGATTTCAACCAACACTAGTCCAAACTGTCAAAGCCACCACACATAGTGTGTAAGCTACATGTCCCAAAGTCCAGAAGCATGGGACCCTCTGGATTAGCCTACACTTTGAGCTGGCTTTTCAACTCTGGAATGCCTTATTCACATTAGGACCATCCATGGATACATGAACAACTTGCCTTTTCAGATTTACCTCAGACTGGCTGCACCTGCTTCAAGTTCTTCAACTAAATCTTTAGCAGCACTTTTTCTCAAAAACACTGAAGTGAGGTACTTGCTCGAAAACTGGTCCAACATGCTGTTCTAAAAGTGTATCAGATCAAACTTAATCATTACCATATCACATGCAGCAACAACTCCTGTAGTTATTTAATGAACAGCATCTCCAGTCTGAACACAATGCCATAATTTACTTTTGACTATTCAAGATGCATTTCTGAAGCAATGTTACTATCTGGAAACACATCTGGTATCCTGCCATTGTCCCAAGAAGATTATCTCTCACAGCAGCCAACTGATACAGAAGGACCTCTGGCTTCATCATGGCATCCCTCTGCCCTTAATCTAGCACTGTCGTCCGTCATCCAGGAGCTCCTGCAGTAGGTTCTTGATGTGACTGCCTTGGGGAACATGTGGTTGCTGAGGCACACCACAACTGCACGATGCACTCCCTGCACATGCTGTGGCAGATTAAAAATACTCAGAGAATAATTACAAATACTACTTTTCTTCACTGAAACTGGTAATTTTATTTTCCAGTGCACCTGCCAAATCATGGCACCATCAGATATGTCCTTTCCTTTGTCAGAGTTGACAATCAGCTGACGGCAGCCCGAGGTGGCAGGCAGCATTGGATCCGTGGCAGCATTGGATCCATGGCTATTTGTGGTGATTAACATGGATAGAGACAATGTAATCTTCCTAATAGCCTCAAGTCCAATATGGTTCTTTCCCTTGAACGACTGGCCAAGGCCTACTTGCCTATATTGCTGAGTGACAAGTTGCTTTTAGAGAGCATGAACCAAACACGGAATTTTTCAGATGTGTGGTCTGCGATCCACCAAGATTCTGGATTCTCAGTCCAGTGGGAGTTGAAAGCATATTTCCAGATCATTGAGTAAGCCCTGATATAACACATGCATTACACAGAATCACATCTACACAATATAGTGATATGTGGAAAAGAGCTCACAAAGAAGGGAAGCCACTAGAAAATTTTGCAATTGGCACTTTTTTCCTAGTTATAAGCAACTTCTGCTCCACCCTCTTGCCTACATCTCTCCCAGAGTGGGTCCAGTGTAAGGCAATCAAACCTTCCTTGTATGTGCGGAATTTAAAGTAGTTTATGTTGACTAAGACCCACAGTAGCATCAGAAATGTTGGCCATTGAGGATGGAAATGACACAAAGAGTCACCTCAGTCCCCATGTCACAAACTCCTCTGAAAGCACACGTCTTTGTGAGAACATTGTATTAGCAAATAAAGCAGCACATTTGAACGGATGTAAATGTAAACCACATCAAATACATCACAGATCGTTGCTGGTTACATTGTGTCACAAAACACAAAATCACGCCGCCGACATCATCATCATCATCATCATCATCATCATCATCATCATCAACAACAACAACAACAACGACAATAACATACCAGCATAGTACACCCACGCTGCAGTGACAAGTGTGCAAGCCATTTCATGCCAACAACAACAACAACAACAACAACAACAAATGCCACACAGCTTGTTTGGACTTGCACAGGCCGGGCTGATCGGCTGGCCACTGCACTGAATTGAGTGAGGGCAAGGGTTGGGGAATCCCAAAACCCTGATGGAGGGCAGTCTCGCAGCACCAAAGGTGAACAGTGAGCACATAACTGCATCAAACCAATGCAGAAGGCAAGCAAATGCCTCTGCCAAAAATCAAGAGAGAGACCACGCCTTCTCCAGGGTTTTTAAACAAAATGCAAAACTTACCTGAGCTTCCCCCAAGTTTTCCAGGACAGAAAAATTCCATTTTCCACAGTGGTGGACACCCTGATATTATACCAAAGGCTTTCCATTACTATAGTTCTTAAAAAATCATCACAGGTATCCTCCTTGGGAACAATTTTGATTTGTTGTTCTCTCACCTTCACTTCATCCTTGTGAACCACCCATTCTTTCCTTCATTTCACTTCTGTCTCATTACCACTGTACAGTTTCCACTGCAGAATTTTTTCATTGTCTTAAAGTCATCTATTGTTTTAATTTACAAATCTAAATGTGAACAGGTAAAAATAATTAATGTATCTCTGCATGTGATTAAGGCATAGAAACAACACACTGCAATCACTTTATTCAAAATAACAAATATTTTAATACACCTAATATTTTTTTGTATTTATACAATTATACAAGATTCCAAACCAAAATATGAAGTTAACAAAATTTGTCATATAAAATGTTTGTTTAGTTTAATAAACTTACTTATAATACAAAACACACTAAACAATATTTATCATTTTCAGTGCAGACTTCAATTTTAATTAACAGCCTAAATTTATTATAAAATGATAACTGTACAAATCTGTCACAAAACCATTCAAAAAATAAATTCCCAATAAATACACAAGACGCGCACGCATGCATCCATTTCTCATTTTCACATCTTTGATTAAGAAATTTATTGCCTAACTTTCATGAGTAACACAGCCATGTAAATAATCCAATTTAACACCATACCATCAAGGACTCTGGGAGTGTTGTAGGCTTCCTTTGGTGAATATCCGTTCCTTGTGAGTACTTGTTTCTAAAGATTATGTGAGAAACACATAATCACTTGGAGACAATACAAAACTAAAATCACTTGCAGTGAGCTCTACGCTGGAGAAGAAACTTGAAATTTCCCCCTACCTTTGTGATACACACTTTTCCAAATAAAATGTACAGTGACTGGAGTAACTACTGCCTAAGTTAAATGGTAATGGAAACTCAAGAGCAATTGATTGTGAAACTGTCACACTGGGGTTCAGTATGCTGTTGACTGTTGTGGATGGACACAGAGTTCTAAGAGTTGGTAACCGGTTTTTATTATTGGGTACAGCAACAGCATTTTGTACTTCATTAAAAATTTTATTTTCGTTACTCCTTTCACTGACAAGCACAACAATATCTTTAGCATGATGTTCTTCCTCTTCTGTTGAACTATTACTTGGTTCACTAGTTCTGCGGAACTGATTTCCAATATCAGTTAATCTAGATGTTATACTTTCATAAAAAATGAACTCAAAGTCTTTCTTTTTAAATAAAGTCTTTGAAGATGATTTGAACACAGAAGCTGATGGATGTGCCTTTATTAGGATTTCTTCAGTGGGCATAGCACTGTTATGATCATTAGGTTTGTTGGTGTTGTTGTTAACCAAAGGATATCGGTAATTTATTTCAATTAACATTATTTGGTCGAGGTGTCATAATTCTGGAAATCTGGAAGATAGAAACCATTATATGAAATACATTTTCTAAGAATGGAAACAAAATGTTTCATTATTTAAAGAATCATAAATCTGATTCATAGTTCACAAGGCAGGGAACATGAAATTGTCTTACATAATGAACTGTCCCAGCCATTATTCATTTGAAACAATTTCTGGAACACTATGAAATAAAAAGCAGAATTTAGTACAGTTAGACACGAGTTCAGATCTTCTCATTCTAAGTCCAGGATCTTACTTGCTGCACTACAATATTATTAGCACACAAGTTAATACTATTACAAATTGATAATTGTTGAATTTCACTAAAATTCTGACTAAGAGACAAGATTCATAGTAAAAAAGTTTTTGCTTCAAATAAAATATTACTCTAATAAATCTTCACGAACATCACTAAATTAGAAACTCTTGTAAGATGCTATCATTGTTAAGATGTTCTCAGGAAACAACCAAAATTTTGAAAATCTCTGACATGACCTACAGGCTGAATTGATCAAGTGGAAGCAACGTAGTGATTAAGACATTTTACACTCTGACATGTTTTAGTATATATGTCTTAAAGTAACTTACAATGTTTTTTGTACTGTAACATACTTATCTATCATGATAACTGAATGTATTACATGGCTGTTAATTACAGGAGACTGGTGGAGCCACTCAAACTTGAATATAGCATGGGAAAGAAAATGGATTGTTTATTTTTCAAAGAACCATTGAAGCAATTGCATTAAGCAATTTAGGGAACCCAGAGCATCATCAGCAGTTAAAAAATCCAGCCTCAAAAATTGAAACTGAGTGGCATGAAATAAAATCCATTCTAATTGATCATTTTTTTAAAATTTACATCTTTTCTAGTTCTAAAATTGTAAATAATGCATGAGAAACACATTCTGCATCAGTTGTACATATAATTTCCTTGGTACACACTACATGAAATGAACCAAAGATTGTGTTACTGATTTTTCAACACTTTTACAAATCTAGGGGAAAGGATGCATTTCAGAACTTGAGATTTCTATCTGTAACATAATTTTTCTTTACTTAAAAATCCCACATACTAAATTTTGGGAAACAACACATTTATCGTGTACCTCTACCATACTTATCATAAATGGATGCACATAATAATGTATACTACAACATCTGTAATGGAGCATGCTGAAATTCCTTCGAACAAGTAAATGTTATGCAAGAGGAAAGTTACAAAGAAAACTACTACTATTCGCACATATTCCTTACCTTGTAGGATCTTCTACATAGTGAGAAGGTATTTCGAAAAGCTCTGCTTTGATGTCATTCCTAAATGCAAATTCCTGGAATGTTATCTTGGCTGTAACTGTTGGAAGAATTGGAATATCTAAAAAGAAAGATGCATGTCACTATTTTTAATACTGGTCAACCATCAACAAATTCTCAATTTTCAATGTGTAGAAGTCAGTTAATGTAGTCATTCATTCACTATGCCCAACAGTTTCTTGCCTTTTTATAAAACTTTATATGTAACACTTAATTGTCATACCAAGCAAACCTATATACTGTACCTTACCTTTCTTAGGCAACATCGTTATTTCTGAAAAATTGCTTTTAATATCAAAAGTTGGTATGTCACATTGGTGTGAAAAAGCATTAGTTTCTTTTGACTACAGCATGGAATGTATTTACTTAATGGGCCAGCCCTAGGCCTCAATCAATAGATGACCTATCTTAAAAAGTCAACTTGTTATTATGTTCTGTAAGATTGATTCCGTAGTTAGAAACACATTATTACATTAATAGTTCAGTAATTTCAATCATGGCCAAAAATAAATAACTGTATATAAATATGTACATTATGCAAGCATTAAAAGTAATCTGATCAATAACAACCACTTAATATAGCATCAGGAAGGGCATACGGCCATTACTACCACTACCATTGTCTGAACCCATATAAAAATACTGACCTTGGAGAAAAATGGGAAAAGCAGCAGCAGCAGCAGCATAGAAGAAGAAGAAGAAGAAGAAGAAGAAGAAAAAGAAGAAGCAATATAAGAAGAATAAGAAGAAGATCACAACTGTTTAATACTTTGCACAAAAATAGCATAATGATGAAAATGGGACACTGATCTTCCTTTAAGAGAAATGACAACTGAAAAAAAATTCTGAAAGGACATGGACTTGCAAATGTATTTGTTCCAAACCTACATAAACCAAAACATCATGACAATTCACCTAACACTAATGTGAGTCATTTTTGTAGAACAAAATATCTTTGATTACTCAGGCGAAGGGTAGAAAGATGTTAGGTTTAAATATACTATTAACACCGAAGAAATTAAACCTAAAAAAAGCACAATAAATTAGGATGAGCCAGGAAACTGGATGCAGCCTTCCCCTAAGAAACCATCACAGTTTTTGTTTAAAGTGTTTTGATGAAAACTGCAGGAAGTTAAATCCAGATGGACAGGTGGGAATTTAAACCCAAATCATGCTAAATATTTGCTAGAAAATTAATCACTTTGAGCCAGTGTTTTAACTAATGTATCACCTCATGTGACAATGCATAATTGTAAAAAGTCCTTAGTATGGTGGATGGAGACTGAAAGGGAAAGATGTGCATTATTCATGTAGATTGTCATGCAGTGGTAACTGAGACCCAAGCTAGCACTCCGTCGCAGCAATAGTGAGATCACTGAACACAAAGCATAAAGATGAGAAAGGAAATCAGTTGTATTATTTTCAAAGGAGCCATCCTCATACTCATTTTAACCAGTTCAAGAGAAACTACGGTAAATCTAAATATGGATGGTCAGATGGGGATCTGAAACTCGTTTTTCCACAAAGTGTCCATTGTCTTAACCACTACTTGACCTCAGTTGGTAAACAGCCACAGAATCTGGATGCTGGCACATGAAAGCTTAACCCCACGTCCCAAGAAATCTCAGATGAATATTTTCCTGTACCATACTCTGCCACCAATGACCTGTACACATTTCACAGTATTTGTTCACCAGGTTTTTTGTGGATAATGTTGAACATGCTATGCTCATTGATGTAACGTAACAAGAAACATAATTCACTGGATCAATGAAGCTGTTTTTGTTTTCACTCTTCTGTGGTACAACTGCACTACATCAATGGACAAATACAGGCTCCAGTTGAACTTGATTTTTAATAATGTGTGATGGACACAGCACTCTAAAAGTATGTGTGGCACCACTGAAAGGTACTCTTGACAGTTATGCCATGGCACATATTGTGACATTTTTGTTTAGAAGAGTTGGGATGTGTCTGATGTTTAAATGTGTCACGGACATTGAATGACCTTTTACCTAATAATGGTTTGCCACACACAGTATCAACAGCAAAACATTACCATCCTATGATCACAGCATTTCTGTAATACTCACTGGCAGTTGGATAATCGTAATCTGCTCCTAGCATTATTTCACATTTTCTGAAAATGGAGGTGACCAATTGGTTTCTCTATTGCTCTATTGTCTGTTACATATCTTGTGCTCTGCACTCCACGACTTCCATTAAACCTAAGCACTCATTCGTAACACTGAGGAGCGGTCATCCCATTCCAAGGTGACCAGAGTATTTTGCAATGAAAATTACTGTGTAACAAAGGATATTTTCTCAGAATGTCCATGTTAATATTATAAAAGAAATTCTCATCTATTTCCAGCTAAGAAATAACATCTACTTTAAGCAGTGCAATTCTACATAAATTTACAGTTCTGCAATAAAGATATCTAATACACTGAAACAATTTTACAAACAAACGAGAGCTGAAAGGTATCTTACCTATTTTAACAGGAAATCCAGGTGGAAGTTTCATTAAAACAAATTCACGAAGTTTACTAAAATGTTTAAAAGGTGCAATAACTTCCAGTACATTTAAAAGCATTTCCACTGATAATGGGAAATCTGGACTCTGAAAATTATAAAAAGATGTGTAGCTTACAGCATAGTCACTTTTATTACAAGGCATAATGATACTGTGGAAGAAAATTTATGCTTATGATCTTAAAAATGCAAAAATAACCCTATGGTTTCTAAATATTTCTTCAAAAAAGCAGGAGCAAAATTATACTTTATTATAAGAAAACAACAACAGTAGGAATATTTAAATTTAAAACACATGATGATGATACAATTATTCCGCATCTGAATATGAGCTAGTAACCATTTTATGAATCTGACAAATATTCACAGTCTCTGTGAAGCTTCATATTTTCATGGCTTACTGTTTTGTCTTTACAATTAGAGGAATACAGACATATCCAATG
Source organism: Schistocerca nitens (assembly GCF_023898315.1). Lineage (NCBI taxonomy): Eukaryota > Metazoa > Arthropoda > Insecta > Orthoptera > Acrididae > Schistocerca > Schistocerca nitens. Next base: position 165,361,242 of record NC_064616.1, on the reverse strand, counting down.
GGTCTCCTTATTAGATACAGTTGCATTCACGCAATTTTATAAGACATTCTAAGGACCCAGTTTGCAGACTTCTTTTAGTTAATTTCTTTCACTTGATCTAATGAGTTTCCTTAATTTTTCTTGGAACCTTTTTCACATCTCGTCAGTATAGACACTGGCATCACTCACATTCTGTGCAACATGTGCAACCTCTTGGTCTAAAATAATCTTTAATGGCCTCACTAGCAGGATGATAAAGACTAATCATTTTATATTTTTAAATGCAGGATTCAAAACATGTAGAAGAAACAGTGATCAAAACACCTATGAAGAATGGTATTCTGGATCTACAAACTTAAGAATGGTATTCTGGATCTACAAACTTCAGCACAACAGGCAACTAACTACTTAGGTCTTCAAATCTTGAGTCATGTTCATAATTTTATGCTCACGAATGTCTTCATCCATTCTTAACAGACATCCTTCTAAAGGAGCACACTGAGTATTCCATTTAAGTTGCATCATTTTCTGTATTTTCTCCATTGTATATATTTATTCATAGTAGTTGGTATTTTACTTATAAATTTTCTCAGGTAAAAGCTGGAAATATTTCAATCCAGTTTTTGGTTGAACAGTGAAGAGTACTGAATCCCTTCCATATACAGTTGCCTTCTGGTAATTTGGCAGAAGTTAATATATTAACATGACTCTTCTTCAGCACTTGCTTCAAATATACTTTTCTCGTAATCACTTTCCTCATTAAAATCTTCTTAATCCACACAGCTTCATGAAAGTCACAATCCAGTTACCTCTTACTCTTTTTCATCTCTTCTTAGGTCTTCCTACATTTCTCCTAGCCATCAGTTTACATGCTAATGCTCACTGGGGAAGTTGTGTGTTACCCATCCTGTGTGTGTGTGTGTGTGTGTGTGTGTGTGTGTGTGTGTGTGTGTGTGTGTGTTTGTTTGTTCATGACAAGTATTGAGGTAGTTAATTATGCTACTTTATGTTGGTTCTGCTTCTGTTTTTAGTCCCTCCCCTCTCCCCTTATGTAGCAAGCTCCTGAGTAGAATATTCTTTTAAGAAATCTAATTTCAACATTTTTTATATTGCATGAAGTTCTTTCTTTTATGTATTCAGCAATGATTCTCGTGAAGTAGTGCCAGTACAACCATAATTCCATAAAATTTTACTCTTGTTATCTGTCTGATCATATTTTTAACATGTTATCAATTGTGGCACTTATACGCTGGTGTGTAAAACTTGTGGATGAAATCAACTTTCGCATGACATGTCACTGCCAAGTGACATAAATCAGTGAAACTTGGTAACAGAGAGAAATCACACTTTTGTTCAAAGATAATAATTACACTGCAGTCACCATGATATAAAGGTCCCCAGGACATTGCAAAAGGCAGAACATGGCCCTTAATAGTGTGGGCCATCATCACAGATGGCAATGCATGCTCTGCAGCACATTCACAACCTGGCCACTAGGAAGATAGGAGTTCTTATGGTAGGACATTCCATTCTGCCACCAACACGGTTGACAACTGCTGGATGATCACTGGTGCATGCAGACATGCTGCAATATGTCTCTCCCACACATCCCACATGTGCATGATGGGGTTTAAGTTGGGGGAATGGGCAGGCCAGTCCATTTGCCGAATATCCTCTCATTCCGTGAGCTCCTCCACCTGCACTATTTGATGTGGTCATCCATTGTCATGCATAAAAATTAAGTTAGGCCCAAATGCACCCCTGAAAAGATGCACATGGGAAAGGAGTACAGTGTCACAATAACACTGACCAGTGTGTCGTGTTCAAAGATATGGAGGTTAGTAAACCCATGTGTCATTATGCCTTCCCGTACCATAACACTTGGACACTGAAATGATTAGATTATGTACCCTCATATGATGAGAGGTGGGAACACACATAACGTGCAAAATTATGACATTCATCCAGGAATGCTCCTAGCTATCTTGTAACTGTGCTTCTCCTAATTGTAACATTGTTTAATTTTATCTTTCTTGCTAGGTTCCCTTTCAGCAGGAGGTATATTGTTTCGTGAGGTGTTAGTGACAATCTCATATTTCGACATCATCCTTCAAGTTCATGGAGTGCTGCATTACATTTCTGTCCTATAATTCTTCTGTGGTTACCAGATACAACGAATAAAATGTCACCTACAAAAGCTATCTATCGACTTATGTTAGCATTGTCATGTAACTTCTGTAGTATGGGCTCCTGTATTACATCCCAAAACTCTGGACCACACGTTGATCCCAGTGGACTGCTTATTATTACTGTCTTCATTATTTCCTTTCCTGGGCTTATTTAGAGGTGTATGTCTCCCACAGCAAAGGTCTCTTGGGCAGTTGTACAGGATCTCTGGACACTAACTACATAAAGCAACCAAAGAAAGACAGCTGCCATACGTTATTAACAGTGCCAATAATATCGATCATCATTGCTATAGGGTACGTAGAATGAATATCTGCTGTTAGCAAGATCAACTTATTTATTGCATCTTCAGATGACTTGCCTCTTCTAAACCCAAACTGATGAGGGCTCATCCCGTGTAGCAGTCTATGACCTCGTGATTTCTTGCATAATAGTCTTTCAAATATCTTGCCAAGAAAGTTAAGAAGACAAATCGGTCGGTTGAACATGGATAACATCAGATCCTTGTCTTGCCACCATCTCAGCAGTCTTCTATGGTTTTTTGTAACCTATGCTGATCTTCTGTCTCATCTACTTTGTCATCTGGAAGCTTTGTTTCCATTTGCAAGGCAGCTGACTGTTCCAAACTTTCTGTTATTACCCCCATAATTTCTTTTGAGTGTGGACATGACTGTTGGTGATCATATATTCTCGTAGACAATTTTACATGATATCCACCAGGTATCGGTTTCTTATTTATTCCCCACAAATTGTTTCCATTGTTGCACTTTTGTTCTCCATAACTCTTCCTTAAAAATATTGTTTAATATACCTGTATCTATGCAGCCATTGGATACTTTCTTCTTCGGTCATGCTGTTCTGATATATCTTCCTGGCTCTACTTGGTTCACATCTTAATTTCTGCACCACCTCAGGATACACAGAAGGTACTCCTCTGTAATGACCTCTCCTGATAGATATTGATGCCTTTCTTTGCTCTATGTATAGCCCCTGACAGTTCTTGCAATTTAAGATCTGCATCATCATCACCCAATGGTGGATTTCCTGGATACCAAAATAGCCTCCTCAGTTCTTCCCAGTTAGCCTTCCGGAAGTTGTATTAGAGCCTTAAGCACGTGTTTTTTGTGGTATCCTCAATTTCCCTTCCAGTGAGGGTATAGTGTATGATACTGCGATCACTCAATGTTTTAAACCTTCCACCTTTTTCCACAGTGCGCCACTGTCATATTTGCTAGAGTGGTGTCCATATTTGATTTTGCTCTGACCCTCCCTTCATTATAGGTTGGTGGACTGTGAGGTGTATTCAATACCTGTGGGCCGAGTTCCTTAACAGTTTCTTCTAGTTGTCTTCCACGGTCATCAGACAGGTGGATACGCAACAATACTGATTTTGCATTTGCATCAGTGGCATACATGAGAGGCTTAATTCATCTTAGGTGACAAATATCCTTTAGCTTTAGCAGATACTCATCAATCTCATCACTAAACTGAAAATACATGGAAACCAGGATGCAACTCTCTTTTCTGATTAACATTTCCACACAGATTATGAATTCTGAACAATACTGTGATAAGAAGCATGGGAAAGACAGGAAAACATACTCTGCCCACAGGCCCTGATGGGCCCACGGGTACCAACTGATTGCCATATTATCCTCTGCCAATGATGTCATTGGATGCAGTATGGAGTGGTGTGGGGTCAGCACATTGCTCTCCTGTTCACTGTAAGTTTATGTGAGCCGAATACACCATTACTCCATCCAGTAGCTCCTCAAGTGGCATCATGAGGCTAAGTGCATCCCATTCCAGTCCTTTCACTACGGAAAAGTCCATGGCAGTACTGGGAATCGAACCCCGATACTCCAATGGCAGTCAGTCACACTAACCACTCAGTGACATACAAATAAGTACAACGAAAAATGGGAGTAGAGAATGTCATACAGTACGCTGCCAATATACATTAGTATGGCCATTAATTAATATCCACAGCAACTACCATCAGTACACATGCAGCAGTGTAGTGATCCAAATAATGAGTGAATAGGTCTCCATGGGTATCAACAGCCAATCTGTCTCAAGCAGATGATGCATGTGTGAAGGCTTCACAGAGAGAATACAGTGACCAATGTGTTTTCACAGATGTTCAAATGCATAAAAAACTTGAAATTTGGAGGCCACAGAACATCTGTATATACTACTTGACCTTGTTTTTTAATCAGATATCAATGCTGGTAGTGAGCTACAGGTCTTTGGAAATGAACCTTTTCTACGATTTTCATTACAGATATGATTATTTAAAGTAATGCATGGAAAACAAGTAATGAAAGGACTCAACATAACCACTCACTGTATAGGTGAGGCATTGAATACTCAATAGGCACATAAACAAGACTGAAAACTGTTAGAGCTTTTGCAATGTCCAAAATGTACTGCATGACATGTACAAGTGGAAAAGTCTATGTCTAAATGATTGTATGATCCAGCAGTACTAGGTTCACTGAACAATAACAGCATCAAAGGTTGGGACATGTGCAGAAATTGGTTTTGCCTGATTATGCACTGTATAAGACAGACAATATAATAAAATTTGTTGACATGGAGATTGGAGATTCTCACTGTGCAGAAGAACAACTGTGCCCATTTGCTCAGAGAAGCCATAAAAACTCACAGGCATGACAACAGCTTCGCTAGAAAAAGGAAAGCCACTAGGTAAATGGAGCCTGGATTCGCCCCCTGCAGCAAATGACCATTGCCGGTACCAAGGGAAGAACTATAGCAAAAATGGCCAATGAAAGATCGTCCGAGGTTGGCACTCTAAGTACATGAAACCCCTGACCATGAGCTCACCTCCAGTTTGCCCACCAATGACTGAGGGTGAACCTTGGCAATGCTGGCTATTCGTACTGGTGATACATCAGAAAAACAGCTAAATGACTGTGAGCCAACGTTGCTGTTTGTGTGTGTGTGTGTGTGTGTGTGTGTGTGTGTGTGTGTGTGTGTGTGTGTGTGAGCACACACATGGATGAGTGCACGTGTGCACACACAATGTGTGAAAGCTTTTGATCATTATTGAGGACTGAACAATGCTCATCCTTATTTTGCATCATCATCCACAATTTTTCATTACAATATTGTTGTTGTGGTCTTCAATCCAAAGACTGGTTTGATTCAGCTCTCCATTCTAGTTTACACTGTACACTCCTTTTTATTTCTGTGTAGCTACTGCATCTATGTCAATTTGAATCTGCATACATCAACCCTTGGACTCCCATTACAATTTTTACACTCCCCCCTCTCTTTCCCCCCTACAGCAGTTCCACCGCTCCCCCCCCCCCCCCATAGTAACAATGGCATCTTTGTCAACTGCAGTCGACACCTCACTCACGGCTATGCAAGAGAGGGCACAGCTAAATCTTACACCAGTGTGTTGCTGGGCAAGCTTGCACATCCATCACTCGTGGTCTCCAATGGGGAGTGCCATCTTACACCAGTGTGCTGCTGGGCAAGCTTGCACATCCATCACTCGTTGTCTCCACTGGGGAGTGCCATGCATATATGCCACCAGAGGACACAGAACTGACATGACCTCACTGCTCAAGACTGATTGGCCACTGCATCTTTTTAAGCAGCCACAATTCAGAGCTTCATCCCAGATACAGAGCATCTACAGACTTACCAACAGCTGCATGGACAACTACAATGAGGAGCAATACATCAACACAGCATGACACTACTAAACATTACTAATATTCAGAGACTATCAGAGTGTTTTGGAATCCAACACTATTCCTTTCTATCAAGAACATTACTCTCTCTGTGTATAACTCAGCACCACAGAAGAAGCTAGAGCCATGCAAAGTTATGTTTAACTCAGTTATTAAGCTTACATAGTGTAAATAAACTTATTAATGTGTTATCTTTTTGTAAATGTTGGCTGTCTCTATTAGCCACCGATGATACCAACCCATCAGACAGCAAGTGGTGATGAGTCTGGTTTTATAGTGGCAGTACTCAAGACCTCATTAAAATTATTCATATCTATTTCAAGTGCTTTTAATCCCAGTATGCAATGGCAACTTCTGGAGAGCAATTACTCACTGCACTTATTCAGTCAACATATTACCTCATTACTAATGGCTATTGGCTGACTGATTGAAGCTCAACAAACCCAGCAAGCTACAACAACTGAAGCACAAAATGATAGCAACCAGGTGCCACCTCCTCCACCTTTCCACTACTTTGATACACAATATGAGAAATTGATGGAGCACCGCCAGTAGCTCGAGCAGCATTTGTAAGCCTACATGACACACTTTCATCGTCTTCTTCTCCTCCTCCTCCTCCTCCTCCTTTTTCCCATGGTTAGATGTGCATACTTCCAGATTGCGTCAAAAGTTGTTCCCTCAGCTAGAACCCCTAACCTTACCACACAAAAATATTATCTGAGCATTAGAAGACTTCTCTGAAGCTCAGATTCATTTAGCCGATGCTAGTTTCAAATTTTTTCATACACATTGTCATAATAATCAGTCTTACATGGAAAGGATAGCTGAACACAAGGGCATGACTAGGAACTGTAAATGCAACTACTATTGTGGAGTCTCATTTCAAGGCGATACACTTAGAATACTAGCTGAGGTTCTAAAGCACTGAAACCCTGGTCTCAATGACATGCTTTAAGTGTTTAAACCTCAGGAAGTTCAAGACTTCACCGAACATGACTTTAATGTGGCTGTTCTTGCAAAGTTGCAAGCTTGAAGTGACCCCTGTTTGACAGGGCAAACAACAATGGCTCTCTCAAGCAACAGTATAGATACAGTCTGACACTCTCAGCTGCTTCATCGACTAGTTCAAACCTTCTGGAGGCTTGTGTAAAATGTTATGTAATCTATGACCACAAAAACTGCTTTCTCTACCATGTGGAATTCCAACACTGCCACAGATGAGGACAAACACAACAAGTGTACTTGCAAAGGAAACACAAAGTAATTTTGTTCCATACAAATCTCAACTTGACAAAATGGAAGTAAATATGGTCTCTCATTCTGAATTTGTGCTCATGAACCATGGATGAAAGCAATGTAACCACACAGTGAAATGCAAAGTTCAAAACTTGCCTCATTCTAATGATTTCGCTAATAAAAGTGCAGGTAAATGCTTCGTCAGTCACAATTCAGACAAAGACAGTATTTCAGAAGTCAGAACAAATGGTAACATTCAGATGAAACACACAGACTGTTAATCTCTCTGCAGATTTGAAATTAATCTGTACCGTTTCAGTTAGACACTGGTGATTCAGTCACACCAATTAATCAAAATACTTATTAGCACTTCAGATCCTCATCAACAAAAATCACACCAGCATCTCGTGCCCCATGATAATGAATGTAGCTCTCTACTCGGAGAGTGCACACTGCAACCCAATATAGAAATATGACTACATCACCAGTGCCTTTCACAGCATTCAGACACGTTCTAATCCCAATGTTTTTAGCATGGATTCTTGTGATTTACTTGGTTTAGATATTCAGGGCAATGTGCATGATACTGACACAAAAACTTCCCATGCCAGTATTCATCACTTGTTTGAAAAATATGAACATTTGTTTGACAGCAAACCAGAATATGCAAAGAATTTCAATATTCATATTATGCTCAAGACCACAGCAATACCCAAGTTTTACCGCAGTTTTGTGGTATCACACACACCATTTGTGATGAAGTTGCTTCTGAACTCAACGGATTAGAAGATATTGGTGTTTTGACATGGATTTCTGCAAATCTATGGCCATCTCCCCCTGTGAACACAAGAAAAGTGAACAGGATGATCAAGCTACAGTTAACACCCAAGCATTTACTGATTCTTTCTTGATTCCATGTACTGATGAGATTATGGATCACCTAGTAGGTGGAAAATTCTTTTCAAAAACTGATTTAGCCAATGCTTATCTTCAACTTCCCCTAGATGAGGAAACCGGCTTGTATCAATACCAGTGCATTCACTTCAGAAGCACCTCTGTTCCTGTGTAATTTCAACACTTTCTTGAACAAGTGATGTCAAAAGTTCTGTTCTATTCAAATTATTTAGATGACATCACTGTATCCGGACAAACATGTGAACAGCATCTCAAACGTATGGAGTCTCCTTTTCAAGTTTTAACTGACGAAGGAATCACAGGAATATTCATTTTCAACACTGAAACTGAATATTTGGAACATATCATTGATGACCATGTCCGCACCTGGTAGCTGAATGGTCAGCGTGACGGAGTGTCAATCCTCTGGTCCGGGTTCGATTCCCAGCTGGGTCAGGGAATTTTCTCTGCCCAGGGACTGAGTGATGTGCTGTCCCCATCATCATCCTAGCATCCTCATCGACTGCAGGTCGCCGAAGCGGCATCAAATTGAAAGACCGGCACCCAGTGAACGGCCTGCCCGACAGGGGGCCCTAGCCATACGATTAAATAAAAATAAATAAATAAATGACATTCGTTCTGTGATTAAGCATTCAGGGGCCATAGGAAGATGACCTTCTCCTACATATGTGCAAATGACGTAATCCATCAAATTTATTTTGAACGCATTGCTAACAGCTGTTCCTTTGCATTGGCCCTGGCATAAAAACTTTCCTTTTAAATGCACTGGAGAATGTGAACAATTTTTTTCAGAAACTGAAACATACATTGCTTAGTCACCCTTGTTTTACCGATTTTGATCCGCAAAAGCAAGTAGTGTTTCCAGTTGATGCATCATCACAAGGAACAGTGGCAGTTTTATCTCACAAGATTGGCAACACGGAACACCCCCACAGTGTTCGCGTCTCAGATGTTGAACAAGGCCCAAGCCAAGTAGTCAGTTGGAAAAGGAAGATTTAGCTGAAATTTATGGTGTTGCAAAATTTCAGCAACCTGAGTGTTGTAGAAAATTTTTTCTTGTGGTCAATCATAAACTCTTTTTCATCCGGCCAAAGGTGTACCTAATTGTACAGTATGGAAGTTGCAACACTGGTCACTAGTACTTTACAGTTATCAATATGAAATCCTGTATCACCCTATGGCACAGCACACAAACACAACACACTATCTCAGTTATCTATGGGAAATGATCTGGATTTTGATGCTTCACATGTCTCTTGTTATCAAATTGATAATTTCTATTCTCAAGTGCTGCAAGCTTTTTACACTGATTCTCGGTGGATCGCGCAAGCTACTGAACACGATCAGTCACCATGACTGCACAAGAACTACATTCAAATAGGTAGGCCTCATAATAAAAAATCAATCTCAGATGCAGTAGTTCGCAAATACCATGGGCAACATGACAGCCTTTCTCTTCAGAATGCTGTAATTCTATTGCACTTTCCTAATGAACAAACCCGAGTACTGATTGCCACATCATTACAACACGTGTTTATAACATAGAGGGTATTGCAGAATCGTTTGAGCGGTGACGATGACCATGTAACGTTTCTGCAGGTAAAGCACTGTGGCAGGCATAGTACAATTGGTGCTCTGGAATAACGTCAAAGCATTTTTCCTCAAGAAGCATGAAGTTTGCTTAGCCTTGAAAGTGTGAATGAAGCATTCAGCTTCATTGTTTTACTGAGGACAGAATGGTGTCACTTGGATATGTTGAATTCCATTTTGTTGGTGAAATTGTTTAAATTCCAATGAAGAAAATTCTGGACCACTGTCCAAAACAAATCTCTGTGGTAAACCTTCCAAGCAAGAGACACTGATAATAATAGCACCAGTAGTTGAATGTACTGGAATGACAAACAGTTATTTGCTGTACGCACTGAAGATAATGAGCCATTGTGTGTTGCAAAAAGGACCACCAAAATTAATATGGATACCCTGCCAATGACTGTCAGGTTGAGGCCAACTGCAAAATTCTTGGTGTGGAAGTGCCTGGTTATCCGCGCATCTGCAGCAACGGGTGGTAATATCTTCTATTCGTTTATCCAACCCAAGCCACTTACAATGCTGGCATGCTAACTACTTATTTCTAATGATTCCTCTGTGTTCTCTCCTCACATGCCTGTCGCCATCTGCAGCAACGGCAATCACAGACATCGAGCCTGCATGAGCTGTACAGCCTTCTGTGTCCTCAGCAGTGACAATGCTGCACCCACTTATGCCACTAGATGGACGTCCTATTTTCGGTTTCTCAGTTGACATTCCTGGGGGTTAGCAAGATGAATGTCAGGATGCGGGTTGGTTGACACCATCAGCCGTCGTTCCATATACACACACTTAGATTTATACGAAACATTACCAAATTTCTGTTTTTCACAAACACTTATCATGCTACCACGACCCTGCATTTTATTTCATCTCTGTTTCGGCCATTGACAGTTATTTTGTTACCCCAATAGCAGAATTCAACTACTTTTGGTATCTCATTCCAGAATGTAATTCCTTGAGCACTGCCCAATTCTATTTGATTACACTCCATTACCCTTATTCTACTTTTGCTGATGTTAATTCTATAACACATTTTAAAAAGACTTGTCTATTCTATTCAACTGATCTTCCCAAGCCCTTTGTCATGCCTAGCAGAACATCAATGGCACTAGCAGGCCAGTCACTCCTTGTATTTCATTTCTGCCACCTTCAGAATTTTAAAGAGTGTATTTCAATAAACATTGTCAAAAGTTTTCTCTAAATCTACAAATACCATAAAATTAGGTTTGCTTTCACCAGCCTACTTTCTAAGTCAGAGGGTCAGTATGACACTGCAAGTTCCTGCATTTTTCTGAACCCAGACTGATCCAGTTTTTCAGTTTTTCCGTAAATCATTCATATCAGTATTCAGAGTACTGCTTTATTTGTAATCGGAATTGTCAAATTTTTCTTGAGGTCTGATTATATTTTTGGCTGTCTCATAGCAGGTGGAATAGTTTTGTCATGGTATTTTCTCCCAAGGACCTCAATAACTGAGAGTGAATGTCATCAACTTCAGGTGCCTTGTTTATACTTAGGTCTTTCAGTATTCTGTTAAAACTTCTTGCAGTCTCTTATTTCCCATCTTATCCTCATACGCTTCCTCTATCCTTTCAATAATACTGCTATCGCTGTCAGTTCCTTTACATAGTCCTTCTATATAATCCTTCAAGCTTTCAGTCGTCCCTTCTTTGCTCAGTACTGACTTGCCATCTGCACTCTTTATATTCATAGAGCTGCTTCTCGTTCCTTCACAGGTTTCTCTAATTTTCCTGTACTTGTACAGCGCAGTAATTCTTGCTTACCCTTTTGCACTTTCTGTCACTCTCACTTTTTAGACATCTATATTCCCTTTTGCTTTCTTCGTTTGCTGCATTTTTATATTTTCTTGTTTCGTAAGTTTTTTATCTCAGCTGAACGTAAGCCCCATTTTTCCTGTCCCCACACTTCATTTATGTCCACTACATCTAACTTCAGTCTATTCATTTTTAGGGTTCTGTGGTTCAATTTGAAGAAAACTGGACCCTTTAGCAGAGGTAGTCAACCTTTTTTACCTACTGCCCACTTTTGTATTTCCGTTAACAGTAAAATTTTCTAACCGCTCACTGGTTCCAGAGTTATGGTGATTTATAAAGTAGGTAGTAACTTTACTTAATAACATTTATAAAGCAGAGTTACAGTAAGTTACAGCATATAATAATAATACCTTACCAAATGCTTCATGTCACAATTCTACGAAAACTAATGAAAATTTTCTTAAAACACCTACCACCTACTGTCCACCAGGAAAGCTGAAATGTCCACTCATAGGTGGTACGGATTAGGTTGACTACCACTGCCTTATAGAATCACTTTGTTGTCTGTCTGTCTGTCAGACTCTTAAGACCCCTATTTCTCTGGAATGCGTAGAGGTATCAAGCAGAAATTTATGTGAAATACGAAGGTCAACGGTCAATTGGTGGTGTAAAAAATTTAAGATTCTAAGTCAATGCAGCCAAAAGACATGGCCATATATGTCACATATTCTGATATTCATGAACTCACTCATCAAAACCAATAGCTGAACTATCTATATACAAGTAGGGCCTCGTGGTCTAGTGGTAAAGTGCATGCCTGGAAATAGAGAGATAGTGGGATCGAATCTCGGTCGGACTACGGATTTTTCAGTCTACCTTTAAACCTAGCCTCCACCTCTCAACCATGTGAGGAGTCTCCAGAAAAAATACATGGTTTGGATTCCAAGCTAAACTGTAGGTCCTCTTTCCTCAGTTGGGTAACTGGGTTAGGTCAGAGACAGGCAACTCTCCTAAGTGGCATCCAATACAAAGCCTTATACCAAGTTACTGAGCCACACGAAATAATAATAGTAATAGCAGTAATAATAATAATAAATAATAATAATAATAATAATAATAATAATAATAATAATTTATTATTATCATCATCATCATCATCATCATCAATATACATAATTAATCCTGTATGGAATCATCATAGCTTAAGTCCTACTTGCACTTGTCCAGTTTTTATTTTTAATTTCTTACTTATCTACGCAATTAAGGGATCTAACATTCTACACACCGACATGCAGAACACTAATTTTTTCACCCAACAATAACATACTCCTGAACAGTATGCACCCAGAGAGCCAATGTGGGACTATATTACCTCCAGAATATTTTACCCAAGGGGATGCCACCACCATTCTAGCGTACAGTAATGTCGCGTGTACTTGGGAAATATAAAGACTGTGATTTCCTCTGCTTTCAGCCATTCAGAACACCAACAGGCCATCTTGGCTACTATTACTATCATTCCATCATTCAGACTGCTTCTGCAACTACTGGGAAGGTTGCTGTCCCCCTTCAGGAACCTTGTACTAGTCTGGCCTCTTTACAAATATACCTCTGATGATGTTAACCTATTGTTGAGGCACGTAAGTATCTGGTCAGAGCACTGACCATGGTTTGTAGCATGCCAATTTACTTTGAAACACTGATAACTTTTCCATTGGAAGAACTGTTTCTCAGATTTGGAACAAGTTTTTTTGTGCCCAATGCAGGTTCATTTAACTGTTTATCATTCTGTGAGTTACAGATTATTCTCTCTCTTATAAAGAAACTGTAACAAACATAAAATATGAAGTCAGAGGTGTCAAAAGTCAGTACAACAACAATGAAAACCTCTTCTTACCATTGCCACTGTGGCCTTGAATGATTTGCTCGTTTCTTTATACACCATTTCCCTTCCTAATGTGGGATGAGCACCAACATCACTGTTAACGTATTCTTCCCAGGTAACTTTGCTCTCAGGTGGAGGTGACAGTGATGGTCTTCTAACTGGCTGGAAATTGAAATGTCTTTATTCTGTTATACACTGCTTAGTTGTTTCTAGAGGGAACATGCATGAAAATCTATGTAAATATACTTACATGTAACTATAGAACAATTATTTAAAAATGTTGCATACATTAAAAAATAAAAACTTACTGTATATACATACATTAAAATTGTCAACGTGAAACAGTTCAGAACCTAGATACAAATTAATACACGAGGGGCGATCATAAAGTTTTGCTTGGAAGTGCATGTATGATGCAGTCACGCCACTCACTGAAATCCCTGCAATAAAGTAGTGGAGCGTACCACTAGAAGTGTCAACACAAAATGATGAAGACCATTATAATGTGGAATATAGTTTTCTGCATTTGAAGGTAAACAACACTGCAAAAATCCATGCTGAGCTAACAGAAGCACATGGTAACAATGTACCAACATATAAAATAGAGGTGCAAGTGTACCCAGTGTGCTCGAAAAGTCTGAATGATGAAAAACAAATTTACAGACTATCTGTCATGAAGCACTGGGAGCCTCAGGAGAAGTGCTCGATGACTGGCTTATTGAAATGAAGATGATAGTGGAAAAAGTGAAAATAACATAACTCAACGGACTGATTTTCAACATCTTGCACAACATCTGAACGTGCAAAAGTTTGAAGTATAACCCACTGGCTACTGCCTCGGGTTCTTCGGCCGATGTTTGTTTAACAATTTTCCTGTCTGTTGCCAGCATGAGCAGCTGGTAAAAGTTAAGAGAACATGTTAAAAAAAACTTCAACTGAACAACCTGTGGCAAAAGTGAACAAGCATTATGTCAACTAGTGGCCATGACAACCTCAGTAATTTTGTAAACAAAATTGGCTGCCCATTGGGGTCCCTGACTGATGACAATGATTAGAAAATCCTGTCGAATCAAGGCAGCAGCGGAAATGTTACAGACATGTCAGGCCAATCCACATGACATCTTTTGCTGCCTAATCACCATGGATGAGTGCTGGGTGTACCACTATTGCCCGAGACAAAGGAGCAAGCACACATTGTAAATGCGTTGATTCACCACTGTCGAAAAAGACAAGGACCCAACTGACATCAGTGACAGTTGTGATGGGTGTTTTTTGGTACTGCCATGGTATGGTGCCAACAGATTACGCTTGTAAGGGATATATCACACAAGGAGCATATTCACAAAGTTTCCTGACAAGGTTAAGGGAGGCTGTTGAGACAAAGCATTACGGGAAGATGTCCAAGAGAGTGTTTATGCGCCCCTGACAGCTCCCAGATCATACTGTGCAGGACAGTCGCGCCAGTTACTACACTGGGCTATAGAATTTTGCCTCATGCCCCATATTCTCGTTACGTGGCACCCAGTCACTTCTTCGTCTTTCCCTGGCTGAAGTAATGATTCGAGTGGCAGACATTTCCAGAATGACAATGAAGTAATTTGCAACATGGAACATTTCATGAATAGCCACCATAAAATCAATCTTTGTTGGGAAAAATGTGTCACACAGAACAGTGAATATGTAGAGGAGGACTAACACCATCACCAAGTTAAACCAACAAAGAGAGGTGGAGTAATCAACTTGCTGATAAATGTTTCTGTGTTGATATTAAATAATGATAAAAGTGTCTGTAAGGATACCAGAAGCACTGAGAACTTTATGTCCTTACACACCAACTTTTAATACAGAATAAACAAATGAGGAATCCAGAGAAAGACGATACTGCGTAGTTGGTATACTGTAATTTGAACAGCTATGTAATTGTTGAATTTTCACAAAAGCAGTGTTACAAAATCAATGATTAGTAAATGCTGGCTGAAATATTTACTCTCAACAGTAATGATTTATTCAGGCAGATACCTACAGTCAATGGAGGATGATCTGATGCAAAAATATCCTGAGGACACCATATGGAGAAACAAATATTAAATAGGAAAACCGTGTTTCTACAGGGGTTTTGCTTTTACTTCTGTGAACAATCATTGTTAACATTTTACTGTTACGCTTTATGTCCATTAAACAAATCATTTTCATTTTCTTTCTTGCCCTTTGACATTCTTTTTATACACAGTTGGCCCAAAATAAGTCTACAAAGTCATTACTTTTACAGAGCTGATTTTAAAGTTTGTTATATGATTTATTGTTTTTTTGCATCGGTTTTCAGTTGCATCATCATACGTCATAATGTTTTAGTTACCTCTCCATTACTGTCAAACCCTTGCGTGCTGCCTTTTGTCAGGCTTTCCATGATTGCCTTATTTTTTTGCAGATCTTCTTCTGACAGATGTTCTCTCCTCTTCCTTGATTCAAGTAACATTCCATTGATTACATAAAAATCTGCATGGAAAGGCCCGACCATTTCCTGAAAATAAGTTTCAGTGTAAATTACCTTACCCACGAAAAACCTCTCTACATTGTTTTTACTGTTACATTTATTAATATGTCTGGGCAGCATAATCATAATAGTCATGGAAGCAAAAATGTAGAAAAATTGCTATATGTTGCAAGGTATTTATTAAGACTTAATGCTTGTACAATGCAATGCAGTGCACGACGTTCTGTGATGAAGACTATCACCATGTGTGCCCCAGGGAAGTGTGATATGACAGCTCCTATTCTCTAGACACATCAGTGATATGGCAGAGAGAGTGAGCTGCAATTTACGGCTATTTGCTGATGATGTTGTGGTGTATGGTAAGATGTCATCATTGAATGACTGTAGGAGAATCCAAGACGATTTAGACTAAATTTCAATTTTTTCTTTATTGTGGGACCTGCAGCATATATATGTAGTAACAATAGAACATTATGGAGAGATTTGGTTGCCAGTACACAGCTTGATATTTTATTCTCAGAGTTAAGCTTATTTCAGCTTTATTGCCTTCCCCAGTACATCTGCTGACAATGACATGCATTTATAATTTATATAATACACAATTTATAAAGGTTCTTTTACACTGGATGTTATACTCACATCCTGACTTTGTAAGGTGGGCCTATGTCAACTCTGAGTAAACTATTACTGCTGTCTGTAGTAGTTGGATGTAGAATTTTTTTCAGTAGCATTTTAAAGTTGTTTTATAATATGCATGCAGTATCAAATTATCATCCATTTTTTATTATTCTGAGAGTCATTGAAATTTGAGTTTGACAGCTAGTTGTTCACTCAAAGGTATTTATGTTGTTGTGGATCGTGTATCAATGGAACTGTTATTTATGTGTTTGTAGTCTCTGGTGTTTTTTAAAAAAATTCTATTGATATTTTATGTAGGGGTAACAGATATTTGGTTATCTGTTATCCCTACATAAAATATCAATAGAATTTTTAAAAATAATCTTAAGTGTGTATGTATATTTCAAATTTCTCCAAAATATCCATGATTGGACCTTTTGGGAAGGATTTGTTATGCATTTTCGATGTTGTCAACTTTGTATTTTTGATTTTTGTGGTGTGTAAAAAGGTAGATTGGTTATTATTTGTTTCTCTTGCGTATTCTCTGAATCTGACTATGAAATTTCTTTCTATGCATCCTATATAAAATTCTGTGCAGTTATTGCAATTAATTACAGATAGGACAAATGGGGAGATTCAAAGAACACACGACAGAAACAAACAACAACCAATGCACCTTCTTTACACACCACAAAAATCAAAAACATGAAGCTGACAACACTGAAAATGCACAATAAATCCTGCACAAAATACCACAATTTCCAATCATGAATAATTTGGAGGCATTTGAAATACACATATACACCAACTGATTTCAAGCACACACAGTTTTTGAAAAAAATTATTGAAATTTGATATACTGTTAACAGATAACCTACACACATCAATACAGTTCACTAGATACATGACACATATCTTCGAGTAAACAACTAGCCATCGAACAGTAAATTATTGGACAACTTTAAAACGTTACTGAAAAAATATTATATCCAACAACTTCAGACAGCAGCGATAGTTTACTCACACACAGTTGGCATATGTCCGTTAACGAAGTCAGGATGTGAGTACAACATCCAATGTACAGAAAAAACCTTCGTAAATTATATAGTATGTAAATTATAAATAAATGTGATTGTTTGCAGATATACTGATGAACGCAATAAAGCCAAAATAAGCTCATATTCAAAAATAAAATATCAAGCAGTATACTGTCTACTAATTCTCTGAACGAAATTTTTAGTTTGTGTGGGGAATGGCAGCTTGCTCTTAATGTAGAACAATGTAAGGTAAAGCAGATGAGTAGAAAAAACAATCCTGTAACATTCAAATACAGAATTAGCAGTGTGCTGCCCGACACAGTCACATCCATAAAATATCTAGGTTTAACACTGCAGAGTGATATAAAATGGAATGAGAGTGTAAGGTGAATGGTCAACTTTATTTTAATGGGAGAATTTTGGGAAAATGTAGCTCATCTTGAAAGAAGACGGCATATATAGAATTCTGATGCAACCCATTTTTAGTACTGCTTGAGCATTTGGGATCCCCACCAGGTCAGATTGAAGGAAGACCTCAAACCAATTCAGAGGTGTGTTGCTAGATCTGTTACAAGTTCATTCGATCAGCATGCACGTATTATGGAGATGGATCATGCATTCAAATGGGAATTTCTCAAGGGACGATGATGTTCTTTTCACGAGGCACTACTGAGGAGGCACTACTGGCATTTGAGGTCAACTGTAGAATGATCCCACTGCCGCCAATATACAGTGCACGTAAGGACAATGAAGATACAATGAGAGAATTAGGGTTTGTACGGAGTCTTACACAATTGTTTTTCCTTCACTCTATTTGCAAGTGAATCAGGATAGCCACCACACACCATACAGTAATTTGTGGAATATGTACATAGATTTAGATGTAGACATAGACAAGATGTCTGAAGTGCCCCCCCCCCCCCCCCCCCCGCATCTTTAAGCATGTGCAAACTCAATACAGCTGTGACTAATGAACTCATTCAAATGTACCATCATGGAATGAATTGGAATCACAGGCATTACAAATGCGCTGTTCAAGTGTCTGCATGTCAGGAATGGGCTCTGCATACACAACTTCTTTCAGCTGGCCATCTACATGTTTGAAGTCTGGTGATTTGGCAGGCAACTTTGTTTGATTCATCGGGCAGTGTAAATATTGTCGACTTACATGTACATGGAAATTGGGAAGTGAACTGGAACACCGTCATGTTGTTGTTGTGGTCTTCAGTCCTGAGACTGGTTTGATGCAGCTCTCCATGCTACTCTAGCCTGTGCAAGCTTCTTCATCTCCCAGTACTTACTGCAACCTACATCCTTCTGAATCTGCTTAGTGTATTCATCTCTTGGTCTCCCTCTACGATTTTTACCCTCCACTCTGCCCTCCAATGCTAAATTTGTGATCCCTTGATGCCTCAGAACATGTCCTACGAACCAGTCCCTTCTTCTTGTCAAGTTGCGCCACAAACTCCTCTTCTCCCCAATTCTATTCAATACCTCCTCATTAGTTATGTGATCTATCCATCTAATCTTCAGCATTCTTCTGTAGCACCACATTTCGAAAGCTTCTATTCTCTTCTTGTTCAAACTATTTATCGTCCATGTTTCACTTCCATACATGGCTACACTCCATACAAATACTTTCAGAAACGACTTCCTGACACTTAAATCTATACTCGATGTTAACAAATTTCTCTTCTTCAGAAACGCTTTCCTTGCCATTGCCAGTCTACATTTTATATCTTCCCTAATTTGACCATCATCAGTTATTTTACTCCCCAAATAGCAAAACTCCTTCACTACTTTAAGTGTATCATTTCCTAATCTAATTCCCTCAGCGTCACCTGACTTAATTCGACTATATTCCATTATCTTCATTTTGCTTTTGTTGATGTTCATCTTATGTAGTAGACACATTATCTTTTGTACCACCAAAGGCACGTCTTCCAGCAAGTGAGGCAGGATCACCAGCTGGAAGTGCAAATATGCCTTGCCTGTGGGGCACTGTAGAAGGATGATGATCCCATGAGGCAGCGGTCAATAATCGCTGCCCACATTATGAGGCAGAATCAGTGTTGATGGTTCACTGCCAAAATACAATGAGGATTCTCTAAAGTTCACAGGTTGGTGGTTTGAAGATTGGCAATACCACCCCTTGTAAAAGTAGCCTAATCTGTGAACCTACATCTACACACATATTCTGAATTCCACCATATGGTGAGTGGCAGAGGGTACTTAGTAGCACTACTAGTCATTTCCTTTCCTATTTAATTCACAAATAGTGTGAGGGGAAAAATGACTTTCTATGCCTCCGTGTAAACCCCAATTTCTCTCATCTTGTCTTCGGGGTCCTTATGCAAAATGTACATTGGTGGCAATAGAAGTGTTCTGCAGTCAGCTTCGAGTGACGGTTCACTAAATTTTTTCAATAGTTTTACTCGAAAAGAATGTCGCCTTCCCTCCAGGAACTCCCGTACGAGTTCACAAACCATTTCCTTAATACTTGTACATTGATTGAACCTACTGGTAACAAATCTAGCAGTGCACCTTGAATTGCTTTGACGTCTTCCTTTAATCTGACCCTGTGGGGATCCCAAAGGCTCTAGCAGAATGCAAGAATGGGTTGCACTAGTGTTCTATATGTGGACTCCTCTACATATATACCACACTTTCCTAAAATTCTGCAAATAAACCAAATATGGCCATTCACCTTCCCTTTTACAATACATGCATGCTCATCTCATTTCATATTGCTTCACAACATTATGACCGGATATTTAAGTGATGTGACTGTCATGCAGCACACTCCTAATGCTGTATTCAAACATTATGGGATTGTTTTTCCTACTCATCTGCATTAACCTACATTTCTCTACATCTACATCAAGCTACCATTCTTAACACCTACTAGAAATTCTGTTTAAGGCATCTTTTATCTTCCTAGAGGCCCTCAAGAATGACACAGCTGCAGATTGCTGCTCCCTTTGTCTGGTAGATCATTTATGTATATAGAGAATAATACTGGTCCTATCATACTTCCCTGGGGCAGGAATGATGACAGAAATTCCAGCATCATGGTGGTCTGTGTGATGACCCTGTGACAATACCATCACTTCGGAGGCAAGTCTGATGGTAATAAGTGCAAGGTAAGTGATACGGATAGTGGCAGTAGTCGTGGGGAATGTTCCACACAGTCGTCTGGCTCACCCCATGTTGGTGGGCCACCTGCCAGGTGCTGATACTGGGGTCATATTGTACAGTGTTCAACACCTATTCCTCCGAGGCCTATGTATCAGAGTACACTGAAAAGTAATGTACACATACTTGTCGAACGTGACGTAAATGACCTTGAGAAATGCACCAAGTGGCACGTGGAAGGAAACTTCCTGCTCAATACACATACAAAGTTTGAATGCATTGCATTCATCCAGTGTATTTAGTGCTATGACAATAAAAGTTAAATAACATGCTGTTATCAAGTTTTTACCTGCTAAAGATGTGATTCCCAGTGAGATTCATCATTGTTTAAAGCCTGTTTATGGTGACAAGGCTGTTGACAGGTCTACCGCAAACTCTTGGGTGATAAAATTTTGTGAAAGAGTCATAATGGTTGATGAAAAAAATTCTTTTGACTTTGTTTTGGGATGCTCACCTAGTTTATGCGACTGGTTATATGGTACAAGACACAACGGTAAATTCTTCTCAGTACAGAGAGACTCTGGAACATCTCCGATCTTGAGTTTGTCATCTTAGAGGCAGCCTGGCACCAATAATTTTGCATTTTTGCAACATGACAATGCTCATTTACACACCTTGTGCAGCTAAAGAGGCTCTGCAAAACCTAACGTTTGAACTGATTAACACCCTCATTTCTCCTACAATCTTGCACCTTGTGATTTTTATTTTTTTCCTCTACTCAAAAGAGACCTCAAGGGTAATCATTACACCTCAGATGAGGAGGTGAAGACAGCTGTCAAGTCCTGGATTCAAGAAAAGTCGCAAGAATATTTCAGTGACAGAATGAAAAAAACTTGTTACACACTGGGAGTAATGTGTTATTCTTAACAGCAACTTTTTTGAAAAATGAATACGATTTTGAAGCTTAAGAATTGTACTTAAATGGACTTTTTGCCTGATCTTCCTAAATTGTCTTGCTTGTGTTCTACAAGCATGTGTTCATACTTTTCAGCCTACCTTTCGTATGTACCGGGCACCTGCCATTCATAATTACTCATCTCCATAAATGACTGTGTCCAACACAAATGATGAAACACCGTTCCAAACCATTTATGGTGCAGTTGCTGATGGTGAAGATACGTCTCCTGGTACAGTCGTGCTGCTGTCAGCTTATTGCATTTGCCTGTCCATATGTACAGACCATTGTGGCCTGTTTCTGGTTGAAGTATCAGACCATCGTCTCCGAGCACTGCACTACATGACAGACATCCACACCAGAGTGAATCGGCAACAACAGTGAAGCAGATGCCCCGTGGCACCGATACATGAGTGCCCGCCATCGTCTGGACAACATTACTGCCCTCTCGAGGTTGGATATAAACGCTAGTAGAGACAAAATATTCCCCCTTACTAGGTGCATATATGTGCTTCCAATCACTGAAGCCTATAGAGTCAATGATTTTTATCTCCACCTGTAAGTTGGTGTGTCTCTCTCTTTAAATGTATTTCCGGCCATCTGTCCATATGACCTTTTTTGTTCCTTATCCTCTAAGGGATCATTTCTTGTAATTTATCCTCAGCCTGTACATCTTTAAAGAAAAAATTACATGCAAGTAATATACACATCTAAAGCAGTCACTACTCTAAAGTTGACTTACTACCAAAACTCTTTACTGGGTACTGTACAAATGGTAACAATATGCTGTACAAATCACCAGTGAGTTACCGGGCATGAGCTTTAGTGTGGGATCCCAAGAGTTGGGTTTGTATTTTTCACATACTTTATAGATTAACAGTTGTCAAAATACTGAGGAAATATTTTAAGTCCAAAGGGAGATCTAACCTTGAATCTTTACATAAGCAATTTGGTGTATAAGAAACAGAGGTGTTGAACCACATATGCAAGTAATAGCCTATACAACAAATGCCATCAACTTTGCAAGGCATAAATTGGTTAAAAAGGGAGAAGTAAAATGTCATAATTAAACACAGAAGCTATTCTGAGTACTTGAAACACAGTCAAACTGGAAAAGGTACAGCCTGTTAGTAGCACTGATATGACTAAAACAGTTGTTTGCTTTCAGCTTCCACAAATGTGTCGCCCGGTTCACTGTTTTGTCCTTATCCACTCATGTAGTCATTGTCTGGTGTGAATAACATCAACTAAACCTCTTCTTCTGTTTGATGGATTTTTCTAGTTTACATTCTTTTTTGTCAACTGTCTGATCTGAAGGAATGAAGATTAATGACTATGATTACATCATTAAGAGATGGGATGGCAATACCAACTGGTTGCAGCATATTGGTATTTTCTTTCTATTATAGTAACAACCTTCTCTTATTGTTTCAGCCAGCCTCACTTTCAGCCTTGAGAAGCCCTTCACTATATTTATAGACAGACACCTGTTTCCACTCCAGTCATTGATGGTATAGCACTGTAATGTATGTTTCTGTGAATGTTTTTATACCAAGTACTTTGCATTTCAGTACCTAAATTGTTATAAACAATTAAATTTGCTTCTCTCTTCCATTTGTTGGACCTCATTCTCATTTCACACACTGTTTGAGATTTAAGTACAATCATCTGAATTAAGAGCCATAACCAGCATTTGATGATAATGTGATTGGAGAAAACTGCACATTTCTTACAAATTTAAAATAACTTTCAGCATAAAACAATAACAGTTTCTTATTACCATTCTATTTAAAATGAGGAATATTTTATAAGTTGACTGAACTTCTCAATAAATAAGGTGAAACAAACTGGTGAGGAAAGCTGCGAAGTTTTCACTTTAAAACACAGACACAATACCAGCCCACATACAACAATAAGAACAATAACAGCAAGAATGAAGATACAAAAGTAAAACCATCAGTCAGTAACAACTACTAAGAACACAGATTACCTTCCTGTCTTCTCGAAATATCCAACCCGTTTGTGCACGTGAAAAAGTGATAGATTTTGTTGACATCTGAGCAGCCATAATGTCACTACTCATCAAAATATCAACTTCATCCTCTATTTCAACTTCTGTTTCCTGAAAAAGATTAGTGCATTACTACACTATAGAACAGAGGTAAACATTAAACATGATCTCAGTTGGTAAATTCTGTTAATGACTGTTCTGTATTCCATACTACACTCTTGAGCAGTTGGATTAGGAATAACTGCAGTGTTGAAGACTGTGTGCTCATTCTAGCAAAACAAATAAAATGATTCAGTGTATTACATGACTGAGATCCTGATAAACCTCTTATTCGGCGTAAGCAAGACAGGGATTTCATCAAGCCTTTTACTGGCTGTAGGCATGACCAGCAAGTGTAGGTTGGCAAAATGCACAATGTCAGTGCATTTGACCACAGTCAGCCTGGCACATAGGACAATTTGTCTCCCTGGCACATTGGACACTTTGTCTCCAAGGTCAGGCAAGGACTGGGCTTTTACATGCCATCCTGTCAAGGGTGTACCATGAATACATTGACACGAAAAACTGCTGCCATCACAGTCAACTCCTGCAGGCAACAATGTATTGATGGCTGGGGTCATCATCAACTATTAAGTTTGTGACAATAGATTTACAGGCAACAGCACAACAAAACATTCACAAAGTCAATGATGGACATAAACAGTGAGCAGTCATTCTATCCAGAGCCATCTCCAGCTAAGGAATACCAAAGACCATGCCCCACACATGTACCTCTGCTCACAGTACATCACTGGACAAACAGATTAGCACAGTTGCATGAACACCACCACCATTAGGCACCTGGACTGATGAGTCATGGTGCATGTTGGTACACACTAATGGCAGCAAACCAGTCTGTTAAAGACCACATGAGGTAATACATGCCAACACTGCACCATTAAGACAGGTGGTGGACTTATTCTTGCATGGGGGCTGCTTACACGGGATGAAAAGTGTACCCTGAGACATCTGTCATAGTCATTCAACAGTGAAAGAAATGGAAACATATAACACTATCATGTGCAAGCATTTGCTCATCTGCAACTCCCTACTTGCAACCTTTAACTCTTATCAAGATAAGGATGTAACTCATTGTTCCTAAACTGTGCCAAATTGGTTTGAGGAACACTCAACAGATATGAAGGTTTTTGTGTAGACTCTCACACAACCTGACCTCAGTCATGTTTTGCAGAGCTGGGATATTATAAAGCAGCATGTATTTGCCTTGGACCAACCTCCAATTGATCTCTGTGGGTGGTTGGTAGCAGGTGAGCAGTCACTGGTAATAATGGTCCCCTATAGCTCTCAGTGCCTCATTAATTACATAAAATGACTCACAGCACCCATCATTAGGGTGTAGAACAGTACTACACGCTGCTGGGCACATGTTCATAATTCATTCATTAGTGTACTGAATTTATACACACTCGATATTATAGTAGATACTATAATAGTTCATTAAAGTATACCACTCCCCCCTACTATCACTTAGTAGATATGAAGCTACACATGAATTAAAATCTAGCGCAACATAATTGCAGCGCTAATGTTGAATCAGCGATGGTGGTGGTGGTGGTGATATTGTAGCTTAAGAACAAATAACAGAATTATTATTGCCAGTGGAAAAAGTCCCTACACTGGAAAAAAAGAAAAAAAAACTTAAATTTTACCACACACTTAACTGATTGTATGTTGTGTAAAATGGTACACATCTCTAAGTAATTGAAACACTTCTTGATAAATGACAAGAAAAAGCCATCCATTTAAAATATGATTTAGTGAAAGTAGTATGACATGGGCTTGCACATTGTAGAGTCATGTTCAGTATTACTTGAAGGCAACTTCATTTTATTTGATTGGCCAAGATCAGATACAACGGAACTACATAACTGGTTTTAATTTTCAACTTGGTGTCTCAGTGCTAACTATTTAATATCCCAATGGTATAACATTATTCCTAATAACACCAATGATGCTGCATGGATGGCAGTGGTAAATTCTCCTACCATCCAAGTTGTTTTCTTCTTTCCCTTAATTATAACACTTACCATTAGTCAATAAGCATTTTATGTAAAATCTCTAATGTAATGGACAGACAAATGAAAATGAGACAAATGGAAAAGAGTAAGAAAAATGTTTATTATTTCAAAAATAATCACTATAAATGTTAATATATTTATCCCACTGTGAGGCAAGACAGTCAATGCCTTCATGTAAAAAAGCTTGCACTTGTCTATGGAACCATGATTGCACCCAGGTGTGCACCTCTTCATCCACAGCAAACTGATGCTCATGAATGTCTCTCTCTTTTTCTTTTTTTTTTTTTCAGGGCACCAAAAACATGAAAACCACATGGGGAGAGACTGGGATTGTATGGAGGATTTGTATGGCCTTCCCAGTCCACATGTTGCCAAGATTATTTTAACTATGCTGCAGAAATTTCGCTCAGATGCCCTTACCATCCTGTATACAGTCCTGATCTCTCCACATGTGATTTTCATATTTTTGGAGCCCTCAAGAAAGACATTTGTGATCATTGACTTGTTTCGGACAAAGAGGTGCACACTTGGGTACAGTCATGGTTCCATAAGCAACTGCAAATATTTTTACTTGAAGGCACTGACCACTTTGTCTGACAGAGGGATAATTAACAGTTATGGTGATTACTTTTGAAATAATAAGTAGTTTACTTTCTTTTTATGTTTCTGTACCTCAGTCAGTGAAATCAGAGCCTTTAAGTAAACTGTTTATTACTTCCAAATTTATCTCCATAACTGTTAATACATTCATCCAACTGCAAAACAAAACGGGACTCTATGGAGGATGTGTTAGAGCTTCCCAGAAAAACTTCTGCAGCATAGTTGAAAAAATCTTGGCAACATGTGGACGGGCCCTTCTATATACTCCTTCCATGTTTCAGCTTTCTCTTCCTTACTTAGTTCTGGTTTTCCATCTGAGCTTTTCATATTCATACAGCTACTTTTCTTTTCTCCGAACATCTCTTTAATTTTCCTATAAGCAGACTATATCTTTCACTCAGTTATGTATACTTCTATATACTTACATTTGTTGGCAGGACCATATGTTACCAAGGCTGTTTCAACAATGCTGCAGAAGTTTCACTGGGAAGCCCTTGCACATCCTCCATACAGTACCAATCCCTCCCCATGTGATTTCTGTGTTTTTGGAGCCCTGAAGAAAGACATCCGTGGCTGATGATTTGCTTCATACGAAGAGGAGCATGACTGGATACAATCATTGTTCCGAAGGCAAATGCAAACTTCTTCCATGAAGGCACTGACCATCTTGTCTCATAGTGGGATAATGTATTAACAGTTATGGTTATTATTTCTCAAATAATGAAGTTTACTTGTTTTTTTTTTCCATCTGTCTCATTTTCATTTTACTGCCCCCTTATAATATAATTAAATTCAATATTCACATCCATGAAATTAATTCAGAGGGACAGCAACTGGTGACAATAGCACAAAATGAATACATAATAATTAATTATTTAAAAAGATTTTTAAAAAAATTAGATAGGAGAAGTTTTAATATCATCTTTTACCATACCTCATACCTCACTCGCTGATATAGGCATTGCTTGTTATCTAAAACTGTCAGTGATTGTCCAGGTTTCCTGTCTCCATTGAAGATAAAGCTAATGTCACCTCTCTCCCACCGCATGTCATTAAAATCCACAAGAGTTGTATCCAAGCGTATTGAGGAACCACGTTTATGAATACGGCATATATCAGATGGAAGAATTCTAGACACCAATGGCACTGTAAAATCATAAAACAGTCACTTATTATAGGAAAATATTTACTTCACCAAAAAGATGTCTAAGTTTCAATCTATGAAACATATTAGTGAGTAGATTACATTTACTGAAAAGTGCCATTCATAATACAATGTAAACACTGAATTTTTGAAAGGGTGATTAAATAAAGAAATTGGTTACTGGCACAGAGGGAGAGAGGTGGGGAGGGGGGAGGGGAGGGAGGGAGGGGAGGGGAGCGGGATATGATTTTTAGTTATGATTCTTCCTGAAACTTTTTCCTTGTTTTCACTAAATATATCTATGTGTGATTTTTCATTACCAATGATGATGCTGCTACTACAAATCCTTTCATTGCTTTTGTCATTAATTTATTATGCATGTTAGTAAGAATATCATTGCAAGTGCTTAAATCAATTTCACAACTTATAAAAAAGTAATACTGGGGTAATGTGTAACTGTAATGTGTAAACATTACTTCAAAAGACCTGCAAAACCTTGTCATTCTACAGCCTCTATGTATAATTTACCTTTTCCTGTAGCATAGTAAGGAAAAAAAAATGTGACCCACCTGTAATATTTTCCTCTAATGGCCATATGACTCTCAGTGTGAGAGTAGCAATAGCTTTTCTATTCATTGTCTCAAGCTGACAGTATTTTCTACTGCTCAAAATAAACATGTTATAGTAATCATTTTCTTTACTGAACATGATCACTTGTCTAAAGGTTTAGTGCTTGCAATAGCTCTTTCTGCCTCATACCTGTGCATGAGTACTGCCAGTTTACAGTCTTAAATGATTGAGAGATGACATAGCACAATCATAGTCAACTATGAACTTCCAATAATGAATCCAAAAACTTTCATTAAGCTACATGTACCTATACATCACTACTCTGCAATTCACACGTAAGTGCCTGGAAGATAGTTCATCAAATTACATTCAGATTATTTCTCTACTATACACTCCCGAACAGTGTGCAGGAAAAATGAACATTTAAATCTTTCTAGACAAGCTCTGATTTCTCTTATTTTATTATGACAGTCATTTTCCAGTGCGTCAACAATATATTCTTGTATTCAAAGGAGAAAGTTGGTAACTGAAATTTTGTAAAAAGATTTTTCTGCAATGTAAAATGCCTTTGTTTTAATGACTGTCACTTCAATTTATGGCACACTCTCCTCTATTTTGCAATAATACAAAATGTGTTGCAATTCTATGAACTTCATCGATGTCCATCATCAGTGCTACTTGATAAGGATCCCACACCATGTGGAAATACTGCAGGTGAGGATGGACAAAAGTAGTGTAGGCAGTTTCTTTAGTAAATCTGTTACATCTTCTAAGTATTGTGTCAATAAAATGCAGTCTTTGGTTCGTCTCAAATTAATGTGTTCGTAATTGTAATCCCTAGATATTTAGTTGAATTGACAGCCTTTAGATTTGTGTGATTTATCGTGTAACCTAAATTTAATGGAGTCCTTTTAGGAGTCATGTCGAAGACCTACACTTTTCATTATTTAGAGTCAGCTGCCAGATATCTTGTCTAAATCATTTTGCAATTGGTTTGGATATTCCAGTGACTCTGTTAGATGGTAAACGACAGCATCATCTGCAAACAATCTAAGAGGGCTGATCACACTGTCTCCTAAACCATTTATAATGATTAAGTGGGCTTTAACTTCCCTGGGGGAACATCAGATATCACTTGTGTTTTAATCGATGATCTTCTGACAATTACTGATAGGAGCCAAATAGGTACACAGTGTGGACTAGATTTTGCTTTACGGAGGGATTTAAGCTGCTTTCGTACATTGAGGAAATTGACTTCTAAGTTTCTCTTGTTTGTAGCTGTTCTTGACTTGAATTCTGGAATATTTACTTCATCTTCTTTGGTGAAGGAATTTTGGACAACTGCGTTTAGTAATTCTGCATTAGTAGCGCTGTCATTGGTAACATTACAACTGCTGTTGCACAGTGAAGGTAGCGACTGTATCTTGCCACTGGTGTGCTTTACATATGACCAGAATCACTTTGGACTTTCTGCCAGATTTTGGGACAGAGTTTCGTTGTGGAAGCTATTAAAGGCATCTTACACTGAAGTCCACACCAAGTTCTGAGCTTTAGAAGAACATCGCAAATCCTGTACATTTGCATTATTTTAAATCTGGCTTTTTTTTTTTTTTTTTTTTTTTTTTTTTTTTTTTTTTTTTTTTGCTTCTGCAATAGTGTTCTGATCTGTTTTGTGTACCATGGGGGTAAGTTCTGCCTCTTACTGATTTATTCGGTACGAATCTCTCAACTGCCATCAATACTATTTCTTTGAATTTGAGGCACATCTGGTTTATGCTAACATAGTTAGGAAGGAGATGGGACTGTCTCTTAGGAAGACACCAATGGTTATTTTCTTTTTAAACATATATATTTTGTGTTTATCTGTGGTTGATTGTTACATTATTCAGTCTCACTTCAACACCCCCCTTGTGGTCACTTAATCCTGTATCCATCATGATGCTCCCTATTTGATCAGCATTATTTGTTGCTATTAAGTCAAACATCTATACTTTGTGTGGGCTCCTGAAATAACTGCTCAAACTAAATTTCACAGAAAGCATTTAGCACTATTTCAAATGATGTTTTATGCCTACCACCAACTTAATCATGTATTTTTGCCAATATGTCGAGGGGAGACTGAAGTCACCACCATGATTGCATGAGTGGAGTACATATTTGAAGTAAGACTCAAGTTTTCGTTGAGCAACTGTACCATCTATGTTGGAGCGTCAGTAAAAGGAACCAGGTATTAATTTATTCCAGTTATCATGTATAACCTCCACCCAAATTAACTCACAGGAAATATCTACTTCAATTTCCCTACAAGATTAACTACTTCTGGTAGAAACAAATATACCACCATCATCCATATATAATCTATATTTTCTGAACACCATTAGGTCCTTTGTAAAAATTTCAGCTGAACTTATCTCTGGCTTTAGCCAGCTTTCAGTACCTGCAATGATTTGAGATTTAGTGCTTTCTATTAGTACTTTGAGCTCTGGTTCTTTCCCTCATGGCTACAACAATTTACAACTATAAGAACAGTTGTTGCTAGGTATACCCTCATCCTGTTTATGATCTGCAATCATTAAGAATGAAGCCTTTTTTATAATATCCTGAAGCCGTCTAACTCAAACACGCAACACAATAATAAAACTGAAGTTAATGGAGTACCATACAACTAGTGTTGTCTTGGCAACGGCACGCCAAAGACATTTCCCTAAGTTTGAAAAAATTCACAAAAACTGTAAAAAACTGGGAAAACCAAAGCAACTGACACAAAAACTGGTTATGTTGTTATTGCAGTAGTGCTAAGAAAACTGCTACACATAAGCAGGAGCATTTCACTCCATTTGAAAGGACAGCCATGGTTCTTGCTGAGTAACTAAGATAAAACAGTAACAATAGATAATACAATGAAATGGTGCTAAGGTGTAATTTACCAGATACAACATTTAACCATGAATGTAGGAGACGAGATACTGGCAGAAGTAAAGCTGTGAGTACTGGGTGTGAGTCGTGCTTCGGTAGCTCAGATGGTAGAGCACTTGCCTGCGAAAGGCAAAGGTCCCGAGTTCGAGTCTTGGTCGGGCACACAGTTTTAATCTGCCAGGAAGTTTCATTTAACCATGAGTTCTGATGCAGAAGATTCATTGAAAGAAGGGCTAGTGCTACAGCAAATGCTAAATATTGATATTTGAAATTACACACATGAATGAACAGAACCTTGACATTGTTATGACCTTAAGGACGGCTATGTTACTCGTATTAATTACCATGTACAGAGGAGCTTATTGAAGACTATAATTACGCAAAGTAACCAGCCATAAGTCAGACATTAGCTATTTGTCTCAGGAATGAGTGGCTGCTGTGAGCATCTCAACATTTACACTGAGCCGCAGAACAATACAGGACCATTACCTCTATGGGTAAGTCCCAATTTACTTCCACACTGGTAGAGTAAACATTTTTCTTGAACAAGAGACCACAATTCATTATCATCTACCAAATATCCACGACACAAGTGACACACTTTCGTGACATGGTCTTTAACCAAGGGCATTTGCTATATGTTATACCTTTTATGCAATTTTCCAGAAGTTTTTATATTTTGTCTATGTAGAACTGAAATGTGAGGAAACACCAAAACTGGCATGTGGGCCACTCCACACCAAGTGGTCTAATTTCGGAAAAAGTTCACATGACCACCACGGATTTTGCTGAAAGCTCATGTGGCTTTTGGAGATAAAGTCATTTGTTTGATCCCCATATTGCAGCTATCAACAGTGTACCTGTAAGTTTTCGGCAACTTTGAGACACAATATTTCCAGCAACAATTTCTTGAAAGAAACAAAACTTAGCCATAATGTACAAGTTTTCGCATTGTCTTAAGCAAAATAATACAAAAAGATTTTTGGCAGAAAAAATAGATGCTCACAAAAAGTGAAGTGTAGCTTTTTATATCTCCAGAAGTAATTGCGGGATACACCTAAACCTCTGCTTGTAATAACTTACCAATAGAAGATCTTAGAATATAAAATTTCATTCTCTTACTGCTGTCCAATAGTTTACAAATTGAGGGCATATTTGACAATTTTTCTAAAACGTCAAAAATAGCTATTATTGGAGTTTTCTGCACACTCTTTCAAATCATTTTCATTAGAAAGATCATGTTCTAAACCACATAAAAAACTTTATTTGGTTTTGCACTGTGAGGACATAAGTCCCTAAAAAAGAACAAGAAGGTGGAGGTGCACTGAAGATGGGCCCATATTCTGCTCGTTGGTACACAAATTAAATCTGACCTCTTTTAGGATGTTTCACAATTGTTTGGTTCTCTCTGTGGAAGATAATATCAAAAGTCCTGATTACTAGGAAATGAGCTCGAGTCAGAAAAACTGCAAGTAAGTAGCCTTTTTAAACTTTTTAGACATCTCTACAGTATTCAGTTATACAAAATTCTTTTTATAAAAACTGAAATGAAGTAAGGAATCCAATATAACGAATAGTTTTCTCTTTTTTGTGGCTCTAATATATTTGAGGTAATCACACTTGAAAATTGTATTTTTGCGTTCTGTCTCATGAAAATTTCTTCCCAAGTGTCTGCCAGTGTAGCTGAGTGGCAACATGTTTGCGTATCATGCACTGGGCACGGGTTCGATTTCCGGCCGGATTGGAGATTTTCTCTGCTTGTGGACTGGATGTTGTGTTGTCCTCATCATCTACGACACACAAGTTGTGCAATGTGGCATCACCAGAAATAAGACTTGCAACCTGGCGGCTGAACTTCCCCGAAAGGGACCCTCCTGGCCAACAATGCCACACAATCATTCTTTTTTTTTCGTTCCCAAACAATCCCATTGGTGACATTGTCTGGCTGGCAGTATAGTTTGCCTCACGACCTTTTACAGAAAAGTAATGAAACCTGTAAAAAATTCAAGAAGCTTGAAGTAAACATAACCTTGGGATCCTAAAAGAAACCTTTTCTAGCTTTGGCCTTTGGCCTTTGACAATTCTAAAAATGTAGCATCAGCTTAGGATCCTATGTAAAGAAACCCTTATCAGGTTTCAGAACCTGTGGTAAAGGAACTTACCCATGGCTGCTGTTGCACAGCTAAAGTGCGCGTCATATATCTTGGCGGCCGAGTTTAGGTTCGTTCTGCGCATCTGACGTCAAAACATACAGTCAGCCAATGAACAGAGAACGACGTTGCCAGATCTCGACTGTAGTACAGAGCACGGACGAGTGTCTTCAGTTTTAGAAACGTTCAGTCATAAATAAAGTAATAGAACAAAAGCAATGTCTTGATAGCAGACTTTGTTTTTTGAAAGTTTGGAAAAACCATTGTTTATGCCAATTGCTTCATTTTCTATTAATTAATTAAACCAAACAAGCAATAAGACTCTTAATTCAGGCGATAGCAAGAAAAGGTGTTTGTATCAATTTCACGAACCGCTTTTTCGCAATAAAGAACAGCGGTAATTGTTTATTTCCTATTGTACTTCGACGAAGTGCGAGTAATTCATAGGCATACCAACAGTGTTTGTCAGAATTTTGCGTGATGGGTTAGAGTCCTTATGGAGAGATAAGTCAGCACGGGCTGCGTTAGCGTAATGGTTAAGGCGTTGGATTAGCAGGCGACAGGTAACGAGTTCAAACCTTTTGCAATGCTAAATATTTTTTTTTATTTTAAAACAATATCGAAGTGTCTTACTTCACGAATTTTATTCGTTTGAATGCAGTTTTTTGAAATTTCTAGTGCTTTGTCTCTTCATTAACCCTTTCGCTGCTGCAGTCACGTGCTCCCCGCATTCTGCACTGTGCGCGATTTTGTCATCACTGCACTGCTCGCCTGTGCAGACACATGGTGTTTCCAGTGATTTGACACACTTATCATTCGATTTCACAAAAACTATTTGGCCCAAAAATTAGATTTTTACACATCTTCTTGACTGATACCTTCCCCCCATAAATGACTTAATTTTGTTTCGATGTTCAACCCAGTTATTGTGCAGCATTAAATGTAGTAAACCATTGCACGAAATTTTGAAGAGTTTGCAGAGGTAAAA
This sequence comes from Schistocerca nitens, assembly GCF_023898315.1. NCBI lineage: Eukaryota > Metazoa > Arthropoda > Insecta > Orthoptera > Acrididae > Schistocerca > Schistocerca nitens. The sequence goes on along the minus strand of NC_064616.1, from coordinate 165,327,254 downwards.
ATCCATAGCTTATACTTTCCGTATGGTCGATTTTAGTTGCCACAATGTTGAGAATGAAATGTGTACAAGGTACCTAAATTTCATATAAAATTTACTGTATAACAATATCTCATTTAATTTAAGTACCACATAGGTGTCGTATGTAATATTGAGAAATATTCCGTCTTTCGCGACTGTAATAAAAGTTTTATTTACACCGGGCGCGTTTGGCTTTATTTTAAAGCACTTCAGTCAGTCAAAGGAAGTGGGGGGAAGGTATCAGTCAAGAAGATGTGTAAAAATCTAATTTTTGGGCCAAATAGTAGTTGTGGAATCGAATGATAAGTGTGTCAAAGCAGTCGGAAACACCATGTGTCAGCACAGGCGATCAGTGCAGTGACAAAATCGCGCACAGCGCGGAATGCGGGGAGCACGTCTCTGTAGCAGCGAAAGGGTTAATGCGGCCGTGGTGGCTTTACTTCGTAAACTGCGCGCTCCCCCCTAAACGTAAGCTTGCGAACTATACTGTACTATGGCGCTGTTTCTCTTGGCGCGTGCGTCGTGTGCAACTGGCAACGCAGCAATCTCCCGCGTCTGGGCGGGCATGCGCGAGCCGCCAAGATAAAAGAATTCAACTATAGTAGGTATGGCCCTTATGGCGATGGGAATGATGGGTTTCTCACTTTAAAAAGAACCAGTAGTGGTTAAGCCACCATGGACCATTGATGTTGTTGTTGTGGTCTTCAGTCCAGAGACTGGTTTGATGCAGCTCTCCATGCTACTCTATCCTGTGCAAGCTCCTTCATCTCCCAGCACCTACTGCAACCTACATCCTTCTGAATCTGTTTAGTGTATTCATTTCTTGGTCTCCCTCTACGATTTTTACCCTCCACGCTGCCCTCCAATACTAAATTGGTGATCTCTTGATGCCTCCGAATATGCCCTACCAACCGATCCCTTCTTCTAGTTAAGTTGTGTCACAAATTTCTCTTCTCTCCAGTTCTATTCAATACCTCCTCATTAGTTATGTGATCTACCCATCTAATCTTCAGCATTCTTCTGTAGCACTACATTTCGAAAGCTTCTGTTCTCTTCTTGTCTAAACTATGGACCATACCAACACATTTACACAATTTTTCATGTGTACACTAATGTTCCACTTAATCACAAACAATGCTAACACAGAGTATGCCAGACCTTCAGCCAGAATTAAACTAGCACACTGATAGCATTACACAATAAAAGGACACAGTAATCATTCTCTATAACATGAATCCATTCAAAAAATGTCAGGAAGACTACTATGAACTTCACGAGAACTTACACAATACGACAGTGGTGTAAATGCTGCAGGCTGTTTATACAATATCTACTGCAGCTGTTATGCAACAGTTTTACTACCAAGAGCTCCTCTGTCTTGGTAATGCACAATTAGACTGTGAAGTTTACGACCAGTTCGACTGTGTAGTTATAGCAGAAAAACAGACTGAAATGTGTCATGATGAGTTGTGATGAAAGACATCCCTTTTTTGAAGTTTTTCTACTTATTCACACTTTATCTCTCTTTCTAGAGAGTACTAAACAACTGTAGAACATCGTAAAAGATGTCAGATTTAGTCTGAATACCAGTGGAAATGAATCCATTTTCAATGCGTCTCCACCTTGTCATCGTTTTTTAGGCCTTATGTACTCGCACTGCAAAACCAAATATAGTTTTCTAGGTGCTTTAACACATGGTCTTTCATATGAAAATGGTTTAAAAGAGTTTGCAGAAGACTTTTTTGTGAAAGTGGGTAAAAATAATCATTTTTTGTATTTTTTTTTTAAAAAAAAGGTCATCAACTTTGACCTCAATTTGTACTCTACTGGAAAGCAATAGGAGGATGAAACTTTATATTCTAAGACCTTGTATTGGTAAGTTATTACATGTAAGGTTTCACGTGTATCCTGTAATTACTTTTGGAGATATAAAAAGCTGAAGTTAACTTTTTTTAATGTCTTTTTGGGCTGACTTTGCAAATCGCTCAGGAATTCTTTTTTTATTATTTTGCTTAAGAGAGCGCAAAAATTTGTGCAAGATGACCTAGTTTTGTTTCTTTCAAGACAATATTACTGGAGATATTATGTCTCAAAGTTACTGAAAACTCACAGGTGCACTGTCGATAGCTGCACTATGGGATCAAACAAATTACTACATCTCCAGAAGTATTGAATTAATTATCGTGAAACTTTACCAATGTTCATTGGAACATGTGCAATTGTTCATGCAAAATCTCATCAAAATCATGGTCATATGGGAACCCCTAGACCACTTACAAGGAGAGGTCCCCAGTGGGGCAATTAACTTTTTGCAACCACCTATATGGTTGTGTATGTTATGAACCCAGGTATCCCACTCTGAAGCCATTCACCCTGGTGGGCCCTTGTTTATGTATAAAAGTTGAAAAACAATTTTGCCTGTTATGCTAGAGCATCAAATTAACACCAGGTTATTGCCTACCATTTTACCATAATGGGTAGTGTAACAGCCTGAAAAACTGAAGGTGGCAGGTTCGAATCCTGTTATGGGTTCTTACCCTACACCACCACATAGGTGGTTGCAAAGAGTCAGTTGCACCACTGGGGACTTCTCATTGTTAGCATGGAATGACCCATGTAACTTTTAACTACTCTGCTTACATTATAATTCTGATTAAAATACTGCTAGCCAGAAGGAGGAAAGTTTAGAACAGAATATCTCATCAATACTAGTGTCATTTTAGATGGAGCACTAACTTGGACAAGTATCTAAAAAGGAAATCAGCCACAGCCTTGTAGAATACACCATTCCAGAATTTAGCTGAAATGATTTGTACAAACTGTGGGAAGTAAGGAAGGAAGATTAGTGTTTAACATACACTTGACAATGAGATCACTAGAGATGCAGCACGAGCTCAGATTGTGTTAATCAGATGGGGAAGGAAATAAGTCATGTCCTTGGAAGGAACAATCCTTGTATTTACCTGAAGTAATTCTGAGAAATCATAGAAAACCTGTATCTTGATGGCAGGATGGAGATTTGAACCATTGTCCTCCTGAACATTAAACATGGGAAACCCACATCAGAATGGCTAAAAGGGGTATGAACTCCAATCACTGATGCATGTAACATAGTAAAGTCAATTAGGGCATAATCAAGTTTCTAATGCCGAATGTTCTATTACAGTTGCTTAACTGTCATTAGTCCCCATTAAAACTAGTAATTAAACAACAATGGAGAGTCAAGATAGGAATATCAACAATTACAAAAAGGATAGACTGCTACTCACCATAAAGATGACAAGTTGAGCTGCATACAAGCATCATGAAAAAACTGATACCCACTACGCTTTCAGTCAAAGACTAATTCAGAAAATAAAAGGACTACAACTGTTGCATTGGACGAAGGCAGCAATTGGGAGTGTGGCAGGGACAGGGGATTGAGAGTGGGGAACAGAGCAGGAAATGAGAGGAGGTGGGAATGGGAACAACAGGTGAGTGCACTGGCAGTGGGTGGCATAATGAGGGTGAGGGGACGCGAAATAGGGTTGAGGTGATAGGACAGAAGGGCAGAAACTGTTGGGTGTAGGGTGTGGGGAATGTAGGCTGAGGTCCAGATAATTTTGAGAGCAGATAACGTGTGTAGTAAGAATAACTCCTATTTGCACAGTTCTGGGCTGTGGGGTAGCCACTGAAATCAAGCATGTTATGCTCAGCTGCAACTAGTGCCACGGGGTAGTCTCTATGCTCTTGGTCACAGTTTGATGGTGGCCATTCATCCTGGTCCACAGCTGGTTGGTAGCCATACACATATAAAAAGCTATGCAATGATTGTAACAGGGCTGGTATATGATGTGGCTGTTTTCACAGGTGGCCCAGCCGCTGATGGGGGTAGGATATGTGGTCTTGCATCTGTGTCTTCCACAGGAAATGATCCCTGACAAAAGATGAGGTATTTGATGACAAAGGGGGCACTTCTTTGTAGCTGGTGGAAGGATAGGGGGTGTGTATGGGGATATGGCACAGGAAATCTGTTTGCGGAGTAGGTCTTGTGGGTAGTGTGTGTCTGTGAAGGCCTTGGTGAGACCAGATTACTGGGCAAGGGGTTCTTGTCAATGCAGATATGCTGCTCCCGGGTGGCCAGGCTGTATGGAGGGAATTTTTTGCTGCGGATGGGATGGCAGCTGTCCAAGTGCAGGTTCTGTTGGTGGTTAATGGATTTAATGTGGACAGAGGTGTGGACAGAGGTGTGGATGGAGCCATCAGATCAGAGAGGAGGAGGTCGACAGCCAGGTAGGTGGCATGCTGGTGTTGAGGACTGGATGAAGCGTATGGGAAAGAAGACATTGAGTTTGTGAAGAAATGAGAATGGGATGTCTTGGCCCTGAGTACATACCATGAAGATATCACTGATGAACCTAAACCAGATTGGGGAGTAGGGGGGGGGGGGGCTGGGCTGGGAAGATTTCCTTTAGATGGCCCATTAGAAGATTGGCACAGGAGAGTGTCATGTGCTTGTCCATGGCCATGCTGCAAATTTGTTTGTATAGTTTCCTTTCAAAGGAGAAGTAGTTGTGTGTTAGGATAAAGTTAGTAATGTATACAAGGAATGGGGTAGTAGGTTATTCTGCCCAGACTGAATGAATTTCGGACCTCATTGAGCAACACTCACAACCACAAACATCCCTCATGTTCATAGTGTTGCCAATTCTGAACATTACCTTTCCCAACATCCTTCAGACTACAAACCCATTACCCCATTTCTCATACACATTACTAACTTTATCCTAAGGCACAACTACGTTTCCTTTGAAGCGAAGGTATACAAACAAATCTGTGGCATGCCCATGGGCACCTGCATGGCACCCTTCTATGCCAACGTTTTTATGGGCCATCTAGAGGAAACGTTCCTTGCCTTACATCACCCCAAACCCCTGGTCTGTTGCGCGACTCCAATATGGGTATATAAGCACCAACACATAGGTAAGAGATTAGCATAGCATTCGTGTCCTTCCAAACTGTGAGCAGTAAATGTGAAAACCTAAAGTAAGGCAACATTATTACAAAATGTGCCCAAAACAAGACCCAATGAGCTGTTATTCTTTTCTTGGCTGCTGAAGGACAAACACCAGTAGACATCCATTGAAGACTGAAGAACGAGTATGTGGCAACACGTCTGTCGAAAACCACCGTTGTTGAATGGTGATCCAAGTTCTGTGTGGGGTGCTGCAGCTTCATGATAATGCACATCCCTACATCACAAATGTTGTAATGCAGAAGTTATGCCAACTCAAGAGGGAGACACTCGTGCACCCACCCTATAGTCATGATCTCTCCCCATGTGATTATTACACCTTTGGTCCATTAACCCTTGCACTGCTGCAGACATGCTCTCTGCTCTGCATTCTGTGCTCAGGGCAGCTTTTGTTATGGATGCACTGTTGGCCAAATGCTGGTACCTGTCCTCAGAGGCGGCATTCCAGTTGATATGAAATACTTATAATCTGATTTTATGAAAATTTGTGGTCTGATAGCTCCACTTAACAAAGAACTGAATTTCTTTTTGTTATCTTTTATTTTTACTGCACTGCATCAAATTAAATGAAACATTACATGAAATTTTAGGGGGTTTGAAGAGGTAGAAACCCATTATGTAAAATTTGCGTATGGTTTATTTTAGCTCATACACTGCAGTGAATCAAATGTAGATAAGATATTGAAATATTCTTTGAAACTAATAGCAGTAAGATATCTCATTTTGTTCTTGAGTTGTTAGTGCTTAAAATTTGGTAACAAGTAGAAAGGCACTTGGTACATACCCCAACTCTGGAAATCCCATTTCAGTTCCATATAAAAATCGCCCATCTGATTCAGCGCTGCTACTAAAGAAGGTCTTCGCTCTTCCATCTGTTCTCGAGCCTGCTGCTTCAACTTCCGCACTAGCGAGGAGACTGAAAATAAAATTAAGAACTAATTGATAAAAATGATGATGACAACAGTTATTATAACAAATATAAGTAACACCAATGTAATATAACACATCAAAAGACACTGAATAAAGGCAGGTACTGAAAAAGGACACAAAGCACATTTACTGCCCACTACTAATGATTACTACTATCAAGAACTGTTCATCGCTGATATAGAGTAGCGAACGAGTGCATTATCATCATCTTATACAGAGTATTTGTCTTGGTATTCTTCAAGAAATCATAACTCAGGTATTTTCTTCAGTAATGCCGCCTATTCCCTCCTACTGTTCACTCCTCCCCAAGAGTTATCACGGAGTCTGTATAAATTACAACGTGTCACACAAATTTTGGAATTTTTGTCTCCATGCAAGCTCGATACTGAAATGTGCTCTGTTGTGGGCAATTTTTAAGTGAACTACAAAACTAAAATCATCCTCTCATGTAAAGCATACGTTACTCATGTTTTCTATCACTGCATTTTGAATCCCATTTTCGTCATTAACATAACAGCAAAATCAAAGCAGAAAAAGTCAACTTGCTACTCCTTTTATGTCCTGACCAAAAGGTGAAGGGCTAGCATAGATGCTGTTAGCTTGCATGTGCCCCCACCAAGAGGCTACTACAAGTGGTATTCTGATTGAAGCTGTGTTACTCAACCACATCCATAAATTTAGTTATGTCGTGAATGGCAGGCAGCTCACTGTTTGTAAGAAGCCTTCATCTCGCAGCATTAACAGTCTAACTGTAATAACCCAACTCATGATTTTGATATTTCCATTGTTTCTATTTAGATGGTTATTTTTTGGCATTCAGCTGTGATTTGTCTCTAAACTTCTTTACTGCTCAGGATAGCCCTGGGCAAATGGTACACTAAAACTTGCTTGGCATGGAATCACATGGGGACTAATATAATTTTCCATATTGGCCAAGTTTCTGGATTACACAAAACTCACCAGTCCACACAAAATTTGTCAGGTATCATGCACAAAAGTACTGGCATAAATTTGTAATTATGCACGTATTTGCATACCTTCACTCCTACACAGTAGATGTCCATTTATTGTACCCTGAGGTGACAAAAGTCATGGGATACCTTCTAATATTGTGTAGGGTCTTCTTCAGCCTGGCATAGTGCAACAATTCGACGTGCATGGGCTCAACAAGTTGTTGGAAGTCCCCTGCGGAAATACTGAGCCATGCTGGCTCTATAACTTTCCATTATTGCGAAAGTGTTGTCGATGCAGGATTTTGTGCACAAACTGACCTCTTGATAATGTCTCATAAATGTTTGATGGGGTTCATGTGAGGTGGTCTGAATGGCCAAATCATTTGGTCAAATTATCCAGATTGTTCTTCAAACCAATCGCAAACAATTATGGCCAGGTGACATGGCGCATTGTCATCCATAAAAATTCCATCGCTGTTTGGTAACAAGTAGCCAAGCATAACCATTTCCAGTCAATGATCAGTCCAGTTTTACCCCAGGACCCAGTTCGTCCATGTAAAAACACCCCACACCATTACGGAACCACCACCAGCTTGCACAGTGCCTTGTTGATAACTTGGCCAATTTCACATCTGATACTTTGACTTTCGGGTGGCAGGTTACATTGTGCAGGAAATGGAGAACTTGGCAATTTCCTTTTTTTCATTTTAGCACTGAAAGAGGTCCAGCCAACCTTCCATAAGATCACTCACAATCCATACCCATATACAACCGCTCACACGTCGAAAGATCCGTACCCAAAGACTGGAAAGTTGCACAGATCACACCAATACTCAACAAAGACAATAGGAGTAATCCACTAAATTACAGGCCCATATCATTAGCGTAGATATGCAGCAGGATTTTGGAACATATATTGTGTTCGAACATTATGAATTACCTCTAAGAGAATGGTCTACTGATACACAGGCAACACGGATTTAGAGAACATCTGATTTGTGAAACAAAACAAGCTCTTTACTCACACGAAGTGTTGAGTGCTATCGACAAAGGATTTTGAATTGATTCCGTATTTCTACGTTTCCAGAAGGCTTTTGACACCGCATCTCACAAACGGCTTGTAATCAAATTGTATGCTAATGGAATACATTTTAGTTGTGTGACTGGATTCGTGATTTCCTGTTAGAGAGGTCACAGTTCGTAGTAACTGACGGAAAGTCACCGAGTAAAACAAGAGATAGTCTCTGTCGTTCCTTACATACCGTACATAAACGATTTAGAAGACACTCTGAGCAGCCGTCTTAGGTTGTTTCCAGATGATGTCATTTATCATCTAGTAAAGTCATCAATCAAAAGATCAAAACCAACTGTAAAACGATTTAGATATCCATCTGGTACGAAAATTGGGCACTGACCCTAAATAATGAAAAGTGTGAGGTCATCCACAGGAGTGCTAAAAGGAATCAGTTAAAGTTCGGCTATGCAATAATTCAATCAAATCTTAAGGCAGTAAATTCAACTAAATACAGGTACTTAGGGTTACAATTACGAACAACTTAGTTGGAAAGAACTCACACGAAATGTGGGGAAGGCGAATCAAAGACTGTGCTTAAGACGCAACAGATCTAGTAACTAGACTGCCTACACTATGCTTGTCCCCTCCCCTCCCCCCCAACCCCCAACCTTTTTTTAAAATCAAGAAATAGGGGAGAGAGTGTTACTGCCATGACACAGGATTTGAGGTGGAAATCATTAGAACAAAGGCGTTTTTTGTTGCGGCGGAATCTTCTCAAGAAATTTCAATCATCAACTTCCTGCTCCAAATGTGAAAATATTTTGTTGACCTCAACCTACATAGGGAGAAAGGATCATCATAATAAAATAAGGGAAATCAGAGTTCCCTAGTGCCGTTCAAGAGTGAAATAACAAAAAATTATTGTGAAGGTGGTTTGATGAATCATCCCCCAGTTTCCACGTTAGGCACATTACGCTTTACACAAAAAAATTAACACGTAAAAGTGTACTGAACGCGTCGGGACTGAAATACCTGTATGGTTTGGGCAGATTCCTGAATTATACACATTCTGCTTCATTCAAGTTTCACTGTATTTGGTACTGAATGTAGCATAGCTGCTCCAGAATGATACGTTTATCATGAACCCAATAATGTGCCAACAGAATACATGACTTGTGTTTTCAACAAAACTGGCATTGTGTACAACACAAAAGTAGCAATGAGGTTACTCACTTGGAGTTGTGTGCGCACAGTTTTGAAATGGTACAATTCGGAAAAATTGTAAATAATGAAATTATGGCAACATCTACTGTTGCAACAACAGCACATGGAAAAGTGACAGGAGCTGCTGCAGCACCTGAGACAGCACAATGCATTACCAATGTCACCAACTCCTTTTGCCAAGTTTTGTTGAGTTTAAAGAGAGATTTAGAGGAAGACTGAAGATCCTGTTTAACAAATGGTGACTTTCTACAAAGTAATTCTTCAGGCTTTCCCGGTGAGGCATTGTCATGTTGATTAATCGGGTTTCTGTGCTACAAATTACTTCCAAACTATCGTCACTCCTCCCAGAACCAAGTAGCTTATCATTATATGATATTTTTATTCACAATCTGAACACTTATGCTGACTTTTTAATCCATAACTTGGTGATTATACTATAATCTTATCATTAAGATTAGTCACATCTAACCCTAGTCTTAATGACAGTGTTACAATTGACCAATTTTACAAAGTAGTGTTTATGGCATCTGAATTACCTGTTCTATGTAACTTTGGAATATGGTGGAAGTATATTGGTAACTCAAAATGGCAAAGACTTTTGCCTGTACATATCAAATTGCATTTGTTAAGGAGATGTACTCATGTTTCTGTGCCTTGTAGAAACTGCGGTAACTTCACCAGTAGCAACAACCATATTCAGCATACACACTTTCAATTTATTTGGTTTTCAATTCAATGATTATGTGAACATGGTCTTCATTAGTATAGTATCTATTGATTTTGATAAGTTAAGGGAAACCTACGGGCAGCTTTTTGAGCCTATTCTTGGGTGCACCATTTTATACCCATTTCTACTAGCCAGCAGTTAACACTTATGACACGAGATAAAAAGCCATAGGGATTAATAAGAATCTGCAGGGGCTTCGAAGCCACCATAAATACCCAGTAGACCACAGATTTACTGATAAGGAATTTAGCTGGAAGCGAATACTTCTCAAAATTTGATAACACACTGTTTTTGCTAATGTGCTATTGCCCGGAAACCACGACCTGGAAGTTGCTGGTGAATGGTATTTACTATTTTGGCAGATCTGTATCTGCAATTCCTGTAAGACACAGAGACATGAGTGCTACCGCTTAACAAATTCAGTCTGATACGTACAGGCAAAACTGTTCACCATTGGAAGTTACCAGCACTTCCGCTATACTCCAAAGTTAATTAGAACAGTTAAGTTATGGATAATTTCAGGCATATAAGAACCCACATTGTGCTTGCTCTTTTAGATAGTTCACAATTATCTTTACTGTATGAGACACAGTCATATCATAATAAGGTGACATTGTGTCAGTTATATCCACAAGGTGGTTACAATTAAAAGTGCATCTACTCGCAAAGGTCCAGTGTGGGCTGTAATTATCATATCACAGAGAAACTTTGTAGATACTCTAATGTGTTGATTTGGAATCGATTTACACTAGGAAAAAAAAATAGTCCCAATTTTGGCCACCAGGTGCAAATCTGATGCTGTGAATGCAAGGAAGACATATACAGAGAAATGTTTCCATATGTAATGGATTAGGAACAGCAAAGGTCATACAAGAGAGAAGCACATAATGTTGGTTTTGTTATTAGTCGCTGCTTACACAGTTTGTTCAACACGAGCACAGGAGACATCTATGAGATGCTGCAGCCGTAGAACAAAATGATCAACTGTTGCTCATAGCAGTTCTGATGGAATCTGAGCAACATGTCCCCTTATACTGGCCTTCAGATCATGTAGAGACTGAACGTGTCCCTAGTAAACAAGTTCTTTTAGATAGCCCTAGAGCCAAAAGTCACATGGATTCAGATCAGGTGATCTCGTAGGCCCTGCATCTGGAAAACTTCTGGAGATGACATGTTTGTGACAGGTTGCATTAAGCAGATCTTTCACTGGGTGAGTGACATGAGCTGCTGCCCCAACTTTGCAGAAAGAGGTTCTGAAGTCAGGAAAAGAGGCTGTAGGAGAGTTCTTCAAGGAGGGTATAAAGAAGCTTATGCCATCGCTCATGACACGCATTTTATGCGATGGTGACCATGTAGCAACAATATTCTGCAATTCTTTTCAAATAACCTTTTTCTAAAAAAAATATAAAAATCAACTACACTTACTTTCTGAACATGTCTTGTGACTACGATCTGTAACGGATATTTTTGCATTTGAGTGTAATGTCACTGTGACTCTTCAATTAGGGTATTTAATAATATTAAAATGTGTCCAGTCACCTCTCTTTGCTTGTGTTAATGTAAGATACATTAAGGAGCTAAACTACATTTACAAGGACTCAGTGTTTTTTCAACACCTGGTAACACATTACTTGCCATGAAAATCCAGTTCACTGTCCTAACACTAGCTTCATAACTAAAACACTATCCTTTTACAGATATAAGGATAATACAATAGTTTTCTTGGATAACAGAAATGAAACAGAAGATCTGTATACCAATTTTAATAATTTACAGCTAAACATTTAATTCACAGTTATGCATAGACAGACCATTAATTTAGTTTTTTACCCTCTGTCTGTGTCAGAAACAACAAATACGTCTTTCACATACAGAGAAAGGAGACAGTTGCAGACACAACAGCTCGTTCCAGCCACGTGTACACTGGCTGCATACAGAAGCATGTTGAACAGAGCATTCAATATGTCTCATGCAGAACTAAAGTAAGAAGTTAAAATCATGAAACAAATATAACACACCAGCCTGATTTCTCGTCCCATTCCATGACATCAGTCCTCATTTGCAATTTACAGGGTGGTGCACGAAATGTGTTACCACTTTGTTTTTGAATATAAACTTTATTGTCAATACAATATGAAAGGAACATATACTACAATGAAGAGCCATCCATGGATATTTGTTCTAACTCAGCACATGCTCAATATGTCCACCATTTCGTTTCCTAACTTCCTTCAAACGAACACTGAAGTTAGTGATTACCCTACGGCACATGTCTTCCGTAATTTCACTGCCAGCTTGAAGAATAAGTCTTATGAGTTCCATTAAATCACGTGGACATTTCGGGAAAATTTTTTCCTTTAGGTACCCCCAAAGAAAAAGGTCACATGGATTGAGGTCTGGACTATTGGGGAGGGGGGGGGGGGGGCAATTTTGTCCATCATTGAAGCGACCTGAAACCTGAGTGAAATGATCCACATGTCGAAATGCTCGTGTAAATACTCCAACACAGTGTTTGCAGTATGTGGCCTTGCTCCATCTTGCATGAACCACTGCGTGTTGAAGGGCGAGGCAGTAGCAAGAAGCTGTGGAATGAAGCTACTGCGAAGCATACTCAAATAACGCTTGCTGTTCACAGTTTGTTCAAAGAAAAAGGGTCCAATAAATCCGTGACTGGAAATTGCTGCCCACGCTGTAATCCTCGGAGCATAATGTTGTCGTTCATGAGGAACTTGTGGGTTTTCATTGGCCCAAAAGCATACATTTTGTTTAACCACACCGTCTAAATGAAAATGAGCCTCGTCTGAAAACCAAACGTTGTTGAGAATTTCTTCCCTATCCTCCGCCCACTGAGCAAACAGTAGTCTCTGCTGCTTGTGTTCTTCAGTGAGCTTTTGTGCACAGGTCATTTTGTATGGGTGCATATGGAGGTCACTTTTAAGAATGCGTTAAACGGAGCGTCTGGATATTCCCAGTTGCACTGCTGCCTTTCTACATGATTTCCCGGGACTTCTCCGTACAGCAACTCATACTGCTTCAATATTCTCCAGGGAACAAACAGGCTTAGGCCGAGGTTGCTTCGCCTCCAATACTGTTCCTTCCTGTACAAATTTATCGTACAACCTGTGGATGGTCTTGCAAGGGACCCATCGTGTGTTAAACTGTTGTCGAAAATGCCTCTGAGTCACAACAAGGCTTTTAGTTTCATGAAAAACTAACACAATTGCTGATCGTTGCTGTGTCGTCAGTCTTCCATTGTCAGCCATTGCCGCTTACTAGTCTCCTAGCGGCAGTATCGTGAATTGCACTTCATTTCGTAGCTCATTTGTTTTTCCAAGCTCTGCTGGTACTGCTGTAGAGATCCCAGCGGGATATCTAATGTGCGTCGTAAATTGTGAAAGAAACAATTAGTAACACATTTCGCGCACCACCCTGTATCTTTCGCCTTATACAATTATAAAATGACTTTTACATACACGTGTCCATAACCAAAAGGTGAATATATGTGTAATGAAATCTCTCTCTCACACACACACACACACACACACACACACACACACGTACAAATGTTGGTTGTATGTACGACTTTTTTCAGTCATGACCTACTTTTATTCTGTCATATTTGTGCACAGCTGTTACAATATCTATTTATATCTGATGATGAACTACAAATTCAGCTCAACTGTAACAGGTGTATATATACTACTTAAGATGACATGTGAAAATTTGTGCTGGAATGGGATTCGACACCAGATTTCCTGGTTTTGGTGAGCGGTCCAAGGTTACCCTTGATTCGCATATCTCGTGATTCCTGTTCAGGCTTTAGGTTTAGGTGATGAAAATGACAATGATAGTCTATGACTTCTCTGTCTATGGATGGTTGGCAGTACTGGTTGGATGTACCTCTGAATGTTAGACAAAGGATGTACTTCCAGGACGATGTGGCATCAATGCATTTCGGCACTGATGTGAGGAATCATCTGAGAGCCACCTTTGGGAATTGATGTATCGCCCAAGGTGGCTCTGCAATCTGGTCATCCAGGTCACCTAGTCTCAAGTGTAGATTTCTTCTTCGGGGAGCATATGAAGCAGCTGGTGTATGAAATCATTGTGGAAACAGAAGATGACCTGAATGCTAGAACTGCCATAATTGCTTGTACTATTGCTGAGGTGCCAGAAATCTTGAAATGGACACACCAATCAATGGTCCGATGCTGTACTGCATGCATACAGGCCAGTGGTCGTGCATTTAAGCAGTTCCTGTGAATACCACTGCTGTAACTACCATGCTTAACTACCTTCTGTGTAAATTGTCCCTAGCATCATAAACTGCAGTCAAGGCCCTTACGTGAATATTAGCTAAATATATATGTTTTCATGTTCGTTACCTCCTGGATTAATTTGAATGAATGTTTTCAGAATACCCTGTATAAGACAAGGACACGCCCGTGACAAAAATGACAATGATAATCTATGACTTCTAAACCTGCACAGGAATAATGAGGCGTGCAACTATGGGTAAATGAATTAACATTCTATGAGAAGAAATACACAGAGCCCATCCGACGAGTGTGGTCATACAGCTTAAGTGGTAAGGTGACCACTTGTGATAAGCAGGAAACCAAGGTTCGAGTCTCAATCCATCACAAATTTTCGCATATCACCTAAGGTAGTATGGGTATTACAGTTAAGTTGAATTTCAGGAATAAATTTCATTGTTACAATATCAGTTTACATGTCAGAGATATAGTTTGTTATTAAATTTATATCAATTATGAAAACTGACATTATATCATATGTAAAATTTGTTCTGAATTTTATCACCTACAAAAATTTTCAAAGTTCTCAATTTTCTCGAAAACACCGAGAGAATGATTTCCCAATTGTTTGTATATTCTTTTATCTTCTAGTGAATTTTCGTCCTGTTTGTCTGATACAGATTGTGTTACAATCACTACATTTAATTTTATATACTCCTGATTTGTAATATTTTTGAGCATTGTCCTTTGTATTCCTTGTTTATTCTCTGTGAAAACTCTTAATTTTAACATTAGTATCATGAAATGTGTTACTAATTTTTTGAAAACTATTTACCACATATGGTAACCTAATGAATTTTGCCTTCTTTATTTCTTTCTATTTTTGCTAATGTTAATTCATCATTTCAGTTTGCAAATTAGGCCCTAATTTTTTTTTCTTTTTTCTGTCTCACAGAGCAAGACAGCAGCATTTTGTAAACACTCGGAATGAGATTGGAGTAGCACGAAATGTGGCACTTGTGAACCACAACCAAGTCAACCTAACGGAACAACATGAAAAAGCACATGAGCATAGAGTCGGTAAAGAAGGATCAGGCTAGCAATAGTATGTGACTGATTCTGGACTCTGTGCGGCGGAACCAGGAGAATTACGACTCCACAGACACTTCCCAATGTGTGTGACACACTCACTGCTGACAGTGGAGTCGTGGGTCACTCCGAAGGAATGGAAGGAAGATTAGAGTTTAATGTCCGGTCGACAATGCGGTCATCAGAGACAGAGCACAAGCTAGGATTACGAAAGGATGGGATAGGAAATTGTTAATTCCCTTTTCATAGGAACCATCATGGGATTTGTTTGGAGTGACTGAGGGAAATTATCGAATACCTATAGCTGGATGGCCAAATGGGGAATTGAACACATTGCTCTATGGATCACTCCTACTCTCAACCATGAACAACTCCATGTCTAGTGGGGATACCAAATCCCACCACCCTTCAAGAAGCACATAGGGCCAAAAATGCCCAGGCCTGTGCTAGAGTTGCTGAGTTACAGGACCTCAGGCAGCAGGTATCTCGGTCAGGGGTTCTGCCAGGGCACCTACTGTTGGGATATCGAGTACAACTCTGAGGATGTTGACAGACTGATACTCTGCCCGAAGATCGATGAGGACTGGAGGCAACCTATGGTGGCTGCTGCACTGACAGAGGGAGGTACTCCACCTCCAGCAGATCCATGTCTGGCCAGCAGTTCTCCTGGGTGAACGATTTTACAGAGCAAGAGTGCAAATTATTTGGCAAGCAACACACAGGTATTGAGAATGTTGCCAGGTACTGCTTGCTGCTTGAAGCAAAGGGTAGTTGGTCCCTCCTGCCTGTGAGAATGTTGCCTGTATTACTGAGCTGTGGCAGCCGTTGTTCATTGTGATGCAGGCATAGCTGGTTAGCATCAAGTTTCAGGTGCTGCTGACCCACTGCAATAAATTGTCACAATTATTTCTCACCATGATGTCTTGCATCCCAAATGTGTGTACCCCGACAGTGAAATCTTGATGACATTTGACATGATCCTTGGGACAGGGACACGCAGCATTGGTCACAATAGATCAGAGAGACCACAACACTGATGGCCATGCCAGACTGTGCCCATTGGTTGGAGTTACCTGGATACGGCATCCATTCTAGTGACCTCCAAGACTGTTTTCTTCGATTTTAATGTCCTGACCAACTGGTCAACCTCTGCATTAGATGCTGAACACAATGGCATAGTGGCCAAGTGCTGAATACCATTTCAGTGGCAGAACACTTCACGTTTCTCCAACACAAAGTAGCGACCATCGTCTGCGAATGGGGTACATGGTCCACCCTCAATAGTGAAAGCAACAGAAAAAACACTAACTGTAGCGTGCAATGTCATGGAGAACAACCTAGCCACATAGGGGAAATTAAACAAGATGTCTACCACTAAGAGACACATTGCTCATAAGAAGGGATCAGCAAAATCTGCATACAGTTGGTTGGTTTGTGGGGCTGAAGGGATCAGACTGCAAAGGTCATCAGTCCCTGCATCCACAACCGTGTAAACCCGCAAGGAATAAAAACAAGCAATGGAGGTAACAAGGGACAACAAAGAACAAGAAAGACACAGAAAAAGACCAGAAAAAAGGGAATTAAAAGCACACAGAGTTGTACAGTGGTTGGCTGACCACGGAAACAAAAAAGGAAAAGCAAACCACCAAGAGACACACTAAAAACCCAAATCTAAAACCGTAGGCCAAAGGCCAGACGTAACACACAAAAGAGACAAATCCTCAGATTGAACGATAAAAGCCCCCTGCTCGAATAAAGCTCAAACCTAAGCCAACCATTGCAGCTTCATCCGTTAAAAGAGCAGGGAGTGTATCAGGCAGCGCAAACGTCTGTCTGAGCGCCAGTTAAAAACGGACAGTCCAACAAGATGCGGGCCACAGTCAACACTGACCCGCAGCAACATAGAGGTGGGTTCCCACGGCGCAATAAATGACCGTGCGTCAGCCAGGTGTGGCCAATGCATAGCCGGCAGAGAACAACGGAGTCCTTGCGAAAGGCTCGCATGGAGGAGCGCCACAAACCTGTAGTCTCCTTGATGACCCTAAGTTTGTTGGGTAAAGGCAGCGTGCACCATTCGTCACCCCAGATACCACGGACTATCTGCCGCAGACTGGAGATCACATTCCGAAAGGCCAATCTCCAGGGCTGGTTCACTGATAGCCTGTTTGCCCAGCCTGTCAACACGTTCATTACCTGGGATGCCGACATGACCCGGGGTCCACACAAAAACCGCAGAACGGCCGCAACGGGCAAGAGTATGGACGGACTCCTGGACAGCCATCACCAGACGAGAGCGAGGGAAACACTGGTCGACAGCTTGTAAAGCACTCAGGGAGTTACTACAGATAACGAAGGACTCACCTGAGCAGGAGCGGATATATTCGAGGACGCGAGAGATGGCTACCAGCTCTGCAGTGAAAACACCGCAGCCATCCAGCAAGGAGTGTTGTTCAGATTGATCCCCAAGAGTAAAACCATAACCAACTTGACCAGCAACCATGAAACGATCAGTATAGACTACGTAAGAGCCGTGAAATGCGGCAAGGATGGAAAGAAAGCGTTGGCGGAGGGCCTCAGGAGGTACTGAGTCATTCGGGCCTTCTGCCAAATCCAGCTGAAGGCATGGGTGGGGCACACACCACAGGGGTATACGGAAATGGGCCAGGAAAAGAGGTGGGATAGGGAAAAACTCAAGCCCAGAGAGAAGAGACCCGACGCGAACCGCAATCATACACCCTGACTGGGGCTGCCGTTCTGGAAGATGGACGACTGAGTTGGCGAACAGGAGGCAGTAATTTGGATGCCCGGGCAAGCTAAAAACATGTGCAGCATAAGCGGCCAGTAGTTGTTGGCCCCGGATCCACAATGGAGGGACACCAGCCTCCACAAGTAGGCTGTTTACAGGACTTGTGCGGAAAGCTCCAGTTGGGTGTTCGATCCCGCAGTGAAGTATGGGGTCAAGCAACCGCAACACAGAAGGCGATCCCAAACCGTAAGCCAGGTTCCCACAATAGAGATGGAGCTGAATCAATGCCTGATACAGTCACAGAAGTGTAGACCGATCTGCACCCCAGCTCGTGTGACTCAAGCAACGAAGAGCGTTAATATGCCGCCAGTATGTTTGTTTAAGCTGCCGAATGTGAGGGAGCCAAGTCAAATGGGTATCAAATAGCAATCCCAAAAACCGATGAGTCTCCACCACAGTAAGAGGTTCGCCATCAATATAAAGCCATGGCTCAGGGTGAACAGTGTGATGCCGGCAGAAATGCATGACCCAAGCCTTGGCAGCTGAAAACTGGAAGCCACGAGTTACGGCCCAAGACTGCGCCTTGCGGATAGTGTCCTGCAGCTGCCAATTAGCAACTGCAATTCCATTGGAGCTATAGTACAGGCAAAAGTCATCAGCATACAAAGAAGCTGATATGGACGGTTGGTTGGTTGGTTTGTGAGATAAGGGACCAGACTGCGATGGTCATCAGTCCCTTGTTCCAGAACTGCAAACACCCATACCGAATAAAAACAAAGAATGGAGATGACAACAGATGACACAGGACAAGAAAGACGCAGACAAAGATCAGACAAAACGAGTTAAAATCACACAGAGTGTGACAGTGGTTGGCCAACCATAGAGACAAAAAAGGAAAAGCCAACCACCGAGAAACACACTAAAACTCAGTCTAAAATCGTAGGCCAAAGGCCAGACTCTATATAATAATAATAATAATAATAATAATAATAATAATAATAATACCACTCAGATTAAGTGATAAAAAACCCCTGCCCGGATAAAACGCAAAACTAAGCCTGCCATGGCAGTGTCATTTGTTAAAAGGGCAGAGAGCGTGTCAGGCAGTGCCAATGTCCAGAGTTGGTTCACTGGTGGCCTGTTTGGCCAGGCGGTCAACATGTTCATTGCCCGGGATGCCAACATGACCAGGGGCCCACACAAAGACCACAGAGCGGCCACAACGGGCAAGAGTATGGAGGGGCTCCCGGACAGCCATCACCAGACGAGAGCAAGGGAAGCACTGGTCGATAGCTCGTAAACTGCTCAGGGAGTTGCTACAGATAACGAAGGACTCAGCTGAGCAGGAGCGGATGTACTCTAGGACATGAAAGATGGCGACCAGCTCAGCAGTGAAAACGCTGCAGCCAGCCGACAATGAATGTTGTTCGTAATGGTCCCCTAGAGTGAGAGCATAACTGACACGACCAGCAACCATCGAACCGTCAGTGTAAACAACGCCAAAGCCCTGATACATGGCAAGGGTGGGAAGAAAGCAGCGGCAGATGAACTCCGGAGGGAGTGAGTCCTTCGGGCCCTGTGCCAATTCAAGCCGAAGGCAACGTCGGGGCACACACCACGGGGGTGTACGCAGGGGGGCCCAGAAAGGAGGTGGAAGAGGGAAAACCCCAAGCCCGGAGAGAAGCTCTCTGATGCGGACTGCGATTGTACAACCCGACCGGGGCCGATGTTCCGGGAGATGGACCGCCTGAGGGAACAGGAGACGTTAATTTGGATGCCCGGGCTTGCTATAAACACGTATAGCATAACTGGCCAGTAAACGTTGGTGCCGTAACTGCAGTGGAGGGACACCTGCCTCCACAGGTATGCTGTTCACAGAGCTGATCCGGAAAGCACCAGCGGCAAGTCGGATTCTGTTGTGAAGGATTGGGTCCAGCACCCACAACGCAGAAGGGGATGCGGAACCATAAGCCAGGCTCCCATAATCCAGACAGGACTGGATTAATGCCTGGTAGAACCGTAAGAGGGTAGATCGGTCGGCGCCCCAGCTGGTGTGGCTCAAGCATCGCAGAGCATTAAGATGCCGCCAACACATCTGTTTAAGCTGCCGAATATGCGGAAGCCAAGTCAACGGGGCATCAAAAACCACACCCAGAAACCGATGTGTCTCCACCACAGCAAGAGATTCGCCGTCAAGATATAGCCGCGGCTCAGGGTGAACAGCACGTCGCCGGCAGAAATGCATAACGCAGGTCTTGGCAGCCGAAAACTGGAAGCCATGCACTACAGCCCAAGACTGTGCCTTGCGGATAGCGCCCTGCAGCTGACATTCAGCAGCTGCAATGCCAATGGAGCTATAGTAGAGGCAGAAGTTGTCAGCATACAAGGAAGCTGAGACAGACGTTCCCACCGCTGCAGCGAGCCCGTCAATTGCAATTAAAAACAGGCAGACACTTAAGACAGACCCCTGCGGTACCCCATTCTCCTGAACTCGGTGGGAACTATGGGACGCCGTGACTTGCACGCGGAAGGTACGATGCAACAGAAAATTTCTTATGAAAATCATCAGCGGACCCCAAAGTCCCAAACCATGAAGCGTAGAGAGGATGTGATGGCGCCATGTCATATCATACGCCTTCCACATGTCAAAAAAGACAGCGACGAGGTGCTGACGGCGGGCAAAGGCCGTACGGATGGCTGACTCCAGGCTCACCAGATTGCTGGCGGCAAAGGGGCCTTTACGGAACCCACCCTGAGACAGAGCTAGAAGGCCCCGAGACTCTAGTACCCAACTAGTACCCAACTCAGCTACCGGCTCACCATGCGTTCGAGCAACTAGCAAAGAACATTGGTGAGGCTAATGGGGCGGTAGCTGTTCACCTCCAATGGGTACTTGCCAGGTTTCAATACAGGGATAACAATGCTTTCCCGCCATTGCGACGGAAACTCACCCTTGACCCAGATACGGTTGTAAAGGTCGAGAAGGCGTCGCTGGCAGTCCACTGAGAGGTGTTTCAGCATCTGACAGTGGATGCGATCTGGCCCGGGAGCTGTATCAGGGCAAGCGGCTAGGGCACTGTGGAATTCCCACTCACTGAATGGAACATTGTAGGATTCAGGATGGTGGGTGTGAAATGAAAGGCTCCGACGTTCCAACCGCTCTTTAATGGGGCGGAAGGCCAGTGGGTAATGCGCAGAAACGGAACTGAGAGCAAAATGGTCTGCTAAGCGATTTGCAATTATGTCAGTCAGTACAAATTGCTCCATTCAGTGAGAGGGCAGGGACGCTGACAGGAGTCTGATACCCACAGAGGTGCCTAATCTTGGCCCAAACCTGCGATGGAGAGATATGGAGACCAATGGTGGAGAAATACCGTTCCCAGCACTCCTGCTTGTGTTGGCGAATGATGGGGACCCAGAAGAACGGGGAATGGCAGATTCTACAGCAGTAACGATGCCGGCAGTGACCGAGTGAACCACCGCATCGATGCCTTCATTACAAAGAGACTCAATGGCAGCAGTGGAGGAGAACAATTCCCAGTCAGCCTTATTCATAGCACATCTGCAAGGGCGCCCAAAAGAGTGACGTTGTGGCAGTGACACAAAGATCGGAAAGTGGTCACTACCACACAGGTTGTCATGCACACTCCATTGGACAAATGGTAAGAGGCTGGGCTGCATATCGAAAGGTCGATGGCGGAGTACGTGCCATGCACCACACTGAAATGTGTGAAGGCACCATCATTTAAAACGGAAAGGTCGAGCTGTGTCAATACATTCTCAATGGTGGCGCCTCGACCTGTTGCCACTGACCCACCCCACAGAGGGTTATGGGCGTTGAAGTTGCCCAGTAACAGGAAATGTGGCGGCAAGTGGGCTATCAGCGCAGCCAGGACATGCTGCGGGACATCACCATCCGGTGGAAGATAAAGACTGCAGACAGTAACAGCCTGTGATGTCCACACCCGAACAGCGACAGCCTCTAAAGGTGTTTGTAGAGGGACAGACTCGCTGTGAAGGGAGTGAAGGACATAGATGCACACGCCACCAGATACCCTTTCATAAGCTGCCCGGTTCCTATAATAACCTCGATAGCCACGGAGGGCGGGGGTTCGCATTGCTGGAAACCAAGCTTCTTGTAGAGCAACGCAGAAGAAAGGGTGAAGGCTGAGAAGTTGTTGGAGCTCACCAAGATGGTGGAAGAAACCGCCTTAGTCCCACTGCAGGATGACATTGTCCATGGCTGATAAGGGTGTGAAGGGACTGGTGAGGCAGATTACGCCACTGGGTCACTTGTTGCCACCGCATCAGTAGCCGCACAAGTGACATCCATTGCATCCGAGGGTCCGGCAAGATCCAGGTCTTCAGCAGACGCCAGAATCTCGACCTCATCCTCAGACGCTGAGCTTGTAGGAAGCGGTGGGATGGGTGCAACCGCAATGTCAGGAGTCTTCGGAACCTTTTTCTTTTTCTGCTTCTCGCGCTGTGCCTTCGGTGGTTCAGGCTGGGAGGGCTTCACTGGGTCAGTCTCAGGGACGGACGACGAGGCCCTACGACCAGCGACCGGTGGTTGTTTCAGCCACTTGCCAGTGTCCGCTTTTCCGCTGGTCGGAACTTGCGAAGGGAGGTCCCGAAGGGACCCCTTCCTGGCGAGAGGAGCCGAGGAAGTCTTACGCTTCTCCGGCTGGGAAGTGGGAACTGATGTCCCTGATGGTTGGGGGGGGGGGGGGCTGTTGCTCCTGAAGTAGATGGAGCAGGAGCAACTGGGAGTGAAGTGCCCCCCCCCCATCAAGGGGGCAGGTGTGGTCCTTCGACTCTGAGAGCTGACTGGAAGTGTTGAAGCTGATGGAACGGGAGCAGGAGTGACAGTGGCGGCATAAGAAGACGTCATGCGCACATGATGAAGCCGTTCAAATTTCCTCTTAGCCTCAGTGTAGGTCAGTCGGTCCAGGGTATTGTATTCCATTATTTTCCTTTCCTTCTGCAAAATCGGACAGTCCGGCGACCAAGGGGGATGGTGCCCTCCGCTGTTGACACAGATGGGAGGCGGGGCACATGGAGTATCAGGATGGGATGGATGACCACAATCGCGACACATGAGGTTGGAAGCACAGCGGGAAGACATATGGCCGAACTTCCAACACTTGAAGCGCCACATCGGGGGAGGGATATATGGCTTTACATCACAGCGGTAGACCATCACCTTGACCTTCTCAGGTAATGTGTCACCCTCGAAGGCCAAGATGAAGGCACCGGTGGCAACTTGATGATCCCTCGGACCCCGGTGAACGCGCCAGACGAAATGGACACCTCGTCGCTCTAAGTTGGCGCACAGCTCGTCATTGGACTGTAAAAGGAGATCCCTGTGGAAAATAATGTCCTGGACCATATTTAAGCTTTTATGAGACGTGATAGTAACTGAAACATCCCCCAGCTTCTTACAAGCAAGCAAGGACCATGACCGGGTAGAGGATGTTGTTTTTATCAAGACTAAAACGGACCGCATTTTGGACAAACCCTCCACCTCCCCGAACTTGTCCTCTAAATGCTCTACAAAGAACTGAGGCTTCACGGATACAAAGGATTCCCCATCAGCTCTGGTACAGACGAGATACTGGGTCGAATACGTTTCACTGTCATTCATAGCCTTTCGTTCTTCCCAAGGTGTGGCCAGGGAGGGGAACGATTTGGGGTCTTACACGTTAGCTTTAAAATGAGCCCTCGAACGCTTAGAGACTGCTGGTGGCTGGCCACCAGCAAGAGATAATTTGCCACGCTCCATTGCGTGTCATCCACCCTGATACCACCTACTCCGACCAAGGGCCCGCCCCACGGGCGCCACCCAGCCTCAGCAAGGGCCACCTGGCAGGATGGCCATTGCCGGGAGTCCTGATGCCCCAGGAGGATAGGCATCTACTCCTTGGCATACATGGGGAGTTAACGACGCAGGCATCAGCAGAGCGATCCCTGTGTTGTCAGGGGGCTACAACCAACAGGGTACATGGCGGCCCCACCACAACGGACTGGCTACCATGCTGGATCTTAGGTACAAAAATGTCCAAGGTCATCGTCTCAGCAAAAAGCAACACTGCACAATGCATAGTGGTAATCGTACCCAGGAACGTATCCTCGCCCAAGAGATGGGAAACGAGCGGGACGGCAATGCGACGATGGTAAAGCTGGCTAGAGGTCTCAATGCACAATGGACAAAATGCACCATGTAAGGCGCCCTTCCACAATTGGCTCGCTCTTCGGAAGAATTTAGAACTATGGAGGTCAAACCCGAGAGGGGCCACATAAAGGCCGAAACATTTGAGACTCCTTTTAGTCGCCTCTTACGACAGGCAGGAATACCACAGGCCTATTCTAACGCCCGAACCCGCAGGGGGCTGATATGGACGTTCCCACAGCTCAAGCTAGCCCATTGAAGGCAACTAAAAAGAGGCAGACACTCAAGACAGAGCCTTGTGGGACCTGATTCTCCTGGACTCGGGAGGAACTATGGGAGGAACCAACTTGCTTGCGGAAGGAATGAAGAGACAGAAAATTATTGGAAGTGGGCCCCTAAGACCCCATCCATGAAGCGTGGTGAGGATGTGATGTCGCCATGTGTATCGTATGCCTTCTGCATGTCAAAAAAGACTGCCACTAGATACTGATGGCGGGCAAACGCCGTACAGATTGCTGACTCCAGGCAGACCAGATTATTGGTGGCAGAGCGGCCCTTACGGAACCCACCCTGAGACAGAGCCAGAAGGCCCTGGGACTCAAGTAGCCAACTCAACCTCCGGCTCACCATTCATTAGAGAAACTTGCACAGACCATAGGTGAGGCTAATCAGGTGGTAGCTGTCCACCTCCAGTGGGTTCTTGCCAAGTTTCAAAACTGGTACGACTATGCTTTCCCACCATTGTGATGGGAACTTACCCTCAATCCAGATATGGTTGAAAAGGTCTAGGAGGTGCCGCTGGCAGTCCACCGAGAGGTGTTTGAGCATCTGATAGTGGATGCGATCCGCCCGGCAGCTGTATCAGGGCAAGCAGCTAAGGCACTTTGGGATTCCCACTCACTGAATGGAACATTTATACAATTCGGGGTGGTGCGTATGGAATGAAAGGCTCCGATGTTCCAACTGCTTTTTCAGGGAGCAGAAGGCCAGCGGGTAATTTGTAGAAGCAGAGCTATGCTAAGAGTTCTGAAATCGTGTCTGATTCAGTACAGACTGCTCCATTCAGGGAAAGCCCAGGTATGCTGACGGGTGTCTGATATCCATTGAGTTGCCTGATCTTGCACCAAACCTGCGAAGGAGAGGTATGGGTGCCAATGGTGGAGACATTTCGTTCCCAGCACTCTTGCT
Source organism: Schistocerca nitens (assembly GCF_023898315.1). Classification (NCBI taxonomy): domain Eukaryota; kingdom Metazoa; phylum Arthropoda; class Insecta; order Orthoptera; family Acrididae; genus Schistocerca; species Schistocerca nitens. The sequence goes on along the minus strand of NC_064616.1, from coordinate 165,301,925 downwards.
TTTGTTGGCAACTAAGGCGTCGGGCTCAGGCACAGAGTCGTTTAAAGGTAATGAGGTGTTCCAATGAGAGGTGCTGCTTATGAAGCTGGTGGGCCTGCCTGTGATCTCTAATCGCCTCAGTGATCTCTGGTGACCATCAAGGCATAGTCCTCTGCCGAGGAGACCCGGAAGAAGAGGGAATTGCAGATTCCACGGCAGAAATGATGCCGGTGGTTATCATGTGAACCACCACATCAAAGGTGTTATGAGAAAGAGGCTCAAGAATGGCAATGGAGGCTAACGAGCCCCCTTCAGCCTTATTCAAAGCCCATCTGGGGAGGTGCCCAGGTGAGTGATGCTGGGGCAGTGACAGAAATATTGGAAAGTGGTCACTACCACACAAGTCATCATGCACACTCCATTGGACAGATGGTAGAAGGCCAGGGCTGCAGACCGAAAGGTCGATGGCTGAGTACGTGCCATGCACCACACTGAAATGTGTGGAGGCACCATTATTGAACAGAGAAAGGTCGAGCTGTGTCAACACTTTCTCAATGACAGTGCCTCGGCCTGTTGCCACCAAGCCACCCCACAAAGAGTTATGGGCATTAAAGTTGCATAGTAACAGAAAACGTGCGACAGTTGGGCTATCAGCACAGCCAATAGATGCTGTGGGACATCACCACCCGGTGTAAGATAGATACTGCAGACAGTAACAGCCTGAGGCGTCTACATCCTAACAGCGACAGCCTCTAAAGGTGTTTGAAGAGGGACACACTCAATGTAAAGAGAGTTAAGGACATTGACACAGACTCAACCAGATATCTTCACGTAAGCTGCCCGATTCTTATAACACCAATAGCCACAGAGGGCGGGGGTTCACATCGCCGGAAACCAAGTTTTCTGGAGAGCAATGCAGAAGAAAGGGTGAAAGCTGAGAAGTTGTTGGAGCTCAGCAAGGTGGTGGAAAAGACCTCCACAATTCCACTAGTGGATAGTGTGATCGTGAGGCTGGGAAGGCATTGAATATTCAATGAGGTGGGTTATGGCTCAGGGTCACCTGCTGCCACCGACTGATTTCCTGAGAAGTCGATATCCATCGAGCCTGAGGGTCCAGCGAGATCCAGGTCCTCAGTGGATGCCAGAATCTCCACCCCATTCTCAGACACAGAGATTGAAGGTAGCGGTGGGGTGGGTGTCACCGCAAGTTCCTTAGTCTTAGTGGTCTTCTCCTTGGACTTTTCTCGCTGCTCCTTGGATTTCCCTGGCTGGGAAGGCTTCACTGATTAAGTCTCCGGGACTGATGAGAATCGTGAAGCCCTGTGACCAGCTGCATTTTGTCACATCAGCCACTGGCAACGTCATCTTTGCCACTGGTGGAGACCTGGGAAGGGTGGGACCCAAGGGACCCCTTCCGAGTGAGAGTGCTGAAGAAGTTGGAAAGTAGGATGCTTCTCTGGCTTACAAGTGGGGACGGACGTCCCTGATGGTAGGGACAGGGGGGTGGGGGGTGTTGCTTCCAAAGTAGGTGGTGCAGGATCAACAGGGAGGGAATTGCCCCCACCATCAAGGGGCAGTTGTAGTCTTCCAGCTCTGAGAGGTGACTGGGGCAAGTGGAGGTGACGGGACCGAAACAATTGTAGGGGCAGTGTAAGAGGAGGGAATATGAACAGGATGGAGTTGTTCAAACTTACGCTTAGCCTTTAGCCTCAGGTCAGTAGGTCCAGGGTCTTTCATTCCATGATTTTCGTCTCTTTCTAGAAAATCCTGCAGTCTGGCGAGCACGGTGAATGATGCTCTCCACAGTTGACGCAGATGGGAGGTGGGGCACAAGGAGTATTGGGATGTGATTGGCATGAACAATCTCAACATGAGGCTGGAAGTACAGCAGGAAGACATACGGCCTAACTTCCAGCACTTAAAGCACCACATCGGGGGAGGGACATAGGGCTTGACATCACAGCAGTAGACCATCACCTTGACCTTCTCAGGCAATGTATCACCCTCGAAGGCCACGATGAAGGCACCGGTGGCAACCTGATTATCCCTCGGATCCCGATGAATGCGATGGATGAAATGAACACCTCGTTGCTCTAAATTGGCGCATAGCTCGTCGTCAGACTGCAAAAGAAGCTCCCTGTGGAATATAATACCCTGAACCATATTTAAGCTTTTATGGGGTGTGATGGTAACAGGAACATCCTGCAACTTGTCACAAGCGAGTAATGCCCGTGACTGGGCAGAGGATGCTGTTTTTATCAAAACTGACCCAGAGTGCATTTTGGACAAGCCCTCCACCTCCCCAAACTTGTCCTCTAAATGCACTACAAAGAACTGAGTCTCCATCGTCATGAAAGACTCCCAATCAGCTTTCGTACATACTAGGTACCAGGGTGAATGAGCTTCGCTGCCATCCTTAGACTTTCGTTCCTCCCATGGTGTGGCCAGGGAGGAGAACAATTTGGGGTCATACTTCTGCGCACTGAATTGAGCCCTTGAATGCTTAGAGACTGCTGTTGGTTGGCCACCAGCAAGAGAAGATGTGCCACACTTCATTGAGTGTCATCCGTCCTGATGCCACCCACTCCGACCAAGAGTCCTCCCCACAGTCGCCACCCAGCCGCAGCAAGAGCCACCTGGCAGGATAGCCATTGCCATGGATCCCAATGCCCCAGGGTGACAGGCATCTACTCCTTGACATAAGTGAGGAGTTAACGGCACAGGCATCAGCACAGCGATCGCTTCATTTCAAGAGGCTACAACCAACGGGGTACATGGTAGCCCAACCACAACGGACTGGCTACCGTGCTGGATATCAGGTGCAAAGAAGTCCATGGTTGTCGTCTGTGTAGAAAGTGGCACTGCATACTGCATGGTGGAAACCACACCTAGAAATGTATCTTTGCCCAAGAGATGGAGAATGAGCGGGACTGCAATGTGACGACGAGAAAGGGGGCTACAGATCTCAACGCACTATGGATACGATGCACAATGTATGGCGCCCTTCTGCAATTGGGTCGCTCTTTGGAAATTTTTTTAAGAATGGAGGTCAAACCCTACAGGGGACCAACACCTAAAGGCCGAAATATGAGAGACTCCTTTTAGTCGCATAAAATCCGCAATACACCCAGTCCCATGGGTGCACTGGCATAGGCCACATAGAAAATTTTTGTGGCAGGCTACCTGGTTGTAAATACATGCTGAAAAGGCTTACTCCATGTGCTCAATGGCACAATTAACTGCCGGCCAGCAGATGTGTTGCCAGGTCAGTGCTTTCTTTTGAGACATCCCCTAATGAGATACGGAATATTTGCAAAATGCATTGTTGCAATGATCATGGAATAATAATTCGGCAATTCTGAATTACTGCAGCTGGCAGTAGGACATCCTTGACAATGTTTAGCCAATCACAAGGTTCGAAGTATGACCGGAGCGCTGGGCTGACTTCACGTGAAAATGCGTCAACCATCTCTACAGAACCACTGTAATGACTCTGCACAAAGCACACCCTCAAATTGCAGCTGTCGTGACTTCTTGTGCTGTTAATAGAAATTCACTTAGGGTATTCAGAAGGTTCTGGTCCAGTGGGATCCACTGGTAACTGCGAGAAAGCATCCATATTCACATACTGAGTGGTGGATCTGTAGTGGGTGCCATAAGAATAATTACTAAGAAACAACACCCAATACTATTAACAGTATGCTGTTCTGTCCAGGAGCTTGTACAGCAGTCTGTAAGGAGGTGCTACCATGTATAGAAAGTACTTCTCAAAAGTAAGTAACACATTTTGTAATACTAATGTTAAAATCAGATTTTTCACAGAGAATAAACAAGACAAAGCTCAAAATATGATCAATCAGGAATATATAAAATTAGATATAGTGACCGTAATCGTAACATGTTTTAAATCAGCAAACAATATGGAAATTTACAAGAGGATACAAAGAACATACAAACAAAAGCTCAAACAAACTCTGCCAACTTGGGTCCTAAAGGTTATAAGGTTGCCTGTCAAAATCCAAAATAAAGGAGCGATAGAGGAGTAACACCTCTTTAAAAAGCCACAGTTCAGGTGGCCCAGCCGATAGTACCAAGAAAGGGGCCTTGCCAGGGTTACGGTGAAGAGCTCAACAGCATTGAAGTAGTTCCTTCTCTAGATTGTCGCACAGATGACAAAATGGTAGATATCGAAATAGATGACAGAGGGATAGAAAAAGAATTAAAATCGCTCAAAAGAGGAAGGGCCGCTGGACCTGATGGGATACCAGTTCGATTATACACAGAGTATGCGAAGGAACTTGCAGCGGTGTACCTTAGGTCTCTAGAAGAGCGTAGCGTTCCAAAAGATTGGAAAAGGGCACAGGTCATCCCGTTTTCAAGAAGGGACATCGAACAGATGTGCAGAACTATAAACCTATATCTCTAACGTCGATCAGTTGTAGAAATTTGGAACACGTTCTATGTTCAAGTATAATAACTTTTCTGGAGACTAGAAATCTACTAGGTAGGAATCAGCATGGGTTTCAAAAGAGACGATCGTGTGAAACCCAGCTCGCACTATTCGTCAGAGGGCCATAGACACGGGTTCCCAGGTAGGTGCCGTGTTTCTTGACTTCTGCAAGGCGTTTGATACAGTTCCCCACAGTCGTTTAATGAACAAAGTAAGAGCATGTGGACTATCAGACCAACTGTGTGATTGGATTGAAGAGTTCCTAGATAACAGAATGCAGCATGTCATTCTCAATGGAGAGAAGTCTTCCGAAGTACGAGTGATTTTAGGTGTGCCGCAGGGGAGTGTCATAGGACCCTTGCTATTCACAATATATAAAAATGACCTTGTGGATAACATCGGAAGTTCACTGAAGCTTTTTGTGGATGATGCTGTAGTATATCGAGAGGTTGTAAGAATGGAAAATTGTACTGAAATGCAGGAGGATCTGCAACGAATTGATGCATGGTACAGGGAATGGCAATTGAATCTCAATGTAGACAAGTGTAATGTGGTGCAAATACATAGAAAGAAAGATCATTTATCATTTTGCTACAATATAGCAGGTCAGCAACGGAAAGCAATTGATTCCATAAATTATCTGGGAGTTGGCATTAGGAGTGATTTAAAATGGAATGACCATATAAAATTAATCGTCGGTAAAGCAGATGCCAGACTGAGATTCATTGGAAGAATCCCAAGGAAATGCAGTCCGAAAACAAAGGAAGTAGGTTACAGTACACTTTTTCGACTACTGCTGAATACTGCTCACCGGTGTGTGATCCGTACCAGATAGGATTGAAAGAAGAGATAGAGAAGATCCAACAGAGAGCAGTGTGCTTCATTACAGGATCATTTAGTAATCGCGAAAGCGTTATGGAGATGATAGATAAACCCCAGTGGAAGACTCTGCAGGAGAGACGCTCAGTAGCTCGGTACAGGCTTTTGTTGAAGTTTTGAGAACATACCTTCACCGAGGAGTCAAGCAGTATATTGCTCCCTCCTACATATATCTCGCGAAGAGACCATGAGGATAAAATCAGAGAGATAAGAGCCCACACAGAGGCACACCGACAATCTTTCTTTCCACAAACAATACGAGACTGGAATAGAAGGGAGAACCGATAGAGGTACTCCATGTACCCTCTGCCACACACCGTCAGGTGGCTTGCGGAGTATGAATGTAGATGTAGATGCAGATTGAAGATGGACTTCAATACAGTGCAGCTGGTAAAAGAGGCAGCCTGCTGTCCAAGGGTAAAGTGGACAGAGGGCACATTGACTCCACGTTAGCGGTGGTACCCTGACAGTGTCTGTTCCGTATTTAGTGGTGGCTCAATCAGTAATATTCCAGGCTAACAAGCTTGTCTTATTTTGGGAATTCAAGGATGATCCTAGCTTTCCTACTCTCTACAATTTGCAACTACAAACGGCGAAATTAAAAGTTCACACAATGGATGCATTATCCCAGGTGGTAACTCTGATGAGGAATCCATTATTACATGTTGTACTGCATTGGGACCAACAGTTCTGGGTAGTCCTGACATTTGCAGTGATGAAAAGATGAACTAAACTAAAAGCCTGCCAATTTCAAGTACAGACCCACAAGCAATTTTAAAATACTTCTTGCATGAGTTGGGAAGAAAAAGAAGTTCAGGAAAATTGTAGGTGAATATCTAGTACACTTAAGAACAAAGAAAAATTGTGAAAGACTCATCAATGCATGTAAAATGTTCCATTTAAAACTGATGTCAACAATTTTTTTAAAACTTACGAGAAAAGCCAAAACTTGGATATCTCCCAACCTAAACCTAGGAGAATTTCAGCTGGATAACAAAGCCATATCTAAAAGGCATATAGTGGAAATTAAGAATGTTAAAATAATCAGAAATGGGGAATTTGATTCACATCATCATCTCCCTACAGTTACAATATGATTTCTCCCATCTAAAACAAAAAATACATCCAAGAAAGTTATCAGATGCAACTCCACTACAGCTGATATCACAACAGAAAACATAGAAAAAATTAGAGAAGCAACTGAGACAACAAAACAAGATGATTGGCATGAACCCCAGGTATAAATTAGGAAAGCAGAAGAGAAAGCTTTAGGAGTGACCAAGAATAAAAAGAGGACATGGTGGAATGTATAGCGTGGGGGGAAAAAACACCTCAGCTCAAGGAAATACAAGAGCATTTTACCAAAAATTATACTAGACATTTTTATCACACCTTTCAACACGTACTTGGAGAGTATCAAGCAGCAAGTATTTGTTTCGATGATGAAAATGGCAAAGTAGGATTAAATAACCAAAAAATTGTTAAATACTAGCAAAAACTTTTAGCAGGCTTTTAAATAGTCCAATTTCAACAGTTAAATTGGAATTTCCAGCAATATCACAAACTCCGAAGGAAGATCTCCCACCAACAAAGCAAGAAATCCAGGAAGCCATCAAATCACCTAAGAACAGCAAAGCAAGTGGTAAAGACTCTACTGCAGTGGAGTTATTGAAATTATCAGAACCAAAGTTTATAAATGATATACAACCGCTTTTTAGGACATTTGGAACACTAAAAAGATTCCAGAGGAGTGGAAAATCGCATTAATCTACCTGCTACACAAAATGGAAGACAAACAAAATGTTTACAATTACAGAGTAGTGTCATTTCTCCCAGTGAATACAAAATAATATCAAAAATTCTCCTGGAGAGAGTGACAGAATGTTTGGACAAGCAATTTCACAGAGAATTTTGGAAGGGAAGAGCCTGCACAGAATAGATTTTTAACCTAAAATCACTAAATCACCACAGAATGTTAGCCAGCAAACTTAAAATAGTACCACTTACTGACTTAAAAAAAAAAAATAAATAAAATATAAAAAAACATTTGATTCAGTAGACAGAGAGACAATAGATAAAAAAAATCAGAAAATTTGGTGTTAAAGTACAATTATCAATCACAATTCATGAAACTCTAACAAAGACGATATCCAAAGTTAAATTTATGGGAGAATTATCTCAGCCATTTGAGATAAAAACTGGTGTTAGACAAGGGGGATGGTTTATCACCTTTATTGTTTAACTGTATTCTAGAAAAAAAAAAAAAACTGTAAGGATCTGAAATTTGGAGCTATGGTATCACAAAATTAAACCAAACGTTCTAGGAAGGAAAACAAATGGAATTAAGGTAAACTACCTGGCTTTTGCAGATGATGTGGCAATATTGCAATACTTCCAGAAAATCTGACAGACACAGTTATTCAAATAAATCTTCTGTAAGAAATAGCAAATGGAACTGGCCTCAAAACTTCAACTAAAAAACCAAATACATAACAAATATAAAAAAAATGCACGAAAAATTCATACAAACACAAATATATAAAATAGAGCACGTAAGTAAATTCAAATATCTTGGAAAAACTATACAACAGAATGAACTAGAAAAATTTGGAGCAGATGTAAGAGTTTAAAAAACAGTGGAAAGAGCATATGGTTTGACAAAGAATATTTACAACAAGAAATGCATCTCTAGAAAAAATAAAACTCAAACACTATACCGCAGCGGTACAACCAGAATGTTTATATGCATGTGAATACCTGACAATGAACTGCACGCTGGACGGAGTACAGGTGCCTGAAAGACGGCTAGTTAGAAAAATAATGAGTACAATACAAACTACAGATGTCTAGAAACCAAGAATTAACAAGGAGATCTACAAAAATATAACGACCATATCAGACGTAATGGCTGAAAGAAGATTAATCTTTTTTGGACACCTCTACCAAATGAATGATAACAGGCTCACAAAACAAATATTTCCGTATTTTTGGAAGAAGATATCAACAGTAAACAGTAGCATGGATTACAGAAATAAGGAAAGATCTAGAAAGAAACAACATCAAATTATTGGAAATAACAGACATAAATATTTTCAACAATAAAATATTAAATTTAGAGGGCTTTCAATGCATAAGAAATTGGGAACAACATGGACAGAAGAAAGGAAAAGACAATATGCGGAAAAGATGAAGTACTAGAAAAATAGAAGACAACAAAGAAAGAAGAGAAATTTAAGTTGTTATGTGATCCTACCTGGTCAATAACAAAATAATAATAATAAAGCATAAACAACCTCTCTACATTTAGTAGGCAGCTTCACGAAAATCAATACTCCACAGTAGACAAACATTTATCTTTCCTTGTAAAACAAGATCGCTTCCACATGAGCACAATGTGCTCCCTAAAAAATTTATCTTTCCAGTCTTCATAGAGTTGAAAAAGGAAGCCTCATGACAGTTAAGAGGAAATAGAAATCTACATGCATTTGGAAAAGGATCCAAATAACAGACTGAAAACTTTGATGCAATTCATACACCATATCTCCAAAACACAAATCAATATTTTAACAGTCATCTACAAATATGACAAAACAAAAGTAGATCACGATTGAAATATAACACTTAAGATTTCATACTTTAAAAACATGCAATGTAAACTGGAATTTTGTGTGTGATATGTGTAAGGTGTAGTCAAATGGAAACAAGAAGATTGAAGAACGTAAATAAATCATTTATTATTTCCAAAGTAATCTAGATAATTGTTAATAGATTCATCCCACTGTGAGACAAGATGGAACTGCATGGAGGATGCATTAGGGGTTCCCAGTGAAGCTTCTGCAGCATAGCCGAAACAATCTTGGCAGCATGTGGGTACACCCTTCTATATGCTAATTCCAGGTTTCAGATTTCCCTTCTTTGCTCAGTACTAGTTTTGCATCTGAGCTCTTGATATTCATACAGCTATTTTGCTTTTCTCCAAACAAATGGTTCAAAAGGGTCTGAGCACTATGGGACTTAACTTCTGAGGTCATCAGTCCCCTAGAACTTAGAACTACTTAAACCTAACTAACCTAAGGACATCACACACATCCATGCCCGAGGCAGGATTTGAACCTGTGACCGTAGCAGTCGCGCAGTTCCAGACTGTAGCTCCTAGAACCACACGGCCACTCCGGCCATCTTTCTCCAAACATCTCTTTAATTTTTCCGATAAGCAGTGTCTATCTTTCCCCCAGTTATAAATGCTTCTATATCCCTACATCTCTGGGCAGGCCCATGTTACCAAGGTTGTTTCGACAATGCTGCACAAGTTTCACTAGGAAGCCCTTACGAAACCTCCATATAGTCCCACTCTCACCCCATGCAGTTTCCATATTTTTGGAGCTCTGAAGAAAGGTATTCACAGCTGCCGATTTGCTTTGGATGAAGAGGTACATGCCTGGGTAAAATCACATTTCCGTAGGCAACTGCATACATTTTCCAATGAAGGCACTTACCATCTCGTCTCACAGTGGGATACATGTATTAACAGTTATGGTGATTACTTTTCTACATTACTTTTCAAATAATAAACAGTTTACTTATCCTTTCCTCATCTGTCTCATTTTCATTTGCCTTCCTCTTATAATTAGAAATAAGAAGACATGCTGTATGAAATGCAGCTACATTTTTTATATTTTAATTGCCGGTTTTGAGTGATGGCTTATCTTCAAGCTGGTGGATTATTACTATTATTACAATAGTATGCATTTCACACAGCATGTTTCTTTATTTCTAATTAAGTATCCCACAAATGTTCTAGGTTTCATTGGAAACATACATTCTTATTATTGATCTTTTAGAAATGATTGTTAATAAAGATTGTTTAATTTAAAAAAATACAAATTAAATTTTCAGAATAAAAATGAAAAAATGTTGGATTGGAAATTAAATCCCTTTAAATGGTCTGTGTCAACTGCTTTATACCACACACGTGGTCTAACACAAGCCAGAGTGATAAGCATTGCAAAAACACAGAATACAACCATTTTCATGGCATCAAGCATAATGTACAAATGCTACATTTTTTACACTCACTATCTTTTCAATACATCGATTGGAAAGAAATCTTCATTTATGTTTATAAAGATTTCTCTTTTATCACAAATTTTCAAAGCGAACAACACACACCTCATGAGTTCACCAAAGATTCAAGAGGACAACTGGTGACTAACAACTGAATGAATTTTTATGCATTCTTATCTGTAACTAATTTAGCATCTTTGTTCAACCAGGTATTCATAATTTTTCAGATGCTTAATGAAGTTTTTTTACTTGACGGTAAAACTTCATGTCACAAGGCTGCACTAATTGTGTGCAGTTTGCTGGAACTACTTCCATTGTGCAAGTAGGGAGATGCTTCCTTCAATGTACAACACTGGATCGTTTTGTCCACCCCAAGAATCAATTAGTGCGATACTTTCATTTTTTTCTGTATTGGTTTAAAGAACTGATTAAAAAACATCTTTATACAGGTTTGTGTCAACCTGCCCAATTTTGATGAAGTGACTGTGATTTTTCAGTACTTTTTGAGATACTCATCGATCAGTTTTTGATCCCTAGGTCCACATGAACTTCCTGTTTCTGGAAGATATGCAAAGATCAGGAGAAGCAATGTTCCTGACAGAATGACAGTACCGTGCAGTTTTGTAGTGCATATAACTTTATTCATATTCAGCCTCATCACAAGCACCACCTTTGATCATTTTGTCATCAAAGTCTTGACAAAAGTTGATTGGTACTGACACCCTGAAAAACAAATGAAAGATAGATAAATAAACAAAATGCAGTATCAACAGCATCTTAGTCGACCTTTCCCAGAATGCTGCTCACAGCTGCGTGGGAGATGGCACTGCATTGTCAATGAGGTTGCTTTCCATCACTCACTGTCTCCGATGGGGGCACCACGCATACAAGCCACCATGGTATGCTAAATTCATATGATCTCACTGCCTTTGACTTATTGGCTGGCACATCTGTTGAAGCAGCTGCACTCAGAGCTTCACCCAGAGACACAGTGAATCTCCAAATTAATCAGTCTTAGTACGGAAGACTGCAGTGAGGAAATTACAATGTAGCATGACACTACTAAGCATTACTATCAGTGTCCTGTCTTGTCAGATTCTATCAGAATTCAATACAATTTGTTTCTATCAGAAACATTACTCTCACTATATATGACTCAACACCACACAGGACCTACAGCACTTCAAAGTTATGTATATCTCTATTATTATGTTTACATATTTTAACTAAACTTATTAATGTGTTACTTTTATGTTGATGTCTGACTGCCTTTACTGGCCACCACAATTACTGACACAGCTCAAGAAACACTACATATGAAGGAAGATCTTTAAAAAAGTGTTTTCAGTACCTGTTTTGTCTGTATTAATTATGAGGTCAGGGTCAAAGTTCAGTTGGATTCGAATATCTTCCGTAGCTGCCAGGATTTCATTCACTGTTGCTGTTTCTCTATCCATTAAAACCTACATGATTTTCCTTTGGTGAATATGATGGCTGTGTTTCAATTTCTGCACCCGCCTATCGGAAATTTTGAAATCAAAATTTTCAAATTGGCTTACAGCAGATCAAGTTGACGGGTTATATCTTGTTGGTAATTCTGTAGCCCTCCTTCAAAGTGATCGTAAGTGTATGAATCGATAATTGTGCATTTGTCAACAATGGTTCCATCACTTTTAACAGGTTTTTCCCATTTTGGCAGTTACTCCAAAAAAAAAACATGTCAAGCAACTGCACAATCCTTGACCCCCCCCCCCCCCCCCAAGCTTTTCGGTGCCATTCCAGATGAGTTCGAACGCTATCGAAAACTTTCCTTTCATAATCCTGTGTAGCGTTGTCTTTGTATGATTTTGTCCTTTTGTCCTCTGGCTCATAATGTTTCACAGAATCTTGAAGGTCAGACACAGGTTCACCAGAAACATTTTCTTTGTCCTCTTCATGGAACATAATCAACTCTATTTTTTACAAACTTTTTTGGTGAAAAGTTTGTAATCTACAAATGAACAAGTCTTCTGCTAGTAGCATTGCTCCTTTAGGAATTACCCCCAATGGTGTTGGTTCAATGAGACTTTTTTCTGTGAGGCTTTGCTTGTAATATAAAATGGCTTTCTCATGTTTACTCTTGAAACTTCACTGCACAACACTGTCTTATACTGCTTTGTCCACATTCAACATTACAATCTTTTTCTTGTCTTATTAGAAGATTTTCACGCATATCATCACAAAGTAGTATTTACTACAACTGGAACAAATGCTGAAATGCTACTACAGTTACAGTTGCCCCTTGCCAGATACGTTGTATCGCTTCCAATTACTATGGAATTCACTGAAATCTTTTGTTCAAGCTGTGGTCCACACTGCAGGTAATACCACTAGGGCAAGCATTGGGCCAATGGCATGTGATCTTGGTTCTGACAAGCATTGACAACATCATCAACTAATAGTAATGCATGTTCCACACAGTTTGTAAACACACACAGATAACAAGTACTGTTAACTCTCTCCAAATAAAGACACACTCTAGTCTCACATACCCTTCGACTCACACGCAATTTCCATGCAAAATTATAACTAATATGTGTAAATTATCATATGTATGATGCATTTTGATTTAAATGACATAGGTATTCAAACTGAATGGAAAAAATTAAAAAACAAATAGTGAGCAAAACAAGACTTGAATAATGAATTATGTCTCAGGCACTACTGATAGAGCCATGTGGCCTGTCGAAAATTGTTCTTCCCTTAGTTCTCTAAAGTTACTCATAAAACTTCAAAACTGATTTTCTCAAGAATTTTTGAGAGTCACATTAAAGTGCTTTGGGTGACTGATATTTGAATTCTGAATTTCATGTACCACAACTAAAAAGAAAAAAGAAAAAAAATCCAATAACTGTGTGGTTCCATCGTTAGTAGATAGAGTCTTGATAAGGAATCCATGTCCAGAAATGTAATGTTTGGATGTGAAATACATTTGAAGATCGAATCACTTTCAAATCTATCAGTTTATGGTAAGCCTATAAACTGAGAAGATGGCACCCCCATCAATCCCTGTTGTACTTATGACATCACATACCAGAGGATGTAGATGAAGATGAAATGGGTGATATGATACTGTGTGAAGAGTTTGACAGAGCACTGAAAGACCTGAGTCGAAACAAGGGCCCAGGAGTAGACAACATTCCATTAGAACTACTGACAGCCTTGGGAGAGCCAGTCCTGACAAGACTCTACAAACTGGTGAGCAAGATTTATGAGACAGGCGAAATACCTTCAGACTTCAAGAAGAATATAATAATTCCAATCCAAAAGAAAACAGGTGTTGACAGGTGTGAAAATTACCGAACTATCAGTTTAATAAGTCACGGCTGCAAAACACTAACGTGAATTCTTTACGGACGAATGGAAAAACTGGTAGAAGCCGACCTCAGGGAAGATCAGTTTGGTTTCCGCAGAAATATTAGAACATGTGAGGCAATACTGATCCTACGACTTATCTTAGAAGAAAGATTAAGGAAAGGCAAACCTACGTTTCTAGCATTTGTAAATTTAGAGAACGCTTTTGACAATGTTGAGTGGAATACTCTCTTTCAAATTCTGAAGGTGGCAGGGAATAAATACAGGGAGCGAAAGGCTATTTACAATTTGTACCGAAACCAGATAGCAATTATAAGAGTTGAGGGGCATGAAAGGGAAGGAGTGTTTGGGAAGGGAGTGAGACAGGGTTGTAGCCTATCCCCGATGTTATTCAATCTGTATATTGAGCAAGCAGTAAAGGAAACAAAAGAAAAAATCGGAGTAGGAATTAAAATCCACGGAGAAGAAATAAAAACTCTGAGGTTCGCCAATGACAATGTAATTCTGTCACAGACAGCAAAGGACCTGCAAGAGCAGCCGAACAGAATGGACAGTGTCTTGAAAGGAGGATATAAGATGAACATCAACAAAAGCAAAACAAGGATAATGCAATGTAGTCGAATTAAGTCAGGTGATGCTGAGAGAATTAGATTAGGAAATGAGACACTTAAAGTAGTAAAGGAGTTTTGTTATTTGGGGAGCAAAATAACTGATGATGGTCAAAACGGAGAAGATATAAAATGTAGACTGCCAATGGCAAGGAAAGCATTTCTGATGAAAAGAAATTTGTTAACATAGAGTATAGATTTAAGTGTCAGGAAGTCGTTTATGAAAGTATTTGTATGGAGTGTAGCCATGTATGGAAGTGAAACATGGACGATAAATAGTTTGAACAAGAAGAGAATAGAAGCTTTCGAAATGTGGTGCTACAGATGAATGGTGAAGGTTATATGGGTAGATCACGTAACTAATGAGGAGGTACTGAATAGAATTGTGGCGAAGAGAAATTTGTGGCACAACGTGACTAGAAGAAGGGATCGGTTGGTAGGACATGTTCTGAGGCATCAAAGGATGACCAATTTAGTATTGGAGGGCAGTGTGGAGGGTAAAAATCGTAGAGGGAGACCAAGAGATGAATACACTAAGCAGATTCAGAAGGATGTAGGTTGCAGCAGGCACTGCGAGATGAAGGAGCTTGCACAGGTTAGAGTAGCATGGAGAGCTGCATCAAACCAGTCTCAGGACTGAAGACCACAACAACAACAACCATTTCCATCCAACTAGAATGACAGAGAAACTGGTAAGTTTGCAACTAAGAGGGCTGACTGTGGTTCACTGGCCATGCTACACTCTCAACTTTGAACATGACTTCCTTTGTCATAGAGAAGAGAATCCAACAATGAGTATTCAAAATATTGCCCTCCGATGGGCTCCTGTAGAACACACACGCCAGAGCTCATTGTGCATACTGTAAATGGGAGATTTGAAAGTAATCTGATTTTCAAACTTATTTTACATCCAAATGGTACATTTCTGGGCATGGGTGCCTTATCACAGTTTTATCTACTAAATTCCCTCTATGACACCTAAAAGACTGTAATAGGAATTCTGAACTACCAACTATTATTTCTTTCCTTTCTCAGACGTTATGTCTGGTTAAAAATGGAGAGTGGCGCGGACCTTGATCAAACGTGACTTCCCTTTAACTGTACGGTATACGTTACATTGCATTTAGGAACTTTCGGGTAATTGAACATGTATCAATAATTACAGATTTCTGTAGTTTTGTGTGTATATATATATATATGGATGTAGCTGTATTGCGTTGATGTACTGGTGGATATTGTGTGGTATGACTCCTGTAGTTGATAGTATAATTGGTATAATGTCAACTTTATCCTGATGCCACATCATGTCCTCGACCTCCTCAGCCAGTTGGATGAATTTTTCAATTTTTTCTCCTGTTTTCTTCTGTATATTTGTTGTATTGGGTATGGATGTTTCGATTAGTTGTGTTAATTTCTTCTTTTTATTGGTGAGTATGATGTCAGGTTTGTTATGTGGTGTTTTATCTGTTATAATGGTTCGGTTCCAGTATAATTTGTATTCATCATTCTCCAGTACATTTTGTGGTGCATACTTGTATGTGGGAACGTGTTGTTTTATTAGTTTATGTTGTATGGCAAGTTGTTGATGTATTATTTTTGCTACATTGTTAAGTCTTCTGTGGTATTCTGTATTTGCTCGTATTGTACATCCACTTGTGATGTGATCTACTGTTTCTATTTGTTGTTTCCAAAGTCTGCATTTATCTGTTGTGGTATTGGGATCTTTAATAATATGCTTGCTGTAATATCTGGTGTTTATTGTTTGATCCTGTATTGCAATCATGAATCCTTCCATCTCACTGTATATATTGCCTTTTCTTAGCCATGTGTTGGATGCATCTTGATCGATGTGTGGCTGTGTTAGATGATACGGGTGCTTGCCATACAGCGTTTTCTTTTTCCAATTTACTTTCTTCGTATCTGTTGACGTTATGTTATCTAAAGGGTTGTAGAGGTGGTTATGAAATTGCAATGGTGTAGCCGATGTATTTGTATGAGTGATTGCTTTGTGTATTTTGCTAGTTTCTGCTCGTTCTATAAAGAATTTTCTTAAATTGTCTACCTGTCCATTATGTAGGTTTTTTATGTCAATAAATCGCCTTCCTCCTTCCTTTCTGCTTAATGTGAATCTTTCTGTTGCTGAATGTATGTGATGTATTCTATATTTGTGGCATTGTGATCATGTAAATGTATTGAGTGCTTCTAGGTCTGTGTTACTCCATTTCACTACTCCAAATGAGTAGGTCAATTTTGGTATAGCATAAGTATTTATAGCTTTTGTCTTGTTTCTTGCTGTCAGTTCTGTTTTCAGTATTTTTGGTTAGTCTTTGTCTTTATTTTTCTTTAAGTTCTTCTTTAATATTTGTATTATCTACTCCTATTTTTTGTCTGTATCCAAGATATTTATAGGTATCCGTTTTTTCCATCGCTTCTATGCAGTCGCTGTGGTTATCCAATATGTAATCTTCTTGTTTGGTGTGTTTTCCCTTGACTATGCTATTTTTCTTACATTTGTCTGTTCCAAAAGCCATATTTATATCATTGCTGAATACTTCTGTTATGTTTAGTAATTGGTTGAGTTGTTGATTTGTTGCTGCCAGTAGTTTTATATCATCCATGTATAGCAAATGTGTTATTTTGTGTGGGTATGTTCCATTAATATTATATCCATAATTTGTATTATTTAGCATGTTGGATAGTGGGTTCAGAGCAAGGCAGAACCAGAAAGGACTTAATGAGTCTCCTTGGTATATCCCACGCTTAATCCGTATTGGCTGTGATGTGATAGTATTTGTATTTGTTTGGATATTAAGTGTGGTTTTCCAATTTTTCATTACTATGTTTAGGAACTGTATTAACTTAGGATCTACTTTGTATATTTCCAATATCTGTAGTAACCATGAGTGGAGTACACTATCAAAAGCGTTTTGGTAATCAATGTATGCGTAGTGCAGCGACCTTTGTTTAGTTTTAGCTTGATATGTCACCTATGTATCTATTATCAGTTGATCTTTACATCCTTGTGCTCCTTTGCAGCAGCCTTTTTGTTCTTCATTTATAATTTTGTTCTGTGTTGTATGTGTCATTAATTTCTGTGTAATGACTGAAGTTAATATTTTGTATATTGTTGGTAGGCATGTTATGGGGCGATATTTTGCTGGGTTTGCTGTGTCTGCTTAATCTTTAGGTTTCAGATAAGTTATTCCTTGTGTAAGTGTATCAGGGACTGTGTATGGGTCTGCAATGTAACTGTTAAATAATTTAGTTAAATGTGAATGTGTTGAGCCAGAAATTTGCTATTTTATCATTTCCAGGGGCTTTCCAATTGTGCGTAGAATTAATTGCTCGGGTGACTTCATGTTGCAAAATTATCACTTCAGGCATTTGTGGTATCATCTTGTACGTGTCTGTTTCTGCTTGTATCCACCGTGCGTGTCTGTTATGTTGTACCGGGTTTGACCATATGTTGCTCCAGAAGTGTTCCATTTCTGTTATGTTTGATGGATTGTTTATTTTAATGTGTGTGTTATCTATTGTCTGGTAAAATTTCTTTTGGTTTGTGTTGAATGTTTGGTTTTGTTTCCTTCTATTTTCGCTTTTTTTGTATCTTCTAAGTCGTTTGGCCAATGCTTGTAATTTCTGCTTCTTTTCATCTAATTGCTCTATCGCTTCTTGTTGTGAGATTTTACCTAACCTTTTTCGTTTTTTGTCTGATATTTCATTTCTTATAAATTGTGTTAGCTGTCCGATGTCTTTTCTCAGTTTTTCTATTCTGATCTGTAACCTGTGTTGCCATGCTGGTTTTGTGGGTTTCTTCTGTGTGTTGGTTGGTTCTGATCTCTGCCTAGTGTGTATATTTAGTGTAGTGAGTGCTCCTACATAAACCAGTCAACTATTATTATTATTATTAACCATCTCTATGAGTCCTGTGTGTTATACCTTAACTTTTACACCATAGGACATGTAGTCTGACATCAAAAAGAAAACTAAGAGCCAGTTTAAATTTTTGATAGAACCTTAGAAACTTTACAGCTTTACAAACAAACAAAATAATTTTACTTACGACTGAAAAAAGACTATATCATCATTACGAAACTCTATTGCATTTTAAAATACTATCATTATAGTCTTGTACCTACTTGTCTGTCTATCACCATAGCTAATTGCTTCAGCCAAAGGGCTCCATCCTGCAATATTTTTCACCTTAACTGGCGCCCCATGTGCAAGAAGCAAATGAACACATTCTGGAAGAAAAAAAAAACAACACAAAATTAAATGATTCATTAATTATCAGTAAAAATGTGACTCATAATAAATATGGTTTTGGTTATTTGCTGGATAATAGAACAAAATGATCAAAAAATGCAACTGTAAAATTCATCCAATACAACAAATGAGCATGTGAAGGGTTTCTTAACACAGTAAAATTATTCACTGATGAAGACACTACTACATGAGCAAAAAGGAACAATAGAAAAGAAAAACAAATAATTTAACAAGTGCCAGTAGTGCCAAATTCATCCAATATAACAAATGACCATGTGAAGCGTTTCTTAACACAGTAAAATTATTCACTGATGAAGACACTACTACATGAGCAAAAAGGAACAAGAGAAAAGAAAAACAAATAATTTAACAAGTGCCAGCAGTGCAACACTATTTTCAATTAAATGCACATACAAGAAATCAGCATTAAAACATTAATTTAAGGAGTTGTTACTATCTTTAATTGCCAGATGGGTTATATTCACAAATAAACAAATCAAAATAAAAAATAAACATACCTCACCTGGAAGTTAGAAAAAAGTGTAAGCAGTTAGTAAATGCCTGTGAAAAAATGACAAAATAGGCAAATCACACATATATTACATTGCAAGTGGCAAGACTCATGCGAGAGAATGGATTTAGTGAAAAAAAAAAAAGGACAAACAAATGGGCAACAGGTGGAATACAAACACAAACAATGAAAATTATTAGAACACGACAGTCCCAGAGGGCAATGAAAAATGAGAAAAGCCATAAGTTAGAGATTAACTGAAGAACAGAAACAAACACAAAACTAAGGAGAATAAAAAAACTACAAAAGAAGATAAGTGGGATACCCGCTGCATCCTCTCATGATTGCATTCTGACATTACAAAGCCCGTCCCTACAATTTATTTCTTTGTTTTAATTCCATTATGGTTTAATGGACTGAGGACAGTGAGGTGTCACACTGTCATTTAGCACAATCCATTTAGACAACACCAATGCACGTGACTTGGTGTGTCACTGGGCTGGCACAGACACTGTAAGGTAAAGCCCTCTGCCATTTGCAATGTACTTGTTCGTGCTTGTTAGTGAATTCTGGTCAATGAGACAAGAGAAAAATGAAAATATAAGCTGAATCAGTTTATGAAGGACTTCTCAGGGCTCCTATAGTTTTTTTAAAGTCCTGTTCCTTATTTTTCTGCACATAAAAAGTATAAGCAAGATAATATGAAATAGTTGACCTAAGGTTATAAAAGTTGTGGCAAAGTTCTTGCAGAATGTAAATACTTTAGGATGAAAGGAGTCCACTTACCAAAAAGCACAAGTGCTGAATTTCGACAGGTGGACACAAAAGGAAGAAAAGTTATTAGCTTTTGGAATTATCCTTTGGCGAGCTAGACACACACACACACACACACACACACACACACACACACACACACACACACACACACCTGCCTATGCACCAATATGGTGCCGGCTAGACTAACAGTGACAATGCTATTTTGCAGCAAGTGGACTGGTTTTGGTGGGGGTAGTGTCAAGTGGGGTGGGTAGAGGGATAGAGGGGCAGGAGGCAGGAAGAGGGACTGGGAGTGGGTGGCTAGTGGCTCAGAGGGAGGCGGTCGATTTGCCAGCTAGGAACGCAGGAAGAAGGGGTTATAGGTATATTGGCTGGCATCTGAGGGATGTCAATTAGGAGGGGATGACAGTTCAGATGAAGGGGAAATTGTTGGGTGTAGAATGCAGGGACAGAGTGTTACTTGAGATTGAGGGCAAGACAATTACATGACCAGAGGATGTGTTTTACGGATAACGTCTATCTGCATAGTTAAGAGAAGCTGTTGGTGGTGGGGAAGATAGAGATGACTCGGGTTGTTAAGCAGCCATTGAAATTGAGCATGTTGTGTTCCACTGCATGTTATGCCACTGGGTAGTCAACTTTGTTCTTGATAATCAGCTGTCCACCAGGATGAATGGCCACCACCAAGCTGTTGTCAAGAACAAAGTTGCAGCTGATCACAACATGGTCAATTTCAACAGGTGTTTCCCAAGCCATCTAGATCCTTCCCTGCACCACCAGCTTCTCTGAACTACACAGATGGGAGTTATCCTTACAATACATCCTCCAATCCCACAATCACCCTGGTCTTAATCTCCCGTAACTCACTGTCCCCATACCCACCACCCAGGTTGCCATCAGCAAACACCACTCCCACCATCTGCTAAAATCATGCAAGCCCATATACCTGCTAGCCCTCCTTCCCACATTTCTAGCTGGCAAACCAGCCGCCTCCCTCTGAACCGCTAGCCACCCACCTCCAGTCCCTCTTGCTGCCTCCTGTCTCCCTCTCCATCCACCCCAACCAACAGTACCCCAACCACAACCAGTCCACCTGCTGCAAAATAGCATTGTCACTGTTTGTCTAGCTAGCACCACATGTGTGTGTGTGTGTGTGTGTGTGTGTGTGTCGGGGGGGTTATGTGTATTTCACTCTAGCTTGTCACAGGACAACTCTGAAAGATAGCAAGTTTTCTTTCTTTTATGTATGCCTATTGACAACTCAATGCTACTGCTTTTTGATTTGTCATTTCCTTTAATCCTAAGTTATATGAGCTAATGTTATGTTGTTATAAAATCCTGATAGATTTAAAACTGGGCCATTACAACAAAATTTAGACAATTTAACTTAAAAATGACTGTTCTCTTGAGGGGCAACATCAACAGTTGGTCTCAGCACACCATTAAAATTTTGCCTCACATGTTCAATCACTCTAGTAGACAAATCCATTTTGTCTTGTTCTTACTTTAATATGATAACTAACACACTATTTGCAGTCTGGGCAAGTATCTCATCAGTTTCTCACCTGACTAACAAACACACTCCTGTTGATTCATTTTGTACTGACATTACACATTTCCCATATGTGCTGTTCATTACCACATTCCAGATGATTACTATTTCAAACTTGGTATTACTGTCATCCTTTTCTTATGTCTCCCTTGGTGCAATTCCCACCTGTAAACCCAAAACAGGGATGGCATTATGTTTGGCTGTTTTCTTTTTTTACCTTCATGGTGACAGTTTCATGTTGCACTGACCCTTGTTAATACATAATAGACAGGTATAAACCATCTTCTTTACAACAGCCATATACTGGTTGGTGGTGTCTGTCAATTCAGTTTCATCTTACTTAGGTAGGTAGCTGCTTGCAGATTCTACTATGAAAACTGTACACACACATCTTTTGTTTCCAGCTATCTGTCAGAGCACAATAGACTTGTGCACATCACTACCACCACCGTTTTACATCTGAAACTCAAGAGTATCACAAGCAAATGTGTTGTTGCAAGATGGTTTGGGTTTTTATCAGTAATTTATCCCACAGATCTGGCATAAATGTGTCACACAGTTTTCCTTTTAGTTTTGAAAGAGTATGAATATTCTCAGCTAAAATATTCAGAATACTTATTTAAACTGCAACATTACTGTTCAACAAGTTTCAGATATAATTCAACCAAACTCAGTAATTGACACCAATATCACAACAATATCGCAATTATATAGAACATCGTTCTTGTGAAACACAACTAGCTCCTTATACTCATGAAGTAATGAGAGCTATTGACAGGGGATATAAAATTGATTCCACATTTTTAGATTTCCAGAAGGATTTCGACACCGTTCCTCAAACGTGTCTTCTAACCAAACTGCGTGCCTGTGGAATATTGCCTCGGATTTGTGCTTTCCTGTCATAAAGGTCACAGTTCATAGTGGTTGGATGGTTTGTGGTTTGTTTGTGGGGGTTGAAGGGACCAGACTACAAAGGCCATCAGTCCCTTTTTCCACTATCATGAAACATCCACAAGGAACAAAAACAAGCAACGGAGATGACAAGGGATGACACAGAACAAGAAAGACATAGACAAAGACCAGAAAAGAGGAATTAAAAACACACAGAGTGTTACAATGATTGGCCGACCATGGAAACAAAAAAAAAGGAAAACCCAACCACCAAGAGACACACTAAAAACCCAATCTAAAACCATAGGACAAAGGGCAGACTCCACACAAAAGAAAGAGACAAACCCTCAGATTGAGTGATAAAAGTCCGCTGCATGCATAAACCTCAAAACTAAGCCTGCCATGGCAGCGTCATCCATTAAAAGTGCAGGGAGCGTATCAGGCAGTGTAAACGTCTGCCTGAGTGCAGTTAGAAGTGGACGGTCCAACAAAATGTGGACCACTGTCAATGCTGAAGCACAATGACAGAGGGGTGGGTCCTCCGGCGCAGTAAATAACCATGTGTCATCCAGGTGTGGCCAATGTGCAGCTGGCAGAGTACAACAGAGTCCTTGTGAGAGGCCCACAAGGAGAAGCGCCACACAGCAGTAGTCTCCTTGACTATCCGAAGTTTGTTGGGTGAAGGCAGGGTGCGCTATTCAAAACTCCAGGTACCAAGGACCTTCTGCTGCAAAACTGAATGGAGATCACACTTCGAAAGTCCAATCTCCAAAGCTGGTGCACCGACAGCCTGTTAGGCCACCGTGTCAACACGTTCATTACCCGGGATGCCGACATGACCCGGGGGTCCACATAAGAACCACAGAGCGGCCGCAACTGGCAAGAGTATGGATGGACTCCTGGATAGCCATCACCAGACGAGAGCGAGGGGAACACTGATTGATAGCACATAAACCACTCAGGGAGCCACTACAGATAACTAAGGCCTCACCTGAGCAGGAGCGGGTATACTCTAGGGCGTGAGAAATGGCGACCAGCTCGGTAGTGAAAACACTGCAGCCAGCCGGCAATGAGCGTTGTTCAGAATGATCCCCAAGAGTAAGACCATAACCAACTCGACCAGCAACCATCAAACTGTCGGTATAGACTACGTCAGAACCATGAAAGGCAGCAAGGATGGAAAGAAAGCGGCAGCAGAGGGCCTCAGGAGTGACTGAGTCCTTCAGACCCTGTGCCAAATCCAGCCGAATGCATGGGCGGGGCGCACACCATGGGGATGTATGTATATGGCCTGGAAAAGAGGTGGGAGAGGGCACAACTCGACCTCAGAGAGGAGCCCAGATGCGAACCACGATCGTACATCCTGACCGGGGCTGCCGTTCTGGAAGATGGACGACCAAGTTGGTGAAAAGGAGACGGTAATTTGGATGCCCAGGAAAGCTAAAAACATTTGCAGCATAAGCGGACAGTAGTTGTTGGCACCAGATCCGCAATGGAGGGACACCAGACTTCATAAGTAGGCTGTTTACCGGGATTGTGCGGAATGCTTCAGTTGTGAGTCAGATCCTGCAGTAAAGTATGGGGTCAAGCAATCACAATGTGGAAGGCGATGCCGAATGGAAAGCCAGGCTCCCATAATCGAGACGGGACTGAATCAATGCCTGATACAGTTGTAGAAGGGTAGACAGATTGGCACCCCAGCTAGTGTGACTCAAGCAACGAAGAGCGTTAAGATGGTGCCACAATGTTTCTTTAAGCTGCCGAATATGAGGAAGCCAAGTCAACCAGGCATCAAAAAGCAATCCCAAAAACCGATGTGTCTTCACCATGGCAAGAGGTTCGCAATCAAGATAAAGCCATGGCTCAGGGTGAACAGTGCGACGCTGGCAGAAACGCATGACGCAGGCCACAGCAGCCAAGAACTGGAAGCCGTGCGTGGTGGCCCAAGACTGCGTCCTCCGTATAGCGCCCTGTTGTTGCCATTCAGCAACCGCAATGCCAGTGGAGCTATACTACAGGCAAAAGTCATTAGCATACAAAGAAGCCGAGACCGATGTTCCCACAGCTGCAGCTAGCTCATTGATAGCAACTAAAAAGAGGCAGACACTCAAGACAGAGCCTTGCGGGACCCCATTCTCCTGAACTCGGGAGGAACTATGGGAGGAACCAACTTACACGTGAAAGGAATGAAGCGAAAGAAAATTTGAATAAAAAGCGGGAGTGGGCCCCTAACACCCCACCCATGAAGCGTGGTGAGGATGTGATGACGCCACATCGTATCATACACCTTCCGCATGTCAAAAAAGACAGCAACCAGATGGCTGACAGCACGCAAATTCTGTGCAGATGGCAGAATCCAGGCAGACCAGATTATCGGTGACAGAGCAGCCCTTACGGAACACACCCTGGGACCGAGCCGCCAGAAGGCCCCGAGACTCAAGTAGCCAATTCAACCTCCAGCTCACCATGTGTTCGAGAAACTTGCACATAACGTTGGTGAGGCTAATGAGGTGGCAGCTGTCCACCTCTGGGGGGTTCTTGCCAGGCTTCAACACTGGGACGATAATGCTTTCCTGTCATTGAGAGGGGAACTCACCCTCAACCCGGATACAGTTGAAAGGGTCAAGGAGATGTCGCTTGTATGGACTGAAAGGCTTCGACTTTCCAACCGCTCCTCAGGGAGCAGAAGGCCAGTGGGTAATCCGTAGAAGTAGAGCTCTGAGCATAATGATCTGCTAAGAGTTCTGCAATTGTTTCTGATTAAGTAAAGACTGCTCCAGTCACTGAAAGTCCAGGTACACCGACCGATGTCTGATACCCAGAGTGTCGCCTAATCTTGCACCAAACCTGAGATGGAGAGGTACGGGTGCCAATGGTGAAGACATACTATTCCCAGCACTCCTGCTTCCGTAGGCGAATAAGGCGTTGGGCTTGGGCACGGAGCAGTTTAAAGGTAATCAGGTGCTTCAATGATCCTCAGTGATCTCTGGTGACTACCAAGGCACAGTCCTCCACCAAGGGGTCACGGAAGAACAGGGAATTGAAGATTCCATGGCAGAAATGATGTCAGTGGTGATCGTGTGAACCACCACATCAATGGCGTCATGAGAAAGAGGCTCAAGAGTGGCAATGGAGGCGAACGAGTCCTAGTCACTCTTATTCAAAGCCCATCTTGAGAGGTGCCCATGTGAGTGACGAGTGGCAGTGACAGAAAGATTGGAAAGTGGTCACTACCACACAAGTCATCATGCACACTCCACTGGAGAAATGGTAGAAGGCAAGGGGTGCAGACCATAAGGTCGGTGGCTGAGTACGTGCCATGCACCACACTGAAATGTGTGGAGGCAACATATTTAAAAGAGGAAGGTCGAGCTGTGCCAACACTTGCTCAATGACAGTGCCTCGGCCTGTTGCCACCAATCCACCCCACAAAGGCTTATGAGCATTAAAGTCGCCCAATAACAGAAAAGGTGGCGGCAACTGGGCTATCAGCGCAGCCAATACATGCTGCGGGACACCACCACCCAGTGGAAGATAGAGACTGCAGACAGTAACAGCCTGAGGCGTCCAGACCCGAACAGCGACAGCCTCTAAAGGTGTTTGAAGAGGAACACAATCACTGTAAAGAGAGTTAAGGACGAAGACACAGACTCCACCACATACTCTCTCATAAGCTGCCCGATTCTTATATTAACCCCAATAGCCACAGAGCGCGGGGGTTGGCATTGCCGGAAACCAAGTTTCCTGGAGAGCAATGCAGAAGAAAAAGTGAAGGCTGAGAAGTTGTCATAGCTCAGCAAGGTGGTGGAGAAAACCACTGCAATTCCACTGGAGGATGACATTGTTCGGGGCCGAAAAAGGCATGAAGGAACCGAGGAGGCAGATTACCCCGCTGGATCAGCTACTGCCACCAACTGAGTACCCGTGCTATCAACTTCCATGGTATCTGAGGGTCCGGTGAGATCTAGGTCCTCAGTGGACACCAGAATCTCCACCCCATCCTCAGACAAAGAGCTTGTAGATTGAGGTGGGGTGGGCACCACCGCAAGGTCCTTGGTCTTTGAGGTCTTCGTCTTGGACTTTTCTCGCTGCTCCTTGGGTTTCACTGGCTGGGAGGGCTTCACTGATTCAGTCTCCGGGACTGAGGAGGATCATGAAGCCCTATGACCAGCTGCTTGTGGGCACTTACGCCACTGGCTGGCATCATCTTTCTCACTGGTGGGAGGGGGGAAGGACCCAAGGGACCCCTTCCAAGCAAGAGGAGCCGAAGAAGTTGGACGCTTCTCTGACTTAGAAGTGGGGACGGACATCCCTGACGGGTCAGGGGGTGTTTCTCCCAAAGTAGGCGGTGCAGGAGCAACAGGGACGGTAGTGCCCACACGGCTAAGGGGGCATGTGTAGTCTTATGGCTCGGGGAACCGACTGGAATTCGCTGAAATTATGGGGCTATCACTGTTGTTCTAGTGGTGGCATAAGAGGAAGTCATTCGCACAGGATGGAGTCTTAGCCTCAGTGTAGGTCAGTCAGTCCAGGGTCTTATATTCCATGATTTTCCGCTGTTTCTGTAAAATCCTGCAGTCTGGCGAGCAAGATGAATGATGCTCTCCACAGTTGACACAGATGGGAGGTGGGGCACAAGGAGTATAGTGATGTGATGGGCATAAACAATCTCAACATGTGAGACTGGAAGTACAGCAGGAAGACATATGGCCTAACTTCCAGCACTTACAGCACCGCATCGGGGGAGGGACATAGGGCTTGACATCACAGCAGTAGACCATCACCTTGACCTTCTCAGGCAATGTATCACCCTCGAAGGCCACGATGAAGGCACTGGTGGCAACCTGATTATCCCTCGGACCCCAATGAATGTGCCATATGAAATGAACACCTCACTGCTCTAAATTGGCATGCAGCTCGTCATCAGATTGCTAAAGAAGGTCCCTGTGGAATATAATACCCTACACCATATTTAAGCTCTCATGGGGTGTGATGCTGACAGAAACATCGTCCAACTTGTCACAAGCGAGTAATGCCCATAACAGGGCAGAGGATGCAGTTTTTATCTAAAGTGACCCAGAGTGCATTTTGGACAAGCCCTCCACCTCCCCAAACTTGTCCTCTAAATGCTGTACAAAGAACTGAGGCTTCATGGACATAAAGGATTCCCCATCAGCTCTTGCACATACTAGGTAGCAGGGCAAATAAGCTTTGCTGAAATTCTTAGCCTTTCGTTCCTGCCATGGAGTGGCTAGAGAGGGAAACGATTTGGGGTCATATGTCTTTGCATTAAATTGAACACTTAGAGACTGCTGGCTGCTGGCCACCAGCAAAAGAGGATGTGCCACACTTCATTGCATGTCATCCGCCCTGATGCCACCCACTGCGACCAAGGACCCTCCCCACGGGCGCCACCCAGCCGCAGCACGGCCACCTGGCATGATGGCCATTGCCGGGAGTAGCAATGCCCCAGGGAGATAGGCATCTACTCCTTGGCATACGTGGGGAGTTAATGGCACAGGCATCAGCAGAGCGAATCCCGTGTTGTTTCGGGGGCTACAACCAACAGGGTACATGGCGACCCCACCACAACGGACTGGCTACTGTGCTGGATATCAGGTGCAAAGAAGTCCATGGTCGTTGTCGGTGGAGAAATCGACACAGCATAGTGGATTGTGAAAACTGCACCCAGGAATGTATCCTCACCCAAGAGACGGAGAGTGAGCGGGATTGCAATGCAACGACGAGAAAACGGGCTAAAGATCTCAATGCACGATGGACACACTGCACCATGTAAGGCGCCCTTCCCCAATTGGCTCACTCTTCGCAAAAATTTTGAAAAATGGAGGTCAAACCCTACAGGGGACCATCACATAAAGGCCAAAACGTGAGAGACTCCTTTTAGTTGCAGGAATTCTGCAGGCCTATTCTAACCCCAGGATCCGCAGGGGGGCACAGTTCATAGTGACAGACAGAAAGTCATCGAGTAAAATAGAAGTAGTATCTGGCGTTCCCCAAGGAAGTGTTATAGGCCCTGTATTTTTCCTGATCTACATTAACGACATAGAAGACAATCTGAGTAGTCCTATTAGATTGTTTGCAGGTGAGCTGTCATTTACCGTCTTTTAAAGTCATCAGATAACCAAAACAAATTGGAAAATGATTTAGATATGATATCTGTATGGTGTGAAAATTGGCAATTGACCCTGAATAATAAAAAGTGTGAAGTTATTCACATGAGTACTAAAAGCAATTCGCTACATTTCGATTACGCGATAAGTCACGCAAATCTTAAGGCTGTAAATCCAACTAAATACTCACAGATTACAATAACAAATAACATGAATTGGAACGATCACAGAGATAATGTTGTGGGTAGACCAAACCAAAGACTGTGATTCTTTGGCACAACACTTAGAAGGTGCAACAGCTCTACTAAAGATACTGCTTACACGACGCTTGTCCACCCTATTCTAGAGTATTGCTACGCGGTGTAGGATTCACATCAGGTGGGACTAAGAGATGACATTGAAAAAGTTCAAAGAAAGGTGGTTTGTTTTGTACTATTGTGAAATAGGGGACACAGTGAATTGGAGTGGCAATCATTAAAACAAAGCGTTTTTCATTGCGACAGGATCTTTTCATGAAATTTCGATCACCAGTTTCCTCCTCCTATTGCAAAAACATTCTGTTGGCACCCAACTACATAGGGAGAAATGATCATCACTATAAAATAAGAGAAATCAAGGCTTGCACAGAAAAATTTTAGTGCTCATTTTTTCCACGCGCCGTTTGAGAGTGGATCGGTGGAGAGACAGCTTGAAAGTGGTTCATTGACAACCTCCGCCAGGCAATTTATTGTGAATAGCAGAGTAATTACACAGATGTATATGTACTCCATGGTCTGCTAAGACATAATGAACATGTAGCAAAATACTGTCCAGCTATTTACATGTTTGACTGGTTAATAAAACTGAATTTTTGTGTCCTCTTCTGTAATAGATGGGGAACTGAACACTAGGATTTTGTCTTGATAGGCACTTTCACTCATCCATTTGCACATATCCTCGATGGGGTAACATGAAGTGTGGTATACAGTATATTAAATGGTTTGTCAAATACTAATTTCAGTGTTTACAGCTGCAAATGTGCGTATGGATGGTAAAGAGAGGGGAAAGGGGGAAAAAAGGGAGAAGGAGGAAGACACACATACCTCAAAGCATATTCAAACTAGCTTCATTTTACACAACAGACAATAAGTTGATACCCAACCAGAATCACTTCCCAGCACCTCGTTTACAAATAAATCAAACAGAAAGAGATAACAAAACACAGACAACAAGAAGAAACCAAGTTCTTGCAATTGATAGCACTTTGTTTCAAAGAAAACTAAATTTTTATTCCTGGACATACTTGTGGATTTATTTGATCATATCTTCAAAGATCATCTTCTTATCAGTTTATGGTGTATTTATTTAAATATAAAATATGAAACACCATTTTAGTCATTACCTCTGATTCTGATTAAATTTGATTCTGTTTAGAATTGTGTTGAGAATTTTCCCAGTTCTTCCGATGATCATTTCAACAATTCTGAGGTTGTTTTTTTTCTTTTCTTTTATAACCAAATTGTATTAAGTTTATGAAGGCCTCTCAAGTGGGTTTTTTTTTTTTTTTGCCTCAATTTCTTCCCACACAAAAATCACCAACCACCACTCCAGCTAAGAAATGAGAGAACACTAAACAGCTTAAGATGCTGTACTTCCAGTTATCACACACATCGGTACAATTAAAATTCCAAAATGTACCATCTTTCTGTGACAGATATTTGTGGCATGTCATGAACAAGTCTCTTGTTTTCAAAGTTATGGACAATCCGGCTTAGGATTCATCGTCAAGAATCGTGCACAATGAACATCACATTGCTCATTTATCAATTTCCTCTTTCTACAGATAGTCTTCCCATTACTGGAAACAGTTGTTCTATTGGGCTGAGGTCACAGAAAGCAACAAACTAAAGATTCAGTTAGACATTACAGTCGAAGTCATTGAGCAGCTACAGGGCGAGCTTGCAGCAGGCAGGAACAAGCAGGGTGTGGTGCAGTGATAAGACAGTGGATTCTTTCTAGGTTGACGGCAGTTCATATGCCCATTTGGTAGTTCAGATTTACGTTTTCCCTGGTTTCTCAAAATTACTTAAACAAATGCCAGGATGGTTCCTTTGAAAACGGAATGGCAGAATTCCTTCTCCAAATCCAAGTATGTACCAGGTGTACCGGTATGAAATGAGCGTTTTTTGTGAAAATGAAACACTAATTTTGAATTGAAAAGTAAAAACATTTTATTCAAAGTACTGATCATTGCTTTCTATACATTTTGACCACCTTTCTGGCAATTTGTGGACACCACACCAATAGAAATGTTCGCCTCTGAAGCAAACCAATCAGACACCCAATTTTCAACTTATTCGTAGGAATCGAAGTGTTCCTCAGCCAATGCATGTCCCATTGATGAAAACAAATGAGGGTCGGAAGGGGCCAAGTCTGGTGAATACGGCGGATGGGGTAGCGCCTCCCAGCCAAGGGTTTTGATTGTATCCTGAACCAATTTTGCTTTGTGTGCAGGTGCATTGTCATGTAAAAAAATTACTTTGCCATGTCTTCTGAACCATTCTGGTCTTTTTTCAATCAATGCATGGTTCAAATTGATCATTTGTTGTCTGTAGCGATTAGTATTCACACTTCCACCAGTTTTTAGAAGCTCATGATACACCACACCTTTCTGATCCCACCAAACACAGAGCAATGTCTTCTTGCCGAATCGATCTAGTTTTGCAGTCGATGTTGATGGTTGTCCCGGATTAACCCATGATTTTTCCCATTTAGGATTCTTAAAATAAATCCATTTTTCATCGCCAGTAGCAATTCGATGCAAAATTGATTTTCTTTCATGTCTTTGAAGCAAAATTTGACAAATTTCATTTCTTACATCAAAATCATTATTTCTGAACCGTGGAAACCATCTTTTGCATGTCGCTTCTGATAGAGCACGATCACCATATGCCTCGACAAGCATTTGATGTGACTCTGCAGCACTTTTTTTCAAATGAAACCAAAAAATTAATGCTTTCCGCAAATCATCACTTTCTGGTACAAAATTCGACATTGTCAACACGATGAAAACATATGATGATGTTTGTTCCATGGCTTGATGTATACTAAATATCTTTGACAGATATCATACCAACCAAACAAAACAAAAAAAATAAGGCTTGTTCACAACAAATGTTCCCTATCGACACATTTGTATCTTAACGCTCATTTCATACCGGTACACCTGGTACTCCATCTCTATTGACCTTGGTGTCAATGGGCGGTTAAACATGGATCTTCCATTTTCTTCACAGAAGCCATGCTGTCCACAGTCCATACATGGACATTTAGACCAGAGGTTTGACAACTTTTCCTCTGGTGGAACACTTTGAGAATTCTGGCACTTTGATGGAACACCTTGTTCATTTTTATTAATACTTAAAAATGAGGGAAACTTATTTTATTCAGTGCTTATTTCAATTTTAAATCACAACTAATAACACAGAAATAATAATAAAACAAAAAAATAGTATCATCAAAATGTTAGAAAAAAAGAACACCACATTATTAACAGTTTTTCTCAGAACTTGTCGCACACCAGAGTTCCACAGAACATTTTGGGAAACACTGATTTAAAGATATGCCACTTGAGCAAATCCTGTCTGCAACACTTAATACAAAGGGTGTATCAAAAGGGATAGCGCAAACTTACATGGCTGAAAGTACATGATAATAGAAGCACAAATGTCACGTAAACATGGGCTCTAAAACACGTACCTTAAGAGCTACGAGATATTCTTGATTTTCAATATTGTGAAACAAATTTCTTCTACTGCAAGATCTTTGCTTTCCATATTTTGGGAACTGGTAGTATGGACCAAAACAAGAAGAAAAGAACATCTCATAGCTCTTAAGGTATGCATTTTAGAGCCCATGTTTAATTGACATTTGTGCTTCTATTATCGTGTACGTTCAGCCATGTA
Organism: Schistocerca nitens; assembly: GCF_023898315.1. Classification (NCBI taxonomy): domain Eukaryota; kingdom Metazoa; phylum Arthropoda; class Insecta; order Orthoptera; family Acrididae; genus Schistocerca; species Schistocerca nitens. The sequence continues at coordinate 165,269,519 of NC_064616.1, read as the reverse complement.
AGTTTGCTCCATCCTTTTTGATACACCCTGTATATAGGTGGGCAGGAAAAAAAGAAGTTTATGACAGAAAATGCAACTGATGCCACAAATGACGTCTATCACAAACTGCTCTTCTTCTCCTTTTTCTTTTATAATAGTGAAGTACTAACATGCCATTGAAAGCAATGTATTGTATCTACCACAGCTCCACCAGTTCATCTTGGGTACTTTGGAACACAACTCTTCTAATGGACAAGTGCTCATAGCTTTCAAGGTATGCATTGTATAGCACATGTTTACTGGACATTTTTTCTTGTTTTGGGCCATACTACCACTTCCCAAAATATGGAAAGCAAAGAGCTTTCAGTAGAAGAGATTTGTTTCACAATACTGAAAATCAACAATATCTCATAGCTCTTAAGGTATACGTTTTAGAGCCCACGTTTACTTGACATTTGTGCTTCTATTATTGTGTACTTTCAGCCGTGTACATTTACGCCATCCTTTTTGATACACCCTGTATATAGCTGGGCAGAAAAAGTAGTAGTTTATAGCAGAAAATGCAACTGATGCCACAAATGACATCTATCAAAAACTGCTCTCTCTCTCTCTCTCTTTTCTTTTTTCTTTAAAAAAAAAAAAAAAAAAAAAAAGGTAGTGAAGCCATTTAAAGCACTGTATCTACCACAGCTCCTCAAGTAACCACATTGTTTCATATTGACATCATCTTGTTTACAATAGATATTTTGTTTACTTGTTTCTTAGAGCATAACTGGTTTTGAAACACACAACTTAATTTCACCTGCACATCACTTTATGCTTACTGTAAACGAAAGAGTACAAATCACCTACACCCGCTGCATACATCAGGATGCAATTCAGATTTATGTTCATAATAATATCTAGATGGTAAATAAATGCTGCCAATGCAGACGTTGCAATGCATTTCCACATATTCTACAATGAGCCTGCATCATTCAAGCAGCAATAAGAAACTAAGCCATTATATATTTTGAAACAAGTCATCCTCTAAGAATGAAGTAAATAAAGTAGTTGTCATAAAGAAAGAAATTTCTAAAAATTCAGCTGCCCATGCTCTAATAAAAGATAAAATGAAATAGTTGCCCTAAGGAAAGAAATTTCTACAAACGCTAATTTTTTTCGGCTGAAAGCAACGAAAATGTTTATGGACAAATTTGAGCTTTAGAAGCAATTAAAGTGTGGTCATCAATCCTTTGAAAACAATTTTCAGTTGGGTACAGTTCAGACCACAGCAATCAGATCTCACATTAATTAAATCACAGATCTGGTACACAAATCACCAATAACTGACAGAAAACTTCCAGACGACAATGGACCCCAACTGTGTCATGTGGTGAGAATTAAGAAAAAAATTGGGATGGTAAGACCGGGATCCAAACCACCAGTGCAGTGTCTTTAAAACAGCCAACCTTGCTCAGAAAGGTATAGATTTTCAACAGCCTTCATTCCTCATTTGTTGACTATAGAGCAGAAGGAACACTTTGAATGAGAATACAGTTATGACTCTGAGATAAAAGTCCAGTCATCAGAGTCGAGTGGTAAATATCTTCATGTTCAAACCATGCATGAGTGTATCAAACCAATGTCGAAGTGATGTTCACTTTGAACTGTCAATGGAATTGTTCGCCTCAAACGTCAAACACTCAAGCGTTATTACTCTGCAAACTGTTGAACAGGTTTCAAGAGAAAATTCAAAAATAGAGAACACACTTGTAGCAAGATTATTTGTGATTATTTCATCATGACGATGCCTGCTAAAATGTAGACAACTGTCCTCCTCAGCCACACAACTCTCCAAACCTCACTCCATATGACTTTCTTATTACAAAATTAATATCTGTGCTGCAAGGGTACTGTTTTGACACCGTTTATGACATCAGAGAGCATTTTCCATAGGCACTGGACAACATCCCAAAATTTTTTTTAAAAGCACGGTGAAATAGAAACGCTGCTTAGAGATGAGAGAGCATGAGTTACTAGTTGGCTACATGGCTGACAAGTGAGTAAGTCAAAAATTTATGTTTCCTATTCTGGTGTGAGCATAATGAGAATACCCTGGGCACTATGTGACAAGGTACCTTGCCTGAATTTAGCACCAGTATTTATTCATACAGATGATGTCATGCAATTACATACAAAATAAGTACAGAACATTTCGAAACAATTTTACATACATATAAATTGCGAAACAATAAACTAAAAATAAGAAGTAGAGTTATAAAACATTTGACCAAAATTTGGCCACATGTCCTTGCACTCATGAGGTCAACCACCATATGTACATTAGGACATCCAGAGCAGTTTGTGGGATAGTGTACAATCTACTCTTCATAACATAGGCATGATCTTTCTCCCTCCTTGGAAAAATCTCACTTGCATGTATGAAATTTCTTCCTGGCTATTATGCCGAACAGATGAGTTACAGCTTTCCAAGTGATCCAGTTTAGATCAGAGCCAAGGTAGTTTTTCTAAGCAATGCCTAAATGCTGGCTATTTTTTCACTACAAAGTATCTGGAATCATCCTTTTCAGTTTTGTATCTAATAACTATAAAAGTCATATGCTGGGACAAGGAATATGACTGTCTCATCTACAACTGCTCCAAGGTTGTGACTGTTCATTTCTTAATATTAATGACTGTTAACGATTACCTGTGGTGCTTAATACCACACCTGGAGCTACATATTATGACTCAAAAAATGTTGGAGGGAACACAGTTTTCAACTGCTAATGCTTAAAGGTGCAATGGGTGCACAAATACAGCAAATTATATGTGGACTGGTGACAAGTTTCATTGTGGGAAGTTTGATTTTCTTTTTTGATTATGATAATGTTCAGACACGAAAAAATTTTGCATACATTTTGGAACCAAACTAATGGCAGATCACTTTAGTCTTGGTTTTTGTAAAAAGCTGATATTTGTAACTGATGCGTACAAACACAGTGTCACTGAGGGAAAATATCATACAGTTCCTCCTCCTTAATCAGCATTACAGCAAGGAAACAACTTTCAAATATTGATTGGAATTCAAAAACCTACTGCTCTGGCATACCCTCTATTGAGAACATGCAACATTATATCATACAGTAATAGATTTACCAGTGACCTCCATAAAGCAGTGTTAATGAACTACAGAGACATATGAATCCAGTAACAACACAAAAGTGTGTCATAGGCTGTTTTCAGTGTGCAGCACAGCACACATAGTAAGCAAAACAATAAGACACTGGACTTGTATATGGAAGGACAGGAAAGCTGTTCTAATAGTCAAATCTCCATTCAGCCTACCAGATTTAAGGTTTCAGTTGTTTTCCTAAATCGCTGAAGCCAAATGGTGGGGTGGTTTTCCACTCTTAGCAAAATGGTAATGCTGGCTCATGCTCCACATGGAGACTCTGTTTCTGTGTTCTCTTGAAATATTAATACAGAAATGAGCAACAAAAATATTGTTTTATGTACAACACTAGGTATATTTTCTATCATACACAATGAATACTATGATAACACAATAGCCAACACCAAATATACATTAATGTGAAAACTCTGTTAAATTTTAAGAAATACTTTGAGAAAACATACAACAAACAGAACTGGTCGGAGGACACTTAACTGCCACATCATGTGGTACACTTCTGCCTGCTACTGTACATTGCTTCATCACCTGCTTTTGTATATGCTTACTATTCTAATGTTCTACACAATTTTTGTAGCTTGGGAGTCTATGGTGCACACAGATCTCTCCACCATGCCCCATGATACTCAGCTATATTTGTGCTAATTAAAGTGGGTGATGCTACTAATGTCAGGTCCCTCTTCTCCTCACCACTACTACAGTGTCTAAACTTCTTTATTTATTAACTTCTTCCTCATCTTCCTTCTCGTAGCGTGCATCCCATCTACTAAGGGGTCCACAGAATATGATAAATTTTATACCGCTCCTGGTACCAAAGACATCAAGGTAACCTAAGGGATGGAAACTGTGTGTGCCACCTGCCTCTGAATTTTCATATTTAAACTGTTTGTTTATCATATTTGCCGAGGCAGACTTGGTGGAACAGCCCAGCATTCATCTAAACATGCATGGGAAACTGCCTACAAACCACACCCAGACTGGCCAGCTTACCAACTCATGGTCATTAATCTGACACGTGGATTCAATTTAGGTCTGGCTCACCTCCACGTCTCACAGATTAGTTCAATGTGTGTTACACTACATGAGCTGGTAAACTTCTTTCCAATTAATAGTTCCATTATTTTAAGTATTAACAATAAATTGTCTATCTGATTACCATGAATTCAATTATTATTGCATTTTTAATACACTGTATCCATTCATGAGCTGACTTTCCACTGGGGTTGGGTAAAATAAGATGAAAATTCACCTGATATAAAAAAGCCTAAAATAATCTTGTGTATTGATGCACGTACATCATCAATGGTAGTGAGTAGGGATATGCAAATCTCTGCTGTAAAGAATATCTGCACAACTAAATGAATATGATGAACTAAAACGGTTTCATTGACTATCAGGTTACACTTTCTTTCATCCTGACCATAAAATCCACTGGAAACTACTGAATTACTTACCTAAACTGTTACAAAATATCCACAGTGCTTCACAGTTGGAAGAACATAGACTGCGTTATATACTTTTCCTGATGTTCTACTTTTGGGAACAAGTCCTGTAGAAGGAAACTTTGTAAAAGTAGACTCGTCAGACCAAGTTACATGTTTCTATTTCTCAGTATTCCAGGGCTCTGGACCATCGAAGTCTCTCTTCACATTCTCCTGGTTTACAAGAAATTAGGCAATAGCATCTCATGTTGCAGTCAGGTAAGAACATGAAAGGTAAAATTATATTTATTTCAACAAAACATGTCATATGCCTGCTGTGCTTTTATTGGCTAGTTAAAACCAGCTGTTGATATATCATTTTGCATTTCTTTCACACCTCACAATTAGTGTTCCCAACACTGATTTAAAAAAAAAAAAAAAAAAAAAAACATGTACAACAGAACTGGCATGATTTTTAAAATTTGCCTGCCACGTGTATGTCTCCATACGTATTTCTAATCTGCTTTTTCTTACACTAGTCATCTTCACCTCATATTCCCTCCCTTATCAAGTGTGATAGAAAACAACATAATCTTTCTTCCACCAAGTCCCATTAACAAACTTCTATAGCATCTGTCTAACATTTACCTTTAAATATGAGCTACAAAAAAGATTGGTTTCAACACTACAGTGCTTTGCTAGCATGGATGTTGGAGCCGGTATGACCTTGCCTCCCTTTGGCCTTTAGGCTGACTTAACCAGCCAGTTATACTGGGACCTACACTTTAATGTAGACTCTGAACCATGGTCCAACAAGATATTTTCACATTAACAAACATTGCCAGAGGTGAAAGAAGTGATAAATGACAGACAAAATGTCCTAGTTCTGACCAGAGATTGAACTGATGACCTATGGATCTGTAGTTTAGACCACCTCTGGGCCACACCAACCAAACTGTTAATGATCCTAACTGTGCCTCTAAGACTTTATTTAATATCATGATGACCCTCCAGAGATTGGAACAATACTCAAGAACAGGTTGATTTAGTGTTACAAGTAGTTTCTCTAATAGAAGTATTGCACTTTCCTGCAGTTCTCTCAAAAATTCTTAGTATTCTTTTAGCTTTTCCTAATACTGGTCTCACATGTTCTAGCAAAATCATACTACTTGCTTCATAGGGTTACCACACAAACATTTAAACAATGTAACACATTCCAGACATTTACCACCAATGCTGTAAATGAACATATCCTTCCAAAGTGATTTTGGCAAACTATAGAAACCTTCAGTAAAGAGGGGTAATCCAATATTTTAACCGGGCTCCTCCTGGTTATTAATTCCTGCATTTTCTACTATGTCAAATCTCTCAGTTCCTGTCAAACCAAATGCCAAACCAATTCATGCCTCACATTTATTATCTAATGTGCACCCACATGTTAGTTACACGCCAGTCCTTGCTCTGTGTTTCTCCACAGCAGCAAATGCAGCACCATTCTTTAAGGATTAGCTCATGCCAGACAGATTGAAACAGCTCTGATTGAGAAAGCTTACCTGAACATAATATCCATGACCAACTCATCAAAATTATGTACCATATCATGGACATAACACTGCCAGAAATCAGACACTGGCAGAGTTTGAGAAGAAAAACAAGAGGAAAATGACAGTCGAAACCCTTAGTTGGAAGAACACCTAAGACTGAAACTTTCCAATGGGTGAAAAGCTAAATCTTGCCACATACAACTCAGATGAAGTACAATGTTTGTACGACAAACCAACAATATTAATGTGAAATTTGTAGCATACATGAGATGCAGGAGTGGCGTTATTCAGTATGAACAGAACACGAAGCATTATGGATAAATCACCACGAACCCACATTGTGAATGTTGAGGAACAGCAAGCAACCACCAGCTTCCTGTCTGCATGAAGCTCTACAAATCCTGTAGTAAGGATGATTTATTCAAAGCTAATGAATAAGAGACTCAGACTGCAGAAATCAAACCTCTACTGAAAATTTGATTCTTTAGTCTGGATAGTTTGTGGTTTGTCATTATGTGAATGTGCAATCTTTTAATCTGATGTTCTTGACATGGAAATAGGAATAATACTACTAATAATAATGCAGTATTAAACAAAAAACTTCAACTTTCAGCTAAATAAATAAATTCTTTTGTGAGTTAGGTACAATTTTTTGATCAACCAGCCATTTCTTTATCCGGCCTGAGATCCGGTCCCACATAGGCCAGCTAATCAAAAGACATTGCACTAAAAAGAAATTAGTGTGGGGAAAGCATGAGCTTTCTATTTTTGCTTGTTCACATATTTACTGCCTCATAATTATCATTAATTTCCTCAAAATTATTCCCATAGTCTTTATGATACCAATATCACATCTCATATTTTGCAATATACTAAATTTCTGAAATTTTAAAACTAGATTAATCTCCTCCTCCACCTACTTTGTCACAGAAGGAGCAGTACATGGTGAATTTTACCCAATAACAGGAGAGTGGCTAGCACAATTACTGTATCAATAACATTACAGATATGAACTCAGAATGTTTAGCAACAGACTTTAGTTTTAATGCACATTCCACAAATATGTGTGACTTGCATCTCAGTCTTATACAGCAATACATTATCCTTCACTATGTGGAAGCACGCAGTTAATACATTTGAAGGACAACATGTCAGGCCACAGATCTGCGAGAGCTATTCTCACTGACATTTAAATTTCAATACTGCTCATATGTCTGAAAATGCAAGAGATATTATACTGCTACATAAATGGTCAGTGATCAGTTGAAAAATGATTCTCACAGCTGTCACATACTTATATAATTTTCTACCACTGACTACGTGATAAGAATATGCTTTAACACTTAGTGATCATGAGCACTCTAAAATATGCCTTAAGAGTCATTAGCAAGATACTGCAATGGAATACACAGATACCATGTAACACTTACCATTAGTCAAAAGTTGTAGGGCAAAAACTCACACTCTTTAGATAAACAAATTAATCTCCTTTATTTTCCAGAATGCTCTGAAAGATAATTCCAACCTAAATTTAACACTAGAAACTAATATAAAATTGCCAACACAATACAACTATAAAATAAATGGTAAAGAACTTCTACATTTTTGATTATTATTTTTTTTTCATTTACACCATTTCCATTTCTTTTTAACATTTCAGGAAAATGTTAAGTACTTTGAAGTCAAGTGCCCAAACAGTTTTTCATGAACATTCCATTATAAAACTGTTAAAATGTCTGTAAAAAGTGAGAGAGGACTTCAAATTAAGCTGCTTGTACCCACAATAGCCTGGTACTTATGCACATACACAAAGTGCAGTTGCTTGGTACTTTAGTGACTAAAATTACAAATAGTTCAAAGCAGCCTACTGGAAAATGTACATACCTTTTCTGCCCAGCATCACTGCCAAATGGAGTGGAGTATTTCCTGAAAAAAAAAAGAAAGTTATTTTATTTCCTAATACTTACAGGAAAACAACTTATATATGGATTAGTATAAATATAAGCAGGGCAGTTAAAAATGGCAATCACCAAAGGCGATGAATCTTTTAAGAACAAATGCACAGGCTAAAAATAATTTATATGGGTAATCAAATCTTAGGTTGTCACTTTTCACCTACATAGATGTAAAACTAAATTCTTCTAGACTTTCAATGCAGTAACATAATTACTTACTTCATTTTAAAGAATGTGGAATTTATTTCCTACGTGTCATACCACTGGTTCACACTTCAGCAATGTAAAATCACAGAATTATGATAATGGGATGAAAGAAGAGTAGGGGTTTACATTCCACTGACGAGATCATTAGAGAAAGAGCCACGCTTAAGTTAAACAGGAGGCCCAATAACAACTGTTTTAAGAATTTCTGTCATACACTTTGTGCTGCACACTCTAAAGAATATTCGTACATTGTACTTTATATATTTGGTAGTAATATAGATGCTGTTATACCCAATAAATTTAAAATGTGTAGCCCAATAACATACTGCCAATACAGATTTTTCATTAAACAGTCTTCACAATGGTACAATCTGTCAGTTTCTCATTTCTTTTATATTTTTCATTTGAGCTATAGAAAACTGCTAATATTACCCACTCATTGCAAATAAAATTAAATGTACTGTTTAAATATTTCAGTGGATGCCTCTGCTTTTCACAGCACTGATCATGGCTGGGGCCATTGTGCTAAACACCATCTCATCCCAATACTGGCACCTTATGATCCCATACTCAAATTATTAAGTACGGGTTGAATAAAAGCACTGCACAGTTCCTGGATTTTATCATGGAGTTAGGCCCATTAGTTAACAAATTCGTCACAGACTATAGCCTCCTCTTTACATCCTACTTTATTGCTGTAAACTTTTTAACACATAAAATGTAAAGATTGTTTCAGAATGTAGTAAAAAATAAAAATATTTCCCCTGACACTTGTTTTGGACTATTTTTATTTATGTTTTTACAATCAGAAAAATAGGCCTACGTGTTTCTATGATATTTATATTTTCAGAGAACATAAAGAATGATCAAATTATTACAAACTACATCAAACGCGATTGTGGTTTAACACCCTGTCCAAAACGACATAATTAGAGGTTTGTCACAAGTTCCACATGACCAAGCACTGGGCGACACGGTTTTTAACGCTGGCATTAACTTGCAGTGATTTTGGAGCGCCATGGGACATCTAATTTGGAACGGTTGGATGGAAATCTCAAAAAAATGGCTCTGAGCACTATGGGACTCAACTGCTGAGGTTATTAGTCCCCTAGAACTTAGAACTAGTTAAACCTAACTAACCTAAGGACATCACAAACATCCATGCCCGAGGCAGGATTCGAACCTGCGACCGTAGCGGTCTTGCGGTTGGAAATCTCAACTCAGTTCTCAAAACAAGTGTCCAGCATCACCATTCCACCAACCATCCTCAACTACAGTAAAGATAGACATGAATGCTGTAGTCCTAAAAGGTAACAGCCACACGTGAAGTGATAATGTCAACAAGATTTTAAAATGTAACAGGAAAACTGATACTTTCATGTGCGGTGCACAAGCTCTCGATACTGATGTAGACGGCAGCAGTGCCACGGCAGCACGGCCAAATACCAAATTACAAAATGAACCTAATTTACTAAGCATATTTCGTAAATGTTTGCGATTCTTTTCCATAATCAAGTTATGAGCCTTTGTATTTGTTCTTGTGTTCCATAGTGCAGTTTGGGCGTTTTTTTTATCATCTCCTGTACCTGTTACCCTGAAGCAAGGTCTACAAGCTTATGTTATGCACACAAAATAGGAAACTGCTCACTTGCTACTAACATAAGTATACTGTGTAGTTTTGCAAACGAAAAACGTCTTGCTCAAATTACACTCCGATTTTTATCGGGGGCGACTTCCAGTGTTTTTCGTCCTCCAAATATCACTATATAATGTTCAGACCAATTGCGATTAGCACTTAATTATTACTAACTTACCTCAAAGTTAATCATCCAAACAAAACTGTTGTATAATTGTGGGAAATACTTGTACACAACACACACAAAGTTTGCGGAGAAGAGACAGCGTGAAACAAGTCATAAAAACTAAGCAACATAACATCAGGAAACCATACCATGTTTATCCTTTTTCGCCAGATCATGGGTCCGTAAGAGCGCCGACAATTTCCTAACATCTCCGCGGAACACACATTCATGTAACGGGTAACTGTCTGCTTCATCTGAAGCCATAGCTTAAAACTAACCACACGAAATTAAAGCACAGCACAACACATCGTGAAACAGGCTCCTTCCCTGCTGCACAGTCACAGTCATTCTCATACGGCTGAGAATTTCCTACAACGCGAGGGTTGTACGCTACTGTTTCCCATCTCACTTTCAAAAAAATACAATCACAAAAATAGTACAATCAATTGCCAAAGATTGTTTAGATACGGAACAACCAAAGTTATTCCTTTCAATGTGGAGCCGGTAATTTTACACTGGTGCAACACACAGCATCGATACGGCGCAGCGAAAATTAAATATGTAAATTATCTTCAGATCTTAAATTTTTGGTTGTATCAACGGATTATTCTGTGAAATTGCAATAACTGTACTCATAAATTCAGGAAATTCACTTTCTTATTTGCTGAATTTCAAGTATATGAAGGTTGATTCACACTTGGCGGAACAGACCGGTAATCTCCCATTCGAAAGTTAATGAAGTTTCACGACGCTCGTTCATTGTAGTACTAGATTTTGTTCTTTTGTAGCTTCACATACTGTATTTTATTATTCTGCGTTTTGTTTTAGCTATGAATTTACTTTATTTTACTACTTTGCTCTTTATTTTCAGGACAAATTACAAATGTTCCACTAAGACTTGGATATTTTTTTCCACTGAGTGTTCTTCTACAAGGGAGGTCAGGTATCTGAAAACGAACAACTCTTTAGGTTTAAGGATAACAGCACACATCCGATACCCATACTGCTTATAGGTAAGAACATAAATCAATGAAACAATTTTCGTTAAATAATATGTTCAGTGAAAAAGTCAAATCCAAAGGTCAATTCACACTGGCTGTCACATATGGCACCAAATCGTTATCTGTGACTCTCTCTCGCCTATATCGTGATAATTCAAAACGAAATACCCTTCTCTTGACTTTCTCAATGTCCCCCATCAATTCTGTCCAATAAGGATCGCATACTTGACAGGTGAATTATTTTTTTCTAATTTCAAAGAAAAGTATTTGTTTGGTTAATTATATATAAATCTTTGGTGCATGATAGGGTAAAATGTCCAAATTCTGGGCTGCTACCAATTTGGGGGTAGTGCTGTATTTCACAGCTTGGTGGTGCATTCTGCAACCACATCCATCACTTATTTCATAAAGAATCAGGAATCTGCTATTTTGAATCTGATGAAGTGCAAATAAATTTGAAATTTGTAGCGAAAGATTTATGATTTTGAAGTAAATAATATTTTTACACTCATTAATTGGAAAGTCAAGTTAAGCTATAGTCTTAAAGTAGATGGTTTTATTTTGAAGTTGGAAGTTCCCTCTTTTATACTGAAGTTTACCACTATCTGCACAGCCATTCAATTTTAGTTCAGGTAAGCATAAACTCAGTCTTGTTTCCTATTAACAGGTATCAGTGGGTTATTAAATTTTGGGTACAAAGAACGTGGGTCCATTTTATATGTTAGCAATGTAGGTTTTATTCCAGATGCCTAGTAAAACTCTGCCTATTCTATGTGTCCCAGTCAAATCTTACTGTTCGAAACTGAGCACTTTCATTCCTACTACTTGTGGTTCTCCAGCTATTTTCTTCATGGCACCCCCCCCCCCCACCTCCCACCACACCACTCCGCCCCATGGATCTCACTCTCTTCATTGTTTTCATGAATGAAAGGGTACAGTACCGCCCGACATTGAAAATAAGTACAACATACTTCATTATTTTTGTCAGAACAACATTTTTTTTTTGTAAAATAACTCACTTTCAATTAATACAGCGAAGCCGGATACCAGTGTGGCATGAACGTAGCAGTGCGGCAGGAAGTAGCTGTCGACCATGGGTTAATGAGCGAGAACGGCAAACACTCGGAAGGGGCTGAATTGTTCAGCGGACCGTGGCTAGGTGATCCTTTATGCGGCGGGCTTTCTCCACAAACGGGGGCTTTTCCCGACGACGCGGGCGAGCCGGGACTAGGTCAGGTATGCAGTGAAAGTGAAGCTACCCTTGACGAAGCTACGGTTTCTCAGGCGAACGAGGTGAGCGCACCGAAAGTAGCAAATGACAATGTGCTACTGCAGTTTTTACAGAGGATGGATAGAGATAATAAGGAGAGAGATAGGGAGAATAAGGAAAGATTGGAGGCAAATAAGGAAAGATTGGATGCGATGGATAGAGATAATAAGGAAAGATTGGAGGCAATGGATAAGGGAAATAAAGAGGCAATGAGGAAGCTACACACAGTTATCGATGAGCGTCTGTCCGCAGTTAATAATCGGTTAGATGAGGGGGAGAAGAATCTGGATGTGGTGAAGCAAGTATGTGATGCCGTGAAAGAAAAAGCCAATAATTTGGAGGTACGAATAAGTGCAATAGAGAGCGATATTACAGAACGTAGGGACGTGTTGCCAGATGAACGAATCAAAGAGGTAGTGGAGGACTTACTTGCAGATAAACAAGGGGCATTAGACAGCGTGGAAGCTCAAGTCACCCAGCAGGAAGTGGCGCTAAATAAACACAGGGATAAAGTTGCGGAGGTAGTGGTCAGAATGAATACGATTAGCACAGATGTAGAAAAGATCAGTATAAGAGGCGAAACAGGCTCTGACCGTACGCAACGAGAGGTTTATGCCGACCAGGAGGAGATACAATCACTATTACAGTTTAAAGAGGCACGATTAGAAACAAATAGGAAACATAGGGAAGAACTAGCACAGTTGCAATTAGCGTGTAGAAGCGAAGGTGAAACACCACCAGGTAGACTGCAGAGGGAGAGTGAGATAAATTGAAAAAACGAAAATAGGCAGAAAGAGGAAGACGAACTCAGAGAGTTAGAAGAACGGTTGTGTCGGATAAAACAGGTGGCAAACCCGACTGGGTATAGTCCAAGGTCGGAAAACATAAATGCGAAAGAAGAATGTAGGAGGCACTTCGTGTCGGTACAAACGTACACTTGTTTTCTGGATCCTGATAACTACCAACATCCATGCCTGTGGCAGTCTCAATTTCAAGATTCATTACCTTCATCGTGGGGACCGCTCCTCAAAATGAAGTTTGTGTGTAACCATTTGAGGGACGAGGCTAGAGCGAAAATGCAGGAAGTTATTAAAGACTGTAGTAGCTACAAGATATTTTGTGACAAGTTTTTAAATGAATTCTGGTCGAAAAGTAAGCAGGACCAGGTTAAGCAAAGCATATTGATGATGCCAAATTGTAACGAAGCTATCAGGAAATGCTGAAACGAAATAGGTATTTGGATGTGCCATACGAAACTGGGGAGCTCATTAGGATCTGTATAACGAAGTTGCCAGTGAGATTGCGCAGAGATATAGTGATAGCAGGCAGAGGCTTAGACGATTCCGCGCCATTTCAGCACTTGTTACAGGAACTGGGTAATGAGAGCAACATTGTGAATGGCGACACGACTCATAGGTCAGGCAGAGTCGAGGTTAGGAACGGCAGAAACTATCAGAATGACAGGAGAGCATGGAATCAGAGGAATGACGGAAATGGAAGATGGCGAGGAAATAGGGGGCGGAATTCATGGGGATATCGACCGGCAAACCGGGAAAATAGAAGATGGGACAGAGATGGAAGAAGAAGAGAAAATGAAAATGATGGGCGAAGAGAGGATAGGCAGTCATTGGGTTCACGACAGGACAATCACTGTCACAATGATGGAGGGACAAGAAGGTGACTACATGATAGACGGGTACAAACCAGGACTATTAATGATGTAAATATTAGGTATATCGATTACGGAAAACTAAGGGAGAATCTGTTAGAGGAGGTAGGAGATGTGGGGAGTGAAATCCACCCAATAATTAGCGTAGAAATAAATAATATAATCGCACCTTGTGTCATCGACACAGGCAGTGTAATGAGTGTTTTGAGGGAAGATGTGTTTAAGTGTTGTAGTCTTACAAAACCATGGCCAACGTTGCCATTGCAAAGGACAACAGTGAGAAGGGCAGTTACAGGAAAGGGAATTGAGGTGAAGTTACAAGCGCAGGTAGACTTTGTGTGTCAGGCGAAGAGGTTTAGTACAGTGTTCATGATTGTGTCATCTCTAACTGTTGAAGGGATATTAGGCGTTAATTTTTTGAACCAATATAAAGCAGTCGTTAACATGAGAAATGGTTCGATGGAGTTGAAACGAGATTCGGAGGAAATTACATTAAGATTCGACGATTGCTTATATGCTAAAGATAATGCACACTTAACATTATGTCTGGCGGTAAAGTCCGGTAGACAGGCACAGAATACGGGGTTCGAACAAGAGAAGAAGGAAGTTCATAAATGTTTGGAGGAGGAGATCAGGGAGAAAATCTGGCATTTACGAAGGACCACGGTCTACAGGGAATTGCAGAAACTTTTATACGAGAATTGAAAGGTATTTAAACATGCTGCGGGTACAATAAGAAATTTTGTGTATAGATTCAAGGTCAAGCCTCATAAACAGTTTAGGGCCCAAGTGTACCCGATACCTGTTGTGTACAAAGAAAGAGTGGAAGCTGAGATCGAAAGCATGCTACAACAAGGGATTATCGAACCAGCATCCAGTCCGTACAACAGCCCTTTAGTCTGTGTTGAAAAAAAGGATGGGTCAATTAGATTAGTTTTGGAATCAAGAAGGATTAATAAGATAATAGAGCCAGAGACAGATCGGCCGCTGACACTTGACGAATTGCTATAAAAGTTCGACGGGATTAGAGTTCTCAGCTCAGTTGATTTGAGAATGAGTTTCTGGCAGGTGGAGTTAGATAGGGGGTGTAGAAAATACACTGCTTTCTTGTGCTACGGGAAATCGTATCAATTCCGGAAACTACCATTTGGGTTAAATGTATCATCCACGGCATTTATCAGAGCGCTAAATACTGTCATTCCTAATGAAATAAAAGATAAGGTAACACAGTACGTGGATGATGTCCTGATAGCCGAAAGAAACTGGGAAGACCACAATAGAACGTTAAGCATATTGCTCGGTGCACTGGAGAGACATGGGGTAACCGTGAATTTGGGAAAGTCAGAATTTGGACGAAAAGAAATCGAGTTTCTAGGTCACATTGTGACACCAGAGGGAATAAGACCAAATCCAGACAAACTCGAAGCAATCAGAGATTTTCCGGTGCCAAGAACAAAACGTCAGCTATGGGGTTATTTAGGATTAATCAATTTTTACAGGAGGTTCATTAAGATTGGGGGTGCAGCGACGCCCAGACTATGTGAGCTGACTGGAAAGAAAACGGTATGGAATTGGGACCCTGTCGCGCAGGAAGAATATGAGGCGTTAAAGAAGGCACTGCTATCAGCACCTCTTCTCGGGCATCCAGACCTAGGAAAAGAGTTTTGTATGGCCACGGACAGTTCCCGTAGTGGGCTTGGGGTAAAATTGTTCCAAGAGCAAGAGCAAGGAGGAGAAGTAATACAACAACCTATTGCATTTGCGAGCCGAGTGCTTAGCAAAGCTGAGAGAAATTACACGGTAACTGAGCTTGAAGCTTTGGCAATAGTAAGTTTAGATACTATTTGTATGGGAGGCATACTAAAATCTATACTGACCACAAGTCACTACAGTTTCTGATGTCGGCCAAACTTAACCATAGACGACTCGCTAGGTGGGCACTCTATTTACAGGAGTTTCAGTTTTCGGTCATGTATATTCCTGGGCCACAGAATATAGTGGCAGATGCGTTGTCAAGGAACCCAGTAGGTCATGGTCAATGCTTTGATGAGGAGGTAAACGAGAACAGATATGATATATTGTATATGCAGGGCGTGCCGTTCGAGAAATACATAGGGGCGGTACTTACAAATATCGCGAAAGAGCAGGATAAAGACGCGTCATGAAGAATGGTGAAGGACAGAGTTAGAGCGAACTTAGATGCCAATATAGCGCGCTTTTATACAATTCAGAACGGGGTCCTTTTCTACCGTAGAAATCCGAACACACAGGACTGGGTGTTGTGTATACCAAATGAAATAGTCAACAAGTTGATCTGGTACACGCACCTAAGTTACGGGCATTACGGGGCAAGGAAATGCTGTAAGAAGTTAAGGGAATCGGTTTATTTCATTAGTATGGAGAGGAGGATCAAGAACGTGCTTGGTAGTTGCAAATTGTGCCAGAAGGCAAAATCGTTAACTATCTCATGCAAAGCACCGCTTTTTCCGATAGTGCCAGGTAGATTGAGGGAATTCGGAGCAACAGATTTGTTTGGCCCGCTACCTAAGTCAGTGCAGGGATATAGATATGTTTTAGTAGCAGTGGAATTGGTGTCAAAGTATGTGACTTTTACCGCATTGAAACGTGCGATGGGAAGGACAGTGGCAGCAGCGATCGTTAAAAACTTTTTGCGAGAAGTAGGAACTGTAGAAAAGTTCATAGCTGACAATGGACCACAATATAGATCCAGACAATGGCTAACCAAACTGAAGAGAAGAAGGATAAAACCGGTGTTCATATCCCGATACCATGCTGCAAGTAACCCCAGTGAAAGAGTGGTAAAAGAACTGGGAAAGTTGTGTAAGATCTATTGCCATAGGCAACATAGAAGTTGGAGTATTTTTCTCAAAGATTTTCAGGACATCCTCAATGATCTACCACATGGAGCAACTGGTTTATCACCAATTCCGGTACTAAAGAATGAACCACCACCAGATCGAGTCAGGGAGCTGATAGATTTTCCGCGATCAGGAAAGCAAAGGCACACAGAAATTGTCAAGTTTGCGATAGAGCGTATTAAGAAAGCAGCTAAGGATAGGCAGGAGAAGCAGAAAGGAAAGATCCGTAAGATCGAATTGGCAGTAGGAGACAAGGTTCTAATTAAAACTCATCGATTATCAAAGAAGCACAGATTCCTAACTAGCAAATTCTTTACGGTGTATAGTGGACCATTCAGAGTGAGGCGGATTGTCCATGAAAATGCTGTACTGATTGAGACGATCAAGGGAAAACAATCTCGTGGGCTTCATCACATTTCTAACATCAAATTATGGAAAAGTTAAGGATAGATCGAAAGTCGGCAATATATGGTAGATAGTTAGTGTATTTATTTGTGATGTGTAACGTTGTGCAAGGGCAAATCGAACATAAGAATTTTCAGGCGGGATGTCAGGAAGTATGACGGAACAGACTGGTCGAATGAGTCATGAACAGGAGTCGACAGAGTGGTGTATGTACGTATTTTTTGTCATATGAATAAGCATCAAGCAGAAACGACGTGATGATTAATGAGTGGATAAAGATCGTAGATAGAGTAGCGACGTGATAAATAGTAGTGGATAAAGGTGATATTTAAGGAGAAAAGCGACGTGAAGCTGTGTGATTAATAAAGAGAGATTCGACGTGATGAAACAGTGGTAAATAAAGGTGTTGTTGTTGTGGTCTTCAGTCCTGAGACTGGTTTGATGCAGCTCTCCATGCTACTCTATCCTGTGCAAGCTTCTTCATCTCCCAGTACCTACTGCAACCTACATCCTTCTGAATCTGCTTAGTGTATTGATCTCTTGGTCTCCCTCTACGATTTTTACCCTCCACGCTGCCCTCCAATGCTAAATTTGTGATCCCTTGATGCCTCAAAACATGTCCTACCAACCGATCCCTTCTTCTAGTCAAGTTGTGCCACAAACTTCTCTTCTCCCCAATCCTATTCAATACCTCCTCATTAGTTACGTGATCTACCCACCTTATCTTCAGCATTCTTCTGTAGCACCACATTTCGAAAGCTTCTATTCTCTTCTTGTCCAAACTGGTTATCGTCCATGTTTCACTTCCATACATGGCTACACTCCATACAAATACTTTCAGAAACGACTTCCTGACACTTAAATCTATACTCGATGTTAACAAATTTCTCTTCTTCAGAAACGATTTCCTTGCCATTGCCAGTCTACATGTTATATCCTCTCTACTTCGACCGTCATCAGTTATTTTACTCCCTAAATAGCAAAACTCCTTTACTACTTTAAGTGTCTCATTTCCTAATCTAATCCCCTCAGCATCACCCGATTTAATTTGACTACATTCCATTATCCTCGTTTTGCTTTTGTTGATGTTCATCTTATATCCTCCTTTCAAGACACTGTCCATTCCGTTCAACTGCTCTTCCAAGTCCTTTGCTGTCTCTGACAGAATTACAATGTCATCGGCGAACCTCAAAGTTTTTACTTCTTCTCCGTGAATTTTAATACCTACTCCGAATTTTTCTTTTGTTTCCTTTACTGCTTGCTCAATATACAGATTGAATAACATCAGGGAGAGGCTACAACCCTGTCTCACTCCTTTCCCAACCACTGCTTCCCTTTCATGCCCCTCGACTCTTATAACTGCCATCTGGTTTCTGTACAAATTGTAAATAGCCTTTCGCTCCCTGTATTTTACCCCTGCCACCTTCAGAATTTGAAAGAGAGTATTCCAGTTAACGTTGTCAAAAGCTTTCTCTAAGTCTACAAATGCTAGAAACGTAGGTTTGCCTTTTCTTAATCTTTCTTCTAAGATAAGTCGTAAGGTTAGTATTGCCTCACGTGTTCCAACATTTCTACGGAATCCAAACTGATCTTCCCCGAGGTCCGCTTCTACCAGTTTTTCCATTCGTCTGTAAAGAATTCGCGTTAGTATTTTGCAGCTCTGACTTATTAAACTGATAGTACGGTAATTTTCACATCTGTCAACACCTGCTTTCTTTGGGATTGGAATTATTATATTCTTCTTGAAGTCTGTGGGTATTTCGCCTGTCTCATACATCTTGCTCACCAGATGGTACAGTTTTGTCATGACTGGCTCTCCCAAGGCCATCAGTAGTTCTAATGGAATGTTGTCTACTCCCGGGGCCTTGTTTCGACTCAGGTCTTTCAGTGCTCTGTCAAACTCTTCACGCAGTATCTTATCTCCCATTTCATCTTCACCTACATCCTCTTCCATTTCCATAATATTGTCCTCAAGTACATCGCCCTTGTATAAACCCTCTATATACTCCTTCCACCTTTCTGCCTTCCCTTCTTTGCTTAGAACTGGGTTGCCATCTGAGCTCTTGATATTCATACAAGTGGTTTTCTTCTCTCCAAAGGTCTCTTTAATTTTCCTGTAGGCAGTATCTATCTTAACCCTAGTGAGACAAGCCTCTACATCCTTACATTTGTCCTCTAGCCATCCCTGCTTAGCCATTTTGCACTTTCTGTCGATCTCATTTTTGAGACGTTTGTATTCCCTTTTGCCTGCTTCATTTACTGCATTTTTATATTTTCTCATTTCATCAATTAAATTCAATATTTCTTCTGTTACCCAAGGATTTCTATTAGCCCTCGTCTTTTTACCTACTTGATCCTCTGCTGCCTTCACTACTTCATCCCTCAGAGCTACCCATTCTTCTTCTACTGTATTTCTTTCCCCCATTCCTGTCAATTGTTCCCTTATGCTCTCCCTGAAACTCCCTACAACCTCTGGTTCTTTCAGTTTATCCAGGTCCCATCTCCTTAAATTCCCCCCCTTTTGCAGTTTCTTCAGTTTGAATCTGCAGTTCATAACCAATAGATTGTGGTCAGAATCCACATCTGCCCCTGGAAATGTCTTACAATTTAAAACCTGGTTCCTAAATCTCTGTCTTACCATTATATAATCTATCTGATACCTATTAGTATCTCCAGGATTCTTCCAGGTATACAACCTTATTTTATGATTCTTGAACCAAGTGTTAGCTATGATTAAGTTATGCTCTGTGCAAAATTCTACAAGGCGGCTTCCTCTTTCATTTCTTCCCCCCAATCCATATTCGCCTACTATGTTTCCTTCTCTCCCTTTTCCTACTGACGAATTCCAGTCACCCATGACTATTAAATTTTCGTCTCCCTTCACTACCTGAATAATTTCTTTTATCTCGTCATACATTTCATCAATTTCTTCATCATCTGCAGAGCTAGTTGGCATATAAACTTGTACTACTGTAGTAGGCATGGGCTGTGTGTCTATCTTGGCCACAATAATGCGTTCACTATGCTGTTTGTAGTAGCTAACCTGCACTCCTATTTTTTTATTCATTAAGGTGAGTAGAACTAATAATGTGGAGATGTCTTAGAAGTATGTTAGAGAGAGGCCTGTGTATGCTGCAATCGAGATTGATGCGAATGGCGAAGGAAGACCAGGAAATGATGGAGTAATCGACGGATGGAGAGCCGAAATACGAATGAAGAGATGAGGACAACTGCACAACGTGAAAGGACATAAAGGGAGTATGAGATCCAGATGGTGAACATTGTGGAATACTGACATAAGATGTAATATAAGTGTAAATCTAATTCTTACCATAACATTTGCTATATGAAAAAAATAATTTTTGTTGTTGTTGTTGTTGAAGCCTGGTACCAGTATAACTAATCAAAACGGTACCAAGAATGTGTACAGTTATTTTGCAGGATGAATAATTTGTGTATTTTTTGTTCTTAGATGAAATGTCGCAATTCTAAGTTGATATTTAGCAGGATGAATAATCGGTAAAGTGAATGCAGAGGTTAGCCGATGGAGAGAGGTGCCAGAGTGAAAGCACAAATTCGGAGACTGGAAAGCTATCTCCAAAACCGCTTCATGTGTTATGTGGTTGAGTATAAGGGAGCAAAGGTATGGTATGTTGTCGTGAGTGTGGTGGTGTTAAGGTTAGCTGACTTCTAGACCTATTCTGTTAGTGTATTAATGGGTTGAATGAGCAGGAAAATGTGATGTCTGGTGAGTGAGAGTCGTAGAGTTGTGTGATCAATGCACACACTCCTGTAAAGGGGATGCTACCGATCCATAACTAAAACATTATTGTGTTTTATTGTTTGATTGGGATGAACCTCAATGGCAGGTCAGGATCTGACATGTGGATGGTACATACGTGTCCTAGAAATGTTGTTATATACAATAAAAAAGGTAAAATATATAAAGAGATACTAATTTCAGTCTGTCACAAGCACAAAGGTGCATTGTACATTGTAGATTTAGAGTCATCAGTTTCTAAAATGTTTATGGTGTTAGGATGTTAAAGTAGTTTACTATTTAATAACATGTGGTGGGTAATTGTGAGCTGTGTAGATTATTTCTTATTTTTTTGTTAGAACACTTTCAAGGGGTATTAATTTCAGTCTGTCACAAGCACAAAGGTTCACTGTATATTGTAGTTTTACAATAAACAGTTTCTAATATTTTCACTGTGATAGGAGGTTAGAGTAGTCTACTATTTGATATTGTAATTATGAGCTGTATAGATTGTTTCTTATTCCCTTTTTTTTTTTTTTACACTTTCATGTTTTGTATGAGGGACGACAGGTACAATCAATAGCACAAGTGTGGGCTGTATATAGAAAAGGGATAAATGTTGATGTTGTATGTGTAGAAAACTAGGGTGTATGATTTTATGTTTTTTAGAACAAAGATTCTTTTATTACCAATGTATCTAATAGATCATACATGTAATCAATGAGTATTTAAATACTATAAAAATATCCTTTTGTCTGTAATGTTGCGAGATGCACGGAAGGGTCTGACTGATTGGGTGTTGTAGCGCTGAGGTGCTCATGCAGAACGCGCCCATACCTGCATAAGAAGGCGGGAGGCCGAGCTGACGTCGCCATGGGAAAGGCGACAGAACCGCGGCACTCCCCACTCCACTGCCGGTCGGGGTACACTCCACGCGCCCGCTACAGCAGGTCAACGGCCTGGGGCGACACGCACGTACCACTGGCCATTCATGAGTTCCGCCACCCTTACGACTGGGGAAAGTATCCCGCGGAGGCAACAGCGGGTGGTTTCTTCTGGTCAACGGCTCGCGCGGCGGCACCACGGTAGAATGAACGACGCGGGGCAGAGTCCGGCGGGCATTTGTTACCAGCAACTATTAACTAGTACTGGACTGTGGAGCCGTGAAGCAAGATGACTGCTCGTATGTCTCCATAAGGTGGAAAGTGAAGGACTGGTGTTTCCACGTTGTGAGTGGTGGAAAAGATTTTGTCTTTAGCAGACAGGACGATCATTTTGTTTTGTCTTGACTACTGAACGGTGGGATCCATAAACTTTTGGCAGTGACTTGTTAAGTGTGCTTTGTGAATTGCATGTGGGACGCTTGGTATACTTAAAGAGGACAGTTGTCGTTTGGTGACTAATTATTGTATGAACGCAAGAAACTAAAGTGGGACATTGACATTTGCATTTGTAGTAGGAGACATTTCTTTAATTGGTGCGGGAATAAGTGCTGTTTGTTGGAACTTACGACTTTTAATTACACCATGAACTGAAAGGACAGAACCGTGGGTAATAGTAGTTGTAGGGCCATTTTTGGACGACCAGATTCGTGTGGATGGTACTCTGAGAGTGACTATGACATTTGTGTTTAATGTGAGATACAGTTTACTGTTCAGTGCGTGTTCAAAATGCCGATTTGAGTGACTTAAAGACTTTCGTCTGGGTAACCATGGGAGAGCTTTGACACCGAGACAGTGTTTCTGGGGAACCTATCAGCAACTTTTTTGACCCCAAGAAAATCACAGAATGAAATGATTCAGTGTGACTCGCAAGATAGGGAATAACGTATTTGTTCTTATAATTGTGTAAATTTTTTTATATGTTTCATTCCTGAAGGGACAGCAAGTGTAATTGTATTTCATTAACATTTGTGTTTAGAATACTTAGTGGTTTTTTTGTTTATTCTGGGATACCAGTTCACGTAGCATGTTTATTAGAAAATTTGGTACAATGATGCTTTAATTATTAGCCAGTGGCGTAATACTAACGTAGCGGCTCTTGTTGCATAGGTCAGTAAGGTTGTCACAGGGGACAAGAGTTTGCATTGCACAACAAATATCGGAATTAATTGATGCATTTTGATGTTGTGGACAGTAATGATCTTGTTGGTGTGTTGACTGAAGCCACTTATTTTCATTATCACAGTGGTGATATTTCACATTAAAGTGTAACGAAGGCTAGTCGAAATGCAAGTTCTTGTCGTCCAAATGTGTAACAACAGAGAAATGAGCAGTAGAGTTAGATACGAGAGCTACTGGTGGATTCAAGCACTTATTGCTAAACTATTTACTGCGTGTATTGATCAAAGTTGATGGACTGACTAGCTCAGCAGCAGGTATTTCTACTGGTGGACAAGGATAAGGTTAAACTCACAGTCGAGTAGTGGTGGCAATTGCTTAAGTGATAATAGTTCGCTAAATATCATGACATGATGTCTTAGGTTGACTATATTACGTAACCAGTATATAACTTGTGGTATATTTCATTGTTTTTCTTCTCAGTTTTATTTCTCTGTAGGTTTGATGTATATTTGAGAGTACTGATATGGAGCCTGACTTCTATGTGTAACTAGTGTACACAATTTTTTTCTTTTGTTGATTTTGTTTTGTATTTAGACATTGCCGAGTAAAGATTATTACAACGCAATTTATGAATGTCAGATTACTTGTTCTGTGTTTGGACGGTGAGCTATTTAAAATTTCATGAGTACAATTAGTATTTTTTTTATTTGTCATATAATTAGTGAAGTTTGGATTACTCATAAAAATAACGAAGACCCCAGTAACTAAGCAAATTTTTATCTCAACAATAATTTTTTATTTGTATGATGTAATGTTTTATTTGTCATGTGGATTGTTGTAAATTTGTATGTGTACGTTACTCTGGATTGTGGAGAGTACAATAATGGAACAACTGTGTCAATAATTTGGTAAAGTATCAGCATTTGGTCGTCTATTTGAGGTCACCAGGGGCTAAGGTCTCCTCCTGGTTATTTTGATGACTTGCTACGTTTGTTCTAATACAGTTTTCTTAAAAAAAATGTTCGGAACTACCCTCGGATTGCAACCATAGTACCGTGCCATTTTTTTCTGCATGGGTAGCCGGTGGTGAAAGTACCGCCCGACATTGAAAATAGGTACAACATACTTCATTATTTTTGTCAGAACAAAACTTTTTTTTTTGTAAAATAACTCAATTTCAATTAATACAGCGAAGCCGGATACCAGTATGGGAAAGAATGACAATTTATTTATTTAATTGATCACATGTGCACTCCCACAAAGTAAATCCCTACATCCAGTTTGGTGAGATCTGTGAAATGAATGAATGTATGGTCGTCTGCTAACCGCAGATAGTGAATGTGAATATATGATCATCTTTGAGACGATCCTTTGGCCACCTTTGGTGGGACCAAAGAGATGAAATTTACCTGAGCTTTGAGCACCTGAAATGTGGCTGACCAATACGGTAGCAAGGTGCTCTCCCACTTCAGCAGAGGTGCGAGAGGACCTGAAGAACGGCCATGTTTCAGCACTCTGCCGCTGGATCTTGTGTTGTTAAGACCTGTCTTAGGTGTGCTCCGTAAAGTCAAAAGAGTGGAGACATGGTATGCATGTGGAATATTTAAGAGTAGTTTGAAATAATAATTTCTCTATTTCAGGAACTTTTGTGGGGAGAATTAAATGTCAGGCAGGTAATATTAATGGGATCGTAGTAATCTTCGGAAGTGACCAATGGTCACAATGAAACCACGTGTAGCAATAAGTTGAAATACTTCCGTGTGCTTAAGTTAAGCTGAATTACTAGCGTGTGTACAATAAGTTGAAATATTTACGAAATATCGTGTGTACCATAAGTTGAAATATTTAAGAAATGGCGTGTGCAGGACTTGAAATTAGAGACGAGTACTTCCACGTGGTGAGTACTGTGTGAGTCTCAATCTGTCAAGACAAAGGATAAAGAGAAGTACTCGTCCATGGTATCAGTTGAGGACTCGCGTGTGTGATGAATATGTTCTTAATATTACTTTGCGTGATATGATTCCGTGTGACGCTAGATTCTAACTCTGAGAGAGAAGCAAGGTGAGTCGGCCATCTATCCAGCAACGCCACTTGGCTTGCATTGCACAGGAAGACGTGCATGTATCTCCAGAGTTCATAGTAGGAAAGTAGAATTACAAAGTGGGGCAGTGTCGTGTGAAAATGGGATAAATACTAATTGATGTGGGAAAGCTGAAAGTGATAGTGTTGTGACTATTCCCTGTGTAGTATTTCACATTGTAGTGTGGTGTATGTCATGTAATTTGGGTATGTGTGGTTTGCATGGGAGAGTAGCAAGGTAGTTTCAAAAGATTAGTGGGTTATGCTTGTTCCTTCTGTACCGCTCGATCTGGAGGAAAGTTTCGTGATGATGATTGTGAGAGTCGAAGTGTGAGATGTAATAAAAGATCCACCATCCTATCCAGAAAGTGCACTGTAGCGTTAAATAATTACGAGACCATAAGGTAGAGAATCACCAGTGTAAAGCCATGCCCACTGGGCGGAATTTCTCATGTGTTATTGTTGTAGGTTATAGAATTTGTGTGTTTAGGTGATAGAATTTACCGGAATAAATAAGACAGTGAAAAGAAAAAGATTGGTGGACTTTTCCTTCGAATTGTATGTTGTCATGATGTCCCGAATTTATAATGTGTGCGCCATTCATATTCAGTGCGGTGGCCACGTGTTGATAAAAGCCGTTAAATAAAAGACAAAAAGAAAATGTGGTATTGCCAGTGCGTAGTGAACAGTCAGAGTTCTGTAAGTTACTGATAGTCAGATGTGCGTTTCCGTTGCGTATTATTCATACAGGAGGATAATTTGTAACTTAATTGTGAGCACGAGAGTTCATGTTACTCGATAAATAAGAATGAATCCACTCGCTTGGCAGACCACTCATCTTGCAGGCCTGACTGCTTGATGCCACAGCATGAGCAAGGCATGTGGGTGCCTCTCAAACGAACTGCTTATTTTCCCATATACACAGATCATACCGATAGGCACGGTGTCTCTCTCCCCTTCTTTCTTCCCTCTCTTTACGCTGTAGGCTCCACATCTCCTCCAATCACTCATGTTATCTTTCGTTTACCCTATTAAGGCCCATCTAAATTTCGCTGGAAACTTGTTATAGCATACCCAAATGATATTAGTTGGAGGGAATGGTTCGTTAAGACATATTTCTTATTCTCTGGCTTGTTCAACAATTTAACCTTTCTACAGAAATCCGTCTCTTTTACAACTCAGAAGTCAATCATTTCTAATTTATTCTTATCCTTCTCCATGCTTGACCAATATAGCGGTAGAAACTTCTCTCTAGATTCCACAACCGACGAACATTGCTGAATAATAAAAAAATGGCTCTGAGCACTATGGGACTCAGCTGCTGTGGTCATAAGTCCCCTAGAACTTAGAACTACTTAAACCTAACTAACCTAAGGACATCACACACATCCATGTCCGAGGCATGATTCGAACCTGCGACCGTAGCGGTCGTGCGGTTCCAGACTGTAGCGCCTTTAACCGCTCGGCCACTTCGGCCAGCGCTGAATAATAGGATGGAGTTTTTCTAATGCATCAGTGTCATGCTGACTGCACACAAAATCTAGTCAACATCTTGGCGAGCATGTGGGTGGAAAGCAATTGTTGATTTGTTGAAGCCAGACCTTCAGGTGCTGCAGTTTGCTGTTTCCTCTGAAGTCTTGGCCGCTGATGTCGTCAACGTGAAAACCTGCGCCACTAAAACCAGGTGTTACACCGCTAGCTTGTGGTGCATACCTATTCATGGTCTGCACGTCTTTTCACACTCTTTCAGCGCTTTGTTTCTTCTGTACACAATAGTTCACTTCTATTTAGTTTTGAACAACATCCTCCTATCAGTGTTCTTGCTTTTTGCACTGTAAAAGGTTGATGCTGAGCTGCTGTTGTTTCAAAGTAGGCAGCAACTGCATCTACAGGGATTCTACTATAGACACTGGTCTGCTCATTAGGAGCCTCCACCTACTTTACGTATTTCCTGCGCCACAAGTTCCCTTTGTTAAATCTGTTTTTGATCGCATCTGGCCAACCAGGTGCAGTTTCTGCAGTCCACCGCCAGGTGTCCATACCTCCAACAGGTAGAGCAAACTAGCCATAAAAATTGATCTCAAGAAGCAGAATGCCCCATCTTTTTTCACTGCATAAATCTAGCTGGATGTAAATTGCGTCTGTCTTCTTGCAAGGCTCTCGAAATTCTTTATACACGTCGCCTGAATTCTGATTTGTCAACTCATCGCTGAGCCCTACTTGCCGAGACATCATTGCTCTTCCACGATTGAAGTTTCTTAGTTAATCTCTCCCTTTCTGATGCTATCTGCACATACAAATATTTAACCCAGATACAACAGTTAACTCAAACCTATTGTAAGTCATACTCTCCACACATTATTCCTGCTTCTCTTAAATATATGAAATTCTTCCAAAAGTTGCAACACTGCTAATAATGACACTGATAATCAACAAGATGTAGAACAGAATCCACTAAGGACATATGTCAATTATTCATGCCAGGAATTGTTCTTAAAATGTACCATGGCTCTACATATTCAGAAATTTAAAGAAAATTTATCACTGAATAATTAAATTTCCTGACAATATTGTAGAATTTCCCATTTTAATTCGAGCCTGGCAGTAGAAACGTCAATTTTGGTGAAACTTCGTGTGTGGAACAATATATTAAATGTGCAGAATGGATTGAATTAATGCTTTACAAGTTTTCAGTCCACGCAGTGAAACTTAAGATGTGGTGTTTAAAATTCATTTATTCAAAAACATTGATCATGATAAAGAGCTTGCTCACTACTTTAATCAAAATTATGATCTGTGTGACTGAATGTGGTCCAAAAGTTTATATGCACAAAAGATGAAAAGGATATGATATGAAATTACTTGATGCACGATTAAACCTTCATAAAAAGAAAGAGAGAAAATATAACAAACAGTTGACAAAGTTAATGGTTGAGGAAGGCTGAACCGTAAATGACACTGGATCCCTAAGTTCTGTTTATCCAAGTGCAAGTTACTCTCACCATACTTATCGATGTAATGCGAGGAGAATACTGATGGCGTGGCCAGCTGCCATGAAATATGCCCCTAGGAGTGCACTGCTGTGAATTCAAACATTGGACTTCATCACTCTCCACTGCTGAGAAGGACTGCCTTAAAAGTCTGCCATTGTGCATCCATGAAGTGAAGTCTTAAAGATAAGTTACTGAAATCCAGGAGTGATTCTCCAAGAACCAGAAGTTAAGTGTCCATTTTTAGAGGTTAGAGAGAAGCCTGTCTGTATTTGCACCAAGAGAACTTGGTCACCCATTCCTTAAAAAGTTGAAATTTTCTCTGACAATAGTATGATTGTTTTGTTGTTAAAAATCTCCCACCAAACACTGGTAAAACGTCAGATCCAATTAACTCGTTTCCCATCCTCTATTCTCGAAAAAGTCAACTCAAACGTTATTTCAAACTGTCAACACACTACAGCCGTCAATGAATGGCCTCCTTATCCATTCGCACAGTATTCTCTGGTTGTGGGAAAAGAATTAAGAAAAAATAGCTTCATTTCCTGTCAACAGTCTATCAGCCTGTTGCTACAGTCTGTCAGCCATATGCAAGCTAAACTTCTTCAGAGTCCTGTTTTCATGTATTTTAGGAAGGCCAAGAGGTGTTTATCCCAGAGACTGTTGTTTTGACACAGTCTCGACTGCCACCATCTGTTTCGCCAAATTTCTTGCTGTACACCTTTCTCTAACAGGACATCAGCCACAAACAGCACCATTTCCTGGCTGGAATTTGTCTATTTTACTGTGGTTTTCCACCTTGGCTCATTCTGTTCCAGTCACAGACTCTGGCCTGTGGACGCCACTGCCCCCATGTCCAGCCCTCTGCTTTCCTGCGAACAGTGTGTATGTCCCCCCTCTTCTTGTACCTGAGCAGCCTCTCGCCAGTTCTCAGAACATCTTGTCCCTTGTTGCAGGGTTCCACTCCCTTGCATTTCTCCCTGAATGTCCTGTTCCCAGTACATCACACCTTGAAAGTTCTCCCAAGGAAATCATTATAACAGCATGTACAGGTTCGTTTAGAACAGCAAAGTAAAGGGAATGTAGTCACCCTTAACCATCACTGTTACCACTTTATCAAACACGAAAATATGTGTTTTCATGATCTGCATACATTTGATATGTCATATCGAATCTACCTATCAAACTGAGTAAAAAGCGACCATCCAAAATGATTTGATGGTTTTCAAGGTAAAATATTTCTGGCCTCGAAAGAACAATATCT
The DNA here is from genome assembly GCF_023898315.1 of Schistocerca nitens. Taxonomy (NCBI): domain Eukaryota; kingdom Metazoa; phylum Arthropoda; class Insecta; order Orthoptera; family Acrididae; genus Schistocerca; species Schistocerca nitens. The sequence continues at coordinate 165,240,056 of NC_064616.1, read as the reverse complement.
ACTTTTGGTACTCCTGATTTTCGTGGAATTGTTTTCCTGGAATTTGTAGTATATTCTGCATCTTTAACATGAGCAATTTTATGTCTAATCTTCACAGAAGTACGGCATTTAGCACATTTCCTTCTTCCATGACGAAACACATTCACAACACAGCAGAAGTGTCAAGAACAATAAGACAAGGCGGGAAAATGCTGTAACTGGGTGTCGATTATAAGAATAGATGATAGTGCGGATGTGTATTTAGTTGCTGTAACTCACTGTTTATTATGAGACACCTTCAGATTGATAAAAGCCATGGAGATTGCACCTACACCATCCATTAGTTGCTGTTATCTACACAGGATTTTTGATCACCTGCCTTTAGTACCGTATGCTCTCATGGACGTAGCATCTATAAAAGGAAAAAATGAAATTTTTGAAATGGTACTTAGCACATTTGGAATGTTAGGTCCTCTAAATGATATTGTGGTCTAAGAGCCATACAGATTAGATATCTAGCATTTCAGTTCCCATCACAAAATAAAATTGCAAATATATTTAATAGAAATGAAAGTTATGTAGATAAAAAATAGCTTTCTAAAATGACACCTGGAGCTCACTTTCTGAGTGCCAGAACAGCTCTGAATTGCCAGGGCCAAAGCATCATTTCAGGGAAAGTGAACTCATTTTTCAGTCTTCGTTAAGATTAGGAAAAATCACGGATTTCCCTTCATATAGGATTGTCCAATGTGCTGTGATACGAGTCATGGATTTTCAGGGCAGAAGAAGACTCATTGACTCGAAAGGGAAAAGGTGTGCCTCAAAAATATTTTCTACCGAACACGAAGCTCTCGTGACTGTTGTGACAAATATGAGACTAACTGGCCATTTCGTCTTAATTTTTGTAATATTTTCTAGAAGGAATATGGACGAAAATTTCAAGAAATGGACTCCAACAGATTCTTTTATCAAATGTCACTCATTGGTTAGGATGCGAGAGCCGATTTTCACCAAATGGTTCAAGCATTTAATAAACAATGTGAAACCAGCAGCTGGATAAGTGGCTTTGCACAGTGTTGATGGCCACTTCTCTCTAGAGGTGCCAGATTTTCAAAAAAAAAAAAAAAAAGGAAGGAATGTTCCCTTGGCATTTTTAATGACTATTCTTCCCAGCTCACATTGGTACATTACGCTTACACATAAAGTAAAGCAGGGACATTGATGACATTAATACTTATTCTTTGGGGGTCACATGAATACAGGACACATTTTTCAGTAAACAACTAAATGAAAAGAAAAGTATTAGATAAATACTAAACACAACATTGTTAAGGCTTTCGTGGCCACTTGTTGACAAACTGCCTATTGGATTCTGTGTCGGGTTCTTCGGCCGACGTTCATCTAATGATTTTTCTGACGTTTCGCCAGCACGAGTGGCTGGCATTGTCAAAGCTTCACCCTCCATTGCCGGTGGTGAACTGGAGCCGAGCTCGCGGCCGCAGACTATATGTACCTGGCGCGCCAACGTCCGAGGGCTTCTACGCGGTCATTTCCGGTGCGGTTCTCCTCTTGCTACCTGCGACGGTCGTTCGCTGCAGTACGGGAAGGCAGGATCCGTTTACCTTAAGGCTTTCCTCTTTCTTGTTGAAACTGTTCGCGTGTTTTTGTATTTCTACAGCTTCTCTAAACAAGCGCGTGTGATAGTGCTTCTCTACAGCCAGAACTTCCGTGTCGGCGAATTTTATTACGTGGTGGGTCTCATTCAGTGCGTGCTCTGCCACGGCCGATTTCTCCACCTGCCCCAACCTGCAATGTAGCTTATGCTCTTTGATCCTGGTGTTAATGGATCGTCCAGTCATTCCGACATAAACTTTTCCGCATGTGCATGGTATACGGTATACTCCCGACATTGCAAGTGGGTCTCTTTTCTCCTTTGCCGATCTAAGACACTCTTTGAGAGAACAGGACGAATATGTGAGCCGCAACACCTCAAACGAGAAATGCAACACCTGGAAACTGTTCTGAGGAGCAATGGGTACTCCACAAATTACATTAGAAGTGTAACAGAGCCAAACACTCGGCGAAGAAATGTCGGGTACGGCCTTTCTGACATACATTCCCAGAATCGGCCGTATATTGCGCAAACATGGCATAAAGACGATTTTCAAACCGACAAGGAAGTTCAAAGAGTGTCTTAGATCGGCGAAGGAGAAAAGAGACCCACTTGCAATGTCGGGAATATACCGTATACCATGCACATGCGGAAAAGTTTACGTCGGAATGACTGGACGATCCATTAACACCAGGATCAAAGAGCATAAGCGACATTGCGGGTTGGGGCAGGTGGAGAAATCGGCCGTGGCAGAGCACGCACTGAATGAGACCCACCACGTAATAAAATTCGCCGACACGGAAGTTCTGGCTGTAGAGAAGCACTATCACACGCGCTTGTTTAGAGAAGCTGTAGAAATACAAAAACACGCGAACAGTTTCAACAAGAAAGAGGAAAGCCTTAAGGTAAACGGATCCTGCCTTCCCGTACTGCAGCGAACGACCGTCGCAGGTAGCAAGAGGAGAACCGCACCGGAAATGACCGCGGAGAAGCCCTCGGACGTTGGCGCGCCAGGTACATATAGTCTGCGGCCGCGAGCTCGGCACCAGTTCACCACCGGCAATGGAGGGTGAAGCTTTGACAATGCCAGCCACTCGTGCTGGTGGAACGTCAGAAAAATCATTAGATGAACGTCGGCCGAAGAACCCGAGACAGAAGCCAATAGGCAGTTTGTCAAATACTAAACACATAAATACTATCATTTCACATAATAAAATAGCAAGATGTTACCTGTCGATATTTAGTTTAAAACATACGAGTAAATCCTGATATTTTTCGGTATTCCACTTTTGTTCAGGCAAACTTTGTTGATAATTTGACATCTTTTAACAATTTTCTACCATCCTTTGCAAACTTGAAAAGCTCTTCACAAGATTGACTAACCTAATTTATCACTACATGGAGTTCTACTTTGATTAAGTCTACAGTACACTTGTTTCTTGTGCCAATCCACTTGTTTTTCATAGGTGCAAAACCTTTCTACACAAAGGCATTGGAGCTCAGGACACTAAGCCAATAACTGACAACTTCAAACGAATTTGGGACATTATTATCAGGTGCTGCTGAGAGAATATGAAGTAAGTTTGATATGTCACAACGCTCCTTGTTCACACTTTCTGAGAGACTGTCACTGTAACTGCTGAACTCTTCATACATGTACATCACCAGGACACACATGACCATTAAAATGAATTATTTCCATTGCATTCTAGAAACCTTGAAAGAAAATTTTGTTTCATACATAGAATGCTTCTAAAGATGTATATTTATTGTTTTCAGATAAAACTATATGGCTCCAGAGATCTTTTCAAGTCTCAAACATCTTTGTTGTGTATATGCAGAACAAAGTGAGAAATGAAAATTTGTGCGAAACCCAGGATTCGAGCCCAGATCTCTTGCTAACAAGGCAGGTGCGTTAATCATTGCGCCATTCTGGCTGAGAGGCTTTGTGCAACTGCACGGATTACCCTAGCAGCCTTCCTCCTCAGTCCAAATTACCATTCACACCTTTGCGTACTTGGTATTCTCCCTAAACTCGAACAGCATTGCAGAGCCTCTTCAAGTGTACTGGAATAGCACCTCAGCATTGAACAAAACAGAGGATCTTACCTGAAGATGCATATGTATTATTTTCAAATGAACTACTTTTCAAGACTCAAACATTGACAATGTATATGTGCTGCCACAAGTGTCAAATGAAAATTCGTACCAAGGCCGGGATTTAAATCCAAGTCTTCTGTTTACTAGACAGATGTGCTAACCACTACACTACCCTTATCTCCAAAGTACTTTCATACATAAGTGTAGAAACTGGTGAAACCTGTAGATGTCTTCTTTCACAGTGGTACAGACAGCCAATTCTTAATTTTTTTTGTCTTACTGCCATAGAAACTATCTTCCTTTCTTCGTTGAATTTTTGTGGCGAGAAGTTTCATTTGTTTGCATGTTTTCAAAATACTTAAATCACATCTTTCCAGAGTTTTAGTTCCTATTTCCCACCGGTTTCTCACATTCCCAAAGGAAAAGAAATAAATTTCAAGCAAAACTACTTGCTCTGGTCCATCAGAAAACTGTTGACAATAACTTAGGACAATTAACAGTGCCCTGGAAGTAGCTTTTAATTGCATCTCAATTGTTTAGCAGTCTGGTTATAGAAGGAGTCAACAAAAGTCATCTGGTGGGTATAATGCGTAGAATTCCGAATTCACAAATTGAAAAACTGATTTCAACTGGTCTTTGCTCTTGGCTGAGACCCACAAATGATTATAAATTTTCAGTTCAATGTTCTCCACATCAGTATCTAATTTATCTACAGCAAATTTATTTTCACAAGCATTTCTGCCTTTGCACAATATGGTTAGAACAACTAGCCTTAAAAATGTTCTCATTTCTACTGAGCAGAAACTGAGACAGTGAAATATTTTCCGAAATTAACATGTGCATTGTCAGCACCTGATTTACTCTCATGTTATGGATTCCCAAGTTCTGGATCACCAAATCAGTTACCAGTATTGCTAAAGAAGTTTCACCTGCATTCTTGACAAAATCAAGTACTTTATTTTGAACTTTCTGCAGTGAATTAACGTAGCGTATACATACTGGAAACAGATTTCTGTTGTTTCTATTCGATGCAACTGTTGCCAGTGAAAAGAATTTGGCAGTCTTTTCTGCACAGTTTAAACCATCTAAAAGGTCTTTAACATTCTTGGGAGCAAGTACATTTTTCACAAGCATTTCTGCCTTTGTAATCCACATTTCAATATTGAAGCAATTGTTGAATCGGTGAAAATATGGGATACTAATTTATTCCCACAGTCAATGCTGGAATGACTTAAATTATGCTTTACAGCATGATAAGCTAAACCTAGTTCATATGCTGCAACACCATCACATGAATTTTTGTTATTTAAGCTTACAAAACAGTTTGAGAGTTTAGAACTGCCTACACTTGAACTTTCCTCCAGTTTATGTCCTCTATATAGGGAATGTTGTTTGAGGTCACTTGTGGGCCATGAATATCCTTTCTGCACACCACGAAATATGTCCTATATTTATTTTTCCCCAGATTTACCCATGAAAATATATCTTCTCCTACTTCTTCTAATATACTTGCTGATGCTGAGATTTTACTTTGTTGTTCAGAGAAGCATTTGAAACATCGTTCTCACCATCACTCATTTCTAATTATCATGTATTAAGGACTGTATACTTAATCCAGGCATTTGCTTGGACTCAATACAAGTGGTGAGTACAGAATATGAACAACACCAGTGGTGGTGATGGGGCTTAAAAGACTACAAGCAAGGACTGGAAGGATGCTACTTTCTGACCAATCTTCCTTTATTTTGTTTGCAGTTGTTGCCATTATTGGCAGATATAACAAAAGAGCGTCTCTGTCCAGGGGTAGTGACATTTCAGGCTGAAAAATGTCTCCTCTTTTATGGGCCATGCTAAATCTGACATTTTTCACATCTTAAAAAAATTGAAAATTAGTGACGCCGACTGAAGAAAAAATGGAGGGGTGAAATCAAAGCCAGAATCCGTTAAAAATAGTTTATATGGCAATACTACTGCTTTCGTACATTCATTTGTTCACATTTGAAAAAAGGGAGTCACATTGGTACGGTGATACCCTCATACAACACGTAGCTTCCACCCTCTCGATGTTTTTTTCATGGAATCTTTTGTGTTCCTCTATTCTCAAAAATTAGAGTACTAGCTGAATCAAATCCTTTCAATTTTTCTGGGATAGGGAACTCAGTATCTTATGGGATGAATGTACTGCAGAGGTGCTACTTCAGAAGTGGCAGCTAACGGGTTTCAAAAAATGTTGATTTTATTGATTCATTTCATTATTTTTTCACAAATTGGCTTTCTGGCTCAGAAATATACAGACAGAGTGTAGAATCTTCTGACAATTACAAAAAAATATATTTCTAAGGAACTAAGCTAGATACAATTATGTGATTTGTTGCAAATGGTAGCTCAAATTAAAGTACGAGGGCCGTTCAGAAAGTAACCTCCGGTTGATTTAAAAAAATACACCAAGTTAAATAAAAATATTTTAATATATACATCTTACAACTACATCTTTGCACTATTTTTCTACATAGTCTCCATAGCGATTGAGGCACTTATCGTATCTCTTCACAAGCTTTGAAATTCCTTCTGCATAAAAATCACCCGCTTGTGCCTGGAGCCAGCCTGTGACCGCATCTTTGAGCTCTTCGTCGTCATCAAACCGCTGTGACCCGAGCCATTTCTTCAAATGCATGAAGAGGTGATAATCACTTGGCGCCAGGTCTGGGCTGTAAGGTGGATGGTTGATAACGTCCCACTTGAAGAACTCAAGAAGGGCCGTTGTTCTGCGAGCAGAGTGAGGACGGGCGTTATCGTGCAAAAAAACGATACCGGAAGTCAGCATACCACGGCGTTTGTTCTGTATAGCCCATCGTAACTTTTTTATTGTTTCACAGTACACGTCTTGATTAATGGTCATACCACGTTCCATGAATTAAACCAACAACACCCCTTTGGCATCCCAAAACACCGTTGCCATCAGTTTTCTGGCAGAAAAATCTTGCGAGGCTTTTCTTGGTTTGGTAGGCGAATTTGAATGTGCCCACATCTTTGATTGTTCTTTTGTCTCAGGGTTCACGTACTTAATCCAGGTTTCGTCACCGGTCACGATTCTGTTTAACAATGGTTCTCCTTCGTCCTCATAACGTGACAGAAAGTCTAATGCAGAGGCCATTCTTTGAGTTTTGTGGTGGTCGGTAAGAATTTTGGGCAACCATCGTACACAGAACTTACGGTAACCCAATCTTGCTGTCACTATCTCGTACAAGAGAGTCTTAGAAATCTGTGGAAAACCAGTAGACAACTCCGACATTGAGAAACGTCGATTTTCACGAACTTTTGCATCAACTGTCTGAACGAGTTCGTCAGTCACCAATGATGGTCTACCACTCCTCTCTTCATCATGAACGTTTTCTCGTCCACTTTTAAATAAACGTACCCATTCACGGACAACTCCTTCACTCATAACTCTTGGTCCGTACACGGCACAAAGCTCACGATGAATAGCTGCTGCAGAATATCCTTTGGCTGTAAAAAACCTTATGACAGCACGCACTTCACATTTGGCGGGGTTTTCTATTGCAGCACACATTTCAAACTGCCACAAAAACTAAACTAGCGCAGGTACGACGTTCACTCGACCACGGCTTGATGCCGACTGACCTGTTGAGTGCGTGAACGCACAGATGGCGTCGCTACTCTCCCCACAACCCGCACTGTGACCAATCGGAGGTTACTTTCTGAACCGCCCTCGTATTTTATGCATACAGTTCCATATGTCTGTGAGGTTTTTTGTTTGGATTTTGTATGAACTCTAATAATCTTGAAAATAACCTAAGTGAGAAGAGCGTTTCTTTCAATTAAATTTGCAATTCTTTTTTCCAATTGAATATTAGAAAACAACTTTGCCCAAAATTAGAAACCCTTTATCTCAAGGACCAAAAATGCACTCTAGCATTGTAAGATATATTACTCCTTGGAAAGGAACATGTGCTATGTAATCCTGCAAAATATGGTTTCACAGTTTCGTAGAAACAATTATTTTTGAAAAATTATCTGGGAATATGCAACTTTCTCATACATTCCAATTATTCTTTTATGCTCCTTCTGATTGCTACATACCTGTCATGCCTAGCCCTTACTATTGCTATTTACAAGCAGACACTTCACCCATGAACAGATATTCTGTGTAAAACTATTTCACAGAGTGAGGTAAAGTAAGGAGAGCGCAGACATCAACTAACTTCTTGAGCAAACATTTAGACAATCTCCTATCTGCTCTGTGATGCAGTTTTTTCTGAGGATGTCCTTGCACTCAGTAACGCTAGTATGCAGCAAAATAATAAACTGCAGCTTTAAATAGGATGGCAAGTAGCTACTAATAATAAATGAAAACATGGTTTGTCATGATCCAGTATTTATTATAAATAAAAAACTATGAGATTTATGATAATACACTTGTGATGTTAAAAAAGATAATCAGCTTTAAAATGGGAAAGTATTGCATTTCCTAGCTGAGAAGATCTCAGCTCGACGATTTGTAAGTACTGACTGATGTACTTTGTGCTCTGCAAAATCTTCTAAGCAAAATTGCACAATTATAACTTTCTTGTATACTCTTGAATGATTCTGTGCCATAATTTGCTTAGCAAAACCAGAAGTTTACTGCATTGTAATAAGGTCATAATAATGACCAGTTGCAGATATACTTCCACCTGACATTTTCTGTATAAAAAATAAAATATTGTTATTAAGATAGACTGCCTGGTAAAAGAAATGAAGGACCCAGAACACAGGCAGATGTCAATATAGCTTCGTACACATAAACAACGCTGGTGGATATGAAGGTGATTAGAGTTACAATTATTCTTAGTGACAGGTAGAGCCAAGGTGCATTAGTGTTGATACTATTTAGTGTTGTTACCAAGTCTAGTATGCTATATAAGGGGTATAAACAGCGGCAGATTTTGAGTGATCGTAGTGAATGATAAGGATATGCCACAAGTACTATAGTAAGGAGAGAATAAGCACAGGTATACATCATGCGATACATCACTTCCAGTGATATAATAATGCTGTAACTGGTCAGTAGTAGGTTATCAGTGGGGTATGGGTTATCTTAGAGTCACAGATGAGGACTTCGGTGCCAGGTAGATACGAGGGCGGTTCAATAAGTAATGCAACACATTTTTTTTCTCGGCCAATTTTGGTTGAAAAAACCGGAAATTTCTTGTGGAATATTTTCAAACATTCCCGCTTCGTCTCGTATAGTTTCATTGACTTCCGACAGGTGGCAGCACTGTACGGAGCTGTTAAAATGGCGTCTGTAACGGATGTGCATTGCAAACAACGGGCAGTGATCGAGTTTCTTTTGGCGGAAAACCAGGGCATCTCAGATATTCATAGGCGCTTGCAGAATGTCTACGGTGATCTGGCAGTGGACAAAAGCATGGTGAGTCGTTGGGCAAAGCGTGTGTCATCATCGCCGCAAGGTCAAGCAAGACTGTCTGATCTCCCGCGTGCGGGCCGGCCGTGCACAGCTGTGACTCCTGCAATGGCGGAGCGTGCGAACACACTCGTTCGAGATGATCGACGGATCACCATCAAACAACTCAGTGCTCAACTTGACATCTCTGTTGGTAGTGCTGTCACAATTGTTCACCAGTTGGGGTATTCAAAGGTTTGTTCCCGCTGGGTCCCTCGTTGTCTAACCGAACACCATAAAGAGCAAAGGAGAACCATCTGTGAGGAATTGCTTGCTCGTCATGTGGCTGAGGGTGACAATTTCTTGTCAAAGATTGTTACAGGCGATGAAACATGGGTTCATCACTTCGAACCTGAAACAAAACGGTAATCAATGGAGTGGCGCCACACCCACTCCCCTACCAAGAAAAAGTTTAAAGCCATACCCGCAGCCAGTAAAGTCATGGTTACAGTCTTCTGGGACGCTGAAGGGGTTATTCTGTTCGATGTCCTTCCCCATGGTCAAACGATCAACTCTGAAGTGTATTGTGCTACTCTTCAGAAATTGAAGAAACGACTTCAGCGTGTTCGTAGGCACAAAAATCTGAACGAACTTCTCCTTCTTCATGACAACGCAAGACCTCACACAAGTCTTCACACCCGAGAGGAGCTCACAAAACTTCAGTGGACTGTTCTTCCTCATGCACCCTACAGCCCCGATCTCGCACCGTCGGATTTCCATATGTTTGGCCCAATGAAGGACACAATCCGTGAGAGGCACTACGCGGATGATGAAGAAGTTATTGATGCAGTACGACGTTGGCTCCGACATCGACCAGTGGAATGGTACTGTGCAGGCATACAGGCCCTCATTTCAAGGTGGCGTAAGGCCGTAGCATTGAATGGAGATTTCGTTGAAAAATAGTGTTGTGTAGCTAAAAGATTGGGGAATAACCTGGTGTATTTCAATGCTGAATAAAACAACCCCTGTTTCAGAAAAAAAATGTGTTGCATTACTTATTGAACTGCCCTCGTATATATCCTGGGGTGCCTCCCCAGGTGGCGGATAGGGGACTGTCTCCTAGATATAGACGGTACCGAGAAAATGAAATACTCGGGGTGGACCAAAACTGTCAGTAGCGTCGGTTCTCACAATGGGCTGCTACAAAAGGCGTTGTGCTCGGCAACATGCCACAAATACAACAACTAAACATCATGATGGAAGAACAAGGAAAATCTCACTACCCCGGGCCCCAGTCAGTAGACTGGAACAGTCGTGAGCATCGGATTCCGGGGGCTCACGGACATCATGAGAAGAATCGGAACTTCTCAAATTCCCTCAAGACAAAACAGAAACACTACATCGCAGCACTCAACGTGAACACGCTACTCAAGACGGGAATGATGAAACAGCTCACAGATACTTTATACAGGTTCAGGATCAAAATTTGCGCACTACAAGAAACAAGATTCCCAAATGAAGACCATTTCAATACAGGTAACTACAGAATATACAAGGGAAAACGATCGGTACACAGGAAGAACCTCAGGCTCTATGGCACAGGATTCGCAGTACACAGAATGATCACAGACGCAGGACTTCACATCGCCTATCGGAAGAATCAGCACACTGACAATTAAGTCGGCAAACAGGGCGTACACGATCATAAACGCACACGCACCAAGAAATGACCACAGCAGGAAGGATCCAGACGCCATTGAGGACTTGGACAGCAGTGGAGGAGACAATCAAGAAAATACCTACACACCGAACTAAAATTATTCTAGGAGACTTCAAGAACAAAAATACAGACACATTGCAGGAAAATACACACCACACCGTGACACAAACCTAAATGGGAGACACCTGATAGAATTCTGCGAGACATATGTCCTCAAAGTCATCTCAACGAACTTCAAGAAACCCATACAAACATTAACCACATGGAAACTCCCAAATGGCAAGAGAGAATTACAGATCGACCATGTCATTATACAAAGAGAAGCACAGAGGGAAACCCAGAACATCAACACACGTAAGGGCTCCCTTGTCTCTGATCACCACCTACTACAGATAAAGACACGCCTAATCCCGAAGAGGAAACAACAGAAAACTAAGATCATTAGACCAGACACAGAATATCTAACACTCAACTAAGAGAAAATACTTGAGAAAATTAAGATAGGAACAACGCAAAACTGGGAACAGCTATCAGGAAAGCTTCAGGAAGCCATGAAATTAGCAGTAGCACCGAGAACCAGGAAACACCGCTGGTGGAACCATACATGTGACCTAGCAATCGAAAGATGAATCAACACATAGAAAAAATTCAATGGCAACAAGGTACCAGAAAACTGTCAAGAATTTCTCAAAACATATTAACAGACAAGCAAAACTATCCATAAATAAAAACGAAACTACGACAAACAGAAACTAGAAGAGATAGAAGCAGAACAACACGAGGAATTTCTACAGGACGTTCAGAGAAAACATGATGAAATACCAAGCACCGAACTCTGCTTTAGGAGACCAGACGGCACACTAGAGACCAATACGAAGAACAACTGTAACCTCCTAGCGAATTACTTCGAGAAACTCCTAAACGCAGAATCACCAACAGACAAACTGGACACAGAGGAACCCGCACCAAACCCAGACAGCGAACCGCCATTGATAGAAGAAGTAAGATAAATCATCAAGGACCTCAAGAACAATAGAGCACCAGGAAGGGGTGGAGAAATCGCGGAATTCTGGAAGCTGCAAGACCCAGATCTCACAGAACACATACACAACACCACGAAACAGATATGGGAAATAGAAGAGATACCGAAGGAATGGCGCACAGCACTGATTCACCCTCTATACAAGAAAGGGGATAAGTAGGACCCGAACAACTATAGGGGCATCTCACTGTTACCGATCACATATAAGATACTTTCGAAAGCACTGCTAAATAGATTAGAGAAGCAATCAGACCACCTGATTGGGAAATACCAGGCTGGGTTTCGTAAACACAGGTCTACGCTGAACAGATATGGAACCTTAAGATGATATTGCAACACAAACAGAACCACACCATCACCTTCGTCGACTTGAAAAAGGCTTACGACTCAATAGATAGACACACCCTCTTTAAAATCCTGAAAGAATACAGAGTATATAGGAAGACACCTACCATAATTCAGCAAACACTAACAAGCACGACATCTAAAGTGAAGTTCTGTGGAGAACTATCAGAACAATTCGAAATCAGAACAGGAGTCAGGCAGGGCGACGGCCTCTCGCCATTGCTGTTCAACATAGTACTGGGCAAAATAATGAAGGAATGGGAAAATACACAGAAAGGAGTCCATTTAGGAAAAGTAAGAGTCAAGTGCCTAGCGTTCGCGGACGCTTTAGCCATTGTAACAGTACGAAAAACAGAAACAATAACAGCCATAGAGGAACTACACGAAATTGCAGCCAAGACAGGACTACAGATATAATACGTGAAGACACAGTTCATGAGCACCCAAAAACACCCATCACTACACAGAAAATATGGGAACAATACACAGAACAGAAAATTTTAAGTAGCTAGGAGAAACAATACAGATTACTGTAAGAAATAAGATATCTAATGAAGAGAGAAGAGCGAAACTAGAGAAGGCCTAGAAACTGACTTGGAATCACTACAATAAGAAAGCTATCTCAAGAAAGGCCAAGCTACGGCACTGCGAGTCGGTGGTGCTACCAGAAGCACTATATGCAGCCGAGACCACAGTAGTACAAGGACAGACACGAATCAAACAGATAGAGAAGACAGAACGAAAAATACTCAGGAAAATATTCGGGGCGACGTAAAAAGACGGGGTACGGATAAAGAGGCCAGTTGAAGAACTATACGAACATACAGAGAAAATAACAGACCAAATCAGGAAACGAAGACTACAGTTTTACGGCACCGCATAGGATAACGAGACAGATCTTGGACTGGGTTAGCACAAGGAAAAACAACAAATGGATGAATGAAGTAAGAAATGACATGGAACAACTCAACATCACACAGGAAACAATACAGAACAAAACACTCCTTAGGAACCTGATTAGAAGAAACAAACTACAAGAGACACCACACAACAAACGAATACAATCGAGTTAACAGAGACGACAAGAACACAGCCAGAGGATGAAGGAACACTGGGCGAACAGGATAAAAGAGAAACCGAAGAGAACACAGGACTTAAAGTGGGCCAAAGAACGGAAGCAGAAACACAGCACACGAATGAGGAAAGTTTGGGCAGAACGTAAAGGAAAAACAACAGAAAAATGGGTATGAAGTTAAGTCTGAATGCGCTCTTCAAGGGAATAACACAAATTCAAAGTAATTTTTTCACATGGCTTATGAGTATTAGGCACCTTAAAGCGAGCACAACTTAAATACTAGGTTTCCCATTTAGGTTCTGTAAACAACATTTGTATTTTCTTTCCAAATTCAGTATTTACATTTTTTTCTATATACAGTATTAGTATTTATTTCTATATAACGTATTTTTTCTTCTGTATAGAATATGTTGGGAAATTGGGACTAGCACCACCAGGCAAAGAAAAACAGAACCACCCACCCACCCACCCACACACACACACACACACACACACACACATATATATATATATATATATATATATATATATATATATATATATATATATATATATACACTCCTGGAAATTGAAATAAGAACACCGTGAATTCATTGTCCCAGGAAGGGGAAACTTTATTGACACATTCCTGGAGTCAGATACATCACATGATCACACTGACAGAACCACAGGCACATAGACACAGGCAACAGAGCATGCACAATGTCGGCACTAGTACAGTGTATATCCACCTTTCGCAGCAATGCAGGCTGCTATTCTCGCATGGAGACGATCGTAGAGATGCTGGATGTAGTCCTGTGGAACGGCTTGCCATGGCATTTCCACCTGGCGCCTCAGTTGGACCAGCGTTCGTGCTGGACGTGCAGACCGCGTGAGACGACGCTTCATCCAGTCCCAAACATGCTCAATGGGGGACAGATCCGGAGATCTTGCTGGCCAGGGTAGTTGACTTACACCTTCTAGAGCACGTTGGGTGGCACGGGATACATGCGGACGTGCATTGTCCTGTTGGAACAGCAAGTTCCCTTTCCGGTCTAGGAATGGTAGAACGATGGGTTCGATGACGGTTTGGATGTACCGTGCACTATTCAGTGTCCCCTCGACGATCACCAGTGGTGTACGGCCAGTGTAGGAGATCGCTCCCCACACCATGATGCCGGGTGTTGGCCCTGTGTGCCTCGGTCGTATGCAGTCCTGATTGTGGCGCTCACCTGCACGGCGCCAAACACGCATACGACCATCATTGGCACCAAGGCAGAAGCGACTCTCATCGCTGAAGACGACACGTCTCCATTCGTCCCTCCATTCACGCCTGTCGCGACACCACTGGAGGCGGGCTGCACGATGTTGGGGCGTGAGCGGAAGACGGCATAACGGTGTGCGGGACCGTAGCCCAGCTTCATGGAGACGGTTGCGAATGGTCCTCGCCGATACCCCAGGAGCAACAGTGTCCCTAATTCGCTGGGAAGTGGCGGTGCGGCCCCCTACGGCACTGCGTAGGATCCTACGGTCTTGGCGTGCATCCGTGCGTCGCTGCGGTCCGGTCCCAGGTCGACGGGCACGTGCACCTTCCGCCGACCACTGGCGACAAGATCGATGTACTGTGGAGACCTCAAGCCCCACGTGTTGAGTAATTCGGCGGTACGTCCACCCGGCCTCCTGCATGCCCACTATACGCCCTCGCTCAAAGTCCGTCAACTGCACATACGGTTCACGTCCACGCTGTCGCGGCATGCTACCAGTGTTAAAGACTGCGATGGAGCTCCGTATGCCACGGCAAACTGGCTGACACTGACGGCGGCGGTGCACAAATGCTGCGCAGCTAGCGCCATTCGACGGCCAACACCGCGGTTCCTGGTGTGTCCGCTGTGCCGTGCGTGTGATCATTGCTTGTACAGCCCTCTCGCAGTGTCCGGAGCAAGTATGGTGGGTCTGACACACCGGTGTCAATGTGTTCTTTTTTCCATTTCCAGGAGTATATATATATATATATATATATATATATATATATATATATATATATAATGTGCAGCCATTTACAATACATATACACACATATAATGTGCAGTCGTGTATGCATACTCACACGCATAAACCACGGCAAGCAGTGCATCCACCTTTTACAGACACAATCACACACCCACCCACAATTTGCATATAAATAAATACCCAGCCCCATACACTCAGTCACACAATAAATAGTTAGAGCATAACTAGAGATGAACAATTTGTCATCATGAAGCGAGAGCCCTACTTTCAGCTGCAGTGTAATATGTACCTCTTGGCATCAAGACTGAAAGATTACCTGGCACACCATATGTGGAGCAGCTCCAAAACCCTCGAGCACTCACCTCCTATAATCATCGATAATGAGAGGCCACCTGTTGGTGGCAACCTCAATTATACGATATGCATATATTTTCGATATGATCCCCACAAATTCCATCAATATTTCATCAGACTGATAACAATCTTGTTTCGTGGTGTTATTCCAAAAGAATTGCGGGCAGCAAATCCAGATGTGTCGAATGTTTCAGGATGGTTCCTAATTACTTTCTCTGGATCGCAACCTTTCACCCAGTAGGTAAAACAGTATGTGTCCACATAAAGTAACTCAGGATTGTCGAAATATGATTTTGCAAACTCTTAGTGGAATTGGTAGGTGTAGAGTTTGGAGATATCCAGAAAAGATATACTGATGTATTCAAGCTTTGTGAACTGCACTGAAACTTTGGCCATCTTCACAATGGCTAGTCCTTCACTGAAGATAGTGATCCCCACGAAATTCGGTCTGGACATGTCATCTCTTCTGCCAAAACAATCGCCCCCTCTCCCACTTTCTGTAAATTAAATGAATTTCTCAATATTCTCTTACATTCTCCATGGCTTTTCCGAAATCAGAACTATTCATTAACTTGTAAAAATCTTTTCCAGTATCTCATGTCACGAGAGCTCTTTGTATGGTGCTTACATCAACATACTCTTTTAATCAGAAACACAGCTTGAAGGAGATGCCACAGGCGATATTCACAAAGTGCATGCCCAAACTGAGACAACGCTGGAGGTCTCTGTAGTGCAGAATGTATTGCTGCTTGTTCCCCACCTTTGTCAATAGCTTTGAGATGGAATCATTTAGCAGGACAATGTGCTCCAGTCACAACAGCAAGTCTTGTGCATAGCATGAAAATGGGGGTATATGACGGTTCTACATCCAGAACGTATCTTCCACCAGCTTCCACAGCCTCATCATGAATCTTTAAGCCCTGGCGTAGTGTAATAGGAGGCAGGATCCAGATAGTATGTGCCCAGGCATACACTCTGCAATTTCTTGAAAATAGTCGTAAGCAGGTGTTCATCAACGTTAATGTAGAGTCCAGCTTATTCTCTAAATCAGGGATGGCAGACTCATGCTATACATTTACCGTGTGCTCATACACTTCAGCTATGGCAGTAAATGTCAGTTTACTGGAGAATGCAGTTATGTCGACCAAATAAGAATTCCTGGAGTCACTCCATCGTATGGAAAGACCCCTTTTTGTCTCACGCTGAAAATTTGCACAGATGATATGTGTACCCTCCTGACACATCATCTCAGCAAGTTTTTGAAGAGACCTGTGCAAGAAGCGAAGAAAATCCTGGAAATGGAGCGATATTTTTGGCGTGATTCGCTTTGAAAAGGAAATGTACTTTTCGACGGTATCAGGAATGACACTGAGCTTATCATCTTTCAGACTGAAATTGCCCAAGTGCTGAATGAGAACCTGGGCAATACAACCACTCAAATTGTGAAGGAAGATGGGTATGTGCCATGGCAGCTGGTACTACATGTTGCATGCATTGTTAGCTGTGCCATGGAACTTCCCAGTTAGATGACAGTGGTCTCAATGCCGAGTTTCCGATTCTCTATCCAATGGCACGCCACAAATGTGATACTCAGCTACCCACTCCTATAATGTATGTTGCTCGTGTGAGTCTGTCATTGGAATGTTGTTGCGACATATCCAGTCAATTTGTCACACAGGCTCAGCAAGCAACTATCTTGCTGGATTGTGCCTGAGGTATGATTCGAATTTTTCTCACTGGAGTCATACGAGAATACCAATTGTTACACTGCCATTTACTGTACATGCTGCTCTGTGAAGGTTGTATGGGTGGTACTAGGGACTTCTTCACAACGAACCACAGGAGCTAGCAGACACTTGAAGTGAGTGTTTGCAATCAACTAACATTACCGCTGGTAGTGGCCATCTATTAACTATAAGAACTTTTTATCTCAAGTAGATATCTCTTCATATACCAGCGCTTGGTGAATGAGGTGCCTTTCAAGTTATTCCCGCTTGGAAAATGAGATGAGACATTTGTTGTTGTGTCCAGGACTCCTTCATACTCGGTTCGCTAGACAAACAATCAAACAACTCGTATTAATGAGTTTTATTACAACAAGACAAACACAAATACTTAATTTTGATCTGAGAGTTCTTGTAGTCCTTTATACATGATCATCCACAAGTGCAATTACACAGATGGGTCGGAAGCAAAGGGCGACATACAAAATAATCAGCTTTCTTCAGAGTAGACGATACAAGTAACACTTCTGGTCCTAGTGACCGCTAGTAACGTAAGTCTGTCAATAAGCTGCAGTTACTGCTAATCTCTAACTGTCCTACGTAGAGATTCATAATCTACATCTACATCTACATACACACTCCGCAATCCATCATACGGTGCGTGGCGGAGGGTAAATCGTACCCCAACTAGCATCTTCTCTCCCTGTTCCACTCCCAAACAGAACGAGGGAAAAATGACTGCCTATATGCCTCTGTACGAGCCCTAATCTCTCTTATCTTATCTTTGTGGTCTTTCCACGAAATGTAAGTTGGCGGCAGTAAAATTGTACTGCAATCAGCCTCAAATGCTGGTTTTCTAAATTTCCTCAGTAGCGATTCACGAAAAGAATGCCTCCTTTCCTCTAGAGATTCCCACCCGAGTTCCTGAAGCATTTCCGTAACACTCGCGTGATGATCAAACCTACCGGTAACAAATCTAGCAGCCCGCCTCTGAATTGCTTCTACGTCCTCCCTCAATCCGACCTGATAGGGATCCCAAACGCTCGAGCAGTACTCAAGAATAGGTCGTGTTAGTGTTTTATAAGCGGTCTCCTTTACAGATGAACCACATCTTCTCAAAATTCTTCCAATGAACCGAAGACGACTATCCGCCTTCCCCACAACTGCCATTACATGCTTGTACCACTTCAGATCGCTCTACAATGTTACGCCCAAGTATTTAATCGACGTGACTGTGTCAAGCACTACACTACTAATGGAGTATTCAAACATTACAGGATTCTTTTTCCTGTTCATCTGCATTAATTTACATTTATCTGTATTTAGAGTTAGCTGCCATTCTTTACACCAATCACAAATGCTATCCAAGTCATCTTGTATCCTACTACAGTCACTCCACGACAACACCTTCCCGTACACCACAACATCATCAGCAAACAACCGCACATTGCTATCCACCCTATCCAAAAGATCATTTATTTAGATAGAAAACAACAGCATCCACCCTATCCAAAAGATCATTTATTTAGATAGAAAACAACAGCAGACCTACCACACTTCCCTGGGGCACTCCAGATGATACCCTCACCTCTGATGAACACTCACCATCGAGGACAACGTACTGGGTTCTATTACTTAAGAAGTCTTAGAGCCACTCACTTACTTGGGAACCAATTCCATATGCTCGTACCTTAGTTAGGAGTCTGCAGTGGGGCACCGAGTCAAACAATGAAGAGGCTATGACTGCTAATCTCTAACTGTGCTACATAGAGATTGCTAATGAAGAGGCTATGATGCGTTGGCTAACGAAGTAGTTAACGTTGAAGCTGCTCTCGAAGTGAGTGCCACCAGTCGGGTGCTGCGTTTATGTCGTCTTCACCTAGGGGCCGTTGCTGTCGCGTTGCCGTTTTGGAGGGAGGCCGGTCAGCGTGTGATTGGCTGACCTCTTCTCACAGCCTTCTCTTCTCTGCCGTGCTGGCTCTGACTTTACACCATAGCATCGGCAGCAAGAAAATCTTGCACCATTCTTTTTACTCTGTTGGCAGAAGTATGTGGGACATACTTTTAACCCACACATAGTGTTGCTTCTCACCCTCAGTGCATAGCAACGAGTCCACATGTTTGGGGCAATGACCAGCTAATTTGGAAAAATGAAGGGTTCAACAACTGTATGCTTGACGTTTATGTTTTGCACAGTGTACTTATGGTCATCTTCTTCTGGCTTGTTATCATCAAGACCCTGGTTGTATATGTGAATTGAGTAATCAGGGTTCTGCTGCTCCAATTTTGATAGGTCCTGGAGTTTTATATGTAATGAGATTCTTTGGAAATTGTAATGCCTGTGGACATCAGATGTTTCGTATTTAATTGTATGCATCTTTTGGGAAATTTATATCGTTTGCCAGAAGTAACACTGAAAAGTAAAATACATCTCTTATCTAGAGTTTAAATATTAACACATGCCTGTTAAGTGGCAATATCTTTTTGTAAGAGGGATGGAAGTGGAACCCCCATTATGTCGATTGTAGGCATGAGAGTATATAGTGAGATGAGTGCACAGCTGAGTGTCTCACCTGACACTCTTTCCTGCATGTTGTAAATATGGCAAAATATGACACTTTTGACAAAAGCTTCCATATCACTCAGTTATTGAGTCACCCCATGAAATCATGCCAAGTGGCCTCCAAATTTTGATTCTGCTCTTCTCCTCGCCAGTATGACTGCACTCTTTTGGGGGGATGCACGAGCTCACAGTATAGAGATGTGTTGCGTTTAATGGTAGGTTACAGTGGATCCTTGACAATTCTGGGGAGCATCCTTTCCAAAACAAATAGCCGAGCATCAAGAGAAACTGTGGGATATCGGTAGCATGCATGCATGTTACTAGTATGAGTTCGTGAGATTCAGTTTCCAAAAGTGTCACCAATCACACAGTAGTCCAATGTGGCTGCTGAAGGTTCTTGGTTATGCATAGAATTTTTTTGGGGGGGGGAGGGAGGGGGAGGATGGGGGCTGTACTGCTGATGGTAAGTCCAAAGTGATGTCAAAGAGATGTTCGATGCTGTAAAGGTCCATTACGATTGTGAGATGGTCCTGGCCACAGCTGCATCAGCAAACAAGCTGGTGTCATCAGCCCATGGCACATTGAAGATGATGACAGAACTGACAGTTGTGGTGTTTGTGAGTGTGGCGAATACACTGTCGACAAACCAGGCTGGGGTGACGAACTCGTGGTAGTCTGGTAGGGTGTACGAGCTGGAGATGCAAGTCTACATCCATATATGGCCCCCATTTCAGCTCTGAAGAAAGAAAAAATTAATAAGTAACATGTACTGTTAAAAATGATATATTCAGGCATTTTTTGTAGTTTTACTGATCTTCTTAATTAATGGTATTCATATAAGTCCACAAGCCCCTCATCACATTGCTATTTGCAGTGGTGTCTTGTAACATCATATCCTGCTGGTCCATCATAACATTCTCATTGAGTGTACCTAGAAACCAAGGTCCATGGTGAATGCAAGAAGGGCCAGGGCATGGCTGCATTGACAAATAATCTGGAGCCATCAGCCCATACTACAATGATGATGATGGCTTAGGTTGTTGTAGTGTTTGCAGGCATGGTGAATACACTGTAGATGAACTGGGTTGGGGCGATGAAAACATCATTTTGTCAAGTCGTGGAGTAGTGTTGCAGGCACATTTCCAAGTGTGCACACGTCCATCACATCTGCAATAGAAGAAGAAGAAGAAGAAATTAATCAACAGAATGTAGCTGTAACAAGCGCACAAAATTTGCGGAAAAAACTAAAAAAATTATCATAAATACATACCTTTAGGGTCACTGGAGTCAAATCAGGATCGTTTGTTAGCCCTGGTCAACCATCATTTCCATTATGGCAATTCATCTCTGCCGATTCTGCTGGCTCTGTTGATTTTGCTGCTAGCAAGTCTCAGACTGGAATGACTTCTCGCACCAAAACGATTCGTATTTACAGCCGAAAATCGTATCCCTTTGCTTGTTTTCAACCAACAACAAACGAGTACTCTTATCTCTAGTCACATTGTTTCAGACAAGACGGCGCCTGCTCGCGGCTGTTCGTAGCCACCGCTATGCTACTCCGCCTCCGTCGATGTTCTTAAATACGTGATTGTATTTCAGTACAGTTGCATGTGCTGCTCCATCGTGTGGATGTGGCATCTGTTGTTCAAAGAGAAGAAGAATTTTTCTGACGCTTTGAGACTCACTGCGAGCTGTGATTGGTATCTGCAGCTCATTACCTATGCATCAGACGCCACTGTCAAAGAATACAACATTTATTTCAGTAACATGTCTTTCTCAGGTCCCCACTAGTGTGGAAGTCGTTGCTCAGCATCCACCAGCTATCACGCTACGCACTGCTTCTACAATAATAATAGCAATAGTAACGAAAGGTAGTGAGAATAATTTTTTTACTTTAGCAGTGAGGGCTCACGAATGTTCAGTAGCGTCTGGCACCCATTATCGTGCAAAACGTTCTTACTGCTTTTCAGGAGCTATCTGGAGACAGAGGTGCAGGACTATATCAAGACATTACTAGACTCACATGTGTGTTTCAAAAAATATGATAAAAAAGACTTTCATCAATAGCACGCTGCAAGGAGTGTTTACAAATCGTTCTATAGTATTATGTGTGAGCACGAGTTAGCGTAATCGATATTAATGTAAAATAATTAAAATTAAAGACAGATGGATAATATTTTGCATTAGACCCCCACCTATCAAACACAGTTAAGTCGATGAGTCATATCGGTAGAGGAAAAAAATTCTGGGTAAAGGCTCAGGATGGTAGCACTTTCGGCCATACCCACTAAGTTTGGAAGAAATTACACACAATTTTTTGTGTGTGCTGCGACGTGGACACCCCAGCGTCTGGAGTAGGATGGATATGATTTTATTTTTCTATATGCATGGTACTACCCAAAACGCACAGTAATGGAGTAAATTAACTATAAAGTTACTCAGGTCTACTTATAGCATGAGTGTAATTGATTACTAAAATAATAACAATGTATGACGGTAACTCCGCTGCGCCGGTCCCAAGCCCGGGACCTCACCACACAAGAGGTGAGGAAGGAGGAGGGATAGGAGTAACAACCTCGTTAAAAAAACCAAGGTTCACGTGGCCAGGGTGGTAGTACCTTGTAAGGGCTCCTTGCTAGGACTACAGTGAAGACCTCAACGGTAGTGAAGGGGGAGGGAATAGTTCTCGGTACGGCGTAAATAGCGGAATAGGCAACCAAAGAAAAAAAATCCTTTTCGCGTCTGTCTTGGAACAAGCGGCTAAGTGGGCAGCATCTGTCCACCAGTAGTGCAGCTGAAAACCGTTCCTCGTAGCTAACAACCTCGAGTAGAATCCTTAGGGAACTTGTTCCCCTAACCCAACAAACAGTCAACAATGGACACGCATCTTGTAAGAGATTTTACCCCAGGGAGTAACCAATCTCCAATTTCTAAGGAAATTAAAAGTAGGCATTCGGATTCTGGGGGCCTACAGCAATGTACGAAGGATGAGTCAGAGCATCCTGAAACCTTCCTTAAGCAATCAAGAAATAAAATGAAACACAAAAATGTAGAGTATATGGCAACTTTCAACGTAAACTCACTTCTAATAACAGGAAAACTTAAAACGTTAATGAATTTTATAAAACAGCACTCTAAGAAACAAGGTATACTGATGAACATTCATTTGATTCAGACAGATTCAAAATCTTCAAAGGGAAGTTGGGAAAAAGAGTTATGAAGAATGTACCTCAATTTGGAACAGGATTCAAAAAACTTGAGTACATTCGATATGTTAACTTTAGATTGTTTACGAATGTCATTCCGCCCTTTATGCACACAGACCGGAGGAGTACTACAAGTAGGCCGTTGCTCCTGTACTGTTGTTCACCACCCAACACACATCAAAGCACCTTTCTAAAGATAGTAAGACACTGAGATCAGACATGAACGCTCGATATAGAACGGTAACACTGAGCTTTCAGCTGCTCAGACCTACCGCATTGCTAACGGTACCTACATGGCAGTAAAGCCGAGACGCGGGTGTATCACAGCCCACAGCCCCTGCTGGTTACAGGCAGCAGCCGTGACCTTGTGGACTCTATTTTCGTGCCGGCCACTGTAGCTAATGCATCGCGGCAAACTTTTCATGTGAAAGTCAAATTATTGTTTGTAGACATTCCAAGTTCAGAAAACAATTTTTTTTTTTTTTTAGTGAAAGAGAAGTTTGAATTAGAATTGCTGTGTGAAGATGTTTGAAGTTCCGAACACAATATCAGTGTAATGTAAGTATGGTATTCATTTATTTGTTTTACGTTTCATTGTGTTGGTTTGTTGATTATGATACGATAAACAATTACAGTCTTAAATGTATGAGTCTGATACGACAAATTAATATTTACACAGAGCTTTTTAAATTTGTAATTCCCTTCCATGCAAAACTTTTTTTGAGCGTGGGGGTGGTGTGATGGATAGCGTGTCTGGCTCGTAAATTGGAGACTCTGGTTCGAATCATGGCATTAGCAAAGATTTTATTTTTTTTGCTTTAGTCTCATACATATATCACTGATATATTAGACTGTTAATATACCTCAGGAATCGTAAAAATTTCATTTATTGATTATACATCTTTCTTTATTCTCTCTAATTACAAAATGGTGGAGGTGGACTCTATAGAAGAACAATTGTTGCGAAGACCGTTTCGTCAAAGGGATCCAAACGAAAAACAGGAAATTGTGCAGTCTGGTAGACCTTGCCCAGAACTGCCTAATCTGAAGGCAGCTCATGAAGACAAAAGTAAAAAATACGTTCGACATTTCCAAATGTCTCAATATAGCAGGACAAACTGAGTCGCAGAAGTTCGATGCTTAACAAACTTTTTTGCTGCCCATGTTTATTGTTCGCAAAACAACATACTGTATGGTCAAACAATGGATATAATAACCTGAAAAATTTGCACAATGTCACACAGAAACATGAGAAATCTCATCCTCACGTTTTATCCGTGCTGCAACATAAAACTTTCGGCACATTATGTATAGATATTCAGCTTGATAAACAGTTATGGACTGATAGTAATAATCATAATGAGTCTGTCCAGGAGAATAGATAAGTTCTGAAAAGATTAATTGATGTTGTATGTGTCATTG
Organism: Schistocerca nitens; assembly: GCF_023898315.1. Lineage (NCBI taxonomy): Eukaryota > Metazoa > Arthropoda > Insecta > Orthoptera > Acrididae > Schistocerca > Schistocerca nitens. The sequence goes on along the minus strand of NC_064616.1, from coordinate 165,215,521 downwards.
CTGTACACGAGCCTCTCCTCATCCTCAAAAAGGATGCATGCACTAAATGAATTTACAGTAAAAAGAATACCAAGACATGCCTCAACATGATGAAATTTTTCATCCCGTCTGGTTCACGCTGTGAAAGATCAGCAAAGCTCATTTGTTGAATTATTTGAACATGTACTGGTGAAAGCTCAAATTGCGGCAATGGAACAGTAACTGCAGCTCAAGGATTTTTGAAATTTATGACAAGCCCTGAAACCACCTTCAGCAGAATTTTTTGTTTCACAGATGTACTCTGTAATATTCTTCAGTCTAAACACCTAGATATTCTGTACTGTTCACAAAAGATTCAAGATACGGAAAGGGAAATACTGAACCTTAGAAACCAGTCTGATTTGGTGTGAAGTGACACTCAGGCACAGCATGTTGATGCTGAAGATGAACCTCCTGCTAAATGGCAGCGTTGTAATGTACATCCCTCGATTTTAAGAAGGTCCCTCTACTGTGATATTGTTGACAATATAGTTGTGCAAATTGAAGAAACGTTTGAATTTTGGCATTAACTTGAATTCATATCTTTGTTGGACCCAAAGATGTATGAAACTTACAGAACAAATTTCCCTAAATCATCATTTGAAAAACTGAGACAAACTCATAAGGATGTGTTTGATTTCATTCGACTGAAAAATGAACTATCCATGTTATATGCATATGAAAACTTTAGTAATGATCACCCATATGAACTTGTGAAATCGCTGAAGAGCAGACAATTAGATACAGCTCTGCCTGAAGTGTATAAACTAGGTTTACTTGTCACTGTCCCAAGCACAAATGCATCTGCAGAAAGATCTTTTTCTGCATTAAGAAGAATTAAATCGTACCAAAGGTGTATACAGAGTCAACAGTGTCTTTCTGGTTTGGCACTTCCATCCATATAAGTGGAGGTTATTCACAATCTAAGAAGTAGGCATACTTTCTATGATGATGTAATCATTGAGTTCACCAGGAAAGAAAGAAGAATGGAGTTTACATACAAATAAAAGTTAATATTAATTCTGTTACATAGATAATTGTAAAATATAGTTCATTAATTGAAATTTGCAAGTACATGTATTAATAAAGATGGTGTTATGTGTGAATAATAGAATCTCATCTCTGATCCTGTCCATACAGTTTCTCAGAGCTCAAAATATTTTTTCAGCATACCCAGCATTATATAGGGTGAAGCGAAATTAGCGCACTCTGTCTTTGTATTATGACTCCTCACATGCCAGCGATAAAAAAGTCTCTCACAAAATTTCGTCCGGCGAGTACATTCGGCAGAAAAAGGACGTTAAAGAGTGGCAATCTGACAACACTGTAACCACGTGTATTGTAGCTATCCCTGTCAGCACGTATTGGCTGTGCTGTACGGTTGGTGCAGTGGGTAGAGTGTTAGGGTAGCTTGCAGGAAGTCAATCGTTCGGTCCTGGGTTGACGCATATGTTTTTTATTTGGTAAATGTAGTCCAGGTGGTATGGTATCTGGTATCTTAATCTTCAACAGCGATTGCAGCATGTCCTCTAGAAAAAATTTGCACTTACATACTACAATCGTTGAAGCAGAAGATAGTGCAGCTTTGAAAGAAGCCTTTTCCTCGTTGTGTGTGAATTCTTTGTAAGCTCCTCCAATGGTAGCATAGAGTAGTTGTTGTTGTTGTGGTCTTCAATTCAGAGACTGGTTTGACGCAGCTCTCCGTGCTGCTCTATCCTGTGCAAGCTTCTTCATCTCCCAGTACCCACTGTAACCTACATCTTTCTGAATCTGCTTAGTGTATTCATCTCTTGGTCTCCCTCTACGATTTTTACCCTCCACGCTGCCCTCCAAAACTAAACAGGCGATCCCTAGATGCCTCAAAACATGCCCTACCAACCGATCCCTTCTTCTAGTCAAGTTGTGCCACAAATTTATCTTCTCCACAATTCTATTCAGTACCTCCTCATTAGTTACGTGATCTACCCACATAGTCTTCAGCATTCTTATGTAGCACCACATTTCGAAAGCTTCTATCCTCTTCTTGTCTAAACTATTTATCGGCCATGTTTCACTTCCATACATGGCTACACTCCATACAAATACTTTCAGAATCGACTTCCAGACACTTAAATCTATACTCGATGTTAACAGATTTCTCTTCTTCAGAAACGCTTTTCTTGCCATTGACAGTCTATATTTTATATCCTCTCTACTTCGACCATCATCAGTTATTTTGTTCCCCAAATAGCAAAACTCATCTACTACTTTCAGTGTCTCATTTTCCAGTCTAATTTCCTCAGCATCACCCGATTTAATTGGACTACATTACATTATCCTCGTTTTACTTTTGTTGATGTTCTTCTTATATTCTCCTTTCAAGACACTGTCCACTCCGTTCAACTGCTCTTCCAGGTCCTTATCTGTCTCTAACAGAATTACAATACATCGACAAGCAGCAAAGTTTTTATTTCTTCTCAATGGATTTTAATTCCTACTCCGAATTTTTCTTTTGTTTCCTTTACTGCTTGCTCAATATACAGATTGAATAACATTGGGGATAGGCTACAATGCTGTCTCACTCCCTTCCCAACCACTGCTTCCCTTTCATGCCCCTTGACTCTTATAACTGCCATCTGGTTTCTGTACAAGTTGTAAATAGTCTTTCGCCCCCTGTATTTGACCCCTGCCACCTTCAGAATTGGAAAGAGAGAATTCCAGTCAACATTGTAAAAAACTTTCTCTAAGTTTACAAATGCTAGAAATGTAGGTTTGCCTTTCCTTAATCTGTCTTCTGAGATAAGTATTAGGGTCAGTATTACTTTACGTGTTCCAAAATTTCTACAGAATCCAAATTGATCTTCCCTGAGGTCGGCTTCTACCAGTTTTTCCATTCGTCTGTGAAGAATTAGTGTTAATATTTTGCAGCTGTGATTTAGTAAACTGATTTCGGTAATCTTCACATCTGTCAACATCTACTTTCTTTGGGATTGGATTTATTATATTCTTCTTGTAGTCTGAGGGTATTTCTCTCGTCTCATACATCTTGCTCACCAGATGGTAGAGTTTTGTTACGGTTGGCTCTCCCAAGGCTATCAGTAGTTCTAATGGAATGTTGTCTACTCCCAGGGCCTTGTTTCGACTTAGGTGTTTCAGTGCTCTGTCAAACTCTTCACGCAGTATCATATCTCCCATTTCATCTTCATCTACGTCCTCTTGCATTTCTGTAATATTGTCCCCTAGTACATCGCCCTTGTGTAGGCCATTTATATCCTCCTTCCACCTTTCGGCCTTCCCTTATTTATTTAGAACTGGGTTTACATCTGAGCTCTTGATATTCATACAAGTGGTTCTCTTTTCTCTAAAGGTCTCTTTTAATTTTCCAGTAGGTAGTATCTATCTTACCCCTAGTGATATAGCCGGCCGCGGTGGTCTAGCGGTTCTATGCGCTCAGTCTGGAACCGCGCGACTGCTACGGTCGCAGGTTCGAATCCTGCCTCGGGCATGGATTTGTGTGATGTCCTTAGGTTAGTTAGGTTTAAGTAGTTCTAAGTTCTAGGGGACTGATGACCACAGATGTTAAGTCCCATAGTGCTCAGAGCCATTTGAACCTAGTGATATATGCCTCTTCATCCTTACACTTGTCCTCTAGCCATCACTGCTTAGCCATTTTGCACTTCCTGTCTATCACATTTTTCAGACGTTTGTATTCGTTTTTACCTGCTTCATTTACGGCATTTTTATATTTTCGCCTTTCATCAATTAAATATTTCTTCTGTTACCCAAGGGTTTCTACGAGCCCCTGTCTTTTTACCTACTTGATCCTCTGCTGCCTTCACTCTTTCATCTCTCAAAGCTACCCATTCTTTCTCTACTGAATTTCCTTCACCCGTTCTTGTCAGTCGTGCCGTAATGCTCTCCCTAGATTAGTACCAACTATTACTCTTGCCTCGTTCAGGTCCATTACGTTTCGTAAGGGCCTTCGTTACCTCTGCGAATAATGTCCAAACTCGGTTACTATTTGTATGTGTTATCACCATGATCCCACTAATTATGACTGTCAGCACTGAGTCTGGTAACCGCATGCTGTGTAGTACATAACTCAATGCAGTATTATTATTATTGTTGTTGTTATTGTGGTGATGGGATTGTGGAAACATAACGTCTATTAACGTTAGGGAAATGGTGTAATTCGAAACCGAACGTTTCACAATTAGTGGTGCTGGGATGAATCATGCAGAACAATATCTGTCAGAGGGGTAATGTTCGTTAGATGGAACAGCACACAGGACTGATGGTGTGTTTATACTGTATGCATTGTCCGCCAGACAGGGACTAGTTGCAAGCAGAGTAATGCGCCCGTGACAGACTCCAATGTACATGTGTACACGTATCGAATTTTCACATTGTAAACCTCTAAACCAGTGTGGCAGACGTATGGGATACACAAAACATGAATATGTGGCTATGCTTCTGGTGATTGGTGTATCTGATAACCGGGATGGTGTTGCCACTCGTGAATATGCTGCTCGGTGTCCTCGTCGACGCCATCCAGATAAAAATATTATCGTCATCTGGAGCTGCGCCTTCAGGAGTCAGGTTCTCTCCTTCCACCATCGTGTGACAGAGGTCGTCCACGGACTCGCCGTACACCAGTTACTGAGGAAGCTATTCTGGATGTCATACATCAAGAACCTCAGCGAAGTACACGTAGCGTAGCAAGGTAGCTGCGTGTCTCACAACACACGGTCGTTAACGTGCTGCACGAGCATGGGCTGCACCCCTATAATTATGCTTTCACGCAACACCTGCATCTTGCAGATCGCCATCAGCGGATGCAGTTCTGTGAATGTTTCCAACAACAACAGGAAGCCAACGATGGCTTCGTAAACATTGGGTGAAGCGGCATTCACTTGTGAGGGTGTCTTCAATATGCACAATGTCCATTGTTGGTGTGAGGTTCACCCGCATGTCACCCGTGACCATGGATATCAAGTTCGCCTTGGTATCAACGTCTGGGTCAGAATATTGTGCGACAGGTGTTTGGGCCCCCACACGTTGCGTGATCGGTTGCCTGCACGAAGGTATCATGCATTCCTCTCAAACTAAGTGCCTGATGCTTTAAAATGTTCCAATGCATGTTCGGCAGAGAATAGCGTTCCAACATGATGGTGCACCTCCACACTCTGGAGTTAATGTGCGATAGTGTTTGGACAGAAAATTTCCAGGGAAATGGCTCGGACATGGAGGCCACATGACCTAAATCCCCTGGATTTCAACCTTGGGGGACACCCAAAGGAGCATGTGTACTCTACTCTGGGGACGAATGTGGAAGCATTGGCAGCACATGTTCATGCTGCATAGGATCCAGAGCTGTATGATCTGCCGGGTTGAGCAATGTTTGGACATGCAGGGAGGTCGCTTTGAGCATCTGTTGTTCTGAGGAAAACATATTCTGTTGTGAAGGTCATGCAGTCATTAATATGGACAATATTATTGTCACTGGTTGTTAACGTGCGACATCTGAGCGCTCATATTACATGTAGTATAAATGACAAGTAGATGTTGTATTATTGTACTTTGCTATCATCTTTAGCATCTCGAAATTGATATTGTTTTTGTAGTTATTCTGTAATATGACAGGTCATTTGTTTCAACTGTCTATTTCTTATTTGTCTAACCACGTATTTGTTATGTTCAGCGTTACAAAATGTTGTAAATTTAGGATACATGTGACATAAGAAACGGTGTACATTACAGTATGAAATGTAAGAATGAAATTGGGAAATAAAAAAATTCACTCCATCCCAGGATCGAACCCTCGCTCTCCTGCACGCTAACCCAAAACTCTATCCACTGCACCAACTCTATAGCACAAGCAGCATGTGCTGACAGAGTTAGTTGCCATACATGTTGTTACAGTGTTGCTAGATTGCCACTCTTTAAGGTCCATTTTGTTTCGAATATACTCGCCGCACGAAATTTTTTGAGCGGCAATTTTTTATCACTTTCATGTGAGGAGCCACGCTGCGAAGCCTGAGTGTGCGAATTTCGCTTCACCCTGTATATCACCGCATGCCCCTGAGTTGGACCTCACTACTTTTCCAAAGTAGCCGGTCAGCACCCCAAACATGTGGAGTTGTTGGTATTCTCTGAGGGTGAGAAGCAACACTATGTGTGGATCAAAAGAATGTCCCGCCCACTTTTTGTCCAGTTGAATAAAGGAATAGGATAAGGCATTTTTGCTGTAGATGTCTCAAGCCATTAACCAAGAGAGAGTATCTTGAAAGGCACCTCACTGACTAGGAACCAGCATGTATGGAAATGCCTACCAAGGATAAAAAGTTCTTGTAGTTTAAGAATTCTCACCAAAAGGAGCAATGTTCCTTCATTGTATATGCTGACTCTGAGCACCTCTGAGCTGCTGTGGAGCGTTCTGAAGATAACAACAATCCCTCCTTTAAAAGCTCGAAAAATCTGTGTTGGGAATTAAGGAGATTTATCTCATCAAGGTTCTCATCACCGACTCACACGAGAATGATGCATGATATGAGCAGGTAGCTGAATGTCAGACTTGTGGGCTGCCACTGGATACAGAAGAGGAAACTCCACATAGAGACCATTGTCATCTTCCGGGGTGGCTCTACGGCGCAGCTCACTATGCATGCAGCTTAAAATACTAACCGCCATGGCAGGGACCTGTCTCCTTTCACTTCTGGAGGGCTTATGATGCCCAATTTCTCATTTAGCACTTAGGTGATTTCAACTTGAATGATGATGATGTCAATGTCATTCCTGATACCTTTGAAAACATTTCTTTTTCCAAGCGAATTACGCCAAAAATATCATTCCTCTTCCTGAATTCACTTCACTTCCTGCACGCATTTCTTCAGAAATTTGATGAGACGATGTGTCAGTAGGATAAGGATATCATAAAAGCCGCATGTCCCAATAATGTAAAGTTTCAGCTTGAGATGTAGAGGTAGTCTTACAATACGAAAACCTAGATTAAGTGTAGCGACTTCACGATAAAACTTTGCGCGACATGACTGCATTCTCCAGTAAACTGATGGTACTGCATAACGGATGTGGTGTATGATCATACAGTGAATGTAAGACATGAGTTCGGCATCTCTGATTTAGGATAATATGCTAAATGCTAAATTATACTTGAACACTGAAGTACACCCGCTCACAACAATTTTCAAGAAATTTCGGAGTGTATATCTGGGCACATACTATCTGGATCCTGCTTTTATAACACTTTGTCAAGGCTTTCGCGAAATGCAGTGTTAAGAAGAACACAAGTCAACATAGAACTGTTGACCACTGTTAACATGCTGCTCTTCTTTGAACGTGGGATTCATGTGGGATTTTAGCATTGTGTGCACAGGTACACCAACGTGAGTAGCACGTGAATCAGTGAGGAGGTGTACAAGCCATCTGACGATTTAAGTTACAGCCTTTATCTGGATGTAAAAAATTTCTATGTCTATGTCATGCTACAAACTCTACCACTTTGAGCGTTCTGATGAAAGTCCAAAGGGAAAATCGCCAGACTGAAGGGAAAGATTCATGATTTGGCTGCAGATGCTGGTGAGGATATGTTCTGGAGGTAGAACTGGCATATCCCATCCATTTGCATGCCGCTTGACTTGCCACTGTGTCTGGAGCGCCTAGTCCTGCGAAACGGTTCCATCCCAAAGGTATTGACAACGCTGGGGAATAAACAATGGCATATTCTGCATTACAGAAACCTCCAGCAATGTCTCAGGTTGAGGATGGAACTTGTTGGCAACAACCACGGTATCCACGTTAAGCAGCATTGCTGGTTGTAAGAAAAAAATGTTAAAATGTGTGTCAAATCCTAAGAGACCAAACTGCTGAGGTCATCGGTCCTACATTTATACACTACTTAAACTAACTTACGCTAAAGACAAGACACACACCCATGGCCGAGGGAGGACTCGAACCTGCGGCGGGAGGAGCCGCGCAATTCGTGACATGACACCTCTAACCACGTGGCCACTCCGCGCGGCTGGTTGTAGGAGTACACTGATGTAAACACAAAACAGAGAGCACTCACGATGTGTGACTTTGAAAAAGATTTTTACAAGTTAATGGATATTGAAACTTTCGGAAAAACAATGTAAAATGTTAAAGAATACAGGGAAACTCATTTAGTTTACCGGTGGGCTGTGCAATAAAGCGCAAGAGACTACATCGCTATAACAAATTACAAGGGGGCTACCATCTTCAATGAAGGAACAGTCACTGTGGTGATGACCAATGTCTCTGTAGTACATGAAGCGTGCCTATATCAGTATGTGTGTTCTGGGCCTCGCTAAACTCCACACATACCAATTCCACTATGTTTTTTGTGAAACTACACTTTGCCGATCCAATTTACTTTATATGGCTACAGACCATTTCATCTACTGGGTAAAACTCTGCAATCCATGTGAAGCAATTATGTACAGTTCTGAAACATTCGACACACCAGTACATACAGCCCACAATTCTTTCGGAATAACAACACAGAATAGGAAGTTTATCCGTCTGGTGGTAGACGGAGCGAATGTTTAACAGATTGTGGAGTTTTTGGGGCGCTGATCGAAAATTTATGCAAATCATATAGATTAAGATGCCACCCAGAGGCGGACGAAAGGTGTGCATCTTGCAGGCTCAAAGGCTCTTACGATTCATGACTACAAAAGGTGCTTGCTCGAAGGTGTTGGCGCCCCACCATCTATGGTGCACCAGGTAAGCTTTCGATCTTGAGGCCATGAGGTGCATGCTTCACAGAAGCTGAAAGTAGGTCTGTTGCATCATGATGACAAACAGTTTATTTGTGGTGACAGAATCGGGATCCTCATGTACTCATAGTATTCATTTAGTGACTGAGTGTGTGGCTGAGTATTTATTAATTTGTAAATATTGGGGGTATATATGAGTGTGTGCAGAACAGTGGATGAACCACTTTTCATAGTTGTGCGTGTTTGAGTACGCTTCAATGGTTCAAATGGCTCTGAGCACTATGGGAATTAACATCGGAGGTCATCAGTCCCCTAGACTTAGAACTACTTAAACCTAACTAACCTAAGGACATCACACACATCCATGCCCGAGACAGGATTGGAACCTGCGACCGTATCAGTCGCGAGATTCCGGACTGAAGTGCCTAGAACCGCTCGGCCACCGCAGCCGGCTGAGTACGCTTATCTGAATCAAAATAGGAGACATAGTGTTTAAGTTCGACTAGTTCTGTTGTGCCTAATATTCATAAGTAACGTGGAACAATTACTTTGTACATAAAACCAATTCATACATGTAAGAAAAAATGACTTTCTAAATACACTAACAACAAAAAGTTTGTAAATTATTGTGTTTTGTCGGACTTCTTGGATATTGAGGTGGCTAATAATAACACGGTTAATTAGAACACGCTGACTAAGCAATACTTCATTAACTATAGCAGGCCGGCCGTGGTGGCCAAGCGGTTAAAGGCGCTACAGTCTGGAACCACGCGACCGCTACGGTCGCAGGTTCGAATCCTGCCTCGGGCATGAATGTGTGTGATGTCCTTAGGTTAGTTAGGTTTAAGTAGTTCTAAGTTCTAGGGGACTGATGACCTTAGAAGTTAAGTCCCATAGTGCTCAGAGCCATTTGAACCAACCAACTATAGCAAAACTTACCTCTGCGCGCCAGGCTCGGCTACAGCTATGAAACTGCACACGCGAAAATGCGGTTCAGAACACTCTAAATGAGCCACGATCACTAAGTGGCGAATTGATAAAAGTTTATACTGGCTAAACTGTAGCTGCACTGTAGTCACGTGAAAACATAATTTTGTAGACACTTCTTGACACAGTTCTACTAGTATTGGCGTGTAGGCATAGTTTAAAGGAGACAGAAATCTCTTCACTCCCCAACGGTTGACACAGGCTGTGTCACAGCGAGTAGACAGCAAATAACATTCCTCCGAGAGGAACTTCCTGGAAGTGGGCAGGATCCGATCTCAAACAGAACTGCCTTCCTGGCCTCTGGCAATGGTATTTAAGGGCAAGCCGCGGCGGTGGCGCCTCGGAACTGTGGGGTCAAGCTTCTTCCTAGCATCACATTTGCGCCTCATGATACAGCTTTGCTGTGCAGTAACTCTGCGGTGATCGATACTTCAAAAATGGCTCTGAGCACTATGGGACTCAACTTCTGAGGTCATCAGTCCCCTAGAACTTAGAACCACCTGAACCTAACTAACCTAAGGACATCACACACATCCATGCCCGAGGCAGGATTCGAACCTGCGACCGTAGCGGTCTCACGGTTCCAGACTGTAGCGCCTAGAACCGCACGGCCACTCCGGCCGGCTGATCGATACTTCTTGCGCCATTCTCGATACTCGACGACACCGCAATTGTATACCAGTATAAGAGAAAAACAGCTTTGCAAAACACCCATTATATATACATGTAAGAAGAAAAGGGGCTTCTAAATAGATCAACAAAAAAGTTTGTAAACTATTATCCACTAGTATAAGAGAAATAACACGGTGCGTATGTCACAGAAACAAGTAGCTTTGTAAATGATGAAAAAACTTGCTAATAAACAACAACTAAATATTGTAAAAATATTGCAAAAAACAAAATTGTTAACAATAAACTATTAGTTAATTTGTTATAGCACTGTTATTATACCCAAACCATACCATTATAGAATTATTGTTTATAACAAACTTTAACCTCTCCCTATAACACACAGACCTTGAGTGAAGATATCTACATTACTGAGCTAAGGTGTGTCGGAGTTCCCTGGTTGACATTGATCAATTCTGTTGGTTCCCCTGGGTGAGTGGAGTGGTGGGTTACCTTGATTATAAGTCGACCAAGTGTGTAACCTGACACCAGAAGTCCTTACCAGTGACCTTGAGATAAGATCGTTATCTGGCCTCGTATCCACACTGATAATCTACTGCTTCTCAGTTACAGCGTTATGATATCACTGGATGTGACACATCACTCATTGTTTACCTGCGTTCATACTCTCTTTAACTACTATACTACGGCCATATACTCAGTGGAGACAGTATTATCAGCACCTGACAAAATTTGAAAGGGGTTGCATTGTGGGTGTGGTCATACCGTGCAACATCCATTGTTGATGGGCATTCAGATGTGACAGTAGCCCTGTTTCAGACTGCATGTGAACAGAAGGGCATGGATACTCATAATCAAGGTTCTGGTCGACCACGTCTGACCATCTCAAGGGGGGATTATAACACTGTGCACTAAGCACATCATAGTCACTTCACATCTGTGCTTGCCATCCAAGAACAAGTAATGGACTTGCAAGCTGTCACTTGTTTTAATCATATATATGTTTGAGTGAAGCTAAATGTTATTATCTTTACATAAAGAAAAATATTATCCTGACGATAAACTTCAAATCTTGTGATATACCCTTAATTTATGTATGTGAATTAGTGAATTTACTCATGGTTGTAGAGCACTAGTAGGTGTATGAATGAGCAGTGTGGTGTATTTAAGTTTACGAAATAATGCCAAGTTTTATGAAACTTTTAGCAACTACAATTTTTTGAGAACCACCTGATAAATCTTACGCAAATACACTGCTGGCCACCGTAAATGCAACACCAAGAAAGACAAGAGGTAGCACAACAAAATTTATTTTGTAGATAACATGTTGACCAAGTATCAAATGATTACGTTTACAGACGTCTGTGACATGTGGTTCCTGCCAGAATCAGTAGCCAGAGTAGCCGCCATTGTTGGAGATCACCGCTGCCACACGTCTCGGCATTGAGTCAAAGAGACGTTGGATGTGTTCCTGGGGTACAGCAGCCCAAGCAGCTTCCACACGTTGCCAAAGATCATCTGGTGTTGCAGCTGGGGATGTAATCTGGGTCACTCGTTGAGCAACCATGGACCACATGTTTTCTATCGGCTAAAGATCCGGAGAGCGAGCCGGCCAGGGAAGCAATTCAATCTGGTTATTGACGAAGAACCTTTGGACAATGCGTGTCACGTGTGGTCGCGCATTATCCTGTTGAAATATGGCTGTGGCCGAGCCCTGAAGGTAAGGAAGGACAACTGGCTCCAGCACCTTGGATATGTAGCGCCGGCTATTTAAAGTACCGGCAATGCGTACTAGAGGCGTGCGAGAGTAATATCCAATACCGCCCCATACCATAATACCCAGTGCAAGACCAGTGTGGCGGTGCATAATGCAGCTGTCCAGCATCCTCTCTCCACGGTGTCTCCACACTCGAATCCGACCATCGTGGTTCTGCAGACAGAAGCGTGCCTCGCCAGTAAAGACAACGTCATTCCATTCTGCCGTCCACATCCGTCTGTCATCACACCATTGGCGACGGAGACGTCTGTGGTTCTGCGTCAATGGTAGACGAAGCAATGGACGTCTTGCGGACAGACCACTCTGCTGTAAACGGCGTCGAATGGTTCGCGCAGACACTTGATGATGCGTTACAGATGCAATGTGTTGTGCTATGGTTCGGGATGTCACTTAGCGATCCGTCACTGCCATGCGCACAATTTGCCTATCAGCACGTGCAGTGGTGCACCGAGGTGAATGCGATCGACCACGTCGGTCCGTCGTACCCTCCTGCATCCAACGGTCACATATCCGCATTAAAGTTGTTTGGTTTCGTCCAACACGACTAGCGATTTCTCTGTATGATAATCCACAATCTCGGTAAGCCACTATCCTTCCTCTGTCGAACTCGGATACTTGATCAAACGATGTTCGCTGTTGTCTACGAGGCATAACTGATCGTCTTGTGAAACAACCACAAGGTAAACACACGTGCCGAACGTACACTCGTCGAAATCGCCAAGCCTTAAATGGCGCTATGAGGTGGCGCCACAGGCGCGCGTGATGTGCGTCTGCGCTGAAATTCTAATCAGTTGCATATCTCATCGCTGCAAACCCATGGTGTAAATTTCACTTGATTCGGATGCTTCCTTCAGGGTGTTGCATTTACGGTGGCCAGCAGTGTATGACAAACACAAATCAGTTGAAGTAAGGTGTTTGATATGCAAAGCATACATTGGGGTAGATGGCTCTGAGCACTATGCGACTTAACTGCTGAGGTCATCAGTCGCCTAGAACTTAGAACTAATTAAACCTAACTAACCTAAGGACATCACACACATCCATGCCCGAGGCAGGATTCGAACCTGCGACCGTAGCGGTCGCTCGGTTCCAGACTGCAGCGCCTAGAACCGCACGGCCACTCCAGCCGGCCATTGGGGTAGAGGCTATACTAATTCTTCCTTGAATTAATCCCTTTTACAACGCAATATGACTTTGTTTATCGAATCCATTGTGAGGCTCAACGCTATTCTTTTAGAACCAACTATGACCAAGGATACAACAAAGTATGGTTCACCTGAGAAGAGGGAGCTGTGAATATCATTTAACAACCCTACATCAGTGCAGCAATACTTCACCCTTTCACCTTGATTCAGGCAGCAGTAGAAAATGGTGCACTGCGACAACTGTAATGTTCTGACGCCGTCCACAAAAATATGCAAACTGTGTGGCCTGGCGTTCTGATTATCAGAAAGTAGGAAACTTCCCTATCAGAGCCCTGAAATTCTGACATATTTCAGTGTGAGGTGCACCCGTTTGCTGGTCTGGCCAAACCAATTTGACTCACAGGCATGATAGTGTGTGCTGGAATTATTAAATGTCAGACGGCCGACTCAGGACAAGTTAGTTCGCTCTCATGACATATAATATGTCCGAAATGATATGTAGTTCGACTGTTGGTACAGTTAGAAACTGCCACTGGCTCTTAGTTCACCACAAGATACGGACCACAGGTTCCACCCACTAGGAAAAGACATGATGTTCTCCACCAGAGGAGGACCAGAAGAAGCCAAAGAATCACAACCACTTTCTACCAAGCCTCAGTACAGGAGCCGAGTTAGCAAAAACGAAACCACCCCCACATTGCGCAAGCCAATCGAACTGTCCTCTACTCATTGAATCTCCCCTCTTATCTATTCTGTTGGTCTGGTAGCCAGTCCAGACATAGCACCAGAGTTCCCAAACTGGGAGAGCAAGCCTCTACATTGCATTTCCTGAGAGGAGCCAATCAGCGATTCCCAATCTTTCTTGTCTGAAAAAAGATTTTAGAATAGGAAGGCGTGGTTCTCACGCTAAGCGTGGCTATGTTTTGGCAAAAAACATCTACCTAGATTAGTCTCTCATTTATGGAGTGATCTAATCTTTCTGGTACAACCATTCCCAATTTCTGAAAGAAGGCTGTTAAGCTTCCCAGACAGTCATTTCCATGAAATATATGTTTTTGCCTCTCACTAAAACAACCTGGCGACTTCCTGGCTTCAGGGGGGCGGGCGGGGGGGGGGGGGGGGTTACAGCCCTGCCTCCACTATATACTTACACCAGCGACTCTGTCCATATCGTTCCAGGTTCTAACATGAGAATGCACGGAGTTCTATGAACTTCCTACCATTTGCACAAAAGATCAGTTTACAGCAGTCTCCCTTAAATGGCTTTCTCTACCCACTTTCAGGCATCCGGCCACCTTCACGACGGACTGCCGCCTGGCCCAGGTAAAATGTTTTGTGAACTGGCGCCCTTCTGCCTGACCCTAAGTGGAAGGAGGAGAGAGCTTCAGCCAGGAATCCCTCTGGAGACAAGATCCACAGAGCGCTGCCAGGTCGCTGTACTCAGCATTTACGGCCCCCATTTCATCTCTCTCCCTCTTCTCCGTAGCCTCCATTACTGCCACTTGGGTATAAGATCTTGACAGGTTATACATGCAGGTACAAGAACGTTTTGCCCAGAGTTTCCCCATGTAAAAAAGTCATAAGCCACACATAGCTAACGCAGTACCGGGGAACACCGGGATCATGACCTAAAATATGAATTTTAATCTGACTGACAATGCGGTTAAAGTGAGAGAGTGACTACCCACTTCTCAGACTCAACGTAACATTCTGTGTCGTCTTGCATCATTGGTTGGAAACTAGCAGCAGCCAGACTATGGAAATGCTATCCAATTTGTAGGCTGCCATTAATACCAAAACACAAATAGCTGTGTGATGTGGAAGCACGAGTTGCTGATGAATGGCAATGCACTGTATTCAGCAGTGAATCGTTTTGCAGTACTCCAGATGACCATTGTCGGTAGGTATGGCAGCGGCCTGGGGAGAGGCCCCATTCTTCCAATGTAACACCGCAGTGCTGTTACTTCTGGCGTCATGGCGTGGGGAGCTACCAGTTATGACTTCAGGTCATAGCTATCATTTATTAAGGGAACTCTGACGGCATCCTCATCTGTTACATTTAATGTGACAATGTTATGGTGATTTTTTTCAATAAGCTAGTCCACACTTGGCACGTGTCAGTATGAACTGTCTTCATGATAACAAGTACTGTGGTATGAAGGGGACAGCGCTCAAATGGTTTAAATCATACGTAACTGCAGAAAGTTGAAATAAGCAGTTCACATAATATGCAAAAAACTGGTGATTTCTCAAACTGGGGAACAATCAAGAATGGGTTGCCGCAAAGTTCGGTCTTGGGTCCTCTGCTGTTCTTAATACATATTAATGATTTGCCATTCTATATTCACGAAGACGCAAAGCTGGTACTTTTTGCCGATGATACAAGTATGGCTATCACACCCAACAGACAAGAATTAACTGATGAAATTGTAAACGATGTTTTTCAGAAAATCATTAAGTGGTTCCCTGCAAATGGGCTCTCATTAAACTTTGACAAAACACAGTATATACAGTTCCATACAGTAAATGGAATGACACCATTGATAATCATAGACTTCGATCAGAAATCGGTAGCTAAGGTAGAATATTCAAAATTTCTAGGTGTATGCATTGGTGAGGGGTTGAACTGGAAAAAAAAATAACACACTGAAGATCTGCTGAAACGTTTGAGTTCAGCTACTTATGCTATTAGGGTCATTGCAAATTTTGGCGATATACATCTCAGTTAGCTTACCACGCCTATTTTCATTCTCTGCTTTCGTATGGCATCATATTCTGGGGTAACGCATCATTGACTAAAAGAGTGTTCATTGCACAAGAGCGTGTAATCAGAATAATTGCTTCGGCTCATCCAAGATCATCCTACAGACACTTATTTAAAGAGCTAGGGGTCTTCACTGTAGCCTCACAATATATATATATTCACTTATGAAATTTGTTATTAACAATCCGAACGAATTCAAAAGTAATAGCAGTGTACATGGCTACAACACCAGGAGAAAGGATGATCTTCAGTACTCAAGGTTAAATCTAACTTTGGCTCAGAAAGGGGTAAATTATGCTGCCACAAAAGTCTTTGGCCACATAGCATCAAAAGTCTGACAGATAGCCATATAGCACTTAAAAGGAAATTAAAAGAATTTCTGAATGGCAACTCCTTCTACTCATTAGATGAATTTTTGGATATAGTAAGTGGGTAATTTCCTCACACCCCACCAAAAAAAAAAACAAAAATTAAAAATGTTAACTGTCATGTAATATTTTGTGTAATGTAATATCTTTTATAGCCACCGTTTATTAACCTGACACATTCCACATCATTATGAAGTGTCGTATTCATGATCTATGGAACAAGTACTAATCTAATCTCTAATCTCTAATCTCTATTGAAGTATCCCCACGAACAGCAGGCTGCTCAGACCTGTCAGCAGTAGAACATGTGTGGGCCAGTTCAGATGTCAACTCTGTCCCAGCGTTAGAATCAAGGATGTCAAGGATAAGTTGCAACAGCTGTAGGCCAGCTTTTCTCAGGAAAGGACACAACGAATTTATGGCACTCTTCCCAACTGAATAAGCACATGCATCCAGGCCAGAGAGGGTGTAACATCATACTGATAAATGGACTCATACTGCCAAGTTATTTGTAAATTTAATTCAGTTTTGTAATCACTGTAATACCACTACATGCCCTCTCAATTCGTTAAGTTTCATTTCGTTTCTTCCTCCACTTCTTGGTGCTTCATTTTTTTGTCAGGCAGTGTATATCATCAAAGTTATGACTTCGTGTTGGCCATTCTCCAGGTCATCCCCAATCTGTATTTCAGCGTGCAATATATCTCCACACGCCGTCAATCTGGGATGAACACCATATGACATGGAACATATGTGGATCAAGCACTGTCCAGGCATGTGAACAGCCTCCTACTACAGTTTGGTAGCTCTATGAACTACTACTCGAGAAAACATAATTATGGCTGTGAAATACATTAAGAGCCTAATTATGACAAGTTATGTCGGGCTGTTTGCCCTCACCTGTAGAACAGAATACTTTTCCTGAAGTTCTACTCGTTGGAGGAGCTACAAAAGAAGCAGGTGAGTTAAAAGGGTTCTGAACTACTCTTGAAGTTGATTCACCCTCCTCTATGATAACCAGCATGGATTACAATAACACTGGGAATGAGAAACTCAAATCGTGCTCTTCTGACAAGACATACTGAAACCTATAAATTAAAGCATTAAGTAGCTGCAGTACTCCGCTTCCTAGAAGCAGTTGTCTCAGTTCCACACAGATTCTTATTAATGAAAGTACGACTATATGGCACATCAAACGAAATTTGTGATTGGTTCGAGGAATTACTGGTAGAGAGCACGCAGCATGTCACATTGGATATCGAGTCGTTGAGAGATGGAGAGGTAGCTTCAAATGTGTCCTGGGGAAGTGTGTTTGGACCGTAGTTGTTGATGCTGTATATTTGTGACGTTGCAGAGAATATTAATAGTGACCACAACCTGTTTACGGATGCGGCAGTTATCTAGATTGGAGCACTATCTTAAAAATCTGCACAAATATTCAGTCGGATCTTGATAATACTTCAAAAATATGAAGTTGTACACTTCACAGAACTCAAAACCGTAGTTTCCAGCGATTGCAATACGAAGTATAGTCATAATAATTTAATTATTGTTTTGTAAGTTTCGCTCCAAAGACTACTGGGATGTAACCGTCTAACGACTATGCACTCGATGGGACGTTAAACTATGATTTTCCTGCTTGTCTGGTTTGAAACAGCTCTTCAAACTACCCTATCCTGATCACCTATGAATAACTACAGCAACTACATTCATTTGGACCTAAGTCGGTTTCATTTCTTAGTCTTTCTGAACCCTCCCCCCCCCCTCCCGACACACACACACATTTCCCTCCAGTACTAAACTGATAATTCCCTGATGACTCAGAAAGTGTCCTATTAACTGATCCCTCGTTTTAATAAATGTATGCCTCAAATTTCTTTTCTCTTCAATTCCATTCAGTACTTTCTCATTAGTTATGCGATCTACCCATTGAATCATCAAAATGTTTCTGTAGCACCACATTTAAAAAGCTTCTATTCTCTTCTTGTATGAACTGCTTATCGTCCACTTTTCACTTCCATGCACGGCTACATTCCAAAAGATGCCTTCAGAAAAGGCTTTAGAACACCTAAATTTATATTCGATGTTAGCGAATGACTCTTTTTTCTAGAAACGATGTTCTTGCTATTACCATTCTGCATTTTATATCCTCTAACTTCGGCCATTCTCAGTTATTTTCCTGCTCAGAAAGCTGAACATATTTGTCTTGAGGCTGAGAGGTGGCATGAGCCCCCTCTCATATTTCTATCTTACGATTCTCCTCTCTAGTTGCATGCGGTGGAGGGTTGCTTTTCCTTAACACGCGTACTTCCCACGCAGCGTCTCTCGTCACCCGGGTGGGCCGGTGACAGGCGGGCTCTGTGGAACGGGAGAGAGTTAAGCCGACGTGTGTGAGGCAGTCGAGTGAATGCTTTTCAGACGCCGACATTGTCAAGAGACACGCCCGCTGGGGTGTGAAGTAGCGGCTGGGCTAGAGGTTCCGTTACTTCAGAGAAACTTTGCGAAAACACTTTCTGGCGGGCTACCAGCGAGGCGTGGGAATGACTTGTGTACCCACGCAGTTGTGGCGGGAAAATTCCCGCACTTTCTGCAAAATCAGCACAGAAATTGGCGCCAAGAATCTCCATTGGTGGAATGGTAGTGCTCCGGCAATGGAGTGGAATTTCCGCCGGTTTTCGAGTTGCTGATTGGAACGTAACCACGGCCACTGTCGTGGGGGCGGGAATGTTCGGTGTTCGGCCTGTACGGGTGCTCTGGGTTGTCGGCAGTCGCCTTTCGGTCGAGGACGTCTGAGCAACCAGCCCTCGCCTGCGGTACGCCAGATCGTGTTCTGGGAGATAAGAAGACTGTTGGTAATGTACGTCCGCAGCACCGGCAGATAGGGATTTTCCTAGGTGATAATCAGAGCTCAGCAGAGCGCGCCTGTTCATCCTTTTCTAACTTTGTTCAGTTTCGAGTAGCAGCAATTACTATTGGGTTAGCTGTGTGTCTCTCTTGAGATTTGAGTGGAAAGGAATTGGCTCCACATACCACTTCGTCTTAAACCTCACGATCTAAGCTAGGGACAACTTCACCTTTACTGTGTTTGTATGAATCTCCAATTTTAGCCGATTTGATGTTTTATATTTCCTGTGTCTCTTTTACTATTCTGCGTTTAATCTCAATAAATCATATTGTTATTTTGGACAGAACTTTCTTTCTGTTAATCAATAGAGCAACCCTATCATTCCTCACTATGCTAATGAAACCTTTGTTTATTTAACTTATTTATCAAATTAAATTATTGCAGGTGCCAAACTCTCTTCTACTCCACTAGCAGGGTTGATTAGAGTCAGTTCGCGTATTTGTTTTATCCTTGTGCAACAGCAAAAGTCGGAGTTAGAATAGGGGGGGCTTAGAGCATGATTTACACATGTGGATTCTAGTAGAATTTAGTGATAAATACACTACTAGCCCCGGCACCTCGCATAATATGGCGACCCTGCCAGGATCTTTCCTGTGAATCTCTGATAAACAAACAGGATTCTTAGTAGGAACATTCAATTTTTTTTTCTCTCTATTTTTTTTAATGATTAATACCCAAGTTTTTTTTGGTAGTTCCGCGTTTAGTTTTAAGTAGCGGCGCATGACTACAGTTTTTGTTTTCAGTGTATATATTTTTTGTTCATTGTTTTTTCTGTGTTTCGCTGATGTGGTGTCTGTACCGCATCGCACTTTGTCGGATTTGTGTGCGGTTTCTGTACCACATCAAATTGTGTTTGTGATTACAGCGTTGGAACAGCGTTGTTGAAATTTTATGTTTATGTGTAAAAAATATATGGAGTAGATTAATTTTATTGTGCATTTTAGATGAATTTGTTTTTATGAATGATAACGAGAAGTAAGGCACGACTATTATCGGGCGAAGCTAAAACAAAAGAGGATAGCATAATGGATAAGGGGCAGTTTACTGACGGGAATAGGTTCGGAGATGAGATGGGCACATTTTTAGCAGGACAGGACGCCAGGGGCATTGATGAGGAAGGTGATTTGGACGCGATCTCAGAGCAGCGTTGCGGCCGTGATTATGATAGTGAAGTAGAGGATGAAACAGAGACAGGCACACAGGTCGAGACGGTAGCAGAAGTTTATAGTCAAACGAACGAGTGCAGACAGAGGCCAGCTCGGTCACGTCAGAGCTCTAGCGCCCAGGTGTCCAGAGTTACATCGCCCATGTTTGAAGAGGATCAAGAAGATGACGTAAACCCAATACTGAGCTTCCTACGATCAATGAAAGAAGAAGCTGACGAACAACGTAAGAAGGAGAAGGAAGAAGCTGACGAACAGCGTAAGAGGGAGAAGGAAGAAGAGGAGAAACAACGTAAGAAGGAGAAGGAAGAAGAGGAGAAACAACGTAAGAAGGAGAAGGAAGAAGCTGACGAACAGCGTAAGAGGGACACTGAGGCAATAATCTCGCATATAGGGGCAATTCGTGGGGAATTATTAACAATAAAGAAAGAATGTGGAGAAGCAAAACAAATGTCAATGGTAGCGCAAAAAGTAGCAGGCCTAGCCAAAACTGCAGCAACAGGGGCAATGAAAATCGCAAGAGTAACTTCTAAACTCGCAGGGCGCTTGCGACGTGCGACACAAGTCCACTCGAAATCCCTAGCGGCCTTAAAGACTCAAGGTAATATTGCGGTTACGAACATCACGAAACGAATGAAAGAAGTAGAGAGTCGGATAGCAAAACTAGAGCGAAATGGGCACACGAGCACTGCGCGTTCGGATACCAATGATGGAGCACACAGGATTGTGTCTCCGAGGAAAAGCCCGCCGTGCTCTAGCCCAGTGACAGCGTGCGGAACAAACAATGCACACGCAGAAACAGCGAGTAATAGCTCCAATAATTGCAGCCCACTTGGAAGAGTGAATGCAGAATGCCACTTCCACTGTGATACAGATGTAGCACATCACAGTTATCAGCAAGATAGATCAGGACACTCCGCAGACGTGCAAGTATCGGAAACGTCTGACAACACCAGTGCGAGGATCGGACAGAATTTTGATCACAATCACTTCCTGTCGATACTCAAATTCCAGAAGTTCAAAGATAATGGAGGGTCGATGCATCCGAAGAGCTGGGTGGTGCAATTTACTAATTCATTACCGTCGTCATGGCCAACCCAGGCCAAATTAGAATTCATGTGTGGACACATCGAAGGCCAAGCCGCGGAAAAGATGCGGGGCGTGGCAGCGACGTGTCGGACTTATCAGGAATTTGTTGGTGCATTCCTGCGGACCTACTGGTCAAAGGAAACGCAAGACAGGATTAAAGAGGAAATAATATTTTGTCCTGAACTGGAAGTGTCCGGGCATAAGAGCGCAACCAAATTTTTTGATGACTTACTCAAGAAGAATCAGTTTTTAGATAGTCCATACAGCAACGGAGAAATTATTAAATTTTGCTTTTCGAAATTGCCAGTTAGGTATCAACAGACACTTGTCGGGAAGTGTGGATCTGACATAGATGCATTCAAGAGTCTACTGCGCGAACTCGAAGTAGTCTTCGATAAACAAGACGCAAAGGACAGGAAGAAGGCGCAAAATAACAAATACCACGGGCCAGCAAGGGAAGACGACAACAGATCGCATAATCGCACTGGTCAGTTAGGAAACCAGGGTTACCGAGATCAAGGTTACGCTATTCAAGGTTATGGAAACCAGAGACACGGAAACCAGAACGTCAGGGAACAGGGTCAATCCAGACAAGCAATCTGGGACAGGAGGAATGACGAACGGCAAAGCGACCGTAATTGGAGGGAGCGAAATCAAGGACAACAGGAGAACCAGGAGATTGAAATTAGACCTCCAAATCCTAATGCACGTCAGAGGAGGGGGAGTCTAAGAAGGGATTGACGCTAGTCCATAGGACTCCACCACTTCTCTCACATAAAGGAGTTCGTAGAATAGTAGTAGTGTAAGAAATGTACATAGTAGAATAGGCAAAGATATGAACCTTTTTTCGGAGAACAATAATCGTTACATTAATAGATTAAGATTGCTAAAGTATTAACACGCTGCGTTGTCTTGCATAAGAATTTACTGCTGCTATCCTCTTTTTGTTTATGTTTGCGATCTCCAATGTCGATGGAGTAGGAGACACTACCTTTTCATGAGCAATGTTTTTGTCCTTTCCTATCTGGTGTCCATGTTAAGGGATAAGGATGAGTGACGAGACGTCGCACAAACGGGCGCATACAAGAACGTGCTCTTAGAAGCGTTCTGAGAGGTCGTGATACGCTCCATAGCGGCCACAACCAGTTCGTGAGACGTTCATACCAATGCTTGCAGGCACGCGTCAGTGCACTGCACGATTGTGGTATATTGCGCGATTTCGAGGGTGAATATGGGCAGTATAGTTTTTGCAGAGCTGCGCCGGTATCGTTGTCTTGCAAGTCGGGGTGAACCTGTGAGCATTTGACTCTAATGGTGCCCTAGACGAGAGAAATGAGGGCATAAAAGCCT
Organism: Schistocerca nitens; assembly: GCF_023898315.1. NCBI lineage: Eukaryota > Metazoa > Arthropoda > Insecta > Orthoptera > Acrididae > Schistocerca > Schistocerca nitens. Next base: position 165,192,590 of record NC_064616.1, on the reverse strand, counting down.
ACCATGCTAATGTGCTGGTTGGGGATTTAGCGTGCTGCTCGTTTTTGTCACAGATGAATCACCAAGGAATTGTACTTGGATATTCGTGACATACTGTGTAGCTGGCGTGTGTTGGGTGTCTGAATCCTCAACAGGAACCAGTCCTGGCTTGGTCATATTACATTGCTTCTGGAAAGAGGTACTTCGATCGCGAAAACCGCTTCACATAGAGAAGGAAGTTGCAACTATAAATTTATTGTCGTGTATAGCCATGGCTAACCCAGTCTCTGGAGTTTCAGTGAGGCGTAATGAAAACTCGGAGGTCATGTCGTACGGCGCGCACATCACTGTCGTCAATAGCGGCGAGCAGCAAGACATCTCAGCGTAACAGGAACTATGTAAGGGTATTGTATAAGGTAAATAAAAAAAAAAAAATAAATAAATAAATAAATAAAATAAAATAAATAAATAAATAAATAAAAGGGAAAGTACGATACTAGGATAAGTTAAACTGTAGGATTTAACAATAACTAGATTAATATTGTGGGGGTTTTCTACCACAAGTGTGGCGCGCGCCTGTTGAGTTGCTATTTTTCAGGTCACCAAACCACAGACCCGAGATGGAGGGACGACGGGCGAGCGAAAGTAGCGTAGTTGCATGTTCTTTATAGCACAGTAAAACTTAGACCTGCATAACAACATAATTTAATTAAAAGACGTAGAATGTAGATCGTTGGGATATGGTAGTTAATTCTTGAAGCATGTCTACTGTCGATCTATATAATTAATAGTAATATTAGTGCGGGCCCGCACATTTAGTTGTTCATCCATTACAAAGCATCAGTTATCACACACCATGTACATACTGAGATCGGTCTCTACACATATATCAAAATAAATTATTTCCATGTCTAGATTGGATGTTATAATGATTGCCATAGATTAATAACTATAAAAGTAAAATAAGAGTGTCTGAAATGACAGACCATCAATGTTTCATTATGTAAATTTATTATAACATAGAAGGTCATGGGAAAAAGTTAGGCATAAGACTTTTGTAAGAATTGTACAGATGACGAGGAACGTGGCAATGCAGAGGCCAGCCAGCGCAAAAAACAAGAGGTCTTCGGCTACCTGCTAGAGGGCGAGCGTCCCGTCCTACACGCTGACAGTCACCCGGCTGCCTACCTGAGGGATTACACGGGACCCTCGCCCCGCCACAAGCGAAAGTGGGGCTGGCCGTTGACCCTGACACGCGACAGCCTGCTAGCTCTCCGGACGCGGCAGCCGCTTGGAGGGATTCCCTGCGGCAGACCACGTTGTCGTGAGTACACGAAGAACATCACATATCGTGTCAGAACCTGCGCCTCATGTGCCTCAGGACAGAAAGGGACGCTCTATACTCACCTGTTTGGGTTTTTACAACTCACTAGCATTGGCCGATCTGCATACACAAAGCAGTATCGTGCCACACTAACAAATGTATGGTCTCATGTCTTACTTCTCCTCTCTATTAGAGAGCAGTTTTTAACAATAGTCGCTCCTAGTTCGATCCTGTATGGATGACCTCACACACTTGTGGAGTCACTCCACGTGCCATCATCCCTCGTCGAACTGCAATATTGGGAAACGTAAAGTTCTGTCCAGCGAGAGAAGAGACCTAGACTAGTGATGTATCCCAACAAGGAGATCTCAGAGACAATTAATCGACGTGAGGAGAACCTATCACTGTGTCTTCCTACCGTACTGCCGTGATCATATGCGTGGGTCTGACTACAATCTCAACAGCGTACTGCAGACACTCCAGAACTCCCTATTGCTGTTGCCACAACGTAGCTACTACAACCGACGTTTAGCCTTATGTGATGTCAGTACAGTGGAATCAGTGAAGTGCCACGGATATTTCTAACAATGTGATTTAGTGCCTCATTCTCAGCACAGTCGTGAACTTTGTGCAATGTGCACGCACAATTTGATGCCCCATGAACCTTGTTTTTTTTTGTTTTTCTTAAATTTCTTTCTCTTATGTTGTTTCTGTAATGTATGTTATACCTTGTATGCGTTTGTGTTTTACACTGTAATTCTTATTACAGATTACTGTATTGTTCTCCATATCATGTTTTTTTTGTATTTTGTGTTTATTGTTGTGTGTATGCTAACAGTGTGCCTGAAGTCCCCATAAACTGAAGCAGATACCACCACTGTCATTGTGAATGGACCATCAGTTCAGGGAACATTTTGTAAAGGTTATTCTTGCTGCAGGGAGACAGAATGAATCGGAGGTTGTAACTAGATTCTGAAAACTCACAAAGAGATTGTTAACTTAAATATTATCATGTGTGAGTGAGGTCAGGTTAGTTTAATGATTAAAATTGTTGTAACATCTTGGGCATTTAATTGCGGAGCACTCCAACTCTGATTGTAAAGAATAAACTGCTCCATATTTGGCTCAGATGCCCGGGCCATATTTAGAGAGTGAATGTCTGCGTGAATCGGTGTTTGGAAGGGGCTCCCTGGGTATGGATGTGTGATGTGAGTGTTAGTGTTCCATATTAAGAAGGTGAAGTTGGCTACATCATAAATAATCCTCCCTCTATGAGTTGCATTTTTCAGTTGCAATGATCTTTTTTATAGAGTGCGGTATGTGGAGTCACTTTGTAAGATTGTTCTTGGGCGATTGACTCACTACCTTGCTCCTAAGTGAGCCAACCGCTCACCAATTACAATCTAAAATGGCGTAGGGGCAATGAGAGGTGGCATGAGCCCCCTCTCATATTTCTATCTTACGATTCTCCTCTCTAGTTGCATGCGGTGGAGGGTTGCTTTTCCTTAACACGCGTACTTCCCACGCAGCGTCTCTCGTCACCCGGGTGGGCCGGTGACAGGCGGGCTCTGTGGAACGGGAGAGAGTTAAGCCGACGTGTGTGAGGCAGTCGAGTGAATGCTTTTCAGACGCCGACATTGTCAAGAGACACGCCCGCTGGGGTGTGAAGTAGCGGCTGGGCTAGAGGTTCCGTTACTTCAGAGAAACTTTGCGAAAACACTTTCTGGCGGGCTACCAGCGAGGCGTGGGAATGACTTGTGTACCCACGCAGTTGTGGCGGGAAAATTCCCGCACTTTCTGCAAAATCAGCACAGAAATTGGCGCCAAGAATCTCCATTGGTGGAATGGTAGTGCTCCGGCAATGGAGTGGAATTTCCGCCGGTTTTCGAGTTGCTGATTGGAACGTAACCACGGCCACTGTCGTGGGGGCGGGAATGTTCGGTGTTCGGCCTGTACGGGTGCTCTGGGTTGTCGGCAGTCGCCTTTCGGTCGAGGACGTCTGAGCAACCAGCCCTCGCCTGCGGTACGCCAGATCGTGTTCTGGGAGATAAGAAGACTGTTGGTAATGTACGTCCGCAGCACCGGCAGATAGGGATTTTCCTAGGTGATAATCAGAGCTCAGCAGAGCGCGCCTGTTCATCCTTTTCTAACTTTGTTCAGTTTCGAGTAGCAGCAATTACTATTGGGTTAGCTGTGTGTCTCTCTTGAGATTTGAGTGGAAAGGAATTGGCTCCACATACCACTTCGTCTTAAACCTCACGATCTAAGCTAGGGACAACTTCACCTTTACTGTGTTTGTATGAATCTCCAATTTTAGCCGATTTGATGTTTTATATTTCCTGTGTCTCTTTTACTATTCTGCGTTTAATCTCAATAAATCATATTGTTATTTTGGACAGAACTTTCTTTCTGTTAATCAATAGAGCAACCCTATCATTCCTCACTATGCTAATGAAACCTTTGTTTATTTAACTTATTTATCAAATTAAATTATTGCAGGTGCCAAACTCTCTTCTACTCCACTAGCAGGGTTGATTAGAGTCAGTTCGCGTATTTGTTTTATCCTTGTGCAACAGCAAAAGTCGGAGTTAGAATAGGGGGGGCTTAGAGCATGATTTACACATGTGGATTCTAGTAGAATTTAGTGATAAATACACTACTAGCCCCGGCACCTCGCAAGGCTGAAGATTACACTCGTGTCCATGTCTGCATACAAATTTCTAAGTAAGCTCTGTAACAAATTCGGAAACACCGTAGTAAAAGTAAATAATAATATAATAATGTCGTGTGACAAGGGCCTCCCGTCGGGTAGACCGCTCGCCTGGTGCAAGTCTTTCGATTTGACGCCACTTCGGCGACTTGCGCGTCGATGGGGATGAAATGATGATGATTAGGGCAACACAACACCCAGTCCCTGAGCGGAGTAAAAGTAAATCAAAGTAATCTAAACTTAAAATTCAACAGAAACTGCATTTCACATAATGTAATATCTACATTCACACTTCCCAATGTAAGCAGTATGTCACCTGCAGCTCACTATGCTAAGTACAATGCAAAAATTTGCTAGCTGAAACAGGAAAATAAGTGTTTACATACCAAGAAACAGGAACTTAATAACAAACTATTCAAAATTAATCTGGAACTAGGAAATCATATCAGAATGTTTGAAACATTTAACAATATCATACAAGCAAATAAAATACAGAAATACTACTAAAAATTAAGTGAGGAGAAAACGACAAAAATTAAATGTTCATTTGAAATTAAATTAAGCCTCTGCATATGAAACAGAAGGCAAAGTAACCACACATACTACAAATATCTGTTCTAGCTTACTGGCATATAGCTTACCAACCAAGAAGTAAATATAATAGAAAAATGACGCAAATACAATGTCAGTACACACATCACTCATAAGAAAGTGGAGAATCTTATCACACAAAGTGAATATATACTAAAACACAACAAAAAAAGAACAGTAGCTAGAACTTGAATGCAAGTCTTACTAGAAACTTAACTGCAAAAGAAATTAGAGAGGAAAGCAAATTTAATACACTCTCAGGAACAAGAAGTGAAGAACCAAAAACATCCAGAAGCGCAACAAATAAACTTAGAAAAAAGGGGCTCTCGTCAAAAAGAAGACAAGGATTACACTGTGGTAGTAACGAAGCAGGATGAGCACAAAAATAAAAAACCAAAAATTAGTAGACGCAAAAACATAATAGAGCTAACCAGAGACTCAACACAAAGATACCAGAAAAATAAGCAGATAATTCTAAAAACATTTCACTCATATTAAGAAATCAGAAAATGAAATGCCTAAAACAAAGGAAATGCATGGTACCCACTCTAAACAACCTACCAAAAATCCACAGTACGGATTCACTGTACTTCAGTAGTACACCAACATATCACCAACCAGAGAAATACACACACATATACACGGAAACACTGTGTATAAACAAACAACAGAAGCATACACATGACTCAAGAGCTGATATAAAAGATCAAACACATCAAGAAACCCACAACAGCCAAACTCACATCATTCGACATTAATTCAATGTACACCAACACCCCCACTATAGAAACCATCAAAATCATCAAATAGCTATTAGAAATATGGAAATACATTCCTTAACTCTTATGAAAGAAATAATAAACATTCTAAAATTAATCACAGAGCAAAACCATTTCACATTTTTACAACCAGTTCTATTCGCAACAAGACGGATTTCCTATGACTTCACTAGTCGGTGGACTCATAGCCAACATGTTTCTTAATCTAAATGAGAACAAAATATTTGAAACAATAATAAGACCCAAACAAAACAGAATAGTTCACTGAGGCGATAAAAGTCATTGGAAACCATCTAATATCGTGTTGGACCCCCTACGCCCATTCTAGTGAAGCAGCTCCACTTGGCAGGTACTCAACAAGTCGTTGGAAGTCCCCTGCAGAAATATTGAGCCATGTTGCCAATTGCAAAAGTGTCGCCAGTGCAGGATTTTGTGCACAAACTGACCTCTAGATTATATCCCATAAATGTTCAGTGAGATTCATGTCGGGCATTTGGGTGGTTATATCATTCACTCGAACTGTCGAGAATGTTGAAAGGTCTCTGTTGGAATCCTTTCATGTTAATTTCTTAAATCTGTTGTCATTTACGGCATAAATTCCTCTTCTAAATTTACTGTGGTGTTTCTGACTATCTGGGAGGAGACTGAGCAGTGAAACGTGTTACTTTTACACATAAACAAGAACGATCTGTCACACTACTACACTTTAAAACACAGTTTATATGTAATTCATGTCACACAGTCTCATACGGAACCTACATCTGCTTTCTTTTATACACTGTATATGATAAGATACTGTCATCCCCCTTCTCTTCTGTGTGAAAGAATGAATGAGCAAATGTATTTCTAGTTGCATGCTGGATGGTATCAGACAAGCCTGTCTGCTAGAGAACAGTAGGACCAACGTCGGAACAGGTCGCTACGCTTTCTAAAAGCAAAGAGGTTTCTATCTTTAGTATGGTCCTGTCCGTCCCTTGTCATGTTGGTATAGGAAGCTGCCTCTCTGGTCACTTCCGTTTTGTGTACGGAAGCACCCTTGGTAGGAGCCCAGGTCAGTCTGTCCGCGGCGAGCGTCTGAAGTGGTAAGATCTCCAGCTAAGCGCGTGTCTGCTAAGTCCGTAGGACAATGGATGTCTTAAGTTCAGCCTAATTGAAAATTTAATCAGGTTTAGCGCTAAAACATCTAATGTTATCTTAAATTGCAACGCAGTGTAATTCGAGTGTGAAGTTCAGAATAATATTCCGGTAGTTGCTTTGTCACTACTTTGTGAGTAAAGCGGAACCACGTGTTGATCCGTAACTCTAACTAAGTTCGTCAATCTTAAATGCGAATGTGTGTGAGATTATAACGTCTCGTCTTGCCAATATTTTTCAATATAGCAACTTTTTTTATGTTCAACCCACGTGGGGTGTACTTTGTGAGATCAGTACCACGTGCTTATACAATTGTTTGACCCATCAGGTTAATAGTAAGACGATAGTAACCAGTTCGAGGTTTTTCTTTTGTAAATTGAGTTTCGATATAATTTATTTTAATTATCAAAATTATTGTGGAGTTACACTCTTTATGTAAACCAAGTTGACCACGTGAAGCATGTGGTGTAATCATCAAAGTGGCCCTCAGCTAATCTTTTCGGGAAGATTTCACAGAGAGTTAGTATGAATTTAGTATACCAGTGTGTGGTAATTACATGACGGACAGGATTGCGCTACGAACGTAACTTATTTGGGTGAAAATTGAATCGGTTGGTTGTGGTTAATTTCCTCTTGCATACGTTTCAACGTTCTTTGTGTGTTATTTTATTGAATGCAGTGTTGTATGCAGTCTCCCAATCTTGGCTCCATATTTGATGTGTTCCGTAAGATTACAAACTCACATTTTCACAATCCTAAATAAGGCACCAGTTTAATTATGAATCAAGTTTAATATGCTGAAATTTCAATGATCAATGTTAAAATAAATTTCCAAATATAAACTGATTTATTTCTTTTTATTGAAATTCTCCTTTATATATATATATATATATATATATATATATATATATATATATATATATATATATATATATATATATATATATATATATATATATATCACCGGTTGTCGTATGACTATTAAAAGATTATAATTAATGTTAGTCTGGTTGGGAATTTGGTAAGCTAGACTGGATACCTGGTGGAACAGTTGCGCAGTAATGCAAGGTTAACTTCCCCAGACAGCTCACAGCTTTTAACCCGCTTTTATTGTCTATCAGCACCGCTTTCATAGCAAATTAAAGCAACAACATTACAATGTTCTTCAAACTAGTCACGAAAATTTGTGGCCAGTTACAGGTTTGGGAACTTGAAGTCCATGAATGGATACAAATGGTCTCCAAATAGCTGAACGTAACCATTTCCAGTCAATAATTAGTTCAGTTCGACCAGAAATCCCAGTTCTTTCCATGTAAACACACCCACGCCATTATGGAGCCACCACCAGCTTGTACAGTGCCTTGTTGACAACCTGGGTCCATGGCTTCGTGAGGTCTGCTCCACATTCGAAGCGCACCGTCAGCTCTTACCAACTGGAATCGGGACTCATCTGATCAGGCCACGTTTTTCCAATCGTCTAGGGTCCAACCGATATGGTCACAAGCCCAGGAGAGGCTCTGCAGACAGGGTCGTGTTGTTAGCAAAGGCACTTGCGTGGATTGTCTGTTGCCATAGCCCATTAAAAGTGGATTTGGCTGCACTGTCCTAACGGATATGTTCGTCGTACCTCCCACATTGATCTCTGCGGTTATTTCATGCAGTATTTAACGGAAACTGTCGACAAAGAAGTTTAGTCAAAGTTATTAGCTTCTTTTCGTGTCTCATTTTCTAATCTAATTCGTTCAGCATCACCTGATTTAATCCGACTACATCCCATTACCTTTGCTTTACTTTTGTTGCTTCTCATCTTATAACCTCTTTCGAAGACACTATACATTCCATTCAACTGTTCTTCCAAGACCTCTGCTCTATCTGACAGAATTACCATGTCATTAATACCCCTCAAAGCTTTTTTCTTCTCCTTGAACATAAATTACATTTCTAATTTCTCTTTGGTTTCGTTTGCGGCTTGCCCTTCTTACAGGTTTAATGACATTGGGGACAGGCTACAACTCTGTCTCTCAACCTTTCAACAAATCCTTCCCTTTCAGGCAGTTCGATTCTTATAACTACCGTCTGTTCGACTCTTATAACTGCTGTCCGGTTTCTATACAAGTAGTATATAACCTTTCGCTCCCTGTATTTTACCCCTGCTGCGTCAGAATTTCATAGAACGTATTCTAGTCAAAATCTTGTCCAAAGCTTTCTCTATGTCTAAAAACTCTATAAATATAGGTTTATCTTTCTTTTATCCACCTTCTAAGATATGTCTCAGGGTCATATACGTATGTTTCTCCAGATTCCAAACTGATCTTTCCTGAGGTCGATTTCTACCAGTTTTTTCCACTGTTCTGTAAATAATTTGTTTTAGTATTTTGCATCCATGAATTATTAAATTGATAGTCAGGTAAAATCCACATTTCTCAGCATCTGCTTTCCTTGCAATTGGAATTATTACAGTCTAAGGATATTTGTCTTGTCTCATACATCTTGCATACCAGGTAGCTTAATCATGGCTGGCTCTCCACGGATATCAGAGGTTCTGAAAGAATGTCGTCTACTCCAGGGGCCTTTCTTGTCTTTCAGTTGCCTCTCAAAGTTTTCTCGCAGTATCATATCTCCATTTAATCTTCATCTAGTTAATATTCTCTTTCTGTAATATTGCATTCAAGTTCATTTTCCTTGTAAAGTCCCTCCATACATTCTTTCCACCTTTCAGTTTTTTTCTTCTTTGCTTAGTACTGTTATTCTATTTGACCTCGTGATATCATTATCTGCTTCTCCAAATGTCTTTTTAATTTTCCTGTCGGAGGTATCTAGGTTTCCCTTAGATATATAGGCTTCTAAAAACTTGCATTTGTCCTCTAGCCATTCCTGCTTAGCCACTTTGAATTTACTGTCAGTCTCATTTTTAGACGTCTGCAGTCCCTTTCACCTGCTTAATTTGTTGCGTTTTTACGTTTTCTCCGTTCATCGATCAAATTCAGTATCTCCTGTGTTATCCAAGACTCTTTACTAGGCCTTGGCTTTTTACCTATTTGGTCCTCTGCTGTCTTTACTGTTTCATCTCGCAAAGCTACCCATTCGTCTTCTACTGTTTTTCTTTCCCCTGTTTCAGTTAGTCATTTCCTAAGCTTCTCTCTGAAACTCTCAACAACGTTTGGTTCTTTCAACTTATCCAGGCCACATCTCTTTAATTTCCTACGTTCCTGTAATGTCTTCAGTTTAATCTACAGTTCATAACCAACAAATTATGGTCACACTCCACATCTGCCCCTAGAAATGCATTACAGTTGAAAATGTGGTTCCCAAATCTCTTTATTTCCATTATATAATCAATCTATTATATAATCAATCTGAGGCCTTCCTCTGTCTCCAGGTCTCTTCCACATATATTAGCATATTTCATGAATCTTAAACCAAGCGTTAGCGATGATTAAATTATGTTATGTGTAAGATTCTACCAGGTGGCTTCGTCTTTCATTCCTTTCCCCCAGTCCGTTTCTCCTATTATTTTTCCTTTTCTTCCTTTTCCCGTTGCAGAATTTCAGTCTCGTATCAAAATTAAATCTGTCTCTCCCTTAACTATCTGAATAAGTTCTTTTATCTCAGCATACGTTCTTTCAATCTCTTTATCATCCACACAGCTACATGGCATATAAACCTGAAACTTCCTGGCAGATTAAAATTGTGTGCCGGACCGAGACTCGAGTCTCGGTCCGGCACACAGTTTTAACGTGCCAGGAAGTTTCATATCAGCGCACACTCCGCTGCAGAGTGAAAATCTCATTCTGGCATATAAACCTGTTCTACTGCGGATGTTGTTGGCTTCATGTCAGTCTTGGATATGACAACGATTTCACTATGCTGTTCATAGTAGCTTAACTGCATTCCTATTTTCTTATTCTTTATTAGACCTATTTGTGCATTACCTCTACTTGATTTTGAATGTATCGCCTTTACTCACCTGACTTCCTGCATCGGTACTTCACTGATTCCCACTTTATCTAACTTCTACCCGTCCTATTTGTTTTTTACTTTCCTAACCTACCTACCGTATCACGGAATCTAAAATTCCACGCTCTGATTTGCAGAAATCCAGTTTGATTTCGTGATGATGACGTCCTCCCGAATAGTCCCCACTCAGAGATCTGAATGGGACCATTTTATCTCTTGAATGTTTTACCCAAGCGGATGACATTGGATTTAACCACACAGTGGAGCTGACTGCCCTTTGGTAAAGTACCGGCTGCAGTATCCCCTTACTTTCAAGCCGCTCCCAGTATCAGCACAGCGAGACCATATTGGCTGATGTTACAACGCCAGACGAATCAATCGTCCCGACTTCTGTTCCTGCAGTTTCCGAAAAGGCTACTGTCCTCTTCAGGAATCACTTGTTTGCCTGGCCTCTCCACAGATTCCCTCCGTTGCGGTTGCACCTGCGGAGCAGTTATCTGTATCGTTGAGGTACACAAGCCACCTCATCTCGGTATGGGCTGTTGTCCATGAGGGAAACACGTCAGTATTGGTCACAAGAAAGTGTGACAGAATTCCCCAGAGATGTCATACGGTAAGTTCTGAAAGAATGACGAGGTTTCTCTTCCCAAACTTGTTGGGCTAATAGAGAAATCTTGTTTTACAGATAGAATGCAATGATTCTGTTTGGTTGGCCTGCGTCCAGCGACCCCGCCCACAGCCATAATTCTACTGACTCAGTTATATATTTCACTTTGAGGGCAATGAGAACAATATAATCAGTGACGTGTACCGAGTCGTACAGTCAAATTTTGTTGGCTCCGGACGCGAATGTGCCCCTCGCCAGGCGCGGAAAAATAGGTTGCGGAGTGTACTGTAATTCAGCTGGATGAAAATACTCCCAAAAATGACGGCTGATCAATTTCGGCAGATATATTAAGGCACAAAGGTTGTGACTTACAGTTTGTTCTAAATGGGGACAAAAGTGAATTCATGCAGACGAGTAGGAGAAACAATCTGTAATGTTGTAATACAATGTTAGTGATGTGCTGCTTGACATAGTCACAACAATTAAATCTATCTAGGCGTAACGTTGCAAAATCACATGCAATACAACGAACACTTAAGACCTGGTGGAGGGAAGGGGAATAGTGGACTTTGATTTACTGGAGGAATTCTAGAGAAACGTATCTTATCTACACTCCTGGAAATGGAAAAAAGAACACATTGACACCGGTGTGTCAGACCCACCATACTTGCTCCGGACACTGCGAGAGGGCTGTACAAGCAATGATCACACGCACGGCACAGCGGACACACCAGGAACCGCGGTGTTGGCCGTCGAATGGCGCTAGCTGCGCAGCATTTGTGCACCGCCGCCGTCAGTGTCAGCCAGTTTGTCGTGGCATACGGAGCTCCATCGCAGTCTTTAACACTGGTAGCATGCCGCGACAGCGTGGACGTGAACCGTATGTGCAGTTGACGGACTTTGAGCGAGGGCGTATATTGGGCATGCGGGAGGCCGGGTGGACGTACCGCCGAATTGCTCAACACGTGGGGCGTGAGGTCGCCACAGTACATCGATGTTGTCGCCAGTGGTCGTATGCGTGTTTGGCGCCGTGCAGGTGAGCGCGACAATCAGGACTGCATACGACCGAGGCACACAGGGCCAACACCCGGCATCATGGTGTGGGGAGCGATCTCCTACACTGGCCGTACACCACTGGTGATCGTCGAGGGGACACTGAATAGTGCACGGTACATCCAAACCGTCATCGAACCCATCGTTCTACCATTCCTAGACCGGCAAGGGAACTTGCTGTTCCAACAGGACAATGCACGTCCGCATGTATCCCGTGCCACCCAACGTGCTCTAGAAGGTGTAAGTCAACTACCCTGGCCAGCAAGATCTCCGGATCTGTCCCCCATTGAGCATGTTTGGGACTGGATGAAGCGTCGTCTCACGCGGTCTGCACGTCCAGCACGAACGCTGGTCCAACTGAGGCGCCAGGTGGAAATGGCATGGCAAGCCGTTCCACAGGACTACATCCAGCACCTCTACGATCGTCTCCATGGGAGAATAGCAGCCTGCATTGCTGCGAAAGGTGGATATACACTGTACTAGTGCCGACATTGTGCATGCTCTGTTGCCTGTGTCTATGTGCCTGTGGTTCTGTCAGTGTGATCATGTGATGTATCTGACCCCAGGAATGTGTCAATAAAGTTTCCCCTTCCTGGGACAATGAATTCACGGTGTTCTTATTTCAATTTCCAGGAGTGTATAAATGAGACAAGTACAGAACACTTATATCATCCCTTCTTGAGCAATGCTCGAAAGTTTGGGATTCCCACCAGCTTGGATTAAAGGAAGCAATTCAGAGGACTGCTACTAGATTTGTTATTGGTAGTTTCGATCAACATACGAGTATTACAGAAATGTTACATAAACTCAGATAGGAGTCTTTAGAGGGAGGTTTTCTTCTGGCGAAACACTGCAGACAAAGCTTAGTTAATTGGATTTACGACAAACTGCTTGCTGAGCCTACTCCCACCAACATACAACTCACGTAAAGACCGAAAGGCTAGGTAAGAGAAATCAGGGCTAGTATGGAAACATATAGATGGTAGTTCTTCCCTCGCGCCATTTGAGAGTGCAAAAGGAAAGGGAATAACTAGCAGTAGTTCGAGAAACCGTCCGCCGTATACTACATGATGGTTTGCGGAGTGTATATGTCGATGCAGACTTGTGCCATATGACTGAGAATTGAGGGATCACCAGAAATAGGTCAAGGGCGCACTACACATCAGACGCTGTTACCCTGCAGCAGATGACTTTGTATGGAGTTCACGAAGGTTTTCTTAGCTTACGCGATTGTCTAGCCGTTCCAGTTAATGATAGCTATAGGAGACCCCAAAGCATTAGGGTAATATCAAAGAAACGGTCACCATAGAAGAAACGATTAAAACTCTGATGTTAAACTGCCGAAGCATTCGCACCAAAGTCTTACAGTTTGAAGCAGTGAGATTTCTGGAGTAGATGTAAGTGCATATCGAAAGGAACGCTGATAGGAAATGGAGGTCGTGTCTCAGTAGACAAGTAGATGAAATCAACTAAGACAGAGATTGACGTTGAGTGCGGGATTGTTTGGGAAAATTACAGTTTTGTGAGTGGTGGGCGTGACAAGACATTCTAAGAAACGTTCTAAATGCCTTCTCCGAAAGCCACTTACAACAACTAATTTATTGGCCCTCTCATGACGGAAATATATTACACCTAATGTCAGCAAACAGACATGACCTGTTTGACGATGCCCATGTTGAAACTGACATCAGTGACCATAATGTAGTTTTACCAACTATAATTACTAAAGTACAAAGGGCAGCTAAAACAAATACGAACATTTATGTGTTCAGTAAGCTATATAAAAAGGGAGAGGCACCATATCTCAAAGAGGAGTTCTAAACCTCTACCTTCGGGCAGGAGACTGAGGAAGAAATCAAGCTTAAAAGACTAGCTCAATAAGCACTGGACAGATAATTATCTATTGGAATAGTTCATGATGGGGTCGACAGTCCATGGTATACACTTACTGTAAAGAAACATAAAAAAATGGTTCAAATGGCTCTAAGCACCATGGGACTTAACATCTGAGGTCACCAGTCCGCTAGACTTAAAACTATTTAAACCTAACTAACCTAAGGCCTTTACACACATCCATACCCGAGGCAGAATTCGAACCTGCAACCGTAGCAGCAGCTCAGTTCCGGAAAGAAACATCCAAAGAAAGAGTGACAACTGCGTAATAGGTATAAAACAAAGTATAGGGCCATAGATAAAGAGACACCGAATGAAACGACTCTGCCTACCAAGAGAGAAATGCGTGACGCTTTCAATGACTGACATATGAGAAGCTTATCGAACGATATCTCGAAACCCCTAAGGAAATTCTGGTCATATGTAAAGACTGTTAATGGCAAAAAGTTAGTGTCCAGACACATAAGGATGACAAAGGGGCTGAAATTGGGGTGTAATAAAGCAAAAGCAGAAACGCCGAACTCTGTTTTCAAGTGTTACTTTTTTAAGGAAGATACAGATACGCTGCCCCAATTTACTCCTTGCACCTTTGCAAAGATGAGTAATATAGATACAAATGTCAGTGGTTTTGAGAAACAGCTAAAATCGATCAAATTGAACATGGCTGCAGGGCTTGATGGAATCCTTGTCAGATTCTATAAAGAAATTGTAGCTAAGCTAGTTCCCATTTTAACTATGATTCACTGTAAATCTCTTGAACTAAAAACAACGCCCAGCGATTAGAAGAAAGCACACAACCGGCAAGAAAGATAGCAGAGATAATCAAAAAAATGGTTCAAATGGCTTTGAGCACTATGGGACTTAACATCTGAGGTCATCAGTCCCCTAAAACTTAGAAGTACTTAATCCTAATTAACCTAAGGAGATCACACACATCCATGCCCGAGGCAGGATTCGAACCTGCGACCGTAGCGGTCGCGCGGTTCCAGACTGAAGCGCCTAGAACCGCTCGGCCACAACGGTCTACCAGATATGATTCACAAAACAGCTGTTCTGTCTCATTGACGTTCATTTGTTATAGAATCCTACAACATATTCTGAGTTAAAAAATAATGAGGTATTTCTGACAGAATAGCCTTCTCCTTACCAATGAGAATAGATTTAAAAAATTGATAATGTGGAATGCAGCTGGTGTTTTTCTCACACGAGATCCAGAAAGTCATGGCTCAAGGGCAATCAGCATTTCTGGACTGCCGAAACGAACTGACTAGGTACATCAGTGATTATTAACAAAGAGACGAATGTATGCGAGAGCAAACATAATGTGTGGCTAGACTGATGATTTCTTAGTAGGAGGAACGCATCATGTTAAGTGCGATGGAGGGTCATCTAAAGGAGTAGAAGTAACTTCAGGTGTGCACCAGGGAAGGATTTTGGGACCATTTTTGTTTGTTTTGTACACTGGTGTGCAAAACTTAAGGACGAAAGTAAATTTCTCATTAGACGTCACTGTCAAGTATCGTAGCTCGATGAAACTTGGATCGCAGATGGCATCTGTTGCTGGGTATGGGAACTACCAAGATAGACATTGGTCTCACCTCTAAGTGATATTTGGGGGTGAGACCAATGTCAATTTTGATAGTTCCCGTACACAGCAACAGATGGCAACCCTTATCTCAAAGCTTTTACGTGTCAGTCTCAATGGAGAGAAGTCTTCCGAAGTAAGAGTGATTTCAGGTGTGCCGCAGGGGAGTGTCGTAGGACCGTTGCTATTCACAATATACATAAATGACCTTGTGGATAACATCGGAAGTTCACTGAGGCTTTTTGCGGATGATGCTATAGTATAACGAGAGGTTGCAACAATAGAAAATTGTACTGAAATGCAGGAGGATCTGCAACGAATTGACGCATGGTGCAGGGAATGGCAATTGAATCTCAATGTAGACAAGTGTAATGTGCTGCGAATACATAGAAAGAAAGATCCTTTATCATGTAGCTGCAATATAGCACGTCAGCAACTGGAAGCAGTTAATTCCATAAATTATCTGAGAGTAGGCATTAGGAGTGATTTAAAATGGAATGACCATATAAAATTAATCGTCGGTAAAGCAGATGCCAGACAGATTCATTGGAAGAATCCTAAGGAAATGCAGTCCGAAAACAAAGGAAGTAGGTCACAGTACACTTGTTAGCTCACTGCTTGAATACTGCTCAGCGGTGTGGGATCCATACCAGATAAGGTTGATAGAAGAGATAGAGAAGATCCAACGGAGAGCAGCGCCCTTCGTTACAGAATCATTTAGTAATCGCGAAAGCGTTACGGAGATGACAGATAAACTCCAGTGGAAGACTCTGCAAGAGAGACGCTCAGTAGCTCGGTATGGGCTTTTGTTGAAGTTTCGAGAACATACCTTCACCGAGGAGTCAAGCAGTATATTGCTCCCTCCTACGTATATCTCGCGAAGAAACCATGAGGATAAAATCAGAGACAATCTTTCTTTCCACGAACAATACGAGACTGGAATAGAAGGGAGAACCGACAGAGGTACTCAAGGTACCTTCCGCCACACCCCGTCAGGTGGCTTGCGGAGTATGGGTGTAGATGTAGATATAGGTGTGGATGAGGGTTACCCCGTTTTTCCGCACATGTCTCCAACTGCACTGAAGTCGCCGCGATTCATGACGGTCCCAAGGACATTACAAAAGGCGGAGTTGAGTGGGTTGTTTGGGGGAAGAGACCAGACAGCGAGGTCATCGGTCTCATCGGATTAGGGAAGGACAGGGAAGGAAGTCGGCCGTGCCCTTTCAAAGGAACCATCCCGGCATTTGCCTGGAGCGATTCAGGGAAATCACGGGAAACCTAAATCAGGATGGCCGGACGCGGGATTGAACCGTCGTCCTCCCGAATGCGAGTCCAGTGACAAAAGGCGGGACATAGTTTGTAACAGGGCGTGTGAGCACCACGGCCGTCAATGCGTGCTCTGAAACGTGCTTCCAGGATGGCCACAAGACTGGTAAATTGTGCTTGTGGTGTGACTTTCCACTCTTCCACCAGCGTAGTTGACAACTGCTTGATAATCGTTGGTGTATGTGGACGTGCTGCAAGACGTATCCCCAACGCATCCCACACGTGCTCGATGGAATTTAAGTCGGACGGATGTGCAGGAAAGCCCATTCGCCAAATATTTTCTCGTTCCAAGAGCTCCTCCACTTGTGCTTTTCGATGCGGTCGCGCATTATCATCCATAAATATGAAGTCAGTGCGGAATGCAGCCCTGGAAAGACACACAGGGAAGTGTGACAATAGCGTTGATCGGTGAGTGTACCGTGTTCATGCAACATTATTCCTCCCACACTGTAGCACCTATACCACCAAAACGATCATGTTCGACAATGTTCCTGGGTCCATTGCATGTTCCCTCCTCTCGTCGTATGAGTGTACGTCCAAAATATCTACAGAGGCTGAATCTGTCCTCATCAGAGGAGAGCATGCGATTCCACTCTTCGTAGGTCTAGTCCCTTGCTCTTGGCACCATCGGAAAGGGTGCCGCCGACTTATGGGTGTTAACGGGACACAACGTGCTGTGTCGTCGGGCAAAGAGACTACCTCTACGCAGACCCGTGCCACTGTGGAGAGTGAGACTGCATGTCTTGCACTCATGTTAACTGTGGTTGTAATTTCACGCAGAGTTTGACGTGGATCCTTTCTTGCTGTTGCACAATGAAGCGGTCACCTGATGCTGTGGATGATCGTGCTGCTTCTGGCAGCAGTACCTGCCCATGAGACAATGCTGTGAGCAATACCAAACTCTTGGGCTGCACTCGTCAGCCGGCCCCTGTGGACGAGCTGTTGTAGGCGCTTCAGTCCGGAACCGCGCTGCTGCTACGATCGTAGGTTCGAATCCTGCCTCGGGCATGGATGTGTGTGATGTCCTTAGTTTAGTTAAGTTTAAGTAGTTCTAAGTTCTAGGGAAAGGCAAGCCTACGTTTCTAGCATTTGTAGATTTAGAGAAAGCTTTTGACAATGTTGATTAGAATACTCTCTTTCATATTCTGAAGGTGGCAGGGAAAAAATACAGGGAGCGAAACGCTATTTACAGTTTGTACAGAACCAGATGACAGTTATAAGAGTCGAGGGGCATGAAACGGGAGTGAGACAGGGTTGTAGCCTATCCCCGATGTTATTCAATCTGTATATTGAGCAACCAGTAAAGGAAACAAAAGAAAAATTCGGAGTAGGAATTAAAATCCACGGAGAAGAAATAAAAACTTTGAGGTTCGCCGATGACATTGTAATTCTGTCAGAGACAGCAAAGGACCTGGAAGAGCAGTTGAACGGAAAGGACCGTGTCCTGAAAGGAGGATATAAGATGAACATCAACAAAAGAAAAACGAGGATAATGGAATGTAGTCGAATTAAGTCGGGTAATGCTGAAGGAATTAGATTAAGGAATGAGACGCTTTAAGTAGTAAATGAGTGTTGCTATTTGGGGAGCAAAATAACTCACGATGGTCGAAGTAGAGAGGATATAAAATGTAGACTGGCAATGGCAAGGAAAGCGTTTCTGAAGAAGAGAAATTTGTTAAGATCGAGTATAGATTTAAGTGTCAGGAAGTCTTTTCTGAAAGTATTTGTATGGAGTGTAGCCATATATGGAAGTGAAACGTGGACGATAAATAGTTTAGACAAGAAGAGAATAGAAGCTTTGGAAATGTGGTGCTACAGAAGAATGCTGAAGGTTAGATGGGTAGATCTCATAACTAATGAGGAGTTGTTGAATAGAATTGGGGAGAAGAGAAATTTATGGCACAACTTGACTAGAAGAAGGGATCGGGTGGTAGGACATATTCTGAGGCATCAAGGGATCACCAATTTAGTATTGGAGGGCAGCGTGGAGGGTAAAAATCGTAGAAGGAGACCAAGAGATGAATACACTAAACAGATTCAGAAGGATGTAGGTTGCAGTAGGTACTGGGAGATGAAGTAGCTTGCACAGGATAGAGTAGCATTGAGAGCTGCACCAAACCATTCTCTGGACTGAAGACCACAACAGCAACAACAACAACAAGTTCTAGGGGACTGATGACCTGAGATGTTGAGTCCCATAGTGCTCAGAGCCATTTGGACCTTGCTGATTGACACACACACTGTTTTTTCCCGTTCCATCAGCAGTCTCGTGTTGCGGTCTGTAGTTATGCTGACCTGATGCCATGTGACATCGAGCTTTCCGTGCACGACTGGGAGACCTCTGGCAACATGCTCCCACACTTTCGCTTATTTCCACAGAGTTGTTAACATGTCATATTACATTATCTATCTCGTCCTTACGTTTTTCAGACAAACGTATGTTGATGACCTGGCAGACGGTATTGGTAGCAACCTGACCTGGCAGACAGTATTGGTAGCAACCTCAGACTTTTCGCAACTTGAGACTTGCTAAGTTCACAGTGTCAGAGAACTAATTTGGTGGTTTCCTGGTCCTAGTGCGCGATCTGACATCGTGGTTTTAGCAAGATGTAGTAATGTAAATGTCGTGTGACTAGGGCTTCCCGTCGGGTAGATCGTTCGCCGGGTGCAAGTCTTTCGATTTGACGCCACTTCGGCGACTTGCGCGTCGATGGGGATGAAGTGAAGATGATTAGGATAACACAACACCCAGTCAGTTCCTGAACGGAAAAAATCTCCGACCCAGCCGGGAAGCGAACCCGGGCCCTTAGGATTGACATTTTGTCTCGGTGAACGCTTTGTATTTCCGTTGTTGATCGTTGTGTTTGGTCGTTGCGGACGTCACATGACATCCGTTAAAGTTCGTTTTGTTGATCCTTCCACTAAGCTACCGGGGGCGGACATCTAATAATTACTACGCTAGGATGTACAGAGATGCCAACAGAAATTCCAAAGCGCAAAAACAACTTCAATAGATAAGGAGAGGAATCAAAATTAGATCAATTGTGGAATCTAGTGCCAAATAAAATAAACAGCGTCAACTCTTCCCCTCTACAAGGTCCATAGCACACGCCGGCGCGACTCTGCCGTCTCTCTGATGACATCACAAACCGACCGGCGTGTGGATATGTATAACCAGTTCGGCTTGTTGAGCTTGTTATGACTCTGTAACAGCTTTTTGAGTCGTTAAAGCCTCTGATAAAGTCTCCTGCAGTGACAGACGAAATATTGGGCAGAGAATTATGCCATGGACCACGGCCTTATGCCCACAAATAAAATACACTCCTGGAAATTGAAATAAGAACACCGTGAATTCATTGTCCCAGGAAGGGGAAACTTTATTGACACATTCCTGGGGTCAGATACATCACATGATCACACTGACAGAACCACAGGCACATAGACACAGGCAACAGAGCATGCACAATGTCGGCACTAGTACAGTGTATATCCACCTTTCGCAGCAATGCAGGCTGCTATTCTCCCATGGAGACGATCGTAGAGATGCTGGATGTAGTCCTGTGGAACGGCTTGCCATGCCATTTCCACCTGGCGCCTCAGTTGGACCAGCGCTCGTGCTGGACGTGCAGACCGCGTGAGACGACGCTTCATCCAGTCCCAAACACGCTCAATGGGGGACAGATCCGGAGATCTTGCTGGCCAGGGTAATTGACTTACACCTTCTAGAGCACGTTGGGTGGCACGGGATACATGCGGACGTGCATTGTCCTGTTGGAACAGCAAGTTCCCTTGCCGGTCTAGGAATGGTAGAACGATGGGTTCGATGACGGTTTGGATGTACCGTGCACTATTCAGTGTCCCCTCGACGATCACCAGTGGTGTACGGCCAGTGTAGGAGATCGCTCCCCACACCATGATGCCGGGTGTTGGCCCTGTGTGCCTCGGTCGTATGCAGTCCTGATTGTGGCGCTCACCTGCACGGCGCCAAACACGCATACGACCATCATTGGCACCAAGACAGAAGCGACTCCCATCGCTGAAGACGACACGTCTCCATTCGTCCCTCCATTCACGCCTGTCGCGACACCACTGGAGGCGGGCTGCACGATGTTGGGGCGTGAGCGGAAGACGGCCTAACGGTGTGCGGGACCGTAGCCCAGCTTCATGGAGACGGTTGCGAATGGTCCTCGCCGATACCCCAGGAGCAACAGTGTCCCTAATTTGCTGGGAAGTGGCGGTGCGGTCCCCTACGGCACTGCGTAGGATCCTACGGTCTTGGCGTGCATCCGTGCGTCGCTGCGGTCCGGTCCCAGGTCGACGTGCACGTGCACCTTCCGCCGACCACTGGCGACAACATCGATGTACTGTGGAGACCTCACGCCCCACGTGTTGAGCAATTCGACGGTACGTCCACCCGGCCTCCCGCATGCCCACTATACGCCCTCGCTCAAAGTGCGTCAATTGCACATACGGTTCACGTCCACGCTGTCGCGGCATGCTACCAGTGTTAAAGACTGCGATGGAGCTCCGTATGCCACGGCAAACTGGCTGACACTGACGGCGGCGGTGCACAAATGCTGCGCAGCTAGCGCCATTCGACGGCCAACACCGCGGTTCCTGGTGTGTCCGCTGTGCCGTGCGTGTGATCATTGCTTGTACAGCCCTCTCGCAGTGTCCGGAGCAAGTATGGTGGGTCTGACACACCGGTGTCAATGTGTTCTTTTTTCCATTTCCAGGAGTGTATCAGCAAAGACACAGGCATGTTTGACTGGCGAGTGAATGCAACACATATACAGAAAAATCTCACCAGCAGACACTGGAAGAACGGCAGCTTGTCTTTTTAGAAAAACTGCTTAGAAAATTACAAGGTTTAACTACAAAGTTGTAAATTTGTGGTAAGACCTTATGGGAGCAAACTGCTTAGGTCATCGGTCCATAAGCTTACGCACTACTTAATCTAACTTAAACTGACTTACGCTATGGACAACACACAAGCCCATGCCCGAGGGAGGACTCGAGCCTCCGACGGGTAGGAGCCACGCGGACCGTGGCAGGACGCCCTAGACAGCGCGGCAACCCCGCCCGACGAACTACAAATATACTGCAGCCAGCTACGTATCGATTCCATAGAAATCATAAAGTTAAGATGCGAACAACCATTGGTTCTTCCCACCGTTCATCGATGAATGGGATGGTGAGGAAGCTTAATATATGGAACGATGAAAAGTAGGCTCTGCCTCGAACTTTATAGCGATTGACGCAGTGTATAGACGTACAGGTAGACGGATGAGCTCCATCGAAAATATAAGCCTTCTAGAGCTGACGGGGCAGGTAGCTACAATCGTACATCGGAGCTATTAGCCTCGTATGGCTGTGTCAAGTCCTTAACGACGTACTTAGACGAATCCTACTTTCTCTCCCGCAGCCCAAACATCCAAACAAGTGTTCTGACTGAGACAAGGTTATCACGCCTCCTCGTGCTCTGTTTGCCTTCCAGTGTTTGCGCTGTATGAGTTAAATACACGACAATGTTTGAAACGTACATCTTATATAACTCTCATACTTGTGAATGAAACAAAACATTTTTACGATATCTGTGGATTTTTCTGGACCACTCATTAAGAAGTTATAATATAAAAAGCGGGCTAAAAGAAATTTAACAAAAGAGACATAAACGAACTCCAGGTTAATACACTACTGGCCATTAAAATTGCTACACCACGAAGTTGACGTGCTACAGACGCGAAATTTAAGCGATAGGAAGAAGATGCTGTGATATGCAAATGATTAGCTTTTCAGGGCATTCACACAAGGTTGGCGGCGGTGGCGACACCTACAACGTGCTGACATGAGGAAAGTTTCCAACCGATTTCTCATACACAAACAGCAGTTGACCGGCGTTGCCTGGTGAAACGTTGTTGTGGTGCCTCGTGTAAGGAGGACAAATGCGTACCATCACGTTTCCGACTTTGATGAAGGTCGGATTGTAGCCTATCGCGATTGCGGTTTATCGTATAGCGACATTGCTGCTCGCGTTGGTCGAGATCCAATGACTTAGCAGAATATGGAATCGGTGGGTTCAGGAGGGTAATACGGAACGCCGTGCTCGATCCCAACGGCCTCGTATCACTAGCAGTCGAGATGACGTTTGCAGCAGCATGGACTATCAGATCGGAGACCATGGCTGCGGTTACTCTTGACGCTGCTTCACAGACAGGAGCGCCAGCGATGGTGTACTCAACGACGAACCTGGGTGCACGAATGGCTAAACGTCATTTTTTCGAATGAATCCAGGTTCTGTTTACAGCATCATGATAGTCGCATCCGTGATTGGCGACATCGCGGTGAACGCACATTGGAAGCGTGTATTCGTCATCGCCATCCTGACGTATCACCCGGCGTGGTGGTATGGGGTGCCATTGGTTACACGTCTGGGTCACCTCTTGTTCGCATTGACGGCACTTTGAACAGTGGACGTTACATTTCGGATGTGTTACGACCCGTGGCTCTATGCTTCATTGCCGGCCGGTGTGGCCGTGCGGTTCTAGGCGCTTCAGTTTGGAACCGCGTGACCGCTACGGTCGCAGGTTCGAATCCTGCGTCGACCATGGATGTGTTTGATGTCCTTAGGTTATTTAGGTTTAAGTAGTTCTAAGTTCTAAGGGACTGATGACCACAGATGTTAAGTCCCATAGTGCTCAGAACCATTTGAACCAATTGATCTATGCTTCATTCGATCCCTGCGAAACCCTACATTTCAGCAGGATAATGCACGACCGCATGTTGCAGGTCCTGTACGGGCCTTTTCTGGATACAGAAAATGTTCAACTGCTGCCCTGGCCAGCACATTCTCCAGATCTCTCACCAATTAAAAACGTCTGGTCAATTGTGGCCGAGCAACTGGCTCGTCACAATACTCCAGTCACTAGTCTTGATGAACTGTGGTATCGTGTTGAAGCTGCATGGGTAGCTGTACCTGTACACGCCGTCCAAGCTCTGTTTGACTCAATGCTCAGGCGTATCAAGGCCGTTATTACGGCCAGAGGTGATTGTTCTGGGTACTGATTTCTCAGGATCTCTGCACTCAAATTACGTGAAAATGTAATCACATGTCGGTTCTAGTATAATATATTTGTCCAATGAATATCCGTTTATCATCTGCATTTCTTCTTGGTGTAGCAATTTTAATGGCCAGTAGTGTATTCCGCTACCTTTATATGAACGCATTAAAAATCCCAGTTTATACACACTGGTGTCCAAAATTAAAGCAACGAATCACTATTTTGCCGTCCTGTGTCTAGTTCACCGTATAATCATACAAAATATCGGCAGATGTCCGTATAATCCTGTTATGCACGGAAAACGGCATTCCAGTCAACGGACAACCACATATATGATGACGTCAAGGCCCCTATCATACCGGGTAGCGTTGGCCGGGTAGTCACAAATCCACAGTCGCTGTATATACAGTCACCGACAGTGCAGTATGACACAAATGAGACGCAATACCAGACTCTGCGGTGGATCGCCGCAAGAAGAATGGAAGCAGGACAGTCGCAAACTGATGAGGCCCGATGGCTAAATGTGAATCGTTCTGTTGTTACTCGGATGGGCCAACAATTTATAGAGATCGAAACAGTACCCCCAAGACTTGGGCAGGGCCGACCACGTATGATATCAGGAAGAGAGGACCGTTATTTGGATGTAAGGGCACGACAGTACCGCCTTAGTAATACACAGCACCTGGCATCTGAACTCGCAGCATACGCTGAACGTGTTTCGAGACAAACGATGTACAGAAGGCTTCGGTAGAGTGGCCTTTATTGGCGGAGACCTGCTGTATGTGTACCTCTGGTGCATCTAAACAGAAGGGAACTTCTAGAGTCGGGTCCTCAACATACCACCTGGGCGGTCGAACAGTGGGCCAATGTTCTTTTGACATATGAGCCCCGATTTGGTCTGGAGGGTGATTCCCGTCGCCTTCGCATCTGGAGGGAACGTGGAACACGATTTCAGAACCCAAAAATTATGGAAAGAGACCGATATCGAGGAGCATCCCTAATATTGTGGGCAAGGATTATGATGACCACATGAAAACCTGCTGATGAAATTGTATGGGTGAACCGGCAAGTTTTAACTGCTGTCAGGCATCATGACGAGATATAGGGATCTCATGTACGGTTGCGGGCCCAGACTTCGCATTGATGGACGATAGTGATCGACCTCATAGAGCAAGAGCGGTTGATGTTTTCTTGGAAACGGAAGATATTGCACTCATGGTGTGACCTGCTCGCTCTCCCGATTTAAATCCCATATAGCATTTCTGTGGTGCACTAGGGAGACACGTTGCATCATGTCAGCATCCACCAACCTCTCTCCAAAACCTGCGACCAGAGCAGCTCTCCAGAAAGAATGGGCGTTATTGCCTCAACATGAGACTGATGATTCACAGCATGCCCCGTCATTGTCAGGCCTGAATTGCTGCCAGAGGTGGTCACATCCCATAGTAAGTACGTTAACCAGTTGTCGGAATAGGCGTGCAAATCCGTTAAGTTGGAAAAAACGAAGAACATTTTTGTCTACCGTTATACATACTGCAGTTGTTTACGTTCTGTAATGTTTCCACTTTACTATAACCTGTTTATACTGTTTTGAGGCAAAATAAACATGACCTTGGAAAATTTCCATTTGTTGCTTTAATTTTTGACACCAGTATGGTTTAATTGATATCTGGCATCGAGGTTGGCAAAAAGATAAAAAAGGAACACTTCTGCAAAAGTTTACTTACTCATTAACTGGTGTTTGGCTTCTGATGCAATCATCATGTAATACAAGTATAACAGCATATCTTGTAATGCAAATGCAATGCAAACGCTGCACAGTTATATGAGGTTATTTCTGCCAGCCGAACGTATGTCAAACACAATTATTTTTATTTCCAGAAAATCCTTTCAAGGCCAACTCAGTTATGAGTTACCCCCTCAGTCCTTTACCATCCGACAATTTCATGGGAACTTTAAACAGGAGTCTTACGCAAAGAGCTCCTCAATTGCAAACTCAAATACTGGATCAGTTATATAAATGATATGCTGTGTTTGTGGAGTGGTACAACTTGACAGCAAAATACATTCTTTGAACACCTAAACGCCCAACATAATAAAATTTAATCCTGAATGGAGCTGGGAGGCACCTGCATAAATTTCTTAGAACTTAAAATACGCTCTTAAAAATGGTGAGTAACAATTCCCAGTGTTTCAGTTCTAATGTTGAGGAACAAACCCTAGAGTTTCAAGTCAAAGTTCAAAGGATTCCAAGCTCTGTAATGCGTTATTCTATGTTTATACGTTACAACAAATCTGTTCTTGTTTTACTTTTGATTTTTGAATCAGAATTCTGCGAGTTACGTACTGATTCGTTCCAAAGCTGGATAGTTTTGATTCCCATCATCCCACAGAACCTAGAAAAAATAAAATAATGGAGGTTCCAATTTCCTTGAACGTAATTCAATATGTGTTGCAGTTAAGTAGCGCGGACAATAAAGTTCTATCACGATGCACGAATTCCCTTTACGAACTCAGAAAGCTCAGGGAAAGAAACTGACAATGAATTGCGTGATAATTATAATTCTTTTTTTAAGTTAATATCAGAGGAAAAATATTAAACAGTCCGTAATATCTTACTCTGTGCAGGTAATACATAACGTTTTCTTACCGATTTTTCTCGCAGTTTAGTTGTGTCGCTGCAGCTTACAGTGCGGAATTCATGCTATGGCAGTGACTGAGGAACCGCTTCCTTCCCTTACCTGACTTTGAGGCGATATGTGGACGCCGTGATTGCAATTCACACCAACTTAATACTCACTAGGACAAAAGATGCCTTTAATAGGTTTCACAACGAAACATTGTCTCGAAATTTGGTAGAAAATCCGAAGAAATTCTGGTCGTATGTAAAGTACACAAGCGGCAAGACGCAGTCAATACCTTCGCTGCGCAGTGCCGATGGTACTGTTACCGATGACTGTGCCGCTAAAGCGGAGTTATTGAACGCAGTTTTCCGAAATTCCTTCACCAGGGAAGATGAATGGAATATTCCAGAATTTGAAACACGAACAGCTGCTAGCATGAGTTTCTTAGAAGTAGATACCTTAGGGGTCGCGAAGCAACTCAAATCGCTTGATACGGGCAAGTCTTCAGGTCCAGATTGTATACCGGTTAGGTTCCTTTCAGATTACGCTGATACAATAGCTCCCTACGTAGCACTCATATACAACCGCTCGCTCACCAATAGATCTGTACCTACAGATTGGAAAATTGCGCAGGTCGCACCAGTGTTTAAGAAGGGTAGTAGGAGTAATCCATCTAACTACAGACCTATATCATTGACGTCGGTTTGCAGTAGGGTTTTGGAGCATATACTGTATTCAAACATTATGAATCACCTCGAAGGGAACGATCTATTGATACGTAATCAGCATGGTTTCAGAAAACATCGTTCTTGTGCAACGCAGCTAGCCCTTTATTCGCACGAAGTAATGGCCGCTATCGACAGGGGATCTCAAGTTGATTCCGTATTTCTAGATTTCCGGAAAGCGTTTGACACCGTTCCTCACAAGCGACTTCTAATAATGCTGCAGGCCTATGGGGTATCGTCTCAGTTGTGCGACTGGATTCGTGATTTCCTGTCAGGAAGGTCGCAGTTCGTAGTAATAGACGGCAAATCATCGAGTAAAACTGAAGTGATATCAGGTGTTCCCCAGAGAAGCGTCCTGGGACCTCTGCTGTTCCTGATCTATATAAATGACCTGGGTGACAATCTGAGCAGTTCTCTTATGTTGTTCGCAGATGATGCTGTAATTTACCGTCTAGTAAGGTCATCCGAAGACCAGTATCAGTTGCAAAGCGATTTAGAAAAGATTGCTGTATGTTGTGGCAGGTGGCAGTTGACGCTAAATAACGAAAAGTGTGAGGTGATCCACATGAGTTCGAAAATAAATCCGTTGGAATTCGATTACTCGATAAATAGTACAATTCTCAAGGCTGTCAATTCAACTAAGTACCTGGGTGTTAAAATTACGAACAACTTCAGTTGGAAAGACCACATAGATAATATTGTGGGGAAGGCGAGCCAAAGGTTGCGTTTCATTGGCAGGACATTTAAGGGATGCAACAAGTCCACTAAAGAGACAGCTTACACTACACTCGTTCGTCCTCTGTTAGAATATTGCTGCGCGGTGTGGGATCCTTACCAGGTGGGATTGACGGAGGACATCGAAAGGGTGCAAAAAAGGGCAGCTCGTTTTGTATTATCACGTAGTAGGGGAGAGAGTGTGGCAGAAATGATACGCGAATTGGGATGGAAGTCATTACAGCAAAGACGTTTTTCGTCGCGGCGAGATCTATTTACGAAATTTCAGTCACCAACTTTCTCTTCCGAATGCGAAAATATTTTGTTGAGCCCAGCCTACATAGGTAGGAATGATCATCAAAATAAAATAAGAGAAATCAGAGCTCGGACGGAAAGGTTTAGGTGTTCGTTTTTCCCGCGCGCTGTTCGGGAGTGGAATGGTAGAGAGAGAGTATGATTGTGGTTCGATGAACCCTCTGCCAAGCACTTAAATGTGAATTGCAGAGTAGTCATGTAGATGTAGAAAGAGAGAAGGACGCACCACAAAGAAATTACACGAATGGGATGGACATCGTTAGACGTGACGTACATATAGAGACAGATAGTTGCGATTTCAGAAAAAAATGGATGATTTATTCAAGAGAAAGAGCTTCACAAACTGAGCAAGTCAGTAACGCTTTGATCTATCTCTGGCCCTTTTGCAAGCACTTATTCGGCTTGGAATTGATTGATACAGCTGTTGGATGTACTCTTGAGGGATATCGTGGCAATGTCTGTCCAACTGGCGCGTTAGATAGTCAAAATCCCGAGCTGGTAGGAGTGCCTTGCCCACAATACTCCAAACATGATCAATTGGAGAGAGATGTGGCAACCGGCAATGTTCAGATACAGTATTAGCAGTAAGTAAAATGTAAGTTAATGCGGAGGAGTAGGAAGAACAAACATGTAATGTCTGGACACAGTATTACTAGCATCCAGCATGGCACAGTCACGTCGTTTAAATAACTGGGCGTAACATTGCAAAGTGGTCCCGGCGGAGGTTCGAGTCCTCCCTTGGGCATGGGTGTGTGTGTTTGTCCTTAGGATAATTTAGGTTAAGTAGTGTGTAAGCTTAGGGACTGATGACCTTAGCAGTTAAGTCCCATAAGATTTCACACATATTTGAACATTTGAACGTTGCAAAGCGATATGAAATAGAACGAGCATATGAGGACTTCGGTTATTTAGGAGACTTTTAGGAAAGGGTGATTAATCTGTATAGGAGACAGCGTATAGGTCACTGGTGCAACCTATTCTTGAATACTGCTCGAGTGTTTGGGATCCATACCATATCTGTCTGAAGAAGGACATCGAAGCAATTCAGAGGCGGGCTGCTAGATTTGTTAGTGGTAGGTTCGAATAAACACAAGTTTTATGGAGATGCTTCAGGAACTCAAATGGAAATTCCTGGAGGGAAGGCGACGTTCTTTTCGAGAAACACTATCGAAAAACTTTAGAAAACCGGCATTTGAAGCTGTCTGAAAATGATTCTACTGCCGCCAACATACGCTGCGCGTAAGGGCCACGAAGATACGAGAAATTAGGGCTCATATAGAGGCATATAGACAGTCGTTTTTCTCTTGCTCTGTTTCGCGTGGAACAGGTTCAAATGGCTCTGAGCACTATGGGACTTAACTTCTGCGGTAATCAGTCCCCTAGAACTTAGAACTACTTAAACCTAACTAACCTAAGGACATCACACACATCCATGCCCGAGGCAGGATTCGAACCTGCGATCGTAGCGGTCGCGTGGAACAGGAAAGGAAATGACTAGTAGTGGTACAGTGTACCCTCCGCCACGCACCGTAAGGTGTCTTTCGGAGTATCTATGCAGATGTAGATGAACCATGATGGCCAAGGTAGGATTTGGCAGGCACGAAAACAAGCAGTACACATCTACATCTACATATATACTCCGCTAGTCATCAGGCGGAGTGTGGTGGAGGGCACAATTGGCGCCAAAGTCATATTCCCCCCCCCCCCCCTCCGTTCCACTCGCGGATCGCACGAGGGAAAAACGACTGTCTGAACGCCTCAGTACGAGCTCTAATTTCCCTTATCTTTGAATGGTGATCATTGCGCGATTTTAAAGTGGATGGTAATAATATATGCTCTACATTCTCAGTGAAGATCGGATTTCGGAATTTAGTGAGCACCCCCTTCCGTTTAGCGCGCCATCTATCTGCAAGTGTGTCCCACTTCAAACTTTCTATGTGATTTGTAACGCTCTCGCAATGGCTAAATGTACCAGTGACGAATCTTGCCGCTCTTCTTTGGACCTTCTCAATCTCTTGAATCAGACCCAACTGGTAAGGGTCCCGTACAGACGAACAACATTCTAAGACTGGACGAACTAACGTATTGTAAGCTATTTCCTTTGTTGAAGGACTAAATCGCTTCAGGATTCTACCAATAAACCACAATGTAGGGTTCGCCTTGCCCGTTACTTGTGTAATCTGATCATTCCATTTGAGAACGTTTCGAATAGTCACACCCAGATACTTGACGGATGTTACCGCTTCCAAAAACTGGGCATTTATTTTGTATTCGTACATTAGTGAGGATTTTCGTCTTGTTAAAGATACGAGAAATTAGGGCTCATACAGAGGTATATAGACAGTCGTTTTTCTCTTGCTCTATTTCGAGTGGAACAGGAAAGGAAATGACTATTAGCGGTGGTCATCGGTGCTCAGTTCGAAACGGGACTTACTGAAGATAATTCTGCTCCAGTCATTGAGATACTAAGCCCCGATGACCGGCGAAGACGTGTCTGGAGACGCCACAGACAGTGGTTGGATATCAACCTGTCCCCCTTCATATGGTCCGACAACCAGGAGAGGTGGTATGGGGTGCCATTTCATTTCATAGTAGGACCTCTTTAATTATCATCCGCGGCATCCTTACAGCACAGAGGTACGTGGACCATATTCGACGTCCCATTTTGTTGCCC
Source organism: Schistocerca nitens (assembly GCF_023898315.1). Taxonomy (NCBI): domain Eukaryota; kingdom Metazoa; phylum Arthropoda; class Insecta; order Orthoptera; family Acrididae; genus Schistocerca; species Schistocerca nitens. Next base: position 165,161,539 of record NC_064616.1, on the reverse strand, counting down.
TTCATGCCAAGGCATCCTGGTTCTGCATTATAGCAAGATTAAGTTCTTCCGCACACCGCAAGAGTTTCTACTACTTGTCCTCGTGCTTTCCGAATCCCCCTTTGGCCAGCTAGGTCGCTGAATCTCTCCCCAATGCAGAACGTTCGGAGTATTCAGGACTGGGCACTCCAACCAGCTCGGATTTTGACGATCTAAGGCCCCGATTGGGCAGAATTTGGCACGATACCTCTCAGGGAGGCATACGGCAACTCTCTCAGTCAATGCCAAGCCGGATAACAGCTTCCATAGCGGTAAGAGGTGGACCAACAAGTTACTGACTTGCTCAATTTGTGAATCTCTATCTCTTGAACAAATCATCCATTTCTTCTGAAATTGTAATTATCTGTTTTTCTGTACACGTACATCACGCCTACTAACTTCCGCCCCATTCGCGTAATTCCTTCGTGGAGTGTCGTTTTCTTTTTCTTTTCCTTTTTTTTTCTTTCTTTTAGAGTGTGTAGCAATCAAGCCCGACAACAGCTTTTTTTTTACTTATTTCTACTGTATGCAGTGTGTTATGCGTCTCAGTGCTGAAGTGCTTGCTGACTGTTCCCTCGTGTTACAAGCGTAAATGGGGAGCAAGCTCAACATTCCTGAAAATTAAGGGGGGAAAACAGTCGAAAACAACAATAGACTGGTTTTTATGTCATTATGCTATTCGTTTTGCAAGTACACGGATTCGACCAGTCTCTGGCGGAATTTGCTGTTAGGTCAAACTGTAAATGATGAGTGGCATAGTCGATTGAGATGTCACCTACACATCCAGCAATCACGATGGGAAAGAGTTTGTTTCTTCGCGGCCCTTGAGGACCTTTTCATAGCAAAATGTTAGTCTTATGTCTTATATTATTTCAACGCCGGCCGAAGTGGCCGTGCGGTTAAAGGCGCTGCAGTCTGGAACCGCAAGACCGCTACGGTCGCAGGTTCGAATCCTGCCTCGGGCATGGATGTTTGTGATGTCCTTAGGTTAGTTAGGTTTAACTAGTTCTAAGTTCTAGGGGACTAATGACCTCAGCAGTTGAGTCCCATAGTGCTCAGAGCCATTTGAACCATTTTTCTTATATTATTTCCCACTCTTTTCGCTTCAAAGGCCTATTTCAACATAACCTCCATTCACCACCTTACTGGGAGGGTCCGTATGTCCACATGGTACCACTCTACTGATTGACGTTAGAGCCAACGTCGTACTGCATCAATAACCTCCCCATCATGCACTTACTGCTCCCCACAGAGTGCATCCTTCATTGGGCCAAACATATGGAAATCTAGAAGTCGGAAGGTGCGAGATTCGGATTGTAGTGTGAATGAGGAAGAAGAATCCATTGAAGTTCTGTGAGCTCCACTCGGGTGCACAGACTTATGTGAGGCCTTGCATTGTCATGCAGAAAATTCGCTTGCATTTCTGTGGCAACGAACACGCTGAAGTGATTTCGTCAATTTCGCGAGGGTAGCACAATACATTCCAGAGTTGATCGTTGCACCGTGAGGGAGGACATCAAACAGAATAACTCCTTCAGTGTCCCAGAAGACCGCCGCCATGACTTTACCGGCTGAGGGTGGAGCTTTAAACTTTTTCTTCAGAGGAAACGTGATGTGGCGCCACTCCATGGATTGCCGTTTTGTTTCCTGTTCGAAGCTATGAACCCATGTTTGATGGCCTATGACGATGTTCGACAAAACGTTTATGTAACACTTCCGTCGGATCGGAAATCACTTAATTTTTTGACATATTCATGCTCGAGAGTTTTACCTGTAACTTCTCTATTATTTGTGTTTCCAAAAACATGTAAAATGAATGTACGACTTCCGACACTATAACTCGAAAGTAAAAAAGTTGATTTTTTTGCATGCATTAACTGACGACGACAGCAGTAATGTTTATAAAGTGTAATTAATTGTGCCTGAAAGAACTATCAAAACTACGTTCACTTAAGATCACTGTCATTTCTGTTTCAAGATCAGCATCATCATTATCATCATCATCATCATCATCATCATCATCATCGCTTGAAGGCATGGTATTCTTGATAACTTCATTGATTGCCATTATTCCATCTCGTGTCTACATCTACATCTACATCTATACTCCGCAAGCCACCTGACGGTGTGTGACGGGGGGTACTTTGAGTACCTCTATCGGTTCTCCCTTCTATTCCAGTCTCGTATTGTTCGTGGAAAGAAAGATTGTCTGTATGCCTCTGTGTGGGCTCTAATCTCTCTGATTTTATCCTCATAGTCTCTTAGCGAGATATACGTAGGAGGGAGCAATATACTGCTTGACTCCTCGGTGAAGGTATGTTCTCGAAACTTCAACAAAAGCCCGCACCGAGCTACTGAGCGTCTCTCCTGCAAAGTCTTCCACTGGAGTTTATCTATCATCCACACTGGTGAGCAATATTCAAGCAGTGGGCGAGCAAGTGTACTGTAACCTACTTCCTTTGTTTTCGGATTGCATTTCCTTAGGATTCTTCCAATGAATCTCAGTCTGGCATCTGCTTTACCGACGATTAATTTTATATGGTCATTCCATTTTAAATCACTCCTAATGCCTACTCCCAGTTAATTTGTGGAACTAACTGCTTCCAGTTGCTGACCTGCTATATTGTAGCTAAATGATAAAGGATCTTTCTTTCTATGTATTCGCAGCACATTACACTTGTCTACATTGAGATTCAATTGCCATTCCCTGCACTATGCGTCAATTCGTTGCAGATCCTCCTGCATTTCAGTACAATTTTCCATTGTTACAACCTCTCGATATACTACAGCATCATCGGTAAAAAGCCTCGGTGAACTTCCAATGTTATCCACAAGGTCATTTATGTATATTGTGAATAGCAACGGTCCTACGACACTCCCCTGCGGCACACCTGAAATCACTCTTACTTCGGAAGACTTCTCTCCATAGAGAATGACATGCTACGCTCTGTTATCTAGGAACTCTTCAATCCAATCACACAATTGGTCTGATAGTCCATATGCTCTTACTTTGTTCATTAAACGACTGTAGGGAACTGTATCAAACGCCTTGAGGAAGTCAAGAAACACGGCATCTACCTGGGAACCCGTGTCTATGGCCCTCTGAGTCTCGTGGATGGATAGCGCGAGCTGTCCAGTACTCTTGCTCCATCTGCTATACATTCCTGCAGTAACCTTCCCAGTCTTGTGCTGTAACTGAAAGTAGCACTAACAAGAATCTGTAATCGTTCCTTCGACATGTCACCAGCGACGTTGGCCTCCCTGAAATTGTGTTTTGTTTTGACCTGTGCCAAGACTATAGGATTTAGATCGCTGTTCTACGACGGTAGTTGCTCTCTTTGTGGCCTATACTCTCAGCGATTTTATCCACGACGTACGCTTTCACGGCTGTTTTGATTTCCTTTATTGTAGATTATACACTACTGGCTATTAAAATTGCTACACCAAGAAGAAATGCAGATGATAAAGGGGTATTCATTGGACAAATATATTACACTAGAACTGACATGTGATTACATTTTCACGCAATTTGGGTGCATAGATCCTGAGAAATCAGTACCCAGAACAACCACCTCTGGCCGAAATAACGGCCTTGATACGCCTGGGCATTGAGTCAAACAGAGCTTGGAAGGCGTGTACAGGTACAGCTGCACTTGCAGCTTCAACACGATACCACAGTTCATCAAGAGTAGTGACTGGCGTATTGTGACGAGCCAGTTGCTCGGCCACCATTGACCAGACGATTTCAATTGGTGAGAGATCTGGAGAATGTGCTGGCCAGGGCAGCAGTCGAACATTTTCTGTATCCAGAAAAGGCCTGTACAGAATCTGCAACATGCGGACGTGCATTATCCCGCTGAAATGTAGGGTTTCGCAGGGATCGAATGAAGCATAGAGCCACGGGTCGTAACACATCTGAAATGTAACATCCACTGTTCAAAGTGCCGTCAATGCGAACAAGAGTTGACAGAGGCGTGTAACCAATGGCACCCCATACCATCACGCCGGGTGATACGCCAGTATGGCGATGACGAATACACGCTTCCAATATGCGTTCACCGCGATGTCGCCAAACACGGATGCGACTATCATGATGCTGTAAACAGAACCTGGATTCATTCGAAAAAATGACGTTTTGCCATTCGTGCACCCAGGTACGTCGTTGATTACACCAACGCTGGCGCTCCTGTCTGTGATGAAGCGTCAAGGGTAACCGCAACCATGGTCTCCGAGCTGATAGTCCGTGCTGCTGCAAACGTCGTCGAACTGTTCGTGCAGATGGTTGTTGTCTTGCAAACGTCCCCATCTGTTGACTCAGGGATCGAGACGTGGCTGCACGATCCGTTACAACTATGCGGATAAGATGCCTGTCATCTCGACTGCTAGTGATACGAGGCCATTGGGGTCCAGCACGGCGTTCCGTATTACCCTCCTGAACCCACCGATTCCATATTCTTCTAACAGTCATTGGATCTCGACCAAAGCGAGTAGCAATGTAGCGATACGATAAACCGTAATCGCGATAGGCTACAATCCGAACTTTATCGAAGTCGGAAACGTGATGGTACGCATTTCTCCTCCTTACACGAGGCATCACAACAACGTCTCACCAGGAACGCCGGTCAACTGCTGTTTGTGTATGAGAAATCTGTTGGAAACTTTCCTCATGTCAGCACGTTGTAGGTGTCGCCACCGGCGCCAACCTCGTGTGGTTGCTCTGAAAAGCTAATCATTTGCATATCACAGCATCTTCTTCCTGTGGGTTAAATTTCGCGTCTGTAGCACGTCATCTTCGTGGTGTAGCAATTTTTATGGCCAGTAGTGTATTTCAGCCTTCCTTATTGAGTCGTTGCAGTTTATTTGCCAATCTTGCAACCACTCTAACACCATATTTATTACGTATTCTGTCGAAATTTCTCTGTGGCATGGCGCATTATTCATACAATCACTGAAGTGGGTGAAATATTACGAACGATCATAAATGCTACCCAGCCCCCCACCTCCCATCATCGTCCGCAAGTTTCGTCAAATTCAAGAAGTTCGCAAGTTAGTGGAAACGCTTTTTTGCATGAAACGTCTTGACAAATTAAAACTGTGTGCTGATCGGATTCTCAGGTTCGAGTCACATACAATGATTTAAAACTTGGCATTAGTTTCGAAGATGACTATTATTATAATCAATAAACATTCTGTTTTAATTTTGACGCTTGCACGTAATGTGCTCGCTCTCGGATCTGCTAATACAGTTTTGAGCTGTTCTCTGTAAATATTGTTTGTATGTCAGTAAGCCGGACATAAACTTACTGAATCTTCTTTTCTTTTTCTAGACTGCACTTAAAAATGACTTGTAAAGCCGAAACTGACCAGTCGTGGGAGCTTTAATAAATTGACTACTACTTCTTGTTAATAACAACCGAACTGGAAACCTTTAAAAATACTGTGTTACCCACATGAAGAAAATGGGACGACAATAAATTCCGTTTTGTGCGAACGGAAATTTTGAGCCGGCCGCGGTGGTTTCGCGGTTCTAGGCGCGCAGTCCGGAACCGCGCGACTGCTACGGTCGCAGGTTCGAATCCTGCCTCGGGCATGGATGTGTGTGATGTCCTTCGGTTGGTTAGGTTTAAGTAGTTCTAAGTTCTAGGGGACTGATGACCACAGCTGTTAAGTCCCATAGTGCTCAGAGCCATTTGAACCATTTTTTGAAATTTTGAGGTGTAGAAATCTAGTGTGTATAGTTCTCATTTTTACTTCAATCTGTTATCGTGTTTTGTTCGTTTAGGAGAGACTGAAGACCTTCTGGAGACTTTTTTCTGATTGTTTTCCCTGCACGTTTTCCGTTCTAACCTGAAACTCTTCGGAAAATAGTTGTATTTAGTTAAAAACTGAAATACGTAATATCGACGTTCCAAAATAATACTTTCTTTATTGTTTATAGCGGTAGCCAACTTAAGGACTCCACTTTTCTTCCACTGGGAACATCAGTAGTGTATATTTCAGATTATAATATGTCTATATTCATCCAAGAACCAACGGAATGTTTCATAAATGTTAAATTGTTGTATTGTTGCGGTCATTCGTTAGTGGTGTATGAGTAGTGACACTTTTAACCTACCAAGAGAGGAGGCGCAGTGGTTAGTACAAAACCTACCAAGAGACGAGGTGCAGTGGTTAGTACAATGGACTCGCATTCGGGAGGACGACGGTTCAAACCTGCGTCCGGCCATCCTGATTTAGGTTTTCCGTGACTTCCGTAGATCGCTTCAGGTACATGCCGGGACGGTTCCTGTGAAAGGGCACGGCCGACTTCCTCCCTCATCCGATGGGACCGATGACCTCGCTGTTTGGTCCCCTCTCCCAACCACTTTTAACCCTGTGTTGCTGATCAAAGCGACTTTTATTTAGTCAGACAGTACATATGTAGCAGTACATGTAATTAATCCACGTCTGCTAACAAAAACTTCCGAGAAAACGCCGCTCGTTGCTTTAGTGTAGTGGTAGTCAACCTGGTCCCTACGGCAGTAGGCGGTAGGGTTTTAAAAACATTTTCGTTAGGTTTTCATAAAATTTTGACATAAAGAATTTGGTAAATACTTATTATTATGTGCTCTAACTTGCTGTAACTCTCTTTTGTAAATTTTGTAAGTAAAGATACTTCCCTACTTTACAAATCACCACTACTATGGAACCGGTAGGCGGTTAGAAAACTTTACTACTAACAGCGATACAAAAGTGGGCGGTAGGTAAAAAAGTTGAATGCCGGACATTTGCCACGCCGGACATTTGCCACACTTGCCCCTTCGCCATGTAGCTTGAGTAGCGATCCCTCAGGTAAGGGACGCCCTTCCCCGTACTACCTCTGTCCGCTTTCAAACCGCCGTCTCCACATCTTACTCGATACAACCAGTACGTAAGCGACCTTCTTCTTCGACATCTTGGCCAAATACAGAGCTTCTTTTCCGAAATCGAAATATTTATAACTTTTGGGAAACGAAAGCAATACCGACGATTATGTCAGTATGTAATTAGTTCTGCCAAGTATAAATATAGATTCCTCTGTCTGTACGGTAGCTTCCTTTCACGCTTACTGATTGCGATAGAAACAATCCATCTACATGGGAGCAACAAGAAAGGAACGATGTAACGAGAATGCGAATGTACGCTAATCATTTCTTTTTGACCACTGCATTTGTGCCTACTTTATTTATTACAACTGCATACCCAAAAGACAACAGGGAAAGAATAAATGGGTATGTGAATGTTTGAAAAGAAGAACGACATACTCCATATTAATTTACTCTCTAAAAACATTAGTTAATAAAGTGTAGCGGGGCAATGTTCAAAACATAACTGAAAACACGTTCACTAAATAGAGATAAGAACATCTATGATTGACATGTCATCTAAAGTCGACTTACAATTTTAAAATGTTAGAAAAAAGGAAATGAAGTAATACAGAATGCTACGCTTTTAACGTACGAGCCGGCCGAAGTGGCCGTGCGGTTAAAGGCGCTGCAGTCTGGAACCGCAAGACCGCTACGGTCGCAGGTTCGAATCCTGCCTCGGGCATGGATGTTTGTGATGTCCTTAGGTTAGTTAGGTTTAACTAGTTCTAAGTTCTAGGGGACTAATGACCTCAGCAGTTGAGTCCCATAGTGCTCAGAGCCATTTGAACCATTTTTTTTTAACGTACGTTGTTGTTCTACATTGTTTAGCTCTGGTATTTACAGGGTCACAGAGAAAGCATCTTAGGTTCTGGAGGGAAAAGCCGTAACTGTAATTATCTGCACTACAACAGAAACAAGAAGGACAACTTAAGGAAAAATAATGTAAGCTCACAATCGACTTTGAAGCAGATAGTTCCTGTGACTTAGTATGGGCCGAGGTTATATTCGACAACCGGAATAAATTAATAACTGGCTCCTTTTACCGACCCCCTGTCTCAGGTGAAACAGTTGCTGAACAGTTCAAAGAAAACTTGAGTCCCATCACAAATAGGTACCCTACTCATACAATTATAGTTGGCAGTTACTTCAATCTACCTTCCGCAAGTTGACAAAAATACATTTTCATATACCCTATTGTAAACAGAAAATAACTTCCGTACTTGTCCTAAATGCTTTTTTTAAAATTATTTTCAACAATTAGTTGACGAGGCCATTCAAATTGTAAATGGTTACGAAAACACACTTGACCTCTTAGCCACAAATAATCCTGAGCATCACGACGGATACAGGGATTAGTGAACACGCAGTCGTAGCGAGGCTCACTTCCGTAACAAAGAAATTCACCAAAACTAAACGCGAAATACATCTATTTATAAAAGCTGCTAAAATTCGGGTGACGTCTTTCTGAGACATAGTCTCCAACACTTTCAAACTATGTAAATGAAGACCATATATGGCTTAAGTTCAAAGAAATAGTATCAACAGCACTCGAGGTATTCGGTACACAAAACACTACAGAAAGCTGTTGCAGGAGCACCGCAAAAGGCACGTATAATTTAGACGAACGCAAAATCTCCAAGATTGGTGAAGTTTTACTGAGGCTCGAAATTTGGTGCGGATTTCAATGCGAGATGCATTTAGTAGTTTCCACAACGAAACTCGCTCTAGAAATGTGGCGGAAAATCCAAAGAGATACTGCTCCCATGTTAAGTATACCAGCGGAAAGGCTCAGTAAGCATCTTTACTGCGCGACAGCGACGGTAATGTTACTGATGACTTTGCCACTAAAGTGGAATTAGTAAATGCATTTTCCGAAATTCCTTCACCAAAGAAGACGAAGTAAATATTCCAGAATTCGAAATGAGAACAGCTGCAAACATAATTTAGATGTAGATATCACTGGTGTCGCAAAGCAACTGAAACACTGTCAGTGACAGAGGAAATGATCAAATATCTTTTCAAAAAGTCTCTAATGTATAAGAAAAGTAGGTCTAATACATTTGATTCTGATGTTCTTTAGTAACAATTAATTTTCAGTAGTGAGCTCCTTGCTTTTACTGACATGCTTAAAGATAATCAACAATTTAGTAAAAAATTTTAATTTTTAAAAGACTATATCTAAATGTACTTAAGTAGATTTACATCTACTATAAATGTTTGCAGCTAAACTTAAATAAAAAATATTTGAGGTGCCAAAATTGTCAACCTTAGGATCAGATCAGTTTTGGGATGTCAATTTTAGGTGCAATTCAAAGGTTCAGTTCCCATTTTCTTTTACAAAAGTGTATGCTATCAGTTTAACAAACCATGATATTTTAGGTGATAGTTGCGATTGTGAAGCTTCAGAAAATTATTTTAGAACTCACAATTATTTAGTAGTATGGCCATAATATTGGAAGGTAGAAAAAAGTTATCTTAACATGACAACAATAAGGCTACTTTTGTGAGGCTTGAAACACTTTTTAATTTTTACATTAAGGGCTGATTCGCATCACACTTTGCAGAGGCTTTGGACGGTCAAAATGATAAATGACCATTTACCATTCTTGTGTGTGTAAAATCAGCCTAAACACGCTGAACTAATGTACACTCTATTTACAATTACAACTTAATATTAGCTGCGATAATGCTGCTTCAATGTTTTTTAAATTTTATCTCAGTAATCTGCGAGGACTCAGTGGTCTTCATAATTTTTAATACATTATTTTTAACGTATTTTAGTCCAGTTTCTGAATATGGGCAATGGCTTTCAAGCAAGGCCTAATGTTGCCTGTCTCTTCATGATTCTTTACGATTCTCTCTATCCTGTCATCCAGCTTCAAGTACTTCTTCTTCCTCTTCTTACCTTCAAGATTCATTTCCAATTTCATGTGCATGCAGTTTGTGAGCTCTGCTTCCTTTTTCAAGCACTCCACCAAATAGTTGATTCTAGGGTGAGGGTTTCCAATATGTTGTTGTTGTGGTCTTCAGTCCAGAGACTGGTTTAATGCAGCTCTCCTTACTACTCTATCTTGTGCAAGCTTCTTCATCTCCCAATATGTACTGCAGCCTACATCTTTCTGAATCTGTTTAGTGTATTCATCTCTTCGTCTCCCTCTACGATTTTTACCCTCCACACTGCCCTCCAATACTAAATTGGTGATCCCTTGATGCCTCAGAACATGTCCTACCAACCGATCGCTTCTTCTTGTCAAGTTGTGCCACAAACTCCCCTCTCCCCAATCCTATTCAATAACTCCTCATTAGTTATGTGATCCACCCATTTCATCTTCAGCATTCTTCTGTAGTACCACATTTCAAAAGCTTCTATTCTCTTCTTGTCCAAACTAGTTATCGTCCATGTTTCACTTCCATACATGGCTACACTCCATACAAATACTTTCAGAAACGACTTCCTGACACATAAATCAATACTCGACGTTAACAAATTTCTCTTCTTCAGAAACGCTTTCCTTGCCATTGCCAGTCTACATTTTATATCCTCTCTACTTCGACCATCATCAGTTATTTTGCTCCCCAAATAGCAAAACTCCTTTACTACTTTAACTGTCTCATTTCCTAATCTAATTCCCTCAGCATCACCCGATTTAATTTGACTACATTCCATTATCCTCGTTTTGCTTTTGTTGATGTTCATCTTATATCCTCCCTTCAAGACACTGTCTATTCCGTTCAACTGCTCTTCCAAGTCCTTTGCTGTCTATGACAGAATTACAATGTCATCGGCGAACCTCAAAGTTTTTATTTCTTCTCCATGGATTTTAATACCTACTCCAATTTTTTCTTTTGTTTCCTTTACTGCTTGCTCAATATACAGATTGAATAACATCGGGGATAGGCTACAACCCTGTCTCACTCCCTTCCCAACCACTGCTTCCCTTTCATGTCCCTCGACTCTTATAACTGCCATCTGCTTTCTGTACAAATTGTAAATAGCATTTCGCTCCCTGTGTTTTACCTCTGCCACCTTCAGAATTTGAAAGAGAGAATTCCAGTCAACATTGTCAAAAGCTTTCTCCAAGTCTACAAATGCTAGAAACGTAGGTTTGCCTTTTCTTAATCTAGCTTCTAAGATAAGGCGTAGGGTCAGTATTGCCTCACGTGTTCCCATATTTCTAAGGAATCCAAACTGATCTTCCCCGAGGTCGGCTTCTACCAGTTTTTGCATTCGTCTGTAAAGAATTCGCGTTAGTATTTTGCAGCCGTGACTTATTAAACTGATAGTTCGGTAATTTTCACATCTGTCAACGCCTGATTTCTTTGCGATTGGAATTATTATATTCTTCTTGAAGTCTGAGGGTATTTCGCCTGTCTCATACATCTTGCTCACCGGATGGTAGAGTTTTGTCAGGACTGGCTCTCCCCAGGCTGTCAGTAGTACTAATGGAATGTTGTCTACACCTGGGGCCTTGTTTCGACTTAGGTCTTTCAGTGCTGTATCAGATTCTTCACGCAGTATCGTATCTCCCATTTCATCTTCATCTACATCCTCTTCCCTGTCTATAACTTTGCCCTCAAGTACATCGCCCTTGTATAGTCCCTCTATATACTCCTTCCACCTTTCTGCTTTCCCTTCTTTGCTTAGAACTGGATTTCCATCTGAGCTCTTGATATTCGTACAAGTGGTTCTCTTTTCTCCAAAGGTCTCTTTAAACTTTCCTGTAGGTTTCCAATTATACTATTTATTTTGTTGTGCCACACTTTAACAGCATTCGTCGTTCGGTGCCCTCTTCCGCAACAGTCCCACATTTCTATTGCGATATCCTCATTTTCTAGCCAGTTATCCACAAAGTAGTCAAAACGTTGAGAGAACCTTCCGGTAGCAGGAGCTTCTGCATGAATCTCAATCCATCCATTGCTTACGTCCACCGGTTTTACAACTGCCAGCGCTGCACACATGCTGACGTGAAGTCTTAAATCCTCGTTCTAGCGGTACTCCTCAGTTAGACCGAGAATTTGAATTCTTCTCCACAAACTCTTCTTCATATGGAAATAGTATCCATTTATTTCAGTTGTGGGGAAAACTTGACGAATGGCCGATATCGCAGCTGCCTCTAAGTCGACCTTTACTTGTTTAGGACACCACTCAGAGACTGCCTTTTTTATCAAACGAAACAGATGAACATATGTGTCTTTCATCTTATTATGGAGCAGTGCAAATACCTAAGTCTACGTGTATGGTGTAGATCTGTGCAAACTGCTTGCTGCATCTCTTAAATGTTCCATCCATAAAAAAATGGGAACACGTTTTTAAACTTTCTTTTCCCTTGCTTCCACTAAAAATCATTATTCTCACCTCTAATCTATCGTCTTCCAGAAGAAAACTACTGCCATCTCCCATTTTTAATAGATCTTCATGAAGATCAATTTCATAAGAGTTCTTAGGCTCTTGTTGGTTCCCCCGCTCTTGACTCCATCGACGACACATGGTTCGCTTCATAGATTCTGAATTAGGCATCACTGTATAGTCTGTCGGTAAACTGAAGAGCGAGGTAGCGAGTCCCCATTCTGCCAACCCAGCTACGTCACGAGGCTCTTCTACAGGCTGTTCCACAGCGTAGTGCCGGCCCTGCCGCGGCGCGCGCTTTAAATCTGTGGCGACGCCGTGTACAGATACATCTCGGCTGCGTTCATTTTTAGACAAATGCATTAAGACCATAAGGGATACAAAAAACGATAACTTCTTCCGAAACACGACGTTATAGAGTAAATAATATTAAGATAGGAATGGAAGTAAGTATTATACTACAAATATACACTCCTGGAAATTGAAATAAGAACACCGTGAATTCATTGTCCCAGGAAGGGGAAACTTTACTGACACATTCCTGGGGTCAGATACATCACATGATCACACTGACAGAACCACAGGCACATAGACACAGGCAACAGAGCATGCACAATGTCGGCACTAGTACAGTGTATATCCACCTTTCGCAGCAATGCAGGCTGCTATTCTCCCATGGAGACGATCGTAGAGATGCTGGATGTAGTCCTGTGGAACGGCTTGCCATGCCATTTCCACCTGGCGCCTCAGTTGGACCAGCGTTCGTGCTGGACGTGCAGACCGCGTGAGACGACGCTTCATTCAGTCCCAAACATGCTCAATGGGGGACAGATCCGGAGATCTTGCTGGCCAGGGTAGTTGACTTACACCTTCTAGAGCACGTTGGGTGGCACGGGATACATGCGGACGTGCATTGTCCTGTTGGAACAGCAAGTTCCCTTGCCGGTCTAGGAATGGTAGAACGATGGGTTCGATGACGGTTTGGATGTACCGTGCACTATTCAGTGTCCCCTCGACGATCACCAGTGGTGTACGGCCAGTGTAGGAGATCGCTCCCCACACCATGATGCCGGGTGTTGGCCCTGTGTGCCTCGGTCGTATGCAGTCCTGATTGTGGCGCTCACCTGCACGGCGCCAAACACGCATACGACCATCATTGGCACCAAGGCAGAAGCGACTCTCATCGCTGAAGACGACACGTCTCCATTCGTCCCTCCATTCACGCCTGTCGCGACACCACTGGAGACGGGCTGCACGATGTTGGGGCGTGAGCGGAAGACGGCCTAACGGTGTGCGGGACCGTAGCCCAGCTTCATGGAGACGGTTGCGAATGGTCCTCGCCGATACCCCAGGAGCAACAGTGTCCCTAATTTGCTGGGAAGTGGCGGTGCGGTCCCCTACGGCACTGCGTAGGATCCTACGGTCTTGACGTGCATCCGTGCGTCGCTGCGGTCCGGTCCCAGGTCGACGGGCACGTGCACCTTCCGCCGACCACTGGCGACAACATCGATATACTGTGGAGACCTCACGCCCCACGTGTTGAGCAATTCGGCGGTACGTCCACCCGGCCTCCCGCATGCCCACTATACGCCCTCGCTCAAAGTCCGTCAACTGCACATACGGTTCACGTCCACGCTGTCGCGGCATGCTACCAGTGTTAAAGACTGCGATGGAGCTCCGTATGCCACGGCAAACTGGCTGACACTGACGGCGGCGGTGCACAAATGCTGCGCAGCTAGCGCCATTCGACGGCCAACACCGCGGTTCCTGGTGTGTCCGCTGTGCCGTGCGTGTGATCATTGCTTGTACAGCCCTCTCGCAGTGTCCGGAGCAAGTATGGTGGGTCTGACACACCGGTGTCAATGTGTTCTTTTTCCCATTTCCAGGAGTGTAGAACCGAGTGCCTGCTCATGTGAATGTATGTTCCCCTATTGCTATTCGTGAAACGAATCCCATATAACGCAATGAATCTGTAGAATTTATGGCTTCTTCTTACTTTGTGTTTCTACTAAAAGGAAGAAGTTTTCTTTGAGGGACTTGCAACACGAAGAGTGTTAAAAAGTAAGCAGAAATTTACAATTTTGTGTGTTGTATTAGTCCGATTTGCACTACTTCTTTGTCCCTGTCGTCGTAAACATGTCTCAAAAGTAAGTGTACAGTGTTATGCATATTGGGTATTTACTCTGTTGTCAGCTGTCAAAAAGGTTACATATGTTTTGGTAGCATCAACGATTATTTGTTTTGTATAAAAACAGATTAGAGAATCTGTATTAAATCTTGTTATAGGAATGGAATAAAGTGTATGAAATTTTTAGAAATGTTAAATATTGCTTTTGGTGAACCTTTTATGAGTGAACCAAAGGCATACAAGTGGTATAAACATTTCAAAGCAGGCGTTAAAGGACAGCAGTTTTACAAGCATGAATGAGATTGAAAATGCACAATTAAGAGACCTATAAACTACCCCGAAGGAACAGTTTCTAAAGAATTTCGGGAATTGGAAAAAGCACTAGCGCAAGTGTATAGTACGTAATGGGGAATATTTTGAAGAGACTTGCTGTAGATTAACAAATAAAGTTCTTATCAAAAAATAAAAATTAATATGTGAACGCACCTCGTATGCCAAGCTTTTTGCTTAGAAGTCCAGAATCGATGTACATGTTTCGAAGAAAATTTCAGCAGTGTTTAGAATAGGTATTGCGCACATATTTAAAGCAATATGTCTCAGGATCAGGTGAAGAGTGACCGAGATAGAAATTTAGTGTTCCATAAGCATCAAAGGCCTCACGTGATTTTTAAACTGTTTATAACGATGGGTTTCCTCCCAAAATTATTAGTTTTCCTCCGTGGCGATTCCAGTAAACCATGCGGCTTATTTTTCCATTCCTTACTTATGCGTCCTATTAGGCGAGGCTGACGTTTGCATAAATTGCAGCCCTTTGATTGGGACTGGTAATACTAGCCAACAGTTCTTTTTGGGTCTCCTCTTTAATACAAACTGTAATAACATTAGAGATGATCGAACGCTCGTTACTCCGCAAATACCTCCTCTTCCTCGTATTCTGCACATTTTCTTGCAATTCTAGACGATTATCCATCACTTCTGGATATAGAAGTGTATCAGTAAGTATGCAAATTTAACTGACTGACACTGGCAACTAAGATCCCACGAACAGAAACGACGTATATCACTGCACGCCGATCCAAACCGCTAGACAGGTAACGGGCAACACATTTTGGGTGCCCCTGTAGGCCGGTGGCAGCGTTCTTACGGGAAAGGCCACTTCCCCCACCTAAAGCGCTGCTCGCTCTTGAGTTTACAGACAGACTATAACAAAGTCATAAACTTTATTATGTAGATTTCCCATTTCATCCGCGTATATCTCCGATGACTGTGTAGTTTCTTCTCGGACCTTCTCTTCGCCCTTTCCACTTGCTTTCTCACTTTCAGAGCCGCATCGGCAGGTGGTCCACAGAGATGTTCTAATACGTTCAACACTTCTCCTTTCCTCGAAAGCCGCTTTCCCTTGCAATGATCCGCTTTTCGACGTAAGCACATCCATGTAACAGCACCTTCTTTAGATTCCCTTTGTTTAACATACGCGTAACCTTTGTAACGAGCTGGAGGCCTGCCCTTGTTTGTTGTAATAACTTCCATACTGATGGTCACGTTAGGAACTTGGGCGGGCGGGTGAGGAGGAGGAGGAGGAGGAGGAGGAGGAGGAGGGGAGGGGGAGACAAGGGACCCGACCCTTCGAAGCAGGTAAAATCGTGGCAAATGTCCGCGTGGCAACTGTCCGGACACCAAAAAAGTTGAGTACCCCTTCTTTATTGTATGTGGATTAACACGGATGCCAGTGGGACTTCACGCGACCCAGCGGTAACTTAGAAGCGCGGATGTCGTAAATAACTATAGAAAAGAGCAGCATTTAATCTAAGACATTTCCAGGTAGTCTGGTGATAGCCAACATAACTGTGCCGCTTCTCTTCCGCTTGCCGTACTGGCAGTGTGTATGTTTATTCAATGATTTCCTTAGACGTCATTCTTCCGTGAACGTCCTCATTTAGACAAAAATATCTTTGCAACCAAGAATATGATAAAAATTGTGTATGGAGCTCTCAGACGTACGTCTTGGAGGGATGTTTAAACAACACAAAAAAAAATTAAATCTCAGCTACTCGTAGATAACAGCTGCTACCAGTAATTCATTCAACTTTGAAAAGGGCAGATGTATTTCAAATAACTGCAGCTGATACCTATAGGGAGAGCCAGAGGACAACATAATATCTTTCCTGTAATCACTGCAGGTAGCGCTTGGTTCAGTGGCAGATGGTGTGTGGTATATGGTCACATTGCAACAGCCCGTTAGTCTCCTTCTGTCATTAAGAGTATGTTACGGTATCTGAGACGGAAGCAGTCCGCCGGGTGATAACCGATGGAAAATATTCAGCGTCTCTCGCACTCGCATTGCGCAGCGGCAGTTCGTGCAGTTCTTTTACGGGGGTTGAAATGTAACTAGGCGGTTTAGGTTAATTTCCATTTCTGTGGTAGTCGATACCGATGTTTATAAAAGCTCTCGATACTAACTTACATCTAAATTATGCGATACGTATGATCATATACAGGGTGTTACAAAAAGGTACGGCCAAACTTTCAGGAAACATTCCTCACACACAAACATAGAAAATATGTTATGTGGACATGTGTCCGGAAACGCTTACATTCCATGTTAGAGCTGATTTTAGTTTCGTCAGTATGTACTGTAATTCCTCGGTTCACCGCCAGTTGGCCCAATTGAAGGAAGGAAATGTTGACTTCGGTGCTTGTGTTGACATGCGACTCATTGCTCTACAGTACTAGCATCAAGCACATCAGTACGTAGCATCAACAGGTTAGTGTTCATCACGAACGTGGTTTTGCAGTTAGTGCAATGTTTACAAATGCGGAGTTGGCAGATGCCCATTTGATGAATGGATTAGCACGGGGTAATAGCCGTGGCGCGGTATGTTTGTATCGAGACAGATTTCCAGAACGAAGATGTCCCGACAGGATGACGTTCGAAGCAATTGATCGGCGTCTTAGGGAGCACGGAACATTCCAGCCTATGACTCTCGACTGGGGAAGACCTAGAACGACGAGGACACCCGCAATGCGTTCTTGCTTCCCACGCCCGGGTTCCCGGGTTCGATTCCCGGCGGGGTCAGGGATTTTCTCTGCCTCGTGATGATTGGGTGTTGTGTGCTGTCCTTAGGTTAGTTAGGTTTAAGTAGTTCTAAGTTCTACGGGACTGATGACCATAGATGTTAAGTCCCATAGTGCTCAGAGCCATTTGAACACCCGCAATGAACGAGGCAATTCTTCGTGCAGTTGACGATAACCCTAACGTCAGCGTCAGAGAAGTTGCTGCTGTACAAGGTAACGTTGACCACGTCACTGTATGGAGAGTGCTACTGGAGAACCAGTTGTTTCCGTACCATGTACAGCGTGTGCAGGCACTATCAGCAGCTGATTGGCCTCCACGGGTACACTTCTGCGAATGGTTCATCCAACAATGTGTCAATCCTCATTTCAGTGCAAATGTTCTCTTCACAGATGAGGCTTTATTCCAACGTGATCAAATTGTAAATTTTCACAATCAACATGTGTGGGCTGACGAGAATCCACAAGCAATTGTGCAATCACGTCATCAACACAGATTTTCTGTGAACGTTTGGGCAGGCATTGTTGGTGATGTCTTGATTGGGCCCCATGTTCTTCCACCTACGCTCAATGGAGCACGTTATCATGATTTCATACGGGATACTCTACCTGTGCTGCTAGAACATGTGCCTTTGCAAGTACGACACAACATGTGGTTCATGCACGATGGAGCTCCTGCACATTTCAGTCGAAGTGTTCGTACGCTTCTCAGCAACAGATTCGGTGACCGATGGATTGGTAGAGGCGGACCAATTCCATGGCCTCCACGCTCTCCTGACCTCAACCCTCTTGACTTTCATTTATGGGGGCATTTGAAAGCTCTTGTCTACGCAACCCTGGTACCAAATGTAGAGACTTTTCGTGCTCGTATTGTGGACGGCTGTGATACAATACGCTATTCTACAGGGCTGCATCAGTGCATCAGGGATTCCATGCGACGGAGGGTGGATGCATGTATCCTCGCTAACGGAGGACATTTTGAACATTTCCTGTAACAAAGTGTTTGAAGTCACGCTGGTACGTTCTGTTGCTGTGTGTTTCCATTCCATGATTAATGTGATTTGAAGAGAAGTAATAAAATGAGCTCTAACATGGAAAGTAAGCGTTTCCAGACACGTGTCCACATAACATATTTTCTTTCTTTGTGTGTGAGGAATGTTCCTGAAAGTTTGGCCGTACCTTGTTGTAACACCCTGTATAAGTGATTCTTTCATTCCAAATGCGTTATAGCTAATTAAACCATATCTTTTGAGCTATTTTCAAGTACAACACGTGTGCTTAAGATTTAGTTATAAGGGTTCGTCATCACTTTATTTATTTTAAAATAAACGAGGAAGTTAAAAACAGAAGGGGGAACTAATGATCCAAATAACACTCTGTGTTTCTGTAATGTTATCTATTAAAATTGTAAAGTGTAATCAACATGTTGCAGAAACTGCTGAAATTTTAATAAAGATGTTTCACACTAAACTTAATTAGTCAGTATTTAGTTCACTGTCTCCTGATTGTTACAGTGTATTTACTTGTTTTATTTAAATAAATGTGATAAAATTATGCTACTTACAAAGTCCATATTATCTAAAATTTCTGTACAGATGAAAGTTATTTGTATCAGCCTTGACATATCTCAATTAAAATCTCCTTTCCTTCACTTTTGGTACACCAATTTTCTTTTTCCAAAACCAATTTCTTTAGAAAGTGATAAAATTGGTAAAAAATTTCGCATTCCATAGTATTATTTTGTAAAAGCGAATAAGATGTGAATAACCTGTAACCATAATAGTCAGGTTTCTAGAAATATATATTCTTCTGTCTAAATTGATGAGATGATTAAAAAATTATTGTAATTAAAAGTTTCTGTTTCGCGAAAATTCTAGGGAGAAATGCGAGGTTATAAATATTGGTGTGGTGCGCCAATTCATTCACTCTGCGTTTAGCTTTTGACATGTAGAGATACTGTGTCAGTCACTCTATGATTAACGTACTTTACTTGAAATAAGGCGTTTGTTTGTTGTTTCACTTGTCTGGAGAAACTGTGTAGTGAACTGCTGCTCCGTTGTTTACAAATGACGAAAAAGGCGAAAAAATGTGTTTCAGTCACTACGCAACAAACCTGACCTTAAACAATGAGCAGGAAGCAAGAGGAAAAGATAGGTAACACATATATTGTTCGTAATTATTACCATTCAAAGATAATTATGTAGTGCAAGAAACGTAAATATAATAACTAAAGTACCAAAATTTCATTTAATCTTTAACTTTATCGTATAGCAATTGGGATGGAATATTATAGGATTTACTGGAAGATGAACTGCTATGTGAGAAATAAGACAAACTGCTATTTGTTGAACGAAAATCTATCCTCCGCTCCCCGGATATCCAGATTTGGACTTTCGATAATTCCCCAAACCCATTAATGAGAATATCGTAATAGTCTCTTTGAAAAGGTATGGTCGATTTCCTTCCCCGTCCACGCCGTATCTCAGCTTGTGCTCTGTCTCTTATAAAGTCATCATATATAGGACGTTCAACACTAACCACCCTCCTTTCCCTTAACCGCGGACAGTTTGACAATGGCAATCGTTGAGGTTTACGATTCTCCGTACGAAGTCTTTCTCGATGGCGAGTAGTTCCACTAATGTTAAAAGAGGGGCGGCAGGAAGATATATTAGGTTTTAACGGTCATGAACGACGAAATCAATAAAGACGGAGCACAGATTCGGATTTAGCAAAGAGAGGACAGGGAAACAGTAATAGCCTCTTTAAAGAAACCAACCATGTTTCTGCTCTGAGTCATTCAGAGAAATCTCGAAAGACCAAAATCTGAATCGTCGGATAAGGATTTGAACCTCGTTTTCCCGAATGCGAGTTCTGTGTCTTTACTAGTTGCCCTACGTTGCTCGATTTTAGAGCTATTAGCTGATCTTGAGGCACAGTACTTCATACACAAGTTTGCTGCGATGGTTTCATTTCAAAGGACACAGTCGATACCCTTCCCCGTCCTTCCCAGAGCTGAGAAGATGCTCCATCTCTAATGACTTCGTCGTCGACTTGACATTAAACCCTAACCTTCTTTTTTATTGAGTAAACGAATTATCAACGGCATAGAAAGAAAATATAAATTTTAGTCAGGCTGGCTTTAGAAGTGGATCTAGCAGAATGGGCGAAACTTTATATCAGAGAAATCAGCGCGAGTTGCCACACTGTATTTTTTGACCTATTTTTAAAGAAAATCTAACATATCTTGAGGAACAAGATACTGATTTATATCTATGTTAGTATACCAAAGACCATATGCGTAAATGCAACAACTTTACCAGAATGGTGAGAAATTCAAAACTGAAGGAGGAGTCATTGTTTAGTAAATTTCTCTGGCTTGACTTGCAAGACTTTTCAATTCAGTAAAATATGTCACTTTAAAAGAACTTGTTTGAAAATTTGCGGCATGAATCTCTTGTGACCTATTTTAGCCAGTTTGGACTATTTTTTGAAACATGTCAAGTACTATTAGTGATGACACCAATTAACGATTCGGTTTTAGAGCAATGCCGGATAACAAGTACTTCGTGAAGCTAAGAGCATGACGTTTAGATGTGATGATTTGTCTTGAGTCAAAACAGAACAATGAACTTGAAACAATGTATTCGTATCTAAGTAAACTCGTCAGATTTCATTTACTCATCCACATACTTCTGGGAGATTGTATTCGTACGAGTAAACTCTTTAGATTTCATTTACCCATCCACATATTTCTGGAAGATGTAATCATTAAGAATTATTTAAATGAATCACTCTGTTGATGGCTTTTAGTTTATCAGCTGGTATTACGATGTTTTTATGGTACATTTTGGTTGTTATCTATAATTCTTCATTTGTATTTTATCCAGCTCCTGTGATAGATTCTATGCTGGTCAATTTGTAGGGTTTACTAGGGATCGTGTCGGAGTACCTTCTTTGCATGTTTTTGGCTGCACACCTAAATGTGGTGCCTTTGGCTTTAAACACATGAGACATTGCTTTTTCAGTTTCTATCAAGAAGAAATATGTGTTTTTTAATTGATCCATAGTTTTGCTTTGAACTTTTTGTGTTGGGTCTTTTTTATGTACTGAATAATATTAGCATCAAAGAATTCATATCTTTAGTCTGTGTACTTCTTTTCTTTAATTACAAAGAGGGTATTCTCTTTACCTGTCTTCACGACAATAGATTGGTTGTGTTTCAGTTTATTATTTATGAATTTTAAGATTTTTTTATCGTTTAACAAATATTTATATCTACTTTTCTCTCCTCATTTTTTTTCGAGAAACTTCCTTACTCTGTGCCCTATTGCTGCTTTTGTATTTGAAGCGAATTCTGCAGAATCAACAGTATTTTTAGTTGCAACTGTGATCTGTTTTAGTGTATGTTGTTGACGTTGGGCTTTATATTGTTTTTTAGTTCTTTTTGAGGTAGATTATATTCCCTATTGTTGAATTTTATATGTGTGTTGTTCACCACTCCGCTGTAAATGTGTGTATATTTTTGTCAGTTACTACAAGGTTAGATTTGTTGTTTTGATTAGATCCCAAAGTCTACAATTTGCTGTCATGTGTACTGAAAATGTTCAGGTACTCCTTATCGACTATGTCTTGGATATGCTTGAGCATACTCTCGTGTATTGTGGGTTCCATGCTGTTTGCTTCTTATACTGTATGTTTAGTAAGTCCTTCTTCTTGTGGAGCTGCTTTATTTCGTCTTTTAATCATAGTTTTTCTGCTTTGTGCTTTACAAGTTTTGCTATGCTGCTGCAAGCCTTTGTCTTCACTTTTCAGTAATTCGTATTTAGGCCTAACTGTTGACAATGTTTGCTGAATCTTATGTGAGCATCTGTTTTTAAGAGCTTTCATTTTCAGATTTTTGTACTTGTATGTAGTTTTCTTTGCCTAGTTTGGCAATAATAATCTGATTTGATCCTTTAGAAATCGTTTGTGATAGCCTGCGGCTGTAAAAACAACGTTTTTATTTATAAATTACTTTTCTGCTAGCAGTCACGTTTTTCTTTTGTTTATATGTCGCACGACGTGTTGCAGGAAATTGTTCCTATTTTCAAGCGTGTTTTCTGTTTGGTATGCCATTTATTCGTAATTTTTGTGATGTTTGTGGTGCTGCATTGTTCTATTGTCTTTATTGAAATCTATAAAAATATGCGCAATTTTAATTCATGATCGATCTTTATATAGAGTTAGTGGTGAAATTGGGAAAAACTTCTACTTACAGTTTTCGTGTGGTCCACTTGTGCAGAATCTCACACGTATGAAACATCACACACAATATTCTGTGTATGGTAGACATTGAAAATAGCAGAATATACAGAAGCAAACAGTTAAAAATATGTTTGTACATTTAATCACCAGAAATAACATATAAGTCATCCACAGAGTATGATATACTTACATAAAGAGAGTGTTCCTTAATAATCTGGATCATCATTTGCTTACTTAATTCTATGTGTCTTTTTTATCTAAGTATGCTATTGGAGCTTCTGAGGACTGGCAACATTTGTAACTAGCCAGATGGCCTAGCAATGGGGTCGTGTATATCTGATACCATAACTGACACAAACATAAATCACTTGGAACAAAAATTGTTTATGAGCCAGAACATTGCCTAAAGAAAACTGAATTTAATAGGAGATATGTAGATGACACATCACTGATAGTAAATCGGGATGGCAAACACATAGTAGACAATCTAAATTGCCTCAATAGTCTACACCAGAAAACTGTATGTACAATGGAACACCAACAATACAAAGACATCAGTTACTTGGACCTAAATGTCACAATGCACAACAACACATGCACGTTCAAAATCTATAGCAAATACAATAAGAAACGCTACAATACCGACAACTTCGTCAGCTAAACATCCATAAAGAAGCAGCATGCAGACTAAAACATGCTAAAACACCTTTGAACCAAGAAAACATGCAAATGAATGTAGTGAAACAGATTACAGTTGTCAATCACTATACTGTTTCCATTCTTGATACACTACTAGGCAAAGTGAAGAAGGACCCAGATGCAAACACAATATCACAGAAGAAAAACACAAAAACAAATGTATATCTAGCATCCAATACGTTGGCAACATATTATAGAAGATTGCAAATGCTCGTATTTTGAAAAAGCAAAAATTAAAAATTAGGTTTTATAAACCTAATAAACTACAAAAAACTAATACACAACATAAAATCTAATTGCGACCCCATATTCAGACTCTTGAATATATACACTCCTGGAAATGGAAAAAAGAACACATTGACACCGGTGTGTCAATCCCACCATACTTGCTCCGGACACTGCGAGAGGGCTGTACAAGCAATGATCACACGCACGGCACAGCGGACACACCAGGAACCGCGGTGTTGGCCGTCGAATGGCGCTAGCTGCGCAGCATTTGTGCACCGCCGCCGTCAGTGTCAGCCAGTTTGCCGTGGCATACGGAGCTCCATCGCAGTCTTTAACACTGGTAGCATGCCGCGACAGCGTGGACGTGAACCGTATGTGCAGTTGACGGACTTTGAGCGAGGGCGTATAGTGGGCATGCGGGAGGCCGGGTGGACGTACCGCCGAATTGCTCAACACGTGGGGCGTGAGGTCTCCACAGTACATCGATGTTGTCGCCAGTGGTCGGCGGAAGGTGCACGTGCCCGTCGACCTGGGACCGGACCGCAACGACGCACGGATGCACGCCAAGACCGTAGGATCCTACGCAGTGCCGTAGGGGACCGCACCGCCACTTCCCAGCAAATTAGGGACACTGTTGCTCCTGGGGTATCGGCGAGGACCATTCGCAACCGTCTCCATCAAGCTGGGCTACGGTCCCGCACACCGTTAGGCCGTCTTCCGCTCACGCCCCAACATCGTGCAGCCCGCCTCCAGTGGTGTCGCGACAGGCGTGAATGGAGGGACGAATGGAGACGTGTCGTCTTCAGCGATGAGAGTCGCTTCTGCCTTGGTGCCAATGATGGTCGTATGCGTGTTTGGCGCCGTGCAGGTGAGCGCCACAATCAGGACTGCATACGACCGAGGCACACAGGGCCGACACCCGGCATCATGGTGTGGGGAGCGATCTCCTACACTGGCCGTACACCACTGGTGATCGTCGAGGGGACACTGAATAGTGCACGGTACATCCAAACCGTCATCGAACCCATCGTTCTACCATTCCTAGACCGGCAAGGGAACTTGCTGTTCCAACAGGACAATGCACGTCCGCATGTATCCCGTGCCACCCAACGTGCTCTAGAAGGTGTAAGTCAACTACCCTGGCCAGCAAGATCTCCGGATCTGTCCCCCATTGAGCATGTTTGGGACTGGATGAAGCGTCGTCTCACGCGGTCTGCACGTCCAGCACGAACGCCGGTCCAACTGAGGCGCCAGGTGGAAATGGCATGGCAAGCCGTTCCACAGGACTACATCCAGCATCTCTACGATCGTCTCCATGGGAGAATAGCAGCCTGCATTGCTGCGAAAGGTGGATATACACTGTACTAGTGCCGACATTGTGCATGCTCTGTTGCCTGTGTCTATGTGCCTGTGGTTCTGTCAGTGTGATCATGTGATGTATCTGACCCCAGGAATGTGTCAATAAAGTTTCCCCTTCCTGGGACAATGAATTCACGGTGTTCTTATTTCAATTTCCAGGAGTGTAGAATAACACACCAGAAATGCTCCATGTTCTACCTATGACAAACAGGCTGTGACTTCAACACTAAGTCTACAGAACACATTTAAGTCTACACACACAAGAGACACACAACATCAGCAATAGCCACACGCATACACAATACAGTACAATTTTTCCTTAATGTATGATATCTTGGCGTCACTATTGCTTCAGCCACTACTGAATAACTATATATGTCACATAGCTCACAGGAAATTTCAGAAGCATTGTACTCATTTCTTGTGAGCGATTACATTAGTGGCCATACCTCACTGGTGGCATGTTTGTTTGCGAAGCCATTTTGACTACCTAGTAGTATAGCTATATGCCTGGTGGTTGCAATTAAAGTGCAGTTAAAGAGGTCCAGTGTCTATCATTATTATCGTATGGCCGCGAAACGTGGTGGATATTCAAATGCGTTAATGTGAAACTCATTTACACTGGAAAAAATTTAGTTTCAATTTTGGCAACCAGGTGCAAATGTGCCGCTGTGAATGAAAAAAAGACACATAGGAATGCTTCCATATGTATTGGATTAGGGATGAGAGATGGGCAGAAAAGCTCAGATTAAGTGAGAAAGGCATTAACGGCCGGTTACGCAATTTGTTCAGTTTGAGCTCTGGAGACGTAGAAGAGATGCTGCAACGGTAAAACGACGTGATCAACAGTTGCCTGCAGCAGTTTCCATGGAATCCGAGCAATGTGTTCCCGTATACTGGACTTCAGATCAGGCAGATACCGAATGTGTCCCTGATGAATGCTTTGTTTTAGATATCCGCGGAGCCAAAAATCACATGGATTCAGATCAGGCGATGTTTCAGGCCCTGCATCTGGATGCCTCTGGAGACTAAACGTTTGTGGCAGGTTGCTTTAAGCAGATCTTGCACTGGGCGAGAAACGTAAGGTGTTGCTCCATCTTGCATGAAAGCATTATATTCTACACAGTTGCACTCTTCCAAAGCAGGAATCACATGCTGTACAAGGAGGTCTCGATAACATGCAGACGTCACCATGCACCTGACATGCCCTCTGGGTGTATTCTGTTCGAAGAAGAAAATAAAGATGTTTGTGAATCCACAGCAAACAGTCACATACGGTGAGTGCAGCGGCTCTTCATGCACAACACGTGGTTTGATAGTGCGCCAAATTCGGCAGTTCTGTGTATTCACTGCCCTCTTTAATGAAAAATGTGCCTCGTCACTCCATAGAATATTGCTTGGCCAACTGTCATCAACGTCGATCCGTGCCAGAAACCGAAGAGCAAATTCAGAAGGTTGCTGTGGATCACGATGTTTCATTTTCTGCTAAATGTGGATCTTATATGGGTAACAATGTAAAACAGAGCGCAAAACTTTCCGTAGTGTTAACTATGGGATGGACAATGCTCATGAGACTCCGCGAACAGTAGTACTGTCCGGGACATGTGCTGCATAGTCAGTTACAGCAACAGCAACCTCGTCAGTAACTACCACTTAGATAGTACAGTTATTCCCGGTGCCACACCAAGCTCACCCGTGTTTTCGAATTACATTATCGTCTTCTTTAAACCATTTAATGACATCGAGCCTCTCCTCAGACTCCTCAGTTTGCGTTGCTCTCACAATGCAGAACTGTAATTGCTGCTGTTCACATAAACACAGTGCTACAAAAAGTGCACGGTCCCTCTTCTCGGTACACATGCTGTTAACGTATGTTAGGGTGAACCAAATGACAGCAAGGATGTCAGACCGTCACACAACCAATGTGCAGTGACAGATTTACACCTGATGGCCACAACTGCAACTAATTTGTTTTCCAGCGTAAATTGGTTCTGTATTAATGCATTAGCATATCTACCAAGTGTTGCTGCTATACAACTGTTAGAGGCTCCCTGGACATTCATGAATAGCTGCACTTTAATTATAGCCACCTGGTACTTTCTGGACCATCTTACAGTTCAGCCACCTGAGCATTCTGGCCCATTTTGCCCCTTAATGCAGTCACTGCCCTTTTCAGAGTCATTCCGAAGGTCATGCATGATGTCATCAATGGCACTGAAATCATGATGTCATTATACTTATCAGTGATGTTATCATCCCTATCAGTGGGAAGTCACACTTGCTCCTTATATTCAGCCAGACACTGCACAGTATTTAAAACGAAAGAGCCAATGAAATATCCAAGATAGTGGAAATAGCCCAATTGTGTTAGTAGAAAGTTAAAAAATCTTGTCCGGTCCACATCTCCAACTACTCAAAGTGCAGCACTCCTTATCTACAGTATGCCTTAAAAAATCCAAGATGGCGAAAACAGTCCATTTGTATTACTGGAACATTTAAAACCTTTTTGTATGTCCATCCTTCTTACTGGAAGTTTGAGTGACTTCGGCCGTTCACTCATGTAATAAAATGGAACATCTACAGCCTTCTTTACAACGTTATTAATTATATTTTTACCAGTTTCGGTGCTTCAGTGCTCCATCTTCAGGCCCTAACTGACGCTGACGTGGTTAACTCCAACCGTATACACAATTCATTAGTGGCCAGTATGTGTAAATTGGTTCTTGCAGACTACCTGTACCAACGACACTGTCTTTCCAACCATCAGCTACCAACTGATTGGAGTCTATACATACTCCTTAAACATACTTGTGATAAAGCAATCGTGTTTATTTTTTACTTCTGACTTAACATTAACGTGAAGCCATGGTCTCCAGTCAGTTGATAGTTGCTGGCTGGAAATGCAACATCGTTGTTACAGGCAGTCTGCGAAAACCAGTTCATAGATGTTGGCCACTGATGAATCGTGTATACGACTGGAATTAATCCAGTCAGCGTCAGTTAGGGCCTAACGATGGTGCCCTGAAGCATCGTAACTGGTAGCCATGTAGTGAATAACATCGTAAGGATGGCTGTAGATGTTCCAATTTATTACATATTTAAAACCCTCTCCTTCTCCTCTACCCTCCCATTCTTATCTCGAACCAATAGGCGTGCAATATTAAAACTCCCAAGATGATGGAAACAGAACAGTTGTGCGATTTATATCTCACGCTCCCTCCCCTCTATCTCCAACTAGAGTGTAGTATTAGAAAATACCCCAACTGTAGAAATGGGAAATTAAAAACACTCTCCTGCTCACCCTCTGTCCAGTCAATCATAGTAGAGTATTAAACATCCAACATTGGGGAAATAGCCCAGCTGTTTAGTGGAAAATTTGAGGAACCACAAGAAGTCAGAACATATTATTAAACTGTTCTATAAAACAGTTTTGTTCCCAAAATACACGTACCCTTCCCCTCCCCCTGTCTCCAACAAATCAGATCATAGTATTAAAAAATAATTCAGATATGTATTAAAAATTACATAACCTCCATTTGAAAGTCAAAAATTATATTCATTATTTCCTTGAAAGTCTCACACCTATGAAATTATACTAAAATCGTGTGTAAAATGGTGTAAAGTTACATTACATATGAACAAACCAACTGCGTACTTTGTATGCTAAAAACAAACAAAAAGTTACTTGAAACTTCCTGGCAGATTAAAACTGTGTGCCCGACCGAGACTCGAACTCGGGACCTTTGCCTTTCGCGGGCAAGTGCTCTACCAACTGAGCTACCGAAGCACGACTCACGCACCGTACTCACAGCTTTACTTCTGCCAGTATCTCGTCTCCTACCTTCCAAACTTTACAGAAGCTCTCCAGCGAACCTTGCAGAACTAGCATTCCTGAAAGAAAGGATATAGCGGAGACATGGCTTAGCCACAGCCTGGGGGATGTTTCCATGAGAAACATCCCCCAGGCTGTGGCTAAGCCATGTCTCCGCTATATCCTTTCTTTCAGGAATGCTAGTTCTGCAAGGTTCGCTGGAGAGCTTCTGTAAAGTTTGGAAGGTAGGAGACGAGATACTGGCAGAAGTAAAGCTGTGAGTACGGTGCGTGAGTCGTGCTTCGGTAGCTCAGTTGGTAGAGCACTTGCCCGCGAAAGGCAAAGGTCCCGAGTTCGAGTCTCGGTCGGGCATACAGTTTTAATCTGCCAGGAAGTTTCATATCAGCGCACACTCCGCTGCAGAGTGAAAATCTCATTCTAAAAAGTTACTTATATGCCCAATACCACCTGACTCTGGTATGACCAATACTACCTAACTGACACTGCACATCAAAAAAAGGCAGAAATGGAAATGGGGCTGAGTGGACGAAGTTTCCATATTGTGTACTCTAGCTTCATGTTTTATTATTAAACTAATGAAGATGGGTACTATGCATACTGCAAGTGGCATATTGTGGTAGTGGATTTTTATTTAGTTATTGACATCTGAAGTTAGGCCCGTAATATTAAAACGATTCCTAGGTCAAAGATATGTATTATACACGGTGAAGCGAAATTCGCGCACTCGGGCTTCACAGCGCGACTCCTCACATGTCAGCAATAAAAAAATGTTTCTCACAAAATTTCGTCGGGCGAGTACATCCGGCAGAAAAAGGACGTTAAAGAGTGCCAATCTGGCAACACTGTAACCACATTCATGGTAACTACCTCTGACAGCACATAGAGGTTTGGGTTAGCATGCAGAAAGTCGAGGGTTCGATCCTGGGTTGATACGAATTTCTTTTATTTGCTAATTTCATTCTGACATTTCATACTGTAATATACACCGTTTCTTAGGTCACATGTCTCCTAAATTACAACATTTTGTAACGCTGAACATAACAAATATGTGGTTACACAAATAAGAAACAGACAGTTGAAACAAACGACCTGTCATAGGACAGAATAACTACAAAAACAATATCAATTCCGAGATGCTCAAGATGATAGCACATTACAATAACTCAACATCTACTTTCCATTTATACTACAAGTAATGTGAGCGCTCAGATGTTGCACATTAGCAGCCAGTGACAATAATTATGTCCATCTTAATGACTGCATGGCCTCCGCAACAGAATACGTTGTCCTCTGAACAACAGATGCGCAAATCAACCTCCCTGCACGTCCAAACATTGCGCAACCCGCCGGATAATACAGCTCTGGACCCTTCGCAGCAAAGCTGTGTCCACAGTAACAAGAGCAGTACGAACACGCGCTACCAATTCTTCCACATTCGTCGGCGGAGTAGAGCACATGTGCTCCTTTAGGTGTCTCCACAGGAAGAAATCCATGAGATTTAGGTCAGGTCAACGCGGTGGCCACACAACTGGACATCCACGTCTGAACCATTTTCCTAGAAATGCCCAGCGCGTCAGGCAGATAGTTTAAGAAGAATGGATAATACCTTCGTGCAGTCAACCGATCAGGCAACATGTAGGTGCCCAAACACCTGTCGCCCAATATTCCAGTCCAGACGAACTTACAAGGGAACCTCCCCATCGCACCCCCCTCAGATTTAGTTATAAGTTGGCACAGTGGATAGGCCTTTAAAAACTGAACAAAGATCAATCGAGAAAACAGGAAGAACTATGAAAAAACAAGCAAAATATACAAACTGAGTAGTCCATGTGCAACACAAGCAATATCAAGGAGCGCGTAAGCGTAGTATCACCGTGGTCCCGTGATTAACGTGAGCAGGTACAAAGCAAGAGGTCCTTGGTTCAAGTCGTTCCTCGAGTGAAAATTTTACTTTCTTTATTTTCGCGAAGTTATGATCTGTCCGTCCGTTCATTGACGTCTCTGTTCACTGTAATAAGTTTAGTGTCTGTGTTTTGCGAACGCACCGCAAAACCGTGCGATTAGTAGACGAAAGGACGTGCCTCTCCAATGGGAACCGAAAACATTTGATCGCAGGGTCATAGGTCAACCGATTCCTCCACAGAAAAACACGTCTGATATATTCTATACGACACTGGTGACCGCATGTGCGTCACATGACAGTTATTTTTTGTCGACCCACCTAACTTGTACACTTGGCGAATGGGTAAAAAGATTCTTCTATCTTGCCCGATTTAGGTTTTCTTGTGGATGTGATAATCACTCCCAACAAACTGATGAAAAAATAATAGTTTGTCACATAAACTGAAAATAAAAAAATTAAACTTTTCACTCGAGGGAAGACTTGAACCAAGGACCTCTCGTTCCGCAGCTGCTCACGCTAACCACGGGACCACGACGCTCCGGTCCATATACTCTCCTTGATGTTGCTTATCTTACACATGGACTACTCAGTTTATATATTTTGCTCATTTTTTCATAGTTCCACACAACTTCTTCCTGTTTTCTCGATTGATGTGTGTTCAGTTTTTCAAAGCCTATCCACTGTGCCAACTTATAACTAAATCTGAGGGGGGTGCGATGGGGAGGTTCCCTTGTTAGTATACACGGTCGCGGGTGACGTGCGGGTTAACCTCACACCAATGGTGGGCATTGAGCATATTGAAGACACCCTAATGAGTAAATGCTGCTTCATCCGACTATATTACGGTGTTCACGAAGTCATCATTTACTTCCTGTTGTTGTTAGAACCATTCACAGAATTGCATCCGTCAATGGCGATCTACAGGATGCAGGTGTTGCGTGAAAGCATAATAATAGGGGTGCAGCCCATGCTAGCGCAACACGTGAACGACCGTGCGTTGTGAGACACGCAGCTGCCTTGCTATGCTACGAGTACTTCGCTGAGGTTCCTGGTGTATGACCTCCAGAACATCTTCCTCGGTAGCTGGAGCACGGCGAGCCCATGGACGACCTCTGTCACACGATGGTGGAAGGAGAGAACCTGACTCCCAAAGGCACAGCTCCAGATGACGAAACGCATTTTTATCTGGATGGTGTCAACGAGGATATCTAGCGTCAAAACACCAGCCCGGTTATCAGATGCACCAAGGACCAGAAGCATATGCACATATTCATCGTTTGTGTATGCCATATGTATGTTAAAGAATGGAAAAGAAAATTGAGAATGCGCTAGGTGACTATCAGTTTGGCTTTAGGAAAAGTAAAGGGACGAGAGAGGCAATTCTAACGTTACGGCTAATAATGGAAGCAAGGCTAAAGAAAAATCAAGACACTTTCATAGGATTTGTCGACCTGGAAAAAGCGTTCGACAATATAAAATGGTGCAAGCTGTTCGAGATTCTGAAAAAAGTAGGGGTAAGCTATAGGGAGAGACGGGTCATATACAATATGTACAACAACCAAGAGGGAATAATAAGAGTGGACGATCAAGAACGAAGTGCTCGTATTAAGAAGGGTGTAAGACAAGGCTGTAGCCTTTCGCTCCTACTCTTCAATCTGTACATCGAGGAAGCAATGATGGAAATAAAAGAAAGGTTCAGGAGTGGAATTAAAATACAAGGTGAAAGGATATCAATGATATGATTCGCGGATGACATTGCTATCCTGAGTGAAAGTGAAGAAGAATTAAATGATCTGCTGAACGGAATGAACAGTCTAATGAGTACACAGTATGGTTTGAGAGTTAATCGGAGAAAGACGAAGGTAATGAGAAGTAGTAGAAATGAGAACAGCGAGAAACTTAACATCAGGATTGATGGTCACGAAGTCAATGAAGTTAAGGTAATTCTGCTACCTAGGCAGTAAAATAACCAATGACGGACGGAGCAAGGACATCAAAAGCAGACTCGCTATGGCAAAAAAGGCATTTCTGGCCAAGAGAAGTCTACTAATATCAAATACCGGCCTTAATTTGAGGTAGAAATTTCTGAGGATGTACGTCTGGAGTACAGCATTGTATGGTAGTGAAACATGGACTGTGGGGAAACCGGATCAGAAGAGAATCGAAGCATTTGAGATGTGGTGCTATAGACGAATGTTGAAAACTAGGTGGACTGATAAGGTAAGGAATGAGGAGGTTCTACGCAGAATCGGAGAGGAAAGTAATATGTGGAAAACACTGATAAGGAGAAGGGACAGGATGATAGGACATCTGCTAAGACATGAGGGAATGACTTCCATGGTACTAGAGGGAACTGTAGAGGGCAAAAACTGTGGAGGAAGACAGAGATTGGAATACGTCAAGCAAATAATTGAGGACGTAGGTTGCAAGTGCTACTCTGAGATGAAGAGGTTAGCACAGGAAAGGAATTCGTGGCGGGCCGCATCAAACCAGTCAGTAGACTGATGACCAAAAAAAAAAAAAAGTTAAAGTTAGGATACATGTGACCTAAGAAACGGTGTATATTACAGTATGAAATGTTAGAATGACATTAGCAAATAAAAAAAAGATCGAACCCTCGCCATCCTGAATGCTAGCCCAAACCTCTATACTACTACATGTGCTGACAGAGATAGTTACCATACATGTGGTTACTGTGTTACCAGATTGGCGCTCTTTAATGTCCTTTTTCTGCCGGATGTCCTCATGGGACGAAATTTGTGAGAGACTTTTTTTTATCGTTTGCATGTGAGGAGTCGCACTGCGAAGCCCGAGTGCGCGAATTTCGCTTCACCCTGTATACGTAAAATGGCATGTTTGTGCGTCAAAAAATTCTTTACTCTGCCTTTATTTCGTAAGTAAAAAATGAAATAAGATTACTATACTCCTTAAGCATACCTTGGACAAAGTAATCGTTTCTCTTTGTTAGTTCTGACTGAACATTAATGAGAAGCCGTGGTCAAAGTAATGGGATATTTACCTACGCATACATACCCCTGTCGTAACATTAAAATGATTCCAACGTCAAAGATTTGCGTTATATACATACACACACATATCTCTGTATTTCATACGTCAAGTACTACACTCCTTAAACACCTGTCTCATTCATAGCAATCATTTATCTCTGTAACGATCTCCCTCATACAACGTAATAATTCTCCATTCCCACAGGGTGGCTACGATTCCCTCTTTGGGTGGATACTATTTCCCCCTTTGGATTGTCGCCATTCCCCCTCGGTGGCCACCATTTCCCTATGTTTCTACCCAGCAATGCCAAACACTTAAACCTATTGCCTAATGCCTAACGGCTAAAGTATTATGCCTGACAGCTAGCGGATAATGAATAATGCAACAGCCTAACGGCTAACGTCGATAAACGACTACAATCCCGTAGTCAGATTATGAATGGATGATTGTAGAAGACAAGAGAAAAGACAAAGAATTCCGTGTAGTAGCACTGTATATTACAAAATATTATTGCGAGAGACATGCGAATCTATTACTGTTGCACTTTAATAATAACACGGACATAATTTCAGTTACATAGAAAAACTTGTCAAGGCTCGCATGGAATAGCATCACTGCTCATACTAGGTCCATTGTGGCCGAGCGGTTCTAGGCGCTACAGTCTGGAACCGCGCGACCGCTACAGTCGCAGGTTCGAATCCTGCCTCGGGCATGGATGTGTGTGATGTCCTTAGGTTAGTTGGGTTTAAGTAGTTCTAAGTTCTAGGGGACTGATGACCTCAGAAGTTAAGGCCCATAGTGCTCAGAGCCATTTGAACCATTGAACTAGGTCCACTGTGGTATGTGACAAACCAGTCACCAGTACAATACCTACTGGTAAAAACGAGTTTGTGAAACTTACAAAATTTAGGAATAATGTGAAACTGCCTTTCGTGATTTATGATAATACGGAATTCTGATATGGAGCCAGTCGCTGGTTGGTCATAGTACAGACTCTGGTTCGTCAAGACGCTTTGTTGCGAGAATATTTACAATTCCAAACCGTAAGACAGAGTCGATTAAAATTTACGGAAGTAACACACAGACATCGGTAAAAAATTATGTACGATACTATTTTTGGAGTAACATGTACCTATAAATTGTGGTTAGAATATATACATACTAGATAATTTTTAATCCTCTGGGACTGCTGTGTAATAAATGTCTTTCAAGGACGTTTTTTATACAACCAGTTACGTTGCTATGAGTATTATTATTTTATTTGAACTATAGGCCTATTTCAGCTATACAGCCATCATCAGATTATCTGTAATAGAACATATTACAAATTTTGGTACATTAGTTGTGTGACATGCAAGTTACTTATGCATAATATGAGTTAAAATAAGTTTTGAAGTCTCGACTTCCACGCAATATCGTTGTTTCTTTTGCTGCCTATTTGTTTACCGACTACATTCTTTTGTTGTTATTTTAATACTAATCAGTTGTGTGTTATGGTATGTTCTGACTATTCATTAGCAATGGTCAGAAATAAACTTAATTTCAGTCGAAGTTTCGTGACAACAATTATGTAACATGATGAGCGATACTGTATGGTTACATATGCTGGTTATAGGTATACATTACTTGTCTATAGTGCTGGTTGACACTGTTATCAGCGATGTTATTCGATTATGCTGAATCAATATCTGTGGTGTTGTGTTACTTAAATTTTGTCTCTGGATGTATTACGGTTTAGCCAGGATGTT
Organism: Schistocerca nitens; assembly: GCF_023898315.1. Taxonomy (NCBI): domain Eukaryota; kingdom Metazoa; phylum Arthropoda; class Insecta; order Orthoptera; family Acrididae; genus Schistocerca; species Schistocerca nitens. Next base: position 165,126,065 of record NC_064616.1, on the reverse strand, counting down.
GATGGATAGTGTCGATAACGTTTCCGATGAGGTTTTTTATATTTTACATCAGTTTGTTCGTTGAGGATTAAATGTGGATAATTTCTTGTCTATAAATGTATCTAGATTTCCTCCAACATATTCACCACCTATCCGTTTCGTGTTATGTGTAAAATATCGACAGTATTTTTCTGTCGGTCTGTTGTGTGTCGTTAACTTTTAATGCGGTGGAAAAAAGCGGATGAGTTGTTGGCACTTACTCTAACACGCTCTCGATATCCAGTGACGAAGTGTTTGTCTGCCGTACGTAGAAATTTTCACAGTCTTTGCAGGAAACTTTATACATACCTGGATTTGAGTACATTGGTGGTTCCTGGTTGCTTGACTCTGTATTTGTTTTTATACTATGTCATGTTTGGTAAGCGAAAGGTATGTTGGCGTTTTTTAGTAGTGCATTAACTTTGTCTACTATACTTCCCAGGTATGTGGTAGACGTGTATGTCATTGTTTGTTTTATTGGTGTATCTCTGATGAGTAGTAGTAGTAGTAGTAGAATGTTATTTCTGTACGTAATAGTAGGTCGGAAGGGTTTTGCACATTTGTTATATAACTGTGCGATTATTTGTGGATTGTATTCATTCTGTTGTGCCACATATTGCAGTGTTTTAATTTCTTTTTGTATATCGTCTTCTTCTAGAGGCAGGTTAATCTTTATACTGATCACAGTGTGAGAGTATGCGTATTTGTGTGATTTCTGGTGGCAAGAATTTGGATTGATAATGTTATCTGCTGTTGTTGGCTTTCGGTATATTTGTAATTTATGAGAGTTGTTACTTTTACTTATGGTCAAGTCGAGGACGTTCATTTGATTTTTTTTTGTTTCTGGTTCCATTGTACATTTCATTGTGCAATATATAGGATACACCATAGTGATACTTATGTGTTTATTTTCTCTGCCTCGTGATGGCTGGGTGTTGTGTGCTGTCCTTAGGTTAGTTAGGTTTAAGTAGTTCTAAGTTCTAGGCGACTGATGACCATAGCTGTTAAGTCCCATAGTGCTCAGAGCCATTTGAACCATTTTTTGAACTTATGTGTTTATACTTGTTTTTTTTTGTATTTTTATATAAAATTTCTTATTACGTTAGACATAGTTATAAGGTTATGGTCGTAACCTTCAGTATTTTATATCTTCCTGTTACTCAGAATGAAATACTGACACCAATTTTAGTGTAGCCAGTAAATGTATATGATTCCAAGTACCACGAATTTCAGTAACAATAATTTTTTCTCCTATATAACTTGTACCATTACTACGATGACAGTCTGCTCTTTGTGTAGCTATGTCCGCGATAAACTACATTAACTACATTCGAAACTTGTAAATGCGCATCGTATTTCAGTTTAATAATTTTAAACATACTACTGCATCATGTAGCATCTGCCATTTTACGTTAAAATATTTTCTTACAATCAGCTGTAATGAACGTCAATCTTTATCACTTACGCCATCTATTGGCTCTAGTTGTCTGGGCAGCTTTCATGTTTTTACATATAAAACACAGTACTGGAGTCTACACTACTTTTCAAACCACTGCACATTTTTTTAAATTTTATATTAACTAAACTGCCACCCGATGACAGCTTCAACGACTCAAAAGTCGATAAACACAATATTGGACAATCTGCCCATTGCTGTCAGCTGGATTAGTTTCATCCGATACTGTCAAGAGAGAAGACAGCTTCTTATGTTTTCTCATTACATCACTGTGCACAATGAAATGGTGCATAGCGGATCTATTATGTATATATTGTAACAACAATTTTTTAGCTATGTATTACTCCAAAAAAAACTTTTGTATATAATTTTTACTGATGACCTTCGTAAATTTCATTTGATTCTGTCTCACAGTTTGGAATTGTAAATATGATTGTGACAAAGCGTCTTGTTCAGTTGTCAATGTAGACACTGCTTTATATTATGTGGTATGTACTCTTACAACTATTATGAAACCATTTCTTTCATCTATTGTTGTATCATAAGTACAGGCCTGTAGGCTTCTGTATACAGGGTGTTACAAAAAGGTACGGCCAAACTTTCAGGAAACATATCTCACACACAAAGAAAGAAAATATGTTATGTGGACACGTGTCCGGAAACGCTTACTTTCCATGTTAGAGCTCATTTTATTACTTCTCTTCAAATCATATTAATCATGGAATGGAAACACACAGCAACAGAACGTACCAGCGTGACTTCAAACACTTTGTTACAGGAAATGTTCAAAATGTCCTCCATTAGCGAGGATACATGCATCCACCCTCCGTCGCATGGAATCTCTGATGCACTTTTGCAGCCCTTGAGAATGGCGTATTGTATCACAGCCGTCCACAATACGAGCACGAAGAGTCTCCACATTTGGTACCGGGGTTGCGTAGACAAGAGCTTTCAAATGCCCCCATAAATGAAAGTCAAGAGGGTTGAAGTCAGGAGAGCGTGGAGGCCATGGAATTGGTCCGCCTCTACCAATCCATCGGTCACCGAATCTGTTGCTGAGAAGCGTACGAACACTTCGACTGAAATGTGCAGGAGCTCCATCGTGCATGAACCACATGTGTCGTACTTGCAAAGGCACATGTTCTAGCAGCACAGGTAAAGTATCCCGTATGAAATCATGATAACGTGCTCCATTGAGCGTAGGTGGAAGAACATGGGGCCCAATCAAGACATCACCAACAATGCCTGCCCAAACGTTCACAGAAAATCTGTGTTGATGACGTGATTGCACAATTGCGTGTGGATTCTCGTCAGCCCACACATGTTGATTGTGAAAATTTACAATTTGATCACGTTGGAACGAAGCCTCATCCGTAAAGAGAACATTTGCACTGAAATGAGGATTGACACATTGTTGGATGAACCATTCGCAGAAGTGTACCCGTGGAGGCCAATCATCTGCTGATAGTGCCTGCACACGCTGTACATGGAACGGAAACAACTGGTTCTCCCGTAGCACTCACCATACAGTGACGTGGTCAACGTTACCTTGTACAACAGCAACTTCTCTGACGCTGACATTAGTGTTATCGTCAACTGCACGAAGAATTGCCTCGTCCATTGCAGGTGTCCTCGTCGTTCTAGGTCTTCCCCAGTCGAGAGTCATAGGCTGGAATGTTCCGTGCTCCCTAAGACGCCGATCAATTGCTTCGAACGTCTTCCTGTCGGGACACCTTCGTTCTGGAAATCTGTCTCGATACAAACGTACCGCGCCACGGCTATTGCCCCGTGCTAATCCATACATCAAATGGCCATCTGCCAACTCCGCATTTGTTAACATTGCACTGACTGCAAAACCACGTTCATGATGAACACTAACCTGTTGATGCTACGTACTGATGTGCTTGATGTTAGTACTGTAGAGCAATGAGTCGCATGTCAACACAAGCACCGAAGTCAACATTACCTTCCTTCAATTTGGCCAACTGGCGGTGAATCGAGGAAGTACAGTATATACTGAAGAAACTAAAATGTGCTCTAACATGGAAATTAAGCGATTCCGGACACATGTCCACACAACATCTTTTCTTTATTTGTGTGTGAGGAATGTTTCCTGAAAGTTTGGCCGTACCTTTTTGTAACACCCTGTAGTTTCAGATCTGAAGATGATCATTTAAATGGTCGAAACGAAAAATCAATGTAATCTTCCTTGCGATAACGGAAAATAAAAAAATTCCTTGAAGAAGACTACAACACTATATTTAAAGATCGCCTCTTACAACACTGATAATGTAGGTAACTATGATTAAGAATGGCTTCCTTTACGGAGCATCAAAAATTTTGTGGTGGAGAACGTATCAGACGATTCGAACACAGGGTACATACTGGAAGTAGATCTTGAATACCCTGAAGTTATACCTGGTTTACATTCAGATTTACCCTTATGTTCAGAAAAATGATACCACTATCAGACAGTAAAAAACAAAAAAAAATTGTTCTCGATCTTGAATGACAACACAAATAATGCCATTCATTATAGAAATTTGAAACAATCCTTGAAAAATATATTAGCTATAAAGAAGACTCGCCGAATCCTACTGTTTAGTCAAGCGCCTTGTATGGTGCCGTACGTAGAGATTAACACTAGTAAACTACATGAATGCACGGAAGGAGTTTGAATAAAAATTTTCGAACTCATTAACAATGCCGCATTCGGCAAGACCATGTAAAAAATGCGCAAGATATGGGACATTAGACTTGCAACATTATTGGAGGGCAGGTTAGAAGCAGTTTCATTAATTGCAAAACCTAAAATTCAAAGGATCGTTATTTTTAACGAAAAACTTGCCGCCATTAAACGTAGCAGATTAAATGTCGTCTTCGGCAAAGCTGAATGGTGATTTTAGATATTTCGAAAACTCTCCTTTTGGATTTTCGTTACGAATATATATATTGCAAAAATTTCCAACAAACTTTGTAAAACAGTGGTACACAGACACTGATAGCGTCACATACCACATCAAAACTACCAATATATATATATATATATATATATATATATATATATATATATATATATATATATATATATATATATATATATATTCCTTCAAGCAAACCATTTATTTTTTTATTTACCAAGGTAACACTTTATTCGTTATTCCCAGCGAATAACGAATAAAGTGTTACCAAGGTAAATAAAAAAAATGGTTTGCTTGAAGGAAGAGGAATTGAGGGGAGCCTATCACAGAATTTGTGAGCTTATGCTAAAAAAATGTGTGTGCATGGAATCGAGTCTGGGTGCATAATAAGCAGAGCAAAAAGTGTAAAACAGTCGTCAGCAAATTGACAATTATAAACAGCAGGGTGTAGATTCGAAAGTGAAAACCACTGAGCAGTTCGTCATTCGCTCAAAGCAGCATCTTGTTTCGACTATTGGACAACTTACTTTCTCTGGTCAGGATGACAAACAATATACACACAGAAAATGGCTCTGAGCACTATGGGACTCAACTGCTGTGGTTATCAGTCCCCTAGAACTTAGAACTACTTAAACCTAACTAACCTAAGGACATCACACACATCCATGCCCGAGGCAGGATTCGAACCTGCGACCGTAGCAGTCGCACGGTTCCGGACTGCGCGCCTAGAACCGCGAGACCACCGCGGCCGGCTATACACACTGAGGTGACTGAAGTCATGGGGTAGCGATATGCAGACATACAGATGACAGTAGCATCACGTACACTAGGTATAAAAGGGCAGTGCATTGGCGGAGCTGTCATTTGTACTCAGACGATTCATGTGAAAACGTTTCCGACAAGATTTTGGCCGCATGACGGGAATTAACAGACTTTGAGCGAGTAATGATAGTTGGAGGTAGAAGCATGAGGCATTCCGTTTCGGAAATCATAAAGGAATTCAACATTCCGAGATCCACAGTGTCAAGAGTGTGCCGAGAATAACAAATGTTAGGAATTACCTCTGACCACGAACAACACAGTGGCCGACGCCCTTCACTTAACGATAGAGAACAACGGCGTTTGCTTAGAGTTATCGGTGCTAACATACGAGCAACACTGCGTGAAATAATCGCAGAAATCAACGTGGAACATAACGACGAACGTGTCCATTAGGACAGCGCGGCGAAATTTTGCGTTAATAGATTACGGCGTTTTTGCAAAACGTTATGAGCAATTACGAGATACTGGTGGGACGATATCGACAAACACATATGCGAGATGTTAAGGGGAAGTTACATTATATTTTTGATGCATATCTGACGCCATTTTCAATACTGCGCTCTGATTGTATGGAGTGGGGTGGGGGACGGGGTATGAAGCGTACAATTGGTTTGTATGTAATTAATGTAACATGATACAGTTTTACACGTAATTTTAATATGTATGTGACTTTTAAGGAAGTAATTGATATTTCTTTGTCTTTCACATGGAGGTTATGTGATTTTTACGGCATATCTGGCGTCATTTTTCAAAGCTACCCTTTGACCGATTGGAGATACGAGGAGAGGAGGGGGAAAAGTACGCTGGGAATAATGTAAACTGACATCATTTATAAGCATCATTTTATCACTACAATCAGACGTTGGAGTTCTTCAAATTTTCCACTAACACAATTGGACTACGAGGGGCGTTTGAAAAGTTCGTGCAGAAATAAAAAGTACTTATGTGTTTGGGGTAAATCTTTTTTATTTTTCGACTTAGTCTCCTTTTAGACTAATACACTTCGTCCAACGCTGTTCTAATTTATTGTTCACTTCCGAATAATAGGAATTGTCCAAGTCTGCAAAATAGCTGTTACTTGATGCAATCACCTCGTTTGAATAAAATCTTTGCTCCGCCAGCGATTTATTCAAATTGGGGAACAAATAGTAATCCGAGGGGGGCAGGTCTAGAGAATAGGGGGGATGTGAAACGAGCTGGAATCCTATTTCCATTAATTTTGCGACCACAACTGTTGAGGTGTGTGCTGGTGCGTTGTCGTGATGGAAAAGGACTTTTTTGCGGTCCAATCGCCGGTGTTTTTCTTGCAGCTCGGTTTTCAGACGGTCCAATAACGATGAATAATATGCACCTGTAATAGTTTTACCAGATAGTCGATGAGGATTATCCCTTGCGAATCCCAAAAGACAGTCGCCGTAACCTTTCCAGCCAAAGGAATGGTCTTGGCCTTTTTTGGCGCAGATTCTCCCTTGGTACCCCATTGTTTAGATTGTTGTTTGGTCTCAGGAGTATAGTAATGTAACCATGTTTCATCCACAGTGACGAAACGACGCTTAAAGTCCAGCGGATTCTTCCTGAACAGTTGCAAACCATCTTTGCAACACTTCACACGATTCCGTTTTTGGTCAAGCGTGAGCAATCTCGGAACCCATCTTGCGGATGCAAAATATCATTTACCCGTTCATTCGAGATGCCCACACCACTAGCAATCTCACGCACCTTAACTCTTCTGTCATCCATCACCATATCATGGATTTTATCAATGATTTCTGGAGTCGTAACCTCCACAGGGTGTCCAGAACGTTCAGCATCACTTGTGCCGATATGACCACTCCGAAAAATTTTAAACCACTTATAAACTGTTCTAATCGAAAGTGCAGACTCACCGTAATGTTTATCAAGCTTCCCTTTAGTCTCCTGAGGCGTTTTGCCTTTCATAAAGTAATGTTTAATCACCACACGAAATTCTTTTTCGTCCATATTTTGAGAATCACCCGACTTCATTGATTCACACCAATTCTAAACACAAAGAAATAGACCAATATGGCTAAAACTTGGTGTGCGTTCTTTCCAAAGATGCTACTAATTAAACATGATCTCGATACGCGCCGGTGGTGCCATAACTCGGACTTTTGCACGGACTTTTCAAACGCCCCTCGTATTTTCCCATTTTGGATGTTTGATAATGCACAATGATTACCTGGAGATAGGAGGAGGGGGAGAAGGTCTTTAATTTCCTATTTATACAGTTGGGCTATTTTATATACTACATTCTGATTGGTTGGAGACAGAGAGGAGGGGGCTAAGTGTATAAAGCACACATTTGGCTTGTTTCCATCGCATCATCTTGGACTTTTTGGACTTTTAATACTGCACTATGATTCGTTGGAGGGGAGGGTTTTAGATTTTCCATTAACACAACTCAACTATTTCCGCCTTCTTGGATGTTTTAATACCGCACTGGTGGCAAGAAGTACTACACTGTTAATGGTTTACACTAACACGATTAGGCTATATCCGGCATCTGGGATTTTTCATCGGCTCTTTCATTTTTAAATATTGTGCTATGATTGGCTGGAGTTAAGGAAGGGGCGTGGCTTCCCACTGATAAGGATATTATCATCACTGATAAGGATGATGATGTCATAAGTTCAATGCTATCAATTATATCATGCATGATGTCACCGATGTCATGAGGTCACCCGCCTTGCGTGCAACCAAGAGCAGGACGGCCACCAAAAAAAAAGTGAATAGATTTTGGGAGAGGGGCAAGCACTAAGTGCACCAGGTAGTTGTTAAACATCCTACGCTCTCTGTCACGCAAAGAGGAATCAATGATGATGTGATGAACTTTTTAGTACTACCATACGTGCTGTTAAAGAGGAAAAATGGACATACACTGACGGAAAAAATTGCAATACCAAGGAACTGCACGACATAAAGTTGATAGGCATGTTTCTGCATCTAAGAGATGATGTACACTGCTGGCCACCGTAAATGCAACACCCTGAAGGAAGCATCCGAATCAAGTGAAATTTAAACCATGGGTTTGCAGCGATGAGATATGCAACTGATTAGAATTTCAGCGCAGACGCACATCACGCGCGCCTGTGGCGCCACCTCATAGCGCCATTTAAGGCTTGGCGATTTCGACGAGTGTACGTTCGGCACGTGTGTTTACCTTGTGGTTGTTTCACAAGACGATCAGTTATGCCTCGTAGACAACAGCGAACATCGTTTGATCAAGTATCCGAGTTCGACAGAGGAAGGATAGTGGCTTACCGAGAATGTGGATTATCATACAGAGAAATCGCTAGTCGTGCTGGACGAAACCAAACAACTGTAATGCGGATATGTGACCGTTGGATGCAGGAGGGTACGACGGACCGACGTGGTCGATCGCATTCACCTCGGTGCACCACTGCACGTGCTGATAGGCAAATTGTGCGCATGGCAGTGACGGATCGCTCAGTGACATCCCGAACCATAGCACAGCACATTGCGTCTGTAACGCATCATCCAGTGTCTGCGCGTACCATTCGACGCCGTTTACAGCAGAGTGGTCTGTCCGCAAGACGTCCATTGCTTCGTCTACCATTGACGCAGAACCACAGACGTCTCCGTCGCCAATGGTGTGATGACAGACGGATGTGGACGGCAGAATGGAATGACCTTGTCTTTACTGACGAGGCACGCTTCTGTCTGCAGCACCACGATGGTCGGATTCGAGTGTGGAGACACCGTGGAGAGAGGATGCTGGACAGCTGCATTATGCACCGCCACACTGGTCTTGCACCGGGTATTATGGTATGGGGCGGTATTGGATATTACTCTTGCACGCCTCTAGTACGCATTGCCGGTACTTTAAATAGCCGGCGCTACAATCCGAGGTGCTGGAGCCAGTTGTCCTTCCTTACCTTCAGGGCTCGGCCACAGCCATATTTCAACAGGATAATGCGCGACCACACGTGGCACGCATTGTCCAAAGGTTCTTCGTCAATAACCAGATTGAATTGCTTCCCTGGCCGGCTCGCTCTCCGGATCTTTCGCCGATAGAAAACATGTGGTCCATGGTTGCTCAACGAGTGACCCAGATTACATCCCCAGCTGCCACACCAGATGATCTTTGGCAACGTGTGGGAGCTGCTTGGGCTGCTGTACCCTAGGAACACATCCAACGTCTCTTTGACTCAATGCCGAGACGTGTGGCAGCGGTGATCTGCAACAATGGCGGCTACTCTGGCTACTGATTCCGGCAGGAACCACATGTCACAGACGTCTGTAAACGTAATCATGTGATACTTGGTCAACATGTTATCTACAAAATAAATTTTGTTGTGCTACCTCTTGTCTTTCTTGGTGTTGCATTTACGGTGGCCAGCAGTGTATATTCACTTCGCGCCAGTCGCATAAGAGTGGTGGTAGTAGCGCCTGTATGAGGATGCAAATCAGGTTTGCTTTAAATAGACGCTGGAACGGTCGTGAGCGTTAGTTACGTTTGAGATTGGACGTGGTGAGTTGACGTTAGTCAATAATGCCTTTAAGGCGACAAAGACGCCATTATCAACACCTAACTGAATTTGAACGAGGTCGTTTAATAGGGCTATGACAAGCTGGTTCTTACTTCTGCAATATTGCAGAAAGAAGTAGCAGGAATGTAGCCACTGCACGTGATTGCCGGCAGCTGTGGTCGCGAGAATGTACAGTCGCAAGAAGACCGGGCTCTGGATAGCCACGTGGCACTACCGAGAGAGAGGACCATCGTGTTCGGCATATGGCTCTCGCGCATCATAATGCATCTGCAACAGCAATTTCAGCAGCAGTTGGCACCGCAGTGACTCAGTGAACTGTTAAGAATCGCTCACTTCAAGGACAGCACCGAGGTAGACGCCTTGCAGCGTGCGTTCCACAGACCTCAAACCACCGCCATTTGTGACTTCAGTGTTGTCAAGCAACAGATCGTTGGAGGTCAGGGTGGAGGTATGTCGTGTTTTCTGAAGAATGCTGCTTCTGCCTTGGTGCCAATAATGGCATTGTGTTGGATAGAAGGAGGCCAGTTAACTCCCTGCAACTAAACTGTCTTGGTAGACACAATGGATCTACGCCTGGAGTTATGATCTGAAATGCGATTTCGTACGACAGCAGGAGCACTTTCGTAGTTAGCCCACGAACCTTGACCTTTAATTGATGTGTCAGTCTGGTGATTCGACATGTTTTGCTGCATTCATGAACAGCACTCCAGTGTGGGGGGGTTCCAATTGGATAACGCTCACCCACATACCGTTATTATATCCCAACATGCTCTACAGAATATCGATATGTTGCTCTGACCTGCTCGATCACCAGATCTGTATCCAGTCCAACACATATGAAGCATCATCGGATGACTTCTCCAGCGTTACCCACAAACAGCATTAACCGTCCTTGTATTGACCTACCAAATGTAACAGGTATGGTGCACCATCCCACAAACTGACACCCGGCACCTGTACAACACAATGCACGCACGTCTGCATACTTGCATTCAATATTCTGGCAGGTGTACCTTTTACTAATGTACCAGCATTTCACATTTTCAATGGCTTATCTCGCATCTACCTTTAACCTATGATTTGCCAAGTTAATTATTCAAATACGTTACTTAGAAAAATATATTTCCGAAATTTCATTATGATACATTAATTATTTTTTAGTTTGAGATTTTTTACCCGTCGATGTATTTAGCGAACTGGACAAGAAGGTGCTCCTTTAATAGCTTCAGACAGGAGCCGAAGGAGCATTGATGCTATACAAAAAGAAGAACCTAACAAAATAATGACAAATGAGGGAACACTTCGTGGATGGCAAAAAATATTAGGAAATGTTTTGTGAAACATCTATTACACAGTAGGTACAAAGCAAGACGTAGAACTGCTGATAGGCATACACTATGCGATCAAAAGTATCCGGACACTCTCAAAAACATACGTTTTTCACATTAGGTGCATTGTGCTGCCACCTACTGCCAGGTACACCATATCAGCGACCTCAGTAGTCATTAGACATCGTGATAGAGCAGAATGGGGCGCTCTGTGCAACTCACGGATTTCGAACGTGGTCAGGTTCAAAAAAATGGTTCAAATGGCTCTGAGCACTATGCGACTTAACTTCTGAGATCATCAGTCACATAGAACTTAGAACTAATTAAACCTAACTAACCTAAGGACATCACACACATCCATGCCCGAGGCAGGATTCGAACCTGCGACCGTAGCGGTCGCTCGGCTCCCGACTGTAGCGCCTAGAACCGCAAGGCCACTCTGGCCGGCGTGGTCAGGTGATTGGGTGTCACTTGTGTCATACGTCTGTACGCGAAATTTCCACACTCCTAAACGTCCATAGGTCCACTGTTTCCGATGTGATAGTGAAGTGGAAACGTGAAGGGACACGTGCAGCACAAAAGGGTACAGGCTGACCTCGTCTGTTGACTGACAGAGACCGCCGACAGTTGAAGACGGTCGTAATGTGTAATAGGCAGTCATCTATCCAGACCATCACCCAGGAATTCCCAACTGCATCAGGATCCATTGCAAGTACTATGACAGACGAGAGGCGAGATAACTTCGATTTCATGGTCGAGCAGCTACTCATAAGCCACACATCACGCCGGTAAATGCCAAACGACGCCTCGCTTGGTGTAAGGAGCGTAAACATTGGACGATTGGACATGGGAAAAACGTTGTGTGGAGTGACGAATCATGGTACACAATGTGGCGATCCCATGGCAGGGTGTGGGTATGGCGAATGCCCGGTGAACGTCATCTGCCATCGTGTGTAGTGCCAAAAGTAAAATTCGGAGGCGGTGTTGTTATGGTACGGTTGTGTTTTTCATGGAGGGTTCTTGCCCCCCCCCGCCCTTGATGTTTTGCGTGGCACTATCACAGCACAGGCGTGCATTGATGTTTTAAGCACCTTCTTGCATTCCGCTGTTGAAGAGCAACTCGGGATTGGCGATTGCACCTCCAACACGATCGAGCACCTGTTCATAATGCACGGCCTGTGGCGGAAGTGGTTACACGACAATAACATCCCTGTAATGGACTGTCCTGCACAGAGTCCTGACCTGAATCCTACAGAGCACCTTTGGGACGTTTTGGAACGCCGATTTCGTGCCAGGCCTCACCGACCGATATCGATACCTCTCCTCCGTGCGGCACTCCGTGAAGAATGGGCTGCCATTCCCCAAGAAACCTTCCAGCACCTGATTGAACGTATGCCTGCGAGAGTGGAAGCTGTCATCAAGGCTAAGGGTGGGCTGGCCGGAGTAGCCGAGCGGTTCTAGGCGCTACAGTCTGGAGCCGCGCAACCGTTACAGTCGTAGGTTCGAATCCTGCCTCGGGCATGGATGTGTGTGCTGTCCTTAGGTTAGTTAGTTTTAAGTAGTTCTAAGTTCTAGGGGACTGATGACCTCAGAAGTTAAGTCCCATAGTGCTCAGAGCCATTTGAACCATTTGCTAAGAGTGGGCCAACACCATACTGAATTCCAGCATTACCGATGGAGGGCGCCATCCAGGTGTCCGGATACTTTTGATCACGTAGTGTATGTTAATCAAAACACTTCTGTGAGGTGCCTTCAGTGACTACCATAGCAGTAACGTATTGCCTGACCTCTCCTGAATCCTTAATACAATTTTGTCTTATGTTAAGGTTATTAGTGGCACAAAAAGTAGCGTCAAGACAGTTGTTCGTGACCCAAGGGTCAGAAGGATGAAGAACTGAAAAAGGAAAATCGAAGTTCTGAATTTTGGTACCATAAATGTTGCTTCAAAAACGATTATCTACGCATTCTGTCGAAAGCCAATTGTCACGCCCAGCAAAGATGACTATTGCGGATATCAGCACTCATTGTGTTGAAGAACAGATGACAATGTTAGTACTAGAATAGTCCCCATGGTCTGACGGAATACCTGTATTCAGAGTTCTAGTGTAATGTACTTCTAGAATAGAAGTTGCAATAAAAGTCTCCTCCGTGCCTTATTGTGATCTGCAGAATGCAGGTATAGTTGTAGAATTGCTAGCTGCTGGCCCACTTTCTACTTGAAGGTTACTGTGTCAGTGAGGCGGCTGTGCTCTTCGTCAACAGATGGCAGTGCTGATGTGTTTCCCGAGAAGCATCGTCTTCAATTAGTGTTCTGGTGGAACAGACTAATTGTTCGTTGCTGGCCCAATTTGAACTTGAAGGCTACTGTGCTAGTGAGGCGTCTGTGCTCTTCGTCAACAGATGGCAGTGCCGATGCGTTTTCCATCACATTCAGTTCAGGTTCTACTTGGAATAGAACGCGAGCGAAAATGGAAATGCCTGGCTGCTATAAGTGCTGGGAGGACCTAGTCACGTTTCCATAGACCTCTCAGATATCAAAGAATATTGTTACATTTGTCGAAGATATATCAACAATAGTTTTCTCTAACGTTTTCTGCGTAATATTCTACGCCAGTAAAGTAAGAAATGTCTGGTTCTACATCTACAGTTACATACATTCTCCGAAAACCACAGTATGGTGCATGGCGGAGGGTGCCACGTACCCACTACCAATCACTTCATTTTCTGTTCCACACGCAAATAGAGCGCGGGCAAACAACTGTCTGTAACGCTTTGCACCAGCCTTAATTTCTCTAGTCTCATCTTCGTGGTCTTTATGCGAAATGTAAGTTGGCGCTAGTAGAACGTATCTACAGTTTGACTCTAATGCCGGTTCTCTAAATTTCCGCAATAGTGACTCACGAAAAGAGCATCATTTTTCTTCCAGGGATTACCGTTTGACTTCACGAAACAGTTCCGTAATACTTCCGTGCTGATCGAACCTACGGGTAACAAATCTAACAGCATGCCTCTGAATTGTTTCGATGTCTTCCTTTAATCCGATCTATTGGTATCCCAAACACTCGAGTAGTACTCAAAACTGGGTCGCACTAGCGTTCTATATACCTGACGTGCTCGTTCGACTTCATATCTCTTTGCAACGTTACTTCTAGATATTTAATTGACGTGCCTGTATCAAGCATCCCATTACTAATGTTGTCTTCCGAAGTTACTGGATATTTTTCCTGTTCATTCGCATTTCACTGATGCTCCTGGATGTCCTACAGCAATTATTATTAGTCTAACTAATGCTTGCACATGCCTGAGTTGGACTGGAACATGTACTTTCAGTCTACATGACTACCTATAACGCACTGACGATAGCTGCATTGCCATCTGAAATCTAGATCTGCAATGCAATAAAAAAGGCAGATCACATTAAGATCGATGCTGACCTTTCTGTCCTAGATTACATCACGAACATAGGCCAGAATCATTCCCATGGAATCGAACATGATGTTGAACCTGTTTGTTAGGTGGATGGGTGTAACATCCTAAGTTCCTCCTGGTCGCTTCTCACCTGTACAGGACAGCCAGGCCTACCAATGACACATCACTCGCAGTCAAGTAGACGAGTAATGATGGGTTCTGTATTTTCTGCAGAAGAAACAGTATCCACAGATGAGGATAGTACCTGAGGTAGCTTTGGGTACCTCTGGTACATGACTCTTAATTGCCCTCCCAACACACTCATTCGTAGCAGCTTCTAATCACTTGACACTCACACCAACGTAAGCAATGTGAGGGTGTCAATGAATATTTCGAAAAGCAGTTACGAAGTGCAAGGTCATCAGCAAGAACCAAGAATATCGCCTCAGTTCGCAATATTATTCCTTCGTCGATGAATACTTTTCAGACGATAGGACACTACGTAAACTGAACAGTCACACAAGTGGCCGAAGGCGGCGTCCAATTGAAAGTGTTGCACCTGTCCATCTAGCCAGGCGGAATTATTATTGTTATAGCTACATATTAAAGTTTGATTTACAAAACGCATCGAAAGCTTATAGGTCATCATTTCGATACCTAGACTTCCCTTACGATGTTTGAAATTCAAATAGCAAGGTAAGTTTAGTTAATTTAACGGAAAACTTGATACTGTTAGGCTATTAGACCAGAACACCTCGATGCAGTAAACTTTATAACAGGAGAGGCACTAGCCTCTGATGTGTACATAATTCAGCTCCCAGAACTGTATGTACGTCAGTTGAAGTTCAATTTCAAAGACAGGAGCAGTGTTGGGATGGAAGTGTCCATAATAAAACATGTCTACGGCATATTAGCAATAGTTTTCTCTAATGTTACTGGGTGATATTCTGGGCAGTAAATGTAACACCGGGTTGCCTCTGACGTAAGTAACGTGAGGGTAGTAATGAATAGTTCAAGGGTCAGGTATGACTTGCAGGGTATCAACAAGAGCCAAGAACCTAGCCTTAGGTCGCAATATTATTACTTTATTTTATTCGTTCAAATGGTTCAAATGGCTCTGAGCACTATGGGACTTAACATCTGAGGTCATCAGTCCCCTAAAACTTAGAACTACTTAAACCTAACTAACCTAAGGACATCACACACATCCATGCCCGAGGCAGGATTCGAACCTGCGACCGTAGCGGACGCGCGGTTCCAGACTGAAGCGCCTAGAACCCATCGGCCACAACGGCAGGTTTTATTTTATTTTATTTAGTTATTTGCCCAGATTTGGCCATACACACAAAGTGATCAAAAGTATCTGGACAAACCTGTGTAATGCAGAATTGACCTTCAGATGTCACGAGAGACGAACCCGATAGTATATAAGAAGGCGGGAAGTATTATGTTGTCAGTGGTGCAGCTGTAGTAGCAGTATGCGTAGGTCAGGAGAGCTGCCGGCCGCTGTGGCCGAGCGGTTCTAGGCGCTTCAGTCTGGAACCGCGCAACTGCTACCGTCGCAGGTTCAAATCCTGCCTCGGGCATGGATGTGTGTGATGTCCTTAGGTTAGTTAGGTCTAAGTAGTTCTAAGTTTTAGGGGACTGATCACCTCAGATGTTAAGTCCCATAGCGCTTAGAGCTATTTGAACCATTTGACATCAGGAGAGTTCAGTGACTTAGTCGTGGACTAGTCACCGGCTGTCACCGGAGTAACACATCCATCAGGGACATTTTAGCACTTCCAAAACTGCTCAGGTCGACTGTTGATGATGTGACTGTGAAGTAGAAATGCGAAGGAACAACCACAGCATGAAATCAACGGAAGAAATCAGTCGTGAGTTACAAATAGCTACCAACAGCCCAGCTAGCACAGTGACTGCGCATTTGGAGTTACAAAGAATGGTCGAGCAGCTCCTCATAAGCCACGCAATTCTGTAGTCAATGGTAAGTGGTGCTTGAGGAGGTGTAAAGAGCTACGCCACTGGACAGTGGATGGCTGGAAGCGAGTGATTCGGAGTGATGAATCATGCTATATGCTGTGGCAATCGGATTAACGGGTTTGGGTTTGGAAATGCCTGGAGGATGTTACCTGGCGCCAAGTGTAGTGCTAACAGTGAATCATGGAGGAGGTGGTGTTATGGTATAGGGGTTTCTTCATTATGTTGCGATTCTGTTATTGCACTTAAGAAACGATAAAAACGGTAAACGCGGATGGGAATGAAGGCATTTAACATGATTGTGTACTGCGTACAGTAGAGAAACAGTTTGAAGATGATGATTATTTGCATCAGAATGACAATGCACCCCATCATAAACCGGCATCTGTGAGGCAATGGTTTCTACACAATAATATTCCTGAAATGGATTGGCCTACCCGGAGCCCCGATCTAAACCCAGTCGGTTACAACGTCGACTTCGCTCCAGACCTTCAGCGTCCAACCTTCTCCGGTTTCTGCTCTTGAGAAAGAATGGGCTGTCATCCCTCCACAGACATTCAGAAGCCTCACTGAAAGTGTTCCCAGCAGAGTTCAAGCCACAAAAAGGCGAAGGGTCGACACATCCCATATTAATGTCCACTAATTGGTGTCCAGGTATTTTTCATCAGATGGTGTAGTCCAGTCTTACACAGAAAGAGGTGCCTTACATTTTACTTGATAGGTTTGTCGTTTTCTAGATAACAGAAAATGGCAATACATGGAAATATGTTATACAGGATGAACCCGTACTGCCGGCCGGTGTGGCCGTGCGGTTCTAGGCACTTCAGTTTGGAGCCGCGTGACCGCTACGGTCGCAGGTTCGAATCCTGCCTCGGGCATGGATGTGTGTGATGTCCTTAGGTTAGTTAGGTTTAAATAGTTCTAAGTTCTAGGGGACTAATGGCCTCAGATGTTGAGTCCCATAGTGCTCAGAGCCATTTGAACCATTTGAACCCATACTCCACCGACAAAATTTCGAAGGCTGTTCGGGATATTTACCGAGTCATTTTGATACCCCAATTACCTAAGTAGCTGTGAAAATACACTACTGGCCATTAAAATTGCTACACCACGAAGTTGAAGTGCTACAGACGCGAAATTTAACCGACAGGAAGAAGATGCTGTGATATGCAAATGATTAGCTTTTCAGAGCATTCAAACAAGGTTGGTGCCGGTGGCGACACCTACAACGTGCTGACATGAGGAAAGTTTCCAACCGATTTCTCATACACAAACAGCAGTTAACCGGAGTTGCCTGGTGGAACGTTGCTGTGATGCCTCGTGTAAGGAGGAGAAATGCGTACCATCACGTTTCCGACTTTGATAAAGGTCGGATTGTAGCCTATCGCGATTGCGGTTTATCGTAGCCGGCCGTAGTGGCTGTGCGGTTCTAGGCGCTGCAGTCTGGAACCGAGTGACCGCTACGGTCGCAGGTTCGAATCCTGCTTCGGGCATGGATGTTTGTGATGTCCTTAGGTTAGTTAGGTTTAATTAGTTCTAAGTTCTAGGCGA
This sequence comes from Schistocerca nitens, assembly GCF_023898315.1. Taxonomy (NCBI): domain Eukaryota; kingdom Metazoa; phylum Arthropoda; class Insecta; order Orthoptera; family Acrididae; genus Schistocerca; species Schistocerca nitens. Next base: position 165,108,049 of record NC_064616.1, on the reverse strand, counting down.
CTGATGACCTCAGAAGTTAAGTCGCATAGTGCTCAGAGCCATTTTTTGTTTATCGTATAGCGACATTGCTGCTCGCGTTGGTCGAGATCCAATGACTGTTAGCAGGATATGGAATCGGTGGGTTCAGGAGGGTAATACGGAACGCCGTGCTGGATCACAACGGCCTCGTATCACTAGCAGTCGAGATGACAGGCATCTTATCCGCATGGCTGTAACGGATCGTGCAGCCACGTCTCGATCTCTGAGTCAACAGATGGGGACGTTTACAAGACAACAACCATCTGCACCAACAGTTCGACGACGTTTGCAGCAGCATGGACTATCAGCTCGGAGACCGTGGCTGCGGTTACCCTTGACGCTGCATCACAGACAGGAGCGCCTGCGAGGGTGTACTCAACGACGAACCTGGGTGCACGAATGGTAAAACGTTATTTTTTCAGATGAATCCAGGTTCTGTTTACAGCATCATGATGGTCGCATCCGTGTTTGGCGACATGGCGGTGGACGCACATTGGAAGCGTGTATTCGCCATCGCCATACTGGTGTATCACCCGTCGGTATGTTATGGGGTGCCATTGGTTACACGTCTCGGTCACCTATTGTTCGCATTGACGGCCCTTTGAACAGTGGACGTTACATTTCAGATGTGTTACGACCCGTGGCTCTAACCTTCATTCGATCCCTGCGAAACCCTACATTTCAGCAGGATAATGCACGACCCATGTTGCAGGTCCTGTATGGGCCTTTCTGGATACACAAAATGTTCGACTGCAGCCCTGGTCAGCACATTCTCCAGATCTCTCACCAATTGAAAACATATGGTCAATGGTGGCCGAGCAACTGGCTCGTCACAACACGCCAGTCACTACTCTTGATGAAGTGTGCTATCATGTTGAAGCCGCATGGGCAGCTGTACCTGTACACGCCATCCAAGCTCTGTTTGACTCAATGCCCAGGCGTATGAAGGCCGTTATTACGGCCAGAGGTGGTTGTTCTGGTTACTGATTTCTCAGGATCTATGCACCAAAATTGTTGTTGTTGTTGTTGTGGTCTTCACTCCTGAGACTGGTTTTATGCAGCTCTCCATGCTACTCTATCCTGTGCAAGCTTTTTCATCTCCCAGTACTTACTGCAACCTACATCCTTCTGAATCTGCTTAGTGTATTCATCTCTTGGTCTCCCTCTACGATTTTTACCCTCCACGCTGCCCTCCAATGCTAAATTTGTGATCCCTTGATGCCTCAAAACATGTCCTACCAACCGGTCCCTTCTTTTTGTCAAGTTGTGCCACAAACTCCTCTTCTCCCCAATTCTATTCAATACCTCCTCATTAGTTGAAACGAAAATGTAATCACATGTCAGTTCTAGTACAATATATTTGTCCAATGAATACCCGTTTATCATCTGCATTTCTTCTTGGTGTAGCAATTTTAATGGCCAGTAGTGTAATTCCACAACAGTGAAAAAGCCTGTAATAACCAATCACCAAAATGTACAACAGAGAACTCAGAGTAATTCAACAATCCTCAGATACAAAATACTGTGATGTGGTTGCCGTCACTGCAGATATAGCTCGGCATAGCACCGTTGCGCCTCCCTTCTACTGCAGGAGGTGCATATATGCCAATCAGTTAACTCACCAACTCTGTTATGTATTACTGTTAATGTACAACTAACACTGCCGAAAAAAAAAAACCACGAGAGATAACCTAGAGGTACTGAATACAAGCTCGAGGGCAAAGACGAAAGTGGACATCACTGTTGTCAACAGCCAGTACGGTCAAAAATGGAGCACATTTGTTTCCAAGCAAGGCACACGGCGCATGAGGTCAACATTTGTATTTTTGGGCAGATATTTTCAATGGAATACACATATAAAGACAAATGGGGCTAAGAAATGAAATGGAATGCACGTATGCTATAACGAGCAACTGGAGACCACGGCCGGCCGGAGTGGCCGAGCGGTTCTAGGCGCTACGGTCTGGAACCGCGCGACCGCTACGGTCGCAGGTTCGAATCCTGCCTCGGGCATGGGTGTGTGTGATGTCCTTAGGTTAGTTAGGTTTAAGTAGTTCTAAGTCTAGGGGTTTGATGACCTCAGATGTTAAGTCCCATAGTGCTCAGCGCCATTTGAACCATTTTTTGGAGACCACGGGTCTGACATACTAAGACACACTGAAAATATCCGCTAACGAGTTTTGAAATTTTGTCGGTGGAGTCGCATTCACTCTACATATTTAGGGCCTACACTATAATAACTACAACACGAAAACAACAGAAAATCAATGCAGGAAGAAAAAAATAACGTACAAAGTCTAAATGGGAATATTGGCTGTTCTATCGTTACGTCAAGAGATAAGCCTTTTCTTTGGTTTGAAACTTGCGAAACTTGTAGCTTCTCTGATATTACGAGACATATTATCTCCTTCTTAAATGCTATTCGTGCGGAAACATATGTTCAGTGACACACTGCAAGACGCCACTGGGATTAAGGGTAAGCTTTTGTGGAGCTAGATGGTGAACTGCACCAAATATATCCTCTCGATATTTATGGTTGAAATGGCTCTGAGCACTATGGGACTTAAGATCCGAGGTCTTCAGTCCCCTAGAACGTAGAACTACTTAAACCCAACGAACCTAAGGACATCACACACATCCATGCCCGAGACAGGATTCGAACCTGCGACCGTAGCAGTCGCTCGGTTCCGTACTGAAGCACCTAGAACCGCTCGGCCACAGCGGCCGGCTTCTCGATTCAGATGTACGCAAATGAGGTGCGCTCAAGGAAACGGAATGGATGGGTGGCACTCACAAATGAACCGTAGACGTGGGTCTTGTATAAAATTAATAATCACGAATGTATCACAGGGGATTGTTACCTGCACAAATTAAGCAGAAATTCAAAATCATCTTAATTTACTGACAAAGTTAACAGAATGAAAATCTTCACAGGATATGAAAAAGTTAATCAAGTTATCTCTCATACAGGAGATGAGGACTAAACGGAAGCTAAGTCCTTGCGTGTAACTACGTTTATAGTGTTAGGTCGGGCTTTCTAGATGATGAAAGGATGGAAATTACTCTGGTAAATAAACTCACAAAGTATCTAATTGAACTGAAACAAGGGTCCGCATCAGTCGTGATGATTGCATCGATTTAGTAAATAAGGGGGACAAACATGCATGAAACCCAACAACAAAGTCGTGGCAAAAAGATCAGTGTATAAAGCATGATAGATCAATGTTATACAGGGTGAAAAGTATTTAAACCGACAAACTCTGGGAGGTTGTAAAATGGCTCTGAGCATTATGGGACTTAACATCTATGGTCATCAGTCCCCTAGAACTTAGAACTACTTAAACCTAACTAACCTAAGGACAGCACACAACACCCAGTCATCACGAGGCAGAGAAAATCCCTGACCCCGCCGGGAATCGAACCCGGGGACCCGGGCGTGGGAAGCGAGAACGCTACCGCACGACCACGAGCTGCGGACCTGGGAGGTTGTAGGGGACATCAAAACAAATATTTTTCCCTAATGTCATTTTTTCCTATGAGGATTATTTAAACCGGTGAAGGTCGTATTATGCTCTTCAGTTGTTAGAGACCGTATTACGATCTTCAGTTGTTAGAGGGCGTGTTACGCTCTTCAGTTGGAAACTGCTGTCCACCAGTGTAGTAGTGCATTGTCTCTGTTTACTAATGGAGAGATACACCTGGAGTGAGTACACTGATATAGTTGATGCGTACTACGTAGCGCACCACAACGGACAAGCTGCACAGCGGGTTTATCAACAACAATATCCTAATCGCCGTATCCCGCATCATACGACGTTTGCTGCTGTGTATCAACTTCTGCGTGAGACCGGGTCATTTAACAGATTACCTGGACAGGGACGCTGTCGCACGGTAAGAACGCTGCAATTTGAGGAAGCTGTCTTGCAGCATGTGGATCGGGATCCTTCAATCAGCACTCGTGCAATTGCACGTAACATGGGGACGAATCAGACGAATGTAAGAACAGTCCTTCGACAGAATTGTTACGTTCGTTTCACTTACAGCGTGTCCACAATCTGGAACCAGTTGATTATCAACCCAGAGCACAGTTTTCGCAGTGGTACCTGGAACAGTGTGAAATGCATCCTACATTCCATCCTCTGTGTTGTTTACCGATGAAGCAAGTTCGGGGGTGATGGAGTCTTCAACATGCACAATTTGCATGTTTGGAGTGAGGATAACCCACATGCCACAGCTACTAGTGCGGTTCTTCGTTAATGTGTGGGTCGGTGTTGTTGGGGACTGTTTGATTGGGCCGTATCTGCTACCTAGTTGTTCTCCTGGTCATAAAAAAAAGAATGGAGAAGTGTTTGTTGGTTTAATTAATTTGCCGCCAGAGAAATCTTCATCTACCAGTTTAAATACTCCTCATAGGAAAAAATGACTTTAGGGAAAAATATTTGATTTGATGTCCCCTACAACCTCCCAGAGTTTGTCGGTTTAAATACTTTTTTTTCACCCTGTACAAAACATCAAAACGCTCCTATTCTTACGTGAGTATTTCTGACTCGTGTCATTGCTGCGTGAACGTACAATTGCAAATCTGAGCTGGGTTGTGAGTTGGTGCTGGACTGTCACTGCGTGGCGGATGTGCTACAGGCAGCAAGCGGGGCCACGCCGCCCAAGCGCTCCCAGTTCGCAGAAACGTTAATCGTCTCAAACGCGTAGACGCCGCCTCGCAGCATGGGCTGCACGAAATGAAGCTCGGTTACGGCCGCACAAAAGCCCAGCCAGTTTCACGAGCCTTAAACCAGCCTCACCTCGAGCCGTCCAAATGGAACCCTAAGCCACGGCTTGGCTATTCTGCGCGATAACTACACTGACGGAAAAAAAAAAAAATCACAGCACTGAAAAATAATCACTGTATAGGATAATGGAATGTAGTCAAATTAAATCGGGTGATGCTGAGGGGATTAGATTAGGAAATGAGACACTTAAAGTAGTAAAGGTGTTTTGCTATTTAGGGAGTAAAATAACTGATGATGGTCGAAGTAGAGAGGATATAAAATGTAGACTGGCAATGGCAAGGAAATCGTTTCTGAAGAAGAGAAATTTGTTAACATCGGGTATAGATTTAAGTGTCAGGAAGTCGTTTCTGAAAGTATTTGTATGGAGTGTAGCCATGTATGGAAGTGAAACTAGTTTGGACAAGAAGAGAATAGAAGCTTTCGAAATGTGGTGCTACAGAAGAATGCTGAAGATAAGGTGGGTAGATCACGCAACTAATGAGGAGGTATTGAATAGGATTGGGGAGAAGAGAAGTTTGTGGCACAACTTGACTAGAAGAAGGGATCGGTTGGTAGGACATGTTTTGAGGCATCAAGGGATCACAAATTTAGCATTGGAGGGCAGTGTGGAGGGTAAAAATCGTAGAGGTAGACCAAGAGATGAATACACTAAGCAGATTCAGAAGGATGTAGGCTGCAGTAGGTACTGGGAGATGAAGAAGATTGCACAGGATAGAGTAGCATGGAGAGCTGCATCAAACCAGTCTCAGGACTGAAGACCACAAAAACAACAGTAATGAAATTTCGATAATATATCTGTCTAGGTAATATAGTTAAGTGATTATCACTGCAAGATCACAGGTTAATGTAAGCGTGAGGTAAGCCATTGCAGATGTGAAATGCTGGTACATTGATATCCGGTGTAACACCCCGAATGTTGAATGCAGGCATACAAATGTGCATGCATTGTGTTGTACATATGTCGGATATCAGTTTCTGGGATGGAGTTCCATGCCGGTTGCACTTGGTCGGTCAGTACAGCGGCGGTTAATGCTGTTTGTGAATAACGCTGGAGTTGTCCGATGACGCCCAATATGAGCGCTGTTGGAGACAGATCTGGTGATCGAGCAGGCCAGGGCAACATATCGACACTCTGTAGAGAATGTTGGGGTACAACAGCGGTATGTGGGCGAACGTTATCCTGTTGGAAGAGACCCCATTGGAGTGCTGCTCATGAATAGCAGCATGATAGGTCGACACAAGCTGCGACATGGTCGCGAATGGAACAGTGACCCGAAAATATAGAATAAATTTATTTTATTTCACGTCTACGGTCACAAACTTGTAGGTACTCAGACTATCGGTTTCGGTCAGCAATGACTATCTTCAGATCTGTTTTATAAAAAAACATGTCCTAATATACCAGAGCCATAGTGGCATCTGACGATGCCATTATGTCAGGTACAAGCAACATTTATTGGGAAAAAGAGGCACTAATGTACATAATTCCACTTTTACTGATCATTTGTTAATTTCCAATCACAAACCGAAAAGTGTTGATGAAATTTCCATTTTACACAGAGAAAACAAAGGTCACAGGCACGACGTTATCGAAGAGTTGGAGATTTTCAAACATCTAAGAGCGACGGCCTCATCCTCAACGAACAGTTACAGTTATGTAACAATTTTTTTTCAATGGCTTTAATCCACTACTAGCAAAATTTTGATTACTTTATTGTTAGTTTACCTGCCTCTAGTTTCGAAACATATTTTTTTTTCAAATTCCATATAGATAAGTACTATTAAAGTTTCCTTCTTGCAGATATTTTTGGACTGTGTAGCTTGTTTTGTGTAAATATTCTACAACATTCGGTAATTTACGTCATGGTCATTTCTGTGAAGCCTAATAAATGGCCCTCAGTTGTACTTCATTTATTTGACTACATTTACAGTCAAAAATTCATTAAGCTCTCATCCTTTAAATTTTTGTTTTTATAATTAACTGTTTTTTAATTCAATTACTTCTGTTGTAATGTCTCAAACTGGCATATGTCACTCTCCTCGCCCGACGGGCTGCTCAACTTGTACCCTGTTTTCGTGGCAGCAATGTAAGCAACTGGGTCGATCAGTCTGATTTTGTTCACTACAAGGTATACGTACCAGACACTGGAACATTTTTAATTTTTGACTTGAGCATGTCTGGTCGTAATTTTGACCATTGCCTGCCTGCAATGAAACTTTACGTATGTAGCCTTTATGCAACGACATTTCATCTTTGGTAATGTTTCTGTTCCAACATATTTTTCTATGTATTTTACAGGGTTGTTAAAATTTCATTCTGATGAAGACGTCGTTAGAGGTGTCGAAATCTAGTTAAATGTATTAAAAATTATTTGCAAGCGGTTTGCTGTGGTATTTCTCCGTTGAAACAAATCTTTAATGCATATATTTTGTATGCCAAGGGCTTTTTCGGGAAATCAAATCAGTACAGAAAGATGTGAACTGATTGTCTGAATTAAACCTCATTATTGGAGAAGTAGGCTTATGTGGAAAGTCTATGAGCGAATTACCGATAATTTTAGGGAGGCAGTGTGATAATAAACGCGTCGACTGCTTGGTGAGTGACCTCGGTGGATCAGTGGTTGGGCGCCGGACTACAAACTTAAATGTCTGGGGCTGGATCCACCGGTGATTCTTAGAATTTATATCTGTCACTTCCCACTTTTCCGCCTCTGGTAACATTAATGCGAACACTATCGCGCTATACCATGATTCACAGTCCACGCTGAACTGAAATTTCCCCTACAATTTTCTGGTTACGTCACTATTATCAGAGGAAGATATACCGTTTCCAATAGAATTATGCTCCGTAAAGCACTGTGATAGTCGAACCTACCTTCGAGCTGAAGACAGACTTACCTTCTTCTTATAACCAAAACCCTTCCCAGGCTTGATGAAGTTGATTAGTTCAGATTAGTCACTTACGCTGAGGAACACGCCGTAATCATACCCCCCTCATTATGTTTAAAATTACACGATCAATAATTTTAGACATAATATCTGAGGAACTACAGTGACTGCTTCATAGTGATTGTAAGAAAACAGCTTCAGTCGCGTTATTTACTGATGTGAGCCCTTTCTGTCAGTCGACAATCATCTACATCTACATCTACATTAATACTGCGCAAGCCACCCAACGGTGTGTGGCGGAGGGCACTTTACGTGCCACTGTCATTACCTCCCTTTCCTGTTCCAGTCGCGTATGGTTCGCGGGAAGAACGACTGCCGGAAAGCCTCCCTGCGCGCTCGAATCTCTCTAATTTTACATTCGTGATCTCCTCTAGAGGTATAAGTAGGGGGAAGCAATATATTAGATACCTCATCCAGAAACGCACCCTCGCGAAACCTGGACAGCAAGCTACACCGCGATGCAGAGCGCCTCTCTTGCAGAGTCTGCCACTTGATTTTGCTAAACATCTCCGTAACGCTATCACGCTTACCAAATAACCCTGTGACGAAACGCACTGCTCTTCTTTGGATCTTCTCTATCTCCTCTGTCAATCCGACCTGGTACGAATCCCACACTGATGAGCAATACTCAAGTATAGGGCGAACGAGTGTTTTGTAAGCCACCTCCTTTGTTGATGGACTAAAAGAACTGTTAAAGATAAATAGCGATCATAAGGCATTAAATAACAGCATACTAATTGTTCTGTGTTGGCAGAAGAGTCAACACCGTGTTGCTAGAGGAGGCCGAAATGCACGCGTTTAAATACACGCAGACTGGCGTGAGGTCTGGAACAGGTCAGAGAAATAAGACTAGCAAAAGAAGAGGTAACTGGTAGAATACTTAACTTTAATCCACAATTGGTGAACATCTCTCTGGACTGTACATAATTTCCATTTTAATATAAACTGGTAATGGCGCCTTGCTAGGTCGTAGCAAATGACGTAGCTGAAGGCTATGCTAACTAACGTCTCGGCAAATGAGAGCGTATTTGTCAGTGTAGCATCGCTAGAAAAGTCGGCTGTACAACTGGGGCGAGTGCTAGTAAGTCTCTCTAGACCTGCCGTGTGGCGGCGCTCGGTCTGCGATCACTGACAGTGGCGACACGCGGGTCCGACGTATACTAATGGACCGCGGCCGATTTAAAGGCTACCACCTAGCAAGTGTGGTGTCTGGCGGTGACACCACACTAATAAAATGAAGAAGAACTTGGATATGTCTTAAATCTGAGGCAGAAGCAATGTCGGCATGCCATACGGCAGTATGTTTCTGCATGAATAAGGGATACGGAATCTCCGGCATCCACCTGAAAATGCTCGTCCACGTTGTTGATCATCGATGAGATCATGGAGCAAAGTTTCGGCATCGGCTGACGGTAAAAGTCCAGTGATGAGCAGAGTGGCGCTGTACCATGCCAAAAAAGGCCGTGGCTGTTTTCACAAATGGAAGTCTCATATTCACAATCGTTGCAATCAAAACACATATCATTGTACTGTAAACAACTGCACCACCTGTGATTGTAGAAACTTTCGGAATGCAGAACGACCTTGTTTTCGCTACACTTTTCGAACTATCGATACAATAGCTGCCACGATTAGTACTAGAATTTCTGTCGACATGACGGTGGATTTTTGCTTGAGCTGTCACGGACGAGAAACCTATAGCTGCATTTGTAATTGGCTTACTTACATCTTTGTGTGATAGCGCCGTGGAATCTGCAGACAATGACGTTTCCTTAGCATCAGTTGACTGGAGGTAATGGTGTCGTTCTGGATGCACTTCTGCCGCGCCTGAATCAACGTCGGATAAATGTTGAGCAGGTGACGACTCAACTTAAATGCATATTGCGTCACTGCTGTAATTACGCTGCTGTCCAGAATTAAAGAAACAAACGGAAATTTTGCAAAGTTGCGTTTATTTTGCCACAAAACTGTATAAACAGGTGATAATAGAGTAGAAACAACGTAAAGAATACAAAACGTAATCAGCTGCAACATGTATAACGGTAGACAAAAATGTTCTTCGTTTTTTTTTCACCTTGACGGATTTTCACACACATTCTGGCAACTGATTAATGTGCTCATTATGGGGTGTGACCACCTCTGGCACCAATACAGGCATGAGAACGACGGGACATGTTGTGAATGATGTCATAAATCTCATGTTGAGGCAATAACGCCCATTGCCGGCCGGAGTGGCCGTGCGGTTCTAGGCGCTACAGTCTGGAGCCGAGCGACCGTTACGGTCGCAGGTTCAAATCTTGCCTCGAGCATGGATGTGTGTGATGTCCTTAGGTTAGTTAGGTTTAATTAGTTCTAAGTTCGAGGCGACTGATGACCTCAGAAGTTAAGTCGCATAGTGCTCAGAGCCAATAACGCCAATTCTTCCTGCAGAGCTGATGGCAAGTCTTGGAGGGAGAGTGGCTGGTGGATGTTGACGTGGCGCAACCTATCTCCCTAGCGCATACCAGACATGCTCTATGGGATTCAAATCGAGAGGGAGAGGGAGTAGGCCACACCATGCGTGCAATATCTACTGTTAAAAAAAAAAAAACACACTCGTACTCTATGAGGTCCATCAATACGACGTCTGGGCACATAGTACCTCGCAACAAGCGCGCATGAAATCCCAAGATCTCCTCACGGTACCTGACAGCAGTTAAATATTGCTAATTCGCCCGTACAATTTCACGAGTGCCTAATCCCTGCCCACACCATTAGGGATCCTCCTCGATATCGATCCCTTTCCACAATGTTTGGGTCCCGAAATCGTGTTCCATGTGACCTCCAGTCGCGAATCCGTCAAGACTCACTTTCCAGAGCAAATCGGGACTCATCTGTGAAAACGACATTGGCCCTCCGTTCGACCGTCCAGGTGACATTATGACGGGTCCACTCTAGACGTTCCATGCCACAGGTAAACAGACAGCAGGTCTCCTACAATAAAGGCCACACTGCTGAAGTCTTCTGTACACCGTTTGCCTCGATACAACTCGTTCAGGGGATGCCGCGAGGTCAGATCCCAGTTGCAGTGGAGTGCGAGTGCGATACCGTCGTGCCCTTACAGCCAAATAACGGTCCACTCCTGACGTCACACGTGGTCGGTCCTGTCCTGGTTTCCGGGATACAGTTTCGGTCTCTGTAAACTGTCGCCTCATCCGAAAAACAACTGGACGATTCACGTTAATCCATCGGGCCACATCAGCTTGCTACTCTCCTGCTTCCATTCTTCCTATGGCCCTCCACAGCAGAGAGTCTGTAAGCGTCTTCTATGTGCCATACTGCACCTTCTGTGTCTGTGTACACAGCGATTGTGGATGTGGGACTACCATGCAAACACTACCCCACTTGATAGGTGCCCTGACGTCATTGCCGGCGTGGTTGTCTGTTGATCGGAATTCCATCTTCCGTGCAGAATACGATCGTAACGACGTCTGTTGACAGTTTGTATGATTATATCGTGAATTAGACACAGGGCACGGGAATAGCAGTTTGTTGCTTTAATTTTGGACACAAAGTATCTCATGAGTGAGCTATGTGAAGAACATCTCTCGAACTGAGATCAGGCTTTCTATGAGCGCTACCTACAACTACCTGCTGGGAGCTAGGCGTACAGCCACGTCCCGAACTGAAAATTTGGTATAACACGTGATGCATTGTTAGCATATAAAATTACCCTGATGACTAAGACCTTGTAGACTGTCCTACGAGGACTTATACAGGGTGGTCCATTGATAATGACCGGGCCAAATATCTCACGAAATAAGCATCAAACAAAAAACTACAAAGAACGAAACTTGTCTAGCCTGAAGGGGGAAACCAGATGGAACTATGGTTGACCCGCTAGATGGCGCTGCTATAGGTGAAACGGATATCAACTGCGTTTTTTTAAAATAGGAACCCCCATTTTTTATTACATATTCGTGTAGTACGTAAAGAAATATGACTGTTTTAGTTGGACCACTTTTTCGTTTCGTGATAGATGGCGCTGTAATAGTCACAAACGTATAAGTAGGTGATATCACGTAACATTCCGCCAGTGCGGTCGGTATTTGCTTCGTGATACATTACCCGTGTTAAAATGGACCGTTTACCAATTGCGGAAAAGGTCGATATCGTGTTGATGTATGGCTATTGTGATCAAAATGCCCAACGGGCGTGTGCTATGTATGCTGCTCGGTATCCTGGACGATATCATCCAAGTGTCCGGACCCTTCGCCGGATAGTTACGTTATTTAAGGAAACAGGAAGTGTTCAGCCACATTTGAAACGTCAACCACGACCTGCAACGAATGATGATGCCCAAGTAGGTGTTTTAGCTGCTGTCGCGCCTAATCCGCACATCAGTAGCAGACAAATTGCGCGAGAATCGGGAATCTCAAAAACGTCGGTGTTGAGAATCATACATCAACATCGATTGCACCCGTACCATATTTCTATGCACCAGGAATTGCATGGCGACGACTTTGAACGTCGTGTACAGTTCTGCCACTGGGCACAAGAGAAATTACGGGACGATGACAGATTTTTTGCACGCGTTCTATGTAGCGACGAAGCGTCATTCACCAACAGCGGTAACGTAAACCGGCATAATATGCACTATTGGGCAACGGAAAATCCACGATGGCTGTGACAAGTGGAACATCAGCGACCTTGGCGGGTTAATGTATGGAGCGGCATTATGGGAGGAAGGATAATTGGCCCCCATTTTATCGATGGCAGTCTAAATGGTGCAATGTATGCTGATTTCCTACGTAATGTTCTACCGATGTTACTACAAGATGTTTCACTGCATGACAGAATGGCGATGTACTTCCAACATGATGGATGTCCGGCACATAGCTCGCGTGCGGTTGAAGCGGTATTGAATAGAATATTTCATGACAGGTGGATTGGTCGTCGAAGCACCATACCATGTCCCGCACGTTCACCGGTTCTGACGTCCCCGGAATTTCTTTCTGTGGGGAAAGTTGAAGGATATTTGCTATCGTGATCCACCGACAACGCCTGACAACATGCGTCAGCGCATTGTCAACGCATGTGCAAACATTACGGAAGGCGAACTACTCGATGTTGAGAGGAATGTCGTTACAAGTATTGCCAAATGCATTGAGGTTGACGGACATCATTTTGAGCATTTATTGCATTAATGTGGTATTTACAGGTAATCACGCTGTGACAGCATGCGTTCTCAGAAATGATAAGTTCACAAAGGTACATGTATCACATTGGAACAACAGAAATAAAATGTTGAAACGTACCTACGTTCTGTATTTTAATTTAAAAAACCTACCTGTTACCAACTGTTCGTCTAAAATTGTGAGACATATGTTTGTGACTATTACAGCGCCATCTATCACAAAGCGAAAAAAGTGGTCCAACTAAAACATTAATATTTCTTAATGTACTACACGAATATGTAATAAAAATTGGGGTTCCTATTTAAAAAACGCAGTTGATATCCGTTTGACCTATGGCAGCACCATCTAGCGGGCCAACCATAGCGCCATCTGGTTTCGCCCTTCAAGCTAGACAAGTTTCGTTCTTTGTAATTTTTTCGTTTGACGCTTATTTCGTGAAATATTTGGCCCGGTCACGATCAATGGACCACCCTGTATAGCGGCTTCACCTTCTTGGGACGCGCTGGAACGTAGTCTGGCAGCTACTTCATGCATTTACGTCTCTAAATTAGTTGACAACAAATTAAGGGAGACACAGTGACAATCTACGAGCTTCTACGAGTGGTCATAATTTGCGAACCAGTTGGCAAACATGACTTCTAAATGATAATAACAAACCAGTCTGAACATGAGTATCAGGCATGGTACTAGTCATGGGATACAACAGAGAATGTTTCTGCTGCAGGAACCATTGGGGATACGTGGGTTGGACAAAAATAGGGAAAGACCGCGACAAATGCGTGCTTAATCATGAACGCAGATGCTAGCCAAACCTGCCTATTGCGCTGTTGTATGTGGCCACGAAGGGCAACTGTGCAATGTCCTCAGTACGTTGCAAGTGTTCTGAGGTGTGGGGTTGATCTGTTATTCTGTTATTCTGCGCAACGGATTAATCTGAGATGTACCCTTTACCCTGTGGCTCCTGCAAGATGCAATTTCCACCCCCACACTACTACAGAAGTCAGACAGACGCTCCTAACGTTCTAAAGAGAAATGCCTGAAAAACTTTCAGCAATAAATATCTTCTGGAGTCGTCCGCTGTAAGGAAATGACACAACACGAGGTTGTTCACCCATTTCACTCGGGCCCACGCTGTCCACTACACGGGCGGTCACCGGCCGACATAGGCTGGGTCGTCCTCTGAAGGGACCGGCGTCCCATTGTGCGGTTTCTCTCCCGAACTAAAATCTTCTGTGACCGTCGTGTCCGGAATGTACGTGTGTACGCCAGCCTCGAGTATTTCAACCACGGTCCGCTTACTTGTTAATTGCATATCGTTTACACGAATTCATACAACATTGACTTTATCTTATCGAGTTTGGGTTCGAATGAAGCGTCTTGTTGTGCGGAATATGATTGTGAGGGCAGAATATGTAAGCAGTGAAGGTCAGGAGACCACGACGTCTTACAGTATCAATCGAGGTCATAAATGTATTCTGTGCGGTTGTGCGTGCATTATGTCGAAGCTAAGTGAATTCGAACGCGGGAAAATTGTTGGTGCTTGAATGGTGGGTGCTTCCGTAACCAAGGTAGCCGAAGAGTTTGATGTTATAAGAGGCACCGTGCCTACGATTTATACCGCATACAGGTAAAGCAGGATAACATAATCCGCTAAGTGATAACGCGGACGAAGTCGTGATAGACAGTCATTAAAGAGGATGTCCGCCCCTGGTAGCTGAATGGTCAGCACGACGGAATGTCGTACCTAACGGCCTGGGTTCGATTCCCGGCTGGGTCGGAGATTTTCTTTGCTCAGGGACTGGGTGTTGTGTTGTCCTTATCATCATCATTTCATCCCCATCGACACGCAAGTCGCCGAAGTGGCGTCAACTCGAAAGACTTTTACCAGGCGAACGGTCTACCCGCCGGGAGGACCTAGCCACACGGAATTTCCATTAAAGAGGATTGTGACGAAAATTAAGAGGACGACAGCTGCAAAAGGCGCTGCAGAATCGAATGTCGCACTCGCGAACCCTCTCAGCACCAAAACAATACGAAGGGAGCTCAACATGTAGGGAATTGCAACGTGAGCTGGAATTACATAATCACTCATCAGTGATGGAAATGCCGTAAGAGGAAAATGTGGCTCTGAGCACTATGCGACTTAACTTCTGAGGTCATCAGTCGCCTAGAACTTAGAACTAATTAAACCTAACTAACCTAAGGACATCACACACATCCATGCCCGAGGCAGGATTCGAACCTGCGACTGTAGCAGTCGCTCGGCTCCAGACTGTAGCGCGACTTAACTTCTGAGGTCATCAGTCGCCTAGAACTTAGAACTAATTAAACCTAACTAACCTAAGGACATCACACACATCCATGCCCGAGGCATGCCGTGTTAGGCATGGTAATGTATTGTGTCTGGGGTGTTTCCATATTCTGTCCACTCTCTCTAACAAGGGAACCTCCCCATCGCACCCCCCCTCAGATTTAATTATAAGTTGGCACAGTGGATAGGCCTTGAAAAACTGAACACAGATCAATTGAGAAAACAGGAAGAAATTGTGTGGAACTATGAAAAAAATAAGCGAAATATACAAACCGAGTAGTCCATGCGCAAGATAGGCAACATCAAGGATAGTGTCAGCTGAGATAGGCAACATCAAGGAGAGTGTGAGCTCAGGAGCGCCGTGGTCCCGTGGTTACCGTGAGCAGCTGCGGAACGAGACGTCCTTGGTTCAAGTCTTCCTTTGAGTGAAAAGTATACTCTCTTTATTTTCGCAAAGTTATGATCTGTCCTTTCGTTCATTGACGTCTCTGTTCACTGTAATAAGTTTAGTGTCTGTATTTTGCGACCGCACCGCAAAACCGTGCGATTAGTAGACGGAAGGACGTGCCTCTCCAATGAGAACCGAAAACATTTGATCGCAAGATCATAGGTCAACCGATTCCTCCACAGGAAAACACGTCTGATATATTCTATACGACACTGGTGACGGCATGTGCGTCACATGACAGGAATATGTTGTCGACCCACTTAACTTGTACACTTGGCGAATGGGTAAAAAGATTCTTCTACCTTGCCCGATTTAGGTTTTCTCGTCGATGTGATAATCACTCCAAAAAAGTGATGAAAACATAAGAGTCTGTCACATAAACTGCAACAAATGAATGCAACAGTTTCACAGTGGCACAGTTTTCTCTGTGCTTTGTCAAAACATATGTTTTTAACGTTTTCAAATTTTTCCGCGTGTAGACTGTCAAATCCTGCATATGACCAAGCAAATCTGAACATGTCCTGGAATTTTGGAGAGCGAAGTTGATTATGTGTGAGTGCCTGGACTTTGATAATTGTCTGAAAATAAAAAATTAAACTTTTCACTCGAGGGAAGACTTGAACTAAGACCCTCTCGCTTCGCAGCTGCTCACGCTAACCACGGGACCCCGGCGCTCCTGAGCTCACATTATCCTTGCTTATCTTGCGCATGGACTACTCAGTTTGTATATTTTGCTTATTTTTTTCATAGTTCCACACAACTTCTTCCTGTTTTCTCGATTGATCTGTGTTCAGTTTTTCAAGGCCTATCCACTGTGCCTACTTATAACTAAATCTGAGGGGGGTGCGACGGGGAGGTTCCCTTGTAAGTATTCCAAGTTTCCTTCAAGAATCATCATATGCCAGAGATGTAGATGCTGGCATCGCTACAGTGTTGATACTGTTGGCGGAAATGGCCACTCCGGCCGGCGGAAAATGTGGTCCCGAAGCCATAAAACCTAGGCTGTGGAGACATGGAAGAAAGTCATTTGGTCGGATGAGTCTCGTTTCACACTGTTCCCAACTTCTGGCCGAGTTTATGTCGCAGGAGTGAGATATTGCGGGAGTTTGGCAGTGACTTGGGCAGCCATATCGTGGTATACCATGGAGACCCATGGTTACTCTGCATAGTTTCACTGCTGCGAAGGATTATGTTATCATTTTGACTGATCAGGTCCATGCTATGGTACAAAGTTTGTTTCCCAATGTTGGTGCTATGTTCCAAGAAGACAGAATCCCCGTTCACAAAGCTCGCATCGTCCAGGAATGGTTTTATTAGCACGAGAACGAATTTTCGCGTTTCCACTGGCCACCAGTCAACAGGCCGCAATGTTATTAAGCGTTTGTGGCCTACTTCAGATAGAAGAGTGCGTCATCGCTATCCACCACCATTGTCGTTACCTGAATTTGCCGTTATTTTGCAGGAAGAATGGTATAAGATTCCCTTGAAAACCTGCGGAACGAGACGTCCTTGGTTCAAGTCTTCCTTTGAGTGAAAAGTATACTCTCTTTATTTTCGCAAAGTTATGATCTGTCCTTTCGTTCATTGACGTCTCTGTTCACTGTAATAAGTTTAGTGTCTGTATTTTGCGACCGCACCGCAAAACCGTGCGATTAGTAGACGGAAGGACGTGCCTCTCCAATGAGAACCGAAAACATTTGATCGCAAGATCATAGGTCAACCGATTCCTCCATAGGAAAACACGTCTGATATATTCTATACGACACCGGTGACGGCATGTGCGTCACATGACAGGAATATGTTGTCGACCCACCTAACTTGTACACTTGGCGAATGGGTAAAAAGATTCTTCTACCTTGCCCGATTTAGGTTTTCTCGTCGATGTGATAATCACTCCAAAAAAGTGATGAAAACATAAGAGTCTGTCACATAAACTGCAACAAATGAATGCAACAGTTTCACAGTGGCACAGTTTTCTCTGTGCTTTGTCAAAACATATGTTTTTAACGTTTTCAAATTTTTCCGCGTGTAGACTGTCAAATCCTGCATTTGTCCAAGCAAATCTGAACATGTCCTGGAATTTTGGAGAGCGAAGTTGATTATGTGTGAGTGCCTGGACTTTGATAATTGTCTGAAAATAAAAAATTAAACTTTTCACTCGAGGGAAGACTTGAACAAAGAACCTCTCGCTCCGCAGCTGCTCACGCTAACCACGGGACCCCGACGCTCCTGAGCTCACATTATCCTTGCCTATCTTGCGCATGGACTACTCAGTTTGTATATTTTGCTTATTTTTTTCATAGTTCCACACAACTTCTTCCTGTTTTCTCGATTGATCTGTGTTCAGTTTTTCAAGCCCTATCCACTGTGCCTACTTACAACTAAATCTGAGGGGGGTGCGACGGGGAGGTTCCCTTGTAAGTATTCCAAGTTTCCTTCAAGAATCATCATATGCCAGAGATGTAGATGCTGGCATCGCTACAGTGTTGATACTGTTGGCGGAAATGGCCACTCCGGCCGGCGGAAAATGTGGTCCCGAAGCCATAAAACCTAGGCTGTGGAGACATGGAAGAAAGTCATTTGGTCGGATGAGTCTCGTTTCACACTGTTCCCAACTTCTGGCCGAGTTTATGTCGCAGGAGTGAGATATTGCGGGAGTTTGGCAGTGACTTGGGCAGCCATATCGTGGTATACCATGGAGGCCCATGGTTACTCTGCATAGTTTCACTGCTGCGAAGGATTATGTTATCATTTTGACTGATCAGGTCCATGCTATGGTACAAAGTTTGTTTCCCAATGTTGGTGCTATGTTCCAAGAAGACAGAACCCCCGTTCACAAAGCTCGCATCGTCCAGGACTGGTTTTATTAGCACGAGAATGAATTTTCGCGTTTCCACTGGCCACCAGTCAACAGGCCGCAATGTTATTGAGCGTTTGTGGCCTACTTCAGATAGAAGAGTGCGTCATCGCTATCCACCACCATTGTCGTTACCTGAATTTGCCGATATTTTGCAGGAAGAATGGTATAAGATTCCCTTGAAAACCATACAGGACCTGTATTTGTTCATTCTGAACCTACTGAAAGCTGCTTTGAATGCCAATGAGTTTCCTATGCCGTATTAGGCATGGTAATGTATTGTGTCTGGGGTGTTTCCATATTCTGTGCACTCTCTCTAAGTATTCCAAGTTTCCTTCAAGAATCATCATATGCCAGAGATGTAGATGCTGGCATCGCTACAGTGTTGATACTGTTGGCGGAAATGGCCACTCCGGCCGGCGGAAAATGTGGTCCCGAAGCCATAAAACCTAGGCTGTGGAGACATGGAAGAAAGTCATATTTGGTCGGATGAGTCTCGTTTCACACTGTTCCCAACTTCTGGCTGAGTTTATGTCGCAGGAGTGAGATATTGCGGGAGTTTGGCAGTGACTTGGGCAGCCATATCGTGGTATACCATGGAGGCCCATGGTTACTCTGCATAGTTTCACTGCTGCGAAGGATTATGTTATCATTATGACTGATCAGGTCCATGCTATGGTACAAAGTTTGTTTCCCAATGTTGGTGCTATGTTCCAAGAAGATAGAACCCCCGTTCACAAAAAATGGTTCAAATGGCTCTGAGCACTATGGGACTCAACTGCTGAGGTCATTAGTCCCCTAGAACTTAGAACTAGTTAAACCTAACTAACCTAAGGACATCACACACATCCATGCCCGAGGCAGGATTCGAACCTGCGACCGTAGAGGTCTCGCGGTTCCAGACTGCAGCGCCAGAACCGCGCGGCCACTTCGGCCGGCCCCGTTCACAAAGCTCGCATCGTCCAGGACTGGTTTTATTAGCACGAGAATGAATTTTCGCGTTTCCACTGGCCACCAGTCAACAGGCCGCAATGTTAGTGAGCGTTTGTGGCCTACTTCAGATAGAAGAGTGCGTCATCGCTATCCACCACCATTGTCGTTACCTGAATTTGCCGTTATTTTGCAGGAAGAATGGTATAAGATTCCCTTGAAAACCATACAGGACCTGTATTTGTTCATTCTGAACCTACTGAAAGCTGCTTTGAATGCCAATGTGTTTCCTTTGCCGTATTAGGCATGGTAATGTATTGTGTCTGGGGTGTTTCCATATTCTGTGCACTCTCTCTAAGTATTCCAAGTTTCCTTCAAGAATCATCATATGCCAGAGATGTAGATGCTGGCATCGCTACAGTGTTGATACTGTCGGCGGAAATTTGTCCCGCTTTGTTATGCGTTTCAGCATGTCGCTATGGCGTCTTAGACTGTAATGAAAGGAGGGACGGAAAGTTAAAGTTGTAGAGGCAGACTCTGGCATAAATACACTATGCAGTTATTCAGAGATGAAGAGGTTTGCACAGGATAGACTAGCGTGGAGAACTGATCTTCGGACTAAAGATCACAACAACAATCCTAAAGGTTTTCAAAAATGACCAATACCAGTCGCCTTTTTAAATAGTTGTATTTCAGTAAACCATGACCGGTTCTGAGCTGTCTAGCAGCTCATCATCAGATGGCATATATATACACAAATCAAAGAAAGTTTTGCATCGCCCCGGTTCCCAGAACCCCTGAAGATGACTTTGGATATTGTATCACAGACACAGTCCCTTTGACTGTTCAGAGATGTCTCTAGACTCGCCCAAAGATGTAAACAACCATGCATGGGCTGCACCTATTAGACGGAGGTGGTCCGACAGCCAATCAGTTCCAGTCATTCCACCAGGAAGAAGGTACACGGCTCGTGTTGTCTGTAGTTCAACCATGCCTTGACGGTCAATACCGCGGTTCGATCGCGTCCGCATTGTTACTTTGTGTCAGGTAGGGCTCTCAACAAGGGAACTGTCCAGGCGTCTCGGAGTGAACCAAAGCGATGTTGTTCTGACATGGAGGAGATACAGAGATACAGGAACTGTCGATGACATGCCTCGCTCAGCCCGCCCAAGGGCTACTACTGCAATGGATGAACGCTACCTACGGATTGTGGCTCGAAGAAACCCTGATAGCAACGCCACTATGTTGAATAATGTTTTTCGTGCTGCCACAGGACGTCGTGTTACGACTCAAACTGTGCGCAATAGGCTGCATGATGCGCAAATTCACTCCCGAAGTCCATGGCGAGGACCATCTTTGCAACCACGACACCATGCAGCGCGGTACAGATGGGCCCAACAACATGCCGATTGGACCGATCAGGATTGACATCACATCCTCTTCACCGATGAGCGTCGCATATGACTTCAACCAGACAATCGTTGGAAACATGTTTGGAGGCAACCCTGTCAGGCTGAACGCCTTAGACACACTGTCCAGCGAGTGCAGGAAGGTGGAGGTTCCCTGCTGTTTTGGGGTGGCATTATGTGGGGCCGACGTATGCCGCTGGTGGTCATGGAAGGCGCCGTAACGGCTGTACGATATGTGAATGCCATCCTCCGACCGATAATGCATCCACATCGGTGGCATATTGGAGAGGCATTCATCTTCATGGACGGCAATTCGCGCCCTCATCGTGCACATCTTGTGAATGACTTGCTTCAGGAACCGCGCGACCGCTACGGTCGCGGGTTCGAATCCTGCCTCGGGCATGGATGTGTGTGATGCCCTTAGGTTAGTTAGGTTTAAGTAGTTCTAAGTTCTAGGGGACTTATGACCTCAGCAGTTGAGTCCCATAGTGCTCAGAGCCATTTTTTGAACTTGCTTCAGGATAACGACATCGCTCGAATAGAGTGGCCAGCATGTTCTCCAAACGTGAACCCTATCGAACATGCCTGGGATAGATTGAAAAGGGCTGTTTATGGACGACCTGCCCAACCAACCACTGTAACGGATCTACGCCGAATCGCCGTTGGGGAGTGGGAAATTGGAAATTTGTGGTAAGGTCTTATGGGACCAAACTGCTGAGGTCATCGGTCCCTAAGCCTACTCACTAGTTAATCTAACTAAAGGCAGTTGGTAGCGGGCGGCGGGCAACAAGGTTGTATCAGAAGACCTATCCACGCTGACAACAACTACAGCATTTAATGTTTGCAACACTGTTTTTTTGGTCCTTATCCCCTCATCGACCAATCTCTAGAGTTTGTGCGCGGTGGAAAAAATCACCCTGTACGCCCTGTAGGGCGATGTCCTCTACTCCTCATGCTAGTCACGCTATGGTGATGAATATTCTCGAACCATTTCCGGTTTGGACACCACAACATTAAGTGAGTTCATTGGCAGACACAATTATTGCGTACTGTGAGACGCCAGCCTAATCAAGAAATAAGCAAGTGTACACGTTCAAATGGACTGTGTATCAGAAACCGTAAGCAGTACACTTTTCCAATATTACTTTTCAACATCTTTCGGGAGCGCGCCCGAAGCATTACTATTTCCTCTTCTGCTATTTCCCTTACGAACCGTATAACATATCAAGGACTGCCTGACTTCTGAGTGCAACTGAAGAGTGGAAATAGAAACCATTCGAAGTGCCAGACCTCAGATTCACCATATCTATTCGCAATTGCGAATATGGAAAAACGTCAGATTTGTAATCTACTCTGTAGGAATCAGCATGGGTTTCGAAAAAGACGATCGTGTGAAACCCAGCTCGCGCTATTCGTCCACGAGACTCAGAGGGCCATAGACACGGGTTCCCTGGTAGATGCCGTGTTTCTTGACTTCCGCAAGGCGTTCGATACAGTTCCCCACAGTCGTTTAATGAACAAAGTAAGAGCATATGGACTATCAGAGCAATTGTGTGATTGGGTTGAAGAGTTCCTAGATAACAGAACGCAGCATGTCTTTTTTAATGGAGAGAAGTCCTCCCGAGTAAGAGTGATTTTAGGTGTGCCGCAGGGGAGTGTCGTAGGACCCTTGCTATTCACAATATATATATGAATGACCTTGTGGATAACATCGGAAGTTCACTGAAGCTTTTTGCAGATGATGCTGTAGTATATCGAGAGGTCGTAACAATGGAACACTGTACTGAAATGCAGGAGGATCTGCAACGAATTGACGCATGGTGCAGGGAATGGCAATTGAATCCCAATGTAGACAAGTGTAATGTGGTGCGAATGCATAGAAAGAAAGATCCTTTATCATTTAGCTACAATATAGCACGTCAGCAACTGGAAGCAGTTAATTCCATAAATTATCTGGGAGTAGGCATTAGGAGTGATTTAAAATGGAATGATCATAAAAGTTGATCGTCGGTAAAGCAGAAGCCAGACTGAGATTCATTGGAAGAATCCTAAGGAAATGCAGTCCGAAAACAAAGGAAGTAGGTTACAGTACACTTATTCGCCCACTGCTTGAATATTGCTCATCAGTGTGGGATCCGTACCAGGTAGGGTTGATAGAAGAGAGAGAGAGAAGATCCAACGGAGAGTTGCGCGCTTCGTTACAGGATCATTTAGTAATCGCGAAAGCGTTACGGAGATGATAGATAAAGTTCTAGGTGACTGATGACCATAGATGTTAAGTCCCATAGTGCTCAGAGCCAGTTAAGTCCCATAGCGCTCAGAGCCATTTGAACCATTTGAAGACATGCTGACTATATAAGCCGGCCGATGTGGCCGAGCGGTTCTAGGTGCTTCAGTTTGGAACCGCGCGACCGCTACGGTCGCAGGTTCGAAAAAAATGGCTCTGAGCACTATGGGACTCAACTGCTGAGGTCATTAGTCCCCTAGAACTTAGAACTAGTTAAACCTAACTAACCTAAGGACATCACACACATCCATGTCCGAGGCAGGATTCGAACCTGCGAACGTAGCGGTCTTGCGGTTCCAGACTGCAGCGCCTTTAACCGCACGGCCACTTCGGCCGGCTTCGCAGGTTCGAATCCTGCCTGGGGCATGGATGTGTGTGATGACCTTAGGATAGTTATGTTTAAGTAGTTCAAAGTCTAGGGGACTGATGACCTCAGATGTTGTCCCATAGTGCTTAGAGCCATTTGAACCATTTGATTGCCCAGCCACCGCAGGTAATAAACAGGTATACTAGAATACTCAAAGGCAGTCAACGTCATCCACTGGCTATGGCTATACGGTTTGTATCCAAAATATCAGAAAAATAAATGTTAATACCCTGAATGCACTCCAGAAATATGTTGGAAAAAAATATACAATGTGAACTCGAATTCTACCGACAAAACTTCAGAAGTTGTTCAGGGGTATTTCCAGGGTATTTCGCTATAAGAGATCTCTCGTCTCCATAAACCCGTTACAGAATAGTTGTATTTCATTTCACTTTGTTATGTTTGTAAATCTTTGCATCTATATCGCACTGAAATATATCTTCATTAAAAAAACTGCAAACGTCGACGGTTTGCGATGTGTCTCTTGATTCGATACAACTTGCTGTATTCCCACAAGGTACTTGCTGTTTCACCAGTTGCCACATAGTCTCAGTAAAAATTTTCCCAGTAGCCCAGGTAACGAGCACACTAATAAGTTTCTTTATATAGTCAAATGAGCGCCATGGGACTTAACATCTCAGGTCATCAGTCCCCTAGAACTTAGAACTACTTATACCTAACTACCCTAAGGACATCACACACATCCATGTCCGAGGCAGGATTCGAACCTGTGACCGTAGCGGTTGCGCGGTTCCAAACTGAAGCGCCTAGAACCGCTCGGCCACACCGGCCGGCTTATATAGTCAGCATGTCTCCAAATGGTTCAAATGGCTCTGAGCGCTATGGGACTTAACCGTCTCTGAGCACTATGGGACTTAACATCTATGGTCATCAGTCCCCTAGAACTTAGAACTACTTAAACCTACCTAACCTAAAAACCTCACACAACACCCAGTCATCACGAGGCAGAGAATATCCCTGACCCCGCCGGGAATCGAACCCGGGAACCCGGGCGTGGGGACTTAACTTCTGAGGTCATCAGTCCCCTAGAACTTAGAACTACTTAAACCTAACTAACCTAAGGACATCACACACATCCATGCCCGAGGCAGGATTCGAACCTGCGACCGTATCGGTCGCGCGGTTCCAGACTGTAGCGCCTAGAACCGCTCGGCCACCATGGTCGGCCAACATGTCTACCAAAACACTGCATGTGGTACTTAAGTTTTATATATGGTGGTCATAAACAGTCTGAAAACTTCGTAAGGGTGTTGCGGGGTAGGTTCTACTGAGAAATAATTGTTGAGATAGAAAATCGATACGTTGCAGCGTTCCCGAGATAATTTGCGTCGAAGTTCGCCAGTCGGGCCGTTGCACGTGCAAATTCACGCTGCCCTCCAGAGACGGTGTCTCCAGTCGTGTTCTTCGTTTGGTCTCCTAAAACCGAACAAGAGAGCGATACAAAAACTGGACACTGAAGTAGGGATCGAACCCGAGCCAAAATCTGAATGCCGTGCGCTATCATCTACGGTATGAGAACGACTGACACTAGTTGTATCTGGCCTGCCACTTGAATCTGCTCGCGCAACGGCCTGCTGGCTAATTTCAGTGCAAATTAACTTGGAAGCGGCGCAAAGTATCGAATTTTTTTCTTAACAATTATTTCTTAGTACACCCCACTCTACACTACCCTTACAAGCTTTTCGACTGTTTCTGACCTCCCTATTACGAGTGTTGGAACTCTGATAGTGGAAACTATTTATTTACACTTCATACAAAATAGATACGTGTTTCAAAGTTTTACTGATCTTCAAAGTTGTCACCAGCATTGTGTATAACCGGTTGCCAGCGATGTGGAAGTCGTAGGATACTCTTAGCAGTGCCAGTTGTGTTGACACTTCGAGCGGCGCGGTCTATTGCCCGACGAATTTGTAGCAGTTCAGAAGCGAATACCGTGACGTGTTTCCTTCAGTTTAGAAATCGAGTTGAACTTACGAGGGCTTAAGTCAGGGGAGTGCAGTAGGTGGTATAGCACTTAGCAGCCCCATGAGTCAAACAAATCAGTAACAGCTTGGACTGTACGTGCTTGAGTATTATCCTGCAAAATGATGGCTAGGTCCTGCAGAAAGTGTCATCACTTCTGTCTCTATGCTGTTCATTTTTGGAACACAACCTACAACCAGCTTGGAGACAGAAGTGATGACACTTTCTGCAGGACCTGACCATCATTTTGCAGAACAATGCTCAAGCACGTACAGTCCAAGCTGTTACTGATTTGTTTGACTCATGGGGCTGCTAAGTGCTATATCACGTACTGCACTCCCCTGACTTAAGCCGTCGTAAGGTCAACTCGATTTCTGAACTGAAGGTAACACGTCACGGTATTCGCTTCAGAACTGCTACAAATTGCCCGCATCTCGTGGTCGTGCGGTAGCGTTCTCGCTTCCCACGCCCGGGTTCCCGGGTTCGATTCCCGGCGGGGTCAGGGATTTTCTCTGCCTCGTGATGGCTGGGTGTTGTGTGCTGTCCTTAGGTTAGTTAGGTTTAAGTAGTTTTAAGTTCTAGGGGACTTATGACCACAGCAGTTGAGTCCCATAGTGCTCAGAGCCGTTTGAACCATTTTGCTACAAATTCGTAGATCAATAGACCGCGCCGCTCGAACAGTCAACACAACTGGCACTGCTAAGAGTATCCTACGACTTCCACATCGCTGGCAAACGGTTATACACAATGCTGGTGACTACTTTGAAGGTCAGTAAAACTTTGAAACGCGTATCTATTTTGTACTAGGTGTAAATAAATAGTTTCCACTATTAAAGTTCCAACCCTCGTATATACGACGAAGCATATGTGGCTCTTAATTGTGACTGTGCCATTTTTACATACGCTGACTCGAAAAGATTAGCAAATTGTGTGTCGTAATATCTGAAGATGATCGTGACAGACAGAAGTTAATAACTTGATACATTTTTTAAAAAAATTGAGATACGTAACTTTAATAAAAAGTATATAGATAAGTACCTGCTGTTGATAACAGTAATGGGTGCGTTAGTCTTCGCTGTGAAGCTTGCATTCAGTCCTGCTCGTTTATATCTCTGGTTAGTTTTTCCGCCAGTGTTAGTTGTGCGTTAACAATGATACACAGCAGTATGGATAGATTTATTGATGAAGAGTTTGCCAGTATGCATCACGAATTTACATAAACGAGATTCGGTGTTCACATAACGTCTTACGAAGCGTCCTGTCACGAGGTAATGCTTCACTCAGTTTGTCGTGTTCCTGATATCGTGACTAAGGATAGTTTACGAGAGAAGAACACGTACATTTTCTTAGAATTCAGTGGTGTTGGTGATTTCTTTTTCTCATGGTCTCCGTCTGTTTTGAATTATCTTTTGCACGCCGAAGTCTTTGACGTCCTTTTGCAGCATAGATTCCCCGACCGTCTTGCGTTAACTATTATGCGAAGCATCCATTTCGTGAGAGTGATTTTGAAAGTAGACCGCATTTGCCATTGGTTGCTTAGTTTGAACGATGTTAGAAAAAAGTATTTCATTTTCAATTCTATAATACAGGGTGAGTCACCTAACGTTACCGCTGGATATATTTCGTAAACCACATCAAATACTGACGAACTGATTCCACAGACCGAACGTGAGGAGAGGGGCTAGTGTAATTGTTTAATACAAACCATACAAAAATGCACGGAAGTATGTGTTTTAACACAAACATAGATTTTTTTTAAATGGAACTATGTTAGGTTTGTTAGCACATCTGAACATATAAACAAATACGTAATCAGTGCCGTTTGTTGCATTGTAAAATGTTAATTACATCCGGAGATATTGTAACCTAGCCGGCCGAAGTGGCCGTGCGGTTAAAGGCGCTGCAGTCTGGAACCGCAAGACCGCTACGGTCGCAGGTTCGAATCCTGCCTCGGGCATGGATGTTTGTGATGTCCTTAGGTTAGTTAGGTTTAACTAGTTCTAAGTTCTAGGGGACTAATGACCTCAGCAGTTGAGCCCCATAGTGCTCAGAGCCATATTGTAACCTAAAGTTGACGCTTGAAACCTCCGACGTTCAGTTGCGTGTTGTAACAAACACGGGCCACGGTCGGCGAGCAGCATCTGCAGGGACATGTTTACGATGACGAACGTGTTTACGAGTGTGGCTGTAGTGCACTGTTGTGGTTTCGTCTAGCTGTCGCAGTGTCCGCATGTAGCGCTTGCTGCTGTTGTTATTCTGCATTCATCTCCGCACGCAGACCAACTGTAGTACACCGTGTTACCAGACGTCTGTGATAGTGTAGTGTTGTAGGAACTGTGACCATGGTGTATTCGAACTCTGAAAAGGCGGAGATGATACTCATCTATGGCGAGTGTCGACGAAATGCAGCTGAAGCCTGCAGGGTGTATGCAGAACGGTACCCGGACAGAGAGCATCCAACGCGCCGCACATTGCAAAACATCTACCGCCAACTGTATGCAACAGGTATGGTCGCAGCACGCAAACGGGTCCGTAACAGGCCCGTCGCAGGAGAAGCGGGTGCAGTTGGTGTGTTAGCTGCTGTTGCCATGAACCCACACATGAGTACACGGGACCTTGCGAGAGCCGGTGGACTGAGTCAAAGTAATGTCATGCGCATACTGCATCGTCACCGCTTTCACCCTTTTCATGTGTCGCTACATCAGCAATTACATGGTGATGACTTTAATCATCAAGTGCAATTCTGTCAATGGGCATTAACAGAGAATGCGTTGCAGTTCTACCTGTTTACCGATGAAGCGGGTTTCACAAACCACGGGGCAGTGAATCTAAGGAAAATGCATTACTGGTCCGTGGACAATCCTCGCTGGCTCAGACAGGTAGAGCGACAGCGACCGTGGACTGTAAATGTATGGTGCGGAATCATTGGCGACCACCTCATTGGTCCTCACTTCATTGCAGGGGCCCAAACAGCTGCAACATACATCGCTTTTCTACAGAATGATCTGCCAACGTTGCTCGAAAATGTCCCACTGGAAGAAACGCGTCGACGTATGTGGTATCAGCATGATGGTGCACCTGCACATTCCGCAATTAACACTAGGCTGACCCTTGACAGGATGTTCGACGCGCGTTTCATAGGACGTGGAGGACGCATAAATTGGCCAGCCCGTTCTCCTGACCTTACACCTCTGGACTTCTTTCTGTGGGGTACGTTAAAGGAGAATGTGTACCGTGATGTGCCTACAACTCCAGAGGATATGAAACAACGTATTGTGGCAGCCTGCGGCGACATTACACCAGATGTACTGCGGCGTGTACGACATTCATTACGCCAGAGATTGCAATTGTGTGCAGCAAATGATGGCCACCACATTGAATATCTATTGGCCTGACATGTCGGGACACACTCTATTCCACTCCGTAATTGAAAACGGAAACCACGTGTGTACGTGTACCTCACACCTCATGGTAATGTACATGTGCGTCAGTTAAAAAAAGACCAATAAAAAGGTGTTAGCATGTGGACGTAATGTGCTGTTCCAGTCTCTTCTGTACCTAAGGTCCATCACCGTTCCCTTTGGATCCCTACGTAATTCGGTGCTCTCCGATACACACGATCGAACAGCGGAGGAGTGGTACTCAAGCGTCAACTTTAGGTTACAATATCTCCGGATGTAATTAACATTTTACAATGCAACAAACGGCACTGATTACGTATTTGTTTATACGTTCAGATGTGCTAACAAAACTAACGGGGTTCCATTTAAAAAAACGTAGGTTTATGTTAAAAAACAAACTTCCGTGCATTTTTTATGGTTTGTATTAACCAGTTACACTAGCCCCTCTCCTCACGTTCGGTCTGTGGAATCTATTCGTCAGTATTTGATGTGGTTTACGAAATATATCCAGCGGTAATGTTAGGTGACTCACCCTGTATATGTCTGTCTAATTTATCGGTAAATTTCATGTCTCACACTAGCTTTACAGCAGTGGAAATCAATATAAAGGCTTAGATATTTGTAAGAAAATTATAACATTGCCGGCTGGAATAGTCGGCCATAGTGTATATGCAGTGGTATAAGATCCAGTATACCGACAAATGCAGTCAAATGGTATCGCATTTGATGTTAGTAGTACAGCGTAATAACAAGACATCAACGATTCAGGTGGTTGAGAGTGGAACACAGTATAAAGGCATTCTGCTGTTATTGTGTGGGTACGGCCTTTACTGCAGACAGGAAACAGCACCATTAGTGGCAATGCATGTTGTGTACATAAACCACAATTGTGACTGTCACGCGGTAAAGAGTTATCACAAGATGAAAAAGCAGAAATCGCTGCGAACAAGGAAATGGAATTCTAATCGTCAAATCGCTCAGAATTTGAACCGTTCAAGTACAGTGACTGATAATTTCGTCAGATGGGGCGCACGTTATGGACAGGAAGGGAAATGTGGGCTAAGAAACGGTACTTTTTGTGCAAAGAAAAAGCCAAAAATCGTCATTCTTCTCAATTTGTTGCTAATTTACGGTTTTCAGTAACTGCCAGAGGTATACGACAAATTTCGTCAAATGACGAACACCTTGCATTCAAGAAACGAGTGCAGAAACCTTAACGTCCAAACATAAACAAGCTGGATTGGAATTTGCTGAAAACCGTACGTCATTGACTTCAGAGTGTGGTAAAGTGTGTGCGTGTCTGAAATCTTATGGGACTTAACTGCTAAGGTCATCAGTCCCTAAGCTTACACACTACTTAACCTAAATTATCCTAAGGACAAACACACATACCCATGCCCGAGGGAGGACTCGAACCTCCGCCGGGACCAGCCTCACAGTCCATGACTGCAGAGCCCTAGACCGCTCAGCTAATCCCGCGCGGCTGTGGTAAAGTGATCTTCAGTGATGACAAGATGTTTAATTTAGTTCTGCTGGATGGATTTCAGTATCATTGGCACGATCTGAGAACAAAGCAGCGGGTAAGAACGAGCAGAAATTTTGATGGTGGAAATGTTATGATTTGGACAGTTTTCTGTGCTAAAGATTAATCACGCATTGCTTGACTGAACACTAGAATAACTCTAACATGTATACTGAGATTCTAGAGACAGAACTGATTAGAATGTACGAGGACCTATGGAACGAAAGACTAATGTTTCAACAAGATAATTCACGTGTGTATGTTTCTGCTACAAGCAAAAATTGGTTTGAAGGTAAAGATATCGATGTCGTACCCTGGTATACACGTAGCCCGGATAGGAATCCCACGAAAAACCACTGGGAAATACTTGTAAGGCGTGTTCATCGCAACGGGAGGCAATTTGAGGCAGTATGTGACATACGAGAAGAGTGGGCGACAAGTTCGCTGCAAGAACTACAAACCCTAACAAAATCAACAATGAAGAGAATTTTTGAGGTACTTAGGAGGAGCGGAGGTTGGTCAAAGTACTAACAGTGCAATAACACAACAGGTCAGTTATTTTGAAAGAAACTATGTAATTTCATCATGATTGTTCATGCCTTGTATGTATCTAAAACTTTCGTAATACATTCAATACAGTATCCTACAGACACTGTATTGTTAATTTCGCAGGAACCCTGACTTTATACTAATTTCCACTGCTGTAGTTTGTGTCGTGAAAAAGTAAGAAAGAAAGAAAGGTCTCTTGTACTTCAATGTCATTAGTAATGAATCACGACATTTAAATGGACATAGATGAGAAAGGAAATAATCCGGCTTGCACCTGAAGCGATTTTGAGAATGGAAGGATAACCTACTTCTTGTTAGCTGGCCTTGATTCCGAATACGCGTTCAGTGTTTCAGCCAAGGCGTCATTACGTTATAACAGTATTATGTGATGCAGTTATATCAAAAATGGTGTTCTTCGTGAACTATTAAGAACAAATATTGTTATTAGAATTTCTTGTAGCCTTCAATGAACTAATATAACTGTTCGCTGAATCTAAAATTGCAATTCCTTACTTGTCTGCTCTGATGATTTTTCTAACATTGTGCCTTTAGCTGGAATACACACAAGTTGCATATATGTATCAGAACTTACTTAAATTAAAATTCTCCCTTTAGTTTTCCAGTAAACTTATTTATATTATCAGCTTAAGTTCCCCACAAATTTCAAGAAACCACAAGGAGGCATGTTTAGCAATTTCTATGACTGGTTTCATAGATAGTGCTCAGTAGTTCCCTGGTTTACACGTAAGACGTTTGCCGATGACACTGTAATTCTGCCAAACACAAGAGGTCTTGGAAGAGCAGTTGAATGGAATGGATAATGCCTTGAAAAGAGGTTACAAAATGGATCTCAATAAAAGTAAAACAAGGGTAATGGGATGTAGACCACTTAAATCAGGCAATGCCATGGCAATTATATTCGAAAACGAGACACTACACATAATAGAGGTTTTCGGTTATTTGGGCAGCAAAATAACTGAGGATGGCCGCAGCAGAAAGAATATAAAATGTAGACTGGCTACAGAGAGAAAGGCATATCTGAAAAAGAGAAATGTGTTAATATCGAATATAAATTTAGAGGTTAGGAAGTCTTTTTCTGGAGATATCAGTGTGGGGTGTAGCCTTGCACGAAAGTGGGAAATGGACGATACGCAGTTCAGACAAGAAGAGAATAGATGATTTTGCAAAGTGGTGCTATAGAAGGGTGCTGAAGATTAGATGGTTAGATCGAGTAACGAATGATGAGGTACTTAAAAAGACTTAAGGTAAAAGAAATGTGTGGCAGAATACTTAAACAGAATTGAGGTGAAAGAAATATGTGGCAGAATACGACTAAAGGAAGGAATCAGTAGATAGAATACATACAGAGGCAAGAACGAATTGTCTGTTTGGTAATTGCGGGATGTATGGTAGGAAAAATTGTAGGGGGAGACCAAGGGATGAACACAGTAAGCAGGGTCAAATGGATGGAGGCTGCAGTAGTTATGTAAAAATGGGAAGGCTTGCACATAATAGACGAACGTGCAGAACTGCTTCAAACCAGTCTTCGTACTGTAGACCAAAGCAACAATTACACGAGGGCCTCACAAGAAAACAAGCTTTTAAGAATTATTGAAGCTACAGCAGTGATCCACAGGGCGCCATACCACGCTATAGTCAGCGCTCCAACATTTACAAAACTATTAGATTGTATTTAAAACATATTAAAAATCGATATCGCTGTTATAATTGGATATAAAAGATACCACACACTTGCTCTTTCGAACAAAATACGCACACGCACACACACACACACACACACACACACACACACACACATACACACACACAAACCATCTGCAGCTTCCTTGTGAAGAGAAGCCACTAAGGAATAACAGTAGAATGAGATGTGACTGACCCTGAAGCAGCTGAAAATCGTGTTTGATGCTGTCTATTTTTAACAATACTTCATCTGTCTGTATTCTTGGAAATTTGTGGTAAGTTACTATGGGACCAAACTGTTGAGATCATCGGTCCGTAGGCTTACACACTACTTAATCTAACTTAAACTATCTTACGCTAAGGATAACCATGCCCGAGGGAGTGCTCGAACCTCCGACGGGGGGAGCCACGCGAGCCGTGGCAAGGCGCCCTAGACCGCACGGCTACCCCACGCGCCTCTGTATTCTTGTGTGTGTTTTTAAAAAAATAAATACTTCCTCATATGTAATGTCTTGTCTCTTTATTACATAGTTACATTCTGAAACAAAGCCTGTGTGTTATTACTTTACCAGGGCCGTTTCTGCCATTAGGCAAGACTATGCAGCCGCGTAGTACGGAAAACTTTTAGGAGTGGCAAAGGGCGGAAAAAAACTTAATTTCATATCAAACAGCGAAAAAATTGAGCAAATGAGGAGAAAAATTAAAAAAAAATTAAAACACCGAATTGTTTTCGCAAGCTTACGGAATAGTTAGTTAATAAGTCTTTACTTACTCTGACGAAAGTAAACACATTGCCTCTACCTACCTCATAACTTAAGCAGCTCCTACTGAGACTTTTGACTTAAGGTTTAAGTACCACAATGAGCCACTCAATGGGCTGTAAGCAGTCGCCCGTCCCTAATTTAGGGCCACTGACTCAATAGAAGGGAAAGCGCTAGTGCCTTTAGACAAATACAGCATCCATGCCTCACCGAGATTCGAAATTGGACCCATCTCGGACGAATGATCAATAACCAATCGTTTATACTACTGCTGCATCGGGCCAGCTAATTAAAATTATAGAACTGACAACAGAAAAAGCGAAAGAGGAGTCGTTTATTTATTTAATCGCAAGGAAGTGGATGCTGAAAAAGATGAGATATATTCCTCATTCTAAGAATATTTCAATTATAGCAGAAACTCAATAACATTAATACCTAGATGGCCTAGTTTGATGCTTCGGTACTTCTCCAATCACTACAGCACAATAAGGAAAGCTCCATTCGCACCAGAAAATAGTTCCACACCTTTATTAGTCCATTTTCTTGCAACAGAATAAAATAAGTGATTGGTGTCAAATTTGGTTGCACTGGTGTACTGAGTTGAATTGTAGTTTAAAAAGTTCAGCACATTCTTCCTATTTCAATTATTTTGGGAAATTTCAAAACTGAGAATAAAAGACAAGAAATTGAGGACATTTGTTGTCCTCAATCAGTTTTAAAGGAACTGAGGTCATAGGATGAAAATGTAGGACGGTCCCCAGAAAACGAGGACGTCTGGTCACTTTAGTTTAATGATTAAAAGTATAATAGGAGATTTACGTTGCTGTAACGCTGGATGTTGTTGGTGGTGAAAGGGGGTATAGAGGAGACCGATGGTAGTAAAAAAGAGGGGACGTCAATTTTCAGTTTTCGTCTAGGGCGGCGAAACACCTAGCAATAGCCCTCTACACTACTTAGCAATAAAAAATGGTTCAAATGGCTCTGAGCACTATGGAACTTAACATCTATGGTCATCAGTCCCCTAGAACTTAGAACTAACTAACCTAAGGACATCACACAACACCCAGTCATCACGAGGCAGAGAAAATCCCTGACCCCGCCGGGAAAAGAACCCGGGAACCCGGGCGTAGAAAGCGAGAACGCTACCGCACGACCACGAGCTGCGGACACTTAACACTATTTTGATTTAGAGTACTAGTCCCTCATACCATTTTGTCAGGCTGTCTGTTGGAACTCTCTGACGTCATACTCAGTCTGCTAGGGGTTTCGGTGTACAGATGTAATTTGTTGTTTCTACAAGAAGTAAGAAACATAATGAATTATCAAATTGTTAAGGCTTTCGCGGCCACTTGTTGACAAACTGCCTATTTGCTTCTGTCTCGGGCTCTTCGACCGACGTTCGTCTGATGATTTTACTGACGTTTCGCCAGTGCGAGTGGTTCAAATGGCTCTGAACACTATGGGACTTAACTTCTCAGGTCATCATTCCCCTAGAACTTAGAACTACTTAAACCTAACCAACCTAAGGACATCACACACATCCATGCCCGAGGCAGGATTCGAACCTGCGACCGTAGCGGTCGCGCGGTTCCAGACTGTAGCGCCTAGAACCGCTTGGCCACTCCAGCCGGCGGTGCGAGTGGCTGACATTGTCAAAGCTTCACCCTCCATTGCGGCCGCAGACTATATGTACCTAGTACAGGTACCTGGTACAGGCAGTTTGTCAACAAGTGGCCACAACAGCCTTAACAATTTTGTATTACGACTCTACGGGGAGGAGATTTGCAGATTGTACCGACGCCTTGACCAACGACGGAAGAAGAAAGCGCGATTTATGTCCTCTCTCGCCTTCCTTTCACGATGCAGAGATGAAGATGCTACACCTAAGTTCTTGAAATGTAAGCGCCTATTCACCACCGCCCAAGCACATCGCATCTACGACAGAATGGAACGAGCTTTTCTTCGTGAGCGAATTCATACAACACGGAGAGACTTGGCAAGAACGGATCAGGAACTTTTGGACATATTCTATCAACTAAGTAGAAGAATGCATCGAGGCGACTGGGACAAGATCGACAGCGTCACTCACTGGAGTATGCAGAACGAAATCGACAGAAGAAAAAGTTTGGAAGATGCCGCAAGCAGACTGACAAGCGATTCCCGATATGTCACACACAGTCATCAACCTCACTGAACGACAATTGACCGAAGAGGAAGTGTCTGTTCTTCAAAACGGAGGGAATTTCGCTATCATCCCAAGAACTATACCTATGGAGCACATCACTGCTAACACCGAAGCGGCAATTCGGACCCTTCCTTGTGAAAGGGCAGAGGAAATACGCACTGAAACAGCCAGGATACTACGCCGAGATAAAACACCAGCTTACAATCTGAAGAAAGAAGAGGTACAAGCTATTAAGAATCTTGACGCCGACAAAAGTACTGCCTGCCGATAAGGGAAATGCGACCGTGGTAATGAAAACCGAAGATTATGAGCAAACGATCTGACACCTATTAGATCCGACGACGTACCGAAAACTAAGCGCAGATCCGACGCAGCGTATCACACGGAATACGAATCGGTTAATCAAGGAGTCTTCTCTGCCGGCGGACATACAGAGAAACCTGCGCAACGCGGAAGCCCTACCACCTCGGCTGTATGGATTACCTAAGATCCATAAGAACAACGTTCCATTAAGACTTATTGTTAACGATTTTGGCTCACCGTCGTATAAACTGGCAAAACACTTGGCCTCTCTGCTCCAGCCACACTTGGGAAAGACCGACACATACATAAAGGACCCAGGACATTTCACTGAGAAGCTGAAGAAACTAAAACTTGGACCAAACTACATCCTGGTCAGCTTTGATATTGTTTCTTTGTTTACGAAAGTGCTACTCAGTGACGCTCTGGAGCACATCGGTTCCATTTTCCCGCAAGACATCACGAAGATCTTCCATGCATGTCTCACCACGAGCTATTTGACGTGGAATGGCAATTTCTACGAACAGCTGGAAGGCGTTGCCATGGGTAGTCCCATTAGTCCAGTGGTGGCCAACTTCTTCATGGAGCATTTCGAAGCACAGGCACTGGTCTCGGCGACTTTTAAACCTATGGTATGGTACAGATACGTCGATGATACTTTCGTTGTGTGGAGCCATAGCGAAGAACAGCTCGGTGACTTCCTAAGACACTTGAACAACCTCCACACCAACATAAAATTAACCATGGAAGTAGAAAAGGACAAAAAACTACAATTTCTAAATTGTTCTGGTCACAAGGGACGGCGAAAACCTGGGATATAGCGTGTACTGAAAACCGACACACACGGACCGAATCCTGCACAAACTATCAAACCACCACCCGAGCCAGAAAAGAGGCATGATTCATACGCTAGTAACGCGAGCAGGACGAATATGTGAGCCGCAGCACCTGAAACGCGAAATGCAACATCTGGAAAGTGTTCTGAGGAGCAATGGGTACTCCACAAATTATGATAGAAGTGTAACAGAGCCAAACACTCGACGAAGTAAGAAATCAGGAAAAGAAATATCGGGAACGGCCT
Organism: Schistocerca nitens; assembly: GCF_023898315.1. Lineage (NCBI taxonomy): Eukaryota > Metazoa > Arthropoda > Insecta > Orthoptera > Acrididae > Schistocerca > Schistocerca nitens. The sequence goes on along the minus strand of NC_064616.1, from coordinate 165,071,026 downwards.
TTCTGCCATACATTCCCAGAGTGACGGACAGAATCGGCCGTATATTGCACAAACACGGCGTAAAGACAATTTTCAAACCGACAAGGAAGATCAGAGAATGTCTTAGATCGGCAAAGGATAAAAGGGACCCACTTGCAATGTCGGGAATATACCACTTACCATGCACATGCGGAAAACTTTATGTCGGAATGACTGGACGATCAATCGGCACCAGGATCAAAGAACATAAGCGACATTGCAGGCTGGGGCAGGTGGAGAAATCGGCCATGGCAGAGCACGCGCTGAGTGAGACCGACCATGTAATAAAATTCACCGACACGGACGTTCTGGCTGTAAAGAAGCACTATCATACCTGCTTGTTTAGAGAAGCTGTAGAAATACTCAAACACGGGAACAGCTTCAACAAGAAAGAGGAAAGCCTTGAGGTAAGTGGATCCTGGCTTCCCGTACTGCAGCGAACGACCGCCGCAGGTAGCAAGAGGAGAACCGCACCGGAAATTACCGCGGAGAAGCCCTCGGAAGTTGGCGCGCCAGGCACATATAGTCTGCGCCTGCGAGCTCGGCTCCAGTTCACCACCGGCATAATGAACTACCCTGGAGACACTCACATACTTTGGAATGGCTAATACAATAATTGTGTTGTGACAGGTGCCCCAGAGGTTTCTCATTAATAACTGTTTCGCTTCGGCACCCATTCAGCTGTTCGACGAGTAGCCTACACACGGTCTAGGACCTTCCTACTGCAGTTGTCCATATCCCACGGGCCTAGGTAGCAACGATACTGTCACAGGCTTGCAAAGCTCCAACATTCAAGCTCCTTTATCGTGCTTTATTCTCCGTGCAGTCATCAAGTATACGTTTTCGTTCACTGTTTACATTCTTCCGAAAATGTACAACTATTATTTTACGTTGTCCGAATTGAATCGGTTGGAACAAATTTTATATCATCCTTCAGTTTCCTTGTGAGCTGATTTGATTGCAATGTGCTAGAAAAATAATCGATTGAAAGTTTTGAAATATCTACTGATGGTAAAAATAGATGTGGTACTAATTTATTAATTTGTACTTCTTACCGTTCACGATAATGTGTTCGCTATGATACTTAGCGTCGAAATTCTTGGAACATGAAGTTTGACAGAGGTACGAGACATCCCTGTTCTTGTTGTTCGTACTTCGCTCTGTCCTGAACCATTCTACACAGCCTGGAAGTGGAAATTATCTCTGTCTTTTATCTAACTACGTAAATAGTAAATGTTGTTTCCTTCCGTGGTCTAACAACTGCAGTAATTTTAATATGGGCTTAATTTTTATATAGACGCAGCTCATAAATGTTACACTGAGCGAGGGGAGCAGTGATTAGTACGGTGGTCTCGCAGTGGGGTGGACGACGGTTCAAACCCGCGGCCCGGCATGCAGATTTAGGTTTTCAATGATTTCGCTAAATCGCTTCAGGAAAATATTGGGATGGTGTCTTTGAAATGGCACGGCCGCTTTACTTCTCCACTCTTCCCTAATCCGAGCTTGTGCTCCGTTCCTAATGACCTTGTTGTCGACGGGACGCTAAACGCTAGTCTCCTCCTCCATAAATGTTACAGAGACACTGCTGAAATCTTTCCGTTGTTTTAAGTGGAGAAATGTCAACATATTACTTTAGTTACATCTTTCGATCACAGTGAAATCAGCTGACCTGAGTGGCTGACATAGATCATTGTTTTAATTTATATTTTATGTCATAAATCTTCGCAATTTCCAAACCACAGTCCCACAAAGATAACATAAGGTTAACTGTCATACTTTCACACTGCCAATGAAATTATGCTCCATGTTACTGAATAATCGTGTTTTCAGTTATTGGATACGTTATCAAAGTAGTTGCTGTTGTGGCGTAGTAAGACAACCACGCCACTTGGAAGTAGCCGAAAGGCACGCGCTTAAACTCACGCAGGCTAGAGAGGTCTGAAACAGGATACGTAATGAATGCTATAAAGAAAAGTACGTAGCTTCTGGAATACTTAACTTTAATTCATCCTTGTTGTACATCGCTCTTGACAATACAAGTGAGACTGTAGATACATGCTAATTGCGCCTTGCTAGGTCGTAGCCATGGACTTAGCTGAAGGCTATTCTAACTATCTGCTCTGCAAATGAGCGAGGCTTCGACAGTGTGCATCGCTAGCTACGTCGTCCGTACAACTGGGGCGAGTGCTAGTCCGTCTCTCGAGACCTGCCGTGTGGTGGCGCTCGGTCTGCGATCACTGACAGTGGCGTCACGCGGGTCCGACATGTACTAATGGACAGCGGCCGATTTAAAGCTACCACCTAGCAAGTGTGGTGTCTGGCGGTGACATAACAGTTGCAGTCAAATTAAATTCTTTGATTCGACGTGTTGTCTTCGGTGGTTTTCATCAACGTGAAAATTTACTTCTGCGCGTCTTAGTGAAGGGACACTAATGAGCATGTCTTTTCGTGGTCGCATAAATAAACGTTTTATGTTCATTGTCGTAGAAGTTGTTAATGATGCTCGCAGGAATCAGTTCCACCGGTGTAGACTTAGTGACTGCGACGTTTAATGAGTTTCACTAGAAACATAGTAAGTTAAAGAGGCTACAAACCTCGTTTGCCTTGTATGCAGAATGTTTTCGTGCCTTTGATGTTGTGGACGAGCTTTTTAGATAGACAGTATTATTACTTTCTAAATAGATCATTGTGTTTCCAGATACAATTATTTGTAACGGTATCGAATGTCAGAGATGCACATATCTAAATTCGCACTCTGTATGTCGAGGTCTAAACTATGACAGAAATGGATGCCATACAATACATCGAAAATGCCTTGTTCTCCAGAGAATTTAATGACAATACCCCTCCACTGGGTCACTGCCAGGCTTTGAATGTGGAATTTCGTTTTGTCTCCAACGTTTGTCCACAACTGACAACTTAACATTCCAGTACTAACTACACCATATGAGCTCTCAGTCGGGTGCCACAAATTTCCAGCAAAATTTATGTAATTGCGAGTTTAAACCGTGTAGTATACTTACCGATGTCTGACCACGAAAAAGGAGTCGCTGTCTTTAGTCACAAAATACATGATTTGGAGACAATTCCTGGTGAATTTTTTGCCTATTCAGTGGTGTCAACAGCTGGCAGAGCTTGTTGTGTGGATAAGGTGCTAGAAACTTGAGCATTACTTGGCAAACGGATGCCATTGAAACCGTAGCAACGGAATATACACTCCTGGAAATGGAAAAAAGAACACATTGACACCGGTGTGTCAGACCCACCATACTTGCTCCGGACACTGCGAGAGGGCTGTACAAGCAATGATCACACGCACGGCACAGCGGACACACCAGGACCCGCGGTGTTGGCCGTCGAATGGCGCTAGCTGTGCAGCATTTGTGCACCGCCGCCGTCAGTGTCAGCCAGTTTGCCGTGGCATACGGAGCTCCATCGCAGTCTTTAACACTGGTAGCATGCCGCGACAGCGTGGACGTGAACCGTATGTGCAGTTGACGGACTTTGAGCGAGGGCGTATAGTGGGCATGCGGGAGGCCGGGTGGACGTACCGCCGAATTGCTCAACACGTGGGGCGTGAGGTCTCCAGAGTACATCGATGTTGTCGCCAGTGGTCGGCGGAAGGTGCACGTGCCCGTCGACCTGGGACCGGACCGCAGCGACGCACGGATGCACGCCAAGACCGTAGGATCCTACGCAGTGCCGTAGGGGACCGCACCGCCACTTCCCAGCAAATTAGGGACACGGTTGCTCCTGGGGTATCGGCGAGGACCATTCGCAACCGTCTCCATGAAGCTGGGCTACGGTCCCGCACACCGTTAGGCCGTCTTCCGCTCACGCCCCAACATCGTGCAGCCCGCCTCCAGTGGTGTCGCGACAGGCTTGAATGGAGGGACGAATGGAGACGTGTCGTCTTCAGCGATGAGAGTCGCTTCTGCCTTGGTGCCAATGATGGTCGTATGCGTGTTTGGCGCCGTGCAGGTGAGCGCCACAATCAGGACTGCATACGACCGAGGCACACAGGGCCAACACCCGGCATCATGGTGTGGGGAGCGATCTCCTACACTGGCCGTACACCACTGGTGATCGTCGAGGGGACACTGAATAGTGCACGGTACATCCAAACCGTCATCGAACCCATCGTTCTACCATTCCTAGACCGGCAAGGGAACTTGCTGTTCCAACAGGACAATGCACGTCCGCATGTATCCCGTGCCACCCAACGTGCTCTAGAAGGTGTAAGTCAACTACCCTGGCCAGCAAGATCTCCGGATCTGTCCCCCATTGAGCATGTTTGGGACTGGATGAAGCGTCGTCTCACGCGGTCTGCACGTCCAGCACGAACGCTGGTCCAACTGAGGCGCCAGGTGGAAATGGCATGGCAAGCCGTTCCACAGGACTACATCCAGCATCTCTACGATCGTCTCCATGGGAGAATAGCAGCCTGCATTGCTGCGAAAGGTGGATATACACTGTACTAGTGCCGACATTGTGCATGCTCTGTTGCCTGTGTCTATGTGCCTGTGGTTCTGTCAGTGTGATCATGTGATGTATCTGACCCCAGGAATGTGTCACTAAAGTTTCCCCTTCCTGGGACAATGAATTCACGGTGTTCTTATTTCAATTTCCAGGAGTGTATATTAGGTTGGAACAGGTGCAAATACCCGTCCATCTATCTTGATTTAGGTATTCCGCAGTTTATCTGATTCTCTATACGAGACTGTTGACAAGTTCCAAGTGTAGATCCAATTTTCTCGTCGAATACCCTTACTCCTAGCCTTCCACACTTGTCCAACTGAACTATTCCTCTGTAATGACATCTAGATTTACATATACACTAAGGAACTAAAACATTATGATCATATGTTTAATACTGTGTTGGTTCACCTTTGGAATTCAGTACAACAGCAATCTGCGTGGCAGGGATTCGGTAAGTGAAGCACGTTTCCGGAGGTATCTCGCACGTCTACGCACAGGTCGCACAATATCCATAAATTAGGGATCGTTGGTTTGTGGGGGGGAGTGGCGACCGACACCGTCCCAGGTGTGTTTCATCGCGTTCAGATCAGGCGAATTTGGTGGCCCAGACATCAACGTGAATTCACTATCATGATAGCAGGAGAACAGTGTATGTTCAGATCAAAACGGCTGGTGTCAGCACATTTTGGTGCCAGTATTCCTGGACTTGTTGACATCAGTATCTAGTGCTCATCCAGTTCTGCTTGTTCTACTTGAATGACATCATTCCTGGAATTCTGACATCACCATATCCAGACAATTGCAACGAGGCCATGACATCACCATGTCAATGCCCTGTGAAGGCCATCCCCAATCCATCCCCCCCCCCCCCCCCCCACCAACACCTCGCTCCAGACACAGCGCCACCGATCGTTGCGAGAGCGCTCGTCGAGGTCATCATGCTCTCTGCCAACTACGTGCAAGTTCAGCCAACCGCCAATGGAACAAACATATTTTTTTATAGTTTGATTGTGTAAATGCCGTCATTTCCTGCCTGTTATCAGCAGCAGTGATCAACTGGGAAGAATAAGAAGACTGTCAGTAAGTATTTTATGGTTCAAATGGCTCTGAGCATCTAACATTCTGCGTGGTGTCTGTTTGTTCTAAGTCGTGTCTCCCTACCACTTTCGCGCAACGACGCTCTGAGCGTGTTTTTTAGGGAATTGACTAGTTTGAACCTGGGACCTGCTGCTGGTAAGGAGACGCCAGACAACACATGACATGTAGAGTTCAGAAGAGTTCAGTGAGACTAGCGATGATATAATCAAATACTTAATGATTTCAGTGTCAGCTCCACTGCACTCCCTGTAAAAGAATCTTAATACTAACTAAATTTAGTGGAAGGGGTTCAAGGCTTTCCTATGTTTAGTTAGTTGGTAAAATAACGTCGGAAAAGCAGTTAAGTTTACCACTGGAATTTTTATTCTACTCACAAAACGTTGTTTATAAATTGCACTATTGATAAGGAAATATTTTAATACAGGATGATAAAAACCAACTGCGTTCAACAAAAATGTGAACGAATATTCCCTGAATGGGTTTCCAAGTTCTACAATGGATCGAAGGATTACCTATGCCATATCACATCTATAATCTAGGTTTAAATGAAGTTTCATAAAAGAGAAAACTATCAAAATGGTCTATAGTGATCCTCAATTATCTTTAATTACTTATTTAACTTGTCGTAAATTACAGTGGCTGATGTGGCTTCTCAATAATTATATTACAGAAAAATCATCGCGTTTCAGATTTTAACTTCTAGTAGCAGATGTGAATACCATGAGCTTTAATTGACGATCGCCACTAGTATTACGCAAAAAGGGGTGTAACAGATGAGACTTCTGCAGCTCTGAGTGAAGGCTTATGCGCTCTCATGCGGCATCCCGTGCGTTCATTACCTTGTCGTTGGTTAGGCAGCGTCAGGGGAGGAGGCCGGCGCAGCTACACACATCTCGCCGTCTCGGAAGCAACTCTCTCTAACTTCTCCTTACTACAATTTACCGAAGCTGGTTTAAGAAAAAGGTATCTGGCTGTGTTTTCAGCTGACTAATCAGAGTCTCAATGTTAACCTTAAGCTCCGCCTACAAAAATTCTGTCTATCCAATGAGAAACGTTAGACTTTCCGTGGTGGGGCAATGCTTTTAACGTTTGCAACGTAACAGAGACGCGTATAGTCTCACGCTAAAACTTGCAGCTGGTGTGGCCCTTTTAGTGTTATCGTAAGATCTATACTGTTCTTGTCCGCAGCTCGTGGTCGTGCGGTAGCGTTCTCGCTTCCCGGGTTCCCGGGTTCGATTCCCGGCGGGGTCAGGGATTTTCTCTGCCTCGTGATGACTGGGCGTTGTGTGATGTCCTTAGGTTAGTTAGGTTTAAGTAGTTCTAAGTTCTAGGGGACTGATGACCATAGATGTTAAGTCCCATAGTGCTCAGAGCCATTTGAACCATTTTATACTGTTCTTCTGGAGGGCTCTATCTTTTAACATGGGCTGGGGCAAGTCTTGGCGGTCGGCCGGCGATGTGGGTGTCTGTCCCTTATCGTAGGGCCTTCTAGCTTAACACGGTTCTGCTCTCGGCTTCTGTTCTCGTTTCTCCCATCGGAACTGCGTCTGTTTTACGGTGGGAAAGTATGACATGCATTTAGGCATTCTTGTGTTAGTCTGTGGTATTCCATTTGCTCACTCGTTGATCGTATTACTTTGGTTAATTTAATGTCAGGATTTATTCGGAGCTATGTGACATACTGCCGGATCTGCTATCATGTCAGGGTTTTCATGGAAGGTGTTGGATTTGCCTGACACCTTACAAGCACTATGGGACTTAACATCTGAGGTCATCAGTCCCCTAGAACTTAGAACTACGTAAACCTAACTAAGGACATCACACACATCCATGCCCGAGGCAGGATTCGAACCTGCGACCGTAGCGGTCGCGCGGTTCCGGACTGAAGCGCCTAGAACCGCTCGGCCACAGCGGCCGGCCAGTATTTTATGCATCCATCTCTAATTTTTATTTTTGTTATGTGTTTATGTCGTTACGCTTAGGGCTTTGTGATTGTTGTTACAGACGAGGACACGCCGGTGTTCCATGGCGCACTATTGCCTCAGCGGCTGGAACCACTGTCCACAGGATGTATACCCAACCTATCGAATCTGCTGCCATTCGACTATATAGTTGCACAGCTGCAGCAGCAACTGGTGACAGCCCAGCGAGCCTTTATCCAATGCCAGCAGAACTGCTGGATGAGGATATGCAGTCGTTCTCAAAAATGGTTCAAATGGCTCTGAGCACTATGGGACTCAACTGCTGTGGTCATAAGTCCCCTAGAACTTAGAACTACTTAAACCTAACTAACCTAAGGACGGCACACAACACCCAGCCATCACGAGGCAGAGAAAATCCCTGACCCCGCCGGGAATCGAACCCGGGAACCCGGGCGTGGGAAGCGAGAACATGCAGTCGTTCTGCGACGTACTAGCACCTCAGCTGCAATAGTCACTTTCCACAGGAGAGTTTTCCAGAATACTGTTTGCACCAACAACCAACCAACGGATACTAATGACTGTAAGTAAGGCAACAAAACTGATCTCATAATGTGAATAATTCTCGCCACACTCAGTACTTGCATGTTTCGTTTATACATCTTGCTACAACTACACGACTCTCACAGTGCTGCAGACAATCAATAAATATGTAACATCTTATAATGAATCGCTAGGCGGTTAGAAACCGGTAATGGGATAATAAAAATTGTGGAACAAAACAAAAGGCGACTTGCTGCAGTAATTCCAAGAAACCTTTATTCACACGCTTGATTGTAAGGCGCCTATAGTGGATAAGTATGGTGAGGCGATACTAGAATTAATTTCATGGGATGTGTATTTACATTAAAATATTCGAGTGATGAGCATTAAATATTGCTTAACTGTTGGTGTCCATATATTCGAGAATTTCGTCGACATAATGTCGCTATTAGTCAGTTTGCATTTTTGCTTTCCCTACACACATGCGTTTCTCCCGTCGTTGATTGTTAAAAGCGATGAGTAGGCAGTACCAGCAGCTATCTGATGTCGTAGTACGCCATCTTGGAAGGTCATAGGCTGTGTTGAGCAGGCCCTCTTGATCGCACAGTTGTCTTGCCAGGTACCACACCGAGATTAATTACAGGTGGTTCGTGAAATCAGTCATGACTCAACAGCAGATTCGACATGGCTTAACGTGTTTCATCTTCTAAATAACATATCTCTAGACAGACTGCCCCTCCTACAATCACATTTACGTATTTTTATTCCTTAATTATCCATTTTTATCGACTAGGAGTGACAGAGGTCTTAGATAGAGACTGTAGTTGGGGTTTTCCCTCACTAATTAAACACTTCTTTTATCATCCCCCAGTTTCGGAAAAAGTTATTTTATAAACAAATGCATTACCTACGATTGCTCTAGGCACCCCTACTATTCTATTAGCGGGCATTAATAAAAAGAAACATCACGACAGACGTACACACAGGATTTGCAATGAGTTCTATGTTGTTCGTTTCGGTGTATATCTTAGCGCAATATCTGCTAGGAATAGTCACGACTCAACAGTAGCATTTCGATATTGCTTAGTCCGCATCTCGTGGTAGTGCGGTAGCGTTCTCGCTTCCCACGCCCGGGTTCCCGGGTTCGATTCCCGGCGGGGTCAGGGATTTTCTCTGCCTCGTGATCACTGGGTGTTGTGTGCTGTCCTTAGGTTAGTTAGGTTTAAGTAGTTCTAAGTTCTAGGGGACTGATGACCATAAATGTAAAGTCCCATAGTGCTCAGAGACAGTTAAGTCCCATAGCGCTCAGAGCCATTTGAACCATTTGAAGACATGCTGACTATATAAGCCGGCCGGTGTGGCCGAGCGGTTCTAGGCACTTCAGTTTGGAACCGTGCAGGTTCAAAACTATTTCTCGGGCATGGATGTGTGTGATGTCCTTAGGTTAGTTAGGTTTAAGTAGTTCTAAGTTCTAGGTGACTGATGACCACAGATGTTAAGTCCCATAGTGCTCAGAGCCATTTGAACGATTTGATATTGCTTAACATGCTTCATTTTCTAAGTCAGTAACGGATCTAACTACTGCAGCAGACACTTGCTGTCTTACATAGGCATTACCGACCGCAGCGCCGTATTCTGCCTCTTTACATATCACTGTATTTAAATACGCATTCTTATACCAGTTTCTTTGGCGCATCAGTGTATCTGGCGAAAACAACTGCCCCAAAAGAGGAATATAACTGCAATGGGAAAAAGAAGAAGCCACTGCAGATGTGCAGGAAAGGTTTACATATTACTTTAAACACAGTGTATGGCAAAATCTGGCAACGACTGGCAAGAATAAAATGTCGTCATTTATAGTAACTTTAGTCCGGAACCGCGCTGCTGCTACGGTCGATCTTTAACAAAAACTGCCAAACTGCTTTGTTGCGGTTTTGCTGTTAGTCTGGCATTGCAGTACAGATGCGCTGTGTTGATGCTTGGTTTGCTGTACTCTGAGAAACTGTCTAGTTCTTGGCTATCTTTCACATAGACTGCAAATGCATGCTTTTCTTTTATTGTCTGCCTCATTTGCAAGAGTCCTCTACCTCCTGCCTTACTGAACAAGCAATCTCTATTTATGTCGAGTTTACTATGCCTGCAGTGTATTTGATGATGGGTATGGCCCAGTTATTCGTTGCCTTTATGATATTGCCACCAATCAATTTGCTTTTCAAAATTTTCCCGACCCTTTGATTATACTCTTGTTGGCCGCACTTTTTTCATGCCCATGCTGGATGTTGTCAAATCGCAAAATGCCTAGATATTTCTTGGCTTCTGGCTGGTTGCACTTGATGGGGTGTCCATTTGGCATTTCAGTGCCTTTACTTTCTACGATTTTGACCTTCATCAGTGCCAGTGTGGAGAACTAGTCTTAACTGAATTCCATGCTGAAATCAGTGTTGAAAACTAGCGAATCTAGATGAGACTGGATTTTACAACGAGCTACATGTCATCCATCTATAGCGGGCTGAGGTGGTTGTTCTGGGTACTGATTCCTCAGGATCTATGCACCCAAACTGCATGAAAATGTAGTCACATGTCAGTTCTAGTATAATATATTTGTGCAATGTATACCCGTTTATCATCTGCATTTCTTCTTGGTGTAGCAATTTTAATGGCCAGTAGTGTATTTTTGCTAACAGTTCATTAATGCGCATCTTAACATGGTAATTTAATTTATTCTAACGGACGTATATCGTATGAAAATTAGTATTTAAATATTCATTATGCATTTAGGCCAATTATTCCATCATCTATTGAAATAATAAAACATTGCCGCTATCGCACGAAGGCCCAAGTCGCCTTTATTGTGCACAGAATACTCAAGTCAATCATATTAGCATAATTTTCCTGTTACCGTAAGTCAGATGCGTGAATTCGGTAGCTCCTGGCACCTCGTGTAAGGACCTATCATTATTAGCTTAGAAATGCAGCGTATATTAATTAGGGCATATCATGGCATATTGATTAGGTTTGTATCTGTTTTCTTCACGCATCATCTTATCGAGATACGCTGCAAGTCAAATTCACTATGTAAGTCTTCTCTTATATTTGGTGCCACATCCACATACAGGGGTCCCTGGAGAAACGGTCAATATACAGGGATATAACAGGAAAGATTATTCAAAGCAAAAAAGTGTAGTAAAAATGGATGCTAAAATGCATACCTTAAGAGCTATGAGCCCCCATGAACCATGGACCTTGCCGTTGGTGGGGAGGCTTGCGTGCCTCAGCGATACAGATGGCCGTACCGTAGTTGCAACCACAATGGAGGGGTATCTGTTGAGAGGCCAAACAAACGTGTGGTTCCTGAAGAGGGGCAGCAGCCTTTTCAGTAGTTGCAGGGGCAACAGGCTGGATGATTGACTGATCTGCTTGTACTTGCTGTGCTTGTACTAAATGGTTAAAATGGCTCTGAGCACTATGGGACTCAACATCTTAGGTCATAAGTCCCCTAGAACTTAGAACTACTTAAACCTAACTAACTTAAGGACATCACACACACCCATGCCCGAGGCAAGATTCGAACCTGCGACCGTAGCAGTCCCGCGGTTCCGGACTGCAGCGCCAGAACCGCACGGCCACCGTGGCCGGCTGTGCTGGTACTGCAAACGGCTGAAAGCAAGGGGAAACTACAGCCGTAATTTTGCCCGAGGGCATGCAGGTATCCTGTATGGTTAAATGATGATGGCGTCATCTTGGGTAAAATATTCCGGAGGTAAACTAGTCCCCCATTCGGATCTCCGGGCGGGGACTACTCAAGAGGACGTCGTTATCAGGAGAAAGAAAACTGGCGTTCTGCGGATCGGAGCGTGGAATGTCAGGTCCCTTAATCAGGCAGGCAGGTTAGAAAATTTAAAAAGGGAAATGGATAGGCTGAAGTTGCATATAGTGGGAATTAGTGAAGTTCGGTGGCAGGAGGAACAAGACTTTTGGTCAGGTGATTACAGGGTTATAAATACAAAATCAAATAGGGGTAACGCAGGAGTAGGTTTAATAATGAATAAAAAAATAGGAGTGCGGGTAAGCTACTACAAACCGCACAGTGAACGCATTATTGTGGCCAAGATAGACACGAAGCCCACACCTACTACAATAGTACAAGTTTATATGCCATCTAGCTCTGCAGATGATGAATAAATTGATGAAATGTATGATGAGATAAAAGAAGTTATTCAGGTAGTGAAGGGGGACGAAAATTTAATAGTCATGGGTGACTGGAATTCGAGAGTAGGAAAAGGGAGAGAAGGAAACATAGTAGGTGAATATGGATTGGGGGAAAGAAATGAAAGAGGAAACCTTCTGGTAGAATTTTGCACAGAGCATAACTTAATCATAGCTAACACTTGGTTCAAGAATTATAAAAGAAGATTGTACACGTGGAAGAATCCTGGACATACTAGAAGGTACCAGATAGATTATATAATTGTAAGACAGAGATTTAGGAACCAGGTATTAAATTGTAATACATTTCCAGGGGCAGATGTGGACTCTGACCACAATCTATTGGTTATGAACTGTAGATTAAAAATGAAGAAACTGCAAAAAGGTGGGAATTTAAGGAGATGGGATCTGGACAAGCTGATTAAAACAGAGGTTGTAGAGAGTTTCAGGGAGAGCATAAGGGAACAATTGTCACAAATGGGGGAAAGAAATACAGTAGAAGAAGAATGGGTAGCTCTGAGGGATGAAGTAGTGAAGGCAGCAGAGGATCAAGTAGGTAAAAAGACGAGGGCTCGTAGAAATCCTTGGGTAATAGAAGAAATATTGAATTTAATTGATGAAAGGAGAAAATATAAAAATGCAGTAAATGAAGCAGGCAAAAAGGAATACAAACGTCTCAAAAATGAGATCGACAGGAAGTGCAAAATGGCTAAGCAGGGATGGCTAGAGGACAAATGTAAGGATGTAGAGGCTTATCTCACTAGGGGTAAGATAGATACTGCCTACAGGAAAATTAAAGAGACCTTTCTAGAAAAGAGAACCACTTGTATGAATATCAAGAGCTCAGATGGAAACCCAGTTCTAAGCAAAGAAGGGAAAGCAGAAAGGTGGAAGGTGTATATAGAGGGTGTATATAAGGGCGACGTACTTGAGGACAATATTCTAGAAATGGAACAGAATGTATATGAAGATGAAATGGGAGATACAATACTGCATGAAGAGTTTGACAGAGCACTGAAAGACCTGAGTCGAAACAAGGCCCCGGGAGTAGACAACATTCCATTAGAACTACTGATGGCCTCGGGAGAGCCAGTCCTGGCAAAACTCTACCATCTGGTGAGCAAGATGTATGAGACGGGCGAAATACCCTCAGACTTCAAGAAGAATATAATAATTCAATCCCAAAGAAAGCAGGTGTTGACAGATGTGAAAATTACCGAACTATCAGTTTAATAAGTCACAGCTGCAAAATATTAACGCGAATTCTTTACAGACGAATGGAAAAACTAGTAGAAGCCAACCTTGGGGAAGATCAGTTTGGATTCCGTAGAAATATTGGAACACGTGAGGCAATACTGACCTTACGACTTATCTTAGAAGAAAGATTAAGGAAAGGCAAACCTACGTTTCTAGCATTTGTAGACTTAGAGAAAGCTTTTGACAATGTTGACTGGAATACTCTCTTTCAAATTCTGAAGGTGGCAGGGGTAAAATACAGGGAGCGAAAGGCTATTTACAATTTGTACAGAAACCAGATGGCAGTTATAAGAGTCGAGGGACATGAAAGGGAAGCAGCGGTTGGGAAGGGAGTGAGACAGGGTTGTAGCCTCTGGCTCTGAGCATTATGGGACTTAACAGCTGTGGTCATCAGTCCCCTAGAACTTAGAACTACTTAAACCTAACTAACCTAAGGACATCACACACATCCATGCCCGAGGCAGGATTCGAACCTGCGAACGGAGCGGTCACGCGGTTCCAGACTGAAGCACCTAGACCGCACGGCCACACCGGCCGGCTGTTGTAGCCTCTCTATTCAATCTGTATATTGTGCAAGCAGTAAAGGAAACAAAAGAAAAATTCGGAGTAGGTATTAAAATCCATGGAGAAGAAATAAAAACTTTGAGGTTTGCCGATGACATTGTAATTCAGTCAGAGACAGCAAAGGACTTGGAAGAGCAGTTGAATGGAATGGACAGTGTCTGGAAAGGAGGATATAAGATGAACATCAACAAAAGCAAAACGAGGATAATGGAATGTAGTCGAATTAAGTCGGGTGATGCTGAGGGAATTTGATTAGGAAATGAGACACTTAAAGTAGTAAAGGAGTTTTGCTGGGGAGTAAAATAACTGATGATGGTCGAAGTAGAGAGGATATAAAATATTGACTGGCAATGGCAAGAAAAGCGTTTCTGAAGAAGAGAAATCTGTTAACATCGATTATAGATTTAAGTGTCAGGAAGTCGATTCTGAAAGTATTTGTATGGAGTGTAGCCATGTATGGAAGTGAAACATGGACGATAAATAGTTTGGACAAGAAGAGAATAGAAGCTTTTGAAATGTGGTGCTACAGAATAATGCTGAAGATTAGGTGGGTAGATCACATAACTAATGAGGAGGTATTGAATAGAATTGGGGAGAAGAGGAGTTTGTGGCACAACTTGACAAGAAGAAGGGACCAGTTGGTAGGACATGTTCTGAGGCATCAAGGTGTGGGGCGGCGGGTGGAATTTATGTTGTTATATAAATGTAGAATGTAATGTAGAAAAGATGCATTTCCCAGCCGATTAGCAACATATGTGGGGCGGCGGGTGGAATTATTGTTGTTAAAAATGTTCCTATTATTTATTTATTTAATACTGTTGTTTGCCGTTCTCAACACTGGCTCTCTAACTACAATATTGGCAACCAGAAAGTGATTAGCAAAACGTGAAGCCTGTAATCAGAATTCGTAGTGCCCACTTCATCTGAGAAATACATTTATAGCTACAGCTTATAGTTCTGAGGAATTAGGAGATTGTCTGGGATTTATAATCAAAAACGATTCTGTCTAAAATGTTCACTATATTCTGAAAGTCACAGACCAAAAAAGATTCCATACAATACAACTAGCAGAGCAGTTCAGAGTCTAAAGCGCTGATGCAACTGTAACTGTTGAAACTAAATGTTTAAGTGAATGCTCACCATAATTTGATGATAATGTTCATCAAACGCCACGCTAAATAATGGTAGAATGTTTGTCCCGCGGCGGCACGTGAAAATACGACATACGCAAACTGAAGATAGATCATTAAAGTCATCCCAGAATTAACACTTCACTCGAAAACGATTTCATGGTTACGCGTATCCCGAGTAACTTATTGCGGCATCCGAGGCTGTTTATAGCAATGATACCGACGCAACGCGACTCCCGGCAAAGGTGGTGCGATAATCAGCATCTGGAGAGAACTGGGGCCTTCTTTCCTCGCGCAGCGTTCTTATACACTCCTGGAAATTGAAATAAGAACACCGTGAATTCATTGTCCCAGGAAGGGGAAACTTTATTGACACATTCCTGGGGTCAGATACATCACATGATCACACTGACAGAACCACAGGCACATAGACACAGGCAACAGAGCATGCACAATGTCGGCACTAGTACAGTGTCTATCCACCTTTCGCAGCAATGCAGGCTGCTATTCTCCCATGGAGTCGATTGTAGAGATGCTGGATGTAGTCCTGTGGAACGGCTTGCCATGCCATTTCCACCTGGGGCCTCCGTTGGACCAGCGTTCGTGCTGGACGTGCAGACCGCGTGAGACGACGCTTCATCCAGTCCCAAACATGCTCAATGGGGGACAGATCCGGAGATCTTGCTGGCCAGGGTAGTTGACTTACACCTTCTAGAGCACGTTGGGTGGCACGGGATACATGCGGACGTGCATTGTCCTGTTGGAACAGCAAGTTCCCTTGCCGGTCTAGGAATGGTAGAACGATGGGTTCGATGACGGTTTGGATGTACCGTGCACTATTCAGTGTCCCCTCGACGATCACCAGTGGTGTACGGCCAGTGTAGGAGATCGCTCCCCACACCATGATGCCGGGTGTTGGCCCTGTGTGCCTCGGTCGTATGCAGTCCTGATTGTGGCGCTCACCTGCACGGCGCCAAACACGCATACGACCATCATTGGCACCAAGGCAGAAGCGACTCTCATCGCTGAAGACGACACGTCTCCATTCGTCCCTCCATTCACGCCTGTCGCGACACCACTGGAGGCGGGCTGCACGATGTTGGGGCGTGAGCGGAAGACGGCGTAACGGTGTGCGGGACCGTAGCCCAGCTTCATGGAGACGGTTGCGAATGGTCCTCGCCGATACCCCAGGAGCAACAGTGTCCCTAATTTGCTGGGAAGTGGCGGTGCGGTCCCCTACGGCACTGCGTAGGATCCTACGGTCTTGGCGTGCATCCGTGCGTCGCTGCGGTCCGGTCCCAGGTCGACGGGCACGTGCACCTTCCGCCGACCACTGGCGACAACATCGATGTACTCTGGAGACCTCACGCCCCACGTGTTGAGCAATTCGGCGGTACGTCCACCCGGCCTCCCGCATGCCCACTATACGCCCTCGCTCAAAGTCCGTCAACTGCACATACGGTTCACGTCCACGCTGTCGCGGCATGCTACCAGTGTTAAAGGCTGCGATGGAGCTCCGTATGCCACGGCAAACTGGCTGACACTGACGGCGGCGGTGCACAAATGCTGCGCAGCTAGCGCCATTCGACGGCCAACACCACGGTTCCTGGTGTGTCCGCTGTGCCGTGCGTGTGATCATTGCTTGTACAGCCCTCTCGCAGTGTCCGGAGCAAGTATGGTGGGTCTGACACACCGGTGTCAATGTGTTCTTTTTTCCATTTCCAGGAGTGTATATAAAGCCGCGGTGCGGGCGGCTAAGGGAACGCCTGATCAAATCGGCTCTCCCTACTAGCCGCTGGGCTAGTAATGCACCACTTTAAGTTATCGAATAAATCATTGCTTCCTTTGCTGATGGCCAATGAAGCTCTCAATTTAAATGTGCAATCAGCACACAGGTAATTAATCATAATAAAAGTCTGACGTGGCTAAGTCTATTATTTTGGGCGAGAGAATTAATTTAATTACATTACACGCAGTAGACGAGCTCTGAACTTGCCCTTTGGAGATACGCTATCGCTATAGTTTTACAGTTATTCAACTGAAACTTCTCACATCTTTATGATTATAGCGGATCTCCCTTCTACTTAAATTTAAACATCCTAGCCTTATTTATTCGCCTACTTAATCTATCTTGCTTCCTTAATTTTTAAGACAAAAACCAGAAAATCATGAATTTCAACTAAAATTTTAATTTGTGTGATCCAGAATACTGTTTCTACTAAATTATTATGAAAAAGGAATCTAAATATAAATTTTTAAGTTTCTAGCTCTTTTCTGTTGCGCCAATGATTTTTACAGAAAACCATCCAAATTTCGAAAATGGTTAGTTATTGAACTGATATTCAACACATATTGATTTAGTATTACTCCTGACATGCTAGAAACGTTTCAGGTTATTTACTTGATTTTTAAAGTATTGCGCAACATTTATGACGTCAGAGCTAGTTACAGCGGACTAGGCTGGCACACAATGGAAAGACTGATGAGAATGTTATAAGGCGTGAGTAGGCTGCTTCCCTACAAAGGGATCACAAATTTAGCATTGGAGGGCAGTGTGGAGGGTAAACATCATAGAGGGAGACCAAGAGATGAAGTAGGTTGCAGTAAGTACTGGGAGATGAAGAAGCTTGCACAGGATAGAGTAGCATGGAGAGCTGCATCAAACCAGTCTCAGGACTGAAGACCACAACAACAACAAGAGCTATGAGTACTTTTTCACCTTTGATACTGCGAAACAAATCTATTCTACTGCAAGCTCTTTGCTCTTCATATTTTAGGAAGACGCAGTATGGACCAAAATAAGAAAAACGAACGTTTCTGTCATATCTCTGAATATTGACCATTGCCCCTGAACACCCAGTATCTAACGCTTTTAGTTCCGAAAATAAGTTTTCAGTCTAATATTACACTGTTTAGGCCTACTACTGCTGCTTCCATGTACTATGTTGACTCATTACTTGTCAACAGACCACCGTTAAGATGCGTGGAGGAGGTGTTGTCATTTGGGGGCGTTTATGTGTGGTGAAATAGACATGATACATCTGCCATCACCTACCACGAGTGAACGGTATAGAAATCTGCTCTTTGAGAATTTACATCTGTTTGTTTACCTAAAGCATACGACTGGAAACCTGTTTCTTCAGCAAGAGAACGCACCGGCTCATCGCTCCGAATTGTATCAAAATGGTTAGACGAACAATCCACGGAAATAAGGTCGGTCATCTGGTTTCAGTTCTATGCAATACATCACAGGAGTGATTGCTTAAACGGCTCGGTGTACGTTATAATTAGTCTGAACTTGTCTTTACAATTCCCACTGGAGCGTTGCGTGGGTGCTGTAGTATATTTCTACCTTTCTCATTTAAAGCTGGTTTTTCAAACTTTTTATGTTGGCTTTCGCGGGATAATTTGCACCTATCTTCCAGCGTCTACCAGTTCATGTTTTTCAGCAGCTTCGTGACGCCCACCCATGGATAAAATAAATCTGTGACCATTCGTACTGCGCTATTTTGTATTCGCCGGCCGGAGTGGCCGAGCGGTTCTGGGCACTACAGTCTGGAACCGCGCGACCGCTACGGTCGCAGATTCGAATCCTGCCTCGGGCATGGATGTGTGTGATGTCCTTAGGTTACTTAGATTTAAGTAGTTCTAAATTCTAGGGGACTGATGACCTCAGCAGTTAAGTCCCATAGTGCTCAGAGCCATTTGAACCATTTTATTTTGTATGCGTTCAATATTCCTGATCAGTCCTATTAGGCACAGGTTCCACACACTTGAGAAATACTCTAGGATGGGTCGGAGGAGTGTCTTGTAAGCAATCTCCATTGTACAGTGATTGAATTTTCCCAGTATCCTACCAACGAACCGAATTCTGTCAGATGCTTTACCTTCGACTGAGCCTACGCGACTGTTCTACTTCACATCCACACAAATTGTAGCACCCAGGCGTTATTATGATTGAGTTGTGACACACTGATATTGTACTCGTAGGCTACTAGGTTTTTCCGTTTTGTGAAGTGCACAGTTTTACGTTTCTGAACATTGAAAGTTAGTTGTCAATCTTTGAAGCACTTTGAAATCTTGTACAGACATTTGTGCATTTTTTTCAAACAATACGTCATTATAAAAACTGAATCATCCGCGACACATCTTGTATTACTGTTAGTGTTATCTGCCAGGTCTTTGACAAACAACCTAAACAGCAAGAGACCCAACACACCTCCTTTGGGATCGTCTAAAGCCTCTTCCACATCTATCGATGACTCTCCATACAAGATAACATGCTGCGTATACCAACTGCGCAACCAATGAGCAAAATCAGTTGTCGTTCAACAGGTACGGCTAGTATGTGTGTTATTGACAGTGGTTGGGCTGTCCTAGATCAGTATGGCTCCCAACGCTTTTGGTCTCTTGTGAAGTCGCGTCATGACGTGTTCGTGCTGTCATCGGGACGATTGGGGCGTTACCCGTACAGGTACTTGTCTTTGATTAAATTTCCCATTGATTCAAATGGTTCAAATGGCTCTGAGCACTATGTGACTTAACATCTGAGGTCATCAGTTCCCTAGAACTTAGAACTACTTAAACCTAACTAACGTAAGGACATCACACACACCCATGCCCGAGGCAGGATTCGAACCTGCGACCGTAGCAGTCGCGCGGTTCTAGACTAGAACCGCTCGGCCACACCGGCCGGCTCCCATTGATTAATATATTTGTTTCTTATTGTGGCTGGTGTACTCTGCGCGAAAGAAATTGGTAGATGGCACTTCCGTAACACGTCTAACACCTCTCCGCGGGGTTGCTTTGACACAAGGGGGATAAATTGCACTTCAGTACAGTAGTGTAATTATGGTCAAACGCTTCCATTCGACCAATGATGTTAATTCTGAAGACGACACGTAACAAATACTGTGCATGACCACCATTTCTTAATATTGCAACCATTATACTAAGTTCTCATACACGTAGCATGGAATTTGTGCCTGAAGGGAAGTTATTACTTATTGCCAGATTTCTGGGCAGATTGATCTGACATATAACCGACACCCTAGCTCTACCAAAAAATCTTCAGTGTAGTTCTAATCACAACCGTTATCAAGATTATCAAGATAGTCCTATAAACCCACCATGATACAATGGTCTTCGTCCAAATCCATATCTTTAAGGGGAGACGGAAGATGCCTGGTCTTTCCTGCGTGAAACAGTTTTTGTTTTATATAAATACGACAATTTTTTCGTGAGATATGATGGTTTTCCGGACGTTCTGTGCAATCTGGGGACAGTGACAGCGAGGCTTATGATCAGGTATGTGCAGAACAACCCTATGGTCCTAAAGTCACAATTTCTAAATTAGAGTGCATTGGGCATGTCCAGAAGAGAATGGAGTCCAGGTTGAGAAGATTATTGAAAGAAAAATAAAAAATAGTATTGGAATATGTTAAGAAGATAGGTGGTAAAGGTCGCCTCAGAATTATTATGGCTTGGCCATAAGAAGAAACGCAGGGAATTTAGAAAACACGAAAAAAGCTGTATGGGCTATCTTTTTCCATAAACTTTCCACAAATGAAAATCCAGTGGACGATCTTTGCCCGTATGGGCCTAACACTCGGTGCAAGTACAGGAGAAGTGCCAGTAATGAATGAAATTAAACCCATATTTAGAGACCTTTGTAAAGATACCTTGTTGGAGAAATGTCTTCATGGGAAAACCCAAAATTTAAATGAATGTGTGAATTCTGTCATTTGGAACCGGTTACCAAAAACTGTAGTTGTTCAGCTTACAACCCTCAAATTTGTTGTTTGTGATGCTATTTTATGCTTCAATGATGGTGTAATTAGAAAACTGGATGTTTTGGAATTATTGGGCATAAAAATATAGTAGAAATACTCCAAAATCCTTGGTGCAAATAGATAAAGAGAGACTCTGCAGAGCAGATATTGCTAATTTAAAATGCATAAAAGAAGCCAGTCATAAAAGAAGAGGGACCAAGAGAAGAAAAGAAGATCAGTATGATTCAGATGATGCTCAGTATGGTGCAGAAAAATATTAGTGGTAAGTAATTCTCATCAATAACTATACTAGAACTGCAATATTAAACTTTAAATGGATTTTTCTCAAAACTACATTTTTTTACTTTCAGGTACCATCATTTGATAAACTAATGGGGTTAGAAAAATGAAATTTGGTCAATTTGTACTGCAGATGGTAATAAGTTATTACAAGTAAATTGAGAACCACCAAACAATCATAAACTGTCTTATAATAATTAATGTACAAAAAAAGTTAAATTTTAGTAGTGAAAGAATAAATTTTTTTCTTCAAAACCATAAGAGGTATTATGTTCAGTTTACTTGAAAATTTTTTCAAAAGAGCTATATATATATATATATATATATATATATATATATATATATATATATATATATATATATATACAGTAAAACTTTCATTGTTTTATCACTTATAGTTCTTTTGAAAAGTGTACCTATTCAAAGGGTAAAATAGCATTGGCAGAATAGGGATAAAAATCACCTTTCTTCTCCCATTAATGTGCAAATCACTGAACTGTGCGTAGCAGAGGGTATATGAACAAACTGTTCGTTTCTTCCATGGCACTTAGTGGACACTGTCTCTGTCTTTGCTGTTAGTCAGAAGTGTGAGTTTTCCTTGCAGTTTTTTCCGAGCTGGTAGCTAAGGCTCTTGTGATCGCTGGGTTTGGGTAAACTTAGGATACTGGTGACTACGAAGCGGAGGGGAACGTGGCACATTCATTAAATGTGGTAGAAATTCCCGCACGGAGTTGCTCGAAACCACGGCGTTTCTATAGTGTCTGAGTATTGCCGTCCACTCGCTATTCAGCTATTCATAAAACGTAATTCAAATCTACATGTGTTCTACTGAGCCTTATTTCCACAAAACACCGCTCTTAGATTCCTGGTGCGCAGCGTAGCACGTGTCGCCTCACATCGAGCCTGCATTTTAGATGGACTTGTCACAATTGAAGTATGTCAGACGATAAGGCTTCTCGGATATTTAATTCCCGTACAGAATTCAAGATATGTGAACACTATACGTCGACGGGAACATAAAAACAAAACAAATGTAATTTTTATTTGAAGCCTTGACTTTAAAAGAGCTGTAACTTAGAGTAGTGTAATAAAATTTGCGTTTGCTTGCAGTAGTTTAGTGACATTGCTCTGACACTTTAATAAATTATTTGCATCACATGTTGTAAGTTCCAAAATTTTATAACGAGTTCTTGGTCATGTTGTATTCCCTTTTTAGTACCGGTAATTTGAAAAAGTCATATAGATAGTTATTTGCACACTGTATTGTTTACATATTTATTTTGTTCATAGCATCCTATGACATTCTGGGAGAGTTCACTGATTTATAGAAATAGTTTATGATCTCACTGAAAATATAGTTTTATGTAAACATATAAAACAAGTGGTTTGTGTTTATATTAGACTAGATCTATCTACGTATACATTTAATAAGTGCATCACACACACTTAACATGATTTACTCGAAATTCCCGTTTGGAATACAACAGTCAACAACCCTTTCATAGGTACTCTACCAGTGATCACCTCCCGTGAAATGGGAAAAAAAAATAGAGATTAGGGTAACTGAGTGAGGTAAAAAACTAGTACCCTCTTAAAACGAACAGCTTTCGTACTTCCCAGTGCACTATATTGACTTATTGTTATAATATCATAGTCAAGTAGACCTGAAGTACTCATTTATGAATGATATTGGCTACTATTCCAATCATTTCAGTGGAGTACACTCGAATAACACAATGAAGTGGCTCGGAAGCATTCCTGCGGGGAACGGGAGTTTACCGAGATAATAGCATTAAATTTCCGTTTGGAAATCTATTGTTTGTCAGTAATAGCTTTAGCTCTTGTCAGAGTAGCCTGAAAATGCATGATGACGAGTGCTGCACAGTTCATTGAATGGTAGCTACGAATGTGCTCACAACATAAAATTCATTTTCCAATCTTTTATTCACAGAATGGATACTGATGTTCCTTAGAAAAATGTTCACAGTGTCAATCGCAAATGTCGTAAGTCAGTAGGTCCACTGCGGTGTCAGTATGAGAATCCGTGGCTGATGAAATAGAAACCAACATAAACTCAGTGTATTAACAGCATTTATGGTCCATTTGGATCGTTTATGCGCTACGAAATTTTACGTGCTTGAAATGAAGTGCCCCACAACGTTTTCTTTTTGTAGCTTCAAGGCGTGACAGAATACGCAAGGTAAACAAGTTTTATTGGTAACAGACGTTGTGGCTGTGGGCAGCACTCTTATTGTAAACGCAACTCCACTCAGTTCTGAATAAAAGTCTGCAATAAACAGGCGCTGTTAAAGTAAAATTGTGAAGCGTTCTGCCAGCTAACGCGCGTCCGTGAAATTTGAGCACCTATTGTAGAAGTAATGGTTACGGCGGACATCGCGACGGCGCAGCACCTAAACGCAGCGGACCCGAGAGAGCAGGTGCGGGAAGCACTTTCATACCAGCTCGCTGACGTGCAGCGGGGCTGCGTGGGCGTATCGGCTGTTTGCAGAGCGCCTCCCACGCTACGTGCATGACGTCACTGCGAAACTCGACGAGACTAGCGCAGCGCTGCGCAGAGCACACACGGGTATATGGCCGCCGGGCTCTGACGCAGCCTGCCGTGTAAGGTCACATATTAGCTCCGGGGCGCGCGGAATCTGTGATTGCACGGTCAGTGATAAACCTCTGGAACGCATCACTTCGCTTAAGCGTAACCGGACACTCCTGCACCTGCCAAATAATATTTAATGAATATGTTCTCTTACACTACAAGCACTATAAAGGCAATTTCTTTGGAGTACCATGGCTGGTATATTTGGTCCCATTTGTCAAAGGGACTTCAGTACATTTTTACAACCGAAAAAACTGAGACAACTTTTTCACCGTATTTTGTAGGTGCTGATTTTTTTTATCTTTTTGAGATATTACGCCACGCGGCTTGGCCGCGCGGTTTGAGACGTCATGTCACGGACTGCGCTGACCCTCCCGCCGGAGGTTCGAGTCCTCCCTCGGGCATGGGTGTGGGTGTTGTTCGTAGCATAAGTTAGTTTAAGAAGTGTGTAAGTCTAGGGACCGATGACCTAAGCAGTTTGGTCCCTTAGGAATTCACACACATTTGAACATTTTGAGATATTATGGATGCTGCCGTGATACAATACGTAAATTGGTATGTTGCACAAAGCTGAAAATTTTTACGAGATCTGACAAAAAGTAGAACACCCGGGAGACATCGTCGTATGTGAACGAAACTTCGTACACGAAAACACCAACGGTGGGTATGTAAATGATTAGAGTTAAAATTCTCTGTGACAGGTAGAACGGCCACCAGAGTGCATTTGTGTTATTCGTGTTTAGTGTTGTTGCCAGGCATGCTACGGTATACACTGAAGGGCCAAAGAAACTGGTACACCTGCCTAATATTGTGTTGGGCCCCCGCGAGCACGCAGAAGTGCCGCAACTCGACGTGGAATGGGCTCGACTAATGTCAGAAGTAGTGCTGGAGGGAATTGACACCATGAATTCTGCAGGGCTGTCCAAGAATCCGTAAGAGTACGTGGGATAGAGGTCTCTTCTGAACAGCACGTTGCAAGGCATCCCAGACATGCCCAATAATGTTCATGTCTGGGAAGTTTGATGGCCAGCGGAAGTGTTTAAACTTAGAAGATTGATCCTGGAGCCATTCTGTAGCAATTCTGGACGTATGGGGTGTCGCGTTGTCCTGCTGGAATTGCCCAAGTCCGTCGGAATGCACATGGACATGAATGGATGCAGGTGATCGGGCAGGATGCTTACGTACGTGTCACCTGTCAAGTCATATCTAGACGTATCTGGAGTCCCATATCGCTCCAAATGCACATGCCCCACACCATTACAGAGCCTCCACCAGCTTGAACAGTCCCCTGCTGACATGCAGGGTCGACGGATGCATGAGGGTGTCTTCATACTTGTACACGTCCATCCGCTCGATACAATTTGAAACGAAACTCACCCGACCATGAAACATGTTTCCAGTCATCAACAGTCCAATGTAGGTGTTGACTGGCCCAAGGAGGCGCAAAGCCCATATCGATGGTGTTTCGTTGAATGGTTTGCACGCTGACACTTGTTGATGGTCCAGCATTGAAATCTGTAGCAATTTGCGGAAGGGTTGCACTTCTGTCACGTTCAACGAGTCTCTTCAGTCGTCGTTGGTCCCGTTCTTGCAGGATCTTTTTCCAGCGGCAGCGATGTCGGAGATCTGATGTTTTACCGGGTTCCTGATATTCACGGTACACTCGTGAAATGTTCGTACGGGGAAATCTCCACTTTATCGCTACATCGGAGATGCTGTGTCCCATCGCTCGTGCGCCGACTATAACATCATGTTCAAACTCACTTAAATCTTGATGACCTGTTGTTGTAGCAGCAGTACCCGATCTAACAACTACCAGACACTTGTCTTATATAGGCGTTGCCGACCGTAGCGCCGTCTTCTGCCTGTTTACATATCTCTGTATTTGAATACGCATGCCTATACCAGTTTCTTTGGCGCTTCAGTGTATAACGGATACGAACAGCGTCAGATATTGAGTGACAATTGTGAACGATACGAAGATGCTGCGTACTAATGACGAGACTATGAACAATTTAATTTGGACCAGTATACTGGTCCTAAGATCGATGAAGCTTCTTTGAACTGGATGTCGGAGCTGATGTCTAAATGGTTCAAATGGCTCTGAGCACTATGGGACTCAACATCTATGGTCATCAGTCCCCTAGAACTTAGAACTACCTAAATCTAACTAACCTAAGGACATCACACACATCCATGCCCGAGGTAGGAATCGAACCTGCGACCGTAGCGGTCGAGCAGTTCCAGACTATAGCGCCTAGAACTGCTCGGCTGTGGAATTAGTGAAAAATGTTATGTATATAGGCTGAAGAGGTGAGTGAAAATTTGTACTAAGGCTGGGAATTGAACCCAGGCCTCCTGCTTAGTAGGTATTTACGGTAGCCACGAAGCAGCCTCTCTGAGGCTCTCCTTGTTCTGGGACAGCGCCTCAGCATCGAATGTAAATGGGGGAATCAGCCTGAAACCAGAGCAGATACTTATGAAAATGAAATGATTTCAATGTCCAGAGAGAGACTTTACTGGTCTCATACAGGTATGGTTTTATGTACAAATTTCCACTCGCCGCTTCAGTCTATATACATAAAATCACATCTGTATGAGAGCAGTAAAGTCTCTGATACTGTGAAATCATTTCATTTGTATAAGTACCACCTCCTGGATTTTAGGCTGGATCCCCCATTTACGTTCGATGCTGAGGTGGTACTCCAGAACATGGAGAGCCTCAGCAATTCTGTTCGTGTGTAAGGGGGAATTTAAAGTGGGCTAGGGAGGCAGTGAAACCCTGCATAGAGGAGGGAGGCGAGTGCGAAGTGCTGTACTAACGCCGGCACGGTAGATCAGCGTGTTTGCATGCTCTCTGTAATAAAAAAACTGAGTCAGAGAATCAACGATCGACTTGAACGGATGTCTTGTGACGTCTGCCCAGACCAAACGCAATGAACTACATTGAACAAAATGAAAAAAAAATTGTCTTAGTGGCTAACGCACCTGCATCGTGAGCAGGAGACTCTGGTTCGATTCCCAGGCGTGGTGCAAATTTTGACTCTCTGCTTCAGTCTGTATACATAAAATAGTATCTGTACGATACCAGTAAAGTATCTAAAACTGTGAAATCATTTCTTTACTCAAAAATTTGATTGGCAGATTTCTTCAGAGAACATATCGCGAAAATCCTTTGTTAACATACTAGGGTTGCCCAGAAAGTACTGCACCGCATTTTTTTTCTCAGCCAGAAACAACGCTACGAATGCTAAACGTTACGTATGTATTATCTGAAGTCTTTTGAGTGAGCGGGTATAAGTTTCCGCCACTTGCGACAGATAGCGTAGCTGAAGGACAGTTTCAAAATGGCGTCTGTAGGTAATGTACGTCACAAGCAACACGCCGTCATTGAATTTCTCGCTGCAGAGAAAGGGGGAATATTCGCAAAATATTGTGCAAAGTCTATGGAGTATCTGATGTCTACAGAAGTACAGTTAGTAGCTGGGCATGGAGGGTGAGGTCATCAGAAGGCGGTTCGGCGGAGCTCCACGATTTGCAGCGGTTGGGGGGCCATCCACGGTTGTCGCACCTGATGCATCTGACATAGCCCCCTCGCACTTCCACTTGTTTCGGCTATTAATGGATGCGATTGGTGGAAGACATTTTGAGGACGATAAGGAAGTGATTCACACAGTGAAGCACTGGTTCTGCCAGCAGGAGAAGGATTGGTACTGACAGGGCAAACACACCCTTGTTTCACGTTGGAGGAAGGCCATAGAACGGGTTGGAAATTACATGGAAAACTGGGGTGTGTAGATGAAACACCATTCTTTCGTATGTGTAATTCTCATTATTTTTAATAAAGAATTGTGTAAGACGTGTATATTTCTATTGTCTATTGCCAAACCACAATTTATGAAAGATGTTTACATTTTATTAATAGGATTAAGTAGGAATAATTAATATTTGTCATGTTGGAAATAACTGTGGTAGCAGGGAATGTCTGCACCAAAGTGTTGTTGGCAAGAGAGACCGCACATTGATATAATTTTAAAAAGGGCGGGAGAGACAGCGTAGCCGGCCGCGGTGGTCTCGCGGTTCTAGGCGCGCAGTCCGGAACCGTGCGACTGCTACGGTCGCAGGTTCGAATCCTGCCTCGGGCATGGATGTGTGTGATGTCCTTAGGTTAGTTAGGTTTAAGTAGTTCTAAGTTCTAGGGGACTGATGACCACAGCAGTTGAGTCCCATAGTGCTCAGAGCCATTTGAACCATTTTGAAGAGACAGCGTATGAATACATTTTAAGAAAAGAGCTGGAAAGACCGCGCATTGATACATTTTGTAATGGTAGCAGGGATTGTCTGCACCAGAAAGCATTATTGGCAGGAGAGACCGCACTTTAGCGTTCGTAGGAAGTCAGTAGTAAGCGAGAAGTGAAGCGAGTCGGTAGCAGGCCTGAAGCGAGAGGTTGAGAGGAGCGGTGTGCCTGCCAGCCACTAGCTATGATTTACAAGAGATTATAAACGGATGTACAGAGACATCAGCTAACTATTATCATAAGAGGAACTAATATTATTGAATTATTTTTTTGAGAAACTCAAGACTACTGAAGGTATGTTTGCGCAATGCTAATTGTAAGATTATTGTAAAACGTAAGTCCCATTTAAACGTTTGTAAAATCATTTCATTCAGAATACAATTAATTTTTGCCAGCAATACTGCGTTACTGATTATAATCCATCCCAAAAACCATCAACGTAAAACTTTGCAAAATTTTATTGTTGTCAAGAAAATGTTTAACTATGAATTACGTAACGTCAGTCAAATTAATTAAAGAATAACGTCAGCATTACTATTAAAGAATAACGTCAGCTTTGGTAATAAATACAGCCACTTATTATGACAGCCACCAGCAGCTAATAGAGTATAGTAAAACAGAGTTAGTGTATTCATGTCGCAGTTCGATGTAGCAGTCAGATGGCGATCCAGTAACAGTAAAAAAGGTAAGGGACAGTTTTGATTTATTACAGGTAACGACTGAGGGCCACGACGACGACACATTCTATGTTTCGTCGAAATAATCAGCAAATCACTTTTAATAAGCAGCATTTAAATCTGTATGCGAAGATTGAGAAAGAGAATTAATTTCAAAGGGAAGATTTCATTTATTATCATTAAACAAGAGAAAGAAATCCTAAGGGAAAGTTTCATAGGTTACTGTAAAAGGGAAGGCTGCGTAACAAAAGAGGTATAAAGGAGACGGGAAGGTTTCAATTGTTAAAGATAAAAATGCGGTGCATTACTTCTTGGGCAACCCTCGTACTTTTAAAAAATAATTTACAAATACTTAGAATTAATCTAAATACAAAAAGCGCTGTTTTGGATAGGAAAGTCTACTATTTCAATACACAAAAAACTCGAAAAGAAAATTCCGAAATTTTCTGGGTCCGCGCCCTCTTAATTGCCAGCAGTAACCACACAACTCAATGAAATATGACGTTGTCGTAAAATCCGTATCAGGTAACGTGAAAGGAATACTTGGAATTGTAGGGAGCATCCCCAGAAAGTTCAATTCAAGTGTTACAGTGGAAACTCAGAACATCCAGTGAAAGCTTCGGTGATGAGCCAAATTATGACCAGCGGTCACCGCGAGATTGAACGCCACCTGGTGGCGTTACGGGCTCGTCGTGCGGCAAGAAAAGTATCTAATCGGAGCAGAGACGAATGGGGAACTATTTTAGGGACGATAGAGGCGCAAATGTGGAAAGCCACCGATATAAGCGACTTTGACACAGGGGAGTTCTTATGGCCCTGCGCCTGGTAACGCGTATCTCGGAAATGGCGAAGCAGGTCGGCCGTTCACGTCCTATTATCGCGAGCATCTGCGGAAAGCGGTCGAAGGACGCTGACATCACGAATAGGCGACAAGGTCTTGCGCGTCCACGCTTCATCATACTGTAGAACGTGAAGGTCGGGAGCTTGGCCGCTCTGTAAAGCAGGATAGATGGCTGTCTGTGGCAGATATGACGACAGAATACAGTGCTGGTACACGCACAAGTCTTTCAGAGCAGTGTTGAACATTGGGCTCAGCAGCAGACGACACCTAAGTGTTCCCATGTTGACCCAAGGACATCGTAAATTACGGTGTCGAGATTGGACCATGGATCAGTTTCCCCTGTCGCCTGATCGGATGAATCACGTTTCTTGTCAGACCACGTCAATGGTCGTGTCCGGATTCGCAAGTAATCTAGGAGAATCACGTACTGCGATACGGATGCAGGCCCGTGGGGACAGTATTATGCTATGAGAGACATTCACTTCGGCTTCCATGGGACCTGTGGTAGTAATACACTTCTGGCCATTAAAATTGCAACACCAAGAAGAAATGCAGATGATAAACGGGTATTCATTGGACAAATATATTATACTAGAACTGACATGTGATTACATTTTCACGCAATGTGGGTGCATAGATCCTGAGAAATCAGTACCCAGAACAACCACCTCTGGCCGTAATAACGGCCTTGATACGCCTGGGTATTGAGTCAAACAGAGTTTGGATGGCGTGTACAGGTACAACTGCCCATGCAGCTTCAACACGATGCCACAGTTCAGCCAAGAGTAGTGACTGGCGTATTATGACGAGCCAGTTGCTCGGCACCATTGACCAGACGTTTTCAATTGGTGAGAGATCTGGAGAATGTGCCGGCCAGGGCAGCAGTCGAACATTTTCTGTATCCAGAAAGGCCCCTACAGGACCTGCAACATGCGGTCGTGCATTATCCTGCTGAAATGTAGGGTTTCGCAGGGATCGAATAAAGCATAGAGCCACAGGTCGTAACACATCTGAAATGTAACGTCCACTGTTCAAAGTTCCGTCAACGCGAACAAGAGGTGACCGAGACGTGTAACCAATGACACCTAACAGAAGAACATAAAGACCAACGAAGGCCCATCTGTGAGGACTTGCTTGCGCTGATCGTCACAATTTTTTGTCAAACATAGTCACAGGCGATGAAACGTGGATTCATCACTTTGAATTGGAAACAAAAAGGCAATCCATGGAGTGGCATAACACTACCTCTCCTCTGAAGAAAAAGTTTAAAGTCGCACCATCAGCCAGTAAGGTCATGGTGACGACCTTCTGGGACTCTGACGGAGTTATTCTGTTTGATGCCCTCCCACCTGGTGCAACGATCAACTTGTAAGAGTATTTTGCTACCTTCACGAAACTGAAGAAATAACTTCAGTGTGTTGGTAGCCATAAAATGCAAATGAACTTCTCATTCACCATGGCAACGCAAGGTCTCATGCAAATCTGTGCACCCAAGATGAGCTCACAAAACTTCATTGGACTGCGCTTCCTCATCCACCTTGCAGTTTGGATCTAGCACCTTCCGACTTCCAGCTGTTTGGCTCAATTAAAGATGCATTGGAGTATTTCTGTGCGGTATGGGATCCGCATCAGGTGGGACTGACGGATGACATCGAAAAAGTACAAAGACGGGCAGCTCGTTTTGTATTATCGCGAAATAGGGGAGATAGTGTCACAGACGTGATACGTGAACTGGAGTGGCAATCATTAAAACAAAGGCGTTTTTCGTTGCTTCTCTCTCAATGCTCAGCTTCTAATACTACGTTAACACAAAATGCCTAAAACACTTTTCAAGCTAGTTTTACTTCGGCGACACTGTAAATGTAGACATGTTGGTGAAATTGTACCTTGTGTATCTTAATTTTTCCCCTGCATAATGAGTATTTCATCAATTTTTAGGATTGTATTTAGATAATGAGTTCTTGTCTCGATACGAGGGTTGTCCAGAAAGTAAGTTCCGATTGGTCGCTAAATGGAAACCACAGTGAAAATCAGAAACATTTCATTTGCAAGAGTTCAAATGGGTCAAATGGTTCTGAGCACTATGGGACTTAACATCTGAGGTCATCAGTCTCCTAGACTTAGAACTACTTAAACCTAACTAACCTAAGGACGTCACACACGTCCATGCCCGAGGCAGGATTCGAACCTGCGACCGTAGCGGTCGCGCGGTTCAAGACTGTAGGGCCTAGAACCGCTCGGCCACTCCTGCCGGCTACAAGAGTTCGCTACACTTTCCAGACACTTCTCTACATAGTCGCCGCTCCGACTTAGACATTTGTCGGAGTGTTATACCAAATTTCCAACACCATCGTCATAGAAGGCAGCCGCCTGCGCTTTCCGATAATTCTCTACGCTGGTCTATATCGTGTAACCTGCGCCCAAGTGTTGTCTTCGTATCCAGCGTTTCATGTGAACGGAGATGATACTCAGGACGAGCCAATTAGGACTATGTTGTGGGTGATCGACCACTTCCCATCGAAATATTAGATACAGGCTCCAGGTAGATGCCAATTTCCTTGACTTCCGGAAGGCGTTCGATAGAGTTCCGCACTGTCGCCTGATAAACAAAGTAAGAGACTATGGAATATCAGACCAGCAGTGTGGCTGGATTGAAGAGTTTTTAGCAAACAGGACACAGCATGTTGTTCTCAATGGAGAGACGTCTACAGACGTTAAAGTAACCTCTGGCGTGCCACAGGAGAGTGTTATGGGAGCATTGCTTTTCACAATATGTATAAATGACCTAGTAGATAGTGTCGGAAGTTCCATGCGGCTTTTCGCGGATGATGCTGTAGTACGCAGAGAAGTTGCGGCATTAGAAAATTGAGCGAAATGCAGGAAGATCTGCAGCGGATAGGCACTTGGTGCAGGGTGTGGCAACTGATCCTTGACATAGACAAATGTAATGTATTGCGAATACATAGAAAGAAGGATCCTTTATTGTGTGATTATATGATAGCGGTACAAACACTGGTAGCAGTTACTTCAGTAAAATATCTGGGAGTATGCGTACGGAACGATTTGTAGTCAAATGGTCATATAAAATTAATTGTTGGTAAGGCGGGTGCCAGGTTGAGATTCACTGGGAGAGTCCTTAGAAAATTTAGTCCATCAACAAAGGAGGTGGCTTACAAAACACTCGTTCGACCTATACTTGAGTATTGGTCATCAGTGTGGGATCCCTACCAGGTCGGGTTGACAGAGGAGATAGAGAAGATCCAAAGAAGAGCGGCGCGTTTCGTCACAGGGTTATTTGGTAAGCGTGACAGCGTTACGAAGATGTTTAGCAAACTCAAGTGGCAGACTCTGCAAGAGAGGCGCTCTGAATTGCGGTGTAGCTTGCTGTCCAGGTTTCGAGAGGGTGCGTTTCTGGTTGAGGTATCGAATATATTGCTTCGCCCTACTTATACCTCCCAAGGAGATCACGAATGTAAAATTATAGAGATTCGAGCGCGCAGGGAGGCTCTCCGGCAGTCGTTCTTCCCGCGAGCCATACGCGACTGGAACAGGAAAGGGAGGTAATGACAGTGCCACGTAAAGTGCCCTCCGCCACACACCGTTAGGTGTCTTGTTTAGCATAAATGTAGATGTAGATGTAGAAAGGCTGCAGGAGCGTCTTCACTGCCCCTGCAGAGTGGGGCTGAGAATTGCCATGAAGAAGGAAGTACAGGGTTATTACAAATGATTGAAGCGATTTCACAGCTCTACAATAACTTTATTATTTGAGATATTTTCACAATGCTTTGCACACACATACAAAAACTCAAAAAGTTTTTTTAGGCATTCACAAATGTTCGATATGTGCCCCTTTAGTGATTCGGCAGACATCAAGCCGATAAACAAGTTCCTCCCACACTCGGCGCAGCATGTCCCCATCAATGAGTTCGAAAGCACTGTTGATGCGAGCTCGCAGTTCTGGCACGTTTCTTGGTAGAGGAGGTTTAAACACTGAATCTTTCACATCACTATGCGTGAAACTTGCCCGCACGCGTTCAACCGTTTCTTCGCTCACTGCAGGCCGACCCGTTGATTTCCCGTTACAGAGGCATCCAGAAGCTTTAAACTGCGCATACCATCGCCGAATGGAGTTAGCAGTTGGTGGATCTTTGTTGAACTTCGTCCTGAAGTGTCGTTGCACTGTTATGACTGACTGATGTGAGTGCATTTCAAGCACGACATACGCTTTCTCGGCTCCTGTCGCCATTTTGTCTCACTGCGCTCTCGAGCGCTCTGGCGGCAGAAACCTGAAGTGCGGCTTCAGCCGAACAAAAATTTATGAGTTTTTCTACGTATCTGCAGTGTGTCGTGACCATATGTCAATGAATGGAGCTACAGTGAATTTATGAAATCGCTTCAATAATTTGTAATAGCCCTGTATGTGGCAATTGTGTTAGATGGGCTGTATTCATTAAGGCGAAGCCTCTCAGCGGGCCCTCCTACTTGGCGGGAGACATCGTTGTTCTAGGGACCTTCACTCGCTCACAGTGCGCTCACAACTGAAAAGAGCGTCTTGATGCGATCGACGGTCGCACTAGAGACTCTACCCAACACATCTGTGCGAAGCGTCATCGGGTTTTCACTGGGGTGTCCATTTCGCGACCGATCTGAACTTACTTTCTGGACAACCCTCGTATTTCGGCTGACCCCCAGGCATACATTTTCAGATGAATATTATTAGTACGAAGAATATTATAAAAATTATCTACAAATGTCCACCTGATTGTTAATCTAAACAATAAGGAAAGAAATCATTATCCAGCTGCAATTCCGAATTCTCAGAGAAAACGTTACCTGTGGTCATTTAGCTGGAATGTAGTGTTATATGACTGAACCTGAAATTCACCAACAACATGCAGGAGACTATTCAGAAACATATGCTAGGTATTTTGGCATAATGGACTCTTGGTTTCCAATAGCCCGTTGTAGATTAATGGTACTTGTTTTGATTTCTTGCCCAATTTATCTTCGTGTCTGTATTGCACTGGAAATATCTACACAACAGCGAAAAGGTTGATAATATGCACTGTAACTCTTCTCTGGAAACGAACTTATTTCTTTCGCTCACGGTACTATAC
This sequence comes from Schistocerca nitens, assembly GCF_023898315.1. Classification (NCBI taxonomy): domain Eukaryota; kingdom Metazoa; phylum Arthropoda; class Insecta; order Orthoptera; family Acrididae; genus Schistocerca; species Schistocerca nitens. Next base: position 165,036,197 of record NC_064616.1, on the reverse strand, counting down.
TCGCTGCTAACAACAGCAATGTCCGCTTCACTCTTCTCTCTCAAGCTTCCATTCAATACTGCTCGATTTGTTTTTCTGGCAGTGTTAGTTGCAGTGTTGCAGTGGAGTAGCGATACATCGCAGTATAAATGGATTTACTGGTGAAGAGTTGGCTGATATGAAACTCGTGTATGGGTTCTCTAGATGCAATGGAATATTCCTGCAACGATGGCAACCGCAGCGCAGTGTATGTGCTTTGTCTGAGAGCCGTTGCAGTACTCTGTATTTTGTGTTGCCCGTTTTGGTGATTGCGTATTATACGATTTTTCACTGTTGCGAATCAGAATAGAGGGTGACCGTGGTTCATCTTGTAGTTTTCAGTGGGCTCATTGAGGGCTTGACATTAGAGTACTACGATACATCTATTTAGTTAGAAGGAATAGACGGGCTACATTTCAGGTTATTTCATGAAGCCTGGGCGAATTTTTCATTTGGGAAATAACTACCTGAAAATACAGCTGTCACATCTGTATAATTAGAGTCACAAACGTTGGAGGTCAAGTCTGTAGTATCCTACCCACTCATCTAATACAGGGTGCTTAGGAAACTGTTTTCTAGGATCGCTAGACAACTATTCAAGCAAATCATATTAATGGAGTTTATGACAGTAAGCTGAATTGAAAATACCTAACTTTCAGTATTCACAAAGATGTGTCGCAAGCAAATGGTGACATGAAATAAGCAGCGTCCTTCAGTATATACAATTTCTATGCAAGCAAAACAATAAGTTACTGCTGTAGCGTTTGTATGACGGCGAGTCTTCCATTGACCGCGGTTAGGTGGTGCGGCGCTTATATTCTCTTCGTGTAGATACCGCTCCTATCTTGGTGTCGTCCTAGCCAGTTTACTATTGGCTGACGTCGTCTCACAGTCCTTTTTGCTCTTCCATTCTTCATCGTCGTGCCGGCGCTTGTCGTCAAGCTGGAACAGTGTTTATGCTTGTTTTGTGCACCTAAATCATGCGCCCTCAGTAGTAGGGCAATGGTGGTTGTATGCCACTTTGTTAGTGCAGGCTGTCTGCATCACAGGCAAGCATACACTCAGGGGCAGACCGATTGATCTGCTCCATGTCACTCCTTATCCTACTGTTCTCTTCTGATTGACATTTTCGTAACCTATTGTTCTGCTAAGTGGATTATGACCCCCTGGGGATAATCTGTCCTTTGGAGAACACCCCCTGCCACAACTCCCACTCTTACCACCCCTCTCCCTCGCCGATATAAGCATACTTTTGGTGTCAAATTAATAAACTAATTAATTAAATCGATCAATTAGTTAACCTCTCCCTCACTGAGAAATCCCCAAGCCCTCCCCCGCCCCACATCTGGAAATTGATGGGAAAAAGACTCCATCTGTGTTGCACAGGAACGATATCATGACAAGAAATTCAAATCAGTGTCAATTACATAGCAAAGGATATACTGTTTATTCATAAAATTTAATTCGCAGAGGACTGATCTCTCTTTTCTTTGGTGAGTAAAGCTCACATCCATCAACCATACGTCCTAATTATGTAATTACACTGCTGCAGATTGGAGGTATCATCCTGTTGGAAAATTTTCGTGTGTGCACTCACCTTGACATGCAGGGATGGACTGGGCTAGTGCACATTGCCACTGCCAGAGGATGTCACACACACCCCACCCTTTGTCCTCTGCCTCCCAACCCCTTCCAGAAAAAACTGGAGGGAGAAAGACTCAGTCTGTGCTGGAGAGGAAAGCTCCCATGAAACCAAATTCAAATCAAAGAGAATAATACATTGATGCATATTCTTGATTTAATCAATTTGCTGGAGACAGAGCTTCCTGACTTGGGTACAGCTCACGTCTGCACCCCTCACTCCTGCTTCCCATAATCTAATAACTGTAATCACCAAGGAATGGAATGAAGTGTGGTATAGAAGCCACTGTTTGAGGTCTCTCGCATGCATGTCTTTTGTCAGGGCGCCACTACGAAGGTCAAAACCACCCAACGTCCTAATTACAGATCACATTGCTAAATACCACAGAGCGGATATCGGCCTCCTTTGATCTCACGCCCCCCAAACAAACCATCAAGTGGTAGAATTCTGTTAATCAGAAAAGTAAAGACTTGCTTCCTATCTCTATCTCCCTCAAGAGGCCACTCCCTGCTTCTGCATGTGGATCAACATCTCCAAACATGCAGATGGAGAGTATCATCTCTCCTCAGAAGAATGTGTTTCTATTGGCTAATGCTGGAGAAAAAGGGAGAGCAGATGCAATTTCGCTATAAAAAATAGAGTGAATTAAGCCATTTGCACTATCCTATCAAATTAATCGTTCAACAATTTACAGGAGTCAAATAGATTGCTTAGAACACTCACCTCCACTTTACAATGATCCTTCTTCGTAATATGACATATTTTCAGCGTTTGAGTATCACACTATAACATTATGCAAATCAAATAATGAAATTCCACAAATAGATCATAGTGCTAAATATATCTGAGGCCTTGTATGCACTAATGTTTGAGAACACAAACGCTCTCCCCTATCACAACGTTTCCACTAAACATATCTGGTGAAATAATACTACCAATCACACAAACTCGCAATTGCGAAGTATGCACCATCTGCCTATTGCAGGGTAGTCCTGTCTGCACCATCTGGGAAAGATCTGCACCCGCACTGGCCATGCCAGCAGCTGCATGCCCATCCCCCAGCATCCACACACCTGTCATACCGAATGCTCAGACGTTGGAGCGACTGTCAGCAAGCATTCAACCTATCAATTTTGATGGGGGGAAGAATCTTCCAGTACAAACACCCATCATATTGAATCTTCTCAAGTAACACACACGTCCACTTCTGTTGTTGCTCAGCCAGCACAGTGCTCACTTCACCAGGCCCAGCATCCACCTGCCATGATCCAATGCAAGTATGTGGTTGAATGGAGAGGCTTTATTCCACATTTCAGACAATATTTCTACCAGAAAGTGTAACTAACCTTAGCCAATGTATTGGACATAGAATTTTGTACATATCTTACGACCTCAATCTAGCATTGCATTTTTAAGTGACTCCTCATGTAGCACACCATCTGCTGTATGTGATCATCCTCAATCAACCATCATCGTCCCTCACCTATAACCCCATGGATATATCTCGGAACCTCTGTCACACTGTCTACATGGTATCAAGACAGAATGCCTTACAAATACTGTTTGTCAGTGTGGGAAATATCTAGCTGCAGCAACAGAGAGTTGCAAATATCGGCTTAATACCATGTTCCTTAGCCGAATCACTTTCTAAATTCGGTGATAAGGGTGACTTTATTGTGAGCCTGGAATGCTGGCGACGTGCACCTGCACTTTCAATCTGTTAACACACACCCCACAATCACTGTATATATTCAGTGCCATAGTATTTGTTGTGGAAGACGGCTTGATTAGGATGCAATACCATAACATAATTTATAAAGCATGTATAGTTTTTAACATACGAGGGTGAGTCAAATGAAAACCTTAAACATTTTTTTTAAATATTATTTATTGGGCAGAAGTGGTACAAAGCTGTATCACTTTTCAACATAATCTCCCCCACGCTCAATGCAAGTCCTCCAGCGCTTACAAAGTGCATAAATTCCTTTAGAAAAAAATTCTTTTGGTAGTCCGCACAACCACTCATGCACCGCGTGGCGTACCTCTTCATCAGAATAGAACTTCTTTCCTTCCATTGTGTCTTTGAGTGGTCCATACATATGGAAATCACTTGGGGCAAGGTCTGGTGAGTATGGTGGATGAGGAAGACACTCAAAATGCAGGTCTGTGATCGTTGCAACTGTTGTACGGGCAGTGTGGGGTCTTGCATTGTCATGTTGCAAAAGGACACCTGCTGGCAGCAATCCACGTCGCTTTGATTTGATTAAAGGCCGCAGATGATTTTTTAGGAGATCTGTGTACGTTGCACTGGTGACAGTGGTCCCTCTAGGCATGTAATGCTCCAAAATGACGTCTTTTTCGTTCCAAAAGAGAGTCAGCATAACCTTCCCTGCTGATGGTTCTGTTCGAAACTTTTTTGGTTTTGGTGATGAGGAATGGCGCCATTCCTTGCTCGCTCTCTTCGTTTCCGGTTGGTGGAAGTGAACCCAGGTTTCGTCCCCAGTAACGATTCTTGCAAAGAAGCCATCACCTTCTCGTTCAAAGCACCAAAGAAGTTTTTCACAAGCATCAACACGACGTTCTCTCATTTCAGGAGTCAGCTGCTGTGGCACCCATCTTGCAGACACTTTGTGAAACTGGAGCACATCATGGACAATGTGGTGTGCTGACCCATGACTAATCTGTAAACATGCTGCAATGTCATTCAGAGTCACTCGGCGGTTTTCCTTTACTATCGCTTCAACTGCTGCAATGTTCTGTGGAGTCACAACTCGTTGTGCCTGACCTGGACGAGGAGTATCTTCCACTGAAGTCACACCATTTGTGAACTTCCTACTCCATTCATAGACTTGCTGCTGTGACAAACATGCATCACCGTACTGAACCTTCATTCGTTGATGAATTTCAATAGGTTTCACACCTTCACTACGCAAAAACCGAATAACAGAACGCTGTTCTTCCCTGGTGCAAGTCACAAGTGGGGCGGCCATCTTTATACTGATACTGCGACGGTATGTGTGCATCTGGACTATGCTGCCTCCTAGTGGCCATTCTGCACGCTGTTTGTAGCACGCTTACCAACTTACAGGATAACGGCGCGAAATTTCGATTTGCTATTACAAATTTAAGGTTTTCATTTGACTCATCCTCGTAGATATCGTGACTCTTGTGTGTGCCTGTAGAACCAAGACCACTTTTGTGCCGGATGACAGTAACATAATCGCTGTTATTGTGTTTTTAATAGTGCAGTCCTTATGCAGAATGTATGTTGCCAGTGGTAGAATCCTTCTGCCATCACCGTAAAATGTTGGTTCTCAATAGAACATCATCTTCCCTCCAGGGATTTCCATTTCAGCTACCTGATGAGTGTACTCCAACTGCTGAACAAAAAAAAGTTACTCACCATGCTAAGTGACTCTCATGATCAATTTCATTATTTAGCCTATCAACTTGATATCACAGACATGCCACCTGGCGGGTGGAAGCGATGGCTAGGGTACCAGGGATATGATTCAGGGGTAGGAACAGTAATGAGGCGTTTCTTCATTGTGGCCATTTCTTTCAACGAAATTTCAGTCTCCCACCTAGATAGGGAGAGACGACCATCGTAATAAAATCAGATGTATTACCGAATTTACAAAGTGATACATAGTATAAACTTGATATTTACAACTTCTCTGTGCTGTTACCTTAAGAGACTTCATATCTGGCGAAGCATTTGTTTACTTTAAGGGAGCTCGAAAGTGAGGAGGCATCCTATGACGGAGGTAGATCTTAGCACCCCGTCATGCCCCAAAAATGAGTTTAATATTCCAGTCAAAATGGTTCAAATGGCTCTGAGCACTATGGGACTTAATTTCTGAGGTCATCAGTCCCCTAGAACTTAGAACTACTTAAACGTAACTAACCTAAGGACATCACACACATCCACGCCCGAGGCAGGATTCGAACCTGCGACCGTAGCGGTCCCGCAGTTCCAGACTATAGCGTCTAGAACCACTCGGCCACTCCGGCCGGCAATGTTCTAGTCCAGTGATGTAACAGATATTAAGATGTTTAGAACAGGTTTTTTTACCTGATGAGAGAATACTTAGAGAAAATATAACCCATGCCATACTGCTACAGGATTTTCACAACAGGTAACGATACTTTAATGATGTGAAAACGCGTGAATGCCCTGATTTCCTCTGTTTTCGAAAATAACTTGTATAAAAGGGAGAAATCTACATTTAACGTGAGAAATTCGAGGTGTATGGTCAACAACGTCGCTGTCTCGGATTGAGTAAAGTGGTTTTTTTAAACTGGGATTTGGTTAGAGCTGCTGTATACATCCAATCCACAGCTGTTTGTTTTATTGTGCACCACAGCTGGCTTCATGAGTGGTCATGAGGCTTTAGTGACCAAAAGTTGTGGATTAGCTCAGTCTGTGACGGGTGGTTAGGTACAAATAATGTAGTGACCTGCGTGATCTTGCCCATGGCAGCAGGGGGTGGTGAAGTGACCAGTGAGCTGGTTGAGCAGTGACAGAAGTGGACGTGTGTGTTGTGTGAGAAGATTAAATACGATGGGTGTCTGCACTGGAAGATTCTTCCCCCAAAGTGAATTGATCGGTTGACGGCTCGCTGACTGTCACTCTCACTTCTAAGCGTTTGGTTCAGCAGTCATGTGGATGCCAGGGATGGGCGTGTAGCTGCTGGAATGGCTGGCGCGGGTGTAGGTCTCCTCTGGCCGGGGCTACCCTGCAGTAGGTGGATAGCGCACACTTCGCGATAACGAGTTTGTGCGACTGATAGGATTTTTTTCACCAGATATGTTCAGTGGAAACCTTGTGTTGGAAGAGGCTGTTTGTGTTCCGAAACGTCGGTGCGTACAAGACCTTGGATGTATTTAGTGCTACGATATATTTGTGGCAGGAATTTCATTACTTGATTTGCATAATGTTTCCATGTGATACTCAACCATTGAAAATATGTTTTGTTATGGAGAAGGATCATTTTAAGTGGAGGTGAGCGTTGTTAGCGATCTTTTTGACTCCTGTAAATTACTGAACAATTAATTTGATAGGGCAGTGCAAATGGATTACTTCACTCTATTTTTGATACCAAAAATGCGTCTGCTCTTCCTATGTCTCCAGCATTATCCAATAGAAACACGGAATTCTGAAGAGAGATGAAACCCTCCATTTGCATGTTTGGAGACGTTGATCCACACAGACAAACAGGGAGTGGCCTCTTGAGGAGGACAGAGACAGGAAGCAAGTCTGGAATTTCCCGATTGACAGAATTCTGCCACTCGATGCTTTGTTTGGTGCCGTGAGATGAAAGGAGGCCGATGTCCGGTCCTTGGTCGTTGGTATTAAGTACTTTGATCTGTAATTAGGACATTGGGCGGTTATGACCTTCGTAGTGGCACCCTGATGATAGACACACAAACACACACGGGAGACCACAAATGAGGGCTACTATGCTGCACTTCGTTCGATTCCTTGGTGATTACGATTATTATGTTATGGGAAATGGGGGTGAGCACTACCCAAGCGGGGTAGCCTACACGTCAGCATATTATTCACTTTGATTTGAATTTCGTTTCATGAGAGACTTCCTCTCCAGAACAGACTGAGTCTGTTTCCCGCCAATTTTTTCTGATAATGGTGAGGGGGGAGGGCGAGGGGTGGGGCCGGCCGCTGTGGACGAGCAGTTCTAGGCGCTTCAGTCTGGAACCGCACTGCTGCTACGGTCATAAGTTCGAATCCTGCCTCTGGCATGGATGTGTGTGATGTCCTTAGGCTAGTTAGGTTTAAGTAGTTATTAGTCTAGGGGACTGATGACCTCAATGTTAAGTCCCATAGTGCTTAGAGCCATTTGAATCATTTTCGAGTGGTGGGGTGTGTGTGATGTCCTCTGGTGGTCGCACTGTACACTAGCTCAGTCGGTCCCTGCATGTCAACTTGAGTGCACACTTGACAACTTTCCAACAGGACGACACCTCCCAGTTCCAGCAGTGTAGTTATGTAAACAGGACATGTAAATGCTGGATGTGAGTTTTCCCAGCCCCTGCAAACTGAATTTTATAAATAAACCATATATTCTTTGCTATGTAATTGACACTGATTTGAATTACCTCTCGTGATATCCTTTCTCTCCAACACGGACGGAGTCCTTTTTCCTCCAATTTCCATATGGGAGAGGGGAGGGGGGGGAGTCATAATCCATTTAGCAGAACAATAGGTTAAGGTCATGTCATTCAAAAGAGAACAATAGGTTAAGGGCTGACATGGAGCAGAACAACAGGTCTGCCCCTGAATGTATGCTTGCCCCTGATGTCGGCAACTCGCACTAATGAAGTTGCATACAACCACTATTGCCCTACTACTGTCCTCTGACAGTCAATGAGCGTTCAGTAGTGTTCTTAGCGATCTGCTGTGAATGTTGTATGCAATGCGAACATTATGCACGATTGTAGCAAGTTATTTAGTGAATTTTTAGTTCATTTGTTACTAGTTGTCATGGCTGATGGTGTTGGTGAGCGACAAATTCTACACAAGCAAGCGAGAGATATATTTTGCGGGATATACGCTTTCATCAGGCGCAAACCACATGTATGTGTTTACCACAACTGTCGCTTGGAACCGGCAACAATGCAATCCCTGCCCTTGTCTCAGCCTGCGCGAACAGCCATCGGACTATACTAGACCGTTACATTGTCTTAAATTTTCTATAGTTTTTCCTTATATAGTCTATTTTGCTATTTTACTGAAGGAGCGCTGACGGCACTCCTAGGAAATAAATGAATTCCATATCATTGGTCGACGTGTTGATAGTATTTTTGGTAGACGCCAGTTGAGGTCTGCCCCTGTACCTCAGGTCATATTTGTTTATTTGTCCCCATATGCTATCCGTTGACAATAACAGCAACTACAGTCATTAAACAAGTATACTTATATCCGAGTTTCCGCTGAAAAAAGCACATTTTATAGCAACAAAATTTTCGCATTATTTTGTTACGTGTTCCGTCAACGGATGGCAGAAGTGTCACTATCGCTCTCTGAGATTCATTTAGGCTGCATGGTACTTGACGGTTAAGTTTCACGCTCTGTCCATTCGTAGGTACGCTAGTGACATGGCGCAGATTAACTCAGAGACAAATCTATACTTGTAATACAAATAAAGACAAAGGATAAATAGCCACAGAAAGTTTTCTTCAAATGGTGCAAATGGTTCTAGGCGCTATGGGACTTAACGTCTGAGGTCATCAGTCCCCTAGACTTAGAACTACTTAAACCTAAATAACCTAAGAACATCACACACATCCATTCCCGAGGCAGGATTCGAACCTTCGACCGTTGCAGCAGCGCGGTTCCGGACTGAAGCACCTAGAACCGCCCGGTCACATCGGCCGGCAGAAAGTTTTCTTCAGGTGACAGGGTCTGAAACCTGTTGGTTTCAAGAATCAGAAATGTTTTTGGTTCATCCATAGGGAACCTGGAATATCTTCTGCTCCCAAAAACGGAAAATGATTACTTCCAATAATGCTTAATTATAATCTTATGTCGTAGTAACACACCTCATCAGCAACTTACGCCCAATTGTAGGGGCTGGTGTTTGTTAGTAAGAGCGAAAGTTTTTCGAGTCAAGTGTAAAATACTTGTGCAACTATAAAATAGTTTATGTAAAGAAATAAACCGATTTCAGTGCAGAGCTGGACTACTAAGAATAAACGAATTTTAATTTATGTACAAATATTTCTCATGATAACTACATAACATTTTCGGTTAATATTATATTCTCATGGCCATTTTTTATGTTGCGAGTCACAGACTTAAGGAATAGCTTAGTACGACGAAAAAGAAGCACGTTCTGTTAGACCAATGTAGGTCGACGGGATATAACTTGGTGATATTGTAATTAGCTGCGTTCCTTTACAGTTTCTTAGTTCTGTTCATTGTTGAGTTAAACTTTCAGCCGATTGGCATTGGGCTTTTCCTTATTGTGTCGCAGCTGTCGCCCCTGAATGACATGTCACCGTCATGCGAACGCTGGACTCGTGAAATAAAGGAGACAATCTGTATTCGACCACAATGATCTCGCAGAAGGAGGACACTCAGAAAATGTAATGCCTTTTCTATAATCATTAATTTGCTACTCTCGAATACGAAATCCATCATCAGCGTATCTTTAGAACTTGTTCTTCCATTCACTACAATTTTGCATATTGTTTATACAACTAAGACTAAAATTATTGGGCTTTTAATTTCATACTATGGAACACAAAATCAGCAGCATGTATTGATCATTTTTTAACATAGCGTAGCAAAACGAATAGAGACAGATATGACTATAAAAATAAGAAACACGATAACTGCTGAACAGCAAATTAATTTGTCTTGTGGAACTGATAAAAGATATGTGACAGCGGAAAAGAAATGATCAAGAGACTCTAAATTATAGTATGGAAGCAGATATTTGTTCTCCTGTAAATAAAACCTTCACACAAGCAGAAACACATCAGATATATGAACCTCCGACATACGTTCTACAGTGTAAAATCTAGGACCTAATTACAGTTGGCCAATAGATGTAACATCTTTAATCTTTAGGAGCAGAAAATGAAAAGACTAAAAACAGAGCACTCCGTAAACAAGATTTCAGTGTCACATATTCCTTCCTGAGACAGAGATAAACTTATTAATTAATAAGTATAATTAAGAAGAGGTACCTTCGCACGCATAGAACGCCAGTGTACAATTTCGTATATACACTGAACAGCCAGAACATGATGACCAGCTTCCTAGTATCCGGAGCGGGATGGAGCGCCTGGTCCCCGGCACGTATCCGCCCGGCGGACTTGTGTCGAGGTCAGGTGAGCTGGCCACTTTGTGGATGGTTTTTAGGCGGTTTTCCATCTCCCTCGGCGAATGCTGGCTGGTTCCCCATGTTCCGCCTCAGCTACACTATGTCGGTGATTGCTGTGCAAACAAGTTCTCCACGTACGTGTACACCACCATTACTCGACCACGCAAACATAGGGGTTACACTCGTCTGGTGTGAGACGTTCCCTGGGGGGGTTCACCGGGGGGCGAACCGCACAATAACTCTGGGTTCGGTGTGGGGCGGCAGAGGGGTGAAGTGGACTGCGGCAGTCGTCGTGGGGTTGTGGACCACTGCGGCTGCGGCGGGAACGGAGCCTCCCCGTCGTTTCTAGGTCCCAGGTTCACATACAACATACAACATACCTACCTAGTAACAGGTGAGTCCACCTTCTACAGGGATAACCGCTGCGACGCGTCGTGGCATGGGAAAAAGGAGGCCTTTGCAGGACGCTGGAGGGAGTTGGCACCACATATGCACACACAAATTGAGCTCTGGTGCCACATCCAATCACATCCCAGATGTGTTCGATCGGTACAGATGTGGTGAGTTGGGGGGAGGGGGGGGGGAGGCAGCACATCGACTGGAATTCGCCACTGTGTTCCTCGAACCACTCCATCACATTCCTGGCCTTATGGCATGGCGTATTATCTTGTTGAAAAAATGTCATTACCGTCGGGAAACATAATCGTCATGAAGGGGTGTACGTGGTCTGCAAATGTTGTACGATACCCTTTGCCGTCATCATGCCTTGCACGAGCTCCACTCGACCCATGGTTGCCCACGTGTATGTTCCTCAGAGCATAATGAAACCGCCGCCAGCATGTATTTGCCTCGCAGTACCGGTGTCAAGGAGCTGTTCCCCTGGATGAAGACGGATTCGCTCCCTCCCACCTGCATGATGAAGAAGGTATCGTGAGTCATCAGAGCATGGAATGCTCTGTCACAGTGCCAACGTCCAGTGCCAATGGTCACGTGCTCATTCAGTCGCAGTTGCCGATATCGTGGTGTTAACATGGGCACATGCATGGGCCGTCGGCTGCGGAGGCCCATCTTTAGGAGTGTTCGGTGCACTGTGTGTTCAAACACACTTGTGCGCTGCCCAGCATTAAAGTCTGATCTGAGTTGCGCCACAGTTCGCCGCCTGTCCTGTTTTACCAGTCTGTCCAGCCTACGATGTCCGACAGCTGAAATGAGAGGTACCCGCCCAACCACATGACATCTGGACATAGTTTCCACGTCTTGAAGACAGTCACGAAAGCACTTGTTGAAAACCTGACAAGTGGTGCAGTTTCCGAAATGCTCGTGCCGAGCCTCCGGACCATCACAATCTGCCTTTGGTCAAACTCAGATATATCGCGGTCAGTCCCCATTCTACACACGGACAGCATGCTCACTGACAATACATGCACCGTGCGTGTGTCTGACTAGCAGTCGTTCCTCGCCAGGTGACGCTGCTATCGCCTGGACGGGTTCATATCGATAGGTCAGTGGTCATAATGTTCTGGCTGATAAGTGTATCCCTACTTCTGCGAAGCTCTTCGCACACCCCAGAAGAGAACCAGCGTAAATATTAAGTTCAGGATCTGACAGCATTACTGGTTACTCCAACGCATAGGCAACTGTAAACGTCTGAGACTAAAAACATTATAAGGAGATCAAAACAACTCACAAGGGGTCTTTAAAAAGTGAGTTAGACATTATGATGGCAGAGTAAGTAATTTTTTTTTTAAATTCTGCAGTACACTTGAATGTGACACACATACATGATAGAATTTTTCAACGTAGTCACCACGTCACTGTAAACCAAGACCAGAACTTTCTACCAGTCGTTCAGTTCCTCGAAGACAGAAATCTACTCCTTGGTCATGGAGCCATTCGAGATCTGCTGTGTGAACGTTCTCATCATTCGAAAGTCTCTTTCCTCACACGTGTTCTTTCTGTTCACATGGTGCTGGATTTGGACTGAATGGCGGATCAGCATCATTCACGTCTCTGCGGCCTTGATAAAATTATTGGCACGATACCCTAAAATTGAAAGCGACATTGCATTTAGTCCACATACCGCCCGAATTTCACGGTGAGTATGTGTGTAATTTTGACGTTTTGTCCACAAGAATCGTACCATCTCGTGTACTTCAATTTTGGAGTACGTTTCCACTTCCGGCCGGGGTGGCCGAGCGGCTCTAGGCGCAACAGTCTGGAACCGCGCGATCGCTACGGTCGCAGGAGTATTGGAACAAGGCCAGTCCCATTCCATTGCCGGTACCATTCCAAATTACCGTTATCCATGATGGCGGCCATGGCGTCAGAGACACCCCCCCCCCCCCGCCTACATATACGCGCTAGGCATGAAATGTTTTCATAACACCGCCACCATTCCAAAGCACCGTTTTTCGACAACAACAAGTTCGCACCCAGTGTATCCACCACGTGGTGCGTGTCTAGTCCCTATTGCCGTGGCGCGGTGCGAGAGAGAGATAGTGTTATCTCTCTATGTCACAACCCCGCGCCTACATACACGCGCTAGGCAGGACCTATATAAATCAGTGCACGGTCCACCTCACTCTCACACTGCTCGTATACTTCATTCGTCCAGTACTTGTCACGTCTTCGTAATTAACCGTGCAAAAATGAAGCGTTCACGATCCGCCAGTGGCAGCAGCAGCAAACGTGCTCATGTGGACGAAGTTCCCTCGTGGTTCTCGTCTGCTGTCCCGCTCGTCGTCAGCTGGCCAGTCACCGCCACAAAGTGTAACTGCACTCACTAAGGATACGATATTTTGTACATGATTACTTATTGCCTAAGCCACTTCCTCTTACGTCATCACGTACAATACGTTACAATTATTTTACAGAAATACATTTCTTAAACAAAATTTTCAAAACAAAATTATAAAAACAATCATGATGGTCTGTTCCTGTGGATAAAATAAACGTTTATTAATTTAGTCATCCCATCACCACATGGTCTCTAACTACTAATTTCTCTATTTGTACTTTCTGCAGTTGACGTCAACATGCTACTACTACATGCCGCCACCTTTTATAGTAAACTCCTTTCCCTGGCGTCGCTCAGTTGCTGCTATTATCTGTGAACAATTAAAATCATTTGTTGCACATTATTGTAGGTTACTGTAACTCCGAATTTCTCCGATACCCCTTTGATGTTGTGCTTGTTTGACTGGTTATGGCATTGGTCTTCTGCTTCTAGTCTGCTTCTGTCTGTAACGGTAGGCTCAATTCAACGTCATGCTTATCTGTTGAACAAAACAAGAGTTAGTTTTGCACGTTACAGCAAGTAAAAATCAGTGATATTGGTCAAGGTTCATGGCTGGACTTGAGAGCATCTATCTTTTGTGGTGACCTTCACTATCATCCTTTAAACTGGCTGGCGTGTTGTTTTAGCGTCTCTGCTTAACTCAAATAGTTAAGCCCAGACTCGGCTAGCGTCGCTAATACGTCTCTACAACACTTCTACGGCCCAAATCATCAATAAGCTCTGTCGATCACGCTATTGCGTGCGACCTGCCACCTGATTTACGTCTTTCTATGACGGCTCAAAACTCGCCTTTTCACACAACATCCTCATCGCACCCATTACGAATTATCCATGTTTGGTGCGTCCCTATCGCCTAATTTCGATTGACTGGCCACCGGATAATCGTTTTGATCACCGTACTCACACTATCAACACATTTGAGATAACAGGTGCGTCTCTAACACTACTGCGTCGGACAGACCACCTCATAATTATCACCCGAAACACCCACAATCGCCATACGCCGATAACGCAACGGGTGGGTCCTGAACACTACCGCGTCGGACACCATACCCTGCACTCGTCTCAAGAAACGCAACACATTCGGTGGGACGCAATATCCACCTACCACATCACAACACGCTCAACACACCCCAAATCCATCCACCACAGATCCAGATTTTGTCCTGAAAGTTCTCCTGTCCAATAGCCTTGCCATAAAATTTTGTATATGAAGTTATCTACATAAGATAACCCCTTCTATAATTAATCTAATACTTCTAAATATTGTTTGTGTCATAGCTGAAGCAAATTTTCTATACTAAGCGACCCAGTGGTCCCCATACAACAAAATTTACCGTCAAACACATAATATACACACAATCCATACCAAAATAAGACAAGCACATGAAAAATAGGAAAATAAATAAACACAACAAAAAACAAATAATCACAAAACACAAATAAAACACTGCCTATACTAATACAAATAAACATCGCCAACAAATCACAAAAATCTAATCTAATTATACACTACTTTGTTCCCGGCCGCGTTCTTCCGCTGCCGAGTGGGCCGCCATAGTCATTCTTGTCTGTTTTGCGCAGTTTGCGTACGGCCAGGGTTCGCCGGACGTATTTCGATTATTTGTGCAGGTTCTGGATTGCGGTCTTCACTCACTCTCCAGTTCTGCATCATAACGATTTCTTGTTTAATTCTGCTTTGGGTCTCCTTTGACCAATATCTGCTCATAAATGCGTCGTGGAACTCTTGGTATGTTCTGCAACCTTTAGCAACACTACGCATACTTTCCGCTGATGCACCTTCCAAGTGCGCACACACAAAGTCAAGTTTGTACATTAACGGCCACTGTGGTGGTAACGTTAGATCAAACTGTCCAATGAACGTTTTTGGATGTAACGTATTATTATCATCCTTATAGTGCTGGAACTTGTGTACCGACAGAAAGTGTTTATAATCAAACTGCCTAGTTTCATCTTTCTGCGGTGGCGTTTCGATGTTTTCATAAACTACCTCCGTGTGCGCCTCCTGGATATCCTGTGGCTCTTGCAAGTGCGAGGTGGATCGCCTAAGCGGGTAGCAATTGCTTGCGCCAGTTGTTCTGCTACTGAACTCCGCCTCCGGCAAATCACTTACTACACGCGGTACCTCCGTACGTGTGACTCGCGGTTCATAGCTGCCCTGACGTTCTAACGGTCTGGTTTCCAGCATGCGTGCTCCATTATCACGTCGGTTCACAACTCCTGTGACAGATACTGTGCCCCGTTGCCGTACTTCCGAGGTTACCTCTTCCGTGGATACCGTCTGAATATCGGCTCCAGTTTGTCCTGTATTTGTAGAAGTTCTGTCGACTGACAGTGCCTCTACCCTGCTCTCGATTTGTCGTTTAAATTCGGCAAATTCTGCCATCAGTGGTGCCTCTCCAGCTTCCTCCTTCCTGCTCGACACGGTTCCTTCAATCTTTTTCAGTCGTGTCTGCAGCTTATTTATAACAGTTTTGCCGACCTTGGTCTTGTTCTCTGTGACCTCCTTCGTTTCTCTCGCTATTCTCTTGGCTCTCCGCGCAATTAATTTCGCCTCATTGGCGGTTCTTTTCTCTTCGGCTATCTCTCGCTCTAACTTCTCGCGCAACGCTTTTACTTCATCCTTCACACCGCATGTTTCACGCTTTATGATGGCAAGCTGCGCCCGGGTTTCCTTTCTACACTCCTGTACGCTGCTTTGTGTTTCTTCGCTGATTCTTTCCAGACTAGCTTGCCTCTCCTTTCTACACGTTTAAATTCTTTCCTGCATCACTTTCGTACTAGCGTCTATCTTCTGCATCATACGCTCCAAGAATCCAGCGATACCTGAACCGTCTACCGCCAAGTCTCCCCTTTCCGCATGATAACTACTGTCATGACTTGCAGGTGATCCCCTGCTCATTCTTCCGTCTCCTGTCGAGTAAGGTCCAAACCCTGCTCGGTACGACAGTGTCGGACTATTCCGTTCCGATCCTCCTGTACATAACCCATTCATGCTTCTCGTGGGCGACGTTTGCCCCCGTGGTGACACAATGCCGAACTCGCGCGTATCACCAGTTCAGCCGGCCTTTGTGGCCGTGCGGTTCTAGGCGCTTCAGTCTGGAACCGCGTGACCGCTCCGGTCGCAGGTTCGAATCCTGTCTCGGGCATGGATGTGTGTGATGTCCTTAGGTTAGTTAGGTTTAAGTTGTTCTAAGTTCTAGGGGACTGATGACCACAAATGTTATGTCCCATAGTGCTCAGAGCCATTTCTTTTTCACCAGTTCAATGGGTCTAATTGCACCTCTTGGACTCGCCAGTGGCCCACCAATCCCTGCATCATGCTCCATGTTGTCCGGTGACGTCATGCGCTCTGTTCGTTCCCGAAAATAGCTGTTTTCTCTTTCGAATTCCGCTGCCGCTAATTCGTGTAAGCTGTCGCTGCTTCCTCTCATGACTGCCATTCTGTCGACCCCTGTTGCGCCCTGAACTGTCTCTATTAAGCGCGCCTTTGCCCTCGTAATCATCTATGTTTCCTTACCCACTAACGTTATACACTAACGAAACTTTACACACAAAATACACACTATAATGGCTCTGAGCACTATGGGACTCAACTGCTGAGGTCATTAGTCCCCTAGAACTTAGAACTAGTTAAACCTAACTAACCTAAGGACATCACAAACATCCATGCCCGAGGCAGGATTCGAACCTGCGACCGTAGCGGTCTTGCGGTTCCAGACTGCAGCGCCTTTAACCGCACGGCCACTTCGGCCGGCCACAGTATAATCATTAACTCCCAATACCTCTACAATATTCAATATTCACAAACAGGTTACCCAACAAATCCCACAAATCTTCCCGATCTCTGCGGATCCTATTCCTAACCAATTACTCTCATTATTTCCCTAATCCAAAATATTTATTCAATCTGTGACAAAACAGAGAACACGAAACAACCCATTTCTAACATCCCTTTAGAAAAATTAATCAATTACTGTGCTGATACACCTCTTACATTATTTGCTTTTCAAACAACTGAGCAAAACTGAACGTACTTAGACATTCACTAAAGTGACACACAATATTTTTAGCGCAACGCAATCTGACTTTCAGTAATCCCTACAAAAGAATGGCCCTGGCTAACATTAACCTATACCTTTCACAAATAACTTACCTCACAAAAATCTTCGTTACTCGAACTACTGCAATACAACAAGCGCCACTACTGCTAGCTAAATAATTCAAACTACTGAAGACACTAACTACTGATAGGCATAGTTAGCAAATGAAAGATTTTGATAGAGAACAAACAATGTATTAACCTTAGCAGTGTTCAAAAGTTGCACAACTCACTCTGACGATGGCCGGACGATACGCATCCGAAATATGAGTGAAAGTAATTTTATTTTCATGGTTATGTGCCCGAAATTTAATGGACTGTGTTGAATTTTGTCTATTGGGGATTCTTATTGGCACACGCTACTACCCAACAAACTAAATGATACGTTATTACCTTGACAAGGGCACCTGTAAGAAAAGAGAGGTAGGTACAAGTGAACGCTATCGGCACTACGATGAAGTGATTACCAAATTTGCAAAAGTGAAATGTAGGAAGAGAGAGGAAAGGAAAAGGATGGGTCGGAAATCGTAGCGGCAAACCACACAGGGCACTGTGGTATTGTAAGGTAGCAGTATTTTGCACCTTACTGTAATACAGGGTGATTCAAAAAGAATTCCACAACTTTAAAAATGTGTATTTAATGAAAGAAACATAATATAACCTTCTGTTGTACATCATTACAAAGAGTATTTAAAAAGGTTTTTTTTCACTCAAAAACAAGTTCAGAGATGTTCAATATGGCCCCCTCCAGACACACGAGCAATATCAACCTGATACTCCAACTCGTTCCACACTCTCTGTAGCATATCAGGCGTAACAGTTTGGATAGCTGCTGTTATTTCTCGTTTCGAATCATCAATGGTGGCTGGGAGAGGTGGCTGAAACACCATATCCTTAACATACCCCCATAAGAAAAAATCGCAGGGGGTAAGATCAGGGCTTCTTGGAGGCCAGTGATGAAGTGCTCTGTCACGGGCTGCCTGGCGGCCGATCCATCGCCTCGGGTAGTTGACGTTCAGGTTTCATAACTAATTTTTTTCGTAGGACTCTCCATACAGTTGATTGTGGAATTTTCAGCTCTCTGCTAGCTCTGCGAGTCGATTTTCCTGGGCTGCGAACAAATGCTTGCTGGATGCGTGCTACATTTTCATCACTCGTTCTCGGCCGTCCAGAACTTTTCCCTTTGCACAAACACCCATTCTCTGTAAACTGTTTATACCAACGTTTAATACACCACCTATCAGGAGGGTTAACACCATACTTCGTTCGAAATGCACGCTGAACAACTGTCGTCGATTCACTTCTGCCGTACTCAATAACACAAAAAGCTTTCTGTTGAGCGGTCGCCATCTTAGCATCAACTGACGCTGACGCCTAGTCAACAGCGCCTCAAGCGAACAAATGTACAACTAAATGAAACTTTATAGCTCCCTTAATTCGCCGACAGATAGTGCTTAGCTCTGCCTTTTGTCGTTGCAGAGTTTTAAATTCCTAAAGTTGTGATATTCTTTTTGAATCACCCTGTATAATAATTGTTACAAAGACGAGTTATATATCGGTTATAATGTTATTTATCAGGCAGTCAGCCTATTGAAACTAATATAGGGAGTATCAGACGGCATAAGATGCGTATTAACTTCAAGAAATTCGCATGTTGCATGAAGTTGGGGTTCAGGTAATATTTTCACGGAGTTTGGCTGGAGCGGACGAGCGGCACTGATCAAAGGCAGGGCAGAGGGGTGCGGAAGTTTACAACCGACCATTACGAGTCGGCATGCGAAAGCGTCCCACTGGGGGAGACGCGCCGCCGGAGCAGGTAGGCACCCATTGCGCGGACAACACAGGCAGGGCTTCGAGGGACGGCGCCTCGCTGGCGCTGGACGTCACGCCGACGCCACTATGTCGAGATGAGCTGACGACTAAGGGAGTCTCTCCACGAATCTTAACGTTTTCTGGGGCTTTCTAAGAAACGCGGTTAAGCTGGTGCAATGACCTATTCCCGCGCGAGGGCGAACAGAGAGACACGATTGGTGGGTTCAATTTTGAACGGAGTTTCAGTTTGTTCCAGAACATTCTAGGCGCAGTAAGGAGCAGAATGTTTTAATTGGCTAGAAGAAGCCAGGAAATAATAGTGGGAGCAAACTGTGCTGGTCTAGAGCCACGGGATTGGCCAGCTCGAAAAATAGCGTGGGGGTGCTGATTTTTGCAGAAGGAAGCTTTTGGAGCTGTTATCGAGAGAAGCGTCTTAGCTCCTGTAGCGAGCGGACGTCGTGCTTTCGGCTCTGCTGTAGGAGAGTAAATTATTTTCAGTGTTCTGTGCAGAACTTTGAATAAGTCTGCCAGCTGCAACTGAAACTAGTATTCAGTTAGGGGTACTGCCATGTTTTACCGTTAGTGACAGGCTGATTCCGCTAATTACGGTTGGGAATACTGTCTCACAGGAAGCAGACAGGAGCAGAGCAATTTCCTTGAGCCACACTTTGTTAAAGACGTTACTGGATTCCGCCTTTGGGCTGGTGAGTCCCCTCTTAACAAGTGCGAGACGATTGGAAAGAAAGCAAAATTAGCTTTTGAATAGGAGTTTACGAACAGGAGGCCGGTTCGCGAAAATAAAGTCATTTTGTGCAGTTGAGGCTCCTCGACGACGCAGACGCTATCGGCAGCTTGCTGACCTGTCCACGACGCTGCATTTGGTAACGTGATGCTCAGCTTCGGCATTTAATCCGATATTACGCACGCTTGTGATTACAAGAGCTCAGTTTTCCAGCCACGCTCTTACTGAAAATTTGGGAATTGAAGTAGGTTTGTCTGACGTATTTAAATCGACCTTAAGAGTTAGTTCTGGAATTTAAGGGCCATTGCCATTACTAGCTTCATTTTATCAATTATAAAGGTATGTCTTTGCGCACTTTGATGTTAGGAAGATTATTGGCTCTGAGCACTATGGGACTCAACTGCTGTGGTCATAAGTCCCCTAGAACTTAGAACTACTTAAACCTAACTAACCTAAGGACATCACACACATCCATGCCCGAGGCAGGATTCGAACCTGCGACCGTAGCAATCGCACGGTTCCGGACTGCGCGCCTAGAAACACGAGACCACCGCGGCCGGCTTAGGAAGATTATTGTTAAATAAATGTGTTCAATGCTATCCTTGTTTTTTTAGTAGTGATCAGTTCCCTGAACACTACTGAATTATTAAATATTAATCAAAATTAGTAAAGGGGCAGTTTTAATCAACAGGTTGGGTCTCATAACAGGCCTTCAGCCAGATCCAACGACCCGATCCAGTAGGCAAAGTGAACAAGTAAAATCATTCTTGTTAAAACCACCGACATTTGGCTGACCTGCCTAGGGTCCCTAATTAGCATTTTATTGAAAGAAACCCCTTCTACGTGGCTGACCCTGCCGAGGATGTGTAGACAGCTGTAATCTTCTGATCAGTAATCACGGCGGCAGTTATTTGTGCGCGGTAAATTCTTTATATTTGTGTTTGTGTATTTATGCTGTGTATTTGTTTCATTGTTTGTATGTATTGCTGGCGCGTCGTTAATTTGTTGTTGTTGGGATTACTGTGTAAGTAGGCTGTTTAGGTTTTTTTATTGGTAACGCCACGTAGCGCTCTGTATGAAAATCACTGGCTGTGCTGTGTGCAGTCTGTGGCTTGTTTGCATTGTTGTTTGCTATTGCAGTGTTGGGCAGCTGGTTGTTAACAGCGCGTAGCGTTGCGCAGTTGGAGGTGAGCCGCCAGCAGTGGTGGATGTGGGGAGAGAAATGGCGGAGTTTTGAGAGCGGATGATCTGGACGTGTGTCCATCAGAGACAGTAAATTTGTAAGACTGGATGTCCTGAACTGCTATACGTATTATGACTTTTGAACACTGCTAAGGTTAATACATTGTTTGTTCTCTATTAAAATTTTCATTTGCTAACTATGCTACTACAAACAGCATAGTGAACGCATTATTGTGGCCAAGATAGACACAAAGCCCATGCCTACTACAGTAGTACAAGCTTATATGCCAACTAGCTCTGCAGATGATGAAGAAATTGATGAAATGTATGACGAGATAAAAGAAATTATTCAGGTAGTGAAGGGAGACGAAAATTTAATAGTCATGGGTGACTGGAATTCGTCAGTAGGAAAAGGGAGAGAAGGAAACATAGTAGGTGAATATGGATTGGGGGGAAGAAATGAAAGAGGAAGCCGCCTTGTAGAATTTTGCACAGAGCATAACTTAATCATAGCTAACACTTGGTTCAAGGCCGGCCGAAGTGGCCGTGCGGTTAAAGGCGCTGCAGTCTGGAACCGCAAGACCGCTACGGACGCAGGTTCGAATCCTGCCTCGGGCATGGATGTTTGTGATGTCCTTAGGTGAGTTAGGTTTAACTAGTTCTAAGTTATAGAACTAATGACCTCAGCAGTTGAGTCCCATAGTGCTCAGAGCCATTTGAACATGGTTCAAGAATCATAAAAGAAGGTTGTATACCTGGAAGAATCCTGGAGATACTAATAGGTATCAGATAGATTATATAATGGTAAGACAGAGATTTAGGAACCAGGTTTTAAATTGTAAGACATTTCCAGGGGCAGATGTGGATTCTGACCACAATCTATTGGTTATGAACTGCAGATTGAAACTGAAGAAACTGCAAGAAGGTAGGAATTTAAGGAGATTGTACCTGTATAAACTGAAAGAACCAGAGGTTGTAGAGAGTTTCAGGGAGAGCATAAGGGAACAATTGACAGGAATGGAGGAAA
The DNA here is from genome assembly GCF_023898315.1 of Schistocerca nitens. Classification (NCBI taxonomy): domain Eukaryota; kingdom Metazoa; phylum Arthropoda; class Insecta; order Orthoptera; family Acrididae; genus Schistocerca; species Schistocerca nitens. The sequence continues at coordinate 165,014,002 of NC_064616.1, read as the reverse complement.
GAAATACGGTAGAAGAAGAATGGGTAGCTCTGAGGGATGTAGTACTGAAGGCAGCAGAGGATCAAGTAGGTAAAAAGACGAGGGCTAATAGAAATCCTTGGGTAACAGAAGAGATATTGAATTTAATTGATGAAAGGAGAAAATATAAAAATGCAGTAAATGAAGCAGGCAAAAGGGAATACAAACGTCTCAAAAATGAGATCGACAGAAAGTGCAAAATGGCTAAGCAGGGATGGCTAGAGGACAAATGTAAGGATGTAGAGGATTGTCTCACTAGGGGTAAGATAGATACTGCCTACAGGAAAATTAGAGAGACCTTTGGAGAGAAGAGAACCACTTGTATGAATATCAAGAGCTCAGATGGCAACCCAGTTCTAAGCAAAGAAGGGAAGGCAGAAAGGTGGAAAGAGTATATAGAGGGTTTATACAAGGGCGATGTACTTGAGGACAGTATTATGGAAATGGAAGAGGATGTAGATGAAGATGAAATGGGAGATACGATACTGCGTGAAGAGTTTGACAGAGCACTGAAAGACCTGAGTCGAAACAAGGCCCCGGGAGTAGACAACATTCCATTAGAACTACTGATGGCCTTGGGAGAGCCAGTCATGACAAAACTCTACCATCTGGTGAGCAAGATGTATGAGACAGGCGAAATATCCACAGACTTCAAGAAGAATATAATAATTCCAATACCAAAGAAAGCAGGTGTTGACAGATGTGAGAATTACCGAACAATCAGTTTAATAAGTCACAGCTGCAAAATACTAACGCGAATTCTTTACAGACGAATGGAAAAACTGGTAGAAACGGACCTCGGGGAAGATCAATTTGGATTCCGTAGAAATGTTGGAACACGTGAGGCAATACTAACTTTACGACTTATCTTAGAAGAAAGATTAAGAAAAGGCAAACCTACGTTTCTAGCATTTGTAGACTTAGAGAAAGCTTTTGACAACGTTAACTGGAATACTCTCTTTCAAATTCTGAAGGTGGCAGGGGTAAAACACAGGGAGCGAAAGGCTATTTACAATTTGTACAGAAACCAGATGGCAGTTATAAGAGTCGAGGGGCATGAAAGGGAAGCAGTGGTTGGGAAAGGAGTGAGACAAGGTTGTAGCCTCTCCCCGATGTTATTCAATCTGTATATTGAGCAAGCAGTAAAGGAAACAAAAGAAAAATTCGGAGTAGGTATTAAAATTCATGGAGAAGAAGTAAAAACTTTGAGGTTCGCCGATGACATTGTAATTCTGTCAGAGACAGCAAAGGACTTGGAAGAGCAGTTGAACGGAATGGACAGTGTCTTGAAAGGAGGATATAAGATGAACATCAACAAAAACAAAACGAGGATAATGGAATGTAGTCAAATTAAATCGGGTGATGCTGAGGGGATTAGATTAGGAAATGAGACACTTAAAGTAGTAAAGGAGTTTTGCTATTTAGGGAGTAAAATAACTGATGATGGTCGAAGTAGAGAGGATATAAAATGTAGACTGGCGATGGCAAGGAAATCGTTTCTGAAGAAGAGAAATTTGTTAACATCGAGTATAGATTTAAGTGTCAGGAAGTCGTTTCTGAAAGTATTTGTATGGAGTGTAGCCATGTATGGAAGTGAAACATGGACGATAACCAGTTTGGACAAGAAGAGAATAGAAGCTTTCGAAATGTGGTGCTACAGAAGAATGCTGAAGATAAGGTGGGTAGATCACGTAACTAATGAGGAGGTATTGAATAGGATTGGGGAGAAGAGGAGTTTGTGGCACAACTTGACTAGAAGAAGGGATCGGTTGGTAGGACATGTTTTGAGGCATCAAGGGATCACAAATTTAGCATTGGAGGGCAGCGTGGAGGGTAAAAATCGTAGAGGGAGACCAAGAGATCAATACACTAAGCAGATTCAGAAGGATGTAGGTTGCAGTAGGTACTGTGAGATGAAGAAGCTTGCACAGGACAGAGTAGCATGGAGAGCTCCATCAAACCAGTCTAAGGACTGAAGACCACAACAACAACAACAACAACTATGCCTATCAGTAGTTAGTGTCTTCAGTAGTTTGAATTATTTAGCTAGCAGTAGTGGCGCTTGTTGTATTGCAGTAGTTTGAGTAACGAAGATTTTTGTGAGGTAAGTGATTTGTGAAAGGTATAGGTTAATGTTAGCCAGGGCCATTCTTTTGTAGGGATTACTGAAAGTCAGATTGCGTTGCGCTAAAAATATTGTGTGTCACTTTAGTGAATATCTAAGTACGTTGAATTTTGCTCAGTTGTTTGAAAAGCAAATAATGTAAGAGGTGTATCAGCACAGTAATTGATTAATTTTTCTAAAGGGATGTTAGAAATGTGTTGTTTCGTGTTCTCAGTTTTGTCACAGATTGAATAAATATTTTGGATTAGGGAAATAATGAGAGTAATTGGTTAGCAATAGGATCCGCAGAGATCGGGAAGATTTGTGGGATTTGTTGGGTAACCTGTTTGTGAATATTGTAGAGGTATTGGGAGTTAATGATTATAGTGTATATTTTGTGTGTAAAGTTTTGTTAGTGTATAACGTTAGTGGGTAAGGAAACATAGATGATTACGAGGGCTAAGGCGCGCTTAATAGAGACAGTTCAGGGCGCAACAGGGGTTGACAGAATGGCAGTCATGAGAGGAAGCAGCGACAGCTTACACGAATTAGCGGCAGCGGAATTCGAAAGAGAAAACAGCTATTTTCGGGAACGAACAGAGCGCATGACGTCACCGGACAACATGGACCATGATGCCGGGATTGGTGGGCCACTGGCGAGTCCAAGAGGTGCAATCAGACCCACTCAACTGGTGAAAAAAAATGGCTCTGAGCACTATGGGACTTAACATCTGTGGTCATCAGTCCCCTAGAACTTAGAACTACTTAAACCTAACTAACCTAAGGACATGACACACATCCATGCCCGAGACAGGATTCGAACCTGCGACCGGAGCGGTCACGCGGTTCCAGATTGAAGCGCCTAGAACCGCACGGCCACAACGGCCGGCTGAACTGGTGATACTCACGCGCGAGTTCGGCATTGTGTCGCCGCGGGGGCAAACGTCGCCCACGAGAAGCATGAATGGGTTGTGTACAGGAGGATCGGAACGGAATAGTCCGACACTGTCGTACCGAGCAGGGTTTGGACCTTACTCGACAGGAGACGGAAGAATGGGCAGGGGATCACCTGCAAGTCATGACAGTTGTTATCATGCGGAAAGGGGAGACTTGGCGGTCGACGGTTCAGGTATCGCTGGATTCTTGGAGCGTATGATGCAGAAGATAGACGCTAGTACGAAAGTGATGCAGGAAAGAATTTAAACGTGTAGAAAGGAGAGGCAAGCTAGTCTGGAAAGAATCAGCGAAGAAACACAAAGCAGCGTACAGGAGTGTAGAAAGGAAACCCGGGCGCAGCTTGCCATCATAAAGCGTGAAACATGCGGTGTGAAGGATGAAGTAAAAGCGTTGCGCGAGAAGTTAGATAGCCGAAGCGAAAAGAACCGCCAATGAGGCGAAATTAATTGCGCGGAGAGCCAAGAGAATAGCGAGAGAAACGAAGGAGGTCACAGAGAACAAGACCAAGGTCGGCAAAACTGTTATAAATAAGCTGCAGACACGAGTGAAAAAGATTGAAGGAACCGTGTCGAGCAGGAAGGAGGAAGCCGGAGAGGCACCACTGATGGCAGAATTTGCCGAATTTAAACGACAAATCGAGAGCAGGGTAGAGGCACTCTCAGTCGACAGAACTTCTACAAATACAGGACAAACTGGAGCCGATATTCAGACGGTATCCACGGAAGAGGTAACCTCGGAAGTACGGCAACAGGACACAGTATCTGTCACAGGAGTTGTGAACCGACGTGATAATGAAGCACGCATGCTGGAAACCAGACCGTTAGAACGTCATGGCAGCTATGAACCGCGAGGCACACGTACGGAGGTACCGCGTGTAGTAAGTGATTTGCCGGAGGCGGATTTCAGTAGCAGAACAACTGGCGCAAGCAATTGTTACCCGCTTAGGCGATCCACCTCGCACTTGCAAGAGCCACAGGATATCCAGGAGGCGCACACGGAGGTAGTTTATGAAAACATCGAAACGTCACCGCAGAAAGATGAAACTAGGCAGTTTGATTATAAACACTTTCTGTCGGTACACAAGTTCCAGCACTATAAGGATGATAATAATACGTTACATCCAAAAACGTTCATTGGACAGTTTGATCTAACGTTACCACCACAGTGGCCGTTAATGTACAAACTTGACTTTGTGTGTGCGCACTTGGAAGGTGCATCAGTGGAAAGTATGCGTAGTGTTGCTAAATGTTGCAGAGCATACCAAGAGTTCCGCGACGCATTTATGAGCAGATATTGGTCAAAGGAGACCCAAAGCAGAATTAAACAAGAAATCGTTATGATGCAGAACTGGAGAGTGAGTGAAGACCGCAATCCAGAACCTGCACAAATAATCGAAATACGTCCGGCGAACCCTGTCCGTACGCAAACTGCGCAAAACAGACAAGAATGACTATGGCGGCACACTCGGCAGCGGAAGAACGCGGCCGGGAACAAAGTAGTGTATAATTAGATTAGATTTTTGTGATTTGTTGGCGATGTTTATTTGTATTAGTATAGGCAGTGTTTTATTTGTGTTTTGTGATTATTTGTTTTGTTGTGTCTATTTCAGAAAGCATAGACACAATGAGGTAGCTAGGTGCACGCTAAACTAACGCAGACGGGCTTGAAGTACTGGAACATGAGACTTATTAATGAATAAGAAGGAAAGTACGTAGATGTTACTTAACTTTTATTCTCTTGTTGGAATACATCTCTCTTGAATATTAGTACGCTATAAGCACTGATACAAATGGCGCCTTGCTAGGTAGTAGCTATGGATTAAGCTGAAGGCTATTCAATCTGTCTCTCGGCAAATGAGAGGAAAGCTTCGTACGTCTGGTCGCAAGCTATGTCGTCCGTACAACTGGGGCGAGGTCTAGTCCGTGTCTTGTGACCTGCCATGTGGTGGCGCTAGGTTTGCGGTCACACAGTGGCGACACGCGGGTCCGACATGTACTACAGGACCGCGGCCAATTTAAGTTACCACCTAGCAAGTGTGGTGTCTGGCTGTGACACCACATTCCTCCCCCGCAAATCGGCGAACGGTCGTGAGATAAGGCTTCCGCCCGCCGTGGGGAGGACCCCATGTTGACGTAGGCGATGAGGTGGGGAGCCTAACAACAGGCGAGGCTGTGCCACCCGCACCTGGCCATTCGGTCCGAGGGGAGCTAGGAAACGCCTGGAAACCTAGTCCAGGGCGCACGTCAACATGAGGTGTATGCGCACGTAATGAGACAAGAGGGGCCGAAGGGTCGACCTCCATGCGGTCGGAGCACCCGACGGGCGAAGACGACATCTGGTCCGGAGCGGGCAAGAGGTCCATGGCGGAGGACGGCTGGTCACGGGAAGCGAGCGGCGGCGCGTGACCCAGGGAGGCGCCAGGCGGCTGCAGCGAAGCATCCGCTGCGGGCGGCGCCGGCGGCGGCTGCGGCGGCGGCGCGACGCCATGAGGCAAAATGAATGGCAGCATCGGTAACACCTGGGGATGAGGCGAGCCAGTAGATGGGTCCCCAGGGCGCTGACCTGACGGCACCGTCGCTGAAAGCAGACGGGGAGCGGCAGAACCCAGGCGACGACAGAGGCGCAGCTGATTGAGATGCCGACGCACCTCACCAGAGGCCCCCAAAACCAAATACATCGCGCGGCCGAGGCAGCGAAGAATGCGCCCTGCGAGCCAACGCCGTGAGCCGCGATAGTTGCGATAATAGACAACGTCGCCAGGAGCAAAAGCAGGAGTCTGCCGCTGCACAGGAACCTGATGCGGCGGATGCAGCAAAGACATCAGGGTGCGATGAGAACGACCATGAAGCAACTCAGCCGGCGAGCGACCATCGCGGGGCTGAGAGCGATACGAAGACAAAAAGAGCAACAAAGCGTCCTCCCGAGAATGCGACTCTTTCAACTTCAACATCTGTGACTTGAAAGTCCGGACCAATCGTTCAGCGGCACCGTTGGACTGAGGCGAAAACGGCGCAGATGTCAGATGTTGAATACCATTGGCCTGGCAGAATGACTGAAATTCTGCGGACATGAATTGTGGGCCATTGTCGGAAACAATAGTCTGCGGAAGACCCTCAATGCAAAAGATAGCAGACAATGCTTGGATTGTGGCAGAAGACGTCGTGGAAGACATCCGGACAACAAAAAGAAAATTACTGAAAGCATCGACCACAACCAACCATCGAGCATTCCAGAATGGACCAGCAAAATCGATGTGCAAGCGTTGCCAAGGGGAAGTGGCTTTCGGCCATGCAAAGAATTTCCGCGGCGGTGCGGATTGTTGTTCGGCACACGCCACGCAAGAGGAGCACATATTCGTAATCGCAGCATCGATTCCGAACCAAGTACAGTGCTGACGAGCAAGTTGTTTCGTTCGCACTATACCCCAATGTCCTTGGTGAAGAAGCTTTAAGACAGAGGACTGGAACTATCGTGGGACCACGACTCGGGATTGATCATTATCGGAACGCAACAACAAAACACCACGTCGTACTAAAAGTCTCTCCCTGTGAGCAAAAAAACGGCGAACCAAAGGATCCTCGATCCGTGACTTTGACAAGGGCCATTGCGTAGCAACAAAACGCAAAACAGTAGCAAGGACAGGGTCAGCAGCTGTGGCTGTAGCTACACGACGAAAATCAATCGGAAACGAGTCGACCACGTCATCGGTTTCCGAATCAATGAACATGCAAGCAAGTTCGGAAGAATCGAATGCTGTATCCTCAGCAACAGGCAAACGGGACAACGCATCAGCGTTTCCGTGCTTAGCAGTGGACCGATACAAGATCTCGTAGCGGTACTGCGAGAGAAAAAGTGACCAGCGAATGAATTTCTGCGCTGTACGTGGAGGTACAGGCTTGTTCGGATGAAAAAGCGATGTCAATGGTTTGTGGTCCGTGATGATGGTAAAGTGACGACCATACAAGAAATCATGAAACTTTGTAACACCCAACACGAGAGCTAAAGCTTCTTTCTCTATTTGTGAATAATTTCTTTGCGCAGATGAGAGCAATTTGGACGCAAAGGCAATAGGGCGATCATGCGAGCCATCTTTGTGCGCAAGCACAGCACCGATCCCGAAATCCGATGCATCTACCATCAACAAAAGGGGTTTCTGGGGATCGAATGGCGTAAGGCAAGTATTTGAAAGTAACGCCGATTTCAACTGGCGAAAGGCGCGATCGCATTCCGTCGTCCAGACGAACGGAACACCTTTACGGCGTAAGCGATGAAGCGGAGCTGAAATGGAAGAAGCATTGCGCAGAAATTTGTTATAATAATTTATTTTACCCAACACACTCTGTAGCTGTTTCAAATCATGCGGAGCAGGTAAGTCCTGTATGGCACGGAGGTGCTCTGGACTCGGATGTATACCTTGGGCATTTATGACATGCCCCAGGTAGGGTAAGTCCCGAGCAAAAAACACACATTTGTCCTTCCTCAAGCGAAGACCATTTTGACGCAAGACCTGAAATAATGTTCGGAGATTTTGCAAATGTTCGGCTTCTGTCTTTCCTGAGATCACAATATCGTCTAGATAGTTCGCAGCAGTAGGGACCGACGCACAAAGAGTTTGTAAATATTGCTGAAACAAAGCAGGCGCGGATGCACACCCGAATGGCAGTCTTTTGAAGCGATACAAGCCAAGATGCGTGTTTACCACTAAGACGCGCTGGGATTCTTCGTCCACAGGTATTTGCAAGTACGCATCTGCTAGGTCCAATTTTGAAAAATATTTTCCCGGGCACAGTTTGTCAAAAAGATCTTCCGGGCGGGGCAAAGGAAAAGTTGCAGTCACAAGTTGTGGATTCACAGTTGCCTTGAAGTCCACACAAAGTCTCAATTTTCCGGAAGGTTTTGGCAAAATTACTAAGGGTGAGGCCCAGAGAGAAGCCTGCACACGTTCAATTACACCTTGAGATTCTAAATCGTGCAATGTTCTTGCGACCTCATCACGCAACGCGTGGGGAACATTGCGCGCTCTGAAAAATTTCGGTTGCGCGTTGTCTTTCAATTCCAAATGTGCAGCATAGTTCTGAGCGCAACCAAGGCCCGGTGCAAAAATGTCTGCAAATTCTTCACAAAGACTAGAAACACTGGCGGAAGGCACAGTCTGATTCACTGATAGGACCTGATTTACTATAGACAAATTAAACAATTGAAACAAATCTAAACCAAACAAGTTCACTGCAGTAGAAGAACGAAGAACATAAAATGATACAAGTTTTGTTTGTCCCTTGTATGTTGCAAGAAGGCTGCACTGTCCTAACACAGGGATCTGCTGTCCTGAGTAACTAGTTAACTTAACATTTGCGGCACGCAATGGCGGTTTGCCCAGTTGTTTGTACGTGTCGTGATTGAGCAATGAAACTGCAGCTCCGGTATCGAGCTGGAATGGGATCACTTTGCCTTCAAAGTCTAAGTCCACAAAAAGTTTATTGTCCTGCTGACGACAAGAGCGACTGTCACGTGCAATTTGAACTGATACAGGTACAGAAGCACTTGCGACTTTACGGGAATGCCGGCGACGTCGACGCACACTTTTGGTGGGACGAACACAGTCACTGATAGCTAAAGTGTCACTGGACGGGTGGGAATGAACTACATGAATGTCCATGGGTGAAGGTCCACGAGCCTGATTGTCCTGGGTTTGATTCCGGCGCGAAGCAAAAGGCCTGGAATTATTGTGATTGTCTGATCTAAGCTTTTTCTGGCAAACACTTTGAACATGTCCTTTCTTTCGACAGTAAAAGCAAATAGCTTGGCGTGACGGGCAATTTTCACGCGAATGTCGAGATGCACACCGCGGGCATGATTTCACTGCAGTTGCTTGCTTACGCGGCGCACGTGTTTGCAAGGTAGGCTGCGACGGGCGCGAGGGCCGCTTAGCGTCCCGTGCAGCGGGCCCGGCGGGCCGGTGAATGTGACACACTGCTGGCGAAGTTTCAAAAGATGCCTGAGCAAAGTCAAGTGTGTCTTGCCTATCCAATATGTCTATCACTTGTTGAAGGGAGGGATTAACTAGTTTCAAAATCTGTTCCCTTATGCGAACATCAGAAACGTTCTGTGCAATTGCATCACGCACCATAGTGTCTGAATAAGGAAGTCCACAGTCACATTCAAATGCACACTCCCTAGTAAGTCCTTGCAAAGTTGCTACCCACTCCCTATTAGTCTGACCGGCCGTACGTGTCGTACGAAAGAACGTATACCGTTTTGCAACTACATTTACTGTTTCTTTGAAATAGGCATCTAAAGCAGACAAAATTTCTTCGTAGGACAGAGTTGCTACGTCGCGTCGGGGAAACAATTTCACTATCACACGGTAGGTAGACACACCGACACAAGAAAGCAAAAACGGCTGCCGCTCGTTACCTTGAATCCTGTATGCTGCTAGATGAAAGGCAAATTGTCGGGACCACTCAGTCCACGACTCTTCGGCCGCCACGTATGGCCGAAAGGGAGGTGCAACAGCGTTTTGTGGCAGCGGTAGCGAAGAAGCGGCGGATGCCGCATCGTTTTGCAGCGCACGTTGACCCTGGACGAGCTGTCCAAGGGCTTCCAATAACGCCTGCGTCTGCTGATTCTGCAAGCGAAAAAATTCGGACAGTACATCTGGAGATTGCGGCGAAGCCATGACACAAACGAATTAATACAAACTCTTTTACTCGTCGCCAAATAATGTTGTGTCTATTTCAGAAAGCATAGACACAATGAGGTAGCTAGGTGCACGCTAAACTAACGCAGACGGGCTTGAAGTACTGGAACATGAGACTTATTAATGAATAAGAAGGAAAGTACGTAGATGTTACTTAACTTTTATTCTCTTGTTGGAATACATCTCTCTTGAATATTAGTACGCTATAAGCACTGATACAAATGGCGCCTTGCTAGGTAGTAGCTATGGATTAAGCTGAAGGCTATTCAATCTGTCTCTCGGCAAATGAGAGGAAAGCTTCGTACGTCTGGTCGCAAGCTATGTCGTCCGTACAACTGGGGCGAGGTCTAGTCCGTGTCTTGTGACCTGCCATGTGGTGGCGCTAGGTTTGCGGTCACACAGTGGCGACACGCGGGTCCGACATGTACTACAGGACCGCGGCCAATTTAAGTTACCACCTAGCAAGTGTGGTGTCTGGCTGTGACACCACATGTTTTATGTTGTGTGTATTTATTTTCCTATTTTTCATGTGCTTGTCTTATTTTGGTATGGATTGTGTGTATATTATGTGTTTGATGGTAAATTTTGTTGTATGGGGACCACTGGGTCGCTTAGTATAGAAAATTTGCTTCAGCTATGACACAAACAATATTTAGAAGTATTAGATTAATTATAGAAGGGGTTATCTTATGTAGATAACTTCATATATAAAATTTTATGGCAAGGCTATTGGACAGGAGAACTTTCAGGACGAAATCTGGATCTGTGGTGGATGGATTTGGGGTGTGTTGAGCGTGTTGTGATGTGGTAGGTGGATATTGCGTCCCACCGAATGTGTTGCGTTTCTTGAGACGAGTGCAGGGTTTGGTGTCCGACGCGGTAGTGTTCAGGACCCACCCGTTGCGTTATCGGCGTATGGCGATTGTGGGTGTTTCGGGTGATAATTATGAGGTGGTCTGTCCGACGCAGTAGTGTTCGAGACGCACCTGTTATCTCAATTGTGTTGATAGTGTGAGTACGGTGATCAAAACGATTATCCGGTGGCCAGTCAATCGAAATTAGGCGATAGGGACGCACCAAACATGGATAATTCGTAATGGGTGCGATGAGGATGTTGTGTGAAAAGGCGAGTTTTGAGCCGTCATAGAAAGACGTAAATCAGGTGGCAGGTCGCACGCAATAGCGTGATCGACAGAGCTTATTGATGATTTGGGCCGTAGGAGTGTTGTAGAGACGTATTAGCGACGCTAGCCGAGTCTGGGCTTAACTATTTGAGTTAAGCAGAGACGCTAAAACAACACGCCAGTCAGTTTAAAGGATGATAGTGAAGGTCACCACAAAAGATAGATGCTCTCAAGTCCAGCCATGAACCTTGACCACTATCACTGATTTTTACTTGCTGTAACGTGCAAAACTAACTCTTGTTTTGTTCAACAGATAAGCATGACGTTGAATTGAGCCTACCGTTACAGACAGAAGCAGACTAGGAGCAGAAGACCAATGCCATAACCAGTCAAACAAGCACAACATCAAAGGGGTATCGGAGAAATTCGGAGTTACAGTAACCTACAATAATGTGCAACAAATGATTTTAATTGTTCACAGATAATAGCAGCAACTGAGCGACGCCAGGGAAAGGAGTTTACTATAAAAGGTCACGGCATGTAGTAGTAGCATGTTGACGTCAACTGTAGAAAGTAGAAATAGAGAAATTAGTAGTTAGAGACCATGTGGTAATGGGATGACTAAATTAATAAACGTTTATTTTATCCACAGGAACAGACCATCATGATTGTTTTTATAATTTTGTCTTGAAAATTTTGTTTAAGAAATGTATTTCTGTAAAATAATTGTAACGTATTGTACGTGATGACGTAAGAGGAAGTGGCTTAGGCAATAAGTAATCATGTATAAAATATCGTATCCTTAGTGAGTGCAGTTACACTTTGTGGCGGTGACTGGCCAGCTGACGACGAGCGGGACAGCAGACGAGAACCACGAGGGAACTTCGTCCACATGAGCACGTTTGCTGCTGCTGCCACTGGCGGATCGTGAACGCTTCATTTTTGCACGTTTAATTACGAAGACGTGACAAGTACTGGACGAACGAAGTATACGAGCAGTGTGAGAGTGAGGTGGACCGTGCACTGATTTATATAGGCGCGGGGTTGTGACATAGAGAGATACTCTGGGTGCGACCTTGTTGTTGTCGAATAACGGTGCTTTGGAATGGTGGCGGTGTTATGAAAACATTTCATGCCTAGGGCGTATATGTAGGCGGGGGGGGGGGGTGTCTCTGACGCCATGGCCCCCATTATCGATAACGGTACTTTCGAATGATACCGGCAATGGAATGGGACCGGCCTTGTTCTAATACTCTCAGGTTCGAATCCTGCCTCGGGCATGGATGTGTGTGATGTCCTTAGGTTAGTTACGTTTAAGCAGTTCCAAGTTCTAGGGAACTGGTGAACCTCATAAGTTAAGTCCCCTAGTGCTCAGAGCCATTTTTACGTTTCCACTTGGCGCGCTATTGCATTCACACACTGTCATGCACCTGTTATCTGTAGCACAGTACAAATATAGCTGCGGGACGCACAGAACATGTACTCTCCTCAGATAATGCAGCACCCTTGTGTAATGATCTTAGCGTGGGACAAAGTCTGTAACTTACACTACTGGCCATTAAAATTGCTACACCACGAAGATATGTGAAATTTAACCGACAGGAAGAAGATGCTGTGATATGCAAATGATTAGCTTTTCAGCGCATTCACACAAGGTTGGCGCCGGTGGCGACACCTACAACGTGCTGACAAGAGGAAAGTTTCCAACCGATTTCTCATACACAAACAGCAGTTGACCGGCGTTGCCTGGTGAAACGTTGTTGTGACGCCCCGTGTAAGGAGGATACATGCATACCATCACGTTTCCGACTTTGATAAAGGTCGGATTGTAGCCTATCGCGATTGCGGTTTATCGTATCGCGACATTGCTGCTCGCGCTGGTCGAGAACCAATGACTGTTAGCAGAATCGGTGGGTTCAGGAGGGTAATACGGAACGTCGTGCTGGATCCCAACGGCCTCGTATCACTAGCAGTCGAGATGACAGGCATCTTATCAACATGGCTGTAACGGATCGTGCAGCCGTCTCGATCCCTGATTCAACAGATTGGGAAGTTTTGCAAGACAACAACCATCTGCACTAACAGTTCGACGACGTTTGCAGCAGCATGGAATATCAGCTCCGAGACCATGGCTGCGGTTACCCTTGACGGTGCATCACAGACAGAAGCGCCTGCGATGGTGTACTCAATGAAGAACTTGGGTGCACGAATGGCAAAACGTCATTTGTTCGGATGAATCCAGGTTCTGTTTACAGCATCATGATGGTCGCATCCGTGTTTGGCGATATCGCGGTGAACGCACATTGGAAGCCATACTGGCGTATCACCTGGCGTGATGGTATGGGGTGCCATTGGTTACACGTCTCGGTCACCTGTTGTTCACATTGACGGCACTTTGAACAGTGGACGTTACATTTCAGATGTGTTACGACCCGTGGCTCTACCCTTCTTTCGATCCCTGCGAAACCCTACATTTCAGCAGGATAATGCACGACCGCATGTTGCAGGTCCTGTACGGGCCTTTCTGGATACAGAAAATGTTCGACTGCTGCCCTGGCCAGCACATTCTCCAAATCTCTCACGAACTGAAAACGTCTGGTCAATGGTGGCCGAGCAACTGGCTCGTCACAATACGCCAGTCACTACTCTTGATGAACTGTGGTATCCTGCTGAAGCTGCATGGGCAGCTGTACCTGTACACGCCATCCAAGCTCTGTTTGACTCAATGCCCAGCCGTATCAAGGCCATTATTAGGGCCAGAGGTGGTTGTTCTGGGTACTGATTTCTCACGATCTATACACTCAAATTGCATGAAAATGTAATCACATGTCAGTTCTAGTATAATATATTTGTCCAATGACTACCCGTTTATCACCTGCATTTCTTCTTGGTGTAGCAATTTTAATGGCCAGTAGTGTACTTTCTGAAGTCTGTACGTACTGTACTAAAACATAAATAAGGCAGCACCTATTAGCACATGAATCGCTCGGAAAAAATGTACGTATAGCACAGTAAACTCAAAGAAACTTTTTACTTTCTTCTTAGCTAGATCGAAACACGTAATACGCTATACGAAACTGGCGTAAGCAACAGAACGCGGCCGGTAACATACCTGATGTAAAGAGAACTAGTTACAGTTGTATGTTTCCTTCGGAGACTTTAACATTACAATCAGTAACGGTCTACGATCGGAACACAACTGTAGAACAAGTATCAGCGAACGAAGAAATTGGTTCTGAACCCAGGCTGAAGGTCAGGTCAGTGCTACTACTGCCACTAGATTGAATTACTCTGCTCAGTACCGAGCGGTCTGCTGCCGATAAATTGATACCCACTTGATACAGCCTTGACATTTTAGCTCTTGTGCGGCTATAATAAAATCGTGCGAATATTTATTCGTGGAGCTGGCGGGCAATTCCCCTCAGGGTTAGAAGGTCTCAGTGGCGCGACGACACGGACTAGCTGTCGCTTATCGTTAATACGTAGCCTTTAGCGCGAAGTGCTTGGCCTTTCCTGGAATCGAGTTAGGGCAGCGTAACTCGGTTTGAACCGGAGGAGACCGGGCAACGGTGCGGCTGAGAAGCAAGATCGGGCCTGCTGCGCGCACCTTCTGTGTTCTGCGTTTCCTTGCACCTACGAAAACTTCAGCTGTGCTATCACGCGTTATGCTCTCAAACTGATCTGTCTTTGATAATCTCACCCACTAAGCTTACATAACATGCTCCCAAATCCGGTTTACCGTCTCTGATTTGTCATGTAAATACTCCAATATAGGTTCTGGAAATGCAGTGTTGATTGTCGGATGGCCGAGCGGTTCTAGGCGCTACAGTCTGGAACCGCGCGACCGCTACGGTCGCAGGTTCGAATCCTGCCTCGGGAATGGATGTGTGTGATGTCCTTAGGTTGGTTAGGTTTAAGTAGTCCTAGGGGACTGATGTCCTTCTGTTAAGTCCCATAGTGCTCAGAGCCATTTTTTTTTTGTTGGATTTCCGCTTCCACAAACGGAAATCGCGTTATTTAAATACCCTACCGCTTTTGAGTAGTGATTTTGTTGTCAGATTGCCACTTGATATTTAAAAGGTGTGGACGAAGCAATTTATGTGGAACGAAGCAAAAAAGGAAGTATTCGACTGAACAGGGACTTATTCATTTCCTCATTTCCTTTATGAGTTAATGAGGAGAAAGTTTCATTTCTATTAGATGGGAACAGACAAATAAATGATGATACAACGGCCTAAATATTACCTTATTCTTTACAGTGTATAAGCAACTGCGCGTTTGTGACGAGTTTAGTATTAATCTTTACTTGAAATGTGTTTCAGATTTTTGTCTCATTCTACACCCTTGACGATCATTTCACTTGTAATGTGTGAAAGGAACCTAAGTATATCTACATCCACATCCATACTACATACTATGCAAACCACTGCGGTGTGCACGGCAGAGGATAATTCCCGTTGTATCAGTCATTAGGCCTTCTTACTGTTCCAATCATGCACGGAGCGCGGGAAGAAAGACTGTTTAAATGCCTCTGTGTACGCTATAATTAATCTAACCTTGTCCTCACGATCCTTCCGAGAGCTATACATTGCAGATTGTAGTATATTCGTTTAAAGCTGATCCTTGAATCTATGTAAGATTTCTCGGGAGAATTTGCGTCTATCTTCAAGTGTTTGACAGTTCCGTTTCATCGGTATGTCTGCGACAACCTCCCACGGGCCAAACAAACCTATGGTTATTCGTGCTGCGTTTTTCCGTGTACGTCCAATATCCCCTGTTACTCCAGTTTGGTATGGGTCACACACCCTTGAGCAATATTCTAGGATGGGTCGTACGCGTGATTTGTAAGCAATCTCCTTTGAAGACTGATTGCATTTTTCTAGTATTCTACCAATAAAACGAATTCTGTCACCTGCTTTAGCTATGACTGAGCTTATCTGACCGTTCCATTTCATATCCCTACAAAGTGCTACACCCACGTATTTCTTATGAGTTGGTCGTTTCCAACTACCGATCATTGATGCTGTCGTCATAGGATATTAGGTTTTCCCCTTTTTCTGAAGTGCACAATCTGTTTCCTCCTAAGTATGTATTGTGTACCAGGTGGTTATAATTAAAGTGCAGCTACTCACAGACATCTAGTAAGGGCTTTAATTATCGTATATCAGTGAAACTTGGTAAATGTGCTAATGCGATAACATGGAACGATTTGTGATGGAAAAAATGGTTCCAATTTCGTCCACCAGGTGTAAATATGGCGCTGAAGAGCACCTCATCGATGTCTCCGATGGTCATATTGAACAAATTGTGTAAGAGGCAGTTAGTAGTGAAATCAACGTTATGCCTGTCTCACTTGTTGGACCTTTTCTGCCCAAGTCCCCTCCGTAATCCATTACATATGCAAACATTTCGTACGTTTTGCTTGCATTCACAGCGTCAAATTTGCTCCTGGTGGCCGAAATTGGAACTACGCTTTTCCAGCTTAAGTGGGTCCCGCATTGACGTATTAGAATATCTAGCAAGTTTCACTGCTGTACGATAATTACAGCCCACAATAGATCTCTGTGAGTAGCTACACTTAAATCATAACTATCCGGTACTTTTTTTTGTCATGTGCTCCACTTCATCCTTAAAGATATCCTCGTTATGGATCTGTAGCACCAAATGTACACCTCTCTATCTATTGTCTGTCAGTTGAGAATGCCGACCGCTGTGACCGAGCAGTTCTAGGTGCTTCAGTCCGGAACTGCGCTGCTGCTACGGTCGCAGGTTCGAATCCTGCCTTAGCATGGATGTGTGTTATGTCCTTAGGTTAGTTAGGTTTAAGTTGTTCTAAGTCTAGGGGACTGATGTTTCAGATGTTAAGTCCCATAGTGCTTAAAGCCATTTGAACCAATTTTCAGTTGAGAATTTTCAGCATTGCCGTTGCACTATCACTCCACTCACACAAGCCTTGGTTGTGTAAATTCGATGCTGGTGTGACCTGATACGGATCCCACACACTTGAGCAGTATGCTAGTACAGAGTGTACAAGTGTTTTGTGAGTGATCTCTTTCGTAAACAAACTAAAGTTTTGTAGTATCCCACCTATCAAGCAAAGTCTGCTATTTGCTTTACTTCCACCTAAGCTTACGAGATTATTCCAGCTCAGATCCTGCATCACTTATGAAAAGTTTGAAATTACAACTAATACCATCTGCAAAGCGTTTAATACTAGGGCATGTTGAAAAGTAATGCCTCCGAATTTTTAATGTGAAAATTTTTAAAGCTTTTCACATAAAGTACAGTATCATTTAAATTCTACATCTTTATTCTTTAGGTCTACATATTTATTTCTCAACATTGACACTCTGGCGATGAACACGTCTCCCAACGAGAGAGCAGTTTGTCGATACAGTCACTGTGTAAGGTGGCAGACTGATTAGCCACGGAGACGACAGCTCATCGCAGCTAAGGTAAATACCGCGAGCTGAGACGTAAACTTGTCGGTTCACCAGCTTGCGTCCACTGTGAACTCGAGCAACCTTGAGTAATCTTTTGCTCAGATTGTCACAAAAACTAACCACCCTCCGTAGACTTGATTGTTATCCTAAATAGTACCGAACTTAGAACCGGAATCGGATGATCCGTCGTAATATTGGCCAACTTCTTGGCGAAGTAGTAAGATTAAATTTGTAAAGAACCTTCTGGTTAATATCTGATATTGTTGTGTTTAGAGTTATTTCGACTACTCAGGACGAGATGCGTTATCTTGACAACTGTCCTAACATGGTCACGTCACAAACTGTGTAAATTCGTGTATTTCTTTGATAAATATTCAGCATTAAAACCAATTTGTTTACAGGTTAAACACTGTTGTGCTCTGTCACAGAATAATGGTCCACTCCTTACCCCATTCATTTATTCTATAGACGCTAAAGCACTCAAAGAGTGTTTCTGCTGACTTCTGACGAAAGAGAAAAAGAGTGAAGTGTCAGAACAGTAGGATGTTTGACTTTGTTGACAGAGTCACAGCCTCACCTCTGCTTGAAAGGCTACATCACTGTCAAAATGAAGTCCTCGAAGACGTTCTTTAAGTTTCTGATACAGATAAAATCGAGTGGGGCCATGTCGGAACTGTATGAAGGATGATTGATGACAATGAACCCTAGGCCTCGGATTGATGCAGATGTCGCAGGGCTCGTGTGTGGTCTGACATTGTCATGCTTGAAGGTTCAGACAGTCGTTTTTCCCCCGCGTGATCCGCGAGTGTAACAGAGGGGGGGGGGGGGGGGGGGAATATGACTTTGGCGCGAATAGTGCCCTCCGCTACACACCGCTTGATGCCTAGCGGAGTGTATATGTACATGTAGAAGGCTAGGTTGCTCCATGTGTGGACGAACTCTTCGAATTCCAAACTCGATTACAGCACGCTGTTTCTCACGCACCGATATATTTACGTTACACACCGCCATTTTCAATTCGGACCCCTCTAGCGGCAGAGGGTTGCCACTTGGACCAGCGAAGCGGGATTGTCGACCGAGTAATACGCATGACGTGTAACACCTCCACCTATATTGAGAACAGAATAAAAAATTCGAAGGCATTACTTCTCAGCAAGTCCTCCTACATAAAATGAACAATTCGCTGGGGACACTATAAATAACTCGTGTGTCTGCGGACGTCTCTCGATTTGTGTCACTGTGTCATTCTGTGTGGAACTCTTCCGAATCAAACTGAATATATATTTTCGTCTTTGAATTAAAAACTCGTATTCCTCGTGAATGTATGAGAACTTCTCCTTTGTGCTTGGTGGAAGACGCCGTGCCTCAGTACAATAACGGCGATTCAGCTTCTCAAAGCGTAAGCTCAGCAGTAAAGGATGCAGTTATAGGATGACAATTATTGAACTATATGAAATAAAATCGTCATAACTTCTGAATCGTTTGCGTTAGGACGTTCAAAATGCACGGTTGGCCCCGGGGAATGATGGGAATTAGTATGCGTAGTATGGTTTGGTTTAGCGACGAAGCCTACTTTCATTTAGATGGATTCATCAATAAACAAAATTGGCGCGTCTGGGAGCCTGAGAATTCGCATTTCGCGATCGAGAAGTCTCTTCACCCTCAACGGGTGATTGCGTCGTGTGCAATGTCCAGTCGCGGAATAATCTGTGTGATATTCCTTGATGGTACGGTGACTACCGAACGGTACGTGAAAGTTTCGGAAGATGATTTCATCCCCAGTATCCCCATCGGAGCTGGAGAGTGTTTAATGTCCTGGAAGAGCACTCTGGGGACCGCATTCTAGTATGGGCCTCGACTGAGCGCCATATTCTCCGGATCTGAACACATGCGACTCCGTTTTGTGGGGCTACATTAAAGATAAGGTGTACAGCAATAACCCCAAAGCCATTACTGAGCTGAAAACAGCCATTCAGGAGGTTATCGACAGAACCAATGTTCCGACACTTATGCAGAATTTCGCTATTCGTCTGCGCCACATCATCGCCAGTGATGAAAGGCATACCGAAAATGTCACAACCTAAAACCGAATATTTGTAGCGATGTTTACATGTTGAATAAAATGTGTGCACGCCATAGTTTCTGACTAATTTACGTTTTCTTTCATATAGTTCAATAAGTGTCATGCCGTACTTCCCTGAACGGTCATGTCGAACACGGAAATGACATGGACGTAGAAGAAGATATCTCAGTTTCCTACCAACAAGAAGATAAGAATGCAAGAAAGCGTCTAAGTGAATTACAAGTGGCAACAGCTGAAAAAGACGACAGGAGACAGCCGGGTGAAAAACACGCCGCTGTAAAAATGCAAGTGGAAACTTTATATGTTGTCGCAACTCTCTCGACTCCGCGTACTTCTGATACTCAAACGGAGGATCTTCAAGCTATAGATTGTTACAGAACGTGACGCAATTGAAATACAAGAAACAAAGGAGTTCTGCCTCTCACTAGTTCCACTGCCATCAGAATAAATTGACCTCACCTGATAATCTTCTGCTCCCTGGACAGTTGAGGCAGCGGCTCTCTTCTCCTGCTGCAGGAATTCAGTTTACGAGATAAATTAATTAATTATAGGAACTTGGAGAAACTACAGACTAGTAACAGACGGACAATGGTAATTAACTCTGATATATTACACTCTAAGACAAAAAACACGACGCACCAAGAAAGTAATACGCGAATGGGACCGAAATCGTTAGACGTGATTTACATGTACAGACAAAAAAAATGAATACAATTTCTGAAAAATTGGATGATTTTTTCAAGAGAAAGAGCTTCACAAAATGAACAAGTCAATAATGCGTTGCCAGCCGCTGTGGCCGAGCAGTTCTAGGCGCTTCACTCCGGAAGGGCGCAGCTGCTACGGTCGCAGGTTCGAATCCTGCCACGGCCATTGATGTGTGTGATGTCCTTAGGTTAGTTAGGTTTAAGTAGTTCTAAGTCTAGGGGACTGATGACCTCAGATGTTAAGTCCCATAGTGCTTAGAGACATTTGAATAATGCGTTGGTCCACCTCTGGCACTTATGCAAGTGGTTCATAGAGTTGATGCATGTCGTCCTGAGGGATATCATGCCAAATTCTGTCGAACTGGTGCGTTAGATCGTCAAAACCCCGAGCTGATTGGAGGACCCTGCTACAATATTCCAAACATCTTCAATTTGTGAGAGATACGGCGACCTTGCTGGCCAAGGTACTGTTTGGCAAGCACGAAGACAAGCAGAAGAAACTTCCCGTGCGCGAGCGGGCATTATCTTGCAGAAATGTAAGCCTAGGATGGCTTGCCACGAAGGGCAACAAAACGGGGCATAGAATATCGTCGACGTATCGATGTGCTGTAAAGGTATTAACGAAACAAAGAAGTGTGAGGCAGTCTTGTCGCATAAAGTGCGAATTTGCCAGCTCAGAATTTTGGACTATACGGTGATTTGCAGGCTTGCTATGGCTGAAGCAAAATATATATGAAAAAACATCAGAAATAATGATCACGTATCCACTCCATAGAGAGAGCACTGATTTCGTATTATTTTACAGACTTCGTATCAAAGTTATTCCATTTACTATATATTCCATAAAACTTGTGAGAGGTTTCAGTGTCGAAATACGTCTTAATAGCTGTAAGTTGCCTTCCAGCAACTACGGTGGATATAAATTGATGTTATACTTCGCACCATATACTCGACATTATAGAACTTGCTTTGGCATACAGGCAGCTTTCTGAATGCTGACTTTGCGGATATTGAGGTCAAACTGGACAATATTTGCTCTAAAATGGATCAGTACATTAGTGGCATGGAAAGATATAGAGAGCAGTCAAATTTTACTAGCTGGCTACAGTTTCTAAAGGAACAAATTGAAAATAGTTTACTTAATCGATCACGATATTCTCCAGACAATATCCTGTGGGCTTCTTCAGTGTTTCTGCAATTTCCTAAGGCTTATAACCTCATTGGAAATTCATGTGTGTTATTACCCCATCCTTTGTATTTGAGAAAACTTTCAGATGATATGAAAAGCCAAGTCGGATTTTAATAAAAACGGGCGACGTCGCACCAGATCGCGTATTTAAGAGAGAAATGTAATCGGTTACATCGACATCAGAAAATTATGAATTTCCTTATAGATGAAATACACTCCTGGAAATTGAAATAAGAACACCGTGAATTCATTGTCCCAGGAAGGGGAAACTTTATTGACACATTCCTGGGGTCAGATACATCACATGATCACACTGACAGAACCACAGGCACATAGGCACAGGCAACAGAGCATGCACAATGTCGGCACTAGTACAGTGTATATCCACCTTTCGCTGCAATGCAGGCTGCTATTCTCCCATGGAGACGATCGTAGAGATGCTGGATGTAGTCCTGTGGAACGGCTTGCCATGCCATTTCCACCTGGCGCCTCAGTTGGACCAGCGTTCGTGCTGGACGTGCAGACCGCGTGAGACGACGCTTCATCCAGTCCCAAACATGCTCAATGGGGGACAGATCCGGAGATCTTGCTGGCCAGGGTAGTTGACTTACACCTTCTAGAGCACGTTGGGTGGCACGGGATACATGCGGACGTGCATTGTCCTGTTGGAACAGCAAGTTCCCTTGCCAGTCTAGGAATGGTTGAACGATGGGTTCGATGACAGTTTGGATGTACCGTGCACTATTCAGTGTCCACTCGACGATCACCAGTGGTGTACGGCCAGTGTAGGAGATCGCTCCCCACACCATGATGCCGGGTGTTGGCCCTGTGTGCCTCGGTCGTATGCAGTCCTGATTGTGGCGCTCACCTGCACGGCGCCAAACACGCATACGACCATCATTGGCACCAAGGCAGAAGCGACTCTCATCGCTGAAGACGACACGTCTCCATTCGTCCCTCCATTCACGCCTGTCGCGACACCACTGGAGGCGGGCTGCACGATGTTGGGGCGTGAGCGGAAGACGGCCTAACGGTGTGCGGGACCGTAGCCCAGCTTCATGGAGACGGTTGCGAATGGTCCTCGCCGATACCCCAGGAGCAACAGTGTCCCTAATTTGCTGGGAAGTGGCGGTGCGGTCCCCTACGGCACTGCGTAGGATCCTACGGTCTTGGCGTGCATCCGTGCGTCGCTGCAGTCCGGTCCCAGGTCGACGGGCACGTGCACCTTCCGCCGACCACTGGCGACAACATCGATGTACTGTGGAGACCTCACGCCCCACGTGTTGAGCAATTTGGCGGTACGTCCACCCGGCCTCCCGCATGCCCACTATACGCCCTCGCTCAAAGTCCGTCAACTGCACATACGGTTCACGTCCACGCTGTCGCGGCATGCTTCCAGTGTTAAAGACTGCGATGGAGCTCCGTATGCCACGGCAAACTGGCTGACACTGACGGCGGCGGTGCACAAATGCTGCGCAGCTAGCGCCATTCGACGGCCAACACCGCGGTTCCTGGTGTGTCCGCTGTGCCGTGCGTGTGATCATTGCTTGTACAGCCCTCTCGCAGTGTCCGGAGCAAGTATGGTGGGTCTGACACACCGGTGTCAATGAGTTCTTTTTTCCATTTCCAGGAGTGTACATACGTCGCTAAAGGTTACGTATAGATGTGAGCGTTTACACGGAATCTCGGGAAACAATGAAGTTACTACAAAAATCTAGACATGTGTGCTGACTTCTTTATTTTCCGATAATGATAATGTGATTGGACTTTTTCCTTCAAAGACACGCATGCAGATAAACTCAAAGATCTTACTTTCAAGGCCATTAAAACCCTAACAGATGTGGGGTGCACCATTTTATGACTGCTAAGTGATAATAACAGTGTCAAGCTAATTTATTTCATCATCTTTGAGGTGACGGTGTCAGTTTAATCCGACAGAGAAAAGTTTTTGCTTTTTGATCTGTTCATCTATTTAAAAGTAGAGGTCAATGCTGGTTAAAGCAATGTGATAAGGAACAAACGTTTTTGTTTCCTTGTTTCCACGAGTCATCTAAAGTTTTAATTGCTACTTTGAAAGACTTAAAGATATTTCATCACTCAGAAGAGGGTAAATTACTCAAGTTAGCAACATCATTGTCGAAGACAGTATTGCATCCCTCAAATACTCAACGCCAAAATGTTTCGTTGGTAATGCGTCTTTTTTATGAAAAGAACGTGCCATCTCTACACCAGTTTTTCAGAGAGTGATGTTCCGTAGGCAGTGCAGAATTTATTCATTCTTTCGTTGTGGAAGTTTGTGAACGTTCGTCTTCCACATATATACTCCTGGAAATTGAAATAAGAACACCGTGAATTCATTGTCCCAGGAAGGGGAAACTTAATTGACACATTCCTGGGGTCAGATACATCACATGATCACACTGACAGAACCACAGGCACATAGACACAGGCAACAGAGCATGCACAATGTCGGCACTAGTACAGTGTATATCCACCTTTCGCAGCAATGCAGGCTGCTATTCTCCCATGGAGACGATCGTAGAGATGCTGGATGTAGTCCTGTGGAACGGCTTGCCATACCATTTCCACCTGGCGCCTCAGTTGGACCAGCGTTCGTGCTGGACGTGCAGACCGCGTGAGACGACGCTTCATCCAGTCCCAAACATGCTCAATGGGGGACAGATCCGGAGATCTTGCTGGCCAGGGTAGTTGACTTACACCTTCTAGAGCACGTTGGGTGGCACGGGATACATGCGGACGTGCATTGTCCTGTTGGAACAGCAAGTTCCCTTGCCGGTCTAGGAATGGTAGAACTATGGGTTCGATGACGGTTTGGATGTACCGTGCACTATTCAGTGTCCCCTCGACGATCACCAGTGGTGTACGGCCAGTGTAGGAGATCGCTCCCCACACCATGATGCCGGGTGTTGGCCCTGTGTGCCTCGGTCGTATGCAGTCCTGATTGTGGCGCTCACCTGCACGGCGCCAAACACGCATACGACCATCATTGGCACCAAGGCAGAAGCGACTCTCATCGCTGAAGACGACACGTCTCCATTCGTCCCTCCATTCACGCCTGCCGCGACACCACTGGAGGCGGGCTGCACAATGTTGGAGCGTGAGCGGAAGACGGCCTAACGGTGTGCGGGACCGTAGCCCAGCTTCATGGAGATGGTTGCGAATGGTCCTCGCCGATACCCCAGGAGCAACAGTGTCCCTAATTTGCTGGGAAGTGGCGGTGCGGTCCCCTACGGCACTGCGTAGGATCCTACGGTCTTGGCGTGCATCCGTGCGTCGCTGCGGTCCGGTCTCAGGTCGACGGGCACGTGCACCTTCCGCCGACCACTGGCGACAACATCGATGTACTGTGGAGACCTCGCGCCCCACGTGTTGAGCAATTCGGCGGTACGTCCACCCGGCCTCCCGCATGCCCACTATACGCCCTCGCTCAAAGTCCGTCAACTGCACATACGGTTCACGTCCACGCTGTCGCGGCATGCTACCAGTGTTAAAGACTGCGATGGAGCTCCGTATGCCACGGCAAACTGGCTGACACTGACGGCAGCGGTGCACAAATGCTGCGCAGCTAGCGCCATTCGACGGCCAACACCGCGGTTCCTGGTGTGTCCGCTGTGCCGTGCGTGTGATCATTGCTTGTACAGCCCTCTCGCAGTGTCCGGAGCAAGTATGGTGGGTCTGACACACCGGTGTCAATGTGTTCTTTTTTCCATTTCCAGGAATATATATATATATATATATATATATATATATATATATAGAGAGAGAGAGAGAGAGAGAGAGAGAGAGATAGACCCGTTGCAAGAACCAGTCCGCAGTATTGATGCCAGTATTCAATGCTTGAATAACTTGGCGAAGTTAGTAGTGCACTGGAAAAACGTACCACCACCTACAGCTCCTTCTGAACATACTGGAAACTTAACACCAACACATTTTATTCCCTTGCTACATACGAGTACAGTAGCGACAATCACTCATTTAAATGAGTAAGTTTTCAACACTGTTGTGGGCGGTAAATGTTTGTTTTTAGGTAAGTTTCAGATGGATCCTCTACAGAGTAGGATTGTTCGCTACAGGCAGAAGTGTGGTGCATGTTACCATGTGTGAGTTTCGCAGGTCTTAGACTACGAAAAGAAACCGACAATAGTGAGAGTGTTAAAAATGAGACCAGCGTTGCTTGGTGCTTCTGTGTAAAAGAGCTGACACTGAGTTCTATAGAAACACCTGATGAACAAGTGTCTAAGACTTTAAAGCACGTTTATGAACAAACAAATGAGTAGAGATGTCTGAAAATGATTTAAGTGTGTTGTTCTATGTTGGAGGTTACGTATCTCACTGCTTATGAAAAGTGTGTGCGATAAATGTAAAGCACTTAGTGATAGTGCTGATGAGTTCACTACAAACGGGATTAACAGTGAGACTAGCTCATACTTACTTAATTTTTGTACAGGTTCTATAAAGCAACCACTTGACTTCATATTTTCAGTTGTCACTGAAGGATGCAAATTGACTGAAACACTTGTGCGAGATGACTTTGAGTGTTTGTTTCTAAGCGGCACAAATCGTAGGTCAGTGTTCAAACAGATTCTGGAAATGGCAGCTGTTACCGCTTTTCAGAGACATGCACTTGTGATAAAGATGTGAAAGAAATCATTTTAAAAACATGTCATTTTAGGAAATATTTCCACAAATAATTAGTCTAAAATAAGATACAACCATCTTGCAATCAACAGTAGACGTAGGTTACTGAAATTTTTCCAATAAATGCAATTTATATGTAGTGGTGTGCGTTTCCTTTACAATTTTTTTTTTCGTTTTGAATCTTTGTTGTCCTTTGCCACGTGGATAGTGCTTTAGACATTAGATCAAGTTCCAGGACTGCATGTTTCACAAGAGCTCGAAACTGAAGCAAAATTTTAAGTAATCGCCTTTCGGTTAAGTTTCATTGATACTGCTTGAGTGGTTGAAATTTAATTCCCCTTTCTCAGTTCTTTACAGCTGTTATGTAATCTGCGTGGAATATGCAATGTATGAAGGCCTACACGTCTGCAGCAACATTCCCAACTGGAAATGCCACCGTGAACTGCTAAAGCAGTCGCATCTGCGCCTGTACGTTGCACTCAGTTCATTACGTCATTAGAAGCTGTCGCAGGCCCCTGCCTCACACCAAATGGTTGCTGCTCACAAGGGAGACTCCACATCGCAATCCCTCCCCCTCAGATTTATTGGTAAGAGGGTCCCAGTGGACAGTCCATCAAAAACTGAACACAGATCAAGCATGGAAACAGGAAGAAGGTGTACTGAACTATGAAAGAAAAGCAAAATAAAAACAGTGGACGATACAAGAGAAGAAGTACAATATACAGCACCGACACGCAGCAACGGAGTTGTAGGTAAGTGGCCACGCTGTTGGACTCCCATGCAGCCGAGCGGGATGCAAACCTACCTCGTGCCAACACTGTTTTTTTCCCTTTGTTCACAGTATTCAAATTTGTGTCTGTGTCGTGGTTTAACGTCCGTTTGAAACAGCGAGGTGTAAGGTAGCCCTATGATGACAGTTGAATCTGCACAAGTACTCTATTAGCAGCCGAAAGGAAGTGGATTTCTACTGGGGACCGCAAACGTTTGATGACAAGGCGACGAGTCAACCGAATCTTCCAACGGAAGACACGTCTAACGTGTCATACGCGGCATTAGTGACAGTACGTGTGTCGTATGATAGGAATCTCTTATCGACGCACCTAATTTGTACGCCTCGTAAGTGAGTGAGACATGCTTCTTTGCCCGATTTAGGTGTTCGTATGAATGTGAATGAGATTATTCCCAAGGAAATAATGAAAACGTTGTAGTTTGTCACTTAAGCCGCAACAAATGAACGCAACAATTTCACAGTCACACGGTTCTTCTGTGCTCCGTCAAAACTATCTACCAGTTCCTTGTAGATACTGTCAAGGTTAAAGTCTTCATTTCTTCATTCACATGATCTTGAAGTTGCATTCCGTACTGCAAGTTTTGACTCTTGAATTCTTTTGTTATAACATAATTCACACCAGTTTATTTGTTGTTTTCATTTCTGTGAGAGGTCTATGTGGTATCTCGATTAAAATGGTTTAAATGGCTCTGAGCACTATGGGACTCAACTGCTGTGGTCATAAGTCCCCTAGAACTTAGAACTACTTAAACCTAACTAACCTAAGGACAGCACACAACACCCAGCCATCACGAGGCAGAGAAAATCCCTGACCCCGCCGGGAATCGAACCCGGGAACCCGGGCGTAGGAAGCGAGAACGCTACCGCACGACCACGAGATGCGGGCAGGTATCTCGATTCCTCTCACTATTCATTACATTTACTTCCGACGGTAACGTATTCTAACCAGATGACTCATATTCTGCAACCAGTGTATAGTATGACAACTGCCAAGTTTACAGAAAGAGAACATACATTCCAATGATCGGACGAACAGTTCATAATGTTGTGGGAAAAAAAATGGCACGAGGTAGTTTTGAACACGGTTCGTATTTTTTTCCACCCGAGCACCATGACGCACTAACCACGACGGCGCAGCTGTTATACTACTTCCGATCCTGCACATCTTAAGCTTGAGTTTTTCACTGTTTTCATTTTTTTTCACGCTTCAGTACACCACCTTTCTGTTTTCATGCTTGATCTGCGTTCAGTTTTTGAGAATCTATCCACTGAACCATTTTACCACTAAATCTGTGGGGGATGCGATAGGGAGGTTCCCTTTCAGAACTATGAGTAGAAGCTCACTCTTTAAATCACTACTGTTTGATCACAACCGGCACGGTAGCTCAGCGTGTTCGGTCAGAGGGTTAAAAAAACACTCCTTCAGTTCTCTCGTCATGAGCTGCTAGCGACAAACAAGCTATGGTGCTTCCTTTAGTTGCAACGGAACTCCACTAGGCTCTAGATTTTAATGTATATGAATTAAATATATTAGACATAATAATGATGTTTATGGATCCGTAAACAAATTCTCCTTAGAGTTTTAATTTGCGTAGCCACCTTTCTCGCTCAGTGACGCTATTCATAATTATTGAGCTTCTTGCTCTCCTTCAGATTCGAGTCACACACAGTTGGTACAGTACACACAATTTAGCCCCTTAAATAGCTACTTCAAAATTAATGCCTCTGGGTTTTCTCCCTCTTCTCGAGAAACAGTATTTCATTCCTCTTTTAAATTTCCTTCTTTTTCCTCCTCCTCACACTGATAAACAAATATTTTACTTACGACTGCGTTATTTAGGTGGGAGCTATCAGATAAAATGTGTTTCAGAGAATAATGTAGCTGAGTGGTTAGCGCGACAGAATGTTAATCCTAAGTGCCCGGGTTCGATTCCCGGCAGCGTCGGAGACTTTCTCCGCTCAGGGACTGGGTGTTGTGTTGTCCTAATCATCATCATTTCATCCCCATCTACGCGCAAATCGCCGAAGTGGCGTCAAATCGAAAGACTTGCACCTGGCGAACGGTCTACCCGACGGGAGGCCCTGCTCGCACGACATTCACAGTCATTCAGAGAATAATGGGTTGCCTCTCCCTTTTCCAACAACTATTCTTTCCAGTAATTGTGAGATTCACTGGCTGAATTGGAAGAGAAACCAAACACCATCTAATCGGCTGTCGGGCCATTGTGGAGCTGCCGGTGAGTCCCTTTTACATTTTAATAATCAGTGTTAATCTTTATTTTCTCGAAGTCTGGTCAGATTATGATTGCGGCATTGTACAGAGCTCGCGTTGCCACACCAAAGCTGGCAAAGCGAATCGATACAGCAGACATCAGCGAGGACTCACTGCAATCCAAAACGACGTATGGGAGGCGCTCCTGAACACGACGCCTAGCAGCGCCCTCACACAGGGGTCAACATAGTCTTGAGCTAGCAAGAGCTCTGCCCCAGTTCGAGGCCTCAGCTACAACAGTCAACATCATCGAGGAGGAGAGTGACAGTTAAAGTTTCAGATGGACATATACTTTTGTCAGTGTTTGAATACTGTACTGCAAGAGAACAGTTTGTTAATTAGTGCGTCCGTCGAGAGATGCTTTGCTCGTCCGTGACAGTAGTATATCATCCAGTACTCCAGTGGCAAATGTGCTTTTATTCATTCATGTAATAAAGTGAACTAATATTTCATGCGTTCTGGCACGATGAGCCTTCTGTCGTAGCAATGGATGAAAGTAGTTTCACCAGGTCACAAAGTGATACATATTTTACTAGCCCATAGCTATTCCGTAACTGCATTTATTTTTCTTCCTGCCCTTCCACTCACGTGTCGTGGTTCGGAATTGCACCGTCTTCCTCAATCCTTTTTCCTAGGTAAAGCTGTTGTCAGGCGGTATTTAAATTCCACCTTAGAATGAAATTTTCACTGTACAACGGAGTGTGCGCTGATATGAAACTTCCTGGCAGATTAAAACTGTGTGCCGGACCGAGACACGAACTCGGGACCTTTGCCTTTCGCGGGCAAGTGCTCTATCGACTGAGCCACCCAAGCACGTCTCACGCCCCGTCCTCACAGCTTTAATTCCACCAGTACCACGTCTCCTACCTTCCAAACTTTACAGAAGCTCTCCTGCGAACCTTGCAGAACTAGCACTCCTGAAAGAAAGGATATTGCGGAGACATGGCTTAGCCACAGCCTGGGGGATGTTTCCGGAGTGCGATTTTCACTCTACAGCGGAGTGTGCGCTGATATGAAACTTCCTGGCAGATGAAAACTGTGTGCCGGACCGAGACTCGAACTCGGGACCTTTGCCTTTCGCGGGCAAGGTAGGAGACACGGTACTGGCGGAATTAAAGCTGTGAGGACGGGGCGTGAGTCGTGCTTGGGTGGCTCAGTCGGTAGAGCACTTGCCCGCGAAAGGCAAAGGTCCCGGATTCGAGACTCGGTCCGGCACACAGTTTTAATCTGCCAGGAAGTTTCAAATTCCACCTTCTTAAATTGTTGTGCTTAGTACATTACCGCTCATTAATTTCAATACACCCAATAAACGACATCTAATTCTCTGTAGATAACGTCTAATACGGTGGGTGCGGTTGAGGAAGCAAAGGAATAGTACAACAGTTGTACACATATCATCATTTTTGTTTGTGGTCATCGAGATACAATAGTATCCAACAAACAATGTTGTGTACATAAACGTTATGTACCTCCTATCTGATATGTTAGTTTACCTATTTGCCGACGGAAGCCGCATTTGCTGTTCCTATGTTGTTCCCTGTAGTGATGTGATGTCCGCAGCGAACGGCAAGCATTGCTACGATGTATAACATGTGGTTCCTTCACGTCAGTTCCTTCGTGACATTGAAGTGTGCACAACGCTAGTATGGCTCCACGAGTGGAGATATCCATAGAAAAACGTGCTGCAATTGTAGCACTTAGCCAAGAAGGTTTATCTATTCGCCAAATTGCTAAACAGTGTAGTGTGTCTATAGGGGGAGTGCAATACACCCTTCACCACCAGAAGACAACAGGTAGCAATAAGGACATACCACGACCAGGACGACATCGTAAAACAACTAAGGCCGGCCGCTGTGGTCGAGCGGTTCTAGGCGCTTCAGTCTGGAACCACGCGGCTGCTACGCTCGCAGGTTCGCATCCTGCCTCGGGCATGGATGTGTGTGATGTCCTTAGATCAGTTAGGTTTAAGTAGTTCTAAGTCTAGTGGACTGATGACCTCAGATGTTAAGTCCCATAGTGCTTAGAGCCATTTGAACCATCTGAAAACAACTAAAAGCGTTGATGAATATGTCAGAATTACCAGTAAGAGAAATAAATTCAAAACAGCGGATTCGTGCAGTATTGGTAGAAATGAACACGACAACAATATCTGTTGCAACAGTAATAATGAGATTGACTGAAAGTGGCTTGAAAGGATGTGTCACAGCAAGAAAACCCCTTCTAAGGCCCATAAATAAATAGAAGAGACTTGAATGGACTACAAAACAGCGTAATTGGACATCGGAAGAGTTGGCGAAGGTGTTGTTCGGCGATGAATCTAAGTTCGAGATTTTTGGAACCAGAAAGAGAATATCTGTTCGCCGATTTGTAGGGGAAAGGGTAGCCCAGCAGTGTGTTCTACCTACAGTTAAACACGGTGGAGGTTCTACTATGGTTTGGGGATGTTTTGCCGGAGATAGAGTTGGCGACACTGTGAAAATAGAAGGGTGTATGGATCAGAAGCAGTACCACCGCATATTTCATTGTCATGCAATACGAAGTGGATTGCGCTTAATAGGGAAAAGGTTCACCTTACAACAGGATAATGACCCAAAACATCGGTCGGCATACTGTGCGAACTACACTGCGGCAAAGGAAAAACAGAAAGTACTGAATGATGTGGTTTGGCCGTCCCAAATTCCCGATTGTAATCCCATTGAAATGGTCTGGGATGAAGTGGACAGACGTATCAGGGAAATTAATATATCCAGCAAGGAACATTTCTGGAATATTGTTAAGGATGTGTGGAATCATATAGATTCACGATACCTACAGAAGCTGATTGACCGCATGCCTCGAGTTTGTGAGGCAGTCATTAAATCCAAAGGGGGATACTCTGATGAAGGTAAAATATTGTGGTGTCACCGCCAGACACCACACTTGCTAGGTGGTAGCCTTTAAATCGGCCGCGGTCCGTTAGTATACGTCGGACACGCGTGTCGCCACTATCAGTGATTGCAGACCGAGCGCCGCCACACGGCAGGTCTAGAGAGACTTCCTAGCACTCGCCCAGTTGTACAACCGGCTTTGCTAGCGATGGTTCACTGACAAAATACGCTCTCATTTGCCGAGACGATAGTTTAACATAGCCTTCAGCTACGTCATTTGCTACGACCTAGCAAGGCGCCATTATCAGTTGCTATTGATCTTGTGATTAATGTACAGTCAAGAGCGACGTTCACCATTAACGGATTAAAGTTAAGTATTGCACCAGCTAAGTCCGTTTTTCTAAATTCTAATTTCCTTGTCCTGTTCCAGACCTCACGCCAGCCTGCGTGAGCTAAAATGCGTGCCTTTCGGCTTCCTCTATTTACAAGGTGTTGGCTCTCCTGCCAACCCACAACAAATATAATGATTATGATTGTATTATATATGTGGAAGTTAATATAATTACATTTTGTGAGAAATAACGTTTGATTTGTGTTGTAAATCTAAAATACCAGGGTGTATTGAAATTAATGAGCCGGTTGTTTGCAGATGACGCTGTCGTTTATCGACTAATAAAGTCATCAGAAGATCAAAACAAACTGCAAAACGATTTAGAAAAGATATCTGAATGGTGCGAAAAGTGACAGTTGACCACAAATAACGAAAAGTGTGAGGTCATCCACATGAGTGCTAAAAGGAACTCGTTAAACTTCGGTTACACGATAACTCAGTCTAATCTAAAAGCCGTAAATTCAACTAAATACCTAGGTATTACAATTACGAACAACTTAAATTGGAACGAACACATAGAAAATGTTTTGGGGAAGGCTAACCAAAGACTGCGTTTTATTGGCAAGACACTCAGAAAATGTAACAGACCTACTAAGGAGACTGCCTACACTACGCTTGTCAGTCCTCTTTTAGAATACTGTTGCGCGATGTGGGATCCTTATCAGATAGGATTATCGGAGTACATCGAAAAAGTTCAAAGAAAGTCAGCACTTTTTGTATTATCGTGAAATATGGGAGAGAGTGTCACAGAAATGACACAGGATTTGGGCTGGACATCATTAAAAGAAAGGCGTTTTTCGTTGCGACGGAATCTTCTCACGAAATTCCAACCACCAATGTGAAAATATTTTGTTGATACCGACCTACATAGGGAGGAACGATCACCAAGATAAAATAAATCAGAGCTCGTACAGGAAGATATAGCTGTTCATTCTTTCCGTGCGCTATACGAGATTGAAATAATGGAAATTGTGAAGGTGGATCGATGAACCCTCTGCCAGACACTTAATTGTGATTTGCAGAGTATCCATGTAGATGTAGATGTAGTGTATGTGCCAGAAATGTGTGTATGCAAGGGTGTGTTTCCGCTGTCCGCTGGTTAAATGAAACAACTAGTTAGACTACTGGAGAGAGGGCTTGACAATTACAGATCGATCGCCATCAATTCCATGATCCGATCTGTCTTCGGCAAGAACTTGAGCTGGCGAAGCGGGTGTAGCGGGAGGGGAGGGGGAGACAGGGTTGTTAGTGTGCTGGTTACATCCAGTTGCAAATGGCAGCCACCTGTAAGTTGTTGTCTGCTGCGAGAGGAGCAGCCCTTCTGCGAGAGGCAGAGCCTTCTGCTGTTGCCACTGTCGCTAGTTACCGAGCCCACTTGGGGATAAGTGGCCAGACTTGCCGTGCTCCTTCCCCTTCTGTGACGCACGTCCTTCTCAGCCATTCCACTAACTCATCATTGGTAGAGGCGCTCTCTCCCTCTTCCCTCTTGGTTCATCTCGCACAACTGCCAGTGACTGTATAGCAAAACAGAAACTTAAATCTTAAACATAAAGAACACAATACCTGAACTGTTTTGAAATTATAAATGTATTGGGTTTACAGCTCAACTTGCAACCACATCACAATTCAGAGTCAGTTGGTCTCACCGTTTACCTTGCAACAGCCTGTAATTACACACATACATACATCTTTTAAAAATAGATGTACATACATATGTATGCCTGTACATACACTGGCCATTAAAATTGCTACACCACGAAGATGTGCTACAGACCCGAAATTTAACCGACAGGAAGAAGATACTGCGATATGCAAATGATTAGCTTTTCAGAGCATTCACACAATGTTGGCGCCGGTGGCAACACCTACAACGTGCTGTCATGCGTAAAGTTTCCAACCGATTTCTCATACACAAACAGCAGTTGACCGGCGTTGCCTGGTGAAACGTGGTTGTGATGCCTCGTGTAAGGAGGAGAAATGCGTACCATCACGTTTCTGACTTTGGTAAAGGTAGGATTGTAGCCTATCGCGATTGCGGTTTATCGTATCGCGACATTGCTGCTCGCGTTGGTCGAGATCCAATGACTGTTAGCTGAATATGGAATCGGTGGGTTCAGGAGGGTAATACGGAACGCCGTGCTGGATCCCAACGTCTTCGTATCACTAGCAGTCGAGATGACAGGCATCTTATCCGCATGGTTGTAACGATCGTGAGCCATGTCTCGATCCCTGGGTCAACAGATGGGGACGTTTGCAAGACAACAACCATTTGCACGAACAGTTCGACGACGTTTTCAGTAGCATGGACTATCACTCGGAGACCATGGCTGCGGTTACCCTTGACGCTGCATCACAGACAGGAGCGCCTGCGATGGGGTACTCAACGACGAACCTGGGTGCACGAATGGCAAAACGTCATTTTTTCGGATGAATCCAGGTTCTGTTTACATCATCATGATGGTCGCATCCGTGTTTGGCGACATCGCGGTGAACGCACATTGGAAGCCATACTGGCGTATCACCAGGCGTGATGGTAATGGGGTGCCATTGGTTACACGTCTCGGTGACCTCTTGTTCGCATTGACGGCACTTTGAACAGTGGACGTTACATTTCAGATGTGTTACGTCCCGTGACTCTACCCTTCATTCGATCCCTGCGAAACCCTACATTTCAGGAGGATAATGCAAGACCGCATGTTGCAGGTCCTGTACGGGCCTTTACCCATCATTCGATCCCTGCGAAACCCTACATTTCAGGAGGATAATGCACGACCGCATGTTGCAGGTCCTGTACGGGCCTTTCTGTATACAGAAAAATGTGCGCCTGCTGGCATGTCCAGCACATTCTCCAGATCTCTCACCAACTGAAAACGTCTGGTCAAAGGTGGCCGAGCAACTGGGTCGTCACAATACGTCAGTCACTACTCTTGATGAAATGTGGTATCGTGTTGAAGCTGCATGGGCAGCTGTACCTCTACACGCCATCCAAGCTCTGTTTGACTCAATGCCCAGGCGTATGAAGGCCGTGGTTGTTCTGGGTATTGATTTCTCAGGATCTATTCACCCAAATTGCGTGAAAATGTAATCACATGTCAGTTGTAGTATAATACGAGGTGCGGCTAGAAAAAAACCGGACTGATGCTGGAAAAAACATTTATTTACAATTATTTACAATTTCATGTTATCTCCTTCAATGTACTCTCCTCCTCGGTCTCTACACCGCTGCATACGAATTTTCCACTGTTCATAGCAATGCTGCAGATCATTTTCGGTAAGTCCATACATTACTTCCGTCGCTTTTTCTTTTACTGCTTCAACAGTCTCAAATCTAGTTCCTTTCAAAGCTGACTTGACTTTAGGGAAAAGAAAAAAGTCACAGGGGGCCAAATCAGGTGAGTAGGGTGGATGATCTAAGATGGGAATGTTGTGTTTTGCCAAAAACGTCTTCACTGACAACGCACTGTGAGCTGGGGCATTGTCTTGGTGAAGGATCCATGACTTTTTTCTCCACAAATCGTTCCGTTTTCTCCGTACTCGCTCACGTAGGGTAGCCAGGACGCTAATGTAGTAATGCTGATTCACTGTTTGTCCCTCTGGTACCCAATCAATGTGCACAATCGCTTTGATGTCAA
Organism: Schistocerca nitens; assembly: GCF_023898315.1. Lineage (NCBI taxonomy): Eukaryota > Metazoa > Arthropoda > Insecta > Orthoptera > Acrididae > Schistocerca > Schistocerca nitens. Next base: position 164,978,072 of record NC_064616.1, on the reverse strand, counting down.
AAAAAAAAAAAAACAATCATCATTGCCTTGAATTTCGATTTTGACATTCGTGCTTTTTTTTGTCGTGGAGAACCAGGAGTTTTCCAATGCATCGATTGGCGTTTAGTTTCGGGATCGTAAGTAAAAAACCACGATTCATCGCAAGTAATAACATTTTGTAAGAAGGTGGGATCACTTTCAATGTTTTCCAGGATGTCAGAACAAATCATTCTTCAGCGTTCCTTCTGTTCAATTGTGAAACACTTTGGAACCATTTTTGAACACACTTTGTTCATGTTGAAACTTTCATGAAGAATCTGCCTAACACTTTCCTTGTCAACTCCTGTTAACTCAGACACTGCTCTGATTGTTAAACGGCGATCTTGTCGAACAAGTTTACCGATTTTTTCAATGTTTGCATCAGTTTTTGCTGACAATGGTCTGCCAGTGCGAGTGTCATCACTGGTGTCTTCGCGGCCATCTTTAAATCGTTTAAACCACTCAAACAGTTGTGTTCGCGATAAACAATCATCACCGTACACTTGTTGTGACATTACAAACGTTTCACTTGCAGATTTTCCTAGTTTGAAACAAAATTTGATGTTAACACGCTGTTCTTTCTGTACACTCAACATTTTCCGACGGACAGACAAAACGTCAACTACTTAAAACAGACGCCACGGGCAGACTGAGTGCAGGAGGCAGATGAAACTCGAGCAGTAGGCGGAGCAAGAGTCACGTGACAGGCCACGCAACTTTCAGCCTTATTGCATTCGTTTTATTGTTTCACCAGTACTAGTCAGGTTTTTTTCTAGCCACACCTCGTATATTTGTCCAAGGAATACACGTTTATCGTCTGCATTTCTTCTTGATGTAGCAATTTTAATGGCCAGTAGTGTATTTATGTACATATGTTCCACATCCCCTCTTAAACCGCTGGACCGATTCTCACCAAACTTCGTACACGTGTCACTTACTGTCTGGAGAGAATAGCTGCAGGGGTAGTAACCATCTACTTATCAAAGGGGTGGAGGTGAAAAACGAGTATAGCTCACGATGCACGAATACCCACACTTCAGTCATCCAGTATTTGAGAATTAGAACACTTTGTGACTTGCAACAAACTTTATACATAATTTAAAATTTTTCGGAAACTGTTTCTCGATGACGACCCCAACAAAATGATGAAAGGAAAAAGGTTTAGCGCTCATTACATTTTCTCTGTTCATGCAGTAAAACTGCCGCATGAAGCATGACGTTTTAATTTATAACTTCTTCGCGGCTAACTGTTACCGCAGCACATTTTGTAGCCAGCATTCACATATACCACAGTACGTACCAGAAAAATTATATCATACAACACAGAGTTCAGGAGATATGACGTCTTAAACACTGAGGTGCGTGAAAAACCGTCGCATCGCGCAAGACGTTTAAATTCATTACTTTGTTGCTACTAATTTTATTCACAGCAGTTTTCGCTGAACGTACCTAGAACAATACATCATTTTACGACATATAGTTCAGGAGATACGATGTCGTAAATACTGAGATGCGCGGAAAAGTAGAGCATCATGTATGACGTTTTAATTTACTACTTCTTTATTACTAACTCTATTCGCTAGATGTACGTAGAAAATATGTCATTGTACGACACATTGTTCAAGAGATATGATGTCATAAACTCTGAGATTAATGAAAACTTCGACATCATGCATGACGTTTTAATTTATTACATCTTGACTACCAACTCTGTTCGCAACACATTTCGCATGCGGTATTCAAATATGCCACCGAATGTACCTGAAAAGAAAAATTATATTATTTTACAGCACATAGTTTAGGAGATATTGTAACGATTAATGTGAATGTTACTTAAGTTTCCTCTGCCTGGCCCATTGACGAATGAATGCGAAATTTTCATGCATCACAAAATTTATTCACATTAATTACCATTCGAACTGCACACTCGTCAAGTACACAAAACACGGACAGACGTCAATGATCTCTTTGACTTCCAAAAGTAACTTCAAAACTGACTTGTCTCAGCATTGCTGCATCGTATTATATAGAATATTAACAATAACTTCCAAAATAAAGCATTATTAATTTTATACAATTTTGATGTTACAATTAAAATTCACAAAACGTAAAGAAACTGATTTTACAGCCGAATACTGTATAAAATACAATATTGAATGACAATCTTTTATAGTATTAGCTTTAGTTTTACACAGGAAAATCATTCTGAACTTTAATTACAATAATGTCTCCTGTATATTTTAGTTACATAATTAATTACAGTTTGGATTTGGTTACTAAAATTCAGTGGTAGTACAGATCTCATGCTTTATCCGATTACATACATAAAATGCACAATAAGGTTCAAATGGTTCAAATGGCTCTGAGCAATATGGGACTTAACATCTGAGGTCATCAGTCCCCTAGAACTTAGAACTACTTAAACCTAACTAACCTAAGGACATCACACACATCCATGCCCGAGGCAGGATTCGAACCTGCGACCGTAGCGGTCTCGCGGTTCCAGACTGACGCGCCTAGAACCGCTCGGCCACAACGGCCGGCCTGCACAATAAGGCCTCAATTCTGCAAATTGGAAAACTGTGAGATGTAAACAATTGGAGAGTTAATTAGAAATGTAATTACAAAGAATATTAATTACAGAGGAAAACATAAAAATAAATAACAAATGAAAATACATCGCTTGGTAATAACTTTTAAGCTGTTTCTCAAGATAGTGAGGTCTTCTGTTACTGGATTCTTAGATTACCATTTTGTTAATTAGAAGCATTGATTTTTCATGCTAACATCTCTGCAGTCTCTAGTTATTTATTGCTAAGGACTTATTACTTCAGTTTTTTGATTAGTTAATTTAGTATATGTACATAATTTTATCAGTGACAACAATCCACCGATAATTATGAAAACGCACGTCCTTCCAGAACATTCCATATGCTTTCGCAATGAATATCAAGTTTTTTATCAAATAGGACAGAATGATATATATAAAGACACACACACACACAAGGCCTTAGGAAGCACTGAATTTTCCGATACCTATCCGGATGCATATAAGAAAAAAAGGTGGTATCGGACATTTCATATGAGTCCAGGGGGTGGCTGTACCGTTATAATATGACGTCATAAAAATTGAGATACGTGAAAACGAAACTGTAAGGAAAAACTCGCTAGAGATGTAGGTGGAATATGTATAGACTCTACAAATACGTGTGAAGTACGTTAAATATGTTTGGCCGGCCGTGGTGGCCAAGCGGTTAAAGGCGCTACAGTCTGGAACCGCGCGGCTGCTACGGTCGCAGGTTCGAATCCTGCCTTGGGCATGGATGTGTGTGATGTCCTTAGGTTAGTTAGGTTTAAGTAGTTCTGAGTTCTAGGGGACTGATGACCTTAGAAGTTAAGTCCCATAGTGCTCACAGCCATTTGAAATATGTTTGAAAAATATTTGACTTGTGTATACGCTGGCAAATCCACGGGTGAAAGGGTCATCCTAAACCTATGCAACGTTTTCAACCAAATTTGGTACACATGTTAGTTACGATCTGGAAAGAAATATTGTGGTGGTAAGAACCACTCTCCTCCAATTGGGGTGGGCGTGATAACGAGGAGGGAAAAGGGTAAGGAGGAGATAAACAGACTGGGAGAAGGGAAAGGAGGAGATGGGCACAGATAGGGGGAAGAGGAGATGGACAGAGGAAGGGGAGTGGAAAATGGACAGAGAGAGGAGTAGATGGGCAGACACAGGAGTAGGGCGAGATAGGCAGAGAGAGAGGAAGGACTGAATGGACAGAGAAATGGGCACGAGGAGATAGAGTGAGGATTGGAGGTGGTGGACAGAGAGAGGGTGTGGAGGAGGAAATGGATAGAGCATGGTGAAGAAGGAGATGGACTAATAGAAGCTTGGAATAAACACATAGCCAGGCAATGCCAGCTACTCAGCTAACACAGATTCTAAGGAGTGGACCTAACTGTTAAATGGCTTAATGTTTCCATTGTTTTGCATTCCCTTCTCGATGTCAGCGGGGGGGAGGACAGATAGTGGCCAAGCTGGATAATCCTGTCTGCATGGTCGTTAGATCAGTTAATGTACCGTCACTGGGACTACATATGTACTTAAGCAGAATTTCAAGGTAATTGGACAAATGGAAGAGATTCAGAATGGAGTTGTAAGATTTGACCTAAAACCATAAACTACGGGTACTTGAGCCCTCATTGTTATCTTCAGCCTAAAAAGGAAAAAAGTTTCGGTCTGTTGCCAGAGAAATCAATTACTGATGAGAGTGTTAGAACTATAACTTTCCGCTAGGTAGCAGTAGTGTCTTTAGTACAGATAGATTTGTTAGTTCATATACTGGCCACGATAGGCTTTGTTTTGGCTCGTTTGCCACAGCGAAAAATTCTTGTTTCGCTTAGCCTCAACTTTCGTCTCTACACGCACCAGCAAAGGATACAGACTGTTGGTAAGTGAGGTTTTTTTTCCTAATTTCATACCTTCTACAACTTTATCCGTAATCATTTCAATATTTTCATAAAGTAAACCACATAAATACGTTGTTTTAAAATCTTGTCGACATAACACGCAAAAGTGGGCTACTTTACCCCATTGTTTATGTAATATGATATGGGTGAAGTGAGCCTGAATCACATTTCTATACATCAAATGCTATGTTACAGTCGGCTGAAGTTGTCCATAAAATACATTCATTTGCAAAACTTGACTGCTGCTTGTGAAATATAGTTTAAGCATAGATCCTCAGGTAATTACCAAATAGAAGACAAGGGTGCTCTAATACAATGCATAAAGCCAACAAACAAGGTCTGCAAATGACCAATATCAAAGGATATTTTTCCCTACAAATGGAAGGAATTGTTGAAAAAATAAAATGTCCAGAACTTGTGAAGAAAGTTCTTTTTACAGTCATTCTGAAGCACAACCTATCAGGCCTAGCGGTTCACTCATTTTTTTATTTTTATTATTTTATTTTTTTGTTTGCGAGAGGGTAGTTGTGCAAAAAAGGGTCTCCCCTTGTAAATGTAATTAAAAATTGTTCATAAAACATTATTTATTTTATTAAATGTTGTTCAGTACAAAAAGTCACCTGCCAAATATAAAAACTGTGCTGCGCTTTGCGTGTCACGAAATGAATGTACTTAACAATCTAAATATAGTTCATCGCTAATATAGCAATAAATTTGCATAAAACAATGAATGGACGTAAAAAAGAAAAACTTCGTTCATTATAACAAGATGTTAATGGAATTGTAATAAGCAATCGAACAAAATGCGCAAACCCTTGGAATTTGTTCTCTTATGCATTCATATGGTTTTTAAAACTTCACAATTTCCTCAAGTACTTTTACTATTCATTTTGTCTCTTCAGAAGCTGCATAGACATGTCTTTATCGCTTATCAGTCTGCCTCCATCAAAATCATTTTGTAAAATTTTACAATTTTATCGAGTCTTTAGGACATTCAACAGTAAATTTTTCCGACGAATTAAAAAATTTTAGAGAATGACTGTCGAAAGTACTCTTGAACGGCGCAGTTACCTGGATGAAATCTTCAAAATATGATTTTCTAAGAAACTCTTGAAGCGTTTTTGAATTTGATGTTTTCTTTGCTACCATGATTGAGAGGTTTTGGAGTTTTGTGCTGACGTAGAAAGGAAGTTCGTTTCAGATTAAATGTTTCAGCCAATAATTGCTATGCTAACTGAGTGACTTCCGCCCTAGAGTTTGAAGAGGATTCAGGACACACGATGGAGCGCAAGAGGCGATACAGTAAATATGACACAAAATGATTATAAGGAAATTTCGAGAACGCTATAAAAGCTAACAGAAATAGAATAGAGTCGAGATGCAATCATTTTCGTTTCTATATTTCTTCTATCTCTGGCAAAGAGTGCTGCATGAAGTGAATGATGTGCAGAAATATTTGCAAACGGGGGGACTTGACCTAGATCAGAGTGCTCACAAAATTAGCGGCTTACAAACAGTGCTGGAAGAGAAGCGATTGGAGTTCGTTGACGAGGCTTTAAGTTATGCTAAAAACTTGCGTGAAGAACTTGGCATTCCTATTGAACCTCCAAGACGAATAAGGAGGAGGCATATTTTTGCCGATGGAAGTTTTCACATGAGGACGATTTAAAACGGAAAATGTTTTCTTCGTTAGGTAGAGTAACTGCTGAAATTTGGTAAAGTTTCCAGCAGCTCCAGAATTTGGCCGAAAAATATGCCTTTCTAAGGCCTGCAATAATATTGGGCACTGGTGATGAGGAATGCAACGTCGACCAAGCTTCTCAAGATATTGACAGAGAAGAGTTTAGGCTTGGGTGGGTGCGTCTATGAGCTTTCGTAGCTAAAACATACTATAGGAATGAACTTATTGCTCCCGGCCCACTGGGTTTATTAAAGTTTAATTGTGAGTCGAAACTTGAAGAAAGGTTACCTAATATGGTTATAGCGCTGAGAATATTCCTCACATTGCCATAAGGAGTGCTAGTTATGACGCAAGCTTTTCTAAATTGAAATTGGTTAAAAATTATTTAAGATCTGCAGTGTCCAAACGAAATTTTTACAAATCTAGCTGTTTTGGCAATCAAACAGGAGGTATAAATTGGCACTGACGGAAGTATTTGAGAGTTTGCATTGCAAAAACACGCAAAATAAGATTATAATTTGAGAAAGGCGTTTTATTTGGAACCCATTTGAAATAGTGACAGAGTACCACAGAACATTTTTTTTAAATTTCCAATTCTTCTCATGCATTTTACAGTCAGTATAATGTAAGTTGTTACTCTGTGAACTTGGAGACTTCTTGCTGATCCTGAATGTTTGGCGAGATTACAGTATTTCAGATTCATTTGTGAATATGTTCTAAGACTAGTTACAAAGTGGCGTCTTACACCCTCATGTCACGTGTCCTTTCTATAAGGCAGAACACAAAGACACTTATAGATTTTAGTATTCAAAAAATGTTCAAATGTGTGTGAAATCTTATGGGACTTAACTGCTAGGGTCATCAGTCCCTAAGCTTACACACTACTTAACCTAAATTATCCTAAGGACAAACACACATACCCATGCCCGAGGGATTACTCGAACCTCCGCCGGGACTAGCCGCACAGTCCATGACTGCAGCGCCTTAGACCGAGACCGATGACCTCGCTGTCTGGTCTCCTTCCCCAAAACAACCAACCTTAGACCGAGATTTTACTATTAATGGCGAAGTACCTGTGTTTGTGCAGTAACTGCATTTATTACAATACAATGCCCTTCAGACTTGCATGGATGTCTGAAGGGCACTGTATTGTAATAAATGCAGTTACTGTATAAACACAGACACTGCCACCATTACTGGTATAATCACGGCTGCTGGGGTTAAAACGACTATACAAAACATTTCACGAATGTGCCAGCATTTGGATTGTGACTGTGTGACATATGGAGGCTTGGACCGGCACTGGGGTCGTTCTCGAGAGCTGAAGCGATTAAGACAATTGCTGATGACAAGCAGGAAATCCGGATTCGAGTCCCTGTCCGGCACAAACAAATTTTAATTTGACACAAGTAGCTGATGCTAATACATATTCACAATATGCGAATTCCTTTCAAGACCAAAAGATTTGCCAGGGAATTAAAAAGTGTAATTATAATGTTGCATACTGTTAAATTAATGTTCAAGCTCTGCTCTTCTTATATTGTTCATTGCTCAATGACAACACTCCCTCCTTCTGAATGCATCAATCTGACAGAAGTCAGGTCACGTAATATTAATTCTTGGGTCAAAATTTGGTGTCAAAATGACAATATCTTCACTGCATTTTGACTGAGGTCATATCAGTTATGAACTCGGTTTTGTTCAAAATAGAGTAGGAGGCTTTCAGACTTTAAAATGTATTGGCGAAATACAGACTGCAATAATGTGCACAACTCACTTGAAGTCAATGAAAAAGTAAAGTGTTTTGCAAGACAGCATACATTTCACTGCAAAAGCGTTCCAGAACAAGTTTAATAAATTTAAATCCGTTTATTATTAATCTTTGCAAATACTAACTTACGGGGATCTATGCTATCGCTCCTAAACACAGCAAGCCGGCCGGAGTGGCTGAGCGGTTCTGGAACCTGGAACTGCGCGACTGCTACGGTCGCAGGTTCGAATCCTGCCTCGAACATTGATGTGTGTGACGTCCTTAGGTTAGTTAGTTTTAAGTAGTTCTAAGTTCTAGGGGACTAATGACCTCAGATGTTAAGTCCCATAGTGCTCAGAGCCATTTGAACCATTTTTTAAAGACAGCAGTTCATTTTCTACGGCAGTCCTTAAAGACACAGTGACGTTAGAAATAATGGTTGCCGGCCGTTGTGGCCGAGAGGTTCCAGGCGCTTCAGTCCGGAACCGCTCTGCTGCTACGTCGCAGGTTCGAATCCTGCCTCGGGCATTGATGTGTGTGATGTCCTTAGGTTAGTTAGATTTAAATAGTTCTAATTTTATGGGGCTGATGACCGCAGATGTCAAGTCCCATAGTGCTTAGAGCAATTTGAACCATTTGAAATAATGGTTGAAATTACTTGCTAAGTTGCTCGCGTGTGATAGGATCAAGGAAAGCGACCGAAGGAAGGAAATATCGCTGGAGTGAGTGTGTGGTTCAAATGGCTCTGAGCACTATGGGACTTAACTGCTGTGGTCATCAGTCCCCTATAACTTAGAACTACTTAAACCTAACCAACCTAAGGACATCACAGACATCCATGTCCGAGGCAGGATTCGAACCTGCGACCGTAGCGGTCGCGCGGTTCCAGACTGAAGCGCCTAGAACCGCTCGGTCACAACGGCCGGCGGGCGAAGGGGAATCCCTTCCCTATGTATCTTTGGCTGCCCGCAAAGTCATGATGGATGTTTCTCTTGTACTCTTACGCTTTTTGAAGATGCTCGGGAAACTAGCTGGATTTGAGGAGTATGGATGTTTTCCGTATTGTACTGTACGAATATGACTGAAGTCATGACATGACAGTTCTGAAGACGACGATAAGCTGAGTCCCGCAGTAAAATCGTCATATAACCAAAGTAAGAATTTGCAGGCGGAAAAACAGTAGTCCTTCACTTGTCAGCAGGTAAAGTAACTATTTCTGTGTCTTTTCTTAAGGAATTGGGCGCTTTTGATAGATTGGAACAAATAACATGTCGAGCACCCACGGCCGGCCGCGGTGGTCGAGCGGTTTTAGGCGCTTCAGTCCGGAACCGCGTGACTGCTACGGTTGCAGGTTCGTATCCTGTCTCGGGCATTGATGTGTGTGATGTCCTTAGGTTAGTTAAAGTAGTTCTAAGTTCTAGGGGACTAATGACCTCAGATGTTAAGTCCCATAGTGCTCAGAGCCATTTGAACCATTCCAGCACCCACGGCACTGAACGTGATTAGCGGACAATAGGTTGCACTCCCGTTGCGGCGTTTCTGGGTTAAAATTCTGGTAACTGCTTACTGCTTCTTTCGTCGTACTGTCAACCACAAAAGTTCCACCTACCTCAGTACGGCGTCTTGACACCAACCCGCTTCTCTGTAACGTAGACACTGTGCTGACCATGTTAAAAGCAGCGTTGAAGAAAAACATCGTCAATACGTTAGCACAGTCCGCATTAACTCTGTAGCTGAATGTCATGTAACTACCTTACAACAATTTTCGGATGGAGGACAATTGTTTCATGTCTTAGAAAAATGTCAAAATTCTGCAAATAGTTCTTTATTTGCTTTAGATGCCAAATCAAATAGGTGCCATCAGCCCGCATTTAAAACTAACAGCTAATATCACTGTCCTCATCTCACAGCTCATACCATCTAGCACACACACAAGACAGCCGGAAATGTAACAAAGTTCAACCCGAATTGTTACGCGACTTTCCCATTTATACTCAGCTACAACATGATTTTTACATTCGGTCCTTTTCAGTGGATTTCTTTAAAAGAAGTTGCTTGCCCACTATTCCGTAAAGGATTACGAAATATGCCACGCGGAATTCTTCACAAAGGCCGAGGGTTCACACGCGTTTTCTCTCCAACTAATTCTTACACAACGCTTAAATTTTCACAATCTGTCCGTAAATGCATCTGCTTTCACGGCGACATAAATCGAACGCCAAATAATAGCACCTTCTTCATTTTACATATAATTTTTTCGAACACATTCAACATGACCTGCGCGTCCGACAGCGAGACAACTACTGCGTCAATGCTGTTGCTCACAGCGCATGTACTACTTGATAGAGCGCGGGAAAGACTTCACTCTGATTGGTTGATCAAATGAACAGCCGATCAGATCGGTTTTTCAAGATCATATTCATGCCTAAACTGTCTTACTCCAGTCAACATTCACAGATGCATTTACGTCATTTTATGCTGCAAATATTAATAAAATGTTCCACCACACCAAACAAAACGAAAACTAATCTTGAAATTACTTTAGAAAAACATTACTCTACAATTAACTATTCTGGCTGTCTTCTTACAAAAACAAGCACACTTGGACATACGTCATCAGCAAGTAAGGGGAATTACAGTTTTCGTTGCAACAGCTTGTTGCACACTTTCCCATGACCAAGTTACATAATGTTTAACAGGAGATAATATTGAATCTTTCCGTATGTCCCGCACACACACACACTCATTTACTCTCATTTATTTACACACAAAAAAAAGGTTCAAATGGCTCTGAGCACTATGGGACTTAGCTTCTGAGGTCATCAGTAGACCGCGGATTTTAGGTAAAAACCTATTTTGTTCCTGAGTTTCTATTTGCATAAAAATTTGTACTTATGCGTTTCATGACTATTTACACTTAATAGCGTTAATTCTATAGGACCTAAAAAAGCCTATTTCGACGTTAGTGCCTATTTCGGCTTTAATATCCTAAAAAGTGCCTATTTCATCATATAAGACAGTGGCTCCAAGTTTTTCCACACTATACGACAGATGGAAAAAATATTTTCTGCCCAGCGTGCAGCAAGGTGGTTAGTTGATATGCGCTCATGCTTCGTATTTGCCTAACACTTCGGTCTTTTTTATTTTTTTATATCGCTAACCCCGTTAATACCAAATACTCTTTATAGGTGTTTTATTATTCATATGTAAAAAATAGATTACGGATCTTTAGATTAAAACCTATTTTTTTTTCCTAAGCTCCAATTTGCATATAAGTTGGTACTTACGCGTTTCATGACTAACTAAACTGAATACCGTTAGTTCTATAGGACTTAATATTGCGTATTTCGATGTTGACGTCTAATTTTGCCTATTTCGGCATCAAAATCCTAAAAAGTCCCTATTTCGTTAATCTGACATAGAGTTCTTGTGTTTTCAAAGATTAGAAAAAGGTGAGAGGTGGCATGAGCCCCCTCTCATATTTCTATCTTACGATTCTCCTCTTTAGTTGCATGCGGTGGAGGGTTGCTTTTCCTTAACACGCGTACTTCCCACGCAGCGTCTCTCGTCACCCGGGTGGGCCGGTGACAGGCGGGCTCGGTGGAACTGGAGAGAGTTAAGCCGACGTGTGTGAGGCAGTCGAGTGAATGCTTTTCAGACGCCGACATTGTCAAGAGACACGCCCGCTGGGGTGTGAAGTAGCGGCTGGGCTAGAGGTTCCGTTACTTCAGAGAAACTTTGCGAAAACACTTTCTGGCGGGCTACCAGCGAGGCGTGGGAATGACTTGTGTACCCACGCAGTTGTGGCGGGAAAATTCCCGCACTTTCTGCAAAATCAGCACAGAAATTGGCGCCAAGAATCTCCATTGGTGGAATGGTAGTGCTCCGGCAATGGAGTGGAATTTCCGCCGGTTTTCGAGTTGCTGATTGGAACGTAACCACGGCCACTGTCGTGGGGGCGGGAATGTTCGGTGTTCGGCCTGTGCGGGTGCTCTGAGTAGTCAGCAGTCGCCTTTCGGTCGAGGACGTCTGAGCAACCAGCCCTCGCCTGCGGTACGCCAGATCGTGTTCTGGGAGATAAGAAGACTGTTGGTAATGTACGTCCGCAGCACCGGCAGATAGGGATTTTCCTAGGTGATAATCAGAGCTCAGCAGAGCGCGCCTGTTCATCCTTTTCTAACTTTGTTCAGTTTCGAGTAGCAGCAATTACTATTGGGTTAGCTGTGTGTCTCTCTTGAGATTTGAGTGGAAAGGAATTGGCTCCACATACCACTTCGTCTTAAACCTCACGATCTAAGTTAGGGACAACTTCACCTTTACTGTGTTTGTATGAATTTCCAATTTTAGCCGATTTGATGTTTTATATTTCCTGTGTCTCTTTTACTATTCTGCGTTTAATCTTAATAAATCATATTGTTATTTTGGACAGAACTTTCTTTCTGTTAATCAATAGAGCAACCCTATCATTCCTCACTATGCTAATGAAACCTTTGTTTATTTAACTTATTTATCAAATTAAATTATTGCAGGTGCCAAACTCTCTTCTACTCCACTAGCAGGGTTGATTAGAGTCAGTTCGCGTATTTGTTTTATCCTTGTGCAACAGCAAAAGTCGGAGTTAGAATAGGGGGGGCTTAGAGCATGATTTACACATGTGGATTCTAGTAGAATTTAGTGATAAATACACTACTAGCCCCGGCCCCTCGCATAATATGGCGACCCTTGGCCTCGGATCTTTCCTGTGAATCTCTGATAAACAAACAGGATTCGTAGTAGGAACATTCAATTTTTTTTCTCTCTATTTTTTAATGATTAATACCCAAGTTTTTTTTGGTAGTTCCGCGTTTAGTTTTAAGTAGCGGCGCATGACTACAGTTTTTGTTTTCAGTGTATATATTTTTTTTGTTCATTGTTTTTTCTGTGTTTCGCTGATGTGGTGTCTGTACCGCATCGCACTTTGTCGGATTTGTGTGCGGTTTCTGTACCACATCAAATTGTGTTTGTGATTACAGCGTTGGAACAGCGTTGTTGAAATTTTATGTTTATGTGTAAAAAAATATATGGAGTAGATTAATTTTATTGTGCATTTTAGATGAATTTGTTTTTATGAATGATAACGAGAAGTAAGGCACGACTATTATCGGGCGAAGCTAAAACAAAAGAGGATAGCATAATGGATAAGGGGCAGTTTACTGACGGGAATAGGTTCGGAGATGAGATGGGCACATTTTTAGCAGGACAGGACGCCAGGGGCATTGATGAGGAAGGTGATTTGGACGCGATCTCAGAGCAGCGTTGCGGCCGTGATTATGATAGTGAAGTAGAGGATGAAACAGAGACAGGCACACAGGTCGAGACGGTAGCAGAAGTTTATAGTCAAACGAACGAGTGCAGACAGAGGCCAGCTCGGTCACGTCAGAGCTCTAGCGCCCAGGTGTCCAGAGTTACATCGCCCATGTTTGAAGAGGATCAAGAAGATGACGTAAACCCAATACTGAGCTTCCTACGATCAATGAAAGAAGAAGCTGACGAACAGCGTAAGAAGGAGAAGGAAGAAGCTGACGAACAGCGTAAGAGGGACACTGAGGCAATAATCTCGCATATAGGGGCAATTCGTGGGGAATTATTAACAATAAAGAAAGAATGTGGAGAAGCAAAACAAATGTCAATGGTAGCACAAAAAGTAGCAGGCCTAGCCAAAACTGCAGCAACAGGGGCAATGAAAATCGCAAGAGTAACTTCTAAACTCGCAGGGCGCTTGCGACGTGCGACACAAGTCCACTCGAAATCCCTAGCGGCCTTAAAGACTCAAGGTAATATTGCGGTTACGAACATCACGAAACGAATGAAAGAAGTAGAGAGTCGGATAGCAAAACTAGAGCGAAATGGGCACACGAGCACTGCGCGTTCGGATACCAATGATGGAGCACACAGGATTGTGTCTCCGAGGAAAAGCCCGCCGTGCTCTAGCCCAGTGACAGCGTGCGGAACAAACAATGCACACGCAGAAACAGCGAGTAATAGCTCCAATAATTGCAGCCCACTTAGAAGAGTGAATGCTGAATGCCACTTCCACTGTGATACAGACGTAGCACATCACAGTTATCAGCAAGATAGATCAGGACACTCCGCAGACGTGCAAGTATCGGAAACGTCTGACAACACCAGTGCGAGGATCGGACAGAATTTTGATCACAATCACTTCCTGTCGATACTCAAATTCCAGAAGTTCAAAGATAATGGAGGGTCGATGCATCCGAAGAGCTGGGTGATGCAATTTACTAATTCATTACCGTCGTCATGGCCAACCCAGGCCAAATTAGAATTCATGTGTGGACACATCGAAGGCCAAGCCGCGGAAAAGATGCGGGGCGTGGCAGCGACGTGTCGGACTTATCAGGAATTTGTTGGTGCATTCCTGCGGACCTACTGGTCAAAGGAAACGCAAGACAGGATTAAAGAGGAAATAATATTTTGTCCTGAACTGGAAGTGTCCGGGCATAAGAGCGCAACCAAATTTTTTGATGACTTACTCAAGAAGAATCAGTTTTTAGATAGTCCATACAGCAACGGAGAAATTATTAAATTTTGCTTTTCGAAATTGCCAGTTAGGTACCAACAGACACTTGTCGGGAAGTGTGGATCTGACATAGATGCATTCAAGAGTCTACTGCGCGAACTCGAAGTAGTCTTCGATAAACAAGACGCAAAGGACAGGAAGAAGGCGCAAAATAACAAATACCACGGGCCAGCAAGGGAAGACGACAACAGATCGCATAGTCGCACTGGTCAGTTAGGAAACCAGGGTTACCGAGATCAAGGTTACGCTATTCAAGGTTATGGAAACCAGAGACACGGAAACCAGAACGTCAGGGAACAGGGTCAATCCAGACAAGCAATCTGGGACAGGAGGAATGACGAACGGCAAAGCGACCGTAATTGGAGGGAGCGAAATCAAGGACAACAGGAGAACCAGGAGATTGAAATTAGACCTCCAAATCCTAATGCACGTCAGAGGAGGGGGAGTCTAAGAAGGGATTGACGCTAGTCCATAGGACTCCACCACTTCTCTCACATAAAGGAGTTCGTAGAATAGTAGTAGTGTAAGAAATGTACATAGTAGAATAGGCAAAGATATGAACCTTTTTTTCGGGGAACAATAATCGTTACATTAATAGATTAAGATTGCTAAAGTATTAACACGCTGCGTTGTCTTGCATAAGAATTTACTGCTGCTATCCTCTTTTTGTTTATGTTTGCGATCTCCAATGTTGATGGAGTAGGAGACACTACCTTTTCATGAGCAATGTTTTTGTCCTTTCCTATCTGGTGTCCATGTTAAGGGATAAGGATGAGTGACGAGACGTCGCACAAATGGGCGCATACAAGAACGTGCTCTTAGAAGCGTTCTGAGAGGTCGTGATACGCTCCATAGCGGCCACAACCAGTTCGTGAGACGTTCATACCAATGCTTGCAGGCACGCGTCAGTGCACTGCACGATTGTGGTATATTGCGCGATTTCGAGGGTGAATATGGGCAGTATAGTTTTTGCAGAGCTGCGCCGGTATCGTTGTCTTGCAAGTCGGGGTGAACCTGTGAGCATTTGACTCTAATGGTGCCCTAGACGAGAGAAATGAGGGCATAAAAGCCTACCATGCTAATGTGCTGGTTGGGGATTTAGCGTGCTGCTCGTTTTTGTCACAGATGAATCACCAAGGAATTGTACTTGGATATTCGTGACATACTGTGTAGCTGGCGTGTGTTGGGTGTCTGAATCCTCAACAGGAACCAGTCCTGGCTTGGTCATATTACATTGCTTCTGGAAAGAGGTACTTCGATCGCGAAAACCGCTTCACATAGAGAAGGAAGTTGCAACTATAAATTTATTGTCGTGTATAGCCATGGCTAACCCAGTCTCTGGAGTTTCAGTGAGGCGTAATGAAAACTCGGAGGTCATGTCGTACGGCGCGCACATCACTGTCGTCAATAGCGGCGAGCAGCAAGACATCTCAGCGTAACAGGAACTATGTAAGGGTATTGTATAAGGTAAATAAAAAAAAATAAATAAATAAATAAATAAATAAATAAAATAAAATAAATAAATAAATAAATAAAAGGGAAAGTACGATACTAGGATAAGTTAAACTGTAGGATTTAACAATAACTAGATTAATATTGTGGGGGTTTTCTACCACAAGTGTGGCGCGCGCCTGTTGAGTTGCTATTTTTCAGGTCACCAAACCACAGACCCGAGATGGAGGGACGACGGGCGAGCGAAAGTAGCGTAGTTGCATGTTCTTTATAGCACAGTAAAACTTAGACCTGCATAACAACATAATTTAATTAAAAGACGTAGAATGTAGATCGTTGGGATATGGTAGTTAATTCTTGAAGCATGTCTACTGTCGATCTATATAATTAATAGTAATATTAGTGCGGGCCCGCACATTTAGTTGTTCATCCATTACAAAGCATCAGTTATCACACACCATGTACATACTGAGATCGGTCTCTACACATATATCAAAATAAATTATTTCCATGTCTAGATTAGATGTTATAATGATTGCCATAGATTAATAACTATAAAAGTAAAATAAGTCTGAAATGACAGACCATCAATGTTTCATTATGTAAATTTATTATAACATAGAAGGTCATGGGAAAAAGTTAGGCATAAGACTTTTGTAAGAATTGTACAGATGACGAGGAACGTGGCAATGCAGAGGCCAGCCAGCGCAAAAACAAGAGGTCTTCGGCTACCTGTTAGAGGGCGAGCGTCCCGTCCTACACGCTGACAGTCACCCGGCTGCCTACCTGAGGGATTACACGGGACCCTCGCCCCGCCACAAGCGAAAGTGGGGCTGGCCGTTGACCCTGACACGCGACAGCCTGCTAGCTCTCCGGACGCGGCAGCCGCTTGGAGGGATTCCCTGCGGCAGACCACGTTGTCGTGAGTACACGAAGAACATCACATATCGTGTCAGAACCTGCGCCTCATGTGCCTCAGGACACAAAGGGACGCTCTATACTCACCTGTTTGGGTTTTTACAACTCACTAGCATTGGCCGATCTGCATACACAAAGCAGTATCGTGCCACACTAACAAATGTATGGTCTCATGTCTTACTTCTCCTCTCTATTAGAGAGCAGTTTTTAACAATAGTCGCTCCTAGTTCGATCCTGTATGGATGACCTCACACACTTGTGGAGTCACTCCACGTGCCATCATCCCTCGTCGAACTGCAATATTGGGAAACGTAAAGTTCTGTCCAGCGAGAGAAGAGACCTAGACTAGTGATGTATCCCAACAAGGAGATCTCAGAGACAATTAATCGACGTGAGGAGAACCTATCACTGTGTCTTCCTACCGTACTGCCGTGATCATATGCGTGGGTCTGACTACAATCTCAACAGCGTACTGCAGACACTCCAGAACTCCCTATTGCTGTTGCCACAACGTAGCTACTACAACCGACGTTTAGCCTTATGTGATGTCAGTACAGTGGAATCAGTGAAGTGCCACGGATATTTCTAACAATGTGATTTAGTGCCTCATTCTCAGCACAGTCGTGAACTTTGTGCAATGTGCACGCACAATTTGATGCCCCATGAACCTTGTTTTTTTTGTTTTTCTTAAATTTCTTTCTCTTATGTTGTTTCTGTAATGTATGTTATACCTTGTATGCGTTTGTGTTTTACACTGTAATTCTTATTACAGATTACTGTATTGTTCTCCACATCATGTTTTTTTTGTATTTTGTGTTTATTGTTGTGTGTATGCTAACAGTGTGCCTGAAGTCCCCATAAACTGAAGCAGATACCACCACTGTCATTGTGAATGGACCATCAGTTCAGGGAACATTTTGTAAAGGTTATTCTTGCTGCAGGGAGACAGAATGAATCGGAGGTTGTAACTAGATTCTGAAAACTCACAAAGAGATTGTTAACTTAAATATTATCATGTGTGAGTGAGGTCAGGTTAGTTTAATGATTAAAATTGTTGTAACATCTTGGGCATTTAATTGCGGAGCACTCCAACTCTGATTGTAAAGAATAAACTGCTCCATATTTGGCTCAGATGCCCGGGCCATATTTAGAGAGTGAATGTCTGCGTGAATCGGTGTTTGGAAGGGGCTCCCTGGGTATGGATGTGTGATGTGAGTGTTAGTGTTCCATATTAAGAAGGTGAAGTTGGCTACATCATAAATAATCCTCCCTCTATGAGTTGCATTTTTCAGTTGCAATGATCTTTTTTATAGAGTGCGGTATGTGGAGTCACTTTGTAAGATTGTTCTTGGGCGATTGACTCACTACCTTGCTCCTAAGTGAGCCAACCGCTCACCAATTACAATCTAAAATGGCGTAGGGGCAATGAGAGGTGGCATGAGCCCCCTCTCATATTTCTATCTTACGATTCTCCTCTTTAGTTGCATGCGGTGGAGGGTTGCTTTTCCTTAACACGCGTACTTCCCACGCAGCGTCTCTCGTCACCCGGGTGGGCCGGTGACAGGCGGGCTCGGTGGAACTGGAGAGAGTTAAGCCGACGTGTGTGAGGCAGTCGAGTGAATGCTTTTCAGACGCCGACATTGTCAAGAGACACGCCCGCTGGGGTGTGAAGTAGCGGCTGGGCTAGAGGTTCCGTTACTTCAGAGAAACTTTGCGAAAACACTTTCTGGCGGGCTACCAGCGAGGCGTGGGAATGACTTGTGTACCCACGCAGTTGTGGCGGGAAAATTCCCGCACTTTCTGCAAAATCAGCACAGAAATTGGCGCCAAGAATCTCCATTGGTGGAATGGTAGTGCTCCGGCAATGGAGTGGAATTTCCGCCGGTTTTCGAGTTGCTGATTGGAACGTAACCACGGCCACTGTCGTGGGGGCGGGAATGTTCGGTGTTCGGCCTGTGCGGGTGCTCTGAGTAGTCAGCAGTCGCCTTTCGGTCGAGGACGTCTGAGCAACCAGCCCTCGCCTGCGGTACGCCAGATCGTGTTCTGGGAGATAAGAAGACTGTTGGTAATGTACGTCCGCAGCACCGGCAGATAGGGATTTTCCTAGGTGATAATCAGAGCTCAGCAGAGCGCGCCTGTTCATCCTTTTCTAACTTTGTTCAGTTTCGAGTAGCAGCAATTACTATTGGGTTAGCTGTGTGTCTCTCTTGAGATTTGAGTGGAAAGGAATTGGCTCCACATACCACTTCGTCTTAAACCTCACGATCTAAGTTAGGGACAACTTCACCTTTACTGTGTTTGTATGAATTTCCAATTTTAGCCGATTTGATGTTTTATATTTCCTGTGTCTCTTTTACTATTCTGCGTTTAATCTTAATAAATCATATTGTTATTTTGGACAGAACTTTCTTTCTGTTAATCAATAGAGCAACCCTATCATTCCTCACTATGCTAATGAAACCTTTGTTTATTTAACTTATTTATCAAATTAAATTATTGCAGGTGCCAAACTCTCTTCTACTCCACTAGCAGGGTTGATTAGAGTCAGTTCGCGTATTTGTTTTATCCTTGTGCAACAGCAAAAGTCGGAGTTAGAATAGGGGGGGCTTAGAGCATGATTTACACATGTGGATTCTAGTAGAATTTAGTGATAAATACACTACTAGCCCCGGCCCCTCGCAAAGGAAGTAAACTTAGGGCTTTACGTCTCGTCGAAGGCGAAGGTCTTTACAGACTGTTTACAATTCCTTTGCTTGCCTTACTACCAACAGCAGTCGGCACAGTTGAATGGTCATCCATCCAAGTACGCGCCGAGCGCGACAGTGCGTAACTTCGGTGAGCGAATGGGAACCGGTCAAAGATTTGAGTTACACATTAGAATCAAACGTGGGAGTACTAAATGTTATATTTGAAAATATTTCGTTCGTAGGATTCTGGCCAGCTGTGTGTTTTCACAAAGAAACGGTTTCATAGGCCTTAAGCTGAGCACGGATTAAAAAATCACAATGTTAATCGTAGACGCCCTCTATAGCTAAATTACTGCCCTTCGCGAATTTTCTCGCTGCTGTCTACAGGCAGTCCTATCAAACTACTCTGTTTCGTGAAAGGTATTATACGTGACTTTTCCGGTCCGAAAAATAATTTGCCAGTAGTGAGATGTTTTCATCTGAAGCACCGGTAGATTCCATTCGCTTGTTCAGAAGGGGCGAAAAAAAAAAAAAAAAAAAAAAAAAAAAAAAAAAAAAAAAAAGGTCATCGTTCACTTTTCCCAGCGAAAACAAATCAGTACATTGTGTAGCGACCGACGTTTTAAGTGTTACGGTACTGACATTCTAAGTGCAAAATAAATTCTAGTTTCTGTGTGAGAATACTACGCCATGCCGAAAACAGCTAGTTCAAAGTCTACTCATATAAGGCAGTGGCTGCAAGATTTTCCGCATTATACAACAGATGGGAAAATTATTTTCTGCCAAGCATGCCACAAGGAGGTTAGTTGATGTTTTTCTTAGACTGCCTATTTTCCTGTCACTTAGGATTCTTTTTTATCGCTATCCTTTAGTAATACGAAATACTCTTTATATATGCGATTCTAAACTGCATTTCCCTTTTCTCTCGTATTAGGTTTCGAGTGTTAAGAAATCTCACTAAACTCAGCATGCAGATGGAATCGCACATAAAGCTAATGTTGAACGAAGGTCAAAATTGAAGCAAACTCTTTTAACCAATAAATCTGGTGAATCCTCCGAAAAAAAACAAGTTCTGCAGTGATTTGTGTCATGCACTTGTGGCAGCAAACATCCCCTTTCGGAAACTAGAAAACCCTATTTTCAGATGTTATCTTGAGAAGTACTGCCATCAGTCTATTCCTGCAGAGTCAACTTTACGTAAGAATTATGTGGATTCAGCTTACAATGCTGCATTGCACAGAATACGAGAAGATGGAGAATATTGTGTATGGATTTCTGTGGATGAAACTACTGACAGTCTTGGCCGTTACATTGCAAACTTGATTATGGGCAAGCTAGATCCAAATGCTCCGTCCAGAGCTCATTTGATTTACTCAAAACAGCTTGCAAAAACTAACCAACAAACAATAGCACAGTTGGTGAACAATGGGCTTAAGGTGCTATACCCAAAAGGAGTGGATGAGAATAAGGTGCTTCTGGCCGTCACTGATGTTGCTGCATATATGATTAGAGCGTTTCAACTATTAAAAGTATTCTACCCATTGATGCTGCACGTAACTTGTGTAGTGCATGGGATCAACCGCATAGCAGAGCAAGTAAGGCTACAATTGCCTAAAGTAAATAAGTAATATCTATGGTGAAGAAAATTTTTGTTAAGGCACCATCAAGAATACAGGCATTCAAAGAACAACTTGCAGATGTCCCATTGCCGCCAAAGCCTGCTGTCACCCGCTGGGGCACGTGGCTAATAGCAGCAGAATACTATACTACGCATCTCTCAGCTGTCCAGAAGGTGGTTGAAAATATACCGGTGGATGCTGCATCCGTAACTGCAGCAATGGAGTTACTCAAAGATTCTTATTTAAAATGGGACTGATCTTACATTAGGGCCCACTACACATTTACGGCAAGAATAATTTCACAATTAGAAGGCTCAGGGAGACCTATCTACGACAATATTTCTTTGCTTGAAGAAGTCAAAATGAAAATTAATGAAGCGCCAGGTGAAGTAGGGGAAAAAGTACGGGCAAAAATGCAAACGGTTTTGCAGAAGAACACTGGCCTGAAGGAGTTGTGTGCAGCTGCCGACATACTTAGTGGAAAATCCAGCACTCCTGACTGCAGCATTCCTGTCCAACATGTATCGAAAATGAAGTACGCCCCTGTCACATCTGTTGATGTAAAACGTTCTTTTTCAGCGTATAAATTGATTCTGACTGCCAAGCGCCACAGTTTTTCACTAGAAAACCTAGAAAAGATTTTGGTTATTTATTGGCCAGCTATGGTCAGAATATGTGAAACTACGAATGTATTAATTAAACCATTGCCACATCTTTTTTACGGAGATCTTTATCTTGCAGGAACTCAAAAATATTTGGAGTTATGTTCAACATTAATGTTGTAGATTGCTGTGCTCTGTAACTGTGTAAATATTCATTCTCCTTGTTTTAATGACTAATAAGATGTTCATACTGTCAACACTGTGTATTTTAATTTATTTTTATTTTCTCTGCATCACTTTTATTAGAGCCTATTTTAGGTTTTATATAGCCTAAATGAACTACTGAAGGAGCCTATTTTAGGTGCCTAAAACACACTTTTTTACGACCTAAAAATCCGCGATCTAGTCATCAGTCCCCTAGAACTTAGAACTACTTAAACCTAACTAACCTAAGGACATCACACACGTCCATGCCCGAGGCAGGATTCGAGCCTGTGACCGTAGCGGTCGCGCGGTTCCAGACTGTAGTGCCTAGAACCGCTCGGCCACAACGGCCGGCACACAACAAAACAGATAGTTATTAAATGAATATTAATACTTGCTGAATACTCTATTACGAAAACGAAAAATGCAGCACTCCGTCTTCAGGCCACAAGTGGCCCATCGGGACCTTCCGACCGCCGTGTCATCCTCAGCTGAGGATGCGGATAGGAGGGGTGTGTGGACAGCACACCGCTCTCCCGCTCGTTATGATGGTTTTCTTTGACCGGAGCCGCTACTATTCGGTCGCATGGCGGCCCGGATGATCATCCATCCAAGTGCTGGGCACGCCCGACAGCGCTTAACTTCGGTGATCCGACGGGAACCGGTGTATCCCCTGCGGCAAGGCCGTTGCCAAAACGAAAAATAGTGAACGTTATTTAAGTATAAAAATTCAAACATACTGACCTAACATTTTGTAAACTTCAGTAATGATGCCAACTGATAGCAAAGGACAAACTTTTATGTATCCGAACTATCTTTAATCTTATTTGTGTCGGTTTTTGGTATTTTTGGTAATTTTCTCTAACTTTGAAAGTATCCCAGCCAGAAAGCTGAGATTTTGCAACTAGCTTTTTTTTTATAACAAAAGCCTAAATACAAAGTTTTTCGAAATTGAATAAGATTTAGTATAGTTTATTAAGATTCGTAAGGGCTTGAATATTCTGTCGCTGGAACTGACACAAGTAGCGCTTCCCGCGGTCGTGTTAGCGACAGGTGCGAGTGAATCACGCCGATATAAAAGCAGCTGTCACCGCCACCGACTCCAAAGCTATGAGCCCGTAATTCAAGGCAGCTTACTGCAATAAAATGCTATTGCGGTTTGACTCGCGACGTTACACCGTCACCGCCAAAAAATTAGACCAAGCATGACTAAAGACGTACATGGGTGGATCGTTATGTAATCTACTTGAGTGACTCGCGATTAGGACTGTATGGCGGGTCAGCAATTAATTAATTCCCTATCCATCCTGTCACAGTCGCACAGTCTGTTGATGGTTAGAGAACTTGGCCGAATTGAATTGCAACAAGTGAGGGAGTTACGCTTGTCACTGCTTCTCATACCATTAGATAAACTGACCTCACCTGATAAACTTCTGCTCCCTGGACCGTGTAAGTAGCGGCTCTCTTCGTCTACTGCAGGAAATTCATTTGCCGTGGAAATAAATTGATTATTGAAGGAAAGAGGGGGAGACTACAGATCAGTAACAATGGTAATTAAATCTAATAGATTATTAACGAAACACAGAAAAATGAGGCAGTTTCATCACATAAAGTGGGAATCTGCCAACCCACAGTTTTTGACTATGCGGCGATATGCAGCGTTGCTGTGGCTCAACCCAACTGTACACTAAAAGACACAGAAAGTCGGTAGAAACAATGATCACTTCTCCACCACCGATAGAGAGTGTTGATCAAATGGTTCAAATGGCTTTGAGCACTATGGGACTTAACATCTGATGTCATGAATCCCCTAGACTTAGAACTCCTTAAACCTAACTAACCTAAGGACATCACACACATCCATTCCCGAGTCAGGATTCGAACCTGCGACCGTAGCAGCAGCGCGGTTCCGGACAGAAACCCCTAGAACCGGTCGCTCACAGCGGCCGGCAGTGTTGATCCGAAAATCGGAGAAGAACCTTGAGAATTTATAATCGAGAACGAAAGTATGAGCTGTGATAAATTACGAATGACGAGCACGCGGTGAGGGCAACAGCGACCGAGATTGCCGCTTTAGCACTGCGGATCCCGTGAAGTTAATTTCTCGCGATGCATATCTCGAACCTGCAGCTTCATCACGGACGGATGTACAACGAGCATTCTGCTGTGAACGTCTTGGCTAAGGCTGAACGAGACAGTGCATGGTTCCTTCCAAGGTGATGGAAAACATCACAAATATCGCAAAAAAGACAGCACCTACAGCACTAGAGTTAGTCACGAAGAGATGTCTACCAAGAACAGAGACAAATTGAGCATGAGAGTTCGTCTCTCAGTAGTTTTGTTTCCTCGGACTCTACACAATTGTGTTCTTCCCCGGAGAGCAAAAGGTTCCTGTCGTCAAATTAAAAGGTCGCTAAGGTTTTCTGGTGAGGGTCAGTTTGGCCCGCCCACGCACAGTTTGGTTGTACTAGATGTGGCACCAGCTCCTTGACAGTGAGAAGGGTTGGTGGCCCTCCGTGCATCCACTGCGTTGGCTTGGATTTAAAGCTAACGGGCACTGGAATTTCTTCAGATTTATGCCATCTTGGAGTATTTTATGGACTGAATGACTGGTGATCATGAAAATTGCTCCACCCCCACCATTCGATGGTCTTCTGCTTAGGCAAGCTATTGGTGGCTTTAGTTGGTTTGGGAAAACTAAATTTAATGTATAAATAAGCGGATTAAATTCATCGATTTTTTAATTAATTGGTGTGCAGCCTTGTGTCTCTTAACATGTCACTCGTAACTGCATAAGCAGTCCGAACCTGTGATTCGAAACGTGGTTATAATTTTATTTTGCTCTCTGTCTGCAAGAGAACGAAGGGATTGAAATCGAAGGAAAGAGACTGGCATACTTAGCCTATGCAGACGACATCTGTTTACTCTCTAGGTCGGAAGAGGAGTTGGAGCAAATGACCAAAGCACTAAAGGAGTCTGCCAGCAACTTTGGGCTAAACATAAACGAAGCCAAGACAGAGTACCTCGTTATGACGCGTGGTCATTGTCAGACTGCTGATCATCTACAATCACTGCAGATTGGGGACCAGTCCTACAAGAGCGTGCAAGAATTAAATACCTAGGGGCACTTTTCACTGAGAACTCGTCATGTGAAGCAGAGATCAACGCCAGAATACAAGCAGGAAACCGATCTTACCACAGCCTAGGACAACTGCTTCGGTCCAGATATCTCTCCAGACTGTTCAAGATTCGACTGTACAAAACCCTGATCCAGCCTGTTGTTCTATATGGCCGTGAGACATGGAGTATCCGGAAACAGGACTTCCATAAGCTCCTTGTCTTTGAGAGAAAAGTGCTTCGGAAGATCTTCGGTCCGGTTCTGGATGCAGATACAGGGGAATGGAGGATCAGATACAACCAAGAGCTTGAGGAACTATACCAGCAGCCCAACATAGCAGGAACTGTCAAAGCCAAACGAATGCAGTGGGCCGGCCATGTGGTCCGGGTGGAGGATAACAGATGGCCTCGGAAGCTCCTGGACTTCACACCTACAGAAAAGAGACCGCCAGGGAGACCCAAGAAGCGTTGGAGGGATGGACTCCATGAAGATTTAAACCGAGTGTCAATAGATGTGAACGGATGGAGGATAGCAGCAATGGACAGAATACAGTGGTGGAGGAAACTTGTAGATGCGTGCGATCCACTGGGCCTGATCACATAGTAGTAGTAGTAGTAGTAGTAGTAGCAGTAGTGGTATTCATTGTTATGAGGCAACACTGGACTGCTCTGAGACTTCGCAACGTGCTCCAAGCGTCTTCGAGAAACACCACTACCACACTGAAGGTAATGGCGCAAAGCTACGCTTGGGACGAGCAAATACGTAGTGATTTGCAGCCTCTTCCCCCCTGCCAACGGGAGATCTTCCAGTGTCATCAAGCACACTCCTCTCATCTAAAATAGCTACGACCATCTAATAACCTGTTGAAGTTACAGAGGTTAGACACTTGCCAGGACGCCTAATTCAGAACAACTTTACATCAGTTGTGGAATCAGAGATGTGTGTCCTTACATTCGGTCAGTCATACCCTCACTATTTTTACTTGTGTGAATTATGATGTGAGGTTAGCCCTTATGTTCCAAGTGGTAGTCTATGCTGCAGTTGTCTAAGACATGGTCGTATTAGTAAGCAGCGTCAGAGTGAACAGAAATGTCGGAGGTGTCAACGGGCCCAACCACAGTACAATGTCAGTCAAATCAAATCGTTTACGAAAACTGTGGAAGTGGCTATTTGGCTACAGATAGACAGTGCCCGAATTGTATTTTTAGAATGCAAGTCAATAAATTTGCTAAATACAATAACACTACTTTTGGTGGCGCAGAAGAATTTCTCAGGAGCTAGATATAATCTGCCGTTCTGTCAAAATCATATGAAAGCAACTCTTGTAACGTTTCTACATGTCCAGATGTTAGAGAGCCGTCGGAATTTTCACCTCTCTACAGAAATAATTATCCTCTCTCCCCTTACAACCAGCAACAGCTGTCCCTTCCTCACAGTATCAAGGTTCCTCTGTTGTATTCTCATTAGTCGCTTTCTCTGTAGAGCTGTTTCATGGGAAGCAAGGAGAGGATGTTGGTTGGTGGCCGGTATCCTCGTTCTATAACACAAACGGCACGCAATTAATAACTGGGTTCTTTATTCATAAACAAAGAGCTACTTAACTTTAAATTTGCATGTACTGTGGTACAACCTCTCTTCTGTTTAGTCCAAGTCACCTCAATGCTGTTGAAGTAGAAGTCCACTATGTTCACTATAAGGTTATTATGCGCTGCCTCTCTCTGTGCTAGAGGCTAAGTCTGCGCCTCCATCTCGGTGACTCGTTGGAACTCTCACAGCGTACAAACTCGAACTGGCGTAACAGGCTCGAATTAACTGGCTAAACTAATTGACTAACCAGGTAGCTAACTAACTCAGTAAGCTGGCCCTCCGGTCTGCTGTGGTACTCCTAAATACTGACGGCTGAGAGGGCGTTGGCGGCGCGTTTCCAGCGAGTCTTGTCGTTGGCCTCTATCGATACTCTCGTAACCTCTATGACACGTGGTGTGCTGGCGCCAGCGTACGCCAGCACATCCTCAACCGCCAGTTTCTCACAAGAGAGAAAAAATGATTAACGACGCTTTTATTCCTCAATCGTCTCCCTCACAGAGAATAACATTGCTCGAACAGCCCATGGGTGTACTGCCGTGGACATTATGGACTGGCAGTACACCCCTGGCTGTTCGAGCAAGAAATATGCCTGATGAAACAGAAGAATCTCACCGAGAGAAACATTGTTTAACATTGCGGCGAATTAAAAATCATGGAAATTTATACAAAAATTGCCACCCACTGGGCGCCAAATTACAATAAAGCAAATTAACTGAAAGATTAAGCCATGGAAACATTTTCATGATTACAGTATGATCGACACAAAGATAAGACTCAGTGCCTTTTTGACTGGGCATAGATAGTAACTGGACAAGCAGGAAGGGGAATGGACTATCTCAGCACTCGATGGAGTCACTTTTGTGTCTAGCATCTCATTGCTTGTGTAGCGGCAAGTTGACATTAAGCAGCTTTCATCTCCTGTTCTGCATCTGACGACCTGGGTGGCTTAACTCATTTCTTCCTCCACGTTGGCTGGCTGCCGGCCGTAATCCTTCAGGTAGCACACGGCTGCAGACTCGGTGTTACTGTGTTTGTGATCCCGGTGCCATTTGTTCACAGTAACTGCCTCGCAGAAGTGGCGAGGCTGAGGTCAGCCACGGAAAAGTAGTTGGATACTTAAAGACCCAAGTTCTGGGCCACAAAGATCGTCCATTCAACATGGAGTGGGAAATGAGTGTCACAAAGCAAACGATAAACGTTAGAATGAAAGCAGGCGTCTCAGTCAAAGTCTGAAGACTGAGTCGACGACAGGTTGGCACGTCTCCAGAAGGAAAACTCACTGGCTCTTCTGCTTGGTTACTATCCCATCACAGCTCGCTCTCCATCTGAAAACTCTGACTCATCACTTCTCTTCACTGTCTGTCAGCCCGACCGATTGATTGCTGTCTGTCCAACTACACACTGCTTGACTGAATCCTTTGTGGGAGATCCAATTGGCAATTGCACCCAATGACCGACTGCCACGGCGTAACCACGTCTTTGTGCAGGGTGAAAATTTATGATCTTGTGGTGCCTGGGGTGTAGCCCAGGAACTCCCGTCTTGTTGTCATGTGTTCCATGTTGTGGTACTTCACACCATGGGCTGTGGCTCCACAGCACAGTCTTCATATGTTTGTCTGCATTCTTGATTTGTCAGAAAGCAGCAACACAACATCAGACCTGCTCGTTTGTAACGGAATGCCTGTAGTTCGTTCAAGTGTTCCTTACTTAGCGGAATCCTCATTTTGTTGTCTGTCAGACTTGACACGGAGCAGCCCCTTCTAGTGCGTGGTAAACACCCCAGCTAAGCCATCCCTGTCTGGTTTTTGGCAAAGTCGCACGCACATGTTGCAGCTTAAACGTCGTTCTCGTAAGCAGCGAAGTATTAGGCAGCTCCTTGGCATGACTCTTGAGTTTTTTACAGAAGGCTGAGAGCTATGGTAATGTAGCCCACCTATGCACACTTTACCTGACGAATACGCAGCCTATTCGAAAAAAATCTTCACTTCCTAATGAAAAAATTAGTGTACTTCACTTGCAAGCTTAGAGTGTTTATCGGTATGTCTCATCGTGAGTTGTGCGCAGGTGTCTCGAGCCCAGTCGACAATTAACACAATTCCATGTGCCCTTCAGAAGTCCTTACATGATGACACAAACGCGTAAGGATCAACAACTTCTTAGCAACGCACAAAGAACATAAATTATACTGAGAAAATAAAAATATGACAAATACAGGGTGACAATTATTGAACTACATGAAAAAAAACGTAAATTAGTTACAAACTACGGTGTGCACACACTTTATTCAACATGTAAACGTCACTACAGGTATTTGGATTGAGGTGCCCCCCATCATTGGAACTGGCTCCTGGGTACCCCAGAGCCAGAATGCGCTCCCCAAGCCGGCCGAAGTGGCCGTGCGGTTAAAGGCGCTGCAGTCTGGAACCGCAAGACCGCTACGGTCGCAGGTTCGAATCCTGCCTCGGGCATGGATGTTTGTGATGTCCTTAGGTTAGTTAGGTTTAACTAGTTCTAAGTTCTAGGGGACTAATGACCTCAGCAGTTGAGTCCCATAGTGCTCAGAGCCATTTGAACCATTTTGCGATCCCCAAAGTGCCCCTCCGAGAACATCAAACACTCTCCTGCATCGATGGCGTCGAGCTTCGTCTTGCATGAACCACATATGGTCGAAATCAGGGTCACTTTGGATAATGGGGATGAAATCATCTTCCAAAACCTTCACGTACGCCATCAAGGAATATTGCACCGATTATTCCGTGACTGGACACTGCACACCACAGTCACCTGTTGAGGGTGAATAGACTTCTCTATCGCGAAATATGGATTCTTAGTCCCCCCCCCCCCCCGCCCCCCAAACAACGCATACCAATTTCCATCATACCCTGCGGTCAACCGTGCAGTCTGAACGTCCCAACACAAACCGTTCAGAAGTTATGACTATTTTTTCATCTAGTTCAATAATTGTCACCCTGTACATACAAGGCAGATAGAATAGAGATATGTGGAACCTTTAAAAATAAGTGATATACAGAAACGTTATTCATCAAAGAAATACATACGAAATTACCAAACGGGTCGCTGTGGCCGAGCGGTTCTAGGCGCTTCAGTCCGGAACAGCGCTGATGCTACGGCCGCAGGTTCGAATCCTGCATCGGGCATGGATGTGTGTGATGTCCTTAGGTTAGTTAGGTTTAAGTAGTTGTAAGTCTAGGGGACTGATGACCTCAGATGTTGTCCCATAGTGTTTAGAGCCATTTGAACCAAATGGGTACGACTAAATAACTGGTCACACGAGTCCGTAAACATTCGTGATGCACATTCTCAGACTAATTTAGGCCAGTCTGAATAGGATGAGATGGGTAACAACACAACATTATTAACAATAATGCACCATATTGTTCCTCTATGGGTTTTATTCCCATAATAGCAATAAATACAAAGAAAAAGAGGTGCTTTCAATTCCATCGTGCTACCTACCATCATAAGACGTAAGATGCGTATTAACCCATCTTTGGAGGCCTTCTCCTCACTTAAAATCACTCTGCTAGTTGTGCGAGCCGCACGAACGGGCTCAAGTGGCCAAAAATAAAGTATCCGTGTATCTAACTCTGTCTTATCATGACCTACCCTTAGATTCTAAGATGCAAACAAATCTCAACATGTCTAAATCTAATTTCCATACACTGATTTACAAACAAACACAAAATTGCTTCATTACCGACAGCACGGTGCTCCCGGCGCATCACTATACACGTCAAAGGCAAACTGATGTGATCATGGTGTTTGGTTAGCTCTTACCGTCCGCGCTACCTTAATCCAGTTCTTCACGTGGTATGACAATACAGTAAAACATGGGCACATCTCAATCTGTACATCGAGCAAGCAGTAAAGGAAACAAAAGAAAAATTCGTAGTAGGTATTAAAATCAATGGAGAAGAAATAAAAACTTTGAGGTTCGCCGAGGACATTGTAATTCTGTCAGAGACAGCAAAGGACTTGGAAGAGCAGTTGAACGGAATGGACAGTGTCTTGAAAGGAGGATATAAGATGAACATCAACAAAAGCAAAACGAGGATAATGGAATGTAGTCGAATTAAGTCGGGTGATGCTGGGGGGATTAGATTAGGAAATGAGACACTTAACACTTAAAGTAGTAAAGGAGTTTTGCTATTTGGGGAGTAAAATAACTGATGATGGTCGAAGTAGAGAGGATATAAAATGTAGACTGGCAATGGCAAGGAAAGCGTTTCTGAAGAAGAGAAATTTGTTAACATCGAGTATTGATTTCAGTGCCAGGAAGTCGTTTCTGAAAGTGTTTGTATGGAGTGTAGCCATGTATGGAAGTGAAACATGGACGATAAATAGTTTAGACAAGAAGAGAATAGAGGCTTTCGAAATGTGGTGCTACAGAAGAATGCTGAAGATTAGATGGGTAGATCACGTAACTAATGAGGAGGTATTGAACAGAATTGGGGAGAAGAGAAGTTTGTGGCACAACTTGACTAGAAGAAGGGACCGGTTGGTAGGACATGTTCTGAGGCATCAAGGAATCACAAATGTAGCATTGGAGGGCAGCGTGGAGGGTAAAAATTGTAGAGGGAGACCAAGAGATGAATACACTAAGCAGATTCAGAAGGATGTAGGTTGCAGTAAGTACTGGGAGATGAAGAAGCTTGCACAGGATAGAGTAGCATGGAGAGCTGCATCAAACCAGTCTCAGGACTGAAGACCACAACAACAACAACATGGGCACATCATACTGAAACACAAAAGTGACATACAGAAAACGGCAACGCACTTGTATGAGCTGCGTCATACTGTAATACCGCACAACAGCAGGTCTCGTGCTAAGTGTAGCCAGAAATTTGGTGCAGAAATCTCTGTAGGTGTTGCTGTTGCGAATCGTTACGTCATACCAGAGAGTGTCCTTCTGATCCAGTGTCTGCTGCGCTAAAAGTAACGCATTACACTCCACCACTCCTTTCGCATGCAGATACGCATCTAAATCCTTTGGGTATGCCGTCAGATGGATACAACGTTTCCACACCCTGCATCGGAACATCGTGCAAACCTACTGGCGTGGCTTGCGTCCGAGGGACACATCCTTGTCGCACTGCAGATGCCTCCTACTCAGGGACAGACACCCTTGTTTGTGTGTTGCTTATCTGCCGGCTAGTATCACGCTGTGCCCGCATGGACGATTCCTGTTCGTTATCCGTGCGTGTGGCGATGTCCGTCATTTTTTCAATTCCTCGTGTTTCCCCTCTGGCAACTCAATCATCACTTTCATTTCTCACATCAGGAAGACTGTCAGCGACTTCCACCAGTATCTTAGCAGTCTCTCCACCCAAATCATACCTAAATTCTGCAGTCTAACAATCAGTCTTTAAATTGCAGTGTTTCAGCTCGGCATCCAGTCCCGTAAATTGCATTTGGTTTTCCTGCCGATCTGAGCGAGTTGTTCTGCGTTTTCTGCATTTCCATGTTTTATTTCGTCCAGCTGCCTCGCAATGGTAGCATTAGCTGGTTTTATTTCAGCTAACTCTGCTACTGTATTTTCTATAATAGCGAGCATACGATCCACTGGCCACAGACATTGTACATCCCCCCTCTCCCTCCCCTATGGACGTATCCTGTGCCTTCTCGCGTACTCTCGAACTTCCCTCGATTGACCTGTCAGCTTTCATGTCTATCAACCTTCCACAGCCCAGATGCATGGAAATTACGACCACAACCAAAAATACTCCACGAAATTAAGTGACAAAAGCAAATACTCCAATGTCCATGCTAGTGGCAAAAGACAGAGCAATAGAGACTAATATTTACTATCAAAAACAGTCTTGATCACAAATTATTTATTATGGTGACCGGTTTCGAGCACAACTGTGGTCATCTTCAGACCAATGAGCAAGAACCTCCTTCTGGTGGTAAATCACTACTCTTTGATGTAATCACTACTCTGTGATTTACCACCAGAAGGAGGTTCTTGCTCATTGGTCTGAAGATAACCACAGTTGTGGTCGAAACCGGACACCAGAATAAACAATTTATGATCAAGACTGTTTTTCATAGAAAATATTAGTAATTAACATTGATCGCTGTTTGCTCCCACAATGTATTCAAAAGTAATCAATAGAGATTATATCACAAAAGGCCGGGGATGCAGCGGCTACAGACACGAAATACGATAACTACATACTGTTCATTCAAAACTCATCGGCGATACAAATACGACATCAGTGTGCCTGAAATGTCACTCAAAAATGTCAGAATTTTCCATGCAGTATGTCTAACTGTTCCAAAGTCCTCAGAGAAGCATAAACCGAGGATGTGGTCAGATCGAATCCCCACTCTGGGGACCAAAATGTAGTGAATAGATATGGATAGAGGCAATGACAAATGAAATATCCCAGGCTTGGTGCTGAAAATATGGTGAACTGAAAATCATGGAAAGTAATACAAAATCGCCCCACGCTGGATGCCAAGTTAAAATAAAACTACACTAATGGTCATTAAAACTGCTACACCAACAAGAAGTGCAGATGATAAACGAGTATTCATTGGACAAATATATTATACTAGAACTGACATGTGATTTTCACGCAATTTGGGTGCATAGATCCTGAGAAATCAGTACCCAGAACAACCACCTCTGGCCGTAATAACGGCCTCGATACGCCTGGGCATTGAGTCAAACAGAGCTTGGATGGCGTGTACAGGTACAGCTGCCCATGCAGCTTCAACACGATACCACAGTTCATCAAGAGTAGTCACTGGCATACTGTGACAAGCCAGATGCTCGGCCACAATTGACCAGACGTTTTCAATTAGTGAGAGATCTGGAGAATGTGCTGCCACGTCAGCAGTCGAACATTTTCTGTATCCAGAAAGGTCTGTACAGGACCTGCAACATGCGGTCGTGCATTATCCTGCTGAAATGTAGGGTTTCGCAGGGATTGAATGAAGGGTAGAGCCACGGGTCGTAACACATCTGAAATGTAACGTCCACTGTTCAAAGTACCGTCAATGCGAACAAGAGGTGACCAAGATGTGTAACCAATGGCACCCCATACCATCACGCCGGGTGATACGCCAGTATGGCGATGACGAATACACGCTTCCACTGTGCGTTCACCCCAATGTCGCCAAACGCAGATGCGACCATCGTGATACTGTAAACAGAACCTGGATTGATCCGAAAAAAATGAGTACACCGTCGCAGGCGCTCATCTCTGTGATGCAGCGTCAAGGGTAACCGCAGCCATGGTCTCCGAGCTGATAGTCCATGCTGCTGCAAACGTCGTCGAACTGTTCGTGCAGATGGTTGTTGTCTTGCAAACGTCCCCATCTGTTGACTCAGGGATCGAGACGTGGCTGCACGATCCGTTACAGCCATGCGGATAAGATGCCAGTCATCTCTGCTAGTGATACGAGGCCGTTGGGATCCAGCACGACGTTCCGTATTACCCTCCTGAACCCACCGATTCCATATTCTGCTAACAGTCATTGGATCTCGACCAACGCGAGCAGCAATGTCGCGATAAGATAAACCGCAATCGCGATAGGCAACAATCCGGCCGTTATCAAAATCGGAAACGTGATGGTACGCATTTCTCCTCCTTACACGAGGCATCACAACAACGTTTCACCAGGCAACGCCGGTCAACTGCTGTTTGTGTATGAGAAATCGGTTTCCTCGTCTGTAGCACGTCATCTTCGTGGTGTAGCAATTTTAATGGCCAGTAGTATAATTAATTGAGGGGCATAGACACGAATGGACAAGTAGCAGGGGGAAAGAACTATCTCACCAGAGCGCGAATCAATTTTGTATGAAGGCATACGCTGCAGACGGGAGGTCGGTGCAACACGTCGTACGCCTCTTTGTTTGTGTGGCGGCAGGATGCTATTCAGCCGCTCTCACCTTTGTGTTCTGCACCTTTGAAGCGATGACCTGGGTAGATAAACTCATTCCTTCTTCCGCACTGACTGACTGCCGACCTGAATCCTTCAGGTAGCACACGGCAGCTGACACAGCTGTGTTTGCTCTCCCGCCACCTGTTGTCCTCAGTAATTGTCTTGCAGAATCGGTGTCAGCATAATATTTGGAGGCTGAGGTAAGCGAAGAAAAAGCAGTAGGATTCTTAAAGACCAAAGTATTGGACCACAAGGATTTGTCCATTCAACGTGGAGAACGAAATGAATGTGTTACAAAGTTACGATAAATACTTGAGTGAAAGCAGGGGTCTCACTGAGAGTCTGAAGACTGAGTCGACAGTACGTTGGCATGTCTCCAGAAGACACACTCTCGTCTCTTGACCTCTCTGACAACTTTTTTTTTATTTACACGTCAAGTTCCGTAGGACCAAATTGAGGAGCAAATCACCAAGGTCATGGAACGTGTCAGTACATGAAATTACAACATAAAAGTAATAACAGATAAAAATAGATGTTTGTGAACCCGAAAAAAGTCAGTCTATAAGTTTAAATAAACGCAGTCAACAATCAATAAGAATCAGCTTAATTTTTCAAGGAACTCCTCGAAAGGATAGAAGGGGTGACCCATGAGGAAACTCTTCGGTTTCGATTTGAAAGCGCGTGGATTACTTCTAAGATTTTTGAATTCGGGTGGCAGCTTATTGAAAATGTATGCATCAGTATACTGCACACCTTTTTGCACAAGAGTTAAGGAAGTCTGATCCAAATGCAGGTCTGATTTCTGCCGAGTATTAACCGAGTGAAAGCTGCTTATTCTTGGGAATAAACTAATATTGGTAACAAGAAACGACAATAAGGAATATACATATCGAGAGGCCAACGTCAAAATATCCAAACTCGTGAAGAGAGGTCGACAAGAGTTTCGTGAACTCACACCACTTATTGCCCGAATGGCCCGTTTCTGAGCCAAAAATATCCTTGTAGAATGGGAAGAGTTACCCCAAAATATAATACCATACGACATAAGCGAATGAAAATAATCAAAGTAGACTAATTTTCGTGTCGAAGTATCACTCACTTCTGATACCGTTCGAATAATAAAAATGGCAGTATTAAGTCTTTGAACAAGATCCTGAACGTGGGCTTTCCACGACAGCTTACTATCTATCTGAACACCTAGAAATCAGAACTGTTCAGTTTCACTAATCATATGCCCGTTCTGTGAAATTAAAACGTCAGGTTTTCTTGAATTGTGTGTTAGAAACTGTAAAAACTGAGTCTTACTGTGATTTAATGTTAGTTTATTTTCTACAAGCCATGAACTGAGGTCATGTACTGCACTATTTGAAACCGAGCCAATGTTGCACACAACATCCTTTGCTGCCAAGCTAGTGTCATCAGCAAACAGAAATGTTTTAGAGTTACCGGTAATACTAGAGGGCATATTATTTATATAAATAAGGAACAGGAGTGTCCCCAACACTGATTCCTGGGGCACCTCTCACTTGACAGTACCCCACTCAGACCCCACATCACAGCCGTTATCACCATTGTGAATAATGACCTTTTGCTGCCTGTTGCTAAAGTAAGAGGTGAACCAATTGTGAGCTACTCCCCGTATTCCGTAATGGTCCAACTTCTGGAGCAATATTTTATGATCAACACAATCAAATGCCTTAGTTAAATCAAAAAATATTCCAAGCGTTCGAAACCTTTTGTTTAGCCCATCCAGTACCTCACAGAGAAGAGAGAATATAGCATTTTCAGTTGTTAAACGACTTCTAAAGCCGAACTGTTAATTTGATAGCAAATCGTGTGATATAAAATGATCAATTATCCTTACATACACAGCCTTTTAAAAAATTTTTGCAAACACTGATAGCATAGAAATAGATCTAAAATTACCTACGTTATCCCTTTCTCCCATTTTATAAAGCGGCTTTACTACTGAGTACTTTAATCGCTCAGGAAAGTGACCATTCCTAAAGGAAAAAATTACAAATATGGCTAAATGCAGGGCTAACATGTGCAGCACAGTACTTTAATATTCTGCTAGACACTCGATCATAACCATGAGAGTCGTTGGTCTTCAGTGATTTAATTATTGACTCAATCTCCCTCTTGTCTGTATCACAGAGAAGTATTTCAGACATCAATCTCGGAAAGGCATTTGCCAAGAAAGTTCTATGATTTCTTGTAGAAACTAAATTTTTATTGAATTCACCAGTAATGCTCAGGAAATGATTGTTAAATACTGTACATATATCTGATTTATCAGTAACAGAAATATTTTTACTGCGAACTGACTTTATATCGTCGACCTTGTGCTGCTGACCAGACACTTCCTTCACAACTGACCATATGGTTTTAATTTTATCCTGTGAATTAGCTATTCTGTTTCCATACCACATACTCTTTGCCTTCCTAATAACATTTTTAAGCACCGTACAATACTGTTTGTAATGGGCTACTGTAGCTTGATTGTGACTGCTTCTAACATTCTGAAATAATTCCCGCTTTGTTCTACTCGGTAACCGTCTCCTCGCTCCATGCTCTCCATCTGACTATTCAGTGCCTGACTGAATCCCTTCGCCGCTTTTGCTCCACAGTTCTCGCCTCGCTCAATTTGTCCCCTAGGGTGCTGAATTTCCTGTCATATCTGCGTTTGTCCTTGAGGGGGCCCAATCTGCAGTTCCACCCAGTGACCGACCGTCACAGCATAACCATTTTCCCAATCTTTGCACAGAGTGAAAATTTCCGATCTTGCAGCAGCTGGCTTAAATGTTCCTCTCGTCCACAGCGCCCGGAGGTGAAGTATTGCAACATCCAGAAGAAAACCTCATGTACCTCTGAAGTATTTCTTGAAGAAAGTCGTCTTTTTATGAATATAAAAATAATTCAAACTAATGTTCTTACATGAATGTGTTTTTTTTTCATATTGTCTGTTAAAAATGTAATAAAACGTGTATGAAATGTAAGCTCAGATCATAGATACCAAAGAAATCAGTCTGTGGCTGAAATCTGTCGGAGGTATGAAATATCATATGTTTGTATAAGACAGAATGTAATTGTGGAGCGTGGCTCTTCTCATCAAACTGTATCTATTTTGTTTGTCTCCTTTGAACAAAGTAGACGTAATGTATGTAAGTCTCTCCCTGCGCCTCAGAATAGACTTTTGATTTATAATTAAATATATCAAAAATGATCTATATTCATGTTTTATTTTAAAAGGTATGTAATCCCCACAAGTATTAAGTGGTACATGCTTTATGATTCTGTAATATTTGCAACACAAGAGCTAGCTGGAACCGCGAGTTCATTAGATCATAGTAAAGAAACGCAATGTGCTGAAAGCAATTCATGTTCTGCCATTGAATTCATTCTGCTATAAGCAAAGCGCGTCCCTGAAATTATTTGCCTATCATTTAACAGTGACTTGCAATCATTTTGAGCAAGGGCAAAATACGCATGATTTGTTCATTGTCTCCGAACCGTGAATTTGCTTCTAAAAGGTTCAAATGGCCCTGAGCACTATGGGACTTAACATCTGAGGTCATCTGTCCCCTAGAACGTAGAACTACTTAAACCTAACTAACCTAAGGACATCACACACATCCATGCCCGCGGCAGGATTCGAAACTGCGACCGTAGTAGTCGCGCGGTTCCGGACTGAAGCGGCTAGAACCGCTCGGCCATTGCGGCCGGCAATATGCTTCTCTCACTTCTGTCAGATATTTGCCTCACAGAACCAATGGTGGTATTAAATTGCTGCGGCTCGTAAATGGTAAAAATTTCAAGAGCCAATGCATTCTTTTAACGTGCGTATCTAATGGAATAGGAAGAACGCACGCCACCATCAGCAATGACATTTGCTCCCTTCCTCAATGAACAAAGGAACTTATCTTATTTATTAATAAGTTTTTTTACAATTTCAGTCATTTCATTTCAAATACCGGAGCATAATAACGCGTCACCTCGTATCCACCGATCATGAAATACACATTTGTAATATCAATGTGACCCAAGTGGATTACCAGGGAAAACTATTTTGGGCAAACTTTACTCAGCAAAGTTATCAAATGAAATAGTGGGAGGAGGTCAAAGAGATGGTTCATTTACAGAGATAATAGTTAATTTCGTTCTCTTAGTTGTTAAAAACTCGGAGTTGGGGAGTAAAGTGAACCAGCACAATTTCAGGGAGCATATAAGATGCATATTCCAATCTCAAGATGGCCGTTAATATAGTACAAGGGAATGCTAATTCGACAACTTTGAAAAGAGAAATCCTGGGAAAAGAACTGTACATACACAATATTGGCGTCGCAACTATCAACGAAATCTGGTCAATTCGCAAATGTCAGTTCGTTTTAAAGGATACAATTTAGAAAGGTCAGATGGGCCAGGTAGTAAAGGAGGAGTGGCGCTATTAATAACGAACACCATAAATCTAAACTTTAATAATCAGATGTTTCAAATGGCAACTGTAGAAATCCAAGCTCTGACCAGCAGTTTAAGTATAATATCCGTACCGAAAACTCATAGGCTCATGATCAGTAACTGTATCTGACATAAACTCTTCACGGAACTGTGTTCTCCCTTCATTAGCTAGGGAGATTTTAACTTTCATCACTGTGGTTGATGCAGTGCCATTAACGATCGAGAAAGACGTCGTCTTTTTAGTGCAACTAAAGATCTAGATTTGTTCTTCCTGAATGATGGCTCACAATGACACCTTCTCCTTTTAAAAGGCTGTCTGCAGTGGACTTATATCTATTGTCGCCTGACTTCCATAAAATTTCTAAGTAGAAGATCTTAAGGTATTCCATGGAATCAGACCACTACCCCATTAAAATAATGTTGGCCTCGTGGTAAGTATGGGAAGGCGACATTAAACAGCACATGGAAAAAAATTTCGAATAACTGTATAGGAAGTAATCGGGAAACATATTCCAGCGTGGACGCCAAGGGAAGCTTACACCAGTCTTATGTCTGCAATAGATCTAGTGGAAAGAAACTCAGTACCCCAGAGGAAAACAGAGTTTTGTTCTGAAAACCAGTGGGACTCTGGCTGCTCCAGGACTGTGGCAAAACAGAGGTTAACCATAGCTAAATACTGTAAGGAACAGACGCGGGAGCGAATCCTGGCATACAGAAGATTATATGCGAACACTAGAAAATTTCTGAACAAAACAAAAAATGAGTCTTGGTTCAACTATTGTAACACCTTGAATAATGTCCCCAACATCACAGAGGTTTGGAAGAGAGTTCGATATCTAAAACATCTTAAATGCAGTTGGTTCTCCAGTAGAGGGTCCCGTGTTGTTAGAAGTATTCGCGACTAAAGCATCTCCTCGGTTTTGCCTAAAAGTCCCTACGACTGCACTGTTAAGATGGCTCCTCTCCCGTAGAAAATTTGCACAGCCATCCGCACCGTTCACAGCTCTCCATAATACACCCTCAGGAGGCCTCACCACACTCTCAGCAGGCTTGCTAGCACCTCTTTTCATTACGCGGTCCTGCCTGGGCATTTACCTCCCTTGCGGCCATCCCTGGTCGCTCCCAGCTACCATCACCCACCATCTTGGCCAAGCTATGCACGAGGTTGAATTTCAGGATGGCACGTGAAGCAGGATACATGTAAATAACGTTCAGCTACAACGGTGTGCCATGCCTCCTGAGGGAAATCTTACACGGCTCTCTGTTCCAGAAACACAACACAGCATGGACACTCTTGCGGTCGTCGCATATCCAGCACCTCCTCCGGCTGACACTCATCAGCATGACTTTGAACGTGGGGCGTCACATCGCGGCATCCCTAGGGAAGATAATCTGCGGCCTGTTCCCCCCCCCCCCCCCCTCTTTTCTCCTGGACATCGCCGAAGACTCTGACGTCTGCCTCCATCTTTCCTCGTTTGCCTGAGAGGATGGGGATGGGGGTTGAGAGTGATGGACTGGGGCCCTAGAGAGCGGCCATCATCCAACTTCTCAGTTTTTTGGGTTACCGCCAGCTGGAGGAACTCAGAACTCTAGAACTCCACGACCAGAGCATCAGACGGGGACAACAGCAGTTTAGACAGGCCACCAGGCAGTGTGCATGGCGACATTAGAGGTCATGCACATACTGCATCTTTTCCTGCATCCACATGGTTATGTACCGAAAATAGGCCCGCATGGAACCTTCCGTGAGGCGGCTATTTAAGAGCAGTGCACGAACATAGCAGAGTACTTCGACTGCAGCAAGCAACCGACCAGGAAATTTCCGCTACGCGTCATTCGTGACTCCGCCACCATCATCTGTGACTGAACGCCGCCTCTTCTGGCTGGGACTAGGTGTAATTTCTACTGGTTGTTTTCTTCATCAAACAAGGTATTGCCGGACTTAGAAATTTTCATGAACTATTTTACTGTCGTTGCTTCTCTTGTGTAGTACAACTGTAAGATACTTCGAAAGAGTTTCGTTTTCCGCAGCTAAGCTAGAGTGCAGAATTTGTTTTCCAAGTACTGACGAACTTGCTTCTTGCTGAACTTAACCTTATTCTGATTTCGGTAT
This sequence comes from Schistocerca nitens, assembly GCF_023898315.1. Lineage (NCBI taxonomy): Eukaryota > Metazoa > Arthropoda > Insecta > Orthoptera > Acrididae > Schistocerca > Schistocerca nitens. Next base: position 164,936,895 of record NC_064616.1, on the reverse strand, counting down.
TTTTAATTCCGCTTGTTGAGGAATTTAATTGTTTGTTTTTAGGATTCTGGAACTTTAAATTTGTTTGACATTGAAGAAATATTGTAGGTTTGTTCGTTTGTGGAAGAGTTTTGTTTAATCTCGGACTTAAACGAATTCTACCTCCATAATATATATTCGTAGATAGTTTTGTTAACGTTGTTTTAAAGAAATAAACTTGTGTTACTATGACTACCTTCCTCTTTCGTGGATATATCAGTAGGAACAGGAGTATGAACTGTAGTCTGCTTTTCATTTGAGCAGATCTTCTAAATCATCTATGTAATCTTTCAAGAGTTTTTTGTGTTAGCCTAAGAATCGGAGGGTTTCTAAGGCGTCAGCAAAATGTTTTGTTGGAGGATACGTTAGTACTTGGCATGACACAGAACCCTACAGTTAGTGGAAGAAGTGAGAAAGCAAACGGGAATATCAGTGAGTCAGACAAAAACTAATGATTGTGCACAAAACTATTGATAGTTCAAATATCCAAAGATAGTATTAATCTATATGGCCCTGCCAGGTGTCATTATTCAGCGGTAGTCTACTGTCAGATTCTGGAGCTAACTGCGTAACTGGTGTAAGTGTTGTTGGAAAATACGGACGAGCTTTTCTCAAAGCGGAAATCACCTTATAGTTTATATTGAAACAAGTGTTCCATTAAAGGTGCCTGTTCGACTTTCATACTTTCGAATTCTTTATCACAAGGATTTACTTTCCTGGGATTTCGAGCAAAATACAATTATCCAGTTTGGAGGTTAAGTGGAGACTACTTGCAAGGTATTAATTGGAGACTGCTTGCAGGGTACTACATTGTAATCAGTGGTTGAATCAGGAGAACATCTTAATGACGTATGGGTGCTTCACAGCTCATATCGCTAGTGTATGAGTAGTGGTTATTTAACCTTGTCTCACGGGTGAGATCGAGGCTGACGACGCTTATCAAAACTATTGCGTAAGAACAGGGAGTTGATTAATGTTTCCGTGACTCGCCGTTCTGTTATTACGCCGTAAATTGATATAGCGCATCAAAAACAGGAAGTGAGGGACAGTTGTGCCGGCGTTTCTGACGCCATTTCACGTGACAAGAGGAAGAAAAAGAACGCTACAAATTTAGCTGCGCCAAAATTTTTTTATATCCGCATTCGTAGGTGAGCTGACGGCATCTGTGAAAGCTGGCGAGCGTGGGTTTATTACGTCTCGAAACGCAAGCTGATGCAGACCGAGAATGAAGTACAGGCTGCTGTACACCAGCAGGAGATGCACTATTACGTTTCATGTTTTATTAGTTAGTTAGTTTCGTGTTCCATGGATCCATTGCATGATCAGTTGTAATGATGTGGAACGAGTCATTTTGTATTCACAGCACAAATCATTTTGTAAATATCACTAGGTGGTGATCATTTACAGATTTCTATTTTATATATAAGGACACACAGATGTGCGTTAGTAATTCCTACCCGTCACTTTTGCGTATTACAATAACGAACATTTCCCTATAGAATAGAAGGTCTTGTAAGGAAAACTTTTTCGTTTTTTTAATTTCACTTTGCTACCCGTCAGATATTTTATGTCACTCGGTAAGTAATCAAAAATTTTGGTTGCAGCATTGCGCACCAGTTGTGTGCTGAGGATAACTTTAATGTGGCATAATAAATGCCATTTGTTCTTCTGGTATTGTAATTATGTACATCATTGTTGCTTTTTAACTACAGTGGATTATTTACAACAAATTTCATGAGGGGATAAATATACTGTGAAGCACCAGTCAAAATGCTTAATTCCATAAATAGATGTCTAAAAGATGATTGTGTATGAGCGCCACATATTATTTTCACAGCACATGTTTGAATAATGAAGATTTTCTTTCTTAAATGGCTCTAAGCACTATGGGACTAAACATCTATGGTCATCAGTCCCCTAGAACTTAGAACTACTTAAACCTAACTAACCTAAGGACAGCACACAACACCCAGTCATCACGAGGCAGAGAAAATCCCTGACCCCGCCGGGAATCGAACCCGGGAACCCGGGTTTCTTAAATATGAGTTACCCCAGAACATTATTTCAGATGACATGAGAGGTGGCATGAGCCCCCTCTCATATTTCTATCTTACGATTCTCCTCTCTAATTTGCATGCGGTGGAAAGTTGCTATTCCTTCACACGCGGACTTCCCACGCAGCGTCTCTCGTCACCCGGGTGGTCCGGTGACAGGCGGGCTCTACGGATCTCGAGAGGGTTAAGCCGACGCGTGTGAGGGAGTCGAGTGAATGCTTTCCAGACGCCTACATTGTCAAGAGACACGTCCGCAGGGGCCTGAAGTAGCGGCTGGGCTAGAGGTTCCGTTACTTCTCAGAAACTTAGCGAAAACACTTTCTGGCGGGCTACCAGCGAGGCGTGGGAATGACTTGTGTACCCAGGCAGTTGTGGCGGGAAAATTCCCGCGCTTTCTGCAAAATAGTAACTGTGATTGGTTTGCTCAGGGCATAGCTCCGTGACGTAGCAAAATCAGCGCAGAAATTGGCGCCAAGAATCTCCATTGGTGGAATGGTAGTGCTCCGGCAATGGAGTGGAATTTCCGCCGGTTTTCGAGTTGCTGATTGGAACGTTTAACCACGGCCACTGTCGTGGGGGCGGGAATGTTCTGTGTTCGGCCTGTACGGGTGCTCAGAGGTAGTCGGCTCTCGCCTTTCGGTCGAGGACGTCGAAGCAACCAGCCATCGCCGCCGATACGCCAGATCGTGTTCTGGCAGTCAAGAAGACAGTTTGGTAATGTATGTCCGCAGCACCGGCCGATAGGGATTTTCCTAGTCAATCAGAGCTCAGCAGAGCGCGCCTGTTCGTCTTTTTCTAACTTTGTTCTGTCTTGAGTAGCAACAATTACTGTTGGGTTAGCTGTGTGTCTCTCTTGAGATTTGAGTGGCAAGGAATTGGCTCCACATACCACTTCGTCTTAAACCTCACGATCTAGTTTAGGGACAACTTCACCTTTACAGTGTTTGTATGAGTCTCCAATTTGAGCCAATTTGATGTATTATAAATATTTCATGTGTTTTTTTTATTATTTTGTGTTTAGTCTTAATAAATCATATTGTTATTTTGGACAGAACTTTCATTCTGTTAATCGGTAGAGCAACCCATCATTTCCCACTATGTTAATGAAACCTTCGTTTATTTAACTTATTTATCAAATTAAATTATTGCAGGTGCCAAACTCTCTTCTACTCCACTGGCAGGGTTGATTAGAGTCAGTTCGCGTGTTTTTTTTTTATCCTTGTGCAACAGCAAAAGTCGGAGTTAGAATAGGGGGGGGGGGCTTTGAGCATCATTTACATATGTAGATTCAAGAAGAATTTAGTGTCAAATACACTGCTAGCCCCGGCACCTCGCATAATATGGCGACCCTGCCAGGATCTTTCCTGTGAATAACTGATAAGCCAACAGGATTCTTAGTAGGAACATTCAATTGTTTTTCTCTATTTTTTTTAATGAGTAATACCCAACTTGTTTTTCTTGTAGTTCCGCGATTAGTTTTTAAGTAGTGGCGCATGTTTACTGTTTTTGTTTTCAGCGTATATATTTGTTTGTTTGTTCATTGTTTTATATGTTTCTTTGATGTGGTGTCCGTACTACTTCACACTTTGTCGGGTTTGTGTGCAGTTTCTGTGCATGTAGTTACAGCGGTGGAACGGCGTTGTTGAAATTTTGTGTCTATGTCGAAGAATATATGGAGTAGATTAGTTTTATAAAATTGTTTTTCATGAATGATCACGAGAAGTAAGGCACGACTATTATCGAGCGAAGTTAAACCAAAAGAGAATTGCATAATGGATAAGGGGCAGTTTACTGACAGGATAGGTTCGGAGATGAGATGGGCACATTTTTAGCAGGACAGGACGACAGGGTCGTCGATGAGGAAGGTGATTTGGACGCGATCTTAGAGCAACGTCGCCGCCGTGATTATGATAGTGAGGTAGAGGATGAAACAGAGACAGGCACACAGGTCGAGACGGTAGTAGAGGTTTATAATCAAACGAACGAGAGCAGACAGGGGCCAGCTCGGCCACGTCAGAGCTCTAGCGCCCAGGTGTCCAGAGTTACATCACCCATGTGTGACGAGGATCAAAATGATGACATTAACCCAATACTGAGCTTCCTACGATCAATGAAAGAAGAATCTGACGAACAGCGTAAGAAGGAGAAAGAAGAAGCTGACGAACAGCGTAAAAAGGAGAAAGAAGAAGCTGACGAACAGCGTAAGAAGGAGAAAGAAGAAGCTGACGAACAGCGTAAGAAGGACACGGAGGCAATAATTTCGCATATAGGGGAAATTCGTGGGGAATTATTAACAATAAAGAAAGAATGTGGAGAAGCAAAACAAATGTCAATGGTAACACAAAAAGTTGCAGGCCTAGCCAAAACTGCAGCAACAGGGGCAATGAAAATCGCAAGAGTAACTTCTCAACTCGCAGGGCGCTTGCGACGTGCGACACAAGTCCACTCAAAATCCCTAGCGGCCTTAAAGACTCAAGGTAATATTGCGGTTACGAACATCACGAAACGAATGAAAGAAGTAGAGAGTCGGATAGCGAAACTAGAGCGAAACGGGCACACGAGCACTGCGCGTTCGGATACCAATGATGGAGTACACAGAATTGTGTCTCCGAGGAAAAGCCCGCCGTGCTCTAGCCCAGTGACAGAGTGCGGAACTAACAATGCACACGCAGAAACACCTAGTAATAGCTCCAATAATTGTAGCCCACTTAGGAGAGTGAATTCTGAGTGCCACTGCCACTGTGATACAGAGGTAGTACATCACAGTTATCAGCAAGATAGATCAGGACACTCAGCAGACGTGCAAGTATCGGAAACGAGTGACAACACCCGTGCGAGGATCGGACAGGATTTTGATCACAATCACTTCCTGTCGATACTAAAATTCCAAAAGTTCAGAGATAATGGAGGGTCGATGCATCCCAAGAGCTGGGTGATGCAGTTTACCAACTCATTACCGTCATCATGGCCAACCCTGGCAAAATTAGAATTCATGTGTGGAAACATCGAAGGCCAAGCTGCGGAAAAGATGCGGGATGTGGCAGCGACGTGTCAGACTTATCAGGAATTTGTTGATGCGTTCCTGGGGATCTACTGGTCAAAGGAAACGCAAGACAGGATTAAAGAGGAAATAATATTTTGTCCTGAACTGGAAGTGTCCGGGCAAAGGAGCGCAACCAAATTTTTTGATGATTTACTCAAGAAGAATCAATTTTTAGATAGTCCATATAGCAAGGGAGAAATCATCAAATTTTGTTTTTTCCAAATTGCCTGTTAGGTATCAACAGACACTTGTCGGCAAGTGTGGATCTGACACAGAAGCATTCAAAAGTCTATTGCGCGAACTCGAAGTAGTCTTCGATAAACAAGACGCAAAGGACAGGAAGAAGGCGCAAAATAATAAATACCACGGGCCAGCAAGGGCAGACGACAACAGATCGCATAATCGCGGTCGTCAGTTAGGAAATCAGGGTTACGGAAATCAAGGTTACGCAATTCAAGATTATGGAAACCAGAGACACGGAAACGAGAACGTTAGGGAACAGGATCAATCTAGACAAGGAATCTGGGACAGGAGGAATAACGAACGGCAAAGCGACCGTAATTGGAGAGAGCGAAATCAAGGACAACAGGAGAACCGGGAGATAGAAATTAGACCTCCAAATCCTAATGCACGTCAGAGGAGGGGGAGTCTAAGAAGGGATTGACGCTAGTCCATAGGACTCCACCACATCTCTCACACAAAGAAGTTCGTGGAATAATAGTAGTTTAAGTGGTGTACATAGTAGAATAGGCAAATATATGAATCTTTCTTCGGGGAACAATAATCGTTGCATTAATAGATTAAGACTGTTAAAGTATTAACACGCTGCGTTTTCTCGCATAAGAATTTACTGCTGTTAACTTTTTTGTCTATGTTCGGGATCTCCTCTGTCGTTGCGATAAGAGGCACTACGTTTCCATGAGCAATGTTTTTGTCCTTTCCTATCTGGTGTCCATGTTAAGGGATAAAGATGAGTGACGAGATGTCGCACAAACGGGCGCATACAAGAACGTGCTCTTAGAAGCGTTCTGAGAAGTCGTGATACGCTCCTTAGCGGCCACAACCAGTTCGTGAGACGTTCATACCAATGCTTGCAGGCACGCGTCAGTGCACTGCAAGATTGTGGTATATTGCGTGATTTCGAGGATGAATATGGGCAGTATAGTTTTTTTGCAGAGCTGCGCCAGCATCGTTGTCTTGCAAGTCGGGGTGAACCTGTGAGCGTTTGACTCCAATGGTGCCCTAGACGAGAGAAATGCGGGCATAAAGCCTACCATGCCAATGTGCTGGCTGGGGATTTAGCGTGCTGCTCGTGACTGTCACAGATGAATAACCAGGGACTTATACCTAGATATTCGTGACATACTGTGTAGCTGATGTGTGGTGGGCGACGGAATCCTCAACAGGAACCAGTCCTGGCTTGGACATATTACATTGCTTCTGGAAAGGTGTGCTTTGATCGCGAATACTGCATCACATAGAGAAGGAAGTTGCAACTATAAATTTATTGTCGTGTATAGCCATGGCTAACCCAGTCTCTGGAGTTTCAGTGAGGCGTAATGAAAACTCGGAGGTCATGTCGTACGGCGCGCACATCACTGTCGTCAATAGCGGCGAGCAGCGAGACATCTCAACGTAACAGGAATTATGTAAGAGTATTGTATAAGGTAAACAAAAAAATAATAAATAAATAAATAAAAAAAAGAAAGTACGATATACTAGGATAAGTTAAACTGTAGGATTTAACAATAACTAGATTATTATTGTGGGGGTTTTCTACCACAAGTGTGGCGCGCGCCTGTTGAGATGCTATTTTTCAGGTCACCAAACCACAGACCCGAGATGGAGGGACGACGGGCGAGCGAAAGTAGCATAATTGCATGTTCCTTATAGCACAGTAAAACTTAGACCTGCATAACAACATAATTGAATTAAAGGACATAGAATGTAGATCGTTGGCTAATGGTAGTTAATTCTTGAGCATGTCTACTGTCGATCTATATAATTAATAGTAATATTAGTGCGGGCCCGCACATTTAGTTCTTCATCCAATATAGCGTCACACACCATGTACAATAGTGAGCTCGGTCTCCACACAAATACCAAGATAAATGTATTTCCATGATTTTTGTTATGATAGCTACAGATAAATAACTATAAAATTAAAATTAGAGTGTCTGAAATGACAGACCATCAATGTATCGTGATGTAAATTTATTATAGCATAGAAGGTCATGGGGAAAAGTTAGGCATAAGATTTTTGTAAGAATTGTGCAGATGACGGGGATCGTGGCAATGCAGAGGCCAGCCGGAGGTCATCGGCTACCTGCAAGAAGAAAGCGTCAGCGCGCTACCTGACGTGAAGGGCGCGAGAACATCCGGTCCTACAAGCTGACAGTCACCGGGCCGTATACCTGAGGGATTACGCGGGATCCTCGCTGGGCCACAAGCGAAAGTGAGGCTGGCCGTTGACACTGACACGCGACCCACACGCGACAGCCTGCTAGCTCTCCGGACCTGGCAGCCATTTGGAGGGATTCCCTGCGGCATACCATGTTGTCGTGAGTACACGAAGAAGATCACATATCGTGTCAGAACCTGCGCCTCATGTGCCTCAGGACAGAAAGGGACGCTCTATACTCACCTGTTTGGGTTTTTACAACTCACTAGCACTGGCCAATCTGCATACACAAAGCAGTATCGTGCCACACTAACAAATGTATGATCTCATTTCTAAATTCTCCTCTCTATTAGAGAGCAGTTTTAGCAATCGTCGCTCCTAGTTCGATCCTGTATGGATGACCTCACACACTTGTGGAGTCACTCCACGTGCCATCATCCCTCGTCGAACTGCAATATTGGGAAACGTAAAGTACTGTCCAGCGAGAGAAGAGACCTAGACTAGTGATGTATCCCAACAAATAGACCTCAGAGACAATTAATCGTTGTGAGGAGAGCCTATCACTGTGTCTTCCTACCGTACTGCCGTGATCATATGCGTAGGTCTTGGTGCAATCTCAACAGAGTACTGCAGATGCTCCAGCACACCCTATTGGCGTTGCAACAACGTAGCAACAACACCCGACGTTTAGCCCTATGTGATGTCAGTACTGTGGAATTTGTGAAGTGCTTCGAATATTTCTAACAATGTGATTTAGTGTCTCATTCTCAGCACAGTCGTGAACTTTGTGCAATGTGCACGCACAACTTGATGCCCCATGAACCTTGTTTTTTTCTTAAATTTCTTTCTCTAGTGTTGTTTTTGTAATGTATGTTATACCTTGTATGTGTGTGTTTTTACACTGTAATTCTTATTACAAATTACTGTATTGTTCTCCACACCATGTTGTTTTGTATTTTGTATTTATTGTTGTGTGTATGCAAACAGTGTGCCTGAAGTCCCCGTAAACTGAAGCAGGTACCACCACTGTCATTGTGAATGGACCATCAGTTCAGGGAACATTTTGTAAAGGTTATTCTTGCTGCAGGGAGACAGAATGCATCGGAGGTTGTAACTAGATTCTGAAAGCTCACAAAGAGATTGTTAACTTAAATAGTATCTTGTGTGAGTGAGTTCAGGTTAGTTTCATGATTCAAATTGTTGTAAAATCTTGGGCATTTAATTGCGGAGCACTCCAACTCTGATTGTAAAGAATAAACTGCTCCATATTTGACTCACATGCCCGGGCCATATTTAGAGCGTGAATGTCTGTGTGAATCGGTGTTTGGAAGGGGCTCCCTGGGTATGGATGTGTGATGTGAGTGTTAGAGTTCCATATTAAGAAGGTGAAGTTGGCTACATCATAAATAATCCTCCCTCTATGAGCTGCATTTTTCAGTTGCAGTGATTTTTTTTATAGAGTGCGGCATGTGGAGTCAGTTTGTAAGATTGTTCTTGGGCGATTGACTCACTACCTTGCTCCTAAGTGAGCCAACCGCTCACCAATTACAATCTAAAATGGCGTAGGGGCAATGAGAGGTGGCATGAGCCCCCTCTCATATTTCTATCTTACGATTCTCCTCTCTAATTTGCATGCGGTGGAAAGTTGCTATTCCTTCACACGCGGACTTCCCACGCAGCGTCTCTCGTCACCCGGGTGGTCCGGTGACAGGCGGGCTCTACGGATCTCGAGAGGGTTAAGCCGACGCGTGTGAGGGAGTCGAGTGAATGCTTTCCAGACGCCTACATTGTCAAGAGACACGTCCGCAGGGGCCTGAAGTAGCGGCTGGGCTAGAGGTTCCGTTACTTCGCAGAAACTTAGCGAAAACACTTTCTGGCGGGCTACCAGCGAGGCGTAGGAATGACTTGTGTACCCAGGCAGTTGTGGCGGGAAAATTCCCGCGCTTTCTGCAAAATAGTAACTGTGATTGGTTTGCTCAGGGCATAGCTCCGTGACGTAGCAAAATCAGCGCAGAAATTGGCGCCAAGAATCTCCATTGGTGGAATGGTAGTGCTCCGGCAATGGAGTGGAATTTTCCGCCGGTTTTCGAGTTGCTGATTGGAACGTTTAACCACGGCCACTGTCGTGGGGGCGGGAATGTTCTGTGTTCGGCCTGTACGGGTGCTCAGAGGTAGTCGGCTCTCGCCTTTCGGTCGAGGACGTCGAAGCAACCAGCCATCGCCGCCGATACGCCAGATCGTGTTCTGGCAGTCAAGAAGACAGTTTGGTAATGTATGTCCGCAGCACCGGCAGATAGGGATTTTCCTAGTCAATCAGAGCTCAGCAGAGCGCGCCTGTTCGTCTTTTTCTAACTTTGTTCTGTCTTGAGTAGCAACAATTACTGTTGGGTTAGCTGTGTGTCTCTCTTGAGATTTGAGTGGCAAGGAATTGGCTCCACATACCACTTCGTCTTAAACCTCACGATCTAGTTTAGGGACAACTTCACCTTTACAGTGTTTGTATGAGTCTCCAATTTGAGCCAATTTGATGTATTATAAATATTTCATGTGTTTTTTTTATTATTTTGTGTTTAGTCTTAATAAATCATATTGTTATTTTGGACAGAACTTTCATTCTGTTAATCGGTAGAGCAACCCATCATTTCCCACTATGTTAATGAAACCTTCGTTTATTTAACTTATTTATCAAATTAAATTATTGCAGGTGCCAAACTCTCTTCTACTCCACTGGCAGGGTTGATTAGAGTCAGTTCGCGTGTTTTTTTTTTTTATCCTTGTGCAACAGCAAAAGTCGGAGTTAGAATAGGGGGGGGGGGCTTTGAGCATCATTTACATATGTAGATTCAAGAAGAATTTAGTGTCAAATACACTGCTAGCCCCGGCACCTCGCAGACATTGTTGTGGTCTTCAGTCCAGAGACTGGTTTGATGCAGCTCTCCATGCTACTCTATCCTGTGCAAGCTTCTTCATCTCACAGTACCTACTGCAACCTACATCCTTCTGAATCTGCTTAGTGTATTCATCTCTTGGCCTCCCTCTGCGATTTTTACTCTCCACGCTGCCCTCCAGCACTAAATTGGTGATCCCTTGATGCCTCAGAACATGTCCTACCAACCGATCCCTTCTTCTAGTCAAGTTGTGCCACAAATTTCCCTTCTCCCCAATTCTATTCAATACCTCGTCATTAGTTATGTGAACTACCCATCTAATCTTCAGCATTCTTCTGTAGCACCACATTTCGAAAGCTTCTATTCTCTTCTTGTCCAAACTATTTATCGTCCATGTTTCACTTCCATACATGACTACACTCCATACAAATACTTTCAGAAACGACTTCCTGACACTTAAATCTATACTCGATGTTAACAAATTTCTCTTGTTCAGAAACGCTTTCCTTCCCATTGCCAGTTTACATTTTATACCCTCTCTACTTCGACCATCATGTTATTTTGCACCCCAAATAGCAAAACTCCTTTACTGCTTTAAGCGTCTCACTTCCTAATCTAATTCCCGCAGCATCACCCGACTTAATTCGACTACATTCAATTACCCTCATTTTGCTTTTGTTGATGTTCATCTTATATTCTCCTTTCAAGACACTGTCCATTACGTTCAGCTGCTCCTCCAGGTCCTTTGCTGTCTGACAGAATTACAATGTTATCGGCGAACCTCTAAGTTTTTATTTCTTCTCCATTGATTTTAATACCTACTCCGAATGTTTCTTTTGTTTCCTTTACTGTTTACTCAATATACAGATTGAATAACATCGGGGATAGGCTACAACCCTGTCTCACTCCCTTCCCAACATCTGCTTCCCTTTCATGTCCCTCGACTCTTATAACTGCCTTCTGGTTTCTGTACAAATTGTAAATAGCCTTTCGCTCCCTGTATTTTACCCCTGTCACCTTCAAAATTTGAAAGAGAGTATTCCAGTCACCATTGTCAAAAGCTTTCTCTAAGTCTACAAATGTTAGAAACGTAGGTTTGCCGTTCCTTAATCTATCTTCTAAGATAAGTCGTAGGGTCAGTATTGTCTCACGTGTTCCAATATTTCTACGGAATCCAAACTGATCTTCCCCGAGATCGGCTTCTATCAGTCACACCAGAAGATATTATTGAATAAAAATATGCGAAAATGTTAGATATGATTTGTCTCTCCCCAAGATTAATTAGGTTTACAACCTGCATCTGTATGTGAGCCTTGGAGAGTGACAGTTACCATGTTGGAGGAGGAAGACAAAATTGTAGCTATTATGAGAAAATTATATGAATGCCTGGTGTCGCGTCGATGGGCTATGAATCCGCCATCTTCAGTGCGAGTGCACAGTGACATTCGATCTCCTGCGGGAATCTCAAAGTAGCGAGCAAGGGGGTCGTGAACGGAGACTGCGCATGGGTGGCGCTAGGTGGGAATGGGGATCCGCCGAGGCGCGTTCCGAGATATTCTGCACCATTGCGATAACCACTGTGTCTAGGTGGTGCAGTGATTAACGTAACTGCCCGGTCTGGCTCACATTTTCACTCGTCACCGCTGATTCCACTTAGAGACCCGATGCAGGTGATATCACCAGTTTATTCTCTTTCCTTTCCTTTCTCGACCCTCGACCTTCAATTTACATAACATTATGAAGAAATCAGAATAATGGGCAGCTGTGATTCAATTTCGAGTCGCTAGAATATATCTGTGTCTACGATAACAGCAAACTTAACATCATGCGAATACATAGAAAGAAAGATCCTTTATCATTTAGCTACAATATAGCAGGTCAGCAACTGGAAGCAGTTAATTCCATAAATTATCTGAAGTAGGCATTAGGAGTGATTTAAAATGGAATGATCATATAAAGTTGATCGTCGGTAAAGCAGATGCCAGGCTGAGATTCATTGGAAGAATCCTAAGGAATTGCAATCCGAAAACAAAGGAAGTAGGTTACATAACACTTGTTCGCCCACTGCTTGAATATTGCTCACCAGTGTGGGATCCGTACCAGATAGGGTTGATAGAAGAGATAGAGAAGATCCAACGGAGAGCAGCGCGCTTCGTTACATGATCATTTAGTAATCGCGAAAGCGTTACGGAGATGGTAGATAAACTCCAGTGGAACACTTTGCAGGAGAGACACTCATTAGCTCGGTACGGGCTTTTGTTGAAGTTTCGAGAACATACCTTCACCGAGAAGTCTAGCAGTATATTGCTCCCTCCTACGTATATCTCGCGAAGAGACCATGAGGATAAAATCAGAGAGATTAGAGCCCACACAGAGGCATACCGACAATCTTTCTTTCCACGAACAATACGAGACTGGAATAGAAGAGAGAACGGATAGAGGTTCTCAAAGTACCCTTCGCCACTCACCGTCAGGTGGCTTGCGGGGTATGGGTGTAGATGTAGATGTAGATCAGTTAACATTACGGGATATTTTGCACAGAATTTGCATGATTTATAACAAAGGTTTCATTAATACTTTCCAGCTGAAGTTTGTGCATGGGATATGTTTTCTGCCCACGTGAGTGAAATACAAAGGTTGGCATTCGCTAAACTGGAGAGTTATCCATAATAGTAAAATTTGTGGTGCCATTTGTCACTATCTACCTGCGTGAGAAAACTGTTTGTGCGCTAAATTACAAGAAAAATAATTGCAGGAAGAGACTCAAAAACAACTGTCAGGAAGCCACTTGAAAGGGCAATGATTTATTTGAATGAAATGGTATCTTACCACGCTTACCGCCATCTCTCACAGACTTAATTTATAGGTACCTATTGGCTGATATTGTTTGCCGGCCGGAGTGGCCGAGCGGTTCTAGGCGCTTCAGTCTGGAACCGCGCGGCCGCAGGTTCGAATACTGCCTCGGGCATGGATGTGTGTGATGTCCTTAGGTTAGGTTAGGTTTAAGTAGTTCTATGTTCTAGGGGACTGATGACCTCAGATGTTAAGTCCCATAGTGCTCAGAGCCAATTTTTTTTTTGCTCTTGTTTGCTCCTGAACACCATCCTCTGCACAGATAATTAAGTATTTCGATAAATACTCCACAAACATGCTACTGTCATCTGTGGACGTTCCTCGTTTCCAAGCCGAAATCTTTTAATAATGGAAACAGACATTTTTGCGATGAAGTAAACTCTCACGACACACATCCTTGTGAATTTCAGGACAAGGTACACTGCTTCTGCAGCAATCAGATCTTTCTCTGATTCTTCATCAGTCACGTAACAAAATTCCTCATTGAGCCCCTCAAGAATGGCATGTGAGAACTGTGGCAGGGAATGCGAATTATAGACTTCGATTTATTGGGAGAATTTTAGGAAAGAGTGGTTCACCTGTAAAGGAGACCGCATATAGGGCGCTGGTGCGACCTATTCGTGAGTACTGCTCGCGTTTTTGGGAACCCCTACCAGGTCGGACACAAGGAAGACATCTAAGCAATTCAGAGGCTGGTTGCTACAATTGTTACCGATAGGTTCGAACAACACGCAAGTGTTACGAAGATGCTTCGGGAACTCACATGGGAATCCCTGGAGGGAAGGCGACGATCTTTTCGAGAAGCAGTATTGATAAAATTTAGAGAACTGGCATTTGAAAGTGACTGCCAAACGGTTCTACTGCCGCCAATATACATTGCGCGTAAGGACCACGAAGATAAGTTACTAGAAATTAGGACTCATACGGAGGCATATAGATAGTCCTTTTTCTCTCGCTCTGTTTGCGAGTCTAACAGGAATGCAAATGACAAATAGTGGTTCAAATGGTTCAAATGGCTCTGAGCACTATGGGACTTAACTTCTGAGGTCATGAGTCCCCTAGAACTTAGAACTACTTAAACCTAACTAACCTAAGGACATCACACACATCCATGCCCGAGGCAGGATTCGAACCTGACAAATAGTGGTACGGAGTACCCTCCACCACGCACCTATCGGTGGCTTGCGGAATATGTATGTGGATGTAGATGTAGAAGAAAAGTAGTCGCACCTAAGAAACGTTAATATAGCGCGATGGGTAAAAGTGTGAATGAATGCTTGAAAGGTGTGGCATGATAACCGGATAAAACGAGTTTCGACGAACGATGAAACTTGTAGTAACATTATATTATATCTCGACGAAGAGTAATCATTACCATTCGCATCAGTTCCACGATCAAAAAAGATAAATACCTTGATATCACCACGGACGTTAATTGCACGTATTCTGCCAGTGAAATGTAGGCAGAAGAGAAAAAGTAAGAGGTTGTATGTCTTTTTGTAGAAACTTGTACGAAACTTGGAACTATTAGCGTAACCATCTACTCGAGAGGCATTTTACAACACTCCAGTCGTTGGAATTCTGGAGTGTTTGTCCCTCTCTCTTCTGCGGACGTAAACATGACGTTGTTGCACTACAAATACATAATGGTGTGATGGCCTGAAGTGGCTACGGCATTAGCGACATGACGCGAGCGCTCGTTTGTGGGTCCTCATAGCTTCATTGCGCTGAGAACCAGTGAACAGCACACTGACTTCACATCTATTTTCTGGCCGCGCGTCAGTGAGTTTTATCCGTGCATTATGCATACAATAGAACTTGCTCTGTAGGAGAGGTGCTAATTACTTTCAGCCCAGGAAGCGACATAACACAGATGCGTAAGTAATATTCGTACAGGATTAATGAGGAAGCTTGTGGCACACCTGCTTACCTGAACTCAGCATTTTATATAGTTTTCCGCAGTTGTCTGGGAAAATTTTGCGCTAGGTTTGCATGTCCAAACCATATTCACGATTCACGGAAAATTACAATAAATACCTTCGCAAGACAACCTTGTCGCAGACAGAATAGTGTTTAATATACCTTTGACGGTCGGGCCTTTAAAAACAGAAACCAAGCTCGCAACAGACGAGGACTGTAGCATACAGGAGGTGGACAAATATCGGGTGATCAAAAAGTCAGCATAAATTTGAAAATTTAATAAACCACGGAATAATGTAGATAGAGAGGTAAAAATTGACACACATGCTTTGAGTGACATGGGGTTTTATTAGAACAAAAAAAAAAAAAACAAAGTTCACAAAATGTCCGACAGATGGCGGTGGACAGCAAAACGTCAGTGACTGCTCATGACAATCGTGTGTAAAAGGAGCTGTAATGAGAGAGAGAATGAACAGTGCCCGCATCTCGTGGTCGTGCGGTAGCGTTCTCGCTTCCCACGCCCGGGTTCCCGGGTTCGATTCCCGGCGGGGTCAGGGATTTTCTCTGCCTCGTGATGGCTGGGTGTTGTGTGCTGTCCTTAGGTTAGTTAGGTTTAAGTAGTTCTAAGTTCTAGGGGACTTATGACCACAGCAGTTGAGTCCCATAGTGCTCAGAGCCATTTGAACCATTTGAATGAGCAGTCGCATCATGTTGACGTTACCTGAAAAGGCGCTTTTAGTGAAGCTGTATTAACAGAATGGGGCACGTGCTAGTTCAGCGTTACGATCCTATCGCCATAGGAAGGGAATTCGAACGGGTAAAGGTCCGTTGACAAATGCAGCTATGGCGAGAATGATTTCGAAGCCACGGGTTGTTTGGACGATAGACCCCGTAGTGGCAGACCGAGCACAAGGCGTAATGCTGCTGAGACAGTTCAGGAAGAAATGGAGACTGCAGCGGGTTCGTCTACGCACGGGGAAGTTAGCGCTCGTGCAGTCGCACGTCGCACCGGCATTCCATACACTACTGTTTGGTTGGCACTTAGGCGTACCCTCCGATGCTATCCGTACAAAATCCATCGGCATCATGAACTGTTACCTGGCGATTTAGTGAAGTGGAGGGCATTTGCGGTGAGGGCGTTTCAAAAGATGGCGGAAGATGACGATTGGTTGAGTAACGTGTTGTGGACCGACGAAGCTCATTTCACGCTCCGAGGGTCTGTCGACGCCCACAACTGCAGAATTTGGGCTACCGAAAATCCTAGAACTGTCGTGGAAACTCCATTGCACGACGAGAAAGTCACGGTATGGGTTGGGTTTACCACATCTACCGTTATCGGGCCTTTTTTCTTCGAGGAAATGCGTGATTCTGGTTTTGTAACTGCTACCGTGACGGGTGAGAGGTACGCCGATATGTTACAGAATCGCAACAGCCCCAGCCTGGCTCATAAACAGCTGCTGGAACGTACGATGTTTATGCAGGATAGCGCTACACCCCATGTTGCTAGACGCGTGAAAGATCACTTGCGCGCGTCGTTTGGTGATGATCGTGTGCTCAGCCGCCACTTTCGTCATGCTTGGCCTCCCAGGTCCCCAAACCTCAGTCCGTGCGATTATTGGCTTTGGGGTTACCTGAAGTCGCAAGTGTATCGTGATCGACCGACATCTCTAGGGATGCTGAAAAACAACATCCGACGCCAATGCCTCACCATAACTCCGGACATGCTTTACAGTGCTGTTCACAACATTATTCCTCGACTACAGCTATTGTTGAGGAATGATGATGGACATATTGGGCATTTCCTGTAAAGAACATCATCTTTGCTTTGTCTTACTTTGTTATGCTAATTATTGCTATTCTGATCAGATGAAGCGCCATCTATCGGACATTTTTTGAACTTGTGTATTTTTTTGGTTCTAAGAAAACCACATGTCATTCCAAGCATGTGTGTCAATTTGTACCTCTCTATCTTGATTATTCCGTGATTTATTCAGTTTTCAAATTTCTACTGACTTTTTGTTCAGCCGGTGTATGGAAAGACCAAACACACAACACGTTACCGTGCCTAATGCAGTGTAGAAAAACAGGTCTTGCACAGTTTTCAAGGGTATCTTATACCATTCTTCTGGCAAAATAGTGCCAAGTTCGGTAACGATGATGGAGGTGGAGAGCAATCACGCACCATTTTCGTCAAAGTAGACCGCAAATGCTCAACAACATTTAGATCTGGTAACAGGTGCAAGGGGAGATGTGACAATGCATCCTCCTGCTCACAAAACCAATATTGGACGAAGGGAGCGGTGCGAACAGGGGCCCTGTCGTCTTGGAACACAGCATCGCCACTGGGGGGACAAACCTTGCAGAGTACATGGAATACCACGATATGGCTGCCCATATCATCACTGAACCTCCGCCATGGTTATCTTCTGGGACTTAAACTCGGCTAGAACTTGAAAACAGTCTGCAACAAGACTTATCCGATCTAATGACATTCTTCTATTGCTCCATTGTCCAGGTGTTACGGCTTCCTCTATGATGTCGCCAGTCATACGACCACACCGCTGCCTGAGAGATCGATCTACCGGATGCGATTCTCTCGATAAACGGATCAGAAGAACGGCTGTGCTAGCCAAAGAGTATACAGCCAGTCGTAGTACTTAGGCTCGCCGCGAGGCGCCGCTAGGCCACTTCATTTGTAGCAGCAGTATAGTGCAGTTGGTAGCCGCGCTTAGTGGTCAGCCAGCGCCGATGTTAGACAGTCATCGTCAACAGCTCTGTCATTGCTGCCATTCCGTAATAGTAATACAGTAAAGTCAAAAGTACTAAGTTGCTAGTTATAAACAATTCTACGTTCTGTCATGTCGACAGCCAAGTTAGTCTTCAAATTCACCGGATTCGACATTACGAGAGATTAATTTGTCACTGCAAGATTTGTGACTTGTAAATTATGTCATTCTACAGACGCTTAGTCTAGTCGCGTCTGCTATAATTGTCAACCAACAGATCATGGACTACAACAAAGTTAAGTAATAAATATTTTCTTATTTTGTACTCCTGCTTATTAATTGTGTTTTCCTGTTCTAGCTGCCAAGCAGTCTTGGCATAGTAGAACCCACGTTTCCACCTCCTTAGCTACCTCATATTTGCTACCTCATGTTGATGGACTCGGTTATGGTGGAAGATCGAAAGCCATTGTCGGCACCACGTTTTCCCGTTACGGACATTTGCATCACCGATGAGTGCTGGACTCGCATTCGGGAGGACGACGGTTCAATCCCGCGTCCGGCCATCCTGATTTAGGTTTTCCGTGATTTCCCTAAATCGCTCCAGGCAAATGCCGGGATGGTTCCTTTCAAAGGGCACGGCCGACTTCCTTCCCCGTCCTTCCCTAAACCGATGAGACCGATGACCTCGCTGTCTGGTCTCCTTCCCCAAACCAACCAACCAACCGATGAGTGGTTTTAGATTTCCAACTCGCCCTGCAGTTCCCTGCTTGTAGAGCTCCCTTCGTGTTGTTTGGGTGCTGACAGGATTCTCGAGTGCGACATTGAGCTCTGCAATGACTTTTGCAGCTGTCGCCGTCTTATTTTTCGCGAGAATCCTCTTCAATGGCCGTCTGTCACAATCAAACAATACACATTTTCGTCCACGTTGTCAGTTAGCGCCGGCCGAAGTGGCCGTGCGGTTAAAGGCGCTGCAGTCTGGAACCGCAAGACCGCTACGGTCGCAGGTTCGAATCCTGTCTCGGGCATGGATGTTTGTGATGTCCTTAGGTTAGTTAGGTTTAACTAGTTCTAAGTTCTAGGGGACTGATGACCTCAGCAGTTGAGTCCCATAGTGCTCAGAGCCATTTTGTCAGTTATCAGATCGTGTTTTTCCTATATGAGGTACAAATCTTCGATGCGGTGCCTCATGAAACACCAACACTTCGGCTACGTTGATTATGGAAGCACCTATCATACGATCACCAGCAATTTGCCCATGTTCGAATACACTGAGCTCAGACATAATATTCCCACAAGTAGCAGAACACTGTTGTGACTACGACTGACACTTCCAGCGTATTGAGGACATTGCAGAGGTGACGTTCGTGGCCAAAGTCAGCAGCGCAAACTGCAGGTTTGCATCTGCATTTATGTTCAAGCATCCATTTCTCGCGGTGTTTGCATACTTTTGTCTACCTCCTGTGTCATTCCCAGCCGCGTCCATAGACTCTTCCTTTGCTATTGTGGACACCATAGCCAATATCACGTATCCATGATGGACGCGGCCTTATTCAGCCTGGGGATGATGCGTCGGGTTTTCTGTAATCCTTTTATTTGATTGTGGTCTGGGTCTACTAGGATGTTCTAAGGCCTTGTGACTTTGAATGATGGCAGGTGTTTTCCAGCACCTCTGGGAAAGAAACGTTTCAGAAATCCTGGTAGAGAGCAGAACTTTCCAGAGGAGTGCGAAAGGCTGTCGCTTTGTAACGAGCTCCTTTCATACATCGTGGAACCGTACTCAGTTAATACCCGGCAGAAATCAAATCTGCATTCGGATCGGACTTCCTTAACTCCTGTGCAAAAAGGTGTGCAGTATACTGCTGCATCCAATTTCAACATCTACCATTCGAGTTCAAAAAGCTTAGCAGTAATTCGCGCGCTTTCAAATCTAAACTGAAGGGTTTCCTCATGGGTTACTCCTTCTATTCTGTCGAGGAGTTCCTCGAAAAATTGATTCTTATTGTGTTGTTGATTGTGTTTACTTAAATTTATGGACTGACTTTTTTCGGGTTCATAAACATATATTTTTATCTGTTATTACTTTTATGTTGTAAATTCATGTACTGACACGTTCCACGACCGTGGAGATTTGCTCCTCAATTTGGTCCTACGGAACTTGACGTGTAAATGAAAAAAATACGCGGAAGTCTTTTGTTGATTCACAACCAGACTCTAGTTGCCCACTGTTCGCGGGAGCGGCTCATTTCTGCCAAAACAGTGATGTGCAGGGATCTCTTGCGGCGATGTTAAAGCTTTGACCAGAGTTTGCCAATAAGAGCGCAAGGCGCACGTCGTTCTGTCGCTTCTATCCACATACACTACTGACCATTAAAATTGCTACAGCAAGAAGAAATACAGATGATAAACGGGTATTCATTGGACAAATACATTATACTGGAACTGACATGTGATTACATTTTCACGCAAATTGGGTGCATAGATCCTGAGAAATCAGTACCCAGAACAACCACCTCTGGCCGTAATAACGGCCTTCATACGCCTGGGCATTGAGTAAAACAGAGCTTGGATGGCGTGTACAGGTACAGCTGCCCATGCAGCTTCAACACGATACCACAGTTCATCAAGAGTAGTGGCTGGCGTATTGTGACGAGCCAGCTGCTCGGCCGCCATTGACCAGACGTTTTCAACTGGTGAGAGATCTGGAGAATGTGCTGGCCAAGGCAGCAGTCGAACATTTTCTGTATCCAAAAAAGGCCCGTACAGGACCTGCAACATGCGGTCGTGCATTATCCTGCTGATATGTAGAATTTCGCAGGGATCAAATGAAAGATAGAGCCACGGGTCGTAACACATCTGAAATGTAACGTCCACTGTTCAAAGTGCCGTCAATGCGAACAAGAGGTGACCGAGACGTGTAACCAATGGCACCCCATACCATCACGCCGGGCGATACTCCAGTATGGCGATGACGAATACACGCTTCCGATGTGCGTTCACCGCGATGTGGTCAAACACGGATGCGACCATCGTGATGCTGTAAACAGAACCTGGATTCATCCGAAAAACATGACGTTTTGCCATTTGTGCACCCAGGTTCGTCGTTGAGTACACCGTCGCAGGCGTTCCTGTCTGTGATGCAGCGTCGAGGGTAACCGCAGCTATGGTCTCCGAGCTGGTAGTCCATGCTGCTGCAAACGTCGTCGAACTGTTCGTGTAGATGGTTGTCTTGCAAACGTCCCCATCTGTTGACTCAGGGATCGAGACGTGGCTGCACGATCCGTTACAGCCATGCGGATAAGATGCCTATCATCTCGACTGCTAGTGATACGAGGCCGTTGGGATCCAGCACGGCGTTCCGTATTACCCTCCTGAACCCACCGATTCCATATCCTGCTAACAGTCATTGGATCTCGACCAACGCGAGCAGCAATGTCGCTATACGATAAACCGCAATCGCGATAGGCTACAATCCGACCTTTATCAAAGTCGGAAACGTGATGGTACGCATTTCTCCTCCTTACACGAGGTATCACAACAACGTTTCACCAGGCAACGCCGGTCAACTGCTGTTTGTGTATGAGAAATCGGTTGGAAACTATAATCATGTCAGCACGTTGTAGGTGTCGCCACCGGCGCCAACATTGTGTGAATGCTCTGAAAAGCTAATCATTTGCATTTCAAAGCATCTTCTTCCTTTGGGTTAAATTTCGCGTCTGTAGCACGTCATCTTCGTGGTGTAGCAATTTTAATGGCCAGTAGTGTACATACATTACTAGACTGAAAATACTGTGTACAGTATCATTGGTGTTACTGAAGCGAGCACTTTAAAATGACAATACGGCAGGGAGCACAAGGAACGTGTGAACAGCTGTTTATTTATTAAAAAAACTGTCGTAAGAAACGGCAATGAACTGCTATAACTACTTCACCCTAGAGTTTTAACATAACGGTCAATACATGGGTCATGTTTGGTTGTAATCTTTCGTTCAGCCGACGGAATATACAAGGAGACGAACTTGTCTCAATGCAAGCATAACTAGAAAAATAGTACGTATTTTTGCTTTTCTACTGTATTTAACCCAAAATAATTGCATTACAGTTTGTCTTATCTGAAATTCCAGCAGTGTTAAATAGTTTATGTACAGTATATTTTAAGAGATTTAGTAATCTAGTATTAATATACGTAGCTTAATGATGTGTTTTTGTGCAATTTTGATCAACACCGGCTTTTCTTCGAGTGTTATACTCGTTATAAAAGTGCTCCTATAAGGTGAACGTGCTATTTGTTATTAATAGCATGTGTCTTTATTCATTTGAGTGCTCTTACGAAAACTATAGTCCGCTTAAAACTTGTGTGTGTGTGTGTGTGTGTGTGTGTGTGTGTGTGTGTGTAACATGAGGTTTTACTCATAACTCGATTCTACGAAGTTTGTGTTAAACTCGACTAGTATGCAAATATTTGCTCAACTTCAAAGCTTGCTTAGACCACCTCGTAAAGTTTACAATGTCATTTCTTTCCAAAAAAGTATAGTAGTACAGTAATCAGACTTCCTGACGCTGCTGTCTTTTCTCACCAAACGTCCGACTTCGGCAAAGGCTGGCTGCGCCTTTACCAGTTTATTAATGTTTGCCTCTGGTTTCTTCCTGCTGCTTAAAATACACTACCTGACAAAAAGAAGAAACCGGGAGAGGATCTACGATGTTAATTCAGTAATAACAATATCGAGTTAAGTTTACAAACAAGTTGGCAGTACGAGACTATTTACCAGTATGACGCAGCGCTCTGCCTGAGCAGGATGCTGCAGTGATTCGGTTCCTAAAGGAAGCTGGTCCACAACTGTTGTAACTGGTTCTCGATATCCCGCAGACTGACACTGAAACAGAGATGACGTCTGAGCTGGTCCCACACATCCTCCATCTGGGGCAGACCTGGGGACCTTGCTGTACATATAAATGCCTCAGCATCACTCTGATAGTGCATAGAAACACTTGTTATATATGTGCGAACATTGCCCTGCCGAAAAATGTCACATGAGGGGTAGCAGACGAGGACGCAACGTACCATTGCGCCGTCACATTTACCTCAATCACTGCTAGCCGCGATCTGAAGTCATACCCCATGGCTCCCCACTAGGACTGTTAATATTTTTAAAAATATCATGAACCTGATATATCTATACTTAAAAAATATCATTATCGTCTTTCTACATATCGAAAAATGTATCGGATATCGATATAGCGACGAAAAAATATCGACGTACATGCCCATTAAAATACCGGCTGCACGTTGTAAATACACTATGAGATCAAAAGTATCCGGACACCTCAAAAAACACGTTTTTCATACTAGGTGAATTGTGCTGCCTCCTACTGCCAGGTACTCCAAATCAGCGAACTCAGTAGTCATTAGACATCGTGAGAGAGCAGAATGGGGCGCTCCGCAGAACTCCCGGACTTCAAACGTGCTCTGGTGATTGGAGGTCACTTATGTCATATGTCTGTACGCGAGATTTCCACACTCCCAAACATACCTAGGTACACTGTCTCCGATGTGATAGTGAAGTGGAAACATGAAGGGACACGTACAGCACAAAAGGGTACAGGCCGACCTCATCTGTTGACTGACAGAGACCATCGAAAGTTGAAGACCGTCGTAATGTGTAATAGGCAGACATCTATCCAGACTATCACACAGGAATTCCAAACTGCATCAAGATCCACTGCAAGTACTATGGCAGTTAGGTGGGAGGTGAGAAAACTTGGATTTCATGGTCGAGTGGCTGCTCGTAAGCCACACATCACGCCGGTAAATACCAAACGACGCCTCGCTTGGTGTAAGGAGCGTAAACATTGGACGATTGAACAGTGGAAAAACGTTGTGTGGACTGATGAATCACGGTACACAATGGGGCGATCAGATGGCAGGGTATGGGTATGGCGAATGCCCGATGAACGTCATCTGCCAGTGTGTGTAGTGCCAACAGTAAAATTCGGAGGCGGTGGTGTTATGGGGTGGTCGTGATTTTGATGGAGGGTCTTGCAGTCCTTGTTGTTTCGCGTGGCACTATCACAGCACAGGCCTATACTGCTGTTTTAAGCACCTTCTTGCTTCTCACTGTTGAAGAGCAATTTGGGGGTGGTGATTGCATCTTTCAAAACGATCGAGCACCTGTTCATAATGTACGGCCTGTGGCGGAGTGGTAACACGACAATGGACTGGCCTGCACAGAGTCGTGACCTTAATCCTGCAGAACGCCTTTGGGATGTTTTGGAACGCCGACTTCGTGCCAGGCCTCACCGACCGACATCGAAACCTCTCCTCAGTGCAGCTCTCTGTGAAGAATGGGATGCCATTCCCCAAGAAACGTTCCAGCACCAGATGAAACGTATCCCGGCGAGAGTGGAAGCTGTCATCAAAGCTAAGGGTGGGCCAACACCGTATTGAATTCCAGCATTAGCGATGGAGGGCGCCACAACTTGTAAGTCATTTTCAGCCAGGTGTCCGGATACTTTTGATCACATAGTGTATGGCTTGCATGTAATGCTTTATCTACTGCAAGTGTGGTGATATGCTGACCAATATCGATACCCCTTCATACACCTACTTCCTTTCCTCTGACAGCTAAAATTCAGTCTGCAGTGTGACATCCTGGGCGATGTTTATTTGCTGCAAATATGATATTGTGCTGTTTTCAGGCCTCACCTAAGAGACTGATTCCGTTGTCACTACGTGTGAGTCATTTCTCATGCTTGGTAGAATTCTACAGTAGTTATAAGTGGGGACGTGGAGTTCTATAAGTAGCTTCTTGAGAACAGCATTATCTCTTCTGATTTGATTCCTGTCAAGCATATTATGTTACTGCATTGTTTGACTTTTGTGCCTAGTTATATAGAAATTTCAGTCTGGCACCCCGCGACCGCTGCGGTCGCAGGTTCGAATCCTGCCTCAGGTGTGGGTGGGTGTGCTGTCCTGAGACTAGTTAGGTTTAAGTAGTTCTCAGTTGAAGGGGACTGATGATCTCAGCTGTCAAGTCCCACAGTGCTCAGAGCCATTTGAACCATATATAGCAATTCACCCAACTGTTGTGCGGTGAACGGAAGTCAAGCGGTATAGCTGTCAACAATATTTGGACAAATTTGGTCGATGAGTTGGTTTTCAGCAGTGGCTATGTTGCATGATCAGAGACGTGTTTTTTTTTAAATGTGCACTGATGTCGTCTGCTGTTGTTGACTCTCCTGAGGGTCGCGCGGTTCCAGACTGAAGCACCCAGAACCGCTCGGCTACACCGGCCGGCCTCAAACATATGGCTCACAATTTTAAACGAACAGTTGGTAAAAGGTAAGTTTTTAAACTACTATACACAACTTAGGTATGTTTGAATATTTTATTTCGGTTGTTCCAATGTGATGCATATACCTCTATGAACTTATCATTTCTGAGAACGCATGCTGTTACAGCGTGATTACCTGTAAATACCACATTAATGCAATAAATGCTCAAAATGATGTCCGTCAACCTCAATGCATTTGGCAATACGTGTAACGACACTCCACTCAACAGCGAGTAGTTCGCTTTCCGAAATGTTCGCACATGCATTGACAATGCGCTGACGCATGTTGTCAGGCGTTGTCGGTGGATCACGATAGCAAATATCCTTCAACTTTCCCCACAGAAAGAAATCCGGGGACGTCAGATCCGGTGAACGTGCGGGCCATGGTATGGTGCTTCGACGACCAATCCAGCTGTCATGAAATATGCTATTCAATACCGCTTCAACCGCACTCGACTATGTGCCGGACATCCATCATGTTGGAAGTACATCGCCATTATGTTATGCAGTCAAACGTCTTGTAGTAACATCGGTAGAACATTACGTAGGAAATCGGCATACATTGCACCATTTAGATTGCCATCGATGAAAAGGGGGCCAATTATCCTTCCTCTCATAATGCCGCAGCATACATTAATCCACCAAGGTCGCTGATGTTCCACTTGTCGCAGCCATAGTCGATTTTCCGTTGCCCAATAGTGCATATTATCCCGGTTTACGTTACCGCTGTTGGTGAATGACGCTTCGTCGCTAAATAGAACGCGTGCAAAAAATCTGTCATCGTCCCGTAATTTCTCTTGTGCCCAGTGGCAGAACTGTACACGACGTTCAAAGTCGTCGCCAAGCAATTCATGGTGCATAGAAATATGGTACGGGTGCAATCGATGTTGATGTAGGATTCTCAACACCGGCGTTTTTGAGATTCCCGATTCTCGCGCAGTTTGTCTGCTACTGATGTGCGGATTAGCCGCGACAGCAGCTAAAACACGTACTTGGGCATCATCATTTGTTGCAGCTCGTGGTTGACGTTTCACATGTGGCTGAACCCTTCCTGTTTCCTTAAATAACGTAACTATCCGGCGAACGGTCAGGACACTTGGATGGTGTCGTCCACGATACCGAGCAGCATACATAGCACACGCCCATTGAGCATTTTGATCACAATAGCCATACAGCAACACGATATCGACCTTTTCCGCAATTGGCAAACGGTCCATTTTAACACTGGTAATGTATCACGAAGCAAATACCGTCTGCTACATGATACCACGTACTTGTACGTTTGTGACTATTACAGCGCCATCTATCACAAAGCGAAAAAAGTGGTCCAAGTAAAATATTCATATTTCCTTACGTACTACACGAATATGTAATAAGAAATGGGGGTTCCTGTTTTAAAAAAACCTTGTTGATATCCGTTTGACCTATGGCAGCGCCATCTAGCTGGCCAAGCATAGCGCCATCTAATTTCCCCTTTCAAGCTAGATGAGTTTCGTTCTTTGTAGTTTTTCCTATGATGCTTATTTCGTGAGATATTAGGCCCGGTCACTATGAATGGACCACCCTGTATTTTGCATAGTTTCACCAAACACACTATTGTTCATAAGTTTTCAAGAAAAACTTCTTTTCGGTTAAGGATAATAAGCATTTCACACTAGATAATAAACTGAGCATTGTCGCGTGAGGTCACTGCCGTGTGCATAACAGTTGATTTAGCAGTAGCCTACCGTAACATAAAATGAAGCTTACACTTTACAAAATGGTTCAAATGGCTCTGAGCACTATGGGACTCAACTGCTGTGGTCATCAGTCCCCCAGAACTTTGAACTACTTAAACCTAACTAACCTAAGGACATCACACTCATCCATGCCCGAGGCAGGATTCGAACCTGCGACCGTTGCGGTCACGCGGTTCCAGACTGTAGCGCCTAGGACCGCACGGCCACTCCGGCCGGCTTACACTTTACAATACGCATTTGCAATCTATAGTTTTTTTCTGTACAACTTATTTCTCATTGCATTAAATCATTTCCTGACATAGTCTGTTTTCACGTACAGTCAGTTCCAGAAGAAAGTGTACGCCATTATCTGTAGGAAATAAAGGGCACTGTTATAAATATATGTTTATATGAAAATACATGTTATTACAAATTGTATAATTACCTAATAGTTAATCCAATCGCCGCCATTATCGATTACAGCTCGCCACCATAGCCCTCTAAATATCGTTTGCTCCACTTCGCAACGAATGTCTTTCACTTTCGAAGAATTTTAGTAGCATCTCCATATGAAAGCTTTGATCCCTTTGGATGAATTACAAGGAACACTGTTTCGTGACGGTTTAGATATTTTGCACTCATTTTAAACTGTAACTGGCAAAAGAAAACATTCAATTCTCACACTGTTTATCTACACACTATGCAAAAGCACATTGATTACAGACCCCTACCAGAGATGTCGCTACGGACGATACATCTAAAATTATGGCGTATACTTTCTTGTGGAACTGACTACGTCATTCCATCCAAGTGCCAGCAGTTTCTACAGTTAAACAAGACAACCTAGGTTTATCAGCACCGAATGATAAACAAACGTTTCATACTACCAGATAATGTGAATACATTAGCTTGAGTTCACTACTGCCTGAAATTTGATGGAAGTCGATTCTATTGTGGGGCTGAGTGAATCCCGTTCAAGACATCCCTACCTAAGATTAATTTGAGGAGGTGCAAGGAATCTAAGCAGGGTCTTTCCGCACTAAGGTCAGTGACTGTAACCGTTGGGCTACAGAGGTAGTCGATTTTGTACATGTGAAAATATAACTGAATATGACGATGACTGAGTTTGAGAGGTGGCATGAGCCCCCTCTCATATTTCTATCTTACGATTCTCCTCTCTAGTTGCATGCGGTGGAGGGTTGCTATTCCTTCACACGCGGACTTCCCATGCAGCGTCTCTCGTCACCCGGGTGGTCCAGTGACAGGCGGGCTCTTCTGACTTTGAAAGGGTAGGCCGACAGGCGTGGGGGGTCGAGTGAATGCTTTCCGGACGCCGGCATTGTCAGGAGACGCGCCCGTTTGGGACCGGAAGTGGCGGCTGGGCTGGAGGTTCCGTTGCTTCGCAGAAGCTTAGCGAAAACACTTTCTGGCGGGCTACCAGCGAGGCGTGGGAATGACTTATGTACCCAGGCAGCTGTGGCGGGAAAATTCCCGCGCTTTCTGCAAAATAGGAACTGTGATTGGCTTGCTCAGGGCATAGCTCCGCGACGGAGCAAAATCAGCACAGAAATTGGCGCCAAGAATCTCCATTGGTGGAATGGTAGTGCCCCGGCAATGGAGTGGAATTTCCGCCGGTTTTCGAATTGCTGATTGGAACGTAACCACGGCCACTGTCGTGGGGGCGGGAATGTTGTGTGTTCGGCCTGTACGGGTGCTCTAGGGAGTCGGCAATCGCCTTTCGGTCGAGGACGTCGAAGCAACCAGCCCTCGCCTGCGGTACGCCAGATCGTGTTCTGGCAGTTAAGAAGACAGTTTGGTAATGTATGTCCGCAGCACCGGCAGATAGGGATTTTCCTAGGTGATAATCAGAGCTCAGCAGAGTGCGCCTGTTCATCCTTTTCTAACTTTGTTCAGTCTTGAGTAGCAGCAATTACTGTTGGGTTAGCTGTGTGTCTCTCTTGAGATTTGAGTGGCAAGGAATTGGCTCCACATACCACTTCGTCTTAAACCTCACGATCTAGTTTAGGGACAACTTCACCTTCACAGCGTTTGTTTGTGTTTCCAATTTGAGCCAATTTAATGTATTATAAATTAGAATTCATGTGTTTTTGTTTATTATTTTGTGCTTAGTCTTAATAAATCATATTGTTATTTTGGACAGAACTTTCATTCTGTTAATCGGTAGAGCAACCCATCATTTCTCACTACGTTTATGAAACCTTCCTTTATTTAACTTATTTATCAAATTAAATTATTGCAGGTGCCAAACTCTTTTCTACTCCACTTGCAGGGTTGATTACAGTCAGTTCGCGTATATTTTTAATCCTTGTGCAACAGCAAAAGTCGGAGTTAGAAA
Source organism: Schistocerca nitens (assembly GCF_023898315.1). Lineage (NCBI taxonomy): Eukaryota > Metazoa > Arthropoda > Insecta > Orthoptera > Acrididae > Schistocerca > Schistocerca nitens. The sequence goes on along the minus strand of NC_064616.1, from coordinate 164,907,587 downwards.
AGGGGGGGCTTAGAGCATCATTTACGTATGTAGCTTCTAGAATTTAGTGTTAAATACACTGCTAGCCCCGGCACCTCGCAAGTTTTATTGTGTGTGTGTGTGTGTCGTGTGTGTGTGAGAGAGAGCAAATGTGAGATGACATAAATCATCCAAAGGGATCAAAGCTTTCATATGGAGATGCTACTAAAATTCTTCGAAAGTCAAAGAATTCGTTGCGAAGTGGATCAATGGCATAAAAGTATTTTTGTTATGAATGAAATAGAGAGAAATGAAATTTACAAATAAGGTAGAATTTTACATGTTTCCGTATTTTTGACGTTGGCAATACTCATAGAGAGAATACGTTTGCTGTGTACGGGCTGTATGCTTTACGGACAGGAAACTCTGGTCGCAGCAATGGTGTACTAGCGTCCTAACCTTGAACGGGTTCATCAGCAGACGACAGAGCTTCAATCATACACGCTGCCTAACCCAACAGATGATAGAGCGGTCGCTTATCTCACGGATCTGTTTCGCACATGGTCGCAAATAGTTCCTCTAATATCTGCACGTGGCCTGGGTATATAGGTGGGGATGGGGGAAGGGCAAAAATCTGCTCTGAAGCATCTTCCATTGATCTCTGGGCCAGGTGTCGACTGTACTCGCAGCTGTTCAATCAGTGTCTCGATCAGACCCTTTGCTACGTCCGTTGCAGCGTACTAACCCTCAATGTAAATAGTCCTACGTTTACTGCATAAAGGACTCTGTACTGACCTCCTCAGACTCAAGGAGCCCACCTTATAGACTGTCTCCCCATCTTTAAATTTTCGAACAGTCTCTACAGTCATCGGTCACACTACACGACCATTGCAAGGGTTTGCGGCCCGCTCAACTTGCCATCCCTCATCCCAGCCACAGCCTGCACAGCATTCTGTTTAACCTTGGAAAATGTGTGTCACATGCAGTAGTTGCCCTCATGCAGCAACTGTTTTATCACTCACTCACAGCAACAGTGTTATTATCACTTGGCTAAATGTTCTTCATGCAGCAAGGCAGGACACAAGGTGGACGTTTGCCAGTCTTACTTCAAGATGAATGTTGGTTCTCCCTCATGGACTCCTCTTCCCCTTGAGTTGAGGAAGTGCCCGATGCCTACACTCCATCTTATTCATCCACGGTCTGCTCCCTGTATTTGATAGGCTCTCAATGCTCATAGTGGAAGCCGACACAGTTCCAGTGGAATTCCATGCTCATACAAGTTGTTCCACAACTATCGCGATTTGGGAGACTTATCGCCCTTTGGGCTCATCTCTTTCTATGGCAGGAATTCTCCAATTTCTGCGTGGTTACAGCAACAGTTCTATCGGAGTGAAAGGACAGTTCATAGCTCACATTCAGTATCATTCTACTGCCTTCAGAGCGGGCATCTTTGTGAAAGAGCCAAAAAAAAATCCTTGGTTTGGACCTCTTTAATTCTTTAGGTTTGGAAGTACATACACTATGTGATCAAAAGTATCCGGACACATGGCTGAAAATGCCTTACAAGTTCGGTAATGCTGGAATTCAACATGGTGTTGGCCCACCCTTACCCTTGATGGCAGCTTCCACTCTCACAGGCATGCATTCAGTCAGGTGCTGGAAGGTTTCTTGGGGACGGGCAGCCCATTTCTTCACGGAGTGCTGCACTGAGAAGAGGTATCGATGTCGGTCGGTGAGGCCTGGCACGATGTCGGCGTTCCAAAACATCCCAAAGGTGTTCTATAGAGCTCGGGTCAGGACTCTGTGCAGGACAGTCCATTACAGGAATGTTACTGTCGTGTAACCACTGCGCCACAGGCAGTGAATTATGAACAGGCGCTCGATCGTGTTGAAAGATGCAATCGCCATCCCCGAATTGCTCAACAGTGGGAAGCAAGAAGTTGCTTAAAACATCAATGTAGACCTGTGCTGTGATAGTGGCATGCAAAACTACAAGGGCTGCAAGCCCCCTCCATCAAAACACGACCACACCATAACACGACCGCCTCCGAATTTTACTGTTGGCACTAAACACGCTGGCAGATGACATTCACCGGGAATTCGCCATACCCGCACCCTGCCTTCAGATCGCTCCATTGTGTACTGTGATTCGTCACTCCACACAACGTTTTTCCACTGTTTAGTCGTCCAGTGTTTACGCTCCTTGCCGCGCGGGATTAGCTGAGCGGTCTGAGGCGCTGCAGTCATGGACTGTGCGGCTGGTCCCGGCGGAGGTTCGAGTCCTCCCTTGGGCATGGGTGTGTGTGTTTGTCCTTACGATAATTTAGGTTAAGTAGTATGTAAGCTTAGGGACTGATTACCTTAGGAGTTAAGTCCAATAAGATTTCACACACATTTGAACATTTTATTTACGCTCCTTACACCAAGCGAGCCGTCGTTTGGCATTTACCGGCGTGATGTCTGGCATATGAGCAGCCGCTCGTCCATGAAATCCAAGTTTTCTCACCTCCTGCCTAACTGTCATAGCACTTGTAGTGGAACTTGATGCAGTTTTGAATTCCTGTGTGATTGTCTGGATAGATGTCTGCCTATTACGACCCTCTTCAACTGTCGGTGGTCTCTGTCAGTCAACAGACGAGGTCGGCCTGTACCCTTTTGTGCTGTACGTGTCCCTTCACGTTTCCACTTCACTATCACATCGGAAACAGTGGACCTATTGATGTGTAGGAGTGTGGAAATCTTGCGTACAGACGTATGAAACAGATGACACACAACAACCTGACCACTTTCCAAGTCTGTCGTTTCCGCGGAGCGCCCCATTCTGCTCTCTTACGATGTCTAACTACCACTGAGGTCGCTACGATGTCTAACTACGACTGAGGTCGCTGGTATGGAGTACCTGGCAGTAGGTGGCAACACAATGCCCCTTATATGAAAAGCATTTGGTTTTGTCGGTGTCCGGATTCTTTTGATCACATAGTGTAACTTCACCAACAGCATTAAGCCGTCAGGGACTACCTCCTATTTAGACGACTTATGCTCTCATTACAAGTCAGTTTTTCCCCAACACTGGCGTCACTGGTTTTGAGGCTCATGTCACCCTCATTAGAGCAGCGACTCCCCACTACTTCAAAGCGTGGAATGTTCCATTCGCTCTCAGGTATAAGCTACAGTTGGAACTACAGCGTCTCCAGGAGAAAAGCAGTCTCTCCACAGTCACCAGCAGTCAGTGGCCAAGCTCCGCCGTTATTGTGGATAAGCTGAATGTGTCACTTCAAATTTGCAGTGGCCACAGTCAACAAACAGTCCAACATTGACACCCACCCGATTCCAAAAGTGGACGACATTATGAAGTGACTCACAGCAGGCAATCTTTTCGCCAAGACTGATGTGCAGGATGCTTACCTTAAGCTCCTTCAGGACGAGGCATCACGGATCATTTTGGTCCCTAGCCAACGTTTGGACTGTTCCGCTATAACAGATTTCCTTTTGTCATTGTCAGTGCTCCTGCTATTTTTCAAATGTAGTTGCAACTGCTGGTGTGGGATCTACCCGGCACAGTGAACTATCTGGACAACATTCTAGTCTCTGGTAATATCCCCCATTAGATAATGACCGAACTTGATGCCCTTTTTGCTATTCACCAATAAGCCAGTCCCAAGTGTAACTTAGGCAAATACCGTTTTTTTGTAGCTCAAGTGGAATATCTTGATAATGTTCTTAGTGCTTCAGGAATATGGCCTACACTACAATATATTCACACTGTCTACTAACTTCCAGTCCCAAATGCCGTTAAACAACTGCAATATGTACTCAGCAAACGTAATTATTAACGTAACTTCACCGCCCATGCAGCAGCCATAGCAGAATTGCACCATTAGTTGTTACACAAAAATTGTGAAGCGAAATTGGACTGCCGCCCGTGATGAAGCCGTCTGATATCTCAAGCAAGCTCTGCTCTGCTCAACATGCCTTATGGCCTAAAACGCATCAAAAACTTTTATTGTAACAGCTTATGATTCTGGTCACAGCTTAGGTGCTGTGTGGTGTGGAAGGTTATTATATTGTGTTCACATCCAAAACTCTGACGCAGACGCTACGCAACTACAGCCAAATAGAAAAGAAGGCCCTGGGAAATTCCACAATTACGTGTTCGGCCGACCTTTCACAGTACTGATTTACTGTAAACCTCTTTTATTGTTATTCAAGGCAGTCTCTAATATTCCGACAAATCATCAAGTCGCATCCACCGACGGGCACTGTTATTGTCTAGTTACTCATACAACATCAGATATCACTCAGCACCTCATCATGCCAGCACCAAAATTCTCTCCAAGTTATCACTGGAACAGGATACACAATTCAATTTGAAACCAGAGGATTGTTATCACATGGACACAGAAACAGAAGAAGCTGTAGCCACCTTTCCCTTGCGTGGGAAGGTCATCACCTATCACTCCTCAGAGGACCCACTTATATGGGAAATACGCCATCAGGTGCACCAAGGGAGACTGATGGATCAGAAATAGTGGGACCATCCAGAAGTCCAAGCATTTTGACATGGGCACCACAAGTTCTCCACCCTCAGCGGACTCCTTTTGTTGCAAGGAGAAAGTGATCCCATCCGCCTTGCAGAACCACATCCTGGGCCTCCTACTCACTGCGGAGTTGTGTTCATGAAGAGGCTGGCCCATTAACATGAGTATTGGTGAGGGATCTATGAAGATATTGCCAGCGTAGTGTGACATGTTAGACTTGCCCAAGCAAACAGGCAGCACCCACTCGCAGGTTTAGATGAAGCCCTCACTCCACCCCTCATGACAACGTCAGCCCCGACAATACTCTCCATGGAAGGCTGCACCAGTTCAAACTCCCCATCCTCTATCCTACGAGAACTCTGTTGCCTCATCTGCAGTCTCGATACCATCATTATTCAATCAAAGATGACGTTTGAGCGTTGGTGTTCTCCAAAAATCGCCGACAAAGGGTCCGAAGAGATCATCCATTAATTGGGCAAGGCCTTGGTGAAAGTACAACTGAACAACAGCTCTATTTGTCACAAGCATACCAACTATGCGTGTTCACAGAAAACAGCGAAACCTCCTAGCATTTGATTATCATGATTTTTAGTTCCAGCATTGGAGATCCTCCCTCCTAGAACCTTGGGAAACATAGCACAAACGCAACAGCCACAGAGTCCATATCCTCCATACTGTGGCGAGGACAACACATCCCCTTGTTCAGACACCATTTCTGATGGAAATCAACTACAGTCGACTAGGGTCACCAGTTCTACAGGCAGCCAACGAAAGGGTTCCAGGTTCCCTAGATATAAAGATATGCCACACCCTCTTGACTTTCGAGGATGAGGAGAAGGGATGCTGTGTATGGGCTATACATCCTACAGACTGGCAACGGTTCTCACAGCAGTGATGTATCATTGGCCTAACCTCAAGGGGATTACATCAGCAGACGACTGTTTCATTATTACAGCCTTCAGCCCAAGTGCAGACTTGTGTGAACTCAGTGCTAATCACGAATTTTCAAAACCTATTACTGTCATTAAATTTTCTCCAAAGGTGGAATATTTTAGTTTACATACTTTTCAATAAAACTGTTCTGCAACGTATACTTGGGCCGTGTTGTCATTGTGCCTCAACTGGCACAAGACTTAGCACTTTTGAACACAGGGCAAAATTCAGGTGTGTGTGTGTGTGTGTGCTTATGAATTTGTAAACAGCACTGTAGGAAAATTGCTATGGATAATTTTGAACACGGCAATCTTTGACAAAATATATATAAATATACAGGGTGGTCCATTGATAGTGACCGGGTCAAATATCTCCCGAAATAAGCATCATAGGAAAAAATTACAAAGAACGAAACTCGTCTAGCTTGAAGGGGGAAACCAGATGGCGCTATGGTTGGCTCACTAAATGGCGCTGCCATAGGTCAAACGGATTTCAATTGCGGTTTTTTAAAATAGGAACACCCATTTTTATTACATATTCGTGTAGTACGTAAAGAAATATGAATGTTTTAGTTGGACCACTTTTTTCGCTTTGCGATAGATGGCGCTGTAACAGTCGCAAACGTATAAGTACGTGGTACCACGCGACATTCCGCCAATGCGGACGGTATTTGCTTCGTGATACATTACCCGTGTTAAAATGAACCGTTTACCAATTGCGGAAAAGGTCGATATCATGTTGATGTATGGCTATTGTGATCAAAATGCCCAAAGGGCGTGTGCTATGTATGCTGCTCGGTATCCTGGACGACATCATCCAAGTGTTCGGACCGTTCGCCGGATAGTTACGTTATTTAAGGAAACAGGAAGTGTTCAGCCACGTGTGAAACGTCAACCACGACCTGCAACAAATGATGATGCCTAAGTAGGTGTTTTAGCTACTGTCGCTGCTAATCCGCACATCAGTAGCAGACAAATTGCGCGAGAATCGGGAATCTCAAAAACGTCGCTGTTTAGAATGCTACATCAACATCGATTGCACCCGTGCCATATTTCTATGCACCAAGAATTGCATGGCGACGACTTTGAACGTCTAGTACAGTTCTGCCACTGGGCACAAGAGAAATTACCGGACAATGACAGATTTTTTGCACGCGTTCTATTTAGCGACGAAGCATCATTCACCAACAGCGGTAACGTAAACCGGGATAATATACACTACTGGACAATGGAAAATCGACTATGGCTGCGACAAATGGAACATCAGCGACCTTGGCGGGTTAATGTATGGTGCGGCATTATGGGAGGAAGGATAATTGGCCCCCATTTTATCGATGGCAATCTAAATAGTGCAATGTACACTGATTTCCTACGTAATGTTCTACGGATGTTACTACAAGATGTTTCACTGCATGACAGAATGGCGATGTGCTTCCAACATGATGGATGTCCGGCACATAGCTCGCGTGCGGTTGAGGCGGTACTGAATAGCATATTTCATGACAGGTGGATTGGTCGTCGAAGCACCATACCATGCCCCGCACGTTCACCGGATCTGACGTCCCCGGATTTCTTTCTGTGGGGAAAGTCGAAGGATATTTGCTATCGTGATCCACCGACAACGCCTGACAACATGCGTCAGCGCATTGTCAACGCATGTGCAAACATTACGGAAGGCGAACTACTCGATGTTGAGAGAAATGTCGTTACACGTATTGCCAAATGCATTGAGGTTGACGGACATCATTTTGAGCATTTATTGCATTAATGTGGTATTTACAGGTAATCACGTTGTAACAGCATGCATTCTCAGAAATGATAAGTTCACAAAGCTTCATGTATCATGTTGGAACAACCGAGATAAAATGTTCAAACGTACCTATGTTCTGTATTTTAATTTAAAAAACCTACCTTTTACCAACTGTTCGTCTACAATTGTGAGCCATATGTCTGTGACTATTACAGCGCCATCTATCACAAAGTGAAAAAAGTGGTCCAAGTAAAACATTCACATTTCTTTACGTACTAATCGAACATGTAATTAAAAATGGGGGTTTCTATTTAAAAAAACGCAGTTGATATTCGTTTGAGCTATGGCAGCGCCATGTAGCGGGCCAACCAAGGCGCCATCTGGTTTCCCGCTTCAAGCTAGACAAGTTTCGTTCTTTGTAGTTTTTTCGTTTGACGCTTATTTCGTGAGATATTTGGCCCGGTCACGATCAATGGACCACGCTGCATATTGTGCACTGTGATTGGCTGAAAAATATTTCCCGGCACCACAATGTTGCATTTTTTAAATTTACTACCATCACCATCTAGTTTTTAAAATTTCCTGCCGTCTGACATCTCTAATTTTTAAATTTTGTGCCTTCCACCACCTTTACTTTTTAAATTTCCTGCCATCCACCGTGATTAATTGTTAAATGTCCTACTCATCCACCATATTCAGGACATCATGCATTCAAAGTCATTATTGATGTCACGTGTGTACATGTCAAGGTCATTGATGATGCCATGTACTCAAGTTCAATGATTCCACATGATATCGCCATGGATCAGGGTCAGTGAAAGAAGTCTCGAATGCATTCCTTCTTATATCCATACGGACAATGCACATCATAACACAGGCACCTAGTAGACGGCGGAATTTTCTATAAAAAGAGTGTTTCTATAATGAGATACACAAACAATTTTCCAGCCGTGAAAATACGAAAATTTGATGCAGGGGTTGGCAGCTGGGTTATGGTGCAGGGAAAAAGAAAAGTGCTTTGCTTCTCCCAACTTCAGGCAGTTTTTTCATTTAATTCTGTACTCAAATATTTCAGCTGCCATAATGAAGATAAATCGCGCGTATCATTTCTCTGTGAATTGTGTAGACTTTCCTCTTTATGTCATTTTGGATGTTAGTTTATAAGGATAAGATGGAGCTACAATCCTGACTTTACCTAGGTACGTCTAAAAAATCTCATTCAGACTACCTAGTGTACTAAAACAACTATCATTAATAGTTAGTGTGCTCAACTAACGATTGTTAATTCGAGTATTGCTCACCATCTTCTCTCAGAAATAACTGCCTTACGCTTCAAGCTCTACAAACAGACGTAATAGTTTGTTAATTCCTGGTTACGGAATTGTGGAGCGATGACTGTCACAAAAACGGTTAACAGTCTGACTTTCATGCAGTAGACCTTGTAAACAGTTACTTACGAATTTCAACAAGTGCCCAAAGAATAACTAAAATGCAATCGAAAGGCTTCGTGTGCCAGTGCAACGATCTTAAACGCAAGATTAATTTCGTGCCTCATGATCATATGTATACATGCACATTTCATCTATCCAACCTGCCAATGAAAGCAGGGAAATATCTGGTAGTACTTTTTCTGTAATAAATGTTGCATATAGTTTACAATTACTTAACACTTACCAGTTGTTGTTATTGGGCCTTTACGTCTGAGACGGAGTTTTTAGGAAGTTAAATATGGAACTGCATGTTAGAAATAAACCTGTTGCTTACAATCTCAGACATAAACATAGTAGCATCTGGAAGAGGTCGGTGGAAGTGTTTCGCACGTGGCAGGCTAGTTTCCATCGCGCGTCCGCGCATTGAACGGCAGCAGGGTGCGTAGCGAGTGACCTTTACCTAGGGTGGCCGGAGCCGTCACGCGATTCCCAAGCCTGGGGGACACGTTGCATCTACACCAGTCGGTAGACCGAGCGACCAGTTCCCTGCACTGATAAATTCTTCGAGAAAATGTACAAGAAGAGATTCCAGCCGAACATACAGGCCGAGGAACTGCTTATTGGCGAACATTTTAGATTACAACGGGCCATTTTACTACACATAACCCATTTCGCTTTGCAGAAGACAAAACGGAAGCCGTAGAATCTCGAAAGTGCTTTGGTGTGACGTTACTAGCTGGTGGACGCTAGAAACGTAGCTAACATTTTCGTTTGTACTTTAAGATACAGAGTACTCCGTCTTCAGGCCACGAGTAGCCTACCGGGACCATCCGACCGCCGTGTCGTCCTCAGTGGTGGATGCAGATAGGAGGGGCGTGGGGTCAGCACACTGCTCTCCCGGTCGTTATGGGGTATTCTTGACCGAAGCCGCTACTATTCGGTCGAGTAGCTCCTCAATTGGCATCACGAGGCTGAGTGCACCCCGAAAAAATGGGAACAGCTTATGGCGACCTGGATGGTCACCCATCCAGGTGCCGACCACGCCCGACAGCGCTTAACTTCGGTGATCTCACGGGAACCGGTGTATCCACTGCGGCAAGGGTTTAAGATAGAGAGCGCTACAAAAATGTGTTCCATATTTTGTGAGGTGTTAATACGTACCAAAACAAGAAAAAAATCTCATGTAAACCTTGGTTCTAAAATGCATCCATTAAAAGTTACGAGAATTTGCTCTTTTTGGTACAGTGAAACACGTCTCTTCTACTACAAGCTCTTTGTTATTACGAACGACCCATGCAACGCAGTAAACAAATGAGAACACGTTATTCTGTTACTGTGAAACAGCAGAGCTTCTGATGTAATTTGCTTGCTTTTGCGTACGACCTGCACTTGTGGGCCATCGTTAAAGGAGGTGCTCAATATGGTGTCCATTCATAATAATGCATGCTTCTGTCTGGTTGGTCACGGATGCGCTGGTAGACATCGACGCCGCGTTTCTGCAGTGTTCGTACTAAAGCGGTAAATAAATTTAATAGACGGACTGGTTAGTTAACTGATTTTCGGAATAGCCCTGGAGTATTGCTTTTGTATCCTCGGATAACAGTGATGTGTGCTTGAATGACTACTTGCTGACACCGTCAATAGCATGGACACGGCATGTCACCACCAAACCTGCTACTGTTTTCGCCAAAATGCTTCAGTGCTAAATAAAAGCTTTAGCCAAACCTAAGCATGGCTAGTCTCACATCTGCTCTTGCCTAGGAGAGGTGAAACTTAGTTTAACACACACATACGCACATTCAGACTCACATAATACAGGCACAAAAATATAAAAGCGCAACAGTATTTATGTAACTATTCACATTGATAAGTTAGCACTAGGTTTTAACTGAATGGCTATACGTCACTGTAACTAGAGTGGATTTTTTTGTGTAAAGTTAAGGATGATTAACTGTTGTAAATATACTGGCTCTCTTTAAAGACCTGTATGTAAAAATGGCGACTAAACACGAACTGTAACATGAAATACCTAAGGTAAGAGTACGACTGCTGTGTATAGTTACTTTTTAATCAGGCTCTGGTTTGTTGATATACTGATGAGATGTCACTGTTGAACTAATTTAAGTGCAGAATTGATTTTAGGCTTGTTCTGGAATGGACTGAATTTTCTTCAGTAAGACTGCAGGGTTTGCCAACATTACTTAAATGATATTGCTGAGTTCTCAACTGCGATTGCGAATCCGTGTTTGATTGTTAAATATAATATATTCAGTTTTACACGGTCAAGCCACATTAATGTGACCACTGCCCATGTTTGACATAATGTAAAATAACTACTCACGGACGACAGTGGCAGCACCAGCAGTGGAGGGTACGTAAAGCATGTCGGGGGGACGCGGAGAAACAGTGGAGTCACTGCCGTAACGCGGAAACGGAGCGACTTATTTTGTCGTTCAAAAGGTCATGATGATTAACTTTAGAGCCAAGGATGGAAGCGTTTCCCAAATGGTTCAGTTTCTAGACAGTGCGCGTGCCGCCATGGTTAAAGTATACCGCTTTCCAAAAACGGTACCGAGGTAACTATGATCCACGACGGGCCATAGATTACAGGGATGAACGACGGCTGCGGGGATGTGTACGGACGAATAGACGTGCAACTGTTGAGCAACTGACCGACCAGATGGAGGAAGGGGATAAAAACAGTGTCTCCTGAACGACCCTTCAACGGACGTTGTTGCACATGGGACTCCGCTGCAGGCACCTGGTTCATGCACCTACTCGTATGCTGACTGCTGTACATAAGTGACGAAGGCTGGCATTTGCACGCCAATACCGCAATTGGTCGTCCACTGAACGGGGACAGGTGGACTTTTCAGATGAATCACGTTTTACGCTCCATCGAACACATGGGCGTTGTCATGTAATGTCCTGTAACAACTGTCGCTAGAGTTCAGGCCGGAGGAGGGAGCATTATGGCCTGGGGAATGTTTTCGTGGCACTCCCTGGGTGATCTCGTAATTCCGGAAGCCACAATGGATCAATACAAGTACGAATCTATCCTTGGGGACCATGGTCACCCCTACATGGTTTTTTTCCCGACAGGATGGGATCTACCAGCAGAACAATGCAATGTGTCACACAGTTCGCAATCAGTGGGACCAGCTATATCAGGCTGTTTATGCCGTGGACCCTCAACTGAGAAACATAGCGCAGCTGGCGGTGTCACTGGAGTCATCATGGCTCCACATCCCTTTCGATACCTTTCAGAGCCTCATTGACTCTCCTTCTGCACGTCTGCGCTGCAAAAGGTAGTTATTCAGGCTTCTGAGAGGTGATCACTTTAATGTGACTTTACCGTGTATTGTTATTGTTTTGAAATAACTAAGTTTCAGTGTTCTTCATTGCCGTTTATACGAGGGTTACTACAAAAGAAATGCAAACTATTTTTGTAAAAATACAGTTTTCATTCTGCATGTGTGAAAGTTTTACAGTGTATAGATACATCCTTCCCACTTGTTTTCAAACTTAGTTCAACCCGTTTCCGAGAGTGGGTCCGTCACAGCATGTCTTCAAGATGGCTGCTACACTTGACGTTCGTCAGAAGCAACGTGCTGTCATAGAATTCCTGTGCTGTGAAAACGAGACAGTGTGAAACATCCACAAGAGGTTGAAAAAGGTGTATGGAGATGCTGCTGTCGATCGCAGTACAGTTAGTCGGTGGGCAAGCAGGTTACGTGTCGAAAGCGGGCACAACAATATTGAGGATTGTCCTCGCAGCGGCAGGCCTCGTACTGCACACACTCCAGACAATGTGCAGAGAGTTAACGAATTGGTGACTGCTGACAGACGCATCACAGTAAACCAATTGTCCACTACGTTGGGATAGGGGAAGGAAGTTTTTTACAGAATACTGAAAGTGTTGGCATTAAAAAAGGTTTGTGCCTGGTGGGTTCCCAGGATGTTGAAAGTGGCTCACAAAGAAACAAGAAAAACGGTATGCAGCGAACTTTTGGAACAGTACGAGAAAGGTGGAGATGAATTTCTTGGAAGAATTGTGACAGGTGATGAAACATGGCTCCATCATTTTTCACCAGAGACGAAGCAGCAATCAATGGAGTGGCATCATGCAAATTCACCCAAGAAAAAAAAAATTCAAAACCACACCTTCTTCTGGAAAAGTTATGGCTACGGTGTTTTTCGATTCCGAAGGACTCTAGCTTGTGGACATCATGCCAAGTGGAACCACCATAAATTCTGATGCATATGTGACGACACTGAAGAAACTTCAAGCTCGACTGAATCGTATTCGACCACATCAGCAAAAGCAGGATGTTTTGCTGTTGCACGACAATGCACGGCCACATGTCAGTCAAAAAACCACGGAAGCGATCACAAAACTCGGATGGACAACACTGAAACACCTGCCTTACAGTCCTGACCTGGCTCCATGTGACTATCATCTCTTTGGGAAACTGAAAGACTCTCTTCGTGGAACAAGGTTTGAAGATGATGACTCCCTTGTGCACGCTGCCAAACAGTGGCTCCAACAGGTTGGTCCAGAATTTTACCGTGTGGGTGTACAGGCGCTGGTTCCAAGATGGCGTAAGGCGATTGAGAGGGATGGAAATTATGTGGAGAAATTAAAATATTGTTCCTAAAGGATGTATCTACACACTGTAAAACTTTCAAACATATAGAATAAAAGATGGATTTAAAAAAAAAATAGTGTGCATTTCTTTTGGAGTGACCCTCGTATTTATATGACGTCTGCTATGTAAAGTTAAGTGCTGAAGTAAACAGTCCCTGATACGCCAAAAGTAATGACAGCCACCAGAGAAATTTATTGCTGCCTCACCTTCGAATTATCTTCTGCAGAAGCTGACTATCGCAGCAGTTAAGATATTCAGGTACTCTGCAGTCCACAGGGAGTTGCTAAAATGGTGACGAATTCTCAAGGCAAACATTGAAAATTAAAAGGAAATTATTCTTCTTTGTTCTAAAAGTTAATATGATGACATAAAACATTGATCACTTCAGATGAGGTGTGGAGCTGCGATTTCTCTGGGTTATATTGCAAACATACCGTTTCATGCACAACCATGGACGCTCACATAAGCATTTATTAGAGTACTGTGGCGTTACTTTAAACTGTCAGTTTCGAATATGTTGGCTTTGGCCCTTACATTACATAATTTGACAATAGTTAATTAGTTCAGTCGTGTCCACTTTCTCAAGTACGAAATCACTAATCAGTAACTTTCTATAACAGTCTTTGCATCACTGTCGTATTTCACAGTCTCACTCTGTCTTTCAGACGAAATAAAGACTTAATCTATTTCAATATATAGTCTCTATAAGTGCAGCGTATACTCGCGTTTTGTGATGAGGACTGGTTCCTTCTTGCACTTTCGAATACTTGGTTTCTTGTCCTGTTTTTCTGTATTGGCCTTCTGAATTTTAATTGAAATGTCCGCTCTTGTGTCTTCTTTCTCTTCTGTCTTCTCTTCTCTGCTGACAAATTTCGAAAAATCATGATCTCCTCTTAAATCTTATTTTACCGCACCAATGCTGCTATGGTAGTCTGCTGACAACTCTCACGATGGCTCTGCACGTCCAAACTGGTTTCACTGGCTCAGTACCACAATTCCTCTTCTCTACGTTGCATCTTCCAGCTACTAGCACAAAGAAAACTGCCTGCTATCCTCAAAAGTATTATTATTCTCCCCTAATGAAACAACACGCTCCTTCTGCCCATCCTTACACAGCCACATCGCAGGTTCAACTGTTCACACGCCAGTATTTCGCTTCTCCTTTCCACATTTCTCCGTCCATTCGATACCACAGACAAACCATCTCCATCTCGCAAAATCAACTAGTTTTTCCACCTTCCGTCCATCTTTACGCTTCAGCAGCCTATTTTCTACTGTCTGTCTTCATTTGTCGCTTGGTTCTTAGTAAAATTTTACGAAGATCATCGTGCGACAGGAATCTTCGACACTCCATGGCCTTTTTTAAGGGACCGAATGCGCGGTAATCGCATGGGGAGGGTGAGTGCTCGAGTGTCTCCAACTTGAGTTAGCGTAACTTCTGCGATACATTTACTGCATAGAGACGTGCGTTATCATGAAGCAACTTCACCCCTTGACGCACCATTCCACGACGGTGGTTTTCGAAAGACATGCTGCCCCATGCACGCTCTTCGTTCTCCAATGGATGTCTACCGGTATTTGTCCTTCGTCAGCTAAGAAAAGAATAACCGCACGTTGGTCCCGTTTGGACGCATTTGGTAATAACGTCGCCATGGTTCACTTTTCTGCATTTACCACACGCACGTATGAAAGACACGAATGCCACACTATTCCCTTAGCCCGCAGCTCGTGGTCGTGCGGTAGCCTTCTCGCTTCCCACGCCTGGGTTCCCGGGTTCGATTCCCGGCAGGGTCAGGGATTTTCTCTGCCTCGTGATGACTGGGTGTTGTGTGATGTCCTTAGGTTAGTTAGGTTTACGTAGTTCTAAGTTCTAGGGGACTTATGACCACAGCAGTTGAGTCCCATAGTGCTCAGAGCCATTTGAATTAAGACCAAAGGAACGAGCTGGTCAGCATACTGGACCTCCCCAACCATCTGTTGGCCACTAAATGTGTGAGGTGCTCTTGATCACTTAGGAGGAAATGGGCAGGTGCGCCATCATGCGGGAACCGCATCCCCAGCCGTTGTAATAGTACACTCACAGATGTTTACTGCATGCTGTATCAATGGACAATAACAGAGGAATGTGTCCCCATTTCTTTACTGCATTCTGTGTGTCGTTCGCATTAGCAAGGAGCTTGAAGTTGAAGATACGTGTTTCACAACAGTGAAGATGAACAAGAGCTCACAGCTCTTAAGGTCTGCATATTAGACGTCATGTTTATATGACATTTTTGTCTGGTTTTGATCCACACTTGCGCTTCTCAAAATACAGAATACTTTCTTTTTAACAGCCTGTGTACAAGCTGTTTCAGGAGGAATAGTAAATATTTTAAGAAATGGAGATTTTGACTAATTCGAATAACCGGGTCAGTATAACATGTGTCCAATTTTTACTGGTTAAGGAGATACAACTGGTTACAGAGATAAGTTTTCATCTCGTGTCTTGATACTTCAGTTACTACGGGTTTATTTAGCGATTATAATTTTTACACCGCGTGACACTAATGCAGCTTCCAGCTGTCGTATCTCAACTAAATGTGTAAATGAACAGATTGTGGATTAGGTAGGAGACATTATTCGGCTGGTATAATATAGTCTTTCAACAAGCACACACAGTGCTTCTACACGTATCGGTGATAGACATACAAGAATATGGCGGATATGACGTATGCACGGCCTCTATCCTTATCGTTTACAGTGGATTAAACCTCTGGAAAAGACAATAAGATAGGCACGGACTTTTATTGCTGATTGATTGCAAATACATAGGTATCACCGTTAATGCTGTTTACTGATGAAGCCGATTTCACTAGTGACAATAACCGCCGGACGGGGTGACAGAGCGGTTCTAGGCGCTGCCGTCTGGAACCGCGCGACCGCTACGGTCGCAGGTTCTAATCCTGCCTCGGACATGGATGTGTGTGATGTCCTTAGGTTAGTTAGGTTTAAGTAGTTCTAAGTACTAGGGGACTGCTGACCTCAGAAGTTGAGTCCTATAGCGCTCAGAGCCATTCGAACCATTTTTTTTTTTTTTTACAGTAACCAACAACACTCGTAATTTACATAAATGGCCCAACAGAAATTGTTGTGCCTTTGTGGAGACACATTTTCAAGAACGCTTCCTCTGCAAATGTGTGGTGTAGGCAATCAGTTGCCTGAGCCTGTCATGTAAGCATGTCGTCTTATAGTGCCCCATTATCCTGAGTTCGTTGAAAACGAGCTGCCATCATTGTTGGAAGAGGTTCCTTTGGGGACAAGGATGGATATGTTCTTCCAACATGACGGAAGATCCATAATTTCTTAGACGGCATTTTAATTTGTTCACCTTAAGGAGACTGATGAGCCAGTTGTCAGTATAGTGTAATACACACATCAAAAAAAGTTTTGCATCACCTCGGTTCCGAAACTTCCCGAACCTGTACAGAAAATTGGAATAGAGATCAACATATACATCATTTCCGCCCTTTTTGTTGCCATGAAAATCATACATTGCATGTTGTACAACCATACAGCGAGACCTTCAGAGGTGGTGGTCCAGATTGCTGTACACACCGGTACCTCTAATATCCAGTAGCACATCCTCTTGCATTTATGTATGCCTGTATTCGTCGTGGCATACTATCCACAAGTTCATCAAGGCACCTCTGGTCCAGATTGTCAAACTCCTCAACCGCGATTCGGCGTAGATCCCTCAGAGTGGTTGGTGGGTCACGTCGTCCATAAACAGCCCTTTTCAATCTATCCCTGGCACGTTCGATAGGGTTCATGTCTGGAGAACATGCTGGCCACTGTAGTCGATTGATGTCGTTATCCTAAAGGAAGTCATTCACAAGATGTGCACGATGGAGGCGCGAATTGTCGTCCATGAAGACGAATGCCTCGCCAATATCCTGCCGATATGGCTGCACTATCGGTCGGAGTATGTGGCATTCACATGTCGTACAGCCGTTATGGCGCCTTCCATGACCACCAGCGGCGTACGTCGGCCCCACATAAAGCCAACCCAAAACAGCAGGGAACCTCCACCTTCCTGCACTCGCTGGACAGTGTGTCTAAGGCAATCAGCCTGACAGGGTTGCCTCCAAACACGTTTCCGACGATTGTCTGGTTGAAGCCATATGCGACACTCATCGGTGAATAGAATGAGATGCCAATCCTGAGCGGTCCATTCGGCATGTTGTTGGGCCCATCTGTACCGCGCTGCATGGTGTCGTGGTTGCAAAGATGGGCCTCGCCATGGACGTCGGGAGTGAAGTTGCGCATCATGCAGCCTATTGCGCACAGTTTGAGTCGTAACACGACGACCTGTGGCTGCACTGCATCACATGGTGGTTATTCAACATGGTGGCGTTGCTGTCAGGGTTCCTCCGAGCCATTATCCGTAGGTAGCGGTCATCCACTGCAGTAGTAGCCCTTGGGCGGCCTGAGCGAGGCATGTCATCGACAGTTCCTGTCGCTCTGTGCCTCCTCCATGTCCGAACAACATCGCTTTGGTTCACTCAGAGACGCCTGGACACTTCCCTTGTTGAGAGCCCTTCCTGACGCAAAGTAACAATGCGTACGCTCTCGAACCGCGGTATGACCTCCTTCCTGGTGGACAGACTGGAACTGATCGCCTATCGGGCCCCTTCCGTCTAATAGGCGCTGCTCATGCATGGTTGTTCACATCTTTGGGCGAGTTTAGTGACATCTCTGAACAGTCAAAGGGACTGTGTCTGTGACACAATATCTTCAGGAGTTCTGGGAACCAGGGTAATGCAAAACTTTTTTTGATGTGTGCATATCGGCCAGATCAGACGCTCAGCCGTCTGAGGAAGAAAGGATGCCTGCTGTCCAGATACAAAGCAGAGCCGTGGCTATAGCCGCTTGTCGCATGAGCCACTAGGACTTGCTTGAAGCTTGGAACCAGAAGCTGAGAAAGACGCCACATAGCGTCCCCTCCACTTGCCTAGACTCTACTGTATGTCCGTAGGGTGAGCGAACGAACATAAGCCCAGAGCCTGTTGTTATTCCTGAGCGAAAGCAGACGTTTGCACGTACAAAGCTGTATTTTAAAGAAAGTGGTGAGAAAAGAACTTCGTCACAGGACTTGAGACATCGTCAATTGTCGGAGAATACGCAGCTTGGCGTAACGATTGTATGCCTTCTGAGGAAAAGCTTTTCTTTGCGAGAGTATGTCATTCTTTAGCCTGCGAAAAGAGAGCTGTGTGCAACAGTTATGATAATGATTGTCAAGTAATTCGATTGGCCAGACGAACATGAACTGGCCAGTTAGATAGTCAACACGCTGATAGAAATCTTCGCAGATCGCTAGAAGAGTGAGCATTGTAGTGTGGTATTTTACTGTTAGGCTTTAGAGGAGAGACATTGATGCTAGCCTTGATGATACATGGGTCATTCCAGGTCTGAGGTCGCTCCAGACTTCACTTCTGAGCGAGACTGCCACTGAACTAGAGGTTCGCTCTAGCCCAGACCGGAAGCATCAGCAGCTGTGAGCCGTTGTCTTGACACGCCGTTCAGCATGCTGTCTGCCACACTGGAGTTGCCTTGTACCATCGACAAACCACCATCACCAGGCAACGACATGCGCCGAAGCTTTCTTGTCACAAGCTGCATGCCAATGTTACGTCTGAATCGGAGTAAGAAGTACTAATACAATTACTAACGACTCTGGAAATATTCATTAATGTAAAGACAGTATTAGTGTTTCATCATTTTAATCATGCAGCTGGATATACGGTCACTGTTTTGCAGGCATGATTTATAAAAGGGTAATCGAAGTTAATACCCATGGTCTGAATACAGTGATGAGCGAAAACATTACGACCACAGCCCACCGCAAGATTCAGTGCCACCTGGTGGCGTTGCGGATACGTCACATGGTAAGGAAAGTAAAGTGGAGCAGAAATGAAAGGGGAATCATTCTAGCAACGATACGGGCCGCAAATGGGAAAATTCACTGAAATAACAAAGGTGAAATTGTCAGGTCCGGTGCCTGGTAACGAGTATCTCGGAAATGAAGAACCTCGTCTTCTGTTCGCATGCTACTGTCGTCACCACCCATGGCAAGTGGCCAAAGAAACCAGGGGTAGACATAAAGTGATGGATGTCCACATCTTATCACGGAACGTAGAGGCTGGAGGCTGTACCGCTCTGTAAAGCAGGATCGACAACGATCTATGGCTGATATGACAACAGAGTACAATGCTGGTGTAGGCGCAATTGTTTAGGAGCAAATCGTTCAGAGCGCATTGTTGAACGTGAGGGTCCGCAGCAGACGACCCCTGTGTGTTCCCATGTTGATCTGGCGACATCGTCAACCATTATTGCATCGACAGTGGACCGAGGATCACTAGGAATGTGTCACCTGGTAGGATGAATCACGCTTCTAGTTCTACCAGATCTGCACTCCTGTCCAGGTTGGTCGTCATCCAGCCGAATGGCCGCTCAAAACATGCACCACGCCACGTACACAGCCATCTGGAGGAGTATTGTGCTGTGAAGGATATTTACCTGGGATTTCGTGGGCCCTGTGTTATTAATCGAAGATATCTACATCTACAAGGTACATACATACTCCGCAATCCACCATGCAGAGCGTGGCGGAGGGTACCTCGTACCACAACTAGCATTTTCTCTCCCTGTTCCACTCCCAAACAGAACGAGGGAAAAATGACTGCCTATATGCCTCTGTACGAGCCCTAATCTCTCTTATCTTATCTTTGTGCTCTTTTCGCGAAATGTAAGTTGGCGGCAGTAAAATTGTACTGCAATCAGCCTCAAATGCAGGTTCTCTAAATTTCCTCAGTAGCGATTCACGAAAAGAACGCCTCCTTTCCTCTAGAGACTCCCACCCGAGTTGGTTCAAATGGCTCTGAGCACTATGGGACTCAACATCTTAGGTCATAAGTCCCCTAGAACTTAGAACTACTTAAACCTAACTAACCTAAGGACATCACACACACCCATGCCCGAGGCAGGATTCGAACCTGCGACCGCAGCAGTCCCGCGGTTCCGGACTGCAGCGCCAGAACCGCTAGACCACCGCGGCCGGCTTCCACCCGAGTTCCTGAAGCATTTCCGTAACACTCGAGTGATGATCAAACCTACCAGTAACAAATCAAGCACACCGCCTCTGAATTGCTTCTATGTCCTCCCTCAATCTGACCTGATAGGGACCCCAAACGCTCGAGCAGTACTCAAGAATAGGTCGTATTAGTGTTTTATAAGCGATCTCCTATACAGATGAACCACATCTTCTCAAAATTCTACCAATGAACCGAAGACGACTATTCGCTTTCCCCACAAGTGCCATTACATGCTTGTCCCACTTCATATCGCTCTGCAATGTTACGTCCAAATACTTAATCGACGTGACTGTGTCAGGCGCTACACTACTAATGGAGTATTCAGACATTACAGGATTCTTTTTCCTATTCATCTGCATTAATTTACATTTATCTGTATTTAGAGTTAGCTGCCATTCTTTACACCAATCACAAATCCTGTCCAAGTCATCTTGTATCCTCCTACAGTCACTCAACGACGACACCTTCCCGTACACCACAGCATCATCAGCAAACAGCAGCACATTGCAAGACATCGTGACAGCTGTAAACCAACTGAACATTACTGCAGATCACCAGCATCCTTTCATGTTTGATGTCTTCCCCAATGGTGATGGCGTCTTTCATCAAGATAACTGCGTTTTTCACAAGGTCAGATTCGTGCTGTTGTGCATGGTAGTGAACTCACGTTGATATCTTAGCCATCAGATTCGCCTGAAATGAGCCCGATAGGGCATACATGAGACTCTATTGGGCGGCATCTCTGTGCCCACAAACCACCGGCACAGAGTGCATGACCTATATGTAGATAACTGGTGCTTAATACTTCTGAAAATATATCAAGGAATTATCGATCGCCGGCCGCTGTGGCCGAGCGGTTCTAGGCGCTTCAGTCCAGAACCGCGCTGCTGCTGTGGTCGCAGGTTCGAATCCTGCCTCGGGCATAGATATGTGTGATGTCCGTAGGTTAGTTAGGTTTAAATAGTTCTAAGTCTAGGGGACTGATGACCTCAAATGTTGTCCCATAGTGCTCAGAGCCATAATTTGAAACTGTTATCATCATTCATATTTATATGGTTTATTCTGAAAACATTTAAAGTAGTAGTAACTGTATTAGTTTTTGGACGTAATAATCGATGTATTCAAATATCTTTGAGCTGCGAATTATGGCATCTTTGTTGTTGATTTTTGTGTATCCGTTAGTAGTTAGAGAATTATTGAGTAAAAGTGAGTTATGGAGTATCAGAACAGAAGTAGTAGTGTTTCAGTGAGTTATGGAGAAGTGTCATGAATCATCAGTCATAAAACTCTGATGCTAAATAACGGATGTTGGATTTATTTCATTTTACTGAAATATAATATGAAGAAAATAAAAAGGAGTGATGAAATATCATGCGTTAGAGGTCTTATTTGTCAATAACCAACCCGATCACATCCACTAGACGAAAATGATTTATACATTGCGCCACAATTTCGACCGAAGTCTACGAGAGCCAGATGAGAAACACTCTTTTTAGGCTTTTAAGTATTATCTTGTTCTCTCTTCTCGCTTTAAATGGATAGACACAATCGGTGTTACTATATTTATGTGCGTGAGACGAGTTGATGATATTTATCAGTAGTAGAGGACGGGCTAGTGATAAGCTGATGCGTCTTACCATGGTACTTACAATTAAGCTATGTGTGCCACACACAAATGCAATAAAATAACCTTTAAGCTTGATAAAATTCACCACTAAAATACTGTATACTATACAGTATCCAGTATCAAATACCTCCAATCATGTATTTTGATATGAGGCATTCTATTGCTGGACTGGCGTGTCTCATGTACTATGATTTATAATCATTACTATCTGAACTTAATTCTCACCACTTAGTAAAATGTTTAACGATTGTAATGAATACGCTACGGTCGCAGGTTCGAATCCTGCCCCGGGCATGGATGTCTGTGATGTCCTTCGGTTGGTTAGGTTTAAGTAGTTCTAAGTTCTAGGGGACTGATTACCTCAGAAGTTGAGTCCCATAGTGCTTAGAGCCATGTGAACCATTTGTAATGAATAATGTCCGTTATCGCCAGAAGAAGCAGTCTTCCACTATATTAATTCCTTTCTTACCGGTGGACGTTTTGCATGTAATTCTCTCTGTAGCCCAGTTGAGTGGGTGATAATCCAGGCCAGATGGACCGGACTAGTGGGCCAATGTTAAGACCATCTCACACAGAGTAAGATTCGCTGCAACCTTACTTGCCGTCCCATGCAAGGGCTCCCTCGGGGGCTCTGTCAGCTGCTGACCGGCTGCTCTGCAGGGAGCTGTGCATGTTTCTCACGATAGGTCCGGTGCTATTTTTCTTGAGACGCCTAGTCGGGTTCCCTGCATGCTGCCTACACTTGCCAGTAAGGAGTCCCGTTTGGTGACTGACGTCACAGCCCACAGGTTGGAAACCGCGACAACGCCAAGAACGTCACACGCCCGCCGGCCAACCTGCGATCTTTCTCAAACGATTGTAAAGAAACTGTTTGTTCAAAAAATTTGGTTCTCACACATCTTATAGCTTTGTTCGTCAGCTCCATGACGAACCGCCTAATATTTCGTTGATGGTCATATGTACTATGATATTTTGGGATTTACTAAACTACTGCAAGAATTTCGGAAAGTTTGCAGTGAAAAATAGAGGGGCTATGAATTTGCGTTTGGTGCATGTAAGGTCATGTTTTGCTGCATATGAAATGTAGCTAACATATCGAATTTTTCTTTAAGCTTTGAAGGAAATTGCTATCTGACAACAATCTTGAGAAAATGGAATGTATGTAAACAGCTTCCTCCGGACTTCGCGCGCCAGCGAAAAAGCCGGAATGAAATATTCACAAAATTCCTTGTATCTCATAAATAGTTTCGGATATCGAAACAAGTTTTGGCAAATGACACTATCCAAAGAGGAGAATATTCCGCTGCATCTACCGTCATATGCAAGTGACTATAGATTGTTTTTCAAAGAAGTGATGTAATGTTTAAGCGCCATCGATAGCTGGTGAAACGAGAAGTACTGTGTGTTTGGAGCAATACATGTGAAGTAATTACAGTTTATTTTTATACCAAGAATGGAAATTTTCATAAACTGTTGACATGTCTTTACATAAGTTGCTGTTTTATGATTCTGTCGAAATTTCGACTGCATTAGAATGTTAATGAGATCAATATTTATAAACTCAGGTGTATTTCGGGGAAAGAAACCGATTAATATGGCAACAAGAAGTCTTACATACTACTCAAAACTCGTCACTGATAACGTTTCTCTGAAGAAAAATAAAGTTTGGGGAAAATAAGTTGCAACTTCTGTTGAAATTTCTCATAAGATCCTATATCCCAGTGTATTTTTAATAACGAATGATATGGACTGAAACTCGGCAACGGATTCTATTTTTATATCTCAATGATCTAATAAATATGACAACAATTAACAGTACATAGCGTGCCATCTTTTCTTTCCTATCCCTATACAGAATGATGGCTTCTTATTTTTCATCACAAACATATGTTAGTTTGTGAGAAATATTGGTAATCTGTTTACACCTTGATAGATAGTTGACTGGATTTTACAAAAATGTTTTCATGTTTCTCAGATAATTGAGATATAGAAATGAAATTTTTTTGGTCAGTGTCAATCTATATCATTCATTATTAAACACACACTGGGGTTAGGATCCCATTAAAATAACAATAGAAGTATCGATTTGTTTTCGCCAGACTTGTTATTCCCTTTAATTTTCGTCAGAGATACGTTATCATTGGCAAATTTAAGTTCCCTTGTTGCCACTTCAAATCAGCTTCTTTCGAAAACACAGCCGAGTTCCTAAATATTCATGTCACTAACATTCTAATGCAATTGAAATTGCGACAGCATCATAAAACAACAACCGATGGAAAGACAAGTCAATAGTCGATGAAAACTTCCATTCTTGGCATACAAATAAAGTGAAATTGCCTCATATACGTTGTTCCAAACCCACAGTAATTCTCGTTTCACCAGATATCGTTGGGACTTAAATATTACATTATTTCACTGAAAAAAAACTCTAGTCATATGAATATTGCGTTAGATATGGAAGTTTCGCACGTTAATCATATGACGAAATACTCTCGTCTTTAAGTTCTTCATTTGTGCCTCTTTGCATACTGTCATTTGCCAAACTTTTGTCTCAGTATCTGAAACCGTTCACGAGGTATGAGGAATTTTGTGAATATTTAACTGTGACTTTTTCGGTGGCGCCCGAGTTCGGGACAAAGAGCTTTGATATGCGATCCATTTTTTCGAGATTGGTAATAGATAGCAGGATCCAACAAAGCTTAAAGAAAAATCCAATATGTTGTCTACGTTTCATACGCAGCAACATATGACCTAACGTGCACCAAACACAAATTCACAGAGACCTCTCTTTTACACTACAAACTTCCCGAAATTCTTTGGAGTAGTTTACTTAACCCTAAAATACCACAAAATATGACCATTAACGAAATGATAGGCACTTCAGCATGAAGCTGACAAATGAAGCTATAAAATGTGTGAGAATCAATTTTTTTACCAATTAGCTGCATTAGAATCGTTTGAGAAGGATTGCAGTTCCGTCGGGTCATGCGCCCTACCATTCAAGGAGTCAAGCTAGCCAGTTAGCTCCTACGCCGAATCATACACCGTGCGAGAGATTCAGCATGCGAGGTAGCCAACATCCCAACCTGCTAGCCAGCAGCCGTGCACGCCATCTAGCAAGCTTGCAGAGAACACTCCACGTGAGACGGGCTTTCAGGATGACCCCTTGGGGGTTGCACGCCTGCCTTTTCAGAGGACAGTGCAAGCTGCAGTAACCACTAGAGGCACGTACAGACTGCCAACATCGCTGTTTTCAGGTCTGGTGATGGCCAGGTGTCTTCCTGCCAGTTTTGCATGATCCTTTGCACAACATGGGTCCAGGACTGCATTCACAGGAATAGCTAACATGGCATAAATAACACCTGCACTTGTACAGCGCCATAATTTTTACAACCAGGAAGATCCAGGCAAAACGTACTTCAAAGGAACTTTGTTTTGTGCTGAGAAGTCTCCTTCCTGGAATGCTATGCTAGGTGCAGTCATTGACAGATAAAGAGCATGGCGCGCCATGAGAAATTGCTGGCATGCTTTGTAAACAGAAATTCCTTTCTCTTTGAAAAGGGCAGGACCAACTCAATTTACATGAAGTGAATAACCTCTGGCCAAAAAAGTTCTAAGAAGCCTACTCATTAGCTAAACTAAACAAACAGAAGAGAAGGGGAAGACAAGACGCCAGTTTTCGAGAGCTGCGAATGTGGAGAGGACTTCATTGGCTAAAACATCGAGCTGGCTGAAGGGTAGGAGAGTAGCTCAGTATTGTTTAAGAAGTGTAAGCCCAGGTATGTAACGATTAGTTAATGTTGCAAAAGTTTTACATGGAGGAGAGATTGTTGATTTTCTAACAAATATATCAGTGGTCAGCACTTTGCAGAGGCATTCTCGTTTGTACACGGAAACTGCGCAGATTTGAAGAATGGAGAACGAACTTACTTCATGGAAGAGACGCTTCTGTTTGAGGTACCGGAGAGCACACTTCGGTTTGAGGAGCGGTAGGGCAGGCTTGTTGAATGTGACCTCTGGTCAAGGTGCAGAAGAGAATGCAGACTGCATATGGAGGTCTGAGACAGAGCAGATACATTGCAGTTTGCGGAAGATCACAGCGTCCACTACTCTTCACGCATATGATGGCTGAACATGGTAAGAGATTGCATCTTAGGCGAGCAGGGCACAAGAATTAATGTGCATTTGTAGGTACGGTATTAGGACTACCTACACTTCAAATCCTGCAGTTTCGCTAGTAGTTGAAGACTCCTTAAGACAGGGCTTCACAACATACGTGCTCGCGGAGCAAGCTGTGAGCAGCAAGGTGCGAGCACGGAGCAGCGCGAGCACGCTACCCCCACTACCGGACCAGAGCGGAGAGTGGGGAGAGTCACGTGGGGCACACAACAGCTGCCGCCAGTCAATGTAAATCCGCGGCCACCTGCAGGGATATCACTCACGAATTATTACTGCGACAAATGAAACAAATAAAGGAGAATGTACACATGCTACATAATTTTATTAGCTTAGTGTATGCCTCTAAATTCGCATTAATTTGTGAACTGTTACACAATAAAAGGTGTCACTGAAGTGTGGGATTCTCGGTTAGCTTGTACTTTTTGCCCTTTACAATTGTGTCTATGTTCGGAGTAATTGTTCTTGTGCATTTTAGGCGCAGCGTGCAGTTTAAATTTCGATCAGACAACGCGTTTCTCAGGCGCGTCTTGTTACATTTCATTGCAGAGAACAATTGTTCACAAACATACGTGGAACCGAACATTGATATTATTGTAGCCGCCAGTTTGTGCAAACGAGGAAATCTATCCTGAGGGAAGTGTCTGTAGAATTCCAAAATGTTTTTCTCATTCTGAAATTTGTCTCTGTATTCTCTGTCACACTGCAGGTCAACAATTTCTTGCTGCAGCTCAGAACGAATCTTTTAAATATTCGCTGAATATGGAGAGAACAGATCAAAATCACTGTCTAGTGCTGTCAGATCTTGAAAGCGCTGATCAACTAAAGTATGTGAATAACGTTCACAGTCTTTGTGAACATCTTGCATGGATGATAATTTAGGAAAATGAGCTAGGTTTCCTGTTTCCAGCTGACTTACCCAAAGTGTCAATTTCATTTTAAAATCTCGTATTCGATCTATGAAATGAGTAATTAGCAGATCTTTACCTTGTAGTAAAATGTTCAAAGCATTCAGATGGCTAGTTAAATCTGCTAAGAACGCGAGATCACATTCGAACGTGCGCGCACATTTCCCCTCCCTCCCCTCCCTCCCTACTCCGCGACCTTGCACCTGCTCGCGAGCACGTGCGTGAGCAGACGCGAGTACTCGCGCTCAAAACCGGCCAGTTGTTAAGCCCTGCCTTAAGACATAATCGAAAATGCTGACTGCTTCTTTCATTCTTCTGGGAAGTTGAGGCAGTCACTGCATGGTCACTGTGGAGTTACCTTTCCATAACTCATGTATAGGTCATTGTGTTGTCCCATTCACGCGAATCATCCAGTCTTTGCTGGGGTATGCACATGCTAAATTGGTATTGACCCATATTAACAACTAATGTTTTTTTTATTCTCTGCATTGCTCGTATTCGTACTGATTCTGTTATAACTTGTTATTAGTGTATATCGCCAGGGAACTCTACATAAAGGAGTTAATGTGAGCTACTGTTTCCTTTCGTACTTAGATGAACACCCTGTTTGTTAATTCAGGCCGGTGTGGCCGAGCGGTTCTAGGCGCTTCAGTCTGGCACCGCGTGACCGCTACGGTCGCAGGTTCGAATCCTGCCTCAAGCATGGATGGGTGTGATGTCCTTAGGTTAGTTAGGTTTAAGTAGTTCTAAGTTCTAGGGGACTGATGACCTCAGATGTTAAGTCCCATAGTGCTCAGAGCCATTTGAACCTCCCTGTTTGTTATCTCGTGTGAGGTGCAGCATCCAAGTCTCACGTTTGCTAAAACTACCCCTGTCCTGTTAGCTATCTGTTGCGTGACACCTTTTTCATTAATTGCATCTTATTCCACCGAGAGTAATATGACTATCACGCATTCTAGCCAGTATGGATTATTCTGACATCCAGAGGGGTATGTCGAAGGTTCAGCCATAACCTCCCTATTCTAATCGACTAATTAACTGATATTTGCGACTTAGATCGAAGTCAAAGTCGCACTAACACTCAACACGTTTTGTACACTGAAGTGATAAAAGTCACTGGGTGACGATATGCATATATATAGATGGCGAAAGTATCGCGTACACGAGGTACAGAAAGGCAGTGCATTGGGGGAGCTGTCATTGGCACTCAGGTGCTTCTCGTGAAAAGGTGCGCACGACGTGAATTAACAGACTTTGAACGCGGAATGGTAGTTGGAGCTAGATGCATGAGGCAGTCCATTTGGAAATATGAAATTCAATGTTCCGAGATCCACAGTATCAGAAGTGTGGCGAAGATAGAAAATTTCAGGCATTACCTCTCACCACGAACAATCCAGTAGTCGACGGCCTTAACGTAACGACCGAGAGCAGCGGCGTTTTCGTCGAGTTGTCAGTGCAAACAGACAAACAAGTCTGCGTGAAAGAACAGCAGAAATCAACGTGGGACTTAAGATGAACGTATCAGTTAGGAAAGTGCGGCGAAATTTCGCGTTAATGGGCTACGGCAGCAGACGACTGACGCGAATGCCTTAGCTAACAGCACGAAATCGCCTGCAGCATCTGTCCTGGACTCGTGACCATATCGAATGGATCCTGGACGACTGGAAAACCGTGGCCTGGAAATGGATATGTTCGGCCACTTAGAGACGATTTGCCGCAATTCATGGACAACATGTCCCAAGCAACAACGCAATTTTTATGGATGACTGTGCGCCATGTCACCGGGCCACAATTGCGCGCATTTGGTCTGATGAACATTCGGGACAAATACAGCGAAAGATTTGGCCACTCACATCACCATACGTGAATCCCATCGAACATTTATGGGACATAATTTAGAGGCCAGTTGGTGCACAAAATCCTGCACCGGCAACGCTTTCGCAGTTATTGACAGCTATATAGGCAGCATGGCTCAATATTTCTGCAGGGGACTTCCAACGACTTGTGGAGTCCATCCCACGTCCATTTGCTGCCCTAGGCCGGCCAAAAGGAGGTCTGACACGATATTAGGAGGTATCCCATGACTTTTTTCACCTCAGTATAGACATCACTGTTCTTCTCAAATTGTGATGAATTATTTAGATGAATGTCATTTGGAGGAGGAGGAGGAGGAGGAGAAGGAGGAGGAGGAGGGGATTAGTGTTTAACGTCCCGTCGACATCGAAATCGTTAGAGATGGAGCAAAATGTCGGATTAGGGAAAGATGGAAAGTGAAGTCAGCCGTGACCTTTCAAAGGAACAATGCCGGCTTTTACCTTAAGCTATTTAGAGAAATCAGGGAAACCTGAATCTGGATGGCCGGACGCGGGTTTCAATCATCGTGCTCGCCAATGCGAGTTCAATGTGCTAACCATTGTGCCACCTTGTTTGGTGAATTTTATTTGGAAATTTCGGGATATATATATATATATATATATATATATATATATATATATATATATATATATATATATATATATATATATATATATTGATGGTACATTTAAAATGATATGAGGCGCCTACACGACAACCGCGGATGAACACCAAATCTTATTCTTACTTCTCGCTTTTGTGCAATCAATATTTTCTTTCTGAGAGGTGAGTTACCACAGATGTGTATTCCATAAGACATCACTGAGTACAAATATGAAAAATACCCTGACGAAAAACAACTGCTACAACAAAAAATAATTAATCTAGAGTAATGAAATTTTAGGAATACATTTGTCTAGGTAACATATTTAAGTGATTAACATTCCAAGATCACAGGTTAATGCTAGTGCGAGATAAGCTATTGCAAGTGTGAAATGGTGCTACATTAACTACCGGTGTAACCGCCAGAATGTTGCATGCAATAATGCAGACATGCATACATTACTTTGTACAGGTGCCGGATGTCAGTTTCTGCGATGGAGTTTCATGCCTGTGACAATTGGACGGTCAGTACAGGGACGTTTAATGCTGTTTGTGGAAAGCGATGGAGTTGTCGTCCGATGATCCCTCACATGTGCTCGACTGCAGACAGATGTGGTGACCGAGCAGACCAAGATAACATGTAGACAGTCTGTAGAGCAATTATCAATTAAATTCGATAACAGCTGTGTAATTTAGGTGTTAATTTATTTTATTTTGACAAACAGTTCCACTATGTTATCTTATGGACCCATATGTGTCTCTCAAAAATACGACATTGTTATACAGTGCCATATATTTCTGGATGAAGTGAATTCAAAACCGTTTTCCAAGTGCTTTATTCGAAGACTTTCGTTACAATCAAGTTTTCGAATGAAGCGCTTGGAATACGATTTTGAATTCACTTCACCCAGGAATATATGGCCCTGTAGGAGAATATCGTTTATTTTTGAGAGATGCATGGCATTTGGAATGTCGAAACTGGCAGTCAGAATGAAATAACATCTCAATTACACGGCTGTTGGCGAATTTAATTTATAATTACTTGACCAGCTGATGTCCCCTGTCCATGATGGATCAACAGAGTTTTGTAGAGCATTCTGGGATACAACAGTGGGTGAGCGTTATCCTGTTGGAAAACAGACCTGGAATACTGTTCATAAATGTCAGCACAACTGGTAAAGTCACCAGATTGACGAACAAATATGCAGTCAGGGTGCGTAGGATAACCACGAGAGTGCTCCTACTGTTATACGAAATCCCATCCCAGACCATAGCTCCAGGTGTATGTCCAATGTGTCTAGCACTCAGACAGGTTGGTTGTAGGCACTCAACCAGCTTCCTTCTAACCAACACACGACCATCACTGGTACCAAGGCAGAACCAGCTTTCGTCGGAAACACAACAGACCACCACCCTGTCCTCCTATGAACTCTCGCTTGATACCACTGAAGTCGCAAATGGGGGTGATTTGAGGTCAATGAAATGTACGCTACAGGGTATCTGGCTCTCAGCTGTTCTTGAAGTAACCGATTTGTAACAGTTCATTGTGTCCCTGTGGCGCTAACTGCTGCTCAAATTGCTGCTGCAGATGCACTACGATGCGCCAGAGGCATACGCCGAACATGATGGTCTTCCCTCTCGGCAGTGCCATGTGGCCGTTCCGACCCCGGTCATCTTGTGACCGTAAATTCTCGTGACCACCGCTGCCAGCAATCAAGTACATTGGTTACATTCCTACCAAGTCTTTCTGCAGTATCGCAAATGAAATAACCAGCTTCTCGCAGCGTTATTAACGACCTCTTTCAAACTCATTGAGGCATTGATAATGGCGTCTTTGTCACCTTAAAGGTATTCTCGACTAACATCAACTCACCACATCCAATCTCAAAGGCAACTAACCCTCACGACCATTATAGCATGTATTTAATGCAAACCTGATTACATCCTCAAAGTGGCGCTACTAGCATCATCTTTCAGATGTAGAAACATGCCTACCAACTGTCGTTTGTGTTACGCATCTCCATCTTAGTATTGCGACTTTTCTTCCGTCAGTGTATGTCAGGACGCTGATCCGTTTGTTTCCAAAACTAGCAATTATACGAAGATCAAAAGTAGCTCAACTTAATTGTTTGAGAAGCTAAGTAATGTGCTTCTTCGAGTTTAAGTTTTCATCGGTGTGTTCACCCAAAAATTTGGAGCGTTATATCCAATTTACTGACTCATATCATGTGTTACATTAATTGTTGGCATGACCCTATTTTCCATACAGAACTGAATATAATGTGTTTTCTCAAAATTTAGGAAGACTCCATTTTGAGAGAACAGCGTAATAATTCTTTGAAAAACATCATTAACATTCTCTTCTGTGGATTTCTCTCTAGTGGTACTTATTATAACATTAGTATCGTCTGCAGAAAGTACAATTGCTGCTTTTGAATTTTAAGCGGAAGGTCATTTGCATATATTTGTTTGGTGTATAAGTTCGTAGTGCTTTTGTTTTGCAATGTGGTTTTACCGTTGCTATGTGTTTATTTCCCAATTGTTATTTTTTATTTGTAAAATGGTTCAAATGGCTCTGAGCACTATGGGACTCAACAAAAAATGGCTCTGAGCACTATGGGACAACATTTGAGGTCATCAGTCCCCTAGACTTAGAACTACTTAAACCTATGGACATCACACACATCCATGCCCGAGGCAGGATTCGAACCTGCTGGGACTCAACAACTGGGGTCATCGGTCCCCTAAAACTTAGAACTACATAAGCCTAACTAACCTAAGGACATCACACACATTCATGCCCGAGGCTGGATTCGAACCTTCGACCGTAGCGGTCGCTCGGCTCCAGACTGTAGCGTCTAGAACCGCACGGCCACTCCGGCCGGCAGTTCACCGTTACTACACTCCTGGAAATGGAAAAAAGAACACATTGACACCGGTGTGTCAGACCCACCATACTTGCTCCGGACACTGCGAGAGGGCTGTACAAGCAATGATCACACGCACGGCACAGCGGACACACCAGGAACCGCGGTGTTGGCCGTCGAATGGCGCTAGCTGCGCAGCATTTGTGCACCGCCGCCGTCAGTGTTAGCCAGTTTGCCGTGGCATACGGAGCTCCATCGCAGTCTTTAACACTGGTAGCATGCCGCGACAGCGTGGACGTGAACCGTATGTGCAGTTGACGGACTTTGAGCGAGGGCGTATAGTGGGCATGCGGGAGGCCGGGTGGACGTACCGCCGAATTGCTCAACACGTGGGGCGTGAGGTCTCCACAGTACATCGATGTTGTCGCCAGTGGTCGGCGGAAGGTGCACGTGCCCGTCGACCTGGGACCGGACCGCAGCGACGCACGGATGCACGCCAAGACCGTAGGATCCTACGCAGTGCCGTAGGGGACCGCACCGCCACTTCCCAGCAAATTAGGGACACTGTTGCTCCTGGGGTATCGGCGAGGACCATTCGCAACCGTCTCCATGAAGCTGCGCTACGGTCCCGCACACCGTTAGGCCGTCTTCCGCTCACGCCCCAACATCGTGCAGCCCGCCTCCAGTGGTGTCGCGACAGGCGTGAATGGAGGGACGAATGGAGACGTGTCGTCTTCAGCGATGAGAGTCGCTTCTGCCTTGGTGCCAATGATGGTCGTATGCGTGTTTGGCGCCGTGCAGGTGAGCGCCACAATCAGGACTGCATACGACCGAGGCACACAGGGCCAACACCCGGCATCATGGTGTGGGGAGCGATCTCCTACACTGGCCGTACACCACTGGTGATCGTCGAGGGGACACTGAATAGTGCACGGTACATCCAAACCGTCATCGAACCCATCGTTCTACCATTCCTAGACCGGCAAGGGAACTTGCTGTTCCAACAGGACAATGCACGTCCGCATGTATCCCGTGCCACCCAACGTGCTCTAGAAGGTGTAAGTCAACTACCCTGGCCAGCAAGCTCTCCGGATCTGTCCCCCATGGAGCATGTTTGGGACTGGATGAAGCGTCGTCTCACGCGGTCTGCACGTCCAGCACGAACGCTGGTCCAACTGAGGCGCCAGGTGGAAATGGCATGGCAAGCCGTTCCACAGGACTACATCCAGCATCTCTACGATCGTCTCCATGGGAGAATAGCAGCCTGCATTGCTGCGAAAGGTGGATATACACTGTACTAGTGCCGACATTGTGCATGCTCTGTTGCCTGTGTCTATGTGCCTGTGGTTCTGTCAGTGTGATCATGTGATGTATCTGACCCCAGGAATGTGTCAATAAAGTTTCCCCTTCCTGGGACAATGAATTCACGGTGTTCTTATTTCAATTTCCAGGAGTGTATTTGAGTTTACATATTGTAATTTGAAGATAGTGAGTACAGCTTTGGACGCTAGAAAATGGGGTGTCAAGGGGAGAATTTGGAAATTTCCGACATATTCTTCTGTTTGAGTTCAAGAAGGGGATTAATCAGCCGAGGCAGACAGAAGCATTTGCGCCGTGTATGGGGATAGTGCCACTGGACAGAGCACGACAAGAAAATGCTTTTCTCGTTTTAAAGAGGGTCGTTTTGGCATTAGTGACACTGCACGTTCAGGAAGACCTTCAGGATTTGATGAAGAACGTTTAAACGCCTTAAAATACAATGACCCACATCAGTGTACTCGAGAGATGGCAGATGTGAAGAACTGTGATCATTCCACCACTGTGCGACATTTAGATGCAGTGGCGAAGGTTCAGAAATCGTGTATATGGATATCACATGCTCTAAGCCAAAACCACAAAAATCAGCGGGTTGCCATATGTGCATCTCTGCTTGCTCGTTATCAATTGGCTCGTGAATATCACCGAACATTCCTATCCTGTATTGTTACTGGTGACGAGAAATGGTTTCTTTATGCTAACATAAGAAAAGAAGAGAATGGTTGAACCCAAACACAGCAGCAACTCCCCGTACGAAGCCCTGCGCGCATCCACAAAAGGTAACGTTATGCATCTGGTAGAACAGCGACAGTGTGTTGTTCCGTGAGTTCCTCCGCGAGGTTGGTTCAAATGGCTCTGAGCACTATGGGACTTAACAACTGAGGTCATCAGTCTCCTAGAACTTAGAACTACTTAAACCTAACCAACCTAAGGACATCACATACATCCATGCCCGAGGCAGGACTCGAACCTGCGACCGTAGCAGTCGCGCGGTTCCAGCCTGTAGCTCCTAGAACCGCTCGGTCACTACGGCCGGCCCTCTCCGAGGTGCAACAATCACATTTACTGTCAAAAACTGAGACTTCTTGCAGACGCAGTCCAAGAACAAGGACCATGCAGACTGCGTGTAATGATGTTACTCCACGATAACGAGCGCCAGCATTCTGCTGGACTGACAAAAAGCACTTTTCAGGAGTTGGGTTAAGAAGTCATTCCACATCCACCTTATTCACCTGAACTTGTGCCCTCATATGTTCACCTTTCCCGCTCTCTATTGAACAACCTTCAAGGAACTTCCTTTCCGGATATAAAAGCTATCCGAACATGCCTCTACGAGTTCTTCGCCTCAAAACCATGTGATTTATACAGTCGCTGAATCGAAAAACTAGCCGAGCGTTGGAAGACTATTGTAAACAGTGTAGGAGATTATACACTTCTGGCCATTAAAATTGCTACACCAAGAAGAAATGCAGAAGATAAACGGGTATTCACTGGACAAATATATTATACTAGAACTGACATGTGATTACATTTTCACGCAATTGGGTGCATAGATCCTGAGAAATCAGTACCCAGAACAACCACCTCTGGCCGTAATAACGGCCTTGATACGCCTGGGCATTGAGTCGTACAGAGCTTGGATGGCGTGTACAGGTACAGCTGCCCATGCAGCTTCAACACGATACCACAGTTCATCAAGAGTAATGACTGGCGTATTGTGACGAGCCAGTTGCTCGGCCACCATTGAGCAGAAGTTTTTCATTGGTAAGAGATCTGGAGAATGTGCTGCCCATGGCAGCAGTCGAACATTTTCTGTATCCAGAAAGGCCCGTACAGGACCTGCAACATACGGTCGTGCATTATCCTACTGAAATGTAGGGTTTCGCATGGATCAAATGAAGGGTAGAGCCACGGGTCGTAACACATCTGAAATGTAACGTCCACTGTTCAAAGTGCCATCAGTGCGAACAAGAGGCGACCGAGACGTGTAACCAACGGCACCCCATACTATCACGCCGGGTGATACGCCATTATGGCGATGAAGAATACACGCTTGCAAGGTGTGTTCACCGCGATGTCGCCAAACACGGATGCGACATCATGATGCTGTAAACAGAACCTGGATTAATCCGAAATAATGACGTTTTGCCATTCTTGCACCCAGGTTCGTCGTTGAGTACACCATCGCAGGCGCTCCTGTCTGTGATGCAGTGTCAAGGATAACCGTAGCCATGGTCTCCGAGTTGATAGTCCAAGCTGCTGCAAACGTAGTCGAACTGTTCGTGTAGATGGTTGTTGTCTTGCAAACGTCCCCATCTGCTGACTCAGGGATCGAGACGTGGCTGCACGATCTGTTACAACCATGGGGATAAGATGCCTGTCATCTCGACTGCTAGTGATACGTGGCCGTTGGGATCCAGCACGGCGTTCCGTATTACTCTCCTAAACCCACCGACTCCATATTCTATTAACAGTCATCGGGTCTCTACCAACGCGAGCAGCAGTGTCGCGATACGATAAACCGCAATCGCGATAGGCTACCATCCGACCTTTATCAAAGTCGGATACGTGATGGTACGCATTTCTCCTCCTTACACGAGGTATCACAACAACGTTTCACCAGGCAACGCTGGTCAACTGCTGTTTGTGTATGAGAAATCGGTTGGAAACTTTCCTCTTGTCAGCACGTTGTAGGTGTCGCCACCGGCATCAACCTTGTGTGGATGCTCTGAAAAGCTAATCATTTGCATATCACAGCATCTTCTTCCTGTCGGTTAAATTCCGCGTCTGTAGCACGTCTTCTTCGTGGTGTAGCAGTTTTAATGGCCAGTAGTGTATTATTGACGATTAAAGTCTCTGTTATGTGTATCTGTGGTGTTCATTAAACGTATGGAAAAACGGTACGAACTTATGCACTAACCAGATATAAGGAATAGAAGTGGACTCAAAATTGAACCCTGTCTCTCCAGACGCTAAAATTTTATGACTTCCAAAATTGTTTGAATTATTCGGCACAGCTTTTTCTATTCAGTTTGTTAAGTGTGATTCAAACCAGAAGTGCATGACGTCATTAATTTTATAAAACTTGATTTTTACCAAGAGTGTAGGATGATTTAAGCAATCAAACGCCTTATAAAGATCACAAAAAATAACAACTGGCGATATTTTATTATTTATGGCTGATGCATTAATATATCACAAAGAGAATTAGTTACTAAGTTACATCAACTTTTCAAAATTCTATTTGAAGTTCCATCAACACCTTATGAGCTTTTGTTTCTTAGAATTTTTATAGTTCTGTTAATTTCAGTGAGGGATGTTGATGCAACTTCTAGTTGATTAAATTTTGGTGTGTCGCTGTTATTAACCAAATGTTCAAATGTTCAAATATGTGTGAAATCATATAGGACTTAACTGCTAAGGTCATCAGTCCCTAAGCTTACACACTACTTAACCTAAATTATCCTAAGGACAAACACACACACCCATGTTCGAGGGAGGACTCGAACCTCCGCCGGGACCAGCCGCACAGTCCATGACTGTAGCTTTGAGACCGCTCGGCTAATCCCGCGCGGCTGTTATTAACCACTGGAAATATTCTGTTGGTAAACGTAGCTGCATCCAGCTTTTACATGAGGTCTTAAATATGTGTCTTCCACGAGAGTTTATGGTCTGATCTTACCACCAAAAATTTTATGCCTTCCGCTTGAATAATCGTAGCCCCATCGATAAAAAAGTTAAATTTCAGGACGAGCAGAATAGTGTGTAAGATACTGGACATACTACATTTCAGCGCAGTTAATCGTAAACTTATTACCTGTGAAGCAAGAATAGCTTCTCTCCAGAGTATAATACACAAGACACATTGAGATTCACGTAGTAAGTTTCGGAGGAACGTCATGAGTCACGTTTGCCTCGGAACGCTGACGTAAGAGGTATACGTAACTCCAATGCGTCACCAGCGCCAGGGATTCCTTTTAACCGTTTATCAGTTGCGCGAGAGATGAAGGTGATTGCGTACTTTAGAAAAGGAACGAGATTTTTCTTCGAAGTTTTATACGGGGTCAGAATAACATTGCGCTGGCGATTGCGAAAAATGAAACAAGCTGCGCATACGGACAAAATGGAAGCAGATTCAAGTGCAATATGTTTGCGCAATAAGCGCTTACAAGTTTCGCTAACAACAGGTCGGCATGACCAGAGAAGGCACAAAAACAGTGTACACACGTCACAAGCAGTTCAGCTGCAGAACTATCGTAAAAATGAAATTCGCTCTTCTAACGTTAAAATGATAACAACAGCAATGTAAAAGGGAGTTCAGAAAATTAAGCGGATAGGACGATACTGAAGCAGAGTTATTTCGTGCTGAAGAATCTCACACGGAGCATTTTTAAACAAAACGAATCGGAGGCTTTGTCCCAGTGGGAGGTGCACGGTGATGTAACTACTACAAGGCACAGTTCCGAGTGCTACGAGCATACTGCAAGCAGGAAAGTCATGGCGAATAATGCATTAGCGAACAGACGTTGCAGTTTGCTATTAAAGTCAAAAACCTACTGGCAATGAGAGGAAGAAAAGACTGAAAGTGACCAGACGTGTTTGTGGCATGCTAAAGTTAAGTCGATGGTGTGCAAATCATGGAAGGAGGGATATGGTGCCGAGTAGAATGTGATTTGAGTATCTGCCTCAAAGAACAAGCAGCAACGTACACTAGTTGTTCCGTTGTCGATATGCACAAGTGTTACATCAGGAAACAATTCCTGTGATGTTATGAAGAACTGACGGAAATAAATAACTTTGCGAAAACTTCACAGCTTTTGATGCACCGGATAAGATTTGAAAGTTAACAGAAAAATATTATCTCTGTAGAGGATTCTGTTTTAAGGTGCAAGATTTAACAAGTGACCTTGTGAAAACCACAAATCATAGTTGCATAGAGGACATATTTCATAAGATGCTACAAAAATTAAATATCGGAATTCCAATGGCCACTAGTTGGGACGAGACG
Source organism: Schistocerca nitens (assembly GCF_023898315.1). Classification (NCBI taxonomy): domain Eukaryota; kingdom Metazoa; phylum Arthropoda; class Insecta; order Orthoptera; family Acrididae; genus Schistocerca; species Schistocerca nitens. Next base: position 164,868,840 of record NC_064616.1, on the reverse strand, counting down.
AGGATTCACACACACGACTCTTCGAACACATACTGTCAAACTTAAAGTGTACGAGGAATGTTGTGGAACAAAACTGATGATCAATCTTTAATTGTCACAACTCACAAGGCTAGGGGATCGCCGCATGGTAGAACAGACTTATAACAATACTGAAGCGTGCGCTGTTGCAATCTCCATCGCTCTCTCTCTCTCTTTCTCGGGCGCAAACACGAAGACGCTACCGATCCCGCAGGGACTTCACTTTGCTTTGTCTGCTAATACTACGGTGTATTCACACACAAATTGTATTATGGGTTCTTGATTTCCAGGATTTGTGCCTGGGAAACAAGTGAAATTACTAAGAAGTTAAACTGTACAAAAATGTAATTTATTACTCTAGTATCTCACTCACAGACCATGTACACTACTGGCCATTAAAATTGCTACACCACGAAGATGACGTGCTACAGACGCGAAATTTAACCCAAAGGAATAAGATGCTGTGATATGCAAATGATTAGCTTTTCAGAGCATTCACACAAGGTTGGCGCCGGTGACGACACCTACAACGTGCTGACATGAGGAAAGTTTCCAACCGATTTCTCATACACAAACAGCAGTTGACCAGCGTTGCCTGGTGAAACGTTGTTGTGATACCTCGTGTAAGGAGGAGAAATGCGTACCATCACGTTTCCGACTTTGATAAAGGTCGGATTGTAACCTATCGCGATTGCGGTTTATCGTATCGCGATATTGCTGCTTGCGTTGGTCGAGATCCAATGACTGTTAGCAGAATATGGAATCGGTGGGTGTAGGAGGGTAATACGGAACGTCGTGCTGGATCCCAACGGCATCGTATCACTAGCAGTCGAGATGACAGGCATCTTATCCGCATTGCTGTAACGGATCGTGCAGCAACGTCTCGATCCCTGAGTCAACAGATGGGGACGTTTGCAAGACAACAACCATTCTGCACGAACAGTTCGACGACGTTTGCAACAGTATGGACTATCAGCTCGGAGACCATGGCTACGGTTACCCTTGACGCTGCATCACAGACAGGAGCGCCTGCGATGGTGTACTCAACGACGGACCTGGGTGCACGAATGGCAAAACGTCATTTTTTCGGATGAATCCATGTTGTGTTACAGCATCATGATGGTCGCATCCGTGTTTGGCGACATCGCGGGAAACGCACACTGGCGTATTACCCGGCGTGATGGTATGGGGTGCTATTGGTTACACGTCTTGGTCACCTCTTGTTCGCATTGACGGTACTTTGAACAGTGGACGTTACATTTCAGATGTGTTACGACCCGTGGCTCTACCCTTCATTCGATCCCTGCGAAACCCTACATTTCAGCAGGATAATGCACGACCGCATGTTGCAGGTCCTGTACGGGCCTTTCTGGATACAGAAAATGTTCGACTGCCGCCCTCGCCAGCACATTCTCGAGATCTCTCACCAATTGAAAACGTCTGGTCAATGGTGGCCGAGCAACTGGCTCGTCACAATACGCCAGTCACTACTCTTGATTAACTGTGGTATCGTGTTGAAGCTGCATGGGCAGCTGTAGCTTAAACGCCATCCAAGCTCTGTTTGACTCAATGCCCAGACGTATCAAGGCCGTTATTTCGGCCAGAGATGGTTGTTCTGGGAACTGATTTCTCAGGATCTATGCACCCAAATTGCGTGAAAATGTAATCACATGTCAGTTCTAGTATAATATATTTGTCCAATGAATACCCGTTTATCATCTGCATTTCTACTTGGTGTAGCAATTTTAATGGCCAGTAGTGTATTTAACATACCTTTTGGTCAAGCGACTAAGTCCACAATGAATTAATTTAATACCTCAGGCGCCGGCCGAAGTGGCCGTGCGGTTAAGGCGCTGCAGTCTGGAACCGCAAGACCGCTACGGTCGCAGGTTCGAATCCTGCCTCGGGCATGGATGTTTGTGATGTCCTTAGGTTAGTTAGGTTTAACTAGTTCTAAGTTCTAGGGGACTAATGACCTCAGCAGTTGAGTCCCATAGTGCTCAGAGCCATTTGAACCATTTTAATACCTCAGGCAGTGCTTGTCTATTAAAGATTTTCATATCTTGCATGATGAAGCCATCTGTCCAGGCACTCTGCGACTACAGTGGCATTGAAATGTAGGATGACAGGGAGCAGGCCGAAATACTATATTCTTTTTTGAAATATGTTTCACCGAGGAAAATCGTATTGCAGTTAATCCTTTTAATGAGTGTACGAACATCAGAATGCTAGATATCGAGATAAGTGACCACGAGATAGAAACTCAACCGAAATCATAGAACGGAGAGAAGTTAACGATTCTACATAGAGGTGTGCGCAAGAAATTGCTTATATTCTTGCAGTACTGTACCGTACGAATGAAGCCGGGGGAGCGAAGTGTTCCCAGTGTTCTGCAAACCGCACAGGTCATTCTAGTATTCAATAAGAGTTGTCCAACAAACGCATAAAACTACATCCCTATTTTGCTGTCGTCATTGTATTGTCCGGCCCCGTCGACCACGAGGTCATTATAAAAGAAGCGTAGCTTTAACGATGGGGAAGGAATACAGTCGTGCTCTTTCAAAAGAGCCACCCCAGCACTTGCTTCAGCGATTCAGGGAAAGCACGGAAAACATAAATCAGAATGATCGAACGCGGATTTGAACCGTCGTCCTCCTGAACGTGAATCCAATATTGTAAACACTGCGATACCTCATTCGATTACGCGTGCAGAGAGATTTGAAGTGGAACGACCATATAAACTAGTCGCAGATAAATCAGTTACCACACTGAGATTCGTTAGCAGAAATACCAGAAAGTGTAGATCACCGATGAAGGAGGTATCTCACAAAATACTCGTTCGACCAGTACTTGAATGTTACTCGTCAGTCAGGGATGAGTAGCAGACAGGATTGATAGAGGAAATAAACAAGATACAAAGAACAGCAACGCGCTTCGCTACAAGTTCATTTAGTAAGTGCGGAAGCGTCACGGAGATGCTCAACCAAGCTCAGTGGCAGACGCTACAAGAGAGCCATATTACATCACGGTCTGTTTTACTGTCAAAAATTCCGAGGGCGTACGTTCATAGATTAGTCTATCAATGTATTGCTTCCTCCTACGAATATCTTGCGAAAAGACCATGAAGCTACAACAGAGAGACTCGAGCACACACGGAGACTTAATCAACAATCGTCGTTCTCGCAGACCATTCGCGACTGGAACAGGAAAAGTGGGGAATGGCAGTGATACACAAAGTACCCTCTGCCATACAACAGAAGATGGTTTGCGGAATTCAGATGTAAGTGTAGTGTTATTAAAAAAGAATACTTATACAGTGTGACAACTATTGAACTATACGAAATAAAATCGTAATAACTTCTGAACGGTTTGCGTTACGGCGTTCAAACCGCACGGTTGGCCGCGGTGCATGATGGAAATTAGTATGCGCATGCGCATGTTTTAGCGACGAAGCCCACTTTCATTTGGGTGTGTTCGTCAGTAAGCAAAATTGGCGCATTTGCGGGACTGAGAATCCGTATTTCGCAATCGATAAGCCTCTTCACTGTGTGGTGTGCAATGTCCAGTCACGGATTAATCGGTGCGATATTCCTTGATGGCACGGTGACTGCCGAACAGTACGCGATGGTTTTGGAAGATGATTTCATCCCCATTATTCAAAGTGACCCTGATTTCGACAATATGCGGTTCATGCAAGACGGAATTCGATCCCATCGAAGCAGGAGTGTGTTTGATGTCCTGGAGGAGCACTTTGGGGGTCGCATTCTGTCTCTTGGGCACTTAGAGGCCACTGGCATGGGCCTAGATTGACCGCGATATTCTCCGGATCTGAACACATGCGACTCCTTTTTGTGGGGCTATATTAAAGAATAGGTGTACAGCAATAAACCCAAAACCATTGCTGAGCTGAAACCAGCCATTAAGGAGGTTATCGACAGCATCGTCGTTCAGATACTTTAACGGGTCATGCAGAATTTCGCTATTCGTGTGCGTCACATCGTCGCCAATGATGGCAGGCATATCGAATATGTCATAACCTAAATCCAAATATCTGTAGTAACGTTTCCATGTTGAATAAAGTGTGTGCACGACGTAGTTTGTAACTAAATTTACTTTTTTCGTATAGTTCAATAATTGTCACCCTGTATGTTATCACTTAGTCTCCGTAGGACCTATTTTAATTGAAAGTCTCGGCGGGTATTTCTAGGGCTACTTCATTTTAGATAAAGTATGTCGTTCTCAAAAGTGCTTCGGAAACACACATTAACTTAATCCTGTTCGAATTGCTTCTCATATTGCGAAAGCAATATCAGTCAAAGGGATTATTTCATATTCCCGAATATAAAAAAAAGCTTAAACTGAAACATTTATATCTATTGGAAGATCTATTGCATTTTGTTGCTGGGTATGCGTCATTTCCTGTGTATCTGCAGACGGTACGTATAAGGAAGTCAGTGCGATGCGACGGTGGTTCCCCAGAATGTCTTCCACTCACACTCCGTCGTAATAAAGGCGTGGCAACAACTTCAGATACTAGTTGATCCTTGAGTGATTTGCTATCTTGAACGATCCTTCGAAACAAAAACGTCAAGTAAACATGGGCTCTGAAATGTATATCTGAAGAGGTATGAGCAATTATTGATCTTCGATACTGAGAAACAAATCTCTTCTACCGCGAAATGTTTGCTTTCCATATTTTTGGAAGTGATAGTATGGACCAAAACAAGAAAAAAATTTCAGTAAACATGTGCTCTAAAATGCATGCCTTAAGAGCTATGAGCAGTTGTTTATCTTCTCTAGTTTTAAACACAACTCTTCTAATGAATAAGTAATTACATGTCATTCGCCTGCGTTTTCACTGCAACAATTTGGCATTTGATTCTAAGCATCTTTCAAGTGGAATGCCGCGATGATTCTCTAGAAAAGGCGTAGCCTCGGAATTAGTCTTGTTGGTCTACATTAGCAAATATTTTACTAATTTCAGAGATATTTAGTCGACTTTGTGTCGTTTCTATGGAGCATCACGAGGAGATAATCTCTTTCTGTCCCCAAGTAAACTTATTTACAATATTTTACAAGAGTGTCAATGAATAGGATGTGCATTTAACTTCCTTTCAGTATCTGCACGATTTCCAATGGTAGTGACGTTTTCCCCTTTACTGTAATTTCACTGCGTACGCTACACAAGTTAGAAATTACACTCCTGGAAATTGAAATAAGAACACCGTGAATTCATTGTCCCAGGAAGGGGAAACTTTATTGACACATTCCTGGGGTCAGATACATCACATGATCACACTGACAGAACCACAGGCACATAGACACAGGCAACAGAGCATGCACAATGTCGGCACTAGTACAGTGTATATCCACCTTTCGCAGCAATGCAGGCTGCTATTCTCCCATGGAGACGATCGTAGAGATGCTGGATGTAGTCCTGTGGGACGGCTTGCCATGCCATTTCCACCTGGCGCCTCAGTTGGACCAGCGTTCGTGCTGGACGTGCAGACCGCCTGAGACGACGCTTCATCCAGTCCCAAACATGCTCAATGGGGGACAGATCCGGAGATCTTGCTGGCCAGGGTAGTTGACTTACACCTTCTAGAGCACGTTGGGTGGCACGGGATACATGCGGACGTGCATTGTCCTGTTGGAACAGCAAGTTCCCTTGCCGGTCTAGGAATGGTAGAACGATGGGTTCGATGACGGTTTGGATGTACCGTGCACTATTCAGTGTGCCCTCGACGATCACCAGTGGTGTACGGCCAGTGTAGGAGATCGCACCCCACACCATGATGCCGGGTGTTGGCCCTGTGTGCCTCGGTCGTATGCAGTCCTGATTGTGGCGCTCACCTGCACGGCGCCAAACACGCATACGACCATCATTGGCACCAAGGCAGAAGCGACTCTCATCGCTGAAGACGACACGTCTCCATTCGTCCCTCCATTCACGCCTGTCGCGACACCACTGGAGGCGGGCTGCACGATGTTGGGGCGTGAGCGGGAGACGGCCTAACGGTGTGCGGGACCGTAGCCCAGCTTCATGGAGACGGTTGCGAATGGTCCTCGCCGATACCCCAGGAGCAACAGTGTCCCTAATTTGCTGGGAAGTGGCGGTGCGGTCCCCTACGGCACTGCGTAGGATCCTACGATCTTGGCGTGCATCCGTGCGTCGCTGCGGTCCGGTCCCAGGTCGACGGGCACGTGCACCTTCCGCCGACCACTGGCGACAACATCGATGTACTGTGGAGACCTCACGCCCCACGTGTTGAGCAATTCGGCGGTACGTCCACCCGGCCTCCCGCATGCCCACTATATGCCCTCGCTCAAAGTCCGTCAACTGCACATACGGTTCACGTCCACGCTGTCGCGGCATGCTACCAGTGTTAAAGACTGCGATGGAGCTCCGTATGCCACGGCAAACTGGCTGACACTGACGGCGGCGGTGCACAAATGCTGCGCAGCTAGCGCCATTCGACGGCCAACACCGCGGTTCCTGGTGTGTCCGCTGTGCCGTGCGTGTGATCATTGCTTGTACAGCCCTCTCGCAGTGTCTGGAGCAAGTATGGTGGGTCTGACACACCGGTGTCAATGTGTTCTTTTTTCCATTTCCAGGAGTGTAGATACGTTAACTTTCCGTCAATCTGGAGTCTTTTTAAAGCCTTTGCAGTAGTCTCGCCAGTCTCGCTTGCTGACTTCCTTTTTCTTTTCCGCTTTTAAAATTAGAATTAATAGGTCAAACTGCTACATGTGAATACACTTATGTGACAGTGGCAGTGTATTTCTTCGTTTTCCGTACAAGCAGGAACAAGGCCGCAGCACAGAATTTGCTAATATAAACATTAATTAAGATGATAATTGCAATCCATTATCTCCGTTTCAGGAAACAAACTACTAGATTAACAGACAACAGTAATTTAGAAGTCAATCATGAGACGCAGGGTTACATCCAGGCACATTGATTTTAATAGCATAAAAAATCAAATGTTTCTCATTGTTGTTTCGATAGCAGAACGTACACAGCTGGAATAGTGTTTGTTTCCCCCCAAAGACTTCAACACATCTCCGCACCCCACACAACTGTCACAAATTCGGGCTGAACGCGGCCGATCAATAGATCTGGACTGACACCCCCATCTGGAGAGGAACTTCCTAACAAAGTACACAAAAATTTGGGGAATGAGGCGTGGATGAGAGTATGAGCTTCCCCCTCTATGTATAGCTACTAAATACAAGTGATAAGTTCTGTGAACTAATATTAAAGTACACTATGTGATCAAAAGTAACCGGACACCTGGCTGACAATGACCTACAAGTTCGTGGCGCCCTCCATCGGTAATGCTGCAATTCAGTATGGTGTTGGCCCGTCCTTAGCCTTGATGACAGCTTCCACTCTCGCAGGCATACGTTCAGTCAGGTGCTGGAAGGTTTGTTGGGGAATGGCAGCCCATTCTTCAAGGAGTGCTGCACCGAGGAGAGGTATCGGTGTCGGTCGGTGAGGTCTGGCACGAAGTCGGCGTTCTGAAACATCCCAGAGGTGTTCTATAGGATTCAGTTGAGGACTCTGTGCAGGCCAGTCCAGTACAGGGATGTTACTGTCGTGTAACCACTCCGCCACAGCCCGTGCATTATGAACAGGTGCTCGATCGTGTTGAAAGATGTAATCGCCATCCCCGAATTACTCTTCAACAGTGGGAAGCGAGAGGTGCTTAAAACATCAGTGTAGGCCTATGCTGTGATAGTGCCACGTAAAACAACAAGGGTTGCATGCCTCATCCATGAAAAACACGACCACACCATAACACCACCGCCTCCGAATTTTACTGTTGGCGCTATACACGCTGGCAGATGACGTTCACCGGGCATTCGCAATACCCACACCCTGCATCGGATCGCCACTTTTGTACCGTGATTCGTCACTCCACACAACGTTTTTCCACTGTTCAATCGTCCAATGTCTACGCTCCTTACATCAAGAGAGGCGTCTTTTGGCATTTACCAGCGTGATGTGTGCCTTATGAGCAGCCGCTCGGCTATGATATCCAAGTTTTCTCACTTCCCTCCTAACTGTCATAGTACTTGCAGTGGATCCTGATGCAGTTTGGAATTTGTATGTGATGGTCTGAACAGATGTCTCCCTATCACACATATTACGACCCACTTCAACTGTCGGCGGTCTCCGTCAGTCAGCAGACGACGTCGGCCTGTACGCTTCTGTGCTGTACATGTCCCTTCACGTTCCCACTTCACTATCACATCGGAAACAGTGGACCTAGGGATGTTTGGGAGTGTGGAAATCTCGCGTACAGACGTATGACACAAGTGATACCCAGTCACTTGACCACGTTCGAAGTCTGTAAGTTCCGCGGAGCGCCCTATTCTGTTCTCTCATGATGTCTAATGACTACTGAGGGCGCTGATATGGAGTACCTGCCAGTAGGTGGCAGCACAATGCACCTAATATGAAAAAACGTATGTTTTTGGTGGTGTCCGGATATTTTTGATCACATAGTGTATAATACAGGGCCAGTTAGAGCTACTGAATATTCAATTGGCTGTGGCAAGGTTCTTACACACGATTGCCGATAGTATAGGTGATGACTGCATTGGTCTAGCTGAATTACAGAAAGCCATCCATGACGTGCTACATGATCAGTTAACCCCTACGTTGTTGCCAGCAAGACAATTTCTGGTCATCTTACTACAGGCATGGGAGGAGCTGTCAGCTTAGTTAGAGTTCATTGTATAACCGGAGGAGAAAACCCTATCACCGTTTTACCACCTGACGTCAGTACAGATTAGCACCAAGTGGCACACTCATGCATGTGCCAATTCGTCTCCCAGTAACAGGTATCAATGCCCACCCACCAGATGAACAGGTGACAGTAATTTCGATGTACGATTCACCCATGTCCTATGAAGTGGGGAACTTTGGGAAAATCTGTGCAAATCAGGACCAAGAAAATACTACTGGTTATGCCAGGAGGGAAAAACCATGCACTAATGTCACCCGAAGAACTGCGATGTTGCCAAAGAGAACAAGTCACAATATACTTATCTCTGGTGATCCAGACTGCCACAGGGACCTGTGAAATGGAATTACTTTTAGAAGAAAAAGGGTGCCTGTGGGACATCCTTGTACCATAAGCTCTATTTCCAGAAGGCAGGTCCACACTGGGTATATTCCATACGTAACCCAATGGCTGTTAGTGCAAATTGTTACGAACGAGGGTGATCTAGATGAGCAAAACGTTTGGAGCTGCAAGGTAGCGGTATATTAATAAATGGTACGAGATGTAATGTTTTGGGGGCAGCTTTTTGGCTACTGATAACCATAAGAGGGGCTATAATTCTAAACCCACATGTCCTTGTACTTACCTGACAAATATTGGGAGACACTATTTGCTAAAAGCTTTTCTGAGTAGTACCATGCATCTCAAATTATTCATTTCTCTGAAAAACTTTATAGCAGTGGAGAAGGAGTGTATCAGTATCGAGCAAATGTTTCTACACACACAGCAGTATCGCAGCACATAACAAAAGTAAGGTGATAGGCGTCTCCACTTGAAGTACCATCTTGCTTCTTATTCTGGTTTGTGGTTGGTGGGTTGGTTGTTTTCGGGGAAGGAGACCAGACAGCGAGGTCATCGGTCTCATCGGATTAGGGAAGGACGGGGAAGGAAGTCGGCCATGCCCTTTGAAAGGGACCATCCCGGCATTTGCCTGGAGCGATTTAGGGAAATCACGGAAAACCTAAATCAGGATGGCCGGACGCGGGATTGAACCGTCGTCCTCCCGAATGCAAGTCCAGTGTCGAACCACTGCGCCACCTCGCTCGGTGGTTTGTGGAATGTACATCTACCTATGGCGGGAAACTGCTCGTCCTCCTGAATTCCCTGTCCATCATATACCGATCGAGTGGGTCATCCTTAGAAAGTAACTAATAATAAGCATACCAGCCATCGTACATTGTGAACTGGATTGGATTAGTATAAGATTCGTTAGGGCAAAAAGTGTACTTAAATGTAAGAAGGGATAATGTAAACGGTAATGTTTAAGTAATTTGTAGAGTAAATGAAAGTCTGCAATTAGATGGACTGGATCTTCTGAAGAGTGGAGGAGTATTATGCCATACCATCTTAGCGGACTTCATAATCAGTGGGCAGATGAGCCAGCTTTCTGCCTGCGTAATTGTGATGCATGGGACACAGACGTGCTAAACCGACACAGCAAAAGCCTTCGCTCCATCACTATATCAGCGTGATCACCACACGCTGGGCCCTGGCGATTTCTGCCTGGGCTCCATACGCGACAAGAAGCTGCCACTACAACCATGGAGCATCTGTTGTCGACTGCTGTTTACATTGAGAATGCCTCCAGCCCAGTCGTCATCCGCTATTATTTACAACTAGCTAGTAACTGGTCTATAGGGCACGCTTAGTACTAATGCCACTGGGGACTGAACTGGCATCATCCAGCTGGGTTGCTGCTGACCTAACCCACTACAATCTGCTGGATGGCCGCTGCATGTACACCTGACGGTGTGGCCAGTCCACCCATGAAGCTGCTGCTGCTGCTTATCTGACGTCTGCAGGCCTGATGCATTATTGCTACCCTCAAACCGAAGACGCCCTGCTTTTGCTGTAGCTGCCTTTCATGCTTGATGGCGGATGAAGGCTCTAGTTCTAACTAAGCGCGATCCGCTGCTAAAGAGAATTTCCGGTGACGCCATTGCTCTTTTCAGGACGCGTATTTCCGGCCGCGCCCGTATTATCAGTAACTACGTCACTGCTCATGAGGCAGCTGCACGTCATTCGACTCGAGGCAGCCGCACAGTACAGACAGCCATGCCTTACCGAAGGAGGAGATTTACAAGAAGAACGAGACTACCAGTATACAAGAATGTTGATACATTCAGTCTTACACCGAAGAATACTTCACAACAGTTGTTAGGAGGGCCTATTGTTTTTGTAGGCTGCAAGATTAATTTTTCTTGTACTACTACAGAAATAGTTTCTGGTAACTCCTGGTTAACTGTTGCTATTATTCGAGGAGGTGATGCAGCCCTCGGCGGACTGGAGAGCTATAATGAGAGAGATATTATAGCTTTTCGTACATTTTCGATTGGCGTGATTCCAAACAAGAAATATGGGACTGCAGTTGTTACTACAGATAAACCGTTTTCATTATATACGAAGAACAGGAGGAAGATTAAAGCCAATGAGAGACTTAATGTTTGGTGTAAAGTAGGTGGTGTCCTTGAAGGTGTGATTGACGTTCAAGGAGATGTTATTGTATATTATCATGCATAATAAACATTGATCCTTTCCTTCTATCCCGTGAAATTTTTTTTATTGCTGATTTATTACATTTTAATAAATATAACTACACATTGATCTTGCCAAAAGCCGAGAAGCGATTCTTCTTAGTGTTTTGTTCTCTGGGGCACTCTGGGATGCTCTCTGGGTGACTCTGGGATGTCTTCTGGGTAACTCTGGGATTCTCTCTGGGTGACTCTGGGATGTCTTCTGGGTACCTCTTGGACGCACTTTGGGTGACTCTGAGATGTCTTCTGTGTATCTTTGGTACGCTATATTTATGATCTGTTTGTTCTATCTCGTGAGATTTTTTTTTTAAAGTTAAAAAAATGTGATCTGTTCGTTCTATCTCGTGAGATTTTTTTTAATAAGCTTAAAACACTAATTCAGCTACTTAATCATTCATGCATGGCTGTCTTCATTTACATGCATCAGCTACGCTAGGTGGGTGACCTTGAACGAGCTTCGCATGGCTGCCGCCAGGGCTCGAGGATCGCGCTCTAGTTCTAACTAAGCGCGATCCGCTGCTAAAAAGAATTTCCGGTGACGCCATTGCTCTTTTCAGGACGTGTATTTCCGGCCGCGCCCGTCTTATCAGTAACTACGTCACTGCTCATGAGGCAGCTGCACGTCATTCGACTCGAGGCAGCCGCACAGTACAGATAGCCATGCTTTACCGAAGGAGGAGAGTTACAAGAAGAACGAGGCTACCAGTATACAAGAATGTTGATACATTCAATCTTACACCGAAGAATACTTCACAACAACAGTTGTTAGGAGGGCCTATTGTTTTTGTAGGCTGCAAGATTAATTTTTCTTGTACTACTACAGAAGTAGTTTCTGGTAACTCCTGGTTGACTGTTGCTATTATTCGAGGAGGTGATGCAGCCCTCGGCGGACTGGAGAGCTATAATGAGAGAGATATTATAGCTTTTCGTACATTTTCGATTGGCGTGGTTCCAAACAAGAATTATGGGACTGCAGTTGTTACTACAGATAAACCGTTTTCATTATATATGAAGAACAGGAGGAAGATTAATGCCCATGAAGTAATGAGTGCTGTCGACAAGGGATATAGGATCGATTCCATATTCCTAGATTTCCATAAGGCTTTTGATACCGTTCCTCACAAGCGACAATTAATCAAATTGCGTGCATATGGAGTATCGTCTCAGTTGTGTGATTGGATTAGTGATTTCCTCTCAGAGAGGTCACAGTTCGTAGTGATAGAAGGTAAATGTGGCGTTCCTCAGGGTAGTGTCATAGGCCCTCTGCTGTTCCTGGTTTACATAAATGTTTAGGTGATAATCTGAGCGGCCACTTAGATTTTTGCAAATGACACTGTAATTTACTGTCTAGTAAAATCATCAGACGATCAATTCCAATTACAAAATGATCTAGAGAGAATTTCTGTATGGTGCGAAAATTGGCAATTGGCACTAAACAAAGAAAAGTGTGAAGTCATTCACATGGGTACTAAAAGAATCCGATAAATTTTGGGTATACGATAAATCGCACAAATCTAAGGGCTGTCAATTCGACTAAGTACCTAGGAATTACAATGGTTCAAAATGGTTCAAATGGCTCTGAGCACTATGGGGCTCAACTTCTGAGGTCATAAGTTCCCTAGAACTTAGAACTAGTTAAACCTAACTAACCTAAGGACATCACACACATCCATGCCCGAGGCAGGTTTCGAACCTGCGACCGTAGCGGTGTCGCGGTTCCAGACTGCAGCGCCTAGAACCACACGGCCACTTCGGCCGGCGAATTACAATTACGAGCAACTTAAATTGGAAAGACCACATAGATAATATTGTGGGGGAGGCGTAACAAAGACTGCGCTTTGTTGGCAGAACACCTAAAAGATGCGACAAACCCATTAAATAGACAGCCTACATTACACTTGTCTGTCCTCTGCTGGAATATTGCTGCGCGGTGTGGGATCCTTACCAGGTAGGATTGACGGAGGACATCGAAAAAGTGTAAAGAAGGGCAGCTCGTTTCGTGTTATCGCGCAATAGGGGTAAGAGTGTCCCTAATACGATACGCGAGTTTGGGTGGCAGTCACTGAAACAAAGGCGGTTTTCTTTGCGGCGAGATCTATTTACGAAATTTCAATCACAAACTTTCTCTTCCGAATGCGAAAATATTTTGTTGACACCCACTTACTTAGGGAGAAATGATCATCATAATAAAATAAGGGAAATCAGAGCTCAAACGGAATGATTTAGGTGTTCCTTTTTCCCACGCGCCATTCGAGAGTGGAATGGTACAGAAGTAGTATGAAAATGGTTCTATGAACCCTCTGCCAGGCACTTAAGTGTGAATTGCAGAGTGACCATGTAGATGTAGATGTAGACGCACTGGTGGCCATCTCCCACTGCCACGTTGTGAGCTAAAAAGCAGTGCCACTCACCGTCAACACATGCTCCTGGTACACTGACTGCTTTGGCTGTATGATATATGTTGAATAAATATGTACTTTTACAAGACCATCATCTTCCAGCACACTCCAAACCTTATTTTCTCAAACGATATTGCCTAACCAGGCACTGGTAGATACTTATAAAAGTTATTTTCATCACAACATTTATCGCTTCTTCCTATGAGCTGGCAGGTAACCTGACACATCATCAGACTGCACACGTACAGAATCGTGAAAATGCTAGGCACTGAATTCTTGCGAATATAACCAGTAGTTTAACAGACTGTCATCATAGTCATAGATATACCTTGAATTCTAACAGGTTAGTGAACACATTCTGCATGTTAGTTAGATTTGACTACACACACTGAGTGTTGGAAAGAGTTGGAAAATCAAGGGGAGAGCCCACTCTTACTACAATATAAACTGAATTTACGGCTGAGTTAGCCTCTCTTTTAAATAATATCTACCGCAGATCCCATGAACAAAAAATTTGCTCAGTGGTTGGAAGAAAGCAGAAGTCACACGCATCTACAAGAATTGTAGCAGAAGTGATCCGTAAAACTATAACCTTGACAACCATTTCTTGTAGAACCCTACAACAAAAATGGTTCAAATGGCTCTGAGCACTATGGGACTTAACATCTGAGGTCATCAGTCCCCTAGAACTTAGAACTACTTAAACCTAACTAACCTAAGGACATCACACACATCCATGCCCGAGGCAGGATTCGAACCTGCGACCGTAGCGGTCGCGCGGTTCCAGACTGAAGCGTCTAGAACCGATCGGCGAACCTTAGAACATATTCCGTGCTTAAACGTAAGGAGGTATCGGGAACAGATTGACCTCCCCCATGCCATACAGCACCTATTCCGATAACACAGATCATATGAAACCCAAATCGCACTTTTCTCACACGACATCCTGAAAGCCATGGATCAAGGTTGTCACGTCAGGTAGTTACAGTATTCATCGATTTCCAGAAGAGCATTTAACTCTGTATCACAGAAACATTTATTATCAAAAGTAAGATTCTACTTCACTTGATACCAAGTGAAGTTTGTGACTCTACTGAGGATTTTTTGGTAGGGAGGATAAAGAGTCATCGACAGATGTAGAAATAACTTTTGATGTGCTCCAGGAAAGAGCACTGGGACCCTTGCTGTTCATTTTGTATTGTAATGACCTTGCAGACAATATTACACTGTCGACTCACATTAATGTGGCCACCTCTCAAAAGCCTGAATAACCACTTTTTGCAGCGCTGTCAGTCCGCCCCCTTAACTGAGTGGGTCAGCAGATCCACTTCCGTGCAGTGGGCCCAGGTTCGATTCCAGACCAGATCAGAGATTTTCTCCACTCGGGGCTGGGGGTTGTGTTGTCATCATCTCATTATCATCATGCAATCTGCCCAATGTGACGCCATCTGAAAAGACTAGCAACTCGGTGGCCGAACTTTCCCAGGTGGGGACTCCCTGCCATCAAACACATACGATCATTTCGTTTCGACACACCGCTGGTAGCTGCGAGACGTGCAGGAATAGTCAGTGAGATTCTCGAAGGCACCAACAAGGCTGTGGAAGCATGCCAATTCCAGTGCCGTGGCCCACTGCGGTAGGTTTCTTGGTTCGCCGGCCGCTGTGGCCGAGCGGTTATAGGCGCTTCAGTCTGGAACCGCGCGACCGCTACGGTCGCAGGTTCGAATCCTGCCTCAGGCATAGATGTGTGTGATGTCCTTAGGTTGGTTAGGTTTACGTAGTTCTAAGTTTTAGGGGACTGATGACCTCAGATGTTAAGTCCCATAGCGTTCAGAGCCATTTGAACCATTTTTTTCTTGGTTGAGGAGCCATGGTGCGAGCAGCTCAATGGAGATGGTCTCTCAGATGTTCGATTGGGTTTAATTCAGAGAGGTTTGGTGCCCAGGGGAGTACAGTAAACTTACCCTCGTGCTCGTACACTGCAAGCTGTGTGACACATTGTGCTGTCCTGCTGGTATATGCCAATGTGAGGAGGAAAAACAAACTGCATGTAGGGCTGGATTTGCCCTCATGGATAGATGCATACTTTTATTGATCTATTGTGCCTCCCCTTGACGAGATCACACAGAGAATGCCACGAAATCATTCCCATGATAATAACGCTCCCTCTTGTAATGGTACTTGAATTACGTAACCATTACGGCAGCTCACCTGAACCTCTCGATACCAGCAATATTCTACTGTGTTTCTGTAAAGTAGTTGACATATTTCTGAGACAAAACATTCAGATTTGATTTCATTAATGTAGAGGTACTTTGATACATCGATATGTTTGTATTGCAATGATATTATTCTTATGTGAATTCTTTCTTTTGCCACTATGATCTTTGGCGTATTTGTAACTCTGATTTTTGGGCTCGTAAGCGATTAGTACGTAGTTTGTTAGAGAGTCGGACCTTGAGAAAGCCAAATCTTGGACGTCATGTTGGAACGACGCATATTGTCGTCAATTTATAAAATGTGAACTTTAACAGTGAGGAAGATGTTTTGAAGTATGTTTTGTATTGTGAAGCGATGTCTTGTGTGTTAGGTGCCATTGCAACAAAAGCAATAAAATAAAGTGTAACTTCAATTCGGAGTGCTGATTACTTTTTTTTACATCACCATTGTGCTAACTTTCAAAGGTTTAATCTTCAAGAATGGTTTGTGAAACACATCTATAAAACTTTTGAATATAGCAGAATAAAACGTAGGCCTCATTGCATCCGAGCTTGGAATCATCACCACCTAGATTTTCGACGATTGAGCCATGATTTTACAACGAGACCAGCGTGAGAAACACGAAAAGATGAGTGACTAGTTTATTTATTGTTGCATGAAATGACTTTATTAACTGTGCTCTAATGACACCTGCCACAATAACTTTGTTGTTTCCCGAAAATGCAGTATTTAGCAGCGTGAGCAACACCACAATCATTATTAAATTTTGACCTTTTTTGTGGTAGGGTTGTTTGACTCTCTGGCCTGGACCCTTGCGACGATCCAACGACCATATGTACGATGGACCATAAAACGTGATTCATCTGAAAAGGCCACCTGTTGCCACTTAGTGAGTTAAGTCCCATAGTGCTCAGGGCCATTTGAACCATTTTGAACCACTTAGTGCATGTCCAGTTGCAGTACTGGCGTCCAAAGTGAAGTCTTCGTCGCCGATGGACAACAGTCAGCAGGGATGCATGAACTAGGCGCCTGCTGCCGAGGCCCATACACAGCAACGCTCGCTGAAGGTCGTTGAGGAGACACTGTTTGTATCCCCTTCATTCATCTGGGCGATCAGTTACTGAAAAGCTGCACGTCTATTCGCCCGTACACATCTCCGCAGCTGTCGTTCACCCCTGTCATCTATTGCCCGTGTTGCATCACAGTTGCCTCGATTTTGGATAGCGTCATTTTCCATGTAAGGTATACTTTAACCGCGGAGGCACGGGAGCAGTTTACAATCTTGGCCGTTTCAGAAACATTTCCACTCTTGGTCCGAAAGCCAATGATGATACCCTTCTGAATGACAAATAAATCGCTCCGTTTCCGCCTTATGACAACGCCTGCACCCTTTTCCGCTTCCCTCCGACACAATTCATATACCCTCAACTGCTAGTGCGGCCACCTGCTGTCTGCGGATCGTTATTGCACGTTGAAGTCGAGCGTTGGAAAAGTACCAGAGCTCCAAGCGCTAATAGAAAGCACTGAGGCTCAAATCGTTATAGGCACTGAAAGCTGGCTATAGCCGGATATAAGCTCAACCGAAATTTTTGCGAAGAACCTAACGGTGTTTCGAAAAGATAGGCTAAACACGGTTGGCGGTGGAGTGTTTGGTGCTGTTAGAAGTAGTTTAACTTGTCGCGAAATTGAAGTAGATTCTTCCTGTGAGTTAGTATGGGCAGAGGTCATTGTTGGCAACAGGAATAAAATAATAATTGGATCCTTTTACCGACCTCCCAGTTCAGATGATATAGTTGCTGAAAGGTTCAAAGAAAACTGGAGATTGATTTCAAACACGTACCCGACTCATACGATAATAGTTGGTGGTGACTTCAATTTACCCTCAATATGTTGGCGAAAATACGTGTTTAATTCCGGAGGTACGCATAAAATATCACCCGAAATTGTGCTAAACGCATTCTCTGAAAATTATTTCGAGCAGTTAACTCATGAGCCCAAGCGAATAGTAAACGGTTGTGAAAACACACTTGACCTCTTAGCACCAAATAATCCTGAGTTAATAACGAGCATCAAAACCGATATAGGGATTAGTGAACACAGGTTTGTCGTAGCGAGATTGAATATTGTAATCCCAAAATCCTCGAAAAATAAGCGAAAAATATACCTATTCAAAAAAGCAGATAAAAATTCACTTGACGCCTTCCTGAGAGACAATCTCCACTCATTCCAAATTAATAATATAAGTGTAGACCAGATGTGGCTTAAATTCAAAGAAATAGAATCGGCAGCAATTGAGACATTTATACCAAGTAAATTAACAAACGACGGAGCTGATCCTCCTTGGTACACAAAACGGGTTAGAACACTGTTGCAGAAACAACGAAACAAACATGCGAACTTTAAACAGATGTAAAATCCCCAAGATTGGCTATCCTTTACAGAAGCTCGAAACTTAGCCCGAGTTCAATGCGAGAGGCCTATAACAGTTTCCACAACGAAATTTTGTCTCGAAACCTGACAGAAAATCCAAAGAGATTCTGGTCGTATGCGAAGTATGTTAGCGGCAAGAAACAATCAATGCCTTCTCTGCGCGATAACAATGGAGATACTATCGAATACAGTGCTGCAAAAGCAGATTTACTAAACACAGCCTTCCGAATGCCTTCACAAAAGAAGACGAAGTAAATATTCCAGAATTCGAATCGAGAACAGCTGCCAACATGAGTAACGTAGAAGTGAATATCGTCGGAGTAGTGAAGCGACTCAAATCACTTAATAAAAGCAAGTCTTCTGGTCCAGACTGTATACCAATTACGTGCCTTTCGGAGTATGCTGATGCATTAGCTCCATACTTAACAATCATATACAATCGTTCGCTCGACGAAAGATCCGTACCCAAAGACTGGAAAGTTGCACAGGTCACACCAATATTCAAGAAAGGTAGTAGGAGTAATCCACTAAATTACAGGCCCATATCGTTAACGTCGATATGCAGCGTGATTTTAGAACATATAATGTGTTCGAAGATTATGAATTATCTCGAAGGAAACGGTCTGTTGACACACAGTCAATATGGGTTTAGAAAACATCGTTCCTGTGAAACACAACTAGCTCTTTATTCACATGAAGTACTGAGCGCTATTGACAAGGGATTTGAGATCGATTCCGTATTCCTGGATTTCCGGAAGGCTTTTGACACTGTACTACACAACCGGCTCGTAGTGAAATTGCGTGCTTATGGAATATCGTCTCACTTTTGTGACTGGATTTGCGATTTCCTGTCAGAGAGGTCACAGTTCGTAGTAATTGACGGAAAGTCATCGAGTAAAACAGAAGTTATTTCTGGCGTTCCCCAAGGTAGTGTTATAGGCCCTTTGCTGTTCCTTATCTATATAAACGATTTGGGAGACAATCTGAGCAGCCGTCTACGGTTGTTTGCAGATGACGCTGTCGTTTATCGACTAATAAAGTCATCAGAGGATCAAAACATCCTGCAAAAATATTTAGAAAAAATATGTGAATGGTGCGAAAAGTGGCAGTTGACCCTAAATAACGGAAAGTGTGAGGTCATCCACATGAGTGCTAAAAGGAACTCGTTAAACTTCGGTTACACGATAAATCAGTCTCATCTAAAAGCCGTAAATTCAACTAAATACCTAGGTATTACAATTACGAACAACTTAAATTGGAACGAACACATAGAAAACGTTGTGGGGAAGGCTAATCAAAGGCTGCGTTTTATTGGCAGGACAATTATAAAATGTAACAGATCTACTAAGGAGACTGCCTACACTACGCTTGTCCGTCCTCTTTAAGAATACTGTTGGCGGTGTGGGATCCTTACCAGGTAGGACTGGCGGAGTACATCGAAAAAGTTCAAAGAAAGGCAGCACGTTTTGTGTTATCACGAAATATGGAATAGAGTGTCACAGAAATGATACAGGATTTGGGCTGGAAATTATTAAAAGAAAGGCGTTTTTCGTTGCGACGGAATCTTCTCACGAAATTCCAATCACCAACTTTCTCCTCCGAATGCGAAAATATTTTGTTGACACCGACCTACATAGGGCGGAACGATCATCACGATAAAATAAGGGAAATCAGAACTCGTATGGAAAGATATAGGTGTTCATTCTTTCCGCGCGCTATAGGAGATTGGAATAATAGAGAATTGTGAATGTGGTTCGATGAACCCTCTGCCAGGCAGTTAAATGTGATTTGCAGAGTATATACAGGGTGTTTCAAAAATGACCGGTATATTTGAAACGGCAATAAAAACTAAAGGAGCAGCGATAGAAATACACCGTTTGTTGCAATATGCTTGGGACAACAGTACATTTTCAGGCGGACAAACTTTCGAAATTACAGTAGTTACAATTTTCAACAACAGATGACGCTGCAAGTGATGTGAAAGATATAGAAGACAACGCAGTCTGTGGGTGCGCCATTCTGTACGTCGTCTTTCTGCTGTAAACGTGTGCTGTTCACAACGTGCAAGTGTGCTGTGGACAACATGGTTTATTCCTTAGAACAGAGGATTTTTCTGGTGTTGGAATTCCACCGCCTGGAACACAGTGTTGTTGCAACAAGACGAAGTTTTCAAAGGAGGTTTAATGTAACCAAAGGACCGAAAAGCGATACAATAAAGGATCTGTTTGCAAAATTTCAACGGACTGGGAACGTGACGGATGAACGTGCTGGAAAGGTAGGGCGACCGCGTACGGCAACCACAGAGGGCAACGCGCAACTAGTGCAGCAGGTGATCCAACAGCGGTCTCGGGTTTCCGTTCGCCGTGTTGCAGCTGCGGTCCAAATGACGCCAACGTCCACGTATCGTCTCATGCGCCAGAGTTTACACCTCTATCCATACAAAATTCAAACGCGGCAACCCCTCAGCGCCGCTACCATTGCTGCACGAGAGACATTCGCTAACGATATAGTGCACAGGATTGATGACGGCGATATGCATGTGGGCAGCATTTGGTTTACTGACGAAGCTTATTTTTACCTGGACGGCTTCGTCAATAAACAGAACTGGCGCATATGGGGAACCGAAAAGCCCCATGTTGCAGTCCCATCGTCCCTGCATCCTCAAAAAGTACTGGTGTGGGCCGCCATTTCTTCCAAAGCAATCATTGGCCCATTTTTCAGATCCGAAACGATTACTGCATCACGCTATCTGGACATTCTTCGTGAATTTGTGGCGGTACAAACTGCCTTAGACGACACTGCGAACACCTCGTGGTTTATGCAAGATGGTGCCCGGCCACATCGCACGGCCGACGTCTTTAATTTCCTGAATGAATATTTCGATGATCGTGTGATTGCTTTGGGCTATCCGAAACATACAGGAGGCGGCGTGGATTGGCCTCCCTATTCGCCAGACATGAACCCCTGTGACTTCTTTCTGTGGGGACACTTGAAAGACCAGGTGTACCGCCAGAATCCAGAAACAATTGAACAGCTGAAGCAGTACATCTCATCTGCATGTGAAGCCATTCCGCCAGACACGTTGTCAAAGGTTTCGGGTAATTTCATTCAGAGACTACGCCATATTATTGCTACGCATGGTGGATATGTGGAAAATATCGTACTATAGAGTTTCCCAGGCCGCAGCGCCATCTGTTGTTGAAAATTGTAACTACTGTAATTTCGAAAGTTTGTCTGCCTGAAAATGTACTGTTGTCCCAAGCATATTGCAACAAACGGTGTATTTCTATCGCTGCTCGTTTAGTTTGTATTGCCGTTTCAAATATACCGGTCATTTTTGAAACACCCTGTATGTAAATGTAGATGTAGATAGACGGTGAACACATTAATGCGACTGGACTGTGTAATACCAACTTCGGACTTTTCACGTAAAACGATGCCATGTATAATAAAGTACTCACTAAAAGAAGCTGGACAAATATTCAGTCAGATCTTGATACAGTTTCAAAGTGGTGGAAAGACCAGCAACTTGTTTTAAATGTTTAGAAATGCAAAGCTGTGCACTTCACAAAACTAGAAAACGTAGTATCCTGTGACTATAATATCAATGAATTACAGCGGAAATCGGTTAACTCATATACATACCTAAGTGTAACAGTCTGTAGGGATATGAAATGGAACGATCACATAGTCTCGACCGTAGGTAAAGCAGATGGCAGAGCGAAATTCGTTGGTAGATTATTAGCGACATGCGGCCGGTCTACAAAGGAGTCTGCATACAAAACACTCGTGCGACCCATCCTAGAACATTTTTCAACTGCTAGGGACGCATTCCGAAAATAACTAACAGGACATACTGAACGGATAAAAAGAACAGAATAAATGGTCACATGTTTGTTTGATCCATGGGAGAGTGTCACAGAGATACTGAAGGAACTGAACTGGAAGATGCTTGAAGATAGACGCAATTATTCTGTGAAAATCTCCTTAGAAAGGTTCTAGAACCATCTTTAAGGGATGAATCTATGAATCACACCCCGTAACGAGTCGCTTCCATAGGCATGGCGAAGACAAGATTAGACTAACTACAGCACGGAATAATGTAGATAGAGAGGTAAAAATTGACACACATGCTTGGAATGACATGGGGTTTTATTAGAACCAAAAAAGAAAAAAACAAAGTATTGCTCGACGCGTGAAAGATCTCTTCCGCGCGTCATTTGGTAATGATCGTGTGCTCAGCCGCCACTTTCGTCATGCTTGGCCTCCCTGGTCCCCAGACCTCAGTCCGTGCGATTATTGGCTTCGGGGTTACCTGAAGTCGCAAGTGTATCGTGATCGACCGACATCTCTAGGGATGCTGAAAGACAACATCCGACGCCAATGCCTCACCATAACTCCGGACATGCTTTACAGTGTTGTTCACAACATTTTTCCTCGACTACAGCTATTGTTGAGGAATGATGGTGTACATATTGAGCATTTCCTGTAAAGAACATCATCTTTGCTTTGCCATGCTTTGTTATGCTAATTATTGCTATTCTGATCAGATGAAGCGCCATCAGTCGGACATTTTTTGAAATTTTGTATTTTTTTGGTTCTAATAAAATGCCATGTCATTCCAAGCATGTGTGTCGATTTGTACCTCTCTATCTACATTATTCCGTGATTTATTCAGTTTTCAAATTTATACTGACTTTTTGATCACCCGGTATTTAGAGAATAAAAGTATCTGTTTGTAAAGGTCAAAACAGTACACAAATGATTGGTGGCGCAGACTCCTGCATTGTATGGACAAAATAATTGGCGAATTGATGAACAGGCAGAAAAAGGGAGGCAGGGGAGGAAGGTGTCAATAGAATGTGAGTGGGCAATCGTTGTACTATTTACAATAAGCATATTATCTTTTAGTGAGAAAAATATTAACTGATTGCTGCTACTGTAGCAAGGGTTAGTAGCGGAAATGTATTTGATCATTGGGTATTAAATTGAGATTCTGAGACTGGTATCTATTGAATGCAGGAATTTCAAGTAATGTTAGTTTTCTGTCTTTATTTACTCTATGGCCTACTTCACATTTGATGTCATAATGTCATAAGAGTGATATCCATTCGGAGCATATTAGGCAAAGGTGGAATCGTTAGTTTTCAGATTCCAGCTTCTTTCACGTTCAGTTTGTCTAGTAGTTATAGATCTACCGGATTGACCTACGTAAAATTCGCCACACATTGAGGGTTATAGTTCTACTCTGATTGGTGACATACGTAACTGAAAGCAGAAACAGAGGATAACAACGCTTCTATGTGCTTCTCAGAAAGCACTAAATCACACTGAAAACAAATGTGCCCCCATGCTATATACAGGCAGGTCTTCACAGGTGCTTGCGAGCAAACTAAAATCCAGGATGTATACACCAGCTTTCCATACTGGAATACTGTTGCCAACATTCTGTTCAATAGTAAAGACAAGCTTCCACCTTTCGATAAAGTGGAATTCGTAGGATTTTTTTGCAATTTATGTGGCAAATTATATGTAGGTCAATCAGGCAGGGCAATAGCTACTAGACTGACTGAACATGAAAGAGTTGGAGACTGAAAAAGAAAGAGTTCTCATTTGTTGAAGATGCTCTGAATGAATTTGAATCTCATGATATTAAATGTGGCAGAAAGCTAATATTACTTTGAAATTCTGACTGTATTATGTTTGTTGTAAATAGTATAACTGTCCCTCACCCACATTCCATAGACTCCTCCCCCTCCACCCCCTTTTTTTGCCTCTGCACCACATTCACTACTTATTTTTTCCACATAACGTAGTTGTCTGTGGCAGTACTCACTTGCATACATTCTAATACTTTTATTCTTTTAGTATAATATAATATAAGGTTTATTCGTTCATAGCTTCTTTATGTATTTTAATATGCTTGTGTTGATCGTAAAAGATCTCATATCTTTGGAAGAACAGGTTTTGTGCGCCTATAAACTCTGGTGATGTGGTGTGGACTATATGTTTAGCTTTAAATTCTTTGAGGATGGCCCAAGAAACCTAAAGCTGGTTCACGACGAAGAGTAAAGTAAATATTATTGTAGAACATCTGGACTGTGTATTTCAGTTTTCAGTATGTCTATGTTCCTCCAAGTACCGATGAAATTTTCCATAAATATTATAAGAGGCTACTTAATTGATCCAGCCATCCTTACGTGGATTTTCCACAGATTTCACAGTACATTACGCGCCAATACTGTCATGGTCCTCTCTAATAGGCCTAGGTCGGTACCTTCCACTTTATTTGTCCATTATATTTCTTTATTCATTAAATTATTATACAGAATAATCATAATATCAATGTTTTTTTGCTTACAATTTTATTTTCATTTTGGAATAGTATAGAAACTGGATTAAGTTATGAAAAAGTTAGAAATTATGTTTAAAGTTTGTTAGAAGTCGCTAAGTGCTGTCATTATCAGACGCTAGATGAGTAGGGGAGTGCTGGGCAGTATCGACTGGCTTAAGTATTTTGACTTTACTGTGTGAGTGTGGTGGTTAATTGGAATGTTAATATACTATTATCTTACCTCAAGACATTCTCTATGAATAGCACAGTGTACTGAATTGTGATTTTCATTTATAGTGCTTAATTACATCGAAAACAAAAGAGCTACAATTACAAGGTAGAGGGTGTCGTGCAGTACCGACCATTGTCTTTTCTGTCTATCGGTTATTAATGACACACTGCGCTGATACTTACTGAATAATAATAGAAAATATTAGCCTGGGATCGTATTGTTCCTATTTCAGCTCAGTTCACCACTGTTTAGCTCACTGTTTTACAGAGATCGCGAAAAAAAACGCAAAATATTCTCCTGATCCACACATACATCATGTGCCCAGCCTCTGCACTTGGTACACACCACTAAGTCCTCTCCAAATGACTCCAAAAATATAATGCACTTTTCAGTCTCCTCTGTTGACTCGTTATTTCCAATAAATTTCAGTTTGCTTCTTTGCTTTGCAATTGACTTTCCATGGCCACTCTTTGCCTGTTTATTTTGTTTTGGAACATCCGGCGTTTTTCAACTCCCTTCCAGACTTTATTTTGTCTGCTATTAATATCTTCTCTTCGGTGACGATCTTTTTCTCTTCTAACTGTTGAAAACGTTTCAGCCGATTCCCCCACAGTAATTTTCTAAGACATTTCATTGCTCACAGCCATTTTGAAGCGCTCTTCATTTTCCTCTTATTTTTTCTCATTTTTCGCCATTTCAATCAGTAAAGAAGCAAGAAGAACAAGAAAATATAATTTAAAAATTATTCTGGCCTTTACTGAAAGACAATCAGTTGGCACGATAAACACGCAGTAGGATCTAGTCATATGTTCTTATATAGAAATTATTATGAAACGTTTGTTAGATGCCATTTCTTACACACCATAGATACCCAAAATACAGCAACGAAATTAACCACTTGTTTTAAAACCAGTACCACAGGCCTCAAACTATCTTCTGTGCGCTAATAACAGCAGCAGCACCCTCAAGCACTCTGAGCAGACAAATCACTGAAGAGAGAAAGAAGATATCGACTCTAGTGCACATTTACACACAAGCTGGCTTCTGCTTACTGTACACTGCTGCCATTTGGGGGCCGGAAAGGGAAATCACAGTAGTGGCTGGTACTGTAAACGGGCCGATACTGCACGACTCTACTCTGTTGTTTTACTGCTTTGAGATTTGTATTAATAAAACCTAGTTTTGCACGCACCTCAGTGTTTATGAGTTGATATCTCCTGAACTATGACTCGTACAATGATATACATTTGCACATACATTCAGTGGGATGTGTGGATGCTGGCTGCTAAATATGTTTCGAAAAGAGTTTGTAGTATTGAAGTAACAAATTTGAACGTCGTGCATAATCCAGCAGCTGCATGCAGGGCAAATACGTAGGAAGCAATAAACGCCTTTCCTTTCATCATTTTGCCGGGGACGGCAGTGAGAATAAGTTTTTGTAAAGGTTTGAAGTTATTTGTAAAGCTTGTTGCGAATCGCTAAGTGCTCCCATTCTCCAATACTGGATGAATGTATTCTGGGTATTTGCTTGTGGAAGGTACGCTTCCTTTTCATTCGAACCTCCACACGTTTGATAAGAGGTGAAAATAGTGCTTCTTTCCAAATGGGAAGTGATATGTGTAAAAAGTTTGTTTGAAATCCATTCCGTAATTTCTTTATTATGATGTCTCCTCGTTAGTGTGAGACAGATCGCTATCATCAAATACTATGGAACCTGAATCACACGAGACTAGAGTTTGAAACTGCTCTTGGAAATGAAACGAAAAATGACAATGGTCTTCACACGTATTTGTTTTAGGGACATGGTGTTTGTTTGCGGGTCTTGTATTAGAAATTCGCACATGAAGTTTTGAACTAACAAATGCACCTTCAGCCACACTCGTATATTGGTTGTTGCGCATAAAGGAACATGTGACTTCACCTTCAAATGTAGGTTAATGAAATGAAAAGCTGCTTCGAAGTGAACAAGTTGGTGAGTTCATAATGAAACGCTACTTCGGTGCTTAGATGTGAGATGTAGTTTGATTATTTACGGTTTTTTTTTTTTTTTTCGACAAAAGATGCACACTTGGCACATTGCTACAAGAGATGGACACTGCCTAACTGATAGCAGACAGAAACTTCAAAAAATTAATGGACAATCCACTAATAAAGATATAGAAAACTATCACAAATAAAACTGACATTTGGAATGCAATATGGCCAGCACATAAATACGTAAGGGTACTCTATCTAAGAACCATCTTACAGAAAATTGGCACTCTGCTTACAAATAGAGTTCATATTTCTTTCGTTACAGGCAACAACATGAAGTTTGAGAGGTGGCATGAGCCCCCTCTCATATTTCTATCTTACGATTTTCGTCTCTAATTGCATGCAGTGAAAAGTTGCTATTCATTCTTACGCAGACTTCCCACGCAGCGTCTCTCGTCACCCAGGTGGTCCGGTGACAGGCGGGCTCTGCCGATCTTGAAAGGGTAAGCCGACGGGTGTGAGGGAGTCGAGTGAATGCTTTCCAGACGCCGACATTGTCAAAAGACACGCCCGGAGGGGCCTGAAGTAGCGGCTGGGCTAGAGGTTCCGTTACTTCGCAGAAACTTAGCGAAAACACTTTCTGGCGGGCTACCAGCGAGGCGTGGGAATGACTTGTGTTCCCAAGCAGCCTTGGCGCGCAAATTCCCGCGTTTTCTGCCGTATAGTAACTGTGATTGGCTTGCTCAGGGCATAGCTCCGTGACGTAGCAAAAATCGGCGCAGAAATTGGCGCCAAGAATCTCCATTGGTGGAATGGTAGCGCTCTGGCAATAGAGTGGAATTTTCCGCCGGTTTTCGAGTTGCTGATTGGAACGTTTAACCACGGCCACTGTCGTGGGGGCGAGAATGTTCTGTGTTCGGCCTGTACGGGTGCTCTAGAGTAGTCGGCTCTCGCCTTTCGGTCGGAGTAGGTTACAAGACTGAGCTCTCGCTGCTCTGGACAGCCTGCTTTCCGTTGGCTGTCTAATATACTTCTATTTAATTGTAACTGTTTGACGAAGTTGCTGAAGTTTCGACTTCAACGTAACTTTCCGAGTACAGTTGGCAATTGAGCGTTCTGCATACAAGCGGCCTATGTTGTCTGTCTTGAGCAGTTTTGGCTAAAGTTGACTGTATCAGAGTTACAGTGTGACTTCGCTTGTTAAAATCAATCACTGTACCGTCAGTGATCGTGTGGCGAGCCTTCTTCGTCTCCCTCAGAGGCGCATTTGTATTGCTAGGAAGTCTTCAGTCTGGAACAACCAAACCAGGATAATTCGTTTCGGGCTATACTCGCGACATTATCATCACCACGACAGGACGTCGAAGCAACCAGCCATCGCCTCCGGTACGCCAGATCATGTTCTGGCAGTTAAGAAGACAGTTTGATAATGTATGTCCGCAGCACCGGCAGATAGGGATTTTCCTAGGTGATAATCAGAGCTCAGCAGAGCGCATCTGTTCGTCTTTTTCTAACTTTGTTCTGTCTTGGGTAGCAGCAATTAAGGTTGGGTTGGCTGTGTGTTTTCTCTTAAGATTTGAGTTGCAAGGAATTGGCTCCACATACCACTTCATCACAAATGTCACAATCTAGTTTAGGGACAACTTCACCTTCACAGCATTTATTTGAGTATCCAATTTGAGCCAATTTGATGTATTGTAAATGTTTCATGTGTTTTGTTTATTATTTTGAGTTTAGTCATAATAAATCATATTGTTATTTTGGACAGAACTTTCATTCTGTTAATCGGTAGAGCAACCCTTTCATTTCTCACTACGTTAATGTCTATCAAATTAAATTATTGCAGGTGCCAAACTCTTTTCTACTCCACTTGCAGGGTCTATTACGGTCAGTTTGCGTTTCTTTTTAATCCATGTGCAACAGCAAAAGTCGGAGTTAGAAAAGGGGGGGCTTAGAGCATCATTTATATATGAAGATTCTCGAAGAATTTAGTGTTAAACACACTGCTAGCCCCGGCACCTCGCAAGTTCACACCTCGAGCCCATTTTCCCATTCCTAAATCAGTACTGCTGAGGCTTTCTGACATTGAAATAGCACTTCAACTTTCTACGTGATGGGGAAATCGTGCTTGTACCCCAGATATAGATGATCTGACGTAATTTCATCAGATTTCGTCGAGGCCGCTGTACTGCAGATAATTTAGTCCACCCCAATTACGGTATCAGGACTTTCGCACGACGTCAACACCTCCATACAGTCTCGTTTGATCCGCATAAAGCTTATGATACCAAATGGTCCCCTCACATCCTTGCCACCTTACGTGAGTGGGGCCTCCGTGACCCATTTCCGATTTTTATCCGGAACTTTCTTTCACGTCACACTTCCCAGGTACAGGTTGGCGCCTACCATAACACCTCCCACCTCCAGGAGAATGTGGTTCTGCAGTGTTCTGGTTTGAGAGCACCCTCTCTTTTTAGTGGCTACCAGTGATCTGTTGATAGCGGCAAAGCCTGCAGTTTCCCCCTATTTATATCTTGATGATTTACGAATTTATTTTTGTTCGTCCATGACTGACGTTGCTGAACGCAGACCGCAGGGAGAAATATACAGAGCGAAATCATGGGCTCTCATGGCTTCCATTTTTTGGCTACCAAGACCTGCGTTAGGCATTTCTGTCGTTGCTGTACAGTCCATCTCCATCTGGCTCGGTACCTTGATGCACAGTCCCCCAATGTTGGGGACTAATTATTTTTGGAACTGGTCTTTGATGCCCACTTGATATGGCTTCCCTCATCTTCAACTGAAGCGGACATGTTGTCACACCTCGAAGCTCTTTAATGCCTGAGCAACACCAACATGCTGTAGACTACACTGATATGGCTCTACACAGCGTTGTTACAGTCTTATCTAAATTATGACAGTCCTGCATACTGTTCAGATCACCTTCGACTTTAGAGATGCTACACCTTTTTGGAGTATGACTGACAACTACTGACTTTCAGATTAGCTGCGAGATCACCCTCCTAGCGGAGGCAGTGATTCTACCATTATGAGTTCTGCACCAACAACAGTGACTGCTTATGTGTTAAACATCTGTTGCTTCCCAGAGCACCCAAACTACGATCTCTTTTTTCCAGATACTGAGACCCACCTCCCATACAGTAACCTGGGTTCGGCTGCAGTTACGATCGCCATACACATCCAGTCCCATTCCTCTGAAGTCCAGCTTTTCCCTCTATAACCTCTTCTCCTGGTCTGCACATGTACACCTCCATGGTGCATCTCTTATCTACAGCTCTGTCTTGATCCATCACAGGGTCCAAAAGACTTGGCTCATTCTGAGGGCTTCCACTGCTAATTCGTCTCCATTCTCGATGTGTTTCAGGGTTCAGAAGAAGTCTATGCTGATGGCTTGATGATTGCTGGTTCGAAATGGTTCAAATGGCTCTGAGCACTATGGGACTTAACATCTGTGGTCATCAGTCCCCTAGAACTTAGAACTAATTATACCTTACTAACCTAAGGACATCACACACATCCATGCCCGAGGCAGGATTCGAACCTGCGACCGTAGCGGTCGCGCGGTTCCAGACTGTAGCGCCTAGAACAGCTCGGTCACCACGGCCGGGGATGATTGCTGGTCATGTTGCCTTTTCTTAAGTTCAAGCGAGACGTAATGGACTCTGTTCCTTGCCAGATGGAGTTGCTAGCCATCTCTTGTTCTGTAGAGTATATCCATTTATATCCATTCCTACACTGGTGAGTCTTTCCTCATCTGTAGAGTCTCTTTGAGCAGCTTAAAAGCTTTTGACCAGTGTTACCGTCGCCATCCCTTGGTGCTGACTATCCAAGATTTCTTTCTTGCCCTCCAGCAGTGTGGATGCTTGGTTTTTATCTATACCCTGGCTCACATTCAATTTCTGGGGAATGAACTCACTGACAGGCGGGTCAAATTGCAAACTACCTCTTGATGTAGGTATTCTGGGATGAGACCTTCGATCCATATTACACTATCAAATTCTACAGATTTGGAACACAGAATGACATATTCTAACTTTGCCGAACAAACTACAGACGATAAATGAGGCCACGAATATTTGGAGGTCCGCCATGTGGGCCTTTCGCAAGGACTCCATTGCCCTTTGTCATCTCTGCATTGGCCATGCTTAGCAGATTCATGGTCATCTCCTCCGTCTTGAGGATCCGCCACACTGTCGTTGTGGTGCCCATTTTACAGTGGTGTACTTTTTGCTCGTTTGTCTTACCTTAGTCCCCATTGTCAGACTCGTAAACTTCCTCACTCGCTATTCCTGTTGTTAGTGGACGATGCCTCAGAAGCTGACCAGTTTTTCAAGTTTATTCGTGAAGGGATTTTTTCCACTCTAAGGGAGAGCACAGCAGCCTTGTCTTGAGGGATTGGCAGTATGCTCAGCTTCCCCAAACGGCAGCAGCTGTCTGGGCTTGGTCTGCCCAGCCCTCATCCTACCCTTTCTTTTGCTCTTCTTCTCTTTCTCACTTTTTCTCTCTGAGCTGGTTTTTTTCCTCTGTTTCCGTCCGCAGCTCGTGGTCTCGCGGTCGTGTTCTCGCTTCCCGAGCACGGGGTCCCGGGTTCGATTCCCGGCGGGGTCAGGGATTTTCACCTGCCTCGAGATGACTGGGTGTTTGTGTTGTCATCATCATTCATGAAAGTGGCGCGATTGGACTGAGCAAAGTTTGGGAATTTGTAGAGGCGCTGATGACAGCACAGTTGAGCGCCCCACAATACAAACATCATCCTCTGTTTCCTGTGCTTCTCTTGCACCGTCCATTTCGCTAGTCTTTTATGCGTATTGTTGGAAGTTGTGTCTGGCAAACAATGGGGGATATGTCCCCTCTCGCACTTCCTGCCTTTTGGAGACTCCAGCTACTCCCTGGATGGGGCACCGCGCCCACCTTTCTTTCTCCCACCTTTTCGTCTTTCTTGTTCCTTTCACTAAGCTTCGTTGACATTCAGTAGACCATGATTTTCTTTCCTTTGGTTTCACACACTAGGCCCTTCTTTGGTGTGTAGGTTTTTGGACTTGCCTATTTCAGGTAGGAGCGGCTGATGACGTGGTAGTTTGGTCCCTTTAATCATTAAACTAACCATAAAGGGCTGTGACGAACTTTGAACTGCCCCCCTGAAGTCATGGAACATGGCATGAACGTGGATGCCGATGTCTACGACGCTGTGAATATCGTGTACGGAGATCTATCGTAGTTTCTCTCTCCCCCCCCCCCCCCCTCCTGCACCACCACCACCTAGCCGGCCGAAGTGGCCGTGCGGTTAAAGGCGCTGCAGTCTGGAACCGCAAGACCGCTACGGTCGCAGGTTCGAATCCTGCCTCGGGCATGGATGTTTGTGATGTCCTTAGGTTAGTTAGGTTTAACTAGTTCTAAGTTCTAGGGGACTAATGACCTCAGCAGTTGAGTCCCATAGTGCTCAGAGCCATTTTTGACCACCACCACCCACCTCCCTCTCTCTCTCTCTATCTATCTATATATCTATCTATCTATCTATCTCTCTCCATTAGTTGCTGCTACTAGGGGTCTTGGTAAGGCCTTCAACAGTAAACCTAGTGAGCGTGGAAATATGTTGTGTTCACTACCAATTACGTTACACTGTGTGTGCAACGGACGCCTCTGGCTCCCCTATCAGCTTGGCGCCCCAAGTGGCCGCTTGTGTCCCTTGGGCATTAAACCTGCCCTGCAGGTATTTCAGCTGGTCCGCATACCTTCCTACTATTAAGCGATTATATTTACGTTTCTAGTTTGTGATCACTTATCTCAGTACCTGATATTTCGGCGTTAGTGCGATCAGTGAATGGAGAAACCATAGTACGATGCTCCGTGATGAAACAGTTTCGGATGACAGAATTCCGTATTTCGGCCTTCTGTCATCTTCCATTTCGTTGCTATTATGGTCACAGAGCAACTGAAAAAATGATTTATATTCATTTATTGTATTCACATAAGACTAAAACTTGTTAGCATTTTTAGTCGAATAGTTTGGCAAAATTTTACTTTGAAATTGAATGAATATTTCTCGCATAGCTCTCCTCACGTAAATTTTGGTTTCATTCAGCTTTTGTCGGCCAGCATTCGACTTTGCTTCTCTCTGTGATGAACCTACCTTTACTTCGTAGCATTTTTCTAATACGGCCATTAAACCGCGGTGTGTCGTTCCCATCCCTTAATCTTGATTTACACCCACTTGTCTTAGGTGTAGTGAACAATGCTTCCGAATTTTACCCATTAGTTCTCCACATTTTCGGCATCTGAGCGCAATATTTGATGTTAACTATTTATATACTCTGCAATGCGTATCCTGTCAATCTTGTTAAGCAAATATTTTCCTACCTTTCGTAACATTCCTTCTAACACAAGCAGTCATTGATGATGTCAAGTCGTTTCACTTATGCCTCCTCAACGTTAAGTGATTCAAAAAGAACCAGTCTTCTTGTAGTCAAGAGGTCTAAGACATTTCTCTCATCACTTGGCTCTCAATGTGATCGAAGGGATGTAAGGATAAGACAGAACTATCTCTCACAAATCTCTGCCTCTGGCACCAGTTTTGTTCGCATGCCTCGAATTTGCAACCTATCACGAAGCTTCTCTTAGACAATAATTTCGATGGCTAGCTGTCTGCTCACCTGATTGTCCCGTTGGTGCCTGAGATTAGTTTCACGAAAAAATTTTTTGAATAGTTCCTCACCTCGACTTTACAGCTGATGGCCGCCATTCTGCAGGTCCCCATCCTAGAAACCTACCTTATTAGCTCTCAGATAACCCGCCTCTGCGTGACAGTTGCCTCACTTCAAGAAACTAAAGTGAATTTGGGTCAGAGAAAGGGATTTTTAAGTCTAAAAGCACGAACAGAATCAAATGTTAATAATTCATTTTGGAGGAACGGTGATCACCATTGGCGTATAATTGAATTCATGATTTCCTAGCTATTAAATTCTGGTTTCCATAAACTTTCTGTTCATAATACTATGTGGGCATTATTGCATTTAAG
The DNA here is from genome assembly GCF_023898315.1 of Schistocerca nitens. NCBI lineage: Eukaryota > Metazoa > Arthropoda > Insecta > Orthoptera > Acrididae > Schistocerca > Schistocerca nitens. The sequence continues at coordinate 164,834,871 of NC_064616.1, read as the reverse complement.
TGCCAGTAATTCTGGGACCTTACCACAGAGGTTCCCGCAGTTTCCTAATATAGTAACCTTTCCTATTTCCGTTCTGCGAGAACGAATGCTCTTAGAGTAATGTGGATGAGCTATTTTAAATATCTTTAGGTTATTCATCACTGATCCTCTAACCTAAAAAAAACACATACGCACGCGAAATGTACTCTGTACTCGAGTAGCCGCATCCTTGTGGTGAGAAATTGGTATCTGATATCGTCACAACATAGTCTGACGCATATTAACAGATTCACGTAGTCTGTGCGGCACTATAGAGCAAAAAGCCCCCATGGAGAGCAGTAAACTTTGAATACGCTCTTCCTAGGTATTCAACGCGAAATAATGAATCCTATAGAAACTTTTTCTTTAGAGAAAGAGCTTAATCGTACTCGTAGTAATAACCCTCTAAAATTGTTCTCTGCTACAGGGGTCATGGGATTTACCACTCCATGTTTCACTGCTCACCTCGACGGCATGAGTATTCCACATTCACTGTGCGTATTATACAGCGATTTTTGGTTCATAAGCGAAAAATACACTGACACAGAGAAACGAAACTACGCAAGAGAAAGCACATAGCGCAGTATTTAAAGTGCAGTTCCTTTTCTAACTACATTTTTTCACATATTCATAATACACAATTGAACAGGTGGAATAAATCTGAAAGCTTTAGACCTATTTGGTCTTTAACTTCTGCATTTGCAGGATGCACATGCTAAAAAAACTACTGCATAATATGTGCGGTCCCTTAGCAAGCTCCAGAGATAGCAACCTTCGCCCCTCACGTGCCGAGTCTCCCCACTCTCTCCACGCCACATTCGAGCCACCCATGTGCTGTGTCTTCCATACTTCATTATCGTGTCTGATATTTCAAATGTATCTAACATATTTCTCAGACGTCAGCCTTCAGTAAAAGATTATCACAAGTTTCATTCTGGTTTTAGGAGTTGAAAAAATAATCTTCTGCGGCAATCTTTTTCTTTCTAGCCCTAGCCAAGTCAAGAAACAAAGTCCATTTACTTAGGTGGGTGGTGTCTTCGCAGATTTGCTGCGTCTTTCAAACGTCTGTAGACTGGAATACCACGTACTCTGATTGTTCTAAAATATTCGTGATGTGCTTATAGGACTCCCACGTTGAAACGTCCCCTTAGAAAAATTAATGAATTACTGTGCTGATAAATCTCTTACATTATTTGATTTTCAAACAGCTGAGCAAAACTGAACGTACTCAGACATTTCGCTCTTTACCTATTCTGATCAACACTAAAACTGACACACAATATTTTTTAGCGCAACGCAATCTGACTTTCAATAATCCCTGCAAAAGAATGGCCCTGACTAACATTAACCTACACCTTTCACAAATCACTTACCTCACAAAAATCTTCGTTACTCGAACTACTGCAATACAGCGAGCGCCACTACTGCCAGCTAAATAAAAGATTCAAACTACTGAAGGCACTAACTACTGATAGGCATAGTTAGCAAATGAAAGATTTTGATAGAGAACAAACAATGTATTTACCTTAATAGTGTTCAAAAGTCATAATAGATATAGCAGTTCATGACATCCATTCTTACAAATGTACTGTTTCTGATAGACACACGTCCAGATCATCCGCTCTCAAAATTCCGCCATTTCTCTCCACACGTCACCACTGCTGGCGGCTCACCTCCAACTGCGCAACGCTACGCACTGTTAACATCCAGCTGCCCAACACTACAATGGCAGACAACAATGCAAACTAGCCACAGACTGCACACAGCACAGCCAGTGATTTTCATACAGAGCGCTACGTGGCGTTACCAATAAGAAAACCTAAGCAGCCCCTTTACATTACCCCATGTTCCCCACAAAAAATTTTACAAATTGTTTTGGGCACTGGCCAATACATATTTGTTAAAAATTTTTCACAATTACAATAACAAAGAAATCAAATGCATACACTTATTGATACAATGTTGGTCAAAAGCTAAAATTTTCTCACAGTCCATAAAGACAGTCCTGATCATTCATCACATAAAATTGCAGTGTTTTTTTTTCTCAAAGTCTGAGCAGTAAAAGAGAATGCACACGGATGTAGTGGATTTCCATTCAGTCTTGAAGAAGTAGTGTTGTCCTTCCAACGGAAACACAGTGCTGACTCTTGACATGCAGACAGCTAATGGGCCGCAACAGAGCAAACCCACAGCAGAGTCAGTCGAAGTTGAAGAATATTGGTAGGTAGGTCATCACAGAGCAGACCCACTGTAGTCCTGGTAGAGTGTATGGTATTGGTGGGCCACCAGAGGTGCAGACCCACTGCAGTCCTTGTAGAAATAATGGTATTGGTGGGCCATCAAAGATGCAGACCCACTGTAGTCCTAGTAGAGACGGCCAGCAGCCATCTGTTGCGACTGTGCAGGTGCACAATCACCATCGAAGAGTCTTGTGGAGAATATTGCAAGTTAATAAACCACTCACAAACCACTCACAGAGTTTTTGGAATTGTCCTTAGAACCAGCAATGCTGTTAATCAGTCCATTGCTGAATTATTAACACACGTCCAAACACTAACAGTCCTCTTTTTTTTCACATATTTTCCATATACTATGACCAACTGAAATATGTGCAGTGAAATGAATGCTTACAAGTTACTTAATTTGATGAACTGGTGTCAATTACAATTTTATAACATAAGAATACAATAACAAAGGTACAAAATACATCATTAAAAAACATAACAATACAGATAACATTTGTAGTAATAGGGGCTTTACAAAAGAATAGAAATAAACATATACATCAGTGTTACAGGAATTATGACATAAGTAAATACATAAAAGATCAGATTAACTTTTGAAACATCAACTTCACACATGAGCATTAAAACAAAATAGAATAAATAATGTCTAAACGTCTTTACAAAGTACATAACATATTATCAGAAAAATTCTACAATGTAACTCTCATCAGATAAACACATAAAGACAGGAAGAACACAAATACCCAAGGGTATACAAACACATAGTGGGATAACACAAGGAAAGGACAGGGTTTGTTTTACTGCAGTATTTTGCAAACAAAACTTTCTTTACTTCTCGGAGATCTCCCTTCGTTCTTCATTATTTCCAAAAAGTCCTATCTATACCTGCTTTCTGTACTTTTTTCGTATAAATTCTCAATACATTTCTTCCAATTCATCGCAACTCATTCTCTTATATAGACTACCCCCTCTTAAGCTAACTTAAATCTACTGAGCTCAGATGCATAAACTAAGGGGCGAGGCAATGCAGCAGCACTAAACAATTAATACAAACAGCAATGACAAAAAATGCAAATTGGCAAAGCAAGCAGCAATAAATATAAATTAGCAAAGCCCATGCAACATTACAACTAATATAAGGCAATGTGCAGCAAACAAGAAAAATAAATCAGTAGTAAAACTGGCTTAACAGAGTAATACAAAGTGAAATTTAGTAGCACTATGCCTGGCAAACAGCAGCAGCAAATGCACTAACTAATATCTAAACATGACAAAGCTCACAAGCAGAAAAAACAGTACAGTAAAGATGGCCATGTCTAATACGTATGCCACATCTTAACACTAGAGTGATGCATTACGATAATTTACTCTAGCAGACAAGTTACCAAATCGTTAAAAAATTATTTTTGTAACTCCTGTGAAGGGAAATGTCTATTTGTGCTCTCTTTTCTTTTTTTTTTTTTTGAGAAAGTAGATCATAAAATTGTTTACTGGGTCTGTAGACAGAAAATGTTTCTATTACTACATCTAAAAATGGTTCAAATGGCTCTGAGCACTATGGGACTTAACATCTATGGTCATCAGTCCCCTAGAACTTAGAACCACTTAAACCTAACTAACCTAAGGACATCACACAACACCCAGTCATCACGAGGCAGAGAAAATCCCTGACCCCGCCGGGAATCAAACCCGGGCGCGGGAAGCGAGAACGCTACCGCACGACCACGAGCTGCGGACTATTACTACATCAATTAAATTTTAATTTAAACAATGCTGCAGTGCAACTAGAAACTAGATATTAAACAAAATCAGCAATCTCTCAACTAGAAAGACAATAGATGTAAAATGTTTATCATCATTTCATTAGGCATTTTAGTAAATATCGTAAATTAAGATCTCCACAGTGTAATCATATGTTTTCAAGTTTGAGCGTATCATATTTGCGATGATTTCTACAAAGAAATGTCAATAGCGAGGATAATGGTCTCCTTTTTTTTTTACCTAATGGCTTTCTTTTTTCAGACGACTATCTCTCAGCTGGGCGCCCAAAACGCATTACGTCAAGGTCACTTACCTTTCTTAACGAAATATTTACGACAGCAGTTTCCGCTACAGTGACAGTCTCATATAAAATTTTCGCAGGTCAAGAATTTGCGTTACAAATGTGTAGAAACAAAATCCTGTAAATATAATGGTGTCCAAAAAATTTTCGTCGGCGTTGTGATACATTTACGCATATACATACATTTCATAACTCTTGAAGTACGATTCTTGGTTTCCAACATCCCTTTTCACAAATCAGAGTCCCAAACCACTACTCATTATGCCTTACCTTATTAAACATATACATATTCGACATTCTTCAATATTTCATCATTATAAATATGTAGCATAATCAAATTCCTCATATAGCATCAGTTTATTGATCATAAACATACCTCAACAGCATAATACACATCGTCATCGTAATAATAACATCATAACAGCTCAATCACATCTCAGAATCGTCGCAGCTTCTTTCAATAATTTCAAGACCTTCAATAAAGTCATCTACCTCAAACGTACTTCAAAAATCATGATCCCTTACCAAATACATCATTCAAAGCTCTCATAGTATCACAGTGGTTCCAAAAAAAATATGAACAGTTCACAAAGTACAGACAAAATACAATTTCATAAGTGTGAAGTTATCCAACTGTGTAATTGCGTAAACATCTGTCACTGATGAAGTAAAATAAATGTTTGTCTCTCCCAGTTAAATGATCAGATAGCTGTGTAATTTATGTGTTAGAGAAATATGGTGCCGATGTGTAATGTTGTATAAGCAAATACCATATTTATTAGCTAGGGCTCCTTGTGCTTGCCAAACACATGGTACAAAAATGGTTCAAATGGCTCTGAGCACTATGGGACTCAACTGCTGAGGTCATTAGTCCCCTAGCAGACAACAATGCAAACTTATGACCACAGCTGTTGAGTCCCATAGTGCTCAGAGCCATTTGAACCATTTTTGAACCTGGCGTCGCTCAGTTGCTGCTATGATCTGCGAACAATTAAAAACATTTGTTGCACATTATTGTAGGTTACTGTAACTCCGAATTTCTCCGATACCCCTTTGATGTTGTGCTTGTTTGACTGGTTGTGGCATTGGTCTTCCGCTCCTAGTCTGCTTCTGTCTGTAACGGTAGGCTCAATTCAACGTCATGCTTATCTGTTGAACAAAGCAAGTAAAAATCAGTGATAGTGGTCAAGGTTCATGGCTGGACTTGAGAGCATCTATCTTTTGTGGTGACCTTCATTATCATCCTTTAAACTGACTGGCGTGTTGTTTTAGCGTCTCTGCTTAACTCAGATAGTTAAGCCCAGACTCGGCTAGTGTCGCTAATACGTCTCTACAACACTCCTACGGCCCAAATCATCAATAAGCTCTGTCGATCACGCTTTGCAGCATACGTGCTCATGTGGACGAAGTTCCATTCCCTGGTAAGTACATTTTCAGTATTCTGATATCTGCACCCTTTAACTCTGTGTATGAGTGCTACATATCTTTTATAATGCTCTCTATAAAGATCGCTCCTCCACTTGTTCTGTGTGTGTTCCGGCTTACGTTTTTTACCCCTTTTGAATCTCTCTCTCTCTCTCTCTATAAAAATTGCTTATCCACGCCTTTTTTACCTCTAACTTGGGATGTGTTATAATTAATTTACCGTGTCCGCTATAAAGATAGAGCTTCCACGTGTTGTGTGTATGTTATTTTTGTTGTGCAGTGCTCTTTGTAAATATTTCATTTCTTTCCTCTTTTTTCTAAATTTGCTGGTCCGCTTATTTCTCTATCACTTAACTGAATGCACACTTCCCTTTCCGTACGCGATATTATATTCAGTCTTCTCCATCTTTCTAGATTTCTTCCATCAAATCTTGGTTGATCTAGACAAGCAGCTCGAGATGGAAAGGGCTCAAGCGCAGCTCGAATGTAAGTACATTTCTAATACAAACATACTTCTTAAACTTAAATAATTTCATCTAATATATACCCGTTTTCTGATTGTATACATTTAGTCCTCATAAGCTTGTCTTTTCTTTGTAGGTGCGCCTAATTCAGCATTCAGTTCTACCACCCAAAGCGTTCAAGGAGGCGGCGGTGGCGTTCAAACGGCGCCCGCCACGCAGGACACTCAGTCTTTAGAGGAGGAGGAGGAGGAGATCAACCTACCTGACTGGTTTGAGGATCTACTTGATTTTGGCAATGAGTTGCTCAAACCATGGAGTCAGAGCGGAGAAGGTGAATACTTTTGAACATTAACATTCCTTCACATAACTACCATTATTTACTCTTATTGTTATTATTTATCGCTCTTTTAAATATAAATCACTAAATTAATATTTTTTTCTTATTTATCTTACAGGTATATCACACGGCGTAGGTCGTGTTCCTAGAGCGGTGGTTGCGGGGGCGGGACTCGGGCGCACCGAACCGCAAAGACACGCAGCGCCTTGCGTAGCCCCTATAAGGGTTTCGCGGGAGGCGGATGCAGAACACGCGCCAGCTCCTCCCCCAGCGCTGCCGCAACCGTTTGGCTGTGAAAAACAACAACACCGAGCCCCCGCGCTACCGGCAGGTAGAGGCAGCAGCGCAGCCCGTCCGCCGTCGCCACAGCCTGGCCCTTCAAGCCGGCTGTCACCCCCTCCTCCTCCGGAAGCAGCAGCTCGCCGCCGCCGCCCACGCAAGGTATGCGTTCGGAGACGTATACCTCTCCCCGCAAATGATGATGATTACGATCCCCCATCACCAGCCCCTTCAACTATCGGGTGGACTCCTAATTGTAGCAATAGTAATAATAGTAATTTCCCTATGGCTAGCGGTAGTTCTCTCCCCCGTCCTATCGATAATGAATTCGATCAGAATAACGGCGTAATGACTCCCTTAGAATACTCAGCAGTTGCTAGAGCGTTTGAGGGGCGAATCTCTTTCACCAGAATTGAGAATCCAGGCGGGAGGTATCGCGATCCTGTAAGGTTTTTGGAGGCGTGCCTCCCCGTCTTGGAGACTGAGCTCCTCAAACTCTTAGAAGATCCGGAATTTAACGCCATTAAATGCAGTGCGGTATTATGCTGTGAACTGAGTCACCCCCCTAAACATCAAGGTGACGCGGAGACGGCTACTCTGCATTATATATGGGGTGACAATGGCGTTATTTCTCGGAGCACATCGATTGCTGAGTTGTACCGAGAATCCACCTTGAGCGCTTTTATGGCCCGATTTTCCGAGATGGAAGTACGTGGATCCGCTAAAGCGCTCAGTAGTATACCACACCTCGACATCCATATACATGTCTATGATCCAATGAATGGAGGGTCCAGTTATATTAAACTCCCTATAGATATTGAGAAAAAGCAGGCGTGCATTAATGTTCAAAATAACTATGATAATGCGTGCTTTGCATGGTCAGTCCTGGCTTGCGAGAGAAATTACAATTACAAACATCATCCCGAGCGTCCCAGCAGTTACAAAGTCAAAGATATTAAGAGACAGTATAACTTTGATGGAATAGAGTTCCCTTTAAGAATCCAGGACATACCTAAGTTTGAAGCTCAGAATACCGCAATATCGGTCCACGTTTGTGGCCTGGAGAAGAAAAGCAAGTCAGATGAGCAGAACAAGCATACAGTAGTAGGCCCCCTCCATTTCTCAAAATTTGTATGTGAGCGAGAGTTGCATGTCAACATGCTGCTCTTCTCCGAACGTGATAATTATCACTACGTCTGGATCAAAGACATGTCCCGACTCATTTCCTCCCAGTTAAGTAAAAATGAACATAAACAACATATTTGTATAAGGTGTTTGAATTATTTTTCATCTCAAGAGTTATTAGCGACACATCTATTAGATTGTGCATGCAAGGACCCGGTACGTGTTGTTATGCCCACTGCGGAAAATAACTTCATTAAATTTAAAAATGCTCACCACCAGCAGCGTTGTCCTTTTGTTGTGTACGCCGATTTTGAATGCTTGCTGGCACCTATTACTCGTTGTGAAGGGACCCCCTTAGCGTCACACACAACCTTCACACAAAAACACGTACCTTATGCGGCGGCGTTCCAAGTTGTATACGCATATGATTGTAAACTTAATAGCTATCAGTCTCATGTAGGGGACGATCCGGCGGTTTGGCTTCTCACTGAGCTTGAAAAACTTTCATGGCAAGTTCACAAGCTCTACAGCATCAATATTCCCATGACCGAATCAAAGGAAAATGATGACTTGTATGAAAAGGCTGTTAATTGTCATATTTGCGGGCTGGCCTTAGATAGAAAAGCGGAGACTCCTCGTAGAGATCATTGTCATCTTACGGGTAAGTTCCGCGGTGCAGCCCACAAAGCATGCAACTTGAAGTATCAGTTACCTACACACATACCCGTCTTTTTTCATAATCTGAGCGGGTATGACGCTCATTTTCTCACTGAGCACTTGGCTAAGTTCGGTATGAAGAATGATCAGGTCAGTATCCTGCCTGAAAGTGTTGAAAAGTACATTTCTTTTTCAAAACGAATGACGCCGAAAATTACGCTCCGCTTCCTTGGCTCTCTACGATTTATGCAGACTTCGCTCCAGAAACTGGTTGAGACTTTACCTCGGAATGATATGCATATCACTCGATCTGCATTTACCGATGAGGAAAAGTTTCAACTTGCGACGAGGAAAGGAGTTTTCCCGTACGAGTATCTTGATAGTATGGCAAAACTCAATGAAACCAGGCTTCCCGACATAACTTCTTTTACCAGTACTCTCACAGGCGATACCATAACTATCACAGATTATGAGCATGCCGTTAATGTCTGACAGGAATTCAACATCCCCAATTTGGGAGAATATGCAAGGTTATACATGGACACGGACGTTCGTTTGCTTGCAGATGTTTTCGAAAAGTTCCGGAGTGTATGTATGACCACGTACTCTCTGGATCCTGCCTTTTATTACACGGCACCTGGATTGTCCTGGGACGCTATGCTCAAAAAAACGGATTGCAGCATTGAACTTTTGACTGATGCTTCGATGCTTCTATTTTTGAGCGAGGGATCCGCGGCGGACTTTGTCAATGTGTTCACAGGCACGCCAAGGCAAATAACCCGCGGATGGGTGTCGAGTACAACGCATCCCTTGATTCTAGTTACATTTTGTACTTAGATGTTAACAACTTATATGGGCGTGCTATGAAGCAACCGCTGCGACACTGTCGTACCGAGCAGGGTTTGGACCTTACTCGACAGGAGACGGAAGAATGAGCAGGGGATCACCTGCAAGTCATGACAGTAGTTATCATGCGGAAAGGGGAGACTTGGCGGTAGACGGTTCAGGTATCGCTGGATTCTTGGAGCGTATGATGCAGAAGATAGACGCTAGTACGAAAGTGACGCAGGAAAGAATTTAAATGTGTAGAAAGGAGAGGCAAGCTAGTCTGGAAAGAATCAGCGAAGAAACACACAGCAGCATACAGGAGTGTAGAAACGAAACCCGGGCACAGCTTGCCATCATAAAGCGTGAAGCATGCGGTGTGAAGGATGAAGTAAAAGCGTTGCGTGAGAAGTTAGAGCGAGAGATAGCCGAAGCGAAAAGAACCGCCAATGAGGCGAAATTAATTGTGCGGAGAGCCAAGAGAATAGCGAGAGAAACGAAGGAGGACACAGAGAACAAGACCAAGGTCGGCAAAACTGTTATAAATAAGCTGCAGACACGAGTGAAAAAGATTGAAGGAACCGTGTCGAGCAGGAGGAAGCCGGAGAGGCACCACTGATGGCAGAATTTGCCGAATTTAAACGACAAATCGAGAGCAGGGTAGAGTCACTGTCAGTCGACAGAACTTCTACAAATACAGGACAAACTGGAGCCGATATTCAGACAGTATCCACGGAAGATGTAACCTCGGAAGTACGGCAGCGGGACACAGTATCTGTCAAAGGAGTTGTGAACCGACGTGATAATGAAGCATGCATGCTGGAAACCAGACCGTTAGAACGTCAGGGCAGCTATGAACCGCGAGGCACACGTACGGAGGTACCGCGTGTAGTAAGTGATTTGCCGGAGGCGGATTTCAGTAGCAGAACAACTGGCGCAAGCAATTGTTACCCACTTAGGCGATCCACCTCGCACTTGCAAGAGCCACAGGATATCCAGGAGGCGCACACGGAGGTAGTTTATGAAAACATCGAAACGCCACAGCATAAAGATGAAACTAGGCAGTTTGATTATAAACACTTTCTGTCGGTACACAAGTTCCAGCACTGTAAGGATGATAATAATACGTTACATCCAAAAACGTTCATTGGACAGTTTGATCTAACGTTACCACCACAGTGGCCGTTAATGTACAAACTTGACTTTGTGTGTGCGCACTTGGAAGGTGCATCAGCGGAAAGTATGCGTAGTGTTGCTAAAGGTTGCAGAACATACCAAGAGTTCCGCGACGCATTTATGAGCAGATATTGGTCAAAGGAGACCCAAAACAGAATTAAACAAGAAATCCTCATGACACGCGACTTCGAGAGCTCAGGTTTCCGAAGTGTTGTGAAATTTTTATAGAACATGCTGAAAAAGAATCAGTATCTGGACGAACCGTGCAGCCTTGGGGAGATTATACGCGTATGTTATATGAAGTTGCCACTTACATATCAGCAGACGCTAGCTGGCAGATGCGGAAATGAAGTAGAAGCATTTAAGAGCATTCTTAGGGAACTGGAGTTTGCCTATAACGACCAGCAGGTGCGTGAGAAGAAGAAGCAAAGGGGACCGCATGAGGAAGGCCAAGACGCGAATATAGAGAGAAACAGAAACCAGATGAGGAATAACTATGCCGGTAACGGTAACAATAGGGGAAACAACCCACAGTGGCGCGATAATAGAGGACAAACATTATCCGCCACAGGAACGTAGGTGGAACCAGGGTAATAATAACTGGAAACCAGCCAATAAAAATGGAAGGGATCAACCAGTGCAGAACTAGAGAGCGAGTGAAGACCGCAATCCAGAACCTACACAAATAATCAAAATACGTCCGGCGAACCCTGGCCGTACGCAAACTGCGCAAAACAGACAAGAATGACTAGGGCGGCACACTCGGCAGCGGAAGAACGCGGCCGGGAACAAAGTAGTGTATAATTAGATTAGATTTTTGTGATTTGTTGGCGATGTTTATTTGTATTAGTATAGGCAGTGTTTTATTTGTGTTTTGTGATTATTTGTTTTATGTTGTGTGTATTTATTTTCCTATTTTCATGTGCTTGTCTTATTTTGGTATGGATTGTGTGTATATTATGTGTTTGATGTTAAATTTTGTTGTATGGGGACCACTGGGTCACTTAGTATAGAAAATTTGCTTCAGCTATGACACAAACAATATTTAGAAGTATTAGATTAATTATAGAAGGGGTTATCTTATTTAGATAACTTCCTATACAAAATTTTATGGCAAGGCTATTGAACAGGAGAACTTTCAGGACAAAATCTGGATCTGTGGTGGATGGATTTGGGGTCTGTTGAGCGTGTTGTGATGTGGTAGGTGGATATTGCGTCCCACCGAATGTGTTGCGTTTCTTGAGACGAGTGCAGGGTATGATGTCAGACGCGGTAGTGTTCAGGACCCACCCGCTGCGTTATCGGCGTATGGCGATTGTGGGTGTTTCGGGTGATAATTATGAGGTGGTCTGTCCGACGCAGTAGTGTTCGAGACGCACCTGTTATCTCAATTGTGTTGATAGTGTGAGTACGGTGATCAAAACGACTATCCGGTGGCCAGTCAATCGAAATTAGGCGGTCGGGACGCACCAAACATGGATAATTCGTAATCGGTGCGATGAGGATGTTGTGTGAAAAGGCGAGTTTTGAGCCGTCATAGAAAGACGTAAATCAGGTGGCTGGTCGCACGCAATAGCGTGATCGACAGAGCTTATTGATGATTTGGGCCGTAGGAGTGTTGTAGAGACGTATTAGCGACGCTAGCCGAGTCTGGGCTTAACTATTTGAGTTAAGCAGAGACGCTAAAACAACACGCCAGTCAGTTTAAAGGATGATAATGAAGGTCACCACAAAAGATAGATGCTCTCAAGTCCAGCCATGAACCTTGACCACTATCACTGATTTTTACTTGCTGTAACGTGTAAAACTAACTCTTGTTTTGTTCAACAGATAAGCATGACGTTGAATTGAGCCTACCGTTACAGACAGAAGCAGACTAGGAGCGGAAGACCAATGCCATAACCAGTCAAACAAGCACAACATCAAAGGGGTATCGGAGAAATTCGGAGTTACAGTAACCTACAATAATGTGCAACAAATGTTTTTAATTGTTCGCAGATCATAGCAGCAACTGAGCGACGCCAGGGAAAGGGGCTTAGGCAATAAGTAATATCGTATCCTTAGTGAGTGCAGTTACACTTGAACGCTTCATTTTTGCACGTTTAATTACGAAGACGTGACAAGTATTGGATGAATGAAGTATACGAGCAGTGTGAGAGTGAGGTGGACCGTACACTGATTTGTATAGGTCCTGACTAGCGCGTGTATGTAGGCGCGGGGTTGTGACATAGAGAGAGATGGCGCTAACTCTCTCTCTCTCACACACCTCGCTACGGTAATAAAGACTAGAGACGCATCACGTGCCGGATACACTGGGTGCGACCTTGTTGTTGTCGAATAACGATGCTTTGGAATGGTGGCGGTGTTATCAAAACAGTTCATAATGTCTCTGACGTCAAGGCCGCCATCATGGATAATGGTACTTTGGAATGGGACCGGCCTTGTCCCAATACTAACCTTTGTATCATTGTAATTCAAAAATCTTTAAAAATAATTGTTTTAAGTACAAAATTAATCACTCAAATACGTGTCCTTTAGCGCTAAATGTGCGTCTTGCTGTAAGATAATTCTGTGGAAGTGTCGTAGTTACCGTCCTCCGAAATCTAAGTTCTGCAGAAGTCAATGTACTTACCTCATCATAAACAAAAGTGAAATGCCATGCGTATAGATATCGTAGTTATTACGTACATTACCGTGATCAAGAAAGTACTACACTGTAACGTATTGTTGAGCTACAAAAAAAGCTATCTCATTGTAGCTATACCACAAATGTTACTACTAAACCATGTTTTACTTTCCGGAAGAATTCAGAAAAACTGAGCAGATATAAAGCAGATACAGCACAAAAGCAACAATGTAAATTGTGTCACACATTAGTAGCGTCGTGATATAATCGTGTAGCTGTCAAAGAAACCAAATACTAAGTCATCTTTAATCTCACAAAAACTACTTCAAATAAGGAATGTCTTTTCAAGTAAACCAAAATGTTGCATTAAAATCTCATTAGCAGTATATGTTCAAAGTATGTAAGCCTTATAGTCGTTACGTAATCGTGCAACTAACAAGCAAGAATGTACACACACAGTCCTCTGTTCACTATCACCATGCAGTGGTAATTACTGTCTAAATATGTTCCCTAGGTCCTAGATTGGATAGTTAACTTCAAAACATTGTTCCATGATAACAGTTTCTCAGTGTGACAAATTGTTCTAGTAGCGTGAAGTGAAAAGTTTTATGGCAAAGACAAAGTTAAAAAGCAGATTATCTTTCAATAAACGGTTTTACATGTGAAATGTGGTGTAAACCTTAACTCTTCCTAGTACGCAGAGTTTCAACTTCAACGCAATTATCATTTGGTATACGTCGGATTCTGTAAGGTCCATTGTAAATTAGAAAGAATTTGTGACTCAAGTGTTTCTTCCTATGTGACAATGAATGAGCTTTAATGAGAACTTTCTGACCAATATATAATTTCTTTGCATTTGCTTTACCGTGTAGTTTTCTCCTTTTGTCTGCTGCAGAATTTATATTTTTAATAGCCAAATCAATTATGTCTTTGTGTCGAATTTTACGTGTATTCGGGAAAGGTACAAGCTCTCAGATTCTGTTCGGTGGTTCTTCATTCTTCAGTACAAGAATAGGTGGTAAAGCAGTGGAGTCATGAGGCATTTCATTCAGCACGTTTTGAAATAAGTGTAAATATCTGTCCCAATGCTGTGATGCTTTCTGTGACAATAAAGTATGCAAAGCTTATTGATTTCTTTCATAATACGTTCAGACGGGTTACAATGTGGTGAGAACAATGAAATAAAAACAGGTTTGATTTTATGGTTTTGAAGCATGCGTGACCAAACACCAGATCTGAATTGCGGTCCGTTATCTGAAATGACTTTACTAACGTGTCCAACTTCACGTAAGAAATTTTTAACAAAGGCGTTGGATACAGACCGTCCAGTGGCTTTACGTAACGGAGTGAAAGAAACAAATTTTGAAGTAAGTTCAACAGCGACTAGAACGTACGAAAACCCATTCGATGTTCTGACAAGGGGTCCCAAGAGATCAACAGCAGCAAATTCTTTTAATTTAGAAGGAATGATAGGAAACAACGGAGCACGATGTGAGATAGTAGATGGTTTCTCCTTTTGACAAAGTTTACAAATAGACAAGACTCTTCGAATTCTCTTTTCCATATTGTTAAAATAACAAGTCGTTCGAAGAATATGATAACATTTTCGTGGACCAAAATGTGCGTAGCTGAAATGAATGTACCAAATGAGCTTATTAACAAAATCGTCTGGAATGCAAAGTACCCATAGCTTGTCATCAACAGTGCAGCGTTTGAAGAGTATGTTGTTTCTAACCAGATAATAATGCCAAATCTGAATGTGCGGCTTTTCATGCCATTTGCTTTTGATATCTTTCCAAATCGGATATTTATCTTGTTCATGAGCGATGTCCTTTAAAGATGTGGTGATGAAGTTTTCAAAGGCGACTTTCTGAATGTAAAGAATACTGAAATTTTTCTCGAGGTTGCCTTCTGTGTTACTTTTCTCAAGTCCAGCCGGTGCGCGTGACAGTGCGTCCGCAACAATGTTCTCCTTGCCGGGAATGTAGACTATTGTGAAGTGGAATTCTTGCAGAAACATTGCCCAACGTTTTAACCTGTCATGATTTAATTTTGAAGACATAAGAAATTGTAATGCACGATGATCACTGTATACTTTTACGTGCTTACCAGAAAGAAAGAAACGGAATTTGTTAAATGCCCAAACGATAGCTAAAGCTTCTAATTCAGTAACAGAATAATTTTTTCAGATTTTGTTAGCACTCGGCTAGCAAAAGCAATGGTTTTCTGAACAGTAGTGTCATTTTCCATGGCTTCTTGAAATAAATGGGCACCAAGACCGACTTTAGAAGAACCCGTGCTAAGGCAAAAATCTTGTGAGAGATCTGGATGAGCTAGTATTGGCGCGTTAAGTAGCGATTATTTCAAAGAATTGAATTCCAACTGTACTTGTTCGTCCCAGTTCTAAATAGTATTTTTTCCAGTGAGAGAACAAAGTTTTGGTGTAACTAGAATTTGCATATTCAGAAAACGACGGTAAAAATTTACGAGACCTAGAAAACTGCGGACTTGTCTTTTTGTGGATGGAACTGGAATGGCTCTGATTGCTTCTAACTTTTCAGGATCCGGCTGAATGCCTTCAGAAGAAATAATATGTCCCAAAAACCTCACCTTTGACCTACCGAATTCCGACTTTTCCAAGTTAACTGTAATTCCAGATTCAGCAAAAATACGTAACAAACTGCTGAGGATGCGATTATGTTGTTCCCATGAGTCTTCTGTTATTAGAATATCATCCACATATAAGGTGGTGTGACGTTTTAAGAAATCAGGTAATATGGAATTTAGCCCGCGAATGAACGCTGCCGAAGAAATGTTTAAACCAAAAGGAAGTTTCCGAAATTGATAACAAACGCCGAAACAAAGAAAAGCTGTGTATTTTCTACATTCTGGATGAAGTTCGATCTGATAAAAGATGGATCTGCGATCAATAGAAGACAACACTTTTACACCATTAAAATTTTGAAGAAGTTCTTCCATCGTTTGCGGCCTGTCTGTTTCAGGAATGATGATAGTATTGATTTGTCTCGAATCTAAGACAAGCCTGATCGATCCATTTTTCTTCTCAACAACATGTAATGGATTGTTGTATGAGCTTACTGCAGGCTCCAAATGCCTTCGTCAAGCATAGATTGTATTTCTGTTCTAACACGGTCCCTATAATGTGCTGGAATTACGTATGGTCTAACACAAAATTTAGTATGCTCACGAACACGAAATTGGTATTGAAATCCCTTGATTGTTCCTGTTTTGTGAGTAAAAACTGTGGAATGTGCTTGTAAAATCTCAAAAAGGTCCAGCCTATCAGTGTCATTACAGTTCTCAATTTTTTGAATTTTATTCTCAATTAACTCATTAGTATCAAATATGCCATCGATATCGTCCCTGTCAGTACTTGCAGAGTGATTGTTAGTGTTTAGTTCCGTAGAAAATTCCGAACTGTTGTCTAACAGAAGGTAAAGCCGATTAATTTCCTCGTCATGGTTTGAGAGCCAATCTTCAAATTTCAAAGCTATTGACTTCTTTCTCTAAACTTATTTCAGCATTGTGAAAGTTTAAGATTGCTTTGTATTCATTCAAACAGTCTACTCCCAATATAATTTCCGTCGACAATAATGGAACAATAAGAAAGTTCATAGACAAGCTGTGGCTTTGACAAAAGAATTCTAAGTTTGTTTGTTGGCGTACTTCTACACTTTTTCCAAAGATTGCACCTTGTAATTTAATCTTACGTAACGAAAGTGTGGGACAATCGTTCGATTTGTTGTTTTGCTAAAGGCTGTTTCACTAATTACTGAAATGGGACTGCCAGAGTCAAGTAATGCCGTAAATTTTACGTCATTTTCTGTAATGTGAATCACAGGATATGCAATGTTGTTATGTTTTACGTCGTGTTCCTGGAGTAAGATGTTCCTAATGTCTTCCATTTTTACGTAATTACTAGCTAAGGCAGCTGCGTCGTCAGTTTCAGAAGTACGTTTTGTGGCTGCCAGCGGTATGAGTCATTGCCTATTGTCTCTTTGTTGGCGCGCGTCGTTATTGGGATTTGGAGACCTAACTTCTACAAATTCACCTTGTCGAGAGGGCCCTGCCCTGTTTGAATCCCGCCAGTTCTGATGCAATTCAGGTCTGTCGTTACGATCATATCATCTGTCTTCATGTCGGTAGATTCCATAGTTTCTTTCTTGTCGGTCACGTGGTGGAGAATTTCTCCCTGAATCGTAACTGCGAGCTGGACCGTTGCGTCTAAAGTTATTCTGTCCCCCTTGATAATAATTAATTTTGGTTCCCATATTGTCTGTTTCTCTGATTGTCTCTGTGATAGTCATTACCGCAGAGAGGTGATCTTTCCCTGTAATTGTTACTACTCTGCCAACGGTTGTCATACGGGTGGTGTCTGTGTTGGTCACGATTTGTGTTGTGAGAATAGCCTTGTCGTGTCCAGTTATTATTTCTTTCATCGCGGAATTGCGACAGATGTGACCTGTAATTGTTGTGTTCCTGTTTTCGCGTTCCGCGATTGTCAGTGTCAATTTCTAATTCTTGTAAGAGTCCCTGAAAAGCTTCAATATCGTCGTTGCAACGTCCTGCCAAAATAATATGTCGTAAATATTCAGCTAATTTGATTAAGCAAATGCGGATGAGTTCTGAGGGGCTGTATGGGTTTGACAGGTACTGATTCTTGTGCAACATGTCTTCAAAATATTTCACAAGACTGGAAAATTCAGATTGTTCGAAATGTTTCATCATTATGATGCTATGTTTTACTCGGTCTTGTGTGGCTTGAGACCAATATGCTGAGAGGAACGCATGGTAAAATTCTCCTTCACTGTGGCAATCGTGAATGACCGATCGCATTCTTATAGGTGGTTCATTCTCTAAGTAGCCACACATAAATTCTAATCTGTGCTCTAATGACCAGTTGGGAGGAAAACAATGAGAGAATTGATGGAGCCATGCTTGCGGATGAATGTCGTTGGCAGAATTCTTAAATGTTTTGAATTTACGTGTAATAATGAACAGTTTATAGTCAAAATCATCATGTTGGCGAGTCGCATGTCAGTCACTGTTACGTCGTTTCGGCGGTTCCATCTCAAAATTCGGTGTACCTTGCCAATTTCTTTCATAATTTCCGAACTGCCCTGTATTATTATTTTGTGGCTGTTCCGTATTTCTATGTCCCTCTTCCCGTATTGGAGCGCGAGTGTCCTCTGAAATACGTAATTCTTGTATTACCTGTGTCAGCTGATCTTGTACTTCCCGAATTTCTCTTTGGTGTTGCGTATTAATTTGATTCTGATTTCGTTTGAATTTCCTAATTTGTTCGCACTCTTCTGTGTCATTAAAGACTACCAGTTTTGTGTCATTCAGATTATCATCTACCTTCGTAGATAAATTATTTAGCTGATCCGAGAGTTCAACTACTTTCTCTGATAATGAACTAATTTCCTCCATGTGTCTTTCTGAACCAATTTTCAGAGTATGCACCGTGTTCTTTAAGTTTTCCTGAGCTTTTGCAAGTTGCGTAACCGAATCGGTAGATGCAACTGAGTCAATTTTAGCTTGCAAGGTCACATGATTTTCATGAACAATAGTTTGCAGTTCTTTTATGGCTGCTTCGTGATTCTGTAATGCATTTTCATGCCGCGAAAAAATAGGTTGAAAATGCTCACAAATTTGTGTTTTTACGTCATTACAGACTTTTTACATTTCGATTCAATGTTATGTAACTCAGTAGTTGAATCTTCACGTGTTTGTTCAAGTGTGGTGTCTAACTTTTGAAGATTTTGTTGCATTATGTCTAACTTTTGAAGCTTTTGCTGTGTTTGTCTCTGATTTTGTTCCATTGTGTCTAACTGTTGCTGTGTTTGTCTCTGATTTTGTTCCATTGTGTCTAACTGTTTCTGTGTTTGTCTCTGCTTTTGTTCCATTTGTTGCATTAATTGCAATAATAATGTATTAGTGTCTGGAATCTGTTTCTCTATGCTTTTTGGCAGTGCATTTTCACCGGCAACATTCACATTTTGACAAGCAGAAAATATGTCTTGACTCATTTGAGAAAACGGTGAGGAACCAAAACCTGAGTCTACAGTATTTGCAATATTGTGTTCTGTCATTTAGGATTCCTGAGGCGAGCTGTTGCCGACCGATTGATCGATAATGCTTCCCTGTTCACTACTTGTTTCACTGTCTACACCATTATTTGCCGCCCGCTCCATTTCCCTATGCACAATCACCAAATTACTACTTTGAATGTCTATTAATTCATTACACAGTGGTGCTGATAAGCTACGCTCGTCGTCACTATAATTTCTCAGTTTACTTTGGAGCCTAGTGTTACGTTTTTCACACGCTATTATTGTCACAATATTACACACGATAACACAGAAAAGCACAATTTGAAGAGCAAAAATAAGAGAACACAATAACATAGCACTGGAAATAATATCTAGTTAATTGCAAGCGCAGCTGCGAAATACTTGGTGTAAATCTACATGCATGCCACAACTGTTTTACTGTACAACAATGAAGACTGCAACTACAAAGGAGATTCTGTCTACAATTACGCGCTAGCAATAAACAAAAGCTACACTAATTACACAAACTACAAGAAAATATCAGAAGATTCCAGTGAGGTATCCTCGGCTAAGGGTCGACATATGAAACGTCCCCTTAGAAGAATTAATGAATTACTGTGCTGATAAATCTCTTACATTATTTGATTTTCAAATAGCTGAGCAAAACTGAACGCACTCAGACATTTCGCTCTTTACCTATTCTGATCATCACTAAACTAACACACAATATTTTTTAGCGCAACGCAATCTCACTTTCAATAATCCCTGCAAAAGAATGGCCCTGACTAACATTAACCTACACCTTTCACAAATCACTTACCTCACAAAAATCTTCGTTACTCGAACTACTGCAATACAGCGAGCGCCACTACTGCCAGCTAAATAAAAGATTCAAACTACTGAAGGCACTAACTACTGATAGGCATAGTTAGCAAATGAAACATTTTGATAGAGAACAAACAATGTATTTACCTTAATAGTGTTCAAAAGTCATAATAGATATAGCAATTCATGACATCTATTCTTACAAATGTACTGTTTCTGATAGACACACGTCCAGATCATCCGCTCTCAAAATTCCGCCATTTCTCCCCCCACGTCCACCACTGCTGGCGGCTCACCTCCAATTGCGCAACGCTACACGCTGTTAACATCCAGCTGCCCAACACTACAATGGCAGACAACAATGCAAACTAGCCACAGACTGCACACAGCACAGCCAGTGATTTTCATACAGAGCACTACGAGGCGTTACCAATAAGAAAACCTAAACAGCCTACTTACAACGTGGCCGCCTTCCGGTCACGCCTCAGTTTTTCTGTCCCTCAAAGTGCGCACCTGTTAGGCCATACTCTGACCTGTTGCCTTGCTTAAAACGAATAAAAAATTTGCTTCCCGGGACTCTCCTTCATTACCTCAGTACATTTACATTAAATTATCAGTAACAGAATAAAAATAATTTGGTTGCTATGCTTTACATTCTGCAGGTGGCAAATTGAAGTCTTTCATTACTATAGCATGATCAGAAAATATAAACAGGAATTTCTGCAAATTATATATCGAACCGCCCTGCCACAACAGCTCCTGATGCAAATGGTCTACAAAAGCATCTGAATAACATGTTTGAGGCACCTTCGGTGCTTAACTTAACGTAAATTATTTCACATTCAAAATCTATAACAACCTCACTTGATATTATCGAATCGTATATGGAAATAAATATTCCACCATTGGCGTATAAATGAATTCAGGATTTCCTAGCTGTTCACTTCTGGTTTCCATAAACTTTCTGTTCATGATACTATGTGGGCATTATTGCATTTAAGTGACAGTAATTCTGGGACCTTACCACAATTGCTCCCGCCGTTTCCTAATATATTAACTTTTTCTATTTCCGTTCTGCGAGAACGAATGCTCTTAGAGTAATATGGATGAGCTGTTTTAAGTATCTTTAGGCTATTCATCACTGATCCTCTAACCTAAAAAAAAATTTATGCACTCCAAATGTATTCTGTACTCGAGTAGCCGCATATTTGGGATGAGAAATTCGTATCTCATATCGTCACAACATAGTCTAAGCATGTACTTTAGCCTTATACTCAGCTCCAACCAAATTCAGCCAACTATCTAAAGGAATCGCGGGTGGCTTCAGAATCACTGACGCCCTCCTAATTCCCGCCAGGGGGTCCACAAATCTTTTGCGGATACCTGGGTAGCGAGCACGGGACCCCGAGCTAGTGTGGCCCTCTTTCCTTTCCGGGCTGCTTACCTACCTTTTGCACATCCTTCCCCATCTCCCATCGTCCCCCCCCCTCACCACCGCATCTTCCGTTCCCTTTCTCCCCCTCTGGGAGTATGTTTAGTGCCTACGTCTGGAGATGGACGCTCGAAACTGTAAAACAGTCTCTCTTCTTCGCTTTCTCTACTGGAAAGTCTTTGCCCTTCCTTTGTCCTTCTCTTTTCCTTCCCTCTCCTCTTTGCCATTTTCTCCACTGCAATGTTTGAGACCTCTCTTCTTTCCTTTCCTTTTCTTTGTTCCTCCCTTTCTCTTTTTTCCTCCCTGTGCATGTCTGAAGGCCGACCCACGCATTCCCACGCGTAGGCGGTGACGGGGTAACGCGTAATTCCCCACCCCGGGTAGACAGGTAGGATACTTACGTACCCCCTGGTAACGGCCAGGCCCAGGGTGCGGTGATTATCCGAGCTAATACCTTCCGAATGTGCTGATTGGTCCCTCCATCCGTTTCTCGGGAGGTGTGACCTGAGGTGTGAACAATCACCTAAGGCGGGAGTGCCCTCAGAGAGGGCCCCCACAAGGAAGGATCGCGCCATCGAAGACGCCGGTAATCATGGAGGATACTTCCACAATGTTTTCCTCATCATCTACTACGTCTACTCACAAGCAAAAGTTAAATGAGTCTCAGCCACGGACAATTCTTCCATCAGTGCCACATCTCCTTGTTGTTTCTCGGTCGGACGAAGGTCAAGACTTCTCCACAGTCAACCCTTTTATTATTCAGGAAGGTGTCGACGCAATTGCAGGTCCTGTAAAGTCTTGTTCCTGATTACAAAATGACACCTTGTTGTTAGAAACAGCCTGTCCCCTCCGGGCATAAAAATTGCTGCGTACTTCACTGTTACACACCTTCCCTGTCTGGGTGGACAGGCTATGAGATAATTTCCGTTCGCCCTTACATCCCAAACCCTACGCGTTGCTATTGGTGTCAGCGGTTCAATCATACCAGCCAGTCATGTTCCAATCCGGCCAAATGTGTTACATGTGGAAAGGATGCCCATGAGGGTGCTTGTCCACCTCCATCCCCTCGTTGCATCAACTGTACGGGTGACCACGTTGCTTCCTCTAGAGATTGCCCCACTTTTAAAGACGAACGGCTCATTCAGGAAATCAGAGTGAAGGAAAAGGTGTCGACCTTTACTGCTCGAAAGTTATTCGCCAGTCGAAAGCCCACTGTGCCTCACGCAGGTAAATACAGCACTGTCCTTGCCTCTCCTCGGGGTACAAAGGAGGCAGCCACGCAGACTTGTGATCTCACCTTTAGTGCCACAGTCGTCAGATCGGCCAATGCAAAGATCGCCCATTCAACCTCCCCACTCTCACCTGCTCACTCTATGGCTCACGCTTCATCGGGTTCTGCTAAATCCCGAGCCCCAGAATCAGACACCTGGACTTCCAAACAAGAGCCTACTCATGAAGATTTTTTACGTACCCCAACTTCACAACCATCGATTCCTCCTTCATCTCAACTTCCTGTTTCCAACAAGGCTAATAAGAAACACAGTTCCTCTCCTTCTCCACCACAGTGTGTCTCATCTACAGCACCACCTGGCGGTAACCGCCCTCGGCTGTCTTTTGTGTCGCCGAGGCGCACTGGAGGCAGCCGCTCAACCGGCCGATTGCTGGTGGCAGGAGCTGCTCCTGAACAACCTATGGATCAGGATCTTCTGCCTTCGGCTGAATGCCGTTCCACGCTATCGGCCGCCGGCTCTGAGCAGTTGTTGAGTTGAGGGCAACCTTGGTCACATTCTTCCCTTTTCTGTCCACCCTATGTCCATTATCCATTGGAATATCCGCGGCATTCGAGCCAATCGGGATGAATTGTCGATCCTCTTACAATCCTACTCGCCAGTCATATTCTGTCTTCAGGAAACAAAGCTGCGTCCCCACGATCGCTTTCTTTTCCGCCATTTTCAGTCAGTCCGATTTGATCTCCCCTCTGTTGAAGGCACACCAGCACATGGAGGACTCATGATTCTTCTCCATGATACTCTCCATTATCACCCAATCCCCTTAAACAGTTCCTTCCAAGCTGTCACTGTCCATCTTTCCCTTTCTGGATACACCTCCTCTCTTTGTACTGTATACATTCCATCGTCCACACCAATGACAAGAGCTGATCTCCTTCATCTTCTTGGTCAGCTTCCGCCCCCTATTTGCTGGTTGGGGTCTTCAATTCCCACCACCCGCTTTGGGGATCTCCGCGTCCTAGTCCGCGTGGCTCACTATTGATAGACGTCTTCCACCAAGCGGATCTAGTTTGCCTCAACACTGGGGTCCCTACATTTTTGTCTGCCTCCACGACAAATTTCTCTCATTTGGACCTTTCGGTCGGCACTGTTCCGCTAGCTCGGCGCTTCGAATGGTTCACTCTTGCTGATACACACTCGAGTGACCACTTTCCATGTGTCATTAGATTGCAGCCACAACTGCCATATATGCGCCCGAGACGCTGGAAGTTAGCCCAAGCCGATGGGGTACTTTTTTCGTCTCTACGACATACGATGACCGTCACTTTCCCAGCGTCGACGATGAGGTCACTCATATTACAGAAGTTATTCTTACAGCTGCGGGACGTTCAGTACCTCGCACCTCCGATTTGACCCGGCGCCCCCCAGTTCCTTGGTGGAACGAGGCATGCCGTGACGCAATACGTGCTCTTCAAGTTTTCCGCCACCATCCTACTTTGGCCAACTGCATCCGCTATAAGCAGTTCCGTGCGCGATGCCGTCGCGTCATCCACGATAGCAAGAAGGCAAGCTGGGACTTCTTTACTAGTTCATTTAACACCTTCACTCCCTTCTCGGAAGTTTGGAGTCGGATTCGACGGTTCTCCCCGGTCTCTGGGCTCACTGTCGGCATCATACATTAGTGGACCCCGTCGCAATTTCTAACTTATTGGGTCAACACTTTGCTGAGATTTCGAGCTCTTCAAATTACCCGCCAGCTTTTCACCCGAAGAAACGTGTAGCGGAAGTGCGACCTCTTGCTAGCTCCTCTCAAAATCGCGAAAGCTATAATACTGTTTTCTCCATGCGGTAACTCCAACACGCACTCTCTTCTTCTCGCTCTTCCGCCCCAGGACCGGATGATATCCGCATCCAAATGTTGCTGCATTTATCATACCATAATCTGTGTTACCTCCTTCGCCTTTATAATCGATTTTGGACCGACAGTACTTTTCCCAGAAGATGGCGCGAAGCTATCGTCGTTCCTGTTCCGAAACCTGGAAAGGACAAACATCTGCCCTCTAGCTATCGCCCCATTTCTCTCACGAGTAGTGTATGTAAGATTTTGGAGCGTATGGTGAATTGCCGTTTAGCCTGGTGGCTGCAGTCCCGAAGACTTTTAACACCTGCCCAATACGGTTTCCGAAAGCATTCGTTCTGCAGTTGACCATCTTGTTGCTCTCTCCACTTATAATCATGAACAATTTTCTCCAGAAACGCCAAACAGTAGCAATATTTTTTGATCTGGAGAGAGCATACGATACCTTTTGGAGGACATGCATCCTCCGCACACTGTTCTCTTGGGGCTTTCGAGGTGGGCTGCCCCATTTTCTTCGTGAATTTATGGCAGAGCTTGGATTCAAAGTGCGGCTGAACACTACTTTCTCCCAAGAAAACGGGGTACCCCAGGGCTCCGTGCTAAGTGTTGTACTGTTTGCCATTGCCATAAATCCAGTTACGGATTGTCTCCTTCCTCATGTCTCGGGCTCCCTCTTTGTGGTCGATTTTGCGATCTACTACAACTCTCAACGGACCAGCCTTCTTGAACGACGTCTTCAAGGATGTCTCGATCGCCTCCACTCTTGGAGCATCGAAACCGGCTTCCGCTTTTCTCCCAGTAAGACCGTTTGTGTCAATTTTTGGCGTCGTACAGAGTTTCTTCCGCCTTCCTTACATCTAGGCTCTGTCAACCTTCCGTTCGCGGAAGTCGCTAAATTCTTGGGGCTTATGTTTGACAGAAAACTGTGCTGGTCCTGCCACGTTTGCTATCTTTCGACTCGCTGTCTGCGATCCCTCAACACCCTCCGTGTCCTGAATGGTACCTTCTGGGGAGCGGACCGAGTGGTACTTCTCCGCCTCTATCGCGCCTTAGTACGCTCGAAATTGGACTATGGAAGCATAGTTTACTCCTCTGCTCGGCCATCTATTCTTCGGCGTCTCGACTCTGTCCACCACCGTGGATTACGTTTAGCGTCTGGAGCTTTTCACACCAGCCCTGTGGAAAGCCTTTATGCTGAGACTGCTAAACCTCCGCTGTCCAATCGGCGAGCTGTCCTTCTGAGTCGTTATGCTAGCCATCTGTCTTCCATGCCTTCTAATCCGGCGCATGACATTTTTTTCAACGCCTCCTTGGATTCAGGGTATGCAGGCCGCCCTTCCTCTCTACTACCACCGGGAGTCCGCTTCCGTCAACTGCTACATTCTCTTTCCTTCCACTTTCCTAAAACTTTCTTGACAACTTGGGGTACAGCACCGACTTGACTCCAGCCCCGGACCTGTCTGCTCCTTGACCTTTGTCAGTTTCCCAAGGATGGTACCCCTTCTTTTGTTTATCGTCGGGCATTTGCTGCTCTATGCGCACAAATGAAGGATGCCACATTTATTTACACTGATGGGTCAAAAACATCGTTTGGTGTTGGGAGTGCCTATATTGTTGGCGACACCCCTAAACGATTTCGGCTTCCCGACCAGTGTTCGGTTTTTACTGCGGAGCTTTACGCTGTTCTCCAGGCTGTCCAATACATCCGTCGCCATCAGCGGATACAGTATGTTATCTGCTCAGATTCTCTGAGCTCTCTCCTCAGTCTCCAAGTTCTCTACCCTGTCCACCCTCTGGTCCACCGGATTCAGGACTGCCTCCACTTGCTCCACTTCGGGGACATCTCTGTGGCGTTCCTCTGGATCCCAGGACATGTTGGTATCTGTGGAAATGAGGCGGCCGATATAGCGGCCAAGGCTGCAGTCTCTCTTCTTCAGCCTGCTATTCGCATGATCCCCTTCGCCGATCTACGGAGTGTTTTATGTCGTTGTGTTGCTCTTTTATGGCACGCACATTGGTCGACCCTTCCCAATAATAAACTGCGGGACGTGAAAGCTCTTCCCTGTGCTTGGACCTCTTCCTCCAGAACTCGTCGTCGGGAGGAGATAATTTTAACTAGACTCCAAAAAATGGTTCAGAGCACTATGGGACTCAACATCTTAGGTCATAAGTCCCCTAGAACTTAGAACTACTTAAACCTAACTAACCTAAGGACATTACACACACCCATGCCCGAGGCAGGATTCGAACCTGCGACCGTAGCAGTCCCGCGGTTCCGGACTGCAGCGCCAGAACCGCTAGACCACCGCGGCCGGCCTCTAGACTCCGGATAGGGCACTGTCTTTTTAGCCATCGACATCTTTTAAGTGGCGATCCTCCCCAACTTTGGCTCCACTGCTCTCAACTGTGGACGGTGAGACACCTTTTACTTGAGTGCCCCTATTTTACTCCGTTACGCGCCCGTCTGCAGCTGTCGCCCGACATGTCTTCCATTTTAGCAGATGACACGCGCTCAGCCGATCGCGCTCTCGAGTTTATTAGTGCCAGTGAGATAACGTCAGTCATTTGAAGCTCTTTTTGGGGACAAACAACCCCCCTTCTATAGTGGTTTTTTAAGCTTTCCTTCTGTTTTTAGCTTCCCCACTTTTTTGAGTTTCGCTCCCATTGCTGCTGGTTTCCAGTTTTTTTTTTTTTTTTTTTTTTTTTTTTTTACCTTTTCCGAAGTCACAGACCGGGCGCTAATGACCGTAGCAGTTTTGCGCCCTAAAACCATAACAAAAAAAGCTCTCTTAATTAGGAGTATAACTATTTCGGTGGTGACATTCTAGTCGCCATAATTCGTGCTGAACTGAGTTTATGTCATTGTTCCTTCAGCCTTTTCATATTTGTATTCCTGTTGTTGCCACGTATTGTTTTACCTAGTTTTTGCCGCTCCAGTTAGTGAGCCAGCAGGTCTGGTCGTCGAACAGAGCTTCGCCAGTGCAGTTTAATGCACAGCGCTCGAATTTCGGAGTTGTGGATGCGCTCTTTGTTTTTGTCACACATGTTCCTTCAGCCTTTTCATATTTGTATTCCTGTTGTTGCCACGTATTGTTTTACCTAGTTTTTGCCGCTCCAGTTAGTGAGCCAGCAGGTCTGGTCGTCGAACAGAGCTTCGCCAGTGCAGTTTAATGCACAGCGCTCGAATTTCGGAGTTGTGGGTGCGCTCTTTGTTTTTGTCACACAATGTGCTGAAAATGTTCCTTCGGCCGCGAAACAACTGGGACGGCGCGCAGCTGGGTGACGGCTAATCTCGACGTGCCAGCAGCGGCAGCACCTATCTCCGCGCTCGATTCTGTATTGTCTGCAGCCAGCCGCTGCGACATTCAGTGGCATTTCTCCATAGCAGCGAGCGCTGCCTATTTCGGCAGCAACTCTCGGGTGCTTACAAGCTCCAAGCATTTTGCGCTCCACTGTTAAAAGTTTCTAACCCTCTAACATTCAAACATTTGTCAGAATAGGACATCCGCTTTTCTTATAATTAGCTCGAATGTGTGATAGCAGCCACAATATTTTCCAATTGATTTAAATGAAAATGAACAAGAGGATGGTAAATTGATGGCTTAGTGCGTGGGTTTCAAGAATAATTTGTTTCTTGGGATACTTCAGTAGTCCAGACAAGTTTTTAGTTTGCCAGGAATGTTAATTGCTTTTAACGGTAGAAAAGCCATTTCAGTCGTTTCGTTTTTTACACCAGAAATTTCAGTTTTATTTTGAACCGGTATGTAATCTATTCGACAGGCCGATTGCAGGATGGCAAACTTAGAGGAAAGAATTTAATTAACCCTTTGAGTTTCAACAATATAAAAAATTAAATTTTGAAAATTTCCACAAAATTCACCAACATAGTAAGGAACGAATTCAGTAAGAAACTGGCAAAAAGTAAAAAACTGTTTCAATGTTGTGGTTTTACTTTGGAACCACTGGGACATAGTTTGCAACCACACATTTCATGTTATGATAATTAACTGAAACCCTCAGCTGCCGACAGGTGTTATTGATATACCTCAGTGGGGACAGCTGAAAATGTGTGCCTGGACCGGGACTCGAACCCGGGATCTCCTGCTTACATGGCAGACGCTCTAGCCATTTTTTTTTTGCTTTGGGCCTCCCTTCTCCCCTCACAGCCCTTACATACGCTCACCTTGTTTTACCTTCTTCGGCTAGCTTCTATGCTTTAGTCTTTATTATTATTATTATTATTATTATTATTATTAAGAGTCCATCCGTGTACCAAGCCCTTTTTTACTCTTTTTATTTGTATTTCTTTTTATTTAGAATTTTTTATTTTCATTTCATTTTATTTTTCTAAGTTGATTCTCAGTTTTCTTACTTTTTTATTTATTGATTTTCCTGTGGATGCCATTTTTTTGTTCGGCTTCCTATTATTTTGTAAGCCAGACGCTTTAACCACTTTTGCTAACCTAAAGGAGGTAAATATTATTGCATAATATGATTTAAAGGAAATTAATCTTCCTCTTGAGAACGGAAACACGTATTTAGTAAATTAACATGAACGTGAAATTTCTCATCTTCATAAGAAACATAAAATATTGTATCCTCTTGGAATTAAAACGTTTTTAGAGCATGAAACTTCTCTTCTTGCCACATGAGATGATTAAAACTAAAAAACAAAAAAATTTGTCTAATTTGTATATGATGATTTGGTCTTGTGCTTCTACACGTACTTTATTTCTTTTCTAAAATGGTTCATAAAAGGAACTAATATACTCTTGTTCCAGTTATCTGTAATCGTGCAAGAGTGTCCTACCAGAAGTTCGTACCAATCCTTATCTATTACTGTCCTCTGTAGCATTTTATTCCATGATTCTATTTAAGAAGCACGCGAAAAAAATTTTTTGTAGTCTGTTGTCGGCATGAGATGATGGTGCTGAGTTGTTAAGTACACCCAGTAATCTTCTTTGCTTTTATCTTCTGCCTTCAAGATATAAAGCAGTGTGTGCCCTTTTAGCCAATTAACAGTGTTTCTTTTCGTATTAGGATATAGCACTGCGTCTGTATTCATAAAATCTGCGGCGGTGAAGACGGCTGGCGATGTTCTGTTGAGGGTCGCTAACTTCTGCTTAACTATATGCCAAATTTCTGTGACACCAATCGGTGTTCTTCAGTATCAAGACGGTTGCATGACGTGCACAGGGGCGAATTTGTGAGATGTACAGCATGCAATTTGTAATTAGTTGATATTTTCCTGTTGACTGCATTATACCAAGTTGCTTTCACCTTGGAGGGTAAGCCCCGATCGTGGATGTTTTTCCAAATTACAGACCAGTAATTGTTAGGGTATTTTCTTTCAGTGATATTTCTTTCAAATGGTTCAAATGGCTCTGAGCACTATGGGACTTAACATGTGAGGTCGTCAGTCCCATAGAACTTGGAACTACTTAAACCTAACTAATCCAAGGACATCACACACATCCATGCCCGAGGCAGGATTCGAACCTGCGACCGTAGCGGTCGCGCGGTTCCAGACTGAAGCGCCTAGAACTACTCGGCCGATATTTATTTCCTTAGCTTCCATCAAATATGTACATAAACTACTGGCCATTAAAATTGCTACACCGCGAAGATGACGTGCTACAGACGCGAAATTTAACCGACAGGAAGAAGATGCTGTGACATGCAAATGATTAGCTTTTCAGAGCATTCACACAAGGTTGGCGCCGGTGGCAACACCTACGACATGCTGACATGAGGAAAGTTATCAACCGATTTCTCATACACAAAACAGATGGGGACGTTTGCAAGACAACAACCATCTGCACGAACAGTTCAACGACGTTTGCAGCAGCATGGACTATCAAAAATAATGGTTCAAATGGCTCTGAGCACTATGCGACTTAACTTCTGACGTCATCAGTCACATAGGACTTAGAACTAATTTATCCTAACTAACCTAAGGATATCACACACATCCATGCCCGAGGCAGGATTCGAACCTGCGACCGTAGCGGTCGCTCAGCTACAGACTTTAGCGCCTAGAACCGAACGGCCACTCCGGCCGGCGCATGGACTATCAGCTCGAAGACCATGGCTGCGGTTACCCTTGACGCTGCATCACAGACAGGAGCGCCTGTGATGGTGTACTCATCGACGAACCCGGATGCACGAATGGCAAAACGTCGTTTTTTCGCATGTTGCAGGTCCTGTATGCCTTTCTCGATACAGAAAATGTTCGACTGCTGCCCTGCCCAGCTCATTCTCCAGATCTCTCAGCAATTGAAAACTTCTGATCAATGGTGGCCGAGCACCTGGATCGTCACAATACGCCAGTCACTACTCTTGATGAACTGTGGTATCGTGTTGAAGCTGCATGGGCAGCTGTCCTGTACACGCCATCCAAGCTCTGTTTGACTCAATGCCTAGGCGTATCAAGGCCGTTATTATGGCCAGAGGTGGTTGTTCTGGGTATTGATTTCTTAGGATCTACGCACCCAATTTGCGTGAAAATGTAATCACATGTCAGTTCTAGTATAATATACACTCCTGAAAAAGGAAAAAAGAACACATTGACACCGGTTTGTCAGACCCACCATACTTGCTCCGGACACTGCGAGAGGGCTGTACAAGCAATGATCACACGCACGGCACAGCGGACACACCAGGAACCGCGGTGTTGGCCGTCGAATGGCGCTAGCTGCGCAGCATTTGTGCACCGCCGCCGTCAGTGTCAGCCAGTTTGCCGTGGCATACGGAGCTCCATCGCAGTCTTTAACACTGGTAGCATGCCGCGACAGCGTGGACGTGAACCGTATGTGCAGTTGACGGACTTTGAGCGAGGGCGTATAGTGGGCATGCGGGAGGCCGGGTGGACGTACCGCCGAATTGCTCAACACGTGGGGCGTGAGGTCTCCACAGTACATCGATGTTGTCGCCAGTGGTCGGCGGAAGGTGCACGTGCCCGTCGACCTGGGACCGGACCGCAGCGACGCACGGATGCACGCCAAGACCGTAGGATCCTACGCAGTGCCGTAGGGGACCGCACCGCCACTTCCCAGCAAATTAGGGACACTGTTGCTCCTGGGGTATCGGCGAGGACCATTCGCAACCGTCTCCATGAAGCTGGGCTACGGTCCCGCACACCGTTAGGCCGTCTTCCGCTCACGCCCCAACATCGTGCAGCCCGCCTCCAGTGGTGTCGCGACAGGCGTGAATGGAGGGACGAATGGAGACGTGTCGTCTTCAGCGATGAGAGTCGCTTCTGCCTTGGTGCCAATGATGGTCGTATGCGTGTTTGGCGCCGTGCAGGTGAGCGCCACAATCAGGACTGCATACGACCGAGGCACACAGGGCCAACACCCGGCATCATGGTGTGGGGAGCGATCTCCTACACTGGCCGTACACCACTGGTGATCGTCGAGGGGACACTGAATAGTGCACGGTACATCCAAACCGTCATCGAACCCATCGTTCTACCATTCCTAGACCGGCAAGGGAACTTGCTGTTCCAACAGGACAATGCACGTCCGCATGTATCCCGTGCCACCCAACGTGCTCTAGAAGGTGTAAGTCAACTACCCTGGCCAGCAAGATCTCCGGATCTGTCCCCCATTGAGCATGTTTGGGACTGGATGAAGCGTCGTCTCACGCGGTCTGCACGTCCAGCACGAACGCTGGTCCAACTGAGGCGCCAGGTGGAAATGGCATGGCAAGCCGTTCCACAGGACTACATCCAGCATCTCTACGATCGTCTCCATGGGAGAATAGCAGCCTGCATTGCTGCGAAAGGTGGATATACACTGTACTAGTGCCGACATTGTGCATGCTCTGTTGCCTGTGTCTATGTGCCTGTGGTTCTGTCAGTGTGATCATGTGATGTATCTGACCCCAGGAATG
This sequence comes from Schistocerca nitens, assembly GCF_023898315.1. NCBI lineage: Eukaryota > Metazoa > Arthropoda > Insecta > Orthoptera > Acrididae > Schistocerca > Schistocerca nitens. Next base: position 164,802,317 of record NC_064616.1, on the reverse strand, counting down.
TGTCAATAAAGTTTCCCCTTCCCGGGACAATGAATTCACGGTGTTCTTATGGCTCTGAGCACTATGGGACTTAACAGCTATGGTCATCAGTCCCCTAGAACTTAGAACTACTTAAACGTATCTAACCTAAGGACAGCACACAACACCCAGTCATCACGAGGCAGAGAAAATCCCTGACCCCGCCGGGAATCGAACCCGGGAACCCGGGCGTGGGAAGCGTCGGTGTTCTTATTTCAATTTCCAGGAGTGTATTTGTCCAATGAATACTCGTTTATCATCTGCATTTCTTCTTGGTGTAGCAATTTTAATGGCCAGTAGTGTATATTACTATAGCATGATAACCACATACACTCCTGGAAATTGAAATAAGAACACCGTGAATTCATTGTCCCAGGAAGGGGAAACTTTATTGACACATTCCTGGGGTCAGCTCAAAGTCCGTCAACTGCACATACGGTTCACGTCCACGCTGTCGCGGCATGCTACCAGTGTTAAAGACTGCGATGGAGCTCCGTATGCCACGGCAAACTGGCTGACACTGACGGCGGCGGTGCACAAATGCTGCGCAGCTAGCGCCATTCGACGGCCAACACCGCGGTTCCTGGTGTGTCCGTTGTGCCGTGCGTGTGATCATTGCTTGTACAGCCCTCTCGCAGTGTCCGGAGCAAGTATGGTGGGTCTGACACACCGGTGTCAATGTGTTCTTTTTTCCATTTCCAGGAGTGTATATTTATATACGAGGGTATGTGCTTGTGCAAATCAACTCGCAATTGCCTAATACCATTCAAGACGGGGAACTTGTGAGCAGCAGACTACTTTTCTGCAAAATTACTGACTACTCTCCCATAAGGAGCTATAACTGAATTGATCTGCTCAGCGGTGATTTCAAATGGCAGTTCAAAGATACGGACAGTCCTTAATCCAAATCCAGCATGCGTAACATAAACTTCACTAATATTGCCATCATGATGTTTATACTTAAATGTCCCGCCACTAGATTCTACAGTTTTCTTATACAATTCTGTGTTTTTAAGCTTTACATACACGATGCTGCTCACAATTGAAAGGTGAATACCGACGATATCCTCAAGCGAAATTTTCACAACTTCCTCTAGCCATGTCTCAATTTCGAATGAATTCGGTTTCTGAACTTTCAACATGTCTCTTCTATTAGGCTGATTCATCTCTCCATCTAATATGACTCTATCAAGTGTCTCAAATAACGCAGCTAACTACTGCGGCAGGCACTTTACTTACCGAGCGCAGCACAGCAGACCGCAGCGCACAGCACACGCCGGAGGTCCGCTCACCACGCCAAAAGCCGACGCAGTCGTAGTCAAGAGTGATGTACTTCCTCCGGGAAGTGCTGCAGACTACAATGCTGCCAGATCGAGCATATTTCCGGATATACAAGGTGAAAAGTATTTAAACCGACAAACTCTGGGAGGTTTTAGGGGACATCAAAACAAATATTTTTCCCTAATGTCATTTTTTTTAATGAGGATTATTTAAACCGGTGGTGGTCGTATTACGCTCTTCAGTTGTTAGAGGGCGTATTACGCTCTTCAGTTGTAGGCAACTGCTGTCCACCGATGTAGTAGTGGACTGTCTCTGTTTACTAACATGAGCGATACACCTGGAGTGGGTGCACTGATGTGGTTGGTTGCTTACTACGTAGCGCACCACAACGGGCGAGCTGCACAGCGGGTTTATCAACAACAATATCCTAAACGCCGTATACCGCATCATACGACCTTTGCTGCTGTGTACCAACGTCTGCGTGAGACCGGGTCATTTAGCAGATTACCTGGACAGGGACGCCGTCGCACGGTAAGAACGCTGTAACTTGAGGAAGCTGTCTTGCAGCATGTGGAGCGGGATCCTTCAATCAGCACTCGTGCAATTGCACGTCACACGGGGACGAATCAGACGAATGTAAGAACAGTTCTTCGAAAGCAGTTGTTACGTCCATTTCACTTACAGCGCGTCCACAACCAGGAACCAGTTGATTATCCACCCAGAGCACAGTATTCGCAGTGGTACCTGGAACAGTGTGAAATGCATCCTACATTTCCATCCTCTGTGTTGTTTACCGATGAAGCAACGTTCGGGCGTGATGGAGTCTTCAACATGCACAATTCGCATGTTTGGAGTGAGGATAACCCACATGCCACAGCTACTAGCGCTCATCGAGTGCGGTTCTCCGTTAACGTGTGGGTCGGTGTTGTTGGGGACTGTTTAATTGGGCCGTATCTTCTATCTAGGCCATTAAATGGCAGGCACTATTACAATTTTCTCGCCAGAGCATTGCCAGAATTGCTGGAAGACGTCCCGCTCCCTACAAGACAACGCGTGTGGTACCAACATGACGGGGCGACGGCACATTTCAGTCGTCGTGTGCGTCGATTCCTGGACCGACGGTTCTCAGAAACGTTGATTGGCAGAGGTGGTCCTGTACCATGGCCTGCTCTATCCCCAGATATGTCCCCTGGACTTTTCTGTGTGGGGAGTGATGCGCAACCTTGTTTACGCAACCCCTGTTGCATCAGAAGAGGATCTGGTTGCCCGGATAGTAGCAGCAGCAGGAACAATTCAGGATAATCCTGGGGTTTTTGCCCGTGTCAGACAGAACGTGATCCGACGGTGTAGCCTTTGTTTACGTGTCAATGGAGGCATTTTTGATAATCTACTGTAATTGGAATTGGGTTGTGTTAATGTGTTGTTTCTTGGTCATAAAAATGGAAAAGTGTTTGTTGGTTTAATTAATTTGCCACCAGAGAAGTCTTCCTCTACTGGTTTAAATACTCCTCATAGTAAAAAATGACATTAGGGAAAAATATTTGTTTTGATGTCCCCTACAACCTCGCAGAGTTTGTCGGTTTAAATACTTTTCACCCTGTAGAATTCTGAGGGGAGCGCAACCGTGTGCCCACCTTACGTGAACGACTCGGCGGTCAATTTTTTTTTGTCTAAGACTGTATCCACAACACATATTGTACGCTGAAGACCCAGCAGAATTAAAAAAAAAAAACAAAATTAGTTTATGAGAGCAACGTTAAATATAGCATTCGACGTGTTCATAGTATTGTATACGTTCGTGTAAACGCCTTCCAATGCCCACTCAAGGAAGACAAGGACACACAGTCTAGCTTCAATGTTATAAATACGCCACAGTTTGTGGATGAACTCAGACTTAGGTTGATAATAATTTTGAATATTTAGCAGTACTGTACCCATTGGTGTTATACTCGTTTTCAACCAATGATTGCCACAGCTACAGGAACACTACTTGTGATACCTCTTAGACAAAATACTTACGCAATGCTATCAGACGAAAAGATCAACCTGACACAAACTGTGGGAAGTTTGTTTTACAACCTTCATACCTGGATAAAGAGCTTTTCCTATTTGAGATATCTGTGAACGTTGCTGCATAAGACGATTTAAGAAGAAACTAAATTCCTTCAACTACGACCATGTTTAAAGAAATCGTCTTAACGGCACTAAATCGTGGTTTGTGAATCGTTTACCGGGTGTACTCTGCCACATTTCGCTGGTTGGAAGGCAAAAACCTAACTGACAAATTTCACAGAAGGAAAAGGGGGATGAAATGTCTCCCAATACCGCCGTAATTATGGAGTTCGAGGATTATGATACGAAGATCTGTGCGCTACTGAACGAAGATACTTATCGGAAGCTTCCACGCGACCCGACATCAAGAATAGTAAGAAAAACATCAGAACTTCTTAAGCGATCTTCAGTGGAAGACAGTGTGGTTAAGAATCTTCTCCCACAGGCGCCTAGACCACCTACTACTTATGGTTTACCGAAGATACACAAGGACGGGATACCATTTCGCCTTATTTTGTCCACAATAGATTCTCCAACATACAAGCTGGCGAAGTACTTGGCCAAGCTCCTCGCTCCACATGTGGGACACTGCGAACATCAAATAAAAAACTCAGCAGAATTTATCAGCAGAATCAACCGTCTACGCCTTAGTGAGGACGATATTATGGTCAGTTTTGATGTAGTGGCGCTGTTTACGAATGTGCCTATCAAAGACGCTTTGGACCTAATTTCCCAGTACTTTGTAAGTGCCGTGGTCCAGCTATTTAGGCACACTCTTATGTCCTCCTATTTCGTGTACAACGGCCAGCATTACGATCAGACAGACGGCGTAGCAATAGGTAGCCCGTTGGCACCAGCGGTTGCAAACCTCTTCGTGGAGAATTTTGAGGATATTGCCATAGATACTGCGCCATTGAAGCCGAAGTGTTTCTTTCGATACGTTGACGACACGTTCGTCATTTGGCCACACGGACGCGAGAAACTAGACGAGTTTTTGGAACACCTCAATGGCATCAACAGTAATATCCAGTTTACCACGGAGGTGGAAAAAGATAATGCATTGCACTTCCTCGACGTCCTCGTCCACCGTAAACGAAATGGGTGCCTTGGCCACAGCGTCTACAGAAAACCCACCCACACAGACCTGTACCTGCACGCCACCAGCCATCATCATCCAGCACAGAAGCGCACAGTATTACAAACATTGGTACATCGTGCAAGAGTAATATCAGACGACGACAACCTGCCCCACGAACTGAGCCACCTACGCAAGGTTTTCAGGAATAACGGCTACAACACCCATCAAGTGAAAGAAGTGATTTCTGGGAAATATCAGAATAAGACCACCGACGAAGCGCAGGAAAAGAAACTTACTTTGCTGCCATTCTGTGGCTCTGTGTCTGGAAAGATAAGCCGCCTGCTGAAAAGACACAAGATCAAATCAATATTCAGGCCTCCAACGAAAATCCTTCAATTACTGACAACCAGTTAAAGACGCACTAGGTCTCAGAACACTGGACTCTACGAAATACCTTGTGAGTGTGGCCAGAAGTACATCGGACAAACAGTGCGCACTGTGGAACAACGCTGGAAAGAACATGAGAGGTATTATCGCCTACGCTATCCAGAGAAATCTGCGTCAGCTGAGCATGCGTTAGAAAACGGTCACCACATAAAATTTGACGATACCATGTCGTGGCTCTCACTAACGGCTTCTGGGACAATTTAGTAAAGGAAGCTACTGAAATAAAAATTACCGCAAACACCCTGAATAGAGACGGTGGCTTGCAGCTCAGCGCTGCGTGGAATCCAGCGATCGCGCAGTTGAAGAGGGCACATCGAATACCGACTCAAATCATACCCACATATGGCAATGTCACGGGCACCAGTCACTCGTCAGTCAGGCAGCAGTAGCCGATCGCGACAGTCGCAGCAACAGATAAGTAAACCGCTTTTGTGACATTTACGAGTTCCTAACCAGGAGCGAATTTTATTATATCACCTGTGTGCTTTAATAGTTTAGTTTCTTGAGTTTCTGCGTGTAAATTTAATAGCCACAGTTATCGCGTTTTCTTTTGCGTCAGAAAGTAAACTGATTTTGTGATATATTACAAGTTCCTTATCAGGGGCAAATTATTTAGTTTCACCTGAGTGCTTCGGCAGTTAGGTTCTTGAATATCTGCGTATTACTAGATACAGTTCGTGCGTTTTCGTCAGGATCTACATTTGAGTTGCGCAGCACTTGCCGATAGTCCGTTTATCTGCATAGTTTAGTTTTCCACGGTCTTTGGTATGGACAGGGACTGCGATTACTGTGTGTGGTTGCGAGCCGAGTTGGTGACACTTCGCTCTCAGCTTCAGGCTGTGAGGGCTTCGGTTACACAGCTTGAGGCTGCAGTGGATGGGCACCACTGTTGTGGGCGTATTACTAGATACAGTTCGTGCGTTTTCGTCAGGATCTGCATTTGAGTTGCGCAGCACTTGCCGATAGTCCGTTTATCTGCATAGTTTTGTTTTCCACGGTCTTTGGTATGGACAGGGACTGCGATTACTGTGTGTGGTTGCGAGCCGAGTTGGTGACACTTCGCTCTCAGCTTCAGGCTGTGAGGGCTTCGGTTACACAGCTTGAGGCTGCAGTGGATGGGCACCACTGTTGTGGGCCGGCCGTGGGGACCCAACGGACGTCCAGCGCGTCAGAGTCCTCCGATCGGTCCTCACTGGTGGTCAACCCAGTTACTGCTCGCACTGAGGCTGGCCCCTCACCTGTGGTCGAATGAGAGGTCGCCCCTGGGCGAAGCAGGCGGCGAAAGACTTACCAGGCGGCCACACGTAAGGCCTCCCCAGTTTGTCTGACAAACAGGTTCCAGCTGCTGTCTGTGGCTGACACTGACGCTGAGCCGGATGCCGTCGCCTGTCCTGTTTCAGAGGAAACCACTCAGCCTGCAAGATCCGGGCAATCGCAGAGGGTGGGACTATTGGTAGTTGGGAGCTCCAACGTTAGGCGCGTTATGGGGCCCTTTAGGGACTTGGCTGACAAGGAGGGTAAGAAAACCAATGTGCACTCCTTGTGCGTATTAGGTGGAGTCATTCCGGCTGTGGAAAGGGTCCTCCCGGATGCCATGAAGAGCACAGGTGCAGCCAACTGCAGGTGGTTGCTCACGTCGGTACCAATGATGTGTGTCGCCTTGCATCAGAAGAGATTCTCTCTGGTTTCGAGCGTCTAGCAGAAGTGGTAAAGGCTGCCAGTCTTGCTTGCAAGATGAAATTAGCAGCATAGTCGACAGGACCGATTGCGGACCTCTGGTACAGAGCCGAGTGGAGCGTCTGAATCAGAGGCTCAGACGGTTCTGCGACCGTGTAGGCTGTAGATTCCTCGACTTGCGCCAAAGGGTGGTTGGGTTTCGGGTTCCGCTGAATAGATCAGGTGTCCACTATACGCAGGAGTCGGCAACACGGGTAGCAGGGGCTGTGTGGCGTGGTCAGGCGGTTTTTTAGGTTACAGAGTCTTGAAAAACACAAGATGGGCATCAGTCACAAAAAGTGCAGGCTGAACACAGGAAGAACATAGATACAGGAACCATTGGTATAGCAGTTGTAAATTGTCGTAGCTGTGTTGGGAAAGTACCAGAGCTCCAAGCGCTAATAGAAAGCACTGATGCTCAAATCGTTATAGACACTGAACGCTGGCTAAAGACTGATATAAGCGCAGCCGAAATTTTTGCGAAGAACCTAACGGTGTTCCGAAAAGGCACGGTTGGCGGTGGCGTGTTTGTTGCTGTTAGAAGTGGTTTAACATGTCGCCAAATTGAATTAGATTCTTCCTGTGAGTTAGTATGGGCAGAGGTCATTGTTGGCAACCGGAATAAAATAATAATTGGATCCTTTTACCGACACCCAGTTCGGATGATGCAGTTGCTGAAAGGTTCAAAGAAAACTTGAGTTTGATTTCAAACACGTACCCGACTCATACGATAATAGTTGGTGGTGACTTTAATTTACCCTCGATATGTTGGCGAAAATACATGTTTAATTCCGGAGGTACGCATAAAATATCATCCGAAATTGTGCTAAACGCATTCTCTGAAAATTATTTCGAGCAGTTAGTTCATGAGCGCACGCGAATAGTAAACGGTTGTGAAAACACAATTGACCTCTTAGCAACAAATTATCCTGAGTTAATAACCTGCATCGGCAACGGCCTTGCCGCAGTGGATACACCGGTTCCTGTGAAATCACCGAAGTTAAACACTGTCGGGCGTGGCCGGCGCTTGGATGGGTGACCATCCAGCCGCCATGCACTGTTGCCATTTTTCGGGGTGCACTCAGCCTCGTGATGCCAGTTGAGGAGCTACTCGACCGAATAGTAGCGGCTCTGCTCAAAGAAAACCATCATAACGACCGGGAGAGCGGTGTGCTGACCACACACCGATTCTATCCGCAACCTCACCTTAGGATGACACGGCGGTCGGATGGTCCCGATGGGCCTGAAGACGGAGTGCTTTAACAACCAGCATCAAATTCCGATATAGGGATTAGTGAACACAGGGATGTCGTAGCGAGACTGAATATTGTAATCCCCAAATCCTCGAAAAATAAGCGAAAAATATACCTATTCAAAAAAGCAGATAAAAATTTACTTGACGCCTTCCTGAGAGACATTCTCCACTCATTCCAATTTAATAATGTAAGTGTAGGCCAGATGTTGCTTGAATTCAAAGAAATAGTATTGGCAGCAATTTAGAGGTTTTTACCAAATAAACTAACAAACGACGGAGGTGATCCTCCTTCGTACACAAACCGGGCTAGAACACTGTTGCAGAAACAACAATACAAACATGCCAAATTTAAACAGACGCAAAATCCCCAAGATTGGCTATCCTTTACAGAAGCTTGAAACTTAGCCCGAGTTCAATGCGAGAGGCCTATAACAGTTTCCACAACGAAATTTTGTCTCGAAACCTGGCATAAAATCCAAAGAGATTCTGGTCGTATGCGAAGTATGTTATCGGCAAGAAACAATCAATGCCTTCTCTGCGCGATAACAATGGAGATAGTATCGAAGACAGTGCTGCCAAAGCAGAGTTACTAAACACAGCCTTCCGAAATGCCTTCACAAAAGAATACGAAGTAAATATTCCAGAATTCGAATCGAGAACAGCTGCCAACATGAGTAACGTAGATGTAAATATCGTCGGAGTAGTGAAGCAACTCAAATCACTTAATAAAAGCAAGTCTTCTGGTTCAGACTGTATACGAATTAGGTTCCTTTCGGAGTATGCTGATGCATTAGCTCCATACTTAACAATCATATACAACCGTTTGCTCGAAGAAAGATCTGTACCCAAAGACTGGAAAGTTGCACAGGTCACACCAGTATTCAAGAAAGGTAGTAGGAGTAATCCACTAAATTACAGGCCCATATCGTTAACGTCGATATGCAGCAGGATTGGAATAATAGAGAATTGTGAAGGTGGTTCGATGTACCCTCTGCCAGGCACTTAAATGTGATTTGTAGAGTATCCATGTAGATTTAGATGTAGACCAGTGACGTCACAGCCGGCAGCTAGCGTATATAGGGGCGCACCAACAGCCCACTGGCAGTCATAACACTTGACAATGGCCAAGGAGTGCTTGACTGAAAGCTCGTGTAGTTTCAAGCAATTGACGCGGTTGGAACTCCAATAACATTTTATTCAATGTTATCGCCGCGAGACTCTGCATTCATACTCTACTAACCTTTGTCGTCATTTGCCTGTTCTCTTTTGAACGGAGAGTGCAACAGCCTTTGCTTCCTCAGCATTTTCCGAATTTCGTTGTTAAACCACGGTGGGTCTCTCCTGCACTTAATCTACTTACTAGGCACATACTTCTCCACAGCACGAATTACAATATTTTTAAACTTTGCTGATAAATCCTCTACGTCCAGCACACTGGAAGTAAGTGGTGTCAATTCATTGACGAAGTGAGATGTTAACAGTTGCTTATCGGCTGTTCCTAGCCTTCTTGACTGGTTTATTAACTTTTGTAACCACAGTCGCTATATCATCATGACCACTAATCTCCATCTCAATACTGACGCCGTCGATAAGGTCGGTCTTGTTTGTAGCTACAAGGTCTAAGTTACACTCCTGGAAATTGAAATAAGAACACCGTGAATTCATTGTCCCAGGAAGGGGAAACTTTATTGACACATTCCTGGGGTCAGATACATCACATGATCACACTGACAGAACCACAGGCACATAGACACAGGCAACAGAGCATGCACAATGTCGGCACTAGTACAGTGTATATCCACCTTTCGCAGCAATGCAGGCTGCTATTCTCCCATGGAGACGATCGTAGAGATGCTGGATGTAGTCCTGTGGAACGGCTTGCCATGCCATTTCCACCTGGCGCCTCAGTTGGACCAGCGTTCGTGCTGGACGTGCAGACCGCGTGAGACGACGCTTCATCCAGTCCCAAACATGCTCAATGGGGGACAGATCCGGAGATCTTGCTGGCCAGGGTAGTTGACTTACACCTTCTAGAGCACGTTGGGTGGCACGGGATACATGCGGACGTGCATTGTCCTGTTGGAACAGCAAGTTCCCTTGCCGGTCTAGGAATGGTAGAACGATGGGTTCGATGACGGTTTGGATGTACCGTGCACTATTCAGTGTCCCCTCGACGATCACCAGTGGTGTACGGCCAGTGTAGGAGATCGCTCCCCACACCATGATGCCGGGTGTTGGCCCTGTGTGCCTCGGTCGTATGCAGTCCTGATTGTGGCGCTCACCTGCACGGCGCCAAACACGCATACGACCATCATTGGCACCAAGGCAGAAGCGACTCTCATCGCTGAAGACGACACGTCTCCATTCGTCCCTCCATTCACGCCTGTCGCGACACCACTGGAGGCGGGCTGCACGATGTTGGGGCGTGAGCGGAAGACGGCCTAACAGTGTGCGGGACCGTAGCCCAGCTTCATGGAGACGGTTGCGAATGGTCCTCGCCGATACCCCAGGAGCAACAGTGTCCCTAATTTGCTGGGAAGTGGCGGTGCGGTCCCCTACGGCACTGCGTAGGATCCTACGGTCTTGGCGTGCATCCGTGCGTCGCTGCGGTCCAGTCCCAGGTCGACGGGCACGTGCACCTTCCGCCGACCACTGGCGACAACATCGTTGTACTGTGGAGACCTCACGCCCCACGTGTTGAGCAATTCGGTGGTACGTCCACCCGGCCTCCCGCATGCCCACTATAAGCCCTCGCTCAAAGTCCGTCAACTGCACATACGGTTCACGTCCACGCTGTCGCGGCATGCTACCAGTGTTAAAGACTGCGATGGAGCTCCGTATGCCACGGCAAACTGGCTGACACTGACGGCGGCGGTGCACAAATGCTGCGCAGCTAGCGCCATTCGACGGCCAACACCGCGGTTCCTGGTGTGTCCGCTGTGCCGTGCGTGTGATCATTGCTTCTACAGCCCTCTCGCAGTGTCCGGAGCAAGTATGGTGGGTCTGACACACCGGTGTCAATGTGTTCTTTTTTCCATTTCCAGGAGTGTATTTCCATCGCATGTGGGTTGCCAAACTATCTGCCCAAGACCGTTCTCGAAAAAAAGGGTTCAAAAGTACTTGGCAAGAATGTCTGTATGTACCTCCTGCAGTGAATCCATAGACGTCTGTCTATAATAGGTAGGTTAAAATCGCCTCCAACTAGTATTGCATGATGGGGATATTTACGTGCTACTCCCCGTACACTGTCTTTAAATGAATAGTCACAGTGGAGTTTGCTGTCGCGTAAAAACATGCAGCAATTAACTTGGGTTCACATAGACCTGTTATACGCGATCAGATAACTTCACTGTCACACTCAATTTCGACCTCAATAGACACAATATTTTTGTCAACTGCAATAAACACACCCTCCCCCCCCCCACACACACACACACCTATCACACTTAATCTGTCATTCCGATGTACGTTCCACGACTCGCTAAATATCTGAGCTTTGTACTTTTTCAGTCAGCTGTCCGTCCAAAGAATAATTGAAGCGTGAGAACTATCCTGAAGGGCAAAAAATTCGGTAACTTCGTTACGAATACTTCGGTGATTTGTTGATAAAATTTTGACAGGTAAATATCCTTACAAGTGTTGGAGCACCTCAAGATATCGTGTAGCCTAGAAAATAAAAGTTGTGCACGCCACGAGGATTCTGCTATCCGAGTAGCTGCTTCCTTTGTGTCATGCACCCAAGACATACAATTTCCCACTCTATAACGCAGGTCCATAAATCTGCAGTCAAGACCATCGATGAGTCGACAAAGCTTTTGCTTGAAATCCTCCACTCGGCTCCAAACCAAAGGACCTCGATCAACTGTGAGCACAATGCCGCAAATTGCGAACTGTACTTGCACCTCATGCGCGGGGCCAGCCTCCTCCTCCTCCTTCTCCTCCTCCTCCTTCTCCTCCGCCAGCCAACTGTGTGAACTGAAGGTGGCCGCACAACTCATGCGACAGGCGTCACTGATGCCGAAGTGAGCCACAGCTTGCTGACGGCGGCCTCCACATCTCGGAGGAGGGCCCCCGGCAGACATACCGAGTGCACATTGGCTTTCTTTCCAGCCCTGAACGCCGTCTTCCTAAGAGGCTCCTTGACGTGCTTAGGTTGCAGCTCCTGATAACTAGCAAGTCCCTGCCTCCGTGTACCTGCTCTGACCCTACCGAAGGAATGGCCACGTGTTCGCTCACAAAGCGAATGGCTGAGGCAAGACGGCCAGCCTCCACTGTAGCCCTCTGCCTCGAACGATGCGAACGCATTACCACCCGCCACTGACCCTACTGTAGGGCGGATCCAGTGCGTCGGGTACACTAGGAGGTGCGTGGGCAGCTGAGTCCATGGGCGAAACAAGCAGCACCTGAGATATCCAATGCGACGCACCAGATTCTCCGCCACCTCTAAACCCTGTAGCGGCAGCAGGATCCTGAAGGCGGCTGACCGTAGACAAAAGTGCATTCAGCTGTTTGCGAGCTGCGGCCAACTCTTCCTGCGTCTGCACATAGCGTGCACATATCTTAGCCGTCCTTGCAAGACTAACTGAAGAAGTAAACTACACTCCTGGAAATGGAAAAAAGAACACATTGACACCGATGTGTCAGACCCACCACACTTGCGCCGGACACTGCGAGAGGGCTCTACAAGCAATGATCACACGCACGGCACAGCGGACACACCAGGAACCGCGGTGTTGGCCGTCGAATGGCGCTAGCTGCGCAGCATTTGTGCACCGCCGCCGTCAGTGTCAGCCAGTTTGCCGTGGCATACGGAGCTCCATCGCAGTCTTTAACACTGGTAGCATGCCGCGACAGCGTGGACGTGAGCCGTATGTGCAGTTGACGGACTTTGAGCGAGGGCGTATAGTGGGCATGCGGGAGGCCGGGTGGACGTACCGCCGAATTGCTCAACACGTGGGGCGTGAGGTCTCCACAGTACATCGATGTTGTCGCCAGTGGTCGGCGGAAGGTGCACGTGCCCGTCGACCTGGGACCGGACCGCAGCGACGCACGGATGCACGCCAAGACCGTAGGATCCTACGCAGTGCCGTAGGGGACCGCACCGCCACTTCCCAGCAAATTAGGGACACTGTTGCTCCTGGGGTATCGGCGAGGACCATTCGCAACCGTCTCCATGAAGCTGGGCTACGGTCCCGCACACCGTTAGGCCGTCTTCCGCTCACGCCCCAACATCGTGCAGCCCGCCTCCAGTGGTGTCGCGACAGGCGTGAATGGAGGGACGAATGGAGACGTGTCGTCTTCAGCGATGAGAGTCGCTTCTGCCTTGGTGCCAATGATGGTCGTATGCGTGTTTGGCGCCGTGCAGGTGAGCGCCACAATCAGGACTGCATACGACCGAGGCACACAGGGCCAACACCCGGCATCATGGTGTGGGGAGTGATCTCCTACACTGGCCATACACCACTGGTGATCGTCGAGGGGACACTGAATATTGCACGGTACATCCAAACCGTCATCGAACCCATCGTTCTACCATTCCTAGACCGGCAAGGGAACTTGCTGTTCCAACAGGACAATGCACGTCCGCATGTATCCCGTGCCACCCAACGTGCTCTAGAAGGTGTAAGTCAACTACCCTGGCCAGCAAGATCTCCGGATCTGTCCCCCATTGAGCATGTTTGGGACTGGATGAAGCGTCGTCTCACGCGGTCTGCACGTCCAGCACGAACGCTGGTCCAACTGAGGCGCCAGGTGGAAATGGCATGGCAAGCCGTTCCACAGGACTACATCCAGCATCTCTACGATCGTCTCCATGGGAGAATAGCAGCCTGCATTGCTGCGAAAGGTGGATATACACTGTACTAGTGCCGACATTGTGCATGCTCTGTTGCCTGTGTCTATGTGCCTGTGGTTCTGTCAGTGTGATCATGTGATGTATCTGACCCCAGGAATGTGTCAATAAAGTTTCCCCTTCCTGGGACAATGAATTCACGGTGTTCTTATTTCAATTTCCAGGAGTGTATAAAAGCAAACAGAAAATGTTCAAATGTGTGTGAAATCTTATGGGACGTAACTGCTAAGGTCATCAGTCTCTATACATACACACTACTTAACCTAAATCATCCTAAGAACAAACACACACACCCATGCCCGAGGGAGGACTCGAACCTCCGCCGGGACCACCCTCACAGTCCATGACTGCAGCGCCCCTTAGACCACTCGGCTAATCCCGCGCGGCCAGCAGACAGAAACTTAGATGTACAAATTCCTACCCTCTTGACATGTCACCAATGGACGCTGATGGCTTAATGAACTGTGAGCTGACTATTAAAAAGAAATAAATACTACACTTCAGATTGCCTCAGTTTACACTTACAGTTAAAAACTTCAGATAAGTAGGAAAACATACACAAAATTTAAGAAATACACTACTAGGAAGACACAGGGAAAGCGAAGTACGTAACTCACAGCTCTGGAGGTGTGAACAAACGACAGGTGAAGATTGTACATCTCACGTACCATTTGCACATCGTTCTGTTTTACATATCTCTTTACGTGCAAGCAGTATTCCAACAGGTTTATTTATTGCAGGACATGGATCGCAGATTAATAATAACCTGCAGCAGATGCTGCCTTATTTTATCTGCACTGAGATTTCTTCTTTCCTCGCACGTGGCACAGAACAGCTCTGATTTCCACGACTACGCACCTCTACGAAATCTTCGCGCGGCCAGCATGCAGTGTGCCTCTGTGTCACAGGTCGTTCCCCAATTGGTAGCCTCCGGATACGGCCAAAGATTTACAAATTAGCTTCTTAACCAGTTTGAGACTACAGACTGTCTGATAATTAAAATTTCTCGATGTAATTAGTACACATTTGTATTGACATAATTCACGTAGAATAATAAACAATGAAGTTACAAAAGTCATTTAGACTCGATAAAAGCAATAAACTGTGTTAGGCAAATGAATAAAAGACAAATGAGAAGCTGTTTTAGATTTGTGTAAGATGGCGGTATAGTTAATTACAAACTCTTGCAGAATATACCAGGTTTTGATCACCAGACAAGAGATAGTCGTGAAAATCTACTGTAGGAAATCTTCTCAAGCTCGCAAGCACACGAAAAAAATTTGAAAATGCTTAGAACTGACGCATTAAAATTTTTAAACAGTTTTAGAACCAACTTACCTGTCGCGTATCCACAGATCTTACGTATTTCAGAACATACAACAGACTGGACAACGAGAATATGGCCACGTTCCTTATTGTAGCAGTTAATTTGCAAAAATCATTCAAATGGCTCTGAGCACTATGGGACTTAACGTCTGAGATCATCAGTCCCCTAGAAATTAGAACTACTTAAACCTAACTAACCTAAGGACATCACACACATCCATGCCCGAAGCAGGATTCGAACCTGCGACCGTAGCATTCGCGCGGTTCCAGACTGAAGCGCCTAGAACTGTTCGGCCTCAGCGGCCGGCAGTTAATTTGCAATTACAAAAACTGACAGAAATGAATTTAAGGCTCACGCTATTACTTAAACGATAAATATAATTTTTCGCCCGTCACATGTGGATTTTGCAACGTAAATTCAAATTATACTACAACCGCTGTCACATGATGGGCCAGAATTTTACCAGCGTATGTATAGTGACCACGGTTTTCCCTAGGCACTTAGTTTGAAATTTGTTTACATTTTGTTACGGTTAATTAGTCAAGAAGAAAGAACAGATACCATCTTCATGAATACAGGGTGGTCCATCGATCGTGACCGGGCCAAATATCTCCCGAAATAAGCGTCAAACGAAAAAACTACAAAGAACGAAACTTGTCTAGCTTGAAGGCGGAAACCAGATGGCGCTATGGTTGGCCCGCTAGATGGCGCTGCCATAGGTAAAACGGATATCAAATGGTTCAAATGGCTCTGAGCACTATGGGACTTAACATATGTGGTCATCAGTCCCCTAGAACTTAGAACTACTTAAACCTAACTAACCTAAGGACATCACACACATCCATGCCCGAGGCAGGATTCGAACCTGCGACCGTAGCAGTCGCGCGGTTCCGGACTGAGCGCCTAGAACCGCTAGACCACCGCGGCTGGCAAAACGGATATCAAATAGGAACCCCCATTTTTATTACATATTCGTGTAGTACGTAAAGAAATATGAATGTTTTAGTTGGACCACTTTTTTCGCTTTGTGATAGATGGCGCTGTAATAGTCACAAACATATGGCTCACAATTTTAGACGAACAGTGGGTAACAGGTAGGTTTTTTAAATTAAAATACAGAACGTAGGTACGTTTGAACATTTTATTTCGGTTAGTCCAATGTTATACATATACCTTTGTGAACTTATCATTTTTGAGAACTCATGCTGTTACAGCGTGATTACCTTAAACACCACATTAATGCAATAAATGCTCAAAATGAAGTCCGTCAACCTCAATGCATTTGGCAATAGGTGTAACGACATTCCTCTCAACAGCGAGTAGTTCGCCTTCCGTAATGTTCGCACATGAATTGACAATGCGCTGACGCATGTTGTCAGGCGATGTCGGTGGATCACGATAGCAAATATCCTTCAACTGTCCCCACAGAAAGAAATCCGAGGACGTCAGATCCGGAAAACGTGCGGGCCACGGTATGGTGCTTCAATTGCACGCGAGCTATGTGTCGGACATCCATCATGTTGGAAGTACATCGCCATTCTGCCATGCAGTGAAACATCTTGTAGTAACATCGGTAGAACATTACGTAGGAAATCAGCATACATTGCACCATTTAGATTGCCATCGATAAAATGGGGGCCAATTATCCTTCCTCCCATAATGCCGCACCATACATTAACCCGCCAAGGTCGCTGATGTTCCACTTGTCGCAGCCATCGTGGATTTTCCGTTGCCCAATAGTGCATATTATGCCGGTTTACGTTACCGCTGTTGGTGAATGACGCTTCGTCGGTAAATAGAACGCGTGCAAAAAATCTGTCATCGTCCCGTAATTTCTCTTGTGCCCAGTGGCAGAACTGCACACGACGTTCAAAGTCGTCGCTATGCAATTCCTGGTGCATAGAAATAAGGTACAGGTGCAGTCGATGTTGTTGTAGCATCCTCAACACCGACGTTATTGAGATTCCCGATTCTCGCGCAACTTGTCTGCTACTGATGTGCGGATTAGCCGCGACAGCAGCTAAAACACCTACTTGGCCATCATCATTTGTTGCAGGTCGTGGCTGACGTTTCACATGTGGCTGAACACTTCCTGTTTCCTTAAATAACGTAAGTATCCGGCGAACGGTCCGGACACTTGGATGATGTCGTCCAGGATACCTAGCAGCATACATAGCACACGCCCCTTGGGCATTTTGATCACAATAGCCATACATCAACACGATATAGACCTTTTTCGCAATTGGTAAACGGTCCATTTTAACACGGGTAATGTATCACGAAGCAAATACCGTCCGCACTGGCGGATTGTTACGTGATACCACGTGCTTATACGTTTGTGTCTATTACAGCACCATCTATCACAAAGCCAAAAGAGTGGTCCAACTAAAATATTCATATTTCTTTACGTACTACACGAATATGTAATAAAAAATGGGAGTTCCTATTTAAAAAAAACACAGTTGATATCCTTTTGACCTATGGCAGCGCCATCTAGCAGGCCAACCATAGCGCCATCTGGTTTCCCCCTTGAAGCTAGACGAGTTTCGTTCTTTGTAGTTTTTTTGTTTGATGCTTATTTAGTGAGATATTTGGCCCGGTCACTGACAATGGGCCATCCTGTATGTAGTTAAGGCTCACCGGCCATTTGACCGTCTTCTTCTGTGCGGATGCACAAACAGTGCCCGAACCCTTACGGGAATCGGCGGTAAAGCCGTGAGTAATGAGTATGATGGGCAGGGACACTATGAATATAATGCGGGACAATCAGTTGCAAATGTGGGTCTCACGGGAGGTTTGCCAGAGATAAGTCCCTGCACTCGCCCTCTGCTCTGTGTCCTCGGTGGCTCAGATGGATGCCAGCACGGTATCTCAGCGAGTTCGGTCAGAGAGCTGCGTGCTCTGTGTAATAAAAAGAATAGAGTCAAGGAATCAACGATCAACTTGAACGAATCTCTTGTGATATCCGCCCAGACCAAACGCAACGAGCTATATCGAACAAAATGAAAAAAAAAAAGATGGATAGAGCGTCTGCCATGTAAGAAGAGATCCCGGGTTCGAGTCCCGGTCGGAGCACGCATTATCAACTGTCCCCGTTGACTTTTATCAAAGCTTGTATGCAGCTACGGTTATTCATTTCATTGTAGTTTTGTAATTATCAGAATCAACATTCTGACTCATTATTTAAGTAATATTCACCTATTAAAAGGAGCCGACAGTTATTAGTTGGTTGAGTTGTTTTGGGGAAGGAGACCAGACAGGCCGTCCGAGGTGGCCGAGCGGTTCTAGGCGCTACAGTCTGGAACCGCGAGACCGCTGCTGTCGCAGGTTTGAATCCTGCCTCGGGCATGGATGTGTGTGATGTCCCTAGGTTAGTTAGGTTTGAGTAGATCTAAGTTCTAGGGGACTGATGACCTCAGAAGTTGAGTCCCATAGTGCTCAGAGCCATTTGAACCATTTTTGAAGACCAGACAGCGAGGTCATCGGTCTCATCGGATTAGGGAAAAACGCGGAAGAAAGTCGGTCGTGCCCTTTCAAAGGCACCATCCCGGCATTTGCCTGGAACGATTTAGGGAAATCACGGAAACCTAAATCAGGATGGCCGAACGCGGGATTGAGTTAATACTGGACCTTTTGATCGGCTAAGGCGTTTTGCAGTTATTAATTTTTGAAGAGCAAATGTAGGTCTACAGTCAACAAACCATAGCTAAAAATTTTAAATCGTGTAGTATGAGATGATATGACAGTATCATCACATGTATCGCTTTGCGTTATAAAAGAAAAATTGGCAGCTTAATATTCTTAACTGTGCTGGAGGGAGATACATTGTTAATGGCTTCTGATGTTATATGCGAGAATTTGCCTTCACTGAGACAGGCGTGTGAGAGTACAGTGATCGCAGCACTATGAATACGGTACGGCTTAAGCTCTCCCCAGCTGGGCTGCTAGTTTGCAAAAATGTTGTGGTGACATGCTGACCGATTTGTGGTGTCCGCAAGGCGGCACGGTCTTGGAAAATAGCAGGGCGACCACAGCTCTTCTGAGCGTTTCTAGTATGACGGATCTGCATTTCCTGCCGGCGGTTGCAAGTATGCGACACCGACGTTTTGCCGTTTTCAGTGTGGGAAAATCAAAATTCCAAAATCCAACTATCCGGATGAAGTCAGCCACTCAGAAGAGTCTTCGGCATAGGTGCTGGAGCATAAACGTCTAAACCTGAGTGGCGACACACCATATTCAGTGTACCAACCTCTGAGCAGTTTTTGGCATACTCTAAGCGGTGGTGGAGAAGTTTTAGTAGGCCTCCCCTGAGTTTGAGTGTTGAGAGTAATTCTTGCTCGTCAGTGTGGCGAAAGTTGCAAATCGTCTCCTCGAAGCCGTAGTTCCCTGTGAACAGAGAGGAATTTGAGTCAGTCATGAAGTCGGAGGGACGACGCGTGGCTGAAAGCTCACATCGAGAGAGGGATGCGCCTGGTCGAAGCCTGGAGCAGTTTTCACTGAATCGATCAAGTAAGTGTGGCGTTTGTAGCACTAGCGCTGCTTTTGCTCTGAGCAGCTCACAATTTGCAAGATAAATTCTGATATTCGTGTTGCCTTTTCAGTGTCTTTACTTGTTTGGATCGTGGATCCGGTTTTAACTTGCATTTTCGAGAGTGAGATTTTCACTCTGCAGTGGAGTGTGCGCTGATATGAAACTTCCTGGCAGATTAAAACTGTGTACCGGACCGAGATTCGAACTCAGGACCTTTACCTTTCGCGGTCAAGTGCTCTACCATCTGAGCTACCCAAGCACGACTCACGCTCCGTCCTCACAGCTTTACTTCTGCCAGTATCTCGTCTCCCACCTTCCAAACTTTACAGAAGCTCTCCTGCGAACCTTTCTTTCAGGAGTGCTAGTTCTACAAAGTTCGCAGGAGAGCTTCTGTAAAGTTTGGAAGGTGGGAGACGAGATACTGGCAGAAGTAAAGCTGTGAGGACGGGGTGTGAGTCGTGCTTGGGTAGCTCAGATGGTAGAGCACTTGCCCGCGAAAGGCAAAGGTCCCGAGTTCGAGTCTCGGTCCGGCACACAGCTTTAATTTGCATTTGCGAGCTTCACAGGGTTTGGTAAGCCAATCACGGTTCTATGGCAATCTTCTGTTCAATTAGAGGTATCCACCACTTTTTAGCAGAGCAGTGAATCCCAGGCGAGCTCCGCTCAAACAGTCGTTTATTGTACTGTTGGGCACATCAAGTGTATTCCATTGTGGAATTTGATTTGTTACATTTTTTGGAGATACATTTTGTGTCTTACCTTAGCATTCAATAATAAATTGTTCATAGATTCATTTTGAGAAAATTTTCACTTTACTTGTGAACCAATCTAGGGACAGTAAATCCGGTGTTTAAAGTAATGGATTTGTTTTCCTCCTCTTCTTTAGTCCTACAACAAATTACATCAGGTGATCTACAGTTAAGAAATATGACCGATTTATTCTGCATAACTGAATTATTGACTTACTGTGGCGGTTTTCTGTTGTAAAGCGGGAACCCCTATACGGAAGAATATATGTGCGGTAGGAAATTTAATTAATTTACATAAATCAATTGCTAAGAATTGCTCTTATTTATATTCAGGTTTCGGGACCTCAGAGGTGTTTCAATTACTGTGATTAACAATTTTCTGGGTTAAGGCAATATAAGACTTACACCAGTTTGTCTGTTGTTTTTGTTTTGAGGGCGTAAGTGTGACAGACAGATAGCACTCTCCACTGTCGAGCCCCAGCACGTCACGCTCACATAGGAACAATCCAACGTGATACACATTTCAATGGGAGAGGTGAAAAACCTGTGAGGCTACGTTACATGGTGACCATTATAGAAGAATGCGACATATCAAACGGATCTTTTGTCCAATCCTTGCCCAATCAAAGTACGTGCAACACACGTAATAACTTTCGTTATCGACGGGGCATCGACGACTTACTCCTTCGATGAATCATTGCCACTATGCTTCAAAAGACGATAGGTAGGGAGGTGGGTAGGTAGATAGGTAGGTATAGATAAAGTTTTAACGTCCCATCGACGATGAGGTCATTAACACGTTGCCTCCCATGAGGCCGCCGACGGCCACCAGCTCCAATCTGTTTATATCTTTGGATGACGTGTTTGTAATACAGTCAAATGCGGCTTGTTGTCGTAGTGTGTGTGAATGTGGCCTGTAAACGCTATCTTTGATAGGCGAGGATTATCATTTTAGCCTTGATCGCAGTTGTGGCTTGTTACGGTTCTACTTGCTTCTTTGGAGCCCATTGCCATCACCATTACCAACACAATCATTTACATCATCACTGCTGTCGCTGTCAGTTGTGCCCAAAACGCATCTTCTTCGTCAGAAAACTCAAATAATGCTGTATCACAGCCATCGAAAGCTGATTCTGACAACATCCTTCGTAATTCATCAGTGAAATCAGTCGTTTTTCAACGTTTACAAAGACGTTTGCAGTACCACTAGTTGATGGTATAGGATCCATTTGAGTTAAAACCAATTATGCTCGTATTACATTGTACATAAACCTCATTGTGATAAATGAACCTCATTGTTAATACCAAAATATAAATAATCAGTCAACTTTATAATGGATAAATAGCTATGTTGTAATCAGTGTTCAAAATTCTGTTGAAGCTGAAGTTGCAAAAAACAAATTCCAAAACGCTGAACAAGATATTGTACTTTATTTCATGTTCACTGGCGTCATCTCAACCAAGATACCCAGATAAATCCACAGTACTGCCTTGTATACTGCACTGTGTTGCTGTTGGGGTCTTCAGTCCGAAGAGTGGTTTGGTGCAACTCTCCATGCCAATCTATCCTATGCAAGTCTCTTCATTTCTGCATAACTACTGTAACGTACATCCATTTGAACCTGGTTGCTAAAATTCCACTTGTCCTCCCCCTCCCCCTCCCTTCTTCCCCCCCCCCCCCCACACACACATTCATTTCCCTCCAATACTAAACTGATGATCCTTTGGTGTCTCAGAATACAATATCTCCTGCCAACCGATACCTTCTTTTAGTCAAGCTGTAGAAAAAATTTTCTTTCTCACCAACTTTATTCAGTATCTCATTATTCACGTGATATACCCATCGAATCTTGAGCGTTTTTCGTAGCACCTTCTTGTCTTAACTGCTTATCGTCCACGTTTCACGTCCATACAAGAATACACTAAAGACAAACGCTTTCAGAAAAGACTGCTTAACTCTTAAATTTATGTACAATGTTGACAAATTTGTCTTCTTCGGAAACGCATTTCTTGTCTGGCCATCATCGGTTATTTTACTGCCCAAATAGCAAAACTCATTTACTACTTTAAGACTAGCCGGAAATTGAGACCACATAGCGCGTATGGCGCGGCTGAGAGCATCCCGCATTTTTGTAACAAAACCGGTTCAAGGAAGACCACGTAAATTGCGATACGACGCGATGGTGACGCGACTCGCTCATACGCCTGGTCACGTTGTGATTGTGGGGCAGATTCTCGCGCCACGCCTAGCATCGTTGGGGAGGTGAGGCGTGGAGCAGGAAAGCAGTCCTTCCATATACACCCTTCGACACCGCGTGTTGGGCAGGTGCTGTCTATCAATACCCCATCCCGTTGCACACCATCATCTCATTTTCTGACAGACGCATCACGCATCAGTTGGGGACTCAATGGTTACAGATGACAGAAAACGAACTGCAGTCGATCAACTCGACCACAGAGGCATGGCGGACTCCATGTCAACCTCACCGCTGGAAGGAGGTTCTGCTTACCAGACTTCGCATCGGACATAGCACTTTAACACTTGGCTTTCTCATCTGGCGGGAGAATCCACCACTCTGTGAAGTTCGCGGTGTCCACTTCCAGTTCAGCATATTTTGGCAACATGTGTCCTGTATACTGATATTAGGGCAGCCCTCAGCCTCGAAGGAGATCTGCCCACCATCCTCGCAGGTACTGACTCCAGTGTTGCAAGAGTGGTGAAATTTTGTAAGCTGTCAGACCTCATCCCTAAACTGGCGGGGAAGGGAGGCAGACTTTAATACGTTATAAACTGCTCCGCGTGTGGGAACAGCCTTCGTCCGCATCCATGAGATTGTCATGCTGACTTTTCGTCAGGGCGCTAAGGACCATACTGTTGAACGCCCCTCACCTCAAATCATCACCACCACCGCCCCCGCCGCCACCACCACCACCACCACCACCACCACCACCTCATTCGACACCGAGCATATGAGCAATGGTACTAGTGGCCGTTACTACTGAACTCTATCGTAATTGGGTAGTGTTCGTTTTTCGTCATTTAAGCTATAGGTCTTTTTTCATTAGCACATTATATTTTTCGGTTATTTATCTCTGTGTAGTTTTGCTGTTTTGTTTCGTTACTGTTTTTGTTTTGTCAAGAACAATGCCCAATTCAGTGACTGGTGAGTCATTAGTCACCAGGATTACATCTACTGCCTCCACGATATCTTCAGATCCCAGAAGGGACAGAAGAATTCGTCGTGAGGGTAGTGAAATAGTAACGAATATTATAAAATCATGTGATCAAGAAGCAAGGCACGAAATTTTAAATATTATACAGTCAAACAAATTTGCTACCGAGCTACCTATTATGCTAGCGTATCTGCACTGTCTGTCACAAAAATTCAAAAAGTGGAAATTTCCGCAAGTGTCTTCCCGTTTGTGCTCCTGATAAAAAGCATCCAGTATCTGAAGCATGTAAATTTCGCTGTGATTAATTGGATAAGGATGTAATAAGACAGATTATACTACACACGTGTGGACATCAAATTTTCACTGTAAGCTTGAAACAGTTGAGTAACTCCCATCAATGACAGTGTTTTAATTGGATCATAGTGGCGAGAAAAATTATACATCAGGCTATACAAATGAAGAATGTGGTCGATATTATTCCGGAAGTATGAGTACCCCGAAAGATTAGCGTGATTTGATATATTTAATTTGTTGGAATGTATTGCTGATAAAGGCAGGCCTATATTTATGACAACGGTTTTGGAATGACGTGAACGCTTCCCTTCACAAGGCACACCTGGCTAGCTTCCACATTCCTGTCACGCGCACTATTCTCAGCTGCTGACAGTACACTGACCATCGTGTTGTACAGTGGATCAGCTGTTTACTTTTCTCAATAGGAACTCCTTTATTCGCGATTTACACATTGACAGTTTGGCAAGCAGTACGTGAGTAACCAGCGTCTGGCATGCGTGCATCACTCCACCTGAAGGGCACACCAGTCATTGTTTTCGTATTTCTCAGATGAACAACAACAAGAAAATTCTTCATTAAGTTTTCATTCCAGTCGCAGACATAGAAAATTACCGGCCCATTTCCCTGCTGTCAGCATTCTCAAAAATAATAGAAGCAATTATGAAAGACAGATTAATAAATTACCTGAATAAATACAATCTTTTAAGCGAATCACAGTTTGGTTTCCGAAGTGGTAAAAATACGGAGTCAGCCATAGTAGAATTCACAAAAGTTGTACTTGATGCTCTTAATAAGGATGGGTGTGTCACAGGCATATTTTTGGATCTTTCTAAGGCGTTTGATACAGTCGACCACAAGATCCTATTAAATAAATTAGAAGCATTAGGAATAAGAGGCGTAGCTAATGATTGGTTTCAATCATACCTCGCAGATAGGGTACAAAGAGTAGAGATAACACATACTTCAAATAGATCTAAACATTTAGTGAAACACTTATCAGAACCAAAATACATTAATATAGGGGTTCCGCAAGGTAACATATGAGGACCAATACTATTCCTGATATATATCAATGACTTTCACAGTAGTGTTATTCATGGTGAAAAAATTCTCTTTGCTGATGACAGCAATATTATAGTTACTGAAAAAACAAGAGAACTCCTTGCTGAGAAAGCAAATGAAACTCTCAAGGAAGTTTATGATTGGTCAATAAGCAATAAAGTGACATTGAACACAAAGAAAACTAATGCCATGAATTTCAGTTTGAAGAGGAAAAATGACAATGTTAAATTAAATGTAGATGGCACTTCTATAGACTGTGTAACAAATGCAAAATTTCTAGGAATGAATATTGATTCTCAGTTGAAGTGGTGTGAACACACAAAGGTACTTGCAAACAGAATGTCATCACCATGTTATGCCCTTAGAATTCTATCATCAGTGTGTAACATGCAGTGTCTTTTTGTTACATATTATTCATATGTACACTCAATTCTTAACCATGGCATTCTTTTTTGGGGAACAAACGCAAAAAATATGAACACAATTTTCAAACATCAGAAAGGGCCATAAGAATAATAACCAAAAATACTAGTCGAGCTCATTGTAAAGATCAGCTCAAAACACTGGGCATTTTAACTGTTCCATGTGAATACATTTACCAGTCAGTTGTACACATCAAAAATAACATTGGTAATTACTGTAGAAACAGCTCTGTCCATGACCATGCAACAAGAGATAGACTCAACTTACGCTTACCAAGAAAAAATAAACATAACATTCAAAACAGCATTTCCTACCAAGGAATAAAACTGTACAATAAATTACCAAAAGAGATTAAAGAAATTGTAAAAAGACATTTATTTAAAAAGGCAGCTAAAAAGTACCTGTTATGCAATACATTTTATACATTGAAGGATTACTTAGACAGATAAAACAGAGTAGGGTTTTGTTAAAAAAAGTTATACAAATAAATAATAATAATAATAATAATAATGATTATAAAACATCCAACATTCCACATAACACCTTCACTTTATATCCTTTTCCTTCTTTTTTTCCTTTCTAGAAACACTCTCCCCTCAAGCTATGCATAGCACAGTACGAACACCTCTTCCTCTTTCTGAGCTAAACATCTCACTCATTATGGAGGCATGCTGACTCAGTTTTTCAGGATAGGAAATGGGAAGTTGCGGTACATAAAATGGCCCAGAGGTCACCAGTGTATGTGTGTGTGTGTGTGTGTGTGTTTGTGTGTGTATGTGTGTGCGTGTGTGTGTGTGTGTGTGTGCGTGTGTGTGTGTGTGTGTGTGTGTGTGTCTGTGTGTGTGTGTAGTGAGTGAAGTGTTATGAAACAACGTGTGTATGGTGTATGCAGTGACTGATAGTGAGATATGAGTGAACAGCGTGGCATTACATTATTTAATAAGTTATTTGTAAAAAAAGTATACCATGAGTAAAATATAATGATTGTCTTTAACTAGAAGTCTGTAAATATATGTGTATACGAATTAGCTTATTTTAAATTGGTGTGAATTGTAAATTCTTTGACATGTCCTATTTCCTCGTGAAAAGAGATCTACGGATGAATAAAGCTACTACAACTACTATTAAAAATACGATGGGCTGCAGGGATTCCACCAAAATTACACCATGTTTGGCGACTTATTTTTATGTGAACTGTTGAAATTTTCTCATTCAAAGAAGCCTCATCATTTGTTAATAACGGCTACATGTCTCTTGTTGACAGATATAATTGTGCTTCTTCTGCCAGAACACAATATAATTTGCACAAACTCACCTTGCAATAGCTATTGTGACAGAATCCTGAAGCAAAGTGTCTCATTAAACAAGCAGCTTGCAACCAGGGAGGGAAAAGCTTATTGAAAACCTTATTGTTTCAGGTTGCAATAAGATAAATTTCATGTTTATTTTCATACTAGGCAGTTCTCATTTTACTAGCTGTCGAAGGCTCTTAAGAACAACAGTACTGTTTTAAGAAGTTTGTTTGCGAGGCCATCATCCGCAGCAACTACAGAAATATTCGTTTTGTAAATAAAAACCGCCTTTTTTTGCTGCAATGTATTTCATTTCTTCCAGACGCGTTTCGCCTTTAACTTTAAGGCATCTTTAGTGGACTCTAGAATGATACAGTTTTGTTTTGAAATGTAATACTTGTAGATTATGAAACAGTTGCGTCTTGTTTTTTACGCAAATAATTGATTACTTACAGCTCTTCGCATTTTTTGTTGGCATCTGCGTTTTCTCTGATCTGATCACATGCTGGAGTTCGCATTATAACTTCATTTACGAGACATAAGCACGCTTTCATGTTACGAACTTTTTTCACCATTTTCATATTGTTTGCTCTAATAGGGCGTGTCATTTTGGAGGACAAAAATAAAAGTTCGTCATTTTTGTAAATGAAGGGGTCCAAAAGTGTGCCTTTTGATATGTAATATTGTAATGTAAAACGTTTGTCTTTATTTATACCCATTTAGCTCGGTAAATTTGCACTTGATTACAATGTATATGTTAATGTCTAACAAAAGGACATAAATTAATAAAAACTATAGCAAAATTTGTTCCAAAAGGGGTCTAATGAACTCGAAAAATATCTTTAAACACTGGAAACACATTGTAAAAAATGTAAAAAGCTCCAGTCAACAATATTTATCAAATCTTGTTTCGATCCATTCCTAGAAATCATTCTTCTGCGTGCTTTCTGGCCTCTAACGTATCCTTCTCGTTTCTCAGAAGTACACACTTTGCCAGAAGCCTATGTTCCTTGTTTTACACACTTGTCTATGGACTGTCCATGACATGGATACTTTTGAACTTGCATTGGCTCTTGAACAAAGGTTCATATACTTTTTCTGACCAATCTATCAGTTCCAGAAGTGAAGTTGCATATGGATTTACAGCAGGTGTCTTCCTAGGGCGAACAGATATGCCTCCTGGTATATCATCATCTTCATTCCTCAATTCAGTTATCTTCTGGATCCCTGCTTTCCTTTCTTTTTGGTCTTCCATACCCAAAAGTGTCTGAAGCACCATTTCACTAAATGTAAACCACGATGAACGTTGGACTGTTGGCAAAACAATATCTGCTACTGCCTTCTTCTGGGATTTTAGGAGTTTCGGTCGATAAAGAATGTGGCGGGGCCCTTCCATTCAAGAGAATTTAGATTTGGTTGTACACCAGAAGGGATAGTAAACGGCAACATTGTATTCCACAAGCAGTTGTTAATCATCGAGAATGGCTTGCAGGACCAATTACTAATACTGATATATCAGGTGGAAGTACACCTGTCCTTATAGACTGATTTATGCTGTAACCATAAGCCTGATATGTAGAGAGATGTTTGACAACAGTGTCACTCATTGGAACCAGACACTCTGGAAAAGAAATTCTTAGAAATGAGGGATTGATTTCAAGTTCTGTTGCACTATGAAGCATGTTGCCAACCTTACCACTCCACTTGCTGGTAGACAAAGTTTTCCCATCCAACTGTTTCAACAAGTGGCGCAAAGATACTCATCAGTATGAAGAGCACGAACCAACCAGATGAGCTCACGATTCAGCTTTGTTTCAACACAATGCAGGACTACTAGTCCCCAATCAGTGTTAAAATTCGTTCAGTCGCCACCAATAGTCTGCAAACTTTTACCAATGCTGTTTTCCTTTAAAAAATCCATAAGAAGCTTAGCAATAATTTCAGGAGGTTTCCTTACGTTAAGTGTATCTCTGGGGTAAAATGGCAAAGGTACCTTCTACCTGGCTGACTGCAAACAGTGTAATGCTCTTCGTTCACAACATTTGGAAACTCTTAACTTGAGTTACCTGCTTGTAGCAGAACTTCAGTGGTATCTTGGCGTCCATCAAAGAAGATACATTCTGTCTTGTTTATCCTGCATCTATAATGAAATGCTTCATCAAGTGATTCATGACTTTCTCTTGGGCCCGTTTCACTTCATTGTGACCAACCGTGAGTCTCCTGTCTCCTTCAGTACCTACTCCAGCACGCAATATGTAGCTGTTGTAATCGGAGCTGAGCACGTAGAGTGATATTGCAGAGTTGTAATGTATTATACTAACTTATTCTTCAAGCTGTTTACCAAGCACAGCATTGTAACTACCGTATTTTGTAAATATAATTGGGAATTGCTAATCAAAACACAACTTCATGACTCCAATCATTTTTTGAAATGACGAAGTCAAAATATTTGACAAGTCCTATTGCCCTAATTGCCGTGGAGCACTGCGTGTTCACTTTATGCCTCATCCTGTGATGTCTGTTTATGTACGTGTTGCCGACCAAATCTAACGAAGTGTATGCTGAACACTAACGTCAGGCTCTCTCTCCTTCCCTCCCTCTCCCTCTCCCTCTCCGTCTCCCTCTCCCTCTCCCTCTCCCTCCGTGTGTGTGTGTGTGTGTGTGTGTGTGTGTGTGACACACCATTATATAAGTAATATGTAGCATTTATTCCAGCATATTTCTTAAGTGCATGTCCCTATTGTCCAATTGTGACAAGACTGACTGACTGTGTTGAACTGTGTGGTATGCGTTGCATTGCCAAAATTACATACACAAGCTTTTGAATCTGTCCTACCATCAGGAGCATTTTAATGTCACAGCAAAATGGCTTTTTCGTGGTACAGCACATGATGATAGGTTGTAATGACTGTAAAGAGCTTAGCCACACTTGACAATCTCATGTGACACAATGAAAACCATATTTTGACACCACGACATTTGTTTCAGTGATGTAAAGAAAATATTCTTACATGTGCCTTCCACTGTATATCGGCTTCCCAGCATGATGAAGACGTTACCAAGCTGGGCATACAAGGCCGGTTCGAAGTACCCATAGTCTTCATTGTGTAATACAAATAAACAAAGGTATGGTAAAAGTAGACATATTCTGCTTCTTTAGTGAGCAGACAAGTGTGGGCGGCTGATATGGTGAATGAAATGCTGTTAACAGACATGCACTGATTTGATGCCTATGACAGTCACTGGTGGGCGGTGTATGTCTTCAAACTTATGAAGTATAGGGCAGCTTCATACATCCATATGGATCGTCTCCATCATTTGTGTTTCCTACCAATCTAGACACGTGTGTTATCAGAGGATTGTGATATTCTCACAAGACTGGATCTAGTGGCAACAACTGGAAGGATATACTCTCTCCTTCTATCAGATTTGATTGACATTAATAATTCAGTTGGGGAGCTGTGAAACGAAATGTAACCACTTTTTATTGCTCCACTGTAAATGGTTCATATTAACACTACAATAATAGAATAATCTTGATATTTAACGTGGTTAAAATATGATATTGGAGCAATATATATATATATATATATATATATATATATATAAAATAATGATAGGGGGTTTTGAGATAACGCGTTAAGGCTGCTGCCCCATCGCTTATCTCTAGCTGAGATTATGGGAATAATATAAGGAAGATAAAAACGTGTACCGAGATATATAAAGTTTTTCCATAAAAATGGAATAGAATTCAAAGTCGGTATTATCGAAGGGAAATACTTTCTACCATGCACTGAAAACGGTTTTCACAGTATTTATGTAGATGTAAATAATTATAATCTAACGCTGCTCCCTCGATAGCAGAAATATTCTCACTGTCAAAGACATTGTCAGAATTATTCGAATTGATTAGACGCATGCCCTGGATGATATTTAATTCATATAAGAGAAAACCTTCGTGCGGTGTTAAGGTATTTATTATCAGTTGATAATTAATTTTTTTCTCTTTCCTTGGTGTATCAGAGTAGAAGCGCGTGGCGAGGATTAGTAGTGTGTGTCAAATGCACTTGGAACTGTATTGTTTGGATTACACGAAGAAGAAGCAGCACCAGCGAAATGTCATGTGTCCATTAGCGCTCGCGAGATATTATGGATTAAACGATTACCTGACGTCTCCTAGAAGGCTGTTATCTGGCTTATTTTTCTCCAGTGTAAGAACTTGAGCACAAAAGCCCTGTGACCGACGTTGAAGGTCAATATCGAACTTCAAAACCATTTAGTTGGATTAAACGTTGTGCTGAAGAGAATTCTAACGACTAGCTCGCAAGGAAAAAATTCATGGTCCTCAAAAAAGTAATAAAATACCGGGTGATCAAAAAGTCAGTATAAATTTGAAAACTTAATAAACCACGGAATAACGTAGATAGAGAGGTAAAAATTGACACACATGCTTGGAATGACATGGGGTTTTATTAGAACAAAAAAAAGGTATTGCTAGACGCGTGAAAGATCTCTTGCACGCGTCGTTTGGTGATGATCGTGTGCTCAGCTGCCACTTTCGTCATGCTTGGCCTTCCAGGTCCCCACACCTCAGTCCGTGCGATTATTGGCTTTTCGCTTACCTGAAGTCGCAAGTGTATCGTGATCGACCGACATCTCTAGGGACGCCGAAAGACAACATCCGATGCCAATGCCCCACCATAACTCCGGATATGCTTTACAGTGCTGTTCAAAACATTATTCCTCGACTACAGCTATTGTTGAGGAATGATGGTGGACATATTGAGCATTTCCTGTAAAGAACATCATCTTTGCTTTGTCTTACTTTGTTATGCTAATTATTGCTATTCTGATCTGATGAAGCGCCATCAAAATGGCTCTGAGCACTATGGGACTTAACATCTATGGTCATCAGTCTCCTAGAACTTAGAACTACTTAAACCTAACTAACCTAAGGACATCACACACGTCCATGACCGAGGCAGGATTCGAACCTGCGACCGTAGCGGTCACGCGGTTCCAGACTGAAGCGCCTAGAACCGCACGGCCACACCGGCCGGCTGAAGCGCCATCCGTCGGACATTTTTTGAACTTTTGTGTTTTTTTTTTTGTTCTAATAAAACCCCGTGTCATTCCAAGCATGTGTGTCAATTTGTACCTCTCTATCTACATTATTCCGTGATTTATTCAGTTTTCAAATTTATACTGACTTTTTGGTCACCCGTTACATACAGCAGTGACAGATATGCTAGATAAGGAAATCGTCAGCTTGTGTAAGCAATTTGTCTGCATATTTTTCAGCGTCGAAGGGTAACCAGTTTCTATTGCCCAGTGTTTATTAAACGTGCAGAATATCTCAAACACATACAGTCAAAATTACATAAACGGCAGAGGACTATAACCTGAAAATTTTGAGATAAGGAACCACTTGTCGGAAATGGATGTTTCAGGTGGATGGAGGTCTTGATTGAGCAACGGGTAGATTGCACGTATTTTTAGTTTCAAGACAAGTAACTTCCAGCAGAATCAAAGTCGGTGGCTATTACAACCCTATCGAAAGCTATGTGTACAAGCATTGGGGTCATGTGATTAGAACAATGAATAAAGTTCTGGCTATGGATTATCTTGTCATTCACGCAATGAGACAAATGGTTGTCACTTGTAAAATATATTACGAACTTAAGTGGTTTCTATGAGCTGTAAATTGTTTGCGTTAATAAGAGAGAAAAATTCACTTCGGTAATTAGTCACTTATCTTAAGATGCTGAGTTTAGGACCCTCTACAATTTTCCATGATGGATATTACACTGAGCTGAGAAGAGTCATGTGGTACCTCGTAATATCGTGTCGGACTTCCTTTTGCACGGTGTACTGCAGCAACTGGCCATGGCGTGGATTCATCAAGTCGCTGGAAGTCCTATGCAGAAATATTGAGCTATGCTGTCTCTGTAGAAGTCTATAATTGCAAAAGTGTTGCCAGTGCAAGATCTTGTGGACGAACTGACCTCACTCTTATATCCCATAAATTTTCGGTGGGTTTCATGTCGGACGATTTCTTTCTTTCTTTTGCTTACGCCATAGTCCCGCAGTGATCGAAGGGTCGGCGTGGTTACAACGGATTTGGCAATGTTAGTGTTAGGGATGGCTGGATGCCCTTCCTGCCGCCACCCTGTACCCCCCAGGACGGAATCAGTGTACCCCAACTGTCTGCATCTACTGTAAATCGTGAAATAGTGCGGACGCGTGTCAAGTGTCTCCGACGCGTGTAACTGAGGCCGAACGTCCGCAGCTCGTGGTCGTGCGGTGGTGTTCTCGCTTCCCGCGCCCGGGTTCCCGGGTTCGATTCCCGGCGGGGTCAGGGATTTTCTCTGCCTCGTGATGACTGGGTGTTGTGTGATGTCCTTAGGTTAGTTCTAAGTTCTAGGGGACTGATGACCATAGATGTTAAGTCCCATAGTGATCAGAGCCATTTGTACCATTTTGAGACGGAACGTGGGAGCCAGCCCGGTATTCACCTAGCGGGATGTGGAAAACCGCCTAAAAACCACATCCAGGCTGGCCGGCACACCGGCCCCCGTCGTTAATCCGCCGGGCGGATTCGATCCGGAGCCGGCGCGCCCACCCGAGTGCAGGAAGCAGCGCGTTAGCGCGCTCGTCTACCCTGCCGGATATTTATGTCGGACGATCTGGGTGAGCAAGTAATTCGCTGGGATTCTGCACAATATTCTTCAAACCAGTCTCGAACAATTGTGGCCCGGTGACATGGTACATTGTCGTGAAGCACATGAATGTCTGCAAATGGTCTCAAAGTAGCCGGACATAACCATTTCCAGGCAATGATCGGTCCAGTTGTACCAGAGGATCCAGTCTATTCCATTATGGCGAAACCACGAGCCTGCACAATGCCCTGTTGACATCTTGGGTCCATGCCTTCGCAGGGTCTTCACTACACTCGAACCCTAGCGTCAGCTCTTCCTAACTAAAGTCGGGATTTACGTGACCAGGCCACGGTTTTCCAGTCGTCTAGGGCCCAACCGCTTTCATCACGAGGTCAGGAGTGGTGCCGCAGACCATGTCGTGCTGTTAGCAAAGGCACTGGCGTCGGTCGACTGCTGCCGAGCCCATTAACGCCACACTTCTCGCACTGTCCTAACGGATACGTTCGTCGTACGCCCCACTTTGATTTAAGCTGTGATTCCACGCAGTGTTGCTTGTTTGTCAGCACTGACAACTCTATGCAAACGCCGCTGCAGATTCCTTGACTTGCGCCATCGGGTGGTGGGTTTCCGGGTTCCGCTTAATCGGTCAGGAGTCCACTTCACACAGGAGGCGGCTACACGGGTAGCGGGGGCTGTGTGGAAGGGACTGGGCGGTTTTTTAGGTTGGAGGGTCTCAGAGAACCACAGAAGGGACGTTCGTCTAAAAGTGTGCAGATGAAACACAGTAAGGTAGTTGTAGAAACGATTGGTATTGTAGTTGTAAATTGTCGTAGCTGTGTTTGGAAAGAACCAGAGCTCCAAGCCCTTATAGAAAGCACTGAAGCTCAAACAGTTGTAGGTACAGAGAGCTGGCTAAAGCCGGAAATAAGTTCAGCCGAAATTTTTTCAAACGATCTAACAGTGTTCAGAAAGGATAGATTAAATACAGTTGGTGGTGGAGTATTTATTGCTGTGAGAGGTAGTTTGCCTTGTAGCGAAATTGAAGTAGATAGTTGGCGTGAAATAGTATGGGTAGAAGTTATACCTGACAATCGGACTAAACTATTAATTGGATCGTTTTACCGACCCGCCGATTCAGAAGATTTAGTTGCTGAACAGTTCAAAAAAGCTTGAGTCTCATTTCAAATAAGTACCCCGCTCATACAATTATAGTCGGTGGTGACTTCAATCTACCCTCGATATGCTGGAAAAATTATACGTTTAAAGCCGGCGGCAGGCATAAAACGTCATCCGAAATTGTACTGAATGCTTTCTCAGAAAATTATTTTGAACAATTAGTTCATGAGCCCACTCGAAGCGTAAATGGTTGCGGAAGCATACTTGACCTTTTAGCAACAAATAATCCTGGACAAATAGTGAGTATTGTGACGAATGCAGGGATTAGCGACCACAAGGCAGTTGCTGCTAGGCAGAATACCGTAACACCTACAACCATCAAAAAGAAACGCAAAAGTATATATATTTAAAAAATGCTGATAAAAATGCTCTTAACTTCTTTTTAAGAGACAGTCTTCACTCCTTCCGACCTTTTCATATACGTGCAGAAAAATTCTGGAATGATTTAAAAGAGATAGTATCGACAGCAATTGATAGATATATACCACATAAATTAATAGGTGATGGTACGGATCCCCCACAGTACACAAAACGGGTCAGATCGCTGTTGCAGATGCAACGAAAAAGCATGCCAAATTTAAAACTACCCATAATCCCCAAGATTGGCGAAGTTTTACAGAAGTTCGAAATATGGTGCGTGCTTCAATGCGAGATGCTTTTAATAATTTCCACAACGAAATCCTGTCTCGAAATCTGGCAGAAAACCCAAAGAGATTCTGGTCATAAATAAAGCACGCCAGTGGCAAGACGCAATCAATACCTTCACTGCGCGATAACAACGGTGAAGTCACTGATGACAGTGCCACTAAAGCAGAGTTATTAAACACGGTTTTCCGAAGCTGCTTCACCAAAGAAGACGAAGTAAATATTTCTCAATTCCAATCAAGAACTACTGCCAAGATGAGAAACATAGAAGTAGATATCCTCGGTGTAACGAAGCAGCTGAAATCACTTAACAAACACAAGGCCTCCGGTCCAGATTGTATACCAATCAGGTTCCTCTCAGAGTATGCTGATAAAATAGCTTCATATTTAGCAATTATATACAACCACTCGCTCACAGAAAGATCCGTACCTAATGACTGGAAAATTGCTCAAGTCACACCAATACCCAAAATGGGAAGTAGGAGTAATCCGCTGAATTACAGGCCTATATCAATAACGTCGATTTGCAGTAGGGTTTTGGAATATATACTGTATTCGAACATTATGAAGTACCTAGAAGAAAACGATTTATTGACACATAGTCAGCACGGTTTCAGAAAATATCGGTCTTGTGAAATACAACCAGCTCTTTATACTCATGAAGTAATAAGTTCTATCGACAGGGGATGTTTAATTGATTCCATATTTTTAGATTTCCTGAAGGCTTTCGTCACTGTTCCTCACAAGCGTCCTCTAACCAAACTGCGTGCCTACGGAGTATCGCCTCAGTTGTGCGACTGGATTCGTGATTTCCTGTCAGAAAGGTCGCAGTTCGTAGTAATACACGGAAAGTCATCGAATAAAACAGATGTAGTAATGGACGTTCCCCAAGGAAATGTTATAGGCCCTCTCTTGTTCCTGATCTATATTAACGACATGGGAGACAATCTGAGTAGCCGTCTTAGGTTGTTTGTAGATTATGCTGTCATTTACCGTCTTGTAAAGTCATCAGATAGTCAAAACGACTTGCAAAATGATTTAGATAAGATATCTGTATGGTGCGAAAAGAGGCAATTGACCCTGAATAAGGAAAAGTGTGAAGTTATTCACATGAGCACTAAAAGAAATCAGCTAAATTTCGATTACGCAACAAGTCATACAAATCTGAAGGCTGTAAATTCAACTAAATACTTAGGGATTACAATTACAAATAACGTAAATTGGAACGATCACGTAGATAATATTGTAGGTAGAGCAAACCAAAGTCTGCGATTCATTGGCTTAACACTTAGAAGGTGCAACAGGTCTACTAAAGAGACTGCTTACACCACGATTGTCTGCCCTATTCTGGAGTATTACTGTGGGGTGTGGGATCCGCATCAGATGGGACTGACGGATGACATCGAAAAAGTACAAAGAAGGGCAGCTCGTTTTGTATTATCGCGAAACTGGGGAGACAGTGTCACAGACATGATACGTGAATTGGAGTGGCAATCATTAAAACAAAGGCGCTTTTCGTCGCGACGGGATCTTCTCATGAAATCTCAATCACCAGTTTTCTCCTCCGATTGCGAAAAAATTCTGTTGGCACGCACCTACATAGGGAGAAATGATCAGCACGATTAAATAAGAGAAATCAGGGCTCGCACAGAAAAATTTAAGTGCTCGTTTTTCCAGCGTGCCGTTCGAGACTGGAACGGTAGAGAGACAGCTTGAAGGTGATTCATTGAACCCTCTGCCAGGCACTTTATTGTGAATAGCAGAGTAATCACGTAGATTTAGATATGCTCTCGGTCGTTAAGTGAAGGGCGTTGGTCACTGCATCGTCCGTGGTGAGAGGTAATGTCTCAGATTTGGTATTCTCAGCACACTCTTGACACTGTGGATCTCTGAATACTGAATTGCCCAATGATTTTGGTAATAGAAAGTCCCATGCATATAGCTCCAGCTACTATTCCGCGTTCAAAGTCTGTTAATTCCCGTCGTTAGGCCATAATCACTTCGGAAACACACTGGAAACGCCTTCGGAAGGACGACGGTTCAAACCCGCGTCCTGCCATCCTGATTTAGGTTTTCCGTGATTTCCCTAAATCGCTTCAGGCAAATTTTGGGATTGTTCCTTTGAAAGGGCACGTCCGATTTCCTTCCCCATCCTTCCCTTACCCTAGCTTGAGCTCCGTCTCTAATGACCTCGTTGTCGACAGCACGTTAAACACTAATCTCCACATCCTCCTCCTCCTCCTCCTACGCCGGAAACCTTTTCACATGGTCACCTCAGTACAAATGACTCCTCCACTAATACACTGCCCTTTTATACCTTGTGTCGGCCATACTGCCGCCATCTGTATATGTGCAAATCGCTATCCCATGACTTTTGTCACCTCAGTGTAAAATTGCTAGGGTACTTTCATCATATCTGCCATAAAAAGATTTGTCAAAGAACTGATAGTGGTCTCTGAGATGCAAAAGTTACTAAAATATCGACATGCCGGCTGTCTGATAAATAGTTTGATCTATATTGATGCTGACGAAATAACGGAAGCAAAATATCGATATTTTCGATACATCCCGTTTTCAGTATAATTAGTACAATGATTCTTATTAGAAAAAAGTTTCTGTATTTAAAACAGGGAACAATTATTGTGTTAAAAGAGGTCTATTGTTCTAAATTTACACATA
Organism: Schistocerca nitens; assembly: GCF_023898315.1. Lineage (NCBI taxonomy): Eukaryota > Metazoa > Arthropoda > Insecta > Orthoptera > Acrididae > Schistocerca > Schistocerca nitens. Next base: position 164,764,608 of record NC_064616.1, on the reverse strand, counting down.
AGCTTTTTAAAACAGTGGCATTTTCACAAATAGCTTTTAACGTTTTCAAATATCGTAGCGTGATGGAAACTGTTTTAGAAATGTTGCTGAAAATGTCTATTTACATGAATGCATAACTGGCGCCTGCGTGCTGGCCATTGTCTAAAACTCTAAAAACAACCAATTGTTTCATGAATAATGGCTGTAGCTTCAGCCAAACAGGTAACCAGCCCTCCTGGAGTGTGTATCGGATTTCGGTAAACCAAAGGCTTTATCTCCCCCTACAAAGAGAAATACAGAGGTGTGAGGTCGGCAAAACGTGGTGCCACGACACAGCTTCGCCCTTCACAATCCAACAATCAAGGAAAATATTGGCTAAATGTTCTCTAAAATCAACGGCAAAGTATGTTAGGGCCGCATCGTGCTGGAACCATAATATCCGCCTAACTCCATACGTGACGTTCTGAAACATTTCCGTTAGTACTTCCCGGAGAAAAATACGTTAATTTCCCCCACCGATCGGGCCAGGTTGTAGATAAGGCCCAATCAGGTGGTCATGAACAATACCTGCTCACATATTTATGGTAAATCTCTGTTGATGGTAAAACACACGACTTGTCTTAGGATTTTCCAACTCTCAGACGTGGCTGTGATGTGGCCGTTGTGACAGTCTAGACACCGTCTCTGAACATCAGTAGCGTCACAACCTTCATGGAACTGTACTGAGAACACAGTACATGTGGAACATTTTTGTCACATTCTAAAATTTTGTGTACGTAGCTTTTTATTGCCCTGTATGTTACCAAGTGCACTCCTTACGGAACTGTTGCTTCACTTAGCAATCGCGTGGTCTCTCACCTGTGGTTTCTTACGTCACCGAACCGTATCAGAGAACGCCCTCTGCGGCATTGATAGCTGTTGTTCCTAGTGTTGAGTGTCTTCAGCTTTCTAAGTAGAGAACTTGATCGGCGTGATGCCAACATCTACTGTTTGCTTCCAAGAAACATCTACATGTGGACGGTTGCCTCGTTCTAGCCGCTTCGTACGACTGCTTACTCTGTATCATTGTTGAAATTAATCACGTAACCCGCTTACTTTTAGATGGTTATGAAAATTCTTTGACGTTAGTACGCTGTGGGAGAAATTGTATGATACGAGGGTTGGAACTTTAATAGTGGCAACTATTTATTTACAGCTAATTTTCCCATTTTTCTGTAAATAATTCGTGTCAGTATTTTGCACTCATGAGTTATTAAAGCGATGGTTCAGTACTGGTAGTATTCATACTTGTCAGCATATGTTTTCTTTCGATCTGAAATTATTAAATACTTCCTTAATCCTGACGTTATTTCGTCTGTCTCTTAAATCAAACCATGTGGCATAGTTTTGTCGTGGCTGGTTCTCTCAAGGATCTCAGTAATTCTGTAGGAATGTCATCTACTCCAGGAGCCTTTTTTTCGCTTAGGTCAAATTCTTCTCGCAGCATCATATCTCCCATCTCATCTTCACCTACATCTTCCACTCTTTCTATAATATTGTCTTCAATTTTGTTCCCCTTATACAGACCCCCTACATATTCCTTATACCTTTGAACTTTCCCTTCTTTGCATACTACTGGCTTGCCACAAGAGCTCTTGATATTCATTCAGTTGCTTCGCTTTTCTCCAAAAGTCTCTTTCATTTTTTCTATAGTCAGCATCTATCTTTCGCATAGTTATGCATTCTTCTGGAGCTTTCCATTTATACTCTAGCCATTGCTATTTAGCCATTTTGCAATTTCTATGAATTTCGTTTTTTAGGCTTCTATATTTTCTCTCGCACACTTCATTTGAAAGAATAGTTTTAAGTACCCATAAATGCTATCAAAGCTAGTATGGGAGAAATGTATTATCGAGCGAAAGCCGAAATCAGTTTTTAATTGTTACCACACGTTTAGGGGTCGACAGAGCTCCATGTGTAAGAGTATGTTGTTTTTCTCGTACTCAAATATAAACACGGCTTTGGTGCCACTTGGGGCATGACTTCAGTTTGCCTGCCGGCATTTCTTTTCCCCGCCCCCCGCTCTCAGCTTTAATGGAAGCGCTTGAGTCATATTTACAGATGGAAATATATAGTCCACAGCATATTGATTTGAAAATAAAACACGAAACAACAGATTTGCAGTAGTATACACATACTAGTAATAAAATACAACTGATGACCCTATACTACTGAGACACTCTTGTAAAGTTTAAAAGAATGTGCCAAAAGGAATTAATTGAACCTAAGTTTAAACTCTATCATTTATTATTCATACCTTTCATTTCAATTGGAAGCCTTTTGAAAATGGAACTTGCATAATAGAATATATTTTGTTGTTAAATAATTACGAAAGTGAGTCCTACATGGAAGCGATTTTCCGTTTAATGTTTGAATAAATTGATATTACATGCATCAAAAAAAAGTTTCGCATCACGCCGATTCCCAGAACTCCTGCAGACAGACGTATACTGTGGATATTGTATCACAGACACAGTCCCTTTGACTGTTCAGAGATGTCACTAAACCCACCCAAAAATGTAAACAACCATTCATGAACAGTGTGTATTAGACAGAGTGGGTCCGACAGTAGTGGGGCAACATATGTACGGGGACACTGCATTGTTGCCAAATTTATTCCAGATGGCTGCGATGATGTCACCCAAGATGGCGGCGTGTAGACTTGGCAACAGCGCGTGACACCATCCAAAATGGCGGATTTTGGCGGGAAAATAGGACAATTGGGCTATGTCCACTAACCTAACCCTCCAGAAAAATGGCGGGAAATTTGAATTTTGGCGGGAAAAAAGGCCAATTAGGCTATGTCCACTAACCTAACCATCCAGAAAAAATTAGCGCCAAATGCAAAGTCCAACAGGATAATGCCTGCAAAACCATACATGTCTTTATTATTATTCATTATCATTTATTATCATTTATTATTATTTATTATTATTATTTATTGTTATTATTTAAACAATGCACGTGTGTTTGCTACGAAGTCTGGAGTCCAACTGTGTTAGTTCATAATCCTGCCGCTGGTGGGAAAAAAGCCAATTGGACTACCTCCACTAACCTAACCCTCAAGAAATTGGCGCGAAATTTGAATGTTGGCGGGAAAATAGGTCAATTGTGCTATGTCCACTAGCCTAACCCTGCAGAAAAATTGTCGCCAAATTCAAATTCCAACACAATAGTGGCTGAAAAAACCGTACTTGTCTCTATTATTATTCATTATCATTTATTGTTATTTATTATTACTATTATTTATTATTATTGGCCTATCTCCACTAGAAAATTGCGCCAAATTCAAATTCCAACAGGATAAAGGCTGCAAAAACCGTAATTGTCTTTATTGTTATTCATTACTATTCATTATCGTTTATTATCATTCATTATTGTTTATTATTATTTATTACTATTATTGGCCTACCTCCACTAGAAAATTGCGCCAAATTCAAAGTCCAACACGATAATGTCTCGAAAACTGTACTTCTATTTATAATTATTATCATTTATTATTTATTCAAGATGTCCGATTTCGGTGGGAAGAAAGCCATTTGCGTTACATCCATAACAAAAATCTGTCACAAGTTCAAATTCCAACACCATAATCGATCACACGTACGAAATAGTCCACATCCTACGAACTTTGACTGTCACTTATTTTTCACTGCTAACCTATCAAAATCGTATCAAATAATAAACTGCACTTGTAGTAACGTAATTCACATCCTCTGATTTTGCAAGGAAAAAGGACTGAAGTCTTTATTTCAAGCAGAACAGTCATCACTCGTTCTCCAACAGACTTAGTCACATCCTCGAGATCGCAGCAACACCCAGTGCGCTCGCCACTAGATCCAGACTCAGCGGTAGCCCACCATTGGTCCAGCGGCCGCTCGAACCCTGTAAACATGTTTTCGCCAGACACCCTGGAACCTGCCGATTCTGACGTCACAACCGTAGGTTGTCCATTCACCACGTGTATTCGTCCCTCCTACACGTTTCGCGAAAAAATTTTTTGCCTGGGTGCGGAATCTTGCCCCACATCACACAACGGTCGGCCGTTCGGTCCAGCACACGGTGGGCAAAGAACGCCCTGTCACACTTTTGTCGCGAAAGTTGTTTTCCTGGGGAGTGGAATTTGCCCTGGCGTCACACAACCGCCGGTCCATCATGTGGCGTGCTCGACAAAGAATGTTCTAGCTAAGTTAACTGACTCAAGACCATCTGCACTCTCGCGCGCGCTTTATAACTGGACACGCGCCGCCTCCCCGACGGCGTCCGACCGCCTACGTCACACACTCTCGTTCGCCGCCTCCATACATGCGCCGGACATAGTCTTCTGTAAATATGCCAACACCCACATCGCGCATATAAGCTATCAATTGCCTAAGTAGTTAATTGCATTTCAATTTTAACCATATTAAATAATTCAATTTACAATATCATACAAGTATGAAAAGCGGTTCTATTATCTAATTTCATCTACTTTCATGGTCTAGACCACCACCTTTTCCTAGGAACCAGCGCCGAGTTTGAATTCTGGCAGTAAAGAAAGGCTTCCCGCTCCCGGGTTCCCGGGTTCGATTCCCGGCGGGGTCAGGGATTTTCTCTGCCTGGGTGTTGTGTGATGTCCTTAGGTTAGTTAGGTTTAAGTAGTTCTAAGTTCTAGGGGACTGATGACCATAGATGTTAAGTCCCATAGTGCTCAGAGCCATTTGAACCATTTTTGAAGTAAAGAAAGATCACTTGCGCTTTATCTACCAGCTTAAGAAAATTGTTGCAAATGAAGCTCATCACCACTAACCTAAGCCTCCACGACGCTACCTCTTCCTACCGGTTTCTGGTAAAAGGACTCACCCTGCACCAGGTCCAAGGATGGAGGAATGAATTTACTTTATTTAGGGATGGAGTATATGTACACTGCTGGCCACCGTAAATGCAACACCCTGAAGGAAGCATCCGAATCAAGTGAAATTTACACCATGGATTTGCAGCGATGAGATATGCAACTGATTAGAATTTCAGCGCAGACGCACATCACGCGCGCCTGTGGCGCCACCTCATAGCGCCATTTAAGGCTTGGCGATTTCGACGAGTGTACGTTCGGCACGTGTGTTTACCTTGTAGTTGTTTCACAAGACGATCAGTTATGCCTCGTAGACAACAGCGAACATCTTTTGATCAAGTATCCGAGCTCGACAGAGGAAGGATAGTGGCTTCCGAGATTGTGGATTATCATACAGAGAAATCGCTAGTCGTGTTGGACGAAACCAAACAACTGTAATGCGGATATGTGACCGTTGGATGCAGGAGGGTACGACGGACCGACGTGGTCCATCGCATTCACCTCGGTGCACCACTGCACGTGCTGATAGGCAAATTGTGCGCATGGCAGTGACGGATCGCTCAGTGACATCCCGAACCATAGCACAGCACATTGTGTCTGTAACGCATCATCCAGTGTCTGCGCGTACAATTCGACGCCGTTTACAGCAGAGTGGTCTGTCCGCAAGACGTCCATTGCTTCGTCTACCATTGACGCAGAAGCACAGACGTCTCCGTCGCCAATGGTGTGATGACAGACGGATGTGGACGGCAGAATGGAATGACGTTGTCTTTACTGTCGAGGCACGCTTCTGTCTGCAGCACCACGATCGTCGTATTCGAGTGTGGAGACATCGTGGAGAGAGGATGCTGGACAGCTGCATTATGCACCGCCACACTGGTCTTGCACCGGGTATTATGGTATGGGGCGGTATTGGATATTACTCTCGCACGTCTCTAGTACGCATTGCCGGTACTTTAAATAGCCGGCGCTACATATCCGAGGTGCTGGAGCCAGTTGTCCTTCCTTACCTTCAGGGCTCGGCCACAGCCATGTTTCAACAGGATAATGCGCGACCACACGTGGCACGCATTGTCCAAAGGTTCTTCGCCAATAACCAGATTGAATTGCTTCCCTGGCCGGCTCGCTCTCCGGATCTTTCGCCGATAGAAAACATGTGGTCCATGGTTGCTCAACGAGTGACCCAGATTACATCCCCAGCTGCCACACCAGATGATCTTTGGCAACGTGTGGAAGCTGCTTGGGCTGCTGTACCCCAGGAACACATCCAACGTCTCTTTGACTCAATGCCGAGACGTGTGGCAGCGGTGATCTCCAACAATGGCGGCTACTCTGGCTACTGATTCTGGCAGGAACCACATGTCACAGACGTCTGTAAACGTAATCATTTGATACTGGGTCAACATGTTATCTACAAAATAAATCTTGTTGTGCTACCTCTTGTCTTTCTTGGTGTTGCATTTACGGTGGCCAGCAGTGTATAACAGAACACACGCACTGACATGTCCCACATCATACAGACCTGTAAACCACTCCTACATCACTCATTTATAATGCTCTAGACACACGGTTGCCATGCAAGATTAGTCGAGCGGTATAAGGCGCTGCAGACATGGAATGTGCAGCTGGTCCCGGCGGAGGTTCGAGTCCTCCCTCGGGCATTGGTGTGTGTGTGTTTGTCCTTAGGATAATTTAGGTTAAGTAGTGTGTAAGCTTAGGGACTGATGACCTTAGCAGTTAAGTCGCATAAGATTTCACACACATTTGAACATTTTGAACACACGCTTGCTAATTGTAAACAGTTAAAAATAATGCATAGCACAGCCTACAGATATGCGAAATGCTCGTAAATAATGCAAATCATTTACGTCCAAATAGCCAAACAACTCCAAATTTTCGGAAATAATTTCAGTGCAGACCTGCAAACTGCTCCTAAATAATACAGCAGAGCGATGTGTAGACACGCTAAGTACTCGTAAACTGTTCAAGTAGCGCATATGAAGGGCTACAGACTCGATCTTGAAATAATGGACTGTGGTTGCGTACGTTGATTGCATTGAGTGTACAGGATGTAGCGATAAGTGACGTATACCTCCGATGTCAAACCGTGCACAGCCCCTGCTCAGCTTCCACAAGCATGAGGTGGCGGCACCTCCCTCATACTTAAAACCTGAGAAATTCCTATCCAAATACGTGTTCACCTACACACGCGTGCTGATGTGATCGGGCGGGAGCGCAACCCCGAGCTTCAGCGGAACGCTGGCCAAAGTTGTATGTAGGCGCCCTTGATGACCGAGCGTTTATTTAAAACAAAAAATGGTTCAAATGGCTCTGAGCACTATGGGACTTAACATCTGAGGTCATCAGTCCCCTAGAACTTAGAACTACTTAAACCTAACTAACCAAAGGACATCACACACATCCATGCCCGAGGCAGGGTTCGAACCTGCGACTATAGCGGTCGTGCGGTTCCAGACTGAAGCGCCTAGAACCGCTCGGCCACACCGACCGGCAGCGTTTATTTACACACACACAACGCGCACTCCGATCAATGCATTTGGGCTAGACGATGGCATCTTTGCCTAAACTTACAATCCACTTTAGAACACAGAACGAGATGTCATGTCATGATCGCATATATAGATCTGACCTCAAATCGATAGAACTGCGAAAAATGACCAGGGAATACGTATATATACAGACCGTAATGTGGTGAACTTGAGGAAGTACTTTGCTGTCTTCTGGTTGGCACCGAACAATTTGTATATCGGCCCAAGTATGCTGCAACAGGAGGAATCCCATAAAAACGTGGACATCGAAACGAAGGGAATAAGGGGGCAGTCAATTATTTTTCCCATTGAGGGTGCATTATACTGTATGTATATTGAGGTACCAGTGATTCCAGATGCATCAGTTATGTGACATAGCCTGCATTCTACTCGTATACAGCTACGTGTCCGGGATGTGTTTGAAAGCACTGTCTACTTGCGATCGTTAACGGTAAACCTGTAGGTCATCAGAGGACTACCATCTCATGTGTGAAGAAACTTTATATACTCCTGTAAAGGAGCTTTCATTTATGCGATCACCCCTGTCGCGTCTTGGGTGTAAAATTGAGACTTCAGCGTCATAACTAACTTAGTGGTAAGAGCTTGTGATGCGCTGCAATTGCTGTGTACGCATTGCCCGACTGATGCGTTATTTACAGAGTTAGTGACGGAATGATTTGTAATTTTCACATGTCGCACGCTGCTGCTTTGCATTTATCTGTCTCCTTGTAGGATGTATCTCCTGCTAGTAAGTATCATTTTATGTAGGGCTTATGCAGGCACCGTATAATTTCTTAACCCATCGGATGTGAACAGAGGACACGATACGTCTACACAAAGCTATATTGCGCTCGTATCAGGAACAGGAAATGTTTTACGATTCGATAAGATAGTTCAACGTAGATAATCTGTGAAGAAGGATGTATGTCTGATAGGGGTGAATGGTTTTCGATCTAATATTATAGACTGTTTTTAAGTACAGGACGTTGTAGTCTTAGGAGTGTGTGTGTTTATGTTCTCTATCTCACAAATACCTTCCAAGTACAGATCGTAGACTCTAGCACAATAATTTATAGCTTCGTTGATTTAGGTGAAAATGTATCCAACTCAATTCGTCTCGAATTCCATTTCGTATAAAAATAAGTCTTGTCTTGTTCTTCTTAACTGTATGCTATTACATTTCGGCGCTTTGAAATCTGTTACTATACACCGATTAGGAGTGCTAAGCTCCTCGACATGGTAACATCTCGAGAAATCTCGTGCACTTGGATGGGATGGGACTTGGAAAGCTATACGAGGTGCGGCTAGAAAAAAACCGGACTGATGCTGGAAAAAACATTTATTTACAATTATTTACAATTTCGTGTTATCTCCTTCAATGTACTCTCCTCCTCGATCTCTACACTGCTCCATACGAATTTTCCACTGTTCAAGCAATGCTGCAGATCATTTTCGGTAAGTCCATACATTACTTCCGTCGCTTTTTCTTTTACTGCTTCAACAGTCTCAAATCTAGTTCCTTTCAAAGCTGACTTGACTTTAGGGAAAAGAAAAAAGTCGCAGGGGGCCAAATCAGGTGAGTAGGGTGGATGATTTAAGATGGGAATGTTGTGTTTTGCCAAAAACGTATTCACTGACAACGCACTGTGAGCTGGGGCATTGTCTTGGTGAAGGATCCATGACCTTTTTCTCCACAAATCGTTCCGTTTTCTCCGTACTCGCTCACGTAGGGTAGCCAGGACGCTAATGTAGTAATGCTGATTCACTGTTTGTCCCTCTGGTACCCAATCAATGTGCACAATCCCTTTGATGTCAAAAAAAACAATCATCATTGCCTTGAATTTCGATTTTGACATTCGTGCTTTTTTTTGTCGTGGAGAACCAGGAGTTTTCCAATGCATCGATTGGCGTTTAGTTTCGGGATCGTAAGTAAAAAACCACGATTCATCGCAAGTAATAACATTTTGTAAGAAGGTGGGATCACTTTCAATGTTTTCCAGGATGTCAGAACAAATCATTCTTCGGCGTTCCTTCTGTTCAATTGTGAGACACTTTGGAACCATTTTTGAACACACTTTGTTCATGTTGAAACTTTCATGAAGAATCTGCCTAACACTTTCCTTGTCAACTCCTGTTAACTCAGACACTGCTCTGATTGTTAAACGGCGATCTTGTCGAACAAGTTTACCGATTTTTTCAATGTTTGCATCAGTTTTTGCTGACAATGGTCTGCCAGTGCGAGTGTCATCACTGGTGTCTTCGCGGCCATCTTTAAATCGTTTAAACCACTCAAACACTTGTGTTCGCGATAAACAATCATCGCCGTACACTTGTTGTAACATTACAAACGTTTCACTTGCAGATTTTCCAAGTTTGAAACAAAATTTGATGTTAACCCGCTGTTCTTTCTGTACACTCAACATTTTCCGACGCACAGACAAAACGACAACTACTTCAAACAGACGCCACGGGCAGACTGAGTGCAGGAGGCAGATGAAACTCGAGCAGTAGGCGGAGCGAGAGTCACGTGACAGGCCACGTGACTTTCAGCCTTATTGCATTCGTTTTATTGTTTCACCAGTACTAGTCCGGTTTTTTTCTAGCCACACCTCGTATTCATTCACGAGCCGTGGAGTGTGGCGCTCTTCTTCTGATCGCTTGGGGACTATTTCTCTAGCGGTGCTGCAGGGTGTGTTGGTCAATGAGTGTGTGAGGTTGGTCTTTTACCCTAAGACGGGGAAAATGCTCTGTGACTCCCATACGCTGAGAGATAGATCGTAAATTAAACATTATGCTGGAAGTGTTACAAATACGTAGAGCGTTGTCTGATGTACTTTGATCATGTATGTGTTCGAGAATTAACAATGAATGCACGTACTCCACAGTAATCTACCCACATTCGCAATCATACTCGCAAAGTGATGTAAAAGGGGAGGTTTAGCTGTGATACTGAAATTGGGGGGCCATGGTGTCACATCAATGGCTGGTGCTGAACTTAGTGTAAAATTCTTCGCACTATCAAGTCTATTGCTTAATATTACAGTACATCGAAGGTGTCTTTTCCATCACATCCACGCGTCGGTTACCAAATAATAACTGAGTGACATAGCTTGTTTGAGTTGGGGGAGAAGTTTTGTGGGAGGTAGACAACTTCTGGAGGTTGCTAGCAGCTAAACAGCGATTGCGAACATGAGTGCAAAATTACCAATAACTCGAAATGCAACACCGAGCCATCATCTGTTCCCTCACGGCGACATATGAACTTAAATGGAGAGGTCATGAAAGACATCCGCACGGTAGTTTGCAAACCCCGCACAACGCTACCAAACTCTTCTACTTTCCTTATGTTGTAAGTGTGTTTTATTTAAAAATAATTCAGTGTTATGCTATCCTCGGTAAGAATATGATTTACACAGTGTGATGCCTAGTTTTCTGTGAGAGGTCGTGGATCAGAGCGTCTTAATGCCAGTTTAGAATGTGACATAGAGATTGAAGTCGTGGCAGAAAAAACAAATGTTTGGCAGTGTACAAAGCGCGTTAGAAAACAGTGTTTCAAACAAGTAAACAGGGCCACAGTGGGCGTTTCTTGCGATTTACAGTATAGTACGTGGGATACGATCATTCTTCTAGAGTAGAGGTGATGAAACTTTAAACTACCCTCTGTAGTAAATCAATAAGCGCGTATTTAATAGGTTTGTTCGATCCAGGGAGCAGCAGTAGCAGCAGCAGTATGAGGGCTAAATTCAGTGAGGGGCGAAGTATGCCGTTAGGGCTGCACGCTGTGCTATTCTGGGAAGCATTGCGAAATGTCTCTCTCTCTCTCTCTCTTTCTCTCTGTCCCTCTCTCTATCTCCCTCTCTCTGTCTCTGTCTCTCTCCGCGCTGGACCCCCAACGCAGCTTTGCGTCAACGCGCGAGTAATGTGAGTTCTGTATCGGATGAAGTTATTTGAGCTTCTATTGTTAATTTTTGTTTGCTGGGGGGGGGGGGGGGGGGTATAGAATAACGATGACAGGATGTTGGGCTTATAGATTTGAATGGATGTGGATCTGTAGTATTTGTATGTAGTTTGGGGGCGTACCACAATGCACGCATTTCCGCCGAATGGTCAAAACACGGTCCTGTCGCAGTAACTCAGTTCGCTCTGTTTCTAGACGGTCTGCAGGAGGTAGTGGATATGGCTTTGTCCGACGTTTGCTCAGTCCCGACTTAAAATGGTATAATCACATGTGCAAAGCTGTATAAATGGGAGCAGTTGCAAGATGTGTAGGGACTGATTAAGACCATGTTGGATTTTTACTGTAGCAGATAGGTTCGAGAAAGGTGTCTCGTTTTGAGATATGATTCACTTGTGGCTGTGATCTTTCTCAATGAGTCATCGCCTTTAACTTAGTGGATATATAACAGAACATCTGACAAGGTATCGAGACAGAATACGTTACACATACCGGATAAATATCTAGCGGCGTGAGGGAGTTGCAAATACCGGTCACGTACTGTATTCTTTAGCCGAATGACTTTCAAAATTCATTGGGCGGGTGTGTGATATGTCCGCATTTGGGGATCAGGTTTATAAAGTATATCTGTTTGTGTAAAGAAATGTCTATGTGCTATTGTAGGGGGTGTGTGGATTTGACTTGGGGTACTGTGATAGCGTAGTGATGAGTATGTATAGTGCTAAGGAAGGTACAGCTGTTTCCAGAGCCACAGCGTTCAACAGAGTGTATTTCCAATACTTCGCTCATTGCCGAATACCGTTCAGTTGAGACCTAGATCATACGATTTAATTGTAAGTGTAATGATAGAAGAAATATGTGAGGAGTTTTCTAGAATGCGTTCGTGTTTGCAACGTCTGTGGTGGTACTGATTCGCGTTCCCACGTTAATGGTAGCGGTCTTCCGAATACGGAGGTCTGTTGGAGAGTAGGGATTTATGATAGTTAACTATACCGTGTTCTAGACGACCGGATAGCGAATTAAGTATGTCCTGGGATGCTCAAGTGTAACTTTGAGAAAATGGCGCGTTTGCGGTGCACTGTTAATCCCTCCCATGTAAATTGTTCAGTCGACTGCTTCTGCACATTTGATGCGTTTATTTTGTTGAGGTAATATGGATTGTGGTGTGTTGGACACATGTTTGTCTGTTCTCTAGACGTGGGAACGACCATAGTTGTATAAGACGTCGTGGTCACCTGACCTTCATTGCTTACGTATTCTGCCCCCACAATCATATTCCGCACATTAAGACGCTTCATTCTAACCCAAACTCGATAAGATAAAGTCAATGTTGTATGAATTCATGTAAACGATACGCAAATAACAAGTAAATCGCAAGTGCGCACCGAGGTTGAAATACTCGAAGCTGGCGTACACACACACATTCAAGACACGACGGTCACAAAAGCTTTTAGTTCAGGAGAGGCAAACTGCAGGCCAGGAGGCCGGTCCCTTCAGAGGACGAGTCAACCTATCTACGTCGGCTGGCGACCGCCCGTAGAGCAGACAGCGTATGCCCGAGTGATAGGGAGAACGACCCTGTGTTCGGCTTAAAAGCAAATTCCGCTACATTGTGTGGGAGCGCCCAGCCTATGCATTCTTTACAAACATAGCACGCAGCTTCAGAGGTTTTCACAGGGAGACAGCAAACGCCAAACGCCGATGCTACAGATTTCCGGATTGGTCATTCTCCCATTTTAGAAGAGCAATGCTGATTGGCAGACGGTACTGGTGACGCCTTGAGCTGAAGGAGTAATGGAAGAGACTGAAAGATACACCCCTTCACATCTGGCGTGGAGAGGGGCCGTTCCGTTGTCACTCTTGGAGCGAGAACACGTAACGAGAGCGTGTGCGCTCGTACGTGTACTCAAAGAGTGAGGAACAAGTCTCACCTCAGTACTTCACTGGGAGAGCACCTCTGTCGAGAGCGAATCGGAGTGCGACTCGATATTGAGTCCTTGCGATTAAGTGTTGTTCACTGTGTTGGCTGCCACACTTATTGTGCGGTGTGAACTGACAGAGTTATAGTTAAACGCCTATGAGCGAATTTTTGAGTGGCATCGCGGTGGACTGGTTATCTGACCGGTGTACCACGCCAATAGTTGGACTAGGGGCGAATAGCAGTCCTTGACTTCATCAAGGCGTAGGGAGAGTTTGATTGGCGAAGGTCAATCCAGATAGAACGAGAGTTATCTTATTTGTCAGCAGCGAGCGGCGCTGACAGCAGTCGTCGCAGTTTACGGTATTATGCACTACAGCTTTTGTGAGCCCCATATTTCCTCCACAACAGTACACTTCACTGCATTCCACAAACAACAGCCTCGACCGTACCTAGCAACATTCTAACGGATAATTATTCAAGTTGAGTAGGTGCGGCTCTCAGCAATTCTGCCAAGTCAATAATAAACTTAAACTTTCTATAGAAATTTCATTAGCGAATCCTATCCTTAAGAGGTAACTTCACACTCCGAAAAGAACCCGGAAATAACTTGTTGAGTTAATAACTAAAAGTGCCATTGTGATTTCTCAGAAGTTTTGCAAAAAAATTATAATTTTCGTTAGTTTCATGTTTTTCTTACACTAACTAGCACTACAAGTATCCCACTAGTTACGTAAGAAATTTTGTGAATTTTTGTATCATTTCCTTACAGCGGACGACTCCAGAGGATATTTATTGCTGAAAGTTTTTCAGGTATTTCTCTTTAGAACGTTAGGAGCATCTGTCTGACTTCTGTAGTAGTGTGGGGGTGGAAATTGCATCTTGCAGGAGCAACAGGGCACAGGGTAAAGGGTACATCTCAGATTAATCCGTTGCGCAGAATGACAGAATAGCACCCCTGTCGCTCACAGTTGGTTTGTAGAGAATATTGATCATCTCGGATCTGTCAGATGACTGACTTCAGTATTCGAGAGTGTGAAATATCAGTTTACTCTACTTGTTTCTAGTTAGTCAATGGTTTACAGCTCGCTGCACAAGGCTAAAGTTTGGTATTTGTGGAGAAATAATGTACAGTGTATATGCTACGTTAGCTATTGGGAGGCTAGTGCGGTGTTCTTGATATCGAGACGTACAGCGAAAATTGACGGTACTAGGTGATATATTCCCTGGTTGGAGATCGGTTTGACGGTCCAATGTTCTTGCGAGTATGGTTTGTATTTGATGACCTGTACGCTACTTCGCGATGTCTAGTTGTCTGTGAAAAATGGTGATCAGTGTAAAATAGTTTATTACCATTGAGGGTAGAAAGAGAGAACAGGTTGGCGGTGTGTAGAGTGAGAGAACTGTCCGTGCAAATTAGCATTTGAGGGAACTGTCCTTGCAAATTAGAAATCTTTGCAAAATAACGACAGAGAGCGCCAGAAAGAATAGGTGGGTGGTGCTTCGATAGCGACGGCGTTAGTAATTCGACTGGTAAATTCGATAAGAGCTAATGAGAATGCTCGATTGATTGTGATGTGATATAGGAGCGGTGAGAACTTTTTCGTATGTTGCGAGCAGGAAGGCTATCACGTTATGTCCGGGAGGAAGTCTCGATTAGGCGCTAGATTGGTAAACAAGTTCTGTTACGGGAGGAATTTCCGTGCATATAAGCTGAGGTATGAAGAAAGCAAGCATTAACTATTTCTGGGACACTATACATTCCCCGAGAGGTCGACTTGGTTCTTATTTTTTGCAAAGAGATGTAACATAAGAATAATGTTGAGAACGTTTTTGATGGCGAGTTGTCACGCAAACGTTTCGCGGCGGGGCGAGAGCCGTGCTGGGTAGTTAAGTATGATTAAACGTGTGTGTGTGTGTGTGTGTGTGTGTGTGTGTGTGTGTGTGCGCGTGTGCGTGCGTGTGTGCGTGTGCGTGTCAACACGCCTTGCATTCAAAAGCAGTGACAAGTGGCAACTGGAGATGTCTCGAATATGAGACTGGTGTGAGCACTGCTTGGAATGCAACTTTCTCCGGTGTTCGGTGGCGGCGGCTGGCGGGTGCGAGCTATGGCTGCCTCACTTCGCGGGGGTTGTGGCGCGCGCGATGAAGCGTCAGTCAATCGTCACTTATGGTCCGTTAGAATCGCTAAGGGGGGAAAGCAGGTACTGGTATTGTGGAATGGAATTCTGAGGTGTCTTCGCCGGACCGCATTTAGAGTGAGGAAGGCCGAACGCACGCGGCTCTGCTTGGAGCGCGCGTTGTGTGTGTGTAAATAAACGCTCAGTCATTGGTTCTGCTGAAACTCGGGGTTGCGTTCCCACGCGATCACATCAGTACGTGTGTGTAGGTGAACACGTATTTGGATAAGAATTTCTCAGGTTTTACGTATGAGGGAGGTGCCGCCACCTCATGCTTGCGGAAGCCGTGCAGGGGCTGTGTGTGGTTTGACATCTGAGGTATACGTCACTTATCGCTACATCCTGTACACTCAATGGACTGTGCATCCGTGCTTTGATTGCATTATTTCGGGATCGGGTCTGTAGGCCTTCACATGCGCTATTTGAATAGTTTACGAGTACTTAGCATGTCTACACATCATTGTGCTGTATTATTTAGGAGCAGTTTGCAGCTCTGCACTGAAATTATTTCCGAAAATTAGGAGTTTTTTGGCTATTTGGACGTAAATTCATTATTTACGAGCGGTTCGCATGTCTGTAGGCTGTGTTATGCGTTAGTTTTAACTGTTTACAATTAGCAAGCGTGTGTCTAGATCATTATAAATGAGTGATGTAGGAGTGGTTTGCAGGTATGTATGGTGTGGGACATGTTAGTGCATGTGTTCTGTGATACATATACCCCATCCCTAAATAAACTAAATTCGTTCCTCCATCCATGGGCCTAGTGTAGGGTGAGTCCTTTTACCAGAAACCCGTAGCAAGAGGTTGCGTCCCGGAGGCTTAGGTAAGTGGAGATGAGCTTCATATGCAACAATTTTCTTATGTTGGTGGCGGAAGCGCAAGTGACTTTTCTTTACTCGCAAAATTCAAACTTGGCGCTGGTTCCTAGGAGCAAGTGGCGTTCGGGTAGCTGAGGTTCGTACAAGTGCCCTTTGTTTCCAACAATTTTCTTAGGTTGGTAGAGAAAGCACAAGTGACCTTCCTTTACTGCCAGAATTCAAACTCGGCACTGGTTCCTAGAAAAAGGTGGCAGTCTCGACCATGAAAGTAGTTTAAATTAGATAATAGAACCAATTTTCATACTTATATGAAATTGTAAAATGAATTATTTAATATGATTAAAATTGAAATGCAATTAAGTACTTAGGCAATTGATAGCTTAGATGCACGATGTGGGTGTCAGCATATTTACAGAAGACCATGTCGTGCACACGTATGAAGGCGGCGATCAAGAGTGTGTGACGTAAGTGGTCGGACGCCGGTGGGGCGGCGGCACGTGTCCAGTTATAACGTGCCTGAGAGAGAGCAGACAGTCTTGAGTCAGTTAACTCAGCGAGAGTGTTCTTCGACAAGCACGCCGCGTGATGGACCGACGGTTGTGTTACGCCAGGGCAGATTCCACTTTCCAGTAAAACAAAAGTGTGGCGGGGCGTTCTTTACCCACTGTGTGCTGAACCGAATGGCCAACCGCTGTGTGATGTGGGGGAAGATTCCGCTCCCAGGCAAACAATTTTGGCACGAAATGTGTAGGAGGGACTGATACACGTAGTGAACGGACAACCTACGGTTCTGACGTCAGAATTGGCAGGTTCCAGCGTGTCTGGCGAAAACATGTTTACAGGGTCCGAGCAGCCGCTAGACCAGTGGCGGGCTACCACTGATCGGTGGCGGCAGAGTAATGATTAATAATAAAGACAAGTACATTTTTTGGAGCCATTATCGTGTTGGAATTTGAATTTGGCTCCAATTTTTTCTGGACAGTTAAGTTAGTGGACATAGAACAATTGACCTATTTTCCCGCCAAAATTCAAATTTCGCGTCAGTTTTCTTGGGGGTTAGGTTTGTAGAGGTAGCTTATTGGCTTTCTCCTCGCCAAATCCGCCATCTTGAATGACGTCACGGCGGCGCTCTCTGGTGGCAGGGGTGTTAACTAACACAATTTGATTGGACTCCGGACCTTGTAGTGAACGCACGTCCATCATATAAATAATAATAATAAATGATAATAAATGATAATAAATGATAATGAATGATAATAAATGATGGTAAATGATGATAAATGATAATGAATAATAATAAAGACAAGTACGGTTTTGCAGGCATTATCCTGTTGGAATTTGAATTTGGCGCCCATTTTTTCTGGAGGGTTAGGTTAGCAGTCGTAGCCCAATTGGCCTTCTTTCCCGCCAAAATTCGACTTTCTCGCTATTGTTCTGGAGGGTTAGGTTAGTGGACGTTGCGCAATTGGCCTCTTTTCCCGCCAAGATCCGCCATCTTGGATGACGTCATGTGCTGTTTCCTAGTCGACAAGCCGCCATCTTGGATGACGTCATCGCCGCCATCTTGAATAAATTTGGCAACAATGCTGAGTGACCCCATACGTAGGTTGCCCCAGTACGTCCGATAGCCGATCAGTTCCAATCATTCCACCAGGAAAGAGGTACACGGCTCGTGTTGTCTGTAGTTCAATCCACTTGACAGTCAATAACGCGGTTCGATCGCGTCCGCATTGTTACTTTGTGCCAGGAAGCGCTCTCAACCAGGTAAGTGTCCATGTGTCTCGGAGTGAAGGAAAGTGATGTTGTTCAGACATGGAGTAGGTACAGAGAGACAGGAACTGTCGATGACATGCATCGCTCACGCAGCCCAAGAGTTACTGCGGCAGTGAATGACCGCTACCTACGGATTATGGCTAGAAGGAACCCTGACAGCAACGCCACCATGTTGAATAATTCTTTTCGTGCAGCCACAAGACGTTGTGTTACGACTCAGTGCGCAATAGGCTGCATGATGCGCATCTTCACTCCCGGCGTCCATGGCGAGGTCCATCTTTGCAACCACGACTCTATGCAGCACAGTACAAATGGGCGCAACAAGATGCCGAATGGACCGTTCAGGATTGGCATCAAGTTCTCTTCACCGATGAGTCTCGCATATGCCTTTAACCAGACAATCGTCGGAGACGTGTTTGGAGGCAGCCCGGTCAGGCTGAACGCCTTAGACACACTGTCCAGCGAGTGCAGCAAGGTGGAGGTTCCCTGCTGTTTTTGGGTGGCATTATGTGGGGCCGACGTATGCTGCTGGTGGTCATGGAACGCGCAGCAATGGCTGTGCGATACGTGAATGCCATCCTCCGACCGATAGTGCAACCATATCAGCACCATATTGGAGAGGCGTTCGTCTTCATAGACGACCATTCGTGCCCCCATCGTGCACATCTTGCCTTCAGGATAACGACATCGCTTGACTAGAGTGGCCAACATGTTCTCCAGACATGAACCCTATCGAACATGCCTGTGACAGATTGAAAAGGGCTGTTTATGGACGATGTGATCCACCAACCACTCTGAGGGATATACGCTGAATCGCCGTTGAGGGGTTGGACAATCTGGACCAACAGTGCCTTGATGAACTTGTGGATAGTATGTCACGACGAATACAGGTATGCATCAATGCTGGAGAACGCGCTACTGGATATTAGAGGTACCGGTGTGTACAGCAATCTGGACTACCACCTCTGAAGGTCTCGCTGTTTGGTGGTACAAAATGCAATGTGTGGTCTTCATGAACATTAAAAAGGGTGGAAATGATGTTTTATCTTGATCTCTATTCCAGTTTTCTGTACAGGTTCCGGAACAATGGGAACCGAGGTGATGCAAAACATTTTTTGATGTGTGTATTTTTTCAGAAGCCTTGCGCCGATGTTACGCACTACCTTGTTTGCCATCAGTTACAGTATATTCAACGTCTTTCAGGCTGACGCTTGTCATCTGCTAACAGAATACAAAGAAAAATAATTAGACATATTTAGTGGCAAATCAGTGATACAATATTTCTTGATTGATGTGTTGACTATCAGTGATAAGGAATAGAAAGTTTCATTTGACATAAGGGATCATTCCGCCCAGTAGCCACGGATTGCTCGAGCAGAAACTATTTGAGACGCATCACGTGTGCCAAAATGTATGGTACATAGTTGATGCATTGCGGCAGACCTTGTGACTAGCAATGATGATAGGTTGTTGGCGCACACACAGTTAGAAGACATCTATCAAACACTACTGGTCGCTGGACTAATCGAAAGCAGCATTTTGATCACGAGTTCAGGTAAACAGTCATGTGTTTTGCAAGAGACTTTAGCCATTCCCACGGCCTGGAAGTTGCAGCCAGTCTGTAGCCGGCCGTCTGTTAACTGTTGCTTACAGCCAGGGTGGAGAAGCTCGAACGGAGGTCTCTTCTTCCCGTGACGTATACCAGAGGTAATTGAAAAACTGTATCGTTATTCGGAAACTGCCTCTATGGTAATTCGACGGGAAGCCTCAGAACGCCTTGCTCATGATTTACTAATTTTTTCGAGGATAGTAATCCTAAGGTATTACATTTGTCTGGAAACTGATGAGCATCTACATCTGCATACATACTCTGCAAGTGACACTTAAGTTCCTGGCAGAGGGTTCATCGAACCACCTTCACAATAATTCTCTATTATTCCAAACTCGAACAGTGCGCAACAGTGCATCAAACGAACACCTATATGTTTCCTTGCGAGCTCTGATTTTCCTTATTTTATTATGATGATCGTTTCTCCCTGTGTAGATAGGCGTCAACAAAATATTGTTGCATTCGGAGAAGGAAATCGGTGATTGAAATTTCGTGAGAAAATTCCGCCGCAACAAAAAACGCCTTTGTTTTAATGATGTCCACTCCAAATCCTGTATCATGTCAGTAACACTCCCTCTCCTATTTCTTGATAATTCAAAATGTGCTGGCCTTGGCTCTGAGCACTATGGGACTTAACATCTTAGGTCATCAGTCCCCTAGAACTTAGAACTACTTAAACCTAACTAACCTAAGGACATCACAGACATCCATGCCCGAGGCAGGATTCGAACCTGCGACCGCAGCAGTCCCGCGGTTCCGGACTGCAGCGCCTAGAACCGCACGAAAACCGCGGCCGGCCGTGCTGGCCTTCTTTGAACTTTCTTGATGTGGTCCGTTAATCCTATCTGGTAAGGATCCCAGACCGCACAGCAGCACTTCAAAAGAGGACGTACAAGAATAGCGTAGGCAGTCTGGTTAGTAGATGTGTTGCATCTTCTAAGTGTTCTTTCTCCCAATAATACGCAATCTTGGGTTTGCCCGCCCCACAACATTTTGTGTGTGTTCCTTCCAATTTAAATTGTTCGTAATTGTAATTCCTTGGTATTTAGTTGAATTTACGGCCTTTAGATTTGACTGATTTATCGTGTAACTGACGTTCAACAGATTCCTTTTAGCTCTCATGTGGATGACCTCACACATTTCATTACTCCGGGCCAATTGCCAATTTTCACACCAAACAAATATCTTTTCTAAACAGTTTTGCAATTTGTTTTGATCTTCTGATGACATTACTAGACGAGAAACGACAGCATCATCAGCAAACAACCTAAGACGGCTGCTCAGGTTGTCTCCTAATCATTTACATAGGTAAGGAACAGCAGAGGGCCGGTAATACTACCTTGGGCAACGCCAGAAATCACTTCTGTTTTACTCGATGACTTTACGTCAGTTATTACGAACTGTGACCTTTCTGACAGGGAACCACGAATCCAATCACTTAACTCAGACGATATTCCATAAGCACGCAATTTCATTAAAAATCGGTTGTGTGTCATAGTGTCAAAAGCCTTCTCGAAATCTAGAAATACGGAATGAATCTGAAATCCCTTGTCACTAGCACTCAACACTACGTGTGTGTAAACAGAGCCAGTTGTGTTTCACAAGGGAAAAATGGTTCAAATGGCTCTGAGCACTGTGGGACTTAACATCTGTGGTCATCAGTCCCCTACAACTTAGAACCACTTAAACCTAACTAACCTAAGGACATCACACACATCCATGCTCGAGGCAGGATCCGAACGTGCGACCGTAGCGGTCACGCGGTTCCAGCCGGAAGCGCCTAGAACAGCACGGCCACACCGGCCGGCGTTTCACAAGAACGATGTTTTCTAAATCTGTGTTAACTATGTGTCAGTAACCGTTCTCTTCGAGCTAATTCATAATGTTCGAACACAATACGTGCTCCAAAATCCTGCTGCATATCGATGTTAATGACACGGGCGTGTAATTTAGTGGATAACTCCTACTACCTTTCTTAAATATTGCTGTGAGTTGTGCAACGATCCAGTCTTTGGATACAGATCTTTCATCGAGCGAGCGATTGTATGGAGCTATTGCATCCACATACTCCGAAACGAACCTGATTGGTATACAATGTGGAGTAGAAGACTTATTTTTATGAAGTGATTTTAGTTGCTTCACTACTCCGAGGTTATCTACTTCTAAGTTACTCATGCTGGCCGCTGTTCTTGATTCGAATTCTGAAATATTTGCTTCGTCTTCTTTGGCAAAGGAATTTGGGAAGGCTGTGTTAAATAATTCTGCTTAGTCAGCACTGTTGTCGATAGTATTTCCATTGCTATAGTGCAGAGAAGGCACTGACTGTCTCTTGCAGCTAGCATATTTTACATACGACGAGAATCTCTTTGGATTTTCTGCCAGGTTTCGAGACAAAGTTTCGTTGTGGAAACTATTATGAGCATCTCGCATTGAGGTCCGTGTTAAATTTCGAGTTTCTGTAAAAGATCGCCAATCTTGGAGAGTTTGCGATCGTTTAAATTTGGCATTCTTTTTCCTTTGTTTCTGTAACAGTGTTCTGACCTGTTTTGTGTACCGTGGGGAGCAGCTACATCGCTTGTTAATTTATTTGTTATAAATCTTTCAATTGCTGCCGACATTATTTTTTGAATTTAAGCCTCATCCGGTCTACACTTTCGTTGTTACTTTGGATGGGATGGAGATTGTCTCTCAGGAAGGCACCAAGTGAATTATTATCTGCTTTTTTGAATAGATATTTTTTTTCCCTTTATTCTCTCTCTCTCTTTCTTTCTCTCTCTCTCTCTCTCTCTCTCTCTCTCTCTCTCTCTACCCAGCTACGTCCCAAAGACACATTTACAGCCTGTTCCACGTTATGCCGATCCTGCCGCAACACGCCTTTCAAATCAGTGGCGACACTGTGCACTCACACGCGCTTGTGGACTGTTCATGCTTCAATGCATACGGTAACACTATACGAAATACAGAAATTAGTAACTAATCGAATCAACGCGAGATACGTATATGAACAGAACGTGCACTATGTGATCAAAAGAATCCGGACGCCCCCAAAAATATACGTTTTACATTATAGGTTCATTGTGCTGCCGCCTATTGTCAGATACTCGATATTAGCGACCTCAGTAGTCATTAGACAGCGTGACAGAGCAGCATGGGGCGCTTCGTGCAACTCATGGACTTCGAACGTGGTCAGTTGACTGGGTGTCACTTGTGTCATACGTCTGTACGCGAGATTTCCACACTGATACACATCCCTAGGTCCACTGCTTCCCATGTGACAGTGGAGTGGAAACGTGAAGGGACACGTACAGCATAAAAGCGTACACGCCGACCTCGTCTGTTGAGTGACTGAGACCGCCGACAATTGAAGAGGGTCGTATGTGTAATACGCAGACATCTATCCAGACCATCGCACAGGAATTCCAAACTGCATCAGGGTCCACTGCAAGTACTATGACAGTTAGGCGGGAGGTGAGAAAACTTGGATTTCTTGGTTGAGCGGCTGCTCATAAGCCACACATCACGCCGGCAAATGCCAAACGACGCCGTGCTTGATGTAAGAAGCGTAAACATTGGACGATAGAACAGTGGAAAAACGTTGTGTGGAGTGACTAATCACGGTACACAAAGTTGCGATCCGATGGCAGGGTGTGGCTATGGCGGATGCCCGGTGAACGTCATCTGCCAGCGTGTGTAGTGCCAACAGTAAAATTCGGAGGCGGTGGTGTTATGGTGTGGTCGTGTTTTTCATGGAGGTGGCTTGCACGCCTCGTTGTTTTGCGTGCCACTATCACAGCACGGGCCTACATTGATGTTTTAAGCACCTTCTTGCTTCCCACTGTTGAAGAGCAAGTCGAGGATGGCGATTGTATCTTTCAGCACGATCGAGCACCTGTTCATAATGTACGGGCTGTGGAGGAATGGTTACACGACAGTAACATCCCTGTAATGGACTGGCCTGCACAGAGTCCTCAACTGAATCCTACAGAACACCTTTGGAATGTTTTGGAATGGCGACTTCGTGCCAGGCCTCACCGACCGACATCGATACCTCTCCTTAGTGCAGCACTCCGTGAAGAATGAACTGCCATTTCCCAAGAAACCTTCCAGTACGTATGCCTGCGAGAGTCGAAGCTGTCATCAAGGCTAAGGGTGGGCCAACATCATATTGAATTCCAGCATTACCAATGAAGGGCGCCCCGAACTTGTAAGTGATTGTTAGCCAGGTGTCCGGATACTTTTGCTCGCATAGTGTATGTAAATGACTGCACGGTGTACTACAGTAATAGACGGAACATTGCTGCTTATTGCAGAGGCGTGCATCGAGCCTTCTCGGCCCGTCCGGGACCGTTGCCGTAACTGCAGGGCGCCAAATCAATCAGTCAATCAATCGACCAACCAACCAATCAATAACGACTGCCGGGCGAGCCTCGACAAGCGCTGCCCGGTCAGCCAGCCGAGCCCCACCGGGGCGCACCTGCTGGCCGAGCGGTGGCTCGCGAGAAACCGAGTCTGCCCGTGGATCGGCTGCTCCCCACAGCCGAGCGCAGAACGAAATCTCTGCGGCTCGTTTGCAAGCAGCTTTTTACTTTACACAGTATTTACTGACACAGTACTTTACCTCCTATGTTACATTATAATAACTAATGGCTGTAACATCAGGAACTTGATGGATACTTAAATTTCTTCCGTTGCTTGTAATTGGTAAATCAAATTACTGTTACGTGCACTAAAAGACTATATCTTACGATGCAACTAACGTTATTAAAGTTTGCCCTACTAATTACCGAGTTTTTGTAATACTGAATGAGGAAATGGGAAGTACTGAACATTATTCGTTGACACACACTGAAGTTAGAAAGATATATTACGGCAGAACTGATGTCACATTGCGCACTCTTTCCACATTTTGAAGGCATCGATGCTGAAGCTTCGTTCTCTGTATGACATTTTGCAAGTAATACCAACATGCCAGCATGGAAGACAAATATGTTCAAAAGTTCAAATGCGTGTGAATTCAAAAATGGTTCAAATGGCTCTAAGCACTATGGGACTTAACATCTGAGGTCATCAGTCCCCTAGACGTAAAACCACTAAAACCTAACTAACCTAAGGACATCACACATATCCATGCCCGAGGCAGGATTCGAACCTGCGACCGTAGAGAACTGGGATTACCAGGTAGCTGACATTTTTCCGAATTCACGTAAAACTTCAGCAATTTGCTCATACTGCATAAACATGGATTTTAGCATGACATACAAAGTATTCCAGCGAGTCTCAACGTGCTGCTTCACGGTAAGCTACAACCGTGAGTCTTTCAGGTGGCTGCTCCTTTTTAAGTAAGTTACGGCACGTTTCGCTGATTCCAACAATGTGTGAACATTACGACAATATTTCCGCAACCATTTTTCCTCAAGGGTGTAGCATAGAACTGTGATGAAAGACTAGTCGTTGTATGAAAGTCGACAACTGTTCTTTGTTTTTACATTTGCCCCCTGATCGGTAACGAACGTAACATTCAAGTGATGGCTTGTAAATATCCCTAACTTGCTTATTTTAGTTTCAGTTTCGTCCCGAACATTTGTAGCACTTTTCTCCAACAAGCAGCTACTCTCCAACAAACAGGACCCGATTTTCGCACTTCTTCTCTGACGATATGGAATGCGTGTAAACTAATGCGTCTATCGACGTCCTCCATATCCTCCAACAGCCACATGGTATTCGCCTGCTAGTTCTTTTTCATACCGAGAAATTGTTGGTTGGTGAGGAAGGACATATCTCTTGCACTTGGAGCAGGGTACTGTGCTTCCATTTCGGGCAGTATCTGTGCAAGATCTAGAAAGCTTTCTCCTGCTTCTAATGAAGGACCACAGGTCTCTTGTGCACATTGTTACACACTTCTCCACAACAATGGATTTTGCTGACGCCGGAAGGTTGCCATTACTATTGATCTGACTATTAGGAGAAGCTTCGCAGTTATTAAAGTGTTACGGTCGCAGGTTCGAATCCTGCCTCGGGCATGGATGTGTGTGATGTCCTTAGGTTAGTTAGGTTTAAGTAGTTCTAAGTTCTAGGGGACTGATGACCACAGAAGTTAAGTCCCATAGTGTTTAGAGCCATTTGAACCATTTTTATTAAAGTGTCGCAACAGGTTCCATGAGTTTTCCTGTACGTGATTGCAAGTTCTAGCTGCTTTCAGTATGGCGAAAGAGTAGACCACTAACCACATAGAAAACTTATAAAAATGTACCGCAAAAGACCTTGTTTGTGGAAAGTCACCCAGGAACGTTACATGAAGAAGAATGTAAAAAGTAGGGTGTACGAAAAGATTGCTGTAACATTTCTAGACGATATGAAACTGTGGACCAAAGAGTAATAGAAACTTAACTATAAAACTTGAGATCAAGTTTCATAAAAGAGCTCAGAAAGGTAGAAGTTTCAGAAAGAAGCGGAAAAAAAGAAAGGACGATTTGTATAAACCAATAAACGGTTTCTACATATACATCTACATCTACATTCACACTACGCAAGCCACCCAACGGTTTGTGGCGGAGGGCACTTTACGTGCCACTGTCGTTACCTCCCTTTTCTGTTCCAGTCGCGTATGGTTCGCTGGAAGAACGACTGCCGGAAAGCCTCCGTGCGCGCTCGAATCTCTATAATTTTACATTCGTGATCTCCTCTGGAGGTATAAGTAGGGGGAAGCAATATATTCGATACCTCATCCAGAAACGCACCCTCTCGAAACCTGGACAGCAAGCTACACCGCGATGCAGAGCGCCTCTCTTGCAGAGTCTGCCACTTGAGTTTGCTAAACATCTCCCTAACCCTATCACGCTTACCAAATAACCCTGTGACGAAACGCGCCGCTCTTCTTTGGATCTTGTCTATCTCCTCCGTCAACCCGACCTGGTACGGATCCCACACTGATGAGCAATACTCAAGTATAGGTCGAACGAGTGTTTTGTAAGCCACCTCCTTTGTTGATGGACTACATTTTCTAAGGACTCTCCCAATCAATCTAAACCTGGCACCCGTCTTACCAACAGTTAATTTTATATGATAATTCCACTTCAAATCGTTCCACACGCATACTCCCAGATACTTTACAGATGTAACTGCTACCAGTGTTTGTTCCGCTATGATATAATCATACAATAAAGGATCCTTCGTTCTATGTATTCGCAATACATTACATTTGTCTATGTTAAGGGTCAGTTGCCACTCCCTGCACCAAGTGCCTATCCGCTGCAGATCTTCCTGCATTTCGCTGCAATTTTCTAATGCTGCAACTTCTCTGTATACTACAGCATCATCCCCGAAAAGCCGCATATACTTCCGACACTATCTACTAGGTCATTTATATATATTGTGAAAAGCAATGGTCTCATAACACTCCCCCTGTAAACGCCAGAGGTTACTTTAACGTCTGTAGACGTCTCTCCGTTGAGAACAACATGCTGTGTTCTGTTTGCTAAAAACACTTCAATCCAGCCACACAGCTGGTCTGATATTCCGTAGGCTCTTACCTTGTTTTTCAGGCGACAGTGCGGGACTGTATCGAACGCCTTCCGGAAGTCAAGGAAAATGGCATCTACCTGGGAGCCTATATCTAATATTTTCTGGGTCTCATGAACAAATAAATCGAGTTTGGTCTCACACAATCGCTGTTTCCGGAATCCATGTCGATTCCTACCGAGTAGATTCTGGGTTTCCAGAAATGACATGATACGCGAGCAAAAAACATGTTCTATAATTCTACAACAGATCGATGTCAGAGATATAGGTCTATAGTTTTGCGCATCTGCTCCACGACCCTTCTTGAAGACTGGGACTAGCTGTGCTCTTTTCCAATCATTTGGAACCTTCCGTTCCTCTAGAGACTTGCGGTACACGGCTGTTAGAAAGGGGGCAAGCTCTCCCGCATACTCTGTGTAGAATCGAATTGGTATCCCGTCAGGTCCAGTGGACTTGCTTGTACAATGTTCATTATTGTACTACGCGCAGCCCACGGCTCTGGTTTAATGCTCCCGTGCGGCAGTTGCAGCGTTCATTCAGAAAAGGCCGCTTCCCTCAACACGAGTGCTGCTCGCCTTTCAATTTAGACAGACTGCTGCATCTGAATAAATACGGTGCCTCCGAAGAGGCCCAAGAGCGTCGTGTGATACACGATACGCTATTTACAGAAATGTGCGCTGTGAAGCAATTTTCCAAATTTAGATTTCCATGGGTTCTCTAAATCGCTCAAAGTGACATCGTTTAGAGTTTCACTCCAGTCACTTCTTCGTTGAAGCATAGAACATAAAGCGCATAATTCTGTAGATTCTAATGTTAGTAAAGGTACGGTATATTGATAATTTTTACTTTATGGACCGTCTGACAGCAACAGATTGAAACACAATTATCAGTGCCATACGCGTTTCGCCTTTATTTTCTGATTTGACAGTCGGCAACACAAACCAAAACATTGCATCGAAACAAGTGTCAAGTTCATAGTGCTGTGAAATGTGAAAAATAAACCGCAAATTGGCATTTAGAAGAAGAACAACAGCACCAAAAATGCAATAGTAGCGTAATATGTAGGAAATCGTCCACAAAACCTGCCACTGAAGATGCCTTGCAGAAAATAAAGGCGAAACGCGTATGGTACTAATAATTGTTTCATTCAGTTGCTGTCAAACGGTCCATAAAGTAAAAATTATCAATATACCGCAATATTACACGCAACTGAGGAAGACAGGACTACAAAAGTTGGCCGGCCGATGTGCTCGAGCGGTTCTAGGCGCTTCAGTCTGGAACCGCGCGACCGCTACGGTCGCAGGTTCGAATCCTTCGTTTCGTTTTGTGCCTTGAAGCGTGAGCGAACTCTTTCAAAATGTTCGGTATGGAGCAGCAATGTCATAACATGTGTAAGAGGTAACTTCTTCATAGTAATAAACATGTTCAGGGCACCCCGCAGTTTTGTGAGAAACCTTACCTGTCACTGTCTGTGTCGAGGTCTTAGCTGAAACAATTACGGAAGACCGGATTTAGAATTTCAGGCTTCATTTTATGATACTAAGTTTCGGTGCCTTTATTATCAAAAAGCATCTGAACAGGCGAGTTTATATATTGCGAAGGCACAAATAAATTTATTGGCTGGACAATCGAGCACCTACGGTTAAAACAGTGTGCAGTGGCGTACTGATCAAGGCGTATGCGTCATACCCGCAGGTAGTGGGATTAGGAGTCCCTTAGAGTTTTCCAAATTTAGGTTTCCATGGGTTCCCTAAATCGCTTAAGTGAATCTTGGTATGGTCCCTATTAAAGTACCAACGCCGATCTGCTTCCTCACCTAGTCTGTACTTGTGCTCCAACTATAATCCTCTAGTCGTTGGCAAGACGTTAAAAAAAAAAACTACTCTTCTTTTATCTATTTGCACCGGCCGAAGTGGCCGTGCGGTTAAAGGCGCTGCAGTCTGGAACCGCAAGACCGCTACGGTCGCAGGTTCGAATCCTGCCTCGGGCATGGATGTTTGTGATGTCCTTAGGTTAGTTAGGTTTAACTAGTTCTAAGTTCTAGGGGACTAATGACCTCAGCAGTTGAGTCCCATAGTGCTCAGAGCCATTTGAACCATATCTATTTGCTACCGTAAAACTTGGATGTAGCTCACTGGGGCGAGACACAGCTTCATCATTTCACTGACAAGAAGTTAGTGGACATCTACGGGAAAGAACATCACCAAAAAGCCGTCGACATCACTATCGAAATAGTTCAAATGGCTCTGAGCACTATGGGACTTAACTTCTAAACTCATCAGTCCCCTAGAACTTAGAACTACTTAAACCTAGCTAACCTAAGGACGTCACACACATCCATGCCCGAGGCAGGATTCGAACCTGCGACCGTAGCGGTCGCGCGGTTCCAGAATGTAGTGCCTAGAACCGCTCGGCCACCCCGGCCGGCGATCACTATCGAGCAAGGTGGCACAGTGGTTAAGAGAATGGAGTTGCTCTTGGGAGTACAGGGATTCAACTTCTCATTCAGTCATCCAGATTTATGTTATACGTGATGCCATCAAATCACTTAAGGAAATACCGGGACGGCTTCTTAGAAAGAAGAGGGCCGTTTTCCTTGCCCACCCTCCCCAATCCGGGCTTGTTCTCCGTCTCTAGTGACCTTGTCGTCGACGGGACGTCAAACTCTAGTCTGTTTTCTTTATCCTCAGCCGTGACTCGGTGAATTTAAACACACTCATGAATTCTCAGCTACCCGATTAGAATAAAAAGAGCACAGTTTGTTTGCTTTAGAGCAATGGATCCGTTATAGATTTTCTCTCCCGTTAATCCTGACGAACTAAGTGTAGCCGGCCGCGGTGGCCAAGCGGTTCTAGGCGCTTCAGTCCGGAACCGCGCGACTGCTACGGTCGCAGGTTCGAATCCTGCCTCGGGCATGGATGTGTGTGATGTCCTTAGGTTAGTTAGGTTTAAGTAGTTCTAAGTTCTACGGGACTGATGACCTAAGATGTTAAGTCCCATAGTGCTCAGAGCCATTTGAACCATTTGAACTAAGTGCAGCACGACATGATGAATAACACAAAATTGCTATATTATTCAGGGAGTGTGTTCTCATTCCACAACGAAACGAAGTTTCTTGACACACTGAGATTCGTGCTAGGCTATGTTTGTGTAGATGTTCGATTTCGTTTAGTAACCAGCTACTACTTTTTTCACGTTACATGCAAGTAGACCAAGCTGTGGTTCCTGAAGAGGATCAGGTGCCTTTTCAGTAGCTGCAGCTGCAACAATCTGGCCTTTTAATATTAGCCAACAAGTCCTTGCTACGTTGGTACTGCTAATTGCTAATTGCAAGGGGAGCCTGTAGCATTTATTACTCGCGAGGGCATGCACCTCTACCCTATGGATTATTGACGGTGGCGTCCTCTTTGGTAAAATATTCGGGAGATAAAATAACCCCCATTCGGATCTCTGGACGGGGACTACTTATGAGGATCTTATCAGGAAGAGCGAAATTGTCATTCAAAGGGTTGTAGCGTCTTGCCTTTCAGCTTTAGCTTGTTTCTCAGATACTTCTGCAAAAAGTTTCAACAGTAACATCAATGAACGTTAACAGGACGAGGGCGTATCATAATTAACGGCGTAAACGCATACAGTTGAAAGTACACGATACTAGAAGCAAAAAAGTCTCAGTAAACATAGGGTCGGAAATGCATACCTTAAGAGCTACGAGCAGTTTTTCGTCTTCGATACTGTGAAACAAATCTCTTATACTTTAAGCTCTTTGCTTTCCATATTTTGGGAAGTGATAATATGGACCAAAACAAGAAAAAAATGTCCAGTAAACGTATGCTTTAAAATGCGTAACTTAAGAGCTATGAGCACTGGTTTATCTTCGATACTTTGGAACACAACTCTTCTAATGAACAAGTGCTCATAACTTCTAAGGTATGCATTTTAGAGCACATGTTTTCCGGACATTTTTTCCTTGTTTTGGTCCATATTATCACTTCCCAAAATGTGGAAAGCAAAGAGCTTGCAGTAGAAGAGATTTGTTTCACAGTATCGAAGATGAAAAATTGCTCGTAGCTCTTAAGGTATTCGATTTCGACCATATATTTATGGAGACTTTCTGCTTCTAGTATCGTGTACTTTCAACTGCCGGCCCGGGTGGCCGAGCGGTTCTACGCGCTACAGTCTGGAACCGCGCGACCGCTACGGTCGCAGGTTCGAATCCTGCCTCGGACATGGATGTGTGTGATGTCCTTAGGTTAGTTAGGTTTAAGTATTTCTAAGTTCTAGGGGACTAATGACCTTAGAAGTTAAGCCCCATAGTGCTCAGAGCCATTTGAAGTATTTTTGTACTTTCAACTGTATGCGTTTAAGCCATTAATTATGATACACCCTGTATTACTGTGCTCATGTTTTCAAGGACTTTTGAACAGAACACAAGTTTCGAAAAGTACAGCGTTCCATTAGAAAAATGTACCTACTTCAGCTGATAAAAACAGTTAAGAATATTACATATACAACAAAATTAAGTACCCTTCTGTTTTCATTTGCTAATTCTCTGTTTCGATAGCTTGAACAATTTAAGAATAAGTGGGGTTTAAGTTTTAGGTGATTCACCTGTATATTACGCTGGTTTGCAAAACGTAAGGATGAAAGAAACTTTCGCATGATGTGTGATTGCCGTGTAACAGCTCGATGAAACTTGGGCCATATAGAGAAAGAACTGTCACAATATACACTGAAGAGCCAAAGAAATTGGAACACCTGTCTACTATCATGAAGGGCCCTAGCGAGGAAGCGTAAGTGCCGCAACACGACGTTACATGGACTGCAGTAGTGCTGGAGGGAACTGACACAATGAATCTTGCAGGGCTGTCCATAAATCCGTAAGAGTACGAGGGGATGGAGATCTCTTCTGAACAGCACATTGCAAGGCATCCCAGATATTTCCTATAATGTGTATGTCTGGGGCGTTTGGTGGCTAGCGGAAGTGTGTAAACTCTGAAGAGTTTTCCTGGAGTCACTCTGTAGCGATTCTGGACGTGGGGTGTCGAATTGGCTCAAATGGCTCTGAGCACTATGGGACTTAATTTCTGAGATCATCAGTCCCCTAGAACTTAGAACTACTTAAACCAAACTAACCTGAGGACATCACACACATCCATGCCCGAGGCAGGATTCGAACCTGCGACCTTAGTGGTCGCGCGGTTCCAGTGTGCGAACCATTCAACGAAACATCATCGATATGGGCTTTCGGAGGCGACGGCTCACTCTTGTACCCTTGATGACTGCACGACACAAAGCCTTACGCCTCGCCTGGGCCCGTCAACACCGACATTGGACTACTGAGGACTGCAATCATGTTGCCTGGTCGGACGAGTCTCGTTTCAAATTGTGACCTAGAACCGCTCGGCCATACCGGCCCGTGGTGTCGAATTGTCCAGGTGGAATTGCTCAAGTCCGTATGAATGTATGCGGTGGTCTAGCGGTTCTAGGCGCTCAGTCCGGAACCGCGCGACTGTTACGGTCGCAGGTTCGAATCCTGCCTCAGGCATGGATGTGTGTGATGTCCTTAGGTTAGTTAGGTTTAAGTAGTTCTAAGTTCTAGGGGACTGATGACCACAGATGTTAAGTCCCATAGTGCTCAGAGCCATTTAAACCAAGACAGGATGCTTACGTACGTGTCACCCGTCAGAGACGTATCTATTCGTATCAGGGGTCCCATATCACTCCAACTGCACACACCCCACACCATTAAGAGCCTCCACCAGCTTGAACAGTCCCCTGCTGACATGCAGGGTCCATGGATTCATGAGGTTGTTTCCATATCCATACACGTCCATCCACTCGATACAATTTGAAGCGAGACTCGTCCGACCAGGCAACATGATTGCAGTCCTCAGCAGTCCAATGTCGGTGATGACGGGCGCAGGCGAGGCGTAAAGCTTTGTGTCGTGCAGTCATCAAGGGTACAAGAGAGAGCCGTCGGCTCCGGAACCCCGTATCGATGATGTTTCGTTGATTGGTTCGCACGCTGACACTTGCTGATGGCCAAGCATTGAAATCTGCAGCAATTTGCGGAAGGGTTGCACTTTCGTCACGTTGAACGGTTCTCTTCAGTCGTCGTTGGTACCGTTCTTGTCGGATCTTTTTCCGGCCGCAGCGATGTCTGAGATTTGATGTTTTACCGGATTCCTGATATTGACAGTACACTCGTGAAATGGTCGTACGGGAAAATCCAGACTTCATGACTACCTCGGAGATGCTGTGTCCAATCGCTCGTGCGCCGTCCATAACACCACGTTCAAACTCACTTAAATCTTGATAACCTTCCATTGTAGCAGCAGTAACCAGTTTAACAACTGCGCCAGACACTTGTTGTCTTATATAGGCGTTGCCGACCGCAGCGCGGTATTCTGCCTGTTCAAATATCTCTGTATTTGAACACGTCTATGCCAGTTTCTTTGGCTTTTCAGTGTAGTACAGAAGGTGACTGAAACAAATACACAATGAGACAAACATAAATGACATTTTTATTCAAATACAATAATTACACTGAAGTAGCCAGGAATCCCGATGGTGCCCTGGAAGTGTGTAAAGTCTGAAGAGTTTTCCTGGAGTCACTTTGTAGGGATTCTGGACGTGTGAGATGTCGAATAGGGTGTATGATCACGATGGATGGTAATGCGTGCTCTGTTACGTGCTCCTATGCTGTTCATTAGGTTAATAAGGAGTTTTTGCAGTAGTACGTCACACTTCTCCACCAGCGCCGTTGATAATTGCTGAAAGATCGTTGGCGCAATAGACGTGTTGCAGCACGTGGTCCCAACGTACTACGCGTGCTCGATGGGAATTGAGTCGCGGGGAACGGACAGGCCAATCCACTGGCCTAATATCTGCTGATCCAAAGAGCTGATCGACCTGCGCAGTTCGATGTGATCGCCATTTTGTCCTCCATATTACACCACAGACGACGAAGTTGTCTATGTCCAAGGCGTACCAAAACACCATAGTAAACACCGGCTATTTATATACAAGATAATGGAAACAGACTTGCCGAGCACTACTTCCTGCAGGGGAGCTCGAGCCACGGCATGCAGGAAGTGTCACTACACCAAATCCTGATTGGCTGGAGACAGCTATTTAGGGGCTAGAACGAGCCCCGAAGCCTCTCTCCATCTCCACACCCTCCGCCACCTTTCCCAACGCAACTTCCACCATCTACCCCTCCCGGATGATTAGCTTCACCCTGACATCTACCCTTCCTACCAACTCTAACCTCCTCCTCAGGGCTCCCTCTCCTCCCCCTCCCTTCTCCTGAACGGCTTCCCCCTCCTGCTCCCCCTCCCTCTCTTGTGATCCCTTTCAGTGTCTCTGCACTCCCTCCTGCCTTGTCTTCCCTCTTCATCTTCTGCCCCATGTGTCTCCTGCCTCTTAGTGTACCTGCCGACGCCCCTACCCTCTTCATCCCGCCGCCTCCCCTGCTGCCCCTTGCTCTCCCCTCCTATTCCATCCTCTCTGACCTTTCCCTCGGGCCGGCCGCGGTGGCCGTGCGGTTCTGGCGCTGCAGTCCGGAACCGCGGGACTGCTACGGTCGCAGGTTCGAATCCTGCCTCGGGCATTGGCGTGTGTGATGTCCTTAGGTTAGTTAGGTTTAAGTAGTTCTAAGTTCTAGGGGACTTATGACCTAAGATGTTGAGTGCCATAGTACTCAGAGCCATTTGAACCATTTGAACTTTCCCTCGGCAGGTCCCACTCTAAACATTCTGCGTGGTGTCTGTTTGTTCTAAGTCGTGTCTCCCTACCACTTTCGCGCAACGATGCTCTGAGCGTGTTTTTTAGGGAATTGACTAGTTTGAACTAGAGATGAGCAAAACTGTTCTTTTCAGAGATTGGATCAGAACTGTTCACTCCCTGAAATGAATTAGCTCTTTTTCATGACTCACCACTCATTTACAATAGAAAATAAATGGAAGGCACATTGCCCTTTAAACTTGGTTTATTCCAGTACTATACCTGTATTTTGATCTTATTTGATCCTATTTTGAAGTAACACAGATAATGAGTAAGAATTTTGTATTGTTTATTGAAATTTCCACGATATGACAAAGTTTTTGATTATTGATTTATTTTGCACTATCGTGGTTTTTTGGGTGATCGGAAAATGTTGTAACTTGAGATTTACATTAACAATATATTTGGCTATAATGTATTAAAATTTCATTAACCTCATACAAATACATCACAAGCCATATATTTTTAAAGTGAACGTTTCCTTCCGAAGACGCCTAAAATCGCAAAATCCGTACCAGAATAAGAAAAAAAATATAAATTTGACTGTAAAACGAAAGTGCTGCATATAGCCTTACGCAGAATAAAGCAAGGAAAATATTGGTGTATCACATTTTGCGATACGTTTATCGGTTCGCTCGTAATTAAAGCGTAAATTCGAGTGTCCATAATAAAAATCCTATAGTAAGAGGAGTCATCAGGAACCTAATCTAATCAGTTTAACCAAATAAAAATAAAATAAAAACAATTGATGTATACATAACATAATAATGTAATATACATAGCGGTATTACTACGGAGAACAATATCCAGTAGGGACGAACTCCGATGCAGAGGCGCTGAGTCGAGCAGGTCGAGCAGCGAGCTGTATTACTGCGTGAGCTGAGACCGCAGAGACCAGAGTGACACCTGAGTCGCTTTGCTCAACG
The DNA here is from genome assembly GCF_023898315.1 of Schistocerca nitens. Lineage (NCBI taxonomy): Eukaryota > Metazoa > Arthropoda > Insecta > Orthoptera > Acrididae > Schistocerca > Schistocerca nitens. The sequence goes on along the minus strand of NC_064616.1, from coordinate 164,728,728 downwards.
CTCTGGCTAGAGTCGAGACGGTGGGGTGAGCGTTGAGCGGGCGAGTTCCGAGGGTGGGGGGAGCGGTGAACTCACCCGCTCCGAGACAAATCGTCCGCTCCCTTGCGAGCAGGTTGTTGCAAGTAGTTCCTATGTTATCCGCTAGGTGGCTCTCTGTCCTGTTGCTCGCATCAACTGCCCAGAGGGCAGGACGTGCGACTGAAACGATCGCCGACAGAGTGCGATGCTAAGTTAAGCTGCGCCAGACACTGCGCGCGGCAGAGGACGCACAGAGACCGCACGGCATATGTGAAACACAAAATCCAATGGGGCACTGCACAATGCAGGCAGCCAAGGTAGAAGCAGGGCAGAGGCCGGCGCTGGCTGTGTTGTGTGGCGTGCACTGTGCTCTGACCAGCAGAGGCGCTGCTGATATGCTCCGTCTCTCTCTCTCTCTCTCTCTCTCTCTCTCTCTCTGCCGTGGGAAACGTTTGGAGCTACCGTTCTTTTTTTCTGAATCACTAATTGTTCACTCCTTTGAAAGATTCAACTCTATGAATTAGTTCAAGAGCGGATCCCCCATCTCTAGTTTGAACCTGGGACCTGTTGCCGGTAAGGAGACGTCAGACCACACATGACATGTAGAATTCAGAAGAGTTCAGTGACACTAGCGATGATATAACCAAATACTTAATGATCTCAGCGTCAGCTCCACTGCACTCCCTGTAAAAGAATCTTAATACTAACTAAATTTAGTGGAAGGGGTTCAAGGCTTTCCTATTTTTAGTTAGCTGGTAAAATAACGTCGAAAAAGCAGTTAAGTTTACCAATGGAAATTTTATTCTGCTCGCAAAACATTGTTTATAAATTGCACTATTGATAAAAGGAAATGTTTTAATACAGGATGGTAAAAACCGACTGCGTTCAATAAAAATGTGAACGAATATTCCCTGAATGGGTTTCCAAGTTTTACAATGGATCGAAGGATGACCTACGCCATATCACATCTATAATCTAGGTTTAAATTAAGTTTCACAAAAGAGAAAACTATCAAAATGGTCTACAGTGACCCTCAATTATCTTTAATTACTTATCTAACTTGTCGTAAATTACAGTGGCTGATGTGGCTTCTCAATAACTATATAACAGAAAAATCCTCGCGTTTCTGATTTTTACTTCAAGTGGCAAATGTGAACACCATGAGCTTTAATTGACGATCGACACTAGTATTACGCAAAAAGGGGATGTAACAGATGAGACTTCTGCAGTTCTGAGTGAAGCTTTATGCGCTGTTATGCAGCATCGCGTGCGTTCATTACCTTGTCGGTGTTCGTCAGGGGGCGGCGAGCAGCGCAGCTCCGCTCACCTCGCCGTCTCCGAAGCAACTCTCGTCTTAACTTCTCCTTACTACAATTTACCGAAGTTGGTTTGAAAAAAAACTATCTGGCTGTGTTTTCATCTGACCAATCAGGGTATCAATGTTAACCTTAAGCTCCGCCTACAAAAATTCTGTCTATCCAATGAGAAACGTTATACTTTTCATGGTGGGGCAATGTTTTTAAAGTTTGCAACGTAACGGAGACGCGAAAAAGTCTCACGCTAAAACTTGCAGCTGGTGTGGTCCTTTTAGCGTTATCGTAAGATCTATACTGTTCTTCTGGAGGGCTCTATCTTTTAACATGGGCTGGGGGGTGGTCCTAACGTAACAGAGACGCGAAAAAGTCTCACGCTAAAACTTGCGGGTGGTGTAGCCCTTTTTGTGTTATCGTAAGATCTATACTGTTCTTCTGGAGGGCTCTAGCTTTTAACATGGGCTGGGGGGTGGTCCTAACGTAACAGAGACGCGAAAAAAGTCTCACGCCAAAAACTTGCGGGTGGTGTGGTCCTAGCAGTTAGCTGGCGACGTGGGTGTCCGTCCGTCTCTTATCGTAGGGCCTTCCAGCTTAACACGGTTCTGCTCTCGGCTTCTGTTCTCGTTTCTCCCCTCGGAACTGCGTCTGTCTCACGGTGGGAAGGTATGACATGCATTTAGGTATTCTTGTGTTAGTCTGTGGTATTCCATTTGCTCACTCGTTACTCGTATTACTTTGGTTAATTTAATGTCACTATTTATTCGGAGCTATGTGACATACTAGTGGATTTGCTTATCATGTCAGGGTTTTCATGGAAGGTGTTGGATTTGCCTGACGCCTTACACCACCTGGCAGTTTTATTCTTCATCGTGTGTGCTCCAAGTGGATTTTAAGTGTGTTGTTCTGGAGTGTTTTTAATAGTGTGGCCGACTTTGAACCTGTGCATTTGCATTCAGTGTCTTCTTTGTGTTTTAAGAATCGCCAACTGTGTTTTTTAACTTTCTGGTGACTTTAATTGTCCCCCATGAACGTCTCCATGTCAGTGTATTTTTAACTCCATTTTCTCCCCTTACTCTGTTTTATGTTCCCCTTTTTTATCGCCTTATATATGTAACATTTTGTTCTTGTTTTAGTCGTCATGTAACTCGGCTGAAGAGCGGCGGATTGTGCCGCTGACAGCCCTCCCCTGCCGATATGGGGCAGGGGAATGAAATCACAATAAAGAAAAATAAATAAAAAGAAACCCCGAAGTGCAGTTCCCTCCGGATGCCGACCTCGTATACTTCGACCTTTGAAGATTACGTCTTCGTCTGTGAACTGGACTGTTATTAGTGTGTGTGTTATCACGAATTTTTGTGGAAAATTAGAAGTGAACTTTTGTTTTTCTCAATTAGGAGACTTTAATTGGCACCGTTACTGTTACCTTTGGTTCGTTGTTCAGTCCGCAACCTTGTGAACTTACATCAATAAAAGTTGTGTTTGTGAAAAATTGCGAATTGTCAGTCACAACACATTTCTGGGGTGCTTCGGGCCAGACTTTATTTTTATGGATGACAATTTGCGGCGGCATCGAACTGCGCAGATGAAGGAGCTCTTGTAACGAGACAATATTTGGCGAATGGACAGGCCTGCCCCTTCCCCCGAGTTAAATCGCCTTGAGCACGTGTGGGATGCTTTGGAGAGACGTATTGCAACACGTACACGTGCACCAACGACCATCCAGCAGTTCGACCGCACTGGTGGAGCAATGGATCTGCCTACCACAAGCAATCCTTAGCAACCTTGTGGCACGTTGCAGGCATGCACTGCCGTCCGTTGTCATCACACACCCTATTAAGAACCGTGTCCTGATGTTTGTAAATTCCAGGTGACCATCAAGAATCGCGGCGGCTTCAGTCATTTCTGTTCGTCTCTGTGCGTATTTCTTTCAGTAGCCTTCTGTCCTATATTGTAGCAAGTTCTTTCTACGTGTGGTCCAAGTTTCATTGAGCTATGTTAAAAAATGGCTCTGAGCACTATGGGACTTAACTTCTGAGGTCATCAGTCCCCTAGAACTTAGAACTACTTAAACCGAACTAACCTGAGGACATCACCACACATCCATGCCCGAGGCAGGATTCGAACCTGCGACCGTAGCGGTCGCGCGGTTCCAGACTGTAGCGCCTAGAACCGCTCGGCTACAACGGTCGCCTTGAGATATGTTACATGGTAGTGACACATCATGAGATAGTTTCTTTCGTCCTTAAGTTTTGAACACCAGTTTATTATTTATAAGTATTTAAGCTGTTGTTACGTCCTTAGGTGCCGCGCGGGGTATTCGTGCGGTGTAAGGCGCCTTGCCACGGTTCGCGCGGCTCCTCCCGTTGGCGGTTCGAGACCTCCCTCGGGCATGAGTGTGTGTGTGTTGTCCTTAGCGTAAGTTAGTTTAAGTAGAGTGTAAGCCTAAGGACCTAAGCAATTTGGTCCCATAGAAACTTACCACAAATTTCCAACTTTACGTCCTTAGGTCTTGTTCAGCGGAGATGTCAAAGGATGTACAGTGAGTGCTTCTGTACATGGTGATACAGGTAAGTGCAGTACAGTGTCTGTGTCTGTGTGTGTTCGTGTGTGTGTGTGTGTGTGTGTGTGTGTGTGTGTGTCTGTGTTCGTCTGAGTTTGTGTTTTAAATGGTGATTGGCAGGCTCATTTTCTTCTTTCATGAAGGCGTGTAGGAGTCTCTTTATTGATATTAAGTGAGTCCATAGTAGGGGCTACAATAGGGAATATCTTGTTTGCATTTTGTGTTAATGTACACACTGGATAGATTGAAACGTCCCCTTTGGAAAAATTATGAATTACTGTGCGAGTAAACCTCTTACGTTATTTGATTTTCAAACAGCTGAGCAAAACTGAACGTACTCAGATATTTCTCTCTTTACTTATTCTGATCATCACTAAACTGACACACAATATTTTTAGGGCAACGCAGTCTGACTTTCAGTAATCCCTACAAAAGAATGGCCCTGACTAACAATAACCTATACATTTCATGAATCACTTACCTCACAAAAATCTTCGTTACTCAAAACTACTGCAATACAGCGTGTGCCAATACTGCCAGCTGAATAAAAGATTCTAACTACTGAAGGTACTAACTACTGATAGGCATAGTTAGCAAATGAGAGATTTTGATGGAAAACAAACAATGTATTTACATTAATAATGTTCAATAGTCATCGTATATGTATCAGTTGATGATATCCAGTCTTACAAATTTCCTCTTTGTGACGGACACACGTCCATATCGTCCGTTCTCAAAACTCTGGCATCTCTCTCCCCACATCCACCACTGCTGGCGGCTCACCTCCAACTGCCCAACACTACACAAGCGAATATTCCAACAATGAGTCCAACCAGCCACAGACTGCACACAGCACAGTCAGTGATTTACATACAGAGCGCTACGTGGCGTTACCAACATGAAAACCTAAACAGCCTACTTACAAAAAGTATCTACAATTCGGTCACCGATGCATCTGTTGTTACTGTCAGGACGTCCTCCAGGTCTGAAATATTTGTTATAATTGGTCATCTACACTTGTTTTGGAAGCAACGCAGCACGACTCAAAAATCAGCTGAAATTCAGCTTCATTCCTGAAATGTAACAAGACTGTCTGTCTGAAGATGACTGAATAAAATCCTCCAAACGCGTAGTTAAGCTAATAAATAATAGTAGCGATTGTTTGCAGAATGGTTTGAATCAGATTACTATAGTGGTTACATCATTAGTGTCAGGGTTGTGACAATTTGAAACTTCCCCTTTGAACAATTCATACAAGACTGTGCTTAACCTGACACACAATATTTATAGCGCAACGCAATCTGACTTTCCACACACAATATTTTGTTAACGCAACGCAATCTGACTTTCAAAATTCTCTACAAGAGAATGGCCCTGACTAACATTAACCTGTACTTTTCAGAAATCACTTACCTCACAAAAATCTTGGTTACTCCCACTACTGCAATACAGCTAGCGCCACTACTGCCAGCTAAATAAAAGATTCAAACTATGGAAGGCACTAACTACTGATAGGGATAGTTAGCAAATGAAAGATATTAATAGAGAACAAACAATGTATTTACCTTGATATCATGACAAATTACAAAACTCCGCCATCTCTCTCCCCACATCCACCACTGCTGGCGGCTCACCTCCAACTGCCCAGCGCTACGCGCTGTTCACAGCCAGCTGCCTAACACTACAATGGTTGAGTATTACAACAATGCAAAGCAGCCACAGACTGCACACGGCACAGCCGGTGATTTTCATACTGAGGTGGCGTTATCAATAAAAAAACCTAAACAGCCTACTTACATAGCCCCCATGCTCCCCACAAAAAATTTTACAAATTGGGTTGGGCAGTGCCCAATACAGATTTGAAAAAATTTTTCATAATTACAATAACTAAGAAATCAAATGCACACACTTATTGATACAATGTTGGTCAAAAGCTAAAATTTTCTCACAGTCCATAAAGACAGTCCTAATCGTTCATCACAGTGAAATATCAGTGATTTTCTCAAAGTCTGAGCAGTAAAAGAAAATGCACACGGAAGTAGTGGATTTCCATGCAGTCTTGAAGAAGTATCGTTGTCCTTCCAACGGAAAGACAGTGCTGACTCTTGACATGCTGACAGTTAATGGGCCACAACAGAGCAAACCCACAGCGGAGTCAGTCGAAGTTTTGAAGAGTATTGGTGGGTAGGTCATCACAGAGCAGACCCACTGTAGTCCTGGTAGAGATTATGGTATTGGTGGGCCCCCAGAGGTGCAGACCCACTGCAGTCCTTGTAGAGATGGCCAGCAGCCATCCGTTGTGACTGTGCAGGTGCACAATCACCATTGAAGAGTCTTGCGGATAATTTAGCAAGTCCATAACCACCACTTGTGCACTCACAAAGTTTTTGGAATAGTCCTCAGAACCAGCAATGCTGTTATCCAGTCCCTTGCTGAATCATTAAAACATGTGCAAACACTATCACTCCCTACTTCTCACATATTGTGCATATGCTATGACCAACAGAAACGAGTGCAGTCAAAATATACTTAATTTGAAGACCTGGTGTCAATTACAATATTATAACATGAGAATACAATTACAAAGGTACAAAATACATTAGTAAAGAACATAACAATACAGATAACATTTGTAGTACAGGCTTTACAAAAGAATCAAAATAACATATACAACAGTGTTACAGGAATTATGACATAAGTAGATACATAAAAGTTCTGAATAGCTTTCGAAACATCAACTTCACACATGAGCATTAAAACAAAACAGAATTTACCAAGTAAATAACATAGTATTAGAAAAATTCTACAACATAGCTCTAATCAGCTAAACATATAAAGACAGGAAAAACACAAATACACAAGGGTACACAAACACATAGAGGGATGACACAAAAGGAATGGATACGGTTCGTTTTCAGTGTAACTTTTGGTACTGCAGTATTGTGCTAACAGAACCTTTTTTGTTCTTGGAGATCTCCCTGTGTTCATCATTATTCCCAAAAAGTCCTATCTGTACCTCTTTTCTGTATTCCAACCATAAGTCTTTCAAAATAAATATGGCTCATTGTACAATACTCATTTAGGCCCAAATCTTTTTTTATATACCTTGTCAATGCATTGCTTCCAATTCATCATAGTTAGTTTCTTATATAGTCTACCCCCTCTTAAGCTAACTTAAATCTACTGAGCTCAGATATATATACCAAGGGACGAGGCAATGCAGCATCACATAAAACAATCAACATCAATGACAAAAATTTCAAACTGGCAAAGCAAGCTACAGTAATTCTAAATTACCAAGCAATTCAACATTACAACTAATATGAGGCAATGCGCAGCAAACAATAAAATAATCATTAGTAAAACTGGCTTAACAGCGTAATACAAAGTCAAATTCAGTAACATTATGCCTGGCAAACAGCAGAAGCAAAAGCAATAAATTATATCTAAACATGACAACGCTCAAGCAGAAAAATATTACAGTAAAGACAACAATGCAGATAAGGGAAATGTATAATCACATCTTAATGTCTAAGTAATTAAAGTGGTGCACCACAACAACTTATTGTAAAAAAAAATATTACCATTCACTCCTTTTTTTTTTTTGTTTGACAAAAATTATTATTTACTCGATCTGTAGACAGAAAATATTTATATTAGTACATCTATAAAATTTTATTTTAACCAATGCTGCATTGTAGCTAGAAACTAGATATTAAACAAAATGAGTTAATAAATACATAAAGCAAGCCATATGGCATTTCTCTCAATTAGCACGACAATAGCCGTGAAATGTTGCGATGCTTTCTTTAAAGGAACGTCAATAGCGAGGATAATGGCTTCACCTAATGGCTTTTTCTTCTACCTGTGCCGCTGGAAGGCTGATGGCTTTTTTTTTGTTCGGGCGGCTGTCGCCCAGGTGGGTGCCCGCGACGCATTACGTGCAGGTGGTCACTTAACTTTCGTACGGAAATATTTACGACAGCAGTTTGCGCTACAGTGGCAGTCTGATATAAAAATGTTTCACAGGTCAAGAATTAGTGTTGCAAATCTGTAGAAACAAAATCCTATAAATGTAAGTGTCCAAAAAAAATATTCGTCAGCATTGTGATACATTCACGCATTTACACACATTTCATAACTCTTAAAGTACGATTCTTGGTTTCCAACAACCTTTTCCACAAATCAGAGTGCCCTAATCACTATTCATTACTCCTTACCTTATTACACATATACAAATTCGTCGACGCTTCTTCAATATTTCCTGTTAATAAATACGTAGCATGATCAAATAACTCATATAGCATCAGCTCCTTGACCATAAACATACCTCAGCAGCATAATACACATCGTCGTCGTAAAAATAACATCGTTACACCTCAGTCAAATCTCAAAATCGTCGTAGCTTCCTGAATATTTTAAAACCTAAAAGTAATTCTCTGCTCATTTCAAAAGTGTCATCTACTTCAAACGTACCTTAAAATCATGCTCCCATACCAAATACATCATTCAAAGCTCTCATAGTACCACAATGGTTCTGAAAAAATATGAACAGTTTACAAAGTACAGACAAAATACAGTTTCATAAGTGTGAAGTTATCCAACTGTGTAATTGCGTAAACATGTGTCACTGATGCAGTAAAATAAATGTTTGTTTCTTTGTTAAATAATCGGATAGCTGTGTAATTATGTGTTAGAGAAATATGGTACCGATGTGTAAAGTTGTGTAAGCAAATACCATATTAGCTAGGGTTCCTTGTGGTTGCCACACACATGGTACACAAAGTAAGCGTGTACCCCCCTGAGGATTAATGTAATTATACCCTCAGGTGTTACAGATTACAGCAATGTAATGAAATGTATCACGGAAAACCTTAGTATCAATGTAATTCAAAAATCTTTAAAAAAATAAATGTTTTAAGTACAAAATTAATCACTCAAATACGTGTCCTGTAGCGCTAAACTGTGCGTCTTGTTGTAAGATAATCTCTGTGTAAGTGTCGTAGATATCGTCCTCCGAAAGCTGAGTTCCACAAAAGTCACTGTACTTACCTCATGATACACAAAAGTGAAATGCTTTGCGTATAGATATCTTAGTTATTACGCTTATTGCCGTGATGAGGAAAGTACTGTCCTGTAACGTATTGTTGTGCCACGAAAAAGGCTGTCTCATTGTTGCTATACCACAAAAGTTAAATACTAAAACATGTTTTACTTTCCAGAAGAATTCAGAAAAACTGTGCAAATACAAAACAGATACACCGCAAAAGCAACATTGTAAATTGTCACTCATTAGTAGCGTCGTGATAACATCGTGTAGCTGTCAAATAAACTAACCACTGTGTCACCTGGTATCTCACAGAAAGTACTGTAAATCCAGAATGTATTTTCAAGTAAACCAAAATGTTTCATTAAAATCTCAAGTTAAAAAGCACATTATCTCTCAATAAACGGTTTTACGTGTGAAATGTGGTGTAAACCTTTACTCTTCCTAGTACTCAGAGTTTCAACTTGAACGTAATTATCATGCGGTATACGTCGGTAAAGAATGCTAAATCTTTTCTCAAGGTTAGCGTCTGTGTTATTTTTCTCGGAGCCAGCGGGCGCACGCGGCTGCCTGCTGTGCGAGTCATTGTCTGTTTCTTTGCTGCCGCGCGTCGTTATTCGGATTAGGAGACCGAACTTCTACAAATTCGCCTTGCCGAGAGGGCCCAGCTCTGTTAGAATCCCGCCAGTTCTGATGCAATTCAGGTCTGTCGTTACGATCATATCGTCTGTCGTCATGTCGGTAGATGCCATAGTTTCTTTCTTGTCGGTCACGAGGTGGAGAATTTCTCCCTGAATCGTAACTGCGCGCTGGACCGTTGCGTCTAAAGTTATTCTGTCTCCCGTGATAATAATTGTTTTGGTTCCCATATTGTCTGTTTCTCTGATTGTCTCTGTGATAGTCATTACCGCGGAGAGGTGATCTTTCCCTGTAATTATTACTACTCTGCCAACGGTTGTTATACGGGTGGTGTCTGTTTCGGTCACGATTCGTGTTGTGAGAATAGCCTTGTCGCGTCCAGTTATTATGTCTTTCATCGCGAAATTGCGACGGATGTGATCTGTAATTGTTGTGCTCGTGCGTTCCGCGATTGTCAGTGTCAATTTCCAGTTCTTGTAAGAGTCCTTGAAATGCTTCAATGTCGTCTTTGCAACGTCCTGCCAAAATAATATGTCGCAAATGTTCAGGCAGTTTGATTAAGCAAATGCGGATGAGTTCTGAGGGGCTGTATGGGTTTGACAGGTACTGATTCTTGTGCAACATGTCTTCAAAATATTTCACAAGACTGGAGAATTCAGATTGTTCGAAATGTTTCATCATTATGATGCCATGTTTTACTCGGTCTTGTGTGGCTTGAGACCAATATGCTGAGAGGAAGGCATGGTAAAATTCTCCTTCACTGTGGCAATCGTGAATGACCGATCGCATTCTTACAGCTGGTTCATTCTCTAAATAGCCACACATAAATTCTAATCTGTGTTCTAACGACCAGTTGGGAGGAAAACAATGAGAGAATTGATGGAGCCACGCTTGTGGATGAATGTCGTTGGCAGAATTCTTAAACGTTTTGAATTTACGTGTAGTAATGAACAGCTTATAGTCAAAATCATCGTGTCGGCGAATAGCATATCGGTCATTGTTACGTCGTGTCGGCGGTTCCATCTCAAAATTCGGTGTGCCTTGCCAATTTCTTTCATAATTTCCGAAGTGTCCTGTGTTATTATTTTGTGGTTGATCCGTATTTCTATGTCCCTCTTCCCGTATTGGGGCGCGAGTGTCCTCTGAAATACGTAATTCTTGTATTACCTGTGTCAGTTGACCTTGTACTTCGCGGATTTCTCTTTGGTGTTGCGTATTAATTTGATTCAGATTTTGTTTCAGTTTCCTAATTTGTTCGCTCTCTTCTGTGTCATTAAAGACTACCGGTTTTGTGTCGTTCAGATTATCATCTACCTTCGTAGATAAGTTAGTGAACTGATCCGAAAGTTCGGCTACTTTCTCCGATAGTGAACACATTTCCTCAGTGTGTTTTTCTGAACCAAGTTTCAGATTGTCCATTTGTGTTGAAATCGAATCTACTGTGTCCTTCAAGTTTACCTGAGTTTTTGCAAGTTCCGTAACCGAATCGGTAGATGCAACTGAGTCAAATTTAGCTTGTAAGGTCTCATGATTTTCATGAACAGTAGTTTGCAGTTCTTTTATGGCTGCTTCGTGATTCTGTAGTGCATTTTCATGACGCGAAAAAATAGGTTGGAAATGCTCACAAATTTGTGTTTTTACGTCGTTACAGACTGTTTGACATTTCGATTCGATTTCATGTAACTCAGTAGTCAAATCTTCACGTGTTTGTTCAAGTGTGGTGTCTAACTTTTTAAGATTTTGTTCCACTGTGTCTAACTTTTGAAGATTTTGTTCCATTGTGTCTAACTGTTGCTGTGTTTGTCTCTGGTATTGTTCCATTGTGTCTAATTTTTCAAGCTTTTGTTGTGTTTGTCCCATTTGTTGTATTAATTGTAATAACAATGCACTGGTGTCTAGAACACGTTCCTCAGTGCTTTTCGGCAGTGAAGTTGCACCGGCAACATTCACATTTTGACAAGCAGAAAATGTGTCTTGACTTATTTGAGAAAACGGTGAGGACCCAAATCCTGAATCTACAGTATTTGCGAAATTGCGTCCTGTCATTTCGGACTCCTGAGCCGAGCTATTGCCGACCGATCGATCGATAATGCTTCCCAGTTCTCTAATTGTTTCGCTGTCTACACCATTGTTTGCAGCCCGCTCCATTTCCCTAGGCACAGTTACCAAATTACTACTTTGAATGTCTGTTAATTCATTACACAGTGGTGCTGGCAAGCTACGCTCGTCGTCACTATTATTTCTCAGTTTAGTTTGGAGCCTAGTGTTACGTTTTTCACACGCCATTATTGTCACAATATTTCACACGATAACACAGAAAAGCACAATTTGAAGAGCAAAAGTAGGGGAACACATTAACATAGCACTGAAAATAATATCTAGTTAATTGCAGCTGCGAAATACTTGGTGCAAATCTACATGCATGCCACAACTATTTTACTATACAACAATGAAAAACTACAACTACAAAGGAGATTCTCTCTAGAATTACGCGCTAGCAATAAACAAAATCTACACTAATTACACAAACTACAAGAAAAAATCAGAAGATTCCAGTGAGGTATCCTAGGCTAAGGGTCGACATATGAAACGTCCCCTTTGAACAAATTTACACGATGACTGTGCTTAACCTGACACACAATATTTATAGCGCAACGCAATCTGACTTTCCACACACAATATTTTGTTAACGCAACGCAATCTGACTTTCAAAATTCTCTACAAGAGAATGGCCCTGACTAACATTAACCTGTACTTTTCAGAAATCACTTACCTCACAAAAATCTTGGTTACTCCCACTACTGCAATACAGCTAGCGCCACTACTGCCAGCTAAATAAAAGATTCAAACTATGGAAGGCACTAACTACTGATAGGGATAGTTAGCAAATGAAAGATATTAATAGAGAACAAACAATGTATTTACCTTGATATCATGACAAATTACAAAACTCCGCCATCTCTCTCCCCACATCCACCACTGCTGGCGGCTCACCTCCAACTGCCCAGCGCTACGCGCTGTTCACAGCCAGCTGCCTAACACTACAATGGTTGAGTATTACAACAATGCAAAGCAGCCACAGACTGCACACGGCACAGCCGGTGATTTTCATACTGAGGTGGCGTTATCAATAAAAAAACCTAAACAGCCTACTTACAAATTTAACCATGTATTGTGTGTCAAACCGAGGCTTTGGCAGCCTTTATCAAAACTATTTCACAAGTTACGGAGTACAGAAAGACAGTCTGGGTCCGCTCCACCACGGAACGATACGGAAATTCTGTAAAGTATTCGTGTATCGTATGAAGCATACGAAGATGTAACTAGTTATCCACTGTGGGTACGAAGACAGAAAACAATCTAAATTTCACGCTCTGATAAGAGAAGGGGCAATTCCAGGAACCGATACGACTTCTGGGGTATCATGTTACACCTGAGGCCACTGGGTGAGGTGTACGCAACATCACACGCCCACACACCATTGCCCCTGTTGACCCTCACCACCCCTCCCAACCCGACTGGACCAGTAAGATTCAAGCTCTCCCTCCCGCTCCTCAATATTTTACATCTAGAGCAACAGTGTGGGATGCGTCATTCAAGGTTTGTACACTGTAGTGACAGGATCAGGTTTCTTTGGGGTCATGATGTGGGTAGTTTTTATAAATAATATAATAATAATAATAATAAAACCCGTGGAGGCCCGGGAAAAGAATAGTCCTCCGGTATGTTCTGCCACTTGTAAAAGGCGACGAAAAGAACAAACCACTAATAGGGCTAACCCCCCCTTTTAGTGTGTTTAGTTGGTTCAGGACAGAACTAATAAAGCCTCGGACAAGCGTTGTCATGGTCGGGGACGACGCTTGAACCCTATGCCCGTCCACAATGGTAACGACACTGCTAGCCACACGGAAAATGATTTAAATCCAAACAGAGGTGTTTTGCAGGATATGCTTCCTGCAACCACTCTAGAAGGAAAACAAAGACAGAGGATGAGATGGTCAGATGAAGTTAACCGACACCTCATGTTCTGTTATTACCAAGCAACAAACTTAGGAACCAACACAACTGGATACAGATCACAAGTATACACAACATTTATTACCAGATACTCAGAATTAAAATTTTTAACAGAACAACGACTAGCTGATCAGATCCGTGTAATAATCAAAAATAACAGGATACCCCAGTCAGAAATAGAAAACATCAAACAACAACTACAACAAATACTGGAACAAAATAATATGCAATCAAAAGAAGAAGAAAATACAGTAATGGACTCAAACATCCCAGAGCAAACAAACAAAGAACAACAGGCATCAATTAAACAATCAGAGGAAAACGAAATCTTAAGGCAGCCACCAGAAAAAGCACAAATAGAACACGAAGTGACACACATGTCAAACATAGAAGAAAAATTTCAGCTGACATATATAGAATACAAAGACACAAATACAAACATTAGACCATTCTTGCATAGACCACCAAATAACCCACAAGTCTAAACAACAATAAGAACTATCAACACAATCATACAGAACAAAATAAATGAAAATACAACTATGGAAGAGTTACAACTACTGGTTTATATAGGAGCACTCACTACACTAAATATTCACACTAGGCGGAGATCAGAACCAACCAACACACAGAAGAAACCCACAAAACCAGCATGGCAACACAGGCTGCAGATCAGAATAGAAAAACTGAGAAAAGACATCGGACAGCTAACACAATTTATAAGAAATGAAATATCAGGCAGAAAACGAAAAAGGTTAGGTAAAATCTCACAACAAGAAGCGATAGAGCAATTAGATGAAAAGAAGCAGAAATTAAAAACATTGGCCAAAAGACTTAGAAGATACAAAAAAAGTGAAAATAGAAGGAAACAAAACCAAACATTCAACACAAACCAAAATAAATTTTACCAGACAATAGATAACACACACACTAAAATAGACAATCCAGCAAACATAACAGACATGGAGCAACATATGGTCAAACCCGGTACAACATAACAGGCATGCACAGTGGATACAAGCAGAAACAGATACATACAAGATGATACCACAAATGCCTGAAGTGATAATTTTGCAACATGAAGTCACCCGAGCAATTAATTTAAAAAAATGGTTCAAATGGCTCTGAGCACTATGGGACTCAACTGCCGTGGTCATAAGTCCCCTAGAACTTAGAACTACTTAAACCTAACTAACCTAAGGACAGCACACAACACCCAGCCATCACGAGGCAGAGAAAATCCCTGACCCCGCCGGGAATCGAACCCGGGAACCCGGGCGTGGGAAGCGAGAACGCTACCGCACGACCACGAGATGCGGGCAAGCAATTAATTCTACTCAGAATTGGAAAGCCCCTGGAAAAGATAAAATAGCAAATTTCTGGCTAAAGAAGTTCACCTCAACACATTCATATCTAACTAAATTATTTAACAGTTACATTGCAGACCCATACACATTCCCTGATACACTTACAAATGGAATAACTTATCTGAAACCTAAAGATCAAGCAGACACAGCAAACCCAGCAAAATATCGCCCCATAACATGCCTACCAACAATATACAAAATATTAACTTCAGTCATTACACAGAAACTAATGACACACACAACACAGAACAAAATTATAAATGAAGAACAAAACGGCTGTTTCAAAGGAGCACAATGATGTAAAGAGCAACTGATAATAGATGCAGAGGTGACATATCAAGCTAAAACGAAACAAAGGTCGCTGCACTACGCATACATTGATTACCAAAAAGCTTTTGATAGTGTACCCCGCTCATGGTTACTACAAATATTGGAAATATACAAAATAGATCCTAAATTGATACAGTTCCTAAACATAGTAATGAAAAATTGGAAAACCACACTTAATATCCAAACAAATACAAATACTATCACATCACAGCCGATACAGATTAAGCGTGGAATATACCAAGGAGACTCATTAAGTCCTTTCTGGTTCTGCCTTGCTCTGAACCCACTATCCAACGTGCTAAATAATGCAAATTATGGATACAATATTACTGGAACATACCAACACAAAATCACGCATTTGCTATACATGGAGGATCTAAAACTACTGGCAGCAACAAATCAACAACTCAACCAATTACTAAAGATAACAGAAGTACTCAGCAATGATATAAATATGGCTTTTGGAACAGACAAATGTAAGAAAAATAGCATAGTCAAGGGAAAACACACTAAACAAGAAGATTACATATTGGATAACCACAGCGACTGCATAGAAGCGATGGAAAAAACAGATTCCTATAAATATCTAGGATACAGACAAAAAATAGGAATAGATAATACAAATATTAAAGAAGAACTAAAAGAAAAATATAGACAAAGACTAACAAAAATACTGAAAACAGAATTGACTGCAAGAAACAAGACAAAAGCTATAAATACTTATGCTATACCAATATTGACCTACTCATTTGGAGTAGTGAAATGGAGTAACACAGACCTAGGAGCACTCAATACACTTACACGATCACAATGCCACAAATATAGAATAAATCACATACATTCAGCAACAGAAAGATTCACATTAAGCAGAAAGGAAGGAGGAAGGGGATTCATCGACATAAAAAACCTACATTATGGACAGGTAGACAATTTAAGAAAATTCTTTATAGAACGAGCAGAAAATAGCAAAATACACAAAGCAATCACTCATATAAATACATCGGCTACACCACTGCAATTTCATAACCACTTCTACAACCCTTTAGATCACATAACATCAACAGATACGAAGAAAGTAAATTGGAAAAAGAAAACACTACATGGTAAGTACCCTTATCATCTAACACAGCCACACATCGATCAAGACGCATCCAACACATGGCTAAGAAAAGGTAATATATACAGTGAGACGGAAGGATTCATGATTGTAATACAGGATCGAACAATGAACAACAGATATTACAGCAAGCATATTATTAAAGATCCCAATACCACAACATATAAATGCAGACTTTGGAAACAACAAATAGAAACAGTAGATCGCATCATAAGCGGATGTACAATACTAGCAAATACAGAATACCCCAGAAGACATGACAATGTAGCAAAAATAATACATCAACAACTTGCCATACAACATAAACTAATAAAACCAAATTATACTGGAACAGAACCATTATAACAGATAAAACAACACCACATAACAAACCTGACATCATACTCACCAATAAAAAGAAGAAATTAACACAACTAATCGAAATATCCATACCCAATACAACAAATATACAGAAGAAAACAGGAGAAAAAATTGAAAAATACATCCAACTGGCTGAGGAAGTCAAGGACATGTGGCATCAGGATAAAGTTGACATTATACCAATTATACTATCAACTACAGGAGTCATACCACACAATATCCACCAGTAAATCAACGCAATACAGCTACATCCAAACGTATATATACAACTACAGAAATCTGTAATTATTGATACATTTTGAATTACCCGAAAGTTCCTATATTCAATGTAACATATACCGTACAGTTAAAAGGAAGTCACGCTTGATCAACGTCAGCGTCACTTTCCATTTTTAACCAGACATAACGTCTGAGAAAGGAAAGAATAATAATAACAAATAACACTTATTACTATTCCACTTACATGAATTTCGTAGTTCGACGTCTTTTCGCTGTAGTGAGAAGAGCGTCGACATCAGAGCCGTTCTACATAATGGCGGCAATTTTTACCATAATTTATGAGTTAAGACACACTGACAATACAGTGCGTGTATAAATTAATGGCGTCATGGCATTTTCTGAAAAATGATGGATAATATTAACGTAATTTAGGACATGTAGTGTGTGGCTGAATAACTGAAATTTTATCAACTATATGTCATTCAACATTAGTAGTGTGTGTGGCGTCATGGAGTATTATGTTAAATCGAGTGTGTTGTCTTATTGCCAGAAATACTGTAATTTAATGATGTCATGGCATATTCCACAAAATCTCGGTAAACACTAATAATATTTATGATTTGAGACACTTTGACAACGCCGTGTGTTACTGTTTTGCAGATGAGTTACGATAATTTATTGACATTTTGGCGCGTTCTGGAGAATGGCGGAAATTTTGAATAATTTGTCCAGTAAGGTAGAATACTCCAACATATTCATTACAAAGTATGACACTGTTTCTCAGTTTTGTTCTTGGGAGTTATTAAATGTTTCCATTTCAGATTCTGTAACTACCACGCTGCAACAAATATACTACAGCTATGAGGAAATATGTCCCTGCATTAATGTGTGACACTATAGACTGTCAAAAGAAATGACATAATCACTCCACATCCAATAGCAATTTACTTTTCTAGACCGATTTTCCCCCAAATATGTGCATTTCCACGGTAGGATATGTAGGTAAAGATAATAGTAAACAATTATCACAGCTGATTACGTCATGAAAATATTCCACAATATCGGCCGCGCTGGATAGCCGTGCGGTCTTGGGCGCCTTGCCACGGTTCGCTCCCTCCCCCCCTCCCCCGTGGGAGGTTCGAGTCATCCCTTGCTTCCTTGGGAATGGGTGTGAGTGTTGTTCTTCGTGTAAGTTAGATTACGTAGTGCGTAAGCCTAGGGACCGATGACATCAGCAGTTTGGTTCCATAGAACTTACCACAAATTTCCCAGTTTATTCCAATATCCTACATTAAACAAATTCCATAATGCATTATTTATTTAACGGCAAATATACACCTTCTTATACCATCTGCGAGGACAATGATGAATTATCACATCCCTTCATTATTGTTTACAGACATCTTGGATGGATTAGTTACGCTATAAACATCTTCCCTACAAAATTATATTCGATAGTAACGGATAGAGAAACGCACTTCGTTTTAAACAAATTAGAAAAAAATGTGATGTAGAGGTCTGCACGTAATGGTGTCCTCTCCAGCTAGGTTACTGAGGACCAACTGCCACTAGCAATGGCTGGCGCCACACGCCTCCCACTTACACCCCCATTCTAGGACAGGGGAGTTACCAGCGACGATGCCAGTACCTGTAGGCTACAGGACACAACACGCTACAGTCGCCATCAACCATACAGAGTGTTGTGTATACACAGTTCCGCGTAGTCAGCGCGTACACAACTTTCCCACTAGAGCACGCCCCGCGAAGCACAACAGCGCAGGCGCAGCGCTCGTCCATCTCCGCACTACGAGATGGCGCTGTCTTAGAGACGGACCAAATTCTGCTTCCGCCAATCCGCGTGTTAATATGTAACGCAGCCAATGAGATTGCTGCTAACGTAGAACCTTTTCTCCTCGCGGATCACACTCGCGCAGTGATACCTGAACGCGCAAGGTATTGTAACGTGTGTACAGACGTCCGATCGGTTAGTCTGCATTAGTCTGTAGTCAAGTTTCAGTCTGCGTCTAATAAGATTATCATATTCCTGTACATAGCCATGAACATAAATGAATAGACACTTTGTCAAGTATCAGAGATATGTGAGAATAAGATTAACGTACCAAGACCAGAGGAACTTCAGATTTTCAATTGTAAATAGCATCCAGAACCAAGTTAAGTTATTTTTATGCTTGTTATTATTTTAATAAATGTGTGTGAAAATTAATCAAGTTCTGTTTAAAGTTGGTCACGGTCAATCTGCTACTCTAAGCGTGCAAGTGGCATTTCTATTGTCTGACCTAACGGCAGAAGATAAACACGCCACGATAAGGCCACGAGACATATTGCTGACACTCGCCTACTTCGTTAGAGCGACAAGTCAAATAATCTGATGGTGTGTGTGCCGAAGGTCTTACAGTACGCACACCACAGAGAGCATCGCAGGCACACAATGGAGGGAGAGCGAGTGAGAGGGCGAATGTTTCTCACACTAGACACCAACTGTCAAGAAGTCGTCCACATACGGTAGATAGCGGGTAGCAGGAAGCATTCATCAGTGCTTTGTCGATGAAGAGACAAAAATCACACTTGAGAAGATGGTCTCAACATGGAAAAACAGCAACTCCACAGAACAGTGTCTGTTTTAACTACTGTCCCTATGTTTTTCACCGGTTCTGCACACCCTTTTGTGTGCATCACCTTGGTAATGTTAGCCTGGAGGAAATACCTAGCAGTTTTCTTCAAATGTGGTTCAAATGGTTCAAATGGCTCTGAGCACTATGGGACTCAACAGCTGTGGTCATCATTCGCAGTCCGGAACCGCGCGACTGCTACGGTCGCAGGTTCGAATCCTGCCTCGGGCATGGATGACTGTGGTGTCCTTAGGTTAGTTAGGTTTAAGTAGTTCTAAGTTCTAGGGGACTGATGACCACAGCTGTTAAGTCCCATAGTGCTCAGAGCCATTTTTGAGCTGTGGTCATCAGTCCCCTAGAACTTAGAACTACTTAAACTTAACTAACCTAAGGACATCACACACATCCATGCCCGAGGCAGGATTCGAACCTGCGGCCGTAGCGGTCACGCGGTTCCAAACTGACGCGCCTAGAACCGCACGGCCACATCGGCCGGCTTTCAAATGTGGGTAGGAGTGTCTCAGTGCAAGCCATGCACTTGACACACAATCTTCCACGGACTGATGTAAGACCAGCAACAAATAAACTACTTCTGCGAGTAACATGTCCCCATATTATCAGTGTCTGCCGTCATAGACGGTTAAAAAAAATGGCATTATCAACACACATCCCACTATTATTAACAAGTTTGGCCAATTCACTCTAAGAACGTACATGTAAGAGACTGTCCAGTTATTACGCTGCGATACTGAAACAAATTACGTTGATATCCTGTATTAAACAACTCGTACAGCGCGATATTTTAGCAAATACTCATATACCCAGGTGCAAAAGTTTGTACAGTGCATTATTTAACAAAAAATGCTCACTTGCTGAATACCAAATTTACGTTTTACCTAGATTATCTATGTGTGACGTCAGTGTATATAAATAACAATGAAAAATACATACTGTGAAAAATCATTTACCCTCACAATCTGCATAAAAATGATGTTGCTAAGTAACAAGCCTACATATTAGTGTATGCCTTCAATATAAGACTCATAAATAACTACTGGAAAGTCCGAGTATGTACACTCACAACGCTATGCTAAATGTACACAGTAGTCACTTACCGTCTCAGGTATTAAAAATGACATCATACACTCCTGGAAATTGAAATAAGAACACCGTGAATTCATTGTCCCAGGAAGGGGAAACTTTATTGACACATTCCTGGGGTCAGATACATCACATGATCACACAGACAGAACCACAGGCACATAGACACAGGCAACAGAGCATGCACAATGTCGGCACTAGTACAGTGTATATCCACCTTTCGCAGCAATGCAGGCTGCTATTCTCCCATGGAGACGATCGTAGAGATGCTGGATGTAGTCCTGTGGAACGGCTTGCCATGCCATTTCCACCTGGCGCCTCAGTTGGACCAGCGTTCGTGCTGGACGTGCAGACCGCGTGAGACGACGCTTCATCCAGTCCCAAACATGCTCAATGGGGGACAGATCCGGAGATCTTGCTGGCCAGGGTAGTTGACTTACACCTTCTAGAGCACGTTGGGTGGCACGGGATACATGCGGACGTGCATTGTCCTGTTGGAACAGCAAGTTCCCTTGCAGGTCTAGGAATGGTAGAACGATGGGTTCGATGACGGTTTGGATGTACCGTGCACTATTCAGTGTCCCCTCGACGATCACCAGTGGTGTACGGCCAGTGTAGGAGATCGCTCCCCACACCATGATGCCGGGTGTTGGCCCTGTGTGCCTCGGTCGTATGCAGTCCTGATTGTGGCGCTCACCTGCACGGCGCCAAACACGCATACAACCATCATTGGCACCAAGGCAGAAGCGACTCTCATCGCTGAAGACGACACGTCTCCATTCGTCCCTCCATTCACGCCTGTCGCGACACCACTGGAGGCGGGCTGCACGATGTTGGGGCGTGAGCGGAAGACGGCCTAACGGTGTGCGGGACCGTAGCCCAGCTTCATGGAGACGGTTGCGAATGGTCCTCGCCGAAACCCCAGGAGCAACAGTGTCCCTAATTTGCTGGGAAGTGGCGGTGCGGTCCCCTACGGCACTGCGTAGGATCCTACGGTCTTGGCGTGCATCCGTGCGTCGCTGCGGTCCGGTCCCAGGTCGACGGGCACGTGCACCTTCCGCCGACCACTGGCGACAACATCGATGTACTGTGGAGACCTCACGCCCCACGTGTTGAGCAATTCGGCGGTACGTCCACCCGGCCTCCCGCATGCCCACTATACGCCCTCGTTCAAAGTCCGTCAACTGCACATACGGTTCACGTCCACGCTGTCGCGGCATGCTACCAGTGTTAAAGACTGCGATGGAGCTCCGTATGCCACGGCAAACTGGCTGACACTGACGGCGGCGATGCACAAATGCTGCGCAGCTAGCGCCATTCGACGGCCAACACCGCGGTTCCTGGTGTGTCCACTGTGCCGTGCGTGTGATCATTGCTTGTACAGCCCTCTCGCAGTGTCCGGAGCAAGTATGGTGGGTCTGACACACCGGTGTCAATGTGTTCTTTTTTCCATTTCCAGGAGTGTAGTATGTTCAAACGATAGCGTCACGATAAGATTAACTATAGAAGACTGTAAATAACTACTGAAAATGTAAAGTAAATACACGTCTCGGCAATCCGCGTAAATCTCACACTGTAGCTTAAAAATCATTGAAAATAACCTCGCTCATTTAAATTTTATGTAGTTATGTTACTTTTCTGTTTCCAAGATTTTTAGTATCTGTCTGTAACCTGTACATCGGAAACCGAGTATTTGGTAGCAGTAAATCTTTTGTTGCTTGCGGAAATGTGAAAATGCTGGATCGCACTACTTAGGTGCTGATGACTAACTTTATAGAAAGCTTTCTCTAAATCAATCACGTAATGCATTCTCAGATAGATTTGTTACCAGTACATGTCATCAACACGTGGATATAAAGGCGATGTTCTTTTCACGAATACACTATCGAGAAAATTTAGAGAAACGGCTTTACTAGCTGACTACAGAACGACACTACTACCGCCAACTTATATTTCGTGTAAGGATCACGAAGATAAGAGAAATTAGGGCTCACGCAGAGCCATGTACACAATCGGATTTTTTTCCCTCACTCTATTTACAGTCGTACAAGGTAGCCTCCACGTGCACCTTGTGGAGTACTTAATAGAAGTAGATGTGTGCCAGAAATTTAAGAGTCATTATCGGAAGAGACATAAAGATTGTGAGAGCAACTTAGGGTAAGCAAAAAACGACCTAGTGTTCTGACAAGCATTACATATATTGAAAGGGACATTAAAAACGCGAAGAATCTGCAATGTGTGCAGGATTAGCGAGCGTTTGTCTGTTTCACAGTTCAGTCTGATAGCTATTCAGATATATGCACACCTCTGCAGTAAAATAGACTTCCATAGAAGAGCAACAACATGTTTTTTTTTGGGGGGGGGGGGGGGGGGGCGGGGAGGGGGCCTGGTAGAAACACACGTTTCAGGCGCTTTGCGTGAAAATAATATCCCAGAATTTCGTAAATACCGCATCTATTAATCCAAACTCGTTAGAGTCTCAGGCTGATGAGCAAATCGCGTAACCTGATGTATTTTTGCGTAACATACAACACAAACGCACTTGAAAATCCGATTGACTTCCCTGAACTTGTTACACAACTGATAAATAATTACAGATTATATTGAGCCAGACGGGTTATCATATGTCTACTGTGGCTTGCTACCGATAGTGTAGCATAGTGGGACTGCAGCATATACTGTTGTGTGTATCATGCAGGTAATTTCTAATGACGAATGAACTATCTTGATACGTAACCACACACGTCTTCACAGTCCACGCGCTTACCCTGTGCTACAATAAAGTCATTAGGTTTTTAAGTGTTGGACGTTAAGATTGATCTCGAATCTTCCTTTCCTCTTTCTCGTGTTTCATATTTGTATTGTTAGAGCAATAAGGGCTCTGATGTACAGGTGAAAAGTGACAAAGTGACATCACAAACAAACCAAACAATCACATAATGCATTTTTCTTATCAGTAGCGTCAATAAGTATTCTAATTTTAGTTCAAATGTGTGTGAAATCTTATGGGACTTAACTGCTAAGGTCATCAGTCCCTAAGCTTACACACTACTTAACCTAAATTATCCTAAGGACAAACACACACACCCATGCCCGAGGGAGGACTCGAACCTCCGCCGGGACCAGCCTCGCAGTCCATGATTGCAGCGCCTGAGACCACTCGGCTAATCCCGCGCGGCTAATTTTAGTTGTCCTGACCTGAAGTGACGTCATGATCACGTGATCAACTTATAAGCAAAAAGCATCCGGCATTACAATCCTCAGTTGAAGCGAAGCAAGCGCTGTATCATGTGTGAGATACAGAGGCGAGCCGGCTGCTGTGGCCGAGCGGTTCTAGGCGCTTCAGTCCGGAACAGCGCTGCTGCTACGGTCGCAGGTTCGAATCCTGCCTCGGGCATGGATGTGTGTGATGTCCTTAGGTTAGTTAGGTTTAGATAGCTCTAAGTCTAGGGGACTGATGACCTCAGATGTTTAGTCCCATAGTGCTCAGAGCCATTTTTTTTACAAAGGCGAGCGAGTGTGCCAGGACTTACCCCAGTTCACCGCTAGTAGCGCCACGTCCTCTTAACGCGTCTGTGTGTAGCGCGCAAGTATTGCACCACAATTAAGTATGAAACTAAAAATCAAAATTTACGTTTAAAACTTTGTTAAAATATAGTTGAGTGTTATAATGTTTCAAATATTAAATCTTTAGTTCTAGATTTAACAGGATTTAGGAAAAATCAGAGGCGCTAAATAATAGACTTAGAAACATGAAAATTTGTTTTATGCTTCAGTTCACCCCAAAAGTAATAACTGATAGACCACGCTAAGCTACCTCTTATAGTTTTTGAGTAATTAAGTAAAAACCAATTTTGTAACTAAAATGTACTAAATTGTTGTAAATTAAGTACCTATAATTTTAATGATAGAGAATTTTGTATAAAGTGGATGATAAAATATACCAAGTGATAGAGCTATACCAAATTTGAGAGTTGTAGTATTAATAACTGCTGACACAAGTTCTAGTAAATATATGGTTCAGAGGTAACGATCTACCGTTAGTTCCATTATAAACAAACTCTAGCACGCAAAGTTTTCATTCTAGCGAGCTGAAACGTTTTCGGTGATTTCAAACAGCTTAACTGAATACAAGTAAAAATTAAGAGGTTTCTGAAGTAATTTGTAACCATGTTATTAAAGATTATGTGCCCGAGAAAGCGGTCGTTCGGGGGCTGCTGCAGTATGCAGATAACTGTAGACAACAGATGTTCCCTCGGCCGTCCGCTCCGACACACACATAAATGCAGCCCGAGAGTCAGTAGTAAAGGTTCACTTCTCATTCAGCTGCTGTAAGACCCACGTGTGTTAAACGTCGGATAGCGCTCTGCCTCGGATGACGTCAGAGCCGAACTGTGTCAAAGCGCGTATTTTGCGGTAAAAACGGGTAGCGAACTCGCGAGGACTGTGCACCATCCTGGATCGCTTAGAATTCGCCGTCCGTGAGAACTACAATTCCGCGTGGCAAGTGGTGACTCTATTTACACTTTTACGGCGAGCATTAATTTGGAACATTTATTGCAAGCAGTCATTGAGTAATTTTAGTCAGGGCGAAAGACAATCCGGTAGGAACGCACCGTAGAGGTCGCCTCTGAAATGCTAAATGTGGCCGGCCTGTGTGGCCATGCGGTTCTACGCGCTTCAGTCTGGAACCGCGTGACCGCTACGGTCGCAGGTTCGAATCCTGCCTCGGGCATGGACGTGTGTGATGTCCTTAGGTTAGTTAGGTTTAAGTAGTTCTAAGTTCTAGGGGACTGATGACCTCAGATGTTAAGACCCATAGTGGTCAGAGCCATTTGAACCATTTTTTCAATGGGCTGGACCAGAATGTGGCTGCGCAGACTGGAAACTTAGGTCAGTGTGTTTCCCTTCGCTTTCTGGCTGACCACAAAATTAGTTGCCAGGCTCGCGTGAATAAGACGGCATTAAATAATAATTTTTACCCGCCGCCCCCACACAGTGACTACTTATACACTCCTGGAAATTGAAATAAGAACACCGTGAATTCATTGTCCCAGGAAGGGGAAACTTTATTGACACATTCCTGGGGTCAGATACATCACATGATCACACTGACAGAACCACAGGCCAGTGTAGGAGATCGCTCCCCACACCATGATGCCGGGTGTTGGCCCTGTGTGCCTCGGTCGTATGCAGTCCTGATTGTGGCGCTCACCTGCACGGCGCCAAACACGCATACGACCATCATTGGCACCAAGGCAGAAGCGACTCTCATCGCTGAAGACGACACGTCTCCATTCGTCCCTCCATTCACGCCTGTCGCGACACCACTGGAGGCGGGCTGCACGATGTTGGGGCGTGAGCGGAAGACGGCCTAACGGTGTGCGGGACCGTAGCCCAGCTTCATGGAGACGGTTGCGAATGGTCCTCGCCGATACCCCAGGAGCAACAGTGTCCCTAATTTGCTGGGAAGTGGCGGTGCGGTCCCCTACGGCACTGCGTAGGATCCTACGGTCTTGGCGTGCATCCGTGCGTCGCTGCGGTCCGGTCCCAGGTCGACGGGCACGTGCACCTTCCGCCGACCACTGGCGACAACATCGATGTACTGTGGAGACCTCACGCCCCACGTGTTGAGCAATTCGGCGGTACGTCCACCCGGCCTCCCGCATGCCCACTATACGCCCTCGCTCAAAGTCCGTCAACTGCACATACGGTTCACGTCCACGCTGTCGCGGCATGCTACCAGTGTTAAAGACTGCGATGGAGCTCCGTATGCCACGGCAAACTGGCTAACACTGACGGCGGCGGTGCACAAATGCTGCGCAGCTAGCGCCATTCGACGGCCAACACCGCGGTTCCTGGTGTGTCCGCTGTGCCGTGCGTGTGATCATTGCTTGTACAGCCCTCTCGCAGTGTCCGGAGCAAGTATGGTGGGTCTGACACACCGGTGTCAATGTGTTCTTTTTTCCATTTCCAGGAGTGTATAAAATGTATTAACTCCTAGCTGCAGTACGATGTCACGAAAGTGAGAACTGTAAAATTTTTCTGTCTTATAGGTGTATGCAATGAATTATATAATTATTTTACAGAAGGGTTGTGTGATAGCAGAATCAAATCTTTTTATCTGGTCTATACATCCATCTATAGCCTCCAGTAATTAACAGGTTAGTGAAATGTGCAAGTTGTCTGATATGCTACTCATTCGTCACAAAACACTGGTTAATGCAGAATACAGAAACATATAATATGCACACTCCAATACCAAAACCGTCGTTCAATAGAAGCTAGGCCATGTCTCAGTTCTGCTACACTGATACACACATTGGGCTAGCATGCAATTATTAATTGCTCAAAACCACAGCAGCGCAGACAACTCTGTTAGTCTATATACTGGAAGTGCATGATGAAGACTGTCCCTAATAGTGGCTTTACTTACAGCAGGTCATACACAGTACGATGTTGCCGATCGGTTACATGGCATTCAAAGTGGTGTGTCTAAGGTGTGGAGAAAGTAGAGAGACGCGGGAAATGTGAACGATCGACCTCGCGCATGACAGTACCAATGTAGGATCGTTTCCTCCAACTGTCGGCTCGCAGGCACCCAACATCAACTGCCAGAAGTCTTGGAACTGACTTCTCCAGGGCAACAGCGTCATCTTCATTCCAGAAGTTTTGCACTGAACCAACGGAACCGATGCAATCGAAGGACCTGAGCGCTTGCACATAAACAATAGACCATTGCAAAATGGAGTAATGTCATGTTTGCTGACGAGACCAGGATTAATTTGCGCCTGAACGCTAGACCTGTTGGGGTGTGGAGGTGCGCTAGATGACACCAGGCACGCCGATACGTTCAGAAAGTCCACCCGTTTGCAGGTGGAAGTCTAATGTTCTGGATGGCAGCTGAATGTATTAATATAATTCTAATTTCGTTCTAGACGGCTGCAGATCATCAATGTCCGAAAGAACAGACACTATATTCATATTAAGTATCTGGAGAGGGGCGTGCTGACGACATTACCTCCAGACCTTCACACTGCAATTTTTTTCGTTTGTTTTAAATAAAGTGCATTTCTCTATCCATTCCCATCCAATATAATTTTGCGGGGAAGTTGTTTATAGCGTAAGTCAGCCAACAGAAGGATGTGATCATTCGTCAATTATGCATGCAGAAGGTATAAGCAGGGGTGTATTTATCGTTAAATAGATAATGCATTGTGGAAATCTTTTAACACAGGATATTGGCGTTTTTGCTAAAATAATCAGCTGTGGTAATTGTTTAACATAGTATTTACCTACATATCTTACAGTGTAAATGCAGGTATTTGGGGAAAATCGGTCTAAAACTGTAAACAGTTGTGGGATGTGGAGTGCTTAAGCCATTGCTTTTAACAATCTATGACGTCACACATTAGTTATGCAGAGTCGTGTTTCCTCATAACAGTAGTTTATTTGTTGCACTGTGGTAGTTGCAGAATTTGAAATGCAAAGCAACTAATAACTCGCAAGTTCCAAATTCAGGAACAATGTCGTATTTTGTAATGAGTATGTTGGAATGTTCCACCTTACTGGACTAATTATTCAAAATTTCCGGCATTTTGCAAAATGTCATGATATTATTAAATTATAGTAATTCATCTGTGCTACAGTAACACACCACATTGTCAAAGAGTCGCATGTCATAAATTATGTTCATTTTAATCGTCATTTTGCAGAATATGCCATGACGCCATTAATTTATACACACACTGTATTGTCAATGTGTCTTACCTCATAAATTATGGTAATATTTACCGCCATTTTTTAAGTATCATTCTCGTGTTGGCGCTCTTCTCACTATCGTGTACAAACCTCGAATGACGAAACTCGCGTAATTGGAATAATTATAAATGTAATTTATTGTTATTTATAACAAATATCCACACTCTACCAAAACAAAACCTATCCTGGTTATCTCTTGAGAAGCCATATTACAACTGTCTCTTGAATAGGTACTGAGGGTGTTAAGCCACCAGTCGTCAAAAGTGTGATATTTTTAGCACAACAAGTTTCGTGACTACGTTGGTGGCGAGGTTGTTTGGCAAAATTGCATTCAGGATGAACAAGAACTTGGAGCAGAGGCAGAGATTGGCAGAGGAGAGACCTGGATGTGGAAAGCGGAGGTTTTCAGAAATAAATTATGAGGATTGTGAAATGAAGTACGTTGGGCAGACGGGAAGAAACATAGAAGTAAGGTTTAAAGAGCATAATAATAATGGGAATGGGTCATCGGCAGTGGTGAAGCAGGTCAAGTGTGAGCAGCATTTGTTGGGTAAAAACGCAGATAGCATGAGGATAAAGGGTGGTTATTGTCAAACTTAGAGAAAGATGAAATTTTTTGTGCTTTATGAAAGGAAAACGTCGCGTGTTGCACGTGATGACGAAAGTGACCAAGGGGGTTTTCTGGGCCCACTTTAACGATGTCCTCCTTGGGCAGCAGCCACCAACTTACTCCAGTTAGAGGCGATAGGTTGTATGTTTTCTGTTGGCCACTCTATATTGTTGCACACGAGGCAACAAAGCTTTAATATTGGTTTTTACAATTTACTAGATCGTGACGGTTTCAAGTACTTAGGATGCATATTCTCACAGGATGGCAACATAGTGAAAGAACTGGAAGCGAGGTGTAGCAAAGCTAATGCAGTGAGCGCTCAGCTACGATCTACTCTCTTCTGCAAGAAGGAAGTCAGTACCAAGACTAAGTTATCTGTGCACCGTTCAATCTTTCGACCAACTTTGTTGTATGGGAGCGAAATCTGGGTGGATTCAGGTTACCTTATCAATAAGGTTGAGGTTACGGATATGAAAGTAGCTAGGATGATTGCAGGTACTAGTAGATGGGAAC
This sequence comes from Schistocerca nitens, assembly GCF_023898315.1. Classification (NCBI taxonomy): domain Eukaryota; kingdom Metazoa; phylum Arthropoda; class Insecta; order Orthoptera; family Acrididae; genus Schistocerca; species Schistocerca nitens. The sequence continues at coordinate 164,699,126 of NC_064616.1, read as the reverse complement.
AATGGCAGGAGGGTGTCCACAACGAGGAAATCAAAGAAAAATTGGGAATGAACTCTATAGATGTAGCAATCAGGGCGAACAGGCTTAGATGGTGGGGTCATGTTACACGCATGGAAGAAGCAAGGTTACCCAAGAGACTCATGTGTTCAGCAGTAGAGGGTAGGAGGAGTCGGGGTAGACCAAGGAGAAGGTACCTGGATTCGGTTAAGAATGATTTTGAAGTAACAGGCTTAACATCAGAAGAGGCACCAATGTTAGCACTGAATGGGGGATCATGGAGGAATTTTATAACTGGGGACTATGCTCCAGACTGAACGCAGAAAGGCATAATCAGTCTTAAATGATGATGATGATGATGATGATGATGACTTGGTCGTGAAATATAATATTCACACTTTTATGACATACAGTAGCATTGTTTGGGGCTTTGACATGAGTTGCAGGAAAGTACTATCTTTGATTGGTGAAAGTAGTTGGTTTTAGTTTACAACTGAGCTCTGAGTGTATAACACACCTACATGAAATGTTCTAAGAAGAGTTTTATGTTTGACAATACACGTTTGCTGCTTGGTTGCTACTTTTGACGTTGCCTAATGGCATGGAACCTTCAAGGCATGTTATACTACAGGATTTTTATATGGTGGTTACTACATATCGTATTGCGAATTTTTGAATGGTTTCCTTGTTTTATAGCATTTGATGTGCTAAAAATACCACACATTTGCCAACTGGTGGTGTAACACTCTCAGTACCGAAACCTGACCTTCTCATTACGCCGTATGGACGTTGAATGAGGCATGACATGTAGTTGCTCAGCTATAAAAGGACGCCAAGCGTGAATCTTATTGGTCCAGAGGATACGGGAGTGGTAGTGGGGTGGGGGGTCATCTTGAGGGGAAGAGGGAGAGGAGGAGAAGGAGGAACGATGTGTGTAAGTGATCTTGACTAAACCTCTTCCAACTGCCTAAGATGTAACGTGATACCCCGCAGGTCTTATCAGATCCTGGAATTACTCTCTTATCTTGTCAGCTTCTGAAAATTAGATAGTTACCTGTCTTCATATCCGAAACACTAAATATTGATGTACATCAGCGTCATATCAGGTGTTTCAGTTGTTTTCGCCATGTGAGTATAGTAAAATTCCATCCTGAAAATTCGTTTCTTATAGTATGTACACTTGACAGCAAAAAAAGTGGGTCACTGCCGAATACAACCAACATAACGTAGCTGTGTTACAGGTCTTCTAAACACCAAAACCCCATGGGGTACAGTCGTTTGACTACACACAATGGGTACTGCAAGAGACTACTAAGAGACCAAAGGTCTTTATGGCAGTCAGTCTAAAGGTATGTTGTCCAAGACGCGAGACACTAGCGACTGCGACGGGTCGCTACGTGACGTCAGAAGTTGCCTGCTGGCGCATGCGCAGTTCGAGTTTGGGATGCGACGCGCGACTGTTGCGGCAGCTGCCGCAGCACTGCACCAGTGAGCAGTGTTGCGACGGAAGTCGGACGACACAAAGACGTACGGCTGCCAGAAAGATAGCGAGCCAGTCAAGGAAAACTGAAATTCGGTTTTGTGGTGCACCATAAAAATTAGCTTAGGTCATATGAACGAAGGTAAATGTTGTGATGCTCCTTGTAGATTCATCTGTCTCATCTATGATATAGATGACATGTGCGCTAAGTAAATGCGTATTGTTTTCCATATTCCCTGGAATACGGTTTATGACCGAATCTGATGAATTTACGTAAATGTAAATATTATAGGACACATTCTTGTGCATTTCCTTACAACTTTTGTTGATACATTTAACGAGCTATAACAAGAGAGACTTTGTTCCAGATATGTCTGCAATATTTTGCTCTCTCAGGTGAATGAAGTGATAGACAATACGTTTTCCATCACTGGGACTGATTTCAAAGACAATACGAAAGTTGAATCCATATCAATAAATCTGATAAAAGCCAAATACAAAAAAATGGTTCAAATGGCTCTGAGCACTATGGGACTCAACTGCTGTGGTTATCAGTCCCCTAGAACTTAGAACTACTTAAACCTAACTAACCTAAGGACAGCACACACATCCATGCCCGAGGCAGGATTCGAACCTGCGACCGTAGCAGTCGCACGGTTCCGGACTGCGCGCCTAGAACCGCGAGACCACCGCGGCCGGCAGCCAAATACAAGCTGCATCAAAAGTTTCAGATGAACAAACAATTGTTCTGATCCCAGCGCCGCAAATGTACATAAGATAATAAAACAATACGTACCTTAGCGTCACTGCGAGTTTTTCAGCTGCACTGATAGGTTTCTTGACCCGGTTGCACGATTTTCTCTGTATCTCACTTTCTATAAGTTCCAACATGAGCAAACTGGCTGACACTTAATCTGAAATAATGTCTGAATTTCGTATCGTCATTTAAAAGGTGCCTGTTAATCAAAATGTTGTAACAGCCTTCATCGCCACGTGTCGCAAAAAGACAATGAACCTTCTTCTTTTTCCTTTTGTTGTGGAGTCACAACAACGTAACTGTGTCATCGTCTTCTTGCTGTAAAATATGTAAGTACTTTAAAGTGAAATCGAATGTGGCTCTACTTCTCTCCATCGTGTCAATGACAGACCGCAGCTTGGGAAACACGCGCCGCTACTGACAAGTGAAGGTCAAAAACAGCTGAGCGACAGATAGCATTCCCATCCGTACTTATCGCATGATGTACTGTGAAGCGACAATGCGATACTCACGGGAAGTAATACTCAAACCCAGTGTCGCTATGATTTACCTACCACATGATATAAAAAATATAATTGATAGCAAGGCGATATTTAACTAATTTAAACGTTTTTTCGCTCTGTTGAAAAACGTAAATTTTTTACATTTGTTGGTTTTGTTAGGACGTCTACTCCTACTTGGGTATCCTCGTCCAGGTTCAGAAGAAAATACTAGAGGTGAGTAATTCATCCTCTTCACTAAAAGAAACCTTACTAAAACTGTGCACTGTATTATAAGAAACAAAATAGAATTACGCACGATAACCTTACGACGAAAGTCTGTTTTAACAAAACTGAGTATCTGTACACAAGCGTGCCTCTATTTGCACGAATTAGTAAAATACTTCTCACTTAGATTTCGATTGGGTTTGTGTTTAAATGGTATGCTGTGTCATACTCAACAGGTATGCAAATGTGACATTTCATAAATAAAGTTACGTATTCCTTGAAACCCAAAAGTTGCTTGTCAGCAGTGGAAAGAGACGTTACCTGTTGTGCAGCATTGTAAGTTTTTCACCTTTGCACTATGAGCTGAAAGTGTTTTCTTACGATTTGCTTATCGATGTTTGATCTGACTGCTCGCAGCTCTTACAGAGAAGGGAGAAAAACGTTACATTCAGGGAGGCTGGAACCGCGAACCATAACAGTCGCATTTCCAGAGGTCAGCACGTCAACACAGAGTTAGCGGATAGATACGGATTGCGCGTTCCTCTTACGAGGTCAATAGTGGCTAGAACTCGTAAACCGCTATTTACAGGACGAGATTAGTTAAGATTGCCACGTTCAATGACTTTGCTGGGCTGAAAACCGTAAATTTACAATCTTCTGTTACACTTCAAGTGATAACAACTCAGGTTATTCAATGGAAATGACACGAGAAATCAAGTGAACTTTGAGGCTTAATTCCGTGCACACCAGGAAGTAACTCGTCGATCACAGAGTTGCCAAACATACCTTGCGTTGTTGCCAAATCTCAGTTACATTACCAGCAGGAAGAAGACGAACCGATGTGATCCTACAGCGGGCTGGGAAGTGACCATAGCTGGCGCCTCAAAGACGCGGCTGCTACGGCCTGGAATACGTAATGCGTCTGATTCGCATTTCTGTAACTAGGTTTAGGGACTGGAGCTTAGTTACTAATAATACTCAGAACTGACTGCTACTAAGCATCATAAATCAGTAACTCTCATAGATGTTTTTATATTTCTGTACTCAAAACTAAGAAACTCATTCACGGACGTTTTCGTGCCTCGCCGATAGTCGAGCACAACGAACAAATAAAAATAAAAAGAGAATGTGTGTGTGTGTGAGAGAGAGAGAGGGAGAGAGAGAGAGAGAAGAGAGCGAGAGAGAAGAGAGCGAGAGAGAGAGAGACAGAGAGAGAGAGAGAGAGGGTAAAAAATTGTTGTAAAGAAATTGAATACTGGTATGTAAAGAAATCTCTCATTAAAATGACTCGTTCCACATCATTACGAAATGTCGTATTCATGATATATGGAATAAGTATTAATCTAATCTAATCTAATCATATCATATTGCTGACTATCCATGAAGAGTCATGAAGTACCGAAATTTTCGCTTGTATCAGTAACCAAATCTAAACTTGAAAATAAAAGACGACAGTTTTTGTAATAAACCGGGACTCCTATCAAGACCCTTTCATCCCTGTTAACTAACCATGAAAGATGTCTGATATACCTCAATTCAGAAGTAACGAAGTGTGTATACATTTAAAGATGAAGCGCATGATGTGAAGTTCTGCGACGGAGATACGAACCCAAGACGTAATCGGATTGTTAACTAAGTAAAATCAAATGTTACGTATCGGTTTTTCTTGCCAGCTGCTAGGTGTTTGAATCTAAAATAAGGACACAAATTTTTGTTCCTGAGCGACAATCGAACCGCACTCCTATCGTTTCTTTATTGTCCACGAATATTGCTTAAGTATCAGTTGCTTACTTACCAACAGTAAGATGTGTGCGTGTTTGACCAGAAATTGTGTAAAATAAGAGCCCTGTTCCTTTAGATGGCTATCAGTTCATCAAATAAAATAAAATTTTCTAGTGTAAGTAAGTTTACTGGTGACAGTATTTCTGTTTACCCTGACCTCCACCTACGTCATTTTCCAACGTAAACCGGCTCTGCCCAGTTTGGAATGAAGGAAGGTGATGTTCAATGCGGATTCTGGATTATAACAGCTTTCTCTTGAGGTTACCAGAGGTGAAGTAAATCTGTTTGTGCCTCTTAAAAGTAAATGCCTGAACCCACTCATTGCACTTGTGATAGTTCGTTCCACCAGACCATTGTGGCCACATTTCCCAGCCCCAGGAGTGTGCTGTAATGGATGATGTGCTTAGCTTACTAAACTAGTCACGGTGGGAAAAAACGCGAGCCTATTAAATGGTTAAGTAGAAGCAGGCTTCTGACGTGGAGATTATGCTATTCTCATGTCAGCAGGAAGTAAAGGCTCGTCTAGGCGTCATAGCCTCGATTTGAAGCCAATTTGAAATTTTCACTAATTCAGGAAATTTCTTAGTTCGAGAAAATCCACTGTGAAGTGTGAAGTTACCGGATAATTCGATTATCACCGTCATTATTGCTATCATTTTCTTCATACCGCTTCTGGAACACATGTGCTTGAAGATCATTTAAGTCCTTTTGGTCATTATAGAAGTAGTTGCCCAAGAACAAGTTGTTTCCCTGTCTACGGAATCCTTTTCATGTTAATATCAAACATCAGCAATTACTCGTAGACCACATTAAAACTAAAGTAATTGATGAAGACGTTACTTGATAACGAAAACGCGCTGCCTTTCTTCATTTACTTGCTCCTAGAAATGACTGTCGAATACTGCCAAACCAAAAGCCAAGGGATCTTACTGCCTTCCAATATACGTCGCTGTCGGTTCTTCCATATGATTTGGTCGACGTGTCCTGTTTCAAGTTGTGTATGACACTGAATGTTTTAGAAAATCAATTGTTTTCCTTTGCAATAAACAGAAAGATTTTCATTCTAAGCTATCCAAGTCCAAAATTTTCGCAATATTATTTCAAATTTAATATTCGCTTCCATAATGTAAGGAAAGTATTTCACAGTTGCAAAACCCGCATCCGACTCACTGTACTTACACTTAGTCGCTGGCCATAAATTCTAGATCAAAGTGACGCCAGTTTAAGTAACCTATTGTAGCGAAGACTGTTTGCCAGTGCTCTTTCTCACCGGAAAATATGCAATTCACTCATTGGGCTCCATAAGTACACAGTAACAGTAATTTCTGTGTGTATGCAATGCATACGGATTGTAGAATTTAGTGGTGCTCTCTCTTCCACTTCTGTGTACAATATGCCTGACCTAAACGGGCCCTTTATCATTACAGGCCCTGGGCGGGGCAACATCATGTTGACAACAGTAATGTGCTTATACTGACAACCTCATTGTTCGTTTTACCCGATTTTGTAATCATTTAAGTAAAACAACATGATCTTAGAGTGGGAGACATTTCGTCCCCCTTTTCCTTCTGTGAAATTTGTCAGTAAGCTTTTTGCCTTCGAACCAGCGAAATGCGGCAGATTACGGCTGGTAAACGATTTACAAACCACGATTTAGTGCCGTTAACACGATTTCTTTAAACATTGGCGTAGCTGAAGGAATTTAGTTTCTTCTTAAATCGTCATATGCAGCAACGTTCACAGATATCTCAAATAGGAAAAGCTCTTTATCCAGGTACGAAGGTTGTATAACAAACTTCCCACAGTTTGTGTCAGGTTGATCTTTTCGTCTGATGTTGTTGTTGTTGTGGTCTTCAGTCCTGAGACTGGTTTGATGCAGCTCTCCATGCTACTCTATCCTGTGCAAGCTTCTTCATTTCCCAGTACCTACTGCAACCTACATCCTTCTGAATCTGCTTAGTCTATTCATCTCTTGGTCTCCCCCGACGATTTTTACCCTCCACGCTGCCCTCCAATACTAAATTGGTGATCCCTTTATGCCTCAGAACATGTCCTACCAACCGATCCCTTCTTCTAGTCAAGTTGTGCCACAAACTTCTCTTCACCCCAATCCTATTCAACACCTCCTCATTAGTTATGTGATCTACCCATCTAATCTTCAGCATTCTTCTGGAGCACCACATTTCGAAAGCTTCTATTCTTTTCTTGTCCAAACTATTTACCGTCCATGTTTCACTTCCATACATGGCTACACTCCATACAAATACTTTCAGAAATGACTTCCTGACACTATACTCGATGTTAACAAATTTCTCTTCTTCAGAAACGCTTTCCTTGCCATTGCCAGTCTACATTTTATATCCTCTCTACTTCGACCATCATCAGTTATTTTACTCCCTAAATAGCAAAACTCCTTTACTACTTTGAAGTGTCTCATTTCCTAAACTAATTCCCTCAGCATCACCCGATTTAATTTGACTACATTCCATTATCCTCGTTTTGCTTTTGTTGATGTTCATCTTATATCCTCCTTTCAAGACCCTGTCCATTCCGTTCAACTGCTCTTCCAAGTCCTTTGCTGTCTCTGACAGAATTACAATGTCACCGGCGAACCTCAAAGTTTTTTTATTTCTTCTCCATGGATTTTAATACCTACTCCGAATTTTTCTTTTGTTTCCTTTACTGCTTGCTCAATATACAGATTGAATAACATCGGGGAGAGGCTACAACCCTGTCTTACTCCCTTCCCAACCACTGCTTCCCTTTCATGTCCCTCGACTCTTATAACTGCCATCTGGTTTCTGTACAAATTGTAAATAGCCTTTCGCTCCCTGTATTTTACCCCTGCCACCTTTAGAATTTGAAAGAGAGTATTCCAGTCAACATTGTCAAAAGCTTTCTCTAAGTCTACAAATGCTAGAAACGTAGGTTTGCCTTTCCTTAATCCTTCTTCTAAGATAAGTCGTAAGGTCAGTATTGCCTCACGTGTTCCAGTATTTCTACGGAATCCAAACTGATCTTCCCCGAGGTCGGCTTCTACTACTTTTTCCATTCGTCTGTAAAGAATTTGTGTTAGTATTTTGCAGCTGTGGCTTATTAAACTGATGGTTCGGTAATTTTCACATCTGTCAAAATTATTATATTCTTCTTGAAGTCTGAGGGTATTTATTTATTTATTATTTATTTATTTATTGATTTATTTAACCTGGCAAGATTAGGGCCATCAGGCCCTCTCTTACATCTAACCAGGCATTCTACTTATTTTACATTCATATGTTTTAGTAGGCATGTTAAACTACATCTAGTACAAAAAGTGAAATAAACAATTTGAAAGGTACACCTGGAAAAATACATACATATAGAGTTTATATTCTTAGATCACAAGTACTGTTATAATTAGACATTATTGAACAGACAGATTTGAGATAGGAGTGCTGGCAGCAGGGAGTATGAGGGAGACTCATGGTGAAGGGAGGAGAAGAATAGAGAGACATGATGAAACATAATTAAGGAAATATAAAGGAAAAGAATATTGCGTGGCTAATAGAGATAGATGAAGAGGAAGGCATCTCAGGAGCAACATAGGAGACGCTAGCTTTGCTATTTGACAGATGAGGGGATTGTCCTTGTACATTAATTTTGTGGAGAACTTTATGAGAATGATAGTAGGAAATGCTTCAACTTCTTCTTAAAAGCAGCAGGAGATTGAATTTTGCGCAAGGTAAGGGGCAGTTTGTTCCAGAGGCGGACAGCGGCAACTGAGAAGGAGTTTGCAAAAGTTTTTGTTTTGTGAGTAGGCACAGTTAGGATACCAAATAAGAGTGACCTCGTGTTTCGATTATGATGACATGACAGGTTTTTAATCTCTGAAGCAAGGTACTGGGGTGTCTGCGCCTCGAGGAGTCGGTGGAGTAGACATAGAGTGTGGTAGTCGCGCAATTTGTCCGGCCGCAGCCACCCTAGCTCGGAGTATGAAGCACTAACATGATCGTATCGGCGAATATTGCAGGTGTAACGCACACAGGCATTCATGGTTAGCTCTAGCCGTCTTTTGTTTTCACTGCTCATGCCTTGTTGAATCACATCACAATAGTGGAGGTTCGGTAAAACGAGTGCTTGCACGAGCTGGCGTTTCAAGTCCTGTGGAAATATGTTCCGAAACTTTTTGAGAGCATAGAGACAAGCAGACGTCTTTCGGCACACTGCGACTGTATTCTCCGCCCAGTTGAGATGCTCATCCAAAGTTACACCCAAGTTCTTCACTGTTTTCTGATATGGTATTGGAGTACCATCGAGCAGAATTGGAGGTAGCCGTTCGCGGAAATCTGAACTTATTAATTTCTGATGGGCTATTAAGATTACTTGCGTCTTTTTTGCATTTAGTTTAAGCCCCAGGTTTTTCGCCCATGTCACTACTGAAGACAGATCATCATTCATCTGAGCGATTGCAGTGTTTACATCTTCAGGTCTGACGCTTAGGTAGAGCTGGAGGTCGTCGGCATAGAAATGATATTTACAGGAGGACAGAACCGATGAAATATCGTTGACATATAAAGAAAACAAAAGTGGTCCTAAGACTGATCCTTGTGGCACTCCCGAGGAAACATGTTTCCAGGAGGATTTTTCATTTACGCAGACAACACATTGCTGTCTGTCTTTTAAGTAGCTTTCAAACCATCTCATTGCACTTTCAGAGAAATTAAGCTGTTGCATTTTTCTGAGCATTATGTCAAAGTTAACAGTGTCAAAAGCTTTGCTGAAGTCCAGTAGCGTCAATATTGTTGCCTTTCGATTGTCGATGGCATATTTCAGGTCATCAGCTACTTTAATTAGAGCAGTGTTTGTGCTGTGATGTTTACGGAAACCGGATTGAAATTTGTCATATAGGCTGAATTCATGCAAGTGTTCAGTGATTTGGTCATGAACAATATATTCAAGTGCTTTGGAAACAGCAGGCAGTATGCTAATTGGTCGGTAATCACTAGGCAGTTGCGGGTTTTCGATCTTAGGGATGGGTCGAATTAGGCTTCTTTTCCATGCAGTGGGATATATTCCGTTCACGAGGGAAAAATTAAATATGTCAGTTAAGACAGGCACTAAGATATCGGCAACATTCTTAATCATGGTTATACCGATACTGTCGTTGCCTATTGCATCAGAAGAGATTCTCATTATTGCTTTTCTTGCTGTATTTGTTGTTACATGTTTTAGATGGAAGGTATCGTTGTTAGTTATCCTGTTTAGGGATTCTTGTGGACAGTAATTATCAGCTGTGCTGGTATTCAGAGGTGCAGAGAAGAATTCATTTAATTCGTTAGCTGACACATGAAAAGTGGTTTCCGATTTTGCCTTTCCGACCCCCAAGCTACGGAGATTCTTCCATAGAGTCGTGGGCGTCAGATCGCTGCATACAAGGGAGCGAGCGTGCCTGATTTTAGCATTGCGAATGCATTGTTTCACTCTGTTCCGTAGCTTTCTATATTCTTCGAAACGCTCGGGTTTCGGATCTGCCTTGAAACGCCTGTGGGCAGCATCCCTATTAGTCATCATTTGACGTAATTCAGCTGTCAGCCTTGGAGCGGGAGATTTTCTTACACGGATTGTGCGCACAGGTGCATGTTTGTCATAGAGGGCAGTGAGTTTATCACCAAGTTCATTAATTTTGCCGTCGATTGTGGGTTTTCTGATTATTTGATGCCATGAGATTTCTGAGCAATCGGCTGTTAGAGCGTCAAGGTCAATACGTTTCATGTTCCTACAAGTTATGTAACGCGATTTGATCCTTGGGGGCAGCACAGAGTAGGCCAGGAATATTACATCATGTGCTGAGAGGCCAGGGGCCGATGTTTGACCAACATCTCTTACTTTGTCAGTCTGTTTCGTTGCGATTACGTCTATAAGAGTATGACTGTGCGCCGTATGGTGTGTAGGTTGTAATGGAAGAATGTTCATGCTATTGCAACTAAACAGTCTTCTTAGGTTTATTGCGGAGGGAGTGTCTCTTTGCAGGTCTATGTTCAAGTCACCCATTACGATGACATGTTCGTATTGACACTGAAGTGAATGTAATTCCGACTGGAAGGAACTCATTGAGCTTATTTTTGGCGGCTTGTACACGACGCCAGTCAAGAATTTCCGACTTTGTATATTTATTTCAATGAACATGAATTCAGCCTCTTTTTCTTCAGCAGGATTTGACGTACATAAGACTTTCGCTTTGAGATCTGTTCGTATATACGCGCCGACGCCGCCACCTCGCTTTTTTGATCTGTCTGCCCTAAGAAATGTGTACCCTGGGAGATGAATAGATGCAGAGGATATGTGTGGTTTCAACCACGTTTCGGATAAGAGGATTACGTGGTAGTTTAGTTGGTTGAAGAGGAGGCTAAGGTTCTTCGTAATGTGCAGGTAAAGACTGGATGTTGCAGTGAGCTGCTAAAAGCTCTGACGCGTTCCGCTGAGCAGCCTGAAGTAGGGTGGCAGACTGGTTTGTCCCTTTGTTAGGCACTACCTGCCGCGAGGGGCACTGGCCGCTGCTTCCGCCAAGTGACATAACACAGGGGTGTCCGAGATTTTGCGTGCCCTGTGTGTGACACCGCGAGTGCCGAAAGAAAGGCGACTGCTAGAGATTTCCTGAGGTTGCGGGAGTATAGAAAATGGATTAGTGGTATTCGGTGCAAGGAGAATATGACCAAAATAGTGACGGCTGTGTGTCACTGTGTATCCTCTGTCGTACGAGGAGAAATGTAATTAGCGTATTTGAAACAGCTTGGGGTGGAAATAAGGGAAAAGGGAGTGATTTAAGAGGCTAATGCTGCCAGCAGAGAGAAGTAAGCTTAATAATTAATAGATTATAGTAGGAAGCTAGAATTAAATCGAAATTTACTAAAGTGATGCTGGTAGTGATTATCGTAGGAAGCTACGATTTGATTGAAATTTGCTAAAGTGATACTGATAGTGATTTTTGTTATGAACAATTTAAACCGAAGAGATGGGTGATTAATGAACTAAAGGAGAGACTAATAATTGCAATAGAACTAATTCAGAACGGAAGAGAATAAACTGAGAAAATGAAAAAAGTATTAGCAGTAACTAAAATTAAGTAATGGTTAGAGCTACAGACACAAAAAAATAGTGAAAAATTAATACAGTTACAAAAAGAATTAGTATTTCGCCTGTCTCATACATCTTGCTCACCAGATGGTAGAGTTTTGTCAGGACTGGCTCTCCCAAGGCCGTCAGTAGTTCCAATGGAATGTTGTCTACTCCGGGGGCCTTGTTTCGACTCAGGTCTTTCAGTGCTCTGTCAAACTCTTCACGCAGTATCGTATCTCCCATTTCATCTTCATCTACATCCTCTTCCATTTCCATAATATTGTCCTCAAGTACATCGCCCTTGTATAGACCGTCTATAGACTCCTACCACCTTTCTGCTTTCCCTTCTTTGCTTAGAACTGGGTTTCCATCTGAGCTCTTGATGTTCATACAAGTGGTTCTCTTATCTCCAAACGTCTCTTTAATTTTCCTGTAGGCAGTATCTATCTTACCCCTAGTGAGATAAGCCTCTACATCCTTACATTTGTCCTCTAGCCATCCCTGCTTAGCCATTTTGCACTTCCCGTCGATCTCATTTTTGAGACATTTGTATTCCTTTTTGCCTGCTTCATTTACTGCATTTTTATATTTTCTCCTTTCATCAATTAAATTCAATATTTCTTCTGTTACCCAAGGATTTCTACTAGCCCTCGTCTTTTTACCTACTTGATCCTCTGCTGCCTTTACTACTTCATCCCTCAAAGCTACCCATTCTTCTTCTACTGTATTTCTTTCCCCCATTCCTGTCAATTGTTCCCTTATGCTCTCCCTGAAACTCTGTACAACCTCTGGTTCTTTCAGTTTATCCAGGTCCCATCTCCTTAAATTCCCACCTTTTTGCAGTTTCTTCAGTTTTAATCTACAGGTCATAACTAATAGATTGTGGTCAGAGTCCACATCTGCCCCTGGAAATGTCTTACAATTTAAAACCTGGTTCCTAAATCTCTGTCTTACCATTATATAATCTATCTGATACCTTTTAGTATCTCCAGGGTTCTTCCATGTATACAACCTTCTACCATGACTCTTAAACCAAGTGTTAGCTATGATTAAGTTGTGCTCTGTGCAAAATTCTACCAGGCGGCTTCCTCTTTCATTTCTTAGCACCAATCCATATTCACCTACTACTTTTCCTTCTCTCCCTTTTCCTACACTCGAATTCCAGTCACCCATGACTATTAAATTTTCGTCTCCCTTCACTATCTGAATAATTTCTTTTATTTCATCATACATTTCTTCAATTTCTTCGTCATCTGCAGAGCTAGTTGGCATATAAACTTGTACTACTGTAGTAGGTGTGGGCTTCGTGTCTATCTTGGCCACAATAATGCGTTCACTATGCTGTTTGTAGTAGCTTACCCGCATTCCTATTTTCCTATTCATTATTAAAGCTACTCCTGCATTACCCCTATTTGACTTTGTGTTTATAACCCTGTAGTCACCTGACCAGAAGTCTTGTTCCTCCTGCCACCGAACTTCACTAATTCCCACTATATCTAACTTTAACCTATCCATTTCCCTTTTTAAATTTTCTAACCTACCTGCCCGATTAAGGGATCTGACATTCCACGCTCCGATCCGTAGAACGCCAGTTTTCTTTCTCCTGATAACGACTGATAGCACTGCGTAAGTATTTTGTCTAAGAGGTATTAAACTAGTGTTCCTGTAGCTGTGGAAATCATTGGTAGAAAACGAGTTTCACACCAATGGGTACAGCACTGATAAATATTCAAAATGATTATCAGCCTAAGTCTGCGTTCATCCATAAACTGAGGCGTATTTGTAATATTGAAGCTAGACTAGGTATCCTTGTCTTCCTTGAGTGGGCATTGGAAGGCGTTTACACACGTATACGAGGGTAATCGCAAAGGTAATGTCTCCTAAGGGACACGCAAGTGTCAACGCAGGCACAAACGAGAGATCCTTAATTTTAATGGCAAGCAGAAACCACAGTGTTGGCTGCATGGTGGTAAGGTGATAATGAGCAAGACTATGGATACGAAGGTCTCAGGTTCGATCCCTCACCAGTCCCACGACTTTTATGTGCCGTTTTACACATATTTCCCCTGGGGCAGTGTTTGTTGATGTGAAAAATGCCGGGTTGCACTGTGGTCCGAAAGCCACGTAAGACTGTAGGTTCCCCTATTAACTGGCTAGGTAAGTCAGCTCAAAGGTCGGATGAAAGCAACAGCATACCACCTCCAACAAATGGTTCAAATGGCTCTGAGCACTATGGGACTCAACTTCTGAGGTCATTAGTCCCCTAGAACTTAGAACTAGTTAAACCTAACTAACCTAAGGACATCACACACATCCATGCCCGAGGCAGGATTCGAACCTGCGACCATAGCGGTCTCGCGGTTCCAGACTGCAGCGCCTAGAACCGCACGGCCACTTCGGCCGGCCCACCTCCAACAAGACCGTGCCTATTAAAGCACTGTGGTGTTCAAACCACTCTTGCGACTGATTACTGCTTTACTTTGTATGGGTTCCAAAACTAATGATCTTCGGGTTATTAACATTTTTGTGTTCTCATGCTGTAGCTTTGATACCAGTAAACGTAAGTAACCGGCCGAGCACTGTCACCGTTCGAGTTGTCAAGGTGGTAGACGACGATGCTGTCGACCCCAGTTACAATTTTGGTCATGGCTATGTTTCAGTCGAATACCTCTATGGGCCTTTCTGCGTATTTCAAGATATACTTTTATACACTTGGTACGCCTCCAAATTGATATCTGATAGAGCTGTATTTAGCAACATGAATCAGATATGTTTTCCGTGCAATATATCGGACAACACGTCAGTGCAGCGAGATTTCGTTTATGTGTTGGGCATGGTGCAAGAAATATTTGTGTTTTGCTTGCTTCTGTGACAGGTTTCATCCCACTGAATGCGAGCAAGCTCGCGAATAGACTGTCAATAACTGGAATTAAGCAATAACACACTTAAAAGTTATATTTTTGCATTGTGTATCCCGATGAAAATGACTGTAAACAGGTTATATGCCTACTTGCTTATTATCGTGCTTCTCGATGCTTTCCTCAGATAATTAAAATAAAAATAAAGAGAGAGAGAGAGAGACAGAGAGAGAAAACAGAAATGTATTTCAAATATCAGCTCAGTGACGCCATGTTCGTCTCGTGATGTAAAGCAAGGATAATTGATAGGTAATATCTCATTGTACTAGCGATATGTGTGGCTACGGGGTTCTTTGTTTTCTCTCTGCAAACAACTAGAACAGAATTCAGTAACAAAGTGGTAAGAACACCTACTCAGTGTGCCAATTAAACACTCAGCCATTCTTGGTTATTTTGTTAATCGTCTGTAATGCAGTAAACATCCTTGATTATTGATTTGTAATTACTACCATTGTTATTGTTATTCGTCACCCCACAACAGCTTTCCTATCACTCATTGCCGCCGATGCACGTAACGAATGGATCAGGATGAATGGAATGTGGGATGTTTCGTCACGGAGAATATAAACATTTATCTCGGCGTCTTGTGTCAGGGTAATATGAAAATCTCAATAAGAAAAGACGACAATAACACCTAACTATTTCTGTCTAGTTAACACCATGACGACAGTCAAATTGGCGTCTCAATGTATTTTGATTATAATTCGTTAGCCTTTTTGCGACCTCACTTTAATACCTCGTGGGAGAGGGATAATATTTTGCCTTTTGAACACCGAACAATAACACACAAAGATAGTAGTAGATGGAAGGATATAAAGAAAAAATCAGACTCATGGGTGTGGATCCAGTTCATGATAAGAAGACAAAACAAGAGGGAAACATTACGAAAGCAATGAATACGCTGGTTAGTATACATTATTTGTATAGAACTGAAGAGCAGATCTGCACAGTGCACGCGTCTCGACTTTAGTTTCTGTCTTAATGGGCATAATGTGTAGTTTCTTCTCTTCTGAATTTGCAAATGAATTGATTATTACGTGGTACAGAATAGTTAGGTAACTGTGTTTCTTACAGCTTCCATTCGCACCAACATTTTTCTACATTCTCGTGCAATTCATGAAATTCTACTTGTATGATCACAAGAGTGCACATAGATGCAATCGATTTCGAGGTGCAAAGTGTTTGTTATCTTACTTTTTCGTGACAGGTTGGCAAAGTTGATTTCCAAAGACTTTTTATTGTAGTGAAATAATCTTTTGTAACAAAGTAAGTGTTTTATTCGTATATA
This sequence comes from Schistocerca nitens, assembly GCF_023898315.1. NCBI lineage: Eukaryota > Metazoa > Arthropoda > Insecta > Orthoptera > Acrididae > Schistocerca > Schistocerca nitens. The sequence goes on along the minus strand of NC_064616.1, from coordinate 164,683,102 downwards.
TTTTGTGGGAAACTGTAATCGTGATGGAAGATTACACACCTGAATGTTTGACACAGCTGGTAGGAGAAAACCAAACCCCGCGCCTCCTCTCCGTATGCTCCTATGACACGAGCACAGGGTTCTCCTCCTATAACGCTACAGAGCTGTTCCTAGCACAGCTGAGAATTGGCAACATCGTCACAAACATTTGGCAACACTGTGACAGTGCAATGGTACTGAATTGACTCGCTAAATTCACTTGATATTCCCTTTCCATTTGAATGACTAGTGGTATATAATCCTCACGTAAACTAAGACACTGAGACAGAAATTTCAATTTTTTGGCTAAAGAAATGCTATTCTTCACATAAGTGACAACTTTTAATATCTTTCACGATGCGTTATGAGGCTGAGCGACCAATACCATGACGACAGTGGCGCCCAGCCAGCAGTTTGTCCGAGGCCTCGTGGTACCGCGCGTGTCTCGTGTTCCAACGCTTAAGAGAATCGTCAGTTGTAACCGTGGTAGGAGCAGCGCGTGCGAGCATTTTTGGATATTATTTCATGGAGCTGCGAATTCCCAGAAAAAATTCTGTAACAAAATCAGAAGAAAACCTTTACACATCAAATACTCTTGGCAGCTCGACTCAGTAAGTTGTGTTAAATGTCGTAGATCTCGGCTTTCTGCCTGCCAAGCTACTATACAATACAAGCGTCTCTGAAGAAATTCGAATCGACCGTCAACGATACGAAATTCAATAATGTTCTTCACTTAAGACTCCCATGCCAGGGTGATAAGTATGAAGGAAATAAATTGATTAGCAAATCGCAAGAAGATACTTTCAGCTCAAAGTGCAATGGTGAAAAACTTACAATGCTGCACAACAGGTACCGCCTCTTTCCGCTGCTGACAAGCAAATTTTGGGTTTCTAGGAATACGTAACTTTATTTATGAAATGCCACATTTGCATACCTATTGAGTATGACACAGCATACCATTTAAACACAGACCAAATCGAAATCTAAGTGAATAGTATTTTACTAATTCGTGCAGATAGAGGCACGCTTGTGTACAGATACTCAGTTTTGTTAAAACAGACTTTCGTCGTAAGGTTATCGTGGGGAGTTTTATTTCATTTCTTACAATACAGTGGACAGTTTTAGTAAGGTTTCTTTTAGTGTTGTTAAAACAATACTAAACATGAGAGAGAAATTAATCATCAACGATATATGCGAATTCTCTGATGTTATCTATAACAGTCTGAAAATGCACATGCAGTTTATTGATTACATGCATGTAGAAAACTTGTTCTGAGTTAAAGCTGCCAAACAAGGTTTGAAGAAGAATAAAATGCCACAACCAGACGACAGCTAATGCAGAAAATACTTTTCTGACTATTTTGGCACGATGCGCTCACCCCATACATAATATAAAAGCTTCGAAACGCATCTGCTGCTTGGCCGTCTATTAAACCTGAAAAGAACAAAATGACGCAGAAGTTAGTCTTTTTTCCACATGCGACTATTTTGGGTCGAGAAGTGAAGAGAATTATGTTCAAAGACCCATTAAATTGATAACTTCAGCAGACAGCAGAATTGCGTTTTTAAAAAAATGTTGTAGCGAATGTAATAGAACACGCGACGTCTTATCAACAGCATTTCTTTTGCTCTGCACGATGGTTTCAACAAACAGATAGCGCAATAGAGTAGCTCAAATGGAAAGGAACACTTCATATTTAAATTTCTGCATCCTACACTGTTGGCAGTTCTGTGTAGGTGGCAGTTACGTTATTTTATTTCGGTGATTACAAAATAGAGTCGAATGTATGCACTGGGTAGCCAAGGCAGCTAGTTCATGGCGATTCGGTCAACCAAGTAAATGAATGTACTGAACATCCTGCAAACCACTACAGGGAGCCTGTGTGTCAGAATTCTCATCTTGTGTGCCGCAACGGTGTTATGATAAAGAAGTGAGTCGTAGCGAAGAGGGTTTGGTCGTCTGTTGGACTGATGAGAGTTTCATATGATGATAATCTCGGTGCGATTCCAACTTCTGCCTATGTTTTTTGATAGGGAGAGGCAGATTCTATTCTCTTCTGGCTACGCCAAGTGAAGAAGGTATAATGGAATTGTGGCCTGAAAATCAGATTAAACATGATATTCCTTCTCTACCAAGTAGACGTTAGGTGGAACCACAATAAAGTAAGGAGTGGCGACATGTAGAAACTCTATCACCAGTCTACCGAGCGAGGTGGCGCAGTGGTTAGCACACTGGACTCGCATTTGGGAGGACGACGGTTCAATCCCGTCTCCGGCCATCCTGATTTAGGTTTTCCGTGATTTCCCTAAATCGTTTCAGGCAAATGCCGGGATGGTTCCTTTGAAAGGGCACGGCCGATTTCCTTCCCAATCCTTCCTTAACCCGAGCTTACGCTCCGTCTCTAATGACGTCGTTGTCGACGGGACGTTAAACACTAACCACCACCACCACCACCACCTCTATCACCAGTAGCCTTTCTTATACTAGTTATTTATTTCTAGTGACGAAACAAACCCTGTGTATGGTCACAGGACACTTATTCCGTCTTTTATTTGAGCTTCTGTATGTCGATAAAATTGGTTCTGAACTGGGAATGCATCTCAGACGGCCCTTAACGCGGAATTTGATCCTTTCGTGACAATACAGCTCGACTACAACTTCTTGTTTGTTCAAAACTGCAGATTCCTCAACATCTCCACATTTTGAGCATGAATGGGTTGGAATCCTGGCCCAGCACTAAACTTTTCACTATGTATCATCAAGCTCTAGCATGAGAACACCTATCTGCTGCTGGATAATAATTTTTATTTTTAAGTCCGCAGCTCGTGGTTGTGCGGTAGCGTTCTCGCTTCCCACGCCCGGGTTCCCGGGTCCGATTCCCCGCGGGGTCAGGGATTTTCTCTGCCTCGTGATGACTGAGTGTTGTCTGATGTCCTTAGGTTAGTTAGGTTTAAGTAGTTCTAAGTTCTAGGGGACTGATGACCATAGCTGTTAAGTCCCATAGTGCTCAGAGCCATTTTTATTTTTAATGCATTTTCATTCGTTGTCAACACTAACGATATCTGACGTTTTTGACTCCCAGTGAGACACAGAACTATTTGTGAGATCACTGTAAGTACAAGGATGTTATTCCGAGCTGCTGGTGGAGAAAAATTCGATAAGTGTCGTCTCTTTGTGTGTAGTCAACAACGATATGTTTGGGGTTCGATTCTCAGTCAGCACTGAACACTTCGTCATATTATTTCTAGTTCAAACATGCTCACATGTCGCTGCTGGTGTAACAAACCAATATTTAACGTTCCTTTCCTCCAGAATATAACAGCGAAACGTGCCGGGTTGGAGTCCTGGGAAGGAAAAATTAATGTTTCGTCTCGTCATTTCATTTAATACATCTAGCTACTGCTGAGAAAATCCGATATGTCAAAGTTTATTGTGTTTCGATAACAATCCGATTAGGTTTTGGGTTCGAATCCCTGTCCAACACAAAGCTTTACCTCACTTCATTTCAAGTAAGTTACTTGTGAAGAAGCAATAATTAACATCTCTCGTAGTTCGTTAACAGGGACAATAGATGCTGGGTAGGAATTCGCGTCCGTTAAAAATGTTACATTATTTAATTTAAAGTTGATATTGGCTAACTGATACTGTTCAAAAATGAGGTATATTACTCTCTTTATGCCTAGTCACGAATGACTGTTAATTTACGTCAGCTACGAAATCTTAGCCTGCATGATTGGTTCAAATGGCTCTGACCACTATGGGACTCAACATCTGAGGTCATCAGTCCCCTGGAACCTAGAACTACTTAAACCTAACTAACCTAGGGACATCACACACATCCAAGTCCGAGGCAGGATTCGAACCTGTGACCGTAACAGTCACGCGGTTCCGGACTGAAGTGCCTAGAACCGCACGGCCACCGTGGCCTAGCCTGCATGACCTGGGTTTGAATCCATATGCAGAACGAGTCGGTTCGTCGTGTCATTTGAAGTTCATACATATTCTCAACTAACTGCTCGTGAATAACGTAAATTTTTAATGACATTTTGTGTTAAATAACCAGTATGGTATGTTACTTTGAAGAGGAAATCATGAATACGACGAACTTACTGCGTGCATTACCTATCCGACGTAATAATGAGAGTCCTAATATTTCAGGTATGTCATTTATTGCAATAAATGTGAGCTTACAAGCCTTAAGGACAGTCTTATCTGTGATGAGGTGTTCCCTGATATTTGTTGTATCGTGGTATTACTTTACATCTTGAGTTATTGCGATACAGAGCTGTGTTTTCTAGTGGTGATTTGTTGGAACCATTTTCAATAGTCAAACGACTGTACCAAGGAGTGATTAGAGGACCTGCTAGACAGCTGCGTTATGTAGGTCGCATGGGAATCAGGTGAAATTCAAGTCAGGTCGTTTGGATACTTTTGAGCACGACTGTACATAAAATCAGAAGTTAAACATCAAATGTTTTCACCAATAGCGAAATGCTGGAACCTTAATTGACGATAGAATTGTTTTTGCCTGACTGGGATTCTAAGCCAGCATCTAGCACCGTCGTTTTCTAGCCAGGAACAGACGATAAATAGCTTTTGTTGGTTCTCCAGTAGCGAGATGGGCGCATGTTTACCTAGATATCAGGCGACGAAAAGCTCTGTCCTGAATGGAATTCAAACCCCGCACACGTGGTCATGAAGAAACTTCAACTATCAAATTCTTTTCCAATAACAGCTAGGAATGGCATGTTTGTACTTTCAATGATGTGATGGAGAATGTTGGCTAGAAGTTGAATCCACAACATGTCGTCATTGGTGATCACAATGAACACAACATCAAACCCAAATCCGTTTTCAGCAGTAGGATGGAGAGGAATGTTTGAACTTGAAAAGATGTAAGGAAACATTTGATCTTGTAATGTTGTGATAAAAAGCTCATCATGTGACTGTGAGTTGAAACTAACACGTTACAGCTGACAACGCACGAAGAGACGTTGAAAATGCAACTATTTTTCACCAGTAGTTCGGAGAGCACATGCTAGGGCTTGAAATTAAATAATGAATATTTTGTGCTCATCAGGATTCGAAACTAGATAGATGCCTTTCGAGGACGCCTAGAAGAGTTTGCAATCTTCGGGAACACAGTGAAGTCGATTTCTAATCCCAGTCCAGCACCACAATTTTCAACGTCTCAGTTTCAAATAAAGTAAGAGCCTTGTGAACTTACATGGCCATTGGTTCGTTAAATGAAATACGTTTTCTAGTTTACGACGGCTTGCTGGTGACAGAGTCTCTGCCTTACGTGGTTTCTCCATCTGTCACAGCTCAAACGAATGCCACTCTGCCCCAGTCGGCAGCGAAGGGATGTTATCTTTACTGCGGATATTGCACTACGGGGCTTACTCGCGTTCTGGACTTGGCGTTACTAGGGGTGAAGGAGAGTTAAAAATCTACGCCTGACGTGAGATGTGAACCTACACGTTTTACACATCAATACAAGATTAATCCACCAGACCACAGAACCCCCTGCCAAGCACATAATTATGAGTGCAGAGTATTCATTTAGATGTAGATGCAGATGTCAAGGGACACGTAACAGGAAGGAGGGCGGGATCTGGGAATGGGTAGAATTGCAGAAGTGCAAACTATAAGCGTGAAATGCTTGCAAAGTATTGCTTACTTAGATGTGTGCCACAGTTCGTTTTATCTTAGGACCGAGAGATAAGGAAGGACTGTTCTCACAACGAAGAGTGGGTTATAGGGAAGGGGAGATCAAAGAATACGGTTTCATAGGTGGTGAGAGGAATGATAGAGAGTAAAGACAGGCCGGCCGCGGTCGCCGTGCGGTTCTGGCGCTGCAGTCCGGAACCGCGGGGCTGCTACGGTCGCAGGTTTGAATCCTGCCTCGGGCATGGGTGTGTGTGATGTCCTTAGGTTAGTTAGGTTTAAGTAGTTCTAAGTTCTAGGGGACTTATGACCTAAGATGTTGAGTCCCATAGTGCTCAGAGCCATTTGAACCATTTTTAAGTAAAGACAGCAGCAATTAAAAGAGAAAATGTAGCGTCATTGGAAACCGCTAGATTTGGCTCAAATGGCTCTGAGCACTATGGGACTCAACTGCTGAGGTCATTAGTCCCCTAGATCTTAGAACTAGTTAAACCTAACTAACCTAAGGACATCACACACATCCATGCCGGAGGCAGGATTCGAACCTGCGACCGTAGCGGTGTCGCGGTTCCAGACTGCAGCACCTAGAACCCGCTAGATTTGTTTACAAAGTTTTGGGGGAGTGTAATAGAAGGGCACTTGCGGCGTTAGTGTGTGTGTGAGAGAGAGAGTGAGTGAGTGAGAGAGAATAGAAGAGATATTAACAACGAGTAAACATAAATGTTCAAATGTGTGTGAAATCTTATGGGACTTTACTGCTAAGGTCATCAGTCCCTAATCTTACACACTACTTAACCTAAATTATCCTAAGGACAAACATACACACCGATCTCCGAGGGAGGTCTCGAACCTCCGCCGGGACCAGCCTCACAGTCCATGCCTGCAGCGGCTAAGGCCGCTCGGCTAATCCCGCGCGGCGAGTAAATATAATATGAAATCGTTGACGTATTGTGTGGAGGACGGAGGGTGTATTCATGGATGGATGGGAAGAGAGAGACGTATTTGAAATAACAAAAACTACTGTGACAGAGTCCATCTACGCTGATTAGTTTGTAAGTATGTAGACAGGGTATAAATGAAATCAAAATAGAATATTTAACAAACTGTATATTCAAAAGTAACCCACTTGAATTAAAAGGGCAACTCAAAGGAAAGCTAACCCATATTGTATCTTTTCTGTTGCCACGCGATCTTCCACTAGCTCCTAATGAGGAAAAATGACGGAAAAGGAAACATAAGAAAACATTTTAAGAACTCTAATATTTTATCCAGAATCCTTCATTATTTTGTACTTCTATCACGCGTCTTGCATAGAATGTATAAGCCGTCGGACGTAACAGCCTGAAGAAGCACCTTCCTCCCAGGCTTCCAGGACGCAGTCCCAAAGAGCGTCCGCAGTAGTTGGTTGGTTTCGTGGCCAGTTCTCTGTTAACCCTCAGCCCACATGTTTTCCATGGAGTTCATATCAGCCGCCCGTGGCGGCCAGTCCATGACGTTGACGCCAATCGTGGAGAGCCGCTGCTGAACAAATACAGACTTGTGAATGGGAGAATGGTCGTCTTCCAAAGTGACGTCTCCTTCTGCGTTCAGCATTCGCACTGACGGAAGCATCACATTTTCCAATAGGTGGGCATACTGCGTGCTGTCCAGAGTTCCTCCTAACCTGTGAAGAATTCCCGCCCCTCTCGCAGAATTACAACCCCAGCAGGTAACAGATAGCCGGCCACTTCTTCTCGTCGTGGTTGCATATTCGCGTCGATGGCGAGTCCCTTGTGGCCTGTAAACGATTCGTGTGTGGGGCGGCGGGTGGAATTATTGTCGAATATAAGTTTGGTTTGTAATGTAGAAAAGATGCATTTCCCGTCCGATGCACCATATGTGGGGCGGCGGGTGGAATAATTGTTTGTCAATAATAAATGTTTTGTAGTGTAGAAAAGATACATTTCCCTTTTGTTTAACCATATGTGGGGCGGCGGGTGGATTTGTCGTTATTTAATGTTCCTATTATTTATGCTGTCTTTTGCCGTTCTCAACACTGGCTCTCTAACTACAATATTGGCAACCAGAAAGTGATGAGCAAAACGTGAAGCCTGTAATTAGAATTCCTAGTGCCCACTTCATCTGAGAAACACACTTATAGCTACAGCTTATAGCTCTGAGGAATTAGGAGATTGTCTGGGATTCACAATCAAAAACGATTTTCTAAAAATTGTTCAGTATATTCTGAAAGTCACAGACCAAAAGAATCCACACAATCCAACTAACAGAGCAGTTCAGAGTCTAATGCGCTGATGCCACTATAACTGTTCAAATTAAATGTTTAAGTGAATGCTCGCCATAATTTGATGATAATGTTCATCAAACGCCATGCTAAATAATGGTAGAATGTTTGTCCCGCGGCGGCACGTGAAAATACGACATACGCAAACTGAAGATAGATCATTAAAATCATCCCAGAATAAACACTTCACTCGAAAACGATTTCATGGTTACGCATATCCCGAGTAACTTATTACGGCATCAGAGGCTGTTTATAGCAATGATACCGATGCGACGCGACTCCCGACACGGTAATCAGCGTCTGGAGAGAACTGGGGCCTTACTTCCTCGCGCAGCGTTCTTATATATAAAGCTGCGGTGCGGACGGCTAAGGGAACGCCTGATCAAATCGGCTCTCCCGACTAGCCGCTGGGCTAGTAATGCACCACATTAAGTTATTGAATAAATCATCACTTCCTTTGCCGATGGCCGATGAAGCTCACAATTTAAATGTGCAATCAGCACACAGGTAAGTAATCATAATAAAAGTCTGACGTGGCTAAGTCAATTATTTTGGGCGAGAGAATTAATTTAATTACACTACACGCAGTAGAAGAGCTCTGAACTTGCCCTTTGGAGATACGCTATCGCTATAGTTTCATAGTTATTCAGTTGAAACTTCTCACAGCTTTATGATTATAGCGGATCTCCCTTCTACTTAAATTGAAACATCCTAGCTTTATTTACTCGCCTACTTAATCTATCTTGTTTCCAGAATTTTTAAGACAAAAACCAGAAAAATCATGAATTTCAACTAAAATTTTAATTTTTGAGATCCAAAATACTGTTTCTACTAAATTATTATGAAAAAGGAAACTAAATATAATTTTTTTAAGTTTCTACCTCTTTTCTTTTGCGCCAATGATTTTTACAGGAAAACATCAAAATTTCGAAAGTGGTTCAAGTTATTGAACTGATATTCAACACATATTGATTTAGTATTACTCCTGACATGCTACAAACGTTTCAGGTTACTTACTTGATTTTTAAAGTATTGCGCAACATTTATGACGTCAGAGCTAGTTACAGCGGACTAGGCTGTCACACAATGGAAGGACTGATGAGAATTTTATACAGCGTGAGTAGGCTGCTTCCCTACACGTGGACCGTCGTTATTGGTGGAAAACACCTTCTCATCAGTAAAAATGACGTTTTCCCACGACGCCCTCAGATGGAGCTCCGCAAATGCTAGCCGGTATAAAACGTTGTCTTCGCTGGGCTCTTGTTTCACGGCGGGTCGTCGTGCATGCAGTCCAGCGTCCCTCAGCCTTCGGCGAATCGTGTCACTGGAGCCGGGGAAGTTGGTCTCCCGCCGCAACTGCTTCGCGTTCAGAAAGGGATTTTCTCTGCTCCTAGACACTAGGTCCCTGTCTTGCTGCTGTGAGATCACTCTCTTCCTGCCAGAGCCAGGAGCCCTGTTGGTGGTGCCTCTTTCAAGGCAGATCCTCCACCATCTCATTGCAGTGGTATGTGGTACGCCATACCGTCTGTCGGCTTCTCTGATGGAACATCCTTCTTCCTCAATGAAAGCGTCGACTCTACCTTGGCCGGCTGGAGTGGCCGAGCGGTTCTAGGCGCTTCAGTCTGGAACCGCGCGACCGCTACAGTCGCAGGTTCGAATCCTGCCTCGGGCATGGATGTGTGTGATGTCCTTTGGTTGGTTAGGTTTAAGTAGTTCTAAATTCTAGGGGACTGTTGACCTCAGATGTTAAGTCCCATAGTGCTCAAGAGCCATTTGAACCGTTTTTTGACTCTACCTCGAATAGACCTCTCCCAGTGAGCCATTACGGCAGACAGCCTGATGTGTATTTCTGCTGGCCGCTCTTATACTGATTCCAGGAGAGGAGGTAAACATATTTACGTCAAACGGAGCGGCCGAGGCAGAGGCATGCGGCGCAGCCGTGCTGGCTCGTCCCGGGCTGTTGGCCCACCAACGCCACCGTCAGCTCGCTCACTTGCGTATCGCCTCCGCCAGCCTGGCTGGCCCGTAGCTCGCGAGCCGCGGCTAGTACAGACCCGGGCCGCATGGCCACGATCACCCCTTGAAGGATCAAAAGTTACACCTAACCTACCCAAGTCTGTAGTACAAACTAACGCAGCTACAGCTATTATGCTATAACATGTGCAGGCACACCTACAGTTGACGATTTATTCAAAAATGGTTCAAATGGCTCTGAGCACTATGGGACTTAACATCTATGGTCATCAGTCCCCTAGAACTTAGAACTAACCTAAGGACATCACACAACACCCAGTCTTCATGAGGCAGAGAAAATCCCTGACCCCGCCGGGAATCGAACCCGGGAACGCGGGCGTGGGAAGCGAGAACGCTACCGCACGACCACGAGCTGCGGACAGTTGACGATTTATTCAAATATTTGATGAACAATACTTTCAAAAATACATTCATTTTAAACATAGCTACCACAAAATATTTCACCTAGCTAGCAATGGCATGCCGCAGGAAACTATACTTTCTTGTAAGCGGTGTGCATTAGATGCAGCCTTAAGAAAACCTGTATTCAACCACTACAACTAAGCGGAATGTAAAAGTAAACAGGTTTGGCGGCAGCTTCTCCAAATAATAGTGTATACTTAGTATATAATACACGTTTTGTGCACTTATAACATGTACTCAGTGTCTCTGAAACAATACGTGCTGCACGACGGAAATTACGTTCTGCTGAGGCACTACATTTACATCTCAATGATACACGACTACTAGAGAACATTGTTCTTTACGGCAGTCAATCCACTTGTAAATTAACATCATGATATCGCAGATATTAGGCAACACGTTACGAGGGATGTGTAAGGCCTTACGGTTTGCAACTAAACATGCTACTCCTAGCTACTACTGAATATGAAGTTGATTATTAACGTGTCTTCATAACCATGTGTGCGGCGTTCGACTCTGTCAGCATAGACGTTTCCGTCACCTTATTCCTAGTTAAACGTGTGCACATCTCGCTGATGGTGGACCAACATTGGACATTTCTCGTCTGTTCCTGGTTATACAACGACGGCGGTAGGCGCCGGGTTCGAATCCCGGTCAGGCAATACATCTTCAGTCGTCATTTAAGGTTCCAACCCCACTACTGGTGACAAACTGTGATATCTACATTCTGATTTTACGTACTTATTCGACAATCCGATTAGGTGCTGGGTTCGCATCCATATCCCCAGCATTACACGATGGCATTTCAATTTTAAACATGTGCATCCTTTATTACTTGACAATGCAACACTATACAACGTCTTTCGAGGTTAATTACCAAGAAGGTAATTGTCATGTTAGGGTACCTGCTTTCGTACAAACATTATCGTCATTTACGTTCAAGTTGAGAATTGATAACTGATACTGGTGCAAAGGTCAATATTTGACGTCTCTTTCTGCCTAGTGATCGAGTCTCGATAAGGCACAAAGCTTTGCTTGGTTAACAATGGCTTTACGTTCTGGGTTTGCATCTGGATCCAGAACGAAGACGTTGGTCATGTCATTTAAAGTACAACTTCGTGTACAAGTAACTGTTGATGAGTAATGTGAACAATGATATTACTTGTGATTCGCTGTTAATGTTGGGATTTCTGTAGAGTGGTTGCCGCCGTTCATCACGTTTTCTTTTAACTGCTTAGTATTACATAAAGTTGATGCGAATCCACTCTCTTTTGAACGTTGAACGACATTCAGCATGTGTTGGGTAAACCTTTTAGACAGCAAAGAACTTGTTTCCAATTGCCATGCAACTTTATAAATCCATATACTGTCTCAAGTATTTAATTGTGCCTAAGGACTACTGAACGATTTATGTGACAAAACTAGTTGTCCCATAACATTTGAAATGTCACTTATTGTAATTAAGTTTAGTTTACAAACGTTAATGACTGTCTGATCTCTTCTGTACTATCGTGGTGTTACTTTATATCTGGATGGACTGTCATAAAGACCGGTGTTCTCTAGTAGTCTCTAGCGGTACCCATTGTGTATCTTACAACGACTGTACTGTGGAGGGTTGCGACGATGTGCAACACAGATATGCTATGTTAGTTGCATATATTCATGTGCAGCCTACACGTTGGAATTCAGGAGTGACCCACTTTTTTTGCTGTCGAGTGTACATACTGTAGATGAGAAATAGTCTTAGATAGGCATGGTTGTCAATCCAAAATCCTTGGATCTTTTAGGTATGTAATTCCTAGAGGCAAGAAAGTTTTACAGTATCGTGAAATGAATGACGCAACCCAAATGTGAGAGGAATGTTTGCACTAACCGGCAAATCTTGAAGAAGGGGGCCGGCCGCAGTGGTCTAGCGGTTCTGGCGCTGCAGTCCAGAACCGCGGGACTGCTACGGTCGCAGGTTCGAATCCTGCCTCGGGCATGGGTGTGTGTGATGTCCTTAGGTTAGTTAGGTTCAAGTAGTTCTAAGTTCTAGGGGACTTATGACCTAAGATGTTGAGTCCCATAGTGCTCAGAGCCATTTGAACCATTTTTTTGAAGAAGGGAATCATTTCCGGTTGTAGCTGTCTTTCTATTGAGAAAGTGCCACATGTAAGTGGACAGTTCCAATGTGTTGGAGAGATTAGGCACGATGACGTTAGAGGTAGAACTTAATCGCCTTTTTGTGAGAAAATGTAATGCTTCAGTGTCAGGTATTGACACTAGACAAGTGAAGAATAAATTTTTTTATTTCCGTCCATGATTACAAAATTGCCAGGTCCTTAGACGATCGGTTTCGAGCAGAATTGACCAGCTTCAGATCTGTTACAGAACACATCCTAATATAATTAAGCCATAGTCAGTTAGGACATGTTTTAAAACTTATCCGAAGATGGGCATTGCTGACCGAAACCGATGGTCTAAGGACCTAACAATTTTGTGATCAGAGACGGAAACAAAGCAATTTATTCTACACCTTCTGGATCATTGTTCTATTCGCGACCACGTCGCAGCTTGTGGTAGACAAGTGTAATCGTGAAGGAATGTGATGACAGACAAGAAAATATTGGTCTCTCAACAATCCGTACGTGTGACAGCTGTCATTCAAAACGTTTTCGTTGACAGTTATGTTTATCAGCTTGTTGTATGAATAAGTTGCAGATCGGATTTGGACGGGGTATGGAATCTATCTTATATGTAACCAACATACAGATGACATTCTCACAATCTACAAGGAAATAAATATGTGGCAAGCGCACAGGTTACAAAATTGCTCGTTTGTGAATATCGTAGAATTACAAATTGATCACGATATAAAAATGACAACTTAGGAAATGCCTTGGTAGTGATGTACATCAAACAATTGAAGGAAAAGAGTGAATGCACACACCTGCACACTGTGAATGGTCGTGTGGGTTTATAACTGGACTACGATGAGAACCACAATTCTCACACACAGTTCATCATGGCTGTTACTACGTCCTGTCACCGCTGGAGGGCATTATACAGGGTGGTCCGTTGATCGTGACCGGGCCAAATATCTCACGAAATAACCAAAAAAACTACAAAGAACGAAACTTGTCTAGCTTGAAGGGGGAAACCAGATGGTGCTATGGTTGGCCAGTTAGATGGCGCTGCCATAGGTCAAACGGATATCAACTGCGTTTTTTAAAAAAGGAACCCCCTTTTGTATTACAGATTCGTGTAGTACGTAAAGAAATATGAATGTTTTAGTTGGACCACTGTTTTCGCGTTGTGATAGATGGCGCTGTAATAGTCACAAACATATGGCTCACAATTTTAGACGAACAGTTGGTAACAGGTACGTTTTTCTAAATTAAAATACAGAACGTATGTAAGTTTGAACATTTTATTTCGGTTGCTCCAATGTGATACTTGGAGATGTGATACTGTGAAGGTATGCTGTTACAGAGTGATTACCTGTAAATACCACATTAATGCAATAAATGCTCAAAATGATGTTCGTCAACCTCAGTGCATTTGGCAATACGTTTAACGACATTCCTCTCAACAGCGAGTAGTTCGCCTTCCGTAATGTCCGCACATGCATTGACAATGAGCTTACGCATGTTGTCAGGCGTTGTCGGTGGATCACGATAGCAAATTTCCTTCAACTTTCGCCACAGAAAGAAATCCGGGGACGTCAGATCCGGTGAACGTCGGGCCATGGTATGGTGCTTCGACGACCAATCCACCTGTCATGAAATATGCTATTCAATAGCGCTTCAATCGCACGCGAGCTATGTGCCGGACATCCATCATGTTGGAAGTACATCGCCATTCTGCCATGCAGTGAAACATCTTGTAGTTATATCGGTGGAACATCACATAGAAAATCAGCATACATTGCACCATTTAGATTGCCATTGATAAAATGGGGGCCAATTATCCTTCCTCCCATAATGCCGCACCATACATTAACCCCCCAAGGTCGCTGATGTTCCACTTGTCGCAGCCATCGTCGATTTTCCGTTGCCCAATAGCGCATATTATACCGGTTTACGTTACCGCTGTTGGTGAATGACGCTTCGTCGCTTAATAGAACGCGTGCAAATATCTGTCATCGTCCCGTAATTTATCTTGTGCCCAGTGGCAGAACTGTACACGATCAAAGTCGTCGCCATGCAATTCCTGGTGCATAGAAATACGGTACGGGTGCAGTCGATGTTGATGTAGCATTCTAAACACCGACGTTTTTGAGATTCCCGATTCTCGCGCAATTTGTCTGCTACTGATGTGCGGACTAGCCGCGACAGCAGCTAAAACACCTACTTTGGCATCATCATTTGTTGCAGGTCGTGGTTGATGTTTCACATGTGGCTGAACTCTTCCTGTTTCCTTAAATAACGTAACTATCTGGCGAACGGTCCGGACACTTGGATGGTGTCGTCCAGGATACCGAGCAGCATACATAGCACACGCCCATTGGGCATTTTCATCAAAATAGCCATTACATCAACACGATATCGACCTTTTTCGCAATTGGTAAACGGTCCATTTTAACACGGGTAATGTACCACGAAACACATACCGTCCGCACTGGCGGAATTTTACGTGATACCACGTACTTATACGTTTGTGACTATTACAAAGCGAAAAAAGTTGTCCAACTAAAACATTCATATTTCTTCACGTACTACACGAATATGTAATAAAAAATGGGGGTTCCTATTAAAAAAAACGCAATTGATATCCGTTTGACCTATGGCAGCGCGATCTAGCAGGCCACCCATAGCGCCATCTGGTTTCCCCCTTCAAGCTAGACGAGTTTCGTTCTTTGTAGTTTTTTTTCGTTTAATGCTTATTTCGTGTGATATTTGGCCTGGTCACTATCAACGGACCACCCTGTATAAGCAGCCTGTAGAAGTCGGTGGGACACGATTGATTGGTCTGGCGGAGTATTTTGGTACCTCAACACTGATTATTCTATAAGGCATAATGTCATGTCTGTGATTCCCATCTTTAAGCCGATGATCTAGCAAGACGGGAAGTTTCAATACTCCGACAAAAAATTGCAGTAGAAGATAACATCGTGACGTGACAAATACTGAAACGTCCCCTTAAAAAAATTAATGAATTACTGTTCTGATAAACCTCTTACATTATTTGATTTTCAAACAGCTGAGCAGAACTGAACGTACTCAGACATTTCGCTCTTTACCTATTCTGATCAACACTTAACTAACACACAATATTTTTAGCGCAACGCACTCTGACTTTCAATAATTTTTACAAAAGAATGGCCCTGACTAACATTAACCTATACCTTTCACAAATCACTTACCTCACAAAAATCTTCGTTACTCGAACTACTGCAATATAGCGAGCGCCACTACTGCCAGCTAAATAAAAGATTCAAACTACTGACGGCACTAACTACTGATAGGCATAGTTAGCAAATGAAAGATTTTGATAGAGAACAAACAATGTATTTACCTTAATAGTGTTCAAAAGCCATAATATATATAGCAGTTCAAGACATCCAGTTTTAAAAATTTACTGTCTCTGATGGACACACGTCCAGATCATCCACTCTCAAAACTCCGCTATTTCTCTCCCCACATCCACCACTGCTGGCGGCTCACCTCCAACTGCGCAACGCTACAAGCTGTTAACAGCAAACTGCCCAACACTACAATAGCGAATATTACAACAATGCCAACCAACCACAGACTGCACACAGCACAGCCAGTGATTTTCATACAGAGCACTACATGGCGTTACCAACATAAAAACCTAAACAGCCTATTTCGTTACCAACATAAAAACCAAAACAGCCTACTTACATAGCACCCATTCTCCCCACAAAAAATTTTACAAATTGTTTTGGGCAGTGGTCAATACAGATTTGAAAAAATTTTTAATAATTACAATAACAAAGAAATCAAATGCACACACTTATTGATACAATGTTGGTCAAAAGCTAAAATTTTCTCACAATACATAGAGACAGTCCTGATCATTCATCACAGTATTAGTTACAATTTTATGTACAAAGTCTGAACAGTAAAAGAAAATGCACATGGAAGCAGTGGATTTCCATGCAGTCTTGAAGAAGTAGTGTTGTCCTTCCAACAGAAAGATAATGCTGACTTTTGACATGCAGACAGGTAATGGTCCACAACAGAGCAAACCCACAGCAGAGTCAGTCGAAGTTTTGAAGAATATTGGTAAGTAGATCATCACAGAGCAGACCCACTGTAGTCCTGGTAGAGATTATGGTATTGGTGGGCCACCAGAGGTGCAGACCCACTGCAGTCCTTGTAGAGACAGCCAGCAGCCATCTGTTGCGACTGTGCAGGTGCACAGTCACCATCGAAGAGTCTTGCAGAGAATATAGCAAGTCCATGAACCACCACTTGTGCACTCACAAAAATGTTTTTAAAATGTCCTTAGAACCCACAATGCTGTTAACCAGTCTCTTGCTGAATTATTAACACACGTGCAAACACTAACAGTCCCAACTTCTCACATATTTTGCATATACTATGACCAACAGAAACATGTTCAGTGAAATGAAACTTAATTTGAAGAACTGGTGTCTATACAACTATAAATTTACAACATAAGAATACAATTACAAAGGTGCAATACACATCATTAAAGAACATAACAATACAGATAACATTTGTAGTAGTACAGGCTTTACAAAAGAATAGAAATAAGCAGATACATCAGTGTTACAGGAATTATGACATAAGTAAATAAATAAAATAATGAGAATAGCTTCGAAACATTAATTTCACACATGAGCATTAAAACAGAACAGAATAAATAATGTCTAAACATCTTTACAAAGTAAATAACATAGTATTAGAAAAATTCTACAACATAACTCTCATCAGCTAAACACATAAAGACAGGAAGAACACAAATACACAAGGTACACAGACACATAGTGGAATGACACAAAAGGACAGGTCAGGGTTTGTTTTCAGTGTGACATTTGGTACTGCAGTCCAACCCAAAACTTCATTTCATAGATATTTCCTCTTATTTCACTTTTTTTAATACCTTGTCTATGCATTTCTTCCAATTCATCACAACTCATTCTCTTATATAGCCTATCCCCTCTTAAGCTAACTTAAATCTACTGAGCTCAGATGCTAAACTAAGGGACGAGGCAATTCAGCAGCACAAACAATTAACACAAACAGCAATGACAAAAAATATAAATTGGCAAAGCTGGCAGCAGTAAATCTAAATTAGCAAAGCAATTGCAGTATTACAACCAATATAAGGCACTCTGCAGCAAACAAGAAAAATAAATCAGTAGTAAAACTGGCTTAACAGAGTAATACAAAGTGACATTCAGTAGCACTATGCCTGGCAAACAACACCAGCAAATGCAATGACTTATACCTAAATATGACATAGCTCAAGCAGAAAAAATAGTACACTAAAGACAGCAATGCAGATAAGAGAAACGTCTACTCACATCTTAGTGTCTATGTCATTAAAGTGGTTGATTCCAAAATCTTTAAAAATAAAATTAATCACTCACATGCATGTCCTTTAGCGCTAAACTGTGCGTGTTGTTGTAAGATAATATCTGTCATTACTTAACGGTGAAAATTGCCAAGAGTTGTAATTATCGTCGTCCATATAACCGAAGTTCTGTAGAAGTCAATGTACTTACCTCGTAATAAACAAAATTGAAATGCTATGAGTATTGATATCTTAGTTATTACTCTTATTGCCGTGATGAAGTAAGTACTGTACTGTAACGTGTTGTTGTGCTACGGAAAAGGCTGTCTCATTGTAGCTATACCACAAAGTTACTACTAAAACATGTTTTCCTTTCCAGAAGAATTCAGAAAAACTGTGCAGAGATAAAACAGATACACCGCAAAAGCAACAATGTAAATTGCGTCACACATTAGTAGCGTCGTGATATAATCGTGTAGCTGTCAAATAAACTAATCACTGTGTCATCTGGTATCTCTCAGAATGTATGTTCAAGTAAACCAAAATCTTGCATTAAAATCTCAGTAGCAGTACCGGTATGTGTTCTAAGTATGTGAGACTTATAGTCATTACGTAATCGTGCAACTAACAAGCGAGAATGTACACACACAATAACACTGTGTCGTCTGTTCACTATAACAATGCATTTGTAATTACTTGTCTATATAAGTTCCCTAGGTTATTGACTGGATAGTTAACTTTAAAATATAGTTGCATGTTAACAGTTTCTAAGTGTGACAAAGATTACTAGTGACGTGAAGTGAAAAATTTTATAGCAAAGACTAAGTTAAAAAGCAGATTATCTCTCAAGAAACGGTTTTACATGTGAAATGTGGTGCAATCCTTTACCCTTTCTAGTGCGCAGAGTTCAAACTTCAAAGTAATTTCATGTTGTATACATCGGTAAGGAATGCTAAAATTTTTTCTCAAGGGTAGCGTCTATGTTATTTTTCGCTGAGCCAGCCAGCGCACGTGGCTGCCTGCGGTGCGAGTCATTGTCTGCCTCTTTGTTGGCGCGCATCGTTATTCGGATCAGGAGACCTAACTTCTACAAATTCTCCTTGTTGAGAGGGCCCTGCCCTGTTTGAATCCCGCCAGTTCTGATGCAATTCAGGTCTGTCGTTACGATTATATCGTCTGTCGTCATGTCGATAATTTCTGTAATTGTTTTCTTGTCGGTCACGTGGTGAAGAACTTCTCCCTGAGTCGTAACTGCGCGGAGGACCGTTGTGTCTGACGTTATTCTGTGTCCCTTGATAATAATTGTTTTGGTTCCCATATTGTCTGTTTCTATGGTTGTCTCTGTCACATTCATTACCATGGAAATGCGATCTTTCTCTGTAATTATTACTACTCTGCCAACGGTTGTCGTACGGGTGGTGTCTGTTTTGGTCACGATTTGAGTTGTAAGAATAGCCTTGTCGTGTCCAGTTATTATTTCTTTCATCGCGGAATTGTGACAGATGTGACCTGTAATTGTTGTGTTCCTCTTTTCGCGTCACACGATTGTCAGTGTCAATTTCCAATTATTGTAACAGTCCCTGAAAAGCTTCAGTGTCGTCTTTGCAACGTCCTGCCAAAATAATATGTCGTAAATGATCAGCCAATTTGATTAAGCAAATGCGGATGAGTTCTGAGGGGCTGTATGGGTTTGTCAGGTACTGATTCTTGTGCAACATGTCTTCAAAATATTTCACAAGACTGGAAAATTCAGATTGTTCGAAATGTTTCATCATTATGGTGCTGTGTTTTACTCGGTCTTGTGTAGCTTGAGACCAATATGCTGAGAGGAAGGCATGATAAAATTCTCCTTCACTGTGACAGTCGTGAATGACCGATTGCATTCTTACAGCTGGTTCATTCTCTAAATAGCCACACATAAATTCTAATCTGTGCTCTAATGACCAGTTGGGAGGAAAACAATGAGAGAAGTGATGAAGCCACGCTTGTGGATGAATGTCGTTGCCGGAATTCTTAAATGTTTTGAATTTACGTGTAGTAATAAACAGCTTATAGTCAAAATCATCATGTCGGCGAGTCGCATGTCGGTCATTGTTACGTCAAGGCACTAACTACTGATAGGCATAGTTAGCAAATGAAAGATTTTGATAGAGAACAAGCAATGTATTTACCTTAATAGTGTTCAAAAGTCATAATATATATAGCAGTTCATGGCATCCAGTCTTAAAAATTTACTGTCTCTGATGGACACACGTCCAGATCATCCGCTCTCAAAACTCCGCCATTTCTCTCCCCACATCCACCACTGCTGGCGGCTCACCTCCAACTGCACAACGGTACAAGCTGTTAACAGCAAACTGCCGAACACTACAATAGCGAATATTACAACAATGCCAACCAGCCACAGACTGCACACAGCACAGCCAGTGATTTTCATACAGAGCACTACGTGGCGCTACCAACATAAATCCTAAACAGCCTATTTCGTTACCAACATAAAAACCAAAACAGCCTACTTACAATACTTCTCTACCAATTAGAGTCCATAGCGTGGTTTGTTGTTGTCGAGTCTTAAGCTAATTTTATGAGGGTGTAGAGAACATTTCTCTCGTTTTACAAATACTATATTTTTTATGATGGTACATTATACTCAATAACGCAAGACATGTGTAATCTTCATGTGTTGAATAGTTTCGTTTAGATGGCTCATGACAGCTATTGTGTCTTTCGTTCAGACAGACTAGCCAAAGTACCTTGTCACCGCAAAACTTCACAGTTCTAAATTTTTATCGCCATTGGAAATTCGAACTAAGTTGGAAACGTCAATGAATAGTCGGCTCCTTCATTTCTAATCGTTCAGAAACGGGCGGCTGATTTCAAACATGGCTGAACAGCTTTCAAAGAAGAACCATCTATACTGTAACTATAGATGGGTGCAATATGGTACTGGACATTCGGTGATTAAACGTATACAAAAAAGTTGACGCTACGTTCATATCGTAAGATAGAGTATGGTATATTTCATATGAAAAATTAACGATGAAGAGTCTTGCTGCAAAATAGCTGTCAAATTTGTTGAATGTTGACCAAACGAAAGTGAGTAATCAAACTTTAATAATAATCCCAACTGACTTTGTACGCCGATGTCTCACTGTGGATAAGATGTGGGTCCACTAGTTCGTTCCAGAAACGAAACAGAAGCACAAGCACAATAGAAAGGCTTTGGCAAATGTTTTCTGGAATATAAAGTGGATATTTCTTATTGATTAGTTTTACAAGGATAAAACAATAATTGTGGAATTCCTACGCAAGACTTCCGTGACGAGTGGATGAGAAAATACGAGAAAATTGGACTGTACTGCAAATTAAAGAAAATCATATTAGATTGGGACACTATGCCTTCCTACTAAAGTGCTTTGCTAAAGGGAAACAATGGGATGAAAAGTACGAAATGATCCATCATCAGCTCCATTCGCCAGATTTTACAGACTCTGACGCAAACAAATTCCTGGTCAGTTAACGTTTTGAGTTCAGTTAAGAGACTGTCAGCTAGCTCGTGGTGTGTATCACTTTAGGGATGGAATCTATTCACTGAAAAAACGTTGGCCAAAGTTCGTGGTCTTAGGAGGAAAGATCGTCAACGATATGCTTTCAACCCAAAAACCAGTCTTTCACAAAGAAAAAGTAAATTTTCATCTTACCCCAGTATAGTGCTAACCACCGGAAAAATACTCCTATCGGAGCTCAAAAAAGACGAATGTATTCCTATTTATGAAAAGACTCTGACTGGACTGGGATACCGGCTGCCTCATTCTATCTTCCTCAGAACCTTTAAGAATTTCCCCAAAAATTGTGGCTTGCGAACATATTCGCCCTGTTTTTAGCATGCAACTCACCTTTCACTCCCAGAAGCTCTCCTAAATGTAACTCGCTCATCCCCACTAGTCCATCGTTGTAAGACGGTCATATCTATCCACTCCCAAATTCCTATTGTCTTTCTCGTTCAGCCCAACTTATTGTCGTTACCTCTTTGCGTCTCTCTGTCACTGACTCTTGTCTCACAGTCAACCTTCATCGTTCTGTCCAACTAATATTGTCTCAGCTCACTGTCATTGTCTCCCTCTTGCTCTCCCTTACTGCTATTATCTCGTTCATTCCTCCCCACTGCTGCTGTCTCTTCTCACTGTCATTATCTCTCTCTTCATCGTTGTCATTGTCATATACTCTGTCTCTCATCACAAGCTATCACTCACATCCACTTTCTCTTTCTCCTTATTCCTCCTTCCCTGGCATTGTCTCCTTCACTCTTTTGCTAGCACTGTTCTGTCACTGCCAACTATCTTCCCCTGCCCTGTGTCGCTCTCTGTCTGTCACTCTGACATTGTTTCCTTCGCTCTCTCTATTCCGCAACCACTATCTACTGCCTTCCAATATTTGTTGGTTTTCCCTCTCTTTCACACTGTCATTGTCCCCTTCTCTCAGGATAAAAAGCGTGAGTATGTTTGCATACCAAAATTTTTGGGAAAATATTTAAAAGTATTGAGGAAGGGAAGGTGAGACAGCTGGTACTCCACTTTTCAATCAGTCTTATAATAAACAGGAGTATATTCACCTTTTTTTTTTTTTTTTTACTCCAATAGGAGCATTTTCTCGCTGGTTCCCTTGTTTCCCCTACTACAGCACAGCATATCACTCACATGATGGTTCAAATGGCTCTGAGCACTATGCGACTTAACTTCTGAGGTCATCAGTAGCCTAGAACTTAGAACTAATTAAACCTAACTAACCTAAGGACATCACACACATCCATGCCCGGGGCAGGATTCGAACCTGCAACCGTAGCGGGCGCTCGGTTCCAGACTGTAGCGCCCAGAACCGCACGGCCACTCCGGACGGCTCACTCACATGAAAACGACTTTAAGGGTCAGTAAAATTTTGATAGTGTACTTATGTGGAATTGGTACTTTAGGATAGTTACAGTAAGACTATCTTTCTGTTATGTATATAAATGGTCTTTAGCACAAGGGCTATGCAAAACACTATACCCTATCTTTCCGTCACCAACAGAACCCGACGTGTGAGCCCCAGAAAAATCCAGTTTATCTGAATGACGTTTTGTAACATACGAGGTGCGACAATAAAGTAATGAGACTGATTTTCTTTGCAAGATGTGGCAACCCTACAGGCGTGCATAAGCACAATATCTTTGACCTTGGTCTCTGAGCTGCTTCTAGTACAAGCGGCTCATCGATGCAACTGCTCAGTTGTCAGTTGTGCTGTAATAAGTTAACACGTGTTTGTGTCTTTCCTCACGGAAATAGAGCCGCATAATATTGCGTAACGGTATGCCATTCCTTTTTGCGTTAAATTGGGTGAAAACGCGACAACTTACGGTAAGCTTCAGAAGGCTTTTGGAGAGGAGGTTATGTCAAGAGCTCACGTTTTTCGTTCGCATAAAATGTTTCGTGAAGGCAGTTCCCATGTCAAAGTCAAATGTGAAATGCATGCTTGTGTGCTTCTTTGATTCCAAGCGAATTGTTAATAAAGAGTGGGTGCCTCCTGGACAAACAGTTAACCAATATTACTACAAATAAATTTTAGAAAGACTTCGTAAAATAGTTCTTCGTGTCCGTGCCAACATTGATTATAATTGGATTCTGCATCACGATAATGCGCCATCCCATACTGCTCCGTCAGTGCAGCAATTTTTAACGTCAAAACAAATTTCGGTATTACCACAGCCACCTTATTCACCAGATATCGCTCTGTGCGACTTTTTTCTATTTCAAAGAGTCAAAACGGCGGTCAAGGGACACCATTTTCAAACAACACAAGATGTCTAAAAAGCTGTGACGAGGGTCTTGGAGGATATTACAGAAGATGAGTTCCAGAAATGTTACCATCAGTGGCAGAAGCACTGGAAAAAGTGTGTGCAATCAGAGACAACACTAAACTTGACTAAAACGGTAAGCAACATTTTTTTTCACATCAGTCTCATTACTTTATTGTCACACCTCATACTGGACAGTGCATGCTGTCGCATGCTTTCCGATTTAGAATGGAATGTTTGTTTACACATCTAGAACGTGACAGCGTACATGGTACTGCGTCCAGGAGTTCGATGCGTCACTTTATACCGAGCAGATGATCATAGAGGACTGGCAGCGATCCGTGTTCTTAGACGATTTCCGCTCTAAATTTTCTTGCTCTTCTTATAATATTACGATAAACGCCATTTTACAGCATGTTTCTTATAGTACCGTACGTTCGAGCATCAAGCATGTTTTTGTGGAGCGACGTTAATGTCATCGGCTATCTGTGCTGCCGTGAGCTGATACCAACCACTGCGTAAATGCCAAAAGGAGGTATTATCTAGATCATTCCAGATATTTGCACAATTTTCCGGCAAGGATAGTCTGATACAGAACGCACCTATACTTCAGATTAAAGACTCGAGATCTGATACACCACCCATTTTTGATGCCGTGTTGCAGTAAATTCTGTTCGTCGTTTTCCTTTTACACCTATTTGCCGAATTCTTTCCTTCCTGGCTCATTTGGAAGATACGCACAAAAACAAATTAACAGCTACTGCCGCTCTCCCTCTTTCATACTCTAGCCTTCTGTGTATAAAAATAAAAGTGGCAATGTAAGCCGCTGCCAAATACTTAAGTACACAATACAAACAAAGGGCTCGTCAGAAAAGGCAACTTAATTAAATATGAAAATCTAATTTAACTTGAATGACAGATGCACACACACATAGGATCCGAGACGATACCAAGCGGGAAAGTAAAGAGCGAAACTGGCGTCTGGTAATGTAACGCCTGGATGTCAAGGAGAAACAAGAAGAAAGAAGAAAGAATGACGGAAAGTGAACTTTCTGTAAAAATTTACAAGCACACCTGTATAAAAACTGCAGTAGAGAGCATCGGCAAAACTGCTGTCCGTCTGAGAATATCAGCAATGATTCTGATAGGCTAGTTACGTCTGATATGTGGATGGATACAACACTAATGTGGACAAGTAGATAACAAACTGAATACAAAATCTAATTTTTTGGACGGGTAATTGGGGGTGCAATCCTTTCTCGGTAACTCTTCCGATTTCTTCTGGTACTTTGCGAGGCTTTCTCTCACCGATGACCAGATGCCCGCGGCCCACAACTGGCTGAATCAGCAGGTTTACGGTTTAACAGGGGCTTTTTTTACTGTACTTTACTATATATAAATATGGATTACCTAGGTTTCGTACCACAACCTAAAATTTGTATGTATTCTTATATTTTCACGCCAGCGAAAACACAATTTTTTGTTTATTTCTCTCTCGCGAAATACGTTAAAAGTGAAGTAGATCATCAGACATACAATGTCTCATTCTAAATAGACTGAAAGCAATGTTCTGAAGTTTGTCTATACTTAAGTCAATTATTAAGGCATTAAATATTTGCAAGAAGTGAACGAATCTAGCAAAAGCTGCTGTTAACTACGCCCGGGTACAAAAGTGTTTTAAGAAATACGGACAAAATTGTAAATTGAGATAATCAATTTTTTGTTCAGTAGATCACTTAGGGAGAAAATGTCTGACTACGTACTCAACATCACAATTTTCTAAATACAGCAATGAGTTAAATTTAGCAACTCAGATTAGCATGTAGTCTTTGACAGTGCCTGTACTACTAATGAAACATAATTAAATTTAATAAATTGTATATAAAAGTTCTCTACTACACATAGTACTTTTCATTAATTAAACATTGTTTGTGGAATAGAAGGGTTCAAAATGGCTCTGAGCACTATGGGACTTAACTTCTGAGGTCATCAGTCCCCTAGAACTTAGAACTACTTAAGCCTAACTAACCTAAGGACATCACACACATCCATTCCCGAGGCAGGATTTGAACCTGCGACCGTAGCAGTCGCGCGGTTCCAGACTGTAGCGCCTAGAATCGCTCGGCCACTCCGGCCGGCGAATAGAAGGGCTTGTTCAAGACAAATTATCTCATTTTAGATTTAAAATTTGTTTCCAGGCTCTTTGTATTATTCTATAAATGACAGATTATATTTTGGTCACTTATATGAAGTAAGAAGATTATTTTCTTCTACTGTTTTGTATGCCTGTTACAATTCTTTTCAAATAGTGATGGATTATTTGTGACGAATTTCATTAGAATATACTGTTTTTTCTGATTTTCTATTGCGATTAATTACACCACTCGGATTATCTACAAGATTTGGTCACAACCCATCATAACCATGCCGTTGAGGATCCTCTAATAATAATAATAATAATAATAATAATAATCGATTACTAACTCTCTTTGATGTGACAGTCAATTGAAGGTCACAGAGATCTATGAGCAATAAGAGTAGCTCCGAAACAGAACCCTGTGGGACTCTGTTAATGATAGATCAACAACAAATACATGATATTAACACAGAAAAATGTTACAACAAAATATCGTAAGTTTATTGGTGTCTTCGTGTAACTATTATGAGGGTCTGTCGCACGATTACTTCGCAGCAGATACGTACCAAGGGATGAGCTACAGCTGCTGGCAAGCGTTTCAGCAAAACTATTTCCGTGTATCAATCATCGCATCATTCGATTCATCGGCTACTACGTCACTCGGAAACGAAGTTATCCACGTGTGTAACAGGTTATCGACCAAGCCTGCCGTTGCGGCACATGCTGGAAAGTTCCAGGAATGTTAATACTCGCAGCGCGCTCTTTCATCGATAAACCAAAAATAAACTCCTATTATTAACTGCATCAAAAATTCATCGTTACGCCAGAGCGACGCCGCGGGCCAGAAAATTAAAAACAACGCAGCATATTTAATCCAAGTTTTGACTTTATATAACGAAATGCTGCTCGCCGATTTAATTAATTTCGCCGTTTTTATTTTTACCCTTGTGTTTGAAATGTTGCTGCCTGATCGTATCAGTTACACAGGAAAGATACTCCGAATTACATTGAATGACGGTGTTTTGTGCGTAAAAGGTGCTATTTGAGGTCAATAAGCTTTCTCTTACGTTCTTTCTTTCCGGGGAGTAGACTACGCCTATAAAATGTGACTCTAAAAAGACAACGAAATACGCATCTACGAGAACAATTAACTTCTCACTTGACTCAAAACATTTTATCTACAAACGTCTGTATGTCTGAGAATAATTTGAACATATTTTTCCATGGCGTTATCGTGCTGCAACCTCACGTGTAAAAGACGTGTAAACTGTGTTTACGATGCAGTATGCTCGTATCTCGGTAGCTTGACGTATGAAAAGAGAAATTCGAATGTTTAAAACAAATATTAGACATACTATTTGTTCTATGTTAAAACCTAAATATGCATCTTCTGTAGATGGGTGTGAAAGCATTCGAACAGGTAGAGCCTGCTAAATACATTTTATGTCATGAACAGCGACAGGTTGACGCAATTCCTAACTCAGGAATATATCTAAGTCAGAGGGTGAAAATTTCAACATTTTGTCCTATAAATCTCCACTGCCAAAACACTGGTAAGTAAGGTGCATTATTTCGAAGAAAGTTTTTTTAATATAGACCACTTATTACGTTTATTTTCATCCATTCAGACCAGAAGACTTAATTGGTATAGCCACCTATAGTTTTACACTTTGTAAGGTAACTAATAACAAGATCCGCCTTTGGAATCCAGAAATCACTGGCTGTAACTTCTTCGTCACAAGAAACCGACTTCACTTTTTTCACCCATTCTTTTAATTGTTATGTATTTCATAGGGATGGATACTCATCTACTAGACAATAATAATCGGCAAACAAAATCAGTTGGACTCCTTTTATAACAGTTTAAACATTTCTTAGAAATTTGTTCTCGTATTGGCTTTTCGGTGGTGTTTACTGAATGTGGAGTCCACCTTGGACCAAACTTTTTAATAGTTAAATTTACATGTAAAATGTAATAGTTTTTTTTGTGATATATCTATCGTATCATCTGTATTATACTTATTCAATTCCTGTTCTTCTAGTACAACATTGCTCACTTTGTCGATGTTTTCATATGTGGTTTCAGCTTAGGGACGTCCGTTACATGGTTTATCTTCAAGTGAAGCACGGCTATATCCATTACTTAACTGTAGAACGTGATGGAACAGACTACTTATAAACTTAAACCAACTTGGGCGTAATTTCCGTGGGTGATAAACCGTCCAAAATAGATACTTTTTCTAGCGACCAGGATTCCATACGACACGATTATTTTTAAAAGTCATATAAACAAAAGTATTCCACAGATCAGACTGGCACCTGATTTAGACAATTTTGCGACGTGTATCTTCAGATACAGCCAATGCGGGATCGGTATGTAGTGGGCTAAAGAATACTTCTATATTCCTCGCTGAAATTAGTTATTTCAGTGTCATGAGTACTTTCCCGTGAGGCAAGGATGGGAAGTTCGGGTTTAACGTCCCACTGACGACGAGGTTGTTAGAAACTGTAGCGACACAGAACACAAATCTCTTTGTCCGACAATCCAGATTTTCCAGAACTTCTGTCACATTCAAGAGCGAGTCAAACAATTCAAATCGCGATGCCATTCAGCATATAATCACGATGTCTGCTATTAGTCCAACATGATACGGGACCCACGTACTTACGAAGTACTCGCGATCCGCCCCTGCTTCCCACGGACATTAACTGTCCACGGCAGGGCAGAACGGTTATTTCGTTTACGGGCCACTGCGTAGACTTATTATCAAAATTCAGACACCGACGTTAGCTAATTCAATATTAACTCAAAATATAATAAAACGATTTAAGCAGCGCACGCGAGGCAAATTCTCAAGAGGCACGAACACGACGTAATCGACAAACATCATCATAGTTTAGTCAGTTTGCTCGAAATATTTGTAAATTATATGCGGTACACTAACCTTCCTGGAATTAGTCTTTCTATTAGTGAAAACTGAATTCAAATTCAAATTCAAATTCCTACAATAGATCGTGAGATTAGCCTACTCATACAGGGAGGGCTTTAATTGATGTACAGAGACTGAAGTACCAGCCGTACATGTGGTTTGTTAGTAACCTTTCTAACAGAGATACGAGTAAATCCAAATCTGCCACTTAATTTATCGACGACTGACGTATATGATATTTTCGCGCCACATCCCCACGTGTTCTGAATCGCAGGCATGACGTGACTGATCCCAGTTGCGATTTATTAATTGAATAGTCGAAGGTTATTACATTTTTTCCGTTTCTTAAGGCGCACAACTCTACGTTTCTCTGAATTGAGAACCAGTTCTCTATATTTACACCAGTTTTATATCTTATCAAGTCTTGTCTGGATATTACTACTTCTCCTCATCAGACATAGCTCCGTCATCTGCGATGGGTCTGAGAGAACAACTAACATTATCTTATAACTCATTATAAGATGAAAAGTAGTTTACTATTCTTGGGACCAGATCTGGAATTCCATTTGTCTCTGAGGATTACTCGTTCTCCAGCACTCATTGTTCTGTCAAGACGTTCTCATGCTTCAGTCGATAATCTGACTTTAATATCAGGACCAGTGTATTTTCCTTAGCTACAGTCGGTACATTAAAAACTTAACTTACAAGGAAACATCGCAAACTTTACCTCATATTTTGAGGAGGAAAAAGCAATTTAGCAAGATACCAACCCCAGCAATCGACCCGCGAGAAAATCTGTGCCGTAATTCCGATAGTACGTAGTTATAACTTCTGCAATTGTATCTTTTGAACTTTCATGCGCAACGGTTGTTATCACTCGCTCTGGCCCACTGAAAACGGCAAATGCCCTAGCGCCAAGTACTGTGTAACGAAGTGACAAACAGAGCCATCCTATTCACTATATGTTGAAAGTGGTTGAAGAGGATGCTGGAGGAGTTCACGTCTGCCCAACATGTTTTAAAATCTTGTACGAGAACACACGTAATTCTATGCGGAAAACGCTAAGTAATATGATGAGTACAGCGAGCGATATCAACATCTACAGATGACGGCAGTAGCTCGTACACAAGGTATAAAAGGTCAATGCACAGTCGGAGCCGTCGGGTGATTCATATGAAAAGGTTTCCGACGTGATAATGGCCGCGCGACGGGAGATAACAGAGTTTGAACGTGGAATGGTTGCTGGAGCTAGCTGCATGGGGCACTGCATTTCGGAGATCGTTAGGGATTCAGTGTTCCAAGATCGACAGCGTCAAGAGTGTGCCGAGAATACCACATTTCAGGCATTACTCCTGACACGGAAAATGCTGTGGCCGACGGCCTTCACTTATCGACCGAGAGGAGCGACAGTTGCGTAGAGCTGTCAGTGTTAACAGACGAGCAACTCTGCGCGGAAAAACCGCTGAAGTCAATGTGGGGCATACGACGAACGTATCCTTTAGGACAGTGTGACGAAATTCGGCGTTAATGGACTATGGCAGCAGACGACCGACCCGAGTGCCTTTGTGAACAGCACGACATCACCTGAAGCGCCTCTCCTGGGCACGTGACCGTATGGGTTGGACCATAGACTACTGGAAAACCGTGGCCTGGTCAGATGAGTGCCGGTATCAGTTGGTAAGTGGTGATGGAACGTTCGAGTGTACTGCATACTCCACGAAGCCATGGACCCCAGTTGTCAACAGGCGCTGTGCAAGCTGGTGGTGGCTCCATAATGCTGTGAGCTGTGTTTACATTGAATGGACTGGATGGTCTCGTCCAGCTGAACTCATCATTGACTCGAAATGGTTATGTTCGGCTACTTAGAGGCCGCCTGCAGCCATTTAGGGATTTTATAGTCCCAAACAATGATGAAATTTTTATGGGTGACAATGCTCCATGTCACTCTCCCACAATTGTTTGGGACTGGTTCGAAGAACATTCTGGACAATTCGAGCGAATGGTTAGCCACCCAGATCGCCCAACATGAATCTCATTGATCACTTATGGGGCCTGATCGAGAGGTCAGTTCATGCACAAAATCCTTCACCGGCAACACTTTCGCAATTATGGACGACTATAGAGGCAGCACGACTCAGTATTTCTGCAGGGGACTTCTAAAGACTCCATACCACGTCGAGTTGCTGTTCTACGCCGGGCAAAAGGAGGTCCGACACGGTATTAAAAGGTATCTCATGACCTTAGCACCGCAGTGTAATGTGCCAACCTGACGCACATGTACGCTCAGTATTATTTTAACAATGTTCTCGTATTGATGTGATGTAGCTAAATATACGCCTGAAAATCAAAATGTATAAACCTGAACAGCTGAAGAATTATTTTGAAATGGTGTTAATGCTTTCCGTTTTAAATTTACTCATGTCAGTCACGCCCACGCATCTCCCGCAAATGTACTTCATTTTCAACAGTGCCAGATTTAAAATCCAAAGGAAATAACGTGCAATAATTAAATAGCGCTATACTACACTACTGGCCATTAAAATAGCTGCACCACGAAGATAACATGCTACAGACGCAAAATTTAACCGACAGGAAGAAGATGCTGTGATATGCAAATGATTAGCTTTTCTTATCATTCACACAAGGTTGGCGCCGGTGGCGACACCTACAACGTGCTGACATAGGAAAGTTTCCAACCGATTTTTCATACACAAACAGCAGTTGACCGGCGTTGCCTGGTGAAACGTTGTTTTGATGCCTCGTGTAAAGAGGAGAAATCCGTACCATCACGTTTCCGACTTTGATAAAGGTCGGATAGTAGCCTATCGCGATTACGGTTTATCGTACCGCGACATTGCTGCTCGCGTTTGTCGAGATCCAATGACTGTTCGCAGAATATGGAATCGGTGGGTTCAGGAGGGTAATACGGAACGCAGTGCTAGATCCCAAGGGCCTAGTATCACTAGCAGTCGAGATGACAGCCATCTTATCCGCATGGCTGTAACGGATCGTGCAGCCACGTCTCGATCCCTGAGTCAACAGATGGGGACGTTTGCAAGACAACAACCATTTGCACGAACAGTTCGACGACGTTTGCAGCAGCATGGACTATCAGCTCGGAGACCATGCCTGCGGTTACCCTTGACGCTGCATCACAGACAGGAGCGCCTGCGATGGTGTACTCAACGACGAATCTGGGTGCACGAATGGCAAAACGTCATTTTTTCAAAAATGGTACAAATGGCTCTGAGCACTATGGGACTTAACACCTTAGGTCATCAGTCCCCTAGAACTTAGAACTACTTAATCCTAACTAACCTAAGGACATCACACACATCTATGCCCGAGGCAGGATTCGAACCTGCGACCGCAGCAGTCCCGCGGTTCCGGACTGCAGCGCCTAGAACCGCACGGCCACCGCGGCCGGCCGTCATTTTTTCAAATGAATCCAGGTTCTGTTTACAGCATCATGATGGTCGCATCCGTGTTTGGCGCCATCGCGGTGAACGCACATTGGAAGCGTGTATTCGTCATCGCCATATCGCCATACTGGCGTATCACCCGGCGTGATGGTATGGGGTGCCATTGGTTACACGTCTCGGTCACCTCTTGTTCGCATTGACGGTACTTTGAACAGTGGACGTTACATTTCAGATGTGTTACGACCCGTGGCTCTACCTTCATTCGATCCCTGCGAAAACCTACATTTCAGCAGGATAATGCACAACCGCATGTTGCAGGTCCTGTACGGGCCTTTCTGGATACAGAAAATGTTCGACTGCTGCCCAGGCCATCACATTCTCCAGATCTCTCACCAATTGAGAACGTCTGGTCAATGGTGGCCGAGCAACTGGATCGTCACAATACGCCAGTCACAACTCTTGATGAACTGTAGTATCGTGTTGAAGCTGTATGGGCAGCTGTACCTGTACACGCCATCCAAGCTCTGTTTGACTCAATGCCCAGGCGTATCAAGGCCGTTATTACGGCCAGAGGTGGTTGTTCTGGGTACTGATTTCTCAGGATCTATGCACCCAAATTGCGTGAAAATGTAATCACATGTCAGTTCTAGTACAATATATTTTTCAAATGAATACCCGTTTATCATCTGCATTTCATCTTGGTGTAGCAATTTTAATGGCCAGTAGTGTATTTATTTCTTTAATAACACACTCATTGGTTTCATTAATTTACATTGGATTTGTGAATTGCAACATAAAAATGTCCAAAGCCATAGGTTAGAAACCGCGCACTCAGACGGAGTTAAAAAACATGTCATTAATGTCAAAACAATGTTTCATGGACCTCGCGCTCGGGCATTAGGTGGTTGCAGTAGGGCGTAGCAAGTGACAAATAAACGCTGCGCGAAAGGTCATAACTCCGTACTATCAGAATTATGGCCCCAAATTTTCGCTCGGGCTCGGTTGCTGGGACTCATATCGTGAAATATGAAGTCAAGCTGGTGATGTTCCCTCGTTAGTCTTGATCAACTAATTTTTCGTGCAGACTTCTACTACAGTGGATAGTCACCGACTTCCTTGCGTCATTACAGGTCACGTTTTTCTCTTACCTGTGAACTGGTTTAGCCAACCTGTTAATGACAGACAACAGTATGAGCGTCATTTGCAAATCCGCAACTTTTTTTATCGAACGTAAAAATTATCTCTTTGTCAAGAGAAATTAGGAAATTAATCGGCTGGCCAATTCGAGACGTATGAATTATACTCAAGAAGCACTAAATGAAACTTTTGGATGACGTGATACAAACTACAGTGTATGTTAACTCGAAACTAAGGCTGTGTTTCACTTCATCTGTTTGAAACTGCTATTGGTTAATAATGTCATACACTGGAGTCATAGTAAGAACATGTTAGCCAAAATAGATGTATATCTCTTGGGCATTCGTCGTAGCTCTTATATTTAAAAAAATGGTTACACAAGCAGTCACACTCAGTTACTATGTAAGCGATAGGAGAATACTGCATTACAAAATTTTAGTTTAATTCTGTTCCCATCTCATCTATTTCAGACCGTTTTATTCCATCGACAATTAAAGTTCTGCTAGGTACAGAGAGTACAGTGTGTACACTGATAGTGAAAACTTCATTTTGATTATTATTGTGTGTGTCCTGCTGCTTATGAGAGGAGCATGATGTAACTCTTGACCTTCGACGAACGGCATTTCTGTACTCATTCCCGTTCTAGGCGCAGGTAACTGATGGGTTGCAGTATAGATTACGTTGTGAATGGATCGGAGAGTTGCGTTTGTTACCCATTCAAAACTGCACTCTGT
Source organism: Schistocerca nitens (assembly GCF_023898315.1). NCBI lineage: Eukaryota > Metazoa > Arthropoda > Insecta > Orthoptera > Acrididae > Schistocerca > Schistocerca nitens. The sequence continues at coordinate 164,649,021 of NC_064616.1, read as the reverse complement.
TTTATTTTACACGATAAGATAGCGGACACGTGTCACTTTCGCCAACTTGACTAGCATTTACCTCACACCGTATCACTGAATGACATGCAGCAGGGGCATTTGCTTATCATTTCGGCATAGCAACTGACGAACGTACTTGATATTTTCAAATCCTTCTGGTTGCGACAAAGTAGGTCACGCACCCCCATATGTAATAATGTTTGATCTTAAAATATGTTGTATAATATGTTCCAAGAAGAGACGTTTGATGCAGGATGGCAGTTCTATGGTTATAGATGGGTACGACATACGCTCTGTCACAACCTCTGGGCCGGCCTCTGTGACCGAGCCGTTCTAGGCGCTTCAGCCTGGAACAACGCTGTTGCTACGGTCGCGGGTTCGAATCCTACCCCGCCATGGATGTGTGTGATGTCGTTAGGTTAGTTAGGTTTAAGTAGTTCGAAGTTATAGGGGACTGATGACCTCAGAAGTTAGGTCCCATAGTGCTCAGAGCCATTTTGAACCATTTGAACCAGTTTTTTAGCAACCTCTGGCAATAGATATATCATCACGGAATCTGAGGGAACCGAGCGAGGTGCCACAGTGGTTAGCACACAGGACTCGCATTCGGGAGGAAGACGGCTCAAACCTGCGTCCGGCTATCCAGGTTTAGGTTTTCCGTGATTTCCTTAAATCGCTCCAGGCAAATGCCTGGCTGCTTCCTTCCAAAAGGCTTGGCCGATTTCATTCACCATCCTTGACACAATCTGAGCTTGTGATCCGTCTCTAATGACCTAGATGTCGACGAGGCGTTAAACCAAATCTTCCTTCCTTGCTTGAGATCTGAAGGTAATTTTTGGTTGTTCAATAAGTAATGCAACACAGTCCTTTTCAATTTCGATTGAAAAAAAAATGCTGAATTAGTTGTGGAACATCATGGAATTTTCTCGCTTCAACCCCTATAGTTAATGAAGTTCCAATAGGTGGCGGTGGTAAATGTATCTTACATAATGGCATGGGTAGCGGGGGTGCGTTCTAGGCAGAGAGCTGTCATTGAGTTTCTTTTGGCGGAAAACCAGAGCTCGCAGATATTCATAGGCGCTTGTAGAATGTCTTCCGAAACCTGGAAGTGAACAAAAGCACAGTGAGTCGCTGGGCGAAGCATCTACACTACTGGCCATTAAAATTGCTACACCAAGAAGAAATGCAGATGATAAACGGGTATTCATTTGAAAAATATATTGTACTAGAACTGACATGTGATTACATTTTCACGCAGATTGGATGCATAGATCCTGAGAAATCAGTACCCAGAACAACCACCTCTGGCCGTAATAACGGCCTTGATACGCCTGGGCATTGAGTCAAACAGAGCTTGGATGGCGTGTACAGGTACAGCTGCCCATACAGCTTCAACACGATACTACAGTTCATCAAGAGTTGTGACTGGCGTATTGTGACGATCCAGTTGCTCGGCCACCATTGACCAGACGTTCTCAATTGGTGAGAGATCTGGGGAATGTGCTGGCCAGAGCAGCAGTCGAACATTTTCTGTATCCAGAAAGGCCCGTACAGGACCTGCAACATGCGGTCGTGCATTATCCTGCTGAAATGTAGGTTTTCGCAGGGATCGAATGAAGGTAGAGCCACGGGTCGTAACACATCTGAAATGTAACGTCCACTGTTCAAAGTACCGTCAATGCGAACAAGAGGTGACCGAGACGTGTAACCAATGGCACCTCATACCATCACGCCGGGTGAGACGCCAGTATGGCGATGACGAATACACGCTTCCAACGCGCGTTCACCGCGATGTCGCCAAACACGGATGCAACCATAATGATGCTGTAAACAGAACCTGGATTCATCCGAAAGAATGACGTTTTGTCATTCGTGCACCCAGGTTCGACGTTGAGTACACCATCGCAAGCGCTCCTGTCTGTGATGCAGCGTCAAAGGTAACCGCTGATAGTCCATGCTGCTGCAAACGTCGTCGAACTGTTCGAGCAGATGGTTGTTGTCTTGCAAACGTCCCCATCTGTTGACTCAGGGATCGAGACGTGACTGCACGATCCGTTACAGCCATGAGGATAAGATGCCTGTCATCTCGACTGCTAGTGATACGAGGCCGTTGGGATCCAGCACGGCGTTCCGTATTACCCTCCTGAACCCACCTATTCCATATCCTGCTAACAGACATTGGATCTCGACCAACGCGAGCAGCAATGTCGCGATAAGATAAACCGCAATCGCGATAGGCTACAATCCGACCTTTATCAAAGTCGGAAACGTGATGGTAAGCATTTCTCCTTCTTACACGTGGCATCACAACAACGCTTCACCAGGCAACGCCGGTCAACTGCTGTTTGTGTATGAGAAATCGGTTGGAAACTATCCTCATGTCAGCACGTTGTAGGTGTCGCCACTGCCGTCAACCTTGTGTGAATGCTCTGAAAGGCTAATCGTTTGCATATCACAGCATCTTCTTCCTGTGAGGTTAAATTTCGCGTCTGTAGCACGTCATCTTCGTGGTGTAGCAATTTTAATATCCAGTAGTGTATGATTATCGCAACAAGGTCACGCAAAACTAGCCGATCACCCGCATGCCGGCCGGCTCCACACAGCTGTGACTACTGCAATTTTTTTCGTCGCCCCAAAAATGTAAGTGAACTTCTCCTTCTCCATGACAACGCAAGGCCTCACGCAAGTTTACGCACCCGAGAGGAGCTCACAAAACTTCGATGGATTCCTCATTCACCCTTTAGCGCGGATCTCGCACCTTCCGGCTTCTATCTGTTCGGCCCAATGGAGGGTGTATTCCGCGACAGGCAGTTCGTGGATGATTGGGAAGTTATTAATTCTGCGAGACTTTGACTCCGGCGTTGACCAGTGGGGCGATATCATGCGAGCATACACATTTTCGCGGTAAGGTGGCATAAGGCTGTCCTGTTAAAAGGAGACTATGTTGAAAAACAGGAGTTTTTAGCCAAAAAGGGGGACTAACATGGTGTATTGAAATCCTGAATAAAACCAACCTGCTTTCAGAAAAAAATGTGTTGCTTTACTTACTGAACGCCCCTAGTAGAACGGGCGTCTGGGAGCTTGTTGAGGTTTAGCGACTGTAGCTACATTTCAGACAACTCTGAAGGTTCATTATTCTTGGGGTTACGCTGGGGTTGTTCGAGCAGTAATCTGCAATCATCACGCACATGCGCAAATGAAAAGGTCTGTGAACTGCCGGTCTCTGTTCGCCACTAGTCATAAGAAAAGCTCACTTATGAGAGAGACCGAGCGAGGTGGTGCATCATGGAGGAGTGCTGCTCGAATCCTCATGTCCAGTACGTTAACAATGTGTTGTTTAACATAATTTGGGTCTACTGAAGCTACGAATGTAAGGCAGGAAGATTAATGTTTAACGTCCCGTGGATAATGAGGATATTTTAGACAGTGCTCAAACTCCATTTGGGGAAAAATTGGGAAGGACATGGGCTATGTCCTTTTCAAAGCGATCATCCCAGTATTTGCCTTAAGTGATTAAGTGAAACTAAGGGATGGAAATTTGAACCAATGTATTCCCGGTTGTGTTTCCCAAATACTTTCTGCGTTTAGCAGTGTAAGCATCTGGCGTTTAATTCCCACAGCTTGCGACGAAAGGAAATTACATTACTATATCTATTTTTTCCGTACAGGAAAAATATTTTGCTCATTGAAAACCAGCTTTACTCACGGCCAGTGACCAATGCTGAAGAAAACAAGCCCCGCTTTTAGCATTGCGAAGATGACAAACACTAAATGTTCAATACAGCACATATTTTTTTTTACACTATTGCCAAAATTTCGGAGGTTGTGAGTGACTGGTGCTCGAACTATATCATAGAGGCTGGAGAAATGCTTTATGATTTTCTGGCTACCTGATTTGCTGACTCGCTGGCTTTCTTTTCTGATGCTATTTTGTCGGTAAACTGACATGGTGACCTCACCAAAGAATAAAAACTGCATTAGCGGTTTTGAAATGACAGATACATCGTCAGACGGTTGTTGAAGTTTAAAATTACAGTTGGCATGTGCTGTTCATACGATATTGTTTGTTTTTCGTTTCGGGGGAAATTCTTTGTTCAATGACACCACCTCTCCAAGGAACTTTCATTGTACCCAACATCGCATGTACAGCATAAGACAAATGTAATTTTGAATACAAACAGCCGCCAGACTACGGATCTGTCGTTTCGAATCCGGGAATGGTGCTGTTCGTTCTTAATAAATAACACATCAACAGGGGCTGGTTGATGTTTTTACTTTTTGCAAGAATTAGCAAGTCTTTTCTTATGTTTTGGTATCAGTATCAATGTAAGCCTGTGGTAAAAGTCTATGGCTGCAATTACCTACGTTCGTTGTTTTCATATTCGACGACAACATTTCATAAATCGTGAAGTGTGCATACGTGACAAAATGAGAAGGGAGTAGGAAGTTGCGATCTCCACAAAGACAAGCGCCTTTGTTCTACAGATAGATGCTTGGTAGGCGTAAATGCGCCCTGAAGAGTTCTACCAACACAGTCTCACCTCAACATTCGGCCACCAATACGAGAGTGTGTACAGGCACGGATTGCAGGGTTGGGTTTGGGTAAGGGTCGCAGTTTCGTACTTCTTTCTCCTCAAATATAATTTGCTGCACTCCGCCTTTTAATGTGCCTCAGTCGTGTAGGATTTAATACACTCCTGGAAATGGAAAAAAGAACACATTGACACCGGTGTGTCAGACCCACCATACTTGCTCCGGACACTGCGAGAGGGCTGTACAAGCAATGATCACACGCACGGCACAGCGGACACACCAGGAACCGCGGTGTTGGCCGTCGAATGGCGCTAGCTGCGCAGCATTTGTGCACCGCCGCCGTCAGTGTCAGCCAGTTTGCAGTGGCATACGGAGCTCCATCGCAGTCTTTAACACTGGTAGCATGCCGCGACAGCGTGGACGTGAACCGTATGTGCAGTTGACGGACTTTGAGCGAGGGCGTATAGTGGGCATGCGGGAGGCCGGGTGGACGTACCGCCGAATTGCTCAACACGTGGGGCGTGAGGTCTCCACAGTACATCGATGTTGTCGCCAGTGGTCGGTGGAAGGTGCACGTGCCCGTCGACCTGGGACCGGACCGCAGCGACGCACGGATGCACGCCAAGACCGTAGGATCCTACGCAGTGCCGTAGGGGACCGCACCGCCACTTCCCAGCAAATTAGGGACACTGTTGCTCCTGGGGTATCGGCGAGGACCATTCGCAACCGTCTCCATGAAGCTGGGCTACGATCCCGCACACCGTTAGGCCGTCTTCCGCTCACGCCCCAACATCGTGCAGCCCGCCTCCAGTGGTGTCGCGACAGGCGTGAATGGAGGGACGAATGGAGACGTGTCGTCTTCAGCGATGAGAGTCGCTTCTGCCTTGGTGCCAATGATGGTCGTATGCGTGTTTGGCGCCGTGCAGGTGAGCGCCACAATCAGGACTGCATACGACCGAGGCACACAGGGCCAACACCCGGCATCATGGTGTGGGGAGCGATCTCCTACACTGGCCGTACACCACTGGTGATCGTCGAGGGGACACTGAATAGTGCACGGTACATCCAAACCGTCATCGAACCCATCGTTCTACCATTCCTAGACCGGCAAGGGAACTTGCTGTTCCAACAGGACAATGCACGTCCGCATGTATCCCGTGCCACCCAACGTGCTCTAGAAGGTGTAAGTAAGTCAACTACCCTGGCCAGCACGATCTCCGGATCTGTCCCCCGTTGAGCATGTTTGGCACTGGATGAAGCGTCGTCTCACGCGGTCTGCACGTCCAGCACGAACGCTGGTCCAACTGAGGCGCCAGGTGGAAATGGCATGGCAAGCCGTTCCACAGGACTACATCCAGCAACTCTACGATCGTCTCCATGGGAGAATAGCAGCCTGCATTGCTGCGAAAGGTGGATATACACTGTACTAGTGCCGACATTGTGCATGCTCTGTTGCCTGTGTCTATGTGCCTGTGGTTCTGTCAGTGTGATCATGTGATGTATCTGACCCCAGGAATGTGTCAATAAAGTTTCCCCTTCCTGGGACAATGAATTCACGGTGTTCTTATTTCAATTTCCAGGAGTGTAGTAAACCTGAAGTCTGTGGCACAAGCCCCTGACCAGGTTACTGGCCGACTCCAGGTAGAGTGCACTCTCTCTTACCGCGTCCAAGCAGGCGGAGGGAGGCGGACCAATCGCCCCGGCCACTTTTTATCCCTGGAAAGATCCCCTGTACTTATTTGATAGCGGGTTGAGTGGACCTGGGGCCGTCCTGGAGGGACTGGAGAGAGGAAAAGTTCCCGCTCTTCTCTGGACATGGTCCTGTGACCACAAAGGGTGAAGTCCAGTGCTCTACCTGATAAACCACCACAATAAAATATATAAAATAACAATAAAATATATAAAATGTTTTAATATAATAATAAAAATCTGTTTACATCAATGCTTAGGAAATCAGTTTAGCATAACTTAACAAGGAAAATAATTTACACGATATAAAATAGAAGTATGCACACACCATTTTCAGTATGTTAATTACTAGGTTTATAGTTTAAATAGTATGTATGGTTTGAAAAGAAAATATTTAAATCAGACCATTACTGTTTCGGGTTTATTACAAATCCATTTTCAGATAGCTCGTACAGATTTCCTTGCTTTACTTTGTGTTACGACAATTAAAGGGTACTCGTGCAGTTTACATGTAAAAAAGTGTTAACAGGAATACAGGACGAATTCGTCGCATAGAACTATACACCACTGCACCAAACCAGTAACGAGTACAAAACAAGGACCCTGCAGGAAAACAAGGCAATCTACAAGAGCTATCTGAAGACGGATTTGTAATAAATCCGAATCAATAATGGTCTGATTTAAATAAATATTTTAAACCATTCTTGTGGCTGGTGACTGTTTAAATTATAAACCTTTTAATTGTACTACAACCTAGTGCAGTAGTGAGGAGTGGGAGGAGGAAGTAATCGATACGATTAGGCCGCTGTTGTAACAGGGAAAGTTGTCTGCACGTGAAATCAATCCACACTAAAATAATGCGATTGAACCTTTCCTCATTTCCACAGGGAATGCGGATGTTTTTGGCTGCTTGTGGACGGATCCGTGTACACTGTCCAGTAACTGTTTTACTTTTGGTGACCATGTCATGCAAGGATCAGGTAACTCCCCCCTTCAGTCGTTACTGAACACAATTATAAGATAAAAAATTCACTGAGAACTAATTGTCTTAAGTTTAATACAGGATTTAGACTACAATGCACCTTTGGACTACCAGAACCAAGATCATCGTTTTTATGCTAGAACAGCTTGGGCAAAAAAATGCTTTGAACTTGAATAAAACATTACAAGGAGCGCACACACACACACACACACACACACACACACGTCATAAAATAGGAAAAAATAGACGCAGCACTTCGCACTAATGCAACTAGTCAGCCTACTGGCACAGACAAAGATATACAGACGGGAAACCTCCGTAAGGCCCTGTTGACGCGAGCAGGCGTGCGGGGCAGAGGACTCCAGCCGTTCCATTAGACGGCACATGATGGTGCTGGGGTGAGAAACTGCCTTTCAAAACTGCCCAGTAGCAGGCAGGAGGTAGTGAACATCCCAACCACCACTTCCCCTCAAACGCTGGCACAGAGGAACATGCGATGCCGGACAGCATTCCTGGACTTTCCATGACAATTTCAGAGACTTTACTGGTCTCACACAAATATGATTTTATGTTTACAGACTGAAGCGGCGAGTGAAAATTTGTACCAAGGGGGGCAACTGAACCCGGGTCTCTTGCTTACTAGGCAGGTGCGTTAGCCACTAAGCCACCTTGGCACAGTGGATCACACAACTGTACAGTTTACTCTGGCAAGCCTCCCTCCTCGACCCAAATGCTGTTCGTGGTGGTGGTGGTGGTTAGTGTTTAACGTCCCGTCGACAACGAAGTCATTAGAGACGGAGCGCAAGCTCGGGTTAGGGATGGATTGGGAAGGAAATCGGCCGTGCCCTTTCAAAGGAACCATCCCGGCATTTGCCTGAAACGATTTAGGGAAATCACGGAAAACCTAAATCTGGATGGCTGGAGACGGGATTGAACCGTCGTCCTCCCGAATGCGAGTCCAGTGTGCTAACCAAAATGCTGTTCGTGTGTAAGAGGGAATTTAAAGTAGACTGGGGCAGGAATCAGAATTTGGATCGAGGCATCCCAGGGTAATCTGTGAAATTGTGTGATCCACTGTGTGGCTTAGTGGCTAATGCACCTGCCTAATAAGCAGGAGACCAGGGTTCGAGTCACTGCCTAGCTAAAAATTTTCACTCGTCTCTTCAGTCTGTGTGCATAAAATTCCTGGCCTTGTCACAAGTTAGCATCTACAAATGTAGGTTTTGTATCTCTGAAACTGATAGCATCAGCAAGCCAGTTGTTTTGTGACATTTAGACACTGCTGATGGTAGGTTGTCACCACAAAACATTTTCTGGAAGGTTCGCAGGAGAGCTTCTGTGAAGTTTGGAACGTAGGAGACGAGGTACTGGCAGTGAAGCTGTGAGGGCAGGTCGTGAGTTGTGCTTGTATAGCTCAGTTGGTAGAGCACTTGCCCGCGAAACGCAAAGGTCCCGAGTTCAAGTCTAGGTCTGGCACACAGTTTTAATCTGCCAGGAAGTTTCATTTTCTGGAAGTGTTCTTAAGAATCTGTGGCACTTCATGTCAGGAAGAAATTGTGCGTACAAGGGGTGCGGATCAACCCAGAAAGCCACAGAGGTGAAATTCTTTTTTTTTTTTTTTTTCCTGTGAAAGACGAGGAAAGGTACCTTGGAACAAATTCTATTACTTTAGTAACTTAGATTCAGGTTACCTTATCAACAAGGTTGAGGTTACGGATATGAAAGTAGCTAGGATGATTGCAGGTACTAGTAGATGGGAACAATGGCAGGAGGATGTCCACAATGAAGAAATCAAAGTAAAACTGGGAATGAACTCTATAGATGTAGCAGTCAGGGCGAACAGGCTTAGATGGTGGGGTTATGTTACACGCATGGGAGAAGCAAGGTTACCCAAGAGACTCATGGGTTCAGCAGTAGAGGGCAGGAGGAGTCGGGGCAGACCAAGGAGAAGGTACCTGGATTCGGTTAAGAATGATTTTAAGTAATAGGTTTAACATCAGAAGAGGCACCAATGTTAGCACTGGAGGAATTTTATACGGGGGGCTATGCTCCAGACTGAACGCTGAAAGGCATAATCAGTCTTAAATGATGATGATAGTACTTGTTACATTAAGCATGACTATCTTTCTTGTACTATCTCAACAGATATCAAACCTAAAACACCTTTATACTTTTTTCTCGTCTTTTTATTCAGTAACTTACTTCGAATATTTCAATGGACGAGTCTTGACACACATGCACATACTCTGTAGGCTTAGTCTGTTACTATTAATTCATGTCCCTAAACACAAATAGTAAACCTGTTAGCCGGCCGGAGTGGCCGTGCGGTTCTAGGCGCTACAGTCTGGAACCGCGTGACCGCTACGGTCGCAGGTTCGTATCCTGCCTCGGACATGGATGTGTGTGATGTCCTCAGGTTAGTTAGGTTTAGGTAGTTCTAAGTTCTAGGGGACTGATGACCACCGCAGTTAAGTCCCATAGTGCTCAAAGCCATTAGAGCCATTTCAAGTATTCACCAGCAAGACTTCGTGTTCTACAGACAACAAATATATTAGTTAATTTGGTTCAGTGTCATGTTATAAGGTTAGCATTTCTAAGTGGGATAAAAGAAGTTGTTTTAACTAACAAAGAGTTTTTGTTGATAATAGTGCAAGTCCTAGAGTTATCAACACCAAACATTTAGTATAAAAGGAGCCCTCTTCAGTCAGTTGGTGTATTCATGTCTTCATATCAGCTTTGACTAATTATATCATTTTGAGCATAAAATAACAGAGCTGCTGCTGTGTACTTAACCGTATCATTGCGCCCTGTGTGAGTCACACAAAGCCGGCCGAAGTGGCCGTGCGGTTAAAGGCGCTGCAGTCTGGAACCGCAAGACCCCTACGGTCGCAGGTTCGAATCCTGCCTCGGGCATGGATGTTTGTGATGTCCTTAGGTTAGTTAGGTTTAACTAGTTCTAAGTTCTAGGGGACTAATGACCTGAGCAGTTGAGTCCCATAGTGCTCAGAGCCATTTGAACCATTTGAGTCACACAAGCTTGAGTAAAGCTGCTCTTTCTATTACATTCATGGATGCAATGCTCGAAAAGTGGCTGCTCATACAACTTCATACAAGCTTTAATTAATACATTTCCTTTATCGCGAAAACTTCATAGGCAGCATGAAATTTTAATATTATTGCCTGAAAAGCAACTCTTGATAATCTGTATCTAAATTTTTGTAAGATTGAAGCCTTCTTTCTACTAGTCTCAGTTAATTCGCCAGTCGTTCATAATTACTATAGAGCCCGCACAAGAACTGAGAAAACACACTACCAGCCGCACTGCTTGATACCTTTTGTTTGTTACTTTTGGAAGGGATTTCTTGGTTGCGTTTGTGGGGGATTGCAGTCACTGGACCAATATTCTTGAATACAAATGAAATCTTCTCGGTACACTATATGTGTCAAAATTGCATCATTTTCCAAGCTTTCGAGGACAGCTGTCATTTTCATCATAAATTCACAACGTGGTTGGTGTACGGAGGAAGTACACTCATGCTCATAAATTAAGGATAATGCTGATAGATGGTGAAACATCGCTCTGATGGGCGGTTTGCGGCTTTAAATCACCTAGGCGTATGACCACGCGGTGCATTTGACCTGCGGTCGTCGCACGGATCGCTGGCAGCAGTCCACATACACAGAGGTGTGTTGGTGCATGTCAGAGTACTGTGCAGCGAGTAAGTGAGCAGACGTTTTCAGGCGTGTTAATGGTGACTGTGTGTTGAAAATGGCTAAAAGAACATATGTTGATGACGTTCTGAAGGAGGCTGGTCAAACACAGCAGGTCGTAGCACGGGCCGTTCGTGTGCCACAAAGTGTAGTTCAAATGGTTCAAATGGCTCTAAGCACTATGGGACCCCTGGTCACAGGAGATCCCGTAAAGCCTGGTGTCAAGAACACAGTACATGGTCATCGGAACAGTGGTCCCAGGTTATGTTCACGTACGAGTCCAGGTATAGTCTGAACAGTGATTCTCGTCGGGTTTTCCATCTGGCGTAAACCGGAAACCAGATACCAACCCCTTAATGTCCGTGAAAGGGACCTGTGAAGTGGTCGTGGTTTGATGGAGTGGGGTGGGATTATGATTGGTGCACGTACACCCCTGCATGTCTTTGACAGAGGAACTGTATCAAGTCTGGTTTATTTGGACGTCATTTTGCACCAGTATGTCCGCCTTTTCAGGGGTGGAGTGGGTCCTACCTTCCTCCTGATGGATGACAACGCACGGCCCCACCGAGCTGCCATCGTGGACGAGTACCTTGAAACAGAAGGTACCAAGTGAATTGTGTGGCTTGCCTGTTCTCCAGACCTAAACCCCATCGAGCACGTCTGGGATGCTTTCGGTCGACGTATCGGCGCACGTCTTCAAACCCCTACTACACTTCAGGAGCTCCGACAGACACTGGTGCAAGAATGGGAGGCTATACTCCAGCAGATGCTCGACCACCTGATCCAGAGTATGCCATCCCGTTGTGCTGCCTGTGTACGTGTGCATGGTGATCATATCCCATATTGATGTCGGGGTACATGCGCAGGAAACAGTGGCGTTTTGTAGCACAAATGTTTCGGGACGGTTTTCTCAACTTATGACCAATACCGTGGACTTACAGATCTATGTCGTGTGTGTTCCCTATGTGCCTATGCTATTAGCACCAGTTTTATGTAGTGCCACGTTTTGTGGCACCACATTCTGCAATTATCCTTAATTTATGAGCACGAGTGTATTATTCATGGATGCCGGTGCGAAGTGTAATAGGGTCTCTATTATTCATGCCTTACATTAACGACTTTCAGTTGCAACCTCTGACTTTTAGGAGATGATGCGGCAATCTACGACGTAATGTCATCAGAAGAAAATGGTCGTAATACCCACTCTGACGTCTGTAGGATCTGAGATAATTTTCGGTAAGTAATATGGAAATCTTTGTTTTGTAAATAAAAACCCCCTTTTCTTGCTGCGCTGTGTTTTATTTTCCCAGACGCGTTTCGCCTTTTTTCACTTTAAGGCATCAGTGGGCTCTATAATGATACAGTTACGATGCACTTTGGTTTTGATGTGTATTATTCGCAAAGTATATGGAAATCTCTAACTGCCCCTCTACACATTTTTCACCTAGTGGTCGTGAGTGAGTGACATGAATCGTAGTACTTAGAAGAGCCCTATAAACAGTCGTACTGCTCCCGTACCATTTGTGAATAGAATGGGAAGAGTACCGTAATGGTACAACCCAGAGTATCCTTGGCCATCCACTACTACGTGTTTTGCAGAGTGTTGAGTAGATGTAGACAGAATATATCCAATAACAGTTTTGTGAATTCTTTCTTTTACAGACAAACTGCAGTTTTCCTACATGCTATGAATGAACCTGAGCCTCCCATTATGTTTACCCATAACAGAACTAACATAATTCCGTTCACCTCCCCTGGAATTATCACTCCGAGATATTTGTAAGATGTGCCTTCTTCCAGGTCTGAGTCGATACTGTCAGTAGCATTTTACATTTAGCGAAACTCGTAACGTTTCATTCTTCTTCCTTTTTGCCCCATTTTTCGTAAATGCTATACTGTGTTGGGTCATTCGACAGCCGTATACCTTAAATTCTCCTCTCAAGATCATGACCTGTTTCCACGCCCGTTCACCAACACACTGCCCTGATGTTTCTTCCACAAAGAGGACTTTGTTTTAATTTCCGATTTTGGGAAATATGTTATATGTTCCTTTTTTACAGCAAAATGATGTTCCTAAAAACGCGATGCTTCTGCTGTTTCTCTTAAGCAGCATGAAAGGGGGGGGGGGGGGGGCATTCGGGAAAATGACGGAAAATATGAATTTTCAATTTATTTTTTATTTATTACTAGAACTCGTCCACAATAAGTTCCCACAGTTTCAATAAACAAATCGCATTCGAAATGCCTGAAAAATAATTAAAACTATGACGCGTCCTTCCTACCACGCCAACTTTTTCCACCAAAGCTTCAATAGCTACAGGCTCTAAAGGATAGCAACCCATCCATTTACAAGGAGAGGCGTCCAAATTGTTTCCTGGATGTTTTCAAGCTCACAAGTTTCTGGCCGATTCTGAACTTCTAAAAAAGTGTGTTCATGGTAAAACCTAGAATCCAAATATGAGCCTCTAAATTCGCTCGTATGGAAACGATGCCCTAAAACAACATTTTCGTCTGCTACAGTTGTCAGAAGCGCAACTTACGAGGTAGTTTTTGCATTTAATGTTGGGAACGTAGGGAGGATGAAGGTATTAGAGAGAATGGACTGTCACTCAAGACATCTCGAGAAGAATATGTTTACAGCGCTTCCCTGTAATTGAAAAGCCAGTTGAAGACCTGTTAAAGGAAAGTAGGCAGAAAACAAGAAACCAGAAGTCGAATATTGAGGGAAAGAGGACTCTGAGTACAAATCTGGGGCCTTCTCAAGCAGTGGCGTAATAAAAACGTTAGGTTTAACTTTAAATTGCATTTCCTGAAAATTTTGTTTTTTATAGTTTATGTACATTTGCTCAGAAGCTATGAAGGCTAGAATTATGAAATTTTGTGCACATATTTTTATAAACCCAATAAATGTTCTCTCAAGAGTAAATTTTGAAATTCTGAGTGAAAGCTGAGATATGGGGCAAAGTGCTTGGAATTTTTGTGTGAATTTTATATTTTACTTACAGAAATGTAATTAAAAATTATTAAAATTCTCCTAGTCGATATACTCAATAAACCCTGAGGCGAGAAGCTTACTATATGCAAAGAAATTAAACAGAGAAGATTTTGTGTAAATCTCTTATATATTTTCTGCATAAAAGGTACACATGTTATTTTTAAATTCTTTAAAAAAGTTAAATATGCACACATCAAAAAAAGTTTTTTATCGCCTCGGTTACGAAAATTCCGGAACCTGTACAGAAAATTGGAACAGAGATCAACATAAACATCATTTCCGCCCTTTTATTGCTTGTGAAAATCACACATTGCATGTTGTACCACCATACAGCGTTTCCAGATTGCTGTACACACCGGTACCTCTAATACGCACTAGCACGTCGTCTTACATTGATGCCGACCGGTGTGGCCGAGAGGTTTTAGGCACTTCAGTCTGGAACCGCGCAGGTTCGAATCCTGCCTCGGGCATGGTTCAAATGGCTCTGAGCACTATGGGACTTAACTTCTGAGGTCATCAGTCCCCTAGAACTTAGAACTACTTAAACCTAACTAACCTAAGGACATCACACACATCCGCGGTCGCGCGGTTCCAAACTGTAGTGCCTAGAACCGCTCGGCCACCCCGGCCGGCTCGGGCATGGATGTGTGTGACGTCCTTAGGTTAGTTAGGTTTAAGTAGTTCTAAGTTCGAGGGGACTGATGACCTCAGATGTTAAGTCCCATAGTGCTCAGAGCCGTTTGAACCATCTTGCATTGATGCATGCCTGTATTCGTCGTGGCATACTATCTACAAGTTCATCAAGGCACAGTTGGTCCAGATTGTTCCACTATCTATCCCAGGCATGTTCGATAGGTTTCATGTCTGGAGAACATGCTGGCCACTCTGGTCGAGCGATTTCGTTATGCTGAAGGAAGTCACTCACAAGATGTGCACGATGGGGACGCGAATTGTCGTCCATGAAGACGAATGCCTTGCCAATATGCTGCCGATATGGTTGCACTATCGGTCGGAGGATGGCATTCACGTATCGTACAGCCGTTATGGAGCCTTCCATCACCACCGTCGGCCCCACATAATGCCACCTGAAAACAGCAGCGAACCTCCACCTTCCTGCACTCGCTGGATGGTGTGTCTGAGGCGTTCAGCCTGACTGGATTGCCACCAAACACGTCTCCGACCATTATCTGGTTGAAGGCATATGCGACACCCAACGGTGAAGAGAACGTGATGCCAATCCTGAGCAATCCATTCGGCATGTTGTTGGAACCATCTGTACCGCGCTGCATGGTGTCGTGGTTGCAAAGATGGACTTCGTCATGGACGTCGGGAGTAAAGTTGCGCATCATGCAGCCCATTGCGCACAGTTTGTCGTAACACGACGTCCTGTGGCTGCACGAAAAGCATTATTCAACATGGTGGCGTTGCTGTCAGGGTTCCTCCGAACCATAATCCGTAGGTAGCGGTCATCCACTGCAGTAGTAGCCCTTGGGCGGCGTGAGCGAGGCATGTCATCGACAGTTCCTGTCTCTCTGTACCTACTCCATCTCTGAACAACATCGCTTTCCTTCACTCCGAGACGCCTGGACATTTCCCTTGTTGACAGCCCTCCCTGGCACAAAGTAACAATGCGGACGCGATCGAACCGCGTTACTGACGGTCTAGGCATGATTGAACTACAGACAACACGAGCCGTGTACCTCCTTCCTGGTGGGATGACTGTAGCTGATCGGCTGTCGGACCCCCTCCGTCTAATAGGCGCTGCTCATGCATGGTTGTTTACATCTTTGGGCGGGTTTAGTGACATCTCTGAACAAAGTGACTGTGTCTGTGATACAATATTCATAGTCAACGTCTATCTTCAGGAGTTCTGGGAACTGGGGTGATGCAAAACTTCTTTTTGATGTGTGTATATAACCCAAGGACCTTAATAGTAAATGTACTAATTCTATGTGAAGCATGGTACAAAATTTCATTGCCATATCTTCAAAATTGTATATTTGGTGCATCTATTATACAGAGTGTGTTTTTAATGAAAGTCCCCCTTTAAAAACTGATATTTAGTTATTAAAGCGTTTAAGAATAACAACATATATATAGGCTCCTAAAATTCTAAGTACATTTATTTGTTACCGCATCAATTTCATTTGGTTAGCCACATGCGATGTCACCTTATTAATTTACCCTTACGTTATAGGTGTGAAGAGTGGACTAAGCGCAGTGGAAACTCTACACTCCTGGAAATGGAAAAAAGAACACATTGACACCGGTGTGTCAGACCCACCATACTTGCTCCGGACACTGCGAGAGGGCTGTACAAGCAATGATCACACGCACGGCACAGCGGACACACCAGGACCCGCGGTGTTGGCCGTCGAATGGCGCTAGCTGTGCAGCATTTGTGCACCGCCGCCGTCAGTGTCAGCCAGTTTGCCGTGGCATACGGAGCTCCATCGCAGTCTTTAACACTGGTAGCATGCCGCGACAGCGTGGACGTGAACCGTATGTGCAGTTGACGGACTTTGAGCGAGGGCGTATAGTGGGCATGCGGGAGGCCGGGTGGACGTACCGCCGAATTGCTCAACACGTGGGGCGTGAGGTCTCCACAGTACATCGATGTTGTCGCCAGTGGTCGGCGGAAGGTACACGTGCCCGTCGACCTGGGACCGGACCGCAGCGACGCACGGATGCACGCCAAGACCGTAGGATCCTACGCAGTGCCGTAGGGGACCGCACCGCCACTTCCCAGCAAATTAGGGACACTGTTGCTCCTGGGGTATCGGCGAGGACCATTCGCAACCGTCTCCATGAAGCTGGGCTACGGTCCCGCACACCGTTAGGCCGTCTTCCGCTCACGCCCCAACATCGTGCAGCCCGCCTCCAGTGGTGTCGCGACAGGCGTGAATGGAGGGACGAATGGAGACGTGTCGTCTTCAGCGATGAGAGTCGCTTCTGCCTTGGTGCCAATGATGGTCGCATGCGTGTTTGGCGCCGTGCAGGTGAGCGCCACAATCAGGACTGCATACGACCGAGGCACACAGGGCCAACACCCGGCATCATGGTGTGGGGAGCGATCTCCTACACTGGCCGTACACCACTGGTGATCGTCGATGGGACACTGAATAGTGCACGGTACATCCAAACCGTCATCGAACCCATCGTTCTACCATTCCTAGACCGGCAAGGGAACTTGCTGTTCCAACAGGACAATGCACGTCCGCATGTATCCCGTGCCACCCAACGTGCTCTAGAAGGTGTAAGTCAACTACCCTGGCCAGCAAGATCTCCGGATCTGTCCCCCATTGAGCATGTTTGGGACTGGATGAAGCGTCGTCTCACGCGGTCTGCACGTCCAGCACGAACGCTGGTCCAACTGAGGCGCCAGGTGGAAATGGCATGGCAAGCCGTTCCACAGGACTACATCCAGCATCTCTACGATCGTCTCCATGGGAGAATAGCAGCCTGCATTGCTGCGAAAGGTGGATATACACTGTACTAGTGCCGACATTGTGCATGCTCTGTTGCCTGTGTCTATGTGCCTGTGGTTCTGTCAGTGTGATCATGTGATGTATCTGACCCCAGGAATGTGTCAATAAAGTTTCCCCTTCCTGGGACAATGAATTCACGGTGTTATTATTTCAATTTCCAGGAGTGTATTTTATTTAGAGCAGGGTCAACTAGATAATGAATGGGTTGAAAACAAAACTTTTAGTAAAATTTATGCCACCTCATAAGCCTCTGGAAGAACCTTTGGAGATAGAAAACGAATAGAGCAGTAGAGAACAAAGTGATTACGAAATGTACTAAGAAGGAAGCAGTTCACTACCAATCCACGAGACGGTACGTAGTTCGCCGAAAATGTTGGTAACTCCAACCGGTGTATCGCCAAGAAAGCGAAAGCTGGCAAAAACAATTAATGAGCAAAAGTTACTGTTGGCAAAACAGAGGAAGGAACTATGCAGTATCCAAAATCTTGCTAAGAAGAAGCCCGATTTAAGAGCTGTGGTAGAAAAAGCTGTTTAGCGTATGTCTCCAAACCGTGGAACATTATTTGGTATGTAGCTTCTACAGCAATAAGTAATTGGTCATCGATGACGCCAAATGCGTTAAAAACGTAGTTAATTCTCTTACATGAATTAAACCGTTCCCTTTACTGTTTCCAGGCCTTACGCTTCTTGGACAGAGGCACAGAGATGGCTGCCGTTGAATTTATTTTATAAATTGCCCGCTGCACATGATCATTTAAGAAGCGAGGTTAGGACAAAGTTACCTTCAAACAATAACTATTCAGAAGTTGATCAGTGGAATGGACATTATAGCCGGAACAGAAACTGATTAATTGGAACATCGCAGCGAAAAAGTGAAGTTAATGGACAAAAGTTTCCGAGATTCTGTATTGGTGTTCGACGAGATTACCGCGAGATTACCGCGAGAAAGTGTGTCAGCTGCTGCGCTAACTATGATGACATTGAAGGCTATAAAGATCATAGTAGCCTTGGACTTTTGTCTAAAGTCGCAACACAGGCTCTCATGTTCCTTCCTCACGGGCTGAGGCAACCTTGAAAGATACCTTTTACCTACTTTACATCTTGTAAATAGATCAAATCTTATGTGATGAAACAGTTGCTCTGGATTGTACTAAAGAAGCTTTTCACTGTTGGCTTAAGAGGCCGTTGTACTGTTGGTGACCATGGGTCTAATAACTGCTCATTTATATGTAATCCATTATCGCGCCAAAGTTCTCTATGTTATGTATGATGTATATCATCTCCTTAAAAAGTATCTGAAACCGTTTCCTGTAGAGAGACATCCAGACTGATTCGGACGACATTGCGTTTTGGCAAGACACTGCCAAAGTGCATCAATTAAACATGCAGAGCGGCAAAGCAAGAATGTGCTGCTCTTTCAGTTACAAACGTATAAATCTCAATAACTTCGAGAAAATAAGTGTTCGACTCGTAGCTCAAGTTTTCAGTCATTCTGTCTCGGCCACTGCACAAATCGGCGTATTGTATATCGGAGCTGCAGAGCAAAACAGCGATGAATACAGATTCCTTTCTGGAAAGACTGAACAATCTGTTCGACGCAATGAACAGCAAGACCTCCACAAATTCAAAACCGTTTCCCTATTCCCTAAACAACCAAACAAGTTGGTTAGAGGACTATCTACAGGACTTCCTGGAATGGTTAAAAAACAAGGAAGATCGTTAACGCTCCACAGAGAAATTGTGTGATCCGATCATTTTTTACAAGGATTCAGGATTCAGCGGACAGTGCGTGTTTTGTTAATGGTGTGGAAGGACATGAAATGTGACGGCTGTGATTTCTTCATAACATCACGTGTGAACCAGGATCCCACAGAAAACATATTTTCAGTGACCCGCCAACGATCGGCTTTTAACAAGAATCCCACCCGCTAGGAATTCTGCAGGAACTTGAAGCTCATTGTGGTAGCATCTGTAATGAAGCCTCTCGACTCAGCAAACTGTGAGCCCGATGATGACCATTGCGTGCTGGAGACGACGACTGTGTGACTTCAAGGGCTCTGGCTCTGAGCACTATGGGACTTAACATCTCAGGTCATCAGTCCCCTAGAACTTAGAACTACTTAAACCTAACTAACCTAAGGACATCACACACATCCATGCCCGAGGCAGGATTCGAACCTGCGACCGTAGCGGCCAGGCGGTTCCAGACTGTAGCGCCTTTAACCGCTGAACTTCAAGGGCCTTTAGCCTTAACATGAAGAAGACGGTGAAGCAAATTT
This sequence comes from Schistocerca nitens, assembly GCF_023898315.1. Taxonomy (NCBI): domain Eukaryota; kingdom Metazoa; phylum Arthropoda; class Insecta; order Orthoptera; family Acrididae; genus Schistocerca; species Schistocerca nitens. Next base: position 164,629,344 of record NC_064616.1, on the reverse strand, counting down.
TTCCACGGAAGCTGCACTTGGAGGACCTTAGCTTATGCACGATGATGAAGTATTGCCGTCATGGCGCGATCGCCGGGCAGCTTGTGTGGGCGACTCTGCAGTGCTTCACTTAACAGGCTATCGAGCGCATAAGTCTACCTAAGAATTTAATTGTGTCGTATGTGTTTCTGAACTACTTAAAGAGAACAAGACTCTAGAGAGTGCGGACAAACTGTACATATTTGGTAAGGTAATTAGAGGCTGTGTATGCAGCCATTTTGGTTGCACAAAATTTTGTCAGTTGACCACGGTTTCGATTGCACTACGGAAATTTTCATCAGAATAAAAAGTTACATGGAATACCTAAAAATATAATGATATGGACTGGAATAATATACACGTAATAGGATTACTTCCATGAATTACGTAGAAACAGAATGTAGTTACATGTAATCACACCATGATAGCTGAGTGGTTGCCGGCACGGTAGCTCAGCGTGTTCGGTCAGACGATTAGCAGCCCTCTGTAATAAAAAACTGAGTTAATCGATCAACAACGAACTTAAACGGATGTCTTACGACGTCCGCCCCGAGCAGATGCAACGAACAAAAGCTAACAAAATGAGATTTAAAAAAAAGTGGTCAGCGCAACAGTCTGTCAATCCTAAGGACCCGGGTTCGATTCCCGGCTGGGTCGGAGATTTTCTGCGCTCAGGGACTGGGTGTTGTGTTGTCCTAATCATCATTTCTTCCCCACCGACGCGCAAGTCGCCGCAGTGGCGTCAAATCGAAAGCCTTGCACCAGGCGAGCGGTCTACCCGACGGGAGGCCCTCGTCGCACGACATTATTATTATTACCATGGTTTAAAACATGTGAACAAACGTGCTCTCGTCAAACAGAAATGTCATAGAAATAAAAACTGAAATGTAAAAGTATAACATAATTGTCAACCAGATAAAATACTCCATGGAATATAATGACAACCGCAAGGTTGCTTAGGGTCAAGAACGGCATAATACAGCCGCTACCGTCAGACTGAGCGGCTAACAAGCCGAGGCAGCCGCGAGGTGGGCACGAAAGCAGATTCGCGCCATCTAACAGGAAGTAATCGAAATATAGACAACTTAAGAGCGAATGAGGCATTGCAAGGACAATTTTAAACATTAATGGTAACAAACAGTAACCAGTGAATCAAAATTACAACATAACTTAACAGTCTTTTTTACAAAAGAAATAACAGTTCAGGTCATATACAATGAAAGCATACGATTGGAAGGAAAAACGGTGCTTAAGAGACTGCATTGAGGAGAGTATCACCATTCAGACAATTTTAATTAGCAGCTCTATACCTTGAAAAAAGTTTTTGTTGCGTAATAGCAACTGTTCGTTAAGAATGAGGCCGTCCTTCAGAGATAGGTGTTTAAAAATTTCTAGCTCTTCTAAGAAGTTAAGCCTAAAGCCTTTTTACTCTGACAAGGGAACCTCCCCATCGCACCCCCCTCAGATTTAGTTATAAATTGACACAGTGGATAGGGCTTGAAAAACTGAACACAGATCAATCGAGAAAACAGGAAGAAGTTGTATGGAACTATGAAAAAATAAGCAAAATACACAAACTGAGTAGTCCATGAGGAACATAGGCAACATCAAGGACAATCTGAGCTAAGAAGCGCCGTGGTCCTGTGGTTAGAGTGAGCTGCTGCGGAACAAGAGGTCCATGGTTCAAGTCTCCCCTCGAGTCAAAATTTTACTTACTTTATTTTCGCAAAGTTATGATCTGTCCGTTCATTCATTGACGTCTCTGTTCACTGTAATAAGTTTAGTGTCTGTGTTTTGTTACCGCATCGCAAAACCGCGCGATTAGTAGACAAAAGGACGTGCCTCTCCAATAGGAACCGAAAACATTTGATCGCAAGGTCATAGGTCAACCGATTCCTCCACAGGAAAACACGTCTGATGTATTCTATACGACACTGGTGACGGTATGTGCGTCACATGACAGGAATATGTTGTCGACCCACATAACATGCACACTTGGCGAATGGGTAAAAAGATTCTTGTACCTTGCCCGATTTAGGTTTTCTTGTGGATGTGATAATCACTCCCAAAAAAGTTATGAAAACATAAAAGTTTGTCACATAAACTGCAACAAATGAATGCAACAGTTTCACAGTCGCACAGTTTCCCCTGTGCTCTGTCAAAACATGTTTTTTACGTTTTCAAATGTTTCCGTGTGTAGACCGTCAAATACTGCCTATGTCCAAGCAAATCTGTACATGTCCTGGAATTTTGGAGAGCGAAGTTGATTATGTGTGAGTGCCTGAACTTTGATAATTGTCTGAAAATAAAAAATTAAACTTTTCGCTCGAGAGAGGACTTGAACCGAGGATCTCTCGTTTCGCAGCTGCTCACGCTAACCACGGGACCACGGCGGTCGTAAGCTCACATTCTCATTGATGTTACGTACCTTGCGCATGGACTACTCAGTTTGTATATTTTGATTTTTTTTTCATAGTTCCACACAACTTCTTCCTGTTTTCTCGATTGATCTGTGTTCAGTTTTTCAAGGCCTGTCCATGTGCCAACTTATAACTAAATCTGAGGGGGGTGCGATGGGGAGGTTCCCTTGTGAGTGCAAGATCTGGTCGTCTTTTACATCTTGAGGATTATGCCCTGTGATTAATAAATGATCGGCGAAAGTTGAATTATGAATATTGGTGACTTTTTTCCCTATAGGGTGTTCTTTGAATCTTATCTGGATAGCTCGGCCTGTTTACTCTATGTAAAGGCGGGACAACTCTCGCAAATAATTTTACAAACAACAGAATTTTGCATAAGGGAAAGTGTAGGTTTCAAGTTATGTATGATGTTTCTTTTTTAAAGAATTATTGGTAGAAAAGGCTACTCTACAATTATACTTATTTTGAAGCAGAGGCTGTATTTTGTAAGAAACTGGACCCAGGAATAGTACAGGGAAAATTTTTTTCTTCTCATTAGGTTCATTATTAGAAATGCCTAGGGTGGTGATTCTGTTATTGGTTTTATTACTAAAAATATATTTTTAGGTATTCCATGTAACTTTTTATTCTGATGAGGATTGTTCAAGTGAAATCAAAACCGTGATCAACTGACAAAATTTTGTGCAACCGAAGTGGCTGTACATACGTCCTGTAATTAAATAGAGTACAGTTGTTTGATCACAGCCAATAAAATGTTTAATATTTTGTAAGGGATATGAAACGTCTGCGGGGGATTTGGGAGAGCTAAGAGCCCTTTAGAAAACCGAACTGCTGTAGTTACTTCTAGTTGAGGAGTTCTCAAGGACGTTTTCAAGGATGTGTACTACAAGTTTGGCGTAAAATCCAGCGTTGAGTATTCAGTGACGAAGGATACTGGACATCCGTATCCTCACTGGTTTTGGTGTGAGGCATGTTCAAGGCATCAGATATAAATTTTAGAAATGCTGTGTAAAGTTCAGGTGCAGAAAGAACTACTTTGGATATCAAATGAAGTGTATCCAGCGAACGACTCAAAAGTTTCCAAACTCCATGGAGCAAAGAATTGCAGACCATCACTTTGTTTCAAAATAGTTCACAGGTGAATTACCAGATGTTAGTATCCAACGGTTAATGCAACGTTAAAGTCTAGTTTCACATTACTATCCGCTGTAAGGTGGTAAGATAATTTTTACCACCTAACATAATTTTTATGTTAAGAAGTCGCACAACAATGCGTCACCAGTAAGCGAGTCTTCTGACTCACACATACTCTGAAGTAAATCTCTCAACGGAGTAAAGAATCCATTTTTGAGTGCCCTCAGAGGAGAACACAGTTTTTTCCATTTATGTGGAAATGTAAGAAAGCAGGAAGTGCGTCTTCGGCTTGACATAACAAAATTGACGTTACACTCACATGTAGAAGGCATGAGAACCGCACCTACTCTGCGAATGCCTTTGAACTTACAAAAGCACTCAGGACCGTATCGAGAGGCCACTTTTGGGATGCAGAAAGGAGCACAACAGTGTCAGTCACCGGGGTTTTTGTAAACATTCAAATATCTCGTGATAGGGGCGTGAACAATGCATGAAGTTCATGTGGATATCTCTTGTTTGGGCGTAGTTTTTCTCATTCCCTCTACTCCGTGTCAGACACGTATTGCGTACGTGTTCTTTGGGCTCTAATTCGAGTAAGACATTCGGCAGATGGAAGATATTGTCCAGGTACAATAGAGTAGTCAATGTAGAGTTAATTGTGTGATTTTATAACGCCGTCAGTGTAAAATTGTTGCGTTCATTGTGTTTGAAGTTACGTTAGTTTTTCTCTTGAGATTATGCTAGTGTAAGAATTGTTCTGGTGCATTTTATGTGATTATCTTGCTTGAACTTAGGGTCATTAAGGTTTTCTTGTGCTAATTTTACAGGATTTTCCTTCTTCGCCAAATACATAACCTGAACTCACAATGTGTGGTGATTATTAGCCGGCCACTGTGGCCGAGCGGTTCTAGGCGCTTCTGTCTGGAACCACGTGACCGCAACGGTCGCAGGTTCGAATCCTGCCTCGGGCGTGGATGTGTGTGATGTCCTTAGGTTAGTTAGGTTTAAGTAGTTCTAAGTTCTAGGGGACTGATGACCTCAGATGTTGAGTCCCATAGTGCTCAGAGCCATTTGAACCATTTTTAATTTACTTGTTTTCATGAGAGGGTTTGTATCCAGCGTACCTATCATATGTTTTTGTTTAGGACTGATGGGTGTTTTCGAGGAAGCTCTGATTCTCCCTCACATGATATTTTGCGCTACGCAGAAATTTATATCTATGGATAACGTGTTTGAAATCGATACCAGTTCCTGTGTGATTTAACGAAATAAATCTTCTTCGAACTCCGTCTACAGGCCGCAAGCGACCCATCGGGACCATCCGACCGCCGTATCATCCTCAGGTGAGGATGCGGATAGGAGGGGCATGGGGTCAGCACACCGCTCTCCCGGTCGTTAAGACGGTTTTCTTTGACCGGAGCCGCTACTATTCGGTCGAGTAGCTCCTCAATTGGCATCACGAGGCTGAGTGCACCCCGAAAAATGGCAACAGCACGTGGCGGCGGGATGGTGACCCATCCAAGCGCCGGCCACGCCCGACAGCGCTTAACTTCGGTGATCTCACGGGAACCGGTGTATCCACTGTGGCAAGGCCGTTGCCGAAATAAATCTTCTTCTTAAACTAAATGTAACGTTCTTCTGATTTTGCACTTCCATGCACCCATCCTTCCACGAGTAGCTTTTGATGGTGACATTTGAGATTACTGGGAACTGAGGAATCAACAACGGGCTGTTTGTCTTGTGTATTAAACTATATGTGGCCTCACTGAAACGAAGACGTTTATCATGTTATGCCAAACCGGCTCAGATGCTGCATTGTGTGAAGCCCATCTTAACGAAACGAAACGACTTTCGCATTTATTAAATAGTCTGTTACCGAATCTGCTACTATATTTCCGACTAGTTAACACATCTTCCTTCTGGAAACACAGTCAGAGGGTTTCAGGATACAGGTTTTTGTAAATAATACACTATGTGATCAAAAGTATCCGAACACCTAGCTGAAAATGACTTACAAGTTCGTGGCGCCCTCCATGGGTAATGCTGGAATTCAATATGGTGTTGGCCCACCCTGAACGTTGATGACAGTTTCCACTCTCGCATGCATACGTTCAATCAGGTGCTGGAAGGTTTCTTGGGGAATGGCAGCCCATTCTTCACGGAGTGCCGCACGGAGGTGAGGTATCGATGTCGGTCAGTGAGGCCTGGCACGAAGTCAGCATTCCAAACCATCCCATAGGTGTTCTGTAGGATTCAGGACAAGACTCTGTGCAGGCCAGTCCATTACGGGGATGTAATCGCCGTGTAACCACTCCCCCACAGGCCGTGCATTATGAACAGGTGCTCGATGGTGTTGAAAGATGCAGTCGTCATCCCCGAATTGCTCTTCAACAGTGGAGAGCAAGACGGTGCTTAAAACATCAATGTAGGCCTGTGCTGTGATAGTGCCACGCAAAACAACAAGGGGTGCAAGCCCCATCCATGGAAAACACGACCACACCATAACACCACCGCCTCGGAATGCATTTGCCATACCCACACCCAGCCGTCGGATCGCCACATTGTGTAACGCGATTCGTCACTCCACACAACGTTCTTCCACTGTTCAGTAGTCCAATGTTTACGCTCCTTACACCAAGCGAGGCGCAGTCTGGCATTTACCGGCGTGGTGTGTGGCTAATGAGTAGCCGCTCGACCATGAAATACAAGTTTTTTCACCTCCAGCCTAACTGTCATAGTACTTGCAGTGGATCCTGTTGCAGTTTGGAATTCCTGTGAGATGGTCTGGATAGATGTCTGCCTGTTACATATTACTACCCTCTTCAACTGTCGGCAGTCTGTCAGTCAATAGATAATGCCGCCCTGTACGCTTTTGTGCTGTACGTGTCCCTTCACGTTTCCACTTTACTATCACATCGGAAACAGGGGGCCTAGGGATGTTTAGGAGTGTGGAAATCTCGCATACAGACGTATGACACAAGTGACACCCAATCACGTGACCACGTTCGAAGTCCGTGAGTTCCGCGGAGCGCCTCATTTTGCTCTCTCACGATGTCTAATGACTACTGAGGTCGCTGATATGGAGTACCTGGCAGTAGGTGGCACCACAACGCACCTAATATGAAAAACGTATATTTTTAGGGGTGTCCGGATACTTTTGTTCAGATAGTATACGTTGTTTCGATGATGCAAAGGAATCTCAACATTAGAACGTAATTTTTTGTTCAGATAGTGTACGTTGTTTCGATGAGGCAAAGGAGTCTCAACATAAGAACGTAATTTTTGAGAGAGATATCTTAATCTGATTTCGAAAGTTGCATAAGTGAAACTGGAAGTAGATTAATTATTAACTGCAAATCTTCCTTCCCTTGGAACCGTTTACACATATTTACCGTCGAAGGGAAAGAAAATTATGAGAAAATGATGTTACCTTCTCACACTTGGCCCTGTTAGCTATTGTAATACATACGAGTAGTTTTTATTGTAATTGAAGCAGCTGCTTTGTAGGGACAGCGAGACAGGTTTACCAAACCATTATGGAATTTTATCGTAGTAGGTAAAGAAGTTCCAGTTTAATGGGTAGAATCGAGTAATTAACTCAAAAGGTAGTATTCTGTAAAATTACCATTTGGCCCTCCTATCCCAGATATGGATTTTCCTCGTTCTATGTCTGTTCTTTAATGTAGGAAATGAATACATTTTGTGAGCCAACAGCACTGCAAGGCAGAATGAGCTTTAATTCCATGCAGGCACTGTAAGCAAATCAAAGCAGGCAAGTCAAGTTGTTAATGTAATACTCGTGTTTTTATACTGATATTTCATTCAACAATATTGATGTTCTCTTGATTGTAGTACATTCGCTTTATTTCACCAATGATCGAACAAGACTGCAGACTGTCTCTGTTAGATCAATATAAAAACAGCCAGTTACCCAAGTACCAGACATAAAACAAATTAGTTAATTGCAATGGACTCACACTCTGCCTTTAGTAACGAAAAATGCACTTAACGCAACTAACAAACCGAACATAAAATCATTATATTAATCAGCATAAGCTGATTGAAGCAGCGGCTAGTTCCATAATGATATTCAAGCAGCTACTTGATCCTTATGTGACTGGTCGATGTTTTTATTCAGCCTCTGCATGTTTAATAGTCACTGTGTATCATAAATCCTGTTAAATATGGATAAAGTACATATCATTAATTGGAATGCTCGTTTGCGGCTGCAGCTGTATGCAAAATTATGCAACAGAATTTCCTTGTGACACTATGTTGTAACTTTGTTATACAAGATCCGTTCTTAGCACAAAGTCTAGTTATAAATATTGGCTCAACGTGGCACGGAGCACGCCGTCCGTATCAATGACCCAAGAACGTACTACAGTAAAAAAATAACATCCGATAAATCTTCTGTCTTTCTCGGGGCTTTTGTCCCGCTTCAGCGCGGAGTCGGCCGTGTGACTATCGATTGGCAGTGTTAGTTGCAGAGGGTGGCCGGATGCCCTTCCTGCCACCACCACAAACTCCCGGGACGAAATTAGTGTACCCTACCCGGCCGCTGTGGCCGTGTGGTTCTAGGCGCTTCAGTCTGGAACCGCGTGACCGCTACGGCACAGGTTGGAATCCTGCCTCGGGCATGGATGTGTGTGATGTCCTTAGGTTAGTTAGGTTTAAGTAGTTCTAAGTTCTAGGAGACTGATTGAGAGGCACCCACATGCCTTGCTCATACTGTGGCATCAAGCAGTCAGGCCGGCAAGATGAGTGGTCTGCCAAGCGAGTGGATTCATTCTTATTTATCGAGTAACATGAACTCTCGTACTCACAATTAAGTTACAAATTATCCTCCTGTATGAATAATACGCAACGGAAACGCACATCTGACTATCAGTGATTTACAGAACTCTGACTGTTCACTACGCACTGGCAATACCACATTTTCTTTTTGTCTTTTATTTAACGGCTTTTATCAACACGCGGCCACCGCACTGAATATGAATGGCGCACACATTATAAATTCGGGACATCATGACAACATACAATTCGAAGGAAAAGTCCACCAATCTTTTTCTTTTCACTATCTTATTTATTCCGATAAATTCTATAACCTAAACACACAAATTCTATAACCTACAACAGTAACACATGAGAAATTCCGCCCAGTGGGCATGGCTTTACATTGGTGAATCTCTATATTATGGTCTCGTAATTATTTAACGCTACAGTGCACTTTCTGGATAGGGTGGTGGATCTTTTATTATTTATCACACATCGACTCTCACAATCATCATCACGAAACTTTCCTCCAGATCGAGCGGTACAGAAGGAACAAGCATAACCCACTAATCTTTTGAAACTACCTCGCTACTCTCCCATGCAAACCACACATACCCAAATTACATGACATACACCACACTACAATGTGAAATACTACACAGGGAATAGTCACAACATCATCACTTTCAGCTTTCCCACTTCAATTAATATTTATCCCAGTTTCACACGACACTGCCCCACTTTGTAATTCTACTTTCCTACTATGAACTCTGGAGATATATGCACGTCTTCCAGTGCAATGCAAGCCAAGTGGCGTTGCTGGATAGACGGCCGACTCACCTTGATTCTCTCTCGGAGTTTGAATCTAGCGTCACACGGAATCATATCACGCAAAGTAATATTAAGAACATATTCATCACAGACGCGAGTCCTCAACTGATACCATGGACGAGTACTTCTCATTATCCTTTGTCTCATACACAGATTGAGACTCACACAGTACTCACCACGTGGAAGTACTCGTCTCTAATTTCAAGTCCTGCACACGCCATTTCTTAAATATTTCAACTTATGGTACACACGCTATTTCTTAAATATTTCAACTTATTGTACACACGCTAGTAATTCAGCTTAACTTAAGCACACGGAAGTATTTCAACTTATTGCTACACGTGGTTTCATTGTGACCATTGGTCACTTCCGAAGATTACTACGGTCCCATTAATATTACCTGCCTGACATTTAATTCTCCCCACAAAAGTTCCTGAAATAGAGAAATTATTATTTCAAACTACTCTTAAATATTCCACATGCATACCATGTCTCCACTCTTTTGTCTTTACGGAGCACTACTAAAACAGGTCTTAACAGCACAAGATCCAGCGGCAGAGTGCTGAAACATGGCCGTTCTCGAGGTCCTCTCGCACCTCTGCTGAAGTGGGGGAGCACCTTGCTACCGTATTGGTCAGCCACATTTCAGGCGCTCAAAGCTCACGTAAATTTCATCGTCTCAAAGATGATCATATATTCACATTCACTATCTGCGGTTAGCAGATGACCATACATTCATTCATTTCACAGACCTCACCAAACTGGATGTAGGGATTTATTTTGTGGGAGTGCACATGTGATCAATTAAATAAATAAATTGTCATTCTTTCCCACACTGTATTAATTGAAATTGAGTTATTTTACAAAAAAAAAGTGTTGTTCTGACAAAAATAATGAAGTATGTTGTACCTATTTTCAATGTCGGGCGGTACTGTACCCTTTCATGATGACCACAGATGTTAAGTCCCATAGTGCTCAGAGCCATTTGAACCAAGTGTACCCTAGCTGTCAGAGTAGTGTAATCAACGGAATGGTGTGAACGTGTTCAAATGTATGCGAGTCATGTAACTGAGGCGGAAGGTGGGGACCAGCCCGGTATTCACCTAGCGGGATGTAGCGTCTAAAAACCACATCCTGGCTGGCCGGCATACCGGCCCTCGACGTTAATGCGTCGGGCGGATTCGATCCGGGGCCGGCTCGCCTACCCGAGTCCAGGAAGCAGCGCATTAGCGCTCTCGGCTATCGTGGCGGGTCGTAAAAATCCGCTAAATGCATATTATTGTTACTGCTAAAAGGATTACTAATTTTAGATTCTAGTCACCATATTAATGTAATTCAAGCCACAGTACTTCAGTTTCCTCCTCATTCTGCAGTAGGGTGCCTTGCGTGTTCACTGCTGAAGTACTGGGGCGGCGTATGCCTCATGGCGCCTCAGCTAAATATACCACACACGCAGCTAACAATTTACTATCACGAATGTCCGTAGATTCTTCTAAAAGTACATTGAAATATCCGCCTCTTACGTCCTTTTTCAGACTGATCTTGATATGTGGGTAAAGAATGTTTTTAATCACACCGCTACACTTGCTTCTATGCAGACGCATCTGACAAGGGAACCTCCCCATCGCACCCCCCTCAGATTTAGTTATAAGTTGGCAGAGTGGATAGGCCTTGAAAAACTGAACACAGATCAATCGAGAAAACAGGAAGAAGTTGTATGGAACTATGAAAAAAATTAGCAAAATATACGAACTGAGTAGTCCACGTGCAACATATGCAACTTAGAGGGTAATCTGGTGCCAGGACGCCATCGTCATGTGATTAGCGTGAGTAGCTGCGTAATTTGAGGTCCATGGTTCAAGTCTTCCCGCAGCTGAAAATTTTAATTTTTTGTTTTCAGACAATTATTATCTGTCCATCCAATGCGATCACTTTTTTGGGAGTGATAATCACATCCACAAGAAAACCTAAATCGGGCAAGGTAGAAGAATCTTTTTACCCATTCGCCAAGTGTGCAAGTTAGGTGGGTCGACAACATATTACTGTCATGTGACGCACATGCCGTCAACAGTATCGTATAGAATATATCAGACGTGTTTTCCTGTGGAGGAATCGATTGATCTATGACCTTGCGATGAAATGTTTTCAGTTACCATTGGAGAGGCACGTGCTTTCGTCTACTAATCGCACGGTTTTGCGGTGCGGTCGCAAAACACAGACACTAAACTTATTACAGTGAACAGAGACGTCAATGAACGAACGGACAGATCATAACTTTGCGAAAATAAATAAAGTAAATTTTTCACTCGGGGGAGGACTTGGTCCGTGGACCTCTTATTCCGCAGCTACTCACGCTAACCACAAGACCACGGCGCTCCTGGCTGCATGTCACCCTTTAAGTTGCATATGTTGCACGTGGACTACTCAGTTCGTATATTTTGCTAATTTTTTTCATAGTTCCACACAACTTCTTCCTGTTTTCTCGATTGACCTGTGTTCAGTTTTTCAAGGCCTATCCACTGTTCCAACTTATAGCTAAATCTGAGGGGGGTGCGATGGGGAGGTTCCCTTGTGAGAGACATTGTCAGCACCTTTAGTACACCTTTTTGAAAGGCTGCAGAGGTCCAATGGTTAGCTGCAAAAATAATCTTGACTTGGCTTCTGCAACAGATAATTCATTGGAAGGCGAACTTTTTGTGAATCTAGTTTCCACTGTCCGTTTGAGGAACTGGGTGCTTCAGCTTCTATATGCTTTTTGGGTGATCCAATTAATCTGATAGCTGCAAATTTAAATTTCACTGGTAAAAAACGACTAGAAGGATAAGTGGCGTCCCAACTACCCAGTCTTCGATTGTTTGCTACTAAGCCACTCTGTTCTAAACTTTTAGGCGAATTTTGCTTCGACATTTTGATACCGTAACTAATAAAGAGTGAAAAAATCCATGACTGCGCTGCGATTAACTGCACTATGAAGATTAACAATTTAGCACTGTTCACTGTACCGATGCGACAGCTAAACTTCGGTCCAGAGTAACTTGTAAGTGCAACGCTAAGAGCAAAGAACTAAAACTGAAAAGGATTAGTCTGTTGTGGTGAGGCAGGGGGAAATACTATACCTAAATCAGATTATTAAACTTCACGCACATACAATAAACTCATCAGTGATAGGGCTGCTGAACTGCATTCTCAGAACTTTGTTGTAAAAGATTACCAGAGAATGAAATCAAATCACTGAAAAATATTCTGATTCATTAGTTATTTTCTGGCCTTATGGGCTCTTATGGTTCACACCTGAGAGGAAAGCATAAGCATGCTATTTCTCAGTAGCATTATAGCTTTGTGCTTACCGTATTATGACAACCATCCATATATGGACATTCCTCGCAGAGCAATGACGTCATGTTTCATAGGTTTTGTGTAACGTGCACGTTTCATGAAAGTGGATATGCGAGAAGAAAGGAGGATAAATTGCAGTCTCATCATAATTTAACCGTAAGAGTTAGCTGGTGCCATATCGTTGACAGTTTAGGATTTTTCACACTAAATACAGTTTCTAATCGAGTTACGTAAACATTGAATTAAACAGAAAAAACCACAGATACGTTTAAAAGTCCGTAGACCGCTAAATGCAGTATTTCATGTGTAAATTCCGATTTAGCGGGAATCACGCTTGTCAACCGTGGCATTGTTAACTGCGCAGGTGACACCACCGTTTTCCGCTTTTCCTCCATGCTACCCTCTGGCATCAGAGAGGCTTTTGCAGAAGCGCATGTACTGTAGTCTACCGGAACTACAGTCCAATTAAAATTACTTCATATTTGATGTCTGGCACTTGCCGTCACAGTGTTACCACATTGGCTACTGGCTTCTGCTCGGTTATAGGTGAAACACAGACGTGGCATGTCACTTCACAAATGTTGTTAATGTGTAACGCGGAGTAATGTTGGAAGCGGCCACCCCGAAGTATGACGGAAAAGCGAAATGCTCTGTCGTCAGCTGGTTTTAAGTGACCAACGACTAAACTGCAGCTGACGACAGGCTTTGTAGCCCTGAATTTAAACTCTCGTCCTAACCTAATCACAACCTCGTGATGTTCAGTGTATCCGCGAAAACGGCGCTCAACAATCTGCGGTAGAACTAAAATCACGACCGCTTTGTTCATGGCGATTAAAGCTAACCTCCTCAAGGAAACTCAAGACAGAAAAACTTTGGTTTCAGCTCTAAAAAAACAAACTGTAATTTCTCGCTATCACTCATTGGTTACCCGAAACTATCCTCAACAGGCTACACAAACTGCCGCTTTACCAACCAATAAGCAGTTCTGGTTGGCACTTGTAGATAATAGACGGTACTGGCAGGTTGCAAATGAAAACCAGTGATAGGAAGAAAAATACGGGCAAACAAAAAGGTCAATACGATAGTAAAAAAGACATGACAGAGTATTAGAAATTACAAAAAAAATACATTTAAATCAATTAATTGAATAAAAATAATAATGAAAATTTTTTATTTGATCTAGAAGAAAAAAAATTAAAAATAGCCGGCCGAGCGGTTCTAGGCGCTACAGTCTGGAACCGCGCGGCCGCTACGGTCGCAGGTTCGAATCCTACCTCGGGCATGGATGTGTGTAACGTCCTTAGGTTAGTTAGATTTAAGTAGTTCTAAGTTCTGTGGGACTGATGACCTCAGAAGTTAAGTCCCATAGTGCTCAGAGCCATTTGAACCATTTGAACCAAAAAAATTACTGTGTTCCACGAATTTCGAACTTTCGACTTTCTTCCCGACAGGCCAATGCGCTAACCACTACACTACGACATTACAATACCCAAAGCCGTTACATTAATGACTGTGATAGACCAGTGGCAACGGTGAATTGCAGCCTTTAAAAATTTCGTTTCATGTAAAGTCGCATGAAACTTTTCTAATGTAAGCCGATCTTTGCAATTATAAAAACTATATAAGAGACGCTAATCGCAGGTACTTCGACTAAATGAAGGCGAACGATAGGATGCTGGTGGTTTTATAAACTGAGGGTTAGAATTTTCCACTGGGCAATGCCGTCCCACCATCTAGCTCCAGTTACCTGAAAGAACTGCTTCTCACTCTTCCCTAGTAAAAACCAATCCTCTACAGTTGGCATAACGTGATCTAATAGTACCAAGGACAGTGGACTAGTACAGTGCTTGTGATCCCTGGCACCAGACTGTTGGGACTGTAGTGTATCCATCGGTCTAATGCGCCCTTTCTACCGGCGTCGGGCTTCAGAGGCAGCTTTCCCGCCCTGACTGCAACACTGTAGTCCACTTAAGTAAATGCACTGTCGCTGTTACACTACATTCAACGACAGTAGAAATGGGGGAGAGTTTCGTGGGGTGACTAGAAGCTCTGGCGATTCATAATTAATATATTTAATCGGCCGATTAATTTCGATATTTAATCAATAATTTTTCAAAGAGGGGACCGCAGTTGCTATCTATCTCCAGTTTCGTAAATGAAGTGCTACACGCGGTTCTCAATATGTTAATTTTCGACAAGATAGCGAAGCACCACGATGCTGACTATGACTATGAGATCCTGTAAATCAGAGCAATGCTGTTATTTTAGCCCTTTCCGACTACGTTGTGGATAGTTAATCTTTGTGTTAATTTCATGCTGCTGAAGGGTCCTACCCTTTCTGTATCGCCATACTAAACTTTCAGTGGTTGTCCGGTTTCGCCTGTAGAACCACGCATTGTGTCGGCTTCGTTATACAGGGTGTTACAAAAAGGTGCGGCCAAACTTTCAGGAAACATTCCTCACACACAAAGAAAGACAATATGTTATATGGACATGTGTCCGAAAACGCTTACTTTCCATGTTAGAGCTCATTTTATTACTTCTCTTCAAATCACATTAATCATGGAATGGAAACACACAGCAACAGAACCTACCAGCGTGACTTCAAACACTTTGTTACAGGAAATGTTCAAAATGTCCTCCGTTGGCGAGGATACATGCATCTACCCTCCGTCGCATGGAATCCCTGATGCGCTGATGCAGCCCTGGAGAATGGCGTATTGTATCACAGTCGTCCACAATACGAGCACGAAGAGTCTCTACATTTGGTACCGGGGTTGCGTAGACAAGAGCTTTCAAATGCCCCCATAAATTAAAGTCAAGAGGGTTGAGGTCAGGAGAGCGTGGAGGCCATGGAATTAGTCCACCTCTTCCATTCCATCGGTCACCGAATCTGTTGTTGAGAAGCGCACGAACACTTCGACTGAAACATGCAGGGCTCCATCGTGCATTTACCACATGTTGTGTCGTACTTGTAAAGGCACATGTTCTAGCAGCACAGGTAGAGAATCCCGTATGAAATCATGATAACGTGCTCCATTGAGCGTAGGTGGAAGAACATGGGGCCCAATCAAGACATCACCAACAATGCGTGCCCAAACGTTCACAGAAAATCTGTGTTGATGACGTGATTGCACAATTGCGTGCGGATTCTCGTCAGCCCACACATGTTGATTGTGAAAATTTACAATTTGATCATCAGAATCGAGGACGTACAGTACATACTGACGAAACTAAAATGAGCTCTAACATGGAAATTAAGCGTTTCCGGACACATGTCCACATAACATCTTTTCTTTATTTGTGTGTGAGGAATGTTTCCTGAAAGTTTGGCCGTACCTTTTTGTAACACCCTGTTGACAGCAGATACGACTGGGTCACGTAAACGGACGCCCTTATCAGCGAGCAGCTGAAAAGTGTCCTGTGATAAATACAGATTGTAATTTTCTACAATTGCTTGTCATTTTAGACTGTTTTCTCGACACTTCATTTTCCGAAAATTATCTCAACTAATGGAAATTGGTACACATAAAACTTTGATGATTTTAGTAAGATGTTGGCACGAAGAATCCGCACCGAGACAGTTGTTATATTATTTCTCTTTTACATGTTCATAATGCAAAACAGCTGTATGATTTTGCGATTACTTCCTCCGCGTATATCAGTCGCCAATGCAAACACTTTAGGTTACACTTTACCGTTAATGTCATGAATATGAGTGGAAACTATAAGTTTAGTGAACCAGCCACAATTTGTTTTTTATTTATGTTTCCACTACGCATTTCGAAGGTTTTTAACCTCCATCACCTGATGATCGAAGTTAAAACTATCGAAATAATTTGTGGAAATAGAAATAAAATTCCATTGAGACTTATGTGCCCACATGCATACTCCTCAAGCCACCGTACGGTGCGTGGCGGAGGGTACCCTGTACCTCTACTAGTCATTTCCTTTCCTGTTCTGCTCGCAAACAGAGCGAGGGATAACCGACTATCTATATACCTGTACCTCCGTACGATCCGTAATTTCTCTTCTCTTTGTGGACATTACGCGTAATGTACGTTGGCGGCAATAGAATCGTTCTGCAGACAGCTTCAAATGCTGGCTCTCTAAATTTTCTCAATACTTTTCCTCAAAAAGAACGTCGTCTGCCCTCTAGGGACCCCATTTGAGTTCCCAAAGTGCCTGTGCAATACTTGCATGTTGTTCAAATCTACCAGTAACAAATCTAGCAGCCCGCCTCTGAACTGCTTTTATGTCTTCCGTTAATCCGACGTTCGAGCAGTACTCAAGACGTGGTCGCATTAGTTTACTATATGCGGTCTTCTTAACAGATAAACCACACATTCCTAAAAGTCTCCCAATAAATAAACTGAAATCGATCATTTGACTTCCCTGTTATAATCCGCACATGCCCGTTACGTTTCATGTCAGTTTGCAAGATATATCGTCACTGTGTCAAACAGCACACTATCAATGATGTATTCGAACATTAAGGGATTGTTTTTCCTACTCATCAGCAGTAACTTACATTTTACTACATTTAGACCTAGCTGTCATTCATCACACCAACTACACTACTGGACATTAAAGTTGCTACACCAAGAAGAAATGCAGATGATAAATGGGTATTCATTGGATAAATATATTAAACTAGAACTGACATGACATTACATTTTCACGCATTTGGGTGCATAGATCCTGAGAAATCAGTACCCAGAACAACCACCTCTGGCCCTAATAACGCCTTCATACGCCTGGGAACGCCTTCATACGCCTGGGCATTGAGTCAAACATAGATTGGATGGCGTGTAGAGGTACAGCTGCCCATGCAGCTTCAACACGATACCATAGTTCATCAAGAGTAGTAACTGGCGTATTGTGACGAGCCAGTTGCTCGGCCACCATTAACCAGACGTTTTCATTTGGCGAGAGATCTGGAGAATATGCTGGACAGGGCAGCAGTCGAGTATTTTCTGTATCCAGAAAGGCCCGTACAGGACCTGCAACATGCGGTCGTGCATTATCCTGCTGAAATGTAGGGTTTCGCAGGGATCGAATTAAGGGTAGAGCCACGGCTCGTAACACATCTGAAATGTTCAAAGTGCTGTCAGTGCGAACAAGAGGTGACCGAGACGTGTAACCAATGACACCCCATACCATCACGCCGGGTGATACGCCATTATGGCGTTGACGAATAAACACTTCCAATGTGCGTTCTCCGCGATGTCGCCAAACACGGATGCAACCATCACGATGCTGTAAACAGAACCTGGATTCATCCGAAAATATGACGTTTTGCCACTCGTGCACCCAGGTTCGTCGTTCAGTACACCATCGCAGGCGCTCCTGTCTGTGATGCAACGTCAAGGGTAACCGCAGCCATGGTCTCCGAGCTGATAGTCCATGCTGCTGTAAACGTCGTCGAACTGTTCGTGCAGATGGTTGTTGTCTTGCAAACGTCCCCATCTGTTGACTCAGGGATCGAGACGTAGCTCCATGATCCGTTACAGTCATGCGGATAAGATGCCAGTCATCTCGACTACTAGTGATACGAGGCCGTTGGGATCCACCACGGCGTTCCGTATTACCCTCCTGAACCCACCGATTCCGTATTCTGCGAAGTCATTGGATCTCGACCAACGCGAGCAGCAATGTCGCGATACGATAAACCGCAATCGCGATAGGCTACAATCCGACCTTTATCAAAGTCGGAAACGTGATGGTACGCATTTCTCCTCCTTACACGAGGCATCACAAAAACGTTTCACCAGGCAATGCCGGTCAACTGCTGTTTGTGTATGAGAAATCGGTTGGAAACTTTCCTCATGTCAGCACGTTGTAGGTGTCGCCACTGGCGCCAACCTTGAGTGAATACTCTGAAAAGCTAATCATTTGCATATGACAGCATCTTCTTCCTGTCGGTTAAATTTCGCGTCTGTAGCACGTCATCTTCGTGGTGTAGCAATTTTAATGGCCAGTAGTGTACATATTTCGTCTAAATCATCTTGTATCCTCCTACAGTCGCTCAATGACGACACCTTCCCATACTACAGTATCATCAGGAAACGGCGTCATATTGCTGCTCACACTGTCCACTAGATCATCTATGTGTGTAGAAAACAACAGCGGTCCTGTCACACTTCCCTGTGGCTCTCCTGACAACAGTCTTGTCTCTGACGAACACTCGGCGTCGAGGGCGACGTAATGGCTTCTGTTATTTAAGAAGTCTTACTTGCTAGAACAAACTTGTAGAAAATGCTTCCTCATAGTTTTTTACGATTTTAAATTTTCCTGTGTCTTTTCTAACGTATTTTATTTTGTTTCTCTCTTGTTGAAATTGGCCTTTGTCTTGCTCTTCCGCCATGTGTATCCAAAAAACGGAAGATTGTGAAGGTGTTTTGATAACTTCATGGCACGTATTAGGCATCAGAATATTTATTTTGTGCGTTTTCTCGATTTCAGCCCTATGACTGTGGAACAAATTACGCTGTAATCTGCTTTCTATCCAAAACTACTCTGCGTTCGAGAGGAAATTAAAAGCTTTATTTGTTATCATCGGCGTACCTTCCAGCTGTTTTCTTCTGTCCAAAAATGAACCAGCATCTATGTCACATTCTAAACTATCTGTTCTTTTCCCATCCCTTTCTATTTCTGTTTCCTTCCTCCAATGTCATCTGATAATCTTACCCTATTACTTCTCGCTCTTTCTCTGAGCAGTCTTCTGTTTGTCCCACTTTGTTCCTTTCTGTAATGTTGCCCGAAGTTCCTGTTAGATGTCATTGCTCACATTCAAAACTAACATAATGTGAAAATTGATTAATATGAACTAAATAGGATTGACATTTCTTAAATCCCTTATAGTCATTACTGTACATATTTTCATCATCGTTACATTATTATTATTATTATTAATATTATTATATATTGCTAATGTACTATTTAGATTGTAATTTTGGCTCTCTGAGGGCTGGTTTTGGATGTAAGAGAAGGCCTGAGGGCTCTAATCTTGCCTAGCGATAGAATTCATAAATAATTAAATAAATAATGCTGTAATACTGTTAATACTGTCAATTGCTGACAGTAACTTCAGTTATGTTTTATCGTAAAGGTAATGAAACTTTCTTCTCTTGCAGTCAAAATTCATTCTTCAGTACCAGACATGTTTCACCCATTCAAGTTTGGCATCTTCAGTGGTATTCATTTTTGTGTCCTGTCTATGTAGCCATTTGTTGTCGTATATGTGCTATATGCACATGGTATAGTTTTCTTTCAGTAAATGTTTCTTTTTTCATAATCTGTACTGTAGAAAACTATATGTGACTGCATTTCTCTTAGTCAGCTCTAAGGCATGTGACTAAAGGTAGTTCAAGCATGCTATCGCCACACTCATATATTCTACACACAGAAGTGGATAGTCGTTTTGTAGACACTTCCCCACATGATTTTAGAAATTCCGAAGCAATATTATCCATCCCTTGTGCGCTAAGTGATCTTAAGTCTTCCAAAGCTCCTTTAAATTCTGATTCTGATATTGGATCCCCTATCTCTTCCTTATTGACTCTTGTTCCTTCTTCCATCACGTCATCAGGCAAGTCCTCTCCCTCTGAGATGCCTTCAATGTACTCTTTCCACCTATCCGCTGTCTCCTCTGCATTTTACAGTGTAATTCTCATTGCACTTTTTATGTTAGTGTCCTTACTTTTAGTTTCACCAAAGGTTGTTTTGACTTCTGTATGCTGAGTCAGTACTTCCGACAGTCATTTTTTTCGATTTCTTCATATTTTTCATGTAGCCATTTCGCCTTGAAAAGGCCGCCCTACGTAAGGGATAGAAGCGACCGGCAGCGCGCGACAGCTTCAGGCGACAAAACACAACCGCAGGTATCGTTAAAACGGAAGTGTCCTACGTGAGCGACATCCGTGTCACTGCCTGTCTGCCGCTGCAACTGGTGACGTTTGAATTCAAACGTGTTTGAATCTTGTCGCTACAGCACGCGAGAGAGAGAGAGAAACAGCCACGTGTCTTCAAAGCAAAGCAGTGGAGCGGACGCGATGGCAACTATGAAATACTAATCATCCGATTTTAAGAAAAATATTTGGTGAAAAAATTTGATTCTTCCGCATCTCATAGCTTGATATCTTTGCTCGATAAAGGTCTGAATTTATTTTCGTTATTCGGCATAGTTACTGTACTGCACGATATTGAGTAAATGGCTGCACGAAATTTTTAAGAATTTGCAGAGGTGAAATTACATTGCGTAGACTTTCTGTATAGCTCATTTAAGGCCATAAATTATTGCGTATGAAATGCAACCAATATATCTAGTTTGTATTTAAAGTTGAGACCGGAATGATATCTCTTTTCAATTTAGAGATATTAGTTGTTATATCCGCGGGTGGGTCGTTCGCGGCGCGTCCGAATCTTTCCAGCGCTTCGGGAATCAAGTGGTCGTAAAAATCGTCGTATGTCATAAATAGTTCAAGATATAGAAACGACGATTTTTGGAAATGACAGCACGCAGAAAGGACGATTTTATCGTATGATTAACACTCGATACGTTTTGTAAACGCGTGAGCAGAGCGAAAACAAGACTCCCTATAAACTACACCATGAGGTTTTGTCCGAATTTTCATAGCCAAAACAGTTAAACGGGGTATCAAAGTGACCATCGTGAGGTCTAGTTTTGCTTGAAAATATTTAACTGCTTGCAAGTAATCACGGTAATTAACGAAAACTTAGTTAATGAGTTGAGGAAAAACTGAAATATTTCAAGGAAAACTGCTGCCAAGCTATGTAAATGAAGTGTCAAAAATTTCATCTGTTTAAGGCCTGGCTATTTTGCACTTAAAATAATACATTGGTGCGGTATTTAAATGTCAAAGTCTCCCTTCGAATCAAGTGCCAAAGTCAGGATTTTAGAGTATAGAAAACGTTATGAAGGCAAACGAGGAGTCAGTAAGATCATGCTTTCTGAATAAAACTTGAAAATAAAAAAATGAAAGAAATCAGTCAAACATTTTATGAAGTGATTTGTGTAAAAGGAATAAGTAGATCAGAGAAACATTCTATGTGCCTTTGAATGATGCTCGAAATCATGAACAGAAAATGAGGTGCACCAAACGTTTCCCTAATATTATTTATTTCATACCTTTAGACAAATCATTTCACAAAGCATTTGACTCTCTTTTCAAAAATTATGTGTGCTTTACTTTTACAGACTATTTAGATTAATTGAAACACTTGGCCTTAACACTGACTGCTGATGAATTACATTCGCAACATAAAATATCTGTAAAATTTCATGGTTCATTGTAATTTATTAGGAATTTAATATGTGTGATATGCTGGGATAGGTGTGTATACAAATAAAAACATCAAGTTCTTTGGCAAGACCTTAAAAATATACTTAGCGATGCAGTGTAAACAGTGTATGAGTGCATAAAACGTAGTATATAGAATTTTAACTGAGTCAGTTAAAATATTAAAAGCACATGGGCTCAAATTGACCACCTTTCCGTGGTCGTAACGCTACCGTTACACAACACCTAGATGTTATAAATCGTTGTTAAATTATATGTATATTTAATGTAGTCAGTCATGTATCCAGTCATTCTTCCGCATTTAAAAGTTCTTGATCATGTAAAAAACATTCGTCTTTAATTTATTGATGAGGTAATCGAATACTCCTCTGCTCATTCACATGTATTTGAAGAATTTGTCTGGTGACCTTCGTAGTTAATGATATTTATGAAATTCTCCATGGAGATTCCTCCCTTTGTAAATTTCATGGACAGCATTCCTTTTCACATTATTTTATTAAGTAAACCTAATTTTGTAGCCTTACTCTCCAGCTGCAGTAATGTACAGTACTTGATTCAAAGGAAGCCTTTTTGACATTTAAATACCGCACCAATGTATATTTTTACGTGCGAAACAGGTAGACCTTGAACAGATGAAATTTTGGACACTTCATTTACATAGCTTGGTAACAGCTTTTCGTGAAATATTTCAATTTTTCCTCAACTCACTAATCAAGTTTTCGTTAATTACCCTGATTACTTAAAAATACACTTAGTGATGCAGTGTAAACAGTATACATAAAAGTTAGTATATGGAACTGGATCTGAGTGAGTTAAAATATAAGAAGAACCCACCACCTTTCAGATGCATGTAATCACGTACTGAAACGCTACCGCTACACCACAACTAGCTATAGCTTGATATAATGAAGCTGTGTATTTTGGGGAGTTAGTCACGTAGTCAGTCACTCTTCTGCATTTATTGGCTGTTAAAAGTTCTTGATCATGTAAAAAACTTTCATATTTTATTGATGAGATACCCGAATGCTCCTTTGCTCATTCATGTGTTTTCGAAGAATTTGTCTGGTGATCTTCGTAGTTGATGATATTTATGAAATTCTCCATGGAGATTCCTACCTTTATAAATTTCGGGTATAGTATTCCTTTCCGCTTTAATTTCTTAAGTAATAGAACCCAGTACGTTGTCCTCGATGGTGAGTGTTCAACGGAGGTTAGGGTATCGTCTGTAGTGCCCCAGGGAAGTGTGGTAGGTCCGCTGTTGTTTTCTATCTACATAAATGATCTTGTGGACAGTAGGGTGGATAGCAATGTGCGGCTGTTTGCTGATGATGCTGTGGTGTACAGGAAGGTGTCGTCGTTGAGTGACTGTAGGATACAAGATGATTTGGACAGGATTTGTGATTGGTATAAAGAATGGCAGCTAACTCTAAATATAGATATATGTAAATTAATGCAGATGAATAGGAAAAACAATCCCGTAATGTTTGAATACTCCATTAGCAGTGCAGCGCTTGACACAGTCATGTCGATTAAATATTTGGGTGTAATATTGCAGAGCAATATGAAGTGGGACAAGCATGTAATGGCAGTTGTGGGGAAGGCGGATAGTCGTCTTCGGTTCATTGGTAGAATTTTGGGAAGATGTGGTTCATCTGTAAAGGAGACCGCTTATAAAACACTAATACGACCTATTCTTGAGTACTGCTCGAGCGTTTGGGATCCCTATCAGGTCGGATTGAGGGATGACATAGAAGCAATTCAGAGGCGGGCTGCTAGATTTGTTACTGGTAGGTTTGATCATCACGCGAGCGTTACGGAAATGCTTCAGGAACTCAGGTGGGAGTCTCTTGAGGAAAGGAGGCGTTCTTTTCGTGAATCGCTACTGAGGAAATTTAGAGAACCAGCATTTGAGGCTGACTGTAGTACAATTTTACTGCCGCCAACTTGTATTTCGCGGAAAGACCACAAAGATAAGATAAGAGAGATTGGGGCTTGTACAGAGGCATATTGGCAGTCATTTTTCCCTCGTTCTCTTTGGGAGTGGAACAGGGAGAGAAGATGCTAGTTGTGGTACGAGGTACCCTCCGCCACGCACCTTATGGTGGATTGCAGAGTATGTATGTAGATGTAGAAACCTAATTTTGTAGCCTTACTCTCCAGCTACAGTATTTTACAGATGTGGGACGCCGCTTTATAGCAACACCTGGTTGACTCTAAGCAGCCATCTTGTAGCGCGACATGGTCGCTCGCACGCAGGACACCCGAGCTTTTCGCCCGATGCTGTCGCTTGTCGCTGGAGTGTCGCGTAAGTCGCTCGCTGTCGGGCGCTTCTGTCGCTCACGTAGGACACGGCCTTAGCTTTCCTGCGCTTCCTAATATTTCCATTCCTAAGTGACTCGTATTTCTGTTTCCCTGAATTTGTCTGAACATTTTTGTACTTCAGTCTTTCGTCGATAAATTGAAGTATTTCTTCTGTTACCTATGATTTCCTTGCAGTTACCTTTCTTGTACCTATGTTTTTCTTTCCAACTTTTGTGATTGATCATTTTAGAGATGTCCATTCCTCTTCAACTGAACTGTCTACTGAGCTATTCACTATCGCAGTATCTATAGGCTCAGAGAACTTCAAGAATTTTTCTTCATTCCTTATTGCTTCCGTATCCCACTTCTTTGCACATTGATTCTTCCTGACTGCTCTCTTAAACTACAGCGTACTCCTCATTATTACTAAATTATGATCAGTCTATATCTCCTGCAGGGCACACCTTACAATCCCATATCTGATTTCAGAATTTCTTCCTATTCCTACTCCCATTTTATCATTTTCTGCTGCTGTTGTTATTACTCTTCACTCGTCTGATCAGAAACCCTTATCTTGTTTCCATTTCACTTCACTGACCCCCACTATATCTAGACTGAGCCGTAGTATTTCCTTTTTCATATTTTCTAGCTTGTCTACCATGTTTAAAATTCTGACATTCACGCCCCGATTCGTAGCACGCTACATTTTCGTTAGTTATTCAATCTTTTTCTTGTGGTCCCCTCCCCCTTGACATTCGCCTACTCCATAGATCCGAATTGATGAATAATTCTTTCAATTGTCTTTACAGAATGAAAATATCAACTGCTTCTTGGGTTCAAAATCTATGGCCCATTTTATCGTAATTTACTATACACGTCGATAAATAATTTCAAATTAGGAGGATGCCTGTTGCTAATCTTTCTCTGTACATTTGTTCTGCTTTCTAAGGATTACAGCCTATGTAAGTTCTTATACGGAAAAGTGATCCAGCTCCGACAACTGGTCAGGAACAACAGTAGGTAAACTGCACCAAGAGCACATCACAGAAGATTGATTGTTTTTTCTTTTTATGGTAGCTCCAAGCTCTATCAAGTCGACGGGCTAGCAGATGGCCATTATAAAAAATAAGCAGTTTACAAACGCAGTGGTCATTCGAGACCTTGTATCGCTTGCAATACACATTTTCGATTACTGACTTCCTATATCAAAATAGTTTAAGGTCCTCTGCTGTCTGTATACTTTTAACCCTAAAGGGTTTTGTACCATATCTATGATACTCTCAATAGGCAAGTATTAGTTCGTAAACAATGTTTGTGTTTCACACACGTATAATTCGCAGTATTAATCGTTGATATCAGTTGGATAGCACCTTCTGAGGTTACACAATCATTAACCTTATCACTCATGGTATCTTATTGTCTTATCGTCCCTTGATAGAGTTTCCAAAGGTCTGAGTCTCTTTCTGGGAATGTTGCAGGTGCATTCCAGATAAGGGCAACTTAATGTAATTCGTAACGTAATGATGATAAGTTCTATAGTTGACTGTGCTGTGTGTTATCAGTGATGGGGTTACATTCAGAGTTGTGTTAGGACGTCACATTGGTAAGGAATCAATCAATCAGTTTGATCGTATCTGCTTATCATATTAACTATCGAAGTTGTGCATTGTTTTCGACACAGAACTCGAGTTCAGGAGGAATAGAGGTTCAAATTTCCGCCAAACCATTCAAATTTAACTTTTGTGTGGTTTCTTAAGGCTGCACTTCATTTCCTCTCTCGACCTCCTCCAATGCTACTTCGTACGTCATCTGTAATGACCTGTTCTCCTACGATACGTTAAACTCTTATTGTAGATAGTGTGACTTACCTATAGCCCATTTTCTGGTCGTCACGTGTGGGCACTCACTTCCGTATGGTCTTCGCCTGTCCCCAAAAACCAACCACAGATGCGGTTCGTACCTCGCTGTTCTCCCTACCTTTTCTTTTCCTACTGCAGTAGGTTTTATTTGAAGCCTAACTTCAGTAGCAAATATTATCTCAAATCGTGCGCAATGATATTGTGGACACTGAGGATCCTTCCTGGTATGTTGTTTTCTATAAATTCTAGATACGTCATTTGGGGTGATTTGTAGCGTCTGTTGTTAACGGTTCTAAGCAGAAATACGATCAAAACAGATCAATAATGGCGAAAGGAGTGTTCCTTACCAGTTTGGAAACTTGTCGCATGTAATTTTTGTAGAAACCAGAGCAGCTGGAAGTGAGTCCACATAATCTTAGGTGACATAGAACGTTATTTAAGATAAGCTGTGTTGACCAAGAATGGTGAAAGAAGACGGCTGCGACTTTGCTGAGAAAACTGTAGATACATAAACGTGGATAGCCGAGAGGTGTTCTGAAGTGCGCTCTAACCGTTTACAAATCACTGCTTTGTCTGCTGCCCCAGCTGTTCTGTATTGCTTATGCCGATTACAGTTAAGATGAGTGTAAACTGTAACAAGTTCAGTAACGCAGCAACATATTAAGAAATACATGTCTGTTCTGCTCAGGCGTATCCATTATTGCGTCGACGGTGTTAGTTGTCATTGTCCATTTTGATACCTGGTTCCCTTGATGCTATGGTAACTGACAAAATGTAAAAATCATCGAATGCGGACTGAAAGAGTTGGGCATTACTCATTAAAAGCAGGTTAAAATATTTTTATTATTTAAACCAGTGAAAGTCAGTTTCCTTGCGGTTGTATTTTTATTTTATTTTGAAGTTTATCTCATACTGTCGATTTCAAGACGATATTGTCTCATCTGATGGTATCTATTGCACGTGTATCATGAATCGAATGCCGTAAATACGGTAACAGTCCTTCCATGAAGGGAGGCATCTATAATGTGTCTGCCACACAGTTGGATACTTCGGTTATACACCCTCTACACTATGCATAGAAAAAAAAGGTGCAGAGAACACACTGCGTAGGAGATAGTGTTCGACACGAGTTATCTCACTGTTTAGCAGACGCGTTATAGGCGCCTCCCATGATGAAAGAATTGTTACAGTACTTACGGCATCCAATTAATATATCACGCTCAACAGGTACCTGAAGATGAGGCAATATTGTCTTGAAATCGATAGTGCATATTTGAGATAAAAATAAAAGTAATACAGGGTGAAAAGTATTTAAACCGACAAACTCTGGGAGTTTGTAGGAGACATCAAAACAAATATTTTTCCCTTATGTCATTTTTTCCAATGAGGAGTATTTAAACCGGTAGAGGAAGATTTCTCTGGCAGCAAATTAATTAAACCAACAAACACTTTTCCATTTTTCTATGATCAAGAGACAACACATTAACACAACCCAATTTCAAGTACAGTAGATTTTCAAAAATGCCTCCATTGACACGTAAACAAAGGCTACACCGTCGGTTCCTGTTCAGTCTGACACGGGCAAAAATCACAGGAGTATCGTGAATTGTTCCTGCTGCTGCTACTATCCGGGCAACCAGATCCTCTTCTGATGCAACAGGAGTTGCGTAAACAAGGTTGCGCGTCTCTCCCCACGCAAAAAAAAAAAAAAAAAAAAAAAAAAAAAAAAAAAAAAAAAACAGAGGGGACATATCTGGGGATCGAACAGGCTATGGTACAGGACCACCTCTGCCAGTCCACGTTTCTGGGAACCGTCGGTCCAGGAATCGACGCACACGACGACTGAAATGTGCCGGCGCCCCGTCATGTTGGAACCACATGCGTTGTCTTTTAGGGAGCGGGACGTCTTCCAGCAATTCTGGCAATGCTCTGGCGAGAAAATTGTAATAGTGCCTGCCATTTAATGGCCTAGGTAACAGATACGGCCCACATAAACAGTCCCCAACAACACCGACCCACACATTAACGAAGAACCGCTTCATCGGTAAACAACACAGAGGATGGAAATGTAGGATGCATTTCACACTGTTCCAGGTACCACTGCGAAAACTGTGCTCTGGGTGAATAATCAACTGGTTCCAGGTTGTGGACACGCTGTAAGTGAAATGGAAGTAACAATTTCTCTCGAAGGACTGTTCTTACATTCGTCTGTTTCGTCCCCATGTTAACGTGCAATTGCACAGGTGCTGATTGAATAATCCTGCTCCACATGCTGCAAGACAGCTTCCTTAAATTGCAGCGTTCTTACCGTGTGACGACGTGTCTGTCCAGGTAATCTGCTAAATGACCCGGTCTCACGCAGACGTTGGTACACAGCAGCAAAGGTCGTATGATGCGGGATACGGCGATTAGGATATTGTTGTTGATAAACCCGCTGTGCAGCTCGTCCGTAGCGCACCAACAATATCAGTGTACTCACTCCACGTGTATCGCTACATTAGCAAACAGACAATGCACTGCTACACTGGTGGACAGCAGTTGCCTACAACTGAAGAGCGTAATACGCCCTCCAACAACTGAAAATCGTAATACGGCCTCTAACAAGTGAAAAGCGTAATGACGCCTCCACCGGTTTAAATAATCCTCATAGGAGAAAATGACATCAGGGAAAAATATCTGTTTTGATGTCCCCTACAACCTCCCAGAGTTTGTCGGTTTATATATTTTTCAACCTGTATACAACTGAGAAGATACTGACTTTCACTGGAACTGATAAACAACGGCCAATAGTGGTATGGATATTCCATACATAGCCGAGTCCATGAAATTAAAACCTTTTATATCAACTCTAGTATTAACATTATCTGTGTCATTTTGTTCCTGTTTTCAAGAATTCTCAACTTTGACAAGAAATAAAATTACATCATTCCACTTAAAGACGTCCATTTATTACCTATTTCTGCTTGTATTCAGCTATTACGAGTACTTATTATATGAACATATGGAAAACTAATGGACTTTCTTTAAACTGGTTATTCAGTGGCACAATCACACAAAACTAAATAGCAATTACGAGCTTCCATCAGCGTCTACCATCTTCGGATTTATAAGATTAAAAAATTAAATTAAAACAAGTAAAACTAGAGCTAAACAGCATATATAGAAAACACAAGCATGTAACATACAGTGATAACGTACTATACAGAAAAAAACAGCAGATCATTGATGATCTAAAGAAACAGAGACTAATGCGTAATAGATGTAAAACAAAGCACAGGGCTATAGAGAGGGCTACTGAAGGAAACGCGTTGGTTGCCACGACGACAATGGGCGAAGCTTTCAATGCCTACCATAACAGAATTTATCGAAAAATCTCTCACATAACACAAAGGATATTCTGATCATATGTAAAGGCAGTTATTGGTAATAAAGGTAGTGTCCAGACAGTGATGGACGAGAGAGGAACTGAAGATGAGAATAGCAAAGCAAAAGCAGAAATGCTGAACTCTGCTTTCAAATATTCCGAAGTAAAGGAAAATCGTGGGCATATGCCCCCTTTTTATCTCGCGCCGCTATAAAGATTAGTGAGATAGATATTATTGTTAAAGCCGTTGATAATTATTAAACATGTACGACTGAAATGCGATTATAATTATGTATCTAACAGGAGCCTGCAACACATCTGTTGGAATGGGAATGGCATGCGAACGTGTATTTTATCTCTTCGCTTATGCGCTTTGCCTGTGCTGAACTTTTCTGACTATGACAGTGTAAACTGTCAATAGCTTCAAACCAAACGAAAACTGCATAAATCTACATAACACAAAAACTGAATCTAATGCAACACTATTGATTTGAAATTGGCTCTGTTAATAAAAAGAAATGATCAATTTGAAAATAATGGTCCCTGTGCTTAATTAATGTTATCTCTGAAATAATAATATTTCTTACCTTCATCTGCGCAATGATAACACTCTTCCCCTGCTCTCTGTTAGTACTTTAAATTGTATAGTTAGCAAACAGCTTTGTACAAGGCTGTTGCCTAACATATATTTTAATTAAATCTAATATGACTGAGACAATAACTTCTTGGGAAAAATAGTTAATTAAAAACGACATGGATCCGGGAACTGGTATTGATTTGTGGTAAGTAAAAATATGGTAGTAACTTTGAAACTTGTATTCTCACACTTTGAAAATTAATAATGCTCACAATTAACATACAATAAACTGATGATACATTAATAATTAGCTTTAAAAAATCATTGGATGTGAGTGCTACACATTGTCTTAATCATCAATTATGAATACACGCGTTGCATTAGTAACAAAACAACTTTTTTACCTTAATTAAATTCCAGTATGGTACCTTACAAACAAAAAGGAATCATTACTGCCCGTAGTGAGTAAGTATATATCCAGCACACATCAGATACAACTTTAGATAAAGTTACTCTAACACACTATCCATTACACCTTGAACCAGCGATCGCTGTTGAGCAGCGACGCTACTACACTATCGATACTACATTTGACCATCTCTGGTCCAATATAAATTTTATTACAAAATTTTACCCTATGTGTATATCTTTCAAACACTTGAAATTGCTAAAAATGAACAAAGCTTTAGGGACCGACGGAATCCATATCTAATTCTACACCGAAATTGGGTCTGCATTAGTCCCTCTTCCAGCCATAACATACCATACATCTCTCGAACAAAAATCGTGCCCAGTGATTGGAAAAAAGCACCGGTCATATCCGCCTGCAAGAACAGCAACAGACGTGATCTACAACGCTACCGTCCAGTATCCTTGACGTCCATTTGTTGTGGAATCTTAGAATTTATTCTGAGTTCAAATTTAAAGAGGGATCGCCAACAGTATAACCACCTTAATACCAACCAGCATGGGTTCTGAAGACCTTGATGTGAAACAAAACTCGCGCTCGCCTCGCATAACATCATTAAAGACTTGGATCAAGGCAATCAGGTAGATGCAGTATTTCTTGACTTACAAAAAACATTCACACCTACACTTGTCAGCTTCCGACTCTTTCAAATGCAATCAAGACTTCAATAAAATGTCGAAGGTAACATGAATCAGAACACTGGGAGGAGTTGTGGTCTAAAAAACAACTGATTCCTCATTCTTGACATCAAATGGCAAAATATGGCTAAAGAAATTCCACAAAAACATTTTTTATTTGACAAACGCTTTTAATACTATGTGGTCTATGGTCAACAAAGCAATTAACTGGACATCAACATACCACAATAACCAGAATAATCGCTTTATCTGACTTCATAAATGTGAATCCGTGGTAAAGGCCCAAAAACTACGCTACTATCAAGCATCTGTACTCTGCTATTCCATAAAGAAAAATTTGGTTTCAAAGAACAGGGTGCCGAGAAGCATATATTGGATCCCTACGTGGTAGCAGCCAATACCTTACCTTCTGCAGGTGAGGGCGGCACAGCACGGACAGCGGCAATCTGTTATTAACGGCGCGCGCCCGGAAATATGCGAGTAGGCGGTCTCGTGTTCGGCTGATGTGGAACGCAGATATTTCCCTGTGAGCCTCTGAAACCCCGTTGGATTCCAGTGTGTAAGTGGACCAGCTTACTGGTCTGACAAACGAATTTGACTGCGTGACACAACTATGCGTGACGGTCAATTTGACTCCGTGACAGAACTATGCGTGACGGCCAATTTGACTCCGTGACACGACTGTGCGTGACGAAATATGTCAAACTTAGACAGCAGACTCAAAACAAATAAGTACATCCACGCATAACTTGTTGTGTGCATGATGCAAGAAGCAGCACCTCTGATGGTTCAGATGGTGACTAGCACAGGCTCTAAGTGGCACAGTAGCAAAGGACACAAGGTAAAGACCTGCCGTACTTTACTAGTGAAGTGCCACTAAAAAAGTGTTCTCTTTCTCCACAGCTTTCCTCCTCAACTCGGTAGCATAGGACATTTGCATGCTTAGGCTACACCCACTTTAGCACAAGCCAATCACGAGCTGGAGCTCGGCATTCGAAGTTGGGAGACCACCGCCAACTCTGCATACACAGACTTGACCAACCAGCGACTTTAAAAATTAATTGGGAGAAAAGGAAAAAAGATTCAGCTTTGCAGCCACTTTCACACGCGTTTATACCGTGTCTTTGCTAAAAGCATGACTTGGATGGAACCGCAGCCCTCCATAAAAAGACCGTTATCTCTCCTGTTGCGTCCATTTCAAACTTTCCAAAGAACAGCCATAAACTCGCTAAAAGCCTCATGCCTTCGCAAATATGTTTTGTAGCAAAGTCTGGACGCCTGGGTGCCACTGCCCTGTCCCACGGAATTCGCAGAAACTCACAGCTGTCTCATCCGCTTCCTACCTAACAAGGTCCCATACTATGCTTTATTGCCAGCCATCCGCCCTGTAGTTGAATTCTTTTATCTTGGCGGCTCGCACATGCCCGCCCAGACGCGGGAGATTGCTGCGTTGCCAGTTGCACACGACGCACGCGCCAAGAGAAGCAGCTCCATAGTATAGTATAGTTCGCAAGCTTACGTTTAGGGGGGAGCGCGCAGTTTATGAAGTAAAGCCACCACGGCCGCATTAACCCTTTCGCTGCTACAGAGACGTGCTCCCCGCATTCCGCGCTGTGCGCGATTTTGTCACTGCACTGCTCGCCTGTGCTGACACATGGTGTTTCCTACAGCTTTGACACACTTATCATTCGATTCCACAAAAACTATTTGGCCCAAAAATTAGATTTTTACACATCTGCTTGACTGATACCTTCCCCCCACTTCCTTTGACTGACTGAAGTGCTTTAAAATAAAGCCAAACGCGCCCGGTGTAAATAAAACTTTTATTACAGTCGCGAAAGACGGACTATTTCTCAACATTACATACGACATCTATGTGGCACTTAAATTAAATGAGATATTGTTGTACAGTAAATTTTATATGAAATTTAGGTACCTTGTCCACATTTCATTCTCAACATTGTGGCAACTAAAATCGACCATACGGAAAGTATACGCTATGGACTTTTACCTCTGCAAACTCTTCAAAATTTCGTGCAATGGTTTACTACATTTAATGCTGCACAATAACTGGGTTGAACATCGAAACAAAATTAAGTCATTTATGGGGGGAAGGTATCAGTCAAGAAGATGTGTAAAAA
The DNA here is from genome assembly GCF_023898315.1 of Schistocerca nitens. Taxonomy (NCBI): domain Eukaryota; kingdom Metazoa; phylum Arthropoda; class Insecta; order Orthoptera; family Acrididae; genus Schistocerca; species Schistocerca nitens. The sequence continues at coordinate 164,596,157 of NC_064616.1, read as the reverse complement.
TCTAATTTTTGGGCTAAATAGTTTTTGTGAAATCGAATGTGGAAGTGTGTCAAAGCGGTGGGAAGACCATGTGTCTGTACAGGCGAGCAGTGCAGTGATGATAAAATCGCTCACAGCGCGGAATGCGGGGAGCACGTGACTGCAGCAGCGAAAGGGTTAATGAAGAGACAAAGCACTAGAAATTTCAAAAAATTGCATTCAAACGAATAAAATTCGTGAAGTAAGACACTTCGATATTGATTTTAAATAAAGAAAATATTTAGCATTGCACAAGGTTTGAACTCTTGACCTGTTGCTTTCTAATCCAACACCTTAACCATTACGCTAGCATAGTTCATCCTGCAATGTCTCTCCATAAGGGCTCTAACACGTCACGCAAAATTCTGACAAACACTGTTGGTATGCCTATGAATTACTCGCACTTCGTCGAAGTACAATAGGAAATAAACAATTACCGCTGTTCTTTATTGCGAAAAAGCGGTTCGTGAAATTGATACAAATACCTTTCCTTGCTATCGCCTGAATTAAGAGTCTTATTGCTTGTTTGGTTTAATTAATAGAAAATGAAGCAATTGGTATAAAGAATGGCTTTTCCAAACTTTCAAAAAACAAAGTCTGCTATCAAGACATTGCTTTTGTTCTATTACTTTATTTATGACTGAACGTTTCTAAAACTGAAGACACTCGTCCGTGCTCTGCTCTGCAGTCGAGATCTGACAACGTCGTTCTCTGTTCATTGGCTGACTGTATTTTTTGACGTCAGATGCGCAGAACGAACCTAAACTCGGCCGCCAACATAAATGACGCGCACTTTAGTCAACCTACCTGGACGCGGCCGCCGACCGACCGGCGCCACACAGTGTGCTTGTACAATGAGACTGGCGGACTTGGCTGTCGGCAAACGTTTTCACCCCGCCTCTCAGCCGTCGTACACTTTTATTGCAGTCAATTAACTCGGCACCCTCTTCCTTCGAACACAGGTAAAGCCTACCGCTATGCCTTCACTAGAGGACACAAGCAAGAGCGTTAGCTACTGCCAACCATTTCATCATACGAATGAAGTCAGATCGTATCAAATATAGCAACCAAGTAATAAAGGTCACCTTCCATATGAACATTAAGCAGCATGACACCGTATCAAAAGTGAGAGCGCCCTGCAATCTCTCACGCTCATTACCGTAAGTGCGGTCGTATGGGGTACCAAGCGAAATTTGTGACTTCATTGATGATTTCTTCATAGGGGGACGCAGATGATGCAGTTATCTGCAATAAACTGCTGTCTTAAAAAAGCTGCACAAATGTTCAGTCAGATCTTGACCAGGCTTTAAAGTGATCAGGTCAAAAAATGGTTCAAATGGCTCTGAGCATCTGAGCACTATGGGACTTAACTTCTCAGGTCGTTAGTCCCCTAGAACTTAAAACTACTGAAACCTAACTAACGTATGGACATCACACACATCCATACCCGAGGCAGGATTCGAACCTTCGACTGTAGCGGTCGCGCGGTTCCAGACTGTAGCGCCTAGAACCGCTCTGCCACTGCGGCCGGCTCGATCAGATCAGAAATGTAAACTGTGCTCTTCAGAAAACGAAAAAACGTACTATCCTACGACTGCAATATCAATAGTCATAATTAGAATTGGTCAACTCATACAAATACCAGGATATAACTATTTGCAGAGGGATGAACGGAACGACCAGTAGTAGGTAAAGTAGATGGCAGACTTTGGTTCGTTGGCAAAATACTAGGGAAATACAACCAGTCTGCAGTGCAGAGTGTTCCAAAAACACCGTCCTAGAATACTGATTAAGTGTGTTTGAATCATACCGGATAGGACTAACAGTGTGTACTGAACACATGCAAAAAATGGAAGTGTGAATTGTCATAGTTTTGTATGACCTACATCAGAGCATCAAGAAGATGCTGAAAAGCTGGCGATCGGTTGAAAACCATGGAAGCCTACTTACATAATTTCAGGAACCAACTCTAAGTGATTAATGATAGAATATACTATAGTCCCCTACATAACATTCTAGTAAGGATCGTGAAGGCAGGTAACAGAAGCTAGCTGCACAAAGGCACATGTTACGGAGAATAAACAAGATTCCATTCAACAACAGAAATTATGAAAATGAAACGCATAAAATCTCACAAATAACTAGGCACAATAAGTATGGTGCTCACGTAGTACACGAACTCAGTCAAAAAACTGAAGCAGAGCTACAAATCAGACAAAAAATACCTGGGCTGCAGAGAAACTCGGAGGCCTCACCCATCAAATAGACATAACACAAGAACAGAATGACAACATCACACAGGAACAATGAACATGGTGACTTACACAAGAAAGTAACACACTGAGTGGTAAACATACTGAAGAAATAAAGCCTCAATATGACATATAAAATTGTGCAAACTCTCCAAATAAAGTTAAACCAAACAACAATCAACAGGGACAAAATCCAGGAATCAAGAATGTACAAACCTGAGTGCCAAAGTTTTGATGCAGTATATACTGAGATAGCGAAAGTCATGGGATACCTCTTAATATCGTGTCAGACCTCTTTTGCCCGGCATAGCGCTCTTTCGAAGTCCCCTGCAAAAATATTGAGCCATAGTCCTTCTATAGTCGTCCATAATTAAGAAAGCGTTGTCAGTGCAGGATCTCTCGATATTTTTTTTTTTTTTTTTTTTTTTTTTTTTTTTTTGTCGTCAGTCTACTGACTGGTTTGATGCGGCCCGCCACTAATTCCTTTCCCGTGCTAACCTCTTCATCTCAGAGTAGCACTTGCAACCTACGTCCTCAATTATTTGCTTGACGTATTCCAATCTCTGTCTTCCTCTACAGTTTTTGCCCTCTACAGCTCCCTCTAGTACCAGGGAAGTCATTCCCTCATGTCTTAGCAGATGTCCTATCATCCTGTCCCTTCTCCTTATCAGTGTTTTCCACATATTCCTTTCCTCTCCGATTCTGCGCAGAACCTCCTCATTCCTTATCTTATCAGTCCACCTAATTTTCAACATTCGTCTATAGCACCACATCTCAAATGTTTCGATTCTCTTCTGTTCCGGTTTTCCCACAGACCATGTTTCACTACCATACAATGCTGTACTCCAGACGTACGTCCTCAGAAATTTCTTCCTCAAATTAAGGCCGGTATTTGATATTAGTAGACTTCTCTTGGCCAGAAATGCCTTTTTTGCCATAGCGAGTCTGCTTTTGATGTCCTCCTTGCTCCGTCCGTCATTGGTTATTTTACTGCAGAGGTAGCAGAATTCCTTAACTTCATTGACTTCGTGACCATCAATCCTGATGTTAAGTTTCTCGCTGTTCTCATTTCTACTACTTCTCATTACCTTCGTCTTTCTCCGATTTACTCTCAAACCATACTGTGTACTCATTAGACTGTTCATTCCGTTCAGCAGATCATTTAATTCTTCTTCACTTTCACTCAGGATAGCAATGTCATCAGCGAATCGTATCATTGATATCCTTTCACCTTGTATTTTAATTCCACTCCTGAACCTTTCTTTTATTTCCATCATTGCTTCCTCGATGTACAGATTGAAGAGTAGGGGCGAAAGGCTACAGCCTTGTCTTACACCCTTCTTAATACGGGCACTTCGTTCTTGATCGTCCACTCTTATTATTCCCTCTTGGTTGTTGTACATATTGTATATGACCCGTCTCTCCCTATAGCTTACCCCTACTTTTTTCAGAATCTCGAACAGCTTGCACCATTTTATATTGTCGAACGCTTTTTCCAGGTCGACAAATCCTATGAAAGTGTCTTGATTTTTCTTTAGCCTTGCTTCCATTATTAGCCGTAACGTCAGAATTGCCTCTCTCGTCCCTTTACTTTTCCTAAAGCCAAACTGATCGTCACCTAGTGCATTCTCAATTTTCTTTTCCATTCTTCTGTATATTATTCTTGTAAGCAGTTTCGATGCATGAGCTGTTAAGCTGATTGTGCGATAATTCTCGCACTTGTCAGCTCTTGCCGTCTTCGGAATTGTGTGGATGATGCTTTCCCGAAAGTCAGATGGTATGTCGCCAGACTCATATATTCTACACACTAACGTGAAAAGTCGTTTTGTTGCCACTTCCCCCAATGATTTTAGAAATTCTGATGGAATGTTATCTATCCCTTCTGCCTTATTTGACCGTAAGTCCTCCAAAGCTCTTTTAAATTCCGATTCTAATACTGGATCCCCTATCTCTTCTAAATCGACTCCTGTTTCTTCTTCTATCACATCAGACAAATCTTCACCCTCATAGAGGCTTTCAATGTATTCTTTCCACCTACCTGCTCTCTCCTCTGCATTTAACAGTGGAATTCCCGTTGCACTCTTAATATTACCACCGTTGCTTTTAATGTCACCAAAGGTTTTTTTGACTTTCCTGTATGCTGAGTCTGTCCTTCCGACAATCATATCTTTTTCGATGTCTTCACATTTTTCCTGCAGCCATTTCGTCTTAGCTTCCCTGCACTTCCTATTTATTTCATTCCTCAGCGACTTGTATTTCTGTATTCCTGATTTTCCCGGAACATGTTTGTACTTCCTCCTTTCATCAATCAACTGAAGTATTTCTTCTGTTACCCATGGTTTCTTCGCAGCTACCTTCTTTGTACCTATGTTTTCCTTCCCAATTTCTGTGATGGCTTTTTTTAGAGATGTCCATTCCTCTTCAACTGTACTGCCTACTGCGCTATTCCTTATTGCTGTATCTATAGCGTTAGAGAACTTCAAACGTATCTCGTCATTCCTTAGTACTTCCGTATCCCACTTCTTTGCGTATTGATTCTTCCTGACTAATGTCTTGAACTTCAGCCTACTCTTCATCACTACTATATTGTGATCTGAGTCTATATCTGCTCCTGCGTACGCCTTACAGTCCAGTATCTGATTTCGGAATCTCTGTTTGACCATGATGTAATCTAATTGAAATCTTCCCGTATCTGCCGGCCTTTTCCAAGTATACCTCCTCCTCTTGTGATTCTTGAACAGGGTATTCGCTATTACTAGCTGAAACTTGTTACAGAACTCAATTAGTCTTTCTCCTCTTTCATTCCTTGTCCCAAGCCCATATTCTCCTGTAACCTTTTCTTCTACTCCTTCCCCTACAACTGCATTCCAGTCGCCCATGACTATTAGATTTTCGTCCCCCTTTACATACTGCATTACCCTTTCAATATCCTCATACACTTTCTCTATCTGTTCATCTTCAGCTTGCGACGTCGGCATGTATACCTGAACTATCGTTGTCGGTGTTGGTCTGCTGTCGATTCTGATTAGAACAACCCGGTCACTGTACTGTTCACAGTAACACACCCTCTGCCCTACCTTCCTATTCATAACGAATCCTACATCTGTTATACCATTTTCTGCTGCTGTTGATATTACCCGATACTCATCTGACCAGAAATCCTTGTCTTCCTTCAACTTCACTTCACTGACCCCTACTATATCTAGATTGAGCCTTTGCATTTCCCTTTCCAGATTTTCTAGTTTCCCTACCACGTTCAAGCTTCTGACATTCCACGCCCCGACTCGTAGAACGTTATCCTTTCGTTGATTATTCAATCTTTTTCTCATGGTAACCTCCCCCTTGGCAGTCCCCTCCCGGAGATCCGAATGGGGGACTATTCCGGAATCTTTTGCCAATGGAGAGATCATCATGACACTTCTTCAATTACAGGCCACATGTCCTGTGGATACACGTTACGTGTCTTTAATGCAGTGGTTTCCATTGCCTTCTGCATCCTCATGTCGTTGATCATTGCTGATTCTTCCGCCTTTAGGGGCAATTTCCCACCCCTAGGACAAGAGAGTGCCCTGAACCTCTATCCGCTCCTCCGCCCTCTTTGACAAGGCCGTTGGCAGAATGAGGCTGACTTCTTATGCCGGAAGTTTTCTGATTATTTATCAAAATTTAGGCAGTGGCGGGGATCGAACCCGGGACCGAAGACGTTTTTGATTATGAATCAAAGACGCTATCTCTCGATTATGTCACATAAATTTTCGATGACATTCATGTCAGGCCATCTGGGTGGCCAAATCATTCTCTGTAATTGTCCAAAAATGTTCTTCAAACCAATCGCAAACAATTGTGGTTCAGTGACAGGGCGCATTTGGCATCTTCAAAAATTCCATCGTCGTTTGGGCACATGAAGTCCCTGAATGGTTGCAAATGGTCTCCAAGTGACCGAACATAACCATTTCCAGTCAATGATCGGTTAATTCCATGTAAACATACTCCACACCATTATGCAACCACCACCAAGTGCACAGTGCCTCGTTGACAACATGAGTCGATGGTTTTGTGGGGTCTGCATCACACTCGAACGCTACCATCAACTCTTTACAAATTAAATCTGGATTAATCTCACAAAGCCACGATTTTCTAGGCATCTAGAGTCCAACCGGTATGGTCAGGAGTCCAGGAGAGGCGCTGCAGGCGATGCCATGCTCTTAGCAAAGGCTCTCTCGTCGGTCTCCTGCTGCCATAGCCCATTAACGCCAAATTTCGCCATACTGTCCTAATGGACACTTTGGTCGTACGTCCCTTATTGATTTCTGCGATTATTTCACGCAATGTTGCTTGTCTGTTAGCACTGACAACTCTACGCAAACGCCACTGCGCGCGGTCGTTAAGTGAAGGCAGTCGGCCACTGCGCTGTCCGTGGTGAGAGGTAACGCTAAATGTGATATTCTCGGCACACACTTTACACTGTGAATCTCGGAATACAGAATTCCTTAAAGGTTTCCGAAATGGAATGTCTCATGCGTCTAACTCCGACTATTGTTTTGCGTTCAAAGTCTGTAAATTCCCGTCGTGCGGTCACAGTCACGTCGGAAACCTTTTCACATGAATTACCTCAGTACAAATGACAGCACCGCCAATGCACTCACGTTTTATACCTTGTGTGCGCTATACTACTGCCATCTGTATATGTGCATATCACTATCTCGTGGCATTTGTCACCTCAGTATACATAAGAATGTAATATAGAATTAAAATACAAATGGACGACGGTTCAATCCCGTCTCCGGCCATCCTGATTTAGGTTTTCCGTGATTTCCCTAAATCGCTTCAGGCAAATGCCGGGATGGTTCCTTTGAAAGGGCACGGCCGATTTCCTTCCCCATCCTTCCCTCACCCGAGCTTGCGCTCCGTCTCTAATGACCTCGTTGTCGACGGGACGTTAAACACTAATCTCCTCCTCCTCCTAAAATACAAATAACACGTCAGATGTTGGCGGTATGAAATAAACCATTCCACATTCGCGGAGAATTTAAACCATGGCAACCATCATCCCAGCAACATTTAGAACAATACATGAAAATCATCAGGACAAATAAACGCGACAAATGCTTATCCCAGGGCAAGGAAACTTTGAGATCCATGAAGCTATTGCAAAAAACGAACAGGTTATAAACAACCAGACACACACCAGTATAAACACCGACTCTTTGCTACATAAACAACACTCAGTTGGCAATAGCATTCAGTAGTTGACAACAATCTTTAAAAAAATCGAAAAGAAAACACATGTGATCCTGTTCTCATTCTAATTACTAGAAGCAGAATAGCAGCTTTATAACAAGTAACACGAGCATTCATGTAGAGCAGCGTCTACAAATCTTGATCCTATTATTTCAAAGGAACCATCTCGAAATTTGCCCTGTGTGATTTAGAGAAATTATGGAGAACCTAAACCTGGATGGTAGCCGACAGATTTGAACCATCGTCCTCCCGAATGAGAGTCCATTGTATTAACCACTACGCCACCTTTCTCGTTGCCTCAAGGTGAATAGCAGTGATGCAACATTTATTGATATCACACAGAAAACGGCTGTGTTATACATGGAAACCGGTGACAGACATCAAATCCCGCATCCATCCACGGCTCCAATGTATGGCACCTCGCTTATTCAAGCAATGTTGGACAGGAAAAAAGCTACAGATAGTGAACTATTATACTGATTGTACATTGCGTCTGCAGAGTACGTATTTCAGTAATAATGGCTAGTCAAAATGAGAATCGAGATGTAAGTAATAAGGATGACAGCGTCGTTTAGCATAGTTTTAACACAGATGTTTCTAAGGAATGGGGACTGGGTAACAGAAATCAAACTGCAGAGTCAAGCGAAAATGAAAGTTTAAATTTGAAGGCAGGCACTGAATCGTGATAGTTACAAATAGACAACAATTGTGTTGATAACGTAGAAATGGAGTATACGATAATGCTGTTTTTACAAAAAAATGAGGGTAGATAATCAATGTTTGAATCCAGAATTTCGGGTACATATTCAAATGTTAAACGATAATAATCAACTTTTGAACAAATAACTAGATGATATTTAGCAAGAGTTGATGGCAGATAACAAAAAACTGAGGGCAGATAAGCGATAGTTGAGTCAGGAATTAACGCAGATAGTCAGAAATTGAGAGTAGACTTGAGCAAAGTGTTGGATCAAAAAGCAACAGAGATCCGTAATGACTTTCAAGAGATATTCACGGGTCTGGAAGACCGGCTGATTGACTGACGAAAACATAACATTCTGATCATACTCAAGATAGTAAACAACACGATGAAGAGGAAGAATCTGAGGTGGTTGAAGTTCAGTCTCAATTAATCTTACAGAAATAAGAATTTCATCAAATTTCTGAATCGAACACAATAACAGCGAATGCCACTGCTGACATGTAAAAACCATATGACGACAGTAATTGAGATGTCAAGTTCATTTGTAATGCACGACGGCAGTCTTCCGACTTTAAACTTAATGCTAACGTGCGGAATCAATTTGTCAAGGTTAAACATAATTGCAGCGCTGACACTAATAGACGATTCATATGAGAGGATGTTTATTTGTCAGTGAAAGAAAGCTAGAATGATAACTGTTAATCTAACGTAGCAATCGACAAGTTCGCTATCAACGGGCAATTTAAAGCTTCATGTTCACGAATTCTTAAATGAGACAGATAAGGTTGGCTTTGTGCACAGCAAATGTTATTGTGTTACTGGGAAAAAATCACAGCGTAAAAAAGTCTACGATATCTGCAGAGTTCGTAACAGCATTCTCAAATGAATATTTGTTCAAGGATCCGCAGAACAACTTACGTAATGTACAAAGCGACGTCGAGTATACCAAGGTCAAAATCGGAGGTTCACTGCAGTCATGAAGAAGAAACTATGGCGAACAGTAAATCATAAAACACCATGAAAAGAAGAAAATGAAGGAGAAAATGTTCTAATTTCGGGGAGAAGAAGACAGAGTGTGGCTGGAAAGGAAGAGCACGAAATTTTATGAGTCATAACAACTCGTAATGACTTTCAAAACTTTGACTTCTGAAGAACTTCATTAATATTTTAATAAATGAGTACATATACAAGGGGATGTCAAATGAAAACGATGTAAATGGAAACAGTAAGTAAACTGTTTATTATTTCAAAAACAATCGCCATAACCACTGTGAGACAAGATGGTGAGTGCCTTCATGGAAAAATGTTTGGCGTTGCCTACAGAACCACGATTGTATCCAGTCGTGCACCTCTTCGTCCGAAGCAAATCGAAGGCCACGAATATCTTTCTTCGGGACTCCAAAAAAATGGAATTCGCATGGAGAGAGATCAGGGCTGTATGGAGGATGTGTAAGGGCTTTCTAGCGAGACTTTTGCAGCATAGTCGAAACAACCTTGGTAACATGAGGGGGGGGGGGGGGCATTATCCTGCCACAGCGTGATGTCGTCTACATCTATAGCATTACACCGCTAACCACCTGACGGTGTCTGGTGGATGGTACTTCTGGTAACACAAATTGATTTCCTCCCCACTTTTCCCTGTTCCATTCGTGAATGCTGCGTGGGAAGAATGATTGTCGGTCAATTTCTGTATTACCTCTAATTTCTCGGATGTTTTCGTTGCGGTCATTTCGCGAGACTGGAGTTTATTGGGCATGTCTGTAACGCTCTCGAGCTGACTAAACGATCCCGCACCGAAACGCGTCGCTCTTCTCTAGATCTTCTCTGTCTCTTCTATCAGTCCTACCTGGCAACATGTGGGCATCCATTTTCCTGCAATAGAATGATGCCATCCGTCAACACTCCTGTTTGTTTGGAACTCGATGGCGCTCTTCAGTTTTTGGGAAGTGTTCACGTGGACACTTCCAAAACTTGGAACGCGCCATCAAACCCAGGCACCCTGGAATGTTGACATATAGCATCAATATATTGCAAGATAATGCCCGCATAAATGTTGACAAGGTAGTTTCGACTATGCTGCGGAAGTTTCGCTAGAAAGCCCTTACACATCCTCGTTACAGTCCCGATCTCTCGCCATACAATTTCAAGTGGTTCAAATGGCTCTAAGCACAATGGGACTTAACATCGGAGGTCATCAGTCCCCTAGACTTAGAACTACTTAAACCTAACTAACCTAAGGACATCACACACATCCATGCCCGAGGCAGGATTCGAACCTGCGACCGTAGCAGCGGTGCGGTCATGCAATTTCCCTATTTTTGGAACCCTCAAGAAAGACATTCGTGGCTGTCGATTTGCTTCGGACGAAGAGGTCCTCGCCTGGTGGTTCTGTAGGGAACCACAAACATATTTCCATGAAGTCATTGACCGTCTTGTCTCACAGTGGGATAAATGTATTAACAGTTATGGTGATTGCTTTTGAAATAATAAATAGTTTACTTACGTCTTCCCAATGTTCTCATTTTCAGTTGAGGGTCCCTTATAAAATCACATCATTGGACATTTTCAACTTAATTGTGTGTTATTATTCACATGTTCGATGGTGTTCGCAACGCGAGTTTTCTGTTTAAATGATACATCGGCTTGTTTTCTGTACGTATTTCGAGAGATGCTGGCGAGCGACATCATCGTTATGTCAGTGCATGGAAGGAGGTGGCTCATGGGATTGACATGAATTTGCATACCTCCCGCTGCACGGCACTGGCAAGCAAGAAAGCGCAGGTTCTCAACAAACCATATTACCTGCAAGGGCAGGAGGTGATGAAATAGCGCGATGTTAAGTGTGTACGTCTCGATAGGCAAAATTTTCAGGTACTTCTGTACAAAAATGGACGAGGTGGAATCCAAAATTTTAGGGACTGGCGCTGCCATCTGAAAAGTAGGAGTAGTAGATCTTTGCACCACTGGGTGGCAAGAGCTGCATGTCTAATGAGTCAGTGTGCGGAGTGGCACTCATCTTGGAGGACGTGTTGCGTGTCCACAGTGATTTCCATAATACTCTGTGTTTTGTGTGTGGCGGTTTTACGATGGATCCGCGAACAGAACAGCGCGTGTGTATCAAATTCTGTGCGAATCTTGGAAAGTGCTACGGAGAACCTAGCAATGATTAAACAAGCGTTTGTGGGACAGAGCATGAGCCATACAATCGTCCCAGTGGAAGAACCCGGGATCTCCAAGAGACAAAAGCGAGGCAGGTGAAGAGCAAAGTGAAGAGCATGATCATCGTTTTCTTTGATGCCAGAGGAATTGTGCACAAAGAATTCGTCCCGCCCAACCCAACAGTGAATCCCGCGTGCTACTGTGACGTTTTGCGACGGCTCCGTGAAAACGTGCGGCGACGACGGCCCGAAATATGGCGTCAAGCGAACTGGCTGATGCATCACGACAATGCGCCCTGCCACACGTCCTTGCTCACCAGGACCTTTTTGGCAAAAAACAACATGGCGGTTGTACCCCACACACCGTACTCGCCAGATATGGCACCTTGCGAGTTCGCGCTATTCCCAAAACTGGAACTCAAGTTGAAAGGCCGTCGGTTCCACATTCTAGAGAGGACTCGAGAAGCACCGCTGGAAGTGATAAACACCCTCAAAGAACAGGACTTCCAGAAAACGTTTGACGAGCGGCAGAATCGCTGGCACCAGTGCGTACGTGCGGATGGGAACTACGTAGAGGGTGATGGTGACCATTAGTCCAAAGGTAAGGTTTTCAACAGATGGCAGCAAGAGTCCCGAAAATTTTGTATAGCACTTCGTATTTGCTTATGTAAACTGTATGCCACAAATCTGTCTTTGCCCATTCTGATTTTCTTTCTTAATCTGTGAACTTACTAACAGTTAATACGAGGGGCGTTCAGAAAGTAAGCTCCGATCGGTCGCGAAAAAGCTTTGCACAGATGTGTTGGGTAGTGTCTCTAGTATAACCCCAGTTAGCATCACGTCGCTCTTCTCATTTCTGAGCTCGCAGTGAGTGCGTAAAGATGTCTAGAAAATAGTGTCTGCCGCCAAGTACGAGGGCCTGGTGAGAAATTTCGCCTGAAGCTATGCAGCTAACATTACATAACTGTCGTGCTGTTTCTTCTTCAAGACAATTCTCAGCCGCATTCTGCAGGGGCAATGAAGATGCTCCTGCATCGTTTTCAAATGGAAATGTGAGATTACCCACAATACAGTCCGCAATTGTCTCCCCCTGAGTTTCATCTCTGGTCACATGAACCGCTGTCTTTGAAGACAACATTTTGACACAGACAACGAGGTGTAGGCCAGCGTGGAGAATTGGCGGAAAGCACTGGCGGCTGCCTTCTATGATGAGGCTATTGAAAAGTTGGTACAACGCTATGACAAAAGTCTAAGTCAGAACGGCGACTACGTAGAGAAGTAGCTGAAAGGTGTAGCTAATTGTTACAAGTAAAACATTTCTGATGTTCACTGTGGTTTCAATTTGGCAATCAATCGGAGCTTACTTTCTGAACAGGCCTCGTATTTATATAACTAACTTTGAAATATATTATATGCTGTCAGCACACTTTATACATGACATGATTCCTCTTGCTACATGAATATATAGTTGGTTGGTGTTTGCCTACAATGATAATAATGATTAGAGGAAAATTTTCCCTCAAAATACCGTCTCCTGAACATAGTGAAGTTTGTTTGACAAGAAAGAGTAAAATTTGCTGATGTAGTGTATTAATTTCTTCTGTGAAATGACATGTAATGTGTTATATATGATTAAAGTCCATTCTATGCTTCATTGAAATTAGTAGATAGTGGAACAATTTCATGTGCCCAATGAATAATTTTGTTAAGTATATTACATAAAAACATTTTCTAAATGTTTAATTTGTTTTTATGATGAGATATTGAAAGATATTTTAACTAAATGTACCCATTAAATGTTACCTTCACATTAATTGCTATAGTTCTGTAAATAATAGAATTTTTTTTTCCTTTTTCCCGCATGCTTTCTCTTGAACACAACAAGATTTTTCTTTTCACTGATACCGTTTTTTCTTGTTCTTTTTAAGTTATGTTTTCATACAGTGACATTTGTTGAGTGCAATAATCCATGTGCCTGTTGTTTTAACATAATGTAGTATTTGGTTATGGTTTCTTTCCTATCCATTGGAACCCTTCTCTTTTACGAGGGGCATTCAATAAGTAATGCAACACATTTCTTTCTCGGCCAGTTTTGGTAGAAAAATGTGGAATTTGTTGTGGGAGATCGCGGAATATTCCTGCTTGAGCTCCTATAATTTCATCAAGTTAAAATAGGTGACGGCACTACACGCAGCCTTCTGACATCTGTCACAGAGGTGCGTTCGAAGCAGAGAGATGTCTTTGAGTTTCTTTTAGCTGAAAACCAGAGCCTGGCAGCGAACAAAAGCGTGGTAATTCGCTGGACAAGGCTTCTGTCATCATCGCAATAAGGTCGCAGAAACCTGTTCAATCTCCCGCGTGCTGGCTGACTGCAAACAGCTGTGACTCCTGCAATGTTGGAAAGGTGGACACTTTCATTCGAGGTGATCGACATATCACAATCCTACACCTCGCTGCACAATGGGATGTATATGTTGGTAGTGTTAACACACTCGTCCACCAGTTGGGGTACTCAACGGCGTGTGCCACTGGATCCCCGTCGCCTTCCAACAGAAGAACATAAGAGCAACGAAGGACTATCTGTGCGGAATTGATTCCACGTTCTGAGGTTGATCATGACAATTCGAGGTTGATCATGACAATATCGTTACTTCTAACCAGAAAGAAAACGGTGATCCATGGAGTGGCACCACACCACCTGTTCTCCAAAGAAAAAGTTCAGAGCCACGCCCACAGTAACGTCTGCGATGATCTTCTGGGACTCCGAAGGGGCTATTCTCTTGGATGTCCTCCATCCTTGTGCAACGATCGACTGTGAAGAGTATTGTGCTACCCTCTGAAAACTGAAAAAACGGCTTCAGCGTGTTCGCCCCTACAAAAATGCAAAGGAACATCTCCTTCTCTATGACAACACTCGGCCTCACGCAAGTCCGCGCACCTGAGAGGAGATCACAGACTTTCATTGGACTATTCTACCTCATTCACCCTACAGCCTAGATCTTTCAGCCGGCCGCGGTGGCCAAGTGGTTCTAGGCGCTTCAGCCCGGAACCGCGCGGCTGCTACGGTCGCAGGTTAAAATCCTGCCTCAGGCATGGATGTGTGTGATGTCCTTAGGTTAGTTAGGTTTACGTAGATCTAACTCTAGGGGACTGATGACCTCAGATGTTAAGTCCCATAGTGCTTAGAGCCATTTGAACTATTTTGAACCCAGATCTTGTACCTTCTGAATTCCGTCTGTTTAGCCCAACGAAGGAAGCAGTACTTGGGTGATGGGGATGTTATTGCTACAGCACGCCGTCGGCTCCAGCATCGACCGGTAAAGTAGTACCATGCAGGCATATAGGCCCTCCCAGTAAGGTGGTGAAGGCCGTTGCATTGAATGGAGATTATGTTGAATAACAGGGTATTTTAGCCAAAAGAGTGGGGAATTATGGTGTATTGGAATCTTGGATAAAACTGACTTGCTTTCACAAATAATATTGCTTTACTAATTGAACGTCCCTCGTAGTTAATTTCACATTGAAACTTCATGCTGCCATAAATACCCAGGCGAAATTTGTTTTTTGGGGTCTGGGGATGTTTGAGAATCCTATACCCTCCAAAGTCAGAATATTTGTTGTACTTTGTGACATTTCTTGTAAGTTTGTTGATTAGCGTCACTGCAGACAATGCGTTATATTACTGCAGCTACCACTGGTTTAACGATGTCCAGCTTTCAAGAATAATCTTTGGCCACTGAAAATGCGTATCGAAAGTGTGATTGTTGGTTCGTGTGCACGATTGGCGTAGCACTGCAGTAGAGAGTGGAACGATCTAATAGTGAATCGGAATTTGTTTGCCGCCCTCACTAAACTCGCTTTTGTGAGACGTGCGTTTTTGAATAATATTCTTGGGACAGATATTTTCAATGTGTTCTCGTGTTACTACGTACGGTTACAGAAGTGGGTGGACAGTTGCAACTGTGACCTGGCACTCATTAATGTAATAATTAATAATTCGCGCCACATTCTTATAGTCTTAAATTTTCACTGTGACGTGATTAATGTTGCATTGTGGCATACATGACGTTGCTAAGAATCTGTGTAGTTAAACTGATTTGAAATGAATAATGTCACTAATAAATCCTACAGCAAGTGATTCGCCAGTATCTGTTACTAGTTGAGCCTTTCATTGTCTGCTTCCGAAAAATTACCAGAAAAAGTTTATGATTAGATCCTGGAGGTGAAGAGGAGTGACGGAGAATCAGTCATTATGACACACCACCCGGTCGTGTCGTAAGCGGTAATCTGTCAGGCAAACAGAGACATTAAAGTCAGTGACCCCTTGGTGATGTTACACAGGGGTAGGCCCATGTGCTATTGCAGAGTGACATCTTCTCTCTCCACTCTCATAGTTATGAATAACACAAACATGACACTGTCCTCTACATCCACTTATCATGGTCATCTACACCATATAATCAGTTTAATCCCTGTCCGGCCATTTACACTCATGCTGATAAATTAAGGATAATGCTGATACATGGTGAAACAACGCTTTGGTGGGCGGTTTGCGGGTTTAAATCACCTTGGGATATGACCATGCGTTGCATTTGACCTGCGGTCGTCGCGCGGTGGCGCTGGCAGCAGTCCATATACACAGAGGTGAGTTGGTGCATGCCAGAGTACAGTGCAGCGAATAAGTGTGCAGACGTTTTCAGACGTGCTAATGGTGACTGTGTGTTGAAATTGGCTCAAAGAACACATATTGATGACGTTATGAGGGGTAGAATGCTAGAGCGACTGGAGGCTGGTCAAACACAGCAGGTCATAGCACAGGCCCTCCATGTGCCACAAAGTGCGATCTCAAGATTATGGCAACGGTTCCAGCAGACAGGAAACATGTCCAGGCGCTACAGTACGGGACGTCCACAGTGTACAGCACCAAAAGAAGACTGATATCTTACCATCAGTGCCCACAGACAGCCACGGAGTACTGCAAGTAGCCTTGCTCAGGACCTTGCTGCAGCCACTGGAACAATTGTCTCCAGACACACAGTCTACAGACGACTGAACAGACATGGTTTATTAGCCTGGAGTCCTGCAAGGTGCGTTCCACTGACCCCAGGTCACAGGAGAGCCCGTAAAGCCTGGTGTCAAGAACCCAGTACACGGTCATTGGAACAGTGGTCCCAGGTTATGTTCACGTGCGAGTCCAGGTATAGTCTGAACAGTGATTCACGCCTCTTTTTCATCTGGCGTGAACCAGGAACCAGATACCAACCCCTTAATGTCCTTGAAAGGGACCTGTATGGATGTCGTGGTTTGATGGTGGGGGGTGGGATTATGAGTGGTGCACGTTTACCCCTGCATGTCTTTGACAGAGGAACTGTAACAGGTCAGGTGTATCCGGACGTCATTTTGCACCAGTATGTCTGCCTTTTCAGGGCTGCAGTGGGTCCCACCTTCCTCCTGTTGGATGATAACGCACGGCCCCACCGAGCTGCCATCGTAGATGAGTACCTTGAAACAGAAGATATCAGGTGAATGGAGTGGCTTGCCTGTTCTCCAGACGTATCGCTGCACGTCTTCAAACCCCTAGGACACTTCAGAAGCTACAACAGACACTGGTGCAGGAATGGGAGGCTATACCCCAGCAGCTGCTCGACCACCTGATCCAGAGTATGCCAAACCCGTTGTGCAGCCTATGTACGTGTGCATGGTGATCATATCCCATATTGATGTCGGGGTACATGCGCAGGAAACAATGGCGCTTTGTAGCACATGTGTTTCGGAATGGTTTTGTCAACTTATCACCAATACCGTGGACTTACAGATCTGTGTCGTGTGTGTTCCCTATGTGCCTATACTATTAGCACTAGTTGGGGGTGAGCTGGTTGGTCCTCGTCCTGCCCCTGGATTACTATTCAAGGTGTGAATAGTAAACTGAACGCCAGCACTTAGCAATGGCCGAACGCCTCTGTGCCTCCCGGCCGAGTCAGATATGCAAGAAGAAGAAGAAGCGTAAGCGCAATCATCACCAAGGAAAGGTGAAACACACACTGATTGTGTGTCAAGTTAATATAGAAGGTTACAGTGGAGCGAAAGGAGATCTACTGTCCAAATTCATGAACGACAATAAAGTGGACGTCCTTGCATTGCAAGAAACCCACCTAACGGATGACATCTCCAAGATCAAAGTACATGGCTTCACGACAGCTACCTATGCTGGGCACGAAAAACATGGCATAGCCACCCTGGTAAGGAACAACCTGTTGAGCAACACAACAAAAATAAGGAGTAGCCACGACTTCAATGTGGGAATTAAGGTGAACGACGTGATGATATTTAATGTGTACAAGCCACCCTTCAGCTCTTGGTCTCCATCCATGCTCCCTGTGACACTCCACCCCTCTGTCTACATAGGAGACTTCAACTCTCAGCCCGCATCTCGTGGTCGTGCGGTAGCGTTCTCGCTTCCCACGCCCGGGTTCCCGGGTTCGATTCCCGGCGGGGTCAGGGATTTTCTCTGCCTCGTGATGGCTGAGTGTTGTGTGATGTCCTTAGGTTAGTTAGGTTTAAGTAGTTCTAAGTTCTAGGGGACTGATGACCATAGATGTTAAGTCCCATAGTGCTCAGAGCCATTTAGCCAACTCTCATCACTTCAAGTGGGGATATAACAAGAACAACAGTGATGGCGTCTGTCTGGCAGACTGGGCTGAAACCAACAACTACCACCTTCTGTACGAGTCCAAAGATAAGCCCACTTTTCACTCGAGTGCGTGGAAGACCAAAACTTCTCCCGACTTATGTTTCGTGTCCAGCACAAATACAGGAGCAGCAATGCCAGCATCACGGACAGTATTAAACCGCCTGCCTAGAAGCCAACACTGCCCAGTCTTAATAAAAATAGGTCTACAGCTACAAATTGTAATGAGCCCTCCCATCCCACGTTGGAATCTGAGAAAATCCAACTGTGAAGCATATCGAGAAAGCGTGGAGAAAACGATAATGAGAATACCACCTACTGCTGCAAACTATGCACGCTTCTGTAAGTTACTCATCCACGTAGCTCATAAAAAAAACCCTGAGGAGCCAGAAAATACCACATCCCATGCTGGTCTGAAGAATGCAGCAACCTACTGGAAGAATTTAACAGAACAGAAGATGAGGGCACTGCCCAGGCTCTTACCGACCTACTGGACGAGGAACGAAAACAATGATGCCACAAGCTGGTGGAACATATGGACTTAACATATTCAAGCCGTAAAAGCTGGAGTCTCATGAGAAAGCTGGGAGGAGCCAACCACAGGAAGTCAGCAGAGGCCAGTATCCACCAAAACAAAATCAGCAAGAAACTCAGGGATAACCCCAAGATAACAGTGACTCCTGAGCAAAGAAAAAACATAAAAGCTCAGATGGCTTTGGAACTGCAGGAATGTGAAGAAAAAGCCGACATGTTCATGGCAGCAGTCCAAGAAGAAGAGCTGAAGATGGCACTCCAACACATACAGGTTAGGGAAGGCAGCTCGACCAGACAACATCCTCCCTGAATTTTTGAAAAATTCTTGGACCAAAAGCGCTGAAATGGCTATGCAAACTATTCACGAGAATAATGGAAACCTGTGAAATCCCCAGAGAATGGAAAACAGCCAAAATCATTGCCATACTTAAACCAGGGAAGAGTGTATCTGATGCACGGAACTTCAGGCCAATCTCATTACTGTGCATAACCTAAAAACTGTTTGAAAAGATACTGTTGGAAAGACTTAAACCAGTACTGGAGGAACAACTACCAGTGGAGCAAGCAGGTTTTAGACAAGGAAGAAGCTGCTGCGACCAGGTGCTGGCACTTACCACACACGTTGAACGAGGCTTTCAGGAAAAGAAGAAAACAGGGATAGCCCTCACTGACTTGACAGCGTACGACACTGTATGGCTAAATGGTCTCATGTTAAAACTGGCGAACATAGTCAGATGCAAAACAACTTTGAAGCTCATGAACAACATGCTGAGCGAAAGGAAGTTCAGGGTCAAATTAAATGGTGAAACCAGGAAGTGCCATAGCGTAAAAAATGGTCTTCCGCAAGGCTCAGTCTTAGCTCCCTGGCTCTTCAACATCTATATAGCAGATTTGCCTGATCTGCACTCACGTAAATTTGCCTACGCAGATGATTTAGCTATTACAGCGCAAAGTAACTAGTTTGAAACCTGGAATCAACACTAAATGAAGATATAGCTACACCGAAAAAATACTATGACACATGGTATCTAAAAATCAATGTGACAAAAACAGCAAGCACAGTCATGCATCTAAACAACAAGGAAGCGAGAAGAGAACTGCGCCTGGTTAGAAATGGTAAACCTGTCAGCCACGATAATTTCCCAAAATATCTCGGTATTAAGCTAGATTGCAGCATGACTTTCAGATAAAACCTAACTGATACTGCCCAAAAGCTAAAGACGAGAAATAACCTGCTCAACAGACTGGCAGGCACCACTTGGGGTTGTGCTGCTGCCATTCTACGAACCGCTGCCCTGGCACTGGTGTATAGCGCTGCAGAATACTGTGCCCCAGTCTGGAGCAGAAGCCCGCACGCCAAAAAAGTGGATGTACAACTAAATGCCACTCTGAGAACCGTCACGGCATTCTCAGGCCAACCCACGTTGAGTCGCTTCCGGTGCTGGCAAACATTGCTCCTGCATCCATACGTAGAGAGAATGCAACCCAGGACATAGTAGAAAAAATTGAAGCAAACCCAAGGCTACCCATACATGCCGACATTGGAGGACCCACGAGACTCAAGTCCAGGAAACCTATCGTCTGGAGCAGAACATTGGGCACAGAGGGTCTCGATGCTGAATGGAAGAATGCATGGCAGGGTCTGAGAAGAGGCGTCGTGGAAAACCATCACCTAATCCACGACCCAACCAAAAGGGTTGAAGGTGTCAATCTCAACAGGAAACACTGGTCGGCTCTAAACAGGTTTCGCACGGGAGTTGGACGATGCAGACAGCAAACAACCAAATGGGGCTATACAGACGATTCGTGTTGTGACTGTGGCGAGGTACAAACAATGGACCATCTTCTGGTTTGTAACATTCATGGTTTCAGAGACGGCTCTCTGATGTCGCTCCACAAGTTAACGGACAATGCCAGGAAATGGCTCCATAATCTTAATGTTACTGTGTAATTAATTGTCTTCAATTTATGTGATTTTTGTTCCACTTAATGTAATAATGCAGTTTCCCTGACATAATTCCAATGTAATAACTGATATAATTTGTTTCCACATTGTAAGTTCCAAACGTTTATTGTGATTTATATTAATCTTATCTGTTCTTTGTAAAATGTATTTGGCAGACCGAACGAGAAATAATAATAAAGCACCAGTTTTGTGTAGTGCCACGTTGTTTGGCACCACATTCTGCAATTATCCTTAGCCGGCGGCGGTGGCCGTGCGGTTCTAGGCGCTGCAGTCTGGAACCGCGAGACCGCTACGGTCGCAGGTTCGAATCCTGCCTCGGGCATGGATGTGTGTGATGTCCTTAGGTTAGTTAGGTTTAAGTAGTTCTAAGTTATAGGGGACTGATGGTTCAAATGGCTCTGAGCACTATGGGACTTAACTTCTAAGGTCATCAGTCCCCTAGAACTTAGAACTACTTAAACCTAACTAACCTAAGGACATCACACACATCCATGCCCGAGGCAGGATTCGAACCTGCGACCGTAGCGGTCGCGCGGTTCCAGACTGTAGCGCCTTTAACCGCTTGGCCACCACGGCCGGCTAGGGGACTGATGACCACAGATGTTAAGTCCCATAGTGCTCAGAGCCATTTCAACCATTTTTTTAATTATCCTTAATTTATGAGCATGAGTGTACATTTAAGCGTTGGGGGACAGGGGTGGGATTCCTTTGAAACTGAGCAGATCAAGCTTCTTCCCTTGTCCCATTTGCGCTCGTGTCCCATCTCTGAAGACCTAGTTATGTGCAGGACGTTAATTTCTAATTTTCTTCTTCCCCCCTAAACAGCTACACTTAAGATGCAACGTTTACATCCCAAGGTTCACAGTCTCCAGCATTAACATAACGTTTCTAAAGTCCGGAAGCCTTTACCACGAGCCGGCCGAAGTGGCCGTGCGGTTAAAGGCGCTGCAGTCTGGAACCGCAAGACCGCTACTGTCGCAGGTTCGAATCCTGCCTCGGGCATGGATGTTTGTGATATCCTTAGGTTAGTTAGGTTTAACTAGTTCTAAGTTCTAGGGGACTAATGACCTCAGCAGTTGAGTCCCATAGTGCTCAGAGCCATTTGAACCATTTGAACCTTTACCACGTTAAAGACACCAAATCCTGTGATTTCAGCATCTTCTCAGAAATTTCCACTGATGTGATTTGGTTTTACACTTGTGTTACATTTTAACAATTCCACATTGTGCTGCCATTAACGTCGTACGTCCTTTGGCACGGATGTTGCCTCCGTGGCTCCAGAAAGGACACACACTGCACCACGGTGATCATTCAGTCTTCTCCTAATGCCCTTGTTCGCTGTACTGCAACAGCTGTGGGCATTTCTGAACGGCTGTCGCTGCAACACATACAGTTCGACAAGTTTTCTTCTATTATATTTATTTAACTAATTAGTTCAATGTGGATTATGGCTAGCCAGACATTCTGCTCCCTTTTCCAAATGTCTCCTGGATATCTTCTCGGCTTTTTAATTTATCTTACTCCATAGTGATTCGTCCCTTAAAGTGTTGTTGTACAGTGTTCCACCGCCTATTTTAGCTATTCAGTATTCGGTGATGTCTCTGAAGTGAATACAATGATGAAGAACGTAATCCGGCCTTCCAATTTATCTGCATTCATTCATAATTACCATTAAGTTTCTGTACTATTTTGTTCAGATACGTGGGACGAGACCCATGCTCGGCAAGAAAATGGATCATACTTCTCGCGAGTAGAATTTACGTAATTTGAAGTCGCTCTCTCCCAAGGGGAGAGAATTCATAGACCCAACGTCATGTTGTGCCTACGTCTCACTTCTGCCATTTGTATTAACGCATCGTGCACGAACGGGTGCCTTCCTAGAAGTTTTCTCTTTGCCCTACTATTTTCGGAATTTATTTGGTGTCTTTTCTTTGTAAACATGTATTGTGATCCCTTCACTCTAATAATCAGGTCTAAGGGGCATACTGCTAATATTAGAAAAAGAACTTTCGCATAAATAGTTATGTGCACGTACAGATTTCAGTAGAATGCAAGCTGCACAGGGCTTGTCTAGGTTTAAATACTCTCACTCGATGTGCCCACGTATTAGGCGTGTAATCTACTATGGAAGCAAGTATAGATTTTTAATATAATATGACGGTCTGAAGTATACGAAACTTATTTTCGCAAATTGTTGAAATTTTATTAATGAGGCTAAAACCTTACAGGCATGCAGTTTTAATAAATTTATGAAAATTTTTCTTTTCGTCAATGTGCACCCGCAAGTACCTTCTTGCACCATATCACTTGAACGAATTATTATTTATTCTTGTTGGATTTCTTGTCGATGACAGATTCCCTTTGAGTACCATGCAGACTGTCTTATTTGTAGTTATTTTTAATTTTTGTCTAAGCACTAGCTCTGAAGCAGTGCCATAACATGTTGTCTATTTTATTATAATTCTGACCTACCGTTTCCTGTTACTAGTTTCATTAAGTTATCAGAGTATGCGGGGCATCTTTTTTTCTTCTAGTAGTTCAATTTTTTTCTGTAATACAGGTTCCAGCCAAACATCTCAGATCTTTGGTACCAACGAAGAGCCCTCTGAACATTATTTAGTTGGAATTTATATCACTTTCCTCGGACAAATCAGTTTTCTTTTCATTTCTCTGCAATAGTTCTGGAGACTTGAATGAAGAGTTATTGGCCATTATCTTTGCCTCAACCCAGAAACTAGGCAGGCCATAATAGGATATCAAAAGCTTATCTTAAGCTAGGTTATCAAAAACATCCACCACTACGCCAATTACATACTTTTCCTCTAATGTAGTGATCACTTTATAACGCTATTGGCTACGATTACAATAGTAATATGCCGATACTGTGACCGTGACTGTGGAAAGATGTCGGACCAAATTTGTTTCCCTCAAGATTTCTATTGAAACAAAGCAATAGCAAGGTAAGTGCACTGATATGAAACTTCCTGGTAGATTAAAACTGCGTGCCGCACTTAGACTCGAACTCGGACCTCTGTCTTTCGCTGCCAAATGTTAGTCCTGCAAGTTTCGCAGAGAACTTCTGTGAATTTTGGATGCTAGCAGATTACGTACTAGCGGAAGAAAAGCTGTGAGGATGGGTCGTGAGTCGTGCTTGGGTAGCCCTGTGGGTTGAGTACTTGCCTGCGAAAGGCAAAGGTACCGAATTCAGTTCCCGGTCCGGCAAACAGCTTTAATCTGCCCGGAAGTTTAATATTTGGTCAGCTAAAAGTCAGCAAATGCTCGGTAACGCAGCAGACATCGACATTAATTACGGGAATAAATAGAGCTCCACTTCATAAATGAATTATCATTTCGAAAACGAAGAGGGCTTGTGTTATTTCACAGTGGGTGAAGAAGGGGATACGCCTAGTATTTATAGATTAACAGCGTGAGGCTGAACGGAATTAAAATATCCTGTGCATTTCTAAACATTCCCTATTTAAGACGTTACAACACGGAAACTATTCGCCGTACGAAGACCAAACTTGGTAGTATTAATGTCAAGGGCATGGGGAAGAGAAATAATGCAGAATCAATTCAACTGAAACACTTTTAATATGCTGCTGCGGTACATCATATCATTACATACAGGTACCATTACCGCTACAAAAAGGGCTTAATATGGCGCCCATCAGTGTCCGGAAGAGTCTGAAAGCGCAGGATTGCATACTGCACAGCAGAACGAAGCATGTCCGTAGGAAGCATGTCTCTTGATATGCCGTCCTTTAGATCAGTACAGGTGTGAATGTTCCACTGGTAAACCTTGTTCTCCTGGTAGCCTCACGACCAGAAATCAAAGGAAGTGAGATCAGGTGATCGTACCGGCCAAGCATTTGGAAACGATCATCGACGCGCAAGTCGCCGAAGTGGCGTCAAATTGAAAGACTTGCACCCGGCGAACGGTCTACCCGACGGGAGGCCCTATTCACACGATATTTACATTTTTACTAGAGACATCTGAACAATCGCCCATTCAAGGTCTAAGAGAGAAAATTTGGCAACACGAAGAAACAAAAATATGAATATAATAGGCCCAAGAACACACTTATTGCTATATTTCCCTCCGATCAAAATAGCTACGCTATCTAAACAACAAACTTTTTATATTGACCTGATAGTGTTGCACAGATATTCAGTCTTCCAAGTCCAGGTGTGGAATTTTAATGAATCCGTCAAAGCAAAGTGGGACAAAACATTATGAACGCCTGTCTAAAGTCGGCCGGAGTGGCCGTGCGGTTCTAGGCGCTACAGTCTGGAACCGAGCGACCGCTACGGTCGCAGGTTCGAATCCTGCCTCGGGCATGGATGTGTGTGATGTCCTTAGGTTAGTTAGGTTTAAGCAGTTCTAAGTTCTAGGCGACTGATGACCTCAGACGTTAAGTCGCATAGTGCTCAGAGCCAGCCTGTCTAAAGTATCTTTTTTCACATTTAGCCTCGTGATGACTGGGTGTTGTGTGATGTCCTTAGGTTAGTTAGGTTTAAGTAATTCTAAGTTCTAGGGGACTGATGACCATAGATGATCATACCTGTATGTAATGATTTTTTTTTTTTTACACATTTAGCATCACTTTTGCTTTCAAGCAGTTCATTATCAAACTTGACGTTAATTAAACCATCAAATGATTATATTAATACGTGAATGTCATAACCTGCCTTTTTCCTAGCATACTGAAACATAGGCTTGTACTTCATTTCATACAATTGATTGTATGGCGTGTGTCTCCCAGGAGTCGTCAGGCGCATTTTCCCTAATGTTTCGGCAGATATTTGCATTTTTTTTTTTTTTTTTTTTTTTTTTTTTTGCAGCATACAGCTGGAGCTAGCCCAAACAAGTCCTGATCATAAGGTCTTTCATACATCGCCCAGCGTCAATGGAAAGCGGCACTTTGTTCCGGTTACAAACAAAATAATTTTTAAAGTGAAATTTTAAGTACCTATTAGACAGAGCGTTCAGAAACTACTCTAGTGTGATATTTCTTTTATCGATGTGTATTAACAGGCATAGAAAAACGTGAAGAATAACCAGTACTGCAGGGACAGCACCGTTCTGCCCCAATCTAACTGCCAGCGCCACGCAGAAGCACCGCTCAGTCTGTGCTGGAGTACTGGTTATTCTTAGTGTTTTACTGTTCCTGTTGATGCTTATCGAGGCCGGCCGGAGTGGCCGTGCGGTTCTAGGCGCTGCAGTCTGGAACCGAACGACCGCTACAGTCGCAGGTTCGAATCCTGCCTCGGGCATGGATATGTGTGATGTCCTTAGGTTAGTTAGGTTTAATTAGCTCTAAGTTCTAGGCGACTGATGACCTCAGAAGTTAAGTCGCATAGTGCTCAGAGCCATTTGAACCATTTTTGATGCTTATCGATAAACGAATAACGGACTAGAATAATTTGGTACCGATCTATCGAATGGCCACGTAAAATTCCACTTTAAATATGATTTTATTTGTAATAGGAAACAAATTGACAATTTCCGTCGACACTTGGCGTTGTATGAAAGACTTGGAGAGCAGGATTTGTTTGATATGACTCCAGCTACATGTTACAAAAACTAAATTGCAAATATATGCCGAAACACCAGAGAAAATGCGCCTGACGACCCATTGGAGGGACACCGGTAATGCACAATCAAGTCTGATGATGAAATGACTTCATTGAAACCCACACCTTCACCGTGAAGACTGGATAGCTGTTCGGCACTATCAAGTCAGTAGAAAAAGTTCGTTGTTAGGATAGCGTAATTGTTTTAAGCAGAGGGAGATAAAGCAAACTGTCACGATATTGAAATATATGTGTTTTTGGGGTCGATGTTTTGTTTCTTCCCGTTACCACAGTTCGTCTCTAACACTTTGAATAAGTAATCATTCAAATGTCTGTTACGGGATGACGCGCAGTTTTGCATGTGAACGGTTCATACCACTGTTTTTGGGGTGAACTATTTATACTCTAAGCACATTTTCGCGAGGTTCTGAGTGTTCGAAGTCACGCTCTTCGCTTGTGAGTTACTCCTGTTTCGTTAATATTAACAACCGTCAGTTATGTAATTATCGAAAGCTGCACAAAGTGTCATGAAGACTTTACTTGTATACTCCATTCTTTGGAACTTTTGTGCCATGTACTGACATCTGTTTGTGTTTCCCATTCGACACATCGAGCGAGGTGGCACAGTGGTTAGCACACTGGACTCGCATTCGGGAGGAGGACGGTTCAAACCCGCGTCCGGTCATCCTGATTAAAGTTTTCAGTGTTTTCCCTAAATCGATTCAGGCAAATGCCAGTGTGGTTCCTTTAAAATGTCACGGCCGACTTCGTTCTCCATCTTTCGCTAACCCGATGGGACCGATTACCCCACTGTTTTATCCCCTCTCCCAAATCAATCAACCAACCCATTCGAGATTAATAATGTACAGTTTTTTTTCCTTTATTGCAATTCGTTTCTTCCTCCCCCCCCCCTCCCAGAGGGGGGGGGGGGTGGGCTGGCAGCAGCGTAATATGCTGCTCTACAAAAATGGTTCAAATGGCTCTGAGCACTATGGGACTCAACTGCTGTGGTCATCAGTCCCCTAGAACTTAGAACTACTTAAACCTAACTAACCTAAGGACATCACACACAGCCATGCCCGAGGCAGGATTCGAACCTGCGACCGTAGCAGTTGCACGGTTCCGGACTGCGCGCCTAGAACCGCGAGACCACCGCGGCCGGCTGCTGCTCTACAGCCTACAGAAATGTTAAAGAACATAATGAGAATATAAACAAACAAGAAGAACAGGCGATAAAACGGTGACATTGTAAAAAAAAATCTAAAATGGCGGAAATTTGTGGAATTTAAAATATAAAAATCAATGCGGTGACGGTGCGGATGAAGACACAAAGTAGACAGGCACAATTAAAAAAACAAGGCGACAGTCTGGTTTCTGTTCGCACGAGATAAAAAACTCAATTAGCGACAGTATGTGGCTGTTCGCAACACAGGGGACGCACAACACTGAACACTCACTTATAACAGCACTATACAGGTGACACGGCGGCAGATGGGGGGGGGGGGGGGGAGGAGCTGGGGAGGAGTAGAAAAGAAAAAAAGGGTGAGCTGATGGAGGGAGGGAGGGAGGGAGGGAGGGGACATAGAAAAGTAGGTGCTGGGCGGACGCGAGAAGGAGTGGGAAAGTCAGTGTAGGGGAGAGCAAAAACGACTCGGGGGAGAGAAGGGAGGCAGAGAGAGGGTAGGCGGGGAAAAAACAGGATGGAAGAAGGGGGGGTGGGGAAGTAATGTACAGCGAATCTCTCAACATTCGTCTTAAAGACATTTAAAAGTAAACACTGCAACGGTTATTAAATTGATAAGTTTAGCACATTAACATGATTTAGTACTGTGGTGAATTAATGTACCGGGTGATCAAAAAGTCAGTATAAATTTGAAAACTGAATAAATCACGGAATAATGTAGATAGAGAGGTACAAATTGACACACATGCTTGGAATGACATTGGGTTTTATTAGAACCAAAAAAATACAAAAGTTCAAAAATGTCCGACAGATGGCGCTTCATCTGATCAGAATAGCAATAATCAGCATAACAAAGTAAGACAAAGCAAAGATGGTTCTTTACAGGAAATGCTCAATATTTCCACCATCATTCCTCAACAATAGCTGTAGTCGAGGAATAATGTTGTGAACAACACTGTAAAGCACGTCCAGAGTTATGGTGAGGCATTGGCGTCGGATGTTGTCTTTCAGCATCCCTAGAGATGCCGGTCGATCACGATACACTTGCGACTTCAGGTAACCCCAAAGCCAATAATCGCACGGACTGAGGTCTGGGGACCTGGAAGGCCAAGCATGACGAAAGTGGCGGCTGAGCGCACGATCATCACCAAACGACGTGCGCAACAGATCTTTCACGCGTCTAGCAATATGGGGTGGAGCGCCATCCTGCATAAACATCCTACGTTCCAGCAGGTGTTTATCAGCCAGGCTGGGGATGATGCGATTCTGTAACATATCGGCGTACTCTCACCCATCACGGTAGCATTTACAAAACCAGAATCACACATTTCCTCGAAGAAAAAAGGCCGATAACGGTAGATGTGGTAAATCCAACCCATACCGTGACTTTCTCGTCGAGCAATGGAGTTTCCACGACAGTTCTAGGATTTTCGGTAGCCCAAATTATGCAGTTGTGGGCTTTGACAGACACTCGGAGTCTGAAATGAGCTTCGTCTGTCCACAACACGTTACTCAACCAATCGTCATCTTCCGCCATCTTTTGAAACGCCCACACTGCAAATGCCCTCCGCTTCACTAAATCGCTAGGTAACAGTTCATGATGCCAATGGATTTTGTACGGATAGCATCGGAGGGTACGCCTCAGTGCCAACCAAACAGTAGTGTATGGAATGCCGGTGTGACATGCGACTGCACGAGCGCTGACTTCCCTGTGCATAGACGAACCTGCTACAGTCTCCATTTCTTCCTGAACTGTCTCAGCAGCATTACGCCTTGTGCTCGGTCGGCCACTACGGGGTCTATCGTCCAAACAACCCGTGGCTTCGAAATCATTCTCGCCACAGCTGCATTTGTCAACGGACCTTTACCAGTTCGAATCCCTTTCCTATGGCGATAGGATCATAAAGCTGAACTAGCACATTCCCCATTCTGATAATACAGCTTCACTAAAGGCGCCTTTTCAGGTAACGTCAACATGCTGCGACTGCTGGCGCTCTATCTACATTATTCCGTGGTTTATTAAGTTTTCAGATTTAAACTGACTTTTTGATCACCCGGTATATTTGATAAACAAACTACGATGGGCCTTCAATTAGCAATGCAACATTTTTTCTCGTCAGTTTCGGGTGAAAAAACGCGGAATTTGTTGGGGATACCGTGGAATACTCCCGCTTCAGCCCCTATAGTTTCATGAAGTTCCGATAGTTGGCGGCGCCATATGTAGCCTTCAAAATGCCGTCTGTAGCGGAGGTGCATTCCAGTCAGAGAGCTGTCACTGAATTATTTTTCACGGAAAATCAGAGCATCGCAGAATTCATAGGCTCTTGCACAATGTTTACTCAAACTGGCAGTGACCAAACAAAACAGCAATGCATGCAGTGGCGCCACACCACCTCTCCTCCGAAGGAAAAGTTCAGAGCCGCACCCTCAGTCGATAAAGTCATGCCGACGGTCTTCAGGGGCTCTGAAGGGGTTAGTCTCTCTGATGTGCAACGATCAACTCTGGAGTGTATTTTGCTATTCTCAGGAAACTGAAGAAAGGGCTTGAACATGTTAGTCGCGACAAAAATACAAACGAACTACTCCATGACGCCAGCCGTGGTGGCTGGGCGGTTCTAGGCGCTTCAGTCTGGAACCGCGCGACCGCTGCTGTCGCAGGTTCGAATCCTGCCTCGGTCATGGATGTGT
This sequence comes from Schistocerca nitens, assembly GCF_023898315.1. Taxonomy (NCBI): domain Eukaryota; kingdom Metazoa; phylum Arthropoda; class Insecta; order Orthoptera; family Acrididae; genus Schistocerca; species Schistocerca nitens. The sequence goes on along the minus strand of NC_064616.1, from coordinate 164,566,149 downwards.
GTGATGTCCTTAGGTTAGTTAGGTTTAAGTAGTTCTAAGTTCTAGGGGACTGATGACCTCAGATGTTAAGTCCCATAGTGCTCAGAGTCATTTTTTTTTTATTTTTTTTTTTTTTACTCCATGACAACGCAAGGCCTCACAGAAGTCTGCGCACCCGAGAGGAGCTCACAAAACTTTTTTGGACTGTTCTTCCTCATCCACCCGACAGTTCGGATCTCGCACTTTGCGACTTGGACCTTTTTGGCCCAATGAAGGATGCACTCTGTGCAAAACAGTACGTGGACGATGGGGATATTGATGCAGCGAGGGTTGGCTCCGACGTCGAGCAGTAGAGAGGTACTACGCGGACATACGGCCCACCCAGGTAGAATATCTATCTTTATTATAAGAAGTAATATACATTAAACAAGAAAGACTGCTAATGTGCTAGCAGGCGCAGGGAACCAAACGATGCCGACCGCCCGCTGTCACCCTCTGCTATTGGATATTAGCATGGAGGGCCATGTTGTTTCCATTCTGTTCTCTTGTACTCTATCGTCCCGGCCGTTAATAGTTGCATTTCCAACGTGAAAGCGCTACTTCTCCATGAAGTAGTTCCTGAGTTGTGCTCACGAGGCTGAATACACAGTGTAAGTAGGCTGTTTAGGTTTTTTTATTGGTAACGCCACCTCTGTATGAAAATCACTGGCTGTGCTGTGTGCAGCCTGTGGCTGTTTTGCATTGTTGTAATACTCGCCATTGTAGTGTTAGGCAGCTGGCTGTGAACAGCGCGTAGCGTTGGGCAGTTGGAGGTGAGCCGCCAGCAGTGGTGGATGTGGGGAGAGAGAGATGGCGGAGTTTTGAAATTTGTCATGAACTGCTATATTTATATATGATGATATGAAGGTAAATACATTGTTTGTTCTCTATTAATATCTTTCATTTGCTAACTATCCCTATCAGTAGTTAGTGCCTTCCATAGTTTGAATCTTTTATTTAGCTGGCAGTAGTGGCGCTCGCTGTATTGCAGTAGCTTGAGGAGCGAAGATTTTTGTGAGGTAAGTGATTTGTGAAAGGTATAGTTTAATGTTAGTCAGGGCCATTCTTTTGTAGGGAATTTTGAAAGTCAGATTGCGTTGCGCTAAAAAAAATATTGTGTGTCAGTTTAAGCACTGTCCTGTAAAATTATTCAAAGGAGACGTTTCAACAGCACTTTTGTCCTATCACCAAGTTAAAATGCTTCTCCATGCCATTCACACGCGATGGCATCTCAGTAACGGAATCGGGAAATCTGCAGCGTCTCAACTTTGTCATTCGTCTTAGACACTGATGTTTTCACAACAGTTTTCTTGTATCTGTGTATAAAACAAAACTATTGCCTGATTTGACGACACTCTTATATTTCTTCCATAAATGTCAGTCACAATTAATAATTACAAAATGAATAATACTGCGTAACGAAAAGAACATAAAATTTCACCTTGTAATATTCAGCCACTTTGTTATAAGCAAATAAAAATACCGCCTTACGTAACTGGACCTTAGTCCCATTATTGGTATCCTTTCCTTTGCATTATCTATGTGTTTTCTGGAATTTTTTTTGTTTTGGCATATTAGTATAAACACTGATTTAAACATTGTCACGTAATGGTCTTTCGTTATGGAGTCATCAGTGAATATAAGTTCAACTTGTAGATCTGAAATGACACATTCACCCCATTATACTGACGCCGCTGTGCTTTTTTGCGACCTGAAAAAAATCCTTTTTTAATTCTATGTTGGGCTCGCGATGCGCATGCACTGTACCATCTGATTAAATTTACGTTCGTTCACAAGTAAAATACATTAAAATCGTGAAAGGTCTTTACCAACGTTCTTTTTCTCGATTTTTAACCTTTTCTATGGTTGACTTTTCTGACAAGCGGTTCCTACAACTGTTGGATGGTTGTTGCTTTGCTTCGCTGCAATCTTTCTAAAGAACTGTGAACTGTCTTTCTAAACGCTCTTCTAAACAGACCAGTTGCTGTTTCAGATAAGGTTTTTCTGTCAGCTTACATACATCGTGACGTCATCCTCTATCACTATACTCACTATGCCTTTCTAGCATTGAGGAAGACTTTCACTTTGATTCGAAGATCCTAACGGATTATAGGACAGTATCTACTCCTACACCCATACACTAATAATAAAACGATAAAACCGGCGTTTGTCTGTCTGTCTGAACACTCTAATCTACAAAAATAGTAAACGAATTTTCATGAGGTTTTCACAGATAAATTGAGCGTACCTTGGGGGCAACATACAGGCTTTATTTTATCAAAATCAGGTCATGAAAAAGAAAAAGATCTCGTAATTTAAAGTCTTAGGGGTCTGCGCTGACGGCGTAGTACACCAAAGTTCCAACAGATGGTGGTGTTAGGTTTTTTATCTGGATGACAGAAGTATTTTCGGCGAGGCCCTTGAGAAAGACAGGCCGTGGCGCGTACGTCACGGCATGCGGCACTGCAGGGCTTACGAGTGCCAGCAGCAGTTTCCGGCGGGGAGCTAGTAACTATTTCAGACGAGTTAAATAATTTTTGACTGAATGTTTAAATACATGCAAGTTCTCGATAGCACATGAGAAACAAAGGCATTTAGTGGGTATCTTCTCAATTATATATTGATTTCCCGTGGGCCCTGCACACAGCCGAGCGTTTGCCAAGTGTCGCTGACAAGCCGACTAGTGTGAAGTCACAAGTTCGTTACACGGCACGTAGGTGGTCCATCTGAATTTTCGGATGAGATTATCTCGAAAACTATACATCGGGTAAAAATAGTGGGTAGGACAAGTTCGTAAGCTCACAGGGGGACATCAAATGATACTACACGTGACCTCCAGCCCCCGCCCCCTTGGGTTGGGCGGGGGCCTACTTTTAAATCTTAAATGGAAACACCCATTTTTATTGCAGACTCGGATTCTCCATAAAAAAGTAATCAAGTTTTGACGGAAACATTTTTTTGAACCATTGACAGATGGGGCTGAAATCGAGAAAAAAGTAAAATTGCGGAATAACTCTGATTTATTTATAATTATCCGAGAAAGAGGCATCAAATCGATAAAAAATGTGCACCAATTCTTTCGTTACGCCAAATTAAGCTATTTTTGTACAAAATGTACTGTATCGTACTTTTAGCGTTACCCAGGAACAACGACATGGACGTAGTAGAATGATCTTCCCAAGGGGTGGTTCATTAGTGTGAGTCCCCTTGCCTCTCACATATTGGGGTGCTTCATTATTGTGAGTCCCCCTGCCTCTCGAAATTTGGGTTGCTTAATTAATGAAATTAGCCACGAAGAAATTGTTCAAAATTATCCCCATTTGCTTCAATACATAAAGGCAATCGTCTGCTAAAGTTGTGCCGGCCAGAGGGGCCGAGCGGTTCTAGGCGCTACAGTCTGGTACCGCGCGACTGCTACGGTCGTAGGTTCGAATCCTGCCTGGGGCATGGATGTGTGTGATGTCCATACGTTAGTTAGGTTTAAGTAGTTGTAAGTTCTAGGGGACTGATGACCTCAGAAGTCAAGTCCCATAGTGCTCAGAGCCATTTGATCCATTTGCTAAAGTTGTCCACAGTTGTGAGCAGCACATCCCGTGGTGAGGCTGCACATGCTCTTCGAATGCGTTGCTCCACATCGTTTCGGGTTGTGGGCTGTCTTTCATAAACAATATTTTTTAAATAACTCCACAAGAAAAAACCAGGAGATGTTAGGTCTGGTGTACGTGGAGGCCACTGAATTGGTCCGCCGCGTCCTATCCACCGACCAGGGTACCGTAAATTTAAAGCGTTCCGCACATTTTTAGCTGCTCCATCATGTTGGAACCACATTCGTTGCCTAGTTTCTAAATCAACGTCTTCCATTAGCTCTATCAAATCATCCTGGAGAAGTTGTAAATAAGATTCCCCAGTAACATTTCGGTCAAAAAACTACGGTCCTATTAAGTAACCGTTTAAAATTCCACGCCAGACTATTAACGACCATTTGTGTTGATTGTCAACGGGTCTGTGCCAGTGTGGATTGACAGGGGACCAATAATGACAATCATGACGATTTAATTCGCCATTGTTTTTGAATGTGGCTTCGTCGGTAAACATAATGTATCTAAAAAAAATCATTGTCACCTCTTATCATTTCCGAGACCAATTGGTAGAAATGCACACGTATTTGCATATCTTACGGCGTTAATGTTTGTGTCAGTTTGATATGATACGCATGATATTTATGTGCCTTCAAAATCCTCAAAACATTTGATTTCGGTATTCCACTTTGTCTCTGAATCGCATGACTACTCATTTCGGGATCCAGTTGAACACAGGCGAGAACGCTAAGGGCACGAGCGTCATTTTCATTGTATTCGCGATGACGAGGTGGACGGTGCGTGTACTCATTTCGAGCTCGTTGAGTGCAATTTCGAATAATGTCTTCGCTTGGATGTCGTCTGTTTGGGAAGCGATCCGCATATAATTGCGCAGCTGCAGCGTAATTGTTATGGCATTCACCTACAATTAACATCATATCAACAATCTCTGAAGAGGGATAGTGAGCCATGTTTCGCTAAAGAATAATTTACTTTCGTCAGTTGATGTGTATGGTTCACAGTCTGAAATTGAAGTGACGTCTGATCGCATTGCACCGACCTTTACACTGAGCCGTAGTTTGCATTTTGGTCACGGTAGCGCCACAGTCGGGTGAGTAATGCCATTGTGAAGAGATCCCTAACGAGATTTTAATACCATTCCGCCTCCCTCCATCAAAAACTGTGGTGAGTAGGATACCTTTTCTAAAAAAAAATAGCTTAATTTGGCGTAATGAAACAATTGGTGCACATGTTTATCGATTTGATGCGTCCTTCTCAGATCATTCAAAATAAATCGGAGTTCTTCCCCAATTTTAATTTTTCTCGATTTCAGCGCCATCTGTCAATGGTTTAAAAAAATGTTTCAGACAAAACTTGATTATTTTTTTATGGAGAATCCGAATCTGCAATAAAAAATGGAAGTTTCCGTTTAAGATTTAAAAGTTGCCACTCGCCCCACCCAAGGAGACGGGGCTGGGGGTCACGTGTAGTATCATTTGATGTTCTCCTTTGAGCTTACGAACTTGTCTTACACACTATTTTTACCCGATGTATAGTTTTCGAGATAATCTTATCCGAAATTTCATATGGACCACCCTATATATATACAGGGTATAAATTTTAAGTTGACAAACCAGAATAACTCGAAAAATAAGCTTCACGCGAAAAAATGTGTAGAATCCAAAGTTGATTATTTTCGAGGGGGACATCTGCTGGTGCAAAAATTAGCCCGCCACCCCAGCCCCCTGGGGATGGGGCGGGAGGCAACCTTAAAATTTCAAAAGGGAATCCCCATTTTTTATTGGAGAATCAGATTCTGCATAAAAAAACTACATACATTTTGTCTTAAACATTTTTTTTATTCTTCGTAGTTGGCGCTGTAATTCAAGGAAATCCATGTTCTCATTTTTGCGTGAAAAATGGTTACAGATAAATAAAAAATACTTATTTACTTCATAAATTTTGATTCGCTAAAACTCAAACTCTCCCTCTCTCCCGATACGGTGGGGTTTAAGAGAGAGGAATTAGAGTTTTACGAATGTTGACCCATGAAACAATCAAAACTTGTCCAAATCTGCGGACAAAATTAATATTTGGGCCAACATTTGTAAAACTCGATCAGCGATATTCCCGCCGCCGGTATGGGTCATCTTTCCGGTGGTGTGCGCAGAGCGCGCGGTGGCGCCAGCTACCAGGCCGATCGGCGAGCGAGGGGTAAGCTCTAACAAGTAGCGAGAATTTTGCTTCGCGACGCCGAGCAGTAACGTCGTTTGCCAAGTCTGGCGGACAGTACAGGTGCCGGGCGAGGCAGCAGGAAGAGCGGATCTAAAAGGGGCTGTAGGAAATATCGCCGGCGTGGAAGCAGTTACGTTACTGGGAAGCCGTTGGTGTATTTCGCGTACTATATGTCTCCTTGTACCGGGATCTGCGGCGCCTGGCTTCGTCGAACAAGCCAGAGGGTAAGGGCCTTGTTTGTGCTGTAAATTGTGGCCGGAATCGGCTACTGGTTTCAGTGCTGTTGACTTAATTTTCCTTGCTGGTCGTTACTACTCCTACTGAGTCTGTCCTCGAATGTGTTAATTTCAACTTGCGTAGTACGCAAGGTTCTATGCGGATATGGTAATTAACTCTGATTTAATCACAAATTTATTTTACAGGGTGTTTCAAAAATGACCGGTATATTTGAAACGGCAATAAAAACTAAACGAGTAGCGATACAAATACACCGTTTGTTGCAATATGCTTGGGACAACAGTACACTTTCAGGCAGACAAACTTTCGAAATTACAGTAGTTACAATTTTCAACAACAGATGGCGCTGCGGTCTGGGAAACTCTATAGTACGATATTTTCCACATATCCACCATGCGCAGCAATAATATGGCGTAGTCTCTGAATGAAATTACCCGAAACCTTTGACAACGTGTCTGGCGGAATGGCTTCACATGCAGATGAGGTGTACTGCTTCAGCTGTTCAATTGTTTCTGGATTCTGGCGGTACACCTGGTCTTTCAAGTGTCCCCACAGAAAGAAGTCACAGGGGTTCATGTCTGGCGAATAGGGAGGCCAATCCACGCCGCCTCCTGTATGTTTCGGATAGCCCAAAGCAATCACACGATCATCGAAATATTCATTCAGGAAATTAAAGACGTCGGCCGTGCGATGTGGCCGGGCACCATCTTGCATACACCACGAGGTGTTCGCAGTGTCGTCTAAGGCAGTTTGTACCGCCACAAATTCACGAAGAATGTCCAGATAGCGTGATGCAGTAATCGTTTCGGATCTGAAAAATGGGCCAATGATTCCTTTGGAAGAAATGGCGGCCCAGACCAGTACTTTTTAAGGATGCGGGGACGATGGGACTGCAACATGGGGCTTTTCGGTTCCCCATATGCGCCAGTTCTGTTTATTGACGAAGTCGTCCAGGTAAAAATAAGCTTCGTCAGTAAACCAAATGCTGCCCACATGCATATCGCCGTCATCAATCCTGTGCACTATATCGTTAGCGAATGTCTCTCGTGCAGCAATGGTAGCGGCGCTGAGGGGTTGCCGCATTTGAATTTTGTATGGATAGAGGTGTAAACTCTGGCGCATGAGACGATACCTGGACGTTGGCGTCATTTGGACCGCAGCTGCAACACGGCGAACGGAAACCTGAGGCCGCTGTTGGATCACCTGCTGCAATAGCTGCGCGTTGCCCTCTGTGGTTGGGCCGGCCGAAGTGGCCGTGCGGTTAAAGGCGCTGCAGTCTGGAACCGCAAGACCGCTACGGTCGCAGGTTCGAATCCTGCCTCGGGCATGGATGTTTGTGATGTCCTTAGGTTAGTTAGGTTTAACTAGTTCTAAGTTCTAGGGGACTAATGACCTCAGCAGTTGAGTCCCATAGTGCTCAGAGCCATTTGAACCATTTGAACCCTCTGTGGTTGCTGTACGCGGTCGCCCTACCTTTCCAGCACGTTCATCCGTCACATTCCCAGTCCGTTGAAATTTTTCAAACAGATCCTTTATTGTATCGCTTTTCGGTCCTTTGGTTACATTAAACCTTCGTTGAAAACTTCGTGTTGTTGCAACAACACTGTGTTCTAGGCGGTGGAATTCCAACACCAGAAAAATCCTCTGTTCTAAGGAATAAACCATGTTGTCTACAGCACACTTGCACGTTGTGAACAGCACACGCTTACAGCAGAAAGACGACGTACAGAATGGCGCACCCACAGACTGCGTTGTCTTCTATATCTTTCACATCACTTGCAGCGCCATCTGTTGTTGAAAATTGTAACTACTGTAATTTCGAAAGTTTGTCCGCCTGAAAATGTACTGTTGTCCCAAGCATATTGCAACAAACGGTGTATTTCTATCGCTGCTCGTTTAGTGTTTATTGCCGTTTCAAATATACCGGTCATTTTTGAAACACCCTGTATGTCCTACATTGTAGGGTGCTTGCCATTTAAGTAACGTGGTTGTGTGCCATGGTATCTGCTGTGTTGTTGCCTGTACTCTGAATTACATTGGTAATACCAATCATCTACATCCATACTCCGCAAACAACCTGACGGTGTGTGGTGGAGGGTACTTTGAGTACCTCTATCGGTTCTCCCTTCTATTCCAGTCTCGTATTGTTCGTGGTCTCTTCGCGAGATACACGTAGGAGGGAGCAATATACTGCTTGACTCCTCGGTGAAGGTATGTTCTCTAAACTTCAACAAAAGCACGTACAGACCCACTGAGCGTCTCTTGCAGAGTCTTCCACTGGAGTTTATCTATCATCTCCGTAACGCTTTCGCGATTACTAAATGATCCCGTAATGAGGCACACTGCTCTCCGTTGGCTCTTCTCTCTCTTCTATTAACCCCATCTGGTACGGATACCACACCGGTGAGCAATATTTAAGCAGTGGGCTACAAGTGTACTGTAACCTACTTCCTTTGTTTTCGGACTGCATTTCCTTAGGATTCTTCAAATGAATCTGTCTGGCATCTGCTTTACCGACGATCAACTTTGTATGATCATTCCATTTTAAATCACTCCTAATGCCTACTCCCAGATAATTTATGGAATTAACTGCTTCCAGTTGCTGACCTGCTATATTGTAGCTAAATGATAAAGGATCTTTCTTTCTATGTATTCGCAGCACATTACACTTGTCTACAATGGGATTCAATTGCCATTCACTGCACCATGCGTCAATTCGTTGCAGATCCTCCTTCATTTCAGTACAATTTTCCATAGTTACAACCTCTCGATATACTACAGCGTCATTCGCAAAAGTCTCAGTGAACTTCCGATGTTATCCACAAGGTCATTTATATATATTGCGAATAGCAACGGTCATGCGGCACACCTGAAGAAATCACTCTTACTTCGGACGACTTCTCTCCATTGAGAATGACAAATGGTTCAAATGGCTCTGAGCACTATGGGACTCAACTGCTGAGGTCATTAGTCCCCTAGAACTAAGAACTAGTTAAACCTAACTAACCTAAGGACATCACAAACATCCATGCCCGAGGCAGGATTCGAACCTGCGACCGTAGCGGTCTCGCGGTTCCAGACTGCAGCGCCTTTAACCGCACGGCCACTTCGGCCGGCCTGAGAATGACATGCTGTGTTCTGTTATCTAGGAACTCTTCAATCCAATCACACAATTGATGTGATAGTCCGTATGCTCTTACTTTGTTCATTAAACGACTGTGGGAAATTGCATCGAACGCCTTGCTGAAGTCAAGAAACACGGCATCTACCTGGGAACCCGTGTCTATGGCCCTCTGAGTCTCGTGGACGAATAACGCGAGCTGGGTTTCACACGATCGTCTTTTTCGAAACCCATACTGATTCCTACAGAGTAGACTTCTAGTCTCCAGAAAAGTCATTATACTCGAACATAATACGTGTTCCAAAATTCTACAACTGATCGACGTTAGAGATATAGGTCTGTAGTTCTGCACATCTGTTCGACGTCCCTTCTTGAAAACGAGGATGACCTTTTAATATTTTTTTTGTGGGACCTAAAATTTAAAAAAAAACTCTCACACCGGCCTGATTTAGCTTCACTGATCAGGATAGTAAAAACATGCGTATGTTAAGGGAATTTTCATTCACAAAGCAGGCTTATCACATTCATGCAGTTCAATACTGTTCTATCCTGATTAAATTGAGCTTGCCTTAAATTCCATAAGGCAGTGAAGCAATTTCGAAGTCTCGGTGCGACGAAAATTGTCAGTCGATCTCCTGAAAACATTTGTAATAATTATTAACTTTCGGTGATCACATGGGGAAGACCGGAGATCTGCTGGTAAGACCGTGTTAGCCTATTTATTTGAAGTAACTGGATATCTTGAGCATACAAAACGGCAGGTTCGTCCAGTGTAAATCAGACGTTCCCCACTGATCCCGTGCAACACAGCGTAGTAAGCAGACACTGTCAATAATAATCAGTTAAATAATACGCGAACACACTTACTTTAGTTTAGTTCATGTATTAAATTCCTTCCCATACAGAATCTCATCAAGATGGCGACTAGCTCAACAATACATACATATACATCCTTCTTTCACGGCTAATCGGTAAGATCCTTCATTCTTTTCATAAGAGAAAACAGATAGCAGAGAAGCTATTCCATGGAGTAAATGGACGCTCCAAGGAATAATAGGGCTTGAAACTACTTTGCATTGATAATCATCGTATATTAAAGTTTAGGAATCGGTAAGATAAGAAGAGATTTCGAGATATGTACTGAGTTATATAATTTATAAAATTTCTGAAAATATCGCGGAGAGACCGCTGCAAGAGACGTTACAACCTGTGCCCTTTTCCAATCCTTTGGAACGCTACGCTCTTCTAGAGTCCTACGGTACACCGCTGCAAGAACTGCAGTAACGAAAGACTACATTTCCTTGTTAAATTTTAGTAAATTGCTCTTCAGGTTGAGCATAGTTTTTGAGTAAATAATTTTTAATTCATTTCACTAAATGTGTAATAGGCCGTGGTTTATGAATGTTTAAATTTTGAAGTAACTTGCTCTCACCTAAATGGTAATGTTAAAAATTTGTTGATGGTTTTATTTGTTATTTGTCTTGTTTAAATTTGCCAAATAACTGTCCTGTGCAACTGTCGATGGTGATTGCCTGATGTGTCACTTGGTCCAGTTCTACCGCCCCACAGCCTATTGTGCTGAGCTTGTGTTGTGTAAAAGTTGAATTCCATGCTGTGCTGACACATCAAATGTGGAGGCGGCCCTGCTTGTGGCTGTCGAGGGTGCAGGGTGCAGTAGTCCGCAGGTTGTTGCTCACCTCGGTACCAATGACGCCTGTCACTTGGCTTCTGAGGCCATCCTCAGTTCATACGGACGCATGGCGGAAGTGGTGAAGACTGCTGGACTTGTTCGTGGGCTGCATGCAGAGCTCAAAGTTTCCAGCACCATATCCAGAGTCGATCACGGTCCTTTGGTTTGGAGCCGAGTGGAGGGGCTCATCCAGACACTCCTTTGATCCTGTGACGGTCGTAGCTGCAGATTTCAGCACCTCCAATATGGGGTGGAGGGTTGAAGGATTCCCCTTGATACGCTAGGGGTGCACTACGCAAATGAAGCAGCTACTTGGGTAGCACAATAATTGTGGAGTGCGTAAGGGAGTGTTTTAGGCTAAGCGGTAGTTCGAGGTCTCTGATGAACATTCGCTGGCCGATACGCAGAGAGTGAAATCAGATTGCGTACAAAGTAGAAACACTTCGACTGCCAAAACTTTATCAATTGTCGAAGTATTCGTAACAGAGCTCCTTTCCTCTAGGAAAGTTGTCGCGCTTAAATTATACTCTGAACCGAAAACTGGTTGAAACACGAAGTAGAACGTTCCGAGATATTTACCCAGACACGGAACATATATCGGAAAGACAGATTAGACACTATAAGTGGGGGAATGTTCATTCCTGTCGACAAAAGTATTCTGTCCTTCGAGGTCGAAATTGAGTCTGATTGTGTAGTTATCTGGACACGAGCAGCAGGCCTAGGTGAACTCAGATTAATCGTCGGATGTTTTTACTGGCCACCTGACTACGCCGTAACAGTTGTAGAACCATTCAAGGAAAGTCTGCTCTCGGTAGTGCGAGAATACACAGATCATGTAGTATTAGTGCGACTTTAATCTACCGAGTATAGACTGGGACGTGTATGGATTCACTGCAGGTGGTGCAGGCAGATAGTCTTGAGAAGTGATGACCTTATTGACAATGCCAGTATAGACAGGTATTAGTGATGATGATATCATAGCAACGATGTTTACAAAAGTTAATAAATCCGTCAGGAGGCTAGGAGAGTATGTATGCTACAATAAGCAGATAAGCGATTGTCAGCATCCCGCTTACACAATGAATGGATATCATTTAGTTCCAATATGACAGACGTAGAGGAATAATGGGCAAAGTTTAAACTGATAGTAAATAGCGCTCTGGAGACATATCTGCCAAGTAAGTGGATTAAGGATGGAAAAAGACTTGTTTAATAATCAGATTCGGGAAATACCAAGGAAAACGTTACTCTTGCACTCTTGGTTCGGTAAGAATGCACAAAAGTCGACAGGCAGAAGTTATTAGAAATTCGTGCGTCCGTAAGGAGATCAACGGGCGAAGCATACAACAATTTCCACCGTCATACCTCAGCAAAAGATCTTGCCGAAAATCCAAGAAAACAATCTGGGATGGCAACAGAAAATAGCAAAAGGAAAGCTGAAGTTTGAAATTTCACATTTAAGAAATCGTTCACGCAGGAGGATCGTACAAACATAGTGTCGTTTGACTGCCGCATAGACTCCAGCCTAGAGGACAGAAATGGGCGTCCCTGGCATGTAGAAGCAACCGGATTAGTTGAAAACAAATAAGTCGCCAGGTCCAGATGGGATCCTAATTCTGTTTTACAGAGAGTATTTTGCGGCATTGGCCCCTTGCTTAGCTTGCATTAATCGTGAATTACTCGTCCAGCGCAAAGTTCCAAGTGACTGGAAAAAAAAGCCAAAGAACGGATCATCATAATTACAGGCCAATGGCCTGAACATCTGTTTGTTGTAGAATTCTTGAACACACTCTGACTTCGAATATAATAAATTTCCTTGACACAGAAAAGCTTGTTTGCACATATCAGCATGGACTTTAAAAGCATCAATCGTGCGAAATTCATTTTGGCCTTTCCTCACATGACATCCTACAAACTATGGATGGAGGGCATCAACAAGATTCCGTATTCCTGGATTTCCGGAAAGCGTTTGACACGGTGCCGTCCTGCAGACTGTTGATGGGAAGTCCTGGCACATGGATTAGGTTCCGATATACGTGACTCGAAGACTTTTTATGTAATAGAACGAAGTACATTTTCCTCGACGGAGAGCGTTCATCAGACACACCTGTGTCGTTAGGAATGCCCCAGAGAAGTGCGATAGGTCTGCTCTTATACACACAAATGATCTGACGGACAGGGTGAGCAGCAGTTTACGGCTCTTTGCTGAGGAGCTGTGGTGTATGGGAAGGTGTCGTCGCTGAGTGACTGTAGGTGAATACAAGATTATTTAGACAGAATTTCTAGTTGGTGCGATGAATAACAGGTTTCTCTAAATATAGATAAATGTACGTTAATGCGGATGAATAGTAGAAACAATTCTGTAACATTCCAAAACAGCATTAGCAGTGTGGTGCGTGACACAGTAACATCGATTAAATATGTAAGCGTAACGTTGCAAAGCGGTATGAGATGGAATGAGCACATAGGGTCGATAGTAGGGTATACGAATCGTCAATTTCGGTTTATTTCGAGAATTTTAGGAAAGTGCACCTCTTCTATAAAGAAGGCGTATAGAACGCTCGTGCGGCCCATTCTTGAGTACAACTCGACTGTTAGACATCGAAGCAATTCAAAGGGGTGTTGCTAGATCTGTCACCAGTACGTTCGATCAGCATGCAATTATTACAGAGATGCTTCTCTAGAGAGAAGATGACGCCCTTTTCGCGAGATACTATTGCGGAAATCTACAGAACCGATATTCGAGGCCGACTGCAGAACGATTATACGGCCACCAAGGTACATTTTGCTTAAGGACCACGAAGAATTGGGGCTCGTATGGAAGCTGACAGCAATATTTTTCCCCTCGCGCTATTTGCAAGTGGAACAGGAAAGAAAATTACTAGTAGTAGTACATGGTGCCTCCATGCACCCTAAGGTGGCTCCTGGAGAACGTATGTAAATTTCGATGCAGATAGTCCCAATTGCGTGCCACAGACATTCGACTGCCTACTGCGCGCAAATTAATGGCTTAGGGAAAGTTAGCCCCGTTGTGGTTCGAACCATGGAGCAACCTTTAAGTCTGTTTGTGCTAAACCTAAATGTTTTATTGCAGTATTGAAGCAGTGTTTCCATCTTCGGTGTTAATAAGACCAAGGCCGATTATCAAAGAGTACAAGAAGATATGCACTTCCAATTACGATTTTAACCAAATGTTCTTCTTGAATTTACTGTCATTTGCATTGATGGGTCTGAATAAGGGGCACTGGGTGCTCAGTCTTGATTGTTGATTATGCATTTCGTGTTCACTTCTCAGTGAGAATTACAGTTTTTGTTTTGGAACTGTTTGCGATCCTGAGGCCAGAAGATTGATGCAAGAAGTAAGTAGCTGACCGGCTGGGAGTACACTATGTAATCAAAAGTATCCGGACACCCGCAAAACATACGTTTTTCATATTAAGTGCATTGTGCTACCACCTACTGCCAGGTACTCCATATCAGCGACCTTAGTAGTCATTAGACATCGCGAGAGAGCGGCTGCTCATAGGTCACACATCACGCCTGTAAATGCTAAACGAAGCCCCGCTTAGTGTAAGGAGCGTGAACATTGGACGACTGAACACTGAAAAAACGTTGTGTGGAGTGATGAATCAAGAATCACAATGTGGCGATCCTATGGCAGGATGTAGGTATGGCAAATGCCTGGTGAACGTCATCTGCTAGCGTGTGTAGTACGAGCTGTAAAATTCGGAGTCGGTGGTGTTACAGTGTGGTCGTGTTTTTCATGGAGGGGGCTTGCACCCCTTGTTTTGCGTGGCACTATCACAGCACAGGCCAACATTGATGTTTCAAGCAACTTCTTGCTTCCCACTGAAGAAATGCAATTAGGGGATGGCGACTGCATCTTTCAACACGATCGAGCGCCTGTTCATAATGCACGGTCTGTGGCGGAGTGGTTACACGACAATAACATCCCTGTATTGGACTGGCCCACACAGAGTCCTGACCTGAATCCTATAGAACTCCTTCGGGATGTTTTGGATCGCCGACTTCGTGCCAGACCTCAGCGACGGGCATCGATACCTCTCCTCAGTGCAGCACTCCGTGAAGAATAGGCTGCCATTCCCCAAGAAACCTTCCAGCTCCTGATTACATATAATACAAAGAAAAAGTGAATAAATAAGCAAGAATAAAACTTTTGGGAACAAAATAAGAAATTTAAAAATTTATAAAAATAAGAAAAAATAAAAGATTCAAATATTTAAAGAAAAAAAAAACACAAAAAATGACAAAAAAAAGAAACGCGCGAGAGTGGAAGCTGTCATCAAGGGTAAGGGTCGGCCAACACCATACTGAATTCCAGCATTATCGATGGAGGGCGGGCGCCCCGAACTTGTAAGTGATTTTCAGCCAAGTGTCCGGATACTTTTGATAAAATGGTTCAAATGGCTCTAAGCACTATGGGACTTAGAACTCCTTAAACCTAGCTAACCTAAGGACATCACACGCATCCATGCCCGAGGCAGGATTCGAACCTGTGACCGTAGCAAACAGCGCGGTTCCGGACTGAAGCGCCTAGAACCGCTCGGCCACAGCGGCCGGCTTCTTTTGATCACGTAGTGTAGAAAACAACAGATTAAGATTCACGGAAACATATTATTCGGTCCTGGGCAGCATTTCGATAGCCACACAGATGAAAAGAAATGAAAAGAGGTTGGATACCTGGATACCCCTAACACATGGCTGCGTCCTGTGGCGATAGAATCATTTGCTTTGTAGTGCTTATGGAGTACACGTTTAACTGAACGGCACTTTTCTAACTGCGATTTGTAAAGTGACAAAAATGCATCGGTAAGTTTCACATGGTGATGCCCGCTATTTTTGGTGACGTTGAGACGAGTGTGTTGCAAATTCTTACTCCATCCCTAAACTCTTATGGAGGAGATCTTCACATATTGTACAGTGGGTGGCTTTTGATTTTTTAAAACATCTAACTTACGAGTGGGTTTATTAAAAATAACTTGTGAAGTGAATTCTTGCATCCACTTGCATGAGAGAAATCTGTGCGTGGTGGCGACTAGACTGTAAGTACTCATAAAATACTCGAATTGTCGTTAAATATTTTCGTTCAACGATATTAAAAATAATTTCCGTTAGCTCTTTAACTGATGTAGATCAACAGCTATCTGACCGGCCAATGAAGACTAGACATAGCCTAACCAACTAGTAACCAAGGTCCACGACTGGAACAGGTTAAAATATTAAGTCCTCATTTTCACTCGCAGAGTTTATCGTAAAGAAGCAGAGCCTAGTCCCTTAAATTCATAAATTTTTATTATCTATCACAGTCACATCGAACAGAGCTAAAAAGAACTATCTGCGCGCCTTAACTGTAAACAATTCTTTGGCAGATTTACTGCGCGTCATAAATGATTTACAGTCTTCTAATGAAAATAAGACTCCCCACTACCTTGCTGTGAAAATATAATCTTGTTTATGGCACACAATTGTGGAATAATCTCATGCTTAACAATAAAGAAATGCTGAAGATCATAACAAGTGCATTTTTTAAATAACACAGTATCTAAACTCATGTAGTTTTTAAGATATCACACACTGTTTTTTTTTTTTCTTTTTGCGTATTTTCTTTTGCTTGACCAGTTATCGCATGTAAACAATGAGAAAGCAAACAAATCTACGTAGCTACTCAGTGTGCTACGAAAGTTTCTGTTACAACTTCTCAGCTAGGTGGTACAGAGGTTGAGGCACTAGATTCGTATTTCTGGAGGAGTGTCGTCCATATCTCTCACTGGCCATCCAGATTTATGTTTTCCATGGTTCCCCTAAACGGATTAAAATGAATGCCAGGATCTTCCCTTTGAATAGGCTGCGACCTATTTCATTTCAGATCTCGTGCTTCGCCGGCCGAAGTGGCCGTGCGGTTAAAGGCGCTGCAGTCTGGAACCGCAAGACCGCTACGGTCGCAGGTTCGAATCCTGCCTCGGGCATGGATGTTTGTGCTGTCCTTAGGTTAGTTAGGTTTAACTAGTTCTAAGTTCTAGGGGACTAATGACCTCAGCAGTTGAGTCCCATAGTGCTCAGAGCCATTTGAACCATTTTTGATCTCGTGCTTCGTCTCTGATCAACTCATCGTCGATGGGACGTTAAACAGTAATGATACTTGTTTGGCAATACCGAGAAATAGACTTACTTTAAGAACACTAGACCTAACTGACATAAAAACAGAAAAATGTGTTGGTGGGAACTGAATTTAGAGATCCCTACAGTGAAATAGTCAAGACAGAATCCTGCAGAGAATACCCAGGAAAAACATGACGCGTTCCAACACCGACGAGTGTAGAGATAAATCTGTCAAACTGTCTGTAGGTGGTGGGCTCATGAGGCATGCCGTAGAGGAAGGTCTATCTGTGGTATGGAGCAAGTCATGTGGTCATTCTTAGAGGCACCATATGTCTCACGTCGCAGAGTGGAGGTACTTGAATTGTAGTAAGTAACGGACGATCCCTTCAGAGAGTTCTTGGGGAGCAACTACGCTATCGAGACACTGTATGACGTCTGTCTTTTCGACTATTCTTCCAATTATTTCACAATTCGTTTTCAGAAATACCTCCATTCATTCCAATGATCTCCCTCGTGCACCTCAGTATTTTCACCTACTCGCGTAATCAGTGGTACTACCTCTGCAAAAATCATGGTAATAATTATAGGAAGAACCATCCAAGATTTCCGTCTCAATGCCTCTAACTCACAGTCCACAATCGTCCTATTGAGCCAAAGAAAATTAAACACCGTCCGAACAGGTCTCGGAATGCCCAAAGGTACCGACTGGTCACCGTATCATACTCAGCCGATACCGATGGGCGTCATTGGATACAGGTATGAAAGGGGCAGACCATTAGCACACTGTTCTCCTGGCCGTTGTTACCTTTCAAGGCTGGAGTCGCTAGTTCTCAATCAAGTAGCTCTTCACTTTCCTCAGAAGGGCCGACTGCATCCGGCTTGCCAACAGCACTCGGCAGACACGCTAGCCAAGCCCGACAGCACTTCCATCTAGGACAAAGACTGCAGTAGATTAAAACTATTAACAAGCCGAATATGGAGCCAAATCCCACGAGTGACACATACCAACTGTGCTGGTGCAATGTGAGTGTGGTCAAGATAGACGAAGTACGGACATCATCGAAGAGCATTCAAGTATAAAGTTGAGTTTTTTATGGACCGTCAGAAGTTTATTCCTCGTATGGGTTAAAGTTGGGCACTCCCAGGGTAATTTAAAAGGGCAGTAGCCAGTCTTGGCTGGGCTGAGAGGCGATTTTTGTAGGAATATAACTTTGTTATTTGAGGCCTAGGATGTGGGGAGTGAAGCCTGGATGCCATTGCAGAACATGCGGGTCGGAACGACACTCTTCAGTGACAGCCAACAGTCAACGTGTGATTTCTCCCTCAAGTTCCCTATCGACTATACAGAGCGAGTACGTACCGGGCAGATTCTTTGTCAGCAGTTCAAGGGAACAAACAACTGCTGCTGAGGTGGTGGGATGTTACTGCGCACATATGCTACAATGAATTACAGTTGAACAGTATAATGTAACATAATACTTGCAAAGGAAAATTCTAAATGATAATTTGAGTGGCTGAGCGACCTTCACACTACAAAGACTTCATCCGTACAGTTCTCCCCTGTGCAACTGTTGCATGTATCTCCTCCCTTCGCAAATTTCACCAAATCCTTGAACGATGCACTATGGCACACTCGCTATATCCGTTTAGACTCCACCATTTGTATCCTGTATCATCGGGCAGTTTTCACACCACCTCGAAAAACTGGAACAGCAGTTGGCAGTTGAAGGTTGGAGTGCTAACATCACAGTTACAGATGGTCTGCGTAAACCAGCTGCGTTGGCTACTGATGCAGCGTCTATCTGGATCGTGATAACTCCTTCAGCATCAACTGAGGCCAGAAGATGGCGCACTGAAGCGCTGAAAATGGTAGCTACACAATAAACAAGATCATAAGGATGGCTGTAGGCGTTTCATTTGCTTACAATACTGAACGGTCGTGGTCCCTAAGACCTCCAGTCAAATGGATGGACATACAGAAACTGGAACAGCTTTCCAGTACTATGTCTCAGGCAAAACAGACTTGCAACACTCCATCCTATCCCCGTCACTGAGAACCCTCACCTGTTGCCGCGACTCTGCTACCTTGTCCTGCCTTCCTTACATCTCAACACACTACATGTCACGGTAATTTCAATCGCCTCCCCCCCTCCCACCCTCCTGGATCACAAAATCATTCCTAGAATCTACCCAGCCAATCAACTATCAGCTACCCTACCTCTTCCATTCAAAACGAAGGTTCTAACGTTCCCCTTCCCCACAATCCTACTCGCCTCTTGCCACCTATGTCCCGTTTCGTCATCGTTCGCAATACTCATCCCACGTTATTCCTCATACCACTTCCTCTCATGTCACATCTACTACCAAACCACAAACTAGAAAACGTTGCAAGAAGTCCACAGCACCATCATCCTTCAGTTTCTACACCACGCACATATACAGCGAATGTTAGACTAGGGTGTAACTGAAAATGTTACCAGTGATTATAATTTCCAGTGGTTGTGGTCAGCAAAAAAGATGTCTGCATTTGCCAGGTAGAGGATGGCAGGAGTTGAAGGAAACTTGTAAAGAGAGTGAGAGAGGGGGGGGAGGGGGGGGGACTGATCATCCCAGCAACCACTATGGTTTCATGGGGCCAGGTTCCTGTCGTCACGTAACATAACATGCTGAAATAGGGACTTAGGCTCAAATGGCTCTGAGCTCTATGGGACTCAACTGCTGTGGTCATCAATCCCCTAGAACTTAGAACTACTTAAACCTAACTAACCTAAGGACATCACACACATCCATGCCCGAGGCAGGACTCGAACCTGCGACCGTAGCAGTCGCACGGTTCTGGACTGCGCGCCTAGAACCGCGAGACCACCGCGGCCGGCTAGGGACTTAGGCCTAGCTTCCGGAAGTATACTGCCTTTCCTTATTAAGGCTGGTGTTACCAATACTATGCAGTGCCTTTCGGGTTAAGCGTTTTCGTCTGACTCTTTATCTGAGCTGTGGACCAAGTTTTAGCCCATGAGAGCATGATCCAGTGGACAATTTACGTCGATGACATTTTAATAGCTGCTCCCTACCAGGCATAATCACTGTAAATTATTGAAGAAGTTTATGATTGCCGCCGGCCGCGGTGGTCTCGAGGTTCTAGGCGCTCAGTCCGGAGCCGCGCGACTGCTACGGTCGCAGGTTCGAATCCTGCCTCGGGCATGGATGTGTGTGATGTCCTTAGTTAGGTTTAAGTAGTTCTAAGTTCTAGGGGACTGATGACCACAGATGTTAAGTCCCATAGTGCTCAGAGCCATTTGAACCATTTTTATGATTGCCATGGAAACAATATTTACGTTAAACAGCAAACTAATGAGCAACAATACGTCTACTGGCAAAGACAAAACACTGACCAGCACTGGAGCAATTGGCCATAGCTTCTCTTGCCTGGGATGATCACTAAATTATTCGAGAAGGCTCTGATGGCCATGAAAACCAGCCATATTTGTGTTAAATAGGAAGCTATGAGCTACAACAAGTACAGTGTCAAAGTATTGCAGTGCTATCTGCTGGAGCAAATGACGAAAATTAACTCAGCCACTAGTAGCACAGAATGTAATACTGAAAGTGTTTGTGTTAATATGTTAAGACAGAGCCTGTTTTAGTCCAGTGTAGGAAATAAGAACTAAGTTGCTACGAAAGCCAGTGATAATAACCAAGTATCAGTACAAGGTTAAGATAATCACTTTTATTCCTGTCGATTTACTTTTACACGGAGGCGATAGAAGTCATGGGATAGCCATGTGCACATATACAATGGAGGTAGCATCGTGCATACAAGGTATAAACGGGCAGTGCATTGGCGGAGCTGTCATTTGTGGTCAGGTGATTCATGTGAAAAGGTTTACAAAGTGATTATGGCCGCAAGCTGGGAATTAACGCCGGCCGGATTGGGCGAGCGGTTCTAGGCGCTTCAGTCTGGAGCCGCGCGACCGCTACGGTCGCAGGTTCGAATCCTGCCTCGGGCATGGGTGTGTGTGATGTCCTTAGGTTAGTTAGGTTTAAGTAGTTCTACGTTCTAGGGGACTGATGACCTCAGATGTTAAGTCCCACAGTGCTCAGAGCCATTTGAACCATTTGGGAATTAACAGACTTTGAACGTGTAATGGTAATCGGCGCTACTCGCATGGGACATTCCATTTCGGAAAACGTTAGGGAATTCAATATTCCGAGATCCACAGTGCCAAGAGTGTGCGAGAATGCCAAATTATACGAGGTGTGGCTAGAAAAAAACCGGACTAGTACTGGTGAAACAATAAAACGAATGCAATAAGGCTGAAAGTCGCGTGGCCTGTCACGTGACTCTCGCTCCGCCTACTGCTCGAGTTTCATCTGCCTCCTGCACTCAGTCTGCCCGTGGCGTCTGTTTTAAGTAGTTGACATTTTGTCTGTGCGTCGGAAAATGTTGAGTGTACAGAAAGAACAGCGTGTTAACATCAAATTTTGTTTCAAACTAGGAAAATCTGCAAGTGAAACGTTTGTAATGTTACAACAAGTGTACGGCGATGATTGTTTATCGCGAACACAAGTGTTTGAGTGGTTTAAACGATTTAAAGATGGCCGCGAAGACACCAGTGATGACACTCGCACTGGCAGACCATTGTCAGCAAAAACTGATGCAAACATTGAAAAAATCGGTAAACTTGTTCGACACTTTCCTTGTCAACTCCTGTTAACTCAGACACTGCTCTGATTGTTAAACGGCGATCTTGTCGAACAAGTTTACCGATTTTTTCAATGTTTGCATCAGTTTTTGCTGACAATGGTCTGCCAGTGCGAGTGTCATCACTGGTGTCTTCGCGGCCATCTTTCAATCGTTTAAACCACTCAAACACTTGTGTTCGCGATAAACAATCATCGCCGTACACTTGTTGTAACATTACAAACGTTTCACTTGCAGATTTTCCTAGTCTGAAACAAAATTTGATGTTAACACGCTGTTCTTTCTGTACACTCAACATTTTCCGACGCACAGACAAAACGTCAACTACTTAAAACAGACGCCACGGGCAGACTGAGTGCAAGAGGCAGATGAAACTCGAGCAGTAGGCGGAGCGAGAGTCACGTGACAGGCCACGCGACTTTCAGCCTTATTGCATTCGTTTTATTGTTTCACCAGTACTAGTCCGGTTTTTTTCTAGCCACACCTCGTAGGTACTACCTCTCACCACAGACAACGCAGTGGCCTACGGCCTTCATTTAACGACCAAGAGCAGTGGCGTTTGCGAAGAGTTGTCAGTGCTAACAGACAAGCAACACTGTGTGAAATAACTGCATAAAATCAATTTGTAACGTATGACGAACTTTTCCGTTAGGACAGCGCTGCGAAATTTTGTGTTAATGGGCTATGGCACCAGATGACCGACGCGACTGCCTTTGCTAACAACGCATCACTGCAGCGCTTCTCCTAGGCTCGTGATCATATCGGTTGGACACTAGACGACGGGAAAACCGTGGGCTGGTCAAAATGGTTCAAATGGCTCTAAGCACTATGGGACTTAACATCTGAGGCCATCAGTCCCATAGACTTAGAACTACTCAAACCTAGCTAACGTGAGGACACCACACACATCCATGCCCGAGGCAGGATTCGAACCTGCGACCGTAGCAGCCGCGTGGTTCCGGGCGGAAGCGCCTAGAACCACTCGACCACAGCGGCCGGCCTGGCCTGGTCAGATGAGCCCCAGTTTGAGTTTCTAAGAGCTGATGGAGTCGTTCGAGTGTAGTGCAGACCCCTCGAATCCATGACCCCGAGTTGTCAACACGGCACTGTAGAAGCTGGTGGTGTCTCCATCATTGTATGGACTGTGTTTACTTGGAATGGACAGTGGTCCTCTGGTCCAACTGAGCCGATCATTGACTGGAAATGGTTATTTTCGGCTACTTGGAGACCACATGCACACATTTATGCACGTGATGTTCCAAAACAACGATGGAATTTTTATGGATGACAGTTCGTATCACCGGGCAACAATTGTTCGCGATTGGTTTGAAGAACATTCTGGACAATTCGAGGAAATGATTTGGCCACTCGGATCGCCCGACGTGAATGACATCGATCATTTATGGGACATAATTAATAGGTCAATTTGTGCACAAAATTATGCACCGGCAACACTTCCGCTATAATGGATACCTATAGAGGCAGCATGGCTCAGTACGTCTGTAGGGGCTTCTAACGTCTTGTTGAACCCATGCTGCATAGAGTTACTGCATCACACCAAGTAAAAGGAGCTCCGACACTATATTGGAAGGTATCCCATGGATTCTGTCACCTCACTGTACCGTTATTGTACTGAAAGACGGAAGTGTCAACGTGGCCGCTGCCTGCCCGCCTTCTCCTTTCGCTGTTGGCGAAATATTAAACAAGCAATAAATTAAAAAGTTAAATACAACCAAACACGCAGTAATGATGGGCAAATAAACAGGAACAAACCTGAACGATGATGCGAAAAGTATTTTTCTTTCAACAACATATAGACTTCATTCCAGGCAGCATTATAGTGCATGTCTGCTGTAGTAATCTCACGCCGGCCGTTGTGGCCGACCGGATCTAGCCGCTTCAGTCCGGAACCATCCTGCTGCTACGGTCGCAGGTTCGAATCTTGCCTCGGGCATGGATGTGTGTGATGTACTTAGGATAGTTATGTTTAAGTAGTTTTAAGTTTAGGGGACTGATGACCTCAGATGTTAAGTCCCATAGTGCCTAGAGCCATTTGAACCATTTGAGTAATCTCATGTTCACTGACCCATCTTAAAGTTATAATATCTCGTTATGGGGTCTAAATGGTTCAAATGGCTCTGAGCACTATGGGACTTAACATCTATGGTCATCAGTCCCCTAGAACTCAGAACTTCTTAAACATAACTAACCTAAGGACATCACACAACACCCAGTCACCACGATATGGGGTCTTTTGAAATTGTAATTTATCCGTTTAGTCAGATTAAACGCGTTTCCCTTCATCTCAAACCATCACCAGTGAACACTGTAATAATTTCTGCTTGCTTACAGTTTGCTTACATGAGCTGAGAAACAGCTCTCGTGCTTAATTTTGGTCTTGATTCATCCACCGTTAGCCCCTCCTTATCGCTCAAGTGTGTTCTCCTAGGCAGCAGAGTCCGTTTCGCATACCAGACAGCATTGCACTACTCACAACTAAAGAATATGGTTTAAGTTATTTTGGTGTCAGAAGTTCCTCATTTCACGGTGCGACTTGACACTCGGATCGTTAACGCTACTGTGTGCTCAAGCATTTTATAAAGTTTTCGTGTGATTGGATCATCTTCTATGCTATTGCGATTGCTGTCTGCATGTAGTTTATATCTATTATCCCTTTACGACTTCCAATTTCATTTTGTTTTGTTATGTATCCGTTAACATGTTATAACTAAATTTATGTACCAGATTACTTAACTATCTGCTTTGTGTGTCGACACAGATAATCCAAACAATTGATATGTTTTGGCTTACACAGATGTCGAAGTTTTTGGCCAGCGTCACCTTTATTCTTAATCATCATTTCGTGCTAATTTATATATACTTGTTGCAATGTCGGGTCCGGTGTGAAAGTGATCTACGTGCCACGCATGTTCGCTACCATTGCTAATGAAGTTCACGTCCAAGTCATCAGGGGACGTTCTTTCTCCTTGCTGCATGGAGCTCTCATTTGTAATTACTTATGGACATCCGTATCGGAAATAAATATCAGTTTTCATTAGTTTATTTAAAATGTGATCTTTATTACCAGTATTTTGTGGTTTTCTAGTGGTAAGTTGAAATGCAAAAAATGTTCTCCATGCGATTTATGTTACTCGGTTCTTCATAAATGTTGTCAGACAAACTAATACTATTATTATCACTATTATTATTATTATTATTATTATAGCTGAAAACGTAATATTGTGTATGTTCTACAGGATTAATCTATTTAGTTAATTAGTTTTCAGCTTACAAGGACATCATCAGACTTCGACTGACTATTGTTGTCAAAGAAGTTACAATACTTGTAAACAACATTGGAAAAATGTTACTCACCTAGAATGAGGCATGAACACACAGTAAATGCAATCTTTGGCAGTGCAGCGGTAATTCAGTTAAAAAAGTAAGAAGCTGACCAGTTTATAAATATAAAGGAAGCAAACTAGGAAAAACACAAAACTCGGATAACGGTGCCTATATAACAGTTTAAATGATGTTAACAACCACCGTAAAATTAAATTAGTATTTGACAAGAGCACTAAAGACTGACTTGGAGATGTGTTACATATGGAAAGCAATGCATAAACGGATTAAAAGATAGAATTGACAACTTTACTAACAAAATATATTAAGTACTTTGGCAATCGCAATAAAATAAATAAATACAGGGAAACGGAGAAATGGAAAGGAACAGACAGTGTGGGAAGCATTTGAAAAACTGTGAAGTTCAGAAGAGGGGAAATATTGAGCTGTGTATGGCCATATAATATTTAAACAGTACCTTCGTCCATTTGTGTATTGATTTCCAGGCCTTCCAACGGTTTGAGTTTTGGTCTTTGCTAAGTGGAGGACGTGGGACTGTGCTACTAGCTGTGGCCCTCTCTCAGTGCATGTTCAGAAAATGGCGAGTCATAATTCTGCAACATACACCTGCGTTCAAATTGTTATATAGGCACACTTTAGGTTAGTGTAAATTTTCTCCTGGTTGCGTTTGCTCTCTTTTTCTTTACTCACTATCCAACGTTTTACCTTTTCAATTTTACTAGCGCTACACTGCCAAAAATCTCATTTACTCTGTGTCTATACCTCGCTCTAGGCTAGTAACATTTTTCCAATGTTTCAAATATTCTTGTCGACAATAGTCAGTCAAAGTCTGTTGATAGCCTTACGAGCTGAAAGGCGATTAACTAAAGTAATTAAGAAGAACATACACAATATTGTGTTTCTCGTTTATAATTACCTTGCTCCACCAAGAAGAGACAGAAGAATCAGTTATTATTATTATTATTATTATTATTATTATTATTATTATTATTACGATCAGATAAATTTATTTAATAACATCGCAATCTTTGTGATGTTGTATGCTTGTGTTACTTATTTTACAACCAAATATGAAGTTGTATTTAAAGGATAAATTTTCAGTTATTTCTTGAAACAATTTATACTGCTGGTTCGAAATTGCATCAGTTATACATTTTTCATAGACATCAAATGGCAGCATCAGGTTCTTCCAGTATTTCGGTATGTTGTGTACGACTTCATACATCATGGTAATGAGAGGTGGATTACAGAGTGGTGCGGCAACTGCCGTCGTAGGGAAACTGGACAGGATCAGAAATGATAAGCCAACAAGTTAACACAATAAACAAAAGATTTACTTAACTTGCACTTCTCCAACTGTATGAAGGCTCATTACAAATAATGTAGCAAGAAATACAGCTCTCAATTTCAAAAGACAAGAGGATTGGATTGGATTGGTTGGGGGAAGAGACCAAACAGCGAGGTCATCGGTCTCATCGGATTAGAGAAGGACGGGGAAGGAAGTCGGGCGTGCCCTGTCAAATGAACCATCCCGGCATTTGCCTGGAGCGATTTAGCGAAATCACGGGAAACTTAAATCAGGATCTCCGGACGCTCAGGCAAGAGGCTCTCTGGACTAAGCACGAACAATGGTGTCGTAGCGAAGAGGCTCCAAGTGTGAGTGGGGTTCTTGACTGACGCCAGTCATCCTACATTGTGGCGGCAGAGAGCGCTCATGGAACACAGCCGCTAGAGGCGTGGCCCAGTGGGCCTGCACCAGTGAACCATTATGTCTGCCGGATCTCACACGAACGCTATCGGCGAGTGACTGAAACTTGAAATTCCATTGCCAACTTTCAGACGGCCATGGGATAGTATTGAGACACGTTACTTAAATTTGAAAATAATTGTTACTTGGGTCTTGTACACACAGCAAAAAAGTTTTGCATCACCTCGGTTCCTAGAGTTCCGGAACCTGTACAGAAAATTGGAATAGAGACCAACATAAACATCATTTCTGCCTTTTTTATTGCTCGTGAAAACCACAAATTGCATGTTGTACCATCATACAGCGAGACCATCAGAGGTGGTGGTCCAGATTGCAGTACACACCCGTACCTCTAATACCCAGTAGCAATTCCTCTTGCACTGATGCATGCGTATATTCGTCGTAGCATACCATCCACAAGTTCATCAAGGCACTGTTGCTCCAGACTGCCCCACACCTCAACGGCGATTCGGCGTAGAAACCTCAGAGTGGTTGGTGGGTCACGTCGTCCATGAACAACCCTTTTCAATATATCCCATGCAAGTTCGATAGGATTCATGTCTGGAGAACATGCTGGCCACTCTAGTCGAGCGATGTCGTTATCCTGAAGGAAGTCATTTATAAGACGTGCACGATGGGGCCGCGAACTGTAGTCCATGAAGATGAATGCCTCGCCAACATGCTGCCGGTATTGTTACACTGTTGGTCGGAGGATGGCATTCACGTAATGTACATCCGTTACGACGCCTTCCATGACCACCAGCGGCGTACGTCGGTCCCACATAATGCCACCCCAAAACAGCAGGGAACCTCAACCTTGCTGCACTCGTTGGACAGTGTGTCTAAGGCGTTAAGCCTGACCGGGTTGCCTCCAAACACGTCACCAACGGTTGTCTGGTTGAAGGCATATGCGACACTCATAGGGGAATAGAACGTGATGCCAATCCTGGTGTCGTGGTTGCAAAGATGGACCTCGCCATGGAAGTCGGTAGTGAAGTTGCGCATCATGCAGCCTATCTGCACACAGTTTGAGTCGTAACACGACGTCCTGTGGCTGCACGAAAAGCATTATTCAACATGGTGGTGTTGCTTTCAGGGTTCCTCAGGGTCATAATCCGAAGGTAGCGGTCATCCACTGCAGTAGTAGCCCTTGGGCGGCCTGAGTGAGGCATGTCATCGACAGTTCCTGTCTCTCTGTATCTCCTCCATGTCTGAACAAATGGTTCAAATGGCTCTGAGCACTATGGGACTTAACATCTAAGGTCATCAGTCCGCTAGAACTTAGAACTACTTAAACCTAACTAACCTAAGGACATCACACAAATCCATGCCCGAGGCAGGATTCGAACCTGCGACCGTAGCGGTCGCGCGGTTCCAGACTGACGCGCCTAGAACCGCTCGGCCACCCCGGCCGGCCATGTCTGAACAACATCGCTTTGCTTCACTCAGAGACGCCTGGACACTTCCCTTGTTGAGAGATTTTCCTGGCACAAAGTAATAGTGCAGACGCGATCGAACCACGGTATTGACCATCTAGGCATTGTTGAACTACAGACAGCATGAGCCGTGTACCTCCTTCCTGGTGAAATGACTGGAACTGATCGGCTGTCGGACCCCCTCCGTCTAATAGGCGCTGCTCATGCATGGTTGTTTACATCTTTGGGCGGGTTTAGTGACATCTCTGAAGAGTCAAAGGGACTGTGTCTGTGATACAATATCCACAGTCAACGTCTTTCTTCAGGAGTTCTGGGAACTGGGGTGATGTGTGTATGTTATGATTCCAGTTAAAACATTGGAGCCAAAATACCATCAAACTGTCAAGTGTAAAACATTTTCTGGTACATTCTAAGAGTCGTAAGGCTTACAACAGATAAATGTGCAGCATAAATCATTCAATAAGCTTCCAGCTGTTGGTAAAAGTGCACGAAATCCTACTAGAAGAATTGGTTACAGTTTTCATAAGTTATTCAAGTTTTATAGTTAATGAAACGGTTTACAGAATAGCGACTATTGCCCTATATGTTTCGTGTAGATAAAACTGAATAACATTTTGCCTCTGATCAGCATCGTGTATCAAAACAAACGATTCAGCATCAACCAGCGAAAGCCACGATGCTGCTAACAGTAAAAAGTCGCATATAATTGATCAGCAAAGATCAGCAACAGTAATAATGGCAGCAACAGAGACAGTTCCAGAAGCCGACATACTTACAAGGAAACTTGACATCACAACCCCCTGAGATTTACTGGTAATATTGTCGCGAATAGTAGAAGACAGAATTAAAATCATGTAGGCTGTAGGCTGGAAAATTATTGCTACAGATCAAGCGAGGCGGACGCGACCAGACTATCTCATGTGTAATGTGTAATGTGTACTCGACTAACAAGAGCGGAGTATGTAGTATCACGAGGCTCAAGCACAGTTAGTGGCAACCCTTGGACACAGCAAACAGTGGAGAATGGCTAGTTCATCACGTAGGCATCACATGCTACCGCGTGACTAGCCTACTCAGGGCTCAAAGTTCGGGGGTGCTAGAACCTTCTAGAACAAGTGGTGCCGGGTGCAGTACCCCCTATAAAAGCGGATAGCCGCTAGATCGAAGGGCAGTGATGGAGTGAGGTAGCTAGGACGCCGGTCCACGTTAGTCGGCGTCGGGATGCTGCAAGAGTTGCAGGAGAGTATTGAGCACAGCAACAAGTAGGGACTTAGGCTGAATCGACACAGCTGACACTTAGTCTGGTGCGCTCGCCTCTGCTGTATTAGGACTTAGGTTTGGGAAGTTAGGGATGGCAACTGCATAGCCAGATAGACAATCATTGGAGACTGTATATAGAATCTTATTTAAATCACAAATGCCAGGGGTACTTCCAGTATAATCGTTCGATACATCGAGTGTTCATACATGAAAGCTTCCCTAAGATCCTATCCGAGTTCCGTACTCTAGCTCACCTTGCAGCCTTCTCCACCACGGAGCAGTGAGGAGTTGGCGGCCCACACCACCGAGACCTCATGCCAAGTAAGTTCTCTGACGCGCACCAACGCAGTCCTTCCACTCCCTCTCAGGACACGTCAGTGGGACACGACAGAGGTTAGACATTTTTCTGGTGCCAGGTGTGGGGTATAGGTGAGGTATCTACGGGTGAAGAAGCGACAGTATAAAGTACTGGAATGGGCAGAGGGGCGTTAAGTAGCACCAGCATCACAGAACGAGAGGGTCGACACATCGCGCCGTCGCAGAACGAGAGGGTCGACACATCGCGCAGCTGCGGAGCCAGAGGGTCGACGCAGTGCACCGTCGTGGGTCCAGGGGGTCGCCTCGGCACGTCTAAGCAGAAGGTGCTGATTCACGCCAACGCAGCACCAGCGTCGCATCGCGCCGCCGCCGGGGTAGAGAGGCGCCGGTCCGCGCCGTCCCAGCAGCTGCACCGTCTCGCACCGCGTTCATTTCGAGCGGGTCTACGCGCCGCCACCGCGACGCGCCACATTCAGCGCCAGCCAGCACGAGTCAAGGTTAATGGAGATGTCAACCTCCAATGAAGTAGACTCGGGCGAAGGCCCGCAGACACTCTCCAGTGGAAGCAGGCTATATTTAAGTTATAGTGAGGCTACCAAGTTGGTACCCCATAAATTTGATGGGGACAGAGAAAGATTGTCCGAATTTATTGATAATTGCGATAATGCTTACAATTTAGTGAATCCTACTTATAAGCAAGTGTTTCTGAAGTTCATTATTGATCAGATAACGGGCTCAGCCCGCAGTAAACTATTGGTTAGAGATCATACAGAGACTTGGTCTGCTGTGAGGTCTAAGGTCTATATTGTTGGAAAATTATGAGAGCAAGCGCACAATTGACTACTGTGCGTGTACTATGTTTAATAGTAGGCAGGGGAACGGTGAAAGTGTGGCTCAATGGGGCTCTCGCGTTTATTCTATGCAGTTCCACTTTCGAGAGGCAATGAAGAGGGTCATGAATGAGGACGAGATTGCAGGATGCAATGCGCTGATAGGGAAGCTAGGACGGGCCGTGTTCATACAGGGATTATACGACGAGAGAATAAAAACAGTAATACGGGCACAAGGCGAACGGATAACCCTGTCAGAGGCTATTGACTTATCCGCAACGGAGGAATGTGCGATAACTTCCGAACGAGATAAACGCCGAGGGCGACTGCAAGCAGGACAGGAAGGAAAAGTAGTATGAAATGCTTTAATTGCGGAAAAGAAGGGCATGTAGCGCGTGAATGTAGAACAAAGTATACCGTCCGAAAGACAGACGTGGTAAAGGGCGGCTCCCAGGGGACAGACCGAAATCGATTACCAGTCAAGGAAATTGACGTGCGGGAATTTAGGGGAAATGGGGGACGTGCTCAGTGTCCTCCACCCGTAAGGTGTACAGCATGTAACCTACCGGGACACACACCCCCGTGTACCAAAGCCAAACCAGTGACATGCTTCACGTGTCACCGACACGGACACTATGCTCGCGATTGCCACGAAAGTAAATGGGTTAACATCCGTGGGAAGAATATGCAGGGAAACGAGACGAGGGCGTAATGCCGCAGTTCCATTACGCTGCGTCAGGAATAAAAAGAGCTGCCGACTGCACGGGCAAAAATGACTATATATGCGTGAGGAGCAAAGATGTAAAAGGAACTCAGACGAGATTACTAATAGATAGTGGGGCCCACATTAACCTCATTAAATCCAGGGTTTTGAGGGATGGTGTAAAAAAGGAAACCGAAAGGGCAGTGACAATAAAGAGTATCGTCAATGAAGAGACCAGGACGGAGGGTCCTGTATTAATCGAATTAAGTAGCGGGATAGGAAGAAAATGGGTTACTCAGTTTCAAGTTGTAAATGAATGTCTTGATCTGCCGTTTGATGGGTTACTTGGACGGGAGTTCCTGGACGAACATAAAGTCGTGCTGGATTATGGGCTTCGCGGTGGTCTAGCGGTTCTAGGCGCGCAGTCCGGAACCACGTGACTGCTACGGTCGCAGGTTCGAATCATGCCTCGGGCATGGATGTGTGTGATGTCCTTAGGTTAGTTACGTTTAAGTAGTTCTAAGTTCTAGGGGACTGATGACCACAGATGTTAAGTCCCATAGTGCTCAGAGCCATTTTTTGATTATGGGCGACGGAGAATGTATGTGCAAGACGAATGGGTAGAATTACGAGAAGCGTGCGAAGAGGACACTGCAAATCGATTAGTTGCGCAAAGTGGTAAGATTGGGACGGAGGTAAGAGCCAGTTACGCAGATGTAGCGCGAGGAGATAAGGCGCCGTCGAGGTTACGACGCGCGCGCGCGCAGTCGCTGGGAAACAAATAAAAGATAGCGGTCCAAGTTATACAGATAGTAAGGGTGGCGGTTACTCCAAATACCCGACGAGGCGAGACAGCCGAGTGCCGGTTGCGCCAACTTGTAAGAATTGTGCGACGCCAGATTACAGTGAAGTTATTCGAAACGAAGCGCTGCCAGAACGAGCAAAGAAGCCCTGTAATATCATGACGAGTAGGCGTGACAAGTCACTAGCCCCGGAGGATCTGGAAGAAGTCAGGATAGGACCCCGGGAAGAGAGGTTTATAAGAGACCGCGTGACGCGAAAAATAGGTAGGGAGGCAGTAATTCCCAAACAAGAAATTAGACCAGGGGTCTATATACCAGAAGCCATAGTGGCCGTCCAAGATGGAACATGTATAACGAGCGTAATGAATAGCCGAACCCAAGAAGTGCGGTTTAGGGTGCCGGAAGTACTAGCAGAAGAGGTCCCACCGCCCAGTAGCTACAAAGTTAGACGTGCACCCCAGAACAGGAGGATCGAGAGAAAAACGCGGCAAAAGTTGTTAACGGAAAATATGCGTATAGACCACTTAAATCGAGAGGAACACAACGCCATACGGGAATTGTGCTGGGCGTATAACGACGTGTTTCACTTACCAGGGGACGTGCTCACCTACACTACCGTAGTGAAGCACCAGATCCCACTAACACCGGAAGCTGAAGGAACAGTTATAAATCAAAGACCGTATCGCATCCCACAAGCACAGCAGGATGCACTGCAAACGGAAATTCAGGGCATGTTGAGAGACGGCATAATCTCCCCGAGTACCAGTCCATTTAATTTCCCCTTGTTATTATTGCCAAAGAAACTTGATGCTAGTGGTAAACCCAAATGGAGAGTAGTTGTTGATTATAGGAAACTAAATGATGTCTCGATAAATATGGTTTACCCGTTACCTAGAATTGACGAAATTCTAGATAGTCTAGGAAAGGCAAAATATTTTTCAACGTTAGATCTCGCGAAGGGATACTACCAAGTATTAATAGATGAGAAGGATCGCCGACGGGACATTACGAATATAATAGAATGGCCATGGGCTTAAAAACGGTCCCATCTACATTTTAACGGCTAATGAACACCGTGCTGGCGGGCGTGCAAGGGAATAAAGTGTTCATTTATCTAGATGACATCGTCATCGTAGGTGCATCGCTTGAGGAGCATAACGCACGTCTTGAAGAAGTATTTGAACATTTAAGGGAAGCGAACCTAAAGTTGCAGGTCGACAAATGCGAATTCTTGCGGACAGAAGTTACGTTTTTAGGACACGTTTTAACGGCAGAAGGTTTGAAACCCGATCCCACGAAAGTAACGGCAATAGAAAATTACCCGCCGCCAAAGACAACTACGGAATTGAAATGTAACCTGGGAATGGTCGGATATTACCGACGGTTTCTGAGCAATTTTAGTAAAATTGCCAAGCCTCTACATGAACTACTGAAGAAGGGAGTTCCGTACGAATGGGGCGAAGTGCAACAGGAAGCTTTCCAGACCTTGAAAGAGAAGTTAACCAAACCTCCAGTACTACAGTACCCGGATTTCACTAAGGAATTTTTGGTAACCACAGACGCCAGCAAATACGCGGTAGGAGCGTATCTGAGTCAAGGTCCTATAGGAAAAGATTTACCGATTGCGTATATATTGCGCACTTTCAATAAAGCAGAGATAAACTATAGTACAATAGAGCGGGAGTTAACTGCTATAGTGTGGGCTGTTAAATATTTTCGTCCTTATCTGTTTGGGAGGAAATTCAAAATACTCACGGACCACAAACCCCTGCTGTGGTTAGGCAGTATCACAGATCCATCGTCTTGATTAATGAAACTTCGGCTAAAATTGGAGAAATATGATTACCAAATCCTGTACAAGGAAGGGAAACAAAACCGCGTAGCTGATGCATTATCACGGATTCGGAGTGTACAAGACAGCGATAAGGAAGTACCGCAGGATAGCGGGAGGCAAGGAGAAATAAAGGCGGACGCCGCGCAGCGGGACGAGAACCGAGAAGTAGCTAACGAAGCAGCGACAGAAGCAGTAGCGACAGCTGAGATAACAGACCCCGAGGAAACAGCTGACGCGACCGAGATAAGTGAAGACGGAGCCGCACCGCCGATAAACGAAGAAGACGTTCTAAGCGCAGAGGACAAATTGGAAATCCTAAAACAGATGCACATATCTCCCATAGGAGGCCATCAGGGAATAGGAAGAACATATGCGCGAATAAAGCAGTACTGTACCTGGCCGGGTATTAAAGCCGATATAGAAAAATTCATAAGAATGTGTGAAAGTTGTCAAAAGAATAAGATAACCCAAGCAAAAACGAAGCAACCGATGGAACTAACTCTGACTCCCGAATTCATATTTGAGCGATGTGACATCGATATAGTAGGTCCCTTACCAGTTACCCGAGTTGGCCACAAGTATATTTTGACCTTTCAAGACTCTCTTACGAAGTTTGTAGCAGCTGAACCGATACCTCGACAGGACGCGGTTACAGTCGCTCGAAAGTTAGTAGAAAACATTATTTTGAAGTTCGGCGTTCCGACAGCCCTATTAAGTGACATGGGGAGTAATTTTATTGGTGATACGATGAGACGAGTCTGCAAATTACTGAGAATAGAGAAGATACAAACAACGGCGTATCATCCGCAGTCAAACGGAGCATTAGAACGTACGCACCGCACGCTAACAGAGATGTTACGACATTACGTGAACCGGGACCAGACGGATTGGGACGAATGGGTATCGTTCGCATGTTTTGTGTACAACACAACACCACACAGTACCACGGGATACACTCCATTCCAGTTATTCTTCGGCAGGAAGTGTAATCTGCCAGGGTGGTTACAGAAGAAGCCAGCCAACGTGATCTACAATTATGATGATTACGTGACGGAAATCCGACAGCGACTGCAGTTAGTACACCAAGAGGCCCGTAAGGCAACACAGGAAAGCAAAATCAGGAATAAAAGCGATTACGATAAAACGCAGAACCCGAGAGAATTTAAAAAAGACGATCGCGTATTACTGTATGATGAAAGCGTGCGTCGGGGACGCTCAAGGAAGTTAGACAGCCAGTGGCGAGGACCGTTTACTGTAGTAGATGTACAGGGACCGAACGTGATAATTAGACTGAAAGGAAATAAATGTATAAAAGTGCACGCGACTAGGCTGAAGGAATTTTACTAAGCAGGCAAGAATATATTTTAGTTGTTCGTGGTAGAGCAAGCGAACAGATTGCAGGCGATAGCAAAACATGAGAGTGACACGCGCGTTTCTATTACAGATGCCACTGATGAGGGCTTTGTGGGTGACAGCGATATTCGGGAGTATATGGCAGATCGGACTCGCAGGACGCGAAGCAAACCCACAAGATGTAAGAGTGCAAAAATTCCAGTCTGCACCAGGAATGTATTACGACAACCAGGGCAGTGTGAAACTATACCGCACAACGTGGAGAGTGGTGACCTATTTCAACCTCAAGGAATTGCATGACAAATTTGAAGAGACGCAGGTGGGGGCCAATAGAGCGATAGCACATTGTATAAGTACAATGAATCAAGCAAAGTTAGATGCCGGAGAATGTGAAAATGTACAACAAACTGTAAAATGGCAGGTGGGAGAGATTTCTAAATCAAAAGACTTGATTGACCAGTTGGCTAGACATGAACGGCCCAGAACCAAAAGGGGGATATTGAACTTTATTGGGGTAACAAGCAAGGTATTGTTTGGTACACTAGATGAGGATGATGCGGAATTCTTTAAAGCTAAGATAGATGTTTTAGAGGAACAGCAAAGGGAATTATTGCGATTGTCCAAGGAACAAGTAACCATTGTGAGGGCGTCACTGACGGGGTGAACCAAACAATTAATGCAGTCACCAGGAATGCTCAAATGATTGCGGATGGGATAAGGAAATTGAGTAAACATGTCGAGGATTACGAAAATAGTACCAACAGGAAGATACAACACACCCTGATTGTTTTGACTATTACGGAACAACTGATGCAAATCTCTAATATGTTCAATGAGCTCGGAAGGGAATATGATCTATTGATCTCTGCCATAGTTAATGCGCAGAAAGGGCTATTGGAACCACACTTGATTAACCCTGTACAAGTAGTCACGTATCTCGAACTGATAAAGGAGGAATTAAAAGACAAGAAATTTCCCGTTGAACTCACGAAGGACCAAGGGTATCTGTTACTTCGTATAATAGATATAGATGTAGTTCTTGCCGGCAATACCTTAAGTTATGTACTAAATATACCTTTAGTAGATAGTAGTGTATACACTTTATATAGAATATGGCCATTACCCGCAGAATATGATACAGCTAAGAAGTTATTTGCGTATATCGAGCCTGAACGAAACTTTCTACTTATTGACGATGCGAAACGACAGTACGCACTACTGTCTCGTGACCAATTGCAGTGTAAAATGGTTACGGCTAGAAATCAAATTTGTAAACAACGATTCGTTCTGATGTCGACCTATGATCACGAGCGATGTGAAGCTCGAATGCTACAGCCTATAAGGGAAATTCCGAAAGATTGCAATCAAAAATATGTCATACTGAACGAAAGTATCTGGACACAGATACAGGACAATGAGTGGTTGTATGTCGCTCCCAAGGATGAAGGACTGACAATATTATGTAACGGATTACCCCCAAATGACCTTATTGTAAGGGGTAGCGGAAAGTTAACCTTTACGAGTCAGTGTAAAGGATACGGTGCGCAGGTCATGTTACAAGCTGACCATATAATTAGTACTAATGTAAGTAAGAATGATATAGTACCTATGTTAAACTTAAATATAGATTGTTGTATCATAGACGAAACAAAGCAAGAGGTCACACGTATACCTATAGATTTACCCTTAGAACATATTGTTAGACACTTAGATGACCTCAAGGTAGCCAGTCACAAAGTGGATGAACTGCAGAGTGAAATAGAATATCAGCAGCGAACCACCTTTAGCGGATGGTCTAAGAGCGTATATTCCGTATGGGGATATACGGGTTCAGTAGTGTTAGTTGTATTAATTATATCATGTTGTTTACGCATCTATTGTAAGTGTTGCCGTATGTGTGGCCAAAGATTGTGTGAAATAGGAGGACATTGTTGTGCTAAAGTGTGTGTGACAAATACAGTGGTAGCGGATGGCCGCTGGGAACGAAGTGTTCGGCACACCCCTGCCCGACAGACCGAGCAATGTGAAGCGGCAGCAGAAGGTGGAGAGTATGAATTAAGTTGTACACGTCGCACTCCTCCCTCCGATAGGGTACAATGGAGAGAGCAGAGTCAAACGACACAACTCACAGAGCCCCGTGCCAGAGCAATGGAGCTGTTAACCTCCACGACAGACAGGAGATAACACAGTTGTATGTTTATTGACAATCTTACCCTCCTGATGTATCCTAAATTGTTGACAAATCAGATCTTTTGTATGTGTATAAAACTCAAAATGTGTACTTATGTATGTAACTATTCTGTATGCTCTTGTCCGCAGCTCGTGGTCGTGCGGTAGCGTTCTCGCTTCCCACGCCCGGGTTCGAGTCCCGGCGGGGTCAGGGATTTTCTCTGCCTCGTGATGACTGGGTGTTGTGTGATGTCCTTAGGTTAGTTAGGTTTAAGTAGTTCTAAGTTCTAGGGGACTGATGACCATAGATGTTAAGTCCCATAGTGCTCAGAGCCGTTTGAACCATTTTTTTTTGTATGCTCTTGGTAAAAATTTGCAGCATTTTTTGAATATGTGACATAAATTTTGTTTGTTCTATGCACATTATGGACGGCACTCAACTGTATCTTATAACTTCTTGTGTTTTTTTATTTTTGTTCCATGTATTTTTCATGTTTATAATGTCAAGTCTTGATGGCAATAAAGACTGGTAAGTTTTACTGGCACCGCGAGTAGAAAACGAAAATTTTGTAATCTCGAGGGACCGAGGTTACAAAATTTTCCCCTGGGGAAGGGGAGGTGTCGCAAATAGTAGAAGATAGAATTAAAATCATGTAGGCTGTAGGCTGGAAAATTATTGCTACAGATCAAGCGAGGCGGACGTGACCAGACTATCTCATGTGTAATGTGTAATGTGTACTCGACTAACAAGAGCGGAGTATGCAGTATCACGAGGCTCAAGCACAGTTAGTGGCAACCCTTGGACACAGCAAACAGTGGAGAATGGCTAGTTCATCACGTAGGCATCACATGCTGCCGCGTGACTAGCCTACTCAGGGCTCAAAGTTCGGGGGTGCTAGAACCTTCTAGAACAAGTGACCGAGCGAGGTGGCGCAGTGGTTAGCACACTGGACTCGCATTCGGGAGGACGACGGTTCAATCCCGTCTCCGGCCATCCTGATTTAGGCTTTCCGTGATTTCCCTAAATCGCTTCAGGCAAATGCCGGGATGGTTCCTTTGAAAGGGCACGGCCGATTTCCTTCCCCATCCTTCCCTCACCCGAGCTTGCGCTCCGTCTCTAATGACCTCGTTGTCGACGGGACGTTAAACACTAATCTCCTCCTCCTCCTCCTCCTAGAACAAGTGGTGCCGGGTGCACTACCCCCTATAAAAGCGGATAGCCGCTAGATCGAAGGGCAGTGATGGAGTGAGGTAGCTAGGACGCCGGTCCACGTTAGTCGGCGTCGGGATGCTGCAAGAGTTGCAGGAGAGTATTGAGCACAGCAACAAGTAGGGACTTAGGCTGAATCGACACAGCTGATACTTAGTCTGGTGCGCTCGCCTCTGCTGTATTAGGACTTAGGTTTGGGAAGTTAGGGATGGCAACTGCATAGCCAGATAGACAATCATTGTATATAGAATCTTATTTAAATCACAAGTGCCAGGGGTACTTCCAGTATAATCGTTCGATACATCGAGTGTTCATACATGA
Source organism: Schistocerca nitens (assembly GCF_023898315.1). Classification (NCBI taxonomy): domain Eukaryota; kingdom Metazoa; phylum Arthropoda; class Insecta; order Orthoptera; family Acrididae; genus Schistocerca; species Schistocerca nitens. The sequence goes on along the minus strand of NC_064616.1, from coordinate 164,527,101 downwards.
AAGCTTCCCTAAGATCCTATCCGAGTTCCGTACTCTAGCTCACCTTGCAGCCTTCTCTACCACGGAGCAGTGAGGAGTTGGCGGCCCACACCACCGAGACCTCATGCCAAGTAAGTTCTCTGACGCGCACCAACGCAGTCCTTCCACTCCCTCTCAGGACACGTCAGTGGGACACGACAGTATGGCCCAATGGATAGCTCTTCAAAAATTGAACGCATATCAAGCATAAAATAGGAAGAAAGTGTACAGAACTGTGGAAAAAAAGCAAAATAGAACAGGGAACAGTCCAAGCCAAGAAGTGTAATACTGAGTGAAAGTGAACAGCCGTGGTGTCGTGGTTAAGTGGTTAGGTTGTTGGATGGTCACCTGGACGAACCGTGTTCAATTTCCCTCGTACCATTTACCTTTTTTTAAAAAAAAACATAAAGAACTGTCTATCTGGTCATTGGAATGTTTGTCCTCTTTCTGCAGCCTAGGCAGTTGTAATAGTATACATTGGTTATAGAATACGAGTCATGTGATAAGAATACGTTACCGTCGCAACTAAACGTGATGAGTAGTGAGAGCAGCCGAGATACCAGACAGACGTCTTCCGGAAATGAAAGCAACAAATAAACGGATGTGAACTATGTTACAACAAAGCAGTTCAAGAGTCATAACTTACAAGACAGAAGGCAACTTCAAAAACCTTAAAAACATTGTTTTGAAAGAGCACAGAGAAACTATGTGACTTTGAAATTGTTGCGTTCATTTGTTGCAGCTTATGTGACAAACTATTATGTTTCCTTCAGTTCCTTGGGAGTGATCACATTCACATTAATCTGAACACCTACATCGGGCAAGAAAGCATATTTCACTCACTTACGAGGCGTACAAATTAGATGCGTCGGTAAGAGATTCCCATCATGCGACACATGTGCTGTCACTAATGCCGTGTGTGACACACGAGACGTGTGTGTGTGTGTGTGTGTGTGTGTGTGTGTGTGTGTGTGTGTGTGTGTGATAAATCTTATGGGACTTAACTGCGAAGGTCGTCAGTCCCTAAGCTTACGCCGGCCGGGGTGGCCGAGCGGTTCTAGGCGCTACAGTCTGGAACCGTGCGACCGCTACGGTCGCAGGTTCGAATCCTGCCTCGGGCATGGATGTGTGTGATGTCCTTAGGTTAGTTAGGTTTAAGTAGTTCTAAGTTCTAGGGGACTGATGACCTTAGAAGTTAAGTCCCATAGTGCTCAGAGCCATTTGAACCATTTTGAACCCTAAGCTTACACACTACTTAACCCAAATTACCCTAAGGACAAACACACACACGCCCATGCCCGAGGGAGGACTCGAACCTCCGCCGGGACCAGCCGCACAGTCTATGACTGCCTTAGACCGCTCGGCCACGAGACGTGTTTTCCGGTGGAGGATTCGGTTGACTTGTCACCTTGTCATTAAAGTTTGCGGTTCCCATTCGAAAGCCAAGTCCTTTCGGTTGTTAATAGAGTAATTGTGCAGAATCAACTCTCATTATAGGTCCCTTCCTTGCAACACGACACAGACACAAATTTAAATACAGCGAACATTGAAGAAACAAAAAAAAAGTAAGTTTGGCGCAAGTGAGGTTGGAACACTACTCGCCCGCATGGTTGTCCAACACCGTGACCACTTTTTTCCCCTCGAATATTAATCGGAGACGCTATCTTTTTTATATGCTACCCCTGTTTATAAAAAAAAAATGGCGAAGAGTAGAGTGGTCAGTTCTGAGCTGGTGGAGACAGGGTGGGCAGGGGTCGAAACCTGAGGCCTGGCCACGATGCCTCACCCTTCCCATTCCTGACTCACTCCCCTCTAGTTTTTTTGTACAGGGAATAGGGTAAGTAAACAAAATACCTTTATTTGTACAAGCATAAATACAACAGAAATGCCATCCTTCCGGCGGAATCAACACGAGACATTACACTCGAACAAGGCGAGCAAAATCTTTATTAAGAAAGTGTCGGAAAAAATAATAACAATAATACTGAAGTAAGCTAATAGGTGTGAGACAACAGACAAAAAGGGGAGAAGGTGCGGGGGTATGATAAGACTTGCAGGCAACTGCCCGGCAGATGGAGCATGGAGGCAGAGTGGGCAGGAAGGAGGAGGGGACAGTAGTGTTGGGGAATGACCAGCGTGCTCTGGTATAGTGAATAAAAGAAAGGAGGCGTGTGTCCATGCGCCTATGCCACTGTGGGTTACGATATAGAAATGTACCGCATAGAGTGTCAGATGTCAGCAGATGGGGCGGGAGTGTCGTCCGCGTGTGGCAGCATCCAGCTGAGCGGCGGTGACGAAAGATCGCGTGCAGCTAATTGGCGAAGAAGGCGCCATAGCGCGGTCGGTGCTCGACTTCACAGTGGGCGGTTTGTAAGTACTGCCAGAAGTCAAGGCGTGATTTGTCGCCAGCATTATACATGTACGTGATCGTCCACTCCTTGACCCATACACTCGCATGATTTCTGGTGGCGGGGAAATAAGTATCCTCCGGATGGATAAAAGGCCATAGGTCAATCGAATCCGGCGGAACGCGGAGGTAACAGGTAACGGACTGTAGACCATGTTTGCAGACGTCACTGGTGGCAGCACAAGTCAGTTGGTGGACATCGTCATCCATGAGGTGGCAAATTGAACAAAGCGGAGAGTCCGTTAGTCCGATGGCGTCAGGACGTTTGTAAGTAGGCTGTTTAGGTTTTTATTTTGGTTACGCCACATAGCGCTCTGTATGAAAATCACTGACTGTGCTGTGTGCGTTCTGTGGCTGGTTTGCATTGTTGGAATTTTTGCTATTGTAGTGTTGGGCAGTTGGATGTGAACAGCGCGTAGCGTTGCGCAGTTGGAGGTGAGTCGTCAGCAGTCGTGGATGTGGGGAGAGAGATGGCAGAATTTTGAGAGCGGACGATCTGGACGTGTACCCATCAGAAAGAGTAAATATGTAATACTGCATATCATTATATATTATAAATTTGTAATACTGTATATCATTATATACACTCCTGGAAATTGAAATAAGAACACCGTGAATTCATTGTCCCAGGAAGGGGAAACTTTATTGACACATTCCTGGAGTCAGATACATCACATGATCACACTGACAGAACCACAGGCACATAGACACAGGCAACAGAGCATGCACAATGTCGGCACTAGTACAGTGTATATCCACCTTTCGCAGCAATGCAGGCTGCTATTCTCCCATGGAGACGATCGTAGAGATGCTGGATGTAGTCCTGTGGAACGGCTTGCCATGCCATTTCCACCTGGCGCCTCAGTTGGACCAGCGTTCGTGCTGGACGTGCAGACCGCGTGAGACGACGCTTCATCCAGTCCCAAACATGCTCAATGGGGGACAGATCCGGAGATCTTGCTGGCCAGGGTAGTTGACTTACACCTTCTAGAGCACGTTGGGTGGCACGGGATACATGCGGACGTGCATTGTCCTGTTGGAACAGCAAGTTCCCTTGCCGGTCTAGGAATGGTAGAACGATGGGTTCGATGACGGTTTGGATGTACCGTGCACTATTCAGTGTCCCCTCGACGATCACCAGTGGTGTACGGCCAGTGTAGGAGATAGCTCCCCACACCATGATGCCGGGTGTTGGCCCTGTGTGCCTCGGTCGTATGCAGTCCTGATTGTGGCGCTCACCTGCACGGCGCCAAACACGCATACGACCATCATTGGCACCAAGGCAGAAGCGACTCTCATCGCTGAAGACGACACGTCTCCATTCGTCCCTCCATTCACGCCTGTCGCGACACCACTGGAGGCGGGCTGCACGATGTTGGGGCGTGAGCGGAAGACGGCCTAACGGTGTGCGGGACCGTAGCCCAGCTTCATGGAGACGGTTGCGAATGGTCCTCGCCGATACCCCAGGAGCAACAGTGTCCCTAATTTGCTGGGAAGTGGCGGTGCGGTCCCCTACGGCACTGCGTAGGATCCTACGGTCTTGGCGTGCATCCGTGCGTCGCTGCGGTCCGGTCCCAGGTCGACGGGCACGTGCACCTTCCGCCGACCACTGGCCACAACATCGATGTACTGTGGAGACCTCACGCCCCACGTGTTGAGCAATTCGGCAGTACGTCCACCCGGCCTCCCGCATGCCCACTATACGCCCTCGCTCAAAGTCCGTCAACTGCACATACGGTTCACGTCCACGCTGTCGCGGCATGCTACCAGTGTTAAAGACTGCGATGGAGCTCCGTATGCCACGGCAAACTGGCTGACACTGACGGCGGCGGTGCACAAATGCTGCGCAGCTAGCGCCATTCGACGGCCAACACCGCGGTTCCTGGTGTGTCCGCTGTGCCGTGCGTGTGATCATTGCTTGTACAACCCTCTCGCAGTGTCCGGAGCAAGTATGGTGGGTCTGACACACCGGTGTCAATGTGTTCTTTTTTCCATTTCCAGGAGTATATATATATATGATGACTTCTGAATATTATTAAGTTAAATACATTGTTTGTTCTCTATCAAAATGTTTCATTTGCTAACTATGCCTATCAGTAGTTAGTGCCTTCAGTAGTTAGACTCTTTTATTTAGCTGGCAGTATTGGCGCTCGCTGTATTACAGTAGTTCGAGTAACGAAGATTTTTGTGAGGTAAGTGATTCGTGAAAGGTATAGCTTATTGTTAGTCAGGGCCATTCTTTTGTAGGGATTACTTAAAGTCAGATTGCGTTGCGCTAAAAATATTGTGTGTCAGTTTAGTGTTGATCAGAATAAGTAAAGAGAGAAATGTCTGAGTACGTTCAGTTCTGCTCAGCTGTTTGAAAATCAAATAACGTTTGAGGCTTATCAGCACAGTAATTCATTAATTTTTCAAAGAGGAGGTTTCACGTTGATTTGTGGAGAATTTTCTACATGCGACGTGGTACCATGTTGCCCGGACGTTGGAGGGAAGGAAAAGCTGGTGGACATGACGCCAAACCGTGGGCCACCGCGTCGACGGATGTCTAAGTTCGATGTTGTTGCTGGATATGTAACGAAGCAGTGGGGTGTAAAAATCTTTAGGTCGGGGAGACTGCGTGTTTGGGAAGTGTGCGTGAGCATAACTGAAGTCGACGATGAAATTAGGAATGTGCGTCAGATGGTGCTTCATGTGTCCAGCTGGTTCTGATGGCTTTATGGTGGCGGGCATAAGAATTTCCAACAAGCTGCGCGTAAGGGAGGGGCACCCGTTCCACTGCTTGTGCATGGTGGACATGTACAAAGACGCCGCTCGTAGCCACACATTGACAAGGCCGAGGCCTCCCGCCCGCGGGGGTAGGGTGAGCGTTTCGTAATGGACCTTAAAGAACGTACCGGCCGCAAGAAAGTATCGGAAAGCAGCCTGGAGGCTGCGTCCAATAGTTGGTGGCAGCGGGAGTAACTGTGCGATGTGGACCATTCTGGACGCCACATGTTGATTGAGGTACTGGACACGTTGTAAAGAATCGAGACGGCGGAGGAGATTTTGTCGCACCGCCGTGCGGATAATTTGGAGTGCACGCCGAAAATTGGTGGTAGCGGAGCGGTGCATGGTGGAGGTGAAAATGATACCAAGGTATCGTAGTTTCTGTGCACACGGGAGAGGTGCTAAGTCATCGTGTGAGAGGACGGGTCCAATGGACATCTCTGAGGATTTAGCCACATTCTTGTTACTACCCGCTGCAGTTCCGTACGTTGATATCAAATCAAGCACCGTTTGTGTTTCATTCCGTGAGCAGGCCAAGTGGAGGAGGTCGTTTGCATGCACACGACACCGAAAATTGTGCTGCCGCAAAGTGAGACCAGAAAGGTGGCTCGTCAGACTCCCGATGAGTGGCTCCAGGTTTATGGCATAGAGTAGGGACGAAAGTGAGCAACCTTGCGTTATGGGACGCCGGATCGTCACTGGTCCCGTCACACGGCCACTGACCTGAATCGCCGACTCGGCGGTGCCGTACAGGAGCCGGATGACATCGAAAAGGTGGGTGGAAAACCCATTCGGCTCATTACTGAGAACAGAAAATGATGCCGCAACTTGTCGAATGCGTTGTCAAAATCAATAGCAACCACTGCGGCGCGGAGTATGCATGCCGCTGCCAGTGCAATTAAATCACGACATTCTCCTGTGGCCGTTTGCATATTAACTGAGTCATCTGGAGTTATCTGTTCCGGGGATACAATGCTAGGCAGGATCTTGCGGCATCGCATCGCCTGGAGTCGTGTAAATTTTTACGGTCTGTTTTAAGCAGAGTCAGGGGATGGTAATGTGCTGTCGTCACTCCCGGTGTCGGTTTGTGGATGGGCATAATAATTCCCGTGACAAAGGACGGCAGTACGGCGTTCCCCATCGTCATCATTTCATGAAACATCGTCGTCCACCGTGACGCCATTAGCGCGAGGAAAGCGTGATAAAATTCTATCGGCAACCCGTCGACACCAGGTGACTTGAATGAGATTTTCACTCTGCAGCGGAGTGTATGCTGATATGAAACTTCCTGGCAGATTAAAACTGTGTGCTGGACCGAGACTCGAAATCAGGACCTTTGCCTTTCGCGGGCAAGTGCTCTACCATCTGAGCTACGCAAGCACGACTCACGCCCCGTCCTCACAGCTTTACTTCTGCCAGTACCTCGTCTCCTACCTTCCAAACTTCACAGAAACTCTCCTGCGGACCTTGGCTAAGCCATGTCTCCGCAATATCCTTTCTTTCAGGAGTGCTAGTTCTGCAAGGTTCGCAGGAGAGCTTCTGTAAAGTTTGGAAGGTAGGAGACGAGGTACTGGCAGAAGTAAAGCTGTGAGGACGGGGTGTGAGTCGTGCTTGGGTAGCTCAGATGGTAGAGCATTTGCCCGTGACAGGCAAAAGTCCGGAGTTCGAGTCTCGGTCCGACACAGTTTTAATCTACCAGGAAGTTTCGCCAGGTGACTTATTCAAAGAACCCGTGTTGATTGCATCGTGGACTTCGTCGGGCGTAACTGGCTCCATCAGCTCGTCCGCTTCGTCGCTGGCGAGAGTGCGAGTTACGTGTGGTAACACACACTTCTCAGTGCGGTTGTTGATAATCTCCTCCTGGTACATTGTGCGGTGGTGGTCTACAAAGGCACTGACGATTTCGGCCTGGCAAATGACCTGCTGGGCATGACAGGTGTAGATCTCGGTGATGAGTTCTTGTCGTCGGTGTTTCCTATCGTAGATGATATGATGCACGGTGGGATGTTCTCGTTACGCCGAATCTTGACGTCGGGTCCGCGCTATAACCCCCTGCAGTCTACGGCGTGTCAACGCTACAATTTGTACCTTAACCCTGCTGCGTTCCCTCTGGGTATCAGGGGCGGGCGGCTGGGCGTCCAGGCCGCGGAGAACGGCGTAGAAATAGTCTGAAGTGTGCCGGAGTCATGCAGCTACCTCCTTGCCATACTGAATCAAGGTACGTCGAATGGTAGGTGTGGCACATTCCAGCCACCAAGTCAAGGTTGTGCGGTACTTAGGTAAGCGACTTTCATAGGTGGCCCATGTCTCGGTAACACGTTGAAGACATTAGAGATCATGAAGATGGGAGGTGTTTAGCTTCCACGGTGCATGTCTGCGCCAGACCACTTGTTGCGGGAGGAGAATGTTGCATATGTAGGCACCTGGTCCAAAAAGATCAAGGGCCAAAGTTCTGCACCTTGGACTGCAGGTATGAGTTCCTGAGAGACGTGAATTCTATCAACGTGGCTCGCAGAGCTAGTCGTCTGGTAAGTATGACCAGGTGCGTCGCCGTGCCGAACTTCCCAAGTGTCGCGGAACAACAGATCACGGACGACAAGACACATTTCTTGACAGGTGTTGTAGTGGGGCACTTGATCCTTAGGGTGCAGGACACAATTAAAATCACCCCCAAGCAAGTAATGGTCACAGTGTCTAAGAAACAAAGGGGCGATTTCTTCTGAACAGAAGTGTGCCCTGTCGCGTCTGCGGGTGGAGCCTAGTGAGCAGTGTTGCGACGGAAGTCGGACGACACAAAGACGTACGGCTGCCAGAAAGACGTCGAGCCAGTCAAGGAAAACTGAAATGAGCCACTCACAGGATGTGATGCTCTGTGAGCTGGTCTCGCAACATCCTTGCCTTTACGATTTGAAGAACCCTAAATATAGAGACACTATGTTCAGAGACAGAATTTGGGAAGAAATTGGTGCGCATTTGAAACTGGCAGGAGTGAAATATATAATATTTTCCCATTAATGCAAATTTTTCAGGCCTGTTATGAAAATCATATAATCCATGCAGATGTAGAATTAGAATGATGAAAATGAACTTGAAGGTCAATTTTCGCATTACTCTTTTTTGTGACGATAAAAATTGAAAACGGCAAGTACATTACAAAATGAACAATCTAAAGTACAACGAGAAAGTTACATTTTACAATATCTTCACTTCGAAAGTAAACGGTAGATTGGTGTCTTGATGATACCTTCTAGTTGTGAAAAACCACCACCAGATTGTTGTACACCTTTCTGTAATCAATAGATGTTCGTTTTTGAGGAAGGCGTTTCTCAACAGATTGCGCAAACAGTTTGCTGCAATAAGTAATTTGTCACATTCACTTCAATTCATTGGTAGAAGATGGTGCTCAAAAAACTTGTGCCAAAAGTGCACTACTGTTTTACAAGGCCCTTCTGGTCTGACACAGTTCACAATTGAAATTCGTCTTTTGTAAATCCTGGAGTCATCTTTTGAGTGCAGCTTGGCAAGATTAAATGTTCATGTCATCCATAACGATGTATGCTGTCAGAATATAAGAATATGGAAGTTCATTTGGATGGGAATAAAGAGTCAGTCGGCTATGAAAGTTGCCTTAGCTTGTTCCAAAAGTTTCTGCATGGGAGAAACTGACAAGTATAATTTGGGGAAATTTTGTGAACAAGCACGGACATTATTTCTTCCACATTTCTGCTAGTGTATACTGTAGACGTTCAGAATGAAAATTCTAGAGATGTTTAAGGTGTAACCCCATCTTGTTGTCAAGAACTTGAAACAATGCAATGACGCTAGCGTGCGCTTATTGTTAATAAACTTATCTTTCATTGGAATTTTAGGTGAAATGTCCAAAAACACATGGAGGAATATTCGGGACTCGTATCAGAGAAATAAACGAGAAAGAAAGCTTGGAACAGGTTCAGATGCCTCAGCAAAACCAAGAAAATGGGTTCTGCTTGATCACTTGGCTTTAAGAAACCTACATTTCGTGGCATTTTAAATGAAATTGTCAAGAGCATATGGAGAAATATTAGTAACTCATACCGGAGAAATATATGACATAAAATGGTTTCATTAGGTCCAAATGTGTCAGCGAAACAAAACAAATGCATTCTCTATCGTGTGATGACCACACGATTCTCGTTGCGCGTCGACAGAACTGGCGGCTAGTCGCGACGCTCCCGGAGATATATGAGCCCAAATCTCGGAAACGGAGATCGATATCATTCTGATCTCAACTTTAAAAATAATTTCGATATGTTAGCTTCTTTTCATCGGCAACGATGTATGACCTAACGTGAACCATACGTAAAGTAGCCAGCGACCACATTTTTCACTGTACACAATTCAAATTTTATGCAGTAGGTTACTTGTAAATTAAGTACCGGAATAACTGTGACGAATATCGGAAAAATAGACACCTCATTATCAAGCTGTGATGTGAAACTGTAAGATACGCAAACATCAATTTTTTGTGCCTTTTACTTTCCTCACAATTGATAGAGAAGTAATATACAGCGAAAAAAACATGCAAAACCGGAAGAGATACTTTTCAATTTTTTAAAGTAAAAGGAGAATCTGTATCGAAAAAGTAACTCTGGGAGCCGAAGTAACTTTGTTGCATTAACATACAGTATTTTTTACAGCAAGAAAATCGGAATTCTTATTTTTCTTGTGTATTTGAATCCGCCGCCGCCGACCGGAGCTTGGGAAACGGCGACGACTCCAGTCGTGTTGCGGCCGTGTCGCCGTCTGCCAGGGTGGGAAAAGAGGAGGGGGCAGCGTCGCAGTCGCAGCCAACTGTCGCGTCTTGCACAACGTAACTTTACGGAGCGTAAATGTTGAAAATACGCGTCCCCATCACGGTGACGGCCGTGTCTCAGGCGGATGGAAGGTATGTGATATCAGCCACCGGAATGCCTTCTCGGGCTACGCCATGTCCCAGGTGGTCACCAGGAGAAGGATACGTGTCATATCTTGCGACGTCTGGAAGTGTGGCCAAGTGTACTTCCTGTAGTAGAGTGATGTCGGCGTCAGATGCCCATATCATCCCTCGCAGCAGTTGAATTTTCACGGGGGAGCTAATGGCGTTAGTGTTGATCGTCGCTATTCGGTAGGTTTGGAGTCGTACCCCGCCAAGGAGGGGAATTCCATCAGTGGAGGGTGAAGAGGGGCGAGGCAACGGCGAGTCATGCCGTACGCCACCTGACGGCGTTATCGGCGGCGTAACTAGGCTTCCGTCTTGGGTAACTCCGTCCCCACGGTGTGGTTTGGGCCTTCGTCGACGATGTCAGTCCACGCCATTGAAGGCGCTGTCGTTGTGATGTTCTTACGTTCCCCTTCGTTCGTATGATCAGAGGACGTCTCGGCGGCAGTCGCAACGGTGGAGTCCATTGATTCAGGTGCACCTGGGCGAGCCAGCAGAGTAGGCCCGGAACAGATGTCGTCGTACTGGTTCTCTAAGGCCTCGTCGGGTCGGACGGCCTCTTGAGCCTCAGGGGGAGGTAATCTGTCTCGTTCCGAGACCGTACGGCGCCTCCTCTTGCGCCTTTTAGGTGAACGTTGTTCGCGTGTTCGTCCCTCTGTGTCGGAAGACGGGAGGGAGTCGCGGCGGTCTGGGAGGAAGGCCGTCGCGGGGACGAGAACTGAAGGGGCGTCCATATCATCGGCTGAGTGGGGATCGGAAATCGTCCTGTTGGTAGGGGCGCCGGAGTAGCGTAAGTCTGTGAGCGCCGAAGAGAGGGCCGATGCGTAGATGATCGGTACAACCGTCGTCGGAGTCGGAGGCGCCACGGTATCGGCTGGCAATTGGGTGATTCGTCGCTGAAGACATTCAGACCTGAGGTGGCCTTCTTTGCCGCACCCGGAACAGGTCTTGGGTTGGCCGTCGTATATGACGACCGTGCGGCACCCGCTGATTTGCAGGTAAGTTGGCATATGGTGATGGAGATCGATGGTGATCTGTCGTACACCACTGAGGACGGTATACGTTTGGAATTGCACCCAACGTGTGTTCACGTACAGTGCCATAGGGGTGGAAAGCCTCGATAACGTCTTCCGCCGGGAGCTCGTGCGGGAGTTCGAAAACTCGTATGGTGCGCATTCCCAAGCCTGCGTGACCACACCGACATTTCCGTCAGCGTTGCAATAGCATAATCTGTGTTTGGTGCCACGAAGTATTCTTTCGCACACAGCGTCATTGACGAGTTTGAAGAACACTGTACTGCTTAATATAGACAAATGGATGCCCAAGATGTCGGAAGCTGGGATCTTAGCAACGTCGCGTAGGAAGCGTTCCACTTCCAAGGCCTTTGGTCCTGTGTAGTCGTTGCAGAAGCTGAATCGTAGTGTTGATTTTCTAAAAAGGTTGGACATGGTTCTATTGCACGTAAGTGACGGCCGCTGAAACGTGAAAAACAGCGAACGCGCGCTCCGCAGGCGGAAACAACGGCACGTCCGCACTGCAACGGCTGCGAAAGCCGGACTGTGTACCACGACGTCGTTGCTGTGTCGAGCTGCCTTATATTGCACTTCTTGTCCTTGGGCCGTTGACTGTTTCTAATTTGCTTTCTTTTCCTTAGTTCAGTACACTTTCTTCCTGATTTCATGTTAGATCTGCGTTCAGTTTTTGACGGGCTGTCCACTAAATGTGAGGGAGGTGCGATGGGGGGTTTCCCTTGTAATCACTTATTTTTACTCCTCGTCTCTCTCAAGTTGTTGATAGCTGCAAGATCAGTGATAGAAATGGAGTTTATAGTCCGTAAGACGAATGTCTGGTATTGACAGGCTAGGCGGCAATGTTTCCTGATGTGGCGTAAGGTATCAACTCGCACACTCTACTGACAAAAAATAAATGTGCAACAAGATGCAGGTGCATACATCTATTTACAGTTACTAGTTCTTGTACAGAAACACGAAAAGCAGAAAAGAAATACTCAGTATCTAGTACGCTGAAGCATCTCAAAATTATTTGTTATACTTCACAATGGGAACGCAAACTATTTTCGCAATATTGCGTCTGCCTGCTTAACTGGCTGGTAACATGTTTGCGTACCCTGCAGCGGTCCCGTGTTCGATTCCCGGTCGGGTTGGAGATTTTTACCATTAGTGGACTGGCTGTTATGTTGTCATCATCATCACCTCATCATTACCAACGTGCAAGTCGCCCAATCTACGGTACCTGAAATAAGACGTACACTCGGCGGCCGAGCTTCCCCGGATGGGGCCTACCGGCCAACAATGACACATGATAATTTCTTTTTTTTTCATAATATTGTAGAACAATCGCAGTTTTTGTTTCCAATAGAAAATATTTACATTATTAACTCGTTCTAACGACACCTGACAAAAGAATCTGAGCGTATTGACACCTACAATCTGCTAAAAATACAATGTGCTGTGTTGTATTAATGGTAACGGAAAAATTCCAATCAGTTAGCTGTCAGCATCTTACTGCTCATCGTTTTCTTTGACACTGCTCGAATCGTCACTACCCCTTCCCAAATCCATAATTTTTTTCACTCAGTCTTCTACAGCACCTTTGTTCATGTCTGCCTCTCTCACACCTGCTGTGCTGTTTACTATTTACCTCTACGTCTCACTAGTCACTTAATTCGCAGCTTCTTCAACGAGTTAGTCGATTTCAGAGATCATGAACTTTTTGTTGCAGCAACGTATTGTTTTATTTGCACCAATACACCTTCAGTAGCAGTGAAATGATAATGATATGGAGGTAGCCAAGCGATTTAAGCACGTGTCATTTAATGATTTCGTCGATGATAAACAATGCAAATTTTAGTTTCTTTTATCCCACAATATCGAGCAATTCAGCCTCGTTCGCATCTGCTCTGAGCTCCAATGAATAATTTCGTATTTTCTTGTTGCCAAGTTTCATCTCTTATCATGAACAAGAAAATGATATGGGCACTTTCCATGAGAATGACTGACGGCATTGTGAATTTCATTATAAACGATGTTTCGATGCACTTTTGAAAAACTACATTATTCATCTCTTCATGATAATCCGTTTATAGGTATAGTACAAAACATCACCAGATTTTTCACTCTTCGGCCCTCATCTGCCGCTTCATCTAATGAAATTTATAGCCGTAAAACGTATTTAATAAAACGAAGACATTATGAGATTATGACATATGGCGACGGGAATTTTGTAGGCCTTTCAGAATAGCTCTGCTGGTAGGGAATGTACGGACTGGAAAATCGCTGGACAGACCGTTGAGATAAAAGGGGACTACGTTGCAAAATGAATCCACCTTTGAACCAAAATATCATCTTTCATTGCCAGACACGCAAATTAGTCTACATGTAACTGCTGGAGAAATGAATTCCATTGTACTGTCAAAAAAGGCTGACAAGTTAACGGGATTGTGATACGTTTAAATTTATCAGCTCATCGCGCTACGCCTCGCAACCTTGTAAACACTGGCCTTCTTGCACTTACACTGAGAGCATTATCTCTTACAGACCATCTTTCCGTCCGGAAAAATACGTTACCTAAAAACAATCACATCGTGTTCTTTCCTCACGGCTAAGTTCTTGAACACGTTTCATCGAGACAAGTACTACATTTCTAACGACGAGTTCACGTTTTTCCTGTAACAAACCAGATATCTGCATCTGAAAAGTCAGAAAAGTCCAAAAGAATTGTTTCCTAAACGACCTCACAGCTGAACGTAAATATTCTAACGTAAACACAAACCTTGGATTGGCTAAAACACTTATTTACGTTGCTAAACCCTTTTCTGCTTGCAGGCCATCATCATACAATAATGGACTATTGTCCTCAAAGATGACAGCATTCTGGTTTGCGAAAGACATTGTAATATCCTACACCGCCTGATAACAGTTTCTGTCCAGACTGTTTGCTCCTTAAAGCCGTACAACGATCAGTTCTCCTGAGCCGGTCTCAGTTTAGCCTCTTTCCAAGGACCTTGTCTCTTAACATGTTTTTTTGCAGAAGATATCACACGGATAAGCGTATCTTACTGGACTGTGTTACGTATCGCGGCATCGAGTGAATGCTTAAGGAACTGTATTGGACATTTATTTCGCCCATGAGGGAAGTAACTTACAAAACACTTTAGGTTTGCTCAACATATGGGACCCTTACTAGGTTGGACTGATAGAAGAGACAGAGAAGATACAACGAAGACGGTGCGTTTCGTCTTGGGATTGTTTAGTGAGCGGAAAAGCGTTACAGAGATACTCATCAAACTCCGTCCGCAAACGTTACAAGAGAGGCGTTGTGCACCACGGAGAAATTTGCTTTTTAAATTCTAGCAAGAGTCAGGCAACGTATTACTTCCACCCACATACATCTCGCGAAATTACCACAGCTAGAAAATCAGAGAAATTAGGGCTCGTACAGAAGTTTATCGATAGTCGTTCTTCCCAGTGACTATTCACGAATGCAACAGGCAGGAGCGGGAACGATAATGCTAGCAGAAATAGCCGCCTCCACACACCGTAAGGTGGCCTGCGGAATACAGACGTAGATGCAGATGTAGAAAGTGCGACGAACGTTTCGAAACACAAATCAAAAAATGTTTAATACAAATTCTACTCAATGTAACCACAGAGTTGTGGCTGATTTGTTTCGAGGAAATGACGACACAAATATGATGCAGTATGTTTAATTAAGCAAAGCTATTCAAAAATACCGCAGAAAGGACGTGGGAAGACATAATCAAATATGATAAGAGAAGCATCTGAAAACAATAATCGTGTGAAGAACGCAATACTAAAATTCTTGTTAGGTACACACCATTTTCTTCAGTTATGGCAGCAGACGGCACAGTAACTGACAACTGAGAGAAAATTGTACAAGCATACGATGGTTTATTTAAATATTATATAATAAATTTCAACAAATTAGTATAGCCTACTGAAAAGTATACACGGCAAGGCTACAGACTTCGTCGGAATAGTGAGAAATTCCATATCACCAAAATTATTCTTAACAGTCCTTGAGAAAGTTTTCACACATTTAAACTGAAAAAAACGAGAACGGATACTTGTTGCTGGAACACGTATACCCCGTACGAGTATTGAGAATGATATTGTACTGTTTGCCTCTAGTAGAGATACACTTCAGAAGAACTCATCAGAACAAGTTGGAAAGTAATGCTGAAAATTATTTGCCGTAAGACTAAAATAAAGAATAGCCAACATACTACTGCAAAACAAGTGCTTAGTTGAGAGACTTTAACTTTTTTGCAGGGAAGTGTGAAAGTTTGCGAACATATGGGATAGTGCACCAGTCTTTTCACTTTTGACTGTTTCCTGCTGGACAGCGTATAGAAGTGACACAATTTTACAAATTTTCTTCTTGCTACTATCGTGGGGGATCAATTTTCAGCGAGCGATGTTCCAGTTCAAAAATTCTCTTTGGAATCCTAACTGGTATTCTGAGAAGGCAGTCCAGTAAATACATTTTATTTTCTTCGATCCATGATGCAGTTTCCCTTCTTTTGTGGAAAACATCATTATACGTACTGATGGAGAAAAGGTCCGAGTATAAACTGTAACCACAGTGTGGAAAGCATACTGTTGTCTAAAATGGTTCCATAAATACCTACATTCACGTTGACATTCGAGGGAAACTCATGGTCTGAGTGCAAACCACGAGGAACAGCCCCAGACCTTTACACGAAGTCTAACAAATTTACGCGTTACCACGACACATTCACCAGACATTTTCAAGCCCACACTCATCACATCAGTGGCGCAGCGTGTACCGTGACTCAATGCTCCATAGAATCTTCCAGTATACAACAGAGTAATGCCTGCGATTTTGGAGTGTTGTCTCGTGAGTAATTCCTTATGGCATTCTGCGTTCCCTGTCAGTTGTTTTCGTAGACCTATCAACTGGGGTTAGTGTTTCCACTTCGAAATTGCGTCACTAGGAGTAGACCTGCGAATCCTCTGACTCAATGCTATAACTTGTAGACACCTACAGTCCTGACATATCTGAACACATTAATCTTGTTATATATGTTTGACGTTGCGTCAGTTTGAAGGTGATCTGAAAGTTGTATTATTCTTGAAGAATGAAGTTAGACAAGATCGCTAGGTTAACCCGTAATTCTTTAATGAATGCGCTGTACTTAGACCATGAGCATCGCATCACTGGCGCATAAAAATTAGTGTAATTTATTTTATAGGGTGACAGTTATTGAACTATATGAAATAAAATCGACACAACTTCTGAACGGAGGACGTTCAAACAGCACGGTTGGTCTCGGGGCATGATGGGAATTAGTTTGCGCATGCATGGTTTGGTTTAGTGACGCAACCCGCTTTCATTTGGATGGGTTCGTCAATTGGCGAATTTGGGGGACTAAGAATCCGTATTTCGCGATCGAGAAGTCTCTTCACCCTCAACGGCTGATTGTCTGGTGTGCAATGTCGGTGCGATATTCCTTGATAGCACGGTGACTACCGTACGGTACGTGAAGGTTTTGGAAGATGACTTCATCCCCATTATCCAAAGTGACCCTGATTTTGACAATATGTAGTTCATGCAAGACGAGGTTCGACCCCATCGAAGCAGGAAACTGTTTGATGTCCTAGAGGAGCACTTAGGGGACCGCATTCTGGCTCTGGGGTACCCCGAGGCCACTGGCGTGGGCGTCGATTGGCCGCCACATTTTCCGGATCTGAACACATACGACTCTTTGTTGTGGCGCTATATTAAAGACAAGGTGTACAGCAATACCCCCAAGCCGGCCGCGGTGGTCTAGCGGTTCTAGGCGCTCAGTTCGAATCCTGCCTCGGGCATGGATGTGTGTGATGTCCTTAGGTTAGTTAGGTTTAAGTAGTTCTAAGTTCTAGGGGACTAATGACCACAGATGTTAAGTCCCATAGTGCTCAGAGCCATTTGAACCAATACCCCCAAAACTACTGCTCAGCTGAAAATAGCCATTCCGGATGTCATCGACTGCATCGATGTTCCGACACTGCAGTGGGTCATGCAGAATTTCGCTATTCATCTGCGCCACATCATCGCCATTGATGGCAGGCATATCGAATATGTCATAACCTAAGTCCTAGTATCTGTAGTGACATTTACATGTGAATAAAGTCGGAGCACACTGTAGTTTGTAACTGATTTACGTTTTTTTTATATAAATGATAGATCGCAGCAATCAATCGTCCTTTTTATTGCAGGTTTTATTACGCAAATCCAGATTTCGGCTAGTGCCTAGCCATTAGCTAATCGTAGTATTCGAAGAACTGTGACTGACGCCCGAACAACAGGTAACTAACATGCATCGAGATCAAAAAATTTTGCATTGGCTAGGCACTAGGCGAAGTCTGGACTTGCGTAATAAAACCTGCAATAAAAAGGTTCAAATGGCTCTGAGCACTATGGGACTCAACTGCTGTGGTCATAAGTCCCCTAGAACTTAGAACTACTTAAACCTAACTAACCTAAGCACAGCACACAACACCCAGCCATCACGAGGCAGATAAAATCCCTGACCCCGCAATAAAAAGGATGACTGATTGCTGCGCTCTATCATTTATAAATTAGATGACAGTGGCTTAGTGCACCCACTTTCCTAATGGAAGGTAACCTGATGAATTTTTTTTTTCCATATAGTTCAATAATTGTCACCCCGCATATGGTGCGAAGAATACAGTTATGTGAACTTGACAGTATTTCATGGAGTGATTTTGTATGGTCCACGGCTGAAGCCTACATTTGTCTTACATATAGTTACCTTTATGACATTTTCTGTCCGTACTTTTGATATGGCTCTGTGTTGATGAATAATCTGAAATTTGTTTACAGTAAACTTATTTTTGGAAAATGGCAGTTCACTATAAGTTTAGATGTAAGGGTTGACAATGTATATTTCATTGTCAATTTTATTTTTAAACATAATGGGACTGCATATTTTAAAGTTGCTGTTTGAAATGTTACATAAATTGTCTTGAAAGTAACTTTAATGACACTGGCTCATGTTTCGAAATTTATCGATTATCTGACGCCACTATGTAAACAATTTTGTACCTCGGTATCTACGAAGATATTATACTAGCTAAAGTCGCCATTGTGGTGTCAAGTAATTTGTGTGTACTGTGACATTAGGAAAACATGTTATATGTTTTAAATATGAGTTATTTTATTTGTGACGTGCTGATGTTCCCTGCCACTTTTTATTTCATACATCACTATGTGACTTTCAGTATTGTAACAACTCATAATGTTACAAGGTGCTTTCTAACTTTGAAGTAGTGTACACAGTGGCTATATGAAACCGTATATGTTTAAGCCACCTTCACTAGGTATGTTTGTTTTTGTGACTTTCATGTCTGATGATGATAGCGTAGACCTGTCGAAACCGGTCGCAGTAATAAAAAGAACTACTGGCGATCTTGGCTAACTTTATTCTTCAAAAATAATACAGTTACCTTGATTGACTCATTCTGACAACAAATACGTGTATGATATTGACAGACTTTGCGCGTGCGGGTATATCAAGTGATGTGTGGTATGTTGTACAGAGCACGATCAGTGAAAGATCCAAAGACTGCTGGCCACAGAGTGTGCTTAAGACATTGTGAATGACATTTTGTATGGCCACATCTTTCGTAGATTTGAATCCAGCTACAGTCAGTGCAAAGAGTCTCAGTAGTTGAAACGTTACCTATAGATCAGTTTCACAATCGTGAAAAAGTACCAGAAGTGAGGATACATTTAATAGCAAAAAATGGCTCTGAGCACTATGGGACTTAACTTCTATGGTCATCAGTCCCCTAGAACTTAGAACTACTTAAACCTAACTAATGTAAGGACATCACACACATCTATGCCCGAGGCAGGATTCGAACCTGCGACCGCAGCAGTCACGCGGCTCCGGACTGAGCGCCTAGAACCGCTAGACCACCGCGGCCGGCACATTTAATAGCAGTAAGGTCTTTGTTACCCATGTGCTACAACCCAACAGAGGAGTCGTTGTCGCCCGAAGACGTCCCACCTTCACAGCACTTGTCCTCACTGCAGACTGCGCTGTGCAGTATGGATCACACAACATCGAAACATCGATCAGTCTGTGTACCTTCGATTTCGAGAATGCACCGTATACCGACGACCCGCCTGCTACATTCTCCTCACACAAAGACGAAGTCTAATGGTGTATTTTGCACCATGAGTGAAGACATATAGAGTGGGCTACTGTCCTGTTCACAAGTGTGTCATGATGTAGCCTGGAGAGTGATCCCGCAGTTTGTTCATCAAGTGTGCTCTGGGAGGCGTTACAGTCGTGCCAATATAAGGACTGAACAGATATTGTCTCGTCTGAGACTTCATAGCGTTGAAAGAACGTACCCCAATGTGGATACTTCATTTTAATACTGCAACCAGTCGATTTAAGATTCTTTTCAAAAGCATTTATCTTTCCGTTAGCTAGCTTTAGAGCCACTGAAGGCTCATTCTGAAGTGGTTGGTATTTACGGGCACTTCACATTTTATACCAGGTGTAGCTGGTCGCTAGGACTTTCGTGCTGGCGGAAATTGTAAAACAGAAGCTTGTCTTACGTTTTACAACTGCATCTGTAGTCATGTCTCTACTGTATCAGCTCATATCTATCTAATTCTTAGATTCTTTTATGTTTGTTAACGCCTGTCAGCTGTTGTATCTGTCAAGATAAGCATATAGTTAAAACTCGCGCCTTTATCTGTTTCCTGGGATTAGTGACGTCAGCTTCAGAATTCTCGAAATTCTACCCCCCCCCCCCTCTCTCTCTCGTCGTCCCCTCTCCTGTCGTGGCCAATGGCGTTACGTATGTGTGTCGACGTCATCGTGCGGTCTGTCAATCGCTGTTGGGCTCTGGAGCAGTGACGTTTCGACCAATGGCATGCAAGCTCAGCTCCACACCCCTTGCATAATTTTAATATTTATAATTCGATTTCGTGGGCACTATCTTTTGCTGTCTGTAGGACGTCTAGATCTCACGCGCTGAATTGATGAGATGCTTGTGTTGAGCAAAGAAGACTTTAACTAGTCTATTTGTTGTAAACATCCACTAGAAAAATATGTTTTTTACATCAAGAATGGAAAACCATGATAATGGACGAGCGTATGACTGCAAACAAGAAGAATATTGTTCAGCAAATAATGGCAATGCAAAAGAATGACGAGAAGATGCATTACTGATTGGGTCCACCAAAACGTGTTGCAGTTGCTCGAATTGTATACCCTATTAAAATGTCTGTCCAGTCTCCCTCCATGCAAAAAGCTGTTGTGAGTTGCGCTGAAAATACCTGGCAGTAAGTACTCCTCCGTCTCTAATCATTATTGTCTGTGTATGTTGTTATACATAGGCCTTTGCTATTATTACCGAACTAGTAGAGCTACTGTTGCCTGTACCATCACAACAGTTGCAACAGTGTACAACGAAGGGGCAACACGGAGGTGTCCACACCAGTAACTTTAAATACACTCCTGGAAATGGAAAAAAGAACACATTGACACCGGTGTGTCAGACCCACCATACTTGCTCCGGACACTGCGAGAGGGCTGTACAAGCAATGATCACACGCACGGCACAGCGGACACACCAGGAACCGCGGTGTTGGCCGTCGAATGGCGCTAGCTGCGCAGCATTTGTGCACCGCCGCCGTCAGTGTCAGCCAGTTTGCCGTGGCATACGGAGCTCCATCGCAGTCTTTAACACTGGTAGCATGCCGCGACAGCATGGACGTGAACCGTATGTGCAGTTGACGGACTTTGAGCGAGGGCGTATAGTGGGCATGCGGGAGGCCGGGTGGACGTACCGCCGAATTGCTCAACACGTGGGGCGTGAGGTCTCCACAGTACATCGATGTTGTCGCCAGTGGTCGGCGGAAGGTGCACGTGCCCGTCGACCTGGGACCGGACCGCAGCGACGCACGGATGCACGCCAGGACCGTAGGATCCTACGCAGTGCCGTAGGGGACCGCACCGCCACTTCCCAGCAAATTAGGGACACTGTTGCTCCTGGGGTATCGGCGAGGACCATTCGCAACCGTCTCCATGAAGCTGGGCTACGGTCCCGCACACCGTTAGGCCGTCTTCCGCTCACACCCCAACATCGTGCAGCCCGCCTCCAGTGGTGTCGCGACAGGCGTGAATGGAGGGACGAATGGAGACGTGTCGTCTTCAGCGATGAGAGTCGCTTCTGCCTTGGTGCCAATGATGGTCGTATGCGTGTTTGGCGCCGTGCAGGTGAGCGCCACAATCAGGACTGCATACGACCGAGGCACACAGGGCCAACACCCGGCATCATGGTGTGGGGAGCGATCTCCTACACTGGCCGTACACCACTGGTGACGTCGAGGGGACACTGAATAGTGCACGGTACATCCAAACCGTCATCGAACCCATCGTTCTACCATTCCTAGACCGGCAAGGGAACTTGCTGTTCCAACAGGACAATGCACGTCCGCATGTATCCCGTGCCACCCAACGTGCTCTAGAAGGTGTAAGTCAACTACCCTGGCCAGCAAGATCTCCGGATCTGTCCACCATTGAGCATGTTTGGGACTGGATGAAGCGTCGTCTCACACGGTCTGCACGTCCAGCACGAACGCTGGTCCAACTGAGGCGCCAGGTGGAAATGGCATGGCAAGCCGTTCCACAGGACTACATCCAGCACCTCTACGATCGTCTCCATGGGAGAATAGCAGCCTGCATTGCTGCGAAAGGTGGATATACACTGTACTAGTGCCGACATTGTGCATGCTCTGTTGCCTGTGTCTATGTGCCTGTGGTTCTGTCAGTGTGATCATGTGATGTATCTGACCCCAGGAATGTGTCAATAAAGTTTCCCCTTCCTGGGACAATGAATTCACGGTGTTCTTATTTCAATTTCCAGGAGTGGATAAAGTTTACTTGGATTGCTATGATATCAGGGTGAATATAACATGACAAAGATTGGCTAGTTCTGTAATTATCGAGTGTAAATTACAGAAATAAATCCTATAAAAACTGTGTTTTATTTTCAACCCTATCCATCAATAACAGCACACACACACACACACACACACACACACACACACACACACACACACACACACACACACACACACACCTTTTCAGTTCATAAAGTGCCATCAGTAACAGTTAGTTGAACTCGCAGCGGCAGAGTCTAGTAAACGTCAGTAGTATCACGTTAAAACAGGATGTATTCTCCCTCATATGTATCAAATACACATAGCACAATCCATTTACGGCATGGGTTTGAACTTGTGACGATGCAGTAACAATAACTTGGTAGGTAAATGGACAAAATACACACACAATCGTTGCTGTGTTGATGAAATTAAGATATCAAATATGAGAGGATTAGGGTGTAGGTATTTCTTATAGCAAATTAATTTTCTGTTATTATTCCAATTATACGACTCTGTTGCCAGAGGCAGACTTAAATCAAATGCCGAAGTAAGATACTCCGATAGCGTAAAATGATGACATCATAGCATAGTCTGTAAAAAGTTAATCGAGTGGCACCAAATCAGGAAACTGGCAAATCAGTAGGAAACTCATAGTGTTGGCTGTACAATTGGCAAACTGGTAGGGGCTAAATCTGGAAATTGATAAAATTGGTACGAGAGACCAAGATGCAGATGTACTAGCTAAAAGAATTCAACACTTTATATGAATGTCTTCAGTCTTACCAATTCGATTCTACACAAAGTCCGCGAAAGAACTTGCCCCCCTTCTAACAGCTGTGTACCGCAAGTCTCTAGAGGAACGGAAGGTTCCAAATGATTGGAAAAGAGAACAGGTAGTTCCAGTTTTCAAAAAGGGTCGTCGAGCAGATGCGTAAAACTATAGGCCTATATCTCTGATATCGATCTGTTGTAGGGTTTTAGAACATGTTTTTTGCTCGCGTATCATGTCATTTCTGGAAACCCAGGATCTACTCTGTAGGAATCAACATTGATTCCGGAAACAGCAATCGTGTGAGACCCAACTCGCTTTATTTGTTCATGAGACCCAGAAAATATTAGATACAGGCTCCCAGGTAGATGCCATTTTTCTTGACTTCCGGAAGGCGTTGGATACAGTTCCGCACTGTTGCCTGATAAACAAAGTAAGAGCCTACGGAATATCAGATCAGTTGTGTGGCTGGATTGAAGAGTTTTTAGCAAACAGAACACAGCATGTTGTTCTCAATGGAGATACGTCTATAGACGTTAAAGTAACCTCTGGTGTGCCACAGGGGAGTGTTATGGGACCATTGCTTTTCACAATAAATATATATGACCTAGTAGGTAGTGTCGGAAGTTCCATGCGGCTTTTCGCGGATGATGCTGTAGTATACAGAGAAGTTGCAGCATTATAAAATTGTAGCGAAATGCAAGATGATCTGCAGCGGATAGGCACTTGGTGCAGGGATTGGCAACTGACCCTTAACATAGACAAATGTAATGTATTGCGAATACATGGAAGGAAGGATCCTTTATTGTACGATTATATGATAGCGGAACAAACACTGGTAGCAGTTACTTCTGTAAAATATCTGGGAGTATGCGTGCGGAACGATTTGAAGTGGAATGAGCACATAAAATTAATTGTTGGTAAGGCGGATACCAGGTTGAGATTCATTGGGAGAGGCCTTAGAAAATGTAGTCCATCAACAAAGGAGGTGGCTTACAAAACACTCGTTCGACCTATACTTGAGTATTGCTCATCAGTGTGGGATCCGTACCAGATCGGGTTGACGGAGGAGATAGAGAAGATCCAAAGAAGAGCGGCGCGTTTCGTCACAGGGTTATTTGGTAACCGTGATAGCGTTACGGAGATGTTTAGCAAACTCAAGTGGCAGACTCTGCAAGAGTGGCGCTCTGCATCGCGGTGTAGCTTGCTCGCCAGGTTTCGAGAGGGTGCGTTTCTGGATGAGGTATCGAATATATTGCTCCCCCCTACTTATACCTCCCAAGGAGATCACGAATGTAAAATTAGAGAGATTCGAGCGCGCGCGGAGGCTTTCCGACAGTCGTTCTTCCCGCGAACCATACGCGACTGGAACAGAAAAGGGAGGTAATGACAGTGGCACGTAAAGTGCCCTCCGCCACACACCGTTGGGTAGCTTGCGGAGTATAAATGTAGATGTAGATGTCTTGTAGATGCGCATTTACATCAAAATATTTGAGTGCTGTATGTTAATGATTGCCACAGATAGACTGAACCGCTGAGGTCCATTTGTTAGAGTATGACCTTGTAGCGTATTTCTTCGACTCATACATGTCGATTAGGCAGCAACAGCCGTGTACTCGCATTTTTGCAGATCTCAGCCTGTTCCTACACATGTGCATTTCTACCAAGTCAGTGACTGCTAAAATTAATAACTAAATACTTTTACTAGCCCCATCTTGTCAGAACTTGTCACAGGCGATCATTCTGTCTACCGCCACGTGTAAACCAGCGCCTATGCTCCTGTGCAAGTGATTTATTGAAGCAGCAGGAGAGAGATATTTATTCACACAAAACCATCAAATAAACATATTAGTGAATTATGACTGAGTCCTACAAGCAATGTTATTTCATAGCTCTTAAGAGAAAAACAGTGTATCAAACGCAAACTTTTATCTACATGTCTATAGTTTTAATTATTTAACAAGAAAATCGAGACACTGTTGCAAAGGAGGTGGTATCACTTCTTGCAGCATATGGTAGGTCTGTTTTGTGTATTAAGCTTAGATTTATAACTACAGTGTTTACCCTACATACAGAAGGAAGACGTTAATTGAGTAACGTTATGCCTGTGCTTTTTTTTTTTAGATATTGTATCACAGCAGTATGGGTACGGTGAAAATGACGTTAACCTGTTCATCACGTGTGACTAGATGTAAAAAGTGATGCATGCCTTTAACAATAAGGGGGGGGGGGGCACTGGAACTAGAAAGTATAAAAAAGTTTTACTACTTATCAAGGAGTCGGTGTGATGTACCTGCCCACAGCAAGACAGCCACCACGTGAGCACTGAGAATGCTGGATGTCTCTGTGTAAGGTTACTATAGCTGCTCCAACTAGTCTAGTTCCTTGAGATGTGTTAGCTCCTACAACCAGAGTATCTCCATAAGTATCGCTGACCTTTCAGATTTAACTCCAATGCGATGTCACATTGTTGCATATGCCGCACATACTCCATGCATACATCACACATACTCGATATACACTGCATATACACCACACATATGCTTCATATACAATACATATATGCTGCACATACACTGCACATACACCGTACAAACGCTGCACATACACTCCTGGAAATGGAAAAAAGAACACATTGACACCGGTGTGTCAGACCCACCATACTTGCTCCGGACACTGCGAGAGGGCTGTACAAGCAATGATCACACGCACGGCACAGCGGACACACCAGGAACCGCGGTGTTGGCCGTCGAATGGCGCTAGCTGCGCAGCATTTGTGCACCGCCGCCGTCAGTGTTAGCCAGTTTGCCGTGGCATACGGAGCTCCATCGCAGTCTTTAACACTGGTAGCATGCCGCGACAGCGTGGACGTGAACCGTATGTGCAGTTGACGGACTTTGAGCGAGGGCGTATAGTGGGCATGCGGGAGGCCGGGTGGACGTACCGCCGAATTGCTCAACACGTGGGGCGTGAGGTCTCCACAGTACATCGATGTTGTCGCCAGTGGTCGGCGGAAGGTGCACGTGCCCGTCGACCTGGGACCGGACCGCAGCGACGCACGGATGCACGCCAAGACCGTAGGATCCTACGCAGTGCCGTAGGGGACCGCACCGCCACTTCCCAGCAAATTAGGGACACTGTTGCTCCTGGGGTATCGGCGAGGACCATTCGCAACCGTCTCCATGAAGCTGGGCTACGGTCCCGCACACCGTTAGGCCGTCTTCCGCTCACGCCCCAACATCGTGCAGCCCGCCTCCAGTGGTGTCGCGACAGGCGTGAATGGACGGACGAATGGAGACGTGTCGTCTTCAGCGATGAGAGTCGCTTCTGCCTTGGTGCCAATGATGGTCGTATGCGTGTTTGGCGCCGTGCAGGTGAGCGCCACAATCAGGACTGCATACGACCGAGGCACACAGGGCCAACACCCGGCATCATGGTGTGGGGAGCGATCTCCTACACTGGCCGTACACCACTGGTGATCGTCGAGGGGACACTGAATAGTGCACGGTACATCCAAACCGTCATCGAACCCATCGTTCTACCATTCCTAGACCGGCAAGGGAACTTGCTGTTCCAACAGGACAATGCACGTCCGCATGTATCCCGTGCCACCCAACGTGCTCTAGAAGGTGTAAGTCAACTACCCTGGCCAGCAAGATCTCCGGATCTGTCCCCCATTGAGCATGTTTGGGACTGGATGAAGCGTCGTCTCACGCGGTCTGCACGTCCAGCACGAACGCTGGTCCAACTGAGGCGCCAGGTGGAAATGGCATGGCAAGCCGTTCCACAGGACTACATCCAGCATCTCTACGATCGTCTCCATGGGAGAATAGCAGCCTGCATTGCTGCGAAAGGTGGATATACACTGTACTAGTGCCGACATTGTGCATGCTCTGTTGCCTGTGTCTATGTGCCTGTGGTTCTGTCGGTGTGATCATGTGATGTATCTGACCCCAGGAATGTGTCAATAAAGTTTCCCCTTCCTGGGACAATGAATTCACGGTGTTCTTATTTCAATTTCCAGGAGTGTACATCACGTCACACACAATATGAATGCCTTCGAGGCACAGAGGCTGTTGCCAGACAAGCGTCAGCCATGCACCACTTCTTGCGAAGTGACACACTTCTTGCTAACAGCCACAGCAGCGCCTTATATCAAATGTTAATCAGCACAGAGCCACACAAGTTCACAGTGTGCACAAGGCACCTGAAATAATTAAAACTTGAAATGAGGTCTTAAAATGTTAACCATTTGAGCAGCAATGTCATGAATGAAGGGAAACACCAGTTATTGCTGCTGTTATGCAAGTTCAACAAGTTGTTTGTGTTAAGCTTTTAAACCAAAACCAATAATGGCACTTATTAACAAATACCGATAAAGCCACAGCCAGAAAACAAAGTAGCTGTATTGCTTACCTTGCATGTGTGAGTTCCCTTTTTCAGAGCTTCCTACTCTTTCCCGTGTATTTTGCATATGAATTGTCTAAGATTATGTGAATTTTTTAATTGTGCAGAGAAAGTGAGACGATTTGTAGTGACAAATCCTATGTAGGCGCAAGTTCTGTGACGCATTTACATACATGACAAACCCTATGAACAATCCTTGTGCTACCATGTGGTGAAATTTCATCACCAAAAGCATATCTTCCTCCTTCAGGATATAAATACAAAGACCGGTAACTAGGTAACCTGGATCAGTTCGAAGCCATATACAGATACCACCAGTCTTATACTAGAACTGCATTGAAACAACTCCCAATTGTGCTAGGTAATGTTAACTCACTTTGTACTCTTTGCTCCTGGCACTGCCGCCTTCCACGAACATGTCGAACGTGGGAAACCTAATGACACTTTCACGCTTCACTAAGTACATTTTGACCTGTTTGCTACCTATGCAGATAATTATTACCAAATGATGAGCTCATGCTAAAACGCTTTATTGACAACCCTGGAATGCAAAATTCATGATGGTAGGTTTTGTTGCTTGTCTGTAACTGCTAGCGTCTGCTGGTAGTAGATTCAGTACCTGTATCACAGGATGTGCCCACTCAATGATATGACTACACAGCGCCATGGGCTTGTAACTTACGACGATGTAGTAACAATAACTTTCGACGTCACGTTGGCATTGGCGAATTGTTGGTGTCATGTCAGCATCACTTTACATCAATAATCGATCATGTGCTGTTGCTCTCCATTCGAGGCCTCTGCTCTGTGATGAAAGGGTCAGGTGCTGTAGTAAGAAGCAGAGATAAAAAATGGCAGGGTAAGATATTTTGGCATTGCAGTGTAAGTGTGACATCATAGCATGTCCCCCAAAATGATGGTAAATATTAACGTAAGATACTCTGAGATTATGGTGTGTGTGAATTCTACAAAAAATGAGTGTCCTCTAGGCGAACTATCTGTTATGGAACCTAAAAATGGTAGCCAGTATCACTATGATTAATGAGTTTTGTATTTTAATTGACACAATTAGCAGTAAAGTAGTGGACATATTGTAGTGGACTGTTAAGGCAGCCAGTCCACAGAGACGGGTAGCCGAAAGGGCACGCGTACACACACGCCGACTGGCGCGAAGTCTGGAACAGGATTCGTAATGAATGTGATAAAGAAAAGAACGTAGCTACTAGAACACTTAACTTTTATATCGTCCTTTGGTATACAGCATTCTTGATGATACAAGTGAGACCCTTTAGATTCATGAAGTAACTAATGGCGCCTTGCTAGGTCGTAGCCATGGACTTAGCTGAAGGCTATTCTAACTGTCTCGCGGCAAATGAGAGAAAGGCTTCGTCAGTGTAGTCGCTAGCAACGTCGTCGTACAACTGGGCGAGTGCTAGTACGTCTCTCTAGACCTGCCGTGTGGTGGCGCTCGGTCTACGATCACACAGTGGCGACACGCGGGTCCGACATGTACTAATGGACCGCGGCCGATTTAAAGCTACCACCTAGCAAGTGTGGTGTCTAGCGGTGACACCACACATATTCTCTAAGTGCTCCACAAATAACCGATCTAAGAACAAGACTGTGTAATGAATTTACATTAAACATTCAGGTACTGTTAATATGTATTAGTAATCACATATGTTAGAGTATTTGTTCGATTGTTCGATGTAATATTTCGATTAGGTGGCAGCAAGGTTGATTTCACTTTTTTTGCGAGTCTTGCTGTCCCAACACACATGCATTTTTGTTGAAGCTCCAGCTTGTCAGGGCTTGTTGCAGATCAGCATTGCATCTACTGCCGTGTGTTAACCTGTGTCATTGCGCTCCTAGTCTCAGTTAAGTGGTACCAGGATCCTTCGGTTCGTCAACAGACATATTATTTAACTGGTAGTACCCGACAATGTTACTTCATCTACTTTTCTAGGGGAATTGTGAGTTACTGGAGGGCTATCCTACTTAAATGGTTGTCAGTGATACTATAAGTAATGGACGCATTCAAGTTTCTTATCTATTAGGTATTTTTCTGGAAGCACATCACAAATATCGAGACTGTCTGGCAATGCTATGAGCAAACTCAGTATGTAGGTAATGCAATAGTGTGTGTCAAAATTAGGCACACTGTCCTGTCGACAGTATATTACTATTAATTCAGTTTTTTGTCGACGTCAAAATCACGTCGCCCTCCAATACTGTCAGCTGAACTACCCACAGTAATCACCTTCCAGATGGGTAAGAAAAACGTCTTTTTATAATAAGCGTATTATTCATTATTTCCATGTGCAAAATCTGTTACTCGTAGCACAATCTGCCCAAAAATATTGGGACATCTCCACAGCAGTGTGGTGGCTACAAATGCTATAAAGCAGCCTCTTGATAAATTAATATTGTCTATGACAATCAGGTTTCGGAACACTGGAATAACGTGCATCCTGCTTCCATGTATGTGTCAGTCATACCTACAAATTAACATAGAGAGAGTGTACAGCACCAGGATGTCACACAGCCAGCAGCCCTATTCTGAATGCATTTTGTGAAGTACTTTCTTCTCCTTCTTGTTTAAACTCATCGCTATGCCACATGCACACAGAGGTGTCCTGGTCTTGATGATATGTTTAGATATCACACATGAGTGTTACACTTCGACTCCCTTCTTGATGCAATCTGTCCCTGTTCCAGTTTAGCGATACGTAAACGACATGAACTCTAAGTATTCAGACACTGTGACCTAAATGTATTGCTTGAATTGGAAAATTTTTCGATAAGCTGTCTCTCGAAGTTAGTAGTGAATAAAGAGCGGCTGCCTTTTAACCATATGTCCATGTAAACACAACCTGACAGTGCTTGCTCATTCAAATTGAAGTGGAAGGCATCACATGCACTATAACAGCTCAGTGGACAGGGATATCGCATGCATAATGTCGAGTCAACTACCTAACGTGAAGTGCTGGATGGTAGTTCCAGCCCCTACCAGTAGTGTGCTGTTAAGATGATTCTGAACTCCATCTAACCCCACAATCTACATAAAAGAGGAGAAATCTGTGACACATGTACAGAATTAGTTAACTGTGGAATTTCAGGCAGGAACATCTGAATGTCCTCATCTGTAACAATAATAACGAAGCCCTAAGTATAACAACATATGCACATATTACTACTACTATTACTACTACTACTAATAGTAATAATAATTAGCGATTGATGGACAAATTACTTACTGGTAGTCTTCTTCTTCCCAGCTGATTTCTGCCTTTGGTATGTTCCATCCTCAAAGTGCAGACAGCAAATTATGGCGCTCACACAACGGAATTATAAAAATTAAAATTGCTCGCCAGGTGGGGGCTGAGCTTGCACACCATTGGTCGAAACGTCAGTGCTCTGGGGCCCAACAGGGATATGTAAGCAGCACGATGAAGTTGACACAGTGGGGTATTTGGCTCGAGTTGGGTATTTGTAGAGAAGTTGTTACTCCAAATCTTCTAGCTGCTGTATTTCCCATGCTAATGAGAACGAGACCCTTTTAAAGTCTTTCAGTGCTCTGTCAAACTCTTCACGCAGTATCTTATTTCCCATTTCGTCTTTATCTACATCCTCTTCCATTTCCATAATATTGTCCTCAAGTACATCGCCCTTGTATAAACCCTCTATATACTCCTTCCACCTTTCTGCCTTCCCTTCTTTGCTTAGAACTGGGTTGCCATCTGAGCTCTTGATATTCATACAAGTAGTTCTCTTCTCTCCAAAGGTCTCTTTAATTTTCCTGTAGGCAGTATCTATCTTACCCCTAGTGAGACAAGCCTCTACATCCTTACATTTGTCCTCTAGCCATCCCTGCTTAGCCATTTTGCACTTCCTGTCAATCTCATTTTTGAGACGTTTGTATTCCTTTTGGCCTGCTTCATTTTCTGCATTTTTATATTTTCTCCTTTCATCAATTAAATTCAATATTTCTTCTGTTACCCAAGGATTTCTATTACCCCTTGTCTTTTTACCTACTTGATCGTCTGCTGCCTTCACTACTTCATCCCTCAGAGCTACCCATTCTTCTTCTACTGTATTTCTTTCCCCCATTCCTGTCAATTCTTCCCTTATGCTCTCCCTGAAACTCTCTACAACCTCTGGTTCTTTCAGTTTATCCAGGTCCCATCTCCTTAAATTCCCACCTTTTTGCAGTTTCTTCAGTTTCAATCTGCCGTTCATAACCAATAGATTGTGGTCAGAGTCCACATCTGCCCCTGGAAATGTCTTACAATTTAAAACCTGGTTCCTAAATCTCTGTCTTACCATTATATAATCTATCTGATACCTTTTAGTATCTCCAGGATTCTTCCAGGTATACAACCTCCTTTTATGATTCTTGAACCAAGTGTTAGCTATGATTAAGTCATGCTCTGTGCAAAATTCTACAAGGCGGCTTCCTCTTTCATTTCTTCCCCCCAATCCATATTCTCCTACTATGTTTCCTTCACTCCCTTTTCCTACTTACGAATTCCAGTCACCCATGACTATTAAATTTTCGTCTCCCTTCACTACCTGAATAATTTCTTTTATCTCGTCATACATTTCATCTATTTCTTCATCATCTGCAGAGCTAGTTGGCATATAAACTTGTACTACTGTAGTAGGCATGGGCTTTGTGTCTATCTTGGCCACAATAATGCGTTCACTATGCTGTTTGTAGTAGCTTACCCGCACTCCTACTTTTTATTCATTATTAAACCTACTCCTGCATTACCCCTATTTGATTTTGTATTTATAACCCTGTATTCACCTGACCAAAAGTCTTGTTCCTCCTGCCACCGAACTTCAGTAATTCCCACTATATCTAACTTTAACCTATCCATTTCCCTTTTTAAATCTTCTAACCTACCTGCCCGATTAAGGGATCTGACATTCCACGCTCCGATCCGTAGAACGCCAGTTTTCTTTCTCCTGATAACGACGTCCTCTTGAGTAGTCCCCGCCCGGAGATCCGAATGGGGGACTATTTTACCTCCGGAATATTTTACCCAAGAGGACGCCATCATCATTTAATCATACAGTAAAGCTGCATCTCCTCGGGAAAAATTACGGCTGTAGTTTCCCCTTGCTTTCAGCCGTTCGCAGTACCAGCACAGCAAGGCCGTTTTGGTTAATGTTACAAGGCCAGATCAGTCAATCATCCAGACTGTTGCCCCTGCAACTACTGAAAAGGCTGCTGCCCCTCTTCAGGAACCACATGTTTGTCTGGCCTCTCAACAGATAACCCTCCGTTGTGGTTGCACCTACAGTACGGCCATCTGTATCGCTGAGGCACGCAAGCCTCCCCACCAACGGCAAGGTCCATGGTTCATGGAGGGGCAGAACCTATATAAAAATGAAATGTGTGCGAAATCTTATGGGACTTAACTGCTAAGGTCATCAGTCCCTAAGCTGACACACTACTTAATCGAAATAATCCTAACGACAAACACACACACCCATGCCTGATGGAGGACTCGAACCTCCGCCGGGACCAGCCGCACAGTCCATGACTGCAGCGCGTAGATCGCTCGGCTAATCCCGCGCGGCGAACCTATATAAGTCCAACTGTTTCCACCACCGTTGCGATCCCAGTTGTTTATGAGTTATCTATTAATTAAGCAGAAGCTGACAACTCACAAAATGTGGTGGTTAAAGCAACTGTTATTTTGTACAGAAAAGCTGCAGCGTTCAAGATGCATTCGATAAAAACGTTATACTGCCAAAGATTTAACTGTGTTGCCCAAGTGAAACCCGTTTCACACTGGGACACTGGTGACGGTCGCCAGTGGTGGTCACCGGTGACTGTGGTGAACACTCGTGGATCACTGGTGCCCGACACTGCAGGTATTGCCAACTGATTTGTTAGTGAAATGGACTCGTACAGGGGTAGCAACTAAATTTCACCAGAGTTTTATGGTCCGAAAAATAAGGTACTAAATTTGAAAAAAAAAACATATAACTTGAAACTTTCTGGCAGAATAATACTGTAACCGGACCGAGACTCGAACTCGGAACCTTTGCCTTTGCCTTTCAGGAGTGCTACTTCTGCAAGGTTTGCAGGACAGCTTCTGTAAAGTTTGGACAGTAGGAGACAAGGTACTGGCAGAAGTGAAGCTGTGAGGATGGTGCGTTAGTCGTGGTTGGGTAGCTCAGATGGTACAGCACTTGCCCGCGAAAGGCAAGGGTCCCGAGTTTGAGTCTCGGTCCGGCACACAGTTTTAATATGCCAGCAAGTTTCATATCAGTGAGCAGTCCGCTACAGAGTGAAAAATCTCATTCTGGAAACATATAACTTACCAATTTTGTTTCTCTTACATGCTCTTCTCATTGCAATCAGGCACAAACTTCAAAAAATGGTTCAAATGGCTCTGAGCGCTATGGGACGTAACTTCTAAGGTCATCAGTCCCCTAGAACTTAGAACTACTTAAACCTAACTAAACTAAGGACATCACACACATCCATGCCCGAGGCAGGATTCGAACCTGCGATCGTAGCGGTCGCGCGGTTCCAGACTGCAGCGCCTAGAACCGCTCAGCCACCCTGCCGGCTGTCCTCTAGAAGACCTGTACGTTTGGGACTGAAGAATAGTAGCATTTCTCGGTGTGAAAGACCGTTATCCAAGAATGAACGTCTGTTTCCACAGTTCCTAACTACACACCGAAGTCTAATTTATTTTGTGATTCGGCAGTGCTTTTTTAAAAACTAATACGTATAGAGATAGTTTTTCATACAGAGGTACAGATGGATTCAATTTTTTTCGGACTGAGTGCCTAGAACCGCTCGGCCACCGTGCACAAACTTCGTTATAATTTCTTGCCACGCTTTGTTTTTGTTGCTATAGTCATCGCTTCTCACATCCCAAATAGCAGCACGACTTCCTACTTCACCTATAAAATCTTCCGTGTTAATCAAATCTAAACTCATGGTTACGGTGTGTACCGTATAATGTACAATGAATATTTCGCGTCATTGTCTCGGAAATGACTGCCTGTCGGTTGGCAAATCTGCAGCGCTGTGTCTGTGACCTGTGACCCAGTGCGAACACTCCAATTCAAACTAATGAATGTCCGGCCGTGGCTGCTGTGAACACAGTGACCTTGACCGTCACATGTGGCGAGAATGAGTCATTGCTGGGTCACAGTGTGTCGGTGAGGCAGTGTAGTGTCCCGGTGTGAATGCTCCAGTTCAAACGAATGTCTCTCTGTCGGTGACCGTCGCTGGTGACCGTCACCAGTGTCCCAGTGTGAAACGGGCCTGGTGAAAGCCGGAACCACGACACTGCATAAAATAAGTAGCTATTCACTGTATTTCTTCAAGTATTTCAGTCCTCAAACAAAGAGCTTAACCACTGTGAACACACGTAAATTAATGCAACATCTTTAACTTTTTTGTCATGTCGTTGTCATTTGCATGTAATATTATGTTGATAAATATCACTTTGCATCCATCAACGAGTAATTACAACCATTTTTCATTCTGCATGCGTTTCACCTTACAAACCAAGCAACAGTTGTATAGCACATGCTGGATGCTGGCAGAGTTTCGCTATTACAGTGTAAATGCATACAGATTAAGTAAAAGTGTGTGAAGTGATATACCAACTGGCCATCAAAATGGAAGCAGACCGATGGACACTAACAGAAAAAGAGCCGCCCATACTGTCGCAGCAAGTACAAAACTAAAACATTTTGGATCCACATCGACAGATAAACAATACTCATGGCGATACGTTAAAGCATGTTCCATCTACTTGTCAGAGAGCCAGCACCCATCATTATGCTAGAAATTGATATGTAACTTCCGGAAAACCAAATGAAGATGAACTTGAAAAGGTTCGAAAACCGGTTCATAGAACAATAAATAACTATTCAAAATGTGACTGGTTGCAGTTTTATGTATTTGAAAACGATTGATGATTGGTGTACGTATGTTTACATATGTTCTGTTGTTGTACTTTGTTTTGTGTACATTGAAGTGTTTGTTTACTTGTGTAACAAGGCTTACTTCATCTATGTTCTCCTTGCCATATACCTTAAGCCATATGGTATTCTAAGATTTTTGTCAGGGTGGAGAGTCTTGACAAATACTTGCATCACACTCAGGAACATTTCCGAGACTTCAGTAGCATAAGATCATAAGTTTTTATTGTGAATGAAAATATTGTTGCTGGATGGAAAGTAACATCTTTTTCTATGAGTATTATAAAGCAAGTGACTCAGTTTTTGTTATCAGCAACAGCCATTATTCCGATAACTTTTTTTTTTTTTTTTTTTTTGCTTTCTGGAAATTGTAAATGAAATACGACTTCACATCAGGAAATACGGATTAAACCAAAGAGGCCTGTAATTTGCTGTGAGCAGATAATTACTGTTTTTAAATTATTACTTCAAATTATAATATCGGCCTTTGTATGCAAAGAAAAACATGCTATTTAATCTAAGAAACAGTCTTGGTATCCTTTCGTTAATGAGTTGTGATTTTGCAAAGCTTGAAACTATACATTGAGCAGATGATAAACGAATTCTAGAGGAAGCTACTTTAACTAGGTAGAGTCTAAAGTATTCATTTCATAAACTTGTTATCATCCAACAATTTGGTTGTATACTGGACTATCTGGATTATTTAGGTCTAATGTACATTATTTGTGAGTCACAGTTTCCATATTTGGGTCTTGCAACACATACTTTACTTCACTTATTTGAAATTCAAATACAAATTTAACCATATGCTGCATACAATAAATATAAGTGCAAACTTATTCTAGAACGTTTTTCTCTTAACTCTGTTCTCTGAAAGTAGTGGGTTATGTATCATATATCTCCAACTAATTTTGGAATTTTCTGTAGTGGATGTATGTTATGAATAGTAAAGAGTGCATTAAACCACATGAAGACTGATTCTAAACTGAATTTTCCAGACCATATATTATCGTTCTGAATGTCACACAATAGACTGACTGGGACTAAAGAACCACATATTTGTATGTACGTACTACATTCATTGCTGAAAGACGATGTCACCCATAATAATCATTTCTGGCTGTAATTGTTGAACATTAACTGTAGGATGTTATTGCATAGTCACATGAGACATTATCTACCACTATGCTACACATGCCAAGTTGTTTTGACAGTGTGTATCATGGTGGAGGTTTGTTTAAATTGCTTCACTGTTATAATTATGTTGAATTTCTATGGTATTCTCTCTCTTTGGTTGTTGCCAACTGTTGAATACATGTCTGTAGTATTTGTGATCCATCTCTCTCTCTCTCTCTCTCTCTCTCTCTCTCTCTCTATCTGTGTGTGTGTGTGTGTGTGTGTGTGTGTGTGTGTGTGTGTGTGTGTGTGTGTGTGTGTGTGTGTGTGTGGTCGGTTTGGTATTTGTATTTGTTTTAATATACACGGTGTTACAAAAAAGTACGGCCAAACTTTCAGGAAACATTCCTCACACACAAATAAAGAAACGATGTTATGTGGACATGTGTCCGGAAACGCTTAATTTCCGTGTTAGGTCTCAGTATGTACTGTACTTCCCCGATTCACCGCCAGTTGGCCCAATTGAAGGGAGGTAATGTTGACTTCGGTGCTTGTGTTGACATGCGACTCACTGCTCTACAGTACTAGCATCGAGCACATCAGTACGTAGCATCAACAGGTTAGTGTTCATCACGAACGTGGTTTTGCAGTCAGTGCAATGTTTACAAATGCGGAGTTGGCAGATGCCCATTTGATGTACGGATTAGCACGGGGCAATAGCCGTGGCGCGGTACGTTTGTATCGAGACAGATTTCCAGAACGAATGTGTCCCGACAGGAAGACGTCCGAAGCAATCGATCGGCGTCTTCGGGAGCACGGAACATTCCAGCCTGTGACTCGCGACTGGGCAAGACCTAGAACGACGAAGACACCTGCATGGACGAGGCAATCTTCGTGCAGTTGACGATAACCCTAATGTCAGCGTCAGAGAAGTTGCTGCTGTACAAGGTAACGTTGACCACGTCACTGTATGGAGAGTGCTACGGGAGAACCAGTTGTTTCCATACCATGTACAGCGTGTGCAGGCATTATCAGCAGCTGATTGGCCTCCACGGGTACACTTCTGCGAATGGTTCATCCAACAATGTGTCAATCCTCATTTCAGAGCAAATGTTCTCTTTACGGATGAGGCTTCATTCCAACGTGATCAAATTGTAAATTTTAACAATCAACATGTGTGGGCTGACGAGAATCCGCACGCAATTGTGCAATCACGTCATCAACACAGATTTTCTGTGAACGTTTGGGCAGGCATTGTTGGTGATGTCTTGACTGGGCGCCATGTTCTTCCACCTACGCTCAATGGAGCACGTCATCATGATTTCATACGGGATACTCTACCTGTGCTGCTAGAGCATGTGCCTTTACAAGTACGACACAACATGTGGTTCATGCACGATGGAGCTCCTGCACATTTCAGTCGAAGTGTTAATACGCTTCTCAACAACAGAATCGGTGACTGATGGAATGGAAGAGGCGGACTAATTCTATGGCCTCCACGCTCTCCTGACCTCATCCTTCTTGACTTTCATTTATGGGGGCATTTGAAAGCTCTTGTCTACGCAACCCCGGTACCAAATGTAGAGACTCTTCGTGATCGTATTGTGGACGGCTGTGATACAATACGCCATTCTCCTGGACTGCATCAGCACATCAGGGATTCCGTGCGAGGGAGGGTGGATGCATGTATCCTCGCTAACGGAGGACATTTTGAACATTTCCTGTAACAAAGTGTTTGAAGTCACGCTGGTACGTGCTGTTGCTGTGTGTTTCCATTCCATGATTAATGTGATTTGAAGAGAAGTAATAAAATGAGCTCTAACATTGGAAGTAAGCGTTTCCGGACACATGTCCACATAACATATT
Organism: Schistocerca nitens; assembly: GCF_023898315.1. NCBI lineage: Eukaryota > Metazoa > Arthropoda > Insecta > Orthoptera > Acrididae > Schistocerca > Schistocerca nitens. Next base: position 164,488,857 of record NC_064616.1, on the reverse strand, counting down.
TTATTTATATGTGTGTGAGGAATGTTTCCTGAAAGTTTGGCCGTACCTTTTTGTAACACCCTGTAGTGAGGCGTACAAATGGAAACTTTTTTACTTTTTATTTTTACGTTATCATTTCTTTTATTTGACTGGAATACTCTCTTTCAAATTCTGAAGGTAAGATATAGGGAGCGAAAGGCTATTTACAATTTTATAGAAACCAAATGGCAGTTATAAGAGTTGAGGGGCATGAAAGGGAAGCAGTGGTTGGGAAGGGAGTGAGACAGGGTTGTAGCCTCTCCCCGATGTTATTCAATCTGTATATTGAGCAAGCAGTGAAAGAAACAAAAGAAAAATTCGGAGTAGGTAATAAAATCCATGGAGAAGAAATAAAAACTTTGAGGTTCGCCGATGACATTGTAATTCTGTCAGAGACAGCAAAGGACTTGGAAGGGCAGTTGAACGGAATGGATGGTGTCTTGAAGGGAGGATATAAGATGAACATCAACAAAAGCAAAACGAGGATAATGGAATGTAGTCGAATTAAGTCGGGTGATGTTGAGGGAATTAGATTAGGAAATGAGACACTTAAAGTAGTAAAGGGGTTTTGCTATTTGGGGAGCAAAATACCTGATGGTGGTCGAGGTAGAAAGGATATAAAATGTAGACTGGCGATGGGAAGGAAAGAGAAGGAAAATTTGTTAACATCGAGTATTGATTTAAGTGTTAGGAAGTCGTTTCTGAAAGTATTTGTATGGAGTGTAGCTATGTATGGAAGTGAAACATGGACGATAAATAGTTTGGACTGAAACGTCCCCTTTTGAAAAATTATACATGACTGTGCTTAAACTGATACAATATTTTTAGCGCAGCGCAATCTGACTTTCAAAAATCCCTACAAAAAAATGGCCCTGACTAACATTAACCTATGCGTTTCACAAATCGCTTACCTCACAAAAATCTTGGTTACTCGAACTACTGCAATAGAGCAAGCAACACTAATGCCAGCTAAATAAAAGATTCAAACTACGGAAGGCACTAACTACTGATAGGCATAGTTAGCAAATGAAAGATTTTGATAGAGAACAAACAATGTATTTACCTTAATAGTCATCAAAAGTCATAATATATATACGAGTTCATAACATCCATTCTTACAAATATCAAAACTCCCGCCATTTCTCTCCCCACATCCACCACTGCTGGTGGCTCACCTCCAACTGCCAACGCTACGCGCTGTTCACATCCAGCTGCCGCTGCCCAACACTACAATGGCAGACAACAATGCAAACTAGCCACAGACTGCACACAGCACACCGAGTGATTTTCATACAGAGCGCTATGTAACGTTGCCAATAAGAAAACATAAACAGCAAGAAAACATAAACAGCCTACTTACATAGCCCACATGCTCCCCACAAAAAATTTTACAAATTGTTTTGGGCAGTGGCCAATAATGATTTGAAGAAATTTTTCATAATTACAATAGCAAAGATATCAAATGATCACACTAATTGATACAATGTTGGTCAAAAGCTAAAATTTTCTCACAGTCCATAAAGACAGTCCAGATTGTTCATCACAGTAAAATTGAAGTGTTTTTCTCAAAGTCTGAGCAGTAAAAGAAAATGCACACGGAAGTAGTGGATTTCCGTGCAGTCTTGAAGAAGTAGTGTTGTCCTTCCAACAGAAAGACAATGCTGACTCTTGACATGCAGACAGGCATTGGGCCACAACAGAGCAAACCCACAGCAGAGTCATTCGACGTTTTGAAGAATATTGGTAGGTAGGTCATCACAGAGTAGACCCACTGTAGTCCTGGTAGATATTACGGTATTGGTGGGCCACCAGAGGTGCTGACCCACTGCAGTCCTTGTAGAAATAATGGTACTGGTGAGTCAGCAAAGGTGTAGACCCACTGTAGTCCTTGCAGAAATGGCCAGCAGCCATCTTTTGTGACTGTGCAGGTGCACAATCACCATTGAAGAGTCTAGCGGATAATATAGCAAGTTTATAACCACCACTTGTGCACTCACAAAGTTTTTGGAATTGTCCTTAGAACCAGCAATGCTGTCATCCAGTCCCTTGCTGAATTTTTAACACACGTGCAAACACTAACAGTCCCTACTTCTCACATATTGTCCATATACAATGACCAACAGAAACGTGTGCAGTGAAATGGAACTTACAAGTTACTTAATTTGATGAACTGGTGTCAATTACAATTGTATAACATAAGAATACAATTACAAAGGTACAAAATACATCATTAAAGAACATAACAAGACAGATAACATTTGTAGTACAGGCTTTACAAAAGAATCGAAATAACATATACATCAGTGTTACAGGAATTATGACATAAGTAAATACATAAAAGATCAGAATAATTATTGAAACATCAACACATGAGCATTAAAACAGAACAGAATTAATAATGTCTAACATCTTTACAAAGTAAATAACATATTATTAATGCAAATTATATTTGAGGATAACAGTATTCCTCATCATAGTAAATGTAGCTTAGTATTAGAAGAAGAAAAAATTCTATGAAACTACACAGAGACAGGAAGAAAACAAATACACAAGGGTACACAAACACATAGTGGGCTAACACAAAAGGAAAGGACAGGGTTTGTTTTCAGTGTAACAGTTGGTACTGCAGTCCAACCCAAAACTTCATTCCATAGATCTTTCGACTTATTTCCACATTTGTTTCCACTAAAACAATCCTATTCAAGCATGCTTTCTGTATATATATGTTCACATATTTCTTACCTCATTATTTATTTTCCATTATCTTACTTCATCATTTATTTCCAAGAAAATCCTACCTAAACCTGTTGTCCCTAAACACTACTTTTTTGGTTCATATCCTCTTTTAAAATACTGTTTTGGCCAAACCATTTTCTTATAGCTTCTCAATGTATTTCTTCCAATTCATCACAACTTGTTCTCTTATATGGCCTACCCCATCTTAAGCTAACTTAAATCTACTGAGCTCAGATGCTAAACTAAGGGATGAGGCAATGCAGCAGCACAAAACAATTAACACAAACATCAATGACAAAAAATTCAAATTGGCAAAGCAATTGCAATATTACAAGTAATATAAGGCACTGTGCAGCAAACAAGAAAAATAAATGCGTAGTAAAACTGGCTTAACAGCGTAATACAAAGTCAAATTCAGTAACATTATGCCTGGCAAACAGCAGCAGCAAATGAAATAACTTATATCTAAACATGACATAGCTCAAGCAGAAAAAATATTACATTAAAGACAACAATGCAGAGAAGGGAACTGTCTGTTCACATCTTAATATCTATGTAATTAAAGTGGTGCACCACAACTTATTCTACAAAAGAAATTACCAAGTACTTGGAAAGAAAATTCTGTATGCGATTCCTGTGAAGGGAAATGTTTTTTTTGTGCTCCTTCGTTTTTTTTTATTCCATCATAAAGTTACTATGTACTGGATCTGTAGGCATAAAATATTTATATTAGTACATCTATTAAATTTTATTTTAACCAATGCTGCAGTGCAGCTAGAAACTAGATATTAAACAAAATGAGTAAATAAATAGGTAGAGCAAGCCATATGGAATTTCTCTCAACTAGCAATACAATAGCCGTGAAATGTTTCTCATCGTTTCATTAGGCATTTTAGGAAATATCATAAATTAAGAGCTCCACAGTATAATCATATGTTTTCAAGTTTGAAGGTGTCGTATTTACGATGCTTTCTACAAAGGAATGTCAATAGCGAGGATAATGGCCTCCCTTTTTTTTTCTACCTGTGCCTCTGAAAAGGCACACACTAATGGCTTTTTCTCCAGGCGTCTGACACAGCTGGGCTCCCACGACGCATTACGTGCAGGTGGTCACTTAACATTCTTACGGAAATATTTACAACAGCAGTTTCCGCTACAATGGCAGTCTCATATAAAAATATTTCACAGGTCAAGAATTTGCGTTGCAAATGTGTAGAAACAAAATCCTATGAATATAACAGTGTCCAAAAAATTTTCGTCGGCATTGTAATACATTCACGCATTTACATACATTTCATGACTCTTAAAGTTCGAGTCTTGGTTTCCAACAACCTTTTTCACAAACCAGAGCCCCTAACCACTACTCATTATTCCTTACCTTATTCGTCGACACTTCTTCAATATTTCATGATAACAGATACGTAGCATACTCAAATAACTCATATAGCATCAGCTTATTGATCATAAACATACCGCAACAGCATAATACACATAGTCATCGTAATAATAACATCATAACACCTCAGTCAAATCTCAAAAACGTCGTAGCTTTCTGCAATAATTTCAAAACCTAAAAAAAATTCTCTGCTCATTTCAATAGTGTCATGTACCTCAAACGTACTTTAAAATCATGCTCCCTTACCAAATACATCATTCAAAGCTATCATAGTATCACAATGGTTCTGAAAAAGTATGAACAGTTCACAAAGTACAGACAAAATACAATTTCGTAAGTGTGAAGTTATCAAACGGTGTAATTACGTAAACATCTGTCACTGCCGCAGTAAAAAAGTTTGTCTCTCTCAGTTAAATGATCAGATAGCTGTGTAATTCTGTGTTAGAGAAATATGCTACCAATGAGTAAAGTTGTATAAGCAAATACCATATTAGCTAGGGCTCCCTGTGCTTGCCAAACACATGGTACACAAAGTAAGCGTGTACCCCCCTGAGGATTAATGTAATTATACCCTCAGGTGTTACAGATTACAGCAATGGAATGAAATGTATCATGGAAAACTTTCTTTGTAATTCAAAAATCTTGAAAAATAAATGGCTTAAGTACAAAATTAATCTCTCAAATGCATCTCCTGTAGCGCTAAATGTGCGTCTTGCTGTAAGATAATTCTGTGGAAGTGTCGTAGTTATCGTCCTCTGTAAGCAAAGTTCTGCTGAAGTCAATATACTTACCTCATCATAAACGAAAGTGAAATGCTTTGCGTATGGATACCGTAGTTATTACGTACCTTACCGTCATCAAGAAAGCACTATAATGTAACGTATTGTTTGCTATGAAAAAGGCTGTCTCATTGTAGCTATACCACGAAAGTTACTACTAAAACATGTTTTACTTTCCAGAATAATACAGAAAAACTGTGCAGAAATAAAACAGAAACACTGCAAAAGCAACATTGTATATTGTCACTCATTAGTAGCGTCGTGATAAAATCGTGTAGCTGTCACATAAACTAACCACTGTGTCATCTGGTATCTCACAGAAAGTACTTTAAATCCAGAATGTATTTTCAAGTAAACCGAAATGTTGCATTAAAATCTCATTAGCAGTACTGGTAAATGTTCTAAGTATGTAAGCCTTATAGTCGTTACGTAATCGTGCAACTAACACGCAAGAATGTACACACACAATGACACTGTGATGTCTGTTCACTATAACAATGCATTCGTAATTTCTGTTTAAATAAGTTCTCTTGGTTCTTGATTGGATATTTAACTTCAAACATTGTTGCATATTAACAGATTCTAAGTCTGACAAAGCATACTAGTAATGTAAAGTGAAAAGTTATATGGCAAAGACAAAGTTAAAAAGCAGATTATCTTTCAATAAAGGGTTTTACATGTGAAATGTGGTGTAAACCTTTACTCTTCCTATTACGCAGAGTTTCAACGTGAACGGAATTATCATGCGGTATACGTCGGTGAGGAATGCTAAAATTTTTCTCAAGGTTAGCGTCTATGTTATTTTTCTCTGAGCCAGCCGGCGCACGCGGCTGCCTGCGGTGCGAGTCATTGTCTGTTCCTTTGTTGGCGCACGTCGTTATTGGGATTAGGAGACCTAACATCTACAAATTCACCTTGACAAGAAGGCCCTGCCCTGTTTGAAGCTCGCCAGTTCTGATGGAATTCAGGTCTGTCGTTTTGTCTGTAGTTTACATAGTTTCTTGTTTGTCGGTCATGTGGTGGAGAATTTCTCCCGGAATAGTAACTGTGTGGTGGACCTTTGCGTCTGAAGTTATTCTGTCTCCCTTGATTATAATTATTTTGGTTCCCATATTGTCTGCTTCTATGGTTGTCTCTGTCACATTCATTACTATGGAAAAACGATCTTTCTCTGTAACTATTACTCTGCCATTGGTTGTCATATGGGTGGTGTCTGTTTTGCTCACGATTTGCGTTGTAAGAATAGCCTTGTCGTGTCCATTTATTATTTCTTTCATGGCGGAATTGTGACGGATGTGATCTGTAATTGTTGTGCTCCTGTTTTCGCATTCCGCGATTGTCAGTGTCAATTTCCAGTTCTTGTAACAGTCCCTGAAAAGCTTCACTGTCGTCTTTGCAACGTCCTGCCAAAATAACATGACGTAAATGTTCAGGCAATTTGATTAAGCAAATGCGGATGAGTTCTGAGGGGCTGTATGGGCTTGACAGGTACTGATTCTTGTGCAACATGTCTTCAAAATATTTCACAAGACTGGAAAATTCAGATTGTTCGAAATGTTTCATGATTATGATGCTATGTTTTACTCGGTCTTGTGTAGCTTGAGACCAATATGCTGAGAGGAAGGCATGATAAAATTCTCCTTCACTGTGACAATCGTGAATGACCGATCGCATTCTTACAGCTGGTTAATTCCCTAAATAGCCACTCATAAATTCTAATCTGTGCTGTAATGACCAGTTGGGAGGAAAACAATGAGAGAATTGATGGAGCCACGCTTGTGGATGAATGTCGTTGCCAGAATTCTTAAACGTTTTGAATTTACGTGTAGTAATGAACAGCTTATAGTCAAAATCATCATGTCGGCGAGTCGCATGTCGGTCATTGTTACGTCGTGTCGGCGGTTCAATCTCAAAATTCGGTGCACATTGCCAATTTCTTTCATAACTTCCGAAATGCCCTGTGTTATTATTTTGTGGCTGTTCCGTATTTCTATGTCCCTCTTCCCGTATTGGGGCGCGAGTGTCCTCTGAAATACGTAATTCTTGTATTACCTGTGTCAGCTGATCTTGTACTTCCCGGATTTCTCTTTTGTACTGTGTATTGATTTGATTTTGATTTTGTTTGAATTTTCTAATTTGTTCGCACTCTTCTGTGTCATTAAAGACTACCGTTTTTGTGTCATTCAGATTATCATCTACCTTCGTAGATAAATTATTTAGCTGATCCGAAAGTTCAACTACTTTCTCTGATAATGAACTAATTTCCTCCATGTGTCTTTCTGAACCAATTTTCTACTGTGTCCTTTAAGTTTTCCTGAGTTTTTGCAAGTTGCGTAACCGAATCTGTAGATGCAACTGAGTCAATTTTAGCTTGCAAGGTCTCATGATTTTCATGAATAATAGTCTGCAGTTCTTTTATGGCTGCTTCGTGATTCTGTAATGCATTTTCATGCCGCGAAAAAATAGGTTGAAAATGCTCACAAATTTGTGTTTTTACGTCATTACAGACTTTTTGACATTTCGATTCAATGTTATGTAACTCAGTAGTTAAATCTTCACGTGTTTGTTCAAGCGTGGTGTCTAACTTTTGAAGATTTTGTTCCATTGTGTCTAACTTTTTAAGATTTTGTTCCAGTGTGTCTAACTGTTGCTGTGTTTGTCTCTGGTGTTGTTCCATTGTGTCTAACTTTTGAAGCTTTTGTCCCATTTGTTGCATTAATTGTAATAACAATGCACTGGTGTCTGAAACATGTTCCTCAGTGCTTTTCGGCAGTGAATTTGCACCGGCAACATTCACATTTTGACAAGCAGAAAATGTGTCTTGACTTATTTGAGAAAACGGTGAGAACCCAAAACCTGAGTCTACAGTATTTGCAATATTGTGTTCTGTCATTCCCGATTCCTGAGGCGAGCTGTTGCCGACCGATCGATCGATAATGCTTCCCTGTTCACTACCTGTTTCACTGCCTACGCCATTGTTTGCCGCCCGCTCCATTTCCCTATGCACAATTACCAAATTACTATGTTGAACATTAGTTAATTCATTATACGGTGGCGCTAACACACTGCTTTCGTCTTCACTGTCATTTCTCAGTTTACTTTGGAGCCTAGTATTACGTTTTTCACACGCCATTATTGTCACAATATTTCACACGACAACACAGAAAATCACAATTTGAAGAGCAAAAATAAGAGAACACATTAACATATTACTGAAAATAATATCTAGTCAATTGCAACTGCGAAATACTTGGTGCAAATCTACATGCGTGCCACACCTGTTTTACTGTACAACAATGAAAGACTGCAACTACAAAGGAAATACTCTCTATAATTACGCGCTAGCAATAAACAGTAGCTACACTAATTACACAAACTACAAGAAAAAAATCAGAAGATTACAGGGAGGTATCCTAGGCTAAGGGTCGACATATGAAACGTCCCCTTTTTTTTGAACAATTATACATGACTGTGCTTAAACTGACACAATATTTTTAGCGCAACGCAATCTGACTTTCAAAAATCCCTACAAAAAAATGGCCCTGACTAACATTAACCTATGCGTTTCACAAATCGCTTACCTCACAAAAATCTTGGTTACTCGAACTACTGCAATAGAGCAAGCAACACTAATGCCAGCTAAATAAAAGATTCAAACTACGGAAGGCACTAACTACTGATAGGCATAGTTAGCAAATGAAAGATTTTGATAGAGAACAAACAATGTATTTACCTTAATAGTCATCAAAAGTCATAATATATATACGAGTTCATAACATCCATTCTTACAAATATCAAAACTCCCGCCATTTCTCTCCCCACATCCACCACTGCTGGTGGCTCACCTCCAACTGCCAACGCTACGCGCTGTTCACATCCAGCTGCCGCTGCCCAACACTACAATGGCAGACAACAATGCAAACTAGCCACAGACTGCACACAGCACACCGAGTGATTTTCATACAGAGCGCTATGTAACGTTGCCAATAAGAAAACATAAACAGCAAGAAAACATAACAGCCTACTTACAGGACAAGAAGAGAATAGAAGCTTTCCAAATGTGGTGCTACAGAAGAATGCTGAAGATTAGATGGGTAGATCACATAACTAATGAGGAGGTGTTGAATAGGATTGGGGAGAAGAGAAGTTTGTGACACAACTTGACTAGACGAAGGGATCGGTTGGTAGGACATGTTCTGAGGCATCAAGGGATCACCAATTTAGTATTGGAGGGCAGCGTGGAGGGTAAAAATCGTAGAGGGAGACCAAGAGATGAATACACCAAGCAGATTCAGAAGGATGTAGGCTGCAGTAGATACTGGGAGATGAAGAAGCTTGCGAGGTGCCGGGGCTAACAGTGTATTTGACACTAAATTCTAGAATCTACATATGTAAATGATGCTCTAAGCCCCCCCTATTCTAACTCAGACTTTTGCTGTTGCACAAGGATTAAAAAATATACGCGAACTGACTGTAATCAACCCTGCAAGTGGAGTAGAAAAGAGTTTGGCACCTGCAATAATTTAATTTGATAAATAAGTTAAATAAAGGAAGGTTTCATAAACGTAGTGAGAAATGATGGGTTGCTCTACCGATTAACAGAATGAAAGTTCTGTCCAAAATAACAATATGATTTATTAAGACTAAACAAAAAATAATAAACAAAACACATGAATTCTAATTTATAATACATCAAATTGGCTCAAATTGGATACACAAACAGACACTGTGAAGGTGAAGTTGTCCCTAAACTAGATTGTGAGGTTTATGACGAAGTGGTATGTGGAGCCAATTCCTTGCCACTCAAATCTTAAGAGAGACGCACAGCTAACCCAACATTAATTGCTGCTACTCAAGACAGAACAAAGTTAGAAAAAGACGAACAGGCGCGCTCTGCTGAGCTCTGATTATCACCTAGGAAAATCCCTATCTGCCGGTGCTGCGGACATACATTACCAAACTGTCTTCTTAACTGCCAGAACACGATCTGGCGTCTCGGAGGCGGTGGGTGGTTGCTTCGACGTCCTCGACCGAACGGCGACAGCCGACTACCCCGAGCACCCGTACAGGCCGAACACACAACATTCCCGCCCCCACCACAGTGGCCGTGGTTAAACGTTCCAATCAGCAACTCGAAAACCGGCGGAAAATTCCACTCCATTGCCGGAGCACTACCATTCCACCAATGGAGATTCTTGGCGCCAATTTCTGCGCTGATTTTGCTACGTCACGGAGCTATGCCCTGAGCAAGCCAATCACAGTTACTATTTTGCAGAAAGCGCGGGAATTTTCCCGCCACAACTGCCTGGGTACACAAGTCATTCCCACGCCTCGCTGGTAGCCCGCCAGAAAGTGTTTTCGCTAAGATTCTGCGAAGTAACGGAACCTCTAGCCCAGCCGCTACTTCAAACCCCTCCGGGCGTGTCTTTTGACAATGTCGGCGTCTGCAAAGCATTCACTCGACATCCTCACACCCGTCGGCTTAACCCTCTCCAGTTCAACAGAGCCCGCCTGTCACCGGACCACCCGGGTGACGAGAGACGCTGCGTGGGAAGTCCGCGTGTGAAGGAATAGCAACTTTCCACCGCATGCAGTTAGAGAGGAGAATCGTAAGATAGAAATATGAGAGGGGGCTCATGCCACCTCTCATTGCCCCTACGCCATTTTTAGATTGTAATTGGTGAGCGGTTGGCTCACTTAGGAGCAAGGTAGTGAGTCAATCGCCCAAGAACAATCTTACAAACTGACTCCACATGCCGCACTCTATAAAGAAAATCACTGCAACTGAAAAATGCAGCTCATAGAGGGAGGATTATTTATGATGTAGCCAACTTCACCTTCTTAATATGGAACACTAACACTCACATCACACATCGATACCCAGGGAGCCCCTTCCAAACACCGATTCACACAGTCATTCACGCTCTAAATATGGCCCGGGCATCTGAGCCAAATATGGAGCAGTTTATTCTTTACAATCAGAGTTGGAGTGCTCCGCAATTAAATGCCCAAGATGTTACAACAATTTGTATCATTAAACTAACCTCAACTCACTCACACATGATACTATTTAAGTTAACAATCTCTTTGTGAGCTTTCAGAATCTAATTACAACCTCCGATTCATTCTGTCTCCCTGCAGCAAGAATAACCTTTACAAAATGTTCCCTGAACTGATGGTCCATTCACAATGACAGTGGTGGTATCTGCTTCAGTTTATGGGGACTTCAGGCACACTGTTTGCATACACACAACAATAAATACAAAATACAAAAAAACATGGTGTGGAGAACAATACAGTAATTTGTAATAAGAATTACAGTGTAAAACACAACACATACAAGGCATAACATACATTACAAAAACAACACTTGAGAAAGAAATTTAAGAAAGAAAAGAAAGAAAAAAAAAAAAACAAGGTTCATGGGGCATCAAGTTGTGCGTGCACATTGCACAATGTTCACGACTGTGCTGAGAATGAGGCACTAAATCACATTGTTAGAAATATTCGAAGCACTTCACAAATTCCACAGTGCTGACATCACATAGGGCTAAACGTCGGGTGTTGTTGCTACGTGGTTGCAACGGCAATAGGGTGGGCTGGAGCATCTGCAGTACTCTGTCGAGATTGCACCAAGACCCACGCGTATGATGATGGCAGTATGGTAGGAAGACACAGTGATAGGCTCTCCTCACGTCGATTAATTGTCTCTGAGGTCTACTTGTTGGGATACATCACTAGTCTAGGCCTCTTCTCTCGCTGGACAGTACTTTATCTTTCCCAATATTGCAGTTCGACGAGGGATGATGGCACGTGGAGTGACTCCACAAGTGTGTGAGGTCATCCATACAGGATCGAACTAGGAGCGACGATTGCTAAAACTGCTCTCTAATAGAGAGGAGAAGTTAGAAATGAGACCATACATTTGTTAGTGTGGCACGATACTGCTTTGTGTATGCAAATCGGCCAAGGCTAGTGAGTTGTAAAAACCCAAACAGGTGAGTATATAGCGTCCTTTTCTGTCCTGAGGCACATGGGGCGCAGGTTCTGACACGATATGTGATCTTCTTCGTGTACTCACGACAACGTGGTCTGCCGCAGGGTATCCCTCCAAACGGCTGCCGCGTCCGGAGAGCTAGCAGGCTGTCGCGTGTGGGTCGCGTGTCAGTGTCAACGGCCAGCCCCACTTTCGCTTGTGGCCCGGCGAGGGCTGTCTGCCGCCTAATCCCTCAGGTACACGGCCCGGTGCTGTCAGCTTGTAGGACCGGATGCTCTCCCGCCCTTCACGTCAGGTAGCGCGCTGATGCTTTCTTCTTGCAGGTAGCCGATGACCTCCGGCTGGCCCCTGCATTGCCACGATCCCCGTCATCTGCACAATTCTTACAAACATCTTATGCCTAACTTTTCCCCATGACCTTCTATGTTATAATAAATTTACATCACGATACATTGATGGTCTGTCATTTCAGACACTCTAATTTTAATTTTATAGTTATTTATCTGTAGCTATCATAACAAAAATCATGGAAATAATTTATCTTGATATTTGTGTAGAGACCGATCTCACTATTGTACATGGTGTGTGACGCTATATTGGATGAAGAACTAAATGTGCGGGCCCGCACTAATATTACTATTAATTATATAGATCGACAGTAGACATGCTCAAGAATTAACTACCATTTGCCAACGATCTACATTCTATGTCTTTTAATTCAATTATGTTGTTATGCAGGTCTAAGTTTTACTGTGCTATAAGGAACATGCAACTATGCTACTTTCGCTCGCCCGTCGTCCCTCCATCTCGGGTCTGTGGTTTGGTGACCTGAAAAATAGCATCTCAACAGGCGCGCGCCACACTTGTGGTAGAAAACCCCACAATAATAATCTAGTTATTGTTAAATCCTACAGTTTCACTTATCCTAGTATATCGTACTTTCCATTTTATTTATTTATTTATTTATTTATTTATTTATTTATTTTGTTTACCTTATACAATACTCTTACATAATTCCTGTTACGCTGAGATGTCTCGCTGCTCGCCGCTATTGACGATAGTGATGTGCGCGCCGTACGACATGGCCTCCGAGTTCTCACTACGCCTCACTGAAACTCCAGAGACTGGGTTAGCCATGGCTATACAAGACAATAAATTTATAGTTGCAACTTCTTTTTCTATGTTATGCAGTATTCGCGATCAAAGCACACCTTTCCAGAGGCCATGTAATATGACCAAGCCAGGACTGGTTCCTGTTGCGGATTGAGTCGCCCAATACACGCCAGCTACAGAGTATGTCACGAATCTCCAAGTATAATTCCTTGGTTATTCATCTGTGACAGTCACGAGCAGCACGCTAAATCCCCAACCTGCACATTGGCATGGTAGGCTTTATGCCCGCATTTCTATCGTCAAGGGCACCATTGGCGTCAAACGCTCACAGGTTCACCCCGACTTGCAAGACAACGATGCTAGCGCAGCTCTGCAAAAACTATACTGCCCATATTCATCCTCGAAATCACGCAATGTACCACAATCTTGCAGTGCACTGACGCGTGCCTGCAAGCATTGGTATGAACGTCTCACGAACTGGTTGTGGCCGCTATGGAGCGTATCACGACTTCTCAGAACGCTTCTAAGAGCACGTTCTTGTATGCGCCCGTTTGTGCGACATCTCGTCACTCATCTTTATCCCTTAACATGGACACCAGATAGGAAAGGACAAAAACATTGCTCATGGAAAGGTAGTGCCTCTTATCGCAACGACAGAGGAGATCCCGAACATAGACAAAAAAAAGGATAGCAGCAGTAAATTCTTATGCGAGACAACGCAGCGTGTTAATACTTCAGCAATCTTAATCTATTACTGCAACGATTATCGTTCCCCGAAGAAAGGTTCATATATTTGTGTATTCTACTATGTACACCACTTACACTACTACTATTCCACGAACTCTTTTATGTGAGAGATGTGGTGGAGTCCTATGGACTTCTTTCCTTTCAGCGTCTCCAACTCATAAGCATTGTGGTGAGCTGCTCTCCTTATACGGTACTGGCCGTTGTAAACAGAATAGAATTTTTGGCATTTCATTTTTTGTTTGTTCGAAAGTCGGAAAGACTTCACGAGCACCTTTTGTCCAATTTGGAAGTGTCGTAGACGAGCTCCCCTGTCGGCACGTCTCTTCCTGACCTCTGCTGCAGCCCGTATCCTCTTGAGAGCCAAATCCACTATGGCTTGGTGCTGCGTTCGCGCCCTTGGTGGGAAGTTTACGACCTCGGTTATCAAGTCCTTAGGAATCCGGTTTTTCAGTACTGTAATGGGTGCCAATTTTGTTATCCCATGGGGTGCCTCATTGATCACCTCCTGGAAGTCTTTATGGAAAACGTCCCATGTCGTGTGCTGTTTGTTACAGTACAACCGGCACAAGTTTCCGAGTTCCTTAATAACCCGTTCTGCAGCATTCGAGCTCGGATGGTGTGAAGATATAAAAATGGGATCAATTTTACATCCACGCAACGTCTCCTTCCATGTTTTTGACTTAAACTGTGGCCCGTTATCAGAAATAATTTTACTCACATGACCAACCTGTGGTAGGAAATCCCGGATTACGGCTCGTGATACAGTTCGTCCTGTCGCCCTCTTCAGTGGCGTAAAGGTAACGTATTTGGACGTTAGTTCAACAAACACTAATACGTAAGTATATCCTCTTCTTGTTCTTGGCAAAGGTCCCATCAAATCTGTTGCTGCTAATTGTCTTAATTTGGTCGGTACGATTGGGTATAATGGTGCCTGCATGCTCACAGTGGTGTGCTTAGCCTTTTGGCAGTCTTTACACACCGACAGTACCCTCCGTATTCGACGCTCCATGTTTCGAAAGTAACACATGGTCCTTAGCTTGAGATTGCACTTGCGTGGTCCGAAGTGTCCATAGCTGAGGTGAGTATGCCATATAACCTTGTTTATTAGGTGTTCAGGGATGCATACCCCCCATTCAGTGTCATTGGCATAATTTCGGTGGAAAATTATGCCTTTCCGCAAGAGGTAGAACTGCCTGATGGTGGCGTGTCTTCTGTCTATCCATTTCTGTTTCAATAACACTAGGGCAGGGTCCTTGTCTTGCTCCTTCTTGATGTCCTGCATACTACAGGTAATAAAATTTTCAAAGGCTACTTTCTGCATATAGAAAAGGCAGTAGTGATTTTCCTCCAGATCTTCTTCCATGTTGTGCTCAAATCCGATCGGTGACCGTGATAAGGCGTCTGCAATAATGTTCTGACTGCCGGGGATATATTCTATCGAAAAGTTGTACTGCTGCAGATATGATGCCCACCTAATGAGCCGCCTGTGATTAAGCTTTGTAGTCATCAAGAACTCGAGTGCCTTGTGGTCTGTGTAGACCCTCGTCCTGCGACCAAACAGAAGGTATCTGAATTTTTCAAACGCCCATACAATAGCCAGCGCCTCTAACTCGGTTACTGAGTAATTCCTCTCACTCTTGGCTAGTACTCTGCTACCAAACGCAATTGTCTTCCACACCCTGTTTCCTTCATGTACATAGTCTTGGAACACCATGACACCTAGACCTGAGTATGAACTGTCCGTTACTATGCAAAGCTCTTCTGCTAAATTAGGGTGTGATAGGATGGGTGCTTGTAATAATGCGAATTTTAATGCTTTCCATTCGGATTCGGCCGCCTCATCCCATTCCCAAGGAATCTTCTTTCCTGTAAGTTGATGCAACCTAGGACTGCTCTGAGTTTTGACATGTATAAAGCGGTTGTAAAAATTTATGATCCCCAAGAACCCCCTTAACTGCTTCTTTGTCGTAGGAATGGGAAACTTTTCAATCGCTTCGATCTTTTCGGGATTTGGCGCAATGCCCTCACCCGTGATGATATGTCCTAGAAATTTGACTGAGGACGTCCCAAAATTCGATTTTTCGATATTGATAGTCACTCCGTATTCCTTGAATGTCGCAAGGAGTTCACCGAGGACCGCATTGTGCTCTCCCCAAGATTTCTCCGCGATCAGCAAATCGTCCACATAGCTGGTGACATGACGTTTCAAATTATCGCTTGGTATGCCGTCCAGCCCCCGAATGAATGCGGCAGATGAAATGTTCAAACCAAATGGGAGACGACGAAACCGGTAACATCTTCCAAATGCTGAAAAGGCTGTGTACTGTCTGCAATTTGGATGGAGCTCGATCTGCCAGATACTCGATTTTAGATCAACTGATGAGAAGATTGATATTCCATGGAAGTTTTGTAAGAGTTCCTCTAATCGTTCCGGTCTGTCTGTTTCGGGTTCTATTATGGTATTAATTTGTCGCGAATCCAAGACTAAACGAATACTACCATCTGCCTTCTCGACTACTCTTAACGGGTTATTATAGGCTGAAGCCGTAGGTTCTATTATTCCTTCACTCAGCATTCGCGTAATTTCAGCTGCTACTTTCTGTCGATATGCCAAGGGGATTGGATAGGGTGGCACACGAAACTGGTTGTGCGGACGTACACGAAATTCATATTGGAAGTTCTTTATTGATCCTGTCTTGGGAAGGAAGACCTCCGCATATTCTACTAGTAATTTATGAAGTTCTTTGCGGTGGTCGCACCTTATGTTCTTTATTGCTTCCACTTTTTCTCCTATTTTCTCCTTTATTTCCCCCATTATTCCGACTTCATTCTCATCCGTGTCCTCTCCCCTACTCGCAACGTCGACCTGTTCTTCCTTTCTGTCTTTCAGACACGCATAGTTTATCCGAACACAGTTAGACGGTAGTTGAGCTGGGATCAGCTGGTCGTCGAACTTAATGTGGACGGGATTCCCTTTCCTCAAAACCACTTCACCTCGTCCTAGATCAACTATCGCTTCATGTTCATTTAGGAAGTCCGTTCCTATTATCATGTCGATCGCCAGATTTGGCACGATCCAGAAGTTAGACTCTATTTTGTGTCCTTGGCAGGAGATTTCCAGTCTTGTTTGTTGGGTGACCTCCGTACATTTACCCGCTAATGCCCCTTTTATTTTGGTTTTCTTAACCGATAGGACAGGCCAGTCCACCTCCTGAGAGCACCTCTTGTATGCTGCCTCAGATATTGCTGTTATGTAGCTTCCACTATCTATTATCGCATTCAGACTCTTTTCAGCTATTGCTACTGTGATAAGAGGCTGCCGATCATGTCGAGGAGTTGCTTTATGTTCCTCGAGCAGGATTTCTGATAAATCTTCGTAATGTATCATCCGTAGTTGGCCAGGTCCGAGATTACGTGCGAAATTCCGGCGGCCTGTGTTCGCACTAGTCTGGCGTCAATCCCTAGTTAAGCTCCCCCTCCTCTGACGTGCATTAGGATTTGCGGGTCTAGTTTCAATCTCCTGGTTCCACTGTTGTCCTTGGTTTCGCTCTCTCCAATTACGGTCGCTTTGCCGTTCGTTATTCCTCCTATCCCAGATTCCTTGTCTAGATTGACCCTGCTCCCTGACGTTCTGGTTTCCGTGTCTTTCGTTTCCATAACCTTGAATAGCGTAACCTTGACTTCCGTAACCCTGGTTTCCTAACTGGCCAGTGCGATTATGCGATCTGTTGTCGTCTTCCCTTCCTGGCCCGTGGTATTTGTTACTTTGCCCCTTCTTCCTGTCCTTTGCGTCTTGTTTATCAAAGACTACTTCGAGTTCGCGCAATAGACTCTTGAATGCTTCTATGTCAGATCCACACTTCCCGACAGGTGTCTGTTGGTACCTAACTGGCAATTTGGAAAAGCAAAATTTAATGATTTCTCCGTTGCTATATGGACTATCTAAAAATTGATTCTTCTTGAGTAAATCATCAAGAAATTTGGTTGCGCTCCTATGCCCGGACACTTCCAGTTCAGGACAAAATATTATTTCCTCTTTAATCCTGTCTTGCGTTTCCTTTGACCAGTAGGTCCGCAGGAATGCACCAACAAATTCCTGATAAGTCCGACACGTCACTGCCACACCCCGCATCTTTTCCGCGGCTTGGCCTTCGATGTGTCCACACATGAATTCTAATTTTGCCTGGGTTGGCCATGATGCCGGTAATGAATTTGTAAACTGCATCACCCAGCTCTTCGGATGCATCGACCCTCCATTTTCTTTGAACTTCTGGAATTTTAGTATCGACAGGAAGTGATTGTGATCAAAATCCTGTCTGATCCTCGCACTGGTGTTGTCACTCGTTTCCGATACTTGCACGTCTGCTGAGTGTCCTGTTCTATCTTGCTGATAACTGTGATGTGCAACCTCTGTATCACAGTGGAAGTGTCACTCAGAATTCACTCTCCTAAGTGGGCTATAATTATTGGAGCTATTACTCGCTGTTTCTGCGTGTGCATTGTTAGTTCCGCACTCGGTCAATGGGCTAGAGCACGGCGGGCTTTTCCTCGGAGACACAATTCTTTGTACTCCATCATTGGTATCCGAACGCGCAGTGCTCGTGTGCCCGTTTTGCTCTAGTTTTGCTATTCGACTCTCTACTTCTTCCATTCGTTTCGTGGTGTTCGCAACCGCGATATTACCTTGAGTTTTTAAGAATGCTAGGGATTTTGAGTGGGATTGTGTTGTACGTCGCAAGCGCCCTGCGAGTTTAGAAGTTGCTTCCGCGACTTTCATTGCCCCTATTGCTGCCGTTTTGGCCAGGCCTGCTACTTTTTGTGCAGCCATTGACATTTGTTTTACTTCTCCACATTCTTTCTTTATTATTAGTAATTCTCCACGAATTTCCCCTATATGGTAAATTATTGCCTCAGTGTCCTTCTTACGCTGTTCGTCAGCTTCTTCCTTCTCCTTCTTACGTTGTTTCTCCTCTTCTTCCTTCTCCCTCTTACGCTGTTCGTCAGCTTCTTCCTTCTCCTTCTTACGTTGTTTCTCCTCTTCTTCCTTCTCCCTCTTACGCTGTTCGTCAGCTTCTTCTTTCATTGATCGTAGGAAGCTCAGTATTGGGTTTACGTCATCTTTTTGATCCTCTTCAAACGTGGGAGATGTAACTCTGGACACCTGGGCGCTAGACCTCTGACGTGGCCGAGCTAGCCCCTGTCTGCTCTCGTTCGTTTGATTATAAACTTCTGCTACCGTCTCGACCTGTGTGCCTGTCTCTGTTTCATCCTCTACTTCACTATCATAATCACGGCCGCAACGCTGCTCTGAGATCGCGTCCAAATCACCTTCCTCATCAATGACCCTGGCGTCCTGTCCTGCTAAAAATGTGCCCATCTCATCTCCAAACCTATTCCCGTCAGTAAACTGCCCCTTATCCATTATGCTATCCTCTTTTGTTTTAGCTTCGCAAGATAATAGTCGTGCCTTACTTCTCGTTATCATTCATGAAAAACAAATTTATCTAAAATGCACAATAAAATTAATCTACTCCATATATTTTTACACATAAACATAAAATTTCAACAACGCCGCTCCAACACTGTAATTATACGCACGATTTGTTGTGGTACAGAAACCGCACACAAACCCGACAAAGTGTGATGTGGTACAGACACACCATCAAAGGAACACAAAAAAAACAATGAACAAAAAAAATATATACACTGAAAACAAAATCTGTAATCATGCGCCGCTACTTAAAACTAAACGCGGAACTACCAGAAAAAGAACTTGGGTATTAATCAATAAAAAAATTAAGCAAAAAAAAATTCTGAGTGTCCCTACTAATATTACTGCTTGCTTATCAGAAGATTCGAGGAACGATCCTGGCAGGGTCGCCATTTTATGCGAGGTGCCGGGGCTAGCAGTGTATTTGACACTAAATTCTAGAATCTACATATGTAAATGATGCTCTAAGCCCCCCCTATTCTAACTCAGACTTTTGCTGTTGCACAAGGATTAAAAAATATACGCGAACTGACTGTAATCAACCCTGCAAGTGGAGTAGAAAAGAGTTTGGCACCTGCAATAATTTAATTTGATAAATAAGTTAAATAAAGGAAGGTTTCATAAACGTAGTGAGAAATGATGGGTTGCTCTACCGATTAACAGAATGAAAGTTCTGTCCAAAATAACAATATGATTTATTAAGACTAAACAAAAAATAATAAACAAAAACACATGAATTCTAATTTATAATACATCAAATTGGCTCAAATTGGATACACAAACAGACACTGTGAAGGTGAAGTTGTCCCTAAACTAGATTGTGAGGTTTATGACGAAGTGGTATGTGGAGCCAATTCCTTGCCACTTAAATCTTAAGAGAGACACACAGCTAACCCAATATTAATTGCTGCTACTCAAGACAGAACAAAGTTAGAAAAAGACGAACAGGCGCGATCTGCTGAGCTCTGATTATCACCTAGGAAAATCCCTATCTGCCGGTGCTGTGGACATACATTACCAAACTGTCTTCTTAACTGCCAGAACACGATCTGGCGTCTCGGAGGCGGTGGGTGGTTGCTTCGACGTCCTCGACCGAACGGCGACAGCCGACTACCCCGAGCACCCGTACAGGCCGAACACACAACATTCCCGCCCCCACCACAGTGGCCGTGGTTAAACGTTCCAATCAGCAACTCGAAAACCGGCGGAAAATTCCACTCCATTGCCGGAGCACTACCATTCCACCAATGGAGATTCTTGGCGCCAATTTCTGCGCTGATTTTGCTACGTCACGGAGCTATGCCCTGAGCAAGCCAATCACAGTTACTATTTTGCAGAAAGCGCGGGAATTTTCCCGCCACAACTGCCTGGGTACACAAGTCATTCCCACGCCTCGCTGGTAGCCCGCCAGAAAGTGTTTTCGCTAAGATTCTGCGAAGTAACGGAACCTCTAGCCCAGCCGCTACTTCAAACCCCTCTGGGCGTGTCTTTTGACAATGTCGGCGTCTGCAAAGCATTCACTCGACATCCTCACACCCGTCGGCTTAACCCTCTCCAGTTCAACAGAGCCCGCCTGTCACCGGACCACCCGGGTGACGAGAGACGCTGCGTGGGAAGTCCGCGTGTGAAGGAATAGCAACTTTCCACCGCATGCAGTTAGAGAGGAGAATCGTAAGATAGAAATATGAGAGGGGGCACATGCCACCTCTCAAGCTTGCACAGGATAGAGTAGCATGGAGAGCTGCATCAAACCGGTCTCATGACTGAAGACCACAACAACACATTTCTTTTATTAGGTAGTGTGTGTTGGTAAGTGATTGGTCAGTTGTCACCTGTTTCTCTGTAGTGTCTTTCTGGATAAGGTAGTTTTCCTGCAATGGTATAAGGCATTGCTTGTGGTTAATTGTCCGAATGCGTTTCGTGTCCTTCCCTAAGTTAAAATGATGGTTATGGTGATTTTAGTGTTCTGCAAATTTGCAATAGTTTGTTTCATACTTCCAACATCTGTTGGGTTCTTTCTAATGTGTTTTAAAATACGTGAATGTCATTCTGATGTATACTGCACCACAACTTTGACTTTCACATTTTTACACACCTGAGGCCTTGAATTTGTCCCGCTTGATTGCTGGTTGGCTTAAGTTTGTTTAGGGATTTTGCACAGTTTTATATGCTGTATGGAGGCCCTGTCTACTACTACTGTCTCTGCTAATTACCACTTTGTGTGTTAATTTAGTGTATAAATTTAAGTGTACCATGTGCTTTGTTTCTGTGTGGTGTTGTCATGTGTATGTCTGCCGTGTGTAGTTGTGGGCTTGGGACTTAGAGAGTTTTCCTACATGTTGAATGTTATAGAATGTTGAATGTGTTGTGTTCGTTTTGTATTTGTGTTTTAATTTTTCGATTGACTCTGTGTACTGCACGTGTATCATTCTCTTTGTTCCTAGTTGTTTGTGTGATTGTATACACTTATTTTTCATAATTTCTCCTGTTGAATGGAATATTATTTATACTACATAACATGTGTGATAATGTGGCTAGCTTCTGGTTGTGAGCATGACTGGATGTGGAATGTATTATTGTGCTTTTTGGTTTTCTGCAAATATTGAAAGCATGTTTGCCATTTTCCTTTATTGTTGTTATGTCAGTATTAATTTGTTGTTCTTTTTCTTTTTCGAGTCAGAACTTTATGTTCTGATTTTGTTGATTTATGAGTGCAGTTCATCTGCTTCTATTGTTTATCTCAGCTACCAGACAAATAATATCATCCACATACCTATACCAACATATGATTTAAAATCTTTCATTAGTGGCTATCATTTCAAATATCTGGTTTTCTAAATGATTGCTGAAAATGTTGGCTAAGGTTCCTGATACTCGAGTTTCCATGGGCATTCCATTGTTTTGCAGGGAATATTAATCCTCAAACTGGAAGTAGTTTTGCTCAGTGATTAGTTTGAGCATGTTTGTTATTTCTACATGTGCGTCTGTAGTAAGGTTGGTGTGAGTGTGAGATTTTTTGTTCTATGTTTTTTTTTGTTTCTGTGATGGAGATGGAAGTGTACTTTTTTTAACCTCAAATGGAATCACTGCTGCTGTGTGGTATCTCTATATTCAGTAGCTATTAAGTGTACTGTGTTTTTGACTGTTCCGTCAGTTTCTGTTTTATAGTACTTCACGATAATTTTTTGGAAATGTTTAGCCGTGTCGTATTTCAGAAGTTTCCTGAAGATTATAGTTGGTCTCATGGGTATAGTGTGCTTGCGAATTTTTTGTTGGCTTCAGAGTGCCGATGCTTGTGCTTTCTTAAACAGAATTTATGTTGATCTGTGAGTGCATGATGAAAGATTTTAAATTCCTTTTTCATATTTGCCTGAAATCGTCTGGTAGGGTTTGATTTCAATGTTTGTATTGTGGTGGAATTTATGTATTTCTGGGTTCTGTGTTTGGCTGTTCTTTGTTCGTGAGTAAAGTTACATTCCCTCTGTCTGCCTTAATATATCACGAAATTCATTATATTCGGTTGCAAGTTACAACACATGGAGAATGATCTGGGGCTAGAGGTGGCTGAGGAATGAATTCAGCTTTATCCTTCCAGGGCAAAACATTTCGCCATTCAGTTAAATCAGTTTACAGATACGATCGTATCATGGGTGGCCAGATGAAGATTAGCACTCTGCTCCTCAGGAGTCTAGTGCCTTTCCAACTGTACCACCTCACTTTGACTTAAAATAAGCATTATTTATATTTTAATTGCATCCACCTCCATTGGAGAGTGGTCATCATGTCTGACTGACATATGGGGGACCCAGATTCGATTCCCTATTTGAGCTTAAACTTTTGTTGCCACCTGACGAATTGCTTCAGTGAGAATTAGTAGATGCAATGTCGGATAGGTTATAACAGCTGGGAGAGCGGAGTACTGATCACATGTCTCGTCCCCTGCCAAAATGGTGTTGTTGCCACAGAAAAACACAGTGACTATATTCCATTCATCGTAAGAATAAATCTGATGCAAACAAATACAAACGCGATGATTGGTCAGAAGCCGTAGCACACGTACACTGCTGTTGTTACGCTCTTGGAAGTAGGTCCTACTTATGTACTAGATACAGGGTGTTTCAAAAATGACCGGTATATTTGAAACGGCAATAAAAACTAAACGAGCAGCGATAGAAATACACCGTTTGTTGCAATATGCTTGGGACAACAGTACATTTTCAGGCAGACAAACTTTCGAAATTACAGTAGTTACAATTTTCAACAACAGATGGCGCTGCGGTCTGGGAAACTCTATAGTACGATATTTTCCACATATCCACCATGCGTAGCAATAATATGGCGTAGTCTCTGAATGAAATTACCCGAAACCTTTGACAACGTGTCTGGCGGAATGGCTTCACATGCAGATGAGATGTACTGCTTCAGCTGTTCAATTGTTTCTGGATTCTGGCGGTACACCTGGTCTTTCAAGTGTCCCTACAGAAAGAAGTCACAGGGGTTCATGTCTGGCGAATAGGGAGGCCAATCGACGCCGCCTCCTGTATGTTTCGGATAGCCCAAAGCAATCACACGATCATCGAAATATTCATTCAGGAAATTAAAGACGTCGGCCGTGCGATGTGGCCGGGCACCATCTTGCATAAACCACGAGGTGTTCGCAGTGTCGTCTAAGGCAGTTTGTACCGCCACAAATTCACGAAGAATGTCCAGATAGCGTGATGCAGTAATCGTTTCGGATCTGAAAAATGGGCCAATGATTCCTTTGGAAGAAATGGCGGCCCAGACCAGTACTTTTTGAGGATGCAGGGACGATGGGACTGCAACATGGGGCTTTTCGGTTCCCCATATGCGCCAGTTCTGTTTATTGACGAAGCCGTCCAGGTAAAAATAAGCTTCGTCAGTAAACCAAATGCTGCCCACATGCATATCGCCGTCATCAATCCTGTGCACTATATCGTTAGCGAATGTCTCTCGTGCAGCAATGGTAGCGGCGCTGAGGGGTTGCCGCGTTTGAATTTTGTATGGATAGAGGTGTAAACTCTGGCGCATGAGACGATACGTGGACGTTGGCGTCATTTGGACCGCAGCTGCAACACGGCGAACGGAAACCCGAGGCCGCTGTTGGATCACCTGCTGCACTAGCTGCGCATTGCCCTTTGTGGTTGCCGTACGCGGTCGCCCTACCTTTCCAGCACGTTCATCCGTCACGTTCCCAGTCCGTTGAAATTTTTCAAACAGATCCTTTATTGTATCGCTTTTCGGTCCTTTGGTTACATTAAACATCCGTTGAAAACTTCGTCTTGTTGCAACAACACTGTGTTCTAGGCGGTGGAATTTCAACACCAGAAAACTCCTCTGTTCTAAGGAATAAACCATGTTGTCTACAGCACACTTGCACGTTGTGAACAGCACACGCTTACAGCAGAAAGACGACGTACAGAATGGCGCACCCACAGACTGCGTTGTCTTCTATATCTTTCACATCACTTGCAGCGCCATCTGTTGTTGAAAATTGTAACTACTGTAATTTCGAAAGTTTGTCCGCCTGAAAATGTACTGTTGTCCCAAGCATATTGCAACAAACGGTGTATTTCTATCGCTGCTCGTTTAGTTTTTATTGCCGTTTCAAATATACCGGTCATTTTTGAAACACCCTGTATCTTATTACTAAGTTACGTTAAATGAAACTTTAAGATATTCAATTGTATTAACAGCCATCAAAGATTTTCTAAATCATTACGTAGTTTTTATTTCAAAAATCCTGTACAGTCACAGCCTCTGACGCATTGTACTCTGATTGTTGCGCTGTTAATGTGCAGTATGAAAATGGCTGAGGCTGCTTTCTGTTTCGTAGTGAAACACGCGCGTTGATCACGGTTACAAAGTGCCGCGAAATAGCCTGTTCTTAATGTTCTTCATAAATTTACGGAAATAATCGGCTTTGAAGATTTCGCAGGGTTGTGTATAACGCAATTGATAACATACTCGTATCGAACGTGTAGGGCAATCGGTAAAGGACCATAAATCAAATTCGGTTATTAGCGCGTTGGTTCGAATCTCGCCAGCCTTTTTTTTTTCGTTCCATTTGAAATACCTACAACTCGTAATTATAAAACTCATCATAATTTTTTATGAATAATGCACGTCTTTGTTTCTAATTATATATTTGACGCGAAATTCCTGTTTCCATTTCAAATATAAATTCTTAATTATCGATGTTTTATGAAAGACTGTGCATAAAAGTTGCTTAAATTAAGAAAACATAACAATTTAATTTTTTAAGGCAAAAAAGAAAAACCAGATCCTCTCTATTTGGACTGTGTCCATCGTTTTTTTTCCACAGAATTAGTTAAGTATCGTAGAAACATGAAAAGCACATTTTCACAGCACCAAGCACATCATACAAATGCTGCATTTTTACATTTGCTACTGTACCATTACAATATCAACCCAACAGAACTGATCCGGGGGCAAGTTACGGTATCTGGCCCGAGAAGTAACAAGATTGTTAAGCTGTCAGACGTACTGGAAGTAACGCACGCAGCTTTTTCACACGTCTCTGCCGAACGCTGGCGGGATATAGAACGGCTCGTCATAAAAGGAGAAGAGAAAATGCTGCGCCTGGCTGGCTTCGTAGATTCTGTTGTTGATAGGCTCGTTATCAACGTAGCAGGTGATGCTTCCAGAACTGAAATATATTTCTCGGATTCGGATGAGGAAGGAGCTAAGAGATAACCAGACGACTGACTGTAATATCTGCAGTGGCTTCTGTATTTAACTATACAGTGAAATCCTTCAGTAGTCTCTTACGTTACACACAGCAGAAAATTTACCCTGTGATTAAGTCAGGAATTTTCATCATTCTTGTTTTTAATTACAATAGTACTTTAGCGAAAAACGATAACGTGTTGCGGTTTTCGTTTAGTCACCTGAGGAGCGTATTGTGGGAGATTTGCAGTGTATTATTTCATTCTGCTTAAAAATTAAATGACATTCGAAGCTGTGTTGATCCTCTGCTCGTCTATTTTCAAGTGTGAACTGCAGGTGGCCATATCACTGCAGGCTATCTGTACCAGCTGACTGGTCAGTGCTGTCCAACTTAAATGCGCCGGTAAAGCTGTTGTCCTGTATTATCGCTAAGTCGATGTGCGCGTAACACACAGCACAAAACGTACCCTTATTATCGTACTTGACAGTACTCGAGACAGCTTGGCTGCAGTCCCACGTGAAAGGGAAATCCAATGAGGTTCCAGCAAACGCGGAAGAATACATAGTGCAATATTTACATGACGTTTATTCTTATGATGAACGGATTATAGTCAGTAATTGATGCTCTTGGGACCGTAATAGACGAGTTCATCTACATCTACATGGATACTATGCAAATCACATTTAACGGCCTGGCAGAGGGTTCATCGAACACTCTCAGATTATTCCAATCTCGTATAGCACACGGAAAGAATCAACACCTGTATCTTTCCGTACGAGCTCCGATTTCCCTTATTTTATCGTGGTGATCGTTTCTCCGTATGTAGGTCGATGTCAACAAAATATTTTCGCATTCGGAGGAGAAAGCTGGTGATTGGAATTTCGTGAGAAGATTCCGTCGCAACGAAAAACGCCTTTCTTTTAATGATGTTCAGCCCAAATCCTGTATCATTTCTGTGACAATCTCTCCCATATTTCGCGATAATACAAAACGTGCTGCCTTTCTTTGAACATTTTCAATGTACTCCGTCAGTCCTATCTGGTAAGGATCCCACACCGCGCAGCAGGATTCTAAAAGAGGACGGACAAGCGTAGTGCAGGCAGTCTCCTTAGTAGGTCTGTTACATTTTCTAAGTGTCCTGCTAATAAAACGCAGTCTTTGGTTAGCCTTCGCCACAACATTTTCTATGTGTTCCTTCCAATTTAAGTTGTTCGTAATTATAATACCTAGGTATTTAGTTGAATTTACGGCTGTTAGATTAGACTGATTCATCGTGTAACCGAAGTTTGAGTTCCTTTTAGCACTCATGTGGATAGCCTCACATTTTTCGTTATTTAGGGTCAACTGCCACTTTTCGCACCATTCAGATATCTTTTCTAAATCGTTTTGCAGTTTGTTCTGATCTGTTGATGACTTTATTGGTCGATAAACGACAGCGTCATCTGCTAACAATCGAAGACGGCTGCTCAGATTGTCTCCAAAATCGTTTATATAGATAAGGAATACCAAAGGGCCTATAACACTACCTTGGGGAACGCCAGAAATCACTTCTGTTTTACTCGATGACTTTCCGTCAATTACTGCGAACTGTGACCTCTCTGATAGGAAATCACAACTCCAGTCACATAACTGAGACGATATTCCATAAGCATGCAATTTCACTGAGAGCCGCTTGTGTGGTAGTGTCAAAAGCCTTCCGGAAATCCAGAAATACGGAATCGATCTGAAATCCCTTGTCAATAGCACTCAACGCTTCATGTGATTAAAGAGATAGTTGTGTTTTACAGGAACGATGTTTTCTAAACCCATGTTGACTGTGTCTCAATAGACCGTTTTCTTCGAGGAAATTCATAATGTTCGAACACAATATATGTTCTAAAATCCTGCTGCATATCGACGTTAACGATATGGGCTTGTAGTTTCCACTGCATGACAAAAGAAAGCGAAGTACCCTGAAGAAGAGGATGAAACGAAATGAGAATTTATGGGTTGAGAGGGTATGTGATATTATTTTAGTGAATACAAAATCTACTCTGATTTACAAAGAGTTTGGCCATATGAACCAACTTGTCAGTATGACATTTCAGCCCCTCTGGTCTGGATGCATGCAGTGATGCAGTTGTGAAGGGTGTCATAAAGCCCTTGTATTCTCTCTCGAAACAAGCTGGCCCACAACTTTTATAACTGGCCTCTGATATCCTGAATACTTGCAATGGAGTGGAGTTGACGTCGAGCTGATCCAACATACGTTCTATCCAAGACAAATCTGTGTATCTTGTTAGCCATGGAAGTACTTCAACATGACACACACAATCCATAGGAACGTGTGATATATGTGGATGGACGTTGTCCTGTTGTAAAATGGTACCACGATACGGTAGCATGAGAGGTAACACACGAGCAAAAATGGTTCAAATGCCTCTGAGCACTATGGGACTTAACATCTGAGGTCATCAGTCCCCTATAACTTTAAACTACTTAAACCCAACTAGCCTAAGGACATCTCACACATCCATGCCCTAGGCAGGATCATTGACGGTCGCGCGGTTCCAGACTGAAGCGCCTAGAACCGCTCGGCCACATCGGCAGGCTAACACATGAGGACGCAGGATGTGCGTGACGTGCCGTTTTTCCAACACAGTTCCGTCAATCACTACCAGCCATGACCAGAAGTCATACCCGATGGCTCCCACACCATAACGTCAGGAGTAACACCGCTGCGCATCTCCGAAACATTGGAAGAATGGGACCCCCTCCCAGGTAGCTGCCACACTCACCGACGATGGTCACCTAGGTGGTGCAGAACCACGGTTCATATCTGGACACAATGCAATGCCGTTCATCAGATGTCCATGCTTCCCAGTCATGACAGCACTCCAAATGTAGCCGTTTGGTTGTGGCGTTAACAGCAGCCTATGCATGGAGAGGTAATTCCCTAGTCTGGCTGCAGCTAGTTTCGAACCAGCGGTTAAGAATAACACAGAATTTCGCAGGGAATCCATTACTTGTTCTAGGATGGCAGGCACAGGCGTGAAGGGTTACGATGTGCTTGGTGAACAATACAGTGATTCTCTCTTAACGTGGCCGGACATGGTCGACTAGATCATTGACGAAGATATACCTGCCCTCACGTTCCCATTCAGTATGTGGGGCTCCTTCTGTTTTAGAATGTATCTTATTTTCTGAATTTTACGTTTACTAGAGCTCGGCAGATAGCAGAAGTAATTCGTTGCCTTAAGCATAGCTACAGAATGGGAGGGCAGCCAGTAGGAAGCTGTTTCCCATGAAGATACTGGTGACGAGTGGACCATATGGCGTGGAAGCGAATCGTGAGAGTGGGGAGAAGTACACGAATCATGAGAGTGAATCTCGCTTGTAGTCAATACGTAGGGGAACCACAAGCGTTCTGGGGTGAAACACAGAATTTTCTTTATAAAATATTAGTTGTTAAAATTTACTTTTGACATAGCAAAAACACTCCTGGAAATGGAAAAAAGAACACATTGACACCGGTGTGTCAGACCCACCATACTTGCTCCGGACACTGCGAGAGGGCTGTACAAGCAATGATCACACGCACGGCACAGCGGACACACCAGGAACCGCGGTGTTGGCCGTCGAATGGCGCTAGCTGCGCAGCATTTGTGCACCGCCGCCGTCAGTGTCAGCCAGTTTGCCGTGGCATACGGAGCTCCATCGCAGTCTTTAACACTGGTAGCATGCCGCGACAGCGTGGACGTGAACCGTATGTGCAGTTGACGGACTTTGAGCGAGGGCGTATAGTGGGCATGCGGGAGGCCGGGTGGACGTACCGCCGAATTGCTCAACACGTGGGGCGTGAGGTCTCCACAGTACATCGATGTTGTCGCCAGTGGTCGGCGGAAGGTGCACGTGCCCGTCGACCTGGGACCCGACCGCAGCGACGCACGGATGCACGCCAAGACCGTAGGATCCTACGCAGTGCCGTAGGGGACCGCACCGCCACTTCCCAGCAAATTAGGGACACTGTTGCTCCTGGGGTATCGGCGAGGACCATTCGCAACCGTCTCCATGAAGCTGGGCTACGGTCCCACACACCGTTAGGCCGTCTTCCGCTCACGCCCCAACATCGTGCAGCCCGCCTCCAGTGGTGTCGCGACAGGCGTGAATGGAGGGACGAATGGAGACGTGTCGTCTTCAGCGATGAGAGTCGCTTCTGCCTTGGTGCCAATGATGGTCGTATGCGTGTTTGGCGCCGTGCAGGTGAGCGCCACAATCAGGACTGCATACGACCGAGGCACACAGGGCCAACACCCGGCATCATGGTGTGGGGAGCGATCTCCTACACTGGCCGTACGCCACTGGTGATCGTCGAGGGGACACTGAATAGTGCACGGTACATCCAAACCGTCATCGAACCCATCGTTCTACCATTCCTAGACCGGCAAGGGAACTTGCTGTTCCAACAGGACAATGCACGTCCGCATGTATCCCGTGCCACCCAACGTGCTCTAGAAGGTGTAAGTCAACTACCCTGGCCAGCAAGATCTCCGGATCTGTCCCCCATTGAGCATGTTTGGGACTGGATGAAGCGTCGTCTCACGCGGTCTGCACGTCCAGCACGAACGCTGGTCCAACTGAGGCGCCAGGTGGAAATGGCATGGCAAGCCGTTCCACAGGACTACATCCAGCATCTCTACGATCGTCTCCATGGAAGAATAGCAGCCTGCATTGCTGCGAAAGGTGGATATACACTGTACTAGTGCCGACATTGTGCATGCTCTGTTGCCTGTGTCTATGTGCCTGTGGTTCTGTCAGTGTGATCATGTGATGTATCTGACCCCAGGAATGTGTCAATAAAGTTTCCCCTTCCTGGGACAATGAATTCACGGTGTTCTTATTTCAATTTCCAGGAGTGTACCAGGAGGAGCCTACGGGTCATCAGGGCTTTAGTACCATATTAGCGCAACGCACTAAAACAGTTAATTCAGTTGACAAATGAATATTGTTAAATTACCGAAGATGTACGAAGAGCAACAAAGTTTTTCGACCTAAGAAAGAGATTTCGACCACCTGACAAACTCGCCGGTCGGCGAACCTCTTACTATGTGATAGTTGCTCTTACCATGCTCTCTATTTTTATAAAGTTTTTGAGAGGAATCATCTGAAAATATTTAATTGTTACTGTGTTATGATATTTGGTACTAAATGCATCGTAATGGAATTCCGACACTTGTTTCAAGTAAATTAGCTATTCGCATGTGCACTTTTAATCACAGGTACCCTATTTGCATCTTCTGAAGACTCCGGTGTGTTGCAAGAACTGCTTCGAGGAGCAACATCTACGAGAGACTCACAGGAAACAGGTAGGAGGAAATTCTACTCGCCGATTCCTCAAAATAATCCACAAAAGGGTTACCTTAACTAGCGCAGTCTCGGCTGCGAAGCCATGACCAGTTATGTTGTACGTCCCCTATACCACTTTCCACTTAATCACAGCTAAACTGATAAACTTTTATATCGATTTAGTAGAGCGTGGGGATTTTACAAGTCCAACGTCAGGTCCCTGTTACATCTGAATGCCCACAAATCTGGGTATTGAACGATTAGGCCAGCAGGCTAAATGGAGACCCGAAATGAGGGCACTTAGAACTCTGTCAGGTGCTGACAACGTAGTCCCACATTAGCATTCGGCATCTCTGTGTGCTTCACAGTGATCACTCAACATCTGACGCTGTCCATGTCACTTATATACCCCACCAGGCCTGGTAACAACTCTATACACAAACAACAGTAACGCACTCAGGTAGCCATTCGACATGTCACAGAGAATTGCAATTTCAATCATTTACGCACCCAACGATGGTGTATGTGTGTATGTAGTTACACTGATATTGAACCACGTCGTCTTCGTGTTTAACTTTTTTTTTGTCTGGTAGTGGATTATGTTGCTGAAGTAATAATTTAATAGTATGGTACAGTAGATGATGAGTTCCCAGGCCATAACGATTAGGCAAGATAAACAAAACAAATTTTGTAGCTGTTTCCTTTGAAGCAAAATGAAATAAACTGGCAGCATTTACTTTCTTACATATAAATATATTTTACGCTAATCTCATGTTTAGTATAAGCTATATACCCTTGTGGGCCAAAACATTATGACCACTTGTTTAATAGCATGTTGGTCAACCTTTGTGTTTTAATACAGAAATGAATCTGTGTCGCATAGATTCGGTAAGTCCTTGGTAGACTCCCAGAGGTAAAGAGTGACAATCATTCAACTATATGAAAAATCGTACACTAGTTACAAATTACGATGTGCACACACTTTATTCAACATGTGAACGTCACTACAGATATTCGGATCATGTTCGATATGCCTGCCTCATTGGCGATGATGTGGCGCAGACGAATAGCGAAATTCTGCATGAACAGCTGAAGTGTCGCAACATCGATGCTATCGATGGCCTCCTTAATGGCTTCATTCAGCTCAGCAATGGTTTTGGGGTCATTCCTGTATACCTTGTTTTTAAGATAGCCCCACAAAAAGGAGCTGCATGTGTTCAGATCCGGAGAATATGGCGGCCAATCGAGCCCCTTGCCAGTGGCTAAAAATGGTTCAAATGGCTCTGAGCACTATGGGACTTAACATCTATGGTCATCAGTCCCCTAGAACTTAGAACTACTTAAACCTAACTAACCTAAGGACATCACACAACACCCAGCCATCACGAGGCAGAGAAAATCCCTGACCCCACCGGGAATCGAACCCGGGAACCCGGGCGTGGGAAGCGAGAACGCTACCGCACGACCACGAGATGCGGGCTGCCAGTGGCCTCTAGGTATCCCAAAACCAGAATGCGGTCGTCGACGTCCTTCTCCAGGACATCAAACAGTTTCCTGCTTCGACGGGGTCGAGCCCCGTCTTGCATGAACTACATATTGTCAAAATCAGTGTCACTTTGGATAGTGGGGATGAAGTCATCTTCCAAAACCTTCACGTAACGTTCGGTAGTCACCGTGCCATCAAGGAATATCGCACCGATTATCCGTGACTGGATATTGAGCACCACGCAGTCAACCGTTGGGGGTGAAGAAACTTCTTGATCGCGAAATGCGGATTCTCAGTCCCCCAAATGCGCCAGTTTTGCTTACTAACGAACGTATCCAAATGGAAGTGGGCTTCTTCGCTAAACCAAACCATACATGCACTTGGTAATTCCCACCATGCCACACGGCCATCCGTGCAGTTTCAAGATCCTGACGCAAACCGTTCAGAAGTTATGACGATTTTATTTCATATCGTTAAATAATAGTCACCCTGTATGTGCCACCAAATGCCTACGCACAGGTCACACGATTCCCATACATTACGGACCGAGTTTTTGGGCGCTGTCATCACGCTCGATAGTGTCCCAGATGTGTTCTACACAGTGGATCCCAGTACACTTAGAGCTGTGACTATGAAAAATAAAAATTATGGATGATGTTCACAAAATCACTGTATTTATTCAAAATAGTCTCCCCCTGAATCAATATACAGCTGAAAACGTTTTACAAATATTTTTAAAGAGTCACTGTAGTCCTTTTTTTTGGAGTTGCGTTTAGTACTACAGTATAGTTTTCTTAGATGTCCTTAAATACATCTTAACAGTTTGTTTCATTGCCAACTTTAATTTTGCGAAAAACCAGAACTCGGCTGGGGCCAAATCCGACAAATATGGCGGGTGATTCGGGACTGATCCGTTTTCTGGCCAAACACTCACGCACTTTGTGGTCCGGGGATTTGTCGCGGAGGACGACAAAGCTCCTGTCTCTCAGTATTCGGATCGATTTCGACGGATACATTGCCTGATGTGCCTAACTTAACGCAAAACCTGATGTCGCCTCGCTGCTACTTCGCCATTTCCCGACGAGTGTCAGACATGTGCTGTTTGTTACATTCGCAGCCAGGAAGCCTGCTGCAGCAATTCTAGTGCTTTGATCTTCTGCACAGCAAGATTAAGGTTCATAAAGTCGCAACTCTCCACGAGATAGCATCGATTTTGGAATTTCACACGAGCAGTCCCAATAGAACTGGCTCTCGCACTGTGTATGTGGTTCAGATCAGGTAAATTTGGAGGCCAAGACATCAGTGTAAGTTCAGTATCATGCTTCTAAACCCACTCTGTCGCGATTCTGGTCTCGTAACATGGACAGTTGTCCTGCTAGAAGATGCTGTCGCCATTTGGGACGATACAGTGCGTGAATGAATGCTGGTAGTCTGCAATAAAGTTCACGTGGTCCACAGCTCCCATGATGATTTAGATTACTACCGCAGGTCCCATGTAGGGCGAGGTGAATGTCTTCCATAGCGTAATACTGTCCACACAGAGCAGCGTCCGTGGGGCAATGCATGTTTCGAGCAGCCATGACCATTGACCTGGAGTAACAAGAAATGTGATCCATCGGACAAGGTGACACGTCTCCATTGATCTACGGTCAAATCTCGATGACACACTGTCCATTGCAGTTGTA
This sequence comes from Schistocerca nitens, assembly GCF_023898315.1. Taxonomy (NCBI): domain Eukaryota; kingdom Metazoa; phylum Arthropoda; class Insecta; order Orthoptera; family Acrididae; genus Schistocerca; species Schistocerca nitens. Next base: position 164,454,375 of record NC_064616.1, on the reverse strand, counting down.
ATACGCTGTCATTGGGTCAACATGGGAACACGGAGTCGTCTGCTGCGGGGCCCCACGTTCAACGATGTGCGCTGAACGGTGTGTTCTTGAACACTGGTGCCTGCAGCCTGGTGTTAATGTATATGACAGCTTCTGACAACTTTTGGTCACCAATGTTAATGTATACGGGCACAGGTAAGGAGGGAGAAGGTTGTTACATATGCCTCGTGGCGACAGTAAGCAGGAGGCCGAGTATGATTGTGGTTCGATGAACCCTCTGCCGAACACTTAAATGTGAATTGCAGAGTAGTCACGTAGATGTAGATGTAGAGCGGTCAGGATCTGAGAGTGGGCATCCAGGGCTGCCATTAAATGACAAAACAGGAAATTTGATACAATAAAGACGATATACACTCCTGGAAATGGAAAAAAGAACACATTGACACCGGTGTGTCAGACCCACCATACTTGCTCCGGACACTGCGAGAGGGCTGTACAAGCAATGATCACACGCACGGCACAGCGGACACACCAGGAACCGCGGTGTTGGCCGTCGAATGGCGCTAGCTGCGCAGCATTTGTGCACCGCCGCCGTCAGTGTCAGCCAGTTTGCCGTGGCATACGGAGCTCCATCGCAGTCTTTAACACTGGTAGCATGCCGCGACAGCGTGGACGTGAACCGTATGTGCAGTTGACGGACTTTGAGCGAGGGCGTATAGTGGGCATGCGGGAGGCCGGGTTGACGTACCGCCGAATTGCTCAACACGTGGGGCGTGAGGTCTCCACAGTACATCGATGTTGTCGCCAGTGGTCGGCGGAAGGTGCACGTGCCCGTCGACCTGGGACCGGACCGCAGCGACGCACGGATGCACGCCAAGACCGTAGGATCCTACGCAGTGCCGTAGGGGACCGCACCGCCACTTCCCAGCAAATTAGGGACACTGTTGCTCCTGGGGTATCGGCGAGGACCATTCGCAACCGTCTCCATGAAGCTGGGCTACGGTCCCGCACACCGTTAGGCCGTCTTCCGCTCACGCCCCAACATCGTGCAGCCCGCCTCCAGTGGTGTCGCGACAGGCGTGAATGGAGGGACGAATGGAGACGTGTCGTCTTCAGCGATGAGAGTCGCTTCTGCCTTGGTGCCAATGATGGTCGTATGCGTGTTTGGCGCCGTGCAGGTGAGCGCCACAACCAGGACTGCATACGACCGAGGCACACAGGGCCAACACCCGGCATCATGGTGTGGGGAGCGATCTCCTACACTGGCCGTACACCACTGGTGACCGTCGAGGGGACACTGAATAGTGCACGGTACATCCAAACCGTCATCGAACCCATCGTTCTACCATTCCTAGACCGGCAAGGGAACTTGCTGTTCCAACAGGACAATGCACGTCCGCATGTATCCCGTGCCACCCAACGTGCTCTAGAAGGTGTAAGTCAACTACCCTGGCCAGCAAGATCTCCGGATCTGTCCCCCATTGAGCATGTTTGGGACTGGATGAAGCGTCGTCTCACGCGGTCTGCACGTCCAGCACGAACGCTGGTCCAACTGAGGCGCCAGGTGGAAATGGCATGGCAAGCCGTTCCACAGGACTACATCCATCATCTCTACGATCGTCTCCATGGGAGAATAGCAGCCTGCATTGCTGCGAAAGGTGGATATACACTGTACTAGTGCCGACATTGTGCATGCTCTGTTGCATGTGTCTATCTATGTGCCTGTGGTTCTGTCAGTGTGATCATGTGATGTATCTGACCCCAGGAATGTGTCAATAAAGTTTCCCCTTCCTGGGACAATGAATTCACGGTGTTCTTATTTCAATTTCCAGGAGTGTAGATCAGGAACAGCAGAGGTCCCAGGACGCTTCCGTGGGGAACACCTGATATCACTTCAGTTTTACTCGATGATTTGCCGTCTATTACTACGAACTGCGCCCTTACTGACAGGAAATCACGAATCCAGTCGCACAACTGACACGATACCCCATAGGTCCACAGCTTGATTAGAAGTCGCTTACGTTGGTGGCCGGTCGTGAAAAGCAGAGCCAAAGGCTCTGCGTTCCGAAAAGACGTCTCTTCTGCTCGAGGTCTGGATTACAAGAGGGAGAGGCAACTGTGTTCCGCACCGCAGAACACTCCAGCTCCACACTCGGAACCTGTATCCCACGCACGCTATTGGCTAAAACCAATTGTGTGAATTCGCTAGCAGTTTCAGCAGAGGTCTCAGGGCGTCTCTTGTCGGCAGCTTTAAGTGGACAGAACTGCCTCAGTTTTGAAAGACAGGCAACTTGTGTCACGTAGGCACAGCGTAAAATACTCCGGGAAAAAACTTGTAAAGATTTCACTGGGCCTGTGAAATAAATTTTTTAATCAATTCCCTAAAATATTCCTTGACTGGCTGCCACCCTGTACACTGGACCAGCAAAGTACGCTGTCTGCGATCTGTCACAGATCGCCGTCTACCATGCTCTATGGAGCAGGCAAGGCTCCACCGTTTTGTGATGAGGTGCACATGTCCAACATTCTATCACCTACTCATGGTTTCACCGTCTTTGAACCACTTTCTGTAGACGCTGACGACAGTAGCCGCGAACAGCCGACCTGCTCGTACTTTGCCGTTTCCATGATGCATGCTCTTTCTCAGTCACTAGATCATAATAACCTAACTTTTGTCCAAGTCAGTTATGTCAGTGCGTTCCCCATATGATCGATAAAATGAATCCACATTCGTCCCTCCTTGGTTTATGTACTTGCCTTACCGCAACGTGTGCCTGCAACGTCACCAAGTGTATTTCAGTCTCATGGTGGGCAGTGATCACAATACTTTGGCTCATCAGTGTACAAGGGATATTTTTGAATTATCAGATTTTACAGATGTGGGAAAAGTAAGTAAAATTTTCCGCAGTGGCAATAAAATAAAAAAGTACGAAATGTTTCTTATAAAATTCATCGGTTTCTGTAGTACCAATGTCAACATATACTCCTGGAAATTGAAATAAGAACACCGTGAATTCATTGTCCCAGGAAGGGACACGCATACGATCATCATTGGCACCAAGGCAGAAGCGACTCTCATCGCTGAAGACGACACGTCTCCATTCGTCCCTCCATTCACGCCTGTCGCGACACCACTGGAGGCGGGCTGCACGATGTTGGGGCGTGAGCGGAAGACGGCCTAACGGTGTGCGGGACCGTAGCCCAGCTTCATGGAGACGGTTGCGAATGGTCCTCGCCGATACCCCAGGAGCAACAGTGTCCCTAATTTGCTGGGAAGTGGCGGTGCGGTCCCCTACGGCACTGCGTAGGATCCTACGGTCTTGGCGTGCATCCGTGCATCGCTGCGGTCCGGTCCCAGGTCGACGGGCACGTGCACCTTCCGCCGACCACTGGCGACAATATCGATGTACTGTGGAGACCTCACGCCCCACGTGTTGAGCAATTCGGCGGTACGTCCACCCGGCCTCCCGCATGCCCACTATACGCCCTCGCTCAAAGTCCGTCAACTGCACATGCGGTTCACGCCCACGCTGTCGCGGCATGCTACCAGTGTTAAAGACTACGATGGAGCTCCGTATGCCACGGCAAACTGGCTGACACTGACGGCGGCGGTGCACAAATGCTGCACAGCTAGCGCCATTCGACGGCCAACACCGCGGTTCCTGGTGTGTCCGCTGTGCCGTGCGTGTGATCATTGCTTGTACAGCCCTCTCGCAGTGTCCGGAGCAAGTATGGTGGGTCTGACACACCGGTGTCAATGTGTTCTTTTTTCCATTTCCAGGAGTGTAGTTTCCATACTTGTTCTGAGTGAACTCTTCGAATTGGTGGCTTTTGTCATCGCCTCGTCCAAAATAATCTACGAGAAGAAGACACTGGTCACTAGAGAAGAAGACACTGGTCACTAGAGAAGAAGACACTGGTCACTAGAGAAGGAGACACTGGTCACTAGAGAAGAAGACACTGGTCACTAGAGAAGAAGGCACTGGTCACTAGAGAAGAAGACACTGGTCACTAGAGAAGAAGGCACTGGTCACTAGAGAAGAAGACACTGGTCACTAGAGAAGAAGACACTGGTCACTAGAGAAGAAGACACTGGTCACTAGAGAAGAAGACACTGGTCACTAGAGAAGAAGGCACTGGTCACTAGAGAAGAAGACACTGGTCACTAGAGAAGGAGACACTGGTCACTAGAGAAGAAGACACTGGTCACTAGAGAAGAAGGCACTGGTCACTAGAGAAGAAGACACTGGTCACTAGAGAAGAAGACACTGGTCACTAGAGAAGAAGACACTGGTCACTAGAGAAGAAGACACTGGTCACTAGAGAAGAAGACACTGGTCACTAGAGAAGAAGACACTGGTCACTAGAGAAGAAGACACTGGTCACTAGAGAAGAAGACGCTGGTCACTAGAGAAGAAGACACTGGTCACTAGAGAAGAAGACACTGGTCACTAGAGAAGAAGACACTTTCACTAGAGAAGAAGACACTGGTGACTAGAGAAGAAGACACTGGTCACTAGATGGTTGGTTCAAATGGCTCTGAGCACTATGGGACTCAACTGCTGTGGTCATTAGTCCCCTAGAACTTAGAACTACTTAAACCTAACTAACCTAAGGACATCACCCACATCCATGCCCGAGGCAGGATTCGAACCTGCGACCGTAGCAGTCGCATGGTTCCGGACTGCGCGCCTAGAACCGCGAGACCACCGCGGCCGGCACTGGTCACTAGAGAAGGAGACACTGTTCACTACCTTTTTCAAGAACAAATACCAAATTACTTCGTTTCTGATACAATGACACTATTTTTTATTCACTGCTTTGATTACGGATTCTTCTGTTGTGTGAAATACTGATTTCACTTCTCATTCACAGTAACCAGTAGACTCTTTAAAAATTCTTTTTCGTGTTTGTTATTGTCAGCATTGAACAAATGTGGCACACCACTGAAATAAACTTATCGTAGTTAATTCTTCTGATACATACAGAATGAAGAAAACTTCGCACACTCGGACTTGGCAACACGATTCCTCACATACTAGCAATACAAAAATGTCACAAAATTTCGTCCTACATATATTTCTGGCAGTAAATGGAAGTTAAAGTTTGGCAATCTGGCAACACGGGTATCACATGTACGGTAACTACCTGTGTCAGCTTGCAGGTGGGTGCTGTGCAGTGGAAAGTGTTTTGGGTTAGCATGCCGGAGGGCAAGGACTCAGTTCTGTGTTGAGGCGTATTTGTTTTTATTTGCCTGTTTCATTCCACCATCTTCAGCCACATGTATCCAACATTTACCTGGTATGTGTTTGGAAGTTATCTGCATAGCAATTACTAGCCCTACTGGTGAGGCACGGCCATAATGAAATGTAATGGACCTGAACGTGGCAAGAATAATAGTTGGTGCTAATCGATGGGACCACTAGGGAAGAGTACACAGAAAACAGGTTTGGAATCTAGTAGACGCAGTGGTATGAAACAGTTTGCGTCCACGACGTGCAAAAGACTTGTTTAAATGCTAACCAGTGAGAATGATTGTACTCCCATTTCTGTGTACGTATTATGTGCAAATGTATTGTAGAAGACCCATCGTGTACCTTACCACGCAGACTGCATTTAGCAAATCAAAACGAATATGCTTCGACGCAGAATTGAACACTTGATCTCCTGTACTAACCCAATACGCTAGTCACTGCACCAACTGCACAGCACGAATGCGCTTTGCTAACAGAGGTAGTTACTATACACGTGATTACAGTGTTGCCAGATTGCCAGTCTGTTTACTGCCGGAAATATGCGCCGGACGAAATTTTGTGACAGACATTTTTCCATTGCTGATATGTGAGGAATCGCGCTGCTAAGTCCGAGCGCACGAAATTTTCTTCACCCTGTATATGGCCTGAACAAATTCAGACACTACAATCACATAGCGTCCAATGCTCTACTGTGCAATTTCTAGAGATTTTCATTTGTGGTTTCAGTTTTAGGACGTCCTTGACGTGGATCATCTTCAAGAGAATCACCGTCCAATTTCATTTCAGCCACTCATTTAATGGCATCAGGCAGTTTTCCTGCTCCATATTATTTGAAAACCAACACCTTCTGCTGTCATGCGCTATTTCTTTTGTATGTGTTTTACAGTTTTCTTGTCATAGTTAATGCAGAATACATTAGCAACGATTTACAATAATTTTGAAAAATTAATAACATACTGATGTGTGTATAAAACAATAACAAACTAATTCACAAGATTTTCTAAAATGCTTTTTCAAATGCAGGTACAATTTAATGCCATACACACATGTGAAGGAGATCAAATTTTTACCAAATATTTATGATATGTTGGCTAAGATACTAGACTATATAATTCAGTTCATTTTGTATACCGAGCAGTAAAAAAATTTATACCTGATATTTTAATTTTTGGAATATTTTTCCTGGTTAAAAATTTTATTTCTCCATTTTATTTCTCAATAATTTTGTTGAAAGTGTAATAAGGTTTCGGTCTACTGGATAGGTATAGACAATTGCAAGATACAGAAAAAATAGTGCAATGATTTACAAACGTAAGGCGATATGTGTACCTAAATTCTGAAAAATACAAATTGAGGGAAATTACGACTAAAGACATACTTCCCTTTTGTACCATAATGTTGTGAGGGAAATAGATACATTTTACATAAATACATGTACAGATGCTTTAAAGCAATTATGTCCGCCTACCAATAGAATCCTTTACTTAATTCGTCATTATACGTAAAATTCTGGGGGGAGGGGGTCGGAAGAAATTTTTGTATAATTTCCTAACATATTATCGAAGCATCTACTTTGATAAAGGAAATGAAGAAATGTAAACAATGTGATGATGCAGACTCCCTGGAAGCAACTGAACAACTGAAAACTACAAAAAGTATTACAGTTAACATAAAAATTTGAATCATCAGCAAGCGAGTCACCTTGCAGTTTCATCTCTGAACAACTGATACATAGGTTTCTCTTAATAGCATGGACTGTTTTGCTTGTGAATTGGCACTATTAGTGTTTACTGCACACCAAAGAACATCTAAATCCACAAAGATCTGTAGCACTTAGGCAGTAAACTTTCAGTAGGGCATGAACAAAACACTTCGCCAAAGACAAAATAAACAGAAGCAAATGTGGTCATTTACAGATACTGGAAACCAGTAGTTTGCCAACATACACAATATCAGAAACAAAATGCTGGAAGAAAAATTTTTCTATTGTTTTGTGAAATATTATTGGTTTTCTATGCAGAACACGAACCTAACTTTAAAATTTAGTACAAAGTGGTAACTTTTCATTCTTATCATAATAAGTTATGTATCAGTGTAATCATAGAAGACTATAAAATTTAAGGAGGTTATAAAAGATTCAATTTTTACGTAATTCGCATGTACACAGTGCTCTTTTTATCGAGCACGAAAGTCCAGACTCCTCATAAGCATTCACTAACGGTGAAAGAATTCTCATTGGCTTTTGAATCTCCAAAACAAAGGAATTAATTACGGTACGGAAATCCAGTTTATCTCTTTCAACAAAACATATATAAAACGCGTACTTCATAAATCCATATAAATAAACAGATATTTTGGCCGGCCGAAGTGGTCGTGCGGTTAAAGGCGCTGCAGCCTGGAACCGCAAGGCCGCTACGGTCGCAGGTTCGAATCCTGCCTCGGGCATGGATGTTTGTGATGTCCTTAGGTTAGTTAGGTTTAACTAGTTCTAAGTTCTAGGGGACTAATGACCTCAGCAGTTGAGTCCCATAGTGCTCAGAGCCATTTGAACCATTTTTGAAACAGAGATTTTATCGCACAAAACGTACCGACATAAAAAAAAAGTATTAGGTGTCAACGCCGTCTTTGTTTCAGGCTGAAAACTTCTGCCAATGGTGATAGTTAAGTTACCTTCGATCGAGTGAGAATCAAATATGGAGCCATTGGTTTTATAACCTGACGACTACTCGGCTACCGAGCCACTATAGGAGCTGATAAACAGCGCTTGCGTCAACTGTCGACCACTTCCCGGAAGTACTGTACATCCATAGCGTGTGTAGCGTGATGGACTATCTGTGTTATGTGAGCATCGTGTACATGCGCGGCCATGATTACAAGTCGTGCCACAGCCAGTGAAGTGACCATGATGAACTAAGCTGTATTTACGCCTACGAGGCCCCCAGGACAGTGGAGTACGCAATCGCTCCTCTTGCTGGCACACTGATGCAGAAATCGTATACTGTCGTTTAAACTTGCCGATCGAGGTGGCGCAGTCGGTAAGACACTGGACTTGTATTCGCAATCAAATCCTCGTATGGACATCCAAGTTTAAGTTTTGTGTATTGCACATTTCAGGACAGTTTCTCTGGACAAGGACAATACCATTTTCCATTCCTGTCCAATCTGATGTTGTGCCCCATTCCTGATGATCTTGTCGTCGATGGGGCGTTAAGTCCCTATCTCTCCCCTTTTGATCAGTCCTCGTCTCATATTTGCTGTTATGATTTCATCCATTCTTGGCTGAACCTCGTCTACAGCTGAAACTAACTAGCGGATTAATACTGAAAGAGATACGACGGATGTTCAGAACGGCCTCCTGAATAAGTAAACACAAAATCTATGAGATAATACACTACTGGTCATTAAAGTTGCTACACCACGAAGATGACGTGCTACAGACGCGAAATTTAACCGACAGGAAGAAGATGCTGTGATATGCAAATGATTAGCTTTTCAGAGCATTCACGCAAGGTTGGCGCCGGTGGCGACACCTACAACGTGCTGACATGAGGAAAGTTTCCAACCGATTTCTCATACACAAACAGCAGTTGTCCGGCGTTGCCTGGTGAAACGTTGTTGTGATGCCTCGTGTAAGGAGGAGAAATGCGTACCATCACGTTTCCGACTTTGATAAAGGTCGGATTGTAGCCTAGCGCGATTGCGGTTTATCGTATCGCGACATTGCTGCTTGCGTTGGTCGAGATCCAATTACTGTTAGCACAATATGGAATCGTTGGGTTCAGGAGGGTAATACGGAACGTCGTGCTGGACCCCAACGGCCTAGTATCACTAGCAGTCGAGATGACAGGCATCTTATCCGCATGGCTGTAACGGATTGTGCAGCCACGTCTCGATCCCTGAGTCACCAGATGGGGACGTTTGCAAGACAACTATCTGCACGAACAGTTCGTCGACGTTTGCAGCAGCATGGACTATCAGCTCGGAGACCATGGCTGCGGTTACCCTTGACGCTGCATCACAGACAGGAGCTCCTGCGACGAACCTGGGTGCACGAATGGCAAAGCGTCATTTCTTCGGATGAATCCAGGTTCTGTTTACAGCATCATGATGGTTGCATCCGTGTTTGGCGACATCGCGGTGAACACACATTGTAAGCGTGTATTCGTATCGCCATACTGGCGTATCACCCGGCGTGATGGTATGGGGTGCCATTGGTTATACGTCTCGGTCATCTCTTGTTCGCACCGAGCGAGGTGGCGCAGTGGTAAGACACTGGACTCGCATTCGGGAGGACGACGGTTCAATCCCGCGTCCGGCCATCCTGATTTAGGTTTTCCGTGATTTCCCTAAATCACTCCAGGCAAATGCCGGGATGGTTCCTCTGAAAGGGCACGGCCGACTTCCTTCCCCATCCTTCCCTAATCCGATGAGACCGATGACCACGCTGTCTGGTCTCCTTCCCCAAAACCAACCAACCAACCATCTTGTTCGCATTGACGGCACTTTGAACAGTGGACGTTACATTTCAGATGTCTTACGACCCGTGGCTCCACACTTCATTCGATCCCTGCGAAACCCTACATTTCATCAGGATAATGCACGACCGCATGTTGCAGGTCCTGTACGGGCCTTTCTGGATACAGAAAATGTTCGACTGCTGCCCTGGCCAGCACATTCTCCAGATCTCTCACCAATTGAAAACGTCTGGTCAATGGAGGCCGAGCAACTGGCTCGTCACAATACGCCAGTCACTACTCTTGATGAACTGTGGTATCGTGTTGAAGCTGCATGTGCAGCTGTACCTGTACACGCCATCCAAGCTCTGTTAGACTCAATGCCCAGGCTTATCAAGGCCGTTATTACGGCCAGAGGTGGTTGTTCTGGGTACTGATTTCTCAGGATCTATGCACCCAAATTGCGTGAAAATGTAATCACATGTCAGTTCTAGTATAACATATTTGACAAACTCTTAATTAAAATTGCTACATCAACAAGAAATGCAGATGATAAACGGGTATTCATTAGACAAATATGCTATACAAAATTGTTCAGGCTTTCGTGGCCACTTGTTGACAAACTGCCTATTGGCTTCTGTCTCGGGTTCTTCGGCCGACGTTCATCTAATGATTTTTCTGACGTTTCGCCAGCACGAGTGGCTGGCATTGTCAAAGCTTCACCCTCCACCTCAGTTCGCCACCGGCGTCTTCTCATGATTTGTGGTAAGTTCCTATGGGAGGTCATCAGTCCCTAGGCTTACACACTACTTAATCTAACTTAAACTAACTTACGCTAAGGATCATCACACTCCCATGCCCGAGAGAGGACTCTTAATCTCCGACAGCTGTGGCCGCGCGAACTGTGGCAAGGCGCCTGAGACCGCGCGGCTATCCTCCGCGGCGTCTTCTCATGATGAAAGAGAACTTTTTTCTTTGCAAGATGTGCGAATTTAGCGTGAATGGCATAATTCAGTTTGTCCAGCAGTGAACCTTAATATTCCCCTGCGATACCCTTGTGGAGGTACATTAATAAGAAGAAACCCAGAAATTCTTGCTTTGTTCGGTGCAATTTCGCCTTTTGTAGCCCACAGTTTCTGCTGCTGCTTCGACTCCGTTGGCAAACGAGGAGTTTATTTTTGATCTAATTTAATGAAAAGTTGGAGATGCTAACTAAAATTGCGTTTAAATAAGTGTAATCACTCCTGTACGATGTTATTTGAGCGTTTTTGGTCGTTCGTTGCCGTGGAACCCTTCCAGCTGAAAGCTTTGCCATACCCAAAAATTGGTTTAACATGTGATACACGTGGTCTATTGAGACACTTTAAATGTCAGTAAACTCAGATACCTTCAATCGGCAATCACTGAGGATGTGATAGTGAGATTTTGTCACAGTATACTCCGCATTAAAGTGGGCGTCCTGGATGCTGATCACCTTCAGTGGATGCTCAGCCACGCTAAATTCAGCAGGCTGATTCTTAACAGCTCAAACGAAGTGTAACAAATATTTAGAGTAGAATCGAACTCCTCTTTTACGTATAATTCAACTAGCCCTTGTAAAACTAAGTATTTCATCACAGTTCGTAATTCAATTTGATTCATTTTTACGGATATCTTAACAGTTTACTGTTGACGAGATCCCCACAAACTAGCAACAGCGCTTACAGCTAAGCATCGGAAGATTCGTAACTTCCAAAAATCATACCATTCCGGTTGCCATCTTTGTGCCAGGCTGATAACTTTCAGAACAGCCCTCGAAAACAGTACAGCAAACGTAGCACAGAGGTCACTTGATAAATTGATGCATTAGAAAAGATGAAAAATTTGTGAGTCAGAAGAAGGATTTGACGATGCTATACAAACAAATTTCCAGCATAAATGTAAGTATACACATTAATGGAATTATTTAAACGTACAACTCACTTGAGTGACCTCACTGACACACCTGAACGCACTTCACATTAATAGAATGTACATATAATATAACGCATCTGATGTTGTCAGCATGCTGCCGAAACGTGTCGTGCTACTAAATATTAGTAAAAATTACTGGAGCAGTAAAATTATTTGATAAATTTATGATACAGTCTCTGACCTCAATCAGTTCCATACAACATTGATAAAAACCTTTCAGGAAGTTTGAAATCATCGGACACTCAGCTGCAAAGTGAAATACCATTCTGGAAACACGGATTAATTGAAGTCATAAGGACTGCCATGAAACTGAAATGGTCCCGGTGTACAACCAAGTGAATCTAACAGAAGAGAAACTAAGAAAGTGCTTTCCTGGATAACTCGCGATAGAGAAAGACCTTGGCGATTACCTAATGAAAGATGAGTAGATTGCAGCAGGAAACACTCCCCACGAACTTCGATGCGAAAGCAGAAGCTCTAAACCCGGGGAGAAGGCTGCCCTTTACCAGGACCGATTGAAAAATGACCTGTAGCGAGCATGTTGCTGATGTTGAGACCAGTCCGACCCGTTAGCAGTGAAACTTATAAAAGTAAGGCGAGTAAGGAACAACTGTTGAGTCATGAGTTAGAATCTACTGCAGGAAAAAACCTGGGATTTAATTCAATACGTCCTCACCTTTGTGGTGATCCTACTGGTGCGGATATGCTGACGACAAAGTAACAGTGCCCTTAGTTACACAAACCTTCGATATTATCTAATAAGGCACTGTGAAGCATAGTGGGATAGAACAATATGCTCTAACACTCCTCCCCCATTACTCCAATCGTATTCTACGTATGATTATGTCTCACACTGAGGAACTGTAGAACTATGTATCCTCTGGCCGTATGTGATGTCAGTGAAGGTGTCTCAGTTTTCGATTAACAGAAGCGATGAAACTTCCTGGCAGATCAAAACGGTGTGCCGGACCGAGACTCGAACTCCGGACCTTTGCCTTTCGCGGGCAAGTGCTCTACCAACTGAGCTACCCAAGCACGACTCACGCCCCGTCCTCACGGCTTTAATTCCGCCAGTACCTCGTCTCCTACCTTCCAAACTTTGCAGAAGCTCTCCTGCGAACCTTGCAGAACTAGAACTCCTGGAAGAAAGGATATTGCGGAGACATGGCTTAGCCACAGCCTGGGGGATGTTTCTAGAATGAAATTTTCACTCTACAGCGGAGTGTGTGCTGATATGAAACTTCCTGGCAGATTAAAACGGTGTGCCGGACCGAGACTGGAACTCCGGACCTTTGCCTTTCGCGGGCAAGTGCTCTACCAGGAGAGCTTCTGTGAAGTTTGGAAGGTGGGAGACGAGGTACTGGCGGAATTAAAGCTGTGAGGACGGGGCGTGAGTCGTGCTTGGGTAGCTCAGATGGTAGAGCACTTGCCCGCGAAAGTGAAAGGTCCGGAGTTCGAGTCTCGGTCCGGCACACCGTTTTAAACTGCCAGTAAGTTTCATATCAGCGCACACTCCGCTGTAGAGTGAAAATTTCATTCAACAGAAGCGATGTTTCGCCTCTAATGATCTCGCTATCGACGGGGCGTTGAATTCTAATCATGATGTCTTCCAGTTTTCTCTCACGATCCTGTATGGGCTGGTGTATTACTGGTTCAAAAAATGGTTCAAATGGCTCTGAGCACTATGGGACTCAACTGCTGTGGTCATCAGTCCCCTAGAACTTAGAACTACTTAAACCTAACTAACCTAAGGACATCACACACATCCATGCCCGAGGCAGGATTCGAACCTGCGACCGTAGCAGTCGCACGGTTCCGGACTGCGCGCCTAGAACCGCGAGACCACCGCGGCCGGCGGTGTATTACTATCTACCTCCGATATGTGCACTATATGCAACTGTCTATTCCTGACGATCCAAATGAAGTAATACAAAGTGTAATTATGCTAAGTGAAATGAAATAATCGTATGGCATTGTTGGCCGGGAGGCCCCATGCGGGGAAGTTCGGCCGCCGTATTGCAAGTCCTTTTTAGTTGACGCCACTTCGGCGACTTGCGAGTCAATGATGATGAAATGATGATGAACACACAACACCCAGTCATCACGAGGCAGAGAAAAATCCCTGACCCCACCGGGAATCGAACCCGGGACCCCGCGCGCAGGAAGCGAGAACGCTACCGCAAGACCACGAGCTGCGGACTATGCTAAGTGTGAGAAAGGAATGGAAAATAAAGGTGTAAACAGATGCCACCATACAGTATTCTAACGCTATTTTATCCATGCTGGATCTCGTTGAACTCCGTGGCTGTTATTCAACGAATAATTATTGATGGAAAAACCCACAAATACTTTTAAGAAGCTTTGTTTACTCCTATAATGCCCGTCTTCAGATGGCAACACTGGTTTTATTTCAGTATTAGATTCGTCAGCAGCATGTCGTCTGCTTCTGTAGCTTGTTCAAGTGAAGGTCACTTTGACACGTTTTAGTTCTTATGCATTTCTGAGAAGGTTCACAAAGTGTTTAAGTATAAATACACACATATAACACAGCAACTGTGGCACAGGAACGTTTCAGAATATTCTTCTTATCATTGCAGCTTCAGACGTGTGCTTTACATGTAATCTTTGTATTTACGATCTCAAGAACGACACGAAGAGGGAAGCAGGGCCTAATATCTCCGTCGAATGGAAGGATGACCATTGGCAGTTTACCCTCATCTCATAATATTGTTACCTCCTCTGCAGTTTAATCTCGGGCTCCAGTGTAGAGTTTTGTGAGCACAAACTGTCCTACAATTAGTGTCCAGATACTTGTGACGAAATTTTCCTGCAACAACTGGATGCATGACAGTATATCCATGCCGACAGCTGCCATGTCACAGTTGCTTCATGGTACGACGCCGAAGACAAGTATCACACGCTTACGATGGCAGAGTAAGTAGGCTGTTACACATACATTCTCTATGGCATCATATTTATTCCTGTAATACACGTTCTCTTGACCTGCACGGATAGCTGTGCGTGTTAAAGCGCCGTATCTGCGCCAGGGAACTACACAGACGCCAGATCGAAGCCCCCGGCGGCTTAACGACGGGGGTCGGTGTCCCAACTTGAAGTGGTTCTTAGGTAAATTGGAAATTTGTGGTAAGGACTATGGGACCAAACTGCTGAGGTCATCGGTCCCTAGGCTTACGCACTACTTAATCTAACTTAAACTAACTTAAGCTAAGGACAACGAACACACCCATGCCCGAGGGAGGACTCGAACCTCCGACGGGGGGAGCCGCGTGAACCGTGACAAGGCGCCCTAGACCGCACGGGTTCTTTTAGGTGATATCCCAGATCCCACTGCATTAACACTGGGCTGGTATCCGCGTCGTGCCTCAGTTAAACGTTTCGCGAACATTTAGAAAACCTTTGCTCACTTCTGCATAAATAACGACACTACAGGAAGTACACGTACACATTCTGTCCCGAGAAGTAACGGCGTGGCGACAGAAAGGCCATCCGGCCATCCTTTAAATTAACCGTGCCACATTCGTTAGTAAGCGTGCCGACCCTGCGCCGATGCCGGACAAAAACACTGGAAAAAGTAAAAGAATCGAAATTCGCTTGAGCTGCTGCATGAGTGACTTCAGACACGATGATCATTTTCCTAGGGATTCATCCATGATGTATTACATTAATCTTACGTTAAACAGCCGGCCGGAGTGGCCGTGCGCTTCTAGGCGCTACAGTGTGGAGCCGAGCGACCACTACGGTCGCAGGTTCGAATCCTGCCTCGGGCATGGATGTAAGTGATGTCCTTAGATTAGTTAGGTTTCATTAGTTCTAAGTTCTAGGCGACTGATGACCTCAGAAGTTAAGTCGCATAGTGCTCAGAGCCATTTGAACCATTTTTGAACCTCAAATAAAATTGATGCTTTTCATCTGTCTGACGATAGATGAAAGTGTAGTTTCCAAGCTTCCTAAGATCATATATTCTTGGTGGCTACGAAAGCGATGGACAGTTGAAAATACCTCTACATGTGTTTTCACATATTTGATTATGTTATTCTTAAATGACGTGGCGTTTTTCCACTTAGGCTGTTTTTAGTTAGACTACTTCTTCGTTTCATATCCAGCTTTGGCTTTTTGAGCCACTATCTGGTGCTTAGCTCTATAAAAAAGCGCACTAATATACCTCCATGGAACGGGAACATATTTGGTGTAAATGAAAAACGGAAAGATAGTTACCTAGAAAAAGGTGCCATACGTTTGAAAATGGCAGTTTATTCACATGGTGCCGGCCGCGGTGGTCTCGCGGTTCTAGGCGCACAGTCCGGAACCGCGCGACAGCTACGGTCGCACGTTCGAATCCTGCCTCGGGCATGGATGTGTGTGATGTCCTTAGGTTAGTTAGGTTTAAGTAGTTTTAAGTTCTAGGGGACTGATGACCTCATATTTTAAGCCCCTTAGTGCTCAGAGCCATTTGAACCATTTGACTAAAACTAAGAGTGGATTAATAACTTCAAAGACGTAGCACTTATATATACGTATATACCTAAAGTAAAAAG
This sequence comes from Schistocerca nitens, assembly GCF_023898315.1. Taxonomy (NCBI): domain Eukaryota; kingdom Metazoa; phylum Arthropoda; class Insecta; order Orthoptera; family Acrididae; genus Schistocerca; species Schistocerca nitens. The sequence goes on along the minus strand of NC_064616.1, from coordinate 164,438,178 downwards.
GCAGTAAACATAATAAAAATAAAATTATGAGAAAGAATGGGAAATTAGAAAATTTAAAAAAAGTTCACTTAGTCTTGTGTTCGCGCTTTTTCTCGTAGCGGGGAAGCTGCGAACATATAGGCAATATGAATAATACTATCTGTCTGTGAGGATATTACAAACCGGAATGCTACTTCGGTTCTAGTTAGCCATAAACAGAAAACAAAATTATCGAGATACCTTCTGTTACGTAGTTAATTTTCTTTGTTGGCAAGCGAAACTTGTTTTATGAGTAACAGTTCGATAGCTGCTAGAATTAAGAAGAAGTCTAAATAAAATATACAGCCTAAGTGGAAAAATATCTCATCCATTTGGTAAGTTTGTGGTTCTGGTACCCACTATGAAAAAACTATCACATTCTTTTCTTCGTTCAGCTATGAGTCTGCATTTCACAGCGTCTCGGAACTGTTTATTTTCCACACATTGTACTTCGAATTTTGCAGAGCGAAATGATGCAATTGTTAAGACACTAGATTTTCTTTCCGGCAGATTGCGATTCAAATCTCCGTCAGAACATCCTGAATTACGATTACCGTAGTTTCTGACGGTTAAGGCATTTGCCTTGATCGTGAAGTTGCAAAAGATGCAGCCTACTTCCTCACAAGTACTTCCCCCATCCGAGCTTGTGCGCGCTCACTAATGAGTTCACGTCGACGAGCTGTTAAACTCTATCCTCGTGCGGTAGCGTTCTCGCTTCCCACGCCCGAATTCCCGGGTTCGATTCCCGGCGGGGTCAGGGATTTTCTCTGCCTCGTGATGGCTGGGTGTTGTGTGCTGTCCTTAGGTTAGTTAGGTTTAAGTAGTTCTAAGTTCTAGGGGACTTATGACCACAGCAGTTGAGTCCCATAGTGCTCAGAGCCATTTTTTTTTTTTTGTTAAACTCTAGTCTTCCTGTGCTATGTGCTTCCTTTCCCATTCTACGTGTCGCGAACAGTGTCCATTGCGTAAGAGTGGTTTTCCTGCTACAACACCTGCTTCGATGTTTTCCTCGCACACGTCCTAAGGCGTTTGTAATCGATATGATATCCACATGAGGCTGAGGAACCCATAATGCGAACAACAGTCGCTGCTCGACTATGCGATGACTTGGGCGAACCATTTCGTGAATTCTCAGTTCCAGCGATTCCTATGTAAGATAAACTTGCAAAATTATTGTCGTCAAAGGCTATTTGATAGTCACCAGAACACACTAAAATGGTTCAAATGGCTATGAGCACTATGGGACTTAACATCTGAGGTCATCAGTCCTCTAGAACTTAGAACTACTTAAACCTAACTAACCTAAGGACATCACACACATCGATGCCCGAGGCAGGATTCGAACCTGTGACCGTAGCGGTCCCGCGGTTCCAGACTGAAGCGCCTAGAACCGTTCGGCCACTTCGGCCGGCAACACACTAAAAGCCAATCTGCTATTTAATGTTCTTGCACAGACTATGCGCGTACCTTGCATAATACAAAACAGTTATTAAGGCCATATAAACAATTGTTCTTAGCTATAAGTTCCACTAAGGTATATAACACTGCAACACTAAGAACTATACATGTGACTGAAATGAAATTCATCCCACATATTATATTATTAATTCGCTTGTTTACCCAGATCGTACAAAAAAAATGGTTCAAATGGTTCTGAGCACTATGCGACTTAACTTCTGAGGTCATCAGTCGCCTAGAACTTAGAACTAATTAAACCTAACTAACCTAAGGACATCACACACATCCATGCCCGAGGCAGGATTCGAACCTGCGACCGTAGCGGTCACGCGGTTCCAGACTGAAGCGTCTAAACCGCACGGCCAGATCGTACAAAATGATTCAAATGGGTCTGAGCACTATGGGACTTAACATCAGAGGTCATCAGTCCCCTAGAACATAGAACTACTTAAACCTAATTAACCTAAGGACATCACACACATCCATGCCCGAGGCAGGATTCGAGCCTGCGATCGTAGCGGTCGCGCGGTTCCAGACTGTAGCGCCTAGAACCCAGACCGTAAAAGAGCTTTTAGACACCTCACATTCTACACTGTATGCCAATATATTTTTTCATGGCAATTAAAATCACAAACATGTGGGTATATAAACGATTGATATAGGTCAAGCCATATTAACGTGATCGCCACCACGGTTCGATGTCAACGTGCAATAACCACTCACAGAAGGCAGCTACCAGCACTGCCAGAGGAGGGTATATAAAGCAATCGCGAAGGGTGGCGGCGGGGGGGGGGGGGGGGGGGAGGGGGACGCGGATAATAGTACAGTCCCGTTGTCGTAATGTGGAAACGGAGCGATTTATCTGCCGTCCAAAAATGGCATGATCATCGGCTTTCGGATCGGGGGTGGAAGTATTTCCGAACAGGTAAGTTTATAAGCCGTTCGCGTGGTGCCGTGCGTGAAGTAAGCCGTGCATAAAATGTACCGTGCATAGCAAAATGGCGCTAACAAAAACCGGCGCCGAGACAGCTGTGGTCCACCTCGGCCTATAAATGACAGGACTGGACGATGGCTACAGAGATGCATATGGGTGAATAGACATGCAACTGTTGAGCAACTGACCGCCCAGATGAATCAAGGGGCTAACAAGAGTGATTTGTCACGATCGATCAGCGAACATTGCTGCATATGGTTCTCCGTAGCAGGCGCCTGGTTCATGCACCCATGCTGACTGCTGTTCTTCGGCGACGAAGGCTGGAATTTTCACACAAATACCGCAACTGGGCGTCCACTGAGTGGCGACAGGTTGCCTTTCCAGATGAATCACGTTTAATGCCAGTATGGCGTGAAACGTCTGAAAGCAAATGCCTTGCAACAATCGTCGGAAGGTCCAGGTCAGAGTGGAGAATGTTACGGTCTGGGGAATGTTTTCGTGGCATTCCTTGGGTGATTTCGTCATTTTCAATGTCTGCAACAGTGTTTCGCGGTTTGTCTGAGAGAAGGTTGTTTTAGGAAGCAGGAAGTCATAAAGGACGTACCCGAAATTTTTGAACACCAGACTTGGAGGAAAATGTGATACGCACTGTGGGAAGCGACCGCTGTGTTAGTCGCAGGCAGTTGTCCCATCAGTGCAATGGGACAGACTTTCCACATCGGGAAGAGTTTTGTCAGTGGTCTCTTCACCAGGCGACCACGATTCCGTGACTTGTGTCATCCATCCTGTTCACAGATGACGCCACCATTACGCGGAGTGGTATCTTCAACTTTCATAACAGTCATTTGTGGGATAGCATACATAACCACCATAGTATGGTGACAGCGAATCATCAGCATCGGTCCGGGATAATTGTCGACCGTGTTTTGGGACCATTTCAAAAGTATCGTGAATGCAGAGCCCATTCCAGATGTGGAGACACTGGAGCAGCGTATTCATGCTGCCTTTGACACTGTTCGCATGCAACCTGGTCGATGTGAACACGTGGGACAGAACACGCTACGGAGCGTATACCGATGCGTTGAGGCACATGGAAACCATTTTCAACACATACTGTAACTGTGGCTGCATGGTACAGCGCGTATTACACCTCAGTCTCTGTAGCAATGTATGATTGAATAAATGGTCTCTAGCATGAAACCATGCATTTCTGGGCACAAGTTCATTAGACCTTTTTTGTTCCGTGTCCTCTCATCGATCAATCCCCACAGTTTGTGGAAAAAATCACCCTGTATAAACACGATCTCAGTGAAGTTATTTTGTCTGCTCACGTAACAGAACCGGACAGGAAACGTTGGTGAGGCGTAGTCTGTCTGTAATCTGAAAATCGAGCAGTGGTCATGGTGGGTGAAATTCCCTTTCCCGGACGACCGTTACAGGTACCGTACAGAATGACAAAGAATCAATTTCCCCTTCAGCAGTGCAGAAGAGTGTGCAGATTCACGCAGGTGCTGTCCATGTGTGTTTCTTGAATTAGTATTATTAATAACTCGCAGGGGTATTTCATGTAGTGTTAACGCAATTTGCGGAAAATAAAACACTCTCCCTGGGCATGTCTGCGCAGTGTGTCACCAGTGATTCATAAGGCAAGGCGCGTTGGGGGGGGGGGGGGGGGGAGGAGAGGTCGATATAACTTTGTGAAACACATTGTATTTGTCTTGTATGGCGTAGTGCGGTAGAGAAAACGGTGAATCACTTCCTCACTCTTAAGTTTGTAGACCTGTGAAGGATCGAATTGCATACCCACAATTCGGTTACGTACCTTCCCTTGTGCTTCCATTTCCACACCCCTCCACCACCCTGTTAAACATACAGAACACAATTTATCCCTTAATACGGCTCTACTGCACTTTAATGTAGTACACACATTTAATATTTGTGCTTGACCGCCCGCATCTCGTGGTCGTGCGGTAGCGTTCTCGCTTCCCACGCCCGGGTTCCCGGGTTCGATTCCCGGCGGGGTCAGGGATTTTCTCTGCCTCGTGATGGCTGGGTGTTGTGTGCTGTCCTTAGGTTAGTTAGGTTTAAGTAGTTCTAAGTTCTAGGGGACTGATGACCATAGATGTTAAGTCCCATAGTGCTCAGAGCCATTTTTTTTTGTGCTTGACCTACTTATTTAATAATAAACATTAATTTCATAACATTAAAACACTGTTTTTAATAATTTGCCATTTTTCGATCAGTGCAACACTGAAACTATTAATTAATTTTAATTTTAATAATGAACAGCCTCAGTTGCACCGTTTACGTAGAATTTACCTAGGTTTCAGTCGGGATAACTCAACCTTCTTCAGAATAACAGTAACTACCCTTTGTCCATAGTGGACATCGTCAGGCTAAAACTACAAATACATAAATTATCGTCAGACTGTAAAAACTTATCTGAAACTGCCACGGCCCCACTTCGTGACCGCGATGAGGCAGCCACGAGTGCTGTTCTATGGAAAAAAAATTCTTAGGACCTCTAATGTAGTTTAATTTTGTACTGAGAAACGTATTCGCTAGAAGCCGCGGTTTTCGGGTTGTTCAAGAAAAACAAAGAATAACCTTTAACTGTCTCCCCCCCCCCCCCACTCCCCCCACCCCTCTCGCCCACCCCCGCTCACACCACACCAGCGGGGATTTTTAGTATATTGTTCATCACACTCCCTCCCACAACCTTACAATAATTTGCGACTACACGAATTTTCCCCTAATTTTCCTTCGTTGACTGGACCATACGGAGTAAGATTCATCACTCCTGGCAACTGTCCGCTATGCTGTTCAACAATGCACACCGCCAGATATGTATGCGTGGACAAATTACAGCGGGGATCGTTGGAAAAAAAAAGTCTGTGGACTTGGCCACCCAGCATGCCCATTGAAGTCTACGAAATTTGTGGTTCTGAACGAGGACACTGGCGCGATAGTCTGTGTGCCATCAATCAGTCCCATAGCGGGCAGCGTCGAGCCGTTGATACAGAAAGAGCCACGCCCACTCCGGTCCAGTGTCGTACCAATACCGCTGACGATTCTGTCCGGTAAGGCCAAGCAGATGAAATGAAGGTCATCTTACGATGTCATTAAGCGTGGTCCGATACAGTTTCTCGCTGCGTTCAGCGTCCATCACTGTAAAACAATTCTGTCGAATTCTCTGCTATTTTCATCGGTCTTAGACCAATTGAAGACATGCACGGAAAAACTGGCTGATCCTCAAATGAAAAAACATAGATACGTGTTGCTATCTGTTGTTGGGTACGGAAACTATCAATATTGACATTGTTCTCACCCCTAAAACTCACATTAAGATCCTTAGGAGTGAGACCAACGTCAATTTTGATAGTTCCCGTACCCAGCAACAGATGGCAACACTTGCGAGGTGCCGGGGCTAGCAGTGTATTTATCACTAAATTCTACTAGAATCCACATACGTAAATCATGCTCTAAGCCCCCCCTATTCTAACTCCAACTTTTGCTGTTGCACAAGGATAAAAAAATACGCGAACTGACTCTAATCAACCCTGCCAGTGGAGTAGAAGAGAGTTTGGCACCTGCAATAATTTAATTTGATAAATAAGTTAAATAAACAAAGGTTTCATTAGCATAGTGAGGAATGATAGGGTTGCTCTATCGATTAACAGAATGAAAGTTCTGTCCAAAATAACAATATGATTTATTAAGACTAAACACAGAATAGTAAAAGAAACACAGGAAATATAATACATCAAATTGGCTCAAATTTGGAGATTCATACAAACACTATAAAGGTGAAGTTGTCCCTAAACTAGATCGTGAGGATTAAGACGAGGTGGTATGTGGAGCCAATTCCTTGTCACTCAAATCTCAAGAGAGTCACACAGCTAATCCAACAGTAATTGCTGCTACTCAAGACAGAACAAAGTTAGAAAAAGACGAACAGGCGCGCTCTGCTGAGCTCTGATTATCACCTAGGAAAATTCCTATCTGCCGGTGCTGCGGACATACATTACCAAAACTGTCTTCGTGACTGCCAGAACACGATCTGGCGTACCGCAGGCGAGGGCTGGTTGCTTCGACGTCCTCGACCGAAAGGCGACTGCCGACTACCCAGAGCACCCGTACAGGCCGAACACACAACATTCCCGCCCCCACGACAGTGGCCGTGGTTACGTTCCAATCAGCAACTCGAAAACCGGCGGAAATTCCACTCCATTGCCGGAGCACTACCATTCCACCAATGGAGATTCTTGGCGCCAATTTCTGTGCTGATTTTGCTACGTCACGGAGCTATGCCCTGAGCAAACCAATCACCGTTACTATTTTGCAGAAAGTGCGGGAATTTTCCCGCCACAACTGCGTGGGTACACAAGTCATTCCCACGCCTCGCTGGTAGCCCGCCAGAAAGTGTTTTCGCAAAGTTTCTCCGAAGTAACGGAACCTCTAGCCCAGCCGCTACTTCACACCCCAGCGGGCGTGTCTCTTGACAATGTCGGCGTCTGCAAAGCATTCACTCGACTGCCTCACACACGTCGGCTTAACGCTCTCCAGTTCCACAGAGCCCGCCTGTCACCGGACCACCCGGGTGACGAGAGACGCTGCGTGGGAAGTCCGCGTGTGAAGGAATAGCGACTTCCCACCGCATGCACTTAGAGAGGAGAATCGTAAGATAGAAATATGAGAGGGGGCTCATGCCACCTCTCACACTTATCTATAAGTTTTTACATTTAAGAGTTAGCCCGTTTTCCCGCACATGTCTTCAGTTCCAAGCACGCGATGTAAGTCTGATAGATTACTTCAGACGGAAGGTTCTTGTTTTTTTTTTTCCTTTTTCATCATAACCTAAATGTTCACGTCATAAAAGTAGCTTCTGCTGTAATGTAACAGGCACTTTAGGCGACAACATAAAAGTACCTGAAATTATTCCTTTCTTTTCATATAAGTCACTTTAATTACACAGTGTGTCTCAGTTCCGTTAGGACTGTGCCTATAAAAATGAAAATTATGCATGTTTCCATAAGGTGCTGCTGCACAGGCAACTGCATTGAACGCCGCCAACATGCCCTACAGGAGATATCGACGTCGTCGTCGCTCAACAGTTTACAAAAATATAGAGAACATCGAACTTACTACAACAGCAGGAGACAAGAAGAACCGCATTCCAGTGAAGAGTGTTGCAGCTCACGCCCTCATCGATGGACCTTCTGTATTTCTTGGATGCTCTCTTAATTTTAGCTTGGATATTAACGACACTTTCTCACATGGAAATGGATGGTTCACTGTCGCCATTGTGAGAGGTGGTAGTGAAGTGTCTAGTGTACCTGGACTTGAAAGTTTTAATGATAGAGATGTAATTGCCTATCGTACCTACCATATGTTTGAACATGCTAATAGTCTAATTAGATTAGACTGATTTATCGTGTAACCGAAGCTTAACGGATTCCTTTTCATTATTTAGGTTCAATTGCCAATTTTCGCACCATTCAGATATCTTTTATAAATCGTTTCGCAATTAGTTTTGATCTTCTGATGAGTTTACTAAACTATAAACGACAGCATCATCTGCAGACAACGTAAGACGGCTACTCAGATTGTCATATATATATATATATATATATATAAAAGTCACGGAGTAAAACATAAGTGATGGGCCCTTCCTTTAAGTTGGTAGTAACTGACAGAAAGTCACGGAGTAAAACATAAGTGATGGGCCCTTCCTTTAAGTTGGTAGTAACTGACAGAAAGTCACGGAGTAAAACATAAGTGATGGGCCCTTCCTTTTATATATATATATATATATATATATATATATATATATATATAAAAGGAAGGGCCCATCACTTATGTTTTACTCCGTGACTTTCTGTCAGTTACTACCAACTGCAACCTCTCTGACAGGAAATCACGAATCCAGTCATGTAGCTGAGATTATATTCCATAAGCACGCGATTTCACTACAAGCCGCTTGTGCGGTACAGTATAAAAGAGCCTTTTGGAAATGTAGAAATACGGAATCAATTTGAAAACGCTTGTCAATAGCACTCAATACTTCGTGTGAGTAAAGAGCTAGTTAGGTTTCACAAAAACGATGTTCTCTAAATCAATGTCGACTATCTGTCAATAGACCGTTATCTTCGAGGTAATTCATAATGGTCGAACACAATATATTTTCCAAAATCGACGTTAATGATATGGGGCTTTAATTTAGTGGATCGCTCCCACTACCCTTCTTGAATATTGATGTGACCTGTGTGACTTTCTAGTCTTTGCAAACGAATCGTTCGTCGAGGGAGCGATTGTATATGAATGTTAAGTATAGAGCTATTGCATCATCATAGTCTGAAAGGAACCTAATTGGTATACAGTCTGGACTAGAAGACTTGCTTTTATTAAGTGATTTAAGTTGCTTCACTACTCCGAGGATATCTACTTTTTAAGTTACTCATGTTGTCAGCTGTTCTTGGTTCGAATTGTGGAATATTTACTTCTTCTTTGGCGAAGGAATTTCGAAAGAATGTGTTTAGTAACTCTGCTTTCGCAGCACTGTCGTCGATAGTACTTCCATTACTCTCGCGCAGAGAAGGCATTGACAGTGTCTTGTCGCTAGCATGCTTTACACATGACCAGAATCTCTTTGGATTTTCTGCCAGGTTCCGATATGAAGTTTCGTTGTGGAAGCTATTATGAGCAGCTCGCATTGATGTCCGCACTAAATTTCGAGTTTCTGTAAAAGATCGCCAGTCTTGGAGATTTTGCGTTCGTTTAAATTTGGCATTTTTTTTGGTCTGTCAAACAGTGTTCTGACCCCTTTTGTGTACCAAGGGGGATCAGCTTCGTCGTTTGTTAATTTATTTGGTATAAATCTCTCAGTTGCTGTCCATACTATTTCTCTGAATTCGAGCCATATCTGGTGTACACTTACATTGTACTTACATGCTGTTACATTCGCAGCCAGGGTTCCTGCTGCGACGATGCTAGTGCTTTGACCTTCTACACAACTGTTGTTGATACTTCAAGGTCGTAACGTCGCAACTCGCCGCAAGATAGCACAGTAGTTCTGAATTTCACACAAGTTGTCCTAACGGAACTGGGCGACACTGTGTATATTTACTATATCAGCTCATAGCGTGTGATTCAAGCTTTCGTTTTCGGTTTGCTTTTCAGAAATTATGATCTACATTTTTAGTAACACTTACTAAAAGACAGAACCAGCTCTTATTCGTAGTGACATAACAAGGTCTGTAGAGTACAGCTTCTATGAAGTAATACCACCAAGAGTGATACCAGAGCAGTGGTTTGTTTGTTGTCTGACTGTGTCTTTAAAAAACATTTTGAAGCAGTTGATGTCTCTCAGACTAAGCTTGTAGTCAAAGTACCTTTGTTTGACAAAATCTGATTTCACATTTGGACTCTCTTAATGAAATGCTATCATTTAACATAGATAACAACGACTTTCTGTTGAGTTTTTGTTTTGATATTTGTTTTTGTATGTTTTTAGCCCTCCAGTCTTTATGTCAGCACGGTTCAATAAACGAATTATAAACATGATTTTCCTGCGGACGGAATGGGTCATCTGTGAGACACTCCCATTTTTATTTTTATTCACTGATTCTTCCATAAAATTGGTCTCCACCGTGATTCGGAATTATAGAAAAGATAATTTGAATTAAAAACCGGTACCGTTACACTAGACCGACGTCTCTTTAGCACAACAAAGGGTACTAAAATGACGCGTTTGGAAGAGATCTTTCATGCAGTGTATCACTGGAGCAGCCAATTTTTGTACTACGCAAATATAAATACAAAAACCGCCAAATACTGCATATTAGCTTCGGAAACATTGAAATCAACATGGCAGCTGCTCGATTTGCTTCTATCAGCGAATCACAGCATCGGACACGTGATCTCAAGGGAATATAACTTTTTTGTCGCTCCAACTCACGAAAGTCTCGTAATTCGTGACATATTCGGAAAGAGAACAATCGAATATTTGTGACAGCCAAGATTATTAATTTAAGTTGTGCTATTAGGTCCATCCTAACCATAGGCTAGTAATTCATGGCATATTGGTAAATGGGTTTTAATCTCATCTTTTTGCTTTAGAATCTTACAAGCGTCATACTGTTACTAGCGTCTCCCCTCGTAAATTGTTGCTTAGCCTGCACTACATCAGAGGAGTTCGGTATTCCATTCAATGTATTTTCTATTTGCTCGACCTCCGCAGTTCCTTTGTTCCACGACATCTGAATTATCACACCTATTATTACTGTTCGAATGGCTAAAAGTCATCGTAAACAATGCATACTTCAGCAACATTTTAACATCAAAGTTAACAGACACTGTAACCTCCAAGATACAGAAAAATTAATTTCCAACACACGCAGCCTGAATACAAGTTTTACTCGCAACCTAACACATGGAATCGTCACGCACAATATATATCTATACACAACAATAAAACATAAAAAACCGACATTACAAAATAAATATACACAGAGTATAAAAAGTGTAACGCAGATCAGGAACAACGCTGTCAAATCATAAGAAGAAATTATCTCGGGACTACGTGGAAGTTGTTCGAGTGCTAAAGGAAAAACAAATTTTCAATCGATAGATCCTACCTACTGATTGCTTCTCATTGTTTCTCACCTATAGTCGATATCCTAAGCAGCAGTCGGCCATATAAATGGTTTTTAAAGGCTGTTATTGATGGGATTTGATCGGAAAACTTATTTGCAAGCTGAAACTGAGGAACTCAGCAGAATGGGGAACTCTGTTGTCTGTACTGAGGTTCTGTATTTCATAATTCATACAAGTTGGCCACCCAATTAGTTTAAGTGGGAATTTTTTTGTATGAACTGAATTCAAAAATATTAAAAAATCAACTGAATAAGTGAAATAGACAAAAGAAAAAAGTAGAACTATACAGGGTACTGCAAATAAATCAAAGTGAACATAAGGTTAAGCTTCAACAAAATTTAAGATACCCTGACTAACATATCGAAATACTAGGCCTCCCAAGTTGCACTTGAGATACGCCAGGCTGAATGTATTAAAATACTTTTTAACGAAAAGAGAGGTGCTTCACTGAGAACCAGTCATCACAGTCTAACACAGTTTATTCCCATAAAAACATAATATGTGATTATTCGCAGGAATAATATAGCCTGAAACGTCCCCTTAGAAAAGTTAATGAATTACTGTGCTGGTAAATCCCTTACGTTATTTGATTTTTAAACAGCTGAGCAAAACTGAACGTACTCAGACATTTCGCTCTTTACCTATTCTGATCAACACTAAACTGACACACGATATTTTTTAGCGCAACGCAATCTGACTTTCAATAATCCCTACAAAAGAATGGCCCTGACTAACATTAACCTATACCTTTCACAAATCACTTAACTCACAAAAATCTTCGTTACTCGAACTACTGCAATACAGCGAGCGCCGCTACTGCCAGCTAAATAAAAGATTCTAACTACTGAAGGCACTAACTACTGATAGGCATAGTTAGCAAATGAAAGATTTTGATAGAGAACAAACAATGTATTTACATTAATAGTGTTCAAAAGTCATAATATATATAGCAGTTCATGACATCCATTCTTACAAATGTACTGTTTCTGATGGACACACGTCCAGATCATCCGCTCTCAAAAATCCGACATCTCACTTTCCCACATCCACCACTGCTGGCGGCTCACCTCCAACTGCGCAACGCTACGCGCTGTTAACAGCCAACAGCCCAACACTACAATAGCGAATATTACAACAATGCCACCCAGCCACAGACTGCACACAGCACAGCCAGTGATTTTCATACAGAGCGCTACGTGGCGTTACCAATATAAAAACCTAAACAGCCTACTTACAAGCCATAATTTGCCACTGCCTAGTATTCAATTTCTTAGTTCACTTATACAAACACTATGCTGAGTAGAGCGGTACATTGCGCGGATAATTCAAGTCGGAAATCTTAGGAACGCATCGGATAGGTTTACACAAGCACACACGACTCACACACTTGAAAAATAGATTAAAAGAAGTTTGATCATCACCATGAATTAAAGATTCGGAGATTCATGCCCATCGTTATTACCGTATTACCGTAAATAAGAGCACTACGGATTGGTTTTCCACAAAGAAATTTATCTGGAACATCTCTCAGATGAAGCTAAGGTGTGTGTGTGTGTGTCTGTCTGTGTGTGTGTGTGTGTGTGTGTGTGTGAATTCCTGAGGAACCAAACTGCTGAGATCATCGGTCCCTAGACTTATACACTACTTAAGGGGCTCCGGAAAGGCTCAAAATCATGAAAAGTTCAATTTTTACTTTTTTGCGTTTTCTGAATCTGCAGACTATTACCTTTTAATAGATATATAATTTATTCAATTCCGAAGACTACAACTATTTTTAAATTTTTTTTGAAATGTGTTCTACATGGGCGTGACCCACTGTGGCGCTGTTAAACTGCTGTCAAATGGTGTTATTATTAACGTCCGTGTTCATCAGGTACATTTTAGTGATGTGAGATAAAGTATAAAACCTATTTTCAGAGACTTAGCAGCACCTGAACTGTTGAAAAAGTGTATTCACGGAGAAATTCAAAACCCCAATGAACCGCTACGGTCGCAGGTTCGAATCCTGCCTCGGGCATGGATGTTTGTGATGTCCTTAGGTTAGTTAGGTTTAAGTAGTTCTAAGTTCTAGGGGACTAATGACCTCAGCAGTTGAGTCCCATAGTGCTCAGAGCCATTTGAGCCAGCCCCAATGAAAGTGTAAATAGTGTTATATGGTCGAGAATCCCCAAGACTGTATTTGTTGGAATAGAAACACTTCACTTTGGTGTGTATGATGCTGTTGCGACTTTCAATGATGGCAACATTGTAAGGTGCAAGGTATTTAGAAATATGGGAATGAAGATAGGTTGTAACATGGTACGAGCGATGCTTGTTTTAGACAAGGAACGCCTTCGGGCTGCAGACAGGGCTGTAAAGAGTCTAGAAATACAAGCAAGAGTAAACAGGAGGAGGAACAAGAGGAAGCTGGAGGAGGAGTTTGCAGAGGATGAAGATAATCCATCCTATGGACCCGGAATGCACTAAAAAGTTAATCCAATCTTTGTCGCTCGATTCCCAAAACTTTTATTTTCTCATACTAATTACATGTTTTCTAAGGATCTTCCAAACATATTTGTTTCAAACTTTCAGTAAATGTTACACAGTACCTTCTGCATAATTTAACACAGCCTTTTTCCAAAAAACTGTATATTTTTGAATATATAAATAAAAAATTGCAAAAAAAGTTGTGAATTTTCATTACAATTGAAAAAAAATCATCTTTAATAACTGAAGTAAAATTTTGTAAAAACCCTGTGTTAAGTTGTAGCCCATATTCCAATAAATAATCTGTAAAAAGTTCAACTCCCTACCTCAAATACTTTGTGAGGAAATATGTAATTTATAAGCGTTATTTTAACATTGCAAGTATAGGGCGTTCCGGAGCCCCTTAAACTAACTTATGCTGAGAACAACACACACACCCACGCCCGAGGGGAAGCCAAGTTACAATAGATTGAAACACCCAACAAATTGTGTGAATATTTCAGAATAAACAGTAAATACCATGATGCAGCTAATTAGAAATTACAGTGAGCTATAAAATGAAAGCATACGCAAATAATACAAAGAGCTGATGGTACTTCTTGCCTTCTCACGAACAAAACAAAATTATCAAATTTCGTGTATGCTACCAAAATACACACACTGAAATCGTATAGCATAAATAGGAATTAATATCACGCGGAATCATAAACAAAATTTATATAAGATAGTACTGAAGGTCCTCACTCTGAAATTAACCACCACATGCTACGTACAAACCAAGGTTACAGTGATACTAGGGTGAAAAGAATTGAAGAAGTAGGGCCGCGCGGGATTAGCCGAGCGGTCTGCCGACACGGTAACTCAGCGTGTTCGGTCAGATGGTTAGCTACCCTCTGTAATAAAAGTACTGAGTTAATGGGTCAACGACGAACTGAAACGGGTCTCTTGCGACGTCCGTCCCGAGCAGATACAACGAACGAAAACGAACAAAGTGAGATTTAAAAAAAAGAAAAAAAAAGCGCTCTAAGGCGCTGCAGTCATGGACTGTGCGACTGGTCCCAGCGGAGGTTCGAGTCCTCCCTCGGGCATGGGTGTGTGTGTTTGTCCTTAGGATAATTTGGGTTTAGTAGTGTGTAAGCTTAGGGACTGATGACCTTAGCAGTTAAGTCCCATAAGATTTCACACACATTTGAACATTTTTTTGGAAGAAGTAGAGGGAAATAACTTACATACACATGAGCTACAATTCACACGACCATTACGATTAAAAGAGAAGTAATAGTATAGAATGTTAAGGATATGGTGGAGTAACGGACTTCCTGGACCACATGTTCTGGTTAAACAAACCAAGTGCCAGAGAAACATTACTAAATTCAGATAAATGACTCTGAAAAATTTAAAAGTTCTACTGTCGATATTGAAACTGTTTGAGGAAACCAAATCCGCTCAACAGTTAGGATAACGACACACCATTCACCGCGAACGATGTGTCTGCAGCCTAGAGTGGCGCACTGAAGAGACATTACTTGCCACCCTTGATGTCACGGAAGGTCAAAGGTGCACCACAATGGGATATCACTGACGACGCATGAAGACTGTACAATACACGATTGATGGCAGAGGCGACGAAAGCACCGAGATCGCACGCAGCAGCTGGCGGTGTATACTTCGTGAATTGCCAGTACGACGATATACTCCGGCGTTTGTCATCAAAATACTGCGAGAACGAAGTGTGTGAATTTCCGCAAGAAATTATGACGATATATGCATCAGATTTAATGATTCAGCAAGCGATTATTTACCATCTTAATTGATCTATTTTCTCTTTGGCTACAGCAAAGAAATTTCTTAAGTTTATTTATTATATTATCTTTTTTTCTTTTTGATAATGCACAATAGTATCAGAAAATTTTCAGAAAGAATTTTAACAAGTGCGATAGTAAAAATGTTTAACTAATGTATTTCCGTTTCAGCTTAAATTACTACAGTAAAACTTCTTTTATACGTTTTTCACTTATATGTTTTTTTTTTTTTTCGTGTCCCGGCGAAATATCCACAGTGTGCACAAGTTTGATGCAGTGTTTCAGAGTGAGTTGCCGGGAAGTGGATTGGTAAAGCCGATATTAGACCATAATAAAATCTGATAGTGTAATAAGGAACATTGTCAAAGTTAGGCATTGGTCAAATTTTCTTTGATCAAATCTAGCGCGTCGCGAAGGAAGCGTTCGTCTTATGTTTACTCCATAGAGAAATCAACCGCTTGGAGCGCTAGCATCGCTGCAGCTGTCTGACACAATGTTTATCAATATGACTCCCAAATTTACATGGTGCCTCGCATATATAACGAAATTGGCAGAAATATTTGAGGCAGATGAAGCACTGTGTAGCTTACGACATCCCGAATACAAAAACAGAATTACAAGTGAGAGCTATAAAGAAATTGCGGATGCTATTAGCCGTTGAAGTACGGCCAGGACATACCCCCACGAATATAAATGAGAAAATATACAACTTCTGTGGAAATAAAAATTTTTCATGACTGCACTACGTATTAAATTTATTTTCCTTCACATATTCCTCCTTCAGCGCGTTATAAATAGCTTCAAACGTTTCTGGTATTATTTTCGTCAATACGCACTGCAGCATCAGAGCGCTATACCGGTACTGTAAACTGGAGTAGCTAGAAATCGCAGTATTACAGTAAGTCTGTCTTTTGCGGATGTAGCATTTCTGAGGAGTGTGTTTAGCTTCATAATGTGAGGAGCCACTTTCTTGAGCAGATATTGAAATGTTCTCTCGTCAATTTCCAAAGGCTTCATGCGACTTTACGTCCTCAATTTGCAGCTCCCGTAGCATATATTGTTGCATATCTTTTGCACCTCGCCGTGTAGTCCTCGGCTTCACTCAAGTATGTTTCCTTTTCTTCTGCTTCTCTTGCAAATGCAATGACAATGCAATTGCAGTGCACGCAGCTGCAGAACAGGTATAATTTTACCTACGGCATCGGTGGCGTAGTGTGTTGATGTTGACAACGACCATTCATTGCTGGGAATTTATTTCACCACGAAGTAAATAATTAAATCTGTTCTTGTTATATCGTTGACAGATTCTTGTATGTACCCTTGTCCACTCAGTAAATTTCATAATAATTTCATAACAAAACATTTGCATTATATGAAGATGGTGTTGCCAACATCAGCACACTGCACCGCCGATGCCGTAAGTAAAACTGAACTGCAGAGAATAGTATTAAGTCGTCGACGGCCATTATGAAGGAACTTTGAAGAAATATTTGATGACAGTGTAATACCCCCTTTTGCACCACGTCAAAGATCATTGTCAAAGAAAATCTGATAGTATAATACCGGCCTACGCTCCACTATTAAGGGGAGGTTTACTATCTTTGGCCCGAAAAAAGCATCTTCATTGAGAATTTTTTCTCGGGATGTGTTATAGATATCAATGTCAAATTTGGTCAAAATTTTTGTTGATATTTCCTCTACAAACTGGATTTTTTTCGACCGGAAATGTCGAAGAGCAAAGGCGGAAGTGCCGTCGGAACGAAAAGAAATTTCGATGTAGATCTCCACGCGCGGTATGTCACAGGTTAGCCGGTTCGTCTGAAATCAAAATTGAGTTGACGTTAGCGAAGTATATAAGATTCTTTAGGAGTTGTAACTCGCTTAAGTTGTTTGGACCATAGGATGCAAAATGGCGGCCATTTGAAGAAAATAGGCTTTTTTTCGACTTCGTTGGCGAAGTAAAAATATTTATAGTTGATGGATCGGAATAAAAGTGGTACAACTCCTAGACAATTTAGTTAGCTTCGTCGGAAACAAAGAATCATGCTAATCGGTTCAGTAGATTTGAAGTTACCATAGCACGCGATAAAAAAACGTCTTTTCGAGAAAAACGCGTTTGAAGTTTTGACTACATATAAATACAATATTATGCAACGTACGTTCAATCTGCTGTTCCGGGTCCATAAACTAGTCCTTCCTCTTCCTCATAGAGGGCGTTCTGCTCGATCTGGGCCATCCTGCGGTGCTCCAGAGCCGCTCGTATTACCGGTGACAAGCGGTTTTCGGCCGTCTGAATCCGGTGGTCGTCCGAATGCTTGGCGAACTGCGTCGAACAGAGTCCCAGCGTGACGTCCATCGTTGTCATGGTCTTCAGAATTGCTGAATACCCTTCGTTGAAGCTGCTCACTGCCAGGAAAGTCGCAATCTCCACAATCTTCGCACCAGAATGCAAATGATTGGGGGCTAACTTCCAAACACATGCGTTCAAACTTTCATTTGAATTTTGCGTTTTTCCTCCCAAGCACCGGTACAATAACTGGTGCGTGAAAAAGGCCGATTTCAGGCAGGTGCAGTGTTTTGTTCAACTGCGAATAACAAACATTTCCGTTCCGTATTCGGAAAAACCGTTTCAGGGGTGGATTCTAAACACTTTTATAGATCCAAAAATGCAAATAAAAAAAATCCATTTTTTGAACCAAAAGGTAGTAAACCACCCCTTAACACGGCACCGCGGTTTCCGACTAGAAAATCACTTTGTTGTGAGCATCCGAACCCAACTAACACTTATTTTTTATGTGACAGACTTGAAATTGTTTTATAGATTGACAGATACGCAACAACAGTATAAACTGTAATAATATAGTCGTCACAAAAACCACATGTTATACAGAGACTGTACAGTATTGGAAAGCACAGTATAACGTATGAATCTTACTATTACGTCAGTGGTGATAGCAAACAATTTGTGACGCACTACAACGTTTATGACGAAATAATGACAGAGTTATCCCGTTTTGAGGGTACAGTGTACGCTATTGCCGCGTCAAAGAAAAAACAAGCAACAATTACAGACTTTTTTACGAAATGACATTTTCTTCTGTGTTAGAGGCTTACAGTTTTCTTTATATCTTTGTTAAGTATCGTATCTAGTAAGTCTGTATAACATTTTGTAGAATGTAACTTTTTATTTAATGGATTTTTCATTTGCGTTTGCTAATTAATTTGATGTTACGGTGCTATATTTCATATATCCGTTTATCACATTTACACGTTTTTTTCTGTAGTCCGTTGATAAACGTATAAACGAAGTTTTATTGTATTTCACAAACTCATGTTTCACTCAAAATTGCTATTATTTTTTTAAATTTATTTATGTTTCATGTAGAAGTGTATTACCCTATGTTACGTATGTAACTGTGCGCAATGGTGCCTTGAACAATTTCCAAAACATATTTTAATTATTCTCACGATACCTAACTTATAAAATAGTGTTGTAGTACTTTTTTACTTTATTAATACTTGATTCGGTATATGGTTATGTAACAAATTTATTTATTTCATTGTTAAAGCATATTTTTATATTCTTGTATATTTTGTTGTGTTGTGTTCTGTAATATGTAGTATTTTCTATTCATGCCTTATCAAAATCCAAATTTTCTGTGGCACTTCTACATTCACTATCAAATAATTACGTCTCAAGTTGTACATATGGTATAGTTTTATTTTGACTTGTCTCTCACACTGAGCATAGTCTGGTGCACTCCATAAGAGCCACAACCATCTACTTCCCAAATTTTAAATTCATTAAATTTGTTGGCCAAATTTGGTCCATGGTTAAATCAGTAAGTTGCAGTGTCGCAGAGTTGACTCAACTTTACATACTTACTCTAGCTTTAGATTATTGATTGTGGTTTTTTTCGTAATACACTTGTTGCCCTGTTTCTTTTTTTTTAGGCTGCTTCATGATGCCCTAGTGTGGCAAGGTCATTGTCTACTCAGAGTATCCATATTCCCACCAAGCAACGAATACAGTATATATTACGAACATTATGTGCTTCCAAATTGCCTGTCTCTGTCTAACATCTGCATGAATCAGCGACTAATGTTTATGTTGAGGCCGTCTGCTGTGGTAGCAACAGTGTACCCACGGTAGTTACCTCCGTCAAGGCAAAGAAATTTGTGCCCTTTCGGTAGCCATTCGACAATAGTTTAGGTTGATGGCGGGAAGGATCCCTCTGGTCGTTTCCAGCTACCTGGGGTGTCCGTTGTTCCAAGACCGTCCTCAGGCTCTCAGGACGGAACGTGTGGTGGATGTACATCGTAGTCTTATGAGCTCTTTGGTAGTAAATTCATGTTAGAGTGTGACAGTGTGTTGCCATCGTAATTGATGAGCGTATTTGGTTTTCTCATATAGTTTCAGTCACGGTAGCAAAGTATCTAATTTTTCAGAGTAATGTACAATTTTATTTCTGAGCTTAGTAATGTTTTTCTGGCCCTTGCTTTGTTTAATCAGATCGTGTGATGCAGGAAGTCCGTCCATCCACCATATTCTTAACATTCAATACGATAACTTCTCTTTTAATCAAAATGTCCTGTGAACTGTATTTCATGTGTGTGTGTTTTATTTATCACTACTTCTTCAGTTCGTTTTAACTTAGTTAATATCAGCGTAATCTTGGTTTCGTTCATAGCACCTGATGGCTAATTTCATAGTGAGTTCCTTCAGTACTATCTCCTATAAATTTTGTTTCTGATTCTGCGTGATATTAGTTTCTCTTTGTGCCCATTCGATTTCAGTGTGTGTATTTTGGTAGCATACCTGATAATTTTGCTATGTTCGTGAGAAGACATCCTGTGGTTCACCTGCAGAGCAATCATCTCTTTCTATTACTTGCTTTTGTTTTCATTTTATCGTTCACTGTAATTTCTAATTAGATGCGTCATTGTATTTACTGTTTATTGTTAAATATTCACGCAATTTGATGAATATTTGAATCTATGGCACTTTAGCTTCATGTGAGGGATGCTCAAGATAAATTTCTTTGTGGAAAACGATTCCGTAGTATTCTTATTTACCGTAATACGGTAATAACAATAGGCATGAACCTCCGAGTCTTTAATTGTGGCTGAAGGTATTCGCCATTTTCTTAATTGTGTGTGTTACTGTTTACAATCGATTACGATTACGATTCTTGAGACCAGCTACTTAACTTGTGAGATAAATGAAAGTAAACGCTCCTTCTGAGCAGCAGTCGAGTACAATCATTTATTCTTCACCAAAACTTTTCTTATCATTAATAATTGTACTTCCCATTTTTCTAGAGTAACTTCACCTTCAGATTTCTGAAGCCTATAGTAATCAGTAAGGCTTCATATCAAGATATTTTGTGTGATAGTTAGTTAAAATAATAGTAGTTAATACTACTGCCAGTCCTACTTAGTTAGTAGGTTCATATGCCCTTCTGCATTTGTCCATTATACCCCATAGTAGTTTTTGCCAGTTGTATGTCTTATTGTGAGACAGTGTGTACTGCTGCCTCCATTCGCCATTCTATGTTGTGTCGTTTGTTAGGGCAAGTTGCTGTACAATACTGAGAGTAACTGTGTTAGAGGAGTTTAGTTAGAGTATCAAGTAGGGTTAGTTTTCTTAGGTGAAGCTTTGAGCCATAAAGCTTTATACCGCATTGCTTAATTAGGCTGGCGTCCGCATGTACATATAATTACAGTTTACTTTCGTATTAGTAGAATGTATGTTCAAAACCCGTTTGTTTTGCTGTTGTTACTGTTAGACTTACTTCGCGATTACGAAATTACAGTCCAATTTTTTGTCATTATGTATAGTCACGCTCAGGCCAAACCCTTCACAGAAAGGTAATATTATCGGCGATTGCCAGTTTGGAAAGGGCCGGTAGTGTTAAAATGTGACAAACAACCGTTACAAAACAAGCCGCCTTACTGAAGCGAATCAGATATTTTTGTCAGAGCTGGATATTGATAGCAAACAAACATTCCATAGAGCTTTTTTTTTTGTTATTCTGACACCAATAACACCCCAGACATCAAGCGAAACCAACGACCCCCTACACTAGATGAAACGGCATCAACAAAGGTACGTACATCCACGGGAGTTGTGGATTTGGGTACCTACTAATAGGAGCTCTATTGAATACCGGAAAACAGACATACGTAGATCGCAACACGCATCGCTCTCTTAGCAAAGTGACCTGTATGAGCAGAAATGTCATCCCATTTCTGCGATATCGATTATTGCAGTCCTTTTGATCTGCCTCATGCAAGTATATTGTCTCTATTTTTGACAGCCCTTCATAGCTCAACGCGTGACTGTTCGTCAGCCATGTAATCATAAAACAATGGATCTTTCCGTCTATATATGTGCAATTTTTACAATTGTTGATGTTGAGGATCAACTGCCAGTCCTCACATGAAGTGTAAATCCTCCGCATGGCTTCCTGCATTCCACTACAGTTTATAGCGTTACGACTTCTCTATAAATAACATCATCCGGGAACAGCCTCGTGGAGCTTTCTGAAGTTCTCATTTCATATTGATAGCTATAGGGAAAAAAAGAAAAACAGTAACTGGTGTATACCACGCGTGGAGCAACACATCTCTAGGGCTGCACTCTATTATCGCCACGTCCGGATTAGGGTGATTACAGCTTAGCAAGCCTCTCAGGTTATCAGTGATATTTTTGTATAGAATAATTAACATTAACTATGATTTATTTGTGACTTTCTACATCTACATCTACATTTATACTCCGCAAGCCGCCCAACGGTGTGTGGCGGAGGGCACTTAACGTGCCACTGTCATTACCTTCCTTTCCTGTTCCAGTCGCGTATGGTTCGCGGGAAGAACGACTGCCGGAAAGCCTCCGTGCGCGCTCGAATCTCTCTAATTTTACATTCGTGATCTCCTCGGGAGGTATAAGTAGGGGGAAGCAATATATTCGATACCTCATCCAGAAACGCACCCTCTCGAAAGCCGGACAGCAAGCCACTCCGCGATGCAGAGCGCCTCTCTTGCAGAGTCTGCCACTTGAGTTTGCTAAACATCTCCGTAACGCTATCACGCTTACCAAATAACCCTGTGACGAACCGCGCCGTTGTTCTTTGGATCTTCTCTATCTCCTCCGTCAACCCGATCTGGTACGGATCCCACACTGATGAGCAGTACTCAAGTATAGGTCGAACGAGTGTTTTGTAAGACACCGCCTTTGTTGATGGACTACATTTTCTAACGACTCTCCCAATGAATCTGAACCTGGCACCCACCTTACCAACAATTAATTTTATATGATCATTCCACTTCAAATCGTTCCGTACGCATACTCCCAGATATTTTACAGAAGTAACTGCTATCAGCGTTTGTTCTGCTATCATATAATCATACAATAAAGGATCCTTCTTTCTATGTGTGGTGTCACCGCCAGACACCACACTTGCTAGGTGGTAGCCTTTAAATCGGCCGCGGTCCATTAGTATACGTCGGACCCGCGTGTCGCCACTGTCAGTAATTGCAGACCGAGCGCCACCACACTGCAGGTCTAGAGAGACGTACTGGCACTCGCCCCAGTTGTACAGCCGACTTTGCTAGCGAAGCTACACTGACCAATACGCTCTCATTTGCCGAGACGATAGTTAGCATAGCCTTCAGCTAAGTCACTGGCTACGACCTAGCAAGGCGCCATTACCAGTGTCTAGTAAAATGGAGATTATATCTGTACAAGAGCGATGTACACCGATTATGGATTAAAGTTAAGTATTACAAGATTTTCGTACTTTATTGCACTTCTCAAGACATTGTCCTGTTCCAGACCTAACGCCAATCTGTGTGAGCTTAACGCGTGCCTTTCGGCTTCCTCTCGTTGTGACTTGGCTGTCTTGCATAGTCACAACACTATGTATTCGCAATACATTACATTTGCCTATGTTAAGGGTCAGTTGCCACTCCCTGCACCAAGTGCCTATCCGCTACAAATCCTGCTGCATTTCGGTGCAGTTTTCTAATGCTGCAACTTCTCTGTATACTACAGCATCATCCACAAAAAGCCGCATGGAACTTCCGACACTATCTATTAGGTCATTTATATATGTTGTGAAAAGCAATGGTCCCATAACACTCCCCTGTGGCACGCCAGATGTTACTTTAACATCTGTAGACATCTCTCCATTGAGAACAACATGCTGTGTTCTGTTTGCTAAAAACTCTTCAATCCAGCCACACAGCTGGTCTGATATTCCGTAGGCTCTTACTTTGTTTATCAGGCGACAGTGCGGAACTCTATCGATCGCCTACCGGACGTAAAGGAAAATGGCATCTACCTGGGAGCCTGTATCTAATTTTTTCTGGGTCTCATGAACAAATAAAGCGAGTTGGGCCTCACACGATCGCTGTTTCCGGAATCCATGTTGATTCCTACAGAGTAGATCCTGGGTTTCCAGAAATGACATGATACTCGAGCAAAAAACATGTTCTAAAATTCTACAACAGATCGATGTCAGAGATATAGGCCTATAGTTTTGCGCATCTGCTCGACGACCCTTCTTGAAAACTGGTACTACCTGTGCTCTTTTCCAATCATTTGGAACCTTCCGTTCCTCTAGAGACCTGCGGTACACGGCTGTTAGAAGGGGGCAAGTTCTTTCGCGTACTCTGTGTAGAATCGAATTGGTATCCCGTCAGGTCCAGTGGACTTTCCTCTGTTGAGTGGTTTCAGTTGGTTTTCTAATCCTTGGACACTTATTCGATGTCAGCCATTTTTTCGTTCGTGCGAGGATTTAGAGAAGGAACTGCAGTGCGGTCTTCCTCTCTGAAACAGCTTTGGAAAAAAGGTGTATAGTATTTCAGCTTTACGCGTGTCATCCTCTGTTTCAATACGATTATCATCCTAGAGTGTCTCGATATGCTGTTTCGATCTACTTACTGATTTAACGTAAGACCATAACTTCCTAGGATTTTCTGCCAAGTCGGAACATAAAATTTTACTTTCGAATTTGTTTGAATGGTCCTGCACGCTTGGATACACCAGAGAGGCGTCAGAGAAGCGATCGTGACCGTTAGAGGAAGGCAGTGCCAGCCAACCTAATTTAACTTTATAACCTGCCCAAAAATGTGTAAATGAGCTCAGTTATGTCGGTTATAAAAGTACAGCCTTTCGCGCAGTCAGCTGTTTTCTCCGAAAGATCTCTGCCTCATTCGGACTCGATTCTTTCGGCAGTCTAGGCGCGTTTCCGGACTGGTACTGACTCTCTCCACACCATACGTTCCTACTGTTTAGGTGCCGTGAGGGTAGTTTAACTGAGTGGTACAGGCTCCAGAGGGTCGATCCAATACGAAGGGGGTTCAATAAGTAATGCAACACATTTTTTTTCTGAAAGGAGGCTGCTACAAAACCCTATTTTTCAACATAATCTCCGTTCAATGCGACGGCCTTGTATCTCACTAATGGTAGACGTCGGAGCAAACGTCTTGTTGCATCAAAAATCTCTCCGTCATCTACATACTGCTTCCCGCAGAGTGCATCCTTCATTCCGCACGGATGACCCTTCGTTGCTCCTTATGGTCTTCTGTTAAGCGGTGAGGTATTGATCGGGCCCTCAACTTCGAGTACCCCAGCTGTTGGACAAGTGTGCCAGCATTACTAACAGAGACGTCTGTTTGTACAGCGAGGTGTTTGATTGGGATCCCTGGATTACCTCGAATGAGAATATCCGCACTTTTCAACATTGCAGGAGTCACAGCTGTGTGCGGCGGCCGGCACACGTGAGATCGGACGCGTTTGCGCGACCTTCTTGTGATGATGACAGACGCCTCGCCCAACGACTAACCGTGCTTTTATTCAGTGCCATGTCTCCGTAGACATTCTGCAAGCATCTGTGAATATCTGCGATGCTCTGGTTTTCCGCCAAAAGAAACTCAGTGACAGCTCTCTGCTTGGAAAGCACCTCCGTTACAGACGCCAGTACGTATACCTACCGGAACTTCATGACACGACAGGGGCTGAAGCAGGAATATTCCACGATGTCCCACAAAAAGTTCCGAATTTTTTCAATCGAAATTGGTCGAGAAAAAAATGTCTTGCATCAATTATTGAACGCCTTGTATTCTCCCCCTCATTTATCGACCTTAATGACAGTTAAAATTAAACCGCGTGTACCTAATGGAAATTTGGGAAAAGCAATCGTCACCGACGTTAATCTGTCGGTAAAGAGGGAGGAAAGGGTTACATCTAAATGAAAGAAAAAATGCAAATGAAACTGGTGGAAATTAATTTTGAAAAGGGGTAAAGTTAATAAAGAAAGTAAATGTGCGGTGGTTACGTTAACAATTAACTGGCCTTAATTAGATATTTGAGACTTGGCGAAAATTACGGTCGCCAGTTCTATGGACAACTACTATAATAACTGAAAAAGAAAGGTTATTGCACATATAATTAGCACTAAAAGCGTGGCAACTGAAGGTTGACACGTGTTGTGTGAAAACTGAATGTTTGTCAGAAGTAATAAATTTCGCTACACTCTGACTTAATTTGGCAAAAGAATTAATAAAACCGGAAAATTGAAAGTTAATTTAGTGACTGAAATTAATAGTGAACTTTGTTTCTGAAGCACTACAAAATTCAATAAAATAAGGTTAGTCTTGGGCTACCTCAACAATCATTTCAAAAACTACATGAATCTACGCAATTTAGAAATAAGAGATTTAACTTTGAACTTGAATTAAATGATTCAGAACAATTAACAATAGTAAAATTTAGTACGTACCAAGCTGAGCTGCAGTCACAGATAAGCTAAAATATGGTAACAAAACTCGCACTCTTAATTTGTGCTTATGTAATCTAAATATTGTAGCCAGCTATGAATACCTTAACTGAACTTTGAAATTAAAGCAGTGAAACCGAATGATATTACTTTAATGCTGGTGTTTGAATTTCAACGACACTCGAGTTCATTTCGAAAAAGGAAGGGACCCTGCTTGGTAATGAAATTGGAACAATCAGCAACAAAGGTTCATGCTAAGTTGCTGTATTTTAGTGATGCTAATGGAATAGTTTGAAAAGCTGAGATCTGCCATACAGTTCTAAAGTTTTACGTGCTTTCAGTCTTCCTTGTTGATTGATTGAAGGTCTGAAGTCGTCGATCGAGGAGGTGGCGACAATCACTCATTGTCGGCCGTAGCTGTTCCAGAAGCTGGATGTTGGCGCGCCTTCTTCTCGACACGGTCACCAGGCACAACGGGCTCTTGATGTGTGCCTGCTAATGTTTCCCGTCCGCGACACCGTGCCAGAAACTATCATGGCAAGTCGAGCGCAATTACATGCTGCCAAACCCCGGAAGTGGGGCAACTCGCGGGAGCGTCACTCAACACACCTGCTCCACCGCCCTACTCCAGCCAGACTCTGCTCTGCCCGCGCTCCACGCGGCAGAGTTAACACTACCAAAGATCCTAAACACTTTGGTTCTCCACACGACCTATCGATGTAATCGTTCGATAGCATAGTTTTCCCTAGGCAAGACCGAGCCTAAAAATACAAATAGTATTTACAAAACAAACCAATTATACATCGACGTAAATGCATATATATATATATATATATATATATATATATATATATATATATATATATATATATATATATATTGTAAAACAATTACAATATATAAAGACAGAGAAATGTCATATCTTCAGGTAACAAAATAAGGAAAAAATTTATAGTACAAAAGATGGAAATAGGAGGATATGCATCTCCGGCGTTACAGCCTCTCCCACTACCAGTTATTCGAAGACTACATATCTGATCTTGTTGTCCGCTAGTTTCGACAATCAGACCATTCGATCGCAAACGTATCATCGACGTCTCCATGCCGCCGCTGAGGTAATCTGCAGCGTCTACTGCTGTGTGCCGCCGGCCGAAGTGGCCGTGCGGTTAAAGGCGCTGCAGTCTAGAACCGCAAGACCGCTACGGTCGCAGGTTCGAATCCTGCCTCGGGCATGGATGTTTGTGATGTCCTTAGGTTAGTTAGGTTTAACTAGTTCTAAGTTCTAGGGGACTAATGACCTCAGAAGTTGAGTCCCATAGTGCTCAGAGCCATTTGAACCATTTTTTTGCTGTGTGCCATCTTTAGGTCGTATCTCTCTTGCCCCCCCCCCCTCAATTACGTCATTTATTTCTTCCTTTGTACAGTTGCTCTTGAGTGAACGGGCGTTATCTCCCGATCTCGTAATGACTGACTTGTATCCGCCTCCGATTTGTGAGCCTTTTTACCCTGTGTTTTATTATTGACGTAATTGTGGTCTTTTCTTTTCTAATCATACCTATTTGAAACAGTCTGTAGTCGACTACTATTTCAGTACAGTTGTGCTTCTCTCATCTGTCCTAATCTAGCATCAGGCTGGATCTCCTCCCATGTAAAAGTATACACAAATTTGAATCACGTCTGTAGTAGGAAATGAATTCGGTGTCTTAAACTCTGTCAGGAGAAGAGGGAGGGTAGTGGGTGTAGATTTCCAAGCCACACAGCCGGGAGCACGAATCCACCTTTCACACGCACAGGTACTCCGGAATAACTGGATGGAAGTAAAGACCAGTTTTGCAGAGGAAAAGAAGAGGACCAAAACAAGTGGGCTTTTATAAAAAAAAATGGTTCAAATGGCTCTGAGCACTATGGGACTCAACTGCTGAGGTCATTAGTCCCCTAGAACTTAGAACTATTTAAACCTAACTAACCTAAGGACATCACAAACATCCATGCCCGAGGCAGGATTCGAACCTGCGACCGTAGCGGTCTTGCGGTTCCAGACTGCAGCGCCTTTAACCGCACGGCCACTTCGGCCGGCGGGCTTTTATAACGGAATAATTGTGTACATTTAAGTTTTAATTATTAGAATATCCACGCTATCTGTCGAGGGGCATGAAAGGGAAGCAGTGGTTGGGAAAGGAGTGAGACAGGGCTGTAGCCTCTCCCCGATGTTATTCAATCTGTATATTGAGCAAGCAGTAAAGGAAACAAAAGAAAAATTCGGAGTAGGTATTAAAATTCATGGAGAAGAAGTAAAAACTTTGAGGTTCGCCGATGACATTGTAATTCTGTCAGAGACAGCAAAGAACTTGGAAGAGCAGTTGAACGGAATGGACAGTGTCTTGAAAGGAGGATATAAGATGAACATCAACAAAAGCAAAACGAGGATAATGGAATGTAGTCAAATTAAATCGGGTGATGCTGAGGGAATTAGATTAGGAAATGAGACACTTAAAGTAGTAAAGGAGTTTTGCTATTTAGGGAGTAAAGTAACTGATGATGGTCGAAGTAGAGAGGGTATAAAATGTAGACTGGCAATGGCAAGGAAAGCGTTTCTTAAGAAGAGAAATTTGTTAACATCGAGTATAGATTTAAGTGTCAGGAAGTCGTTTCTGAAAGTATTTGTATGGAGTGTAGCCATGTATGGAAGTGAAACATGGACGATAAATAGTTTGGACAAGAAGAGAATAGAAGCTTTCGAAATGTGGTGCTACAGAAGAATGCTGAAGATAAGGTGGGTAGATCACGTAACTAATGAGGAGGTATTGAATAGGATTGGGGAGAAGAGAAGTTTGTGGCACGACTTGACTAGAAGAAGGGATCGGTTGGTAGGACATGTTTTGAGGCATCAAGAGATCACAAATTTAGCATTGGAGGGCAGCGTGGAGGGTAAAAATCGTAGAGGGAGACCAAGAGATGAATACACTAAGCAGATTAAGAAGGATGTAGGTTGCAGTAGGTACTGGGAGATGAAGAAGCTTGCACAGGATAGAGTAGCATGGAGAGCTGCATCAAACCAGTCTCAGGACTGAAGACCACAACAACAACAATCCACGCTATCTACCGTATTTGGCGCCGACTCATTTCCTCCGATCATCATACCTAAATAAATTAGTAACTTCAACACGTTTTAGTCCAGTGATGAGTCTGCGAGAGCCGTAGGTGGGTGTTTTGCATATGGTGCGGATTCTCAGATCAGGTACGGAATTTACTGCCTGAAAATATTTCAGCCGAAGTGCGATACATTTCCTACAACTACATCTACATCTATACTCCGCAAGCCACCTGACGGTGTGTGGCGGAGGGTACCTTGAGTACCTCTATCGGTTCTCCCTTCTGTTCCAGTTTCGTATTGTTCACGGAAAGAAAGATTGTCGGTATGACTCCGTGTGGGCTCTAATCTCTCTGATTTTATCCTCATGGTCTCTTCGCGAGATATACGTTGGAGGGAACAATATACTGCTTGACTCCTCGGTGAAGGTATGTTCTCGAAACTTCCACAAAAGCCCGTGCCGAGGGACTGAGCGTCTCTGCTGCAGAGTCTTCCACTGGTATTTATCTATCATCTCCGTAACGCTTTCGCGATTACTAAATGATCCTGTAAGGAAGCGCTGCTCTCCGTTGGATCTTCTCTATCTCTTCTATCAACCCTATCTGGTACGGATCCCACACCAGTGAGCAATATTCAAGCAGTGTGCGAACAAGTGTACTGTAACCTACTCCTTTGTTTTCGGATTGCATTTCCTTAGGATTCTTCCAATGAATCTCAGTCTGGCGTCTGCTTTACCGACGATTAATATCATATGGTCGTTCTATTTTAGATCGCTCCTAATGCCTACTCCCAGATAATTTATGGAATTAACTACTTCCAGTTGCTGACCTGCTATATTGTAGGTAAATGATAAAGGATCTTTCTTTCTGTGTATTCGCAGCTCATTACACTTGTCTACATTGAGATTCAATTGCCATTCCCTGCACCATGCGTCAATTCGCTGCAGATCCTCCTGCATTCCAGTACAATTTTCCATTGTTACAACCTCTCGATATACTACAGCATCATCCTCAAAAAGCCTCAGTGAACTTCCGATGTTATCCACAAGGTCATTTACATATATTGTGAATAGCAATGGTCCTACGACACTCCCCTGCGGCACACCTGAAATCACTCTTATTTCGGATTACTTCTCTCCATTGAGAATGACATGCTGCGTTCTGTTATCTAGGAACTCTTCAATCCAATCACACAATTGGTCTGATAGTCCATATGCTCTTACTTTGTTCATTAAACGACTGTGGGGAACTGTATCAAACGCCTTGCAGAAGTCAAGAAACCCGGCACCTACCTGGGAACCCGTGTCTATGGCCGTCTGAGTCTCGTGCACGAATAGCGCAAGCTGGGTTTCACACAATCTGTAGGGAAGCAGCATACTCACGCCTTATAAAATTCACATCAGTATTTCCATTGTGTGCCAGCCAGTCCGCTGTAACTAGCTCTGACGTCATAAATATTGCGCAATACTTTAAAATGAAGTAAATAACCTGAAACGTTTCTAGCATGTCAGGAGTAATACAAAATCAATATGTGTTGGATATCAGTTCAATAACTTTAACCATTTTCGAAATTTGGATGTTTTTCTGTAAAAATCAATGGCGCAACAGAAAAGAGCTAGAAACTTAAAAATTTATATTTAGATTCCTTTTGCATAATAATTTAGTAGTATTCAGGATCTCACAAATTAAAATTTTAGTTGAGATTCATGATTTTCTGGTTTTTGTCTTAGAAATTAAGGAAGTAAGATATATTAAGAAGGGGAATAAATAAAGCTAGGATGTTTAAATTTAAGTAGAAGGGAGATCCGCTATAATCATAAAAATGTGAGAAGTTTCAACAGAATAACTATAAAACTATAGCTATAGCGTATCTCCAAAGAGCAAGTTCAGAGCTCGTCTACTGCGTGTAGTGTAATTAAATTAATTCTCTCGCCCAAAATATTTGACTTAGCCGCATCAGACTTTTATGATGATTACTTACTTGTGTGCTGATTGCACAATTAAATTGAAAGCTTCATCGGCCATCAGCAAAGGAAGCAATGATTTATTCGATAACTTAAAGTGGTGCATTACTAGCCCAGCGGCTAGTCGGGAGAGCAGATTTGATCAGGCTTTATATGTAAGAAGGCTGCGCGAGAAAAGAAGGCCCCAGTTCTCTCCAGACGCTGATTATCGCACCACCTGTGCCGGGAGTCGCAGCGCCGGTATCATTGATATAAACAGCCTCGGATGCCGTAATAAGTTACTCGGGATACGCGTAACCATGCAATCGTTTTCGAATCGTTTCGAATTCTGGGATGACTTTAATGATCTATCTTCAGTTTGCGTATGTCGTATTTTCACGTGCCGCCGCAGGACAGACATTCTACCATTATTTAGCGTGGCGTTTGATGAACATTATCATCAAATTATGGCGAGCATTCACTAAAACATTTAATTTGAACAGTTATAGTGGCATCAGCGCATTAGACTCTGAATTTCTCTGGTAGTTGGATTGTGTGGATTCTTTTTGGTCTGTGACTTTCAGAATATAGTGAACATTTTAGAGAGAATGGTTTTTGATTATGAATCCCAGACAATCTCCTAATTCCTCAGAGCTATAAGCTGTAGCTATAAGTGTATTCTCAGATGAAGTGGGCACTAGGAATTCTAATTACAGGCTTCACGTTTTGCTAATCACTTTCTGGTTGCCAATATTGTAGTTAGAGAGCCAGTGTTGAGAACGGCAAACAGCATAACTACAAAACTTTTATTCTATTATTCCACCCGCCGCTCCTCAGATCGTCTTTTTCGAAACCAATGCTGCTTCCTACAGAGTAGATTTCTGGTCTCCAGAAAAGTCATTATACTCGAACATAATAAGTGTTCGAAAATTCTACAACTGATCGACGTTAGATATATAGGTCTATAGTTCTGCATCTCTGTTCGATGTCCCTTCTTGAAAACGCTTTATTTAAGAGTGGTTCTGTTTTGTGTCCGCTCAGTTTAAAAAATCTTCCTCGATTTCATTAAAAACTTCGTATATGCTAATACAAAAGTAAATCTTTTGGAACGCTACGCTGTTCTAGAGACCTACGGTACACCGCTGCAAGAAGGGGGGCAAGTTCTTTCGCGTACTCTGTGTAAAATCGAACTGGTATCCCATCAGGTCCAGCGGCCTTTCCTCTTTTGAGCGGTTTTAATTGTTTTTCTATCCCTTTGTAATCTATTTCGATATCTACCATTTTGTCATCTGTGCGACACTCTAGAAAAGGAACTACAATGCAGTCTTCCTCTGTGAAACAGCTTTGAAAAAATAATATTCAGGCTTTCACTGCCAGGAAGAAATTATTTCATTTTTCTCTCGTTTTGTACATAGGAAATGATTTAGTTGATTAGATAAATGTGCAGAGGTTTGTGTGAGGTGTGGCTCTCTACTTAAACAATGCGTTGAAACCGCAAACAATTACCTGAGTTGCTGGCAATACCCCATCAATGCCCAATTAGAGTTTGAGCCTTTTACTCGCGTGGCTGTCGCGTGTCCTTCAGGCAGTGCTAGACAAAAGCGAACGCTATCGCTGACGGTGTGACATTAATGCGGCAGTCCTAGCGCCGACCGCTACAGTTACAACTGCAGTGCAAACCTTCTGGATTCTGAAGCTTCTTGGGGTAGCAGTGTCGCTATTTTTTCGAGAAACGACGTTCCACATCATCTCGTTCGCCGCGTAGATGCAACAAATAACTCGAGTGTGCAACAGAATTAGGTAAAATAGTTATTGCTGGAAAGGATACAATAGTTTTGGGATATAAAAGGATAACCTGAGTGTTTAATCGGCTGTCGATCGTTACTTTCAAACTTTTCTTTGGGAACACAGGTACGTAAGTATTTTTATATTTATGTATTTACTTAATTTTGACCTACCTGATAGGGCTGCTTACGCTGCTCCACGATACGTTGCATTCTCTTCATTTTTAAACGATTTTCGTTGTGTTTCTTTCAGACACTAGGAATTTAATTTTTGGTATGTTTTTGTAATTTTCTGGTAGCTAGATCACAACTAGACATCGCGCGGCTTTATTTAAGAGTGGTTCTGTTTTGTGTCCGCTCAGTTTAAAAAATCTTCCTCGATTTCATTAAAAACTTCGTATGTGCTAATACAAAAGTAAATCTATTGTATGAAACGGATGAAATGGTAATATTATTTATTCAAATGTAAGCAGAGCTATAAACTCTTTGGATTAGAGATACTCATATGGATGTATTACTTTTACACTGAAAAAATGTTGGGCGTCAAACTTGTGTACTCTTTGACTTCACAATGACTCATTCCGTCAACGACTCTTTTCCCAGCAGCCTGAGACAGCGTAAATGCACAGCTTCAATTGCTAAAGCCCGCCTACTTTGTTAATCCTGGTGCTAAGGAAAGCTGTTGCCCAATTAACGTGTTGGAAGCTGAATTTTAGCCAAACTATAGTTCTAAATTTTGATCCATACATCCTTCACCCATGTGTTTTTAACTGCTTTATCTCTGGGAGTGTTGTGTCCAGTGCTGGCCCTACAAAAAGCCACATCGTATGTGTTCTAGTAAGTTTCTGAATTACTTCGCGGGAACCATTACAAGGTTCCAATGCCCCATTTTAAGTCAGAGATTATTAATTCCTCGGATAATATATTTTAAATTAATGTTCAATGAGTACAAATCTTAATTTTATCCGCTCCAAAATTTAATTTATGCACTACGAAAAGATATGTTTTGGTTTCGGTCCGCCTTTGTAGCCACTGTGCAGGAGACGGTGAGATAAAACCAGTAATTTGATTACAGTTAATAAACTGTCAAACATAGTGCAACAGTTTTAATATCTGTGTTTTTTACTATTTCACTGACTGTATTGTAAATTATACAGTGTCATTTGTGAAATTGGGTGTTACTGGCATAAAGATGTGGATGTATCATATTAGATTTACAAGACAGTGTTTATTACAAACATGCCAGTATGAAATCTAGTCTATTTACAGTAATTATAATCACACTACGAAAATATGCGCCATGTCAGTACTTTTCTTGGTAGAAACAAGAATGTCCGCAAAATAAAGCGAGTATACTTTCTAGCAATTGTTACCGCAAATACATCGATGCTCATGTATCTTCTGTTGCTATTGCTTAGAACTGTTATTGACAATTTATCAACTTATACACTTTTCTAGCCGGCCCTGGTGGCCGAGCGGTTCTAGGCACTACAGTCCGGAACCGCGCGACCACTACGGTCGCAGGTTCGAATCCTGCCTCGGGCATTGATGTGTGTGATGTCCTTAGGTTAGTTAGGTTTAAGTAGTTCTAAGTTCTAGGGGACTGATGACCTCAGAAGTTAAGTCGCATAGTGCTCAGAGCCATTTGAACCATTTTTGAACACTTTTCTAATATTGTTGAGTACATTTCAGAAAGGTTACCCATGATTCTTGAGTTAACACCGTGCTATATCTGACTCGTATCTTTAGACCTGTTTCCTGTGTTGGTAATTAGTTTACGTTTCCTAAATCTTAAGGGTCAAATTCGAACTTCAGCATTGTATCTTGTGCTCCATAATGAACTTATTTTCTAGTGAATTACTGAGTTCTGAATTTATTTTGTATGTTTCTTCTGGAAAATATGAAGGAAAGAGATGGTCTTAACGTTTTCTTCGTGACTGAAGCTATTTTCATGTAATATGTCTCAAACAATTTCCTTATTTCTGTAATACCTTGGTGTTCACTTACTGATGTAGCCTTTGTTACAACATCTCTTCATATCATATCTTTTCATATCAGACTTTTGAACCACTTGAAATGTTAGAAGATTACATGTTATAATCAATGAATTGCAATAGCTAGGCTATTACAGTGCTGACCTTATTTTCTCCATCTGTGCAGTAGCAGTTTAGGCGACAGTCTAGTTATGTGTGCTAGTTCTCATGTTCTGGTGCGTTCACACAATTTTCGTGCAGTACGATCTTCAATGTTAGTAACAAAGTGAAGGGATGTATCGACTAACCAAATGATCAGTTCCATGAAGTCACATTAATTTTCGATAGGATTTGGACTTGCTGAGTTTGGAAATTACAGAGGCTGATAAGAGCCCTTCGAACCATTTCTAAACAGGACGCGTCTCATAGCTTGGCACATTTTTGTGTTGAAATGTGCACAAGTAGTCTGACGGATTCTTAACCTCGTGTGTTGGTAGCCAAACAATCACATACATACCCGAGACGTGATGTTGAAACTGTCATCTCACTCTAATGGACTATCCTCCAACGGGAACGTCTGTTGTATTCAAACGAGCGGTTATGGTGTGTAGCGTAGGATACTTTTGGCACCTCTATTTGCCCCCCCCCCCCTTTTTCACTTGTTCCATTCGTGAATGAATCATGGGAAAAATGATTGTCGGTAAACCGCCGTATTAGCTCTAACTGCACTGATTACAAGAAATTGTGGCACACATGGTCTTCAGGAATATGTTGTAGGGTTGACAGATAACGTACTAAATGGTAGCTACACAGTAGTGTTGTCTCCATTACGGGGACAGCCTTGATGTGTTGATACACATCTGAAATGACATGCGAAGAATTGTGCCAGTATCAGGACTTTTCATCATCTGTCGCCTTTGACCTTCGTTCGAGTACTGATCCTATAACGAATTTTTAGGTGTTAGTGCACCAAGGGTGGCCATCTTAAAACGTTTTGCCACTTCTGTGGTGTGTTTATAGCCTGGGACAGGAGTTTATTGAAGTCAACATGACGTAAACTTCAGTAATATAAAGCACTTCAACTTCTCGTTATAGACATTAGCTAATTTACTCCTTCTGTGGAATATCTGCAATTATGATTTTATGTAAACCATGTCAACATGTTCTTGGCGGTAATAACGCTACCAGTAACTAAATTAAAACCTCTGAAGGTCCCGCTGTATGGTGGTAAGACATGTAATGTGTGGTTCAAAAATGTTTCAAAGGGCTCTAAGCACTATGGGACAACATCTGAGGTCATCAGTCCCCTAGAACTTAGAACTACGTAAACCTAACTAACCTAAGGACATCACACGCATCCACGCCCGAGGCAGGATTCGGATCTGCGACCGTAACAGCAGCGCGGTTCCGGACTGAAGCGCCTAGAACAGCTCGGCCACAGAGGCCGGCGCAATGTGTGATTTTCATGAGCAATAAAAAGGGCGGAAATGATGTTTATGTTGATCTCTATTCCAATTTTCTGTACAGGTTCCGGCACTTTCGGAACCGAGATGATGCAAAACTTTTTTTTTATGTGTGTACTATTCTTCACATCCCAATATCCATGTTTCAGTACCATAGAAGACTACACTCCACACGAAATCCTACACCAAATTGTTTTCTTAGACGCATCTCTAAAGGCCCAAAGATTTTTTTATGGGAGTTTCCTTTGTAATTGGTATTTTTTATACCTGCTTCACATCTCAAATCATTGCTTATTCTACATTCCATATATTGACTATGGTTTTCCTAATTCTTGAATTTATCCATTTTTCCCCTAGCAATCAGCACTGCCTTCGTCTTCTTAACCTTTACCTAGATCCGAAATGAGAGCTTTTGTACCTCCTGAGAAGAGTGGTGAAATTTGAGTTGGATTGGATTATAAAATTTCAGTTTCTTGGTCAAATAATTTCTTATTAAAATTGATTAACGGTTTCGGTTTCGCAGCCATCATCAGATTTAACAATTTCGCTGCTACACGTAATCAGTACTGGTACCAACCACGCTCCTATAAGCTGCATCTAAATTTTTAGATTTGATAATGGCTGAAAAGCCGAAACTGGTAATTTTAATGAAACATTATGTGACCAAGACATTGACTTTCTGAGTGTTGTTCAAAGCTGCTGTCTCAGTTGCTTCAAGCAGAAAATAGTACATAAGCGGAAAAACTATCTGCTCTTAATACGTAACGTAGAAAAATTATACAGTGGTCAAAATAAATGTTGCCTATTGTCGAAAACTTAAAATTGAACGTTGTGATCTAGAAACACGTTATGATGACAATACATTGGTTTGTTTGTAATGTAACTCCAGCAGAAACATTCCATGTTTGCCGCGCGGAGTGACCACGTGGTTTGAGGCGCCACTGCACGGACTGCGCGGTCCCTCCCGCAACAACATTAACGATCGATCAGAGGTTCCGTATAAGTCACTTCTACGGGGCAGCGAATGAGTCAGGCGGACTTCGCAGTGATTGTCGCTGTAAGTCAGTTGAAGATCGTCACAGTAGTGGCCACAGAAGAAAAACGAACAGGTGCGCAGGACCGATGTCTGCGTAAAACAGCAAGCAGACACCTTTAACACAATGCGACACGTCTACAGTTTCAGTCAATTACAGAACTGCAGCTGTCATCAGAGATGATACGAAATAGGCTTCATGTGTAGGGATTACGCGCCAGAAGACTACTCAAAGCGCTCCTCCTCTAAACCGGGTCACGTGGACACGAAACCTCTCTGTGAACTAGGCAGCAGTGGGACATAACGCTCTTTTCTAATGAGACTGTTTCAGTTTCCACCATAACAATACAAATATTCATGTTTGGAGGCAACGAGGACAACATTCATACCCCAACCGTATCGCAAACCGCCACCCTTATCGTGGCGGTTTGGTCATGTTTTGGGGTGGAATTATGTGTGGCGGCAGGTCACCTCTTATACCAATACATGCGAAGATGACTGGTGTGAAATATCTGGTCGACATCCTTGCACGCATTCTGGCTCCGTTTGGTGAACATATTGGAGCGAGATTCACGTTGATGGAGGACAATGCACGTCCCCATCGTCACAATCTTAGCAAACAGTCTGATGGAATGGCTCTCATATTCTCCAGATCTCAACTGCATTGAAAAAGCATGGTCCATGCTAAAACGAGCGGTTGCCAATGGTCCTGTGCTCGCAGGGGCCACATATAGGCCGCTATGGAGGAATGGAGCAAAATCCCACTAGATTCTCTGGACAATTTGGTAAGGAGTATGTCTACTCACATTCAAAGGTATCTCCAGTTACGAAAAGGACCAGCTGTATCATAAACAATGTGTTATGTAAGATGACAAAGAGAAGGAACTGTAGTGTCTGCAGTGGAATCTTTTGTATGTTTTTTTTTACTTGTGTTTATCGAGTGGAAGTGTTTATCTTCTTTATTTTCGTTTTTTTGTGACTGTATGTGACAGAAGAAAACCCTTTTGTTCCTGTTATGTTCATTATCGATAATAAAGCAATGCGCAACATTTATTTTAACCACTGCATTTGCGTCGGCTACTGGTGGTGCTCAAAAAAGTTGATCGCGTAAGATCTGAGAGTTACTTGTTGAAAGAGTGACCTGTAACAGCCACCAGCATAGTACATATCTTAGACATGTTATACTAGACCTACTCAAGGAGCAGAAATCGCACGCGTTACTATCTCAGGAGCAGATTTGTCATGGGAGTCATGACGCCTTCTCTCCCCAAAGAACATTATACTAAAAGCGTTTATTTTTTACATACATCACTTTCCTAGTTTCTCAGCAGACATTCTGAAAAGAAGTCTATGGAAACTAAGACTCTAGTGGCCGAGTGGTTCTAGGCGCTTCAGTGCAGAACCGCGCTGCTGCTACAGTCGCAGATTCGAATCCTGCCTCGGGCATGGATGTGTGTCAGCTGGGATGTGTGTCAGCTGCTGAGAATTTTTCCGGGTTGTATGGCCGTGGTCCATGGAACTCTTCAATCCCTGACGTTTCGTTCAAGGCTACGTTGGACGAAACGTCAGGGATTGAAGAGTTCCATGGACCACGGCCATACAACCCGGAAAAATTCTCAGCAGCTGAAACATGCGGTCGTGAAACCCTTCATTGTATGATGGATGTGTGTAATGTCCTTAGGTTAGTTAGGTTTAAGTACGAGGGCCGTTCAGAAAGTAACCTCCGGTTGATTTAAAAAAATACACCAAGTTAAATACAAATATTTTAATATATACATCTCACAACTACATCTTTGCACTATTTTTCTACATAGTCTCCATAGCGATTGAGGCACTTATCGTATCTCTTCACAAGCTTTGAAATTCCTTCTGCATAAAAATCACCCGCTTGTGCCTGGAGCCAGCCTGTGACCGCATCTTGCTGTCACTATCTCGTACAAGAGAGTCTTAGAAATCTGTGGAAAACCAGTAGACAACTCCGACATTGAGAAACGTCGATTTTCACGAACTTTTGCATCAACTGTCTGAACGAGTTCGTCAGTCACCAATGATGGTCTACCACTCCTCTCATCATCAAGAACGTTTTCTCGTCCACTTTTAAATAAACGTACCCATTCACGGACAACTCCTTCACTCATAACTCTTGGTCCGTACACGGCACAAAGCTCACGATGAATAGCTGCTGCAGAATATCCTTTGGCTGTAAAAAACCTTATGACAGCACGCACTTCACATTTGGCGGGGTTTTCTATTGCAGCACACATTTCAAACTGCCACAAAAACTAAACTAGCGCAGGTACAACGTTCACTCGACCACGGCTTGATGCCGACTGACCTGTTGAGTGCGTGAACGCACAGATGGCGTCGCTACTCCCCCCACAACCCGCACTGTGACCAATCGGATGTTACTTTCTGAACCGCCCTCGTAGTTCTAAGTCTAGGGGACTGATGAACTCAGATGTTAGTGCTTAGAGCCATTTGAACTATGTGAAGACTCTAGAAAGTGGCAAGGAATTGTAGAAAATTCCAAGCTGTGTTTAACGCAAGATAGTTTCCTGTTGCTCGCCTGAGGGCTGCTCTCAGTGCATGAGGTTGTGGCCTGACTGCCTGCAAAGAATGTTCCAGGTATGTGAAGGCCTCCACTCACAGGCTGACCACACCTGCTCCAACAACAAGCGCGACACGTTTCGTTGGTCCACAGGATCATAATCAAATTGTTATTGTTGTGACCAGGTGAAACTACTTTCGTCTGGCCATAACTATGCGTTTCTTTGATTGCTCTAGGAGAAGGCTCATCAAATCACTACTCATGAAATATTGGTCGTTTCACTACACAAATGCATAAAATATTTTCTTAACTATAACGCAGTTCTTTTCCACGGATTTCCTTGATAATTTACAACAGGCATTGTCTATGAAAGCATCACTTGATGCACAGATTAACAGACTGTTCTCTTGTAGTACAAAACGTAACATGTATAAAAGAACATGTCCTCAGAAACTTGATCTGTCACTGTGCTACACGATGTTTTTGACTGCTGTAGCTGAGGTCTCGATCTGGGCAGAGTGCTTCCATGCTTGGCTCTATATTGACCTCCAGGGTGTGGGCGCCGCTGTACTGAGTGGGGAGGATGTTAAAATGATAGGCATCTGTGGTGGGTAAAAAGTAGGGGAATGGTGGCTAGTACGGGACATTTAAACCAAACCTGGTGTAATACCTTGTTGTCGTTTCGAAATGATGTGTAACTACACAAAACGTTTATTTGAACATTTTTTGCAGAGTAAATGATGACAAAAAGATTTCTTACCAATACGACACACACCTATAAAATGTTTTCTGCGACTTACAATTCGAAATGTTAATAAAAGTGTTGGGTAGTGTAAGCCATACAAAAATATAGGTTTTTAAATAAACAAAAATTCTGCTTAAAAACAAATGTAAACTGTTTAGGTGTCTAAAGTAAATATAGTAAAAAAATTAAAGTAAGAACATACAATAGAAACATAACTATTACTATGGAAAATATTATGGTTCTTTCACATGGTACAAGTTAGCTGAACAACACTAGTCTAATATACAAAGTTAAAAGTACAAAAAACTGTTTTCGTTGTAATACAATGAACCCTCAATGTCTGCAAAAAGTTCATGTGCACAGCCCTCACATCTTCCACATTCGATCCGGTTTTCTTCAAAAAATTCCCCACAAATAATGTTGGTTTAAACAATCCCATCTGAGGTCTAATAGATGTCTGATGATTCCCTGCAACGATTTCAGTTTCCTTTAAAGTGTACTTCTACGAACCTGAAAACGATCGACAGCAGCCCTTTCGGCTATTTTGCCTTTCAAAACACTTGAAGCCGCTTGCTTCATTGCAGTCTCAGACCACTCCCACCGACCTTCACTGCCAAGTTTCTTCTTAAAACTTGGCATCGTGCCATGGAAGCGAAACAGAAATTTTACGATATTATGAAAAAGATAAATTGCTACTCACTATATAGTGGAGATGTTGACTCATAGACAGGCACAAGAAAAAGACTGCTAAACAAGTAAGCTTTAGCGCAAAAGGCCTTCTTCTGAACTAGACAACACACACACACACATACACAAAACAATTCCATTATAGAGTACAATCTATATTAGACTACTTAAATATCAACACATTCACCCAACCGCAACTAAAACACGCATGACCACTGCCTGTCGAGGCCTGTCTTCAGCATGGCCCATACCCGACTGATATTCCACATTAAAATAGGGTGAAGACAGAAACCACTTCGAGCGAGCGAGATTCCATTATACAGTACAATCAATATTAGACTACTTAAATATTAACACTAATCTATCAATACTACATCTCACTTCAGCTGTATAAACCAATGTTGAAAATTCCACTGTTCACCACCTTCAGCACTCAAAAACGAATAAAATTTATTTGCGACACAAATTCAACAACTATGTCAATCAAGTTCTACTAACTGGCGGAGTGATATACAGGTATGTACTTTATTGCAAGCAGAGTATGCGTCGGCAGTCTAACGACCGGCCCGTAGTAACCGCTGGCCTGTAGCAACTGCCTTTCCTGAAACGGTGACAGAAAATTACACAGGCTAACAAACAAGTGAAGCACCCAGAAGACAAGGTCGGCTGTCAGTGGAGCTTTGTGCGCGAGGGGTATGTATCGGAGGGTATGTAAATGATTGGAGTTGCAATACCCTGTGAGAGGTAGATTGGCCATCAGAGTGTACTAGTGTTATTTGTGCTTAGTCTTATTACCAGCCCTGCTAGGGTACGTTACCGGAGAGGATGACACTAGAGATCTGAAAAGTCTGTGTACATTTCTTACGACCTCAATCGGCACACTATCTACTGTATGTGATCCTTCTTAATCAACCTTTGCCTATAACCTAGTGGACGTATCGCAGAACCTCTGACGTGGCATCGAGACAGAATGCGTTACAGTTACTGGAAAAATACATAGCGGCGGCATGAGGGAGTTGCAAATACCGGTTTCGTACCACGTTCCTTAGCCGAATCACTTTCTAAATTCGGTGATTTTATCACGAGGTTGCATCGTCGGCGACGTGTAACCGCACTGTTGGTCTCATAATACAGTATATACTCCGGCGATCACCGTTTATATTCAGTGTCGCGGTATCTGTTCGGAAAAACCACTTCATTAGGAGGTAATGCCATACCTCGATTTATAAAGCCAATATAGCTTTTAACATGAATACTTGTGTGCACCTGTAGAACCAGCATCGATTATGATAGTAATATGGTCGTGTTTTTAACATCTGGTGGTTTGCAAGGCGATTAAGCATCTCTTTCTAAGACATAGTGGTACCGCTCGCAGTTAAAACTTATGAGACATATCCACCCATCGGTGATTTTTGGTCAGTATTATTTCGTATCACCGATAATCAGTTAAGGCAAAGTATTATACTTAGTGGTAGGGGCTGCGTGATAGGTTCGCCATGAGCATCAGGCTTATAAAGTATGTGTGTGTGTCCTGTCATGTGGAAATGAAATGACTGTGTCCAGTGGTAAGGAAGGTATGGATTTGACGTGGAATACTATGATAGCAAAGGGAAAAGTACGTCAAGTCATAAGAATTGTACAGATATTACAATTTCCAGGGCCACAGCAATCAGCAGGGTTTCCGATACTTCGCTAACTGTCGAATGTTGTCGAATTGAGATCGCGATCGTAATATTTAATTGTAACTCTAGCGATCAGATATGTATGTGGCCAGTTTCCTAGTACGATTCTGTGTAGGGGTGCGTGGCGTGCGGCAATGGTGGTGGCTTGTGGCGGGAATGATTGACGTTTCCAGCTAACGGCAGGAGCCGTCCAAATGCAGAGGCCTGTTGGGATGCAGGAATGTAGCTGACTTAACCATGTCGTCCTCTAGACAGCCGAATAGCGAACTAATACTTAGTATGTGTTGGATAGCTTTAGTGATCGTGTGGAAATTAGAGAAGATTCAATATAGACGTGTGTTTGCGCTGAACCATTTTCCCACTCATGTAAATTGTCCAGTTGGCTGCATCTGCACATTTCGCGCCTTTATTTAGTTGAGGGAACATCGATTGTGGTGTGTGCATCTAGGAGGTGAAAGACGGGTGGAAGACACGTTTGCTGGTTCTCTAGATATGAGAAACACCTTAGCTGACTTCGTAAATTATAGGGATGATTTGGAATCTAAATAAATTGTTCCAAAATAAATAAATAATGTCCACTCCTTCATCTCTCCAGCAGCTGGACACAGGCTTTTCCTACCATCCTCCCCCCTCCCCCCCCCAGACCACCATGGGCCCACAGCATCCTCTGGTGGCAGTACTGTGTGCTAGGTCAGCTGGACTCCAGACCTCATGGTGAACACACTGGATGGAGCTACTGCCTCAAATTGTTTAAATAAAGACTGCATGCAAAATAAAGACTTATGTCCATCCTATCCAGCACAGGCTGTCCTTTTCCCACCAGTTCAAAGCAAGAGATGGCGGTCGGATGACTTAGGTTAGTGGAGGTAGTCCAAGTGCCCTTTTTTCCCCTCCAAAATTTGAACTTCTCGTTATTTTCTTGGGTAGAGGGGAGGGGAGGAGGTTAGGTTAGTGGAGGTAGCCCAATTGACCCATTTTCCCGCCAAAATTTGAACTTCCCGCCATGTCGTCATTGCAACATTCCTATATCTATTGTTACCACCTTGAATCTGCCTCTTGAATAAATTTGGCAACAATGCAACGTTGGGTGGTGTCCTTGTTGCCCTACTCCTTTCATTGTGGGCATCTACACTCCTGGAAATGGAAAAAAGAACACATTGACACCGGTGTGTCAGACCCACCATACTTGCTCCGGACACTGCGAGAGGGCTGTACAAGCAATGATCACACGCACGGCACAGCGGACACACCAGGAACCGCGGTGTTGGCCGTCGAATGGCGCTAGCTGCGCAGCATTTGTGCACCGCCGCCGTCAGTGTCAGCCAGTTTGCCGTGGCATACGGAGCTCCATCGCAGTCTTTAACACTGGTAGCATGCCGCGACAGCGTGGACGTGAACCGTATGTGCAGTTGACGGACTTTGAGCGAGGGCGTATAGTGGGCATGCGGGAGGCCGGGTGGACGTACCGCCGAATTGCTCAACACGTGGGGCGTGAGGTCTCCACAGTACATCGATGTTGTCGCCAGTGGTCGGCGGAAGGTGCACGTGCCCGTCGACCTG
Source organism: Schistocerca nitens (assembly GCF_023898315.1). Classification (NCBI taxonomy): domain Eukaryota; kingdom Metazoa; phylum Arthropoda; class Insecta; order Orthoptera; family Acrididae; genus Schistocerca; species Schistocerca nitens. The sequence continues at coordinate 164,393,553 of NC_064616.1, read as the reverse complement.
GGACCGGACCGCAGCGACGCACGGATGCACGCCAAGACCGTAGGTTCCTACGCAGGGCCGTAGGGGACCGCACCGCCACTTCCCAGCAAATTAGGGACACTATTGCTCCTGGGGTATCGGCGAGGACCATTCGCAACCGTCTCCATGAAGCTGGGCTACGGTCCCGCACACCGTTAGGCCGTCTTCCGCTCACGCCCCAACATCGTGCAGCCCGCCTCCAGTGGTGTCGCGACAGGCGTGAATGGAGGGACGAATGGAGACGTGTCGTCTTCAGCGATGAGAGTCGCTTCTGCCTTGGTGCCAATGATGGTCGTATGCGTGTTTGGCGCCGTGCAGGTGAGCGCCACAATCAGGACTGCATACGACCGAGGCACACAGGGCCAACACCCGGCATCATGGTGTGGGGAGCGATCTCCTACACTGGCCGTACACCACTGGTGATCGTCGAGGGGACACTGAATAGTGCACGGTACATCCAAACCGTCATCGAACCCATCGTTCTACCATTCCTAGACCGGCAAGGGAACTTGCTGTTCCAACAGGACAATGCACGTCCGCATGTATCCCGTGCCACCCAACGTGCTCTAGAAGGTGTACGTCAACTACCCTGTCCAGCAAGATCTCCGGATCTGTCCCCCATTGAGCATGTTTGGGACTGGATGAAGCGTCGTCTCACGCGGTCTGCACGTCCAGCACGAACGCTGGTCCAACTGAGGCGCCAGGTGGAAATGGCATGGCAAGCCGTTCCACAGGACTACATCCAGCATCTCTACGATCGTCTCCATGGGAGAATAGCAGCCTGCATTGCTGCGAAAGGTGGATATACACTGTACTAGTGCCGACATTGTGCATGCTCTGTTGCCTGTGTCCATGTGTCTGTGGTTCTGTCGGTGTGATCATGTGATGTATCTGACCCCAGGAATGTGTCAATAAAGTTTCCCCTTCCTGGGACAATGAATTCACGGTGTTCTTATTTCAATTTCCAGGAGTGTATTTGGTCAGCAGGTCAAGTTGTAAACTATACAAATTTGTGGGGCATTAACATGTGACAATGGCCTGATGTTGGACTGTATTAGAATGTGAGGTCAGGTGTACTCATCAAAGTTACAGTCAACCACGCCTAACCACCGCTAAGGATAATCGCTGTGTTGTGCAGCAAGCAAATTGTAACCACTGCACATCAATGCCTGCCATATGTGAAGAAGTAATGGACTCGCTGCAACATTCTGTGTCATTCCACAACAGTGGCCAGAGCCCAGCAGCAGCCAGACCAGGAAATAACCATCCTGTGCATAGATAGGCTGCTTATGCTGCTGCTAACTGCATAGTACAAATGACTTCATTTGGAGCGGTGCCTTGTCTGGGAAGCATATACTACTGATGAATGCCCTGAAACTGCGTTCAGATATGAATCGCGGTTTTGCACTACTCCAGGTGGGTATAACTTCATGTCATGACTGGTAGAGATTGAGGAAACTTTGTCGGCAGGGCTCTGAGCACTATGCGACTTAACTTCTGAGGTCATCAGTCGCCTAGAACTTAGAACTAATTAAACCTAACTAACCTAAAGACATCACACACATCCATGCCCGAGGCAGGATTCGAACGTGCGACCGGAGCGGTCGCTCGGCTCCAGACTGCAGCGCCCAGAACCGCACGGCCACTCCGGCCGTTTGTCGGCATGACAGTGTGTCACTTGCGTCCTCATGAGTTATATTTCATGCTCCAGTATCGTGGTGCCAATTTTCAATAGGACAATTCTTGTCCCCATTAGGTACTTGTATCTATGAACTGCCTGCATGAAACTGAGGTACTCCTATGGCCAAAAAGATCCCCAATCTGTCCCCAACAGAAAATGTGTGAGGCCAGCTAGGACATTAGCTCCATTCCAGTGCTAGCATCTAGGATATCAAGATCGTTTCTAAAAGTTGTGGGCCAGCTCACCTCAGGAGAGGATACTACGTCTTTATAACACTCTTCCCAACTAAATCAATGAATGCATTCAGGCCTGTGGAGGTGCAATATCATACCGATAAGTCGGGTAATAGTGCAAATTTCTTTGTAAATTTGACTCGATATTGTACTTACATACCTGTGAAGTTTCGTTTCGTTTCATCCTCCTCGTCTCCTTTTTTCTGGATTTTTTGTGTGTGTATGAGAGGGGGGAGGGAGGAAGTAGGAACCTGTGATCCCACCCAGAACCCAACTCTGGACCCCTGCCTGTAGTCCCTGGATTGCAGCCCTGCTGTATGGCGGGCCTGTAGCACATTAGACGGTCCATTTGAAGAATTGACAAAAATTTTGAGGTGTGACATTATTGTTTTAATATGTTTGTTAGCATAGCCATCTTACGTAGCAGTCGTTATAATAAAATATTTTTGGTTTTTCCGTCTTAAGCTTACTGCAACCAAAGAGTATTTCTCACCAGATGTGTTTCGCTTTTATTTTTGAAAGCATCTGCTGTGGTGGTTCTGGAAATATGGATACATAGTATATCTCTACTTTTTGCTATTTATAAATTAAAAACATTGTTTCTTTATAAAATTGGTGTACAGCTTATTCACGGTGTTTCCGCCCTAATTGGTATAACCTGCTTGTTCTTTCGTTGTCAGTGGAGGTTGAGGTCGAAAGACAGTTCCAGATTTACTTTTGGCGGTTTTTCGCCTTTTTTGAATCCACCTGCGTTTACACTGCACTGGGATTTTTTCCACGTCACCTAACTTATGAAAGACTTTACAAGAGAAGTAGCACTGTAGTTTCACGTGTTCTGCGCTCAGTACAGTGTTTAGGTTTATTCATTTGTTCTCTGTGTTGGCTGTGAGTGTTTACAACCTCAGAATGCAATTTTTTCATAGTCTTGTGGGTGTGAGCCTATCTGTATGTGTGTGTGTGTGTGTGTGTGTGTGTGTGTGTGTGTGTGTGTGACTACACAATTATGCAGCTCTACGCTGGAGGCCGCCTGGCGTGTGGCACCCTCTGTATTACATGATCCAGTCAGCCCTTTATGTATCCACACTCAGTATCTAGACGGTTCGCCACTTCCAGTTTCTAGGGAATCTAGTAGGAAACTGATCACACATACAAACAAAGCGATCGAAATGAGGTAACCCCCGAGAGGTATGCAACACACCTAATGTACAGCTAATGCGGTTACAGTCTTAGCTGACCTAAGCTACTAGCAAAACTACCGTAGTCTATGCTTGCTTACAATAGTCTATGGAAGCCCATAGTAATTTTACAACTCTATTCCACTACAAATAGACGGCTGCATTTATCAGTAGACATCTCTGAAACCACAGAAGTAGCAGACAGGGGCTACTTCATTCATCCGCCAGACGGTTTGCAAATGAACATTCTTCCGCCCATTTAATCAGCCCCACCGTTGCACTCGGGCAATACCTGTTGCAGTTATCAACGAGTTACCAGCAGTTATCAAAAATTATTTTCACGTTGTCGCAATCATCACCAAGTGTCGCAGTGTATATCTATTAACAGCCTGAAATAAGATAGTGGCTCCGACGACATTTCAGACTGAATTTCAGTTAGTTTAGTGAGTCATCGTTCTTTGAGTTACTTTAGACCAATGTTCATAACTTTTACTTCAGAGTCATCAAACTAAAGTTGACTTCATATTGTGCACATTATTTTAATAAATGATTGTTGATTGATTCTTATTTGTTGCCTACAGTGCCCTGTGATCAGACACATGCAGCGTGCAGGCATGCTACCTTTAGACAGCAGTTACTTTTTATGGTAGGATGTTCGTTTTCTGCTACGTTTATAGTAGGTGCCAACCTTATTTTTGAATACAACTATTCTTCATCGTGGCAATGTCAGCTGCCACATAACATGTTATACAGTTGACTAGTCGGAGTAGAAAAACATCGAATTAATGTTTCATTCGCCTGATTTATCGTATAACAACTTCTTTTTGTTCCACTGTGCCGAAAAGAATACGCATAGACAGTCGTTTTGTATTACCTCAAGAAGTGTTTAAATTTACCCAAATCATATGTAGAAGTACCAACATCTTATTGGAAAAAATGTTTCCAGAATTTGTTCCACACATGTAACAGTAAAAAATTTTAATTGCAAATGTCTTGAGGGAAAAGAGAACGATTTGTACCAAAATTTTTTCCTTGCCTTTTTTGTGTAAAAATTCTAAGTACGGCCCCTTTTCCAGTGTCTGTGTCTGTGATAATCGTTTGTGAGTGTGTCGTCTGCCAAGGCGAGCGATAAACAACAGGCAACGAATACAGGACCAAATCTGGGCATCGTGCTATGAAGAACCATAGTCTATAATTACTAAACAGCTTTTGTGTTTGATGATGGAACACTGAACATCGCACGATACATTCAGATCATAATCTTGTCCATTCTGTTGCCAATTTACATCGTCATGGTGATACGCCCCTCCAGCAGTACAACATGTGTACGCAAGTTTTTCGTGTTGCCCAATGCATTATCTGAGATTTCGCTGACATTGTGCCAGGACGTGTCTACTATTGAGCATATGGACGGCACCTGGTTTGGACTGCAAATCTGGTAACAGTCCTTGAGTAATTGTGACAACACTTGGAATTAGTGTGGAATACTGTCTTATCTCTGTCTTACGAGTTGACATATATCCCTATGACCATCTCTATGCACGACTGCAGGACTGTATTGAAGATAGGGGAAGCTTTACAAGATACTGAAACTGTTCCACATCCTCTGCCCATCGAACTATGACCCTGTGGTTATGATCGTATACAGCCTACAAAATGTGTAGAGCTCCAGTGATGTGGGACCTTCGATTCAAGATGTTGTTCTTCACTTCCCACAAGTATAATGCATATTTGGTAATCTAATTGCATTTTTGTAATATTGTAGGCAGTGCGACACATATCTTACTGCACATTGGTTAGTTTAAATGGCACTCATGTATGAACATCAACCACGTCTCTACTGGGTTCACAGGATGGAAGTATGCTACGATATAAAAATGTGAAACTGATTTTCGTAAATCGCTTAAGGAAAAGTGGGGAGATGATTCCTTTGAAATTTATATGGCCGATTTCCTTCGAAATCCTTCCTGAATCCGAGCTCTCGCTCCGTCTCGCCTGACCTAGTCGTTGACGGGAATTTAAACCCTTATCTTCCGTCCTTTCAGCGCAGGAGGTACTTATGCGTTGATCTTCGTAGCTCCTAATTTCGTCATTTTGGACTAGCATCCTGAATTAAACGCGTAATAGCTCCTTCTTTTTTTGCATGAAGACTGTCACAAATGACAATGATCAGTCCGTTAGACGTTGATTCAATGCGCTGTAGTTATGTTCTTGCATTCTGAAAAGTACCGTTACCGGTTTTCCTCCGTTTTATTTCCATTGTAATCAGGAAAAAAAAACCACTTTTGCCGTGTGGTCTTAAAATTCATCCACTTTAAGCACTTAACGCGTGTAAGGCACATTAAGTTACGTCCTAGAAAAGCAATAACTGCCCTGACACGACGCAAGCTGGAAAACTGTGGCCATTCAAGAGGCAATAACTCCGTTCTCTGGGGGTATACAGTTGCCAGATAATTGCACTTCCAGAAGACCTGATGGCGCATTACGTCGAAACAATAATTAACAGAAACCATAAAACGTAGCCGCAAGCCAAAGAAATGTGAGTAAATTTATGTTACTACACTTCGAACAACTATGGCCATAAGTGTCGAGATATGGAAATGTCGGAAAATAATTTGTGGTATGCTGCGAGTTCTCTCTCTCTCTCTCTCTCTCTCTCTCTCTCTTGTGTGTGTGTGTGGGGGGGGGGGGGGGCGGGGAGGAAGGGGGGAGCGTGGAAGGGAGGGACAGGAGGAAACCGTGCTTATTTCCGGGTTACAGAATCGGACGCAATTAAAAATTTGAAAAAGGGGATTGTAAAACAAGTTGATGAAGTATACATCTATATTCATGTCAGTTTAGATAAAAGTACATTCTTGGTATTTGTTGCCTATCACCACTGTTACTGTTTTCATTAATACTGAAAAATAAATCATCTTCCATCTCAGCTTTGCACGAAGACAGACCACTGAATTCTCCTTCCGCGACATTTGACTCACAACCTGCCTAATCTGGTTCAAATGGTTCTGAGCACTACGGGACTTAACATCTGAGGTCATCAGTCCCCTAAAACTTAGAACTACTTAAACCTAACTAACCTAAGGACATCACACACATCCATGCCCGAGGCAGGATTCGAACCTGCGACCGTAGCGGTCGCTCGGTTCCAAACTGAAGCGCCTAGAACCGCTCGGCCACACCGGCCGGCCTGCCTAATCTGGTTAATGCCTATATTATCAGTACTGTTTGATGGCCACGACTACAGTTTTTGCTTAGTCCTTGCAGTCAACGATCCTGTTTCATCACCATTGCTTTTTTGTTCCTCCACCCTGTCACGAATAACTTATTTTTCTTTTGAATTAATAGCGACATGATGTGGTTTTATTCTACCTTTGGGCATGGTTTCGACGGATGTAGCCCGTCTTCTTCAGAAATACATGTAACTAAAATTTCACGTTGGAAAAAAACACCAAATAATGGAGCAGTCTGTCATTTGTCCTCTCTCCTGTCTCTCTCAGCGCACGTTATTGTATCCATTATTATGATCAGAGGTTGTTAGGTAATAATAGTTAAAATTCGGAAATAAAGCCAATCAAATATAATGTCAGGTCATGAAGCTGCACGCCGACGATGACAATCCTTACTTGACAAGCCCTGATCATAGGGACCAGCATATTTAATATGTATACAATGATGTGCGCTGACAGCATATTTTCATTGGATAAATGTCAAATTGATTGTTTTTCCCGTTGGAAATTTTAGTTACGTATATTTCTGAAGAAGACGGGTTTACATCCGTCAAAACCATGGTCAAAGGTTGAATAAAACCAGGTCTTGTCGCAGCTACTTGGCAGCTTTGGATTCATTTACTGAGCTGTTACCGCTGCGCGAGGTAGCCGCGCGGTCTAGGGCGCCTTGTCACGGTTCGTCCTGCTCACCATGTCGGAGGTTCGAGTCCTCCCTCGGGCATGGGTGTGTGTGTGCTGTCCATAGCGTAAGTTAGTTTAAGTTGGGTTAAGTAGTGTGTAGGCTTAGGGACCGATGACCTCAGCAGTTTGGTCACATAAGACCTTACCACAAATTTTAAATTTGATCTGCAACCGTCGCTGAAGCGCAGACATGTTCAAAATATTGATATTTTTCCTTCTGGATGTCCATGAAAAGACACGGGTGAATGACGGAGTGATTTCGTCAGTAAAAGCACGGTCGATGTCTTCGTCAGTCTTTGTGTCAATAAAGTGGCGCTCCGTGTGTGAAAACCTCACTATCGACAGGAGATTAAACGGCATTTATAACGGCGAAAGAAGGAAAGCTAAATAAAGGCTGACATTTCATTGGTGAAGATGTCATAACAAAAGGCACGCACGATTCATCTGGTGAAGAAATGAACAAGAAATCAAACTTCCTGGCAGATTAAAACTGTGTGCCGGACCGAGACTCGAACTCGGGCAAAGGTCCCGAGTTCGAGTCTCGGTCCGGCACACAGTTTTAATCTGCCAGGAAGTTTCATATCAGCGCACACTCCGCTGCAGAGTGAAAATCTCATTCTGGGAACAAGAAATCAGCTACGACGATTTGACTGGAACTGTCGCAGAATTCACCCCAGGTAATTTAGGGGGAAAAAGAGAGAACCTAAAGATGCATGGCCAGAGGAGAATTTAAACACTTCTCCTACCAGTCGCAATTGCGCTGACTTAACCACTGCATCTTCCCATTAGATACGAAACGTCTAACTTCCAATTCTTCACCCGATTATGGGCAGCTCTTTAGTCTGTCCAGAAATTTCTTACCCTACCATGAGCTAGAGAAGAACGTCTTTATGTCAAATTTCAGTTCAGAGAGACAACACGCACGAGGTTGCTTCGATTAAAGTTCAATGATATTGGCAGCAGCCAAGTTTCCAAGTGACCATAAAACATTCATGTTCAATCAGTTATATCGATTGCAAGTTGGCAGGTAAGTTCCCCCCTGTGCTTCGATGAATAGACCGACTTTTTGAGCTTCGCCAGGTTGGAATATGGTGTCGGTACTGCGATGAAGAAAGGAGACAGCTTTATACACGCTCTTACAATAGTATCGGGCTTGTCTGCAGTTCGTAGCAGTTGTGAGGTAGTCATTAACGTCAAGTTATGACACATCATAGTACCATCCTTTATACGAGTGCAAGGAGCGAATTTACCGGTCGTCTACAGAGATAGTGTTGACATCAATTAATACTGTTTTTGTCATTTTTTAAGTGCTGCACAATAGCGTAAATAAAGTGATATCTTGATCTGCTAATTCTTTTTTAACGGTAAGGGTGTTATGTGTGTTTCTTGAAAATGGTTAGCTGGAAGTGCATGCAGTGACAAATTGTATGGATTACACAGTCTGCGTCTTCAGTTCAAACAGATAAGAAATTGGTGACTGAAGTGAAATGCAGCTGCAGCTCTGCTTAAGATGATCCACGTGATGGAGGCCCCGAACTTGCCAACCGAAACGAAAACATCGAGAAGTGCACAGAATGACACTGGACGATCGGCGATTAAAGGTGTATGAAATACGTTGGTCAAAATAAATGTTGCATATTGCAGAAACTTTAAAATTTAACGTTGTGATCCAGAAACACGTTATGATATCAGTGTATTGGTTTTTTTTGTAATGTAATCCTAGCGGAAACAGTCCATCCTTCTACCGTGAGGGGGCAGTGACAGCGAGAAAAATCTATAGTGTATCCAGTGGAATCCTTTGTAAGGTTTTGCTTTCGTTTATATTCATCAAGTGTAAATGTGTTTATCTTCTTTATCTTCGTTTTCTTGTGACTGTATCTCACAGAACAATACCAGTTTCGGTTCCCATTATGTTCAGTACTGACAATAAAGCCTCACGCAACATTTATTTTGACCACAGTAGGTGACACCATTGGCATATAAGAGGAAAGAGTACAGTTCATTTCACGTGAAGAATTAACTGTGCGTATCCTTTTTGTTAGGTGTTCGCTGAATTTCTTGAATGCTGATAAAAACAATCACATATGTGGAAACAAGTTCTTGGCAGTGTTTGGACCAGTTTAAAAAAGATGCAACTGAGTTTATGGCAATTTTTTTCCTATGGATAATGCTTGCTACCCCCACTTCACTGCAGAAGCTAAAAAGCAATGAAAACAGTGGGCGAAAATCTATGACCACTGCTAGCTTATAATGTCTTTGTGTAGAATACCGTGACCTTGACTTTGTGCTGTTTTGACTTTGGTAGTGAATTACGTGGCTGATAGTTTCTGCAAATTTCTCGCGCGCCTTTTCCACCCCCTAAGTAATATTGGATTATCGGTCGTTATTCTGGCGGAGGCACGTGTGAGCTGGCAGCCGGTAAAGGTTGATTAAGTCTGAAGTGGAATACCGACAGTAGATGTGTCGGAACGTGTTAATCATTATGTTAAGTATGGAGTGGTGAAGACAGATCGCGTAATCGAGTCAGCGTGCTAAGAGACTTATAAGTGGCCATTATTAAGTGATTGCATTCAATAAGTTGGATTAGGCAGGAGTAATAACTGTGAGATAGTGGAAGTAAGAGAAGAGTGAATGTGGAAATTGCATTACTGACAACACTCTGCAGACTTTAACTGTAAGGAAATTCATTGACAGTACTAATTTTATTTCATGAACTGGATCCGTTTAATAAGCGTGTTATTGTGCAAAGGTAAAGAAATAAATGTGTATAGATCGTAATTATATTTAATAGCTATATGAATTATGAACTCAGTGCACAATTTCGTCACTCAAATAAACAGAATAACAACTCTGTTCACAGAGAAACGAATTCTCCAGATCTAACAGACAGATTCTCTGCTGTGGCTCTCGCCAGCCACGTCTCTAGCTAGATCCCCGAAGAGAAGTATCTTTGGTTGATCCCTGTAGGGAAGTGCCTCTCCACGCCATGCACCCGCTTTCTCGTGGACATGCTGTGGGTCATGAATCTGCCCGCAAATCACTTGAAGCAGATGCTGCTTTCGTAAGATTTTCTGGAAGTTTCCATTTTCCCTCCTACATCCTTAGCACTCCACCAATGAAATACACGTATCTGCTTTTCAGTGAGCAGCATGTCCCGGTGCTTCCCACGAGAAGATTACTCGGATGTCAGCTTACAATAATGGTATGTGACTCTGCGTATTTCTTCACACTCATTCGCCAGTTATGCTATTCCGAATTTTTTTTCATTGCGGCAGAGTGCAACCTGGCGCCCGCACTGTCTTCATTAAGGGGATTCTGGACCTCCAGCGCTGTAAACGGCCTCCTCCTTGCTCTCCTCTCTCTCTCTCTGGGCACCTCACAGTCGGCTGCAGATTTCGAGTCCATTATTACACTGCTGGCTGTGAGACAGGCCCACCAGCTATTGGCATATGCTATATTCCATTGGAAAGCTGATAAATCTGTCTATTTAGTGGTATATAACACACTCGATTTTTTTTATTTTACGAGTTATAACCAATAGTCTTCACGGGTTTTCATCAACTGTTTAGTAGCAAGCAATGCTGTACCGTAAAAACTTTCTCTCAGACGAGGAAATCGAAAGTCTATTGAGTAAATGTGATATTGATGTTTCTGAAAGTAATTTTTGATAGTTCTGAGAATGAAGACAGTGAGGTAAAAGGTACTAGCAGTAATAATGAGGCAAATGAAACAGATAGTGACAGTGATGTTGCAGCATTACGTGAGTCTGTTGCTAAAAAATCTTCCAAAATTTCATTTTTTGGTTCTAGTGGCGTCAATTCTGGGGTTCAAAGACGACTCCGTGAACAACTCACCCCCTTAGATTTACACACCAAAATGGTTCATGTGTTTTTCTGGGAGGATGTAGCAGCAGAAACAAATAGATATGCAATAGAAGGTCATGCTTCGAAATCAAACAGTGCCTGGTTTCCTATTACATTTGATGAAATTCAAAAATATTTTGCTTTATTTATTATTATGACACAGATGAAGAAGCCAATACTTCAGACATACTCGTCCACGAAATAATAAATTCATAGTCCATTCTCTTCTAATAGAAGTTCCTTCATTTTGTAAACAATCAAAATGTTGATCCTGCAAACCATCTGAACAAGTTACAACCTGTTAATGACTATCTCCAATTTCCAGAGTGTTTATTATCATGAAGAAGATACTACAATGGATGAAATCCTCATGAAATTCAGATGTAGACTCTGCTGCATACAGTTCAATCCCCCAAGGAAAGGGACCTTTTGGAATAAAGTTCTTCAAAATTTGTCAGTCAAACAGTGTTTACTGTTCAGGATTATACAGGAAGAGTCAAGCAATAAAGAACCCCATTTAATGAAGCTGTTGTTATGGACCTCATGCAACCAGACCTGTTTCAAAAATATAAACTAAAAAAAGAGAGACTGTTGTGCTATTTTCACACAAGCTCATGACTCTAAAGTGGATGGATAAAAAAGAAGTAAATATTCTGTCCACTATCCATACAGATGTCAATACGACAGCTACAGGAAAGAGTGATAGGCAAACCAAAACCCCAGTCCAGAAGCCCCAAGCAATAATACAGTACAACAATTCAATAGTCCTACTAAACAAAGTGGCTGGAAAAGAGTTGAGGACATAATATAGCAGGTCACTCTACCAAACTACCTTAGACATGAATGGCCCCAGTATGGAATTTCCCCTGCTAGACTGCACGCAGAAAACTGGGCACATTTTGTTAGGTTTATCCCCCCAAATCCCGTCAAGAAAATACTCTCCACAAATTCTGTAGTGTGCAAAGCAAGGAAGGAAAAAAGTGACACGTGGTATGAGTGTGGGGAATATCTAGTGGTGGTGCACGTGCCTGAATGTTTTCGACTATTTCACAACAACAAAACTTTTAAATCAGTGTTATCTTCACTCCTCATCACTTCAATAAACAGTAAGGTAAGATTTATAAAGAATACCTATCAAAAATTACGTAATTTTTAGAAGAGTGTGTAAGAGAAAATATGCTGATTTTCTTAAATTTAAATGGTAAATATAGGGTCAACTATGGGGTAAAATATTAGTGAGTCAGCGGGTTAAGACCCAGACATGCAGTACTACAGAAATTATTAGTAGGTGGTGCTAGCGACTAACAGACAATGAAATGATTAATAATGTGTGTGTAGACAACGCTCTAATATAAATATAAATCGGGAAGAATTTACGGAATATTAAATTTATGTGGCAAAATCTTGCGGCCTTCCACACTACTCCAGACAATCTCCCCAGGGATGGTAGAGAAATTTGCATTATTTAAACACCACGTATGTGTAATTGTTTCCGACATTATGCGACCGAGCTGATGGATGGCGTAAAAGTAACTGTTATGTAATCTGGCATCCCACCACAGTACACCGGTTCTAACTCGCTGACGTACTCACCTGGTCACCTGCGGAGATCAGCTGGACGACTTTTTGCAGATAAGAGTTGCTAGCAGTTTAAGCCACAAGCGCTATCCTAAAACCCAACTTTCTCTCTGGTGCAACCATAACCCTGCTTTCAAAAGCAGCGATTATTCTTGGGTGGTGACAGTCCTTGTCAGCCAGAGCTCACAAGTGGACTTAAGATACGTAACACGTTATAAACTATTGCATAATTATTAGAGAACGTGTGACATTGCTAGAAGACAAGTAAAAAACTCGAGTTGGAGAGCCATCAACGCATCTATGACCACCCCATTGCTAATGTTAGTCTGGAGCTTCCCTCAAGCGTGGGCAGGAGTGTCGCAGTGGGACGAGACTACTACTTTTCTCCCACATTTAAAATATACTGGGTGTGGTGTCACCGCCAGACACCACACTTGCTAGGTGGTAGCCTTTAAATCGGCCGCGGTCCGGTAGTATACGTCGGACCCGCATGTCGCCACTATCAGTGATTGCAGACCGAGTGCCGCCACACGGCAGGTCTAGAGAGACTTCCTAGCACTCGCCCAGTTGTACAACCGACTTTGCTAGCGATTGTTCACTGACAAAATACGCTCTTATTGGCCGAGACGATAGTTGGTATAGCCTTCAGCTACGTCATTTGCTACGACCTAGCAAGGCGCCATGTTCAGTTACTATTGATATTGTAAATAATGTACAGACAAGAGCTACGTTCAACATTAATGGATTAAAGTTAAGTATTCCACCATCTGCGTCCGTTTTTCTAAGTTCTAATTTCCTTGTCCTGTTCCAGACCTCACGCCAGCCTGCGTGAGCTTAAACGCGTGTCTTTCGGCTTCCTCTAAAATTCGTGGGTTGGCTCTCCTGCCAGTCCACAACACTGGGCATATCGGGCAAAAAATAGCGACAAAATGTAAACCTGAAAGCACACTCACTGTGAATGAGATCTAGGGCTCCAGGGCAGAATAAAAACACATGTAGCCTATGCAATTTAAGTGCTTAACGTCACTATAAGACTCGTAAATAGCAAAGGCGTATATATACACGCCCACACCACCCAAATGAGATTCAGCGATCCTCAAAGCCGAGCAACAAATAAACTATTTCCACTTACCAAGTTGTCGACACAACACCTCCACTGCTATAGGATAAAATGCAGTCGTAGAGAGCTGCACCGTTCACGAGCTGTCTGTCGATAAGTTTCCGAAAAAAATTACGAGGAGATGCTGTACGTTTCTGTAAGCGCTGCGATTGCCACCGTCGCAGCAGCTGACTCAGGGGCCGTGGGTGTCGGCATAGGCACTATGAGCTCTGGAATACTGACCAGACTGCAGCCATCCAATACCTCTATGTGCGAGAATTATCGCACAATCAGCTTAACAGCTCATGCATCGAAGCTGCTTACAAGAATAATATACAGAAGAATGGAAAAGAAAATTGAGAATGCGCTAGGTGACGATCAGTTTGGCTTTAGGAAAAGTAAAGGGGCGAGAGAGGCAATTCTGACGTTACGGCTAATAATGGAAGCAAGGCTAAAGAAAAATCAAGACACTTTCATAGGATTTGTCGACCTGAAAAAGCGTTGGACAATATAAAATGGTGCAAGCTGTTCGAGATTCTGAAAAAAGTAGGGGTAAGCTATAGGGAGAGACGGGTCATATACAATATGTACAACAACCAAGAAGGAATAATAAGAGTGGACGATCAAGAACGAAGTGCCCGTATTAAGAAGGGTGTAAGACGAGGCTGTAGCCTTCCGCCCCTACTCTTCAATCTGTACATCCAGGAAGCAATGATGGAAATAAAAGAAAGGTTCAGGAGTGGAATTAAAATACAAGGTGAAAGGATATCAATGATACGATTCGCTGATGACATTGCTATCCTGAGTGAAAGTGAAGAAGAATTAAATGATCTGCTGAAAGGAATGAACAGTCTAATGAGTACACAGTATGGTTTGAGAGTAAATCGGAGAAAGACGAAGGTAATGAGAAGTAGTAGAAATGAGAACAGCGAGAAACTTAACATCAGGATTGATGGTCATGAAGTCAATGAAGTTAAGGAATTCTGCTACCTAGGCAGTAAAATAACCAATGACGGACGGAGCAAGGAGGACATCAAAAGCAGACTCGCTATGGCAAAAAAGGCATTTCTGGCCAAGAGAAGTCTACTAATATCAAATACCGGTCTTAATTTGAGGAAGAAATTTCTGAGGATGTACGTCTGGAGTACAGCATTGTATGGTAGTGAAACATGGACTGTGGGAAAACCGGAACAGAAGAGAATCGAAGCATTTGAGATATGGTGCTATAGACGAATGTTGAAAATTAGGTGGACTGATAATGTAAGGAATGAGGAGGCTCTACGCAGAATCGGAGAGGAAAGGAATATGTGGAAAACACTGATAAGAAGAAGGGACAGGACATCTGCTAAGACATGAGGAAATGACTTCCATGGTACTAGAGGTAGCTGTAGAGGGCAAAAACTGTAGAGGAAGACAGAGATTGGAATACGCCAAGCAAATAATTGAGGACGTAGGTTGCAAGTGCTACTCTGAGATGAAGAGGTTAGCACAGGAAAAAAATACACGGTCCCTACCCCAGGGAAATACCATCATCTCATTGGATCCAAGTGGCTTTTGACACTGTACCACACAAGCGGCTCGTAGTGAAATTGCGTGCTTATGGAATATCGTCTCAGTTATGTGACTGGATTTGTGATTTCCTGTCAGAGAGGTCACAGTTCGTAGTAACTGACGGGAAGTCATCGAGTAATACAGAAATGATTTCTGCCGTTCCCCAAGGTACTGTTATAGGCCCTTTGCTGTTCCTTATCTATATAAACGATTTGGGAGACAATCTGAGCAGCCGTCTTCGGTTGTTTGCACATGATGCCGACTAATAAATTAATCAGAAGATCAAAGCAGACTACAAAACGATTTAAAAGAAATATCTGGTTGGTGCGAAAAGCAGCAGTTGACCCTAAATAACGAAACGTGTGAGGTCATCCACATGAGTGCTAAAAGGAACTCGTTAAACTTCGGTTACACGATAAATCAGTCTAATCTAAAAGTCGTAAATTCAACTAAATACCTAGGTATTACAATTACGAACAACTTAAATTGGAAGGAACACATAGAAAATATTGTGGGGATGCCTAATCAAAGGCTGCGTTTTATTGGCACGACACTCAGAAAATGTAACAGACCTACTAAGGAGACTGCCTACACTACGCTTGTCCGTCCTCTTTTAGAATACTGCTGCGCGGTGTGGGATCTTTACCAGATAGGACTGACGGCGTACATCGAAAAAGTTCAAAGAAAGGCAGCACGTTTTGTATTATCGCGAAATATAGGAGAGAGTGTCACAGAAATGATACAGGATTTGGACTGGGCATCATTAAAAGAAAGACTTTTTCGTTGCGACGGAATCTTTTCACGAAATTCCAATCACCAACTTTCTCCTCCTAATGCGAAAATATTTTGTTGACACCGACCTACATAGGGAGGTACGATCACCACGATAAAATAAGGGAAATCAGAGCTCGTACGGAAAGATATAGGTGTTCATTATTTCCGCGCGCTATACGAGACTGGAATAATAGAGAATTGTGAAGGTGGTTCGATGAACCCTCTGCCAGGCACTTAAATGTGATTTGCAGAGTATCCATGTAGATGTAGAACAATGGGAAATCATCCTACACAAATTGATAAATGTGGGGACTCCCAAAGCTGTGTGTCCGTTTAGTTGATGATCCAGAATTCCTTTCAGTGGCACAAAACTTGAGCGACTGCTTTCGTCAGATAACTGCTCAGACTTAAGACGACCGCCGGATATGAGGACCCAAGCAGTTAGATAGCAGGCTCTCTGAAAGCATTATGAAGTTGTCATTAAGAAAGCGCTGAAATTATTTTTATTACATGGTGCATATGTGTTTTTGGACATTTCTGTGAGCTGCTTGGGTTTATCCATAAAGTCTTATTAACAAAAATTTATTATTTAGTAGCAAAAACGCCCCAACGTGTACTCAATACAATAATATGATCAGCTGTAAAGTGTTGGAAGTTAAGATTTTATCATGAATCCACCTCCCGTGGTTCTCATATATCATATCGTTAGAGCTCCGACAGTGCCCCATTTACTAAATTGTCATTGATGACAAAACGTAAATCACCTGATATTGGAGTCAAGTTCATGGCCTGATAGTGCTAAGAGGAGAAGCCTGTAGATAGAATATTATGACATCTTTTTTTTTTTTAATACTCTTTGAAGGTGGTAAGTGCGACAACTCATTTGGGAAATGCCAGTAATCTGTGCAAGTGATGTTTCATCTTCTAGGACTCTGTTGGGTAATTTTTTTAGGGACTGTACTCTTAAGATATGGTGCGTGATAATTAATTCCCACATATACACTCCTGGAAATTGAAATAAGAACACCGTGAATTCATTGTCCCAGGAAGGGGAAACTTTATTGACACATTCCTGGGGTCAGATACATCACATGATCACATTGACAGAACCACAGGCACATAGACACAGGCAACAGAGCATGCACAATGTCGGCACTAGTACAGTGTATATCCACCTTTCGCAGCAATGCAGGCTGCTATTCTCCCATGGAGACGATCGTAGATATGCTGGATGTAGTCCTGTGGAACGGCTTGCCATGCCATTTCCACCTGGCGCCTCAGTTGGACCAGCGTTCGTGCTGGACGTGCAGACCGCGTGAGACGACGCTTCATCCAGTCCCAAACATGCTCAATGGGGGACAGATCCGGAGATCTTGCTGGCCAGGGTAGTTGACTTACACCTTCTAGAGCACGTTGGGTGGCACGGGATACATGCGGACGTGCATTGTCCTGTTGGAACAGCAAGTTCCCTTGCCGGTCTAGGAATGGTAGAACGATGGGTTCGATGACGGTTTGGATGTACCGTGCACTATTCAGTGTCCCCTCGACGATCACCAGTGGTGTACGGCCAGTGTAGGAGATCGCTCCCCACACCATGATGCCGGGTGTTGGCCCTGTGTGCCTCGGTCGTATGTAGTCCTGATTGTGGCGCTCACCTGCACGGCGCCAAACACGCATACGACCATCATTGGCACCAAGGCAGAAGCGACTCTCATCGCTGAAGACGACACGTCTCCATTCGTCCCTCCATTCACGCCTGTCGCGACACCACTGGAGGCGGGCTGCACGATGTTGGGGCGTGAGCGGAAGACGGCCTAACGGTGTGCGGGACCGTAGCCCAGCTTCATGGAGACGGTAGCGAATGGTCCTCGCCGATACCCCAGGAGCAACAGTGTCCCTAATTTGCTGGGAAGTGGCGGTGCGGTCCCCTACGGCACTGCGTAGGATCCTACGGTCTTGGCGTGCATCCGTGCGTCGCTGCGGTCCGGTCCCAGGTCGACGGGCACGTGCACCTTCCGCCGACCACTGGCGACAACATCGATGTACTGTGGAGACCTCACGCCCCACGTGTGGAGCAATTCGGCGGTACGTCCACCCGGCCTCCCGCATGCCCACTATACGCCCTCGCTCAAAGTCCGTCAACTGCACATACGGTTCACGTCCACGCTGTCGCGGCATGCTACCAGTGTTAAAGACTGCGATGGAGCTCCGTATGCCACGGCAAACTGGCTGACACTGACGGCGGCGGTGCACAAATGCTGCGCAGCTAGCGTCATTCGACGGCCAACACCGCAGTTCCTGGTGTGTCCGCTGTGCCGTGCGTGTGATCATTGCTTGTACAGCCCTCTCGCAGTGTCCGGAGCAAGTATGGTGGGTCTGACACACCGGTGTCAATGTGTTCTTTTTTCCATTTCCAGGAGTGTATTAATCTAACATGGTATGAATCTGAGACTGACGAGCAAACCCCATTATGTAGTTTTATAAGGTTTCTCGCCACACTTCACTGCAGTGAATCTTCTGTTGCTTGCGGAAATGCACTAAACACGCCCCTTACTAAGTAGAAGCCTTCTTCTAAATCGAATAACGTAATGCTGGAGCTATTATTTAATCAATACACTCGAAACCGCTTTTGTGGACTGACATTTGCAACCAACATAAGGTAAGAGAATTTAGAACTCATACAGAAAGATATTTTCCTTTTCCTCTCTACAGCTCCGTTTTTGTGAGTGACACGTTGTACCGTATGAAATATGTGTTTTGTGTGTGTTTGTTTGTGTCTCTCTCTGTGTGTGTGTATGTGTGTGTGTGTGTGTGTGTGTGTGTGTGTGCGCGTGTGCGCCAGCGCGTTCTAAAAAAAATTAGGAAGTGACGTCATGATCGCGTGAACCTCTTATAAGCGACCTAAAGTCTGGACAAACATTAACAAAACCACAGCCCAGCCGCAACACAACTGGAAAGGCATACTGGGAAGTGCATACAGTAATAAAGCATGTTTCCAAGTCTCGGTTCTATAGGAAATCCACCGTTAGGTTGGCTGTATATCAGATGCCAGTTTTGCTGTTATGTGTAACCGTTTTGCATGTTAAAACTATAAGCATACAGCACATAGTTTTGTAATCCATTACAGGTATTGATTGTCTTTTTTAAGTAGAGTATCGAGGTATGGTATTTCAGCCTGCTATTACCGAATAATACGTTTAAACTACAGTCTTCCACGCCACGTACACATCCATCTAAAAATACAACACTTACGTTTTCTAATTTTAAGAGTCATAACAGTAAAATAACGTCATATCACGTGATCAATATTTTTAGCTTCTTATTACTTCCCCAGCAAAGAAATTGCAGAACGACATTAGGACTACATACAGGGTGTATCATAATTAATGGTGTAAACGCATACAGCTGAAAGTACACGATACTAGAAGGAAAAAAGTCTCAGTAAACATAGGGTCGAAAATGCATACCTTAAGAGCTACGAACAATTTTTCATCTTCGATAGTGTGAAACAAATCTCTTGTACTGCCAGTTCTTTGCTTTCCATATTTTAGGAAGTGGTAGTATGGACCAAAATAAGAAAAGAATGTCCAGCAAACATGTGCTCTAAAACGCATACCTTAAAAGTTACGAGCACTTGATCATTAGAAGAGTTGTGTTTCAAAATAGCAAAGATGAAAAAGTGCTCATAACTCTTAAAGAATGCACATGTTTACAGGCGTTTTTTTCTTGTTTTGGTCCATACTGCCAATTCCCAAAATATGGAAATCAAAGAACGTGCAGTAGAAGAGATTTGTTTCGCAGTATCGAAGATGAAAATTGCTCGTAGCTCTTAAGGTGTGCATTTTCGACCGTATGTTTACTGAAACTTTTTTGCTTCTAGTATCGTGTACTTTCAAATGTATGCGTTTACCCCCTTAATTATGATACACCCTGTATATAAAAATTTTAAAGGTAATGGTGTAAGTCTGCTCGACAAACATTTCCTCCCTTATATGACAGAAAATCGTAATTTGTTCTATATTGTTACCAGCAAGACAATAGGACCAACCTTTACTGCTTCAGAATTATTTTCACTCGATTTTTCCATATTCTTGACACACTAGCAAAATACTCTGCCAAAGGTCATGCATTTGACAGTCATAGTAACTGCAAATAATAGAGATGTTTTCCAGTCTTGATACTGTAGCATGTATCCGACACTTGCAATTAGCCTGACAAAAGGATTAGATGACTAGACTGTCACATCCTTTCACCATTAGCAAATGCTCCGTCAGAACAGTATTCTTTTAATGCATATGCACACTGTACTGATTTGCATATGACGAATTGACAGTCATCCAGCAGAACGACGCAGTATTCCACTGACAGACAGCCCATAGGACGACTGTCAGTATCACTGATTGTAGAATCAGTTTCCACATTAAAACAAAAAGCATACATTGCATTGTCGTTTTTAAGCAGATTATCGAGGTATGGTATTCCATCCTGCCATTACCGAATAGTCGATTAAAATTAAAGTTTTGCAAACATGTATACATCCGGCTAAAAAATGTAACACTCATGTTTTCTAATTTTAGGAGTCAGAGCGGAAAAGACTCGTGATCAGATGATCAACAATATATAAGCTAGCGTTACTTCCGCAGCAGACAAATTGCAGAACGATCTTAGGACCATGTATACGGAAACTTTAATAGGTAACGGTCTAAGTCTGCTCGACACACATAGCCTCCTTCACGTATCAGGAAGATACAGTTTGTTCTATATCTCGACCAGCAAGGCGTTCAGGTACTAAAGAGATGTATAGTTGTTATTTACATTCTCATATTTACTGTTCCTAGAATTTCCATATTCTTAACTTTATCAAAAACACCTCTGTGATGGTACTGTATCCCATACTGATTTGCTTACGATGAACAGACAGTAGAACTATCACCATTGCTGTTCGGTAACTCATGTAATAAATTTCCAGGTTAAATAATTAAAATTACAGACATATAGAGCGTAGCTTTATAACCACTTATTGGCCCCTGTTACCTGGAATGTATGTAAGTCAACAGATATAGGACAAACACAGGAATGCAGCTTAGAATAGAAATATGACAACCAACAGCAAAAATGCCTTCTATGTTGATGATTATTTAAACGAGTATCAAAATCCTTTGGGTAAAGGCTATGATGAAAACTCTACCAGTCACGCGATCTTCTGCTCATACCTTCTTAATGTGATTGGACTTACAGTCCAGTTACACTATTTAGTCTGTGATTTGATGTGGGTGGAAGTGGATCCAGCAATGACAAGCAACATGCACAGTGCTTCTCTGCACACCAAAATCGCATACTTAGCGTTATCCATTAAAGTATCAGCCCTGATACATTTTTAAAAAATGCGAGATTCCACTCCCAAACCTGACAACCTCTGGCATGGAGAGCAATCGTAATGTATGGATAACTTGATTTTAAGTAGATCTAAGACGTGTATTTTGATAAAACATACAATCTAGACTTAGTTCCACAATTCAGCGCTTTTGCAACCTGTGTAGTAGTAGTACTAATAGTAGTAGTAGTAGTAGTAATAGTAGTGAACATCTGAGAATACAGTAGTTTACATGAGCATACCGGCATGAGTTTGCATAATCGGATTGTACGTTAATTAATTAAAATTATATACACATAATATTTTGTATTAGACCACCACAGGTCAAATACAGTTCAGTTGACGATTCGTGCAAAAACATCTGCATAAAGAGCCCAGATGGCAACATTTTCGGCCATAACTTCTATGTGTGGATGTAATTACACACTATTTTCTCTGTGTGTGTGTGTGTGTGTGTGTGTGTGTGTGTGTGTGTGTGTGTGTGTGTGTACTGCCACGTGGATACCCCCTGGGCTAGGGGTGGAGTGGATGTATGGTGTTAACCAAAATGCATATTAATGGAGGAAAATTCACTTTAAAGACACCCAGGCCTCTTCATAGTAAGAGGGTAATTGGTTATTTAAATAAAAATAATAATATGTGATGGTAAAATATTAAATAGAGGGTGGTGACAGGAGGTTGCAGAATAGTAGACAGTCTATCTAACGACCCTGGCGATTCAGCTGAGACGCAAACTACCACAATGTGGCATTGAGATGTGAAACGGTACCTGCGTGATACCATCTTTGACAAGCCCTCGCCAGCATGTATTAACTCTTCTCCAAAACACTCAATGGTATATGTGTCGAAAGCAGTAAATTTCTCACAACTGGTGTCGCCAGAGAGCACACTCTAAGATATCGTTAAATGTAGGCTTCTAAAAATTAGACAAATGTCCAGCAATAGCATTAGATGCTAATCGAAGTCATGTAGATAAAATAAAAATACACGCTATGCATGTACACAGAGCTCCTTTTCTCATCTATCAGCAAACTTATAGTTATTTCAACTATACTGGTGTCAACATGTGATCCATATACAGGGTGTTACAAAAAGATACGGCCATACTTTCAGGAAACATTCCTCACACACAAATAAAGAAAAGATGTTATGTGGACATGTGTCCGGAAACGCTTAATTTCCATGTTAGAGCTCATTTTAGTTTCGTCAGTATGTACTGTACTTCCTCGATTCACCGCCATGATTTCATACGGGATACTCTACCTGTGCTGCTAGAACATGTGCCTTTACAAGTACGACACAACATGTGGTTCATGCACGATGGTGCTCCTGCACATTTCAGTCGACGTGTTCGTACGCTTCTCAACAACAGATTCGGTGACCGATGGATTGGTAGAGGCGGACCAATTCCATGGCCTCCATGCTCTCCTGACCTCAACCCTCTTGACTTTCATTTATGGGGGCATTTGAAAGCTCTTTTCTACGCAACCCCGGTACCAAATGTAGAGACTGTTCGTGCTCGTATTGTGGGCGGCTGTGATACAATACGCCATTTTCCAGGGCTGCATCAGCGTATCAGGGAGGACATTTTGAACATTTCCTGTAACAAAGTGTTTGAAGTCACGCTGGTACGTTCTGTTGCTGTGTGTTTCCATTCCATGATTAATGTGATTTGAAGAGAAGTAATAAAATGAGCTCTAACATGGAAAGTAAGCGTTTCCGGACACATGTCCACATAACATATTTTCTTTCTTTGTGTGTGAGGGATGTTTCCTGAAAGTTTGGCCGTACCTTTTTGTAACACCCTGTATACCATTTTACAATTTATCCAAATATATTTATAATTCCAAATATGGAGAATACCTCAACATTCAGTATAAAATAACATAACCATTTCATCATGCACACAGAATTAGTGGGAGTATGACGATGTCGTCTTCTGTCATTCTCTCTCTCTCTCTCTCTCTCTTTCTTTAGAATGCACCATCGCACCACTAATAAAGCATATGTGGTGTCACTCCCTTTCTTACATTAAGGCTTTACAACCTACGACTGCTCGACAGATTACCCCATCTGTACAATGCTATTTTTATCTCTAAGTGCACACATGATGTCATATCTCTTACCTTCCTCCCTCTGTATAAAGAAAACACACACACACATACACACACACACACACACACACACATACACACACACACACATATATACAAGGTGAGAGTCACCTACCGTTACCGCTGGATATATTTCGTAAACCACATCAAATACTGACGAACCGATTCCACAGACCGAACGTGAGGAGAGGGGCTAGTGTAATTGTTTAATACAAACCATACAAAAATGCACGGAAGTATGTTTTTTAACACAAACCTACGTTTTTTTAAACGTTAGTTTTGTTAGCACATCTGAACATATAAACAAATACGTAATCAGTGCCGTTTGTTGCATTGTAAAATGTTAATTACATCCGGAGATATTGTAACCTAAAGTTGACGCTTGAAACCTCCGACGTTCAGTTGCGTGTTGTAACAAACACGGGCCACGGTCGGCGAGCAGCAACTTCAGGGTCATGTTTACGATGACGACCGTGTTTACGAGTGTGGCTGTAGTGCACTGTTGTGGTTTGGTCTAGCTGTCGCAGTGTCCGCATGTAGCGCTTGCTGCTATTGTTATTCTGCATTCGTCTCCGCACGCAGACCAACTGTAGTACACCGTGTTACCAGACGTCTGTGATAGTGTAGTGTTGTAGGAACTGTGACCATGGTGTATTCGAACTCTGAAAAGGCGGAGATGATACTCATCTATGGCGAGTGTCGACGAAATGCAGCTGAAGCCTTCAGGGTGTATGCAGAACGGTACCCGGACAGAGAGCATCGAACGCGCCGCACATTGCAAAACATCTACCGCCAACTGTATGCAACAGGTATGGTCGTAGCACGCAAACGGGTCCGTAACAGGCCCGTCACAGGAGAAGCGGGTGCAGTTGGTGTGTCAGCTGCTGTTGCCATGAACCCACACATGAGTACACGGGACATTGCGAGAGCCGGTGGACTGAGTCAAAGTAGTGTCATGCGCATACTGCATCGTCACCGTTTTCACCCGTTTCATGTGTCGCTACGTCAGCAATTACATGGTGATGACTTTAATCATCGAGTGCAATTCTGTCAATGGGCATTAACAGAGAATGCGTTGCAGTTCTACCTGTTTACCGATGAAGCGGGTTTCACAAACCACGGGGCAGTGAATCCACGGAACATGCATTACTGGTCCGTGGACAATCCTCGCTGGCTCAGACAGGTAGAGCGACAGCGACCGTGGACTGTAAATGTATGGTGCGGAATCATTGGCGACCATCTCATTGGTCCTCACTTCATTGCAGGGGCCCAAACACCTGCTACATACATCGCGTTTCTACAGAATGATCTGCCAACGTTGCTCGAAAATGTCCCACTGGAAACGCGTCGACGTATATGGTATCAGCGTGATGGTGCACCTGCACATTCCGCAATTAACACTAGGCTGACCCTTGACAGGATGTTCGACGGGCGTTTCACAGGACGTGGAGAACGCATAAATTGGCCAGCCCGTTCTCCTGATCTTACACCTCTGGACTTCTTTCTGTGGGGTACGTTAAAGGAGAATGTGTACCGTGATGTGCCTACAACCCCAGAGGATATGAAACAACGTATTGTGGCAGCCTGGGGCGACATTACACCAGATGTACTGCGGCGTGTACGACATTCATTACGCCAGAGATTGCAATTGTGTGCAGCAAATGATGGCCACCACATTGAACATCTATTGGCCTGACATGTCGGGACACACTGTATTCCACTCCGTAATTGAAAACGGAAACCACGTGTGTACGTGTACCTCACCCCTCATGGTAATTTACATGTGCGTCAGTGAAAAAGACCAATAAAAAGGTGTTAGCATGTGGACGTAATGTGCTGTTCCAGTCTCTTCTGTACCTAAGGTCCATCGCCGTTCCCTTTGGATCCCTACGTAATTCGGTGCTCTCCGATACACACGATCGAACAGCGGAGGAGTGGTACTCAAGCGTCAACTTTAGGTTACAATATCTCCGGATGTAATTAACATTTTACAATGCAACAAACGGTACTGATTACGTATTTGTTTATATGTTCAGATGTGCTAACAAAACTAACGGGGTTCCATTTAAAAAAACGTAGTTTTGTGTTAAAAAACATACTTCCGTGCATTTTTTAATGGTTTGTATTAACCAATTACACTAGCCCCTCTCCTCACGTTCGGTCTGTGGAATCGATTCGTCAGTATTTCATGTGGTTTACGAAATATATCCAGCGGTAATGTTAGGTGACTCACCCTATATATATATCAGGAGGTCAGTTGAAGTTTTGCAGTGAGCGACAATGGCTATGTTTGAGTCAGTTGCTGTATGTACTGCCTGTAAGTGCGGTATGCCGTTCAAGGATCCTAATAGTATGAATGGGAAACACAAACAATGAGAGTGGGTCAAGATTGAAGTGGGACATGTACAGAGCGCACAGGACTGTTTCCTTCTGGCACTGCATCTCATCATCTTTATTGACAACACACGATGCCACACAGAAAAACGTGTGCAGGAGCTCCTGCATACTTGGGGTGGAAGGTACTGGAACATGCTCCATATTCACCCAATATGAGTCCATGTGATTATGACCTGTTCACTAAAATGAAGGAACTTCTTTGTGACACATGCTACAACCCAAGAGAAGATATCATCAGTGGCATAGGTCAGTTCTTTTGAGACATCGATGAAGTTGAATGCACTGATAGTATACAACACATTCCATATATGTGAAGGAAGGTGATCCAGATGTGGGTCGATTATAGTGAGGGCATGTAATATGCTGAATGTCTCTCTCAACAAAGTGTGGTATGAATTTTTTTTAACCATGTTGCCACTACTTCTTATCCCTCTCATCAACTCATGGGTCCAAAATTAAAGCAAGAAACGGAAATTTTGTAAGGTTGCGTTTATTTTGCCACAAAACAGTATAAACAGGTGATAGTAAAGTAGAAACAATGTAAAGCACACAGAACGGAATCAACTGCAATTTGCATAACAGTAGACAAAAATGTTCTTCCTTTTTTCCATGCACATTCTGACAACTGGTTAATGTGCCCAGTGTCGGGTGTGACAAACTCTGGCACCAGTACAGGCCTGACAAAGGCGGGACATGCTGTGAATGATGTCATCAATCTCATGTTGAGAGAATAACGCCCATTCTCCCTTCAGAGCTGCTCACAAGTCCTGGAAAGTGGTTTATGGATGCTGACTTGATGCAGCCCATCTCCCTAGTGCGTCCCAGACATGCCCCATGGGATTCATATCAGGAGAGCAAGCAGGCCACGTCATGTGTGCAACCTCTATCATTTCCAAAGAAACATCAACCACCGATGCTCTATGAGGTTGAGCATTATCGTCCATCAGTATGAAGTCTGGATCCACAACACCTCGCAACAACCTCGCACGATATCTCAGGATCTCCTCACAGTATCTGGTAGCTGTTAAATCTTGCTGATTCACCCATGCAATTTCATGAACAGGTGTTCGAGTGGTCAACATAATCCCTGCACACGCCATTAGGGGTCCTCCTTGGTATGGGTCTCTTTCCACAATGTTTGGATCCCTAAACCGTGTTCCACGTGTCCTTCAGATGCGAATCCGTCGAGAACTAGTCTCCAGACCAAATCTGGACTCGTCTGTGAAATGAATATTGGCCCACCGTTCGACCGTCCAGGTGGCATGTTGATGGCTCTGTTCTAGACGTTCCCTTCGATGAAGGCACGCCAGAGGTCAACAGACAGAAGGTCTCCAACAATAATGGCCACTCTGCTGAATCTTTCTGTACACCGTTTGCTTCGTTACAACACGTCCAGGGGATGCTGTAAGGTCAGATGCCAGTTGCGGTGCAGTACTAAGGCGGTACCGTCGTGTCCCTACAGCCAAATAACGGTCCACTCTTTCTGATGTCAGGCAACGGCCTTGCCGCAGTGGATACACCGGTTCCCGTCAGATCACCGAAGTTAAGCGCTGTCGGGCGTGGCCGGCACTTAGATGGGTGACCATCTGGGCTGCCACGCGCTGTTGCCATTTTCCGGGGTGCCCTCAGCCTCTTGATGTCAGTTGAGGAGCTACTCAACCGAATAGCAGCGGCTTCGGTCAAGAATACCATCGTAACGACCGGGAGAGCGGTGTGCTGACCCCACGTCCCTTCTATTCGCATCCTCCTCTGAGGATGACACGGCGGTCGGATGGTCCCGGTAGGCCACTCGTGGCCTGAAGACGGAGTGCTGCTAGTGCTTTCTGATGTCAGACCTGGTCGACCCTGTCCTGGTCTCCGGGATACAGTTTCGGTCTCTATAAATTGTCGCCTCACCTGAGCAACAACAGATCGATTCACATTAAGCCATTGAGCCACATTAGTTTGCGACTCTCCTGCTTCCATTCTTCCTATGGCCCTCCACAGCATTGAGTCTGCAGGCGTCTTCTCTGTGCCATACTGCACTGTCTGTGACTGTGTACACACCGATTGTGGAAGTGGGACTGCTCTGAAAACACTGCCCCGCTTGATAGGTGCCCTGACGTCATTGCTGGCTTCGTCGTTCATTGATCGGAATGCCATCTTTGGTGCAGAACACGATCGTAACGACATCTGGTAGGAAAGTAACCAAGAGATCTCCAGACAGTTATATATAGCGTTTATGTCATAAAATATTTCGGCTGTCTCCTAAATATAAATACAGCTCTCCTTTATGACCATTTAAAATCCAGATCTTACCGAATTTTTGACATTTTCTACATTTTCCCGTCTTCCTGATTTTTTTCCCCATGTTTCATCATAACATACCTCGAGATTCTACTGAAAAAAAGTCAATCAGGACTTATAATGGTTTATAAAACTATGTGCTTCATGCCTATAATTTTAGCGTGGAAATCTGCTACGGGAAACAACAAAACTGGCATTATCTTTTATCCGATCTAACGGTGGAATTTTTGTCCGTCCCATAATTTCCTTTAGAACCGAGGCTGGGAAATATGCTTTAATATGCACTCACAGCTATGTCTGGCAAAAACGTAGCCTTCCCAGACGTGTTGCGGTCGTCTTTTGTTAATGTTTGTGCAGACTCTAGGTCGCTTATATGAAGATCACGCGATCATGGTGTGATTCCTAATTTTTTTTAGAATACAGACATACACACATGTCATTAACAAAAATGGAGCTAGAGAGAGAGGAAAGTGTCTCTCTGTAAGAGTTCTAATTTCTATTATGTTATGTTTGCTGCAAATGTCATTTCACAGCAGTAGTTTTGAGCGTGTTGATTGAATATACTGATAACAACTCCAGCATTGCGTTATTCGTTTTATGAGAAGTCTTCTACGTAGTGAGGGGCGTGTTACAACATTCCTGCAAGCAACAGAAGATTCACTGCTAGAAACCTTATAAAACCACATTACGGGATATGCTCGTCAGTTTGAGACCCATACCACGTTGGATTAATAGATGTGGGACCTAATTATCATGCACCCTGTCTTAACAGTATGGTCCCTAAACAAATTACCGGGCAGAGTACTATAAGCTTAAAACATCACTTGCACGGATTATGGGCATTTCCAAATGAGTTGTCGCATTTACCACCTTGCAAGAGAAGAAAAAAAATATTATAATATCCTATCTACAGGTTTCTCTTCTTGGTAGCATCAGGCTCTGAACCTAACACCAATATCAGGTGATTTATGTTTTGTCATCAATGACAGCTTCGTAGATGGGGCACTGTCGGAGCTCTAACGATATGATATATGAGAACCAGGGGATGTGGATTCATGGTAAAATCGTAACTTCCAACTCTTTACGCCTGATGACGTTATTGAGTTGACTACATGTAGGGGTTGACAGAGCACTGAAAGACCTGAGTCGAAACAAGGCCCCGGGAGTAGACAACATTCCATTAGAAGTACTGACGGCCTTGGGAGAGCCAGTCCTGACAAAACTCTACCATCTGGTGAGGAAGATGTATGAGACAGGTGAAGTACCCATAGAATTCAAGAAGAATATTATAATTCCAATCCCAAAGAAAGCAGGTGTTTAAAGATGTGAAAATTACCGAACTATCAGTTTAATAAGTCACAGCTGCAAAATACTAACGCGAATTCTTTACAGACGAATGGAAAAACTGGTAGAAGCTGACATCGGGGAAGATCAGTTTGGATTCCGTAGAAATATTGGAACACGTGAGGCAATACTGTCCTTACGACTTATCTTAGAAGAAAGATTAAGGAAAGGCAAACCTACGTTTCTAGCATTTGTAGACTTAGAGAAAGCTTTTGACAATGTTGACTGGAATACTCTCTTCCAAATTCTAAAGGTGGCAGGGGTAAAATACAGGGAGCGAAAGGCTATTTACAATTTGTACAGAAACCAGATGGCAGTTATAAGAGTCGAGGGGCATGAAAGGAAAGCAGTGGTTGGGAAGGGAGTGAGACAGGGTTGTAGCCTCTCCCCGATGTTATTCAATCTGTATATTGAGTAAGCAGTAAAGGAAACAAAAGAAAAATTAGGAGTAGGTACTAAAATCCATGGAAAAGAAATAAAAACTTTGAGGTTCGCCGATGACATTGTAATTCTGTCAGAGACAGCAAAGGACTTGGAAGAGCAGTTGAACGGAATGGACAGTGTCTTGAAAGGAGGGTATAAGATGAACATCAACAAAAGCAAAACGAGGATAATGGAATGTAGCCGCATTAAGTCGGGTGATGCTGAGGGAATTAGATTAGGAAATGATACACTTCAAGTAGTAAAGGAGTTTTGCTATTTGGGGAGCAAAATAACTGATGATGGTCGAAGTAGAGAAGATATAAAATGTAGACTGGCAATGGCAAGGAAAGCGTTTCTGAAGAAGAGAAATTTGTTAACATCTAGTATAAATTTAAGTGTCAGGAAGTCGTTTCTGAATGTATTTGTATGGAGTGTAGCCATGTATGGAAGTGAAAAATGGGCGATAAATGGTTCGGACAGGAGGAGAATAGAAGCTTTCGAAATGTGGTGCTACAGAAGAATGCTGAAGATTAGATGGGTTGATCACGTAACTAATGAGGAGGTATTGAATAGAATTGGGGAGAAGAGGAGTTTGTGGCACAACTTGACGGGAAGAATGGACCGGTTGGTAGGACATGTTCTGAGGCATCAAGGGATCACAAATTTAGCACTGGAGGGCAGCGTGGAGGGTAAAAATCGTAGAAGGAGACCAAGAGATGAATACACTAAGCAGATTCAGAAGGATGTAGGTTGCAGTAGGTACTGGGAGATGAAGAAACTTGCACAGGATAGGGTAGCATGGAGAGCTGCATCAAACCAGTCTCAGGACTGAAGACCGCAACAACATGTAGGGGTGTTTTTACTACCACACTGAAGAGCCAAAGAAACTGGTACACCTGCCTCATACCGTGTAGAGCCCCTGCGAGTACGCAGATGTGCCGCAACACGACGTAGTATGTGCTCGATTAATGTATAAAGTAGTGTTGGAGGTAATGGGAACCATGAATCCTGCAGGGCTGTCCATAAATCCGTTAAGAGTACGAGAGGGTGGAGATCTCCTCTAAACAGCACGTTACAAGGCATCCCAGATAGGCTCCATAATGTTCATATCTGAGGGGTTTGGTGGCCAGAGGAAGTGTTTAAACCCAGAAAAGTGTTTCTGGAACCACTCTGTAGCAATTCCGGACGTGTGGGGTATCGCATTGTCCTGCTGGAACTGCCCAAGTCAGTCGGAATGCACAATGGACATGAATTGATACAGGTGATCAGATAGGATGCGTAAGTACGCGTCACCTGTCAGAGTCGTATCTAGATGTATCAGAGATCCTATATCACTCCTACTGCACACACACCATAGCATTGCAGTGCCTCCACCAGCTTTAATATTCCCCTGATGACATGCAGGGTTCATGGATTCACGTCCATCCGCTCGATACAATCTGAAAGAAGACTCGTCCGACCAGCCAACATATTTCCAATCATCAACATTCCAAAGTCGGTGTTGACAAACCCAGGCGAGGCGTAAAACTTTGTGTCGTGCTGTCATCGAGGGTACACGAGTGGGCCATCGGCTCCGATAGCCCATGTCGATGATGTTTCGTTGAATGGTTCGCGCGCTGACACTTGTTGATGGCCCAGTATGGAAATCTGCAGCGATTTGCGGAAGGGTTGCACTTCTGTCATGTTGAACGATTCTCTTCAGTTGTCATTGGTCCCGTTCTTGCAGGGTCTTCTTCCGGCCGCAACAATGTCGGAGACTGGATGTTTTACCGTATTCCTGTTATTCACAGTACACTCGTTAAATTGTCGTACGGGAAAATCCCCACTTCATCGCTACCTCGGAGATAATGTGTCCCACCGTTCGTGCGCCGACTATAACACCATGTTCAAATTCACTTAAATGTTAATAACCTACCATTGTAGCAGCATAACCGATGTAACAACTGCGCCATACACTTGTCTTATATATAGGCCTTATACATGGGCGTTGGCGACCGCAGCGCCTGTTTACGTATCTCTGTGTTTGAATACGCATCCCTATACCAGTTTCTTTGGCGCT
Source organism: Schistocerca nitens (assembly GCF_023898315.1). NCBI lineage: Eukaryota > Metazoa > Arthropoda > Insecta > Orthoptera > Acrididae > Schistocerca > Schistocerca nitens. Next base: position 164,361,676 of record NC_064616.1, on the reverse strand, counting down.
TCAGTGTAAATAATGATAATGGTTCAAATGGTTCAAATGGCTCTGAGCACTATGGGACTCAACATCTGTGGTCATCAGTCCCCTAGAACTTAGAACTACTTAAACCTAACTAACCTAAGGACATCACACACATCCATGCCCGAGGCAGGATTCGAACCTGCGACCGTAGCGGTCACGCGGTTCCAGACTGACGCGCCTAGAACCGCAAGGCCACACCGGCCGGCAATGATAATGGTTTGCTCAATAAATCGCCTGTTGAACGTCGTCTTCCCAGATAAATATCTGTGGACCTGAAACGAAACTGAAAAAGTGTCTGTCTCCTGACGATCAGAGGATTAATTTGCTTGACGTATGTAAGGAACATGATTTAGCACACACTGCAAATCAAGAATACCAGAACCTCATGCTACAGATCGAAATTTAGCTAAAAAAAAGTAAATGTCGTGTGGCTAGGGCCTCCCGTCGGGTAGACCATTCACTGGGTGCAACTCTTTCGATTTGACGCCACTTCGGCGACTTGCGCGTCGATAGGGATGAAATGATGATGATTAGGACAACACAACACCCAGTCCCTGAGCGGAGAAAATCTCCGACCCAGCCAGGAATCGAACCCGGGCCCTTAGGATTGCCATTCTGTCGCGCTGACCACTCAGCTACATTTTTTTTATATTTTGTTCGTTGTTGATCGTTGTGTCGTTGTGTTCGGTCGTTGCCGACGTCACATGATATCCGTTAAAGTTCGTTTGTTGATCCTTTTACTCAGGGTTTTTTTTTTTTTTTTTTTTTCCAACCAGCTCTCTGACCGAACACGCTGAGCTACAGTGCCGGCTTTTAATCTCATTTTGTTCGTTTTAGTTCGTTGCATCTACGCGGGGCGGACGTCGCAAGACACCCGTTTCAGTTCGTCGTTGATCCATTAACTCAGTATTTGTATTACAGAGGGCAGCCAACCCTCTGACCGAACACGCCGAATACCGGGGGCGGACGAAATTTAGCTGATCATGCCTGTAGTGGACTGGCCAGACACCCAATCCACTATGACCGGTAGCCGAAAGGCACGCGTTAAGCTCACGCAGACTAGCGTGAGGTCTGGAACATTACAAGGTTCAAATGGTTCAAATGGCTCTGAGCGCTATGGGACTTAACAGCTGTGGTCATCAGTCCCCTAGAACTTAGAACTACACTCCTGGAAATGGAAAAAAGAACACATTGACACCGGTGTGTCAGACCCACCATACTTGCTCCGGACACTGCGAGAGGGCTGTACAAGCAATGATCACACGCACGGCACAGCGGACACACCAGGAACCGCGGTGTTGGCCGTCGAATGGCGCTAGCTGCGCAGCATTTGTGCACCGCCGCCGTCAGTGTCAGCCAGTTTGCCGTGGCATACGGAGCTCCATCGCAGTCTTTAACACTGGTAGCATGCCGCGACAGCGTGGACGTGAACCGTATGTGCAGTTGACGGACTTGGAGCGAGGGCGTATAGTGGGCATGCGGGAGGCCGGGTGGACGTACCGCCGAATTGCTCACCACGTGGGGCGTGAGGTCTCCACAGTACATCGATGTTGTCGCCAGTGGCCGGCGGAAGGTGCACGTGCCCGTCGACCTGGGACCGGACCGCAGCGACGCACGGATGCACGCCAAGACCGTAGGATCCTACGCAGTGCCGTAGGGGACCGCACCGCCACTTCCCAGCAAATTAGGGACACTGTTGCTCCTGGGGTATCGGCGAGGACCATTCGCAACCGTCTCCATGAAGCTGGGCTACGGTCCCGCACACCGTTAGGCCGTCTTCCGCTCACGCCCCAACGTTGTGCAGCCCGCCTCCAGTGGTGTCGCGACAGGCGTGAATGGAGGGACGAATGGAGACGTGTCGTCTTCAGCGATGAGAGTCGCTTCTGCCTTGGTGCCAATGATGGTCGTATGCGTGTTTGGCGCCGTGCAGGTGAGCGCCACAATCAGGACTGCATACGACCGAGGCACACAGGGCCAACACCCAGCATCATGGTGTGGGGAGCGATCTCCTACACTGGCCGTACACCACTGGTGATCGTCGAGGGGACACTGAATAGTGCACGGTACATCCAAACCGTCATCGAACCCATCGTTCTACCATTCCTAGACCGGCAAGGGAACTTGCTGTTCCAACAGGACAATGCACGTCCGCATGTATCCCGTGCCACCCAACGTGCTCTAGAAGGTGTAAGTCAACTACCCTGGCCAGCAAGATCTCCGGATCTGTCCCCCATTGAGCATGTTTGGGACTGGATGAAGCGTCGTCTCACGCGGTCTGCACGTCCAGCACGAACGCTGGTCCAACTGAGGCGCCAGGTGGAAATGGCATGGCAAGCCGTTCCACAGGACTACATCCAGCATCTCTACGATCGTCTCCATGGGAGAATAGCAGCCTGCATTGCTGCGAAAGGTGGATATACACTGTACTAGTGCCGACATTGTGCATGCTCTGTTTCCTGTGTCTATGTGCCTGTGGTTCTGTCAGTGTGATCATGTGATGTATCTGACCCCAGGAATGTGTCAATAAAGTTTCCCCTTCCTGGGACAATGAATTCACGGTGTTCTTATTTCAATTTCCAGGAGTGTACTTGAACCTAACTAACCTAAGGACATCACACACATCCATGCCCGAGGCAGGATTCGAACCTGCGACCGTAGCAGTCGCGCTATTACAAGGATATGAGAACTTAGAAAAACGGACGCAGTTGCTGTAATACTTAACTTTAATCCACAATTGGTGAACATTGGTCTGACGGTACAGGCATCACAATATATCTAGCAAAGGATTATGGCGCCTTGCTAGGTCGTAGCAAATGACGTAGCTGGAGGCTATGCTAACTATCGTCTCGGCAAATGAGAGCGTAATTGTCAGTGATCCCCTTCTGGCAAAGTCGTCTGTACAACTGGGGCGAGTGCTAGGACGTCTCTCTAGACCTGCCGTGTGGTGGCGCTCGGTCTGCAATTACTGACAGTGGCGACACGCGGGTCCGACGTGTACTAATGGACCGCGGCCAATTTAAAGGCTACCACCTAGCAAGTGTGGTGTCTGGCGGTGACACCACAATGCCAAGTAAATGCATCGAAGAAGCGACATAGGCACAGGACAACATATTGCCACATCTGCAGTTAATAAAGCGATGCGTACCAAACTGAAATTGGGTGCTGTATTAAATTTTAAACAAATAATGAACGCTGCTCATCGCACACTGAAGAAGAATAAACCGATGAGGTGTTTAAAAAATTGTATCCAGTCTGAAATGGTGGCAGCAAACAGCGTCTTGAGCACAAGACGAAGAAAAAAGGAGTAAGAATAAGCCATGTTTGTCTAGAGTTTTCCCAATACCTAACGCTTTTTGTGGAGTTGTTCCATTTCTAATTCCAGTGTTAGGGGGGCTGTCGGTAATTCGGTCGTTGGCGGGTGTAACTGCTGCCGTAGCCCGAACAGTTAAGAATGCACAAAACGCTCAGGAGCATCTACAGGAATCTAGAAGGCATAATAGGATGGTGAGGGCCATCACTGTCATTAGAGGGCTATACAAAAAAGGGCTAGGGCTCTTTATTTTAAGTAAGTCCCCTAACTATACTACCAAACAGATGGATTACCCATACTGATCTGCTTAAATTCGTAAAGAAACTCAAAAAAAAAACAAGATTTCATGTTCTGTTCATGTGGAATACTCTACTGAAGGCGATTTGGAAGCGCCTGGAATGTGAGATCGTACATTTAGACTTCGCAGGACGATCTGGAATGGACTGGGTTGCATATTTTAAAAGAAAACAAAATAACATGCTCTGGTTTGACTCATACAGCAATTTATACCCACCGGCAGAACTGAGCTGCTACTTCGCCAGTTACTGTATTCCTACAATTTTCGACGCTACCATGTCTTTGATTCGTACCTCTGTGGACATATCTGTCTACTGTTTCTCCGGAAGAATGTATAAAAACAAGCAGCATGCACATCACCACATCAGTTGAGCCGCAGATGTCATGTTCTACACTCTGTTTTTAAAAGAGCGCTCATCTGTATTAAGTTAAATTCCTCCCCCTCTCCCCCCCCCCCCTCCGATAGATCGAAGCAAGGGTGAGCGTAGTACTGCCTTGATTGATCTGCAAAATTATAACAGCATTCCAAACATTACCGAGGCGAACAATAAACATCACTTAGAAAGCAGTAAGGTTGTGGAGATTCATCCCGGCTCGCTCAATAATTGACAACTTAAATACAATTATTAGACGATTTGACTTATGCAATACTTTAATACATCTAAAACAGAGATAAAAACGGAAAAACATGCAGTCGAATGTAACTGGGAAGGCTCAATAGGATCAATACTGAAGTTTTGCCTAGTGGTATTGAGAAAATTTATGGGTTGGATCAACCAGTGGATATTCTGCCTGTTAATATGAGCCGTGTCGCGTGTATTATCACTACGAATTCATACATCAACGGCCTGTGTTTACATACTGTCTACGAATTCTTTCCTACAGTGGGATGGGGATACAAACTCGTTGATGTTCCCAGCAGTCCAATATATCTCGCAGTGACTGTGCAGACATTAGACCATCTCGAGTTGAGCATCGTTGACCAGGATGGGAAACTGGTTGATTATCGAGGAGAGGTAATCATGGTGAACCTTTATTTCAAGCAGCACTATGGGAATAAAGTATTGCAACAGCCCACACACCAGTCAGTACGCCACTGTGCAGTAGAAGGACCAGGCGATAACACGTCAGACTTAAGAGTTCCTCAAGGCAATAGGATTGAAACCTCGCAATAATGTCACTCGAAATAACAAAATAACACCAGTTCAATGTGACGAACAAATCCCTCATGAGGAATACATCTCTCACAAACCTTTTGTTTCGACAGCGCTCAGTAATAACGACGAAACGGGAACACTGATTCAACATCAAGATGATTTAAAACTGGAAGCAGCAGTTTCCTACACTTTTAAGGCACGTGTATGAAGAATGGTGGAGGCGCTCCAGCAGAAACTTTGCGACTTACGTGTAATACTTTCGCTTTCCTGCTTCAAGAAATACGATATGAACTTAATGGCATGAAAGTCGACTGCACAAAAAACATTGGAATCACATTAGCAGTCAAAACTTAGTATCGTACCTAAAATGTTCTACAAAATGCAGGATGGTCCATTGAGGGATCGGCAGGTAATCACTTTAGTTGTGCATCCCTCTCAGAATGGTTATTTAGAATAGTATAGAATTTCCAGGCCCGACGGACAATTAACAAACAATCACCAAGGAAAGTGCTGGGATGAAGAGGGACTACAGTATGAAGAAATGCTGACATCGCTCTGGATCTATGGTAATAAAAAAAACTTTGTTTACTTCAAAGGTCATGAAAAGGTTGTTTGGGACTGTGACATCTTCCAATGTTCGTCAATGAGGTACTTTGAAGATTATAAACGTCCTATTCGGAGACTCAGGAAAAAGAATGAACGGATAAGTGATTATATTTGTGCGTCAGAAAATACACAAATACTTTCAAGTTGGGTTATCAATAAATAATATTTTCTTTTTTGAAAACTGTGTCTTATTTATACAGGGTGTTTCAGAAATGACGGTCAATAATTGATACATGAAATGTACAGGTCAAAAGTAGCTAAAAAGCTCCAATAAACATTGGTCCGCAAATCAACCGTTGCCGAGGTATCGCATTAATTCGAGTTGGGAACCAACTGTAAACGCCCCTAGATTCCGCGATATTTACTTTGGTATCTCAAGATTTCGGATTGACTATCTGTTTGTTTACGCACGCGCAACTATTCTCTTTTCCTCTCCGTGCACTGTGCCGTACTGGCCTCACAATCAGTTACGAATGCGGAGGCACACTGGATAGAGGTTACACCATGTTCAAATGTTCAAATGTGTGTGAAATCCTAAGGGACCAAACTGCTGAGGTCATCGGTCCCTAGACTTACACACTACTTAAACTAACTTACGCTAAGGAAAACACACACACCCATGCCCGAGGGAGGACTCCGACCTCCGACGGGAGGGGCCGCACAATCCTCGCATGGTGTCTCAAACCACGCGGCCACTCCGCGCGGCATTACACCATGCACTTCATATATGGAAAAGCGAATGGCAGTACCCTTGATGGTGCACAATTGTATGAAGAAGCTTTTGCTCTCCGCAGGCAGTCCTAAAGGCGTACATTTGGCCGGGTTCATCAGCGCCTTACAGTAAACGGGATTTTCACACGCCATGTACGAGAGTGTCGACCCAGATCGAACACTCGATATTGAGGTAAGGGTGTTACGCATTGTACGCGAACGTCCGAGTACTTTAACATGGAGGATTGCTACCCAAGAGCGTGTCCTGAGCCATAGCAGTGTGTGGCGGATTTTAATCAGCAAATACTCTATCCATATCATCTCCAGAGAGTGTAAACCTTCAACAAACCAGACTTCCCTCCTAGAGAGAATATCTGCCAACGGGTACAACAGTCTACCCGGAATCCTCTGTTTGTAAGCAGTTTTCTGTTCACGAATGAGGCTGGATTTACCCGTGACGGTATTTTTAACTACCATAACTGTCAGATTTGTGACGATGTCAATCCTAATGCAATACACGTATCACATCAGCAGCGTTATTCGTTGAACGTCTCGGTAGGATTGCTCGGATACCACATTACTGGACCACACTTCCTACCACAGAGACTGATTGGACATCAGTGCATACTGTTTCTGTGGACTGTACTTCCAGATATACATGATGATGTCCCACTGAACCGACGCCTGAACATGTGGTTCATGCATGACGATGTTCCGGCACATTTTCATTTACGAGTGCGCCTATTTCTAATTCGGACGTGTGGTCAACATTGGATAGGTAGAGGAGGGCGCGGCTGTGGCCTCCAAGAACTCTAAGTTTAAATCCCACAGATTTCTGTGTGTGGGGTCATGTCAAAAGCCTGGTCTACGCTACTGAGGTCAACTCTATCTCCAGAGCGTAGGTGTTCACACATCCTGTGAGCCCTTGCTCGAGCATTAGTTCATGCGACACAACTCTGGTCAACGAGGAGAGAGTATGTGAATAACAGTTCTTTCTATTCTTCTCCTACTTCTGACAAAACTAACGCCCAAAACATACAATTGCATGCATTAGTTACTGGTATGATGTGTTATCGTTTGTTTGTAGGTGCACTCAGTGACATCAGCTAGGGGTCTGTTGATGTGCAGGCTGAGCAGGACTGAGTATTGCCGAAGATAGTGGCCAATAAGGTCCTGTGAACTGACTCAGACATGGAAAATCTTGAACGTTAGTAGAAATATTATATACACCAACATATACCCTTATTTTTTTTAAATTATACATGATACTTGATATCATTTCCTCCTGTCTGTGTAGTTGGCATGGAGGAGATTATCGGTGGCAGACTTGCACCTGCTGCTGATCCAATGACAATGGTGCATCAGCAGCCCATCACACCACCTGTGTCAATGTTCCAGCAGCCCGTTCCACTGCCCATTATGATGCAGTACACTCCACAGCCACCGATGCTGTTACAGCGTGATCTGTGGATTATATACCCTCAGACTGCTGTTCAGGAGTCTGGTTTTTGGATGTACCCTCAGCTAGCCATGCAGCAGCCCGGTCTGTGGATATACCCACAGCCAGCTGCACAGTAGCAACCTGGTACATAGATGTACCAGCAACCAGCCCAGCAGCAGCCCAGTCTGTGCATGTACTCACAGCCAACGCTGTAATAGTCCAGTCTGTGGATCTACCCACAGCTGGCTATGCAGCAGCTGCCTGGTTCATGAATGTACCAACAACTGGCGGTGCAGCTGCCCAATCTGCCGCCGCCCGTGGTGTACCAGCAGCTGCCTGTACAGCAGGAGCTAGGCTGAACATCATCTACGATGATGTACCTATTACCAGCAATGCAGCAGCTGGGTCTATCGACGTCTGTGGTTCAGCCCAGGCCATTGATGTCCCAGATCGGTCACTGGCATAGCATCACAACTCTAGCCCATTTTCTGTGTTGTGGGCAGTGCTGTCCATGCCCTGGGCCATCTCTCAAGCATCACCATCACATGAGATCGCCAACACAACATGTTGGGTCTAGCAGCAGCAGCATCCCCACCTGTGCTGTTACAGATTACCAAGTAAGTCCTGCAGCTGCATTTGACTACTCTGTGATTGCTGGCGCATTTAGGGACAGGATCTCTGTTGATAACTCGAATGCAAGCTACCAAGATTTGGCCAATTTCCTTAATGTTTGTGAAGCATTTCTGAAAAGGGAACTCTTGGGATATGTCAAAAATCTGCACTATTCCGCCATTAAGTGCATATCGGGTCTGTAGGTGAACTAACTCATCCCCCACCAGCACCACCACCACCACCACCACCAACACCACAAGAGGGCAACGATACAGGTGTCGAAGAGGAAAGCATCGTTCAAATTTGCGGGGCTATTGGTGTGATATCATGGCGTGTGTCAATCACAGAGTGGTTCAGAACATTTAGAAAGAGCGTCATATAGGGCAATTTTTCCGAAATGCAGGAAAGGGAATCTGGTAACGTACTCAGCCACGTATTCCATCTCAATATATACTTGAATGTCTTTGATGCACTTATTGGAAAGTCAAGTTTCATCTGTCTTCCGAAAGATATATTGCTGAAAGAGGGATGCATTGCTGTCCAGAAACTTGATGATAATTATTACTTTGCATGGTCACTTTTGACTAGCGACAGAAATTAACCTGAACATTAATATTATACAGTTAAATACAATGCATCTCATGCCCATAGGTATTATAATTTCCAAGTCATCGCATTCTTTGTAAATATAGGACATTCCAAAACTCTAGAGGCAGAACCCCAGTTCTTCGATTCATGTATACAACCTGGATGTTCGTAAGCCAGAAGATGAATACGACAATGAGCACACTGTAAAACAAAGAAGTATAAAGTAGTTAGACCCCTCTACTTTTCCAAACTATCCAGTAAGCACCCGAAGTAAAAAACAGTCCACAAGCCAAATTTTTGCCGTAGCTGTCTCAAATTCTTTACCAAGAGAGAGTACCTTGAAAGGCACCTCATACACTGCTCGAGCCAGGAACCTGTATGTGTGGAGATGCACGCCGAGGATAAAATTTATAAAAACTAAAGGACTTCCACCACCAGGAGCGATGCTCCTTCGTCATTTACACCAACTTCGAGTGTCTCCTATCTCCTATGGCGTGTTGTGAACGTGATCCCTGTGCCTTCTACCTTCACAGAACGGCATGTACCGTATGTGACAGCATATTAAATTGTATGCTCATATGACTCTAATAGCAACGAATTCTAATCATATGTTGGAGATAATCCTGAGAGATGGTTGCTCACTGAGCTCGAAAACTTACATGAGAAGTTGATGCAATTTATAGCGACAACGTCTCCACGACTCACTCGGAGCATAATGATGACTTGTATGAGCAGGCAGTTGATTGTCATATTTGGTCATATTTGTGAGCTGGCGTTGGACAGAGAAACGGCAACTCCACGTAGAGACCATTGTCATCTAACTAGAACGTTCTGTGGCGCAGCTCACAATGCATGCAACTTGAACTACCAACTACCATGGCCCCGTCTTTTCCATAATCTGAGGGGGTATGTTTCCCGTTTTCTAGTTTAGCATTTAGGTGATATCGGGTTGAAGGATGATAAGGTCCATGTCAAATCTGACACTGTTGAGACGTACATTTCTTTTTCGAAGATAATCACGCCAAGAACAACGCTACTCTTCCTGTAATCGCTTCACTTATGCACACGTGACTTCAAAATCTTGCTGCGATGATGAGTCCTAAAGATCTGCATATCACCACAGCCGCATATCCCGATGATGTACCGAGCGAGGTGGCGCAGTGGTTAGCACACTGGACTCGCATTCGGAAGGACGTCGGTTCAATCCCGCGTCCGGCCATCCTGATTTAGGTTTTCCGTAATTTCCCTAAATCGCTCCAGGCAAATGCCGGGATGGTTCCTTTGAAAGGGCACGGCCGACTTCCTTCCCCATCCTTCCCTAACCCTATGAGACCGATAACCTCGCTGTTTGGTCTCTTCCCCCAAACAACCAACCAACCAACCCGATGATGTAAAGTTCCAGTCAGTGAGGAAGAAGGAGTTCTTTCCATACGAATACATGGACTGAAACCACAATGTGTGACATAACCGCATTTTACTGTAAACTAACAGTCATAGCCATAACCGATGTGAAGTGTGAGTATGCGGTGAATGTTTGGCATGAGTTCGGCATCCATAATTTAAGAGATTATTCCAGATTATGCATGAACACTGACGTACACCCCCTCGTGGTGTTCCAGAGTGTATGCCTGGGGACATACTATATGGATCCTGCCTTGCATTCCACTGCGCCGTGGCTGTCGTCGGGTGGATTGTTAAAGAAGCATCGAACTATTGACCGATGGTGAGATGTTTCTCTTCTTTGAATGCGAGATTCGTAAGAAGCATTGCCAGTGTGTGCACAGGTACGCCAAGGCAAATGACCCACGAATGAGTCAGGAGGAGTAGAGGCCCTCTGACGATCTAAGGTATATCCCTTACCTGGAGTCCAACGACCTATACAGGTATGCCTTGCAACACAGTCTACCATTTGGAGGGTTCTGATGCCTGCCTGAGCAGGAAATCACTAGTTTGCAGGAAAATATCAAACATGTAACTGAGGATCCTGATGAGGGATATTTCCTCAAGGTAGAGCTGGAATACCCCACCCATTTGCAAGATGAGCACAACGACTTGCCTCTATGTCCAGGGTACCTACTTCCTCGAAATGGTTCCACCCCGAAGCTGTTAACAGTTCTGGGGAACAAACAGCGTTATATTATCCGTTACAGAAATATCCAATAGTGTCTCAGGTTGGGGATGGAACTTGTTAGTATCACCTGTGGAAACTCCTTCAACCAGCCTCACTGGCTGAAAGAGTGCTTTGGTTTAAATACCAAACATAGGTCTGTCACGTCATGTGATTTTGAAAAAGATTTTTACAATTTAATAAATAATTCAGTTATCGAAAAAAACTTGGAGAATGTTAGAGAACACCGCGAAATTAATTTGGCTTACTGGTATAATAGCTGTTCTGGTACAAGAGATTATGTTGTCAGTCCAAATTTCAAACGGGCCATCATCTTTAATGAAGCACATGTCGCTGTGGAGAGATGGCCAAATTTTCAGAATAGTTCACGAAGCCTGTCTGTATCAGTATGTGTGGTTGGGACCTCTCGAAGCTTCACATGTACCACTTTCACTATGAGTTTGCAAATCCAAACTTCGCCCTTCTCAAGTTGCTTTGTATGGATACAGATAGTTTCATCTACTGGGAGAAAGGCTGTGATCGATATGACGTAATTAGGTACAATTACGAAACACCCGATACGTCTGGATAAGCGGACGATAATCCTTTTGGAATAACACCTCAAAGCAAGAATGTTATCGGCCTGATGAAAGACGAGGCGAATAAGTCACAGGTTGTGTAATTTGAGGAGTTCAGACGAAAGATGTATGCATATTGTGTAGATGCACATGCCACCCACGGGCGGGTGAATGGTCCGTAGTGTGCTGCCTTAGATGCTCTCACGATCGGTGATTACAAGAAGTGCCTCCTCGAAGGTGTTGACACAGCTCCACATATGTTGCGCCAGGTAATCTTTTTATTGAGAGGCTATGAGGTACATACTGCACTGCAGCTGAAAGTATGGCTGTCGTATCATGACGAAAAATTGTTCATGTGTGGGAATCGGCACCCTACTGTACTCACATTGCGTATTACTTTATTAATAGTTGATGTGTGAATGTACGAGTGAGTGCAGAATAGTTAGATAAACTGCTTGTCATAGTTGTATGTGTGAGTATGAATGCCTTACTGTACATTATGTGTGCATATATTGTATATATTCTCCACACTGTATGTGTGTGTGCGCGTGTGTGTGCGCGTGCGCGTGCGTGTGCGTGTGCGCGTGTGTGCGCGCGTGCGTGTGAGCGTGCGTGTGCGCGTGCGTGTGCGTGTGCGCGTGCGCGTGCGTGTGCGCGTGCGTGTGCGCGTGTGTGTGCGTGTATAAATATAGTACATATATTTTGTGCATATGAGTGTGTGTGGTTTTTCTTCCACCTTTCGCTGCTTATATATCAGAAAGAATGTAATCATGTAAATAGAAAGAACTGATTGGCTGAAATGTAAATATGTAAATATAGTGAAAGAAAGACTAAATGTATTGAAAGTAGTGGTTATATGAGAAATGTAGATGTTCTTCTAGTTTTTAGCACAAATAGTACCTCACAGTATTTGTTTTAAAGGAAAAAATAATTTATTGTAAAAGGTAGCCTTGTAAATAAAACAGAAACTATTATCTTTAATAAATGTACGAAAAGTAGCTAACAAAGAGAAATTATCAATAAATCTGAAGTTATTTTTATCTCCGATTTTTTTATTTACAAGCGCTTTCACTACAGAGTCCAATTGACTTGGCTCATGCAGTAATTGAACTGTAGAGGAAAAATATTATTTTTGATATTCCAGAACCTAACGTGCTGTTGTTTGTGACAAACCACTCCTCCATGATGCACAGAATGCGAATGAAGAGGTCTACACGCAGTTGAACTAGTTACAATGGATAGTAATGAAGATGAGGGGGAGCTCGAATCTTACGAGTCCATTAGGTTTCCCACCATTTTATTGTACTCCCATTGGTCCAGGGATATCTCACCCAGTTTTATATCATACGACCACCATAGAGTTATGTGCCCACTTGCCCAAGGTGTGTGGGTAGAATCAAGTGACCGGTATCTAGTTATATCATGAATATTACTCAAACAATGGAATATGGCTTTTGGGTTTCCCCTGGGTGGCATTGATCAATCCTGGTGGCTCCCTAGGGGGAGCGGAATGGGGGAGTGGTGACCATTAATATAAGGAGCGCAACACTAGATGTGCAACCTGCCACGAGATGTGATAAGATCGTTATCTGGCCCCATAGCGACCTTGCCGTACTAATTACCTACTCAGTAAGACACCTTGGCAATGGGAAAACTGTCATATTAATTTTGAAGTACAAATTATTGGTGCTTTTATCCTTTTCAGCAAATTTTGCAACCTCTGACTTCCGCTTATTCACATACCTAAAGGCGTTTGTGTCAGGAAAAAATTTAAGTCAGTGAAGAGGCTATGACAGAGACACATGAATATCTCTCAGACCTTTCAGAATCGCGCTTCTGTAACAGAATGCACTGAAAAAACTTTGGATAAATTACATTGACCTAAAAGGAAGATATTTCGAAACATAACTGCATTTTGAGCCGAAAACGACAGGTCGGCCCTTACAATTTCGCTGCTGAGTCTAGGAATACTCTGTAGCCATCCACATACCACTCCTGCAAGGATATTGAAAATAAAATTAGACTCATTGCAGCTCATAATGACGCAGTCGTATCTTCCATGCTTCATCAGAAGAAGAAACGAATCCTGAAGTTTACGTTTTATCTACTTCGATCCGTTTACAGGCAGAACACTACCCCAAGTAGGCAAGAAATATGCTATAAATCGTACGTTGTCTTGTTTAAAGAACAATCCACCATTAGCACGAAGTGATGTAGCGAAACTATCGGAAATCTAGACCAGGATAATCGAAAAGCGTTTGAACCATACCATTCCGCAAATATTATTCAACTACGTAAACGAATGAGCCATCTTCCTCCATCATTCATCTTAGAGTGGAATGGGATTAATTCTTAACATTAGATACAATGAAACATTTTCTTCGCCAGGTTTGCGTGGAGTAAATCTAAATGCCGACATTGCACTGATGACTCAAACAGTCCATGGTTTTCATAATTCAAATTCATGTCGTTATTTCCTTTTCAGTCCACGCCAAATCGCTCTCCCACTTAGTCAGTGACAATAATCCGTCTATAGTGACATCATTATGGGCAGGATTTTCAAGCAGTGGAAAGAGCTTTAATGTTGAAGCTGATGAAACGAATTTCATGGAACTGTATGAAACCGTCCATGCAAAATGGTTGTAGTCAAAATAACGCAGGTTAATCAAGTATCAGACTGATTAGTTCGTTAGGATCTGTATTCCTTTTTTTAGTTTTATTTTGTGTTATTGTATTTTTCTCGTGGGTTACCTGTGTGTGAAAGAATTCCTTTCACAGTAGTGTAATAATATAGCAACGTGATAGGCGAGTGTACTTGATATATAGAAGACCATAACGCAGCGAAAATCGTTTACAATAACCAGTTCGTCAGTGAATGGCAAATTATGTAGTTACGAAAGTCGAGTTTCCGGCAAGAATTGCAGAACTACACTGCATCAAGCTTTCAGTCGGCAGCGCCAGGGACATTATTCATGAGCAAAATGTCGCAATCAGGCGTGTGGCACGAAATGCCGTAACAAATGTATTCCGTCATCGATCACTTAATGTTTCACCTTGCTAGTCAGACGTTTCGCTTGTATCTGTATCCTTCATTCTTCCGGTGCCACAGCCATAAAGATTCTGAAGCAGGCTACATTTAGAGGAATGTACAAGAACGTAGTTCGACAATTCTTTATTAATAACGCAAAACCCCGCGTGCATGTAAGTGAATTTAACTGAATCAGATTTAATCACGATACAGACACACCCTAGAAATCCAATGCTGAATTAATGTACGCTGATGGATCGATTAACGCTATAAAATATTGTGGCCCTAGCAACTTAAGGTGGGGAATTTGCATATTATTCCCTGCATGGGTATGTCAGGGCAGCCTTACTCGTTGTCGAATTTCCGAATGACCGCATCTGACCTACAAAAGGGAGGATCGCTGTACTGTGCAGCAAGCACGCCGTAATTCCTTCACATCAGTGCCTGCATCCAAGAACAAGTAGTGGGCTGCCTGATAGACTGTGTCATTCCACACCATACGTCGGACTCGAGAATAAGCGTCCCATGCGTAGGCTGCCGTTAGCTCCACAACACGAACGGATGCATTTGTTATGGTGCCGTGACAGGGAAACACGGAATGGTGATGAATGGCGTTGCATTGTGCTTAGAGATGAGACGCGTTCCTGCACTACCCCGAATGACCAATGTCGACGAGTATGTTGGTGACCTGGCGGCGGGGGGAGGGAGGGAGAGCATTCTTCCAATGTTTTGGAGAGGCATAGCGCTATTACTCCTGACGTCATGATACGGGAAATCCTCACGTATGACTTCAGGTTGACGTGTGGCGCCTTGTATCGCTCCTGTCTAGAGCCTGTGTATCGGGAGAATGACTCATGCGTGCACAGTGACACATGGTCTGAAGCGGGTGCATTCGAGTACGTAGTTCTAATTTTCATCTGCTAGAGGACAGCAGCGGACAGAGACATTCTAAAAACAGATCAAGAGATGTTTTTGTGAATTTTTCTGTCTATTTCTTGAAGGCTTTTATGTTTATTGATGTTTGTACAGTTTTGTATATGCTTCTAGTAGTGTGAATGATGCGTGAATGTGATGTAAAGTAAATATGCAGATCATTGTTTTACTCATAATCGCTGTACGAATTAGCGTGAGAAATTTTTGAGACAGTGTGAATGCAGACGACGGGCAATTTTGTATCATAATATGTTAAGTAAGTTTATGGTAAAAGGAAAGCTAATTCGAGTGCAAATGAAAATAGTTAACAAAGTAAAGTATAAACAAAATATCAGAATGTTAAATGTTTGTTTCGGGAAAAGTAGCCCGCATCTCGTGGTCGTGCGGTAGCGTTCTCGCTTCCCACGCCCGGGTTCCCGGGTTCGATTCCCGGCGGGGTCAGGGATTTTCTCTGCCTCGTGATGGCTGGGTGTTGTGTGCTGTCCTTAGGTTAGTTAGGTTTAAGTAGTTCTAAGTTCTAGGGGACTTATGACCACAGCAGTTGAGTCCCATAGTGCTCAGAGCCATTTTTGAACCATTTCGGGAAAAGTACAGTTCAAAAGAATGGTTAAATGGTTATAAGCACTATGGGACTCAACATCTGAGGTCATCAGTCCCCTAGACTTAGAACTACTTAAACCTAACTAACCTAAGGACATCACACACATCCATGCCCGAGGAAGGATTTGAACGTGCGACCGTAGCAGCAGCGCGGTTCCGGAGTGAAGCGACTACAACCGCTCGGCCACAGCGGACGGCAAGTACAGTTCGAAAGAGTGTTATTTGTTGATTGGTTAGTCGCCGGCCGGAATGGCCGTGCGGTTCTAGGCGCTACAGTCAGGTGCCGAGCGACCGCTACGGTCGCAGGTTCGAATCCTGCCTCGGGCATGGATGTGTGTGATGTCCTTAGGTTAGTTAGGTTTAATTAGTTCTAAGTTCTAGGCGACTGATGACCTCAGAAGTTAAGTCGCATAGTGCCCAGAGCCATTTGAACCATTTTTTTGATTGGTTAGTCATGAAAAGCGCGGACTAACGCGGGAGAATAATGTTTTCCTATTGACCTTAAAGAAAACTGACCAATCAGAACGGAGTATTCTTGGCGCTTCTTTTCCGTTGGAGATGCACACTGCTTACAGCAGTCTAACGAGTCGGAGACCAGCCTTTCAATGATACGGTCGTGTGTAGGATGAGCTCCAAAGGAAGTTATGAATTGCCGGTTTTAGTTGTGCTACATGTTCCAAAAGTGTTTTAAAGTGAAGGCATTTTATTCCTGTGTGTGTTTTTTGAAAGTACGGATTTTTTTAAGTGGTTTTGTGTATGAGAAAAGACAGTAATTCCTCGTGGCATATTGAGCAGATCTGGGACTAAAAACGTGAGTGCATTAGGCAGTGATAAACTTAATAGTATGGCGAGCATTTTCATTTAAGAGCAATCCGTGCTTAGTAGCTGTTCAGATTTCAGGAAATAAGTTACTATAAAGTTACTAACGTGAATGAAAGGGTTCGTGCATTACTATGTTAGGATAAGCGCGGGCTTAGTAGTGACGTGTAATTCTCCACTTCAGAGTATACCGAAGTTTCCCAGTATGTCCACCTTTCATTCAAAATTAAGACCTTTTCCCGATTCTTAGAATAGTTACGTTGTATGCAGCCTGGTGCGAGTTGCAGTACGGTAGGTTTCTGCTCGGCTTTCCTACCGGCGATCTGCTGCACCAGGTGGTTGTTGTTGTTGTGGTAAAAGGACGGAAGAAACCGCGCCGCCGCAAGGTCACGGCTAGTAGTGACTGAAATGGTTCAAATGGCTCTGAGCACTATGGGACTGAGCCGGCCGCGGTGGCCGTGCGGTTCTGGCGCTGCAGTCCGGAACAAAAATGGTTCAAATGGCTCTGAGCACTATGGGACTGAGCCGGCCGCGGTGGCCGTGCGGTTCTAGCGCTGCAGTCCGGAACCGCGGGATTGCTATGGTCGCAGGTTCGAATCCTGCCTCGGGCATGGGTGTGTGTGATGTCCTTAGGTTATATAGGTTTAAGTAGTTCTAAGTTCTAGGGGACTTATGACCTAAGATGATGAGTCCCATAGTGCTCAGAGCCACTATGGGACTGAACATCTTAGGTCATCAGTCTCCTATAACTTAGAACTACTTAAACCTAACTAACCTAAGGACATCACACACATCCATGCCCGAGGCAGGATTCGAACCTGCGACTGTAGCAGCAGCGCGGTTCCGGACTGAAGAGCCTAGAACCGCTCGGCCACAACGGCCGGCCCAGCAAATTCCCCAGATCTGTTCTCTATACAACATGTGTGGCACAGCTCAGGAGGTAATTCCGTACCAGCTCTGGTATCCATAATATCAAAGACCAGTTACAACAGTAATAAGCCAACTAGCCTCAGGAGATGATATAATGTCTTTATAACACCCTTCCTAAACGAATAAGTGAATGCATCCACGCCAGAAGAGGTGCAACGTCATACTGACAGTGGGTACATACCGACAATTTCTTTGTTAATTTGACTCTATTGTGTACACACTGTAACAAAATCACATATCGTCTCAATCTGTGGAGTTTCATTTGGTTCCTTCCTTCCCTTCTGGGCATTTCACCGTTTTTGTCAGACAGTATCACGAATCGTAGCGGTCTAATCACACGTCTTGCCAGAAACTGGCTTTGGCTGACCCTTAAACTGGTGCCCCAGGTTGGGATATGGTTCAAATGGCTCTGAGCACTACGGAAGTTAACATCTGAGGTCATCAGTCCCCTAGAACTTAGAACTACTTAAACCTAACAACCTAAGGTCATCACACACATCTATGCCCGAGGCAGGATTCGAAACTTGCGACCGTAGCGGTCGCGCGGTTGCAGACTGAAGAGCCTCGGCCACAGCGACCGGTCCAGGATGGGAAAGTTCCGTTTGCAGGAAGCACATTTCTCACCAACGACCACCGTTTAGCTGTCTGAAACGATAAGGAGAGTACTATGAAGGAACAACCAGCTGGTTCTATTTGTATTACAGTTACTATAAACACATGCCGTGGACAGGTAGCGTTCGAAGCAGAAAGATCCAGCCAATGACGCGTGATAATAATATACTGAATTAATTATTTCTTATATCAGGCCTTGCTATAAATAGACGGTCTTACATGAGATTAGTATTAGCTGTAGCATAAGTTTATCCTCATTACAATGGGTTTGGTTGGTATATGTGATTGGCTTAGGAAGTTTACAAGGCTTCAAACGTTTTTGTCTTAGTTAGAACAAAAACATGGACTCATGGTTTTTCTTGCACATATGTCTGTTCCAGAGCCATAGGTGCCAATCAAAGATTATTTATAGGATCTGCCATTGTCGGGCAAGGCAGACAGAGTGATATGTATTATTCATTATAAATTGTAATCCTCTTGATCACAACAAATTGTAATAACAACTTTCTGATTATCGGTTTAGTTTGACAAGCAGCCATCCTCAGATCATGTTTACAGTAGAATTCCTACTTATGCACAGTACTGACCACAACAACGAAGCGTATCTTGTCGGTGTTAAATGGTTGATCAAAGCATGACTGTTAGCGTATAAAAGCAACAGGAGACTGTGTTCTGTTGGTTTTATACATCAAAAGCCATGCTTTCATTAACCATTTAATATTGACAAGTTATGCTTAGTAGTGATGATGTCATGGTCAGCACTGTACTTAAGTACAAAATCTAGTGTAAACATGCTCTGGGAATGGTTGCCAGTCAACTGAAACCAGTTATCATAAAGTTGTAATCACTTCTTATTCCGACCAAGACTATTAAAATTTGCAATAAACATTATTTACACTATTTACACTCCGAAATCATTACGCTAAGGTCGTAAATATTATTATACACTGTAGCCACGCACCTAAGGGCCCTAAATCTACAAATATATACATGCATAGCCAAAATATATAAAATTTTGCTGGTAGTAGTACTTTTATTGTAACTAAAACAAACACTTAATTGTGAAAAACAATTTGCAAACATTTAAATCTTTTACTGTGTCATGCAGCAACTTCTCATCATGGTGAAAATTTCAAGTTCGTCGCATAAATTTATTTGATGTGCCTTGTCCATTCTCTCTAATACATCGAGTGGATATTTTATGTTCTAGAGTGGATGTATAGTGTCGCCAGTGTTGATGAGTAACGCAGATTTTTGGTGACGCATTCGTGTGCTCACTCTACCATGTCTACGAATCTCCTTCTGATTGGCCTACATAATTACCTCGCACATAAAAAAGAATTTTATATATCACTGATGGCATGAGCTTGTCTACCTGTGAGTGAATATTGTGTTTAGACATTGTTGTAGTTTTCATTTTGTTAACAAATAAATGTTGGTTTTGTGGTCTTAATATATATGAAGTTTTGAGGAGAATTTTCAACTAACGGTTTGCAGGCAGGCAGTGAAGGACTTTTCTGAGATGTTGTGGCAGTTAGCTTTTATTCAGTTTCATTGTCTTATTGAGATTGCGTATAAATGTGCTAGCACATACATTGGCTGTAGTTATTTGGAAACACAGTAGAAAGTAACATGAAAATTACTTCGAAATGCCACATATTGACGACATAATCACTTGTACATTGTTAACTAAGCCTCCTGGAAGCCAGCGAGGGCACTCCCAGATAGGAAATCAGAAACACAATGCAAAGAGCAGGCAAAAGTGGTAGCGTTTAGCTTACTGGGGATCAGCAGAAACGCTGCAGTCCTGAGAATTGCAGACGCTCTTGGCAGCTGTCCCAGTGGAGAAGTTTCACTTCAGAGAATTAACCGGTCACTTCATCCACCGCCTAGATGCTGTTGTAAGGCATCGTAGCAGAAGATGGTCACAAAAAAGCACGCCTTAGCAGATGGAGCAAACTTGATACTTGCCCCTGAGAATCGCAAAGTCAGTGGGTTTATACCGGTCAGAGTGCTACACCAGCGGACCCCACTCACGAAACGTCTCAGGGCGAGGCCAAGTGACGTAAAACATTTTTGTTGCTGGCCGTAAGAGGAAGGGCACTGATGTTCAGCTTTCAGCTGAACGCTGTTGTTACCAAACTTGGAGTTCGTTAATGTGAAGTCCAGAAGCATCCCTACCTACCAAATAGGAGAAGAGGAGGACTCTGAATGCGGTTGGCCAGAGGCACCAGGGAGGCGCGGAGTCACTCATCAGGTTGGCTGAAGCCTGTAAAGTGCCGGTGGATTGGTGGGCCGACTATAGGAAGGGAGATATAGCGCTCGGCTATAATCCTTTAAAAGCCGATGTTTTTGTATTCAGAGAGAGTCCTCAATCAGATTATTGGAGCGCCAACTCCGTCTCGCTCGTTGTCGGCGTCGGTAAGCTCCGATAAGTCTGTTTCTCTCACTTGGAGTGGTGCTCTCAAAGTTTGCAATTAAAAAGTGTTCGCTTCTTCTGTTAGCGCTCACCCCAGGGGCTCAGGGGCTCAGCCACTTACTTCTGTTGTGCAACCAGTTCCACCATTTGCTTTTTCTAATGTTTATAATTAGCCTTCAGTGTCATAATTAGTTTGATTGCAAATAGACACTGTTTATCAGATCCCAAAATACCCTTGAGTACCCTACTGCGAGCATCCTATAGAATCTTAAAATCCACGCCTGTCGTAGGTATCTTGTGAAGTGCTTGGTGCTACTGCAAAAAATCCACCTGTCTTCAAAGGAAGTTTGTCTTTCTGCATTTGCTCCTACCTGCTCAAAAATTTCAGACCAACCTATAGACTCCTCTCTTCCCCATATCCTCTAGTAGGACACGACAGAAAGTTTTTCTATAACAGAGTGCTTCTTTCAGTAATAGTGGGCGAACTTTGTGGCTACTCGTTCCTCCTTTTCATTATTACGGAATTTAATCTTTAATCATACCTGTCACAAATAAATATACATGTATAATAACATATGTGCCCATAGTATAGTATATTTATAGTCTAATTATATTTGACTGCCCCAGACAGTCCACAGACCAGTTTAAAATACAAATTTTAAGAGTAATGAAAACTGATGTTTCTGTCTTTACTTTTTTGTTCAGTTTGTGAGCAATGGATTACATAGTGTCATGATACATCAGTAAAAGGTAATTTCACAATTTGTAAATTATGAAAAGTGTAGGATGACACAAACTAATTTACATAATTTTTATGCTCAGAGGTGATAATACTTTAACACATATCCTAACTGGCACATCCAGTAAATGCATCATGGGCCAAAGAAGTGAATTACCACACCGAATAATGTATTATTAGCGAAGGGTCACTTGATAATAACAAGCTATCCTGTTTCTGTGAATAATAACGCCTGGCCGGCCGAAGTGGCCGTGCGGTTAAAGGCGCTGCAGTCTGGAACCGCAAGACCGCTACGGTCGCAGGTTCGAATCCTGCCTCGGGCATGGATGTTTGTGATGTCCTTAGGTTAGTTAGGTTTAACTAGTTCTAAGTTCTCGGGAACTAATGACCTCAGCAGTTGAGTCCCATAGTGCTCAGAGCCATTTGAACCATTTTTAATAACGCCTGAAGCAGAAAATGGATTTAAATTAGATGCAGTTCAGATAAAAATGTTGTGGTTGCAGTGAAGATCTGTGGAGAATGATTTTCTATAATGAAGTTATATTTGGTTCATCTGTTCACAGCCAACCATACATAGTACTGTCTTAAGTATAACTTAAAGCAGGATCGTAAAGATTTATTAATAAATGTTAATTGAATTAATGATTAAATACGGTGATTTGAAACAAGCATGGTCGCTGTAGACACCTTCATCAGCATGATCGCATAATTGCTGCTTAACACTGAAGAAATGTGTGAAAAATTGCTTTCTGCGATGACCAAAATGGCATTTAATAATTAATTTTAAATTGTAATGCTTTGTGGAGATCCAAAAATTGTTTAGTACTTATCACTTGAGAATTGCAACAACATGAATAATACATATAACTGGTATGTACTTTATACCGCAGATTAGGTTTATAACAATACTAGTGGATGACAAGAATGTGGCGCAGCATTTTTACAATGTTACTCAAGGATTCAAGAGAATGTCTCAAGAGTTTACATAAGACTGTTTGAATTTTTCCATCATATTCAAAAGGACCAAGGAGTTTCGTAGACTCACTCGAAAGGAAGAAGGAAGAAAGGAAGTTCAGCGTGTAACGAGTCGTGAACGTGGAGGTCATTGGAGACAGAACACTCAGCTGAAGGTTGCCCATTTACACCGCCTATGTTCGTCAGCTTCCAAAGACTACTCACAGACGGTAGGAGGCAGCACTAGCAGCGGAGGGTATTTAAAGCTTGTCGGGGGACGCGGAAAACAGTGCCGTAGTTGTAACGCGGAAACGGAGAGAATAATGTGACGTTCAAAAGGGCATGACCATCTGGCCAAGGGTGGAAGCATTTCCGAAATAGCTAAGTCTATGAACTGTTCGCGTGCTGCCGTGGTTAACGTGGATGGCAATATGGCGCTATCCAAAACCAGACTGTAGCGCCTAGAACCGCTCGGCCACCCCGACCGGCCTCGTGCGATTTATCATAGGATATTGCTCAAGTGTGTGCGACCCGTACCAAACAAGATCATCAGGGGATATTAAATGTAGCAAAGAAAGGTAGCACAGATGGTCACAGGTTTGTTCGGCCATACGACAGCACCTAGCAGGTGCTGAAAAACCTGAACTGGTTGGCGCAAACTATCCCGTCAAAGGCTGCTTCCAAAGTTTCAAGAAGCAACTTTAAGTTGGTAATCAAGAAATACACTACAACCCCCAATGTGTTGCTCCTGCAGGGATCGCGAAGACAAGATTAGAGTAAAAATAGCGTGTAGCGAGGCAGTAAGGGGGAACGACAGGGTGACGGACGAACATATTGCTCAAATTCAAAACTTTTTTGTCCGTACTGGAATGTAGTAGACAAATGGGGTTTCCTGCAATGAATAAATCATACATTGAAGTTTTTATTGGTATTTTTTTATTGAAAAATATTAATATTTTCCCTGTGTAATTTGGGTTTTCCCGAGACAGCTCTGAAAGGAGGTAGATCGACGGTTGTCGCTGTAACCCCGGTTGTGGTTATATGAAACATGAAATGAACATATCACTCTGATCCTTCCAGATTTAATTTTAGTTCATCGTAGGAATTTCCAAAAGAAAAAAAGTTGAAGTTACAGATATTTGAAAACAATGGCAACTTTTGCACCCCTCTGTTTTGGCTGAAAAAGAAGACAAATATCAACATAAAAAAAATCAACTACGATGAACTGAGTAGAATTCAATTTGCTTCAAGGGAGACCAAAAATCATTAAAATCGGATGAAAATTGTAGCGTGGGCGACGACAACCATGTCGAAAGATAAGAGAAAAACCATATCCCGTTTCTGAGTACAGCATCTCGATGGACATTTATGAGTAACGCAGCTCTGAGGAGAATTAATGTTGTCAGATTGCACTTGACAAGGCCATACGGGACCAACATCTGGCGTGATGTTATAGGTGCTGCTGGCTATACACTGCGATCACCTTTGGTTCGCATAGCCGATGATCTGGACAGTAGGTATTATATTTCTGGCGTGTTAAGGCCGGTGTCTGTACCCTATCCCTGTCGTGACGTTATCTTTCAACAAGACAATGCATGACCTCATGTTGCCCTTGTTGCTCTTATGTAGGTCTATACAGTGGATGTTAAACTATTGCCCCGGCCAATACGTTCCCCAGATCTCTCATCCATTGAAAACATATGGTAACCGTTTGCCGAGAGACTAGAATGCCACCACTCGCCGGCCACTACAATTGAAGAACTCTGA
Source organism: Schistocerca nitens (assembly GCF_023898315.1). Taxonomy (NCBI): domain Eukaryota; kingdom Metazoa; phylum Arthropoda; class Insecta; order Orthoptera; family Acrididae; genus Schistocerca; species Schistocerca nitens. The sequence goes on along the minus strand of NC_064616.1, from coordinate 164,337,450 downwards.
CACACAACTGAAGCAGTGTGGAATGACGTATCCGTATCTGTTATCCAAACTGAACTGGAACCAATTCCCAGCTGGATTCGAGCCAAAAGTGGCAACGCTGTCTACTAAATTTCACACGCGGAGCTAATCTACAAAATTACTCGTGTACTCTTCTTACTATACTTTATAGACATGATAAGTACCGTTTCATTATTTGCTGTGCTTCCTTGTCCTGCAGTTTTAATTGCCACCAATCTTAAAGCATCATTTAGCGACGATCGTGACGTTAAGAATCAGCTCTTGAAAGTGATTCCCTAGTTACCCGGACGGCAGAAAATACGAGACTGACTTGGAGCGTGACGTAATTTGCACCAGGAATGCGGACTGCATTTCCCTTACCTCGACTGCCACGCATGACTGCCCCGGCAGCGAGTGAAGTGTGGCGCTGGCCTTGCCGGCATCCCACTTACGAGGCCAAGGTCGCTCTTAGCAGGCGGCGCTGCGGCGCTGTGCTCAGAGGTAGCTGGTTCGAGACACTGTGTTGGAAGTGTTGCAATGGGAGTGAGTGAGGCCATGTACAGTGACTCTACCATTTATACGACAATGTCTACATCTACAATCTTCAAATCGCTGTGAAGTGCATGGCAGAGGGCATTTCCCATTCTATTCACGTTCTATTCACGTCTGGATCGCGGGCAGCAAGATTGCCTTAAGGGGGAACGAAAGGGTGACGGACGAAAAAACTCGAACTTTTTTTATTACGGAATTCGAATTTATATAAAATGGTTCAAATGGCTCTGAGCACTATGGGACTTAACATCTGAGGTCATCAGTCCCCCAGAACTTAGAATTACTTAAACCTAACTAAGGACGTCACACACATATCCATGCCCGAGGCAGGATTCGAACCTGCGAACGTAACAGTCGCGCGGTTCCGGACTGAAGCGCCTAGAACCACTCGGCCACCGTGGCCGGCCGAATTTATATACATTGAAGAATTATTCACTGAACTATTATGTGCGAACTCCAAAAAGTAACGATTCTGTGAATGTTTGAAGCCGAGCGTGCACGGCACGCCTCGGCGTTAGAGAACCGGTTCCGCACTCACGCACCGTATTTACACTGATTTGAGTAAACCTGGTTTGCTGGAGCGTTGTTTGGGCGGTTTTACTCAAAATGTAAACGAAAGTTTGAAGTCTCATTTGGATATACGCTCCCAAAAAAACATCCAGCCGAACACTGCTTCAAATTTGGCCGTATGTCTATTCAGTGTAGGCCATACTGTGTTAATGCAGGTGGCAAATGCCTTTCAAATCAAAATCAGCGATGAAATGAGCCGATTCTGTGAAAATAGAGACGCCAACGGCGATACGCTCAGCGACGAAAAGGACTTTGAGGAAGAAAATGAGGCCTTATCAGGTCAGCCGGCCGGAGTGGCCGTGCGGTTCTAGGCGCTACAGTCCGGAACCGAATGACCGCTACGGTCGCAGGTTCGAATCCTGCCTCGGGCATGGATATGTGTGATGTCCTTAGGTTAGTTAGGTTTAATTAGTTCTAAGTTCTAGGCGACTGATGACCTCAGAAGTTAAGTCGCATAGTGCTTAGAGCCATTTGAATCTTATCAGGTCAAAGTACCAGGAAGCGGCCGTCCACTAGCGGGGGCGATAGTTATTATGTACCAGCCATCGATGATATCCCATAAATTTCACGCTTTGCTCCTTTTTTATATATGATAAATACTTGCCAGAAATATAATACCTGCTGTCCAGATCATCGGTTCAAATGGTTCAAATGGCTCTGAGCACTATGGGACTCATCATCTTAGGTCATAAGTCCTCTACAACGTAGAACTACTTAAACCTAACTAACCTAAGGACATCACACACATCCATGCCCGAGGCAGGATTCGAACCTGCGACCGTATCAGTCCCGCAGTTCCGGACTGAAGCGCCTAGAACTGCACAGCCACTTCGGCCGGCTCAGATCATCGGCTATGCGAACCAAAGGTGATCGCATTGTATACTCAGCAGGTGTTGGGCCTGTATGGCCTCGAAAAATGCAATCTCGCACCTCAGAGCTGCGTTACTCGTAAATGTCCATCGAGATGCTGTGCTCAGATACGGGAGTCTTCTGGAAAGACGATGCGGTGCCACTTCTCTCGCTGCCGCATTGAGGAAAGTCACAGCACTGGTCGCCATGCTGACAGCCTTTTCGTCGCACTGTCGATGGGGATACTTGCCTTACTACAAACAAGCATATTTTCTGGCTCAAAGTACGTGAAGCGTCCACGATCCATCAGCTCACGAAATCCGGCACATACACTACTGGCCTTTAAAATTGCTACACCACGAATCCGACGTGCTACAGACGCGAAATTTAACCGACAGGAAGAAGATGCTGTGATATGCAAATGATTAGATTTTGAGAGCATTCACACAAGGTTGGCGCCGGTGGCGACATCTACAACGTGCTGACATGAAGAAAGTTTCCAACTGATTTCTCATACACCGACAGCAGCTGACCGGCGTTGCCTGGTGAAACGTTGTTGTGATGCCTCGTGTAAGGAGGAGAAATGCGTACCATCATGTTTCCGACTTCGATAAAGGTCGGATTGTAGCCTATCTCCATTGCGGTTTATCGTATCGCGACATTGCTGCTCGCGTTAGTCGAGATCCAATGACTGTTAGCAGAATATGGAATCGGTGCGTTCAGGAGTGTAATACCCAACGCCATGTTGGATCCCAACGTCCTCGTATCGCTAGCAGTCGAGATGACAGGCATCTTATCCGTATAGCTGTAACGGATCGTTCAGCCACGTCTCGATCCCTGAGTCAACAGATGGGGACGTTTCCAAGACAACAACCATCTGCACGAACAGTTTGACGACGTTTGCAGCAGCACGGACTATCAGCTCGGAGACCGTGGCTGCGGTTACCCTTGACGCTGCATCACAGACAGGAGCGCCTGCGATGGTGTACTCAACGACGAACCTGGGTGCACGAATGGCAAAACGTAATTTTTTCGGATGAATCCAGGTTCTGTTTACAGCATCACGATGGTCGCATCCGTGTTTGGCGACATCGCGGTGAATGCATATTGGAAGCGTGTATTCGTCATCGCCAAACTGGCGTATCACCCGGCGTGATGGTATAGGGTGCCATTGGTTAAACGTCTCAGTCACCTCTTGTTTGCATTGACGGCACTTTGAACAGTGGACGTTACATTTCAGATGTGTTACGACCCATGGCTCTACCCTTCATTCGATCCTTGCGAAACCCTATATTTCAGCAGGATAATGCATGAACGCGTGTTGCAGGTCCTGTACGGGCCTTTCTGGATACAGAAAATGTCCGACTGCTGCCCTGGCCAGCACATCCTCCAGATCTCTCACCAATTGAAAACGTCTGGTCAATGGTGGCCGAGCAACTGTCTCGTCACAATACGCCAGTCACTGATCTTGATGAAGTGTGGTGTCGTGTTGAAGCTGCATGGGCAGCTGCACCTGTACGCGCCATCCAAGCTTTGTTTGACTCAATGACCAGGCGTGTCAAGGCCGTTATTACGGCCGGAGGTGGTTGTTCTGGGTACTGATTTCTCAGGATCTATGCACCCAAATTGCGTGAAAATGTAATCACATGTCAGTTCTAGTATAACATATTTGTCCAATGAATACCCGTTTATCTTCTGTATTTCTTCTTGGTGTAGCAATTTTAATGGCCAGTAGTGTACTAACAGATGTTTCTCATACTTAACACGAGGCATAACACAATCTTCCCACAAGCAGACAATACTCAGTTGATTCTGCTGTGCAAACTTCCCTTATTCTAGAATGTTAGGCTTGGTGATCTAGAGTTATAATAAAAACAAAAGTTTGATCTTGCCTTCATTGGTTGACATAGTGTTTAGCGCATCTGGGATTGTAAAACAGTTAAGATCCTTAGATGCCAGGAAGGCATCTGTTCCATACGGTATCCCCGTAAGATTTTATGTTGACTATGCTACAAATATTGCACCATTATTATCCATCATCTATCAGAGATCATTGGAACAGCGTAAAGTTCCAAGGGACTGGAAGAAGGCTCAGGTCATAGCAATCTATAAAAAGGGTAGAAAATCGGATGCACATAATTACCGGCCAATTTCACTGACATCGATTTGTTGTAGAATCATGGAACATATTTTGTGTTCAGACATAATGACCTATCTAGACTCTGAGATGCTCATCTGCAGAAACCAGCACAGTTGTAGGAGATAGTGGTCATGCGAGACACAGCTGACCCTCTTTGTGAATGATGTACAACAGGCTCTAGATACCGGCTCCCATGTTGATGCCGTATTTCTCGACTTTCGAAAGGCGTTAGACTCAGTTCCGCACTGTCGCTTGCTCCAAAAAGTGCCCGCTTACGGCCTATCCGATGGCATATGCTGTTGGGTAGATAGCTTTCTAAGAGACAGGAAGCAGTATGTCGTCCTGAACGTGGTGACTTCAACAGAAGCAAGCGTAACTTCAGATGTGCCCCAGGGCAGCGTAATAGTTCCGCTGCTTTTTACGATTTACATAAACGATCTGGTTGATGGTATTGACAGCGGCATTAGACTGTTTGCCGATGATGCTGTAGTCTACATGAAATTAGTATCACACGAAATTTGTGAACAAATCAATGAGAATTTGCAGAAAATAAACGGTTGTTGTAATGACTGATAGTTGTTATTTCTCAATATTAGTAAGTGTAACCTGCTGCGTATAACAAGGCGAAAATCCTCATTAATGTACGAGTACAAAATAAATGCCCAGTCTTTGGAAGCGGTAACATCCGTCAAGTATCTTGACGTGACTATTCAAAATGATCTCTAAAATGGAATGATCAGATTACACAAGTAACGGGCAAGGCGAACTCTAGATTGCGGTTTATTGGTAGAATCCTGAAGCGATGCAGTCCTTCAACAAAGGAAATAGCTTACAATACGTTAGTTCGTCCAGTCTTAGAGTATTGTTCGCCTGTATGAGACCCTTACCAGTTGGGTCTGATTCAAGAGATTGAGAAGGTCCAAACATGAGCGGAAAGATTCGTGACTGGTACATTTAGCCATCGCGAGAGCGTTACAAATCTCATAGAAAGTTTGAAGTGGGACACACTTGCAGATAGACGACGCGCTAAGCGGAAGGGGTCACTCACTACATTCCGAAATCCGATCTTCGCCGAGGATGTAGAGCATATATTATTACCACCAACTTTCAAATCGCGCAATGATCACCATTCAAAAATAAGGGAAATTAGAGCTCCTACTGAGGCGTTCAGACAGTCGTTTCTCCCGCGCGATCCGCGAGTGGACAGAGGGGGGGGGGGGGGGGGGAATATGACTTTGGCGCGAATTGTGCCCTCCGCCACACACCGCTTGGTGGCTAGCGGAGTATATATGTATATGTAGATGTAGAAGGGTTGCCAGTAATGACAAGTAGTTTGCATTCCACTGTTAGGCGGCAAGATTTTGCCACCATACATTTAATATTCTGCAAATTGTTTACGTTTATATTAGATCTCTGTTTATGATGCACAGTTGTAGGCGTGAGAATTCCGTTGCGGAGACAACATTAAGCGACCATACATACATACGCTATATGTTACACACACCACGGGGGTTCACACCACTTTCCCCAGTTGGATAATTGGAGTAGATTAGGGACACGCAAACCGTCGAAGTGGGGTCCAATTGAAAGACTTTCACTCGGCCTCTGAGCCACACGAATTTATTATTACATATAGAATTAAGATAGAGTTACTCCTATCTACTCACCGAGCGAAGTGCCACAGTGTTTAACACGCTGGACTTGTATTCTGGAGACCACGGTTCAAATCCCAGTCCAGCCATCCGGATTTCGGTTTTCTTTTATTTCCCTAAATCGCTTAAGCAAAACGCCGGGATGGTTCCTTTGAAAGGGCAGAGCCGATTCTATTCCCCAATACTAGCTCGTGTTCCGTCTCTAATGACCTCACCATCGATGCCACGTTAACCCTAATCTTCCGTCGTAGCTAGTTTGTGCGGTTGCAGTGAAATGTTAACCAACTGCATATGCTATTTGCCAACGGCCTTGCCGCAGTGGCAACACCGGTTCCCGTCAGGTCACCGAAGTTAAGCGCGTTCGGGCTGGGCTAGCACTTGGATGGGTGACCATCCGGTGTGCCGAGCGCTGTTGGCAAGCGGGGTGCACTCAGCCCTTGTGAGGCAAACTGAGGAGCTACTTGATTGAGAAGTACTGGCTCTGGTCTCGGAAACTGACATACAGCCGGGAGAGCGGTGTGTTGACCACACGCCCCTCCATATCCGCATGCAGTGACGCATATGAGCTGAGGATGACACGGCTGCCGGTCAGTACCGTTGGGCCTTGATGGCATGTTCTGAAGGAGATTTTGTATGCTAGCATGTGGTACACTTCAGCGCCTGTTGCGCGACGCCTTCACGGTACTGGAATTTTCGTGGCTAGCAGTGTTTTTCACTTAACGGTAAATGGGAATGAGCATGAATCAAGAATTTCATTCAGTGACCTAACTGATAGGTAACGTATTATTCAATGGGTTTCTCAGCTTTTTTTGGATGATTTCCGCCTACAACATACAAATTTTTATGGAGCATACATCCGTTTCCACAAGTCAAGGAAAAATCTTAACAAGAACCGTAACAAAAAAGTTATATGACGAATATCCCGAAATTTAGTCAAAGGTTATAACACCCAAAACGATACAAATAAAACGCGGGTCTGGGACTGGAACTCGGATATCTACCATTCGCCAATCCTGTGTTACCACCCCTCATTTAAAGGATGTAATGAAGAGTTCGATTCAACAATAGCCTTGATGATCTCACAGATATCACATACGCTGAGGAGCAAACAAGGGGATTAGCATTTCTGTTCCAATACAGCAGGTAGTGATAATACGGTCTCTGCACAGCAATACAACTGAAATCTATGGGACACTCAGAGAGTGACTGTCCTCATAACTCAGTGAAGTATTCCGTGATAGTGGCACTAAGACATCACGGTGAGTAGTTAGGGGCTAAGGGATTGGGGATAGCAGGGGGTGTGAGCCCTAGAAAAGTGTTTTACTACTCGTTGCCGTTTCGGATTTGGTATAGCCTCCCATATTTCTGGATTGCAGAGCACAACATCTGGCGCGTTATGGGGGCAGGGTGAGAGAGGGGGGGAGGAGGCGGGGAAGTTGCACGATGACATCAGTTTAACTTGCAATTCGAGTAACAGTGGAAGCTACACATTTCCACACGCACCAATTTTTGCTATAGACGAAGGTCATATTAAGTCACAGGAAAAAAATCTATGCCAACTGGCAATCGAATAGTTCATTCCGTCATTGAGAGTTAGGTGGTTGCTCACTAGACTAGTAGGATACACTTTTTCCATGCCCCCTTACTCAGGTGAAATACTGTTCCGTCTGCTTCAAGTTAACTTCTGTAAAAATAATTAACCTCAAAATAACAAAAAAGTGGGAAAGAAGCCGTAAATAATAAGATGTATGAAACCATCACATTTGACTTGTTGGACTCGGTTGTTAAAGTTGGGAAAGCCTTAACAACTTTTGAACGGTGTTCTTCAAAGTATACAGGGTGATTCCGTGATGATGATACAAACTTTCAGGGATGGCAGGTAAGAGTAAACGCATCAGTTTGATGTAATGGAACCTGATGCGGAAAACAGCGAGTAGAAAGTTATAAGCGAAAATCGTACTGATACCTCTGACAGGGGTACTAGTAGGACACACTTTTTCCCAGCCTCCTCATTCAGGTGAAATACTGTTTCGTCTCCAAGCTAACTTAACTACACATGTACCGGTATTGTCGTTGCTAAGACTGTAGGATCAAAACAAGAAAAAATGTCGGGTAAGCATAGGCTCTAAAAAGCTTACCTTAAGAACACTAATTCACCTTCAGTAGTGTGAAACACATGTCCTCTACTGCAAGTTCTTTGGTTTCCACATTTTTAGCTGTGGTAGTATCGACAAAAATAAGAAAAACGCCCAAAAAATATGGACTCTGAAATGTAGAGCTATTGGTACTTGTTCAGCGGAAAAAATAAGTTTAACAGTACAGAAGATAAAAAAGTGTACGTAGCCCTCAAAGTAGGCATTTTATAGCCCATGATAACTACACATTTTTTAGTTATATCGGTCCTTACTACCATCTCTAAAATTTCCCTGCCCTATAATCTTAGTAACAACAGTACCGGTACATGTACTCCATTGTCGGAGGTATCAGAACGATTTTCTCTTATAATTTTCGACTCAGTCGTTTCCCGACCTGGGTCTCTTATCCCAGATTGATACATTGACCCTTCCCCATCAACCCCGAAAGTTTGTAACATCACCACTAACTCAACCTGTAGATAGTATTTCCACTAAAGCGAAGTTATTGGTTTGGGAACAGAGTCTAGTATGATCGATGTTGACACATAATTGTGTACTCCGTGGGATATTTTTGTTCACATATATCAGAGTGTACGCAGAAAGCTAGCATTTAGAAACTCAAAAATCGTCCATAAGGTATGAAAAACTACTTTGCTTGATCCCATTTGCGAAACTTGGTGGAACTTTCTTTATGGTCTTTTTTTTGTTTTCTACGACTCTACAACCCCTGGGAAGAAAAGGTTAATAATAACTCTATGAATCCATTTTAGATGACCATGTTCAGGCAATGAAACAAGCTTTGATTCCGGCAGGAGATTACTACATTGTTCAAGATGATAATGCTTCCCTTCAAATAGTTGGAAATATCCATGATTTATTTGGTGAGTATGAAACCAGAGGGTCTCCTTCGCTTCACAATAGCCATATTCAAACGTCGCTGAGTGATTGTGGTCTGCACTAAAAAAAATTAAGGGCATGTTCTCTTTCACGAATATTTCTGCAGAAACTTGAACAATTTGCTTACAAGAAGTGGTATAAAAGCCTAGTGACCACTATTTTAACCTCCATCCAACTGCACGACGCTATTCTGGAATGGATGACAATTTTATTTGATTTTCACGAAGGTCCAAGAAAAACTAGGTGTCTCCTGCGAATACCAGCGAGATGAAGACAAGGAATGAAGAACATCCGTATGAGAAAAGTGTTTAGATTTAAAGACAAAAGTCAAACATTTAGAGATTAAATAATGTATTTTATATTGACCACTGACGGACTCGATGAAAGATAGGTCAATACTGGCGATGTTACACCAGGAATAGTGTACCGCAAACAAGTCCCACACAGCCATGGTAACTTTGAACACGAATGGCTAACGCAGGGACGGCAAACTGTCAACGTATTGATGCTGTGACAAGCAGGCTGGGTAAACTGCACTGTGAGAATTGACTTAAAGCGTTTTTCTTATCTTTTTCTTCCTTGATCGTTTCATTCCTCCACGTAGGCGCAAACTGTCAGCAGCTATATCGACGCTCGACACGACTTTTGTATATACTATGCGAATATTTACAATGTTAAAAGAAATGAAAGACTATGTAAATACCTTCATTATCCATCATACCGGTTGGTGTGAACACAGTCGCATATAGTAATAACAATAAATGAAATAGCCTCAATCTTCAGTTACGTGTTATAAGTTTTATTGCATTATCGATTTCGAGATCTGACGCCCCATCCTCAGGTGCATCTATGCACAGTTCTTCATTTCTTAGCGTGGAATTTACTCTGAAGCGACAAAAGTCATGGGATAGCTATATGCACATACACATATGGTGAGAGTACCGCGTACACAAGATATAAAAGGGCAGTGCACTGTCTGAGCTGTCATTTGTACTCAGGTGTTTCATGTGAAAAGGTTGAGAGGCACCCACATGCCTTGCTCATACTGTGGCATCAAGCAGTCAGGCCTGCAAGATGAGTGGTCTGCCAAGCGTGTGGATTCATTCTTATTTATCGAGTAACATGAACTCTCGTACTCACAATTAAGTTACAAATTATGCTCCTGTATGAATAATACGCAGCGGAAACGCATATCTGACTATCAGTAATTTACAGAACTCTGACTGTTCACTACGCACTGGCAATACCACATTTTCTTTTTGTCTTGTACCTAACGGCTTTTGTCAACACGTGGCCATCGCACTGAATATGAGTGGCGCACACATTAAAAATTCTGGATATCATGACAACATACAATTCGAAGGAAAAGGCCACCAATCTTTTTCTTTTCACTATCTTATTTATTCCGATAAATTCTGTAACCTAAACACACAAATTCTATAACCTACAACAATAACACATGAGAAATTCCGCCCAGTGGGCATGGCTTTACATTGGTGATTCTCTATCCTATGGTCTCGTAATTATTTAACGCTACAGTGCACTTTCTGGATAGGATGGTGGATCTTTTATTATTTCTCACACTTCGACCCTTACAATCATCATCACGAAACTTTCCTCCAGATCGAGCGGTACAGAAGGAACAAGCATAACCCACTAATCTTTTGAAACTACCTTGCTACTCTCCCATGCAAACCACACATACCCAAATTACATGACATACACCACACTACAACATGGAATACAATACAATAAATAGTCACAACACTATCACTTTCCGCTTTCCCACTTCAATTAGTATTTATCCCAGTTTCACACGACACTGCCCCACTTTGTAATTCTACTTTACTACTATGAACTCTGGAGATATATGCACGTCTTCCTGTGCAATGCAAGCCAAGTGGTGTTGCTGGATAGACGGCCGACTCACCTTGCTTCTCTCTCAGAGTTTGAATCTAGCGTCACACGGAATCCTATCACACAAAGTAATATTAAGAACATATTCATCACACACGCGAGTCCTCAACTGATACCATGGACGAGTACTTCTCTTTATCCTTTGTCTCATACACAGATTGAGACTCACACAGTACTCACCACATGGAAGTACTCGCCTCTAATTTCAAATTCTGCACACGCTATTTCTTAAATATTTCAACTTATAGTACACACGCTAGTAATTCAGCTTAATTTAAGCACACGGAAGTATTTCAACTTATCGCTACACGTGGTTTCATTGTGACCGTTGGTCACTTCTGAAGATTACTACGATCCCATTAATATTACCTGCCTGACATTTAATTCTCCCCACAAAAGTTCCTGAAATAGAGACATTATTATTTCAAACTACTCTTAAATATTCCACATGCATACCATGTCTCCACACTTTTGTCTTTACGAAGCACACCTAAGACAGGTCTTAACAGCACAAGATCCAGCGGCAGAGTGCTGAAACATGGCCGTTCTTCAGGTCCTCTCGCACCTCTGCTGAAGTGGGGAAGCACCTTGCTACCGTATTGGTCAGCCACATTTCAGGCGCTCAAAGCTCCGGTAAGTTTCATCTCTTTGGTTCCACCTAAGGTGGCTAAAGGATCGTCTCAAAGATGATCATATATTCACATTCACTATCTGCAGTTAGCAGACGACCATACATTCATTCATTTCACAGATCTCACCAAACTGGATGTAGGGATATACTTTGTGGGAGTGCACATGTGATCAATTAAATAAATAAATTGTCATTCTTTCCCACACTGGTATCCGGCTTCGCTGTATTAATTGAAATTGAGTTATTTTACAAAAAAATGTGTTGTTCTGACAAAAATAATGAAGTATGTTGTACCTATTTTCAATGTCGGGCGGTACTGTACCCTTTCAAGTTTTCCGATGAGATTATGGCTTCACGACGAGACTTAACAGACTTTGAATGCGGGATGGTAGTTGGAGATAGACGTGTGGGACATTCCATTTCGGAAATCGTTATGGAACTGAATGTTCCAAGATTCAAACTATCAAGAGTGAGCCGAGAATACCAAATTTCATACGTTACCCCTCACCAAGGACAACAGAGTGGCCGACGGCCTTCAGTTAGCGTACAGTTGGCAATGCTAACGGACTAACAACACTGCGCAAAATAGCCACAAAAATTAATGTGGGACGTGCGACGAAAGTATCCGTTAGGACAGTGCTGCGAAATTTGGCAGCAGACAACCGAAGCGAGTACCTTTGCTAACACCACGACTTCGCTTGCAGCTCCTCTCCTGGGCTCCCAACCATATCGGTTGGACCCTAAACGACTAGGAAACCGTGGCCACGTCAGATGAGTCCCGATTTCAGTTGGTAAGAGGTAGTGGTAGGGTTCGGGTATGTTCGGGTACGGCACAGACCCCACGAAACCATGGTCCCAAGTTGTCAACAAGGCACTGCGTCGGCTGATGGTGGCCCATAATGGTGTTGGCTGTGTTTACACGGGATAGACTGGGTCCTCTGTGCTAAATGAACCATCTGAGACCATTTACAGTCATTTACAGTTCCCAAATAACAATGAAATTTCACGGATAACAGTGCACCACGCCACTGGGCCACAATGGTTCGCTATTGATTAGAAGAACATTAGGGACAGTTCAAGCGAATGACTTGGCCACCCAGATCGCCCGACGTGAATCCCGTCGAACATTTATGAGACATAATCGAGAGGCCAGTTCGTGTCCTAAATCCTGAAGCGGCAACACTTTCACAATTATGAACATCTACAGAGGTAGCATGGCTCAATGTTTCTGTACGGAACTTAAAACAACTTGTTAAGTCCATGCCACGTCGAGTTGCTACACTACGCAGGGCAGAAGGAAATCCGATACGATATTAGGAGGTATCCCATGATTTTCGTCGCCTCAGTGCACATATCTTCAAATGGCTCTGAGCACTATGGGACTTAACATCTGAGATCATCAGTCCACTAGAACTTAGAATTACTTGAACCTAACTAACCTAATGACATCACACACATCCATGCCCTAGGCAGGATTCGAACCTGCGACCGTAGCAGTCGCGCGGTTCCGTACTGAAGCGCCTAGAACCGCTCGGCCACCAAGGCCGGCGTAATATCTTCATTATCCATCATGGTGGTAGGTAGGAACGGAACCGCATATAGTAATAAAAATAAATGAAATAGCCTCTGGCTGCGGTTGTCGTGTTATGAGTTTTGAGGCCTCACGCCTCATCCCTTCCCACCAACAACCACTACGATGGACAACGAAGATATGTATTTCCACGTCAGTAAATAGGAACTGTGCACAGTTGCATCTGACAAGGGAACCTCCCCATCGCACCCCCCCTCAGGTTTAGTTATAAGTTGGCACAGTGGATAGGCTTTGAAAAACTGAATACAAATCAATCGAGAAAACTGGAAGAAGTTGTGTGGAACTATGAAAAAAATAAGCAAAATATACAAACTGAGTAGTCCATGTGTAAGATATGCAACATCAAGGGTATAATGAGGTCTGAAGCGCCGTGGTCCCGTGGTTAGCGTGAGGAGCTGCGGAAGGAGAGGTCCTTGGTTCAAGTCTTCCCTCGAGTGAATATTTTAATTTTTTATTTTTCAGGTTATGTGGCAAACTCTTATGTTTTCATCACTTTTTGCGAGTGATTACCGCGTCCACAAGAAAACCTAAATCGGGCAAGGTAGAAGAATCTTTTTACCCATTCGCCAAGTGTACAAGTTAGGTGGGTCGACAACATATTCCTGTCATGTGACGCACATGCCGTCACCAGTGTCGTATAGAATATATCAGACGTGTTTTCCTATGAAGGAATCGGTTAACCTATGACCTTACGATCAAATATTTTCGGTTCCCATTGGAGAGGCACGTCCTTTCGTCTACTAATCGCACTGTTTTGCGGTGCGCTCGCAAAACACAGACACTAAACTTATTACAGTCAACAGAGACATCAATGAACGTACGGACAGATCATAACTTTGCCAAAATAAAGTAAACAAACTTTTCATTTGAGGGAAGGACCTCTCCTTCCGCAGCTCCTCACGCTAACCACGGGACCACGGCGCTACTGTCCTCACATTACCCTTGATGTTGCCTATCTTACACATGGACTACTCAGTTAGTATATTTTGGTTATTTTTTTCATAGTTCCACACAACTTCTTCCTGTTTTCTCGATTGATCTGTGTTCAGTTTTTCGAGGCCTATCCACTGTGCCAACGTATAACTAAATCTGAGGGGGGTGCGATGGGGAGGTTCCCTTGTGAGGATGAGCCGTGAGATCCCGAAGTCTACTGTGCAATAAAACTTACTATACAATTACTGCAGTATGGGGCTCTATCATGTATTGTTATCAACATGTGATTCAGTAAATAAAGTACGATAATGTACGTGACGACGCTGTTCACGTGCAGGGTTTCCTATGTAACGCAGATAAGCTATTGGCCGCTCCTGGTAAAAGCAGATGGGTGGATACATGTTTACGAGGAAAGAGAAATAATGTAAGTGTCAGGTGTGTAACGTGGGTCGAGTAGAGGGGTTATAGAGGGAGCTGGATGTGGTTGTTACGAAGGGCAGATTTTAAGAAGGAATAGATGACAGAGGATAGATAGGATAGATATAAGAAGATAAGAAAGAAAGGGTCTCCAAATGGTTAGATCAACTGCATCAGAAAGAGGAAATTAGTTATAGATATCATGGTTCAAAAATGGTTCAAATGGCTCTGAGCACTATGGGACTTAACATCTGAGGTCATCAGTCCCCTAGAACTTATAACTACTTAAACCTAACTAACCTAAGGACATCACACACATCCATGCCCGAGACAGGATTCGAACCTGCGACAGAAGCGGTCGCGTGGTTTCAGGCTGTAGCGCCTAGAACCTCTCGGCCACACCGGTCGGCAGATACCATGGGACAGGATGTTGAGGAACGGCAGCGGTTCAGGTATAGACTTACAGAAATTCTGTAGGACTTTTAGGAGATGTGGGGAACTTAATTATCAGGTAAGGATAAGTCTCAGGTTTATTGGATGCGAAAGGCCAGGCGGAAGGCCTGGCGTTGGAGAACTGGTCGGGAATTTAGAATAAGTGAGGAGCGGAAATCCAAACAGCGCTGTCACAAACAACGTCGCACGTGTTTGAAAACATTATCGTTTGTTAATGTACTGCCATGGCACATAAGTAGGACATGAAGGTAATAAGTATGGCAGCCATCACTGAATATACAATGTAATTATCGTAGTTTTGTTGGTTAAATAAACATTTTTTAAAATGACTTCGGTGTGTCTACTTTTTAAAACGTAGGATTCGGCGTCCAACGTAGTCTGAGGAGCGAAAATAACTGACACTTAAAAAAACAGTAATACGGAAACAACAGGTACCGATACAAATGAAACTAATTCTCTTTTATTTTAAGTTCCATGGCTTTGACAGGAAGGTAATGGATTTCCGATTTCTAACATTATTCGAATTAATGTATACCATCGGATGCTCGTCTCTACCCCAGAACAAGCTTATAATGTTTATTCATGTTTCAAACACAAACAGTTATCACGATGGTTAAGAATTTTGCAAAATTAATGCTCAGACAAACTCACTGGTTCTGAACTCGGATTTTTTTGGTACGACACTCGACTCGCATACGAGAGGAGCACGTTTCAAATTTTTGTCTGGTTATGCAAGTTTTAATGTTCTATATATTTCCTCACACATTTCAGTAGAACTTCGGAATGGTACCTCTGATAAGGTCACGCCTGATCCAGGTCCCCATACTTGTACAATCCGATCTCGATATCAACAGGAATCTAATTATAATACTGTTTTGTTCTTCTTTCCTTCATATTTCTGCTTGACTATTCTATATCATTCAAACCATTTGCCACCTCAGATACCGACTGAGTCCAGTTTGTTGCCAACAGATTCCAAGTGCTGACACTCCGTTACAAGTGGTAGTGTCATCTGACAATTGACAACGATTACTGCTACACTGGTTCTCTGCAATCATTCTCAGTAGTAGTAGGACGGCAAAACATCCACAGTGTCATTACTTACTTAGCTGTTCAACCACGTGTGACGTCAGAACTCAGAGACTCGTAATTGCAGCTATAATTACAGCCGGACGTTAGGCATCAAGAGCTGAGGCATCATGGAGAATGTAACTGCGCCTGTCAGTAGTCAATTGTTAACTTTCTAAATGCTGCAGTGTGATTCATGTACTAGCTATTAAATTTGAGAAAAGTATATATTCTTAATCTGAAACCACACATGAGTTCTGTTCCTGAATTCTTATTACCAAATATTCAGTTCAGCTGGAAATTAATTCTGTTTTCTGAGCATAGAACAAGCCGTATATAGTTTGTTCTTTTGAAACAGGATTTACAGCCAGATTTTCGTTGTTAATTATCTGTTAAACAGCGCATTATACAGTTATCTGCAACCGCAATCTTCTTTCTTCTCAGTATCATTTTACACACGTGCAGAATTTAAATTTGTCGATAAAATTTCGATTATTAGAGTGAAATAGGAGCACATGCAGGGTGTATCTAAATTCCATTCACAGACTTTGTGAAATGGTTCCTTAGACAAATAGCCGGTCGGAGTGGCCGATCGGTTCTAGGCGCTACAGTCTGGAACCGCGCGACCGCAACGGTCGCAGGCTCGAATCCTGCCTCGGGCATGGATGTGTGTGGTGTCCTTAGGTTAGTTAGGTTTAAGTGGTTCTAAGTTCTAGGGGACTGATGACCTCAGAAATTAAGACCCATAGTGCTCAGAGACATTTGAACCATTTGAACCTTAGACAAAAACAATAAAAAGAGTCCGGTAAACATGGGCTCTAAAATGTATACCGTAAGAGCTATGAGCATTTGTACATCTTCAATACTATGAAACACACCCCTTCTATGGGAAATTCATTGCTTTCCGTGTTTTGGAAGTAGGCAGTATGAACCAGAACAAGAAAAAATTGACCAGTAAACATGGGCCGTAAAATGCATACCTGAAGGGCTATAAGCACGTGTTCCATAGAGGAGGTATTTTTATTAAATAAAAAATGTCTTTAAATTTAAAAACTTTTAATGCCTAGACCGCAATTTTCCTTTCACAATTAAAGTTCGATAACTAGTTTCGGTTGCTATCTGCAGCCATCTTTAGATTGTTCAAAATATGAAAAGGTGGTGAATAAGCATAGGAAAGCATCGTTACCTGTAGTCATGCAACAACATTCATTCGTAAGTACCACAACAATAACAGTACGTAGTTGAAAAGATTACAGCGATCAAGCCAGGTTGTAGACGATAATTCCGCAGGTTGATCGTCGTATAGGAGGAAATTGTCCAGTTGCATGAGTAGAAGTCGGATAGAAAGATCATTCCTTTCAATAGTATAATAGGTATTATTGTTAGAACAGTATATGCAATGGTTCCAAAAATGTCAGCTGTTCCGTAGCCTGACTTACACAGGAATAATTCTGCGTGGAGTATTAACATAGTTAGCTTCATAAAATATGTATGAACTGAATGATAATATGAGAACAATGCCCGCCTACCAGTCCGACATGAAACGTCAAAATGAATTCGTTTATTAGAGTGAAATAGGAGCAAATACAGGGCGTAACTAAATTTTTTTTCTCAGACTTTGAGGAAATGTTCCTTAGTCAAAAACAAGAAAAAAATTAAGCAAACATGGGATCCAAAATGCATACCTTAAGAGCGATGAGCATTTGTACATCTTCCATACTGTGAAACACATCTCGTCATCGAGTTCGTTATACGCCACGCTGGATTATTCTTGTGCAAGCCAGGTTACGGAATAGTTGACAGTTTTTGGAACCGTTGCATGTACTGTTCTCACGATAATACCTGTTATACTGTTGCAAGGAATGTGCTTTTGATCCAGCTTCTACTCATGCAACTGGACAATTTCCTATACGACCGTCGTTGTTGTTGTTGTGGTCTTCAGTCCTGAGACTGGTTTGATGCAGCTCCCCTTGCTACTCTATCCTGTGCAAGCTTCTTCATCTCCCAGTACTTACTGCAACCTACATCCTTCTGAATCTGCTTGGTGTATTCATCTCTTGGTCACCCTCTACGATTTTTACCCTCCACGCTGCCCTCCAATGCTAAATTTGTAATCCATTGATGCCTCAGAACATGTCCTACCAACCGGTCCCTTCTTCTAGTCAAGTTGTGCCACAAACTCCTCTTCTCCCCAATTCTATTCAATACCTCCTCATTAGTTATGTGATCTACCCATCTGATCTTCAGCACTCATCTATAGCACCACATTTCGAAAGCTTCTATTCTCTTCTTGTCCAAACTATTTATCGTCCATATTTCACTTCCATACATGGCTACACTCCATACAAATACTTTCAGAAACGACTTCCTGACACTTAAATCTATACTCGATGTTATCTAATTTCTCTTCTGCAGAAACGTTTTCCTTGCCATTGTCAGTCTACATTTTATATCATCTCTACTTCAACCATCATCAGTTATTTTGCTCCCCAAATAGCAAAACTCCTTTACCGCTTTAAGTGCCTCATTTCCTAATCTAATTCCCTCAGCATCATCCGACTTAATTGGACTACATTCCATTATCCTCGTTTTGCTTTTGTTGATGTTCATCTTATATCCTGCTTTCAAGACACTGTCCATTCCGTTCAACTGCTCTTCCAAGTCCTTTGCGGTCTCTGACAGAATTACAATGTCATCGGCGAACCTCAAAGTTTTTATTTCTTCTCCATGGATTTTAATACCTACTCCTAATTTTTCTTCTGATTCCTTTACTGCTTGCTCATTATACAGATTGAATAACATCGGGGCCGGACGCGGTGGTCTAGCGGTTCTAGGCGCTCAGTCCGGAGCCGCGCGACTGCTACGGTCACAGGTTCGAATCCTGCCTCGGGCATGGACGTGTGTGATGTCCTTAGGTTAGTTAGCTTTAAGTAGTTATTAGTTCTAGGGGACTGATGACCACAGATGTTAAGTCCCATAGTGCTCAGAAAAAAATGGCTCTGAGCACTATGGGACTCAACATCTTAGGTCATAAGTCCCCTAGAACTTAGAACTACTTAAACCTAACTAACCTAAGGACATCACACACACCCATGCCCGAGGCAGGATTCGAACCTGCGACCGTAGCAGTTCCGCGTTTCCGGACTGCAGCGCCAGAACCGCTAGACCACCGCGGCCGACATAGTGCTCAGAGCCATTTGAACCATTTGAATAACATCGGGGGAGGCTACAATCCTGTCAGGGATAGGCTACAACTTGTCTCACTCCCTTCTCAACCGCTGCTTCCCTTTCATGCCCCTCGACTCTTATAACTGCCATCTGTTTTCTGTACGAATTGTAAATAGCCTTTCGCTCCTTGTATTTTACCCCTGCCACCTTTAGAATTTGAAAGAGAGTATTCCAGTCATCCTGCGAAATTATCGTCTACAACCTGGCTTGCTCGCGGTGACGTTTTCAACTACATATTGTAATTGTTTTGGTTCTTACGAATGCATGTTGTTGCATGATTACAGCTAACGATGCTTTCCAGTGCTTATTCACCGCCTTTTCATACTTTGAACGATCTGAAGATAGTTGCAGATAGCAAGCGAAACTTGTTATCGAACTTTAATTGTGAAAGGAAAATTGCGGTCTGGGCATTAAAAGTTTTTACTTTTAAAAAACTTTTTATTAAGTAAACCACATTAAGACCGCCGTCTCCCTCCTGACCACGTAAGGCTTCACTGAGAAGAGATGTGTTTCACAGTATCTAAGATGAGCAAGTGTTCGTGTCTCTTAAAGTATGCATTTTAGGGTTCATGTTTACTGGACTTTTTTTTTTTTTTGGTCCATACTACCTCCTCCCAAAATATGGAAAGCAAAGAGGTTGCAGTGGAAGAGAGGTGTTTCACAGAAGTTGGTCAAGTACTCATTACTGGACTTCTCTTCTTATTTTGGTGTAAGGAACGTGTCCTGGAAAGGAATTTAGTTACATCCTGTACACAGAGTAATTATGTACTTTTCGAAGATGACTATGTGAGTCTGCTTTTATCTTATATCAAGAAAACTTCCTTCATAATAATTTTATGTTTACCGCACTACTAATGACAATGAAACCACTTACAACGGAGCAACTATGGAAAAAAAATGACACATGATTTCTTGGTGTTCTTGTTAACCAACATCAATTAATATAATCATTTACAAACAAGTGCCCAATAATGAAAAAAAAAACTTAAATTGAGTATTTTGCTTCTGATTACTGTACATCTCACTATGTTTACAAAGGCCGATAACAATGTTTTCACAACAGAAAAAACGCCTTAGTCTTTATGCGAACATTTTAGGTCAGACTCTTTATGACAAATCCAAGCTCCCACAGGATCTGAGAACATAACTGTAAACGGTTACAGTGTGAATATTCAGTAGTCTGCTAGTTATATCAAGCAGCTATCATCAGTGCGCTAAGCGTAATCGATATTTTGAGGCTTTTGGCAATCTGATTACGACGCAATTCAATTAACGAGGCCCCGGCTGCCGCTAATAGAGGTTAGCAATCTCCATCCCTTGTTAAGCTCGTTACATCAGGTACTAATTCTCCACGTTACGTCACCATTTTGTCATAGTTAGTAAAAGACGTCATTGTTATGGCACACCAAATCGGATAATTTCTTAGTTAGCAATAACATTTGCGATGATGCATTGCGTTTACCCTGAAAAAATTTCATTTCTTCGCCGCTATTTTGACGTGACTTACCGTGAGTTGTTCCACTGGTTAGTAAACATCAGTAAGTAGTAATGTTGTTCATATAAGGAAATACTGACGAAAACAACTTAGATACAGCTATTGCGTAACCAACACCAGTTACCGGAAGTCTTCATCGACTTTCTTTCAGATACTTGAACCCATGTTGCTGTTTCCCGACGGTGTATTTTCGGCGAACAAGGAAGACGTGCTGCGAGAGACAGGCTTTTCATTTCCCATCCAGTGACAGCAGCTGTTGTTCCACAAACAATACAGGCTGTCAGTCTTTATACGGCCCCATTACAAGAGCGGCTCCATTCTCTACCGCCCCCCTAGAGTCAATAGCTTTTCTGTACGCTAAAGCAGAATAAGGCTTAGAGTGACCTACATTGTAATAAGTAAAGAGCTCGTATACACGCAGTGATAATATTTCAGTCCCACGTAAGACTCTTCCTCAAAAAGTGTAAAGTTGCATCGAAAGGAAATTATTCGTGAAGAGTCAAAATTGTCGTGTGTATCCCCCCTCCTTTTCCCAAATCCAATGAAACTGAAAAATCGCAATTATTCAGTACCCTTAGGTTGTTGTTGTTGTTGCTGCTGCTGATGTTTGGTCTTCAATCCGAAGACTTTCCTTGCTAGCATATCCTAGAACCTGTTTACTACATTAATGCCCTCCCTGGACGATTTTTACCCACGCACTTCCTTCTATTAACAAACAGACGATTCCTTGTTGGCTTCGGTATGTATCCTATCAAACGATCCCGTCTTTTAGTCAAGTTATGCCATGCATTTATTTTCTTCCCCAATTTGATTGAGTAGCTTCTCATCTGCCCATCTATTCTTCAGCAATCTTCTGTAACATCATAACTCAAAAACTTCTACATTCTTCTTACCTGAACCATTTATCGTCCACGTGTAACTTGCATCTCGAGACAAATAGCTTCCGAAAATACTACTTAAAATTAAATTTGTGTCAAACGTTAACAAATTTATCTTTTCCAAAAAAAAAGCGTTTCTTAATATTACCACTTTGAATTTTGCATTTTCTCTACTACAACCATCGTCAGTTATTCTGCTGCTCAAATGAGAAACTTATCTACTACTTTTGGTGTCATATAATTCCTTCAGCATCACATGTTTTAATTCGACTGCATTTCATTACCCTTGTTTTACTTTTGTTGACGTTAACTTGCAACCTATTTTCAAAATGTTGTCCATTCCGCTCAACCCCTCTTCCAAGACCTCGGCCGTCTCTGGGAGAAATACGATGTCATCAGCAAACCACACTGTTTCTATTTCCTCTCCTCGAATTTTAATTTTCTTTCTAAATTTCTCGTTAGTTTTCTTCAAGCTTGCTCGACGTACAGATGGAATAACGTCAGGGATAGGCTACAACTTGTCTCACTCCCTTCTCAACGACTGCTTCTCATTCATGTTCTTTGACTTTTAGAACTACAGTTTGGTTAATGTACGAGTTGTAGATAAACTTTAACCCCCTGTATTTTATGTCTGCTACTTGCAGAATTTCAAAGAATGTATTCGAGTCAACATCGTTAAAAGCTTTCTGTACATCTACAAATGCTATAAACCTAGGGTTGTCTTTGGGGACTGATGACCTTAGCTGTTTAGTCCCCCTTAAATATCCCAACAACCACCACCACCACTAAGGTTGTCTTTCTTCGACCTATATCCTAAGATAAGTCATATTGTCTCGCGTGTTCCTACATTTCTCCGAAACCTAAACTGACTTCTAGGATACCATGAGTTATTATACTGGTGGTTCACTCAGTGTACGACATTCGCAATGAATATTGAGTATACATATGTATCTGCAACACAGTACAGTTGACGTGGAAATAATCCGACATTTCGTGTCAGCCTGTCCATTCGACTAACGTAAACGGAGGAAGACTGTATCGTGTACAATTAGTGCCTCAATTGAGTAATTGTTATTTGACTATCCGCGACCGCTTCACATTCCTCTGCCTTGAAAATCTAGATAGGGCCTGCCAAGTGTCATAAACCCAAATAAGGGGCTGATAGAGAAAATAAGCAGCAGAACTGACATATGAGCTGCCAAAGTGGCATTAAGACTTGAAGCGACAAGACAGCAAGTCCCGAGAAAAAAAAACTTCATAAGTCTGTTCTGTATGAGAAGGAAAAAATAGAAATAGTAGTGCAGTATTATATTGTTCTCTTTGTAGTGTAAACTACATACAGATAGTAGTAGTGAAAGCTTTATTTATCCGTAGGTCTCTTTTTACAAGGATATAGGACATGTCAAAGTATTTACAAGTTTAGATCAATTTAAAATAAGCTAATTCGTATTCACATATATTTGCAGACTTCTAGTTAGAGACAATCATTAGATTTACTCTTGGTATACAATACTTTATTTACAAATAACTTATTAAACAATGTAATGCCACACTGATCACTCATATCTCAGTGTCAGTCACTGCACACACTATTCACACATTGTTTCATAACACTTCACTCACTACACACACACACACACACACACACACACACACACACACACAGGTGATCTCTGGGCCATTTTCTGTACCGCAACTTCCCATTTGCTATCCTGAACAACTGAGTCAGCATCCCTCCATAATGAGTGAAATGTTGAACTCAGAAAGAGGAAGAGGTGCTAGTATTGTGCTATCCATGGCTTGGGGTAAGTATTTCTAGAAAGGAAAGAAGAAGGAAAAAACATAAAGTGAAGGTGTTATGTGGAATTTTGGATGTTTTATAACCACTCTTATTATCATTTATGTGTATAACTTTTTTTTGTCAAACAACTACTCTGTTTTATCTAAGTAATTCTTCAATGTATAAAATGTATTGCATAACAGGTACTTTTTAGCTGCCTTTTTAAATAACTGTATTTTTGCAATTTCTTTAATCTCTTTTGGTAATTTATTGTTTAGTTTTATTCCTTGGTAGAAAATGCTGTTTTGAGTTTTATGTTTATTTTTTCTTGGTAAATTTAAGTTAAGTCTATCTCTTGTTGCATGGTCATGCACAAAGCTGTTTGTGCAGTAATTACCAATGTTATTTTTGATGTGTACAACTGACTGGTAAATATATTCACATGGAGCAGTTAAAATCCCCAGTGCTTTGAACAGATATTTACAATGAGCTCGACTAGTATTTTTGGTTATTATTCTTATGGCTCTTTTCTGGAGTTTGTCGATTGTGTTCATATTTTGTGCGTTTGTTCCCCAATAAAGAATGTCATAGCTAAGAATTGAGTGTACATGTGAATAATATGTAACTAAAAGACACTGCATGTTACACAGGGCATAACATGCTGATGACATTCTGTTTGCAAGTACCTTTGTGTATTCACACCACTTCAACTGAGAATCAATATTCATTCCAAGAAATTTTGCATTTGTTACACAGTCTATAGAGGTGCCATCTACATTTAATTTAACATTGTCATTTTTCCTATTCAAACTGAAATTCATGTTATTAGTTTTCTTTATGTTCAATGTCACTTTATTGCTGATTGGCCAATCATAAACTTCCTTGAGAGTTTGATTTGCTTTCTCGGAAAGGAGTTCTCTTGTTTTCTCAGTCACTATAATATTGCAGTCATCAGCGAACAGAATTTTTTCACCATGAATAACACTACTGGGAAAGTCATTGAGGTATATCAGGAACAGTATTGGTCCTAATATGCTACTTTGCGGAACCCCTATATTAATGTATTTTGATTCTGATAAGTGTTTTACTAAAGGGTTAGATCTATTTGAAGTATGTGTTATCTCTACTCTTTGTACCCTATCTTTTACGTATGATCGAAACCAGTCATTAGCTACCCCTCTTATTCCCAATGCTTCTAATTTATTTAATAGAATCTTGTGGTCGACTGCACCAGACGCCTTAGAAAGTTCCAAACAATATGCCTGTGATACACTCATCTTTAAATTTTGTTTCCTTTTGCGACTAATTAGTTATTATTCTAAATATAAAGTTCGTAATTAAAACAAAGTAAACCTTTCGGTAATTCGAGAGAATGACATGTAACATTATTTAACGCAGACAACACAATGTGGTTGTTTCTGAAGGGCTCCGGTACTTGGATCTGACCTGTTTTATTCATTTTTCTGTATTGGCAGTTTAGTTAATATTAAATTAAACATAAGCTCAAAGCAGATGTTCCGCGTGTGATATGGCAGATCAATGGCAAATGTGGTCATTTAATAGAAATCTACTCCGAAATTTGTTTCTGACACTTACTGTCCGCTGCAATTTAAGAACACACTTAAGAGTGCTGCACATTTTAATTTCTCTCGAGATACTTCGTGAGATTCTCGAGAATGGATCTATTTATCTCGAGATTCTGAAGCGAGAGGAATTCCCATTCGTAGAAGATGGTTGCCTTTCTCTGACCGGATATGGAACGTCAACCACGTGTCAGTGTAGAGAGTTTATTTGTGATAAATGCTTGTGGCGTGTGGCTTGTATTGTTATGGGTGAGAATAAAATGGAAAGAAAGGAAAACTCTAATTCTACAGTGCTGTAGTCATACGCCTTGTGTTCACTAAACGCCTGCCTACCGCAGACAGAATAGCCGTGAGTCCATGAGACACATGAGACAAGCTTGGAATTCACCCAGCGGCATTGGGGGCAGGCGTGTTGAACAGTAACTTCGCGCCACAAACAGTGCTCCCCATGTTGAGCAAATAATGGTGATGAAAACGACTTCCACAATCGTACTGGCTACCTCAATGTCGATTGCCACACACCATCGGCGTGCAACAACTTTGTAAAAACTTATAAATTTCATTAAAGTAGTTTATAGACAGATAGATCAGTATGGCACCCAACGCATTCGGAGTCTCATTGAGTTCATGCTACGATGCAGTGCCTCTATCATCAGGACGGAAGGGGTGCTACACCCTGCTGGTTATATGTCTCTAATTCTGTTACTCGTGAGTGTATAGAATGATACACTTGGGTGACAAACTCGAGGATTTTTAAAACATTTATTTATTTGTTCGTAAAATAATAGGTTCCTCGTTGGCAACGGCTCGGATCAATAAGCCCCATTTTTAAGTGGAACGTGGAAGGTACACTGAGTTAGACTATAATGGTTAACTTAGCTGATAAATATACCTAGCTAGCACAGCTCAAATATCTTTATGTTACCATGTTGCAATAGGGGATTTTGTTTTCAAGGAACAGATATTCTAAGGACGTGTTACATAACTCATCCTTAGAGGGAAGATGAATAGGTGACATAATCATTTAAAATGAATTACGTATTCATGCTTCAACTGCACTGTTGGCGACTATATTGTTACACTCCGAGTCTACCATGAACCTTGCTGCATTTATTAAACTGTCATAGTAGCGATCGATTGTTTAAAACAGTTAATGGTTTAGTGATTTTTTACATCATCGAACTCATTCAGCTGGCCGCGGTGGTCATGCGGTTCTAGGCGCTGCAGTCCGGAACCGCGGGACTGCTACGGTCGCAGGTTCGAATCCTGCCTCGGGCATGTATGTGTGTGATGTCCTTAGGTTAGTTAGGTTTAAGTAGTTCTAAGTTCTAGGGGACTGATGACCTAAGATGTTAAGTCCCATAGTGTTCAGAGCCATTTGAATTTTTGAACTCACTCAGGTGGCTCTGACAAGGGAACCTCCCCATCGCACCCCCCTCAGAATTAGTTATAAGTTGGTACAGTGGATAGGCCTTGAAAAACTGAACCCAGATCAATCGAGAAAACAGGAAGAAGTTGTGTGGAACTATGAAAAAATAAGCAAAATATACAAACTGAGTAGTCCATGTGTAAGATAGGCAACAACCAGGGGGGGGTGTAAACACATGAGCGCCGTAGTCCCGTGGTTCGCGTGTGCAGCTGCGGAACGATAGGTCCTCGGTTCAAGTCTTCCCTCGGAAGAAGTTTTTAATTTTTTATTTTCAGACAATTATCAAAGTTCAGGCACTCACACATAATCAACTTCGCTCTCCGAAATTCTAGGACATGTTCAGATTTGCTTGGACATACGCAGGATTTGAAGGTCTACACACGGAAAAATTTGAAAACGTTAAAAACATATGTTTTGATAGAGCACAGGGAAAACTGTGCGACTGTGAAACTGTTGCATTCATTTGTTGCAGTTTATGTGACAAACTCTTATGTTTTCACACTTTTTTGGGAGTGATTATCACATCCACAAGAAAACCTAAATTGGGCAAGGTAGAAGAATCTCTTTACCCATTCAGCAAGTGTACAAGTTAGGTGGGTCGACAACATATTCCTGTCATGTGACGCACATGCCGTCACCAGTGTCGTATAGAATATATCAGACGTGTTTTCCTGTGAAGGAATCGGTTGACCTATGACCTTGCAATCAAATGTTTTCGGTTTCCATTGGACAGGCACGTCCTTTCGGCTATTAATCGCACGGTTTTGCGGTGCGGTCGCAAAACACAGACACTAAACTTATTACACTGAACAGAGACGTCAATGAACGAACGGACAGATCATAACTTTGCAAAAATAAAGAAAGTAAATTATTCACTCTAGGGAAGATTCGAACCAAGAACCTCTCGTTCCACAGTTGCTCACCCTAACTACGGGACCACGGCGCTCCTAAACTCGAACTCTCCTAGATGTTGCCTATCTTGCACATGGACTACTCAGTTTGTACATTTTGCTTAGTTTTTTCATAGTTCCACACAACTTCTTCCTGTTTTCTCGATTGATCTGTGTTCAGATTTTCAAGGCCTATCCACTGTGCCAACTTATAACTAAATCTGAGGGGGGTGCGATGGGGCGGTTCCCTTGTGAGCACTATGGGACTTAACTTCTGAGGTCATCAGTCCCCTAGAACTTAGAACTACTTAAACCTAACTAACCTAAGGACATCACACACATCTATGCCCGAGGCAGGACTCGAACTTGCGACCGTAGCAGTCGCGCGGTTCCGGACTGCGCGCCTAGAACCGCTAGACCACCGCGGCAGGCCAACTCACTCAGGTGACTTACTTTACGTGGCTACTTGGAATAGCATTTCGGTCACCTTAATATATGCGATCTACAAGTAGAAGATGACTGGTTTGTCAGAATTTGTTACCTCTACAACGCGATTCTCCTTTTAAATACATCCCAGCTGAATCAGAAATAAGTTGTTTCATACTTTGCATTGTCTTACAGTGTACAGTCACGTCTACTTAAAATGCGAGGAGTACAGTCCATTCTAGTTCTAATTTCGCTCCTGCACTCCTTTTTCCTTCATAAAGTTGACAATGGCAGGTTTCAAATCGAAAAATCGTTCCAGGCCTTCCCGTCGAGCCGGCCGGAGTGGCCGAGCGGTTCTAGGCGCTACAGTCCGGAACCGCGTGACCGCTACGGTCGCAGGTTCGAATCCTGCCTCGGGCATGGATGTGTGTGATGTCCTTAGGTTAGTTAGGTTTAAGTAGTTCTGAGTTCTAGGGGACTGATGACCTCAGAAGTTAAGTCCCATAGTGCTCAGAGCAATTTGAACCTTCCCGTCGACTTAACGAACTTACTTTGCAGTAATGTGTAAGGTCTCCAGACTCATTGTTC
Source organism: Schistocerca nitens (assembly GCF_023898315.1). NCBI lineage: Eukaryota > Metazoa > Arthropoda > Insecta > Orthoptera > Acrididae > Schistocerca > Schistocerca nitens. The sequence continues at coordinate 164,309,351 of NC_064616.1, read as the reverse complement.
AGTTATGTCGAAACCTGTTGTAACTGACAGTGGAATAATACATGTGACTTCATCAATTTTAATATTCGCATCAGAATTTCTTCACGTACTCCATGCCTGCAAATTTAGCACACAGTGCTTCTTGATGTACAGAACATCAAATACTATCTATCGGTCGTTGTAATTTTTTGGCCTTTCATTGTCAACTAAATCTTCAAAAATATTTTTTTTCGGCATGGTATTGTAACATCGTTTCATAGTAAATTTACAGTACACGTCGATTACGCGACTGCACAGATATTGAGAATTTTCATCCCTCTCCTCTGTCATTCCCATTAATTTTTAAAGCTTGTGGCGATAGATCGCTTAACTGCCTCATTTTGTGCAAACAGCTACTGGACCCGTAAGTATCCTTCGTGCCACAAACAGACAGCGAAGGGTAAACAGAGCTGTCATCAGCATTCTGCCGATATGAGGAGAACTGCGGCGGCCGAAAAATGCCACAAAGCATTACTAAACTAAATGTCGCAAGATTTCTGGTAAAATCGCTATTGAATATTAAAAATCCCTTGTTCTTACAAACTGTAAAATTGGAGTTTGCGTAGAATTTATCTCAAAATATTCTGAATTTTATCCACATAAAATTGATATTTAAATCGCTTTCTTTGTGTGGCCCTCTTACTACGAAACTACTGTGCTTGTAAGGGTTAAGTTTAGACCGACTTGAAAACGTAATTAGGTTTTGCACGACGTTTACAAAAGCCATTTTTGTTTCATTATCCTCATGTGGAGGTTTACATTAGCAATGTTAGTCGGTTACGCCGATGGCGTAAGACAGCTGGAGGACACTGAAAATCTTGGGCTGTAGCCTCGGTGGCTTTTGTAGAAAAATTTGAAGTTATTTCCCGGGTTGATAGACCGCAAGTGTTCTCCGTCAGATTGTTCATCTTGACTTTCGTTACACCATTGTGGTACGTTGTAGACAGTTATCGTTTACTGCCTGTATTCATAAGCAATACAGTAACACATCTTCCAACTGCTACTGAAAATAAAATAGGATTAGTTGTTGCCTTTGGAACCAAATTACGTCTTCTTTACTCATTTACCAAGACGGCCTAGCACTCTGTCTATATGAAAATAAGAAATTGATGATCTAAAAGATAGCCAGCCGAAGTGGCCGAGCGGTTCTAGGCGCTACAGTCTGGAACCGCGCGATCGCTACGGTCGCAGGTACGAATCCTGCCTGGGGCATGGATGTGTGTGATGTCCTTAGGTTTAAGTGGTTCTATGTTCTAGGGGACTGATGACCTCAGAAGTTAAGTCCATAGTGCTCAGAGCCATTTGAACCATTTGATCTAAAAGATATGGAAACAGTATCAAAAATACGCAGCATCGGAGCACTGCCGCTTTGTGACTCTTTCTGTTTTGCTTTTTCTTTTCCATAGTTCAGCACACCTTCTTTCTGTTTTCATACTTGATCTGTGTTCAGTTTTTTACGGGCTATTCACTGTGACATCTTACCACTAAATCTGAAGGGAGTGCGATGGGGTGTTTCCTTCCAAGTGTCTCCATGTTAAAAACTCTGGACAACAGAAAATTCTTCCTGCTAGGACAGCATTTCACCCAATCACAAAATGGCAGTCCTCCAATGCTGCGTATTTTTGTTACTGTTTTCACATATTTTAGATCATCAATTCTTATTTTCATACAATTAGTGTTGCATCGATCCAAGCATCTGTTATCATTCAGTATAATTTGATGTCAGTTACGTTAGTTTCTTTCGACTCGTCGATTTGCCGAGGTAGTTTTGGGCTCCAATCCTCTGGGGAACTGTTAGAGAGCGTCTTCCCCTTTGTGCCAGAGTCAAGTGCTTGTCAGAACCAGGAGTCTGGCCGCCTGGGCTGAACTCTCAGAATAAGGGCGCGGAAACTGCCGCTTGCTCGCTGCGAGCGGCTTAAGTACTCTTCCAACCTTCCTCGGTCTGCTGAAAATCAATACGTAAATAAAAGCCCTGTAAATAAAAATTGTGAAAATCTTGTGCCAAGACGATAATATCACTTTGTCGGCTGAGTAAGACTTTCGCTGGTACATGAACGCTGAATATCCGCCTTATACACTACTGGCCATTAAAATTGCTACACCAAGAAGAAATGCATATGATAAACAGGTATTCATTGGACAAATATATTATACTAGAACTGACATGTGATTACATTTTCACGCAATTTGGGTACATAGATCCTGAGAAATCAGTACCCAGAACAACCAACTCTGGCCGTAATAACGGCCTTGATACGCCTGGGCATTGAGTCAAACAGAGCTTGGATGGCGTGTACAGGTACAGCTGCCCATGCAGCTTCAACACGATACCACAGTTCATCAAGAGTAGTGACTGGCGTATTGTGACGAGCCAGTTGCTCGGCCACCATTGACCAGACGTTTTCAATTGGTGAGTGATGTGGAGAATGTGCTGCCCAGGGCAGCAGTCGAACATTTTCTGTATCCAGAAAGGCCCGTACAGGACCTGCACCACGCAGTCGTGCTTTATCCTGCTGAAATGTAGGGTTTCGCAGGGATCGAATGAAGGGTAGAGCCACGTGACGTAACACATCTGAAATGTAACGTCCACTGTTCAAAGTGCCGTCAGTGCGAACAAGAGGTGACCGAGACGTGTAACCAATGGCACCCCATGGCGATGACGAATACGCGCTTCCAATGTGCGTTCACCGCGATGTCGCCAAAGACGGACGGATGCGACCATCATGATGCTGTAAACAGAACCTGGATTCATCCGAAAAAATGACGTTTTGTCATTCGTGCATCCAGGTTCGTCGTTCAGTACACCATCGCATGCGCTCCTACCTGTGATGCAGGGTCAAGGGTAACCGCAGACATGGTCTTCGAGCTGATAGTCCATGCTGTTGCAGACGCCTTTGAACTGTTCGTGCAGATGGTTGTTGTCTTGAAAACGTCCCCATCTGTTGACTCAGGGATCGAGACTTGGCTGCACGATCCGCTACAGCCGTGCGGATAAGATGCCTGTCTTCTCGACTGATAGTGATACGAGTCCGTTGGGGTCCAGCACGGCGTTCCGTATTACCCTCCTGAACCCACCGATTCCATATTGTGCCAACAGTCATTGGATCTCGACCAACGCGAGCAGCAATGTCGCGATACGATAAACCGCAATCGCGATAGGGTACAATCCCATCTTTATCAAATCAAATGGTTCAAATGGCTCTGAGCACTATGGGACTTAACATCTGAGGTCATCAGCCCCCTAGAACTTTGAACTACTTAAACCTAACTAACCTAAGGACACCACACATATCCATGCCCGAGGCAGGATTCGAACCTGCGACCGTAGCGGTCGCGCGGGTCCAGACTGAAGCGGCTAGAACCGCTCGGTCACACCAGGCCGGCCAATCTTTATCAAAGTCGGAAACGTGATGGTACGCATTTCTCCTCCTTACACGAGGCATCTCAACAACGTTTCACCAGGCAACTCCGGTCAGCTGCTGTTCATGTATGAGAAATGGGTTGAAAACTTTCCTCATGTCAGCAGGTTGTAGGTGTCGCCACCGGCGCCAACCTTGTGTGAATGCTCTGAAAAGCTAATCATTTGCATATCACAGCATCTTCTTCCTGTTGGTTAAATTTCGCGTCTGTAGCACATCTTCGTGGTGAAGCAATTTTAATGGCCAGTAGTGTATATACACTGAAGAGCCAAAGAAATTGGTACATCTGCCTAATATCGTGTAGAGCCCCCGAAGCACGCCACGTGAAGTGGATTCGATTACTGACACCATGAGGGAGGGGGTTCGAGATTTCTTCTGAACAGCACGTTGTAAGGCATCCTAGATATACTTCTAGGGGACTAATAACCTCAGATGTTAAGTCCCATAGTGCTTAGAGCCACTTGAGCCAAGTATACTTGTCACATTCCGCGCGGCTCCCCCCGTCGGGGGTTCGAGTCCTCCCTCGGGCATGGGTGTGTGTGTGTGTGTGTTGTCTATAGCGTAAGTTAGTTTATGTTAGATTAAGTAGTGTGTAAGCAATTTTGGTCCCATGAGATCTTACCACAAATTTACAATTTACAAAGATATACACCATAATGTTCATCTCTGGGGAGTTTGGTGGCCAGCGGAAGCATTTAAACTCAGAAGAGTGTTCCTGTAGCCACTCTGTAGGAATTCTCTACGTGAGGGGTGTCGCATGGTCCTGCTGGAATTGCCCAAGCCCATCGGAATGCACAATGGACATGAATGGATGCACGTGATCAGGCACGATGCTTACGTACGTGTCACCTGTCAGAGTCGTATCTAGACGTATCAGGGGTCACATATCACTCCAACTGCAACACGCCCCACACCATTACAGAACCCCACCAGGTTGGACAGCCCCTTGCTGACATCCATGGTTCATGGATTCATGAAGTTGTCCTCATACCCGTACACGTCCACCCGCTCGGTACAATTTGAAACGAGACTCGACCGACCAGGCAACATGTTTCCAGTCGTCAAGAGTCCTATGTCGGTACTGACGGGTCCAGGTGGGGCGTAAAGCTTCGTATCGTGCAGTCATCTAGGGTACACGAGTGGGCTTTCGGCTCCGAAAGCCCATATCGATGATGTTTCGTTGAATGTTTCGCACGTTGTCACTTGTTGGTGGCCCAGCATTGAAATCTGCAACAATCTGCGGAAGGGTTGCACTTCTCTCACGTTGAACGATTATCTACAGTCGTCGTTGGTCCAGTTCTTGCACGATCTTTTTCCGGCCACCGATGTCGGAGGTTCTATGTTTCATCGGATTCCTTATATTCACGCTATACTCGTGAAACGATCGCACGGGAAAATCCCCACTTCATCGCTACCTCGGAAATGCTGTGTCCCATCTCCCGTACGCCGACTATAACACCACGTTCAAACGCACTTGATAACCTGCCATTGAAGCAGCAGTAACCGATCAAAGAACTGCGCCAGACACTTAATGTCTTATGTAGGCGTTGCCGACCGCAGCGCCATATCCTACCCGTTTACTTATCTCTGTGGTTGAATACGCGTACCTATACACGTTTCTTTGGCACCTCTGTGTATGTCACGGTGTTATAATTTTTCGACATCGTACTATGGATAGTTAATACATCAGAACAAAACATCGTGCAATTCGTTGCCACATAATTTCGACTGTGCCGCCGTGCGGAGGTATAGATTCAATTGCAGTTAAAATGATTTGACGTCTACAGCGCTTATTATGAAAACTAATGCCATGCACGAGTTTCTGTATTTGTACGTATTTGTGTGACGAGAGAGAGAGAGAGGGAGGGGGGGGGGGGGGGATTTATTGCTCCAATCTAATTTACGTTAGGTTGTGACCATCTAAAGGGAACGTTGTGCCGCGAAATATCCAGAGCCTCGTAAGTGCTTTCCATGTAGTGACACAATACATGATGCTCAGCAAATGTGTACTTTTACCATTAGCTAATTTATTGTTTTCCATCAATGTGCGACTGCTGGAGAGAAGATTTGCTTCCCGTCATACGGCCAGTTTGCTGGAATACCTACAGACAATGACAAATAGGCTGTTGAGTCCACTCTAACAGACTAGGTGATAAAAATGGCTTGACGTAAGATAAAATCGGAGCTCAGTTGATCTCCGGCATTGCAATGAATCCAATGGGAACAAGTTAAAATTTATGTCGCACCGAGACTCGAACTCGAATTTCCCGCTTTATGCGAGTGGTCGCCTCACCCGTTTTTTTAGTTTACTGTATTGCATTTTTTGTTTTTTGTATGTATATTGTTATTTTCTTTTATTTATTTATATTTTTGGGCAACGGCATTGCCGCAGTGTATACACCGGCTCCTGTGAGATCACCGAAGTTAAGCGCTGTCGGGCGTGGTCGGCACTTGGATGGGTGACCATCCAGGCCGCTATGCGCTGTTGCCGTATTTCGGGGTGCACTCAGCCTCTTGACGCCAATTGAGGAACTACTCGACCGAATAGTAGCGGCTTCCGTCAAGAATACCATCTTACGACCCGGAGAGAGGTGTGTTGACCCCACGACCTTCCTATCGGCATCCTCCACCGAGGATGACACGGCGGTCGGATGGTCCCGGTACGCCACTCGTGGCCTGAAGACGGAGTACTTTTTATTTATTTATTTATATTTTTATGATTGTTTTCTAAATTTTTTATTATATTAGACTATGTACCAGAATTTCGGGAGTCGCTAGCGCCTACTGATTGGCGGAACACCCAAACGCGTCTTTTCGAAATTTTAATGGAAATTCCGTTTGTAGTGGGTTCAGAACATCATGTCGGCAAAAAAAGCATCAACATCTCATCGCTTGGACTTTCCAGATGGAAGGTGGGCCATGAAAGGTGCTCTGTAGAAAGTTGGAAAAAAACTGCTTGTATCTGGGATTGCGAACAAGTGCACAGTGTCGATCGTCAAGGTACGTCCAATAACCTAGTTCCGATTTCTCGTAGGGGCCAAAAAGGTAGCGGACCGTATGACCGCGTATCCAACTCACAGCGTTAGTTTTGTTGCGGGGTAATGAATCAAAAAATGGTTCAAATGGCTCTGAGCACTTTGGGACTTAACATCTGAGGTCATCAGTCCCCTAGAACTTAGAACTACTTAAACCTAACTAACCTAAGGACATCACACACATCCATGCCCGAGGCAGGATTCGAACCTGCGACCGTAGCAGTCGCTCGGTTCCGGACTGAAGCGCCTAGAACCGCTCGGCCACCGCAGCCGGCCGGTAATGAATCACATCCGGAAATAAAAGCGTCAGGAAAATGGTCTGAGCAGGTGTCTGTCGGGCAAGGAAAGCCAAAATACGCTGTGCGAGCCTCCAGACGTCAGACGACGCACCACATGAGAATCGATGAGCGTCTGTGTCTTCTACACCACAGTGAACACAGAGGGGTGTTACAGCGAGGCGGATGCGGGGCTAACGAACATGGTTGACCTGTTTTCCATTGAGGGTGATATACACTATGTGATCAAAAGTATCCGGACACCCCCAAAAACATACGTTTTTCATATTATGTGCATAGTGCTGCCATCTACTGCCAGGTACTTCATATCAGCGACCTCAGTAGTCATTAGACATCGTAAGAGAGCAGAATGGGGTGCTCCGCGGAACTCACGGACTTCGAACGTGGTCAGGTGATTTGGTGTCACTCGTGTCATACGTCTGTACACGAGATTTCCACACTCCTAAACATCTCTAAGTCCAGTGTTTCCGATGTGATAGTGATGTCGAAACGTGAAGGGACACGTACAGCACTAAAACGTATAGGCCGAGCTCGTCTGTTGACTGACGGAGACTACTCACAGTTGAAGAGGGTCGTAATGTGTAATAGGCAGACATCTGTCCAGACCATCACACAGGAATTCCAAGCTGCATCAGGATCCACTGCAACTACTATGAGAAGATTTTAAACATGGCTGAAACAGCAACTGTTGAAATTCTTCACGGTAAATGATGACAGCCAAAAGAGTTGCAAAAAATGGTTCAAATGGCTCTAAGCACTATGGGACTTAACATCTGAGGTCATCAGTCCCCTAGAACTTAGAACTACTCAAACCTAACTAACCTAAGGACATCACACACATCCATGCCCGAGGCAGGATTCGAACCTGCGACCGTAGCGGTCATGCGGTTCCAAACTGAAGCGCCTAGAACCGCACGGCCACTCCGGCCGGCACAGTTGCAGGATAGAGATTTATTAAAATTCTTGACCAAGGTTTCGGTTTATATAAATATACCTTCATCAGAAGTAAAAAATTTAAAATTACATCCTGCAATGGAGATTAATAAAACGATTGTGCCACGATAGTTCATAGGCGAAGTACTGGTGCTAAACTGTGTACATAATCATGTTGTACAAATGGAAGTGATGTCTTAACTATTGACGACGCCTTTGGCACAATTGTTTTATTAATCTCCGTTGCAGGATGTAATTTTAGATTTTTTACTTCTGATGAAGGTATATTTATATATACCGAAACCTTGGTCAAGAATTTTAATAAATCTTTATCCTGCAACTGTTTTGGCTGTCATCATTTACCGTGAAGAACTATTATGACAGTTAGGCGAGAGATGAGAAAACTTGGGTTTCATGGCCGAGCGGCATCACGCCGGTAAATGCCAAACGACGCCTCACTTGGTGTAAGGAGCGTAAACATTAGACGATTGAGCAGTGGAAAAACGTTGTACGGTGTGGCGAATCACGGTACACAATGTGGCGGTCCGATGGCAAGGTCTGGGTAACGCGAATGCCCGGTGAACGTCATCTGCCAGCGTGTGTAGTGACAACTGTAAAATTCGGAGGCGGTGGTGTTATGGTGTGGTCGTGTTTTTCATGGAGGGGTCTTGCGCCCCTTGTTGTTTTGCGTAGCACTATCACAGCACAAGCGTACATTGATGTTTTAAGCACCTTCTTGCTTCCCACAGTTGAAGAGCGATTCGAGGATGGCGATTGCATCTTTCAACACGATCGAGCACCTGTGCATAATGCACTGTCTGTGGCGGAGTGGTTACACAACAATAACATCCCGTAATGGACTGGCCTGCACAGAGTCCTTACCTGAATCCTATAGAACACCTTTGGGATGTTTTGGAACGCTGAATTCGTGCCAGGCCTCACCGACCGAAATCGATACCTCTCCTCAGTGCAGCACTCCGTGAAGAATGGGCTGCCATACCCCAACAAACCTTACAGCACCTTATTGAACGTTTGCCTGCGAGGGTGGAAGTTGTCATCAAGGCTAAGGGTGGACCAACACCATATCGAATTCCAGCGTTACCGATGGAGGGCGCCTCGAACTTATAAGTCATTTTCAGCCAGGTGTTCGGTTACTTTTGATCACAGGGTACCAGGTGGATTGAACGCTGGTGTCGAGATAACCAGCATGCACCGCTTTCCACACACGACGCTATTTAGTCTGGGGAAACTTGTGTTCGATTGGGTTGGGGGTTCGACACATTTGTAATGTGCCATGTACAGTCTTTGTCTGGAGTATACGCGGAAGGGGTAAGGAGTGCAGGATGTATCTTAATTCAAAATAGAAATGCCGGAAGTGATAAAATGGAATGTCTTATAACATAACTAGGGCTGACGTGGAGACTGGCGCGTATTCATGAAAAAGCAGTCCAGACAAGCTCGTCGGTCAGTGACGCCAGACTTTCAGTTGGGAGCTAACAAAAATGGCCGTAACTCTGTCTGGCACATCAAATAAGCCCACTCCACCACGCTCCCGAGGGAGGGCTAGGGAGGAATATTGAGCTTTAAATAACATCCTGGTACAGACAAAGGATCCCATCCCCATCAACATACGACGTGCGAGGGTAATCAGGAACGGGAACGCTTGTGCCACATGGGGGATGAGTGAGGCGTGGTAAACATTCACGTACTGCGCATGCTGTACGAAGTCAAGGGATCTAAGTCGGTGGTCCACAAGACCAACCCTGATCGTTTGGAGGAGACGTCTACTGTTGGTTGCCGCTGAACGACGGAGGTCATTCATAAAATCAGTGCCCAAACAGCGGACGCTGGTGGCCACCTTAGAGGAGCGACATATCTCTCAGGTAGACCCTCACCAATGAGCAGACCCTTCGATTTGGGAATGTTAAGAGAACTGCCCGATGCCTCCCCGTATGTTGCCACCCAAGTCAGAGCCGCGAGAACATAGTCTTCATTGCGGAGATAGAGGACTAGATCGTCAGCATAGGCTGTACAACAGAAGCGGTACCCATGCAATGTCAGGCCCACCAGGCGTCGACGAAGCTCCTGGAGTAGTGGAGTAGGGGCTCTAATGCCAAAACATAGAGTATCGTGGAATATGGGCAACCCTGTCGGATAGAGCGCTCGATCGCTAAAGGCACGGTGAGGCGACCATTACAGAGTATTCTTGAAGTCGCGCCGCTCTAGAGCCGCATTACCACTGTTACTATACGAGCTGGAAAAACCATGTGTTGGAGGACCGATTTCAGAAAGGTATGGTCAACACAGTCAAATGCCTGACTGAAGCGATGCTAATGCACCAGGTAAATGTTGCGACCGCGCATGTTCCTGTAACGGCAAAGGGCTGCATGGATGTTGTCGCCGCGCAGAGAAGTCCCTCCCTTGGAAGTGACGTATCTAGCTGCCTTCTTGAGTCGTGAGACCAACAAACGGGTAAAATTTTTCATGTCACTGTTGAGTAGAGTGATTGGCCGGTAATCACAGATTCGTGATCGCCCATGTGGCTTAGGGACCAGGATGATGACTGCATCAGAAAGGTGGCTGGGATCGTCGTTGTGGGTGACATCTGTTCACGACAGATAGATGTCCAAGTAGGTACCAAAACATAGCTATAACACTTGTAAAATTCGAGGGTGAGACCGTGAGGTCCAGGGGACTTGGTGGCAGCTCCCATCCTGATAGCATCTAGGACCTCATTGGAGGCCACTTGTTCCTGAAGTTCTTGAGCCACATCCTCTGGCATAGTGTTGACAATCACTGCTGCTACCTCCTCAATTAAGATCGGGGGATGTGGGACAGCATCATACAGCCGGCGGAAATGAGAATAGAAAGCGTGACCAATGGCGCATTGCGTAGTGTATCCTCGACCTTCTGCATCGGTGACGTCGTGGATGAGAACTTGACGACGACGTCGGCGTTCTGTGAGGAGGTGGTACATAAATGTCGTTTTGTGAGGCATGTGGTCACGGGTGCAGAATCTAAAAGGGTCCCTTCCAAGCGTCGCTGCATGAGCGAAGTGATCTGCGCTTTAGCACGATGCACTGTTGTCTAACGGACAGGGGATAATGCCATCGAAGTGCAGTCATGAAGCCCCGCATAATAAAAGTCCATGGTTCTCGCTTGCCAAGTTTTGAAGTCTTTGCCATGTCACATCAGTGCCCTGCATAGAGCTGGTTTTACGCAGGATAGCCACCAGGATAAGGTGGATGTGTATGAGGGGCGACGTCGACAACAGAGTGCCCACGCATCCTCAACGATCTGTCGGCAATCAGGGACAGTCAGGTGGTAAACGTTTAATTTCCACAGGCCGCGCCTGTGCCACACCTGTTGGCGGGGGAGGACGACATCGTAGATGTAGGCTTCGTGGTCAGAGAAAGCCAGAGGCCATACTTACGCATGTCGAGTGTCGGCAGCAAGGGAACGTGTGAGGTATATACGGTCGAGGCGACTGGATGAATGTAGCGTGTAATATGTGAAACCTGCACAGGTGCCATGAACCTTCGTCCATGTGTCAACAAGCTGAAGTCTATCGATGATGACGGAGAGGGCTGTATATTGGAATGACGTGGAAGTTGGTCATCAGGTTGAAATCGCCACTGAGGACCATTTCATCCAGGGGGCCCTCAAAAAGCGGCGTTACCTCGTCAGCAAAGAAGGTGTGTCGACCAAGACGTCGACTGGAGCCGGATGGCCCATATACATTGAGGATGCGGACGCCAAACAGGGTGAGAGCCATACCTCTAGCATAAGGAAGATACACTACATCTGCAGCAGGGAGTCCAGAACGGAGGAAGATGGCGACTCCACTACCGTTATCAGAAGCATTGGAGATGTGTGCCGTGTAGCCAGTGGGGGCATAGAAATCAGCGACGATCACTTCTCGGAAGAGGGCAATGTCGACATCAGCAACATAAATGGTTTCTCGGAACATTACTAGTTAGAGGGAAGCCCGAGTGGTGGCCAGATTCATCACCGCAATGCGGTAGTGTTGTGGTCGTGCGTCCACCATTGCACAAATGTTCCAGCAGAGATGCCCGGCTGGCATGTAACATCCGACGCAGTCACTGTAGCCGCAATCACTGGGTGGAAGGTGGGTCAGAACCTCCATGGGGTACTGCCTGACAGGAGGGCCACCATCTCGATCTGCTCCATCGTCGACATCATCAGCCCAGGAAACTGGAACAGGTGGCAAGCGACTGTCGCACTCATCGAGGGCGAGATGTGATGACGCTGCTGTAGTGGGGTCCAAGGACTCCCCCTCCATAGAATCCGTCGTTGTCAGGAGGGATCGTTCTTCAGATGGGACATCAGGAGCAGCCACTCCTGTCGTCAGGGTGCCTGAAGGGAGATCACTGTCTTGTATCCGCTCCACTGCCTGGATGTCACACGAAGAAGTGTGTCGTAGGATGGCGTTTGGCCTCTCTTCTTCCGTTTTCTGGGCGACCGCTGCTTTCGGAGGCGCTGTTCTGTATCAGAATATGTCCGAGGTCGCGCCCGTCTGAAGAAAAGCAGAGGTAGGCACCGCACTCGCATCGATGACCATCGCAGCGGGCGGGCTGGTCATCGAGCTCTGGAGAGTTAGTGGTGTCGTGTTCGTCGGAGGAGATGGTGCCGGTGAGGCCGTGGCAGCACCGTCATTTCCAGTGGGGAGTGCCTGGGGGAGAACAGGCGCTTCCTGAAGTGACGCGTCGGGGCCGCGTACGGCTGTGGCGTAGCTGTCTGGTAAAAAAGTGACTGTCGCTTTGAGTGCTGAGTCATTGGTCGGGACCTGGAGCAAACGTCGGCGGAGACAGTCTGACCTAACATGGCCCTCTTGTCCGCAACCGGCACACGTCCGCGGCTGGCCATCATACATAACGATGGCTCGCACGCCATCTATCAGCATGTAGAATGGTACATGTTTGGAGAGTTAGATTTTGATTTGGCGGATACCATCCAGCACGTGGTATGTCGTGAACGCCTTTCATTTTTCCGCGATGTGCCCCACAGCATTGCCGTAGGGTCGGAAAGCTTCGACGACCACGTCTTCTGGAACCTCGAAAGGGAGTTCAAAGACCCGAATTGTTCGAAGACCGAAACCAGCGTGATCTACCGTTACCTCTCCAATATGCCCGTCAGAATGCTTGAACTTGAGTCCGTGTGCCCGTTGTCAAACTACCTTAGCACATGCTTCCTCCGTCGCCATCTTAATATACACTATACCGCCAGTGATAGAGAAGTGAATACCTGTCACTTCCTGGGGGTCCAAAAGTAGCTCTTCGCGAATGGATTGTTCAATTTCATAAGCGCGTGGTCGTGCACGTTCGGCTTGGAATTTTACTACTTTAAGTGTCGCTCGGCGGTAACAGTGCGCCATGAGGTGCAGTAGTAATGGACGCTACACGACTCGAAATACCGCGGTGCGGTGCGCTGTCCGGCGAGCGGAACCGGGCCGTACGCGACCACGGCCGAAAGCCGACTGCTTCGGCTATCCAAGCACGCTTTCCGTCCCCCTCTTATTCTCAACTTGTCGCACATTAAACACGTAGCGTCCGCTCCCTTTATCCTCATTGCTCGCAGCTTTACCCGATTCCCGCCAGCGTTCGGACGTAGTGTGTAACCACACTGCACGCATCATTATTTGCTATCAGGCGCATATACACGCGTATATGTTTTGTGTCTTTTCTTTCGGGTATGTCTTTCGGACACTTCTTTCGTAGCTGGGGTACTGGTGTGGCAGGCTTATTCAGGTGCTGGATAGCGTAGAGAGGGGTTGTGTCTATTTGTTAATCACGTATCACATCACCCTAGGCCAATTTGTTAATAACAACAGTACGTCACACCATCAGACAACATACGCAGGCAGATATGTAAACACACTCATTTTTATGTCCTCAGTTGGCTCATCTTCAGTTGCGAGTAATCGATGCGCACGTGAGACTAGTCGCTCGAAGAAACCATATATAGCTTCCCTGGTCTGCCAGAAATCAAGTTAGTTTGTACACGGAACGCATGCTGGGCTAGAGACTAACGCAGTACATGATAACACAATCAGTCCGACTTTACCGTAATGACAAATGGTCTGTTCAACCCCCCAAATTCACGTGCTGTTCACTCTGTATTTGTTTTATAAATTCGTACTCCTTTTGCTTTCTGCAATCTAACATTTACCTTTCAAAATGTGTTCAAATGTTTGTGAAATCTTATGGGACTTAACTGCTAAGGTCATCAGTCCCTAAGCTTACACACTACTTAACCTAAATTATCCTAAGGACAAACACACACGCCCATGCCCGAGGGAGGACTCAAACCTCCGCCGGGACCAGCAGCACAGTCCATGACTGCAGCGCCTTAGTCCGCTCGGCTAATCCCGCGCGGCATTTACTTTTCAGACGCGTTACACCTTTTTACATAGCAGGAATCTTCCGTAGTTTTGATCTGGATAATATTGTTTGAGTTTTCCATGTGATACAGATTGGAAACAGTTCACTCTATAATTTTTACACGAATAAAATATTTACAGTTACTCATTCGTCCTGCCATTTACGGTAATTGCGTGACCTGTGGTAGACACCTGGTGTCACATACCTCCAAAAGCCCACCAAGGACTTGTTGAATCGCTCTTTTATTGCGGTCCAGTGGTAGACCAACAAGCTATTTAGCTGGTGGTCATAATGTTTTGGCTCATCATGCGTAAAATGTATATTATAAGGCTAGCTCCTTTCCCTCAGAAGCTCTCATCCTCAAGTAACCTCTGGTCCATTCCATGCATGACCTTAGGTAACCATTTCAGTCACTGATTCAGTTAATAAATGACTAATTTCTATAACAGCAACAATATTCAGAGTTCTAGCATACGCTATATCCTCAAGGCTATTTTTACGCATATTGACCTCCGATGATCTTCCAGAATGTTTCGTAGCTGCTTTCATTGTTGATACAAAGCTTATAATATTGAAATTCAGAGTCTCAGCTCCAGTGTAGGAACTGTGTTTTTTCCCAATAGATTATCACTTCCCTTCACAGACAGTATGGCACTGTTGTGCACCTTTATTTGATACATGGAAGTTTGTCCTAAGTTATTTCGTGTGAGTAATACGCGATGAGATACATTTTCTCCCGTAAACGAGCTGAACGTGAAAGTGCTGGCCTTCTATACGACTGCTACATTCCGCTCGAAAGTGGAATACGTCTGGAGTGGTCCGGGATGGGTCTTAAAAAGGAACGGCTCGACTCGTTCTGCCCGACCTCTACCTGTCTTGGGGTCACTGACCCGTCACGTCACCTGACAAATGTGACCTTTGTAATGAGAACACATTCAGTTAAGGAGGCAGAATGAATTTATCACGCAGAAGTAATATTTTTATAGATTTTCCTATTTTTAAGGCCCAGAGATACTCCTTTCCCTTGTCCTGCTATACCCAAATTTAACAGGCTTCATTTTTACATGGAATATTATCGAAAATTTTGGAAATTTCCGTATAAGAGCCTCCCTACTCTGGCTGTTACGTTCCTCGGTACTGCTCGAATCTTTGTTAAGCCCATACGAGTTGTCGCTATTATAATTCTAATATTAATTGTTACACACTAATTACAAAATCCTTGTGCAAAACAACCTAGTAATTACTGATAACATTTAAATATAAACCAACATACATCTCTAGCAAGACATCCGGCAAGGAAGTTACGGACCTCTATTTCTGAAACAGTGCATGAAGTTGTGTCGATTGATGAGCACAGTATTTGGTCTCTTTGGTTGTTATGTGTTTCTTCGGAAAGAACCTGCTACCTAAAATTTTCCATAAGTTAACAAACTAAACTACATGACCGCCTCCATAGTTGCATTGTTAGCGTCCCTGCCTTCATTGCGGAAGGACCCGGGTTCAATTCTCGATATCTCCTTGGATTTTTCTGAGGTAGGGAGGTCAGGAATGGGGTCAACTCAGCCTCGTGAAGCTAACACAGGAGATAATTGAAAAAGAAGCAGCGCCATTATCAACATTCTTCGAGTGGCAGCAACGGCTGGAGCGATTGGCGAGATGCGACATACTTCTCGTACTGCCTTGTAGGCAGCAGTCAGCCAGTCGAACACGCCAAATCCGAGAGTGGTATTTACCTTTTTATGTTTATCTATCGTCCATCAGAGTTCAAATGGCTCTGAGCACTATGAGACTTAACATCTGTGGTCATCAGTCCCCTAGAACTTAGAAATTCTCAAACCTAACTAACCTAAGGACATCACACACATCCAAGCGCGAGGCAGGATTCGAACCTGCGACCGTAGCGGTCGCGCGGTTCCAGACTGAAGCGCCTAGAACCGTTCGGCCACAACGACCGGCCATCAGAGTTCTTCGGCGAGTTTCTGAACTCCCTTCATGCCTTCTGAAAGCAGGTCCTTATTCGGATTTAACCAGTTGTGAATGAGCTATGAGTATGAGGTGCACTGCAATCTACAGTAGCCAACTCGTAGTCAGGGGACCTTTACTAGTTATTGTTATTTGCAACACGTTCTGGAAGCAGCAACCATCACAAACTTACCAGCTCATCGGCAGGATTATCTGTACGAGGAGACGAGAAACAATGGGAAAGACGCTTAACGCAGCTACGAGCATCGGATTACTAAAGGGAGACACCGATATCACAGTCAGTACCTTTGCCTTCCTTTATCTTCAAGTAACAGAGAGTCTTAGTCCTCAACATGTTGGTGGTGGTAAGCATATGTCAGAATTTAGTTTTTTTGAGGGTGTCGTGCACTCTCAATATGATGGTGTCGTGCCCTCTCGGTAGTTAACGCATGTCCCACAGGTAATATGCATTATTTCTGTCTAGGTGATATGGAATAAATCAGATTTCAGACCATGTAAATATGATTTCTTTGTGTTACGACTGTATGCTGGCCATTTATATATCACTCACTCACTCACTCAATCCATCTTCAGGCCACAAGTGGCCCATCAGGACCATCCGATCGCCGTGTCATCCTCAGCTCAGGATGCTTTCCCAGTCGTTATGATGGTTGTCTTTGACTGGAGCCGCTACTGTGTGGTCGAATAGCTCCTCAATTGGCATCACGAGGCTGAGTGCACCCCGAAAAATGGCAACAGCGCATGGCGGCCCGGATGGTCACCCATCCAAGTGCCCGACAGCTCTTAACTTCGGTGATCTGACGGGAACCGGTGTATTTAGTGCGGTAAGGCCGTTGCCTCCATTTATATATGGCTTAAACTTAATGGAAATGAACTTATTAGTCCTTGCTACTCATGCTATGAGTGAAACATAAATTTAACAGCAAATGAACATCTAGACATACACTGAAGAGCCAAAGAAACTGGTACCCCAGCCTAATATCGTGTAGAGCCCCCGAGAGCACACAGAAGTGCCGCAACACGACGTTGCATGGACTCGACTAATGTCTGAAGTAGAGCTCGAGGGAAGTGCCACCATGAATCGTGCAGGGCTGTCCATAAACCCGTAAGAGTACGAGTAGGTGGTGATCTCTTCAGAACAGCACGTTGCAAGGCATCCCAGATATGCTCATTAATGTTCATGGCTGGGGAGTTTGGTGGCTAGCGGAAGTGTTTAAACTCAGAAAAGTATTCCTGGAGCCACTCTGCAGCAATTCTGGACGGGTAGGATGTCGCATTGTCCTTCCGGAATTGCCGAAGTCCATCGGAATGCACAATGGACATGAATGGATGCAGCTGATCAGACAGGATACTTATGTACGAGTCACTTGTCATATTCGTATTTGGACCTATCAGGGACCCATTACTACTTCAACTGCACATGCCACACCATTACAGGGCCTTCACCAGCTTTAACAGTCCCCTGCTGACATGGATTCATGAGTTTGTCTTCATACCAATACACGTCCATCTGCTCGATACAATTTAAAACGAGATTCAGCAGACCAGGCAACATGTTTCCTGTCATCAACAGTCCAACGTCGGCGTTGACGGGCCCAGGACACGCATGAAGCTTTCTGTCATGAAGTCATCATGAGTACATGATTGAACCTTCTGCTCCGAAAACCCATATCAATAATGTTTCGTTGACACTTGTTGATGGCCCAGCATTAAAATGTGCAGCAATTTACGGAAGGGTTACACTTCTGTTACGTTGAACGATTATCTACAGTCGTCGTTGGTCCCGTTCTTTCAGGCTCTTTTCCGTCCGCAGCGATGTCAGAGATTTGATCCTTCACCGGATTCCTGATATTCACGGTACATTCCTGACATGGTCATACGGGAAAATCTCCACTTCATCGCTACCTCGGAGATGCTGTGTTTCATCGCTCGTGCGTCGACTACGTTCAAATTCACTTAAATATTGATAACCTGCCATTGTAGCAGCAGTAACCGGTCTAACAGCTGCGGCAGACACTTGTTGTCTTATATAGGCGTTGCCGACCGCAGTGTCGTGTTCTGCCTGTTTACATATCTCTGTATTTGAATACGCATGCCTTGGCGCTTCAGTGTGTTAGTGTATACAGGGTGGAGAAAATAGTGTCACGAAATTTTAACCCTGGATATCTGATACCAGTAGGAACCAAAATTACTAATGTTGTGTGGGTGGACAACGCACAATTTTTAAACTACGGAAACTTGGCGCCATGCGTTCCGGTTGGATGCCGGACTGCCCTGTTGCCGGATGCTCTGGACAACGCATGACCGCGAATGCTTTGCCTGCCGTAGATGGCGATGTACCCAAGGCGGCCCACATGCTCGGTGGAAGTGCCAGCCGTCCACTCTTGGGGCGTAGGGGTGCATCCGCTGGGGTCCCGACACATCCACTGTAGTTTCATGATAAGACGTACCTGGAACAAACCTGTCAACAGCTGTTAGTTCGCATAAATAAAGTCTTTTACAAATCGTGTCGGCCCTGAAAAGGGCCGTTTTTTGTAGCTAGGACATTGTTTACTTAAATCAGGTGCTCGAACTGGCGACCCACTGGCGTGACACAATCTTGGTAACGTCGAACTGTGTTTTGCTGAACTCTTTCACCGATTCCTGGCATTGCCCTGAGGTGATTGGCGGCATGTTGAATCCTGTCCATTAATTCCTCTTCCTTTCTAGGTGGTTCGCGTCCAGATGGGTGAACTAGAACCTTGAAGAATCCCCACAGGGAAATGGCCGGTGATGTCTGGTGATCGCGAGGCCATGTCCTATGAATACCTCTGCCAACTATCCGGCCGTCAAAGAGTTCATTTAAATATACGGGCACAGCACGACTGTTATGTGCGGGCGCCCCATCATACTGCAACCACATGTGTAGCTGTATGTCCAGAGGAACATCTTCCAACAGACCAGGTAGAGTTTCTTGCAAAAGGTGAAGATAATTTGCCCTGGTAAGTCGAGGAGGTAGACGGACTGGCCCAGTCAGATGGTCACCTACAATGCCTGCCCAAATGTTGAGCGAAAATCGTTCCTGGTGTTCTTGGACAAATGTGACATGAGGATTTCCCCTTGCCCAGTAAAGAACTTTTCGAGTGTTGTAAAGGCTATCCAGATGGAAGGTACACTCATCGGTAAGCAACACAATGGCGGGGAAGTGGGGATCTCGTGCAACACGTCACAGGACCATCGGCAAAACTCTAGCCTGTGTTCATAGTCCGCCACAGGATTTAGATCTTGGACAGGGTGGAAAGTAAATGGATGCTGGCTGTCATCGCTCAAAACCTTCCAGACTAACCGATGAATGACCCCCATGTAGCGTCCAACCGCTCCAGTACTTGTCGTAGGTGCTTCCCCGAAGCGCAGGAGAACAGTATCTTCAAATGCAGCATCCCGTCGTGTTCGAAGTAGTCCAGCATCATCATGATATCCCGCTAAAGAGCCTGTTTCGCCAAGTCGCCGGTGAATTGCTGTAAACGTCTGCGGGTTTAGGTGGCGTCTTGATGGGTACCGTTCCTCATAAAACCGTCGAGCTTCATGCGCATTACCGTCGGCTAGTCCATAAACAAAAACCATATCTCATTGTTCTTCAAACGTATACTGGGCCGCCATGATTACTGTGTGACTAAATCGCAGATGAAGTGTATTTGCTCCGAAGCGAAGCTTACGTGTGAAAATGCCTCTGACGTGTCCGCCTGCTTAGCAGACTGGTAACGTGCTTGCCTCCCATGCAGCGGGCCCGGGTTCGATTCCCGGCCGGGTTGGAGATTTTCTCCGCTCGTGGACTGGGTGTTGTGTTGTCCTCAACATCATTTCATTCTCATCACCGGCGCGCGAGTCGCCCAACGTGGCTTCGACTGCAATAAGACTCGCACTTGGCGGAAGAACTTCCCTGGATGGGACCTCCCGGCCAACAATGGCATACGATCATTTTATTTTATGCCTCTGACGTGGCGTGAAGACAAACAGCATGACCTATTCGACATGTGTGCGTATCACGTTGGGGCAGCGACGGGGCGAGCAACGATTGTATGTGTGAACCGACAACCATGGCGCTGCCCGTCAACCGACGAACGGCAACAGGGTAATCCCACGGCCAATCGGAGTGCGTGGCGCCAAGTTCCCGTAGTTTAAAAATGGTGCGTTGTCCACCTACACAAGATTAGTAATTTTGGTTCCTACTGGCATCAGCTATCCAGGTTTTAAATTTCGTGGCACAATTTTCTCCACCCTGTAGAATAGATGGTGCTGTCCAGAAGAAACAATTTCAGATCAGATTTAAATTTGCTTAGCTACTTGTCAGCCTTTTTATGTTTTCGGCAAATGTTCCAGACTTCCTAGTCTGCATATTGAATTCCTTTCTGAACCATTAACAGCATCATAATGAATAACGATGAGATTTTTGTTGATGTAGTATTGTATCTGTAGATAACTACTCTCCTCAAACTGCTAAGTGTTATATAAAACGCTTAATTTTTGGGAAAAGTGCCTACAAGATGACTGTGGGTGAATAATACTCTCACTACTCAATTTTGTGCAATTGATAATTTCTTTCATGCCTAGGGCTCACTCACTCAGGTCACCGCGAATACGAACTAGGATGTCTATTTCAACGTTCTCGGCGACCAAGTTTTGCCCTTTCTTCTATATCTTCATGATAGGTATACGGTGGACACGCCGTCTTCCAAGAGAATACAACAGCCACCTTCACAGACAGCAAGCATACGTTTCTGGTCTGATCAACATTCAGGCAGCCTATCGCATATCGACCGTCCTGCGAAATCTTCCTTATCTCAATCTGGCGGAAAATGTCTGGGACTATTTGAAACATCGGGTAAAAAGTAAAAATCAACATCCCCGCCATTTACAACATCGCGTGAAAAGTAGCAATCAACATCCCTGCCATTTACTAGCTCTAGGGTGCTAAATTTCAATGAGTGGTTTCAGTTGGAAATGGCATATATGAACAAACTTGCGACCTTCCTTCTCAGCCGAATTGTGGACATTACCGAAGCTATGGGCTGCATTACACGTCATGACCCTCAGGGGGTCACTAAATTTTTGTGCGGTGTGCTTATTTGTAATTATTATAAATGTGATGTTTAAGAAATAGTGAATAGCAAGTCGCTAGTGTTAATGTGGAAATCTATAAGTTAACGCACATGAGGAGGAGAAATAATCCTATAATTTTGGAACATAGTATTAGTGGTGTGTTGCTTGACATAGTTACACAGGCGTAACGTTGCAAAGCGATATGAAATGGAAGGAGCACCTAAGGCCACTAGTAGGCAACGCCAATGGTCGACTTCGGTTTTTCTGGAAGATTTGTAGGAGAGTATAGTTCATATATGAAAGAGATCGCGTACCGAACACTTGTACGACCTATTCTTGAGTACTGCTCTAGTGTTTGGGATCCGCTGCAGGTCGGGTTAAAAAAAAACATCGGAGCAGTTCAGAGGCATGCTGTTAAATTTGTCCCTGGAAGGTCCGGTCAACATGCGAATATTATGGAAATGAGCCGAGAACTCAAATGGGAATCTCTGGAGGGAAGTCGACGTTCTTTTCGCGAAACACTATTGAAAAAGTTTAGAAAACCTATTCTATAGCCGCCAGCCTATATCTCGCATAAGGACCGCAAAGACAAGATAACAGAAATAAGGATTCGTGCTGAAACGTATCTGTACATTTGTGACACCTGTTCGGTACTAGGTGACGATACACCTGTCTCAAATGAACAGTTCGATACCATTCTTATTCTGCCGATAGTTTTTTTGAAATTTGCATACCTTATGTTCTATAAACTGAACTTTCGTGTTATTGTGCTATTCGGACATTTTTATTTGATATTTTGTTTATCTTTTTACACATTCTATTATTTTTCGTAATTAATTTTTCTGCATTTTCTCAAACTAATTAATGTAGAGTAATGAAATTTCGGGAACGTATTTGTCTAGGTAACATACAGTACTGGCCATTAAAATTGCTACACCAAGAAGAAATGCAGATGATAAACGGGTATTCACTGGACAAATATATTATACTAGAACTGACATGTAATTACATTTTCACGCAATTTGGGTGCATAGACCCTGAGAAATCAGTACCCAGAACAACCACCTCTGGCCGTAATAACGGCCTTGATACGCCTGGGCATTGAGTCAAACAGAGCTTGGATGGCGTGCACAGGTACAGCTGCCCATGCAGCTTCAACACGATACCACAGTTAATCAAGAGTAGTGACTGGCGTATTGTGATGAGCCAGTTGCTCGGCCACCATTCACCATTGCCACGTGACCGTACGGAGCTCTGTCTTCTTGCCACAGTACATTCTCGTGACCACCGCTGCTGCCAGTCACGTAGTGTGGCTACATTCCTGCCAAGTATTTCTACAATATCGCAGAAGGAACATCCAGCTTCTCGTAGCTCTATTACTCGACCTCGGCCGGCCGCAGTGGCCGTGCGGTTAAAGGCGCTGCAGTCTGGAACCGCAAGACCGCTACGGTCGCAGGTTCGAATCCTGCCTCGGGCATGGATGTTTGTGATGTCCTTAGGTTAGTTAGGTTTAACTAGTTCTAAGTTCTAGGGGACTAATGACCTCAGCAGTTGAGTCCCATAGTGCTCAGCCATTTGAACCATTTGAACTCGACCTCGATCAAACTCGGTGAGGTGCTGATAATGGTGTCATTGTTGTCTTAAAGGCATTATTGACTAACGTCAATTCAACACGTCCAGCATGGCGAGGTGGCCGAGCGGTTCTAGGCGCTACAGTCTGGAACCGCGCGACCGCTACGGTCGCAGGTTCGAATCCTGCCTCGGGCATGGATGTGTGTGATGTCCTTAGGTTAGTTAGGTTTAAGTAGTTCTAAGTTCTAGGGGACTGATGACCTCAGAAATTAAGTCCCATAGTGCCCAGAGCCATTTGAACCATTTTAACCAACACGTCCAGTTTCAAAAGTAACAAGCGCCACTCTTATGCGACTGGAGCGGAAGTTGTATAGACATCATCTTTCAGATGCATAAATACGCCTACCAACTTTCGTGCATGTCGCACAACTCCTTCTTGGTTTTGCGTTGTTTTGCCTGTCATTGTACGTTCATATTCAAAAATTGTTCCGCAGCTGATTATGTAGGAATACATGAAAGGTCGATGTGAAAAAAGTGATTATTTCAGAAGTCTACAATTTTATTCAGGCGCATCTTTACGTAAATGGACTAAATGTCATTACTGACTGAGTTGATTTGAGGAATGCATTACGACAATCATCGTTAAGAGGCTAATGTTCTATTCTGAAACACGTCAGGACGAGGGCCTCAGAAGAATCGTACTCCAACTTTTTTTAGGAGACACAACAAAATCGACAATTCAAGATGAGTATGTTTTTTTACTTCTGTTTATCGCAACAAATAACATAGGCGCTGTCTATCTACAGCCATAATTCCAGAATTGTAATACTATACGTTTCTACGTCTGTTGCTGCAGACAAAATGGTTCAAATGGCTCTGAGCACTATGGGACTTAACTTCTGAGGTCATCAGTCCCCTAGAACTTAGAACTACTTAAACCTAACTAACCTAAGGCCATCACACACATCCATGCCCGAGGCAGGATTCGAACCTGCTACCGTAGCGGTCGCGCGGTTCCAGACTGTAGCGCCTAGAACCGCTCAGCCACCCCGGCCGGCCGCTGCAGACAGAAATGGGCAGAAACTAATATTGCGATCAGCTAACTGCCCTTGTGTTTACTGGACTGGGGGAATGAGGTAGTTACAGTGCGGAAGCACACATACAGTCGTCTTACTTTCGCTCCATTTGCGAGTGGATCAGGAAAGGGAATGAGTAGCTGTGGTACAAGGGCCGGCCGGTGTGGCCGAGCGGTTCTAGGCGCTACAGTCTGGAACCGCACTACCGCTACGGTCGCAGGTTCGAATCGTGCCTCGGGCATGGATGTGTGTGATGTACTTAGGTTAGTTAGGTGTGGCGTCACCGCTAGACACCACACTTGATAGGTGGTAGCCTTTAAATCGGCCGCGGTCCGTTAGGATACGTCGGACCCGCGTGTCGCCACTATCAGTGATTGCAGACCGAGCGCCGCAACACGGCGGTTAGTCGAGAGAGACTCCCTAGCACTCGCCCCAGTTGTACAGCCGACTTTGCTAGCGATGGTTCACTGTCTACATACGCTCTTATTTGCCGATACGACAGTTTGGCATAGCCTTCAGCTACGTCATTTGCTACGACCTAGCAAGGCGCCATATTCATTACTATGAATGTATTCTGAACAGATAATATTGTGAATCATGTACCGTCAAGAGCGACGTTCATCATTAATGGATTAAAGTTAAGTATCAAACTAATTACGTCCGCTTTCTGAATTCTAATTCCCTGTCATGTTCCAGACCTCACGTCAGCATAGTTCTTCCCTCCTCACGCCAGCCTGCGTGAGCTAAAACGCGTGCATTTCGGCCTCCTCTAGTAACACGGTGTTGGCTCTTCTGCCAACGTAACAGAATGCATTACGACAATCACCGTTAACAGGCTAATGTTCTATTCTGAAACACGTCAGGAGGAGGGCCTCAGAAGAATCGTACCTCAACTTTTTTTAGGAGACACAACAACATCGAGAATTCAAGATGAGTATGTTTTTTTTAATTGTGTTTATCGCAACAAATAACATAGGCGCTGTCTACCTACAGCTCTAATTCCCGAATTGTAATACGATGCTTTTCTACGTCTGTTGCTGCAGACAGAAATGCGCAGAAATCTAATACTGCGATCAGCTAACTGTCCTTGTGTTTACTGGAGTGGAGTAATGAGGTTGTTACAGTGCGGAAGCATACAGACAGTCGTTTATCTTTCGCTCCATTTGTGAGTGGATCAGGAAAGGGAGTGAGTAGCTGTGGTACAAGGTACCCTCCGCCAAGCACCGTATGTCGGCGTGTGTAGTGTTTATGTAGATGTAGAATTTGGAAGCATTGAAACGATACTTTCAAGAAATGATGGCCTGGGTGTACTATCGAGTTGCGGAATGCGAGTTCTTTTTTTCATCTCGCTGTCCATTCTGGATCCGATGACCCTTCGGGTGCGTCGTATCGTTTTAGAAGTCACTGCTGGCGGCACCGGAGCAGAGTATTACGTAAAAACATCTAAAGACGAGTCAACGACGAACGCTAGACTGGCGGCGTCGATTCGCCCGTAAACAAATGCCGACTACCGGGAACGGCGTGATTTCTCCCGAGTCGCTTTCTCCCGGCACGCTTCGCAGCGCGAGTCAGGAATTCCTTTAGCTTGCCGGCCAGTTATCGTGCAGGGACAGCCTGCAGGGAGCCGGTATTTTCGAGAAGTCACTCCAGATAATGCGCAGTGTCGCGGCGTGGGACCGGAGCTGCTAGCTGCTCTCTGTGAGTTGTGAGCTGTGAGCGGTGCGGCATCAGTTGCGGGCGACGCGCCGCCTCAGTCCGGCCAGTGCTGACTGCGCTTCGCCCACGCGCACGACTGCGGAGGACAGCCTTCGCGTCCGAGGTGGTAAGTACACCACTTGCTGACTCGCTTTCTCGCCACTGTCCGAGCGCGGGATGCCACGCACTCACACGCGTCACTACCGTTGACTTTCGCACTTAGCGCCCTGTCGACGTACTGCGTGACATAACTCGGAAAATTCTGGCTCCTCCCTGCCTTAAGAAAGTGTAGCACCTGTTCTGTAAAGAGACTGACGACCGTAACTTTTAACGTTTTCAGGGTTCTGTACCTCAATCGGTAAAAAAGGAAAGCTTGTATGATTACTTTGTTGTCTGCCCCCGTCTGTTAGACCACTTTTTCTCAGGAATGAGTTGAGATATCGAGTTGAAATTTATGTCTACGGATCTACGGTTCGTTGCTAGTGTAAGAAATTTACTAAAAGATCTTCTATACACTTTTGACAGAATTAGCTGTAAACTGTTTATTTCTTGGTGATTACATAGGTTCACTACAAGCTTGTTTCGGCGCATGTACACTTTTCAAGTGTTCGTCTAAATGGAGAGACGTCCATAAATTATCTTATAAGGGGAGACCACGACGTTAGGATGACAGATTTACTTCAAACTTTGTACACCTTTAATAGACATCAAAACAACGTAGTGTGCAAGTGCTAAGATGCGCTACTCTGGCAGTTCCGAGAAAATCGCAAGGGGAGTTTTACGCGTGTTTTGTGTAATTGATCTATCTGTGCGAAGGTGCCAAATGTAAGAAGTCCTTGTGGGCAATTGGTTAGCGGTGGCGCTTTGCATCAGGGTGGTGGACTATCTGACGGTTCGTAACCCCTAACACTTACATTTTAATCCATATTTTTTCAGCACTGGTCACATTATTTAATTTATATGACATTTGAGAGATGATATAATGAAACAAAGCCTACATGCATTTTCATGAAGTTGTAGTGAATTTCGTATGTTATTTGACTACTTACTGTTTGTACTTAAATTTACAAGGGCAAGGGACAGCCGGCCGGTGTGGCCGAGCGGTTCTAGGCGCTTCAGTCTGGAACCGCGCGACCGCTACGGTCGCAGCTTCGAATCCTGCCTCGGGCATGGATGTGTGTGATGTCCTTAGGTTAGTTAGGTTTCAGTAGTTCTAAGTTCTAAGGGACTGATGACCTCAGCTGCTAAGCCCCATAGTGCTCAGAGCCATTTGAACCATTTTTTTGACAAGGGACAGGCTTGGAAAGCCCAAGTCAGATCTCGATAAATAGTGGTGCGAATGACGTTGTTCAGTCAGTAACATAGTAAGTCACAATGTGCTAGACCTCAAGAGTAAGGCACAATTACTAGTCGGATGTGCTCTCGACATCACACGTTGCAGGATGGTATTTGTTATAGAGACATGGAAAACATAAATTGAAACTTAATGCAAGTACACGTGTTTTTTTTTCATTATATTAGCTCTCAAATGTCACATAAATTAAATAATGTGACCAGTGATGAAAAAATGTAGATTAAAGAAAGTAAGTGTTAGTGACATTCGATCTGTCCCCTCGTCTGGGACTGTCGTGCAACGGCCAAACGCTAACCACTTCCCCACAATGACTTCTTACGGTCACCACCTTCGCACAATAGATCGGTTACGTAACAGATCCGTAAAGCTCTTGTGATTTTCTCGGAATTGCCACACTAATGCACATTACTACTTGCACATTACGTTGTTTTAACAGGCTACTAAAGGTGTACAAAGCCTGAAATAAATCCGTGATCCCAACGTCGTAGCCTCCCTTTGTTAGAACGTAGGTCATTTTATGTACTACGTTGTTAATATAGGTCATTACGTATTTTCTACAGAAATTTCCTGTAATTTTTTGACAGTTGTAAATGACAATCATTCATTTCAAAAAATTAAATTTCTAAGTCAATGCAATCAAAAGATACGGCGATTTATGTCACTTATCTTGATACTTGCAAACTCACGCATCAAAGCCCACTGTGTTCTTGCCGTTGACCTAGAATCACCAAATTTGTCAAGAATCAAGGTTTCACAGAGCAAGTAAAGGAAAAAATTTCGAAAATTGTTAATTTGTACATACATAACTTTTTTTTCTGTCCACCTGTCTGTCTCAGATGATACATCATTCATGTGGACGTGGGACTGCGGCTGCTCATAAACTTGTGGAAATAAGGAATACCAACAGTCGTAGTCCTTCATTTTTTGTATTTTTTAAGGCTAATGGTACGCCTTACTTTACAAGTCCATCTGTCTGTCTGTTCGTCTGTTAAGACCCCTTTTTCTCATGAACAGGTAGAGGCATTAAGTTGAAATTTGTGACAAACACTAAGATCTGCGGTCCCTTTGTGATGTAAAAAATTTCAGCTTTTAAGTCAATGCAATCAAACGATACGGCCGTCTGTTAAGCAGCAGTTTTTCTCACGAACGGGTAGGGGTATCAAGTTGGAATTCATTTAAAATACTAATGCCTGCGGTGCCTAGGCGAAGTAAAAGTATTTAAGCTTCAAATTTAATGCAATCAGATACGGCTGTTTACGTCACACATTTTGATGCTCACAAACTCACTCATGAAAACCTGTAGATGAACTATCTGTACGCATAATTAAGTTTGTCAGAACTCACAGAGCACAAGTCCTTGTCGCACCCGTCTGGTTCTTTTTTTTTTTTTTTTTTTTTTCACTCTCGATCCTGTTGTACTCGGTGGCCGTTATTCAAATAAGGATTGTTGAGAGAGATCGCAAACAGCCACACATACATTCAAGAAGCTTTATTTTACTTCCATGGCTAGTTTCAGGTCATTATGCCATTTATCAGATGGCTACTTTTGTTTTAGTACAGTATCAAAATCGTCAGCAGCATGTGGTCTGCTGCTGTACTGTGTAAGAATATTTAAGTAATTAGCTCCAGTTTATGTGCTGTATTGATGAGTTATATAATACAGAAAATATACTAATGTGTATTCAGTTGAAAACAAATAAACTGAGCGAGTTTTGTGTGCTTACATTTATTCTTGTGAACCGCGCTTTGTCTCGTTTGCTCCTTGTACATTTCTGGTAGGAGGCACAAAGGATTTAATTGTAAACAGTACGTGCATACTTCAGAATCAACTGTGGCAACGAACATTTCACAGTATTCTTGAGTTTTACCTCAACAATCTTTCACTGTCACTTTTTATCGATGGAATTATTTATAGAAGACATTCACAGAGATTCTGGACCTACATCCCCACCCACAGACCTGATAAAAAGTCGTTGCCCTCTCCCTTTCCAGTTTTTAGAAAAAGTTTATTATCGTCGTGTTTTTGTAAATGAGCCTTTGAGGTTCAAAAATTTTTATTTGAAATTTTTGTACGCATTTATTAAATTTATGACATTATGATGTTACACTTCCATAAATTTAAATGGGTAGATCGGGTAACTTATGTAGAGGAAAGGGGAACCAAACAGGGAAGAAAAGAAATTTATGGCACATCTTGACCAAAATACGGCATCGTCACTGTGGTACAGAAAGGAAGTGTCGGCGGTAAAAATTGTAGAGTGAGAGACCAAAGCTTGACTACAATCAAACCAGCCTTCGGGATGAATCCTGCAACAACAACAAATATAAGATGATGGCTTCAAATTCGAGGACGAACTATGTTATTAGCTGTTCGACTGTATTTGAAATCCGTATGTGGTCACTTCCACAGCCGCAAATCACAAATATCTAAGCATTTCAAACTGAAAATACGAAGTAGTTATAATTAAACTTTCGTACTTGAGCTAACGTAGACGGAAAACTGTGGGTACACAAATTTATTCGAACGATTTTTAGACTGAATAAAATGTCCTCGGATTTCCAACCGCGTCAATTGCTTAAAACTACACGAGCTTTCGGCCAAGCACTCCTTGGCCATTGTGAAGTGATATGACTGCCATTGGGCTGTTGGTGCGCCCTTATATTCACTAGCCGCCGGCTGTGACGTCACAGTTGCCCCTGACATTGCCATATGTGGGCATGTTTTGAGTCGACGTTCGATGTGCCCTCTTCAACCGCGCGGTTGCTGGATACCACGCAGCGCTGAGCTGCAAGCCACCGTCTCTATTCACGGTGTTGGCGGTAATTTTTATTTCAATAGCTTCGGTTCTACGCGCGTCAGTCTGCAACCGCGCGACCGCTACGGCCGCAGGTTCGAATCCTGCCTCGGGCATGGATGTGTGTGATATCCTTAGGTTAGTTAGGTTTAAGTAGTTCTAAGTTCTAGGGGACTGATGACCTCAGATGTTAAGTCCCATAGTGCTCAGAGCCATTTGAACCATTTATTTCAATAGCTTCCTTTATTAAACTGTCCCAGAAGCCGTTAGTGCGAGCCACGACAGAGGTACTGTCAAATTTTATGTGGTGACCGTTTTCTAACGCATGCTCAGCTAACGCAGATTTCTCTGGATAGCGTAGGCGATAATACCTCTCATGTTCTTTCCTGCGTTGTTCCACAGTGCGCACTGTTTGTCCGATGTACTTCTGGTCACACTCACAAGGTACTTCGTAGACTCCAGGTGTTCTGACACCTACTGCGTCTTTAACTGGTCTCAGTAATTGACGGATTTTCGTTGGAGGCATGAAGATTGATTTGATCTTGTGTCTTTTCATAGGCGGCGTATCTTGCCCGACACAGAGCCACAGAATGGCAGCAAAGCAAGTTTCTTTCCCTGCTCTTCGTCGGTGGTCTTATTGTGATATTTCCCAGAAATCACTTCTTTTACTTGATGGACGCTGTAGACGTTATTCCTGAAAACCTTGCGTAGGTGGCTCAGTTCATGGGGCAGGTTATCGTCTTCTGATATTGCTCTTGCACGATGCACCAGTGTTTGTAATACTGTGCGCTTCTATGCTGGATGTTGATGGCTGGTGGCGTGCAGGTACAGGTCTGTGTGGGTGGGTTTTCTGTAGACGCTGTGGCCAAGGCACCCATTTCCTTTACGGTTTAGACGTGCGCTGTAGGATATGCGTTGATAGTTGTACTAGCGTCGTGTGTTTTGGTTGGCAGGAGAGCCAACACCGTGTTACTAGAGGAGGCCGAAAGGCTGGCGTGAGGGCTGGAACAGGACAAGGAAATTAGAATTTAGAAAAACGGACGTAGCTGGTGGAATACTTAACTTTAATCCATTAATGGTGAACGTCGGTCTGACGGAACATGAATCAATATCAATAGTAACTGATAATGGTGCCTTGCTAGGTCGTAGCAAATGACGTAGCTGAAGGCTATGCTAAACTATCGTCTCGGCAAATGAGAGCGTATTTTGTCAGTGAACCATCGCTAGCAAAGTCGGTTGTACAACTGGGCGAGTGCTAGTAAGTCTCTCTAGACCTGCCGTGTGGCGGCGCTCGGTCTGCAATCACTTATAGTGGCGACACGCGGGTCCGACGTATACTAACGGACCACGGCCGATTTAAGGGGCTCCGGAACGCCATATACTTGCAATGTTAAAATAACGCTTATAAATTACATCTTTCCTCACAAAGTATTTGAGGTACGAAGTTGAACTTTTTACAGATTATTTATTGGACTATGGGCTACAACTTAACACAGGGATTTTACAAAATTTTAGTTCAGTTATTAAAGATGATTTTTTTTCAATTGTAATGAAAATTCACAACTTTTTTGCAATTTTTTATTTATATATTCAAAAATATACAGTTTTTTGGAAAAAGGCTGTGTTAAATTATGCAGAAGGTACTGTGTAACATTAACTGAAAGTTTGAAACAAATATGTTTGGAAGATCCTTAGAAAACATGTAATTAGTATGAGAAAATAAAAGTTTTGGGAATCGAGCGACAAAGATTGGATTAACTTTTTAGTGCATTCCAGGTCCATAGGATGGATTATCTTCATCCTCTGCAAACTCCTCCTCCAGCTTCCTCTTGTTCCTCCTCCTGTTTACTCTTGCTTGTATTTCTAGACTCTTTACAGCCCTGTCTGCAGCCCGAAGGCGTTCCTTGTCTAAAGCAAGCATCGCTCGTACCATGTTAGAACCTATATCATTCCCATATTTCTAAATACCTTGCACCTTACAATGTTGCCATCATTGAAAGTCGCAACAGCATCATACACACCAGAGTGAAGTGTTTCTATTCCAACAAATACAGTCTTGGGGATTCTCGACCATATAACACTATTTACACTTTCATTGGGGTTTTGCGTTTTTCCGTGAATACACTTTTTCAACAGTTCAGCTGCTGCTAAGTCTCTGAAAATAGGTTTTATACTTTATCTCACATCACTAAAATGTACCTGATGAACACGGACGTTAATAATAACACCATTTGACAGCAGTTTAACAGCGCCACAGTGGGTCACGCCCATGTAGAACACATTTCAAAAAAAAATTTAAAAATAGTTGTAGTCTTCGGAATTGAATAAATTATATATCTATTAAAAGGTAACAGTCTGCAGATTCAGAAAACGCAAAAAAGTAAAAATTGAACTTTTCATGATTTTGAGCCTTTCCGGAGCCCCTTAAAGGCTACCACCTAGCAAGTGTGGTGTCTGGCGGTGACACCACATAGTGAATTGCCGTTAGCGCCGTGCTGGTACGGCTACATAGAGTTCAAACACAAGGTTCAGTGTGCATTACAGGTGCAGACGGTCAACATGAGTCTGGACAAGGAGAGCAGAAATTTACTCGTAAAGCTGTTTTATCAAAACAACGGCGTTAGTACTGCTGCTCTTCGCGAGTATCGACCAATTAAAGTAATACGGACAGGTCATCTTTTCGCACCGGCGTTGAAGAACATGATTCGGAAGTTCGAATTAACTGGCGATCTGGGAATTACTCCTGCACCGAGATCACCAGATTTGAAACAGTGTGATTTCTGGCTGCAGGGCAACCTGAAGAACAGGATTTATCAACACGACTCAAACACTAGTTGGAGGTTGGAAGTGAGCGTAGCGAGGAAGGTAGCAAACTCCTGAGATGCTTCGGGCAGCTGTACAGCGATCTCTAGTGCGCTTACAGCCTGTCATAGGTGCAGGTCGCCACATTGAGCAACGTTGTAGCCTGGCCATGAACATAGTACGCAGTGAACAAATGTGACCTTCTGATGTGGAAATTAACCGACAGCTTACCAGAAAATCTATAAAGGGTCTTACAAAAAGGTACGGCCAAATTTTCAGCTAACATTCCTCACACACAAATAAAGAAAAGATGTTATGTGGACATGTGTCCGGAAACGCCTAATTTCCATGTTAGAGCTCATTTTAGTTTCGTCAGTATGTACTGTACTTCCGCGATTCACCGCCAGTTGGCCCCATTGAAGGAAGGTAATGTTGACTTCGGTGCTTGTGTTGACATGCGACTCATTGCTCTACAGTATCAGCATCAAGCACATCAGTACGTAGCATCAACAGGTTAGTGTTCATCACGAACATGGTTTTGCAGTCAGTGCAATGTTTACAAGCGCGGAGTTGGCAGATGCCCATTTGATGTATGGATTAGCACGGGGCAGTAGCCGTGGTGCGGTACGTTTGTATCGAGACAGATTTCCAGAACGAAGGTGTCCCGACAGGAAGACGTTCGAAGCAATTGATCGGCGTCTTAGAGAGCACGGAACATTGCAGCCTATGACTCGCGACTGGGGAAGACCTAGAACGACAAGGACACCTGCAATGGACGAGGCAATTCTTCGTGCAGTTGACGATAACCCTAATGTCAGCGTCAGAGAAGTTGCTGCTGTATAAGGTAACGTTGACCACGTCACTGTATGGAGAGTGCTGCGGGAGAACCAGTTGTTTCCGTACCATGTACAGCGTGTGCAGGCACTATCAGCAGCTGATTGGCCTCCACTGGTACACTTCTGCGAATGGTTCATCCAACAATGTGTCAATCCTCATTTCAGTGCAAATGTTCTCTTTACGGATGAGGCTTCATTCCAACGTGATCAAATTGTAAATTTTCACAATCAACATGTGTGGGCTGACGAGAATCCGCACGCAATTGTGCAATCACGTTATCAACACAGATTTTCTGTGAACGTTTGGGCAGGCTTTGTTGATGATGTCTTGATTGGGCCCCATGTTCTTCCACCTACGCTCAATGGAGCACGTTATCATGATTTCATACGGGATACTCTACCTGTGCTGCTAGAACATGTGCCTTTACAAGAACGACACAACATGTGGTTCATGCACGATGGAGCTCCTGCACATTTCAGTCGAAGTGTTCGTACGCTTCTCAACAACAGATTCGGTGACCGATGAATTGGTAGAGGCGGACCAATTCCATGGCCTCCACGCTCTCCTGACCTCAACCCTCTTGACTTTCATATATGGGGGCATTTGAAAGCTCTTGTCTACGCAACCCCGGTACCAAATGTTAGAGACTCTTCGTGCTCGTATTGTGGATGGCTGTGATACAATACGCCATTCTCCAGGGCTGCATCAGCGCATCAGGGATTCCATGCGGCGGAGGGTGGATGCATGTATCCTCGCTAACGGAGGACATTTTGAACATTTCCTGTAACAAAGTGTTTGAAGTCACGCTGGTACGTTCTGTTGCTGTGTGTTTCCATTCCATGATTAATGTGATTTGAAGAGAAGTAATAAAATGAGCTCTAACATGGAAAGTAACCGTTTCCGGGCACATGTACTCATAACATATTTTCTTTCTTTGTGTGTGAGAAATGTTTCCTGAAAGTTTGGCCGTAGCTTTTTGTAACACCCTGTATAGCGTTACCTACCAGCCGGCCGTCTCAGGCCCGTGCAGTTTAAACTGACATAAATT
The DNA here is from genome assembly GCF_023898315.1 of Schistocerca nitens. Lineage (NCBI taxonomy): Eukaryota > Metazoa > Arthropoda > Insecta > Orthoptera > Acrididae > Schistocerca > Schistocerca nitens. Next base: position 164,275,008 of record NC_064616.1, on the reverse strand, counting down.
GACGCTGTTTTGATTACTTACCGCCGCGCGTGATTAGCCTTAGCGGTCTGAGGCACTGCAGTCATGGACTGTGCGGCTGATCCCGGCGGAGGTTCGAGTCCTCCCTCGAGCATGGGTGTGTGTATTTGTCCTTAGGATAATTTAGGTTAAGTAGCGTGTAAGCTTAGGGACTGATGACCTTAGCAGTTAAGTCCCATAAGATTTCACACACATTTGAACTTTTTTTTTTTTTGATAACTTACAGTGTGAACTACTTTTGTGGTATAAATAGTTTTAAAATAATTTTATTTATTTGAAGTATACATTTAAGAAAAACAATTTGTATACTTTTACGGGCGGATTTTATTCTTATTGCAAATTTGCGCAGGGTCTATAGACAATAGCAGATTGTTCCGAACATACAGATTTGGTGCTCTTATAACATGTAAAATGACTTTTTCTATCTTTCTTCTTTACACAATATGCACATCTTCTCCTCTTCTTAGTTAGTGATTTCATTGCCCTTCCTGGATCTGTTGCTACTAATGAATTCATTGACTTCTTTACCCCTGCTAGTTGATTTTCCAAATTGAAGATTGAAGAAACCACCCACGGCCAGCGCCTTGTTTTTCTCTTCAGATTGTACAATCGCGTCTTCTAGTCCATCGTGTCAACGCTGCCCTTTGTGACATTGTATGTCATTATAACTTCAGGCTTCTTTATTTGTGATTATGAAACCGTTGGTTGGTCATGAAGAGAGCTAAGGACGGTAACAACTTTCTTTTTCTTAGGAACATAACAGGCTCGCATCACATCTGGTGGAAAGCCAAATAATGTAGAGCATGTGAAATTTAAAATGTTCCCGGCGTATTAAATGTTCGCAGCCGGTCGTCGTAAACTGCACTCCACGATACTTCAACTGGACAGCTGACAGTCATCTTCAGGTGAGCCATCGAAGACTCAGAAGATGGCTGTCAGCTGTCCAGTTGAAAAATCGTGGAGTGAAGTGTACGACGTCCGACTGCAATCTCGAAATCTCTTCGAACAGTGCAGAGCATAATTCACGTCCTTTAGGTGTAATAAAATCGGTGGACAGTTCACCTTTGCTTTGTCGGATAGTACCGATTACCGTCAGGTTTTTTTTTACAATAAATAATGAGCTAAATCGAAAGATGGAAAAAAATTACCATCGCGGATCATATTACGTCCAGACTTTTCAAGTTCAGTCACCAGGATTTTCACAACATTCTCTCAAAGTCGCACGGCAATGGTTTCTTTGTCCTTCCCAAAATATACTTTCATCTTCCAGCAGTAGCTCGTTGCACCGTCACAGATTGTGTAGAACCGTATTCCGTATCTACCAAGTTTAGATGAGTGGTATTGTCGAAACAGACGCCGGACGGTGTGGCCGAGCGGTTCTAGGCGCTAACAGTCTGGAACCACGCGACCGCTACGGTCGCAGGTTCGAATCCTGCCTCGGGCATGGATGGGTGTAATGTCCTTGCGTTAGTTAGGTTTAAGTAGTTCTAAGTTCTAGGGGCCTGATGATCTCAAAAGATAAGTCCCATAGTGCTCAGAGCCATTTGAACCATTCCTCTTTTTTTTTCCGAAACAGACAGCAACCTTGAAATGTGTCCAACTGTTCATCCACGGTCATGCACCTAAGGGTAATTTCTCACATCTCAAAAACTTCTCTGATTGGTTCCCATTTTTTCACTTGACCTATGTTCATGTCAGGTGGCTGTATCGTCAATGCGCAACACCCTCAAATAGCATGGAAGCGGTTGCGAGGCATAATTTCATTGAACAATGATCGAATACTCTCAACACTCCAAAGCTGACTGATATCTTTATTTCTTGACTTGTAAACTCCACTCAAGATCAGAACCCAAAGAGACTTTTTCATTTGATGCAAATCTGTATCCACCGAGTCCTCGTAAACTATTCGACCTTCCTCGTTGGTCCACATACACACTTTGTCAATGAGGGGTACACGAAAGAACAACATTAGACAAGATTGTTCGTTATCACCGTCCTAATCGAATAACTTGTAGGGCCATCGTCTTCTTTCAATACATCTTTTTTGCCCCGCCTACTACAAATTCCAGCTTGTGGACATGTAGCCAATATTTCCTTCCCATTACGAGATGACAATCAATCGCACTCAGCAGAATTTGCACTAAATTGTTCTTCTACATTTTCGTAAAGGGATTCTTCATGATCATCTTCGTGTAGTTCCGAGTTTTCAGCGACATCGACTTTATCATCATCATCACTGGAAGATTCACATCCACTAGGTGGGGTTTCACAATCAGAAGACTGCTCGAGCAATTCCCTTATCTCCTCATCTGATAGTCCTTTTCTCTGTAACATTTTCAGTTTGTAGAACAGACAACTGTTACGGAAGAATGCATCGAAATAACCATGTGCTTATTACAAAAATGGTTCAAATGGCTCTGAGCACTATGGGACTTAACTTCTATGGTCGTCAGTCCCCTAGAACTTAGAACTACTTAAACCTAACTAACCTAAGGACAGCACACAACACCCAGCCATCACGAGGCAGAGAAAATCCCTGACCCCGCCGGGAATCGAACCCGGGAACCCAGGCGTGGGAAGCGAGAACGCTACGCGTATTACAAGGAGGACTGTTGAACACTGAAAGAATAACAGCGCGAGTTAACAATGGTAAATGGTGCAACAGATGTTGCACAGACAGGCATCTGGTTATTGATAAATTGCTTCTAACCACACTGGCCCGCGAGGCCCGTACGGGAGAACACTTGCACTAACCCTTTAATAGGTAAATTTTTATAATTTTTTCCATAATTATTACTAACTTGATAAATTAGGAAATGTCAAAAATTTCATTAAAATGAAAAGTATGGTTACTGATAGAGAAGGTATTAATCATCACGTACGGGCCTCTGAGGCCCGATGGTTGGTAAAGGGTTAAAATATTTTTCTTTCAATGAGTTATTCGTTATTTCTCTTCCGCGTTTCCTCGCGAATGTTTCTACAGAGTTTCATTGTTCTACGATCATAGTTTTCCATGGGGACCCCTCTCAAATACTGAAAGCTTAATTGTAGCCACCCTGTATATTATTATTAATTACAAATTTTCTTTTTAAAATTGGTGCCTTGCAGCTTTCACAATTCTTTTAGTTTGGAATTATGAACAAACGTATTTATTATTTAAAGCACAAGTAAAAGCAATATTACTCTTATTTTAATAAGACCTTAGCGTTTAAATGGATGGCAGATGGTTCAAATGCCTCTGAGCACTATGGGACTTAACAGCTGTGGTCATCAGTCCCCTAGAACTTAGAACTACTTAAACCTAACTAACCTAAGGACTTCACACACATCCATGCCCGAGGCAGGACTCGAACATGCGACCGTAGCAGTCGCGCGGTTCCGGACTGAGCGCTAGAACCGCTCGGCCACCGCGGCCGGCGTTTAAAGGGAATCAGAATATACAACAGAATATACAGGGTGAATCACCTAAAACTTGCGCCGCAAATGGAAAGTGCTGTTGTGTAGTTTTCACAGAATGGATTGGTAGTCAGGGGCTCGTACTGTTAGCCAGTAAACAGACTGTAGTAATACTTAGAAAGTGTATTTGTTCGTTGTAGGATTATAATGCGAGTCGTGTACGAGATATCGTATTTTGAAAAATTTCCACACCTATACTTGTTTATGCCACTCAGCCTGCGTTGTTGCTAGGTACGATGTTTTTATATTTGCTTGCAGTGTGCTTGTGTGTTTCTTGAGTGCAATGACACTTGCTAATCAGTTAGTGTGTGACAATCCAAGCACGAAGTCGTGAACGGACGATGGGATTTACCAATGCAGAAAAAGTCGAAAAGCGTGGCGTATGGAGAGTGTAAGGAGACTGCAGTTCGTTTTTGTACGTTGTGTGCGGCAAGATATTCCGACTGACGTCAACCATGTCGGCAATTATTTATCTACCTCTTCAACTAGTTAGGTGAAAGTTATAGTGTAGCACCTAAGCAACGTAACAGAAGGAAACAAGTGACGACATAAGAGAGAGAAATCAATGCTCTTGCTGTTGTTACAGTTGATCAGCACGTTAGATCCCCCGCAATCGTTCGAGGAAGTGGCATGATTCAGGCAAATGTCCAACGCGTTCTCCATCGACATAGGTTACATCCCTACCACATTTCTCTCCATCAAGAGCTGCATGGAAACTGTGGTGTCACCGCCAGACACCACACTTGCTAGGTGGTAGCCTTTAAATCGGCCGCGGTCCGCTAGTATACGTCGGACCCGCGTGTCGCCACTGTCAGTGATTGCAGACCGAGCGCCACCACACGGCAGGTCTAGAGAGACTTCCTAGCACTCGCCCCAGTTGTACAGCCGACTTTGCTAGCGACGGTTAACAGACAAATACGCTCTCATTTGCCGAGACGATAGTTAGCATAGCCTTCAGCTACGTCATTTGCTACGACCTAGCAAGGCGCCATACCAGTTTATATTGAGATGGAAATGATGTATACACAAGAGAGATGTTCACCAATTGTGGATTAAAGTGAAGTATTCTACCAATTACCTCCTGTTTTGCTAGTCTTATTTCTCTGACCTGTTCCAGACCTCACGCCAGTCTGCGTGTAATTAAACGCGTGCATTTCGGCCTCCTCTAGCAACACGGTGTTGGCTCTTCCGCCAACACAGCAGAAACGATTATGAGAACCGTATTAACTTCTATACATGAGCATTTAGAAGAACACTCCAGACGTGTCATGTATCTTGTTAAGTGATGAAGCCACATTTACCCATCATGGCCAGATAAACTGCTGAATCATGCACTATAGGTCTGTTGCCAATTCCCGTTGGCTTCGCCGGGTGGAATGTCAGCGTCCATAGAGTGTAAACGTGTGGTGTGGGAAAATGAACCATCAGCCCATAAGCCCGTTTTTCATAGACGAAACACGGAACGTGTACAAGTATCGCAGTCTCCTAACAAACCATCTTCCACAGATACTAGGAGGCGTTTCTCTGCAGACTAGGAGGAACCACTGATACCAATATGATGGAGGACCAGTCCATAGGACGCAAAGTATTACAGTATGTCTTCGCGAATTGTTTCCAAATCGTTGGACTGGACGCACAGGACCTGTACCTTGATCGGTTCATTCCTCGGATGACGCCTGTAGATTTTTTTTTCTGTGGAGAGATCTGAAAGACGCTGTCTACAAGGACATAACATCTACGCCGGATGGTATGCAACGACGTATTACTGCAGCCTGCTCGGTCATTTCCGCTGAAGTGCAAGCACGTGTGCAGCAGTCGTTCCATACCACACTAGAAGCGTGTATTGCCCCTGCCGGTGATCATTTTGAACGCAACCTGCTATGGTCGATTGTCTCGTTACTGGACTAGTGTATGAACTTGGGTTGTACTTTAGTGCGTACTACGACAGGTATTATACCGGTGTCGGTGTAGGAACCTTTCAAAATACGATATCTCGTAAATGACTCGGACTAGAATCCTGCAACAAACACCACAGACATTCTACACTGAAGAACCAAAGAAACTGGTACACCTGCCTAATATCGAGAAGGACCCCCGCGAGCACGCAGAAATGTCGCAACACGATGTGATATGGACTCGACTAATGTTTAAGTTGTGCTGAAGGGAATTGACACTATGAATATTGCTGGGCTGTCCATAAATCCGTAAGAGTACTAGGGGATGGAGATCTCTTCTGAACAGCACGTTGCGTTGCAAGGCATCCCAGATATGCTCAATGACGTTCATGTCTGGGGAGTTTGGTGGCCAACGGAAGTGTTTAAACTCAGAAGAGTGTTCCTGGAGCCACTCTGTACCAATTCTGGACGTGTGGAGTGTCGCATTGACCTGCTGAAATTACCCAAGTCCGTCGGAATGTACAATGAACAGGAATGGATATAGATGATCAGACAGGATGCTTACATGCGTATCACATGTCAGAGTCTTATCTAGACGTATCAGGGGTCCCATATCACTCCAACTGCACACACCCCACACCACGCTGTTACAGAGCCTCCACCAGCTTCATCTACATCTACATACATACTCCGCATTCCACCATACGGTGCGTGGCGGAGGGTACCTCGTACCACAACTAGCATCGTCTCTCCATGTTCCACTCCCAAACAGAACGAGGGAAAAATGACTGCCTATATGCCTCTGTACGAGCTCTTATCTCTCTTATCTTATCTTTGTTGTCTCTCCGCGAAATGTAAGTTGGCGGCAGTAAAATTGTACAACTATTATACACTGAAGGAAATGGAAATAGATACACCATGAACGACCAGACCGATATTTATCAAACCTTGTGGAGATGTTCACCACATAACGAGTACTAAATGATTAAATTTCCCTTTCACTCGGATCTGATGTCCATCATCAGCATCAGTATGAAGTAAGTCACCCACGATCACGAATACGCTTTAGTAATAATTGTGGCATGGAAGCAAACACCCTCATCGTGACGAATTTCTTAACATGTCTGAAACAGATGCTGTGTCAGTTCATGAAGACTGCTGGCTGGCTTCCCGTCGCGTCCTGTAAATGCTATGTGGGTGACAAAGCAGAGAACCTCGGAGGTCAGTCAAAAATCCGTAAATTCCTCAAGGCGTTTGTGGTGTGAAATACAGTGTGGCGTCTTGCATTATCCTGTTGGAATATGCCATTTGGTACTCTGCTCATGATCGGTATGACAACATGGTTTACCATCCTTGTCATATACTGACGAATAATCAGCCTCACTTCAAAAATTATCAAACCAGTTCTCTCGTAAAATTCAAAACTTCCCTACATCACGATTCAAGGAGTTGGACAGATACGGAGCTCGAAAATCGCTGCTTCCTGTGACGTTTCACCTGGTCCTCTAAACACATGACTGCTACAAACAGAAGAGAGATTCATCGCAGAACACTACAGGATGCCACTCAATGTCGCAGTTCCTCTACACAATGTAAGTCTGTCTCTATTGTCTGTTATATGGAGACAGTGGTAGACGACAGATGCCAATTAAAGATCTCAACCCCGACTCCAATATACCGTTCCCGATGGTTCGTGTTCACACTTTGTCTGTAAGGTCTGCCCGAATTACAGCAGTTGTCATCCGTCCATTCATCAGAGCCAGTCGAAAAATTCTACGATATTCTCGTAGTGTAGTCCGTCTGGAAGGATCCGTTCTTACTCTTCTTGCCACACTGTAGTCCTGAGCCCATCTCGTCACATCTCGTTCTTGAGTCATTGCGCTACAGCCAACCGTCTGTCCGATCTATGGGTACTATGCTCCCATGTCCCTCATGCTAATTATTCGACCTACTCACAATTATAAATTCGAGGGCTGGTTAACAAAGACTAAGAGTGACTTTTTCCTGTAGCTTCCGTAATAGTTTCCTATCCGTACCATGAATATCTGAGAAGAGCGTGTTTTTATATGCAGTATAATGTCCATAGGCGGCAGCACTCTCGTATCGGTAGTTTGGTAGTGAAGCTCTATTTTGTAGACGCATTTTGCATTTCGTATGCCAAACAACGGAGGTGACGCGTGAGGAGCAGTACGGTGCAATAAAACTTTGTGCTCGCTTAAACCATACAACCACTGAAAATTACGAAAAGCTGTAGCAAGCACACAGTGAAGATGCGCTACCTCGTGGGACAATGTTTACGTGGTTCAAGGCCGACTTGTCTCTGTTAAGGTGGGCTGGTGTTTCGGCTTCTGCTGTGGCTGAAGTCAGCAGCAACACAGGTGCCGCGATTGTCTGTGAGGATTAGCGGCTAACATTACGTAACCTCAGTGAAGTGTTGAGAATTTCATATGGCAGTGTCTTTATGATGACGGACGAAATCTCCATACGACCCACGTTTGTGCCCTTTGGGCGCCACGTCTGTTGACTCCCGAGTAATAGGCTATATTACTGGAGACAAACCGTGAGGTGATGCGTCTATTTGCTGATGGAGGGGATGCGTTTCTGGAATCGATTATAAACCAGCGATGAGTCATGGCTCCATCATTATGATCCTGAAGGAAAACGATCCAGCACAGTGTGGAAATTGCCAGGTTCCCCAACGCCGATAAGGCCGAAAGTTGTTCCATCTGCAGCGAAAGTGATGGTGGATCAGGAAGCGCATTACAAGGAAACGACCAGAAATTTCTTGGACTGGGTGGCGACTTCATCATGACAATGCGTAAATCAAGTCATGCAGATTCTGACTCAATTCAAGATTATCTGTGTGCCGCATCCGCCTTAAAGCCTCGCTCTTGCACCCTGTGAATTTTTTTATTCCCATCAATAAAGGCAATGCGCCGAGGCATTCGACTTGAGAACTCTGAAGAAGTGCTCAAGAAATGTGAGACGATTCTCAAGAACCTGACAAAGAATGGCCTGCACCGTGTATTCGAGGACTGACAGAGATGCTATAAAAAAGAAGAGAGTATTTTGAAAAGGTTCAAATGGCTCTGAACACTATGGGACTTAACATCTGAGGTCATCAGTCCCCTAGAACTTAGAACTACTTAAACCTAACTAACCTAAGGACATCACACACATCCATGACCAAGGCAGGATTCGAACCTGCGACCGTAGCAGACGCGCGGTTCCGGACTGAAGCACCTAGAACCGCTCGGCCACCGCGGCCGGCTTTTGAAAAGGATCATGTAAACACTGAAGTGGTGTAATAAACAGCTGTGAAATAAAATCAGGGTCAGTCTTTGTTGTCAGCCCTCGTATGGCAATAAACTGCTTGTGCATATCCTCTGTGCATGCTTTGTTGCGACTTCCACCCGAAACGTTTGACTACTGTTGGACACAGCCAGCAGCCATCATGTACTTACACCACTGTTCATCTGCAGGGATGGCTCTCTGTACTTAAAACGCCGAGATAAGCTCACATGGTGATGAAATGTTCAGCAGATCCCACAACCACGGAAATACTGGACTATCAGTTTGACAAGTTCTGTCAATGTATTTATGTTGCAACACTTCCCATTTCCGTCGGTGTACTTACAAATACTAACATTGTGTTATTAGTAACATATCCTGGATCGCACATCGACTGCCAGTAATTTTAAGTTATCAATCAGTGACTGAAGTCACGTAGAATTCGTTCCAGCAGTAGCGTGATGGAGCAGCAGAAATACAATAGTTTGTGTGTTGATCAGACAGACTGACAGCTTATCCAAAAATATTGTGCACCCACTAAATAAAGTTTCTAATGGCTGTCCGTATTTTTAAGTGTTCCTCACAGCTATGTTCATACAAAAAAGAAAATGTAGCTCCAAAACAATTTCGCTGCACGAGGCTTGATGGAAGTTCTACTACTTCCATGAGCTGAATGAGCAAGACGGGCAACGTTTATAGCGCTGAATTTGTATTCGAATAGAAATTGGTTCCAATTTTCCCAGATTTACTTTTCCTGTGATTTCTCTAGATCACTTCAGTTGAATGCTGGAATGGTTCCAATGGAAAGACCGCTGCCAATGGGCCGGCCGGTGTGGCCGTGCGGTTCTAGGCGCTTCAGTCTGGAACCGCGTGACCGCTACGGTCGCAGGTTCGAATCCTGCCTCGGGCATGGATGTGTGTGATGTCCTTAGGTTAGTTAGGTTTAAGTAGTTCTAAGTTCTAGGGGACTGATGACCTTAGAAGTTAAGTCCCATAGTGCTCAGAGCCATTTGAACCGCTGCCAATTTTAATCCCAATCTTATTCGATCAGAGACTGTGCTCCTTGATTTATGACTTCATCGTCGACACAACATCGACGATACGGAAGGCTGCTTATTACGCTTGGAACTGTGGATGGCATGTCTCTCACCACTCTAAGGACGCCACCTGGCGGCCATACAGCCGAACATCTCCTCTCGACCATGGTTCGCCTCTGTGCAGCTTCGTAGACGTCATGTGACTTCTATCATTCGCATGAGGCTGGGACACGGGTGTTACCTCGAGCACCAATATCGGTTGAAGATTATCACGTCTAGACACTTCGATCAGAACACAACGGCAGTAGCGGATCTTAACCACATCATATTGGCACGTTCCAAGTACACGACTGCACAACCAAACTTAAATAATAAATTGGTTGCGAGAGGTTACCCCCCTCCCTACCAGTGTTCCTGTTTTACTCCACCGTTTTGATAAATATAGCTTCCTCACAGACTATTTGAAAGCCACCGGCATCCAAATTTAATTTATGAGTCTTCATTTTCAAATGGCATCAGCCCGACTCGTAATCGGGTGCGTAGTGTTGTGTTTTAACTTGCGTGCGGACCTCTATTTATACATTACATTTTCATCTACATCTACATCCATACTCCGCAAGCCACCTGACGGTGTGTGGCGGAGGGTACTTTGAGTACCTCTATCGGTTCTCCCTTCTATCGCAGTCTCGTATTGTTTGTGGAAAGAAAGATTGTCGGTATGCCTCTGTGTAGACTCTAATCTCTCTGATTTTATCCTCATGGTCTCTTCGCGAGATATACGTAGGAGGGAGCAATATACTGCTTGACTCCTCGGTGAAGGTATGTTCTCGAAACTTCAACAAAAGCCCGTACCGAACTACTGAGCGTCTCTCCTGCAAAGTCTTCCACTAGAGTTTATCTATCATCTCCGTAATGCTTTCGCGATTACTAAATGATCCTGTAACGAAGCTCGCTGCCCTCCGTTGGATCTTCTCTGTCTCTTCTATCAACCCTATATGGGACGAATCCCACACTGTTGAGCAATATTCAAGCAGTGGGCGAACAAGTGTTCTGTAACCTACTTCCTTTGTTTTCGGATTGCATTTCCTTAGGATTCTTCCAATGAATCTCAGTCTGGCATATGCTTTACCGACGATCAACTTTATATGATCATTCCATTTTAAATCACTCCTAATGCGTACTCCCAGATAATTTATGGAATTAACTGCTTCCAGTTGCTGACCTGCTGTATTGTAGCTAAATGATAAAGGATCTTTCTTTCTATGTATTCGCAGCACGTTACACTTGTGTACATTGAGATTCAATTGCTATTCCCTGCACCATGCGTCAATTCGTTGCAGATCCTCCTGCATTTCAGTACAATTTTCCATTGTTATAACCTCTCGATATACCACAGCATCATCCGCAAAAAGCCTCAGTGAACTTCCGATGTTATCCACAAGGTCATTTATGTATATTGTGAATAGCAACGGTCCTACGACACACCTGAAATCACTATTACTACGGAAGACTTTTCTCCATTGAGAATGACATGCTGCGTTCTGTTATCAAGGAACTCTTCAATCCAATCACACAATTGGTCTGATAGTCCATATGCTCTTACTTTGTTCATTAAACGACTGTGGGGAACTGTATCGAACGCCTTGCGGAAGTAAAGAAACACGGCATCTACCTGTGAACCCGTGTCTATGGCCCTCTGAGTCTCGTGGACGAATAGCGCGAGCTATTATTGCTCTCCTGTGCACTGTATGTCACTGTTCTACTGACACTATTGTACATACCGTTGGTTGTAACGTGTTTGTCATTTTGGGTTTTTCTTTTATTTTAAGTACGTCTGTTTGTATGTTACAATTCTCACGTTGTTGTATGATGTTATTTGCAACTCTGTTCTTCAGCTGTTGTTGTGCTTATTGTATGATGTACGGTGTTTGCCCATTAATGTTTTGTGTTTTCTATAAGAGCATATGTATGTTTGTCATAATGTTGCTGCGTAGTGCTGTTTGTAATTCTGTTCCAAAGTCATTGTCATCACTGCCGTCGGCTGTCTGCTGTTTGTCTAATTGCGCTTTTATTTTACTTTAAGAGTGTGTTTATATGCTAACTTCGTAATTTTGTGCTATTCTTTTTTTCCGATAGTTTCTTTCGCACTTTATAACCGTTGTTGGCTGTATGGTCCTTGTAACCCAAAGCCAAAATAAAGAAGTAATGAAAATATCGTCGAGAAAACGTAAATGCAAATCTTCATTCCTTCCAATGAGCTTTACGAAGGTGAAAGAGTTTCGGCAATACCATTTAACAATGTAGAAGGTATCTCAAAAATTTACCTGTCCTGATGTTTAATTTCTGGATTTTTATAATATAAACTTCTCCATTTTCTCGGTCATCTTTTCTTATTCCTCCTCTAAGTTCTTCACAAAAATCAGACATGTAACCAGACTATTTGGTTTGTACTTGTGCTTACAATCTTAGAAAGACTCCAGTTCAATGTCTCTTCGACGTCGGTACCGTTAAGGACGATGCACACGCTTGGATTAGGCAGGGTCGGAATGGAAATTGTCTGTATGTTTAAGAAACTATCCCAGTATTCGCCTCAAATGTCTTGTGACTGCAGTGAAACCCAAATCAAGATGGCTGGGTGCGGATTTGAACCCATGTTCTTCTCGAATACGTGCCCAGTCTCTTAACCACTGATCACTGTGCTTGGACTACCATCTTCTGAGGAAATTGCCGAAACGCTGGGGCTTTTTTTGCCTTCTTTGATGAATTACTCATCTTTGATCACTGGCATGCGTGCTAAGTGACGCACGTGTGAACTCGATACGAGACAAAAATAGACTGCAGGGACCCAAAGCGACGCAGGAGAGGCAAGTGGTGGCACTGACGCTGCGTCCCTCACGCTGCGGCAATTGACGGGTGTGTGAATGGCTCAATTAGGTACAGAAGTTTCCAGGCCGCAGTGTTAAAAGTATGCCGCATCTCCACTTCCTTTTGAAGCCCGCCAAAACCGAAGCTAGAGCACTACCAGATTTCCGCGACGTAGCAGGAGCGTATCATCCTAGTTGCTACATTCAAAAAACTTAATTCATCATGTTCGTCACAGGTCGTTGAAAAGCCTTTCTCACTGAGAAATGGTAAAGAGCCCCGCTATGGAACTATTATGAGTATCATGACAGTTTTCGCTGCTGTGTTCAGAAACATTAGATCCAAATTTATATTCATGTGACACCTTGATGCAGCATTCTTTTTTTTTTGGGGGGGGGGGGGTGGTGGAAGAGGCAAATATCTAAGAATTAAGGGATACTGGACACGTTGAATCCTCATGAAATGCTTTTGCACTGATCCGGGATAAAAGTGACTGGCGATATTTGAATTAAGATTTATTCCTTGATCCTCCAGTACGCACATGCAACGTCTTATCATCTCTCTGCACCATTCAGCAAAGTGCGTATGTCTCAGCTCTTGACATTTTCTGGACCTCGTAGCATCGAGCGTTTTTCGTAAAAGCGGGCCTAGAATGAAAGTATGGAAAAATGATTTTTGAACGTAGAAACCTTGCGAAAGTTGTGTCATTTTTCGTCTCCGAGAGTCAGAATTTGTATGTTCAACATTTTTGTCCCAAGAGTTATACACTGGAACTCGAGCGAAGGAGTCTACGAGAGCTGACATGAAAGGTTGTGTGTGAAAGTTCATCCCTTAACATTCTAGCTTTTCCTATGTACAGGGTGACAATTACTGAACTGTGTGAAGTAAAATCGTCATAGCTTCTGAACGGTTTGTGTTAAGACTTCCAAACTGCACGGTTGGCCGCGGGGCATGATGGGAATTAGTAAGCGCATGCGCATGGTTTGGTTTAGCAACATCTACATCCACGTGATTACTCTGCTATTCACAATAAAGTGCCTGGCAGAGGGTTCAATGAACCACCTTCAAGCTGTCTCTTTACCGTTCCACTCTCGAACGGCATGCGGGAAAAAACGAGCACTTAAATTTTTTTGTGCGAGCCCTGATTTCTCTTATTTTATCGTGAGGATCATTTCTCCCTATGTAGGTGGGTGCCAACAGAATGTTTTTGCAGTCGGAGGAGAAAACTGGTGATTCAAATTTCATGAGAAGATCCCGTCGCCACGAAAAACGCCTTTGTTTTAATAATTGACACTCCAATTCATGTCTGTGAGACTATCTCCCCTAGTTCGCGATAATAAAAAACGAGCTGCCCTTCTTTGTACTTTTTCGACGTCATCCGTCAGTCTCATCTGATGCGGGTCCCACATCGCAAAGCAATACTCCAGAATAGGGCGAACAAGCGTGGTGTAAGCAGTCTCTTTAGTAGACCTGTTGCACCTTCTAAGTGTTCTGCCAGTGAATCGCAGTCTTTGGTTTTCTCTACCCACAATATTATCTATGTGATCGTTCCAATTTAGGTTATTTGTAATTGTAATCCCTAAGTATTTAGTTGAATTTACAGCCTTCAGATTCGTGTGACTTATCGCATAATCGAAATTTAGATGATTTCTTTAGTACTCATGTGAATAACTTCACACTTTTCCTTATTCAGGGTCAATTGCCACTTTTCGCACCATTCAGATATCATATCTAAATTATTTTGCAAGTAGTTTTGATCATCTGATTACTTTACAAGACGGTAACTGACAGGCTCATCTGCAAACAATCTATGACGGCTACTCAGATTGTCTCCTATGTCGTTAATATACTGTAGATCAGGAACAATAGAGGGCCTATAACACTTCCTTGCGGAACGCCGGATATTACTTCTGTTTTACTCGATGACTTTCCGTCTGTTACTACTAACTGTGACCTTTCTGACAGGAAATCACGAATCCAGTCTCACAACTGAGGCGATACTCCGTAGGCACGCAGTTTGGTTAGAAGACGCTTAGGAAGAACGGTGTCGAAAGCCTTCTCGAAATCTAAAAATATGGAATCAATTTGACAGCCCCTGTCGATAGCACTTATTGCTTCATGAGTATAAAGAGCTAGTTGTGTTTCACAAGAACGATATTTTCTGAAACTGTGCTGACTGTTGTTGTTGTTGTGGTCTTCAGTCCTGAGACTGGTTTGATGCAGCTCTCCATGCTACTCTATCCTGTGCAAGCTTCTTCATCTCCCAGTACCTACTGCAACCTACATCCTTCTGAATCTGCTTAGTGTATTCATCTCTTCGTCTCCCTCTACGATTTTTACCCTCCAAGCTGCCCTCCAATGCTAAATTTGTGATCCCTTGATGCCTCAAAACATGTCCTACCAACCGATCCCTTCTTCTAGTCAAGTTGTGCCACAAACTTCTATTCTCCCCAATCCTATTCAATACCTCCTCATTAGTTACGTGATCTACCCACCTTATCTTCAGCATTCTTCTGTAGCACCACATTTCCAAAGCTTCTATTCTCTTCTTGTCCACACTAGTTATCGTCCATGTTTCACATCCATACATGACTACACCCCATACAAATTCTTTCAGAAACGACTTCCTGACACTTAAATCTATACTCGATGTTAACAAATTTCTCTTCTTCAGAAACGATTTCCTTGCCATTGCCAGTCTACATTTTATATCCTCTCTACTTCGACCATCATCAGTTATTTTAGTCCCTAAATAGCAAACCTCCTTTACTACTTCAAGTGTCTCATTTCCTAATCTAATTCCCTCAGGATCACCCGATTTAATTTGACTACATTCCATTATCCTCGTTTTGCTTTTGTTGATGTTCATCTTATATCCTCCTTTCAAGACACTGTCCATTCCGTTCAACTGCTCTTCCAAGTCTTTTGCTGTCTCTGACAGAATTACAATGTCATCGGCGAACCTCAAAGTTTTTACTTTTTCTCCATGAATTTTAATGCCTACTCCGAATTTTTCTTTTGTTTCCTTTACTGCTTGCTCAATATACAGATTGAATAACATCGGGGAGAGGCTAAAACCCTGTCTCACTCCTTTCCCAACCACTGCTTCCATTTCATGCCCCTCGTCTCTTACAACTGCCATCTGGTTTCTGTACAAATTGTAAATAGCCTTTCGCTCCCTGTATTTTACCCCTGCCACCTTCAGAATTTGAAAGAGAGTATTCCAGTTAACATTGTCAAAAGCTTTCTCTAAGTCTACAAATGCTAGAAACGTAGGTTTGCCTTTTCTTAATCTTTCTTCTAAGATAAGTCGTAAGGTTAGTATTGCCTCACGTGTTCCAATATTTCTACGGAATCCAAACTGATCTTCCCCGAGGTCCGCTTCTACCAGTTTTTCCATTCGTCTGTAAAGAATTCGCGTTAGTATTTTGCAGCTGTGGCTTATTAAACTGCTAGTTCGGTAATTTTCACATCTGTCAACACTTGCTTTCTTTGGGATTGGAATTATTATATTCTTCTTGAAGTCTGTGGGTATTTCGCCTGTCTCATACATCTTGCTCACCAGATGGTAGAGTTTTGTCATGACTGGCTCTCCCAAGGCCATCAGTAGTTCTAATGGAATGTTGTCTACTCCGGGGGCCTTGTTTTGACTCAGTTCTTCCAGTGCTCTGTCAAACTCTTCACGCAGTATCTTATCTCCCATTTCGTCTTCATCTACATCCTCTTCCATTTCCATAATATTGTCCTCAAGTACTTCGCTCTTGTATAAACCCTGACTATGTGTCAATAAATCGTTTTCTTCGAGGTACTTCATAATGTTCGACTACAGTATATGTTCCAAAACCCTACTGAAAATCGACGTTAGTGATATAGGCCTGTAATTCAGCAGATTACTCCTACTTCCCTTTTTGGGTATTGGTGTGACTTGAGCAATTTTCCCGTCTTTAGGTACGGATCATTCTGTGATCGAGTGACTGTATATACACTCCTGGAAATGGAAAAAAGAACACATTGACACCGGTGTGTCAGACCCACCATACTTGCTCCGGACACTGCGAGAGGGCTGTACAAGCAATGATCACACGCACGGCACAGCGGACACACCAGGAACCGCGGTGTTGGCCATCGAATGGCGCTAGCTGCGCAGCATTTGTGCACCGCCGCCGTCAGTGTCAGCCAGTTTGCCGTGGCATACGGAGCTCCATCGCAGTCTTTAACACTGGTAGCATGCCGCGACAGCGTGGACGTGAACCGTATGTGCAGTTGACGGACTTTGAGCGAGGGTGTATAGTGGGCATGCGGGAGGCCGGGTGGACGTACCGCCGAATTGCTCAACACGTGGGGCGTGAGGTCTCCACAGTACATCGATGTTGTCGCCAGTGGTCGGCGGAAGGTGCACGTGCCCGTCGACCTGGGACCGGACCGCAGCGACGCACGGATGCACGCCAAGACCGTAGGCTCCTACGCAGTGCCGTAGGGGACCGCACCGCCACTTCCCAGCAAATTAGGGACACTGTTGCTCCTGGGGTATCGGCGAGGACCATTCGCAACCGTCTCCATGAAGCTGGGCTACGTTCCCGCACACCGTTAGGCCGTCTTCCGCTCACGCCCCAACATCGTGCAGCCCGCCTCCAGTGGTGTCGCGACAGGCGTGAATGGAGGGACGAATGGAGACGTGTCGTCTTCAGCGATGAGAGTCGCTTCTGCCTTGGTGCCAATGATGGTCGTATGCGTGTTTGGCGCCGTGCAGGTGAGCGCCACAATCAGGACTGCATACGACCGAGGCACACAGGGCCAACACCCGGCATCATGGTGTGGGGAGCGATCTCCTACACTGGCCGTACACCACTGGTGATCGTCGAGGGGACACTGAATAGTGCACGGTACATCCAAACCGTCATCGAACCCATCGTTCTACCATTCCTAGACCGGCAAGGGAACTTGCTGCAACAGGACAATGCACGTCCGCATGTATCCCGTGCCACCCAACGTGCTCTAGAAGGTGTAAGTCAACTACCCTGGCCAGCAAGATCTCCGGATCTGTCCCCCATTGAGCATGTTTGGGACTGGATGAAGCGTCGTCTCACGCGGTCTGCACGTCCAGCACGAACGCTGGTCCAACTGAGGCGCCAGGTGGAAATGGCATGGCAAGCCGTTCCACAGGACTACATCCAGCATCTCTACGATCGTCTCCATGGGAGAATAGCAGCCTGCATTGCTGCGAAAGGTGGATATACAATGTACTAGTGCCGACATTGTGCATGCTCTGTTGCCTGTGTCTATGTGCCTGTGGTTCTGTCAGTGTGATCATGTGATGTATCTGACCCCAGGAATGTGTCAATAAAGTTTCCCCTTCCTGGGACAATGAATTCACGGTGTTCTTATTTCAATTTCCAGGAGTGTAATTGCTAAATATGGAGCTATTGTATCAGCATACTCCGAGAGGAACCTGACTGGTATACAATCTGGACCGGAGGCCTTGCCTTTATTGAGTGATTTAAGCTGCTTCGTTACTCCGAGGATATCTACGTCTATGTTTCTCATCTTGGCAGTTGTTCTTGATTGGAATTCAGCCCACTTTCATCTGGATTAGTTCTTCAATAAGCAAAATTGGTGCGTTTTGGGGACTTAGAATCCATATTTCGCGATCGAGAAGCTTCTGTGCAGTGTCCAGTCACGGAACAATCAGTGCGATATCCCTTGATGGCACAGTGATTGCCGAAGGTTAAGTGAGCGTTTTGGAAGATGATTTCATCCATATTATCCAAAGTGATCCTGATTTTGACATGATATGATTCATGCAAGACGGAGCTCGACCCAATCGAAGCAGGAGAATGTTTAATGTCCTGGAGGAGCACTTTGGGGACCGCATTCTGGCTCTGGGGCGCCCAGAGGCCACTGGCATGGGTCTCGATAGGCCGCCATATTCGCCGGATCTGAACACATGCGACTCCTTCCTGTGGGGCTATATTAAAGACAATGAGTACAGCAATAATTCCAAAACCATTGCTCAGCTGCAAACAGCCATTCAGGAGGTCATAGAGAGCATCGATTTTCCGACACTTCAACGGGTCATGCAGAATTTCACTATTCGTCTGCGCCACATCATCGCCAATGATGGCAGGCATATTGAACATGTCATAACCTAAATCCGAATATCAGTACGGAGGTTTACATACTGAATAAATTGTGTGCAAGCCGGAATTTGTAACTAATTTACGTTTTTTCATACAGTGCAATAATTGTCACCCTGTAATTAAATTTATGCTACCTGAAATATGCAGCACTTACAACCGAACTGTGGTATAGTATGAGAGACAGTGTGTATCATTGACTACTAGAGATAACTGTCCATATTAGTCTTGTAGTGACTGCTTACTTTACCCACCCGCACAGCCGCGCGTGTTAGCACCCCGCTTCTGGGGTTCAAATTCTCCCGGAGTGTTAACGACGAGGGCTGGTGTGCTGTTCAATGGGAAAATGATTTTTAGGCGGTTTCCCGCATCCGACTATGTGAATACTGGGCTGGTACCCACTTCCCCCACTGTTATACTATTCCCAAATTTTCAGATAACGTCCACACCCTTTCACACACGCCGAGCGAGGTGGCGCAGTGGTTAGCACACTGGACTCGCATTCGGGAGGACGACGGTTCAATCCCGTCTCCGGCCATCCTGATTTAGGTTTTCCGTGATTTCCCTAAATCGCTTCAGGCAAATGCCGGGATGGTTCCTTTGAAAGGGCACGGCCGATTTCCTTCTCCATCCTTCCCTCACCCGAGCTTGCGCTCCGTCTCTAATGACCTCGTTGTCGACGGGACTTTAAACACTAATCTCCACACCCCCCCCATTTTCACATGGGATAACACTAGACACAAACAGCTGAGATACACAAATTCCGTGCTGAGAGAGGGGAGGGGTAGCCACAGAAAGGACATCCAGCCACCATCTACCATTAACAATGCCAAAACCGACAATAAACTTACCAACCCCACAAAGATTCGGGATAAAAGACAGGAGAAAAATGGTGTAACTCTTTTCTCAACCGACAGAAAGATGCAAAATTGACATTTGATCGATCTCTTTCCTGTGGCCTTGTAGATTAGCTTTATCACTGAAGATTACCGTTAGAACAATCGATACTAGGAATTTATTTTTTTATGTGTTCCTATTGTGTCACTAGCCGGCCGCGGTGGTCTAGCGGTTCTAGGCGCGCAGTCCGGAACCGCGCGACTGCTGCGGTCGCAGGTTCGAATCCTGCCTCGGGCATGGATGTGTGTGATGTCCTTAAGTTAGTTAGGTTTAAGTAGTTCTAAGTTCTAGGGGACTGATGACCACAGATGTTAAGTCCCATAGTGCTCAGAGCCATTTGAACCATTTATTGTGCCACTTAATATGACGTTCATCTCTAGCAATGCTTTGTGAACGTAGGATAAATAAATTGCACTGCAAGGACCTTTCTGAGCCGTATCACAGGCTGCGGGCACCGAGACCGTGCCACCATCAATAGGACCGTGGCTTGAGAAGTGCTGCCATATTCAGATCAACCTTTGGGCTGGTAATCCGTTTTGTTTTTATTCTGGATGAATTACAGACTTTATTATCATTGGATATTTTGGCAAGCCGATTTCTTGCTGTCTTCAGACGTTCATGAGGAGCGATTGTCTTCCACTGGACGACGTCTTTATATACCCCCCTCGCCCCTCCATGTGAAAATTACCGAACTCTCAGTTTAATAAGTCACAGCTGCAAAATACTAACGCGAATTCTTTAGAGACGAATGGAAAAACTGGTAGAAGCCGACCTCGGGGAAGATCAGTTTGGATTCCGTAGAAATGTTGGAACACATGAGGCAATATTGACCCTACGACTTATTTTAGAAGAAAGATTAAGAAAAGGCAAACCTACGTTTCTAGCATTTGTAGACTTAGAGAAAGCTTTTGAAAATGTTGACTGGAATGCCGTATTTCAAATTCTAAAGGTGGCAGGGGTAAAATACAGGAAGCGAAAGGCTATTTACAATTTTTACAGAAACCAGATGGCAGTTATAAGAGTCGAGGGACATGAAAGGGAAGCAGTAGTTGGGAAGGGAATGAGACAGGGTTGTAGCCTCTCCCTGATGTTATTCAATCTGTATATTGAGCAAACAGTAAAGGAAACAAAAGAAAAATTCGGAGTAGGTATTAAAATCCACGGAGAAGAAATAAAAACTTCCAGGTTCGCCGATGACATTGTAATTCTGTCGGAGACAGCAAAGGACCTGGAAGAGCAGCTGAACAGAATGGACAGTGTCTTGAAAGGAGGATATAAGATGAACATCAACAAAAGCAAAACGAGGATAATGGAACGTAGTCGAATTAAGTCGGGTGATGCTGAGGGAATTAGATTAGGAAATGAGACCCTTAAAGTGGTAAAGGAGTTTTGCTATTTGGGGAGCAAAATAACTGATGATGGTCGAAGTAGAGAGGATATAAAATGTAGACTGGCAATGGAAAGGAGAGCGTTTCTAAAGAAGAGAAATTTGTTAACATCTAGTATAGATTTAAGTGTCAGGAAGTGATTTCTGAAAGTATTTGTATGGAGTGTAACCATGTATGGAAGTGAAACATGGACGATAAATAGTTTGGACAAGAAGAGAATAGAAGCTTCCGAAATGTGGTGCTACAGAAGAATGCTGAAGATTAGATGGGTAGATCACATTACTAATGACGACGTATTGAATAGAATTGGAGAAAAGAGGAGTTTGTGGCACAACTTGACTAGAAGAAGGGATCGGTTGGTAGGACATGTTCTGAGGTATTAAGGGATCACCAATTTAGTATTGGAGGGCAGTGTGGAGGGTAGAAATCGTAAAGGGAGACCAAGAGATGAATACACCACGCAGATTCAGAAGGATGTAGGTTGCAGTAGGTACTGGGAGATGATGAAGCTTGCACAGGATAGAGTAGCATGGAGAGCTGCATTAAACCAGTCTCAGGACTGAAGACCACAATAACAACCCCTCCATGCTCGTGACCTCTAGCCGGCCGTCTCCGGCCGCGGACCTCGGGCATTGCTGGGGTTAGGGCTTTGCCGGGACACGATCCCGTGCCCTCTGTCCGTCTGCCACCAGCACCGGACACTGACTCTGCCGGCGCGCCGACAACACGTCCTGGTACTCTCCATGCGGTATCCACGGAGACTGCTACTGCTGTTTGACTGTGGTCCCAGACATTGGTTAATTGAGAACAGTTCCCTCTACTAATCCGTCATGTAGCTGGATCTCTACAGCTTCTTCTAGAATACAGTCCCCAGAAACTGTTGGGCTGTTGCAACAACTTGGTGCCGTTCTAATTCATGGCATGTCCGTCGAAAATGCAGTGCACTGCCACATTGGACTTTTATCAGCTTTTCATTATTTTGTAAAGCCTCGTGGTGTAAGTAACTTGTAGAGTATGTGTGGTTGCCTAACGCTGTCTCCGCAGTGGAATTCTCATATCTACAAATGATTAAAATGACCCTGCCATTAACAGGTTACACCTAGGGATTTCCAGACAACGAAGTGTCCTGCTGTGGTTCTACTTCACTTCAGATTAGCACATCAAACCAGTCATTCGTATGGGGATGCTACTAGAATGAATCACAACTTGATACCATAAATTATTTATTGTCAAAAAACACATAGAGTGCAAAAAATTGTATAAATATGAAGTACACAACATCGGATTCTACCCTAAATGTAATATCGAGATTGGCAGAACAGCTGTTTGACTTTCTTCAGACATCGCTCCCCTTTATTAGATGCCCACAAAGTAGGCTGATACGGATTAGCAGTCAGAAACGGGAGATCCACATCGTGACTGGCACTTTCAGAAAAAAACTCAGTGGACAAGCAAACTGAACTCAACACATTTAATGTTAGAGTTTTCCTATCCGCCGAATTGGAATGCACATATCACCTATTGTAGCACGGACATTAGTTGTACTGCACCGATAATCTGCTCGTTAGAGCATCGGCCACTGTGCAGATGATGTATGTGGCGTACCTCCGATCTTCTGCCGATACAGTGGATGCAATATACCGTCCGCAAACTCCTAGGGCTGTAATTACCTCAGTATAAGACAGAACACGAATGAAGATTTCTATCTGCTCACAATCCAGGAAAAAAATTTCAACGCAAATATTTTCCAATAAAGACGCACCTCATTGTATGTCAGGCTCCACAGAGAGGTAACGAATCGTCACACGAGTAAACAGAATAACAACTCTGTTCACACACAAACGACTTCACGCACTCCTTGTGTCGCAAGTAACACTCTTCAGCATCTAACCGCCAGATTCTATGCAGCGGCTCCTGCTACCGAAGTCTCTAGGTCAATCCCCGGAGAGAAGTGTCTTTGATCGATCCCTGCAGCGAAGTGCCTCTCCTGTTTGCTTTCTGGCAATGAATCCCAGCGGTTGTTACAAAAACATTACTTCCCACTACATAGGTCATGAATCTGCCACCCAGTAACCTGAAGCTCACGCTGCTTTCAGAAGATTATCTGTAATTTTCCATTTCCCCTCCTATATCCTTGATAACGTACACGTTCATTGCCAAGCCCGTGCTAAACTTAACACAGTCATGCACAAACCCTTTCATTTTCGTTAGCAAATTTGTGGTAACGTATTTCCCGAAATCTGAACAGCTTCTAGGCACGGATTGTGCTTAAATGAAAATGCTCCTCATACAGGTACGTTTATCGGTGTATAATACACTCAAATTTTTAGCCACCGATCTGCTCAATGTGCCACGAGGAATGTCATTTCTCAACACAAAATTGCTTAATAAATCTGTACTTTCTAAAAAAACACACCTGAATAAAATGCCTTCACTTTAAAACACTTTTGGAACATATAGCACAACTAAAACCGGCAAATTATAACTTCTTTCAGAGCTCATACTACACACGACCTTACCCATTGAAAGGCTGGTCTCCGATTCGTTAGACTGCTGTAAGCATTGTATATCTCCAACGGAAAAGACGCGCGAAGAATACTCCGTTCTGATTGGTCAGTTTTCTTTAAGGCCAATAGGAAAACATTATTCTGTCGCTCTTTTCATGACTAACCAATCAAAAAATAACACACTTTCAATCTGAACTTTTTCCCGAAATAAATATTTAACATTCTGATATTTTTTTATACTTTCCGTTATTGACTATTTTCATTTCCACTCGAAGTAGCTTTCCTTTTATCATAAACGTACTTAACATATTATGATAGCCGGCCAGGGTGGCCGAGCGGTTCTAGGCGCTACATCTGGAACCGCGCGACCGCTACGGTCGCAGGTTCGAATCCTGCCTCGGGCATGGATGTGTGTGATGTCCTTAGGTTAGTTAGGTTTAAGTAGTTCTAAGTTCTAGGGGACTGATGACCTCAGAAGTTAAGTCCCATCTTGCTCAGAGCCATTGAACATATTATGATACAAAATTCCCCGTTGTCTGCATTCACACTGTCTTAAAACTTTCACACATTAGTTCGTACAGCGTTTATCAGTAGAACAATGATCTTCATGTTTACTCTAGACCACATTCACGCATCAACTGGTTCAAATGGCTCTGAGCACTATGGGACTTAACTCCAGAGGTCATCAGTCCCCTAGAACTTAGAACTACTTAAACCCAACTAACCTAAGGACATCACACACATCCATGCACGAGGCAGGATGCGAACCTGCGACCGTAGCGGTCTCACGGTTCCAGACTGTAGCGCCTAGAACCGCACGGCCACTGCGGACGGCAGTATTGACGTAAAGCACCCGTTTGTTTCCCATTACAAAGAAAATGATTTTTAAAGCTGAATTTTACTTGCCCATTCGGTAGAGCTGTCCCAGAAAGGTCTAATGAGATATTTGTTTTATCGATATGCGTTAACAGTTAACAGTACAAATCGAAGAATAACCAGCACTCCAGCTGATATGGCAGCTGCCATGGCGCGCGCTGACTGCTGCATGCTTGACTGATTTGCGAGCACTCTATCGAATGGGCACATAAAATTTCGATTTTCAAATCATTTTCTTTGTAACGGAAAACTCGCCGACGCTTTCTGTTGCCACTGAGCGTCGCATGAAAGACGTGACAAGCTGTAATTGTTTGAGCTGACCACAGCTACACAATGTAAAAACGAAATTTTGAATATTTGCTGAACCACCAAAGAAAATGCGCTTGACGACTCTTAGGAGAGACACCCGGTACAGACTATTGGCTACGTGAATTTCTATACCTCATTTTGCCAATAAAAAGTTACGAATTAAATTCCTTCTTCATATCTATATCTTTTCCCTCGCAGATAGTCGCTCGACTATCCTGACATTTTTCTTTCAAAATGAATTCCGGAGAGGGGTTCATTTTTCTTAAGGCTTCTTTTATGTTCAGTGTCTGAGTTACGTTTCCTGTAGATTCCCCTCAATCAATTAAATCGAATGCTCCACAACTTCAAAAAAATAGTAGCTAAAATTATTCTACATAATTGTATTAATCGTTGCTCATAATTTTACCTCAAAGCTCTACATTTTGTTCTACTGAAGTGACCAATTGACGATCACAGTGATTCGCGGTAACAGTCTCCTCAAGGCCGCATTTTATAACCAGATTCTCGGGGTTTCATTAGCCATTTTCGGCTGCGAGTACAGTTCTCACGTGAGGTTGATATCGATTGTTAGTTGTAGCTAAGGATTCACTTCCGTGGTTTCTGTCGATGCATTTTATTATAAAATGGACCATAGTGCGCGACACTTGTATTTCCTCGTATTTCAGTACAAAGAGATAAAAAAGGAGAGGTTTTTCTGTTTTGCTTAGGGCTGAGGCACCACGTCATTCTAAGAGTAACAGTGAGCTTCATTTTAGTTTGGGTTGAAAAATATTGATGTAGTATTCGAACAGTGAGACTGAGAAACTGAACAACTTATGATAAATTACAGTTAAAGGCTGAATACACTGAATTCATTTTTTGTTCTTATTGTATTTTTCCTTAAAAATTTTTAGTTGATATTTAAAAGTGTACTACCTATTTGAGATATAGAGCAAAGCAGGTTAGTTTTCAAATTTATGATCACACACATTATTAGACTGTGATGATATAATGAGACAATTTAACAAATAGGTTACACTGTGGCACCTATTTGTAAACTATCATGCGTTCTGTCCAAGCTGCATATTACACACCAATTTCAATAGCAGTCCATAGATATTGTTACTAAATCGACTTAAATAACATTATGAGAAAAGCAAATACATAATTATGTTTTTGTACTTTCAACATTGCAGCCCAGTCAGTAATCGTGATAATCTACTATACAAGAAAATATCAGCCTCGATTGCGGTAATGAAACCAACCTTTACCTAGGTTTCAGCCCAATTAATTGAGCCTTCTTCACAAGATATACCTGAATCTATAATTTGTCTAAGAGGGCATGGTCTAGAAATAAAACTAAAACAGCCTGAATAACGCGTTATGCAGCATTCGTTGTGAAAGGGCCGATGTATTCTAATAGTGTAAGTCGGGGTAATGTGTTCGAACTTATATAAATCTATGCATAGTTTGTTACATTTTAGTCATAACCTGGTGCAAAGGCTTTATGTTTAAGATTTCCAATCTTTCTATAAGTTATTTGTTTAAAGATATAACTGCGTTGGTCTTTTATCTTTGATGGTCATGGCCTCAGTTAGACATGCGCAATGTTCCCCGCCATGTTGATACGCAGCGCGTTATGTAGTCCTACCTAGCTTTACATGAGCTCCCGAGGCCCACCGCACGGCGTCCATGGAGACGAGGCGCACGCCAGAGCTTAAGTTAAGTCTTGGTGTTGACTTAGTACTTATGTACTGCATTTTTAAAATGTGACTACGCCTATTTAGGCTGTTTTAGTTTTATTTCTAGACCTCTCTTAGACAAATTATAGATTGAGGTATATCTTCTGAAGAAGGCTCGATTATTTGGGCTGAAACCTAGATAATGGTTGGTTTCATTACCGCAATCGAGGCTGATAGTTCCTTATATATATAATTATGTTATATTTATTGACTCTAAAGTTTCTTATATCACAAGATTTCGACTTTATTGTTCCGGTCACATAGTGACAAGAGAGGGATCACCGAAGAAAGGCATTTTAATGAGTAAGACAGGGAGGAAGCCGAAGAAAGGCAGACCTGCCATGCGTTGTTTTGATAACATCACAGGTTTTCGGAAACAAACGGTCCAGCAGGAAATTATGTTCTATTTTTATTCGCGTAATCGGTTTCAACTCAGTTACAAACTGTTCTCAAGTGTATTAAGTGGTTCTGTCGTGGACAGCTTGGCCACATCATTAAATGTATAAACTCGGACTACAGACGTCTTCTCACCAATAGTCTAATAATTTTTACTACTTAACACACTTCAGAATGGTCCATAATGGAGGCGAAATTATTGATGAATAAAACTACATCATAAGTGGGAAGTGAAACGTTTTATTTGAATACATGCAAGGGGCGATCAAAAAGTTTCCTTCTGAGAGCATTGCTGCAGCGTATATGCAAAGTAGCGCGACTCCGATGCGGGTATATAAAGCACCGACATGTAGGCAAGGGATTAGTGTAGCATTCGTGTTTTTCCCACGTGCGTGCGGTAAATGTGGAAAAGTGAACTACGGCGACGTTATTGCCAAATGCGTCTGAACAGCGCTAACGTGCTGTTATTCTTTTCTTGGGTGCCAAAGGATAAATGCACTACTGGCCATTAAAATTGCTACACCAAGAAGAAATGCAGATGGTAAACGGGTATTCATTGGACAAATATATTATACTAGAACTGACATGTGATTACATTTTCACGCAACTTGGGTGCATAGATCCTGAGAAATCAGTACCCAGAACAACCACCTCTGGCCGTAATAACGGCCTTGATACGCCTGGGCATTGAGTCAAACAGATCTTGGATGGCGTGTACAGGTACAGCTGCCCATGCAGCTTTAACACGATACTACACTTCATCAAGAGTAGTGACTGGCGTATTGTGACGAGCCAGTAGCTCGGCCACTAATGACCAGACTTTTCCAACTGGTGAGAGATCTGGAGAATGTACTGGCCAGGGCAGCAGTCGAACATTTTCTGTATCCAGAAAGGCCCGTACAAGACCTGCATCCTCTTGGTGTAGCAATTTTAATGGCCAGTAGTGTACCTGTGGACATTCATCGGAGAATGAAGAATGTGTATGGGGCAACATTTCCACCGTTGTGGAATGACGTGCTACATACGCGAAATTTAACCGACAGGAAGAAGATGCTGTGATATTCAAATGATTAGCTTTTCAGAGCATTCACACAAGGTTGGCGCCGGTGGCGACACCTACAACGTGAAGACATGAGGAAAGTTTCCAACCGATTTCTCATACACAAACAGCAATTGACCGGCGTTGCCTGGTGAAACGTTGTTGTGATGCCTCGTGTGAGGAGCAGAAATGCGTATCATCACGCTGCCCTATGGTAACGATGATAACGCACGTCCCCATATCGGAAATGTCTTAACGCCGTAGTTTCGTCAACTCAAGTGGGAGGCCCTCGAGCAGCCGCCCAATAGTCCTGATCTCTCGCCCATGCTATTATCACGCCTTCGATGTCTTAAAATTAAAAGGCCTCGAAGGATCGGCCATTGCTGTCGGACGAGGACGAGCTGCAGACAGTTATGGACGCCTTCACGCAGCAGGACACGGTTTTGCATCAAAGTTGTATCGTCAGCGTGGTGCATCGGTGGAATAATGCTTCAATGCTCGGGTGACTTTGTCTGATTGGCATATCGATTATGGACTGTGCGGCCTTCGAACGGAAGCTTTTTGTTCCCCTCTTATGTGCAATCGACAGTAGCGGAAGAACTCCAGCGCAGGGAGATGTGGCAACTCAACTAATCTATCATTAGCACGACAGTGTAATCGCAGATGCTGCCGTCATCGCGTCCAACTATGTAATCTTACAAAAGAAGCCATACAAAGAAACTATTCGAAAGTCAGTAGCGTTTTGATGAAATTTAAGAACATTAACAAAATTTTTAAAACACGCTTTCTCAATAGTTGTAAAACCTTTCCTACGTTCTCTCTGCGCTCTTACTATGTACGTACAGTCGCACAATTCCTTCTTCAGTGGTATCCAGTTCAAATGTAAACGCGACACTAAGCCAGCGGCCTGAGTGCATTTTGCGTGCTTATAGTGACTCAGTGGCGAGGCGTCGTGTGAGACGCAGCAGCTCACACTTCTCACTGCCCTGTCGACTCTCCGATGTCTGCTGACTTCTGCGCGCAGTCGAGTGAGCGATCAAGTTCCGAGAACCGGCTGAGTCTGTGGTACGCTTTCTCTGCTACCAGTAAGCACGAGGGCTCAACGTGCATTTCTGAAAACTATTCTTAGCACGAACAAGGTCTACCTCGACGATTTGTGGAGGACACTGTTGAAGCGTGAGGAATATTCTTCAAATCCAAATTTAGATTTTCCGTGTGTTCGCTAAATTAGTTTATGTCCCATAGGACCTACAGCGTAGTTTAAGCCAGCAAGTAACATATTTATAAGGAGTGTCCAGACTCGCTGTTGTATGATACTAGATTTTATTTCTTTTACTTTCACTACAGATTTGGTTCGGCTAAATAGCCATTATCGAATGACCTGTTGTACAATGTGGATGACATCATTTTCATTATAAATATTTATGTTACAGTAAGACATTGAGCATAGATTGCTACTTACGAGTACGGGGTGTTTCCGTATGAGCGTACAAAAATTTAACAGGATATCAGCATTCTGCACTGAACAATTTGAGGTAAGGAACCTGAGGTCGGAGAAGCCAGCTTAAGGAGATAATCAGAATAAAATCCCATTACTCTGTACTTCTTTATTTACATTAGTTACAGTCAACTGCAAAAAAAAAAAAAAAAAAAAAAAAAAAAAATAGCTCAAATGGCTCTGAGCACTATGCGACTCAACTTCTGAGGTCATCAGTCGCCTAGAACTTAGAACTACTGAAACCTAACTAACCTAAGGACATCACACACATCCATGCCCGAGGCAGGATTCGAACCTGCGACCGTAGCGGTCACGCGGTTCCAGACTGAAGCGCCTAGAACCGCACGGTCACACCGGCCGGCTAGTCAACTGCAAATATCATCACTGATACAATGAACGTACCATTTGTACTGTATCTTACAAAATGTACTGAAATGGACGGCCATCAACCTCAATGCAAGCATGACGTAGGCGAACAATATTTTGACGCATCCTGACAAATATCCCTGGTGCGGTCCTCATGTTACCAAGTCCCTCGTTTCTTCTTTCCAATGAACCAGTCTCCCGCATTCTTCGATCGAGAGTCCGCATCTCGTGGTCGTGCGGTAGCGTTCTCGCTTCCCACGCCCTGGTTCCCGGGTTCGATTCCCGGCGGGGTCAGGGATTTTCTCTGCCTCGTGATGATTGGGTGTTATGTGATGTCCTTAGGTTGGTTAGGTTTAAGTAGTTCTAAGTTCTAGGGGATTGATGACCATAGATGTTAAGTCCCATAGTGCTCAGAGCCATTTGAACCATTCTTGAATCTTCGATCGAGAGAAATAAACACTCACCGAGACAGATGATGCCTGTTAAGAATTCGTTCCCTGTACAGCATTTCAGCAGCGAGAACATTGCAACATACTTCCCCATAAACAACGTGCATGTCCGTGAGTTCTGCGAAACTGTACCGGTGCTGCTCTATCAAATTGTGCTGTACGTCTCTGAATAACACTTTGTAGTCAATGTGTATGTCGTTGATTCATAGCACGTTCTGTCATGGGACAGTGTAAATACGATGCGGTACAAAAGCAGTGCGGGGTAGCCGCGCGGTCATGGGCGCCTTGCCACGGTTCGCACATCTCGCCCCGTCAAAGGTTCGAGTCCTCCCTCGGGCGTGTGTGTGTGTGTGTGTGTGTGTGTGTGTGTGTGTGTGTGTGTGTGTGTGTGTGTGTGTGTGTGTATGTGTATGTGTGTGTGTTTTGTCCTCAGCGTAAGTCAGTTTAAGTTAGGTTAAGTATTGTGTAAGCCTATGGACCGATGACGTCAGCAGTTTGGTCCCATAGGAACTTACCACCACGATACAACAGAGCCACCTTCTGGACAAGTAAACAAAACCTGCATCACGACTTCCTAGCACTCATGCTCGTCCTCCTTGTTTTCTTGCAGGAAATAAAGAATGTACATGTAAATAAACAGCACAGCTCGTGTAAACTTGCACGTATGTTACTTGTAAATAAGCCGGAAAACAGTAATGATGGGCAAAGCGGTAGAGAAGTTTACTTCCAAATCCCCTTAAGCTGGCTTCTCTGACCCCAGGTTCCCTAACTCAATTTTTTCAGTAGAGCATTCTCTATGTCCTGTTACATTTTTGCACGTTCTTATGAAAACATCTTGTGCATTGTCTAGGTGGAGTGACATACATACAACATCGCTGGCAACTGTATTTTGACTTTCGTTCAACATGTGTTGAATTGAGGTAGTAATTAATTTGTTATGATAGTAATTTGATAGTTTTGGAGCTACGATGTGATATGTTTACAAAGTATAAGCTTTACCATACAGATGATATTCATGGTGATTCGGAAGTAACTGTACGCACTTCGTGGGTGCAATGTATGCATCAAAATAAGAGTAAAACGTTAAGTAAAGTTTTGTGTGAAATTGCTGTATTTCAGAGCCATGCAGTATTATAAGTGCAACACAAAATTAATTCTTCACAGAAATCAACGACACGAAGGAATCCGAAATTCAACTAGAGTACGTACTGTAGCCGGCCGTAGTGGCCGAGCGGTTAAAGGCGCTACAGTCTCGAAGCGCACGACCGCTACGGTCGCAGGTTCGAATCCTGCCTCGGGCATGGATGTGTGTGATGTCCTTAGGTTAGTTAGGTTTAAGTAGTTCTAAGTTCTAGGGGACTGATGACCACAGCAGTTAAGTCCCATAGTGCTCAGAGCCATTTGAACCATTTTTTACGTACTGTACGTTACCCTAGGACATGTTCAAAATGATGTCCATGTGGACGAAAACAGTGACGTGCTCGACTTCTTACCGCTCTCGGAATGTTGCAGGCTCCGTTCATTTGATTCTGCACAGTTGCACAGCTATTTTCTATTCGCTTATGTAGTTGCGCTACATCTTCAATTGCAACACCATGCACAAGCTCCTTGAGACGGTTAAGATCCGGAGATCTGACAGGCTAGGCACGACGTGTCCACTTATAAGGATGAGCAACTCTGAGATACTCTCTTGCCTCCCGACTGAAATGTGGAGAGGCACCGTCGACAAAGCAACATCAGTCGATATGCAGGCGAACACGACACGCCAAAAGCCTATAATGGCCCATGATGTAATGCCAACCACAAATAACATTATGCATCACAACTCCGAGATAAAGCAGTTTCAGACAAAACTTTATTCAACGTTATACTCTTATTTTGATCCATACATTACACCCGCGAAGTTTGCACAGTTACTTTTCAATCACCCTGTATACATCATTCGATTGCGCGTATATCTAAGGCTGCTGTATGTTTGTAGTTGTTCATGGCGATCGTAGGTACTATCAATTTATAGGTGTTTATCGGGTAGAGGATTTTTATTGGACGTGTATGGTTTTGTGAACTTCTACTGTATTTTCAATAATTTTTTGTAAACTATGACAGTCTGACGCTCTGACATATGGTTCCAGAGTATGTATGCTCATACCATACTCTCGAAACATAGGTCAAAGCGCCAATACAATACGTGTGAGAATGTCATAACTTATGATAAATTATCGAAAATGTAAGTTTAAAAAAGCATATACGTCAAATAGTAAGTCCTACACAGTACAAACCTATAAATTAATAGCACCTACGATCGCTGTAAACAGCAGCCACAGTTATACATGCAGCCAAATAGTGAATATATCATCTGTATAACAGTGCTTACACTTTGTAAACACACAAAATCGTAACTCCAAAACTGTCAGATTACCGTCATAACAAATTAATTACTATCTTAATTCAAAAAATATAGAACGACAGTCAAGATGCAGTTGCCAACGGTGTTATATGTATATCAATCCATCTAGACAATATATACGTAACTAGCAGTCCATGCTCAGTGTCCAACTGCAACATAAATATGTATAATGAAAATAATGTCACCCACCTTGCACCGCAGGTCACTCGATAGTGGCACTTTAGCGGACACAGGTCTGTAGTAAAAGCAAAAGAAATAAAAATTAATATTACACAGGGGTGAGTCTGGACACCCATAAATTCGCTACATTACTTGAGGTGAACGCCTGGAAAACTCACTGAACACACCATAGGCGAGTCCTTTGCCCATTCACTTCCTGTAACGACCCCGTTGTCGACATGAATGTTAAACTCCTTTTTTTGTCAGTATGTCAGTAAGGCATCTGCAAGCTGCAAGCCCTGCCGTCTCATTACATACACCACTGGTTTGTGAGATTTCTAGGAATAGCATGGACTCACTCCTTCGTGAAAAACGTGTACACAGTTCTACAGATCCATTTACATGGTAATGAAAAATATGAGTGTCTAATATCATCTATCCATCTTAAATTAGGTTGTTCTTATGCCTTAGAATGTAGCACGGAACTTTGTTGCTCCATCTGTCATCCATGCCTGGTTACAAGTCCCGCCTCTTCCGCCTACTTCTTTTGGTGTTTATTCAGTCACTGTTTTCAATTAAACACCAAAGTTCACCAACTAGTTCTATAACTTCATTGTTAACATGCACAAATTTCTTTTCGATGTGTTTATTGCGCATTATTTTGGTTCTGTTATAATTGGTTTTCAGGATACTTTAAAACTTACTCTGTTCAGTTTTGCTGAAGTTTATCTGCATTATAACCAAACAGCACTGTATCGTCAGCAAAATACATGCTATTCAGATATGTTCCAATAACACATACTCTTTGTTAGCTTTCCAGTTCAAGAATATGGAAGCTTCTTGTAGGACTGCGGAGAGTAGTTTTACTGTCATTAAATGCACTTGTATTACTTCTTTTTTAATTTGCAATTTCTCACTGTCCTGATCAAGTCTCACGGCAACTATATTACTGACATATACATTTTTCTGCATGCTAACAGATGTTTAATCAATCATCAGTTTCTCGAACCAAGAGCTTTCTCAAAAATCTATGAATACTAGACACAATGATAATTCATACACATTGCTCCGTTATTTATTTATTTCACGGCAAATTTCTTATTTTTCATTTTTTTACAGAAACTGTAAGCTGCATCTGTAGCTATTTGTTCTATAACTAAGTATCTTTGGCTCAAATAGTGCAACAAAATCGGAGAAAAGATTAAAAATAGTTCTATATTACTCGAAATGTTTTAGTTTTCTCGCAATACGAATGCAGTTCTTTCTGGAACGTTCAATTACACAGCACTTCCAATTATCCGTACCAATTACATGACCATAGAAAAC
This sequence comes from Schistocerca nitens, assembly GCF_023898315.1. NCBI lineage: Eukaryota > Metazoa > Arthropoda > Insecta > Orthoptera > Acrididae > Schistocerca > Schistocerca nitens. The sequence goes on along the minus strand of NC_064616.1, from coordinate 164,240,977 downwards.
CTGTTCTACGATACATCTGACTGGAAACAAAATGGGAAGCCAGAATTTAGTAAGTTCTGAGGGAATATTCGGTTAAAATCACAAGGAAAAATATTTCTACATTTTGATTGTAAACTGTATAAGAAGTTTTAAAAGAATGCTGATTACTAGATGAGTCGATCGCGTACCTAATGAGGAGATACTGAATCTAATTGGTGAGAAATTTATAGCACAACTTGACTAAAAGGAGGGATCGTTCTCTAGGACACATTCCGAGGCATGAGGTATTCATCAATTTGGTAATGGAAGGAATTGTGGGGGATAAACGCTGTAGAGGGAGACCAAGGCTCGAATACAGTAAGCAGGTTCAAATGGATGTAGGTTGTAGTAACTATGTAGAGATGAAGAGGCATGCATATAATACACTAGCGTGGTGAACTGCATCAAACCACTCTTTGGACTGAAGCCACGACAACAAGAAGAAGAGAAATTTTAATACATATGAAGTGTAAGCTGAGCATGTGTTAAAGAAGCAGTGAACTACTCCCATTAGTAGTAATAGTAAAGGACTGAATCATTAAACTATGCAATAAGTGTGAGGAACAATTTGAAAACGTATTCTGACCTGTATGTTTAATGCTAATAACCCCCCCCCCAAACACACACACACACACACACACACACACACACACACACACACACAATCTGGTGCAAATATAAATTGGTTTGGCATAGCTATGGTTTGAAAATTAAGCAATAAGTAATGTTGCATCAAGATAGTGATTCAAAAGTGAACAGGCATTAGCTTTCAGCTTATAGCGTCCAGCTATATTTCCTCAGATATGTAATCACTAGCTTTAAATACAAAGAGTAATTAAGCCGTCAGGATCAATACACAATTGTCGAATGTTACTTCCATCTACGATCACAATAATGTGCGAGATCACTCCATACAATATTTAGCAAGCAGCAACCTTCGAAACTATGCCCGTCGCTACCTCGTCTGTACCTGTAACCTAACAGCATGTACAGAGAAGCTACTTGTTTTTAATGTTTTGTGACTGCAACTCAATATGTGGTGTCAAAGGATGATTTGGTTTGCGATCGGAATGCACTCCAAGACAAAAAGAACGACGCACCACGAAGAGATTATCCGAATAAAACGGAAATCGGTAGATGTGATTTACATATACAGACAAACAAATGATAATAATTTCAGACAAATTGGATGATTTATACACGACAAAGAGCTTCACAAACTGAGCAAGTCAATAACGGGTTGGTCTACCTATGGTCATTATGCAAGCAGTTATTTTTTAGAGGGTCCTGCCCATAACACTCCCAACATCCTCGATTGGGGAGAGATCCGGCGATCTTGCTGGCTAAGGTAGGGGTTGGCAAGCACGCAGGCAAGCAGTAGAAACTCTTGGTGTGTGTGGGCGGCCATTATCTTACTGAAATGTAAGCCCAGGATGGCTTGCCATAAAATGTAAATATCGTGTGGCTAGGGCTTCCCGTCGGGTAGACCTTTCGCCAGGTGCAAGTCTTTCGATTTGACGCCACTTCGGTGACTTGCGCGTCGATGGGGATGAAATGATGATGCTTAGGGCAACACAACACCCAGTCCCTGAGCAGAGAAAATCTCCGACCCAGCCGGGATTCGAACACGCGCCGACCTTTTTTTTATCGTTGTGTTTGGTCCACATGACATCTGTTCAAGTTCGTTTGTTGATCCTTCCACTCATTTTTTTATTACAGAGGCCAACCAGCTCTCTGATCGAACACGTTGAGCTACAGTGCCGGCTGGCGTCTCCAGACGCGTCTTCGGCCTGGAATCTCGTTTACTGGAGTAGAAATGTCTTCAGTGATGATTCCTGCTTCGAATTGTGCCTCGATGACCAGCGAAGATGTGTCTGGAGACGCCCTGGACAGCGATGGGATACCAATAAGGCTGTCGCGCGCCATACTAGCCGAGAACCAGGAATCATGGTCTAGGGTGTCAAGTCATTTCACAGTAGGACCCATTTGGTTGTCATCCGCGGCATCTTTATACCATAGAGGTTCTTCGACGACATTCTACGCCCCATTTTGTTTCTCTTCATGGGCTTACATTTCAGCATGATAATGTCCGCCCCCACACCACGGAAATTTCTATTCCTCCTCTTCGTGTTTGCCAAACGCTACTTTGGCCAGCAAGGACGCTGGATCTCTCCCCAATTGAGGATGGCGGGAGCATTATAGGCAGGGCCTTCCATCCAGCTCGGGAGTCTGACGATCTAACGCGCCAATTGAACAGAATTTGGTATGCTATCCCTCAGGAGTTCATCCAACAACTCTATTAACCAATGCCAAGCCGAATAAATGCTTTCATAAGGGCCAGAGGTGGACCAATGCGTTATTGACTTCCTCCGTTTGTGAAGCTCTTTCTATTGAACAAACCATCCAATTTTTCTGAAGTTGTAATCATTTGTTTCGTCTGTACGTGTGTGTCACATCTAACGATTTCCGTCCCATTCGGATTATTCCTTCATGGTGCGTCCTCTTTTTTGCCTTAGAGTCTAATGGTAGAAAAAGTTGGTTAATAAGAATATGTACTATTACCGACCACAGGTAATTGATTTACATGCCCACGTGGGTCCTCAAAGCAACATGTGTAATATCCAATTTCGAAATGAGTAATCAGAATACGAAGTTCCCACTATACGAATTTAAGCAAGGCAAGAACTCTTCCATAATTTAGGAGAGGGTGATAACTTTGAATTTGTAGCATGATGAACTGAAAAGATAATATAATTTGCTATAATCAGTTTCTATTCAGTCAGTTATGAGTAATCTGAAAGTTTCCTTTATACCGTCCGCAAGAATACTGCTGCATTGCTATTCGCGGAGTAATCGTGAGCAAGTAACGCAGAAATAACCTAACCACTACCAAAGCTCCACCACGATAGGTAACTGAAATGGTCTCTCCCGAGTCTCTCATCATTGTAGAATCTCGTATTAGAGGACAGCGGTTCGAACACCCGTCCAACTATCCAGATTTAGGTGTTCCGTGGTGCCTCTAAATAGCTTCAGGAAAATGCCGGTATGGTTCCTTTGAAGTGACACGCCGATTTCCTTCCCAGTCAGCTTATGCTCCGTCTCTAATCATCGACAGTTCTGTAAACCCTAATCTTCCTTTCTTCCCATCCGCCTCCTTTACTACTTCAGTGAGGTAGATTGTCTCACACCTTGCAAGATTCCTACGTGGTACTAAACCTCCATAAAATTTTTATTTAGTGTAGCGACGAGTCCATAGAAAGTGATGTAGACAACGCAAAGTACAACTGTGCATTCTTTCCCTCTGGAGACTGCAAAAATGAAGTTAAACCTTTCGCGGATCAACTTGGTGAATCGACGCTTAGAGCTCAACCCTACCTCTTCTGTTTTTCTTGCTGATGTAATTCCTTGAAAGCAGCTCTTGTAGCGCTATGGGATTCGTTCGAAGATGCCAACAGCCTAAATACACTCCTGGAAATGGAAAAAAGAACACATTGACACCGGTGTGTCAGACCCACCATACTTGCTCCGGACACTGCGAGAGGGCTGTACAAGCAATGATCACACGCACGGCACAGCGGACACACCAGGAACCGCGGTGTTGGCCGTCGAATGGCGCTAGCTGCGCAGCATTTGTGCACCGCCGCCGTCAGTGTCAGCCACTTTGCCGTGGCATACGGAGCTCCATCGCAGTCTTTAACACTGGTAGCATGCCGCGACAGCGTGGACGTGAACCGTATGTGCAGTTGACGGACTTTGAGCGAGGGCGTATAGTGGGCATGCGGGAGGCCGGGTGGACGTACCGCCGAATTGCTCAACACGTGGGGCGTGAGGTCTCCACAGTACATCGATGTTGTCGCCAGTGGTCGGCGGAAGGTGCACGTGCCCGTCGACCTGGGACCGGACCGCAGCGACGCACGGATGCACGCCACAACCGTAGGATCCTACGCAGTGCCGTAGGGGACCGCACCGCCACTTCCCAGCAAATTAGGGACACTGTTGCTCCTGGGGTATCGGCGAGAACCATTCGCAACCGTCTCCATGAAGCTGGGCTACGGTCCCGCACACCGTTAGGCCGTCTTCCGCTCACGCCCCAACATCGTGCAGCCCGCCTCCAGTGGTGTCGCGACAGGCGTGAATGGAGGGACGAATGGAGACGTGTCGTCTTCAGCGATGAGAGTCGCTTCTGCCTTGGTGCCAATGATGGTCGTATGCGTGTTTGGCGCCGTGCAGGTGAGCGCCACAATCAGGACTGCATACGACCGAGGCACACAGGGCCAACACCCGGCATCATGGTGTGGGGAGCGATCTCCTACACTGGCCGTACACCACTGGTGATCGTCGAGGGGACACTGAATAGTGCACGGTACATCCAAACCGTCATCGAACCCATCGTTCTACCATTCCTAGACCGGCAAGGGAACTTGCTGTTCCAACAGGACAATGCACGTCCGCATGTATCCCGTGCCACCCAACGTGCTCTAGAAGGTGTAAGTCAACTACCCTGGCCAGCAAGATCTCCGGATCTGTCCCCCATTGAGCATGTTTGGGACTGGATGAAGCGTCGTCTCACGCGGTCTGCACGTCCGGCACGAACGCTGGTCCAACTGAGGCGCCAGGTGGAAATGGCATGGCAAGCCGTTCCACAGGACTACATCCAGCATCTCTACGATCGTCTCCATGGGAGAATAGCAGCCTGCATTGCTGCGAAAGGTGGATATACACTGTACTAGTGCCGACATTGTGCATGCTCTGTTGCCTGTGTCTATGTGCCTGTGGTTCTGTCAGTGTGATCATGTGATGTATCTGACCCCAGGAATGTGTCAATAAAGTTTCCCCTTCCTGGGACAATGAATTCACGGTGTTCTTATTTCAATTTCCATGAGTGTATGTGGCTATAAATGTAATCGCTGGTAACGTATCTACTTTAAATAAATTTCGGGATTCCATTACGATGCATTAATTGACAAACAGGGTATATTGTTAATAATCACACAGTTAAACACAAATGACTTCGAAATTACGGAAAATTAAGAGCATGGTCTGCACAGGGATCAGGTCTGGATTGCATCCTAAAACCAACTGACTAGCTTGGTACGCAACATAAATCTTCAGTATACTTTGTATAACTTCGGAATCATTCGGGTGTTTTCGAGAGGTTAATTATTTTCATTTGTTTGCTAATATAAATAGTTCCGTGCATACTGTCACGGTAGTAGCAAAGCTTTAATGACACATCAACATCTAAATCTATACTCCGCAAGCCACCTTACGCTGTGTAGGACAGGAAGATTTGCGTACCACTGTCGCCTTTTCCTGTTTCAGTCGCGTATAGTTCACAGGAAGAACGACTACCTGTAAGCCTCCGTGTGAGTTCGAATCTCTGATTTTATCCTCATGGCCTTTTCGCGAGATATACGTAGGAGGAAGCAATATTTTAGTTGAATCTTCCAGGAATTTTCGCTCTCAGAACTTTAACAGTGGACCATAAAGTGATGCAGAAGGCCTCTTAGAGTCTGCCACTGGAGTTGGCTGAGCATCTCTGTGACGCTTTCGCGCTTGCTAATTGAACCTGTAACGAAACGTGCTGCTCTTCTTTGGATCTTCTCTATTTTTTTTTATCAGTCGCATCTGGTACGGATCCCATACTGATGAGCAGTATTAAAGTATCGGTCGAGTGTTTTCTAAGGTACTTCCTTTGTTGATGGACTACTTTTCGTGAGGGTTCTTCCAATGAATCTGTCTGTCATATGCCTCACTTGCGATTAGTTTTATCTCGTCGTACATTTCAAATCGTTCCGTACGCATAATTCTGGATACCTCACGGAAGTAACTGCTTCCAGCGTTTTTTTTGCAATTTTGTAATTATACAATAAAGAGCCTTTATGTCTATGTATTGGCAGTACATTACATTTGCTTAGATTGAGGGTCAATTGCCACTCCCTGTACCAAGCGTCGATCCTCTGCAGGTCTTTCTGCATTTTGCTACGATTTTCTAGCCTCGCGAATTCTCTATATACAACACCATCATCCGCGAAAAGCCTCATGGAACTTCCCACGTTGTGTACTTGGTCATTTATATACATTGTGAAAATTAATGGTCCTATAAAACTTCACCGAGCGAGGCGACGCAGTGGTTAGCAAACTGGACTCGCATTCGGGAGGACGACAGTTGAAACCCGCGTCCGGCAATCTTGATTTACGTCTCCCGTGATTACCTTCAATCGCTTCAGGCTTCCCCATCCTTCCCACCTCCGATGAGACCGATGATCTCGCTGTTTAGTCCCCTCCCCCCCCCCCCCAAATCAACCACCAACAAACCAACCAACTATAAAACTTGGCTGGGGCACGCCAGAAGTTACTTTTACGCTTGAAGACGTCTCTCCGTTCCAAATAACTTTCTGTTTTCTGTTTGTTAGAAACTCTTCACCCCAGTCACATAGTTGGTCTGATATTCCACACACTCGAATTTTGTTCATTAGGCGGCCGTTTGGAATTGTATCGAATGCCTTTCGGAAGTCAAGCAACAATGGGTCTACCTGGGCGCCCGTATCTACTTTTTTCTGTGTCTCGTGGACGAACACAGCCAGTTGGGTTTCACTCGGTCGTTGTTTTCGGAATCCATGTTTGTTCCTACAGAGGAGATTTTCGGTTTCCAGAAATGGCGTAATATGCAAGGATAAAACACGATCCAAAATTCTACAACAGACTGACGTCAGAGATATGGGCCCATAGTTCTGTGCATCTGATCGACGATCCTTCTTGAAAATGGGAGTGACCTGTGCTTCGCTCATCAAGAGACCGACGGTGCAGAGCTACCAGAAGAAGGGCAAATTCTTTCGCATATTCTGTGTAGCATTGACTTGGTATGGCGTCAGGTGCAATGGCCTTTCCTCTGTTGAGCGATTTCAGTTGCTTTTCTATCCCTTTGTCTCTTATTTTTCAGATATCTGTCATTTTGTCGTTGTATGGCGATTTAAACGAGGAGCTATAGTGTAATCTTCCTCTGTGAAACAGTTTTGGAAAAAGCCGTTTAGTATTTCGGTCTTTTCTGTCTCATTCTCTGTTGCAGTGCCATTGTGGTCACAGAATATCTTGACAGATGGCTTCAATTCGTTTACTGATTTAACGTAAGACTAAACTTCTTAGGATTTTCTGTCAATTTGGTATCTAGTTTTATTCGTTTAACACTTCACGCCACTCCTTCCTTACGCTAGTTTTGGCTACGTTTAATTTTTATTTGTGAGGCTTTGGCTACATTTAAATTTGCAGTAAAGCTCTCTTTGCTTTCGCATTAGCTTCGTGAAACGGTTGTCGCACCGCGATGGCACTTTTCCATGCCTCAGAATTTTGCTCTTGAACTCTGTCCATTGATGCGCAACGTTGTCAGTGCTGGATATGAAGTTTTCGTGAGGACCTCTTGGGTAATCTGAGATCTGTCTCTTGTCGTTCTTGTTAAACAGAAAGATCTTTCTGACTTTCTTTGTATATCTATTTGCAGCCGTATTCCGTGATGTTGTAAAAGCCTTATGATCACTTATGTTCCCCTAGCATTTAACACCCTCAAAGTGACTTTTAATATTTTAGCTTTTAATATCGTAGCTTCACGCCTAAATGTTGGTGGGTCCCCAGTGTTTAGAACCGCCAATTAGGATTCACTGTCCTGGCTTACTCATAATCCGTCGCAACGCAGCTGTACTTCGGTGCCATATAGCTTGTCCATTATCACTGTTTGCATTCCGAAAACTGAACGTATTCTTACTCGTCGTTGGCCGGCCGAAGTGGCCGTGCGGTTAAAGGCGCTGCAGTCTGGAACCGCAAGACCGCTACGGTCGCAGGTTCGAATCCTCCCTTGGGCATGGATGTTTGTGATGTCCTTAGGTTAGTTAGGTTCAACTAGTTCTAAGTTCTAGGGGACTAATGACCTCAGCAGTTGAGTCCCATAGTGCTCAGAGCCATTTGAACCATTTTTTTTTTTTTTACTCGTCGTTAAGGCGTTTTCATTGCTGATTAAGAAAGTCAGCTACGCTGTTAACTGCGTGTCCCAGTATAACGTTAAAATTAGCAAACAAAATGTGGTCCAGCATAAGGGGAATGTCAGTCTGTCCGGCCGAAGTGGCGGAGCGGTTCTAGGCGCTACAGTCTGGAACCGCGCGACCGCTACGGTCGCAGGTTCGAATCCTGCCTCGGGCATGGATGTTTGTAATGACCTTAGGCTAGTTAGGTTTAAGTAGTTCTAAGTTCTAGGGGACTGATGACCTCAGAAGTTAAGTCCCATAGTGCTCAGAGCCATTTGAACCATTTTTTGGCACAGCCTGTACTAAACGCTCCAGGCATCCTAGAGTTGCCTCGAGTTCCATTTCAACCAGTTCACGTTCTATTGTAGCAGATACCTCATCAAAATACCTCATACCTCACGTTGAAATTGTATGATGACACCCCCACTACTTCTAATGTCACGACCTCTCCCTTATCATCTGTGATCTTACTCACTAACTTACTAAAACACTTCGCACAATCCATGATGTCTAAACTAACCTGTAGCCAGTGTCTGTATTCAAAGACGGAGACAAACTAGTGTCATGGTGCCATTTGACCCGGAGGTAGCCCGATCGATCCCGCATGGCGGAAGAAATTGTCAACACTTGTTTTTGGCCAACAATGGGAGGAGATATCTGATCACCATTCTTGGCGCTGATATCATGAATTACATTCCAAATACCCCTTTGCACTGTTATGATGATCCATTCATCGGATGGGAGCATTCAGTGAGGAGACGTGTTGGCCCTGTTCCAGAGGACCACTCTAATTGGTGTCACCGATTTTAACCAACCCCTTCTCTCTCATGTCATCATCATCTTCTTCATCATGACCATCATCATTATCATCATCATTATCATTATCTACATATACAGACATATTCCATAAGCCACTGTAGTGTTCATGGCAGAGGGTGAATGATAAAAAACATAACAGTTTCCTTTGCTATTCCATTCGCATATTGGACGAGGGAAAAATTACTGTCTAAATGTACGTGTAGGCGCCCTTGTCTCTCTTATGTGTTTCCCGGGATCCCTATGCGGGATATAGGTTAATGACGTCATTGCCTTGGAAGAAATCTAAGTCATGAGCCCATCTTCGTTAATGATGATTTTACGTATCGTACCATTTCTTATCACTGCTTAGTATCACCCCTAAATACACTAATCTTGTAATCATATACTATACCATCCTTTCTCTTTCTTATATGCTGTATCTTACGTTTATCCACATTTAAGGCCCGCATCTCGTGGTCGTGCGGTAGCGTTCTCGCTTCCCACGCCCGGGTTCCCGGGTTCGATTCCCGGCGGGGTCAGGGATTTTCTCTGCCTCGTGATGGCTGGGTGTTGTGTGCTGTCCTTAGGTTAGTTAGGTTTAAGTAGTTCTAAGTCCTAGGGGACTGATGACCATAGATGTTAAGTCCCATAGTGCTCAGAGCCATTTGAACCACATTTAAGGATAGCTGCCATTCATTACATAGAGCGGAAATGTTCTCCAAGTCTTTCCGCATTTCCTTACCATCGTACAACTACGATAATTTCCTATGCACGACTGCATCAGCAGCGAACAATCATACACTGCTCCTGATCCTACCTGGTACGAGGGTTATCCCAAAAGTAAGGTCTCCTATTTTTTTAATAAGTACAGAACTCTGTTTGTGTGGTAGTTGGTCGCACTGTTATGAAGAGTGCTTCACGTGTTGTGTGTAAACATGCGCACGCCGCGCTGAGGCGCTCAGTCTTAGCTTGGCAGCCGTTGAGAATAGAGCTACCGTTGGATGTTACCGCCAAGTGTGAATTGCGCGCAGTTATTCGGTTTTTGAACGGAAAGGGCACTGCGCCGACTGAAATCCATCGCCAATTGACGGAAGTGTATGGTGAGTCGTGCATGGATGTCAAAAATGTTCGTAAGTGGTGTAGAGAGTTTGCAGTTGGTCGGACCGAAATTCACGACGAACAGAGGTGCGGGAGACCGTCAATTTCTGAGGAGACAGTGTTGGAGGTTGAGCAAAGCATGCGTGAATATCGAGGTTTCTCGAAGCACCGCTCACAGAATTTAACGGAAACATTGAACTACCGGAAGGTGTGCGCAAGATACGTGCCACACATGCTGACTGAGGACCACATGTGGCGAGTTGATGCTTCCCGCGCATTTCTTCACCACCTTGCAGGCGAACAGGACAACTTTCTGGACTCAATTGTCACGGATGACGAAACCTGGGCATACCACTTTATACCTGAGACCAAGCAACAATCACACCAGTGGCGGCATCCTTCTTCGCCAAAGCCGCGGAAATTCAAACAAACACAGTCTGCCGGTAAAGTCATGACAACCGTTTTTTGGGATCGGAAAGGGGTATTGTTGGTCGACTTTATGCCCACTGCGACCACAATTAACGCTGACAGGTACTGTGAGAGTCTGAAAAAACTGAAACGGGCAATTCAGAACCGGAGAAGAGGAATGTTGAGCAAAGGGCGTACACAGTCTCCATGACAATGTTCGCCCACACATCGCTCGGCAAACCGTTGCTCTCCTGGAACAGTTTTAGTGGAACATAATCACCCGCCCACCCTATAGTCCTGACTTAGCGCCCAGTGACTATCACCTGTTCCCTAGGTTAAAAGAACATTTGGCCGGAAAGCGATTCAGCTCCGACGACGTGGTGAAAGAAGAGGTTCATAACTTTTGGAACAACATGGCGGCGAGCTGGTATCAGATGGGCATACAAAAACTGCCACAGCGTCTACAAAAATGCATCGACAGAAATGGTGATAATGTCGAAAAACAGCTAAATGTTCAAGCTGTAAATTGATGTAAACCACTGTAGAAATAAACAGGTCTATGTACAGGGTTATTACAAATGATTGAAGCGATTTCATAGCTGTACAATAACTTTATTATTTGAGATATTTTCACAATGCTTTGTACACACATACAAAAACTCAAAAAGTTATTTTAGGCATTCACAAATGTTCGATATGTGCCCCTTTAGTGATTCGGCAGACATCAAGCCGATAATCAAGTTCCTCCCACACTCGGCGCAGCATGTCCCCATCAATGAGTTCGAAAGCATCGTTGATGCGAGCTCACAGTTCTGGCACGTTTCTTGGTAGAGGAGGTTTAAACACTGAATCTTTCACATAACCCCACAGAAAGAAATCGCATGGGGTTAAGTCGGGAGAGCGTGGAGGCCATGACATGAATTGCTGATCATGATCTCCACCACGACCGATCCATCGGTTTTCCAATCTCCTGTTTAAGAAATGCCGAACATCATGATGGAAGTGCGGTGGAGCACCATCCTGATGAAAGATGAAGTCGGCGCTGTCGGTCTCCAGTTGTGGCATGAGCCAATTTTCCAGCATGTCCAGATACACGTGTCCTGTAACGTTTTTTTCGCAGAAGAAAAAGGGGCCGTAAACTTTAAACCGTGAGATTGCACAAAACACGTTAACTTTTGGTGAATTGCGAATTTGCTGCACGAATGCGTGAGGATTCTCTACCGCCCAGATTCGCACATTGTGTCTGTTCTCTTCACCATTAAGAAAAAATGTTGCTTCATCACTGAAAACAAGTTTCGCACTGAACGCATCCTCTTCCACGAGCTGTTGCAACCGCGCCGAAAATTCAAAGCGTTTGACTTTGTCATCGGGTGTCAGGGCTTGTAGCAATTGTAAACGGTAAGGCTTCTGCTTTAGCCTTTTCCGTAAGATTTTCCAAACCGTCGGCTGTGGTACGTTTAGCTCCCTGCTTGCTTTATTCGTCGACTTCCGCGGGCTACGCGTGAAACTTGCCCACACGCGTTCAACCGTTTCTTCGCTCACTGCAGGCCGACCCGTTGATTTCCAGAGGCATCCAGAAGCCTTAAACTGCGCATACCATCGCCGAATGGAGTTAGCGGTTGGTGGATCTTTGTTGAACTTCGTCCTGAAGTATCGTTGCACTGTTATGACAGACTGATGTGAGTGCATTTCAAGCACGACATACGCTTTCTCAGCTCCTGTCGCCATTTTGTCTCACTACGCTCTCGAGCGCTCTGGCGGCAGAAACCCGAAGTGCGGCTTCAGCCGAACAAAACTTTATGAGTTTTTCTACGTATCTGTAGTATGTCGTGACCATATGTCAATGAATGGAGCTACAGTGAATTTATGAAATCGCTTCAATCATTTGTAATAGCCCTGTACTTACAAAAAAATAGGAGGAAAAACTTAAGTACGAAAGTAACGTTCGGATGATGTGCCACTGTCAAGCAACAGAGCTCAATGAGACTTGTACCATACGTAGGAAGAGGTGCTATAGTATTGTACAAAAAGGTAACTGGAAGAGATACGCAATGAGATGAACATCAATGACATGTTTATCCGAAGGCAATAATCACGCTGAAGTCATCGAGATTTATGATTGTCCCCTGGACATTGCAAACGATGGGACATGGTTCTTAACACATCGACATCTATATGACTACTCTGAAATTCACAGTTAAGTACCTGGTAGAGAGTTCATCGTACCATCTTCGAGCTGTTTCTCTATAGTTCAGCTCTAGAACAGCTCACGGGAAAAACGAACATTTACATCTTTCAGTGGGAGCTCTGATTTCTCTTATGTTATTCCAAGCAACATTTCTTTCTATGAAGATGGGCGCCAGCAAAATATTTTCGCATTCGGACGAGAAAGTTGGTAATTCTAAATTTCGTGAAAACATCCTACCGCAACGATAAACGCCTTTGTTTTAATGATTGCCACCTCATTTCACTTTTCATATCCGTGGCACTCTCTCCCCTATTTCGCGATAAAACAAAACGAGCTGCCTTTCTTTGAATTTTTTCGATGTCATCCCTCAATCACGCATACTGCACAGCAATATTCTAGCAGAGGACGGAAAATAGTAGTGTAAACAGTCTCTTTAGCAAACCTGTTGGATTTTCTAAGTGTTCTTCCTTTAAATGGCACTGTTTTGTTTGCTTTCACCACAACATTAACTACGTGGTCGTTCCAGTGGCCGGCCAATGTGGCCGAGCGATTCTAGGCGCTTCAGTCCAGAACCGCACGACCGCTACGGTCGCAGGTTCGAATCCTGCCGGGCATGGATGTGTGTGATGTCCTTAGGTTAGTTAGGTTTAAGTAGTTCTAAGTTCTAGGGGACTGATGACCTTAGATATTAAGTGCCATAGTGCTCAGAGCCATTTGAACCATTTTGTCGCTCCAGTGTAAGTCGATCGTAATTGTTATCGCTAAGTTATTAGTTGAATTCACAGCGTTTAGATTTGTGTGATTTATCGTTAACTGAAATTTAGAGGATTCTTTTTAGCACGTAAGTGGATCACTTCACATTTTTCACTATTTTGAGTCAATTTCTACTTTTCACATCATACAGATATCTTGTCTAAATCCATTCAATTAGTTTTGATCATCTGATGACTTTACAAGACGGTAAATGACAGAATCACCGGCAACCAGTGTAAGGGAGCTACTCAGATTGTCTCCTAAAGTGTTTACATAGATCAGGAACAACGGAGGACCTGTAACACTTTCTTGAGCAACGCCATATATTAATTTTGTTTTACTCGATGACTTTCCGTCAGTTACTACGAACTGTGGTCTTTCTGACAGGAAATCACGAATTCAGTCGCACATCTGAGACGATACTCCATTAGCACCCAATTTGATTCGAAGTCACTTCTGAGAAGCAGTTTCAAAAGTCTTCTGGAAATCTAAAAATATGGAGTGAACTTGACATCCCCTGTCGGTAGCACTCATTACTTCGTGTTGCACAAGAACGTTTCCTGAACCCGTGGTGACTGTTTGTCAATAAATCGTTTTCTTCGAGGTCATTCATGATATTCGAAAACAGTATGTGTTCCAAAATCATTCTGCAAATAGACTTCAGTGAGATGGGTCTGTAATTCAGCGGACTACTCCTATGTCCTTTCTTGTTTATTGGTGTAACCTGTGCAGCTTCCAGTCTTTAGGTACAGATCATTCGACGAGCGAGTGGCTGTATACAACCGCTAAGTATGGAGCTATTTTATCAGCATACTGCGAAAGGAACCTGCCTGGTATACAAGCTGGATCAGAGGCCTTGCCATTATTAAGTGACTAAAGCTGCCCGCTACACCGAGGATATCTACGAGGGGCGTTTGAAAAGTCCGTGCAAAGTCCGAGAGATGGCACCACCGGCGAGTATCGAGGTCATGTTTAGTTAGTAGCATCTTTGGAAAGAGCGCACGCCAAGTTTCAGCCATATTGGTCTATTTCTTTGTGTCTGGCATTCGTGTGAATCAAGTAAGTCGAGTGACTGTCAAAAAATGGACGAAGAAGAATTACGTGTGGTGACTAAACATTACTTTATGAAAGGGAAAACGCCGCAGGAGACTAAAGAGAAGCTTGATAAACATTACAGTGACTCTGCACCTTCGATTAGAACAGTTTATAAGTGGTTTCAAAATTTTCGGAGTGGCCATATGGGCACAACTGATGCTGAACGTTCTGGACGCCCTGTGGAGGTTACGACTCCAGAAATCATTTATAAAATCCATGATATGGTGATCGATGACAGAAGAGTTAAGGTGCGTGAGATTGCTAGTGCTCTGGGCATCTCGAATGAACGGGTACATAATATTTTGCATAAATATTTGGACATGACAAAGCTATCCGCAAGACGGGTTCCGCGATTGCTCACGTTTGACCAGAAACGGAATCGTGTGAAGTGTTCAAGGATGGTTTGCAGCTGTTCAGGAAGAATCCACAGGACTTTAAGCGTCGTTTCGTCACTGTTGATGAATCATGGATATATTACTATACTCCTGAGACCAAACAACAGTCTAAACAATGGGTTACCAACGGAGAATCTGCACCAAATAAGGCGAAGACCAGTCCTTCGGCCTGAAAGCTTATGGCGACTGTCTTTTGCGATTCGCAAGGGATAATCCTCATCGACTGTCTGTAAAGGGGTAAAACTATTACAGGTGCATATTATTCATCGTTATTGGATTGTTGGAAAACCGAGCTGCATGAAAAACGCCGGCGATTGGACCGCAAAAAAGTCCTTTTCCATCACGACAATGCACTAGCACACAGCTCAGCAGTTGTGCTCGCAAAATTAATGGAAACAGGATTCCAACTCGTTTCATATCCCCCCTGTTCTCCAGACTTGGCTCCCTCGGACTACTATTTGTTCCCCAATTTGATGAAATGACTGATGGTACAAAGATTTTATTCAAATGAGGAGGTGATTGCAGCAACTAATAATTATTTTGCAGACTTGGACAATTCCTATTATTCGGAAGGGATCAACAAGTTAGAACAGCATTGGATGAAGCGTATAAGTCTAAAAGGAGACTATGTCGAAAAATAAGAAAGGTTTACTCCAAACAAGTAAGTAGTTTTTATTTTTACACAGGCTTTTCAAACGCCCCTGTTACGTCTAAGTTACTCATGTTAGCAGTTGTTCTTGAATAAAATTCTGGAATATTTACTTAGTCTTCTTTGGTGAAGGAATTTCGGAAAACCGTGATTACAAACTGCCTATTGGCTTCTGTCTTGGGTTCTTCGCCGACGTTCATCAAATGATTTTACTGACGTTTCGCCAGCACGAGTGGCTGGCGTTGTCAAAGCTTCACCCTCCATTGCCAGTGGTGAACTGGAGCCGAGCTCGTGGCCGCAGACTATATGTACCCGGCGCGCCAAAGTCCGAGGGCTTCTCCGCGGTCATTTCCGGTGCGGTTCTCCTCTTGCTACCTGTGACGGTCGTTCGCTGCAGTACGGGAAGCCAGGATCCATTTACCTCAAGGCTTTCCTCTTTCTTGTTGAAGCTGTTCCCGTGTTTTTGTATTTCTACAGTTTCTCTGAACAAGCGTGTGTGGTAGTGCTTCTCTATAGCCAGAACTTCCGTGTCGGCGAATTTTATTACGTGGTCGGTCTCACTTCGTCCAGTCATTTCGACATAAACTTTTCCGCATGTGCATGGTATACGGTATATATATGTATGGCAGAAAGGCCGTACCCGACATTTCTTTTTCTGATTCCTTACTTCGTCGAGTGTTTGGAATTAAAGCGGAATTAAAGCTGTGAGGACGGGGCGTGTGTCGTGCTCGGGTATCTCAGTTGGTAGAGCACTTGCCCGCGAAAGGCAAAGGTCCCGAGTTCGAGTCTCGGTCTGGCACACAGTTTTAATCTGCCACGAAAGTTTCAATGTTCCTGGATGCTTTACGTGTTCTCACCTCTAGCCATACACGGGCACGTAACACTGTGAACATCTTCGTTTTGGTGTTCCAGGTGTTATGGAGCGGGGAGACATAATGTTGCATGGGGGTACTGACGTCCTAGTCTTCGAACTCGGCATCCTTACCGGTCAACATTATTGTGACACTGTACTCCTCCATGTGCGTCCTATCTGTAGTACATTCTCCACTGACTTCATTTTTAGGGATAACAATGCACGACCACATCGAACAGCGCTGGTGGAGGAGCTCTCGGAACGAGAGGATATTCGGCGAATAGACTGGCCTGCCCATTCTGCCAACTTAAATCCCACCGAGTACGTGTGGAGCGCGTGAAGGGAGGGAGGGGGGGGGGGGGGGAGGGAGGACATATTGCAGCTCGTCTACATGCACCAAAGACCATCAACCGCTCTGGTGGAGGAATGTAATGCCCTGCTACAAGAACTCCTTACCAACTTCGTGGCCAGTATGGAAGCACACACTGCCGTCCATGATGATCACCCACCCCATTAAGAATCATAAGATATTACAGTGCCTGTGTTCTTCTGAATTACTATGCAATGTTCCTTCGGACATGTATGCATGTCCGAAGGAACAGATTCAAAAATGGTTCAAATGGTTCAAAATGGTTCAAATGGCTCTAAGCACTATGGGACTGAACATCTGAGGTCATCAGTCCCCTAGACTTCGAACTAAGTAAACCAAAGTAACCTGAGGACATCACACACATCCATGCCCGAGGCAGGATTCGAACCTGCGACCGTAGCAGCCGCGTGGTTCCGGTTTCGGACTGAAGCGCCTAGAACCGCTCGGCCATACCGAAGGAACAGTTACTGTGGTTACTACAACCGCAGCTGCGAATATAGCTAACCATCAGCTATATAACGGAATGACGACAATGAAAATTCGTGCCGAACCGGGAATCGAACCCCGATTTCCCGCTTATCGCGAGCGCTCGCCTTAAAAAAATGTGTGTGAAATCTTATGGGACTTAACTGCTAAGGTCATCAGTCCTTAAGCTTACACACTAATTAATCTAAATTATCCTAAGGACAAACACACACACCCATGCCCGAGGGAGGACTCGAACCTCCGCCGGGACCAGCCGCACAGTCGAAGACTGTAGCGCCTTAGATCGCTCAGCTAATCCCGTGTGGCAAGCGCTCGCCTTACCATTTGGCTATCCGTGCACGAATCACGGCCAGACCCAAGCTTCCATATGTCAACTGTGTATCCACAACCTGTGCTCGTGCGTCTGTTACGTATATTCCCGTACAGGGGAGACATTTCCGGTATGTTCTGACACTTCATTAATAAATGGCCAGAACTAAACTTAATTTCCAGTTGACATTTCGTGACAGCAATTACGTCAGATGATCAGCGATGTCGCTGGCCTATAGTTCAAATAAAAAAATAATACTCGTAGCGCGTAACTGGTTATACAAAATTTATTATGACCTCTAAAGGCTATTAATCTTGCATATATAACACCGTTTATATTGGCCGTGCCGCTTATCAGGTACAGAACTGTGATCTGGATCAGGATCATCTAAAAAAAAGTGACAAGTTACTCCTCGACGCTGTTTCATACAGTGAGCGCGCGTGTCACAAAGATATCAGACTGAGGACATCGTGCTCACCAAAGATGCTATCAATTACTGCAGCAGCTTCATGTCTCAAGTTCACAGCTTATCGTGAAGATTGAGGTTGTAAAAGCAAGCAGGCACTTGACCTACAACTCTTAAGGCGGTGCCTTAACACATGCTATTTGTTTTACGCTGACAGATAAATAAACGAGTACGCGGCTTAAATTGTGAGAGTTAAAGCTAATATCGACGTCGTGAGCTCTTTTTCTCTTAGTAATTAACATCTTGTAGATTTCGAGACAATTAGGGACGAAGTGCAACATATGGCGGGAGTATTAAGGCGTGGGTCTCCTGAACAAGCCCCTCCGGTATTCGCCTAAAGAGATTTAGTGAAAATACAGAATACCTTCATCTGAATAGCCAGAAAATTTGAAGAAGAAACATTACCGACTGAAATTCCTTAGAGGAATCTTAAGGAAATGTTGGTAGTAGTCGGCCGAAGTGACCGAGCGGTTCTAGGCGCTTCAGTCTGGAACCGCGCGACCGCTACGGTCGCAGGTTAGAATCCTGCCTTGGGCTTGGATGTGTGTGATGTCCTTAGGTTAGTTAGGTTTAAGTAGTTCTAAGTTCTAGGGGATTGATGACCTCAGATGTTGAGTCCCATAGTGCTCACAGCCATTTATTTTTGTTGGTAGTAACAAAATAAGTTACTCACCAACCGACATTCTAGTGACTCTTGTTCACTGATTTTAAGTGTGGGAGTCTTACCCATTGGCCATTAGGGCTAGTAGACCACATAGAGAATGTCCAAAGAAGAGCAGCGCGTTTCGTCACAGATTCGTTGAGTAAGTGCAAACCGTCTCGCAGTGTAAAACCAAGCGCAACGGTAGATGCAAAAACAGCGACATTTTGCAGCAAAAAGAGCTTTAGTGATAAAATCCCGAGAGCGATCGGTCCGTAAACACTCAAGCAAGATATTCCTCGTCACCTCGTGCATCTCGTTAAACGACTATGACACGAACATCAAAGAAGTTCGAAGTCATTGGAAGGTTTATCCGCACTCTAAAATGCAACAAGAAAAGGGGAAAATAATTGTAACGCCATAAGTACTACAATACAAGTATCCGAACGACCTGAATTGTGTTTCCGGCCGTGGTGGCCGAGGGGTTGTAGGCGCTTCAGTCTGGAACCGCGCGACTGCTACGGTGGCAGTTTCGAATCCTGCCTCGGGCATGGATGTGTGTGATGTCCTTAGGTTAATTAGGTTTAATAGTTCTAAGTTCTAAGGGACTGATGACCTCAGATGTTAAGTCCCATAGTGCTCAGAGCCATTTGAACCATTTTTTTGAATTGTGTTCCTCCCCATTTCTATGCAGCCCATATGACTTGGGCTAATTTCCTTGAAGTCCTCTAACCTCACTTCGGTACAATCAAGTGACTATACAAAATTGTTACTGTAAGAGACCACTGCACAGTATGGCAGTCAGTCCAGATGCAAATTAATGAAACGAGAAAGCAAATACGACGAAACGCGTTATTTGAGATGACACAGTCTTAAACGCTAGTGTTCTCTAATTTATCGTAATACTTGACACTTCAAAAAGTAGGTTTCTACTTGAAATAACGTGACGACATTTTTGTACTGGACCGAGACCTGGGACGCACGTTCAGCAATTGTGGTGTCTGTTAATTAAACCAAAAAGATCTTAAATATCATTTCACTCACAAATAACGAAGTGTGAGCATGTTTAAAATTGAAATGACATGATGTAAAGTTTTATGTTCGATCGGGATTCGAATCTAGAACGTAGTCGCATTGTTAACTAAGCACAATCAAATGTTAGATATCGAATTTTTCACCAGTAGCAAGACGACAAAGGGAAATGATGAGACGGAAAAGCTTTGCCTTTTCGGGATTTGAACTGGGGACCTACCTACGTTGTTTTCTATACTGGCCAGTCATATGAATGTATCCACCTATCAAAAGTCTGAATAACCCTCTATTGCAGCGCGGACGGCTTCGGGAATTGCAGAAAGAGAGTCAGTGAGGTTCTGGAAGGTACCGACTGGGATATGAAGCCATTTAGACACCAGTGCCGTGGCCAGCAGCATTTGGTGTCTCGGCTGAGTATCCGCGTCGCGTACAGCGTGATCGAGGTAGACCAAGAGATCCTCGATAGTGTTTAAATCTGAGTTTATGACCAGGGGAGTACGATAAACTCGTCCTCGTGCTTTATCGAACCACATACGCACACTGCGAGCTGGGTGACTCGTTGCTGCTGGTAGATGCCGAGGAAAAACAAGCTGCATGTAGGCGTGGACATGGTCTCCAAGGATAAATGGTTCAAATGGCTCTGAGCACTATGCGACTTAACTTCTGAGGTCATCAGTCGCCTAGAACTTAGAACTACTTAAACCTAACTAACTTAAGGACAGCACACACATCCATGCCCGAGGTAGGATTCGAACCTGCGACCGTAGAGGTCGCTCGGTTCCAGACTGTAGTGCCTAGAACCGCACGGCCATTCCGGCCGGCTCTCCAAGGATAGATGCAGAGTTGTGTTGCTCCATTGTGCCTTCCAGCATGACGAGATTACCCAGAAAACGCCACGAAACCATTGCCCCGACCATAAAGCTCCCGCCTGTGGCCTGGACCCTTCCGATGGTTGTTGCATGGAGTTTGCTCTCAGACCTTTCACGCCATACACTCCAACACCGATGGTGCATAAAACGTGATTTACCTGAAAAGGCCAGCTGTCGCTACTCAGTGGACGACCAGTTACGGTACTAGAGGGCGAATTCCAAACTTCGTCGCGAATGAACAGCGGTCAACATGGGTGCATGAGCCAGGCGCCTGCTGCAGGGGCGCATCCACAGCAACGTTTGCAGAACGGTCCTTGAGCAGACACTGTTGGTATTCCGTTGGTTCATCTGGGCCAGGCTGTTCCAGCTCGTCGTTTTAAAGAAGCAAGACGATTGAAGAACGTTAAATGTCCATTACTCATCTGCCTCTCAAATAAACGTAACTTTTCCACGAACGCTTTGATCTGGTCATGCATGTCAACGATTAGCTGCCCTTTGCCCTGCAATGACAGATTTAAATTATTCAGATGCATAGTTATGTCAGCTAGGAACGCCAGGTCCGATATCCATTTTATATCTTTCAGACAACGCATTTCTTCCCTTTTCATTTCGAGAAAAAGGGATATTTCCTCACGAAGGTCAAAGAAAACATCAAGAACTTTTCCCCGACTCAGCCAACGAGCTGTACTGCGCTAAGGTACATTCCCATACTCCGCTTCCATATCTTTCAGGAATCCTTTGAATTGGCGATGATTCATACCGTGACGCCGCACAAAATTCACACACTTCACGACATCTTTCATTACGCCACCTAGCTCTACTGTTTCAGCACACAGTGCCTCTTGGTGAATAAAACAATGAAGAGTCAAAATGTCTTTCCCGAATTCGTCCCTGAGTTTATTTTTCAAACGAGAAGCAAAACCTTGGTGACGATCATTTGTGGTGCACCGTCCGCCGCTACAGAATGGAGCTTATCCCACGGCAAATTCCTATTGTCCACAAACAGCTTCAAAAATGTCACGTCCTGTTGCGGTGTAATCGAGTGGTACCACATCCAAGAGTTCTTCAGTTACTTGCAGCTCCATGTCGACACCACGCACAAATACTGCAAGCTGAGCACAATCTGATATGTCGGTGCTTTCCTCAAGCGCTAGCGAAAATGCAACAAAGCTCTCCGCCTTTCTCCTGAGCTGTGTCTCTAAATCCGCTACCATGTCCAGGATTTGACGAGACATTGTTTGCTTCGACAGACAAACCCCTTCAATTGCCTGCACCTCCCTTGGAAACAAACATTCTGCAACTGCAACCGTGCACGATTTTACGAGTGGTCCCACCGAAAACGGCTTGCCACTCGTCGCAATGATCTGAGCGAATTGCAGATTCAGTAGTGTTTTCTCCGCTCTCATTCATCTGTAAATTATAAACGCATTACAGAACACGAACTATGTTGCATGCTTTGATACCCTCCGTATTACGAAACCGTTTTTGAACTTACGTCTCCTGGTATGTCGTTCTTAAGCCTGGCTACCAGTTCTCTGCATGCAACGCCTTCTGCCTGATCGTAGTGCGCTGCGTGAAGACATGTATAGTGCCGTTGTATATTGTACCTCTTCGCAGAATTAAATACTTTATGACATAAAAGACATTGCGGATGACCATCCCTCTCAATGAATAGAAAGGTATCCTCCAATAGAGGTAGAGGGCTCCCGCGGCTAGTCATAGCTGTCATTGAACACGGATTATTGCGTCAGTTGCGGCTAGAGATGGGTCGAACTCGTTCATTCCCGTGAACTACTTCATTCGTTTCACTCTTTGCCGTGAAGCGTTCAAATGAAGTAGTTCATTCATGAAGTACGGAAGCCTGGCGAACTTGCCCAGTTCGCCGCTCAGTCGCGGCTACGCTCACTTCTCGCTCGTACAATAAAGCTTCGTAATACTTCATAATTTTACCAACAGATGGCCGAACTATGCAGTAACGTGCACGCAACGTTTTACGCTCCTACAGCGTCTGAGTTAACTTAAATAGAGCATGGTTGAAGGGGACAAAGGAAAGACAAACAGAGAAGCCTGTCACATATAAGGAAGGTGATACATTTAATCTTGCTCGACATTTATTCATGAAGCGCCCAAAAAAGTCTTTATCTGCCAAGTGAAACATTATTTGTTGTATTCATGGACTGAAAACTAGGGCTACCAACGAAATGCAGTCCAATTTTATGTTCCTTTTAAAATTTAATCCAAAATAGAATGAGTATGTTTACCACTGTCACAAAGTCTATACACCTACGTTAAGTAATTATTCAGAAGTTTTCCTGTAGATTTTATTTTTGTTGAGAATAACAACCCTCCACATTCAAAACGTAAACTGTCACCTATAGTCATTGGTATGATTTCAAGTAAAATCCCTCTTTCAGTGTTATTAACAAACCTTTTATTTTCATGTTGGCTGTGCGTGCTCACACAGCCAGCCTCTTCGTCAGTATCTTTAATATTCATTTGTCTGCAAGCGCTGCCAACGGTAGGCTACTGGTAGACGCGAACTGCACAAATGGTCACGGGTAATGATGCCAGCACTTCAGGAAGCAGCTGACGCTGCCTTCCCCTCGCCCCTCATCACCCAACCCCTCCTAAAACCTATCGTTCCCCACGAACACCGCGCGATTCGTCGACAGGCAGTAGAGGGAGGAGTGAAGTGAAGGGAGAATGAGTGACGTAGCGCCGATGTAGTGGGAGAGGGGAAGAGAGTGAGTGAACTAGAAAAAAGTGTGGAGTGTGCTATCTCTGAAGAGTTTGAAGTACCAGTTCATTGAAACTGAGTGGTTAGTTCACCCTTCACTGGAGTGAAGCGTTCATTTGAACGACTCATTCACGAGCTCCCCATCACTAGTTGCGGCTGCATGCGGCCAGGGGGCAGTGAGTTCGCTTTTCCCCTCCCCACGGGCTCCGAGCTGCCGCAGTGAGCGCCCCGGCTCCCTGGAGCTCGGTTGGAACAGCCACATCTGGGCGGTTAATTGGTCAACAGTTGCACGTATGTTCGTCCGTACATATCTCTGCAGCCGTCGTTCACCCCTGACGTCTATGGCTCGTGGTGCGCCACCGTTGCTTCGGACAGCACCATTTTGCTATGCACTCTATTCTTTCACCACGGCGGCACGCGATCAGTTTACAAGCTTAGCCGTTTCGTAAATGCTTCCACCCTTGGCCCGAAAACCAATGATCATGCACTTTAGGACGTCAGATAAAACACTCCGTTTCCGCATTACGACAACGAGTGCACTGTTCCCGCACACCCCGACACGCTTCATATTCCCTCCACTGCTAGTGCTGCCTCCTGCCCTCTGTGAGTGGTTATTGCACGTTAACGTCGAAAATAGGCGATGGTCGCATTAATGTGACTGCACCCTGGAGCTACGAATAGACGTTAAATACTGTCCTTTTTTCCCACCAGTAACAAGATGTGCGCATTTCTGAATTGGTAACGTGTCGAAAACTCCTGTGCTGATTGAGAGTTGAACACCTGCTCACGTAATTGTCGTTGATTACACACGAAAATACGTTAAATATCGATTATTTTCACCAGTAACAAGGAGTCGGGTGTTTGAAGATGAAATGATGTAACGAAAGTCTCTGTCTGAAAGGGAGCTGGAACAGGGACCTATTGTTACTATCGACAGTGTACAAAAAGACATTAAACATCACAATTATTTCAGAACGAGGTCTTATGTAATTATTTTTCACCTGTAGGTTACGGTGCGCAAGCAACAACTTGACATAACATGGTGAAAAGCTTTGTGCCATACCAGAATTCGAACCGGCGAAAGGGGACATCTGAATTAGAATCCCACTCCAGCACCTATTTTTTCTACGTCATATGTTCAAATGCAGTGGAAAATAGGTCCCCTTCGACAAGTACATGACGATTGGATCATTATTAAAGTAATATGTCTGGTGAAGGAAAACATTAATGGCAGAGTTTCTACTCGTATTTTCTGTGACTTCCGTCTCTTGTGACGGCCCAACCTACAGCGACTCTCCTCTATCCGGTAGTAAACGGACATCATGTTTAATGTGTGTTTGGAACTACGGTGTAGTAGTCCTTCGCTGTTTAATTGGCTTTACTAGAGGTGAGGAAGTTGTGTTCGTGGTTGCTAAAGATGGTTACCTGAAGTGTGAATTGAACCCAGTCCTTAAAGATAGGAAACTAGAATTGTTCCAACAGATCACGGAAATATATGTATGGCAGAGTCATGATTTTGTCATAACTAAGGATGCTCCAAGTTGGATAAGAATTCTGATTCCCTGGAAGTGGATTACAGCCTGTTCAAAACATTCATTTGCTAATTTGTCTGCATCCCATTCCCCAGCTGCCTAGCCTAATCAAACCATACTTTCGACTTGATTTTGTAATCACGGAAATAGAATCACACAACAGTCATCTGCACAAACTGGCAACATTGTATGATGAGGAACTTTCTGTTGGAATTGTTACTTTCCACCCGCCACTTGAGCCGTTATGGTGTTCTACGTATTTATGGTCTATCGGTAAATGCAAACCTTAGATATCGAGCAGACACTTTTCTTTATTTTTTTAAACTACATTTCGTCTCATATGCTTGCGTAGACAAGGGCGTTGCGGGCTTTCCTCATGCACTATATGATTGAAAAATATTGAAGTATATGAACTGCCAGGGCAAAATTTACCTGAAAAAAGTAAATTGATGCATAAGCTCGTGGGGATTTAGTTTGGCGTGTTGTCACAGAGATTTTATAAGTATTATTATCAATCGTCACCTCTTATTTCAAGTTCTAGAATTTTTCTTGCTGGTGTATGGTGATTCGGACAGATTAGCTATCGAATTTGCTGAACAGGCTGTAATCCACCTCCAGGGAGCCATAATTCTCATCCAATTTGGAGGACCCTCAGGTACGACGAAATCAAGAGCCTGCTATACATATACACTGATCGGTCAAAACGTTATGACCACTGCCCACCGCGATTTTGGATGGCGTTGTGGGCACGTGATATGGTAACCAAAGTATGCAAGCAGAGCAGACACGGACGAGGGATCACCCTAGCGAAGAAATGGGCTGCAAATGGGGAAATCCACTGAGATAAACCACTCTGACAAACGGCAGATTATCATCACACAGAGCGTGTGAACGGGTATCTAGAAAATGGCGAATATGATCGAATGTTCACGTGCTACTGTCGTGAGCATCTACGGAAAGAGGCAGTTTTCTGTCCTTTGCGGGGTTGACTGTGGTGAGCCCCCAAACCATCGGAATGGATGATTTCAGTGGTCGCCCTCCAACCTCGCCATCAGGGAGATTGATTTCGGTGTGTGTTTCTATCCACTCGCCGTAACTCTTCCGCTGGTCGCTACGCGGCTACTGGCGTACAAACCACAGTCATTGTAATAAGGTAAAGAGTCCGTGAATTGAAATTGATAGGCGCACCTGCCACGGATACTCACGGAAATCAAGCACCCCCATGGTAAGATTCAAGGTAACACATCGAAATCAAGCATCCCAGTTGTGAGAGACGAAGGGATTCACCTATATCAAGCATCTTGCTGGGTACAGAAAAATATTATTACTGGATCACGCTATACGCAGTTTCTAGCCATACATTGAAACGGATAACCATATTGTACTGTACAATCAAATTTACAACACTAAAGTAAATTTCGAACATAAGTACCAACCGTTAGAACATAAAGGTTTACATTTACGTCGTAAGTTAAATGTAGAATTAAATGCGTCTTTTTAAATTGTAAAAACAGTCTAACAACCCTACCACAACAAAGGTAAAAAATTATGATTGTAGTGTTGCTCACGCTGCTAAATATTGCATTTTTGGGCAACAACAAAGTTATATTATGTGGCAGGTGTCATTAGAGCACAGTTAATAAAGTCATTTCTTGAAATAATGGATAAACTAGGCACTCATTTTTCGTGTTTCCCACGCTGGTCTCGTTGTGAACTCATGGCTCAATCGTCGAAAACCTAGGTAGAGATGATTCCAAGCTCGGATGCAAAGAGGCCTAGGTGTTATACTGAGATATTCAAAAATTTTATAGAGGTGTTTCATAAACCATTCTTGAAGATTAAACTTTTGCAAGGTAGGACAATGGTGATGTAAAAAAAAAGTAATCAGCACTCCGAATTTAAGTTACACTTCTTTTTTTATTACTTTTGTTGCAATATCACGTAACTCGTTTCCAAAACATCAGTTCACAATATAAAACATACTTGAAAATATCTTCCTCACTGTTAAAGTTCACATTTCATAAACTGACTACAATTTGCGTCTTTTTAACATGACGACCAAAGCTTGACTCTCTAATAACCGCTTTCGCGCCCAAAAATCAGAGTTACAAGTACGTCAAAGATCATAGTGACAAAAGAAAGAATACACATAAGAATAATACCATTGCAATATATACATATCGATGTATCGAAGTACCTCTACATTAATGAAATCAAATCTGAATGTTGTCACAGAAATATGTTAACTATTTTACAGAAACACAGTAGAATATTGCTGGTATCGACAGGTTGTCGTGAGGTGCCGTAATGGTTACGTAATTCAAGTACCATTGCAACAGGCATACTTGATATACGAGGGTTGTCCAGAAAGTAATGCCGGAAAGATTGGATTGAAGAGTTCCTAGATAACAGAACGCAGCATGTCATTCTCAATGGACAGAAGTCTTCCGAAGTAAGAGTGATTTCAGGTGTGCCGCAGGGGAGTGTCATAGGACCGTTGCTATTCACAATATACATAAATGACCTTGTGGATGACATCGGAAGTTCACTGAGGCTTTTTGCAGATGATGTTGTGGTGTATCGAGAGGTAGTAACAATGGAAAATTGTACTGAAATGCAGGATGATCTGCAGCGAATTGACGCATGGTGCAGGGAACGGCAATTGAATCTCAATGTAGACAAGTGTAATGTGCTGCGAATACATAGAAAGATAGATCCCTTATCATTTAGCTACAAAATAGCAGGTCAGCAACTGGAAGCAGTTAATTCCATAAATTATCTGGGAGTGCGCATTAGGAGTGATTTAAAATGGAATGATCATATAAAGTTGATCGTCGGTAAAGCAGATGCCAGACTGAGAGTCATTGGAAGAATCCTAAGGAAATGCAATCCGAAAACAAAGGAAGTAGGTTACAGTACGCTTGTTCGCCCACTGCTTGAATACTGCTCAGCAGTGTGGTATCCGTACCAGATAGGGTTGATCGAAGAGATAGAGAAGATACAACGGAGAGCAGCGCGCTTCGTTACAGGATCATTTAGTAATCGCGAAAGCGTTACGGAGATGATAGATAAACTCCAGTGGAAGACTCTGCAGGAGAGACGCTCAGTAGCTCGGTACGGGCTTTTGTTAAAGTTTCGAGAACATACCTTCACCGAAGAGTCAAGCAGTATATTGCTCCCTCCTACGTATATCTCGCGAAGAGACCATGAGGATAAAATCAGAGAGATTAGAGCCCACACAGAAGCATACCGACAATCCTTCTTTCCACGAACAATACGAGACTGGAATAGAAGGGAGAACCGATAGAGGTACTCAGGGTACCCTACGCCACACACCGTCAGGTGGCTTGCGGAGTATGGATGTAGATGTAGATGTAGAAACAATGCTAAGAATGCGAAACGTTACGTATATATAATTTGAAGTCTCCTGAGTGACCGCACCAAGTTTCCGTCACTTTCGACTTATAGCGTAGCTGCAGGACAATTTCAAAATGGCTTCTGTAGGTGATGTACGTCACATGCAACTTGCCGTCATTGAATTTCTCATTGCAGACAAAGAAACTGTGGGGAATATTCACAAACGCTTGTGCAAAGTCTATGGAGCTCCTGCTATAGACAGAAGTACAGTTAGTCGCTGGGCACGGAGGGTGAGGTCATCAGAAGGTGTTTCGGCGGAGCTCCACGATTTGCAGCGGTCGGGGAGAACATCTACGGCAGTCACACCTGACATGTTGCAGCGAGCTGATGTCATTAGCGTGGAGAGACGCATTACGACTCGGCAGTTGGCGTTGCATCTGTCAGTGAGCAAATTAAGTCTGAGGACTACTGAACACGTCACAAAACGGGGTTGGACAGTGTTACCCCATCCACCCTACAGCCCCCTCGGACTTCCACTTGTTTGGGCCATTAAAGGATACCATTCGCGTAAGACATTTTGAGGAATATGAGCCGGCCGGTGTGGCCGAGCGGTTTTAGGCGCTTCAGTCTGGAACCGTGCTACCACTACGGTCGCAGGTTCGAATCCTGCCTCGGGTATGGATGTGTGTGATGTCCTTAGGTTAGTTAGGTTTAAGTAGTTCTAAGTTCTAGGGGACTGATGACCTCAGATGTTAAGTCCCATAGTGCTCAGAGCCATTTGAACCATTTGAGGAATATGAGGAGGAGATTCACAGACAGGGCATACACATCCTTTTTTCGCACTGGAGGAAAGCCATAGAACGCGAAGCAGATTACGTGGAAAAATAGGGTGTGTAGATAAAACATCATTCTTTCGTGTGTGTAATCCTAATTACGTTCAATAAAGAACTGTTAAAGAAAAAAATGAGGTGCATTACTTTCTGTATATCAATTACAGCGCCGTTTACCAAAGATGGAAAACAATGGTTTGAGTCAGCCGTACGTATTTTTTGGCGTAGAATCTGAACATGCAGTAAAAATGAGGGGGAGGGGAAGGGTTCCCATTTGAAAACACGAAGTTGACCCCGCATACACAGGAGGAGCGGTTATGAGGTGGCCAGTTCTAGCACAGACAGATGTCTCCTTTACTAATATTAACTTTTCACTTTGAACATTTTTTTCGTATGATGAGTCGTTTTTGAGATATTTAGTTGTGTATATGTCAGGAAGTCGTTTCTGAAAGTATTTGTATGGAGTGTAGCCACGTATGGAAGTGAAACATGGACGATAAATGGTTTAGACAAGAAGAGAATAGAAGCTTTCGAAATGTGGTGCTACAGAAGAATGCTGAAGATTAGGTGTGTAGATCACATAACTAATGAGGAGGTATTGAATAGGATTGGGGAGAAGAGGAGTCTGTGGCACAACTTGGCTAGAAGAAGGGATCGGTTGGTAGGACATGTTCTGAGACATCAAGGGATCACCAATTTAGTATTGGAGGGCAGCGTGGAGGGTAAAAATCGTAGAGGGAGACCAGGAGGTGAATACACTAAACAGATTCAGAAGGATGTAGGTTGCAGTAGGTACTGGGAGATGAAGAAGCTTGCACAGGATAGAGTAGCATGGAGAGCTGCATCAAACCAGTCTCAGGACTGAAGACGACAACAACAACAACAACAACATCAACAGTTGTGTATATTATCGTTCTTGGATAAAGGTGTTGTTATGAAGAGTTCCAGAACGTTATAATTAATTCCATATCGATACAAACCTTGCAGAACACTTAAATGTTTTGCATCCTCAATCATTCCATTCCATTCTTCCTTCCTCGAGGCCTTTGTCTCGCTCCAACGCGGGTTCGGCTGTGTTGGACGGATTTGGCAGTGTTAATGGCAGAGCGTGGCCGGATACCCTTCCTGACGCCACCCCCAACCCCCTGGGACCGAAGTAGTGTACCTCAGCTGTCTGCGTCTACTGTAAGTCATGAAATAGTGCGACCGTTTTCAAATGTCTGTGAGGCGTGTAACTGAGGCGGTATTCACCTTGCGGGATGTGGAAAACCGCGTAAAAACCACATCCAGGCTGGCTGGCACACCGGCCCTCGTCGTTAATCCGCCGGGCGGATTCGATCATAGGCCGGCGCGCCTACCCGAGTCCATGAAGTAGCGCATTAGCGCTCTCGGCTACCCTGGCGGGTCATAATCATTACATTACATTCAATACATGTGTTAAATAACCAATAATCATTCTAATGCAGTGATCTCAACATTGTTAGTGCCTCGAAATTTCCAAACGGTCCATAAATGTGTGTTGCGTAATATGAGTCAGATTCTTTCACTCGATCAGATGTGAAAATACTGTACGTGCTCTAGCAGCGTGAGTTTACGATCCTATAAATCTTTCCTCAGAGGTATTGTTCCAACGAACGTAATCGTTACCTCTCCTTCCAGCTGTCACTTCGACACTGCCAGCGGAGTACTTAGAATGCGCTAAACTTTTGCAGAGATAGCTTATCACGGGGAGATAACAAATGTTTACTTCTCCCACTCTAATCTATTTGCACGTGGTACGCACGCCAGTTGCTCTTTCGCTGATCGAGTGCCTCCGTTCCGCATCAGCTTCAGTCTCTCCGCCCGCGTCACCGCAGTATCAAGCAGCGGAGTGAAGTGCGACTTCCAGCTGCGTGTCAACGAGAAACGTGTGCTAGTCTGCAGTGCACGCGACAGTAAGATTGTGCGTCAGCTACAGCTGCTGCATCTCCTGGTGTTCAATTAACCCTGCAGCGTGGCACTTGTTGGCGAGTGCTATTGTTTGCGGATAATCCGTCCCTGGCTGTTCCACGTGTACGAAGCATCAGACGGTCCAGCGAGCAGAGCGTCGCGCTGCTTCACAACGTGGAAGTGTGCCATCAGCTGTCCGTCCAATGCCGCCGAGCGTTTCCCGTCAGGAGGACGGCTTCACCGAATTGTGTTCCCGGAAGCAAGGTAAGGTACGTCGTGCTATTTCTGCTAAAGCAAAAACAAAGATACACATAAGCTAAGTGTTTCAAGTGTAAGAAAATTACTTTTTCATTGGAAAGTTGCAGTAAAATATTAGCACCATTTCCACTTATAAATGAGAAAATTTTTGTTAGGCTTTGCCGTGGCTGTTATCGATATCGGATGAAACAACAAGTTTACTGTCACTAGTTATTTCCACAACGTGTTTCGCAGGTTTAAGCCTCCATCATCAAATGGGTTTATTTGGATTAAGGGGGGTAGGACATCAAACGGGCCGACTTGGAGCAGGAGAGGCATCACAGGACATTTTAATTTCCAGTGTCTATACTTTTACAAATAAATTCATAAAACTTTGTCAGCATCGCCAGGAAGGATTCAGGATTCACACTCATTGCAGTGGAAGTTCGAAAACATAACAAAATATTTTTTTACGTGTGAAATTTCATTTTTTCACTTACTAATGGCTGCATTTGTTGCTATAGGTAAACTTTTCTTCATAAGTTAGAGAGATTCTTCAATGAATTTTGCACAGCACACATACCATACTTACAGGTGTATGAAACTCTAGAATTTATTTAATTTATGAAAAAACGAATGATCTGTTGTATTTTAAACTTCATGTTTAGCAAAAACACAAATTTTGTAGTTTATTACCTCAATTTTTACCACAATTTTAATAGATTTGGAAAATTATAGGGTTTCATACACCTTTAAGTATGGTTTGTATGCTGTGAAAAATTCATCGAACCATCTCTCTTACTTATGAAGAAAAGTGTACCTACAGCAACAAATGCTGCCATTAGTAAGTGAAAAAAAAATGATGAAACTTCACATGTAAAAAAAAATTACTTCGTTACGTTTTCGAACTTCCACTGCTATGAGTGTCAATTCTGAATCCTTCCTGGTCTTGCTGACGAAGTTTTATGAATTTATTTGTAAAAGTATAGACAGTGGAAATTAAAATGTCCTGTGGTGCCTATAGTGCTCGAAGTCGGCCCGTTTGACGTCCTACCCCCCTTAATATGGAATGTACGTATTGTGTTTTCACTTGGGAATAACCTGTGGCACTGCCTAGTAGAGAAAAACACTATTTCATTACATGGCTTCCAGTCTTGTGGAGGTCTCTGAAAGAATGAACGAAAATATAAATGTGGAAGTAAAATAAAAGTAAGACTAAAAATACTTCCATTGGTCACAGGCTCCTTTTCCTGTCGCGTTACATAATATACACCAGTGCACTTTGTAAACACTGAAGGGACCAAACGTGGAGTTTAGAATCTAATAAGTGAAAAGGAAGATGTAGAAAACCAAAACAAAATTTTCGAGCAAGCCTCAAAACATGGTAGAGATCTGTGGTTGAGTAGATGAATAGAAATTTAAGTGTAAATATCTCCAATGGTCACAGATTTCTATTTTTGCAGTCATTTCTTTTCCAGTCTTCCATTAGCTGCGTGTGTGTATGCGTAACTGGAGTATCTACGGTCTTGGACCAGTATGCATAAATTGTTCGACTGTGTTTATAGAACAGAATAAGCGCAGCTAATGGTTGAAGCAGTAGTGAGTGAGAAATTAAGTAAACTTAACGTTTCCGCAAGGATATCTGTGTTTACAAAAGCATAAATTTTGGATAGGCACAACAAATGGAAATTCCGGAAGCGATTACCGTTTCGACAGTTTCACATCGCCTTT
The DNA here is from genome assembly GCF_023898315.1 of Schistocerca nitens. Taxonomy (NCBI): domain Eukaryota; kingdom Metazoa; phylum Arthropoda; class Insecta; order Orthoptera; family Acrididae; genus Schistocerca; species Schistocerca nitens. The sequence continues at coordinate 164,208,181 of NC_064616.1, read as the reverse complement.
CAGTCCACTCCGTTTTAATCTATCGGAATTTGGACTAGCTCGTCTGTGACATTACCTATAAATACTCGCATTTTTATTGTCTTTTATTTACTGTCTTAAGGAGTCTCCTATATTTCCATGTAAAGTGATCTTAGTTTAGATGCATTTTGTGAATTTTGAGGACAGAGAAGATGAAATCAGTATCGCACAAGCCACCTTACGGTGTGTGTGGGATGGTACTTCTCATACCAACACCGTTTCCCCCTTTTCTTCCATTCGCACTAAAAGAACGTCTTTCAAGCAAACCTCCACAAGATCTCGAATTTCGCCGATTTTATTGTTATCATCGTTTCGCAAGATGTGTATGGAGGGAAGTATTGTGTTGCTTAACTGTTCTCGGAACGTACGGTCTCGATGTCGTAACAGTAAACCTTACCGTGACGCATAATGCCCTCTAACGGCAGCTGTCACTGTGCATCTCCGTGACACTTTCGCGCTTCCTAAACAAACCTGTAACGGAACCTGCTGCTATTCTCTACATCCTCTCTGCTCATCTTAACTCGTACAAGACTGTTGGGAAATGCTCAATAATCGGTCCAACTGTGGTTTTGTCAGCTGAGCCATTCTTGCGCGAATTACATTTCTTAGGATTCAGGCAATGAATCACAACACAGAACCTGTTTTTCCTTCGACTTTTCACGTGTTCAGTCCACATTAAGTCGCACCACAACATATCCATCGATATGTTTTACGCATGTTAGTGTTTCTCACGATTGATCGTCAATTTTGTAATCGAATAATGACGGGTGTTTCTGCGTACTTAAGTGTCATTCGTACCTATTAATGTACGTTACTCCTTAGAACATGTAACAGTGAAAGATTTAATATATACTTTTGTAAATCGTAATCTGTTTAAAGTTGAGACAAAAAGTTTTCGATTGTCTTTAGCGGGTGACAGCGATGTGGTGTTGCAAAATAATTTACACTACTGGCCATTAAAATTGCTACACCAAGAAGAAATGCAGATGATAAATGGGTATTCATTGGACAAATATACTAGAACTGACATGCGGTTCTGGCGCTGCAGTCCGGAACCGCGGGGGCCGGCCGCGGTGGTCTCGCGGTTCTAGGCGCGCAGTCCGGAACCGTGCGACTGCTACGGTCGCAGGTTCGAATCCTGCCTCGGGCATGGATGTGTGTCATGTCCTTAGGTTACTTAGGTTTAAGTAGTTCTAAGTTCTAGGGGACTGATGACCACAGCAGTTGAGTCCCATAGTGCTCAGAGCCATTTGGAACCGCGGGGCTGCTACGGTCGCTTGTTCGAATCCTGCCTCAGGCATGGGTGTGTGTGATGTCCTTAGGTTAGTTAGGTTTAAGTAGTTCTAAGTTCTAGGGGACTTAAGACCTAAGATGTTGAGTCCCATAGTGCTCAGAGCCTTTTGACATGTGATTACATTTTCACGTAATTTGGGTGCATAGATCCTGAGAAATCAGTACCCAGAACAACCACCTCTGGCCATAATAACGGCCTTGATACGAATGGGCATTGAGTCAAACAGAGCTTGGATGGCGTGTACAAGTACAGCTGCCCATGCAGCTCCAACACGATACCTCAGTTCATCAAGAGTAGTGACTGGCGTATTGTGACGAGCCAGTTGCTCGGCCACCATTGACCAGACGTTTTCAATTGGTGAGAGATCTGGATAATGTGCTGGCCAGGGCAGCAGTCGAACATTTTCTGTATCCAGAAAGACCAGTACAGGACCTGTAACATGCGGTCGTGCATTATCCTCCTGAAATGTAGGGTTTCGCAGGGATCGAATGAAGGGTAGTCGCGGGTCGTAACACATCTGAAATGTAACGTCCATTGTTCAAAGTGCTGTCAATGCGAAGAAGAGATGACCGAGACGTTTAACCAATGGCACCCCATACCATCACGCCGGGTGATACGCCAGTATGGCGATGACGAATACACGCTTCCAATGTACGCTCACCGCGATGTCGCCAAACATGGATGCGACCATCATGGCCGGCCGGGGTGGCCGAGCGGTTCTAGGCGCTACAGTCTGGAACCGCGCAACCGCTACGGTCGCAGGTTCGAATCCTGCCTCGGGCATGGATGTGTGTGATGTCCTTAGGTTAGTTAGGTTTAAGTAGTTCTAAGTTCTAGGGGACTGATGACCTCAGAAGTTAAGTCCGATAGTGCTCAGAACCATTTGAACCATTTGCGACCATCATGATGCTGTAAACAGAACCTGAATTCATCCGAAAAAATGATGTTTTGCCATTCGTGCACCCAGGTTCGTCGCTGAGTACACCATCGCTGGCGCTCCTGTCTGTGATGCAGCGTCAAGGGTAAACGCAGCAATGGTCTCTGAGCTGATAGTCCATGCTGCTGCAAACGTCGTCGAACTGTTCGTGCAGATGGTTGTTGTCTTGCAAACGTCCTCATCTGTTGACTCAGGGATCGCGACGTGGCTGCACGATCCGTTACAGCCATGCGAATTAAGATGCTTGTCATCTCGACTGCTAGTGATACGAGGCCGTTGGGATCCAGCACGGCGTTCCGTATTACCCTCCTGTGCCCACCGTTTCCATATTCTGTTAACAGTCATTGGATCTCGACCAACGCGAGCAGCAATGTCGCGATACGATAAACCGCAATCGCGATAGGCTGCAATCCGACCTTTATCAAAGTCGGAAACGTGATGGTACGCATTTCTCCTCCTTACACGAGGCATCACAACAACGTTTCACCGGGCAACGCCGGTCAACTGCTGTTTGTGTATGAGAAATCGGTTGGAAACTTTTTTGGGTTTCAGGCATAAGACAGTGTTCGTAGTGGAAAAATATCCTTTACAATGGTATCTCATTCATTCCTTTAAACATGACGTGAAAAACATTCAGTGATTTGAGAAACGTAATAAACGTAAATACTCTGCATTAAAGCACTGGCTCAAGCAACAGCAACACTTACGGAAAAAATCATTACACTGAGTTTTGCAACGTAATCGAAAGTTGGTAGGCGTGTTTCTACATCTAAAAGATGATGTCTATTCAGATTTGGCGCCAGTCGCATAAGCGTGGCGCTGGAAGTACCACGATCGGGGTTAAAATTGTGTTTGGTTTAAATACGCGCTGCAGCGATCGTGACCGTCAGTTACGTTTGAAGGGGGGTTAAGACGTCAAACGGGCCGACTTGGAGCAGGGCAGGCATCACAGGACATTTTAATTTCCAGTATCTATACTTTTACAAATAAATTCATCAAACCTTGTCAGCATCACCAGGAAGGATTTAGGATTCACACCCATTGCAGTGGAAGTTCGAAAACATAACAAAACTAATTTTTTACGTGCGAAATTTCATCATTTTTTCACTTACTAATGGCTGCATTTGTTGCTATAGGTACACTTTTCTTCATAAGTTAGAGAGATTCTTCAATGAATTTTGCACAGCATACATACCATACTCACAGGTGTATGAAACTCTAGAATTTATTTAATTTATGAAAAAACGAATGAACTCTTATATTTTAAACTTCATGTTTTGAAAAAACACAAATTTTATAGTTGTTGTTGTGGTCTTCAGTCCTGAGACTGGTTTAATGCAGCTCTCCATGCTACTCTATCCTGTGCAAGCTTCTTCATCTCCCAGTACCTGCTGCAACCTACATCCTTCTGAATCTGTTTAGTGTATTCATCTCTTGGTCTCCCTCTACGATTTTTACCCTCCACGCTGCCCTCCAATGCTAAATTGGTGATCCCTCGATGTCTCAGAAAATGTCCTACCAACCGATCCCTTCTTCTAGTAAAGTTGTGCCACAAGCTCCTGTTCTCCCCAATTCTATTCAATACCTCCTCATTAGTTATGTGATCAAACCATCTCATCTTCACCATTCTTCTGTAGCACCACATTTCCAAAGCTTCCCTATTCTCTTCCTGTCCAAACTATTTATCGTCCATGTTTCACTTCCATACATGGCAACACTCCATACAAATTCTTTCAGAAACGACTTCCTGACACTTAAATCTATACTCGATGTTAACAAATTTCTCTTCTTCAGAAACGATTTCCTTGCCATTGCCAGTCTACATTTTATATCCTCTCTACTTCGACCATCATCAGTTACTTTGCTCCCCAAATAGCAAAACTCCTTCACTACTTTAAGTGTCTCATTTCCTAATCTAATTGCCTCAGCATCACCCGACTTAATTCGACTACATTCCATTATCCTCGTTTTGCTTTTGTTGATGTTCATCTTATACCCTCCTTTCAACACACTGTCCATTCCGTTCAACTGCTCTTCCAAGTCCTTTTCTGTCTCTGACTGAATTACAATGTCATCGGCGAACCTCAAAGTTTTTATTTCTTATCCATGTATTTTAATGCCTACTCCGAATTTTTCTTTTGTTTCCTTTACTGCTTGCTCAATATACAGATTGAATAACATCGGGGAGAGGCTACAACCCTGTCTCACTCCCTTCCCAAGCACTGCTTCCCTTTCATACCCCTCGACTCTTATAACTGCCATCGGCTTTCTGTACAAATTGTAAATAGCCTATCGCTCTCTGTATTTTATCCCTGCCATCTTCAGAATTTGAAAGAGAGTATTCCAATCAATATTGTCAAAAGCTTTCTCTAAGTCGACAAATGCTAGAAACGTAGGTTTGCCTTTCCTTAATCTTTCTTCTAAGATAAGTCGTAGGGTCAGTATTGCCTCACGTGTTCCAACATTTCTACGGAATCCAGACTGCTCTTCCCCGATGTCGGCTTCTATCAGTTTTTCCATTCGTCTGTAAATAATTCGCGTTAGTATTTTGCAGCTGTGACTTATTATACAGATAGTTCGGTAATTTTCACATCTGTCAACACCTGCTTTCTTTGGGATTGGGATTATTATATTCTTCTTGAAGTCTGAGGGTATTTCACCTGTCTCAAACATCTTGCTCACCAGATGGTAGAGTTTTGTCAGGACTGGCTCTCCCAAGGCCGTCAGCAGTTCTAATGGAATTTTCTCTACTCCCGGGGCCTTGTTTCGACTCAGGTCTTTCAGTGCTCTGTCAAACTCTTCACGCAATATCATATCTCCCATTTCATCATCATCTACATCCTCTTCCATTTCCATAATATTGTCCTCAAGTACATCGCCCTTGTATAGACCCTCTATATACTCCTTCCACCTTTCTGCTTTCCCTTCTTTGCTTAGAACTGGGTTTCCATCTGAGCTCTTGATGTTCATACAAGTGGTTCTCTTATCTCCAAAGGTCTCTTTAATTTTCCTGTAGGCAGTATCTATCTTACCCCTAGTAAGGTAAGCCTCTACATCCTTACATTTGTCCTCTAGCCATGCCTGCTTAGCCATTTTGCACTTCCTGTCAATATCATTTTTGAGACGTTTGTATTCCTTTTTGCCTGCTTCATTTACTGCATTTTTATATTTTCTCCTTTCATCAATTAAATTCAATATTTCTTCTGTTACCCAAGGATTTCTACTAGCCCTCGTCTGTTTACCTACTTGATCCTCTGCTGCCTTCACTACTTCATCCCTCAGAGCTACCCATTCGTCATCTACTGTATTTCTTTCCCCCATTCCTGTCAATTATTCCCTGATGCTCTCCCTGAAACTCTGTACAACCTCTGGTTTAGTCAGTTTATCCAGGTCCCATCTCATTAAATTCCCACCTTTTTGCAGTTTCTTCTGTTTTAATCTAAAGTTCATAACCAATAGATTGTGGTCATACTCCACATCTGCCCCTGGAAATGTATTACAATTTAAAACCTGGTTCCTAAATCTCTGTCTTACCATTATATAATCTATCTGATACCTTTTAGTATCTCCAGGGTTCTTCCATGTATACAGCCTTCTTTTATGATTCTTAAACAAAGTGTTAGCTATGATTAAGTTATGCTCTGCGCAAAATTCTACCAGGCGGCTTCCTCTTTCATTTCTTAGCCCCAATCCATATTCACCTACTATGTTTCCTTCTCTCCCTTTTCCTACTGTCGAATTCCAGTCACCCATGACTATGAAATTTTCGTCTCCCTTCACTACCTGAATAATTTCCTTTTTCTCATCATACATTTCATCAATTTCTTCGTCATCTGCAGAGCTAGTGGGCATATAAACTTGTACTACTGTAGTAGGAGTGGGCTTCGTATCTATCTTGGCCACAATAATGCGTTCACTATGCTGTTTGTAGTAGCTTACCCGTACACCTATTTTTTTTATTCATTATTAAACCTACTCCTGCATTACCCCTATTTGATTTTGTATTTATAACCCTGTACTCACCTGACCAGAAGTCCTGTTCCTCCTGCCACCGAACTTCACTAATTTCCACTATATCTAACTTTAACCTATCCATTTCCCTTTTTAAATTTTCTAACCTACCTGTCCGATTAAGGGATCTGACATTCCACGCTCCGATCCGTAGAACGCGAGTTTTCTTTCTCCTGATAACAACGTCCTCTTGAGTAGTCCCCGCCCGGAGATCCGAATGGGGGACTATTTTACCTCCGGAATATTTTACCCAAGAGGACGCCATCATCATTTAATCATACAGTAAAGCTGCATCTCCTCGGGAAAAATTACGGCTGTAGTTTCCCCTTGCTTTCAGCCGTTCGCAGTACCAGAACAGCAAGGCCATTTTGGTTAATGTTACAAGGCCAGATCAGTCAATCATCCAGACTGTTGCCCATGCAACTACTGAAAAGGCTGCTGCCCCTCTTCAGGAACCACACGTTTGTCTGGCCTCTCAACAGATACCCCTCCGTTGTAGTTGCACCTACGGTATGACTATCTGTATCGTTGAGGCACGCAAGCCTCCCCACCAACGGCAAGGTCCATGTTTCATGGGCGGGATTTTATAGTTAAGTACCTCAATTTTTACCACAGTTTTTAATAGATTTGGAAAATTCTAGAGTTTCATACACCTTCCAGTATGGTTTGTATGCTGTGCAAATTCATCGAAGAATCTCTCTTACGCATGAAGAAAAGTGTACCTACAGCAACAAATGCTGCCATTAGTAAGTGAAAAAAATGAAGACATTTCACATGTAAAAAAAAATTATTTCGTATGTTTTCGAACTTCCACTGCTAGGAGTGTGAATTCTGAATCCTTCCTGGTCATGCTGACAAAGTTTTATGAATTTATTTGTAAAAGTATAGACAGTGGAAATTAAAATGTTCAGTGGTACGTCTCCTGCTCCAAGTCAGCCCGTTTGACGTCCTAACCCCCTGAAATAGGGCGTGGTGGGTTGATGTTAGTGATGAAAACTTTTAAGGCGACGAAGACGTCATTATCAACACCTCACTGAGTTTCAACGGGGTCGTGTAATAGGGCTACGAGAAGCTGGATGTTCCTGCAGGAAGACTTGACAGGAATGTAGCAATTGTAGATAATTCTGGTGGTGGTGATCACGAGAATGTACGTCGCGAGAAGACCAGGCTACGAACGGCCACGTGGCACTACAGAGAGGAAAGATTGTGGCGTTCGGCTTATGTCTCTGGCGCATAACACTGCATCTGCAACAACAATCTGAGCAGAGGTGGCACCACATTGACACAATGAACTGTTACAAATACGAGGGCAGTTCAATAAGTAATGCAACACATTTTTTTCTGAAACAGGGGTTGTTTTATTCAGCATTGAAATACACCAGGTTATTCCCCAATCTTTTAGCTACACAACACTATTTTTCAACGTAATCTCCATTCAATGCTACGGCCTTACGCCACCTTGAAATGAGGGCCTGTATGCCTGCACGGTACCATTCCACTGGTCGATGTCGGAGCCAACGTCGTACTGCATCAATAACTTCTTCATCATCCGCGTAGTGCGTCCCACGGATTGCATCCTTCATTGGGCCAAACATATGGACTGTAGGGTGCATGAGGAAGAACAGTCCACTGAAGTTTTGTGAGCTCCTCTCGGGTGCGAAGACTTGTGTGAGCTCCTGCGTTGTCATGAAGAAGGAGAAGTTCGTTCAGATTTTTGTGCCTACGAACACGCTGAAGTCGTTTCTTAAATTTCTGAAGAGTAGCACAATACACTTCAGAGTTGATCGTTTGACCATGGGGAAGGACATCGAACAGAATAACCCCTTCAGCGTCCCAGAAGACTGTAACCATGACTTTACCGGCTGAGGGTATGGCTTTAAACTTTTTCTTGGTAGGGGAGTGGGTGTGGCGCCACTCCATTGATTGCCGTTTTGTTTCAGGTTCGAAGTGATGAACCCATGTTTCATCGCCTGTAACAATCTTTGACAAGAAATTGTCACCCTCAGCCACATGATGAGCAAGCAATTCCGCACAGATGGTTCTCCTTTGCTCTTTATGGTGTTCGGTTAGACAACGAGGGACCCAGCGGGAACAAACCTTTGAATATCCCAACTGGTGAACAATTGTGACAGCACTACCAACAGAGATGTCAAGTTGAGCACTGAGTTGTTTGATGGTGATCCGTCGATCATCTCGAACGAGTGTGTTCGCATGCTCCGCCATTGCAGGAGTCACAGCTGTGCACGGCCGGCCCGCACGCGGGAGATCAAACAGTCTTGCTTGACCTTGCGGCGATGATGACACACGCTTTGCCCAACGACTCACCGTGCTTTTGTCCACTGCCAGATCACCGTAGACATTCTGCAAGCGCCTATGAATATCTGAGATGCCCTGGTTTTCCGCCAAAAGAAACTCGATCACTGCCCGTTGTTTGCAACGCACAACCGTTACAGACGCCATTTTAACAGCTCCGTACAGCGCTGCCACCTGTCGGAAGTCAATGAAACTATACGAGACGAAGCGGGAATGTTTGAAAATATTCCACAAGAAATTTCCGGTTTTTTCAACCAAAATTGGCCGAGAAAAAAAAGTGTTGCATTACTTATTGAACTGCCCTCGTAGGTTACTTCAAGGGCAGCTCCGAACCTGATTCTTTGTACACTGCATTCCACTGACCCCAAACCACCTCCATTTACGACGTCAGTGGTGTCGAGCGGGAGCTCATAGGAGGGCAGAGTGGAGGTCTGTTGCGTTTTCTAATGAAAGCTGGTTCTGCTTCGGTGTCAGTGATGGCCGTGTGCTTGTTAGAAGGAGGCCAGCTGAGTGCCGGCAACCAATCTGTCTGCGTACTAGACACACCGGACCTACGTCAGGAGTTATGATTTGAGGTGCGTTTTCCTATGATAGCAGGAGCACTCTCGTAGTTATCCCAAGCACACTGACTGCAAAATTGTACGACCATCTGGTGATTCGACCTGTTGTGCTGCCTTTCATGAACTGCATTCCAGGGCTGTTTTCCAACAGGACAATGCACTCCCACATGCCACTGTTTTAACCCAAAATGCTTTAGAAGCATTGCTGCATTGGTCTGCTCGATCACTAGATCTGTCTCCAGTCGAGCACATATGGGACAGCATTGGACGACAACTCCAGCGCTACACACAAACTGCATTAACCGTCCCTTTATTGACCAAGTGCCACAGGCATGGAACTCCATCGCACAAACTGACATCCGGCGCCTGTACAATGCAATGAATGCACGTTTGCATTCTTGCATGCAATATTCTGACAGTTACACTGGTCATTAACGTGCCAGTGTATCACATTTGCACTGGCTTATCTCGCGCTTACAGTAACCTGTGGTCTTTCTTTTGTATTAGCAGAAGAGCCAACACCGTGTTACGAGAGGAGGCCGAAATTCACGCGTTTCAGCTCACGCAGGCTGGCGTGAGGAGAGAAGAACTATACTGACGTGAGGTCTGGAACATGACAAGGAATGAGAATTCAGAAAGCGGACATAATTAGTTTGATACTTAACTTTAATGCATTAATGATGAACGTCGCTCTTGACGGTACATGATTCACAATATTTTCTGTTCCGAATACATTCTTGAAGATAGTACTTATAGTAACTGAATATGGCGCCTTGCTAGGTCGTAGCAAATGACGTAGCTGGAGGCTATGCTAAACTGTCGTCTCTGCAAATGAGTGTAGACAGTGAACCATCGCTAGCAAAGTCGGTTGTACAACTGGGGCGAGTGCTAGGGAGTCTCTCTAGACTAGACCTGCCGTGTGGCGGCGCTCTGTCTGCAATCACTGATAGTGGCGACACGCGGGTCCGACGTATACTAACGGACCGCGGCCGATTTAAAGGCTACCACCTAGCAAGTGTGGTGTCTGGCGGTGACACCACATTTGCAGTGGTAATCACTTAAATATCTTACCTAGACAAATGTATTCCCGAAATTTCATTACATTAATTATATTTCGCTGTTGTGATTTTTTTCCGTCAGCGTAGAATACTCGTCGGTGTTTGAGCCAGTGATATTTATGGCAATATATAAAAGATCGCCAGAATAGATACGCAGTGCAAACAGTAGCAATAATTTATTCCTTGATCACCACGCAGTTCAAGATCAAGCCATCTGTGAGTAGGTAAAAATGAGATACGAGGGGATTTCAAAAACTAAGTTACAAAAAATGGTTCAAATGGCTCTGAGCACTATGGGACTTAACATCTGAGGCCATCAGTCACCTAGAACTTAGAACTACTTAAAACTAACTAACCTAAGGACATCACACACATCCACGCCCGAGGCAGGATTCGAACCTGCGACCGTAGCGGTCGCGCGGTTCCAGACTGTAGCGCCTAGAACCGCTCGGCCACCACGGCCGGCAAACTAAGTTACACGTGTCGTCCCTTGCTAAGACAATTGCTCAACGTATGTGGCGCTTTGTCAGAAGACAGCACAGTATATGTTCTGAGTATCTCGCAGAGACGGTTCTCCTGCGATACAGACAACACGTGCATCACAAGGTGGGAATGAAAAGACTCGGCAACTGTAAACATAATCCTAAATTGAACTCAGCGAGGCAGTACGATTCTTGAGGGCAAAGTCTAAATTGCACAAATATTCACCGTAAAATTCTGGCGGTATATGGACTAAATGTTATGCCGCGTGCAGCCGTAATGAAATGATGCCAACAATTGGACCAAGGACGCACAGACGTGACTGATGCTGAATGGGAAGGAAGGCCGTCGACATGGACCACAGATGAAAATATCCAGGCAATGGAGGAACTGATTTGACCAGTTGCATGTTTTCCGACGACGAGGTCGTTCACGTAGCGATTCTCGAATGGCTCCGTGAAGAAGGAACTGAACGACTGACAGAACGTTCCGACCATTGTTTACAGACACTGTGTGACTATGGTGAAAAATAATGCATCTGTGTCACTTTGAAGTGTAGTGTAGCATGCCATAAAAGTTGCTTGACTTGTCATAGTGATCTATAACATAGTTTTTGAAGTCCCCTCGTAACCGTATTGTTAAGAAACGTCAACATTTCTTCGAGTGAAAGCAGATGAAACTGATGAATGTAGTGACTTTTCTTTAGTCACATATTCTTTCGTCCACATGGCTACTCATCCAGAACAAATAATTATTTTCAGTTCATTAAAATGTCGTCGCTTCTCACGGTGTTCGATCACCACGCAATCGCTATCTCTCAATTCTGACAGGCTGTTCTGAACAGTGTATGAAAGTTTCAAACTGTAGTTTCTATCCTCGTTTACTGCTAGCGAATTTTGAGAATTTTGAATGTCAGAAACAGTGAAAATGTTTATTTCTTACTGTAAATACAGTAAATAAATTCAATACTGTTTTGGCCCACCCTTAGCGTTGATGACAGCTTCCACTTTCCCAGTCATACGTTCAGTCAGGTGCTGGAAGATTTCTTGGGAAATGACAGCCCATTCTTCACGGAGTGCTGCACTGAGGAGAGCTATCGATGTCGGTCGGTGAGGCTTGGCACGAAGTTGGCCTTCCTAAACATCCCAAAGGTTTTCTATAGGTTTCAGGTCAGGACTCTGTGCAGGCCAGTCCATGACAGCGGTGTTATTGTCGTGTAACGACTGCGCCACAGGCCGTGCATTATGAACAGGTGCTCGATCGTGTTGAAAGATGCAATCGCCGTACGCGAATTGCTCTTCAACAGTAGGAAGCAAGAAAGTGCTTAAAACATCAATGTACGCCTGTGCTGTGATGTTGTCACGCAAAACAAGAAGGGCCGCCCGGTGTGGCCGTGCGGTTCTAAGCGCTTCAGCTTGGAACCGCGTGACCGATACGGTCGCAGGTTCGAATCCTGCCTCGGGCTTGGATGTGTGTGATTCCCTTAGGTTAGTTAGGTTTAAGTAGTTTTAAGTTCTAGGGGACTGATGACCTCAGTAGTTAAGTCCCATAGTGCTCAGAGCCATTTGAACCATTTTTTGAGGACAAGAAGGGGTGCAAGCCGCCTCCACGAAAACACGACCACACCATAACACCACCGCCTCTGAATTTTTTCGTTTGGCACTACATACACTGGCAGATGACGTTCACCTGGCATTCGCCATACCCACACCCTGCCATCGGATCGCCACATTGTGTACCGTGAATCGTCACTCCACACAACGTTTTTCCACTGTTCAATCGTCCAATGTTTACGCTACTTACACCAAGCGAGGCGTCGTTTGGCATTTACTGGCGTGATGTGTGGCTTATGAGCAGCCGCTCGACCATGATATCCAAGTTTTCTCCCCTCCTGCGTAACTGTCATAGTACTTGCAGTGGATCCTGATGCAGTTTGGAATTCCTGTGTGGTGGTCTGGACAGATGTCGGCTTATTACACATTACGACCCTCTTCAACTGTCGGCGGTGTCAGTCGACAGACGAGGTCGGCCTGTACGCTTTTGTGCTGTACGTGCCCCTTCACGTTTCCGCTTCACTATGCCATAGGAAACAGTGGACCTACGGATGTTTAGGAGTGTGGAAATCTCGCGTACAGACGTATGACACAAGTGACACCCAATGACTTAACCTCGTTCGAAGTCCATGAGTTCTGCGGAGTGCCCCATTCTGCCCTCTTACGATGTATAATGACTAATGATGTCGCTGATATGGAGTACCTGGCAGTAGGTGGCAGCACAATGCACCTAATATGGAAAACGTATGTATTTGGGGTGTCAAGATACTTTTGATCACATAGTGTACCTCTAGTCAGCAATCCCTGGACAATACAGCAATCCTTCCAGATCCCACAAGTGGTCCCTCTCCATCTTATTCGTGGCCACGGTGGTCCTGCGGGCCTCTTTGGCAGACTTCTGTCATCGGCTGCTCTGCTCGCACGACACGCCTCTTATCCACTTTTGCCCAGATGTTGTAACTGGCCGGTCCGATCCCAAGTTCGACCACGTGCATAGTTTGCATAATGTCTGTTAGATCGTCGTTGAAATTACATGCTGCCACACTGGCTACGATGTTTACTATTTTTTTCTCTCTGTGAACTGTTCTTGGAGACACTTTTTCACCAATCGCCTTCTAACTCGATAACGGAATTTCTGGCAAATTTGGAATGAACGCACAATAAAAAAGACATCCCAGAGAACATTTTACGCCGGAAAAATCGACTTTTTGTAATTATCAAAGAGGACAACCGCCTTAAGCCAACGGCCGTGCCGCAGTGGTAACACCGGTTCCCGTCAGATCACCAAAGTGCTGTCGGTCTTGGTTAGCACTTCGATGGGTGACCGTCTGACTTTACCGAGCGCTGTTTGCAAGCGGAGTGCACTCAGGCTTTGAGACGCCAATTCAGGAGCTACTTGTCTGAAAAGTAGCGGCTCTGGTCACGAAAGGTGACAATGGCCGGAAGAGCGATGTGAGGCCTATTGGCTGAGGATGACACGGCGGTCGGTCGGCTCTGTTGGGCCTTCCGGGGCCTGTTCGGACGGAGAAGTACTAATAGTAGTAGTAGCAGCGGTAGTAGTAGTAATAATAATAATAATAATAATAATAATAGTAGTACCCCCTTAAACCTGCCCTGCATTCAGACATGGTCGTCCGCAGAAATTTTTCCAGAGTTGGGGATGGGAACGAGACAAGAATCTAAAATAGCCATTTTTTACATAAATAACTTGATCAGTTTCGAGATGTGCAATGCCACAAGAACTACAATGGTGTGCAAAACGTAAGCACGGAAGTACGTTCCTCATGAGTCACTGCCAAGTAACACAGCTCGATGAAACTTGGACCACACGTACAAAGGATTGCTACGCTATAGCACAGAAGGTGCGATAGCAATGGAAATGTTACCGATGATGGTGCCACTAAAGCGGAGTTACTAAATACAGTATTCCGTAATTCCTTCACGAAATAAGACGAAGTAAATGTTCCAGAATTCGAAACCAGAACAGCTGTTAGCATGAGTGACATATCGAGCGAGGTGGCGCAGTGGTTAGCACAATGGACTCGCATTCGAGAGGACGACGGTTCAATCCCGTCTCCGGCCATCCTGATTTAGGTTTTCCGTGATTTCCCTAAATCGCTTCAGGCACATGCCGGGATGATTCCTTTGAAAGGGCACGGCCGATTTCCTTCCCCATCCTTCCCTCACCCGAGCTTGCGCTCCGTCTCTAATGACCTCGTTGTCGACGGGACGTTAAACACTAATCTCCTCCTCCTCCTCCATGAGTGACATAAAAGTGGATATCTTAGGTGTTGCGAAACAACTCAAAACACTTAAGAAAGGGTAGTCTTCGGGTTCAGATGGTATACCAATCAGGTTCCTTTCAGAGTATGCAGACACAGTAGCGCCTTTCTTAGCAATCATATACAACCGCTCACTTGACGAAAGGTCTGTTCCTAAAGACTGGAAAGTAGCACAGGTCACACCAATAGTCAAGAAAGGAAATAGGAGTAATCCATTGAATTACAGACCCATATCACTGACCTAAATTTGCAGTAGTGTTTTGGAGCACTACTGTAGTCGAACATTATGAATCACCTTGAAGAAAATGACTTATTGATACATAACCAACACGGATTCAGAAAATATCGTTCTTCTGGAACACAACTAGCTCTTTATTCCCATGAAGTAATGAGTGCTGTCGACAAGGGATCTCAGATCGATTCCATATTCCTAGATTTCCAGAAGGCTTTTCATACCGTTCCTCACAAGCGACTATTAATCATATTGCGTGCATATGGAGTATCGTCTCAGTTGTGTGACTGGATTCGTGATTTCCTCTCAGAGAGGTCGCAGTTCGTAGTGATAGACGATAAATCATCGAGTAGAACAGAAGTGATATCTGGCGTTCCGCAAGGTAGTGTCATAGGCCCTCTGCTGTTCCTGTTTCAGATAAATGATCTAGGTGATAATCTGAGCAGCTGCATTAGATTTGCAGATGACGCTGTAATTTACCGTGTAGTGAAATCATCATACGATCAAGTCCAGTTACAAAATGATCTAGAGAGAATTTCTGTGTGGTGCGAAAAGTGGAATTGGCACTAATCAAAGAAAAGTGCGAAAAGTGCGAGGTCATGCACATGGGTACTAAAAGAAATCCGATAAATTTTGGGTATACGATAAATCGCTGTCATTTCGACTAAATGCCTAGGAATTACAATTACGATCAACTTAAATTGGAAAGACCACATAGATAATATTGTGGGAATGGCAAAACAGAGACAGCGCTTTGTTGGCAGAGCACTTAGAAGATGCGACAAACCCACTAAAGAGACAGCCTACATTACACTTGTCCGTCCTCTGCTGGAATATTGCTGCGCGGTTTGGGATACTTACCAGGTAGGATTGACGGTGGAACGGCAGCTCGTTTCGTGTTATCGCGCAATAGGGGTGAGAGTGTCACTGATATTATACGCGAGTTGGGGTGGCAGTCACTGAAACAAAGGCGGTTTTCTTTGCGTCAAGATCTATTTACGAAATTTCAATCACCAACTTTCTCTTCCGCATGCGAAAATATTTTGTTGACACCCACCTACGTAGGGAGAAATGATCATCATAATAAAATAAGAGAAATCAGAGATCGAACGGAAAGATTTATGTGTTCCTTTTTCCCACGCGCCATTCGGGAGTGGAATGGTAGAGAAGTAGTATGAAAATGGTTCGATGAACCCTCTGCCAGGCACTTAAGTGTGAATTGCAGAGTAACCATGTAGATGTAGATGTAGATGGTAATTGAAACGAATACACCATAGACAAACGTAAATGAGACGTTTGTTCAAAGACAATAATTAAATGAAGTCATCAGTAATCATGACGGAGATTACAAACTGTGGGACGTGTTTCCAGAATGAGATTTTCACTCTGCAGCGGAGTGTGCGCTGATATGAAACTTCCTGGCAGATTAAAACTGTGTGCCCGACCGAGACTCGAACTCGGGACCTTTGCCTTTCGCGGGCAAGTGCTCTACCATCTGAGCTACCGAAGCACGACTCACGCTCGGTACTCACAGCTTGGAAGGTAGGAGACGAGATACTGGCAGAAGTAAAGCTGTGAGTACCGAGCGTGAGTCGTGCTTCGGTAGCTCAGATGGTAGAGCACTTGCTCGCGAAAGGCAAAGGTCCCGAGTTCGAGTCTCGGTCGGGCACACAGTTTTAATCTGTGGGACGTGATTCTTAATAGAGTGTGTGATGGCCATGGACGGTAAGGCATGCTTCGCAACGTGCTCCTTAGCTGGCCACAAAGTTGGTAAGGAGTTCTTGTGGTAGGGCGGTCCATTCTTCCACCAGCGTGGTCACAACTGCTGGATGGTCGTCGGTACACGTGGACGTAGTACGTCTCCCCAACGCATCCCACACGCTCTCAATGGAATTTAAGTCGGGGGTAGAGGTGAACCAGTCCGTTCGCCGAAAATCGTCTCGTTCCAAGTGAATTTCCATTTGCACTGATCGATGCGGTCGCGCATTTTCATCCATAAAAATGAAACAGGGGCCGAGTGCACACCAGAAAAGACGCACATGGGGAAGGAGGTGTAGTCTCACAATAATAGTGGCCGATTTTGTACCGTGTTCAAAGATTTGGAGCTCAGTATAATGATGCAACATTATGCCTCCCCACACCATAACACCCGGACCACCAAAACGATCACGTTCGACTTTGCTGAAGTACCTTCATGTGGCAAAATGGAAATGAGCGTTTGGCGTCATTGGCCGGGAGGCCCCCTAATGGGGCAGGTCCGGCCGCCTTGGTGCAGGTCTTATTACATTCAACACCACATTGGGCGACCTGCGCTCCGGATGGGGATGAAATGATGAGGATAACACAACACCCAGGCCCTGAGCGGAGAAAATCCCCGACCCAGCCGGGAATCGAACCCAGGCCCGTAGGACAGCAATCCGTCACGCTGACCACTTTTTTTTTTTGTTCTGGTGTATTAATTGGATTCGAACGCAGGTCTCCTGCCCACTTTTTTTAAATAGTTTTTTATTTATATAGATATCAATGTGCGAACAGTCATAGTTAATCAAGCCTGGAAAACTAAAACAGAATGAAGACGCCATAGAAGATATGAAACATAAAAAACATGAAAAGAAAACTACCACGTCGTAGTGAGGCTTCCCAGCGACTGCGCCCACTGATAAAGATTGTTCAATATATGCTCGTTTGCAGTTTGTTCTGACCTCATCTGCCACTGCCTGGAACATTCCAGATGCACGGCGGGCTGTGAAAGGCACTCCATAGGTAGTTTGCGAAGCACTGTCGATATCTGGTATGCCCGGAAATAGCATGATGGCTTTCTTGCAAATAGAGCCAGAAGTCAAGGAAATTCTTGTGTCCGTCACGACAGAGGTAATGGACTGCATGTCCACGTATCCAGGTGACAGAGTTGGTTCGAGTCTTGGGGTAAAATGTCTCATCCGGAAACAATAACGTGCGTGCAGATATATGCTCAGGCCTAACTCGCAAGAGATAAGCCAGCATCTGCCGCACTAGGTGCCAAACCGGTTCCGCCTCTCCACAGCTGAGGCGGTGCTCGTCAGAATCTACTGTATTACAACCCACACAATTGGGAGATTCTGCCATGTGGATATTGTAGAGACGTTCTTGCGTCACTAGCTTCCCATTAACGACTACGTACCATTGGGAAACAACATCGGAATCAAGCATGGCATCGTGTACAGTCTTCCACACCACGCGCCACCGTACGTCAGGATATTTTAGTTCGACCACATTTAGGGGGCGGCGTTGCAGCATGTCATGACATAGGCGTCGAGTTGTGGCCATTTGTGGTGTCGTGAGCGCGACACTGCAATAACTTTGTTCTAAATAGAAACGTCCTATATAAAAGAGGGGCGCTGGGATGTCCTGTAGTGGCACCGGCGCTCTTAGTGAAGCAGGTCGTAGCGCCGTCAGAAGCAGACTCGTGACGCTCGTAGGACAACGGCGCAGCAGACATAAATGTGAGCTAACATAGAGGGCAATGGCCCTATCATGGACGTTAACCAGGCCGAGACCACCTTTTTCCTTGGGGAGGGTAAGAGATACGTATCTGATCTTCAGTAACATACCAGCGGTGACGAAGTATCCCAGCGCTGCCATAATGCTACGAGCCAAGGGCTTCGGAATGGGTAGCGTTTGGGTGACATGCGGTATTCGGGACGCAAGGTATACATTGGCATAATACGTCCGCTGAACGATGTTGAGGGATCGCAAGCGCTGATTTGCAATTCCGGCCCTAATTTGGTTAAGAAGGCGTCGATAATTGAGCGTCGTCGCGCGTCGCATGTCGTTCATGAAATCTAAGCCCAAGCAGCGTACAGTATCACTGAATCGTAAGGGGGCAATGTGTTCCTGCGGTAGCCCAATCCCGACGGACTTGTCAACGTTGATTTGGCTACCAGAAGCTGTACCGTAGGTTGCAGTCCAGTCCAAAGCCGCGGCCATGTCGTCAGCTCCACGTATGACGATCATCAAATCATCCGCATATGCGGTGCAACGATAGATGGAGCCGCCGAACTGTATCCCAGTGAGCCTGTCTCGGAGACCACACAACAAAGGTTCTAAGGCCAATGCAAATAACAATGTTGATAATGGACATCTCTGTCGTACTGATCGGCGGGTCGGCATGGGTGCCGTCAGTCTTCCATTAACAAGAACTCGAGAAGTTGCACCATGTAGTAGGCGTGTCAACACTGTGATAAAGGGGTCGGGGTACTCCATGCGCCGTAGAACGACCGTGAGGAAAGCGTGTCCCACACGGTCAAAAGCCTGGCTAAAGTCGATAGACGCGAGGCTGCCGGCAAACGTCTCACCCGTGCAAGGGAGATGAGACCTCTGTAACGACATAACGCAGTTCTGATGTTGTTGGGTCCCCCCAAGGACGTCTGATCGCCGGACAAGACGTGCAATAGTGTGCCGCGAATACGTTCTGATAGCAGCCTCGAAAAGATCTTGAAGTCGCTGTTCAATAACGTTAAGGGACGATAATCGCGGACATGATTCCGTCCCTTCGGCTTATGGATGGGGACAATCAGACCTTCCAAGAATGGTGCAGGCAATGTTGTACCCGGGGACATCAATTCCTGGCAAATTTCAATCAAACACGGTAGCAACAGTTGTTTAAAGGCTCGATAGAACTCTAATGGTAATCCATCGATTCCTGGTGATTTATGGGGAGCACCTTTACCAACGGCGTCGAGCACTTCCTCTTCTGTCACTTCTCCCAGTAAAGTCGGGACCATGTCTGGTGGAACTGTACCGTGGACATGTGCTGAAACGGTGTCTACCGTCGCCATATCAGGGAGCACTGCTGAATAAAGTTGAGCGTAATGCCCATAGAAGGCTTCTGCTATATCTGCTTGTTCTACCACGTGTCGACCGTCGTCCGTTATCATGTCGGTTACAAGTGCCCTACGGCGCCTCCTGCGTTCTAGGAGCACGTGGTGCATAGATGGCCTTTCTGATTGTATCATGTCTGGAGCACGCGACCGTATAACAGCGCCTTGTAAATGATGGCGTGCTAAGGAGACGAGCTGCGCTTTCGCGCGATTGACAATGATCTGCCTGTCAGGTGAGGGCTCCATACCAAGACATTCCCGTAGGACGGTGTAATAAAAGTTTTCCGTGCTCCTCCTCCATGCCGCTGCTTCCCGGCCGTAAGCCATGAAGGTGCGCCTAAGAGCAGGCTTCGCACATTCAATCCCCCAACTGAGGGTCGATCGGTAACGACCACGACGCTGTAAGGACGCGTTCCACGACTCTTCGACAGCATCTTTACATGCCGGCTCGTCCAGATGGGCGACGTTCAGTTTCCAGGGGGGCCTACTGCGCCACACACGTGCAGGTTGGAGGGCAATGGTGCAAATATAGGCTGTGTGGTCGGTGAATGCAGTGGGCCAGAGCTCTGCTCCTCTCGTCGCCGTCGAAAGGGTGCTTGTGACGTAAATCCTGTCTAACCGACTTGATGAATGGCTTGTATAATGGGTGTAACCAGGAGCTGGGCCATGGATGTGGCGCCACGTGTCAATCAGGTGGAGGTCACGCACTAGCATTTCCAATTCCGCACACGGGACGTGATGTGGCTGCTGATCAGACTGAGATAATGTACAGTTAAAATCTCCTCCGATCACCATATCGTCTATGCGGCCCATAAATAGACGCGTAATATCTTCCGAAAAAAAGCGGGCCCAATCTCTCCGTCTCCCTGATCCTGAAGGGGCATATACATTGATGAGTCGTACACCGTTGACAGTTACTGCCATGGCTCTTGCACTCGGTAAGTACAGTACGTCCGTAGCCGCCAAACCGTCCCGTAGCAGAACAGCCACACTACAATCGGTAGAAGAGGCGTGGGAGATGTGGGCGGTATATCCGTAGAAGTCAGGGAAACTAGCGACACATACTTCCTGTAAGAGGGCCACGTCGATGTCCGCCGCATCGAGCATGCGTTGTAGCATTGTCAGTTTGTGTGGTGCCTTTATCGCGTTGATATTGATTGTGGCAAGGCGAAAGGTGTGCTGCCTAGCCTCTTCACCTAGGGTAGACGCCATGGCAATCAAAGCTAACCGCAAGAGATGCCGGACCCACCAAACCCGTTACAAATTATGAGTCTTTCACGCTAGGAGTGGCATCCCCAATGCCGCCCCCTCCCCTGTCACCCGTGCCCTCTTCAGGAAGTTCCTCAACATCGTCCGACCACAGTGGGTGCAACACGATGTTGTGTAGCTGATCGGCACCTAAATCTCTCTCACGTACGTCGTCTTTGGTAGAGGTAGACGGAGCGCCATCCATCGACGCGACCTGCCGCGTTTGTGGTGCAAGAAGTAACTGGGCACTCGTAGTATGGGCAAGTGAACCGTCTACACCACTTAGATCCTCAGCAGGCGCAGCATCCATGCCGTCTGATGAGATGTCACTTTCTTGACCGGCCGTGTGTAGGAGGCAATCGTCAGAAGGGGTCCGCCGACGTCGCTTGCGTCGTCGAGGCGAACGTTGCTTTCGAACGTGGACATCCGTATCCGAATGTGGGAGGCAATCCAGCGTCGTATCACCTTCCGCTAGGAAAGCCGCGGTCGGGACAATGTTCGCGTCCACGTCCATCGCGTTCTGAATGTTATGTTGCGTCTGGAGTCCGTGGGACTGTTGCTGCTGTTGTTGCTGTAGAGGGGGCGACATATGGGTTGGCACTGAGGGTCCTTCCTCTTCGTCCCTTGGTACTTCTGACGTCGATGGATGTGTCTGATCGCCAGTTTCGTCCTCAACTATGGTGCGCATCGTCGTCTGAGCGTACGTGAGGGGCAGGATTGTAGTCCCCGTCGGGGAAACGGAGTCTCCCACTGGTATCTGCGTAATTCTACGTTGTAAGCAGCTCGATCGAACATGGCCTTCCTGCCCACATCCGGAACAGGTACGCGGTTGACCGTCGTACATGATGATTGCACGACAGCCACCGATGTTCAAATAGGACGGCACATGTTTCTTGAGCTCAAGTTTAATTTGGCGCACACCATTGTAGACCTTATACGTCGAGAAAGTTTGCCACTTTTCTGCAACGTGGCTGATAACATTGCCATATGGTCGGAAGGCGTCCTTGACAACTTCCTCTGGGACCTCGAAGTGGAGCTCAAAAACCCTTACAGTCCTTAGGCCCATGCCTGCATGATCCACCGTCACTGCACCGATATGCCCGTCAGAATGTTTGAATCTGAGAGAGTTCGAGTATTTAGAAACCACTGTCGCGCAGACCTCTGCAGTGGTCATTTTAACATAAACCACGCTCGCCGTTATAGAAAAATGTATTCCGACGACAGTCGCCGGATCTAAACGTAGATCGTCGCGTATGAACTGTTCTATTTCATAGGCTCGAGAACGCGCGTGATCTGGTTGGAAAGTAATTTTGATCGTATCGTGGCGCCATGTGTGTGCCATAGTCGCACTGAACTTGGAACAAATACAACTCGCGCCGCGAGAAGGTAAACACAAGCAAGCGCTCACGGTCGCGCACGGCGGGGCGCAGCGGACGTCCTCGCCCCACCGCAGCCGAAAGCAGACTGACCACTCAGCTATCGGGGCGGACCTTTC
The DNA here is from genome assembly GCF_023898315.1 of Schistocerca nitens. NCBI lineage: Eukaryota > Metazoa > Arthropoda > Insecta > Orthoptera > Acrididae > Schistocerca > Schistocerca nitens. The sequence continues at coordinate 164,185,841 of NC_064616.1, read as the reverse complement.
CTGTCGCGAGAGGTGGGAACACGTAATGCTCCTAGGGCTAGATAATGATTTGTTTCAACATGTTTTCCACAGAACATGTCTGTGTCGGATTTGGAGGCAACTAATTAGTTATGATGCTTCGGCACCCGCTGTTATGATTTGTGACTTTCATAGAAAACGTTTGGAGGGAGGCCCGCGATGAACACATCCACGCCCTTTACATTTCATGCCACTGTGTTGTTAGAAACTGATTGCAGTACATTTGAGCTTCACGTAGTACTGAATGAATGCTCAGTCAGAAATTATTCGTACTTCTGCATTCTCATCATTTTTGTAGTGTTATGCATCTAAACTGTCATGCACTGATCAGTCAGAACGTTATAACCACCGACGTACTATCGATAGTAGCGTCACATGGCGAGGAATGACGCCTAGTGAGACGTACCCACGGATCATGTAGTATCAGTGAGTGTGCTGTCCGTGTGTAGAATGGGGGTGCCGAGCGATCTCTTAGTTTTATCGAAGGCAGATTCCATTGGCCCGGGGGCTCAGCACGAGCATTTCGGAATCTGAATGACTTGACGGGTGTTCGAGGAGTGTTGTGGTTAGTGTTTTCAACATGTGGCGAAACCAAGGTGAAACCACGTCCTGACGTCGTGAGATTGGGCGGCCACCCCTCATTACAGATGTCGGGTGTCGTCGGTTGGTAGACTGGTAAAACAGGACAGGCGGTGAACTGTGGCGGAAATAACATCAGACTTTAATGCTAGGCAGAGAACAAGTGTGTCTAAACACACAGTGCACCGAACACTCCTAACGAGGGGACTCCGCAGCCGACGATCCATGCATGTTAACATCACGACATCGGCAACTATGAATGAAATGGGCACGTGACCACCAGCACCGGACGTTGGCGTTGTGGCATAGCGTTCCGTGGTCTGATGAAACCAGATACCTTCTTCATCATACCGATGGGAGTGCGCGAATCCGTCGTCTTCCAGGGGAACAGCTCCTTGACACCTGTACAGCGGGACGGAGACAAACTGGCGGCGGCTCCATTGTGCTCTGGGGAACATTCACGTGGGCATCCGTGGGTCCAATGAAGCTCGTGCAAGGCATCATGACGGCTGAGAAGTATCGTACACTGGTTATGACCACGTACACCCCTTCATGACGACCATGTTTCCTGACAGCAGTGGCATTTTTCAGCAAGATAATGCGCCATGTCAGATGGCCATGAGTATGACGGAGTGCTTCGAAGAACACATTGGCGAGTTCCAGTTGATGTGCTGGCTCCCCAACTCGCCAGATCTGGCTCTGAGCACTATCGGACTTAACATCTGAGGACACCAGCCCCCAGACTTAGAACTACGTAAACCTAACTAACCTAAGGACATCGCACGCATCCATGCCCGAGGCAGGATTCGAACCTGCGACCGTAACAGCCGCGTGGTTCCGGACTGAAGCGCCTAGAACCGCTCGGCCACAGCGGCCGGTCTGATCAAACACATCTGCGATGTGCCTGAACATGACAGCACAGCTCATCGCCTCCCTTCCCGGAATTTACGGGAATTAGGTGATTTGTGTGTGCAGATGTGGTGCCAACTCCCTGCAGCGACCTACAAAGGCCTCATTCTTTCCATACCACGACTTGTCGCTGGTGTTATCTGTGCCAAAGGTGAACGTACCGACTGTTAGGTAGGTGGTCTTAATGTTCTGACTGACCAATGTATACAGGTCATTTCAGTCACATATATTCTCCTTCAAGCTGTTGCAGATTAATGTAGTAATACTGTATAACAGGATTCCGCTCTGCTCTGTTCACATGGATAGAATAAGAAATACTAAATTAAGAATTCTTTCAGATGTGTTGGGTGAAATAGAATAGATATTGTATCGGCATGTCTTTGAGCTCCTAGACAACTGTAATGCCACTGACTGAATTTGCATCGAGTTACACAACATTGCGCCACTCCCGCAGCCTGGGCACTAGCTAGTGACTGAACACCAGTGCTTGGGTGTCGTTATAAAAAAATAACCTTACCGAACAGCATATTATCTTACTACTCGTATCCGGAACGCTCAGAATTATCGAATTCGGAGACTGCAAATAGTCACAAGAGTGCTTGATAGAATAATGAAAGAGAAAATTGGAAGTAAATTAGAAATATGTTACAAATAGAACACAGCATGTCATTCTTAACAGAGAGAAATCTTCAGACTTAAACGCAACTTCGTGGACCCATTATGTGGACCCATTATGTGGATAAAATTACGGGAATGCTTCGTCTCTGTCCCACATACGACTAACATCTGAAGGCTGTAATGAGTGTTGGTGCAGTGCAAATGGTGTGTTAGTATTGTTACAAATAAGTACGGGCAGAAAACAAAGGGATGGCGGCGGCGGGTGGGGGGCAGAGGTTAGAACCTAGGTCTGTCACAGAGCCTACTCTTCACGAAAACTGCCAATGGTGCCCCAAACCTAAATGCCCCTTAGATAGATGTCCGATAATTAATATGATGTTATTGTAAGGAAAATTACGGTAGCTTAATTTATAACGTCCTGTTGATGAATATCTCATTATAGAGGGTCATACGCTAAGACTCAGCAAGGATAGGCAAAGAAACTGGCATTGCCTTTTCAAAGTAACCAAACCGGCACCTCCCTTAAACGATATAGGGAAACCAGGGAAAACCAGAATTTAAGTGGCCGTACCAGCATTTAAACTTCCGCACAGTGAGCCAACTCGCTTCAAAAACTGGACATATATAAAATCCTACAAAACAGTGTAATTTGTAGATCGTTTGGCTTGCTGATTATGAATGTGGTGTCTAAATTACAAAATTCAAATGGCGGATCCAATCTGGCGGATTATTCCACGTTTTACACTTTTCAATCGAAAGCATTATCACATTTGTCGCTTGTGACATTATTCCTTCCAGAGGGGTCGCTGTCGGGTTGTTCAGTGAGAGATGGTCCGAAAAGCAGGTCTTTTACCTCAGGTGGCATCTGTTTATCTTCTTCATGTATCATTTTCTGGAGTCTCAGCCGAAGATGTCAGTTTTCTCACTGGAATATTTGCAAAATTTTCTCAGTAATGCCGGGTATCCTTATTCCGAGCTTCCTGCGCAACTTCAAATTGCCGATCAATCGGCAAGGGAGCAGTTTCGATTATAGCATATCCGTGCTTCCAAACTTGTAGACTGATCACGGCATCCGACATTATAGCAGAATACTGTGAGCACAGTGTAGTTGGCATCCGACTTTCGAGAAATATACGTTTTTTCAGAGTTATTCATAGATCTGTTTTAGTTTTAGAGTTCTCTGTACGAAATCTGAATAGTTCTGCAGTAATTCGCGACGAAGAGTACTGTTCGGCAACATTTTAATGTTGCAAAAAATTGTTTGCCAATTTGCGAAAAAACATTTTGATCACAATTCCGAACACCTCCCCAAGAATTCTACAGAAAACCCTAATGACTCTTTTTGTTCAGATAATCCAATCGCGGAAAAAATCAAAAACACTAACAAGGAGTTATGCGACATAAATGAATATTGGTTGGTGTGTTTCTACATCTGAAAGATGATGTCCGTTCAAATTTCACACCAGTCACCTAAGATTGGCGCTAGTAGTAAATCACGTTTGCTTTAAATACATGCTGTAACGGTCGTGAGCGTTAGTTATCTTAGGTGGTGAGTTGATGTGAATCAAGAATACCTCTAAGGCGTAGGACGCTGCTGAATCGTTGCAGTTTAGTGACTTTGATTTCGAAGCTATTCGTGCAAATAGCTAAAACATGAAAACGAAATAAAAAGATACAAATATTACTTGGTTCACAGGTTGTTTGCATACTGTTTGTTCAATTCTTTTAGCTTTGGGTTCCCTGGATCAGAATCGGCGGAAGTAGGAAGCGTTCCAACAAACAGAGTACATGCTACGGATTTTACCAAACTTCGTGCACAAACAATGGAGTGGTGCAGTAATAGCCTCACTGACGTTTTTCTTGAATGCTGCCCATCGTACCCTGGCGTTGCGTTTTATTACTCTGAGGGACAACCATTTACGTTTACGCGAAGTATTTAACGATCGTTACCTCTACATATCTATTTAAAATAGACAGTTGCTCTAAAAGAAGAATAAAGCACATTTGACACGTGTCAGGTTAGGTTAGGTTTCCAGCACGCTAAAGCTATACAGGGTGTTTCAGAAGCGATGGTCGATACTCAACGATACGAGAGGAATGGTCATTCGAAACAAAGAGGACAAGTAAACATGGGCTCTGAAATTCATACCTTAAGAGCTGTGAGCAACTGTTTTCTCTCACTTCACGTTCTTTCTTCGCGTCATCTTCACTGAAGATGAATTCAAGTTCTCTTAACAAAAAATGTTCAAATGTGTGTGAAATCTCATGGAACTTATCTGCTAAGGTCATCAGTCCCTAAGCTTACTCACTACTTAACCTAAATTATCCTAAGGACAAACACACAACCCATGCCCGAGGGAGGACTCGAACCTCCGCCGGGACCAGCCTCACAGTCCACGACTGCAGCGCCTAAGACCGCTCGACTAATCCCGCGCGGCTTCTCTTAACATCCCATTAAATGCCTGTATATTGTCTCCTGCTCTACCAACCAACGATTGCTGGTAACGCAACGGTAACTTCATTGTGCACAGCCGGCCGGGTGGCCGAGCGGTTCTAGGCGTTACAGTCTGGAACTGCGCGGCCACTACGGTCGCAGGTTCGAATCCTGCCTCGGGCATGGATGTGTGTGATGTCCTTAGGCTAGCTAGGTTTAAGTAGTTCTAAGTTCTAGGGGACTGATGACCTTAGAAGTTAAGTCCCATAGTGCTCAGAATCATTTGAACCATTTTGAACCATTGTGCACATACGTATCAGTTCCCCACAACTGTATGGATTATCTAAACACTGATTCTTTTTTGTCATTTCTTCAAAAAATCTAACTGGTTTCCTTTATCCTGAATTTTCGAATGGCTCCTTCTGTAACAATTCATATTTTTTTCTATTTTGGGTTTCCGTTGATCAGTATCGCTCCAACAATGAAGATTTTAATTGCTCATACGATTGACAGTTTGCAGCGACTCTTTGCATGGTTTCCGCTATTGGACCGTCCATACGACAAAAAATAGTCAAGTTTATGGCTAAGTGGCTCTGGTAAACCGATCTGGAATTGATGTATAAACGTGCGGGGGTGAAAGCCGTTCCCTCTTTCTTTGTAATGTTGTAATTTTCTGTCTGTCGAAAAGAGATCATTGTCAATTTTTTCTATTGCACCATATGGCATTTGTGCTTTCGCAACCCTTTCCGTTCCCTTCAACTGTGTCATGTTTTCCTTTATTCGTTCTACCACATTTGGATCCTGAGATGACATATTTAAGTCCCATCTAGTATCGCATCTGCGCAGTGGTGTGCAATTATCTAAACCGTACCGTTCCTCGTGTATCGGACTGAAAAATACGTTTAAAGAAAAACGGTTCAAAAGTAGTTCGAATGGCTCTAAGCACTATGGGACTTAACATCTAAGGTCATCAGTCCCCTAGACTTGGAACTACTTAAACCTAACTAACCTAAGGACATCACACACATCCATGCCCGGGGCAGGATTCGAACCTGCGACCGTAGCAGCAGCGCGGTTCCGGACTGAAGCGCCTAGAACCGCTCGGCCACAACGACCGGCAGATACGTTAAAATTTCCCGTTACTGGATCAGAGTTTTGTCCATGTATTTGATTCATATTGACCTGCGGTATATGACCTGTTGTATCGTAACTTGAAAATTGAGAATTTGGTACATGTGTCACCGTAGCTCTCTTCTCGCGTCACTCGCGTACATTCGGAGGGTCGGCTGGCGCTCTGTTGGAATGCGCGCAGTTGCCGCTTCTCGCACCATTGTCTGCTGTGAACGCACATCACCTGCTTGCACAAATATCATATTCATGTTTAATCCGTACACATGCCGAGCAAGGAGTGCTCGACAGATAAGCAGTAACGGCACAACGGGCCACTCAGGACAGCTCAGTTACTTCGGACGCGAACTAGTCATTGGATGTCATCTGAGCAACAAGTCCATCAGGGACATTTCAACCCTTTTAAAACTGCCCAAGTCGATTTCTCGTGACGCGACAGTGAAGTAGAAACGTGTAGGAACAATCACACTTAACCCTGTCCACACTGATGGACAGAAACAGTTGAGCATTGCCGAGGGTGGCTATAAAAATCGCACGAAATCATCAGCGGAAATCAATCCTGAGGTGCAAAGTGCTACCAGGAGTCAAGCTAGCACAATGAGTGCGCGTAGGGAGTTAAAAAGAACAGGTACGTCGGTCGAGGAGCTCCTCATAAGCCTCACATTTCTGTAGTCACTGCTAAGCGACGTTTGAGGTGGTGTAAAGAGAAACACCACTGGACGTGGATGACTGGAAACGAGTGATGTGTAGCCTCTGAATCATACTATTCCCCGTGGCAATCCGATGGAAGGGTTTGGTTTCGGCAAATCAATGGAGAATGTTCCCTGCCATCATGTATGGTGCCATCAGTGAACTATGGAAGAATTGGTGTTACATTATGTGGATGTTTGTCGTAGTTGGGATGTGGTCCCCATTTTCTAGTTAAGAAAGGAGGGATAGGAGCAAATTTTACAGCACTGTGTACAGTAGAGAAACAGTTTTGAGGCTGTTTGTATCAGCATGACAATGAAATATGTCATAAATCAGCATCTGTGAGGCAACGGTTTCTAGACAGTAACATTTCTTAAATGGACTGGCCTGCCCACAGTCCCCACGTGACCCCAATGGAACAACTTTGAGATAAGAAACTTCCTGGCAGATAAAAACCGTGTGCCGGACCGAGACTCGAACTCGGGACCTTTGCCTTTCGCGGACAAGTGCTCTACCAACTGAGCTACCCAAGCACGACTCACGCCCCGTCCTCACAGCTTTACTTCTACCAGTACCTCGTCTCCTACCTTCCAAACTTTACAGAATCTCTCCTGCGAACCTTGCAGAACTAGCACTCCTGAAAGAAAGGATATTGCGGAGATATGGCTTAGCCACAGCCTGTGAGGACGGGGCGTGAGTCGTGCTTGGGTAGTCCAGTTGGTAGAGCACTTGCCCGCGAAAGGCAATGGTCCCGAGTTCGAGTCTCGGTCCAGCACACAGTTTTAATCTACCAGGAAGTTTCATATCAGCGCACACTCCGCTGCAGAGTGGAAATCTCATTCTGGAAACTTTGGGATACGTTCGAACATCAACGTCTCTCCAGAATCCAGCATCTGACATCACTACCTCCCCTGGTTTCGGCTCTTGGACTGCTTTTCCTCCACTGACATTCAGACTTCTTATTGAAACTGTCCCCAGCAGACTTGAAGACGACATAAAGGTGGACGCACTTTATATTAAACTCCACTAATAAGTGTCTGAATACTTTTGATTCGATAGGGTAGGTAAGCTATAAGGTGTTGCACGTGCGGCGCAAGATCTGAGCCCGGAGTAGCGCAGGAACTAATACCACTGAGACAGGCTCCGATCGCCGCATACGCTCCAGCCCGTACCACGGAAATTGGCAGTGGCATATCTGCTTACAAACAAACAAATCGCCGGGTGTCCTCTCGTTCTGAGAGCTCCTCCATCTGCACAGTTCCATGCGGTAGCGCATTGTCACCCATTAAAATGAGAACAGTACGGTCCAAGTCCGCCCCCCGTAGCTGAATGGTCAGCGTGACGGATTGTCAGTCCTCTGAGCCCGGGTTCGATTCCCGGCTGGATCAGGCAATTTTCCCCGCCCAGGGAATGGGTGTTGTGCTGTCCTCATAATCATATCATCCTCATCGACTGCAGGTCGCCGAAGTGGCGTCAAATTGAAAGACCGGCATCCGGCGAACGGTCTGCCCACGGGGGCCCCCAGCCATACGAACAAATAAATAAATAAAGTACGGTCCTAGTTTCACCTAGCGATGTTGCACTGAGGTGAAAAAAGTCATGGGATACCCCCTAATATCGCGTCGGGCCTCCTTTTGCCCGGCGCAGTGCCGCAGCTCGACGGGGCAGGGACTCAATAAGTCTTTGAAAGTCCCCTGCTGAAGTATTGAGCCATGCCGCCTCTATAGCCGTCCATAACTGCGAAAGTATTGCCAGTGTAGGATCTTGTGCACAAACTGACCTCTCGATCATGTCCCATACATTTTCGATGTAATCCATGTCGGGCGATCTGGGCGGCCAAATCAATCGCTCTAATTGTCCAGATTGTTCTTCAAACCATTCGCGAACAGTTGTGGCTCGATGACATGGCGCATTGTCATTCATAAAAATTACATCGTTATTGGTCTCCAAGTAGCCGAACATAACAATTTCCAGTCCATGATCGGTTCAGTTGGACCAGAGGACCCAGTCTATTCCATGTAAACACAGCCTACACAATCATGGAGTCACCAACACATTGCACAATGTCTTGTTGACAACGTGGGCCCATGGCTTCACGGGGTCTACGCCACACTCAAAACATACCGTCAGCGAAATCAAGACTCAACTGATCAGGCCACGATTTAGAGTCGTCTAGGGCCGAACCGTTATGTTCTTGAGCCGAGGACAAATGCTGCAGTCTACGTCGTGCTTTTAGCAAAGACACTCGCGTCGGCCGTCTGCTTCCATAGTCCATTAACGCCAAATTGCGCTTAACTCTCCTAACGGATATCTTCCTCTTACGTCCCACATTGATTTATGCGGTTATTTAACGCAGTGTTGCTTGTCTCTTAGCACAGGCAACTATACACAAATACCGCTGCTCTCGGTCGGTAAGTGAAGGCGGTCGGCCACTGCATTGCCCGTGGTGATATATAATACCTGAAATTTGGTACTGTATTCTCGGCACATTCTTGATGTACTGGATCTCGGATATTGAATTCCCTAACGATTTCCGAAATGGAATGTCCCATGTGTCTAGCTCCAACTACCATTCCGCGCTCAAGGCCTGTTATAGACGGAAAGTCATCGAGTAAAACAGAAGTAATATCCGGCGTTCCCCAAGGAAGTGTTATAGGTCCTCTATTGTTCCTGATTTATATTAACGACATAGGACACAATCTGAGTAGCCGTCTTAGACTGTTTGCAGAAGATGCTGTCATTTACCGTCTTGTAATGTCATCAGATAATCAAAACGAATTGCAAAATGATTTAGATAAGATATCTGTATGGTGCGAAAAGTGGCAATTGACCCTGAATAAAGAAAAGTGTGAAGTTATTCACATGAGTACTGAAAGAAATCATCTAAATTTACGCGATAAGTCACACAAATCTGAAGGCTGTAAATTCAGCTAAATACTTAGGGATTACAATTATAAATAACCTAAATTGGAACGATCACATAGATAATATTGTGGGTAGAGCAAACCAAAGACTGCGATTCATTGGCACAACACTTAAAAGGTGCAACAGGCCTACTAAAGAGACTGCTTACACCACGCTTGTCCGCCCTATTCTGGGGTATTGCTGGGCGGTGTGGGATCCGCATCAGGTGGGACTGACATCGAAAAAGTACAAAGAAGGGTAGCTCGTTTTGTATTATCGCGAAATAGGGGAGATAGTGTCACAGACATGATATGTGAATTGGAGTGGCGTTTTTCGTTGCGACCGGATCTTCTCACGAAATTTCAATCACCAGTTTTCTCCTTCGATTGCGAAAACATTCTGTTGCCACCCACCTACATAGGGAAAAATTATCATCACGATAAAATAAGAGAAATCAGGGCCCGCACAGAAAAATTTAAGTGCTCGTTTTTCCCGCGTGCTGTTCGAGAGTGGAACGGTAGAGAGACAGCTTGAAGGTGGTTAATTGAACCCTCTGCCAGGCACTTTATTGTGAATAGCAGAATAATTACGTAGATGTAGACAGATGTAGATGTAATTCTCGTCGTGTGGCCTTAATCACGTCGAAAACCTTTTCACCTGAATCACCTGAGTACAAATGACAGCTCCGCCAATGCAATGCCCTGTTATACGCGATACTATAGCCATCTGTGTATGTGCATGTCGCTGTCCGATGACTTCTGCCACCACGGTGTACTTGCCAGAGACACATCATGCGAAAGTTTCTTTCCTCCTTCAGTTTTGCACACCAGTGTACATCTAGCGTTTGTACTGCGAAGACAAGAGAAATAGAGGATCGTACGGAAGCGTATCAACAGTCATCTTTCACTCGTTCCGCTTACAAGCATGGAAAGGAAATGACTAACGGTGATATAGGGCATCCTCTGCCACGTAGCTTGTGGTGGGTTTCGGAGTGTGTATGTAAATGTAGAAATTTGAAAAATTCTCATTACTTACATCAAGAGATGGCGCAGTGGGTAATGCGCTGGACACGTGTTATGGAGGGGTGAAGTGCCCGTCTGACCATCCACTTTTAGGTTTTCTAAGGTTTGCCTAAGTCCCTTAAATCTCATTTGATTACGCACCAGACCATATCCTTCGCATTCTTGTCCAAATGAGCGAAACCGAGCTGCTATCAGAACGTTAAATTCTGCCATTCCTTTTATGGTAGGGCCGCGCGGGATTAGCCGAGCGGTCTCAGGCGCTGCAGTCATGGACTCAGCGGCTGGTCCAGACGGAGGTTCGAGTCCTCCCTCGGGCATGGGCGTATGTGTCTGTCCTTAGGATAATTTAGGTTAAGTAGTGTGTAAGTTTAGGGACTGATGACCTTAGCAGTTAAGTCCCATAAGATTTAACACACATTTGAACATTTTTATGGTAGAACTCAGACACAAACTCCATCCGAACAGGCTTCGGAAGGCCCAACGGAACCGACCGACCGCCGTGTCATTCTGAGCTGATAGGCGTCTGTGTATGCGGATACGAACGGGCTTGTAGTCAGCACACTGCTCTCCCGGCTGTTGTCACTCCACGAGACCTTAGCCGCTACTTCTCAATTAAGTAGTTCCTCAATTGGCCTCACAAGGGCTGAGTACACCCCGCTTGCCAACAACGCTCGGCAGATCCGAACGGTCGTCCACCAAAGAGCCTGGCATTGCTTAACTGTGGTGGGCTGACGGGAACCGGTGTTACCACTGCATCGAAGCCGTTCGCTTTATCGGAGCATTGCACAGGACGTTTCTGCGTGTTTGCAAGATCTGGATAATAATGGACACAATAACTGATTACTTTCTAACCAAAACTATTCACTATTATATTTTATTATGATTGACCTGTTTGCATACCATAACGCTTAGATAAAGTGGTGAGCTCGAGGAGGATGGAATTCGTGTGCCAGCTTAGGACTTTTGGCTTAGCACACCTTCATGCATCTGTTATACGTTGCAACGAGGGTTCTTCCCCGCCTATCGCTGTGTCCGCGTGTATCGAAAACCGACACAGACGGACCGATACCTGCACAAACTATCAAACCACCACCCGAGTCCGAAAAGAGGCATGATTAATACGCTCGTAGAGAGAGCAGGACGAATATGTGAGCCGCAGCTCCTCATACGAGAAATGCAACACCTGGAAAGTGTTCTGAGGAGCAATGGGTACTCCACAAATTATATTAGAAGTGTAACAGAGCCAAACACTCAGTGAAGTAAGGAATCAGAAAAAGAAATGCCCGGTACTGCCTTTCTGGCATACATTCCCAGAGTGACGGACAGAATCGGCCGTATATTGCGCAAACATGGAGTAAAGACGATTTTCAAACCGACAAGGAAGATCAAAGAGTGTCTTAGATCGGCAAAGGAGAAAAGGGACCCACTTGCAATGTTGGAAATATACCGTATACCATGCACATGCGGAAAAGTTTATGTCGGAATGACTGCAGGTTGGGGCAGGTGGAGAAATCGGCTGTGGCAGAGCACGCACTGAGTGAGACCGACCACGCAATAAAATTCGCCGACACGGAAGTTCTGGCTGTAGAGAAGCACTATCACACGCGCTTGTTCAGAGAAGCTATAGAAATACAAAAATACGCGAACAGTTTCAACAAGAAAGAGGAAAGCCTTAATGTAAACGGATCCTGGCTTCCCGTACTGCAGCGAACGACCGTCGCAGGTAGCAAGAGGAGAACCGCACCGGAAATGACCGCGGAGAAGCCCTCGGACGTTGGCGCGCCAGGTACATATAGTCTGCGGCCACGAGCTCGGCTCCAGTTCACCACCGACAATGGAGGGTGAAGCTTTGACTATGCCAGCCACTCGTGCTGGCGGAACGTCAGCAAAATCATTAGATGAACGTCGGCCGAAGAACCCGAGACAGAAGCCAATAGGCAGTTTGTCAACAAGTGGCCAGGAAAGCCATAACAATTTTGTAATACACACAGAGTTAAAACACGAATATGCACAAAGCGCTGCTATATCATTCGCAGACATATGACATGCGTGACATTCCTTTCATCAAAAAGGCATCCGCCTTCAATGTGCCAGACTCATGAAGAGCCATGGTTCATCAGAAGCAGACCTTCGCTAGCAAGATAAACGCCAGGTTCGTTGGCTGGTTCATTCGGGGGAGGGGACCAAACAGCGAGGTCGTCGGTCCCATCGGATTAAGGAATGATGGGGAAGGAAATCGGCCGTGCCCTTTCAAAGGAACCATTCAGGCATTTGCCTGAAGCGATTTAGGGAAATCACGGGAAACCTAAGTCAGGACGGCCGGTCGCGGGTTTGAACTGTCGTCCTCTACAATGCGAGTCCAGTGTGCTAACCACTGCGCCACTTCGCCAGCAATAACAAAAATAGAACAAATAAATACGTTTTGTAGTCACCGCTACCAATCACAGTTTGTCAGCATTCACCTTAAATTTTACTTTTGCCGCAAGTTTCGAATTTTAAATATTACCATCTGGCGAAAATGGCAGTAAAAGTTTTTATTCGAAGCATACAATGACTCTTTCCGTGTTGTCGTCTTGGCGCGTATTGCAAAAAGCCTTGGCAGAAAGAGGAGTCCAGCATATCTCATGAGAATGTTACTTCTTTCAACAGCCTGCTTTTCCTGCAAGTATTTAAAAAGTAACTCGCATTAATAGTAGATAAGGGAATAAAAGAACACTTTTTTCGTATTGCTCTACTGAGCCTTTGCCTCACGCGTTTCGCAGCATATGCCAAGACAACAATATCATAGAAAGATCATTGTATACTTGGTATGGTGTCACCGCCAGGCACCACACTAGCTAGGTGGTAGCCTTTAAATCGGCCGCGGTCCGTTAGTATACGTCGGACCCGCGTGTCGCCACTATCAGTGATGGCAGACCGAGCGCCGCCACACGGCAGGTCTAGAGAGACTCCCTAGCACTCGCCCAGTTGTACAACCGTCTTTGCTAACGATGGTTCACTGTCTACATACGCTCTCATTTGCAGAGACGACAGTTTAGCATAGCCTTTAGCTACGTCATTTGCTACGACCTAGCAAGGCGCCATATTCAGTTACTATGTCTTCTGAACAGATAATATTGTGACTCATGTACCGTCAAGAGCGACGTTCATCATTAATGGATTAAAGTTAAGTATCAAACTAATTACGTCCGCCAACACTAATTACGTCTGCCAACACAACACTTAGACTAAATGCTTTTGTATTTTCATAGATATCTGTGGATGAAGTTTACAATTCGAGACATACAGCAATAATTATATTTAAGGAAGACACCAACAAATCGGGATTGGAAGTGGTGACTGTAAAATGTATTTAGTAATCTTATTTATAACAAAGGTATGCGTGAATATCGGCAGTAATAATCACTTAGCAGCAACAAGCATGGACGGCATTATTCCAAGTATATCTTCAGTTATCCTCAGTAATAATTACTTTATGGTCAACAGGACGGCGCCTTTATTATATGATTGCCTTTCGTTCGACCGTGAGCTGCCGATATGCAGGATCGCATCAAGAGACTCTGCACAACTGTTGTAAGGGTGGCTGAATACTTAAGGTCACTGGTATTCCTCGGATGTGCGGAAGATCAAGGTTCATGAGAATGTTACTTCTTTCAACAGCCTGCTTTTCCTGCTAGTATTTAAAAAGTAACTAGCATTAATAGTAGATAAGAGAATAAAAGAACATTTTTTTTCGAATTGCTGTACTGAACGTTTACACCACGCGTTTCACAGCATACGCCGAAACTTCCTAGCTACAACCGACTGACCTACATTTGTGGACGTCATGTTCCCGCGCTCTTCTCTTTCGTACAGTCCGCGAAGCATGTTCCCGAAGAAGCGCCAGACCACTTAAATAGCCGGCAGGTGTGGCCAAGCGGTTCTAGGCGCGTCAGTCTGGAACCGCGCGACTGCTACGGTCGCAGGTTCGAATCCTGCTTCGGGCACGGATGTGTGTGATGTCCTTAGGTTAGTTAGGTTTAAGTAGTTCTAGGTTCTAGGGGACTGATGACCTCAGATGTTAAGTCCCATAGTACTCAGAGCCTTTTGAACCATTTTTGAACCACTTAAATAGCCTCCTACAGTGGACGGTTATGATCTTTGCCTTACCCTCATTTATCACTTTAGAGTGCTTGAGACACCCCCTCAACCAGCATCGTAGTTAACGTTACTGAAAGTACGTTAACAAAATTGTCGTGGACAAAATTTCTGGCAGTACCAACCTATACTAGGTGCCCCACAATGGATAGTCAGTATTCAGGAATATGACAGGAACGATCATTCGAAGCAAAAAAGTCTAGTAAAAACGGGGTCTAAAATACACTACTGGACATTAAAATTGCTACACCACGGAGATGACGTGCTACAGACGTTAAATTTAACCGACAGGAAGAAGATGCTGTGATATGCAAATGATTAGCTTTTCAGAGCATTCACACAAGGTTGACGCCGGTGGCGACACCTACAACGTGCTGACATGAGGAAAGCTTCCAACCGATTTCTCATAGACAAACAGCAGTTGACCGGCGTCGCCTGGTGAAACGTTGTTGTGATGCCTCGTGTAAGGAGGAGAAATGCGTACCATCACGTTTCCGACATTGATAAACGTCGGATTGTAGCCTATCGCGATTGCGGTTTATCGTATCGCGACATTGCTGCTCGCGTTGGCCGAGATCCAATGACTGTTGGCAGAATATGGAATCGGTGGGTTCAGGAGGGTAATACGGAACGCCCTGCTGGATCCCAACGGCCTCGTATCACTAGCAGTCGAGATGACAAGCATCTTATCCGCATGGCTGTAACGGATCGTAAAGCCACGTCTAGATCTCTGAGTCAACAGATGGGGACGTTTACAAGACAACCACCATATGCACGAATAGTTCGACGACGTTTGCAGCAGCATGGACTATCAGCTCGGAGACCATGGCTGCGGTTACCCTTGACGCTGCATCACAAACAGGAGCGCCTGCGATGGTGTACTCCACGGTGAACCTGGGTGCACGAATGGCAAAGCGTCATTTTTTCGGATGAATCCAGGTTCTGTTTACAGCATCACGATTTTCGCATCCGTGTTTGGCGACATCGCGGTGAACGCACGCTGGAAGCGTATATTCGCCATCGCCATACTGGGGTATCACCCGGCGTGATGGTATGTGGTGCCATTGGTTACACGTCTCGGTCACCTCTTGTTCGCATTGACGGCACTTTGAACAGTGGGCATTACATTTCAGAAGTGTTACGACCCGTGGCACTACCCTTCATTCGATCCCTTCGAAACCCCACATTTCAGCAGGATAATGCACGACCGCATGTTGCAGGTCCTGTACGGGCCTTTCTGGATACAGAAAATGTTCGACTGCTGCCCTGGCCAGCACATTCTCCAGATCTCTCACCAATTGAAAACGTCTGGTCAATGGTGGCCAAGCAACTGGCTCGTCACAATACACCAGTCACTACTCTTGATTAAATGTGGTATCGTGTTGACGGTGCATGGGCAGCTGTACCTGTACACGCCATCCAAGCTCTGTTTGACTCAATGCCCAGGCGCATCAAGGCCGTTATTACAGCCAGAGGTGGTTGTTCTGGGTACTGATATCTCAGGATGATTGCACACCCAAATTGCGTGAAAATGTAGTCACATGTCAGTTCTAGTATAATATATTTGTCCAATGAATACCCGTTTATCATCTTGGTGTAGCAATTTTAATGTCCAGTAGTGTACGTACGTTAAGAATTTCTTCATCTTAAGAGATTGTGAAACATAGCTGTTGTACTGCAGGCCTTTTGCATTCGATATTTTGAGAGATGATAGTATGGACCAAAACAAGAAAGAAAAGTGCAGTAAACATGGGCTCTAAAGAACGTACGTTAAGAACTATGAGCACGTCTTCCACTTAGAGGCTATGAAATCCGTTTCTTCTACAAAACAAGTATTCATACCTCTTAAGGTATGCATTTTAGAGCCCATGTTTACTAGATTTCTTTCGCTTCGAATGATACTTCCTATGATCCCTGAATATTGACCATTCATCCTAGGAACACCCTGTATAGGACCTGCTGGTGTCGTCTGACCCACAGGGATAACGCATCTGTCTTTACCGTCTTCAGAAAGTTTATATCCATCATTTCCGTTGTGGACCTTCCTTTCGGGTTGTGGTTCAGCATATTGTTGGTTGGTTTTCCATCTGTCAAACTGTTATATCTCTCTACTCAGCTTCCTCATTAGTGGCATGTAAGTCTACTTATTTCGAACGTTTTCATTTTTTATTAAAACTCTTTTTGTGCAGTCCTTTATTCACGTCAAGTATCGCTGTTGCTTGTAATTTGATGACAGCATTCTTTTTACTTATTCAGCTCTCGGTTCCACACAACAGAAATACACTCCTGGAAATTGAAATAAGAACACCGTGAATTCATTGTCCCAGGAAGGGGAAACTTTATTGACACATTCCTGGGGTCAGATACATCACATGATCACACTGACAGAACCACAGGCACATAGACACAGGCAACAGAGCATGTACAATGTCGGCACTAGTACAGTGTATATCCACCTTTCGCAGCAATGCAGGCTGCTATTCTCCCATGGAGACGATCGTAGAGATGCTGGATGTAGTCCTGTGGAACGGCTTGCCATACCATTTCCACCTGGCACCTCAGTTGGACCAGCGTTCGTGCTGGACGTGCAGACCGCGTGAGACGACACTTCATCCAGTCCCAAACATGCTCAATGGGGGACAGATCCGGAGATCTTGCTGGCCAGGGTAGTTGACTTACACCTTCTAGAGCACGTTGGGTGACACGGGATACATGCGGACGTGCATTGTCCTGTTGGAACAGCAAGTTCCCTTGCCGGTCTAGGAATGGTAGAACGATGGGTTCGATGACGGTTTGGATGTACCGTGCACTATTCAGTGTCCCCTCGACGATCACCAGTGGTGTACGGCCAGTGTAGGAGATCGCTCCCCACACCATGATGCCGGGTGTTGGCCCTGTGTGCCTCGGTCGTATGCAGTCCTGATTGTGGCGCTCACCTGCACGGCGCCAAACACGCATACGACCATCATTGGCACCAAGGCAGAAGCGACCCTCATCGCTGAAGACGACACGTCTCCATTCGTCCCTCCATTCACGCCTGTCGCGACACCACTGGAGGCGGGCTGCACGATGTTGGGGCGTGAGCGGAAGACGGCCTAACGGTGTGCGGGACCGTAGCCCAGCTTCATGGAGACGGTTGCGAATGGTCCTCGCCGATACCCCAGGAGCAACAGTGTCCCTAATTTGCTGGGAAGTGGCGGTGCGGTCCCCTACGGCACTGCGTAGGATCCTACGGTCTTGGCGTGCATCCGTGCGTCGCTGCGGTCCGGTCCCAGGTCGACGGGCACGTGCACCTTCCGCCGACCACTGGCGACAACATCGATGTACTGTGGAGACCTCACGCCCCACGTGTTGAGCAATTCGGCGGTACGTCCACCCGGCCTCCCGCATGCCCACTATACGCCCTCGCTCAAAGTCCGTCAACTGCACATACGGTTCACGTCCACGCTGTCGCGGCATGCTACCAGTGTTAAAGACTGCGATGGAGCTCCGTATGCCACGGCAAACTGGCTGACACTGACGGCGGCGGTGCACAAATGCTGCGCAGCTAGCGCCATTCGACGGCCAACACCGCGGTTCCTGGTGTGTCCGGTGTGCCGTGCATACAGTTGTTCTTCTACATCATTATCATAATATCCCAGATACTGAAGTGTGAAATCTGTTTAATTATCTTGTTATTAATTGCTGTTTTCGACCATACTGGATATTTACTTTGATAGGCCATAACTTTCGTATTATGTAATGAAATTTGTAATTATAATGCTGTACTGGACTACAACCCTCATAAACCAGGAACCCTGCCGAGGTGGGATGGTTTACTTGCCTCACCGATGCAGTTAAATGTATCGTATTATCGTATGTGCAACCACAACGGAGAGGTACCTGTTGAGGGGCCAGACTAATCCGCGGTTCCTGAACAGGGATAGCAACCTATTCAGGAGTTGCAGGTGGGCCAATCTGGATGACTGACTAACCTGCCCTTGTAACATTAGCCAATATGGCACTGTCGTGCTGGTATTCCAAACAGAAGAAACCAAGGGGAAAATACAGCCGTGATTTTTCCCGAGGTCATCCGGCTTTACTCTACGCCCTAATGATCCGCTTGGGTAAAATATTCCAAAGGTAAAACATTACCCCATTCTGATCTCCGGGCGGGGACTGCTTCGGAGGACGTCGTCATCGGAAAAAAAAACAAGACTGACATTCTACGGGTCGGAGAGTGAAATGTCAGATCCCTCAGTGAAATAGGGTGGTTAGAGAATTTAAAAAAGGAAATTTATAGGCTGAAGTCAGACGTAGTAGGAATTAGTGAAGTGCGATAGCAGGAATAATAGGGCTTCTGAACAGTAGAGTACAGGGTTATTAAAAAGAATTAAACAGGAACAATGCAGGAGTAGGTCCAATAACGACTAAGAAAATAGGAATGCGTATAACCTTCTATGAACAGCCCCATGAACGCATTATCTAGTCAAGATAGACACGAAGCCAGTACTCACCACATTAGTACAAGTTTATATGCCAACTAACTCCGCAGATGACGTAGAGACTGAAAAAATGTATGAAGAGATAAAGGAAATTACTCAGATAGTTAAAGGAGATGAAGATTTAATTGTGATGGGTGACTGGAATGCAGTAGTAATAAAAGGAAGAGAAGGAAAAATACTCGGAGAAATAGACTGGGGGGACGTAATGAAAGTGAAAGCCACCTGGGAGAATGCTGTACAGAGCATAATTTAATCACCGCCGACTCTTGGCTTAAGAACCATGGTAGAAGACTATATACGTGGGAGAGACCTGGAGACACTGGAAGGAGGAGGAGGAGGAGATTAGTGTTTAACGTCCCGTCGACAACGAGGTCATTAGAGACGGAACGCAAGCTCGGGTGAGGGAAGGATGGGGAAGGAAATCGGCCGTGCCCTTTCAAAGGAACCATCCCGGCATTTGCCTGGAGCGATTTAGGGAAATCACGGAAAACCTAAATCAGGATGGCCGGAGACGGGATTGAACCGTCGTCCTCCCGAATGCGAGTCCAGTGTGCTAACCACTGCGCCACCTCGCTCGGCAGACACTGGAAGGTTTCAAGTTGGTTATACAGGGTGAACATTAATAAAACCGACAAACTGTAGGGACGGATTCATGACTATAAACGGAGAGGAAAAGGTCCTATGAACATGTGTCCGGAAATGCATTGTTGCCACGGCAGATGGCACTGACGAATTGAAGTTCCTATGACCACGTGCCTCGTCTGTAGCCCACAGATGACGATAATGGACATTGATGATGCCAGTTCTGGTAAAGGTTGCTTATTCGGTAAATAGGAATGATGACAGAAATCCCATAGTTGTGATGGTCTGGTTCAAAAACCATCGACAAAATCCTTCCCGTAAAAGGGAATCCGCTGCTGATAATCCTTGCACTCGTTGCGGGTGATAGGGATAGTAGAGGTTGTCATGCAGGATACACATAATCTCACTTTGGTTTACACCATGTTGGCGGGCCACCTGCCAGGAGCTTGTACTAGGGTTCGCTCAATATCCTGTAGAGCTCGGTCCTCCAGATATGGTGTACGCACAGTCCGCCGCCCCCCTGCACGTTCGTCTGCCTGAACGGACCCATGATCACACAAACGCCCAAAAAGGGCTTGAAATGTTGTGTGATGTGGTTGTTGTCTGTGAGGGTACTCGTTTTGGTACAACCGTGCTGCATCTCGACCGTTTCCATCTGCTTGGCCGTATACAAACACCATCTCGGCCTGTTCCCGACATGAATATCGGCCCATTCTGCTGCTTACAGTACGCTGCACCAATTACACAGCTTGCAACACCCAAGGCGCGTGGTCGGAGGAACTTTCATTCATCGGCGACATCTACCGTGGCAACGACGCATTTCCGTACATATATTCGTCAGACCTTTTCTCCTCCATTTCCTGTCAGGAATCTGTCCCTGCAGTTTGTATTATTAATGTTGACCCAATATAATGGTAAGACAGAAATTTCGGAACCAGAGACATTTCCAGGGACAGATATGGACTCTAGCTAACACTTATAACTTATGAACTGTAGACTAATTCTGAAGAAACTGAGAAAAGTTAGGAAATTAAGAAGATGAGACCTGCATAAATTGGAAATTTCTGAAAATTTCTGCAAGATTAAAAATGTGCGGCGGAGTGGGACTGGAAACTGTAACACTGGCCTTTCAGGGGTAAATGCTCACTGAATGAGCTATCCGCCCGATCCGGTGCTCAGTTTTTAATCTGCCAGGAAGTTTCGAATCAGCGCACACTCCGCTGAAGAGTGAAAATTGTTTCTGAAGGAACTGTAGGTTGTTAGGAGTTTCAGAGGGAGCATTAGACACCGATAGACTGAAAGAGAAGGAAAGGGCCGGCCGCTGTGGCCGAGCGGTTCTAGGCGCTTCAGTCTGGAACCGCACGACCGCTACGGTCGCAGGTTCTAATCCTGCCTCGAGCATGGATGTGTGTGATGTCCTTAGGTTAGTTAGGTTTAAGTAGTTCTAAGTTCTAGGGGACTGATGACCTCAGATGTTGAGTCCCATAGTGCTCAGAGCCATTTAAACCACTTTTAGAAGGAAAGGAATGCAATAGGATGCTATTGGTTAGCTTTGATGAATGAAATGAGAAATTCGTCGCAGGATCACATAGGTAAACAGACATGGTCTAGTAGAAATCCTTGCATAATGCATGACGTATTAAATGTAACTGACGAAAGGAGAAAATATAAAAATGCAAAAATGAAGCAGGCGGAAAAAATACAGTGTCCGAAAAATGACACTGGTAAAAAGTACAAGATGGTTGGAATGGCTAGGGAGGAAATATAAGGCTGTAGAAACATACATTTCTAGGGGAAATATACATGCAGATACCTTATGAGAAAAGAGAAGCGGAATGAGATTTTCACTCTGCAGCGGAGTGTGCGCTGATATGAAACTTCCCTGGCAGATTAAAACTGTGTGCCCGACCGAGACTCAAACTCGGGAACAGCTGTATGTGTATCAAGAACTCAGATGGCAAGCCAGTACTCAGCAAAGAAGAAAAACCTGAACGATGGAAGAAATATATACAGTATAAGGGGACCAGACCTGAAGACAATCTTATATAAAAAGAAGTGTAAGTAAGTGCAGAAGAGGTAGGTATTATATTAAGGGAAGGATTGATAGCTCAGTCAGACGCCTAAGTGGAAACAAGACAGCTGGAGTAGTCACCTTTCCCTCAGAATTACTGACATCACTGAGAGAGCCAACAAATGGTTCAAATGGCTCTGAGCACTATGGGACTCAACTGCCGTGGTCACAAGTCCCCTAGAACTTAGAACTACTTAAACCCAACTAACCTAAGGACATCACACACATCCATGCCCGAGGCAGGATTCGAACCTGCGACCGTAGCGGTCGCACGGTTCCGGACTGCGCGCCTAGAACCGCAAGACCACCGCGGCCGGCTGAGAGCCAACCATGACGCAACTCTTCCACCTGATGTGCAAGGTACATGAAACAGGAGAAATATCTTCAAACTTCCGGAAGAAAGTAATTATGCAAATTCCAAAGAAAGCAGTTGTTGACAAATGTGAATATTACTGAACTATCAGTTTAATAAATCATGACTGCAAAACAAACACTCACACGAATTATTTACAGAAGAATGGAAAAGTGGTGGAGGAAAGATCACTTTGGGTTCCGGAGGAATGTACGAACCTGTGAGGCAATACTAACGCTACGACTCAACAAGGGGAACTTACCATCGCAGACCCCCCTGAGATTTAATGGTAAGAGGGCGCAATGGATAGTCCGTCAAAAACTGAGCTCAGATCAAGCATGAAAACAGGAACAGGGAATACTGAACCGTGAAAATAAAGCACAATAGGAAGAGTGAACAGTACAAGGAGAAGAAGTGCAATATAGAACAGCCTCAAAGAGCAATGGCATCATTGGTTCAAATGGTTCAAATGGCTCTGAGCACTATGGGACTCAACTGCTGTGGTTATCAGTCCCCTAGAACTTAGAACTACTTAAACCTAACTAACCTAAGGACATCACACACATCCATGCCCGAGGCAGGATTCGAACCTGCGACCGTAGCAGTCGCACGGTTCCGGACTCCGCGACTAGAACCGCGAGACCACCGCGGCCGGCAATGGCATCATTGCCGGCACGGTGGGTCACCGTGTTCGGTCAGAGGGATAGTTGCTCTCTGTAATAAAAAAAACTGAGTGAATGGATCGACGATGAAGTTGATCAAGCGTCATGGGACATCCGCCCCGAACAAATACAACGACCAATAACGAACAAAATGAGATTAAAAAAAGGTTGTCACGGTATTGAACTGCCAGTCGGGCGAATGTGGTCAAATCTGCGTGTTCGTTATATTCAAATTTGTGTCTGTGTCGTGGCGTAACGTCCGTTTGCAACAGCGAGGTGTACGGAAGAGACCTATAATGGCATTTGATTCTGTTCAAGTCGGCTACTCTGTTAGCAGTCGAAAGGAAGTGGCTTTTGAATGGGAATCGCAAACGTTTGATGATAAGGCGACAAGTCAGCCGAATCCTCCACCGGAAAATACACTGAAGCGTCAAAGAAACTGGTAGAGGCATGCGTTTTCAGATACAGAGATATGTAAGCAGGCAGAATAGGGTGATGGGAATGGGAACTTGCAGTTGGCAAGAAGGCAGCTAGGAGGAGGAGCTATTCAGACAGTTATACTTGGTGTATATGCAATATACACTCCTGGAAATTGAAATAAGAACACCGTGAATTCATTGTCCCAGGAAGGGGAAACTTTATTGACACATTCCTGGGGTCAGATACATCACATGATCACACTGACAGAACCACAGGCACATAGACACAGGCAACAGAGCATGCACAATGTCGGCACTAGTACAGTGTATATCCACCTTTCGCAGCAATGCAGGCTGCTATTCTCCCATGGAGACGATCGTAGAGATGCTGGATGTAGTCCTGTGGAACGGCTTGCCATGCCATTTCCACCTGGCGCCTCAGTTGGACAAGCGTTCGTGCTGGACGTGCAGACCGCGTGAGACGACGCTCCATCCAGTCCCAAACATGCTCAATGGGGGACAGATCCGGAGATCTTGCTGGCCAGGGTAGTTGACTTACACCTTCTAGAGCACGTTGGGTGGCACGGGATACATGCGGACGTGCATTGTCCTGTTGGAACAGCAAGTTCCCTTGCCGGTCTAGGAATGGTAGAACGATGGGTTCGATGACGGTTTGGATGTACCGTGCACTATTCAGTGTCCCCTCGACGATCACCAGTGGTGTACGGCCAGTGTAGGAGATCGCTCCCCACATCATGATGCCGGGTGTTGGCCCTGTGTGCCTCGGTCGTATGCAGTCCTGATTGTGGCGCTCACCTGCACGGCGCCAAACACGCATACGACCATCATTGGCACCAAGGCAGAAGCGACTCTCATCGCTGAAGACGACACGTCTCCATTCGTCCCTCCATTCACGCCTGTCGCGACACCACTGGAGGCGGGCTGCACGATGTTGGGGCGTGAGCGGAAGACGGCCTAACGGTGTGCGGGACCGTAGCCCAGCTTCATGGAGACGGTTGCGAATGGTCCTCGCCGATACCCCAGGAGCAACAGTGTCCCTAATTTGCTGGGAAGTGGCGGTGCGGTCCCCTACGGCACTGCGTAGGATCCTACGGTCTTGGCGTGCATCCGTGCGTCGCTGCGGTCCGGTCCGGTCCCAGGTCGACGGGCACGTGCACCTTCCGCCGACCTCTGGCGACAACATCGATGTACTGTGGAGACCTCACGCCCCACGTGTTGAGCAATTCGGCGGTACGTCCACCCGGCCTCCCGCATGCCCACTATACGCCCTCGCTCAAAGTCCGTCAACTGCACATACGGTTCACGTCCACGCTGTCGCGGCATGCTACCAGTGTTAAAGACTGCGATGGAGCTCCGTATGCCACGGCAAACTGGCTGACACTGACGGCGGCGGTGCACAAATGCTGCGCAGCTAGCGCCATTCGACGGCCAACACCGCGGTTCCTGGTGTGTCCGCTGTGCCGTGCGTGTGATCATTGCTTGTACAGCCCTCTCGCAGTGTCCGGAGCAAGTATGGTGGGTCTGACACACCGGTGTCAATGTGTTCTTTTTTCCATTTCCAGGAGTGTATTTGACCAACTGTCAGAGCTGAGTGGAGAGGAGCCTCTTGTAGCTGTAGATGTAGGGAACATGCAGCAGTTCTCAGCAGTTATTAGGCCTAGGTTAGTTGCAAAATCCAACAGAAAGAAGAAGGTTCTGCTGCTAGGTAGTTCGCACGGTAGAGGTGTGGGCCAGCAGTTGCAGGAAGTGTTGGGGAGTGAGTACCAGGTCACCAGCATTGTCAAGCCTAGTGCAGAGTTTGCTCAGGTGACTGACAGCATAGGAGACCGTTCACTGTTTCTATTTTGCTTTTTTTTTTCACAGTACAGTACACCTTCTTCCTGTTTTCGTGCTTGATCTGCGTTCAGTTTTTGACGGGCTATTCACTGAGCTAGCTTACCAATAAATCTGAGGGGGGTGCGATGTGGAGTTTTCCTTGTCAAAAGGAACACTGAAGAAAGGCAAACATACGTCTGCAGCATTTGTAGACTTAAAGACAGCTTCCATCAACGTTGACTGGAATATGCTCTTTGAACTCTTACGGTAGCATGGATAAAATACGAGGGTTGGAACTTAAATAGTGGCAACTATTTATTCACAACCGATACAAAAGAGTTACATGTTTGCACCTGTTACTGTCCTTCAAAGCAGTCACCAGCATTGTGTAGATGTGGAAGGCGTAGTATACCGTTAGCAGAGCCTGTTCTGTTGATGGCTCGAACGGAGCGGTCTACTGTCTACTGTCGAATTTCTGGAACAGTTCCTTCTCTGGTGCCTTCATCTTCAAAATCAAATCAAAGTCACAAAGGCTGAAGTCCACGGAGCTTGATGGATGGTACAGTACTTCTCAGTCCCATCGACCGAACAGAGCAGCCACAGCTTGCGCTGTATGCGCCCGCGTATTGTCGTGAAAAATGATGGGTGGGTTGCACTGAAAGACGTATCGCCGCTTCTTTCGCAAAGCTGGTCGCAGGTGATGCTTCAAAAACGAACAGTAATACTGTACACTGACGGTCTGCCGTGGAGGAAAGTAATGCGTTAGGATAACACCCTCACAGTCGTACACGAGAATCACCATAACTTTAGACCGATCCATTCGCACCATCAACAGAACAGGCTCTGCTAACGGTATACTACGCCTTCCACATCGCTGGCAACGCATTCTACACAAGGCTGGTGACTACTTTGAAGGACAGTAACAGGTGCAAACAAGAAACTCTTTTGTATCGGTTGTGAATAAATACACTCCTGGAAATTGAAATAAGAACACCGTGAATTCATTGTCCCAGGAAGGGGAAACTTTATTGACACATTCCTGGGGTCAGATACATCACATGATCACACTGACAGAACCACAGGCACATAGACACAGGCAACAGAGCATGCACAATGTCGGCACTAGTACAGTGTATATCCACCTTTCGCAGCAATGCAGGCTGCTATTCTCCCATGGAGACGACCGTAGAGATGCTGGATGTAGTCCTGTGGAACGGCTTGCCATGCCATTTCCACCTGGCGCCTCAGTTGGATCAGAGTTCGTGCTGGACGTGCAGACCGCGTGAGACGACGCTTCATCCAGTCCCAAACATGCTCAATGGGGGACAGATCCGGAGATCTTGCTGGCCAGGGTAGTTGACTTACACCTTCTAGAGCACTTTGGGTGGCACGGGATACATGCGGACGTGCATTGTCCTGTTGGAACAGCAAGTTCCCTTGCCGGTCTAGGAATGGTAGAACGATGGGTTCGATGACGGTTTGGATGTACCGTGCACTATTCAGTGTCCCCTCGACGATCACCAGTGGTGTACGGCCAGTGTAGGAGATCGCTCCCCACACCATGATGCCGGGTGTTGGCCCTGTGTGCCTCGGTCGTATGCAGTCCTGATTGTGGCGCTCACCTGCACGGCGCCAAACACGCATACGACCATCATTGGCACCAAGGCAGAAGCGACTCTCATCGCTGAAGACGACACGTCTCCATTCGTCCCTCCATTCACGCCTGTCGCGACACCACTGGAGGCGGGCTGCACGATGTTGCGGCGTGAGCGGAAGACGGCCTAACGGTGTGCGGGACCGTAGCCCAGCTTCATGGAGACGGTTGCGAATGGTCCTCGCCGATACCCCAGGAGCAACAGTGTCCCTAATTTGCTGGGAAGTGGCGGTGCGGTCCCCTACGGCACTGCGTAGGATCCTACGGTCTTGGCGTGCATCCGTGCGTCGCTGCGGTCCGGTCCCAGGTCGACGGGCACGTGCACCTTCCGCCGACCACTGGCGACAACATCGATGTACTGTGGAGACCTCACGCCCCACGTCCACCCGGCCTCCCGCATGCCCACTATACGCCCTCGCTCAAAGTCCGTCAACTGCACATACTGTTCACGTCCACGCTGTCGCGGCATGCTACCAGTGTTAAAGAATGCGATGGAGCTCCGTGTGCCACGGCAAACTGGCTGACACTGACGGCGGCGGTGCACAAATGCTGCGCAGCTAGCGCCATTCGACGGCCAACACCGCGGTTCCTGGTGTGTCCGCTGTGCCGTGCGTGTGATCATTGCTTGTACAGCCCTCTCGCAGTGTCCGGAGCAAGTATGGTGGGTCTGAGACACCGGTGTCAATGTGTTCTTTTTTCCATTTCCAGGAGTGTAGTTGCCATTATTTACGTTCCAACCCTCGTACAATGAGCGAAAGGCTATCCAGAACTTGTACAGATATCACAGAGAAAGCGAAGCTGTAGTTGAGAAGGGGGTGAGTGTTGTAGCGTATCCCTGCTGTTATTCAATACAGTGAGCAAGCAGTGAAGGACAAAATGGTTCAAATGGCCCCAAGCACTATGGGACTTAACATCTGAGGTCATCAGTCCCCTAGACTTAGAACTACTTAAACCTAACTAACCTAAGGACATCACACACATCCATGCCCGAGGCAGGATTCGAACCTGCGACCGTAGCAGCAGCGCGGTTCCGCACTGAAGCGCCTAGAAGCGCTCGGCCACAGCGGCCGGCCAGTGAAGGACACCAAAGAGAAATTTGGAGTGGGAATTAAAGTTCACGGACGAAAAAAAACTTAGCTGATAACACTGTAATTCTGTCTGAAACGGCTAAGGAGTTCGAAAATTTAACCGAACGGATGGTGTCTTGAAACTAGATAATGAGATGAACATCAATAACAGTAAAACAAGGGTAATGCAGTGTAGTCGAATTAAATCAGGCGATGCCTAGAGACTTGGATTAGGAAATGAGACACTAAAAGTAGCGGTTGAGTTTTGTTATTTGGGCAGCAAAATAACTGATTATGGCTGAAGTAGGGAGGATGTAAAGTGCGGAATGACAATAGCAAGAAAATAAATTCTGCAAAACAGGAATTTTTTAAAAAAATGGTTCAAATGGCTCTGAGTACTATGGGACTTAACTTCTGAGATCATCAGTCTCCTAGAACCTAGAACTACTTACACCTAACAGACCTAAGGATAACACACACATCCATGTCCGAGGCAGGAATTTTTAATCATTTAAAATAAATTTAAGTGTAAATATATTTCTCGGGTGTTCCGCCACATAATGTTGTGTAAATCCCACATTATTTCTCCACAACAACTGTTCGACATCTTTAGGTGGTGGTGATGATGTTTGGTTTGTGGGGCGCTCAACTGCGCGGTCATCAGCTTCCGTACAAAGTCCCAATTTTTACACAGTCCAATTTTTTTTCACAGTCCAATCTAGCTACTGACACGGATGATGATGATGATGATGATGATGATGAAATGATTAGGACAACACAAACATCTAGTCCCCGGTAGGTGGTGGTATACTGTCTTCATTGCTGCGCGACACGACTGTTGCTGGCAGGCGTGGAAATTCACCCACCACTGGTCAGGATCCAAGGAGCGGCCTTCCGCGCGTGCGCAGTGGTGGGCTGTGATTGTGCTGCCGGACGCTGCTGTGTTTAATAGCTGAATAAACTCCCTGCAATGCACTGCGTCATATAGGACATCGAAATTTATTGCTTCTCCAGTTTTAATTTAATGACAGCCAGTGTTTAGTTGAAATCTCTCATCGCTATAGCAAACTTCATAAAGTACGATGTTTACTTCTTATCTACACTGAAGAGCCAAAAAAACTGGCACACCTGCCTAATATCGTGTAAGACCCGCTCGAGCGCCCACAAGTGCCCGACCTAGCATGGACTCGATGTCTGGAAGGAACTGACACCATGAATCCTTCAGGACTGTCCATAAATCCGTAAGCGTACGAGAAGGTGGAGATCTCTTCTGAACAGCACGTTGCAAGGCATGTCAGATACGCTCAATAATGTTCATGTCTGGGGAGTTTGGTGGCTAGCGGAAGTGTTTGAACTCAGAAGAATGTTCCTGGAGCAATTCTGGACGTGTGGGGTGTCGCATTGTCTTGTTGGAATTGCCCAAATCAGTCGGAATGCACAATGGACATGCAAGATGCAGCTGAATCAGACAGGATGCTTACGTACGTGTCACCTGTCAGAGTCGTATCTAGACGTATCAGGGGTCTCAAATCACACCAACTGCACATGCGCCACGCCATTACAGAACCTCCATGAGCTTGAACAGTCCCCTGCTGACATGCACGGTCCATGGATCCAAGAGGTTGTCTCCATACCCGTACACTTCCATGCGCTCGAAACAATTTGAAACGAGACTCGTCCGACCAGGCAACATGTTTCCAATCATCAACAGTCCACTGTCGATGTTGACGGGCCCAGGCGAGGCGTAAAGCTTTGTGTCGTGCAGTCATCAAGGGTACACCAGTGGGCCTTCGGTTCCTAAACCCATATCGATGTTGTTTCGTTGAGTGGTTCGCACGCTGACACTTGTTGATGGCGCAGCATTGAAATCTGCAGCAATTTGCAGAAGGGTTGCGCTTCTGTCACGTTGAACTATTCTCTTCAGTCATCGTTGGTCTCGTTCCTGCAGGATCTTTTTCCGGCCGTAGCGATGTCGGGGATTTGATGTTTTACTGGATTCGTGATATTCATGGTACACTGGTGAAATGGTCGTACGGGAAACTCCCCACGTCATCGCTACCTCGGAGATGCTGTGTCCCATCACTCGTGCGCCGACTATAACACCACGTCGAAATTCACTTAAATCTTGATAACTTAGCATTATAGCAGCAGTAACCGATCTAACAACTGCGTCAGACACTTTTTGTCTGATCTAGTATTTGCTGGCCGCAGCGCCATATTCTGCCTGTTTACATATCTCTGTATTTGAATACGCATTCCGACACAAGTTTCTTTGGCGCTTCAATGTATATTACCAACAAGGGAACTGTCCAGTCCGAAATGTCAAAACCTGCCCTGAAATTTTTTATAGAAGAAGAATATACCGAAAGAAACACTATGCCAAAAATGTAACTGCTACGAAATACTGCAAGTATTTTTTTTAAAAGATGTTGTCTACGAAATTCCTGGCTTGCCAGGCACCTGACGAAGTGTACAATCCCGCCATTGCTGTAGCACACAGCGCATGCGCGACACAGCGGGCACATATCCTTGGCTGGTGGCATATCTGTAAACAGATAACATTGCACAACGCGATCGTAATTTGCAAAGCGAATTTCAGATTCTGTTGATAAATTTCTCTGACCCAACTGTTCACAGTTACTATTCACTCGAATTCGCAACTCATTTAATATCCATAATAATTAGCAGCTGCCTTTGCGGTATCGCTGCGTGTTGACAATGGTGATAAAACTGCTTTCGCCATCCAATAGATGCTTTTCATTTTTATGACGACTACAAGGAATAAACAAGAAACTTTTTCATTGTTAGCAAAATATACATTATTCAAACCGTTTTTGTAAGCAGTTCTTCGTGCGGCAGAAATGAGTAAGTTTACAATTTAAAAAAAAGAAACTTCCAGTATGCTTTAGGAACTAATTTTCTTTTGGTGTATTCTGCCTGTATGAAAAATTTCAGGCTATATTTCGGTTTGTCGGACTGGACCATTCCCTTGTAAGCGGCTATCCCGGAACCCTATGCAGGTTGCCAACCTAACGGCTGCCATAGGCAACAAAAAATTCGCTATGGATATTTCGCATAATTATTGGTCGTATTTAAGAATGATAGGAAGATCTACTAATAATTTGTTATGACAGTACCGCGGTAAAATGAAACTAAACTCATGCCAAACTGATTATCAGTTGCATAAGGCACCACATGTTGTTTGAAATGAGGACTGTTACGCAGAAGAGACCAAATGCTATAAACAAGCCATTATACCATTTATGTTGAGAGTTGATCTTAAATTTTTTTTTTTTTGTACGACTAGTAATCACTAAGGCTTCATAATAGCAGATACCAGTAGCAGATACAATTCTCATTTGCGGGTTAACAGGCTTGGAAACACTTTCAGTCTGCTGAGTTCAGCGAGCGAGCGAGCTCAGGCCTACCTTCGTGACGTACGCACCGCGGCCTATCTTTCTCTTGGACCTCGAGCTCTGAGTTACGCAATCACGCACTCGAGCTACGACTCACAGAGATGTAAACCGGTGCCTCCCACACAGAACGTCCCAGTCTGCCCTGAGAGCTGCAACACCAAGAAGTATCGCTTCTCGGCTTTTGCCAAGTTCAATGTGAATTTTTTTCTTTTTTTTAAATTTATGTCAACTATAGTCATATCACCGACAAAATTTACATTCTACATTAAAAGTTTAACACAGGTATTACAGTTAGAAACTGTTTATTTGCTTTCAGGCAGCGTAATTGAAGGAGCGCAAATACCCGGACCTCATTCATCCAGTATTTGAGAATGAGACCTCTTAGCGACCTCCAGTAAACTTAAGACATAATTTCAAACCTATACAAAGCTTTTTTCCGCTGACTCACCCCCACCACACAAAATTACGAAGGGAAAAAGTTTATCGCTTACTACATTTTCGCTGTTCATGCAGTAAAACTGCAGCATCAGACACGACGTTTCAATTTATTCTTTACTGCCAATTCTGTTCACAAGACAGTGTACAAACACTACCCACATATACTACTTCAGCCACTTCGCACAAACCTCAAGTATAATTTCAAACTTTTTGTAAACTTTTTCTCGCTCACATCCTTAACGTGCAATATTTAACACATTAACTCATTCGTAAAGCTCTTTCGTACATAGGAGTTCGATTCTTTAAATAATCGCTGGTTTAGTCGTTTTACTCTAACAGCCAAATCTCCAGATGTCAGACTCTCAGGTCGGTCCCAAACGTTGTACGTCGATAGAGTATCAATCAAAACAGATTTAGTTTGTGCTGTGTGCTATCGTCCAGTAGAATACGCGTGAAAGGTGATTAAAAGTAACACTAGAACTACAAAGCCAGCAAAAGCGTATCTGTGAACAATAAATTTGCTGTGTATATAAGGATAATTCATCATAATTTGCTATCAAATGCACAGTTCGGCTTTAAAAGTCGTTTAACAACTGGAAATGCTATATTCTCTCTTCTCTGTGAGGTACTGTATGGCTTAAACAAAAGGTTTCGAATGCTTGGCGTATTTCTTGATTTAACTAAGGCGTTTGATTGTGTTGATCACCAAATATTGCTCCAGAAGTTGGACCTTTACGGAATACGGGGAGGAGCTCACAAATCGTTCACCTCTTACTTTAGCAACAGACAGCAAATGGTCATTATTAACAGTGTTGAGAATTGCTGTGATGTGGGGTCTGAGTGGGGTACGGTCAAATGGAGGATGCCCAGGGAACAGTGTTGCGGCCACTACTGTTCCTTATTTATATAAATGATATGCCCTCTCTGTATTTCGGGTAACTAAAATATATCTGTTTGCTGATGACACTTGCTTGGTAGTAAAGGATGTTGTGTGCAAATAGTGCAATAGTGCAGTTCATGACCTAAGTTCATGGCTTGTAGAAAATAAACTAACAGTAACACATAATTCAACAAAACCCGACGTTTTAATTTCACAGAATGGGCGTATCATTAGTGAAACTGAATAGTTCAAAGTTCTAGGTGTTCAGATAGATAGTAAACAGTCGTGGAAAGCCCATGTTCAGGATCTTGTTCAAAGACTTAATGCTGTCATTGTTACTGTTCAAACGGTATCTGAAGTAAGTGATCGTTTGTCACGAAAAGTAGTCTACTTTGCTTATTTTTGTTCGCTTATGTCGTATGGTGTTATGTTTTGAGGTAACTCTTCCCATTCTAAAAAGATATTTGTGGCTCAGAAACGGGCTGTTCGGGCAATAACTGGTGTAAGCTCGCGAACTTCTTGTTGACCCCTGTTCACTAGTCTGGGTATTTTGACATTGGTCTCTCAATATATTCTTGACTGTCGTTTCTCGTTAACAATATCAGTTTATTCCCAAGAATAAGCAGCTTTCACACAGTTATCACTCGGCGGAAAACCAATCTGAATTTGGATCGGACTTCCTTAACTCTTGTGCAGAAAGGTGTGCAGTACACTGCTGCAATTGCCCACCCGGTTAGCCGTGCGGTCTAACGCACGACTTTCTGGGTGGGAAGGAACGCCTGGTCCCTGGCACGAATCCGCCCGGCGGACTTCTGTCGAAGTCCGGTGAACCGGCCAGTCTATGGATGGTTTTTAGGCGGTTTTCCATCTGCCTGGGCGAATGTGGGCTGGTTCCCCTTATTCCGCCTCAGCTACACTATGTCGGCGATTGCTGCACAAACAAGTTCTCCACGTACGCCTACTCTACCATGCAAACATAGTGGTTACGCTCGTCAATTGTGAGACGTTCAGGGGGGGGGAGGGGGGGGGGCGAGGGTCCACCGGGGGCCGAGCCGCACAATAACCCTGAAAGAGTGGTTCGGTGTGGGGTGGCGGAAGGGTGAAGTGGACTGCGGTAGTCGTCGTGGGGTTGTGGACCACGGAGACGGAGCCTCTCCGTCGTTCCTAGGTCCCCGGTTAACATACAATACAATACAAAATAACGCTGCATCCATTTTCAATAAGCTACCACAACAATTCAAAAATCTTATCAGTAATCCACGCGCTTTCAAATCGAAACTGAAGAGTTTCCTCATGGATCACTCATATTCTGTAGAGGAGTTCCTTGAAAAATTAAGCTGATTCTTATGTTATATTGTTGACTGCGTTTACTGAAATTTATGGCTTGACTTTTTTTGGGTTCATAAACATTTTACTTTTATTTGTTATTACTTTTATGTTGTAATTTCATGCACTGAAACGTTCCATGACCTTGTAGATCGTCTCCTCAATTTAGTCGTATGGAACTTGACGTGTAGATAAATAAAAGCACGCGTGGGTGAGTGGGTAGAGCATGAGACGGTCGTACCGAAGGTACTACGTTCAAGATCAGCTGGTGACAATTTTCTTGACTATTTATGCGTGAAACTGTTATATGGAAGAACATTTTCCTGACTTGTAACAGGACGTTACGGAATTTGTAACAATGTTCGTTTGGCAGTCTGCTTTCGCTTCGTTAGTTGAAAATAGCAAACCTGTAAAGTACATTTGTATAGATAGGTGCGGTGTTCTGTCGGGCATGTGCAACAGAACACCGCAAGTGTCTGTACAAATATACTCTAAGGATTTGCTACTCTCAACTAACGAAGCGAAAGCCGACTGCCAAAAGAACATTGCTACAAACTGCGAAACGTCCATTCACAAGCCAGGAAAATGTTCTCCAATATAACAGTTTCACGCATAAATAGTTTAAAAAACAAACCGTCATCAGCTTGTACCGAACGCGGAACCTTTCGTAAGACAACCTCATGCTCTACCCACGCGTGTTCTACAATTTAATTGTTCACAGGTACGCTTTTCCTCTGCTTCGTAGTTCTGGTGTTACTTTTAATTACCGCTTACACACGTTCTACTGGACGACAGTACATAGCACGAACTAAGTCGGTGTTTTGGTTGATACTCTATCGACATACAACGTTTATTAGCGACCTGAGTATCTTGACATCTGGAGGTTTGGGTGTAAGCGTGTCAAACGAACGCATCTAGCAACGTCTGTGCTAAGAGTCAACAGCTATCAGTCATCTATT
Organism: Schistocerca nitens; assembly: GCF_023898315.1. Lineage (NCBI taxonomy): Eukaryota > Metazoa > Arthropoda > Insecta > Orthoptera > Acrididae > Schistocerca > Schistocerca nitens. The sequence goes on along the minus strand of NC_064616.1, from coordinate 164,151,256 downwards.
GTCGCCAAATAATAATAATTCTATAAATAAACGGCCGTTGCAATATTTGCGCTTCTGGAAATACCGTCAGCAAACAGCTAATTACGCAGCCTCAGCAACGACTCATTATCCACCCTCTGAAACAGTATTTCCTTTTCCGATAGCCCATATCCTGGTCACTACGAGCGTGGTCGATAGTTTCGCCAGTAAAAATTATTTTTCCTTTCGTAAAGATATCATTCGTACGTGATAGAATGACCTTCTGTAGTCAGTGATCCGCGGGAGACATACGGTCACGGTCGACCTTTCTGCTGCTGCCGCCGACGAGGTAGCTTTCACTGACGGATGTCTCCAACCCGCTGTCGTAACGGCTGCTTGATAGCGGAGTCGTACTTTTCCTAAATAATTCTTTGTTGTACTGGCGAGACGTTTGGACATCCCGGACGTCTCTGTCGTAATGTCTCCTTTATACTGGAATTTTACATTTTCCAAATGAAGTCCTGTAACATTACTTTTCCTCTGACGGACATTTCAGTCAATTAACTGCTTCGTAGCGCCGGTCAGAGACGTCAGCCGGTTGTCGGTCATCGAAGTTCGACGCGTGTATTGCTGCGGCACAGTTGTTAGGAGCCCTCTACCGTTTAACCTGCTCTGTAAACTGATTATGTGAGCATTAAATTGTTTTACACTACAGCCATCAACGGAAAACATGCGTTGTCGCTCCATAAATTGTAATTATTTGAACTGGAGAACTGTCACGAAGAATGTTATGGAACGGTTAGTATCCGTGCACGAGTGTTGAGAATTTCATTATGTCGAATGGTAGACTCCCAGAGCTATAATTCATTACGCTGATTGTTAATCTGCTGTTTAAAACCTTCGTGGAACACAATTATCAAGATCGTCCGTTCTGTCTTATGCGTGTGTGTGTGTGTGTGTGTGTGTGTGTGTGTGTGTGTGTGTGTGTGTGTGCACATCTGTCACAACCACAACATCACTACGCCGAATTCCAAAATTCACGGAAAACAGATGAAATTTAAGAGAAACAAACATTACGAGAATCGAAAAAAATGGTTCAAATGGCTCTGAGTACTATGGGACTTAACATCTGAGGTCATCATTCCCCTGGAACTTAGAACTACTTAAACCTAATTAACCTAAGGACTTCACACACATCGATACCCGAGGCAGGATTCGAACCTGCGACCGAAGCGGTCGCGCGGTCCCAGACTGAAGCGCCTGAAACCGCTCGGCCACAGCGGCCGGCCTACGAGAATCGAATCCACAACATTTCACGCTATGACACTACTGACCATTAAAATTGAAACACCAAATGGTTCAAATGGCTCTGAGCACTATGGGACTCAACTGCTGTGGTCATCAGTCCCCTAGAACGTAGAACTACTTAAACCTAACTAACCTAAGGACATCACACACAGCCATGCCCGAGGCAGGATTCGAACCTGCGACCGTAGCAGTCGCACGGTTCCGGACTGCGCGCCTAGAACCGCGAGACCACCGCGGCCGGCCATTGAAACACCACGAAGATGACGTACTACAGATGCGAAATTTAACCTACAGGAAGAAGATGCTGTGATATGCAAATGATAAGGTTTTCACACCATTCACACAAGGTTGGAGCCGGTGGCGACACCTACAACGTGCTGACGTGAGGAAAGTTTCCAACCGATTTCTCATACACAAACAGCAGTTTACCGGCGGCGTTGGGCGGTCGGAGTGGCCGAGCGGTTCTAGGCGCTTCAGTCTGGAACAGCGCGACCGATAGGTCGCAGGTTCGAATCCTGCCTCGGGCATGGATGTGTGTGATGCCCTTAGGTTAGTTAGGTTTAAGTAGTTCTAAGTTCTAGGGGACTGATGACCTCCGATGTTAAGTCCCACAGTGCTCAGAGCCATTTGAACCATTTTTTTGACCGGCGTTGCCTGGTGAAACGTTGTTGTGATGCCTCGTGTAAGGAGGAGAAATGCGTACCATCACATTTCCAACTTTGATAAAGGTCGGATTGTAGCCTATCGCAATTGCGGTTTATCGTATCGCGACATTGCTGCTCGCGTTGGTCGAGATACAACGACTGTTAGCAGAATATGGAAACGGTGGGCACAGGAGGGTAATACGGAACGCCGTGCTGGATCCCAACGGCCTCGTATCACTAGCAGTCGAGATGACAGGCATCTTATCCACGTTTACAGCATCATGATGGTCGCATCCGTGTTTGGCGACATCGCGGTGAACGCACATTGGAAGCGTGTACTCGTCATCGCCATACTGGCGTATCACCCAGCGTGTTGGTATGGGGTGCCATTGGTTACACGTCTCGGTCACCTCTTGTTCGCATTGGCGGCGCTTTGAACAGTGGACGTTACATTTCAGATGTCTTACGACCCGTGGCTCCACACTTCATTCGATCCCTACGAAGCCCTGCATTTCAGCAGGATAATGCACGACCGCATGTTGCAGGTCCTGTACGGGCCTTTCTGGATACAGAAAATGTTCGACTGCTGTCCTGGCCAGCACATTCTCCAGATCTCTCACCAGTTGGAAAAGTCTGGTCATTAGTGGCCGAGCTACTGGCTCGTCACAATACGCCAGTCACTACTCTTGATGAACTTTGGTATCGTGTTGAAGCTGCATGGGCAGCTGTACCTGTACACGCCATCCTAGCTCTGTTTGACTCAAGGCCCAGGCGTATCAAGGCCAGAGGTGGTTGTTCTGGGTACTGATTTCTCAGGATCTATGCACCCAAATTGCGTGAAAATGTAATCATATGTCAGTTCTAGTATAATATATTTGTCCAATGAATACCCGTTTATCATCTGCATTTCTTCTTGGTGTAGCAATTTTAATGGCCAGTAGTGAATTATCCCAACAGCGCTACCGGTTCCTCGTGACACTGACGTAGACGGATTGGCATAATCGCAATAACTCAACTTGCGCTGTTTTAACAAATTAAACATGCCAGTGATCGAGCCCAGATCCTTTTGGATCCAGAGCTCTGTGGGAAGGGGCATTGGGGTCGGGATAGGAGAGGGGAGGGGAAGTGGATTTAATCTTGACTTGCGGCAAGACCCGCTGAACAAATTAGAGCGGTGGATAGCTATTGCAACTGATAATTGGCCACACGACCGGAAGCTTCTTTCAAAATCTACAAAAGCTATATTGGTTTCTAGATTGAATTCTCTTTGTTATCTTTAATGGTCTGCATATTAAAAAATATTGTCACAATACGAACGTATTTGTATATACTACTGTATGAAATTAATTTTTGAACATCTATCTGACAAAAGTTTATTTACATTTTTTGTGCCAAACAGAAAAATTAAATATATAGCGGCTTTTTTTACGTGGGAAAAAACGCGTATTCTTACGCGGGACATTAATCTAGGACTCCAAATTAGAGGGCACAAAGTAAAATAGCTTTTTTTAATATTAAAATAAATGTCAAAGCCGAAGGTACAGATTTAATGAGCCGAAAAAAATTGAGGCCAGGTGCAAGACTAAAGTGACACCTACGGCGCGCCGAAAACGCTAAATATTTAACAAAATTTTACTACCCGTAAGTCGGGATGCAGACCCAAGGCTTGCGGATGCGGTTGCGAAAAGCATTTCGTTTATGTGCCTAAAGCTGTAGCTGTAGGTTCTTTCGTACCAACAAGGAAAATATAGCCTTTTCATGATCACGGTTTGTCTTCAGTCCGAAGACTAGTTTAATGAAGCTCTAAACGCTAGTCTGTCCTGTTCAAAATGGTTCAAATGGCTCTGAGCACTATGGGACTTAACTGCTGTGGTCATCAGTCCGCTATAACTTAGAACTACTTAAACCTAACTAACCTAAGGACATCACACACATCCATGCCCGAGGCAGTATTCGAACCTGCGACCGTAGCTGTAGCGCGGTTCCATACTGTAGCGCCGAAAACCGCTCGGTCACTCCGGCCGGCAGTCTGTCCTATGCAGCCCTCTTCAGCTCTGAATAACTGCTTACTGTACTTACGCCTTGATCTCACTCTACAATTTTTACTGGCCGCGCTGCTTCTCAGTACTAAACTGATAAGTCCTCGATGCCTCAGGATGTCTTAACAACCGATCCCCTCTTTTAGTGAAGTTGCAAGATAACCTTTTTCTCACCGCTTAAATTCAGTAACTCTTCTATACTTATCTGATCGACCCATCCAAATTTCAACGTTCACCCTTAGCATCATATTACAAATATTTCTATTCTCTACTTGTCGGTTAATCGTTGACATTTCACTTACGTACAAGGCTGTATTCCAGACAGTTACTTTCACAGAAGGTTTCGTAATTGTTTTGCCTCTCTGCGTTTTATATTCTATCTACTGAGTCCATCGTTCGTTACTTTTCTGCCTAACTAGCAAAACTCATTCACCACTTTTTATGCTTCATTTCACTACCTAATTTCCTCAGCATCGCCTGATTTATTTCAGATCCATTGCATTATCCTTGTAATACTTTTGTTGACATTTATCATATATTCTCTTTTCAAGAGACTATACACTCCGTTCAACTGTTCTTCCAAGACTTTTGGCATCTCTGACTACTTTATAGTGTCACCAGGAAATCTTCTCCTTGAATTTTAATTCCCTTTCCAAATATCTCTTAGATATCCTTAACTATTTGAACAATGTACAGTTTGAATGACTGTGTCACTCCTTTCGTAGCTATTGTTTCTATTTCATGTCCTTTGACTCTTAAAACTGCAGTTTCTGGACATCGTTTCGCTCTCTGAATTTTATCCATGCTACCTTAAGAATTCAAAGAATGTAGTGTAGAAGCTGCCTCTAAACGTTCTAATACGAAAATGTAGGTTTGCTTTTCTTCAGTCTATCTTCTAAGACAAGTCGTAGGATCGGTATTACGTCGCGTGTTCCTACATTTGTCGGAACTAAAACTGATTTTCCTTGAGTAGCGGTTTTACCAGTCTTTCCGCCGATCTTCAGGTAATTCATGCTAGTATTTTGCAACCATAGGAAACTAATTTTCCCAGAGGTCGCCTTCTGCTACTCTTTCTATTCTTCTATATAATTTATGTTAATATTCTAGAACCATGACTTTTTAGACTGAGCCGGCCTTTATGACCGAGCGGTTCTAGGCGCTTCAGTCCGGAACCGCGTGCTGCTATGGTCGCAGGTTCGAAACCTGCCTCGGACATGGATGTGTGTGATGTCCTTAGGTTAGTTAGGTTTAAGTAGTTCTAAGTCTAGGGGACTGATGGCCTCAGATGTTAAATCCCATAGTGCTTAGAGCCATTTGAATTGATCTGTTTCCTTCACGGCGACCATCCAACGTTTGACGCGCCCCTTATATGTCATATCAGGCCTGGTAGCAACACTATTGCATTTTGGCGGCCATTCTACCTGTCACAGAGAATTGCAGCTCTAATCATTTACACACCTACCGATGTCGCGTAAACGTAAGAAGTTACATTGATATTCGACCATGTCTTCTGGATGCTTCACTTTTTCTTCGGGCAGTGTGTATCTTTCACTTTTCCGCTATGCTTTCTTTGTTTTGTACTGGCTGTCATTTAGCAAAAGTTTGCTTTAACTTTCCTACAAGTGGCACCTATTTCTCCCACAGTCGTGCATGCTTGTAAGTTTTGCACTTCCCCTCCAGCCATTCCTGCTTTGCAATTTTTCATTTTCTGTCAAGGTATTTTGCACGTCTGTATCCTCTTTTGCCTAATTCATTTTCTGCATCTTTATACTTTCTCTTCTCGTCAGTTAAATTCAATACCTCGCGTGTTATCCAAGGATTTATATTCTAGGCCTTGCCGTTTTGTCTATTCGAACAACTACTACCTGCAGTGCCGGCCGGAGTGGCTGAGCGGTTGTAGGCGCTTCAGTCTGGAGCCGCGCGACCGCTACGGTTGCAGGTTCGAATGCTGCCTCGGGCGTGGATGTGTGTGTTGTCCTTAGGTTAGTTAGGTTTAAGTAGTTCTAAGTTCTAGGAGACTGATGACCTCAGATGTTAAGTCCCATAGTGCTCAGAGCCATTTGAACCATTTGAACTACCTTCAGTTTTTCACCTCTCAAAGCTACCCAGTCTTCTTCTATTGTTTCCCTGTTTTAGTCCTTCGCTAACTAACGCTCCCTTTCAAACTCTCGCCAATCATTGCTTCTTTCAGCTTATGCAGGTCCTTTTCAGTCGTTTCACCCAGTCCATGTCCTCCTTCTATCTTCCCCTTTTTTTCTTATACCTACTAAAGGATTCCAGTTCCCCATCACAATTAAATTTTCGTCTCCCTTAACAATCGTAATAATGTATGACGAAACGAAATACATTATTCAGATCTCTTCTTCATCTACAGAGCTAGTAGGGAAATTGTCTTGTACTACAGTGGTGGGTGTTGATTCTGTAATCCTGCGTTATCCCTATTTGATTTCAAATTGATTATTCGATATTCACCTGCCCAAAAATCTAGCTCTTCCTGCCACCACCGCGCTTCACTAATTATCACAACTGGCTATTTAACTTCCACCTATCTATTTCTCTTATTAAATTTTCTTAACTACCTACCCAGTTAAGCTATCTAACATTCCTCGTTAAGACCCGTAGTGCACCAGATGTGTATTTGCATCATAGTAAATTCTGTTTTTTATCAGTCGGTGAGAACTAAGAAACGGAAAGAGGAAACAGGGTGGGATGGGTGTAGTGATAAGTTTACTTTATACACCACTTCCTGTGCGAAATGACGTTCCTTTTTGTGTGTACCTTTCAACCATCACACCGCAAGGGATATTTCTGATACGGATTTTTGTTATACAGAATACTGCGACTGCGAAGAATGGAAAAAATGTTTAAGGTTCTGATTGCGCGTCTGTAATGCTGACCGCGCTGAAAACTTCCTACAGACGTTCCCACCGCAAAAACAAAGGACAGGCGGCGAGCGGGACCGCACAAAGCGAAGGAAGCAAACGGTAGCGTCGCCTAGCGCCCAGCGCCTAGCTCAACGTGGGTCTCACGCTGTCACCGTGTCCCGTGTCCCTCAGGCCGCGACCTTGCACCGCCCACGCGTTCCCACGCTGTTGAATTGTCGCACAGTTGCGGGAGGACGCTGCCTGTCCACCACACACCGGAGGCGCCTAGTTGATTTGTCCCATGTCTACGGCTTTAGTGTGCAGCGCGATACGAGCTAGCTGATGCCCTATAGAAACAATAAATGCGACACATGTAACACTACCGAGCGAAAAATTTGCCTGTTGCAACAGGCCAATTTAGAACTACGTTTTCATGGGCTATCACTTCAATCTGCTGCGCTAAACAATTGCAACCGTGCTCACGTAACAGAAGAAAACACTAAGCAACATCAGTTGTTACTTTACGTAAGACGCAATTCACTGAGGTGACAAAGATCATGGGATAGCGATATGCACATATACACATGGCGGTAGTATAGCGTACACAAGGTATAAAAGGGCAGTGCATTGGCGGAGCTGTCATTTGTACTCAGGCGATTTATGTGAAACGGTTTCCGACTATGGCAAATCCTATTTAGGAAATCGTTAAGGAATTCAATATTTCAAGATCCACAGTGTCAATAATACGCGAAAATACCACATTAGAGCCGGCCGCAGGGGGGCGAGCGGTTCTAGGCGCTTCAGTCCGGAACTGCGCGACTGCTACGGTCGCAGATTCCAATCCTGCCTCGGGCATGGATGTGTGTGATATCCTTAGGTTAGTTAGGTTTAAGTAGTTCTAAGTTCTAGGGGACTGATGACCTCAGATGTTAAATCCCATAGTCCTCAGAGCCATTTGAACCATTTCTGAACCACATTCCATGCATTACCTATCACCACGGACAATCCATCGGCCGATGGCCTTCCCTTAACGACCGAGAGCAGCGGCATTTGCTTAGAGGTGTCAGTGCTAACAGACAAGCATCACTGCGTGAAATAACCGCAAGAAATCGATGTGGGACGTACGACGAACGTATCCAGTAGGACAGTGCGGCGAAATTTGGCGTTAATGGGCTCTGGCAGCAGACGACCGACGCGAGTGCCTTTGCTATCAGCACGATATCGCATGCAGCACGTCTCCTAGGATAATGATTATATCGGTTGGACGCTAGAGGACTGCAAAACCGCGGTCTGAGCAGATGAGTTCCAATTTCGGTTGGTAAGAGCTGACGACATGTTTCGAGTGTGGTACAGACGTGAAGAAGCCATGGACCCAAGTTATCAACAAGGCACTGTGTAAAATAGTGGTGGCTCCATAATGGTGTGGGCTGTTCAAATGGCTCTGAGCACTATGGGACTTAACATCTGAGGTCATCAGTCCCCTAGAACTTAGAACTACTTAAACCTAACTAACCTAAGAACATCACACACATCCATGCCCGAGGCAGAAGTCGAACCTGTGATCGTAGGGGTCGCACGGTTCCAGACTGAAGCGCCTAGAACCGTTCGGCAGGTGTGGACTGTGTATTTACATTGAATGGACTGGGTAGTCTGGTCCAACTGAACCGGTCATTGGCTGGAAATGGTAATGTGCGGCTAGTTGGAAATCATCTGCAGCCATTCATGGACTCCATATTCCAAACAACGATTGGATTTTTTATCAATGACGATACACCATGTCACAGAGCCACAATTTTTCGCGACTGCTTTGAAGAACATTCTGGATAATTCGAGCGAATGATTTGGTCACCCAGATCGGTCGACGTAAATTCCATCAGACATTTATGGAGCTTTATTGAGAGGTCAGTTCGTGCACAAGATCCTGCACCGGCAACACTTTGGCAGTTATGGACGGCTGTAGAGGCAGCATGGCTCAATAATTCTGCAGTGATCTTCCAACGACTTGTTGAGTTCATGCCACGTCGAGATGCTGCATTACTCCAGGCAGGAGAAGGTCCGACACGATATTGGAAGGTATCCCATGACTTTTGTCACCTCAGTGTATCTCGTCCATAATGGACTGCTTGTTAAGGGCTGCGACCAATTAGATACAAAAAAATCGTCAATGCTTCATTCACTTTTTTTGTTATTTTTACACCACTACGCGTCTCTATGCTCATGCCATTATCTTACGGTGGAATTAAGACATTTTCACGTCGTTCTCTTTGCTTGTGACGCAAACATGTGTTGTCCATTAGACACTGTGTGCTGTGGCAGGAAGGTTTTGTGTCGTCTTGCTCTGACGGAGGAACGTTAGGGTTATGTACAGCACTGATAGGATTTATACACCTTTTTGTATGCGTATGTAAGCTGCCCTTACTGCATATGCGGGCAAATATATTTGATGTATGTTGTCATAGCGGACGCCACTAAACATTTTTCAGTGTACTTTCCGGTGTCAAAGTTCACAGTTATCATAAAGATTCAAGACAAATGCCAACAGCTGCTTCAAAGACTCGGAGTCATCAGTCTACTGACTTGTTTGATGCGGCCCGCCACGAATTCCTTTCCTGTGCTAACCTCTTCATCTCATAGTAGCACTTGCAACCTACGTCCTCAATTATTTGCTTGACGTATTCCAATCTCTGTTTTCCTCTACAGTTTTTGCCCTCTACAGCTCCCTCTAGTACCATGGAAGTCATTCCCTCATGTCTTAGCAGATGTCCTATCATCCTGTCCCTTCTCCTTATCAGTGTTTTCCACATATTCCTTTCCTCTCCGATTCTGCGTAGAACCTCCTCATTCCTTACTTTATCAGTCCACCTAATTTTTTTAACATTCATCTATAGTACCACATCTCAAATGCTTCGAGTCTCTTCTGTTCCGGTTTTCCCACAGTCCATGTTTCACTACCATACAATGCTGTACTCCAGACGTACATCCTCAGAAATTTCTTCCTCAAATTAAGGACGGTATCTGATATTAGTAGACTTCTCTTGGCCAGAAATGCCTTTTTTGCCATAGCGAGTCTGCTTTTGATGTCCTCCTTGCTCCGTCCGTCATTGGTTATTTTACTGCCTAGGTAGCAGAATTCCTTAACTTCATTGACTTCGTGACCATCAATCCTGATGTTAAGTTTCTCGCTGTTCTCATTTCTACTACTTCTCATTACCTTCGTCTTTCTCCGATTTACTCTCAAATCATACTGTGTGCTCATTAGACTGTTCATTCCGTTCAGCAGATCATTTAATTCTTCTTCACTTTCACTCAGGATAGCAATGTCATCAGCGAATCGTATCATTGATATCCTTTCACCTTGTATTTTAATTCCACTCCTGAACCTTTCTTTTATTGAAATGATAATTAAATAGACACCCTAGCTGCAAGCAGGCGTTGATACACTTCATTGGGGACATGTTGAAAATGTGTGCCCCGACCGGGACTCGAACCCGGGATCTCCTGCTTACATGGCAGACGCTCTATCCATCTTTTTTTTTTTTTATTTTTTTTTTCTTTCTTTCTTTTTTTTAAACCAGAAAAATTTGTCGTTTTGAAGGTTTCAGAGAACGGAAAGGAATTGCTAACGCCGGTGTTAGAAAGCGTCTACAGTTAAATGCTATTGCAAAAATTTATAAGAAGGGAACTATATTAATGAACATGTGCACTTCATAAACAACCTTCTGACATGTTAGACCTATATGACGAACAAAGCTCAAATTTATATCGTTGACAGTCGGTTTGAATCTTTTCAGGGTCTATTTTACAGTGAAGCACCTTGGAATTTGCAAAGCAGAAATCCATGATATTAACTTAATTTACTAAGTCGAAATCGGACGAAGATTGATGTTTAAAGGCATTCTTCAGATTTCGCATAAGAAATTTTTACTAGCAGTTTGCAACTCCATTAATTAAAATGGAAAATAAAAGGTTGTAGTCAGCGGCTTCTACCGAGATTCGAACTGCTATGTCTTATAGTACAAGCACTGCAACGCACAAGGGAACCTCTTTTTTTTTTTTTTTTTTTTTTTTTTTTTTTTTAGTTGAGTGCCGGAACGAGACCCGAACTCGGGACCTTTGCCTTTCCCGGGCAAGTGCTCTACCAACCTTTTTTTTTTTTTTTTTTTTGGGCAAGTGCTCTACCAACTTTTTTTTTTTTTCTTTTTTTAATTGCTAGGCTGCCGTAGCGCAAGAGGAGAAATGAAATATCTTCTTGAGGTTTTTTAACATTTGTGCCAATTTGTAATAAGAATAGAATGAACAAAGTGTATATCATTGCTAGGATGCCGTAGCGCAATATAAAAAATGAAATGTCTTCTTGAGGTATGTTTTTTTTTTTTTTTTTTTTTTTTTTTTTTTTAGCCTAGTAGTAAACAGAAGTTTTTATGGTGCACAAAAGACTATCACTTCATAATTGAAGGAAGGTTGCTCCGCTCGCTCTGCGAGAGAAGGGAAAAGCGAAAAAGGGAAAGAAAAAATGCCTTCTGCATTGGTGAGCATCTGAATAGTATCGTAAAATTCCGACAAGTACTAAAGTCCCAGGAAGCAAATGGGATTCATACATACAGGTCACTGGCAACCTCTGCGATCCGAAATATTGCATTTGAAGCATTTAACCGTTAATTATGATGTTCAGCATATTTCCAAATATCCTCCTGTAGTCACAGTGTTGTCTCATTTTAAAGTGTTCATCTTCTATGTAAGAATAATAGTCGAGGAAAGTAGCATGCCTATTCTGCATAATAAACGATGCTGTGTGGCCCATGATCCACGTGGCAGCGTTGTTTTTTGTTCGTGGATATCTCAGTTTTTGTGGCTGAATGATCTTTAAAAGATCTACACCACAGATCGTCGTACGGTCTATCACCGACAATCGTTGACGAAGAAATGTAGTAATTTCTTCTGCATGTCCGCACGTGAACCTATGAAGAAGCGTATCGACCCTTCCGCATGCGTCACAGGTGGGCGTTGGATGAAGGCCAATTTTATGTAGCTTTTCATTCGTTGCTACTTTATCGTTGACTGTTAGATACCAGTCGGCTATGACGCGTGACGGTAACACGTCGCTGTGCACATTCCGCCATACTATACTCCAATGTGTATGTGGATGTGTTTCTTCGAGACGATTCCTGTGGATTGTTGTCGTGAGAAGGCCATAAAGCTTCCTGTTCGTCAGGCTTCCATTATCGACGATGTTGTGTCGAATGTAGCTCATTTCCATATAGTACAGTCGCACATGTCGGTAAGAAAGTGGAATGCCGGCGATATTAACGGGTGGGTCAAGGCTATGAGGCTTCCACCGCTGAATGAGGTTTGTGATGATACTGGTCCTCCGGGTACGGAACTCCTTCCTGATGCGATTTAGGAGCAGGGTGACACATTTTTTGTGTACTTTAATGAGGTTAAGGCCACCTTTGAACGAAGGTAAGGTTAAGGTATTGAATTGAACTTTGAAAATGTGCCCCCTAAAAAGAAACCAACATAACGCTTGTTGTAGACTCTTGGCTAGATGGTCGGAGATTGGAAGAATTTGCGCCAAATAAGTCATCTTGCTCGTAATGGCGATCTCGATGGTCTTAACTTTCTGTAGTATGTTCAAGTCACGGTCGGAGTGAAGTATCAAAGCAGCACGTAATTTATTAAGCATGTGTGACCAGTTCTTCGTCAGGAATTTGTCTGGTTTGGCCTCAAAAGTAACACCGAGGGTTGTGTGAGAATCCTTGACCTTGCACCAGGTAACATGGGATATGTCTCCGATACCGCCACCGATCTGCAAAGCTGTGGTTTTAGTTCTATTGAGTATTGCTCCTGAAAGAAACGTGAATGTTTGTAAAAGAGTTTCCGCTGACAGAAGTTGTTGTGATGATGACACAGTTACGCATACATCGTCAGCATATGCAATGCATGGGATAGTGACAGACTCGACGCTAAGTCCGATCCCGCTATGCGCCAAGTTGTTCAGTAGCGGCTCCACGGCAATGGCGTACAAAATCATTGACAGAGGACATCCTTGGCGGACGGATTGCTCAATGGAAACTTCTTTTGTAAAATGGCCATTAATGAGAATCCGTGAATAAGCGTTTGTAGTAAGTTTGCGAATTAATTCTATGAGATGAAGTCCAAAACCGAGTTTCTTCATGCTTTTAAAGAGGAAGTCATGACGTACACGGTCATAAGCCTTCTCAAAATCTAGAAAGATCAGAGCGCCCTGTCCTTTGGTTTCAGCATACGAACAGATGATGTCCCTCAAGTCGCAGGCTGCTGAGATTGCACTTCGACCTTGCACTGCACTGTACTGGTAACTGCCCAAAACCTTGTACATAACGGTTTGCATCCTTAGCTTAATCGATCTGGTGATGATTTTGAAATCGGCATTGAGGAGTGTGATGGGTCGCATGTTTTCGACCTTCCTGCTGTTCCCTTTTTTCGGTAAGGGCAGGATGATACCTTCCGTAAATGCCTTGGGTATGACTTCCAGGTGCCAGGGTTCATTCGCTATCTCGAGGAGTGTCGGACCGAGGAGGTTCCAGTAACGCTGGTAAAACTCAGCGCTGAGACCGTCGGGTCCTGGTGACTTCCCTTTCTTTGCACTGTGGACCGCCAGTCGGATTTCGTCCTCTGTGAAAAGAGATTCCAGATTTGCAGTATCCTGTTGTGACAAGCGACAGCTCAAGGTCCTAAGAAAATCGTCGCACGAGTGTTCATCAACGGCTTGCTTCTTGTAAAGTTGACTATAATAGTCGTAGACGTGCGAGATGATGTCACGTTGCTTCGTGATGGCATTCTCAGCGTCATCAACGACGGCTTCAATCAACATGGCTTTGCACCGTTTCGTCGTTCTCAGGATGTGGTACAGAGAGGCCCGTTCTTCGGCGGCAACGTCCTTGGGGTGGGCTCGCACGATGATGCCTTGCATTCGTTGGCGTTGTATCGCCGTGATTTTCGCTTTATATCGTTTGATCTTTATGTCGATATCGCGAGAAGGATTGTTAGCGCGACTGTACAGTTCTCTCAAACAGCGATAATAAAACTCAATAGTCTGTTTCTGCCAAAAGCTTTTTTGTCGGGCGTAACTCATGAGGGTGAGGCGTAATTTAGGTTTAGCACACTGAATCCACCACTGTAGAACGCTATCGTAACGACGTCGTTGCCGCTGGAGCTGTTGCCACGTTATGTTCACCTCCGCTTCAAGTTGGGCGTCCTGCAGAAGGCTGACATTCAATTTCCAGTAGCCTTTCCCTCGGTATATTTGCTGGCGGTGTAGGTTAAGGTAACACTGATACGCACAATGGTCGGAGATGTTGACAGGAGCTATGTCACAGTTCACAGCGTGTCGCTGGAGGGCCTCGGACACATAGATCCTATCCAGCCGACTGGCAGAATGACTGGTTACGAAGGTGTACGCTACCCGTTCACCGTGCAGTTGTTGCCATGTATCGTGAAGACGCATGCCATGAATTAAATGTTCAAGTTCGATACATCTGTTCGTGTTAGGAGTTTGGTCTCTGTCGTTAAGCACACAATTGAAGTCACCACCGAGGATGAGATGTGCACGATAAGCGCTAAGAAGGATGGGAACCTCGTTTTTATAAAATGTTGAACGATCTCTCTTATGAGTGCTACCTGAGGGAGCGTACACGTTAACAATCTGCACACCATTCACTCGAAGAGAAATGCCACGACCACTAGGCAGCCGCTGCACATCCGTAAATGGTATACCGTCGCGCAGAAGTATGGCAGTGCCGACAGCATCCTGGAGATTGATGTTATCAATGAGAACGTAACCGGGCACTTCCAAGACTGTGACTACCTCCTGTAGGAGGGCAATGTCAACGCTGGTACCATACAAGAAATCAGTTAGCGAACGGAGTTTCACCGCACTTTGAATTCTATTGACGTTAAGTGTGGTAACGTTGTAGGTTTGGCTATCGCACATGATGGTTCAAAGGACAATGAGCTCTGTGTTGGATCGGCCTTCTCGACGTCTTTGAATCAAACTCGTTGGAAACGTCTGGAGTACTCAGAGAGTGGAAATGTCGCAGCGCGATGGTCACGCGCGAGAGCAGCTACTGCTGCATCTCCTCGTCCTGCTGCCACCACGGCTCATTGCTGTCGGGGTGCTGCGCGGTGCGCGCGCCGCCCTGCCCGCCACCGCCGGCTGAGTCTGTCAACGTGGTCGCGTCCGCCTGGCCACCACGCGGGGCTGCGGCTGACGTCATCGAGTTCCTGCGGGAGCGCTGCTGCAGCTGTTCGCTACTCTGTTCGCTCTTCCTCTTAGCCGTTACGGTGCTCTGTTCCCTCTCAGCGCTCAGTAGTGCCTTCAGGTGTTTGGTCTGTTCACGAATGCGTTCTTGCCTCGCGGTGTCCTCGCAGCGCACGGAGCAAGAAGATTGAGGTTCAGTCTCGCTGCCACTTTCTGACATGTGTACGGGTCTCAAATCATCCGACTTTTCCTCTTTGCTACTATTCCCTTTGCTTCTCCTTCGGCGGCCTTTCTTCGTTTCTGCTGCAGTCTCTACCGAGAGGGGCGGTTCAGGCAAACTGACCTGCACCCGCTCCTGTATCTTACACGGCTTAGTTTCAGAGGTGGCTGGCGCATCGTTGTTATCCAGCGGTAGCTGCCCCGGTGAGGATGACGGTGCCGGATCGACGTCCGTCCTACCGCAAATGTCTTTGGCACTGCAGTCCACTTGAACTGGCATCTCCGCCTCGCTAACACGTTCCGGCTGCCGAGGTGGTGGTACCGTCCCCGCGACGACCTCACTCAATAGCGGAACAAGCTTTTCACTACCGTCTGTAGGACGTTCCCGTGGAAGTTGAAATGGACGTCGACGTGTACAGTTCATCCGCAGATGTTCTGTTGAATGGCAGATCGAACAGGTAGGGGGTTGTCCAATGTAAGTTACCTGTGCACGACAGCCGCCAATGGCAACATACGAAGGTATATGCTTTTTTAAGTCCACACGTACACTTCGCACCCCGCTGTTAACTTGGTAGCGATATGCACTCGACCATTTTTCATTGGTAACTGACAAAACAACGCCGTACAGTGACAGAGAACGTGCTATCAGGTCATTAGGGCACTCAGGTGGCACATTAAATACCCTGACGGTTCTCACTCCGTATCCCGAAGGCACGATTTGGACATTGCTAATACTGCCATCATTATGACGAAATGGTCTCACACCAGCATGCTCCTCAACGAATTTCTCATAAGTGTCACTCGAAATAAATTTGATAAATAACGAGTACTGCACAAAGTCCAACTGGAACGTGTCGACTATATCTTCCGGCAATTTCAGATCCTCAAAAATCCACTCATGGATTTCGAAAGCCGTCGGTCGCAAGGCAGCACGATCGAAAACACACTGAACGCTGTTCGCTCTGTTAATTGTCGACATCTTACTTACAACAGTGGTGCAGAAACAAACGTTAACAGCGCTCGCACACGCTGCGCAGCTCTCCACCGCAGCACCGCTCGCGACGTAAACACTGGCCCGCGCTACCGCCCGTCACCGCGCGATGTGCACTGGCCGAGTGCCTGAGCACGACTGATCCATCTGAGCCACCGCGCGCACAGAGGATAGTGCGTCTGCAGGGACTTATCCCTTGCACGCTCCCCGTGAGATCCACATTCCCAACATGTCCACAACACTACATTCGTAGTGCGCCTAATAGATGTTTGCCCATCATACTCATTACTCGTGGCAGATTAATCTACCAAGTCCCGTACGAGTTCGGGCATAGCGTGTACAGATTGAAGAGTAGGGGCGAAAGGCTACAGCCTCGTCTTACACCCTTCTTAATACGAGCACTTCGTTCTTGATCGCCCACTCTTATTATTCCCTCTTGGTTGTTGTACACTCTTTGACATAAAACTTGACCGGCGGCCGGCCGCTTCAGAGGCAAAGTCCGCGCCGATCGCGACATGGGACAAAAAAACTGGCCAACTCGCTAATTCTCTAAGTCCGGTTATCTGCACAATCTGGCAACACTGTAGACTGCGGCACTTCCTGGAGGAAAACTTGTCCCATGATAGAGAAACTCTAGGCTGATTACGCCTGTGGTCTAGCGGTAGCGTGCGTTGTTTCTGTTCATAATGCCAGTGGATCGAGAGCAGCTGGCATAAAATATTTTTATAGCCTCTTCTGTCTGAATGCTGAAGACGTGAATGTAATGGTAGCGCAGATTCAATCTATTTCGCTTTGTGACACACCGATATCAAAATTTTATCCAGTAACGATTTTGCGGCAGATTTCCTGCAGACTGTCCTCCTCTGGACGCCGTATGCGGCAAAGCTCCGGGATCCATTTGCTGGCTACTGGCAGCGGCCGTGGCGACAGCAGCGGCGCTGCACTCCCCCGTTCTTTATCGAAAGCGCCTGCTACCGCTCATCGCTTTTGATGATTTAAAACGATTTATTATTAAATGTTGCTCCACAGAAAATTTCTACAATTTCCATTCGCGCTCAAAAGCAACGGAGACAGACGCCCTGATTAGTAGGCGGGTATTATATTACATTAATCGGCAAGAGCTGAGTATGGCCCGAAATTAATTTTATAGACTGGGACGAAATTAAACCACCTCACTAAATTCGATGAATTTATAAATGCTTCATACCTCGTTTCTTTTCCTTTCAAACTCAATTGTTTGTGCAACTTTTGGTCAATGTTTGGATGTTTTCGTCAAGCCAGAGTGAGAGTCTGTGGTGTAAAGTGTATTACAGTTCTTGTTTCATTCCTTATGGTAAGTCTATGCGATAAACTGTGTGAATACCCTGTAATGCATGCTCTGTAGCAGTGCAGGAACACTGCACATTTGGAGTTCCATGTATGGGTTCATGAAGTATTTATTGTTGATCGGAAGTGATAGTTAAGGTCATCAGATTTAAACCAGAAAAATTTGTCGTTTTGAAGGTTTCAGAGAACGGAAAGGAATTGCTAACGCCGGTGTTAGAAAACGTCTACAGTTAAATGCTATTGCAAAAATTTAGAAGAAGGGAACTATATTAATGAACATGTGCACTTCATAAACAACCTTCTGACATGTTAGACCTATATGACGAACAAAGCTCAAATTTACATCGTTGACAGTCGGTTTGAATCTTTTCAGGGTCTATTTTACAGTGAAGCACCTTGTAATTTGCAAAACAGAAATCCATGATATTAACTTAATTTACTAAGTCGAAATCGGACGAAGATTGATGTTTAAAGGCATTCTTCAGATTTCGCATAAGAAATTTTTACTAGCAGTTTGCAACTCCATTAATTAAAATGGAAAATAAAAGGTTGTAGTCAGCGGCTTCTACCGTGATTCGAACTGATATGTCTTATAGTACAAGCACTGCAACGCACAAGGGAACCTCTGAGCTAACGACACACTGGCGGCCAGAGGCGGAATATAGTCACTGCGATTTTGCCTGAGCCTCAAAACGCAACCTTAAACACACGAACAGAGGAGGTGGAGATTACTGTTTTAACGTCCCGTCGACAACGATGTCATTAGAGACGGAGCACAAGCTCGGATTAGGGAAGGATGGGGAACGAAATCGGCCGTGCCCTTCCTAAGGAACCATCCCGGCATTTGCCTGAAGCGATTTAGGGAAATCATTGAAAACCTAAATGAGGATGGCCGGGCGCGGGATTGCACCGTCGTCCTCCCGAATGCACACACAAACAGGTGTTACTTATGTGAAGAACGCCGTTCTTGGAGTCCAGAAATTAAATATACTTTCTAATTGTGTCATCTTGCAGTGGATTATATCGTACGAGTCTTCGATGTGGGAAACGAATGTCAAGTGAATTTAGCGAGGTAACGCAGACCTACACCCGGAAGTAAATGCACTATCAGAGTGTTGACAAATACTTGCTACGACGCTGCCATTTCTAGGCTCTCTGACGAGGCAGCTCTTCAGCGAAATGCTTGCCGTGATTCTCCGATACGGTTCTTCAGAGTGGAGACGCGCGCGCACGTTTGGTTTTTATGCGGCGTTCTCCCCTGATGGTTTCTGACGTCGCCTTGTGGGCTATGTATACATATGAGACATTCAATTATCATTAATCCAGAATGATACAAGTTTCAGCTTCCGGCGTGGAAGAAGGCTGCTGACGCCGACATTATATCATTTCAACGTAGGGAAAGCAAAACGGATCATTCAATGTTTCTCATTCAACATAAAGCATGTGAGATAATTTTCCGTAACGTTCATAATCATCTAAAAATACAAACGAAGTAAAAATACACCGGAAGCTTATTCGAATTGAATATAACGCTTTGCACCTCGATGTCGAATTTGTCCACTTGCAATCTTTTGCAGCATACACATAGAATGTCATGATTACCACGAGAATGAAGAAATATGTTGGTAAGGATGGAAGCAAGAAGAGACGCAGTCAACAAATATTCTATTCCTCATGGCATTCATTTCATTTGACACGTAAGAAGAGGTAAAGCGGGAATTTACTTTCGTTAACACGAAAGATATGCCGCACATATTGATAACGAGGAAGTCTGCGTCTTCATACGTTTCCTCCTTGAAATCTGTATGCTCTATTATATACTAAGTAGCCCGGTCATTGTTTCAGTAATGTTACCCTCTTGTTTGACCCCGTAACGATGAACAGATTCCAAATGCATGTCTCACTTCCTGGGTTGTTTTTTGTGTTTTATTGCTTGGAATTCCTGAAGCAGACCACTGTGCCTTCCCCCCTCGTGGGTTAGGTCTCAAAACTAAACCGCTTTGTATCCAATGGCATAATTTATTCAGACAGCATCAGCATAAGACTATCAAACAAAGCCTTCCATTTACAGTTGCAGCACTCTAACCAGCACTGACCAAAGTGTAATCCACGGTCATGGTCCTAAATTACCAGCTGTCTGCTACTGTGGCAAAGTCCGTACTACACTTTCGATTCCGCAGCACCATTTTATCTGGTAACACTGTGTAGTTGCACAGTTGTGCTACCAGGTCTGTCCTCACACTGTCAACTTTATGTATCTCACTTCTCCTGTAGCGTAGATCACGAGGAGCCGAAGTAAATGAGTGTATTCTGCATGACGTAACATTCAGTATTCCCTTCTTTCATAGCCACTCTTCATGTGCATCGATACCAAATAGGAATGCGAAAACTCTTGCGAGTGAGAGAATGACAATAACAATCGTAACAAGAACAAGCAAATAATGAATGATGTTTATTCCAACGCAGAACGAGAATGGCTTTAAATATAAAAATCTGTATCTATATATCCATATCTATTGATCTTTGAGTTGGCACAATGCAAATATATTCTTAGCATTTAGTTACTGAATTTAGTTCTGGATGTTTGCAGAGAAAAGGAAAAGTCGGTACTTCTCGCTAGTGTAATATAATGTGAACCAGCAACTACCCTTTCCTTAGAACACGACTCAAGCAGGTCCTCAAGTAGGTAGCAAGGCACTGCTGCATTCTGTTCCCTGACATTGCTCTGATGACGGTTAATGCAGATAGTTCCGATTATGAAATACAAAACGTGTTGCAGGTTAGTTCCTAGGATAGTAACATTAAATTTGCGTTGTAGACGGCACATGAACGTGACGACTATCCGTATTACTCATCAATATAAAAAGACAATATTTTGGGAATTTAGCAGGATTACTCAAAATGAATTCTGAAATTGGGTGACTGACTGCACAGGTGCTAAACGTCGTCAAGAGTATACGATGTCCTAATCGCATTAGGAATATGAAGATCGTCTTCGACAGCTCGCAACTTTCACATTGCTATCTCCACCCTACTCCAGACAGCCCTCGGTGGAGTTGCACTACGTTGCCGATGTTATGGAAGGCCTTCAAACCGACAACAGACCACATATTGAAAAATACAAGCGAATTCTCTTGCAGCGTAAGCTTATTGTAACTAATCTAAAAATTATTGGAGAGGAACATTGTCCTATTCAAAAAAAGTAAAATGTTACACACTGTTGACGTCAAACGGACATTATCTATGTCCTGTCTTGTGTCCTACTCATCTATAATATCAAGTGTACTATGAAAATGATTATATATAATGGCTGATAGGGTAATGCATTGATACCAGATGGTGGGGGCCGGCCGGTGTGGCCGTGCGGTTCTAGGCGCTTCAGTCTGGAACCGCGTGACCGCTACGGTCGCAGGTTCGAATCCTGCCTCGGGCATGGATGTGAGTGATGTCCTTAGGTTAGTTAGGTTTAAGTAGTTCTAAGTTCTAGGGGACTGATGACCTTAGAAGTTAAGTCCCATAGTGCTCAGAGCCATTTGAACCATTTGAACTATTTAACACAAAATGACATTAAACATTAAAGTTATTCACGAGCAGCTAGTTGAGAATATGTATGAACATTAAATGACACGACGAACTGAAATAATATGACGAAGAGTTCAGCGCTCACTGGGAATAGAGCCCCACACATATCGTTGTTGACTACACACAAAGAGACGTCAGCTACCGAATTTTTCTCCACCAGCTGCTCAGAATAGCATCTTGAACTTACAGTCATCTCGCAAATAGTTCTGTGTCTCACTGGAAGTTAAAAACGTCAGATATCGTTAGTGTTGACAACGAATGAAAATACATTAAAAATCAAAATTATTATCCACCAGCAGATAGGTGTTCTCATGATAGAGCTTGATAATACATAATTAAATCTTTAGTGCCGGGCCAGGATTCGATCCCATTCACGCGTAATATGTGAAGGTGTTGAGGAATCTGCAGTTTTGAACAAACAACAAATTGTAGCCGAGCTGTATTGCCACGAAGGGATCAAATTCCGCGTTAAGGGCGGTCTGAGTTGCATTCCCAGTTTAGAACCAATTTTATCGACATACAGAAGCTCAAATAAAAGATGGAATAAGTGTCCTGTGACCATACATAGCGTTTGTGTCGTCACTTGAAATAAATAACTAGTATAAGAAAGGTGACTGGTGATAGAGTTTCTACATGTCGCCACTCCAGACTTTATTGTGGTTCAACCTACCGTCTACTTGGTAAAGAAGGAATATCATTTTTAATGTGAAATTTTCAGACCACGCAGCCATTATATCTCCTTCACTTGGTGTAGCCAGGAGAGAATGGAATCTGTCTCTCCCTATCTAAAATCATTGACGGAAGTGGGAATCGAACCCAGACCATAGGTATAACAACCTACCATCCGTCCAACAGACCACGAAATCCTCTTCTCTGCGAGTCATTTTTCTATCGTAACGCAGTTGCGCCACACTGGATGAGAATTCTGACACACAGACTCCCTGTAGTAATTTGCAGCATGTTCAGTAAATTCATTTACTTGGTTGACCGAATCACCATGAACTAGCTGCCTCGGCTACCCAGTGCATACATTCGACTATTTTGTAATCACAGAAATAAAATCACGTAACTGCCACCTACACACAACTGCCAACAGTGTAGGATGCAGAAGTTTAAATAGGAAGTGTTCCTTTACACTTGAGCTATTCTATTGCGCTATCTGTTACTAGAAAACGTCGTTCAGTCCAAAAGAAAAGCTGTAACTGTTTGTCTCTCAGAAGTCAAGACCTGGCCATATGCATAATCTCACAGTGCTGTGGAATCCAAAAGTTCTGGAGGAATAGTTGCCGAGCTCTGGAGCGGCTGCAGCTACGTGTCAGCTTGTAGTATAGATAAGATGTCGCGAGTTCGAATACATTCAGTGCTACATTTTTTAAAACGCAATTCTGCTCTCTGCTGAAGGTATCAATCTAATGGAACTTTGAACATAATTCCCTTCACTTCTCAACCCAAAGTAGTGGCATGTGGAAAAAGGGCTAACTACTGTGACATTTTGTTCTATTCAGGTTTAATAGTTTAATAGACAGCAGGCAGCAGATGCATCTCGAAGATGTGCAGGGAGAGCGCATCGTGCCATAATATGTCAGAAAAGTATTTTCTACATTAGCCGTCGTGTGGTAGTGATATTTTATTCTTCTTCAAACTTTGTTTGACAGCTTTAACTCAGAACAAGTTTTCTACATGCATGTAATCAATAAACTGCATGTGCATTGTCAGACTGTCATAGGTAACATCAGAGAATTCGCATATATCGTTGATGATTAATTTCTCTCTCATGTTTACTATTGTTTTAACAACACTAAAGGAAACCTTACCAAAATTGTGCACTGTATTATAAAAATTGAAATAAAACTAACCATGATAACCTTACGACGAAAGTATCTGTACACAAGCATGCCTCTATCGACACGAATTAGTAAAATACTACTCACTTAGATTTTGATTGGGTCTGTGTTTAATTGGTATGCTGTGTCATACTCAAGAGGTATGCAAATGTGGCATTTCATAAATATAGTTACGTATTCCTAGAAACCCAAAATTCGCTTGTCAGCAGCGGAAAGAGGCCTTACCTGTTGTGCAGCATTGTAAGTTTTTCAACATTGCACTATGAGCTGAAAGCATTTTCTTGCGATTTCCTTATTGATGTTTGATCTGACTGCTTGTAGCTCTTTCACAGAAGGGATAAAAACGTTACAGTCAGTGAGACTGGAACTGCGAACCGTAACAGACGCTTTTTCACAGGTCAGCACGTTACCACAGAGCTGGCGAGGAGGTATGGGTCTTAGCTTCCTGTTACGAGGGCAATAGCAACTAGAACTCGTAAACCGCTATTTGAAGGTCGAGATTAGTTGCGGTTTCCACCTGCAACGACTTTCCTGGGCTGAAAACCGTAAATTTTCAATCTTTTGTTACCCTTCAAGCGATAATAACTCAGATTATTCAATGGAAATGACAGGTAAAATCAAGTGAACTTTGAGGCTTAATTCCGTGCACACCAGGAAGTAACTCGTCGATCACAGAGTTGCCAAACATACGTTGCCTTGTTGCCAAATCTCAGTTACAGTACCAGCAGGAAGAAGACGAACCGATGTGATCCTACAGCGGTCTGGGAAGTGACCATAGCTGGTGTCTCCAAGTCGCGGCTGCTACGGCCTGGAATACGTAATGCGTCTGATTCGCTTTCTGTAACTAGGTTTAGGGACTGGAGCGTAGTTACTAATAATACTCAGAACTGACTACAAACTGAGCATCATAAATCAGTAACTCTCATTGTTGTTTTTATATTTCTTTCGTAAGTGTACTCAAAACTAAGAAAGTCATTCACAGGCGTTTTCGTGCCTCGCCGATAGTCGAGCACAACATACAAATAAAAATAAAAAAGACTGTGTGTGTGTGTGTGTGTGTGTGTGTGTGTTTGTGTTTGTGTGAGAGAGAGAGAAAGATAAATAAAAATGAGAGAGAGTGTAAAAAATTGTTGTAAAGAAATTGAATCATGGTATTTAAAGAAATCTTTCATTAAAATGACACGTTCCACATCATTACGAAATGTCGTATTCATGATCTATGGAACAAGAGTTAATCTAATGTAATCTAATCTAATCTAATCACATCATATTGATGATTAGCCATGAAGAGTCATGAATTACCGAAATTTTGGCCAATACCAGTAACCAAATCTAAACTTGAAAATAAAAGACGACAATTTTTGTAATAAACCGTGACTCCTATCAAGACCCTTTCGTCCCTGTTATCTAACCACGAAAGATGTCTGATATACCTCCATTCTGAAGTAACAAAGTGTGCATGCATTTAAAAATGAAGTGCATGATGTGAAGTTCTGTGACGGAGATACGAACCCAACACGTAATCCGATTGTTAACTAAGAAAAATCAAATGTTACGTATCGGTTTTTCTTACGAGCCGCTAGGTGTCTGAATCTAAAATAAGGATACAAACTTTTGTGCCTAAGCGACAATCGAACTGCACACCTACCACGAATATAGCTTAAGTATCAGTTGCTTACTCATGAACAGTAAGATGTGTGCGTGTTTGACCAGAAATAACGACACCTGTTGCGATTGTTGGAAACACATGAACAGACATTGAAATTGCGCGTTAATTTTCACTAGCAGGTGGGTGTGCACTTGATAAAGCTAGAAATGAAATTATGAATATTTTTGTACTGGATCAGGTTTCAGACCCACATACTTACCTTTGGAGGAGACCTAGAGAAGATTGCAGTCTTGGGAAAAGGAACGAAATGACTGAACTATACTGTTCCGAGAGATTCAGATCCTCGAAAGAGGAGATACGAATTCGAATCACAGTCCAGCACCAAATTTTTAAACGTCTCTAGTTCAATCAAGTACAAGTAAAATAAGAGCCCTGTCCCTTTAAATGGCTATCGGTTCATCAAATAAAATAAAATTTTCTAATGTAAGTAAGCTTACTGGCGACTGTATTTCTGTTTACCATGACTTCCGCTGTGTCATTTTCCAACGTAAACCGGCTCTGCCCAGTTGGTAATGAAGGAACGTGATGTTTAATGCGGATTGTGGATTATAACGTCTTTCTCTTGAGGTTACCAGAGGTAAAATAAATCTGTTTGTGCCTCTTAAAAGTAAATGCCTGAACCCACGCATTGCACCTGTGATAGCTCGTTCCACCATACCATTGTGGCCACATTACCCAGCCCCAAGAGTGTGCTGTAACGGATGATGTGCTTAGCTTACAAAATTAGTCACGGTGGAAAAACTGCGAGTCTATTAGATGGTCAAGTAGAAGCAAGCTTCTGACGCAGAGATTATGCTATTCTCATGTCAGCAGGATGTAAAGACTCTTCTAGGCATCATAGGCTGGATGTGAAGCCATTTTGATTTTTCACAAATTCAGCAAATTTCTTAGTTCGAGAAAATCCACTGTGAAGTGTGAAGTTGCCGGATAATTCGATTATTACTGTTATTATTACTATCATTTTATTCATACCGCTGCTGTAACACAAGTGCTTGAACATCATTTAATGCCTTTTGGTCACTATAGATGTAGTTTCCCAAGAACAGGTTCTTTCCCTGTCGACGGAATCCTTTTCATGTTAATATCAAACACCAGCAATTACTCGTAGATTACTTTAAAACTAAAGTAATTGACGAAGACGTTACTTGGTAACAAAAACGCACTGCCTTTCTTCATTTACTTTCGCCTAGAAATGGCTATCGAGTACTGACAAACCAAAAGGCAAGAGATCTTACTGCCTTCCGATATACGTTGCTGTTAGTTCTTCCACATGATTTGGTCGACATGACCTGTTTCAAGTTGTGTATGACAGACAGTGTTTTAGAAAATCTATTGTTTCCCTTTGAAATAAACAGAAGTATTTTCATTCTAAGCTGTCCAAGTACAAAATTTTCGCAATATTAGTTCAAATTTAATATTCGCTTCTATAATGTAGGAAAGTATTTCACAGTCGCAAAACTCGCATCCGAAACGTTGACCTTACACTTAGTCGCTGACCATAAATTCTAGCTCAGAGTGACACCAGTTTAAATAACCTAATGTAGCGAAGACTGTTTGCCAGTGCTCTTTCTCACCGGAAAATACGCAATTCACTCATTTGGCTCCATAAGTACACTGTAACAGTAATTTCTGTGTGAAATTTGTCAGTAAGCTTTTGCCTTCCAACCGGCAAAATACGGCAGAGTACGGCCGGTAAACAATTCACAAACCACGATTTAGTGCCAATAAGACGATTTCTTTAAACATTGTCGAAGCTGAGGGAATTTAGTTTCTGCTTAAATCGTCTTAAGCAGCAACGTTCACAGATATCTCAAATAGGAAAAAGCTGAATATCCAGGTACGAAGGTTGTAAAACAAACTTCCCACAGTTTGTGTCAGGTTGATCTTTTCGTCTGCTAACACTGCTTAAGTATTTTGTCTAAGAGGTATCACAGGTAGTATCCCTGTAGCTGTGGGAATCATTGGTTGAAAACGAGTTTAACACCAATGGGTACAGTGCTGCTAAATTTTCACAATTATTATCAACCTAAGTCTGAGTTCATCCACAAACTGAGGCGTATTTATAATATTGGAGCTAGACTGTGTATCCTTGTCTTTCTTGAGCGGTCATTGGAAGGCGTTTACACACACGTATACAATACTATGAATACTTCGAACGCTATGGTTAACGTTGCTCTCATAAACTACGTTTTTTTTTTAAATTCTTCTGGGTGTTCAGCGTGCAATATGTGTTGTAGATACAGTCTCAGACCAAAAAATTGACCGCCGAGTCGTTCACGTAAGATGGATAATACAGTCGTGCTCCTCTCAGAATTCTATGTCTGGCAATATGCTCGATCTAGCAACATGTAGACTGCGGCACTTCCCAGAGGAAGTCTTGACTCCAGTCTTAGTACATTACTCTTGACTACGACCGTAGTCTTGAGGTAAAACGCGGGACCAGCTAATATGATATTGTAGATTCGCTTGAATTACACTCATAGCTTCAGCACCGAGAGGAAAGGGGCGATAAAAATTTTGTCGATAAGTGCTTTCGGTCGCCAGACGTCATATTAGCTGGTCTCGTGGTTTACCTGAAGACTACGGTCGTGTTCCAGCAGCGGTATGAATAAAATGATAGTAATAATAACAGTAATAATCGAATTATCCGGCAACTTCACACTTCACAGTGGATTTTCTCGAACTAAGAAATTTGCTGAATTTGTGAAAAATCAAAATGGCTTCACATCCAGCCTATGATGCCTAGAAGAGTCTTTACATCCTGCTGACATGAGAATAGCATAATCTCTGCGTCAGAAGCTTGCTTCTACTTGACCATCTAATAGACTCGCAGTTTTTCCACCGTGACTAATTTTGTAAGCTAAGCACATCATCCGTTACAGCACACTCTTGGGGCTGGGTAATGTGGCCACAATGGTATGGTGGAACGAGCTATCACAGGTGCAATGCGTGGGTTCAGGCATTTACTTTTAAGAGGCACAAACAGATTTATTTTACCTCTGGTAACCTCAAGAGAAAGACGTTATAATCCACAATCCGCATTAAACATCACGTTCCTTCATTACCAACTGGGCAGAGCCGGTTTACGTTGGAAAATGACACAGCGGAAGTCATGGTAAACAGAAATACAGTCGCCAGTAAGCTTACTTACATTAGAAAATTTTATTTTATTTGATGAACCGATAGCCATTTAAAGGGACAGGGCTCTTATTTTACTTGTACTTGATTGAACTAGAGACGTTTAAAAATTTGGTGCTGGACTGTGATTCGAATTCGTATCTCCTCTTTCGAGGATCTGAATCTCTCGGAACAGTATAGTTCAGTCATTTCGTTCCTTTTCCCAAGACTGCAATCTTCTCTAGGTCTCCTCCAAAGGTAAGTATGTGGGTCTGAAACCTGATCCAGTACAAAAATATTCATAATTTCATTTCTAGCTTTATCAAGTGCACACCCACCTGCTAGTGAAAATTAACGCGCAATTTCAATGTCTGTTCATGTGTTTCCAACAATCGCAACAGGTGTCGTTATTTCTGGTCAAACACGCACACATCTTACTGTTCATGAGTAAGCAACTGATACTTAAGCTATATTCGTGGTAGGTGTGCAGTTCGATTGTCGCTTAGGCACAAAAGTTTGTATCCTTATTTTAGATTCAGACACCTAGCGGCTCGTAAGAAAAACCGATACGTAACATTTGATTTTTCTTAGTTAACAATCGGATTACGTGTTGGGTTCGTATCTCCGTCACAGAACTTCACATCATGCACTTCATTTTTAAATGCATGCACACTTTGTTACTTCAGAATGGAGGTATATCAGACATCTTTCGTGGTTAGATAACAGGGACGAAAGGGTCTTGATAGGAGTCACGGTTTATTACAAAAATTGTCGTCTTTTATTTTCAAGTTTAGATTTGGTTACTGGTATTGGCCAAAATTTCGGTAATTCATGACTCTTCATGGCTAATCATCAATATGATGTGATTAGATTAGATTAGATTACATTAGATTAACTCTTGTTCCATAGATCATGAATACGACATTTCGTAATGATGTGGAACGTGTCATTTTAATGAAAGATTTCTTTAAATACCATGATTCAATTTCTTTACAACAATTTTTTACACTCTCTCTCATTTTTATTTATCTTTCTCTCTCTCTCACACAAACACAAACACACACACACACACACACACACACACACAGTCTTTTTTATTTTTATTTGTATGTTGTGCTCGACTATCGGCGAGGCACGAAAACGCCTGTGAATGACTTTCTTAGTTTTGAGTACACTTACGAAAGAAATATAAAAACAACAATGAGAGTTACTGATTTATGATGCTCAGTTTGTAGTCAGTTCTGAGTATTATTAGTAACTACGCTCCAGTCCCTAAACCTAGTTACAGAAAGCGAATCAGACGCATTACGTATTCCAGGCCGTAGCAGCCGCGACTTGGAGACACCAGCTATGGTCACTTCCCAGACCGCTGTAGGATCACATCGGTTCGTCTTCTTCCTGCTGGTACTGTAACTGAGATTTGGCAACAAGGCAACGTATGTTTGGCAACTCTGTGATCGACGAGTTACTTCCTGGTGTGCACGGAATTAAGCCTCAAAGTTCACTTGATTTTACCTGTCATTTCCATTGAATAATCTGAGTTATTATCGCTTGAAGGGTAACAAAAGATTGAAAATTTACGGTTTTCAGCCCAGGAAAGTCGTTGCAGGTGGAAACCGCAACTAATCTCGACCTTCAAATAGCGGTTTACGAGTTCTAGTTGCTATTGCCCTCGTAACAGGAAGCTAAGACCCATACCTCCTCGCCAGCTCTGTGGTAACGTGCTGACCTGTGAAAAAGCGTCTGTTACGGTTCGCAGTTCCAGTCTCACTGACTGTAACGTTTTTATCCCTTCTGTGAAAGAGCTACAAGCAGTCAGATCAAACATCAATAAGGAAATCGCAAGAAAATGCTTTCAGCTCATAGTGCAATGTTGAAAAACTTACAATGCTGCACAACAGGTAAGGCCTCTTTCCGCTGCTGACAAGCGAATTTTGGGTTTCTAGGAATACGTAACTATATTTATGAAATGCCACATTTGCATACCTCTTGAGTATGACACAGCATACCAATTAAACACAGACCCAATCAAAATCTAAGTGAGTAGTATTTTACTAATTCGTGTCGATAGAGGCATGCTTGTGTACAGATACTTTCGTCGTAAGGTTATCATGGTTAGTTTTATTTCAATTTTTATAATACAGTGCACAATTTTGGTAAGGTTTCCTTTAGTGTTGTTAAAACAATAGTAAACATGAGAGAGAAATTAATCATCAACGATATATGCGAATTCTCTGATGTTACCTATGACAGTCTGACAATGCACATGCAGTTTATTGATTACATGCATGTAGAAAACTTGTTCTGAGTTAAAGCTGTCAAACAAAGTTTGAAGAAGAATAAAATATCACTACCACACGACGGCTAATGTAGAAAATACTTTTCTGACATATTATGGCACGATGCGCTCTCCCTGCACATCTTCGAGATGCATCTGCTGCCTGCTGTCTATTAAACTATTAAACCTGAATAGAACAAAATGTCACAGTAGTTAGCCCTTTTTCCACATGCCACTACTTTGGGTTGAGAAGTGAAGGGAATTATGTTCAAAGTTCCATTAGATTGATACCTTCAGCAGAGAGCAGAATTGCGTTTTAAAAAATGTAGCACTGAATGTATTCGAACTCGCGACATCTTATCTATACTACAAGCTGACACGTAGCTGCAGCCGCTCCAGAGCTCGGCAACTATTCCTCCAGAACTTTTGGATTCCACAGCACTGTGAGATTATGCATATGGCCAGGTCTTGACTTCTGAGAGACAAACAGTTACAGCTTTTCTTTTGGACTGAACGACGTTTTCTAGTAACAGATAGCGCAATAGAATAGCTCAAGTGTAAAGGAACACTTCCTATTTAAACTTCTGCATCCTACACTGTTGGCAGTTGTGTGTAGGTGGCAGTTACGTGATTTTATTTCTGTGATTACAAAATAGTCGAATGTATGCACTGGGTAGCCGAGGCAGCTAGTTCATGGTGATTCGGTCAACCAAGTAAATGAATTTACTGAACATGCTGCAAATTACTACAGGGAGTCTGTGTGTCAGAATTCTCATCCAGTGTGGCGCAACTGCGTTACGATAGAAAAATGACTCGCAGAGAAGAGGATTTCGTGGTCTGTTGGACGGATGGTAGGTTGTTATACCTATGATCTGGGTTCGATTCCCACTTCCGTCAATGATTTTAGATAGGGAGAGACAGATTCCATTCTCTCCTGGCTACACCAAGTGAAGGAGATATAATGGCTGCGTGGTCTGAAAATTTCACATTAAAAATGATATTCCTTCTTTACCAAGTAGACGGTAGGTTGAACCACAATAAAGTCTGGAGTGGCGACATGTAGAAACTCTATCACCAGTCACCTTTCTTATACTAGTTATTTATTTCAAGTGACGACACAAACGCTATGTATGGTCACAGGACACTTATTCCATCTTTTATTTGAGCTTCTGTATGTCGATAAAATTGGTTCTAAACTGGGAATGCAACTCAGACCGCCCTTAACGCGGAATTTGATCCCTTCGTGGCAATACAGCTCGGCTACAATTTGTTGTTTGTTCAAAACTGCAGATTCCTCAACACCTTCACATATTACGCGTGAATGGGATCGAATCCTGGCCCGGCACTAAAGATTTAATTATGTATTATCAAGCTCTATCATGAGAACACCTATCTGCTGGTGGATAATAATTTTGATTTTTAATGTATTTTCATTCGTTGTCAACACTAACGATATCTGACGTTTTTAACTTCCAGTGAGACACAGAACTATTTGCGAGATGACTGTAAGTTCAAGATGCTATTCTGAGCAGCTGGTGGAGAAAAATTCGGTAGCTGACGTCTCTTTGTGTGTAGTCAACAACGATATGTGTGGGGCTCTATTCCCAGTGAGCGCTGAACTCTTCGTCATATTATTTCAGTTCGTCGTGTCATTTAATGTTCATACATATTCTCAACTAGCTGCTCGTGAATAACTTTAATGTTTAATGTCATTTTGTGTTAAATAGTTCAAATGGTTCAAATGGCTCTGAGCACTATGGGACTTAACTTCTAAGGTCATCAGTCCCCTAGAACTTAGAACTACTTAAACCTAACTAACCTAAGGACATCACTCACATCCATGCCCGAGGCAGGATTCGAACCTGCGACCGTAGCGGTCACGCGGTTCCAGACTGAAGCGCCTAGAACCGCACGGCCACACCGGCCGGCCCCCACCATCTGGTATCAATGCATTACCCTATCAGCCATTATATATAATCATTTTCATAGTACACTTGATATTATAGATGAGTAGGACACAAGACAGGACATAGATAATGTCCGTTTGACGTCAACAGTGTGTAACATTTTACTTTTTTTGAATAGGACAATGTTCCTCTCCAATAATTTTTAGATTAGTTACAATAAGCTTACGCTGCAAGAGAATTCGCTTGTATTTTTCAATATGTGGTCTGTTGTCGGTTTGAAGGCCTTCCATAACATCGGCAACGTAGTGCAACTCCACCGAGGGCTGTCTGGAGTAGGGTGGAGATAGCAATGTGAAAGTTGCGAGCTGTCGAAGACGATCTTCATATTCCTAATGCGATTAGGACATCGTATACTCTTGACGACGTTTAGCACCTGTGCAGTCAGTCACCCAATTTCAGAATTCATTTTGAGTAATCCTGCTAAATTCCCAAAATATTGTCTTTTTATATTGATGAGTAATACGGATAGTCGTCACGTTCATGTGCCGTCTACAACGCAAATTTAATGTTACTATCCTAGGAACTAACCTGCAACACGTTTTGTATTTCATAATCGGAACTATCTGCATTAACCGTCATCAGAGCAATGTCAGGGAACAGAATGCAGCAGTGCCTTGCTACCTACTTGAGGACCTGCTTGAGTCGTGTTCTAAGGAAAGGGTAGTTGCTGGTTCACATTATATTACACTAGCGAGAAGTACCGACTTTTCCTTTTCTCTGCAAACATCCAGAACTAAATTCAGTAACTAAATGCTAAGAATATATTTGCATTGTGCCAACTCAAAGATCAATAGATATGGATATATAGATACAGATTTTTATATTTAAAGCCATTCTCGTTCTGCGTTGGAATAAACATCATTCATTATTTGCTTGTTCTTGTTACGATTGTTATTGTCATTCTCTCACTCGCAAGAGTTTTCGCATTCCTATTTGGTATCGATGCACATGAAGAGTGGCTATGAAAGAAGGGAATACTGAATGTTACGTCATGCAGAATACACTCATTTACTTCGGCTCCTCGTGATCTACGCTACAGGAGAAGTGAGATACATAAAGTTGACAGTGTGAGGACAGACCTGGTAGCACAACTGTGCAACTACACAGTGTTACCAGATAAAATGGTGCTGCGGAATCGAAAGTGTAGTACGGACTTTGCCACAGTAGCAGACAGCTGGTAATTTAGGACCATGACCGTGGATTACACTTTGGTCAGTGCTGGTTAGAGTGCTGCAACTGTAAATGGAAGGCTTTGTTTGATAGTCTTATGCTGATGCTGTCTGAATAAATTATGCCATTGGATACAAAGCGGTTTAGTTTTGAGACCTAACCCACGAGGGGGGAAGGCACAGTGGTCTGCTTCAGGAATTCCAAGCAATAAAACACAAAAAACAACCCAGGAAGTGAGACATGCATTTGGAATCTGTTCATCGTTACGGGGTCAAACAAGAGGGTAACATTACTGAAACAATGACCGGGCTACTTAGTATATAATAGAGCATACAGATTTCAAGGAGGAAACGTATGAAGACGCAGACTTCCTCGTTATCAATATGTGCGGCATATCTTTCGTGTTAACGAAAGTAAATTCCCGCTTTACCTCTTCTTACGTGTCAAATGAAATGAATGCCATGAGGAATAGAATATTTGTTGACTGCGTCTCTTCTTGCTTCCATCCTTACCAACATATTTCTTCATTCTCGTGGTAATCATGACATTCTATGTGTATGCTGCAAAAGATTGCAAGTGGACAAATTCGACATCGAGGTGCAAAGCGTTATATTCAATTCGAATAAGCTTCCGGTGTATTTTTACTTCGTTTGTATTTTTAGATGATTATGAACGTTACGGAAAATTATCTCACATGCTTTATGTTGAATGAGAAACATTGAATGATCCGTTTTGCTTTCCCTACGTTGAAATGATATAATGTCGGCGTCAACAGCCTTCTTCCACGCCGGAAGCTGAAACTTGTATCATTCTGGATTAATGATAATTGAATGTCTCATATGTATACATAGCCCACAAGGCGACGTCAGAAACCATCAGGGGAGAACGCCGCATAAAAACCAAACGTGCGCGCGCGTCTCCACTCTGAAGAACCGTATCGGAGAATCACGGCAAGCATTTCGCTGAAGAGCTGCCTCGTCAGAGAGCCTAGAAATGGCAGCGTCGTAGCAAGTATTTGTCAACACTCTGATAGTGCATTTACTTCCGGGTGTAGGTCTGCGTTACCTCGCTAAATTCACTTGACATTCGTTTCCCACATCGAAGACTCGTACGATATAATCCACTGCAAGATGACACAATTAGAAAGTATATTTAATTTCTGGACTCCAAGAACGGCGTTCTTCACATAAGTAACACCTGTTTGTGTGTGCATTCGGGAGGACGACGGTGCAATCCCGCGCCCGGCCATCCTCATTTAGGTTTTCAATGATTTCCCTAAATCGCTTCAGGCAAATGCCGGGATGGTTCCTTAGGAAGGGCACGGCCGATTTCGTTCCCCATCCTTCCCTAATCCGAGCTTGTGCTCCGTCTCTAATGACATCGTTGTCGACGGGACGTTAAAACAGTAATCTCCACCTCCTCTGTTCGTGTGTTTAAGGTTGCGTTTTGAGGCTCAGGCAAAATCGCAGTGACTATATTCCGCCTCTGGCCGCCAGTGTGTCGTTAGCTCAGAGGTTCCCTTGTGCGTTGCAGTGCTTGTACTATAAGACATATCAGTTCGAATCACGGTAGAAGCCGCTGACTACAACCTTTTATTTTCCATTTTAATTAATGGAGTTGCAAACTGCTAGTAAAAATTTCTTATGCGAAATCTGAAGAATGCCTTTAAACATCAATCTTCGTCCGATTTCGACTTAGTAAATTAAGTTAATATCATGGATTTCTGTTTTGCAAATTACAAGGTGCTTCACTGTAAAACAGACCCTGAAAAGATTCAAACCGACTGTCAACGATGTAAATTTGAGCTTTGTTCGTCATATAGGTCTAACATGTCAGAAGGTTGTTTATGAAGTGCACATGTTCATTAATATAGTTCCCTTCTTCTAAATTTTTGCAATAGCATTTAACTGTAGACGTTTTCTAACACCGGCGTTAGCAATTGCTTTCCGTTCTCTGAAACCTTCAAAACGACAAATTTTTCTGGTTTAAATCTGATGACCTTAACTATCACTTCCGATCAACAATAAATACTTCATGAACCCATACATGGAACTCCAAATGTGCAGTGTTCCTGCACTGCTACAGAGCATGCATTACAGGGTATTCACACAGTTTATCGCATAGACTTACCATAAGGAATGAAACAAGAACTGTAATACACTTTACACCACAGACGCTCACTCTGGCTTGACGAAAACATCCAAACATTGACCAAAAGTTGCACAAACAATTGAGTTTGAAAGGAAAAGAAACGAGGTATGAAGCATTTATAAATTCATCGAATTTAGTGAGGTGGTTTAATTTCGTCCCAGTCTATAAAATTAATTTCGGGCCATACTCAGCTCTTGCCGATTAATGTAATATAATACCCGCCTACTAATCAGGGCGTCTGTCTCCGTTGCTTTTGAGCGCGAATGGAAATTGTAGAAATTTTCTGTGGAGCAACATTTAATAATAAATCGTTTTAAATCATCAAAAGTGATGAGCGGTAGCAGGCGCTTTCGATAAAGAACGGGGGAGTGCAGCGCCGCTGCTGTCGCCACGGCCGCTGCCAGTAGCCAGCAAATGGATCCCGGAGCTTTGCCGCATACGGCGTCCAGAGGAGGACAGTCTGCAGGAAATCTGCCGCAAAATCGTTACTGGATAAAATTTTGATATCGGTGTGTCACAAAGCGAAATAGATTGAATCTGCGCTACCATTACATTCACGTCTTCAGCATTCAGACAGAAGAGGCTATAAAAATATTTTATGCCAGCTGCTCTCGATCCACTGGCATTATGAACAGAAACAACGCACGCTACCGCTAGACCACAGGCGTAATCAGCCTAGAGTTTCTCTATCATGGGACAAGTTTTCCTCCAGGAAGTGCCGCAGTCTACAGTGTTGCCAGATTGTGCAGATAACCGGACTTAGAGAATTAGCGAGTTGGCCAGTTTTTTTGTCCCATGTCGCGATCGGCGCGGACTTAGCCTCTGAAGCGGCCGGCCGCCGGTCAAGTTTTATGTCAAAGAGTGTACATATTGTATATGACCCGTCTCTCCCAATAGCTTACCCCTACTTTTTTCAGAATCTCGAACAGCTTGCACCATTTTATATTGTCGAACGCTTTTTCCAGGTCGACAAATCCTATGAAAGTGTCTTGATTTTTCTTTAGCCTTGCTTCCATAATTAGCCGTAACGTCAGAATTGCCTCTCTCGTCCCTTTACTTTTCCTAAAGCCAAACTGATCGTCACCTAGCGCATTCTCAATTTTCTTTTCCATTCTTCTGTATATTATTCTCGTACGCAGTTTCGATGCATGAGCTGCTAAGCTGATTGTGCGATAATTCTCGCACTTGTCAGCTCTTGCCGTCTTCGGAATTGTGTGGATGATGCTTTTCCGAAAGTCAGATGGTATGTCGCCAGACTCATATATTCTACACACCAACGTGAATAGTCGTTTTGTTGCCACTTCCTCCAATGATTTTAGAAATTCTGATGGAATGTTACCTATCCCTTCTGCCTTATTTGACCGTAAGTCCTCCAAATCTCTTTTAAATTCCGATTCTAATACTGGATCCCCTATCTCTTCTAAATAGACTCCTGTTTCTTCTTCTATCACATCAGACAAATCTTCACCCTCATAGAGGCTTTCAATGTATTCTTTCCACCTATCTGCTCTCTCCTCTGCATTTAACAGTGGAATTCCCGTTGCACTCTTAATGTTATCACCGTTGCTTTTAATGTCACCAAAGGTTGTTTTGACTTTCCTGTATGCTGAGTCTGTCCTTCCGACAATCGTATCTTTTTCGATGTCTTCACATTTTTCCTGCAGCCATTTCGTCTTAGCTTCCCTGCACTTCCTATTTATTTCATTCCTCAGCGACTTGTATTTCTGTATTCCTGATTTTCCCGGAACATGTTTGTACTTCCTCCTTTCATCAATCAACTGAAGTATTTCTTCTGTTACCCATGGTTTCTTCGCAGCTACCTTCTTTGTACCTATGTTTTCCTTCCCAACTTCTGTGATGCCCCTTTTTAGAGATGTCCATTCCTCTTCAACTGTACTGCCTACTGCGCTATTCCTTATTGCTGTATGTATAGCGTTAGAGAACTTCAAACGTATCTCGTCATTCCTTAGTGCTTCCGTATCCCACTTCTTTGCGTATTGATTCTTCCTGACTAATGTCTTGAACTTCAGCCTACTCTTCATCACTACTCTCTTCATTACACTTTGATTTGTCGGGATGGCAATGTTCTTTCTAGCAGATGGAACTTAATTTTTTTATCGTCGAGTTATTTTTCTTGTAAATAATGATACATAAAGTTGAATAATTGTATAATTATATTATTCGTTACTCACATGTCATCGACCTAACACACTTAAGGATTTAAACAAAAAAAATCTACCATGTAATTTGTTCATTTTTGGAAGGAAAAAAAGCCAGCCGGAGTGGCCGTGCGGTTCTAGGCGCTGCAGTCTAGAGCCGAGCGACCGCTACGGTCGCAGGTTCGAATCCTGCCTCGGGCATGGATGTGTGTGATGTCCTTAGGTTAGTTAAGTTTAATTAGTTCTATGTTCTAGGCGACTGATGACCTCAGAAGTTAAGTCGCATAGTGCTCAGAGCCATTTGAACCATTTTTGAAGGAAAAAAAAACAAGAAAAGGGAAATTTGCTCCTATAAATTGACTGATAAAACAATAGTAGAGGTAATTGACACGTGAAAATGCATAACAGCTTGAATAGCATGATCAGATACCAATGGCTTGTAGTTTTCAGAGGTTGTTTGCAGCAGCAGTTTTACAAAGAATGAAGCAGGCGGGACGTTAACACATTAACACAGTTATGTTGCAATTTTGTTACAATGTTTTTGTAAATGTTCTTTGCAGTTTACTGTGACAACATAGATAGATATTCAGCGATCACAGGCCCTGCAGACCACGCGCTGCTTCCACAAACTGCCTCCATTCCTTCCTGTTTTGTGCCCGGTTCCGCCAGGTGTCTTCGATTCCCAGGGCTGCTAGGTCCTTCGCCAGTTCGTCCAGCCAGCGTTGCCGTCGTCCAATGGGGCGTTTGGTGTTTGGTTTCCCCGCTAGTGCCATCTTCGCCGGTCTTCCTATCTGGCATACGGGCTACACGGCCCACCCATTGTATTCTTTTGCTATTTATCTTCTGTAGGATAATTGGTTGTCGCATCAGAAGGTAGATTTCCTCGTTTTTCCTCCTCCCCCATTCTCCGTTATCTATTACAGGTCCCCCTATCTTCCTCATTAATCCTATTTCAAAAAATCGCTGTTGTAGCTGTAGATACAACTGAATAATGAGTTAATGCCACTTTGACATCAATTTACTTGACAGGAATGAATTGTTAGTTGACACGTTGTTATTCCAAGGAGCTGAAATTACAAAACTGAGCTGGATTCGGTCTTTTCATTTAACAGTTGCTGTCCAATCTGCTTTTCGCTTTTTTTATGATGGTTCTTGTTCGCTGTTGCTCAACTAGTCATTGTTAAGGGAGACCGCAACCAGCCACAAATGCTTTTAAAGAATATTTTTTCAGTTATCGTTTGTGGCCACCTTTCCCATTCTCAGATACTTGCTTTATTTCATCGTCACTGTCGTCTCCACTAATGTCCATGTGCAGAAAAATTAAATAATTCTTGAAAAGTACATGTCTGAGGCTGCAATTGTTATGTTACTATTTTAATGTGTTTTCTTGTCACTGTCGATTACGGAATGTGTACAATGTATTTGTTTTAATTCGCGACAGTAGGTCGCGCTGGAGGTTTACGACCGTTATGCTAATCAACTGAGCATGCACTTAACACGGCTTTAGGTCGCTAAATAACAAGAAGCCAATTGTCATAAAATCTTTATTTTGCGAGGTGCCGGGGCTAGTAGTGTATTTATCTCTAAATTCTACTAGAATCCACATGTGTAAATCATGCTCTAAGCCCCCCCTATTCTAACTCCGACTTTTGCTATTGCACAAGGATAAAGAAAATACGCGAACTGACTATAATCAACCCTGCTAGTGGAGTAGAAGAGAGTTTGGCACCTGCAGTAATTTAATTTGATACATAAGTTAAATAAACAAAGGTTTCATTAGCATAGTGAGGAATGATAGGGTTGCTCTATCGATTAACAGAATGAAAGTTCTGTTCAAAATAACAATATGATTTATTAAGATTAAACACAGAATAGTAAAAGAAACACAGCAAATTTATAAAACATCAAATTGGCTAAAATTGGAGATTCATACAAACACTATAAAGGTGAAGTTGTCCCTAACTTAGATCGTGTGGTTTAAGACGAAGTGGTATGTGGAGCCAATTCCTTTCCACTCAAATCTCAAGAGAGACACACAGCTAACCCAATGGTAATTGCTGTTACTCGAAACTGAACAAAGTTAGAAAAGGATGAACAGGCGCGCTCTGCTGAGCTCTGATTATCACCTAGGAAAATCCCTATCTGCCGGTGCTGCGGACGTACATTACCAACAGTCTTCTTATCTCCCAGAACACGATCTGGCGTACCGCAGGCGAGGGCTGGCTGCTGCGACGTCCTCGACCGAAAGGCGACTCTCGACTACCCAGAGCACCCGTACAGGCCGAACACCGAACATTCCCGCCCCCACGACAGTGGCCGTGGTTACGTTCCAATCAGCAACTCGAAAACCGGCGGAAATTCCACTCCATTGCCGGAGCACTACCATTCCACCAATGGAGATTCTTGGCGCCAATTTCTGTGCTGATTTTGCAGAAAGTGCGGGAATTTTCCCGCCACAACTGCGTGGGTACACAAGTCATTCCCACGCCTCGCTGGTAGCCCGCCAGAAAGTGTTTTCGCAAGGTTTCTCTGAAGTAACGGAACCTCTAGCCCAGCCGCTACTTCACACCCCAGCGGGCGTGTCTCTTGACAATGTCGGCGTCTGAAAAGCATTCACTCGACTGCCTCACACACGTCGGCTTAACTCTCTCCTGTTCCACAGAGCCCGCCTGTCACCGGCCCACCCGGGTGACGAGAGACGCTGCGTGGGAAGTACGCGTGTTAAGGAAAAGCAACCCTCCACCGCATGCAACTAGAGAGGAGAATCGTAAGATAGAAATATGAGAGGGGGCTCATGCCACCTCTCAATTTATATCAGAAAGAGACCTGATACAAAGAACCGTGCCAAGTGGCAACTCTGCTATAACAACGGTGCTGGTAGATGTTTGCAAAGTCACCATTTGACATGATACTTCCTATGAAATTTGTTTCTGATATAAATAATGCTTTTATAACAAGTGAATTCTTATTATATGGTGACATGAAGCAGTGTTAAGGGCATGCTCAGTTCGTTGTATATGTATTTAAGCATTTCGTGTTCCTTCTCAAAAATTCAAACGAAATAAAGGAACAAAACATTGTTCACAGGAGTACATTACAGGGGCAGACACCGACAGTGTAACAAAACAAGTGTAGCCGTATTAAGTTGTGCATAATGGTCTGTAACGGTAACTGGCTAAATAAAGTTCATTTTAAGTATTTGTAGCTGGTAGTGATCTCCCTCAAGAATATTTAAAGTCAGTTATGAAGATGAATCTACGGCGAGGCGACGTGATTCAGTTCATGACCAGACAGCTATTCACAGTCTGATACACTTACGTAACAATAATAGGGCTGCTAGGTACTCGGACTGGCACATGTGAGATAGGCCGAAGTCGGCTAGGCTCATGGAAAGCACTCTCTGTGGCTCTGAGCACTATGGGACTTAACATCTATGGTCATCAGTCCCCTAGAACTTAGAACTACTTAAACCTAACTAACCTAAGGACAGCACACAACACCCAGTCATCACGAGGCAGAGAAAATCCCCGACCCCGCCGGGAATCGAACCCGGGAACCCGGGAACCCGGGCGTGGGAAGCGAGAACGCTACCGCACGACCACGAGCTGCGGACGCACTCTCTGTGGCTGGTAATGTGCGCAACTGCTACTCTCACCTCATTTCCTAAACATCACTGTTGTTTATACTGACAAGAGTTCTTATAACATGTTTACGTCTGAATTTTGCGTCCACGGTCTTTATAAACTTATTGAAATAAGTCACGACTCGTGCACAGGCTATTGCTTGACGGAAATAAAATACTTTCTCCAGTTTCAGTTCCACTATCGACCAATTTCATTACTACATGCGCATTCTAAGAATATTCTCAGCGAGATGGTTGATGGCATTACTGATCGACAGAAATCGAATGACGTTCACCGGCATTGACCCGTTTTTGGTCGCTACCAACGTTAGCTAGCAGATAAAACTGTGTCTAGAGCGACTAACATTTCTGCTCAGACGTGCGTACAACCTTCGTGTGTAATGCTGCGAAAGCGTGGTGCTCTGTGACCTCACCGTCGGCCCCGACGACGTTTCAAATAGCAAGGTAACGACACTTGTGGAAAAGGCCACATGTGCCGTGTCAGGTGGGTTAATGATGTCACCACGATTCTGCCCACTCTTGCCATGAACGTGTCGTAACAGCAGAAGGTCGTCACACTCCCTCTTACCCACATTTCACCCCTTCTTTTGACGCCTCTGCGACGGAGGTCAGAACCGCGTCGCCCAACGTTGAAATCACGCGGTTTCCCTAGGAGTTGCCGAGCAAAACATTTCAGACAGACCGCCGCTCAGAATCGGCACAGACAGAGACCGTGACGAGAGTACCAGTTGCCTGCAAGCCGGTTACGCTGCTGCTCTTTCGCCGCTACAATGCAGCTCTTGCGCCTGATAGT
Source organism: Schistocerca nitens (assembly GCF_023898315.1). NCBI lineage: Eukaryota > Metazoa > Arthropoda > Insecta > Orthoptera > Acrididae > Schistocerca > Schistocerca nitens. Next base: position 164,109,295 of record NC_064616.1, on the reverse strand, counting down.
AAGCCATCTGGAGTCGGAGAGTGTCAGTGTCAAAGGGGTTAACCGTCTGCAAGCGCCTAGGACGTCGTCACGGGTTCTGTCTGTACAGGTACATTTTTAAAATTCTGAATAAAGTTGACGGGTGCCACCGAGAGTTTTGCCGAAGTCGGGGCTCTTAAAGGGAGCCTATGTCGGATAGACCGTCAGAGACAAAGCACCTCGTGTTCCTGCTGCAAATACGAAGAGTACACCGTTCGTTTGTTATATATTTTTACGAGCGACTTATTTACAGATACATGTGTAGTTACTAGATTATTTTTGTAATTTTTTGCGTGTTCGAGTGCTTACTAGGCGCAAGCTTTTATTTTAATAACAGTGTAGCGTACAGTACCGCCGTTGTTATCGACCGTAATATCGACCCTCGTACCGTATAGGCTTTTCTTTGGTTTGGTTACTATAGCTCAGTGTCGGATGGACCGTCAGAGACAGAGCACCTCGTGTTCCTGCTGCTAATAATGCGAGTACACCGTTCGTTTGTTACATATTTTTACGAGGTTCAAACAGGAGCGACTGCAGTAATGGATAGGAACTGTGATTGCAGTGTACAGATGCGAGCTGAGTTGGCGACCCTTCGCTCACTGCTCCACGCTGCGTTGGCTTCCGTCACACAACTTGAGGCTGCTGCCAAGGGGCTTCACTGTGGGGGGTCGGACGCGGGGATGCGAGGGACTTCCAGCACGTCCCACGTGTTCCCCGATCGGTCCGCTGCTGTGGCCGCCCCAGGCACTGCCTGCACTGAGGTTGACCCCTCACATGTGGTCGAGTGGGAGATCATTCCAAAGACTGGCAGGCAGCGAAAAATTTTCCGAGGGGACGATCTTAGGGCCTCCCCGGTTCGTTTGACGAACAGGTTTCGGCGTTATCTGTGGCTGGCGATGTCTCTTAAGCCGGATGCAGTCGTCCACCCTGTTCCAGAGGAAGCTTCTCAGCCCACGAGGTCTGGGCATTCACAGAGGGTGGGTTTCCTGGCAGTTGGGAGCCCCAACGTTAGGCGCGTAATGGGGCCCCTTAGGAACATGGCTGCTAAGAACGGGAAGGAAGCAGTGTGCACTCCGTGTGCATACCGGGGGGAGTCATTCCGGATGTGGAAAGGATCCTTCCGGATGCCATGAAGAGTACAGGGTGCAGCCAACTGCAGGTGGTGACTCATGTCGGTACCAATGACGTGTGTCGCTTTGGATCGGAGGAGATTCTCTCTGGTTTCGGCCGGGTAGTGGAAATGGTAAAGATTGCCAGTCTTGCCGCTCTGAGATTAAGGCGGAGCTCACTGCAGCATCGTCGACAAAAACGACTGTAGTCTTTTGGTGCAGAGCCGAGTGGAGGGTCTGAATCAGAGGCTCAGGCGGTTCTGTGATCGTGTAGGCTGCAGATTTCTTGACTTGCGCCATCGGGTGATGGGTTTTCGGGTTCCGTTTAGTAGGTCAGGAGTCCACTACACACAGGAGGCGGCTACAAGGGTAGCGGGGAGTGTGTGGAAGGGACTGGGCCGTTTTTTAGGTTAGAGGTTCTCAGGGAACCATAGAAAGGACGTCCGTCTAAAAGGGGGCAGGTAAAACACAGTACGGTAGTTGTAGAAACGATCGGTATTGTAGTTGTAAATTGTCGTGGCTGTGTTGGGAAAGAACCAGAGCTCCAAGCCCTAATAGAAAGCACTGAAGCTCAAATAGTTATAGGTACAGGAAGCTGGCTCAAGCCGGAAATAAATTCAGCCGAAACTTTTTCAAACGACCTAACGGTGTTCAAAATGGATAGATTAAATACAATTGGTGATGGAGTATTTATTGCTGACAGAAGTAGTTTGCCTTGTAGTGAAATTGAAATAGATAGTTCCTGCGAAATAGTGTGGGTAGGGGTTATACCTGACAATCGGACTAAACTATTAATTGGATCATTTTACCGACCCACCGACTCAGAAAATACAGTTGCTGAACAGTTCAAAGAAAACTTGAGTCTCATTCCAAATAGGTACCCCACTCACAAAATTACAGTCGGTGATGGCTCCAATCTACTCTCAATATCCTGGAAAAATTATACGTTTAAAGCCGGCGGCAAGCATAAAACGTTATCCGAAATTGTACTGAATGCTTTCTCAGAAAATTATTTTGAACAATTAGTTCACGAGCCCAGTCGAAGCGCAAACGGTTGCGAAAGCATACTTGACCTGTTAGCAACAAATAATCCTGGATAAATAGCGAGTATCGTGACGAATACAGGGATTAGCGATCACAAGGCAGTTGCTGCTAGGCTGAATACCGTAACACCTATAACCATCAAAAAGAAACGCAAAATATATCTATTTAAAAATAAAAGCTGATAAAAATGCTCTTAATGCCTTTTTAAGTCGTCACTCCTTCCGATCTGATCATGTAAGCGTAGAAAAGTTGTCGAATGATTTCAGAGAGATAGTATCGACAGCAATTGAGAGATATATAATGTGGTGTCACTGCCAGACACCACACTTGCTAGGTGGTAGCTTAAATCGGCCGCGGTCCATTAGTACATGTCGGACCCGCGTGTCGCCACTGTGTGATCGCAGACCGAGCGCCACCACACGGCAGGTCTCGAGAGACGTACGAGAACTCGACCCAGTTGTACGACGACGTTGCTAGCGACTATAAGGACGAAGCATCAGCTCTCATTTGCCGAGAGACAGTTAGAATAGCCTTCAGCTAAGTTAATGGCTACGACTTAGCAAGGCGCCATTAGCCTTAAATAGCTTGTATATAAAGAGTCACTTGTATCGCCACAATCTCCAGATATCTCATCAAGAACGATGTATACAAGGATGTATTAAAAGTTAAGTATATTCCAAAGATACGTATTTTCTTTATCACATTCATTAAGTCTCCTGTTTCAGACCTCACTCCATCCTTCGTGAGTTAGCGCGTGCATCTTGGCCGCCTCTTTCAATTAGTGTGCGTAGTGTTGGCAAGTCTGCCGACACTACATATACTATATAAATTAATAAGTAATGGTACTGATCCCCCATTGTACACAAAATGGGTCAGACCGCTGTTGCAGAAGCAGCGAAAAAAGCATGACAAATTTAAAAGAACACAAAATCCCCAACACTGTTAAAGTTTTGCAGAAGTTCCAAATATAGCGTGTACTTCAATGCCAGATGCTTTTAATAATTTCCACAACGAAATTCTGTCTCGAAATCTGGCAGAAAACCCAAAGAGATTCTGGTCATACATAAAGCACACCAGTGGCAAGACGCAATCAATACCTTCACTGCGCGATAACGACGGTAAAGTCACTGATGTCAGTGCCACTAAAACAGAGTTATTAAATACGGTATTCCGAAACTCCTTCACCAAAGAAGACGAAGTAAATATTCTTGAATTCCGATCAAGAACAACTGCCAAGATGAGAAACATAGAAGTAGATATCCTCGGCCTAACAAAGCAGCTGAAATCACTTAATAAAGCCAAGGCCTCCGGTCCAGACTGTATACCAATCAGGTTCCTCTCAGCGTATGCTGATACAATGGCTCCATATTTAGCAACTACACTCCTGGAAATTGAAATAAGAACACCGTGAATTCATTGTCCCAGGAAGGGGAAACTTTATTGACACATTCCTGGGGTCAGATACATCACATGATCACACTGACAGAACCACAGGCACATAGACACAGGCAACAGAGCATGCACAATGTCGGCACTAGTACAGTGTATATCCACCTTTCGCAGCAATGCAGGCTGCTATTCTCCCATGGAGACGATCGTAGAGATGCTGGATGTAGTCCTGTGGAACGGTTTGCCATGCCATTTCCACCTGGCGCCTCAGTTGGACCAGCGTTCGTGCTGGACGTGCAGACCGCGTGAGACGACGCTTCATCCAGTACCAAACATGCTCAATGGGGGACAGATCCGGAGATCTTGCTGGCCAGGGTAGTTGACTTACACCTTCTAGAGCACGTTGGGTGGCACGGGATACATGCGGACGTGCATTGTCCTGTTGGAACAGCAAGTTCCCTTGCCGGTCTAGGAATGGTAGAACGATGGGTTCGATGACGGTTTGGATGTACCGTGCACTATTCAGTGTCCCCTCGACGATCACCAGTGGTGTACGGCCAGTGTAGGAGATCGCTCCCCACACCATGATGCCGGGTGTTGGCCCTGTGTGCCTCGGTCGTATGCAGTCCTGATTGTGGCGCTCACCTGCACGGCGCCAAACACGCATACGACCATCATTGGCACCAAGGCAGAAGCGACTCTCATCGCTGAAGACGACACGTCTCCATTCGTCCCTCCATTCACGCCTGTCGCGACACCACTGGAGGCGGGCTGCACGATGTTGGGGCGTGACGGCCTAACGGTGTGCGGGACCGTAGCCCAGCTTCATGGAGACGGTTGCGAATGGTCCTCGCCGATACCCCAGGAGCAACAGTGTCCCTAATTTGCTGGGAAGTGGCGGTGCGGTCCCCTACGGCACTGCGTAGGATCCTACGGTCTTGGCGTGCATCCGTGCGTCGCTGCGGTCCGGTCCCAGGTCGACGGGCACGTGCACCTTCCGCCGACCACTGGCGACAACATCGATGTACTGTGGAGACCTCACGCCCCACGTGTTGAGCAATTCGGCAGTACGTCCACCCGGCCTTCCGCATGCCCACTATACGCCCTCGCTCAAAGTCCGTCAACTGCACATACGGTTCACGTCCACGCTGTCGCGGCATGCTACCAGTGTTAAAGACTGCGATGGAGCTCCGTATGCCACGGCAAACTGGCTGACACTGACGGCGGCGGTGCACAAATGCTGCGCAGCTAGCGCCATTCGACGGCCAACACCGCGGTTCCTGGTGTGTCCGCTGTGCCGTGCGTGTGATCATTGCTTGTACAGCCCTCTCGCAGTGTCCGGAGCAAGTATGGTGGGTCTGACACACCGGTGTCAATGTGTTCTTTTTTCCATTTCCAGGAGTGTATGTAGAACCGCTCGCTCACAGAAATATCCGTACCTAAAGACTGGAAAATTGTTCATGTCACACCAATAACGAAAAAGGGAAGTAGGAGTAATCCGCTGAATTACAGGCCCATATTACTAACGTCGATTTGCAGTAGGGTTTTGGAACATGTAGTGTATTCGAACATCATGAAGTACCTCGAACAAAACGATTTATTGACTCATAGTGAGCACGGATTCAGAAAATGTCGTTCTTGCGAAACACAACTAGTTCTTTATACTCATGGAGTAATGAGTGCTATCGCCAGGGGATGTCAAATTGATTTCATATTTTTAGATTTCGAGAAGACTTTCCACACCGTTCCTCACAAGCTTCTTCTAACCAAACTGCGTACTTATGGAATATCGCCTCAGTTATGCGACTGGATTCGTGATTTCGTGTCAGGAAGGTCACAGTTCGTAGTAATAGACGGAAAGTTATCGAATAAAACAGAAGTACTATCCGGCGTTCCCTCTATTGTTCCTGATCTATATTAACGACATAGGAGACAATTTGAGGAGCCGTCTTAGATTGTTTGCAGATGATGCTGTCATTTACCGTCTTGTAAAGTCATCAGGTGAGCAAAACGAATTTCATAATGATTTAGATAAGATATCTGTATGGTGCGAAAGGTGGCAATTGACCCTTAATAAAGAAAAGTGTGAAGTCGTTCACATGAGTACTAAAAGAAATCCGTTAAATTTCGATTACGCGACAAGTCACACAAATCTGAAGACTGTAAATTCAACTAAATACTTAGGGATTACATTTACAAATAACTTAAAATGGAACCATCACATAGATAATGTTGTTGGCAGAGCAAAACAAAGACTGTGATTCATTGGCAGAACACTTAGAAGGTGCAACAGGTCTACTAAAGAGACTGCTTACACCACGCTTGTCAGCCCTATTCTGGAGTATTGCTATGCGGTGTGGGCTCCGCATCAGGTGGGACTGACGGATGACATCAAAAAAGTACAAAAAAGAGCAGCTCGTTTTGTGTTATCGCGAAATAGGGGAGATAGTGCCACAGACATGATACGTGAATTGGAGTAGCAATCATTAAAACAAAGGCGTTTTTCGTTGCGACGGGATCTTCTCTTGAAATTTGAATCACCAGTTTTCTCCTCCTGTAGGGAAGCAGCCTACTCAGGCCTTATAAAATTCACATCAGTCTTTCCATTGTGTGCCAGCCAGTCCGCTGTAACTAGCTCCGACTCCGACAGCGAAAACATTATGTTGGCACCCACCTACATGGGGATAAAATAAGAGAAATCAGGGCTCGCACAGAAAAATTTAAATGCTGGTTTTTCCCGGGCGCTGCTCGAGACTGAAACGGTAGAGAGACAGCTTGAAGGTGGTTCATTGAACCCTCCGCCAGGCACTTTACTGTGAATAGCAGAGTAATCACGTAGATGTATCTCGTTTTATTCACGCACGCGTCAGTCTCACGTCCCCCTGGGATCACGCCACAGAACGAGGCACAATGTGAGCGCTGAAAAAGCGTGAACACCATTAGCTGCTTCGGATCACCTTCAAATTTCGTCGAATGTTTTGAACGGATCCTGGTGGCTCCAACATGTACGTGACTGCGAAAACTGCGGTCGCCTGCACTCCGGATGGGTGCGATCACGTTTTGTGGGGATGCACCCGCACAACGTTCTTAGAGAAAGGTTGACACGCCCGTGGGTATCAGCAGTGTCAAAGGCATGGAACAACGTTTTCCTGTTGCTCATCGCACAGCGTGCTGTCGTTTCCGACCACCAATTGTGTGGTAATACACTACTGGCCATTAAAATAGCTACACCACGAAGATGACGTGCTACAGACGCGAAATTTAACCGACAGGAAGAAGATGCTGTGGGATGCAAATGATTAGCTTTTCAGAGCATTCACACAAGGTTGGCACCGGTGGCGACACCTACAACGTGATGACATGAGGAAAGTTTCCAACCGATTTCTCATACACAAACAGCAGTTGACTGACGTTGCCTGGTAAAACGTTGTTGTGATGCCTCGTGTAAGGAGGAGAAATGCGTACCATCACGTTTCCGACTTTGATAAAGGTCGGATTGTAGCCCAGCGCGATTGCGGTTTATCGTATCGCGACATTGCTGCTCGCGTTGGTCGAGATCCAATGAATGTTAGCAGAATATGGAATCGGTGGGTTCAGGAGGGTAATACGGACCGCCGTACTGGATCCCAATGGCCTCGTATCACTAGCAGTCGAGATGACAGGCATCTTATCCGCATGGCTGTAACGGATCGTGCAGCCACGTCTAGATCCCTGAGTCAACAGATGGGGACGTTTGCAAGACAACAACCATCTGCACGAACAGTTCGACGACGTTTGCAACAGCACGAACTATCAGCTCGGAGACCATGGCTGCGGTTACCATTGACGCTGCATCACAGACAGGAGCGCCTGCGATGGTATACTCAACGACGAACCTGGGTGCACGAATTGCAAAACGTCATTTTTTCGGATGAAACCAGGTTCTGTTTACAGCATCATGATGGTGGCATCCGTGTTTGGCGTCATCGCGGTGAACGCACATTGGAAGCGTGTATTCGTCATCGCCATACTGGCGTATAAACCTGCGTGATGGTATGGGGTTCTATTGGTTACACGTCTCGGTCACCTCTTGTTCGCATTGACGGCACTTTGAACGGTGGAAGTTACATTTCAGATGAGTTACGACCCGTAGCTCTACCCTTCATTCGATACCTGCGAAACCCTACATTTCAGCAGGATAATGCACGACCGCATGTTGCAGGCCCTGCACGGGCCTTTCTGGAAACAGAAAATGTTCGACTGCTGCCCTGGCCAGCACATTCTCTACATCTCTCACCAATTGGAAACATCTGGTCAATGGTGGCCAAGCAACTGGCTCGTCACAATACGCCGGTCACTACTCTTGATGAACTGTGGTATCGTGTTGAAGCTGCATGGGCAGCTGTACCTGTACACGCCATCCATGCTCTGTTTGACTCAATGCCCAGGCGTATCAAGGCCGTTATTACGGCCAGAGGTGGTTGTTCTGGTTACTGATTTCTCAGGATCTATGCACCCAAATTACGTGAAAATGTAATCACATGTCAGTTCTAGTATAATATATTTGTCCAATGAATACCCGTTTATCATCTGCATTTCTTCTTGGTGTAGCAATTTTAATGGCCAGTAGTGTAACTGCACCACCGAAAGGGGCGGTTGCATTGATGCCCTTTATGCCAGATCGTGCGGCCTTTTCATGCCGATTACGAGCGGCGGTGTGTGTGGAATGTTTGCTCGGCAGCTCATAAGGAAACCGCGTGGTTTCAGTGCTGGGCGTCGCGATTCTGACTAATTAAGGAACGGAATGTGGGTAAGAGGGTGTGTGGCGACCTTCTGATCGTGCGACACGTCCACGGTGGCATTGGACAGAATTGTGGTGAAATGTGGTGCCAATGTAACATCATTAACCCATCTGACACACCTCTTGAAGTTCTGAGCTGTGGCCTTTTCTTCTGAAGTATCGCCACCTTGCTGTTTTAAGCGTCAGGGAGCACTAGGGTGACATCACAGGGCGCCACGCTTTTGCACCATGACAGACTAAGGTTGTACACAAGTTTGAGCCAAATTTTATACTTAAGAGTAGCAATGGGCTGATCTTACGGCGTTTCGAAAAAGTGATCCTTTACTTTTGTTGCGCATAGTATTTTTTTTTTCCAGTGACCGTCAGCCTGTGGATCAATACGTTTACCGATAATTGTGCTGCTAGACCATGAAGCACTTTTCTTCAAAGTCAGAAGGGTTTTTTTCCCCCCTTGTCCCTTCTCATTGTCATGTCTGGGTCACATCTGCCCTAGTTCGTGTACAAGGATGTGCTATCGACGTCTCTCACATAGGTACTAGTTTTGGCTCAGCCTTATTGCTTCCCTGCTACTTACGTCCATTAGTTAGTAAATGAATAGAAGAGCAACAAATTTCTCAAGACTGCCCAAGTGAAGTATGTGTTTAGAAGTATGAGGGTAAATTTTGGAACAACTTGAGGCTCTAAGATTGTCGGAGCGTCCTTGTTCCTCATTCCTTTGTGTGCGTCGATAATACTGACTGTGAATGTTCCGTTTCTCACTTTCAGCGGACGCTCGAGCTGCTCTCGTCACCAGACATACCTTGTGCTTGATCAGACGACGCCGTACTCTTGCAATATGTGCGCTAGCTCTTGAAGATGTAAACAATAAGTACGAGGGGCGTTCAGAAAGTAAGCTCCGATCGGTCGCGAAATGGAAACGAGTATGAAAATCCGATAAAGCTTTGCACAGATGTGTTGGGTAGTGTCTCTAGTATAACCCCAGTTAGCATCACGTCGCTCTTCTCATTTCTGAGCTCGCAGTGAGTGCGTAAAGATGTCTAGAAAATAGTGTCTGCCGCCAAGTACGAGGGCCTGGTGAGAAATTTCGCCTGAAGCTATGCAGCTAACATTACATAACTGTCGTGCTGTTTCTTCTTCAAGACAATTCTCAGCCGCATTCTGCAGGGGCAATGAAGATGCTCCTGCATCGTTTTCAAATGGAAATGTGAGATTACCCACAATACAGTCCGCAATTGTCTCCCCCTGCGTTTCATCTCTGGTCACATGAACCGCTGTCTTTGAAGACAACATTTTGACACAGACAACGAGGTGTAGGCCAGCGTGGAGAATTGGCGGAAAGCACTGGCGGCTGCCTTCTATGATGAGGCTATTGAAAAGTTGGTGCAACGCTATGACAAAAGTCTAAGTCAGAACGGCGACTACGTAGAGAAGTAGCTGAAAGGTGTAGCTAATTGTTACAAGTAAAACATTTCTGATGTTCACTGTGGTTTCAATTTGGCAATCAATCGGAGCTTACTTTCTGAACAGGCCTCGTATATTAAAACATGAACTCCAGTGTTACAGATCGTCTGAAAATTTTTACCCGCAGCAGCGATATGACCCAGCCGTATTATTTAGGACGTGATGGGGGGGAGAGTGTAGAGAGGTAGATACAGTGAGTACTTAAGACAATGTTGTTATGGGCTGTCAAAATTACTGTTTACTGCAGGATTTACACTGAGGTGACAAAATCATGCGATAGAGATATGCGCGTATACAGATGACGGTAGTATCGAGTACACAAGGTATAAAACGACAGTGCATTGGCGGAGCTGTTATTTGCACTCAAGTGATTCATGTGAAAAGGTTTCTGACGTGATTATGGCCGCAAGACAGCATTTAACAGACTTTGAATGCGGAATACTACTTGGATCTAGATGCATGGGACATTCCATTACGGAAATCGTTAGGGAATGCAATATTTCGAGATCCACAGTGTCAATAATGTGCGAAAATACCACATTTCAGGCATTACCTCTCACAAAGCACAACGCAGTGGCCGTCGGCCTTCACGTAACGACCGAGAGCATCGGCGTTTGCGTAGAGTCGTCAGTGCTAACAGGCAGGCAACACTGTGTGAAATACCGAGCGAGGTGGCGCAGTGGTTAGCACACTGGACTCGCATTCGGAAGGACGACGGTTCAATCCCGCGTCCGGCCATCCTGATTTAGGTTTTCCGTGATTTCCCTAAATCGCTCCAGGCAAATGCCGGGATGGTTCCTTTGAAAGGGCACGGCCGACTTCCTTCCCCATCCTTCCCTAACCCTATGAGACCGATGACCTCGCTGTTTGGTCTCTTCCCCCAAACAACTAACTAACTAACTGTGTGAAATAACAGCAGAAATCAACGTGGGACGTGCGACGAACGTATCCATTAGGACAGTCTGGCAAAATCTGGCGTTAATGGGCTATGGCAGCAGACGACCGACGCCAGTGCCTTTGCTAACAGCACGACACCGCGTGCAATGCCTCTTCTGGGCTCGTGACCATATTGGTTGGACCCTAGACGACTGGGAAACTCTGGTCTGGTCAGATGAGTCCCGATTTCAGCTGGTAAGAGCTGCTGGTAGGATTCGAGTGTGGCGGAGATCCCACGAATCCAAATGGTTCAAATGGCTCTGAGCACTATGGGACTCAACTGCTGAGGTCATTAGTCCCCTAGAACTTAGAACTAGTTAAACCTAACTAACCTAAGGACATCACAAACATCCATGCCTGAGGCAGGATTCGAACCTGCGACCGTAGCGGTCTTGCGGTTCCAGACTGCAGCGCCTTTAACCGCACGGCCACTTCGGCCGGCCACGAATCCATAGACCCAAGTTGTCAACAAGGCACTGTGGAAGCTGGTGAACCCTCCATACTGGTGTTGGCAGTGTTTACATTGATTGGACTGGATCATCTGATCCAGCGGAAACGATCATTGACTGGAAATGGTTATGTTGGATTGTTGAAGGCCATTTTCAGCCATTCATGGACTTAATGTTCCCAAATAACGATGAAATTTTTATGGATGACAATGCGTCCTGTTACAACATTCTGGACAATTCGAGAGAATGATCTGAGCACCCAGATCGCTTGACATGAATCCCATCGAACGTTTATGGGTCATAATCGTGAGGTCAGTTCGTGCGCAACGTTCTGCACCGACAACACTTCCGCAATTATGGAGGGCTATAGGGGCAGCATGGCTCAATATTTCTGCAGTGGGCTTCCAACGACTTGTTGCTGCACCACGCCGGACAGAGGGAGTTTCGACACGGTATTGGAAGATATCCCATGAGTTTTGTCACCTCGGTGTAAGTCGAGTTAGAAGGATTATTGGTAAGTTGTACGTTGGTGACAGGGACTGAGGCAAAGCGTAGCGGCAATCCCTCTAATCGATGGTTGCGGATTTTGTATATAAACCAACACTATTTTCTATGCGCTCGCGTCTCAGACGTAAATATTCGTCAGACGCGCTGTAGGAGCTCAGTGGTACCTGTAAACGAACTGTACAGAACAGTGATAAGGTACATTTCTCGCCTTCACCAGCAGTTCAAGTGTGCCCAAATATTTGAGACGGGAGGAGGATGGCTTGCCCACTGTGCTACTCGTTTCCGTGGAACTTTGTTACCTCTCTTACCGTTGGCAACTATTTTGGATTATAGCAGTGATTGGAGAGTATACGAGCTAAAATTTCATACCTTATTCTGCTACTTTTGTGCTTTGCATCATATCCTAAATTTCTCCCATCAATGCAGGAATGCCCAGTATTTGAAATCGCTTGCCACGGACCTGAACCCGGCTGTGGGCATCCATTTCTGTGTCTTTCTGTAATTATAGTATTGACTTTACAGTTACTGAATGAATGCTTTATTAGTCCTTAACTTGACAGATCAGTTGTCTAAATACACACATCAAAAAAATTTTGCATCACCTCGGTTCCGGAACCTGTACAGAAAATAGGAATAGAGATCAACATGAAGATCATTTCCGCCCTTTTTATTGCTCATGAAAATCACACATTGCATGTTGTACCACCATACAGCGAGACCTTCAGAGGTGGTGGTCCAGATTTCTGTACACACCGGTACCTCTAACACCCAGTAGCACGTCCTCTTGCATTGATGCATGCCTGTATTCGTCGTGGCATACTATCCACAAGTTCACCAAGGCACTGTTGGTCGCGATTGTCCTACTCCTCAACGGCGATTCGGCGCAGATCCCTCAGAGTGGTTGGTGGGTCACATCATTCATAAACAGCCCTTTTCAATCTATCCCAGGTCTGTTCCATAGGGTTAATGTCTGGAGAACATGCTGGCCACTCAAGTCGAGCGATGTCGTTATCCTCGAGGAAGTCGCTTACAAGATGTGCACGTTGGGGACGCGAATTGTCGCCCATGAAGAGGAATGCCTCGCCAATATACTGCCGATATGGTTGCACTATTGGTCGGAGGATGGAATTCACGTATCGTACAGCCGTTACGGCGCCTTCCATGACCACCAGCGGCGTACGTCGGCCCCACATAATGCCACCCAAAACATCAGGAACCTCCACCTTGCTGCACTCGCTGGACACTGTGTCTAAGGCATTCAGCCTGCCCGGGTTGCCTCCAAACGTATCTCCGACGATTGTCTGGTTGAAGGCATATGCGACAGTCATTGGTGAAGAGAACCGAGATCGAACCACAGTATTGACCGTCTAGGCATGGTTGAACTACAGACAACACGAGCCGTGTACCTCCTTCCTGGTGGAATGACTGGACGTGATCGGCTGTCGGACCCCCTCCGTCTAATAGGCGCTGCTCATGCATGGTTGTTTACATCTTTGGGTGGATTTAGTGACATTTCTGAACAGTCAAAGAGACTGTATCTGTGATACGATATCCGCAGTCAACATCTATCTTCAGGAGTTCTGGTAACTAGGGTGATGCAAAACTTTTTTTGATGTGTGTAAAACGTGTTGGAGCGCGCGCGCGCGCGTGCGCGCCTTTGTGTGTGTGTGTGTGTGTGTTTGTGTGTGTGCGTGTTTTATACTCCACTATCAGAGATTTTACAGACACGACTTGTTCCTATAATTTAATGCCTAGCGCGTTAGCTTATGAAACGGGCAGTTGCGACAGAGGCGCACCGATTTAGCACACCTCACTAAGGCCGGTATTACACTATCAAATTTCTTTGTCAAAGATTTGATCAAAGATGTGATCCAATATTCCGTCCAATATATTTGACAAAGATCTTTGACGTAGCGCTAGAAGGGGTATTACACTGTCATCAAAGATTTCGTCAAAGTTCAAGATGGCTGGCAAAAGCAAATTGTTATTAACCGCAGCAGCTGCTGCATGTGCCACAATTGCTGTGTGTGCACATGCGATACAGAAGCGGGGGAAAAAAAGGAAACGTACCTGGGTGAAGCCGTGGGTTTCACGACGAGACGAAAAAAGCATTCAGCAAAACTTGTTACGTGAGCTAATAGTGGAAGACGTCAAGTCATACATCAATTTCTTGCGAATGGATGAGCATACTTTTCAGTATGTTCTCAGTGAAGTGATTCCTCATATCTCAAAACACAATACTCACCTAAGAACTGCTATATCTGCAGAAGACAGGCTCACTGTAACACTACGATTCCTTGCTACGGGAGAAAGTTACTCTAGCTTACAGTACAGCACTCGAATTCCACAATGCACATTAAGTAAAATAATACCTGAAACGTGTGAAGCAATTTATAAAGCACTAAAGGACCATTGTCTGAAGGTAAATAACTGTTCGATACACTTTATGTTCATGAAGATAAATTGTTATTTTATTTATTTAATTTATTTACATGGCAAATGAGATGTGTGATACCACAAAATTAATTGAAATGTACGAAGCGGATGAGACACTTTACAATGTGAGGCACCCTGATTATAAAAATAGATTAAGAAGATTGGAGAGATACAAAAATTATACACACATATATTTATGGAATGGAATCTTCATCCTCTATTCCAGCCTGCTGCAAGGCAACCTGGATATATCCAGAGGTGGACGGTTGTGCACGGGCTGTGGAATGCAGCAAATCCCACCTGTCCATTAAAGTCCGCTGCAGACTGTGCATAGTGGCTGTGGTGTATTCCCTGCCGCCCACCCTTTCCATTTCACGCAGTTCTGCTGCGATGTGGGCGCCAAGTGTGCTGTAGCGGTCTTCATGGACAGGTATGGTTCTGGCAGCATCAGCCATAGCCTGTAGTGTCCTGCTGGCCTCCTCCATGACGTTAGTTGCCACGTCTTGCGTGACTTTCCTCCTTTTTGTGGGAGGCCGCTCTTGACGCAGGGGCTGTGGCTGTGCCTCGCTACATGCGACAGGCTCTTGCATCTCAGGCTATAAAACAAAAGATAAAAGCAATTAGTTACGTACTTCCTTGCACATACATAAATCTTATTTATTTACAGGTACCCACAAGGAGAGGAGAGTGGGAGCAAATTGCAGAGGATTTCGAGAAGAAGTGGAACTGTTATAACACTATAGGAGCAATGGACGGAAAGCACATTCGTATTAAATGTCCACAAGCTAGTGGATCTCACTTTTTCAATTATAAATCCTTCAACAGTATCATTTTATTTGCCATGGTAGATGCTTCCTACAAATTTTTGTATGTAGATGTAGGAACTAATGGGCGTGTTGGTGATGCTGGAGTGTTTTCAAAAAGCAAACTACGTGAGTGTCTCATTGACCGATCTATGCTCAACATTCCTGAAGGCAGGAAGCTTGGGAACACAAATATTACAACTCCAATGGTAGTACTGGCAGATGACGCTTTTCCTCTGAGTTATAACATTATGAAGCCATACCCCTTAAAAGGAATCACAAAAGAAGAAAAGGTTTTCAATTACCGACTGTCACGAGGGAGAAGATTAGTGGAGAGCAGCTTTGGCATTCTTGCAAGTCGTTTCAGGATTTTTCTTACTACCATTAATCTGCCTCCTGAAAAAGTTACCACAATAACACTGGCTGCCTGCACATTGCACAACTTGTTAACTGAGAGAAGAAAACACTTGTACACACGTCAGGAAACAGTGTCTGCCGTAGTAGGAGACTGCACTTATCTGGAGACACAAAGCACTGAGGACCTACAGCAAATGGAACCTATAGCTTGCCAAGCTGCTTCTGGACGTACAGTACATGGGAGAGCAGTTAGGGAATACTTTAAGACATTTTACAATGGCGCTGGGAAAGTGCCCTGGCAAGATAATCACATTTAGTAACGTAAAATGTAAACAAATGTACATACCGCACACATTTCCTCAAACGTCGGTGTGGCACGTTCACTTCCAGTTTCACTTTCCGTGCTCTCCAAATTGCACATACTCTCGTCGGCCTCTGTTGACTGGTCTAGAAATTTCAACATTTGAAACCAGTACACCTGTGGTGTATACGCCGCCTGCGCACTGGCTCCACTTTTGCTTTTATTCATCTGCAATATTAATAATGAAAATAATTAAAACTACTTGTAGGTTACGTAAACATTATTGTATGCTTCAAGTCGCTGCAGTGAACATATTAATGCTAATCAGTTGTATGACATGTAAACTTTACTAGCATAAATAAATATAAATGAATATGTCAATACGTACTTTTGCTTTCTCGTACGAGTAGCTAGTACGGAGGCCATTGATCTTCCTCTTTATATCTTCTGCCGTACATCCTGGCCGTATGTCACGGCTAATAATATCTGCTATGTTTTTATATCTCTCCAATCTTCTTAATCTATTTTTATATTCAAGGTGCCTCACATTGTAAAGCGCCTCATCCGCTTCGTACATTTCAATTAATTTTGTGGTAGACGCCACACACCAATTGTATTTAGCTGCCATGTTTACAAACACAAAAGATGACAGAACGCTCCAGCGATGCTGGCGCTCCGCGTGGTAACATTTCGCATTGCAGTGAACAGAAGACAAGCGATTTCTTTGATCAAATATACGGCCTCGGCCTAGATTTGATCAAATATTGGACGACATTTGTCAAAGATCCCATTACACTATCAAATATCTTTGACAAAGATATTGGACAAAGATATTGGACAAAGAAATTTGATAGTGTAATACCGGCCTAACCACGAGTAGTGTGGTACAATGGGTACAGTGAGAGTTGTTTTTACGCGTTTTCCCAGGTACTTTTAAGCGAATGACGGGTTGTTCCTTATTTTTGTATCAGAAACACTCCGCACAAACAGTTAAAAACTAACGAAAAGACAATATTTACACATGCTTCAGCCAGATAGCATTTACTTATCCTGGTTTTGCGATTATCATTACGTTTCAGTGGGCGGATACCATTCGTTGTATCCTATCGTTATTTGATCACCTATGAGTTTGATTGCTAATGTTGAAAAGTATTTTTTGATTGTTTCTTTTTTACCGCATTTTCGAGGTTATTGTACTTCAAAACCCGCGTAACCTACTATGAAAGAAAAAAATTCAAAGCTTGTGCGCCAACTTCCGCAACATATCAGTTTTATAAACCGGTCTCCTCTCCCTCTACGTTTGTCCCCATTTGCAGTCCGATGGTAAGCCAACTGTGTGTATGATACTGCTTGGACACCATTGCACATCAGAACCTACATCTGGCTACACAGTGTAAAGCATTTTGGCATTCATGTAGAGTGTATAGAGTAGGTGACTGATTTAATAGTGCTAGCGACTAAATATCCCCTTTTACTGCAAATTCACTTTTACTATCTGCAAAAGCATCGGATGTCGAATGGAACACACCTATATGTGTGCTACTGCTGTTGACAAATTTTCACAACGTGTATCTAATGAGTGACGAAGGCAGGTACCAGCTGCATGTTTTAGCATGCAGCGTCGAATGAGCAGCTTCCGTTCATCGAACCATTATATGAGTAAGTGCTTTGGTGGATGTGAGCGGCATGCTGGAGGTGATGTTTTATTGGTCAGCAGGCCAATATGTAAGCTTTGAAGTTTTCCAGACATCGTAAATTCTATGAGGCTTCGTTGAAAATACGAGGCGAGTAGTAGCAAACCGGCCAAGTCACTGAAGGCAATTTTTTTAGTATAGATGAGAAACTTCTAGAGACAAGACAATGATGGTGGAAAACGCTTTTCATTCATAGATAAATCCTTAATGGTTTACTATTTAAATTTTATTGTCAAATCTGATTCATAATGAACCCATTTTTTGTTAATTTAAGATTTGACTTGGCCGTTTTATTTTCAGTTTTACTTAATTTTACTCTTTTTTTTATAAAACTATACTTTTTTTAAAATACAAAATCTTATGAAAAAGAGACTTTGTGATTACTTTTCTTTATATCAATAAAAAAGCGTTTCATCATAAATTGGATAATAACATTTGAAGAAGAACATCAGAACACTAAGGAGAATAGAGTAGGATTTCTCACACTAAAAGTTTGTAGGCCACTTATAAGGAAACCTCCCCATCGCGCCCCCCTCAGATTTAGTTATAAATTAACACAGTGGATAGGCCTTGAAAAACTGAACACAGATCAATCGAGAAAACAGGAAGAAATTGTGTGGAACTATGAAAAAATAAGCAAAATACACAAACTGAGTAGTCCATGTGCATGATAAGCAACATCAAGGACACTGCAAGCTGAGGAGCACCGTCGTCTCGTGGTTAGAGAGAGCAGTTGCGGAATGAGAGGTCCTTGGTTCGAGTCTTCCTTCGACTGAAGATTTTACTTTCTTTATTTTCGCGAAGTTACGATCTGTCCGTTCATTCATTGACGTCTGTGTTCACTGTAATAAGTTGAATGGGTTGCCCGATTTAGGTTTTCTTGTGGATGTGACAATCACTCCAAAAAAAGTGATGAAAACATAAGAGTTTGTCACATAAACAGCAACAAATGAATGCAACAGTTTCACAGTCGCACAATTTTCCCTGTGCTGTGTCAAAACATACGTTTTTTACGTTTTCAAATGCTTCCGTGTATAGACCGTCAAATCCTGCCTATGTCCAAGCAAATCTGAACATGTCCTGGAATTTTGGAGAGCGAAGTTGATTATGTGTGAGTGTCTGACTTTGATAATTGTCTGAAAATAAAAAGTTAAACTTTTCTCTCGAGGGAAGTCTTGAGCCAAGGACCTCTCGCTCCGCGGCTGCTGACGCTAACCACGGGACCACGGCGCTCGTAAGCTCGCACCTCCTTGATGTTGCCTTCCTTGCGCATGGACTACTCAGTTTGTATATTTTGCTTATTTTTTTCATAGTTCCACACAACTTCTTCCTGTTTTCTCGATTGATCTGTGTTCAGTTTTTCAAGGCCTATCCCTGTGCCAACTTATAACTAAATCTGAGGGGGGTGCGATGGGGAGGTTCCCTTGTTAGAAACTGAACACAGTAAAAAGAAAATAATAATAATAATAGTATCGTGTCCAGGACAGTACAGTACAGTTATTTATAAATTCAAAATAATGCAGTATAATATAACATATACATTAAACTCTGAAGATGTCAGATTGATTTTGAGTCCAAAATTCGACAGTCTTGATTGCTGGGACATCTGCTGAAACCACGTCCTCCAGCGTGCAGGCTGGAGACAACTTTGGGCAGACCCAGAGGTGTTCACTACCTTGAAGTTCTCCACACTCGCAGGTTGCATCTCCAGTAATGCAGCCCACCCGCTCAAGTTTTGTTTGTTCCGCGTCTGCAGCCCGTTCAAAGTCTTCCACGTCTGGTAAAGTAGCTGGAAACAGCAGCGGATTCTTCCTTTAGGTTTCGGTTGTTACTTCAGGTTGCCTTGTTTCGCAACAGTTCTATTGGACGAGTGGAAGGTGAAGATGTAATGCCTTCAGTTGCTCGAAGAAATCTCTTTCTCAAATTCAGCCTAGCACACGATGCTTCGCTTCCAAACATCGGATTCCTGGGATCATTTTCCTTCGTCTTCTCAACCTCTGCTGCTGTTCTTCGTCTGATATCCTGGGATGTATTTGCCTATAAGATAGTCGATTTTGTCAAATGGAGTTGGTCGTAGGCAATCATTTATAATGCTCCCTGTCTCATTAAGAGCTGTGTCCACGTGCCTTATGTGTGCAGAGCTCTGCCGGACTGGTGCAGCATGTTCTGCTGCAGAGAAACGAAAAGACGGAGCAGACGTACGTACATTTGGTTGAGCTCCTAATGTGCTGTTAGTGAGCCTGCGTATAATACTGTTTCTGCTGCAAGCTCTGAGCTTCTTGTTCTCACTATGCGGCTGGTCCCGGCGGAGGTTCGAGTCCTCCCTCGGGCATGGGTGTGTGTGTTTGTCCTTAGGATAATATAGGTTAAGTAGTGTGTAAGCTTAGGGACTGATGAACTTAGCAGTTAAGTCCCATAAGATTTCACACACATTTGAACATTTTTTCTTGTTCTCGCAATGGTCTTTGAAAGTACGTGTGCGATCGACCTATACTCCGAGCTATGTAGGGATGTCCCAGTGTTATAAATGCTTTCCCCTCCAAGTTACTTCCTGTTTTTTCCTAGCCTGCCTATTTTTCAAGTGAAACGCACACACCTGTGTTTTGAATGGATTAGCCTTTAAGTGGTTATTGTCGAAGTATTCTGCGAGATCTTCGAGGGCTGCAGTCAATTTCATTTCTACCTCCTCGAACGTTCTTCCGTGGGCTGCAAACGCTGTGTCGTCGGCATACATGAAAGCTCTTGTGTCTGGTCCGTTAGGTTGGTCATTGGTGTAGACATTGTATAGCAGCGGTGCCAGCACACTGTCTTGAGAAAGATCGTTCTTCTGGATTCTCCATCGGCTTTTCTTGTTGTTAATGTGACAAAGAACTGCCTCTTTTGTAGTAAGGTTTGGATGAACTGCTTTAATCGGAAGTCCTTGGTGATAGTATAAATCTTCTGTTAGAACATTACGTCGAAAACAATATAGTCAACTTAACGCTATTATTTGCATTGTGTAAGCACTCAGATATCGATAGTAACAATCTGAGGGCGAAACATGGGAGCGCGATTCTAAGCATTGTTGTGAGACAAGGTCTGTCTGCGAGAGGCGACAGTGAAAGTAGTAGAGTTGGGCAATACGATTCTGTTTCCCGATTCGATTCCTACGATTCAATCTCACATTGCGAATCGATTCCTACGATTCGTTCACGATTCATTCTAGTCTGCGATGGCATGATTCTTACGGAATGCAAAACGTTCTACATCTTACTCACAGATGGCAGGACATGTCTGAAATTGTCAATGGGGTTAGAATCGAACTGTGTCATGATAAGATATATCAGAAATAGTTTATTTATGAGTAAACATGCATATGACGTTACAAGTGTGATTCTCGATTTATACGTGTAATGCCTTAAGTGATGAAAGGTCACGTTTGATTTGATTGCATCTATTGTTTTATTTCATTATGCCAGCTTGGTTTTCACGAGTAATATTACGACCCACGAACTTCGTTTGTTCGTTCCGAGCTTCCTTTGTTTACATCAGTGATCTCCATAGTATAGAGATCACTGGTTCACACCATACAGTATTACTCTATGGTTCACACGCATCCTCCACTTGACTGCCATGTGACGGTCATAATCATTTGGCACGACTCGGCATGATTCGGAAGTTGTGCGAGGTGCCGGGGCTAGCAGTGTATTTAATACAAAATTCTTCTAGAATCTACATATGTAAATGATGCTCTAAGCCCCCCCCCCCCTATTCTAACTCCGACTTTTGCTTTTGCACATGGATTAAAAAGAAACGCGAACTGACTGTAATCGACCCTGCAAGTGGAGTAGAAAAGAGTTTGGCACCTGCAATAATTTCATTTGATAAATAAGTTAAATAAAGGAAAGCTTCATTAACGTAGTGAGAAATGATAGGGTTCCTCTACCGATTAACAGAATGAAAGTTCTGTCCAAAATAACAATATGATTTATTATAACTCAAAATAATAAACAAAAACACATGAAACATTTACAATACATCACATTGGCTCAAATTGGATACTCAAATAAATGCTGTGAAGGTGAAGTAGTCCCTAAAGTAGATTGTGACATTTATGACGAAGTGGTATGTGGAGCCAATTCCTTGCAACTCAAGTCTTAAGAGAGACACACAGCCAACCCAACATTAATTGCTGCTACAGTAGTGAGAATTCAGTCAATGAACATCCAAGACAGAATAAAGTTAGAAAAAGACGAACAGGCACGCTCTGCTTAGCTCTGATTATCACCAAGGAAAATCCCTATCTGCCGGTGCTGCGGACATACATTACCAAACTGTCTTCTTAACTGCAAGAACACGATCTGGCGTACCGGAGGCGATGGCTGGTTGCTTCGACGTCCCGTCGTGGTGATGATAATGTCGCGAGTATAGCCCGAAACTAATTATCCTGGTCTGGTTGTTCCAGACTAAAGACTTCCTAGCAATACAAATGCGCCTCTGAGGGAGACGAAGAAGGCTCGCCACACAATCACTGACGGTACAGTGATTGATTTTAACAAGCAAAGTCACACTGTAACTCCGATACAGTCAACTTTAGCCAAAACTGCTCAAGACAGACAACATAGGCCGCTTGTACGCAGAACGCTCAATTGCCAACTGTACTCTGGAAGTTACGTTGAAGTCGAAACTTCAGTAACTTCGTCAAACAGTTACAATTAAAAAAAAGTATATTAGACAGCCAACGGAAGGCGGGCTGTCCAGAGCAGCGAGAGCTCAGTCTTGTAACCTACTCCGACCGAAAAGCGAGAGCCGACCCCTCACAAGAGCACCCGTACAAACCGAACACAGAACATTCCCGCCTCCACGACAGTGGCCGTGGTTAACCGTTCCAATCAGCAACTCGAAAACCGGCGGAAAATTCCACTCTATTGCCGGAGCACTACCATTCCACCAGTGAGATTCTTGGCGCCAATTTCTGCGCCGATTTTGCTACGTCACGGAGCTATGCCCTGAGCAAGCCAATCACAGTTACTATACGGCAGAAAACGCGGGAATTTGCACGCCAAGGCTGCTTGGGAACACAAGTCATTCCCACGCCTCGCTGGTAGCCTGCCAGAAAGTGTTTTCGCTAAGTTTCTGCGAAGTAACGGAACCTCTAGCCCAGCCGCTACTTCTGGCCCCTCCGGGCGTCTCTTTTGACAATGTCGGCGTCTGGAAAGCATTCACTCGACTCCCTCACACCCGTCGGCTTACCCTTTCAAGATCAGAAGAGCCCGCCTGTCACCGGACCACCTGGGTGACGAGAGACGCTGCATGGGAAGTCCACGTGTGAAGGAATAGCAACTTTTCACCACATGCAATTAGAAAGGAAAATCGTAAGATAGAAATATGAGAGGAGGCTCATGCCACCTCTCAGTTGCCTTCGAAGCATAGCCTACTAAGAATCGATGAATCGTTGGAACTTGGAATCGTCACGACTCGGAAACACGCATTCGTTCTTACGATTCTTTTGAACGACGATTCGTCCGTATCACGATTCGATTCTTACGATTCTTTATTTAGGGTCGTTCAAATGAACGACTCATTCACGTATCGCCACAACTCTAGAAAGTAGTAGTGTCTGTTGAGAGCTCAGAGACAGAAAACGTGTTGCGCTGCCCTCACGTAAGTGATGGCCGATCTTACCACACTCAAGGAGTGATTACATTTATATAGCCAGGAGAGATTTAGATGGCTTCACTATGCTTGAAGATGGAATTCAAGGTAAAATTCGCAAGCATAAAAAAAAATTTCAAATGGCTCTGAGCACTATGGGACTTAACATCTGAGGTCATCAGTCCCCTAGAACTTAGAACTACTTAAACTTAACTAACCTAAGGACATCACACACATCCATGCCCGAGACAGGATTCGAACCTGCGACTGTAGCAGTCTCGCGGTTCAAGACTGAAGCGCCTAGAACCGCACGGCCTGGAAGCATAGCGCAATAGCAATTGCAGGCTTAGGCTCGTGATCGTTAGTCCGAGTTTGCAATAATCCAATGTTTTGCTTGTCAGTTAAAGAAGCCTCCTTATCCTCCACATAATAATAATTATTCTGCACATCTAAATGATAAATATGCTGTGGTTATTAAATATTAATCTAACTTTGAAATTGAAGTAATTTGTTAATCTGGCACTCAGCCATTATTAATACTTATACGGTCATTGTGAGGCATTTCGACATTATTATTACTTGGTCATGATGATTTCTGAAGTTTTTAAATAGACTTAATTTATGAAATACCTTCTCATAAGTTATATAGTAGTTAATAGGATCCACGCAAACTCCAATTTATTAAATTCGTTCTTAGTAATAATAAGCTTTAGCCGCTGCTGCTGCGAATTGCTGTAAACCACACGGAAAAAGGCAGTCATCTAAAGAGGTGAGTGCAAAACTTAGGTTCAAAGCAGAGACACCGCAACATGTCATGTACTCTAATCCAGTAAATTCCGTTGCACAAGCCAGATTCTGTCATTTATAAATTCTGGTTCGAAAACGCAGTCAGATAGCTTACGTATTCATTGTTAGAGGTTCATTTGTTCCTGTAGTTTTTCATATTCAAATACGCAGTCAGGTAGCTTATCCGAATGTTAGTTTTAAATTTTTCGCGTAACTATCTTTTGAGGGCTTAAATGACAGTAAAACTGACACTCTTACAACATGCTCACAGTGTTATGCAAGTTAGATTCCGATTACTGATAGCTCAGGTTGCTCATCGAGTCCATTTTCACAGACAAACATAGGCAATATTTGTTGTAGGAACGTCACATATTGGCTGCATATACGTTACACTTCCTTGCGCTTTTGTTATGATTTACTGTGTCATACGCCGCTGTTAGGTCCACGAATGACACGCCTGTAATGTGCCCTCTCTCTTATCCGTTCTCAATATGCTGAGTCAGATTGAAGATTTGGCCACAACATGATTTTCCGGAGCGGAATCCTGCCTGTTGCTTAATAAGGGTCTTGTCTACATATCTAGATATGTAGATAGTTTGTGTGGATAACAGAGAAACGATATTGGCCGAAAATTCTTGGGCTCTGTTGGATCTTTGCCAGGTTTCCGTTATGGCTACCACTTTAGCTTTATGCCTGATTTTGGGTATCTGTAACTTCGAGGTGCAGTTGTTAAGTAGATTTAGAATCCAATTTTTAGCATCTAGTTCGGTTATTTGTTCAACTAGTAGATCATCTAGGCCTGAATCTTTGTTATTCTTCATGCAGCATTTGGTATCCGCTAGTTCTGCTAAAGTAAAAGGGCAAGAAATAGTCATTTCTCATTTTTCGACTAATACGCTATGTGTTCACTTACAAAGACCATATAAAGTTATATCCAGAGCGCCACCTCCCACTGTTGAAAGAGGGTGGTTTCTTCGTGTCGTGTATGAGCTTCAGTTCCATGCTTTAGGCCCAGCCTTAAGATTCTCCATTTTTGTCCATTTCCCTATAGCCCCATGAAGATCTGTGGTAACTGAAATCACTCATGGCCAGTTTCGTTGGTATGCAGCAGAAACTATTTGGTTCCTTGAAATTGAAGTCTGTTTTCGGTGGTTTATACACCGATGTCGCTGTGCATGACTGAACCTCAACAGTCAGAATTTATATGTCTTCTACAGCTGTTAGGTCCGTCGATAGGATAAGAAGGTCCAGTTTGGCAAATATTGCACTTACTTACTGAACTTTGGTCTTTCACTGATCAGCTTCATGCTGTTTACCTTTGACCTCCGATCATAGGGGCCTATGTGACTCTCTTGTGTCATAATAAAGTCGCAGTTTATGTGATTGCAGATGTCTAATAGCAAAGCTTCTTTCTCATATGACATACCCTCATTATTCATGGAGATTAGCGTCGAAGCTGGTTTTGATAAAAGCCTTTTGGTCTCGTTGTTGCTGTCGTCCTGGCGGTGGAAGGTTCTGCCCCTAGTATAACTCCTAACGTTGTCCAGTACACACCAGATCATCTATGATGACGTGTTATCAGCGGAGTGGTCTTAAGGAGGCACCTTCCTTGTAGTCCCCACTCTCCCCCCCCCCCCCCCCCCGTTTGCCAAAAAAAACTGCAAATAATCAAATATGTTATATATTATGTGCATTATTATAATAGACATTGTTCATACATACTTATTAATATTGTTGTTTTAAGCCTTCAGTTTGCTCTCATTTAGATTAAAATATCAGATATTTCACGTGAATCACTGACTCAGACTTCGGAGACTGTGTGGGAACTCTCACTGTCATTGCAAGCTGTTTCACCAGCTAATATTGTTGTTTGATAAAATTTCAACGACTGAAGATCTTGCCAAATTGGGCGAAAGTGTTTCAGCAGGAGAGTTTTGAAGTCTTTCCTTTTAGAGACAGGAAGAGCCAGCGATCTGCCACTTTTAGACAGACTTTGGTACATACCAACATCATTATTGTAAAGTACCTCGCCTTTTACATGGAAAGAATTTTGTGCTTTCTTTGTTTTCTTCATCATAATTCTTTTGGTCTTAACTAACGGAAATTGCCGGCCGCGGTGGTCTAGCGGTTCTAGGCGCTCAGTCCGGAACCGCGCGACTGCTACGGTCGCAGGTTCGAATCCTGCCTCGGGCATGGATGTGTGTGATGTCCTTAGGTTAGTTAGGTTTAAGTAGTTCTAAGTTCTAGGGGACTGATGACCGTAGATGTTAAGTCCCATAGTGCTCAGAGCCATTTTTTAACGGAAATTGTCATTGAGAAGAAGGGTAATATACATGTTAACGCTACACAATCATGACAGAATACAAGCACAAAGGAAATAGGATTGCTTTCGGGCCAATAATGGTAAGAAACTAGCGAATGTGGAAATAAGTGCAAAAGACTGATATTGGCAACGTACAAATAAAATACTACGCCTTCAAAGACTATACATATGAGGCGTTCTTTTCCTACTGATATGGTCGCATTGTTGTGTAATCTAACAACACGACATTCCAGACAAAAATGTTGTGACATGAAGATTGTTGCTCGTTTCTTGACATGGTCGGCTACGAATTCACTGCCCGCATTAATACTGAATATAGGATACCCAATCCACACTCATATGCTAACACAAGGAAGAAAAATTACGGTTTAACATCTCATTGATGACCATCACACAAGCTCAAGTCGGACAGTTCCCGCTGTTATACCAGCCAGTCGGGAAATTTCATTCGCAGTGTGAGCATGGGCACATCCTAACATGATGGATCCGTTCTCCCATTCTGTACCGTCTTCACGTCGACCCATTGTTTCACTTCACTGATTCCAGAAAACCTACTGGCACAAACGAACCACTGCATTGCCATGACTTACGTTATTGGAGTAGGGTACCACGACCACCTGGTGCCACTTGTACAACATTCACGGCGCTGCAAAGCGACCAGTGGGCTCTTTTAAGGGAGTGATTAATATTTAGTTTGAGGAGCTTATTAACATAACAATTCAACAAAACCGTTTAACACATAAATGCCTATTTGTCGGAGGAATCTAAGAAAATACCACCTCCAGTAGAATCATGAATAGTAAAGCACTGCAGTGTTCAACCCAACCTTCTGATCAAGGATAGAGTTTTTTTCCTTTTCTTCTTTAGGACAGCATCCGAATATGATAACCCAGGCATATACAAAATCGCATGTAGCGACTGCAGTAACTTCTACATCGGCCAAACAGGAAGAAATTTTAACGTCAGACATAAAGTACACAGAAGAAACAGCGAGAATAATCAGTCGAGCTTCTTTCTACGTTTGTAAAATCAAAACCACACTGCTAATACAACCGAAAATACACTCCAAATTCTGCGCAGAACACCAAAACGTCATACAATGAACTTTCTTGAAGAATCGGACATCTATGAACACACGAGAAAATACCCACAAGAAACATCAAACGAGTGTACAGCATTTAGACAGAAATACTACGTCAAATACTTTCGTGAACACGGAAATAATATATGCAACAAGCAAAGGTAATCGTGTCAAAGCTTAAGCTAATAAAATAACATCGCTGTTTGTCTTTATAATCTTTGTAAACGTATAACATCGTAAGAGTAGAACTACCAAACTACTGTCAAACCATAATTAACGTATTATTTTCAATATATTTACGTCAGTCATCACATAATCAAAAAATTGATAGTTATAAGACAGTTCACTAGCGATGTAATATGGAAGTCACACCGTCCTAGACGTGAGTACGGTACAGTTACTTCAACATAAATTACATTCACATTGATATACGGTCCCACCAGAATTGTTTTCCGCAAGTACTTGGCAATGGTGATAAATGCCGAAACTGTCGTTACTAAAGATTAATTATTACATGCAGCTGTTCTGGTGCACCTTTCTAATAAGAGGACAGCGTTATTTTTAATTGCTGGTTAGCACAGTCACAGAAATCAACTCGCCGTTTCAGATCGCTCTGTGCGGCAAACGCAGAGAAATGCTATAAATGACACAGACTCGCCCCGTCACATGGCTGCTCGGTTTGGAGCCACGCGAGCGAAATGCCTGTGGATGGGTACGTCCGCTATCGGCAGATTGCCTGATCAAAAAGCGGAGGCTTTGTGTAAGGAACGAAGTGGAAAGGTAAATACAGAGGTACATTACGTACCTCCATAAAAAGATTTTTAAGTATATGCAGCAATGTGACACGCTCTTTTAAAGTTTTAGTTTTTCGATAGACGCAGCAGTTTCTGCGCAGATACTGAAAATAGCAATTTTTCAATTCTCGTGTTTTCTTCGCCATGTAGTATTTCTCATGCGATTTTAAACGAACAATATTCAGGTATAGACTCACCAGCGAAAACGTCACTCCCACAAACTGCCCTAACTGTAACTCGCTGACGGTGTCGTGTATTCTGCGCCCTGTGAAATTTCCGCCCAGAAAAGGTCGAGGAAGAGCCCACTAATCCCCTGGGGACGCGAGCTAGCATGCTCAAGCCGTAAGGTACCAGCCATACTATATGTTGCATGTAACAATTTCAGTGTTATTAGTTCTGATAAGTATATGTTTTCACGTAGAGAGCTCTTACTGATTAAAAGTAACAAAAAAAATCTATTATCCATCTTTTTGATCTGCAGCTCCTTGTATTGGCCGTGTTTGCAGTTATCCGCCAGTTATGCAAAACACCGTTTTTCTCAGTACCCAAACATGTTTCGGCACCACTGTGCCATCATCAGTGGGTTTTCGTTTTTATTTATTCTGCAATGTGAACATTTTTGTGAAATAATTATAAAATTATGTGCATTTTTAGTTCAAACAACAGATCGTTTCTTTTTGTAAATACCTTTACATTTGGTGTGCATGAATTTTCTGGATCACTTTTGTGTTAATTACTACGTCGTTTGGGCCAGCCTGTGTGGCTGAGCGGTTCTAGGCGCTTCAGTTTGGAACCGCGCGACCGAATCCTGCCTCGGGCATAGATGTCTGTGATGTCCTTAGGTTAGTTAGGTTTAAGTAGTTCTAAGTTCTAGGGAACTGATGACCTCAGATGTAAAGTCCCATAGTGCTCAGAGCCATTTGAACCATTTGAACCACTACATCGTTTGGTTGCAGATGACAAGCTACCTGTAGTAATTAAAACACAAGTTATCCAGAAAATTCATGCACACCAAATATAAAGGTATTTACAAAAAGAAACGATATGTTGTTTGAACTAAAAATGCACATAATTTTATAATCATTTAACAAAAATATTCACGTTGGAGAATAAATATAAACGAAAACCCACTGATGATGGCACAGTGGTGCCGAAACATGTTTGGGCACTGAGAAAAACGGTTTTTACGTAACTGGTGGACGTCACATCCAAAATATTCTATTAATTTATGTAGAAATTTGGTTTAGAACACATACACAGCGATGTTGCCCAAGTGGAGCACAAAATAAGTAAATAAATAAATAAATAAATAAACAAGTAAATTGCGGTCCGGTTTTTGAAGGGCCATTTGTTGGCTGGTTCAGTGCTGAAATTCGTTAAACTTACGTCAGAGAAGCACTCGACCCAAAAGACATGAAATAAGGCGCAAAAATGTTATAGTTCCAGAGTGCATTTGTAGATGATCAAAAAATTGACGAGACTAACAAAAATTAAGAACCTATTAACGAGGTGGTTCTTGATAAATCTGAAGGACTTAAAGAAAACCTAGAAAATCTTGCACATAACTGTCATGCAAAAGAAGACAGTATATTAGTTGAAGAAAAAGCACATGAAGAAGAATCAAATGAAAGAAGTAGTAATATTTTCTTTTCTGACATCTGTCAGTGACCTTTGACTGTCTTCGAAATCTAACAGTTGAATCATCAAAATAATAAGTGACAAAAAATTTAAAAACAAACATTAATCATTAGTTCTTGTTTAACAGACAATGAGATAAAAAAGCGTTATCTAACAGTTAACGTCTGACTCCCATATCAGCCGCAGCGTGAGAATGTTTTTAGAACTTGGATGGCACATTCAACTAAAAATCACAGTTTGTACTAATCTTGTTGTAGTCTCTTTACCACAGGCACGAGTTTGAACAACGCATATAAATTTGTTAAAAGTTTTCCAGCGTGGTTGAATTTTTAAACCTTAAAACCTTAGGAACAAGTCTAACTGTAAACAGAAATACCTTACCTAGACAGCACCTCAAACGGAAGAATGGTCCTATCGGAATTACTAAATAAATAAATGATTTTGTGAGGATGGTAATTGGTGAGGGCGACAGAAGTCCGCGTTAGGTACTAAAATACATAGCTATACCACTGCGTAAACGTCAGTTTGAAGAAGAACAAAATATTCGACGTGTAGGTAATAAAATAGCAAATTAATACAGTTCTGTGTAAGCTCGAAATTGATCATGGCAAACATCGCCAAGTCATTCAATAACTTAATATTTAAATAGCTCAGGAGTCTCATCTTTGCATCATTAGTGCGCGTCTTTCTAAAGTGAATGGGAACTCACAAAAAGCAAGTTTACATTCCAAAGATATGCTTAATTTTAGATCAGTATATGATCATTCATCATTACAATCTATAAAGACCAATTCTGCGTTTGGGGGGGTGGGGGGAGGAAGCCACCATGACCTCTGTAAGGAACCTTCACAGCAACAAGGAAAACCAAACACGGTTTACGAATATGGACGGCCAGATGATTGAGCACTGGTTAGCCACTGCGCAAACCTCACTTGGTACAATAAACAACAAATAGACTTTACAGAGACTTAAGAATATTTCAGTACATAAAGAAGATTCGGTTCTTTTACAGGACCAGACAGCAGTCACTGTCAATAGATATATTTTCATAAAAGTGATTAAATACAGGGAAATATTAAGTGGTCTTATGTTCACACATGTGTAGTGTAGCTTAATTTTAACTGTTAATTAGTAAACGAGGCATGGAACTAGTGCCGCTTTGGGCTTAGATGCTTTAGACATCACATACCTACACTTTTAAAAATAATCTGATTCCCATCGCACTTTATCCAGGCTTTGGACTGGCTGAATTGCAAAAGTAATTTTATTGTCATTTAGGCGTGTTTAAAATCAGCTTATAAGTTTCGCCAAATTTTTTTATCTCTTTTGGTTTTTTTTGTATTTTTTAAGATTGCTATTTACATTTCATATATTTTTATTTGTATACATATTCTGATTCATTATTTAGTCTTGTATTTGAAGGTAGGAGATAGCCTTCAAGCAAGCCCTTATCTCACCATCCTCCTCGTACTTTTTCTATATTTTCTCTAGCCTTTCATCCCATTTCATGTACACTGTTTTCTTTCTTTTACCTTCCATACTCAGCTCTGTTCTCATAAACGTGCACGCTGAATTTTCTGCTTCTGTTTTCATGCAAGTAATTACATCACTAATTTTAGGATTTGGTTTGGCTAGCATATTATTAATTTTGTTATGCCAGCCCTCTACGGAGTTAGTTGTTCGATGGAGCCATTTGTAGCAGCTCCAAAGGCTGATAGGGTTTTCTTCATTTTCCAACCACCTCTCTACAAAATAGTCGAAAAAGTGAGAAAGCCTAGGAACATCCGGTGCCTGTGAATGTATCTCCAGCCAGCCATCACATACATCTTCAGACCGTAGAAACGCCAGCGCAGCACATACGCGAATTCGTTGTCTCACTTCTTCATTTTCTTTATATTCGCGAGTTAGTCCAAGATCCTGTACTTTCCTCCAGAGAGACTTTCTCATGTGGAAATAGCATCCATGCACTGAGGTACTTGGTAACATATGTATAATTGCAGAAATCGCTGCTCACTCAAAATCTACAGTCGCACTTGCAGGGTTCCATTCTGCAATATTTTGCAGCACATTTCTGAAAAGTCGGATCTATGTCTCTTTTTTTTATTTGGTAATAGAGCAAATGCAACTGGGTAGATATTAGTCTCATTTTTATTACTTCCAAAATCTGCATGAATTGTATATTTCTGTGAAAACTGTTTGCTACAGCACTTGAACGTACCATCCATAAAAAAGTCTCATTTACTTCTTAGAGACTCTCTCCCTGCTCTTCAACAAAAACCTATTATCCTGTCTCCACATTTCTCGTCGCTTAACAGGAAACTGCTGTCATCATTCATAGTTAATAGTTCTGCTTTAAGTTCAATTTCTTCTGTTGTCTCTGGATCCCTCTCACTTCCCTGCGACTTTGCTCTTTGCTTGTATAACGTCCTCTTCGTTGTTCGCTGCTCTGGCATTCCTGTCACAAAGTCGTACCCTCGATTATGCAATCTACCTATCTCCTCTGAATAGATTTTGGAAATAGACGTAATTTCCTCTCGTGCCCTCTTCTTTGCCTGGTTCAGAGTCCTCTGTACTTCCAACCTTGCGTCATCCGGAGCTCCATATTGATGCTCGTGCGAAAAGAGCACTGTAGAATCCTTGGTTTTAAGCTTTCCTCGGCAATGCTTCTCTTTCTGTTTTGAACAGCGCCAAATCACAGTCCCATCTTCCTTCATTTTCTTCACTGTGTAAGAATAACCTTCGTTGAAACTTGCATATCATAACTTCTCATCATCATCATCATCATTTAAGACTGATTATGCCTTTCAGCGTTCAGTCTGGAGCATAGCCCCCTTATAAAATTCCTCCATGATCCCCTATTCAGTGCTAACATTGGTGCCTCTTCTGATGTTACGCCTATGACTTCAAAATCATTCTTAACCGAATCCAGGTACCTTCTCCTTGGTCTGCCCCGACTCCTCCTACCGTCTACTGCTGAACCCATGAGTCTCTTGGGTAACCTTGCTTCTCCCATGCGTGTAACATGACTCCACCATCTAAGCCTGTTCGCCCTGACTGCTACATCTATAGAGTTCATTCCCAGTTTTTCTTTGATTTCCTCGTTGTGGACACCCTCCTGCCGTTGTTCCCATCTACTAGTACCTGCAATCATCCTAGCTACTTTCGTATCCATAACCTGAACCTTGTTGATAAGGTAACCTGAATCCACCCAGTTTTCGTTCCCATACAACAAAGTTGGTCGAAAGATTGAACGGTGCACAGATAACTTAGTCTTGGTACTGACTTCCTTCTTGCAGAAGAGAGTAGATCGTAGCTGAGCGCTCACTGCATTAGCTTTGCTACACCTCGCTTCCAGTTCTTTCACTATGTTGCCATCCTGTGAGAATCATAACTACTGAGACAGTAAAATCCAAGTGGCGCGATGTGAAGTCTAGGAAAACTAGAGCGACATTAACAGGCAGACGGGACTGTGCGGGCGGAGTTCGGCCGAGTCCAGGGAACAGGTAGACCAAGGTGATTAGCACAGTCCGGCTGCAGGTAGGACGGGACACAATGGACGCAGGTACGAGGCGGAGAGTTCGCAGATTTCTAGTGGGGTGGTAAGTTCGCAGGGCGGAGAATTCATACATTCCTCGCTGACACCCGCTAACCATCGCTGTAAGCCGCTCATACCACCACCACCTAGAGAGACCAGGTGGTGATGCTCATACCCTCCCGCTTGCCCATTCTCATTCACTTATTCAGTCCAACTCATTTCTCTTCTAGTTGTCGCTGTCATAGACTCTGTCTCTCGTTATCACTTCCACTTTCTCCTTCTCTTTA
Organism: Schistocerca nitens; assembly: GCF_023898315.1. Classification (NCBI taxonomy): domain Eukaryota; kingdom Metazoa; phylum Arthropoda; class Insecta; order Orthoptera; family Acrididae; genus Schistocerca; species Schistocerca nitens. The sequence continues at coordinate 164,075,933 of NC_064616.1, read as the reverse complement.
TCCTTCTCCCACTGGCACTGTCTCTTTCACTCTTTTACTAGGATTGTTTTCTCACTGTCAGCTACGTTCCTAGCCGGCCGCGGTGGCCGTGCGGTTCTGGCGCTGCAGTCCGGAACCGCGGGACTGCTACGGTCGCAGATGTTGAGTCCCATAGTGGTCAGAGCCATTTGAACCATTTGAAGCTACGTTCCGCTGCCGCTGCATGCCTCTCTTTCTCTCACAATGCCATTGTCTACTTCGCTCTTTCTATACCACAACAACTGCCTACCATCTCTCAGTCTTTATTACTTTTCCGTTTCCTTCCCGCTGTCACTGTCTCCTTCCCTCTCAGCATATAAAAGTATGAAAATGTGTTCATTTCAAAATTTTTGGAAAAATTTTAATGGTGCTGAGCAAGGTAGAAATGAGGCAGCTGGTAGCCCACTTTTCAGTCAGTCTTTTAATAAACAGAAGCATATTCGTCCTTTTGTACTCCAATGGAGCATTTTTCCGCTGGATCCATTCTTTTCCCTGCTGCAACACGGCATGTCATTCATATGCTTTATTGTTCAGTAAAATTTTGTTAATTTACTTATGTGAAATTGAAATATCGCAAAACTATATAATTACACACCTGAGATCGGATTTTATGTGCATAAAAATTTTGCATGTGCTTCAGTACTGCGACATCATGGTGTTCCCATAACCCTTCTGATGATAACGGAGACACTTTACGGCAGTGGTAGCCAACCTAGTCCCTACCGCCTACCAGTCGGCGTTCAACTTTAATGGTGGGCGGTAAGCGATAGGGATTTTAAGAACATCTTCAATAGGTTTTCGTAAAATTTTAACATAAAGTGTCTGGTAAGTAATTATTCTTATATGCTGTACCTCGCTCCAACTCTGCTTTATAAGATTTGTTAAGTTACCTCCCTACCTTATAAACCACCTACATTGAGAAAGAAATGGTCGGTTAGGGAATTTTACTACTAACGGAGACACAAAAGTGGGAGTTACATAAAAACAGTTGAGTACCCCTGCTTTGCAGCATATTTCTCCGTCTTACGTCACTTTGTATACCACGTTTTCGCCTCACACTGGATTTTATGTACGCATATTACGTGTACAAGTACCGTAACCTATTTAACTTGAAAACTGATACATATAACAAGACAATTTTCAAGGTTCTTCGAGATCGAGATCTTAGGAATATATCCAAAAAATTCCAGCCATTTGCTTTGCATAGCCGTCTTGGAGTCCGCGGCTCGGTTTTCGTAACCAAAAACCAACTTTTTCGGGTTTTCACAGGAACCGCCCATGAACTAAACGGTGCCTCCATAAGCCCCTTTAGGCTCACCGTAGACCACATCTAATTCAAAAAGAACCAACCGATTTTCTCCATTTGCCTAAGCTGGAAGAAGTGTGTAGTATTCAAACTTGATCCTGCATAGCAGGATAGTTATAGTAAGACGGTCCTTCCGCTGAGTATACAAATGGTTTCTAGCTTAAGGGCCATCGAAAGCATTTGATCCTGCCTTTCTAACACGAATAGATCCCGAGGTATGAGCCCAGGGAAAATCCTTTTTTTGTGCGCGGCGTTTTGGAACATACTGGCAGCGCATGCTGTCGCATAAGGACCGATACCGCAGACTGATAGTAAACTTAGCTATTTTCTCTCTCCAATCCAGAGTAAACAGTTTTGACGCGAAAACGTATATTCTCTCGTCCATAGAACTTTTTCGTGTGACAAAATACAGTCAGATTTGAGTCGTTGATAACTACGAGACTTAAAAAAAAAGGGGGGGGGGGCGTGTGACTAGGGGCTCCCATCGGGTAGACCGTTCACCTGGTGCAAGTCTTTCGATTTGACGCCACTTCGGCGACTTGCGCGTCGAGGGGGATGAAACGATGATGATTAGGACAACACAACACCCAGTCCCTGAGCGGAGAAAGTCTCCAATCCAGCCGGGAATCGAACCCGGGCCCTGATGATTGACATTCCATCGCGCTGGCCACTTTAAAAAAAAAATGTCATTTTGTTCGTTTTCGTTCGTTGTATCTGCTCGGGGCGGACATCGCAAGACACCCGTTTTAGTTCGTCGTTGGTCCATTAACTCATTTTTTTTTATTACAGAGGGCAGCTAACCCTCTGACCGAACAGGCTGAGTTACCGTGCCGGCACCACTCAGCTACGGGGGCGGACACGAGACTAGTAATGCATAAACAAAGGTTCAGTCCACAAAGGATAATGTCTATGCGTGCTCGTAGCGCAGAATTTGTTTTGCCTGGGGGATCATCGTACCAGTGTAAGCGCATGCGCGTGACTGTACGATTTACCTTTGTGTAAAATTATATTTTGGTGTACCGTGGAAAAACGTTTAGCTAGGACAATGAGTCAGGTGCCATTGTGAAGAACTTGCGGAATACTGCTAGGACCCAAAGTGCGACAATAAAAATATTCGCCGGAATATAAGTGAAAATCGGTATTGAATTGAAATTTATAAAATAATGAAACATGTCGTCTCGTGTGACTCGTAAGTATGATCGGAATTACAAAAAACGCAAGTCAGAGGATAGCTCCTATCGAAAGGAATCTAAAAAGCATAAAACGCCTGGTGCTCAGGCAGCTCGAAAGGGAAGTGAAAAAACAATACAAAGCGAGTACGTAGCTGATCAGGCATGCATAACGGTGACCAGCGACAGTGAAAATTTGCTATTTATCTATTCTGTAGCCATTGTACTACTCTGTGCAACCATTATATTAAAGAGATTGATAGTTAAACTACATGTTAATACGAAACACTTGTTATGACTGTATCCAGATGTCTCCACGAAAAATCTTCAGCGCGGACCCGAACTGCGCACACAGAATCTTTTTTATACAGGTACTGTCACAACATATCTTCTCCTATCATGCTGCATTTTTTACATCTACATCTACATTTATACTCTGCAAGCCACCCAACGGTGTGTGGCGGAGGGCACTTTACGTGCCACTGTCATTACCTCCCTTTCCTGTTCCAGTCGCGTATGGTTCGCGGGAAGAACGACTGCCGGAAAGCATCCGTGCGCGATCGAATCTCTCTAATTTTACACTCGTGATCTCCTCGGGAGGTATAAGTAGGGGGAAGCAATATATTCGATACCTCATCCAGAAACGCACCCTCTCGAAACCTGGACAGCAAGCTACGCCGCGATGCAGAGCGCCTCTCTTGCAGACTCTGCCACATGAGTTTGCTAAACATCTCCGTAACGCTATCACGGTTACCAAATAACCCTGTGACGAAACGCGCCGCTCCTCTTTGGATCTTCTCTACCTCCTCTGTCAACCCGACCTGGTACGAATCCCACACTGATGAGTAATACTCAAGTATAGGTCGAACGAGTGTTTTGTAAGCCACCTCCTTTGTTGATGGACTACATTTTCTAAGGATTCTCCCAATGAATCTCAACCTGGCACCTGCCTTACCCACAATTAATTTTGTATGATCATTCCACTTCAAATCGTTCCGTACGCATACTCCCAGATATTTTACAGAAGTAACTGCTACCAGTGTTTGTTCCGCTATCATATAATCATACAATAAAGGATCCTTCTTTCTATATCCTTCTTTCTATGTATTCGCAATACATTACATTTGTCTATGTTAAGTGTCAGTTGCCACTCCCTGCACCAAGTGCCTATCCGCTGCTGATCTTCCTGCATTTCGCTGCAATTTTCTAATGCTGCAACTTCTCTGTATACTACAGCATCATCCGCGAAAAGCCGCATGGAAGTTCCGACACTATCTACTAGGTCATTTACATACACTCCTGGAAATGGAAAAAAGAACACATTGACACCGGTGTGTCAGACCCACCATACTTGCTCCGGACACTGCGAGAGGGCTGTACAAGCAATGATCACACGCACGGCACAGCGGACACACCAGGAACCGCGGTGTTGGCCGTCGAATGGCGCTAGCTGCACAGCATTTGTGCACCGCCGCCGTCAGTGTCAGCCAGTTTGCCGTGGCATACGGAGCTCCATCGCAGTTTTTAACACTGGTAGCATGCCGCGACAGCGTGGACGTGAACCGTATGTGCAGTTGACGGACTTTGAGCGAGGGCGTATAGTGGGCATGCGGGAGGCCGGGTGGACGTACCGCCGAATTGCTCAACACGTGGGGCGTGAGGTCTCCACAGTACATCGATGTTGTCGCCAGTGGTCGGCGGAAGGTGCACGTGCCCGTCGACCTGGGACCGGACCGCAGCGACGCACGGATGCACGCCAAGACCGTAGGATCCTACGCAGTGCCGTAGGGGACCGCACCGCCACTTCCCAGCAAATTAGGGACACTGTTGCTCCTGGGGTATCGGCGAGGACCATTCGCAACCGTCTCCATGAAGCTGGGCTACGGCCCCGCACACCGTTAGGCCGTCTTCCGCTCACGCCCCAACATCGTGCAGCCCGCCTCCAGTGGTGTCGCGACAGGCGTGAATGGAGGGACGAATGGAGACGTGTCGTCTTCAGCGATGAGAGTCGCTTCTGCCTTGGTGCCAATGATGGTCGTATGCGTGTTTGGCGCCGTGCAGGTGAGCGCCACAATCAGGACTGCATACGACCGAGGCACACAGGGCCAACACCCGGCATCATGGTGTGGGGAGCGATCTCCTACACTGGCCGTACACCACTGGTGATCGTCGAGGGGACACTGAATAGTGCACGGTACATCCAAACCGTCATCGAACCCATCGTTCTACCATTCCTAGACCGGCAAGGGAACTTGCTGTTCCAACAGGACAATGCACGTCCGCATGTATCCCGTGCCACCCAACGTGCTCTAGGAGGTGTAAGTCAACTACCCTGGCCAGCAAGATCTCCGGATCTGTCCCCCATTGAGCATGTTTGGGACTGGATGAAGCGTCGTCTCACGCGGTCTGCACGTCCAGCACGAACGCTGGTCCAACTGAGGCGCCAGGTGGAAATGGCATGGCAAGCCGTTCCACAGGACTACATCCAGCATCTCTACGATCGTCTCCATGGGAGAATAGCAGCCTGCATTGCTGCGAAAGGTGGATATACACTGTACTAGTGTACATGCCAACATTGTGCATGCTCTGTTGCCTGTGTCTATGTGCCTGTGGTTCTGTCAGTGTGATCATGTGATGTATCTGACCCCAGGAATGTGTCAAAAAGTTTCCCCTTCCTGGGACAATGAATTCACGGTGTTCTTATTTCAATTTCCAGGAGTGTATATTGTGAAAAGCAATGGTCCCGTAACACTCCCGTGTGGCACGCCAGAGGTTACTTTAACGTCTGTAGACGTCTCTCCATTGAGAACAACATGCTGTGTTCTGTTTTCTAAAAACTCTTCAATCCAGCCACACAGCTTGTCTGATATTCCGAAGGCTCTTACTTTGTTTATCAGGCGACAGTGCGGAACTGTATCCAACGCCTTCCGGAAGTCAAGGAAAATGGCATCTACCTGGGAGCCTGTATTTAATATTTTCTGGGTCTCATGAATAAATAAAGCAAGTTGGGTCTCACACGATCGCTGTTTTCGGAATCCATGTTGATTCCTACAGAGTAGATTCTGGGTTTCCAGAAATGACATGACACGCGAGCAAAAAACATGTTCTAAAATTCTACAACAGATCGATGTCAGAGATATAGGCCTACAGTTTTGCGCATCTGCTCGACGACCCTTCTTGAAAACTGGAACTACCTGTGCTCTTTTCCAATCATTTGGAACCTTCCGTTCCTCTAGAAACTTGCGGTACACGGCTGTTTTTATACGCAATGATGATTCTCACAGGGACTACACGATACCTGTTACCAGTCGCTACTTATTCATTGACTTATTGTGCTAAGTGGGCGAGTTTCGAAAATGTATTCTCATTTGCCAGCTACTCGTGCTTAAGTTTTCACTCCTGGTTGACGACGTGCGCGTTTCTCCGAGTCAAGTGCTAGTCTTTACGTTGTGTGACGGTCGTGTGCCTGAGCGCGTTCCTAATAGTTCGAGCGTGGACGAAGCAAAACGAAATTCAGTTGTTCGATCATAAAAACGCATGCGTTGCCCCCTAATTATAAAAATGTAAGTATTAAGCTCTTGAAAATGAGAGCAAAATTTCAAAATGTATCGTACTATAACAGTGAAACAGCGGTATGAGCAATGACTGCTACCAGAAATTATGTATGTCTTTTGAGAAGTAACATTATATTCAGATAGTAGCAAACATTCGCTCAACTATTATATAACGGATAAAGTGAAGTTACTGATATGTCTGAAGCTTTGCTTTCGTATACACTTATCGAGTCAGCCATAATCACAACTTGTATTCACAGTTTTCTTTTTGTTTTGGGATCAATTAGAGGCATTACAGATCTATCGGTCTGGTTGTCTACAGAGTCTGTCATAATTAATTACGTAACCTGACACTGGTGAAACTATACGATAATACAAGCAAAAACACTCCAGTAAACATGGGTCAGCCGTTTGCGAAATAATTGTGAATGTGTGATTATGAGCTACCACTGACTTCAGTATGTAATATTGTACTAGTTAGTAAGATGTATTTGAAATGTAAAAAAAGCAACTAACAAGGACAAAATTTCACCCATGGCTTACCTTAACAAGAAGTAAAACACTGCTCCAGCAAGTTATTTGTTACAATTTACTGTACACTTGCGCCAGTAAAAGGACGTGTTCCATGTGTCCTCGCATTTGGCTGCAATACTGTACTCGTCTCTCCACTTAGACGAATCGTTTCAAACAAAACCGGATCATCTCGTAAACCTTGACTATTCGACGTTCCAGTTCTCGATCTTATCAAAAGGAGAGCTGTTCGCTTCAGTTTAGAGATGTACGCAGCAAGAAAAATCCAGAGAATTGAGGCCATGTGATCTTCGAACAGACTCTGCTCGGCCTATCCTTCTTTAACAAATTAAATGGCATTAAGCACTATGGGACGTAACAGCTGAGGTCATCAGTCCCCTAGACTTAGAACTACTTAAACCTAGCCGGCCGGTGTGGCCGTGCGGTTCTAGGCGCTACAGTCTGGAACCGCGTGACCGCTACGGTCGCAGGTTCGAATCCTGCCTCGGGCATGGATGCGTGTGATGTCATTAGGTTAGTTAGGTTTAAGTAGTTCTAAGTTCTAGGGGACTGATGACCACAGATGTTAAGTCCCATAGTGCTCAGAGCCATTTGAACCATTTTGAACTTAAACCTAATCAACCTAAGGACATCACACACATCCATGCCCGACGCAGGATTCGAACCTGCGACCGTAGCAGCAGCGCGGTTCCGGACCGAAGCGCCTAGAACCACTCGGCCACAGCGGCCGGCCTTCTTCACACATTGGCGCGTTATCCAGGGTTATTCCGTGATGATGTTACAAACTTTCAGGGATTATGGAGAAGGGCACATGTACTGATTTGGGGTAAGTGACCCTGGTCCAAAACAACCGAGTCGAAAGTTATAAGTGAAAATCGTTCTGATACCTTTGACAGTGGAATACATGTACTGGCAATGTTGTTGCAAAGATTGTAGGCCACGAAACTTTCAGAGGTGGTAGTACGGTCCAAAAAAAGAAAAAAAATGTCGAATGATCAGGGCTCTAGAATGCATAAATTACGAGCTATGTGCACATGTTCGTCATTGTTACAGTTAAACACCTCTCTTCTACTGATCTAGTGCTTATAGCCCTTAAGGTATTCATTTTAGATCCCATGTTTACCATACATTATTTCTTGTTTTGGTCCATCCTACCACATCTGAAAGTCGTCTACCCTACAATCTTAGCAACAACAGTACCAGTACATGTATTCCATCGTCAGGAGACATCAGAATGATTTTCAGTAATAACTTCCGAGTCGCCGTTTCCGGAGCAGGTTCCCTTACCTCAAATTGATACATTTAGCCTCCTCCACCACTCGTGAGAGTTTGTAGCATCACCACGGTATCATCCTGTATGTCATCTTACACCAGCAACAAAATGTGACGGTGTCCCATCATGCACCTACCATCATCGACCATGGGTGACGTTTGAGCCCAATTAGTTGTGCACTTAACAGAAAAGTTTACATTTCATATGAGTTTGACGACTACACGTTTGAGCTAATGAGCTGCTTGTACCGTGCTTCAGATACCACAGAAAAAAAAAAACAAATTATTGATATTTCTTAATGAGTATTTTAACTAGGCAATGTGTCACCTTTGATCGTATAATGGCCTGATTGTGGTACTTGGTACCGAAACCAGCAATCCTTAGGCAAAATAAAAGTGCGACTATAGGCTAAAACAAATAAATTTTCTCATTCTCTACACAGAAACGTACTGCAACTGGAGACTTAAAATAACGGCCCTGTAGTTCAGAAAATGTGGTTGATCCACTTTACAGCGGCGTTTGGGCCAATGGCTTATGCGAATTCTGGAGATTTACATTACGATTTCACAGGCACGTTGGAACACGCGCTGTACAATATGTTTATTACTCAGCACCTTTCTGTTTAAAGAATATCTTCGTCGGAATAGTTCCTTTGAAAGGGCACGTCGACTTCCTTCCCCATTCTTTCCTAATCCGATGGGACGGATGACCTCGCTGTTTGGTCTCCTCCTCGAATCAACCAACCAACCATCTTCAACTCATCCGCGCGAAAGTTCGCCAAAAGTCACTGAGCAACTCCTGAGACAGTCTCAGAGAGCCCATGAAGAACACAGCGAATCACTTACGCGAATTAAATGAATGCGTGGTGTCTGTTCTTTCGGACCAAGAGGAAATGGAAAGGGACTGTGGATAGGTGGCACGCGGTGGGAATGTGGGTCAGCCGTGAAGCATGCCGAGATAGTCCACGAAATTACGATAACATTGTGTCCCAGTGGTTAACGCACCTGCCTATAATAGTCGACTTCATCGCATAGGACTGGCCACCTCCCCACTCTGCCCTGACTGTCAGCTCGAAGACACCGACGAGCACCGTCTTACATGCCTCCTGAAACGAAACGTTTGGCTCCTCGTCCAACGAATCGTGGGCTCTTACCTCCATGCCCCGCCGACGACGGTAACCCCAGATTTCTTCTTGTTGCCCCAGACATTTCACTACCCTCTTGCTAACAAGGGAACCTCCCCATCGCACACCCCTCAGATTTAGTTATAAGTTGGTACAGTGGCTAGGCCTTGAAAAACTGAACACAGATCAATCGAGAAAACAGGAAGAAGTTGTGTGGTACTATGAAAAAAAATAAGCAAAATATACAAACTGAGTAGTCCATGCGCAAGATAAGCAACATCAAGGTACGATGGGGAGGTTCCCTTGTAAGCACCATACACTCATCTGGTTTCGAGAACAGGCTTTAGAATAGCTCTTTCAGAGTGGTTCGCATACAGTCCTTGACTTCTGGTACAAAGTTGTGACCGCGCATAGTACCCTCACCCGAAAACCATCTTACCGACAAACTTTTGCCGGTTGTCTCCGCAGCATCTTCCTTGACCCCCTCTCAAAGTTGGGGTGTGCCATGCCTACCCATCACATGATGCAACGCACTTATCCACGTTCTCATGTATCGAAAAAAAAAAAAAGTTAGCATGAGCTCCCGGGTTCGAATCCCGGTCCGATACACATTTTTGCTCGTCGTCCGCTTAATGTCCCAATGCAGCTGAAATCAGTAATCCCTTTCCTTTCATTTCTCCCCCCCCCCCCCCAACTTTGAATTTATATATAACAGCGAGTCACACCGTCGAAATATCGTGCGAGAACGACGCGAACAACCGGCAGAAGACCCGGTTATTCAACATGTCAATATTAAACTTATTCCTGTTGTTTTTGTTATTGTTGCGGTCTTCAATCAAAACACTGGTTTGACGCAGCTCTCTATGCTATATATTCTGTATAAGCCTCTTCATCTCCGAGTAACTACTGCAGCCTGCATCCATTTTAACTTGCTTACCGTGTTCATCACAGCACCACATTTAAAAAGTTTCTATTCTCTTCTTCTCTGGACTGCTTGCCGTCCACGTTTCACTTCCATGCAAGTCTAAAGCCGTCCGCGGTGGCCGAGCGGTTCTAGGCGCTTCAGTCCGGAACCGCGCGACTGCTACACGCAGGTTCGAATCGTGCCTCGGGCATGGATGTGTGTGATGTCCTTAGGTTAGTTAGGTTTAAGTAGTTCTAAGTTATAGGGGATTAATGACCTCAGATGTTAAGTCCCATAGTGCTGCCGGCCGGAGTGGCCGTGCGGTTCTAGGCGCTACAGTCTGGAGCCGAGCGACCGCTTCGGTCGCAGGTTGGAATCCTGCCTCGGGCATGGATGTGTGTGATGTCCTTAGGTTAGTTAGGTTTAATTAGTTCTAAGTTCTAGGCGTCTGATGACCTCAGAAGTTAAGTCGCATAGTGCTCAGAGCCATTTGAATCATTTGAACCCATAGTGCTCAGAGTCATTTGAACCATTATGAAATCCTAAACTCCAGACAAACACCTTCAGATAAAAGGTCCTAACACTTAGATTTATATTCAGTGTTAACAAATTCTTCTCTTCCATAAATAATTTTCTTGCTATAGCCAGTCTACGTTTTATATCCTCTCTTATTTAGCTATCTTGTTGCACAGATAGCAACACTCATCTGCTACATTTGATGTCTCATTTCCTAATTTAATTTCCACCCATTCTACTGGTTCCGTTACCCTATTTCTGCTTTTGTTGATGCTCATTTTATAACCTCTTTTCAATATTCTGTCCATTCCGTCAAATCGCTCTTCAAGTTCTTTGCTGTTTCTGACAGATTTACTTCATTTTCAAACCTCAATTTATTTCTTCTCCTTAAACTTTAATTCCTTTTTCAAATTTCTCCTCCGATTCCTTTACTGCTTGATCAATGAACAGATTGAATATTATCGGGGATAGGCCACCGCACTGTCTCACTATCTTTTTAACCATCGCTTCCTTACAACTGCAATCTAATTCTTCTACAATCTGTATGTAACCTTTCGCTCCCTTTATTTTATCCTTGTTGCCTTCAGAATTTCAAAGGATGTATTCTGGTCAACGATGTAAAAACCTTTTTTGTATGTTCGCATTTGCTATAAACGTACGTTTACATTTCTTTAACCCGTCTTCCAAGATAAATCGTAGGGTCAGTATTGTCTTGCATGATCGTACGTAACTCCGGGACCCAAACTGATTTTCTCCGAGGTCGACGTTTACCAGTTTCTTTCCATTTTTCTGTAAATAATTCTTGTCAGTATTCTGCAATCATGACGTATTAAATTGATAGCCTGTGAGTATGTTTTCATTGGAATCAAAATTATTACATTCTTGAAGTCTGAGAGTGTTTAGCCCGTCTCGTATAACTTGTACACCAGATGGAATAGTTTTATCATAGTTGGCCCTTCCAAGAACCTCAGTAATCCTGAAGGAAGGTCATCTACACAAGGGGCCTTGTTTCGGCTCAGGTATTTCGGTGCTCTGTCGCATTCTTCTTGTAGTATCATATCTCCTATCTCATTTTCACCTACTTCTCTTCCTTTTCTATAATATTTCCTTTAACTTTGCTTCCTGTGCCTTTCTTTGCTTACAATTGGTTTTCCATCTGCGTCTTTGATATTCATACAGCTGCTTCTCTTTTCTTTCCAGGTTTGTTTACTTTTCCTACAGGCAGCATCTACTTTTTCCCTAGTTATGCATGCTTCTACATTTTTGCATGTCTCGCCTAACCATTCTTATTTTGGCGTTTCAACTTCATGTCAATCTCTTTTTTTCGAACGTCTGTATTCCCTTTGGCCAGCTCATTTTTATATTTTCTGCTTTCGTCAGTAAGATTCAATATCTCGTGAGTTATCCAAGAATTTCTACTAGACTTTGTGCTTTTGCCTATATGATCCTCTGTTGCCTTCATTATTCCATTTTTCAAAGCTACCCACTTGTCTTCTACTTTATTCTCCAGTATTATTCAAGCGTTGTCTAATACTCCTTCTGAAACTCTCAACTATCTTTGGTTCTTTCAAATTGTCTAGGTCCCATAATAATTTTATAACTTTTTGCTATCTTTTCAGTTTTAATCTTCAGTTCATAACCGATAAATTATAATCCAGGTCCACTTCAGCTCCTGGAAACTTTTTGCACTTTGAATTCTGGTTTCGAAAGCTCTTTCTTTCCATTATGTAACCTATTTGAAATCTACCTTTCCTCCATGTCTCTTCCATGTATATAACCTTCTTTCATAATTTTTAAACCAAGTATTAGAGCTGATTAAATTATGAACTGTGAAAAATTCTACCCGTATCTTTCCTCTGTCATTCCTTTCCCCTAGTTCACATTCTTCTGCTATTTTTCCTTTTTTTCTTTTTCCTACTACCGAATTGTAAACATTTGCCACAATTAAATTTTCATCTCCTTTAACTATCTGTATGATTTTCTTGATCTCATCATACATTCTTTCAGTCTCTAGATCATCTGCTCACCTGGTTGGCATACAAACTTGTACCACTGTGGTATGTGCTGGCTTTGTGTCTATCTTGGATACGATTATGCGTTTACTATGCTACTCGTGGCTGCTTACCCACACTCCTATTTTCTTATTCATTATTAGAAAATGCCTTGAGCACTAGGAGACTTAACATCTGAGGTCATCAGTCCCCTAGAACTTAGAACTACTTAAACCTAACTAACCTAAGGACATGGCCGGCCGAAGTGGCCGTGCGGTTAAAGGCGCTGCAGTCTGGAACCGCAAGACCGCTACGGTCGCAGGTTCGAATCCTGCCTCGGGCATGGATGTTTGTGATGTCCTTAGGTTAGTTAGGTTTAACTAGTTCTAAGTTCTAGGGGACTAATAACCTCAGCAGTTGAGTCCCATAGTGCTCAGAGCCATTTGAACCATTTTGAACCTAAGGACATCACAGGATTCGAACCTGCGACCGTAGCGGTCGCGCGGTTCCAGACTGAAGCGCCTAGAACCGCTCGGCCACACCGGCCGGCTCATTATTAGACCTACACCTGAATTATCCCTATATGTGTTTGTATTTGTACCCCTTACACACCTGAGAACAAGTCCTCTTCTACATGCCACCTTACTTTAATATTTCCTACTATATCTAACTTCAACCTAACAATTTCCTTTTTTTTAAATTCCCTAACCTTCTTATCCAATTAAGATATCTAACATTCCACACTCCGATCTGTAGAAGGCCATTTTTGTTTTTCCTGACGACAGTATTAACGTTATGGGTATGATATCATTCTTTCTCTTTTCGACACATACATCACCTGTCATTCAAAAAGCTACTTTCTTCTTCTCAGAAAAGAAATACCTTCAAAAAACTACGGTGATTTTGCGTTTGGAATGAGACTGGAATATTTTCTGAGGTGGATTTAAATTTGTCAGCAGTTATAAGTGTTATTTTTGCAAACAATTTAAAACTTGATCTCTGAACTATGATTATTCTTCCACGCAAAAATTATTGAAAGACGTAGTCATGGGTTTGTGGACGCTATTTTTCGTTCCAATTTCAGTGCCATGTATGACACTCACAACGAAAGGAACTAGTTGTTTGTTTTGAGACACAATTAGGTTTCTTCAGTGCAGCAAACCTGAATTTCTTTCTTCTCGATATCCTTTACCGTGGTCTAATAATGGATGGTGTGCCGGACCTCCAACTGAGAATCGTGCATGATCGTGATAAGATTTTGGTGCAGAATAGTGTTTGTGTTCTTAGACACGAGCACGGAGTAAAAGAAAGGGGGAAGGCGAAGCTTCGCTCCAGCTCTTCTCGAAATAACCCGACAGCCCCCCCAGCTTGTAAGTCCTCACACGGCATGTGACGGGGCTCTCCCACCCGCAACATTCTTCTTGTCGCCACAGATTAGATGATTAAATTAGATTAGTTTTTCGTTCCATAGATCCATGCTGAGGAGATCCTCGTGGATGTGGAACATGTCAACTTTATATATATATATATATATATATATATATATATATATATATATATATATATATATAGCTGAAATAACAATACTAATAGTATGAATATATACTATACATCATTTGTTTCTATTAAAAAATTCGTCAATGGAGAAGGAGTTGGCCACTAGCAACTGTTTCAGGCTCCTTTTAAATTGATCTTTATTTGTAACTGAATTTTTTATGTTTGCTGGCAAATTATTGAAGATGAGTGTTCCTGAGTAGTGGACCCATTTTTGAACTAAAGTAAGTGCTTTAAAGTCTTTGTGCAGATCATTTTTGTTCCTGGTATTGTATGTATGAACTGAGCTGTTTGTTGGAAAAAGAGATATATTATTTAGGACAAATTTCATTAACGAGTAAATATACTGAGAGGCAGTGGTTAGTATACCCAGTTCTTTGAAGAGGTTTCTACATGACGTCCGTGACTTTACTCCACAAATAATACGTATTACACGCTTTTGGACTCTGAAAACTTTTGTTTGACTTGAAGAGTTACCCCAAAATATACCACATGACATTATGGAATGAAAGTAGGCAAAGTATGCAAGCTTTTTCATTTTTATGTCGCCTATGTCTGTTAATACTCTAATTGCAAATACAGATTTCTTAAGGCGTTTCTGCAGTTCTGTGGTGTGCTCCTCCCAACTGAATTTATTATCAAGTTGTAATCCCAGAAATGTAAGACTGTCAACCTCTTCTATCTGCTCTTCTTCATACTTTATGCATATGCTGGGTGGAAACCTCTTACAGGTTCTGAATTGCATACAGTGAGTCTTTTCAAAGTTTAATGTCAATGAGTTGGCTTTAAACCATTTATTAATATCCATGAAAATATCATTAGCAGATCTTTCTAGAACTACACTCGACATACTATTTATTGCAATACTTGTGTCATCTGCAAACAAAACGAACTCTGCTTCTGGCAGTGTAACTGATGAGAGATCATTAATGTGCACAAGAAAAAGCAATGGCCCTAAGATGGATCCTTGTGGGACACCACATGTAATTTCTTCCCATTTTGATGATGACTGATGACTTAATTCACTAGTCCCTTGTACTGAAACCCTATGTTTCCTGATAGCTAGGTATGACTTGAACCATTTTGCAGCACTGCCCGTGACACCATAGAATTCTAATTTATTTAAAAGGACGTTGTGGTTCACACAATCAAATGCCTTTGACGAATCACAGAAAATACCTGCTGCTTGTAATTTGTTATTTAATGAATTAAGTACATTTTCACTGTAGGTGTAAATAGCCTTCTCGATATCAGAACCCTTCAGAAATCCAAACTGTGTTCTTGATAATATGTTATTTGTGGTCAGAATGTACACCGAACCTGCTTGAGAACGGTGCCAAGCTTTTTATACGTATAACCGTATTTTTTAACTATTTGTGAGTTGTGTTTCTCAAGCAAAAACGCGTCACCTGCCAAGTATTTGTTTACAGTGAGAGCCCAGACCCAATTACCAACCGATTTCGAGCTTCAACATATTATTAACTCCTGTGAAAGGGTTTAGGTCGGTCCTCTTCTTTTTCAGAAATAATGGAAGTCAAATATCGTGGCGTAGGAACCTTTCGCAAACCAGGTTGAATCGTTACCACACTCAAAGATGAGGAAATTTTATTTTTACGAGTAAGGCCTGCATCCTGATAGTTTCCAAAAAATTGAAGAATTAGAGATTTCTATCCGCTGCAGATATACTTGCTAACTGAGGCGGTGACTAAGTGGTATTGGGCTTGCGTTCTGGTCATAGTACAATAACATGCGCCCGGAGTCGAAATCACACTTCTGGCAATATTTTCTACTACTTGCCAAGAGAATAAAAGTTATCACAAAATATATATGTTGCTATTTAGAGGAAAATAAATTTATTGTGAACAAAATATAAAAGTGATTAGTGTAAGTGCCTACCAACTTTGACAACATTTGTTTGATCCTCCGCGTACATTGTATGATTTTCTGTGTTACGTCAGAGTCTTTTTTCACAAAATATATTATTCTTTTATAGGGAAAATGAAAACGTTCATTAACTGTGATGAGAAGTATTAAACAATCGTTGCTTGAATCTCCCACGCGCTCTCTCCCCCTGCCCCTTCCCCTCCTCTCTCTCTCTCTCTCTCTCTTTCTGCTTCTCAATATCCTCTTCTCTCTTCACCACGCTTGCACCCTGAATGGAAACCACTTTTAGTTCGTACACGTATTTCCCTCCCAACATACGATGAAAGGCAAACTTCGTCTTTGTTTATGGAGGCGGGTAGGTTCGATACGTACCATGCACACTATAACAACGTGTGAAATATTGGGGCTGACAAGTGATTATGTACAAGATTACAGATTTTTGTGCCGGCCGCTGTGACCGAGCGCTTCTAGACGCTTCAGTCCAGAACCGCGCTGCTGCTACTGTCGCAGGTTCGAATCCTGCCTCGGGCATGGATGTGTGTGATGTCCTTAGGTTAGTTAGGTTTAAGTAGTTCTAAGTTCTAGGGGACTGATGACCTCAGATGTTAAGTCCCATAGTGCGTGGAGCCATTTTTGAACAGATTTTTGTGTAAAATCTATTGAAGAAAGTACGAGACGACCCACACGCAAGAATTTATTTGTGGTCCTGCTGTTTATCGTGGAGTGAAATTTGATTTTACCTTATTCCTTTACGTGTCCACAATTTAGGTAATTCAAAATAAGAAACATAATAACAAAATTCCACCAAGCACTACTGATTTTCTGCTAGATGGTCCGTAATCTCCAGAATTCCGCTGTCTCGTTGGCCCTATCACTTGCACATAGATCTTCTGTAGTACAAGGATCGGACAAGTTTCTGCAGACCAGAAGACGTTGCGAGTCCTGCTGGTCACCACACTCATAGGACTCATCTTCAGTCATGAAACGCCACTTCCTGAGGTTGCGTCCTCTGTCGGTCCATGTCACACACGGCAGATGAAAGCCGCAGCAAGTTCATCTTTGGTGTGCTCCCCTACCTTTTCGGTTAATGAATTCCGCCCCAGCTCTGTTCGGCGAGGTCCAGGTGCCGATGGAACAGCTAATGTTATACGTATGAAGCTCCTCCTTGACCTCAACCTAGATTTTGGTGGTTCATATCCAAACAAGGGCCGTCTGGGATCGATTTCCTGCTTCTTTTTCTCCATTTCTGCGACTGTTCTTCTGCGGATGTCACGTGGCGCTAGACCCATAATCTGATACATTTTTAACTAACATTAATTTTCATATTAGAATTATATTAATACTTTCAGCTGCTGACGGGCGTTGATATATATCAACGGGGACCGGTGAAAATGTGTGCCCCGACCGGGACTCGAACCCGGGATCTACTGCTTACATGGCAGACACTCCATCCATCTGAACCACCGAGGGTACTGAAGATAGTGCGAGTGCAGGGACTATCTCGCGCACGCCTCCCACGAGACGTACATTCTCACCTTGTATGCCCACACACTACATTCTTAGTGTCTCACCCTAACACACTCATTACTCGTGGTAGACATTCTTACCAAGTTCCGTAAGAGTTCGGGTAATATGTGTGCATCCGCACAGAAGAAGAAGGTCATGGCCGGTATTGCCAGAACTATATACTTATATGGATATGGTGTCGGATATATCCGAAAGAACATATATACTTATATAGAACTATATACTTATATGGATATGGTGTCGGATATGTCCGAAAGAACAACAACATCACGCGGAGGAAAGTTTTTCACAGCAGTAATTCCTTCAGTACTGTTCTGATCTATTCGTACAATAGTTATGGTAACAAAATTTTGTCCACCATGAACATTAATATACTTATATCGATATGGTGTCTGTTCTTTCGGGCCATATCGATATAAGTATATTAATGTTCATGGTGGCCAAAATTTTGTTACCATAACTATTGTACGAATAGATCAGAATAGTACTGAAGGAATTACTGCTGTGAAAAACTTTCCTCCGCGTGATGTTGTTTGAAGGACTTGATTGTTATCTGAGATTATGTGGTCATATTCTGTTACTGCAAGTGCATCTGCTGCTGTTGATAAACCACTGTGTGTTCGTACAAGACGCAGATGCAAATCTGAGATCTGAATGCAGGCTTTTACCACTTGTTCATTGTCCCAGTTGGCATGCGCAAGCATATCTACAGCAGATTGAAACCACTAATTCTTCCATTTCTCGGAAATTATTCCCATACGGGCCTGAAACGTAAAATTAAAATTTTCTTATTTTCGAGTATGCTAATGGTTCAGCCTGGCCCAAAACAGATCTTATGTCATACAATTTGGCTCCCATTATCCCAGAAACGAAAGTTCTGTTACCTAAACCCTTTCATTCGACTAGTATGCAGAAGGACGTCGAGATCGGTGGGCCACATCGTCTGACCTCTCCTTGTTAGGCATGTATTCAGAACCCCTCAAAAAAGGAACCACTTTCAGACTGGCCAAGCGCATTCCTTTCCAAAGAGCGTTAAGATACATGAGCACTTCTCCCCAAGAATAGAATTTGTATCCTGAAAACAAAACTGTTCTGTAAGACGCGACCGTCCGTAAGCGCAAGATTTTTCTCGGAATACGGCTCCAGGCGCTATAATATATTTGCTGCAGGACACATTCCTAACGCCTACGAATACTTCTCGGAAGCTGAGACGTCCTGTTACATGCGGCGCCCGGTGAACTGTGTCGCTCCTTTCTTAGAATCGGAGACACCGGCGGGATGCCTGTCTTCCCAGAAACTGGAGCGTGGCTGAGGCTATTTTCATTACTTCTCACATTTCGTCTCACATTTCGTTCGACTGCTGAATTAGAAACTGTCCCGGCTGGAAATACTCATTTCATGTTGTTGTTGTGTCTTCAGTGCGAAGACTGATTTGGTGCAGCTCTCCACCGCTAGTGTATCCTGTACAATCCTCTTCATCTCTGCATAACTACTGCAACCTCCAATCATTTTTTATGAAGGAAACTTGCGTATTGTAGCCAAGCTTTCAACCCACTATTCACCACTCCCTCCCCCCGCCCCCCTCCCCCCACACACACGCTTTCCCCTCCATTAGCAAACCGACAAATCCTCAACGCCCCATAACGCGTCCTATCAACCAATCCCTTCTTTTAATCAAGTTGTACACCTACATAATTACTGTGCAGTTCACAGTCAAGCGCCTAGCTCATCGAACCACTTTCCAGCTATTTCTCTACCATTTCACTCTCGAACACTTAAATCTTTCCGTGCAAGGTCTCATTTCTCTTATTTTATTACGAT
The DNA here is from genome assembly GCF_023898315.1 of Schistocerca nitens. Lineage (NCBI taxonomy): Eukaryota > Metazoa > Arthropoda > Insecta > Orthoptera > Acrididae > Schistocerca > Schistocerca nitens. The sequence goes on along the minus strand of NC_064616.1, from coordinate 164,056,762 downwards.
GATCATTTCTCCGTATGTAGGTGAGCGCCAATAAAATATTTTCGCATTCAGAGGAGAAAGTTGGTGATTGAAATTTGTGAGATGATCCTGCGTCAACGACAAACACCTTTGTCTTAATGACTGCCACCCCACTTTGTGAGCCGGCCGGAGTGGCCGAGCGGTTCTAGGCGCTACAGTCTGGAAACGCGAGACCGCTACGGTCGCAGGTTCGAATCCTGCCTCGGGAATGGATGTGTGTGATGTCCTAGTTCTAAGTTCTAGAGGACTGATGACCACAGAAGTTAAGTCCCATAGTGCTCAGAGCCATTTTGAATCCACTTCGTGACGCGCTTTCGCCTATTTCGCGATAATACAAAATGAACTGCTCTTCTTTGAACTTTTTCGATGTCCTCCGTCAATCCTATCTGATGCGGATCCCATACCACGTAGCAATACTGTGCATGGCAAAATGGTGCTATCCAAAACCGGCGACGAGGGAACTGTGGTGAACCACACGCCATTGATGACAGGGGTGATAGCGTCAAGACAAGAAAACCTAAAATGTCATTCACGAGGTTTGTGGGCTTTCAAGATGACTAAACATGGGTTGTGACGTCTTTTATGAGAACGTGGACGGGAGAGAGCCCGAAGTGCAAGTGACAAATAGCATCACCTCTTCTCGCCAGACCACGCGACTGTTACGGTCGCAGGTTCGAATCCTGCCTCGGGCATGGATGTGTGTGATGTCGTTAGGTTAGTTAGGTTTAAGTAGTTCTAACAAGGGAACCTCCCCATCGCACCCCCCTCAGATTTAGTTATAAGTTGGCACAGTGGATAGGCCTTGAAAAACTGAACACACATCAATCGAGAAAACAGGAAGAAGTTGTGTGGAACTATGAAAAAATGAGCAAAATATATAAACTGAGTAGTCCATGTGTAAGATAAGCAACATCAAGGACCGTATATGGACCGGAGCGTCGTGGTCCCGTGGTTAGCGTGAGCAGCTGCGGAACGAGAGGTCCTTGCTTCAAGTCTTCCCTCGAGTGAAAAGTTTAATTTTGTTATTTTCAGTTTATGTGACAAACTATTACTTTTTCATCAGTTTTTTTGGGAGTGATTATCACATCCACAAGAAAACCTAAATCGGGCAAGACAGAAGAATCTATTTACCCATGCGCCAAGTGTACAAGTTAGGTGGGTCGACAACAAATTCCTGTCATGTGACGCACATGCCGTCACCAGTGTCGTATAGAATATATCAGACGTGTTTTTCTGTGGAGGAATCGGTTGACCTATGACCTTGCGATCAAATGTTTTCGGTTCCCATTGGAGAGGCACGTCCTTTCGTCTACTAATCGCACGGTTTTGCGGTGCGGTCGCAAAACACAGACACTAAACTTATTACAGTGAACAGTGACGTCAATGAACGAACGGACACATCATAGCTTTGCGAAAATAAAGAAAGTAAAATTTTCACTCGAGGGACGACTTGAACCAAGGACCTCTTGCTTTGTACCTGCTCACGTTAATCACGGGACCACGGCGATACTGCGCTTACGCGTTCCTTGATGTTGCTTGTGTTGCACATGGACTACTCAGTTTGTATATTTTGCTTGTTTTTTCATAGTTACACACAACTTCTTCCTGTTTTCTCGATTGATCTTTGTTCAGTTTTTAAAGGCCTATCCACTGTGCCAACTTATAACTAAATCTGAGGGGGGTGCGATGGGGAGGTTCCCTTTTAAGTCTAGGGAACTGATGCCCTCAGATATTAAGTACCATAGTGCTTAGAGCCATTTGAACCATTTGCTTGCCAAGATGGTAAGCCCTGAGGCAGTTTCTTGTAGGCCCTTTCGACTTCACACACATTTCTTGATCAAGTTATTAAACTACCTGCAACCAGACAGGCCAGTCTCATTTAAATAACCATCGCCAATATTCAACGTTAGCTTGCTGTAACCACTCGGAAATAGAAAGTGGCAGTACTATCAGTGGAGGTTATATGAAGCATGCCGGGGGGGGGGGGGGGGGGGGGGGGGCAGAAAACAGTACAGTCGCTGTCGTAATGCGGAACCGGAGCGATTTATCTGACTTCCAAAAGGGCATCATGATTGCATTGGGGACTTGTGGCCCAAGGATGGAAGCATTTCCGAAACGGCTAAGTTTTGTAAACTGTTCGCGTCCTGCCATGCTTAAAGTACACCGTGCGTGGCAAACTGACGCTATCCAAAACCAGCGCCGATGCAGCTGTGGCGAACCACAGCCATAGATAGCAGGGGTGAATGACGGTTGAGGAGATGTGTACGGGCGAATAGATGTGCAACTGTTGAGCAACTGACCGCCCAGATGAACCAAGGGGCTATTAACAGTGTCTCCTCAACGACCGTTAAGCGAACGTTGCTGCTTGCCTGGTCCGTTCATCCATGCTTACTGCTGTTCACCGGCGGCGAAAGCTGGAATTTCCACACCAGTACCGTAACTGGACATTCACTGATTGGTGACAGGTGGCCTTTTCCAGTGAATCACGTTTTATGCTCCATGGCGTGTACGGCGTGAAACGTCTGAAAGCAGACACCCTACAACAATCGAGAGAGCGTTATGGTTCAAAATGGTTCAAATGGCTCTAAGCACTATGGGACTTAACATCTGAGGTCATCAGTCCCCTAGACGTAGAACCACTTAAACCTAACTAACCTAAGGACATCACACACACATCCATGCCCGAGGCAGGATTCGAACCTGCGACCGAAGCAGTAGCGCGGTTACGGACTGAAGCGCCTAGAAGCGCTCGGTCACAGCGGCCGGCACAAAAATGTGTCATATGATAGGAATCTCTTATCGACGCACCTAGTTTGTACGCCTGGTAAGTGACTGAGATATGCCTCCTTGCCCGATTTAGGTGTTCGTATGAATGTGAATGTGATCACTCTGAAATGATGAAAGCATAAAAGTTTGTAACATAAGCTGCAACAAATGAGCGCAACAGTTTCACAATCACACAGTTTCTCTGTGCTTTGTAAAAACATACGTTTTTAAGTTGCATTCCATTTTGGAAGATTTGACTCTTGAAATTCTTTGTTGTAACATTGTTGTTGTTGATGTGGTCTTCAGTCTTGAGACTGGTTTGATACAGCTCTCCATGCTACCCTATCCTGTGCAAGCTTCTTCATCTCCCAGTACTTACTGCAACCCACATCCTTCTGAATCTGTTTAGTGTATTCATCTCTTGGTCTCCCTCTACGATTTTTACCCTCCACGCTGCCCTCCAATGCTAAATTTCTGATCCCTTGATGCCTCAGAGCATGTCCTACTAACCGGTCCCTTCTTTTTGTCAAGTTGTTCCACAAACTCATCTTCTCCCCAATTCTATTCAATACCTCCTCATTAGTTATGTGATCTACCCATCTAATCTTCAGCATTCTTCTGTAGCACCACATATCGAAAGCTTCTATTCTCTTCTTGTCCAAAATATTTATCGTCCATGTTTCACTTCCATACAAATACTTTCAGAAACGACTTCCTGACACTTAAATCTATACTCGATGTTAACAAATTTCTCTTCTTCAGAAACGCTTTCCTTGCCATTGCCAGTCTACATTTTATATCTTCTCTACTTCGACCATCATCAGTTATTTTGCTCCCCAAATAGCAAAACTCCTTTACTACTTTAAGTGTCTCATTTCCTAATCTAATTCCCTCAGCATCACCCGACTTAATTCGACTACATTCCATTATCCTCGTTTTGCTTTTGTTGATGTTCATCTTATATCCTCCTTTCAAGACACTGTCCATTCCGTTCAACTGCTCTTCCAAGTCCTTTGCTGTTTCTGATAGAATTACAATGTCATCGGCGAACCTCAAAGTTTTTATTTCTTGTCCGTGGATTTTAATACCTACTCCGAATTTTTCTTTTGTTTTCTTTACTGCTTGCTCAATATACAGATTGAATAACACCGGGGATAGGCTACAACCCTGTCTCACTCCCTTCCCAACCACTGCTTCCCTTTCATGTCCCTCGACTCTTATAACTGCCATCTGGTTTCTGTACAAATTGTAAATAGCCTTTCGCTCCCTGTATTTTAACCCTGCTATCTTACATAGTTAACATCCGTTTATTCGTTGTTTTCATTTCTGTAAGACGTCTTACGTGCTATCTCGCCTGCTCTCACTACTCATCAGATTTACTTGCGACGGTAACGTATTCTTATCGCATGACTCATGTTCTATAACCAACGTATAGTACGAAAACAGAACGAGAACAAACATTTCAATGACTGGACGGACAGTTCATAATGTTGTAAAAAAATAAGTAAAAATAAACAACACGAGGGAGTTTTGAACACAGCGCGTCCGGTTTAGAACCCAATACCGAGACCACTTACCTACGACGCCGCGACTGGTCTATTTTTCTTGATATTGCTCTTGTTTCAATTTCGCTTTCTTCACAGCTCAGTAGACCTTCTTCCTGTTTTCATGCTTCATCTGTGTTCAGTTTTTGACGGGCTGTCCACTGGGTCATCTTAGCACTAAATCTGAGGGGGGTTCCAATGGGGCGTTTCCCTTGTAAGTATGTGAATCGGGCCCGCGGGTCACTAAAAGGTGCCCCTGCCTATACAACCGCATCATCTTCCTATACTAAAGAGCCAGAGAAACTGATACACCTGCCTATTATCGTCCAGGGCCCCCGCGAGCACCCAGAAGTGTCGCAACACGACGTCGCATGGACTCGACTAATCCTGCAGGTCTTTCCATGAATCCGTAAGAGTGCGTCGGGGTGGAGATCTCTTCTGAGCAGCACGTTGCAAGGCATCCAAGATATTCTCAATAATGTTTTGTCTGGGGAGTATGGTGACCAGCGGAAGTGCTTAAACTCAGAAGTGTGTTCCTGGAGCCACTGTGTAGCAATTCTGGACGGGTGGGGTGTCGCATCGTCCTGCCGGAATTGCCCAAGTCCATAGGAATCCACAGTGGACATGAATGGATGTAGGTGATTAGACAGGATGCTTACGTACGTGTCGCCTGTCAGAGTCGTATCTAGACGTATCACGGGTCCCATATCTCTCCAGCTGCACACGACCCACACCAATACAGAGCCTCCACCAGCTTGAACGGTCTACTGGTGATATGTGAGGTCCATGGATTCATGAGATTGTCTCTATACCCGTACACGTCCATCCGCTCGACACAATTTGAAACGAGACTCGTCCGACCGGGCAACATTTTTGCAGTCATCAACAGCCCAGTGTCCGTGTTGCCAGGCCCAGGCGAGGTGCGCGGGGTAGCCTCCCTGTCGGAGGCTCGAGTCCTCCCTCGGGCATGGGTATGTGTGACGTCCTTAGTGTAAGTTAGTTTAAGTTAAATTAAGTACTGTGTAAGTTTAGTGGCCGATGACCTCAGCAGTTTGGTCCCATAGAACTTCCCACAAATTTCCATTTTCCCAGGCAAGGCGTAAAACTTAATGTCGTGCAGCCACCAATGGTAGAAGAGTGGGCCTACGGCCCCGAAATCCCATATCGATGATGTTTCGTTGAATGGTTCGCACGCTGGCACTTGTTGATGGCCCAGCACTGAAATCTGCAGCAATTTGCGGAAGGATTGTACTTCTCCCACATTCAACGATTCTCTTCAGTCGTCGTTGGTCCCGTTCCTGAAGGATCTTTTTCCGGCCACAGTGATGTCGGAGATTTGATGTTTTACCGGATTCCTGATATTCACGGTATACTCGTGAAATAATCGTACCGGCAAATCCTCACTTCGTCGTTACCTCGGACATGCTGTGTCCCATCGGTCGTGCGCCGACTATAACACCAAGTTCAAACTTCCTTAAATTTTGATAACCTGCCATGGCAGCAGCAGTAACCGATCTAACAACTACGCAAGACACTTGTCTTATATAGGCGTTGCCGACCACAGCGCCGTATTGTCCCTGTTTACATATCTCTGTATTTGAATACGCATGCCTATACCAGTTTCTTTGGCGCTTCAGTGTACAACCTCATCTCGCTTTAGATTACGATACCAACGATGTCTTCGTCGACCGCACTCGGCGCGTCGTCGTCTCATCTGCGCAGGAGAAACAATTATGTCGCCGTGAGTCGCTGCTAAAGAGGGCTCGCGTCTCCAGGTAGCGCTGCATACACCAGAGGACGCAAAATTCGCCTCACCTCACTGCTTGCAATTGCGACTGATCCGTGTGTCTTTTTAGGTCGCCGTACTCTGAGTCCCGCTACAGACTGTCCTCAGATCACCTTCAGATTTATCATCAGACTTCTCTCCGATCACACCGAGTGCTCGGACTACAGTGCAGTGAGATCTTACAAACGTAGCACGAAGCCAGTGACAACTTTATGAACCTAGCTCGACGCTGTTGATACTTAGACTGCTAGTGAATGTTGATAACCGGTACTACTGGAACAGAGAGAGAGAGACTACAAGATACAAAGCTATGTATGCTTTATGTTTATAGCCCTGAGTTCGGTGTGGGGCGGTGGTGGGGTGGGTGGACTGCTGTGGCCTGTTGCGCAGTTGTGAACCACTGAGGGCTACGGCGGGACGCAGCCTCTCCATCGTTTCTAGGCCCCCGGTTCAATACACAATACACACAATGCTTTATGTCGAATATATTACAAATAAACACATTTATGTTTTAATCATTTTATAGTGTTTGATGAGTTATAAAGTGTTCATCCACCTCGTTACGCCGAGGACACAACAGACACGTTACACACTAGGTCATGTACATTACGATCAACAATGGCCCCAAAACACTCCCTCGGAATATGCTCAAAGCTACTTTTACATGTGATGATTTTCCTTCGTTAAGAACGACATGCCCGGGTTCGATTCCCGGCGGGGTCAGGGATTTTCTCTGCCTCGTGATGGCTGGGTGTTGTGTGCTGTCCTTAGGTTAGTTAGGTTTAAGTAGTTCTAAGTTCTAGGGGACTTATGACCACAGCAGTTGAGTCCCATAGTGCTCAGAGCCATTTGAACCATTTTTTTTAAGAACGACATGCTGTGTTTTCTCCAGTTAAATCACAGTCGTTCAGTGCATTGGCACCGAAACGGAAGATGTCAGAGTGAAGTCAGAAACACTGAATTTGGTCTTCCGAAACAATTTCACCGGGGAGGATCCTAATGCTTCCTCCTTTCAGTTATCTCACTAACGCCGAAATGTCAGAAATTGAGATAAGTGATCACGGAATAGAAAAGCAACTGTATTCGTTTAATAGTAGAAAGACATCTGGAACGGATGAGATACCTGTGAGATTCTACAGAGAATATGCGAAAGAACTTGCTCCCCTTTTAGAGTCGGAAGTGGATGTATCATTGGGGCACTCCGTTAACCGTAAGGCCACACATACAGACATGTATTTGCAGGAGTCTAGCTGCCATCGGCCACCATAAACTGTGGGCGGCCTTCGAACGTTGGTGCACTGGTCACATACACAATGTGATCAAAAGTATCCGGACACCTGGCTGAAAACAACTTACAAGTTCGTGGCGCCCTCCATCTGTAGTGCTGGAATTCAGTACGGTGTTGGCCACACTTATCTTTGATAACAGCTTCCACTCTCGCAGGCATACGTTCAATCAGGTGCTGGATGGTTTCTTGGGGAATGGCAGCCCATTCTTCACGGACTGCTGCCCTGAGGAGAGGTACCGATGTCGGTCGGTGAGGCCTGGCACGAAGTTTTACTGGAGTTACTGGTTCAAAACCTGGCACGAAGTCGGCGTTCCAAAACGTTCCAAAGGTGTTCTATAGGATTCAGATCAGGACTCTGTGCAGGTCAGTTCATTACAGGCATGTTATTGTCCTATAACCACTGCGCCACCGGCCGTGCATTACGAACAGGAGCTCGATCGTGTTGGAAGATGCAAATGCCATCCCCGAATTTGCTCTTCAACAGTGGGAAGCAAGATGGTGTCTAAAACATCAATGTAGGCCTGTGCTGTGATAGTGCCACACAAAACAACAAGGGGTGCAAGCCCCCTCCATGAAAAACACGACCACACCATAACACCACCGCCTCCGAATTTTACTGTTGGCACTACACACGCTGGCAGATGACGTTCACCAGGCATTCCCCATACCCAGACCCTGCCATAGGATCGTCACATTCTGTACCGTGACTCGTCACTCCACACAACGTTTCTCCACTGTTCAATCGTCCAATGTTTACTCTCCTTACACCAAACGAGGCGTCATTTGGCTTTTACCGGCGTGATGCGTGGCTTATGAGCAGCCGCTCGACAATGAAATCCAAGTTTTCTCGCCTCCCGCCTAACTGTCATAGTACTTGCAGTGGATCCTGATGCAGTTTGGAATTCTGTGTGATGGTCTAGATAGATGTCTGCCTATTACACATTACGACCCTCTTCAACTGTCGGCGGTCTCTGTCAATCAACACACGAGGTCGGCCTGTACGCTTTTGGGCTGTACGTGTCCTTCCACTTCACTATCACTTCGGAAACAGTGGATCTAGGGATGTTTAGGAGTGTGGAAATCTCGCGTACAGACGTATGACAGAAGTGGCACCCAGTCACCTGACCACACTCGAAGTCCGTGAGTTCCTCGGAGCGCCCCATTCTGCTCTCTCACGATGTCTAATGTCTACTGAGGTCGCTGATATGGAGTACCTGGCAGTAGGTGGCATCACAATGCACCTAATATGAAAAACGTATGATTTTGGAAGTGTCCGGATGCTTTTGATCACATAATGTATTGTGTCTGAAGGATTCCTCACATCTTATCAGCACAGCCTTAAGGAAGAAGAAATGTCCTGGTCGTTCCTCCCATTCTCTGCAGAAATTAGGTAGAGTCTTTACCAGACGTTATGTCAAACTAATCTTTCTCCCACCTACAAAGACTTGTGCTCTTCTCTGTTCAGCAACGGGCGATCTGGGATTGCAGAGAGCTGGAATTTACAGAATATCTTGCCAGTGTGGCAAATCCCACATTAGTAAGTCAACGCGCACAATCCGTGAAAGGTGTGCTGAAAATGATCGCCAAACTCGCCTTTCCGAGCCTAGTAAGTCAACCACAGCCGAGCATTGTACCTCCACAGGACATTCCGTGGATTATTCTGCCACGGAAATCTTGGACTCGACGAGATCCTTCTGGGATTCAATTATGAAGCAATCGGTGAAAATACGTTTGACGGAAGACATTATTAAAGAGGATGGCGGCTTTCAACTGGATAAGGCGTGGGTCCAGACGCGAAATTTAACCGACAGTAACAAGATACTGTGATATGCAAATGATTAGCTTTTCAGAGCATTCACACAAGGTTGGCGCCGGTGGCGACACCTACAACCTGCTGACATGAGGAAAGTTTTCAACCCCTTTCTCATACACGAACAGCAGCTGACAGGAGTTGCCTCGTGAAACGTTGTTGAGATGCCTCGTGTAAGGAAGAGAAATGCGTACCATCACGTTTCCGACTTTGGTAAAGGTCGGATTGTAGCCTATCGCGATTGCGGTTTATCGTATCGCGACTTTGCTGCTCGCGTTGGTCGAGATCCAATGACTGTTAGCAGAATATGGAATCGGTGGGTTCAGGAGGGTAATACGGAACGCCGTGCTGGATCCCAACGGCCTCGTATCACTAGCAGTCGAGATGACAGGCATCTTATCCACATGGCTGTAACGGATCGTGCAGTCACGTCTCGATCCCTGAGTCAACAGATGGGGACGTTTGCAAGACAACAACCATCAGCACGAACAGTTCGACGACGTTTTCAGCAGCATGGACTATCAGCTCGGAGACCATGGCTGCGGTTACCCTTGACGCTGCATCACAGACAGGAGCGCCGGCGATGGTGTACTCAACGACGAACCTGGGTGCACGAATGGCAAAACGTCATTTTTTCGGATGAATCCAGTTTCTGTTTACAGCATCATGATGGTGGCATCCGTGTTTGGCGACTTCGCGGTGAACGCACATTGGAAGCGTGTATTCGTCATCGCCATACTTGCGTATCACCCGGCGTGATGCTATGGGGTGCCATTGGTTACACGTCTCGGTCACCTCTTGGCATTGATGGCGCTTTGAACAGTGGACGTTACGTTTCAGATGTGTTACGACCCGTGGCTGTACCCTTCATTCGATCCCTGCGAAACACTACATTTCAGCAGAATAGCGCACGACCGCATGTTGCAGGTCCTGTACGGGCCTTTCTGGATACAGGAAATGTTCGACTGCTGTCCTTGCCAGCACATTCTCCAGATCTCTCACCAATTGAAAACGTCTGGTCAATGGTGGCCTAGCAACTGGCTCGTCACAATACGCCAGTCATTACTCTTGATGAACTGTGGTATCGTGTTGTAGCTGCATAGGCAGCTCTGTTCCTGAACACGCCATCCAAGCTCTGTTTGACTCAATGCCCAGGCGTATCAAGGCCGTTATTACGGCCAGAGGTGGTTGTTCTGGCCACTGATTTCTCAGGACCTATGCACCCAAATTGCGTGAAAATGTACTCACATTTCTAGTATAATAATACACATTTCTAGTATAATATATTTGTCCAATGAATACCCGTTTATCATCTGCATTTCTTTTTGGTGTAGCAATTTTAATGGCCAGTAGTGTATATTCAGAAAGAAAACATATTATGCCTAACGACACGTCTAGCGACAGTTAATTTTATTAATTTGTCACCTAATTTGTATTCCGCGAGCCCGTATTCCGACAGGGAGCGCGTATGTAATATCACCACCACTCATACCCCAGCGCGCAATAGGTGGAGCAATATTCGAAGAGGTCGTGAAACCCTACAGAGGTCGCTCATGTAGCAACTGCTTTTGCGCATGCCAAGTTTTCGTATGAAGTTAGCAACGTAACCTAGCAGTCTCTAGTATAAAACAGTTACCTGAAGGTGGCTGAATGGCTGTCAACCGAAACACAGTGGCAAGAAGTTGACGTCATCCGGCTGCAATCCCGAAGCTTCATGAAATACATTTTAGGCTGGGGAAATTTCAAGAATCACAGTTAAAAGATTTTTTTACATTTGAATCTGCAGATAATCTGTTAAACAAATCCTAGGTCTCAGGCATTAACGTGTAATTGCTTCACTATCGCTTAGTAAATATGCTACTATATGAGCACTATCAACATAAAACGCAAAACTCGTTATTAGTTCACAATTTAGTCATATTTAGTCATTATGAATAATGTAGCATTTCAGATGTTCTTTTTTTTTACTTTCAGAATATTTCTTTTTTAAAAAACCGCAGAATAATCCGATGTAGATGTTAACTGTAGGATTAGTATTTTGAAAGATCGTAGTACGACTTCCGGTATCTCGAATTGAATCACTGTTATTAAAAGCAAAGACAGAGCATTATCAGATCTATCCTTGCTAAACTATGTTAATTTCTATACTATAAACACGCTATTTGAGTAACATTTAGGTAACGCATAGCATTAAAAAAGGACAAACGAAAACATCGATGATCCAGGTGTTGAAAACTGGAAACTTCTGGTAGGTGCCAAACAGTGAGTTTTACACACGCCTCTTTTTCGTATAGGAAAGATGACATGTAACAGTTGAGACTGTAGCCTTCATTTAATACTGTGAGCCCATTTGTACCCCATTCAGTTTCTAAGATTAATTGTTGAATTTGGAACGTCTCGCCCCAGTGAATGGGCGGCTTTCACAGAGATTTGTGTCCCTTCATTGCGGTTGGTGGACCGGAGGCGCTGCCGGTGGTTGTAAGTATTGGGAGAAGATTCCCAGATTGTTTCCGTTATGTTTTCTGGTGTGTATCTTACAACGTGCGTATGGCGTAAGGAGGGAATAATTGTACAAATGTTGTCATGGTGCAGTGGTGACATAATGCACTCTTATTCGGGAGGACAGTGGTTCAAATCCTGGCCCGACCATCCAAAACTGAGTTTTGCCTAATGTCTCTGAATCGCTAAAGCCGAGTATCAGGACGATTTCTTTGAAACTAACAAGGCCAGTTTCCTTTCACGTTCCGAGCTTGTACTTCGTCTCCAATGGCCTCCTCATGAACGGGGTGTTAAACTCTGATACTCCTTCCTTCCTTTCGAATGTGTATCTTTCGAAATGTTTCTAGTAGCATTTCTCAACAAACATTTCATCTTCCTTGCATTATTTACAGTGTAAAGTAAATCTCATTCAGCCGGCCTGAGTGGCCGAGCGGTTCTAGGCGTTACAGCCCGGAACCGCGCGACCGCTACGGTCGCAGGTTCGAATCCTGCCTGGGGCATGGATGTCTGTGATGTCCTTAGGTTAGTTAGGTTTAAGTAGTTCTAAGTTCTAGGGGACTGATGACCTCAGAAGTTAGGTCCCATAGTGCTCAGAGGCATTTGAACCATTTTTTGATCTCATTCATCATAATCGGTGTTTTTAAAAAGCCTGCAATTGTGTCATTAATTGATGATTAAAATTCTTGTGAGTGTGGTACCACGTCATTATATATAATACTTTAATTGTAAACTGTGAAACCAACGTTTCAATCTATTACAACGGCCTTCTTCATGGAAAGACTGGATTTGGTGGGGGAAAGGTGCCTCCTCCACCAAAACCAGTCTTTCCTAGAGGGTAGCCGTTGTAATGCGGTCGGAATGTTGGTTTTACGGTTTATAATTAAGATTTTTATACAATTACGCGGTACCATTCCCAGAGAAATTTTAACCATCATAACACCGGCCGCGGATGCCTTCGTAGCTATGTGCCATTAATTATTTTCGTTTTGTTTAAAACGTAAATCATCAGCGTAAAGTTACTGAGTACCCTATATGCGAAATGCTTAACGGCTGGCTCATTTCATCATTGCCTCTAACTTCATTCTATCGACTCATAAATTCACACGTATTGTAATGTCTTCTTCTTTGGTCTTGTCCCATTTGACTACGGTGTTGGCGCTGTTTGGGTGCACGTCCTGAGGCCAGCACTCCCGCGGGACGGAATATGTCTACCTCATCTGTTTGTGTCTAGAGAAAAATCTATATTTTATTGTGAGAACGTTTTCTAAGTATTTGTGTAGTGTGTACGTGAGGCGGGCATGCGTCTATCCAGGTATTTACCTAGTTGAATGTGGCAAGCCGCCGAAAAACCACTTACAGGCTTGCCGGCTCACCAGCCGTCATCGTTAAACCGCGAGGCGGAATCGATCCGGTGCAGGCTCGTCGCCCCGAATCCCAGGTGCGGCGCGTTAGCGCATTTGGCTTTTCGGGTGGTACGGGTATTGTACTGCATATGCGTAGATTGTATTCAAGAATGTTTCGTAAGCGAGTTTTGTAAACACCGATAGAGTAGGGAGTTTGAACGTCCTTGTACGAGGATACGGAGGTGATTTCTCGATTTGCCAGGGAAGTTCTTTTTTGTGGTCAAACATGCTCATAGTCGACGACGAAGTCTCTTTCCAGGTTAATTCACTTTGCCCAAGATGTTTCCTGTAAGGAGATTCCATCACAAGTTGTGGTTTTGGAAAGTCTATGGAACACCACTTTTGGCTGCCGTGATGTCTTCGTTAGATACAAAACGTTTCCCAGACGTAATTTTCTTACATAAGGGAGTAAGTGGAAGTCAAGCAGTGTCAAAACTAGTGAACAATGCGGATTTTTCAACCATTCTTATTTCAAACTGAAATCCTACAGCTTTCCTTTTGCCAAAGGATCCTCTTGGGCAAGGGCGTTATCCTCATTAAATATGTTCACTTTCTTTCGCAATTCAGGTTCCCTCTCGCCTATTTTTTAATCCAGTTGGCCTGGAAGACTTGTATAGTAATGGCCAGTTTTTTGTCCTTGGCAAGGTGATCAAAAAGACGAACGTTTTGTATCAGATGGAACACCGGTCGTAATAGTTCCCGACAAATTAATTCGAATCAGCTATATTTTGTGCAGGGAACTGGCTTGCACACTTTAATTTGGTAGCTGTTTCCCTTCTGTTGTGAAATGGCAGGCGGACCCACATTTCATCGACAGTAAACAAAAATCAGCGCACAGCGTTAATTGGGTGCTTGTTAATGTTGTCCGAACTTTGAAAAAATTCGTTTACGTATTTGCTTTTGGTAAGAATTCAACAAATGCAGTGCCCATCTAACACAAAAGTTTCTCGCAGTGTAAGTGTACCTCTCTCTTTCTTGCTAGCCGAGTGGTGTGCTGGCGTCATCCACTGACCGCATCCAGTTGACGCCGTTGACAGAGGACGACACGGTTGTTGTCGGTCGCGATTAGCAAATCTGGGCCAGGACACGGCGATTTCATTTTTGCTCTTTTTCTTCTGATATGCCTATAAATGGTTCAAATAGCTCTGAGCACTATGGGACTTAACATCTGAGGTCATCAGTCCCCTAGAACTTAGAACTACTTAAACCTAACTAACCTAAGGACATCACACACATCCAGGCCCGAGGCAGGATCCGAACCTGCGACCGTAGCAGTCGCGCGGTTCCAGACTGAAGCGCCTAGAACCGCTCGGCCACCTCGGCCGACGATATGCCTACAGAGGAAGCTGTTCCACGTACCTCCATCGCCGAAGATTCTTTACTATATTGTTTCCATTAGTGGTTGCAGTTTTAGGGCATCATTTTCAAAAAATTATCGCCACGTCTGAATGCAACCATCCATTTATTAGGTGTCGAAAATAAAAAGCTGACTCTTTTGTACCCTCACCAACTTTAGATGCTTTTACGCTCACGAAAAAGTGACCAAACAAAGAATTTTAGGAGGGAGGGGAGTTCCAGATTATCGATTTGGACGAAACACTGACGACTACTCTAAGCAGCCTTGTGGTAAACACTACTCCGCAGGGGTAAACGACATTTTTCGTACGTTAATGCATAACATGTACCAAACACAAATAAAAGTTCTTTGATATCGACTTCATTGCTCTGCTCCGTGTTTTTGCAACGTATCAGAGAATCACACTTTTAATTTTTGGAACTGCGTCGCCAAATAATTGATCTGATGGTTTCCAGGACAGCGTGATGAAAGAAACAAAAATACGATTGTCTTAGAATCTCGTTGGCCAGGATACCGGATTTACCTTGGCCCAGTTTGGTAGCCCGCGTTGGAAGTTGCAGAAGGTAACAAACGCTGTCCCTCTAGGGCAAATTGCCACCCAAATAAACGGCGTCGAGCGGCCAACTGAATCTTTTTGAAGTGGCTGCCGTTTGTGCATCAATGGGTGCTGCCACGGGCACAATATAAGGAGAGGTAATGGGAACCACCAGTACTGCGCCACAAGATGGGACAAACAGTGTACCTCTTGATATGTCATGCAACCCTGTTAAATGACGTGGGTAAAATGTCGATTTACTACATCGCTAAAACTTTCATCGGAACAACAAGAATTTTCTTTACTACTTGTCTGGAGCTTGTTTCATTGGCTGCCACCTCCACTTACTGATGCATGAAAGTTCAAAAATGGCTCTGAGCACTATGGGACTTAACATCTCAGGTCATCAGTCCCCTAGAAGTTGTTGTTGTGGTCTTCAGTCCTGACACTGCTTTGATGCAGCTCTCCATGCTACTCTGTCCTGTGCAAGCTCGTTCATCTCCCAGTATCCACTGCAACCTACATCCTTCTGAATCCACTCTCCGATCCGTAGAAACCCAGTTATCTATCTCCTGATAAAGACGTCCTCTTGAGTAGTCCCCGCCCGGAGATCCGAATGGGGGACTATTTTACCTCCGGAACTTGGAACTACTTAAACCTAACTAACCTAAGGACATCACACATCCATGCCCGAGGCAGGATTCGAACCTGCGACCGTAGCGGTCGCGCGGTTCCAGACTGAAGCGCCTAGAACCGCTCGGCCACCAGCGGCCGGCTGCATGCAAGTGGTACAACATTAGTGTTATATTGAAATATGTGTAATTGTAATATATCGCTGCTAGAATGACCGAGGGGAGCGACACAGATGTGGGACACTGGACTTTCATTCGGGAGGAAGGTTCAAATGGTTCAAATGGCTCTAAGCACTACGGGACTTAACATCTGAGGTCATCAGTCCCCTCTTTATCAATTCGTTCGTCTCGAGTACAGCTACATCAGCGTGGAACACTGTAAACAGTTACCATTTACACCCTGTATTTCTATTTGGTATCTCTCCTACGAGTCGTCGTGTGCATTTTCTCTGGTGTTTCGGAAAATATTTGCAATTTCGTTTTGATATGTATAGCTCGAATCAGCCGATAATACTGTCCATCACACTTTTCATGCGACACCCAACGTCAACGGAAGACGTCGGTTTGTTTCTCGTTAGAAACAAAATCGTTTGGACGTCTGACCATGCTGGGCTTGTTATTAGCACTGAAGGTACGGAATACAGTTAATTTTGGCCCGCTGCATACGATTGTGTTCATTCCACATGCAAACAGTTGTGGATGGAAGATTAGGTTTGGAACCTGAAGATGACACTATTTGGTGTTGAAACTGGTAGCATGTATAAAGAAGACTAAACGACGTTGGATTCAAATACAGCCACTGGTTTTGTTATCATTATACAAGTACTTCATGACCGGATGCAGTCCCACTTTCCTTGTTGGATTACCAGAGATGGTGACTTGATTTAGTTTTTGTGAAACACACACTGTGCCATCTACCAACACGTACCAACCCATTTGATTGCTCACGCCTTCTACACTACTGGCCATTAAAATTGCTACACCGCGAAGATGACGTACTACAGACGCGAAATTTAACCGACAGGAAGAAGATGCTGTGATATGCAAATGATTAGCTTTTAGAGCATTCACACAAGGTTGGCGCCGGTGGCGACACCTACAACCTGCTGACATGAGGAAAGTTTTCAACACATTTCTCATACACAAACAGCAGTTGACCGGCGTTGCCTGGTGAAACGTTGTTGTGATGCCTCGTGTAAGGAGGAGAAATGCGTACCATCACGTTTGCGACTTTGATAAACGTCGGATTGTAGCCTATCGCGATTGCGGTTTATCGTATCGCGACTTTGCTGCTCGCGTTGGTCGAGATCCAATGACTGTTAGCAGAATATGGAATCGGTGGGTTCAGGAGGGTAATACGGAACGCCGTGCTGGATCCCAACGGCCTCGTATCATTAGCAGTCGAGATGACAGGCATCTTATCTGCACAGTTGTAACGGATCGTGCAGCCACGTCTCGATCCCTGAGTCAACAGATGGGGACGTTTGCAAGACAATAACCATCTGCACGAACAGTTCGACGACGTTTGCAGCAACATGGACTATCAGCTCGGAGAACATGGCTGCCGTTACCCTTGACGCTGCATCACAGAGAGGAGCGCCTGCGATGGTGTACTCAACGACGAACCTGGGTGCACTAATGGCAAAACGTCATCTTTTCGGACGAATCCAGGTTGTGTTTACAGCATCATGATGGTGGCATCCGTGTTTGGCTACATCGCAGTGAACGCACACTGGAAGCGTGTATTCGTCATCGCCATACTGGCGCATCACCCGGCGTGATGGTATGGGGTGCCATTGGTTACACGTCTCGGTCACCTCTTGGCATTGATGGCGCTTTGAACAGTGGACGTTACGTTTCAGATGTGTTACGACCCGTGGCTCTTCCCTTCATTCGATCCCTGCGAAACACTACATTTCAGCAGAATAGCGCACGACCGCATGTTGCAGGTCCTGTACGGTCCTTTCTGGATACAGAAAATGTTCGACTGCTGTCCTGGCCAGCACATTCTCCAGATCTCCCACCAATTGAAAACGTCTGGTCAATGGTGGTCAAGCAACTGGCTCATCACAATACGCCAGTCACTACTCTTGATGAACTGTGGTATCGTGTTGAAGCTGCATGGGCAGCTGTACCTGTACACGCCATCCAAGCTCTGTTTGACTCAATGCCCAGGCGTATCAAGGCCGTTATTACGGCCAGAGGTGGTTGTTCTGGATACTGATTTCTCAGGATCTATGCACCCAAATTGCTTGAAAATGAAATCACATGTCAATTCTAGTATAATATATTTGTCCAATGAATACTCGTTTATCATCTGCATTTCTTCTTGGTGTAGCAATTTTAATGGCCAGTAGTGTATATATTCATCTCATAGTGCTTAGTATTTTACTCAAGTTCAGGAAGCTTCTCATTAGAAGGTAGCACTAGACAAATATATGTTATAGACGTCTCATCGCTCTAAACTTCGTATACCTTTAGTGAGACATACAGTTTCTGATGATAAGTTCCCAGACACCCTATGCAATGCAGTGATCGCTAGATGTCACGAGAAGCGGATCCACTAGTGTAAAAGGAGGCGGGGGGTATTGTGTTGTCCGCAGAGAGGCAGTAACAGCAGACGGGATCGTCCACGAGAGCTCAGTGACTTCCTATATGGATTAGTCATTGGATGTCACATGAGTACCAAAGCCATTAGGGAAATTTCAACCTGTCTAAAGCTGCCCAAGTCGACTGTTGGTGATCTGATTGTAAATTGTAAACGTGAATAAACACGACAACTAACTCAAGATCAGGCAGCGGAAAGAATCACCTGTGAGTTCCAAAGCGCTACCAGCACAATCACTGTGCGTAGGGAGTTAAAAAGAAAGGGGTACAGTGGTCAACACCTCTTCATAGGCCGCACATTTCTGTAGTCAACGCTAAGCTGTGCTTGCTGTGCTGTAAAGAGCGGCCAGTGGATGATTGAAAACGTGTGGTTTGGAGCGATGAATCACCCTACATCTTGTGGCAGTCCGATGGAAGGGCTTCAGTTTGGTGAATTTTACCTGCCATCGTGTGTAGTGTCATCAGTGAAGTACGGAGGAGGTAGTGTTTTCGTGTTTAGGGTATGGTCCCCTTACTGCGCTTAAGAAAACGCTATATTCAGAAGGGTGTGACCATTTTACAGCGCTGCATACTGCATACAGTAGAGGAACGGTTTGGAGACGATCATTGTTTGATGTTTGTATCAGCATGACACTGCACTCTTTCATAGGGCGGCATCTGTGAGTCAATCTTTTCTGGACAAACAAATCCCTAGAATGGACTGGCCTGCCGAGAGTCCCAACCTGAACCCAATGGAACATCTTTGAGTTGGGTTGGGACATCGACTTCACTCCAGATTACAGTGTCCAACATCTCTACCTTCTTTGGTATCGGCTATTGACGAAGAATGGACTGCATTTCTCCACAAACATTCAGAAATCTCGTTGAAAGTGTCCCCAGCAGAGTTCGAGCCGTCATAAAGGCAAATGTGGGCACACTTCATATTTGTCCACTAATACGCTTCCAAACATTTCTGATCAGATATTGTATGTGTCCATCAATCAAAAGACGGTCAGCAGTGATAAAACTGATGGGTATGCAGTACAAATTATTGGATGGTTCAAATGGTTCTAAGCACTATGGGACTTAACATCTGAGGTCATCCATCAGTCCCCTCGACTTAGAACTACTTAAACCCAACTTACCTAAGGTCAACACACACATCCATGCCCGAGGCAGGATTCGAACCTGCGGCCGCAGCAGCAGCGCGGTTCCGGACTGAAGCGCCTAGAACCGCTCGGCCACAGCGGCCGACATTTATTGGAACATCCACCGTTTTCACCAGCTATTGCACCTTCTGATCGCCGATTAGTTGCGAATTTAGAGCAATTTGTCGCTGAAATATTTGGAGCGAGGGGGCACGTTGACTCGCACACTGGCCCCCTATTAAAGAGGAGCGGTGTTTAAATCCCCGTCATATCATCCAGATTTAAATTTTTGTAGCTTCTCTAGATCATTTTCAGTGTATGCCAGTATGGTATCTTTGAAAAGAACACCGCCAGTTTCGAACATATCCTTGTCCATCCAGAGCATTTGTTCTGTACCTAACTTTCTCGCCGTCTTTGAGACTTTATAACTTAATCTTCATTGCGGCCTAAAAATGATTTGAAGCAAAGGACAGCTGTGGGCTGTAGTTTGGATAGTTTCTAGATCTTCCAGACGCCCACTTGAGGGATGGAATCTACTCACTGAAGGACGGTAGACAATATGTATTGGCCCAAAAGAGGATTATGTCGAAAAATAAATGCAATTTAGAAATAAATACACCTCTTTTCGTTGCCGGGATGGGAAAGCATCAACTTGCTCTTACAGGTAATTATCTTTAGAATTTTAAAACGCTCCTTCCAGATGCATATCACAACGATGAAATCGTAGCTTACAGGCGTTCCCGTACAATGTCCCCTATCTTTTTTTTATTGAAATCGTTGTGGGTGAACTGTCGTGTCATTATACATACGTAAAATATTAAAATAACGCACGTTTCGGTCGAGTTGCTGCAGTGTACCTCAGAACGTAAAATGATTTTTCTGGTGTTGGGTACTTCAACAAACCGTGTTGCTACAGGTATCAGAAGAGCGATGACGTCATCATTATTGCCCCTAAAATACACACACCAAAAAAAGTTTTGCATCACCCCCGATTCCCAGAACACCTGAAGATAGACGTTGACTGTGGATATTGCATCACAGACACAGTCCCTTTGACTCTTCAGAGATGTCACTAAACCCGCCCAAAGATCTAAACAACCATGCATGAGCTGCGCCTATTAGACGGAGGGGGTCCGACAGCCGATCACTTCCAGTCATTCCACCACGAAGGAGGTGCACGGCTCGTGTTGTCTGTAGTTCAAACATTCCTAGACAGTCAATACCGCAGTTCAATCACATCCTCATTGTTACTTTGTGCCTGGAAGGGCTCTCAACTAGGGAAGTGTCCAGGCGTCACGGAGTGAGCCAAAGCGATGTTGTTCGGACATGGAGGAGATACAGAGAGACAGGAACTGTCGATGACATGCCTCGCTCAGGCCACCCAATGGCTACTACTGCAATGGTTGACGGCTATCTACAGATTATGGCTCGGAGGAACCCTGACAGTAGCGCCACCATGTTGAATAATGCTTTTCGTGCAACCATAGGACGTCGTGTTACGACTCAAACTGTGCGCAATAGGCTGCATAATGCGCAACTTCACTTCCGAAGTCCATGGCGAGGCCCATCTTTGAAACCATGACACCATGCACCGCGGTACAGATGGGCCCAAAAATATACCGAACGGACCGCTCAGGATTGGCATCACGTTCTCTTCACCAATGACTGTAGCATATGCCTTCAACCGGACAATCGTCGCAGATGTGTTTGGAGCCAACCTGGTCAGGCTGAACTCCTTAGACACACTGTCCAGCGCGTGCAGCAAGGTGGAGGTTCCCTGATGTTTTGGAGTGGCGTTATGTAGGGCCGACGTACGCCACTGGTGGTCATGGGAGGCGCCGTGACGGCTGTACGATACGTGAATGCCATCCTCCGACCGATAGTGCAAACATATCGGCAGCATATTGGCGAGGCATTCGTCTTCATGGACGACAATTCACGCCCCCATCGTGCACATCTTGTGAGTGACTTCTTTCAGGATAACAACATCTCTCGACTAGAGTGGCCAGCATGTTCTCCACACATGAACCCTATGGAACATATCTGGGATAGATTGAAAAGGCTGTTTATGGGCGATGTCATCCACCAACCATTCCGAGGGATCTACGCCAAACCGCCGTTGAGGAGACCAACAGTGTCTTGATGAACTTGTGAATAGTATGCCACGACGAATACAGGCATGCATCAGTGCAAGAGGAGGTGCTACTGGGTATTAGAGGTACCGGTGTGTACAGCAATCTGGATCACCACCTGTGAAGGTCTCGCTGTATGGTGGTACAACATGCAATGTGTGGTTTTCATAAGCAATAAAAAGGGCTGAAATTATGTTTATGTTGATCTCTGTTCTAATTGTCTGTACAGGTTCCGGAAATCTTGGAGCCGAGGTGATGAAAAACTTTTTTTGATGTGTGTATAACTTGTCTGTCGTACAACAGAATATTATATGTGGGAGACCAGTCATAAGCCGGCCGAAGTGGCCGTGCGGTTAAAGGCGCTGCAGTCTGGAACCGCAAGACCGCTACGGTCGCAGGTTCGAATCCTGCCTCGGGCATGGATGTTTGTGATGTCCTTAGGTTAGTTAGGTTTAACTAGTTCTAAGTTCTAGGGGACTAATGACCTCAGCAGTTGAGTCCCATAGTGCTCAGAGCCATTTAGACCAGTCATAGATTTCAAAACTTGTTGATAACTGGTATCCTACTGTCAGAATCGTCATTGGAAAAAAGTAATAACACGTTGATTACATGTAACAAGTTTAAATTGTGTACCGCAATGGGACTCGAACCCAGACATCAGACTTCCGTGCAGTGCTTTACTATTGCGCTAGTCGAGCTTGCCTCATGGCCGACCTACAATCTGCTTCTAGCTGCTCTTGATTCCTTCCAAAATCCTACAGTTCTATAGCACTAGATAACTGATATAACCGAGAGTTTTATAGCCTTTGGGCTGTAGCTGACATGGAATTCTTTTTCTCTTTGGGAGTACGTGGAGTAGCCAGTTGAAGCTTCAGACGGTTCCTGATTCAACTCCACAAGATGCCATAACGTGCAGTGAAACTAATCAAGTAACAATAAAGTGCGTCAGCCTTTCCCAGATTAAAACGGAAAAGAATGCAAGTGTAATGAAACTAGCCAATGCTCTACTCAGCCGTACTTTCAAGGTCAGTGCCCAAACACATGTCAGTATCAAAAAGGATACTAATTGGATATTAGTATTAGCACCCGCAGAAATTTATTTGTGTGTGTGTGTGGTGGGGTGGGGGGGGAGGGGGGAGACTAGAATTGCCATTGTTAAAGAAATGATTTGCTCAATTTCAAGGCATGTCTTGCTTCAAGAAATAAATTTTATTGGTGCAACAAAAAAACTTATTATCTTCCAGAGAATTGATTATCAGATTCCAAGGAGCGTTCAAGTGCCCCCCCCCCCTCCCTTGCTCCCCCGTACGGACCCCCATGGGTAGAAGTAGCAGTATGGTATTGGTATTAGTAGCATAATTATCAATAGTAGTTGTTAGTGATGTCAATAGTTCTGTGACCCACTAATATTAGTATCAGCTATCGTAGCAGTACAATCAAGGAAGTGGAAATGGTCATGGGACCTACTAATATATGTAGTAGTTGCTGCAGTATTGATGTGGGAGCCTAGTCGTTGGTTGATTTTTTTTTTTTTTTGGGGGGGGGGGGGCGGCGAGGGGGCCAAACAGCGAGGTCATCGGTTCCCATCGGGTTAGAGGATGGGGAAGGACTTCTGCCGCGCCCTTTCAAAGGAACCACAGCGGCATTTGCCTGAAGCGATTTAGGGAAATCACGAAAAACCTGAATCAGGATGGCCTGACGCGGATTTCAACCGTTGCCCTCCCGAAAGCAAGTGCAGTGTGCTAACCACTGCGCCATCTCGCTCGGTGAGTCTAGTTGTCGTTGTGACAACTATTGAAATTAGTGGCTATTTCCCAAGTGGTCTCTATTTAAGACACATTATATGTATGACCTAGTCACCAAGCGTATTTATATTTCACTAAGGAATGTATTCTTTCGATACTGATACACTGTATGTGCAGATGTATACGATGCCTGATTATTTTTTTCCAACCTTGTGTATAGCGAGCTCTAGCCTGTTAAGCTTTAACAGCAACTATAAATATATCAACAACTCAGTATTCTGCTTCATCTTCTTTCTATTTCACATATTTTCAGCACTAGTACTAAGTTCATTCTGCACGCAAGGCAAAACCGCTCTGATCTCAGATGCTGCGACGCATGTGCGGCAGTGAAATCTGACGGCAGCGCGTGGAAACACTGGTGGTGCTAGTTGTGCAGGCGCGTGTACGTGTGGCGCCAACAGCGACCGTATATTGATAAGTGACTTTCGTTAAAACGAAAGTGTTGCTGATTACAGTTCACTGCATCACGTCTCTATATAGTTATTTTGTTAACAAAGTGTCGTTTATACGTTAACTGGTCGCAGTTACAAAATTATGGATGGTAAATCGCTACTAGATTTAAGTTTTACAATAGTTGCTTCAGGCTTTTGCCTGGCGTCAATTTACAAAAGATTGGTATAGTAGCAGGGCCAACAGCACACATAATGACAACAGATACCCACAGTTTAATATGTTATGCTGTGAGATTCCAATCCCGTGCGTGTATCTGCAAAAAGAAGACAACAATGTGTCGCTCTCTGTCATTCAGCAGTGAAGTGATATCTCTGTCCGCCATACTCTTTGCTTTGCAGTCTAGGGAGCGAGAATTATTTCAACAGCTGTCCGTATTCGGTAGCAGTTGGGAGCGTGGTGCGGTTGTGGTTGCGGTTATGTGTTGTCAAAGTGTTAAGTGAATACAATGTGGATGCAGTTAGCAAAAATATCTGTGAACGCTGTTGTTCGTATTGACGCCGTGCTATAAGTATGCAGTTCTAAAGAAAACAGGAAAACAGTAAGGAAGTTTAGCTGTATTGAATTACATACTAGCGATTGCTTGACCATTAAAAAGAAATAAAGGACGGAGGGATGAAAAGTGATGGAATTTAAAATATTTTCGTGTACAATCGGCGCAGCATTCACACAAAAAAAAATACGAGACCTGCATTGTGCACCAAATACAACGAAAACCACTGAGATTGAACATGTGCTCGGGCAGCGAAACTTTTGTATTATGGCATTATTACAACTAGGAACACAGTCTGCTTCTGTTTGTGCTGATTGTTACCGCCTTGCGACGTATACGTGTTGTACGGCAATTGAAAAATATAATTTTCCGACCAAATTCGGTAACCGTGGTGTACACTGTCGCATTCTTTTGTGTAATACCGCACGTCTGCTATATTCCTTGTAACGCAGAGTTTAGTAAAAACTGTTGGTGTATCATTACCCGGTTCCATGTAGTGCCCCTAGGTGTTCTGTTAGAATCTTGTAATGTAAACATTTTCTGGGAAATACAGATTTCTATTTTTGTCGAGTGTACTCAGTGAAACATGCCGATCCTTGTGCGTGAGTAATTTTTACCGGTGATATGTAGAACATGCACAGGTATGTGTAACTAATGCATGACAACACATGCTGTTAGTCTCATTTTTCGTCCCTGGCTTTTTACTGTGTTGGTGATAGTATCTGTGTATTCAGATTTTCACTATTCGGCAATATAAGGCATGGAAATTGAGAAGGGATATCCGTTCTTTATTGTTTTATAACATGAAGTGCCGTATTCAGCTGGACAGCAAAAATTATTTGACCCATTTCTCGTTAATCTATAAGTTCTGAAGACTAATCTGTTAGGCCTACTTAGTAATTGATTGAAATTTTATAATGTTCCTGTTATCCCGCCACATCTTACAAATGCACCTGCAACCACATGTAATTCTTTCACTTTGTATGTTTGCTTCTGAATATTAGACTGATATAACTTTTCATTTAGCGGTGCTATCTGTCAACTAAACCAGCAAACTTTATGAACTGGTATTCTATGCATTTTTGTCCATTTCATAACAGCTGACCATGATTACTATTACACCTGTATTTGTACCAAAACAAGGCTGGAATCTGTGTTCTTTCAGGGAAGCGTAATGCAAAAAATCATTGCAGACAGATACTCAAAGAAATAAGTGTTTATATTAATAGAACATTTTCTGTATAAAAAATTTATATTTGTATTACTACCAATCTTGTTTACAAATTGTGTTGTAATCCCACATCTTGAAATTCATGTCGCTCATAGTAGAAACAAATGACATAGCTTGCTTAGAATGTTACTAAAATTGTAACATTTATGTTGATAATCATTTACATTGTGTTTTCTTTTTTTCCAGAGTACTCGGAATGTGTCGGATTTCATACATCTGTCATTTTAATGGGATGATTTCCTACAGTGAAAAGAAAAACTTGTATATTGGATGGAGGAAATCTGATCCTGGAGACTGACACCGGCATCTCTGATGAACTTACGTGAACAGCTGAACACTTTATTGATTCAGCGGATGTGATTTCAGTGATTTTACAGTGACAATTTTTTGACATAAAGTTTATTTCCTTAAGTTTTTTGCTTAAGGAGCTATATAATTTTTTTGTCGTGTGACAGTATTTTATATTGAGTGTATTGTTTATAAACTGTTAAAATGTCATCCGCTCCGAGCCACAAACATTTCTCACGGACCACTAACCATCGTGGCATTCGAGGAAGTGGTCTACGTGAATTAAACACAGGGCTACTAGAAGGTTTGTTTTCTGTTCTTTGACATTAAACATTTGTGATATGCATGAATGCTGCAAAATGATGAAACCATTTTGATAAGTCACCTAATCATAACTGTTGCATTTGAGTATAAAATTTGGGGCATCCTCAGAGAATCATAATGAATTTAATGAATTATTGTTAGAAAATATCTGGTAACCTAACACATGATCAAACTAAATAGTTCCTGCAAGACTGTTATTGTAAATTCTATTCAGTGTATGTCTGCATCTTTTGTATTACTTAACTGTGTACACAGGGTGTTTAACAATACACGTTATACACTTCTAGAGCTTTTAGAGGGGACTTAGTAGATCAAGTATTACATAGGGACCCGTGCTGGGAAACATCATCCAACGACGCTGCAGGGTGTCAGTCATAGACACTGGCACATGTAAATGTATGTATGTACAGGGTGATTCCTGATGACAGTACAAATTTTCTAGGATTATGGAGAAAGATAAATGTATCGATGTGAGGCAAGGGTCCCTGTACTGGAAACAAGTGTTTCAAAATTATAAATGAAAAGGTTCTGATATCGTACCGCTGACAGTGGAATATGTGTACAAGTAGTGTTGTTGCTAAGACTGTAGGGTAGACAACTTTCAGAGGTGGTAGTATATGGATGACAACTAGGAAAAAATGTCCAGCAAACATGCGCTCTAAAATGTGTAGCTGCAAATCCGTAGCTGAGGAGCTATGAGAACTTGTTCATTTTCGCTGCTGCGAAACACATCTCCTCTATTGAACAAGTGCTCATAGCTCTTAAAGTATGCTTTTTAGAGCTCCTGTTTACTGGACATTTCTTCTTGTTTTCGTCCATATTACCACCTCTAAAAATTGCCTGCCCTACAATCTTAGCAACAACAGTACCAGTGCAAGTGTTCCCTGTGAGAGGTATCACAACGGTTTTCACTTATAACTTAAGACCTGTTCGTTTCCGGACAGGGTTTCCTTTATAATACTTGATATGCTAAGCCACCTCTACAACCTCTAGAAATGTTTATCATGAAATGTGAAACACACTGTATATACCCAGAATGAGATTCACTCTGCAGCGGACTGTGCGCTGATATGAAACTTCCTGGAAGATTAAAACTGTGTGCCGGACCGAGACTCGAACTCGGGACCTTTGCCTGTCACGGGCAAGTGCTCTACCAACTGAGCTACCCAAGCACAACTCACGTCCCGTCCTCACAGCTTTACTTCTGCCAGTAAAGCTGTGAGGATGGGGCATGAGTTGTGCTTGGGTAGCTCAGTCGGTAGAGCACTTGTCCGCGAAAGGCAAAGGTCCCGAGTGCTAGTCTCAGTCCGGCACACAATTTTAATATGCCAGGAAGTTTCACACTGTATATATGTTCTTCCCTAGTTTTCTATTGTTATGAACCAGGACTCCACCATCTGTGCAGTGACGTAGTGTTGTCAATCTGGATAGGAGCTATCTAGCATTATAAACTGAAGAGCCAAAAAAGTTTGTACACCTCCTTAATATCGTGTAGGGTCCCCGCCAGCACGCAGAAGTGCCCCAACACAACGTGGCATGGACTCGTCTGATGTCTGAAGTAGTGCTGGAGAGAATTGACACCATGAATCCTGCAAGACTGACCATAAATCCATGAGTACGAGGCCCGCAGTACTGTCCATAAATCCGTAAGAGTATAAGGGGATGGAGATCTCCTGTGAACAGCACATTGCAAGGCATCCCAAATATGCTCAGTAATGTTCATGTCTGGGGAGTTTGGTGGCCAGCGGAAGTATTTAAACTCGGAAGAGTGTTCTGGGAGTGGCTCTGTAACAATTATGGATGTGTATGGTGTTGCACTGTCGTGCTATAATTGGTGAATTCCTTCAGATTGCACAATGAACATGCAAGGATGCAGCTGATCAGACAGTATGCTTATGTACGTGTCAACTGTCAGTCATATGTAGACGTATCAGGGGTCCCATATCACTCAAACTGCACATTCGCCACACCATTACAGAACTTCCACCAGCTTGAACAGTCCGCTGCTGACATGCAGGGTGCAAGGATTCATGAGGTTGTCTCCATACTCGTACATGTCCATACGCTCAATACAATTTGAAGCAAGACTTGTCCGACCAGGCAACATGTTTCTAGTCATCAACAGTCCGATGTTGGTGTTGATGGGCCCAGGCGAGCTGTAAAGCTTTGTGTCATGCAGTCATCAAGGGTACACGAGCGGACATTCGGTTTCGAAAGCCCATCTTGATGTTTAGTTGAATGGTTCACATGCTGAGACTTGTTGATAGCCCAGCATGCATTGAAATCTGCAGCAATTTGCAGAAGGGTTGCACTTCTGTCACATTGAACGTTTCTCTTCAGTCATTGTTGGTCCCAACATTGGCAGGTTCTTTTTCTGGCCTTAGTGATGTTGGAGATTTGATGTTTTACTGGATTCCTGATATTCATGGTACACTCATGAAATGGTCGTATGGGAAAATCCCCACCTCATCGCTACCTTGGCGATGCTGTGTCCCATCGCTTGCGTGCCGACTATAACAATACATTCAAATTCACTTAAATCTTGATAACCTGCCATTGTAGCAGCAGTAACCAATGTAAAAATTGTGCCAGACATTTGTTGTCTTATATAGGCGTTGCCGACCGCAATGCCGTATTCTGCCTGTTTACATATCTTTGTATTTGAATACTCATGCCTGTGTTTCAGCTGCTAGCAGTATTATGAACCACAGTTGCCAAGAACTAATCAATGTCCTCCTCATGTAATAATCTAAAATATTGCCATTGCATTTGGGCTGCTCAAGTCAGTTTTTGGAAAAATGTGCAAAACTGCTTCACAAGACTGCCTTCCACCTGTATTACCTGCAATGAATCCACAGTCATTCTAGTCTATACTCAGTAGGTCAGTGTTGCCTCCAATTAATACTGCATAATCTAGGTAATTCCACACTACTGGGTATAGACTTGCTTTGAATGGTTCTAAAACTGTCACAGTGGAATCATGTGGCCGGTAAAAAAACATCCACCAATTGAAGCTCACCTAGACCTGTTACTTTGGTCCAGATAACTTCACAGTTACTCAGTTTTGACCTCAATTGACAAAGTATTATTGTCGATTGCAGTGAACTCTGCAGTTCGTACGGCATCAGATGTCTCTCCGATATACATTCCATGGCTCGCTAAATATTTTGGATCTTTCTACTTCATGTTTCAGTCAGCTTTCAGTTCCGACAGTAATTTGAGTGCGATAACTTTCATTGTGGGCAGTAAATTCAGGAACTTTGGTATAAATACTTTGACAATTCACTTTTAAAATTTTGATAGTACAAATGTCTTTACTTCCTATGATTTTGCTCTCTGTGTACTGACTGGTAAAGTTCATCAGAGGACCTCAAACTACTGCCTAGCCTAAAAAGACCCCTCATGCTCCTCACATCTATCTGTTATACAAATAGCTGCTTTGTGTAGGGTATCCCTGAACTATCGAGGGCAGTCCTACAACACTCCACACCGCAATGCATGTCCAAAAGTCTGCAGCCAAGAGCATCACAGAGTCGACAGAGAGTTTGGTTGAGACCACCCACT
Source organism: Schistocerca nitens (assembly GCF_023898315.1). Lineage (NCBI taxonomy): Eukaryota > Metazoa > Arthropoda > Insecta > Orthoptera > Acrididae > Schistocerca > Schistocerca nitens. Next base: position 164,027,103 of record NC_064616.1, on the reverse strand, counting down.
CAGTTCCAAACCATACCCCAATCAACACTGAGCGTGGTACTGCAAGTCATGAGCTACGACTGCACCCCGTAGTCACCATTTCCACCCATCACCTGTAGGAACTGATGATCGCCTCAGAAGCCAAGCGACCTATGTCATTGGTGCAGACATGAGCCACAACATGCAGGCAACTGAACCCTGCACTAGTCGCAGGCAAGGCCCTCCTGTGGACCTACTGAGCATACATTGGACATCTTTCCGGCGCTGGATGCTGTTTCCATAAAATGCTCCATAATGCTGCATAACTTTGGAGCTCGTGATAATTGGCAATCCCCGTCCCTATGCGCCTGTTCTAACCCTGCTGAAGGAGCATCCACTGTGAATGGGTGAAGAGACAGGGAGCCTCCACATTGACTCTCCCCCCCAAGTCATGCGAACACCTTACAACCCATCATTCACCATGTGGTGAGGGCTGACCCCCACATTGGACAGTGTGCCTCGGCAGCTGAGCCCTTGGATAAAATAAGTGACTCCGGAGGGGTCCCATTCTGCACACCACGTTCTTCGCTGTCACTATGCTCTGAGGCAGCAGCCTAAAGATGGCTGACCATTGCCAGAAGTGTCTTCATCTGTTCATGAGCTATGGCCAGCTGATCCTGCATCCCCACACAGTACACACACATTATAACCATCCTAGGCTTACTAACTTAAGAATTAACTGTGAAAATGCATGGGAGAAGCTAAATATATAACTTGCTACTCTCCTGGTATGTCACCAAAAGGCAGCTGGAGCTTTGTGGTGCCAGGATTAATGTCTACATATGTACTTTGCAAGCCACTGTAGTGTGTGGCAGAGGAGACATTGGTTGTCACATGTTGTTGGGGCACTTCCAGTGTTAAATTTGTGTGCTCATTATCAGTGATGTACCATGTTCTGTTTAAATTGTCTAATTGCGTACCTGGCCAGATATTCCATAAACATATAATCATCGTGATGATGTAGCTCTTTTGTCTGTGTTTGCTTTAACAATAACATATGTTTTCAGTGGGATCTGCCTTTAGCAAACTTGTTATTTATCAATTGGTGATGCAGGGCCATACTAGCCGATGGGGGACAGGGTGGTGTTTTGGTAGAGTGTTGTAATTATATTAGGATTTTACGAGTCTCTCACCAGGTCTTATAGTTCTTTCATTTATAGTGCAAATTAACTTAGTTTTCAGTTCTTTAGTCTCTTTTCCCCCTTTAATGTAATTTGTGTCTGTACAACACTTGAATGTGGAACTGCCGTGTAATGTTCTTCAGCAAAGCTAGTTCAAGGAGATAATATGGTATTTTTAATCTTCGCTTTATGATCTCGCCTATTGGTGCCAGTGCAATGAAATGTCTGAATGGAGGATTTTGATTCACTGGTGCATTTTGCATAGAAACCAAACTGCTTAGTGCTTGGTCACAAATCTTATATGTTCTGCAGTATTTACATTTAAACTGTTGTACATTTATGACACTGGACTCTTTCTTAATGAGGGTGGGGCTCAAATTCCATTGTAACCCTCTTCATAATTGCATGAGGTGATTTGCCCAAATTATGTAGGGTAGCAACCACAGTGATTCCTGTAAGACATCTACAGATTTTTTTTTTTTTTTTTTTTTCCTTGTCTTATTTTAACTAGTGCTGCTGCTTGTCAATAGCATGTTGAACATTCTTAACAAAGGCTCACCTTGGAAGAGGATGGTATTCCACTTATATACAGTAATTTTTATGTTGGCATGTCATCTGTAAGTAGTTACTCTTATTCTGAATGGTGACCATGACATACATGACAGGTCACCGAGCATATCGAACTCTACACATAGTACTTGCTGATAGCACATTTCCGAAGGTCGTAGCAAGTGCAAACAGTAATTGGAATTGCCTCACAGTCCTACCCCTTAGGGCACATAACAACAAGTTCTGTTCACCACATATCGTATCCCTTGGCTGTCCTTAAGTATATTTCTGCTGCTTGCCAAACCTGCCATTAGAAATTGTTGCCACAATCAATTCATAATAGAATAACTAACATTTGACCACATGGCCATACCTGCCTTCATTTGGCCAGCCACTGATCTGCCAATAGTTGTCCTACTGCAGGTATTTGCAAGGCATTCATGTGCCAACAACACTCAGCTAATTTATAGGAAGCAGATAAATTCAGTTTGTGAAGAGGTATTAAGCTTTTTGCTAATAATTAATTTACAGATGTGTGTGTTTTTTTGTACCTAATACACATGGCACTACTATATCAGTTGCTAAATATCTCAATTTTATTATTTTCATGTAAGTACAGCGACAGTTCCACAGACAAAATTATAATTCATTTAAAGTGTGAGTGAAGTTTAATTTTCAGTTGTTTGTTTCAAATTCTGTTACTTCTCATTGCATTGCTATAAAAACAAAATTGCTGACTTGCTCTGATTGAGCACATCACCTTGACAATGAAAGACAACTTACTTCTACATGTAAATTTACTTTAATAAAGTCAATTGGACAAAATATGATAAACATTTAAAAGTTACTGGAAGTGGAAAAACTGGAAAACAATGCTAGAAATGTGAAGTTATAACGCAAACGTGCCTTGAGGTTTCATAACCAGTACTCCTTTCATTGGATGCTACGTGTGGACAATGGCTGTTGTGAGTAAAGGAAACATAAAACAAATTACTAAAAAGATAAATCAAAGTAGCTGCTGAGACAAAAGTGAGGTCCACTTGAAACATTCAGATTGTTTGGAGCTGAGAGGGAGCCTTAACTATATCTTTTGGTGGCGCATTCTTCAGTGTGAGGGGTGGAGGGGAGGATTTTTTTTTATATAAAGTATGTTGTAGAAGTGTTGTTTTATGAGTTTCATAACTTCTGTGATAGTGTAGTGATGCTACAGTATTTGAGCAGGAGGACATTGAGGGGCGCATAGTTGCAACCAAAAAAATTCTGGCCAGTACACAACTTAGGATAATTACAGCGTTTTCTTTGGAAGTGCCCCAAAGGAGCTCACGGTTCTTTTGTGATTTCATGTGTGACGCCCACAGGGCCATGAGCTATTGCATCCCATTCTTCCTTTCTTCCTGGCTGGCATTTTCTTCCTTGTGTACCTCTCTCTACGTACTCACTCCTTTCTTGCTGCCCCCTCCTTCCCCTTTCTGTGTTCTTACTTATGTTGACCTGGCTATACAACTGGTTTCCTATATTCCTTGCAGTAGTGTTCCCTTTGCCTTTTCTTTTTCGTCCTTTGTTTTTGGTATTTTTGGTTCCCCTTTGGGGTTGAACCTCCACTTCTTAATTTTCTCTCTGTAGTGTGAGCCATTTGGGGAAGAACACACTCCCTAGCATCTCCCCACTTCCTTCCCCGCCATAGATTCCCCCCCCCCCTCCCCCCATCTGCCCTGCTTGGCCACCAGCACATGTAGCCAGTCTATGTGGTGGGGCTGTTTATGTACCCATTTGGCTGATCCCCCTGACAACTCAGGGATCATGCTTATGATACCTGAGCTGTTGCCTCCCCATGTAGGCTCAAAATGGCTCTGAGCACTATGGGACTCAACTGCTGTGGTCATCAGTCCCCCATGTAGGCCTAAGAGTGGTCACTTGTCATTCTGGAGCACTGAAACTCCCAGCAATGGCCACCATGCTACATGGCTCATTCTGTGGCTTGGCGGTGCCCATGGGGGCAGCCACTGATCGGCTCCAAAAATGAAACACTTTCTTCACTACACCATATGTACTAGGATGGATGAGGGACACTTTCACTGCCACTAAGCCATTACTTTTTGCAGAAAATAGTGAACACATTTGACAAAGTGGAGTCTCTCTGCAAGATGCAGTCAGGTTCCCTGTTGATCAGAACTTGTCCTGCCATCCAATCTGCAGCCCTTCATGCTTTTGATCATCTTGTGACATCCTGGTGTCCATTAAACTGCACCAGTCTTCGAATATTGTTCAGGGAGTAATTTTTCATGGGGGCCCCAGCCTTCAAACTGATGAACTCCAGGGCAATCTGGAAAGATGGGGTGTTCATTTTGTTTGGTGTCTGCAGAAAGGTCATAAAGACAGTAACACCAATACTGGCTTTTTAGCTTTTTAGGGAGACTGCCTCCTGGAGAAAATCACAGTTGTGTGTTATCAGTGTGATGTGAAGCTGTACACCTTGCCACCCATGAGGTGCTTTCTTTGCTTGCGTTTCGGGCACGTCTTCGTGATGTATGGCTGACCCTCTACATCGTGAATGTAAGACACCCACTCCACGAGGGGAGCCCCTTTTTTCCGCCGCCAGCGTGTGCTAATTGTCATGAGTGTCATTCTCGTTGCTCATTAGATTGCCCAGCTTTTAAGAAAGAAAATAAGATACAGTAGTATAAGTCCGTTGATTGTTTAACTTACTCTGAGGCTCATCAACAATATGACTGACTTCACCCTGTGTTGATGACTTCTACTTTTTCCTCTGTTATGTCCTTTCCCCTTCTTAATTAGCCCAGTCCCATCTCCCTCTTCTCTACCCTTCCTTGCAGTTCCCATGCCCTCCCCTCCCCGTACTGCTCACCTTCCCTGGCTGAAGAAGTGTCCCCCTTATTCAGCACTCGCCAGTGATTAGGCTAGCTCCTGGGACCTGTCTTCCCTGCATTTCTAAGGCCTGCTACCACAACACAGGCATGATACACACAGTCTGTGCACTGCAAAGTTGCCCTGTTTTTTGGTTCCAGATCTTGCAGAAGCTCGCTCCCCTTCTGTGCCCTGCCTGTCCCTTGATAGTTACCAGCCAAGCAGCCTGAGCAGTGTCCCCTGCAAATTGCTAGAACAGATGGTGGCTCATCAGCTCAATTGGGTCCTTGAATCTCGGGACCTTTCATCTCCTTATCAGTTTAGATTTCACGAGGAACGGTCTCCAATCATGTACTTAGATTGGAAACTGCAGTTAAACAGGCCTTTTCTCAGTGCTGCCATCTAGCTGCAGTTTTATTCAATCTTCATAAGGCCCACAACACAGCTTGGTGCCATCACATCCTCCTTACACTCCATGAGTGGGGTCTTATGGGTCCCCTCCAGATTTTTTATTTGTCAGTTCCTGTCTCACCGGTCATTAAGAGTCCATTCACACTGTTCTCAGCTCTCTGCAGACCCAGGAGAATTGTGTTCCACAGGGCATCATATTAAGTGTCCTCTTTCTAATCACTATTAGTGGACCTATGGCCTCTGCCGGACCGTTGGTCACCCATACTTTATATGTGGATGAGTTCTGTATTTAGTCTATCTTCCATTCAGTGGCCTCTGTTGAATGACAGCTGCAGGGTACCATCCAGTGTGCTTCCACAAGAACACACTTGCATGGTTTTAAATTCTCTCCCTGTGGTGCATTTCTGTTGCCGTACTATGATCCATCCTTATCCAGAGGTCTACCTCGACGCGCAACACCTGAAAGTGCTCCCCCAGTTTCGTTTCTAGGCTCTTCTTCATGACAACAAGCTTACTTGGTTGCCCCATATCTGTCATTTGAAGATTGATTGTTTTCGTTAACTCAATGTCCTTCACTTCCTTGCCCACAGCACTTGGGGTGCAGATGGTTCAACCTTTCTCTGCCTTTACTGGGCACTAGTTCTGCCTTGTCTGCACCAGGGTTAAGTTTATGGATTGGACCTGGTTCACCATCATGGTATCCGTTTAGCCATCGGTGCATTTCACACTAGTCTTGTCGATAGCAGTCTGGTTGACACTGGGACCCTCAACTTTTGATTCAGCAGTCCCAGCTCGTGGTTTCCTATGCAATCAATATCTGCTCTTCCCCTGCGAAAATGCGGCTTTGGTCCATTGCCCACCCGCTGTCTGCCCTCAGGTGGGTTTACCGGTTGGGCTCCACATTGCTTCTCTCTGCTGTGGCTGCCATCTCACCTTCTTGTCTTCTTCCCCATGTTCTCTCCTGCCTCCCCGCCCCCTCCATCCCCCACCACCCCCTTGGTTAGTTCCTCTGCCCGAGATTCAGATGGATCTCTTCTGGCGTCCGAAAGCCTTTGTAGACTCCAGTGGTGGTCCATTGTTTGTTACAAAGGCACTTAGGGGAGTTTTAAGAATGCCATTGTTTTTTATGCTGATGGCTCTAAATCTGCTAATCGTGTGGAATATGCCTTCATGTCTCCTGTTGGCATGGAACACCATCTCATGGCTGTCATGTGTGGGGTATTTACTGTGAAACTGATGGCCATATATCAGGTCCTCTGCTTTCTTAAATGGTCCTCCCTCACCAGAGTTTTGTTACGTACAAACTTAATGAGTGCCCTTCAGGCTAGCACTCGGAGTCTTTCCCGCCACCTCTTGGTCTCTGCCATGTTTGGTTGATTTCCTGTGGGTTCCTGGTCATGTAGGTTGTGAACTTGATCATCTGACTAGGGGTGAGGCACCCCCCCCCCCCCCCCCCATTCTGTATCCACTCTTGGAAGGCAGGGGGATTTGCAGCCTTACATCAAATCTGCTTTTGCTCAGTTGTAGACCAACTCTTGGGATGCAACCACCGTCCCATCTAATAAACTTCGTGCTATTGAAGAGACTCCCACCACGTGGCATTCTTCCCTCTGCCTCTCGTGGTGAGGATATGCTGTCCTCTGCCGTTTTTGTCTTGGCCATACTAGATTGACCCATGGTTTCTTATTCCTCAGTGAGGCCGCCCCCTCCTCCCCCCCCCCCCTCCCCCCCCCAACCCCTTTTGTAGTTGTGAGACTCCCCTCACAGTGATTCGTATTTTGCTGGACTGCTGCCGCCTTTTGGCCGTTCTCACTAAACATTCTCTCCCACCTTCCTTGGCTTGGGTGTTAGCATGGTAAAGTCTGTCCACGGTTTTCATCATGAAAGTGGTTTGTCGTATTAGGTTTAAACCCTGGTATTTGAGTCCCTTAGTTAATGTAGGTGTTGGTTATGGAGGACTTGACCTTGCCTCCACACCGCCCAGGTTCTCCCTGCCTTTTCTGTACATTTTGTCTCGTCTGTTATGCAGTTTTGTTTCACTTTTCTTGTGTTTTCTTACCCTAGTATTGTCCTCATAGTTCGGGTACACATATTCCTCCCCGTTGGAGGTGGCGGCATGAACAGAATCCTACCACTGATATTGCTGTATCCAATAACTAACATGCGGACCCCGTGAAGATACGAGGTAAAGGTTAGGAGGAAGAAGAAGAAGAAGAAGAAGAAGAAGAAGAAACTTGCTACATGTCACATTTGAAAGCCCACGCAGGGAATCGGCCGCGAACCTTTTAAAAGGGTAGAGTCCCCGAATCTACTTGAAGTGGAATACGATAGAGAAATATTTCCGATGTGATTAGCCCTGCATCATCTCCAGACGGAGAAATATACTCACATATGTAATACTTTATTCAAATGGCTCTGAGCACTATGGGACTTAACTTCTGAGGTCATCAGTCCCATAGAACTTAGAACTACTTAAACCTAACTAACCTAAGGACATCACACATCCATACCCGTGGCGGGATTCGAACCTGCGACCGTAGCGGTCGCACGGTTCCAAACTGTAGCGCCTAGAACCGCTCGGCCACCTCGGACGGCTACTGTATTCTAAACTGAAATATTCGTTCTGATTGTGGCAGAACACTGCATGTTTAATTTTTCATGTTTTCAAAAATCGCCAGACAACGAGGTGTGTGAGAAAAGTAATGAGACTGACAAAAATTCGAGCGATCTGGCAACACTCTGTTGTCTTACGTGTGTAGACCGCTGTGTTCACCCCTTCCAGGTGTTCAGCCAGTTTGTCCCGTACAGCTATCACGTGATTTTTGAGAGCGCCATCAGTGAAGTTGCGTTTTTGTTGTGGTTTACGAAAATGCAACAGCGGAATTTAAGGCAACGTTATGCCGTCAAGTGTTGTGAGAACTTTAGGGGAATCCGCGAATGTGATCTGCGAAAAGTAGAAACATTCCTATGCAGAACATTTATTATCAAGAGCACAAGTTTTTTCGCTGGCACAAATCATTATTGGAAGGCCGAGGACACGTCGAAGCAGAGACCTTAAACTTCAAAAACCGATGAAAACGTCGAACGTGTACGTGCTCTTGTGAGATAAGCCAACGTTTAACAATAAGGATGATCGGCGACCTTTTAAACACGTTCAGCGTACATCAAATTTTGACTGAAGTTTTGCACATGCGAAAGATTTGTCCCAAAATGGTGCCAAAAACCGCCATAACTGAGCAAAACAACAATTGAAAAAACATGTGCGTTGGTCTTGAGGATTTGTTCGGTATTGTTCGTTGCGTTTGGTCTGGGCGGACGTAACAAGACATCCGTTCAAGTTGATCGTTGATTCCTTTACTCAGTTTTTTATTTATTTATTACAGAGGGCGAGCAGCCCTCTGACCGAACACGCTGAGCTACAGTGCGGGCATCCATCTGAGCCACCGAGGGCACAGAGGACTGCGCGACTGCAGGGACTATCACGCGCACGCCTCCCGCGAGACCCACATTCTCACCTTGTCATTACTCGTGGAAGACATTCTTACAAAGTCCCGTAAGAGTTCGGGGAATATGTGTACATCCGCACAGGAGGGGGGGAGGTCATGGCCGGTATTGCCATGGATATGGTGTCTGTTCTTTCGGGCTTACGGAGCTTCCTTAGTGTTGGTTTGCTGCTTACAGGGTTGGCGTATGCTATGCTCAGTTCTGGGGTGACATTCAAAGCAACTGCCATACTCTTAATTTTTCGTCACAATCCTCTTGAATGACCGGCCGTAACGATCTTTCAACACACAGTTTCGTCCGCGTTGTGACTGAGATGATGTTTCTCCACTTTCCCTGAATTCTGTATAAATCTTCGATGCGGTGCCTCCTGAAACACCAAACACTTCGGCCTCCTTGATTACTGAAGTATCCACCACACGTGCACCAACAAGTTCACACGTGCGCTGAACTTACGCGTTATGCACTCACAGCTAGACAGAACACTGTTCTGACACTTGCAACGAACTGAGGACATAGCGTAGGTATAGCGTGGTATTTCCATATTTTTATCCGCCCCCTGTGTGTATCACTTGCAGAAGCCCAGCGTAGAGTATTCTCTTGTTAGTAAATTTTAAATCCATAATGCCACATTAGCCGTGAAAGGCGTCGCATCGTGCGTGAACTTTTCGTGTAACTTTCACTGTTCACTCTGATCGCCTGTGAACGACAGATAACTTTCCTTCCTGTCAGGTCCCTGTGTTTCGTCATTCCACGAACTACTGTTTGTAGTGATGTGTTTGTACAGCGGAACTTGTTTGCTTGTACCATACCGCAGTTGGCTTGCAACATTCTCGTCCCAGGTTGTGTTTTACTGTCGCTCTCGGCCGTCAGTACCTATGTAAGAAGAGTGTAAAAATTTCAGCGTAACATTTTGTGATCGTAACAATAACTTATGCGACACAGCCCTTCTGTGTTTGAGTTTACTGGATGTTTTAAAGATTATAAGCAATACTTGGTAAATATGAAACTTGTCGAAGTGTTAACTATAACTGAAAAGATGCTAATATAGCTGCGTTTAGTGGGTCTGAAACTTTCCAGCTCATCGTGACGTTTTGTGGTAAGACCTCAAGAATTAGTTACATCACAATATAAGTAGTAGCTTTCCTTCCATTCCAGTTATTAACTCCTCGACTCTAACGCTATGCGGTAACATTTGTTTATATACAACCATAATCATTTGAAGTTACATGATTTGGTAATTGTTCCATAATAACAGAAAATTCTAAGCTATAATCGTATGTTCGTCTTTTGCTGGACAACATTGCTCTTCCCCGAAAATTTTGCTAAAAAAAAAAAAAGCCGTAGTTTAGATTGTACGTCAAATTACGGGCGTGTTATTCACAAACGTGCACACGTGATAGGACACTGACATGTTTAAACCAATATTTAGCTACTGAGTGCTTTACTTTGTCCGCATTTCTCACCTTTCTTGAATGTTCGATCAGCCAGACACGTGAACACACTACTCAAAAGAGAAGAAAATGTGACAAGTGAAAATATCTGGTACTAATAGTGGAATACAGTTTTTTAATGTAAAAATGCACTTATTTATTAACGTAGTCCTTGTTTTAGGTTAATTTTCTTTGTACAATGTCTCTACAGTATGCAGATTACATCTCTGAAATGCGAATGTGGTAGATCTGTAAAACACGCTACTAAGTCTCTCACATATTTTCACTGGACTCAAAAACATTTCAGGTCACAAATATCTCTAGATACAGGGCTGTGTGCAATTCTTAAGAATGTATATAATCAGGTGAATAGTATGGATTTTCCAACCGTTCGTAACTCCAAATTCAGGTTATTCATTGCCAATGCGCATTGTGAGTAGGTTCATTGCCCTTCTGAAAGCTTTTTTCCTTTTCCCGTAGTATTTTCAGTTGGTGAGTACGTGACAAATGTGGTACAGATCTTGAACGAACGTTTCTCACAGTTTTCATATAAAATGTTCTGTTCATTTTCTTCTAATATACGTAAGGCATACCCCTGTCTGCAGTTTTGGGAAGTGCTTAAAGTGAATCATCTTAGAGAGGTTCGCCACGACTGAATTTAGAAACCCATTTTTAACAATTAAAAATTTCCTTTGCGAATAAAATATAAAATTTTGAGATGGCGCGATATTCCAGCTTGTATATACGACTTCCTTAAAGCGCAAAGAATCAAAACAATTTACGTAAGAAGTCGCGAACATGTATATGTGAGTGAGGTGGAACACTACCCTATTGTATTTTCACACTGCCGATTGCTAGCTGCAGGGTGAGCCACTTTCGCGGCATCTGTGTGTGTTATCTGTAATAGTCTGTTCCGTAAAGACAAAGGGACCATAAACTGTGAGATGGAACAGGAGACACTAACTTTTGGTGTGTCACGAACGTGCTGCACCGTAGAGAGGATTTTCTCTGTCCCAGATTCATACGCTCTATTCCTCGATACCATTCACAAAAAAATTCTTGCTTCACAATTAAAGGTAAGTTCTTCAAAGGAACCACCTTATTCTGTATGCAACAGAGCTTATGTGAAGTTTGGGATGCGGGAGTGGTATTGCCGGAAGTGAAGCTGTAAGGGCGGGTCGTGAGTGGCATCACGATAAGTCGCTGAAAGACACTGGTCTGGGCTCGAGTCCCAATCGGGCACACACTTTGACATATTAAAAGTTTCAAATGAGCGCTTACTGCGCTGCGGAGTGAGGATTCATTCTGAAATCAAAGCTGCTTTTTCCTCAGGTGTAGCTCGTAGCAGCTGCGAGCGGTTAAGTTTCTGCTTCAGTTGTTTTCACCAGAGCTCCCAAACGGTCGTTTGTAGAATGTTTGCTCTCTTGGCTGCTCATAACCGCTCACGGTTTGCGCAGGGTGCTTTCCTGTGCGCGCTCAACTATTTCATAAGCCACTGTCGCCCGGAAGGTGTATTACACAGTACAGACTTCCAGTGGCTGTAAACTGTGCATACAATCCCCGAATGGAGTTGGAAGTATGTGTGCCTTTGTGAATCCACATCCTGAAGTGTCGCTACATTTGTGAAATATACGAATTAAATAAAATCGCAACAGTTTCGCAGCGCCTGTAACCATATGTACTTGGTTCAAATGGCTCTGAGCACTATGGGACTCAACTTCTGAGGTCATTAGTCCCCTAGAACTTAGAACTAGTTAAACCTAACTAACCTAAGGACATCACAAACATCCATGCCCGAGGCAGGATTCGAACCTGCGACCGTAGCGGTCTTGCGGTTCCAGACTGCAGCGCCTTTAACCGCACGGCCACTTCGTCCGGCCATATGTACTTGATTCGCTGTGATGTAAGAAAGCGGAAGCTGTGGCAGACTTTCGCAGTATTATCAAGTAATTTTTAATGTAGCGACTATACGAACAGATAAAATCACTCCGTACCTTTGTGTTACAATTTTGTGCGAATGAAGTAAAACATTAAAGCATTAATGGAGTTATTTTCTGGTAAACGTTTTTCTTCTGGTAAAAATAACTGGTTTTGCGCATTGTTTTTGTCATTGCGTAATCTTCATCGAACAACGTTAAATGGGGCTATTCGATTAACAAATTTTAATATTTAACGTGTCAGTCATAAATCGATGCATGATAATGAACTACTTTCAGAGTTTTCCTCTCTCTCTTTGAAACTATGTAACCCATCGTTCGTACCCCGAGGAGTTTGCAATGAAAATGTGGTAGGTACGTGGTTTGCGATTGGTGTAGGTATTCTCGAATAAACTTCCAGTACCTGTTACTGTTCACATAAACATCTTAACATGTACTGTTTAAGTTTTAATAAAGATACGGTCAAGTAACATTTCCTTTGTGTTATTACTATTGAAAGCTAGAAATGTGTAGAAATTTTGTTCTGTTATTGACGTCATTACCCGAAAACAACATTCGACAGAATGACTGAATCGAAATTAGAGAGAACTGGAAACAAATGCACTATCGTATCTGACAAAAAATATATGCTGTCATGGTGGCTTCATTCTCGTCTGTCTTTCGTCGTATTGCCCACAGCTGGTAGTCTGGTGCCTAGTGTCTCTGCCTGTAGAACCCGTGGTCCTGGTTTCTATTCCCGGTTTTCTTCGCTCGGGGACTGGGTGTTTGCACTGTCATCTTCATCGAAGCGCAAGTCGAACAGATTTGCATCAGGCGGCCGAACTACCCCAGGCGGGGGTTTCGGTCAGTAATGCCATACTATCATTTCGTTTGATTCGTCGTATTTGTTGCGCACGTTTTACAGTAAAACAAATTAATAAAATACGTATTTATTTTTATGTGAACTATGGATATCTTCGTAAGATTTTGACTTGCCCTTAGTTCTTGTTTACTAATATACTGGATTAGCTGATTCCTCCTGAAGTTTTGCTACTTGACTGCTCTATTTCTATGAATCTGTTGTTGTGGCAAAAGAAAAAAAAAACTATCTAATATGCGAGCAATTGCGGGAATGTTGGCGTATTTATAAACGGCTTACGTTTCCCTGAATAAAAAGGCTTAAGTCGTCTATTGAAAGTAAGCCGCTAGGTTGTGTTGTAATTCCGTCAATATCGTGTAACGCACGCAATGTGCTATTGGCGATGCACAGACAAAAAGAGATCATTTACTAATAAATTATCCTGCGGCACATGTTTTGTCAGTGAAAAATGAGAATAATTCACAAATAATATCGTACCATGCCCTATCTTCCGCATTCCTATTGTTCAGTACTTTGGTCCTTGCATTCCAGATACACCGTGAGTGTAAAATGAATTCGCACACAGGTATTTCGGCGCAGGTTCTTAAGCTAACAACTTACAGTACAGCTTATACACTGACGAGCCAAAACATTATGACGACCTTTTTAATATTTTTTTGGTCCACCTTTGGAGCGCAGTTCAGCAGCGACACTGCGTGACATGGATTCGACATGTCTTTAGTAGGTTCCAGAGGTATGTCAATGCACAGGTCATGCAGTTCCCGTGAATTACGGGTTAGTGGTTTGTCGGTGCGGAGTTGACTCCCGATAGCATCCCAGATTTCTTCTTTTGGGTTCACATCAGGCGAATTTGATAGCCAAGACATCAGCCTGAGTTCACTGTCATGCTCCCCAAATCACTGTAGCATGATTCTGGCATTGTGACATTGACAGTTATTCTGCTGGAAGGCCGGCCGGAGTGGCCGAGCGGTTCTAGGCGCGCGGTCGCAAGTTCGAATCCTGCCTTGGGCATGTATGTGTGTGATGTCCTTAGGTTAGTAGGTTTAAGTAGTTCTGAGTTCTAGGGGACTGATGACATAAGAGGTTAAGTCCCATAGTGCTCAGAGCCATTTGAATCTGCTGGAAGATGCCATCGCCACCGTGGAAGATATCACCCGTTAAGGACGCAGGTAACTGCAGTAATGTTCGTGTAGTCCACAGCAGTCACGATGCCTTCGATTACTATCACAGGTCTCATGGAAGCCCATTGTAAGTGCCCTTCCTAGTGTTACTCTGCTCCCAAAGGCCTGCAACCGTGGCGCGGCACATGTATCGAATATCCTGCCGCCTGGATGACGGCGTATCTGGACAGGATCATCGACATGGTGTTAACAAGAAATGTGATTTTTCTAACCAAGCGACACTTTTCATAGCTTAACGGTTCAGCCTCGATGATCCCTTGTGTACTGCAATCGTTATTGGCTTTATAGCTGTGTCAACATGACAAAAACATAGGTCGTCTGCTGCAGTCATCTGTTCAACAGTGAACCCTGAACGTTGTGCTCCAAAACACTTACGCCTGCACCGGAATTGTAAGATGTCAAAACTCCCATAGATCGCTGCCCGTCCTACTTTACAGAGCAGGCAAATCTACGAGCCGTACGTTCTGTGAAGAGGCGTGGAAGTCCGTCACCTTGTCGGCTCCTTGGCGTTTCACCGTCCTTCAAATACTTTTCATAGCTGCTAACGACAGTAGCGCGCGAATACCCGACCAGCTTCTCAGTTTTTGAGATATTCGTCCCCAGGCGCCGTGAACAATCTGAACTTTTTCAAATTCCTTTACATTAGCTGATTTCCCCTTCTGCGGCCCATACCATCGCTAGAATGACTCCCCACTTCTCCCTTCTCCGCTTATATATGCCACCAGGCGGTATTCAATCTTGCGGTGAGCAGTGGTCATAATGTTTTGGCTGATCAGTGTAGATACTGTAGTATATGTTATAGGTGTGAAGGATGACAAAATTAACTTTAGAATTCAGATTGCAAATGAAACGATTAAACAGTCGTCCATTTCGAAACGCAGCAAGAATTCGGACACTTGGCAGAAAGTATTACAAAGTTCTGACTTCAGTGGTTCTGGTAACCATTTATTTTGCTTGTGAGACATCAGGGTACCTGTGAGTGCCTTGAAGACAGTTTGACGTTGAAGGCTGTGCGGGGGATCAGTACATCTTAATAACTAGTATAGATCCTGTGAAGTAACGATACAAATTGTCGCAAGCTATCCCAAGAAGCAGATCGGTGCCAATGGGTCCATGGTACGCGAAAGTGATTTATTCCCCACGTCAGCAGGAGAACAAAAAATCAGGACTCCAAAAGTAGCCACTGAACCCAAAAGAGGAATAAATTTATCATTAGAAAGATATCATGGGCGAGTATCTAGAAAGAAGGCAATAGTTATTGAAGTAAATCGGAAGAAGAGCCATCATTCACCACTAAACACAGAAACCACGCTGAGACTTGTTGAATAAGGGTTTTGTTTACGAGGGAAGTAAGTATTAACATTTTTTGAATCTGGCGAGAAGCACAGTGTCTTGGCACAAGAATAAAACACAGCAATATAAGTTCGATTAGAGTCGGAAATCTTTGTCACTGAAGGAACAATGACTAACATGCATCTAAGTGGTAAAAAAATGTATTCAGAAAACAGTTCCCCTGTAAGACAATGATCTTAAGCATATTGGCCCGAATACTAAGATTCTGTTCCCGTACAATGCTTCAAAACAACTGGAGACACTTTGATGTCCGACTGAAAATTCCTGAATTGTCATAGAATCCACACATTATAAGCTTCCATATGAAAAATAAGAGAAGTATTTAACCTGATAGTCCGTAAATAGCTTTTACGAAGAGGATCTCATTTGCAGGAGGAATAGGAAACTGTATACGATGACGGTAAATTTGATAAGATGCAAGCCCCTTTTTTTTTATCTGCCAAGTTATTTGCCTAATTCTTACCTTACGTTGAATATTCAATCCCCCCTCCCCGTTCTCTACGTTCTAACTTGGTAATTTATCCCGCCAACGTCCGAACGCTATAGTGACCTAACACTGTTAAGTTCTCAGATAGTTTTGATTTGAGCACAATTTAGGTATACGAACTAGAAAAAGTCTAGGTACCAAAATCACACAAGTTTTATTGTATTAGACATATATTTCCTTTTTTTTTCTGTTCTTCGCATAGAAAGTAAGTACTGCAGCGTGTATAATCTGCAGTTTAGATTCTTGTCAGCACAGTGAATTGAGTCTTGAACAAATTCCAGTCTGATTATCTGTCAACTTCCCTAAGACTGTAGTGTCAATAATGTCCCCAGATCCTGGAGTCCGTATTCTGGCCCTTAACCACCGAACCTAGCAAGAGAAGTTATTTTTTTTTAAAGTATGAAGTTAAAATTCTACATCATGCGTAAAATTGTAGATAAATTCGGTGTCACATTGAACTGTACTGCTATTAAGCTGCAGTAATTTATTTTAAAAAGATTGAATAAGATGTCGAGGGAGGTAACTTTTACAGGCAATATTGCGGCGTACCAGGGAGATCATATCACACATCACATTTTTGCCCCTCAGTTGTTTGGGACTGTCGGAGATATGAGAGAAACAGTGGCGACTATGGTACTGCAGGCACTTACTGCTTGATTGTAAACATCCCAGCAACTTGTTCCTTTTCAGCTACTTTTCGTATTTTTCTGGATGGTCTACAGACGGAGCTGCTGCACATGGCGCGATGAACACTGCTGTCACATTCCAGCGCTATCTTCCTTTGGTTGTAAGCTAGGTAATTCATCTTTATTGACGCTGCCGTCCGCAAAACAGTAAATCTTCACGAGGAGACAAAGCCTCATGACGTTTTTACAGTTCGTCTGTCACGTAACTTATAACGTAGCAAGTGAAAACTGTTGTCAGAATTGTAAACATCCTACAGCGCATTTCCAATGTGGTACAAGGCTTTTTAGGCGGAACAACTACACGATTTGTACTGTAATGTGTATATGTGAGCTTCTATTGACCAAGTATGCTGTACTTAATTCTGACAATTGTTTTTTAATATATGTATAATTTGGTGATAGAAAGAGTAACGTGAGCCACGAGTACAGAAGAGTTCATAACACAATGCACATAATAATTTGACCTAGACTGCATTCATTTTCACAGCAACAGGTATAGAAGAATTAATATTCTCTAGCCGGATGGAGTGAATTGTATAACTAAGGGAACGCGGCATGGCCTGTATCAGTTTGTGGCTGACCGCAACACATTGTTTTTAAAATGATTGCATCTGTCATGGTCTTTGTGTACAGTCGGAAGGAAGACTCAGGATTCTGGTATAACGCCCCGTCAACGACGAGATGAGTAGAGATTGAGCACAAGCCTGCATTAAGGGAAGAAATTTATCCGTGTCCTTTTCGATGACACCTCCCCAACATTTGCTCCTTGCGAGGTAATGAAATCGTAGGAGACTTTAATCTGGATATAGTATTGAACAGTCGTCCGTTCGAATTGGAGTCCAGTATTTTGATTACAGTCAATTATGAAGTGTTGTGACATTTACATTAAATACTATACTAGGAATCACTTAAGTTTCCCATCAGGAACAACCATAGATGCACACCACTGGTAAATGGAGCCGTACGAAGATGTACGGCATTCAGTTTTTGAAACCTGAACGTAGAAACAAACATCTTGTGTTTAAGTTTGATAAAGAATTTTGTGCATATTGTGGGTGATTGCGAATAAGTAGAAAATTAAAACGAGGGGTGCAGTTTTTCCGCCGTACCTGGTTTTCTCGTTCAGCTGCACTGAAGACTAGGCGTAGTCACTTCTTGATCTACACTGCGACGGCCGCGCGGTCTCAGGCGCCTTGTCATGGTTCGTGCGGCTTCCGCCGTCGGAGGTTCGAGTCTTCCTTTGGGCGCGCGCGCCTGTGTGTTTGTGTTTGTGTTTGTGTTTGTGTGTGTGTGTGGGGGGGGGGGGGCGTTAGCGTGTGTGTCCTTAGCGTAAGTGAAGTTAGTTTAAGTGCATAGTATCTTACCACAAATTTACAAAATTTTTTACACTACGACTGAGCTATGATGAAAGTTTCTAAACCTTCATTTAGATCAAACCACCGTTAACGTGAGAATTTTAATCAACTCAGACGTCCATACAAATTGATACGAACGTTGAACCAGTTATATCGCTACTTTGATGTGCATGTTGATCACACCAGTTTTTTTACGATACTTTTCGGAGTATCAAAGTAGAAAATTCATTCCAGTTATGGTCGGGTTTTTTTCCCTGTGATTCAGTAACGTGGTTCTGTTGCATACTAAGATTATAATTTCACCAAAGAAAGACGCAGCAACTTGAGCATCGATGACCTTGTCGTTGACGGAATGTTTTTCCAGTAGTAAGGAGCCGTAACTCACGCTCAGATTTCAGATCACTATCTACAGAACGAAATACAGATCTCCGCGTTAGTATTAACCGAGAATTATAAATTTGGAATGCTCGATCATATCTTTGTTCCGCCTACATCCGTTCGACTGCAATGTTAGTTTCTCAGCGATCATTCTCACGTCTTTAGTCAGTGAGACGTGGACTTAAAATGGAAAAATCGTTGTAAAAAGGCTGTCAGTTGCGTGACGAGGAATGGATATATAAGAAAACAACTGGATCAGAGGACATACTGGAGTCAGAGAGGTAATAATTATTCCACCGGTAATGGAAATGAGGTGGAGGAAGGCGGAATACGAATGAATGGTAGATGGACCGAGAACGTCCTGTGCTATATACCTAGGGATAAGAAGACGGAAACGGCGATCAAAGGGAAGATGGGTGGGATGGCACTAGAAAACACACAGCAGCAGCTTGAATGTGCACCAATATACCTAAAGATGGACCGAGAACGTCCTGTGCTATATACCTAGGGATAATAAGACGGAAACGGCGATCAAAGGGAAGATAGGTGGGATGGCACTAGAAAACACACAGCAGCAGCTTGAATGTGCACCAATATACCTAAAGATCCTATATATGGAAAGAGTAGGGGCGGCTTTTATCCAGTAGTGAATATCAAAAGGCTGGAATACGTCAGCGATTATGTACACTTCAGTGAATGAAATAATTAAAAAAACGATCATACTTAATACGTTGACTGCCGCAACGCTGTGTGCATAGCCTGGCTGTAAAACATCCATCACCAAGCTCCTGGCAGTCAACGTGTGGGAAATGGGGTAGCGAACTGATCAGTGTGACGTCTAGTTTTGGGGGAAAAAAGGGGGGGGCGGGGACATGAAGCTATTTAACCCGTGTCCGCCTCCATAGCCGAGTGGTCAACCCCACAAACCCTCTTCCGGGGGACCCTGGTTCGATTCCCGATACTGCAAGGGAGTTTTCCTTGGTGTGAGGACTGGATTAGGGTGCACTCAGCTTCGTAAAGCCAGACGAGGAGCTACCTGATTGAGAGGCAGTAGCTCCTAGGTCGGAACGTCGACAACGGCTGGGAGTGCGTTGTGCTGACCCCATGTTCCTCCATACCGTATCCGATGATGATTGGCGGGCACACGACTGTCTTCAGTGCCTGATCACGGGGTTTCCATTTTTCCAAATAACGCGTGACTGCCGCGAGGCCGCAGACTGAAAGAGCAGAGGTTCACGCCTGACACTGTGTGGTCGCCAGCGGCCTCACGCTTCACTCTGTATCTTGGCGGTGGTTTGTACAGTTGCAAAAAAAAACAAAGTTCACAATGTTGAACAAGACATTGTACCCGATCTTCTGTACGCCGGCGTCAACTCAGTAATGCGTATTTCTGTATTAAACGGAGGAGAGTGTGGGCGCCGGCGGGCACACGGCGTCAGACATGAACACCCGCGGCCCCATATTAAGAAAAACTTAGTGATTTGAGGGATTTGACGAACAGATGCTGCTAGCTATGTAAATGAAGTGTCAAAAAAAAAAGAGCTAGCAATTTTGTGCATAAAAAGATACATTTATGTGATATTTGAGTGTCAAAAACTTCAAATAAAAAAAGATAAGAAAAACGTCACAAATATTTTGTGAAATGAATTGCCTCAAAGTAAGAAATAAAACCGACTAAAGAAACATTTGACGCGCCTTTGAATGATGCTCGAAATCATGTACGACAGAAAAGGTACCTATTGATAATTTAAAGTTCAATGTCTAACTTATAATTTTAAAGAGTGCTAGAGGATACACCGTTTCCCGTTCGATCACCGAAGTTAAGCGTCCGCGGCTCGTGGTCTTGATCATTTCATCCTCATTCACTCGCAAGTCGCCGTAGTGGCGTTAAAGAACTTGTGGAGCGGCGGCCGAACCGCCCCGCGAGGGGTCTCCCGGTCACCAATGCCATACGCTCGTTACATTACCGAAGTTAAGCGCTGTCGGGCGTGGTCGGCACTTGGATGGGTGACCATCCAGGCCGCCATGCGCTGTTGCCATTTTTCGGGGTGCACTCAGCTTCGTGATGCCAATTGAGGAGCTACTCGACCGAATAGTAGCGGCTTCGGTCAAGAATACCATCTTACGACCGGGAGATCTGTGTGCTGACCCCACGCCCCTCCTATCCGCATCCTCCACCGCGGATGACACGGCGGTCGGATGGTCCCGGTTAGCCACTCGTGGCTTGAAAACGAAGTGCTAGACGATATCTGTCTTGGGGGGGGGGGGGGGGGGAGATTATGTAGACCGTTCAGTCTTCTATTGTGTGACGTTGACATATTTGTGTAATCTACTCCCGAAGGTGTAAAAAAGTTCCAAAAATTTTTTAAGTACGGAACACTTCAAATATCAGGAAAGAGAATGCATGCAGTGCAGGAAGCAATTTGAAAGATTGTCGAAATTATTGTTCTCGTCCTCTCACTTTTCCCGATAAAAAATGTAAATTCTCAATCTGCATCTCATTTGCTGTAGGTGATTTCGAGCATCATTCAAAGGCACGTCATGTTTCTCGAATAGATTTTATTTCTTACGTTCAGACAAATCATTTCACAAAATATTTGACCGGTTTTTTTTTTTTCAATTTTTTTGTGGTGCAAGTGTAATTAAACCTTGAAGTATATGGTTGGACAGTTACACATGTATTTTCTGCAAGATCTGACTTAAAATGTACTTCCAACTTGTAGAATTAGTATGACACAGTAACACCAAAATGTGACATTTACATTTACATGACTACTCTGCTGTTCACACTTAGGTGCCTGCCGGAGGGTTCTTCGAACCACTTTCTATTGCTCTACTGTTCCACTCTCTTAACAGCGCGTGGGAAGAATGGACTCTTTAATCTTTCCGTACGGTTTCCGATTTCTCTTATTTTTTAACGATAATCATTTCTCTTTATGTTGGATGGCGACACTAAAATAATTTCACATTCAGAGAAGAAATTGGAGATTGAAATTCCGCAAGAAAATATCTCGCCGCAACGAAACACCTTTGTTTAAATTATTTGCATCCGAACTCGCTCATCATATCGGTGACCCTCTCTCCCCTTTTTCACGATAATACAAAACGAACTGCCCTTCTTTGGAATATTATCTGGTGAGGACCCCATACCACACAGCAATACTCTAGCAGAGGAGGGAGAGTTGTTCGGAATTGTAATTCCAAGGTATTTAGTTGAATTGACGGCCTTCAAATTTGTGTGATTTGTGCGCAGCTACTCACAGAGGTCCAGTGTGGGTTGTAAAAATCGTATGGCAGCGAAACTTGGTAGATATTCTAATGCGGAACAGGTTACACTGCAATAATAATGGTTCCAATTTTGACCACCAGATGCAGACTGTGACTGCAAGGAACACGTCTAGAGATGTTTATATGTGATGGATTAGAAACTGCGCATGGGCAGAAAATGTCAAACAAGTGACAAAGGCATAATGTTTATTTCATTATTAACTGCCACTTATACAGTTAGTTCACTACGAGCACCGGAGACGTCGACGAGGTGCTGCATTCGTAAAACGACGTGATCAACAGTTGCTCGCAGTAGTCCTGGTGGAATCTCAGCAACGTGTTCCTGTATACTGGCCTGCAGATAGATGCAGACTGAACGTGTCCCTGTTAAAAGCGTTCTTTTCGATATCCTTAGAGCCAAAGGTCACATGGATTCAGACCAAGTGATCTACAGACGATGCATTTGGAAAACCTCTGGAGATAACATGTTTGTGGAAGGTTGCATTAAGCAGATCTTTCACTGGGCGAGCGGCATGAGGTGGTGTTGTCTGGGCATTCACTGCATCCTGTAGTTAAAATGTTCCTCGTCACTCCATAGAATATTGACTGGCCACGCCTCATCAACTTCGATCCGTTCCAGAAACCGAAGAGCAAATTCAGAACGTTGTTGCGGATCACGAGGTTTCAGTTGCTGCACCATCTGGATCCTGTGCGGGTACTAGTGCGAAATAGACTGCAAAACTTTCCGTACTGTTGATCATGGGATGGACAATTCTCGTGGCATTGCACGGCACCCATACATAGGGCGCGGGGTGCTAAACATAGGTTATGGAGTGTTTTTTAATATTTTCGAATAGGATAGGCAACTTTTAAGTAGCCATAATAGTTGAAGTTCCGACTATGTTATCAATTTTTTTTTGGGGGGGGGGGTTTTTGGGGGGGGGGGGGAAAGAGAACACCTGACGACACTATATATTTTCCTTTCCCGGAGAGCTATGGTGAGGGGCGGGGAGGGGGGGGGGAGGCGCAGCGGCCTCCCTTTGCCTCCGGATATATGCGCACGTGAGCATTAGCACTAGCACTAGCCGGAGTAGGTGCTGCATGGTCAGTTATAGCAACAGCAATCTCGTCAATAACTTCCATCAGGCTGGACGCCTCCTCTTCTAGGCGCTACGCCAAGCTCACACGTGTTTTCGAACTTCATTATCATTAAATGACAACAGACCTCTCCTCAGACCTTTCAGTTGGTGCGGCACTCTTCACCAACAGTGCACGGACTCTCTTGTCGATAGCCATATTTTTCACTTGCGTTATGGCTCGCTAAATAACACAACGTGGATGTCAACTGTCATACCGTGTACAGTGCCAGATTTGCACCTAATGGCCGAAACTGGAACTTTTTTTTTTTTCCAGCGAAAATCGGTTCTGCATTAACGCATTGTCCGCAGCTCGTGGTCGTGCGGTAGCGTTCTCGCTTCCCGCGCCCGGGTTCCCGGGTTCGATTCCCGGCGGGCTCAGGGATTTTCTCTGCCTCGTGATGACTGGGTGTTGTGTGATGTCCCTAGGTTAGTTAGGTTTAAGTAGTTCTAAGTTCTAGGGGACTGATGACCATAGCTGTTAAGTCCCATAGTGCTCAGAGCCATTTGAATCATTAACGCATTAGTTTCGCTGCTATACGATAATTACAGCCCACACTGGACCTCCGTGAGTTGCTGCACTGTAATTATAACCAGCCAGTAAGTATGCGGATAACTTCACACTTTTTCTTATTTAGAGGCAGTTGCCCCTTGTCGCACAATAGATATTGTGTCTAGATCAGTTTGCAATTTGTTTTAATCTTCTGATGACTTTACTAGACGGTAAATGCCAACATCATTTGCAAATAATCTAATAGGACTCCTCAGATTATCCTCTCAACCATTTATATGCATTAGGAAATACTGAGGACCTATAACACTTTCTTGTGGAATGCCAGATATCAGTTCAATTTTACTCGATGATTTTCCGTCGATTGCTACGTACTGTTATCTTCCTGACAGGAAACCACGAATCGAGTCGTACTCCATACGCACGCAATTTGGTTAGAAGTCTCTTGTGAGGAACAGCATGGACTTAAGCTTTCCTATTAGAACCACGGATACCGGACATTGTCGTACTCAGGTTTTTATAGAGGAGGAAAATATCAGAGGAAAAATATGTTGATTGGTAGTATTAGAGATAACACTGAAGAATACATTTACTAAAAAAAATAAATTGAATTGTGTGTGTCAGTGAGCTCTTTTTGAATAGTGGATAGTGATATGAAGTGTATGACGTTTATGTTTCACAAATCGGAGGCACTGTGTAGAGAATCGATACAACTGCCTCTGGGCGGTGTGGCTTAAATCCATGGAGTTATAAGGAGGGGAGATGCCATGACGTCACAAACTTGAAGCCGACAGAAACCGAGCTCCGCCATTGCAGTTTGGTCAGAAGACTCGTTTCCGATTGTGCTACTGTCTAGAGCTGCTGAAGGTTTTTTCATTTTAAAATGCCGGTTTGCGTTGTTTACGGGTGTACTAACCGTTGGAATAGTGCTACCAAGTTAAAAGGAATCACGTTCCATGCGTAAGTGGCCCCGTTCGTAAAATATTGTCGTTTATATTCGTGAGATGTGCGGCCTTGTTTACGTTTTGTGAAACTTGTTTTCTTCTTATTTTATTTCAGATTTCCGATCAATGAAGCTCGTAGGGCTCTGTGGGTTCATATGCTTATTTTTCTTGACAAAGCACAAACGATGTTTGTATTTACAAATGAAATTTTGTATAAGTGTGTAAACGAGTAAGAAATATCATCCGGTATGTAAACTAGCATAGCTTTTGGGTTCTGCTTTCAGTTTACATCGACACAAATACAGTAAAAGGTGATTTGAGTTTGAAAAGAGCTTTGTACACTGTTATTTTTCATCATTCGAAGTTCGTATCCAAAAGAAACACTTAAGTTAACGAGACCAAATCAGTGGTATTGCTGGGGCAAAAACGCATTAAAAACAAAACGAAAACACCTGAAAAAGCTATTCTGACGTGTTATGCATGTAAACATTGTAACACTCATCATCTGAAATTATTTCGCAGACATAACGTTAAATATGAAGAACACGCAATTCTAACAAGAGCTCTGTCACTGTTTTGACCAATCAAACATGGCGGCCCACCGGCTTCAAACAGACGTACAGCAGACGGCCATAGTGCCATCTCCCCTCCTTATACCTCCATGCTTAAATCAGATTGGTATAAGCTCGTGTGTTGCATACTCGCTGATTACAGATGATGTAACTTTGCTGCTCCCCTTGGGCCTTAATTTCCTCATTAGGCCCGCAAATCAACAAAAGCAAAGCAAGAGAAATGGGACGTAATCGAATTAAATCAGGCAATGCTGAGAGAGTTAAATTAGGAAATAGCACTTAAACTAGAAGTGTTTTGTTGTTTGACAGTAAAATATCTGATACTGGGTGAAGTAGAGAGGATACAAAATGTAAATTGACAACAGCAAAAAAAAGCATTTCTGAAAGTAAATCTTTAAACATCGAATATGAATTTAAATGTTAGGAATTCTTTTCTGAAGGTATTTATTTGGGGTGTATCATTAGTGAAAGGTGGATGACAAACAGTTCAGACAAGATGATCACATAAGTTTTTGAAATTTGGTCGTACAGAAGACTGTCCAATATTAAATAAGTAGATCGGATAAATAATTAGGAAGAACCGACTCGAATTGGAGAGAAAAGAAACTGGTACTACAAAGTGACGAAAAGAAGAGTTCAATGGACAGGACACGTAGTTAATCTGCTAAGGGATAGAATTGTGAGGGGTAAAAATTGTAGGAGGAGATCAAGGCGTGGATTGCAAAACACAGCATTTGAAAACTGAATTTGTAGTTATGGATAATTTCTACCATTTAAATTGTATTTTTTGTTATTTGTGATTGTAATTTATAAATCGCTCGCTCCCTTACTCGACTTGTTCTGTGTGTAGTGTTTAAGTAAGTAATGGATGAGCATAGACTAATAAATGATTATGACTACTAAACAGGTTTTAATGTAAGCAGGTTTGAGCAGTTACGTCGAGATGAAGAGGCTGGACAGGATATACTAGCATGGAGATATGTATTAAACCAAAATATCCACGGGTGTACTGCCGGTCTACAGTGTCCAGTCGCATATCATTTTTTGCTGCAGTGGAACACTTAAAGACTTTTCACGTCAGATTGTCGCATGTCACATAGTACAATGAATAGGATATGTCATTACTGACATACTTTTCCAATCGCGCCTGATCCTTGGTAATTCCAAGAAATCGGAATTCGGCAGGTCCAAACCACCCCCGCAGACTTGTTCTTCTGGCTCGTGCTGCGTTGAAGAATAACCACAGCCCTATCAAAAAATTGGTGCTGTATTGTACGATCATAGGAACGCCTTGGTGATGCCGATCATTTCATTCACAGGTTCCAGGATATTGATCATAAACCTCTACACTATACGGCGGGAGGCAGTTGGTACACCGTGTAACAGAAACATCTCCCCCCCCCCCCCTTTCCCCACCGTCTCTTGCTCGTTCCTTTAATTTAGTGGATGGAGTGAGAAAAGGGTTCTCCAAATTCATCTACGAAGGGAGTCATAAGGTTTTAATTATCAGCACGAAAAAAATAAGTTACGTAATTCATATTTATTTGGCTGCAGATACATTTACGTCAGCTTCATTTATAATTTTCAAACCACTGTGACGTGCATGGCAGAGGGTTTGTCCTATTGTACCAGTTATTAGGGTTTTCTGCCGTTTCATTCACGTATGGCGCACGAGAAGACTGGCTGTTTAAATGCCTCTGTGCGAGCTGTAATTAATGTAATCTTGTCCTCATGGTCCCTATGGGAGTGATACGTAGGGGTTGTATTATATTCCTATAGTCATCGTCTAAAGGCGGTTCTTGAAACTTTGTAAGTAGATTTTCGCGAGATAGTTACGTCTATCGTCAAGTGCCTGCCAGTTCAGTTCTGTCAACATCTCTGTGACACTCTCCCGCAGGTCAAACTAACCTGTTGACCATTCCTGCTGCCCTTCTCTGTCTGCCCCCAGCGGATCCGGGAGTAAGAACAGGCCGGAGATATTCCTGCCTGTCGTAAGAGGCGACTAAAAGGAGTTTCACACGTTTTGGCCGTTATGTGATGGACCCCTGTAGGGTTTGACCTCCATTCTTCAAAATTTTCCCGAAGAACGAGCCAATTGGGGAAGGGCGCCTTACATGGTGCATCGTGTCCATCGTGCATTAAGATGTTTAGCCGACTTTCTCGTCGTCGCATTTCAATCCCGCTCAGTCTCCATCTCTTGGGCGAGGACACCTTCTTGGGTGACCGCAGAGAGAACGCCTCGCGCCGTCCGCCCTCAGGAGCTCAGTTCGTCAGCGCACCTGACGATGGCGACATGTCTGATCGCCGAAATATTGTGCCCGTTGGACACAGTGGACCGACAGTACACCCGTGGACTGTTCGAACTATTAATAACCGCGGGCTCATTAATATACAGCACGAACGGCTATGGGTCCAACGCACATCTCTGTGGACATCCGAAATTACATCTACATACATACTCCGCAAGCTACCATACGGTGTGTGGCGGAGGGTACGTTTTACCACTGCTAGTCATTTCCTTTCCTATTCCAGTTGCAAATTGAGCAATAGATAAACGATTGTCTGTATGCCTCCATGCGAGCCCTGCTTTCTCTTATCTTACGTTTGTGGTCCTTACCGCGAAATATACGCTGGCGGCTGTGGGGTTTCTCGCAGTCAGCTTCAAATCCCGATTCTCTAAATTTTCTCAACAGCCTTCCTCGAAAAGAACGTCGCCTTCCGTCCAGGGATTTTCATTTAAGTTCCTGAAGCACGTACATAATATGACCATGTTGATCGAACCAACCTGTAACAAATCTAGCAGCCCGTCTCTGAATTGCTTCGGAGTCTTCCTTTAATCCGACTTGGTGAGGATTCCAAACACTCGAGAAGTACTCTAGAATGGGTCTCACTAGTGTTCTACAATATCACAGTCTCCTTTAGAGGTGAACTGCACTCACCCAATAAACCAAATTCGACCATTCGCCTGCTCCGCTATAACCCTTACTTTGTCGTTCCATTTCATATAGCTTTGTAATGTTACGCCTCGATGTTTAATCGAAGCGACTGTGTCAAGCAGCGCACCAAAAATGTTGTATTCGTACATTTACAGGATCTTTTCCCTACTCATCTGTACTAACTTCCCTTTTTCTACATTTACAGCAAGCTGCAATTCATCTCACAAAATGTAAATTGTAAGCCATGCTGTATCCTTATACAGTCAATAAACGACGACACTTTCCTGCACAGTACAGCGTCATCAGCAAACAGTTGCAGATTGCTGCTCACCCTATCCCCCAGGTCATTTATGCGTACAGAGAACAGTAGTAGTCCTATCACACTTCTCTGGGGCATTCCTGACGATAGTAGTAGAACAAACTATGTATGAGCACAATTTTTTAGTGCAGGTTGCCTACATCAGGGGCAGCTATGCACTCGGGGGCAAACCTATTGTTCTCCTTTGATTGACAGGTACTTAACCTATTGTTCTGTTAAGTGCTTTTTCATGTCACCTCCATTTCCTTTTCATTGACAGGCACTTAAACTATTGTTCATGTCCAATACAGCACTCGAAAAATTAAAACGCTAAAATTTGAAAGATGAAAAAAAAAAAAACGAAAGTATATCCTTCTGACATTAAGTTCTATAATCCTAGGAAGTAACTTATCATAGTATTCTTTTGTCTGAAGAGAGTTCCAATACAAATTTCAGAAAAAATATAATTTCGTAAA
Organism: Schistocerca nitens; assembly: GCF_023898315.1. Classification (NCBI taxonomy): domain Eukaryota; kingdom Metazoa; phylum Arthropoda; class Insecta; order Orthoptera; family Acrididae; genus Schistocerca; species Schistocerca nitens. The sequence continues at coordinate 163,998,829 of NC_064616.1, read as the reverse complement.
AACTTACGTCTCCGATACTAACCGACCTTCCCCGGTACGAGTTATCAGTTCGTTTGTAGTGTTCTCCCATATAATAAATCCAGGAACGTTAAGCCATGTCATTACACTGGCGTTAAAATCATCTGTTCGCACTATCCACTGTTCTGTGTAGGTGTTGAGGTACAGGGAATGGCCCAAGGGGAAAAAAACTGCACTTGATTAAACATTCGAAAGCTCTATCCTTATCAAGCGGAGTGGCAGCACTGAGGCAGTGTTCGCATTGGAAGGAAAGAGGTGGACTGTTTCGTGTATTTGAGTGCAAATGCAATATGAAATACTAAGCATCAGCTTTCCGGAGAACTGATAGAAAGCAATGAGAAACAAGTACATCCTGTGCATACTGAATTAGGGTAGTTCCTGAATGCACTCGTCGGTTGGTTATGTTATGCATAAATGACGGACTATCTTACTTAACTATTAATACAGACTAGAGCATCGAAACTCTCACGGTTGTGCTGTACCCACAGCGGCCGTGCTGCGTCGCGCAAAACCAAGAAAAGAGGTTCGGCGCCGCCTGTGTGGATGACAAACTGCGCCGCTCTGCGCAACAACGAACAAGTTCCGCGCAGCGTCGGTGCATCAAAGGAAATGGTTCGTTCGTGCGCGGCTTTGTTTGGTCGACGTTCCTCATTTCCATTGTTTCGAGGCGCGCGCGCTTACACACACACACACACACACACACACACACACACACACACACACACACACTGGAACATTGCTGCACTCCTACGAGTACCTGCTTGATTCTGGACTTCCCGGCGCCGTTTGCGTGGTGCAGAGCTGCTAGGTGCGGCGCGGCTTCTGCGTCTCGGGGTACTGTTGCTGCGGTCTCGAGCTCGACTTCTGCTGACCACCTTAGATTTCTCTATGTAGGGAATGCCTGGACCACGATCTGCTCAGTCTGATGAGGCTACATGAGGAACTGCTCGAGTAAATAACCACCAACACGGAAGTCGCTATAATCGCATCATATCGAAAGTGTTGCATCAGTACGAAACTCGCAAGTCATTTATTTATTTTTATTGACAAAAAAGACTTGATTGACAGAAAATAATTCTTATGAAAACTTTCTTTATCCACATTTGCCCTATACACTGCTTGACAGTTGCTAAAGAACAACTGACACTTGTTAAGGAACAGCTGCCAGTTGCTACCGACCATCCGACCGATAATAATAAAAGAAAATGTAGAGGGCAGGTCGTGTTAATTGCAGCAAAGCTTGTGCACGGACATTCTGTATGCATTCGACAGTTCATGCGGTACAGTGTTGGACGAAGGTTGTCGTGGAATCTTTTAGTGGTACATTGTGTGTGGTACCAGAACATGTTTGCTAGACATCATTGGAGTGCTGCCGATCGTGGAGGAGCAGTTGGACAGCGAAGCATCTCAGTGTCACTACTGTAGTCACAGTAATGGGTGTGTCCAAGTGTCGTCTCGCAACTGAAAAAGGCCACTGAAGGTGGAAATGTTATCTGAAAGCGTGCCAGTGGTTGTAGATAGACCACCACACTGCAGGAGGATACATATGTAGCCCAAGCAGCGAAAAGGAACAGACAACTCACTCCTAGGCAGATCGCTGCAAACATTGCATGTCTCTGCCAAAACCATTTTTCGGTGATTGTTTCAGCCAGGTTTGTATGCTCGAAGGCCTGTTAAATGCGTACCATTTCAACCACGCCTTCATTGAGAAAGAGTTCGTTGTTCTAGGGAGCAAAGTTGTTGGGGGTCGGCAACAGTGTGGTCCACAGTGACGTGCGATGAATCCTGGTTCAGTGTGGCAACTGGTTCTGGTCATCAGTTTGGAGAGAGAGGGGAACACGTTACACACCATTGAATGTTCATGAACGTCATTGGTTTGGCCTAGGCATGATGGTGTGGGCAGACCGTATGTAAAATGGCTGAATACTGCTGCATATTGCGTGAGGTAATGTTGCAGCACAGTGGTATTGCGTGGAGATTATTCTGCATCGTGTCCATTTGTTAAGGGGTGTGGAAGGGCCAGACTTCCTCTTATGGACGACAGTGTCCACCCACACGGGACCGTTGAGGTGTTGGACACACTGAAAAGTGAAGATGTTGAACATATGGAATGTCTTGTGTACTGCTCAGACCTATACCCTATAAAACATACTGGAGATTCTCTTCAGTTGTGTTTGTCAACAAACACTTGCTCTGCGAACCGCACATAAACTGAAAACCCCCTTGAGAGAGGGATGGGAATATCCTCCGAGGGCTACTCGACAGTTAGGTAGCCACCGTGAATAATAGGCGCAAAATGTGCATTTGTGCCTGAGGAGGGCATATTCCTCTCTGAGAGTCTGTTGGCAGTATGACCTGTTTCAAACATAAATGTTATTTATGCCTGTTAACTTGCTTTCCCATGTGGTGAAATCTACCATTTCTTGTGATAAATATACCACTCCACCTCTATTATGTATGTACTGTGTTTCATGCCATCCATCATTGCCTGTGATTATTGCTGTCCAGCAATGTCTTTATTCCTTAACAACTGTCATGCAGTGTATTTTGTCCAAGTTCCATCTGTTTCTGCTGGTTGTCATTTAAAGGGGTTTTTCTTCCTCTAAAACCCCACTGTGCTGTAATTATTGAAGAAGTGCACTGTTGTACACCATCTTTTTCAGCAATCTTTTTTCTGCAGGTGTTTCCACACAGCTTAAAATCATTTTCAGATCAACCATATATTCATACCGAGCATCAGTCACGAAATCATTGCATGCAAAACTTTGAGCCTTCCATTTTATTCCACGACTTCTTATCATAAAAGCCCCATTACTTCCTTATTTGTAGATGCACTGAAAGTTAAAGAATATTTTGGCATTAAGACATTTTTCCTTTGGAACTCAAATGGGGACAAAACAGTGTGCTAACAAATGCACAGACTGGAAACACAGTCTATATAACAGCTATTTTGTAAGTGAACAATAAAATAAAACATATGCATATTATAAACACCTCTAGCATTTGCACCAGGTAAGTACACTGTATAAAAAAGTAGACTGCTAGGAGACATACTGAGAATGCTGTGTAACACTGCCTCTAGCCGTCATAATGCCCTCAATTCAGCAAAGAAGAGAGCCCACCAGTTTCTTCAGGTAAGCCATTTCCAGCAGAAGCCACTCATTGTTTAGATCCCATAGAGCTACCAAATTGCCGGGATGTTGATTACAATATTTCACCCGCTGTTCCAAATAGTCACAAACATTTTGAGTGAAATTAAGATTGGATGATTTAATGGGTCTGTCAGTGTGCTATGTGGTGCACGAGTTTTCATCAAACAAGGAAGGCATGCGTGTAGCTCTGTGAATACAGCCGGGAGTATGGGAGTGTCACAGGATACTTATTATGAAGATACAGAAGAAAGGGCAACTTGGTCATTTAGGATGTTGAAATAAACATTGTAGTTAATGTCCGGGGTTACCTGAATGAGTGGGCACAAGTCACGATATGAAAAACGTGTACGGAAATTACATAGTCAAGCACATCTGACCTGAACTATACCAAATTTCAGTGGAGAGACCAACTCCAGTTGCAATCGAGCATTAAAATAATTTGATGGTGAAAGTTGAAAGTTTGTGCCGGTCTGGGACGCAAACCCCGATCTCCTGCTTAATGCAAGCAGTTGCCCTAACCATCTTGGCCAAGTCCCACAGAAGAGACACCACACATGTATATAGCTTATCTGTAGACACGAGTGCCTCGATAACTGTAGAACGGATGCAGAACAGCGTCTGAGTGTCTTGCAGGTAGACAGGACTTGCAGGTAGGTGAATGGACAGTGGACCTACAAGCATGCAACACACTGCAGGTTAAATTTCTTGCATCTTTTAAAAAGACACAAAGTCTTGATTTGTGGGATTACACTATATGCCTCCAGTCAGTCTGTTCAGTTTCTGTGTTATTTGGTGCATCGAAGATTTACAGCCTTATGTGCCATTCTGAGCAATGACCTTTGCAGGGTACCTGATCCAAATGTCCACTGCATACTGTTCTCTTCATGATGTATACTCGGAAACCGGTTGAGATGGCTCTGCATTAACTGATGGCAGCAATTCTTGTTTCAGTGACAAGGCATGACACTTATCTCTGGTCCTTGTCTGCCAGGACGATACTTATCTCCGCCCCTTGTCTGCCAGGATCTTTTTAAGATCACTCTGCCTACATTGTGTGACATAATTGTGGGTGGTACACCATTCCTTGTACAAGGGTGTGCTGAAAAGCAATGCCTCAAAAATTTTTTATGTGAAAACTCTTAAAGCTTTTCGTATTGTATATCTTGCAGTCCTCTGCTGCAAGAATGCTCCGAATTGTAACATGTAACATGACAGTGTGTAATGTAACTGTGTCAGTGTGTCAGAAACAGTGTCCTGTAATCGATATTTGAATTCGAAGAATTTGTCCACACACAGAGTACCTTCTCTTTCAGCATGACAATGCCAGACCACACATGAGCACTGCGACATCTGCAACAATCTGACGCCTTGGGTTCACTGTCATTGATCATCCTCCATAAGGACCCAACTTGGCCCCATCTGATTTTCATCTGTTTCTTAAACTTAAAAAACATTTTCAATGATGAAGTGGTGTCTGTGGAGGTGAGGTTGTTGCTCCATGAAGAAACTCATACATCCTATGGCGGTGATATCAACAAACAGCTCTCTCATTGGGAGAAATGTGTTTGTCACTTGGGTGACTATGTTGAGAAATAAATATGTAGACATGAAGAATAAAGATGTAGGATGTTAATAACTTTTTTATTTAAAAAGCTTTAAGAGTTTTCACAATAGATACAATGGACAGTGCACACTGCAACACCAACATATCGGGCAACCTCCTTTACTTTGAGGTCAAAACACTATGACTCATTTCTGCTATTCTTTCATGCCTCCACATCTTACTGTGATGGTTCCACATGCAGACTGGCACATACACATCACTTCATTGCCACGAGCTACGCCAGCAGTAGAAGGTCACGTGACCACCTGGTTCCATTTTTACACCATCTACAGCACTCCATAGTGAGCAGTGCAGTCTTAAAGGGGTTGATTATATTTTGACCGGTGAGCATACTTGCCATTTCTGTGCTATAAAAAGTTTATAGTATCCAGCTTCTGTGTGCATTTATATATTCACAAGGCTGTATGTCTTAAACTCAAGATGTGGATTATTGCCCAGACAGACATTAATTCAGCAAAACAGCCAAATGCATTCTTTCTATTTTAACACAACAATACATAACTTTGAACAATGTGTGTAAGCTGATTCTGCATCTGTAAGGTGTACGTTGTTTGTCAATAAGCAGATAAATATTGTTTTTGGACCATTAGTTCCTTGTCTCAACATACACTCTTTAGGAACCTCTGCTAATATGTGTAATTTACCCATAAAAGTTTGGGACACACACACACACTAATGTGACTACCATCTATGTTCAACATCAATGCACGATAACCACTCACAGACAGCAGGTGGCTAACACTAAAAGTGGACAGTATATAAAGTGTGTCAGGGGGATGTGGAAAACAGTGCAGTTGTTGTCATTATTTGGAAATGCAGCAATTTATGTGAAGTCCAAAAGGGCAAGATAATTGGCTTTCAGGCCAAAGGAGGAAGCATTTCCAAAATGGCTATGTTTTTAAACTGGTCATGTGCCACCATGGTTAAACTGTACTGTGCATGGCACAATGGCGCTATCCAAAACCGGCGCTGAGGCAACTCTGCTGCACCACAGGCACTAGATGACAGCGGTGAATGGCACCTTTGGAGATGTGTTCAGTTGAATAGACATGCTACTGTTGAGCAACTGACTGTCCAGGTGAATAAAGAGGCTCTCAACAGTGTCTCTTCAGTGACTGTACAGAAAATGGTGCTGCGTATGGGCCTTCGCAGCAGGTGCCTGTTTCATGCACCCGTGCTGACTGCTGTGCTGTGCAGCAACGAATGCTGAAATTTGCACACCAGTACCACAGCTGGACGTCCACTGAGTGGAGACAAGCGGCCTTTCAGATGAATGATGTTTTCTGCTCCATCAGACAGATGGCCCTTGGGGTTTATGGCCCTGCAACAATTGTCAGAAGTATCCAGGCAGGAGGAGGAGAGTTATATTCTCAGGAACATTTTTGTGGCTTTCTCTGTGTGATCTCATGATTCTGTAAGGCACATTACATCAATGCAAATATGCATCTATCCTGGAGAGCATATCCACCCCTGCATGCAGTTTGTTTTTTCTTGGTATGATAGCATCTACCACAAGACAATGCAACATGTCACATAGCTTGCAATGTATGTACTCCCCTGGCCACCAGACTCCCTGAATTTAAACTCAAGCAAGAATCTGTGGACCACTTTGATTAGGCTGTTTGTACCATGAATACTCAACCAAGAGACCTGGCCATAGCACTGAAGGCAGTATGGCTCACATCCTTATCGGTACCTCCCAGAATCGCACTGACTCTCTCCCTGCATGTCTCACAGTGGTCTGTGTTGCAAAATGTGGTTATTCAAGCTTTTGACAGGTAGTCATATTAATGTGAGTGGACAGCATATACACACAACAAAAAAGTTTTGCATCATCCCTGTTCCCATAACTGCTGAAGATAGACGTTGACTGTGGATATTGTATCACAGGCACAGTCCCTTTGACTCTTCAGAGGTGTCACTAAACCTGCCCAAAGATGTAAATAACCATGCACGAGCAGCATCTATTAGACGGAGGGGTCCGACTGCCGATCACTTCCAGTCATTCTACCAGGAAGGAGGTACACGGCTCGTGTTTTCTGTAGTTCAGCCATGCCTAGACAGTCAAAACCGCAGTTCGATTGCGTCCGCATTGGTTTCTTTGTGCCAGGAAGGGCTCTCAACAAGGGAAGTGTCCAGGCGTCTCGGCGTGAACCAAAGTGATGTTGTTCAGACATGGAGAAGATACAGAGAGACAGGAACTGTCGATGACATTCCTCATTGAGGCCGGCCAGGGGCTACTACTGCACTGGATGACTTCTACCTACGGATTATATGGCTCGGAGGAACCCTGACAGTAGTGCCACCATGTTGAATGATGATTTTCGTGCAGCCACAGGACGTCGTGTTACGACTCAAACTGTGCGCAATAGGCTGCATGACGCACAACTTCACTCCCGACATCCCTGGTGAGGGCCATCTTTGCAACCATGACACCATGCAGCGCAGCACAGGTGGGCTCAACAACGTGCCCAATGGACCGCTCAGGATTGGCATCACATTCACTTCACTGATGAGTGTCGCATATGCCTTCAACAGGACAATCGTCGGAGACGTGTTTGGAGACTACCCAGTCAGGCTGAATGCCTTAAACACATTGTCCAGTGAGTGCAGCAAGGTGGAGGTTCCCTGCTGTTTTGAGGTGGCGTTATGTGTGGCCAACGTGTACTGGTGGTCATGGAAGGCACCGTAACAGCTGTACGATACGTGAATGCCATCATCTGACTGATAGTGCAACCATATCGACAGCATATTTGTGAAGCATTCGTCTTCATGGATGACAATTCTCACTCACATCATGCACATCTTGTGAATGACTTTCTTCAGGATGACGACATCACTCAACTATAGTGGCCAGCATGTTCTCCAGACATGAACCCTATCAAACATGCCTGGGATAGACTGAAGAAGGCTGTTTATGGATGACGTGACCCGCCAACCACTCTGAGTGATCTACGCCGAATCGCCGTTGAGGAGTGGGACAATCTGGATCAACGGCGCCTTGATGATCTTGTGGATAGTATGCCACAACGAATACAGGCATGCATCAATGCAAGAGGACGTGCTACTGGGTATTGAGGTACCGGAGTGTACAGCAATCTGGACCACCACCTCCGAAGGTCTCGCTGTATGGTAGTACATCATGCAATGTGTGGTTTTCATGAGCAATAAAAAGGGCAGAAATGATGTTTATGTTGATCTTATTCCAATTTTCTGTACAGGTTCAGGAACTCTCAGAACCGAGGTGATGCAAAACTTCTTTTGGTGTGTGTATATAACATCTCATCCCTCCCCATTTCTGTCACCTCTCCCTCCCTCATCTTTCTCTCCCCGTACTCTCCCTCCCTTTCTCTCACTCCCCTTCTGCTCTCATCATCCCTCTCTCCACTCTCTCTTCCCCCATTCTCTCTTTCTCTGTGCTGACAATCTGTTCTTTTCATCACCTTTAGCCTTTACTGGTCCAGCTTCTACTCCCCTTATTCCCATGCTCTTGTGTTTTAGTTGCTGATGATAATCTTTATGAGGAAGATTGGTGAGGGTGTTGACGTATAGTTTGTCCCACCAGAATAGCCTGAAAGGGGAGGGGGGGACTGACTTTAATGTTCTCATGTGACAGCTGATTCACTGTCACCATTTCATATACCTTCACTCCGTGATATAATGTGGTGTGGCTTGGAAATTAACCCAGGGCATTTTCATGAAGACCTATAATCAGGAATCCGGTGTCACTATGTCCTCCACTTTCTGTCAAAATACTTTAGATTAAATTTTTCCCACCATCTAGATTCAAACTGGTTTAATCTAAGTCAAGTGCTATCTCACATCCATGCGTTAGAAGCTTTGACATTTGAGGAAGGTGTGTCTCAGACTACAGCTCATATAAATGAATCATTATATTGCCAACATTAACCATAACAAGTATGCTGGAGTAGTGGTTAAGGCAATGGACTCGTATTTGGGGGAACCAACTTTCTAACTTTGTAGTTCTTATGGTTTTGATAGATCACTCCAGGTGAATGTTAGCATTAGTCCTATGGACAGGCCACCAGTAATTTCCTTTCACATTCATTTTCCAACTAAGCTAGTATAATTAATGTAATGTATAGTATAATATGTATTTAAGACTGATACTATGTTGATGTGATTTATGATTTCATGGCAGTGGTCGAATGGAAAAAAAAATTTCACCTTCCCTACCACATGTTCTCAATTTGATGCTCTGGAACCTTCACTTGATCCTATGAGTCTGTAGTGTGCCCATATTTGGCTTTCTTTCTTTTTTTTTTTAACTTTTATCTCTGTTCCAGTGTAGTGTAGTTATATAATATAGCTTGTACCTGAATTTGAGTGGAAAAGTATTTTCTTTTTTTGTCTATCTTTATCTATGCCAATGAGTCATATGAACAATCTTAAGTTAGCTAAGAAAATAAAATGTTTAACATGTTTTGAGTTCACTTTTTAATGAATGGTGGTTTAATCCACAGGTACAGGGAACACAATGACACATCCCCCTCCTGGAGAATCAGATTTTGAATACATTAACTATGGGGAAGAAGATCAAATGGTATGTTCTAAAACATCATAACTTTTGTTGAGGAACATTTTGTTTACTAATGGAGCTTGTTAGTTCTTGTTTCAAATGAAAATTTAGTGTGTAGACACGTTATATGTATAAATTACAGATTACTATTTTGTTATTGGTTATGTACTAGTGACTTTGTATTGTGTCTGTGCTTTAGTAGTGGACATACAGGGAGATGACAGAAGTCATAGGATACCTCCTAATATAGTATTGGACCTCATTTTGCCCACCGTAGTGCACTACTCGATGTGGCATGGACTCAATAAGTCATTGTAAAAATATTGAGCTATGCTGCCTCTATTGCTGTCCATAATTGCAAAAGTGTTGCCAGTGCAGGATTTTGTGCACAAACTGACCCCTTCATTATTTCCCATAAGTGTTCAATGGGATTCATTGCGGGCATTCTGGATGGCCAAATCCTTTGCTTGAACTGTCCAGAATGTTCTTCAAACCACTCACAAACAATTGTGTCCTGTGTCATGGTACACTGTCACCCATAAAAATTCACTCGTTATGTGGGGGCACGAAGTCCACGAATAGCGGCAAATGCTCTCCGAGTAGCCGAATATAACCATTTCCAGTCAATGATCAGTTCAGTTGGACCAGAGGACCGAGTCCATTCCATGTAAAAACAGCCCACACCATTATGGAGCCACCACCAGTTCACGCAGTGCCTTATGACAATTTGGGTCCACAGCTTTGTGGGGTTTGTGCTACACTTGAACCCTACCTTCAGCTCTTACCAACTGAAATCATGTCTCATCTGATAAGGCCACAGTGTTCCAATCATCTAGGTTCCAGCTGATACAGTAACAAGCCCAAGAGAGTCCCTAAGGGCAATGTCGTGCTGTTTGCAAAGGCACCTATGTCAGTCATCTGCTGCCGTAGCCCATTAATTCCAGATTTTCCTACACTGTCCTAATGGGTATGTTCGTTGTACATCCCACATTGATTTCTGCAAGTATTTCATGCATTGTTGCTTGTCTGTCAACTCTGACAACCCTGTGCTTATGCCGCTGCTCTCAGTTGTTAACTGAAGGCCGTCGGCCTCTGTATTGTCTATAGTGAGAGGTAATGCCTGAAATTTGATATTCTCGGCTCACTCTTGACACTGTGGATCTCAGAATAATGAATTCCCTAACAAATTCCTAAAGGGATTGTCCCATGCGTCTAGCTCTAACCACCATTCTCTGTTCAGAGTCTGCTAATTCCTGTCATGTGGCCATAATCATGTCGGAAACCTTTTTACATGAATCACATGAGTACAAGTTCTGAGTACAGTTCTGCCAGTCCACTACTGTTTTATACCTTGAGCGAGTGATACTAGTACCATTTGTATATGTGAATATTGCTATCACATGACTTTTGTCACCTCAGTGGAATTCTGTGCCCAGTGATGTTTCAGTTGCTATTCTCTTGAATGAAGCATTAGTTTAGTGTAAACAGGCTCTCTCCTACACATGAAAAAAGTATATCTTTGTGTTTCAAACTGTAAAAAGTGCAATGTCACTGATGAAAACAGTATATTGAGAAGAATATGGGAATAAATTAGAAAGTGTGCCATTTTAAAACTTACAGTGGAAGTAATGAAAATCAGAGTCCTGTTAGACATGTCCTAATAACTTAGAAGGAGTTATGTTCTAAGATTTACACTCAGTTTGTTTATTCTTGGCTAATATTTAACTTCAGTGTGAAAGTTTGCACATAACTCAGTTGAAAGAAATGTTGTTGATGAAGTACGTGCCATTTGAAATAATCACACAGTGGTGGTCACTTGTTGAGAGACTGGCCGAGCATGGTGAGTATGGAATAGCTTCCTTGTGCAAGCTGTGTATTTATTGTACCATTATGTTCACTATTTGAGGTTTTCTGTATACATTATGTATTACACTTATTTTTTAGACTCTCTGACTCATAGTTTTTGGCATTTATAATGGAGTGTTATACATTTCCACAAACAGCACAGAAAAGCCACCATTGTTTTTAGGTGGGGGGGGGGGGGGGGGGCTAGTTTTTGTCTGTTTTGAGCCGTATTGCCATCTACTGAATCACTGTATGCTACAGTTAAAAAAGTACATTTTATTCTTTGACCAGAAGGAAAAAGCAGACCTAAGTTGTTCAAAATATTTTCATTCTATGTTACTACATTTATAAAAAGGAAGGTTAGAAGTACAAAACAAAACTGAATCTTGGATAAAGTAGTTAGAACTATCAGAATGACAGTTCTTAAACAGTGGCTGTGGTTCATTTTTCAGCTTCCAGCATTCACTTGTATCTACCAGAGTGGCTATTTTACCATCACGTCAGATTATTGGATGTCTTGCATAGTAACTCTGTGGATTGTGACAAAGTTCTTGTAAATAGTTCCTGTAATCTAACTGATAAAAAGCTTGGTTTATGGATCTCTTTTCTGTCGATATAAATGAAATGCAAGAATTTCCTTCCTCAAAGCAGGTGAACTTGATGGAATGGTCTGCAGAGTTGCAAAATAAGTGCTTTAGGAAAATATTGCAAATATTCACACTTCTTGTATCTAATAACGCTTATGGAACAATTTGTCACTAATTACTTGCGTGAAAGAACATATTCTGCTTAGTTTACAGAAAAAATAGATACATTAATACAATTGTCAAGAATTAAACCTAGTCCCAACAAACTTTTTAATGTGATGTAACATTAAAGTTTCCACTAATTTATTTTGCAATTATATTGTAATGTGTTGTGCTGCATGCAGTGTAGCATACAAGTTAGCATCACAAGCTGGCTTGCTGTGGGTCACCCAGTCAAACACAACAACTTGCAATTGTTTATCATTTAATATTTATCAGTTTGTGATGGTTCTCAAAATACCCTTCATTTGTAATGTTTTATTTCATTCTGAAATATTCAGTTTTGTGTAAATATCTGCACTCTCCTTCCAGGGGTTTAATTTTGTTCCGGCTGTATTGGTGTTCGTAATAAACATGCTTTCAGTGCCAAGTACTGCACTTCATTTATGATCCTGCTTTCTGATTTGGACTTTATTCTGGTTATGACGACATTGTTTGATGGAGGTGCCTGGTACTTCAAAACGTATACATCACTGTGGCTCCAATTAGGCAATGTAAAAGCTGTAGCTATACAGGAGCCAGAATATAAGTGGTACATAATTCCCACCATCCCTGTATTTGGGAGACCAATAATTCCAAAATAGCAATAAGTCAGGTGAACAGAAGTCACTCATCAGCATTTCCTGGAGATGGTGGTCAGAACCCACTGAATGACTGAAAGGAATCAACCGACTTGTCACATACAACAGGTGGGATGACATAATGTGTTTGGCAGAAGTATACTTTTACTTGGGTGGCACAGCCCAACAGTGGTTTGAGGACAGGTTACAGAAGTTCGGTGCATCGTCCGAACAGGCCTCAGAAGTCCCAATGGTACTGTCTAATGCCCTGTCATCGTCAGCTGACAGGCATTACTGGATGCAGATACGGAGGGGCAGGTAGTCAGCACACCACTCTCCCGGTTGTTATCAGTTTTTATGACTGGACCTGCAACTTGTTAATCAAGTAGTCCTCAGTTGGCCTCATGAGGGCTGAGTGCACACCGCTTTCCAGCATCACTTGGCACACCTTGACGGTCACCCATACAAGTGCTTGCCAAGCCCAACGGCTCTTAACTTCGATGATCTGACGTGAACAGGTATCACCACTGTGGCAAGGCCACTGGCAGATGTTGAACAGCTCTGATAAATTTTGGGCTGAACTGAAGAAAACATTTGGTAACAATCAGATGGAAGTCCACATAGCAGAAGAACGATTTGAGAACAGGGCCCAATGTCATGGTGAAATGACACAGTCCTGTATACAGAATACCTTGCCCCTATGCCACATTGTGAATCAATATATGAAAGAAGCTGATGAAATCTCATATTTGATGAAAGGAGTTGCAGAAGACATGTACCAAGCTCTTTTGGTAAAGGGTGTCACAGCAACGGAGGACTTCATCAAGTGGTGCCAGTGCATAGAGGCAATGCAACACAAAAGAATCAGAAGAAAGAGCTACTTCAGACTGCTGGCTGTGATCCCTATGGCAGTTCACCATGAACTACACCTTGTTGTAAAAGAAGAAATACAGCATTTTATGGGTCCAAAACTTTTGCACCATGTAAGCAAGACTTAGCAGAAATAAAAGTTGAACTCATATGGCAGGAGGTGATAGTGTTGAAGAAGAGCTGTATCAATTTCCCCCACCAGTTGAACACACCAGGAAGAACAGTCTCGGCCAGCTTGGACTTACATCACAGCTATCAGATAACAATCCAGCACCAGACCAACACTGGAACGACTAACTCCCCCACCAAGTACAACACCCTGCAGAAGAACAGACATTTGGAGGAGAGAGGACAACACACCAGTATGTTTCCACTGTGGATACCCTGGAGAAATACACTACTGCAGATAAAGAAAACATGTTTTCAATTACTACTACACCATCAGATGTCAATTATCTCAACAGTTCTTTTCGCACCAGTCGACTGCAGATGATTCTAGTCGACCTGCTGGACAAATTTTATCGCTGTACCCAGGATGAGTTCCTTCCCCAACATTGCACAGCCATTCCCCATTGCCGTACAGGTGTACCAGCCGCTCTCCTAGCCACTGAATTGAGGAAAACTAAGCAAAGCAACCATCTATGGAGGTGAAGCCACCACAGATGCAAGTCCATAATGGATGACAGTCACCAAGATTTCAGAACATCTTATTAACGTCATGATCCACGGCCAACCTGTTCAGATGCTTGCCGATTAAGGAGTTTTCTTTCCTGTAATGTTGAGTTCTTATTATCACCAGCTAAAGAAGACTGTGTTCTATGATATGAAAGTGATTTTGGTGAAAGTCACAAATGGAAAATACGGTCAGCTGACAGGGACTTGTATTGCAAGATATCAATGTCAGAACTCAGCTTTTTGAATTTGTTGTTTGTCATAATGTTATTCTTATATGGGATTTCTTGCAGGGATTACAAGCAGCCATAGACTGAGGAAGATCAGTGCTGCAGAGTAATAAAGCAATTTCAGCAATCACACATAACAAAGATTGTGCTTGGCACTGTTTGCCAATGATGATTTTGTTATCCCACTGTCATCAATGAGACAAGTTCCAGTCATCAACTGAGGTGCTCAGGTAAACTGTAAAGCTTTTGTCAATTGCCAAAAGCTACTCAGGCTCACAAAAGAAATCTACATGCCAGTGATGATCATAAGCTTTGTATGTGGTCAGGGAGAACTTTGGATCACTAATTGTTACAAGCAGCAACTCATCCCTACAGATATGTGCTTAGGGACAGACACAGTAGTCCAGGAAGGGTAGCTTGGTGTCATTGATGAGGAATCGTGCTCCACTACCACAACAGACAATGCTGGGGAGAAAGCTACTATAAAATTGCCAAAAGGATGTGACCTAGCTGAGCAGCAATGTCAGCGAATGATAGCCATTCTGCGTCAGTTTTTGGTTGCTTTCAAATCCAAAATGGACAAAAGACAGGCCAAGTGATACATGGTAAAATACCACATTAATACTGGGGATCAGCCACTAATCAGTCAACACTCGAATAGATTGTCGGTGGCTGAATAATGGATAATTGGGATAATTGATGAGGGAGTCGTGAAGATTGTGCAAGATAACATCACTAAACCTACAAAGAGCACTTGGTCATCTCCTGTGATCCTTATAAAAAGGACGGCATTTGACATTTCTGTGTCAACTACCGACTATTGAACAAAATCATGAATAAAAGTGTGTATCCATTGCCGCACATTGATGACAGCCTAGACTGTGTGAAAGGAGCAAAGTTTTCCTCAACTAGCTTCATAACTCCTGATCTGCTCTATGAGTTTAATGTTATGCCGTTTGGACTGTGTAATGCTCCGGCCTCCTTGGAACATATGATAGACAACTTGCTTCAATGCCTTAAACGGACAGTATGTCTTTGCTATCAGGATGACATTGTCATTGTTTTCTTTTCTTTCTTCCACCCCCCCCCCCCCCAAGATATTTGAAGAATGTCTACTGTGTTCAGATTGCAGTTCTCTGCCTGAACTGCCTGAATCCAAAAAAGTGCATCTTCAACACACAAGAAATTAAAGAGTTTGAGTCTATTGGTGATGGGGTCTGTTCCAATCCAGAGAAAATAAGAGCAATCACAGATTTTGTGACTCCTTGGCCTATTTGTGATGTGAGAAGTTTTCACAGCATGTGCTCATACTACCACTGACTCATAAAGGACTTCTGTGCCAATACACATCTCTTACAAGAACTATTGCAGGGAGATTCCAAATTTTCTTGGAATGAGCTGCAAGAAAAATCTTGCCTCCTCACTAAGGAAGTCCTAACACATTCTCCAGTCCTAGAATTGTATGATGAGAATGCTGACACAGCACTTTACACCAATGTTACCAGGTATGGGGTAGGTGCAGTTCTAGTACAAATCCAGGAAGTGCTGAAAAGATGATAGCTTGTGCTTCCAGAGTACTCTCCAAGTCTGAAAGGAACTGTTCTACAACCAAGAAAGAGTGCCTTGCCGATGTTTGTGCCGTCAACAAGTTCTGGCTATACTTATTTGGCAAACCGTTCACCATTGTGATGGACCACCATTCTCTGTGCTGGAAGAGTAGCCTGAAGGACCCACTGGGTTGGCTGGTGAGATGGGCTCTGAGGCTTCAGGTATACGATATCTCAGTGGTATACAAAAATCAATGCAAGCACTAGGACACCAGCTGCCCTTCAAGGAACCCTTTGGCAGAACACAGCAGCTTGGAAGAAATCTCAGTCAATGTTGCTTTAAATGACATTGCTGCTGAGCAGAGGGAATATCCATCATTTCAGCAAACCATAGAAGTCTTGAAGAAGGAGGAACCAACCGAAAGAGAATTCCAGTTAATGAACAGAACAGTTAATATTATCCAATGGGGTGGAAATGGTTGCTTGTCATCCCATTTCGTATAACCTAGCGATCATGTAATAATTCCATGACGCACCAACATCATATTTGTGAAGATTCTAAAAAGTATGAGATGCAGGTGCCACTGGCCAGGTCTTCATCTGTCTGATAGACACTATGTGAGCCACTGTAAGGAATGCCAGCAACGGAACCACATGTTGCAATTACCTCTGGGGCATCTGCTACCTGCCAGCAGCAGTGCTTTCCACTGAATTGGAATCAATCTCTTGGGGAGCTTGGTAAAGTCGACAAGTGAGATTCGATGAATTATAGTCTTCACTGTGAGATGGTACATTTCGAAAATGCCTATGAAGAGCTTTAACAACAGATGCGGCCGTGTACGTGTGTCCTGTTGTAATGCTAGCAGCTAAATTGGCAAATGCTATGACAGCCAAGAGAACGAGGTTTGACAGTTGAGGGGGTCATGCCGACCCAGATGAGCTTTACAGCTCTGTCAATAGGTGGCAGGACCTTTGACACACTACGATTGACAGAGCTCAAAGTATGAGCAATCCTGACTGCAGGTCAACAAGCCGGAGACACAGGCCATGTAGTGGGTAATACTCAACTGTTTGAATGAACTGTGGAGGGTAGCTGCTATGGCCAAACTAAGTGAATAAAGAAAATATGAAATAAGGGAACTGTAAATAAAAACTAAATCAAATCAGTGACAGAGAAACCACTCATATGGTTTTTAAAGACAAATATTAGATGAGTGCGTGAGTGAAGGTACACCCTGACTATGAGATTTAGTTTACAAGTTTTGGATGTAGCATGATCTTTAAATAGTAATAAATCACCAATGCCTTAAGCATTTCAGACCAACATAGTGTTAATGGCTAGGGCTCAGTGAGCATTATTGAACTGTTCTAATAAATCATATGTAAATATCATGTACTTCAAATTACAGGCCTGAATGTATATTCCACACATGAAAAAGTGAATTTTCCTGTAAATAAAACATGAAATAGTGAAGGTAGCAGCAGCATTAGTAAATAGAAGTATTAGATATGTATTACTGTAATTAGTTTAATTTTTATTAGTGATATAACAATGTAAAATGGCATCCATATGAGCAAAGACACTATTTGAGGGAAAACCATTAAAGATACATGAATAATACAAGCAGCATTAAAAAGTTGATGGAATTTAATTCCAAATTCATGTTTGATATGTATATATAACAATAAATTTGCAATTTTAATAAACATTTTTGGAACAGCAATCAAAAAATTTAAAAAAAATTTTCTTTTTAAAATGCAGTCTTGATCGCACCATGTATGCTACAATAACATAGGTGACCGGTTTTGGTCATATCACATGACCATCATCAGACCCATGGCATCCTTCGAAGTTGGTATGTGGAACACTCTTCTCAGCTGCTGTGATGACCAGTTGACATCACAGTAGCTGAGAAGAATGTTCCACATACCAACTTCGAAGGGTGCCATGGGTCTGATAATGGTCATGCGATATGACCAAAACTGGTCACCTATGTTCTTGTAGCATACGTGGTGCGATCAAGACTGAATTTTAAAAAGAAAATTTTTTTAATAAATTTGCAGTTTAAAAGTTTTCAGAAGTCAGATATGCATGTTTTTTGCATGGGACAACTTGGATTTCAGCATACAATTGGAGCAGAGGATGTACAGACAGCATGTATGTGCAGCTGAAAGTCCCCTTGTGTGTGTAACTGAAATATTTTCTAAGTCTTCGGTCATGGACTCGCAAAAGTACATGCGAGGAACTCTGAAATATTTTTAATTTGTGTGCACTTAGAAAAATTCGTGTCATGTGAACTGGTTGGGTGAGACTTGTAAATATTTTGCAAGTGTCTGTCACAAAGAATTTGAAACATTTTTAGTGTGAAGACTATGAAAAACTTTGGGGTTACAGTACTTAGTTTTACATCTGTGAACTGTTAGGCAGTTAACTTTGATTCTGATCTGCAGTTAAAAATGTTGTTAGTTCATGATTACAGAACTTCTGTGTAGAAGTTTGCTGGAGCACTTTAAATATTTTCTGTGATTTTGTTTAGGTTCAGCGAACAAATGATGCTGGTTGGCTTACTAAGATTTTTGCATCGACAGATGTTATTTTAATAGTAAACTGTTGAGAATAGTGGAAAAGGACATTTCACTTAATTTTTCTGCAATAAATTCAGTTTGTTAAAAGTGAGAAGTGAACATTATTTCACTGCAAATTCCTGTCTGCATATAGATGTGGGTTAAAGCAACAGATGCATTGGTTGGCCCCTGAACAGTGACAGAGATTTTCATAAAAAGAAATCTATAATAGGTCAACAAAGACATAGCCTTATGTTTTATTCCATAAGCATATCCCTCCTGTTGTATCTTCTGTGTGCTGCTGGTAAAATACTTGCAATACTTGCCTCTGCTCCCAAGCCTTGAGTGAAAAAAGAAATTATGTAATGAAAATCCTCTTTTTATGTCATAGAAAGTGGACCTGGGACATGAATGTATCCCATGGAATATAAATTAATTAAAGAGTTATTTGGAGAACTTAAAATTGCCCACACAGTGAAGATGATATTGCGTCATTTCTACAGAAGGCTAATGACCTGCTGGAGGGAAAAGGTTCTCTGTTGAGAAGACCATAGAACATGTTACGAGTTTGACCAGTCTCTCACACCAATCTGTTCTTCAGTTATTTACAAACAATAGCTGCTATTATTCAGTTACCAGTAAGAATAATCATTTATTCAGTATATTTGCCACTATGGTTTACTCCATGAAAAGGTTGTTAGTAGTATAATTCAGTTGCTTCACCAGCACCTCTTTTCTTGAAAGAAACTTTTATAAAGTAAAAAGGTGGGAATGGTTGTAAAGTTAAAAAGAAATTAATCGAATCATATTTATTGAATATTCTGTCTGATCTTGAAGGCACATAGAAGTATTAAAAACTTGAATACACAGTATTAATGTTCCACAATAATATTTGTTTAATAGTTCATTATGAACCTACTTTCAGCTTACAAGGCCGTCGCCAGATACGACGTGGCCTAGGAAGCCAAAAGCTGTTTCATAACAAACTATTAAATAGATATTGTGGAAAATTAATACTGTGCATTCAAGTTTTTTATAATCAAATTCTGAGAACAAAGCCATTAAACTGATAGCTCAAAGTGTGACTACATTAACTGTGTGATAGTTTATTGTTGTTGGTTATATGTCTGTGTTAAAATATGTACTAGAGTTGGTCTCAGATTTTATCATCTTCCAAACTTTCTGGTCTTCTGGAAAACACTTGTACAACAGTATTCAAATTAGATCCACCTATTCATCCTATACATCTGTTTCGCTTACATCTTGCTGGACATTTGTGACATACGTATTGTTTACACAAATGATTTCTTTATGAATTTTATTGAATACAAGGTGTATACGTTGACAAGGAAAAAAAATTCACGGATTTTTCCCGGATTTCTTGGTTAAAAATACCCTTTCTTCCAGGTGAAAATACACTTTTTCTGTGTTAAGTGACGGTATACTCTTATTCGGCACTGTAAAACTCATCAATCCTATGAATGTTAATGGTTTTATATACCAAAGTAGAATTTCCCAGCACTTTAGAAAACGTAACTCAGGGGGGAAAAACACGTTTTGAAAGACCTTTGATGTGCAGAAACATGTACGCTGCATATTTTCGTATTACAAAGGTATAAATTAGAATTCCACCAAACACTACATGTCACTTTCCGTAGCATTGAAATTGAGATTGCGATGCACTTTTGTAAGCCAGTCATGGCTCATGTCACATGATCTCGCCAGCTGATGACAGCATAGGACACATGATGTAGTCAGCCAATAGCAAGATCACTCTTAAGCAGCGTCACACAAAAAAGAAATGTTAATGGTTTAAATTAATATACATAGCATTCACCTGTAATATTGGTCTCGAAGATTAATAAGATGGAAGAGAAGCTAAGCCTCCACATATAATGTTGATCTTTTTTGTGCTTGTTACCCTTAAGATACATCACACAAATGTGCCAGTAAAATTTTTGATAACGACGTAAATGTTTGATCTTCTGGGCTCAAAATTCTTCTAAATGGTCATCCTCAAAGAGTTGATTTTTAAATGAGAGTCAAACGCTTTGTGATTTAAGAAATTCATTGTACATTCTCGCACATAGCTCATCTTATGTAAAAGGAAATCTCCTTTGAATGTAACACTTTTCAAACCACCGTTCGCAATATTTTCATGCGACCAGTTAGAAAGAGGTTCGTTTCAACAGTTGTAAGAGAGCGCCAGATAACAACCGTCACCACGCTTGCGCAGCTACGATGACACTGGAAGCCCATATGTTCGCACGTGTAAAACATTAAAAGATCTTACATTATGTCATAAAAGAAACAAGACATCAACGGCCGGGGTGGCCAAGCGGTTCTAGCCGCTACAGGAACCGTGCTGCTGCTACGGTCGCATGTTCGAATCCTGCCTCGGGCATGGATGTGTGTGATGTCTTTAGGTTAGTTAGGTTTGAGTACTTCTGAGTTCTAGGGGACTGATGACCTCAGAAGTTAAGTCCCATAGTGCTCAGAGCCATTTGAACCATTTTGAAACAAGACATCAGAGGATACTTCAAGAGTGTCGGAATTTTGTGAACCATACTAAAATGCATAATTCAGCTTAAAATGCATATTCGTATACAAATTTTCTTGGAGTAACAGTACTGTATTATCTCATGTTTGATTCTTTATTATGGCATAATGCCATAAGTGCACTTGAAATGCAGCGAACAGTTGAAACTGGCCAATAGTGTGAAATTAAACACTTCGTTTCAAATAAGTTGACTGCCTCAACAGAAAAGAATAATAAAAGCCAAATCTCTTTTGCAAACTGGCCAAAATAACTTCATTGTTCTGTAAGGCGATTAATGTTTGACTCTCAGAAAGGTGGAAATAAAATCTAAAACTAATAACATATTTTAGCCCTCCGTAATTACGTGAACATCTTTTAATTCATTTGGTAGCTCCCGGCCGCAAAAATCTGTTTTGTTATCATTTAACGTGAGAGCAATAAATGAAGAGGAAACATCAAAATGACTAAATGTAAACAGGCCACGTGGAGACGACCCACCACAACTCAGACTGCTCTTTGCATCAGCCCCAGATTTACTAATTTCAGAACTGGGGCAATATTAAGTAGTGGTGCCCAGCCACCTATCTGGAACGAGAAGCGGGAGAAGGTACTACTCATACGTGACTCAACTGCGCGTGCGCAAGAGCCCGCCCGCAACAGCTCAAACAAATCTAATTTTAACAGTTGTCACGCCATGCTTATCGGAGGCAATTGAATAGTCTTCCTAAAGCCTTTGACACACTTTGCTGTTGGCAGACGCTTGTATGAGTACTGTTTTGTTGTTGTATACGGCGCATTTCCTTTGCAACCTAAGTTTTATTTTCTTTCTTTTTTTTTCTCCTGTTCATGTTTTGTTGCCCAGTATTATTCTGCAGTAGCGGGATACAGTAATATCCTTTGTTAGAATATTGGTTCTTACCAGTCAATATCACAAAAATTTAACTGAAAACCAAAACAATGAAAAATTCCCGGAATTCTAAACAATTCCCGGGTTTTTCCCGGTTTTCTCCCGGATGAAAAAATTCCCGGGTTTTTCCCGGTTGTCCCGGGTCATATACACCATGTGAATAGCATTATAACAAAAGAATTGTAATTTGTCATTATGTCATTGGCATATAGTTAATAATTATGTATTTTCCTTAGGAAATATATGGATACAAGAAGTGTCCTTGGAAAACTGCTGGGACATGGACGCTGATACTGCTCACATGTGGACTAGCAAGATTACTTTTCCACTGGAAACCAACCTGGATGCTCAAGTCTACACACAAAAGATGCTCACTTCAGAGTGCTGAGAAAGTGTTGGTTGCTGTAAGTAGTCATTGATGGATATGTTTATAAAACTGTATGTAAACTTGGGGGAGGGGAGAATGCTTTTACATAAAGAAATGGTTGTACCTTGTTAGAGTAGTGTGTATTGACTGATTATCGTATGGCATTACTGACTAGGTTACCCCGAGAGATAGATTTAGTCACCTACCTGGAAAGATTTTCCATTCATTCTTGCCCACCAACACCTTTCCTTCATGAAGTGTGAGGATTGTGCGTTAAGTATACCTGTTGATTGTAGGTGACCGTAATTGGTGTGTGCAGTGAGACATCGCGTTTGTGTTGTATGATGATGAGATAAGGGGGAGGGTTAAGCCCAATGCTTTCACATGGCTTACTCCTCTCAAATGGCACCTTAGGGTCTGCTGGGCTTAAATGTCCCCATCTGACAGTCGAATCACCACCAACAGTGGCATATGCTCTCATTTCATGAAATGTTGTAGAGATTTATGGTATGTAATCCAGGTATTGGCACAAAGTGTAGTGATAAAGAATTTATGCCACCACATCCCCTCCCATTGCCAGCTAAATACTGATGGTGAAAATTTCTTCAATCTCCAAGATTTGAACCAGCCTACCACACAGGCTTACATTACGATTTCGGCTATGCAGGTGGATAGTAGTGTGTATACAGGGTGTTACAAAAAGGTACGGCCAAACTTTCAGGAAACATTCCTCACTCACAAAGAAAGAAGATATGTTATGTGGACATGTGCCCAGAAACGCGTACTTTCCATGTTAGAGCTCATTTTATTACTTCTCTTCAAATCACATTAATCATGGAATGGAAACACACAGCAACAGAATGTACCAGCGTGACTTCAAACACTTTGTCACAGGAAATGTTCAAAATGTCCTCCGTTAGCGAGGATACATGCATCCACCCTCCATCGCATGGAATCCCTGATGCGCTGATGCAGCCCTGGAGAATGGCGTATTGCATCACAGCCGTCCACAATACGAGCACGAAGAGTCTCTACATTTGGTACCGGGGTTGCGTAGACAAGAGCTTTCAAATGCCCCCATAAATGAAAGTCAAGAGGGTTCAGGTCAGGAGAGCGTGGAGGCTTTTGTGGCGGCGTTCGTAGCGACAACACTTCGCTGTAGAAACGGCCTACGAAGTCACCGCCACACTTTTAATAGCGGGCCGACCGGTCCGCTGGAACAGTGAACAGAAAGATGAAAACCCAAACACTCGGATTAAATGAAAGTCGGTACTTATCTTTATTAACGACGATACAGAACACAGTGGTGAACATGGTCTACAGAAATCTGTCTAG
The DNA here is from genome assembly GCF_023898315.1 of Schistocerca nitens. NCBI lineage: Eukaryota > Metazoa > Arthropoda > Insecta > Orthoptera > Acrididae > Schistocerca > Schistocerca nitens. The sequence continues at coordinate 163,975,252 of NC_064616.1, read as the reverse complement.
TTTGAGTCGGTGCGGCTAGGTCAGCGTCGGCTGACGACAAACAACAACTCTGCTGTGATGAACACACAACTGACTAGCAGGTACACAATTCGGTGGCGAGTATACAACTGAGCGGCGAATACAGTACTGTCCTAGCGCTCGCGACTCCAGCGCTTAAGAAGCCAGAAGCCAGCGGTGGCGCGCGCAGACTTGCGGCGATTTCCTGTATCACTGGCGCTGCTTATGCGGACGGCGTCCGGACTTTGATGCTGCCAACCTTTTTGGCAGCAGGCTCGGTTGGCATTACTGGCTAGGATATAACAGAGGCCATGGAATTGGTCCACCTCTACCAATCCATAGGTCACCGAATCTGTTGTTGAGAAACGTACGAACACTTCGACTGAAATGTGCAGGAGCTCCATCGTGCATGAACCACATGTTGTGTCGTACTTGTAAAGGCACATGTTCTAGCAGCACAGGTAGAGTATCCCGTATGAAATCATGATAACGTGCTCCATTGAGCGTATGTGGACGAAACTAAAATGAGCTCTAACATGGAAATTAAGCGCTTCCGGACACATGTCCACATAACATCTTTTCTTTATTTGTGTGTGAGGAATGTTTCCTGAAAGTTTGGCCGTACCTTTTTGTAACACCCTGTATAAAAAGGTGACTGAGCAATACATTCTGCACAGAAAGAGAGGAAATATATTGTTTGTGACATGTGTTTGCTCTCTCTCTCTCTCTCTCTCTCTCTCTCTCTCTCTCTCTCTCTCTCTCTCTCACACTCACTCATTCACTCACTCACTCTCTTGCTCTTGCTCTCTTAATCCCACATTAGATGCTTATTAAAACTTTCTCTCCTGGCAACTGATGATGGAGGGAGGGGTATGTTCCACATTGGGGCACAGCTTCTGCTTCTGATATTCTCTTGAAAAGTTGAGCCAGAAATATGTGACAGTGTCCCATGTACAGCAGCAGACATGTCTCCTTACTGTCATCCGTAGTGAACATTCTGATAACAAGACTGGCATCATCAAATGCATATTAACTCAAATATCAGTGCTAAATGTTGAAGCTACATTCCAAAATGCGCATCACATACAGAACTCACAGAGTGAAATTATTATATTAGCTAGGGCAAAAGTACTGAAGCTCACAAATTATGGTGGCTAAAAGTAATTTTAGATTGAGAACTGAAATAATGACACTTTGACGCCTCAAAGACACAGGGCCCCACATAACTGCAAGAAGTAGTAACACACTGTCTTTCACATAGTGTGATGTGTTTTTGATTTGGAACTTATTTTAACTAGAGGTGTCTTTTTTTTCATTTCTTTCTCTCTTTCAAGATTTTATTTTTAAATATAGAGGAAAGGAAGCTTAGTTGTAAAATATGCTTTTTGACGCTTCTTTGGTGAAGTGAGCAATTTTGATTATGACACAATATATTGGTGAAATGATGTCATGTTTCTCAAGTTAGAATATGCAGTCAAGTGAGAGAGTTTATATAAACTAATCAGATGAAGACTTTGGTCTGTTGCATAAAAATAGCTGCAGTACTCTACTAGAGTAGTGGGATATTTACAAAGGAAGCAACAATGGATGAACAGAAAGAATCCACAGTAGTTGTGGCTGTTAATCAGTACCTCCAGGAAGGAAGAAAAATGTCTGTGTGTAGTGATAGCAGAAAATGTGTGAAGCTGTATTAAATGTCATGCCTTAAAGCTACACAACAACTGAGGATATGTTAAAGATTTCTGAAGTTATATTGTTACAATATGGTGTCATCAAGTATTTGTTATTCCTGAATTAGAAACTACATAGCAGTGAGTAGCAGGACTGTAGCTTCTAAAATAAAAGTTTTCCACAGATTTGAAGAAAAATCCATGGAAGATTGTTTGAAGGTATTACTCTCACAATCTCAAACATCTCTGAAAAATTACAAGTTTCAAAAGTAGGATCATTATAGAGCGAACAGATGATTTAGATATCTCCACTGAGAACAGCAAGCAATTAAGTGAAGGCAAAACTAGTATGAGCAAAGCACAAGAGTTACTATACATGCAAGAAGGCCCATGACCAGTCAGATGACAGAGGAAGTCCATAGTATATCTACGGTAGAAACTATCTTAAAACACTAGTATGTTCCACTTCCAACAAATCAAGAGGGAAGCCAAAGAAACTGTCAAAAGGGCGGAGGTAATAATCACCTAATTGAGTGATTTATTTTAGAGATTACTCGGCTTGTAAAATGAATAAGGAGTTCATTGTGATTCAGTGTTGAATGGCAAACTGACAAGAAATCACATAGGGTCATTATTGACATCTCTGAGGAATGTTAGAGGTGACAGAGAAGAAAGCAGTTGTGTCATGTGATATTCTTATTACTTGAGAGAAGGTGAACTTCTTAGGCAAGATTGCTTGTAAACAACTATTATTGTCGATTACTGGTTTCAGTAAGCATGGTTACCATCTTCAGATCTCAATAAAAGGTTATTACTTGTCTACTATACCAGCTGTACAAGTACTCTTTCTAAAACAATGCCAGGTGTGTGCGGGACAAGATGAATGATGCATCACCAAGTCAAGGCTAAAACCACAATATACAGAATAATTTGCCAGATGCTCATAGCTCATACCAAACACTAATGTGTACATCTTTGCAGCCAGTACACTTTCTTTCAAGCAGTTCAGATTCAGATTCTTTATTTGCCATTGACCACATGCATTGAAATAGGCTTTATAATAATGTCAAGATACAGAAGATTTACTATATTGGTTAGTGTTTGCATTACAAGTACAAAATATTTATGCTACATTAATCAATTGTACAGTATTGCAGTCATCCGCTAATACTCAATTTCTATGTTACAAATATCAAGAATTCTCTAAGGCTGTAGTATGGATTGTCTATTAACCATTTGTGCAGTTTACTTTGAAAATTATTGAAAGGTGTATTGAGTGCAGTATGTGGAAATTTTTTAAATAATTTCAAACAGTTCACTTTATGAGAGTTGCCTGTTTTTGTCAGCCTATGTCTAGGAATGTCAGTGCTCTCTTTATTTCTGGTGTCATGAAAGTGTATGTTCTCTCTGGTGTTAAATTTTGTTCTGTTCTTTTTAGCATGTATCAGTGATGCATAAATGTAAATATTTATCACTGTCATCATTTTCATTTTGATGAATAAGGGACGACAATGTTCCTTTGGACCAACCTTGCACTTTATTCATAGCACCTTTTTCTGCATCTGTAGTACACCCCGGACATGACATTAGTAGCCCCATAGTAACAGCCCATAAGACAGATCACCCCGTATCACTCAAGACAAGTAAACTAATGAGATTCTTATAGTAGAGGTGTGGAAGGCACGGCAAAAGGGAGAGAGTTACCTGGGATCCATCAAGATGACTTGCAGATACGAAGAGGTGTTAAATGAGCACAGAAGAGTAAATTTAGACTGTAATTGTGGTGATGTTAACATTTTCTGTCTTGAGAATTTAGCCAGAAATGCAAGGAGACAGAATGATGTACAGTTACTGATCAGTGAGTTGCACACCAGTGTCCTGGACGAGTTTCTTCATTGCTTTGCAAAATGAGAACTTAAGAAAGTTGTAATTGTTTTCATACTTGCTGCATGGGAATGTGAGACCTGGCAGTTTTTGTGAGAAGTAAGCTATGTACTGGCATCAGGTTTGATTTTCTCCCGTCCTTCATTCCATTACTTGTGTCTTTCAACATTAACTAGGACATATCTGCTACACTGATGTGACAAGTATCTTATCAGTATTTAAAATGTCTCAACAGAGAATATTTAATTACTTTTATTGATTTTCCAAACAGTAGATATGATACCTTAATAAGAATCTGTGGAAGTCTACAAACAATATAAGGGGTAAAGATAATCACTCATCGTATAACTGAGACATTGAGTGATTGATAGACACATAAACAAGACTAAAAATGCTGTTGAGCTTTTGAACAAGATTTTTTTTCCCCCAGAAGGTGAATCTCAACAAATGTCTTCATTCTTGCCTACATGCCTATCAGCTGCACAGTGCCTCAAGAATATTGTGAGGGATTGATTATGTTGTAGCGTAGTGAGACAACCACGCCACTCTGAAGTAGCCGAAAGGCACGCGTTACTGACGCAGGCTAGAGATAGGTAGCGTTCTTGATGATACAAGTGAGACTCTGTAGATTCATGCAATGTAATGCTAATGGCGCCTTGCTAGGTCGTAGCCATTGACTTAGCTGAAGGCTATTCTAACTATCGGCTCTGCAAATGAGCGAGGCTTCGTCAGTGTGCATCGCTAGCTACGTCGTCCGTACAACTGGGGCGAGTGCTAGTAAGTCTCTCGAGACCTGCCGTGTGGTGGCGCTCGGTCTGCGATCACTGACAGTGGCGACACGCGGGTCCGTCATGTACTAATGGACCGCGGCCGATTTAAAGCTACCACCTAGCAAGTGTGGTGTCTGGCGGTGACACCACAGATTATCTTTAATCATTACATTATTTGTATCCCACCCAAGGCCTTCCATTATCATAGTAATGTGTTTTGAAATCTATATAAAACAGCCAACTAATTTAGGTTCTCTGTAGCTACCCTAAATCAGGTCAGTAAATTCTGGGACAGAGCAATAGCTGATGCTCTATTTCTAATGACTCAAATGTATTAAGCTCTTATCAACTGTAACTCTTTTTTTATACGTACAGATTAACAAAATTGTCATCATCATTATTATTCATTAAAGGGAATGCCTTGTTGTTGTGTCCGTTTATCTCTGTTTCTCATCACCCACTATATTTACTATATAAAACTAGATGTAAACACAAATAATATTATTTTTGGTTACATGTCTGTGTTAATTTGGAACGAGATAAATGAGTTTATCAACTAAGTTCCCCCTTTTTCATTTGCTAAATCCTGTGGTATTTTATTTTCTTTTTTTGTGCCACAAACATCTTTTAAACAAGTTCAGATGATACCAAAGACTTCACCCAGTATTCTAATTTTAATTTCCATGGTCATAGCTCATTAAAGTTTAGGCCACATCAAATCAGTCAGAAGACTGATTACTTCACTAGTTGTGTTTTCTCTTGGAATTAATCACATTATTTGATGCAAACTATCTGTATCCCAGTATAAATACAGATAATAAAAAGGTAAGCCAGTAACCATTTACAAGTAGTACAGTTGCTGTTTTTTGTAGTATTATTTACTTCTGTTGCATTGTCGTCGTCTTCTTCTTCTCTTCTTGTACTGTAGTGTTAACATGCCTGAAATTGGGTAATATTTGGAAAAAGCCTTCCTTCAGAGTTCCCTCTCTTCCTTTCACACATGTGTGCCCCCCCACCACACACACACACACACACACACACACACACACAGAGAGAGAGAGAGAGAGAGAGAGAGAGAGAGAGAGAGAGTCATAAATTTACTCTCATACTTCTGGAAAACTGGTTTTTTTCTTATGGTGCTAATTTGGAGAAAATAATGATAGAGGTGATTTGAAAACTCTCAATTTGGATCATGTGTATAGCGTGTTATCAACTGCATCTCAGTTTTGGAGTTTCTGATAAAATGTTATTTTTATTTATTGCTTTTTAATACTAAAATTCATTGTGCTCTCACACTTTTTCTTTTCCTAATTATGTTGCGCACATTTTTCTCTCGTATCATGTCTAATAATTCCTATATTCGAAGACGCAGAAAGGTGAGTATTTGTAATTGTAATTATTTTCTCAGTTGTATTCCCATTTTATATAATTCATGTATTCATAAGTTCACCATATATACTTAGTTGTTTGAGGTAAAAACAGGAATATACTTTTACATCTCACTCACAAGTTTCATACTGTAAAAATGTAATAGTGTGTAATTTACCACTACTGCACTTGCAGAGTGAAGTTATGCAGTTTCCAGTGTGTAGCTGATTCACTTCTGTGTTATTGATTTCATTATAGGAGCAGTACCACAAAAGACATCGGCGGTACTACGTGAAGACAGTGAAAACAGTGAGAGCTGACAGTGCCTTGTGAGTTGTAACGTCTAAGATAATTTATAATTGACTGAATACTAAAAAGTGTAAAGTTCCACTTGTGCTCATTACTCTGTTTCATCAGTTATTGATATTTAGATTCAATGCAGAGCTAATATAATTTTTTAAACGGAGCCTACAATTCATTTGTGCTGTACCATGAGGGTACAATGACAGCAGCCATCATGAGAATGTAAAAGTAGAGCATCATTAATACATTTTTCTTGTGAAAACTTAACCAGTGTTGACTGAATATAATAATTGAAATTTCTAAGGGATATAGGAAGAAAAGATGAGGATGTTCTTAATATTCTGAGAACTACATAAAGCTGGATGTATTTCAAGAATAAAACTGAAGCTATAAGAACAATTAAGATTAAAAGCATTAGTAATGTAAAATACTGGATGTACCATATTGAGAGCACATCAGGGAGGTCAGCAAGCAAGGGGTGGGTTAGGGTTTGTGGAGCATGGAGTTCATAAGCTGGGTGCTAGTTGACATCACGAGTGCTCCATTACCATCACATCTTGGTGGGCTTCTGCACCACCATTTGATTTGATGGTAAAGTGTTGTGTGTTACAAAGAATGGAAATATGACATCACTACCTTTACTACAAGGAAAAAATCTGTCAGAAAATATACCAACTTTAGAGCCTTACAAACCAAAGGATCGTTACTGCCTAATGCCAACAGGGTAAAGTCTGTGGTGCACAGCTGTGACTGGGCTACTGGCAGAATTGTAGGTAGAGTACAGGCTTTCTTCGCTGCGATGATACGGAGGGTAGGGTGGCAAGCCTGTTGCTCCAGCCATCTTTTGCCGCAGGAAAGATGTTCGGTACTCATTTGATAGAGACTGAGTGGACTTGCGGGCATACTGGAGAGACTGGGACAACGAAAAACTCCACCCCTATCAAGGATCAAATCTGTGACCTCCAGGCCAGAGTCTAGTGCTCTACCTGCTAAACCACTATGGTCACACTGCCTAATATACTTCTTTCACTGTAGTAACAAATGACATAACATAAATGATGTTTAACAACCTTGCTAATTAAACAGGAAAAAATTGAGAGATATAGTGGTACCACAAGTAGCCCCCACAACACATCAGAAAGTGTTTTGTGAAATATGGATGTAAATGTAGATAACATATTCTGGAACATACATGCTTCAGTTATTTTAATATCCTAAATAAATGGCCATAGACTGAAAAATAGAAGATAACAGCCCATTTCTGCCATATATCATTTACTGTAAATTAAGGAAAAAATGTTACTATGAAGGCCTGTGATGTTGCACCTCGAATAATAATAGCCAAAACTAACATTTACTGAAATGCTATGTTTGAGATCTGTGTAATGTGCAAGTGAAACCAGTCAAATTTTTGTAGAGTGATGTATCCAGCTAACAATGCATATAAGTCCAACGTGATCAATATCTTAATTTCAGATTACAGAAGTGGGTATTTTTGTTTGAGATGATCATATTCCCCATTAGAGCTTCATTTTAATGCTTTGTACTACTTTTTACTGACCTATTTAGGAGTATAATTAATGAAGTACTGTTTTCTTGCCTGGTTTGTTTTTAATAGTAATTCAGTCAACACCAATACATGTCCATGACCATAATGTGTTTGTGTTTGTGTGTGTGTGTGTGTGTGTGTGTGTGTGTGTGTGTTTTGTCTATTTTGTGAGTAATGAAGTATCCTCATATATATGTAGGATTTTCCATCATTGGATTCTTGATGAAACATACTGATACTCAAAAACTACAGACAATCCCACAGTATTTATTTATTTAAACCAACATATTGGCTTACTGGGTTACCACATGTCATTGTCAGATTTTGATATCTACTGTGGTTGGTCTAAAGCCTGCTAGCAATTAAAAATAGTAGGAGAAAATGGGCACATAGATTTTTTTCCTTGCTGATTCCTTTATTTGGGACACAATTACTGGAATATTGGGTATGTTACTGACACAGTAAACTTACACAAAAACTTTCCATATTAAGCTATCACTGATGTTCACTATTTGTTTTGGAGTTATCTTCTTCATAACAATGCTTGTGTAAGCAGACATCTTCAGTGGTCAAAGGAAGTATTTTATCGTGCCAGATTGTTGCCTCAAACTTTTTCACAGTAAAAGATGTAATAGTTTGGGAAAACAGGAGAGTAACTAAAAATGAAGCTTCATAATTAAATGCTTCCTTCAGAGTATGATGGAGCTTGAAATGACTGTGGATGGAGTATTATCTTAATGATTTTACTTCTGTTACGTGCAAAGTGTCTCCCAGAAGGCCAACCCCACGTCCAAGTTCGCGGGAGACGGGCAACGGCACGGAGTAGGGGAATGCCTGTAGGGATGAAATGCAGTAAAGATGCCCTGTGCTCTGCACTGCTGTAACAGCTGTAAAAACCCTACAGGAACCCTGAAGAGTGACGGCTGACGGGGCTCTGGTGAAGCTGCATTAGTCCCAGTGTGCCACCATTTGCCTGAATGGACAGTATCTTATTCAAAAACAGGCTTCAGAGTGGAGGAAGAAAAAACTAAGTATGACTTGTAAGGGTATCATTGTCTGAGAGGTACACTGCTAATAGGAAGTACATGTACTGGATATACTGTGATTATTGATGGACCTGAAGACAAAGTTTGAGTCCAGTCTACTTGTTTATGATGGAAAAGAAATGTGAATGGGTAAAGGGATGGTGGTGATGTGGAGAGAATTGAAGAAATACAATTTGGAACTGTTGTTTTTTCTGCCTGTAAGATTTTGATAACTGAGTTGTGAAATGTGTCTGTGATGCAGAACTGGAAGTAATAAACGCATTAGATATGTGGTAAATATTACTGAAAATATTTTGGACATTTGACTTTCAGTTTTAACCTTTGTTATTTATGTTGTAAACAACTTTTGAAACATATTTCCCAGATTTTTAATGCTTATTAATTTCACTATTTTTCAAAATTGTCTCATCTCGGATCTATTTCTAAATCAACAGTAGACTTCATTTGTTTCTCTAACAGCTAAACAAACATTTCATTGTTTACAACCTCACACATCACTAGTTCATACACAAACATCTATTTTCTGTTTGTGTATAATTTTTCAATGTTGTCAATCACCTTAGTGAACTATTCAGACTTATTATGTTTGTGGTTTTCAATCAGAATGTGACATTCATTCCTCTTTTGTTTATCATATTAGCTAATAAGTGAGGTACAGTGAAAGGGTTTGACTCTTATTGCATTAAAAAATGTGCCCTCTGTCTCTTCTTTCTCTTTTTATGCATAAATGGTTGTGTGTGCATGTGGTAAGTCTGAAACTGGAATTTGGAGGGGGGAGGTAATTGAGGGTATAGGATGTAGATGCAAGGATGTGATGGAAGATGGGACAATTGGAGTAGTGGCTCCATGGGCCATCATCAATTATTATGGTTTGTTTCTTTTTTTTACTTTGTTAATCATTGCTTACTTGCTTGATTGTTTATCACTTCCTTTTAGTTCAAGGGCTTTATAGGGTTTGGAAAAAAATGACACTTGTATACAGAGAAGAGTGAGTGACATATTATACACCTCCTCCTGCCCCCCTCCCCCCACACCAATCAAATTGCGAATTGAGCTGCTGTGGAATGGGTGTAAAAACCAGTTTCGTTTTCAGTGCCTAGATCTTGTTCATCTGCCATCTTTGGCATTCTTGTTGTAACTGCGACCAGGATGGTCGCGGGGTAGCACTGACGGAAGGTGTGGCGGGACCCGCGGAGAGGCCCGCGAACAACAACACAACGGAAAAGGATGGACACGACCAATGTAGGACAGAATGAATATGACAAGACCGAACAACAGAGTCACAAGGAAACAAACTCGTACACGAACCAGGAAGAAAGCAGTCTAGCGCAAGCGAGGTGTAAACCTACGTAAGCGAGATCAGACTGACTGGATGAGCGAGTGGCCGGCGCTTAAGTACACTCTCGGGGGCGCCGCTATTGGCCGCTGGGACCACGTATTCCACTGTGGCACCCCCACACTAAAAGCGGGCCAGGAGGCACGCGCCGCCACAGCTTACGGTGCAGCAACCTCTATGGGTCTTCGACGTCCATGACGTCTGGCGCGGATTCAAATTCCGCGGCGCGTGGTACCAAAATTCTGCTAGTATCACTTGAGTCTATGAACCAGCACTTTCTTAATTACTTCTCTGTTAAAGGCTCTTTCCATCTTCTGGGATCTGATTGTACCATAAAACGTTGATAGCTTTTCATTATTATCCTGACAGCATCCCTGTAATTTATTTTGCCTGCAGCAATGTTCACCTCTTATAGATCTCTCTCACACTCTTGGAACCATCTTAACTTAGATGACTTCGGATTTAGAAAATTCCTGATTTTCTTTGTGAAATATATCCACATGGGGGATGTGCCCATAGGAAAGTAGTCTTCTCCTTTTAATTGTTGTAGTTATTGGTTCCATCTTGCTGTACACTACTCTATTGTACCCCGTTCAAACCTTCTATCAACATATGTGTTGCCTAAGAAATTCTATAGTATCTTGTGTTCCCTTTTACGCAACTGGTTGACTTGTCCTTTTTGATTCATGCACAGCTTCTCCATAACATACAAATCTTCTCATCATACAACAGTGCTGCAATGTCTTACTTTGGCTCCTACACTCAGCATTTTCTTATATATGTTTTTAGTTGCTTGATACACCCATTCTAATTCTGGATCTAGATACTGGCCATTTCGTGCTCTAGCCCATTTTGTTGGATTACTTCATGTATGTACTCAAACATCTTGATTCTTCCAGTTTTTCCTATTGTCAGTTACCACATATTCTGGCTCATCACTGACGCTCTTCTTCTCAAGATGGTTTTTTTTCCTGAGCTCTTAACTGATGTTGTTGGCAAAAATGGCCATGTCGTCTGCAAAAGCCATTCATTCAATATACATACACTGCTTTGAATTTGGGCCTTAACTAAAACTTATCTTCATCTCCAACCTTTTTTGTTCAGCATTTTTCTTCATTCCTGAATAATGTTTTCTAAGAAACAACTGAAAACAGACAGATAAACATCCATCTCCTTGCCTGATCCCAGACTTTACCTCGTAGGTCTGTGAAATGTCATTCTTGAATTTCACATTTAGAATTGTAAAGGTGAGAGTCTCTTTAATCGCGTTCCTGGACATATCATCCCCTCCAAATTATTTCATGATATCTAGTAATGGCTCTCAGTTAATCACATATGCCTTTCTGAAGTCAACAAATACAACCACATAGTCAAGCCTCCCTGTAGTCTTATATCTGATGATGTTCTTCAGACTGAAAATTTGTTCTGTATAGGAGCACTCCTTTCTGAAACCAGCCTGGTACTCACCAACCATTTATTACATTGAACTCCTATTGTGTTTATGATGCCTTAGAAAGAATCTCATAAGGAACAGGCACTATTGATATACTCCCAAAATTGTTGACATTCTTATTATCTCCTATGGGTAAGTACCGACTGCCATTTAGCTATTGTTGTACCTATTCTCCAGATCTCTTTAAAGAGAATCTTCATTAAATAGCTTCAGTAGTTCCACCATAATAGGATCTTTGTCAGCTACTTCATTTTCTTTCATGTTCTCTATGATCTGCTTAATTATTGGATTACAAGGTGGCTGAGAATTAGACAGACATTGAACAATAGGGAAGATGAGTAAGCTCTCTGTTGTCTCATCACAGTTGAGTAGTTGGTTGAAGTACTGAGCCAAAATGTTGCAATTTGCCATGTTGTTCAGGACTAGATTTTCAGTGTCATCTGTAGAACACAGACTAGGGTCTTGATACCCTTTCACACTAAACCTGAAGGTTTGATAAAAGTCCCTAACATTGTACTTCAAGAAATCCTGATGAGTGATGTATCACCTCTATCTGTTGTTTCCAATATGATTACTTTACACATCAAAACACTCGAGCTACAACTTTCCTTGAATCAAAATGTTTCTGTTCCTTCGTCAATGTCAATTTTTTCCAGGAAATTGTCCCAAGATCCAGTGTATTGTCACAGATTTTGTTCCACGATTGGAGTTTTTCTTTAGGACTTGTCAGGAGTGTCACATTGGCTGCCTGCTGACTGCTAAATGCAATGTTAGTCCAAATCTCAGATTTAGAGGTCAAGTTCCAGTGCTGCTGCTCCTTAACTTCTTGCCCGATCGTAAGTTTCATCATATGATGTCTCTGAATTTTATTTCCAGTTTTTGGAGGAATCTTCTAGAGAGGAACAAATTCACATTAGCCTAGGAATGGCAATGATCAGATTCAAATGTGGCACATTTCAGTAGTTTGATGTTCATAATATCCTTTATTGTTCAGCTAGAGATTGCACCATGGTCAATCTGTTTCTTACCATTCATGTTAGCCGGTGACTGCCAAACTTCTGTTTGTCATAATTACCTGAAGATCAAATGTTTGCCACAATTCTACAAATCTAATTCATTTTATTGATCACAGTTCCACAAGTATACAAGTCCTCCTGTGGGCAAGATCTTTCCCAACTGTTGATGTAACTTCTTTTTATTTAAAAAATAATCATGTATAGAATATAATAACAACAATTTCAGTTTTGACCATACGTTGGGCATCTTCCTATTCAATATGTCATAGGTATTATGTAAAGACTCTGATGATGGCCAATTTATGGCCAAGACTGGTAATGAGTGTTACCATGTTATAAGTGTATCTGTGTAGAATAAAAAGAAGTGTTAAGGCTTAATGAGTACAATAATGTTCTTGTATGTGCACAAGCTTCCTGCTGGAAATCTGCGAACTATAGTAACTGGGAAAAATGGAAAATGTATGTCCAGAGTTGTTTATGATCTAAACAGGAGTTGCCATGTTAAATAAAATTCCTCATAGAACCCGTGTCTGTTAATAACTATGACTCTCAATACACAATTGAAAACTTCTTTTGGCTTTGGGGATTGAATTAGTTTTATAGAAATTCTCTGGGTTAGAGGAATACCATTTTTATGTGGATTAATTGTTTTCAGATTATGTACTGCAATTTCTCTCACACATGTTCTCATACTTAATTTTCTTATAGTTAAGATAAACAGCAATATTTTAAGTTCCTGGATTCCACAAGGAGCAGGTGTGAACTTTTTTTCCCCCCGGAGAATATGTATTATTACTGCATTTTCATCTATGTTAGAAAATAAAAAGACTGGCTGTGTTAGGTGACTGGGGATAAATTCTCCTTAGTTACCCAGTTTATGCACTAAGTCTGTTAAATTTTAGATTAGTTTTTTATGCTAATATTTTCATTTACAGAAATCGCGGCACAAGTGGCTTTGACTCAGAACCTTGTTGGAATGACCACATGCTTACAGATGTCAATTATATTGAAAAAGCACACTTGGCTGTACACTTCAGTGGAGGAAGTTTTAAATGTAAGTAATTTTCTATCCATAACTACCAAAAACTATGAAAATATATTTTATTATTCCTATTAAAGCATTGCTTTGTTAAAAAATTCTGTTTGGTTCTTGTATTTAAATAACATTGCCATTACTTGAACACTGCAGGGCAATGTAAAATACAAATGGTTTTGTGGTAGAAGAATATCATAAACTCCATATTGTAAATTTTTGTGTGTAAAGCCATATTTTCGTTATTTAGGTCATCGTTGTTTTTTCACTGTTGAGCAATGTGTTTTGCTGTGTACTAACAGTACATTTATGAAATCAAAGTAAGGGAAAATTTTTGAAAGTTACACATAAATTGTTAGTTTTTCTAGCATGATAATAGTAACAGATACATTCAATTTTACTTTCTTCTAGCATACAATGTTTTGCGGCTTTTTCGGTGCAAGAAGCAAACTTATGTGTGGGATGAGGACAGTGGGGACTTCCATAAGTTGTGTGGCTTAGACAAGCGTGTGCTTGTAAGTGTACTACATCAGCACCAAGGATTAACACAGCAGGAACAACTGTCAAGGTATGGATATTTGTCAAAAAATAGCCTAATGGTACAATACAGCATTCAAGAAAAATTTTATATACTCAATAGCTGAAGTAAAAAAGTCAAGGAGGAAGTAGTGGTAAACGAGTTGTAGTGGGAGCAATAGTGGTGATGGCAATGATGGTAATAATGTTTATAATCTGATAAAGAGTGTGGAAATGTGAGAGTAAAACAAAGAAATGGACACAGTTACAGAAAGTGTGGGAGAAAATGAAAGTGCAAGCCAGGTGAAATAAATAAATCTAATTACAATGCTACTCACCATGTAGCTGATATGTTGAGTCACAGATAGGCACAACAAAAAGACTGTAAAACAAGTAAGCTTTCAGCCAAAGGGTTTTATTCTGCCCTGGATCTTCCATTGTTTGATTAAATCCAATCACATCTATTTCAGGGAAATTTTCCATCTGTAGACTTCCTGAATTCTGGTCTTAGATAATACGGTTAATATGAAGTGTAATGAGCATGAGTGAGTGGGTAATTTGTTCCAACCTGGAATGGTGGAATGTAAGAAAGCTGAGGTGACATCAGAAAACAATATATGCAAAACCAGGAATGAGAGCATAAACCATTGAAAGCTCGCCAGGCATCATAAAAACAGTTGCTGCTGCTTATTTTTGAATAGATACATGAAAATGCGTAACATTGGCCCTCAGCAGCTCAACATCAAAGAAGTTGGCTGCTAATCTGGAGAAGGTACGAGTTAACTTTATTTACGGAGACGGGATGAGTTAACTTTATTTATGAGGAGGTATTCAGTAGCTTTCCGATCACTGTGAATGTGTATGACAAGCCTCTTTAGACTAAATCAGTGTTTAAAAACCAGTAAAAAATGTTGTAAGACATTGTTGGCCAAAAAATCTCCTTGGGGTTCAGTTTCAAAGGTGTTCTGTATTCATACTCATTAAGCACATTTATTCTGTTTATGGAAGTAGGTTATGAACATGTGCCTTGGAAAATCACCTGAAACAATTAACACAAAAATACCCATACTTGTTTTCATATCGATACTTGTATTTTATTTGTAACTATGTTCTCCCCAGGAGAAAAAAACTCTGTAATAAAGTGATGAAATTGGCTCAGGATTCATGTAGATGTTGGAGCAGCTGCCATTCTCATTGTTGTCCTCATTCTGGTTGTAGAGGGAATAAATTAGGACAAAACTTCTATAAAGTCTAACTTTTTAATAAATTTTATATTTGTCTTTCACTTCCATGATGTAATTATTATTACTGGTTTTGTTTGTGTATATTATATGAAAATAATTCTTTTAACCTACAATGAATTAATCTGTTGCAGAATTTTGGCATTTGGTCCAAATGAAATAATCGTTCCAGTGCAGTCAGTGGTAACACTGCTGTTTCTAGAAGTCCTGAACCCATACTATGTGTTCCAGTTGCTGTCATTTATCCTGTGGTTTGCAGATGACTACATGTATTACGCTCTCACCATTTTGGCTATGTCAGCATTTGGTGTTATAATGTCTGTAATACAAGCCAGAAAGGTTAGTTATTTATTACTTGCTCTGTTTCATGTGCATAATTGTTACTTTGCAGATAACTTTAAGTTCATTTTAAAGAATTAATTAACTGGGACAACACTGAAATGTTTTTGCAAGTGATACATAATTATCATACTGTGTGTTGTTGTTGCGGTCTTGAGTCCAAAGACTGGTTCAATGCAGTGCTCGGTGCTAGCCTGTTCAGTGCAAGCCCCTTCATCTCCAAATAACTACTGCAGCATACATTCTTTTGAACTTGCGTACTGTATTCATCTCTCTCTACAATCTCCTCCCCCCCCCCCCTCTCTCTCTCTCTCTCACACACACACACACACACACACACTTTCCTCCCCCCTTCCCCCCCCCCCCCCCCCTCCTCTCTCTCTTCCCTCTAATACTAAATTGGTGATTCCGTGATGTCTCAGAAAGTCAGAATGTGTCATATCAACTGATCCCTTCTTTTAGTCAAGTTGTGCCACAAATTTTTTTTTCTAGCCACTTGTGTCCAATATCTCCTCATTAGTTACATGATCTATCCATCTGATCTTCAGCATTTTTTTTTTGTATCACCACATTTCAAAAGCTTCTATTCTCTTCTTGTCTGCACTGTTTATTGCCCACATTTCACCTACATACAAGGTTACACTCCAGACAAATACCCTCAGGAAAGACTTCGTAACGCTTAAATCTATATTCGATGCTAGCAAATTTCCCTTCTTCAGAAACAATTTTCTTTCCATTGGCATTCTACATTATAAATCCTCTCTACTTTGGTCATATCAGCTATTTTGCTGCTCAAATAGCAACACTACAGTTAATGTCTCATTTCCAAATCTGATCCATACAACATCTCCCACATTAATTTGACTTGTTTCACTTTTGTTGATGATCATTTTATAACCTTTTTTAATTACACTCTCCATTCTGTTCAACTGCTCTTCCAATTCCTTTTCTGTCTCTGGTAGAATTCCAATGCCATCAGCAAATATGAAAGTTTTTATTTCTTTTCCTTGAACTTTAATCTCCAGATTTTTCTTTGGTTTTCTTTACTTGCTCAATGTATAGATTGAATAACATCAAGGATAGGCTGCAACCCAGTCTCACTCCCTGTCAACTACTGCATTCCTTTTGTGCCCCTCGACTCTTGTAACTGCCATCTGGTTTCTGTACAAGCTGTAAATAGCGTTTCACTCCCTGTATTTTAACTCTGATACTTTCAGAATTTTGAAGAGTGTATTGTAGTAAACATTGTCAGAAGCTTTCTCTAAGTCTAAAAATGCTATAAACATAGATGTGACTTTCCTTAACCTATCTTCTAAGAGAAGTCATAGGGTCAATATTGCCTTACTTGTTCCTTCATTTCTCACAATCCAGACTGATCTCTCTGCGGTTAGCTTTTATCAGTTTTTCCATTCTTCTGTAAATAATTCATTTTACTATTTTGCTACCATGACTTATTAAGCTGACGGTTCAATAACATTCACATCTGTCAGCCATTCTTTTTTTGTAAGGAACAGTTTTGTCATGGGCTGCTCTCCCAGGGATATCAGTAGTTCTGACAGAATATCATCTGCTCCAGCGACCTTGATTCAACTTAGGTCTGTCAGTACTCTGTCAGATTGTTCTTGTGGTATCATATTTCCTATCTCATTTTCATCCACGTCCTCTTGCCATTCTGTAATATTGCCTTCAAGTTCATTTACCTTGCGTAGTCCCTGTATATATGCCTTCCACCTTTCACCTTTCCTTTGTGCTGATTATCATCTGAGTTCTGGTTATTCATACAGCTGCTTCTGTTTCTCCAACAGCCTCTTTAATTTTCCTGTAGGCGGTATCTATCTTTCTCGTAACGATATATTCTTCTGTATCCTTACATATGTCCTCTAGCCATTCCTGCTTAGCCAGTTTTGCAGATTTGTCCTCTAGTTATTCCTTCTTAGGAATTTTGCACTTCTGTATATTGAAACAAAGTAATAATTAAATAATGACTTTGCTTATGGAATCACCAGGAAGCAGATATAGTGGTGTAAACAATAGATCATAGTTTGTAAAGTTTGTGATTCTATGGTTTCCTTACTGCAGTATAAAATTTAAAAGCAAAATATGTGGTAATGTTTCTAAGACTAGATATTAGTGTTTTTCAGGTCTTTAATCCAAGAGAGACTGCATAGTATAGCGTTGTAGAAATTAATAGTCAAGAGAGACAGGCTTAGAAATGTGAATAGTTTGAACATACCTGTGAAAGAGAAAACAGTTTATATGTAATAAAAGGGTAATTCAAAAATGAAGGTAACAGCTCACTTGTTTCCAAAGCTCAAGATACTCTACTACATCATTTGGTGCCATGTTTCATGTTGCCAAACAGAACCTTTGTCTTCAGTTTTTGAATGATTTATTTTTGGTGCAGTTTCCTGAAGAGACATTTTGTCTTTCTGTTGGTAATAAGAATCTTGTATATTGTAGCTATTGTTTGAAATTGCTGCAAGAGATAATTAAACTCTAGTGAAAAAAATAAATTAATGAAGATTATGGAATAAGACTAAGGAAACAATGAGTCAGGAAACTTTTAATTTAAGATTAATGTTTAATTTTATAGTGCCAACACATAAAAGCACATGTAATTATAATTGTCTGTGGTATATGATCTTGGACATAGATTTAAAAACTTGATATGTGTGTCTTTTGTCATGTATGCTTGTGAGAGGGCACTGTGTTCATCTTACGTTTATTAGTTATGATGCAAAATTAAGTTAATTGTAGAACTGAATATCTTGCACTTTCAAACTAATGAGGTTTTAATGTCTAATATTTACTAACTTTTCCTCTGTTTTAGACACAACACAAATTAAGAAGCACCATACATGCGTCTGATGTTGCAACAGTGATGCGGGGTCCAGCACAAACTGAAACAGTATCAACTGATCAATTAGTTCCTGGTGATGTTTTAGTGATTCCTCGCCATGGATATACAATGAACTGTGATGCTGTGTTGCTTACTGGCAACTGTATTGTTAATGAGAGCATGTTAACAGGTACAGGTTTTTCATGTTTAATGTCAGCATCTCATGATATTTTATAGTTTTCTTTTATAGTTGAGGTAAAATAATAACTGTCCATTATAATTATCCGGGCTGTTATGCCGTGGTCTGTTGATGAATTCTGTGTCGCTTCCCAACGTTTCGTCTCCGACTGAGGGAGACATCTTCAAGGGGGTCCGTAGCTCGATGTAAGGTCCAACACACCCACTGGCTCGCTACTGACTGCCGCTAAATTCCGTGTCCGCGCACTCCCACGCCGCGGCGTGACGTCACGTGTTTTGCAAACGTCAGTGCAATTGGCCGCAGTCTGTCGCCGTCGATCGCCGTTGCCATCACCCAGTAGTGGACGGGTGGTACACATCTTCTTTAACACCGGCATCCATATACCGTTTAATTTCACTCCCTCCTCCTTTCGGTTGAAATTATTTGGGTGTTTAGCGATTTCAATTGCCTCCCTGTAGAGCCTTTCGTAATATCCACTTGTGGCTGCTAGTACTTGCATCTCCTCGAAATGAATATTGTGGTTCCCTGGCTGGAAAGCATGCTCTGCAACAGCTGATCGTTCCATTTCTCCTCTTCTACAATTTCCCTTGTGCTCTTCCAAACATTTAGAAACCGTGCTTTTAGTGGTACCCACATAAACATCACCACAGCTGCATGGGATCCTATACACTCCAGCTTTTTCCAATGGTTTGCGAGTGTCCTTGGCAGGCTTAAGGTATTCCTGTATCTTCCTGGTGGGCTTGTAAATTACGGTAATATTCCGCTTCGTCTAGATCCTCCCTATTCTTTCCGTTATATTTTTAACAAACGGCAGGAAAACCTTAGATTTTGCAGTTGCCTGTACGTCAGTATGATTTCTGCGTGGCTGCCTCAACGTTCTTCATTAGTGCATTGTGGAGATGTTCAATCTCAGTGTCGAGCAACTCAGGTTCACAAATATTTCTAGCTCTGTCCGCTAACGTCTTGATAACACCCCGCTTCTGTTGTGGGTGGTGGTTCGAATCCTGGTGCAAATAACGGTCCGTGTGCGTGGGTTTGCGGTATACTGAGTGGTCCAAACTACCATTTTCGTTTCTAAAAACAAACACATCGAGGAAATGTAATTTGCCGTCTACCTCCTCCTCCATTGTCAACTGAATTGTCGTGTTTATACTGTTCAGATGTTCGTGGAACCGGCTTAGTTCCTCCCTACCATGTCTCCACAGCACAAACGTGTCATCCACGTATCGGAACCATACATTTGGTTTTTTGCTGGCAGTACCTAAGGCCTGTTCTTTGAATTTCTCCATGAAGAAGTTTGCAATTATGGGACTTAGGGGGCTTCCCATAGCCATGCCATCCATTTGCTCATAAAATTGTTCATTCCACTTGAAATATGTCGTCGTCAAACAACACTTAAACAGTTCTGAAATGTCGGCAGGCAAAATTTGATCCAGCTGTTCCAATACATCATTAAGTGGAACCATGGTAAACAGTGAAACCACATCGAAGCTGACCAATATGCCCTCCGGCTGGACCACTATGCCATTCAATCTGCTGATGAAATGTGTCGAATTCTTTATATAAGAGTCCGAATGGCCCACATGTGGTTTTAACAGCGTAGTCAAAAACTTGGCTAACGAGTAGGTGGGCGAACCAATGGCACTTAGTATCGGTCTTAACGGCACATTTTCTTTATGAATTTTGGGCAATCCATAAAGCCTCGGTGGTAGCGCAACCGAATTGCAGAGACCTTTCTGTACACTCTCTTCAATGGAGGACTTTTTTATTAACCGCGACACAGTTCTGAGAACGTTGTTAGTGGGGTCCTTATTCAGCTTCCTATATGCTTGCGGATCCAGTAGGTCAGTAATTTTACTCTGATAGTCGGCCTCTTCCATAACCACCATTGCACTTCCTTTGTCAGCTGTGAGAACCAAAATACTATTGTTGTCATTCAGGAGTTTTAAAGCTCTTCTCTCACCCACAGTTATATTACTTTTCGGCGGTTTTGCATTGGCTAATATTCTCACAGTTTCTATACGGATTTCTTCAGCTGTTACAGAGTCCACACTGCGAATTCCTGCTTCTACACTGGCTATAATTTCTTCTGTGGGCACAAAACGCGGACTAACAGCAAAATTTCCTCCCTTGGCAAGCACAGATGTCTCATCGTCAGATAACGAACGTTTGGACAAATTGATAACGGTCCGGGAAACGTCTAAATGCTGAACAGTCTGATTAGGTAGCAAATTATCGAACTTCTTCTTCTGTCTACTAGACGTTGTCAACATACGCTTCCGCATGGTATCATGCAGTAGTCTATCAATTTTATCCCAGTCACCGCTGCACAGTTTATTACTGATCATAATATGGAGAGACATTAACTTACAGTTTGTGTTTGCCAAGTCCCGTCGGGTCTGCTAAATGCACTCTCGTAGTAAGGCCTCCTCAGTCCGTTTGAAAATGCGTTGTGCCTTTCCCAAATAGAACAGTTGCTTTATCTTCAGAAACTTCGGTATAACGCTGACGGCTCTGCAACGAGACAGGAATGTGAGGGAACACAAAAGCTGCACACTCTCCTTCTGGAGTCCTTCCAGGCGTCACACTTCTCTTGACATCTCCTCCCCATAGAGGCGTCTGATACTAAAATGTAGACTTTCACGGCCGGAAATATCATGTCCATTATAATTATCTGGGCTGTTATGCCGTGGTCGGTTGATGAATTCTGTATTGATTCTCAACGTTTCGTCTCCGACTGCGGAAGACATCTTCAAGGTGGTCCGTAGCTCGATGTAAGGTCCAACACACCCACTGGCTCGCTACTGACTGCTGCTAAATTCCGTGTCCGTGCACACCCACGCCGCGGCGTGACGTCACGTGTTTTGCAAACGTCAGTGCAATTGGCCGCTGTCCGACACCGTCGATTGCCGTTGCCATCACCCAGTAGTGGACGGGTGGTACACATCTTCTTTAACACCGGCATCCATATACCGATAATTTCACGCCCTCCTCCTTTTGGTTGAAATTATTTGGGTGTTTAGCGATTTCAATTGCCTCCCTGTAGAACCTTTCGTAATATCCGCTTGTGGCCGCTTGTACTTGCGTCTCCTCAAAACGAATATTGTGGTTCCCTGGCTGGAAAGCATGCTCCGCAACAGCTGATCTTTCCATTTCTCCTCTTCTACAATTTCCCTTGTGCTCTTCCAAATGTTTAGAAACCGTTCTTTTAGTGGTACCCACATAAACATCACCACAGCTGCATGGGATCCTATACACTCCAGCTTTTTCCAATGGTTTGCGAGCGTCCTTGGCAGGCTTAAGGTATTCCTGTATCTTCCTGGTGGGCTTGTAAATTACGGTAATATTCCACTTCGTCAAGAACCCCCCTATTCTTTCCGTTATATTTTTAACAAATGGCAGGAAAACCTTAGATTTTGCAGTTGCCTGTACGTCAGTATGATTTCTGCGTGGCTGCCTCAATGTGGATGAATATCCATTCTTGATTAGTGCATTGTGGAGATGTTCAATCTCAGCGTCGAGCAACTCAGGTTCACAAATATTTCTAGCTCTGTCTGCTAACATCTTGATAACACCCCGCTTCTGTTTTGGGTGGTGGTTCGAATCCCGGTGCAAATAACGGTCCGTGTGCGTGGGTTTGCGGTATACTGAGTGGTCCAAACTACCATTTTCGTTTCTAAAAACAAGCACATCGAGGAAACGTAATTTGCCGTCTACCTCCTCCTCCATTGTAAACTGAATTCTCGTGTTTATACTGTTCAGATGTTCATGGAATCGGCTTAGTTCCTCCCTACCATGTCTCCACAGCACAAACGTGTCATCCACGTATCGGAACCATACATTTGGTTTTTTGCTGGCAGTACCTAAGGTCTGTTCTTCGAATTTCTCCATGAAGAAGTTTGCAATTACGGGACTTAGGGGGCTTCCCATAGCCACGCCATCCGTTTGCTCATAAAATTGTTCATTCCACTTGAAATATGTCGTCGTCAAACAACACTTAAACAGTTCTGAAATGTCGGCAGGAAAAATTCGATCCAGCTGTTCCAATACATCATTAAGTGGAACCATGGTAAACAGTGAAACCACATCGAAGCTGACCAATATGCCCTCCGGCTGGACCACTATGCCATGCAATCTGCTGATGAAATGTGTCGAATTCTTTATATAAGAGTCCGAACGGCCCACATGTGGTTTTAACAGCGTAGTCAAAAACTTGGCTAACGAGTAGGTGGGCGAACCAATGGCACTTAGTATCGGTCTTAACGGCACATTTTCTTTATGAATTTTGGGCAATCCATAAAGCCTCAGTGGTAGCGCAACCGAATTGCAGAGACCTTTCTGTACACTCTCTTCAATGGAGGACTTTTTTATTAACCGCGACACAGTTCTGAGAACGTTGTTAGTGGGGTCCTTATTCAGCTTGCTATATGCTTGCGGATCCAGTAGGTCAGTAATTTTACTCTGATAGTCGGCCACATCCATAACCACCGTTGCGCTTCCTTTGTCAGCTGGGAGAACCAAAATACTATTGTCGTCATTCAGGAGTTTTAAAGCTCTTCTCTCACCCACAGTTATATTACTTTTTGGCGGTTTTGCATTGGCTAATATTCTCACTGTTTCTATACGGATTTCTTCAGCTGTTACAGAGTCCACACTGCGAATTCCTGCTTCTACACTGGCTATAATTTCTTCTGTGGGCACAAAATGCGGACTAACAGCAAAATTTCCTCTCTTGGCAAGCACAGATGTCTCATCGTCAGATAACGAACGTTTGGACAAATTGATAACGGTCCGGGAAACGTCTAAATGCCGAACAGTCTGATTAGGTAGCAAATTATCGAACTTCTTCTTCTGTCTACTAGACGTTGTCAACATACGCTTCCGCATGGTATCATGCAGTAGTCTATCAATTTTATCCCAGTCACCGCTGCACAGTTTATTACTGATCATAATATGGAGAGACATTAACTTACAGTTTGTGTTTGCCAAGTCCCGTCGGGTCTGCTGAATGCACTCTCGTAATAAGGCCTCCTCAGTCTGTTTGAAAATGTGTTGTGCCTTTCCCAAATAGAACAGTTGCTTTATCTTCAGAAACTTCGGTATAACGCCGACGGCTCTGCAACGAGACAGGAATGTGAGGGAACACAAAAGCTGCACTCTCTTCTTCTGGAGTCCTTCCAGGCGTCACACTTCTCTTGACATCTCCTCCCCGTAGAGGCGTCTGATACTAAAATGTAGACTTTCACGGCCGGAAATATCATGTCCATTATAATTATCTGGGCTGTTATGCCGTGGTCGGTTTATCCGTAGCTCGATGTAAGGTCCAACACACCCATTGGCTCGCTACTGACTGCTGCTAAATTCCGTGTCCGTGCACTCCCACGCTGCGGCGTGACATCACGTGTTTTGCAAACGTCAGTGCAATTGGCCGCTGTCCGACACCGTCGATTGCCGTTGCCATCACCCAGTAGTGGACGGGTGGTACACATCTTCTTTATCACCGGCATCCATATACCGTTTAATTTCACGCCCTCCTCCTTTCGGTTGAAATTATTTGGGTGTTTAGCTATTTCAATTGCCTCACTGTAGAGCCTTTCGTAATATCCGCTTGTGGCCGCTAGTACTTGTGTCTCCTTGAAACGAATATTGTGGTTCCCTGGCTGGAAAGCATGCTCCACAACAGCTGATCGTTCCGTTTCTCCTCTTCTACAATTTGACTTGTGCTCTTCCAAACATTTAGAAACCGTTCTTTTAGTGGTACCCACATAAACATCACCACAGCTGCAGGGGATCCTATACACTCCAGCTTTTTCCAATGGTTTGCGAGCGTCCTTGGCAGGCTTAAGGTATTCCTGTATCTTCCTGGTGGACTTGTAAATCACGGTAATATTCCACTTCGTCAAGATCCTCCCTATTCTTTCCGTTATATTTTTAACAAATGGCAGGAAAACCTTAGATTTTGCAGTAGTCTGTACGTCAGTATGATATCTGCGTGGCTGCCTCAACGCACGTTTTATTTCGGCGGACGAATATCCGTTCTTCATTAGTGCATTGTGGAGATGTTCCATCTCAGCGTCGAGCAACTCAGGTTCACAAATATGTCTAGCTCTGTCCGCTAAAGTCTTGATAACACCCCGCTTCTGTTGTGGGTGGTGGTTCGAATCCCGGTGCGACTAACGGTCCGTGTGCGTGGGTTTGCGGTATACTGAGTGGCCCAAATGACCATTTTCATTTCTAAAAACAACCACATTGAGGAAATGTAATTTTTCATCTACCTCCTCCTCCATTGTAAACTGAATTCTCTGTTAAAAAAATCCGATGCATTAGAGATGGAGTCTTGCCCGAGTGAAACTACAAGTTAATCTTTGATATTTGACATCTGGTTATTGCCTGTCATCTCTCCAATGTTTCTGTCACCTCCGTAAAACTAAAAAGTGTTCTATTGTGGTGTGTTGCATGCTATTTAAAATGCCCTGAAGGCCCATTTGAAAGCTAATATTTTCACTCTTGCACCCAAATCAGTAGAATACAACAAAATATTAGTTATTCTATACAGAATTTTGAAGTTACACTTCATGCAAGTACATTAAAGACACTTCAATATAGTTTATTTCCTTTATTAAAAGTTACATCCAGTCTCAGATTATCCTGCCACCAGAAACCTTGTTACTCCCTTTCTCAGATCTATTGGGCAAGCTTTATTGGTATTGAAGTTGCCAGTACTAGAATCTGAATATACTCTCAGTATTGCATTAATTTTCATCATTTGTAGAATTCAGTGAGCTGTTCTGAAACTCAAAATCACCTTTCACTAATTACTCAGTAATGCTTGCTTACTCACTCAACAATATACTTTCACCAAATAGATTAACCATTATGAGGGTTTTATATGCTGAAGTCGCACTTCCTACCAATGTAACACAAAAACTGTGCTAAAAACTATGCATTTTGAACAGATTTCTAATGCGGTGTATTGTTGAAGCAGCATATTTTCATAATACATAAGTATAAATGCGAAACCCACCTAATACACGTATTAGCTTCGGAAGCACTGGAATCAAGATGGTGGCTGCACAGTTTGCTTCTGACACTAATCAGTGGAATTAATTGGGGAAAGAGAGCAGCATCACAAAGTTAAAGCAGCAGTCTTTAATGCATGGCTAAAAGTGGTGTCACTTGAGTGGCACCACAAGAATTTAGGTGTTTCCACATGTAATGTCGGTGCAGCCACTTAAGGGGCAGCCAAGTGGCATCACTTATGTTGCATGTGTAGGCCTGACTTTATACCTCACACCTCCATCCCTCCCCACCTCCCTCCATCACCCTCTTTCCCTTGTTACTCTCTCCTTCCATCAACCTCCCCTATTTTCTCCCCCTCACCATGCCATCTTCCCCTCCTTTCCTCTGCCATCCTTACCTTATCATGCTGTTTGTCCCTTGTTCCTTCATTATCCCCAACCCTCCTTTTTTCTCTCCCTCTTTTTTCTCGTTCTCTTTTTCTCCCCTCCATCACTCAATTTGCCCTCCATCCCTCACCTTTCCCTCTATCTCATACCTTCCACTCCCTCCCATGCCCTCCCATCCCAATGACACCTTCGTCCTTCAAAATCACCTCCTTCTTATTCATTCTTCCTCCAGCGATGCCTCATCTTTCAACTGCCTTTCATTCTCTCCATTCCCTGCAGCCCTCCATTGCCCCACCTTCCATCCTTTCCTCCCTATCTCTCTTACTCCTTTTCTTGGCCAACAATTCCTTCCTTAGGCCTCCTGTCCTTCCTTTGAGCCTCGTTCTCTCCATTATTCCTCATTTTTTCTCCCTTGCCTCTCACTCCATGCTCTGCCCTCCCTCTCTCATTCCTTTCCCCATCACTCCTTCATTGCTAATACCTCTCCCCTGTTCCTCCATCCTTTACCTCTCACCTCTCTCTTCATCCCCCAGCCCTTCATCTCTCAGCACATTCTATTATTGCCCCCTCCTCTCCCCCTACCATCCCCAACTTTTTCTTCCCCTCCATAGCTCCTCCCTTGCCATGATATTCCTTGATGTTTCATGTTACTATTGGAAAGCTTTTGTCCCACTTGCATATATAAGTTATACAGTGATAGTGCTATCTCCTCACACATTGATATAATTTTACAACAGTTTTCTCAGTCCATTTTGGACCTACTTCACCATTGTAAATCTTCTCCTAATTGCGAGGGGAACTTAACATTGTGACTGAGCATGACACACTTTAAATGTCCATAGACATATCTCAATATCAAAGTTATTCTCCACATTGGAGCAACTTCTTCCATAATTTCTTACCATGCCTTGTTATTAGTATTTAAAAGAACCACTTTTAACCTCAAAACATAATCTTGCCTTCTACCACTCCACTCAGGTTGTCTAAATGTTTGTACTTGAAACTTTTATTGATTACAAGGTTGTCCTGCAGCAAGTAATTGGTTCTCATTAACCACTTCCTGATGACCAATGCTGCTTTTGATTATTTTGCATCAGCATTGACTTTGCCGATATATACTTTTCTCCAATTCCTATCATCATCATCATAATTAATCCATTCAGACAATTTTATGAAGAAGAATAATGCCTCACAAGGCAAAGTTTTGAGCAGGAACCTGGTTAAAATAATCTTTAACAGTTTTTATTCTCCGTAAAAAATTCAGTGTTTTCAATTATTGATTTTGTTACTACAGTATGATGAAATAATATCAAAGTCTTGCCATTAATGTATGCAAATTTGTATAAGTAACATTTTATCACAAGTATGTCTAACACAGGGTGTCCCATGGGGGATGGTACATGCGAATGAATATCTGAAGCAAAAACTTCATATTACAAGTGGTTTCTGAGGTAGAACACACTTACTGTTTGGTTTACACATGTACAACATTAAGTAAACAATACAACATGCATTTTGCAAAGTTTTGACTGAAAAATATGTATTTTTAATACATTCGCCTCTAAGTATTATCATATGTGTCACATTACAGCTGTTGTAGGTTCACAATAAATGTTTGAATATCCCACCATCAACTTCAGTGCATGTATGCACTCTTAGGAGGACATGTTGTCTTGCTTGTCTGTGTGCCTCTGCACTTTCCCTAATGAGGGCTGACGTGTCTATCATATGTCCCAACAGTTCATCTCCTGTGTCCACCTTTCATTTGTACACCTCAAACTGCATCCATCCCCATAAACAAAAATCTAATGGCATAAGGGCTACTGATCTTGGTGGCCAGTTAATTGTACTACCATAACCAGTTCAGCATTTAGGATAAGTACAGTTCAGGTGTTCCCTCACGTCTGCTAAAATGTAGAGGGGACTCCGTTATACTGGAGGTACATTAGTCAGTGTGGCCAAAGGAACACCCTTGGGGTGTTCAACAAATGAGTTTTCTAAAACAATTGCAAGTAATTCTGTCCTGTCATTTGCTCTCTCCTAAAATGATTTTACTTTTCAACGTATGTCCAATCATGCCACACCAAACTGTTGATCGAAAAACAAATTTGGAAATTGGTTTGGAATAGCATGCAGATTTTGCTGCAAAAATCAATGCTTATTACATGTGTTCTTGATCTTCAGCAGGGAATAGTATTAATGGAAGCAGATGACAATTTTCATTTAACCAATGACAAAATTCAAGCTGTGTGGCATTGTCATCAATGTGAAGATTGTGGACACACACTATGTGAAATGGGTACAAGTTTTCCGCATGTAACATTCACCATACACATGTTTGTGGGACATTTATAGGTGCAGAAAGTTGCCATTTGCTGGTAGCAGGACTATGACGCACCATTTCAACAGTGTGTTTCTGTTCCTCCATAGGTTATTGAACTACACATTCAGAAGAAAAATAGGAACTTGGAAGAATGTCTATTTCATGCAATGCTCTGAAAACTCTTGTAAACATTCTACAGTCAGAAATTTGATAGGAAGGAAAACACTGACAGTGTCCTTATACAGCAGCAGGACGACTATGACAGCAGAAGCTATAAACATACACCATATGTGCATATTCTTCATTAGCATAAACATGACGCATTTTAGCCAGCACGTGTACCTGATATGCTGTCAATCCCTCACACTACTTCGCTCTCAACACACCATGAAAAGCTACACATTCAGCAGATCAGTTTAATGGGAGAAAGACATCCCAAGTAGTTGGATTGGAAGCAAGGAGGTAGGTTGGACTAGAATCAAATGTCAGTGAGGTTGGTTGGGTAAGACAAATACGTGAGCACCACTGGCCCAGAAACAGATGTACATTAAATGTGCCCTATCTCAGAAACCATTCAGAATAGGGCATATAAACATATGAAGTTTTTTGCTTCCAATTGAACATCTCTGTAATATCCCAGAATATTGACCTTTCTTCTTGGGACACCCTGTATATTGGAAGTAAAAAGCTATATGTACAAATGTTTTTACTACAGTAAAATTCAACAAGTTAATACCTATTAATCAAGGAGGGTCCTCACTAGGGGTGGAGTTATTGGACAGTGTGGACTATGAATAGCTTACAGCCTCTGTTCAGCATCGTCTGGCAGGACGGGAAAAAACCCACTCCACTGATGTGCTTGGTGGCAAAGCGGGCATGAGAACATCTGGGGACGGAGTAGTAATAAACCCGTCTGGTACTCCTGGCATGCACTGCACTATTTACACTACACTGCACACAATACTCCAATTGCTGATATTGGGAGGATGAAACAAGCATGTGGCATCAGGCTTTGTACATCCGTAGTCAATAGAAGCACCTCAAGGGGATGCAGCTCGGGGGAAGGCAGCAGGGGAAAACATGGTAACACTCCTATTGCTAGAAGAACTGCAACAGAAAACTGACACTGAACCCGGAATAAGAATTCCGCTGTTCACCCATACCCCGGCAAAATGTGGCAGACGATGACACGAGCCATGTGGCATTGTGCAGGCAAGCTGCCAAGAGCACGGCTGGGAGGTGTTGCCTTTTCAGTATGGAACAAGAGACCACTTGAGCAATGGTTTGGGATGCATGGTGTATGGAAATTGTGGCTATCTAAACTCTACCTCTGGCCAAAGTGACCAGTGAGGGTGTTTGGAGGGCTGGTTTCTGGTCTGCGCAGCTCGTCATCTACTGCTGCAGTTGGAGGCGATGGAAGGAGTCACCACGCGGTTCCACCTTTTTGAGTGGAAAACACCGGTGCCATCCGCACAGAGGGATGTTTGAAGCTGACTGAGGTTGCTTGCTGGGAGGTATGCACGGGTTGTTGCTGCTGTGCTCATGCTCTTGCTGTGGTTTGTAATGAGAATGGGGGCATGGGCAGCTCCTGTGTACAGCGTTGTGTGTGAAGTAGCGTTGCTGCTCCAATGGTGCAGGTGCTAGCAGCGGTAGTGACGACACTCTGTTGGGGGTGCGGGCCATCTGTGGTGGTGGGGTGCTGTCTCCATCAGATGGAGGCTGCATAAAGGGTAGTGCAGTGTGACATCAGAGTCCCAGGCACTGGAGGGTGTGTCAGTCATGTAGTCATCTGGCGGTGGACCAGAGGCAGCATCAGCTGGTGGTGTGTCGGACACAGCATTAGGGGTGGTGTCAACTGGTGACACGTTGAGAACAGTGGAGGGGATAGTGTTGGCCTGCGTCGTATTGGGTGCAGTGTTGATGGTGCTGTGACTAGGGTCAGTGGTAGGAGAGAGAAACTCCACCTCGATGGTGCTGTGTCCATTGGCTGGAGGGGGTCTAGAATGTAGCCCAGCTTGAGCCAGTCTATGAAAATGGTTGTCACGACCCCATTCAGACAAAAGGAGAATGTCTTGTCCCCATGTTGCAACACCAAGTACGGGCCTGAATATTGAGGGTGGAGAGGTGGCTGGTATGCATCTACCGGAGATATGACTTGTGTGCATGCTGTGAGGTCATGGTGGATGAAGGTCGGGTGCTCACTGTGATGTTGCAGAGATCTTGGTCGCAGCCGGGCCATGAATTCATGGAGCTGCTGCACAAATCCTGGGACATTGCTGTCAGGAGGGAGCAGGGTTGGTTCCAAAAATCACCAGGAGTGGTGAGTGGCTGTCTATATACCAGCTCAGCAACAGAAGTTCCCAGGTCTGTTTTGTGTGCAGAGCTAGAAGTACCAGGGGTAGGACAGTGGACCATTCAGAAGAATAATGTGTGTGAGGACAGCTTTAAGTGTGCTGTGGAACTGCTCCACCATGCCATTAGCTGCAGGGTGGTAGCTGGTGGTATAATGGAAATTGGAGCTGCAGGTGCCTGTCAGAGATTGGAAGAGAGCTGAGGTGAACTGGCACTTGTGATCTGTAATGATGTCATGTGGGCAACCAAAGCAGGACACCCAGGTCCAAACAAAGGGTGCAGCCACTGTTTCGGCTGAATTGTTGGGGATGGGGTAGCCTCTGGCCAGCGAGTAAATCGGTCAGTAATTTGTCAGCAGATATCGATATCCATTGGGGGAGGGTAGTGGACCGACAATATCGAGGTGAACACGTGTGAACCAGTGTTGTGTGGGGGGAGAGGTGGCCACAGGGGAGTGAACATGTCATCTGACCTCGGCGTGCTGGCACGGAACACATGACTGGGCACAGTTGCTGCAGTCATGTTGGATGCCTGGCAAGACGAAGTATTGTTTCATGAGGTTGGCGCGACTATAGATGCCTGGGCGTGTGAGGCTATGAACATGGTCAAATTTTTTGAAGACCAGAGGGAAGAAGTGGCAGAGCGATTGTTAGAACCATCAGGTTGTGAAGGATCCATGAGGACGTCACACTAGATCTTACAGTCAGAGCCGGATATGGATTGTAGCTGGAGTTTGAAGCCAGATTGCATATTCTCAGGGGCATGAGCCAGGTCCGGGTCCCCTCTTGAGCAGCAGTGAGGACATCGTAATCTAAGGGTTGGGTGATGGCACAAGAATGGCTAAGGCAATCTGCCACAACGTTATCGATGCTGCCAACATGCTGGTCATTGATAGCGTATTGTGCAATACACTCCTGCAGCCTGATCTGTCGAGGTGAGATCTGGTCTATGTCTTTCCCGCCAGAACTAGAGGTTAGAGGGCGGTGGTCTGTGAAGATCGTAAAGATGCATCCATTGACTGAAGATCGGAATTAGTGGACAGCTTCATGGACTGCGAGCAGCTCACAGTCATATTTGCCCCAATGGCATTGTGCATCAGAGAGCTTGGACAAAAAGAAGGAGAGTGGATGCCAAATGTTGTCCGCATATTGTTGTAGGATGGCCCTGATAGACGTCTGGCTCGCATCTACCACTGTTGAGATGGTGGCATTAGGGTGGGGACGTATTTGCCCAAGGTCCCATGTTGGTTTTTCGAAGATCTTGAATCTGGCCTGGGTCCAAGGGAGCAGCGTGTTGCCTTTGTTTTTATCACTACAAAGTGCTGTAGTAAGGGGCTCTTGGGGCATCATTAAGGTGGCAACAGAAAAAGTTGACCATGCCAATGAAACACCGAGGTCTTTGAAGGTAGTAGGGCATGGAAAGTCTGCTACTGCCTGTATTGTCTTGAGGAAGGGGCGGGAGCCGGCAGCAGAGACTAAGTGCTCAAGGAATTCGATCTTGCTCACCCCAGAAATGCA
Source organism: Schistocerca nitens (assembly GCF_023898315.1). Lineage (NCBI taxonomy): Eukaryota > Metazoa > Arthropoda > Insecta > Orthoptera > Acrididae > Schistocerca > Schistocerca nitens. Next base: position 163,943,095 of record NC_064616.1, on the reverse strand, counting down.
TTTTGCCATCTTGGGGATCACCCCAACTTTCTGCAGGTGGGAAAAAGTATTCTGTAGGTGTTGGTGATGTTCAGTAGGGTCTCTGGAGTAGATGAGTATATCATCTAGGCAGGCGAAACACTATGGTGCCTTCCGGACGATGTTGTCGAAAATTCGCTGCCATGTTTGTGCATCATTGCTGAGGCCAAATTTCATGAATTCACTCATAAACAGGCTGTTTTCTCAACGTCCTCTGGGGTAACTGACATTTGTGTGTAGGCTTTAGTGCAGTGTATCTTACTGAAGATGGTAATTCCCAAGATGACATCATTGTATGTGCAGAGGAGTGGGACCGGATAGCATTCAGGGGTGATGTGGACATTGAGTTTACAGTAACTGCCGCAAGGGTACCAGGAACTGTCCTTCTTGGGGGTGAGGTGAAGGACTGCAGCCCAGGGGTTTCTGGTAGGGCAAAGTACACCGACAGTGAGCAGCTCTTCAGATTCCTTTTGTGCGACTTTGCGCTTGTGAGTGGGTAGGGGCGGGCACAACAGAAAACCTGGGGGCCAGGGGTACTGGCGATGTAAATCTCAGTGTCATGCTGAACATTCAGGGAGGCGCTGGGTGGCTGGATGAGGAGGGGGATTTCTGCAAGGAGCTGAGCATATGGACCTGAAAGTGCCAGCTGTCTCATGGCAAAGCACATGGCAGGGCGGGAGCTGCAGCGGACAGTCCTACCGGAGTTGCCGTCAACTAAACGGCACTTCATTACGTCGGCCAGTAGGCTGTAATGGCCGAGGAAGTCAGCACCCAGAATGGGGTCAGTAACATCTGCGACTGTGAAGATCCATGGGAGTTCGCACTGGAACCGTAGATCAATCAAGTGGATATGCACCCCTTAAGTAGAGATGGCTGAGTTGTCAGCTGTGGTGGCGAGGAGGGGTGAGGGGGGGGAGGGGGCAGGATTTAGGAGTAGTTTGTGGGGGAATATGGATAAGGCAAAGCCGGTGTCTACAAGGTAGTGGACAGGGGGACTAGCATCATTCAAATCCCATATGAATAGGCACTGTGAAGTGGTACAGCAACAGGGCGCGCATACTGCCAGAGTTTTGTGGCAAGGAACATGGAAGTCTGCAGTTGGTCATGTTCTTGCCAAACCTCTGGTGGTACCAGCAGGCTTTGCCTAGATCATGGTGGTTGTGGTTGTTGGGGGCAGGGGAGGGAGGGGGGGGGTTTAGAACTATGCCAGCGGGGGCAGCTGTTTTTGCATGGTCCGGCATTGTGTGTGTATGAAGGCCATCAGTAACTGGCGGCAGGTGCATGAGGTGTAGGTGGATGACACTGGCAGTAAGTGCTGCCATCTCAGAGCTCAAATGTCTCAGAATCTGGTAGAGGTCGGGGGCTTGTGAGCTGAGCAGAGGGTCAATAGCATCAGTGATGTCACACACGCAATGGCTTACGGTGGGGAAGGAGGGGTCGGTGAATAGCCGGCCAGAGCTGCAGGGTGGTAGGCGGCATTCTGCACTGCCACCGCAGTGGGAAAGACGTTCAGGGTTTCAAACAGTTTATCCCCCAAGACTGTTGTGTCGCCATACAATAAATGGGTGCGCGAGCCCAGGGCAGCCTGTATGGGGGTGAGAAGGTACATGAGCCAGCAATTTAGGAGCAGGCCTTTGGGGAGGGTGTGCAGTTCAGCAAGTTCTTGGATGATACCCAGCAACAGGGGTAGGTGCATGTTGTCGCACTGCTTGGATGATAAAAAAATTACACACATGTTGCTGCTTCTAGGGCACGAAGCTGGATATCTTGTATTCTTTTAGTTTAATGTAGCTGCTGGAGGGGGGTGAGTATGAAATAACATCCCAGATTGCGTGGTGGTGTTCGGGTCGAGATGCTGACAACTGTTCCGAATTTCGTTGCATTGCTCGTGGTAGCACAACCTCCAAAAACTTCTTCAATGGAAGCAAACTACAGGCCTGTGTTTCGTGGGTTGAAGGAGAGCAAGTGAGCAGCAGCACGACTGCCACACTGCAGCACGAGCACACTGCCAGTGGTGTCTGCAGGGTTAGCTTGCACTGGGCGCACTGCCCCGTTGGTCAGCTGAGTCAGTGGCAGTTCTGTAGTGTTGACAGATGCGTGCAGAGTTCCACACCTCTGAAGTGCTTATACGTGTTGGGGTAGGAGGGGTAACAGGAGGCTGCTGGTTAGAGAGCCCATCAAGTGTGACCGCTGTAGGGGTGGGAACGTATGGCAGCGATATTGTAACTTAGCAGTGTGGGCAGTGTGTTGCGGTATGCAGGGTGGTGCTGGCAAGCAGTACTGCGAAGAAGTTAGGTGGGACACACATGGTGTATCTTACTATCTTAGCAACCAAAATATGTCTATCTCAGCATTTATGAGTCTTTAGAATGTAGACTGTGAAAGTGTTAAGTGATGGTGTTGCGTTTATTACTGAGCTGTGTGCGGCAGGCAAACAAATTTCCAGCAAAAATGTAAGTAAAGTGTTGTAACTCACAACATAAATAAGACACAAGATGGCACCTCCAGAACAACTATATTTAACAGTCTCACAGGACAGTAGTTCACAGCAGGTTCAATGTTTGACATACCCATGTGGCAAGACGTGTACAGCACAGATCTACGAGGGTTGTACCAAAAATAAGGTTCCCAATGAGCTACAGCCTCGAGGGAAGGTGCTAAGCTAAATCTGACAACAGTGCCATGCGCAGTGGTTTCCCCACTCTTGGCCCGCCTGTCCGCGATTTGCTACATCGCTCAGTGTTGGCTTGGCAGTCGTCAAAGGTGAAAGTGTTGATCACCGCTCCCACCAAGTGCGAGGTTCGAGCAGTAATTCAGTTTCTCCATGCAAGGAAGCTACTGCCCGTGGAGATTCGTCGGCAACTGACTGAGGTTTATGGTGAAGAGTGCATGTCCGTTCAGCATATCCGCAAATGGTGCGGGACTTTTGCGGAGGGTCACATAGAAATTCACAATGAAGAACAGAGTGGAAGACCACCGGTTTCGGATGCGATTGTCGTGAAGATCAGCAGTGAGCTGCTCAAAGATTGGAGGCTTACTGTCTTGTGAACTTGTTGAATGCATTCCTGAAATGTTGGGTTATCGGAAAGTGTGTGATCACTGGGTCCCCTGGATGCTGACTGATGGACTCAAGGAGCAACGCCTTGACTGTGCTCGTAAATTTCTTCAACAATGCAAGGGGGGAGGCAACAATGAGGAGTTGTTGGACTCTATTGCCATGGGAGGTGAAATGTGGGTGTTTCATTACACCCCTGAAACAAAACATTACTCTCATCAGTGGCATCACTCCGGTTCACAGCCACCAAAGAAATTCAAACAAATGCGGTCGGCAGGAAAGGTTATGGCGACTGTTGTTTCGGATCAGAAGGGGGTACTCCTCATTGATATCATGCAACCTGGCACAACAATAAACTCAGACAGATATTGTGAAACATTGACCAAACTCTGGCGAGCAATCCAGAATCACCAGAGAGGACAACTGACAGAGGGAGTAGTGTTTCTTCACAACAACACTCGACCCCATGTCACTCGTCAAACACAGGAGCTTATGAAGAAATTTGGGTGGACTGTTATACCCCATCCCCCCGTACAGCCCGGACTTAGCCCCCAGCGATTATGACCTCTTCCGCAAGCTAAAGGAACACTTAGGTGGCAAACGCTTCAAGAGCGATGATGAAGTACGAGCAGAGGTCACACGCTTCCTCGACGGGTTGGCAGGAGACTTCTTCGACTTAGTAATACAAAAGCTGGAGCACCATCTTCAAAAGTGTGTCAAAAAAATGGAGACCCTGTTGAAAAATAGACAAAAGTGAAAGCTTTTCAATGATGTATAAATTAATAACAATAAACAATGTTTTCTGTTTGTAAAAAATATGGGAACCTTTCTTTTGGTACAACCCTCATAGCTAGTGTAGTAAAAAGCATGGTGAGTGAGAGCAGACTGAGGGCAATCATATGTGTAGATAGTGTGTCACAGGTTGTGCCGGAAGGTGCCTGTGCAGCTGTTGTGTGTGGTCGCTCTCAGCTGCAGTGTCTCCCCTGGTGGCCATGCTGTGCAGTAGTGAATGTGGAGTGACTGTCATGTCATATATGCTGCTTGTGTGATGATGGCCAATATCAGATGCATCAGACTGTGCCTGATGTCTAGGTGGTAGCCCATTGGTTATCACATCCCTTCTTCCATGAGGAAGCAGCAAGCTACATTTTGGTGTGTTGAACCCATCTGGCTGGGCACCTGGGCAGTGCTCCAAACCAGGCCAAAGTCTTTGGGAACATCATAGATCCCCTCAGGTTTTACCCATTCCCATTCAGTGCAGACAGGAGTGTACGGCCAGAAGGTCCCCGCCTGGTGGTGCAGTTGGATTCTTGGTGACTCTGATACTGGTAGCAAAGGCCCCTGCATGTCTATGTTGGCTCCTGGCACGGAAGGGAGCTGTAGTGGTGGAGATGGCGCCATTGGGGCCGGTACTGGGGTCGTGATCTTCTTCCAACATCCGATCCGTCTTGTTTGGCTTATAAACAGAGGGAGTGGTGTGGCCAGGACTGGTGAACAGAATTTATAACCTGAGACAGGAACCGCTTGGGAGCAATGGGAGAGATAGCGGAGGGTCTGGCAGAAGAGAGCCAAAAGATAGTGTCACCGTGATGTGTGTTCGCCGAAGGGTCCAGAGGCAGTGACGGCTGGATGCTCCACTGCAGGTGGAGCTGATTTTGATGGCATATCATCATCCAGTCCCTCTCGGCAGAGTGAACGTGCGGTATCCCCACAATGCTGCTGGACAACTTCCAGAATCCCCTTGCCCTGGCTGGGAGAGAGGTGGCAGCACCGCAGTCTTCCCTACAGACATTGGCTGTATGAGATAGGGGAGCATGTGCGGCTGATGGCCATGGATGAGTTCTACTGCATTCTTCTCCACTATCAGCATCCGGCTGTAGGAATTCAAAAAAAGTGTTAGCGCATCATTCATAGTAGCATCAGTCACATATTTCTTCACTGTGTTTAAAAAGTTTGCGCGAGTCTTTCAGCCTCACCGTTTGAATGAGGGTGGAAAGGCAGAGACAGCAGATGCTGAGTATCATTTTGGTGACAGAACTCACCAAAAACTTGGGAGCAAAATTCTGGTTCACTATCACCAGTGCAAGAGGAAGGAAGTGCTTCAATAGTGAAAATTCTGCCGAGCACTGCGACTGTAGCCTCCACACTCGTTGAGGGACAGTTGACCGCGTACAGAAAGTCGGTGTTCACATTGAGGGCAACCAGCCAGATAGTGTCCAGGAAGAGGCCCTGTAAGTCGACACGAGTGCACACCCACCGGCATGAGGGCATCGGCCAGGTGGGAGAACATTTGGCAGAGAACTACATACTGTTGTTCACACTAATGACAGTTATGGGCAGTATGTTCGATCTGCCAGTCTATGCCCAGCCAGTATACATGGTGCCAGGAGGGCAGTTTAGTTTGCGAGATGCCCCAGTGACCTTGGTTCCATATCTGTAAGACTGTCGTGCATGGAGGTTCAAGTGGTACTACCTAGGCAGACCATTGACCCACGGTTAGTAAAATAATTCTGTCCACCAGGAATAGTTGGTAGTGGAGGTGGGAGAATGCCGACAGCACGTTGAAGTCCTGACGAGAATGTGGTCTGGCCAACCCTGTTGTATGTACTGCCATACCTGGTGTAAGATGGTGTTCTTGGCCATGTACGCAGCTACGTGGCCCCCCCTGATGGGATGTGTGTCCACTGCCTGTCGAGCCTCTACATCAAACTTTAAGCACGAGATCTTGTCTTGGTTGAATTCCATGTCAGGGCCCATTGGGAGATGGGACAGGGTGTCCGTGTTGGCACGGTGATTGTTCTTGCGGAAGTGAATCTTACCTGCTGAGTAGCTTTGCTGCAGGATTGGAGTAGGAGATCAATGGTTTATGATCTGTAATTAGGTGAAACTTTTTTCTGTATAAGAATATATGGAATTTCTTCAGTGAAAGGATGATCACAAAGGCAGTTTTTTTTAAATTTGCAAATACCTCTTCTGCATGACATTGAGCGCCTTCAATGCAGCTGTGAATGGATGTTCAGAGCCACCCATGTCTCTGTGTTCCAGGATGGCTCCTAGGCCCCATTCAGAGATGCCTGTCACCACCACTAGCTGTCTGCCCAGTTGAAATGTGGTGAGGCTTCAGGACCCTGAACAACTGTCCACATGCCTCCAACCATACAAAAGGCTCACTCTCTTTCTGCAGCTTGTTGAGTTGGTTCGCAATTGATGGCAGGCCTGGTATAAATTTTCAGCAATACATATTTTTCCCAAGAATGACTGGAATTCCTTTAAATTTATGGGGTGACGAAGCCTGATGACAGTTTCGACCAGCTTCTGTGTTGGCTATGTACCTTTGCGAGAGATGATGATGTTCTAGGCATTCCACTAATGGTTCAAAAATTAGAGATATTTTGAGACAGCATTTGAGGCCTGTGGACTGGAGGGTGTGGAACAGCTGCCAACAAGCTTGTGGCCTTCATCACCACAATGTTGTCTATATAATTTATGTGGCCCAGGACATCCTACAGCAGTTGCTTGAGGAACCTTTGAAAGATTTCTTGGCACTGTCCACCCAGAAAAATAAGCATTTAAAACAATATAATTCGTGTGGTGTGTTTACTACCAGGACTTTTTATGATTCCTCATCAGGGGTAGCTGTAAACAAGCTTCAAAGAGATCTACGTGGCCTCCCTTGACTGCAGAGAAAAACTCGTCTGGTTTCAGAATAGGAAACATGTCGATCTCTGAATGGGAACTGACCATAACCTTGAAGTCTCTACACAGATGCAGTTTCCCCAATAATTTTTTCACAATAACCAAAAGTGTTGCCCACTCTCTTTTAGCCACGGGTTCAGTGACATCCAAGGCTGTCAATCTATTGAGCTTATTTCTTGATGGCAACCCACAGTGTGAGCGGCCTGGGCTGTGCACAGAAGATATAAAGGTGCACCAATTTCTTCAATGTAAAGTGCACTGTAAAGTTCTTAATTTTTTACTAAACGTGTAGAGAATATGTCATAGTACTCCTTACTGAATGTTTCCAATTCCCAAAATGGTTCTTGTTCCAAGACCAGGTAGACTGAGTCGTGGATGACAAATCCGAAAGCAGAAAAAGTGTCAAGGCTGAATAGACTCTGCTGTGAACCACAAGGAAGATGGGGTGCCTTACGACATTTTTGTGCATCACTGTGATTGTGTATTATCCTTTGAGTGGAATGTGTTGTTTGTTAAATGTCACCAGGTGGCGAGCTGTGGCTTGAAGTGATAGTGCTCTCAGCCTTAGATACATTTGTGTGTTTAACAGGGATGCCGAGGCACCTGTGTCAACTCGTAGCTGAACTTGTCTGTGCAAAGTGAGTCTGATGAACAGTTTCTTAGATGGCACCACTGTGGTGTGAGACTTCGAGAAAATCATGTTACTGCCCACTGGGTCCTCTCGAGGCTAGTGTTTTTTTCCAGAGCACGGCAGACAGATGCAAAATGTCCTTTCTTCCAGCATGTCTCACACTGTGCCCACCAATCAGGGCAATTTTCTCTGGCATATGACAAAACAGCATTTCCTATCGAGTCCTTCTAACTCAGCTGCCCATGCACGGTATGACTGATTTGGCTGTTTACAACAGTAATTAAATTCCACACAGGATGCAATGACATGGCAGTGTCAATGAAAATAGGTAGTTAATAGAGCACAAATTTCGTCAAAGGTCAGATGTAGCAGTTTCGTGAGAGGGCCCAGTTTGCATATAAGCTGGTACATACTATGTGTGATCCATGACAGGAAAAGTAAGTGATTTTACTACGGCTAGCTCTGTTACCTGGACTGCAGCAAAGTGCTGCCGGAGGAGCTTTGTGTATGCTTCCCACTCTTTCAGAGTCTTGTAAGGAAAGAATGGTGACAGATTTCTAGCCAGTGACTGGGAGAGCAATGCAGAGCCAAACGTCCTGACATTCCCTCTAACTGCTGTTGCAGAAGTTGATGTAGAATGGCACAACTGGTAAGGTATTCTGTCACACAGGGCCTGTGTTTACGTAACAAACACAAAAAATCCCATCATCTGTGCCTATCATGTTGTAACACATAACATAAAAAAATGATATTGCACTGGCAGTACAAGTACACTCTAAGACAAAAAAAAAAAAAAAAAAAAAAAAAAAAAGAAAGAACCCACTCACACCATGAAGGAATTATCTGAATGGGATGAAAATTGGTAGATGTGATGTACATGTACAGACAGACAAATGATTACTGTTTTGGAAAAAATGGATGATTTATTCAAGGGAAAGAGCTTCACAAATTGAGCAAGTCAATAATACATATGTCCACCTTTGGCCCTACACAAGCAGTTATTTGGCTTCATATTGGTTGATGGAGTCATTAGATGTCCTCCTGAGGGATATTGTATCAAATTCTGTCCAGTTGGCATGTTAGATCATCAAAACCCGAAGCTGGTTGAAGGCCTTGCCCCTAATGCTCCAAACATTTTCAATTTGGGAGAGATCCAGTGACCTTGTTGGCCAAGGAAGGGTTTGGCATGCATGAAGACAAGCAGTAGAAACTCTCGCTTTGTGTGGATGGGCATTATTTTGCTGCAGTTTGAGCCCAGAGTGACTTGCCATGTACTCTATAGTCCACACATCAAATGCTTTTGTTAAATAAAAGAAAATATGTACTTTCATCAACCTATTATTTAGCCCTGCTAGTGCCTCAAGCACAAAAGAATAACTTTCATTTTCTGTGAGTACTCCCTTCTTAAATCCGAACTGAGAGTCTGAACGCTGATGGCAAATAAATTGTCCAGAAATGATGTATGTTACCTCTTTAACCCTTTTTATAAAGGAGTTTCACTAACAAATACTTCAATCTGCCGAGAAATTGACCACATCTAAAAGATTCATTGCACACATGACTAAATACATATCTAATGTATGGTGCGTTGGAGTTCATGAATGTATCTGAAATTTCATCATTCCTTGGGAGTTTTTATGTTTTTTATGATATTGCAGTTGATTCAGTTTCATATTTGCTTGTTTCCTGTCATTGCACATGATTTAGTTGTCTCTTAACACTAGCTTGTAAGAGTTCTACATATTTACCTTTACCAATAAAATTTTGATTTAACTTGTCAACTGGTGACAAGAAATAATCATGAAATATTTTGTGCAAATCTGGATCACCAGCAGTTTCATTTGCACACCAACAAAAATTTTATTTACCTTGCCAGTTATGGACAAGAAGCATTTATTAAATATTTTGCACAGTTTTAGTGGCTCAATAACGGTCTCCTTCTCATACAAGAGAGGTGTAATATGTTGAGCACCCATGTTATGTGCTGATATCTCTTTCACAATTGACCATGCAGTTTTAATTTTGTTCTGAGAGCTTTCTATTCTGTTGGTGTAATACCAGTGGTGACTTGTGCAAAATTTTACCATCATGCTACAATGTGGTGGCCTATCGCCTTCTGACTTACGAGGGTAGTAATCGTGACTAACTTGAATATATTAATTTTATGTACATAAATTGAACTGTTTAAATATATTTAAATGTTATAATTGATTGGTTAACATTGTGAGGAATTAAAAAAATTTAACAAAATGAAGGAGCCAGCAGGAATCGAAACCAAGCTGCCAAATTAAGAGTGTGCATTTAACCACTTGGCTGCCATGCCCTCCGTAGAATAGCTGCTCAAAAAACCCTGATGCTCTACACATAAATCTTTAGCGAGAATTTTACCTTTTCCTGTGGCCCATTCAGGCGAAATATTATAGGAACGTGAAATGGGCATCTACCTGCTTCAATTTACATGGATTTGCATTTGGAGAAGACCTACCTAACTCTTTATAACTCGCTTCCTCCTCCAAAGATCTACTGGAAAGGGCTTCTTTAGCAGATCATCTTAAGAAAAAACATTTATACTAAAAGAAGGTGGCATTTTCCACTTTTGACGTATTAATTTTATTTGTTTATGACTAGCTTTAGCCTTCTAGGCCATTCTCAAATGATGATGCTTTTCTGCAGCAGAGAATATGTTTCTGCAATAGAAAACTATGCTTTACATATTGAAATGTCAGCATCTTTAAATTTGTGTTCTGTATTCATTTTGGTTCACCTTTATAAATGTCAAGCTGTCAAACCAACAAGACAGCATCTGTGAACCAAAACGAATAGAAAACATAAATTTAAAGACACTGACATTGCAATAGGTAAGCCATAGTTTTCTATTGCAGAACCATAAAATCAACTGAGAACAGGCTAGAAGGCTGAAACTAGTCATGAGCAAATACAATTAATACAGCAAAGGTGGGCAATGCCACCTTCTTTTAATAAATTCATTTCTGTGATACCCGCTATGGAAAAAAAAGAAAAAAGAAAAAAATGTCTTTCATACTATACTTGCTTGTGTACTTGTCTTTTTACTGCCATTTATAGTCTTTTGACTTACAAGGGTAGTAATCATAACTAAACTGAACTGAACTGTTTAAATATATTTAAATTTTACAATTAATTGTTTAACATTGCAAGGAATAAAATAAAATGAAAAAAAGTCAGTAACACCAGGAATCGAACCTGAGTTCACAAATTGCCAACAGTGGGCTTCACTATTTGCTCACAGAGCCATTACAGCAACTGCTCCTCATATGCTATGCTTGCACAATATATTACACGCCAATTCAAAGAAAAATATTGACTTGGTGCTGTGAGCAATGTATCATATATACCGTATTTACTCGAATCTAAGCCGCACTCGAATGTAAGCCGCACCTGAAAAATGAGACTCGAAATAAAGGAAAAATAAATTTCCCAAATCTAAGCCGCACCTGAAATTTGAGACTCGAAATTCAAGGGGAGAGAGAAGGTTTAGGCTGCACCTCCAAATCGAAACAAAGTTGGTCCATTGTAATATGAGACACAATTTAGGTCGAATGAATGACGATACAGCTACAGTAGTTTGGTTCGAGTCGTAAGCTTAGCAGTTAAGCTTTACCAGGTAGCCATTGCTATGCGTCAGGCGCTCCGTCCGTATCTGTAAGGGTACCCTTCCTTTTTCACGTGCTTCGTCTAGTTTGAATCGATTGCTTATTTTGCTTTGATCTGATAAGTGCCATTTTCTTTGTTATAGGTGTTTACGTCACTTTAAGCTGAAAATGCATTACTGTACTGTGTCATGCATTGTTTGTCGCATTCTGATAGTGCGTGTTTACGGCCTGTCGCCGATCGCGGCAAGCCTTCCCTTTGTGCGCGCTACCGCCGCTTACCATTTTTTTTAAAAAGAGAGAGAGAGAGAGAGAGAGAGAGGAATCGTCTCATTAGTGAAACAATGGCAAGAGACTGCTATTTGTTGTTACTTACACTGCTGCTTTCTTTGATAATGATCAACAAGAACCATATAATAGACTGCGTATGATAGAACATGTTCTGAATGAGAGTTAAGGCGAAAATTTTTCTCCGTTTGAAAATCCTTGCGGCCGCTTCTTTAGTACATCAAATTCTGCACAGAAATTAGTCATGTTAGATTTAAAAATCTAGTCGTGGTTTTGTAGTTTATTAAGCAGACAGGATTTAAATGAGATAGCTGCAAACACAAAAGAATACATGACATAATGTTTACATTCGTATTATTCTTATGGTGAAGAGAATACTGCATGTGATTCACATTTCATCAGGTTCCTATTAGCAACCATCTCTTCCCACAGGCAGGAAAAAATTCAGAACGTAGAGTTGGCCATATTGACAAACATCCCAGTCTTGCCAGTCGGATTTTCGTAGTACACTGAAATTCTGCTACATTCGAAGATGAACAATACAGAATTTGTATTTAATTCGTTGGATAATGTATGAAAATGCAGTGGTCGAAATTTATTTACTGACGCAGAGGTTTTGGCGCCAGTATTTATCTTTGTGCTCACAAAGCATGCCTGATTGCCTGTGTAGCGCTACATGTATTCGACGGCAGAAGTTAGTTGTGGCGGCACGTACCAACATTTTTCAGAACTTCCGCTTGCCTTGCACTCGATTCTAAGCCGCAGGCGGTTTTTTGGATTACAAAAACCGGAAAAAAAGTGCGGCTTAGATTCGAGTAAATACGTAGTACCAGAAGGGATGGCATCACTTCACAGCATGCACAGTTGAAAACAGACAGCTGCATCCCTTCTCTGATTTGATCGTAGCATGATTGACCCTCATTTCAGCACTCGACACTGGTTTCTACGCTGGTGTCCAAAATTAAAGCAACAAATGACTGTTTCCCTATTCTGTGTCTAATTCACAATGTAATAATACAAACTATCAACAGATGTCCATACAATTGTGTTCTGCACGGAAGGTAGCATTCTGGTCAATGGACAACCATGCCAGTGATGACATCAGGGCACCTATCAAATGGGGTAGTGTTTGCCATGGAGTCCCTCATCCACAATTGCTGTGTTCACAGTCACAGACAGTGCAGTATGGAACAGGGAAGACGCCTGTCAGACTCTGTGGTGGAGGGCCATAGGAAGAATGGAAGCAGTAACTGATGTGGCCTGATAGTTTAATGTGAATTGTTCTGTTGTTTCTTGGATATGGTGACAGTTTATAGAGACCGAAAATGTATCCCAAAGACTAGGACAGGGCCGACCATTTGTGACATCAGAAAGAGAGGATCATTATTTGGCTCTAGGGGCATATCAGTACCACCTTAGTACTGCGCGGCAACTGGTGTATGACCCCACAGTACCCACTGGATGTGTTGTATCAAGGTAAATGGTGTACAGGAGGCTTTGGCAGAGTCACAGAAGGGAACGTCTAGAGTGGAATTGTCAGCATGCCTAGATAACAGAACGCAGCATGTCATTCCTAATGGAGAGAAGTCTTCCAAAGTAAGAGTGATTTCAGGTGTGCCGCAGGGGAGTGTTGCAGGACCGTTGCTATTCACAATATACATAAATGACCTTGTGGATGACATCGGAAGTTCACTGAGGCTTTTTGCGGATGATGCTGTGGTATATCGAGAGGTTGTAACAATGGAAAATTGTACTGAAATGCAGGAGGATCTGCAGCGAATTGACGCATGGTGCAGGGAATGGCAATTGAATCTCAATGTAGACAAGTGTAATGTGCTGCAAATACATAGAAAGAAAGATCCCTTATCATTTAGCTACAATATAGCAGGTCAGCAACTGGAAGCAGTTAATTCCATAAATTATCTGGGAGTAGGCATTAGGAGTGATTTAAAATGGAATGATCATATAAAGTTGATTGTCGGTAAAGCAGATGCCAGACTGAGATTCATTGGAAGAATCCTAAGGAAATGCAATCTGAAAACAAAGGAAGAAGGTTACAGTACACTTGTTCGCCCACTGCTTGAATACTGCTCAGCAGTGTGGGATCCGTACCAGATAGGGTTGATAGAAGAGATAGAAAAGATCCAACGGAGAACAGCGCACTACGTTACAGGATCATTTAGTAGTCGCAAAAGGGTTACGGAGATGATAGATAAACTCCAGTGGAAGACTCTGCTGGAGAGACGCTCAGTAGCTCAGTATGGGCTTTTGTTGAAGTTTTGAGAACATACCTTCACTGAGGAGTCAAGCAGTATATTGCTCCCTCCTACGTATATCTCGCGAAGAGACCATGAGGATAAAATCAGAGAGATTAGAGCCCACACAGAGGCATACCGAAAATCCTTCTTTCCACGAACAGTACGAGACTGGAATAGAAGGGAGAACCGATAGAGGCACTTGAGGTACCCTCTGCCACACACCGTCAGGTGGCTTGCGGAGTATGGATGTAGATGTAGATGTAGATGCCACATGGGCAGTCGTACAGTGAGCCAATGTCCTTTACACAGATGAGTACCAGTTTGGTCTGGAGAGAGATTCTCGATGGATTTGCATCTGGAGGGAACGTGGAACTAGATTTCGGGGCCCAAATACTATGGAAAGAGACTGATATCAAGGAGGATCCCTAGTGGTGTAGCATGGATTAATGGATTATGTTAACCGCACAGACACACCTTCGCGAAATTGTACGGGTGAATCAGCAAGGTTTAACTGCTGTCAGGTATCATGACAAGATCTTGGGATTTTATGTGGGGTTGCTGCATGTTGCTGTGGGCCCAGACTTCGCATTAATGGACGATAAAGCTCGACCTCATAGAGCATGGGTGGTTGATGTTCTCTTGGAAACGCAAGCTATTGCACCTGTGGTGTGGCCTGCTCACTTTCCTGGTTTGAAACCCATAACGCATGTCTGGGATGCATGGGGAGACAGGTAGCATGTCATCTTCCACCAACCGCTCTCCAAGACTTGCGAGCAGCTCTGCAGGAGGAATGAGCATTATTGCCTCAACATGACACTGATCATATCATTCACAGCATACCCCATAATGGGCACATTAACCAGTTGTCAGAATGTGTGTGAAAATCTGTTATGTTGGAAAAAATGAAGAACATTTTTGTCTATCATTATGCTTGTTGCAGTTGTTTACATTCCGTATTCTTTACATTGTTTGTACTTTACTATCACATGTGTGTACTGTTTTATGGCAAAAAAATCCAACCTTGCATAATTGCCATTTGTTGCTCTAATTTTGGACACCAGTGTAGTTATCTTCGAGAGAGTACTACAAAACATTTTTCGTCTATTTTATTTGCATAGCAGCATGCATCTGAAGAGAATTGCATAATTTTAGTGTGATTTCCAGCTCACATTCGAAGAGAAATTGGCTAATTTTAGTGTGGTTTGGTTGGTTGTTTTGTGGGGTTGAAGGTCATCTGTGCCTTTAATGTGGTTTCTGACTCACATTTGAAGAGAAGTAGCATAATTTTAGTGCAATGTTTATAGTGTGCTGTAGCACATTAGCACATGATGGCATGCTGCCACTGTGTAATACATTGTCTTAGCCTTTCTATGGCATTCCTTGGCACTTTGCAATATTGTCTGTAGTAAAATTCTGTTACTGCTTTCTGATTGTCCATATAATGATACAGCTCTTGTTTCCTTCTACACAATATTCTAATGCCATTAGGTATCCAAATAAGTTGCTTGTGAGTACTGTATGTGTGTCTGCATTTCTTAAATGGAAAGAGTTATTAAAGAAAATGATAAAGTTTTGAAGAAATGTATTACACAGAGCGTTTTACAACTCCTATTATAGGCTCCTGGGATTGTAGAGAGAACTTAGTAGATAAAGCTTCAATAAGGGTCCCATGTCTGTAAATCTACCATTTGGATATGAAATAAGTTTGGAGACTGGATCACTTTCAAACCTCCCACTTCACAGTATCCAGACAAATTGGCAAGAGGCCAAAGTCTTCATTCCCTGTTGGAATTATGACATCATATACCATTTTCATCCTACTATAACAACAGCTGCAAGAAAATGGTACGTCTACAACCATGGTGGTTGACTGTGGTGTTCCGCAGATGCACTGTGCTCTAGATTTTGAAGAGGACGTCATTCGTTACATAGAAGAAAACCTGATGATGAGTACTTGAAATATGGGATCCTGTAGAGTACACAGGTCAGAGCTCATTGCCCACACTGCATGTGTACCATAAAGCAGACAATTTGAAAGTGATCCAATCTTAAAACTTACTTTACATCCAAATGGTTCATTTCCAGACGTAAGTTCCTTATCTGCTAAGTCCCCTCTACAATCTCTAGAAGCCTGTAATAGGAATTGTGAAACACCCTATATTTGTCATGTGTAGACTTATTGCCAAGCTGTGCCTCCAAGGTTGGCTTCACATGTCTGCACTGCAAGTGGATTCACATCTCAAAATCTTCTGTATACTACTGTGGACTGTGACACTGCCTTGATTTCTTTCAGTATTACTGTTTGTGCATTGTGATCTGACAGTCTGTTACTAATCTTCTTCACACTATGCCCATCAACTAGAGAACAATCTGTGAAGAAGATGTTTATGAATGTGCTGTTGTTTGCCTGAACTCTAATTGGAAAGTACACTGTCTTTACCATGTTGTAAGATTCAAGTAAATCCATTAAGATTGTTTTCTGTGGAGACTCTGTCAGAAAGTTTATATTGAAATCCTCACCCAAAACAATTTCATGTCTTTCTTAATAACTGAGCATAGCACATTGACAATTCTATAGAGGAAAACCCTGTGCTCTAAATTAAGGAATCTGTAGAGGCCTGTAATGAAAAGTTTTTTTCCCTGAAAATTCAAATTGTCCTGCACAATTTTCAAATATTTGGGCTTTTAAAACAGCAAAATCTTAATTATTAATTATCACTGTTTACTAATTTACAGGACTTCTGTTTCAGGTGAAAGTGTGCCAGTGACCAAAACACCATTGCCAAATCATCCTGACTTGCTTTATGACAAGAAAGAGCATGCAAAACACACTTTATTTTGTGGAACTCAGATAATCCAAGCTCGCTACTTCGGACATGAGAGTGTGTTAGCTGTTGTAATTAGATCTGGCTTTTCAACTTCAAAGGGAGAGCTCGTGAGAGCTATTTTGTATCCACCACCAGTCGACTTCAAATTTGAACGTGATTCATATAGGTTTATTGGATTAATGGCAGCAGTAGCCACGATAGGTTTTGTGTACACTGTAGTTACAAAGGTTAGTTCTTGACATTATTTTAGTGCTATTTATTTTTAAATTTAAGCTATAGAATGAGTAATGATACATACTATATAGTTGAGATGTGGAATGACATTAAGGCACACAAATAGAAGTCCATGCAGATACCTACAGTAATAATTACTTTGCGGGTAAAACCTACATGAACATTGATACCCGTAATTATATCTATTGTCATCCATAGTAACAATTACTTTGTAATAGGGTTAAACATTTTCAGTATTATGAGGGAGCTTTCATTCAATTATTTTATATATGGTCAATGTACAGGATTGCATGAACGACTCTGCAGATTAGTTGTAAGGATAGCTAAATAGTTGCAAGATATAACCACTTTATCTAAATCTCTTGACTTTATATTGCCAAGACCATAGTTTTTGTGCAGTCTTTGAAACATGTTCCTGAAAACATCTCTAACCCCTAGAAGTGGTTCACCTGCAGTGAATAGTGGCAATCCTGGATTTTCCATTGATTATACCTGCAATGAATAATCTGTGAACTTTATGTTACCTTCAGTTATCTTTTGTAGTGCTTGAATTACCAGCTAAAGATGGATCAGGTTTAACTTCATTGAGAGTGTGTCAGTGAAATTAACAAAATGTACAAAATCTCGTGCGAGGTGTGAAAAGAACTGACTATCCTCTGCAGTGAGAAATAAAACTAAAACTGATAATTTGACAAGAATTTGGTTTACTGTCAAAGCTAGCTGTATTGACTTAAGCAGATGAAAGTAACTGAAGCCAAGTTGAAGCTTATTATGAACTGTCCAGCATGCCAAATAGTTTAAAGTTGTGTAGAAAAGCATAGCTTTCACTGGTGCTAGTGGCTGGATGAAGGGGGAAGAATATATTGTAAATAGTGAGGAGGAACACTGAGTGAATGATTTAGATGAATGTTCATTCACATGTAGATGTATGGATTGAACTGAAGTTACGAGATCAGAATGAACATGATATATCTTTGGCAGAATTGGCAGGGGATGTGCTGCATTATCACTCCTCCCCTTTCTGTTCCTCTTCCCTCAGCTTATTATTCGTTACTACTTTATTCCGATCCCTCACTTTTTAATTTGATTCATAGTTTTATGAATCTATGAATATTCACCCACAGAGACCTTTCAGCAGTCTTCCATCTGATTATCCCTGCCTACACAAAGATGATTTCTCTCTGGTGACATATTCCTACCTGTTTCCCATGCTGACCCTCCCTCTCATAGCCCTCCCCCCTCCCTTCTCTTCTCCTTTCCCTTCCCTTCCCTTTTCCATTGTTCATCAGACATTTCATAAATAAAAAAACTCTCACTTGTGCCTCACCTCAGTGTCAAGACAGTTTAGTTGTATTCCACCCAAAATTTTCCAGTATTGTATTAATATTTAATTTTGATGTGTTAATATTCTGGCATGTGCACAAATTGAATCTCATGGGGTGCGCTAGACTGTTCTGTACTTTCCAATATGCAAATAATTCTCATTTTTATTTTCCTGAGATGAGATTCAAATATATGGATTTTTTTGTTTTGCAGGTATTGAGAGGACTGAGTGTCAGTGCCTTAATCTTGGAAGCATGTGATCTTGTTACTGTTGTAGTACCACCAGCATTACCTGCTGCCATGACAGTTGGTAGCTTTTATGCGCAAAAGCGCTTAGAAAAAAAAGCTATCTATTGTATCAGCTCACGGAACATTAATATTGCAGGAGCAATAGACTGTGTATGTTTTGATAAGGTAAAATGACAGTTTTATTTGCATTGTTTAATTTTTCTGTTACATGTTTTTTTTTCAAATTTTAGTCATAAACTGATTAATAAATTAAAATAATTACAACAAAAACTCTAACACAAGGTACTTAATGTGGTTGCAAATATTTATAGAGGTTGTGAATCAATTTTATTGATATCTACATCCACTGTCTCCAGATAGCAAGTTGTAGTTCTCGTAGAATTCTTAGGGTGAACAGGACATATCAGGCAGCTCCCAAGTGCTACAGAGATGTAAGATCCTGGGGCCTTGGAGGACACTCCATTGTTTGGATATGGTTGTTCTCAAGATATTGGCTCTTTAGGCGTGCTCTGTGTGGATACGAGCTATTGTCTTGTAGAATTAATTCTCCCCTTGTTTTTGTGCAAACAATTTAACACAAAGCATTTCCTGCACCTCTGATCAGTCATCTTACTACGCACAAACTTTTTTTCAAATTTGGTATCATACCTAGCACTGTCTGCTTGTAAGACCAAACTTTGACTCTCACGCCCCATCCCCCCATAGGGTTACTGTAGACAGTGGAAGCTTATTCTATAACTGGGAAACCTCTTGGTGTTATTGAGGGCTAGGTTTATGACTCAGGTACAAGTACTGTAGGTATTACATGTAACACTATGTGGAAACCACACTATTTCAGTAGTATTTTGATAAAAGTGGCCATCTATTTTATCAGGGGTGATAATAACTTAAGTATAACTTGGAAATATGGAAAGATCTTGATTGCACAATTCTTTATTAAGCATTACACATTTCAAAATTTCATCACCAAACAAAAGCTGTGATATAAAGAAATTAATGATAACAAATATATACTTAAGTATCCACATTAGTGATCCATATACAGAATTTTCAATTTTTGCAATCAACATCATACTTAAATTTAAATAAAACTTTAGTAAAAGGTTTGTAAAAGTGAGCACATAGACAGGATATAATATAGATCTCATTTCATATGGGATTATCTGACTGTGCCATTGTCTGTTCGAAGAGAACTAGTGTCACACTGACTGTGGTGAATAAGCTACCTGAGAAGTAAATGAAGGCCGGTAGATGACACTGGCATTGACCGTAGAAATGAAATGAAAGAGTAATTTTACAAAGAAACCATTATGTGTGATGTCCCTATACTAACAACTCCTTCAGCATGATGTACTATATTAAAAGACACCTATGTTATTTATAAAAAGGAAAACTTTTGTTGACAGTGGATATTTTCTTTTATGTATACATAATGACGAACTACATGTCATAACATAACATTGTGGACAACGTGACAGATGTACATTCATGCTCTTTTTATAGAGAAGAAACTCATATGCTGACATTAGATGAATTTCCATAGCCTGAAATGTGCATTGTAAGGTAACATCACAAATAATATTTTACATTGTAGTGAAGAAGTTGTTGGTATAGTGACATCATACAGAATGGTTTGTTTGGGTTACTCTTTTATTTTGTTTCTATGATCAATGCTAGCGTCATCTACTGGCCTTTGTTTACTTTTCAAATTTAAATGTAAATATGATATTAATTGTAAAAACTGAAAATTCTGTATATGGATCTCTACTGTATATTTGTGATCATTAATTTATTTGTACCACAGCTTCTTTCTGTTGATGAAATTTTGAAACATATATTGCTTAATAAATAATTGTGTGATCAAGACCTTCCTATATTTCCAAGTTGTGCTGAATCTGAATGGTCAACTGCCTCTACCATGGATATATTTCTCCATTAAGTAATGAGATAATAACTTCATTAGGTAACATAAATCATAACCCATACAATACCAACTCAAGACCACCAACAAGAAAGCAGATCAGAGTCCTGAGCCTCTATATAAACTGTACACTAATCAAGTCATGAGTGATCCACAATGTAAGAACAGTGACAGCACATAACAAAGACACTACGCACACTGCTGAAGGCTGTAGCAGCTGTCCATTTATCACAGCGTGTGCCGATGGGGTGGCCCTTGAGACTTGGGTCTAGTGGTGCAACAGTGATCTGTCTGATAGAGGCAGCATGTTGGAGCCTGGAAGCTGATTCCTGGCTTGGCTGTATGTATTTACTGAGCCATCATGGCCACAGTTGGGTCTGGTTGCATTTGACGTAGGCAGCCGTAACCTTGATGAATAGCAGCTTCTGGCCTTAGAGACCCCTGATGCTGGCAGGTATCCATTCTGGTGAGTGCTCATAGGTGCAGTCGTAAACTGCTCAGCCAGCTTGGAAGTAGGGTCATTACCAGTGTTTCAGGGCCACTGGTGTGGGCCAGAAAGGGTCCAATACCTCCATCCATGCAGATCAGTTGGGTTGCTGCTTTCGTTCATATGGATCTATATATGCTCAAAAAATTGGTGAGAGTATCTCCTCTGGAAATGTTATTCAAAGCTTCCCTTATATGTGTTTTAAATGTTTTCATTATTAATACAGCTTCATCATCATAAGCTTGGTTCAGCAGTGGGGTGAGAATGTGCTTGATTCAATTTCTTTTGCAAAATTCTGCAAATCTTGTAACTGTGAAGCGAGGCAATTTTTTCTAAGATTATGGTCATAGATGCCTCCTCTACTGCATATATTTTTTGCCAGGGCTTTGGTCATTACTGCTAATGTGGTGGATGTCATCTGTACTACGGACAGAAAATTTTATAACGCGTCCACCATGATAAACCAGGTAGCTCCCAAGAAATGGTCCACTAAATTCGTGAATTCTTTGTCCCAAAGGCCAAGCTGATAAGCTCTGCCTCAACATTCTGCTGTAACACCACATTTCAAAAACTTCTATTCTCCTCTTGTCTATGTTGCTTATCATCAATGTTTCACCTCAACATAAGGCCCCACTCCAGACAAATAGTTTCAGAAAATATTTCCTAAAACTTAAATTTATATTAGATGATAAAATATTTTCTCTTTTTCAAGAACAGCTGTCTTGCTCTTCCATGTCTGCATTTTATGTCCCTTCTGTTTTGACCATCTGCAGTTATCTTGCTTTCCAGATAGCAAAACTCATCTACTATTTTTATGTCTCATTTCATAATCTAATTTCATCAGCATCACCTGGTTTATTTTTACTCCAACCATTACACTTGTTTTATTTTTATTGCTGTTCATCTTATAATCTCTTTTCAGGACACTGTCCAGCTGATATTACAAGTCCTTAGCTGCCACTGAAAGAATGACAGTGTCACAACTTCCTGGCAGATCAAAACTGTGTGCAGGACTGGGTCTCAAACCTAGCACCTATGTCATTTGTGGGCAAGTCAGCAGACCATAGAGTTTTAACTTCTTCTCCCTTTTCCAAATTTCTTATTAATTCCCTTTAACATTTGCTCAGTGTGCAGATTGAGTAACATTGGGGGTAGGCTACAACTCCATCTCAACTTCTGCCCCCTTTTCATGTTCTTCAACTCTTATAACTGTGATCTGGTTTCTGTACGAGTTGTAGATAACTTTTTGCTTCCAATATTTTACCCCTGATGCCTTCACAATTACAAAAAGTGTATTCCTGTTGACTTGTTGAAAGTCTTAACTAAATTTGTAAATGCTTCAGTCAGTTTTCTAACATAAGTATTGCCTCTTGTGTTGCCACATTTTACCAGAGCCCAAACTGATCTTCACTGATGTCAGCTTCTACCAGTCTTTCCATTCTTTTGTAAATAAATTGTGTCAGTATTTTGTAATAATAACTTACTGAACAGATAGTTCTGTAATATTCATACCTGTCACTACTTCTTTTGGAACTGGAATTATTACATTTGCCATGTACTTGGCCATTCTCTGGTCACTTCAGCTTCCAGCACAATGCCTGCGGACCGATGACCACCCTTTAAAAATCAAACCTGCCCACAACCAGCAGGTAGTGTGCTCCAGTACTGTAGGCACTCCTCCACTGGAGACAGTCATGCACCAGGCATCACTAGTACACTGCGTGTCATGGAAATGTTACTGCAGACAATCTGTAATACACCTGTAATATACTGACCTCTGCTAGGTGCCACCAAGGGTTCCAGTCTCACTATCAAGTAGCGTGCACATTGGTGACAGCAGTTCTGCCATCACAGGGACTATGTTGCATCCTCCATGATGTGCTCATTGAGCACTGCACAATATCCTTCTGCCCACTGCCTATAAAGATGCCCTCGACTGCAAGCAGGCAGCAGTACACCAGCTCATGCTCCAATCTTGATGCCTGTGTCACGGCCCATCATTTGGAGCTCACATCAGCTGTGATGCATTGATTTGCCAGTTGTAATTTTTTGGGTCTTAACCTATCCAGCACTGACCTACCACCATCCCACACTGACTTTCCTCAGACTCAGTACCTATCGCAGTTACCCTCATGACCCACATCACAGTCGACTAGCATCAAAACCTGTGTCATGACCCAGGCCACAATGGACCCTTGGCTGTGCCATATTACCAGGTCAGGAGGATCCCTTTCATTGTACCCTTCAGAAACTATGTTATGTTGAACTTTGTCCTTTCCACACTGTGTTAATAAAGTGTTACTTTCATGCTATTTGGGAAATCGTCATTACTTGCATGCAGCCTAACAATCAGGACACTAAAATTGACAGTGAGGATGAAGTTGGATAAATGCAGCACGTGATCTTATCCGCCACTCAGTCGCGACCTCCCCTGCAGCTATGTCCAACGCTGCTTCCACTGCTCCACACATTAGAGCCACGACCAGACCTTTTCTCGAGGGTAGCATTGCTCCAGCCCAAAAGTTGTTGATGAGGATAAGTTTCTAAAAAATTTGCAGCACCAGGGGTCGTTTGCCATCGTTGCCCTACCTGACTACTCCCCCCCCCCCCCCACCCCCTCCTCTCTCCACCCCCACTCCCGGTCCTCGCCCTTTCCCTCAGCTTTGCCCGATATTGTGTTGCCGCTTCGCACCATCACCGAGAAGATGCAGCCGTGGACAACTTTCCTCACAAAGGTGGTACAGCCCTAGACATATCACTTAGCAGTGTGGATCCCACTCCAGTGGACCTCATCTACTAGCTGACCGCTGCCCTCCTGTGGCCACAAGCCCGACGGTGCACCTGGTGCTTCACACCTTCGGTAAGAAGATGGAGCTACGGTCGATTCTCCTCGTGAGAGTGGCACACCACACTAGTCAGCACCAAAGTTCACATCTGCAGTCCTCCTGCCCCTCCATCAGCAGCACTTGACGCTGCTCCTGCACTTTGTGCCTGTGGGATGCAGCCGTAGTCGACCTTCTTCACACAGCATCAGGGCTCATCCATCACCTGACTACTGTTCTCACCTGAGGGGCACCTGAAGCTGCTCCTGTGATGATGCAGCCACGGACAGCCTTCTGTACAAGTGTGGTGCAGCACATCGAATGACAATGAGCGTACAGTCAACATTCCCAATCCCAGCATCTGAACTTCCAGCCTCATCCGATGCTACCACTGTGCATTGTGCCTTTGCCATGAAGGTACTGCCATAGCCGGCCTTCCTCACATGGGTGGTTTAGCACTTTGTGCCATTTCATGTCTGGGTTCCATGTGACATTGTGCTGGCTCCATAACTTTCTCTAGTGGTATGACCACTCCCTTCTTCCATGCAGGCAATATCAACACACAATGGATGGCTCTTTTTCCACCATCATAGTCGCATCATCCAGATGCAACCCCCCTTTGACTGAGCCCGTCAAGCCGTCCCCTGTGTGCTTCACATCTTCACCTTGAAGGTGTAGCTGTGGCTGACCTCCCTTATGAGGGTGTTGCAACAGTCCGTACCTCCTGTCTTCTGTCTGACTTACGACTATGTGCCGGTTTCTGTGCTTCCTCCAGTGCACCCATGCATGCCATGGCAATGACCTTCTGGCCACTCTGGGCTTCGCTACTGGCCCTCCTTTCATTGTCCAGCATACCTCACATCTCAGCTTTTCTACCTCCAAACAGCCCTCCCTCTCATAATGCTCCTCACGCACTACTTTGAGACCCACAGGAAGTCCGCCACCACAGGCCCACTGTTGTGTTCCTCATCTTGCTGTTCTGCTCTTCCTGCAAGTCTTCAGTGCCTACAATGCCTCCGCCAACCCAGGTCCCATCTCTGCCCTTCGGTCATGAGCCTTTTTCATCACCTGTGCCAAGCAAGATCGTAAGAGATGGAAAAGAGCCACCATGGTACAACAACAGAGTTAGAAAACTGCTGCGGAAGTAAAGGGAACTTCACAGCAAACATAAACATAGCCTAAGCCTTGCAGACAAACAAAAATTACGCGAAGCGAAATGTAGTGTGAGGAGGACTATGCGAGAGGCGTTCAGTGACTTCGAAAGTAAAGTTCTATGTACTGACTTGGCAGAAAATCTTAAGAAATTTTGGTCTTATGTCAAAGCGGTAGGTGGATCAAAACAAAATGTCCAGACACTCTGTGACCAAAATGGTACTGAAACAGAGGATGACAGACTAAAGGCCGAAATAGTAAATGTCTTTTTCCAAAGCTGTTTCACAGAGGAAAAGTGCACTGTAGTTCCTTCTCTAGATTGTCGCACAGATGACAAAATGGTAGATATCGAAATAGACAACAGAGGGATAGAGAAACAATTAAAATCACTCAAAAGAGGAAAGGCCGCTGGACCTGATGGGATACCAGTTCGATTTTACACAGAGTACGCGAAGGAACTTGCCCCCCTTCGTGTAGCGGTGTACCGTAGGTCTCTAGAAGAGCGTAGCGTTCCAAAGAATTGGATAAGGGCACAGGTCATCCCCGTTTTCAAGAAGGGACGTCGAACAGATGTGCAGAACTATAGACCTATATCTCTAACGTCGATCAGTTGTAGAATTTTGGAACACGAATTATGTTCGAGTATAATGACTTATTTGGAGACTAGAAATCTACTCTGTAGGAATCAGCATGGGTTTCGAAAAAGACGGTCGTGCGAAACCCAGCTCGCGCTATTCGTCCACGAGACTCAGAGGGCCATTGACACGGGTTCACAGGTAGATGCTGTGTTTCTTGACTTCCGCAAGGTGTTCGATACAGTTCCCCACAGTCGTTTAATGAACAAAGTAAGAGCATATGGACTATCAGACCAATTGTGTGATTGGATTGAAGAGTTCCTAGATAACAGAACGCAGCATGTCATTCTCAATGGAGAGAAGTCTTCCGAAGTAGGAGTGATTTCAGGTGTGCCACAGGGTAGTGTCATAGGACCGTTGCTATTCACAATATACATAAATGACCTTGTGGATGACATTGGAAGTTCATTGAGGCTTTTTGCAGATGATGCTGTGGTGTATCGAGAGGTTGTAACAATGGAAAATTGTACTGAAATGCAGGAGGATCTGCAGCGAATTGACGCATGGTGCAGGGAATGGCAATTGAATCTCAATGTAGACAAGTGTAATGCGCTGCGAATACATAGAAAGAAAGATCCCTTATCATTTAGCTACAATATAGCAGGTCAGCAACTGGAAGCAGTTAATTCCATAAATTATCTGAGAGTACGCATTAGGAGTGATTTAAAATGGAATGATCATATAAAGTTGATTGTCGGTAAAGCAGATGCCAGACTGAGATTCATTGGAAGAGTCCTAAGGAAATGTAATCTGAAAACAAAGGAAGTAGGTTACAGTACACTTGTTCGCCCACTGCTTGAATACTGCTCAGCAGTGTGGGATCCGTACCAGATAGGGTTGATAGAAGAGATAGAGAAGATCCAGCGGAGAGCAGCACGCTTCGTTACAGGATCATTTAGTAATCGCGAAAGCGTTACGGAGATGATAGATAAACTCCAGTGGAAGACTCTGCGGGAGAGACGCTCAGTAGCTCGGTACGGGCTTTTGTTAAAGTTTCGAGAACATACCTTCATCGAAGAGTCAAGCAGTATATTGCTCCCTCCTACGTATATCTCGCGAAGAGACCATGAGGATAAAATCAGAGAGATTAGAGCCCACACAGAAGCATATCGACAATCCTTCTTTCCACGAACGATACGAGACTGGAATAGAAGGGAGAACCGATAGAGGTACTCATTGTACCCTCCGGCACACACCGTCAGGTGGCTTGCGGAGTATAGATGTAGATGTAGATGTAGATGAATGTGGTGCCCCGGGCACCAGTCCCCATCCTCCAGGTGCATTCTCCTCCCTGTCCCGGATCCTCACCTCTCCTGCCACTCTTCCCAGTGATGCCTGATGCTACCCCCATGCCTTGCACCTTTGCCAAGGAGATTAAGCCATGACCGGCCTCCCTTATGATGGCAGCACAACATTTTGTACCCTCATCACCCCCACGACAGTCTTGCGCTTTTGTTCTCATTTTCAGGCCATGCTCTCTTCATCCATTCCCTCTCCACAAACCACTTCACAACCTTGGGGCCCACACTCCAGGGGCAGCGTACATCGCCCAGGGGAATCACTAATTCTCTGTGGATGTCAGTTAACACAGCTCTTCCTCATCTGCAGCATAACCAGGTCAGAAGAATCCCATTCAGTTGTACTATTCAGAAGGTTACCATTCAGAAACTACCTTATGTTGAATGTAATTCTTTCTGAGCTGTGTTAATAAAGTGTGAATTTCAAGCTACTCAGAACTTATCAATATTTGCTAGCAGCCTACCATTCAAAACACTAAAACATGCTTCTTGAAGTCTGAGGATGTATTTCCTGTCTCATTAATTTGCATACCAAGTGGAACAGTTTTGTTATACTCCAAAGGACCTCAATAATCCTGAGGGAATGTCGTCTACTTCACAGGCCTTGTATCAACTGTGTTCTGTCAAATTCATCTTGCAGTTTCGTATGTTAAATCTCATCTTCAATTGTTTTTTCAAGTTTGTTCGCATTTAACAGACCTTTTCTATATTTTGGGAGGTGGTACTATGGATCAAAACAATAAAAAATTGTCAAGTAAACATGGGCTGTAAAATGGATATCATAAGAACTATGAGAACTTTTTCATCAGAAGCGATGTGTTCCACAGTAGCAAATATGAACAAGTGCTCATAGCTCTTAAGGTATGTAATTTAAAGCCCATTTTTACTGGATATCCATCAGTGGCGTCTGGATGCAGTATGGAGGGGTGTGGGGTTCAGCACACTGCTCTCCTGGCCATTATCAGTCTTTGTGACCTGGAGCTGCTACTACTCAGTCAAGTAGCTGTTCAGTTGGCATCACGGGACTGAGTGCACCCTGTTCCACTCCTTCCACCTAATAAAACTCCTGTCACTACCAGGAATTGAACCAGGGTCCTCTGTGTGGTAGTCAGCTATGGTGACCACTTAAGGCAATTTATTATCTTTGTAATGAAAAATCACTGGAAACAGTTGTTGTTATTGTTGTTGTCATCTTCAGTCCTGAGACTGGTTTGATGCAACTCTCCATGCTACTCTATCCTGTGCAAGCTTCTTCATCTCCCAGTACCTAATGCAGCCTACATCCTTCTGAATCTGCTTAGTGTATTCATCTCTTGGTCTCCCTCTACGATTTTTAGCCTCCATGCTACCCTCTGATACTAAATTGATGATCCCTCGATGTCTCAGAACATGTCCTACCATTCGATCCCTTCTTCTAGTCAAGTTGTGCCACAAGCTCCTCTTCTCCCCAATTCTATTCAATACCTCCTCATTAGTTATATGATCTACCCATCTAATCTTCAGCATTCTTCTGTAGCAACACATTTTGAAAGCTTCTATTCTCTTCTTGTCTAAGCTATTTATCTCGTCCATGTTTCACTTCCATACATGGCTACACTCTGTACAAATACTTTCAGAAACGACTTCCTGACATTTAAATCTATACTCGATGTTAACAAATTTTTCTTCTTCAGAAACGCTTTCCTTGCCATTGCCAGTCTACATTTTATATCCTCTCTACTTTGACCATCATCAGTTATTTTGCTCCCCAAATAGCTAAACTCCTTTGCTACTTTAAGCGTGTCATTTCCTAATCTAATTCCCTCAGCATCACCCAACTTAATTCGACTACATTACATTATCCTCGTTTTGCTTTTGTTGATGTTCATCTTATATCCTCCTTTCAAGACACTGTCCATTCCGTTCAACTGCTCTTCCAAGTCCTTTGCTGTCTCTGACTGAATTACAATGTCATCGGCGAACCTCAAAGTTTTTATTTCTTCTCCATGGATTTTAATACCTACTCCGAACTTTTCTTTTGTTTCCTTTATTGCTTGCACAATATACAGATTGAATAACATCAGGGATAGGCTACAACCCTGTCTCACTCCCTTCCCAACCACTGCTTCCCTTTCATGTCCCTCGACTCATAACTGCCATCTGCTTTCTGTACAAATTGTAAATAGCCTTTCGCTCCCTGTATTTCACCCCTGCCACCTTCAGAATTTGAAAGAGAGTATTCCAGTCAACATTGTCAAAAGCTTTCTCTAAGTCTACAAATGCTAGAAACGTAGGTTTGCCTTTCCTTAATCTTTCTTCTAAGATAAGTCATAAGGTCAGTATTGTCTCATGTGTTTCAACATTTCTATGAAATCGAAACTGATCTTCCCCGAGGTCGGCTTGTATCAGTTTTTCCATTTGTCTGTAAAGAATTTGCGTTAGTATTTTGCAGCTGTGACTTACTAAACTGATAGTTCGGTAATTTTCACATCTGTCAACACCTGCTTTCTCCGGGATTGGGATTATTATATTCTTCTTGAAGTCTGAGGGTATTTCGTCTTTCTCATATATCTTGCTCACCAGATGGTAGAGTTTTGTCAGGACTGGCTCTCCCAAGGCTGTCAGTAGTTCTAATGGAATGTTGTCTACTCGGGGGGCCTTGTTTCGACTCAGGTCTTTTAGTGCTCTGTCAAACTCTTCACGCAATATCATATCTCCCATTTCATCTTCATCTACATCCTCTTCCATTTCCATACTATTGTCCTCAAGTACATCACCCTTGTATAGACCCTCTATATACTCCTTCCACCTTTCTGCTTTCCCTTCTTTGCTTAGAACTGGGTTTCCATCAAAGCTCTTGATATTCATGCAAGTGGTTCTCCTTTCTCCAAAGGTGTCTTTAATTTTCCTGTAGGCAGTATCTATCTTACCCCTAGGGAGATAAGCCTCTACATCTTTACATTTGTCCTCTAGCCATCCCTGCTTAGCCATTTTGCACTTCCTGTCGATATCATTTTTGAGACGTTTGTATTCCTTTTTGCCTGCTTCATTTACTGCATTTTTATATTTTCTCCTTTCATCAGTTAAATTCAATATTTCTTCTGTTGCCCAAGGGTTTCTACTAGCCCTGGTCTTTTTACCTATTTGATCCTCTGCTGCCTTCACTATTTCATCCCTCAAAGCTACCCATTCTTCTTCTACTGTATTTCTTTCCCCCATTCCTGTCAATTGTTCCTTTATGCTCTCCCTGAAACACTGTACAACCTCTGGTTCTTTCAGTTTATCCAGGTCCCATCTCCTTAAATTCCCACCTTTTTGCAGTTTCTTCAGTTTTAATCTACAGTTCATAACCAATAGATTGTGGTCAGAGTCCACATCTGCCCCTGGAAATGTCTTACAATTTAAAACCTGGTTCCTAAATCTTTGTCTTACCATTATATAATCTATCTGATACCTTTTAGTATCTCCAGGGTTCTTCCATGTGTACAACCTTCTTTCATGATTATTAAACCAAGTGTTAGCTATGATTAAGTTATGCTCTGCGCAAAATTCTACCAGGCGGCTTCCCCTTTCATTTCTTAGCCCCAATCCATATTCACCTACTATGTTTCCTTCTCTCCCTTTTCCTACTCTTGCATTCCAGTCACCCATGAGTATTAAATTTTCGTCTCCCTTCACTATCTGAATAATTTATTTTATCTCATCATACATTTCATCAATTTAGTTGTCATCTGCAGAGTTAGTTGGCATATAAACTTGTACTACTGTAGTAGGCGTGAGCTTCGTGTCTATCTTGGCCACAATAATGCGTTCACTATGCTGTTTGTAGTAGCTTACCCGCACTCCTATTTTTTTACTCATTATTAAACCTACTCCTGCATTACCCCTATTTGATTTTGTATTTATAACCCTGTATTCACCTGACCAAAAGTCTTGTTCCTCCTGCCACTGAACTTCACTAATTCCCACTATATCTAACTTTAACCTATCCATTTCCCTTTTTAAATTTTCTAACCTACCTGCCCGATTAAGGGATCTGACATTCCACACTCCGATCTGTAGAATGTCAGTTTTCTTTCTCCTGATAACAACGTCCTCTTGAATAGTCCCTGCCCGGAGATCCAAATGGGGGACTATTTTACCTCCGTAATATTTTACCCAAGAGGACACCATCATCATTTAATCATACAGTAAATCTGCATGCCCTCGGAAAAATTACGGCTGTAGTTTCCCCTTGCTTTCAGCCGTTCGTAGTACCAGAACAGCAAGGTCATTTTGGTTAGTGTTACAAGGCCAGATCAGTCAATCATCCAGACTGTTGCCCCTGCAACTACTGAAAAGGCTGCTGCCCCTCTTCAGGAACCACACGTTTGTCTGGCCTCTCAACAGGTACCCCTCCATTGTGGTTGCACCTACGGTACTGCTATCTGTATCGTTGAGGCACGCAAGCCTCCCCACCAACGGCAAGGTCCATGGTTTATGGGGGGGGTGGGGGGGGGGGTGGAAACAGTAACAACCATTAAATACCTAAGAGTAACTATCCAGAATGATCTGAAGTGGAGTGGCCACATGAAGTTAATTGTAGGAAAGGCAGATGCTAAAAGGTGAGAAACAGGCAGATCAGCTGTTGCGGAACATGATTTGCAGCCAGGAGACAACTGGATATGATATGATAAGACTCAGGTACTGGCAGACACAAGTGGTAGTATGAAATATTTGTTTTGTAAATAAAAAAAATGCCTTCTCTTGCCACACTGTATTTTATTCTCCCAGGTGCGTTTCACCTTTTTTCTCTTTAAGGCCTCATTGGTGGGATCTATAATGATACAATTATGATACACTTTCTTTTGGTATGTATTATTCATAGATTATAAAACAGTTCACTTCTCGCTTTTTAAGTAAGTAAGTGATTACTTACAGTTCTTAACATTTTGAGTTGGTACCTACATTTCCTCTCATCTGGCCTATTTACGAAACATAATGCTTATGTTTCATAAATAGAGCAGTAGTGTGACCTCCAGCATGTGACCAGATGAGAGGAAATGCAGATGCCAACTAAAAACACGAAGAACTGTAAGTAATCACTTATTTACATAAAAAGCGAGAAGTGAACTGTTTTATAATCCACAAATAATACATATCAAAATTAAAATATATCATAACTGTATAGATTCTGCTGATGGTGGTGCCTTAGAGTTAGAAAAGGTGAAATGCGTCTGGGAGAATAAAACACAGTGCAGCAAGAGAAGGCATTTTTTATTTACAAAACAAATATTTCTGTGCTTTCTGTGGAGGATGGCCATGCAAACAAACTCGGTATTATGAGAGACTGTACAGAGAGACAATAGAGATTACTAAACACCCTAATAATTTTAATTGGAAGGAGAAGGGTGTGAAACTGGATAATATCTGGATTCCAGACCTGCAAAAGATGTGTACCCATCTTCCACCGTACGGTGACTGCAGTAGTTGATGACAGGAGCCGACAATGACCAATTGTGCTCGAGTTTTTGAAACATGTGACTTCATGCTTCTGTGTGGGAGTGTGCTTTACTGTATTCAATAGTGAGCCAGTTTGTGTGTCAGACATTTGAAAAGCTAAAAACCCCTTGTAGGTGTCTCCTGTAGATGGGGACGAAATGTTTGGTTCCAACATGAAAGTCATCTGACTTTGGCATAATAGCTTGGAATATTTTAATAAGTGCGTCATTGTTGTCTGGACACATGGAGGAGAAGAGGTACAGAACTTCCACCAACACCTCAATCAGCAGCACAGCAAAATCCAGTTTACTATGGGGACAGAAAAGACTGAGGTGCTGCCCTTCCTTGACATCGAAGTTTATCGAAAGCCTAATGGTAAACGTATCCACAGTGTAGGTAGAAAAACCACCAGCGTGGACAGGTACCTATATGCCTCCTTCCACCATCACCCTATGGGGAGAAAAAACCCTGTACACGTTAACCAAGAGGTCCCATAGGATCAGCAATGAAGAACATCTGAAGGCAGAACTAGGAAATTTTGGGTTCATCTTTGGAGCCAGCAGTTATGGGATGAAGATGTTAGGCAAAATTATGGCAACAAATGATGAAGACAAAAGTAGAAGGAGAGAGCAATAGGAAGCACAAAACAGTGCCCTATTGCCATACATACAAGGGGTTGCCGAACATGTGGGCAAAACTCTCTGCCGAGTAGGTATCAAGCCAATTTTCCAAAGAGCAATGAAGTAAAAGATGTCTTGGTTCAACAAAAGATGCAGTTGACATGCTACATACTGCTGGAGTCTATGAAATCGACTGCAAATGTGATCTAGTGTATGTATGCAAGGCAGGGTGACCAATTAGCACACAGGTGTCTTAACATGAAAGATACATTTGTCTTAAGATAACACTCCAAGTCAGTGGTGGTTGAACACCAGGACAAGTGTGGCATAAAAGTAATATTTGAAGAAGCCCACATTCTAAGAAAACAGCCACGTACCTTGTGCAGAAGGTTAGAGAGGCAGTAGAAATAGCCAAGTGACCCTTTAACCTGAATAGAGAAGACAGGACAGATTTTCAGCATCTTGGTTGCCAGAAGTAACAGTGCTATGGGATAACAGCTCAAACAAAGGAGCTCACACAGGTAATTGGGAGATCACAGCAGCCATAGGTACACAGAATACTGGCACCCCTCAGCCGCCATGAGGCAGCAATAAAACAGCACTACGTCACAACTGCCGACCATTTCCCATTCACTTATTTGTGCCAATGGCAAGAAATAAAGCAAACAGAAAACAAGTAAGTCCATTTCTACCAATAACAAGACATAAAGTAAACACCAATAAATGATGCCCAACAGTCCCAGTCCCCCCCCCTCCCCCCCTCCCCCATCCCCCGTCCCTTCCTCATCCTCAATACCCTATCTACATCTACATCTACATCCATACTCCGCAAGCCACCTGACGGTGTGTGGCGGAGGGTACCCTGAGTACATCTATCGGTTCTCCCTTCTATTCCAGTCTTGTATTGTTCGTGGAAAGAAGGATTGTTGGTATGCTTCTGTGTGGGCTCTAATCTCTCTGATTTTATCCTCATGGTCTCTTTGCGAGATATACGTAGGAGGGAGCAATATACTGCTTGACTCTTCGGTGAAGGTATGTTCTCGAAACTTTAACAAAAGCCCGTACCGAGCTACTGAGCGTCTCTCCTGCAGAGTCTTCCACTGGAGTTTATCTATCATCTCCGTAACGCTTTCGCGATTACTAAATGATCCTGTAACAAAGCGCGCTGCTCTCCGTTGGATCTTCTCTATCTCTTCTATCAACCCTATCTGGTACGGATCCCAGACTGCTGAGCAGTATTCAAGCAGTGGGCAAACAAGCATACTGTAACCTACTTCCTTTGTTTTCGGATTACATTTCCTTAGGACTCTTCCAATGAATCTCAGTCTGGCATCTGCTTTACCGACAATCAACTTTATATGATCATTCCATTTTAAATCACTCCTAATGCGTACTCTCAGATAATTTATGGAATTAACTGCTTCCAGTTGCTGACCTGCTATTTTGTAGCTAAATGATAAGGGATCTATCTTTCGATGTATTCGCAGCACATTACACTTGTCTACATTGAGATTGAATTGCCATTCCCTGCACCATGTGTCAATTCGCTGCAGATCCTCCTGCATTTCATTACAATTTTCCATTGTTACAACCTCTCGATGCACCACAGCATCATCTGCAAAAA
Source organism: Schistocerca nitens (assembly GCF_023898315.1). NCBI lineage: Eukaryota > Metazoa > Arthropoda > Insecta > Orthoptera > Acrididae > Schistocerca > Schistocerca nitens. Next base: position 163,908,867 of record NC_064616.1, on the reverse strand, counting down.
AGCCTCAGTGAACTTTCAATGTCATCCACAAGGTCATTTATGTATATTGTGAATAGCAACGGTCCTATGACACTCCCATGCGGCACACCTGAAATCACTCCTACTTCGGAAGACTTCTCTCCATTGAGAATGACATGCTGCGTTCTGTTATCTAGGAACTCTTCAATCCAATCTCACAATTGGTCTGATAGTCCATATGCTCTTACTTTGTTCATTAAACGACTGTGGGGAACTGTATCGAACGCCTTGCAGAAGTCAAGAAACACGGCGTCTACCTGTGAACCCGTGTCTATGGCCCTCTGAATCTCGTGGACGAATAGCGCGAACTGGGTTTCACACGACTGTCTTTTTCTAAACCCATGCTGATTCCTACAGAGTAGATTTCTAGTCTCCAGAAAAGTCATTATACTCGAACATAATACGTTTTCCAAAATTCTAAAACTGATCGACGTTAGAGATATAGGTCTATAGTTCTGCACATCGGTTCGACGTCCCTTCTTGAAAACGGGGATGACCTGTGCCCTTTTCCAATCCTTTGGAACGCTACACTCTTCTAGAGGCCTATGGTACACCGCTGCAAGAAGGGGGGCAAGTTCCTTCGCGTACTCTGTGTAAAATCGAACTGGTATCCCATCAGGTCCAGCGGCCTTTCCTCTTTTGAGCGATTTTAATTGTTTCTCTATCCCTCTGTCGTCTATTTCGATATCTACCATTTTGTCATCTGTGCGACAATCTAGAGAAGGAACTACAATGCACTCTTCCTCTGTGAAACAGCTTTGGAAAAAGACATTTAGTATTTCGGCCTTTAGTCTGTCATCCTCTGTTTCAGTACCATTTTGGTCACAGAGTGTCTGGACATTTTGTTTTGATCCACCTACCGCTTTGACATAAGACCAAAATTTCTTAGGATTTTCTGCCAAGTCAGTACATAGAACTTTACTTTCGAATTCATTGGACGCCTCTCGCATAGCCCTCCTCACACTACATTTCGCTTTGCGTAATTTTTGTTTGTCTGCAAGGCTTAGGCTATGTTTATGTTTGCTGTGAAGTTCCCTTTGCTTCCGTAGCAGTTTTCTAACTCGGTTGTTGTACCACGGTGGCTCTTTTCCATCTCTTACGATCTTGCTTGGCACATACTCATTTAACTCATATTGTATGATGGTTTTGAACTTTGTCCACTGATCCTCAACACTATCTGTATTGAGATTGAATTGCCATTTCCTGCACCATGCGTCAATTCGCTGCAGATCCTCTTGCATTTCAGTATAATTTTCCATTGTTACAACCTCTCGATACACCACAGCATCATCTGCAAAAAGCCTCAGTGAACTTCCGATATCATCCACAAGGTCATTTATGTATATTGTGAATAGCAACGGTTCAAGTCATGAAAATAGCTTCTTCCATTAGTATACAAGAAGTAAAATTTTTCTCATTCAGCAGTAAGCAAAACACCCTGAGTAAGGCCATTTGCAACAGTGTCCAAAATGTTGGATGATTTTAAATATTGATAATGTGATCACATGACCTAAATAAATTCACTGACAGTGACAACAGCTGTGGAAGCCTACACATACAAGCATGAAATCACCACTCCACATCCTATTCAAGCCGAAGAATGTTAACAAAACCCCAGTGTAGTGGGACAGCCTGTTTTTTTTTTATCTTTTTTCTTTCCTTTTTTCTTTCTTTTTTTTTAAATCCAAAATTCAGTATCAGGAGCGGTTAAACAGTAATGTTCATGACTGATCGAGTGAGGCAAGTGTGGTGCTTGTTGCCTTTCACAAGTATGTATTACCCCTTTTCATGACCATCCTTCCCTTAGTCTAATAATAACAGTACACACTTCCGGACACATTAGTACAACTGAAATTACAGGAGCTAGTCACACCAATGTGACCACCACCTATGTTGGACATCCATGTGCAATAACCACACACAAATGTCAGGTGGCAGCACTAGCAGTGGAGGGTATATAAAGTGTGTCCGGGATGCAGGAAACAGTGCAGCTGTTGTCGTAATGTGAAAAATGGAGCCATTAATCTGACATACAAAAGGGCATGATCATTTGCTTTTGGGCCAATGGCGGAAGCATTTCTGAAATGGCTAAGTTTGTAATCTGTTCATATGCCGTCTTGGTTTAAGTATACTGTGCATGACAAAACGGCACTATCCAAAACAGGCACTGAAGCACTTATGGTGAATCAAGGACCATAGATGACAGGTGTAAATGACGATTGTGGAGATGTATATAGGTGAATGGACGTGCAACTGTTGAGCGACTGACCACCCAGGTGAACCAAGGGGCTACCTACAGTGTCTCCACAATGACCATTCAGCAGACATTGCTGTCTATGGGGCTCTGCAGCAGATATCTGGTTCATGCACCCATGCTGACTGCTGTTCATCAGCGATGAAGACCAGAATTTGCATGCCAGAACCACAAGTGGATGTCCACTGAGTGGTGACAGGTTGCCTTTTTCAGATGAATCACATTTTGTGCTTCATCAGACAGATGGCCTTTGGTGTAGTGCAACAATCATCAGAATTGTCCAGGCTGGAAGAAGGAGTGTTATGGTCTGGAGAATGTATTCGTGACATTTCCTGGGTGATCTCATCATTCTGAAGGGCATAGTGGCTTAACACAAGTTTGCATCTATCCTTGGAGGCCATGTCCACCACTACACACAGTTTGTTTTTCCTGAGCACAACAGTATCTACCAACAGGACAGTGCAACATGTCGCACAGCTCACAGTGTATGTTAGTGGTTCAAAGAGCATCAGGATGAGTGTACCATACTCCCATGGCCACATTTAAACCCAGTCAAGAATCTGTGGGACCACCTCTGCAGGGCTGCATGTGCCATGGATCCTCAGCTGTGAATCCCAGTGCAACTGGCCATGGCACTTGAGTTGGCATGGCTCCACATCTTTGTCAGTACCTTCTAGAACCTCACTGACCCTCTTCCTGCATGTTCGTGCTGCAAAAGGTGGTTATTCAAGCTTTTGAAGGTGATCACATTAATGTGACTGGACTGTGTATGTTCATTACCTAAGCCATTCAACATCTGTTTTGCAGCAAGTAATTTGATGATGGCTTGGTCAAATAGGGGAGAGTGTTGTACATTGGTACTCATTTCAGACTTTCACCTCTAGCCAGCTCTGTAGTAGAAGTTTAATATAGTTTCTTATTCCATTTTTAAATGATTGCATTCACTTTTTATATGCTGCAGTCGTTTTCTGAAATAACAAAAATTACTCCAGTAATTAAGGTTGTTCCAAATGTAAAAACATATTCCAAGGTACAACATGGTCATGTACCTAGGAACAAATATTATATTGAAATTGACAAGTGTTGCAGTCGAGAAAATCGTGTCAGTGCTGTATTAAGTGATCTTGCTATTACATTTATACTCAATTACACACCAGTCATCAGTAAGTGAAATCAGATTAAGCAGAAGTATTATCAGACTTTAGTTACAGGTTAAATATGCTTAACAACTGAAGCTATTGGAAATTGAAACAATTTCCCATTTTCAAGACAGGAAAAATGTTAAAACATTAATGAAACTCAGGCAATTTGCAAATGTCCCATGTTTCATTGTAAAAGACCTCCTTCTGTTTCAAGGTACAGAATGGTGCTCCTATACCTAGTTTTAAAAATATGTAGAATTTTATTTACCATAAAATTCTGTAACTAAAGAATTAATAATATATTCCAAATTGCTGTAATATATTGTACAGCACTTACACGTATGAAACTCAAAATATTTGCAAGTGCTGCACGAAACACAACTTCATGTCTAGCAACAATAAAAACTGTAGAAAATGGCAGAAACTGCTTAAGGTGATCTCTAGTGCGCATTGCTGCATATGATTATAAAATCAATCACAAGACTGAAATACCAACCAGAAAATGTTGTGTGTTCCTAGGTACATTATGCTCTAGGTATAGCATTCTCCCCTAACCCTTGATGTGCCATTACTACAATAAGTTACAACCAACCATGACTGACGACTCAAAATTAAATCTAAAGAAAACTTTGTTTTGAACCATCAGCAGTAAAGAGTACCTTCTCATGCAGTCTATGGTCACCAATTATAACTAAAATTGGAAGTATATTGTCACAATTTTTAGTGTGGCAAAGTAACCCAGAAATAAGTCTTCCACTGAACTTACTCTTCGTTATGCACTAGTTTCGTATAATACAGACTGCATTTAACACAGTAAGAGGATGTTGCACTCATTCCTCAGTATGTAACTGATATTATTCCACTGCATTTATATGGAACTCACTCAACGTAATGGGACTGTGGTGTAACCTGACTCCAGCCTAACACTGTGAGACAAGTATTTGTCACTTCTCATGAAGCAAGTTATCTAGTGTTAAGACATTGGATTCAAATTTGGAAGGATAGTGGTCCAGAGCCTTGTTTGGCTATCCAGGTTTAGATTTTCTATGATTACCCTAAAATCTTTCATGGAGATTGCTGGGATGGGCACAGCTGACTTCCTTTCCCATCCTTCCCCAAACTGAACTTATTATCTCATCTCTAATGACCTTATCATTGACAGGATGCTAACTCTTAATATTCCTTCTTTCTTCCTGCCACATCTAAAATATCACAATGTATATATGATACAATGAATTACGTTAGTAAATTACATTTTGGAAGTCACATATGAGAGCAGTTTGAACACACTCTTCTTTGAAATATATTTTTGTTGATCAAGCCACAGATTGAAATGTATGGTTGTATCCAATACAGATATTTGCATGTAAGACATAAATTTGTCTCTCTTCATTATGTAATGAATTGTTATTATTACTTACAATTGATTACTTCATGTTAAAAAATTGCAGGAAATATGGATTATTGCAGGTCCAGAGGTGTTTTGTTTCTTGACGTTTATTACTATTTTTCAGACAGGAACATTGACAGAAGATGGTCTGGATATGTGGGGTGTTGTACCAGTACAAAACAGTACATTCTTGACACCTCAGAAAGCTGTCTCATGTTTGAATAATGATGAATTTGTGTTTGGAATGGCTACATGTCACTCTCTGACAATAATTGATGGTGAACTTTCTGGTGAACCCTTAGATCTCAAGGTATGGCTTATTATAATTTAATCATGCATTACCTTATACTTGTCACACTTTGACATTATTATTAGCTGTTAAGTGACCTCTCCAGTTTTCATTCAACTATTTGATTTATATCTATAATTGTGTGTAACAGTGTTGATGTGGTAAATTGTAATAGTGATGTACTGTTCATAAACCTTAGCAACTTCAAACACGCTGTTCTAACCTGTAGCTTGTGTTCATTTCCCCTTTGTGTGTACAGACCAGTCTTTTCTTTAATCTCTCAGAAAACTTCCGAAAAGTCTGTGATGAACATTAACATTAATTTATTGTAAAGGAAACGACAGTGATAGAGATAGGAATGTCACTGTAACAGTGCCACTGAAGCTGTTTTGCCTCTGTATATGGTGTTTTATTTCCAGTAGTTGTTCCATTTCTGCTATTAAAACTGTGCTATTTACATATATCTTTCTGCCATCACAGATATTAGCAATTGTAGCACACTGGCTGCAAAAAGCAAGGATGCAGGCTTGAGTCCCAGTCCAGCCCACAGTTTTAGCATGTGCTCTGCTCTTGAGTTAGAGGATCCATTCTGTCTTACGTGAACAACTGAGAATTTCAACTGTACAAAATTTGAAAGCAGCTGTCAATATTATTTTGACAGTTTAGGAATCCCTAGACTCGGAGGAACTAATAAATATGTCACAGAAACTGCCATTAGATGGTTACAAATTCAATTAATGGTTGCCTCATATGAGCTTAAAAGCTTCTTGTTCATGAAGAACCACATTATTAAAGGTTTTTCAGCTATCATATTTAGTATAAAATCAGAATCTACCACCAAATTTCACACAAATTTAATAATCACACACAAAGCTCACGACTTGTAAAATTTTTGCAGACAATGGGCGTATAGCAAAAAATCAATTTTCTGTCTGCGGTAAACAACATTCACAGATTAGCCCTGTCCTACATAGATTGTCCATATTTATGCAAGCACAGTTATGCAAAACTATATGCATTATAAATTTTCAACCTAACTACTTTCCTTTTTTCCATATCCATAAAAATTCATGTAACTATTTTTCATTTGTCCCTTTGTAACATATGAAATTGCTACCAATACATCCTAATATTATATATTATGTCTGAACAGCCATTTCATATTCTTAAGGTTAAAATGAAATTTAATGTTGCTATTATTATTTATTTCCTTATGAAAGTGGCACAGAGGACAATCTTTCTCGTACACAACCACCTCTCTTTTTGGAACTTGCCATATCATAGGTCTATAAACCATTTCTTTCTAAAATAAATTTAATGTTAATTTTATGCTTAATAACATTATTTTACTTCATTGAGTAATCCTTTTGTAATTAACAACAAGTGCACCAAGAAATTTTTATTTGTGTCTCATCCAGACAAAGAAATAAAATAAAAAATAAAAAGAATCATGTTTTCAGGCTCATCATTTATATTATATTCATAGTAGAGTTGAAGCCAACTGTGCATTCAATTAAGGCAGTACACAGACAGGGTTAGTGCCTTGGTTACACCATCACTACAAGTAAAATATCAAGTAGCTTTTACAGCCATTCCTCTTTATTTATTAAACAGTGAGTTCATCTTGCAGATTCAGCTTCATGCAGGTTGTACTATTGCTATCTGGCACAAATGTGTACTGTAACACAAATTGGTTAATATACAATTTTTTCAAAACTTCTGTAAGTCTTGTTTTTCAAATCACGTTTTCCATTTTAGAGAAAAAAAATCATTTTTAATATAACATACAGTGTGTTTCTACAAGAATGCAAGTTTTTGCCCAATGCCAATACTATTACTAATGAAATTTTGAGTGGACACTTTTTATGTAATGAGAAAGATACCATGCAACAACCCTCCTTAATTTATTTGGCCATTTCCAGCCTGTGTTGTGCTGAGGAATAGTATGAACAAAGAGCTTATTTGTTTTACTATTGAATTGAATTGAACTAACGTGGGAAGGTGCCACATAGAGGTGAAGGAGGAGGAGGAGGATATTAGTGTTTAATGTCCCGTCGACAACGAGGTCATTAGAGACGGAGCGCAAGCTCGGGTGAGGGAATGATGGGGAAGGAAATCGGCTGTGCCCTTTCAAAGGAACCATCCTGGCATTTGCCTGAAGCGATTTAGGGAAATCACGGAAAACCTAAATCAGGATGGCCGGAGACGGGATTGAACCGTCGTCCTCCCGAATGCGAGTCCAGTGTGCTAACCACTGCGCCACCTCGCTCAGTATAGAGGTGAACATGCAAAAAGAAACGGGCACTGAGGTCAACGACCACAACATACAGCACCTGGCTTTATACTTTGTCTAAGGCCATGAGATAACATAAGCTCAGTGGAATTGTACATGTTTAAAGTCAAATGGTAAATTGTTTGATGTAAACAGAATTCATGGTATAAAAACTAGCTTGCTAGGGCCACTTCCTGTCAAAACGTCTGCTTCTGTGATGATGGAGAGAAGTAACTTTAAGCCACTGTGAGTGAAGGGTTCTGAGAAACAAGATAATGAATGATGCTCTTGATCAGAGTTACGTCATGCCTCACCTTTCGAAGGAGTTTCCAAAGAGCGAGTTAAAGCCTGATGTTCTCAGGCTGCAGCAAGTCTTGCCTCATGTGATCTTCAATTGAAGCTTTAGACTGCATACACTCAGTCATTTAGCTGTTCTGTTGTATTCAGAAAAACACAATCATTTTCTAGGCATTTTTATTTGCAAACAAAATGCTTTTTCTAGCAAAGAATATAAATGAAACCTATTTAAAAAACGAAATCTGTGTCATTATGTTTTTAATACAGAAATTGAAAGCAGTAAATCTATATATACTAGCCAAGTAAATTCACTGTTAGTTTGTATTCATAAAGATAAGATTGTTGTGCTTAATTCTGTACTGACATACAGTTCAGAAAACATACCTGTCACTGAGTTAAAAAAAACTGAAAGCACCATCTATTGGTTCTTTGCTGTATTATTTTGTGATGCTTAAACATCTGATCTACTAAGCTGAGCAGATGATTTTAGATAAAACTTTAAATTAAGATATCTTCTTATTTCCTGTTCCAATTGTGATTAAATAAAACCTATATCTTGCCTCCAATCTGTGCTAAAGTTACTTGTGAAAATCCCATGAAAATTCATGTAGTAGTTTTGGAGATTGGTTTTAGTAGAGAGGAGGGGGGGGGGGGGGGGGGGAGAGAGAGAGAGAGAGAGAGAGAGTTTATAATGTAGCTTATGTTCATCCAAAGATTATTAGAGTATTGTGTAAAAATTTTAAGTAAATAGGTCAAGGAAATTGGAGATTTTTGCTAATATATCTTTATATTCCATGTATATTAGAAAATATGTAGCCTGTGTCTGTCTGAATGTTTATTAGAGTATCGTGTAAAAATTTGAAGCAGATTGGTTAAGTACTTTTCAAGGTTCTTGGTAACAATGTTAAACAATGACGTGTCTTCATAAAGGATTATAGATTTCTCCTTCAACTGTTATATGAATGTTACCATTGGTTTCAAATGGTGGTGGATTGTTGCTAACAAACTTCATATGTTGGGATATTATTTTGTAGCAGAGGTTTAAAAGCTTAGAAAAACAGAGCTTCATGCTCAAGTCAGAGTAGGATAAAACTGACTGGCAATTGTATACAATACAAAATAAATACCAATGGAAATGATGGTTGGAAGATAATAAGCGGGTTCTTCTCTCTGCTTACAACATGACTCTTCAAATTTCTATCTTTGTTACTAGTGTTTATTTTGTGAGGAGTACCATCAGTTTTGTATCTCACATTTAGTTTCAGTAAAGATTTCATTCTTGGAAAAAATATTAAAGATCGATATTCATGTATTGTGGTAAAGTGCCAGACTATGGATCCAAGGTCTTGTGTGTGCTCCCCAGTCAGTCCAAAAATTTCATCTGTTATTCTTCACTTCTTTCACTGCTGGTAGTGTTTGTTAATGTGAAAAATGCCAAGGTGCACCATGGCTTGTAATTCACATTAAACTTTAGGTCCCCCAATTACTGGCTGAGTAAGTCAGTTCGATCTTCAAAGGTCCTAGGAAGGAAATGGCATACCACCTGTAATAGGCCCATGCCTAGTAAAACACAGTGACGTTAAAACTCTTGGGTTGATGACAGATTAACTTTTTATGGATTTATTATTTTCATTATTGGAATGAAAATACTGCTTTACCCTTACTGATGATATTCTAATCTAACTTTAATTGAAGACTGTTGAATATATTGCACTTCTATCATTTCCAGATGTTTGAGTCAACAGGATGGCAGCTGGAAGAGCATGACATTGAAGACACTTCAAAGTTTGATATGTTATTTCCAACAGTAGTTAAGCCACCCAAGGGAAGATACACCTCTGCTGGAAAGGACTCTGACATAGATGTGAGTTTTGTTTGGTTAAGTTTTCTTTCTTGTTTCTTTCTATGAGAATATTTGCTCTCAAAGTGGCTATTAATTTTAGTGTGTCATCAGACGGTCTGTTAGTCACCCCTTAAGCTGTAAACCCTCTTTGTTACATGCAACTGATCTGTTCATAAGTGCAAATTGATACCTTCTGCAAGGTCATAGTTATAAATTAGCCAATTTTAGGTACAGAAGCTGGCATTTCTAATTATATGAACATCACTTTTCATAAGCATCTGTTTTTCATTAGAGTTACAAACAATTTTACATGCAGGGCATCTGCAGCAGCTGAAGGTCATGATGAATGAAAACCCTGCTGACAGCTGGTATAACTTGGTTTTAATTGAGCACACTACTGGTTTCATGGCTTACAGCCACAAATTCAGGTGAAATGTACATATTTAAGAAATGAAATAATATTATAAACTCTATTGCAAATTTGTGCTATTATATAAACATTATATGCAGACTTAACTCGCAAAATTACATTAATCCATAACATGGGCATAGAGAAACTATTTCCTGCGACAAATGTAATTCAGTAGGTATTTACTGTAACTAATGCAATGATAGCCAAAAAAAAAAAAAATACATAGGACAAACCGGTAGGTCCTTCAGTTAAAGGGTTCCAGGAACATCTTAATTTAACAAATTCCAAATCTGCATTAACCTCACATGCACGGGAAGTGGGGCATAGACTTGCTGAAAATTTTATAATCCTTCATAGAAAAGAATAGGGCCAGGATTTGAGTGTACTGGAGATAGTGGAAATACAAAAAAGGTAGTATACAGAACATGTTGAATGGTCTGTTGGGTTTAAAGCATCATAATATTTTGACAATCTTTCATTGCTTCTTTGGTTAATTATTTCGTAAGGGAGTGACCCAACACTCTTAGTCATGTGTACATTGTGACACAGCTTCTGTGTGATTGTATTGTATTGTATTGTATTGTCCGTCCTCTGCTGGAATATTGCTGCGCGGCGTGGGATCCTTACCAGGTAGGATTTACGGAGGACATCAAAAAAGTGCAAAGAAGGGTAGCTCGTTTTGTGTTATCGCGCAATAGGGGTAAGAGTGTCACTGATATGATGCGTGAGTTGGGGTGGCAGTCACTGAAACAAAGGCAGTTTTCTTTGCAGTGAGATCTATTTATCAAATTTCAATCACTTTCTCTTCCAAATTCGAAAATATTTTGTTGACACCCACCTATGTAGGGAGAAATTATCATCATACTAAAATAAGAGAAATCAGAGCTCAAACAGAAAGACTTAGGTTTTCCTTTTTCCCACACACCATTCAAGAATGGAATGGTAGAGAAGTAGTATGAAAATGGTTCGATGAACCCTCTGCCAGGCACTTAAGTGTGAATTTCAGAGTAACCATGTAGATGTAGATGAACTGGGGGCCTAGAAATGATGGAGAGGCTCTGTCCCTACCGCAGCCGCAGTGGTCCACAACCCCACGACGACCACCGCAGACAACTTCACCCTTCCGCCGCCCCACTCTGAACCACTCTTTCAGGGTATTGTGCAGTTCGGCTCACGGTGGACAACCCCCCCCCCCCCCCCCTCAGGGAATGTCTCACACCAGACGAGTGTGACCCCTATGTTTGTGTGGTAGAGTAATGGTGGTGTACGCATACGTGGAGAACTTGTTTGTGCAGCAATTGCCGACATAGTGTAGCTGAGGCGGAATAAGGGGAACCAGCCCGCATTCGCTGAGGCAGATGGAAAACTGCCTAAAAACCATCCACAGACTGGCCGGCTCACCAGACCTCGACACAAGTCTGCCAGGGGGATTCATGCTGGGGATCAGGTGCCCCTAACCAGGCAGGCTTCTATGTGATAGTTACTGTTTACCTGGACAGTCAGTGTTTCCTGGTGACCGGCAAAGTCAGGGCCTGCTCTTGTAACCTGTGCCTTCTGTGTCTGGTTTGAGATGGTAAGAAAGCAACATGGCTACTTTATTCTACTTTCTTCCCACGGTCTTGCACTATTTGCACTGTTAACTACATTATGAGTGATTATCTTTGGAATCAGTTTTAGCCTTCAGCACTGTTTCTCTTTCTTATAGACACTTACATATGCAATGAAAGGCTGTTATATGGGTTCAAGCTACCTGGCAACATTAGTATAGGATATTACAGGGATTGGCTTCCAAAGTAGTCTTCATTCATGTAGAGTTCTCAAATATTGAAAGTATTCTCAGAATGCTAATACCTTTGACTAAGGATATTGCAGTCACCAATTATGGATTTATGTAATTTGGTGAGCATAAGTCTGCAAATAATCTTTATATAATAATGCAAAATAGCAATACAGTTTATGATGATATTTCCATTCTTAACGCTTGAATGGGTGCACATGTATATAAAGTGTACCAAACATAAACAACATTATCTTGTACTGTTCCATTGTTATTTTGCAGTTGTGAGACCGTACTTATTCCTTCATTATTGCTTCATCTAACACAGTGATAAACTGTCTTGTCATACATCAAAGTCAGCAGCAGTAAAATAAAATAAACAGAGAGCTAGGTGAGAAAAAAATTTATGGTCAGTGCAAGAAAATGCCCCAGATTCTGAGCTAGTAGTACAATCTTACAATGAGGCAGTTGTCTGTGAGATAATTTGTAATTGAATAAGCGTTTTGTCTTGATCTGATGTGACTGCACCGTATAATGCTTTGAGTGGATCGTTACTGTGGGGTAGCACTTTTGTGTGGCAACAGTGTGACATAATGAAAGTTTATTCTATTATTGTTTAATTAATCTAAAATTAAACTGTGGTTTTACCCATACATGTTTACCTTAGTAACATAAAAACAACTACTCCTTACATTGTATAAAGTACACCATGTGCCAGTTGTTACGAAAATGGGCACGACCACTCGAGGGTTTGATATGTATGTTGCACCCGAAGATGTGGCTGTAAGCCATGAAACCAGTAGTGTGGTCAACAAAAATCAAATTTTATCAGCTGTCAGCAATGTTTTCATTCTTCATTCATTAATGTTGTTACAGTTCATGCTAAGCTTCTGGCTGAAAGTTTCTATTGGTGTACAATTTTGGGTGTTACTCTAATACTTTCTAGTAGTGATATTGTCTTTGATGCATTGTCTGCTATCAAAAGTAATTATTTGTTGTATTTATATGAATATATACTGTCTACAGTCAAACAAAGAAACTGTGGGAAACAGTGTCCACCTTACTCCTTATACATGCATAAATGTTCATCCCTGTGCTTGATTTTTGTTGATTTTTTTCTCATAACTTCCAATCCCAAATTGCAGCTAGGTATAAATACATACTATTTGTTTTCTGTGATATAATCTTCTAACACTTTTGGGGATTGTTTCTGCTTCTTTCCCCAGTTTACCTCAAGTTTTCACTATTCCTCTCCCTTACTTCCATTTTTACTCTGCAGATATTTAAAAATATAACTTTCAAACAAAGAAAGAAAGAAGAAGAAAATATCTACCATTATGCAGCAATTCTGTGGTGGAGCTCTCTTTCTTTTTCACTGCTATTGTAGTCTTTATTATATATATTTATATTGCATTTAATCACAAATGTTGCCACACTTCTTTGACATGTGACTGGTTACTTCTGAACTTCATATGCCTACTCCAAAAATAATTATGGCACTGAGAAAGACCATTATATTTACAGCTTTCCCTTTTTTCTTGACATTTCTCAGTAGCTCATGCATTACAATAATAGAAATAGTGGAGAGAGTGGACTGCCTTTCTTTAAAAATTTATTTTCTTCAACAAACTTGTACTTTCTTTTGCTACTTTAACACAGTTTACACTACCAGTTACATTTTCATCCACCTGCTAATTATACCCGCTACGGTCGCAGGTTCGAATCCTGCCTCGGGCATGGATGTTTGTGATGTCCTTAGGTTGGTTAGGTTTAACTAGTTCTAAGTTCTAGGGGACTAATGACCTCAGCAGTTGAGTCCCATAGTGCTCAGAGCCATTTTTTTTGCTAATTATACCACACATCATTTATTTATCATAAGACCATCTAATATGCACTTGAAGGTTTTTGTGGCATGTCAATGCAATAAAATCTTCTCACATTTTTTCTGCGTCAATTTGCAGTGAGTCTGCAATGGAGGATATGTACTTTCTTTCATATTCTGATGAAGTGTCAGTGTCTCACAGTCCGTCTCATTGGCCATAGTTGACATTTAAATCCTGGCACTGACCACTCTACAACAATTTAAGCGCCATGTAGTCCCATGCTTGTATGGCTGGCAGCTCAGGCTCGCTGTCCATTGCTCTCCCACAAAATGCAGTTTGTCACTCTGGTCTTATTGCTTCCAGAACAGGTTGCCAAGTTGCACTGAGGGTAAAACCCCTTTCACTATCCTCTACAAAACTGACTTTATGGGGAAGATGGTAGCAGTTCTAAATTATCCAGTCTACAAGAAAATTGATTGGGATGTAGCATCTATAATCACAAGGAATATGACTACAATCCTGGACTCCTCTGGGCTAGTGAAAAAGATTATGAAACATTTAAACCAACCGGCAGCAGTGCCCCTACGTCTGTGATGTTAGGAACTACTATGAGCAAGTTGATGGGATTCGAATGGGCTCACTTGCAGTGGCAAAATTCTGCATGAAGAAATCTGGAGAGATTACTAGGCCACACCCATTCATGGTGTGGCAACATGGAAGGGAGTCACTAGATAAATTCGTCAACCCTTAAATGAAATTAATAGAAATGACGAATTGAACATGGAGGTTTGAGATCAACAAGCTCCTGTTTCTGGATGTCTATGTACAGAATCCTGATGGTCATTTGCACAAAATTGTAACCACTAGTGACAACCTGCCATTAACAGTGAGTTTCGTGCCTGATGACACTGATGCAAAGGTGAGAACTACATGTGGTGAGGAGAATGTACTGATGGAACTGGAATGTCTAGAATAGACTTTAGCTTCTAATAGCTGTAGGAATGAAGGTATTCAGAAGGTGCTGTGTGTACAGAGATGTTTAAACAAGAACAGAGAAAGAAACTAGAGAATTGCCTACCTAGCGGGAAGGCGTGCCACCACCCAGCATGAAACCGTCCAGCAGATTTGTGTCAAGATCTGGTGTGTTGGCGAGCCTGTCGATGGTTTTTAAGGCAGTTTTCCATCTGCCTCAGCAACTGTGGGCTGGTTCCACTTATTCCACCTCAGTTACACTGTGTCGCCAATTGCTGCGCAAATACTGTCTCCATGTACCTGGTATTGTGAACCACAGAGGGCTATGGCGGGACAAAGCCTCTCCATTGTTTCTAGGCCCTCGGTTCAATACACAATTGCCTACCTATCATATGCTGATGCAGCCTCTTCAAAAATCTGCAAAGCTCTAAACAACAAAGGAATTGAGTCCATTTTCCAGCCAAGTGCAAACACAAAAAATGAAAAAAATTGCAGCATGAAAGATACCATTATGCTTCATATATCTGGGGCTTGTTGCATTCATTGTGAATGTAGGAAGTTTTACAATAGACAAGCATTTTGTAACTCTGTGTATGTTGCATTGATCATATAAATGCTGTAAGGCTCCACCAGGATGGTAAAGTGACATGGACTGAGTGCAGCTTAATGGAGTAGCACAAGTTCATTTTCGAGAATACGTCTGATATCTCTCCAGTGAGTGGTTTCTGAGACACTATTATTAAGGAGGCAGTCACCAAATCTGATTTGTTAGGGGCTTTTCCCTCAATGCATCTTGGAAACCTCCATTGGAAGCAATAAAGTGGAAGGGACATCTGCATTTCATGGGATGGTGAAAACAGTGAGGCCCGAGCTTCTGACATCATAAATACTGGGACTGGTGGTGGTTAACTTGATGAGGTGCAACCATTGCAGGCATTTAAATGTCAAAAGTTGCCAGCTATTTTATAAGGAGATGGTCTGTGAGACACCAGCACTCAGCCAGAAGATGGAAGGAATCACTGTAAATTGACTCGATAAGAAACCCAAGAAAATTTTGCTACAAGACCATTAAAATTTGAGAATACATTCAATGTGTTTCCCTTGCAAGCCTGTGGCTTCCCCCCCCCCCCCCCCAACCCTCTCTCTCTCTCTCTCTCTCTCTCTCTCTCTCTCTCTCTCTCTCTCTCTCTCTCATGTTTACAGAAACTGTTTCTAAATCTGAAAAAGAGTGCAGTAACTGTATGTCTGATGCACTGATGCAAGTGTAACTTGTTACTACATTTAAAGAAATTAGACAGAAGTACTCTGGTCAGTGTTTGCATGATTGACCAGGCATGGGTGATGTGAAGCATGAACTAAAGAAACTAAAAAATAGTTATAGTTTTTAGAGTCAGCTTTCAGTTTGTTTCAACAGCAAATTGGATCTCATTCCTTGGGTAGCCTACCATTATTCAGGAAAATGGTTCGATGACTGTCTGAACTACAATTTCATGGTAATCATTTGATATTCTGTTGGTTTTAAACCATAAATTTTTGTGTTGTGCGATTTATTTGTTGCCAGACAAACACCCTCATATCACTTATTAAATTAAGTGTTACACTACATTATATATGACACAAAATTGATCTTGAAATAATGAATAAGATGTGGGCATTCATTCCACTATGAATCATAGTGGTGTGGGTGGCTATAATGATCCAGTACAGTATTAATCTTATTTGACTGTTGTAATATGTGGTGGCTCTTACAATTAGCTACCGGTCATGATTTGTTAAATGTTTTTATGTGCTTTGTCATAAAGCCAACCCATCTAATGCTGTCGTAATTACACAATGTGTGTATCAGTCCTCAAATTAAAGTGCATATATATATATATATATATATATATATATATAACAGAGGGAAACATTCCACGTGGAAAAAATATATCTAAAAAGAAAGATGATGAGACTTACCAAACAAAAGCGCTGGCAGGTCGATAGACACACAAACAAACACAAATACACACACAAAATTCAAGCTTTCGCAACAAACTGTTGCCTCATCAGGAAAGAGGGAAGGAGAGGGAAAGACGAAAGGATGTGGGTTTTAAGGGAGAGGGTAAGGAGTCATTCCAATCCCGGGAGCGGAAAGACTTACCTTAGGGGGAAAAAAGGACAGGTATACACTCGCACACACACACATATCCATCCACACACACAGACACAAGCAGACATATTTAAAGACATATTTAAATATGTCTGCTTGTGTCTGTGTGTGTGGATGGATATGTGTGTGTGTGCGAGTGTATACCTGTCCTTTTTTCCCCCTAAGGTAAGTCTTTCCGCTCCCGGGATTGGAATGACTCCTTACCCTCTCCCTTAAAACCCACATCCTTTCGTCTTTCCCTCTCCTTCCCTCTTTCCTGATGAGGCAACAGTTTGTTGCGAAAGCTTGAATTTTGTGTGTATATTTGTGTTTGTTTGTGTGTCTATCGACCTGCCAGCGCTTTTGTTTGGTAAGTCTCATCATCTTATATATATATATATATATATATATATATATATATATATATATATATATATATATATATATATATATATATATATATATATCTACCAAACAAAAGCGCTGGCAGGTCGACAGACACAAAAACAAACACAAATATACACACAAAATTCAAGCTTTCGCAACAAACTGTTGCCTCATCAGGAAAGAGGGAAGGAGAGGGAAAGACGAAAGGATGTGGGTTTTAAGGGAGAGGGTAAGGAGTCATTCCAATCCCGGGAGCGGAAAGACTTACCTTAGGGGGAAAAAAGGACAGGTATACACTCGCACACACACACATATCCATCCACACATACAGACACAAGCAGACATATATAGACAGAGATAGATATATTTTTTCCACGTGGAATGTTTCCCTCTGTATATATATATATATATATATATATATATATATATATATATATATATATATATATATATATATATATAATAATAGTGACACATTTCTGAACAATGCTGATAGTACACCAATGTGGATAACACTTAGACGAGTGAAGCTGAAATGAAATGATAGTATTTCCCCCTTTTTTTAACCTTGACTGCCAAATCATGTCAGCATAAACATACATACATTCTTATTATTCATTCATGCAGACCATATGCGTTTGTCACAGAAACACATTTGATAAATATTTGTTAATTATTATTCCACTGTAGTCCAGTCAGGAAAGCTTTTGATTTAATATGCAAGGCATTTGCCTTCAGTAAAGCATTAGCTGGTACTTTTTTAAGCATAATTAAGGACAAGCTGGAATTATTTCATTTTACTACAGTGGAGACTCAATTATCTGGACCTCAATGATACAGATTCATACATATCTTGCTTGTCAACCGTGAGCAAATATCTTTGTAGTTTAGACTGTGCATGTATGGACATGTAGCCGATAAGTATAGTGTAGATAGTTCTACGATATGTGATATTAAGAAGAATACCAATTCAGTTTTGAATTACACATCAAAAAGTAAGGAAGAAACCAAAAAATGAACATTGGAAAGGAGCTTTGTATTGTTGGCTTTTATAAAAATGATCAACTGATCAGCTGATAGCTGCTCCCTTGCTCTGTGAAGAGGCATTACAGTTAAATAAAAGAAAATGTGGTGATGAATCATTCGTGGCAAGTAACAAATGGTTGTTCTGATTTAAATCTCATCATGGAATTTGCAAATTGGAAGTACAAGTGATAAAATGTCAGCTGATGTAGATGCAGCAAATTCTTTTACATATTGTTTTAAAGAAGAATTGGACAGAAATGACTGTGACTTGTACTTTGTTCACAATGCTGATGAGTCCAGATTAAATTGAAAATCATTACCATCAGAACCATTAGCTTCTTGGCAAGAGTGTACAGCTCCAGAACATAAAACTAGTAAAGAGTGAGCAACAATATTAGTTTGCACAAATGCTACCAGGACTCATAAAATGCATTTGCCTCTCATTGGATGATCCAAAACCTCCAGGTTCTTAAAAAAATCAGGTTTCTCTTAATTTATAAAAACCAAAAAAGTTCATGAATGGACACTGAGATATTCATTAACTGGTATAACATACATTTATCCGTGAAGTAAAAAAATATTAAAACAAAATTGATAAACAAGGAAAAGTTATACTTTTAATGGTTAATGCACCAGCCCATCCTTCATCTGAAATGTTAGAGACAGAAAATGGAGTGTTTACAGTAAAATTTTTGCCTTCTAATGTGACATTCTTGGTACAATAAATGGATCAAAGTGTTACTGAAACACTAAAATGACTTTATAGAATACTAATTTTATGTAGATTATTATTTGTTGATGAAGATAACATAGTAATCGTTTTGTCATTTTTCAAGCAAATGAATTTATAGTAGTGTTGTTACATGGTTGTAGATGATTGGGATTTGATTGAAAGAAAGACTGAAAAAACCTTGAAACAGAATACTAAAATTGGAGCATGAAAATTCAACACCAGTGCGGATGATTCTGTTTTTGATGATAAAAATGAGATAATGACAAATGTACACATATGCCATGAATGTGATGCCATCCATATGGAGTTGGCTCACTTGTGACAGTAATGATCAAGATTTTCAGATCACGTCAGATGACGAAATTGTTGAAAACATATTGCAGGCAAGCGAACAGCAGGAAATGCAAGATGAAACAGAAGAAAATGTTGATGCAGAAAATGATGCAGGACCATTTCATGCAGAAACATTTCAAGCCCAGCAAACAGCTTTAAAATAGTTTGAAAAATAAACAGAGCATGATACTGTGAATTTATTACAATTAAAATGAATTCTTGATATATCAACAATGAAGAGAAAAAAATTGTTTACATCAAATCACAATTATCAAATATTTTAAACAAAATTAAACTACAGTGACTGTCCCATGTGACTTTTGTCAGGTCTTTCATGATTGAAGTTGCAATATTTTAGTAATTTTGAGAAAATATGTACATAAATACAAAACATGTCTCTAATCTCTTAATAAACATTGATTTTTGTTGATTTTAATAGGTTTAATTTGTTTTTGTTGTTTTGAAGAAACACCTAACACTATGTATTAACCTTAGGAAGATAACCGTATGACAATGTAGCTAAAAGAGAACTGTACGTGTACATTTATCTTTTTAGAATTATAATACAAAAATTGCTTTTCTTTATAAACACATCAAAAAAGTTTTGCATCACCCCAGTTCCCAGAACTCCTGAAGATAGACGCTGACTGTGGATATTGCATCACAGACACAGTGCCTTTGACTGTTCAGAGATGTCACTAAACCCTCCCAAAGATGTAAACAACCATGCATGAGCAGCTCCTATTGGATGGAGGGGGTCCAACAGCCGACCAGTTCCAGTCATTCCACCAGGAAGGAGGTTCATGGCTCATGTTGTCTGTAGTTCATCCATGCCTAGATGGTCAATACCACGGTTCGATCATGTCCACATTGTTATATTGTGCCAGGGAGGGCTCTCAACGAGGGAAGTGTCCAGGCATCTCGGAGGGAACCAAAATGATGTCGTCCAGACGTGGAGGACATAAAAAGAGACAGGAATTGTCGATGACATGCCTCGTTTAGGCTGCCCAAGGACCACTACTGTAGTCAATGACTGCTATCTACAGGTTATGGCTCGGAGGAACCCCGACAGCATTGCCACCAAGTTGAATAATGCTTTTTGTGCAGCCACAGGACATCGTGTTATGGCTCAAAATGTGAAAAGTAGGCTGCATGATGTGCAACATCACTCCCGACATCCATGGCAATGTCCATCTTTGCAACCACGACACCATGCAATGCGGTACAGATCGGCCCAATAACATGCCAAATGGACCACGCAGGATTGACTTCACGTTCTCTTCACCGATGAGTGTCGTATATGCCTTCAACCAGACAATTGTCGGAGATGTGTTTGGAGGCAACCCGGTCAGGCTGAATGCCTTAGACACACTGTCCAGCAAGTGCAACAAGGTGGAGGCTTCCTGATGTTTTTGGGTGGCATTATGTGGAGCCGACATAAGCCGCTGGTGGTCATGGAAGGCGCTGTAATGGTTGTACAATACGTGAATGCCATCCTCCGACAATAGTGCAACCATATCGGCAGCATATTGGCAAGGCATTCATCTTCATGGATGACAATTCATGCCCCCATTGTGCACATCTTGTGAATTACTTTCTTCAGGATAACAACATCGCTGAACTAGAATGGCAGCATGTTCTCCAGACATGAACCCAATTAAACATGCCTGGGATAGACTGAAAAGGGCTGTTTATGGACGATGTGACTCACTAACCACTCTGAGGGATCTACGTCCAAATGCCATTGAGGAGTGGAACAATCTGGACCAACAGTGCGTTGATGAACTTGTGGATGGTATGCCATGACAAATACAGGCATGGATCAGTGCAAGAGGACATGCTACTGGTTATTAAGAGGTACCAGTGTGTACAGAAATCTGAACCACCACCTCTGAAGGTCTCGCTCTATGGTGGTACAAGATGCAATGTGCGGTTTTCATGAGCAATAAAATTGGCGGAAATGATGTTTATGTTGATCTCTGTTCCAATTTTCTGTACAGGTTCCGGAACTCTTGAAACCTAGGTAATGCAAAACTTTTTTTTATGTGTGTTCAATTACCTTGCTTTTCAACTATCCAAATGATTTACAAGAGCAATTGGTCTGGTTAATGAGTGTCCACTGTACTACAATTACTGTCTCCAGTAGTAAACAGAAATGAGAGAGTGAATACATGCATGAATTTCTTATATGTATATTGTATAAAATAAAAAAAAGACCAAGTGAGTGGTTCAGATTTCAATTGCAAATTGCCTTTTACTTGGTTAGAACAGTACTGGTGTGATTACTCTCATGTTGCTTGAGTGCAGGGTACAGCAACTAATCTTCTAGATCAAACTCCCAAGCAGTTTTCAGAAATGGTTACTGTGCAGACTGACCATCCTGTTGACCAACAGATGTCACATTGTCATATTTTCAATCCACACAGTGGAATGTAACCGTATTCAGACTAAAAACACTGGTACCACACTCCTAAACCTGTACACAATTGTAAAGTTTTACATCATGTACAATTTCACAATGTTCCCAAATCATAATATGGACTAAAGTTTTTATTGCTTTTGCTACCCAAACAATTACATATTGATCCCAGTTGGGAAAATGTAACATCCAATCAGTTTACAATTTCTTCTACAGGTGATAGCTCTTACTACACACCAGAAACATTGATTCTACACAGCATTAACAGAGACTGCTACTAGTACAGGTCAAAGATTGCATTATGCATCGGATGGTACAAAAAGAATCTGAAGTGGAAGCATATTCTGTACAACGTGTTTCCATTAATTTGATAACCGTCAGTGTAAACCATATTTTATTTTGGAAGTTTTTCAAACTGTGATACTTTTTGCAAATACTTGTTGGTTTCTGAGTTTATTTCCTGTTACATTTATCCAAACTGGATGGATATTTACTTAATCTAAGAGACCCATATCTACAAACTCCATATATTTCAGTACTCTATTCACTGTCTGCAGGACAAAATACTCCAAAGCCACTGAGAGAGTTTCTTTAACTCTTTGCCTTATGGAACCAGTCCAGAAAGCCACAGCTTGAATGACCCTAAAATCATTGAAAACTGTAGTTAGAAACTTCCACTTGACTCAAAATATATTTGAGATACAGTGCTTTAAAGTTGAATTATACCAGTGTTCTGCAATTTCTGTTGTGTTGTTGGATGATGTTTCTGAAGATTGTATCCTCAATTCATTCATGAAGACACTGTCTACAACCCTGTGCAGTTTATCAGCAGTATTTCCTTACACCCTGTGTGCCAAAATTACAGCTTCAGTTTAACTTCAGCAGAATGGTGGGGCATCATTTAAGAACTGAACAAGGATCCAAGCAAATTAATACCATTTCTAACTTCTTTATTTTGCTGACAACTTTGCACTGTTCGTCTCTAATGCAGATATACTTCAGCAACAAACTGAAGAACTTACTGCAGCACATTTAAAAATAGGTCTGGAAAGCAATTACAGTAAGGTTAAAATAATGTGATATTAACACATCAGAAAGGAAATTGTACAAATTAACAGTGAAATCATGCAGTCAATTAATGAGCTTTTAGATTTATGGGTACTGAGGACAATGAATTGCTGAGCAGCAAAAGAAATAAAAAGAGAGTAAGAAAGGTCTGGACTGCAATTGTTAATTTAAATAGAGTTTTCAAAATTATGCATCCAACACATCTGAAACATAAAATTTGTAATTTATGTGTTTTATCAGCTTTGAGTTGTGGCAGTGACATATGAAGGGCTTATTTCAATTGTGGTACAAGTCCATTTTTGTTCATTCTGAGACACAGAGTCCTGAAGTTAAATGAGTGCTGAAAAATCTGCAGTTGAGATACCAGAAATATTAAAGTACATATACCTGAATATTTCTGGTATCTCAACTGCAAAGCTCATTTAACTTTAGGACTCTGTATCTCAGAATGAACAAAAATGGCTATTGAAATAAGCCCTTCATATGAACTTTCAATGGTAAAACCATACAAAAACTTAAGCTCAGTCTGTGAGCAATGGAGAGGTGCATTTTGTGAACTGCTAGAAGAGGTGACAAAATAAACAAGTGAATCAGTTGACACGCTGGAATGGAACTGAAGTAAAAATGAAATGGAGGTGTCAATGAAGAAGAGAAGAAGAAGAAGATGATGATGATGATGTGGTGATATACAAGGCTAGTCCTCTGGGGTACTGTCATCAGCTTATTGCTTGCATCAGAGTACTAACAGTTATGGAACTGTAGTACTTTTATGTTTCTGTGTTCTGTGTATCAGGAGCAAAATTACAAAATGTGTTACCAGGAAAGAAATTAATCACCTCTACACCAAAACCAACACAAATTTTGACATAATGAGGCACAGGCTGAGAATAAACTGAAACTCACACAAACTGAATATCCTCAAAAATGGCAATAAACTATCTATTTCTGCTTGGTTCATGCCATGTAAAAAAATTTTTGTCAGACTGCTTATGTTCTCTATTAACATGTACCTATCATGAAGCCTGTTTTGTTGTAATTACATACAGAAAATAAAGATTCGTGGTTATTGTGCCACAAAAGTCTGCAGCAGTAGAACTTAGAAATTCCTGGGTAATTGTATAATCTTCAGCTGATCTAGGTGCTTCTGCAATAAAATGTACAAGTCTCATCAACACATCTCTGGTAGTAGCACTAGCTTGAACACAATTCTTAGTATGATATATATATATATATATATATATATATATATATATATATATATATATATATATATGTGTGTGTGTGTGTGTGTGTGTGTGTGCGTGCGTGCATGTGCGTGCGTGCGTGCGCATGTGTGCATGCATGGGTGTGTGTTTCTCACCCTTCATATTTCATAATTATTGAACTATTATACAGTGTCAGTGCTTTTGAAGTAGTCATATGTTCTTGTCTTGTGTTTATAGGATATAACGCTGGGCATTGTTCGTCAGTTCCCATTTTCATCTAACTTACAACGTATGAGTGTCATTATGAGAAAGCTTGGTGATGCCCATTACACTGCTTACTGCAAGGGATCTCCAGAAATGATTGCATCCCTGTGCCATAATAACACAGGTATGCTCATAATATATCATTGTAGTTGTAACCACTGCAATTAATAATACCTATCTGTTCTATAACTATTGTGACACCCCTGCACTCACTATTTCTATGTATGTTATGATCCAGTTTCATTGAAAGAGATATCCTTACTTATTGTTATTGGAAGATTATTTTTTTAACAATGTTCTTGGACAAAATTTTAGTAGTTTTCTTGCTGTATCTGGGTGATTTTTCTCACAAACATGACATTGCAAGAAAAACTCAGAACATTTTATCTATGATTTATTGGTAGTTGATCCTTGGAAAACATCTCCAGTTATACAATACTGTGTCATCTTTCAAGAATATCTGATTCCTCAAGAAAAGTCTAAATGCCATATTTGTAAAATGTAGGCACTAATTCTTTATTTCAGATTAGTTAAATTTACTGAAATGAAATGAAGGGAATCATTGAGGGTGAAATCAATGAAGTGCAATAACAGGAAAGTGTATCAGTGAAATATGTTCAGAAATATGGAATGAATGTGGCTTGATAAAATTCCCATTGATTTCATTCATTCATTTCATTTCAGTGACCTTCGTTAAATTTGCATAGATACCCTCATATACATATGTCTCTGTGACAGTGTGATCCATGGTCTGCCACAAAATTTATTCCTACAGTAGCACTGTCCCCACTTACCCCATGGGAGAACCTCTTTTATTATTCAAAAGTAATTGGAGGGAAACATCAGTCGCATTGAAAATTTGAGATGCTCTCGAAGGCATGTTTTGATGGTTTAAACGGCTAGGGTGACTGCTTACTATAAGAAGAAGGTTTAGGTTTGGATACCAAGTTGGCAAAATTTTCCATTTTTCATGACATGGTCATGATTTTCTTCTGTGCAAGACTTTTAGGAGAACAAATCACAAGTACATGGTAGTGGAAATATTCATGTGCAGTGTTAATGTAGTTTTGTTATATTTCACCACATTTTACATAGCTGATACAGCAGGATGAGTTTTAGGAGAACATCTCTTATTTATAGCTCACTGGACACAGTTGTTGAAGTAAAATATGTCACAATGTTTAACCCTATTCATTTTCCTGAATAGAATGCCACTGATTGGTGCATGATGTAAGAGGTATGAGCATGAGGCAGCATAGTATATACAACAGGCGTTGAGTCAGCCATAGTGCTGCTTTGATCATTACTGCAGGGGCAGTTTTTGTGCATAGTTTATTGCCTGTATTTGTCACACTTATGGTACAGATGGTTTGAAAATGTAATCAGGTGTCCAAAACTAGTCACCATCAAGATATGAAAAAAAGACACTTCTCAATGCAACTGGTGACAGAGCTACAACCATTTATTTCAGTAGTATATATATCTTGTAGCTCCCATCACGCTGGAAACTAAGGCAGCTGTGAAATATTTTATTACTCATTTTCTTTGACTCATCTGTGATTATGTTTTTATTTATGTGCTATCACATGTGAAGCAGCTACAGCTTCAGCTTCAGCTTCAAGCACTGTATGAGGTGCTATCCAAAATTTTCGGGACTGGTGCTGCCATCTGTTGAAAACCTTACCTTTTGACTAATGGTCACCATCACCCTCGAAGTAGTTCCCATCCGCACGTATACACCAGTCCCAGTGCTTCTGCTGCTGGTCATTTTTACAATGATTACCAGGTTTCTTCATAAGTTACCTTTGGATGCTTTTTACAGCACGTGAAACTGACTGGCTTCTCTGCAACTGAAGATGTTCAGTAAAGAAAAGGAATCCGTGTAAAAACAAGTGTGACAATAATCTACATTAAAAAGCATTATAAAATTCAGTTGTCACAACCTTTTTCCACTTGACTATATCTTAAGCTTTCACAGGATTTTTAAAGATGGAGCAGATGTAAAAGATTAAAGATCACAAGTTCAAGTGGGAATAACATACCACACAATTTGCTGATATACCTAACCATATCTCCATTTGCAATGTAAATGTTGTTAGTCATAGGTGATGCAAAAGAGAAGATAACTGCCTAATTTCCTTGCTTTCCTCTCATAGTGACAAAAAGTATAATATTCTGGATTAGCTTGTAAAGGCAAACCAAAGTTGTCCTAGTTATTAAATATGTAACATGAATTATTTGAAGTATAAATTCAGGCACACCCTGCAAAAAACCTGTTCAGAGGATAAGGATACACAAATCACTGTTTTTCAGTGCATTTATTTCCAAATGAAATTTACTATAAATAATATACCTGTATTTCAGGCCAACACCTCAGTTCATGTAATCAATACTAGGAGTAAGAACAATCAACAGGAGGAGTCATTAACTGTTATCCAGAACCTCCTACCCTTTGCCACCAGGGTCATATTGCTTCAGAAGGCCCATATGCAAGACCTGTCCTATGGTCCCACCCAGCACATACTGTTCCAGTCCTGTCACAGGCATATACTACCCTAATAGAGGCATGGCCATTTGTGAAAGCAGTCATGCCATATACCAACTCCACTCAAATTTCTTCACAGGCTTTTGTAGGTATGACCATTAACCAGCTATTTGAATGAATGGCCATTGCCAAATCGTGGACGAGAGCAAAGTAGCCGCAATTCCCACTTACCCTTGACCATACATACCGTCGCCCCTGTCACCGTGCCTCTCAATTCACTTCATTAATCTACACCCATATTGTGTCTCTATGCAGTCTCCCTTTTTTGCTGTTCTGTTTCTCTTTGTTCCAGCCCACTCCATCACTCTACGTGCTGTACACAACTTACTCTGCCTGTGCCAGGTAGGGCTCGTCGATGCCCTGTCCAAAACTAGTCACCATCAAGATATAAAAAAAGATACTTCTCAATGCAACTGGTGACAGAGCTACAACCATTTATTTCAGTAGTATATATATCTTGTAGCTCCCATCACGCTGGAAACTAGAGGCAGCTGTGAAATATTTTGTTACTCATTTTCTTTGACTCATCTGTGATTACTGTTTTTATTTATGTGCTATCACATGTGAAGCAGCTATAGCTTCAGCTTCAGGCACTGTATGAGGTGCTATCCAAAATTTTCGGGGCTGGTGCTGCCATCTGTTGAAAACCTTACCTATGGACTAATGGTCACCATCACCCTCGAAGTAGTTCCCATCTGCACGTATACACCAGTCCCAGTGCTTCTGCTGCTGGTCATTTTACCCTTCCATTCCTTCTACTTCGCCAAAATTCTCCTGACCTCCTTCTTGTTCCTCTTACCCACTCCATCTAATATAAACCCTCATCCCTGTCAGCCTGCATCACTCTTACAATGCACAATGCATGTATGTGTGTGTTTTTGTTACTCTCTTATTTTTGAGAAAGGGCATAGATTGAAAGGTTAGTGATGATTTCAGTCTTGATTGTGGTCACATGGGCTGATCAATGTCTAAAATTTGTGGTCGCTTAGTTGATTTGGGGGAGGAGACCAAACAGCTAGGTCATTGGTCCCATCAGATTAGGGAATGATAGGGAAGGAAGTCGGCCGTGCCCTTTCAAAGGAATCTTCCTGGCGTTTGCCTGAAGTGATTGAGGGCAATCACAGAAAACCTAAATTAGGATGGCTGGATGCAGATTTGAACCATTGTCCTCCTGAATGCAAGTCCTGTGTGCTAACCACTGCACCACCTCACTCGGTCCAACTTTGTGGTGAGTGGTTACCTTTTCTCCTCCGATTATTTGTTTTTCACCTGGAAAACTA
Source organism: Schistocerca nitens (assembly GCF_023898315.1). NCBI lineage: Eukaryota > Metazoa > Arthropoda > Insecta > Orthoptera > Acrididae > Schistocerca > Schistocerca nitens. Next base: position 163,880,990 of record NC_064616.1, on the reverse strand, counting down.
TGAATTGTAGAGAAATACTCGTCTTCAATGACTTGCCAATAACCATAAAATGTTTAGTTGGCAATAAAGCACAGTTTAAGGATTTATTTGTGGTCATCTATTTCTACACGAGTGCTGGGTTTCTTAATAGACTCATTTGATGCACAAACCATTAAAAATATCTCATAATGTGTGTAGTATCTAATACCTGACTTATCCACATTTTCTGTGCCATAAAGCCATTTATGTAAGTTAGCATTGTGTGTTTTCTTTTGACAATACGGGCTACACACTGAAGTGTGTTTAAAAATTTAAATTAAGTTTCAACTCTGAGAAACAATTTACTTAGTATTTGTCAAAAGAAGATCAGCTTTTCATTTTTTTGTAAACATGCATTACATGTTTTTAAGATGTACCATATCCTCAAGGATCTCCTCACTTTATACCTGCAGACTGAACTGTGTATCTGATCTAATCTGCACATTTTTCTTCCAGTTCCTGCTGATTTTGACACTGTGTTACAAGGATATGCTCAGGAAGGCTACAGGGTCCTTGCCCTGGCATACAAAGGGCTCCCAAAAATCAATTATGTTAAAACACAGAGAATTCAAAGAGAAGAAATAGAATCAAACCTGATATTTCTTGGGTTCATTGTTATGGAGAACAGACTGAAACCTGAGACAACTGGAATAGTAAAACAACTGAAATCAGCTAACATCAGGACAGTTATGATAACAGGTATGTAAACTATTATTTCAGCAGTTTTTCTTTCAGGAAAATTTCCATCATCTGATTTGTAAACACGATCACATCAAACAAAAAATGAACTTTTATAATTTGTTTCAAGAGACATCTTTTAGATATTACACGTAGTGTACATACTAAGATGTACAGAATGTAAAACTGGTTTTAGGTGTTAAATGCATCCTGTTCATTGGGGAAACATATATTAAAGAAAAGTTACATATCTTTAAGAAAATCTAATGGTGTGTCATCCTTTTGCAAGTAATATAAATGCTCATTGTTAAAGAAAGAAATGATACAATTCCAGTATGAGGATTCCTGCAACATTCTTATGCAGGAGTTACCTGTAACAGTGTGTTCATTGAAAAATGATCAAATAATATGTGTAAGAGATTATCTTATCTTATAAAGGACATCTGGAAATTCACACTCCAGCTCTTCATCATACAGTGCAGCATTGAAATTTAAAACAAAATTACTCTTTGCCAAGATGTTGTGTGGTACAACATTTATGAGAAAAACTCTTATTAGTTGTATCATGTGACAGCTCTGCAGGATGGGGAGAGTGGTTTGAGTTTATCTCATGACTGAGTAACATTTTCAAATAATTATGACATAGGTCAGTGGCGTAAAGTTGTAGTTAAAACTACCTCAGATTTCCAATTTCAATCTTCTCAGCTTCATTGGGTGTATTTTTTAATGTTCTGCATTGTAGGTTTGTTCAGTGCTAAACATGAATTGATACTGGCATCTAATTGTAGTTTACTATCCATCAATCTTTGTTTGAGATAACAAAGACTGATGGATAGTAAACTACAATCAGATGCCAATATCAATTTGATATTTGGGATAACAAAGATTGATGGATAGTAAACTACAATTAGATGCCAATATCAATTCATGTTTAGCACTGAACAAACCTACAATGGTATGACCAAGTGTAACATGTAAAGATATAATGAGTGATGTAGTATTAGGACACTGGATTTGAATTTGGGAAGAAAGTAGTTCAAATTCTTATCCAAACATTTAGATTTTGGTTTTCTTTGGTTTTCCCAAATCACTTAATGCATATGCCAGAATAGTTTCTTTGAAAGGGTATGGCCATTTTCCTTTCTCACAGACAGGATGTTAAATCCTGATCTTCTCCTTTTGTAATATATGGTACATACAAAGTTCAATAAAATTAAACCACACCAATAAGCATAACTGTACAATGAAACCACTGTCAATGTTTGCAGTAATTTACAGCCACTATTCAAAATTGTTTCTGAATGCTTAAGAAGGTGAGTGGGAACATTCTACAACACGTCACCATTGATGCTTTCAGTTCTAACTCAATGTTTGATTGGTTCCTGTCATAGATTTAACAGCATTGTTAATGTTAAGCATGGATGTCTTAAGTTAACAGAAGAAGGTTTATTGTGTGACTTGGTTTTTCGGTATAATTTTTCTTCACTATATGTGGATCTCCATTTTCTAGTGTTACCACACCATATACTGTAGATAGTTTTCCCTCACAAACGGTGGAGGATGGGACATTTTGACAAAGAATATTTTTATTTTAAAACCTAGTCCTGCAGTGACTGATAAAGAGCTTCTGCATCTACATACAGATTCCACAAGCCACCGTGTTATGCATGGCGGAGGGTCTTTGTACCACTGCCAGTCATTTCCTTTCCTGCTCCACCCACAAATAGAGCAAGGGAAAAATGACTGGCTCCATATGAGCACTAATTTCTCTCGTCTTATTTTCGCGGTGCTTATGTGAAATGTACATTGGCGACAGAAAAATCATTCTGCAGTCAGCTTCAAATGCCTGTTTTCTAAATTTTCTCAATAGTGTTCCTTGAAAAGAACGTCTTCTTCCTTCCAGGGATTCCCATTTGAGTTCCTGTAGAATCTACATAATACTTGTGTGTTGATTGAACCTACCAGTAACAGATCTAGCAGCCCACCTTTTGAGTTGTTTCGATGTCTTCCTCCAATCCAATCTGGTGGGATTCCCAAACACTCGAACAGCACTGAAGAATGCTTGGGCACGAATTTCCAAACAGCCTGGATGTATACTAGGTTGATAATTTCCATTCTACAATATTGTTTTTTCCTTCAAGGACTGATGCATAGAGCAGTGTGGATTCACAGTACAAAAAGCTTAAAAGTTCCACCATCAAACCAAAGAACCAAAAATTCGAAGCCATTACATTTGTTTAAGCAGCTTTCATGAACCTCAGCTCAATGCTTGCTGGTGTTCCTTACTAATGGCATGTAGAATTTTCAGAATAACATCCATCAAAAAACGCTTCCCTTATTATCAGTCTGATAAGCTGTGTTCATACTCTCAGTACTCAGATGTCTTGAGGCCTAATAGTCATCAAACACTTGTCTTCTCTCTCTGCAGCATACTCTGTGTCCGAGGTGCCAACATACCAGCATATTGTTGTCTGTCTTCCAAATGCCTGTTTTTCTGTAGTGCATTTACTTGGTAAAGGAGTTGTTTAGCACTATGTCACATCATAAATCCAAGTATGACAGAAGCTATCTCACACCTGATGAAAGGAGTCATAGAAGACATATACCAAGTTCTAGTGAAGGATGTCACATCATTTTAGGGCAGCTTCATATGTCAAATTGGTTTATGGGCCACTGAGAGAAAACTTTCCTAGCAATCTGAGATCCTAAACCTTGTTGGTTTATGTTCAGTGATGATACCAGGAGCCAAGATACTCTATCCTCATTCAGTGACATGCATATCACATTTTCTCCTATCCATTTTACCTGATCCTCTTCAGTTCATCATGGTTCGTCCTGGACAATGACTTGCAAACACTCCACAGAAATCGTGCCTTGACTGTGACAGCCGCCATCCTATGCACATTAAAAAGTCTCTCCTAACAGTCTAGCCACCTGCCGTGGTGAGTAATTCCTTGCCCAGTATGCTGAATGTCCTATTAAAGCAAAATCTTGTTGAGGGAGTTTAATGAACCAGCATTAGAAAAAGACTGCAAATGATTCTATGGCTTCCAACACCAATGTTGCAAATGAACCATCAAGACAAATAAGTGAGATAAGAGCTCACATACACACATGCAAACTATAATTTCTCCTCATTCCAGTTGAATGTGGAACTGAAAAGGGAATGACTAACAGTGGTTCAAAGCACCAGCTGCCATTTACTGTACAGAGGCTTGTGGAGTATGCATGTAGATTTATATATAGAAGGCCTTCACAGACAGGTGCTATCCTGCAAACGTAGTTCAAAAACAGATCTCCAAGAGGATATATCCACACATCTGTAATTTTCCAACCGCCCCCACCCCCACCCCCACTAACCAGCTGCAAAGGAATACGTCCTGCCCCTCTCTCCCTTCCAAGTGCTGGATGTATCACTATGGCTCTATGAAAAAGGAGCAAAGCCAGCAGTGGAAATATGGATTCACCACCAATGAAAAAGATGAAGTCCCAAACATCATCGAACATGATGATGCAGAGTGTTTTTTGGGACTGTCACTATGTGGCACTAATAGATTATCCTTGTAAGAAGCAAACTGCTACAAGAGCACGTTACAGACGAACAATTGAGGAACAGGGCCCAATATCATGAGGAAAAGACATAGTCATACATTCAGAATGTTTTGGCACTGTGCCACATCGTAATCCAAATATGACAAAGCTATCTCACACCTGATTAAAGGAGTCATAGAGTTCTTCAGGCGATGGATGTTACGTCAGAGGTACTCATTAATTGGTGCCACCGGATGAAGAGAGAGAGAGAATGAGAGAGTTGGACAAAAGTGGTACAACTGACTGCTAAATGTGGTCCCTATGGCAGTTGTGAAAGACAACCACGGCTCACCTCTCTCATTCGCCAAATAGTAAGGGAAAAGACACAGCAGAGTATGGCAGCCAGAAATGTCAGACTGAGTACACAAGAGATAGCAACCGTGAATGTCGACCCCATATGTTAGGAGGTACTGATCTTTGACACCAATCTCTGCCACTATACAAACTTACCAGTAAGAATGGACTCGGCAACTTGAACTTATGCCGCAACCATCGAACAACAACCCAGCATCTGACCAGTACACCTCTTCCAAAATGGTACTTTACTGCCCACACAATCTACAAAATGTCCTGGTTGGTCTTGATGTCATGTATTGCCCTACCCTTTGCCCCATGGGTCATATTCTTGCGAAAGATACAAGGTACAAGACTTGTCCTATATACCCATCCAGGACATCCTATTCCAGACCCATCATAGGGACATGCTATGGAAACAGGGCCACCAGCAAAAGCAGCCATGTCATATACTAACTCTGCTTGTAACTTCTGCACAACGTTTTATTGAACATGACCACCAAAATGAGTGCCCATTGCCAAACTGTGCCCAAGAGTAAAGTGGACCACCCAGTGGCAGATCATTCATTGGAACACAATGTTTGTCATTTGCACATGAGTCTGTCCCTCCTCTGGGAGTAAGATAAATGGTACAAAATTTAATGGCTTTAACTTTGAAGGTTCTTCTACACTTTTGTCACCCTTATAAATAAAAGATTGTGTCAAAGGCCACTAATAACTGTTTTATTTTCTTTGTGATTACAATTCTGCATATTTATGTTTAGTATACCTTGCATGTTGTTAAAGGCATCTGCATTTCAAAGATGTGAGACAATGAATACTAATAATGAGGAAAAGGTCACTATTGTAATGTTACACAAATACAATATCAGGATTCCAATCAACTAACTTTTATTCCATTTCCACATGCAGGGATATACTCGGACACAGAATGAAGCCGTAGCTTGTACAAACACACATAACCAAGAAGTACATTAACACACAGTCTAACATTGAGCGTACATGTGTCACATAAACATTGGTCTGCAAAGGGCTCAGGTGTGCCAGCTTATATACGGCTGCTTTGGCACATGGCAAAGCACTTGCTGCACATTCTGTACCCATGTCTGGTGGCTTCTTTAGGCTGGCTGTGGAACCACACTCTGTTTAATTATACGTGCTCACAGTATAAGGTTACAACAGTCACTTTCAGATACTTTCAAATAAAGTAGTGAATGATAAACAGTGTGAACAGAATATACAGATGATTTGACGTTCTGTTCTGGTTTATTTTTGTTTCGTTTTCATCTGAAGGTTGGAGCTAACATTCTTATAAAACCATCAGTAGTATAAATATTTTTTTCTGAACTATTGCTTTCATTTAATAGGGACCTCAGTAGTTAACTTATTCTTGCATACATTTCATTCTGCATTGTCATTTCATTTGATACTTTAAAAATTAAAAATATTTTCTGGATCAACCACTGAAAGCAGTCATGCACTAATGCACCATGACAAATTAAATGAACTATTTTATTTGGGTTAATGATGACTAGTTTCAAATGTGTCCATTCATTATAGAACGATTACCTGTGTGGTTCTGGAATGATTAGTGAAGTAACGTTGTACATTTGGAGCTCTTCACAACTGCTCAGCGTTGAACATTCTGTGTCCATAATGTAAGTGCCTACTACATCCTGAGTCATCTGTTAGTGGAATGTGGTAAAAGTCATCATTAACTGAAACTGTCAATGCAACCTGATACAGGAAATTTTCAATGCAGTGTTGGGATTCCACAAGGAACTCTTGGCCTAATGTACTAGTGCATGACTGTATTTCAACCTTAAACTCTGTCCTTTCACGGTGATCCATTTCATCAAAATAGATCAGTGCAGCAGCAGTAGACAAGCAGTTTCTACGGGCATGTTGTTGTGTTCTGCCAGAAAATGTCGCACCTGAGATCTGATGCAAAAGAAATGTGACTGAAGTTGCAAAATTGTTTAGTTATCAGAGATGCTCAGTTAATGGTGCTTGCTGTCTTGTAAGAAATATTTGAGTATACACATATCTCATTCATTCCTTGCCCTGTTTGAAAAAAAATTTGCATGTCGTTTTCCATGGGCAGTGAAGGAGCTCCACCATTACTGTCTACTGGCAGAGTGCAAGAACAAATCTGTCATAAATTGTTTGTCAGCTGCCATTGAGTTGATCAGATTTGATACTACATATCAAAGCAGTCACACACTAATATGCAATGACAAATTGTTCCTTAATAATACGAACAGTCTCATTTCTTCTGTCAGAGTAGAATAAATGTGTATAATTTGACATCTTTTTTCATTTATTTGATGTAATTTAATTTTTTCTTTAATTAGAAACATTTATCATATACACAGGAGGGCTGTAAGTGTATTAAGGTCTATGTACCCATATTACAGGAGACAACTTGCTCACTGCTGTAAGTGTAGCGCGTGAATGTGGAATAGTGAATTCATCCCAGAGAATTATTATTGTACATGGGAAGCCACCTCAGCTTTCAGGCCCTCCAAGACTTTTCTACACAAATGCTTCTTCTCGTCTCATCCAACGAGATGCAGTAAGTATTTTCTACAGTTTTATGTGTACCAGTGAACCCAGCAATGCATCCCAATTTGCTACGTATGTATGAGAATTGAATAAAAGTTCTAATCTCCTTCTTCCCCTCTCTCTGTCCATCAACCCCCCCCCCCTCCTCTCTCTCCATCCATCTCATTCTCTGCCTCTCGCTGTCAATCTCCTCCTTCCCTCTCAACATGTTCATTTCCTCACCCCACCTCTAACTTCAAGCCTTGTTTATTCTTATTTCAAATTCAGATTCTGTAGTGGTATTCTAACAACAAGCTAGAAATACAACATTCCTGTATTCTGTGAACACCGAGTGTGAGAAATAAACCAAAACAGTACATTATTGCGTATACAACTTTTGTGTATAAAAATATATAATGACAAAGAGCATCTATGGGGAAACAATTTCTCTAACATTTAAATGCCCTCATATCATAGTTAAAACTGAGTGTGAGAAAGGAAAAAAAAATCCACACGTTTTTCTTACCGTCAATTTTAACACAAAACCTGTATATTGTTGTTTAAACAACATATAGCGTATATCCATCTGAATGTTTATTAGAGTACTGAGTAAAAATCTGAAGTAAATCAGTCAAGAAGTTTTCAAGATTTTTGGCCATAATGTTTCCCCTTTTTACATTACATATACATTCGTATATTATACACATTTAATAAATATATAGCCTGTGTCCCTGTGAATGTTCATTAGAGAATAGTGTAAAACTTTGAAGTGAATCAGTCAAGAATTTTTTGACATTTTTGGTAACAATGTTTCCACTTTCTATATTATGTATATATTTGTTACTATATATATTTAAAATAAGTGTAGCCTATATCAGTCCCACTGTTCATTAGAGTAGCATTTAAAAATTTGACACTTGTGGTAACAAAGATAAAAGAATGACTTTTATAGTATAGAATAGATTTTGAAGATATATGAAAAATAGCCATTCTTGACAAACTCCATGGACTTACATAAGATGATTGGGTGGAAGTACCTCAATAGAGTTATTAAAGGCAGGATGTTAACAGCCTTCTTTCTGAGAAAGAATCAATGTAGATGTGCAGCATTAAAAAAATAAAATTACTGAAAATTTGAGTCTGATCAGGACTTGAATTCATATTTCCTGCTTTTTGTGAGCAGTCACCCTAACCATTAGGCAGTCTGAGCATACATCCAGATCTGATTCAAATTTCCATCGTCAACAGTCATGATGTGTGTGGGAATAGTGCCACTGGGGAAATGGATATGGTGGAAAACCAAGGCTTACTCTGTCATAAGGGTATATGGGGCTAACTTCACCTGTTGGGAAATCTGCTGTGTCCTGTGCCAAGAGGAGGCAAACACAAAAGGATAGGGGTCTATTAACCATTGGGAGTTCAAATTTATGGCAAATAATGATACCCCTTAGGAAAATGGCAATCTGAGCGTACATCCAAGTCTGATTCAAATTTCCATTGTCGACAGTCATGATGTATGTGGGAATAATGCCACTGGGGAAATGGATATGGTGGAAAACCAAGGCTTACTCTGTCATAAGGGGTATATAGGGCTAACTTCACCTGTTGGGAAATCTGTTGTGTCCTGTGTCAAGAGGAGGCAAACACAAAAGGATGGGGGTCTATTAACCAAATGGGAGTTCAAATGTATGGCAAATAATGGTACCCCTTAGGAAAATGGCAGCAAGGAACAGGAAGGAACACCATATGTACTCAATGTGTATGCATAGGAGCCTCATTCAACATGTTCATGAGACTATTCAAGCAGCCGTTGAGGGAGCAGGGTGCAGCCATCTGCAAATTGTTGCACATGTTGGATCAAACAATGCCTTTCATCTGGCCTCCAAGGTCATACTTGGATCATTCCACAGATGGACAGAGAAGGTTGAGAAGAGTGGTGTAGTGTACAGAATTTCAACGAAGCTCACAGTTTGCAGGATTGTCCCTGGCACTGATCATGGCCCTCTGATTCTGACACAAGTGGAAGGACTGAAGCAGGGACTTCAAAAGTTCTGTGACAAGCTTGGCTACAACTTCCTAAACTTGCACCATGTGGTTGAGAACCGCATGGTCCCCGTAAATGGGTCAAGTGTGCACTACACATCAGCCAAGTAGCTGACTCTGTGGGGGGAATTCTCCATCCAGTCCAGAAAACAGCAGCTGTTGGAGAGCCGGAAGTATTAGCCAAAGATCCAAAGGCCTACAGGCCAGAGTATTAAAATCCTAGTAAAAAACAGCTACGGCATACACAACATGGTACTAGAGCATGAAGTGCTCCAGAAAATGTGTGAGCTCAGATAATACTTGGTATATGGTTAAAACATGGAAGTTAATAGCAGTGATGTTCTTGGGGAAAATTTAAGTGTATATCAGAAGAATAGGCTAATGGTAAATGGAGGTGGTGTATTTGTCACAGTACACAAGAAACTCAACTCGACTGAGATAGAAATTTAAACCACATTCGAGATTGTTTGGGCACAACTCATCCCTTTTTGGTGAAGCACTAGGAGACTAGCAAGTCATATATTTAGCTTTTCTGTTTGTGTTCATAATTTAATTCCTAAATTCTTCGTATATTTATGTGTACTTGCAAAGTTTAATTGTAAAAGTTATTGCATATTTTCATATTTGACAAGTATAGTATTGCATTTTGGTTCCTCAAATTATTCACAAGTAAGTAACCAATGTAATAGTTACATTATTTTATATTTGTTTTGGTACATCATCTCATCATACATGGCACACAATAGCTTTTTTTCCCCCACCTTCTACTATCAACACGTTTACTAAACAGACACCTCAGTTATTTCCTTTTTCTATGTCTTAACCATCCTTACATTCTTATAACAGGCAAGAATAAGATTTCGTTATCTCTTGGGAATTACTGTGCTGAACATATTTCAGATACTTTATATTTTTTGCTTCTTTTTACATGAACTCTCTTACATCAATAGGGCATTGTCTCAATTTATCTCCCCATAACCGCAGGGAAAAAAGCAACACTCTCAAGGACTGTGATCAGGCATAATATGTGCATACTGAGGAGTTTTTGTGTTAGTGATTCATTTGCCTCAGTCATTGGTGACCAGATGGTACTCAGGAGGCCTGTCTTTGCACCTTCAGTTTTGACTTTGCGTGCAGAAAATGTGCTGAACGTAAAAGTGAACAGTGTTTGCAACATGCTAGGGTACAACCATGCCCCATCAATGAGTACATACTCGTATTGAACAGATTCAGCCATTTGAAAGGGCTCACATTGTGGGCCTGCTGGAAGCTGGTTGAACATATTGATGGATTTCTGAACATGTTGAACACAATATGCTGGTGTCACTGCTTTCAACAGTGGTCTGCGGAACATCCTCACACTTGTAGACCAGGTTCTGGATGTCTGCATAGTACAGATGCACATCAGAATTGACACTTTGTATAAACAGCAATGGCTGACTGAATATCATTTAGGGATGAAATCTGGGCACATCTTGCACCTGCTGTGTCATCAGGGATCATTGGGAACCATCTGCTTGCAGCAGATTTAAGATCACATGAGTGTTTGGCCAGTCTATCACTGACACAATGACATTGCAGAGCATGGCTACTTTGGTGTTGTGAAAGACATGACTGGTGAGTGAAATAGCACTGTGTTGTCTTCAGTGATGAGAGTAGGTTCTGTCTGTATATGAGTGATGGGTGGTGCATTGTGTAGACGTGGTGAGCTGCCTATTCCAGAGTGTATTTGCCCGTGACGCAAAAGTCCCATCCCAGGCTTCACTGTGGGAGGGGTCATCAGTTACAACTCCCAGTACAATTTGGTGTTTCTGCTGAGGAAGTAATCCGTGACCACTACATTGCACAAACTCTTATCCCTGTGCTATTGCTTTTCATCGACGGGAAGGTGGTGTGCTTTTTCAGCTGGACAGTGCACATCCACATACAACAGTTGCAATGCAGTGTGCTCTTCATGGTGTACAACTGCACTGGCCAGCAAGAACACTGGATCTCTCACCAATTGCACATGTATGGGACATGATGAAGTGGGAACTTACTCGTTCTACAGGGCCTGCAAGAATTACTGTGAAATTGCAGCAAATGGTGCAAGATGCTTGGGACAATCTTTTCAGGAGTCATTTGATGCCTTTATGATTGTTTGCCTGCATTACTGCCAGAGGATGGTACACTGTGTATTGATGGAAAAGTTTGGGCACATTTTACTGACACGTGTTTCATTTGGTCTGAATTTATTAGCGCATATTTCTATAATGACTGACTACATGTCATCACACTTGTCAATAAAATGACCTTTTTCTTGAGGGTGTTGCATTTTTTCAACAGTCTATTTTAAAAAATGCATATTTGCAAATCTTCCATTACTAGCTGTGTTACATAACATCACTCACAACTCAGTCATCAAAAATATCCTTCAAAAACAACAACCTTTTCTATTCCTTCACATTTCTAAATCTGTCTACAAAAATTTTAATTTTAAAATTGACCTACTGTTTTATTAATAACATTTCTACTGCACCAATGTACCAACTTTATTCGTTCTCATATCGAACTTCAGTTGTTATGTAAGGACCCTCATTTGCTGGTTTCTTTTGTATCTAACATCACACTGAAGTAATTTCCACATGTTGTTTACACTGTTATAGCAGTATGTGAAAGTTAATTAATTGTGATGTAATATTGTGGTGTGCTTACTGTAAGACCTTCAGTACACACACCATCAGATTATTTGACTTGTCGCTCTAACGAAGTAGGCGAGTGTCAGCAATATGTCTTGTGGTCTTATCGTGGCGTGTTTATCTTCTGCTGTTAGGTCAGACGATAGAAATGCCACTTGCATGCTTAGAGTAGCAGATTGACGGTGACCAACTTTAAAAAGAACTTGATTAATTTTCACACACACTTATTAAAATAATAACAAGCATAAAAATTACTTAACTTGGTTCTGGATGCTATTTACAATTGACAGTCTGAAGTTCCTTTAGTATTGGTACATTAATCTTATTCTCACGTATATCTCTGATACTTGACAAAAGTGTCTATACATTTATCTTCATGGCTATGTACAGGAATATGGTAATCTTATTAGGCGCAGACTGAAACTTGACTATAGACTGGTACAGACAAATGTAGAACTCGCACAGACTGGTACAGACTGGTTCACACTGATGCAGACAAATGCAGACTGACTGATCGGAGGTCTGTCCACTCGTTATAATACATCATGCATTCATGTATCACTGCGCGAGTGTGATCCATGAGGAGAAAAGGTTCTACGTTAGCAGCAATTTCATTGGCTGTGTTACATATTAATACGCGGATCGACGGAAGCAGAATTTGGTCTGTCTCTATGGCAGCGCCATCTCGTAGTGCGGAGACGGACGAGCGCTGCGCCTGCGCTGTCTGCTTAGCGGGGCGCGCTCTAGTGGGAAAGTTGTGTACGCGCTGACTACACGGAACTATGTACACAACAAATATACAAAAGAATTCAGCAAAATTCGCAGATGAACATTTCTGGTGTTTTGACATCACAGTGGAGGTCCTTGCATAATAACTGAAGCTATGACTTTAGAATTTACATGGGTGAAGTAAAAACAGTACACAGAGTGCATCCCATAAGTAATGCGACCGATTTTTTCTGATGCAACGGTACACCACAGCGTGTTGTAACCGGCTGGGCTAAGCGTAGGGGGGTGTTAGCTTCAAAACGCTCTTTGTCTCATTCAGCTGCGAGCTGCCAGAGAGTCAGGATGTGGGTTTCTGTCAACCCCATTTTGAGTTTATGTAACATGGCACAATGGATCATTCTGTAGAGCAATGGTACGCTATCAAATTTTGCGTTAAACTTGGGAAGTCTGCCACCGAAACGTTTCCATTACTTCAGCATGCTTTTGGGAATGATTGCTTGTCCAGATCACAAGTTTTCTGATGGCACAGCCGAGAGGAGATCACCAATGAACCTCGCAGTGGACGGCCATCAACCGCACGAGTCGAGGAAAATGTGACACGTGTGCACGATTGTTTGAACTCTGACAGATGGTTGAGCCTTAAATTGACAGCACAAACTCCAAACATGTCAAAAACAACCGTTTTCCACATTTTGACCGAAGATTTCAACATGAGAAAGGTGTGTGCCAAACTCGTCCCAAAAGTGTTGACCGACGAACACAAGCACATGCGAGTGCTTCGGTGCTGAGAAATGTTGGAAATGTGTGAAAATGATGCTCATTTTTTAAACTTAGTTATCACTGGTGATGAGTCATGGATTTTTTAGTACAACGCTGAGACAAAAAGGCAGGGTTCAGAGTGGCACACCCCATCATCGCTCCATCTCAAGATGGCAGGGATGAGCAAGTCCAGGATCAAAACCATGCTCATTGTCTTCTTTGACGTCAGAGGTATTGTCCGTCGTGAATTTGTATCTACCGGGACTACAGTGAACTCAGCTTTCTACTTGGAAGTGCTCAAAAGACTGAAAAGGAGGGTCTTGCGCTGCCAAAGCGACATCAAGGACATGTGGAAAGTTCACCACAACAATGCGCCAAGTCACAGTGCCTTCATTGTCAACGACTTCCTGGCCAGGACCAAGACCCCATTGGTTCCCCAGCCTCCCTACAGTCCTGACCTGGCTCCTGCTGACTTTTTTTTGTTTCCTCAGTTAAAAGGAGTCATGAAAGGAAAACATTGGGACACGATTGAAAGCATCCAGGCGCATGTTACATCAGCTCTAAAGGACATTCCGGAAAATGTATTCCAGGATGCCTTCCAGGCATGGAAACACTGCCTCCAGAAGTGTATTGATGCAAGAGGATGCTATTTTGAAAATTTTTGATTGTTTGTATGAATATATTCAATAAATGATTTTTTATGAATTTGGTCACATTACTTATGGAACACACTTTGTAAATAAGATGGTAGCTAGATTTTATTAAAAGTTTTCCATCCATTTTGCTCTCTTGATTTTGCCAAGAGTAGCCATCATGTCTGCTATGAAACATAAATCCATCATTTCCACCTCCAAAGTCTGTCCCTAGCCATTTAAACAGGTGTAGGTCCTCCTTTTGTGGTACATTTACCCATTGTATTTCCTATGTCACACTGCTCATAAATATGAACACCATTTTCTCTTGGAAACAAACTTCACCTTTATATAACATATCACCAGAAACCATCTTCATTCTTTCTCATATCCCAATCAAAACCTAAATTTCTGGTTATTCCCAATGCATTTCTTATAATCTTCTGTTAGCCCATGGCTGCTTCTTAAAAAAATACACTCCTGGAAATGGAAAAAAGAACACATTGACACCGGTGTGTCAGACCCACCATACTTGCTCCGGACACTGCGAGAGGGCTGTACAAGCAATGATCACACGCACGGCACAGCGGACACACCAGGAACCGCGGTGTTGGCCGTCGAAGGGCGCTAGCTGCGCAGCATTTGTGCACCGCCGCCGTCAGTGTCAGCCAATTTGCCGTGGCATACGGAGCTCCATCGAAGTCTTTAACACTGGTAGCATGCCACGACAGCGTGGACGTGAACCGTATGTGCAGTTGACGGACTTTGAGCGAGGGCGTATAGTGGGCATGCGGGAGGCCAGGTGGACGTACCGCCGAATTGCTCAACACGTGGGGCGTGACGTCTCCACAGTACATCGATGTTGTCGCCAGTGGTCGGCGGAAGGTGCACGTGCCCGTCGACCTGGGACCGGACCGCAGTGACGCACGGATGCACGCCAAGACCGTAGGATCCTACGCAGTGCCGTAGGGGACCGCACTGCCACTTCCCAGCAAATTAGGGACACTGTTGCTCCTGGGGTATCGGCGAGGACCATTCGCAACCGTCTCCATGAAGCTGGGCTACGGTCCCGCACACCGTTAGGCCATCTTCCGCTCACGCCCCAACATCGTGCAGCCCACCTCCAGTGGTGTCGCGACAGGCGTGAATGGAGGGACGAATGGAGACGTGTCATCTTCAGCGATGAGAGTCGCTTCTGCCTTGGTGCCAATGATGGTCGTATGCGTGTTTGGCGCCGTGCAGGTGAGCGCCACAATCAGGACTGCATACGACCGAGGCACACAGGGCCAACACCCGGCATCATGGTGTGGGGAGCGATCTCCTACACTGGCTGTACACCACTGGTGATCGTCGAGGGGACACTGAATAGTGCACGGTACATCCAAACCATCATCGAACCCATCGTTCTACCATTCCTAGACTGGCAAGGGAACTTGCTGTTCCAACAGGACAATGCATGTCCGCATGTATCCCGTGCCACCCAACGTGCTCTAGAAGGTGTAAGTCAACTACCCTGGCCAGCAAGATCTCCGGATCTGTGCCCCATTGAGCATGTTTGGGACTAGATGAAGCGTCGTCTCACGCGGTCTGCACATCCAGCACGAACGCTGGTCCAACTGAGGCGCCAGGTGGAAATGGCATGGCAAGCTGTTCCACAGGACTACATCCAGCATCTCTACGATCGTCTCCATGGGAGAATAGCAGCCTGCATTGCTGCGAAAGGTGGATATACACTGTACTAGTGCCGACATTGTGCATGCTCTGTTGCCTGTGTCTATGTGCCTGTGGTTCTGTCAGTGTGATCATGTGATGTATCTGACCCCAGGAATGTGTCAATAAAGTTTCCCCTTCCTGGGACAATGAATTCACGGTGTTCTTATTTCAATTTCCAGGAGTGTATTACTAACTTCAAATGGGCAGCACACCTGCTTTTTTCCATGCATTGGTTTGTGTCAAATGTACTTTTATTTATGAACTTTACAATTACCTGCCCTGAAACCAGGCATACTTTATACAATCATTAATTACTCTCCAATGTGTAATTGCAAGTAACTTTTATGTAGATGGTGTCCATCACTAACTAAATAGCTGACCTGTGATTTTCCATTATTGAACAGCTAATAAAACTCTTCACTCTTTATTTATTTCTCTTTTTTTCTTTTCAACTAGCCATTTTAATGGATCGTAACTTCAACCTTGCATTTACTGATGGTAAGCGGGTTTTTTCTAGTCCTCCCCCCCCCCCTCTCTCACCCCCTTATCAACATGACATGATGAGTAACAAGAAAGATGGTATGACATCTACCTTAAATTGTAGATTATTTCTTCTATAGTTGACTCCTTACTATTACGTTACTAACTTATTGTTATATATTAGTCCAACTTCATGCTGTTTCCCATTAAAGACAAAAATGTTAATGATAAAGAAATGTTGAATGCCTTTTTATAGAAAAAATTATTATTGCAAGCAAAACACTGCCTGAGAGGCTTGTAGAAGAAGAATTTTAGTCAATGCATAAACTTTGGGATATCATGGAAATGAGTTTTGAAATTTATTGGTAAAGAAAAGGGTTCATGCCGTAGAACATATGAAGCTGGAAGGAGTGAAGTAACGGAAGTAAGAAAGGAAAATAAAGATCAATGATCTTGGGATTGAAGAAAGAAGAGATAGACCCAAAAGACAGACACCCGTCCCATCCACAAAACCACTAACCGCCCTGTCATGAGGTGTGATTGATGAGCTGGAGAATGTGATGTTCCCCAATCCTACAGAAGCTTTACCTCCAGCCTCTTCTCCAGCAACCCTGAAAAGTGATACCTACACCCTGGTGTCTTAAACTTAATGTGAATTGCACATTTCCCTTATTAACTGCTTCATAACACCTAGCTGTGTCTACTGGATGCACCCAGCTAATTATCTGTTTAATGTAGCCAATTTCTAAGAACACACACATGATAAAACTAAGTAAAGGTTCATCTACTTAACCATCCCTGAATAGGTATTTAAACCTAGTAATATTATTTTATTAAAGAAAAAAAAAATTTTTTTTAATCTCTTTTCACAGGTTTATCAGTCATATCTGCATTATAAAGGGATTTTGCTCTTACATTATTTCCCTAACTTGGGGCCTACAGTTCTTCCAGTACATTCTCAGGCATTCAATGCTTTTTATCATTTGTCCCACAAGGTTACATTCTATTTTCCTGTGTGCACATTTAGCCACTCCAGTGCCCAAACTAACTGATTTATCCCAATACAAAGAAGTGCACAAATATAAGAAACAGTGAATTCCCTTGTTAATACAACCTGATACAATAATTCTTTGAGGGTGCCACATTGACCATTGTTTGGCAGTAAAAGAATGTGAGAGATGCATACATCTATGTGACATCCATACCCTGCAAATCACTGTGAATTGGATGGCAGAGGGTACTTCCCACTGTACCAGTAATTAGGGCTGATTCTTGGAGTGCACTATGAAGTGCAGAAAGAGTATTCTTGCTGTAATTAATTTAATCTTGTCCTCAAATCCCTATGGAAGCTATATTTAGGGGATTGTAGTATATTCGTAGAGTTATCATTTAAAGCCAATACTTGAAACATTGTGAGTAAGCTTTCTTGGGGTTGTTTGCATCTGTCTTAAAGTGTCTGCCAGTTCAATTTCTTCAGCTTCTATGTGACACATTATGATGGGTCAAACAAACATGTGACCATTTGTGCTCCCATTCTTTGTATACATTCAGTATCCCTTGTTAGTTCTATTTGGTATGCATCCCACACACTTGAGCAATATTCTGCGATGAGTTCAGCAAGTGATTTGTAAGAAATCTCCTTTGTAGACTGTCTGCATTTCCCTAGTTTTTTACCAACAAACTGAAGTCAGCCACCTGCCTTACCCCTATCTGAGCCTATGTGATTGTTTCATTTTATATACCTACAAAGTGCTACACCCAGGTATCTGTAGGAGTTTACTAAGTCCAGTTGTGGCTTGCTGATAGTGTAATCATAGGATACTACATTTTTTTCATTTTGTGAAGTGAACAAATTTACATTTTTAAATATGTAAAGAAAGTTGACAGTATTTGCACCACTTTGAAATCTTGCCAAGATCTGGCTGAATATTTGTGCACAGTTTTTTCTGACAGCACTTCATAATAAATAACTGCATCATCTGCAAAAAGTCTGAAGTATTTGTATTACATGCAAGACCATTAATATACAACATGAACAGCAATTGTCCTAACACACATACTGGTGGTGTGTGTGAAGTTACTTCTACTTATGTCAGTAACTCTCCATCTGAGATAACATCCATTGAAAGGAAGAGATAGAGTGCTATGTACGGTAAAGATGACATTAAGCTGCAGATAGGCACAAGTAAAGGGCAGTTACATGTTAGCCTTTGACCACAGCCTTCATCAGAAAAAGAAAGACAGAAACACGCACATTCATTGACACAAGCAAGTACACCTCATGCACACATGACTGCCATCTCCAGCAGCTCGGACTAGCATGTAACTGTCACATGGAATGGAAGCAGCAATCTGGAGGGACAAGGAAGGGGAAAGGATAGCAGTGTATGGGTAGGGAGAGAGAAGAGTGCTATAAGGTAGAGTGTGTTGGGACTAGACTGCCAACAGGCACAGCATTGGGAGGCTGAAGGGTGCAGAGAGTGGGTGGAGGGGGGGGGGGCAAGGAAGGAGAGGAGTAGGGAAGAATGGGCAGGTGCATTGTCAGAGGGTGGCACAAAAAGAAGGTGGAAGATGAGAATATGGAGGAGGTGATAGGACTGGGAGGTGGAAACTGTTGGGTTGAGGGTGTGGGGACAGTATGTCACCATAGTTTGAGGCTGGTATGATTTCAGGAGCAGAGAATGTGTTGTAATGATAACTCCCATGTGCACAGTTTAGAAAAGCTGGTGGTGGAGTGGAGGATCCAGACAGCTCGGGTAGTGAAGCAGGCATTGAAATCAAGCATGTTATAATCAGCTACCTGTTGCGCCACAGTCTGATCTGATTTACTCTCAGCCACAGTTTGGCAGTGACAGTTCATATTGTGCATAAATGATCTACTCAGTGTGTGCAATAGCAAGGGACATTGTCTGATCAAAAGCATCTAGACACGTATTAGTGTACATAAATATGGTGTGTGCCCATCCTTCGCCTTTATGATGACTTGAACTCTGCTGGGGACACTTTCAGTGCAGTCCCAGGCCAGCCATCAGTCTAAACTGATTTTCTATGGTCCTTGTAAATTACCAAAGTAAATATCAGACAGTTGCTTCAGTTAGAACTTATCAAATTTGTCCACTAAACTAGTTAAGTATTCAACTTCAGAGCTGAATAGTCAGCATACACTACCTTATCTCAGGTATCTGGACACCTGGTGACATTAATATGATGTGTGTTCACTGCATTTATGATGGCTTGAACTCTGATGGGGACTCTTTCACTAACGTGAATGTATGTGGAGGAATGGCAGCTAATTCTTCTTCACGGACTGAAAGCAGAGAAGGTAATGATGTTGGAGGCTGGGGTCTGGAACAAATTTGGCATTCTGACTCATTCCATAGGTGTTCTATTTGGTTCAGGTTGAGTCTCTGGGCAGGCTGGTTCATTTTAAAAACATTATTGTTCACAAACTGTCTACCTACATAGTTGAGGGGTCAGCATGGCTGACTGCCATGCAGCGTACCCGGGTTCGGTTCTCGCTACTGCCAGGGATTTTTCCTTGGTGGGAGGACTGGAACAAGGTGCACTCAGCCTCGTGATGCCAGTTGAGTAGCTATTTGCCCAAGTAATATCAGCTCCAGGTCACAAAAACTGACAACCGTTGGGAGAGTGGTGCGCTGACCACAGACCCGTCCATACCACATCCAGTGACACCATTGGCAGAGGATGACGTGGTGGTCAGTCAGTACCGATCTGCCCTTCAGGGCCTGTGGACAGAGTTTCTATTTATTGTCCATATACCATTGCCTCACAGTTGGTGCTTCATGACAAGGTACACTGCCATGTTGATACAAACAGTAATCATTTCTGAACTATTCCTCTACTGTACACAGTACACAGTGCTGTAAAATGTGTTCATGTTCTTTCACATTTAGTGTTTCCTTAAGTGCAATAAAAGGACCACACATAACCACAAAAGCCGGCTGGGGTGGCCGAGCGGTTCTAGGCGCTACAGTCTGGAACCGCGCGACCGCTACGGTCGCAGGTTTGAATCCTGACTCAGGCATGGATGTGTGTGATGTCCTTAGGTTAGTTAGGTTTAAGTAGTTCTAAGTTCTAGGGGACTGATGACCTCAGAAGTTAAGTCCCATAGTGCTCAGAGCCATTTGAACCATAACCACAAAAAACACAGCCTTACTGAAACACCATCTCCCCCGTATTTCACTATTGGCATTATACATAATATCAGATAATGTTCTCCAGACATGCACCAAACCCAAACCCCTTTCATTGGATTGTTTATAACACTAAGATAAATTGTATCACCAGGCAAGGCATAACACAAAAGGTGCAGACACTAACTGCTATAACAAGGGGATCGAGTTGTATAACAAAGTTCCAAGGTATTTAAAAAGCTTAAGGGCACTGCTTTGAAGTGGCATTGACACAGTTTCGTACTAATAAGAGTTTTTATAGTATTAAAAAATTTCTGTCAAAGGGATAGATTATCTTCTTAGTTGTACCATATCATTTATAAGTAATTGAGATAAATTGCATTTTTGTAATTGTATCTGCAAAGTTGTGATCAGAATTTTAAGATGTGTCCGCAATCCAAAACAAATCTTACATTTGTCTATGAAGAATACATAACAAAAATATCAGGAATTTGTGAATCATGGTAATCTGAAGTTTGTGGGACTTAATATTATGTTGCTCCACCTATTAATTTTAGAACTTTTACAGCTTTTGCATTTGACGTAGTAGTCAGTACTATATATGAAAGTTGTAAATTGTTGATTACATAACTTCACATTGTGGCTTTATGATTATCATGTCACTTTGGTTATTTATTCCAGCCAACAACTGAACTGGTTGGTGGTGATATTGGTAACAGCAATAGTATTACAAGTGGTCTCAGTCTGGACTCCACGTACACAAGTGGCACACAGTCTCTCACAAGTATTCATGGAGAAGCAATTTCGGCTAAGGATGACAACAACATTGATGCAGCAGACTATTTGTTTGCTTTGGATGGTCAGTCTTGGGGAATATTGAGAGATTATTTCCAAGACACAGTTCCCAAAATTCTTGCAAGAGGTGCAGTATTTGCAAGAACAAGTCCTGAACAGAAGCAGCAGATTGTTCAGGGGCTCCAAGATATTGGATACTATGTTGGTATGTCACTGAAATAATACTCTAAATATTATTCTTTTTCAAATTAGTTGCTTCTCTTTTCCTCTCGATTATATTTGTGTATTTGGTAAAATGAGGAAAGAAAATTTTATCAACAAGTTGCTGAATCTATGCACAAATAAGCTTTGAAATATGCCACTCTCTTAGTTTATGACATAAACTGAAACTACTGTTACTTACATGTAGACAGACTCTGCAATCATCAATGAATGCTACTGAATACCATTCTATTCTCACCATCACACAACACAGATGGACATAGGTACAATGGCACTATGGTGTGAGTAGAAGTCGTTTTAGAGGTGCTTGTGGCCTTAGTCCTCCAGCTAGCAACGAATTCTTAGTGCACTGTATGGCCACTTCAACACCATATTATAGAGGACGCAACGTGATGTGCATACACCTGTGCTGTGTGGCCTCCCAGAAATTGTGTACATGTGTAAGGATGTTCTTCTGACCATATTACATCCAGTCAATACAGCAATCCCCAGAAACAATCATCCTGTCTATGAAAGAATTACAACATGACCCATCTAAACACCATTAATTTAGCTGCAGGAAACATGAGTACATTCCCTCAGCATGCCCAACACAACTTCAGTAGATTGGAACTATTCACCTTTCAAAGCTCAGGTACAGAAAATGCACTGCCATATAACTGCACTATGTCACGAGATGGTTGAATTCTGTGAAATTTTCATAGCACTATTCTAAGAAAACACATACAGTTAGTTGGCACATCAAAATGGTTCAAGATGTTACAATTCTCTTAACACTCTCATGGAATCTTGATGTACATGAGTGAGCAGTCAAAACGCTGATGTATTTGTAGTTAAAAACCAGAGGTGTAGTTGGAACACTGTGTTACAAGTGAGTCCTGGTTTACAATTTCTTCATTTCCTGAAGGTGAAAGTTTGAATTATCACTCAATTATGGTGATTTTGCTGTAGGTAGTTAATGCTTGCCATATCTGCACCATAACACTATCATGATTCACACCACTCGTTTTCAGTTAACCTGCTTACTACCATAATAATTATTTGTTTTAACTCATTGCTGAATGTATTTTAAAAGGTAACTATTATCAAACAAGGAAAATAAAAAATTCCAACATAATTTTGTGATTTTACCGAGTGCAATATAACTAATAACTGCCCCCCCCCCCCAACCAAATGTGTCTCAGACAGGCACAACAAAACGACAACTTAAACACGTAAGCTTACGTGTTTAGTAGTCTTTTAGTTGTGCCTGTCTGCAGCTCAGCATCTCTGCTATATGGTGAGTAGCAATCTATCCTTTTCATAATATTGTCATTCCATCCTGAATTTTCCACTGATTAATTTTGTATCTGTGCTTTGAAATACCTCATCTTCACCCATTCTCTGAATGCTCCATGAGCTGTACAACCTATGTACTCAACAGACAAACAAGGCCAGAGCATCGGGGACACTTTTCTCTGCCTACAAAGTCTGGGGAACAATGTGTCCATTTACTGGACACAGGGGACTTCAAACAAATAAATTAGCAATGTGAAAGCCAATGACGCAAGCACTGCTAATCAGTTGGTAGATGTGCTGCCCCATTTTGTGCTTTTTTTTCATTCTGTTGAAGTACAGTGAGGTGGAGGGCTACTGGAAGTGGCAGACAATAAGCTGCAGCCAGTGCACTGAATAGTGTCTTTTATTCAGACAAGAGGGTAGAGACTAATTGATATGGAGAAGTTTGTAATGTGTTATCAGGATAGACTGCTTATCCAAGCTGTTTTTTTATAACAGACCTGTTGAACTACAACTGCTTTTCACTTTGTGTAGTGTGACTGATATTGTGAAGGTTCAGATGTATGGGAGTGAA
The DNA here is from genome assembly GCF_023898315.1 of Schistocerca nitens. Taxonomy (NCBI): domain Eukaryota; kingdom Metazoa; phylum Arthropoda; class Insecta; order Orthoptera; family Acrididae; genus Schistocerca; species Schistocerca nitens. The sequence continues at coordinate 163,857,808 of NC_064616.1, read as the reverse complement.
AAATGAGAAAGAGTGAGTTTGATTTTACTTGAGTTTGTATATTATACTTTTTAAACTTTACCCATTTTAGCGATGTACTCCTTAGGCTATTTTAGTTACAGCAAAAATAACCTCACCATTGAATGCCACACCCAAACGATTTTAGTGTTATGGAGGCACTGAACACAAATAAAAAGTGTGTGTGTCTTTAAATAGCAGAGTAAGTGTGGCATTGAGAAATTTACGTCAGTTCAGTACATATTTATGTTTCACAAGGATTCTGTGAAATTTAATTAAGAGAACTGTTAGTGTGGTGTTTATGTGTAGTTTTAAATTTTTGTTAAATTTATTAGCAGAGCATATTTTATTTATTTCTTTTTTATGTGTATGTGCAGCCATGTGTGGAGATGGTGCCAATGACTGTGGAGCCCTGAAAGCAGCTCATGCAGGCATATCACTTTCTGAGGCAGAATCATCAGTTGCGTCACCATTCACATCAAAAGAAGCAAACATTTCCTGCGTACCTAACTTGATAAGAGAAGGACGTGCTGCATTGGTTACTTCCTTCGGTATCTTTAAGTACATGGCTGCATATAGCTTAACTCAGTTTGTGTCTGTTATGATACTGTATTCAATTGATAGTAACTTGACAGATATTGAGTATTTGTATATTGATCTTTTCATTATAACAACTTTTGCATTCTTCTTTGGGAGATCAGAAGCTTATGAAGGTCCATTATTTAAACAACCCCCAGTTCTTTCTCTGGTTTCCTTTTCTTGTGTACTTTCACTTGTAACTCAAGCAATCACTGTTACAGCTTTCCAGAGTGCATCATTTTTTATTATTCAGCAAGCACCATGGTTTGAGCCATTCAATTCAAGTGTGAGAGAAGATGAGGATGGCAGTGTTGAGTGTTATGAAAACTATGCTCTCTTTGCTGTTTCAAGCTTTCAGTACATAATACTAGCTCTTATTTTCTCAAAAGGTGCCCCATACAGAAAATTTATTTTTTGTAATGTAGGCTTTTTGTTGACATTTGTTGTTTTGACTGGGTTCACAGTTTATCTGATTTTATGGCCGTTTGAATGGCTGAGAGACTCATTTGAGCTAATGCTCCCTCCTGACATGAAATATAGGGTGTTGATGCTGATACTGGCTCTTACAAATTTTGTTGTGTCTGCATTCCTTGAATATTTCATTGTTGATCACATATTTATACAGAAACTGAGGTATGAATTACCACGAAAGAACAAATCTTCCAAATTGTACCTTTTAGTTGAGGAGCATTTAAAACACGATTTTCTGTGGCCACCTATAACAAAGGAAGTTGTCTGTGATTCTGCTGTGTCAGATGAAAACAGAAGGACTAGAAGGCCTATTGTGTCAAAGATCTACAGTGTTGATGAGAGAAAAAACAATATTAGCAGTCTAATAAGTGCAGGCTCTTCTCATAATAATGAAGTTACATTAAGTCCAGCTACTTTCTTGGAACAAAAAAAAACAAACATCTCATCTCTAAATAGTGTTGAACACTTATCAACCCATGCCAGTAATTCAGTGGCTAACTCCAGCTCTAGTGTTCCAGAGATAGGCACTAATAAACTGTCTGGTGTGAACAGTAGGAATATTGTATATACTGTTATTAATCCTGTTGCGGACATTCATGCAACTGACAGTGATCACAAAAGTGAGGAAACATTGACTGTGTCACCAAAGACTCTTGTAAATGGAACAAATGTAACATCATCTGTATGTACAGTTGAAAAACTGAGCTAGTCTTTCAATGCCAAAACAGAAGTGTATGTGTTTCTGTTTTTGATAAATGTAAAATCTATGTAAATAAAGTTTCCATATTTGGAAGTATTTTCAGCATCACTGAAGTTTCATGTATGGAAATTTTAGTGTATGGTCCAGTTAATCTTCTGAGCTAACTTGTTTAGGTTGTGTGTGTACTGCAGTTTGACGTTGCCATTGGTGAGACTGTCGTTTCAAACAAACATGTTCATCTTCTGTTAATGAGGTGTGTAAATTATTATTCCAGTTTGTGGCAACACTTTTACAGATGATAGAGTTAATTGTTGTGAGTATTTCATGACCAAGGACAGTCATCATATTAAACCTTATGTTTTGCTGTGTTAAGACAGAAACTACATAATGACACACAGTGTTTTGCAGACACAAATTTTTGAAGTAAGAGTTCTGTCTGTCTGTGTGTGTGTGTGTATGTGTGTTTTGTAAATTTTCAATTGCTACTCACATATGGATTTTTAACAGTATTGTGTTTTTATCATGTGTAATAAATGTATTATAACTTATGGCTGTGTAGTTATGGACTGTAATGCAGATAAGGGATGCACATATGTTTTTCACTTAATTGTTACAGCTGTACTGAAAGACTGTGAGTTAATATGTTATCCACACCATAATTATCCGTATTTTTTAGGCTGGTATGTGTGCTTTTTATTGCTGGTGAGCTATCATAATTGTTAAACACCATTAACGTTAGCGTTAGCCATTGCTGCAGATTGGTATTTTATTGGCATACATGTGCAATGTTATCCTTTACTATGCTTCAATTTATTTATGTCCCAAAAGAAATGAAATTTTATCTAGTGGATAACAGATTATTTAACAGTCATGAAAGCATAAATAAACTTACTGTATTTTAATCAAAGGTCTTAAGTGTTTGTACCTAATTGTCACTGAAGTGAGACATGATCAAGACTGAACACTTAAGTGAATTTCTGAGATATCCTATTACTGCGTAGTTTAGTCTGCTCCTAAAATTGAGAAAATGGGTCCATTTTTAATAGCTATTAACTGAAAAGGAAAATAAATAAATTTGCATGTGTGTATATAAGTTTGTTTTGAATATGTAGTATGGCAAAGTCAAAGCCAAGATGAGCCAGTAATGGTAAATGTTATGGAGAAAAAAATTAAGTAGATAAGTTTAAACAACCTGTACATGAAATAAGTCTGTGCAAAATCAATTTAATGTGAGAAGTTGTTGACCTATGGTGTAAATGCTTTTGGAAAAAAGGGAATGAGAGAGAATAATACAGAACGAATGCAAAGAAAATCACAAGTAGTGGCTCATTACATGAAATATGTGGTTCTCAAATGTTTCGCGCCACACGTATAAACACACAAATCATCATAATCCCATAGTGACTTACATCTTATACTCATATCTGTAATGTGTGCATTCCTTTTTAATCTGCTGTTCTTTCCCATTCCCTCATTCTACATTTATCTTCATTGTCTGCATCACACTTTGCAACAGATTTGACACCCTGTGCTGTACCACTCCTGATAATTGGTTATGCCTGTGCATTCCAGAGTTCCCTTAACTCAGTTAAGCTGATCTCGCTTCTTACTCACCCACCACAGAAAAGTGCAAGGTGGTCAATAAGACTGAAACCATCCTTATAAATGAAAAATGGGCACATAAATTTAAATTTAAAGTCAATTTGTGTGAAATGGGAAAGGACGAAAACCTGCAAGGCTATGGTACCAACATGGTGCCATTTTGGAAGCCACCATCTTGGGTACAACTTGTAATTTTCGAATGGAAAGAGGGCATGTGATATGTCAAACTGATAGGTAATTACATCAAAAAAATAGTGGTGTCTTTCATTTGAACATAGCTTGATTCATTCTCAAGTTTCGCCACATTTTGTATAGAAGAAGGCAAATACTGGTGATAATACGAGAAGGCCACGCGATGTACACAAAGTGTTGTCAGCACATTATAAGGTGGTTGTAATCTGCTTCACCCAACACAAGTATTAGAATGTGAAAACAAGTATCAACAATACATTCAAGTTTTCTGATCCTTACCACATACACAATTGCATTCACATGTCCCAATGAGAGAAATCTGACATACTTAAATTTAGGAAGCATGGTGGACACGCCATGGATCTCTATGCCGTATCCTTCCCTTGAAAACTTTATATCTGGGTATGCCTGGACAGCTATACTGTAGCGAGATGAGGCATCAGCGTGCTATAAGAAAGTTGGAAATGTCCCATCTTCAGACAGCAACAATGGCAAAACATCCTCAAACAATATGTCATAGGAGAAATGGCAGTTTTCATCCAGCTCACATGTCACGCATTCTGCAAACCAATTCCTATGATGTGGTTTGTCCTCAATGAGATGTTGTAACACATGCATTTTGTAAGGGTGCTATTTACAGCTGACCCCAGTTTCTTGCAAGATATGGTGAGCTGTATGCTTTGAATTCTTACTGAAAGATGCCAGAACAGTGTTTGATGTTGCTTCATCCAGAGCCACTTTTGACTGTCTAGTTTTTGGTTCAGCTGTGACAGAGCCAGTTTAATGGAATTTCGCAAGGCATTTCACCACCATACTGCAGGTAATTGGTGGTGTGTCTGAGTGACATTGAGTGAAATCTGCTGGAAGAACACGGATGCTCCTTTCTCCTGATATCAGGACAATCTCAATGCATTAGGCTTTTGTTAACCTCATCAGCTGTAAGAAAGAAACATCAGTCATAACTCAAGAGTAAATAAAGCTATACTCAAATGAAAGGCACCATTGTTTTTGTCATGTGTCTTTTTTTGTGTCACATATCCTTTTTTCCATTTGAAAATTATGTGTTGCGTCCAATAAGGTACCATCCTGAATGTTATCTATCATTAATCAAACATGAGAGGTCTATGTCAGTCACAGTTACTAACTGCGATATTGTCTTGTTTATCTTCTACATCGGTATTGAATATGAAATAAATATTTGGTTATGAGAAACTTCTCAGTATATGCACTACTGATTATGCAGAACCATTCATGCTGCTGTCTCATCTATGAAAATCATAAAAATGTTTAATTGATAATGAATTAATGCTCATTTGCTTAAAGTTTTTATAGTGTCTGTAGATACTGATAGTGGTCATGCACATTTGAGTCACTTGCTTCCCTCAAAAACTTTTTTGTTATGTTTTGAAACAGTCTCAGTTTTACTGTCTCAGTCTGTATGCTATCACTCATATAAAAATAAATAAATAAATTAGAAGGCGTGAGATATTCCCAAACTGAAAAGAATTCTAACAAAGAAATTGTAGACAGCTATTAATAGGACATTATTCTTTGCTTCTCAAAATTGTTTCTTCCCATACATAGAACCTATATATGAGGAAAACATGTTAGCAAAAGTAACTTTCCATGCCTTTGTTTTTAATGGCGGGTAGGAAAAATAGAAATGTGGTGCCACCATTTTTGTTAAGGGGCAGGCAAATGAAAACCAAACACTTGTCACAACATAGCCACAGAATGTTTCCATTCAAAACAGGTAGATGAGACAATCAATTCCTGTTTCATAGAGCATGATTGGCCGTTGACAGATCTACAGTTGCATCCACTCTTGTGCTTCCTCATCAGACTCAAACCAATGTTCTTACATGTCTGTCTTCAGGTTGCCAAAAATGTGAAAATAACATGGTGAAAGGTCCAGGCTGTATGGAGCCTGTTGCAGTCTTTCTCAGTCAAATCACTGAAGTGTAGCCATCATCCGATTGTGGTTCCCCACCCAAGGAATGTGATCGCTGGATTGGCATGGAGTGAGCGATGAAGTATGCAGGCCATGTTTGCTACACAGCAGTCTGAAGGATAGTCAGATCTTAGGCACTAGCCATACGATACTACAGCAGCTGGACAAAAAGCTAGACCAGTGTGCCAGCTACTACATGCATCTGTGATTTGGCACTATGCCGTTCACCTACCACAGTGGTGACAGTATCAAAACCTAACAGCAGTGGGCCACCTGTTGCATGGACTGCATGTTTTGGCAGGTGTTCAGTTTTCATTTGACTGCTGCTTATATAATGGATGGTCTAAGTGAGATCAAAATATGGCCAACAACTCTTTACACTGGTCAGCCAAGATACTATTCCTAGATTTGGTGAATACTTCCCTTTTAAACCTACCTTTAATGTAGTTTAAGAAGTTGATATCCAAAGTGGTAGTTTTGATCCTGATTTTAATGTAGAGTCTGTAATGAAAATTGATATATGAATCATTAAAGTCAACACTATTCTAAGACTGCAATTTGTTTAGTAACAGGTTGTGACTCATCCCATGACCAACTAATGCAAAACAGAGGAGGATTTTTTTAAATGCTATAAAAAATATTTTCTATTAAATGAAATACAAAAGCTACCAGATTAAAAGTTTGTTGTGATGTCATATAGTTTCTGTCTTCGTCTGCTCAGAAGCTTAATTGGGTGATGTTGTTTTAACATTTTCATGAAATGTTGTGAATTTTGACTGAAAGTGATTTTCAAAAGTATTTGTTCAGTTAGTATTACTACCAGTCATGAAATGAATCAAATTTCTGAGTATGTGATAGTAACTGTGACAGTAATTTTTACTATGTGAATGGTTGAAATGCTGTTGAGATGATGTTCTTTTTTGTACCTGTGAAAGTAATAATAGTCTATTTAATTTTTATTTTGTTTCTCAATACTTTTGTGGCTTGTACTTCAATGACTAAGTCAGGAAGCTTTAATTACATGGCAGATTTTGTTCAGTTAATGGTTTAGATTTATCCTAATCTCATTTGAGAATTCCATTACTGTGCTTTTATTTTTTTAAAAAAAGGTACATAATCTCATTTAGTGTTTTGTTACAGTATGTGACATACTTTGTGAACAGTATTATGTTTCTAGTATTTTGTATGTATTATTTAAATATTTCTAATTTAACTATTGTGTGACATACAACTTTCTTTTTTACTTGTGCAATTGTTTGAAATTATGAAGTAGTAAAAAGATTGGTTTGCTGATGATAGAAAAAAATGCAAAAAATTAAAACCATTCTACACACCATATGGAGTACTTCAAGCACACATTCCATATAGTATTTTGGATATTTATTTGTAAAGACTCCTGAATTGCGTTGTCATGCTAACAGCAATCAATATGCTGTATTTTACTGATCCATGATCTCTCCACTATATCTTAATATGAGCAGGTAACTGTGTATCCACGTGGGAAGTCATTAACAATATATTGTGCATACAAAAGAGCCTCAAAAATTTTATAGAAAGCATGATCTCTGATAATGGAGTGTGATTCAGGAAAACTATACATCATCTTCATACATTGTGGGTGATATTTTAGAAATATGTAGAAAATAACCAGACAATATTTGTATGTAAACAGTATGTGCCCTATTCAGAGTATGTGCGAGTGTGTGTGTGTGTGTGTGTGTGTGTGTGTGTGTGTGAGAGAGAGAGAGAGAGGACATGCATGTGCGCACGCATGCATGCGTATGTTAGGCAATGGATAATGGTTTTACAGTTTGATATTTCTTCACTTTCCTCCTTCTGCTCCTCATCCTCATCCCCATCCTCCTCCTCCTCATCCTCATCCTCATCCTCATCATCATCATCATCATCTGATGCAAACCAATATAATAATTCCTGCAGGTCAAATAGAAAACCTTGGTGATAGCATTTTTTTTCTTTTTTTCTGTCTATTTAATGTTATACACCAATTTTGTTTGTGGTAAGATATGTAATGTCTCTTTGTGAGTGATAATGGTTGCTTAATGGTGTGGAAGTGTTAGAGCTATTACATGGTGAATAGTCCTGATGAAGATGGAACTAGGAAAGAAGCAATACTGCCAAGTTAAACACCAAGATTTTGTTTGTATAGTGTTTTAATAAGCATATCATTTTGAACATTACTAAGACTGAGACCAAAATGTTGACCAACAGTGGGTTGTTAAGTATGCCAAACTGTTTCAAACATGGTCTATTTTATCACCGTTGATTGTGAAAGTCAATGTTTGATCGTACTTAGGATAAATGTTGGATATGAAAGCCAAACTTTCATTTTGTGATTATTACTCTAATTATTTCCTTTTCCTTGAAATAATGGCATCGTTTGTGTGGGAATAATAAATCTCACATGTTTATCAGTGCAATGCCTTGATATAGATGTGGGTAACATAAGTCATTTAAAGCATGGACTGATGTAATTTAATGTGAACTGTGTGTATGTTAAGATGGATTAAGATTGGGACAGATCTGGTAAAGCTGCTGCAGCAAATCTTTTATAAAAATTACAAAGACTTTGTGAAACATTGAACTGGGTAATGTTGTTGTAAGAAAAGCTAATGTTAAATTGTGAGAGCTCGAAATGATTTTACATGCTTTGAGAACTACCATGTTTATCAGTACTAAAGGAAGATGATGGTTTGTGCCCTTATCAACTCATAAACAGTAACTTAAACCACTGCCACAGTCACAATTAAATTAAATTAAATTATATTTTTGTCACATTTGCTGTTACAAAAGAACAAATATTGAAATTTTGCATTATGTAATTTCACCCTGTTCAACAAGAAAAATGTGTAACTTGGTGCTGAGTAAATACTCATTGTTACCCATTACTATCTGACATTTTATTTCCTAAATCACCTCTGTTTTGTGCAAAACCATGGAAACAAGAGCCAAAGGCTCATGACACTGTTTTCCAAGTCAGACTAAGTACTTGCTGCAAAATGTACACTATCACACATTTCACTGTATACGTGAACAAAAATGCGTGGTTCTTCATTTAATTAATTTTTTAATGTGGGTTACTGCATTGCCATTCATGTGTCAAGATAAAAGTATCACAGTTAAATAAGAATTTTGGTTTTCTAAATATGTCAGTGATACGAATTACAGCGTGGAACCTGTAAATATTATTTGTTAAGCAGAAAAGAAGAGACAGTAGGCACAACATCTGGTCTTGACAACAAGGATTAGAATTTCATGCATTCCTTAATCATGGCTGCTATACATAAAATAAATATTTATGATAGTGATTTTATGCTCTCTAATGGGTTTGGAAGTCGCAAACATCTTGTTAATCAGTATTTAATGAAACTCATTTCCTGTGAAGTGATTATATAATTACCGAGTCATAATAAGGATAAACTAGTTCTATTAATAAATTTCTTGATAGCCGCTGCAAAAAAAGTAGCAAATGCTCGACACTGCAGTGCTGTGAATGGTTTCTTAGCTTCACACTAGGAAATATTTATTGGTACCTTCAGCTCCTGAATTTTCCATTCCTCAGCAGAAACAGGACAACACCTGCTTCACTTGATGACTGCCTGTGCAAGTCACAGATATTTAGAGTATTTTGCAATATCTGTCTGTTCATATGCCATTGATACACATTTATTGCACAGTGTTACCCTACAAGCAGTGGTAGTATGTGCGAATCCCTGAATTTACCAAGTATCTCTATAATAGTGAAGGCAGTCAAATAACTTCTGAATGAAACTTTACTCAGTGAGATGCCTACGTCACAAGTGCCCCAGTTTTTATTTTTGAAAACATTAGAAGACTTCCAAATAGCTGAAATGCACAACACACATAATTTTATCAAAGTGATTGCATTGTTTCAACCTGTAGCTTGCCAAACCAAATGGATTGCAAATGTACGTCATGAGACGAATAAAACACAATTCATAATACCATCTGAGTACATCACAGTATGGTATATTCATCTCAGGGTCAGGCCTTATGCACCAAAGTCTATTGACTGAGATGGATATACTCAGATGGTGATGTACTCAGATGGTACAGGCAAGTTACAGGTTAAACCAGTGCAATCACCTTGGTAATATTACATGTGTTGTGCATTTCAGCTATCTAATGTTTTGAAAATAAAAACTGGGACACTTGTGATGTAGGTATCTCACTGAGTAGAGTTTCATTCAGAAGTCATTTGACTGCCTTCACTATTATAGATTAGATTAGATTAATACTTGTTCCACAGATCATGAATACGACATTTTGTAATGATTTGGAACGTGTCAGGTTAATAAAAGATGTCTGTACAAGATATTACATTACACAAAATATTGCATGACACTAATGTTTAAGTTGTTTCTTTTTTTTCCCCCTTAATTTATATCTCAAAATTCAGCCAATGAGTAGAAGGAGTTGTCATCTAGAAATTATTTTAATTTATTTTTAAATGTTAGTTGGCTATCTGTCAGGCTTTTGATGCTGTTTGGTAGGTGACCAAAGACTTTTGTGGCAGCATAATTTACCCCTTTCTGTGCCAAAGTCAGATTTAACCCTGCATAGTGAAGATCATCCTTTCTCCTGGTGTTACAGCTATACACACTGCTATTACCTTTGAACTGGGTTGGATTATTAACGACAAATTTCATAAGTGAATATATATACTGTGAGGATCCCTAGATCCTTAAATAGATGTCTGCAGGATGACCGTGGGTGGGCTCCAGCAATTATTCTGATTACACGTTTTTGAGCAATGAATACTTTTCTACTCAACGATGAATTACCCCAGAATATGATGCCATACGAAAGCAGTGAATGAAAGTAGGCATAGTAAGCTAATTTACTGAGATTCTTATCACCAAAATTTGCAATAACCCTAATAGCATACGTAGCTGAACTCAGACGTTTCAGCAGACCATCAATGTGTTGCTTCCAGTTTAATCTCTCATCAATGGACACACCTAAAAATTTTGAAAATTCTACCTTAGCTACAGATTTCTGTTCGAAGTCTATATTTATTACTGTAGTTGTGCCATTTACTGTACGGAACTGTATATACTGTGTTTTATCAAAATTTAAAGAGAGCCCGTTTACTGAGAACCACTTAATAGTTTTGTGAAAAACATCATTTACAATTGCATCACTTAGTTCTTGGTTTTTGGATGTTATTACTATACTTGTATCATCAGCAAAAAGAACTAACTTTGCATCTTCATCAATGTGGAATGGTAAGTCATTAATGTATATCAAGAACAGTAAAGGACCTAAGACCGAACCCTGTGGGACCCCGTACTTGATAGCCCCCCAATTTGAGGAATCAGCTGTTGTTTTAACATTAAATGAACCACTTATTTCAACTTTCTGCATTCTTCCAGTTAAGTATGAATTAAACCATTTCTGCACTGCCCCCCTCAAACCATAATGATTTAGCTTATCTAAAAGAATTCCATGATTTACACAATCAAAGGCCTTTGAGAGATCACAAAAAATACCAATGGGTGATGTCCGGTTATTCAGAGCATTTAATATTTGATCAGTGAAAGCGTATATAGCATTTTCTGTTGAAAAGCCTTTCTGAATACCAAACTGACATTTTGTTAGTACTTTATTTTTACAAATATGGGAGGCTACTCTTGAATACTTTCTCAAAAATTTTTGATAGAGCTGTCAGAAGAGAGATTGGGCGGTAGTTGTTGACATCCGACGTATCCCCCTTTTTATGCAATGGTTTTACAATGGCATATTTCAGTCTATCAGGGAAAACACCCTGCTCCAAAGAGCTATTACATACGTGGCTGAGAATCCTACTTATCTGTGGGGAACAAGCTTTAAGTACCTTGCTGGAAATGCCATCAATTCCGTAAGAGCTTTTACTTTTCAGTGAGTTTATTATTTTATCGATTTCAGAGGGAGAGGTTGGTGGAATTACAGTTGTTTCAAACTGCACAGGTATGGCCTCTTCTATTAGTAGCCTTGCCTCTTCTAGTGAAGATCTAGATCCTATTTTCTCCACAACATTTAAAAAATGATTATTGAAAATATTTTCAATTTCTGATTGTTTGTTAGTACACTTGTCATTCAGTTTTATGGCACTAAAGTCTTCCTGTGCTCTTGGTTGCCCTGTTTCCCTTTCAATAATATTCCAAATTGCTTTAATTTTATTATCAGAGTTACTGATCTCAGACATGATACACATGCTTCTGGACTTTTTAATAACTTTTCTTAGTACCGCACAATAGCTTTTATAATACTGAACAATTTCGGGGTCAGTACTCCCTCTTGCTGTTAGATACAGTTCTCTTTTATGGTTGCAAGATATTCTTATTCCTTTAGTTAGCCAAGGTTTTTTTTTATGTTTTCTTGGAATTATGTTTAACTATTTTCTTGGGAAAACAATTTTCAAATACCCTTAAAAATGTATCATGAAATACGTTATATTTCAAGTTTGCATCGGGTTCCTTATACACTTCATCCCAGTCTAGCTGCTGTAGGCTTTCCCTAAAGTTTGCAATATTTATATTGTTAATTGAACACACTGCTTTGAAAGTCTGATTTGATATACTGCATGGAGCTATGTCATGTACTGTAACTAGCTGTGCACCATGATCTGAAAGACCATTCTCAACAGGATAAGCATTTATGTCCTTAAACTTATCTTGGTCTATAAAAAAGTTATCTATCAATGTACTGCTGTTCTTTGTTATCCGAGTAGGAAAATCAATGACTGAGCTCAAATTGAAAGAACTGAGTAATACTACAAGGTCATTCTTCCTATTACACTCTTTCAGGGAATCAACATTGAAATCCCCACAAATGATAATTTGCTTCCCCCTGTCTGACAGATAGCACAACAAAGCATCCAAGTTTTCTAGAAATAGCTGGAAATACCCTGAGGGGGACCTATATACTGTTACAATTATGAAAGTGCCATCATTTAGTTTAAGTTCAGTGGCACATGCTTCCATATGTTGCTCTACACAAAATTTTTTAGTTTCTAAATTTTTTACACTGTGGAAGCTTTTAACATATATGGCAACTCCTCCTCTCATCATATTATCTCTACTTACATGTGCAGCTAATTTGTACCCATTGATGCTAACCTTTTGCATATCAGTGACAATGTGATGCTCAGACTGGCAAAGTACATCTATTACATTCTCAGTTTCTATATCTTCTAAACAAAGCAGAAGCTCATCAATTTTATTCTTCAATCCCCCAATGTTTTGATGAAATATACTAACATTATTTTTCACTTTACTTTTGTGAGTATCTTGAACTTTTTTAACATATTTATTACTTGCCTGGCTGAGTTTCCCCCTGGACACTGATCTTACACTAAAAAAGAGTTTCCACCATGAGATATACTTCCTCCCCCCTTTAAATTTCCTGCTATCAGCCCAGCCAGTTTACCCTTCCCTTTCTAGTTGAGGTGTAGGCCATGTCTAGTATAGTCCCACCTACGGAGTGAATCAACAGGAACCACACCAATGTGTGACCCTGCACCAGATCCAAGTAGCCGTTCCAACTCCAAATTAACTCTCCTGACAGAAGAGCTCAAATGAGGTCGGTCGTGGCGCTCCAGAACCGACACAAACCCAACACCGGTATGACTCGATGTTGATGCAATCTTTGCCAGGTCACACTCTATGCTGTACCCCGGATCTCTGTCAATACTGTTGCCCGGCCCACCCACAATAACCACGGTATCTTCCTTAGTAAAGCCTCTACATAGTGAACCTAAATCCTCTGTAACCTGCCCCAGTCCAGCACCAGGTTTGAAAAAACTTGTGACCTGGTATTCTGATCCTAATTCATCCTGCAAAAGTTGGCCCACGCCCCTAGCATGCGAACTACCTAGCAACAAGACTTTTTTTCTCTTTGCAGACTTCCCTACATTCTTATTCAATTTGCTGCTGAAAGTTTGTTGAGCCCTGTCTACATCTACTTCTGTGAGAGGCTCATCAGTTTCTGACTGAGGCAACAGGTCAAACCTATTTTGTACAATAATAACAAAGCTGTCAGAAGAATTTCTTGGCCTGTTCCTTATGCCTGTTGCCACTTCCCACCCCTGTTTACCCTTCTCCCCCCTTAACCTGCCCAGTTCTCGCCTAGCCTCATCTAACTCAGCCTGATGGGCAGCAATTTTCCCCTCCTGTTCCACAATCTTCCTATCTCTACTGCATAGCCTACAGAACCACTGATGAGTCTCGCTCATTTTCCCAATTCCCACGCCACTACAATCACCCCAATGAAAAAAGTTACTACATCCATCACACCAGACCCCAGAGCTAACGATTCTACGGCACGTCAGGCACTTTACACTCATGGTACAAATCGATTTTAGTGACAGAAAGGCAATTACGTTACCGGAAAGCAATGAAAATACGTGTACGAAAAAGAGATTTTGACAGAATTCTTCTTTCGTTCAGTAACAACAAATGCATTAAGGTAAGCTTGTACCCTGCTGTATTATTGTAGCAGTATTTTCTTGGAGGGCCCAAGCGCTATTTATTGGTCATGGTTAGTAAGGGAGAGTGTTGTATCTTGGAACACTTTTCAGAGTTTCACCAGATCTGAAATAGAAGTTCAATATATTTTCATATACCCTTTTGAAATGATAGCATTCGCTTTACTTGTCTTTGAAATTACAAAAAATACTCCAGAAAAGTAATGTTTTTCCAAATGTGAAAAACTGTTCCAAGGTACAACATAATCCTGCACTTAACAACAAATATTGTATTCAAATTAAAAGTATTGCAGTTGAGAAAATATTGTTAGTATTGTATTTAACTGTCTGTGTATGAGAATGTTACTCTACTACACACCAATAATCAGTAAGTGAAATCAAATTAAAAGGAAGTATTATTAACCCTTTAACTGCTCTGGACATGTTAATGCACACGCCTTTGTACCTGTCCCTGTGTGCTCTGAACATGTTTACGCGTGGCACCAGTCCTGGTGGTGTGCGTAAACACGTTCAGAGCACACAGGGACAGGTACAAAGGCGTGCGCGTTAACACATCCAGAGCAGTTAAAGGGTTAAAACTAATTACAAGTTATAAACTCTTGAAATAGAAGCTATCAGCATCCAATGCAAATTTCCATTTTCAAGACAGAAAAAGTTTTAAGACATCAAAGAAATCTTTTGGTGATATATTACTTTGGTCACTTCACATGAAATATGGCCCAAGAGACAGTTTGTAAAGGCCTTGGATCCAACAAACAAAGGATCTGCATATTTTACTGACAAATTGCCTTGTCTTTCATCTGCAAAGATATGTGAAGGTGAATCTCTGAGACGGCAGATTAAGAACTTTTTGAATAATGAACATTTTGAATCATGCCAAAGAAAAAAAGAGACTGAGTATTTCTCTATAGTGCAACATGAAACCACCTCAGAAGAAGAGCTCCCAAGTACAAAGTGGTCATGAATGACATGACTGAAGAGGATTGAGATCTGGATACAACATGTCTCTGTTACTTAGAGTACTTTATGAAGAGTTGTATTCATGAATTGGGGGAACATGGTGAAATATTCCAGAAGCAAATTTCTGCTATGGAAAGGCAATAGGTCTACAAATGGTAGTAGATACCTTGTATGTTTGCAGATTACTGTTGGAGTATGATTCAAGAGAAGAAATAAAGCCAGTGCAAGAAACTTAGTGTGGAAGTTTTCAGTATTTGGAAATAAATTGATGTAATTTGTCTGTCTGAACACCATATATACACTGGGATAGAAAATCTTACAGAAAGTGGTTACAAATTAGCTGGATATTCATGTAGATCCAATGTGGAGCAGTTCCCAGTTTCATAAAAAAATAAATGAAAATACAAAAATTTAGAAAATGTAAATATTGTATAGACTTGGAGATAGAAACACATGTTTGTGAGATAACATTGGACAACATAACATTTGTTATTCTTCGAGCATACAGGTCTCCACTGGGTGATTGGAAAATTTTCAAGAAAAACTTCAGTGAGTCATTGTGCTGCCCATTAGAAAGAAAGAAAGGATTATTGCGTTTAGAGATTTTAATGCAACTTTCTTAAAGGAATCTGGCAGAAAAAAAAAGATCTATAGATGTTATTAGCTGCATATGCTTTAATGTCTTTTATAAATTTCCCTAGTCAAGTAGCTGAAGGTAGTAACACTGATTGCTAATGTATTCACACAACAAGAAAGGTGAGCTCATGATTCACAGTTAGTCACATTACATAACTTAGCTAAATGTTCAGTCCAGAAACACTAAACAAAAACAATGAGGCTAATTACTAACAAAACAATAGAAAGTTTTAAGGAAAGCTTAAAAAATGTTGACTGGAGTGAAGTTTACAATGAGCCTAATGCCATTTCAATATTCTTATTATTTCCTAATAAATTTGTAACTGTTTTTGAAAGCAGTTTTCCTAAAAAAATTATTAAATACAATAATAGGAAATCTTCAAATACACCTTGGCTTACTAAAAGTATTAAGGTATTTTCAGCACAAAAATGGGAAATATCCAAAATAGCAAGAACAAGTAAGGACTATGAATTACTTTCATACTATAGAACAGAACGGAAATGTTTTAGAAAAAGTTATAAAATAATCTGGCAGTATACACTTCTTATCACAAATTGACAGATCATACAATAAAATCAAATCAATATAGAATGTTGTTAAAATAGAGACAGGGAAAGAAGACTCAGTAGATGACTACCGTAACATTGCACAAACACAATATTAGGATTATCACCAACCAACTTTTATTCCACTTCCATATGAAGGAATATACTAACTCTCTGAATGACGTAGTAATTAGTACAAACACACGCAACCAAGGAGTACATTAAGGCATGTCTAACAGTGAAGTATACATTTGTCACATAAAAATTAGAGTGACTCAGGGGCTATCATGCCGGCTTATATAAGACTGTTTTGCACACAGTGATGTGCTCACTGCACTGTCTCTGTCGATGAGAGGCAGCCTCTTCAGGCCAGCCGTGGAGGCATGCACTGTTTAATTACACATGCTCACTGTATAGGTTTACAACACTCCTTCCCCCTTGAGGAAAGATGTTCACTGTGGAGAAACCAATGTCTTCATCAGAAGGGGGCGACTGCTGGAGCAGGTGTCGTGCCATCACAAGAGAATACAGACTGAAGTAGCACAGGCATGGACAGGTGCAGTGCCAACTCTCCTGCAAAAGACTGTAACAGAGCACCAGTGATGGAGGAGCCATATCCGTACCACTTCTGTCTGTGGCCAAAACAAGATGTTGGCCTGGTTGGAAGGTAACCAAGCAAGGTGACGAGTGTAATTTTGACTTCAGCAGGGTAAAAGCACACTTGCAGGTGGCTGACCAGTAGAAAGGAACACCTTTACATCAGAGAGCATGAAGGGGTTGAGCAACTGTGCCTGCATCAGGAAAAAAATTATAGTAGTACGCAATCTTTCTAAGAAAGGCCCACAACTCTCTGACATCGGCAGGACATGGCAAAATTGCAATGGCACTGACATGCTGACATCAAGACATTACACCAGCACGTGAGACTTCAGAACTGAGACAGACAATAGACAGCTGAAAAAAAATTGTGATTTATCCAAGTTACATTTCCACCAGGTGTCCTGCAACACCATGAACAACGCAAGCAGGTTTCGCAAGTGTTCTTCTGTTAAGGAAGCAGAGACCACAACATCATCCAAGTCATTAATGCACACTGGTGTAGAGAGGCCACGAGTTGCTCCAAAAATAGTTGGAAAATAGGAGGGTAGACAGTGGTATTGATATAACCTGACGCAGGTACTCACTATGTGGATACGTTTTGAATCATCATCCAGAGGCAGTTGCAAGTAGGCTTCTAACAAAACTATTTCAGAAAAATATTGGCCTCCGGAAATCTGTGTATCGAGTTCATCCTGACGGGGATAATGGATTGACATCAATAATAGACTGTGAATTTAGAGACTTCTAAAACAAGCAAAGCCGAATGTTGCCATTACGTTTTGCGATAATTACAAATGGAGTAGACCATTCACTAGAGGAGACAGGCGTGACAACACCCAAGGATGTAAGTTGATCGAGTTTTGATTTGACTTGCTTCCCTAAAGCTATGGCGATTGGCCTGAAAAAAAGAGGGTTACACCATCAGTTGCATTGTGATGCGAGCCTTGAAATCAGTGGCACACAATGCACTTTGTCAGAATTAAAGAATCCAAAAATTATGAAGAAGTCTAATCCAAATAAGTTTTCAGTGTTGGCATCATCCACCACTCAAAAGGTCAAAGGCCAAACAACTGCTTTATACACTATGGGAGTAGAAAACTGTCCCAATATGTGTATTTGTTGTAACTCACCAACCGATGAGAGGCAGTGGACAATGTCGGTGATTGCAGATCAACACACGCTATGTGATCAAAAGTATCCGGACACCCCCCAAAAACACACATTTTTCACATTAGGTGCACATACTGCTAGGTACTCCATATCAGCAACCTCAGTAGTCATCAGACATTGTGAGAGAGTAGGATGGGGCGCTCCGCGGAACTCATGGACTTCGAATGTGGTCAGGTGATTGTGTATCACTCGTGTCATGTGTCTGTACATGAGATTTCCACACTCCCAAACATCCCTCGGTCCACTGTTTCTGATGTGATAAGTGACGTGTAAACATGAAGGGACACGTACAGCACAAAAGCATACAGGCCGACCACGTCTGTTGACTGACAGAGACCGCCGACACTTGAAGGAGGTCATAATGTGCAATAGGCAGACATCCATACAGACCATCACACAGAAATTCCAAAATGCATCAGGATCCACTGCAAGTACTATGACAGTTAGGTGGGAGGTGAGAAAACTTGGATTTCATGGTCGAGCGACTGTTCATAAGCCACACATCATGCTGGAAAATGCCAAATGACACCTCGCTGGGTGTAAGGAGCGTAAACATTGGATGATTGAACAGTGGAAAAATGTTGTGTGGAGTGACGAATCACAGTACACAATGTGGCAATCCGATGGCAAGGTGTTGGTGTGGCGAATGCATGGTGAATGTCACCTGCCAGCATGTGTAGTGCCCAACAGTAAGATTCGGAGGCACTGGTGTTACGGTGTGGTCATGTTTTTCATGAAAAGGCTTGCACCCCTTGTGGTTCTGCATGGCACTATCACAGCACAGGCCTACATTGATGTGTTAAGCACTTTCTTGCTTCCCACTGTTGAGGAGCAATTCGGGTATGGCGACTGCATCTTTCAACCCGATTGAGCACCTGTTTATAATGCACAGCCTGTGGTGGTGGTGTGGTTACACGACAATAACATCCCTGTAATGGACTGCCCTGCACAGAGTCCTGGCCTGAATCCTACAGAAAACCTTTGGGATGTTTTGGAATCCTGATTTTATGCCAGGCCTCACCAACTGACATTGATACCTCTCCACAGTGCAGCACTCTGTGAAGACTGGGCTGCCATTCCCCAAGAAACCTTCCAGCACCTGACTGAACGTATGCCTGCGAGATTGGAAGCGTCATCAAGGCTAAGGGGTGGGCCAACACCATACTGAATTCCAGCATTGCCGATGGAGGGTGCCACAAACTTGTCAGTCATTTTCAGCCAGGTGTGCAGATACTTTTGATCATATAGTGTATGTAGGTTAGAGAATTTAACAAAGTCACAGTGACTACTCACATTCTTAACGTCCATAACACATACTTCAATATAAAGTTTGCTTGCCACGACTGTCACGTGGGAAACACTATTCACATCTATGTTCATTCTGATGGAGGAGGTTGAGAGGTGCACACAGACGCAATATGCCCCTTGTTTTTACAATATTTACACATCACCCATTGCTTTGGGCTCTCAGATCACTCATTGAACAAAACAAAAAGAGCACAAATGGAGAGGAGCACACGGCCACTGTTGTGATACTGCGTGCTGGTTTAGCATGGCACAGCCCCACGCATCCTGGAGAACATGACTGCACAGCTGCGATGTTATCTTCCCCCCCATGAGCTAACCGATGGTGGTTGAGCAGGAGAAGCAATGGTGGCTACTTCACACCGAGTTTCTGTCTGATTTTCTGCTTCCCTTAATATTTCAAAAGACTAGGCTATGTTCAAAACTTCTGTGGGGGAGTGATTTTTACATTGTAAAGTGCATTCATGAACTTCCCTATTAGGGGCCAAGCATATTACGGCATCATGAACCATCAAATTGTCATACGAGCCCTGGTGAGTTTCAGTAAAAAACTGGCGATGGGGCTAAGTCTGTGATGTTCCACTGCTCGAGCTCTCTATGACTGTTGCAGCTGCTTTTGACAACAGTAGAACTCAATGTGACCACCAATCCACATGAGTACATTCGCAGTGAAAGCAGAATGCAGCTGACACACCTCATCAAAAGAGAGACTGGCAGGTTCCTGAAGAGGAGTTAGCTAAGCCTTACACACATTGGGTTCAGCAACACCACAAGCTTGGAAATGTTGCTGAAGGTGTTTTTCAAATGTGTTTCAATTTTACATTGAATCATCATATTAAGAAAATGGTGGGAGTCACGTCAATGGTGATGCCAAATTGTTTAGTGCAACAGAGGGAACACGCTGCTGGTTGGTGAGAGCTCACTGCTGTTCAACAAGGGATTGAAGAGTTTCTTCCACTGATATATTTGCCACAGTGAACCATGAAACAAAATATGTGGAGAGAATATCGCACTTGTCGCCAAAAGTATTCTAATATTGCACAAATGCAATATCAGAATTGCCACCAATTCTCTTTCATTCTGCTTCCATATGACAGAATATACTAAGACACTGAATGATGTAGTAAGCAGTACAAACACTTGTAAGCAAGGAGTACATTAAGGCACAGTCTAACAGTGGAGTATACATTTGTCACACAAACGTTAGAGTGGCTCAGGGCCTGGCCTTATATAAGGCTGTTTTGCACACGGCCCTGTCCTTGCTGCATTATCTGTGCCGATGTGAGGCAGCTTCTTTAGGCAGGCCATGGACACGCATGCTGTTTAATTATGCATGCTCACTGTATAGAGTTGCAACCATGACACTATTCCTATTAAAAAGAATGGGAGTATTATAAAAGACAGTTAATGTGTAGCAGATATTTTTAACAATTTCTTTTTAAAAATAGGAGAGAAAATTAGTTCAAGAAGTACCTGCCAGTCAGAATGATTTCTTATGTCGTTTTCTAAAATTTTTGGGCATATAATGTACTCAAGCCTTCTCACCCACCTGAATAGTAATGGGATACTTACAAGCGGATGGCCTAAGACAAGGCCAATCAGTTCGGCTCACATTTGACAGGATGCTTGTGTACAACCTAAAATGAAATACTAAGATATTTCGGCTCAACTGGCCCATTTTTGAGAAACACTCCACTAAAGTTCATGATGCACTATAACTCAGAATTGATGAGATCCATAGATAATTGAAAACTGATCATTTTTCATCATCATATATAGGGAACTGCAAACCCACGTGATCCTAGAAATCTGGGAAAGAAACTTTTTTGACTGCCATTTATACATCCATAAGGTAAACTCTGTGCAATGAAAATGCTATTGGCGTGGTGACCAACCCATTTGGATGGAGAGCAGAGAACCTGTGTTCAATTCCCAAATGTTTCCTTTTTTTATATGTATTTTTTTTTATTAATTGGTAGGAATATGAGGGTTAATAAGGTAAGTAAATCAATAATGAATAATAACAAAGTAGGCAAATAAATCTCTCAAATGACTTGGATTAGTAAATAATTAAAATTTGAGCCTAATTGTATGAAAACAATTACAAGTAAGAGTGCTGTGAAGATGGGCATTTGACACACATTTATCATATAAGGGAGAAAAACTAAATGTTGTCGCAGTTCGTAGTATACATAACGTGGTGCAATATACCATCAAAGCATTTGAAAAAATGCTGCCCAAAGTTTTTCTGTGCTTATAAGGCGTTAATGATTAATTTGGTCCTCGGGATACAGAAGAGTTCAGTTGTGTAACTGACTCCTTAAAAAATGTTTACATCACTTGCTCCTAATCTTATAAACTGACAAATTAAATTTGCAAAATGTAGATTGAAAACATTTTAAAACCATAAGTTGCTGATAAGAAAATTTGGTGCTGGAAGCTGTTAATGAATTATGCTGTGTATGTGGTTGTACAATTCCTGCTGGGTCTGTTGAAGAAGATTGCAATTTTGAAGCCTCTATAAAAATAAACATCACATAGCTGGCACACAGATGTGCAGTTTGGCAGTATATGATTTCCTATCGCTATATTCTTTTCTCTTTTAACAAAATAAACAATTTCTTTTATCTCATTGGACATTCTTTCAATCTCTTCATCATCCGTAGAGCTAGTAGACTTGTAAACGTGCACTACTGATAAGGCAGTTGGCTTTGTGTCTGTCTTGACTAAAATAATACATTGACTTTGCTGTTCATAGTAGTTCAGACATATTCCTATTTTCTTTTTCATATTAGTCTTACTCCTACATTATCAATATCTGATTTTATGTTGATAACCCTGTACTAATCTGACAGGAAATCCTGAGCTTCCTGCCATTAGACTTCACTAATTCCCACTATATCTAGTCTGAAACTATACATTTCTCTTTTAAATTCTCTGACCTATCCAACCAGTTAAGGAATCTCACCAAATAGAGGAGATGTTGAGTTGTAGATGGACACAATGGCAAAGACTGCTAAAATATTAAAGCTTTCACACAAAGTGTTTCTTCTGCAGTGGAAATCTCTCTCTCTCTCTCTCTTTCTCTCCATGTGTGCACTCCACACATGCACGACCCCCCCCCCCACCACACACACACACACACACACACACACACACACACACACACACGTGCGTGAATGTGCAAGCACAACTCATTTCACATGGCCAATATCTCAGGGCACTAGAGCCTGACTTCAGCTGTGTTGGAGCTGCTCTGTCTGAAGCAATCACACGGGCCATGTGTGTGTGTGTGTGTGTGTGTGTGTGTGTGAGTGAGGGATCTAATATTCCATGCTCCAACACACAGAACACCAGATTTGATTTTTGTAATGACAACATCCTCCTGAGCAGTTTCTGCCTGGAGATCTGAATGGAGAATTATTTTACCTCTGTAGTGCAGAATGTCTTTGGGAAATCCATGATGTCATTTCCCCTTGCTATCAGCAGTTTGCAGTGTCAACATAGCAAAGCCATATTGACCAATGTTAGAAGGCCAGATCTGTGAGTTATCCAAACTGTTGCCTCCTGCAACTCTTCTGGAAACAGGTATTAATCTGGCTTCTCTACAGATACCCTCTTGTGTGGTTGCACCTAAGATATGGCATCTGAATTGTTGACACAAACAAGCCACCCCACCACGTTAAGGTCCACGGTTCACAGGGGGTAATGGTGAGGAGTCCAGCCAAATACTAATTTTCGTGGCAGTTTTACTTTTACCTGAGTTACACATCAGCTACAAATCGATATCTATATGTGTTGCAGAGGGTACTTCATTTACCACTGTTTCTAATAAAATGCAAGTCTCTAATTTCAGCACAACTTATTACGCACCCCATGCAATCACTGACGAACCACCATACTTTATGGTTGGAATTATTGTTTCATATTTGAATCAGGTATAAATTAAAAATATAAAGGAAGTCAGTGAACAAAACAATAATATATATATATATATATATATATATATATATATATATATATATATATATATATATACTTTGAAAATCTATTAAATTGTGAGGAGCCTAATGACAGGTTACAATTTCAAAAACCACAACATGAAAATCCACCGTAGGAACCACCTACAGTAGAAGAAATAGAAAAGATTATCAAAGCATTGAAGAATAACAAAGCACCAGGTGAGGATGGGATAGTGGCAGAAATGTGGAAACTAGGGGGCTTATCCGCATGTCAGAAAATTCACAAAGTAATTAAAGACATTTGGACAAAAGAAATCATACCCAGTGACTGGAAACAAGCATTGATCCACCCTCTCCATAAAAAAGGAGATAAAACAGACACCAACAACTACAGGGGCATATCCTTGTTACCAGTGGCATACAAAATACCTTCTAAAGCACTTTTAAATAGAATAGAGGAACAAGCAGGACCTAATATAGGAGATTATCAAGCAGGATTTAGAAAAGGTAGATCATGTGCAGAACAGATTCTTAATTTAAAAAACAATTTTGAGAGTGAGAGCTATACAAAATAGAAATACAGTAGTTACTTTCGTAGACTTCAAGAAGGCTTACGACTCAGTTGACAGACAAACACTATTCCAGATACTTTATGAATCAGGGATAGATGAAAACACCAGAATACTTGTTGAACAAACACTCACAGATACAACATCAAGAATTAAGTTTCAAGGCGAAATTTCTGAACCATTCAAAATCAAAACAGGAGTTCGACAAGGTGACGGACTGTCCCCAATTCTCTTTAACTTGGTTTTAGATAAAGTAGTAAAAACATGGGAAAACACATTAAAAAACAGAGGCACAAAGGGTATAAGCATGGGCCAAGGAAAGAACAAATTTGAAGTAAAATGTTTAGCCTTTGCGGATGATATGGCATTGATAACTGAAAACCGAACAGACGCAACAGTTATGCTTGATATGTTACACGAGATTGCTGGGCTAAAAATATCCTACGAAAAAACCGAGTATATAGAACACAAACATAATACAGAAAAGTTTATGAAAACAAAGTATGCAAAAATTAAAAGAGTTGATAGATTCAAATACCTGGGGGAGTGGATCCAAGCCAATGGACTGGATAACAAAATAAATAAAGAAAGAATAAAAAAGTTGGAATTTGCATATAAATTAACACAAAACTACTACAATAAGAAATCAATATCCATACAAGCAAAGATTAAACATTATAATTCAGTTATTAGGACACAAGCAACATATGGATCAGAGTGCCTAACATTGAATAAGAAAGGCGAAGTAAGAGAACTAGAAAAAAGAGAGAGAAAAATATTAAGAAAAATTCTAGGTCCTGAGAAAAACAAGGAAAATAGGTGGATTAAAAGGAGAAATGAAGGCCTATACAAAAATACAGAAAAATCACAGATACAATGAGGAAGAGACAGCTAAAATTTTATGGACATTTAAAAAGAATGGAAGAAACATGGATTACAAAGAAAATTTTTAATTACGTTAGTAAGCTGAAAAAACTGTAGGATGGATAGAAGCAGTAAAGAAAGACGCCAACAAAATAGGTGTTACAGAAGAAATAATACGTGACAGGAATAACTTTAGGCTACTTGTAGAAAACGCAAACTATGAAGAAGATGCACCAAAACATCGACCCAAGAGAGTGTGGACAGATGAACAGAGACGAGCAGTTGGCGAGAAAATGAAGTAGTACTGGGAAGAACGGAAGAAAAAGAAACACCATAAGTCTTAAGTTGTATGCGGTCCATAGCTGGCCAAATTCATAAATAAAAATATATTGCTTACATGAATAAATTACACTCTTATATTATATCTTAGAGACCATGTAACTGTTCTTTTCATCTTTGCATGCCTTTGTTTCTTCTTCCATGTCACTGTTGAGCATACTCTCTCACAACAGTCATATTATAAACTTATGATACAACTTTGATGAGACATTATGCTGAACAGAGCAACGGACTGTCAATTTGTGCACCAAGTGACTAACATAAAAAATCTACAGACATATTAAAAGAGTGGAACCAACTAGATTAACTAGACTGTGGAATTCTACTTAAGTTGCAATAAAGCAAAACTGAAACAATAAAATTGAAGGGTGCAGTAAAAGATGATCTGAAGGAAGCAGGAATAACGCAAATTGATACACCAGACAAAAAAAATTTAGGTTTAAAATTCATGACTGAACAGTTGGCCTAGTAGAAAAATCCAATAAGACTGGAACAATTTGAGCTGATGAGCAGAAAAGGGCACATTCTGATAGAATGGAAGTAACTGGCACAAAGGAAAGCTATAATGACCGGAATTGGACAAGACTGGAAATGACTCGGGAACCAGCAGACACAAGTCAACCGGCTAAGGGCATCATAGCAAATTGCCTGAGGGTAAACAGGTGGACAATAATATGAGGAAGACAAACAATGGAAATGGCTTGGCAGAATAACAAGTCCAGTGAGTAAACCAAAACTGAAAACCTAAGGCATAGTGAATTAAGAACCAAGACAACAATGTGTAGCATGACCAATACAATAATGTAGAGGAATCACAACTGACGGGTGAGCAGCTGCAGTGCTGGCTTTAAGGGCACCCACAAGCACTTATAGGTTGGCAGGACAGGCGTGTCTCCATAAACAGTGCTGCAGCAGCAACAGCAGCACTCACAGATTACAGCAGTGCCGTCTAGTGGCTGTCATCAAGGTCAATGCCTTCCGGTGGGCTTTCAAACTCGCTGGGGTGGGATACCAGATTCCTCCATCTGGAAATGGGCACATAGGGCTGGAAACACCCCAGACAGTCTGGCAACAGGCTGGGGCCAGTGTAGACAACAATGGTGTGGGCAATGATGGCCGAGAGAGTGGAAGCTGCACTGAGACCTCCACTTCCACACCTGTTTGCACTGGAACTAATGCTGGCGACCTGTAGCACGATTTCTACTCATGTGAATATGCAAATGGCAACAGCGGACATCACCTTGGCATACTGCTTGCAGATAGAGGACTCACAACAGTGGGACCAAGTGAAGGGCAAGAAGAGTGATACTCAAGCTTGTATCACAAAAAAATCCAAGAGCTCGTTATATCCCTTGCTGTACTCATAGCTAGTACTTGGTTGTTAATGGTGCAGTTAAATCATCTATAATTGCACAATATTTTTTGTGTAGTTCAAAGATTGTTAACATTATTTCCTGCCTCTGTGAAGTGCTGGGAAGCACTCAAGAATCATGACTCTGAAACCACTGTGTGATAAAGATCTGAGCTTAATAACAGGGCTTGCAGTAACAGAGATAAAGAACACATGCAAAAATGCCACCCATGGGTAGCAACCACTGCGGCCAGCAACCACAAGGATTTGCCCCCTACGAGTGTTCCCATACAGCTGAGCCCGGCAGGTAGAGCCCGGTGGGTTCAGGGTTCTGTGGAGCTAAGAGATGGAGAGGAGTATGGGGCTGCCACCCATGGAGGAGCTCTACTAGGCTACTGTTATGCACAGGGGTAGTTCTATACGTGCTCAGAAACATGGTGAGTGGAGCTGTGGTTATGGAAGTGCCCACTGCATTTAACATTTGTTGTTTAAAATGTCTGACTAAACTAGTGCTGGATGCCATTAGACATGCAGAACTGTTTGAAAGCTTTTGCTGTCAATTGGGGCTCATTGTCTGGCATGATGGTGCAGGGAAGGCCTTCGATGGCAAGAATCTGGATGAACACATCAAGAGTAGTGGCAGCGATGGTGGACACCGTGCTGACAACATAGGAATAGTTAGAATAAGCATCCCTGACAATGAGCCGCACAGAGCTCAGAAAGGATCCAGCAAGATCCAGATGAACGTGGTCTCAGGGGCGTTGGTGGATGGCTCAGGGGGAAAAAAAGACACGGGTGGAGCAGCCCAGTGCTGGGTGCAAGCAGAGCAGCTGCGCACTGTGGCTTCAGTGTCTTTTTTTTTTGGTTGGCTAATAGATATGTCACCTTGCAAGGGCTTTTATCTGTGACATACCCCAATGCCCACAACAGAGGTGTTGCAAAACATGACAGTGCAGGACAGGCAGGACATTGACACAATGATTATCCTTCACCACATCAACCAAGAGAAAATCTAAGATGACAGATAGATAGTGGGAGAGGTCTGGATTGGCGGACTTCGAAAAATGGAGCACATAGTGCATGACACACCATAAGACAGGATTGCAGTGTGTGTCTACAGCAATGTGGGTAGGTGTAATGGGAAACCTTGCCATGGCATGTTGTCGTTCCACATCGATGTGGAAGCAGGAGATTTCCTGTTGGTCAAATACTGGGTCTGGTCCCAAGGGCAGACAAAGTAGAACATCCACATTTACATGTTGTGCTGTGATTTAATTTAAATTAATGCTATTGACCTAATGGTATAATTGTGGGAGCTGGAGAAAAGCACCCAACACTGGAGTCCATTGTGCCATCCCCTTTGGAAGCTGGGAATACAGCCCAAAGAGTGCTACAGCCAGTTTGTGGTCTGTAAAGAGCGTAAACTTTGTCCTGAATGGGTAAACAAGAAACTTCTTTATGGCAAAGATAATCACCAAAGTTTCCTTTTCGATCTGCGAGTAATTCTTTCCAGCTGGTGTCTGTGTCTTTGACATGTAGGAAATCAGTTGCTCAGTACCATAATTGTTGCTATGCACCAGCACAGCACCAATGCCATAGGGAGAAGCACCATCAGCCAAAACCAGGGGATGTGTTGGAGAAATGGGCATAATGCAGGGTGCCAAGTGCAGCAGACATTTCAGCTGTGTGAAAACCTGCTCACAGGCAGCTGTACAACTGTACTGAATGCCCTTCTTCCTCGACTGGTTAGCAGATGCATAATGAAGGCCACTTGTGGAAGGAACTTAGAATAATAATTCACCTTTCGCAAAGAATCCTGCAGCTCCTGTATGTTTTGGGGATGATGTAGAATGTCAATAGCAGAAACATTGTGGTCAGTGGGCTGGATCCCTTCTTTGTTGAGCAAGTGTCTGAGGTGTTCCACTTGCTTCTGAAAAAACTGGCATTTGTGTAGGTGGCACTTGAGCCTGGCATCATGCAACATAGTAAAGAGGGTGCAGAGGTTGCACAGGGGTCCGGACACATAAGGCCAGTGGCAATTAAGTCTTAAAGATATTTGGTACAAGAAGGAATGGACTTTGTTAATTGTTCCAGTTATTTCTGGAGTATTGCCAGAGTGGAAGAGATCCCAAAGGGTAAGTGCTTCTATTTGAATAAGTCAAAGGGAGCGTTGGTGACCATAATGCGATGTGATTCCTCATCCTGTGGGACCTGCAAATATGCATCGGCAAGGTCTGTCTTAGAAAAATATCCACCTCTGACAAGCTTAGTGAGAAGGTCCTCTGGATGTGGTATGGGGTAAGTTTTCACTTGTGACTGGACATTGATTGACAATTTAAAATCTCCACATAGCTCGAGGGAGCCATTGGCCCACTGGACCAAGCCACACCCCTTGTAGTGGTTCACAGGTTCAATCACCCTAGCTTCGTGGAAGTGATCAAGTTCTCACTTAATGGCCATCTATGAGACAAATAGGACATGCCAGGCAGAAATAGGGCACTTTGTCTGCATGTAAGGAGATATGAGCCTTGAAATTTGTGGCACACCCCAGGCCAGGTTTCAATAGAGGTTAGCACAGAGGTCATTGAGTTTGTGGAAGGTAACTGTGAGAAATGACCTGAACCTCTTCAGTGATGGAAAATGCAAACACAAGAAGGCATCTGAACTAAAAATGTTGCTGGACAAGTGACTATTGACCACAAACAGTGTTATAAGCTGTGTAATATTTTTGTAGGCAGTGGAGATTTTGAACTGACTACGGAGAGGAATCAAATTGTCACCATGAGAGACCAACACACAGGAAGGCAGGGTCAAGTCAGGGGAACCCAGATGAGCATACATTTGGAGGTTCATCAGGGAAACAGTAGCTTCTGTGTCTACCTAAAAACTGTCATCCCAGTTCGCAATCGTAAGGTTGATAACAACTTAGTAACACAAGGATCACCTTCGAGAGCAACTGCCTGAAGTTCAAGCTCCATCCCTAGACACATTTGGGGAGTGGGATCCGACTGTCCAGGAGCTTTACAACAGACATTTCTTAGATGCCCATCTTTCCCAAAATGGGTGCAGTGCTACCAGTGATCCAGAAAGTTCATATATTATTGTTAGGAAATGATGGGAGACGCTTATGATGACGGGGTGTGACTGGCTGTTCAGAGGCCACTGACTCTTCCAAAATCAATAAATCATGATGAAACCACTGAGACAAAGACTTAGGAAAAAAACACCCCCACAGCAGCAGCTGTACCACTGCAACCTAGCAATGAGCCTTGAAGCATTCATTAGCTGCCTGCATGGACACAAAAGTGTGTGCAGTTTTCAAGATATCAATCAAGGAAGGCTTGTCCAGTTTGAGGGGTGCAGTGTGTACTTCAGGACTGGGAGCTAATTGGACCTCTATGACTTGAATCAAAGACTCTGCATATGAGGTTTTGCAAGCCAGGTTTGTGCAAGTGAAATTACAAAATAAACTCAACTCTTGTAAATCCATCACCCACAAGTAGTATGACTCACCAGGTTGCTTGTGGTATCGATGGAACTCAAGGCATGCTATGACCATATGGAATTTTAGCAAATAATAATTCAACAGGAACAAACACATCTCCTTGAATGTGAGTATGACAGGATTCCAAACTAAACATCTTTAGTAATATAAATGACTCCGGGCATGCTGAGGAAAGGAATATCGATCATTGGAGTGTGACATCAGAAACTAAAAATGTAGCAAAGTGCTGTTTCAACTACTGCAAATATATATTTCAGTTCGCTTTGGGATAATTAAACAGTGGAAATGAGGGTGGTGGCTTTCCAGCTGGGAAAAGACCACAGCCTGGAGGGGTTGCGTACACTGAATCTGCAGTTGATCCTTTGAAAGATGAATGTCATGATGGAACATCTGTTGCTGGTGGTTCTGTTCCTGTTGTTGAACCTGCTATTGGGACGTCTTGCAAATTTATTTTGAAGATGTACTGAAGGACTTCTAAACATGTATTTGCAGTTTGTGGATGCATTGGGGACAACAGTTCCAATTTGTTTGCAAGATCCCCGAATTTACATCTCCTTAATGCATTTTAGTGTCTCTCAAAGCTTCTGCAAGATTTCTGCATCCTCTCTTAAGATCTTATTTCTTTGTTGTCAAGTTATTAATGCCAAAAATAGCACTAAACATGTCACAGCAGTTACTGACTGCTGAAACCTGTCCTTCAGACGTAACAGCAGTGTCTCCCACAACGTAGAAGTAGTTTACCCTTAAACTATTCTCTTTCCCTGGAAAGGGTTGATACTTAATTTTGTAAAAAAAAAAAAAAAAAAAAAAAAAAAAAAAAAAAAAAAAAAAAAACTAACTAACTTTTAATAATTGCAGATCTGGATTCTCTTAACTCAGTAACATTTCCTACAGACTAAACCAGTTCCTGTGCTACTTTCTTAGTCTTATCAAAACTGTTGGCTCTATATTGTTCAGTAACACTAAGTGTTGACTTTATTAATTTTGTTGCCATGTCTAATTTCATACCTTCTTGCTGAACTGCTTTACTGGCTCTGTTGACATGGTAACACACTCATATTTTGAGATTTCTTTCAAGAGAATAGATATTTCACTAAGACACACTGGACCATTTTTGCATGTGTTCTTTATCTCTGTTACTGCAAGCCCTGTTATTAAGCTCAGATCTTTATCACACAGTGGTTTCAGAGTCATGATTCTTGAGTGCTTCCCAGCACTTCACAGAGGCAGGAAATAATGTTAACAATCTCTGAACTACACAAAAAATATTGTGCAATTATAGATGATTTAACTGCACCATTAACAACCAAGTACTAGCTATGAGTACAGCAAGGGATATAACGAGCTCTTGGATATTTTTGTGATACAAGCTTGAGTATCACTCTTCTTGCCCTTCATTTGGTCCCACTGTTGTGAGTCCTCTATCTGCAAGCAGTATGCCAAGGTGATGTCATATCAGAAGTAACAATCCTCTAAGACCTTTTCCAGTAATGTTACTGACTTCAAAAAAACAAAAAATATTCTTCAATTGCAACTGGTTTGGAAAACACATCTACCACTCTTAAAACCATGCTTAACTGTTCCTTGCGACTTAAATCTGGTGTACAGTCCAATATGATTAAATAACATTAATCCATCGTGATAGATACAATCTCATCAGGAATTATTTAATTTTTTATATCCTTATTTAAGTAAGTAAGCAACCTTCCAGCTTTAGCCACACGATTAACATGAGCATTTAATACAGGATCAAACTTGGACATTAATTCTACTTGCCCCAAAAAGTTTCCATTACCTGCATTTCCCAACATTTCGTGATTACCTCCTAATGGAAGATTCATCAGCCACTAGTCTTGCTCGTAAGAAACCTATTTTTTGTGTGATATCTCCCACACTTTTCCAGTGCCACACAATCTTACATCTCTAACTACAAACCTCTCCCCACCCCCCACACTTTCCCCGTTCTATCCCTGTTTGCATCCACCAAATCCACCTCATCCAGTCACATCTGCCATCCCCCTTACGCTTATCCACCCTCAAAGCTGCTACCTACAGTAATATACATATATTTATTATTGATTAGTTATTCTCTACTTTGACCCTTGAGACTTCTCGCCAATTTTAGTGGTTTTCTGCCTTCCACTATTGTCGTCTTCCTCAGATTTCATCTCTTTTTTTGCCCCTTGTGCACCCATTTCGTCCTTTTCACACGTATTTGGGTGTATTTTTGAGTAATTTTTCCAATGTAATTCTACTTTCTTACTTAATTTTTCGCATTTTTTGCCCCACCATGGATACTTGCTCCTTCCATCTGCATCAATACAGAAAAGTTTCCTTTTCCCTAGGCATATCCCCGTCCCACATACTGTTCCTCCGTTGTTGCTTGGCTCATGAAATCCCCCGCTAATGGTCTTACCATCAAATTACCCATCTCTGGTTGCCACCCCTCCTTCCACAATGACCTCCACCTGTTCAGATTCCACTAATACTTAGCCCTCACCAACATAGTCCTGCAAAACCATATCAACCAAGCACAATCCTCCTTGCAGTTCCTTCTCTCCATCCGCAAAATTCTCCTGCTATGTAATCCCAAATTCCTGGAACCCATAACACATATTGAAACTCTTGCCCTGCAGGAACTTGAGCAACATGCACAATGCCACCTCAAAAAGCTCTCCGTCCTACTCCCGCCTCGGAGTACCACTGTTCACCACTTCTACAACAGCCTCCAAACCTCCCCCACACCCCCTCATAGCTGACAAACCCTGTCTAACAGACCTACTACACTTACCCCACCCTCCAAAACTCACTCCCACCACCACACAGAACCTAAACAGACCCGCAACACAGTTACGAACCTTTCCTCCAAAAGCCTTAGTCCCACAGAAATATCAGTCCTTTCCAAATGCCTCACCTTTTTCCCCACTCCTAAATTCAACCATGCAGGACTAGTTAAAGAACTTCTCTCCTTCTCCCGGTCCCAACAGTGGAAATACCTTTTCGCCATCAACACAACCAATCAGAGTCAACCAAAGACCAATACTGAACCTTGCCTAACTCAGTTCACT
The DNA here is from genome assembly GCF_023898315.1 of Schistocerca nitens. Taxonomy (NCBI): domain Eukaryota; kingdom Metazoa; phylum Arthropoda; class Insecta; order Orthoptera; family Acrididae; genus Schistocerca; species Schistocerca nitens. Next base: position 163,824,935 of record NC_064616.1, on the reverse strand, counting down.
CCTCCATCCAACCGTGATCCACCCTCACTGCCTCCAAACCAACCCCTCTTAACTTTCCAGAATTTCTTTACATCGAACCTTGCCTCAACATCATTCCCCAAATCCCTCAACATGCAAACTAACCTTACATCCGCAGAAAGAACCGTAGTCCACCATCTAAAAATTGATCCCCACCTTATAATCCTACCTGCTCACAAAGGCTCCACCACCGTTGTTTTGAACCGCAAGGATTACATGGCAGAAGGAATCAGTCAGCTGTGAGATACTTCAACCTACAAACCATGCCACAGTGATCCCTTTCCAATAATCCAGCAGGATCTCCAGTCACTACTCAAATCCTAAGGCCCATGTCAGAACCTCTCCCAAGAGTCCATCTCTCTATTTACCCATACCACTCCCCGCACTCCCACCTTCTACATGCTTCCTTAAGTCCATAAACCTAACCACCCAGGACGCCCCATTGTGGCCGGTTACTGTGCCCCCACTGAATCTCTGCTCTTGTAGACCAACACCTTCAACCTATTTACCCGGAACCTATCCTCCTATATAAAAGATACCAACCTTTTCCTCGATCGACTCTCCACAGTTCCTATCCCTTTACCACACACTGCCCTGCTTGTCACTATTGATGCCACCTCCCTGTACATTAACATTCCTAATGCCCATGGCCTTACTGCTATTGAACACTACCTTTCCAGACGCCCTATGGATTCCAAACCAACAACCTCCTTCCTAGTCTAGTCTCGATGACCAACTATATCCTCACCCACAATTACTTCTCCTCTGAAGACATTACCTACAAACAAATCTGCAGTATGGCTATGGGCACCCACATGGCACCATCCTATGCTAACCTATTCATGGGCCATCTAGAGGAATCCTTCCTAAAAACCCAGAATCCTAAACCCCTCATCTGGTTCAGATTCATTGGCGACACCTTTGCTATCTGGATTGAAGGTGAGGACACCTTATTCACATTCCTCCAGAACCGCAACAACTTTTCCCCCATTTGCTTCACTTGTTCCTACTCAACCCAACAAGCCACCTCCCTAGATGTTGACCTTCACCTCAGAAATGGCTACATCAGTACCTTCATCCATATCACACCTACTAACCACCAGCAATACCTCCACTTCGACAGCTGCCACTGATTCCATACCAAGAAGTCCCTTCCGTACAGACCAGCCACCAGTGGTCGTCGCATCTGCAGTGATGAGCAGTTCCTCTCAAAATATACCGAGGGTCTCACTGACGCCTTCAATGACCGTAATTATCCTCCCATTCTTGTACAAAAACAAATCTCCCGTGCCTTATCTTTCCAGTCTCCCACTACCTCCTAAAGTCCCACAGAGGAGCATTCCCCTTGTAACTCAGTACCATCCGGGACTGGAGCAACTGAATTACATTCTCCGTCAGGGTTTCCATTACCTCTTGTTGTGTCCTGAAATGAGAAATGTCCTGCCACTATCCCTCCCATCCCTCCTACCATGGTATTCCGCCGTCCACCGAACCTACACAATATACTCGTCTATCCTTACAGAACCCCTGCTCCCAATCCCTTACCTCATGGGTCATACCCCTGTAATAGACCTAGATGCAAGACCTACATCTACATCTACATTTATACTACGCATGCCACCCAACAGTGTGTGGCGGAGGGCACTTTACATGCCACTGTCATTACCTCCCTTTCCTGTTCCAGTCGCGTATGGTTCACGGGACGAAGGACTGCCAAAAAGCCTCCGTGCCCGCTCAAATCTCTCTAATTTTACATTCGTGATCTCCTCGGGAGGTATAAGTAGGGGGAAGCAATATATTCGATACCTCATCCAGAAATGCACCCTCTCAAAACCTGGACAGCAAGCTATACCGCAATGCAGAGCACCTCTCTTGCAGAGTCTGCCACTTGAGTTTGCTAAACATCTCCGTAATGCTATCACGCTTACCAAATAACCCTGTGACGAAACATGCCGCTCTTCTTTGGATCTTCTCTATCTCCTCTGTCAACCCGGCCTGGTACGGATCCCACACTGATGAGCAACACTCAAGTATAGTTCGAACGAGTGTTTTGTAAGCCAACTCCTTTGTTGATGGACTACATTTTCTAAGGACTATCCCAATGAATCTCAACCTGGCACCCACCTTACCAACAATTAATTTTATATGATCATTCCACTTCAAATTGTTCCATACGCATACTCTCATATATTTTACAGAAGTAACTGCTACCAGTTTTTGTTCCGCTATCATATAATCATACAATAAAGGATCCTTCTTTCTATGTATTCGCAATACATTACCTGTCCCATACATCCTCCTACCACCACCTACTCCAGTCCAGTCACTAACATCACCCATCCCATCAAAGGCAGGCTACCTGTGAAACCAGTCATATGATTTACAAGCTAAGCTGCAACCACTGTGCTGGATTCTGTGTGGGCATGACAACCAACAAGCTGTCTGTCTGCATGAACGGCCACCAACAAACTGTGGCCAAAAAACAAATGGACCACTCTGTTGCTGAACATGCTGCCAAACATGATATCCCTCATCTCAATGACTGCTACACAGCCTGTGCCATATGCATCCTTCCCACCAACACCAGCTTTTCTGAATTGTGCAGGTGGGAACTTTCCCTACAGTACATCCTACGTTCCCGTAACCCTCCTGGCCTCAACCTTCGTTAGTCACTGTCCTCACCCATCCAGCCCCCTCCCTGTTCCCATTCCAACACTACACAGCCGTCATTTCACCGCCACACCCAGTCTTTTAATTTCTTTTTATTTCTCTCCTTTCCGCTACTTACCCCCTCCCCCTTCCGCACCTTCTCTCTTGCCCTCCGTCTAAACTGCAACAATTCACTGTCCACCACTCCCACCATGCTATCCCTCCCTGTCCCTGCCCCAGCCTCCTCCTTACCCCCACCCAATCACCACTCCCATCATCATGACTGGTGCTGCTGCTCGCAGTGTGGTTTCAGCTCTCTGAGACTGCAGATGTGTGTGCATGTTGCATTGGCGTGTGTGTGTGTGTGTGTGTGTGTCTACTGCTGACAAAGGCCTTAATGGCCGAAAGCTATAATTGTGTGAATCTTTTTGGTGTGCCTATCGTGACTCGGCATCTCCACTATATGGTGAGTAGCAACTTTCCTTCTCTGGTATTGTTACATTCCATCCTGGATTTTCCATTGTTTGGTAGGATTAATTTGCATGTTATTGTGCTGCAAGGTACCAGGAAGTTAGTCTGGGTAAATGTGGAACTGAAGTAGCCTGTTAATGCATTGTGTTTAGTAGAATCATTGGCAGAAAATGATGTATTAGACTAATCTCATTACTTTGTAAGGAAAAGCATAGTATTCATATTGGAAGACTTGAACAGGAAAATAGTACCTGTGAATTTAGGTAGTTTGATGCTTATAGGAGTACAGCTCACCAAAGGAATGTTGGAAGTCCTCGATGATATGGTTAGCGATCCAGTGTGTGCACCAGGGTAGTGTGCAAACCGCTGACAAAACTGCATTTTATAGGAAGTTGGAGCATCTTGGAGGTACGGACAGATTGGAAATGGAGAAATTATTGTTTGAAGCTGATGATTTGTTTTTTCCTTGAGGGCCTTTCATATACCACAATGTTTTCAATCAGTATTGGAAGAATTCATTGACCAACAGCTAGCAGATGAGGTAACAGAGAAAAGTGCTCGTCCATGGAGAGCAGCTGTGATAGTTGTGCTGAAAAAGTCACTACACGGGAGCAAAAGATATAGACTCTCTTGTGACTACATACATCTTAACAGCTAAACCATAAATGATGCACGTCCAGTCCCAGACATCACTGAAACTATTGACAGTTTGTGGCAGTGTGAGTACTCCTCTACCTTAGATCCGAGGAGTGGGTACTATCAGGTAGAGGTATGCCCAGAGGTCTGTCCAAAAACAGCGTTCTCGGACCCAGTGGCCATTTGCAGTAGCTTAGGATGCTGTCCCCCCCATGAACCATGGAACTTGCCGTTGGTGGGGAGGCTTGCGTGCCTCAGCGATACAGATAGCCGTATCGTAGGTGCAACCACAACGGAGGGGTATCTGTGGAGAGGCCAGACAAACGTGTGGTTCCTGAAGAGGGGCAGCAGCCTTTTCAGTAGTTGCAGGGGCAACAGTCTGGATGATTGACTGATCTGGCCTTGTAACACTAACCAAAACGGCCTTGCTGTGCTGGTACTGTGAACGGCTGAAAGCAAGGGGAAACTACAGCCGTAATTTTTCCCGAGGGCATGCAGCTTTACTGTATGGTTAAATGATGATGGCATCCTCTTGGGTAAAATATTCCGGAGGTAAAATAGTCCCCCATTCGGATCTCCGGGCGGGGACTACTCAGGAGGACGTCGCTATCAGGAGAAAGAAAACTGGCGTTCTACAGATCGGAGCATGGAATGTCAGATCCCTTAATTGGGCAGGTAGGTTAGAAAATTTAAAAAGGGAAATGGATAGGTTAAAGTTAGATATAGTGGGAATTAGTGACGTTCGGTGGCAGGAGGAACAAGACTTTTGGTCAGGCGAATACAGGGTTATAAATACAAAATCAAAACGGGGGAATGCAGGAGTAGGTTTAATAATGAATTAAAAAAAAAGGAGTGCGGGTAAGCTACTACAAACAGCATAGTGAACGCATTATTGTGGCCAAGATAGACACGAAGCCCACGGCTACCACAGTAGTACAAGTTTATATGCCAACTAGCTCCGCAGATGACGAAGAAATTGAAGTAATATATGATGAAATAAAAGAAATTATTCAGATAGTGAAGGGAGATGAAAATTTAATAGTCATGGGTGACTGGAATTCGGTAGTAGGAAAAGGAAGAGAAGGAAACGTAGTAGGTGAATATGGATTGGGGCTAAGAAATGAAAGAGGAAGCCGCCTGGTAGAATTTTGCACTGAGCACAACTTAATGATAGCTAACACTTGGTTCAATAATCATAAAAGAAGGTTGTATACATGGAAGAAGCCTGGAGATACTAGAAGGTATCAGATAGATTATATAATGGTAAGACAGAGATTTAGGAACCAGGTTTTAAATTGTAAGACGTTTCCAGGGGCAGATGTGGACTCTGACCACAATCTATTGGTTATGAACTGTAGATTAAAACTGAAGAAACTGCAAAAAGGTGGGAATTTAACGAGATGGGATCTGGATAAACTGAAAGAACCAGAGGTTGTACAGAGTTTCAAGGAGAGCATAAAGGAACAATTGACAGGAATGGGGGAAATAAATACAGTAGAAGAAGAATGGGTAGCTTTGAGGGATGAAGTAGTGAAGGCAGCAGAGGATAAAGTAGGTAAAAAGACGAGGGCTAGTAGAAATCCTTGGGTAACAGAAGAAATATTGAACTTAATTGATCAGAGGAGAAAATATAAAAATGCGGTAAATGAAGCAGGCAAAAAGGAATACAAACGTCTCAAAAATGATATCGACAGGAAGTGCAAAATGGCTAAGCAGGGATGGCTAGAGGACAAATGTAAGGATGTAGAGGCTTGTCTCACCAGGGGTAAGATAGATACTGCCTACAGGAAAATTAAAGAGACCTTTGGAGAAAAGAGAACCACTTGTATGAAATCAAGAGCTCAGATGGAAACCCAGTTCTAAGAAAACAAGGGAAAGCAGAAAGGTGGAAGGAGTATATAGAGGGTCTATACAAGGGCTGAACTTGAGGACAATATTATGGAAATGGAAGAGGATGTAGATGAAGATGAATGAGTTTGACAGAGCACTGAGAGACCTGAGTCGAAACAAGGCCCCGGGAGTAGACAACATTCCATTAGAACTACTGACAGCCTTGGGAGAGCCAGTCCTGACAAAACTCTACCATCTGGTGAGCAAGATATATGAGACAGGTGAAATACCCTCAGACTTCAAGAAGAATATAATAATTCCAATCCCAAAGAAAGCAGGTGTTGACAGATGTGAAAATTACCGAACTATCAGTTTAATAAGTCACGGCTGCAAAATACTAACACGAATTCTTTACAGATGAATGGAAAAACTAATAGAAGCCGACCTCGGAGAAGATCAGTTTGGATTCTGTAGAAATATAGGAACACGTGAGGCAATATTGACCCTACGACTTATCTTAGAAGCTAGATTAAGGAAAGGCAAACCTACGTTTCTAGCATTTGTAGACTTAGAGAAAGCTTTTGACAATGTTGACTGGAATACTCTCTTTCAAATTCTGAAGGTGGCAGGGGTAAAATACAGGGAGCGAAAGGCTATTTACAACTTGTACAGAAACCAGATGGCAGTTATAAGAGTAGAGGGACATGAAAGGGAAGCAGTGGTTGGGAAGGGAGTGAGACAGGGTTGTAGCCTCTCCCCGATGTTATTCAATCTGTATATTGAGCAAGCAGTGAAGGAAACAAAAGAAAAATTCAGAGTAGGTATTAAAATCCATGGAGAAGAAATAAAAACTTTGAGGTTTGCCGATGACATTGTAATTCTGTCAGAGACAGCAAAGGACTTGGAAGAGCAGTTGAACGGAATGGATAGTGTCTTGAAAGGAGGATATAAGATGAACATCAACAAAAGTAAGAGGATAATGGAATGTAGTCGAAGTAAGTCGGGTGATGCTGAGGGAATTAGATTAGGAAATGACACGCTTAAAGTAGTAAAGGAGTTTTGCTATTTGGAGAGCAAAATAACTGATGATGTTCGAAGTAGAGAGGATATAAAATGTAGACTGGCAATGGGAAGGAAAGCGTTTCTGAAGAAGAAAAATTTGTTAACATCGAGTATAGATTTAAATGTCAGGAATTCGTTTCTGAAAGTATTCGTATGGAGTGTAGCCATGTATGGAAGTGAAACATGGACGATAAATAGTTTGGACAAGAAGAGAATAGAAGCTTTCGAAATGTGGTGCTACAGAAGAATGCTGAAGATTAGATGGGTAGATCACATAACTAATGAGGAGGTATTGAATAGGATTGGGGAGTAGAGAAATTTGTGGCACAACTTGACTAGTAGAAGGGATCGGTTGGTAGTACATGTTCTGAGGCATCAAGGGATCACCAATTTAGTATTGGAGGGCAGTGTGGAGGGTAAAAATCGTAGAGGGAGACCAGGAGATGAATACACTAAGCAGATTCAGAAGGATGTAGGTTGCAGTAATTACTGGGAGATGAAGCAGCTTGCACAGGATAGAGTAGCATGGAGAGCTGCATCAAACCAGTCTCAGGACTGAAGACCACAACAACAACAACAGGACGCTGTATGAGTTAAAAAATGCTCCAGCAACTTTTTCGTGCTTGCTGGATGGAGTGCTGTGGGGACTGAAACCTCACTAGAGCACGGTATACTCAGATGATATAACTGTTTTTGCAAAGGATATGGCAGAGCATACACAATGTTTGTGAGAGGTTTTTAGAAGATTACGAACAGCAGTTTCAATATTAAGCATGGAAAAATGTCACTTTGAATTGGAAGAAGTTGCATATTTAGGGCCCATTATTAGCAGCAAAAGGTCAAGATGAAACTGAGTTTGATGCAGGCAGTCTGGGAATTTATGATTCCTAATAGTACCAAGGAGTTATAATCTTTTTTAGGGTGAGGGAATTACAATGCAAAATTCATAAAAGGCCTTGCAGATATTACGGGACCACTTGTACGTCTGTTAAAAAGGGGGGTAAGATTTGAATGGACAGAGGAATGCCAAGACACATTCGAGGAGTTAAAGAGAGCATTGACATCAGGACTAGTACTAATTTTTATGGAATACAAGAAAGAGTTTATCTTGAAGCCAACACTTTTAACCAACCATCATAGGGTGTGTTCTCAGTCCAGTAGTAAATGGAGAGGATCATCTTGTAGCATTTGCCTCTAGGCAGTTGAACAGCATAGAGAAGAACTACTCCACAACAAAACAAGAGATACTTAGTGCGATATATGGAATCACATACTTCTTATGTTATTTGTATGGTAAAAAAATTAGAGTGGTAACAGACCATGCAGCTCTTGAATGGTTGTTGAAGTTTGAGGACCCTTCTAGTAGGGCACTGTGTCTAAGCCAGTTTGATTATGAAGTCATACACAAGCCTGGGAAGACACACATAAACGCGGATAGCTGAAGCCAAAGAGCAGCATTCATACAAACTCTGGGTCATGACCTTGCACAAAGCAGCATAATGGGCTGACACTGAATGTGAACAGTATGTGTACCAGCTGCAATTCATGGTGTGGGATGAGTATGACAATGAGGTTGGGTTAGCAGGTAGCAGTGCCAGCGAAGCTAAAAGAGGAAGTGCTGGAAGAAGTATGTGACAACATATTGTCAGGACATGGGGGCTGTAGAACAGTGAATAGGTGAGTAGCAGACGGCTACTGGCGGAAATCTAGGAAAGTAGTTGTGAACTGGTACATAAAGGGATGTGTACAATGCACACAAAGAGCAGATACGAACCATAATTTAATACCTATGGCAGAAGTTACCAGTAGCAACGGGACCTTCTAAAATGATCAGGTTGGACATCCTCACGCCTTATAACTGGAATCCAGCTGGAAATCAGTCTGTGTTATCTATGACTGATCACTTTTCTAGATATGTGGAAATGATTGCAGTACCTAACGAACAAGCAGCAACAATAGTGCAAGCATGTCAACAGTTGGGTGCTCAGATGTGGAGTGCCATAAACTATGATCATTGATCAGACGACAATCTTTATGTTAGATTTGCTAAAGGTTAGAAAGTTAAGAATAAGTCCGCTGCATCCTCAGGTTAATAGTAGGATGGAGAGGGTACATCATTGGAAGGAGGTTAAGTCATTATGGTAACACACTTCACAATGATTGGCACATGTACTTTTCCTTTGTTGTAAGTACTTATAATTCAAAAGTCCATTCTGTGGCAGAGTTATCACCATATGAGGTAGTTTACTGCACATGTTGTCATCATTTGACAAAATAAGATAAAGACTTAGCAAGGACAGGGAGTTTATCAAGGATTTTGCTAAAACAGTGAGGGAGATCGGGAAGCATGTTCAGGTAGCAAATATCTGAGCCCTAGAACACCAGGAGTGATTCAAAAACTGTGTGGGCAGATTACCACAGTATAAAGACGGTCTGTGGGTAATGTTATTGAACCTGTATGCTACGGAAAGTAAGACCAAGAAATTTGTAACTCATTATCAAGAGCCATATCATGTAGTTGAAACAACCTAGCTGCTAAATGTCAGGCTTCAATTACCAACTTGTGCAACTGTTCAAAAAATGGTTCAAATGGCTCTGAGCACTATGGGACGTAACATGTGAGGTCATCAGTCCCCTAGAGCTTTGAACTACTTAAACCTAACTAACCTAAGGGCATCACACACATCCAAGAGGGGTGGGGGGTTGAGGGTGGGGATGGTGGTGATGGAGGAGGTGGGGGTGTGGGGAGGGGGGGGGAGCACTCCCTGTTCCCAGGTTGCCATGGGTCAAAGTAAAGATGAGGGGAGTCCTTATCTTGGCAGTATTGCACCTTTTCACCAGCAGTGGAATGGGGGTGGTGCGGGTACTACCATCAGAAACTGGAGTACTTTCCACAAGGTAAGAGGATGTAGTACTCCCAAGCAATCGTTGGGCACTGAAGCTGACTCTGAATGCGTAATGACGTGAGCCATTAGAAAAATGTGTTTATGGAATTACAGAGGGAGATGAAACAAAAAGATGTGCTGAAGGGAATAAGGAGTGAGTATGGTAAGATGCACCAATCATATGAGCAAGTGCAGCGGCAAATGCAGCAGATAGTGGATGTAGTGCCACACACATACAGTGAGGTTGGTTAGAAGCAGGGGTAGGTTATCGAAAATGGTTTTCAAGTCTGGGGATGCCGTAGACATCCAGGAACTGAATCGTATGATAGAGAGAGTGTAAGTGATGTAGCAAGGAGGAATAAGGCCGCCACAAAGTGGCACACTACACATTTAACCAGTTTGCAAACACGGGATATTGAACAAACCATGGGTATTATGAAGGTTAGCAATGAATGTAACGCACTTGTTAAAGACGACAGTAAATACTGTGAACTTGGACCTGGAACTTATACCGGCTTAAATGTATACTTTGGATAGGAGAATGGCAGTAGCAAGAGTGTTGCAATTTTTAGCCGATAACATTTGGAATTGCAAAGGAGTGAAATAATTAGTAACAGTGCAGACTGTGATGTAACAAGACAGACCTTCCACCTGTCCGTCTCTGTTACAGGGTAAACCAAGTTGAACATTATGCACTTCCAGTTGTAATGGCTACAGAAGCCACTAGTGATCCTTCTAGTGAGAAATATGACCTACCTGAATGAAATGTTGGATTCTAACCTAGTCCTATCCTTGAACTGGTTAACAGGCTCACAAGATGGGACGAGTGTCTGTAGAGCAAATGGCTCTCTCATATACAGCAATTTTGGGTGACACATCACTATCAAGACCATAACCGTCACAACTACAGGCACCACATTAGTGTTACTCTATTTTGTTCAGCCTTTGTCTACCTTAGCCAGAGGGCCACTTGTCAATGCGATTCCCCAGTACATCAGATACACTATGTGATCAAAAGTATCCAGGCACCCCCACAAACATACTTTTTCATATTAGGTGCATTGTGCTGTTACCTACTGCCAGGTACTCCATATCAGCAACTCAGTAGTCATTAGACATCGTGAGAGAGCATAATGAGGTGCTTCACGGAACTCACAGACTTTGAATGTGGTCAGGTGATTGGGTGTCACTCATGTCATACATCTGTACGTGAGATGTCCACACTCCTAAACATCCCTGGGTCCACTATTTCTGATGTGATAGTGAAGTGGAAATGTGAAGGGGCACCTACAGTACAAAAGCGCACAGGCCGACCTCATCTGTTGACTGACAAGAGACCGCCGAGAGTTGAAGAGGATCGTAATGTGTAATAGGTAGACATCTGTCCAGACCATCACACAGGAATTCCAAAAAGCATCAAGATCCACTGCAAGTACTATGACAGTTAGGCGGGAGGTGAGGAAACTTGGATTTCATGGTCGAGCAGCTGCTAATAAGCCACACATCATGCCGGTAAACGTCAAACGACATCTCGCTGGGTGTAAGGAGCGTAAACATTGGATGATTGAGCAGTGGAAAAACATTGTGTGGAGTGACGAATCACGGTACACAATGTGGCGATCCGATGGCAGGGTGTGGGTCTGGCGAATACCAGGTGAACATCATCTGCCAGCGTGTGTAGCACCAAACGTAAAATTTGGAGGCAGTGGTGTTATGGTGTGGTCGTGTTTTTCATGAAGGGGGCTTGCACCCCTTGTCGTTTTGTGTGGCACTATCTCACCACAGGCCTACATTGATGTTTTAAGCTCCTTCTTGCTTCCCACTGTTGAAGAGAAATTCAGGGATGGCGACTGCATCTTTCAACACAATTGAGCACCTGTTCATAATGCACGGCTTGTGGTGGAGTAGTGACATGACAATAACATTTTTGTAATGGACTGGCCTGCACAGAGCTCTGACCTGAATCCTATAGAACACCTTTGGGATGTTTTGGAACGCTGACTTCACTGACCGAGATTGATACCTCTCCTCAGTGCAGCACTCCTTGAAGAATGGGATGCCATTCCCAAAGAACTATCCATCACCTGACTGAACGTATGCCTGCGAGAGTGGAAGCTGTCATCAAGGCTAAGGGTGGGCCAATATCATACTTAATTCCGGAATTACCGGTGGAGGGCACCACGAACTTGTAAGTAATTTTCAGCCAGGTGTTCAGATACTTTTGATGACATAGTGTACTGCTGAACTGGTTAACTGTTCATACATGGAAAGACATGAGAGGTGCAAAAATCTAGATATAGCAATAAGAGAGATGTATTGTAGTGTATAATTAATTGCAAGTCGAAAGACAATGAAACTTGAGTGGTGTTGAAACGAGTACTGTTACTTACAGTACAAGATATTCATGTAAATATTTTTTAAATGTTTTGTAGAGGTTAATGTTTAAGAGGAAACTCAAATGAGAATTGAGTTTTTATTTCGTAGCCCAAGGATGGATGAATGAGCCAATGGGCTGAGAATTGTTGAGGGAATGTGTTCCACTTTCAGAGCTTTGTTGCTTAGTGTATGAGGAAAACTGTAAAAATCTATGTTGTAACGTTATATGTGAAGTCTTCTCTATCGGACTGGTTGTGGATTCAGATCTGGAGTCTGGGTCTGCCCAAAGAGGGGATGTATGTAATGCCGTATCTAAATTTTGGGTGTTACTGAATTAAAAGCAGTTCCATTGCAGCTGTGTGTGAGGCAAGCAGGCTAGCACAGCAGCACTGCTGTGTAATTTTTCAAGCAAGTGTCTGTTCACTGCAAGGCCTCCGGGCCAAGCTGTATAATTGTGGTGACATTGCAGAAAGTCTGTGCGACTATGGCTGGCCTGCAGAGTATTTCCACCCCATGGAGACAAAAGGGTGTTGCTTTGAATCTGTCGTGAAGCAATTTATCAACACAACAAGTGTGTTACTAACCACTATAAATACCCTCTGACTCTAGCACAGTTAAGCACAGTCTGGCAGTACCCTCCTTGACATTGGTTCCACACAAGTCCCCATCACACAGGACAGCCAGCAGCTGATGCTGGTATGGGCAGCCAGCAGCTGACGCTGGTCTGGGAAGCCAGCTCTACCAGACTAGCTCACAGTGCTAAATCTGCACCCTTGGACTTAGAACAACACAACAGATGAGCTGTCCCTGAGGCTCCAGGCAACATCAAACTTCTGTCTTGGAGGTCTGAGGTTCACAGTCAGGGTGGTACTACCATCATCCTTCCGCTCCAGCGTGAGCTTATAACCTGGTAGCAGTGAACACCTATGAGTATTCAGTGGATGCACATGTTATTGGCAGTGCTTGTTCAGGGCTATGTAGTGGAAACTCATGCACATTGTGCTGAGTGGAGTAAACAATGCCAGCAAAGCAGGAATAGGACATCAAATGGCCATCCCGCCACCGTGGCCTTCCGACATCATAAGCACTTCTGGTGAACACACTTTTGCCTGCAGAGAGTGTATCCAGAGGCATCACAGCACGCTGATGATGTAACTCTAGATGAAATAAAATATGCTGTGTCTTGCGCCAGAATTTTCCTAGTGAAACTGGCCAGCATCACCACCTCCATAGCTCGCCACTCCGCCAACTCCACACCACAGTGGCCCCTCTCATCCCCATTCACTATAGTATGTTTTTTGCTGTTTTATGTTTTAATATTTTCATAAATACTGTATGTTTTAAAGTTTGTTAAATTTTTACATTAACTGAAAGGTAATTTGCTGTTTATTTCTATAGACTGAGTTGCCCTTTCTAACATTGTTGTTATGGTCAACATTGTACTTAAAACTGGTTCTTTGGTAAATATGGTACTTTTTACTATTTTATGTTTTCTCACTTTTTAAATAATATATCTTTTAAAGACTGTTAATTTTTCACATCAGCTGAACGGCATTTTTTAGATCTGAAGATGCTTGTCAATCAGCTGCAACGCGTTATGTTTTATTGAAATCAAAACTATTAAAAGATTTTAGCAAATAAATCGAATTGCTGTATCTCCGTCACCTGATCACGTTACGTCTTACAAGTAACTGCTATTTCATTCAGCTAACTCTTCTGAATGTTTTCTGACCAAATTATGATAAACAGTAATTTCACATTGAAAGGAGTTTCACAATATTATGCTACAGCCACTCCCCAGATGTAATGGTAACACATAATTAATACTTTGTGTGTTAATGTGTGTGTATTTTGTTTTGAAGTACAAAATGTCCGTAGTCTGCTAGTCATTGCCAGTTCACAGCTCACAAAGGTGTTTTCATACTAAAATTTATACACAAAAGGAATTGTTAGAGGATACAGTGTCATTTAATTACAGAGCTTACAAGAGTTCTCTTATATTGCAAATGAATTTATTAAACACGGTACTCCGTGTTACTGAATATTAAAACAGTAGGAATACAGACAATGATTTAGAATTGAACTGTGTTGAAAATGTGGCACCTTGTTCATACATTTTTGAGCAAAAATTGCTAACTTAATAAAAGTGAGCAATTATAAAAATATCAGTAACTGGAAAAAGAAATATTAAATCTGAAACCTTTAACAAAACAATAATAATCTGATGAATTGGAACAAAAGATGACTAGCTTTTTGTGTTAATAACTATTTACTATATGGAAGCTTAACAACTAAACAGTGATGAAAAGGCAATCATTGAAATGATTGCAGAAATTATACATCAAATGTGACTTCAGTGATGATTTCTTTCATTAAATGGAAATGCTGTACATTAATACTATGGCTGGATGTTTGCATTACAAAACCCTACATCGCCAGTTCAGTAATGGAACAACATACCACCAACTTCTGGTCAAATACATTATAAACATTTTTAGCATTTTAGTATAAAACTAGGTATAAAAATTTATTAACCTTAAATTATAAAATAATAACAATCATATCTTTGTTTACTACTGAACTCCTTTTGCATTTTTTAAAGTCTCATTTTTGTTTTCTGAGCAAGCACTATTCAGTGAACAATATGGCCATGTTGAAAACAACAGGATGCCAGTTTTCTCAAAATTTTGTGTCATTCACTCAACCTTCTTCAATAATTTACAGATTCTTTATTTATATATATAGTATCTCAACTTAAAATAAATTTTTACATAAAAGAAAAGTGACTGTACACAATATTATTTAAAAATGCGAAGAGTACATAGCACTATTGTCCATAATAAAACATCTGTACAACATTAAAATGGAAGCACTATTTGGGTGGAGGAAAGTGCCAACATAATACTAGTTTGGACACAGACCAAATTACAGGTCTAGAGTGTTGATTCAACATGAGGGATTTCCTTCTCATCTGTACAAATGCCACTGCCCGAATCTGAGTCATTGCTATGAGGACTTGAGTAGTTCGCAGCTTCCTGTAGTCTCATCAACATGTTTAACTAAAACAGAAAACATTTTGCGTTAGATCTGACTTTACTCACACTATACAACATGCAACATATTTTATCAGTATACTTACTAAAGGGTCACCCTCTGTATCACTCTGTGTTGAGCTTAGTGATTTAATACTGCTTCCTCCTATGCCACTGCCTTGTTGGATATCATAGCCAACATCTTCCGGGCGAAGCCTTTAATAAAACAAGGAGAAAGTAAATGAAAAGCTTCTGCAGTAGGCATTGTACTGAAGACTGGGTGGATAACATTTTATCGACTTTTTAGCCACGTAAAGTGGTTATATCTCCACAAGATTTGGGCTGAGTGCTCCTTGGCAATTGTCAAGTGAGAATAGATGCAGTGTGGTTGCTAGCCTTGTCTTTATACAGCCTTTGTACTCTGGCTGTGATGTTACAGATGCTCAGTGCATTGCCCTATAAGGCAATGTTTTCATGCCATGTCTGATGTGACCATTTTAAGCTTGGAATTACTGGATTCCACACTGTACAGAGTTGCAAATAACGATCTTTATTGAGGATGTTACAGAAATTTTAATCTCTGTATCTTCTTTTATTAAACTATCCCAGAAAATGCTTGTCCCTGTGATGATAGATGCAATCTGATGCCCATTTTCCAATGCATGTTCAGCTGTCTTTGATTTCTTTGGATAGCATAGCTGCAGACAACTCTTGTGTTCAATCCAATGTTGATCTATCATCACGATATGCCTCACATAACACTATCTGAATCATAATGTATTTCATAAACACTGAAAGCTTTGAAGCTTCCATTATCTTTCACATGCCTCATGAGTTGGTGCATTCTAGCTGGAGACCTGAAGATTGACTCTTTTATCTGCTTTGGTGCCAAATAATTTCCCCAATTAATAAACCACATAATGGTAAAAATGCAACTTCTGGTCAAATACATTATAAACATTTTAAGCATTTTAGTATAAAACTAGGTTTAAAAATTTACTCTGATACTCAGTAATGTTCTGCTTTTGGGTACCTCTTCAAACTGCTTGCAATATTTATTTTTTTGCCACTCTCATGGAAGATTTTTGATAGGTGGTTCAGTTCTTGTGGTAAATTTTCAACACCAGAGACACCTTCCACTTGAACCAAGACCATCAGAACAGTGCACTTTTGAGAAGGGTAGCTACAGCTGAAAACTTACAGATAGATGTCAAATGAATGGGTTTTCTGTATACATTATGGCTGTGATGCCCACTGGGTTTTTGGCAAACAAAGACATCGAGGAAAAGTAACTTTCCATCTTTTTCAACATCCAGCATGAAATTAATGTGTTCATGAAGCTACTGAGGTTTTCCAAGTAGCCTTCCAGTTATTCACAAACAAGCGGCTACACAACAAATGTGTCACTGAGATAGCAGTAAAAACAACTCAGCTTTGTGGGAGCTGTGTCCAAGGTGATATCCTCTACGTACAAGATAATATCCTCCAAGTTCTCCAAGAACAGGTCAGCTATGGCTGGAGCTAACAGCCTCCCCATCACAATACTGCTCATCTGCTCAAAATACTCTGTGCCGTACTAAAAATTAGATGAAGAGAGGGTGTGCTCAAACAGATCCCCCACCATGCCATAAAAGAACTGGGAGAACAGATATCCTGGCATTTACTGGAAACATACATGAATAATGAGACCAGATCAAAGTTGAACATAATATCATAGCCTTCCAAGATGCAGACAATTTGCCTGACAAAAATGTCTGCATACTTTAAGTGATGCATGCAGTGGCCTACATGTGGAGTAAGTAGTCCGGCAAAAAGTTTTGCCAATTTTTATGTTGTCGATCCATTTATGTTCATGATAGGCTGTAGGTGTATCTTCTTCTGGTGCACCTTTGGCAAGCCATGTAATATAGTTGGCCTTCAGGAGAAGGTTCTTGATAGCACTGGCTTCCAGTGATCGCTCCTTGAGTAGCTTCAATGTCTTCCTTCCTATTCTTGAATTTAAAATGGGTGCAACAGGCGATAGATAAAAATACTGATTTATTTGGCAATGGACAAGCACTAGTGATGTCATGGTCAGTGCCATGGCTATGTATAGACAAGGACAACAATTACAGAGCAGTCAGTTACCACTTGATAATGGCTAAGGAGCACTTGACATGGCAGACAGCTTGATACTTTCCCCAATAATATTGCTATGATACAATGCATTAAGACATTATTTGAATGAATTATAAAATACAGTACTAGGACAATGGTTTGAACAACCCACCTCAGATAACCAACTACATAAAATTCTTTGTGGTGGTCCACTATGTGGGATTAAAACTAAATTTGACGAATAGACATATTAAATTTACCGACAAACACATGAATTTTTTAATGTACAAATGAACAGGCTGGAAAAATAATTGGAACACAAATAAATAATAATCTCTGAATTATGAAAGTACCTCAAAGATGTAAACCTGATAATATTGTAAATGATGTTTGGGACTTATTACCACACAACCACGAAAAATATTGCAACAGGACTTGTCAGTCAGTAGACACAGAACAGAAAAGGGCAAACTGTTGTTTGACAAAATGCAGTGTGTGAGTCAACATGGCTGGCACCCCATACTTTCAAAAACCTGCACTTATATTGTGTTTGAGGGCTGTAATAACCAAAATGTTATGGAACTGGTATCAGTATGGGAAAACAACCATCAGCACAATTGTGTAGGACAGTGAGTCGCAGACGTTGCAGCAATCGCCATGTTCGAAAAACGCAGCAGCAGTGTGGTGCAGCTGACAATCCAGTATAACAGTGTCCAACATTACAACATATTTCCAGTGACCATGCACCACACATTTGTACAGGTCTGTCGCAAATTAACTGAGTCACCTATTGCAAAGAGCATGTCTACTGTACAGCTGATAACTGAAAGAAGGTCTGGTAGTCTGACAAATCATTGGTTTCATTGTACTCTTGGGTCAATGATAGAAGCATGATTCTATAGTCTTAAGATCCATCATCCAATACAGTAGGCCAGAGGCAGCAGTTAAATGGTATCAAACTTGTGTTACTGTCCAGAACTTGGAGCTCTGGTGCCACAACAGGAACACACAGTTACTATTATCTCACAGACTGAATGTACCTGAGAATGTTTCACTTTTTTCAAAGAGGATAGTATATCTTTGGAACAATGGATCTGGTAACTAAATATGTCTTCTACAGGAATGGTTAGAATACCAAAACATTAATTTATCAACATCTCGAGTGCCCATAAAATTAGATCTGATTCCTATTTAACATCTGTGGGCTTACATATCAGATCTAAGTTTCCCTGCGACATGACAATGAACACAAAGTCAAACTCACCATTCAGTTTGTGGAGTCCACAAAAGTAATATTTACAAGTTATCATACATATATTAGTTCAACAATCCTGAAGATCTCTTAACGTCTAGGAAAAGAAGCTTACAACACTAGAAGAAACTAAGTGGAAATTGTTTCCAAAACTGATTTACAAGGACTAAAAATGATTTACTAGAATGGGAAAGTGCTCAGATTTTCATGTCAAGGACTTTCAGAAAATACAATGATGAAAACGGTCTCTGTGCTTTTATTATTGTATGTCTCAGAACGTCTGTAGTAACCTTCATTTAATCAAGTACAACAGACACCCCTATCAACATAATCTTAAGAAATTTTGATGCAATATTTATTGTACAAATAAATACACACTTGTCAAATTACAGAATCAAAGAGTGACTAGTGGAGGTTTCCAAGTTGATTAAGTTGTTTAACCTTTTGTGTGAACTCGGTATTATGGTAGTCATAGTGATTGTATACTACACTTCCTGATGTGTACAGTGTTATTTTCAGAAGCTTCTTTAAATCACAGATGATAAGATGATGATATGATGATGCAGCAATAAATTCTGAAATAAGAATGTACAATGTATGATTTATCCAAGATTTCTCTGAACACGCAAATGTGCATAGGAGAAACAACTACCACATTAGCAGAGATCACTACCAAGGCTGAGAAAAATGCACAACGATGGGAGTAAGTCTCATAAGTTGTCTGCCCCATTGAAAGTCACTTATCCATTTTGCTGCTATAGACGAGCTCTTCGCATTCTGTGCTGAGGCTGCTTTTATTATGGCTGTACTGCTTGGCAAATGCTTGTGACTATGTTGAGAGATGGTGTCTCGGCCAATATGAAATACTTATCATCCAATTTTTCGAAAATTATTACATGAAAAATTTGCTTTTTGCACACCTCACAATCTTGTATCTTCAGTAGATAGAGAATTGAATTTCTTTTCATTATTCATCATACTTACTGTGCTGCATGAAATTAAGTAACACAATGCACGACATTTTTCAGAGTTCACAGAGAACGTGGTTGATTTTAGCTAATACATTGCACGGAATGAAATGTAGATAAGATATTGAAATTTGATTTAAAACTGAGAGCAGAAGGCTATCTCATTTTGTTCTCAAGTTATTGGATTTTATATCAGAAGAACGGTCATGTGCAATGTGCTCATTCACGACCTTGAGCATCGTGAATAGTGATCATAACAATCGACGTGTTTCATAAATGATTCAAGATATCGAAATGAGGTTTTCTGCAGATGATAGCACACAATGAGGCACATATACTGTATGATACATATCCGAAACTTTTTTATTCAATGGCATATGGAAGTAACGCATCTGCAGGAGAGAGGGGTCGGTGGCCTAAGATGCATTCAGATGTCTACAGCGCTGCATGAAAATCCAAGTGTCATGCATATATACGCCAACAACACCTGGGGAATGGCATGGCAAGACATGTATACATCCCCACAATAGTGAAAGGGTTAATTCAATGAGCTGTGTGGATGAGCTCCACAAATTTCGAAGAACAATTAATCTGTGTCTAAAACAAACAGCATTTTACACAAGAACTTCAGTCTTGGTTCTTATGAGGGCCTCCTGTGTGTTTCACTGAGAGAGCTACTATGTCTGACACTAAGTTAAAAAGCACCTGATTGACCTCTCAGTGATAGAATGTCTGAAAATATTCATATTGCGAGGAACCAGAAAAGCAAACTCGAGGACATTCTACAACGAAATACATCACTGGCCCTGAGATTTCTGATCGAAGTACAAGAACAGTACTACACCAGTAACTTGTGTTACATACACACAAAATGTTGCCAAGTCATGAAATAACCAAGTAAGGGGTGGAGACAGGGCTGGGATGGGGGGTAGGGAGGGGAGGAGAGGGTGTGGAGGGGAGGGGAGGAAGTGTTCAGTTAGTTAATTTAATGAGAAGATGGATTTTCATTTATGAGGCTTCAGAAACAAAAATTTTAGTACAGTACAGTAATAATATATAACACTACAAATGCCTGTTGCATTGCCCAAATATAACTGTCTGGTCTGCTAGAGCTGAATTTGGGATGCATTGGATCCATACTTTTTGTGGGCTAAGTATGTTAGTAACCATGACATTGAACTGAAATTATGATATATTAAAGAAGTATCTGAGGGGCAAATTGGCAGAACATTATGAGACTGTGTAATTGCGAAGACGATAGAGAGGGAATTTATGTATCTTCTCATCGAGAAAAATGATCTATAATCTTGCATTATGACACTGATCGGCACACACTGTTATCTGCTTTGATTCCACGTGATTTTTCACCAGAGGTACCAAAAGCTAAGATTTGTAAATTTTTCTCGAAAGACTGAATAATTAAGGATAATACCAGATGTTCCTTTTATTTATAAAA
This sequence comes from Schistocerca nitens, assembly GCF_023898315.1. NCBI lineage: Eukaryota > Metazoa > Arthropoda > Insecta > Orthoptera > Acrididae > Schistocerca > Schistocerca nitens. The sequence goes on along the minus strand of NC_064616.1, from coordinate 163,804,203 downwards.
TAATTGCTTTCCTAGTTTTCTTTGTTTGATATAATCCTTCAAAAAGTTGGGGGTATTTCTCCAACATGCACTACACTGATAGATCCATAGACCTGAGATATGGTTTTGGGCTTCAATTCTTCTGTCCTCTCCCAGTCCCTCCCTTCCTAGGGCACCCAAGACAATCAAAGCTTAAAATATTTATTTTCAACAAACTAAACATTGCAAAGAATCAACTAGTCCTGAAAAACACATAGTTGTATAGTTTCTAACACCATACCTCAGCAGTGCTTCAGGCCCACCCTGGACTATGTCTCCTGTCCAGGGATATGTCTGGCAGATGAAGTGAGCTGGATCTTCCCAAGCAGCTCTCCTTCCATAAAGCTGTAGTCCTTCGCGGACAGCCTCTAACAAGTATGGCACCACAGAATAGTTCCAAAGATCAGTGAACCACACCTGAGATCCAGTTACATTGCTAGGGCATGAAAGGAAGAGCCGTGGTCCTGTGAATAAATGAAATGCCATTCTCTAACAAATCCACACCATGAAAAGCTGTCTATTATGACAGAACTGGTCAAAAAGTAATGAGATGCCTCCTTTCTCTTTGCTGCAACAGATATCCAAATACCCTTATGATACCACCCTAACCCTACCCAAGTCATATTTGTGTTTATTATGAATTACTATGAAGAACACACATTTTACAGCTCAGTAAGCAAATTTCTCAACATACCATCTCCTTGTTTGTCATTTAACACTTCTTCTTAAATGTACATGGTGACTCAATGTATATTTTTCATTCAGTACATTAAATTTCCACTGCCACAGAGAAACCCATCATGATGTGTAACAAGACAGACTGATGAACTGCATTCGAGTTCATCTACTATGATTAAGCATTTGTGACTGCCACAGACATTGCAAAACAACGAAGTTAGCTTTATATGAACAACTGGCCCCATTTGACATCTAATCTGTAAAGATTTGCCTTATTGTAAGAAAATGTGTTACTCTGTGAATGCATTACTGATTCCATTAAATACTTAAAAATCTCAAGAAAGATGTGAGAACAACTAATATCTGCCAAATATTTTATTACAGCACTTAAGTTTCCCTTGAACTACGAACAAAAATTTTTGGTAAATATCCATGTAGAGTAATGATGCATGAATGACTATACTCGCAACGGAAAGAGTGGTTTAGTATTACAATAATTTGTGGTAGCTTTGCTGCCACAACACTGCCATCACTTATCAATGTTCGTGAGAACGCAATGTAAACTGTCCATACAGCACTACATAATTTATTGACATTCACAGTATTAAAATTACATTTTCATACATAAACATACTTTTAAATCTGTTTGCATACGGCTGATTTCTGAAGTAACCCAGTTTTTAAATCCCAAACATGGAAAAACGAGAAGAGGAGCTTCAAACCTTAGTAAAATGAGTGTCACTGAAGGTAGATATAAATGTTGTGTTGTTGTGGTCTTTAGTCCAAAGACTGGTTTGATGCACCTCCCCATGCTTATATACCCTGTGCAAGCTGCTTCATCTCTGCTTAACTACTGGAACCTACCTTCATATGAACCCACTTAATGTAATCAAGCCTTGGTCTCCCTTTAATAATTTTTAATGTTATCACTTTTCATATTGCATAAACCACAGTGGTGCAAGAAGGCACACAGAATACCACCATCCAAGTATACACATATTGAATATTAGTTACCACACACCAACCAAATGAAGAGGAAATTAAATGACAAAATATTTTGAATACTAGTGACACAAACATAAGAGCCCATGAAAAAAATCATTAAGTTATTTTAAAATCTATGAATGAGGCACATTTTACACTAGAAAAAGATTATTAAAAGCTAAACTTACCTATCGTAACATCTGATGAACTGTGTGTTTCAAGAAACTTATTTAAATGTTGCCATACTTTTGGAATCCATTCCAAGATGCGAGTCAAGTCATTATTTCTGACACCTTCATGTATTTCAACTTCCAGTAATCGTCTACGCAAGTAACGCCCCAAGAATCCCTTAACAGGTTCCATGTGGTTTGCACATAACACCCATCTGTAAAAATGGAAATTGATTAAACCAAACCTAAATCATAGCACAACCATATACAAAAACATTAAAATGAATGGAATTGTGGTAACACAAATCATAATGATGATGTTATCAAATGTGATCCAGTTTTTTTTTAGATGACAGACCAGTTGAAATGCAATGATCGTTGAAAAGGGGTATATAAATCTTAACTCAGGGCAGGTTAGTTGCTGATGTTACAATAACTCTTAACATCATGTTCTACTCAGCAAGCCTACCTTTGCCTACATCATTTTCAAAAAATGTGCAACTATTCAGATGCCATACAAAACTATAGGTCTGTTTACAATGATAGCACTGCAGCAACCTATTCAGAGAATTAGTCACCCTCATTCCCCAGTTCTGTCTGAAATGTCATTATTTGGATAAAAAAATTATTGGAAGTCATTGCAGATATTGCTCAATGGCTTCATCCCTGAAGCTATCTACCTATCAAAATTATGCAAACATGTATCTGACTTGCGTACCTCATTTTCAGGAACACTGCCACAATTATTTCACTGGGAAAAGTTGGACTTGTTTGTTCCTAAGATCACTATACTTATAGCATATTAACTCCCTAACCTAAAAATACCAAAATAAGTCAGCCTTCTTGCTGTTGTCAGTTTATCATCTGATGGCTCAGTAGCTCAGTGGTGAAGTGGTGGACTATGTATCCAAAGGTCTTGGGTTCGATCCTCAGTCAGTTCTAGGATTTTTACCCATCGCTTTTCATTTCTTTCGCCTCTGGCAATGTTTGTTAACATAAAAATGCCAAGTTGGACTGTGGTTCAGAATCCACATAAAATTAAAGGTCCCCATATATCTGGCTGGGAAAATCAGTTCGAAGGTCAGAAAAAGGCAAAGGCATCATACCATCTCTACAAGGTCCATGTCTAATAAAGAACTGTGGGGTTAAAACCAACCTTTGGGTTAATGGCAGCTTCACAATTTTTTTTTTATATTTATTTTCACAGAAAAATATTCCTTGCTGGAAAAGAGAGAAGTATGACACAATTTTATATGATAAAAATAGTGTGTGAGGGCAAATATATACTTTCACTATTCAGTTATACTGGGTTAAAATGAAAAATATATTTTAAATAATATAACTTTTGTCAGGACTTAATTACCTGAACTAACAAAAAGTACGTATAAAACAGATGTCTATCATTGCTGGGATACTCAGTCTGCAGTATTCTCTTGATATCACATGTTACTGCTGACAAATATGTCTGCTTGTATCTGTATATGTGCGGATGGATATGTGTGTGTGTGTGTGTGTGTGTGTGTGTGTGTGTGTGTGTGTGTGTGTGTGGGCGCGCGCGAGCCCGCGCGAGCGTATACCTGTCCTTTTTTTCCCCCTAAGGTAAGTCTTTCCGCTCCCGGAATTGGAATGACTCCTTACCCTCTCCCTTAAAACCCACATCCTTTCGTCTTTCCCTCTCCTTCCCTCTTTCCTGATGAAGCTACCGTGGGTTGCGAAAGCTTGAATTTTGTGTGTGTGTTTGTGTTTGTCTGTGTGTCTATCAACATACTAACGCTTTCGTTTGGTAAGTTACATCATCTTTGTTTTTATATATATGACACACAAACAAACACAAACACACACACAAAATTCAAGCTTTCGCAACAAACTGTTGCCTCATCAGGAAAGAGGGAAGGAGAGGGAAAGACGAAAGACGAATACACAAATATTCCGCACGTCCAGGGCCTCGCTTCCTTTCACGCCGATCACCTGCCACCCTACCTAAAACCTCTTTCCTCATCACCTTAGCCAGCTTCATCCTGACCCACAACTTCTTCACTTTTGAAGGCCAGACATACCAGGATGGCCCCCTCGTACGCCAACCTATTCATGGGTCACTTAGAGGAAGCCTTCTTGGTTACCCAGGCCTGCCAACCCAAAGTTTGGTACAGATTTATTGATGACATCTTCATGATCTGGACTCACAGTGAAGAAGAACTTCAGAATTTCCTCTCCAACCTCAACTCCTTTGGTTCCATCAGATTCACCTGGTCCTACTCCAAATCCCATGCCACTTTCCTTGACGTTGACCTCCACCTGTCCAATGGCCAGCTTCACACGTCCGTCCACATCAAACCCACCAACAAGCAACAGTACCTCCATTATGACAGCTGCCACCCATTCCACATCAAACGGTCCCTTCCCTACAGCCTAGGTCTTCGTGGCAAACGAATCTGCTCCAGTCCGGAATCCCTGAACCATTACACCAACAACCTGACAACAGCTTTCGCATCTCGCAACTACCCTCCCGACTTGGTACAGAAGCAAATAACCAGAGCCACTTACTCATCCCCTCGAACCCAGAATCCCCCACAGAAGAACCACAAAAGTGCCCCACTTGTGACAGGATACTTTCCGGGACTGGACCAGACTCTGAATGTGGCTCTCCAGCAGGGATATGACTTCCTCAAATCCTGCCCTGAAATGAGATCCATCCTTCATGAAATCCTCCCCACTCCACCAAGAGTGTCTTTCCGCCGTCCACCTAACCTTCGTAACCTCTTAGTTCATCCCTATGAAATCCCCAAACCACCTTCCCTACCCTCTGGCTCCTACCCTTGTAACCGTCCCCGGTGTAAAACCTGTCCCATGCACCCTCCCACCACCACCCACTCCAGTCCTGTAACCCGGAAGGTGTACACGATCAAAGGCAGAGCCACGTGTGAAAGCACCCACGTGATCTACCAACTGACCTGCCTACACTGTGATGCATTCTATGTGGGAATGACCAGCAACAAACTGTCCATTCGCATGAATGGACACAGGCAGACAGTGTTTGTTGGTAATGAGGATCACCCTGTGGCTAAACATGCCTAGGTGCACGGCCAGCACATCTTGGCGCAGTGTTACACCGTCCGGGTTATCTGGATACTTCCCACTAACACCAAGCTATCCGAACTCCGGAGATGGGAACTTGCTCTTCAATATATCCTCTCTTCCCGTTATCCACCAGGCCTCAATCTCCGCTAATTTCAAGTTGCCGCCACTCATTCCCCACCTGTCATTCAACAACATCTTTGCCTCTGCGCTTCTGCCTCGACTGACATCTCTGCCCAAACTCTTGGTCTTTAAATATGTCTGCTTGTGTCTGTATATGTGTGGATGGATATGTGTGTGTGTGCGAGTGTATACCCGTCCTTTTTTCCCCCTAAGGTAAGTCTTTCCGCTCCCGGGATTGGAATGACTCCTTACCCTCTCCCTAAAACCCACATCCTTTCGTCTTTCCCTCTCCTTCCCTCTTTCCTGATATATATATATATTATTATTATTATTATTATTTATGAATTCTCCCAATAACGGAAGACATTAAGCAAATGACATTAAGCAAATGACAATCAACTTTTTTTCTGGTTCTTCTTGTTGCTCCAATAGATCTTCATTCTTTTTGAGAAGGCTTGCTTTCGCTCTTCTGACCACTTCGGTCTGTACTGTTTTTGTTTTGGTTGCTCTGGTAAAACTTTCCACTTCTCTACTTTGTGCTTAAAAGTATCTCTGTCTGAAATATCGGTTGCTGTTATATCCGCGTTGGTGAGGTCTTTTCTAACTTCGATCATCCAAGGTGTTGAAGCTTTAAGTGAGGTTACGTAATTTATTAGCTTTCTGGTCAAACGGTTTTCTGGTAATCTGCTAAGATGACCAAAGAATTTCAGTCGCCTTTTCTTAAAATCAATTTCTATGTTTGAAAACTTTTCTGTTGTTTTGATTGTTTGCAGTCTGTAGCCATCTTTAGTCTGTCTCGCTCCTAAAATTTTCCTAATGATTTTTCTCTCTTCTTTTTTGATGTCTTCGAGTTCTCGCTTTCTGTTCAGTACTAGTGTTTCACTTGCATAGAGGACTGTTGGTTTTATGACGGTATTGTAATGCCGAATTTTAGTTTGTCTTGACAAGGATTTCTTGTTGTAGAGGTTGTGGACTAACCAGAATGCTTTTTTGACTTTTTGTAAACGATTTTGCTGTGATACTATTTCTTGGCCTGTTGGTTCAATGTATTCTCCGAGGTACTTAAAATACGGGATTCTATTGATATATATATATAAGTACCATCACAATGTCTTTGTGTATGTAGATTGCATAATAACCTGCAATTAAGAAATAATTTAATGTTATAATTCACTTACCGAAAATTGTGATGCAGTTGCAAATTTGTTGTGGAGCATGTGGCTTGATTCATTGTTCCAATAATATAAGGGCACTTTGAGTATTTGGCATTCAGAAATCCATTAAAGACTTCACCAAGGGAAGCTGCATGGTGAAGATTATCCAGAATAATAACTGAGGGCAAATCTGAAGCATTACTTTCACACTGCTCAGCAACATTTGCAAGATACTGTCTAAGTTCTTTGCTACTTTTGTGATCAACACTGAAAAGAAAAAACATTAGTCATTATACCTGCTGAGCTCATTGCACACAACACAATAATAAATAGCACATAAAATAACAACTTTTCTTCAAACATTCTAAGGATACAGTTGTAAACAGATACAGCACAGTGGAAACAGTATAAGATTGAAACATTCGTACAATATATTTGAGCTGAGTTAATGAGAAATGGACAAATTAAAGTTTCCACGCATCCTGACCTCTTTGTGTTTTAGTAAATATTTAGAAGACTGAGTGTTTGCCAACTCAATAAAAATCTCAACAGGGCAGTATTCAACTACCTAGAGCTACAGATCTATCTCCATGGTGTCAACAATCTCAAAAATAATTAAATTACTTATGTCGATTCAATTACGTCAGTATACTGAAAGACACAACCTTCTGTGTAACAGGCGCTTTGTTTTTCAACTGAAGCTATTGTGGAAATTTTTGACAAAAAATTTACTGTTTTAAAATATAAGATTGTGTTATTTGTGTTACACGATCTATGTACAGTATAGGACCGCAATTGTTTTGACATCTTACAAACAAAACTGAGTTTTATGGGAAATCCCTCTTAGACACAATTTCTTCCTATTTGTATAACAGAATACAGTCCGTTTCAGTCATTAATAAACATACTTACTTAATAAGAATTAGTACTGTGTTCCATAGAGCTCTATCATCAACCTCCTCGTTTTCAGTGTGGCGGTCAATCATCTGTGTATTACAGTCTGTTATGCTGATGATACAACAGTGCTTAAACTCACATCACATCATGGCTGTTGATAAGATAATGGAGGGATCACAAGACTCTTCTCACTTAGTTTGCAATCAATAAACTCCTTTGTACTCAAGACAAAAGTGAAAATCTTCCATTACTTTTATCTAATGATATAGAAATTATAAGTGTCAAATGTTTAGGAATTCATATTTGTTCACAACACAATTGGGAAGAACATGCTACCCAGATCTGTACCGAGTGAGGTGGCGCAGTGGTTAGCATGCTGGACTTGCGTTCAGGACGACGACAGATCAAACCCATGTCCAGCCATCCTGAGTTAGGTTTTCTATGAGTTCCCCAAATCACTTCAGGGAAATGCTGGGATGGTTCCTTTGAAAGGGGATGGCCAACTTCCTTCCCAATCCTTCCCTAATCCAAAGGGACCGATGACGTTACAGTTTGGTCCCCTCCCCCAAAATCAATCAATCAACCAACCAACCAACCAACCACCCAACAAGTCTGTAAAAAGCACTCACAGGTCTCCCCCATCGAATATGAAAACTGAGATGTGGTTGGTATTTTGCCAAAGTTGAAAGAATATTACTCAGCACAAAAACTTTTTTGAAATACATATATGCAAAATGCCTAATTGTGCAACTTACTTGAAAGTAGCGATAGCTTCTGCTGTGGATTCCTTTCCTTCTTTTAAAACAAGAAACTCGGCAAGCTTATTGGCCAAGTATGATTTTCCAGTGCCACTTGGACCACATAATATTATCCTTCGGTGTTCCATCAGCAATGATACATATCTGTTGGCAGTAAAGAGACTGAATCATATCAACCGAAACAATATAGCTACCTATAATAATTCTGTACAGATGTTTCACTAATGCTTGGAATCAGTGCTTGGCGAATTTCAACATGCTAGCCATAAATTTTGGTAAACATTTACCTTTGTACAATTGACTTTGGAATGAGAGTTTCAAATGCTAATGCATCCACACTTCCAGAATGCACTGCTCCTTTTAGGCAAAGTAAAATATTGTTGTTTGTTCCAACCAGATAACCACATGGCAAAAGCTCAGGAGCTGGACTATCTTTATAGCGTACAACATCTCCAATGTGGTAACTCCACAATGACTCTGCACTTAAACCCAAGTTGGAAACAGGATCAACACGCAGAACATACTCCTGTAACACAAAACGGTTTAAGTAGTATCACAGTAAAATCCCCTTTTCGTGAATCTCTGGGAGAATCGTATTTTTTCATGAAATAGGGTTTTCCTTAAACAGGAGTTAAGCTTGGTTACACCATAGGGATAACCATAATTTAAATTTGAACTTTTTAGATGATATAATTATTCATTAATCACAAACTATAATGTGCTGGAAACTAAAGAGTAGTTTAGCATGAACTCGACAGGTTTTTACTTTTATGTCACATGTAACACCACAACCACCGATTTATATAACAATTTAAAGAAATTATACAAAATTAAGGTGCCATCGTTTTTATTCAAATAAAAAAACATTTTTACTTTACTAATGACACAGGATGAAAATGGCGAACAAAAATTCTATAAATGTCTTTTTTCTATGAAAAATAAACAAATGTTTTTCATTTTTTTTCTTCCACCATAATGTACTGAGAGGGGTTGTCACTCCAACTAGCTGACTCAGCAATAACTGATGAAATGTAGCTGCCCACAGTATCATTTCCTTGCATAGCTATAGCACAATGCTTTGCAGGTGAATTCTCTTTTCCACCACCACCACCACCACCACCCCCTCACAGTCATTACCTCCACCAATATTAATTTTTGTCTTGTTCGTTCACACGAGAAACACACATCTCACTTACATCCAGCATTGTATGAATGTGTAACAGTCATGAAATGTTTCACTTGATAAAACATGTACAATGACTTTACTGTGGCGACGAGTGCAACAGGTGCCAACAGCAACCCGCACAACGTACACCATGACGTTACTCCGGTAAGTGTAAGGTGGAAATTCAAACCAACCACCTTAGCAGCAGATTAACAGAGGGTGCCGCCAGTAGCTCAGCTCCATGGCATGCACGCATCCCCGATCAGTGCATGTACACTGAACTATTTCCTACTTCTTTGAAACTAGGTCTGAGCGAATCAAACAGAAGTGAGATGACAATTTAGGCCAGCGTTGTGATGGCAGCTGGCTGTTCCACTGCAGCCACAACGTCACCTCTTCCACTCTTCACCAGAACCGTGAAGTGGGACTGGCTGAAGGGGGGCCCGCAGAGAGGAGAGGACTTGGTGTACTATTTTGCAAGATCTCCTACACTTGGGAGGTGTCAGACTTAGTGCTAGTATTAAAAAATGAATTTCTACAGACTTTAAAAAGGGTGCTAACTGTGACTGTTACTTTTTGGAACACAGATTACTTGAGTATTCATTCAGTCAAGAAAGTTTGTATTTTTATTCTTCAGAAGTTAGTTATTGTGTTAAACTGAAACTAATAATTATTTTAGCCTTCCATAATTATGTGAATGTATTTTAATTCAATTGCTGGCTCCCGACCACAGAAATCTGTTTTGTTTTCATTTGACGTGAGAGCTAACAGCAAAATCACTAAACGTAAACAGTGCATGCCAGAAAAGTTTTTCCCAGTAGCACTTGACTAATTGCTGTAGCCGATACAGCCAACAGCCACACTTCAAGTAGCCAGAAGCGGGAGAATGTACTGCTCATACATGACTCCACCAGGCAGGCGCATGAGCCCGATGACAACTACTCTAACGAAGTTAATTTAAACAGTTGTGATGTCATGCTCATCACAAGCAGTTTGTTGTTATGAAGTATTGCAAAGCCTTTCATCATAATGCCTTTAACACATTTTATGTTGGCAGACACTTGCATGTGCAGAGTGTTTTGTTGAAAATGACGCATTTCTTTGGCAACAAAGAATCACTTTATTTTTTTCTCTTGTTTATGTTTTATTCCTGCAGTATAATTCTGCAGTAGTGGGATACAGTAATATTCTTTGTTAGACTATCAGTTCTTAGCAATCAAAATTCCAAAAATTAACTGAAAACTAAAACACTGAAAAATTCACGGAATTTTACAAGATTCCCGGGTTTTTCAAGGATTTCCCAGTTGTCCTGGGGCGTATACACCCTGATTCTCGTCATATAATTGATTTCCCTTTTCCTAACAGTTATATTTTTCTGTCTTCAACAGGAGGATGGCAACAAAGATTCTTTATATTTTATTCAAATGCATCAAGCATACTAAAGCAGAACAGAACTTATAAAATTTCTGAGAGACAGAAAAAACAATTGTCCACGGCATCGAATAAAAAGAAAGATTTGTCACAGTGGCATTTCACTACATAAATATTTAGAATGTATCTATGTAGAATTTTCATTTTGACCAAAATTTCTCAAAGTGCTAAACTACTCCCTTCTGTGTACATTTTGCTTCTTTTTGCCTACTAATCTACTATTTCAGAATTCAGTTACATTGGACTGCTTAGTTTCTGAACAACTCCAGTGATATTTAACACCATTTTTACCTAGATGTAAGACAACCCTGACTATAAAACCACAACGACCCCCCCCACCCCATTTTTTTTTACAAAGCCTCTTTGAGGAAATTTTATTTTTAATTTATTCTGACCAACCAAAATTACAAACTGTTTCATAGATATAAAGTAACATCCTAAAAAGTTAACATTATATCTACTCTAAACCGATGTCATTTATTGATTGTCTACACTTTGAGGATACATGTAAAAATAAAATAAACCAAAAGAAATGGTTTGCATTAATTTTTATCTTCACTTTCTTCTTTGCTTACTATCTAAGCCAGTCACATATGGTATTACTACAGCTAATCTCCATCCCACCACCACCACCACCACCATCACCATCACCACCACCACTAGTATCATTATCTGGGATCATACACTGTAGAGCCACAGAGACTGGTACACCTGCATAATATCGTGTAGGGCCCCCATGAGCATGCAGAAGTGCCACAACATCACGTGGCATGGACTCGACTAATGTCTGAAGTAGTGCTGGAGGGAACTGACACCATGAATCCTGCAATGCTGTCCATAAACCTGTAAGAGTACAACAAGGTGGAGATCTCTTCTGAACAGCAAGTTGCGGCATCCCAGATATGTCCAATAATGTTAATGTCTGGTGAGTTTGGCAGCCAGCAGAAGTGTTTAAACTCAGAGAAGTGTTCCTGGAGCCATTCCGTAGCCATTTTGGAATGTGGGGTGTCCCATTGCCACGCTGGAATTGCCCAAGTACGTCGGAATGCATAATGGACATGAATGGATGCAGGTGATCAGACATGATGCTTATGAACTTCTCACCTATCAAGAGTCATATCTAGACATATCAGCGGTCCCATATCACTTCAACTGTACACGCCCCATACCATTACAGAGCCCCCACCACCTCGAACAGTCCCCTGCTGACATGCAGGATTCACGAGGTTGTCTCCATACCCATACACGTCGATCCACTTGATACAATTTGAAACAAGACTCGTCCGATCAGGCAACATGTTTCCAGTCATCAACAGTCGAATGTCAGCGTTGACAGGCCCAGGTGAGGCATAAAGTTTTGTGTCATGCAGTCATCAAGGGCACATAAGTGCGCCTTCGGCTCCAAAAGCCCATATCAATGATATTTTGTTGAATGGTTCACACGCTGACACTTGTTGATGGCCCAGAACTGAAATCTGCAGCAATTTGCAAGAGAGTTGAACTTCTGTCACACTGTATGATTCTCTTCAGTCGTCACTGGTCCCGTTCTTCCAGGATCTTTTTCCGGCAACAGTCATGACAGAGATTTTATGTTTTACTGGATTCCTGATATTCATAGTACACTCATGAAATGGCTGTATCGGAAAATCCCCACTTCATCGCAACCCCGGAGAAGCTGTGTCCCATCACTCGTGTGCCAACTATAAATCATGTTCTAACTCCCTTCAATCTTGATAACTTGCCATTGTAGCAGCAATAACTGATCTAACAATTGCACCAGACACTTGTTGTCTTATAGGGTAGAGGGAGGGATGTTCACCAGGGAGGGAAGTTTGCCGTATTTGCCTTTCTATTGCAACAGATCTGTCAGCACTCACTGCCATCTGTTGGAGATCATGAGAAAAACTGATTCAAAGCATGCCCATTCTATGTTGCCATCTGGTGGTAGCACAGAAAATTACATATTATCCTCACAATCAGTAGTGGAACACATTTCGTGAGAAGACTGACACTGAGACAGGGGACATTTTTACCATCTCCAACATTTGAGATCCGTTTTCGCTACTGTAAGTATAAATAAATTATTATTTTGACTGCTAAAATGTACAAATATGTGCTGCAAGTGAAAGAAAAAAGAATTAATTGTAAATTACTTAACAATGCTGTGATATATTATTGTATAATAAAGTGTGCTTCTGGAGGGAATTTCGCCATTAGTATGGCGAATTTCCCTCCCGTTCTTGTCTGACGCCATACATCGACATTTATTAGACTAGACTCGTGAACAATAAAAGAGATTATTGTAGAAGAGCTACCTTACGCAATATTTTGAGAATTTTACCTTTAATTGACCACTTAATTAATGTTTATTAATATTCATCGATTGTAATGTTGACAATAATTTTGGGGGAAATTAGAAGTTGATACACATTTCATATTCTGTTACCCTGTTTAAAACTAGCTAAACTGGCGTTCTCTATTGACTTTCCAGGCAATATAGTTAGACAATCGAAGGGTCTGTACGGTAAATGGAAAGAAGAGAATTTAAAAAGTGCTGTTACAGCTGTTTGCAATGGACAATCTGTGTATGCTGCCGCTAAATTGTATGGGATTCCGAGGAAAACTCTTGAAGACCACGTAAAACGTGCTGGTAGCAGATCATCAAGAAAGATGTTCGGCAGGTCACCAACTCTTTGAACTTGTTACCCACATCATCAGACTCCAGTCTGTGGGATTTGGGATTACAAAAGAAAAGCTACAGATGATGGTATTTAAATATTGTGCAAAGAGAAATATCCAAAACATGTTTGGAAATGACCGTGCAGGGAAATTTTGGTTTCAAGGATTTCATGCATGCAAAACCTGAAATAGTTTTCAGAAAAAGAGAAAGTTTGAGTTACGGAAGATTGGTGCGTTTTAACGCTGAAAGAGTATCCCAGTTATATAATCTTCTGGGAAAAGTTTATGATGCCATGAATCTTTCATCTACCCCACAGCTGATCTACAATGTGGATGAAACAGGATTGCAACTCACTCTTTATCCACAGGAGAAAATTTTAGCTTTGAAAGGTTCAAAGCACGTTCACGTGGCAACACATGGGGAAAAGGGCAAAACTATGACAGTCTTGGCTTGTGTCAATGCCACTGGAACAAATTTCATCCCCCCCCCCCCCATGGTTCTATACAAGGGAAAGAACAGGAAGGATATTTGGGGTGATGGGTTGCCACCAGGCACCACATTTGAAATGACACCTAAAGGGTACATCACTGTCGATTCATTCTGCAGATTCGTGGAACATTTTAAGCACCACAGACTGCCAGAAAAAGCACTGTTCATTCTGGATGGACACAAAAGCCATTTGGACGAAGCAGTCTTGAATATAGCGGAAAGATCCAATATCGAAATTCTCTGTCTGCCTGCTCATTGCTCTCCTGGATAAAAGTTTATTCCAAGCACTCAAAGTTTATTGGAACAAAGCTGTAGAGAACTTTAGATGGCAATACCCTGGACGCCCTGTGTCAAAGATCTGTTTTCCTACAATATTTACAGAGGCTTGTTTGAAGACGGCAGTCCCAAGCAATGCTATTTCTGGTTTTAAGGCAACCAGGATTCACCCTTTTAATCTGAAAGCCATGCTAAAGGAAGCTTTTGCACCAAGCACTATCTCAGATAATCCAGTTCCTCTCGAACAGGGTTCTGGAAGCGCATCTCAAAATGACCTGAAGAGCAATGACATTCACAATGTTTCTTTTCATGACCTGATGTCAACTCCTGATATCCAGAGGAAAAGGATAACAAATTCGATAAATTCGTCGGCAGTTTTGATCACTCGGAAGCTCTTCTCTTCCAACGAAGACGGAAATAATTCCACGATGAACACAGATAGCAGTAGGAATGAACAAGTAAGGGCGCCAGAACCTGTTCGAAGAAAAAGTAGACACAGTAAAAACAAAGAGCTGCAGCCCGAGTGCAGTGGAGTAACACTGAATCCAAAGAAACTTAAATGTGCCACATCTTCTACCTGCAAATATTGTGGAGAAGATTACTATGATCCAAGAGCAAGGCAAGTGGAGTGGTACCAGTGTGCAAGTTGCCAGAACTGGTTTCACGAAGACTGTGACAATCAATCTGTGAAGAAGTGTGGCTTGTGTACTGTTTGTAATGACTTGGACTCTGGCACAGATTAAAGTGCACAGAAATGTCACAAAAATTATCTAAAATTATATTTGTATGTCCTGTAGAATTTTCAAGTGTCTGTTATAAACAGCAGTATTTAAAGTAAACAAAATTTGATTTCAGGCGAAATTCCCTCCCTGGGAGGAAAGTTCGCCAGTTGGCTACATTGCACAGAAAAAATTTCCTATCATTTAAGACGTCACTTTCAATAGTTAATGGAGTTTTTATTTCATATATAGAAATAAACTTATCATATTAAAAAATATTTCATTATGTTTTCACGAATGAAAACAATTTCAAATATTGTTTTGTAAATTGGTGGCGAACATCCCTCCCTGTACCCTATAGGCATTGCCGACCACAGCACTGTGTTCTGCCTGTTTACATATCTCTGTATTTGAATATGCATGCCTATACCAGTTTCTTTGGTACTTCAGAGCAGTTTCACCGAACCAAAGAGAGGTGAAAAAAAAAAAAGAGTCCATGTATTCCTACATAAAAGCAATAATCCTGGTTGTCACAAATATTTGGATGTTTCTATAGAGTATGTCATGATTTCTGAGGTGATGGTAAGGGTAGGGCCTCATAGGACAACTGAAATTTATAGTCTAAGTTGTCACAAATATTTCACGGTTTCTTTCAAAAATGTCGCAATGTATGGTTGTCACAAATATTTCGCTGTTTCTTCCAAATATGTTGTGATGTGCAAGGTTGTGGTTATGGTGGAACCTGAGAACACAGCTGTTTTTTTTCCCAAATACATAGCAGATTTTGCATCAATACTGAAGTGAGAATGTGACAATATTTTCCTTCGTCTCTCGCTTCCAAGCACTTCATCTGCCCACTGCTGTTTCATTGGTTGCATAGAACCAGCATCTGCCACACCCTCTTTCATTCCTACCTTTTGGCGACCGCTAATAACATTGTTGCATGAAACATCTCAGAATGCCACTTGCTCCTATCTAGACTATTACTGCAGAAATGTATACTGTTGTTGAGTATTCATCCAATGTTGAAGTTAATTCAATTCCAAGTACAAATGAAAAGGCAGCTAACTCTGGAAAAGAGTTAGCTGTAACCTGATTTTCATCACTACTATGAAAGTAATCAAGTTTTTCTTTTGCTAATTTATCATATATTTTGGTCAAACTGATGTTACATTTTGTTCAACAGAGTTAATTAACAAGTATTATTACTTTAATTAACAATAATTCATTGTTAATAAATAAACAACATCTACTTAGCAAAAGGAGGTTAGAATAGATTCTAACCTCTTTGACACAGCATCAAGGAGCTCATCATTTCAACATCTTTGACCTGTACAGCAGGTGCAAACTGTGGCCAATGTTACACATCAGACAAACAACATTGGTCTCCAATACTCGCTTGTCTCACACAAAGCAACGGAGGGGGTGGGGGAGGAGGGGTACCTTGTGAAAAATAATAGACCATCAAAACAAGCTGCAGCCAAATTATCCATTGCCTGTGATAACACTAATGGCAGGAGTACAAATGCTGTGTCAGAAACTACAAAACCATTCCAAATTCTTCAAAATAAATCTTCACATGATCTCAATCACAAAAGTTTCATCTGTAAATTTAAGATGATCCCCTATATTCATTTATTAGACAACATAAAAACAATGAGCTCAGCTGTAATACTTTAATCTATGAATGTTAAGATGACCCATTCTTTTTCAAATGACAAATTTGGGTAAATACGGCATATACAGGATTAAATATGTACTTACCATATTTACTCGAATCTAAGCCGCACCTGAAAAATGAGACTCGAAATAAAGAAAAAAAAAATTCCCAAATCTAAGGCGCACCTGAAATTTGAGACTCTAAATTCAAGGGGAGAGAAAAGTTTTAGGCCGCACCTCCAAATCGAAACAAAGTTGGTCCATTGTAATATGAGACACAATTTAGGTCGAATGAATGATGATACAGCTACAGTAGTTTGGTTCGAATTGTAAGCTTAGCAGTTAAGCTTTACCAAGTAGCCATTGCTAAGCGTCAGGCGCTCCGTCCTTATTGATACGGGTACCCTTCCTTTTTCACGTGCTTCGTCTGGTTTGAATCGATTGTTTATTTTCCTTTGATCCGATAAGTGCTGTTTTCTTTGTTATAGGTGTTTACGTCACACTAAGCTGAAAATGCATTACTGTACTGTGTCATGCATTGTTTGTCGCATTCTGATAGTGCGTGTTTACGGCCTGTCACCGCTCGCGGCATGGCTTGCTTTTGTTCGCGTTACCACCGCTTAAAAAAAAAAAAAAAAAAAAGAGAGAGAGAGAGAGAGAGAGAGAGAGAGAGAGAGAGAGGGGGGGGGGAATTGTCTTATTAGCAAAACAATGGCAAGAGACTGCTATTTGTTGTTACTTACATCGCTGCTTTCTTTGATAATGATCAACAAGGACCAAATAATAGACTGCGTATGATAGAACATGTTCTGAATGAGAGTTAGGCGAAAATTTTTCTCCGTTTGAAAATCTTTGCGGCCGCTTCTTTAGTACATCAAATTCTGCACAGAAATTAAGAGTCATCTTAGATTTAAAAATCTAGTCAGTTGCCTTGCTTCATTTCTGACTGTATCACTATTAGGCATAAGAATAATACGAATATAAACATGACAAGATACGTATATTCTTCCGCGTTTGCTGTTGTCTCACTCTAGTTTCGTAGTTTATTGGGCAGAGAGGATTTAAATGAGATAGCAGCAAACGCGAAAGAATACATGGCAAAATGTTTATATTTGTATTATTCTTATGGTGAAGAGAATACTGCATGTGATTCACATTTCATCAGGTTCCTATTAGCAACCATCTCTTCTCACAGGTAGGAAAAAATTCAGAACGTAGACTTGGCCATATTGACAAACATTCCAAACAGTTTTGCCAGTCGGATTTTCGTAGTACATTGAAATTCTGCTATATTCGAAGATGAACAATACGGAATTTGTATTTACTTCGTTGGATAATGTATGAAAATGCAGTGGTCGAACTCGGGGCGGAGAAAAAAAGCTCATCTTCAACTTTTTTTTTTTTTAATTTATTTACTGACGCAGAGGTTTTGGCACCAGTATTTATCATTGTGCCTACAAAGCATGCCTGTGTAGCGCTACATATATTCGAAGGCAGAAGTTAGTTGTGGCGGCACCTACCAACATTTTTCAGAACTTCCGCTTGCTTTGCACTCGATTCTAAGCCGCAGGCGGTTTTTTGGATTACAAAAACCGGAAAAAATTGCAGCTTAGATTCGAGTAAATACGGTAACTGCTCCTTACACAATTCTAAACTTGCCCACAACAGGACTTAATTTTCAGAAACACAGAAGAACCTAAATTCTTGAACTTCCAATGTATTGCTAGAAAGAAATATTATGGTATCATTATGCTAATGTAATGGAAAATGGAAAGAACCTTACTTTGAATACTCTTCGAACCATACAGTCCAGCATGTCCCATTTTGTTTTGGTACTAACAGAAACTGCAGCAATGACACACTGAGATGCATTGTTTCCCTCTTCCATGTATTTCTGGTAGTTCCCATGGCTTCCAAGCAGAACTGATACCAGTATTCTTTTCCCATCTCCATCTGAAATCAAAGGACAACAAAAATAATTTTTTGAACTGGAGAGATGCACAATTCATTTTCAAAAATTTTGATTCTACAGAAATCAGTTATTTGAGTGGCACATATTTACAGTACATAGAATAAAAATTATAAAAAAATTCTAAAAATTTTACACTGGTACATAATCTGAAGAGACAGAAAAGAATCAGTAAGATCTCTTTATGATTCTGTTACTTTGCATTCTCTGTAAACATGGGTGTTGAAATGTTCTCAACTTATTTTCAAATGTATTATTATTAATTCGAGTTATCAGTATATTTTCTTGCACTTGGTGGTATACGTTCAGTACATTTTCCTTAAAGATGTTTTTGAGGGTTACTGCTTTCAAATGTGTATTTCTGATATTCCCTTCATACAGCACTAATCAAATGCCCTTGTAAAGACAAATTTTAAGATTTCAAGCTATTTCAAATATTTTCATCAGAGTTCATAATTGCAGTATGCATTCAACATAATCATTTAACAAATAACTTCAAAAAGGAATGGTTTATCTACTTCAGCATCATCCTAATGCGAAAGTTAAATTATCGACCAGTAGATACAGAAGGTTCATGGCTTTTATCTTATCTGAACGACAGAGAGCAATGTGTATCAATTCAGTGCCAATTGCATAACATTAAACACTCAGTATTTGAAGCAATCAGACATGGTGTACCACAGGGTTGATTTAGGATCCTTTGTTGTTTTTATATAAATAACTGATCTCCCACTGGCAGTTTCAGAAGATAAAAAATTTGCGCTTTTTGCAGATGATATAAATTATTATTATTATTACTAGTAGTAGTAGTAGTAGTTGTTGTTGTTGTTGTTATCTTCAGTCCAAAGATGGGTTTGATGCAGATCTCCACAGTAGTCTATGTTGTGACTCGCCAATCTTTCAAAGTGCCGTTGTGCAGTTATGCGCGTCCTCTACATGCGGCGCTGTCTGCCAGCCATGCAGCAGCAGCGCCACCTAAGTGGCCAGCCAGCCAGTGGCCGCTAGACTTGGACTGAGTTATGATTTGACTGTTAAAGTGTACACACGTCTTACTCTGTTTACTTGATCTGTGACTTTCATGTATTGCATCTTCCTTGAAATATATTTGTTTAACTTGAAGTTATTACAATTGGCGACGAGGATGGGATTTCTCTCTTCCATTGTTGACCCACATGTTTCCATGGCTACTTTAGAGCAACTATTGCAAGGTCTCATAGAACAGCAAATGCTTATCACAAATGCGATTCGTGATTCCATCGCGGCATCAAATGCGGGGCGTCTCTCGTCGTTGTCTCTACCTACTTTTCCTCCTTACGACGAGACGGCGGAAGACTGGTCTGATTACGAAAAACAGCACTTCTTGGCATTTCATGTCGCGGATGAACAAACATGTAAGTCTCTGTTCCTTTCATGGATTTCACCTCAAATGTATCGGTTGTTGTCGCAATTGGCTCCTTTGAAAGATCCTGCGTCTTTGTCCTTTGCTGAAATGTGCTCACTTCTGTCCGTCTATTTTCAAAAGCAAACGCATGTGGTAGCCTCTTGTGTTGCCTTTTATCGTTGTCAAAAACAACCGAATCAATCCTATCGCACTTGGGCTGCTGAACTTCACGGCCTCAGTAGAAAGTGCCAAAAAAAAAAAAAAAAAAAAAAAAAAAAAAAAAAAAAAAAAGTCATGTGTCATCCGTTTGCAAATCCGACCGCATACATGATGTTCATGAACATGACGCTGATTCTGATTCTGTGTTGTCTGTCAGTTCTACTTCTTCCCTGTCAAGGAAGTTATTCCTCACTGTCCAAATACTTGGTCGAGATGTTCGCATTCAGGTGGATACTGGTTCTGCTGCCACTATCATCGATTCTCAAACGTATCTTCAGTTGGGTTCTCCAATCCTATCACCTGTCACTAGGCAATTACGGACTTACAATAAACAGAAGATTTCTCTCTTGGGACAATTTGATGCTGAGGTATCTTACAAATCTGTCGTTCGCACTGTTCCCATATTTGTGGTTGACCATAGTAACACAGAGAATCTTTTTGGCTTCAATGCCTTTCGCATTTTTGAGTTCTCCATAGACGACTCTGTCAATATCGTCTCTGATGCTATTCCTTATGCTCAATTGGATTCCTTGTCGACAACATTTTCGTCCCTTTTTCTCCTGGGTTAGGCCGTGCAAAACGACTTTGAAGCTCATATCACGCTCAAACCCACTACTCGGCCTAAGTTTTTTCGGGCTCGGCCCATTCCTGTGGCCCTTCGTGATCAGGTCAAACGGGGGCTGGATCGTCTTATTACTTCAGGGGTCTTTCTTCCAGTCACTTCCAGTGAGTGGTCCTCTCCTGTCGTCGTTGCTAAGCCAAATGGTGATATTCGTCTCTGTGGAAATTTCAAAGCCACTGTAAATGCTCAATGCCTTATCAACACTTACCCTATGCCTCGACCTGAAGAATTGTTCACTAAACCTGCTGAAGGCCAGTATTTTTCTAAACTTGACCTGTCAGAAGCTTATCTTCAACTTCCTCTTGACACTGCTTCCTGGAAGTTTCTGGCCCTTAACACGCCTTTTGGCCTCTATCAACACCAATTATTGCCATTCGGGGTTGCCAGTGGCCCTGCTCTCTTTCAGCGATTCTTGGAACAATTATTGCTCACTGTCCCTGGGTGTATAAATTACCAGAATGACATTGTTGTCACTGGCTCCACCACTGACGAACATCTTCAAAATCTCCGCACACTTTTTCATGTCTTACAGACTGCTGGTCTTAAGTGTAATCTTCAGAAATCAAAATTTTTTCAGGCATCTATCACGTACTTGGGGTTTCAACTCTCTCGGGATCGTATTCGTCTGCTTCAGCAAACTGTCGCTGCGATCAATGCCCTTCCTTGCCCTACATCTGTTAAGGAACTGCATGACTTTTTGGGGAAAATAGCACACTACCACAAGTTTTTACCGTCTGCTGCTTCGGTGGCTCAGCCGTTGCATCGCCTGTTGCATAAAAACGTGCCTTTTCACTAGTCCGCGTCCTGCGATGCGGCTTTCCGCCTCCTTCTCGTATGGATGCGGACACATCGCCCATGTCTCCTGTTATAACAACCGGACTTGCCGCAACGGGCAGATTGTTTCATGGGGCCCCAGCAGATTCGACCCACACGTCTCCTGTCATCTCAACCCGTTATCATCGGGGACACTTCCGTCCGTACGGGAAGCCTCCTCCTCGAGACTTTACGGCCAGTCAAACAACACCTATGGACGTTAGCAATCTACAGGCCACCTCCATCAAGACCTGTGCAAAAAATTCAAAGGGGGGGTAAAGTGTTGTGACTCCGATAGAAATACATCAGAGAATGAAGAATGGCCGCCGCACAGTTACGCGTGTCCTCTACATGCGACACTGTCTGCCAGCCATGCAGCAGCAGCACCACCTAAGCGGCCAGCCAGCCAGCGGCCGCTAGACTGGGACTCAGTTATGATTTGACTGTTAAAGTGACACACGTCTTACTCTGTTTACTTGATCTGTGACTTTCATGTATTGCGTCGTCCTTGAAATATATTTGTTCAACTGGAAGTTATTACAGTCTATGCATAACTACTGCATCCTACAACCTTTGAACCCCCTTATTATATCTTGATTCCCATTACAATTACCATCCCTCCCCCTATCTGCATACCACTATTACCAAACTGACAATTTCTTCATGCCTCAAGATATGTCATATCAACTGATGTCTTCTTTTAGTCAAGCTGTACATAATAATAATAATAATAATAATAATAATAATAATAATAAAAAAAAACCACCCTTGTATTCTCTTATTGTCTAAACCACTTAACGTCCACATTTCACTTCCATATAAGGCTATACTCAAAACAAATACCTTCAGCTAATATTTCCTAACATTTAAATTTATATTTGATTTAACAAATTCCTCTTTTCTTGCTAATGCCAATCTGAATTTTGTGTCTTCTCTACTTCAGCCATCATCAGTTATTTTTCTGCCCAAATAGCAAAACTCATCTACTACTTTTAGTGTCTCATTTCCTGATCTAACTATCTTAGCATCGCCTGATGTAATTCAATTACATTCCATTACCCTTGTTTTACTTTTGTTGATACGCGTTGTACAATCTTGCTTCAAGACACTATGCATTCTGTTCAAAATCTCAAAGAATGTAGACCAGCAACACTGCCAAACATTTCCTCTAAACCTAAAGCTGAAACATGGAGTTACCTTTCTTCAATGTATCTTCTAAGACAAGAGATAGTGTCAGTGTTGCCTCATGTTTCCACATTTCCCTGGAAACCAAAACGATCTTTCCTGAGGCTGACATCTAATAGTTGTATGATATAAGAGGTGATCAAAAAGTTTCTATTTGAAGGCCATACAGTTCAGAATTGGTTTTCCTATCAAGCAAAATTGCTGTGAGCAATGAGGCAATCATACCACTGATGCAACAGGTTGAAGACACCTATCAGGTAAAACACCCTGTCCTGCTGAGTGAAGACATAATCACCAGCTGCACATCCTCGCCCAACAGGAACTGTCGACCTATCAAGTCTTTTTTTAAAGGATCGAAGGGGTGATAATCACATGAGGAGAGATCAGGACTATAGGGCAGGTATTAGAGTGTCTACCACTTGAGTTGGTTAACTTCTGCATTATGACATTTGTGATAGGGTGACATGTGTTATCATGAAGCAGCAAGGAACTTTGTGCACCATTTCAAAATGGTAGTTTTCGATCGAGATGCTGCCTAATACACATTCTTCATTCTGTGATGGATTTCTATCGGAGTTTTCCCTTAGGCAGCCAAGGAACAGCAGCAGCACATTGGTCCTGTTTGGACACATTTGGTAATAATGACATCATAGTTCACATTTCCACATGCATGTCGCAAAGACATGATTACAACACTGATACCCTGCCTACGTGTTGGTGCTTATATATCCATATCGGAATCACACTGCATTACATATACACTAAAGCAATGTCCTCAAATGGAAACTTTTTGATCACACCTTACATGAATATAGGAAGGAAAGGTAGTACCATTCCCCCTTACTGAAAAGGCAACTAAGGAATTATTCAAGAATATCAACAAATGGTTCAAGGCAAATGAAATGCCATTGACTTTAGACAAGATTCAGTACATACAGTTCAGTACTTCTAGAACTCCACAAGTCACAAAAAATTGTTTCTCAAACAATGAAATATGATAAGTAGTAGAAAGTGTTAATTTTATGGAAGAATCTTAATTGGAAAAGAAATTGTCTAGGTCTGGTGTTAATTCTAGAACATCCTGTAGAGACCTCTTCCAAGAAACTGGGTATTTTACTACTACCTAAAAAAAAGATACATAATATGTCTTTCCTCAAAAAATAGTGAAAAGTGTAAATATAAGACTAGGACAAAAAATTCAACAAAGACTTCAGGACATTAACATCAGTTCAGGAATACAGATGGGTGCACAGGTATACAATAATCTTCTACAGTAAGTTTAATGTTATGTAGATAATGTAGTGGAGGGTAAGACAAAATTAAGGAACTTTAAGTTTGACAATGCCTTTACATAAACTCTTAAATTTAATGTTTTAAGTTATTTTATAATTAGAAATAGTAAAATGTATTTTACTGCATTGCACTTACATTAAATTAAAGGTACATCTTTGACTTCTTTCCACATCCTGGAGACCATTTTTCTTTCAAACCATGGAATATAACTAAAGTAATATAATTACCCACCCAGACAATCACACAGGTCCCATGCTGGCTCTGGGATTTGGGAAGGCCTGCTGGCCCCAGATTGAATCCACCCGGCAGATTAACAATGAGGGTTTGTGCCCGGCCAGCCTGCACGTTGTTTTTAGGTGGTTTCCCACATACTAGGTGAATCTTGGCTGGTAGCCATGTTCACCTGTTACATGATTCACAAACATCCAGAAAATGCTCACACACTTTCAACTGGGGTAAAATGGGATGCAGACAGATTGGGTACACAAATTCCATCACTAAGGGGAAGGGGTGGCAGTCCTTGTGGTGACAGGAAGGGCATCCAACCACACTCAACCACTAAAATTACCAAATCCAAACACTAAAGTGCTGATCTTGTGGAGTTACAGGATAAAGGCCAGGAAAAAAAGGAGGAGACTGGAGTGTTGTTATTGTAGAATACTGCAACACTGAATAGAGTGGAGTGGAAATGAGAAAACCCTAGCACTATTGTCAGACACAACCATAAGTAGAAAAAAGACTGTGTTCTCACAGATGTGGTCAATATGTTTGGTTCCTCAAGGAAATAACAATTGCAATTTCACCAAGTTCCAGTCAGACACATCTCTGTGAAACAGCAACAAATGAGTTCTGTGGCCGATAGCAGTTTTCTGTGGACCACTGATGTATAATGTACATTGCCCCTCACTTTATAGACACACACTAGCAATGAACAAGATACTATGAAATGAAGCTGTCTCTTTATTTGCATTAACCAACCTTTCTCCAAAAACACACATGAATGATGGAATTGAACTGCCACCATTCTACTGCCATAATGATGCTGCAGTGTGAAACAAGACTAAGCAGTATAAAGCTGGGGACACTATGATATGAAAGAATAGAATGATGAATACCGGAAAGATAAAACAATACACACAGTATGGCATGATGTGAAAATGCTTTGTTTACTGTAAACGTTTGATGCCATATCAACATTGTAGTCAACACAGTTGCAGCAAAAATGTTCTGATTTCTTATTCTTTATTGGAAAAATAATATTTTGACATTCCTATAAATTAAACATGGCTGAGCTCACCCACCATTAATGTATAGTCCGAATCATGGAGTATTTTTGGCTTAAATGTTGAGTGGAGAAGTGTTTAGTATACTAAGCAGTTGCAGTTGGGAAACACACTTTAACAAATACATGTTCACAGGAAAAGGAACAGTTACCTAGATTTCTGATGACACATTTGTTTTGCTGAAGAATTTGCCTGCAAAAGCGATGGAATCAGATATCTTCAGAACGCCACTGAATATCTGGCACATTTATGCAAATTTATACAAACATGAAAGAATTGTACGAGAGATTATTTTTTTTAAAAGTAGCGTACATTCAGATTAAGATGGTATACATGCTGCAGGAGTGCTAGAATAATGATAGGCACAGAAGTTAGGAAATGAGACTTGAAAGTTTGTCAAGAGATGACAGCGGATAAACTACTGTTACTCTTTCTACAAAATGGATTAAAAGTGCTGTAACACCAGAAGTAAGTAAAGAGTGGGATGATAGATAATGAAATGAATTTCAGTGTGTTTCAGAGCTACGACAGTGAGTATATTCTTCATAATAACTATTCTATGTGGAGTCTTTTCTCACAGGTAGCACACTTAACATTTATCTGTTAAGATAATATTATCATGAGCCTGACAAACTGAGAGACTTACTCTCAGACTAGAACACTGGAACTGCAGGCAGTGCTTCCTTTCATCTGTAATTGTTCTTTTCACACATCTGAAGTAGACTTGGAAAGGGAAAATTATTTCACACAGTATATAGCTTACACTTATTAAAACCTACACACACTACCTTTTTTACAGGAAAAACCTTTAACCTTGTGGCCTCAATAACAATAATAATTAAATAGAAAATCTTACCAACTGGTATTGGTATCGTGGTTGTTTCAGTCATACTAAATCTTCTTTCGATGTTATCTGTTATGGGCAATGAGCTCTGCGAGGATGTCAATGACTTGCTAGTTACTATCCTTTGGAGTCTCTCATTGTCTTGTTTCAGATTTAGCATTTCATTCTGAAATAAGAGACCCTTATAAAGTAGATGATAACATGATAAGTTTTATTTTCATAACCTGATATTTAACAACATATTATGGTTGTGGCACACATGAAAAGTCCTCTCATTATTAGATGTATGTAAATTTTTACTATAAGTTGACATTACTTAGTTCATCTGAGCTTATTATCAAACTGTGAGTATTTGGGGGGAGGGGGGTAATCTATGGAAGTACCTATACAGGCACCATGGCAAGCTGTGGGTGGAAATATGCCATCTTTTTAAGTTTATATGCTTTGCTTAAAAAAGTTAAATTTTTTCCAAAATTTTTTATGAATACAATTGTTTTTTTTTTATTACAAAAATATTTATGATGTCAGTTTAGCATAGGTGCAGATTTTTACTACTTATTGTGCTATCAAAGAGAACAGGATTCTTTGTGCAATGAAAGTAAACAGATTATCAACCACAGAGAAATTAACACATAATTATTATTGTCTTTTACGTAATCTGAACTCTCATTATACAGGGTGAGGCATAATATCGAGTGATTTTAAAAAGTGTGCGACACAAACTGCGTTGAAGAGAGGCAGAGAGGATAGCACCTGTTACGTTTGGCGCGAAATAGCATTTAGTCATAATGGAGCGCTGGACCCCACAGAATCGTGCATACGCTGTCAAAGCATTTTATCAAAATGGTAGTTCGTACCAGCTAGCACGTCATGCATTCCGCAACCACTTCAACATTAATCGGAATTGACCAGTGCCATCTACCTGCGCAATTAAAAAAACTTTGAGGAGACAGTGTCAACAACAAGGAAGAAAACTGGGAGACCAGAAACTGCGCACACACCTGAAAACATCGAATGTGTAAGAGTTGCCTTTGAGAGAATCCCTCATCACTCAGCTCGCTGGCACAGCATTACACTTGGGATTTCAAACAGAATGGTAAGAATAATTTTACACTAAGATTTGCACTTTCACCCCTACAAAATCCAAATGGTTCAGGCCCTTAAGGAAACAGATTATGTGAGCCAAAGACAGTTCTGCTTAGAATTTTTGGACATGATTGATCAAGACGAGGACATTGTAAACCATTTGTGGATGAGTGATGAAGCTCACTTCCATCTCTCCGGTCATGTGAACAAGCAGGACTTTCAATTTTGGAGTGACGTCAATCCTATAGAACTGCATCAACAACTATTGGACTCAGAAAAAATTACTGTGTGGTGCGCCATGTCTTCATTAGGGATCATAGGGCCGTACTTTTTTGAAGATGGCCTTGGCAGTGCTGTAACGATGACTTCGGAGAGATATGCAGATATGTTGGAAAACTCTTTTACTCCACAACTTGCACACTATGAAGTGAACGATGAGACTTTTTCCAGCAGGACGGAGCAACCTCCCACATTGCTTGAGTATGCATCAATATTGTCAATCGTTTGTTTCCAAACCATGTGATCTCCTGAAATGTGGATATTGCAAGGCACTCTCATTCACTGGACCTCACAACATCTGAGTTTTTCTTGTGGGGTTATCTGAAAAGCAAAGTTTACCAAGATAACCCTTCTCAAACAATTGAAGCCCTGAAAGAGCAGATCCAACAGGAAGTTGTTCAAATCCCACTGGCAATGCTGTGAAATGTGATGAGTCACTTCAAGGTCCAGCTGGAAGAATGTGTGCGTCTAAACAGATGCCATCTTGCCAGAGTTATCTTAAAAAAATAACTGATGTTTTACTATTGCAGAGAATGCCTTTTCATGTATTTTAAGAGTATGAAATAAATTTTTTTTTAACAAAGTGTTTTTGCTTAACAGCCTTTTAAAAATTGCTCTTTATTATGCCTCACCCTTCATTTTGAAGGTTATTATATAGCCTTTCAGAGAAGGTTAATTTGTCTCTCATATAAATAAAAACACCACCAAAGCTTTTGTTTTGACAAGAAATACACTACATTAGAAAGCCATACCCTCATCTTAATAACAGTGTCCTTCAATGATTCCAGTTGATGTGCAGAGCTGAGAGCTTCAAGGCGTATGTCAGTCAGCACAAGATCTTTCTCACGCAGTTGTTTCTTAAGTTCTTCTACGACATCACTGTTAGACGCATCCTGAGAGTCTTGTCCATATATCCTGAAAAAGACAATAGTATGTGTCATTACTAGAGTCAATCAATCATACAACTCAAGATGAATTTTTTGTGGCACGTGAGAAAGATACATGCAGTACAAGCACAGCTTATAAAGCAATACATAAACCATCAACCAGTATTTTGGTATTCCTTAGGAATGATGTGATTTTTCTGGCTTGTAAATTGTCTGTTCAGTAAAGGTGCTGCGAAAAATAAATAAAAAGTGTATTGGTGGAATCCAGATAACCAACAGAACATGTACACTCAATTTTATTTTTAAATTTTTCTCTTTTTGAGCATCCATTACATAATAACAAATACACAGATTTTGAGATAACTGCTATTGGTGTCTTCTGTGGAGCTAAACCGATTTCATTAGCATGTGACTTGTCAATATGAAGATCAGTCATACTCTTCTGAAGTCGATATAGAAGAGCCCAAGGATTGGTTTACTTTTACAAACACCAGTGTATCCACTTTACACAGGCATGTGACTGATATCATCAGTGCTGGTGGTGCATTAGAATATGTTAGTGTCTTCTAAACATTAATAGTTTATTTCCAAACTGTAAAAACATGTGTTAATTAAAATGATTTAAAACTCTCATCCACAAATGTAGATCTTGATGTTACAGGTATGTATATAATAACTTAACTCAATGACATGGCTTACAAATAACAATTTTAAGAGATTTTGCTTTATGGTTATCATACTGGTGATAAAAAATTGTCCTTCCTACAAGTTAGAGACTGAGAAATGGAAAGTCAACATATTTGCTTTGTGCCTTGACAAATGATGTTAAAAATTTTCAATAAAATTTTAAATTTCACTTCCTGGAAATAATACCTTAGAAAAAAATGTCAAGCAAATATTCTAAAGTATGGGAAAGATTTCAGCACGAAAGCTGGTGGTCAAAGAAGCCTGGAACTGGTTGAGTACTCCAAACTATAGTGCTGACCCTACAATTAATGGCATGCTGTTGTGTGTCATAGTGCTAATAATGATTTGGGTGATATTATCTTTATGGTTTACCACAGTGCCACAAACAAAAGTTCTCTCACTGAAAATCATCTTGGTCTAGCTAAGAAAACAACACAAGATCATACTAACTAGAAAACATATTTAAAATGCATGCACCAAGATTCCACTCAAAACAGAAAACAAAGATCCAGTTTGGAATATTCCAAGGAACAGTGACAAAGGATGAGTTCTGCACAATTGTTTTTTTAACTGTGTAAGATAACCTCACTACAGCATGCTGAAAGGCAATGAAGTAGCTCAACAAGACACAAAACAAACTGACTGACCAATGGATAGTATTATGATGAGATCACATGTTTGTATATTTAGTGGAGTGTACACTGCATTGAAATTTTGGGCACATTATAACTATGTTACACTGAGACTTAAGCCCGAACTGTGGCCTTTCGTATAGAATGTGTTATCATTTGCATCATCCAAGCACATCTAATGGACTGACATAAATTATTTTTATTTGAAAATGATAATTAACAGGCTTTTGCCCACTTTGGACTGTTTGATATGGGAAAGATTGTTGATACACACAGCCTAGGAAACAGGCTAATTCCACAGTTATTCAATGTAAACACCAGGAAATCTATCAGGCTCAAGTGCTTAGCTAGCTGTGAATAGTCTAAACTATTCTTCAATATCAAGATTGTTTATTTCAATAACAATGATATAGGAATGTATGTGGGGATCAAACAATGGTACTGCAGTGACAGTCTAATGCATGAATATAATTTAAAATGTTGAATTTAATACTTTGACATTGTATTTTTTATCTTAAATTTCAACTTCAGACTGATTTGCAAGAGACTGAGTATCAGCTTTTGGTCCCTTAATTGACTGTACACAAGATGAGAACTTCCTATGATTTTCTTACAGATCATTTGCTAGGATCTGACTTAAGAAATAATCGTTTTACCATTAGACATTCTGGGGGATAGGTGAGTTGCATGAAGTTTTCTCTGTCAGTTTCCATACATTCTCTTTTGTAATGAGAATGTAACAATCCAAGTTTCCACAATGTTCTCCAAAAGGTCTCAATAAGGTCTTTGCTGTCTCCTGTTATCTTATTTTATCTGGAGCACAGTTTATGACATGCTGCAACTTACACCAGACTGCGTTGTGGGACTGAAACTAGATGCTCTCAATACATAGGATACTTATTGTACTAGCGGGTACCAGTTCTACCAAAGACACATATACTTCCCTAAGGTCATAATCGGATTTTTACCTCTGGTTAGCATTGTTGCTATATCAGCATCAATGTCATTAATTGGTCGAAAATACTATTTAGCAAATAATGTGTTCAGCATTACTGTAATGTATGTGTAGTTCTCCTAGTCAATACTGTGAAAAATAAAGTCATCCCCTAATATTGCATTATCATACTTAGACTACTTATGAGTTACCTTACACCCAATGGCTCTGAATCTCATTACCATTGGAACCTCAATAGAATAATATTTCAGATTGTTAATATAAGCACTCCACTTTGATGTGTTTATTCTATTTCTTCATTAATGCTACACATGCTTAAACTCGCACTACTTCCTAAATTGTGTTTCAATCAACTTTCAGTACTTTATTTGAGAAAGGCAAGTTCTAGGACTTTGCTGCGAATATTGGAGAGGCAAGTCTTTTTGGCTTGTCTCATTATCAACAGGAGACAATGTTTCAAACCTATTCTCTAGAAGTAATGGGGTTTGCCCTTCACCCATATACTACATTCAAAAGTTCCTGCAGAAGAGTTCTTGAGTCGCCAACCATCAGCTGAGAACTGGTGCTAAATAAAGAACAGGCATTCACTTCCACTCAGAACCACATAATAAAATAAGTAAACAAAAACACTAAGTACGATGGCCAACTACTACTATTACTGCTACTGAGAAAGCTGCCACACTACTAGTTCCTATCTATGATTTCTAAATTTCACAGTTTAATTTATCACAAATTTTCACTGTACCCTTTACTTTGCTAAAGAAGAAATACATCTCACCTCAGCAAAACCACTGGGGCTATGGTCAAATCTACTTTCTGCTATGGTTTTTCTCCAGGGGATGTTAGCATAGCAACATAATGGCAGAATATCTGTGGAATTTGATATGTAGGGATAGCAAGTAGTCCACTAGAAAAAAAGAATGCCAGTTTGCTTCGGGAGAAATACTGAAGTTTAGAAGATAAATGTTTTATTGGAAAACTCATCCCTAAACTGTTTTCAGGTAACTGAAGTGCCTGTTGTTTTAAGAAGGTCATTAATTTTAAAGCTGAATTGCTGTTTCAGTAATGGTCCAGAGAGTATTCTTCACTTTATCTTTTGGATGAAAGAACAAGGAGATTCTATTGGAATAAATCTCTTCTTGGTGTGAAAATTTTCCATAAGAATTGAGATTTTGAAATTAAATGAATAATTTCTTGTAATGGTCGGATGCATGAAAAATGTAGGCACACAGCAGTACTGTGATGTCACCGTTGCTGTGAGTACAAACAAGGAAAACTGTTAAAAGACAGATGATGGTGAAGCAAAATTTCATAATATAGCAATGAGCAGACAGTGTTCAAAAAAAAAAAATTATTAGCATAAATATTCTTTAACCACTTAAACACAACACACCATGCAAAGTAAGTTGTTTATGATACAATCATATCAGCAGACATTGTCATAGATGTGATGGTGATGTCTGAAAGTATTGTTCAAGAAAATTGTTTTGTAGCCTTCCAGAGGAAAAACAGAGGTCATCAAACTCCACATGACATGAGCAACGAAGAGAGAAGGATTACGTGCTTACTCCTACAGTGGAGTATAGGAAATAAAGACAAGTGATGGACAAGTATGAGTGGCATACTGGGAATGTTTTCAATTGTTTACTGTAGGTAAAGTGAAGATGTTAGCTATCACTTGATGATGAGGGATTACTTCATTCACCTGACTGTAAATTCTTAAAGCATGTACATAAAATGCTCAAAATGTCTGCTTGAATCAGAAACCTCTTTTTCAGTACTCTTTCAATACAGTCACCCATGTTACACAGTTAAAAATAAGCCTTCATTCTCAGTGTAATCCAGTATATAACATGATGTGTCTAATTGTAATCAGGCTACTGTGGCTTGTGTGTACTGTTCAGTCTGTCAACAGGACTTAAAGGGTCATTTCAAGCTTAGACTACATATTGTCAGTTTACATGCTACTGTGTGACACTATTGTGAAATACAAAACATTGAATATCTGGCTTATACTGATTGTCTGCAGTTAACAACAATACTATCTACAAATTATCACTTGTAATCATGCACTTCCATTCTGGAAGCAATTGAGAGGATTGTGTCAATCAATACATTACACATTTTCCTCCATACAAACAATCAGGCCTCTAGGCATCCATTACCAACAACAGTAGAAACCTTCTGCACCATTTTGTGCACAGATAGTAGACAAGGGAACATCTGGAATGGAACCTGGATCAATGGTACTGGGATGCCTCCTAAGAGAGGCACAAGATTTGTCTGAAATGTGATGATCATCAAAGTATAGAGTGGAGGCAACCACATATCAATGCTTGACTCAGGCACACAGTCATATAGTATCATCAGTAAGTGGGTCAGTCATGTTTAGGGCTGGTTTGGTGTATGGAAGTTAGATGCCTCCCATTGCTGTCATGGCTAATTTGAGGGTTTTACAATATCAGAACAGGATTCTCTCAGCCCTGCTGTCAACATTCCAGTGATGGGTTCTAATTTCAAGTGATAATGCACAGCAATACTGCGCCCACCTCATGATCATCATCTCCAGGAAGCAGGAACTGTCAAATGTCCTGCAGTATCAAGCTGACAGGAACCAGACTGAACATTCCGGACACCAACTGAAACTTGCAATGTAGCATCTGAGGAATTCTCCTCACACTCTGGATGACCTCAAAAGGGCTTGCATTGCAATGTTTGTATCACTTTGTGAAAGGCACACCAAGGAGTATTGAAACAAGTTACAGAAACAGAAAGGAGCAATAAAGTAGTGGATTTTACTCAGGAGCAGATTTTGATTTCACTGATGTTATTTGGATTTTGGTTATTTTTTCCCCCACAGCCAAGTTTTTTTAAGTTTCATAATGATTATTATTTCATTCACTGGACCTCTCCAACCTAAACCCACATACATTCACCAATATGCAGCTTGTGTAAAACTTCATTTGAATAGTTTACTAGGACTGAGCAACCTAACTGTTTTTCATGAGGGATTACCTCACCACCAAAGATCAGTATATGGTGCACATTATCCCATTTACACAGCATTGGACCAGAAGCCTCAGTCTGAAGAGTTATAAGGGATGTGCACTGGGAATCTTATCAATTTGTCAATCAGACCGACAACTGTGAACTTACAGAAAAATATGTGCAATGCAACTTACCACTACCCCATACACAGCATGGAGTAAAGAAAACAGGGAGGAGGTTACTCCTCAAAGAGTTGTGGTCTCTGTGATGTCCAGATTTGTCCTTGAAGGCATTTTGCCAAAAGTATGAATGAACCAGAAATTCACAAAGAGAAGGAATATCAAAGTTTAACACCTTATTGACACAGATGGAGCACAAGCTCAGAGCGAGGTAGAATGGGGAAGAAAATCAACTGTGCCCTTTTGAAAGAACCATACTGGCATTTGTTTTAATTGATTTAAAGAAATCACAGCAAAGTAGAACAAATGAAGAGTAGGGTTCAACATCCTTTGGATAACAAGGTGAGTTGAGACAAGGAACAAGCTCAGCAAGTCTTAGGATTCTGTCTCAAAGTTATTAAAATAGTGGAAGGAAGCTCACGTTAGCACAAAACTAATAAAATCAGCTAGTTACAATCTGACTGGGTACCTCTTCCCGCCAGTGGACTTGGCTATTGTAAAAACACCTTGTACAGTCCAGAAGCACCTGGGAATGGATTGTGTACAGAGCATCATCAGCAGGACTGTAGAAAGCCAAAGGAATGGGGTGCTGAGCACATATAGCGTTACACCATTGAAATATTGTGCCATATTCAAAGAGGATCTTAAGGTCAATGTTAACTTGTTGCCTTGCTGATTCATCCCGTAAACAGACAGATGGCTGCTCCTTTGGCAGGGACCGAGCTGGCACACTGTGGCTAGTTACAGAGAGCTCCAACATTAGGCACATTATGAATCCCCTAGGGAAACTGAGTCCAGGGCTAGAAAGAAGTCCAATGTGCACTCAGTATGTATGCTGGTGGGCCTCAACCGAGATACAGAGGAGGCCCTGCCTGCAGCTATCAAGGGTTCAGGGTTCAGCCATCTGCAAGTTGTGACTCATGTCAGCACAAGTGACGGCTATCATTTGGGTTCTGAGGCCATCCTCGTTCATGTAGACGGCTGGCAGAAGTGGTGAAGGGCACTGGCATCCCTTGTGGTGTGCAAGTAGAGCTCACAATTTGAAGCATTATTCCCATGGGACTGATTGGGGCCCTTTGGTTTGGAGCCTAGTGGAGGGTCCCAACCAAAGGCTCTGTCAATATTCTGACAGTCTTGGTTGCAGACTTCTGGACCTGAGTTAAGTGGTGGAGAATTGTATCAGACCCTTTCATAAACCAGGGATGCACTACACAAAGTATGCAGCTACTCGGGTAGCAGAGTACTTGTGCAGTGCACATGGTTTTTTTTTTTTAGGTTAGGCAGTAGTTTGAGATCCTCCAATGAATACTCACCAGTCGATAAGGAGAGGGTAAAAACACTTCGACTGCCAAAATTTTTAACAGTAAATTGTCGAAGTATTCATAATAAAGTTCCTGAATTTAGTACCCTCCAGAAAAGCTGTCGCACACAAATTATTTTCGGAACTGAGAGTGGGCTGAAACCCAAAACAGCAAGCTCAAAAACATTTAGCAAGGCATGGAACATATATTGGAAAAAAAGATTAGACACTGCAGTAGGGGGACTATTCACTGCAGTTGATAAAAATATTGCCTATCAAGGTTGAAACTGAGCCTGATCATCAATTTATCTGAATGTGAGAAGCAGGCCTAGGTGAACTATAGTTAATTATCAGATGTTTCTACTGGCCACCTGATTCTGCCATAACAGTTGCAGCATCATTCAAAGAAAGTCTATGCTCAGTAGAGCGGAAATACCATCATGCAATATTAGTTGGAGGTGAAGTTAATCTACCAAGTACAGACTGGGATGTCTATGGATTTACTGCATGTTGTATTGAACAGCCCACACGCAATGGAAATATTTTAGACCTTGTAACTACAAATTGGCCAGACCTTATTGACAGTGTCAGTATAGAGGCAGGGATTAGTGATCATTATATCATAGCAACAATGGTTATTTAAGTTAATAAATCCATCAAGAAAGCTAGCACAGTATTTATGTTAGAAAGAGCAGACAAGCAATTGTCAGCACCTTACTTAGACAATGAAAGGACATCATTTATTTCTGATATGACAGATGTAGATGAATTATTGGCAAAGTTTAAACTGATTGTAAATTTCTCTATGGATAAGTATGTGCCAAGTAAATGGCTTAAGGACAGAAAAAGCTGATGAAGCAGAGATTTCTGCACTCTCAGTAAAAAAAAAAAAAAAAAAAAAAAAAAAAAAAAAAAAAAAAAAAAACCATGCAAATCTTGACAGGCAAAAGTTAGTAGAAATTCATGTATCTGTAAGAAGATCGATGCGAGAAGTAGACGATGACTTCCACCATCCCAGCTTAGTGAAAGATCTTGGGCATCCCTGAAGAGTAGGGTTCAACATCCTTTGGATAACAAGGTGAGTTGAGACAAGGAACAAGCTCAGCAAGTCTTAGGATTCTGTCTTAAAGTTATTAAAATAGTGGAAGGAAGCTCACGTTAGCACAAAACTAATAAAATCAGCTCGTTACAAAGCACTTTCACTGCAAAGCACTACTGATTTCTTTTGCAAAGCACTACTGATAAAATTCAAAGAACTGACATCTGAAGCTGACTGCAGAATGATTCTACTGCTGCCAACATACATTTTACATAAGGACCACGAAGATAAGAGTAGAGAAAATTAGGGCTCGTAAGATGGCATATAGAAAATTGTTTTTCTCTTGCACTATCTGCAAGTGGGACAGGAAGGGAAATGGCTGGCAGTGGTAAAAATTACCCTCCACCATGTGCCATGCATAGTATGTATGTAGAGATAGATTGCTTTCAATATCATTTCCAGTTTCTTTTTTAAATTAAGATTGTTCCACTTATTTATTACTAATGCACCACAATTCCACCCCCTAGCCTAATTTCTAAACTGGATATTCATTTTTGAGTATCTTTATTTTAAAAGTAAAGAACATCATATTTTAAAACTTCAGCATCATCTGCAATTTATGATTATGCTATACAGCATATTCCTAAACCTATCTTAGTCTAGAAATTGCCACAACAGTAAGACCCTTGATCTTCTAATTATAGGTAATCTAACTGCCTTGTTTCTAGAGGGTTGCAACAGTCACCTTCACATTTATTTTATAACTTAATAAATTGCAATACTCATCCTTATATCCAAGTTACTCACTTGGTCTGATTATATATAAATATTCTACAGTTCTAGGGTCTCTTTCACACAGAGCAACTGACAAGTGCTTTTCAGGGATGCTTCCTCTGTCAAAGCATCACTTTAATTGGGAACCGTCAGGTGTGCAGCCCCACTATGCTTTTGTAGTAATCAGTGGTGGACTGCCACCACCGGAGGCACAGAATCACCACTGAGCTACTGCTGGCCTAACACCACTTCCATTAGCAGCCTTCACGCGCCACTACTCAGTGGCATCGATGACCAGCCAAACTGCGGGTTGCCACATAGAAACAGTCGGCATGTGACGCCAGTGTAGCAGTACCAGTAGCGGTAGCAGTATCAGTAGTGCAAGTACACCTGTTCTTAGCAGCAGTGGGCTGTGATGTGCCATGTGAATGCTTGGGCACTGCAGAGAAATGCTTCTTGGTGGTGTCATTTGAAAGGGCCCAAAGAAACTTTAATTCAGCTGATGTAATTTTCCTTATATCACTTTTTAAAAGTACCTGTGTCTTGCTTCCAAGCAAAGGCAGCTCTGCTGCTTATCAAGGTACAGCCTTTGATGACCTACCTATTCGACAATCTCTTCTTCATCTTTGCCTTCCTTCCTCTTCATAATAAGTGGGTTCTACTAAAAACAGATTCGGACTGCCTCTGCCTCCCATCTCCCCCCCCCCTTTCCCGGACCAATTCCCCTCCTTGAAAAGGGAATGCACTGTTCTAAAAAACAGGAGTACTGTTTTCTGTCTAAGTATTTCTATGGGGAGAAGTCCAAACTACACCATCTCCAGGCAAGTACTATCCAACCTTTCTGTCTCTTTGTGATTTTTGGAATTTTCTAAACTGAATTTTTCTTTCTATGCAATGGTGGATCATTTGTTAACTGTATATTCCACTTATTTGTAAATTTCTTTTTTGATTATTTATAACAAATCAATGTGTATGTTAGGCTACATGCTGGGCACTTATAATTACTAAATAGCACAGTTGCTTGAACTTAATAAAACTGAACATGTTAAGACTCAGACAGTAGTCATGTTACTAATGAAAGATACTTAAATACAACAACAAAATCAAACTTTTTAAAATTATGTACTATACATCTGCCACAATTTTCAGTAGCTGCAGCAGCAACAATCAATGGTTGACTGCACTTCACTTTGTAAAACTATCCAACATGACATGCTAGCTGGTACTGCAATATGGCTGAAATCAAGAGGAAACGACAGTCGTAATGTTCTCTGAAGACATGCAGCTCTGCTGTATTTTTAAATGATGATGATGATATCATTTCGGGTAAATTATTCCAAAGCAGGGTGTATACACAGATAAAGAAAAAAAATTCCTGGATTTCCTGCTTAAATATACACTTTCTCCCAGGTGAAAATACACTTTTTTCGTGTTAACTGACAGTATACTTTGCCTCAGAACTGTAAAACTTTTCAATCCTTTGAATTCCTATGGTTTTACACACTAGTGTAGAATTTCCCAGCACTTTGGAAAATTAAACTCAGGGAAAAAAACACGTTTTGGAAAGATCTTTGGTGTGACGCAACATGTACACTGCATATTTTCGTATTACGATAGTATAAATTTGAATTCCACCAAACACCGCATTTTACATTCTGAAGCACTGAAATCGAGATAGCGATGCAATTTTGTAAGCCAATCATAGCTCACGCCACGTGATCTTGCCAGCCGATGACAGCGGATATTCGGAGCATAGGACACGTGATGTAGTCAGCCAATAGCAACATCACTGTTAAGCAGCGCGGACACACAAATAGGAAAAGTTAATGGTTTAAATTAACATACATCATGTTGCTACAAGAAAAGAAAAGCTTTCATATGTAATATTAGTCTTGAAGATTAATCAACTGCACGAGAAGTTAAGCTTTCACATATAATGCTGGTCTTTTTTGCATGTGTTTCACTTTGAGATACATCACACAAATGTGCGAGTAAAATTTTTTAACGATGACATAAATGTCTGATCTTCTGGGCTCAAAATTCTTCTAAACAGTCATCCTCAAAGAGTTGATTTTTTAAATGAGAGTCAAATGCTCTGTGATTTAAGAAATTCATCATACATTCTCGACAAAGATCACCTTATGTAAAAAGAAATTTACTTTGAAAGCAATGCTTTTCAAAAAAGCATTCGCAATATTTTCCCGTGACCTGTTAGAAATAGGTTCATTTCAGCAGCTGCCAGACAGCACCAGATAACAGGCGTCACCTTGCTTGCGCAGTTACGATGACGCAGGAAGCCTGTATGTTCGTACGAGTAAAATGTTAAAAGATCTTACATTATGTCATAAAAGAAACAAGACATCAGAGGATACTCCAAGAGCATCGGAATTTCATGAACCATACTAAAATGCATAATTTGGCTTAAAGTGCACATTCATATGTCCAGATTTGGATGCATATCTTCTTGGAGTACCAGTACCGTATTCTCTTCTCTCTTGTTTGGTTCTTTATTATGGCATAATTCCATAAATGCTACAAGATGAAAACGCTCACTTGAAATGCAGTGAACAGTTGAAACTAGCCAATAGTGTGGAATTAAACACTTCGCATCAAATAAATTGACTGCCTCAGCGGAAAAGATTAATAAAAGCCACATTTATTTAGCAAACCGACAACAACAACTTCATTGTTCTCCAAGGCGATCAATGCTTGACTGTCAGAAAGGTGGAAATAAAATAAAATCTGAAACTAATAACATATTTTAGTCTTCTGTAATTATGTGAATGTATTTTAACTCACTTGATAGCTCCCGGTCACAGAAATCCATTTTGTTTTGATCTACGA
Source organism: Schistocerca nitens (assembly GCF_023898315.1). Lineage (NCBI taxonomy): Eukaryota > Metazoa > Arthropoda > Insecta > Orthoptera > Acrididae > Schistocerca > Schistocerca nitens. The sequence goes on along the minus strand of NC_064616.1, from coordinate 163,764,668 downwards.
TATTTCTGAACTGTGGAAATACTACACCCCCACCAAAGCATTTGAGGTAGGACGCCAAAAATTTGAAAAATTGACTTTTCAAAAATATGTTCATTTAGTACCGCACATCTTTCTGAAGTTGTCTGATACATAAAATATACATGTCCAAGGACATGTAAGGCATGTTATTTAATCTTAAAGTGTGCCAAACATCACTGGATTTTGCTCTGTGGAATTCAAATGTGGAATTCAAATGTGTAATTTTTTAATGGATGCCATCAAACTACACTCAGGACAGTGGAAATTAAAAAGTCCTGTTGTGCCTCTCCTACTCCCAGTCAGCTGGTTTGACATTCTGCCTTCTACTCTCACTACTTATATTGGATGGGAGTATTTGTGACCAGAGAACAGGAACTCTTCAGAATACTTGCACTGTTTATCGCCTATAGCTAAGAACTTGCTGTTTTGTCTGACAATTAAATATAGGCTACATAAAACCAGTAAAGACAAGAGACAAGCAAGACAGTACATATTTCTTCAATCCTTAAGTCCAGCATTTTTTCTCGCTAATCTTGCTACAGCTTTACATGGCGTGCTTTCCTTACTGGGAAAGAATCTATTACCTCATCAAACTTCATCAAATGTTCTGCTACCCAAAATTGGTGTAGTTTCTTGATCTGATTATGTGTATTTTGTCACTGTCTGCTAGATAAAACAAAACAGGCCTGCCTAATATTGCAACAATTGTAACACACATCAAATAAAAGAGAGTGGTTTGGCACAAATGGTCATTTTTATGACATGACAGAATATAATTCAAGAAGTATCAATACCAAATGCCTATTAGGTCTACTACAAGCATAAAACCTTATGTTAGAAAGTAGTTTCGCATTTCATTCATACACTCCAGCTTCTCAAGCAGTAGATCGAAAAGCAGTAGTATGAAATTTTTATATAAATTTGGAATCGTCATATTCTTCCATAATTTGTATGATGTCCCCGTTTCTCTGTCCGTCATGAATTATTTTGCTGCCTAGGCAGCAGAACTCCTTAACTTCATCTACTTCATGATCACCAATCCTGTGTTAAGTTTCTCGCTGATCTCATTCAGCTGCTTCTCATTACTTTAATCTGTCACCTTGAATTTTAATTCCACTCTTGAACCTTTCTTTTATTTTCGTTAGTGCTTCTTTGATGCGTAGATTGAGCAGTAGTGGTGAACGAAGTGCTGGGATTAAAAAGGGTGTAAAAAGACAGGGATGCAGTCCATTACTTGTCCTTGGGTGGCAGGCACAGTTGTGAAGGGGTTACAATGTGCTTAATGCACAACACGGTGATCCTCCCTTGTGGTGGTCAGACATGGCAACTGGAACCTTAACAAGTATGCCTACTCTCACATAGCCCCGCAGTCTAACATCGGACCACTGTCACGTCTAAATACCGTAAAAATCTGGATATTGCGCAGACTGGCACTGGTAAAAAGTGCATTCCTGGCGAAGAGAAGTATGCTGGTACCAAACACAGGCCTCAACTTGTGGAAGAAGTTTCTGAGAATGTATGTTTGGATCACAGCATTGCATGGTAGTGAAACATGGATTATTAAAAAACCGGAAAAGAATAGAATCAAAGCATTTGAGCTACAGACAAATCAGGCACAGAGCACAGATTTCATTGCTCATTGTTTCTACCCCAACTGAGCTGAACGGGCCACACTGTATGTCATGTTGGAGATTTATGATGGAGCAAAAGGCTATACCAAACTGTAAAAAAAGTTAAAATTAGGACAATATCATGCATCTATACTCTTCATCAAAAAGTGTTTTATTTGACACTCAGTCTAAAGCTTTTGGCACTATTAATTAAATCAACATGTTAGATTTCAATCTTAGTGCTTTTTGTGCATACAATACAGATCTCCCAGTGAACCTCCTCTGCTGCTTCTGGAAGGAGAGAAGCCTGATATGTTCATCAGCACTAATATAATTTTCTGCACAACCCATCCAGGGGGGGGGGGGGGGGGGGGGGGAGATCCAGCATTCACCTGATGAAGTCAGGAAAGTGGGCAAAATACATGAAAAAAGTTGACTGCATTAACTATGCTGCAAGTCCATAAAACTTGAAATCATCAATTTTGCCAAGAGAATATAGAAGAACTTTGTTTGGACTGCCAGTTATATAAATTTCCCTTTTCCCTTTACAAATTACTTTCATTTCTTCATTTATCCACCATAATACACTTTTTGAAGTAATATGTGTGCCGCCTTCTGTACAAAAATCTACTTTCCAATACTGACATAAACTTATCAAGAAACACACTGAATAACACACTAGTACCTCTCTTCACATATACATCATTCCAATATGTAAGATCCTAATGGTGCAAAACTGTTCCAGTAATTTTCTTGATCCAAATACTATACTCTCAGGATACCACTTACTTTTCAGTCAAGTTTCTACTCTAATTCACCATTAGTTGTAGAAATAAAAAAAAAAATGTAAATATAGTTATGTTATTTACTTACGCAGATGATGACTGGCTTCCCTTTATAGTGGGACCTCCCCCATTCATTTGGTGGGGGTCATTAAGAAGTGGAGATGAAGGGGCAGACATATCTGAATGCAGGCCTCTAGAGTCCTCAACATCTGATACAGAACCATTTTTGTTCTTCTTTGAGCGAGAGAATGCTTTGCTGAATGAGCTTCGCAACTGAAAAGATAGTATTAATTGACCTATTTGAGACACTTAGAAGTTCATGCAAATTTTATAGAAAACATTAAAAACAGTGTGCTATCCAGAAATAGAAATAGTATGTTTGCAGTACGCAATCATGTGTTGTGAGAATGCACATACCTTTGCTGACAATAATGCCTTCTTTTATAATTTCCACAGTTCTCATTACCTGCAGATGTACATATCCCAAGTCAGAGTTTCTGAGTAATATTTTACTGACAGACTTTAGGATCTGTGTGTGTTACTACGTATGTCAGTAATAGTACAGAAAAGGGCTTTTAATAAAATAGCAACTTAATTTGCAGTCAACACACTACTGCCAAAATGTGATAAAATTATGCCTTAATTCAATTCTGATACACAACAAAAGTCAACAAGATGAGCTATTATCAATATACACTGCCCGACAAAAAACAGTGAAGCACCAAGAATGGGAGGAGGAAGCAAAATGACTATAAAATAGAATCAAATTTACAAAGAATTTGGCAATATTAGCCTACATATCAGAACAAGTTTACAACCTCTTTGGCCTGCATGTATGCACTGATTCGGTTGAGAATGGTGTCAGAAAGCCACTGTATTCTTTCCTGAGGGAAGCTGGCAAACTGTTGTAATGGCCCTTGATATCCTGGATAATGACATTGCGACAAAGTTGATCTCCAAGCTGGTCCCATACACGTTTTATCTGGAACAGATCTGGACATCTTGCTGGCCACGGGAGTACCTCAACATCCCGGAGGCTTTTCATATTAATACATACTGTGTATGGACAGGTATTGTCCTGTTGAAAAATGGCACCATGATACTGTTGCACGAGAGGTAACACATGAGGAGGAGGGATGACCATGACGTATTGTTGTGCCATCGCCCTTCCCCCAATCACTACCAGTCATGACCTGAAGTCATACCCGCTGGCTATCCACACCATGATGCCAGGAGCAACACTGCTGTCCCTCTCCAAAATATTGGATGAATGAAACCTCTCCCCAGGCTAACGCCATGCTTATCAACAATGGTCATCCGGGGTAGCACAGAACTGCAATTCATCACTGGACACAATGCGACAGCATTCATCAGCAGTCCATGCTTCAAAGTCATGGTACCATTACAAACACAGCCATTTGTTGTATGGTGCTAACAGCAGTCTATGCAAGGGACAGTAATTTCCTAGTCTGGCTGTTGCTAGTCTCTAACCAATGGTGTGGAATGACACAGAATGTTGCTGTGAGTCCATTACTTGTCCTTGGGTGGCAGGCACAGTTGTGAAGGGGTTACAATGTGCTTAATGCACAACACGGTGATCCTCCCTTGTGGTGGTCAGACATGGCAACTGGAACCTTAACAAGTATGCCTACTCTCACATAGCCCCGCAGTCTAACATCGGACCACTGTCACGTCTAAATACCGTAAAAATCTGGATATTGCGCGATTTGATCAGCCAGACAAATGAAGGTCCGCACAAGGTCCTTTTCGTTGTCAGGTGCTGATAACGCAGTCTTACACAAGTAGACAGCATCTCTGCATCCTTCACAGTGACCACTCAACATCTGATGCTGCCCTTTACAAACCCTACCAGGCCTGGTAACAACACTAATGCATTCTGGTGGCCATTCTGTTACAGAGATTTGCAACTGTAGTAATTTACATACCTGCCGATGGTGTGTGTGTGTACGAAGTTACAATGACACCTAACCATGTCATCTGGGTGCTTCACTTTTTTTGTCAAGCAGTGTATTAATGAACTCTACATGATATAAATTGATTCCACTACTCTGTATAAATGCGAAAAACATTTACATCTGACAGTTCCTCACTTAATATGAGAAAGGCACATAATTAACAGGCCCACGAAAATTCCTTTACATGTTTTCTTGTCTATCTGTACACCATACAAGATTCCAAAGTAAAAGAACAATTTTGATTCTGAAAGTGCTACAGCACAATGAAACATCATTCATGCACTGCAGAAGAAGCTACAGATGAACACACAGAGATTATGCGAAGTGTACATTGCTGATTAGAAAGATTATAATAGAACAATAAGCTGAAATTGGTATAAGTTTCTCCACAGGATATGGCACCTGATAACCAGACGAAAACAAATGTGTGATTGTGATGCAATTCATTATTTAGGAGTCACATAGGACATATTCTGATAACTTTGTAAAAGACATCACAAAGCGTAAAAAATGACATATCTTTATGGCAATATTATACTGAGAAAACACATTATAATACTTCTTATGCACCTGATAAGATAGTCGGAAAACAGTGAAACTTCTATGCACTTATGGAAACTACACAAAAAAATTGTCTGAGCAGAAATTTAAAAGGTGTGATATCCAAGAAACCTGCATGATTTCTATTTACCATTTCTTTTGGCTCACTTTTCATCAAGCTGAATAATGTCAAAATATTTCCTGCAAAATGTGCTGCATGGCTTTACTGTATTTAAAGAACAGTACTATAAAATCATCAAAAGTTGCTGTAAAGTGTATATATTCACAGACAACTAATTTTTGCCAAGAAACCATCTTTAAGTCATTGATTAACATTATATACTGATGCAATGTATGTTAATCTGTGACTTGAAGATGCTCATTTGACCGATGCAGGTTGCCTGTGAATAAACACGCATCACAGCATTTCGTGGTTCTATGATGATGATCTTTGAATAACGGTAGTAAGTAGTGAGAGAGAGAGGTGTAGTTATTTGTTTAAACATCTATGAAATACATATGTAATGACATTAAATGTGATGAATTGATTGCTTCAAAAATGAAATTTGAAATGAAAAAAAGCGATTTTTGTCTAAATTTCTAATGGTTTGTCAAGTATTGCATGATGTCCATCACTTATTTAATAACTCTGTATAGGACTTACACTGTCCTAAAATTGCCATTCTGAGGTAGCTATGACAACAGTAATCACTTCCAAAGAATACAATTAATTATATCACATACACAGTTATGTTGTTCATGCGACTGTAATGACAGCATATTTTGCGTGGGATTGTGCCTTTGTCTCCGTAAATGAGAATGTAAACATAACTTAAATGATGGAGAGTTCTGGTGCCAATCAAGGTGCTGCTAAGATAATCATTTGATACATAAATTATTGACAGTCATGTATTGGTTGTCTAATTTACTCTAAAGCATATTTACTCTGCTTTGTAGTACTGATTGGCTGCATTTAGTGTTTATATATCATTTTGTCTCTTCTTTTTTTTAAATTTCATAACAAAGATAATTACTGCATCATTAAAGCAGCAAAAATGATGAAATGAATGCCTTCAGGGAAATATGACACTTTATTTATTTAAAGGTCTTACTGCACTTTCAGAATTTCTGTCAGTTTCAGATTCCACTACATCTACAATATGTTTTAGTAAGTAACTCATTGAATTACTTCTAGCATGTGTTAATTGAAAAATCTGTAGACACATGCAATGCTAAGCAAGTTTCTGTTTACAATACTTCAAAACATGAATGTGTAACTGAGCTTACAGATTAAGTGACAGAATGTTAAATAAGTCTAACTATTACCATTTAATCAGCTGGAGATGACTTAAGAGTGATATATTACGTATATCTCAAAAGGGTCCAGAAAGATTTATTCCAAATTAATAACATTAATTCTGTGACTTAAAATCTTACCCAGCCTTTTTTCTTCTTCTTCCCATGTCCATCTTGTGCATGAGCTGAACTTGAAAGACTGCAGGCTGATGACAGAGAGTTGATACTGGATACAGAGTCAGCAGACAACTGACGAGACATGTTGGTTCCCTTGCCTACAGTAAGAAATATATAAGTAACATGTAGTATGTATGACTACACTCAACACACACACACACACACACACACACACACACACACAAACACACACACACATCACTTTTGAAGTGAGGGATGGAAAGGGTATTTCATCTAATTTCTCACAGAAATGATGATCATGGCACACAAATGGAATGAAACACTAATAGTTGACAGCTGTTAGTACTTCAGCCATCATGTCATAATGTAAAATGATATTCTTCAGCTAGCTTATATATGAACAGTGGCATGGTCGAATCATTTGGAACTCTAAATGTTAATGATATTTTTTTAAGTATGTCAGTTACAACACAGCTAAAGTTAAGAAAATATGAGAAACCATTATTTGAGAATAGTTCAAGTGAAATGTTATTGCTGCTACAAGACAGAATGCAATAAGACAGATAAGGAAATTTGAACTACAAAGACAGCTTGAATGAGCAATGCAAACAGGAGGAAGCATTTGGAAGTACACGTTGCTTCATGTATTACATGCCTTCAAATGACAATGATGATATTTGAGTCTCAATAAAGTCGCATATTACTTACATTTATTGTCTTCTACTCAACCTATGATCATAAACATGCACAGTGGTTGACATATAACACTGAATACCCTCTGTAAAGGGAAATGGTATAAAGAGAAGGGTAGACTTCTAAGAAGACTATACTAGTAGCACTTTTCTACCAACAATTTCATCTGAGGATGATAGTATTTTATAGGATTTTTGGGCAAGATTCCTGAGAGATGTATCAGAAACTCACATGGCAGAAAAAAACATAATACCATAAACCACTTAATGCTTGCTTTATGCACATTGGGTATTAGATTCATTAGCACACTGTAAAGCCAAATTCAAAGAAAAATTAATAAATACAGTTGTTTTGGTTTCTTTTACAACAAAGAGATAACAGATAAAAATTATGATGAATAAATGTACTTAATAACTACAAACTCAAATGATAACATAAATGATGAAGCACGTATTAGTGAAAGATGCAGTGCTCTATATTGTTAACAACTACCATTTAGTGCAGCAGTGGCATTAATCGTGTGCCTTCGAGCCAGTGATGGAGACATACTCTGTATATGAGCTGAAGTTAGGCCTGCTTCTACACTTTGCTTCCGAAGTAGTTCTATAGTCTGCCGTAGCTCAAGCAGCTCAGAGTCCTACAACAAACAAACAGGACAGATGTAAATTTTTGTGTTCAGTGTGACAATTTCTCAGTTCAATAATGAGTTATACAATAAGTGTTCACTAGTCTCTAATGTATTTCAAACTAAAGATTAACAACTACAGTACTCGAAACCATGTTTATAACTAACTGTGCCTTAAGAGGGTAATCAGAGAGAGAGAGAGAGAGAGAGAGAGAGAGAGAGAGAGGGGGGGGCAGCAGTGGATATTCTTCTTCAGGAACAAGAAAGCTGAACAGGGTGGCTGGACAAGATGGGTTAATACTGGTGAAAAATGTGCTACCTGGAATAGAATAGTCTGGTGATGATGAAGCAAACTCTTACATTAAAGACTGCCTTTTGTTACAACTGGTATATAGGAATACACAAATAATCGTCAATTCCATTAAGTACACGAACAGATTTTACAACACAAGGCATAATTACTTTGACTACTGAACTCTGTAAGGCAGCACATTCTCCTTTAAATTTCAGAATGCAAGAGAACAATTTTAAATGAAAAGAGTTTGCCAAAAAGTAAATCAGTTTCATTTTATCCATGATGGAAATGGATTAAGAGTGTGACAGTGCCTAAGAACAAGTACTATGTCACAAAATGCTTTTTTATAGAAGCACTCTGGATTACAAACATTTTGGATTGATTTTCAGGTACTAACATCACATATTGGCCATTTATTACACTGTGATCAGTTTCACACCATACAAATGCAGTGACTTCAAGATGGCGGAAGGATTTTAAATGAACTGCGCATTATTATTATTATTATTACTAAACAATAATATTATTAATAATACAATAAACATTTCCACATTTATAAATGTAGCTATTATTCATCTCTGAAATTAAACTGAGCTTATTTCATACTGTAGCACCAAATGAAAGGAAGATGAGCAGTTGATTTCTTCGTAAAATTCGTAGATCACTCTCGTGTCTGTCCATGTATGAAAATTTAAGAAATTACTTTTGAGCTGCTTCTGAATAGTGTGTGTCCTATCATTTAAACAAATTGTTATAAACAAACACTGAGAAAATCTAAATTTTTTATGAGAAGTCTCACGTAGTCCCACATCAAGAAAAATCCAGATCAGATATGTCACCAGAATCTAAAACAAAGTAGCAACATGTATTTTGGTAATAGTTCTGATGGATCTGCATCATTTTAATGCCCCTTCCTCTGCAAAAAGTGCTAAATTTGTTCTGCTCCTACACTGCAAAGACAGAATGATGCAACAGCTCGTAATTTACACTGATAAGGACACACTGTAGTAGTAGTCCCTATAGAAAGATTTCAGTTCACATGAGGGAAAATACTCAATTCCAGCAGATCTGAGCTGTAGCAGGAACTAGTCAAGAGATCGACCCCCATCTCAAGAAAAGAAGGTTGGAGGAAGAATGAAAATTTACCAATAGGAAAGGCCTACATGGATGTTACATTAACAGTGTTAAGACAAATGAGAAGAGACTTTGACCTTCGAATTTAAGTGTTAGATGCATATCTCATCATGAAAGTGAATGGAGATTTGCCATCCTCATGACCATTTTATTAAATAAAAAAGTTTAAAGTATAGATCTTTTAATTCCTAGACCACAATTTTCCTATTACAATTCAAGTACAATAACGAGTTTTGGTTGTTTTGTACAACCATCTTCAGATAGTTCAAAACATAAAAAAAGCAGTGAATATGCACTGGCGAGCATCATTACCTGTAGTCATGCAATGAAATGCATTTGTAAATACCAAGGCAATGACAGTATGTAGTTTAAAAATGTCACAGTGAACAAGCCAGGTAGTAGCCCATGATCTTAGAGGATTATGGTAATAATGAAGGAAAATGGCCAGTTGCATGAGCAAAAGTTACATCAGAAGCTCATTATTTTCAACTATTAGCAGGTATTACAGCCTCAAGGCTGGTGGGCTTGTGACATTTTCTTTTTATTCTTCAACCTGTACACATTTTTTAAAGATGGCAATTTCATATACCATGCAGGATCATTCTTTTGTAAGGGAGTCTATGGAAAAGTTGACAATTTTTGGAACTGTTGCATATACTGTTCTTATTATAAAACCTGCTACAAAATTAAAAATTATGAGCTTTTAATGCAATTTTTACTCATGTAACTGGCTATTTTCCTTCATCATTATTAACATCCTTAGAGATTACAGTCTACAACCTGGCTTGCTCATGGTTATGTTTTTAAACTACATTCTGTCATTGTCTTGGCATTTACAAATGCATGTCATTGCAAGACTACAGCTAACGATGCTTTCCAATGCGTATTCACCGCTTTTATACATTTTGAAAAATGTGAAGATGGTTGTACAAAGCAACCGAAACTTGTTATTGGACTTTTAACTGTAATAGGAAAAATGTGTTTTAGGCATTAAAAATTTTTTACTTTAAAAAATTTTTGTTAAATAAACTACATGAAGACTGCTGTCTCCTCCCTGACTATTTCAGGCTTCACAAATTAATCACCATTTATTTTGGTATTCTGCATTCTGTACCTTTGATTATGATAATAAACTATGTATACATAGTTCCACGAAATTCAAATGAAAAGCCAGATATCAGTAATTTGCTGCCGTGATATTTTGGCACAAAGTCTTCTGGCCATCTTCAGGTGAGCACTGGCGAAACTACACTGTGTTCCCCTATTTATATTGAAGGTATTGTCAACTTTACCTTTCTCTCAGCTGTTGAAGTAAGGTGCTGAAGTCGCTGTGTCATATTTGATAAGGATTGCTCAAATGCAGACACAACATGTGCCTAAAAAAAAAAAAAAGGAAAACAAATATTAGTTCTTCTGAGTTTATGCAACTGTATCACTTATGAATAAATTATACTATTGTACACGTACAATGATGTATAGAATTAAAGATGCAAGGAGTTCCAAAATGCATTAGGAGGCCTAATACCCAATGTATCATCACAAGGGAAATCCCAGGATGTAAACAACATACTGACTGAAATTTAGACAGACAACCTCACGTACCGAGGAATGATGGGTGGTACATAGGTACACTGTTCTCTTGAGCTTGTATAGCTGCATATATTACTAATTGCAATTATGAATTTTAATTTGAAACAAGGCATACAAACTTCACTACTGACAACATTCAATAACTTTGCTGTTATTTCAGTTTACAAAAATAATTAAGTTTCTTTTTATTTATTTTCAACCCAACTGGACAGCCATGCACGTTAAAGCACTGTTCCCAGGACAGGACAGTAAGCCGGTCCAGACTGAATCTTCCTGGTGGATTAACAATGAGGGTCACCGAGCTGGCTGACCTGGATGTGGTTTTTACACTGTTTGACATATCCTACTAGGTGAATACCAGGCTGATACCTAAGTGCCACCTCAGTTACACAATATGCAAACACAGAGAACACTTTTGCTCACTTAAACATGAATAACACTCCACACAGACAGTTGGAGTATACATATTCTGTCCTGGAGGGGAGGGGTTTGTAATGGGCTGGCGACAGGAAGGGCATCTGACCACCACTTCAATGCAAAATATGTAAACTAACTATGCCATCCCTGTGCTGATGTGGGACAAAAGCACAAGAAAAAGAAAAACAAGAAATTACTGTTTATTTTCCATTTTTTTCAATTTTGCAGCAGCAGAGCTCTAACGATATAATGTCATATGCAACTAGTGGACAGTTGAGAACAGCAAAATGGGGACTGCACATCGATATTCTGGAAAAGACTCTAGAAAAAAACGATTCCTATATTGTACTAGCGTGAGATATGCATCTAGTGCAAAAAAGTACAATGTGCAAAGATATTTGGAATTCAAAAAAGAATTCCACAGTAAAATCTGGCAACTAAGTTTGTAGGCCTGTATCACTTGACTTCATCTACTGCAGACCTATAAGAAATATACCAAGCTTGAATATAATGGATGTTCTTTATGAGAACAGACTTCTCAAAATATTCAGTAGTGATTTTTAAGTGGTGGTTATGTGAAACTGAGTTACCTTGAAAGTGTACAAAATTGCATCTGACACGCGCAACAAAACTTGTTGTGCTCGCAGAGTCTTTTCTTGAAATAAACTATGTGATCAGAAATATCCAAACAGACCCAAAAACATACGTTTTTCATATTAGGTGCATTTTGCTGCCACCTACTGCCAGATACTCCTGTGAGAGACCTCAGTGGTCATTAGACACCTTGAGACAGCAGAATGGGGCCCTCCATGGAACTCACGGACTTTGAACGTGGTCAGGTGATTTGGTGCCGCTTGAGTCCTACATCTGTACGTGAGATTTCCACACTCACAAACATCCTTAGGTCCACTGTTACCGATGTGATAGTGAAGTGGAAACGTGAAGGGACATGTACAGCACAAAAGCATACAGGCCAACCTGCATGAGAGACAGAAACCGCTGACAGTTGAAGAGGGTTGTAATGTGTAATAGGCAGACATCTATACAGACCATCACAGAGGAATTCCGAACTACATCAGGATCCAGAATGAGATTTTCACTCTGCAGCGGAGTGTGCGCTGATATGAAACTTCCTGGCAGATTAAAACTGTGTGCCTGACCGAGACTCAAACTCGGGACCTTTGCCTTTCGCAGGCAAGTGCTCTATCATCTGAGCTACCAAAGCACGACTCACGCCCAGTCGTCACAGCTTTACTTCTGCCAGTATCTCGTCTCCTACCTTCCAAACTTTACAGAAGCTCTCCTGCGAACCTTGCAGAACTAGCACTCCTGAAAGAAAGGATACTGAGGAGACATGGCTTAGCCACAGCCTGGGGGATGTTTCCAGAATGAGATTTTCACTCTGCATCAGGATCCACTGCAAGTTCTATGACCGTTAGGTGGGGGGTGAGATAACTTGGATTTCAGGGTCGAGCGGCTAGTCATAAGCCACACATCACGCTGGTAAATGCCAAACGATGCCCCACAAGGTGTAAGGTGCATAAATGTTGGACGGTTGAACAGTGGAAAAACGTGTGGAGTGACAAGTCATGGTACGCAATGTGGCGATCCAATGGCAAGGTGTGGGTATGGCGAATGTCCGGTGAATGTCATCTGCTAGCATGTGCAGTCCCAACAGTAAAATTTGGAAGTGGTGGTGTTATAGTGTGGTCATGTTTTTCATGGAGAGGGCTTGTACCCCTTGTTGTTTTGCATGGCACTATCACACCACAGGCCTACATTGATGTTTTAAGCACTTTCCTGCAATCCACTGTTGAAGAGCAATTCGGGGATGGCGATTGCATCTTTCAACACGATCGAGCACGTGTTCATAATGCACGGCCTGTGGCAGAGTGGTTACATGACAATAACATCCCTGTAATGGACTGGCCCTGCACAGAGTCCTGACCTGAATCCTATAGAACACCTTTGGGATGTTTTAGAATGCTGACTTCATGCCAGGCTTCACCGAACAACATCGATACCTCTTCTCATTGCAGCACTCCCCAAGAAACCTTCCAGACCTGATTGAACGTATGCCTGTGAGAGTGGAAGGTGTCATCAAGGCTAAGGGTAGGCCAACACCATATTGAATTCCAGCATTACCAATGGAGGGAATTGTGATCTAGTAAGTTATTTTCAGCCAGGTATCCGGATACCTTTGATCACATAGTGTAAAATAAATTTTAAGAATAACTTTTCCGACAGAAATACAAAGTCATTTTTAACCAGCACATGTATTGATGATTTAATAAGTTCCAGAATGTTAGCAAATTTTTCTCCACAAATGGAGGTAACAAACATCCAGTATTATCGGGAAAAAGACAGGTCCTGACTAAAACAAAATCAAAAGTGAACCAGTTTAGAGAGTATAGAATATATATGGAGGGGGGCGATTGGGGATGGGGGAATTGCACACAAAAAGCATATCTCTCAGTACAAATGGAAAAATTTTGAATTATAATTTCTTTATCAATAACAGTAAATCTGACATTAATATATGCAAGAGAGTTTTTCCACACATTTATTCTAATATTGACTAGTTTTTACTCACATTGGTAGATAACTGGCTTGTAAGAGTGTGGACTTTCTCTTGGGCGTCCATCAGCTCTCTCCTCAGTTTTCGGATTTCATGTGCTTGCTTCTCTTCAGCAGTACTGTACAAGGATGATGTTGTTGATACTAGACTTACTGATGAACCATGTACTAGAAAATAAAAATCATATTATTGCAGGTCATTGCTGCTCAACTGAGAATAATTTATACACAAAATTGTGAAATTTGTCATTTCAGTTGTTATCATCAATAGATTTTTGGATAAGACAAAAGATCTAATCATACATCAAATCTGATTTAAACACTTCTGTAGAGTAAAATATCTACGAAATTAAGCCTGTGAACTAATAAATATAAATGTATAAATTACATGAATTGTAATAATGGGTAGTACTACTGTAATGCAATACATCATCAATATTTGAATAACATATTTTAAATAAATCTCAGAAAATAATTTTCTTGCTATTTTATTGCAACAGTGGGCTACCGGCAATTTTCAACTGCTATCACACTCCTCAGTATGCAGCTTAAGAAATACACAGCAAATAAGTCAGTTATCTAAAATGAAAGTGAATGCTAGGGGAGGAGCAAATGATATTCAATCATTACTGTGAAATTATTATGTTTCCTCATGAATTCAAAGATATCCAATGAAGACTCTAGAACAGCTAAACAATACAGTTTATTTTTAAACTGGGCAACTTTATTATTTTCCTGGCCTTATTTGTCAACACTCCCATTTCTTTATATAAAATAGAATGAGTGTTGAATATATAATTTAATTTTTAAGCAACAATAACTATCTATTCTGTATTCTGAAACTGCTGTTCTCACCTTCATCATCTTTAGAGTTTGTTTTGGACAGCAAACCAGAGTAAGGCGACATGCTGGTGCGGCTCAAAACATGACTAGATGCAGAAGACGTAATAGGGGACACAGGGTAGTTGAATCTGGAAATGAGCAAAAAATTTATAAACACATTTGACACATACGCGGGGTGTTTGAACAGTTCTTCCAAAAATAAAAACTACTAACATGTTTGGGTTAAACTATTTTTTTATTTTCCGACATAGTCTCCTTTTAGACTTATACACTTCATCCAATGCTGTTCTAATTTGTTGATCCCTTCCGAATAATAGGAATTGTCCAAGTCTGCAAAATAGCTATTAGATGCTGCAATCACCTCCTCGTTTGAATAAAATCTTTGTCCCGCCAGCCATTTCTTCAAATCGGAGAACAAACAGTAGTAGGAAACCAAGTCTGGATGTGAAATGGGGGATGTGAAATGAGTTGGAATACTATTTCCATCAATTTTGTGACCACGACTGCTGAGGTGTGTGCTGGTGCATTGTCGTGATGGAAAAGGACTTTTTTGCGGTCCAATTGCCAGCGTTTTTCTTGCAGCTCAGTTTTCAAATGGTCCAAGAATGATGAATAATATGCACCTGTAATAGTTTTACTCTTTTCCAGATAGTCAATGAGGATTATCCCTTGCGAATCCCAGAAGACAGTAGCCATAACCTTTCTGGCCGAAGGAATGGTCTTCACCTTTTTTGGTGCAGATTCTTCCTTGGTAATCCATTGTTTAAACTGTTGTTTGGTCTCAGGAGTATAGTAATGTATCCATGTTTCATCCAAAGTGACGAAACGATGCTTAAAGTCCTGTGGATTCTTCCTGAACAGCTGCAAAAGATCCTTGAACACTTCACACAGTTCCGCTTTTGGTCAAGCATGAGCAATCGCAGAACCCATCTTGTGGATAGCTTTCTCATCTCCAAATGTTTATGCAAAATATTATGTACCCGTTCATTTGAGGTGCCCACAGCACTAGCAATCTTACGCACCTTAACTCTTCTGTCACCCATCACCATATCATGGATTTTATCAATGATTTCTGGAGTCGTAACCTCCACAGGGCATCCAGAACGTTCAGCATCACTTGTGCCCATATGGCCACTCCGAAAATTTTTAAACCACTTATAAACTGTTCTAATCAAAATTTCAGAGTCACCGTAATGTTTATCAAGCTTCTCTTTAGTCTCCTGAGGCGTTTTGCCTTTCATAAAGTAATGTTTAATCACAACACGAAATTCTTTTTCGTCCATTTTTTGACAATCACTCTACCTCCTTGAGTCACACGAATGCCAAACACAAAGAAATAGACCACTATGGCTGAAACTTGGTGTGCGTGCTTTCCAAAGTTGCTACTAACTAAACATGACCTCGATATGTGCCCCTCGTATTTTTGCACACAAAATAATACAACTGTTTATAGTTGCTTCTGTAATGACTACTGCAGTAGCTTTATACATATACATATCAGGTAAACATCAACTTATAAAACTCACAAAAGCAACTGTTATAGACCACTGGTGCGCTACTATACACATTAGTTGCCAGCGGTGATGTCACTGGTGTCAACAGCATGTATGGAAATACATTGATTAAGCTTTTGATACAGCTACTTCAACCTAATGATCACTGGATCCCATGCCATGTTGAGCTCAGGCTACTATCTCCATTAAGGGTGCTACCAATGATTTTTATTTTGATGGCTTCTTTAATTATACAGTCCCAGAAGCCACTAGTGCGATCCATGACAGAGGCTTAGTCACATTTGATACAGTAACCATTTTCTAATGTGTGTGTGTGTGTGTGTGTGTGTGTGTGTGTGTGTGTGTGTGTGTGTGTGTGTGTGTGTGCAGCTAAAGTAGCTTTTTCGGGCAAGCATAGACAATGAAACCTCTCATGTTCCTTTCTGTGTTGTCCTACAGTACACACCATGTGACCAATGTAAGACTGGCTATAACCACAAGGTATTTTGTAGACCTCAGGTGTTCTGACAACTGCTGCATCTTTTAACTGGTCTCACTAATTGCCAGATTCTTCAGAGTCCTGAAGACTGATTTGATTTTGTGTCTTATCAGCGGGCAAATTATTTTGTCTGACACAGAGCCTCAAAACAGCACTCAAAACAGCAAAAGAGCAACTTCCTTTTCCTGCTACTCATCAGTTGTCTTATTGTGATTCCTGCTTAAGATCATTTCACTTATTTGGTGAACATAGTAGCCACTGTTCCTGAAGGCCTTGCATATGTGGCTCAGCTCATGAGGTAGGTTATCAGTGTCTGATATTGTTCTTGCATGATCTATCAATGATTGTAACATAGTGCACTTCTGTGCTACACGGTGATGGTGTGGAAGTACTGATCAGTGTACACAGCTTTTCTGTAGGTTCTGTGGTCAAGGTATACATTCTATATGTGGTGGACCAAGATGTCAATGAAGTGCAATGCATTGTATTTTTATACTTCCATAGTGAACTCAATGTTACTGTTAATTCTGTTGAGATATTCCAAGAACTTGTCAAGTTTTTCACATCTTTGGGGCCAAATGACAAACATGTCATCAACATACCAGAAGAAACAAATAGGCCTTAATGGCACTGTCTCTAAGGCAATAATCTCACAATTCTGACTAAAGAGATTTGCAACAGCTGGAGCTAACAGACTTTACACTACAACACCATGCACCTGGTCATAAAACACTGGCTGTTGTACAGAAAAAAAATGATATAAGAGTGTGCCTAAATCACCAATAATGCCCTTAATAGAGAGGGCGGCCTGGTGTTGGATACACCAACTGTGCAGTTTAAATGGGTATACCATACACAGAGTCAATGTATGTCCATATACGGTGATGCTGTGAGCACCAGTGATCTCACAGCTAGCATATACAGTGAGGCTGTGAGCACCAGTGATCTCACATCCAGCAGCTATAGTATGTAAGGGCGAACCAGCAGCCCATCGGCAGTCATACCACTTAACAATGCTCACAAACTGTTTTGTCGAAAGCCCATAACATTTCAACCACTTGACATGGCTAGAAGCTGAACATTTTATTCAATGTTACCACCACACCACTCTGCAGTCTTACAGTACATTCCTCTATGGGACAGAAATGTGGCGCAGTTTAAATGTAAGGGGAAACTGTTGTCAATAAGACTTATTTATTGAGCTACTGTGCTGCCATGATGAGAAGGCAATTCCGCAATTTGCTATCGTATTCCATCACATCAACACCGCCAGCTCCAGGAGGATATGTTGTCATGCCAGCTTCATCCAACTACGAGAAAGGATACACAATACCAGGCAGTTGTGCATCACGGAGAGATTTACTATTGAAATTTCGGGACAGCACTTTTCAGGAGGAGTCAGACAACATATTACCTCCCCCCGCATGCATCTCATGTATTGACCATGAGGAGAAAATTCGAGAAATTAGAGCCAATACAGAGGCTTACCGACAATCATTCTTCCCATGCACTATTTGTGAGTGGAACAGGGTTGGAGGGATCAGATAGCGGTACGCCATATACCATTAGGTGGATTGCGGAGTATGATGTAGATGTAGATGCAGCAGGCGGATGTAAATGGAAAGCTCTTATGGCTTTGCATTTGAAACTATCAAGGACACTCAACAGTTCTGGAGAGGGATTCAGTTGACGTGGCTGTTTCCCAAACAACATTTTCCTTCCTATTTCTAGATCATATCACAACATTTATCTATTATAGCCATAGGGCAGAAGTGAACATGAAACTTAACTCTGCACTCACAACAATGAAATGCTGACTGACACATTTGTTTGATAATAGAGTATGGACACTAACTTTGCAACATTTATCCACTATTTGTCTAAATCAACTACCGGCCATTTTAATTCTGATGCTTTATTTCTTCATAAAAAATATCCAACTATGTTCTTTCATTCGCACATTATGACATGTTCATTCTGACACATTTTAAAATCAAATCACACAGATCAAACAATTTTTCTCAGAGTTACTTCACTAGACTAGAATTCCAAATATGTGCTGCGTAAGCTGAGAAGTTTCAGCAAAGACGGTATTTCCTTATATTGTTCATAAAATTGATGCAAGCTATGGTGCACACAATGTGACAACATTGCAGATACTGCTGCCTAATAATACATTTACCTATATCCATGAAATACAGGGTTCATGGAGGAGTGTTCTATCTATGCAACTAAAATGAAAGGCAGTTTGTTATTTGCCATACACATTTCGCTTCTTTTATTGGCGAAGCATCTTCAGTGGGCTGTAATACATGTTTCTTTTCATACATAAAATACACTACTATGTTACATTTTACCATGTTTTTCTCTTGTTTTTCAGATTAGAAACCACTTTTGTAACACAAATGTTGTGATGTTAAATCATCGTTAGGTGTTACTTACGATTTCCAGTGTTGTTAGTCCATGTGTGTGGTACTTGTGTGTGTGTGTGTGTGTGTGTGTGTGTGAGAGAGAGAGAGAGAGAGAGAGAGAGAGAGAGAGAGAGAGAGACAATGGGGGAGGAAGATTCGATAACTACGTATTCTGATTATGTTTCAGATTTCTGTTTGTTATTGTTTTTGTGCCTAACATGATTAGGGAGTTGAAACTTCCTGGCGCATTAAAATTGTGTGCCAGACTGAGACTCGAACTCGGGACCTTTGCCTTTCACGGGCAAATGCTCCACCACATGAGCTACCCGAGCATGACTCACGACTCATCCTCACAGCTTCAATCCTGCCAGTACCTCTTCTCCTACCTTCCAAATTTCACAGAAGCTCTTCTGCAAACCTTGCAGAACTATCACTCTTCGAAGAAAGGATATTGCAGAGATATGGCTTAGCCACAGCCTGGTGGATGTTTCCAGAATGAGACTTTCACTCCGCAGCAGAGTGTGCACTGATATGAAACTTCCTGGCAGATTAAAACTGTGTGCCGGACTGAGACTCGAACTCGGGAACTTTGCCGTTCGTGGGCAAGTGCTCTACCATATGAGCTACCCAAGCACGACTCACAACCTGTCCTCACAGCTTCAATCCTGCCAGTATCTTGTCTCCTACCTTCCAAACTTCACAGAAGTAGAGCACTTGCCCGCGAAAGGCAAAGGTCCTGAGTTTGAGTCTCGGTCTGGCACACAGTTTTAAGCTGCCAGGAAGTTTCATATCAGTGCACACTCTGTTGCAGTGTGAAAATCTCATTCTGGAAACATCCCCCAGGCTATGGCTGAGCCATGTCTCCGCAATATCCTTCCTTCCAGGAGTGCTAGTTCTGCAAGTTTCGCAGAAGAGCTTCTGTGAAATTTGGAAGGTGGGAGACGAGGTACTGGCAAGATTGAAGCTGTGAGGATGGGTTGTGAGTCGTGCTCGGGTAGCTCATTTGGTAGAGCACTTGCCCGCGAAAGGCAAAGGTCCCGAGTTCAAGTCTTGGTCTGGCACACAGTTTTAATCCGCCAGGAAGTTTCATATCAGCACACACTCCACTGCAGAATGAAAATCTCATTCATAATCAGGGAGCTATTGCTTATACTGATTTGCTCATTAGTTATTTTCTTTTTCATTACAAGGGCTCTTTGTATGTGAAAGTTTTATGGTAATGGCACGAGTTTTTTGTTGTGATTGTTGACTCTAATAGTTTCCATGTCCTGTTCCATGTTGGATGATTCATGTACATGTTTTATCACGTGTTCAGCAATGGTAGAATGATTATTTTCATACTTCCAACTTCTTATATGTTCTTTATTCCTAGTTTTGAAATGCCTGCATGTCATCCCAGGTATATTGATTCATATTCTTGGCATTCTAACTGGTATATACCGGCTCCTGGGTATTTATCTGGTTTGTCTGTTGTTGTTTGTAAATGTGACTGGAGTGTGTGTCTTGTTTTGTAAGGAATGTGTAATCCCTATTTCTTTAATATATTTGCTATCCTGTGTGTTGATGTGTGTTTGTTGCTTAAAGTATACCATTTCTTTCTGTTAGTCATGTCACAGGTGTGTGTTGTGTTCTGATTTTTTGGTTGAGACTTTGTACTATATGGGTGTTGTAACCATTGTTTGTGGCTATGAGTTGTAGTGTTTGTAATTCTTTTTCACAGTTTCCTTGGTGAGTGGGATATTATTTAGTCTGTGTAACATGAGTCATATGGTTACTAATTTTTGATTTTGTGGGTGGGTGGATGGCTGCTGACTTTCTAAAGACGTCAAATGTGTGCTTATTGGTGTCTCTCTTTATTGTTATATCCAAGAAATGCATTTCTTTTGTGGTTATTTTTCCATGGTGAACTGAATATTTTTATACATATTGTTTATGTCCATATGAAGTTTATCTATTGTCTCGGCTGGTTCATTCACCATAGAGATTATGTCATCCACACATCTGTGCCAGTAAACAATTTTGTATCCTTTCTTTGTGATGACTGTCTCAATGACTGTGGTTTCTATTTGGTTGGTGAATATGTTTGCAAATGTTTCTGATAGTGTTGATCGCATTGGATGCCTATGTTTTTGTAAGTAAAATTCCTTTACAAATTGGAATTAACTTTGGGATGCGATTGCTTTGAGAGTTTTGGTTATTTCATTGATATTGTCTGCAGGTAGTTTGTTATATGTCAGGAAGTATTCTTCAATTAGTTTTATATCTGCAGTGAGTATCGAGGTGTAAATGTTCTCATGTCGAGAAAGGGATGAATGATACTGTTTGAGGAATGTGTAAGTCTTTTATTTGAGTTATGAGTTCATTTGTAATTTTTACTGTTCTGCTGTTCTTCATTTCATAATGTTGCATTATGATTTTGTTCCTGTGTTTTGCCACACGGTATGGTTGTGCGATCATCAAATTAATAACAGGCCTCAACAGAATAAGGGTTTTGTGAACCCTGGGTTGGCTCCTGAGTGTTGGTGCTTTTGGGTTCTTTTGTGTGGTGTGTTGTTTTTGTTTATCTGTTATCTTGTGTTTCATCTCTCTCTCTCTCTCTCTCTCTCTCTCTCTCTCTCTCACACACACACACACACACACACACACTCAAAATGAAATGAAAAATATCAAACCACACACACAACACAAACGAAATACGGAAGATAAACACAAAATGACAGTTAGCAACACTACACACTATAAACACACACATATACAGGGTGATTATAATTAAAGTTAAACTTTCAAAACGCTGTAGAAATAACACCACTGGTCAGAATGACGTCAAATTGCAACGGAATATTATCAGACAAGGGGGAAAACACAAGGCTGGAGAAAAACAAAAATAGTGTCAAAATTGATCAACAGATGGCACCGTATGTGTCAGTATACGTAAATGAAAACATCTGTCATGCGCACAATCCATTGAACTTGGTATAAACATGCCGGGTACAGGGCTTTTCCTCCTTTCACATTGCAGTATCACGCTCTGCTTGTAAAGCTGTATTACAAGAATAATTACTGTGCACATGTCACTCTGCAGAAGTTCCGAACACTGAAGGGTTCCGACGATTGCCGTGGGTCTGGAGAAAATGATTTGGAAATTCGAAAAGAAGGGTTCTTTTGCTGTGCAACCTGGTAGAGGGAGGAACTGAATTGATTTGACGTAAGTGGAAGCAGTGGGCACAGCAATGCAACAGGAGATGAATGGTGGTGCTCAAGCATGTAGTGCATGGAGAATTGCTCAAACATTAGACATACTCGTGAGCACGGTGTGTAAAATCAAACGAAACATCCTTCTTTGCTAATCATTCAAAATTACCCATGTGCACAAGTTGCTACCTGTTGACCTGCCAGCAAGAGAGACCTTTGCTTTAGAATTTCTTACTCGCATGGATGTGGACAATGATTGGCTGTGGAAGATTTTGTGGGCAGACAAAGCCCACTTCCATCTGACAGAATTGTCGAATATGGGCAATGGAAAATCCACACGCACATCAACCAGTACCACTTCATTCTGAAAAGGTCACCGTGTGGTATGGATTTACGGCATCATTTATCATAAGACAATATTTTTTCGAAGAGACAGGTGTTTTTGTCCTGTTACCTGTATTGTCACTGGTAAGTGCTATGAGTGTCTTTTGCGCAACCATGTCATTCCAGCTCTCCAAGAGCATGGACGTGTGGATGGGATCATTTTTATGCAACATGGCTCACCTCCGCACATTGCAAATACAGTTAAGCAGTTGCTGAAGCGGCGTTTTGAAAATGCTAGAATTATCAGCTGCCATTTCACTACAGTCTGGGCATCCTTATCACCTGATCTTAATCCGTGTGACTTCTGGCTGTGGGGCTGCCTGAATGATGTTGTGTTCAGTGTTCTGATTGCAAACTTAGCCGAATTGAAGGCACACATTGAGTAACACATTCTGAACATGACCCCAGAAACACTCTGATCAATTTTGGAACATGCTGTTTCTCGATTTCAATTTGTTGCAGAAAACGGTGGACAGCATCTTGAACATGTTTTGCTCCAATCACACAGAAATTAATAATCCGATTTGATTTTGATTGACACTTTTTATGTGGTTTTTGGTCCCAGGAGAATGAAAAACCGATGTGATTGATGCTTTTTATGCAGTTTTTGGCCTCATGACAATTAAAAACTGGTTTTTCCCATCTGATGTGATATGAACTGGCCGTGGTAGACGGGCTTATATAACTAACAGTATCACAGCTGTACACCGATGCACACTGAACAGTACAGTTTGTTTAATGTCAAACGTACACCTTAGGTGTTGTTGTATGATTCATTTGTCATTTGTAGTCGACCACTATTAAATTAAGATGCTTAAGTTCCATCTATTGCTACATTTTGTTACTATTTATTTTTCTTCTTCCATACATTGTCCCCCTTCTCCAATAATATTCCACTGCAATCTGACCTCATTCTGACCAGTTGTGTTATTTATACAGCAGTTTGAAAGTTTAACTTTAATTATAATCACCTTGTAGATCACAAAATGAAAAGTGGAAGTGATGTGTTATACTAAATGTGGGTGAAAAAATGCTGGAAATCGACCAGCTGGAGCACGAGGACCACACATATGGACTAACAACAACGAAAATCTTAAGTAACACCAAACGATAATTTAACATCACGATATTTGTGCTACAAAAGTTGTTTCTAATAAGGAAAACAAGAGAAAAACATGACAAAATGTAACATAGAAACATATTGTAACTATGACATAATACGTAATATATGTAAAAAATTCATTTAGTTGTATAGACAGAACACACCTCCATGAATTTTGAAGCAACTAAGGAACAATGGAAAAAGATGAAATACAGGGTGTTTCAAAAAAGATTGACCTGATTTCAAAACTCTATATTTATTGATAAAAACATACAGTAAATGTGGGATGGGTTGCAAAAATACTCACAAAATCTTAATGTTTTAGCTATGCTATTATAAATGCTCTAGGTGTCCACCACCAGCGAGGGGGAACAACATCTGAACGATAGCTAAATTCCTAAATTCATCATGAACTTTACATCATGTATCTGCTTTTACAGAAGTTATCGTAGCTATTATTCTGTTCACTAATTCTAAGTCATGAGGTAAAGGGGAGAGGAACTCACTTTCCTTCATATATACCCATAAGAAAAAAAAATCGGATGGGGTCATGTCTGGCAATCTTGGAGGCCAAGAATGCGCGGCAGTGTCTCAGGGTCCCACGCAGAATACCCAATGTTGAGGCAGAGTGTCACTGAGAAACTGATGTATGTTGTTGTGGCAGTCTATAATAGTTTATAGACTAAATGATGCCTTACCATTCGCCAGACAGTTGTATGAGGCATTGCCAGTTCACTACTTGCATGGTGAGTTGATTTTCATGGTCTCTGCTTGAACGTTTGCCGAATTCTTTCCATCATGTCTTCAAACATGGGTGGTCGACCTAGACTCTTAAATCTGCACAAGCATCCTGTCTCTTCAAACTGGCAATACCACCAACAAATATTTTTGGGAGCAGGTGGGTCAATGCCAGAATGCCAACGAAAAGCACACTGGACCCAAATCACTGATCCACTCTTTGCAAACTGCAGCACACAGAAAGTCTTCTGTCGAGCAGAAGTCATCTTACATCTGACTCACTGAAAAGTGAAAAGACTCACTGACTGACATTTAACAGCAATTTTCTGAAACGCCAGGCCACATCCATTCAAACAACACATTTCCTTGCCAACATGTCCCATGTTTCGTAATTATCACCGTCCAAAATCAGGTTATTCTTTTTGAAATATCCTGTATTTACTGTTAGCCCAGGCAATGAAAACCAAAAAAGGCTGAATAGGAGAAAAAATTCATGAAGTCACAAAATTTTGCACAGTGGTAAGAGTGAGTGCCATAAACAACATCCTAAAAATCCTGAGCAGTGGGGTGAGAGCATGGGGGTTGGGTTTAGAGCTAACTATTTTATGTTCTGCTTGAATAACTCAAAAACCATTCCAGTGAAAATATTTCACAGCACAAAGTGAACCATTTTAAATTTCTTACAAAAAGGTCTTACTTTTCTCTAGGATAATAGTGTTTGCACAGCAGGGGATGGAAAAACATCAGATTATTGAAATCAGTGTTTTCATGGTATAAAAGTATTGTTTGTTGTTAAATGAAGTAGGTTATGAACAAATATTAACTGTACGTGCCACATGTAAGTGCAATAGAGCCATGTCAAAGTAGAAATTATATTCTGGGTGTCTTAACAAGATGGTGGGTAGCACGAGGGAAAGAAGGTTGCCGGATTGTGGTCATGCATCCCCCCCCCCCCCTTCCATAGTTCTGCCAACTGAAGCGAGAGCAGACAATTACTAACTCTCTCTACCCCAATACATCACTAGAAGCAACTACAGGATGTTTCACAAAGTTATACCAATTCTTCTACTGCACGCCTTATGAACCACTGATGACACAGAACACAGAATCTGTCCATATGCATTTCTTGTGTTAGTATTATTAGTAACTTCTGTCTGTATTCCATGTAGTGTTAATGGACTCTGTGGAAAATAAACACAACCTGGGCATGTCTGCATGCTTTGTTGCAGTGATTCACATAGCGAGCTGTGAAAGAGTCAGTATAAGTTTGTGAAACACCCTGTAGTTGATTCTTGTGATGTACTGTGGTAAGCAGAATGGGTGATTGTCTGCTCACTCTTCAGTTTACAGACCTATGAAGCAGACAAGTGCACGTCCACAATCCAGTGACCTACCTTGTCTCACCTCAAGCTTCTATCCCACTGACCTTCTCCCACTCTGTTACACAATTTTTCCCTTAATATGGGCTCTACTGCAATTAGACGCAGTAAACACACTCATTATTTTCATATTTGTTCTTAAACAAATTCATTTAACAATAAACAAAATAAAATTAAAACATTATTTTTAATAATCTGCTATTTTTCCATCCCCTGCAATGCAGAAACTACTGGTCCTCGATAAAAATGAAAGAGATCATTTTGTAGGAAATTTAAAATGGTTGAATTTTGTATTGGGAAATATTTTCACTACAAGCGAGGGTTTTTGAGTTAGTCAAGAAAAATATAAAGTGGGCTTTAAAACACTCCCCTCCCCCTCCACTGGTCAGGGCTTTCAGTATGTTGTTTCTCGCACTCCCTCCTATCACTGTACAAAATTTCCCAACTGCATGAATTTATTTCCGCCAATTTTCCTTCATTGACTGGAATGTGTGTGCTTCACTTATTCTGCTTTGGGATATACACCTAAACCGAGCTCCACTTAGCACTCACTCACTTAACCTCCGATTGTCAATATTTGCTTATACTTCATGTCACTTTCTCTGTCGGCATTATTACATCTTTCTTGTTCTCACTGTCAGTAAAATTAATGATGTTAACAGCAAGTTGTTGAAGATTCCTACTCGGGTATTTTCTGCAATCATTTTTGTGAAACTCATGTTTCCACAACAACGATAGTGAGCAGTACACTGGAGATTGTCTACTTAAACAACTGGTGCTCTACCACAAAGGTAAACCTGAATGTACTGTAGTGCATGGGCCAATATGAACAAGTTATAACTACTGATTTTTTTATATGTCTATCTGGCAGCATTTTATCCCTTTAGGGTAAATAACATTAGCTGTTTCCTTTTCTTATTCATTTATCCATATATTTTTCAATGATGCAATTAAATAGAAAATGTGATTTTACACTGCATACTGTGTTGATTTTACGAAACATTCCTGACACATTCAACGAAGTGTTGTGGAAGATACTTGCTCAGCTCATACTGTGTAAACAAGTAATAAGTCTTGGATAAAACAGAAAATTACAATCATTGCAGTACTTTGTTTAGTGTCTGTTGTTTCTAATAATAAGTTATTTTCAAACTATAAAATACACAACCACTATAACATACAACTGCTGGCCAACAATGAATGATGGAAACATTTAAAAACACAGAGAGACAGGCATTTACCTCGAAGGAGTTCCTTGAGAAACTTGGCTGGGAGTGGGGCTAGTTGGTTGTGAGGCTCCAAGAGGAACACAGTAGTAGGGTTCAATTTCTTCAGAGCGCTGCAGCATGGACGGATAAAGCTTCTCTGATTTAGTTGACCTATAATTTACAAATCCCAAAAAATAAATTCTGATTAACACTCAAGTGAGGACAGTCAAATATAGATACCATCTACAGTGGGGAAGGGGTGAAATAAATGAAAAATGGTGAATGTATATATAAAATAAGAAACAAAATAAATTTTTCAGTGACCAAACTTATTAATAATAAAAATAAAAATCATGTTTCTAAAATATTAATAAATGATATTAAAAGAAGATAAGAAAAAATTATCAACATACTTTTATTTCTCTCAAATAATCTCCACTGGCCACAATGTATCTTTAGCAATCATCATAAAGCTTCTTTTGGAACAATCTTCTTTTCTCTCTTTCTCTCTCTCTCTCTCTCACTCACACACACACACACACACACACACACACAATTCAGCAGCTGAAATTGTAGAGAGTAAAGACATGCAAATCACTGAATAGCCTCACTTTCTTGAAAAGATGCTGGGATATGGACACTGTAGCTAAATTCCTTCAGCTGATGGGACCCATATAACATTGAAAAAGGTCACCAAGGCAGTAAAGCATTGCTGCAGGGAAATATTCATAATACATGCTACAACTTCGAGGTCAACAACAGGAGACTGATTCAGATGCAACTATTCCTTGCCAGAATATTGGAAGCAGTGGTCCGAGATAATGGTGACAGGTTCGTCAAACCAACAAGCTACCCAATCGAGTGACAGTATCTCCAACAGATAGACATAGTAGTTCAACACTCCAGATATAGGCCTTCCTATGTTATCATCTTCTGCTGAAAAGCATTGGATGGTGGTCAACCTTCCAAGCCATACTCTTAGTAATGTCAGTATAGAAGTCCTGGCCAAATAGACAAATTTTACCATAGCACCTAAATATGTTCCAAAAGAAAATATTATTGAACCAGCAAAAGCTTTGTTACATTAGCTGCCAAGTGTCAACAAAGAAAACATTGGGTAAGACAACTGATTTTTTATCATGTTGGGAAATGAGAAGGAGTGATCTGTTTTACTTGGTAAAAAAGAAAATTCTAATGCCAAGATCACATATACTTTCCTTTATTTTCAACAATCAGTTTTGACAGACCTTGCTGTTATCTTCAGATCTTCAAAAATTCTGTTAAAAAATGTGTTCAGTGCTCCACCATAATGCCATCTATAAAGGTGGATCAGCAATAAATGGAACATGTCAAGCTAACTAAACAGATGTGTTACTATGCATTTTATTGTATATTATAACAATATTATGAGACGGAAATTTGCTACTCACCATATAGCGGAGATGGAGATACTGAGTCACAGATAGGCACAACAAAGAGACACTCACAATTAAAGCTTTTGGCCATTAAGGCCTTCACCAACAATAGACACACACACACAAATGTAACTCACACACACGACTGCAGTCTCAGGCAACAGAAATGACACTGTGGTTTCAGTTGCCTGAGACTGCAGTTTTGTGCGTGTGTGTGTGTGTGTGTGTGTGTGTGTGTGTGTGTGTGTGTGTGTGTTGACAAAGGCCGTAATGGCTGAACACTTTAATTGTGAGAGTCTTTTTGTAGTGCTTATCTGTGATTCAGCATCTCCGCTATATGGTGAGTAGCAACTTTCCTTCTGATAATATTGTTATTTTATATTGTGATTTTTCTGATGTAAAAATCATCTGTGAGCATTACATGTATGGACATGGCCACGTACACAAGTTGCTTTATGACTGTAAATGTTTTATTGTTGACAAACCTTTGCCTAAGTTGCTACATTTTATCCACTAACATGAGAACTTGGCCTGAGGTTCCAACTCTCTTGCATACCTTTTATTTTTTTTTTTAATTGAAAACCTGAAGATGAAAGCAAAGTCTGTCAAAACCGATTGTTGAAAATAAAGAAATATTTAGGCAATCTTGGCTTTAGGAAGTTTTTTTACCAAGTTACGCAAGACACTTTGAGGATCCTTAATTGTGTAAATCCACCGAAAGCAAACATCACAATGGAAAAATGAAAAGTCAGCATGAAACTGAAAAACAACTGTGACATAGTTGTTATATAAGGAGAAAAGAGAAATACCATCATTGTCATGCACATGACATTACAGCAACAGAATGCAGGACTTAGTGGACCCATTTGTAAGGAACTTGGGGGAGATCACACAGCCTGCTTTTGGACTCTAGAATTGAATTTCACATGGCAAGAAGACTCATGGCACAGATTGTAACAGTACTCAAGGTACGCAAAGGAACTTACCCCCGAAGAGCTATAGTCAATGGAACAAATTCATCGACCCACTTCCTGGCTAAAATTCTGACTCAGAGGCGGTGGCATTTGGTAGGCCACAGTGTCATCCACCAGGAACTCCATCCACTTCATTGCACTTTTAAAAGACGAGTGAATCCTATCAATAAACCTTATGGTGAGCTTCAACGTCAAGTCCTTATAAAAAAAAAAATGTAACAGATAAGGAGACCATCAACGTTCCACATCAATGTGTAGTACCCGATATCTGTGAATTAATGCAACAGTGTTTAGTGACCATGTACTTCAGATCGTAAGGGAAGTTTTATGAGCAGATGGATGGTGTAATTAAGGGATCTCCACTCTAGCCAGTTGAAGCAGACATATTTATGGAAGTGTTCAAAGAGTCAAGAGCTCCAGTCTGCATTGTTCTGTTGTTTAGTACAGAGATGACTATTGTCATCTGTACATAAGGTAAGGAGACACTTCATAACTTCCACCTCAACCTCAATCGACAGCATGCCAGCCGGCCACGGTGGCTGAGTGGTTCTAGGCGCTTCAGTCTGGAACTGCACGACTGCTACGGTCGCAGGTTTGAATCCTGCCTCGGGCATGGATGTGTGTGATGTCCTTAGGTTAGTTCCGTTTAAGTAGTTCTAAGTTCTAGGGCACTGATGACCTCAGATGTTAAGTCCCATAATGCTCAGAGCTATTTTTTTGACAGCATGCCAAGATCCAATACACAGTTGAAATTGAAGAGAATGGAGCACTTTCCATTATCAGAGCGGAAGTGTATAGAAAGCCCGATGGCAGAACAATATACAGTATTATGGAATCACAAAATAAAACTAAAAGGAGGGTGAGACATAACCAACAAAATCAAAGTTACACAAACCTCGAGTCTATGACATCAGCTGAAAGTCCCCATCGCTGCTACCCAATCGAAATAAGAGTTCAGTGATGTTCCTGATAAACTGAGTCTATGAGCAGGATGCAATTATACTGCATAAGATCTGAATGCGGCACATACTCAGTAGTTGATACGTTGTCCTAATGAGGCATACTTATAACAGTTGCCAAACCGTTGGTTTTATAAGCAACAAGACAGTGCAGTCACACATCCATACACATTTTATTGAAGATGACACTGGCCTTGGATGCCTGCACCCACATTTTCTCTTATTACTGAATAAATTATGATAATGAAAAAGCATGTATGAGATACAAATAATGACTGAGATGACAATCTCATTGAAAAGAAAGTTCTGAATGTGAAATGAGGGCATACAACGTGGTGGACACTGACTTAACTCTCATTCTTCTTTGGAGTGGGAAGATCAAGCACAACTGAGCAAATTTATGAAGACGCAGCATTCCTGGTTTTAGGACTGGTTTCATTGTATGAGACACTATTGAATGGTGTACCAGATTTGCTCAGCTGTAATATTATTAACTTACTTTTATTAAAAAAATTCCTCATTAACAGCTTTGAGCTCGGTGAATATATATGCAAACATAATCAATTTCAAAGTCCATGAACTTCATCAACATGCCTCTTAGAGTAGCTACCATAATCAATGTCACAAGTACTTGCTCTGAAGAAATATCATATATAACATCGAATACATTAGATATGCTGACATTCAGAATCATAGTAATTATGCCACAATAAAGATGAAGTTGTTCTCTTGAGCAGTATATGAGAAAAATTCTTATGTGTGTCTAATATACCGAATGTTATATACAATAATCCTGTTGAGCAAGAACTTGTGACATTGATGATTTAATAGCATCTGCTAAGGTGCCTAATGATGAAATCTGGTAACTAAAAAATCAATTGTAACTGAACATTTGATAACTGAGAACACAATTGTTAATGGGAAGTAAATTTTGTGAGTGGAAAAAGTGTATGGAAGAGGGATACACCCACATCATCAACTCCTGTCTACAATTCCGGTGCTAACTGTTCATCCAGCACATGCAAAGTTCCTGCAATTCCAATAGCCTAAACTTCCGTTACTCCTATTTTCACTTCACTAGCCCCAAGTCACGCTTCCTTTTCAAGTCTTGTGGCATTTAGCCCCTTCTAAGCTTCCTAATACTCCTTATCCTTACTTAACTATCTTGTTCTAGTTTGTTTTATCTTTCCTCGACAACTTTCTTTCTGTTTGTTAATTTTATAATTGGCTTCCTTCTTCCTGTCCACTTTATACACTACTGTATGTATGGAACAACTTCTGAATCCAACTACCTATGACAGCTGTCCTGCATTTCAATCCTGTCCCTACTACACCAATGCTACTGCTAGTGACAGTGGCATATGGAGCCAGTACACCAGCGCTATTCCTAGTGACAGTGGCATTATGGAACCAGATGTGTCTTCATTTATGTTTATTATTCCAACTTTGAAAATGTATTAAGAAGTCTGGCAGGCACTGCTACTAATGAATCATCATCTAACACTTAATTTTGAAGGTGAGAAGTGGTCTATCCTATTAATAATTATTTATTTATCTATTGCGGTATTAAGTGAATCACCTCTTCATTAGTGCTTCCTGCTTTTATCTGGGGAGCTTGTCTCAATGCAAAAGTAGATCCTTTCTGAGGTGATGTGGATAAGTACTCCCTCTTTGACCATCTGATTCACATGAAAATGTGTATTGGATGGAACAAGTGGGACAAAATGAAAGCACACTTCCAACCCAAAGTGTGACATGACCAATTCCAAAGGGCGTATGGCACACTGGATGATGTATCACGCATGAACAGAGCCTTAGGGATACCGGGCGACCTCTCTGAGTAATTAGCCTTACCCAACATGGGGCTTGCTAGTGTGGACCAACATATATCCCCTATACTCATGTGACCAAAGTGGATAACATAGTAGAAAAACAAAAAAACTTAGGGATTTAATCTTCAAGAGACCTTAAACACCCAGACATCATGTGCTGAGCCAACTGAAGGTGTTTCGACAACTGGATCAGGGGAGGAACCAGATCTGCCTTGTCTGGGGTACAGTGGCGGAAACTTCTTAGAGAACAAAGAGAAAAGGACAGAAACGAATGGCTTCCTATAAACATATGGAGGGAACTAAAAGATCTTTAATCTAATATCCCAAAGAAAACACTGTCTCGAAGTGAAAGGGATAAACAGGCTCCTTCGACCTCTATGACAGGTAGCAAGGGTGTGTTATTCCAAATTCACAGAAGAAATACAATCATGAAAAGCTGAGGCAGAAAACAGGGAATCAGTACTATAGTACTGTAGTCTTGGATTTTAGTAAGACAGTTGTTCCACAAAACTACCCTCCTGTTAGCATCACCTTACAGCAGGAGGAGCTAGTACGGATAGCCTACTTTGGAAAAAATTGTGGAGGACACACATCAAAGCTCCAAATTCAAAAGGGTTTATTTCAGGCCTGGCCAAACAGAGCTCCACAAATGTTCCAGATGCACGCCTGCCAAGTGCTCAGAGAGCAGCGGTGATTTGGGCTGAAGGTAAGGAGGAACAAGGAAAGGCTGCAGCCAGACACTGCTAGAGCAAGGCAGCTGGCTTGTCACAGTTTGCTAACAATGGAAAAATCAGCTTCAAGTTCATCACCTGAACATTTACCAGAGTACAAGGCAGTCATTTGTGGACCAGATATAACAGATTACACTTCAATAATTAATACGTATTACCATGAGTTCCCAAACAGATTCCAAGACTTTGCGCGAACACTGATTTTGATTGATTTGTCAGACCATTATCACTTTTGGCTGCTGATGTACTTCATTACTTCTAACTTGAGCTAATAGACTTACAGTGTAGTACCTGGCTCAATGACCTGTTTCTCCAATGCATGAAACTTACAAGACTAATAGAATGTTACACCAAGAACAATATCCTCAACTGCACAGAGAAGCTGCTTATATTATTTCCATGTTTGGTTCAATGTATGTGTATGAACTTTTTTTCTATTATGAATTGGGAAACATTTGATAAATTAATAGACTTTAATCTGCAGTATGTCCATATATTTAACTGTATAATGAACCACAGTTCCAGATAAATTACACCTGACTCTAAAATTGAAATGCCTATCAATTTGTAAATATCATAACTTAATGTTAAATGCCTGTATGTAAAGGCTTTCATACATCTGCTCACTGTATTAGCAATGTCTAATGTACTGTCTGAATTAGGTAGTAAATTTATTGCTTTGAGAGAAAAATAAAAAGTTGACAATACACAATAGTGATAAAATGCCACTTGTAACAGTATGTTGCAATATTCACCTCTTAGAAGTGATCAAACTGTGTTGCAAACACATCTTCCTAAGTTTCCCATGTGTACAAGCTTCGTTATAGTTGTCTCAGTCACACAGCTGCAGTGGTGGCAGAAGCCGGAGCGCTGAGCATACTCAGCTGCGTTCACAGAGCGATAGCGTGTTCCTAAAGTGGAAATCTTGGCTAGGACTGGTCTATCTGGATATAGGTGCTCTGATATTTGTACATGAGGTAATGGGGGCAGTGGACTGGCTAAATGAGATGTTGCTCAAGATAGCTCCATGGGCTGAGGCAAAGTTGCTGGTCAAGACATCTGCTGAACAGTCAAGAACGCTACAATATCAAACTGGGTACCAAAACTACTTAAGGATGTTCCCCCAGACAAGCTATTAGAGTATTAGAGAAAGTACCAATTCAGAACCATAAAGTCTTGACAGAGGGTCACAGGACCATTAATCACAAGGATGGAACTGATGGCCAAACCCTTCTGGCAAAAATCTAAGAGACATCCCTGAAGGTAATGCGGAGCAAGACCTAAAACTGTATTTATAGCTCTTACAGGTGACTGTCAGTGTGATTAATGACATCAAAGATGATAATGGTGGCAAGCTGGTGGCTGGAAGTATTGCAGATAAATCTGCAGCACAGTAAGAGGGCAACAGTCATGTTCTGGGAAGACAGGATGTGGGTGTGGCCCTAGTCAAAGGATCCTATTTGTATAAAAAGGCCATATCAGGTTTTGGAGGAACTGAAAGTAAGTTGATTTTGCAACTAATCTAAAAATCCCCAGAATATCCATTTTTGTTACAAATGGAATTTCAATCATACCAGTGGTGAACTGTCCTTGAGCTTAATGACCATCACAATGGAGCAGCGTACGTAAGAGAGCACAAGGGAAATGGTACTGTCCTCAGCATATGTCCCTTACAAGGACAGTGCTTCTACACTCCAGGAAGTGAGGAGACTGATAAGACAGCTGCTTGAAGCTGAATGAACAACTACTTCTTTATTGTGATGACAATAGCCAAAACCTAATGTGGGAAAATAGCAACACCAACAGTAGAGTTGAGTACGTACATAAATACCTGTCAGACAGCAACCTAGAGATCTTGACTGTGGGTAAGAAATCTACCTTCAACAGTAGAAGAGAAAAAGTACGTCATATAAATTTTGGGGCTGCCTTAATAGGTAGCTACATCAACCAATGGCATGCCAATGGAACTATCCTAGTCTGGCCATATGTACATTATGTTTAACCTGGAAATGGGTGTTAAACAGACCAAAGCCTACAAGTACGGTTCCCTAGAAAGACCAGCTGGAATTCAGATAGGAAATAGCTGTCTATGTGAAGTTAAAACTTCAATAAGAAATCCAGTAGACTTCCAGGAATTGACAGATGAAGTAATAGCTGACATCATAACCTTGTATTTAGGACACTGTCCGATCATCAAGAAGTATATAAACAGGAATGCACCATGCTGGAATGAGAATCTGGTATTGCAAAGAATAACTTTGCAAGAAGGAAACGACAATGGGCAAAATAGCAAGAAGCCCTTGCTAAATACAATCTTGCTGTCAACAAGTGAAACAATCATCCCAGTAGGTATTCTGTGAAGGGGTGGAGGCGCAGCTGTTAGAGCAGATTTCACACAATCTATAGCATGTTACCAACAAATATAGGAGGCATACTAAGGAGCGACGATGGTGAGTATACTAGGTCAGCACATGAGACACTGGAAGTGCTCATCACTCCCCCATGGGACCGATGACATCACTGTTTGGTCCCCTACCCCAAATCAACAATTCCCCCCCTGCACTCTCGAAGTTGGTTCAGACAATAATACAGCCCCTGCGAGGTAGTGGTTTATAAGTAACCAATGGGAGAGCTGGGAATCTGTTAAGAAACATGTGTATTTTGAGAAAATTTAGTGGGTGATGGAAACATTTCAACCGATCAAGTCACCAGGTCAAGATCATATCTTAACAGCTCTGCTGCAACAGACAGGAGAATGATTAATCAGACTCCTATGCAGACCACTCACAGTCAATTTAGCTGCAGGAGTCACTCCTAATGCTTTGAGAACAGTGAAGGTTGCTTTCATTCCAAAGGCAGTGAGACTTGATCATACCAAAGTTAAGGAAATAAGATTAATCAGTCTGTTCTCCTTTCTTCCAAGGACATTAGAAAAACAGTTTATAAGTGCACGTTAGGGAAAGGATGTTAACTGAAGTTCCTTTACATGGAAACACTGCACATATCAGTCAGGTAAATCATGTGAAACAGCACTCATCAACTTGATGGAAAGGTACACTATCAGGAAATAGCACTCTGCAGCTTCCTGGATATTGAGCGGGCATTCAGCAACCCAAGCTTTGAATCCATGATTATCGTTGGAAAAGTGTATGGCATCAAGAGCACTATATTTAGATAGATAAAGGCCATGTTGAGTATGTGAAGGATAGAAGCTACCAAGATGACTGTGAAAATGGTGATCGACACCATAAGAGGTTGTCTGAAAGGTGGGGTCTTATCACCACTACTGGTGGATGAGCTTATTACAGAGCTAAATGCTAAAGACTGTTTTTGCCAAGTGTACCCACACAATTTAGCCATGGGAGTACTTGGCAAATATGCAAGTATTGTAACAACACTGGCACAATGCAATCTGAACATTGTGAAAAACTGGTGTAGGATACGGGATCTAAGGGTAGGAAACTATTGTACTGCTCACACGAAAGCATATCCAGGACAGTCATTGGAATCTTAAGCTCTTGGATGAAATTTTACAAGTAGAGAGGGTAGTAAAGTATCTGGGGATAATGCTCGATGTGAAACTAACATGGACCCCTTACGTGAATAAAGGATGCATCTTCCTAGGTAAAAGGTGTGTCCACTATGAGCATATGTAGGGGAAAAAAAGGGGGGGGGGGTCGTAGACCCCAGAGCATGGACTGGTTTTGCACCTCTGTAATAATACCTACGATAATTTATGGGGCAACAGTGTGGTGGGGAATGAAGAAGAGCAGAAGGTGACAGCTAAGGAGCTCAAGAAGATGTACAGATTGGCCTGCCTAGTTATAAGGGATGGAATTAGCAGCACTCCCACTGCTGAGTTGGAGATCACACTGGCCACACCCCAATTACATCTTTGGGTTGCAATGTAGGATGCAGCAGGAACATACAGGGTAAAAACTGGAAATTTTTAGGATTTTTAGAATCCCACGCTAATATAATGAATGTAGAAAACATAGGAATGATCGGAGAAATTCCTGCTGAATATAAAATAATTTCCAGCTGGTTCAATAAATCTCACAATGACACCTTAGGAATTAGGGAACAGTTGAAGAAAGAAACACAGCACTGTTCAGGTGATTTAGTCTGTTTTACTGATGGATCAAAAACAGACCAGGGTGCTGAGCCAGGGCATACAGAGTGCAGTCTCAACTGGAGACCACAATCTTTCTACAGAATCTGGCTACGGTATTCCAGGTGGAGGCATGCATTCACCTTCATGGTATACATAGAGGGGAATTTCCATGGCTGTTACAAGGATCACTGCATGTACATTCATTTTGAGAGCCAAGTAGCTCTGAAATCTGGATCAGCCTCTTCAATAAGATCAAAGATCATCGCATAATGGCACAAAACCTTCGTGACACTGAGAGAAAGCAATGAAGTAAACATGCTGTGGGTCCCTGGTCGTGAAGGAATTAGTGGTAATGAACAAGCTGATAAGTTGGCCAGGGCAGGGGTGATGACTCCATTCGTTGGGCCAGAACCTGTTTTAACCATCACTAGGGCGATGGTAAAATCTAAACTACATACCTGGATCAGGAGTTAGCACGTAAAATATTGGACTGAAACCCAAAAACAAAAATAGGGCAAACTAATGATGCTGAAAACTGTGTTTTAAGAGAAGTTCTGTAATCATGGGCTTGAACAGGGGGTACATTAAACTCATGGTAGGTCTAATGACTGGCCATGGGAACTTCAGGAAACACCTGCGCACAATGGGTATAGACAAAAAAGGTGCTAAGTGCAAACTACGTGGTACAGGGAATGAAACTGTACCACATTTAATCTTCCAGTGTGAAGCACTGGAAAAAAAATCGCAACACCAAAAAACAATAAATGTAGAGTAATGAAATTTCGGGAATACAATCTATCTACATATTTAAGTGAGTAACTGCAAGATCACAGGTTCACGTAAGTGCGAGATAAGGCACTGCAAATGCGAAGTGCTGGTACATTAATAACTGGTGTAATCTCCATAATGTTAAAGGCAAACATACAAACATGAATGAATTGTGTTGTACAGTTGCTGGATGTCAGTTTGTGGGATAGACATTCATGCCTGTTGTACTTGGTCAGTCAATACATGGACGATTATAGCTGTTTGTCGATGAAGCTGGTGTTGTCATCTGATAATGTCCCATATGTGCTAAATTGGAGACAGATCTGGTGGTCGAGCAAGCCAAGGCAATACGTAAGACACTCCGTAGAGCGTGTCGGGTTACAACAGCGATATGTGGGTGAGTGTTATCCTGTTGGAAAACACCCCCCGGAATGCTGCTCATGAATGGCAGCACAACAGGTTGAATCGCCAGACTGACACAAATTTGCAGTCAATGTACGTGAGGTAACTATGAAAGTGCTCCTGCTGTCATACAAAATCACACCCTAGATGATAACTCCAAGTGTAGGTTCAGTGCGTCTAGCACAAAAACAGTTGGCTGCAGGCCCCCAACTGGCCTTCTCCTAACCAACACTAGGACATCACTTGCACTGAGGCAGAACCAGCTTTCATCAGAAAACACAATAGACCTCCAGCCTGTTCTCCAATGAGCTCTTGCTTGACACCACTGAAGTCACAAACGTTGGTGTTTGGGGTCAGTGGACTACATGCTGAAGGATGTGTGTCTCGGAGCTGTTCCTGAAGTAACCAATTTTTAACAGTTCATTGTGTCACTGTGGTACCAACTGCTGCTGCAGACACATTATGGTGCACCAGAGCCATACGCTGAACACAATGGTCTTCCCTCTCAGTACTGCCACATGCCACATCCTGAGCCCAGTCTTCTTGTGACCGTACATTCTCGTGACCACTGCTGCGAGCAATCACGTACGGTACCTACGTTCCTGCCAGTTCTTTCTGCAGTATCACACAAGGAACATCCAGTTTCTTGTAGTCCTATTACACAGCCTCCTACAAACTCAGTGATATGTTGATAATAGCCTCTTTGTCACCTTAAAGATATTCTTGACTAACACCAACTCACCACATCCAATCTCTTAAGATAATCAGTGCTCCCGACCATTACGGGGTGTATTTAAAGCAAATTTGATTTGCATCCTCATAGTGATGCTACTATCGCCACTCTTATTTGACTGGCATGAAATCTGAACAGACATCATCTTTCACATGTGGAGACACACTTACCGACTTTTGTTTATGTCGCACCAACTCCTTGGTGTTGCAATTTTTTTCCATTGGTGTATCTGGGTCATTGATTTCTGAAGAAACTGTGCCTCTAACAGATATCTAGTCAAGGAACTCTTACTACTCTTTATGGGTACTTGTTGGCTTTTTCAGAATGGCTAGGAGAGATGCCGCACAATAAACTCTAGTTTTGTCTCCTTGGTTAAACCGAAGCAAATCAAGCGAATCACACTACTTATACTTGAAATTTTTACAGAACTTCCAAACTTGCTATTTATTAAATTTGTTTACAGACCAGTGCTGGAAGTTATTCTCAGATAGTGAACCAAACTTCACTCTGTGCTCCAAACCCATTTGTTGCATTCCATCATCTAAAGTGAGGCAGTCAACAAACCATAGATTGTTTTGAAGGGTGACCCACAGTTTAACAACGAGTCTGAACCATAGTGCAACTTGGCATTTTTCACATCGACAAACATTGCCAGAGGTGAAAGAAGTGATAAGTGATGGCTCAAAAAACTAAAAATGACCATGGAGCAAACCCACGACCACTGGATTAGTAGTCTGGCACTTTACCACTACTCTATTGAAATGTAAGGTTGTATGCAACATTTGTATTGTATAGTGCATGTAAATGATAATTATTTGACAACTTTTATAATTGGCATACTACACTCCAAGTTTGGTTCCTTCTCAGTTTACAGATGGATCGAACTACATAGTGCTGCATGTCAGAGATTATCTAGTACCATCATTACTCACTCACTCACTCACTCCTCTGTTTGATTTGAATACTTATCAAGGGAAAAGTAACATTTTCAACAAACTTTATGAGCAGATAAAGGGTCACAATCTCTTATGCAGGATCCTTATCGGGAAATTTTCCATAAAATCAAAGCAATCCATTCACGATCTCTACAAATGGTTCAAATATTTCTCTACTTCATATCGCTTGCTCCTAGATATTAATCTGAGATGACCAAGTCAAGAGGTTAATTACAAATTCTGTGCCACCAATTGCTCTCTTTTACTGTAAGCTGTGGACAAATCAGCAGACAATCTTGAGAGAACTGCTCACTCTATTTGAGAGAGTGTTTATATCATAGTGTCTCTCAAAGTTTTAGGTCAAAACCATAAAGATGGTAAAGGATTATAATCTAAGTATTTTGAGCCAATAAACTAATGGCTGAAAATTAATATAGTGTTTTTGCTAACTTAAACAACTTGTACCTTTTGGTGCAATAGTGGATTGTCTTGCTGAACAGTAACAACGAGCTCAAGTTATTGCTACAAAGGTTATATCAAAAACTGTTCAAGGTAACATCCACCATTCTCAATGCATGCATTAAAACATACATACTCCATAGACAAAAGTGATCTCAGAGTTCAAAAATCCCACACTATATTCTCTGAAGTGTCCATATCATGCTTTAGAAGTCTTCTCCCATTAAATCCAGCAATATCTCATTGAATTCTACTGTGCAAATAAGTATTTGTTATTAACTTTAGCCAGTTCTCTGTGGCTTAAGTGAACCCAGGTCATCATAAATTTGTATCCAAGGGCAAACATTGCTTCCAATTGGCATCACCCCCATTGGGAAACTTTTGCATGTACATTCATTAGCCTTTCCTGAAACTACATCCTGCAGCAACATACACAAAATAAATGACTACAAGTTCCTGTAGCATAATTCTCCATCACTGACACTCAGTCATGAACTGTAAATAGTTGTAAACCCAACTGCAAGAACATCAGAGATGAGTATGAATTGTTTTTTCACGTGGTTTGTTATGAAAGATTAGCAATTTACAAATACATGCCTGAAATGCATTCCTCATTCAACATCTGACACTGCATTAAATATTAATTTCTGACCATTGGTTTCTTATCTCAAAACATAGTTCAGGATAGCACCTGTATAATTTTGACTCTACTGGTTTTACCTTTGTTCCTCACGAATGCTTACCATCAAACGTAACGTCCTGCACTTCATGTGTTAAAAGATGTTGTGCTACATTATCAAATACACTTTTTGAAATCTAGAAAGGCACATTATGGCTGTTCACCTGTGGATATGATAGGACTGGATTGTCTGTCAAGTTTATGACTGAATTAACTATATACATTTGCCTTTGCCTGGAATAAAAATAAAAAGGATTCCAATGGACTTTCAACTGATCTTCCAAGACTTTTGCAGCCTCTGACAATTGCAATTTCACTGGGCACACCATAAAATTTTATTTCTTCTCTTTGATCTTTAATTCCATTTCAGATTGATCCATTGTTTCCTTTACTGCTTGCC
Source organism: Schistocerca nitens (assembly GCF_023898315.1). NCBI lineage: Eukaryota > Metazoa > Arthropoda > Insecta > Orthoptera > Acrididae > Schistocerca > Schistocerca nitens. The sequence continues at coordinate 163,723,324 of NC_064616.1, read as the reverse complement.
CAATGAACAAACTGAACAACACTGTGAAGAAATCACAAACCTGTCTCATGCTCTTCCCACAAGCTGCATCCCTTTCATTTTCTTTAACTCTTATGTTTGCAGTTAAGTTCGTGAAAAAGTTGTGCATAACCTTCAACTCCCTGCATTTTATCTCTGCTACCTCCAGAGTTGCAATGTCAGCACTGTCAAAAGCCATCTCTATTTTCTCGAATGCTATAAATGTAATTCCGCCTTCCTTCAGACTATCTACTACGAAAAGTCTTAAGAGTCAGTACTGCTTTCATGTTCCTACATTTCTCCTGAACCCAAACCGATCATCCCCGAGGTTGGCTTTGCTCAGTCTTTCCATTCTTCTCGAAATAAGACATGTCGATATACTGCAACCATGTCTATTAAACTGATGCTTAAATAATACTTCTACCTGACAGCAACTGCCTTCTGAGGAACTGGAATTAAAATTCTTCTCGATGTCTGAGGGTACTTCGACTGTCTCATATATCTTGCACATCTGGGGGACAGTTTTATCATGGTATATTCTCCCAAAGATATGGTAGGATGTTTTGTAACTTTGCACACACACACACACACACACACACACACACACACACACACACACCGACAGACAGGTAAATGATTAGAGCTGCAATTCTCTGTGACAGGCAGAAACGGCCACTACAATACATTTGTGTTACTTGTGTTTAGTGTTGTCACCAGGCCTGGTAGAGTATATAAGGGGTATGAACAGCATCCAATGTTCCATGATCACTGAAGGACATAGAGATGCCATGTACTTGTGTGATACAGCACCTGACAGAGTTTGAAAGGGGCCTCATTGTGGCTCTCCATTTGGCTGTTTAGTTGAATTGATGTTGGACTACATGGGAATGCAGGGGCAGGCATACTTGTCAAGGTTCTGGTCAACAATGCCGGATCAGAAGGAGAATCACCATATTATGCACCAAGCAAATCATAACCCAATCACATTGTATCTGCCATCTAAGAACAAGTAATGGACTTCCCTGAAACATTCTGTATCATACCACACCGCTGGCTGGAGGCTAGCAGTAGCCAGACTAGGGAATTACTGTACCATGTGTAGGCTGCTGGTAACACCACACACAAATGCCTGTGTTTTGAGTGGTGCCATGACTGAAAAACATGGACTGCTGATGAATGCATATCCCCAATTACCATTGTCAGCCCTTATACTGGTGACAAGGGATTAGGTCCTATTCTTTCAATGTTTTCAAGAGGCTCAGTGGTATTACTCCTGGCATCATGGTGTGTGGAGCCATCGCATATGACTTCAGGTGATGGCTGGTAGTAATTGAGGTAACTCTGATGGTACAATGGTACATCACAGGCATCTTGTCACTCATGTGTTACTTTTCATGTGACAGTATCATACTTCCAATTTTCAAGAGGACAATGCTCCTCCACACGTGTCTATGACCTGTTGGCGTGATGCTGAGGAACTCCAATGGCCAGTGAGATCCCCAGATATGTCTCCGATAGAACACATGTGGGATCTGCTCTGACATCATCCAATGCCAGTATGTATCCAGGATATCAAGGACCAGTTACAACAGTTGTAGGCCAGCATGCTTCAGCAGAGGCTCTACCTGCTTTATGAAATCCTTCCCAATTGTATTAGCCAAGTTCTTTGTAAATTTATCTGACTTTTTTAATCCCTGAAATATCACCACTTACCCTCTCAACATGTGAAGTTTCATTTCATTTCATTTTGTTTTGTTTCATTTCATTTCCTCCTCCCCTTCCGGGTGCTTACTTTTTTTGCTACACAGTGTAATTATGGGGGAATGTCAACTACGAGGGTTGGAATTTTAATAGTGGCAACTATTAATTTACAGCTCGTACAAAATGGATACATGTTTCAAAGTTTTACTGACCTTCAAAGTAGTCATCAGCATTGTGCATAATCTGTTGCCAGTGATGTGGAAGCCATAGGACACTCTTAGCAGTGCCAGTTGTGTTGACAGTTCGAGCGGCGCGGTCTACTGCCTGACAAATTTATAGCAGTTCTGAAGTGAATGCCTTGAAGTGTTTCCTTCAGTTTAGAAATTGAGTTGAACTCACGAGGGCTTAATTCAGGGGAGTGCAGTAGATGGTATAGCACTTAGCAGCCCCATCAGTCAAACAAATCAGTAACAGCTTGCACTGTACGTGCTTGAGCACTGTCCTGCAAAATGATGGTCGGGTCCTGCAGAAAGTGTCATCACTTCTGTCTCAATGCTGTTCATTTTTGGAACACAACCTACGACCAGCTTAGAGACAGAAGTGATGACACTTTCTGCAGGACCTGACCATCATTTTGTAGGACAATGCTCAAGCACGTACAGTGCAAGCTGTTACTGATTTGTTTGACTGATGGGGCTACTAAGTTCTATACCACCAACTGCACTCCCCTGACTTAAGCCCTCGCAATTTCAACTCTGTTTCTAAACTGAGGGAAACACTTCACAGCATTCACTTCAGTACTGCTACAAATTCGCCAGGCAATAGACCGCACCGCTCGAACTGTCAACACAACTGGCACTGCTAAGAGTATCCTGACTTCCACATTGCTGGCAGCGGGTTATACACAATGCTGGTGACTACTTTGAAGGTCAGTAAAACTTTGAAACACACATCTATTTTGTACGAGCTGTAAATAAATAGTTGCCACTATTTAAGTTCCAACCCTCGTATTTTACATTACTTCTTCTTCTTTTTACTAAGATTTTTCAGTGCTTTGCACAGTTCTTCTCTCAGCATTATATCTCCCAACTTATATTCATCTACTTCCTCTTCTGTTTCCATGATATCATCTGCAAGTTTGTTTCATTTATACAGCCCTTCTATATATTCCTTACTCCTTTAAGCCTTTCCTTCTTTGCTTAGTACTAGCTTGCCTCTGAGCTCCTGATATTCATAGAGCTGTCTCTTTTTGCCAAGGTCTCTTTAAATTATTCTACATGTGGAATCTATCTTTCCCATACTCATGTATGCTTCTACAGCTTCATATTTCTCTTCTAGTCATTCTTGTTTTGCCATTTTTCAGTTTCTGTCAATCTCATTTTTTTATGGCTGTATTATCTTTTGCCTCCTTCATTTGTTGCATTTTTATATTTCTTCCTTTCATCAGATAATTTCAATAACATGTGTTATTGAAGGTATTCTACTGGACTTTGTCCTTCAGCCTATTTGATCCTTTGTTGCCTTCAATATACCATCCTTCAAAGCTACAAATTCTTTTTCTACCATGTTCCTTTACCTTGTTTCAGTCAGACTGCCTAATGCTCCCCTTGAAAGTGTCGGCAACCTCTGAGTCTTTTAACTTATCCAGCTCCCATCTCTTTAACCTCCTACCTTTCAGAAATTTCTTCAATTTTAATCTACAGTTCATAACCATTAAGTTATGGTCAGAGCCCACATCTGTGATTTGACATTCAGAATCTCGTTTCAAAAACCTTTATCTTAACATTACGTAATGTATTTGAAACCATCTGATATCTATAAAGTTTCTTTCCTCTAGACAACTACATGTTAATAATGATTAAATTATGCCTTGTGATAAAATCTAACAGGAGGCATCCTCTTTCATTCTTTTCCTCCAGTCTATGTTTTCCTATTAATTTTTCTTCTCTCCCTCTTCCTACCAAATTTGAGTCCCCTATCACAACTGATTTTTCATCTCTCTGAATGATCTGAATAATTTCTTTTATGTCACCATCTTTCGGTCCCTTCATCATCTGTAGAAGTAGCAGGTATTTACACTACTTCTATTGTATACTATACAATTTTGGAAAATTTGTTTAGTATTTCTTTAAACTTTTATTTAATGAAAATGCCACACTAAATTACCATAATGAAGCAATTTCTCTGACAATAATCTGAATTTTTTTAGTCAGCATGTTATCCGGCAGATTATGATGTGGGCCAACCTGCTGTCACAGGTAGTGTGTGCGCAAGCAAGCAAAGATTGTAAATTACAGTTTTTTTTAATTTATTTATTTACTCTCTACACTGGTATGACCAAATGAAACCAAACCAAAACAAATTTTGTATTGATGGCAATATTGGAAGTATTTAAATATCTGGTTACATAGCCATATCTTCAAGTACACACGAAACCCACTCTACTCAATACTTACCTGAATACTTTCATTCTGACATTACTCAGACCATAATTACCAATTACTATTTCATGAAACTAAAGTCAGTACACCGAATTTTATTTATGTTCAGTTGACAAAAGAAACTATTTCCATTGGATTTTCATTTCTTAAATGGAGTCACTTTGTCACATATACACTGGTGGGAAAAAAACACACAAAATCAAGGAGGAGTTGTGTGACATACAAAAGTTGGTAGGTGTGTTTCTACATCTGAAAGGTGATGTCTATTCAATTTTCACATCAGTTGCAAAAGAATGGCACTAGTAGCACTACTACGGATTGCAAATCAGGTTTGCTTTAAATACACACTACAACGATCATGAGAGTTAGTTAACTTTGAGACTGGATGTGGTGATTTGATATTAGTCAAGAATGCCTTTCAAGCAACAAATATGCCTTTATCAACATACCACCAAGTTTGAACGAGAAGCTGGATGTTCCTTCTGTGATATTGCAGAAAGACCTGGCAGGAACATAGCCACTGTACATGACTGCTGGAGCAGTGGTGGCAGGAATGTACGATCGCAAGAAGAGTAGGCTCTGGATAGCCACGTGCGCTACCAAGAGGGAAGACCAGTGTGTTCGGCGTATGGCTTTGGTGCATAGTACTGCATCTGCAGCAGCAGCAGCCTGAGCAGCAGCTGGCACCACAGTGGCACAACGAACTGTTAAAAATTGGTTACTTCAAGAACAGCTCTGAGCCAGACACCCTGTAGCATGCAGTCCACTGGCCGCAAACTACCACTATTTGTGTCTTCAGTGGGGTCAGGAGAGCTCATTGGAGAACAGGGTGGAGATCTGTTGTGTTTTCTAATGAAATCAGGTTCTGCCTTGGTGCCAGTGATGTCCTTGTGCTGGTTAGGAGAAGGCCGGTTGACGACCTGCAACCAACCTGTCTGTGTGCTAGACACACTGGACCTACACCTGGAGTTATAATCTGAGGTGCAATTTCAAATGACAGTAGGAGCACTCTCATAGTTATTTCATGTACCCTGACTGCAAATTTGTACGTAAGTCTGGTGATTCGACCTGTTGTGCTGCACTCTAACACTTGCCCATATGCTGCTGTTGTAATCCAACATGCTCTACAGTGTGTTGACACTTTGCCTTGCTTGCTCAATCATCAAATTTGTCTCCAATCAAACACATATGGGAATGATCAGACGATAACTCCACTTCACCCACAAAGAGAATTAACTGTCCCTGTTTTGAGTGACCAAGTTCAACAGGCATGGAACTCCATCCTGCAAACTGAAATCTGGCACCTGTAAAACTCAATGCATGCACATTTGCATGCTTGCATTCATTCAACATTCTGACAGTTACACTGGTTATTAATGTAGCAGCATTTCATGTTTGCAATGACTTATATAATGCTCAAGTTAACCTGTGGTCTTGCAATGTTAATCACTTGAATATGTCACCTAAACAAATGTATTCCCGAAATTTCGTTACTCTACATTAATTATTTTTTTGTTGTTGTGATTTTTTTCCGTCCTTGTATTTGTCTTGCACTATCCAAAATAACTTCTGAGTTCATGTACTAAATAGAGCCGGGGTATGAGAAGCACATTTATGAATCAAATAGATGCAAACTCTGCTACTCTTGGAGACAAAACAATACAGTCAACTGCATAACAGCTAGAGTTACTGATAATAAACATGCAGAAGCTCAAGACACACACTTAACAACAAAAGCAACAACAACACACAGGGGGTTGGGAGTAAGGGAGGAGGGGAGTAGGGGTAGGGGAGGGGGAGGGGGGACAGACAGAGAGAGAGAGAGAGAGAGAGAGAGAGAGAGAGAGAGAGAGAGAGAGAGAGCACAGGTGTGCGCTTTCAAGGTATTTTCCTATTTGGAAATGGTTAAAACTAAGCACAATATTAATTATAGATGTTAGAAACAGCGGTGCATTGGTCAGTTCTACTGTCTTTAGCTACAAACAAATGTATTGCTTTAACAATGTAAAACAAGTGATTCTACACATTGTCAAACAGAGTAATTTGGAAAACAATGATCATATGGAAATATTTAGGTAGTATAAATCACACAGTTTAACATGCTGTTAGTAACAATGTCATGCGAGATTAAGCACACAGCAAAATTTGCATTTTTTTTTTTTAACAGAATAGTGCTACAGCTTTTAAGTTATGTAGTTTGAACTGCATCTCAGAGTGAAGCACTGATATAGACTATGTGAAAGTTCCTGGAGTGAAGATACAGAATGACATGGTAAGCCTAACGATGTGGTAAACCTAACGATGTGGTAAACCTAACGATGTAGTAAACCTAACTAGTTTGTGTTTAAACTGAAGCTTAATATGTTCCTCAAACAAAGCTTTACCAAAACAATACTTTATGATCCCTATCACAGCATCTTAAATCTGAAGGTTAAATGAAGACACACAGTGTTGCACCAAAAGCCAATGGCTACAAGAATTGCAATATTTAAAAATGTACAAAATGGGACATAACACCCAAAGTGGCTTAGTGAAGAAGGTAACAAACATACTTTTACCATTCATTCACATCCCTAAAACTAATTAACAAAAATCACTTTTTGTTATTTTGTTTCCCCATACACAAGAGTTCTGAAAGCTATTGTACATTTCAGCATTATTCATGCAACTGAGTTATATTCACTTGTAATAAATGATTTGGAAGTTTACCATGTAATTTCCCTTGCAGGACAGTTGTTGAATGATGGCTCTGCTACTTCAATAGTTTCTTATAAAAATCAAACCCGCTTCATTAAAGCATCAAAGACAATAATGTCTGAGGTTTTTGACAGCTGATTATGGTATTCTTATTACCAAATCATATGCGCAATTCCATTATGTAATATGTGCATAAAAATAAAACAAGAAGCCACCGACTAATATCGTGGTATACAAAAAGCTCACACATGTTAAGATCAGTGTGTGACAATCAGTGAACAGTATCGTAAAACAGTCAAATACAAAGTGTAAGATTTATTATTTGCCATTTTGTAATCCTCTTCTATTTCCTTGTGTTGATGAATTTTGTATGCATATTTTCTTATTAGACATATTAAATATTTTATTGTACTATTTAAACATGAAAATGTCAGCAGCTTGTGGTTAGCATTGCTGCTTCTCAACCTCGGGGCCCCAGTTTCGATTCCTAGCCAGGTCAGAGATTTTCTCCACTTGGGACTGTGTGTGTGTGTGTGTTTTGTCCTCATCATCATTTCATCGCCATCAACATGTTAGTCACCAAAGAGGCATCAACTAATAATACGTGCACCAGGCGGCCAAATTCCCCAGAAGGGGGATCCGGCCACAAATGCCATATGCACATTTCAACACAAAAATTGAAAATAAAACTAAAAACCAAATACGTGCAGGTGAAGTGGGCCCATTTACCAATCTCTGAAGCAGTAGTAATTTAGTTAAGTTACTGCAAAGTAACGAAAGATAAAGATTGCTGGTCACCTGACACTGTTGTTTCACTGTAAGCTAAAGACAAAATAGCATATAACTGAAATGTGGAACTGATCCCAATGCTACTTACGGCTCCAATTCCTTACCTAATGTGCCCTTACTGATATCAGAAGTGACTTCTTTCCTTTCTTTCAAATTTTCCCCAATCCATCCCTTCTTGCCTGCTTCATTTTAGTTCAAGGCAAAGTAACATAAGTTTGAGATTTATTGTCCAAGGCAGTATTATGTCCTGCCAAACACATCATAACTGCAATTATATCAATAGCTGATAAATAGGTGCTCTTCAATTTAATGTAACATTTCACGCTCACGTACAAGAATATGGATTATTTCTGTTTCCAAGTAGGCTTCTTTTGAAATGTTAAAGATGCTGAATCATTTTGACAAAATACATTACAATGTGCAGTACCAATTTCATACAGAGTATACACCATGTGATCAAAAGTATACCCCCAAAAACACACATTTTTCATATTAGGTGCATTGTGCTGCCACTTACTGCCAAGTACTCTCCATATTAGTGACCTCAGTAGTCATTAGGCATCGTGAGAGAGCAGAATGGGGTGCTCCGTGGAACTTATGGACGTCGAATGTGTTCAGGTGGTCGGGTGTCACTTGTGTCACACATCTGTACACAAGATTTCCACACTCCTAAACATCCCTAGCTCCACTGTTTCCGATGTGATAGTGAAGTGGGAAACTGAAGGGACATGTACAGCATAGAACTGTACAGGTCTACCTCGTCCGTTGACTGACAGAGACCGCCGACAATTGAAGAGGGGTGTAATGTGTAATAGGCAGACATCTATCCAGACCATCGCACAGGAATTCCAAACTGCATCAAGATTCACAGCAAGTACTATGACAGTTAGACAGGAGGTGAGAAAACTTGGATTTCATGGTTGAGCAGCTGCTCAGAAGCCACACATCACGCTGGTAAATGCCAAAGACACCTCGCTTGGTATAAGGCGCGTAAATATTGGACGACTGAATACTGGAAAAACGTTGTGTGGCGTGATGAATCATGGTACACAATGTGGGGATCCGATGGCAGGGTGTGGGTCTGGTGAACGCCCAATGAACGTCATCTGGCAGTATGTGTAGCACCAACAGTAAAATTCTGAAGTGGTGGTGTTCTGGTGTGGTTGTGTTTTTCATGAAGGGGCTTGCACCCCTTGTTGTTTTGCGTGGCACTATCGCACCACAGGCCTACATTGATGTTTTAAGCACCTTCTTGCTTCCCATGTTGAAGAGCAATTCAGGGACGGCAACTGCATCTTTTAACATGGTCGAGCACTTGTTCATAATGCACGGCCTGTGGCAGAGTGGTTACATGGCAATAACATCCCTGTAATGGAGTGGCCTGCACAGAGTCTTGACCTGAATCCTTTAGAGCACCTCTGGGATGTTTTGGAACGCCAACTTTGTGCCAGGCCTCACCGATCAACATAGATACCTTTCCTCAGTGCAGCACTCTGTGAAGAATGGGCTGCCATTCCCCAAGAAACCTTCCAGCATCTGACTGAACGTATGCCTGTGAGGATGGAAGCTGTCATCAAGGCTAAGAGTGGGCCAACACCATATTGAATTCCACCATTACCGATGGAGGGCGCCACAAACTTGTAAGTCATTTTCAGCCAGGTGTCCAGTTACTTTTGATCACACAGTGTAGTACCAGTACAGATGGCAGCCAACTAAACAAGCAAATAAATTATAGAAATAATAATAAAGTGACAGTCAGTGAAGGAAAGAAACAAATCTGCTTCAGAGTAAATATTCTCATAGCATAGCTGAAACAAGAAGTACTTGACACAAAAAAGGAAGAATGTTGTGTATAAGTAATGAACTGGAATACCAACAAAAAGACAAGAGGGGTAGGGAGGGAGGGAGGGAGGGAGGGAGGGAGGGAGGGAGGGAGGGAGGGAGGGAGGGAGGGGGAGAGATGTTTATTAGATGAGGGAGAATAGGATCAGTCAAAGAATCTATAATTCTGACTTCTCGAATAATTAAGTACGATAATAGCTGAAACAAATAACAACAGACCACAACAAAAACTAATCAATATCTAACTTTCATTCCAAAGATGAGAGTATTTCTTTTGTAGTTCTACTGTCACAAATTACTGACTCAGCAACTATTCATGGATTAAATCATTATTTCTTTGATCAAAATGCTCTGACATGTACAGAAAACTGTATTTTGGAAGTTAGAGTGACATTATAAGCATGAAAAATCTGATGGAAAACATAAAACAGACAAAAATTAATGATTTACAGTTACGAGAGGTGACCCGATGTCACTGGTGTGTGTGTGTGTGGGGGGGGGGGGGGGGGGGGGGGAAAGGGGGTTTAAAAGAAAAACGGAAGCTGAAAGTTTCCTACTGCCATGCTCCTACATGGGCTTCACAAACCTGCTGCCCACATTTACACTCATCATCAATACAATTTTATAAAACTGTAAAATATGAGTACTTTTCATTGAGCTGTTTGCTCTGCTAAGGGGTGACAGGTGAACAAAACTCATTGATGCCTCTGGGATTCAGGGGCAAATGATCAGTGAAGGAGGAAGCTAAATCTGCAATGGTTGCACCACAGGTTAGTCTGAAACAAGTTTCACTGATGGACATTTAGTTAAGCTCGGTCATAATGCTTGGCTTTATTCCAGATTGACATTGTGCAGCAATTAACAGATAACACGGTTTTCGAGTGCACTTGTACAAATAGTTTCAGTTGGTCAGCAGAATATGGTTACAATCTATGGTCAAGTGCAAGGCATTATCACACGGCATGGGAAAAGGCAAAATCCTACAGTGGAGGGGAAAGGGGGGGAGGGGGGGTTACATGTAGCTTAAGCAACTGTCATTTTGATTTCAATTTTAGGATAATTACCTGGGAAGAATTATTACTGAAAATTTTGGGAATGTGATAATGCAGTGAGTGTGGTCTATCGAAACTTAAAGCATTTTGCTCTGTCAGAGATAGTAAAATGAACTGTTAGAAGAGGAAAGATTATGTTTACTGGCCCTGCCAGAATTTGAGGTGTGAGCAGAGAAGTACAATAAGCAAAACATACAAATACGTGGTGGTGGGAGAGCCATGTGTGTAATTCTCATGGAAACTATCCAACAAATGCCCTCAAGTGAACAGGAAGCTGAGTCCTGACACACAAATGCATGCGCGGATGTCCTCTTCATTCCAGTCATGTCCAGTGGTGTAAATAAAACACGAAAGCTAAAGTATTTCATGTAACCACATTAAAAACATTCATGTTCTAATGTGAAACTTATTTTTGAAAATCATTACAAAATTATGGTTAATAAAACTTGTAACATAATATTGATTAAAACACTAAAGCTGGCAGGCTTCATATACACAGAAGAATAGGCATGAAATCTACAGTTGGTTGCTGACTTGCCAACAAGGACGTCACTGAGTTAAGCGACATCCAGGGTGAGAAGGAGGGTGGAAATTATCATGTTATAGAGCACTTGAGGAGGAATGTTTACATCTGACATGAGGTCATAACAACCTAAAACTGTCCGCCTAGTACGTATTAGCATATTTCTCACAGAAGTAATAATATGTGGAAGCCCATTATAGAGATGGTTATCTTCAAAAGCAGCATTTATTTGTATAAGTGACTATGAAATAAATTAAAGCTGTTGTAATACAATGCCATGAGAAGAAGGAAAGTTGCTACTAGAGTCACTATCATCAGGTTGTGATTATCATTAAGGCACTGCTCAGCATACTTTCCCATCCTATCAAACGTTGTGAACATATAATACAGGTGGCCATGGCCCAACATGCCAACAATGAAAATCTTGCTAACCGTGCTAACGCTATATTACATGATCAATAATTTTATGCACAGTCTGCATTTTACGCTTTGTTCCAAGGCTGATTTTGAGCAGGACTACGATATATATATATATATATATATATATATATATATATATATATATATATATATATTTGTTGAAAGTATCTGTATGAAAATCAATGTTAAATATCATCATGTCAAAGAAAACTTAAAATGCAGGAAAAGTTGTAACACAGAACTGTTAATGATGAGAAAGCATTGTATTGAGACAATGGACTTCCGTTGGGACCAACAAAAGTGAATGTAGAAACTGGGAAAACTTAAAATTTGGGAACATAAAAATTGGGTTTTACTGTACGTGGTTTTCCTGCCTTCTGTTGGCAGCATGTTCTTTAAGATGGCAGGCTGTTCCTGAGCCACTGAATAAAAGTTCTCTTCACTCTTCCAGGGCCATAAGCAAACATTGATGGGTCCATAAAAGACCCTAAGTCTAATAGGGAATATACAAGATGATCTGAACACCAAAGTAGGTCAGGCACAAAAATCTGCAGCTAGTAACCACTGTCTATGGCTATAGAAGATGGCATCAACTACACATAAAACAAAAGTTCCCTTCTTCGCCTCCACCTACTGGGATTTACTCATTTCAGAAGCAGTCAAAACACACACAGAAAAGGACTTATTCAACAGAGTCACTAGATTCCAGATTAGCAAAGTGTGGGAATCAGCTTTAGTGGCACTGACTGCAGAGAAACGAATTCAATGGGATTATACTGATGGGGGCTCGAAGTCAGGACAGCTAGGCCACCACAAGCAGAAGTTGGGGTCCACACAGCTTGAAGCTGGTCTTTCTTACAATCTGTGTGTGTGTGTGTGTGTGTGTGTGTGTGTGTGTGTGTGTGCAGTCCTTGGGTCATTTCTCCAGCAGGGGGCTCTGAGTGTTAACGTCCCCCACTATAATGTTAACAGCCCTGTTTTCTGGCACCTGCTTTTCTCTAGTGAACCAATATATAAATTGGCGAGCCACTATGGCTCACCAGTCAGACCTGAAGATGAAGAGCAGCTGCCTCACTGAAATATTGTGCAGTTTCCAAGTCATCATCTGCTGGAACACCCTTGAAAATTACAACCAGTATAAAACCTGCTGGTAGAAGCAAACTTAGTGGGAGGACACCTGAAGGTGATTAGCCAAATGCTTCGTGTTTAGCAGTTCAAGGAGGACTTGTGGTCAGAGAAGCAGCAGAAACAATGCTGTAAAAGCATCCACATTTTCAAGACTTATGATTCCTAACTAGGAACATAGAAAGAATTTGCACTCCATTTATTAGGAAGAATGCAATACTTAAATTGAACACAATTAATAAAGAAACGAAGGAGTGGAAGGATTGACAACAGAGGCTTGGGGGAATATGACATATGAATATATGTGAGTAATATCAAAGGAATATATGACAAAACTGAGAATATCAGGGTGAAAGTGGGATTGGGGGAGGAGGCAGGGGGCAAAGTGGCCAGGAAAGGTTAGCATAAGTTTCCTGGGTCAGTAATTCAAGACAGTGAAGTCTCAACATTATTTTCAAGAAATCCACGAGAATAATTATTGAAAGAGGACATATTACTCTTTGTACGTCATCCCAGTTATAATGCTGAAATACAGATCAGAACAGAAGGGGAAAAAAACATGAGTATTATCAAAAAATATACTGCTAAGCATTACCGAATAAGAGTGGGATATGATTTATTGATACATGAAGTAATTCCAATGCCGATGATACTGGTAGCAGACTAACTGACCCAGGTATAGGTGAGCTTAGAAATCAGTAACGCAGTTCTGAAATTATGAGACACTGAATATCTGTTTCATTAAATGTAAAGGGAGGGCAAAAACTGATAACCGTCGGCTCACTAAACAGGGAAGATTATAATGATAATAATAATAATAATAATAATAATAATAAAATAATAATAATAATAGCAGCAAAATGAAGGAACCTGTAAAAGAAAAGGATTTATGAAAAGCAGTCCGAGGCGGAAGGAGTATCACAAGAACCATAGGGCAACAATAAAGATTGATCCAAAATTACAAAAAAGAAAACAGTAATTGAAAAAAAGGTTCCATCCAAAAACAAAAACAGAAATGGGAAAATATGGACACTATTATAATAGAAAGAGAAAAGCTTACAAAGAGCCTGTGTAAATAACAATCTGAAATTGTGATGCGGAATATTCAGCTGAGAAAAAGCTTACAAATGACAATCTGGTACCAGGAAGTTACGCCTAAACTGCAAATGAAATATCAAGCAGAGGGCCTTTTTAATGTGTGTGAATACTGTACCTTGGAAATGTCCGGTCCCTGAGATGGCTGCCAAGAGCACAAAACAAGAATATTTATCATGTCCCAGCAACGATATTACTGGATGAACTTTGATAACGTTGTAAATATAAATAGATTCAATTCATAAATTACTTTCTATAGCAAATGGAAACAGTTTAGCTGCTCAATGCAGTTGATAAAATAATCACTTCAGTCATCAGCAAAACAAATGAATATTAGACTAATGTAAATAGTTTAAATTAAATTAGCAGAAAAGAGAAATTAATTTGATATACTGAGGTTATAAGCTATGGTTGCTTAACTTAATCTAACAGATATGTAGTGTGAAACATATTATTACCAGAACCACATAAACTGACATCAAGCAACTATTTATTAGAAGAGAAACCAAATGCATAACAGTAAGATTTACAATTCAATGATGAGAACACACATTTTCATTCAAACTGTTACTTTGTTCATGCAGACAGCCAGGTCATAGTTTGTATGGAACTGAAGTTTATGTACTGCAATTAAAAATTACCAAAGCTGAAGGAGTACAAATAAAAACTGTTGATTATAAAAAAGGATTTTAGTGTTATGGCTTTCAGATTTCAGAATTCACTGATAAATAGTGTGAAAATGCTCTTTACCAACATCATTTATGAAATACACATTACAGAAACTGCAACGAGTATTAATACTCTAGGCAGCTATTGTAACATCTATTCTGATTCTGAAATCTAATAACATTTGATTAACTTTAATTCAATACTAACTTAACACTTCTTCAGCTTTTGTAGTGAGTGAAGAAACTTTAACATTAAGGTCACATCCCAACTAATGTTTCAGAGCAATTACAAACTGAAAAATTAACAGACACATGCAAAAGATAAAAAAAAGGACAAAGAACAACTGTGTTGGTATACATTGATCTATGGGTAGCAGCCAATACACTCCCGAATTTGAGCACAATAAATAATGGTAATTTTGTTTATTATGTGGATGAGGTGGCTTGAAGGCTCAGTAGGTCATGTGTCTGGACAGGACTTAAGATTCTGGAGCTATAATTTCTTTTGTTGTTCAATATGAGAATCACCTCTAGCAATGTCCTTCAAACATGAGTGAAATGTGCTAGTTGACATAGCAGTTGTGGTTTGATATCTTGTTAAATGATAAGTCTAGGAGATGTTTTCCCTAGGCTGCAGGATGGAAAGAATGAACTGCCCATTACGATAATTCTTTATAACATACTGCATCATTAAAACCAACCTATAGACTGATGATAGCTTTACATTTATATCTCTAATGAAATGTTATTTCCAAGCTGATGACACAAAACCAATTTAATAGAAGACATGAATACCAAGAAGTATTTAAGCTACTGAAACCACCAATGACTTTAGACCAAAACAACTACTACAACTATTTCCTAGAACTGTGTTGAAAGTTCTATGGCCCAGACAAGAAGTGAAGTGTCGGCAAATTAGAAAAGAAAGTTGGACAAGACTAGTCAAAACCCAGATTTGATGCAAATAAATGAAGCTATGACTGTCATGTTGCACAACACCCTCATATGCCAAGGCTTCAGGAAATTTTATCTGTCATGGAGGATGGTCAAAATATAACTGCACTTCAAATGCCATTAAGGATCTGTGCAGCCACAGCTGTATTTTCACGATTTCTTCACAGTTCTGTACGATATTCTTCTTTAATACGTTATATACACTACTACTATTACTGCTGCTGCTGCTATTCCATCCTTCACATTACAATTTGAGTGACACTGAGGATATGAAGTCTTTTATTGCCACTTAAATTCACCAAGTGGGACTCTCATTGTTTGTAAAAGGACACCCATGTTACTTTGATTCACACAACACTCAATGGATTTTTTTCTGTTAGGCCATAAAGCACCAAGATATTCCATCCAAAGAAGTATTGAAGGTGAAAAAGAAATCACAACAAAGTTGTGATAAAAACAAATATGAACTTCCTCAATGTATTGAGAAAAAATTACCTTTATATTTTTGTTATATAATCACCTTTTACAACTGCTTTCTGTTTAGACTGATCTGGAGGAGGGGGAGGGAGAGGGGGAGGAGGAGGAGGGTGATATTAGTGTTCAACATTCTGTCAAAACCAAGGTCGTTAGAGACGGAGCACAAGCTCAGATTAGGGATGGACGGAGAAGGAAAGTAGTCGTACGCTTTTGGCGGCATTCACCTTAAGTGACATTTGTCTTAAGTTATTTAGGGAAATCATGGAAAACCTAAATCAGGATGGCCAGCTGCAGGTTTAAGCCATCATTCTACCAAATGCGAGTAGAGTGTGCTAACCACTGCGATACCCCACTCAGTTAAATTGATCCCAAATATGTACAATACTGTGAACCTTTTCCCCTTCTCATATTTTATAACTGTCTTGAAGACACGTTATATTCATAAACTTTGCCATAACTTCTGTAGCATTTTGCTATGACACTCAGCAACAACAAGTATCAAGACAATATGAGATATTTCCTTACTGTTATTACTGACCTAATACTATTACTGCGGTTAAGGCGAGGCACAGGTGATGCTGTAGCATCACGCTGGTGCATTAATAAACGTGTGTGTGTGAGGCTGGCTCGG